>NC_134537.1:150033585-160033585 GCF_050624435.1 Tenrec ecaudatus | reverse complement strand
CCGGCTGCAACACTGTTGCTATGTTTGAGTCCACTGTTGCAGTTACTGGGTGAAGACCATCCAGGGACTTCCTCTTTTTTGTTGGTTTTCTGTTTTATCAAGATGTCCTTTGCCAGGGACTGGTCTCTTCTGATAAAATACCAAAAGTCAGTGAGATTAAATCTTACCATCTTGAATTACAAGGAGCATTTTGACGAGATGTCATCCAAGAAAGACTTGCTTGTTCTTTTGGTACGTTCCATCGTTATTGTTATCACCATAATTCAAATCCATGCTCATGGAAGCAGCAGTCAAGAGATCAAAGATGGGTTGTATTAGATCTCATTAGAGTATTGAAGAGCAAGGATGTTACTTTGAGGACTAAGATGCCCCTGATCCAAGCCAAGGTGTTTTCAATGGTCTTATAAGCGTGGGAAGGTTGAGCATTGCATAAGGGAAACCAAGGGAGAAGTGATACGTTTGAATTGTAGTGCTAGAGAAGAATGTTGTGGGTTCCATGGACTGCTGAAAGGACAAACTTCTAGAAGAAGTATGGCTGAGTGCTCCTTAGAGGCAAGACTGGCAAGACTTCTTCTTACATACTTCGGACATTGCGTTAGGCTGGTTTGACTTGAGAAACAAATTCAGAGACACCCATCTATGTGTAAGAAAGAGCTTTGTATCAAAGAGTAATTCTATATTAAGAAAGCATTCCAGCCCAGTTCAGAACAAGTATAAATCTGATATTAGCCCATAAGTCTGATACAAGTCCATAAATCCTTCTTCAGACTCATGCAGTACATGCAATGATGCAGAATGCAGGAAGATCACAGGACAGTGGGTGCAAAGTCTTGTGGATCCAGTGGTGGGGGAAGCATCTCCAGGGCTCTCACAGGTCTCAGCATGACTCCAGGTGGCTTATCAGCAGGATGTGTAAGCAGAGAGAGGGACTCTTGCAGGACTCAGCAAGTCTCCACCATAGTTTGTTACTAGGAATAAGAAGGGGGACAATGAGAGTGAGAGAGAAAGAGAGAGAGAGAGAGAGAGAGGAAGTTCCCATAATCCTCATGAGAAGCCTTTGCCCACAAGGAGGCATCATCAGACTGTGCTGTGATTGACAGGCAAGACTCCACCACGACACTTATTTATCAAGTTAACATGGAATTATGTAACTACCGCAGCACGTTGTCAGGAGAGACAAGTCCCTAGAAAGAGCATCCTGCTTGGTAAAGTGGAGGGCCAGCAGAAACGAGGAAGGCCTTCAAAGACAGCGATTGGCACCACAGCTGCAGCAACGGGCTCAGGCCTAGGAACAATTGCAAGGATGGCACAGGACCTGACAGTGTCTCATTCTATTGTGCGTAAGGTTGCCATGGGTTGTAGCTAACTGGATGGCACCTAGCAACAACAACGTAATTCAAATGATTGATTCCTTTTTTGTTTGACCTATTCTATAGTTACATAATCTTTCAAACTATCGAGGGGGTGGAGTTTAGCCTGTCAATCTGGTGACCCAGTTTTGGAGGCACAAAGGAGAGAAATAGCTCACTTGAGGCCAGAGGCAATCTCTGCTTAGACACTCTCTGCTTCTTCTTCCTGGTGATAAGTCAAATGGACCTATTCTCCAGGACCCTAAAGCTGGAGGACACATGTGGAGACCCATGTCAGTGTCCAAGCTTCCACTGGCACTGGATCCACAGGACTTTCCACACACTGGCCTGTGATCTTCCTGCACTCGGTGTCATTGCTTGTGTTGCATGAGTCTGAAGTGGAATTTATAATCTGGTATTGGGCATATGGGCTAATATTGGACTTATGGACTTGATCTGAACTGAGCTGGATGTTTTCTTAATATACAATTTCCCTTTGTGTAAAGCTCTTTCTTTTACACATATGAGTCTCCCTGGATTTTTCTTAGTCTACCTGGACTAGCACACCTATTCAATTACAACATTCACATGCATATGAAGTGATTGAAAAGACTATGGCTTGAGTCACGTGCACTCAACAAATCGGTTTAACATACATACTGGTTGTAGAGGGCCCTAGTGAATGCTTCAATTCCTCTTCTCTAGCAAGCAAGGCTGTGCCATCTACATATTTCATGTGGTTAATGAATCGTCTTCTAATACTGACTCCTGGATTTGTTCATATGGTGCAGCTTTTGGATTATTTGCTCAGCATGCAGATTAAATAACCATATGATGCCAAAGAATCCTTTCGTGGTTTTAAAGCATGAAGAATGCCATTGTTCTGTTTGAATGACTCCTTCCTGGTGTGTGTACAAGTTTTGCATGAGCCCAATTCCCATTCTTCTCTTTATTGCCCATAGTTGACCGCAACTCTGTTGCCTTCTCTGGGTATTCTCTCTCTTTTTCCCTTTCTTTTTCTTTCATTAAAATTTTTTTGTTTGTTGTTTTACATTCTGTTTATTGAAGCCCTAAGTTCCCAAGTATAATTTTACCTACATTTCCTTAGTTTGATGTCATTTTTATTATCATTGTGTGCTAAGAATGTTTTCATATCCACTCGATAATAGTCTTTGACCCAGGGGTTATCACAGTGTGCCTGTTGATTTACAAACACATGTAAAATTTCAAATTAGTCTCTATTTATCTCTAGTGTAAAACTGTACCTTGTCTAAGTAACATGCTATGAATGTTTGCTTTTTCAGATTTATCAAAATTGGCTACAAACCCTCTATTATGGTCAGTTTCTTAAAATGGTCTATGTGGGCTTAAAAGAATGTATATTCTGCATTTGTTTGGTTGTGTATTCTATGTGTGAATCAGTTTTGTTACTTGGTCTTTCATAGCTTCTCTGGTATTTTACCCTTAGCTTTTGTTATTTATCTCAAGGTGATAGCCTGACCCCGCATGTTGTATTTTCAGTTGCCTCCGCTTTATTCAATTTGGACATTGAATAAAGAAAGCTGGAGAAGAATCAATGCATTTAAACTGGGGTGCTGGAAAAGAACATTGGAAGCACCATGGGATGCTAAAAGGACAAACCAAACTGTCTCGGAGGAAGCATGGCCAGAGTGCTTCCTTAGAACAAGGTAAATGAGTCTTTTTCTTAAATCCTTTGGACATGTGGTCAGGAGAGGCCAGGACCTGGAGAAGGACATCATGTTAGGTAAAGTAGAGCGGCAGCAGGAGAGAGGAAGGCCCTGCGGGAGATGGACTGACCCTGTGGCTGCATCAATGGGCTCGAACCTAAGGACCATGAGGATGGCTCAGGACCATTCTGTTGTGCCAGAGGGTTGTGATGAGTTGGAGCTGATGGCACCTAACAGCAACTAGAGCAGTGGTTCTCAACCTTCCTCATGCCATGACCCCCCAACCATAAAATTATTTTCATTGCTACCTCATAACTGTTTTCTACTGTTATGAATCAGGCCACCCCTGTGAAAGGGTCGTTTGACTCCCAAAGGGGTCGCGACCCACAGGTTGAGAACCTCTGAACTATAGCAATAGTCAATGGTAAACCAGAGGCTTTAATAGATCCACTGCGCTCTTTAGCTTATATCTAACTACATCCTCTGTAGACATATGTATCTCAATGCATCTTAACAGATATTTACAAACATGTACATTATCCTTACTCATACTAGGAAAGATTAGGATGGCTTCCAAAGAGAGAATTGCGTATATAGTATCATTATTTCACACTCCAGAGGCCCTTTGCATACAGATGAACTAATTCCAAATATTTCCCAGCTCTAAATGTTTATTTAAAGGAGTCTTGGTGAGGCAGTGGCTTAAGCACTTTTCTATTAACTGGAAAGTCAATGGTTTGAACTTATAAACTACTCTAGAGAAGAGAGATGTGGATTATGTAAAAAAAAAAAAAAAGTCTTGGAAACCTTACAGGGCAGATCTACCCAGAGATACCCCTTCAAAGGTAACAAGGAAATAGTGAAGAGTGTAACAATCACCAGTAATATCTATCTGGTAGCATCCTTCCACCGTATTTATTCAATCTGCACATGAGAAAACAATTTGAGAGAATGGATTATATGAAGAAGAGGAGGTATCAGGAATGAAGGAAAGCTGATTAACAGCCTGGTATTTGCAGAGGACACCACTTTTCCTGCTGAGAACCAGTAGTAGATCTCAAAGCACTTGCTAGTGAAACTCAAACACTGCGACCTTCCGTGTGGATTTTAACTCAAAATAAATAAAATCAGAATGATCACAACCAGACAAATAGACAACAATATGGCAAAGGGAAAAGGGCTTGAAAATGTATAAAACTCAAAACCTCACTGCCATCAATCAACTCAACACCGATTCATAGCCACCCCTTGTGGACTTCTGAGACAGTAACTGTTTATGGGAGTAGAAAGCCCAGCCTTTCTCCCACTGAAATTGTATAGGATTCATTGTATTTGGATCCATAATCAATGTTCTTCAAAGCAGCAGTAAAGAAACTAACTGACCCACTACACTGGGTAAATTGCTACACGAGACCTTTTGAAGGTGTTGAAGAACAGAGCTATCACTTTGAAGATTAAGGTGTAGACATTAGGCTAAGTTCTCTCAAGAAGCAAGACCCATCTATAATGGAATGATTCACCTTTATATAAGTGTGTGTGTGTGTGTGTGTGTGTGTGCATCTCTGTGTGAGACAAGCTAGAGGCTTCTTTTGACTAGCATAGCTGAGGAGCTGATGAACCCCATGTCAGCAGGAAGACTACAGGTTTGTGGCCCAAAAGATGATGAATTCAAGGTCCTCGGGCCAGATGACAGGATGCTGATGACTTCCTGGATCCTCTGGCAATGTGGCATGCCTTGCTCAAGTCCAAATAATAGGCATTTGATGAGCCAAAGGCAGAATCCGGACCCACCAAAAAAATAAAGTTTCCCACGATGCCTATTGTTATTGGAAGCAGGCCACATCCTGAGGTGATGATTTGCCTCAGGACTGGCCTGAGTGAGGGCGCTGCATTCTGTACTCAGCTTACCCCACCATGAACTTCACAGCTGATCGGTTGTGATTACATTGTGTTAGGCCAGGTCATAGGCGGTTACTAGTTGTTAGCTGCCAAAGCCCTGCATGTTGGACCCTCCAAACTGACGCAAAACTCTATCACAGTGTACTTGACCCAAGCCATCATATTTGAGTCCCTTCATCTGCGTGTGAATGTTGGACAATGAAGAACGAAGATAGAAGGATTGATACATTTGAATTTGGTGTTTACAAAGAATGTTGAAAGTACCTCTTCCTGTCAAAGTACAAACAAATCTTTCTTAGATGGCCAGACTTTCTCTCATGTTCTTTGGACATGGTTTCAAGAGAGACCAGGGTCTGCTGGAGAGTAAGAGGGTGACCATCAAGGAGATGGATTGAAACTGCAGCCACCCCAATGGACTCAAACGTAACAATGGTGAGCAGGGTGCCAGACCAGGTGCGTTTCCTTCTGTTGTGTATCAGATCACTGTCAGTTGGAACAGACTTAACAACAACAAAGCACGGGGCTGCTGTGAGTGCACATTCACTTGCTGAAAGTCGGTTTAGTTGCTGTGTTTCAATCATGATTTCATCTATTTGTACGTGGCTGACGAGTGTTTATGTGCCCCTAGATCTGGGCTTCAATGTCAACTGAAGACTCCTCAGGGAAAAGAAAGTAACCTAACAGGTTTCTCACAAGTTATTCTTCACAACTAGGATAGATATTAACATGTCCTCCTTTGGAATGAGTGATGAATAACACGTCAGATTCTTCCCACCTATTTATACATGTCTAGCATATCAAGCTTACATAATGTAATTATCTAATCAATAAACAAATGTTTTTGAAAAATTTCGCTTAATGCATTTTCATATTCTATGTGCATGACTTTTAGAGCTATTCAACACTTGGCAGAGGGATGCCTTCTAAATTTAGAAGCATTTTATAGAGGACAGTAGTATATTGGAACTTAAATTCTAAAGTATTTGCTTTGTGGAAGATTCAGGCTTCCAGTAGGAACTTTAGCTCCATTTTGAATCTTGACATACGTTCAGCCTTCTTGTGAGTTCTTTCTGAATCAGTAACCAGCACTCTGGCAGCTGCTTGCCCCTCAAGCAGAGGGTGTTTGACAGTAGAATACAAGTCCCCCGGCCAGGTGAGAGATAGCTAGTCCTGTCCCAAGGAAAATTGCCTGGGCTTGTCTCTTCTGATTTACAGATTTTATAGTCGCCTAGAACTTGAGATGACAGTCACCACTCACTCATCTATTGTCATCTAACCATAGCAACCCTGTAACATAGGGTAGAACTGCCCCTGTGGGATTCTGAGAAGGTAACGCAGAAAGCCCTGTCTTTCTCCCGGTGATGACCATACTCCAAGGTCACATCCAACTTGGACACTGAGTAGCCAGGTGGCCAAAGGGCCCCAGCACCAATGGAAAACCCTATAGGAGTTTAAAACATACACTTGTATATATGTCCCAGACACAGTACGTTTCCCATTTCTATAGTGCGGTCTATAACACTGATAAATTAATCTGTCTCCAAACCTGATTTTGTGATTTATCTCTATTTTCTACTGCCTGTCAGTAATCATGTGGCGTTGAGTCCTTTGGACACACATATGGCTTCAAGGTGATGGTCTCCCTCATTTGGATGGTTTTGTCTTTGTCATCTCTTTGTCCTGGTTAAGGCTTCATAAAGTGGTCTCTATTAAACATGTTTGAAATTGAAGTCTTTTCTCCAAAGGAAAGGTGTAAAGGATTGCATTTTCTCTGCACATCCCATGTAGACTTTACTAATCTATTGTAATTTCAGGTTATAAAAATCATTTGGTTTAACACAGGAGCTTTTTGTGTCTGAAATTCTACTTAATCTTTAGCAGCTACGTAAAAGGCAATCCAAGAGACTTTACTCTCTCCTACCCACTTTCTCAGACAAAGTGAATTAACCTTCCATGATATTCCAGTAAATTTTGGTATATGCTTCTAAGAAAGGAAACGTCTCGTTGTTTTAAACCTGGGTGTAAGGGTCTTTTCAATGAGAGAATGTGATATATGGTGTCTGTATTCCAAATGCCATTATATTTGTAAAATATGAGATATTAGCTAAATATTGTCACATCTGAAAAGTGTATTTAAACAATTTTCAGAAAATAAAAGGAGACCAAGAACAAGCTTAAGAGAGACTGAAAGGACTGTGGCCCCTGGTCATACAGTAGGTTGGATTGTTGAGGACTTCTTTTTACTATTTATTTTCTAGCAGGATGTTCGTAAGACAAAGGAGAAAGAGGCAAAAGGAAATCTCAGAAAGTAACTGCACATTATCTTGTCCACATTGCATGCAATACATTCAAGAATTCATATGAGAAGGGGTGGTAAGAAGCTTGATCTAGTTCTTTCAAAATGAATGTTTTTAAAAAGAATATTTCATAAGAATGAGCAATGATACGGAGTCAAGTGTCTCAGGGGTAAGATAGGTGAGCATCGTTTCCTTTCTCCTGGAGACTCTGGTGTGTAGAGTAGAACTGTGTGGTCCTCAGAGTTTATAAGACTGTCATCACTGACAGAGCCCAGTTAGCACAATGGTGGAGCATTGGGTTGATAACCACAACGTCAGCAGTTTGATGCTTCCAGCCATTCTGTGAGAGAAAGATGAGGCTTACTACTCTTCTAAAAGCTTACAGTCTCCAAAATCCACAGGAGCAATTCTACACTGTCCTACAGGGTCACCATCAGTGAGAACAGTTGCTTGATGGCAGTGAATTTTGAGTTTAATCTTTTGAATGGTCTCCAGACCCATTTTCCAAAGTGCCTCTAGATGGGTTTGAAGCATGACACTTTAAGGACCTACTGGTTTGTGTCACTCCTATTGGTGAGGATTTCTGTGGGTGAGGATTTGTTGTGTTGGTTAGGTGCTCTTGAGTTGGTTCACAACAGAATGAAACACTGTCTAGTCCTGCACGCTCTTTACAATCGTGATGTTTGAACTTGTTGTAGCTACTGTTAATCCATCTCTTTGAGGCTCTTCTTTGTCTTTACCAACCATGATGTCCTTGTCCAGGGACTAGGACACACTATCTCCTGATAACATGTCCAAAGTTCTTGAGAGAAAACCTCTCCATCCTTGCTTCTAAGGAATAATCTTGTGGTGCATCTTCCAAGACAGCTTCATTTATTCTTTCAAAACAGTAATTCTCTTCCTGTCTTCCTTATTCAATATCCACTTTTTACACACGTATGAGGCAATTAAAAATTCATGGCTGGTGTCAGGTGCAAATTAGTTCTCAGAGTGGCATCTTTTCTCTTTAACACTTTGAAGAGATCTTATTCAGCTGTAATTGTCCACTGTAATTTATTGTCTGAGTTCTTGACTGCCGCTTCCATGAGCATTGACTGTGGATCCAAGCAAGACAAAATCTTTGACAACTTCAATCTTTTCTGCTTATCATGATGCTGTCTATTGGTTCAGTTGTGAGGGTTTGAGTTTTTTTGAGCTGCAATCCCTATTGAAACCAGCTATTGGTTAAATATAGATACTTTCTCCAATTCCATTTCTACTGTTCAGTATCATATCATAGGGTGAGCTCACTGTGAAGGTTGGGAGATTATACAAGGGCGTGACTAAGCAGAAGGTGACTAACACAGAATCTGACCACGGTCATATGCTAGATATAGATTCTTTTTCATGCATATAATTTGAAAGGATTTTTACCATCTGTGGCTTTTCTTTCTCTTAAAAACATGCTTTTGAAAAGCCCCCATGGAAGAAGCACGCCAGCCTGTGAGATGACAAGGCATCAAGGGGATAAGGTGTCAGGCATCAAAGACCAAAAAATATCATAGCATTGTGAATGAGGGGAGTGCAGAGTGGGAACCCAGGGCCCATCTGGGGGAAATTGCACATCCCCTGTGGGCTGTGGGGAGGTGATGAGCCAGTCAGATTAAACAATGATTAAACATAAGAGTTTTCCTCTAGTTCTTAAATGCCCCCCCCCCCGCCACTATCATGATCCCAATTCTACCTTACATATTGGATGGACTGGGAGATATACACTGGCATGGATAGGAACAGGAAATACAGTGAATTCAGGACAGATGAACCCATCAGAATCAGTGGTGAGAGTGGTAATATTGGGAGGGTGCAGGAGGGTGAGGGAGAAAGGGGGAACAGATGACAAGATCTACATGTAACCTCCTGGACAGAGAACTTGGTGAGGGAGATGTCGGAAAGTGTAAGATATGATAAAATAATAATTATTTATAAATTATCAAGGGGAAGGGGGGAGGGGGTAGCAGGGAAGGAGGGGAAAAATGAGGAGCTGATATCAAGAGCTCAAGTGGAAAGCAGTTGTTTTGAGAATGATGATGGCAACATACGTACGAATGTGCTGGACACAAATGATGTATGCATGGATTGTGAAAAGATTTGTATGAGCCCCTAATAAAGTGATTTAACAAACGAACAAACATGCTTTTGAATTGATTTGTTTACGTTTCTTCGCTCCAGTGCCGCAATGCTGGCAGTTTACTGTTTACTGATGCTTGTTGCTCTGTGATAAGTCGTGAAATCACGTGCTTCTACTCTGACTTTGCTCCTTTTCTTTGAAGCCACGTTTTCTCGGCAATAATGTGTGACATGTTGCAAGATGTAATGAGGGCTCATAGACAACATGCAAGTGCTTGATGGCTAAACACAATGTTGGGGCGCAGTAGGAGGAGACCCGGGGACCTGGTCCTGCCAAGATGACAGCTAGGCACTGTGGAGCAGTTGCACTCGAACAAACTGGGTGACTGGGCATCAAATCTACTCGTAGGGAGTCAACACAAACAGCAGCGATGGTCAACCGTGTTCCTCAAGAGATTAAGAGGCCTGACTCTGAATGTCCCTTTGTAAAATTTAGAATTTATTGTAAAACAGCACTGAATTCTTTTTTTCTCAATCCTGCGGATCAGCAGGAAAATAGCATTTGTTTAATGTTTAGAAAAGCTTGAATACAGAGGATGTGAGTGACTGTCAATGACACAAATTTCTCACAGGGCCATTTTATTACTATTCAATTAAGCAAATATTGATTTACAGAGTAGGCGTGTTTTATATGAACAATTGACATCTCCATTCATAAATCAAAGTCAAGCACATCAAGGTTTTTAGTGGAGAAGAAAATTGTTTGGAAGCTGAAGTCACTAGGTCTTTAAATCATAGCGTATGCTGCTAAACAATTTCCTTCTAAGGCTCTATTGGTAACTAGTATGCTAATCTCTGATCAGTTTGAGAAGTATGGGGCTCTGCCCTGACCCAAGTATAAACATGTTCATAATATTTAAAGTCTGTAAAACACAGATGAGGTATGAACATACTCCATATAGTTACACTGAATTATGCAAAACCTGGCAATTTAGCTTATAAAATGTGGCTTCCTTCTCACTATTGTAAGATTGTATTCCACATGTAGCTCACTCCTTGGTTGGCGTGGGCCAACATCAACCCCTACAAAAGGCAGAGTGAAATCTAGGTCAAGCCTTTAAAGACTCCAGAACACAAACTGCCTTAGAGGAGTACTTTCCTCTGGGAACACACCTCGTCCCATTGCTAAGCTTTCAGAGCATCTGCTCCATGGGAGAAAATGCATAGCCTGAATAACAGGCTGTGGAATAGGAGACACCAAGTAGAAACCATCATAATATAACAAACCGATTACAGACCTTTTCAAGAACCCTTTCCTTGCAATGTCTTATGCATTGAACTTGGGAGACTATGGGTGGGAATGATATAATTGAACAAAAAATGGTGTAGTGCAAGACTGGAGGAGTTTTAATAGTAATACACGAGTTAAGATGATATATTATTTATCATATATGCATGTATAAGAATCCTGGATACTCAATATTTAAGCACACAACTTCTAACTATGAGGTCAGCAGTTCAAACCCACCTTCCACAATGCAGAGGGATGAGTCAGCCTCATTCTGTGTAGATTTATAGTCTTGGATTGCCTAGGGAGCCATTCCACTGTGTTCTCTGCAGTCACTATGAAGTCAGAATTGACTCCAGAGTAATGGGTTTTACTGATGTAGCAATATCTAACAATAACATATAAACAGAGCTGTTATTTACATATTTAAGATAAATGTTATATTTGTATGTGTGTATGAATAATTTATTTGGAACATGGTAAAGAATGTTGATTATACTACAACAGCCAGAAGGATGAACTATTTCTTACAGTGCAGTCCGAATGCTCCTTTCAAACTTTGCCTCAATACTTCACATATGTCACCAGAAGGACTGGGATTTGGTGCCTAGCGTAGAAGGGCAGCGGAAATAGAAGATCTCAATGGGCTTAAATGTAGCAACCACGGTGAAAATAGCACAGGACAGGACGGCAGAGTTCTGTTCTGTCATTCAGGTTTCCGGGTTGTCACTAACTCACCGGCACCTAACAACAACAACATGCATAGCTTTGAAAATAGTAAACAGTACTAATTCTTACAATGACTCTATAGGGAAGACAAGTCACGTATTAGTAAATCACACCTTTTATAGATATGGTAAATGACATACATACAGATATCACATATCAAAGGTCACTTATCTAGTTAGTGACAGAGCTACTACTAGACTCCTGATTTCCGGGTTCTTAAAGTATCCTTTGAATACAGTAGTCAACAGATGTTTAGGTTCACTTGTCAGGCGAGGGGACTGAGGCCTCAGAAAGCATGCAACGTGGCCAAGTTCACCTAACCTTTATATAGCTGTAGTATAAGGTTCTGTTAGAAACCAAGATTTTCCAATCACTAGGCTGTGTTCTTAACTTTACTGTGTATGTAGGCTTTTCTGAATGCTAATTCTACATGTGTGCATATATGCCTTTGATATGTCAAAATCCAGCTTTCAGGTTAAAATAAAACTTGTCATTGATTAGTTAATTCAGCAGTATAAAGAAAATGAGAAGATACTAAATTGTCTCTTGACCGAATGATCCATATTCAAAACAAATATTTTACATCTTAAATAACTCAATTGGGTATAGTTGTGATAGAATCCCACCTTATTTAGATCCTTTTGGTGCCATTTCTACTTTAAAAAGTTTTAATTAAATGAATCCTTCTAATAACAAGCTGCATTTGTTCACAAATGACATGGAATTTTGTAAAAACTCAATTTGTAAGAGATATCAAAGGCCTACCTTCCCCCCATTTCTTTATTCTTACATGTTAATTTTCATGAGGATGTGCAATGTCTTATAGATTTCATTCATGACAGACCAAGTCAACCCATCAAAATATCTCCTAACCCTTCCTGTTAGAAAGCACTTTCTCAAGCTGAGAACATGTACTACTCATTGGCACTTTCCCACCGCTGGCTTCCATACAGATGCAGCTCATGTCTCCTCCACAAGCAAACGAATAAGACATTTGAGTCTCTTCTTCTATTGCTCAAGTTCTTTCATAATTCTAATCCCTCTTGATTCATGTGAGCATTTCTCATTTGCATTGATATATTCTGCCAACCAAAGTTTATGGGTCACAAACTACAGTAGAAATAAATCATCAGCATTTACCTAACAGTAAATAAGAGGCTGGCATTGGTCAGAGTGCTTTACAAACATTAACTTGCTTAACCTTCAGAACTCCATGAGGTAAGTCATATCACTTTTTCTGATAGTAGATAGATAATTTCTTAGTATAGGTTTATTGTTTTGCAAAAAAATGATTGAGTGAATGGATGGATAAATACATAGATGGGTAAATTGATGACTGCACAATAAAAATTCTTTTATTCTCTGAGCTTCATTAATTCTCCTGATTACTTGCTTGTTTTTGTAATCAATGACCCAGTATGTCTGTGGTCATCATTTAAATCAAAATAGACACCAAGGATATTCAAAAAGGATGCCTTTTCTTAACATCTATTTCCTTTATTAGATTTTTCTTTTTTATATCATTTTATTGGGGGTTTGTAAAATTCTTTTCCGAGTCCATGTATACATCCATTGTGCCATGCACATTTGTACATTGGTTGCCATCATCATTCTCAAAGCATTTTCTTTCTACTTGAGCCCTTGGTATCAGCTCCTCATGTTTTCCCTCCCTTCTTGGCCCCCACTCACACCCTTGATAATTTAGAAATTATTAATATTTTGCTATGTCCTACACTTTCCTATGTCTCCCTTTACCCACTTTTCTATTGTCTGTCCCACAGGGAGGGGGTTATATGAAGATCCTTTTGATGGGTTCCCCCTTTCTACCCCTCCTTACCCCTACCCTCCTGGTATTGCTACTCTCATTATTAGTCCTGAGGGGTTTATTTGTCCTGGATTCCCTGTGTTTCAGTTCCTATTTGAACCAGTGTACATCCTCTGGTCTAGCCAGATTTGTAAGATAGAATTGGGATCATGAGAGTGGGGGGTGGGGGAAGTGTGGGAGCATTAAAGAACTAGAGGAGAGTTGTCTGTTCATTGTCGCTATACTGCACCCTGACTGGGAGGATGCATTTAAGGACACTCCGAGCTCTAAAATAGATATCACTCAGAGTTGTCCTCAAAAGGTTATTATTGCACAAGTTCCCCACAGGCTAAGAGAACCGCTCTTGAAATTATTCAAATGAGGAGATGACAGCAGAGTATGTAAAATCCTAACCACCATGAAATGGCATGATGCCTCCCTGGAGGGGAATCTTCTGCAATCAAGGCAAAATCCTGCACATTAAAGTGCTCCTAACTCTTTTAGATATATTCGCTCTGACTCTAATTAGCTCAAATCCAAATTAAATGTAGCTCATATCTTGGAGGGCTCTCCAAACTCTGTGATGATTATTAGTTGCCATGATGAGAATGACCTTCAGCATTTCTTTAAAATAATCACACTTACTCGGATATGAACAGTACAGTTTCCAGTGATCCTGATATAGTACAACTCTGCCACATATCCGTGTATCTACGCAATTCTGAAAAGAAAATGTCTCCGTTACATACACCCATTGATAAGCCTCTACCAGTTACCTTCACTTGTAAGCACCTGCAACTTTTCTTCTGTCTGCCTGTGAGTCAACATGGGTCAGAATCAATTTGATGACAGCCTACAAAATGTTGTTTTCAAAATGGTAAAAGCGCTTTTATTTAGGAAAGTAAATGCTGGTACAGTATAAAAATTTGGAATATCTACAAATGGATTTTATTCCTATAGCCTTCCCTGAATAATCGCTAGAATTCCTAGAACAGATGGAATGCTTTCTTTTGACGTTGATTACTGATCATTGTGATCCACCAAATCCCAGTCTACATGGCGCTGTGTGTAGCCCAGTATCTTTAATTTCCCCAAATAAATTACAGGGAGGCCTCAGTTGTCAAATAGTCCCAAGTTTGAACTTTCCACTACGCAAATAGCAGAGCTTGAAAACAATCTGCTGCGCGTTCATAACTTTGCTCAGTCATTGAACTGAAAATCCAGCTTGGAGAAACCTGTCGGGGCCCAGAGTGAGTCATGCATCGTGTCTCGCCAAGGCCACAAAGGGGTGATACTTTAGTCTTCAGTGCTGCTCTCAGCTGGACGATGCAGGGTGCTGGTGTTTGCACATTGACATATTCATCATTGGGCATCTCGTGCACTTACTGGCCTAAGACACTGTACTCAGGGATGCAACGAGAGTGGTGATACCAGCAGTAAAGCTAAGGGAAGACTGCGAGAACCATGATAAATCATTGCGACATTGCAATCAGGATGCCACTTATCTGATTTGGCAGCTAACTACAACATAGCTGGGTCGACCAAAAAAAAAAAAAAAAGAAAAGTGATTAAAGTGGCTAATGTAGTGAAAGATGTGAAATCATTAACCACAAAACAAAGAAATCAGACCATCAAAGAGGTTAAAAGTTACTGTTAATTTGGGTAAGTCAGAAACAACTGGATGGGGAGATTAATCCAAGACAGTGATATGGGAGGAAGCTAGAAGCCTGGTGATTTCATGAAGCCTAGTGAAAGAACAATTTCATGGAAAAAGGAAGAAAAACGAACAACACGTTGTGGGTGCAAGTGCTGAGCAGCCTGAAGGGTCAGAGGCAGCCATGGCTGGTTTGAAGGCTTCAAAGAGAACAGGCCCACACAGTGGCGTGTGCAATGGGGCGGAAGGTTGAGTGCAAGTACAGATGAAGTCGTAACTTTGTGCCTGAAATTGCTGAATACATAGCGGCCAAGGGTTTCCTTCCCCAGCAAGTGTTCAACTGCGACCAAATCAGACTTTTGGAGAAAAGAAGGCCCACTAGGACCTTCGTTATTACAGAGCAAGTTGCATCGCTGACCCTCAAGCCTATGGAAGATAGACTCACACTGTCACTGTGTGGAAATGCTAATGGGGAATTTAAAGTGAAGCTCGTGCTACTGTAGCTTTCCAAAAATCCACAAGGTTTTAAATAACAGAACACAATGAAAAATAAGTTAGGTGCGATGTGGAAGGCAAATAATGGAATGTGGGTGACCAGGAAGTGGTTCCTGGAGTACCGTAGGTTCATGAAGCATTTGGGCATCTTGAAAAAAAATTACTTGCAGGAGAAAAAGCTTGCCTGTAAAAGCAGGTCTCCTAATGGACCATGCTCCTGCTCATCCTCCAGGCTTGGAGGGTGAGCTGTTAGATAAATGCTCCTTATCACTATTCAGCTTTTGCCCCTGAATATGACTCCTCTCATGCAGCCCACGAGCCAGCAAGTCAGCTTTAAAGAGCTATGCACCAAAGCACGGTCCCAGAAGTGCTTTGAAATAAACTCAGATACCCATTTGACTTTTCAAGATTTCTGGAAATATTATTTTAACCTCTTCCCACTGCATTATCTTGTAGACAAAGCTAGGTGGATGGGTGGGTGGATGAGTGACGGGGTTCTCTTACAAGTCTCTGAACTGTGCATGGTGAAAGTGGTGACCAGAAGCTGTGACAGAGATAGACTTTGAAGACTTTGAGGACTTGGAAGAGGAGCCTACTGTAGAGGATATTGTGTGTCATGGCTGGTCTGTGGTCTAGAGCAGCGGGTCTCAACCTGTGAGTCGTGACCTCTTTGGGGCCCAAATGACTCTTTCACAGGATTTGGTACTGAATGAGTCACCAAAAGTCATCGGAAACCACTGAATGATTCATTGGCAAATGTTAGCAATGAAGACACTGCCACTTGAGTTACAAGAAGTAATGAAAAGTGTCATAAGTTTTGTAAAGGCAAGCACTTTAAACAGTTGACTATTTTGCAACTGTGCAATCAACTGGATGCGCTGAATAATGCTCTGCTATTTCACACTGAAGTGAGATGGTTATCAAGAGGAAATGTTTTAAAACGTGTTTTTGAGCTTTGTGATGAACTCAAATGTTTTTTAATCAGAAAGCAAGACCGCAGTTTGAAGCACTTTTCAGCAATAAAAGTGAACTGAAGAAAATAGCATACTTGGTTGCCATCTTTGCCATCTTGAATGAGTTAAATTTATCATAGCAAGGACCGAATGCAACTTGCCTAGATTTGTCTGAAAAGATCCGGTCATTCCAAATGAATCTTCAGCTTTGGCAAGAAAATAAAATAAAATTGGATAAAAATAAAATTTACATCTTGCCTACCTTATCTGCTTTCTTTGAGGAACATGACATTGAACCAGACAAAAGCATTACGATGATAATTTACCTGTTTCACTTCTTCCCCTACCTTTTATTGTTAGTCATTTCAGCCTCTCAGGAATGCCACGCACAGCAGAATCAAACAGAGCCCTGTCCTGCCCCATCCTCACAATTGTTCTCTAGTTTGAGACCATTGCTACAGCCAGAGTCCACCCATTTTTTACGGATCTCACACTTCTTCATGCGCTTCTAACTTAACAGGTACTACTATTTATTAACATTTCTCAAAATGTGCACGATAGGGCTTCATGAGATGCTTTACCTTTTCCAGAAACTGGTCTCTCCGGATACATGTCCAAAGTCTCTACCTGCTTGCTTCTAAGGAGCACTCTGGCTGCACTTCTTCCGAAATAGATTTGTTTGTTCTTTTGGCAGCCCATAATACCTTCAATATATTTCATCCTTATTTCATCTTCCTTATTCAGTATTCAACTTCCACAGACTATGAGGCGATCCAACAGACCACGTTTCAGGTGCATCGTAGTTTTCAAAGTAACCTCCTTGCTTTTCAACATTTTAAAGTGGTCTCATACAGCAAATCTACCCAATTCAATGTGTGTTTTGTTCTCTAGTCTGCCACTGCCATGAACATTTAATGTGGATCCAAGCAAGATGAAATCCTTAACAATTTAAATCTTTTCTCTATTTATCATTTTGCTCTAATGGTGAGGATTTTTGTTTATTTTACACTGAGTTGCAATCCATTCTCAAGGCTGCAATTCCCTTTGTCATCTGTGAGTTACAGGCTGTTAATGAGCCTCCCTCCACACCTGATAACTGCATTCTGCTTTATAGAGTTCAGCCCCATGATGATTCGCTCAGCAAAAAGATTGATTAAGGATGGTTAGAGGAGTCAACTCTGGTGCACACCTTTCTTGATTGTATACCATGCAGTTTCCTTTAGCTCTGTTCCTACCACTGCCTTGTGATCCTTGTAGAAGTTCAGCATGATCACAATTAGGTGTTATGGAATTCTCATCCTTCTCAAGGATATCCATACTTTGTTATGATCCACAAAATTGAAAGCCTTGGCATAGTCAATAAAACACAAGTAAACATCTTTCAGGTATTCTCTGCTTTGAGCCAAGATTCACCTGACATCAGTAATTACATCCCTTGTTCCCCATTCTCTTCGAAATCTTGAAACACATGGTAAATATGACAAAGTTGGTATTTCCATAGAATGTGCATCCTCATGCATAAGTTCAAAAAATTATAGAAAAGAAATTAAGTCCGCTTATACTAAGTATTGTATTTTCTTAGAAAAAAGCAACTACTAGTACCATATAATTCAGGATTCTCTCAAGTGACTGTTTATCTTAAAGACATAAATAATACAACAAAGACATCAAAGACATATGCACACCTATGTTTTTGCAGCAGTTTCCATAGCAGCAAAAACATAGAAACAACCGAAAGCTCCTATTGTAGAGGAATAGATATCTAAACCTTGGTGTATTCATGCAATGGGATATTATGCATCAATACAAAACAATGCCAAGTCCCATAAACTACATAAGACATGGACAACACTAGAAAACATTATGCTTAGCAAATTAATCAGTCTTACAAAGATAAATAATTTGTAACACCATTATTGTAAGAAAAAGAAATGTGGTTTATATACCAAAAGTCAACACTGTGGTGACTGGAAGGAGGCCACAGATGGGGTGGAAATAGGAAGTAAGGATGGATAGGGTATTAATGAAGGAGGAAACAAGGCAAAGGGCTGAGGGAAGTTGAGAATCACATAAATGGAGAAACCCAAGATACTGTTGATTTTATTTCTTGAAATGGCTGTATATAATATATATGTGTGTGCGTGTATGTTGTATATATGTATGTATATATGTATTTTAAGTAATATATATATACGTATATATTACATTAAAAAACTTCTGGATTCCTTATTACACAAAACTAAATATTGGTCAAGTAGGAAAAGGAAACATAAAACTGAAATGGATTTGGAATCTTTGGTGAAAAACAAAATTATTTAAAAATATATATATCAGGTTATTTTCTAAAATTGTAATAAAACTATAGAACTTTGAATTATAGTTTAAAAGACCCCAATTGGCTTTCTAAGAAAAGTGCCATCTATGCTGAGGATTGAAGAATAAGTGAGAGTAAGAGTCAGCTATCAAACGTGAGCTGGATGACATGGAATGCAGAGGATCGCTTACGAAAACACCCAGAAGTGAGATAAAGAAGACATGCTTGAGGAAGTGAAGGGAGCTCACTGTGGCTAAGACATTGTTTATTTTAGGAAAATATTTGCCTGATGCGATATATAAATATGAATTCAAGTGAAATTCTTGACAATTTTTTTTCTTTTCTCTATTTGTCTTGCTGGGGGGGGGCGGTTGGTCTAATTGTGAGGGTTTTATGTATATATGTTTAGGTGCAATCCACAATGAAGGTTATAGTCTTTGATCTTCACTAATAAATGCTTCAAGTCCTCTTGGTGTTCAGTAAGCAGTATTGTATCATTTACATATAACATAGTTTTTTTTAAGCCTTCTTCCAATCTTGATGCCTCATTCTTCTCCATAAAATGCAGTTCCTCAAATGTGTTTTCAGCATAGAGATTGAGTGTGGTGAAAGTCTACAAGACTGACCCACACCTTGTCTGATTTTACACCACCTACTGTCCCCTTGTTCTACATCAATGTTCTTGTCTATTTACAAGTTCCCATTGAGTGCAATTAATGCCTTTATTTCTATCATTCACAATGTGATCCATAATTTGTCATAATTTTCACAACCGTATGCCTTTGCACAGTTACCATTTATACTCATGTATAAGCTAATGTTTTCAGCACATTTTCAATGAAGTTTTTGTGGTAAAATTAGGTGCCTTGGCTGATATTCTGGTCCACTTATACTCAAGTATATACAGTAATAAGAAACAGGTAGACATATTTCTGGGATTTGTTGCTTTGAGTCAAATACATCTGATACATTAGCAACGTCCTTCGCTATACATTATCTTCTGCATCTGCCTTAGGTTTCTGGCAGTACCTTCCCGTAGCACTGCTGTAACTGTTGTCAGATTATCATCTATGAAAAGGTTCTTACATGTGACATTAATGATATCCTTTGATAATTTCCACATCTCTTGGATAACCTATCTCGGAATGAGCTCATACATGGATTTCTTCCAGTTGCTTGGCCAGGTAGTTGTTCTCCAAGTTTCTTAGCATAGGTAAATGGGTGTTTACAGCATTTCATCCATTTGTTTATCCGTACATAAAGCACAAATATAAATCCAATTGCTATCTGACAACACCTAAAGTCTTGGTTTTTGCCAGTCTTATTAGTGTAATGTGGACTTCTTCCTTCGATAACTGATGGATGATAATTTTGAAATGCAACAAGCTTATATGCTAGTTTCTTGATGAGGGCTTAATCTCACGATTCTTACTGCTGTCTCTGAGATTTTGCCTTTTCTCTGAGTCACCCTTTCTTTTTCATAAAAAGGAAAGACGGATGTTTGCCACCGAATAGTACTTTTCAGCCTCAAACCACATAAGGTTGTAGGGACACTATTTCTGTCCCTTCCTACACCGATGTCTACAATTCTTTTCATGCATTTTCAAGACCTCCATGTATCAAATTATAATATGCTCCAGTAGATTAAATTTACATAACAAATGTCGTTGATGTTTTCGCTTCTCTGAGTTTGCCTCCCTCTAAGGCTGGTATGGGGCAGTACGCTCTCAATTCATAGAAACCCCACTGAAGCTCTGGTCTCTGAAGAATGCCAGTAGTATCCTTCTCAAAAACCAAACTCATTGCCATCGAGTCAATGCTGGCGCACAGAGACCTCCTGTGGGGTGGCTAGACTGTAACTGTCAATAGGAGTAGAAAGCCCACTCTTTCTTCTGTGGAGCGGCTGGTGGTTTCGAACTCCAACCATTCGGTTTCCAGCCCAATACATAACAACTACACCACCAGAGGTCCCTTCGATGGCGTTTATGTGTTAGCAAGTATATAGGAAGCACAAATGCAAGTCATTCTGAAATCATAGCAAAATGTTCTAAAGTCCCATACTCAGTTTTATCTTTACCCAGAGATATTTTTCTCATCCCTCCCACTCTGATCTTTATTCTGAGGCCATTTCTGAATTTCAGAATGTTACTCATAAAGATTGGGAGTAAAATATAGTTTTACTTTATAACTCAGCAAATCCCAGATCCTTTATGTTTCCTCTAAATTTTGTTGACAAATCAATTTTTAGCCCAACCCTCTCTATGTTTATCTTATCTTAGGCATGACCTAAAGAAACCAATTGAACGTGGCTAAGATTTTCCTTGAGATTTTCTCAGACATCTCCACCAGTTCACTAGTTTTCTTGTTTATTTATTTGAGAATTTATCCCTATGCATTCTCTTGCATTTAACACTCTCACATCCAGACAGCTTTTTCTTAAACCCTTTCAGATTCAAGAAGAGGAAGCTTAGATGGGTCCTCTCGACGGGAAGAATGTCAGAGACATCAGGGCACTGTCTAAACTGCTCATCCTCACGCTCATAATTGTCACAATTGCTTTCCGAGATCAAGAGCAAAGGGGCAGGGGAGCATGTGAGGAGATCATAAACTAGACCCAGTTTAACATTTTTAATTTCGAGCAGGCTGTAAAATATTCATTTTGTCATGATGCGTAGAGAGCTTTATTCACATTGGGCGCTCAGGATGAAGATCAGACTAAAGTTACAGTCTGGAGAGTGCATGTGATATTTGAGAGACATGGATTTCCATGACAACCCTGAGGAATACCGACGCTAATGGGAGCATCACGTAGACATACCCACTCTCAAAACATAAAGGAGGTAGACCATGGTCAGGAGAGAGACTAAAGGAAAGAGTAGGTCCCAGAGGCCAGTAGAAGGATTTATTTCAAGAAGGAGGACTTCCATCATGGAAACACTGCAGGCAGGTGATGGTAATGACCGAACACATTTGATTTCATAACCAGAAGACCCTACCGATTAGTGAAACCTGGTCATTTTAAATAATAAAGGCAGAAGATAGATTAAATTAGTTGATCCTACATGAAACAAACTAGACACGGGAAAACAAGCCTTTCTGGGAAGGTTTGCCGTGAGTAAAGAAGAAAGAGAGCAGTTTCCCATCATATGGGATACATTGCAGGAGAGTTGTTGGCAAATTTAAGTGCTACTAAGAAGTAGTTAGGAGCCTGGATGGCATAATGGTTTTAAGTTTGGCCACTAGCCACAAGGTCAGCAATTCAAAACCCCAGAAGCTCTAGAGGAGAAAAGCTAGGCTTTCTAACTCCCATAAAGACTTACAGTATCAGAAGCCCTCTGGAGCAGTCGTACCCTGTCCTATAGGGTCATGATGAGTCAGAGGCAACCAGATAGCAATGAGTTTGCTTTTAGGGAGTGAAGGAGACCAGACTGAGTGGGTTAGGTGCAGGGATGCTAACCTAACAGCAAGGTGGGCAAACTCACTAGCTAGTCCACAGTAGAAAGATGAGGCTCTTTGGAATCCCAGGAAACAGTTGCACTCTGTCCTAAAAAATTGTTATGGGTCAAAATAGATGCTGTGTCAGTGGACTTTTGCTTTAGAAGTGGGTAGTAGAAAATGGACAGTGTAAATTTGGGCAATTAACATCTCTCCTGGAAGACTTTTTTGTAAGTTGGTCTAAAATGATAAACAAGTTGTCTGGTGGCATGATTAATTTTAGAGAAGGGAGAAATCAGAAAACTGCAGGTAGATTTTAGAAGTGATAGCGACAATTTAAAGATGTTAGTAGTTAATAGTTTTTGTTTTCTCTGTGACATAAAATGTGAGGTTACTTTCAGAGCCTGTGATTAACCAAGACGAGTTAAGGGGAAACAGATAAGTGGGGAAGGTTTGCATTAATCCTTATGGAAAACGACAAGAACGCTGTTCGGAGAACGATACTGCTGTGGCTGCAAGTCCAGGGAAGCCAGAGCAGGGACCACCTACTCAATTCCCTCCCCTGACCACCCTGCTGGTGGCCCACGAGCCCCAGGGAATTCCAACTCGACCGCATGGCCCTTGGTCTAGCCTTCCCTGGTTCCATCATATTCTTCGATCCCAAGGAAGAAGTGCTGAGCTTTGAGATCACCCAACCAAAGTATCTCCAAGATGACAAATTCACAAGTCTCTCTCCTTGACCACAGCCCTCAACTAGTTCGTATTATTTGTTCCAATATCCTACTTTAAGGAGCTCAGCTGCCCTCGATCAGTGTATTTTGGGTCAGTGTTCCAGATACCGTTACAACATTTTTAGCATCTTCTTTTTTTCTATTTTATAAAAAAAAATAGAAACAATCTATTCAGGGCTAAGAATAGTCACCTATCTTCACCATGCTTGCACTTCAAAATCTTATTATATATTCAATACATTTGTGTCTTCACTGTCCATTACTTTTTTCATAATTCATCTCTACTCGGGCATCTGGCTCTTTGTCTCTACTTCATTCTTAGTAGAAAGCCTTACCTAACACTTCACAAAAGAAAAACAAAAGTGGCGTTACATGATTATACCATGTTTTGGATTGAATTGTGTGCATGAAATATGCATTAGAATCCTAGTCCCTATACATGTGCATCTAATCCCATTTGAAAACAGGATCTTTTTGTTGTTATGTTAGCTCAATAGCATACATACAATCATATTTAGGTTAGGAGAAGAGCAGATTAGATAGAGATATGTGCACACGGAGTGACGACAGACATCATGCGAGGGTTGTTGATAAGCCAAAGCATCAGAAATGCCCAGAAATACCTGAAAGGAAGGAATTCCTATAGCAGAGATGATGATTTTTGCCTTTAGAACTGTGATAAATGTCTAGTTTTAAAGCCACACATTGTGTTTTTTGTGTGTTACAGTAGCAGCAAGTGGCTATAGCACATACTTTATAACAATAAGGCACTTAGAATCTGAGTTAAATAATTTCAATAATTATTGACATCATCATCATTAACTAAATGTCTGAGGATTACAACAGGGAACAAAATGTTTAAGAGGATGCAGGGGAAATATTTAAAGGAAAGAAGCAAGACGCAGGGTGCGGGACCAAAGTGCACAGCCGTCCAGGGACAGAAGAACAGAGCAGAATCAATGGCCACACAGAAAGCTTGTCTTAGAAGGTGAACAAGTGCAGCATCAAGTTGGGAAAATAATCACTGCCTGTGATCGTCTGGTGATCGAACTTAGGCCTTCCTGGGAAAGCCAATCACATCGGGATCGCCTTCATTCTCAGGCAGGCCTAGCGGAGCTGTGTGTGCAGAGGCAAGAAGATGAATGTCTACAAGCCTCACTTTATGCAGGAAACACGAGCACTCTGAACTTTCCAGATTGGGCTGAGTGTGCACCACAAGAATTCTACGTCCCCTTTCAAGGAACGAATAGCTGAGTCTTTAATGTGGCCTTTGTTGCATTTTGTTTCCTATTTTCTGTTTTTGTCAAATGGACTAATCCCTTGTAAAGTAACAAAAAAATCTTTAAGTGAAAGATGTTCTAACCACCCTAACTAAGTAGAGCTAGCAACTAGATGTAGCTACGTTTTAATATAGTGAATTTATTTACAGATTATGATAAATAGGGACTGTTTTATAACTCTGCTTACCTCACTCTTCATTGATTAGCACCATTCTTGATTCGTTGATGGTATTCAATGCAGGTGCCTTAAAGATTTCACCTGAGTATGAGGTATTAATCTTCTCCCTTCAAATGCGAGCTTCATGACAAACTGGACTCTGTCTTATTCTTTCACCTATCAACCTTCTAGATATGTTCTGTCACCTAGTAGGTGCCCATTAAAATCTGGAAACATTGTACCACATGGCTATATCTGTCTTCCCTCTCATTCAAAATCTTGACATATTCAAAATTCAAAAAGCAGAAATGTCTGTGACAGTGACTACAACAGAAATTATATCAGTACAATCATTTCCTTTCCCAATATTAGAAATTCTCCTGCAAATATATATTTAGTCTCAGAAGAAGCCCTGGAGTAAGAAGAACATCATTTCATTTCTATCCATCTCGACTGGGTTAGGTTGCGCTTAACATGATGGAGCCTGCATGCTTTGGAATCCTGAAGGTGCGTGCACTCAATGTGCGGGTGGCATCCCAGGAAGATTCAACGGCAAGGATAGGATCTCCATATTCTCTACATCCCGTTGCCATTCCTGTTTTAAGGCCCAGAGGGATTCCCCAGGCCAGGAAGGTTTTTCTTGATTGTGCTTTTATTTTCATGTAGATTAGAATATTCTTCATACTTAAAGGCTCCCTTAACATTTTCAGTTATAAATCATAAATTTCCAGGAAGTACTTTCTAACTGAAAGAACAATTTTATGCTTCAATGTTTTCTAAACCAGGTCAGCAGAATCACGTGGAGGCTTGGTTCTGAGCCACGGGCAGTGCAGTGTGTGGCCTGGTTGCCTGTGGCAGCTGAGGTCTGGCAGTAAGGTCGATTATCCATCCATTCTCCCAAAATAGATGCATCTAAACTTTATTGAGACAGACTCTTTCTGAAATAAGTGGCATTATATATCATTCTCATTGGGGACAAGAATCATGACCCAATTAAGTGATGCGACTCACTCAATTTCTGAATGTCCTAAAGGGCCTTCTTTAGAATAGTAACTCTGTAAGAAACTAAAGGGCAAAAAGTCAGAAGTCAATATGTTTGGGAAATTCTCAATCCACTAAATTATCCATGAAAAGACTTTTAAAACATCTCATGAAATTCTATTGTACACAATTTGAGAAATATTGATACCAGGTAAGCTTCCTTTCAATCTGAAGGGTTTCTCTGAAAGTTGTTTTATATTATTTGAGTTAATTAGTAGACCTATTTAAAATTATTGACCCTACTTTTTGAAATGAGACCCAGATAGAGTGAAGTCTACATTTGTAATATGAATAGCCCAATAGGATTGTTCGGATCTCAACCTCCTTACAAAAATTGGCCCCGCTAAAAAACACAAGTCAAAAAGTATTTCCTCAAAATAATAGAACACTTTTTCCTCTAATTACCAAAATATAATCCTATTGTTTCTTGACATATCCTCCACCTAAAGCAAGACACTTCAAAGTGGCATTTCCTTCTCTCTTGAAGAAGTGTAACCCTGTACATGGAAATGTTGTAATCCTCTAGAGACTCAGTCTAATCCTGTCAATTGTTCTATGGAGTTGGGGTACAAGAAGTAGTCTGAATGGGTAAGTTCATGATTGCAGGGTTGATGAAGTAAGGTTTCCCAGCAAAATTACTGCCAGCTATCCCTCGACACCCTTGAAAAATGAATAGGTGCATTAGCATTATCACGATGGAAAAAAAATTTGATATCTCTTTCCTTTTTTTTACCCTTGAGTGCTCAATTTTTTTAAAATGCCTTCTGCCCCTTTGATTGTCCTGTGTCCTTTGAGAAAATCTATCAAGATTGCTTGCCCCCTTGAGATGCCCATCAATGTTGCCATAGTCATCTGAGCACATCTCTCTACCTTGAATTTAACTGACTAGTAGATCCTCCTGAAAGCCATTGTTTGCATTACATCTTTTGAAGGCACCCTGAAAAGACCAAGACAAACGCATGACCCAGAGAACGCATCTGCATCCATCCACTGGTGTTTAAATACACTTTGTTTGGAATAAACTCTGAAACCTTAGTAGCAGTACTTTGTTTACTTACCCTCCTATAGCTGGGCCAATATTTCATCTCCTGCATTATATTCAGCATGTAGTAAAGAAATTAGATGGTGCTCAGCTAGTAGGTAAAATAGCATCTGTAGTCTTAGAGGTTTGTGTCTAAGCCGTCTAAGTGAGAGGTCCACTCAGTCCACGTGGAAGAAGCACAACATCATTAGTCACTGAAGGATTGTGAGACATATAACCCAGTCGAATGAGGGGTTAGGACCAGAGTCTAATGTCTCAGAATCCCATAGAAGGTTATGGATGACAGTGGGAGTCCAAGATTCATTGGTGGAATGATTCAGGAAATAAGCCTCCAATGTACTCCTCTATCCACAACTGAGGGATGGAAGAGACAGGGCCTCTAAACGGAGTGCATTGATGAGCTGAGCATAGCAGTTACAGGCACAAGCCTGTCATGAACAGCTCAAACATGTCAGCAGATTCCTTCTATGATGCATGCTGGACCTGCTCTGGTATCCAAAATCTTATCTATTTGGGGGTTGTATTGCTTGGTTTAGTTTTTGATTTCACATATTAGTGGTGATTGCTTGTCCATTTCAGGAGTGTTATGTCATTGGGGGGTCACCCTCTTGAAGTGCGGTAACTTTATTTTTAATTTTTCGGTGTACGAAAACCAGGATTGATGAACCTATACAGTCAGCAAGTGGAATAAAGGGGTTGAGGATCTTTCTAGATAGTCTAAGTGTCCTAAGATTAATAACCACCATAAAGGAGTCTATTTAATTTACTATGCTAAAGTCAGAATATATCGTCATTCAGCCAAAGGATTCTATTCTGAGCTGTTCTGATGTCTATCGCTAGGGCCAAAACAATCCAGCTGGTTTGAAAAATCTCATACAAATATTGTTCTTGGCCACAGGTTCCATACCTTGTCATAGCACACTAGGGTTTAGGGTCAATAAATCTTTTTTGCATAATGTGCTCAGAACAATCTTTTCTTTATCAGTTCATGCTGAGAATGTTCCTAGTTTTCCACTTGAACCTCTCCTAAGTAACTCGCTCTCACTGACATCTTCTAGTCAATCTCCATACATAGTAATACTATAATGCTTTGGGACAGAGGGGGACTGTGCCTTTGGGTTTCTGGGACTTTAATCTTTACTGCAGTTGATAGCCTTGTCTTTCTCCTGTGGATCAGAGAAGCTGATAGATTTGCACCCTAACTGGCTCATCTCCTCCCTGCAGCCCTTCTGCAAGGAGATGTCCAATTGCCCACACATGGGCTTTGGGTCCCGACTCCATACTTTCCCTCATTCACAATGCTATGATATTTTTAGTCTTTGAAGCCTGATACCTGATCCCTTCTACACCTCATGATCTCACAGGCCGGTGTGCTTTGTATGTGGGCTTTGTAGTTTCTCAGCTAGAAGGCCACCTATTTATCTTTGAAAAATTCTCAGCTAGATGGCCACCTGTTTTTCAAAGGGTAAGCACAAATTTTTCAAAGCGAATATTGAGCAGGACCATGATGAAAGAATGTATTGTTCTTATGTTGGAACTGGGATTTACGGTGAGCCTAAAATCCATTCCCGGATCTATATTTGTTTGTTTGTTTGTTGGTCGTTCAATGTATTCTTACTTGGGAATTATCCCAAATGTCATTTCATTGTATCTTTTCTTCTCGTCAAGCAGAATTGTTCCATTGCTTCCATAATCAGCTCTCAAACATCCTACTTCTTCCTGGATACTTTGACATCACCTCCCATTTATCACCCTCCCCCCTCCCCAGCACTCCCTCCCCAACATTCTTGTTCTATTTGTTGTGTCTATAGGTTCATCAATCCCGGGCTTTATCCCCCTTCTTTATTTACTAAACATGAGCAAAGCGGGACTTCATCTGTCTTAGGTTGGGATAGATTCTGATGATCTTACCCATCATTGGGTTTACTGTTATTTAAAAACAGTTTCCTGTCTTAGGTTGATGCATCTGAACTCAATCCTCTTGCCCGTCATTGACTGTCAGTCCTTCAGACTTTGCGGAGGGGGTAACTCCATGAACTCGATTCAACTCAAGGCTGTTCAGAGGAACTTGTGCCATAATTCGTGCCAGCATGGTTTGAAGACATTGCAGATAACAAGGTAATAAAATGCAAACATTTTCCCCAAAATAAAAAATCATAATAACACATTTCTTATATGCATGCAGAAAACACCGGGGGTTAATTATCTTATTGTTAAGCAAGCACATTTGATACACATAGCAATTTTATCTTTTGTCAAGCAAGACAACTTTGAGAAAATTAAACAACCTGTTTTACCAGACCTTGCATACTTTCTTTTCCTTGACAGTTTGTTCAAAATGTTAAGTCACAGAAGAAATCAGCAAATAACGACACATAGGTCATGAGAATTTTCAGCTGTTTTAAGGCTGAGTCTTAATGGCCTTCATCAACATCTTTCTCCCCTTTTTATTTACCGAAGACATCTTTACTCAAAACATCAGCAGATGACTGTGCCTGTCTTCAGTTGTCGAGTCCTGAAATTGCCCTTACCCATCATCAGTCACAGTCCTCCAGGAGACTATGACCTGTCTTAGGTTGAGAGACGCACACTCGATCTTACTCGTCTTTGACTAACCAGCCTTTGCCTTACACCCTTGTTTGGGGAGAGGGCAAAGTGCGCAGGTGCACTTCATGAAGCTTTGTTCCTAAGGCTAATAATTTAACTATAACCTTGTACGGTATTATAGGAAGTATGCATAAGATCAACAATACACACACTTCTGCTGTGACCATGGACATAAGCATTTACATTTTTTTCCTAACTTCCTGTCTATATTTTCTTGAGTAACCAGTCACATTTTTGGATAATTCATTTACAAAGTGGGCAGTTTGTAATTCACAGGCACCATAACAAAAGAAGGTTAATACAAAATGGCAGTGACATTACCTTCAGGGGTTCAGGTAATACAATTAGACAAATTACAATTATTCCAAGACATGTTAAACTTACAATTATTATGATCTATAGTAATATTCCCTGCCAAAAGTACATAAGGTGATGGTATGCAGGCAGTAATGTTTCCTTGGGGTCTGGAGGAAGGGCCCATAAGCTACATCCCCCAAAGTCGCCTCTTTTTTCTATTTAGCAGTATTTTTTGAGTCTTGTCTTGGTTGCCGGACCAGTCGATGATATAACTCTCTTTTGTGATGTTATACTGGATGGGCTTGTCCATGAAACACGATCTCCACAATATGGTTTTATTATTCTTTCAAGTCTCTAGTCCACATGAAGAAAAAGACGGCGGAGTAAATGAGATTACATTTCCTTCACTTTGTACAGGGAAGACATGAGCCATTAACCCACACCATGATTTCCAGACCTTTCCAGGCAGCAGGATGTAAGAGTGGTGGATCAGGAACTTAAGGCTAGTACTGCTCACTGTGTAATGCCCCCAGAAGCACTTGGAGGCAAATTACCATCGGCATGGTTTGCAAACCGCACCAGCCCTTCCAGCAGTGACCACGCTCCATCAGCATCCTGCAGGAAAAACACAAACATGCCCTCACCCCCATATTAGTCGGGGTCATGCCATGAGGCAAAACAAGCCAATGATATCTCCTCATAGGCTCTTTAAAGTTTTTGGAATCTTTTACAATCATTTAGATTCAACAGGATGGTATAAAAACAGTCTTTTAAGTCTAAAATGATCTTATATGTATTGGCTGGAATAGCAGAGGGGGAAGGGAGCCCAGGCAGCCGGGCTCCCATAATTCTATAGTATCATTAATCCTCATTTACTGTTTTTCCTTGCAAAGCAGCTGCTATAGCAAGCCCCTGAGTAAAGGAAGTTTCAATGTCCGAGCATAGTCTGATATAATCAGACAGGTTGCCCTTTTTTCTAAAAGGTCTCAGTGCTACCTGACAGGCAGTATTTGCATTTTCAAAAGCCAATTGTTTAATGTTTTAATACAATTCCTGATTTGAATTAGACAAAGGGACAAAAAATTGCACATACTTGAAGGTTGCATAGTCTACAAATGATGGCAACATTTTCCTTGGGAGAGTAGTTTCATTGGTATAGTTTTTTTTTAAATACTCAAAAAAGGCTCAACTTCGAGCAGTAATAAACACAAGCAAAAGTTATTTCATCCTTAAAATTAACATTCAGAAAAACCTCTCTGTACATACAAGTGAAAGAGTATGTAATACTTTCACATGTGTTTGTACACACATGCACACACACAATTTGTTTACACAAACAGCTTATATCTGCTGTATTATGACAACTTTCATGAAACAATGATTTCCACAAGTAATCTACTTACATACATGCCTGAGTCAGCTGTTTCCAGTCTCCTGCACAAATGCATCATCTCCTTTCACAGCTTCTACTAACTCCACAGTAAAAGGAGTCACAGGATCATATTGAGAACAAGCAGCTTTTATAGTTTTGAATAGAATGGGGGCAAACATTCGCCCTGTCCTTGAGCATTTTGTTCCCTAACTGGATAACATCCTGGAATTCCTAAATCTTCTCCCTGTTCTGTTGCTAATGATGTATAAGCTTTCTCCCAGGCTAACACCTTTGTTTTATGCTTGCACCCGGTTTCAACTCTCCGGTTGAAGCACCTCAGAGGCGGCAAAAATTCCTAGGTCCTCATCATGATAATGTACTGATAATCCTCTAACTGCTCCGCATCTCCAGGACCAAGGAGTTCCTCATTCTCACTTTCAAAGCCCTCAAGTTTACTTTGCAGCAGCTTCAGCAGCAGAGCGGGAGGAGGCGTAGAAGGAACTTTACTTTTGTTAGAGCATGCAAATGAATTATTCTCGTCCCTGAGTCCCTCATGCCTAGGGTCCAAGCTATCCATAATTAAATTCCACAGACTATATGTGTCTATGGGAACCTTACTGGGTCCATTAGCGGCATAGTCATCTTTTAACTGTTGCCCCACTTTTTGCCAAGTTTCAATATTTACAGTACTGTCTTCAGGAAATCAATGACATACCTTAACCACAAAATCTAAAAACTTCTCTAATCTTTGGTAGCTTACTTTTGCTCCTATGTCTTTTAATATATTTTGAAGGACATTTACATACATACATTTACTAGAAGTCTGCCCCATTATTTATTACTCCCAACTTTTCACCACTTACCCTTAATTTTCTCTGTAAAGATTCATGGCCTTGCTATTCAGTGGTGTTCATCACGGGATCCTGTTTTCAAAGCCCCATGTTGGGCTATCCCACATCAAGCTGCATCTGTAATAAGGCATGTGGATGAAAGGAAAAGAAAGAGACATGTATAAAGTATGGGATTGGGAGGACAACAGTCTGATGGACTGAAGTATCAAATATATTAGAAGTTGGTTTTTATACTCTTCTTACAAGGGAATGGTTACAAAAGAAACATCAAAGAACTTGCTTTTAAAAAACATTCCTAAACTCTTATCTATGCAAATGTTACTTAACTAGTCACACTTTCTTAACATTTAATAATAAAAGCACTATGTTCTAAGACAAGCACACTGATAGGCAAGAGTCAAAAGAATCTTAAAGAGGTCATAAATAATTGAGTTATCTCACACAGCTTTTAGCTGCAAGGTCATAAAGAATTGAGTTATCTCACAATGCTTTTAGCTGCAAGGTAAACAGAGGCACAGGGGACTAATTGGTCACCCACCAAGAAACACTTGGACCAGTCAGCCTGCCTCCTACAGCTTCATTTACTCAAAAAAAGGAAAACTGATTTCACGAATTCAATAGGGTAATCCCCCACTCCATCGCATCTCTGATAGCCTTTGATAAGAACAAACATAAACCAAGTACATCAGAATGGTTATCCCCATTTTGTGCTTGATTAATTTCGCTCATCATTATGATTTCCAGCTCCCTCCATGTCTTAAGGTGTGTTTTTGATTTATCACTATTTTTAAAGAATGGGCAATATTCCATTGTGTGTCTGCACCAGTTTTCTTATCCAATCATCTACAGATGGGAATTCAGGTTGTTTCCAACTTATTGTTACTGTGAACTGTGCTGCAATGAACATGGGGGTACAAAAGTCTGTTGGTGATCTTATTTCCTTCAGGTATACTATTGGTACCTCCCAAACCAACAAACAAAGAGGAAAATAGTCCGCTGGTTGGAGTTTTCTTAGTATGCATTATTCCCACTAGGCAAGCATCGAATTACTTGCTCTAAGTTAGTGCACCCAGTGGCATCACCTGGGAAGGTTCTCTCTGCTTACAATGAGTTTACTCATAAAAGCAGGTTTATTCGAACCTCGTGTGGTGGCAAATTTAAGAGCACAAGCTTTGAAAAATTTGTGTTTACCCTTTAAACATGGTGTTTTCCCATGGCACAAAAATGATCCATTTTTTTAATCCTTAAATCCTTTTTATCCTTTGATGAGATAAAGGCAAGCATGTTACTACAACCATTCACTGATCTCAGAGACATGTTTAAACGTGCTTTGTTCGGAATAAATCCATGGATGTGTGAGTTGGAACCTTTGAAGCAGTACTTTTGACTTGTAATCATATTTACTGATATTATATTTTGTGAAATAAAAAGAAGAAAACCTTTGCCTCCATTTTTAATTGAGAAAACCAGTGGATGATATGAAGTACAAAAATAAACACCAATTTTTCTTTTAAATTGCTTTTATTAACCTATGAATCAACAATCAGCAGAGGTGAGGGCATCACAGATCTTCCTAGTACCAGAGCCCAAGTTCCTTTCAGGAGTATATATCTTCTGTAGCTTCTAAGAATGTCTGGTGGCCATTGGCAATGAGCTTGGTTTCCTAAGACATAGTGATAAGGTTATGTTTTCCAAGAAGAGTATTTATTAATCTTAGCATATAAGACAATTATATTTACTGCAAAATCACAAATCTGGCCTACACTGAAATGTTCAAAGAACAAGCATCGAAGCTTACAAAACTGAATAATAGCAATTCATATTTCTCCTGGGCCTAAGCCAGCATGATACATTGGTTCTTTGCCAGACTTTTCAGAATGAACAGAGAAGGTTGAAAATAGATAAAGTTAATTCATTTAAAGATCAAAAAGAGTATCACATGACATGATTTCATTATGAACAAATAATCCAGATGATTTCAAGCTCAGGGAAAAAAATAAAACAAAACAAAATGACTCCCCTGTTTAAAACTCCCTGAAGTTTGAATGAGAAATGATGACCTTTAACGAAAAACAGATATAACCAGTTTTAATAAGAAGTGATTTCTCTTCATTTTAATTGCCTTGAAGAAAGCTCTCTAAGGCCTCAGAGCTGTATGACTTCAGCTCTGGCTGATATAAAAGGTTCGATAAAAAAAATAGGATTTTATATTTGAGCAAACTCTAAGATCTTCTGATGAAAGCAGCAATTCTACTCTCATATTGGAAAAAAATACATGAGGGTTGCTTGATTTGTTTATTGCAAATAGTTAGGCTTGAGCCTATTCCTATAGATAGGGACATCAGGACAAGCTAGAATTAGAATCAACTGAGCGGAGAATTCAGCATTTACTGTGAACACAATGGAGGCTCATGGTGTTGAACTCTGATGCCTTCTGGGGAAAAAAGAGAAGCAGTCCATGACTCATTGTGATTACTGCCATTATTGTTTTTCACACTTAAAAAGGTCATCTATGCTTTATTATTTTGAGCCCAGGGTCACTCTGGAAATCTGATAAAACAGTAATGATTATTTAGCAACAATTCAGCAGTGTATAATTTTTTCATGGCTTACATTTTCAGGTACCTATAATGTAAATGTTTTCCTCCATTCTGATTAGGAACCTCTATTTATAGGAGTAATTAAACCACTAACTACTCTTTGGGGACTTACTATACTATACCCTTTCACTGGTATCATTTAATCTAATTGTTATTACCCAACATAGAGTGGGTATTCACCTCATTTTGTAGAAGAAGAAACAAAGTTCAAACACTTTAAGTAATTTAATAAAGCTTATGTGATTATTAAGTAGCTACATTTACTGCTAACTGAGCACTCGTGATTTCCCCTCTCTCCTGTTTTTTCCAGTTCCATTTGTAGTTCAATGGGATTGGGTAGATGAGCCTCATTATAGCCAATAGATGAAGAGTTAAATGTATATGTATCAGTTCTGTTTCAAAGAGTTTGTCTGTGAACTAGATACCAGCTTTATTCCGTTGATTTTGGAAGCTGCATATTGAAATGATAGAGTAGGCTTTATTCCTATAATATACAACTCCTAAATGTCAGTAAGATGTCGTTTCCAAAGTGTTGAAAGTTGACTTCTGTTTTTCTAAGCAATGAAGCACCAGGTGCTTGAAAGAACACTTTCACATCTGCCACCATCCTTTGCTTTAAAGATGCCACCAATTTTAATGTGTGCCAACCATTTAAAACTATATTTTAAGGTCAAGAAAGGAATCCATTTATGTACCTACAGCACACATTTTAGTAACTGATGATTACCATGCATTTAGCTATCTAATTATAATACTTTAATACTTTTTTTCTTTTATAATGAAATTTTAGTGTAAACCTTCTTTCACATTTTGAATCTAAAGATTCTTTTTGAATCACTTTTGGTCCTTTGAAGACGTACATGCAGAGCAGCACCGTGACAGGATATGCTCATCATAGTTCAGCTGATCGTGGTTAGCTATTTCCAAGCATGGATGGAGATAGCTGAACAACAGCAGGCTTGTGTACACGTCCCCTTCCATTAATCTTTAGAATTTTGGTACTTTATCAGATGTCTATAGACAAAATATTCTAGTCAATTCACTAAGGTATAATTTACATAAACCAAGCCATATCCATTTGAATATGTACATTTGGTGAAGTTCAGACAGAGGCTTGCAACAATGGTAACACTATAATAGTAAAGACAGGAAATGATTCATCTCTCCTCAAATTCCCCTGGACACCCTTTCAGTGCACTAGCTCCATGACCACTGATCTACTCTGCAGCTAGGGCAGACCCAACAAATTAGCACTCACTGGGTGGTAACAGAGTTGAAATGTATTCTCACAGTTCTTGAGGATAGAAGTGAGTGGCCATAATTAATGTTCTCTAGTTTACTTCTCTAAGTTCTAGTCTCCGTTGCAATGGCTACACGGATCTCCCAGACAAAGTCCAGGATTCAAGGGTTTATGAAGGAAGTGAACAAGTCGTCACGCAAGTGAGAAATGCCCAGGGTTGAATTGTTTGTCAGGACATGTTACAAAGTTCTGTCAAGTCTGCTATAAATATCCAAAGAACATACCACTCTGCTATAAACCTCAACTCAGAATCATTCCGCTTAAGCTCCACGGATCAGCGCATTCAGTTCGCTGAATTAAGTGCCCCGAGACATACCACTCCAGTAAGCCTCAGCCCAGACACTCAGCTCCACAATGTGGGTCAGCAAGTCTAACCTCCCCAGCTAAGGGCCCAGAGGCCCTCCACTCTGCAAACCAGCCTTCTGCACAAAATCAGTCCGTTTCCCTTACTCTGTGGAATGGGAAGTCCATCACTGGGTCCCACACTCTGGCTCTGGGTTCTGCTGCAGCTCCTCTGGAGCCAGGAGGTTCTCCGATCAGGGACCCAGATGATGAGCTCCATTTTTGGCTCTTTCTGGTAAGAAGATCCCTCCTCCTGCTTCTCGGTGGGTTCTTTTTATGCATAGCAAGATGGTACATCAGGGAATAATTACCTCTACAGACCCCATTTCCAAATAAAATTCAATTCTGAAATTCTGGGTAAATATAGGTTTTTAAGGAAACAATTTTTTACTCACTTCAGTTAGGGTTTTTCTTTCTTCTAGGAATTTTTAGAAACACAATAACCCAGAGTATACTCTTTTGTGTCTTCTTTAGTAAACATAATGATTTTGATATCCATGGGGGTATTTTTGTTTCTTTTTATAGAAATACTTTTTGTTTATCTAATACCTCTTGGTGAACATTAGTGTTATTTCCAGTTTTTCACTATTTTACTTAAGCTATTTGAATATTTATGTACAAGTCTTTGTGTTTTCATTTCATTCTATAATTGGTATAATAGCAAAGTGAAAGTGCAAGGCCCCATGCTTGGTTTCTTCTGACTTATATAAAAGTGTCAAATAGTTAGAATGACTTTACCTTCTCACTATCAGATTATGAGATTTTTCATTGATGCATACACCCACCAGAATAGGGATGGTAAGGACTTTTGCTAACACTAACAGGTATGTAAGCATATTTCATTGTTTTTAATTTGCATTTCTCTGATGAATAGTGATTCCCTGTGCTCTCCAATAGCATAATTTATATGAGCCATTTCTTAATCTCACTGCCATTGAGTGAGTTCCAACTCATAGTGACCTTGTAAGACTGCACAGATTCACCTCTGTGGGTTTCCGATGAGGTAAATCTTGACTGGTGAAGAAAGCCTCATCTTCGTCCCTCAGTGGCTGATGGTTTCAAATTGCTGTCCTTGTGGTTACCAGCCCAATGAGCAACCACTCTGCCTCCAGAACTTCTCTAAGAGCCATTTACAGACCTACATTTTACCAAGTTTCTGTTCAAATCCTCTAGTCACAATTCGTTGACTATCTCTCTGCCTTGGTATATTTTAAATTCGAGTACAGATCCTACTTTATGTGAACCTACTGAAAGCCTTTTCTTTTACTTTGGGCTATTCCGCATTTCTAGTTTATAAGTTGTATTTACATTTAATTGCTGGCAGTCACCATGTTCTGTGTGATTATCATGTTTCCACGTTTATGGACATTTGCTTAGTGACATGCCATGTGGTCTGTTTTGGTGACTGCACCATTTGCTCTTGAAAAGGCTGTATATCTGCTTTTTGTTGCTTGTAGTATTTTATTAAAAATAGTAAAGTCAAAATAATTTGTATTATTCGGAATATCCATGTCTTCACTGAGTTTTTTTCCCTAATGTTATTTGTTGCTGAGAGAGAACTTCAAATAAGGCAATACTGTGTGAAATCATGTATTTCTTCCTTTGATTCTGTCTATATTTTGTTCCATGTGGTTTGAGCATGATCTAATCTGTTTTCAGCATAACCACGTTTATGGCTGTTCTGTGTGTGTAATGATTTTTTCTTTTGTCATTATGAAGTGTCACTCTCTATAATACACTTTGCCTTGACTGGTGTTGTCACTGATACTGATGCTCCAGCTTTCTCATGCCTGCTATGTGCATGCGATCACACCATCCACTTAGTTTCCATCCACATGCATATTTATATTTCAATGACGTCTTTTGTAAACAATACATGTTTAAATCTTTTGCTTTTATTCCTTCTAATAATCTTTACTTTTAATCAGGAATGTTTATTTTGTCAAAATTCATAAGAATCATGTCTCCCAAAATATTCATGTGTTGTAAACTCTAATGCCTATGCCTTTGGATATTGTCCAAATGAGCATAGGGTCTTCTTTGTTAGGTTTATAAGGTCATGTCTGTATGAGACATGATCTTAGACCTGCCCACTGTGGAGATGCGGGCATTCCTTGGAGATATTTGGGGTTCCAGTCTGGAACAAAACAGAGTGAATATCACAATAGAGCACGTGACACCGATTTTAAGAGATGTCCCTGTGCACATGAAAGGCATGTGGATCCTGCACTGTAGTCTATTAGGTATATGCTAGAGTTATAAAGAACTTGCCATTTTGTGAGAATTATCAAAATACAATAAAGAAACACAGTGAGTATGTGTGGTTGTAAAACCGACATAGATACACTTGTTTGATGCCACAAATCTTCAGTGTGTAATCAAAACAAAACAAATAAACCCTGCAAAGCACAAATAATTAAAATGAAGTATGCTTCTTCACAAACACAGATGCACACACACACAAATACCACATGCAAGGCACTGATAGAGCAAGCACAAATAGGGGAAAGAGAGAGGTCACGTGCTGGGTCGATGCTGTTATTGCTAGGTGCCATCAAGCAGGTTTGGTTCATAGCAACCTGATGTACAAAAGAATTAAACACTACCTGGCCCCGTGACATCCTTACAATTGTCCTTATGTTTGAGCACCTTGATGTGATCACTGCGTCAATCCATCTTGTTGAAGGACTTCCTGTTTTTCACTTTACCAAGCATGAGACCCCTTTCCAGGAAAGTGTCTCTCCTGACAACGTGTCCAAAAGTCACACCATCCTTAACTTAAAGAACCATTCTGGCTGTACTTCTTCTAAGACATATTTATTTATTCTTTTGGCAGTCAAAGGCATTTTCAATATTCTTCACCAGCACCATAAGTCTAATACATGGATTCTTCTTTGGTCTTCCTTACTCAGTATTCAATCTTCACATGCATATGAAGGCAATTAAAAAGACCATGGGTTAGGGTCAGGCGCTCCTTAGTCCTCAAAGTGACATCCTTGCTTTTCAACACCTTTAAGAGGTCTTATGCAGCACATTTGCCCAGGGCACTACGTCATTTGTTCTTTCTCCCTGCTTCCAAGAGCACTGATGGTAGATCCAAGCAAGATAAAATTCGTGACTCTATACTAGGTTGATAGGGAGAGGTGATGTGGAAATTAAATCTATAAAATGGTGGGCGACAAAGGTATGAAATTGCTGGCCAACATTATTTTTCAGGTGTGCTTACCTTAGAAGGATTGGGAGGAAAAAGAGAACCGTTCAAGTAGGAAAGGACCAGTGGTTTGAAGAGGCTGAGCACCATGATGCCCAGTGCGGGAACGACTTACTGCGGCTCCTAGAACCATGGTCGTGTTTATTCCCACTAAGGCACTTTCTCCTGCTGGCTCTAGGGAAGAGAAGGTGCAGAACAATAGTGATAGTATGATATTATTCAGTTGTGAGTGATTGTGAACCGTAGTAATGGTGATTATAAAAACCTTCACTTCTAATGTAGGCATGACTGCTATCAGGAAAGAAGAGCCAGCGTGGAGTGTGTCCTTCAGAACTGAGCAATGTATAACATCTGGAGGAATGTCCATATGCTTCATATTAAAACCCTAGTTTCACTTGAAGAAGGATGCCCAATGGCGCACTGGCTCGAGTGCTCTGCCTGGGCTCACAGGTACGCAGTGGGACGTCGGAGGACAGTGTGGCATCTCCTTCAGTGGCAACAGTAACCTTGGCAATCTTCTGAGGTAGCCTGTTCTCTGAGCAGCTACGAGCTGGAATGAACAACAATGTGTGTTTGGTTGTATTGTTTTTTTTACCGTCAGGGGCTCTTCGATCGTGTTATAACCATGTTAAAGGTAATTTTGAAGACTCAGAAAGAATCAAGAGTTCTGAGAAAAGCTTCTGTCATCATTACCACAAAGTTGCTCATAATATAAACATTAAATGTGCTTGCGATGAGGCTTTAAAAGAAAATGAAGAACACGTGATTGGACACAGGGAAGGTTGTGTTGCTTTTTATGCAGTGGAAGAGAATTTGTCTCAATTATATGTGAACATGTCACCATGAATCAGAATTGATGATATGACAATAACAACAACAGCAGCAACAACAACATAACTCCTAAGTACTGTAATGTGCTTGGATATTTGGTGCAGGAGATTTCTCAGGAAGATTTTAAAGGGCCTTGTGGTTTCTCTTTGCTTCTAATAGCAAAACAATAAGTGAAAAAAAAAGGACTTTAAAATGTACTGTGTTTTTGCCCTAATCATTTTTTTGCCCTAATCATTAGGGCAAAGACTGTACAGATGTGCTTTATACAATTGATGTATGTATATGTATGAACTGTGTAAAGAATTGTATCAGCCCCAATAAATTGTTAAAAAAAAAAGAAATGCCCATGAGATATGGAAACAGTTGTGTCATATGTCTTTGCCTCAATATGTTTTCACATTCAGGAGGGCTTAATTCTGTTTCACCTGTACATATTATTTCACTAAGAAGTTTCTATTAAGTTACTTCAAGCTTTGAAAATAAAAATGACTTTGTTAGCATTGAAAAAAAAAATGTACTGTGTAAAATGAAATCAGAACTCAAAGATATAAAGAATTCAGCCCCTGCAAGTACAAAAATTAAGAGAAGACTTCCGCCTCCATCAGCTCCATAGACTTGAACGGTGCTTCCACAGCTAGAGGAGACACTTCTTGATATACATCTCTCTCTAGATACGCACACATACCAGCATCTCTGGCTTACTCCTTAGCGAACCTACGGAACACACCCTTGTGTTTGTTTCACTACTGCACTCTGGATACATATGAGTTATAGGTTTCAGAGGTCGACAGAGGGAGAGCGGGTTTACCCGGGATGAAGTATGCCAGAGCTTCCTCTACACTTGAGTTAGGTGACTCAGAATATTAGATTGTGAATTTAGAGAAGGAATAAGATTTGGAGAATCATGTGATAAAGGTATGTGTTTTGTGTATGAGAAGAACATGAATTTTGAGAGCTAAGTGGTGAAATGGTATTGATTGAATAGCGTTGGATTATGTATAGTATTTGTAACGGCAAGACCTGTCAATTTAATCCAATTTTGGAAAGATGGTTTTCTTGGTTATGATAATGAGGTCATATCCATTTAGGGCACACGTGAAGTCCATACACTTTCTGAAATATAGAAAGAGCAGTTTAGGCACATAGGCAGGCAAGCAAAAATAGAGGAACTTTAGTGTCATGCGGACATCTCACGGTATGCTCAGAAGATTAGAGAAGTTGACACACAGATCTTCCCTGAGAGTGAACACAGAGAACCTTCCCACAAAGACAGTGTCTTGAATCTAGAAAGACTCATTGAGACAATAATCTGTGTGCTAAACCCACTCAATTGGTGATATTTCTGCTTCTCAGCACTGAGAAACTAAGAGAGTTTAGTGTAATATTTGCTATGTTGGATAGGGGGTCTATCAATTCAGCCTTGATACTCTGTTCACTCTACTTTTTGTTCCTCTGTACCTATTGCCTGCCTTATTTTCTTCACTGGCATATTTTGTAAGAATTCTATTTTATTACATTTATTGGATTTTTAGTTTTCCTTCTGGCCTTGGTTGTGTTTGTTTGGTTTTAGCAGTTCTTCCTCTGTGAAATGAATTATTGATCCCTATCTTTTCACATCCTAAGATTTTATATTACTTCGCCTAAAATACTTTGTAACCAAAAAAGCCCATTTGGTTTTCCTCAAGACCGCAGAAGAACCGGTGCATTTGAACTGCATTGTTGGTGAAGAATATTGGAAGTACCATGAACTGCCGTAGGACAGACGGATCTGTCTTATAGGAAGTACAGTCTGAATGGTCCTTAGAAGCAAGGATGGCAAGACTTTGTCTTACGTGCTGTGGACATTCCATGTCCAGAGAGGCCAGTCTCTGGAAAGGGACTTCAGGCGTGGTAAAGTAGAAGGGCAAAGGAAGAAGAGGAAGACCAGCAAGGAGGCTGGTTGACACCGTGGCTGCAACAACGGGCTCAAACATCATGGGGATGGTGATGATAGAGCCCGGGCAGGCAGGGTTTCTTCTCCTTGGACATAGGATTGTTATCCGTCAGGACCAACTCCATGGCTCCCAGAACCACCACCACTTAACATGCTATCACCTGAAAGACAGTGCAGCGATCTTTGCTCCAACCAATGGTTTGTATTTAACATAAATTTAGAGGAATGCTTAGTCTTACACTTACTTATTTTGTATTTAAGATGCCCATTTTCGCCTTCTCTCTGATATCATACCACTTCCATGTGAATAGCTTTCTTTAGCATTTCTTGTTGTTTTTTTCCCCCCATTCTGTTGGCCATCAATTCTGTTATGTGTTCAGTTTAGCTGTAACCTTCTTGCTTAGTCTTTAATTTCTTGCCAAATATGAACTTCTAGTGTGACAGACTTTCCCCCCTTTTCCTTTCAGTGTGGTGCATGTTCAGTTGTTCCAATGATTCTCTCTTCCATAGTTTCTGATGAGAATTCTGATGATAGTCTACTTCTTGGTCATTTGAATTTTTACTCTTCTGTATTGAATATGTCCTGCTTCACAGAACTCCAAGAACATTGATATCATAGTTTCTGATGTGTGCTTGCTTATTAATCTTATTGCTTCCTTGTGTGTAGTATGAGGAGTCTTGGTGGTGCAGTGGTTAAAGCTCTTGGCTACTAAGGTGGTGCTTGTGTTTTTGCAGTCTGGCTCTTTAAAGGGACCCTCTTTACTTTTCAGTAGTTTGATTAGGATGGATCTAACCTAGCTTTTCTTTGTATTTATCCTTTCTGCAGGATTTTGAGCATTTTAAAGATGTAAATTTATGTCCTATGATCCTTTTTGGAAGATTTGGGGCTATTATTTTTCAGCTTTCCCCCATGTCCCATTTTCTCTCTCCTTCCTTTCTGGGATTTCAAACACTCATGTTCAATGTGTTGTTTTCTGCCACAATTCCCTCTAGCTCACTCATGCTCTCTGCTTTCCTTCCTCCTTTTCCCCTTTCTTCTCTTTCTTCTTTCCTCTCTTTAAATGATCATCCTCTTTCCTTCTGTTCCTTCTCCTAGCCATAGTCTCTCTCAAGTTCAGATTGGATAACTCCTGTTTATCTTTATTTTATTATTGTATTGAATGCCATGGGCCCTGGTAGAATAGTGGTGACTGGTTGAGCTGCTATGGTCAAGATCAGCAGTCTGAAGCCACCTCAGGAGAAACACAGGGCTGTCCCACAGGAGAAATACAGGGCTGTCAACTTCCAAGAAGAGTTAATAGTCTCTGCAAGTCACAGGTGCAGTTCTACCCTGTCTTATAGAATCACTATGAGTCTGCATCTACTCAATGGCATTAAGTACATTGAATGGTGTGTTAGTCTGGGTAGATTAGAGAAACACGTTCATAAACACACATATGTATATAAGAGAGACATTTATATACAAGAGGAATTGAACATTGAGAAAACATCCCAACCCAGTCCAGTCCAAGGCCATAAGGCTGATATTAGCCCATATGTCTGATACCAATCTATAAAGTCCTCTTTAGACTCATGAACCACATGCAATGATGCCAAATGCAGGATAAGCACAAGCCAGTGGGTAGAAAGTCTTTGGATCCAGTGGCATTGCAAGCATTTCAGTGCTGGCTTCTCCGGTTTTCAAGGTCTGGTTGCATCTATGTGGCTTGTCTTCTGCGATGTCTCCCAGGGAGTATCAGGGAGAGAGAGGTGTCTTCCACCAAGGAGGAAGTACCAGATTTCCCAGAATTCTCAGGAGAAGGCCATGCCCACACAGAAGTCTGATTGGCTATCTCCAGATTGACCGCCTGGACTCCACCCCTCACTCTTAATCCTCAAATTGACACCAGGTTAGGTGACTGCCACAATGGCATTTCAATTCTACTGTTAGCCTCATGATTTAAAAAAAAAAACTTCAGACATGCGTTTTCTGATAATAAGCTTTGTGTTGGTCCTTTTGCATATTTTAACCTCTTTGCCTAAGATACGATAGATTTTCATTCAAAATAACTTTGCTTGCTTTAATACCCTTAGGCGTACTGAGTGTAGCTGTTTTAAAGTGTTCGTCTGCATTGCGTAATTTTAGGCTTTACGTCCTGAGAGCACCTTACATTTTCTGGGTCTTCTAATGTCAAGCAATACTGGATTTTTTATAGCACATTGTTAATGCCTCTTTGATAAAATTGTAGATTTAGTACATCCTTTGAAGAATGTAACATTATTTGCTTTTGTGGTCAGCAAACTGGATGCTTATTCGGTTAGCCTCAAGCTATAATCAAATATCAACTCATTAATTTTTTATCTTTAGCTGGATTGTCTTGAGCTTGCCCCACTGATGAGCCGGAGACTTGCAGATCGCCCTTCTCAAACTCTTTACAACGAAGTGTGGTTATCATGCACTCTGTTGTATTTTTTGCTTCAGAAAGACTGAGTTTACCATCAATGCCATGCCTGAGTACAGTTGACTTCTGACAAAATCTGAAAAATTAGAACTCAAATCCCCTTACTCAAGGTCCCAATTGTTTTTCAAAATCTGTCTACCTTTCATTTATATTCAGAGACTTCTGGATTTTTTCGTGTACTATTTCCACATATGCTGATATGTTAGGGGTTTATCATGCCAGAAGTGGAACCACCAGAGCTAGAAATTATATTATTGAAAGTTACAGCGTTTCCAGTCAAAGTAAATGTCAGAATAAATTGTTAAATGTTCCTTTTAGAGTTGTCAGTGCAAATCTGATGTAGAAGATTTACTGAACGGGGAAGGGGGGGCGCGGAGGAGGGGGGAAGAGTTAGAAAGACATCAGTTATGACTTAAGAGGACAAGGACTTTTGGTTGATTAGGAAGGAAATGGTTTGAAAGATATTTAAGGTGTAAAATTGACGAAGCTTAACCTACTAAGATTTGTGCCGTGAAAGAAGGGGAGCATAGAAGAGAGAGTCTCCAGGTTTGTTTTTCATTCTTGTTTTTGGATGAATAACTCCATAGATTGGAATGAAAGAAAGAGAAGTAGTACACGCTGCCCTCCATGGAAAGGAAATGTGTAGTGAATTTGTTTTTGGAAATTTGGAGTTTAAGATGCTTATGGGCAAGCAAAATGGACATATTTAACTTATATGATTTAAAAAACATTTTATTGTGAGTTCTTACAAATATTAGTATAATCCATAGTTCCATTAGATCACACTTTGTTATACAATTGTTAACATCATCATTTACAATCTATTTTATTTTTTCTTGAACTTGATATTAGTTCCCCTTTATCCCCTCTTTCCTCTACCCCACCACCCTGAACCTTTAACCAATTATATCTTAATGTTGTTGTTGTTAGCCATAATTTACACCACCTAAATTTTTGCTCATCCCCCTCAAGTGGGGTTATGCGCTCACCTGAATCCACTCACCTAAACATTTATTTCCTCTTTCCCTTCAAGTTGGGTTATACAGTCAACATTTGTGTCAGTTCTCCCTTGACCCCTCCCCTCTTCCTGTATTCTCAGGAAATCATTATTTATGTTACTATTTCTGATGGATTTATCACCTTAGATTTCATGCATCAACAGATCTTACTTTGTACCAAGGTATATGTACAGGTCTAGCAAAATTAGTGACTAAAACTAAGGCCATATTATAGGGAGAAAGATATTTTAAAGAACTAGAGGATAGTTATGTATTTCATCATCGCTTTACTGCACCCTGGATGTATCGTCCCTTCCATGTGGCTCTTCTGTGAGGGACTTATATGATTTAATTTTATTTTCCAGCAGTTTTATTGGCATATAAATCACAAGTCATACAATTGAACAGTTCAATAGTTCAGTCACATGAAGGGGAGTTGTACAATTACCACCACATCTATCTTAGAGCTTTGCCACCCCACTCCCCACCAGGGTCACATCACCTTCAAACTGAACTGTGCAATCACTAGCAGTTCTAGTGTTTCTTCTTTCCCCCTCCCTCACTGTTCACTCCGGAAATCCCCCTCTACCGTCACCCATTTCCTACTCCTAATTCCCTACAGCTCCTTCTAACAGTTCTTATCATCATGCACCCACTCCTCCTCTGCTTCACAGCTGCTAAACCCAACAGAAAACAGTGCAAGACAGATTGCACTAAGGTGGAAGATCACACTAGTATAAAGGCAAAAATACAAGTGACATGTACAAGGGAGAAGACCCCCATCAACATCCAAAAATCCACGGAAGAAATCTCTGTCATGGCCACCTAAGATATACTGGCCTGGTACTGAGTTTGATTCCCCATAATCAGGATTACAATGGTCTCTGCCTGATAGTAAGGCTGTTTGGCATTCTTGCCTTTGGCTAGAGTAGACCTGTCAGCAGCTTGGTCTGACCAGATACTCTGCCAATGGGTTTGGGGCCCCCTCTGTCCTTCACAGCCTTCTACAAATTGGGTGTTCCATATTTGAATTTTGTAATTGTCACCTTTGGAGAACACTAGCTGGTATGCTTCTGTGTAGATTTAGTTGGCTCCTCACTTAGATTGCTTCTTGTTTGAATACAAGCCTTTAAGACCCCAGACACTATTTCAATTGATAGCCAGGCAATATCTGTTTTCTTCACCACGCTTTGCTGTAGCGCCCTTATATTCAGGGATCATTTCCTGAAGTTGACTATTGAGCAGAACCATGATGTAAGAACTAAATATTCTTAAGTTGGAGCTAGAACTCATTCCTGGATCCTAGGATTTTTGTTTTTTAATTTTCTGTAACTTGGAAATTATTGTATATGCCATACCACTCCATAGTTCAATCATGTCAAACATAATTGTGAAAAATTGTTTCTCTGTTTTTCTGTAAATGAAATCCAGGGATGTTGAGCCTATAGGAAAAGAACACATAACAAGAGGAGTGGGGGTGATAAGAGGGAAATGAAGTCAAGTATGTCTGGAGATTTACGATACATGATTTTATATGTAGGTTTGAACCTTTAGCAAAAAAGTCAAGATTCAAGAATCATCAGCACTTATGTAGAAGTTGAGCCTCAAGGAATCAATGAGCTTTTTATTGGTGGACAGTGGCCATTCTGAAGAGACTTGTAGAGAGAAGGGTGAAGTGACACGGTGGAATTCTTCATCCAATTTAGTCAAGTACAAGACTGATTGGTTGGGAGAGAGCTTGGAACTTGGAAGGCCATGCAATGAACTTACTTTCAAACATCTCCAAACAAACTACTGCCATCGAGTCAAATCCAATAGAAACTGTAGAGCTACTTCCCGGGGTTCCCCTCGCTGTAAATCTTTGTGGAAATGGACAACCTCATCTTTCTTCAGTAGAGTGTGTGGTGGAGTTGAACCACCAGCCTTGCAGTTATCAACCCAGTGCTTGCCTCATTGAGTACTTTAATAATTTAGAGAGTATAGGAGTGGAAGCCGTATGCCTCAAAACTAAAGACAGAGTAGGGGAGGAGAATTGGACGTGAGAGTTTCAGTAAATGGAAGCAAAGAGAGCTTTTTAAATGCTTGTACATCTTCATGGTTTGTATTACACTCCATGCTTGGATAGGAAAAATAAATAAATAAAAGTATCCTGAAAGTGTATTACTTATAATCTTTCCCAGACCTCAGCATCTATAATTTGGTGATAGGGTTCAAAACAAAGGCCCAAGGAAACATGATAAACTTCTTATGACCATACACAATCCTGGAAAGTCTCAAATTATTCACTCTTTATCACTTGTAAGATCCTTTCTCTGGCATTTCAGTAGGCTATTTCTTTCCGCTGAATTCTCCTTTAAGGCCTTGATTGTATCACTGGCGGCAATGATCTCTGAGACTTCGGACTGTCAGGTGTGGTAGACAAATGGCAGCGCTGCCAAGCCAAGGCTACAGATCTGAAGTGCTCTAGGCCTCCTTTCTGCCTTGCATTACTCACCTCAGAACAAGCCTAATTTTCCTGAAATTCTTCCTCCCCAGTCTTGATTTTCTCTGAATCTCCCAAAATTCTCTGGAGGCGAGAACAGTTTGCATCAGACAGAAAGAGGAAAAACATTTTCCTTATCAATAATAAAGCTCCTTTTATTCACAAGCAGCTCCCTATAATTCATTTAGCTTGTGCTGATGAGTTTCTTCTCTCCAGTGAGCTGACATGGTCTCAGTAATTAAAGAAAGTTTGTATCCAGCCATGCCATAAAAACAGGGGCTTGGGCTATGTGTCTTCTGAGTTGGCTTCTTATCAAACTCAAAGTCATTTAATGCTATGTATATCTGTTCAAACATGTATATAATACCAATATCAACCCTATTTTAAGTTCTTCCCAGATATTTGATTGTTTAATCCTTATAATAACTGTTATATCCCTATGTTACTTGTGATCATTCGGAGGCATTTGAGAAGCCAAAGTATACTGGTTACAAGAAAGATGCAAAACAGTCTGACATGTGGTAAAACAGATAGCTCACCCCAGGTTCTGCAGCTGACACAGGATACAGATAGGAGGTAGAAGCCCCAGGATACAGATAGGAGGTAGAAGCCCCTGCTGTCTTGGCTTTGGGCAGGTGAGCAGCTTCTCTTTGCTCTAGACCACTGCTCATGAGCTCATAAGAGGCTGTTTACACATCTACACTTGTGGTTAGCTGACGTAGGGGACCAGAAGAGTGTGATCCATAGGGTTAGCAGTAGCAGGTGCTCAGAAGTAGAGCTCCAGGCCTTTTAAATCTGCCTTAGCCTTAAGCTCCCTGAAACTGGCTCAGCATCATAATAACATACTTGTCTCCAATCACGGACAAGCAGTAGCTGCACCTGAAGCACATCCTCTAGAAATCCATCCCTGTTCTCTCAAATGCCATGGATAATTATTAAATCCTCCAGATTTTGTATAAAATCCAATTAAATGGATTATAATATAGGTTAAAAAAAAGGAAGACCACCATAGAGACGGATGGACACAATGGCTGTAATTGTGAGCTAAAATATAAAATACTTCAATGACTGTGAGGATAGTACAGAAGTGGGCAGCATCTCATGCATAGGGTTGCTACGAGTCAAGACCCACACTGTGGTACCAAGCAACAACAATATATTACATAAAACACATAACATACATGACATGACATAACATAACACAACATAATACAGAAAAAATACATGGGGGGTGAAGCATTGGTTTGTTAGCTTCAAAATCTACAGTTTACACCTATCAACTACTCTGCAGGAGAGAAAAAGAAGGCTGTCTACTCCCAATGATTCACCATATTGGGAAGCTGATTAGGGTTGCAAAAGTTGGAACTGACTCAATGGCACAATGTGTATAATATAGAAACTTGGCTTAACATTTTGATAATTCTATTAAATCTTCCCTATCTCTAGGAAGGTCCTTTCTTCTGTTGTATATAATGGTCAATGGGAATTTCTTTAGTATTCGGTTTTTGTTTCTCTGATGCATAGGATGGTGTGGTAAATAAAAGATGATCATCACATTTGACACTTCTCCCAGTGATAGATGGAATTGATTTTCCCTCCCCTTGATCCTTGGTGGCATAATGGTTACACATTGGGTTGCTAACCTCAAGGTCAAGAGTTCAAAACCACCAATTGCTCCACAGGAAACAGATGAGGCTTTCTAATCCTGTAAGGAGTCTTAGTCTCAGAAACCCACAGTGGCAGTTCTACCCTGTCCTATCGAATCTCCAGGATTCAAAATTGACTCCATGGTGGTGAGTTTTGTTTTGTTTTTGAATCTGGGTGTGTTCTGCAACAACTTTGATTTAGAACATGGCAGTAATGACATTGAATTAGTTTTCATTCCCAGGTTTTAATAGTCTAGATTCCATTAGTTGTTCTTGATATATTTAGTAATAGAAAGCAGGCAATGAAGAGAGAAGGCAGGGCTCAGTCCAGGAAAAATGTTTCCACTGGCCCTCCTTTCTCAAATGTCAGATTTATAGGCAAAATAAATTATTGATACATTAAGATGCTAGTTTTTGGAATGGCTATAATAATACATAAATTAAACAGGCCATGACTTCACTTCAACTGCTGCTTTAAGTTCAGTATACCATTTTTAAAGTACAATCGACAGGTTTTGCTCTATATGGGACACAGACTGCAGACACCCAAAACTAAATAAACAATATCACTATGTCTCGCTCTTTCTTTTTCACTTTTGCCATGAAATTTAGTTCTGAATATCTACTGATAATTTATTATGTGCAATCCACTGTGCTAGGGAATTTGGTGCAATAAAATGATAAATTTGTAGTGCAGATTACACATCATAATTAAAATAAAATCACTCACTGTCATCAAGTCTATGTCAACTCATAGCCACCCTATAGGACAAGGTAAAACTGTCTCTGGAAGTTTCCAAGATGAACACTTTACCAGGAGTATAAAACCCCATCTTTCTCCTGTGGAGGAGCTGGCAGTTCCAAATTGCTGACCTTGTGGTGAGGTCCCCAGTGCTTAACCACTATGACACCAAGACTCCCGTCATAATTTCAAAGAACTCTAGGAAAAGCCTATTCATAACCAGTCATTGAAATGCAGTAACTGTGATGCCAGGAACATGAGAAGTCATCAAAAATGAAGCGGAAGCCATACAGAGCCGTAATTTTTTTCAAATTTATACACCAACCATTAAAGCTACTCATACAAATACACTGCAGAATTCTACCAGTTTCTTCCATCTGAAATAGGTCAAACATTCAAACCAAGATACATTGATAGGCACTCGCCATTTGAGTGCAAAAAGTGGAAACAACTAAGAATTTAAAATGGTTGGAAAATATTGCATTGGTGATAAATATGAAGATGGAGTTCCCTTGATTGAAATTTGAAAGATCAATGATTTCTTCATTGCAAATACCTTTATACCAACAACATAAAAATGCCAACTAAACATGTGGAATTCTTCAGATGGAATACAAATAAAACACAAGTGAAAATCTTTCTAATATTCTCTGCTGTCAGCCAAGATCCACCTGGCATCAGCAATGATCTCTCTTGTTCCATGTCTACTTCTGAATCCAGCCTGAACCTCTGGCAGCTCTATCTCAATATACTGTTAAAAGTGTTATTGGATGATCTTCAGCAAAATTTTACTTGCATGTGATATCTATGATATCGTCCTAGAATTTGAGCAGATTGTTGGCTCTACTTTCTTTGGAGTCAGTGCAAATATAGATCTCTTCGGGTAAGTAGGCCAAATAGCTGCCTCCCAAATTTCTAGCATAGATGAGTGAGTGCTTCCAGTGCTTCATCAGCTTGTGGACACATTTCAACTGGCGCTCCATCCAGTCTTGTTTCTGTCTACTGCTTTCAGTGCAGGTTGAACTTCCTTTAGCACCATTAGTTCTTACATATATGCTACCCCCTGCAATGGTGGACTGCCAACTAGTTCTTTTCTGATACAGTGAATGTGCATTCTCATCTTCATTTGATGCTTCCTGCACCATTCAATATTGTCCCCCATCAAATCTTTCAACATTGCACCTTGTGGCTTTATTTTTTTCTTGAGTTCCTATAGTTTAAGACATGCTGAGCATTTCTTCCATTTTGTTTTGTTTTTAACTCTAGGCTATTGCACATTTTCATCATAATATTTGACTTCATCTTCTCGAGTTACCCCTCAAACATTTCTATATAGCACTTTAATTTTATCATTTCTTCCATTTTCTTTAGCTACTCTCGGGTTAAGAACAAAAATTGATGGTCTAGTGCACACTTACTACATGATGGGGTTTTAAGTGCTGATATTGGGCTTCTTCATGATATCTTCCCACAGAAATCAATATGATTTCTCTTTGTTCCATCTGGAGAGGTCAATGTGTACAGTCACCTTTTGAGTTGTTGAAAAAGTTATTTGCTATGAACAAGTTGTTGGTAGTGCAGAATTTTATCATGAGATTCTCATCTTGGAGCCTATCCCCAAGACCATGTATTTCAATGACTGTGTCTTCCTTTTGGTTTACCACATTTGCATTCGAATTGCCAACACTCACCAACACATCTTGATTGCATGCTAGATCAATTTCAGACTGAAGTTCTTCAGTTTCGTCATCACTAGCTTTGGTGGGTAGTGTATAAATTGAATAATAATTGTATTGATCAGATTCATTCGATGCATTGTACATCAAGGTTGATTTTGAAATGTTCTTTTTTGACAACAAATGCAACTCCTTTCCTCCAGATCGTGTCATGCCAGTATAATTGATCATTTTGCTTTTGTGCTTCAAAATAGCCAATACCAGTCAATTTCAGCTCATGAATGTCCAGAATACCAATCTTATGCAGTCTGTTTTATCTTGTACACTTTTCAATTTTCCTATATTCATACTTTGTATGTTCCCAGGTACAACTGTTAGTAGATCTTTGTAGCAGTTTCCCCTTACTTTGAATTGTGCCCCATCAGCAAAATAAGATCCTGAAGGCTCCGCTCCCCCAGGCTTTGCTCCCCTCATATCACTATGGTCAAGTTCACTTTCAAAAAGCAGCTCCTCTGGGGCCACATTTCAACTGCCATCCAACCTAAGGGCTCTGTCCTCTGGCGCTGTCTCTGGCAAGGTTCTGCTTCTGTTCCCTGGGCCTTCAGTATATTTTGAAGCTCTGCCTAAGGTTTTCAGTGATGACTTCCTCTGAAGTGAGCATTTAATTTATTTTTCCTTGTCTGTTCTTTGTCTGGAAGCTCCACAGAAAAAATTTTCAGTGATGCTTTGAGTGATGCTGCTGCATTTGAAATACAGTAACATAGCTTTTAACCTCACAGCAACAACACACGAGCCACAAAATTACAACAAACTGGCAGACAAGTGGGGAAAGGTGTTCACATGTGTTTGATTGGCATTTGCCATAGCAAACTATATACAGCCTTGAGAAGCATGGGAATTCTAGAACACCTCACTGTGCTCATGTGGAATCTTACAGGGATCAAGAGGCAGTTGTGTGAACAGGAAAAGGGAATAATGAATGGCTTAAAATCAGGAAATTGGTGAGATTGCCGTATCCAGTCACCATGCCTTTTCCTTCAGTATGATGAGCAAATCCTCAGAGAAGTTGGATTATATAAAGAAGAAAGTGGAGGATTGGAGGAAAGCTTATTAACAACCTGTGATTTGCAGAGGACATACATTTGCTTATTGAATGTCAGAGGGACTTGAGACACTTGGTGATAAAGATCAATGATTGTAGCCTTTATTTTGGATTATAACTCAACGTAAGGAGGACCCAAAGCCACACAAATGGACAAATAAATAACAATATGGTAAACAGAGAAATGATTGATGTTGTCAAGGATTTTGTCTTGCTTGGTTACTCATTCGATGCCCATAAAAACCATACTCCAGGTGTCAAAGGACCTGTCACTTTAGGTGCACATGCTGTACAGGATCTCTTAAGAGTATTGAAAATGAAGGATGTTACTTAGAGGATGAAAGTGTATCTGATGCGAACCATGGCTTTTTCAGTCACCTTGTTACATGTGCAATTTGGACATTGAATATGGGAGACAAAATAAAAACCAATGCATTTGAATATTGAATATGGAAAGGACCGTGGACTTCCAAAAACACCAGTAAATCAGTTTTGGAAGAAATAGATCCACAGGTGCCCAGAGGAAAAGATAGAAAGACTTCCTCTGATGTACTTTAGCCGTGTCCAAGGAGACCCTTCCTAAAGAAGGACGTCGGCTGTGTAAAGTAGAGGGTCAGTGAAGGGCAAGTCCCGGAGAAGATGCTAAACACAGTGTCCGTAGCAATGCCCTGCAACCTGAAAACAATGACGAGCATGGTGCAGGGCTGTGCAGGGTGTTGTTCTGTTGCGCGTAGAGTAGCTATGAGCCAGAACCTAACCATGGCACCTAACAACCACCACTGCACGCTCTGTACTCACAGAGAAATAGTCTATAATGGTCACTTATAAATATTATTGATGTATAACTTTTATAGCTATTGCTGTTTTTCGGTGCTATTGAGTCAGTTACAACTCATAGTGACCCTGTGCACAACAGGGGGCAGCACTGGCTGGTCCTGGGTGCCAGCCTCCGAAGGCTTCCTATGTTTGAGCCCATTGCTGCAGCTGCTGTGCCAACCCATCTGCGTGAGGGCCTCCTTTTTATGCTCCCCGTATACTCTACACACGTCTTTCTCCAGGGAATGGCTTCTCCAGACAACAAGTCCGAAGTGTGTAAGGCGAGATCTTGCCATCCTGGTCTCTAAGGAGCACCCTGGCCTTACTTCTTCCAACACAGATGTGTTTGTGCTGTCAGTAGTTCATGGCCCTTTCAATATGGTTCACCAACTCCATAATTCAACTGCATCAGTCTTTCTTCAGTCTTCTCTATACAACTTTCACATGAATCTGAGGTGATTGAAAATTTAATTGTTTGGGTCAAGTGCATCTTGGTCGACAAAGACCATTCTTGCTTTTCCATGCTCTAGAGAGGTCTTATGCAGCAGATTTACCTGGTGCAATGTGTCCTTTGCACCTTGACTGCTGCTTCCTTAAGCCCCGATTGTGGATCTAAGTGGGACAAAATCCTCAAGATCCTTAACACCTTCAATTGTCTCTCAATTTACCATGATGCTACCTAATGTTCCAATTGTGAATATGTTGGTCTTCTTTACACTGAATTGGTCTTCTTTACACTAACCTATACAAAAATTGATCTTCATCCACAAGTGATTCTCCTCCTCTCTGTCAGAAAGCAATGTCTTATCGTCTACATATTGCAGGTTGTTAATAACACTATTGTGTCTTTGTTTTCCTTTTTTCCTTAAACTCCTTTGCCTTTCTTTTCACTTTGGAAATCTACTCTCCAATATTTCCAAGTTCACCAAGCAATGGGAGTTGAGGGAAATTTTCATATTTGCTATTGTCATTTTGACATTTCCTCAATGAAAGCCACAGGTGAGGATTGACCCATTAATTGTGTGAATCTTTTCTATAAAGTCTCTTAACGTGCTAGACATGGCTATTATCAACTTCCCCTCTGATTATTACAAAATTTGGGTTATTGCTAGGTCTTCATTAATTGTTTTATTTCTTAGCAATCGGTTTTAATTTCTTGCCTTTCTGTGGTGCATAAGTAGTAATAAATAGCGGATTTATGTGTACAACAAGTATGAGTTAAATAGTATTTGCACTAGAAATAGCTACTCATATATTAAGATATTACTATTCAGAAGTGAGCCAAACCTAGTCAGGAAAGAGTTAATTTGTAGTGTTTTCCTTGCTATCATTTCAATTCAGTGCATTTCACAAAAAAACAAAAACAAAACCCAAATTTCCTGCATTTCAATCGACCCTGACTCATAGTCACTCGGTGGAAGAGAATAAAAATGGCCATGTGGGTTTCAAGATGGTAAATATTTATAGGAGTAGAAAACGTATCTTTCTCTCACAGAACAGCTTGTGGTTTTGAACTGCTGACCTGGCTAGTAGCCAAAGCAAAATCCATAATCTGTTGTGCCACAAGGGCTCCTACTCAGTGTATTGCAGTCCTGAAGTTTCTCCATTAGCCGATTGCTATTGATTTGTTAAAAGGTGGAGACTGGGGAGAAAAAAAGTGGAACCTGGGGTACTGGACTGATTGAATCAATGCTCCCGCTCCACTTAGAGCTTTCAGATGCCCCCACATTCCTCTGCACTGGAGGGGTGCTACCTGCTAGCCCTTGCCTGCCCCACACAGGCCTGCGCTCCTGCCGGATAGTCTGGGTTGTTCTGGGACAATTCAGTGATACACATACCTTCTGTACTGGACTTTGGGGCTGGAAATTTATCAGCAATTTTTTCTCCTCCTGTGCATTGGAGTAAAATTGCCTTCTGTCTGTGCTTTGCTTGGGGCAAGGGTGGCCTATCTCTTCCTGGGTTGTAGATCTATACTTGATATCAATATCAGATCCTAGATCCAAGATGCTTTATTTTTTTCTTTTTGGGGCTGTGGGGGAAGTGTTCTAATCTTTCCCCCCACCCCCACACCCCCCCCCCGCCGTCATTGCAATGGTCTACTCCATTTATTTGATGATTTAAGGCATTTGCTTCATAGGAGAGAATGTTGTTTTTCGTGTGTTCTTCTTAGATATCAATAACATTTTTAAACATCTGAAAACTCCCTGTGGTCTCCTACTCTCCCCTCATCTTTCTAATAAACACCTATGGAATTTTATGTCAGAGAGCTTGTCAGTAACTATAAATTCTCTTTGTGTCTAGGGACCACAGCTTTTACTGAACTGAAATGTTAGATCATACAAAACTTCTAATAATGTGTTAGCATTGTAGATGTGTTCTTGCATACCTGTCTGGAAGCCACTTTGACCGCCTGTATTCTCCTCATGGAGACAGAAAACATGACAACTAGTCCCTGTTTAGGTTTCAGTTTAGATGGTTGCCATCAGTGCTCACTTCCTTAGTGGGCTAAGGACAAAATGAGGATCTTCTCTGATCAGCCCTGCTGCACTGTGCGGGTTGCATTATCTGTAGGTTTGTTTGACTTTTTATTCTAAGTGGAAATAGAAACCCCACCTTTTACAGAACTAGATATAACACAATAATCTGGAAAGAAAGAATGGGATGGAGGAACTGGGATAAAGGAAGGGAAGAGAAAAGAAATCCTGTATAGCACTTAACCTTTCAAGAGGTATAGTTATGTATATTATCTTCCTTTCTCATTGAGTCCTTACTATGTAGTCATTTAAGTCTTCTATGTGCATATGTGTATAAATATATACATACACACAATTTTGTGTGTGTATATATGCCTGTATATATGTGTTTACATATTTATGTGCATGTTTAGACCTACATACAAACTTAAATATACATCTACACACATACACACACACACACACACACACACACACATATATATATATATATATATATATATATATAAATTTAGGACACAAAGCTTACTATTGTCTTCATTTCGTAAATCTTGACTTAGTATAATTTGCCAAAGATGATATAACTAGGCTTTTTGTCATCATCTGTGTTTGTCTGAGTTGACTGTCCACATCCATAAGCAAAGTCAAATCAGGACAGGCCATCCATAAAATCAGCAGCAATATGCACCAGTTCACAGGCTCAAAAATCTTCTCTTCATCTGGTTGGGTTCTGATCAACTCAATGTGGGCTGCCTCCATTAACCTCATCGGGGTGCCCATTGGTCACCTTGCCTTTAGACCATGGTCCCATTACAGATTCTCAATAACCCCAGTTCCCTTGGGCTAGGCCATGGCATAGGTTCAGGTTGCACACAACTCTACAAAATTCAGACCAGCCAACCCTCTCTGTTCTTCTCCTCTAGTTCCTGTAAACCAGGTCCAAAGGTGTCAATGTCCAGATTCAACCTGTCTCTTTATTGCCGCATTTCTTCCACTTCCACTCAACAAGTGGCTCCAGATGGTCACCTAGCAAGTTTTTCAGCTTTCCCAAAGGCTCCCTTTAATGTTCAGTCCTTGAGAGGAAAGTTTCTTCATGGCTCCAGATTTTTTCCAACTTCTGGCCCAAACCACTAGTTGAAAATTCAAAATGCCAGAGTTCCTTTTTTTCTTGATTGTCAACAACAGCCCCCTAGGCAAGTCTTTTCACCTTCAAATGTCCTGAGCACTCAAGACTCTGGGTGGGGTTTATCCTTTCAGCGCCTTCTTTGCAAGCGTGTCCTAAACCTATTCAAAGATCAAATTTTAATGGCTCAAGGTAAGTGGGCTTACAAGCTTTCTGTTTTCATACTTCCCGATAATTATTTCTATCAATCATTATATCCATAATAATAAACAGAAGAAATAAGTATGAACAAATTCGAAACAGATACTAAACTCAATTCCTAAAACAGTCAAATCAATCCTTATCTTAATCCTTATCTAAACTATTCCATTGATACAAAATATGGCCTCAGACATCAAGTCATGGTTTGGCCTTCTGTCAGCCATTTTGACCTTCTGTCAGCCATTTTCACTAAGCAGAGTGGTCTCTCAGAAATTCAAGGGGAAATTTCTACCCCTGAACTCAAAATACATATTAACAACATTCATTTTGCCATTTCAAACAGGAATTACCAAAGACACCAACCATAGAAAAGAATCAAAACTTTAACTTCCCATATTCCTTCCAGAAAACAACCCACTAAACTGCATAGATACATCTGACCTCTGGCTAGCCAAAGAAGAAAAACTGCCATGAGACAGAATTCTAAGAAGAATCCACTCTCTATCTCTATGATTTGTTTCTCTAGTACCCCACTTCCGGTAACATAATGTGGTAGTATGGGTTGACTAGAGACACAAAGCCAGCCTTAATCATATATGGGTAAGAGAGAATGTTTTATCAAAGAACAATTGGCCATTAAGAAAACATTCCAGCCCTAACCAGGTCAAGTCCATGAATCTGATATTAGCCTATATATCTGTTGTGAATCTCTAAATTCCTCTTTACACCCATGCAACACATGCATAGATGATGAATGCAGGAAGATTACAGGCCATTAGATGGAAAGTCTTGTGGCGGTGGAAGCATCTCAGTGCTGACAGGGGTCTCCACATGGCTTCTCCAGCTCCAGGGCTCTGGCTCAATCAGCATAGCTCCATCTGGCTTGTCAGCAGGAAGACAAAGCAAAGTCTCTGTGTATCTGGCTTCCAGCGAGCTATTGATCTCTGTGGCACTTCCAAATGAGGTCATAAAGCTGTGACCTGATTGACAGGCTCGACCCTACCCCTTCACAAGTTGATACCAGACTATGTAACTACCACATCATCACTGAACCCTTTGATTTTTCTGCAAAAATAATGGCCTATGCTATAGTCAATCTTGCTTTATTTCATTGGTGAAGAAGTCTAGAAACAATAAGCAATTGCCACAGAGAACAGTGAACATACGTATCTGCTGGAAACAAGCTGGGAAATGGGTGTTTTGGCTTTCCGTAATAGGTGCTCTGTGTCCTACAAAGATATTGAAGATGCCTTAAGGCAGAGTCTGCGGAATACCTTTAAACACTCTACAGCAATTTGCCCAATGCTGAGCATGTACCGGATCATAAATAAATTTCTACTGAAAGGAAGAAAGAGAGAAGGGGAAATTTAAATAGCAGGAGGATGATAAAGATGAAGATGACAGGAGGAAGGGAAGTCCGTGTTATGGTATATTTTTGGAAGACAAATAAAATTCCCTTCGATGTGCTGTCAGGGCTTGATGACGTGATTTTTACTTTGAAAAAGTCATAAACTTCAGCTGTTGCCTTCCATGTAGCTGCTCTGATCACAATGACAAAAGTGCTGCCTCTTCTATAAATAGATGGTCAGATTGATTTCACATCCTGCCCTCCTTCCCCTGACTGCTTGATGGGTGTGACAACATGATCAATGAGTGATTCCATCCACCCGGACTGCTGAGGCCTTCCTTCCCTATGCTCTCATCTGGAAGACGACAATCACGCTCATTAGATCCGGTACAAAGTAGCTTCAAAGACATATCTGCTCTCAGAGAAATTGAGCCAGAGCCCATTACCATGATATCAAAGGAAAGTGCAATTTCATCAGGCAGCCAGCTCTCACCTATTGTTAGCAAGACCATTTGGATCTCTCCTCATCCTGTTTAGATCAATATTAACTGAAACATAAGTGGCCAGAGCTGATGTCAGGCCAGGGGGAGCTTAAGAAAAGGATTCAATGGGACACTCACAGGTGTCCACTGTAAGAGCTGCAGTGATGTTCTTAAGAAACCTGGAATGAGGAAGCATAGACATGAGATGGGATCCAGCCACCTAAGTGCTTGACCTTCAGGAGGTCGTTTCATTCCCCTGTGGTTCAGCCTCCTTGGAGGATATTTGAGAGCACAGACCTTGTAGAAGGCCCCACTGGGTGAAGCCCCAGTTCTGCAGCTCAGTGACTGTGGCCTCTTGTCTTATCCTCTCTGAATGTCAGTTTCCTTGTTTATAAAAAAATAATAGTAGCATCTCCCTCATGAGTTATTTTGAGCCATAAATGACTGTCCTGACACATCACATCCTAGGATTGTAAGGTCTCAGGTCTTGGGTGGAATGAGTGGAGGTGGAAGAGGTCTGGATCATGACAGGCTATGTGCATCATACCCGAAACTATCCTGATGGTCAATGTAGTCAATGCCAAAGATATGGAACTGTATTTTAAATGGATGCCTCTGAATCCAACCTATGGACTAATTCTGCATTTATACTGCACTATAAAAACAAATAATCAATGATGCTGCAAAAGAGCTATTTAAAATGCTAAGAAACAAAGATGAAGGTTTTATTTTGAGGACTTAGGTGAGCTTGACATGAGCTGTGGTATTTGAAATTACCTTACACACCTGTGAAAACTGGACCATGAATAAGCGAGACGAGAGGAGTGTTTGTGCATTTGGATTATAGTATTGGCAAAAAATATTCAATATTCTGTGAACTACCAGAAGAATGAACAAGTCTGTCTTGGAAAAAGTACAACCAAAATCCTCCTTAGAATCAGTATGGGAAGAATTCAGCTCCGGTATTTTTGACGTCATCATATAGAGCAGTGGTTCTCGACCTTCCCAATGCTGAGACTCTTCAATGCAGTTCTTCATGTATGGTGACCCCAAAACCACAAAATTATTTTCATTGCTATTTCATAACTAATTTTGCTGCTGTTGTGAAATGGGTGACCCCTTTGAAAGGGTTGTTCGACCCCCAAAGGGGTTGAGAACCGCTGATATAGAGGGACCAGTCCTTAGAGAAGGACATACTCATTGAGAAAGTAGGTTCATGAAAATGCAGAAAACCCTCAAGAAGGTGGATTTACCCAGTGGCTCCAACAATGGGCTCAACTAGGGTAGTGATTATGAGGATGGACCGGGACCAGGCAGTGTCTCATTCTGTTGTACATTAAATCACTGTTGGCCACAACCTACCCAATAACAATACTTAACAACAGCAGCAGCAAACATTGTGTTAAGAGATTTTCAGGGTCTATCCCAAAACCTTACCCTGGAAATGAAAGGCACATGGTTTTGTATCGCTTGGTGACCAGCTCTGGGGGTGAGGAGGTTTTCACATGTGAATGGATTGACTTGTGAGTACATTTGGGAGCTTGTGGGTGTAGAGAAGAAAACCAAATCTCCATCTCTAGAAATGATGCCCAAATGGACTTTTATTGTGTCAGCAATTTTTCATTGCCAAATTGCTGGCAGGAGAGGTGGTTTTAGGAATAAGTGACCAGAATAATTTCCCCCAGAAAGATTTTCTGGGGCCGAGGCTGGAGGGGCACAGTGCGAGGTTGCAGAGGAAAATCAAATCAGGGTCCATCTGTGTACACACGGTCTGGTACCACTGCTTGGTTCTTTTATTTGCATTGATTTAACTACCGTGAGCAAATGCTCGAGTCTGCTTTCATAGTGAACGGAGCAATGATAGGGAGGACAGAGTGACTTGCACTCCTGGATAATCTGCTCCCTGCCCCCTGCCCCCCAAATGAGATCATATGAAAGACTGTTAACCCCAGAAGCCCACCTGTAGTTCCACAGAAACCAGTTCCACAGGAATAAGTCTCTCTCTGTTGGATGTATGGTTTCCTGCTCCCACTTAGCTAGCTGTTGTAGCTATCTATGCACTAACTTCATGGCAGCGCTTGATCATATGTTTGGAATTGGACAGCTTTGAATGGCTTGGATACATTTATCTGGAGAAAAGGGTTCTTTATAAAAAAATTAATAAAGTCACGACAGTTCCCTGAATGTCAGGGAAGAATTGTACCTCACAGGGTTTCAATGGCTGAATTTTAAAAATAATCTTCCAGACCTTCATATGAGGACCCTCTGGTGAATGCAAACCTCCACCTTTTCGGGCAGCGTTGAGCCGCATAAGCATGGGCGTGCCATGGAGGACTCTTTATCATAAATCGGACTAACTCAGCCCCTGCTTCATAGCTACCATTTGACACTACTGTAAAATCGCCAATTTATAAATATACAATTGTTTGGGCATTTTAAAAATTTATTTTGTCGTGAGTTAGTCATTCACCTTTCCATGGGCCTCTATTTTCTCCCCAGGTTTTGTGCTTCTTGTTATTATGAGCAAAACTGCCTTAAACATGTATGTGTGTAAACTTAGATTCTCTGGGATAAAACTCGCAAGGAGAATTTTGGGGTCATCTGATAAATATATGTTTAACTCTATAAGAAAGAGCTTACTAAATTGATTATATCTTTTTAAACTTAGAATAGAATTATATAAGAATTACAGTTGTTACATGTCTTTCTAACAGAGTATGGTGAGTCCTTTCAATATTAGATAATCTGTTTGATATAATGTTTAAAGACAACCAAAGAACAGTCTTCACCGTCTATAGAAACACTTTATAAGATTAAACTCATTGCCTTCAAAGGAGTCTTCCCCATCATGCTCCTTTATGACCGACTAGACGCCACTCATTGGGTTCCAAGAATATAACTCTTGCAGGTTTTCTATAGAGGCCAACTTAAACCAAACTCACTGCTGTTGAATCAATTCTGGCTCATGGTGACCACAGAGGAGACAGTAAAACTGTCCCTGTGGGTTTCTGAGTAGGAAGCATTAATTTTCTCCCATAGAGTGACTGCTGGTTTCGAACTGCTTACCCTGTGGTTAACAGCCCAACTTGTAACCACTATGCCACCAGGACATCCAAGGCCATGGAAGCAGCAGTCAAGAAATCATTTTCATTAGAAAATCTCCTGGCAACACAACGTATTTTAATAATTAGAACTAACGGACATTACAAGCATCTGATCTCTTGAAAGAAACAACAAGTTTAATAAGCCAAAGCAGAACACAGAGGAAAAACATCCTGGGAAGGTTTCCTACTGAAGGAAGAAATGGGGTTCAGCTGTGGAAGGGAAGGCATCCTTGAGCCATTTTGTAAGCTGAGAAGGCAGATGGACAGTGGCCTCTCTAGAGCGGCACAGGGTGTGAGGACCAAACTGCATAACACTGTCAAATGTGGGGCAAAAGACACCAAGATAACAATCTATAAAAATTTTTGCAGTGTTTCATCAGATTTTTATTATATTTTATAAAAAATCCCAGGAGTTCCTTGTAATAACCCAAAGATTGTTCATTAGTGCAGCTTACATGTATCCATATGCCATCCAACTCTCTGATGACTTACTCTGAGACTCTGCTCAGAGTTCTTATTACTGATGTTTTAGCTTAAAATGGAGACACCAAATCTCAAATAAAGTTTAAGGAAAACAGTTATTCAATCTTAAATAAGACAAATATGAGGAAGACCATATAGCGGTGTTCAAGTTTTTGCTGAGATACAGAGATTTTAAAAGGCCATAGGAGAACAAAGGAAACTCTCCCCAAAGGCAGATAAATATATTATCATTACAGGTGGGACCATAGAGGCAAGAATGGTGCCACGACTGGGACACATGAATTATATTAGACAGGTGTTTGCAAGGTTGATTCCAGGGCCTTATGACCAACACAGGCAGATGATGACTTTGTAGGGTATGACTCATGCCTATGAAACCCCCAGTACTGCCAGTGTTCTCTCTTATACACTCGGGCTAGCCCCTGAGCTGGTCAGGAAAGTGGAGGTGATTCACTTTCCAATGCACTCCACCAAAGGCAGGACCGTTCACAGCTCTGTTTAATGATCTGTAGAGAGTCAACAGAGCCTTGATCCACTGTAGGTTCCCGCGCCATCGTCCTCCTGGTTACATCTGAGCCCTTTGTAGCAGTGGCTATGCCTGTCCATCTTGTTCAGGCTCTTTCTCCCTTGAGCCGCCCTTCTGCTTTCCCAAGCACAAAGCCCTTTGCCAAGTGCTGGTCTGTCCTGACAAAACTCGTCCACGGTGCCCGAGACAACGTGGGGCCCTCTTGCTTCAGAGGGGCATTCTCTTTCTACTTCCTTCAAAACTGGTGCGGTTGTCTTTTGGCCTTCAGTATTCTTCACCAATGCTTTAGTGAAAATGCATCGATTCCTCTTCGGTCTCCCTTATTCATTGTCCAACTTTCACATGCATATGGGACAACTGGAAACACTATGGCTTCAGTTTAGGCTAACTTAGTCCTGATGGTGCCTTTTAAAAATTTTAATTGTTAAAAAACCCTTTCAAGAGGTCTTGGGCAACAGATTTGCTCAGTAAGAAGTCACTTGACAAGAGAAAAGTGTGTGAAGGGAGACGTTGGACAGGACAAGATATGACAAAATAATAATTTATAAATTATCAAGGGTTCAATTAATGTATATATGGATGGTGGTAAGAGTTGTAAGAGCCCCTAATAAAATGATTTTTTTAAAAAAGAAATGATTTGATTTATTGACGGCTCTTTCCATATATGCTAGCAATCCTGTATTCTAAGAAATATTACAATTAAATTGTTTACAGCTATTTGAGTGGACTTCAAAACATGAAAAAAATGAATGGAAAGATAATGGGGTCTTTTCTATGAGTGTCCTTGTATTATCCTATGATTAAAGTGGATAATAAATTAAGAATTCTGCGGATTCTGGGGTGGGAGAAGGAGTAACAGAGGTGAGGGTCCTCGTGAGGGCCTGAAGAGGGCCTGAGGACTCATGCAGTCACCACACCGGGATACACCAACTGCAGATAATTAAACCTTTTTAGATAAGTTTCCTTTCTAGGACATGATAAAAGACATAACATTCAAATTCTTGTGGAAGCCAATTTCCTTTATTAATGGAGCCTAAAGGTCTGTAATTAAGGCACAACTTGTTAGCTAAACTAACAATTACCACTTGTTTGATGTGAAGAGGGAGGATAATAAATGACCTTATTCAGCTTTTGAGTTCTGGTTTTTCCCCTCTTCTAGAGATTTTAGAAGGAGCCCTGGTCACGCCACTGTGGCTCCGTGCTCCAATGCTAACCAAGAGGCCAGTGGTCCAAACCCACTCGTCTCCTCTTCGCAGAGGAAAGATGCAGCAGCCTGCCTCTGGAAACACGGCAGCCTTTCAAACCTGGTGTGGTAGCTCTACCCTCTTCCATAGAGTAACTCTGAGTCCGCATGGACTTGCTAGGTATTGGCTTTTGTTTATTTGTTTTATCATGAAAGCATAGCAATTAAGTTAGAATATATTAGTGGAGTTTTAATATCCCTGGTTCTTTCTCCCTCTGTCCTTTCTTCTTTTTATTCTTGTACCTCCTTCTCTGCACAAGGTAGTGAGCATGAGTGGACACACATACACACACATATTGAGTCAATATTTCTTAATTTATACTATTAGAAATTAGCTTCATATTTCTTTCACACTGCCTTTGTATTCCCTCATGAGCCTACAATTCATATGTCATGCAATTTAATGGCTTAATATTAAAAAGATTAATACAATCATTGCCATCATCATTTCAGAACATTTTCTTCTCATACTCTTTCTTAACTCTCTGGATTTATCTATCCTAGATTTAAGTGACAGAAAATCACATGATAGAAAACATAATCAGAGAAAATAAAACAAACAAACCAAAAACCCAACAACAAGACAGAATATAGATAAACCTGAGAGAAAACAAAATATTAAAAATAGAAAGAGCTTTCAAACAAGTCAAAAGGGAGAAAAAATATTATTGTTTTTAGATGCCTTTGAGTTGTTTACGACCGATCATGACACAATACACTACAGAAGTGAACACTGCACGATCCTGCGTCTTCTTCACCACTGTATGTGTCCCTGAGACTATGGTTTCATCCACAGTGTCAGTTCCACCTCATTAGGGAGGTCTTCATTTTTTCCCATTGTCCTCCACTTTACCCAGCATGCTGACTTTCTCCAGGGACTAGTCTCTCCTGACAACATGTCCAAAGTATGTGTGACAAAACCTTACCATCCTTACTTCTAAGGAATAATCTGACCTTTACTTCTTCCAAGGCAGATTGATTTTTTTCTTTTAGCAGGCCATGGTACTTTCAAAAATTTCCCCCAGCACCACATTACCAATACGCCAATTCTCTTGAGGTCTCCTTGCTCCATGCCAACTTCCACAGGCATAAGAGGTAATTGAAAATAGCATGACTTAGGTCAGGTGCATCTTAGTCCTCAAAGGACATCCTTGCGTTGCAATCCCCTACGAGGCCTTTGCACCAGATTTACTGAACACAGCCAACTTTTTATCTCCTGACGACTGCTTCCATGAGCATAGGTTGTGGATCCAAACAAGACAAAATCCTTGATAACTTTAAACGTTTCTCCATTTATAATTTCATTACCTCTTGGTCTAGTTGGGAGTATTTGGGTCTTCTTGACATTGAGTTGTAATCCATACTGAAGGCTGGAATCTTTGATCTTCATTAGCAAGTGTTTCAAGTTCACTTCCCTTTCAGCAAGGTTGTGTTTCTGAATATCTCACATTGTTAATAAGCCTTTCTCAATCCTTATGCCACATTCTCCTTTTTATAATCCAGTTTCTTTTGATTATATGCTCATCATGCAGACTGAATAAGTATGGTGAATGGATACAACCCTGTCTCACTCATTTCCTGATTTTAAACTATGTATTATTCCCCTTTCCTGTTTGCACAACTGCCTCTTGATCCCTGTAAAATTCCACATGAGCACAATGAAGTGTTCGGGAATTCCCATTCTTCTCAAGGTCATCTACAGCTTATTATGGTCACACAGTGGACTATGCCTTTGCAGTCAATGAAATTCAAGTGCGCATCTTTCTGATATTCTCTGCTTTGAGCCAAGATTCATCTGACAAAAAACAATGATATCTCTTGCTCTATAGTTACTTCTGAATGTGGCCTGAACCTCTGACAGTTCCCTGTCATTGTACTGATAGCTAATCTGATTCAAAATGTTACTTGTATACAACATAGAAGATATTGCTCCTGAGTCTGAGCATTCTGTTCGGTCACTTTTCTTCGGAAAGGGCACAAACAGGGATCTCTCTCAATCAGTTGGCCAAGAAGTTTTCTTCCAATTTTTTTTGGCTGACACAAATGATTGCTTCCAGTGTTTCGTTAGCTTGCAGACACATTTCAGTGGGTAGCCCATTCATTCTCGGAGCCTTGTTTTGGGTTAGTGCATTCAGTGCAGCTTGAATGTCTTCCCTCAGCATCATTGTTTCTTGAGTAAATGCTACTTCCTGAAGTGGTGGGATTCCCTTTATGGTGCCGTGACTCGGTTTTCTTGTCATCTACTTTGGTGCTTCCTGCATAGTTCAGTATTTTTCCCATGGAATCTTTCAAGATTGCATCTCTCAGGCTTGACTTTTGGTTTTTGTTCATTCAGTTTAAGATGTGCTGGGTATGTTCTTCCTTTTTGGTTTTCCAAGGATAGGTTTTTGCACATTTCATGATAATATTTGGCTTTGTCTTCTCAAGATGCTCTTTGAAATTTTCTATTGAGCCTTTTGGTTTCATCATTTATTCCATTTGTTTTAGCTAATCTATGACTAAGGGCAAGTTTTAGAGTCTTTTCTGACAACCATTTTGATATTTTCTTTCTTTCTTATCTGTTTAATGGCCTTTTGCTTTCTTAGCTTAACTACACCTGCCGCAGCTGACACTGCAGTGCTCCCTGTATGATAGGAAGGTTATTCACGTACCTTGACCGTGGCCAAAGGGAATTCACCAGAGGCTTAATCCACATGTGCACTCTGAAAATGGATTTTGTGTTTCCACTGTCATCCTTAGCCTTCTTAGCTCTGATGCTATTCTATCTGTCAGATTGGGGTTTTATTATTTATAATCTTTTGATGAAGTAGGGTACTGTGCTTCTTCCATGTGGAATTAGTTGATGCCTCACTTAGATGGCTGTGAATTTGAAGACAGCCTTTAAGACCCTATTCTTTCTGATAGCTGAGCACCATCTGGCTCCTTCACCACACATTGCTATAACACCTAATATCTCCAATGATCTGTTCATGAGGGTGAAGGTCAAGCAAGGAGATGCCATAAGAACTGATTGTTCTTAGATTGGAGCTAGAATTAAACGTCATCCCCAAATCAATTCAAACATCTGTGTTATATATGTCTCTGGTTTATTTTAGAGATATCATTACCATTATATGATAGAAAACATTATACTTCATTCCCCTTGGGGAAGAAGGCAATTCTATTGACAGTGACATTAATTTAGTCCATAGTATGGAATTTAAAACACTGTTTAGGAAAGGAAAACATCCAAGAGTAGACCAGATTCAGATCACAATACATGCATTTTTTTACTTATACACATCGTTTAAATGATTGTATGTTATTTACACAAACAATTGGTGCTGGTGATCGGGCCAAACTTCAAATCATACTCATTAGCAAAGGTAGATGCATGCCTACAAGATTAATACCTGTCATAAGAGAGCAAGGAGGATATTAAAGCATTCAGTATATGGCAGTCCCATGCCACCATGCACTGGGCATCCTCAAAGCCCTGGGTCTGAACTAAAGTCCAATGGCCACTCATTCCATAGCCTTGAGATAGCAGTCTCCTAAAAAGTGTTCCTTTTCATTTCTTTCACAGCTTCATCACCACATTATCACTTCACCTTATTCCAACTCCTGGTGTAAAAAAAACAAAAAAACAAACAACAAAAACAATTTAAACCTCTGAATTGCGTATAAAGGATGGAAACAAAGTAAGCATCACTTGCTTTGATTTTTTTTAAATCTGAGGGATGGATCATGTTGATAGTTTTTAGCTTCAACTTCAGTACGAGAAGAATTTTCAGCTGGGGAAAACCATTGCTAATGAAAGTAGAAAACAATGGTGCACACATACACAGTGCTCTAAAAAGGTCTTGTGCAGCAGATTTACCCAATGCAATGCATCCTTTGGTATCCTGACTACTGATTCTATGACAATTGATTGTGGACCTAAACAAGACATAATCCTTGACAACTTCAACATTAGTTCCATTTATCATAATGCTACCCATTGGTCTAGTTGTGAGGATTTGGGTCTATTTTACATTGAAGCTCTCACGTATATGGAAGGCTGCAATCCTTGATCTTAATCAGCAAGTTCTTCGGGTCCTCCTGCCTTTTGGTGAGCAATGGTGTAACATCTGTATGTCCTTGGGGCTGTTCTGACTCACAGCTTCCAAATGTCCAACAGAACAAAATGCCACCCAGTCCTGCCCCAGACTCACAAATGTTCTTAGGTTTGAGCCCATTGTGTTGGTCATTGTGTCCACTCATCCCCTCAAGTAGTCTGGTAGAGAGCTGCTCCATGCCAAAAGTCTAATGTATCATTTTTGCCGTCAACTTCAACTGTTTTAGCATCAAAAATGCAGGGCCAAGCAAGGAGAACATCATCCATTCTGAAATGGAATAAGAAGGAACTTGATTACCATTACATTCAATATTTTAAAAACTCATTTCTGAGGGGCCATACAGCTCTAATCACAGTATACACATACATGCATTGTGACAGTATTTACATTTTACATGGGTAGTGGCTGCAGTCTCTCTTCTCCATTAATCTTTTACTCACATCCCTCTCTTTTTGTTCTTTTTCTAAACTACTTTTATTGGCGTCTCTTACATCTCTTATCACAACTCACACATTCATCCAGTGTGTCAGGCGCATTTGCACATATGCCACCATCCTCATTTTCAAAGCATCCTTTTCCCACCTGAGCCCTTGATATGAGCTACCCATTTCTTCCCTCTTCTCCCCTGTTCTCCCTCACGGACCCTTGATAAGTTATAGATTATTATTTTCCTATCTTACATCTTCCTCCATCGTCCCCACCCGTTTTTCTGTTGTTTGTCCCCATGGAAGGGTGTATAGGTTGATCCCTGTGACTGATTCCCTTTTTCTCCCCCACCCACCCCTAATCCTCCTGGTATCTCTACTCTCATTGTTAGCCTTGACGGGTTATCTATCCTGGATTTCCTGTATTGCAGGCTCTTGTCTGTAGCAGTGTGCATGTTCTGTTCTAATCCGACTTGTAAGGTAGAATTGAGGTCATGATAGTGGGGAGAAAGAAGTACCAAAGAACCAGAGGAAAGTTGTGAGTTTTATTGGTGTTATATTGTTCCCTGACTGCTCATCCTTCCTTGTTACCCCTCTTTGAGGGGATGTCCAATTGTTTACAGATGGGCATTGGGTCTCCACTCCATGCCTCCCACCCCATTCACATTGGGAATGGTTTTGTTCTGGGTCTTAGATGCATGACACCTGATCCCATTGACACCTCATGATCACACAGGTTGGTGTGCTTCTTCCATATGGGCTTTGTTGTTTCTCAGCTAGATGACCACTTGTTAATTGTTTATCTTCAAACCTTTAAGACTCCGGATGCTATATCTTTTGAGAACCAGGGGCCATCAGCTTTCTTCACCACAATTGCTTATGTACCCATTTTATCTTTAGCAATCATGTTGGAAAGGTGAGCCTCACAAAATGCCTGATTGTTAGAAGTATTCTTGTGTTGAGGGAGTTCTCAAGTTGAGGCCCAATGTCCAGCTGCAATCTTAATTCTTAACATATAGATATGAGTACATAGTTCTATTCCATATATATATATATATACATATATACATATATACACACACATATATTTAGATCTCTATAAATGTCCTTTGCCTCCTTGTTCTTTCCTCTATTTCCTTTTATTTTCCTCTGTCCCACCATCATGTTTGGGCTTCATTGGGGTTAGGAATTCCTCACTGCTACATTGACCTTGATTAAGCCCCACTAGGCATCCTATGCCCTTCTCTCCATTGATTTTAGTTCATTAAGCACATGCTCATGTAATGTTTCTCTCAGTCCTGATGAGTCCACATACCCTTCACTCTAAACTAGTCTAGTCCTTAACAATTCTAGGTAAGGTAAATGCACCTCTGCATAGAGAAGAGGTGAACTTCTTCTCTTCAACCTGAAATGAAGTCCATTTTCTTCCAGTATTAGTGAGCCTAGCTGTTCAGGTTACCTGAACAGGGTTTAAAAGTGTGGTTCCCTATTGGCATATGCGTTTTAATAGAGTTTCAGTAAGACGATAAAACAGATCAGTTTGAGACATCCAAATAAACTTTTTCACACTAAACTGTGGGAAGAAATGGCAGCAATGAACAAAGAAGACTGAACTGTGTGAGGTCAGAAATAAATCATGGTCAAGTCACAACAGTGCAGACTGCTGTTCCCCTAAGATACACTACTGAACTCAAACATGACTTCTTCTAAAACTATCACTCTAGCACACACGTGTCATGCAGTGTGTGGCTGCAGATAAAATTCTTCCATAGTAGCAGGCAGGGAACCCCAGGCCAGTTAATATTGTGCAATTATAATGTATGCCCCAGGATGGGTTACAAGGAAATAAGCCATTTGTGGGACCTTTACACTTATTTCTAGCACCTTCTTAGCCCCTACCTTATAATGATCATAAAGAATGGTGAAACAGTGTAGAGAAACCAATTATGTTGGGTTCAATTTTGAGAACTGAACCAATGATTAGTTGTATAAATTTTCCTACTTACTTATCAAACTAAACTTGCCCTTCTCTCTAACCAGATAGTAACCTACACCCCTTTCAATGTGAGGATTATATAAGGAATTATTGTTATTGTTGTTCGGTGGTATCAAGTTGGTCCCAACTCACAGCGACCCTGTGTATAACAGAACGAAACACCGCTCTTGCGCCATTCTTACAGAGGATGGCATGTTTGAGCTCATCATGGCAGCCACTGTGTCCGTCCGTCTTGTCAAGTGCTTCCCCTTACCACCCTCGGACTTTACTGAGCATTTTGTTCTTCTCGAGGGACTGGTCTCTCCTGATAACATGTCCAAAGTGTTCTGTTTACACATTCCTCACTTAGCAAAGTTCTTGGCATACAACAGGGGTTCAAAAGGAATCTTGTCTGAGCCTCCGTTCTTGGCACGATTGCATTTTTTAAATATTAAAAGAGAAAGCTAGATTCTTAAATTCAAAAGACTTGAGTTTGAAACCTGACTCTGGAATTTATTGGCACAATGATTACAGAAATGTCATCACGTCTCTTCAGACCTGTCTCATCATCTGTATAATTGAAATATACTTCACATTTGTGTTTAAGGTTAAGAGGTAGCAAGATAAGGCATTTTGTATGATACTCTAAGAATGATTCAAAAGTACTATGGACTGCCAAAAGAGCAAACAAATCTGGCCCGGAAGAAGTTCAGCGAGTGTGTTTCCCTAGAATGGTGAGACTTCATCTTAGGTGCGTGTTATCTCAGGACAGGTTATCTGGAGAGCCCAGTCTCTGAGAAAGGTCATCATGCTTGGTAAAGTGGAGGGGCGGTGAAAGAGCAGAAGAGCCCCAACAAGATGGATCCATGGAATGGTAGCAACAACGGGCTCAAGCATGAGAACAATTGGGAGTGTGGTGCAGGACCGCATGGTGCTCAGTTCTGAGGTACACAGGCTGGCTACGAGTCAGGACTGACTCCATGGCTCATAAACACACAAAGAAAACAAGATAAGTAGAGGAGGGTGTTTGGGGTAGAAGATACGTACATCTCAGAATAATGCCTATATCAACCATATGAGATTCAATTTCCCTTCTTTAAAGGGGGAGGAAGTCCTACAGAAGATGACAGGTATGGTAACAGACATATATTTTAATAGAAAATGTCTTCCTCCTTGATAATTCTATCATGTCCTTCTTGGTAAAAACAATTCCAATATGCACACATGTGATATTTTAAGAATTGATGATAAATAAATAACAAATAACAGTGCTATCCTTAATTTGGAGGAGCCTCGTGGTATAGTGGTTACATGCTGGGCTGAGATCCACCTGGTTGGCAGTTCCAAACCACCAACACCTCCAAGGGAGAAAGACTGGGATTTCTACTCCTGAAAATAGTTCTGGTTTCAGAAACTCACAGGTGGTCACTCTGAGTCAGCATTGACCTAATGGCAGTGAGTTTGTATATAAATTATAGTGAAAGTGTATAGATAAGCTTATATATAAGATAATGTGAAATTAACTTTGAAATACATAAATATTCTTGAACACAATGCATTATTGTCAGAAAAACACCTAAATTAAACAGTTAATACTATTGTTATCTCTGGAGAAGCCTACAAATTTACAAGTTAGAGAGATGCTCACTAATAATGCTTCTTCATCCTGGGCATTTATCTCCTTCTCCTACCCAACGTGAGTCTGTTTCCCCTCCTCCTCCTGAATTTGGCATGGCTTGTGTTGTAGATACGCAATTTCATGTCAAATTCATCAATAAGTATAGCGGTGAGTCTAGCCTGTCCATCAAGCCACAGTCTGATGGTGCTTCCCAGTAGCCTAATGAGGCTACAGAGCACTTCCTATATGCCTTCGTCTTCCTGTTGACAACTCATGCTAGACTTACTGAGCCCTGTAAGAGAAAAGGATATCACTTTGGAAACAACAAAAAGAAAAAAACTTTCCTCTAGAGTCCCAACCTCCCCAAACCCCACTGTCATCAAGCTAACTGCCCATGGCCCTGTGAATGATGTCTAATACTTAGAATCTTTATGGGCGCCGACAGCCTCACCTTTATTCTGCCGATCAGCTGGTAGATTTGTACCATCTACCTTGCGGGTAGCAGTCCAACACCTGATCCACACCACCACCAGAATGCCTGGAGCCAGGACCCGAAATTAAAACTTCAAGCTTCCTAAATAGTGAGAAATTAAATTTTTGTTCCTTATGGCCTTGGACTTGTGATCTTTCTGATAAAACAACATGACCAAACCAAGATATAAGACCCAGCTATGTAAGAGTGACTTTCTTGGATCTTCTAGGTCTAAACCTAGAAACAGCAAGGGATTGCAAAGCCACTTGAGCGGCCTTGGCAAGTAGTGTCTGCAACAGAAGAACCACCCAGTCCACCTGCAGCACCTTGAGAAGCAATAAAGCATTGTTGTTTCAAATCACGTCATTTCTGAGTAGCTTACAAAGCTGTAAACAGTGGCTAACATAAAATCTCCCATCCGGGTGCCTCTGTGGTTCTGTGAGAGGGGTGGAGGAAGGCACGTGTGTGTGTAGGAAATGTGGTAAAGACAAAGGAGCTGCACATTGTCCTTATACCACTCTGAAGTCTCTGGACACCACCTATGACTCAAGAAGTGTGACTTCAGCTGTAATTTACTTATGGCGTATATACAGCAAGAAGGTTCGCATCACCCTTGTCTCTGATGTTCATAAAAGCTGCAGTTGAGAATTCACTGTTGTTTACTCCAGGGGGATTCTGTTTAAGCTTATGCATCAACTGGCTCTCCCAGAGTCCCTCAGTTTTCTGGTATTCTTGTAGTCTATGCTCATGACTTAGAATAAAGCTTCTATGTAAACTTTTGAAGAAACCTTCCATGTGTCTCCTGAAAACAACAACAACAACAACAACTGATGTGAAACAATCAATGCCACCTGAGAAAGTATAAAGTATATGACATAAGAAGATTCATATTCTATGACAGTTGACATCTTTGATTAGAATAGAAATAGAATTATAAGCCTGAGCCCATGCTCTACCTATCTCATCTTCTAAATGGAGAAAAGAGGTCACTGAAAAAAGTATGTAGCTTTTAAGTTAGCTTTCCTGACCTACTTCCTAGGATTCTGTATTCCAGGTACAAACGGCTGGGGTTCTGGGTGGTTGAAGGTGAGACATCCCGGAATACTCTTGATCATTTAGGTTACTCAGGAGCAGATAGGGTGATCTGTAACTTAAAAGATTGATGGCCTCTGACTCTCAGTCACTGTGAGTCAGAATCAACTCTGTGGCAGTGGGTTTGGGGCACCTTAGGCTCAAGGAGCTCTGGTAGTGCTGTGGGTTAGGCGTTGGACTGTCAACTACAAGGCCACTGTTGAAACCCACCAGCTACTCTGCATGAAAAAGGCAAGCCTATCTGCTCTTGAAAAGGTTGACAGTCTGAGAAACGCTCTATAGGGTCTCTATGAGTCAGAATTAACCCAGTAGCAGTAGGATTTATCTATCTATCTATCTATCTATCTATCTATCTATCTATCTATCTATCTATCTATCTATCTGTCTGTCTATCTATCTATCATCACCACCATCATCATCTATTTATTATTTATTTTTGGTTCCCAATCCCAGCCTTCTCAGATAGATAAGTCATGGTTAATAGTCTTCCATGATGGTGAAAACTTACCACATATTTAGTGGCTTAACGCAACATATATTAGTCACTGAATAGTTTCTATTGATTGAGAGTTCAGACAAAGTCGAGGTTATCTACTCAGGGGACTCACAGATCCAGGGGTCATCTGCGGGGCATTCCTTGGGTCCTCCTCCAAGGTCACATGTCTTTGGCAGAATTTAGTTTCTTGTTGTTGAAAGATGGAGCTTCCTGTTTTCTGTCTAGCTGTCAGTCAACAGCCACTCTACGCTCCTAAGGCCACTCTCAGTTTTACACCATATGACATTCTCATTGGCCCTCTCAAAACACGGCGGCTCCCTTCTTCAAGGCCAGCAGGAAAGTCTCTCACTCAGTCGCTCTCCCAGCTTTTACCATCCACAAGTAAGTCTCCGGTTCTACTTCACATCAGATCAGGGGATTACTCATCCTTAAGAGTCACAGTGAGTCATTTTAGAATTCTGTCCTTGACATTATATTTGAAGAGTCACCAATGGTGTGCACAGGGGTCCTCGGGTGACTGATTGCTCTACAAATCAGCACACACAGAGCCATTCCTAAACTGAACGCTGTAGACTAGCTTAAGAAGTAAAAAAGTGAGGAAAAGGGCAAAGATCTTACAGTCAAAATTTCTAGAAAAATTCCCAGGACTGTTACAATGAAAATATACAAAAATCTAAATGTCTTAAATATAGCTGAAAAGAGTATGTCTTCCTAAAACATTACAATAAACACTGAGACAGACCACTGAAGCTTGCCAATGATTTTTTATTAGCTTGAGTAGCTTTTTTGAAAGAAATCTAAGTAGTAGAAAAGTCATTGTTCATATTGATGGTTTCTGTTAAGAAGTTTCCATCAAACAAGTTTTAAGTTCGTAGAGGCAAACTTCAGCGATGTGCTGGCGGCACAGTAGCCTCTGCTGAGCTGCGAACCACAAGGCCAGTGGCTTCAACCACCAGTGTCTCCAAGAAGATGCATCTTCCAAGAAACCCAAAGGGGTAGCTGTCCTTGATCCTATAGGCTCACGATGAGTCCAAACCAACTCAGAGGCAGTGGATTTGACCCACGCGATCCTGAGAAACTTCATGCAAAGAATTGCACTTAATTTTAGCTATTGCTACACCCATTTTCAGCTTTATAAAACAAGGCCTAGAGAAACAACTGACTTTTTGCCATCTCGATTAGCATTGCTTGAAGATAAAGGAAGGATGTCTGGGTCATTTCTGTGCCTGGAGTGTCTTTAGACCCAAAGTAATCAATTAGAGGGTATCACACACCTGCTAAGGGGTTTTTAGGATTAAACCCGAGTTCCCCTGACTTCAAAGGCTATGATTCTACTTCACCTTAGCTTCCTTTCATCACTATTAGGGGTGCTCCATCGTTCTTGCCCCGTTGGATTCTGCCAAATGATCCTGGGCGGTAAGTTCATGTTCCTCATCATCTTAGTTAGCGGAGAGAGTTCTTTTGGGTATTTCAGATGGTGAACCAGCTAGTGGGAAATGGTTATGAATTCTGAAAGCTGACCTATCTGGGGCACGTAGCAGGGGGAGAGTTGAGTTAGGACAGGGGTAGGACTAGGGTAAGATGAATAAAATGAGTGCAGTGGGTGTAAAATACCAGGGACATCAGAACTCGAAGTAGTCATGATGCTGTTATTTACTATCAAGTCAGTTGAAGACTCATGCATGCAGAATAGATTGTTCCACGGGACTTTCAATGCTGTGACCCTTTCAGAAGCAGATCACCAGCCTGCCTTCCAAGATTCCTCTGTGTGGCTTTGAATCACTAACCTTCACTTTAGTAGTCAAGTGCTTAACCATTTATGCCACCTAGGGACTCTTTAGAAATCATGAGAAATAAAAATTGACTGTAATATTTTGAACAATAAAAACTAGTGAATAATTGCTCATGCTGAATAAGTAATCAAAAAGTTAAATAAAGCCAGGATCTGTCCTGGTGCTTAGCCAACTCACTTTCTTTTCTTGACCTTCATCAAGATATTTAGGAAAGAGATGGTAGTAGAGGAAGGCAGTTACAACAGGGTCAGGTGGAATGAAAATTAATAGGGAGAGAATTAATACTAAAGCAAAACAAAACAGGGGGAAAACTTACCAAGTAAATTGCTAATCCACGTTTTTCACATCAAACAATCCAAAGACGTGTGCTGGAGTGAACTTCATTCCTAATTAGTGTGTGACTGAAGGTGGCTGATCCTTCCTCTCTATTCTTCAGTTGATCCATTTTTAAAACGGGATTTTTGGAATGACTGCTTGTTGACATCTCTTCGAGACCAGAAATAATTCTAGAGGGCTGTTGTCTTTTTCCAATGGTAACATGCAGAGTCACAGAGACACCTTCTGAATATGTGGAAGTTGAACATCTGCTGAGTTGTTGGCTTTCTCTGATTCTTTTGTTTTCTGGTCAGTGAGTCAAAAGAAGAGGCTAGTAATAGCTCCCTCTGGTCCCCAGAGGACAAGCCCAGAGAGGATCATTGAAATAATCATCCTGTGATTTAAGATATTGAAGCTGATATTATCCTAATGTTCCACTACCTCACTGTGGAGTTCAGGTTCAAGGGAACAGCTAATACATAAGTCTCTGTGCTTATCCAAAAAGCAACAGCTGCTCTCGGCCAGTGCCTGGCTAGTCCAAGTGGTTACCATGTTTGACTGCCAATCAAAGGACTGGAGGTTCAGGTGCACCCAGCATTACGTCAGGAAAACCTTCTTTCCAAACTACTTCTGAAAAACAAATCACTGAAAACCCTTTGGAGCACAATTCAACTGTGATCCAGGGAGGATCCCTGTGATTGGCTTTAAGTTGACACCATCTGCTTTGATACTATTCTTTGTTTGTTTGATAGATCCATTTGAAGAAAAGCAAAATCAAAGTCACTCCTTGCCACTGAGTCAATTCTGATCCACTAGAACATTGGAGAAACATTATGTTATATGGGTTGGCCCTGCTCATGGCTACACTAGTTAAGCGGGTTGTTACTGCCTGTTATCAATTGTGTATTGAAGTGCCGCCAGCAGCCATATCAGTTATTTCTACAGAGAACATTTCATAGGAATTCTTGTGAGCTGTGTGCAGTGATGTCCGTGAGACCTGGAATGTAGGGGGCCCATCTTGTTTTCCTGCTCTGACAAGGTTCCTGATCTGACAGGATGCAGTCTTACCACTTTTCTGTCCTTCTCTAGATGTAAAAAATATTGAGGCTCTCTTATCTGATGGGTTTTTTATCTTATACAGTTTCCAGCTTAGAAAGTCATTAACTAGATAAATTAAAAGGTCAGCACAAAACCCTTTGTTACAGAGTATATCTGCTCTATGGGGTTTTCTTAGTTTTGATCTTTATGGAAGCAGATTACCAGGCCCTTTCTTCCACAGTTCTTCTGGGGGAGAATGAACTTCCAACCTTGAGGTTAGTGGTTAAGCACCAGCCCTTGGTGCAACTCAGAGTAAGCTGCCACATGGAGAACGTACATCAGGAAGCGACCAGCACTCCTAGGGCTTAGAAAGCAGTGAATATTTTGGGATGGTTAACTCTGAACAAACCTGAACACAGACCTCTGAAGAGGGCGGACTGCTGGCTGCCGTTGGTGGTTTAGGGAGTGTGCAAGGAAGCCTTTCATTGAGCGGCTAGAAAAATTAAAACCTGGATTCAGTTGCTGCAATTAGATGGAACAGGCACCGCCAGCGGGAACAAACATTCCTGAGGTGTCACACGTGAGATGGAAAGCAGACAGGAAGTCAGTCACACAGGAGTAAAATGATAAACTTTCACGTGCATAGGAGGCAACTGAAAATACCAAGGCTTGGGGCAGGCTCACCTTTGTCCTCAAAGTAACCTCTTTACTTGTCAACCCTTTACAGACATCTTGTACAGCAGGTTTAATCGATGGAATGCACATTTTGATCTCTTGGCTATTGCTTCCTTGTGCACTTGTTGTAGTTCCAAGAAAGATAAAAATCCTTTGACCATCCTCCAGTCCTTCATTGATTATAGTTCACTTGTTGTTCCCTTGTCCCTGGGTTGGTTACCCCACCCATCTTCCTTTCTCCCACCTCCCCTTCTCCGGTATTCCCCCCACCTCCCCTGGAACCATTGGTCCCATTCTTTTCATCTCCTGATTATTTATTCCGCCGATCTTATCTAGATAGACATGCAGCTGCATTAATAAGTATAAAAACCTGGAAAAGCCAGATAAAACAACAAAGGAAGTCAAAACCAACAAAACAATAACAACAGCAACCAAAAACAAAATAATAATAGGAAAAAAAAGTCACTGACAAAATGGAACAGCCTATAAATAATTCAAGCTCTGTTTGTTGGCCTTCATGGGTATTTCCAGTCAAGACGGACGGGGTGCCACACTCTGTCTCCACATTCTATGCTTGGCATTCCCCAGGGGTTTCACCTCTTTACTCCCCCTGCTGCTCTGCTGCACGCCCTTGGTGCCTCCACCCAGCGTGATGGGGCCAGACCGTGCACTATTCCCACAGTGTGTCTCCAGTGCTGTGCCCTGCAGCCCCATGGGTCAGTGAGGGACACTGTCCCTACAGTCCTCCCAGTGTGTTGTCTGCTTTGAGCAGGAACATCGTCCTTGAGGCTCGGCGGGCCAGGATGTCCTCTCCTCCCTCTCCATCCTTTTGCATTTATCCCGTGTGCTCTAATCCAATGTGCCCCTCTCCCCAAGCTGTAGCCCCAGTGCTGTCCTCTGAAGTGCATTCTTCTGAGGGTGGTTGGCTGTCCACATAGTTGTGGTTGAGGCCGCTGCACAGACCTCTATATTGGTTCCCAGGTACATGCCAGTATGTTGTATTCATGTATTGGTGCATCAGGTTGAAGACTGGCCTCTCTCTCTCTCCTGTGGAGATATAAACAATACCTTCCCTTTGGGTTGGTTAATGGCCTGCTCCCCAGTGCCATCACCCATGTTTTTTTCTTTTCTTTCCTCCTCTTATTTAGTTGGCTGTCTTATGTATGCCTGGATTGGGTTTGGCCCCTGCCATAGTTGCTGGACCTCACCCCAGGGATCTATGCATTTAGTAGCTTTTCCTCTTTGCCCCATTTTTAAAAATTTACCTCAGTGGACTATTCTTGGACTGTTCCTTTTGTGCTTACATGGAAGAAGCACACCAGCCTGTGTGATCATGAGGTATCAATGGGATCAGCTACCAAAGACCCAGAACAAAACCATACCCAATGTGAATGGGGTGGGAGGTAACTTGTGGAAACCCAATGCCCAATCTATAGACAATTGGACATTCCCTCACAGAGGGGTCACAGGGAAGAGATGAGCCAGCCAAAGTGTAGTATAGCACCGATAAAACTCACAAGTTTCCTCTAGTTCTTTGGTGCTTCCTTCACCCCACTATCATAACCTCAATTCTACCTTACAAATCAGATTAGAACAGAGCATGCACACTGCTACAGATAAGCACCTCCACCACAGGGAATCCAGGATAGATAAACCCCTCAGGTCCAACAATGAGAGTAGAGATACCAGGAGGATGAGGGAGGGTGGGAGGAGAAAGAAGATATTGATCCCAAGGATCAACCTATTACCCCCTCCCCGGGGGATGAATAACAGAAAAATGGGTGAATGGTGACCGAGGATCGTGTAAGATATGGAAATAATAGTCTATAACTTATCAAGGGTTCATGAGGGAGGGTGGGTGGGCGGGGAGAAAGGGGAAGAAATGGGTAGCTGATATCAGGGGCTCAAGTGGGAAGAGAATGCTTTGAAGATGACGATGGCAGCATATGTGCAAATGTGCCAGACACACTGGATGAATGTATGGATTGTGATAAGATATGTAAGAGCTCCCACTAAAAGTATTTTTTAAAAAATCTTTGACAACTTCACCTTTTTCTTCACTCATCATGATATTATCTATGGGGTCAGTTGTGAGACTTTTGGCCTTCTTGGCACTGAGTTGTAATCCACAGTGAAGGCTGCAATCCTTTATCTTCACCAGTGAGTACTTCAATTCATCCTCACTTTCAACAGGCAAGGTTGTTTTTTAAATCATTTTATTGGAGGCTTGTACAACTCTTATCACAATCCATCCATTGTATGTCAAGCACATTTGTACATTTGTTGCCATCATCATTCTCAAAACATGTGCTTTCTACTGGAGCCCTTGATATCAGCTCCTCATTTTCACTCTCCGTCCCCTCTCCCCCTCCCTCATGAACCCTTGATGATTTATATTATTATTTTGTGATATCTTACACTGTCTGATGTCTCCTTTCAGTTACTTTTCTGTTGTCCAGGGAGGAGATTATATGTAGATCCTTGTAATCGATTCCCCCTTTCTACCCTACCTTCCTTCCACCCTCCAGGTATTGCCACTCTCACCACTGATCCTGAGGGGTTCATCTGCCCTGAATTCCCTGTTTCCAGTTCCTATCTGTACCAGTGTACATCCTCTGGTCTAGTCAGATTTGTAAGGTAGAATTGGGATCTCGATAGGGGGAGAAAACATTTAAGAACTAGAAGAAAATTGTATGTCTCATTGTTGCTACCCTGCACCCTGACTGGCTCAGCTCCTCCCCACCACCCTTTTGTAAGGGGATGTCCAATTGCCTACAGATGGACTTTGGGTCTCCACTTTGCACTTCCACTCATTTACAATGATATGATTTTTTTTTGTTCTTTTATGCCTGGTACCTGAACCCCTCGACACCTCGTGATCACACAGGCTAGTGTGCTTCTTCCATGTGGGCTTTGTTGCTTCTGAGCTAGATGGCCTCTTGTGTATCTTCAAGCCTTTTGTCATCTGCAAATAGCAGGTTGGTAAAAAGTCTTCCTTAAACCATGGTGCTGAATTCTTCATATTATCCAGTTTCCCTGATAATGTGCTCAGCATACAGATTGTATATGATGAGGGAATGCAACCCTGGCACATACCTTTCCTGATTTGAAACCATGTAATATTGCTTTGTTCTGTTTGACAGACAGCGTCCTCTTGATCAGTGGTTCTCAATCTTCCTGATGCCGGGACCCTTTAATATACTTCCTCATGTTGTGGTGACCCCCCCCTAACCATAAAATGATTTTCCTTGTTACTTCATAACTGTAATTTTGCTACTCTTATGAATCAGGCGACCCCTGTGAAAGGGTCGTTCAACCCCCAAAGGGGTCACGACCCACAGGTTGAGAACCACTGCTCTTGATACAATGAAGTGTTCTGCAATTCCCATTCTTCTCAAGGTTATCCAGAGTTTGCTATGATACAAATAGTCAAATCCTTTTGTGTGATCAGTAAAACACAAGTAACCATCTTTCTGGTATTCTCTGCCTTTGTCCTATATCCATGTGACATCAGCAAAGATATCCCTTGTTCCACATCCACATCTGAATCTGCATTGAATCGCTGGAAACTCTCTGTCAATGCACTGCTAGAACTGTTAATGGACGATCCTCAGGAAAATTTTATTTGCATCGGATATTAATGATATTGTTCTATACTTTGAGCATTCTGTTGAGACATCTTTGCTTGGAATGGGTAAAAATATGGATCTCTTCCAGTCAGTTTGCCAAGTAGCTATCTTTCAAATGTCCTGGTGTAGACAAGTGAGTGCTTCCAGTGTCTCCTCAGCTTGCTGAAATACTTCAACCTGCAGCCCATCAATGCCTGGAGTCTTGTTTACGGCGAATGCCGGTGGTACGGCTTGCACCGGCTGCTTTAGTGCCATTGTTAGCCAAAATGCTGCCTCGTGAAATGGCTGGATGGTAACTAGTTTTTTGTTTTGTTTTGTCTTTGTAACAGTGACTGCATATTGTTCCCATCTTCTTTTGATGCGTGCTGCATCATTCAATATTTTGCTCATAGAATCTTTCAGTAGTATTAAATGCGGCTTGGATTTTTTTTCTTTCCCTCTTTCAGTTTAAAATATACTGTGTTCTTCCTTTTTGTTTTTCTAACTCTAGGACTCTGCATATTTCATTATGATACTGGAGTTGGTTTTCTCAAGCTGCTCTTTGAAAATTTTGGTTCAGTTCTTTGACTTAACACTTTCTTCCATTTGCCTTAACTCCTCTATAATTAAGACCGAGTTTCAGAGTCTCTTCTGACATTTACTTTGATCATTTCTTTCTTTCCTGTCTTGTTAATGACCTGCTTTCTTCATGAATGATGTTCCTGATGTTCTCTCACAGCTTATTGGGTCTTCTGTCATAGTGTTGAATGCACCACATGTGTTCTTAAGACATTTGTGAAATTCACTTGGGTTATACCCAGGGTTGAATTTTGACTAATCTTTTAGATTGTGTTTTTCTTTTTTAATTTTTATTTATTTATTTAGATTGCTTGAATTTTCTTCCATTTCAACTTGAACTTACAAATGAGCAATTGACCTGAGGGTTATATGTAGCAGGTCCCATCTACTTAGTTGCTCTTAAGAGCAAATAAATATTATATATGTATATATATATATATATTCTATCTCACACAACACTCTATAATTTAATCTCCCATTTCCTACAAATGTTTCTACTTTTCTTCTAGGTTCTATAATTCATTACAAGGGCCACACAGAAATCAAAGACAATGCTCAAGATAATAGCTTCCAATTCAGGTGGAAATAATCACATAGAATTGTTCAGTGATGACACATTACACAATTATTTCAAAGCTGCTAATAAAGGCCCAGGGCACCTGGCAGTGTAGTAGTTATGTATTAGGCACAAATTCACAAGATTGTCCGTTAGAAACCACCAGCTGCTCTGAAGGAGAAAGATGGGTTTGCTACCTCCATTAACAGTTACAATCTCAAACTTTGAGGGGTAGTTCTACTCTGTCCTATAGGGTCACTCTGAGTCAGCACCGACTTAAGGTAGTGAGTAAGTGAGTGAGAGAGTGAGTGAGTGAGTGAGTGAGTGAGTGAGTGAGTGAGTGAATGAATAAATGCCCAAAGGGCATACCACTCCAATGGAAGACTCAGGTCAAAGGCACTCAGTTCTAAATCTGTGGGTCAGCAAACTCAGCTCCCCTAAGTAAGTGCCCAGAGGCACCGGACTCCATGAACCAGCCTCCTGCCTGAAATCACTCAGCTTTACTTGCTCTGTGGGATGGGAAGTTCACTGCTCAGCCTCCTGTATGACTCCTGCTGTTGCTTCTCCTATATCACCCCTCTGATGGCAAAACACTGTCCTGAGTCAAGGAGGTTTGCTCTTCAGGGATCTCAGGGTCCAGAGGACAAACTCCACTCGAGGCTTTTGCTGGTGGTAAGATCCTGATTTTCTGTCTCTGAGACGGTTCATTTTATACACAGCAGGATGGAAGTCACAATGAATCCTGTTAGCAAGCACTCACACAGGCTTTCCCCATGGTGCACACAGGTGCATCAGGAAAATGTTGTTTGGAGGGAGTTTCAGAGACTGTGGCTACAAGGACCACGTCAAAATCATGCACTGTCATGACTATATGCATTTTTCAAACACTCACACCCCCAAATGTATTTCAAAACGTTCATGGAAATTCAAGTGAAATTGAACTTCCAAAGGTCCATTCCATTTTCATTCCCTTTTTCCACGTTATGGGAGCCATTGTGTCTCTGTTAGGTAAGCGCTAGACTGCTCACAGTCTCTTCCACACAGACAAGACAAGGCTACCTGGTCTCTGATTGCTAGCCCCACCTTCCCTGCCGTCAAGAAGTGGTAAACTCACAGGGACCCCATAGGACAGTGTGACATGGCCCCTGTGAATTTCCAAGATTATATAACCCTTGACAGGAGTAGAGGACCTCTGCTTTCTCCCTCACAGTGATTGAACTTCTGCTCTTCAGTCAGCAGCCCAATGCATAAGCATTATGCCACAGGGTCTCCGGTTGCAACCTTGAGAACCCTGTGTAAGGCAGTGGTGAGGGGGAATTCACTTAGCACTCAGCGGCAGGGAGTCATGCTTTGCTTTGTATACATAGAGATAGAGACACACAGATTGATTTTAAGAAGTAGACTCAGGAGTTTGTGGGTATTGGTAAGTCCAAAATGCATGCATCAGACAGCACTCTGGGAACTCTAGTGTGATTTCTGAACAAAATTCACTGCTGTTGTGACAATTCCAAACCTAGCATGATATGTAATTTTGAGGTAGAATTCTCTCTCTCAAAGTCCTCATCTGTTTCAGCTACTAATTGTAAGCGAGCAGATGAGGCCTCACTACATTAACAGGGATAATGTTGTTAGAGCCACTCATGGAAATGCTCGTCACATTGACAAAACACCTCCAGCAGGCAGCACCAAGGACTGGTGCAATAATTGGACGCCATAGCATAGCAAAGTTGACATATACACTGACCTTCACGAGCAGATATAAGAATGAACTGAGACTTAAATGTGAGGCAACTAAATCCCATTTTCCACTGAGAAATACTGCAATACTCTAGTCTGCTGAGACAACCTGTATTTTCACCACTTTGAAGGGCCAGATTCTTGTGGATAAGGAGACAATGTTTGGACACAGGATGGCCTCTCTTGAGAGTAGGCGCAAATCGATGTTATTTGTCAAAATAATAATGTTCAAACTCAGCAGTTACTCTGGAGTTCACCATGTCCTCTAACCTCAACCCTAAAAGTGCTTTCTCCTCATGACCAAATTCACACTGCAGGTCTGTTATTATTGACGATGCAGCCACACCCTCAGTTACTGTGATTTCCCAGGGAGCAGAAATTGTGTTGTGTTCATCTCAGTATCACAGGGTTTCTGAACATTGGTTCTCAAGCTTATTGGACCTATGGGCTCCTTTTCAGAAAAGAAAGCAGAACAAAAATATTCAGTGTTCTCCTGTCAATTAAAAATCTTTAGATTATGTACCATAATCCAAGATGTATTAGTTTGGGTTGACTAGAGAATCAAATTCATACACTCATATGTGCATAAGAAAGAGCTTGTTATAAAGGAGCAACTGTTTATTGAGAATACATCCTAGCCCAGTTCAGATCGAGTTCATAAGTCTGATATTAGCCCATATATCCAATAGCAATCTATAAATTCCTGGTCAGACTCACACAACACATGCAATGTCTCTGAATGAAGGGAGATCACAGGACAGTGGGTGGAAAGTCTTGTGGATCCAGTGGTGCCGGAAGCCTCACAGCACTGGTGTGAGTCTCCACGTGGCTCTTCCAGCTCTAAGGCTCTGGCTTCATCATTGGTTCCATGTGTCTTTTCAACAGGAATGTATCGCAGAAAGTGTGCCCTGCCTCTAGGGAAGAAGACAGGAGTTCCCAGAACGCTTAGGAGAAGGCCATGCCCACACTGAGGTCTCATTGGCTGTGACCTATTTGGCAGGCTAGACTTCACACCATCACTCAATTTGATAGGAGATTATGTAACTGTCACACAGGATAAGGTGTAGGAATCTGCTTTTGTAGTCCCCCTGAATCATTCTCTTGTTCCTCAGAAGAAAGAATTAGCCACTTTGGGAAACAGTTGTCTAGAATAAGGTTTACATGTAAAAGGTGCTTAAAAAATCAGCTCCACAAAGACATGGACTGTGGCATTATGAAGACTCCCGTTACTGTGATGTCCAGGCTAACCTTTCACATCAAGTAGCTGTTGACTAGGTACATGAATGCCAATGAAATGAAAATTTCAATAAATCCATCAGTTAATGAATATATAATATATATGCCCAAGGGGGTATTCTCCTAAAACGGAATTTTTTCCCCGAGCTATGTATTTAATTTTGATTTTACAAAACAACCTTATCACCTTCAAAGTAGTCTCTCTCCATCAAACTTAATACATTAGTCAAATCTGAGATTCTATTCTTGGAAACATTTTTCAAACTCATCTGTTTGGATGTCTGACACAACTTCCCTCATTTTTTTCTTCACAAAATTGATGTCCTTTCATGTCCCTCTGCATTCCTTGAAATAAAAGGAGTAACACAGAGCGAGGTCAGGTGAATAAGCTGTGAAGGCTAAAAGAGGCATGCTATATTTTGCTAAAACCTGGCACACTGAGATGGCTGCATGAACAGGTGGATTGTCCTGGTGGCAAAACCTGTCCTTGTCTACCATAAATCAGGCCTTTTATGTTACATACTGTTATGCAATCTTTTCAGAACCTCTAAATAGAAAACTTGATTAACAGACTGACCTGGTGGAACAAACTCCAAATGTACTACCCACCTCATATCAAAAAGGGAAAAAAAAGGCATTTTCTTTATTTGATTTCACTTGAACTTTTGGGGAATGAGGTGAAAATGGTGTCTTCCACTGGCTTGATGGATGCTGGCTTTCAGGGTCATAAGAATAGTACCAATTCGCCTCACCAGTAATGCCCTTGGGGAAAAAATATCCGGTTTTCTTAGAAGCTGTTCTTTCAAATCACAGCATGTTTCCACTTAACTCTCTTCTTCCTGGCCAGTCAGAACCAGAGGTAAAAATTTTCTAGTGACCCTTCTCATTTCCAAATCTTCAGTAAAAGTTTGCTAAATCGACCTCCAACATAGTCCAGATTGCCCTCCCCCCATCTCTTCTATGGTCCATCGTTGGCTTTTGATCACAAGTGCATGCATTTTGTTGACATTTTCATCTGTCCAGGAAGTTGATGGATGTCCAGTATGAGGTTTGTCATCAACCGATGTTTCACCTCTTATTTGGAATGAGAAAACCACTCATACTTGAGTTTTTTTCCATAGCGCTGTCCTTGTAAGCTCTGTTCAATGTGACAACAGTTTCTGCAGCATTTTTCCAGAGCTGGAAACAAAATTTCACAGTTGCACGCTATTCTCATAAATCAGCCATCACAAAACATGAGGTTTGAGTGAAATTGCTTTTATGAAAAAGTTCACTGTGACCAGAGAGAACCTTCCCAGGTGATGCCCCTGGGTGCACTAACCCAGAATGAGTTGCTGGATGCTTTTCTCCTGGGGAAAAATGCGTTCTGTGAGAGCTCTGCCTAGTGGCCCTTTCATCCTTTTTTTTCGGAGGGGGGATACCCCCTCATATATACCCAGAAGTATGCGGTTGATAACAAAAACAAATAAATTCTGAGGTTTCTCTGGTAATATAAATAATTCTTCAGAGAATACTGATCAGTGAAAAAAATACTCTCTCTCTCTCTCTCTCTCTCTCTCTCTCTCTCTCTATATATATATATATATATATATATATATATATATATATATATATATATATATATATATACACACACACACATACATATATATTCAAAGTAGTATTCTCTGATTTATGGTGGTTTTCTCTGGGCTCTGAAATTGAGGTGACTTTTCCTCTCATCATTATACATTTAGGCTACTTCTCAAGTTATTTAAAATAAGGATGCATTACTTTGAAAACTAAGAAAATTTGTACTTTCAGAGCACATAATTTTATTTGGAATTCCAGTTCTTGTGTTTATTCAGTGGGCAGTTTTAGGGACAAGATGAATGCTGCTAAGGCAAAATGTAATAAGATGCTTTCTCTTTTTCTGCCTTAGGAAGGCTAAATTTTTTCTCAGTCCAATGACTTTGAGAATGACTGCAATTAAGTGACGACCTCCATAGCAAGCCAAGCCTTGAGGGAGGGCATCTCTACTCCCGGGTTTCTATGACAGAGGCAAGAAGGAATCTGGCAGCATCAGGCACTTCCAGCCTGGCTGCATTTTGCTGTGTTTATTCTAACTGTGGATATTTGCTACAGTGTCTGCAGGTGGTTTGAAATTAAGATGCCCTTGCATTGACCCAATCACCAATCAATCTCCAGTGTTTGTTTTTCTGAGTCTCTGCTTGTTCTGTGTAAAACTTTTAAAACATTGTTCCATGCCTTTATTTTTATCTCATCGCGATGGACGCCATTTTTTATAAAAAGCAAAATAACTTTCATGACTCTTAGTCTTCTTCACCAGGATACTATCAAATAGAGCAACAAATGGAAAAGGCTGATCCAGGATCCACAAGTGACTGTGTTTGTACAGCTCACGAGCTAAGAATGTTTGTCATAGGTTTAAGTGATTGAAAACAAGGTATAATAATTTTTTTACGATGTGAAGTTATATGTTTAAATTTCACCATTGAAAACAAGTGTTTGATCAGAACACAGCCACACCCACTCATCTACATATCACTCTTGACTACGTTTATACAATAATGCCAGAGATGAGCGTCTGCAACAGAGAATGAGAGGTCTGCAAACCTGAACAAATTTTCTAAACCCTGTCACAGGTTTAATGTCAGCAGCAAAGATAACTTGAAATGACTTCAAGCAATATTAAAGTGAAACAAGATCAGACTGACAAACCACAGAGCGACACATAGCGTATGATTTCATTAATCTAAAATGTCTCAAATAGGCAAACATATCAGATTAAGGAAAAAATAAATGCTATAAATCATAGAAATCTTCTTTTAAACAAAAATATCCAAATGTGAACTAGGATTTCCCAATATAGCCTCAATCTAGGCCTCTGTAATTCTGAATGTGGTGGTTCCCGATCCTTAACCCTTCCCCCAAGAATCTTGTGTTCCTTGGCTTATGACATATCAAAGCATAATTTCTGGCATCCTCAAGGGACTCAGTGTGTGTGCCTTTGAAACACTCTTTGAATTTAAGGAACAAAGAGAAACCTAAAATGGTAAGATAAGCACCGTAGGGTGGATGGGGTACTGTCTCCCAAAGAAATTCTCTTAGCCAGACCTCGCTGCCCTTGAAGAAGGAGCAGGTGCATTCTCCTGTTTTCGGGGGGAGGGAGGAAAATCCACCGCACATATTCCTGGGGTGTTCTCACCAGTGAAATCTTCAGTTTTCTTTAAACTTCCTTATAATAAACCCTGGTAGTTGTCATGTGTGCTTTAAGAAAACCTATCAGGGTAATTTCTTTGTTGTTGTTGCTAGGTGACGTTGAGTGGATTGGGACCCATAGCCAACAGAAGGAAACACTGCCCAGTTGTGTGCCGTCCTCACAATTGTTCTTATGTCTGAGCCCATTGCTGCAGTCACTGTGTCAATCCATGTCATCAGAGGTCTTCCTCTTTTTCCTGCACTTGTGCTTTACCAAGAATGATATCTTTCTGACAACACATCCGAACATGAACCCTGTTAGAGTCCCAAATAAACTGTCTCCATAACTTGCCAAGCTAAGTTCTCTGCTGTGAAGTTAATTGGCCCAGCACATCCCCTCCGAAGGCTCTATTTCAACTGGGCCTTATTTTAGAGGCGCCGTGGTGAGAGTAAGATAAGTGTGTGGCTGGGAGAAATTGTCTGCAGCCAACCACTGATCTCAAAGACGTGTTTGAACACATTTGGTTTGGAATAAACTCCTCATATAGAGATTTATAATCCTCAAATTGAGATCAGAGATGGTATTTGTCACCCGAAGCCCTGGCAGCACTTCAGGATAAGCATTAGACAAGTTCTATCCACAGTTCTCGGTGAAAACCACCGTAAGCACTTGTAGTCTTAGAAACAGTCTAGAGAGTCACTGTGATTTCAGATTAACTTGATGGCATTGCGTTTGGTGATTTGGTGAACCAGCAGCAGGAAGTTGATGGAAGTGGATAAATCATTATTTAGGAAGCATTGGGGTTTTGTTTGCGGTGAAGGACAATATGTCTCTGGATATTGGGAATAAGTGCATAATGATGGATTTAATGGGTCTCAATAAATTGTGGAGTGGAGAAATAATTGGCAAATGTGCTATTAACAATTTACAAGAAAAAACAATAATAGATAAAATGATCAGACGGACAATCAGAGAGATTCATAAATATTTCAACTGGAAGTTATTTGGAAAAACTTAGTCTCCAGCCCAAGGTGAAGCACTAAGGGCGTGCAGTGGGGCAGCAGGGGGGCAAAGCAACAGAACCCGAGGAATGCCAACACTCGGCTTTGACGCAGTACATGTCACCCCATCACACTCGACGGGAAATACTCATAAAGGTCATAAGACAGCCTGGAACTATTGATTGTCCTATTTTTGCTGTTGCTTGTTGTTGATTTTCCTTTTGTTGTTATGTTACATGTTATCTTGTTCATGTGCTTATTATTGTCTCTGCCTGTCTATCTAGATAAGATAGGTAGGATCACCAATCCGGAGGAGAAAACAATGGGAACAACCGTTATGGGTGGACATGGGAGAGGGAGAGTTGGAAGAAAGAAAGGGATGCGCCAACAAACCCAGGGACAAGGGAAGAACAAGTAATCTAAAATTGATGGAGAGGTGGGCAAAGGATGCCTGAGAGGGCTTGATCAAGGGAAATGTAACCAAAAGGAATTACCTAAACTTGAATGAAGGCCAACATGATAGTGGGACAAGAGGAAAGTAAAAAGAAATAGAGGAAAGAAGGAAATTGCATTTATAGAGGTCTAAATTCAGGCATGCTTCTATGTAAATGCATTTATATATAATGATAGGGAAATAGTTCTATGATTATATATTTATTTGTTAAGTATTAAGGCAGCAGACTTTGGGTCTCCACTCAAGTACTCCCTCAATGCCAGAACACTTTGTTCTACTTACCCAGCACTCTGTGATGCTCACCTTCCCTGACATGATCAATCACTGAAGACAAAACTGTTGTATAAGAAAATGTGGTGAAGAAAACTGATAGTGCCAGGCTATCAAAAGATATAGGGTCTGGGGTCTTCAAGTCTTAGAGATAAACAAGTAGCCATCTAACTTAGAAGCAACAGAGCCCACATGGGAGAAGTACACTAACCTGTGTGATCACGATGTGTTGATGGGATCAGGTATCAGGCATCAAAGGCCCCAAACAAAACCAAAAGTCATATTGATGTGAATGAAGGGGTGGGGGCAAAGTGGAGAGCCCAAACCCATCTGTAATCAATTGGACATCCCCTTTCAGAAGGATCACAAGGAAGAGATGAGACCTTCAGGATGTAGTATAGCACTGATGAAACGCATAATTTTCCTCTAATTCTTTAATGCCCCCCCCAACTATCATGACCCTAATTCTACCTTACAAATCTGGCTACACCAGAACATGTACCATGGTACGGATGAGAGTTGGCAACAGAGGGAATCCAGGACAGATAAATCCCTCAGGACCAATAATGAGAGTATCGATACTAGGAGAGTAAGGGAAGGTGGGGGGGACGTAAGGAGGAACCAATCACAATGATTGACATAGACCCCCATTCCAGGGAGTTGGACAACAGAAAAGTGAGTGGAGACAGTGATTGATGAAAGACATGGAAAAAATATTTTATATTTTATCAAAGGTTCACGAGGGAGGGAAAAAATGAGGAGCAGATATGAAGGTCTCAAGTAGAAAGGAAGTGTTTTGAGAATGATGATGGCAACATATGTACAAATGTGCTTGACACAATGGATATATGTATGGATTGTGATAAGAGCTGTAAGAATCCCCAGTTAAATGCTTAAAAAAGCAAACAAACCTTAGTCTCAATGTCACTATCTTGCTTCAGGCCTTCATCTTCTGTCACCTGACTGGCTATAGATCACTCTAATTCTGTCTCTACCTCCCATCGTGACACATGTACTGCACATTTTCAATTTAATCTACCTCTCTGCCCAACCCTCCTGAAGAACGGCTTTCAGAGGGGCAGATAGGATGACATCACTTTCCAGATTAAAACACTCCACTGATTTCCACAGTGATCTTCACTGTGTGCCAAAGTCTTAGGAGATGTGCGTGAGGTAAGCCGGTGGTTTACGGAAATGGGCACATTTGTAGATCTTTCACTCTGTGCACCATTTCAACCAAAGCTCTATGTTAAGCTTCAATTGTTTAAGAAAAGGTTCAAAATCTGTGGCTAAGAAAAGTTCAAATTTCTCGAGATGGTCCTTTTTGGACCCAGTGTGGTAGGCTCAATTAGTGCTCACTAATATTCCATGCTCTCTTCTTCCCATTCCTTGCCCCGTGCAGTGAGTGTGGAGTCATGTGACAAATTCTAGCCAATAAATTGAGAGCAAAAATGACTCCTGAGATAGCTAAGAGCCAGTGTTTCCCTCATGTCTCTCTCTCTCTCTTACTTCACTAACCTGGTAGGTCACCTTTTATAGATGGTGCAGCTAAATAATGGAATATTGCGTATCAGCCTGGATTGCTGAATAAACATATGGGACATTATCGCTTGCCCTGGTCTATTTTAGACATGTGAGAGGAATTGAAGAGGAAGCTGGGTCATGGACCTTTGAAATGTCAGGGTGTATGTATTACCAGAGAATAACATTGCTTACTCTGATAAATGTACCTGATCCGTGTCTTTATCTTGCTTATTAATTGACTGGTTGATTCACTCACGCATCTAATACCAACAGGAAATGAGTTACTTGACAAAATAAGGCAATTTAGCCATTGCCCTGGGTTTCTAAGAGATAACTCTTGTAATTTCTTGAATAATGGAGGTGACTTTATTATCTGAAAGCTCCAGACTAAACCTAAGGATTCGTGGTAATGAGGGTAGTGAGAGGAGACTGACCAGATCAGGAAAAAAAACACCTGATATTCAGATATCACCAACTAAGCTCAGCATACATGATTACTTGAGTAGCATGCACATGCAGTGAGGCTTCACCTATAACTTTGTAATGAAGTGAATAAAGACTGAACACAGAGACGCTGAGAGCTTCCTGGCTGTTAAGTTCAGGGTGAAAAGTCCAAGCTTCCAACACTGAATCAATTCATTTCTGTAGATTTAACTACATAAAGATCACCCTAGTATAAACTGCCTCCTCCTGCCCCACCCCCATGTGTCAGTCAACTGTTGTAGATTTTTGAGTCTATAAAAAATATTTTGAACATCTGAACCTTTGCTTACATTTCTCTTGCCTGGGATTCTTCTCTCTGTGTCCACTTGAAATATACATCATGTCATGTGATGAGAGTCAGTTCAAACCTCACCTGCACCTGAAGCTTCCCCCAAATTCCCTCTACAGGATGACCACTTCTTGTACATCCTACATGAATGATTCACGTTACCATCACAATAGCTGTAACTCGGCTATTGCATGGATTTGTGTAGGTTTCTGCATTCTTGGTGTTGAATACATTTAAAAAAAACTAAAGTATGCCAATGAGTTAATTTTGACTCACGGTCACCACCAGTCTCCCGGGGAAGACCCGCTCCATGAGTTTTCTTTGCTACAATTGTTTTATCGCCAGGGTTTTCTTCTATGATGCCACTGGCTGGGTTTGCACCTCTAAGTTTTAAATTAGGTGTTGGTAGTGCCTGTTGAGCAGGCCCCAGCTCTTGGGGCCCTGAGGTATTTCAGAATAAAATTGCTTCAGAGGATTTCCTTGGCTGTAATCCTTACAGATACAACGTGCCAGCATTTTCTTCCACAGAATCCCTGCATGCATTCACAGTGCCAGCCTTTAGGTTGCAGCTGTTTGCACAGCTGTATGTCACCCCCTGTTTGTGCTATTCTGGGACCTTAAACAGCTCAAATATGTTCATTGAATGAAGAACAAAGAGATTCATTGATTGATTGATTGATTAATGAGTTGATAGGGAGAAATTATGGTTCTTTCAATAGAAAAGGCCCAGGATCTGAACAACAGAGACCACAACCTGGGTAAAACACATTGTATTTCCAGTGTTCACAGTCTGTTAAGTCTTATGAAAAAAAGCACGTATGGAGCTCAGTAGAGTCATGTTAGCATAAATCAATGTAACCAATGTGTCATGTAACCAGAGCAACAGTGAAAACTTCCATTGTTCAATGTGATACCTTCATTTACTGATGCTGAACATCAGACATGAAGAGACACATCTAGTAGGTTTATGTGTGCAATGCTGAAAATGTTTTCTATCTGCTTTCTTAAATTTGTCAGCCTTTATAGCTAATGAGCAATTAAAATGAGTCAAATGAGATGGAGGAACTAAAATTTTAATTCATTTAAATTTAAATGGTCACACATAGCTAGTTGATGTCATATTGCCTGTCTAACGCTACATGATATTTTTCTTCATCAAAGCTTAAACATAGTGTGTTTTGAAAGATCGCTGCAAAGTTTTTGAAAATTACACAGAAGAGGTTGCTGCCTTCTAGGGAATTGTTCATGCAGGGCATACAAGAAGAAGTGGTCATCCTATTGAAGGAAGATGGGGGAGCTTCATTTTATCCCACAGTGCTTTCTCTTTGAGGGATTTTTTGGGGGGGGGCACTTCTCTCAATTAGATACTGCTTTGGGCTGTACCCGAAAATTGTCAGGGTCAAGAGACCCTCAGTCCTGAGGCCTCTGGTATGAAGCTGTCTTCCAAAAAATCAAAGAGATAACTTCAGTAGTAACATTGTCAATATTTAAATAAACATATTTGAACACACACATGAATTCTTTCAACAAAAGATGGTTAAGCGTTCAGCGTATGGCAGGCGCTATCAGTCTAAGAAGGACCCACCTCAGTAGCATGGAGATTGAATGCTCAGCTACTAACTGAAAGGTCAGTGGTTCAAAATGACAAGCTTCTCGGCAGAGAACAAATTTCTGATAATCTGCTTTCATCTTCGTGGAGCAAAACACTCCAGAAAAGCCTGTGGGTCTACACCCGAATTCACTTGACGGCACACAGCAACATGGTTCTGGGCATATGGTAGGCTGAGTAAACAAAGGGGAGCAAACTTCCTCTCTTCTGCAAGACACCTTTCTATAGGAAAATGAGACAATATATATAAATAAGTGTGATAGGCTTGCCTAATATATTTGAAGGACTATTTTACCTGAAAAGTAAAGTGCTGGCTCAGTGGTAGAACTCTCAACTCTCATGAGGGAGACCTTGTTTGATTCCAAGCCAAAGCACCTCAAATGTAATCCCCGCCTGCCAGGGGAGGTCTGAGGGCCGCTGGGATGCAGAGCAGGTTCCAGAGACTAAGACAGATGAGGAAGAAAGGCCTGCCAGTCTACTTTTGAAAATCAGAAAATGAATTCCTATGTATCAAATCATTTAATCCATATCTGATACTGCAGTGTTCATAGGACCACGCAGCATTTCATCCCGCTGTACACAAGTCAGGAGACAACAAAGGGAAATATAGCCACACTGTTTCAAATAAAGAGACTGAGCAAGATAAAACCCAAACCCACTGCCATTGAGTTGATCCTGAATTACACCTCTCAATGCCTAACCCACAGCACCACCAGGGCTCCTTTGCATAGCAATGAAAAACAACTAAACAAAAACAAACAAGCCGAACTCACTGCCTGAGTCAATTCTGACTCATGGCAACCCTGTAGGGAGTGGTAGAACTGCCCCCTGGGTTTCCGAGAGTGTAACTCTTCATGAGATCACAAAGCCCATCTTTCTCCCAACACGCAACCACTGTCACCGGGGTCCTCTGATCAGAATACGGAAGGCATAAAAGGCGGTATTTGGGCAAAACTTTAAGGAGCGGGTAAAAGAGTTATGAGGCAGCAGGGTAGGAAGGAAAAGAAAGCGCTGATTACATGTGAGTCTTGTACTCCTTTGAGAAGCAGTACGCTGCAAAGTCTGGTGGAGGGGCAAGCAAGGATCATGGCCAAGAGCACTGAGTAGGACAGGACCAGGGAGAGGGGCTGCACATGAGGTCCCCCAGTGAGCCAAGAAGGAGGGGATTTTGGAAGGCTGGATGTTCACTTGACCCCAATGATTGCTCAGCAATGTGTGGTCTGATAATACAAACATACCAATAGTCTTGTTCCCAGAACTCTAGCTTTCTAATATCACCCTCACCTCTAAAATACGGTTGGTCTTTCTACGTGTCTGTTTCCTTATAGACAGTGAGCTGATCTCACGGATCAATTTCTAGGCGTGCCTGACACATGGAACCATCGCTAACACTCAGGGACATTGAAGAGCTACATGGGTAAGACTCAGAAATGACAAATTTTCACCAGAATGGGGCCACTCCATATTTCTGCTACAATCTAAATGACTTGAGAGTTTTTCCAAAAGAACACGACCATCTGCCCCTTTGGTGTTGATGGGAAGATGTGGGATTAGCACAGTTTGGGAGATCAGGTTCATAAGGAAGACACTGACTTTACAGTGCTTTTTTTGTTTTGTTTTTTAATGAAAGGAGTGGGGGTCTGCATTTGGATCTCTTTCCTTCCAGAAAGGATGTCTATTTTCAAAATATTGCGCTGCCAGCTTCAGCAGAAGCAAATTACCGTCCGAAAAGAAGGAGCTGAGCCAACATAGGAAAGTGACTATCAATACAAGACTGCAGCTACACATAAGCTGAGGGAGTGCTGACAGGGACGTGGGCAGCCTGCCACGCAGGGAGCTGTCTGTCGTCGAAAAGGCAGCGCTGCCCTTCCCGCACAACGTACCAGAGGGCTGTGCTCAATGTGTGCACGCAAAGGAGCAGCGGCCGAGTGACCTCTGGGATTTCCTGAGAAGACACCGCCATCGGCATGTCGCCTACCTGAACACGAAAACGAAAATGCCAGCAAACGGCCGATCACTGTAATGCGTTCTTAATCTAAAGCACTGTTGTTGCATGTTGTCACGTTGTTTCTGACTCACTGCAAGCCTTCATGACAGAGTCCAATATCCCTACAGAGTATCCTAGGCTATAATCTTTCTTTTTTCATCATTTCATTGGGGGTTCATACAACTCTTATCACAATCCATCCATCCATCCATCCATCGTGTCAAGCACATTGTACATTTGTTGCCATCACTATTTACAAAATATTTGCCTTTTACCTGAGCCCTTAGTAACAGCTCCTCATTTTCCCTACCTCATGAACCCTTGATCATTTATAAATTATTATTATTTTGTCATATCTTACACTGTCTGATGTCTCCTTTAACCCACTTTTCTGTTGTCCGTCCACCAGGGAGGAGGTTATATGTAGATCCTTGTAATCGGTTCCCCCTTTCTACCCCACCTTCCCTTCACCCTCCTGGTATCGCCATTCTCAGCACTGGTCCTGAGGGGGTTATCTGTCATGGATTCCCCCTGTTTCCAGTTCCTATCTGTACCGGTGTACATCCTCTGGTCTAGCCAGATTTGTAAGGTAGAATTGGGATCATGATATTGAGGGGGAAGAGGGGAGGAAGCATTAAAGAACTAGAGGAAAGTTGTATGTTTCATCATTGCTACACTGCACCCTGACTGGCTCATCTCCACCCCTCGACCCTTCTTTAAGGGGATGTCTGGTTTCAGGCATCAAAGAACAAAACAAACATATCATTGAGAATGAGGGGCAGTGCAGAGTGGGGACCCAAAGCCCAGCTGTAGACAACTGGCTCTAATCTCTTTGAGAGAAATCACAAGGGTTGTTGGATGAGCTCAAACTCCAGCCCTCTGGTTAGCAGCAGAGCGGCACGGGCCAAGGCAGTTACGAGGGCTCTTTGACTCTAACACAGAGAATACCTTTTGATCGCATTTCACAGATGAGCACACTGATTGATGGACAGAAGGTCTAAGTGATTTGCTTAAGGTCACCCAGGTTTTGAATGGTAGAGCTGAGATTTGAAGTCAGTACTTCAGACAGACTGCAAAGTTCATATCCTTCCATTGTCCAGCCTGATTGAGACTTAAAAAAAAAACCACTTGGGGTTTGAATTTAAAATTCCAGAGGAAAAATAAATGTTTAAGATCCTGAGATGATATTTAAGAAAGACAAGTCAGAACAGCTCAAAATCATCCTAAACACACATATTAGCAACCTCCCCTCGTGTCATGGTATGATCCTAAGATTAAGAAAGGGCTGAGAATGGTACTGAGCATTTTTGCATTTGTCTCACTTCCACAAAATCGTTATCATTACTCAGAATCCTCAGAGGTCCGTGGGGTTCTACATGTTTGACCACGAGGAGACCTCAGTCTAGAGAGAAAAGCAGATCTCAAAGCCATGTTTGTGAAAAAGCCAGCCACCAGTTCTTCCAATCTAATGTTATCCTTCACTCTGTGTTTGCTTTTATCTCCTCCATGCCTTTGATGGAGCAAGTTGTCTCTGCACAAACTGCCAAGAACCCATCCTGGTCTTTGGCTTTGCCATTGGATTCGGGAACCTGCCCTTCTCGCCTTGTTTTACTCTCTTGCTCCAGACTTTGAGATAGTCTTGGCTAAGCCCCTTCTCTCCTCCTCTTCGTCTTCTTCTTCTAACCTTCTTCAGAAATGGTTTCTGCCAAGCTACTTATCAAAAGTTTTCTGTTCCAATCCACCAGTGGCAGCGCTGGAGAGCTGGAGATGTGCTCAATGTGGAAGGTGCTTCTTCACAGACACTGTTGTTGGATACATCAAGTTGACTGATGCATAGTGACCACAAGGGACCGAATAAAAGGGTTCGATAGGGTTTCCTAGGCTTCTGTCTTTAAGGGGGAAGAGCCTCAGCCTTTCCTTCTCAGGGAGCCCCTTGCATGGGCTCAAACCAACCTTCCAGTGAACAGCTGAGTGCTTCCCTGTTCTACCACTAGGGACACTTCATAAGATTGCAGCCCTGAACCACCCTGTGAGGCAGTTCCACTCTGACTCTCAAGGGATGATTTTGGATTTGGTCTTTGGTTCAGTCTCTGCTTTAGCTACTGTACTTCATGATTTTTTTTCTTCAATCTGGTAAAGAGACATTCATTCTATCTTAACTTTAATGAGCTCATAACAACTGGCCTAGACTGCCTTTAGTACCTTTCAGCTTGCTGGTTCCTGTGTGTGAATGGCAATCTAGGAAGCAGAGGCATGGCTAGGTGGCAGTGAACCTGAGTCTCACTCTGCTCTTCCATGTTAGGATCTGTGTGGGCAGTGCTGCTCTTTGAGACCCAGATCCACACTACAAAAGTCAGATGCACACATTCAAACAAAAGGAAGTAGATGGGCACTTGGCTATGCCCTGCTTTTTGGGTGAGTCCTGTTTATAGAAGGGGAGCCTTGGCAGCATAGTGGTTATGCACTGGGCTATGATCTGCAAGGTCAGCAGTTCGAAGCCATCAGCAGCTCCTCAGGAGAAAGATGGGGCTTTATTTCTCCAACCGTTAAGCGTTACCGTCTGGACGTCACACAGAGTAGTTTTACCCTGTCTTATAGGGTCCCGATGAACCAGCACCGACTGGATGACAGTGAGTTTGTTTGTCTTGATTTTCCCCTCTACAAGCTCTCTACAATCATCTCAGAGTGGCACAAACAGCTAAGCGCTTGATACTAACCGAAAGGTTGGCAGTTTGAAGCCACACAGCCGTGCATCAAAAGAAAAGACTGGTGCCCTGCTTCTGAATAGTCTCTAGGGAAGTTAAAAAAAATAAATAAAAGGAAGGAAGGAAGAGATTTGTAAGCCTGTGCTTGTTTTTCTTCCTTGAACTTGAAGATTACTGGGAGGCAGGGAACTTGCCACCTGCTTACTTTTAAATACTTCATATCTGGGACTCAGGTCTTTTGAGAATTTTCTTAAACAAATGTGTCGATGGAGCTATCATGAAAAAGTAGACTGTGACCCAATGAAACATGTGTGGCAGTCAGGGGGCGAAGTGCACACTCGTGTAGAGCACTTTGTCTTGTACTGGAAGTCAGGAGTTCAAGATTGTGATGTGGAGGATCCATCGGAAGCATCTATCTCAGGATGCGGCATTCCTCGTTCCCACGGATCTTTCTGGGCCTCATGATGCACCCAGAGAACCAAAGGCTGCCCTGTCCTGCCCCGCCTTCAGGAGCATGAGTAGATTTGCGTCCATTGTTGGGGATATTTTCAATCATTTCCATGAATGTTTCATATATGTTCCTTGTCCTTTGCTTTACCAATTCATTCATTAATTTAATTAATTCATTAATTAGAGGTTGATCTTTCCTGTTGACATATCTAAAGTAAACAAATGGAAGTCTTACTATCTGATCTCATATTGAACATTCTGGTTGTATTTCTTCTAAAACTGACTTTTTGTTCTGACAATCCATGATGGATACAAGATTCTTTGCCAACACCATATTTCAAGTGTGTCAATTCTTCTGTCTCCCTTTCTCACCATCTAACTGTTGCAAACATATAAAGTGATTGAAAATACCACGGCTTAGCTTGGACACACTCTAATCATCAAAGTGACATATTTGAATTAAAAAGCAAACACAAAGACAAAAAAATGATTCCCCCATTTTTCATTATTATTTACAATAATTAAATCCATCCTATTTCTCTTTGGTGTTAAGCCCTGTCTATATGATGGTAGGAGCCTTTGGTAGTGTAGTGAGTTGTTTGTTTCTCTACAACCACAAGGTCAACAGTTTGAAACCACCAATCACTCCCCAGGAGAAAGATGAGAATTTTCATTCCCATAAAAATTATGGTCTTGGAAAACCAAAGAGATAGCTCTACCCTGTCCTAGAGGGTCACAAGAACTGGCAGTAAATTGAGTTTTAAGTGTAGTGCTGAAATTATTGCAACCATTTAGTTCATTTAAGAAGGTAGGATAAGGAGAGAATTTAATCCGCCTCGCCATCCTAAGTAGTTCTTATCCTTTATCTGTATTATATAGAATCTTTTAAGTATATTTATATATGACTGTAAGATTCATTAGTTTTTTGTTTGGCAATAGATTTAATCATTTCAAATAACCAACTTTGTGCCAGGGAATGCTAATTCAGGGTGTAAACAGGAATGCCATTTTAATCCAGTCATTATAATACCAATCACATCTGAATGTTCTCTGGGTGACTTTTAGAATAATTCATAGACGATTTAGTGAGTATTTCATCCATGTAGAAATCGTTCTCACCAGGGCCTTCAATGCACAGGATGAGAGCAGGAGGGGCCATCTCCTCTGTCTCATCTCCTGCGTTGGGAAGAGAGCTTTTCACGTGGGACGTTTCCTGCTTGCCGGGTCTGCAGATCGCTAAGCACCGCCCGGCCATCCCTCAGGTTCTCTCTAGGGATTGGACCCACATTTTACTTTGCTCTCCTCAGCATCATTCAGAAAAGCCTTCACTCTCTACCACGGGAGCATTCTTCTCAGTGCACAGGGTCCTTTGGAATTTGGCTTAACCAATGCAGAATCATAACCCTTACATGAGATGATATAAAAGTCCTTTCCATTCGGATTCCTCTCCCCACATGCATTTCAGTATGTCTGCATTGTTAGGTGTTAAAATCACTGTGTGTTTTAATTCCACGCTTTTATTCCCCAAGACACTGAATTGTAGATTCAGAGTATTTTAAGTTAACTTGGTATTGGGGTACAATTATTGTAGAAGCTCTCAGTCCTACGCAGGTGAATTTTCCCAGGCGAGGAAAATGACATGTTGGAGGACACCCAGAAAGGTGGAAGGTGTGTGTGGCAGGGTGGGGGAGGGAGGGGGAAGAGGGAGGTGGGACATGATCCTTGATCTTCTCCACCCGCCCACTCCCCCATCACTTCTCTTCGCATCGCACCCCATTTCCTCTATCGTACCCTATGGCCTCTCTGCTCCAAAGAAGCATCTGTAGAAACAGGTCACTTAGTTCCTAGCACCAGACCTTGAGTAGAATGAGGTTAGGTATTCTCTCACTCTCTCATTTCTCACAACAACATGGACAATTCAATACTGTATCCCCATTGTACTCGTTAGGGGAGCCTTGGTGGTGCTGTGCAGTGATGTTGAATTTCTAACTCTGAGGTCAGCAGTTTGAAACTACCAGCTGTTCCGTGAGAGAAAGGAGAGGCTGTCTACTCCTGTAAGGACATGCAGTCTCACACAGCCACTGGGTCAGTTCTCCTCTCACCTACAGGGTTGCTCTGTGCTAGAAACGATGCACATCTATGGCAGTGAGCTGTTATTTTTAAATTAGGTATCCTGGTGGCCATGCAGGTTCAGGACTTGATTGTTAAGCTCTTCCATAGGAGGAAATGAGGCTGGCTTCGCCGGTGAAGATTTATAGTCTTGGAAACGGGTCTCTATGAGTCGGCATCGACTCTATGCCAGTGGGTTGGGATTCAGTTTTTACTGATTAGAAAACGGGAGATGAATGAGAGAAAAGTGGGGCTCTTCAAGAAAATCACAATAGCAATTTACAGATTCGACCCTCAGTTGCCCTCCTGCTTAGGATGCCCAGCCTGTCCCTGAGCCCGTATGGTTACTTACTACCAGTCGGACGGCATCTAGTCTCATACCTTGCTTTGCTTTTGTTTTCAATAAATTATGACTGAAATGTCTTTGCTTTTCCTATGTTGATTTGACATGCTAAAATAGAATTGTGTCAGAAGTTTGCCTATAATATCCAGAGGCTGCTTCTCCTTGGACAGGGATCATAATTAGATAGGAATGCCAGGAGACTGCGGTCTGAATATTGAAACTCCTGTGGACTGCCAAAGAACAGATCTGTGTTGGAAGAAGTAAGACCAGTGCTCCTTAGAGCCAAGGATGGTAAGACTTCATCTTATGTACTTTGAGGTTGACAGGAGAGACCAGTCCCCGGAGAAGGACATCATATTTGGGAGAGGGGCAGCAAAGGAGGGGAAGGTCCTGAGGGAAAGGAACTCATGTTGTGGCTCCCACAGGGACTCAAGAATAGAATTATGGGGATGACACGGTACCTGGCAGTGTGCTGGTCAGAGTGTTGCTGAGGGTGGAACGGACATGGTGGCAGCTAACAACAACGATGTGCTGCACCTGTCCCACAGTCCTGTATGATGCCCAGCTGGCCCAGGGAGCCATTGCATAGCTTTGATTGGAGTTGTGTTTGTAACAGCCTCTTTCAGACGGAGAATGTAAGTATTAGCAAAAATTAAATATGGTCCAAGATAATCAGAAGCATAGTCAGGAAGAGTTTATATTGCATGTGGTTCTGTGTTTGTTTGTCTGTTAATTTAATGCTTTGTTTTGTTGCTAAAGTCTTCCATGTTTTTGAATCAGTTTAGGGACCAGACCTCTCAATGACTGTGGCTTCCCATCCATCGTGTTAAGTCCAAGGGAAGTGCGGTCTTTCTGAGAAGCATACTTTGCCATTGTTTATGAGATGACCTTCAAAGCTGTGGACAGCACTTACAAACTTAGATGCTGGCAGTTGTTTCGCCAGTGAACACTATTTGCTTCATATGATTAACTCAAAAATACAATTGATTGATTTTGGTGCCTTTTTAAAAATCATTTTATTCAAGGCTCATACAACTCTTATCACAATCCATACATACATCAATTATATAAAGCACATTTACATATTCGTTATCCTCATCATTCTCAAAGGATTTGCTCTCCACTTAAACCCCTGGCATCAGCTCCTCATTGTCCCACCTCCCTCCCCGCTACCCCTCCCTCATTAACCCTTGATAATATATAAATTGATTTTTGTGCCTTTTTGTGCACACTATACTGGTTTTATTTTAATGCTGAATCATAACATCATCTCTTTGAAGATATTTTGAAAACAAACCAGAATGTGTACTAGCTAGCTGAACTAAAGTGACGGTAATAGGTACAACTCTTAGCCCACAAGTGACCTAAATAGCAAGTGCACCACAATGGCCACCACCCAGCTAGCAGTGATTTTAGATGCATCCTGATTTCAGTTGATAAACAGGAATGATGTGTGATTCAAAATATATGAAATATTCTACCCAAAATTCTGACTCATCGTGACCCTATAGGGCAGAGTAAAGCTGTTCTTGTGTTTTATGAAGAACTTGAAATCCTCATCTTTCACCTTTGGAGCAGCTGGTGGTTTTGAACTGCTGAACTTGTAGCTAATAGCCCAACTCATTCCCAGTATGCCATCAGTGCTCATATGAAATACAGTATTGTGTTTTTCATGAGAATTTATTTTCTCTCCATAGTTTAGCAGATTGTTTCTAAAATTAGTTTTGTTATATGCATATTTAATATCTAGGAAGTCCAAAGATAAGAAGAGAAAGCAGATGTCTATTAGATGTCTACAATGTTCTGGGGGACGGGGCAGTGGCTACACATGGTCACTTATTTTGTTTGGTTGCATTGTCTCCATTGCCCATGGGCAAGCAGCCCTTCCACCACTTTATCAGACATTGTGCAATATGATGGCTGCACAAAAGGCACCTAATGGCTCAGAAGATGCACACAACCAATTTAAGTTTGTGTACGAAATAGGTGAAGAAAGCTGATGGTGCCTGGCTATCAAAAGATATAGCATGTGGGGTCTTAAAAGCTTGAAGGTAAACAAGCGGTCCTCTAGCTCAGAAGCAACAAAGCCCACATGGAGGAAGCACATGAGGCTGTGTGATCACGAGGTGCCAAAGGGATCAGTCATCAGGCATCAAAGAAAGAAAAATCATATCATTGTGTACTCACTTCCATGATACGATTGCTGAAGACAAGTGGGTGCATAAGCAAATATGGCGAAGAAAGTGGATGGTTCCCGGCTATCAAAAGATATAGCATCTGGGGCCTTAAAGGCTTAAAGGTAAACAAGCAGCCATCTAGCTCAGAAGCAACAAAGCCCACATGGAAGAAGCACACCAGCCTGTGCAAACACAAAGGGTCAAAGGGATCAAGTATCAGGCATCATCAGAACAAAAAAAAATTACCATAGTGAATGAAGCGGGGAGTGTGGAGTGGAGACCCAAATCTCATTCATAGATCACTGGAGATTCCCGGCAGAGGGGTCTCGGGTTGGAGATGAGCCAGTCTGGGTATAATGTAGCAACGATGAAAAATAGTACTTTCCTCTAGTTCCTAAATGCTTCCTCTCCGCCCCCCCCCCCCCGCCTCCCCCCCTGAAAGTTTGGCTAGACCAGAGGATTTACACTGGTACAGACAGGAACTGGAAACACAGGAAATACAGGGCAGATGATCCCTTCAGGACAAGTAGTGTGAGTGGCGATGCCAAGGATCTACATGTGACCTCTTCCCTGGGGGATGGACAACAAAAAAGTGGGTGAAGGGAGATGTCGGAAAGGGCAAGATAGGACAAAATAATAATTTATAAATTATCAAGGGTTCATGAGGGAGCGGGTCACAGGGAGGGAGAGGGAAAAATGAGGAGCTGATGCCAGGGGCTTAGTGGAGAGCATATGTTTTGAGAATGATGAGGGCAATGAATGTACAAATGTGCTTTACACATTGATATACATATGGACTGTGATAAGAGTTGTATGAGCCCCTAATAAAATGATTTAAACAAAAAAGAAAGGAATAGGGAAGAAATAACATGATAACCACCAGGAAACTAGTTTATTTTAAACAAGAAAAAATCTGAACCCTGGCTTACATGATGACTCAAAGCCCTTTGTTTTGGTAATTGGCTATGCTGGCTGTCAGTGAGTGAGCAATGACCTAGCAACTAGTGGGGTGTGGTGGGGGGACCTTTTACTGGTTAGAGTTATGAGAATGAATGAATGAAGGGATGGAGAGAGAAAGGAAGAGAGTACAAAAGGGAGTGAGGCAGCCATATGGGAAATTAAAAGAAAAATGCAGAGAAAACAGGGAAGAGGAAGTAAGGTGATAAGAATAAATTAATATAAAATTAAAGGGGAAAAGGGAAGGAAAAAGAAGAAGGTAAAAATAGGAAGGAAAATAATAAGAAGAAGGAAACAAGAAAATAAAAAGTACAGGGCAGGATAGAGAAAATGCAGACAATGGCTAAAATGGGGGAGGACGGGGGAAAGGAGGCAAGCAAGCAAGAGGACAGTGATGGTCAACCATCCAAAGCTGGGTTGCAGAGATGATGCTTTTACAGAGCCAATCCTGGCTTTCTTTAGATTTCATGAGTTATAGTTACAGCAGAAAATCATGTAAATTCAAGCACCACAGAGGTCTACAACTGACACTTGTCTGTAAGTCATTGGCCAGCAGGGAGTTAATGAATAGCACATTTGTTCAAGGGAACTATGGAAATACATACCCAAGGATGATCTCTGTGCCAGTCGTGTGAGAGAGTAAACCAGGAAAAACTATATACAAAACTGTACAGGCTGAAATGGGTAAGTTATTCTATGGGAAGTGATTTCAAGCATAATATAGTCAACTGTGGTGGTTACATAATCTGGTGTCAACATATGAAGGGATGGAGTCTAGTCTGTCAATTGGGTCACAGCTTGATAACCTCATTTCTAGGCTCAATGGGGATAAATAGCTCACTGGAGACCAAGTAAATTCTATTTGCTTCGTCTTCCTTTTGACAAGACACATGGAGCTACATTGATAGAGCCAGAGCCCTGGAACTGAAGGGACCACATGGAGACCCATGCTAGCACTGAGGTGCTTCCACCACCACTGGATCCGCAAGACTTTCCATTCACTGGCCTGTGATTTTCCTGCATTCGGCATCATTGCATGTGTTGTGTGAGTCTGAAGAGGAATTTGTAGTTGGTATTGGACATATGAGTCAATATCGGACATATGGATTTGGTCTGGACTGGGCTGGGATGTTTCTTAATATACAATTACTCTTTATATAAAGCTCCTTCTTATGCTCAGAGAGGTGTCTATGAATTTGCTTCTCTAGTCTACTCAGACTAACACACCAATCCATCAAATACTTAGACTCAAGCGTCACTCTACATAGCAGGTGGGCATGACCCATTCTTCGGAAGACTGTCTGTTAGCATTTTAACTAAGATGGCGCAATAAGGTGTAGGAGGGTCAAAGAAGGAGAAGTCTTGTTTTCAAGCACATTCTCTCTTGTGCTAACACTGCTCTCAGTAATTCTTGTCCTTTTTATTCTGGCTCAAGTTCCCAATTAGGTCTGAAAAGTTCTTGATATTCAAGAGTACGGGATCAAGTGTTGGGAAACCTGGATCCTACTGTTGCCTTCAAAGGGCTTTCACTGCCAATGAGCCATTTCTGACTCGCTCAGCCTAGAATGGCCCCTGTGGGTTTCTGAGACTGTCTTACTTTACTCATGTAGAAAATCTCATCTTTCTCTCACAGAGATATTGATCGTTTTGAACTGCTGGCCTTGGTAGTTAGCAGACTAATTTATCATCCTCTAAACAACCAGGACTCCTTAGTCTTGCTTTAGTTCTAATTTTTTAAATGATCATCTACAAAACACTTCACTCTTGAATTATCTCAAAATTTTCATTTTCCACAAGTGTGCAAGAAGCGGCAGACTCAGAGATGTACTGCTGAGGAATGAATACAGTATCTGCGCTCTGGGAGGTGGTACCTGGCCAAGGAGAGCTTCCCATGATCCCGGAAACGTTCTTTTATTTTTAAGGGATAAGCTATCCAGGAGACTTAACAGTACTACATGCCATTGAAGGAAGCTTTGTAAAACACAGAGAATTGTGGAACAGAATGAGGAAGAGGTAATCTCACAAGGCAGAGATAACTATTTATAATATTGTGAAATTTTGATTCCAGTGTGTGTGTGTGTGTGTGCACGCACACACACATTTAAAAACATACTGCGGAGCATGTTGTATATGGCTTTAGTTCACTTTTACAAACTGTACCACTCTAAGCAATTTCTTGTGGCATGAAGTGATCTGTGAAAGGTCTGGTTTTGACTCCTAGTGACTCTGTGTTCAACAAAATTAAAACGTCCCGGTCCCGCTTTCTTGTCATAACTGTTGTTGTGCTTGGCCCATTTGCACAGCCACTGGGTCAGTCCATCTCCTAAAGGGTCCCCTTCTTTTCCATTTCCTCTCTTCTTTACCAAGAATGATTTCCTTTTCCAGAGACTGGTCTTTCCTTCTAGTGTGTCAAGAATATGCAAGATGTCTCACGGCCCTAGGTTCTCAGGAGCAATCTGTTCATCTAGACAGCTCTGTTTGTTCCTCTGATAACCCCATGTAGTTACAATACTCTGACAGCACCGTGACTCAAAAGAACCAATTCTTCCAAGTTCATTGTATTTGTGTTTAAGTATTTGTTTCTTTGATTATCAGTGAGATTAACACTTTGTAAAATATATTCATTTACTATTTGTGATTCTCTTGTAAATTGCTTTTTGCATCTTTCACATACTTCTTTTAGGAGAGAGCTGGGATGTTCATATTTTGTTTGTAGATTTAAAGTTTCTACATGCTAAGGATATGAAAACATTGCTATATTTGCTGCAGTTTTTCTGCCATATTTTCTATTATTGTTTAAGGTGTTTTGTTTTTAATAACTAAGGAAATATATTTTTAGGACAGAAGTCAAGTTCCCCGAGGCCATGGAAATATATCCCTTCCCACCAGAAATACATTCTTTTGGTATTAGCACAGTACTTTTAAAACAATAAACATAGGATTCACATCAGAATTGTCTCTTATTTTTTAATGAGATTTAATCCTCAGTCCATAGCAGTATGAACTCTAAATTTATCCTTATTTTAAATTATATAGTCATTTCTTTTAAATCCAAAATATGCAGAGTAGACTTCAGCAAGAGCTATAGAAGTTTTGTTTCTGCCCTTTCTCATACAGGACAGCAGGGAGGTCAGGTCATTTCTTTAGTGACAAAGTATCCCTATTCTTGAAAAGCCCAACAAGACATGACCCAGGAATGGCAGCTTTACAAAAGTTGGCCAAAAAATGAGAGATGGAGGTCTTTGACTGAATTCCATAAAAAAGTCTTTTTTTTTTTAACCCTATAGAGGAGAGACGTTTTAGAATCAAGATCTCAGAAGTTGGATCTTTGAGTGATTTCTTGGTTAGATTTGTGCCAATTTAATACAAGTGAATTTATCTATTTTCTCTCATTCGATGATATCATTCTTAGAATAATTGTGGGTCTTCTGTCTCTTCTCTAAACCCCCAAGCCTGTGACTCTCAGCCCCTGCCTGGCACACCCAGGGCCAGTGGTGTTTATGGTTGCCGTGCTGGGTATGGGTCGCCACCATCTCCGAGTAGCATCAATTTGCCCTATCCTTATGTCCACTTTCTTTGTGGTTAATATTCTAGTAATAAGGGAAGATATGTCTCATACAACAACCCCCTGAATTTCAACTTCTGCTGGGATTTGGGCACCGTTCCTACAGCATGTCTTCTGTGCTTATGTATAACTATTCGATTTGTTGCTCTTTCCAGCTTTCTAAATTTAAAATCACAAGATCATTATTTCATACAATTGCCATATTCAGTAGTTAGGTGATTATCAATTGAATGATTCTTCAGTGGAAATTGAGGATTTTTTTTATTTCTTCCTACTTTAGGTCATGTTAACTGAACAATCTACGTAACACTTAAAAGTGTGGGCTCACCTCCAATTCTTTGTTTAAGACTGATTTCTAGAATTAGGTGCATTGTAAAAATAAGTCTTTTAGCATATATGATGATGTTTCAGAATGTTCATGGAAAAATTCCGTTGTCTTCCAACTACATTTTCCCCACAAACTTTTCAAAGCCTCTTCATAGATTAATAGTAATGTAAAAGAAGCAAAGCATCTTTTGTTATTGTTAGGGTTCTGAAACTGTTCTACAATGAGGAGAAGAGAATGGTTAGCACAGAGCAATGTTCTCCCCATGTTCCAGAGAATGAAAGGAGTCCTGGTGGCACCGTGGTGCTTCGATGCTCACCAAAAGGCCAGTCATTTGACCCCACCAGACTCTCCATGAGAGAAAGTTGTGGCACTTTGCATCTTGTGAAGGTTGTGTTTGCTTTAGAAACGGTAGGCGCAGTTCGACACTATCCTACAGGCTTACACTGACTCAGAATCAAGTATGGCAACCATCTTGGTTTGCAAGGCATTTGTTCCTCCGGATATAGCTCAGTATTTCCAATTTTAAAAAATAATGACCACTGCCTTTTTCTTAGAACAGGAGGTTGAAGGTCACATGAAACAGGACACAGCAACGGTTTTTCATCAAGATGTCAAACGACTCTACATTGGAACTGACGCTCGCCGTAGCTTTTACCCTATGACCTCTAGACCTTTCTGTCCTAACAGAAGTGACAGGATTTCCCACAGTTGAGAAGTAAGGAGAGGGCAGCCTCTTTACTGATCCAAACAGTGTGGGCCGATGCAGGAAGTGATGGAGCCAATGTGATAAGAGGCAGGAGCCGCAGTCCTGTGTGGCACTGGAGAAGAGGTTACCAGAGGACTGCTATCTGTGTACTAACACATGCCAAGGATAAGCAGACATTCAATGCCAAGTCTTGCGAGTAGACTCATCAGCTACTGTCTTGGTCCTGGTTGGCTAAAGAAACAAATCTAGGGACACTCATATATATGCAAGAGAGAACTATACATGTACATCAAAAGTTAATTATGCATCAACCAAACATCCCAGCCCAGTCCAGATCAAGTCCATAAGTTCCCCATTAGCTTCTAAGTCTGATATTAGCCTGTGAATTTCCCTTCAGACTCACTCAGCACATGCAATGATACAGAATGCAGAAAGATCACAGGCTGGTGGGTGGAAAATCCTGTAGATCCAATGGCAGTGGTTGCATCTCCAGGCCTCTGGCTGCCATTCGCATGCCTCCTGTGGCTTGCCAACAGGTATGTTAAGCAGAGAGAGTGTGTCCAGCCTCCATGGAAGAAGAGAAGAAATCCCCTTATCTATCTTATCTTAATCCTTATCTAAACTATTCCATTGATGGAATATGGCCTCAGGCCTCTGTCTGCATCAAGCCAGGATCCAGCTTTCTGTCAGCCATTTTGACCTTCTGTCAGCCATTTTCACTAAGTAGCATGGTCTCTGAAATTCAAGGGGTGATATCACCCTCTTAGCTCAAAATACACATTAATCACATTCATTTTCACCATTTCAGACAGGAATAACCAAAGACAGCAACCCCCCAAAAAAGAATAAAAACTTTAACTTCCGATATTCTTTCCAGAAAACAACCAGTAAACTGCATGGCCATATCTGACCTCTGTCTAGCCCCAAAAGAAAAACTATCAAGAAGCCGAGATCAAGCAAGCAACCACTCTCCATCTTTATAATTTGTTTCTATAGTATCTCACTCCTCAGGTACCATAATGTGTTAGTCAAGGTTGACTAAAGAAAAAATTCCAGAGAAACACATGTCAATGAATTTGTTTCTCTAGTCAACCCGGTCTAATACAAGGACCAAAAGGCCAAACAAAACTCACCACCATCAGGCCCATTGGACTAGGTTGCTTACCAACTGTCTAAGATATAGACTAAGATTTCATCATCTCATGTTCTAGGTAGGGCACTTTCCCCAGTATTGCTGCTTCCTTAATCTCCAAAATACAGGATTGTCAAATTCACTTGCGTGAAATATGTAAATAATATTAGCCTATCCTTGCACTTTTATCTCTTGGCCCTCCTTTTTTTTTTCCTATCTCCTATTTGAGCATTCTACAGTGTTTAATGTTACCTGGCTGTCTCAATCCTGGAAATGCATTTGCCTTCATCCTTGCTTATGATACTTCCTCTACCTGGAAGAACTTTCTCCTAAAGACTGTCTGGAATCCTCACCTTTACTCATAAACTCCCAAATTATATTTATTTTTCTTCCTAGCACCCTGGTGGCACTTGGGAGTCAGTTGGGCTGCTAACCCCCTAACTGAAGTTCAAGCCCATCTGCCATGCAGGAGATAGGTTGGGGAAGAGTTGAGGCTGTTTGTTCCACAATGATTACAGTGTCAGAAACCCCGCTCTCTTCAGTGTCTTCTGTCTGAAGATGCTCTGTATAGCCTGCAACACCACAGCAGTTTGATTCTATAATCATTACTTAGTTACATTGTCTTTCCCTTTCACTAATCTACAGCCTTCAGTAGGGATTACACATCTACATAAAGATAAAGCGAAAATTCTCACCACTGAACCAAAAGCAACAATGTGACAAAAGGAGAAAAGGTGGAGTTTTCATTTTTCTTGGATCTACATACAACGCCCATGGAAGCAGCATTCAAGAAAACAAATGATGTATTGTATTGGCAAATATGCTGGAAAATATCTTTTCAGAATGTTAAAAAGCAAAGATATCACTTTGAAACGAAGGTGTGCCTGACCCAAGCAATGGACTTTCCAATCACTGCACCTTCCTATGAATCCTTGACAATGGAAAAGGAGCACTGAAGAATTGATGCCTTTGTGTTAAGGACTTGGCAAATAGTACAATGTAATACCAGGACTTGATGAACAAATAATCAGTTAGCTTTGGAAGAAGTGTAGCCATATGCTCCTTAGAAGCCTGAATGGTAGAACTTTGTTTCATCTACTTTGGGAATGCTGTCAGGAGAAAATGTAGAACGTCAGTGGCATAGAGGAAGGCCCTTAATTAGAGAGACTGGCACCTTGGCTGCAACAATGGGCTCCAACATAATAACAATTGTAAGGATGGTACCTAAGAGCTAGAATTGACTCAACAGTCTGTAACAACCAGAAAGCCTGTAAACTCCTTTAGAACCAGCCTTGTGATTTAAAGTATAAATCCACAGCCCAGGTTAACTCCGTGGCAATAGAAAACATTAACTAATATCTAATGAGGGATAGGGGAAAAAGGGATAAATGAAAGGAGTCAGAAAATGAGAGAAAAAGAAATGATCATAAAACATTATTTAATTGAAGTTGCTTTCTTTGTTACAAGTATAAATGCAATCTCACTTGAATTTGGTTTCTAAGACCTGAGACCATACAGATGTGTCAAAAATCACTTAAGTTAAGATCAATTGAACTCTCTGGAACATGGCCAAGCATTTGAAGGAAATAGAAAAGACCTAAGAATAGCATACATAAATAGATGAAATTTATACACAATAGCTCATGGGTCAGAGAGGTTTCCTCAGCTCTTATGATCTCACTCAGACTATCTGTTTACTTCCTTCAGAAACTAAGAAGGAATATTAGTGACATGATGGTTAAAGGTTCAGGTGTTAAAACAGTATATTTTGTATTTTATACATATAGTATATTTATCTATACCCTTGCACATATATACACATACACATATGTTCATGCATTCCTATGTATACATGTACATATACATGCAGCATACATAAGCATGTGTTCCATCAAGTCGATTCTACATCATCATGTTGTTGTTGTTAGGTGTGGTTCAGTCAAATCAAAACTCACAATGACAACAAAACACAACCGAGTCCTGTGCCGTCCTCACAATCATCGGCATGTTTGAGTACATCATTGAAGCCACTGTGTCAACCCATCTATTATTGGGTATTCCAGATGAAGAAAAACTCTTTCTAGTGATCTTTCAAAGCTAGAATTGACAAAAACGCATCGACTAGATACTAGCTGCATACCAGGTACAAATAGGTGTATCAGCACTCGAGTAATCAGACCGTATCTGAAGTAGCAACCACAAGTGGAGTGATCACCTGGTGAAATTGTGATAATCAACTGCCATCCTCCTAGATCTACCTGGTGGTTGCCTGGGTCAAATAGGCAAATAGGTAAGGTCGGAACCTCCACCCCAGGATTCTTTAAGGCCTTAATGGCGACACTACCTGCTGAAATCCCTCCAAGAATGTGATCACACAAGGCTGGCTATTTTCCTAGTGGCTTCTCGTGGCTTCTCCTTGGCTTTGCCCCATAATAAGCCTTCTTTCATGTAGCAAGGGCACAGTATGGGGGCATGTCAGTGGCTGAGTATGCGTGTTCCCGTATGACTTCTAGAACTGGGGAGCTCACCGCAGGCTGAGCTCAGGGACTGTCTTAGACGGAGTCTACAAGAGAAGCAAAAGTGGTGATGCTTACATACACATAAAATATTTATGTTCATACATAAATACATATAGAGTTGTATATGCATTGTGTGTGTACATTATTATATGCAAACATCTACATAAATGACTCACAAAGTCTTAGAAGTGGAGCAGCTCATATCTAAGCAGCTTATAGGTACATGGGTCAAATGTTAAACTGTAGGAATTTCCTGGATCAAATACCTTCTGATTCTGATGAATCGATAGGAACACCACAGGATCACAAATACGGAGGCGGAAGAATCAACGTTCTCCAGCAGAGTGGCTGGTGGGTTCAAACTGCCAACCTTTCTTTAACAGTCAAACTTTAAACATTGTACCCAACAACCTGCAATGACGATGACACAACCTTGCCTGCCAAAAGTGAGGAAGACTTACTACGCTTATTGATGAAGATCAAGGATTGCAGCCTTCAATATGGATTGTGACTCACCGTAAAAAAAACCCAAATCTTCAAAACTAGACCAATAGTTAACACCAGTAATGCAATTCAAGTGATTTCACAATTGGTTTGTTATAGATGCTGAGACATTTGACTTGTCAACTTTGTGCATGCTTAGTGCACTGGGATACCAGCACCGTCCTTATAAACTGTGTTCAACATCACAATTTCTCAGCAGTTTTCCAGAGCAGAAGACAAAATTCATAGTCACACACTTCGTTTAAATTAGCCATCAAAAAAGACGAGGTTATAGCAAAGCTGCTTTTACAGAAAAATTCACTGTGACCAGAGAGAACCTTCCCTGATGACACCACTGGGTACACTACCTCAGAGAGATTTGCTTGGTGTTCGCCTAATGGGAAAAAAATGCATACTTGAAACTTCTGCCAAGTGGAGCTCTTTTTGCGAATATATATATATATATATATATATATATATATATATATCCCTGATTCCATGTCCTTGTTAAATGTGAAACAAGGGATATCATTACTATGTCAGATAGATCTTGGCTCAAAGCAGAGAATACCAGAAAGATACTTACTTGGGTTTCATTGACTGTGCTTAAGCAATGACTGTACTGTGAACTGTGGATAACCTTGAGAAGATTGGGAACTCAAGGACAGTTCATAATGCTCCTGCAGAACTTGTACATTGATCAAGAGGTCATGTGTGAAGAGAATATGACTATACTGCCTGGTTTAAAACCAGGAAGGGCATGTGTCTGGGTTGTATTCTCACACCATACTTATCCCAACTGTATCCTGCACACATAATCAGAAAAGCTGCCTTATATGAAGAAGACCATAGCATCAGGATTGGAGTAAGCTCTATTAACATCCTGCAATATACAGATGATGCAACCTTGCTTGCTGAAGGTGAGGAGGACTTGAAGCACTTGCTGATGAAGACTGAAGAGTGTAGCCTTCAGTGTGGATTGTGACTCAATGTAAAAAAGACCAAAATCCTCAACACTAGACCTGTAGCTAACATCACTGGTGGAATTAAAATATTTAACAACTGGTTTTGCTGCCATGAGGGTCCTTTTGAGTATTAAAAAAACATACAAAAGGCAGTTTATTATTTAATACAATTAACACTTAAATAAGAACAATAAAAGATGCATACCAAACTAGATTATTATAAGAAAAAGTTTTAAAATATTAATGAAAAATTAAATAATACCTGAGAAAAAATTATAACTGTTATTTAAGATATTTCCATATTGCTTCTTGATTGGCCTCCTCACTTGAAACATTATTCTTTATCCAAGCATCATCAGCTGTGTGATGGATCCTTAACGCTCTTTTTGCACTGTAGGAGTAGAATCCCATTTCTTTAAAGTTGGGTCATTTTTAGGTTGCTTCTCTGTTCTGAACTTCCAATTCTGCTGAACTTACAGCAGTTACCCTAACACTAATTTTAGCTTCTGAACACTTTCAGGAATTGCATAATTCACTTATAATCTTGCAATTTGGGACATAACACAAAGAAGAAAAGAGTGACAGTGTATCAGCTTCTGGTTGTTTGGCACTTTGTTTCTTTATGTTATATATTTGTTTACTGAAATAACAAAGACAAGGGAATAAAAATGTAGTATTTCATCAAAAGTATAACAAATTTATGAGATGTGTAAATAAATATTACAAGCATAGTTCTGCCTAATTTTGTATATCTATGCATGGAATGACATTACTATGTGCTTAGAATACACTGTTGCCATTATGAAAATTGAAAAAGGGATGTGATGTTTTTATTTCCATATTGGGCTGCTTCTCAGCCACCCACTTTAGAAAGAACCTTGATTATAAGAGACATTTTAACAACAGTTTCACTGAGCTCAACAAAAAATCGAGTATCCTTCTGACAAACCAGTGTGAGCTGACTGAATCCCATCACTAGGTCACAGCATGAAAAATGGAGAAAGATTGAAGTTGCCAGGGCTTTTGTCTTGCTTGAACTGCAATCAAGGCTCATGGAATCAGTCGTCAAGAAATCAAAGGATATATTGCACTGGGTAAATCTGCGGCACAAGACCTCTTTAGAACATTGGAAAGTAAAGACGGTAGTTTGAGGGCTAAAGTGATCCTGACTTAAGCCAGGGAATTTTCAATCACTCCATATACATGTGAATGTTGCATACAGGAGACAGATAAAGCATTGATACATTTGAACTGTGGTGCTGGAGAAGAATACGGAAAGTGGCGTGGACTAAAAAGACACAGGCAATCATTATTGGAAGAAGTACATCCAGCGCACCCCATGGAAGGAAGGAAGGGGACACTTGTCTTACACAGTTAGTTCCTGGAAAAGGACAGCATGCTTGGTAAAGTGGAGGAGAATGGAAAAAGAGGAAATCCCACTCAGAGAAGGACTGACACAGTGGCTGTAAAACTAGTCTCAGGCACACGAACAATTGTGAGGCAAGTACGGGGCTGCACACTGCTTCCTTCTGTAGGGCGCTGGGTGCTTAGGGGTCAGGTCTGACAACAGCAATATACATATAGATATATATGCTTCTGTATGGAGATGTTTCAGAATATACATGAAGGATGTTCAAAATGACCTTGGGAAAAAAGGAAATAAAAGATAATTCCATTTTCCCATGAAATTTTTGAAGCCCCTGTTTGTCTGTTTGTGTGTGTAGATGCAGATATATTTGTGTGTGTGTGTGTATCAGTGATGTATGGGATTTTGAAAGCTTTTATGAAGATACTAGTTGAGTCATCATTTACCATTCATCTTTGATACACACTAACTCCTTGTCTGAACCCCATTTTCAATCCTATTCGATGATGCCCACATCAATGACCTGTTTGTGACATGGTCAAGTGAACATAACTAAAGAAGGCTAATGAGAGAACATGGCCAGGTCCACGGGTCTTTGAGTACATGATTGTGGTGTCGTGGTTACATATTGGGTTGCTAACCACAAGGTCAGCAGTTTAAAACCACAGCCATTCTATGGGAGAAAGGCAAAGCTTTCCACTCCCATATAGACTTACAGTCTCGAAACCCACAGGGATGTCTCCCCTGTCTAATAGCTATGTGTCGGAAATGACCAGATAGCAGTGAGAGTGAGTATAAACATTTTCATTGTATAGATTTTGTTTTAGCAACACCACTGTAAGAATTTTCCTAAAATTATGTACACTGGTACAGATAGGAACTGGAAACACAGGGAATTCAGGATGGATGATCTCTTCAGAACCAGTGGTGAGAGTGGCGATACCCTCGGGAGGGTAGAAAGAGGGAACTGATTACAACTCCCTCCCTAGTGGATGGACAACAGAAAAGTGAGTGAAGGTTAGATGTCAGACAATGTAAGACAATACAAAATAATAATAATTTATAAATAATCAAGGGTTCATGAGGGAGAGGGGAGCAGGGAGGGATGGGAAAAATTAGGAGCTGATACCAAGGGTTCAAATAGAAAGCACATGTTTTGAGAATGCTGATGGCAACAAATGTACAAATGTGCTTGACACAATGGATGTATGTATTGATTGTGATCGTCCTGCACTCAGCATCATTTCATGTGTTTAATGAGTCTGAAGATATTAGTATCAGACATATGGGATAATATTGGACTTATGGACTCAATTTGGACTGGGCTGTAATGTTTTCTTAAAGTATAATTAGTTTTTATATGAAGCTCCTTCTTATACACATATCAGTCTCCCTGGATTTGTTTCTCTTATCTATCCAGACTAACACATATACTATTATTATGAATAATATTATAATGTTATCTCAAAAAGTAAGCAGCACATGAAAAAACTTGGAAAGAACTAACGTGTTTATCCCTATGAGCTGGGTTAAAAAAAAAGTTATGGTGTATTCTAAAACAGAGGATCTTTGACAAAGAGGGAACTCGGAAAGTAATAATAAAAACATATCTTTATAAAATCCAAGTTGAATTTTAAAAATTGAGGTCCAGAAAAGTGTATATAACATGTATCTCTGCTGAATATGTGTATGTATGTTTACTTATACACCCAACACACATGCAGATAGATCCCTTTCTTTCTTTCCTTTTTAAAATCATTTTATTGGGGGCTCATACAATTCTTATCACAATCCATATGTACATCCATTGTGTTAAGCACATTTGTACATTTGTTGCCATCATCATTCTCAAAACATGTGCTTTCTACTTGAGCCCTCAGTATCAGCTCCTATTTTCCCCTTTCCTACCCAATTCCTCCTCCCTAATGAAGCCTTCATCATTTATAAATTATTATTGTTTTGTCATATCTTACACTGTCCAGCATCTCTTTTCACCCACTTTTCTGTGGTCCATCCCCCAGGGAGGAGGCTGTACGTAGATTCTTGTAATCGGTTCCCTCTTTCAACCCCACATTCCCTCCACTCTCCAGGCATTGGTACTCTTACAACTGATCCTGAAGGGATCATCTGTCTTGGATTCCCTGTGTTTCCAGTTGCTATCTGTACCAGTGTACATCCTCTGGTCTAGCCAGATTTGTGGTAGAATTGAGATCATGATAGTGGGTGGGAGGAAGCATTTAAGAACTAGAGGAAAGTTATGTTTCATCGTTGCTACCCTGCAACCTGACTGGCTCATCTCCTCCCTACAACCCTTCAGTAAATGGGTGTCCAATTGCCTACCAATGGGCTTTGAGTCTCCACTGCACTCACCCTGGTTTACAATGATATGATTTTTTTTCTTTGATGCTTGATACTTGATCCCTGATCCCTTCGATAGCTTGTAGTCACACAGGCTGGTGGTGTGCTTCTTCCATGTGGTCTCTGTTACTTCTGAGCTAGATGGCCACTTGTTTATCTGCGAGCCTTTAAGACCACAGATGCTATATCTTCTGATAGCCAGGCACCATCAGCTTTCTTCACCACATTTGCTTATGCACACATTTGTCTTCAGTGATCGTGTCGGGAAGGTGAGCATCATGGAATGCCAATTTAATAGAACAACGTGTTCTTGCATTGAGTAAGTACTTGAGTGAAGGCGCAATGTCCATCTGCTGCCTTAATACTAAACCCATAAATACATGCATGTAGATCTATTTCCCCACCATCCTATATATATTTATACATGTACATGCCTGTATTTAGACTATAAATACCCTTTGTTATGTAGTTCTTTCCTCTATTTCCTTTTAGTTTCCTCTTGTCCCACTGTCATGCTCAGCCTTCATTTGGGTTTCAGTAATTTCTCTCGGTTACATTGTCATTGCTGAATCTCTACCAGGCCTCTCACACCCACCTTGCCACCACTAGTTTTGGATCACCGTTGCTCCCCTGTCCCTGGCTTGGTCAACACCACCTCCTTACCCCTACCCTCTCCTATCCCATGTCCCCCCAGATACATTGGTTCCATTGTTTTCTCCTCCAGACTATTCATCCAGCTTATTTTATCTAGATAGATCTATAGGGATAATAATATGCACCAAAACTTGAGGCATAGCAAGCAGGCGATGAATGAGAACACAGCGATGACAACAAAAAAGAAAACCAATGACCCATAAAAGAATAAATTAATTAAAAGAAAAAATTTACAAAAGAAAAAAAACTGTAAATAGATCAAGGTCTAATTTTTGAACTCTAGGTGTGTCCTTCAGTGAGGTCTGATGGGGTGCCACCCTGTGGCCCCAGAGTCTACCCATTGTACTCCCTAGGGAGCTCCCTGCTCTGCACCCATGGTTGCTCTGCCACATGCCTTTAGTGGTTTGCCTCGGTGTCATGGGGTCAGTCTGGGCCAGTCCTGACATTGAGTCTCCATTGTTATCCCCCTTAGGGCCCTAGACCAGCAAGGGATGGTGTGTCTCATAGTGGAATCAGCCATATGGTCCACTCTGTGCATTGGCTGTTCAGAGTGGGGATATTGTCCTCCAGGATTGGTGGACCATGATGTGCTCCACTCTCTCTTCCTCCCCATTCATTTGCTCAGGTGTGCTCTGATCAGACATGCCCCTTTCCCCTAGCTGAAGCTTCATTGAAGTCCTCTAAAGTAAATTCATCTGGGGGGAGGAGCAGTTGTCCACATAGCTGGTATGGGGGATGAGCCCTCAGGCCCCTCTACTGGCTCCCTACTCCTGCCAGCACCCTGCATTCACATCCCGAACACAGTCTTTAAGTCTGGTCCCTCTTTCCCTGTAGAGACACAAACAATACCCTCCCTTTGGGTGGGTCAGTGCCCTATTCCCCTGCCACACATCTCTTTTTCCCCCCTTTCCTTCCTCCCAACCTCCTTTTTACTTGGCTACCATATGTACCCCTGGATTTGGCCTGGCCCCTGCCAAACTACCTGGACCTCACCCCTGGAGTGTTTGTATACAGAAGCTTTTTCCCTGTGCCCCTTTTGCATTTTTCTTTTCTGTTCTGTTCTTTTATTTTTAAATAAACTTACCTCAATGGACTCATGTTATACTTGTCCTTTTGTGGTTGGCTTACTTAATTAGCATAATTTCCTCCAGTTCTTCCCATGTAGTGATATGCTTCATGCATTCATACTGTTTTTAGTGATGCATAGTACTCTGTTGTATGTATGTACCACAGTTTTTTAATCCATTCTTCTGTTGATCGAAATTTGGGTTGTTTCCAACTCCTTGCGATGGTGAACTGTGCCACAATGAACAATGGAGCACAGATGTCTGGCCATTGTTTTTTTCTTGCCTAGTCTGGGTATATGTCCAGTAGGGGAATTGCTGGGTCGTATGGTAGCTCAATTTCCATCTGTTTTAGAAATCGCCAAATTGATTTCCATAGTGGCTGTACATATTTATAGGTCCACCAGCAGTGGATGAGAGTTCCTATCTTACCACAGCCTCTCCAACACTTGTTGCTTTCTGATTTTTAGAATTGGGTTATCTTTGAAGGTAGTTGATATCTCATCGTTGTTTTGATTTGCATTTCTCTTATGGCTAATGATCAGGAACATTTTTCTCCTATGTGTATAGGCCATTCAGATTCCCGACTCTGTGAAACTTCTGTTCAGGTCCTTTGCCCACCTCCTCATTGGCCAGTTAGTTTTTCTCATGATGTAAGCTTGCAAAGTATTATAGATTTTAGTAATAAGGCCTTTGTCTGATGTGTCCTTGCTAAAGATGTTTTCACAGTCAGTGGGCTCTCTTTTTACTCTCTTCGTGAATTCGTCCAATGTACACAGGTGTTTTTCTCTTCAGTATATCCCACTTGTCTATTTGTGACTTTTCTGTATTTGTATCCTTGCCTATTTTTGATAGCCTATGTATTATTCCCTGTGCCAAGATTCTCAGGTTTGTCCTAATTCACTCATTAATAGCCCAATTTGTTTTTGGTTTTATCTCAAGGTCTGTGATCCACCTTGAATTTATTTTTGTGCATGGAGCGAGGTAAGGGTCTTGCTTGATTTTTCTGCAGGTTGATATCCCATTTTTTCAGCACCATTTATTGAAGATGGCATCTGCTTCCTATTTAATATTTTTGGGGCCATTATCAAAGAACAATTGCCTGTATGCTAATGTTTTTATTTCTAGGTCTTCAGCTCTTTTCCATTGGTCTAAATATCTGTAATTATACCAGTACCACACTGTTTTTACGACTGTGACCATATAGTACGGGTTAAAGTCAGGCAGAACAAACCCTCCCACTTTGTCCTTCTTCTTGAGGATCTCTCTGCTAATTCTGGGCTTCTTCTCCCTCTATATGAAGTTGGTAATCAGTTTCTCCAATTTTTTGAAGAAGGATGCTGGTATTTGTATCGGGATAGCATTGAACTTATATAGTGTCTTGGGCAGAACTGACATCTTTACTATATTGAGTCTGCCAATCCACCAGCATGGGATATTCTTCCCTTTGTTGAGCTCACTCTTGATTTCTTGCAGTAGTGTTTTATAATTTTCCTTACAAATTTTTCACGTTTTTACTCAGGTATATCCCTAGGTATTTCCATTTGTGCTTGGCTATTGTAAAGGGTACTACCCTTTTAATTGTATTTTCTGTGATCTTGTCTGATATGTAGAGCAGTCCAATAGACTTCTGTTAGTTGATTTTGTATCTTGCCTCTCTGCCATATTCATCTATTGCTTCCAACACTCCGCTTGTGGAGGCTAACGGATCTTCGATATATAGAATCATTTCGTCTGCGAATAATGATAATTTCACTTCTTCTTTCCCAAGAAGAATACATTTAATATCTTTCCTTTGTCTTATGTTGTTAGCTAAGACCTCCAGTATGATGTTAAATAGGAGTGTGGACAAGGAGCATCCTTGTCTGGTCCTCTTTTTCAGTGGAATTGTTTGCGTCTTTTCTCCATTAACTATCACGTTGGCTCTTGGTTTTTCATACATGGCTTGTATTATATTGAGGAATTATGTTCCTTCTATTCCTATCTTCTTGAGTGTCTTAAACAGGAATGTGTGTTGAATGTGGTTGAATGCTTTTCCGCACCTATCAATATTATCATGTGGTTCTTATCATTTTTCCTGCCAATATGGCAAGTAATGCTGATGGTCTTTTGTATGTTGACCATCCCTGCATCCCTGGTATGAATCCCACTTGGTCACATTGAATTATTTTTTAAATATGCTTTTGTATTCTATTGTTAAGGATTTTTGCATCAGTGATCATTAGGGATATTGGTCTGTAGTTCTCAATTCTTGTGGTATATTTTCCCACTTTAGGCATCAGAGTTATACTAGCTTCATAGAAAGACTTTGGGAATTTTCTGTCTTTTTCTATGTTCTGGAAGAGTTTGTGTAGGATTGGTGTCAGTTCTTCCCTGAATGCTTGGTAGAATTCTCTTGTGAAGCCATCAGGCCCAGGGGATTTTTTTGTTGGAAATCCCTTGATTACCTTGTCTATTTCTTCCATTGCTATGCGTCTGTTGAAGTTCTTGACATCCATCTGGGATAGTCTAGGGATGGATTGTGTTTCCAAATATTTGTCCATGTTTTCCAAATTGTTGCATTCTTTAGATTATAAACCCTCATAGTACTGTGTAATTATCCTTTTGATTTCATTAGGGTCTGTTGTAATGTCCCCTGTTTCATCCCTCATCCTTGCAAATGTCTTTTGTTTCTTCCTTTCTTTGGTTAGGTTTGCCAGCGGTCTATCAATTCTGTTAATTCTTTCAAAGAACCAACTTTTAGCAGCATTAATTTTCCCCCTAGTTTTCTTGTTCTTCCTCTCCCGCATCTTGGATCTAATTTTTATTATATCTATCCTCTTGCTATTAGTAGGGTTGTTCTGTTAACTCTGCTATAATTGGTGTAAATTTTGTGCCAGCATATCATCCATGAGTCTCTCTTCTTTTATAATGTATGCATTTATTGCTATTAGCCTTCTCTGATAAATGCCTTTGCTGTATCCCACAGGTTTTGGTACATCATATTTTCGTTTGCATTGGTTTCTAGAAACTTCCTGATTTCATCTCTGATCTGGGTCAATACCCACTCCTTTTGCAATAGAAAATTGTTCATCCTCCAATTGCTTTCCCTTGTTTTCTTCACTGTCCTTCTGTTAATTTCTAGCCGTATGGCACAGCGATCAGAGAGAGATGTCTGTATAATCTCTATGTGCTTGAATTTACTCATATTCAACTTGTGTCCCAGCATGTGATCTATTTATAAATATGTACCATGTGGGCTTGAAAAGAAAGTGATTCTTTTTTGCCTGTGGGTGGGAAGCTCTGAAAATATCTATCAAGTCAGGTTGTCCAATTGTGCCATTTGGAGCTGTAGCCTCCTTGTTGAATTTCATTCCCAATTATCTGTCTTTTTCAGAGTCGTGTATTATAGTCACCAACTATAATTGTTGCGCCTGTGATTTCTTTTTTCTTCTTTTGGAGTGTTTGATTTACAAATTTCAGAGGTCTCTTGCTATTTGCATATATGTTTATTATGCTCACTGGTTCTTGGTCTACTGTTTCCTTGAGCATTATATAGTACCCCTCCTTGTCTCTTGTTATGGCCTGTCAGATAGATCCTTTTCTTCATGTGCTTTTTATAAAACAATATTACACACTGGTTTTCAATGGTTAGCACCTTTAGATTAGCAATAAAGTGGGTATGAAGTTATTTAACTTTCTTTCTTTCTTTTTATTTTTTTAGGAGCCCTGGTGCTCTAGTGGTTTAGTGTGGGGCTGCTAACTGCAAGGTCAGCTGTTCAAAACTACAGTCACTTCAAGGGAGAAAGAGAAGATTTTCTATTCCTGCAAAGAATTGTAGTTTCAGAAACCAACAGAGGCAGCTCTATCCTGTAAAAGAAGGTCGCTATGAGTCAGAATCAACTCTATGACAGTAAGTTTGTTCTTGATTACTTAATTTTATATTGTAAATATATATGTGTACATCTTTATAATTTTGAAACATGTCAGCAGATATCAAAGATCTTTGCAAGGGAGCTATGGGCTATTTTAAAATTTGAGTAGTGATTTTGCATCTGCATATTAATATATGTATATTTTAAAAATTAAGCTCAAAGAATTATAAATATAGGAACAACAAAAAAAATAAAACAGGGTTACTTCATCCTTAAGCCATAAGATCACTTTGACATAAATAGTTGTTTCCTTTGACTTTCTATGGTCTGACTTCATCAGAACCAATATAGAAATACATAAAAATAGATATCTGAATGCAATCCCTAGAGATTCTGATTCCAGAGAAGCTGGCTTAGATGAAGACAAATGTGGCATCAAGACTGGTAGGAAGGCTTTTATTAACAGCATGCTCTATGTAGATGACACAACCTTGTTTGCTGAAAGTGAGCACCTGAAACACTTGCTGATGAAGATCAAGAATTGCAACCTTTAGTATGGAGTACAACTCAATGCAAAGAAGACCAGAATCCTCACAAGTGAACCAGTAGATCATCTCATGATAAAGCAGAAAAGGTTAAAGTTGTTGAGGATTTTGTCTTGCTTGGATTCATAATCAATGCTCACAGAAGCAGCAGTCAAGGAATCAAATGACACATTGTATTGGGTAAATCTGCTGTGTAAGACCTCTATCGTGTGTTGAAAAATAAGAAGGTGGCTATGAGGACCAAGGTGTGACCCGTTCAAGCTATGGGGTTTTCCATTGCCTCATACACATGTGAAAGTTGGACACTGAATTTGGATGTCCAAAGGAAAATGAATGCTTGATTTACAGTGTTGGAGAAGACTACCAAAAGTACCATCTACTGTCAAAAGAACAAATGTGTATATCTTTGGAGAAGTACAGCCAGACTGCTCTTCAGAGACAGGAATGTCAAGACTTTGTCACATGTATTTTGAACATGTTATCCGGAGTGACCAGTCCCTTGAGAAGGACATCAAGCTTGGTAAAGTAGAAGGGCAGAGGAAAAGAGGGAGACCTTCACGTTCGACAAGATGCATTGACACAGTGGCTGCATTGATGGACCTAGACATAAGAACTATCATGAGGATGACACAGGACTGGGCAGTGTTTTGTTTGGTTGTATGTAGAATTGCTATGAGTCAGATACAACGTGACAGTACCTAATAACAGCATGGACTATAGGAGTAAGCTCAATGAGCAGTACCTAGTATTCACAGAGCCAGAGACAATGTCACCTGCTTATTTTGATTATTATTTTAAGTCGTAGTAGATCACAGGTGTAGGCAATAAAATCAGCTATGTTTCAAAGACTTCCATACAGGATGGAAGAAAGGGTAATTTTGAGGCAGAGCAGGGGCTCTTTTGTTGGTATGTTCTTTCAGAAGAGCTTTCAGATCGCTGTGGGGACTTCTAGAGGACTCTTCATTCCATTCATCTCAAACACAGTGTGATTCCATCCTAGATTATAGCACCAACTGCAGTCCCAGGGAGTGGGAAATTGGTAATCAATCAGAGCATCTAGGAATTAGTGAGAGGAAGTTATATTTAACATCGTTTTGTTCACCTCCTGCCCAGATCTCGGGTTTCATGAGGCACCAGGGCACATTTTAAAGACCCTGCTTTTAAATCCTTAAGAATGTGTCAGGATACTGAGTGCTCAAGCTGGAAGAGACCTTGGAGACTACGTACTGATTACTTCATTCATTAGATTATTCAAACAGCAACACCACACGAGCCCTTGATGATTTAACACCTGCAATGAGCCAGGTACTGTGCTAATCACTTCACATCTATCGCCTCCAACCTTTCAGCCACCCATCAAAGGAGCTGTCATTAGCTCTTTCATATTTGAAGAGCTGTGGTTCAGAGAGTTTAAGTCACCAGGCTGAGGTGACATAATTCACAATGGGTGGGGCTGGCAATGGAAGCCAGGCACATCTGAGTACAAAACCCATAAACTTTCATTCTATCCCGTTAAGTGTTTCTAAGGGCCAGACAGGCATGTAGTGTATCTTTACTCTCCCCTATAGGCAGGGTTGTAGCCATGACCCTGAGGCTCATGAAGGGTTGGTTAATGGCTGTGAGTCAGCCCAGGAGAGGTACTAGGTTTAAGTCTGCCTCTTTACAACTATGTGACTTAGGTAACCCCTTAAATGACCACCCTACCTTGAGTTTTTGTTCATTGGACCCTGGAGTTTCAAATGAAATCATCCTCCTCACATCCTTGATTCTTATTGTAAATGGCTGCCAAGTCAATGCTGACGCACAGTGATGGCCTGTGTTACAAAGAACTGGTCCTCAGCATTCTATTGGTCATAGTCTCTACAGAAGTGGATCACCAGTACTTTCTTTCCGGGTGCTTCTGGGTGGGTCCAAACTGCCAACCTTCAGTTCACAGTACCATGAGAACTAGTTGTGCCACATTGGGGCGTTATCCCCGAAGCTGTGGAAGCTTACAGATTGTCAAGGTCTTTCCTGGAGAAGGGGCTTGAATTCCTGGTCACTGTTGTTCCAGTCTCATTGTTCTCTAGTGTAGGTAAGGATGCTCTCATCTGTAGGGTTTCTTATTGCTCTGCCTGTGCCACCTGCCACCCAGCTGTGCTTCCAATGAGGAGCACAGTTCATTTTTCTTTTTCTTCTACTTTTTCCTCTTCAAAGTACATGTGCATCAGAAGTATAATATGTGTAACACCTTAGATGAAATATATTTTGGGCTGCCTCTGTCTCCACTCAATTCCTGGACTGCATCAGAATCCATGCTTTTCCTTAAACCATAGTGCACTAGCCTTTAGCACCACAAAGATGAAGAATCAAGAAGAATCCAGCTCTTCCCTACAGCATTTCCCTGCTCCCTGTGCATTGGTGACAGCGGCAGACAAGAGGCTGCTGCGGAGCAGCTTTGAGGGCTGTCCAGTGCTGTAGACAAAGGTCATCAAGAGCCCTCTCTGTAAGGGACAGAACTGCAGGAGGGCTCACATGTCCACGGAGGGATCCTTGGCATTAGAAAGTTCACCCTGGGTGCCGAGCTTTCTAACAATGTTGAAATAGTCATATAACAAGATTGCTGTACCTTTGCGTCTCCTTAAACTAGCAGCACACAGAATTACACTTAAGCAACGGATTTACTAAGAGAGCAGAGGTTTATCACAAAAGGATGAGGTTATTACCATTTAGAAGTGATAACTCTGGTTTGTACGGATCCATTTCAATGCTACTTTATTTCCTTTGTCATAACCCCCCACTCTCCAACACTACCCTCCCAAGACCCTCCCCCCACACTTAGCCCTCAGTTTTCCCAGTGAAGCTCTGCCTCTGCCCTGAGCCCTCAGGGAAGCGGAGGCACTATTTGTCCCACCTAGACTTCTGAAGGCCGAATGCAGTCTCCTGTCTCCATGCTTAATGAGGAAAGCCTCAGTCAGTGAGACTGGTGCTGAGATTTTATGCAGGCCCTGGGCCGAGGGGCTTAGCCAGGAATTCAACCAGCACTGCCCTCTCTCCCCTGAGAGCTACAAACTGCAACAGCTCTGGTAAAACCAGAGAGCAATTTCCCAAGCAGGAGATGAGGAACTTTTAATGAGTTGAGGGGAGCTTTCCCCATTCCTCTCCTTGTCTTCTAGTCTGCCTAATTAGATTGCCTGCTGTAAGAAGCTCATCATGGCTTCGAGTCAGCTAAAAGAGTGGATGCTCAGAGGGTCAGTAGACCCTGACAAGAGTTTACCTAGTGAGTAAACCATATGACGGGATTTCAGATACTGGGGAAATTGCCTCTTGCTTTCTTCCTTCTTTGTCTTCTTCCTCTAAGTCATGCCTGAAAATATATTAATAGCACTGTTCCAAATCTTTCAAAGAGAGTAAGAAGCATCAAATAAAGAGTGCAGATGTCCTTGAAGGGTGGGATGCATTTTCAATCATTTCATTCATTCATTTACTTTTATTCTTCATAAGCATAGCTATATTCTCTACTGGAGCATGGGATACAGAAGGGATCTTCTTTTCAATTTGGAGAAGAGAGATACATATATAAATGGTTATCAAAACAATTGGAAAGTGAACAAAGACAATTGGAAATACAATGCTATAGGGATCAAGTGGTGTGAAGGGGCCTTAGAAGACAGGCATTTGCCTGTTTTATAAGCTAGTCAGCTTCCACTCACAGCAATTCTAAGAGCAGCATTAGAGAATGCTCTCTGGTCCAGCAGCACAACGGAATGCTCTCTGGTCCAGCAACAGAACAGAATGCTCTCTGGTCCAGCAGAACAAGAGAATCCTCTCTGGTCCAGCAGCACAACAGAATGCTCTCTGGTCCAGCAGCATAACAGAGTGCTTGTTGGTCTAGCAACATCCTCACAGTTGTTATATTGTAGCCAATTGGTACAGCCATGGCTTCCATCCACCTCATTGGGGAGGTGAGTCCACCACCCTTTCTCTTTTTCATGGACCCTCTATTTCACTCAGCATGATGTCTTCCCAAGGATGCGTCTCTCTTATTAACGTGCTGTGGTAGATATATAATCATTTGTCAATTTTTGGATTAAGAGTGTAGGGGTGGAGTCTAGCTTATCAAGGAGGCCTCTGTGTGGACATGGCCTTCTCCTGAGAATTCTGGGAAATGTGGAACTTCCTCCTTGGAGGCGGGGGACACTTCTCTCTCTCTGCCACTCCCTGGGAGACATTGCAGCTGACAAGACACATGGAACCCTAGTGCCCTGAGCCGGACAAACCAGATGGATTCAACCAGACCTTTGAAGCTGGGGAAGCCACGGAGAGCACCCTGCCAGAGCTGAGATGCGTACAACACTACTGGACCAAAAGACTTTCTACCCACTGGCTTGTGATCATCCTGCATTTGGCTTCATTGCATGTTTCATGAGTCTGAAGAGGACTTTATAGATTGGTATTGGACATGTGGGCTAATATCAGACTTATGGCCTTGTACTGGATTGGGTTGGAAAGTTTTCACAATGTTCAATTCCTCTTGTACATAAACCTCTCCCTTATATACATATGAGTGCTTGTGAATTTGTTTCTCTACTCTACCCAGATTAACACACGTACCCAAGGGACATGACACAAGTCTTGACATCCTCACTTCTAAAAAGCATTCTGTCTGTACTTTTTCCAAGACAAATTTGTTTGACAGTCCACAGATCTTTCCATATATTTTGCTAATACAATAATTCAAATGCATTAATTCTTCCCTACTCATTGTCCGAGTTTCAGGGGCATATAAGGATTAAACATGCCATGGCTTGAGTCAGGCACACCTTAGTCTTCAAAGGGACATCTTTGCTTTCATGTTCTATAGAGGTTTTGACCAGCAGTGTTACCTGATGCATTACATTGTTTGGTTTCTCAGTTGCTACTTCCATGAACATTGACTGGGGATCCAAGCAAAATGAAATCTTGACCACTTCTCCATTTGCCCTGATATTGTCTATTGGTCCCCTTGTGAAGATTCGTGTTTTCTTTACAATGAATTGCAATCTATAGTTAGGGTTACAATCTTTGATCTCCATTAGCAAGTCTCTCAAGTCCTCCTGGCTTTCTACAATCAAGACAGCGCCATCTACGTATTGTAGGGAGGTAACAAGCCAGCAATTAATCCTAACACCGGACTCATATAGTTTAGCTGCTTGAAGGATTTTCTCAGTATACGGGTTGAATAAACATGGTGAAAGGATATGATCCAGACACAACCTTTCTTCATTTTAAAACCACACAGTTTTCATTCCTTCCCTTTGAATAACTGCCTCTTGTTCTATGTATATGTTCAGCCTGAGAACAAGAAAGTGTTTTGGAATGCCATTCTTCTCAATGCAATCTATACTTTGTTATGATTCACACAGTTGAAGTTGAACACATTTGGTTAGTCAATAAGACATAAGTACACATCTTTTGGGTATCTTTACTTTCAGCTAAGATCCACCTAGCATCAGTGACGATATCCCTCATTTCAAATTCTCTCCTGAATCTGGATTGAATTCTTGGCAGCTCCCTGTAGATGTACTGATGCAACCATATGATATCAATGACATCGTTCAATAATTCCCATATTCTGAATGGCCTCCTTTCTTGAGAATGGGTATAAATATGGCTATATTTTAATGAGTTAGCCAGGCCATTCTCTTGAAAATTTCTTGCCATAGGCAAGCTTGTATTTCCAGTGTTTTATCCCATCCCTGGAGTCGTGTTTTTTCATCAATGCCTTCAGAGCAAATGATCTTCAATAGCTTTGTTTCCTTATCGTATTCTATCTCTCGATTGCCAATCAATTCTTTTTGCTACAGTGGTGTCTTCTTTGGGTTACAATGACATTTTCTTTGGATGATTCTCCTATTGTTCAATATTTTGCCATGGAATCCTTCAATACTGAAGCACAAAGTTTGAATTTTTCATTCAATCCATTCAGTCTGAGTTTGAGTGTGTTCTAATGACAAAAGTCTTGATAATCTGTGCTATGATATCGGGAACATCATGCGCAGAGAAACAAAAGGTCATTTTAAGGAAACAGGAAATAATGAAATTAGAGAAGGGGATATAAGAAGACACTCTGAAACTCACTCTTGAGTGTGAAGGGGTAAAAGTAAAAGAGCTAACCAGCAAATTTCAGAGAACAGCTTGAGCAAACCAAGTAGAGTATTATAATTAAATGTGCCAAGATTAGGAGTTAGAAAGCCAGATATGCACAGCGTATCCAAAGCTGCAAGGGTTGAAGAAAGAGTTCACCAGTAAAGTTGCCATTTGCATTGTTGTGTTTTTTTAAAGTTATTTGCAATGATGAATCATTGATGTTTGCAAGATTTTATCATGCAAGCTCTAGCTTCATTTTTATCACAAAGTCATAATTTTCAGCTATTGATTCTTCCTTTTGTCTCCAACTTTTACATGCCAAATCATCAGTCAGTACCAATGCATTCAAATCACATGTTGGATCAATGTTGGACTTATGGAGTTGGTAGAATTTCTTGACAATGAATGTGACATTATTCTTCTTTGGCTGTTAGCTCAATGTCAGAAGTTCAAAACCACCAGCTGCTCCATGGAGAACGATGGTGTTGTCTAATCCCATCAAGAACTACACTCGTGGAAACCCACAGTGGCACTTCTACCCTGTCCTCAAGGGTTCCTATAAATGGGAATCAGCTCGATGGCACTGAGTTTTGTGGTAGTGAAATCATAGTAATCCTATGATGCAAGATTGCTAATGCCAGTCCTTTCCAGTTCATTTACACTTAGAATATCAATCATTATAAATCCCATATCATTTTTGATAACTTCCAAAATACATGGTAGATTCCATCTTCAGATTATCGGTAGCCGCTTGTAGCTGTTTTTTCTCATTTTGTGTCATTTTCTCCCAGCAAATGAAAATTCTGAAAGCTTTCCTTTGCCCACTTCATTACACTCAACTCTACTTTGATAAGGGAGATTTTCCCCTTTTGTATTTTGAGTTTATTCCAACTTGCGGACCTTGTCTCCTGCTCTATATCAGATAACATTTTGTCACTGTTCATGAAGTTTTCAGTGGCTAAATTTTCAGAGGTGGACCACCTCTCCCTTTTTCCTAGCCTGCCTTAGTCTGGAAATTCCACTGAAAACTGTCTACCACCAATGACCCTACTGGAATTTGAAATACCAGTGACACATCTTCCGGAATCACAATAACACATAGCTGCCACTCTGACAGTGAGTAAAGGTTGGGTGTTTGGGAGGGTTGGGGGTGGGGCGGGGGGGGGGGCAATTGAACATGAGGCACTATAAGTAGTTCACAATGACAACTGTGAGATTTAGGAGGATTGCCGGGATTGCCCTGAGGCGACCCTGGGGAGAGATAAGAACCTGGGGGAAAAGGCCTGTTTACTTCCAGCTCGGGTTGCCATGCAGGGCTGAAGTTTCTTGATAAAATTTCTAAATAATGAATACCAAGAGGTTCGGAGTTTCCTCTTAGTTTTAACCTGGCCTTTTCCCATGGTGGGCATTTCTGTGATGAAAATTATCTCCTTTTCTCAAAGATAGGCCATGCTCAGTTATTGCCTTTGCCAGGAGAAATCAAGAGAATCCACCTCTTCATCCATCTTTCCAACGAGACCTAAAAGGTCAGGGTTAGTATCTAATTTTTAAAATCCACAACATCTTGGAACACAATACCATTAACAAATGATTTGTCTGCCTGGCATAAGAACTTCCATCTGTGCAATCGCTACTTAGGTGGGTCCAGTCTGCTCACACTCACTGGACTCAGGAACACAGTTCGACTGGAATAGAGACATACTGGCTGCTTCCAGCACTAGCACAGTAAGATCAGGGGCAGATCCACAAATATATGTGAGGAAAATTGCTACAGCTAACTGTGTCAAGTTATAAACACGCTGGATCAACAAGAAGAGGAACATTCCTCAGCTACACAAACATTCCCAGAGCAGCTTTCCATGCATTCAAGCTGTTCATTCCACAGCAAAGAAGCACAAAGGAGAAGACACTGAGCATAGGGGTTTTCTATTCCACAGATTTGCACAATCGTGTGCGTACACACACACACACACACACACACACACACACACACTGAGGTAGTTAGTTTATTGTGCCAACCTGGCCGATAAACACATGTGGGGTTAATTGAAGGGCAGAGGGATAAATGGCTCCATGACCCTCACCTTTCAAGTTCCCGGGTCTCTTGTTTTATGATGGCCGGAGCAGGGTGCAGCTGCCTTAGCCAGTTCCCTGGTTCAGCTGCCAAGGCTCACTTCCTGCAGGACATCCCTGAGAAGAAGCCACATGCTGTGTGGAGACCCCTGCCAGCGCTGAGATGCTTACATGTTAACTGACTCAGCTTTCCTCCTGCAATCGGCATCATTGTGTGTGTTTTGTGAGATGGAGGAGGACTTTGTGAATTAGTGTTGGGCATATGGGAAATGGGTTAATGCTGGACTTGTGGGCTTGGGCAGCACTGGATTGGGATGTTCTCTTGATGTACACTTACCCTTTATATAAAACTCTCTTATACATATGAGTTTATGTGGATTTGTTTCTCTTAAGTACCCAGACTAACACACACACACACACATACACACACACACACACACCACAAATCAAGATTGAAGCACTCTAAATTCGCCACACTAAAACTATCAGAGATTGAGAAATACTGTGCTAGGCACACACACATTCTCAATAAAATCTGTTTTCTTTTATGCTTTGAACCTGTTTTTTTAATTAAGCATTTTAATAAAGGAAACTGCAAAAGGATATTGTTTGGGAGGTAACTTGTAATTGGGTTGAGATTCAGTTTTATTAAGAACCGTGTGCCTTTTTCCTGGGCCTAGTGTGCTGCTTTGTCCTGAGGCGGCAACAGAGCTGTATGTCTCTCTGCGTCTGATGAAGGATACAGCCTCAAAACAAGTACGTTCAAATGTGTGTAAGAGCTGATATGATAGGAGTTTCTTAAGGCAGTATTTGAGGTCCAAAGGAATCAGCAATTAATTTAAATTGATAGATGAACAAAATTTTAGAATTATAATAAGGTGTGATCTTTTCAAGATTGGTTAGTGCTCACTAAATAAAAAGTCTAACCCACAGCATGGAAGAGACTCTGAGTCATAGTGGTCCTAGAGTGAGTCATATAGAGTTCCAGGCTGTAACTCTGTAGGGAGCAGAATGCCTCATCTTCCTCCAATGCAGAAGTTGGTGGGTTTAAACCACTGATTTTGCAATTAGCACTCTAATTTGACCTGACAGCACCACCAGGGCTCTTTCGTGTCAATAGAGGACATTGAAAAACACATACTCACAAATGATCTATGACCTGAGAAGCACAGACTGATTTTTAATCCAGATAATCTTTTTAAGCAAGTTGATTGATTTAGTAATGTAGAGAAATTATGTCAGAAAATATTTGATATGTAACACTTGTTTCAATATAATTGATTCATTAAGCAAACAATATCCATTGACAGGTTCTGATTTTACACTCCTTGGTCACTTGGTATTTCTTCTAAATTTACATATCAGTGCACAAGAAGAACTTCACTATGACATAGCAACTGATAATTTCCCAGTTGTTTCTTAGTTTAATCACCCAAGGCAGGAAAAATTATAGTCAAAAAACTTTTTTTGTTACACAAAATCACATCCATAGAATATTTGAAAATTGTGAAGATTCATTCTCTTTGTAACACTGAAAATATTTTATCAAAGATTTGATAGTAAGTTAAAAATAAAATCAGAAATAGCATAGTCCACTTGAATAAATCTTCACAATTTAGTAGAGAGGGTAAAAAATTAACTTTCTTTTCAAATATATTTTTGTTCAAATTTGATCTAAAATTTAAAGAGCTGTGTATTGCTACACAAATAATTTTGATTCTTCTGGCCTGTTTATAGTATATTAAGTTAGTAATAATATATTTATGTGAAGAATATATATTACTTAATATATCAATGGGTTCACTACATTTCTATAGATCTTACTCGTGTTTATGTTTGATGAGCCCCAAATGAGAGATCATACCTTTACACAACTAGTATTACATTTCAACAGGTGCAAGAGGGGTCTGTGCCCATATTCCAAGGCTTTTTTTAAAACACAATTTATTAGGGGCTCATACAACTCTTATCACAGTCCATACATATACATACATCGATTATCTAAAGCACATCTGTACATTCTTTGCCCTAATCATTTTTTTCTCCTCCTTTCTTCTTTTACATTTTATTAGGGACTCATACAACTCTTATCACAATCCATACATATACATACATCAATTGTATAAAGCACTTCCATACATTCCCTACCCCAATCATTCTCAAAGCATTTGCTCTCCACTTAAGCCCTTTGCATCAGGTCCTCTTTTTTTCCCCCTCCCTTCCCGCTCCCCTCTCCCTCATGTGCCCTTGGTAATTTATACATCGTTATTTTGTCATGTCTTGCCCTATCCGGAGTCTCCCTTCCCCCCTTCCCTGCCGTCCCTCTCCCAGGAAGGAGGTCACATGTGGATCCTTGTAATCACTTCCCCCTTTCCAACCCACTCACCCTCTACTCTCCCAGCATCGCCCCTCACACCCTTGGTCCTGAAGGTATCATCCACCCTGGATTCCCTGTGCCTCCAGCCCTCATATGTACCAGTGTACAGCCTCTGCCCTATCCAGCCCTGCAAGGTAGAATTCGGATCATGGTAGTTGGGGGGAGGAAGCATGCAGGATCTGGGGGAAAGCTGTGTTCTTCATCGGTACTACCTCGCACCCTAATTGACCCATCTCCTCTCCTGAACCCCTCCGTGAGGGGATCTCCAGTGGCCGACACTTGGGCCTTGGGTCTCTACTCTGAACTTCCCCCTTCATTCAATATAGTGTATACACACACACACACACACACACACACACACATATATATATATATACATATACACACATATATTTTTTTTTTGCATGATGCCTTATACCTTGTCCCTTTGGCACCTCATGATTGCACTGGCCAGTGTGCTTCTTCCATGTGGGCTTTTTTGCTTCTGAGCTAGATGGCCGCTTATTCACCTTCAAGCCTCTAAGACCCCAGACACTATCTCTTTTGATAGCCGGGCACCATCAGCTTTCTTCACCACATTTGCTTATGCACCCATTTGTCTTCAGCGATCCTATCATGGAGGTGTGCAGACAATGATATGATTTTTTTGTTCTTTGATGCCTGATAACTGATCCCTTCGGGACCACTCGATCACACAGGCTGGTGTGTTCTTCCATGTGGACTTTGTTGCTTCTGAGCTAGATGGCCGCTTGTTTATCTTCAAGCCTTTAAGACCCCAGTAACTATCTCTTTTGATAGCCGGCACCATCAGCTTTCTTCACCACATTTACTTGTTCACCCACTTTGGCTCCAGCCGTTGTGTTGGGAGAGTGAGCATCTTAGAGTTCCAATTTAATAAAAGAAAGTATTCATGCATTGAGGGAGTGTTTGAGTAGAGGTCCAAGGTCCTTCCACCACCTTAATGCTTAACCTATAAATATAGACACATAGTTCTATTTCCCCCATCCTCCTATATATATTTGCATGTACATGCCTTTGTTTCTACAAGGTTTTTAAAAAAATAGGTATCCTGTTCAGTTTAATTCAGAAATAGATATTTGAAGAAATAGAGGCCAGAACTAGGAGACAAAGGGCCTTCACTGAGGCCCAAATACAGGCATGCACACGTGCAAATACATCCATATAGGGTGGTGGGAAAATAGATCTACTTGCACATATCTATAGGCTCAGCATCAAGCCAGCAGATGGACACTGGGCCTCCACTCAAGTACTTACTAGATGCAAGAGCATCTTGCTCCATTAAATTGGCATTCCATGATGCACACCTTCCTGACACGGTTGCTGAAGGCAAATGTGTGCATAAGCAAATGTGGCAAAGAAAGCTGATGGTACCCAGTCATCAAAATATGCAGCATGTGGGGTCCCAAAGGCTTGCAGGTAAACAAGTGACTAACTCAGAAGCAACAAAGCCCACATGGAAGAAACACACCAGCCTGTGAGACCATGAGGTGTAGAAGGGACCAGGTATCAGACATCAAAGAACAAAAAATCATATCAGTGGGTGCCCACCCTCCATATATTATCATGGAAGACAAATGTGTGCATAAGAAAATGTGGTAAAGAAAGCTGATGGTGCCCAGCTACCAAAAGATATAGCGTCTGGGGTCTTAAAGGCTTGAAGATAAACAAGCGACCATCTAACTCAGAAGCAACAAAGCCCACATGGAAGAAGCACACCAGCCTGTGTGATCACAAGGTGTTGAAGGGATCACGTATCAGACATCAAAGAACAAAAAAATCATATCATTGTGAATGAGGGGGAGTGTGGGGTGGAGACCCAAAGTCCATCTGTAGGCAACTAGACATCCCCTTATGGAAGGGTCATGGGGAGGAAACGAGCCAGTCAGGATGCAGGTGTAGCAATGATGAAACACACAACTTTCCTCTAGTTCCCTAGTGCCTCCTCCCCACCCACCCCCATCATGATCCCAACTCCACCCCACAAATCTGGCTAGACCAGAGGATGCACACTGCTACAGATAGGAAATGGAAACACAGGGAATCCAGAACAGATGATCCCTTCAGGACCAATTATGAGAGTGGTAATACTGGGAGGGTAGAGGGAGGGTGGGGTAGAAAGGGGGAACCAATAACAAGGATCCAAACACAACCTCCTCCCTGGGGGATGGAGAACAGAAAGGGTGGCAAAGAGACATCAGAGATGCAAGACATGACAAAACAACAATAATTTATAAATTATTGGGGGTTCATGATGGAGGGGGAGCAGGGAGGGAGGAGGAAAATGAGGAGCTGATATCAAAGATTCAAGTGGAAAGCAAATGTTTTGAGAATGATGATGGCAACAATGGATAGATGGACTGTGAGAAGAATCATATGAGCCCCCAATAAAATATTTTTTAAAGAAATAGATATTTGACTGGAGATCGCATCAACAGTATATTCCTTACATCTTCCCAAGGATGGCACTGGGAAATATCTTCTCAAGTGTGGGTTCTGATTGTTATCCTGCTTTATATGGCCATGAATTTCACAGATTTTTGGTGATATGGAGGCATTTGTGTCGTTATTTAAGAATTTTACCTTTCCATACTCCGTGGGTAGATTTTCTTCTATAGCTAGGTTTGTGAAGGTCTCCATCTCTGTCGAGTTGCTTCTGAGAATCATCCAGCAGTGCCCCTTCTCCTGCGGTAAAATCCACAGCTACGTCCTCAAGTGTCACTGAGTCCATTTTTCAGTCGAGCTTCTGAAAGTCAAATTGATGCACTCTCCAAATAAAAGGCAGAGACACTAGGAAATTTGGAACATGGTGAATGAATTTGGTTCACCAGTCAGCAGTTCAAATCCTTGTGATACATAAGTGCAAGACAGTAGTCGCAGGTTTCTGGAGCTCTCTAGACTAGACTGTATTTTGTTATGTGTGGCAAGTCTGCAACCTTTGAGCTGAAGAGATGCAAGGAGTCTTCGGCAGGCGGCACCTCTAGGAGTGCTGGCAACAGGGTGGTCCGGGTATAGATGCTTCTCTAGCACCAGGTGCAGTGCACAGGAGAGTAGCATCATGCCCGTGCTGTGACCTTCAGTTCCCGAGGTCCTTTTTTTTGGGGGGGGGGGAGGTGGGAGAGGGGCTATAACCCACAACCATCCCTGTGAAGTAAGGAGACTATGCCTAATGTCTACCCTATCATCTAAAGACCTTAATTCATGTAATTCCTTGACCTTGATGCCAAGGCAAGAATCAGTCTCTTCCCAGTGGCCATCCAGCCCAGGATATCCATCTACAAATGCACAGCCTTGGGTACAAGGGTGGCTGAAAGGTTGACTGTGTTGGACAGTAGATACAATGTGGACGTGCAGCTTAGAGTTGCTTCTAAGTGAGATGGCTCCACGAGCAGTAAAAGAGCAGGGAGACGGGTGAGTTCAGGTCAGTGTCTCTCTTTCCTAGTAGCATCCCTTTCTGCCATACATCCCCAAGGAGGACTGAAATTCTAAATCGAATCGTAGCCCTTTACATCGTTATAAAAGCTTCTTTGCTGAGATAGGAAGTTAGATGTTCAAGTACATGTGATTGTACTAAAAAATAGGCTAGCTTTAATAACTTCCAAAATGTTGCTGTATAACGTTAAAACACTGAGGTATACAGGTCGTCATTGGTAGAGGTTTCAAGACCACACAAGGGTTAGGAAGGTTGCTTTGTCCAATTAACTTCATATTTCTACCGCTGTCCTTCAATCGGTAATCCCTTAAAATCGATACCCACCTTTTCTGATATGCGGGTAGAAAAGAGGGAGCTCAACAGGAAGGGCCACACAGGTTTAAGAATTTTTGTCAATATTTGAGCAAGCTGGCGGAAATGTTCCTGGAGTATTTTTGACTACATAAATGTCCCCAAGAGTGGCTAGAATTTCGGTTATCACAGCAAACCATTATCTTTTGTTTATCTTTGAAAATCCTTTATTACATGTAGAAAGATGAAAATATTTCAGACATATATATATTTATATTTAACCTCACTTTAAAATCATGTCGATGTGAATGAGGGGGAGTGAGGATTGGAGACTCAAAGCCCCTCTGTAGACAATTGGACATCCCCTTACAAAAGGGTCACAAGGAAGAGACGATCCAGTCAAGGTGCAGTATAGCTCCTATGAAACAAATCTTTCCTCTAGCTCTTTAATGCTTCCTTCCTTCTCTATCTTGAACCCAATTTTACCTTACAAATACAGCTAGACGAGAGCATATACACTGGTACAGATAAGAGCTGGAAACACAGGGAATCCAGGACAGATAAACCCTTCAGAACCAATAATGAGAGCAGCAATACAAGGAGGGCAAGGGGAACATGGGGGGAGAAAAGGGGAACCGATCACAATGATCTACATATAACACCCACGGGGATAAACAATAGAAAAGTGTGTGGAGACAGACGTCAGTCAGTGTAAGACATGAAAAAATAATAAGTTATAAATTATCAAGGGTTCATGGCAGAGGCAAGGGGGAAAATGAGCTGATACTAAGGGCTCAAGTAAAAAGAAATGTTTTGAAAATGATGATGGCAACATATGTACAAATGTGCTTGACACAATGGATGGATGCGTGGATTGTGATAAGAGCTGTTCAAGGCCCCAATAAAATGATTTTTTTAAATCTCACTTTTTACTTATTTTGTTCTTAGAATATTTATACAATTAATTATAAAAACAAAGAGATGATAGATTCTGTTCAATATCTCCTACTTTGAGGAAGAAGTAACTTTCCAGAACTGACATATGATGTTTCACTCTCTTATTCAAAATCTTTTAAAGACTTCTAATGTCCAGATGAATAAATCAAGATCAAAGTGATTAATTTTCATATAAACTTTCATAACATTGTTTCATTTGCATCCACTTATTTGCACAAAGCTTTTTAAAAAAAATCATTTTATTAAGGGCTCATACAACTCTTATCACAAGCCATACATACATCAATTATGTAAAGCACATTTGTACATTCGTTGCCCTCAACATTCTCAAAACATTTGCTCTCCACTTAAGCCCCTGGCATCAGCTCCTCATTTTTTCCCCTCCGTCCCCAGTATCCCCTCCCTCATGAACCCTTTACAATTTATAAATTATTATTTTGTCATATTTTTCCCTGTCCGACATTTTCATTCACCCACTTTTCTGTTGTTCATCCCCAGGGAGGAGATTATATGTAGATCCTTGTAATTGGTTCCTCCTTTCTACCCCCACTTCCCTCCAGTATCTACACTCTCACCATTGGTCCTGAGGCGTTCATCTGTCCTGGATTCTCTGTGTTTCCAGTTCCCATCTGCACTGCTGTGCATCCTCTGGTCTAACCAGGATTGCAAGGTATAATTGGGATCATAATAGTAGGCGGGGGGGGGGGGGAGGAAGAATTTAAGAACTAGAGGAGGTTGTGAATTTCATTAATGCTACTCTGCACCCTGAGTAACTCATCTCATCCCCACTACCCCTCTGCAAGGGATTTCCAGTTGTCTACAGATGGACATTGGGTCCCCATCATGCACTCCCCTCATCCATGATATGATTTTTGCCCCTCACCCTTGGTGCTTGCTACCTGGTCCCCTCGACCCTTCGTGATCACACATGCTGGTGTGCTTCTTCCATGTGGACTTTGTTGCTTCTGAGCTAGATGTCCGCTTGTTTACTTTCAAGCCTTTAAGACCCTAGGTGCTGTATTTCTTGATAGCTGGGTACCATCAACCTTCTTCACCATACTTACTTATGCACACATTAGTCTTCAGAGTTTATATGGGGAAGGTGATGCCACAATGATGGTTTTTGTTCTTTGGTATCTGCTACCTGATCCCTTCATCACCTTGTGATCACACAGGCTTGTGTGCTTCTTCCCTGTGGACTTTGTTGCTTCCCAGCTAGATGGCCGCTTGTTCACCTTTAAGACCCCAGATACTACAACTTTTGATAGCCGTGCACAAAACTTTAATCAGGCCAAATCTTCTGTCCTGCCCAGTCCTACCCTGTTTGTTCCTGCTTCCTTACATTTACATTGTAAGATGAGGTACCAGGTCTCTTCATGCGTGATCCATGGGTTCCCAATGAATCTGTAGGTCGAGGATCTGTGAACGGTCAATGAAAATATTTTCATGCTTCTTTTTACTTCTTTCGATTGTATTTTATCCTTTCCTCTTGCTACAGTTTTAGCAGCATATCACAGCAGCAGTGTTCACAGTAACTTATATGATTTTTTCACGAATTAGAAATCACATGGTTTCATGTCATTTTACAATTATAAATATATCCTGAAATATTGTTATACCCATTAGTACTTTAGTACTGTAGTTTGGGGCAACTGCCAGATTTTCCTTTTTAATAAACTATATTACATTAATGGAGATGCAATTTTTAATATTTAAAAAGTCTGTTTTAATATAACATTTTAAAACTGTACCTGTACTTTCTTTGGCTTGCATGCATTTAGATATCTTGCTCTGAGAAAGAGTGCCTAAGTTTCACTAGACTGTCAAGGAAGTAGTATGGAATGTCTGGGCTAGCTTCTTCTCTTATTCATTTTCTTAAAATTTTTATTTTATTGGGGACTCTTACAGCTCTTATCACAATCTGTACATATATCCATAGTGTCAAACACATCTGTGCATATGTTGTCATCATCTTTTAAAAAAATTTTTCCTCCCCTCCCACACTCCCTCCCCCATGCCGTCTTGATAATTTATAAATTTTTTTCCTATGTTTTACAAATACCACTGTCTCCTTTCACCCACTTTTCTGCTGTCTGTTCCCCTGGGAGGAGGGGCCATACATCGATTATTGTGATCGGTTCCCCCTTCCTCCCTCTTCCCCCTCGTCCCTTACCCTCCTAGTATCACTGCTTCCCTGACTGCTCTTGCGGGGCGGCGGGGCATTGACTGTTTTGGATTTCCTGTGATGTGAGCTCTTATCTGCACCAGTGTACATATGTCGGTCTAGCCAGATTTGTAAGATAGAACTGGGGTCATGATAGTGGTGGAGGGGTGTGTGTGAGAAAGCTTTAAGAAACTAGAGGAAGGTTGTGTGTTCATTGGTGCTATACTGCACCCTCACTAGCTTGGCTCTTCCTTGTGACCCTTCTGATGGGGTGTCCAATTGACTACAGATGGGCTTTAGGTCTCTATTCTGCCCTCCCCCTCAATTCCATTGATATGATTTTTTGTTTGTTTGCTTGTTTTGTCTTGGGTCTTTGATGCCTGATACCTGATCTCATTGACACCTCATGATCACAAAACTGGTGTGCTTCTTTCATGTGAGCTTTGTTGCTTCTCAGCTAGATGGCCACTTGTTTATCTTCAAGCTTTAAGACCCAGATGCTATATCTTTTGATAGCCTGGCACCATCAGCTTTCTTTACATATTTGCTTATGCACACATTTGTCTTCAGCGATCGTATCAGGGAAAGTGAATATCACAGCATGCACGTTAGTAGAACAAATTGTTCTAACATTGAGGGCGTACTTGAGTGGAGGCCCAATGTCTATCTGCTGCCATAATACTTAATAAATAAACATATGTATATATATCTAATCCCTTATTATTATATATAAATGTATTTACATATAAATAGGTCTCAATTAAAAAATTAAAACCAAACCATATTTTATTACATTTTAGGTGAAAAGTTATATAGAAATTTGTTTTTTTCAATAAATAATTTAAACATAATTTTTCATATGACATTGGTTGCAATCCCGAAAAGCATCAGCATCTTCTTTATTTCCGCCCTTGATTTCTGGTTTTTATTTGTCCAGAGTCCCTGACTCTCCCTATCTGTCCTCTTTGGTTTAGGTAAAATATCGCCCTGTTGGTCTCATATAGAGGATTGTTCTGAGGAGCATATTCTTCATGTTTTGTTGATAGTCCTCTCTCTTATTTTGTCTGCAAAGCAACCCCCAGGAATGTCTTCAGTTAGTCTTGTCTTTTTTTTTTTTTGCTTTGCTTTCACTTTGAATAAATCCTCAATCTTCCATTAAAGAGCCATTCAAATGGTAGCTATTATTTGTATCTTTTCTTGACTTGATTTAGTGTATATATAAGTAGAGCATCGTGAAATATTTGCTGTTGTAGATATTAACAACCTACAATGTGCAGATGACATACACATGCTTACTGAAAGTGAAGACTTGAAGAACCTTCTGAAGAGTAATAAAGACTAGAGCCTTCAGTATGGATGACACCTCAACACGAAGTAAATGAAAATTCTCACAAATGGATCAATAAGAAGCATCATGATAAATAGAGAAGATATCGAAGTGGTCAAAGGACTTCAGTTTTCTTAGATTCACCATCCACGCCTATGGAAATGGGAATCAGGAAATCAAACAATGTATTTATTGGTTGCAGTGGTCAAATATGCTGCCACTGGAAAACATGAAGTCAACACTTGAAGTACAGGGTGTGCTTCATCCAAGCCATGGTATTTTCACCTTAATTCCAACATCATGATTCTTCTCTGGTTTTCCTTATTCATTACCCAACCGTCATATGTTGGAAGAATATTTAATATGCCATAGAGTGCAAAAGGAAAATGATCTATTGGATCTTTTGAAAAAAATATCTATTGGAAGAACAGTCAGAATAATCCTTAAAATGAAAGATGTTGGAAGTATGCATCAAGCATTTTGGATTTGTGATAAGGAGGGGTTAGTCCCTACAGAAGAATAGCATGCTTGGGATAGTTGAGGATTAGCCAAAAAGAGGAAGCTTTTCAATGAAATGACTGGACACAGCGGCAATACGAATGACTTCAAATACAGCAAAGATTCTGAGGATAATGTTGAACCCAATGATGTTTCACTCTGTTGCATAAGACAGCTCTGAGTCGGAATGGATTGGATGGCACCTAACGAAAAAAAATATCATATTCATAATCTTATGTGATAGAAGAATGTTTGGCTGGTTCCTCTTATATTTGAAGTCTCAGGACATATATCATTCTTTAGTAAGAATATCAAGGTCAATCCAGCCAAATTACAAATCCCCATCTCCTCTACGCCTGTTGCTCTCATGACATGTTCTGTACCTTGTCCCTGCCCAGGGCTGCTTCATGCAGCTGAGCAGCTGGGCACACTTGATAGTATCAGGTCCTGGATGTAAGTCTGGGACTGGAATCTGACCCACAGATTATGATGTGGAGAGACGTTGCCTTTACATTAGTAATAGGTGCTACCAAGTAGACACGCTGGCCCAGCAGGGGTGGAGGAGCACCCACCATTAAAAAATCTAGAGCGCACAGTTTTCAATTAAAAAAAATTCCACTTCACACAGTTGTATGTTATGGGGCTACACTCATTATCTGATATTTTTGTGCCTGTTTATCTACTTGCTATTTTCTTTTTATCACTTGCATTTCCACATTAGATGTAAATTCCAGGAGATCAATGAACATGTATCTTTTGTAATTTTGCAATATGAAATTAGAATACTACATTGCGTATGTCAGCTCACTCATAAATATTTGTCAGTTTAGTTGATAAGGAATCACCTCATTGGAGACTTAAAAGTATGTTATTAAACAATATGTTCTAAATCCAAGAACTAAACTCCTTGCTGTGGAGTCGATTCTGACTCCGGGGCCCCGTGGAGACAGGGCAGTACCGCTCCGTTGGACTTTCTTGGGTGTAGTTTTTGCAAAACAATACCACTGTGTGTAAATTTCATGTTATATGTGTCTGAGAATTGCTTCCATGCTTCCCTCAAAGGAAGCAAAACTTTTTGTGCTATGACAAAAAAGGATCACATCTGCCTAAACACCAGTTCTTTTTCCCCTCCGGGCTCTCAGGCTGTACTGCTTTATGGCTGTGGTTGAAGAAGTTCTATCATCACTGAAGAGTTGAGTCTTGCATCCCTTAGTCATCTGAGGCTTGTCTCTGCACAGTTTCCTGTCTTATGAACTCACTAGAAATGATGTACAATGCACAGGGCGTTCTTTGCAGGGATATGAGCATCTAGTCGGTGTTTGACAGATGCCAGTTACCTTCTCCTGCATATTGGGACCTCTGTTCCTGGGCAGGTCTGTCTTTAACAGTGTAGTTCATTTGTCATCTCGCTCCCCGGATGGAACTCCGGTGGCATAGTGGTTTACAGATTGCACCATTAACTATAGGTCCTCAGGCTGGAATAATTAATCACTCCAAGGGAGAAAGACAAGGCTATCTTATGCAAGGATCTTACATCTCTGAAACACACAGGGGCAATTCTTCTCTGTCCTATGGGGTCACTAAGAGTCAGAATGGACTCATTGGCAGTGGTGGGGGTAAATCTCAAAGAAAAATGCTGTGTTTTTTGCAATTTTGTGTCACGTATATATCAAGTGTTAGAAATGTTGGGTGATTTGATTTTAGAAAAGATTATGTACATTTTAATTGTTTTAAAAATCCCTTCAACAAGAATATTCATGCGTGGTGCATGTCCACCATTGTTAGAGTGATAATGCAATGTTACTCTCCCTCCATCATGACATGTGCCCATAGTGGCTCACCTGTGCCTGTGCACCAGCAGGGCATGATGAACAAACTTGTTGTTGTTGACTCTATTTTGACTCATAGCAACTCTATACAACAGAGTAGAACTTATTGATTAGGTTTCCCGAGTTGTGATCTTTGTGGGAACAGACAGCAGCAGTTTTCCCAGAAAGCAGCAGGTAGACTTGAACCTCGGATCTTTTGTGTAGCAGCTGTGGCTTACCTGATGGTCAGTTTTGGGGTGAATCAAGAATCCAAGAAGCTGGGTGCTGTTAACCAGAACACAACATCTAGATTGGAGGAAGTTTAATGAACAGCCTGTGCTATACAAGTGCAACTGCATTACTTATCTACAATGAAGGGGCATTCAAAACACGTTAATGGATGAAGTTCAAAGATTACAACCTTCAGTATGGATTATACCTCAGTATAAATAAAAATAATAATAAACTGGACTAATAGGCAGCAACGTAGGAGAGGAGAAAATGACTGTATGTGGAATCACCAAAAAATGCTCATGGGAGCACCACTTGAGAAATCAACGCAGATGCCATCGGGCCATTCCTGGACAAAAGTCTGCTTCACCTTGAGTAGTGAAAAAAGAAACAAAAAGAGAGGAACAAAAGGAGCTGTAAACAGCCATATCATTTTCAGAAAATAAAAGGCATCCACAGTGAATAAGGCATATTGTTCCATGAACAATAATAGATACCAAATATAAATATATACAGATATAAATACTAACCAGATTATAACTGGAGCAAGAAAAATGGGAGTGAGGAATAGTAAGACAGGAAAATAAATAATAGACAAGTGTAAGTCAGTGAAAATAGAGAAAGGTTTAAACATATCCAAGTCTATAATAAGTCAGAATCTGAGAAATAATATTAACTCTTGCTCTACTTTGCTACCCTCAATCCAAAAGAAATAGCCTAGACCTAACTAAACAAACAAACATCTCTCAGGAAGCCTGCTTGGACATCCTTGCGTCCCCCCACTCATTCCTAGAGTTGCCTTGTGGCTCTGCACTGAATTATATCCCCCCAAATATGTGTTGTAAAGGATCCCTTGTGGCACTGTGGCTTTGGGGTTAAGTGAAGTTAGCTACTTAAACCTACCAGCCACTTGGAAGGAGAAAGATGAGACTCTCTGTTCCCATAAAGATTCATAATCTAGGAAACCCTATGGAGGTCCCTGTGAGTCAGAATCAACTAGATGGCAGTGGGTTTGGTTTTTGTTTAGTTATATTTACTCATACAATTGTACTTGGGAATGAGAATTCTCTGTTACATTAGTGAAACCAGTAGGGTATATCTTAAGTCAATCACTGGAAATATAAATCAGGTTAGGTAAGAAATGAGCAAGCAAACATGGAGGAGGAGGAGAGCTGCTGGACCACATAAAGATTACCGAAGACTAGATGTTCAAAAGAGACCAGAATGAATTTTCCTCCCAAGCTGATCAATAGGGACAGCTTGCCCCTTGAGCCAGTGTGCCGAATCTGGATTTTTAGGCTCTGACACTATGATGCAATATATTTTTGTTTGGGAAAGCCACCTACTGGTGTTATCGCTGTTATAGAAGCAGCAGTTAACCAAGATGCCTGATTATGACTTTTTCATAGATCTGGTCTTGAAAAATTCTAATCTTTTTTACTTGTTTGTGCATCAAGCATGTTTTGCTTTATTTGGCAGAAAATACCTGGCTTTGTATACTCTATATATCTAGAAAATTTCCCAACATATGGACAGCCAGAAGAACAAACAAATCTGTCTTGGGAGAAGTCCAGCCAGAATGCTCCCTGAGTGGGAGGATGGTGAGACGACTTCGTCTCTATCTTTTGACATGTTATCAGGAGACATGGGTCCCCGAAGAAGGTTGTCATGCTTGGTGAAGTTCAAGGGCAAGAAGCAAAGGAATACTTTCAATGAGATGCGTTGACACAGTGCAACGATGGGCTCAAACTGAATAGCAATTGTGAGGACAGGACAGGGCTGGATAATGCTTCCTTCTGCTGTGCCTAGAATTTCTGTGAATCACAATTGGCTGATGATAACTAGCAGCAACATATGTTTGCTAACTGATAAGTATTTGTTTAGTATATTAATAACTCATTTTTAAATCAGGTATATTGGTTATAAAATGATAGAATTCATGATTCTTTGTCAACCTTGACCATTCGGTTTTCTCCTGAGTATTGATAGCTATCTCTTTTATTTCTAGGAGCCCTGGTGGTGTCGTGATAACAACTTGGGTCCAAAACAGTAAGGTCAGCAGTTTGAAACCACCAGCTGTTGTTTGGGAGAAATACCATGCTTTCTACTCCTTCCATTTTGGAAATCCAGAAGAGCGGTTCTACTCTGGGCTGTAGAGTCTCCATGGATCAGAATCCACTCAATGGCCGTGAGTCGGGTTTGTTTCTCTCTTTTCAATCCACCCACAATCTCCCAAATTTAATTATGAAATTCATGTTGCTGTGACTGACTCAAATTTTTTAAAATCCCAAATGTATGATCCTTTATTCAGTATAGCTTCAATTAAACTTAATTTTAGGCATCAAAGTCTAAGAAAGAAGAGGACCAGAGGTCTCACATTCATAACACCGTTAGGTCCTTTATTTTAATCTCTCACTTAACTGTGTACCAATCAGGACTCCGAAAAGCTATTTCTATCCCAAGGCTCTTCTCAAGGCAGTTTCACAAGTTTAGTTTTTTATTCAGATTATAGAAGATAAGTTATCAAATACTTTAAACACACTGGGTCCCCTAATATGTGCTTTTGATTGTAGTAAGTGTATTTGCCTTCGCTGTTTAATCTGGAAATACTGATCAGTGAAACAGTAACCATAGAGTCGGGGTAATGAAAACACAGTTAGTGTTTGCTGAATGACAATGGACTTGCAAAGGGGTGTGTGTGGGGGGGGGGGAGTATGTCCCATCTTAACTACACGCCTGTGCGTGTCTGTTAAAAAACACCATTTTATCTCCCCAAATGCAAAGAAACCAAACTCACTGCCATCAAGTTGATGCCAACCAATAGCCCAGAAATCTCTTAATCATGTGTCTTAAATCTTCATGACCTTAGATAAGTCAATTTTCCTATTCTTCCTACCTTACTCACCAAAGCTGGAGCTATTGCAAAAAAACATTCACTGGAAACTTCGCTACATGTGAACCTGGTATTTATTTCAAATATGCAGTTCTACTGTCCTTCTGTATTTAAGGAAGGCTGTCTAGCAATTATAAAAACTTGACTCAAGAACGAAGTATTTAGGACAGCAAAACCGTGTCTATTTCAGGCTTTGCAGCTGACGGGCATTCATAGGACACGCAAGACAAACACAGTATTTCATTTCAAGTTCCTAAAAAGGGAAATGACCATGAGCAAAAATGAAAAGGCTTTGTTTCTATGACATGCACACATTTCCAGCTAGCTGGAGTTTGGGCAGCTGAACGAGACCATTAATAAAAGTCTGACATAGCCTGTGACTGAGGACCTGCAAAAGGTTAGCGTATTTCAGGCTTTTACCGAGGCATAAAGAAGTATGCATCTACAGAGTTATTAATGCGCCAGTCAAGCCTGCAATTATTATCCTAATGGCTCTTATCAAAAACAGCAAGGTGTGGATAATTAGAAGATAAGCACAGGGAGATGACTTTTTCCCCTCTTTCTTTCTTTCTTTCTTTCTTTCTTTCTTTCTTTCTTTCTTTCTTTCTTTCTTTCTTTCTTTCCAAAAAGCTTTCCATCAGCATAATGAACAAAGTAGCTGGGCCCCATTCCACAGTGCATTAACCAGAGGATGTGATTGCTAGGCTACTTATTTAATTAGCGTTATTCACCAGAGATGAGTACAAACAAGAATCCTATGTCTCTGCTGTACCTACCCTCTGGTAGAACTTCAGCGGCCACCTTAGTGATCAACTTCAATATGTCATTACTTGGTGACAATTTATATATTATCTCAAAAGAAAATCTAGCTTTCTACCCATCCAAGCATCTATCTATCTGGTGATGGATTCAATGTCCTACACCATTCCAAAGTGAATTTTAGGTGGCTGACAGATTGAAAAAGAATCTAGTAGAGGAAAAGCAAATCAAACAAAAAAATTAAAAACAGAGGTTGGTGGTGGTGGTAAGATGTTGGAACAGTGTGCACAATGCATGCCACACGAATGACTAGAGATGGTCTTCAACTTTGGCTTTTTTCCTCCTTGGTAGGCAAAACAAACCCAAGAACACATGTGTGATTAAGTATATTCTCAACACAAATGCAAACTAGTTGCTAAGGATCGCAAGTTGTTTGGTTTGTTCAGACTTGAGACAGCTTTCTGTTTTCATGAATTCCCTGCGCGATGCCAGAGATGTCACCGTCTTTACCGCCCCACTCCTGAAATCGTAGCAAGTTACGTATGGCCAATAGAGAGGTCAGTGCCATCCACTAATATGAAACTTGGGAAAGGAAAATTGAGGAAAGACCCAAATAATAGCAGTCCCTTAGCACACACTTGATGCTTTCGGTTTTACCAATTACTTCAGAATTTTCTAGCTAATTGCTCAGTTACAGATCTGTGTAAAAATGTCAATTCCTTGGAAAAGAAAACAGAATTTATTTACATGCACATCTGCAGAGACCACACAGTTAGTGTTTCTTGAGTGAGTTAATTTAACATTGAAAATATGGATATTTGTTGTTGGTTTTCTCAGAAAATATCCTCCCTCAGATTAACTAACTCTGTTAAACTGGGTTGACCAGAAAAACAAATTCATTGACACTCATATGTGTGTCAGAGAGAGCTTTGCATCAGAGTAATTGTATATTAAGAAAATATCCCATTCCCATCCAGATCAAGTTCATTAGTCAGATATTAGCTCATATGTCCAATACTAGTCCATAAATTCTTCTTTTTGCTCACGCAGCAAATGCAATGATGCTGAAATGCAGGAAGATCACAGGCCAGTGGGTGAAAAGTCTTGTGGATCAGGTGGTGGTAGAAATATCTCAGTGCTGGCATGAGTCTCCATGTGGCTCCTCCAGCTCTCTGAGTGTCTCTACAGCAGGAAAGGAAAGGCAGCGAGAGAGTGTGTGACCTACCTCCAGGGAGGAAGAGAAGGAGTTCTCAGAATCCTCATGATTAGGCCACACCCACAAGGAGAGAGCTTCAGGCTGTGGCCTGATTGACAGGCAAAACTCCACCCCTTCATTCTTTCATTAAGACCTGAAATTATATAACTGCCATACTAACCATAGAGAGTTGAGAACTTGACCTAAAATAATTGTCACGAAAGCATCGGAGGAGTGTCCATGTTCTTTTTGAGTGTGTTTACAGCACATTTGTTATGTAAGAAATGTCACCTTGTTGGTCACAAGTAAGATGGTTACACTTCTAAGTACACCCTAGTGTCTTCTCTTGTCAGACATCATCACAAGATTCATTTCAGTCTTCATAAATGTATTCTACTGACCTAATGGCCTGTACCCACCTGCAGAACCCCATTGAGAAGTGTAGCTGATACACTGTCAGTGAGAACATATCAGTGAAGAACAAAGCCATTGGAAGCCAGAGTAATGCAGATATTGACAATAATTTACCCGTCTTCATACTCTTCTACACACACTCTGAAGGGGAGCATGGAAGCAGTTAAATCAAGCCTGATGACAAAGACCAGGCAGCCAGCAAAAAGATGGTGCATGCATGATCGTCAAAGAAAAATAGGCTGAGCCACATGAGTGGGTGAAATGAGTGGGTGATCCCAAAGACTCCCTCATCAACTGACTGACGTAATAGCCAACAAAGACAAGCACAGACTGAGATCACAGAACTCCAGATGACGAGCTGGAGAGTTGGCGTGAGTCCAGAGTGGAAGAGAGAATGCACAAGGAAACCACAGAGGCTGTGGGACCTACCAACTCACTTCGTACGTGCTTACTCATCACCGCCATTTGGGGATGTTTTTGTTAGGTGCCATGGCTTGGTTCCGACCCATAGTGACTCTGCATAAGACAGAACACAGCAGTGTCCACCCCTGCACCATCACGTGTGTTCCTGTGTCTGAGTCCAGGTTGAGGCCATTGTGTCAATCCATTTCCTTGAGGTCCAACTTCTCTTTCAATGCTCCTCTACTTGACCAAGCAGGATGTCTTCTCCAGACCAGTCTCTCCTGACAACCTGCCCAAAGTGTGTAAAACAAACCCTTGCCATCCTTGTCCCTAAGGAGCACCTTGGCCACACTTTTTCCAAGAGAGATTCATTTGTCTTTTTAGCAGTCATGGTAGCTTCAATAGTTTTCTCCAGCACCACCGTTCCTGTGAGGCAATTGAAAATGCCATGGCTTTGGTCATGTGCAACTTAGTCCTTTTTAATACTCTAAAGAAATTTTGTGCAGCAGCTTTACCTAATACAACATATCATTTGCTCTCTTGACTGCTGTTTGTCTGCACATTGGTTATGAACGCAAGCAAAGCAAACTCCTTGACAACTTCAACCTTTTCTCCATTTCTCATGATGTTGTCTAGTGGTCCAGTTGTGAGGATTTTGGTCTTCTTGGCATTAAGTCCATACTGAAGGATGCACATATTTTGGTTTAGGGATGGGTAACACCTCAAACAGAGAATAAAGAAAATGATCTGATCTGACAAATCCTTAACCCAATTTCTCAATGTGAAGCCCATAAATCATGAAATTTTGTTGGCCACACACTTGAGAGGGATTAACGGAGACCATGACACTGAGACAGTACTATTGGATCTAGCTTACGACTAAGAAGGCAGGCACTAGAACCAGGAATGACTGCAAGGCTAGCCAGGCAGGGAAAGTATTTAGGATAAATAACAACAGAAAGGGAATCAATTAACTCCTGGCTCATGGTGTGAGAGGAAGACAGAGAGAATCCTCCACCAGCAGCTCAGGAAAGGCAAGCTCCATCATTCACATGAGAGTCTATAACCAGCTTCAATTGGCAGAAAAACTTCCCATAAAAGCCAGAATGCAAAATTACAAGTTAAAGGCAAAAAGTAAAACCCAACGCAAACCAGCTTCTGTACATTGAATGAATGTGTATTGAATTTCACACATCAAGCATCTAGACAAAACACACAACAAAGAAACCCCAAGGATGTGTCCCTTCTAGTGATAATTAGCAGAAGATATAAAGCTAGTGTCTTTGAGTTGGCTCGTGGTGGTGGTCTGCTGTGAAGTTGGGTTGGACCATGAGCTTCCCAGGGCTGAGTCTTTGTGGAAGGGTACTGCTGCATTTTCTCCTGCAGAGTGTCTGGTAGGTGAAGGCCCAAGCTTTCCATTGGCCCTTGGGCGCTAGGCTGATGCATCACCAGAAGGACCCATGAGAAAAGTTTCCCCACACCAACCAGAATACGAAGTTCATTGTCAAAGGGACATTTCAAAATCAGTCTTGAAGGACAGTGCAGTCTGAGATAGGATTATATCTATGCTCCTTCAAGCAAATCCCATCAATACAACTATTATTCAGATTTGTGCAATAATCACAAAAGCTTGTAGTGAAGAAATTGATGAATTTAACCAGGAACTTCAGTTGGAGATTGATCATACATGGAATCAAGATGCATTGATACTATTGCTGATTGGAATGCATGAGTTGGAAACAAAGCAGAAGGAAGAATAGTTGGAAAATAGGACACGGTGACAGAAATGAAGCTGGGGATCACAGGATAGAATTTTGGAAGACCAATGACTTGTTCATAGTTCAAATACTTTTCTATGATAGATAGATATAGATCAGGGTCCAAGCCAAATTCCATACAGCGGACCCTTTTAATGCTTACTGAGGTTTTATAATTCTTTATGACAGCAGTGACCTTAGCAGTTAGCAGTTCAATGCTTACCTAACAGCTTTACTCCGGGTGGGGGTGGGGCAGAGAAATGGTAGGGAAGGGAGAGATAAATAAAATAGAATATTAATAGAATCACCAATACAAATACTTGGTACTCTGAAAAGAATTAACAAAATAGACAAATGACTGGCTTGATTGATTAAAATAACAGAAAACAGAAGAGCCACATAAACAAATAAATGATATTGTTGGCATTAAAACAAAAAACAACCAATGAAGAAGAACTGAAAGAATCTCAGAGCATCCAACCAAGAGTGGAACTGGAAAAAATGGTGAACACCAAAACATCACGTGGCTTCCTTCCCAGCATGCCAGGCACTTGTTGTGAACTTGAAACAGACATCCTGAAATATGTGCTTGAGTTTACGAGGCATAAACTCCTTGTGGATCAGATTAAATTGAGTGACCACAGTAAAATGAAAACTGGAGATGGAAAAAAAGCCTATATCTATAAGTAAAGTTTGAATTTTTTCTAGTCTCAGATTTGTAAATGTTGCAAATGCAAATGTTCTACAGTAAATGGTGATGTTTCTATTGATATTTAGATTATACATTTAAGTTTTACTTTTAAAATGAGAGTAAAAGCAATGTGCTTTGGATTAATGGTAAATGAGAATGAAAAGTTGAAGGTATTGTGTTTCTTAAGTGTGATGCAGATGAAACCAGTGGTTTTACAGCCATAAAAAACCAAAATGTAGATGTTAAAGTTATGGCTTTCTTTTTTTTTTGCCGAAAAAGAATACTGTTTATTAAAGTTGGTACAGGACACTTGATGGCTTTCTTAAAAAAAAAAAAAAAACAGAACAAAAGCCATGGCTGTAGAATCCATCATGATTCATAGCAGTTCTAGAGGACAGAGTAGAGCCACCCCATAGGGTTTCCAAAGGCACCCAGCTTTTGTGGAAGTTGTGGGTGACATCTTTCTCCTGTGGAGCGGACTCGTAGGACTAAGCCACCACCTTTTGATTTTCTTTAAACAAAAAACGCTGTGATTGGGTGTATTTACAGAACAGCCCATCCCTTTTAAATCCAACATTTATAGCTATTTACTTTCAGCTCATTTATTGCCATGCTGATGATGTAACAAGATTTACCTCATTTTCTCCTTGTGTCTAACCCTGCTGACCTTTGCCCTTGGGTAGATGCTGCCCCTTGGACCTCAATTGGTTTATTGTTCTAAATTGTTCCCCCTTGCAGACCTGTCTATTGTTTTGTTGGAAATTGGATCATGGGGATGAATTCAGTTCCAGACCGTAAGGGTCACTGAAGGCCATAGTCTCAGAGGTTCATACATTTATATAACTGATCAGCAGGCCTAATGCTTTCTAGGATTTTGAGTTTTGTCATACACTTTATTCCCACTCTATCCATGACTTTCTAAAATAATCTCTTTTGTAGAAATAGTATGTTTGGAGGGTCAAAAGAGACCTCAAATCTCAAGTACAACTTAAGAAGAGCATGTATGTAGTAGGTACCTAACCTGGTGTCAATTTGGGACATGAGAGGACTACGAGTGAAGGGGTGGAGTCTAGCCTGTCCATGAAGATATAACCAATGAGGCCTCTGTGTGGGCATGGCCTCCTCCTGAGAATTCTGGGAACTCCTGTTTTTTCTCCTTGGAGGTGGGGAGACACTTCTATCTCTCTGCTCACTCCCTGTGAGACATCCCTGAGGAGAAGCCACATGGACCTCCCCTTATGCAGCTAGAACCCTGGACCTGGAGAAGCCTCGTAGAGACCCTTGCCAGCACTGAGATGTTTATAATGCCACCGGATCTTTAAGACTTCCTACTCACTTGTCTGAGATCTTCCTATATTTGGCATCATTGGACGTGTTTTGTGAGTCTGAAGAGGATTTTGTAGATTGGTATCAGACATATGGACTATCGAACTTATGGACTTGACCTGGACTGGGCTGGGATGTTTTCTTAATGTACAATTACCCTTTATGTAAAACTGTCTCCTCTCTCTTATACACATATGAGTTTCCATGGCTTTGTTTCTCTAGTCTACCCAGACCACCACATTATTAAATTTATATTGAGATGAAGACAAGACAAAGGCAAAGACACATCATCCAGATGAGGGAGACCATTAACACCAGTTCATAAAGGAATTTTAGGTTTTACAGTCAGGCAGCTAATCAAATAGGGCACAGAACAAACAAAAGTGTCATGAATTGATGAATGGTAGCAATTACGGGTGGGTCTATAGATGTAGGAATGGAACTATGATTTGGGCATGTACATTATATAGACAAAAGATTTTCCAAGCTTTTCCATGGGTCTGTGTCACTGATGTGACTCACAGGGCATGATTTATGACTACGCAGCCCCCAAGAAGGTGATCTCCATCCGGGATACACTCAGTAAAACTCCTAAAAGAGACAGCCCATGCCTTCCCTGGAGGCAGTGGAAGTAATCCCTTTCCAATGCACTCTACTGGGGCATAGCTGCTCATATCCATGGTCAATGGTCAGAGGAATTCAGTGGAGCCTTAATCCACTTGGAGACTCTTAGAATAGATTGTATGCTTTCACTGTCATTCATAGTCTTCTTCAATCTAGGTGCTCAGAATGTAAGCAGGTCACTGGGCCTCATTTAATACTTTGGGTCTCAGTGTGGTAACAACAGGTGTTCACATGGCCCATTAACCCATTACATTAATTGTTTCTATCTCTTTGATTTTCATCAGTTTTATTTCCTCTGGATAAGGTGAGACCAAACACCTTAGATGACTGCTCATGAGATCACAGCTTAAGACCACAGTTGCTACTCACCAAAGTAGGATGTAGAACATTGGTTTTGTGAGCTAAGTTAGACCAATTGGCCTTGGTGTCCCTAGAGACAATGGCCCTGGGTCCACAGGCCCAGAGACGCATGCCTTCAATTTGTTTGCTTACGTCAAATTTGTTTTGCCCCTATTAAGTTCTATCACATTCACATTTTTGCAGCAAAAGTAAATAACTATTACAAACATCCTGTCAAATCTACATATTTGTGGACCTATTTCCAATTTCCCACCCACACCTTTTCAGCCTGTGTGTCTAACTCATGAGTCTACTTGTAGAATGCAAAGACAATAGACTATGTGGATCATAAAAAGTTATGGATAGCCTTGAGAGAATGAGAATTCCAGAACCCTTCGTTGTGCTCATGTGGACGCTATATATGCATCAAGAGGTAGTTGTACAAACAGAACAAGGGAAGGCTGAATAGTTTTAAATCCAGAAAGCTGTGCTTTAGTGTTATAACCACTCACCGTACTTACTCTATCTGCATACTGAACAAATAATCAGAGAACTTGGATTATATGAAGAAAGATGGAGCATCAGGGTTGGAAGAAGCCTTAACAACAGCCTGCAATATGCAGATGACACAACTTTGCTTTGGCTGAAAGTGAGGAGGAATTGAAGCATTGGTGATGAAAATCAAAGATTGGTGGCCTTCAACATGGATTAAAACTTAATGTAGAGCAACCAAAAATACTAACAACTGAACCAAAGGCAACATCATGAAAAATGCATTAAAAATTGAAGTTGTCGAAGACTAAGTCTGACTTTGATTCACAATCAATGCTAATGGAATCAGTAATCAAGAGATCAAATGGTACACTGCATTGGGCAAATATTCTACACAATACCTCTTTAAAGTCCTGAAAAGCAAGGATTTTACTTTGAGGGCTAAGGTGCACCTGACCCAAGTCACGTGTTTTCAATCAACTCATATGAATGTGAAAGTTGGACATTGTATGAGGAAGACACATTGACACATATGAATGATAGTGCTGGAAAAGAATATTGAAAGTACCATGGACTGACATGAACTACCAAAAAAGCAAAACATCTGTACTGGAAGAAACATAGCCAGAATGCTCCTTAGAGGCAAGGATGGCAAGGCTTTATCTTACATTATTTGCCTCTTATCTTTAACTCCAGCTCGATTCTTAGGGTCTTTCCCAGTCTGTTTTTTTTTTTTGCTTTTTGCCAGTCCCCCTTAATGTATATTGTCTTCTCCTTCCGGCATATTAGAGGTATTTGACTTCCTTTGGATGGTCTGTAGCTAAACCATTCCCTTTCTTACGTGGTTATCAGTGTCTTTGTTGCAAAGTGTTGTCTCTGAACCACCAACTTTTTCTTGGTGAGTGAACACATTAATGTGTTCACTGTACCAGCAGGGGCTCCACATGAGGCTCTTACTTAAAAAGCCCACTAAGCCCATCACTTTTGAGTTCATTCTCACCATGGTGAGTAGGACACTCTGTGGGTTTTCTGAGACAGTCAATCTTTATTGGTATAGATAGCCTCATCTTTCTTACAGAAAGCAACTAGTGTGTTTGAACCACTGACCTTCTAGTTCACAGTCCTAAAGCTTACCTGCCAAAGCCAGGGATACCCAATGCCACCATGGTTCTTTAGGGAACTTTCATAGGTCCTGAAATTTTCCTCCGTTATAGTCTCCTCTGTAAGATGGGAGAACATCTTTAGGCTGACCTCAAAGAGGTGTATTTTTTTATTAATCACAAATAAAGGGAAGTACAAATCATTGAGTCCAGTTTCTAACCAGTGTTCATTGGATGGCATTTCCTTTATTCTGTCCCACAGCGTAAAATAAAAGAGTGAATGACAAAGAGGCCCGAGGAACTTGTAAAATGAAAAACATTTTTGTTGGAGTGATGAAATCATGGGTGATTAATTTTCCTTTTTGTCAAAATTGTCTGTAATGTTGCACAATTTCAACAGAAAAAGAAAATATTAGAAAGTTTTTCAATCCCTGCCTTCAACCCTGCAGTACGCAGTGTAAACACTGAAATGCATCACATGCGTGTATTTGGCCTTGGTCCCTGTTCCTCCTACTTCCGGCACAGGGATGGGAGGGGCACCGAGGGAGCCTGCGCACTTCCTTCTCCGTGATCCTCAGCTCAGCCAACCGATTGCAACACTCCGCAGCCGCCTGCTTTTCCCAAGCCTTTGAGTATCTTGGGAACTGCTGTCCAAGGGCACATTTTCCCCTGTCAAACAGACCTGCAAATTTGCAAGGCACATACAAGGATAAAGAAAGATTCGAGTTACCCAATACTTGTTTTTGCAAAGTCTGTTTAAAAAAAAGAAAAAGAAAAAAATTGCATCATATCCCATCTGACAATTGTGCAACAAAGGGTGGATAAACTACAAGTTAAGTATGTTTGAGCCCCAGGCACCTTTACAGTTTAGATGTTCATTTGTACTCATGTGGAAAATATGCATCTGTTTTCATTGGGGAAGGAGGGGGACAATGTGTAGAGAGCCAATCAAAATGGACCAAAATTCCTTGCGCAAATAAAATATACATAGAATATTTTAGTCTGTTTCTTCTTTAAGAGTTTGGTATATAGGGCTTATATGATGAATACAATGAAGTTAGTCCTCACTATTCGAGATTCTAAACTCCTCATCACACTGCCAATGAACTCGAGGTGGGAACAAAGAGCACCAATCATTACCAAGTCTGGGTTCAATTCTGCCCCTGACTCATTAAGTGACCTTGGACACAGGACATCAACTCTTTGAGGATGATCACACATGCAAAGTTCGAGTACTGACATAGAAGAGTCAAGAGTTAGGAGAGAGTGGGAACTCTCAAGGGAGAGGATGTGAGCGATCCCCTAAACTAGAGACCTGGTATAGTACTGCGTTACAGGTTGGACTGCTCACTGTAAGGTCAGCAGTTCAAAACCACCAGCTACTTTGTGGGGGAAAGATGAGGCTTTTTAATCCTATAAAACTTTACAACCTCGGAAACGCACAGGCCCAGCTCTACTCTGTTCTATAGGGTTGCTATGAGTCGATGACGGTGAGGCTTGCTTTTTGTTTTGTTTTGTTGAGTTTAAGAGATCCCAGAAGCCCATGAGCAAGAACTCATGAGCAAGGCCAGCAGTAAAGGATGTGAGCTCTCTCTCTGAAAAGTTGGCTCACGCTCCCAGAATTGTATAGATATTTCTGTGGTTACTACTTTCCTAACCATGGACATGACATTGTGTACGCCTCCATCTCCCAGTCTCCACAATAAGACAAATATTCCCCAAGGATGCCTTCTAAGGGGCAGGTTGGCTGTTGAAGGGAATGCAACAACACTGAGCAGTTTAAGGCTTAGCGATACAAATGTTGTGAAAGTATTTGTCAACCATAAAGGCTTTTATGAACCTGGAAGCCTATTATCACGTTCACATTTACACACTTAATATAAGAGAAGTGGGCTCTCAATTAGACCGAACGTTCTGTGCGGGTTGACCACTGACTTGGAATTAAAATGACACTATTTTATTCATATAGAAGAGAGAAACTGAGACAATAACCTATCTCAAAGTTTCTGAAGCAATTGCAGTACAATGCACCTGTAAGCTCCGTCAGCCAGCAAGCTCATTCTCTCATCAAACACATCCCTTGTTCGACTTTCAACTGCCTGTAGTGCAAGAAGTGCCCACACATATCCTCAACAGGTAAAAGTCATCATATGAATGACACATTTCCCCAAAGACTGCGGCCGAGAGAGGCCTGTGGTTTCAAAGTATCACCAAGCTGGGACATTTCTTTGTCGGTGAAACTCTTACTCCTCAAGGTAGCTGAAAATTAGATTGACTTATTTTTTAAATGATCATTATGAAATAAATACACTTGAGATAAAGCTTCCATTAAGATAAATTTGACGTGCAAAGACTGAGAGTCTTTAGACATTATTCCAGGAATCGTCATTCACTGAAAGCTAGGTGGTATTTTAACTCCAAGTTAGTTTAGCGATTGAGTTTACAGAAATGATAGAAAAGGGTTATCCTTGGACCTTGATATTTTAACCTGAATACTTCAAATATAGTTGTACTCATAAAGGAAAATTGTGACAAAAGTAGAATAATTATTTCTTTAGGGGGATCATCCCTGTATCTATACAAATGATACCATTCATTGATGCTATTACCTTACTAAGGTACCCTTGACATAATAGGCTACTCATTGAGCTATGAGTCATAAGGTCAACAGTTTGAAACCACCGTTTCTGTTAGAGAGAAAGGTGAGGCTGTCCGCTCCTGTAATTCTTTAAAGTCTTGGAAAGAGGGGAGTCCCACATCATCCTAAATGGCTGTCAGGAATCAGAATCAACTTGATGGCAGTGGACGGTTGTGTGGATTAACTTATGTATCATTACGAGAGAGATGTTTATATGTTTCTCTTATTTACTAATTGAATTATTTATTTATATCAGTAGGGATTCGTTGATATTGATTTTATGCTTCAGGTCACAACCCCATGCTACTTGTAAAATCTTGTTGTTGAAATTGCTCCAGCTTCAATCATTAGATCTTTAAGTTGGCCTCTGTGTGTCTTTGCCCGATCCTATCATTGTTTCCTTGTTTTCAGCAGTTCTTTTGTTTCTGCTTTCACAAGGAACCCACGTGGGTCTTTATGCTTCCTGATTTCCTCCTAGAATCAGGTTTCCATCAAGGAGCTCAATATTATTTGGTTGAAGAATGGCATCAGAAACCAGAATCTGAATCCTACATGCACTTATTGTAGCTCAGATGTTATGGCTTCTAGATCTTCTTAGCTAAAAGAGTAAAAAAAAATGTGTTCATACTAGTCTGTCTGAATTCCTATATTTATAGATATAACTAGTGAAAATTATTTGAGTCGACAGTCAATAAACAGGGGTTCACATTCATGTCTCCAACCTTAACCCTTTACCGTGGATGAGTGTAGCCTGTTCCTTTTGATTGTTAGCAAAATCCAACTGGTTCCCACTATCCACAATTCATTACTAAATTGTTCACATCTCTGTGGAGTGTTTTTTGGAAATATTCATTTGTTCTTTCCTGGGAAATGACTTTACTAACTGCCGTGTGGTACATTTTCTTTTGCCTTTAGTCTCGGCGTCTCCATTTATCTACAAAGTAACTTAGGTGAACATCTTTTTGACCTCTACCATTCAGTGACATCATTTCAAACATTTGAGATATAATTTGATCCCTTCATCAAAGTCTGCATTGCAGCCTCAAATTCCATGACTTCCTAAATGATTATTCTTAATTTATACACATTAGACTTTATTCTTTGAGCTGTTGAATTCTATGGGTATCTATGAGCACACAATGCCATATAATTGCCAATACAACATCACAGATTGATTTCCCTAGCTTAAAATATCCCTGTGCTTCCTCTATTTAACTCTCCTCCCTTCCCAAACTCCTTGAGTCACTGATATTTTTCTATAATCTTTATAGGTCAGTATTTTCCAATATGGAAAATAAATAGAATCAGTAAAAAAAATGTCTCCTGTTCAGCCCAGTTTACTTTACCTAGCAATATTGATTATTCTTTTTATCTATTAATGATATTCCATCCTAGGGATTTATCAAAGTTTATACATTCATTTATTAAAAAATCTTTATTGTTTATATATTATTATGATTGTAAATAAACCTGTTAAAATATTCAGTGTAGACTTTTGCACGGACATGAGTTTTCAAATTCGTTGAGTAAGTGCTTAGGCATGCAGTTTCTGGAATGTATGGTACGCCTCTTTCTAGCTTTCTAGGAAAATTCTGGGATACATTTCCACAATCGTGGAGTAGAGAGCTCTGAACATGTACTTCTACATTGAAGCAATGACAAACCTGGCATGGTCGACTTATCAAATTTCTTTAATGATAATTTAAAAAGGCCTTACAACATCTGAAGAACATCTATTTAAGAAAAGTGAATGACTCGCTATAGGAAACATGTATTGTTCTAACTTACCTTCTTCCTTTTCCCCGCTGGTCAGCCTCTGGTCACAAACTTTGCTAAATTAAGCAACTAAAGAGAAAGGGCACAGATGACGAAAATCAGAGGTGAAAGATGGCTTTATGGACCTTAAGGGAAGAAAACAATATTAAACTAGGAAATTCATAGGAAATAAAGACCTTCGTGCAACAAGTTATCAAATGGGAAAATCCTCAATTACATATACGCTACTGAAGCTTATATATAGAGGAATAGTATATCTGAATAGATTTAGAGCAAGAGTTTGAATGTATTAATAGAATAAAAACTTCTCCGTTAGATTATCTAATTAACATAGAAAAAGCATTCATTATAATTTTTTTCTATTTAGCTAATTTTAGACCTAACTAAATATCAAATGCTGATTTTAAAAAAGATACAAAAATAGAGGAAGTTAAGTGTATCAAAAGTTAAGTGCATTTTAAGATGTATAGAGTTCCTATCCACCTTGAGCTGACGTCTTCTCATGTTATCATTTTGTATAACCTTATTGTGATTATAAAAAGCCAGGAGATTACCTTTGCTACAGCATCTTAACCTATACTACATACTTTAATAAAACTTAACTTGTTCTCTAAAATGTATTTTTTTTCTGTTCTTAGATCATTGCCAGTCCCATTGTTCATATAACTATTTCTCTTTGATTTTTCCCAACTAATGCATGTTCCTGGTTCTCCCCTTGTCTTTCATGATAAAGGATCATATACAAGTTTTAATAAGAAATGAGGAAGGTAGGACACAAAACTGCAAACCCATACCCTTTTTGATATGCTGGCAAACCACACACAGAGATGTTATTGATCTTTATCTTTGGGTAGAAATTATTTTTCAGATACACTTAACTTCCTCTATTTTTATATCTTTTCTAAAATCAGCATTTGATATTTAAAATCAGAAGGAAAAAAACCCAGAAAGTTAAACAACACCTTTTTTGTGTCGGAAAATTTTACTAAGTCAATAGGCACGCTTTCACTTAATGAGACGAAATATTATTTAATTTTATAACCATGCATATGATTCCTTCTTTTCTTTCTGGTAAAAGTTCACTTCTTTTCAGCAACTAGTGAAGAGGTTCCACTAGGAGGGATACCCTGCACTGGATGGAAATGAAAGATTCAACTTCACCCCTAAGTAGACCCATGTTTCTTAAAGTGGGAGAACAGCAACGCCTGCTGATCCTCTCCAGTTTACGACTGACCAGAAGCAGGAGCCACTTCTGTGAGCCCCCCTCCTCCCCACCATTATCAATTTTTCTCGGTCCCTGAGGCACCCCGGCAGTCAAGCCTTTATCTCACTGGCCCCGGGGGCCCATGTTTGATTTCAGATTTTGTGGGCAGCTTGATGCAAATATGCTCAGTAACTAAGATAGAGTTTTCACCATTTCTCTCCTTCCTACTTCACCTAATTGCCTCCCCTGCCACATCAACCACCTCTCCCACAAAGCATACGAGTACACACAACAATACTACCAAAAGAACAGGAATGCCTCCACACAGGGCAATTTTATTTTTTATTTTATTTTCTTTCGCTTTTGTACTTTTGCACACTAATAATAGATTTATTATTTTTTCTAGTTCTCTCCCACTTCCTCTTTCAATATCCTCTTGCAGTGAGACTCTCCTGAGAATACAAACACCACTCAGGTAAAAACAGGCAGGCCTGTAGATTTTTGGCACAATTCACACAAGTTTTGTGTTTTTCCTTCTGAGTGCACAGACCTGCCCACATCAACTGCCAAAGCAACAAACTGTACCACCCACACCCAAGCCACACACTTGTCCCTCTTTCTTTAACCCTGCATATTTTCCCATGATCTTTCTGTTCTCTTTTACCTCATCAAATGTATTTTCATGCTTCTTATGACACCTCTTAAAATACATTTTGCATTATTTGTACAAATCTATTGGCTTAAGCCATTACTGTTACAAATAATGTAATACTAGGCAACATAATAAAAGACCTAAAGAATAAAATGGGAGTAAAAGAAAATCTAATCGGTGAACTCTAAGACAATCACCCTGGCCTTGATATGGGATAGAAACCAACTACAACAAAAAGAATCAGAGGAATCAGAAAAAAAATGCCCAAGAATAATGTAGAACAATGTCAAGAGAAAAAAAACTACACCTCATCAGGATTGGAACACCTTTGAAATAGACCTCAAGAAAACAGCATCATGTACAATAGTCAGACAAGACAAGAGATGTCTAAGAATAAACCTATCCAAAGAAACAAAAGACCTGTATTAAAAAGCAGCAAGATAAAACAAAACTACCAGATTCCAAAAGAGACCTACACAAATGGAAGCATACCCTGTGTTCCTGGATAGGAAGACTCAATATTGTGAAAATATCAATGCTACCTAAAGAAATCCAAAAATACAATGCAATCCCAAATTAATTCTTTAAGAAAATTAAAAAAAAATAATTACCACACTCTGATGAGCAAAGGCCATCTCTAAAAGAAGAACAAAGTAGGAGGTCTTGCACAACCTGACCTCAAAACCTATTATATGACCATAGTGGTCAAAACATCGTGGTACTTGTATATTGAGAGATACATGAACCAATGGAACAGGATAGAAATTCAGAAATAAAACCCACCACCTACAGACAACTGATTTTTTTACAAAAGGACTAAAAAACATTAAATGAGAAAGGGATACCCTCTACAAGAATTGGTGCTATGAAATTTGAATCTAGATGCAGAAGAATCAAACGGGACCAGTACCACTCCCCGTGCACCAAAATGAACTCAAGATTTATTAGAGACCTAAACGTTACCCTAAACTATCAGATCATCACTGTGTTTGTCTGGGCAGACTACAGAAACAAATTCATTGAGACTCATATGTGTATAAGAGAGAGTTTTATATACAGATGCTTACATTAAGAAAGCATCCCAAGCCCATAAGTTCAATATTAGCCCATATGTCCAATACCAATCTACAAAGCCCTCTTCAGAATCATGAAACAGAAGCAGTGGTGTCAAATGCAGGGTGATCACAGGCCAGTGGGTAGACAGTCTTTGGATATAGTGGGGTTATAAGCATCACAGAGTTGGCAGGGGTCTCCAATGGTTCCTCCAATTCCCAGGGCACGGAGTCTATCACCATAGTGCCATGTGTCTTTTCAGTAGGGTGTCACCAAGCAGTGAACAGGCAGAGAGAAGCGTCTTTCCCCTCCAAGGAGGAAAATACAGGATTTCCCAGAATTCTCAAGGGAAGATTATGCCCACACAGAGGCCTCCTTGGCTATAACCCAGTTGACAGACCTAGATTCCACCTCTTCACTCTTAATCCTCTCCAGTCCCAAATTGGCACCAGATTATGTAACTACCACAGCCATTGAGAAAATGGGGACAAACGTAAAGGCACTGTTGCGGGTCATACATTGACGGCCTAATAGAATACAGGAAGCACAGGCAGTGGAAGACAAAATTGATGAGTGGGACCCATCAAAACACCTATATACACCAAAGGGTTTCATGAAAAGAGCAAAATGAAAGCCTGCAGACTTGGTGGGGGGAGGGGGGGATTAGCAAAGTCACAACGGACAAGGGACTAATTATAAAAATATATAGAATTCTTCAATAAGAATTCTTATTAGAATTCTAAGTTCAATAACAATAACAACAACAAAAAACCAAATAACCCAATTAAAAGATGAGTGAAAGACATGAATAGATGGTTCACAAAGATGACACTCAAATGGCTGACAAACACAAGAGGGAATTGTCACAATCATTAGCTGATAGCCCAATTGAAAAGAGAGAAACCAACAAATGCTGGAGGGGGAGAGGAGGGATTGAAAGTCTTATTTACATCTAGTGGGTTTGTAAATGTATGCAACCATTATGGAAAGCTAGAGCCCTGGTGATGAAGAGGGTAAGCATTGGGTTGCAAGCTCATGGTTGGCAGTTCAAAACTACCAGCAGGGAGAAAGATGGGGCTCTATTCCCATAAACAGTTACAGTCTTGGAAACTCAAAGGGGATCACTGAGAATCAGCATTAACTCAGTGGCGTTGAGAGAGCAACTCAGGACAGAAATAGTATACAACCCAGCTACAACTTTGCGGGACATATGCCACAAAGAAATAAGAGATACAACACAAACAAAGGTGTGCTCTCCCAAGATCGTTGGCAGCACCATTCATAATAGCAAGAAGCTGGAAACTGCCCAAATGCCCATCAATGGAACAATGCATAAAGGAACTCTTGTACATGCACACAATGGAATACTATGCATCCCTAAAAAATGGATGAAATTATGAAACACATCATAACATGGATAGACCTGGAAGCCATTATGATGAATGAAGTTAGTCAAAATCAAAAGGACAAATATTGTAGGAGTCCACCGCTGTGGTAGTTCCATAATATGGTGTCAATTTGAGGACTCAGAGAGAAAGGGTGGAGTCTAACCTGTCAATCAGGTAGTAGCTTGATGAGATCATTTGGAGGTGCTAAGGAGATAAATGGCTTGCTGGAGGTGGGACACATGCTCACTCCCTGTGAGAAGACACATGGAGAGAGGCTGATGGAGCCAGACCTCTGGAGTCGGAGAAGCCAGGTAGAGACCCCTGCCAGTGCTGAGATGATCCCAATGCCACGGATGAACACTAAGACCAAGGAGAGCTTCTTCTCTCAGGTCATATAGTCTTCTAATCTGGTCTCCCAAGCAATAAGGTAGATGGCCTCTTATAAATAAAATACTTCTGCACCTAACAGAGAGGCCCTCATTCCAGTGGGGGTCTGTTTTTCGAAATGTGGGACCATTCATTCTCTGCCATACAGCACTGTGCCAAGGTCACCCTCCATAATGTTCCATCTCCTATGATAAAGACACAATTCAGATAGACTCTTGCTCGGTCGATTTTCTCCAGGTGGCATACACATTTTTTTTTCTGTTTCGATGTTTAAGACCGTGAACTCTGCATACTTGGATAACTCTTCCACATTCAGTATATAAAGATATTGGCAAATAATGAAGTCTGAAATATGAACTTTTTCTTTAAAATTTCCTTATCTGTATGAAATTGATAAAAGATGTGTCAATTTGCTTTCATAAAGGTTACAGCCTTGGTATGCCTCTGGAGAAAATCTACTTTGTCCCATAGGATTCCTGTGAATTGGAATCAGCCCAACGCATGGGATGGTTTTTGGGTGGGGGTGTAGGGGGGGGCATTGGTATGATAAGAGCAAGCTCTCCATTCAGAAGCTGTTGGGGCTAAATGAGTGAATACCTAGGGCACAAACCCCACTGTGTGCATTTTCTAAAACCCAGTAGGCACACTGACACTGGATCCCTTGCGATGGGCGTATCCGGAAGAACCTTTGCTTGCAGGGTAATCTCGTTTAGACTTTTCATTGAAACCTACAATTGCAAGGAGCTGCCAGGGCCAGAAATTCTTCTCAGAGTCTTCCTGAAATGCAAACAGTATAAAGGTCACGGCAACCTTCCCCCAGCATATATTTGTATTTGTCTTGTAAACTTTTGAGGAGCATTTTCCAGGAGACAGGGATGTCTCAGGAGACTTCTTACTCAGGCTCCCGTAACTCATTTTCTGTTTGTTTTGGCCTCTGACTCCTGAAAGGCAAAGGGAACTCAGTGAAAAATGTTAAACAAGGCCAGTGATATAAATATATTTAAAAAGCACTAATTTTAAAAAATAGTACTTGAAACCATGGCTACATGGGGATTTCTCAAAGCCATGGGTGCCAGGAAGAGGAGTAGCTTTGGCATTGGCACTCTCCTCCAGGCATCCTGGAACTTTGAGAAGCTATAATAAGGGGTGTTTCTTCCTTGAACCTACTTGCCCTCAAGTTGACCCCAACTCCTGGGGGTCTGACGTGTGTCAGATTAGAAGTGGGCTACACACGGGTTTCTGTGACTGATGTTTTAAGAAATGGATCACTAGAGCTTTCTTCCCAGGAACTTCAAGGTTGACTCTAACTTCCAACCTTTGTGTTAACAGCTGAGATGTGAGGTATTTACAGTACTCCGAGATTATTCTCTGTTAATTTTTTTGATATGCATTTCAGCGTGTGTGAGGTGAGCAAACTGTGGGAAGCTTTATGCACTAAGGTCAAATGAGTGAATGCCTTTGGTATGTCCAGTTCTCTGTATTGCATTCTTCTCCTGCTGTGAGCGGCAGTTGTGTTGGCTGCAATCCACAATGACCCCATCTATAACAGAACAAGCTATTGTCTGATCTTGTTCCCTCTTCATCATTTCTGACATTTTTAAGGCCATCGGTGTGACTACTGTGTGAATCTATCTCAAGAAGTATGCTCTTAGTTTTCAATGGTCATCTATCAAACATGGTGTCTTCCACCTTCCTTGTGCATTCAAGCAAGTGAGCTGAAGTCTCGGCGTCCTCATTTCGAGGAGTAGTCCAGTGACTGTAATTGCTAAGTGCCATGGAGTCAGTTCCTACTCTTAGTGATCCTATGCACCACAGGCCTTACTGGTCTCACACTTCTGCTATGCCTGAGTCCACTGTGGCCACCTCGGTGCCAATCTGTTTCATGTAGGATCTTCCAAATGTTGCTAATCCTCTGCTTTATCAAGCACAACAGACTTCTCAAAGTAACCGATCCCTCCTTATCACTTGTCCAGAGAAAGAGTATGGAGTCTTGACAAGGAGCGTTGTACACAACAAATTTGTACTTCTACACAACAAATTTGCCCATTGTTCTTGCCAAGCCAAATCCACAGCCATCGAGTCAACCTGATCATAGCAACCTTATGCAGATTTTCTGAGCTTGTTTATGTTTACAGGAGCAGACAACCTCATCTTCCTCATGTCATCTGTTATTGACTAGTGTTGGGTTTGAAAAATTAACCTTGTGGTTAGCAGTCCAAGGCTAGCATTACAACCAGGTCTCCTTGTTCTTCTGCTAGTCCATAATGTATTCAATACTGATCACTGATTCCATAATTCAAATGCAACAGTTCTTTTTAAGTCCCCCTTACTTTTGTCCAGTTTTTGCATGCATATGAGACAATGGAAAATACCGTGACTTGGGTCAGGTGCACGTTAGTCCTCAATGAAACATCTTTGATCTTTGCTTTAGACATCTCACTGTTATGGAGCCAATGGTGACTCGGGGTGATGCTCTGTGGGTTTCTGAGCCTGTAACTGTTTACAGGAGTAGAAAGCCCAGTCTTTCTCCCATGGAGCTGTCGATAGTTTCCAACCACCGACCATGTGCATAACAACCCAACACATAACCATTAAGCCACAAAGGCTTCAGTGGAATCATACCTTGTCTGATATAGCCATAGTTCTCCTAAAACTGATTTGTTCATTTTTCCAGAAGTCCATGGCATATTTAATATTCCCCACCAGCAGCACAATTCAAATGCATCATTTTTTCATCTACCTCCCTGTGTTAGGCCAGATTAACCAGAGAAACAAATCCAATGACACATATATGTGAGAAGAGAGCTTTACTTCAAGAAGTAATTATTTGTCAAGAAAGCCTCCCACCAAGTCTAGATCAAGTCCATAAGTCCGGTACTAGTCCCTAAGTTCCTCTTCAGACTCATTCAGCCACACGCAATGATGCAGAATGCAGGAGGATCACAGGCCGGTGGGTACAGAGTCCTGTGTATCTAAGGTGTGTAAAAACACGGCAGGGCTCTGGGGACCCTCAGGATGGCCACCGCAGTCTCAGCAGTCACAGAAGGCAGAGTGTGTGAGCAGCTTCCAGGGCCTTCTTTATAAGATTACACTCACCAGGAGACAGCATCAGGTTGTGACCTGATTGATAGGTTGTATTCTACCCCTTCCCTTTCATACATCTCCAAGTTGACATAAAATTAGCTACTACACTCCAATAATGTTAGAAAATCATTAATAACCAGAGTGATGCAGTTTCATCTCATCACCAGTATACTTTAAAAGGTATTTCCATATAGATAAAGACCATTATTATTATTAATTATTGTGCATTAGACTCCTGTGAGATTTAACATGGGGCTAGATGAGCGCAACCACCACCGCTACAACTGCAGTGCAGAACACTTTCTTTTCAACGAAAAGCTCGCTCACACCCTCTCTTTGTAGTTAGCCGCACCTTTCCTTATCCCTAAATTCTAAAAACTCCCCTTTTACTCGCTTGTTGCATGTTTGTCTTTTCCTTTCATTTGTATTTCCTGTGTCTGGTGAACAACGGGGAGCTTGGCATTTCAGATCATCACTTTTGCATTCAACAACTCAAACAATTTATCAAACTTCTCCATAGCTTGCCCTGCCTGCTCCCTTTTTCTACGCTCTTCTTCTTGTGGAATCTTATCTTCTTATTCATTGAATTTAAAACCTCTCTCCCCTCTAGCTTATTGCTCCCCCTTTCTATTTTCCTCCTAACACTGGTAACCATGAAATCTGTTTCTTTTGGTATGAAAACTATTGCAGTGGTCATAATCATATTTTCTATAAAGTCGTAGAAATGGAATCAAAGTATACAACCTTGTTTTACTTAAAATCTTTGGATTCATCTAAGTTATGGCATGTATGCAATATTGTACATACACAATATTGAAAGTATCATGGACTGAAAACTGGACAAACAAGAGTGTCTCAGAAGAAGTATGACCAAAGTGCTTCTTAGAGGCAAGAATTCCCATGCCCTTGTCCTAAGAAACTACATCCCCATTCCATGACATGAGACTTTATATGTGGTTAAGTTGAACTCATTGATACCCTGCCTTATTTGGGCAGACTCACTGGAGCCCTGAGTTCCTTATAAATAGGAGGTAAGAAGGTTAAAGTTATAAAAAAAAAGAGCTGTAATAACTGAAGCAGATGTTGATGTGATACACTTTAAGATGAATGAAGGAGCCAGGAGCCTAGGGATTCAGAAGCCTGTAAAAGCTCGAAAATCAAGAAAACAGATTTTCCTCTATTGATACCAAAAAGAACACGATCCCGGCAAAACCTTGATTTTAGGTACATAAGACTCAGTGGCCTTTGTGCCTCCAAAGTTATAAGGTTATCATATCTGTTATCTTATGCCACTATTTTGCAGTAACTTTTTAAGCAGCAATAAGAAATTAATACACAATATTTGATTATTTGTTCAGCCTTTAATTTGTTGAAGTATATTTGTGTTGTTTCAAGGTTTTCATGAGTCTGAATAAAACTTCTATAAAAATTGATCTAGTAAATGACTAGTTGCTGTTTGATTCCAACAATGTGGCATTCTGGAAAATGGAAAAACTGTAAAGGCAATAAAAACTTCAGTGGCTGCCAGGACTGGCTGTGGGAAAGGAGGAAGAGAGTAATGATTAATTGAAATTCAGGGCATGTTCAGGGCAGTGGGCCTATAATACTGTAAGGATATCCAAAACAAAAACAAGCTCACTGCCATCAAGTTGGTGCCAATTCATAGCGGCTCTATCGGATGTAGGACAGCGTAGAGCTGCCACTGTGAGTTTCTGTGACTATCACTGCTTATGGGAGTAGAAAGCCTCATCTTTCTCCTGAGGAGCAGCTAGGGGTTTCAAGTTTCTGACCTGTCCCAATGCTTAAACATTAAGCCACCAAAATTTCTATTGCAAGACTGGACATACGGTGTTATATATTTATCATAAAGAGTGAACCTTAATGCAAATGATAGGCTTTAGTTAATAGTAATGCATCAATATTTTAAAGAAATGTATTAATTCAAGAAACTAATAATTGGAAAAACTGTATGGTAGGGAGATATGGGAACCTTATAGTTTGTGGTAAAAAATTGTAAACCTAAAACTGTTCCATAAACTAACTATATTTATATACACACGTCTATCTATATAAACTCACTACCATTGAGTGGATGCTACTAATAGCAACTGTCTAGGATACAGTCAAACTACATTGAGTTTCTGCGACTCTAAGTCTCTTCCACGGACTGGCCCCTTTCAGATCTCAGCCAAACACATAACGACTACATCACCAGGGTTCCTTTTACTATGTTTATATTTGGATATATTTATAATTGGAATCTTGTATGGATTTCAGTTGATATTTATCTAGGGTAAGTGCTAGGAGTGGGATTTATGAGTCATGGATGAGCATATACTTACCTTTGTAACCAACAGCCAAATGATCTTTTAGAGCAGTTTTGCTATTCTGTATTTCTAATGATAATAAAATAGGATTCTTATTACACATTGTACTCACTAGTATTTGGCTGTATTTGTATCTTTTTATTTTTTGACTTTCTATCCTGTTCCATTGACCTATCTGTCTATTCCCCTGCCTTGACTCTCTTTGGCTATCTTGTTTAGTACATATTGCATTTTTAATATCTCGCTATAATTCCTTCAACTTTTTCACCTTTTTAAAAATTGGACTCATTTCTTTGCATTTTCCATATGCATTTGTAGAATCAGACTGTTTATATCAACACAAAACTCTGCCACTTTTCTGATCGGTATTGTGTTAAATGCGCATATCACATTGGGAAGAATTGACATCTTTACTATGTTAATTATTTTCCATGAACGCACCCTATCTCCTCAGTAGTTCAGGTTTTCTCTGGTTTCTTTCAACGACATTTTGTAGTTTTTCAAAATTCAGGACCTGTACAAGTTTTATTAGTGATATCTAGGCAATTTCATTTATTGGAGCTATTTTAAATGTTGTCAGTTTTGACTTTACATATAGAAATACAATTTCTGTGTGTCAGTAGTATATATTCTGTGACCCCAGTAAACAGATTCTTTAGGATTTTCCAAGCAGAAATCATGTATTCATAGAAGACGAGGCATTTTATTTTTTTGTTTTCCCATCTGTATTTCTTGTACTCTTTTTTATCACCGTGAATAAGGAGCTTTGGTGGTGCTGTCGAGTAAGACTTGGACTGCTAACTGCAAGGTCAGTGGTTTAAACCTTCTGGACTCTCTGTACAGGAAAGATGAGGCTGCTTGCTCCCATACATATTTTCCTCCTTGGAAATACTCTATATGGTAGCTATGAATTGGGGGGGGTGTTACAAAGAGGGGTATAGTTACACAGAATAAGCATCCCAGGATGATACTGAACAGGAGTATTGAAAATAAATCTCACTGAGTTTGTCACCACACAGGTAGGAAGCCTTTAAGTCTTCCACCATTAAACATGATGTTAGCTGTAAGATGCTTTTAAATCATACCTAAGTTGTTCCCTTCTGATCCTACAAACACATTTTTTGAGTTTTATAATTTTTGTTTTTTAGTAGTGAATGGATGTTGAGTTTTCTTATTTTTTCCTGCATTAAGTAATATGATCGTATGCGTTATCTGAAGATTGCTGATTATTTTCCCCTCTGTTCAACTTACTCAGTTCCCCTGCTCCCTCTTTGGTCCCACTACTGATTCATAGAGTTGTGCCGCTGTTGCAGTTGAGCATGTCTGCAGTAAAGCCTGCATCCTTTTGACAGTCTCGCTGTGTATAATCCAGGGACGTTGAGGACATGCTTCAACCTATGCAGCCATTCTTGTCCTCCATCCCCGACTTGTTAACATTTTCAAATCGCTGCCCCTTAAGTTCTTATCTGACTGTCTAAGTGCTGTTGTCAATTTGAGTTCATATAGATAATTCTTGAAAATGCACAGTGCTCAGAGTAGGCTTTTGTTATTGGTAAAGCTAAACATGATTTTAAGAAAACTTCAGAGATGATATTGCTTTAATGCTGGAAAAATATTTTAGGACAATTGCTTAAGGAGTTCATCCGGGCTTCAGGGCTCCAACACATCTGTGAGCCAATAATTGAAATTGTGATTAAGATTTTTATATCGCTTATTTGAAGAAAATATTATTTTTCAAGTAGGAATCCTGTCTTAACCCCTGAAAACAAAGTGTACTTGTTTCTTCTTTTTTAATATATTGCAGGACTTCTTTTGCTAATATTTTTGAGAATATTAGTTTCTATAGTTGTGAGGAATATTGGTCTGTCATTTTCTTTTCTTGTACCATCTATATGTATACTTAGCATCAAGATAATACTAGATTAATCACATTAATTAGAAAGTGTTCCATCTTTTTCTACTCACTGGGAGGTATTTTGTGGAATTGATTTTATTTTGTCTTTAAATGATATAATTGATTTTCCATGCCTTTTTTTTCCCATTGTGAATTGGCTGAAGGTTTACAGAGCAGATACGTCTTCCACTGAACAACTCATATACGATTTGTTTCATCTCATTGACTGCAAGTCCCACAATGTAGCATGCCTACCCCTGGACTTCTCGCTTTCCTTCCTCCTCCTAAACCTTCCGAACCTGGGTGATTGGGTAAATGCTTGCCGTGTGGAAACTCATTACCCTTAGTTGGTTCTGACACGAATTTACTCGATTTGACAGAGTTGAACTGCCCCTGGGGGGTGTCCAAGGCTGTAAATTCTTACAGGAGCAGAAATCCTCATCTCTCTCCCATCACTGAGTGACTGGTGGTTTCAATAGCTGAACATGTCCTTAGCAGCCAATCTCACATCCCACTGTACCATCAAGCTAGCTAAAAGGGGGTCTGCCTCCCCATGGAAGAATCAAACTCTGCTCTACCATGCGAGCGGTGGAGACACTCACCACTATATTAAGGATGTTGATCAGTCTAAGGTATTTGCACCTCACTAGTATTATTGTTCCCCATGATATATTTTTTAAATTTTACATTCAACAAACTTAGTTGTTAGCGGAATGTTTCAATTATCAAGTTAATTGAAACTGATGCAGAAAAACAATTTATGATAAAATTGATAGGTTTTTCCTTTAGAAAAATAACTGTTCTTCTAGATTGAAATATATACTTGAGTGTAAGCCAACCTGAATATCAGCCAAGGCACCTAATTTTACCACAAAACTGCATTAAAAATGTGCTAAAAATTTGGCTTATACATGAATATATGGGTAGTTGATGTGTGAAAGGGATTAAAAGTGAAGGGGTGGAATCTAGTCTGACAATTGGGTCACGGCCAATGAGCCTTCTGTGTGTGCATGGCCTTCTCCTGAGGATTCCTGGAGCTCCTGTATGTTTCCTTCTTGGAGAGACTCTCTACTGACAAGACACATGAAGCTATGTTGATGGCAGCAAGTGCTCTGGACCTGGAGAAGCCACATGGAGACCCACGCCAGTGCTGAGGTGCTTACAGTGCCACTGGATCCACAAGACTTTCCACCCACTGGCCTGTGAGAATCCTGCATTCTGCATCATTGCATGTGTTTAGTGAGTCTGAGGAGGTGTTTATAGATTGGTATCAGACATAGGGGCCAACATCTGGCTGAATGACTTGATCTGGACTGTGCTGGGTGTTTTTTCAATATTCAGTTGCTTTTGAATGTAAGGCTCTTTCCTATACACATATGAGTGTCTATGAATTTGTTTCTCTAGTCTACCAAGACTAACACATGATGGTTCCTATTCTTGAATGTTTATAACACATGCCATTCTGTTTTCAATTATTTCCCTGTCAAGTTAGCATAGATCATGTTGTCTCAATCATTCAACACTTTGAATCATCTTTATATCCCCCAGAATGTTCTTTTATTTTTTTATTTTGGATATTGTTTATAAGTATCTTGAGTGTAGAGAAGTTTTATCATGTTGCATTTAATATATCTCCTCATGTAGTCTTTTTCTCTCTCTCTCCTTCCAATTTTTAGACTAAATGATACCATTAGGTCATGTTGAGATTGGTTAGTAACTTATAAAATGATGCTCAAGAGTCCTTAATTATAAAGCAAAGTGGGTGAGGACCATGTGAGACTGTACATAGTATTGAGCAAAAATGACAAAGAAGTCCAGAAACAAACAATCCTACATGGAGTTCATCTTGGTCCAGGACAGTCACAGGTCAAATCCCTTACTAAGGAGTGACCAGGATGACACCCTTCTCAAATATGAATTATTTATCAGAGGTACCTGCTTATGCATAATTTGGAAAGCTTTCTAATTCTTCAGCCTTGTTTTCAGAAAGGCAAGTGAGAAGGGATACATTTACAGTTGCATCCCCGATGTTTAAGGACTGAATTTTCTAGCAATTCAAAAGTGATCCTTCGTTAGGCCATTGCATAGCTTACATCCCGATTAGAAAATAAGTGTATGGTCTTGAGGCAGCCTCTCTACATGAATACCCAAATCGATGAACTCCCAGGCACCTACCAAGCCTAGGTAAAATGCCCCACCCCTTTTTAATAGTACTAGCTCCCTTGAGCAAGAGCACTAACTTTTCCTTAGTTTTTCCACACTGAATGATTTATTTGTCCTTTTGGTTCCTTGTTGCCCAAGCAATAATGGAGCTAACAGAAAGGTGTAGGAGAGGTGAAGCTAGAATCAGCCAAAATGGAATTGGAATGTTATTCTCTTCCTATTGAATTATGTAATCTGGAACAGAATCCTCTCTGAGCTTCATTTCTCTCTGATGGGAATAATGACACTACCTTGTGGTGCTGGAGAAGAATACTGAAAGTAACATGGACTGCTAAAAAAGGTAAACTGATCTTTCCTGGATGAAGTGTGGCCAGAGTACTCCTTAGAGGCAACAATGGCCAGCTTTGTTTTACATACTTCGGACATGTCGTCAGGAGAGAAGGTCATCATGCTTGGTAAAGGGAAATGGGCTTTGGAAAATAGGAAGGCCCTCAACCAGCTGGTCTGACACCAGGGCTGCAACAATGGGTTCAGCCAATGGAACAATTGTGAGGGTGGAGCCGAAACCTGGGGAATTTCATTAGGGTTGGTCCGGACTGGAACCAGCTTGATGACAGCTAACAACAACTATCTTGAAAGGACTTTAAAAGTCTGAATACAATATATTAAAAGCACTTCACATACTGGTCTGCAGATATTGATAATTGATATTTGATTATATGCCATACCTCTTACCATTGAGTCCAATTTGACTCACTAGCATCATCTATAGGGTTTCTGGGCTGTAAATTTTATGCAAACGGAAAATCTCATCTTTCATCTGCAGAGAGCTGATGGTTTTAAAACACCAGTCTTGCAGTTAGCAGTTTATGCTTACTGAAGAGCACCACCAGCACTCCTTATAATTGATGATTGTAATTTAAAAAATAATAGTAGTTACATAACACAGGAAAAGGCACTTCACCTAGCAAAACTCACTGTTAAAAGAATCAATAAATTTAAAATTGTGTCACTAAACTCCAAAATTGTCACTAAACTCCAACAATGATTAGATGCCACTCCCTCATGATTTATTAAAATACTACATACACACCTGCAGTATGATGATGCTAATACAGGTTTAACTTTGGGGCCGTTTCCATTTAATGTAGCTATTATTATTTATGCTTCAAAATGATCATCTAGCCATGTTAATTTCATTTATTCCTACGATTTTGACTGTTACATTTTATCCTACTTTCTGTAAGTTAATTAAGTACTCCTAAATATTCCATTTGATTACATTTTTTTCCATATTTCTATTTATCATCTAGTTATTTTATAGTGGTTGCTGTAGGACAAGTAATGTACATCCTTAATAATGTATTACCATATATACTCATGGAAAAGCCAAGTTTTTCAGCACAAAACTGGGCTTCAGCTCATACACGGGTCAGTGGTACCCCAGCAAGGTGTAACATCTCACTGGGGACCCCCTAGGTAAGGGATGAGTGCCCGTTATCTTGCGGATGATTGCCGTTTCTCTGCTGTTCATTCAAAGCCCCACTGACACTGCAGGGCGTTGAATGTTTGTTTACTCACATCTAACCAATCAGAGCCGTCCTATGACATGTCTCTTTGAAGAAGCCTTTTAAAGACCGTGTGCGAAGGATGTGGCATTAATGGATGTCATCTGGTCAAGCCCGACTAACAAAAGGAGGAAATCTCATGAAGCCTGACATAGAGTTAATTGCAAAGTGGGTTCGAGCTGCATGGGAAGACATTCCAGAAGACATGGTGCGACGTGCCTTCCAGAAATGTAGTATTAGTAATGCTATGGATGGCAGTGAAGACTGCGCTTTGTATGAAAATGACAGCAGTGATGGTGATGACGGCGATCTCAGTGAGGACAGCATCTATGATGACCTCACACCAGCTGAAGCTCTGCATTGGGATACGGATGATGATGAGGAATCCAATTTTGAAGGATTTTAACTCTTTACATTTTAGCTTGGTTGCTGACTGAGCTCAGGGAATAGTACTCTTAAGGTATCATTTTTAATACCTTATTATTTTTGTTGAACCTATTTTCGACTTTCTGTGCTGGTTTACTAATGTTAAATGATTTGTCCTTTTATTTATGTTTTCTATATAAATAAATATTTAAATACATTACCCTACTGATGTCTAAATTTTTAGAAATTTTATTTTCATTTGTTTTGATACCAATAGCTTCTGCATTTTCCACCCTAGGCTTATACTCGAGTCAACCAGTTTTTCTGGTTCCCCAGGTGATAATTAGGTACCTCGGCTTATACTCGGGGCAGTGTATATTCGAGTATATACGATAATTTTTTGCCATCAATATGGTTCCTCTTTATACACTTCATATTTGACATTGCTAATATCCTACATTGTAAATCACAGTTCACACTTAAAATAACATTGCTCCATTTACCCTTTGACCTTTGCACACTTATTATCACGGTTTTTATCTGGTTGCTTTTCAGAAGTATGACTATGCCGTGTTTAAGCCTGTTCCCTTGCTTTATTCTGCTTGAAGGTTTTTGGATTTTTTTTTGAGATTTTATGATCTGTAAGTCATTTGTTTGCTTTGATTATTTTTGTTAGTCACATTTTGGAAACTTTCTTTTGTTATTACTTTAAATATGCTTTATTTCTTTTTCTTCTCATTTTTCTTTGAAGACTCCGATACATAGTTAGATACTTCAGGATGATCCTTGAGGGCCTGCTCCTTTTTCTTCCACTGTTTCTCCAATTGGATGCTTTCTATTAATCAGTCTTTATCTGGCCCTTACTTCTGTCATCATCAAGACTCTTTTAAGACCCATCAGTGAGTTAGATGTTGATATGTTCTGCTATTGTACTTTCACAGCTTAGAAATTTTCTTTTTGTTCTTTTTTAAATAGCTTTGTAAGTGTTTCTGCTGATATATCCGGTCCTTTTATTCATAAAGACTCATTGATTCACTCTGTACAGTTTCTTAAATTCTTTGAATATATTTACGGTAGCTGCCTTGCTTTAAGTGTAACATCTGATTCCTTACTAGTTTGGCTTCTCCTGACAGAAAATTTCTTGAGTCGCCTTTTGCTGTTGTAGGCTGATTATTATAATTATTATCATTTTTAATCAAATAATGGGCATTGTGGGTAACAGGTTATAGACACTGAAAGTTTTAATATCTCTCCTTTAAACAATAAAAAATTAATTTTCTGTATACAAACCTGTATACACCATATTTTATACTTCGTCTGTGACTATGTACTGTAAGAATAACATGTATCCTAGGTTTTGCTAACGATACTACACTCAACACCTTAAGAACTCTATCTTCCATGAAAATTAATAAAATGATATATTTAGTTTAGAGTAGGACATGTGCTAGGGCTTAGTTCTTACTCTTATATTTCCAATCCTGTGGAAGTTTCCGTCTATTAAGTTTCAGATGGTCATGGCCAGGCATGTTCAAACATGACATGGGGATTCCTGCTTTCTTACTGATTTCTTGGGCACATCACTGACAAGCACATTCATCAGATGATTAAGCTCCTCTGAACTCTTGATTTCTAGATCCTCAGCTTAGTCAGAACACTGGTTCAGCTCAGACTTTAATTCTCTTCACTGCTGTTCAGAAATGGTCCCTCATTCTAAAACTGGGTGATTACAGTGTTTGCTTTGCACAGCTTCCTTCTAGAGTTTCATAGTTATTTCAGGGAGGAGAGCTTGTCTTGTGCCATTTTCTCCAGATTGAAGGAAACATGAGCACATAGCCTTAAACCAGTATAGAGGCAAAAATAGTTGTTCAATGATGTGTTCAATTTCTATTACTGCTCTAGCAAACACAGTGATTTAACACACACAGAGAGAAAATATTACCATAGAGTACAGAAAGTCAGAAATCTGGACTAGATTGGTGTGTGGTTAAAATCAAGGTGTTGTCAAAGCTGCTTTCCTCCTAGAGGAGATAAGGGTAAATTCGTTTTCCTTTTGTTTTTCAGCTTCATGAGGTTTTCTTTATTCTTTTGAGACATATCCCTTCCTATGTCTTCAAAGCTATTGCTGTAATATCTTCTGTCCTTTATAAATTCTGCTTCTGGGCTTGTACCTGCCAGCTGCATTCTAAACCTCTTGTATCCCTCTGACCAGGACCCTTGTGATTACAGTAGGTATACCCAGATTACCCGAGATAATTTTCCCATCTCAAAGTTTTTTAACACAACTTCAGCGTTCTTTTTACTATATAAGGTAGCATATCCATAGGTTCTGGGAATTAGAACCTAGACAGATTTGGGGGATTTTTAGTTGTCTTGATTGAATGAATAAGTAGTATTCTCATAGCTCACTGTATTGAATAACACACTAAAATTATCATAATAAAGAAGTTTTTCCCCTATACTCTATTAAAGCAAAATAAAATAATTCTGCATCATAATTACCTATCTTTCTTGTCTATCCTTAGAGGGAATTTTATATTTATATATATATACATACACACACACACACCTGAAAACCTATATTCTTCCTCTCCTTTCAAGAAGTTAGTTTCATAGGGTTTTGTTCCTTGAATCTGAATCTTGATGCCCATTAACACTTTCTTTGGCATTTGTTTCTCGCTCTGTTTTGAACCATTTTCACAAATTCCAAAGGGCTTTCTTCCTCTGGTGTAGGCCACCACTATGCACTGATCAAATGATTTTACTGAAATGAATTCTGACCGTGGCCTTCTACATCCTAAAAACACCAGAAGTTCTCCAAACCTCGTCTTAATTAGGTACACCCAGTCATCCCTCATTATTTGGTTCTGTGTCTTTCTCTGCTTGCATGCTTCATTATTCTCTTCATTGTATTACTTATGAACATCTTTCATTTGTCTGTGCCTTAGTACTGGTTGTCTTCTCTACCTAACCCAGACAGCTTCTAGCTGCCTTACTGTTGTTGTTCTTGTTGTTAAGAACCGTCAATCAGTATGACTGACATCATTCCCGTGTACTACACTTTGAAACACTGCCTGGTGCTATGCCATCCTTATAATTGTTATGTTTAAATCTGTTGTTGCAGTCTTTGTATCAATGTGTCTCATCTAGTGTGTTCTAATTTTTTGTTTTACCAACCACAATGTCCTTCTCTATTGACCAGTCTCTCCTTATGCTAGCTGGCTGGTAAAGTTAAAATTATACATCAAAATTTGAATCAAATATTATTTCCAGCCTGATTTCTCCCTTTGCTTCACCTGTGCTTTGAACACCTTTGCCTTAGGAATTAGCTTAATATAGTGTCTTGGATTTGTTTGTGTTTTTCTTTCAATCTAGAGACGAGAGTCTCCGGGGCAGGACTCTGTCCCAGTTCCACCTGTCATGTGTTCACAGACCTACAGAACGTGCTCAGCAGCTCCAAGTTATGGCGTGATGAAATTAACACGTTTAATTGGACACTCAAGTTGTGTCTTCTTCAGTTTCGCACTTGATGCAGGTGCTAGCTTTCCCATGGTTTCACTTGTGCAAGAGGCACAAATGAGCAAACACTTCATTGCTGTCTAATACTTTTTTTGAAAGGCAATTTCTACGTAACATTTATTATTCAGCGAGTTTTAAAATTTAGGCAGAATCTTGAAACCACTTTAGAACTCATTATTTTCCATTAGTTTTTGTTTTCTTTCTTCCACGAAGCAGGTATGTTCTACATACAACACGATGCAGACTATAGATGTTTGCAGTTCAGATAAAGGACATTATCCTGCATGAAGTTAGGAGGGAGAACGCATATTGTACGAGACCATTAGTATAAAAAGTCAAGAAAATGAGATATGCTTGGACAGTTACTGGGATGGAAGATGAAAGGAGGATCAATCATTTGGCGAGGGTAGAGGCATCGTGACTTGAGGTTGTAAGCAGTTAGGTAATAATGTACAAAAGGGACAGGGTTAGCATCAAGGCAGACTTGAGGCAATAGAGAAGACTGAGGGGGGCACAAGTGTTGAAGGCAGCGAAGAGAAATACCATTACACGCACAGTCCTTCAGTAACAGTGATAACAATAGTCTGCAAGTGGATACACGGGGCCCTGGTGATGCTTGGGTAGGCACAGGGCTACCCACCTCCATGTGGGTGGTTCAAGACGACTCTGAAAGGACCCTTGCGAACCTCATATCCCTTCTCTAGGAGCCACAATCTAATCGATGGCAGTGAGTTTATAAGTGGTGACATGGAAATGGATCAATTATGGAAGTATAAGTGGGACTACCCCACAAATGCATGTACATTTGACAGAGGCTATTTCTACACAAGTACTATTATGTGCTGCAAATATATCCATAAATAGAGCATATGGAGAGCAAAGTATGGAAAACCTCCTGGCCATATCCACACAACTTGAAGGAAAGAGTCCCTGGCTCTGGGGTACAACAGCAAAGTCAACTGACATAACACAGTACACACAGGCAAATCTGTATCCCACTCTGGGAGGCAGCAATGGGATCTCAAAAGCGTGTCATTGACCATCTAAGAGGCAGCTTTTATTCCCTCTCCGTTCATAGAGAAGAGTGAAGCCGAACAAAGTCACATGGAAACAATCAGCCCCAAGCACTAATGGACCACAGGAATCAGTACCCAGGATCTTGGGTTCAGAACTAGATGATGCCTGCTGCTAATAGGGACCACTCTGAAAGGGGGCACAGTGAGAGGCCCTGGGTAGATGGGGAGATGACACGGAACAAACAGAACAAAACTGGCTTACTGATCAGATAGTCTGGTGCAGCCTTCAGATTCTGGCCCTTAGAATTCTTGAGGCCTGGACAATGGCCAGGCTGATTTAACACCAGGGAGGCACCCATTACTTTGGACAATCAGTCATGGGAGACCATAATGGCTCTGACTATGCATAAAGCTCAGAAGGTCTGGAGGGAGAGAAAAGTATGATGAATGAAAACGGAAAACAAGCAGGGCTAGTGGGAAGAATGCTATTACCTTGTGGAGATTGTAGTCAATGTCACAAATTAAAAGACGTGTAAATTATTGAATGAAAAACTCATTTTCTCTCTAAACTTTCACTTAAATCACAATAACAAGTAAAAAGAAAAGTTAAAATCAGTCCCCATATAGCCCTCTATTTTCCCCTTTGCAATCACATTTTACTCCTTTTCTACATTTTTATATTGCTTTTTAAAAGTAGATTTTCTGTACATCAATTTATCGCTAACTATCATACTGCTTAATTTTGTTTACATTTGATCTTTATACAAATGAAAATTTTTATATATTCTATTCTTTGCCCTGAACATTAAAATTTAATGTAAATAGCTATACAGGCAGCTATTTTCTCTAATGTACAACATTTATTTAAAGTAATAGTTTCTGTTATAATTAAAACTATCTTTTTAAAGAAATCATTTTATTGGGGGCTCGTACAATTCTTATCCCAGGCCATGCATCCATCCATTGTGTCCAGCACATTTGTACATTTGTTGCCATCATCAGTCTCAAAACATTTGCTTTCTACTTGAGCCCTTAATATCGGTTGCTCATTTTTCCCTCCCTCCCCACTCCTCCCTCCCTCATGAACCCTTCATAATTCAAAAATTACTATTGTTTTGTCATATCTTATACTGTCTGACGTCTCCCCTGCCCTCTTCTCTGTTGTGCATCCCCAAGGGAGAAGGTTATACATAGGTTCTTGTAATCAGTTCCTCCTTTATACCCCACATTCCTTCCACCCTCCAGGCATCACCCACTCTCACCTCTGGTCCTGAAGGGGTCATCTGTCCTGGATTCCCTGTGTTTCCAGTTGCTCTCTGTACCAATCTGGTCTAGCCAGATTTGTAAGGTAGAATTGGGATCATGATAGTGGGAGAGAGGAAGCATTTAAGAACTAGATGAAAGTCATATGTTTCATTGTAAAACTATCTTTCATTCACTTATAGAGTAAATAATATAATTTTTCTATTTTAGTATAAAAATTTGGTGGATCGGACTGATAGATTTTTGAATTTTATATAACTTTTATATCACTGGATTAAACCAAGCTGTTCATTATGAATTAATCATCATTTATATGTTTATAAATAAAATGCCAACATACTTTAGAATTTCTGCTTCTTGATTGATGAGTACAATTGCTTGCCAATGTCTCTTTCTCTAATTACTTTTGAGTGGTATTAGCATCATGGTAAATAAAATACTAAAATGACTCCTCAGATCTGAATCCCTAGTCCCTGGAACCTCTGGCTATGATGAGATATGACTCTCATGAAAATACTATGTTTTATGACATGGCTGGTGTAGCATATGCAGAATTTCTAGAGCAGTGGTTCTCAATCTTCCTAATGCTGCCACCCTTTCATACAGTTCCTCATGTTGCAGTGGCCCCAACTATAAAATTATTTTCATTGCTACTTCATAGCTGTCATTTTGCTGCTGTTATGAATCATAATGTAAATATCTGATATGCCGGATGTATTTTCATTTATACAAATTGAACATAATTAAAGCATAGTGATTAATCATAAAAATACTATGTAATTATACATTGTGAGCTATTTATTTCGAATGACAAATCATTGAAATTTCGTCTTGAAGTCGGTGTAGCACTAGTAGCTGTCTTCACGGGTACTCTCTGTGGGTGTGTCTTTAGGTGGGCGAAGCGCCTGCTGACGCACAGAGGAGCGGTGTCTGCCTTCCTAGGACCAACAGAAAATGCACTTAGGCGACCCCTGTGCAAGGGTTGTTCGACTCCCAAAGGGGTCACGACCCACAGGTTCAGAACCGCTGATCTAGGGGGAACCTCTAATCTAATTGAATAGACTATTTTAAAAGTAAAGGCTTTCCTCTGCATGGACACAGAGAAGTAAAATGAAACCAAAACAGGAGCAAGATTAAAATGTGGACAGCTGACAGAAAGAAGGGATTGCATGGGAAGGCAGGCCCGTGATCCTTGGCCTAGGGTCCTTGATCAGCATTGAGGTTGACACCCACACAGAGATTCAGATGGGGAACCCACGGCAACTGTTCCACCCTGCCCTTTGGAATCCACTGGATGGCAGGGAGTAGATGGCAGTGAACGAATTAGGATGCCAGTCTTACTGATTCCAGGAATGGAACTGTGACAATCGTGTCTTCCCAGAGCCAAAAACTGACTGACATCATGATAGGAGCCATTTTTACCCTTAGCAGAGAACACAGACATTCGGTGACAGACATCTGATCTACTTAATTGTGATATACATATACATCAGATATATATGTACATGTGATCTTCCTATACATTTTATAGGTATATAGGTGCTGTTCCAACCATTGAGTACACAGCAAAATAACACAAGTACACATGTGCCGGATACAGGAGTCATATATAGTGAGTTTGTGAGTTGCTCAGGTTTTCCATTCTCAAGAAGAGTAGAATATTGTTTCATGATATTTTTGTCTGGAATTTACCTGTGCCTATACCTTGTGAATGAAGACTGTGATAAACATATTTACCAAATTAATCAATTGTTTAGGTTTGTGCCTATCACCTTATTTTATACCATGTATTTGCCTCCCTTTAACCATCGTCTTTTTACCTCTTTTTTCTTACCTTCTTTTTAGTCGATTGAGGTTTTAAATTTCCCTTTTCATCACACCTGTTTCTCTCTACTCATTTATATGCTATTTCATTTTTTGTTATTAGCCTAGATATTTTAACTCTGACATGTAAGAATATCCAAATTTAGTAAACATCAATTAACTTCTAAAAATAGAAGGATTTCAAAGCAAGTGGCAAAAATAATGTTCAGCAATTAAACAAATTCTTACCTTATATTTCCAAACCCCCTTTTCAGTTATTTTCAAGCTAAATGACTATTTTTCATCAATGGACAATGAGCAGAAGAAATGAGATCCCTAAACACCATGTTTCATTTTTTACTCTAGATAATGTGACAGGGCTAAATCTAGTCATTTGTTCTTGCTTCTAGGTACCATTGGGTCAGTTCTGACTTATAGTAGCCTCATGTACAACAGAAGGAAACACTACTATGTCGTCCTGGTCACGTGTCATCCTTCCATTTACTGTTAAGCTTAAGCCCATTGTTTCAGCCATGGGGTCAGTCCATCACACTGAGGTCTTCTTCTTCTTCTTCTTCTTCTTCTTCTTCTTCTTCTTCTTCTTCTTCTTCTTCTTCTTCTTCTTCTTCTTCTTCTTCTTCTTTTTTCTAGCATGTTACCAGGAGAGACAAGTTCCTGAAAAGCCCCTCATGCTTCGTAAGGTAACAGGGCAGAGGAAAAGAGTATGCGCCTTGATGCCATGGGTGACATATCGGCGAGGGCTTCAACCCCGAGAACAGTTGGGAAGATGGCAAGTGACCGGGCAGGGTTTTGTTCTGATGCACATAGCGTGGCGATGAGTAGGAACTGCCTTGAAGGCACCTGATAACAACACTTAATAAAAACAGTTTGTTGATTAAGAGAGCAAATTACTCCTGGGTGATATTCTTTATTTTATAAGTCAACCTATTATTTGACTGATAGATAACTTGCTGAAACACCTTCTATTCTGAGTCCAAAAGGTATGGTAGGTGCTAGTCTCAGCTGTCGAGCAATCAAAGAAAACATTGCTTTGCACAAAACTGTGGCATATGAGCGCTTAAAGATCTTCAAGAACAAAGAAGTCACTTTGAGGACTAAAGTATATCTGAACCTAAGCCATGGTATTGTCCATTTCTCATCTACACGTGACAGCTGAGAAACGAATCAGAAAGACCACAAGAGAATGGAGGCATTTTCATTATGAAATTTGAGCAGAATGTTAAAAGTACCATGAACTACCAGACGATCAGACACGTCGTCTGGAAAGAAATACAGCCAGAATATTCCTTAGAAGCAAGGATGGAGAAACGTTGTCTCACATATGTTAGATAAGCTATCTGAAGATACACCATCCCGGGAACAGGATAGCATGCTCGCTAAATTGGAAGGACATAAGCCACAGCGGAAGAGTGTAAACTAGGTGATGGGCTGACATCGTAGCTGCCACAGCAGGTTCAAACCTGGCACTTGTGAGGCTGGTACAGGATCTGTCGGTGTTTCTGTCTATTGTGCACAAAGTCACCATCAGTCAGTTCAGCCTTGATAGCACCTAACAACAACAATAACATTTATCTGAAAGATAACCTTCAGAAATCACCTCAATTCCAAGTTCAAAGGCTATCTTCTGATGATAGTCTCAGGGTTTCCTCTATTGGCCAAGTGAGTCATGCATTTGTAGGAATTGTAGTGCTGTTCCACATTCCTCTCCAATTCTGTCCAGGAACTCCTATGATGTTCCTGGTAAGAAAGGCTGGTAGAGACATCTGGGCAGAAGTCATTCTTCACATCTCAGATTAGAAGAGCCTGAGGTTCTAGTGGAAAATTAGCTTCCATGAGCCTTTGATTGCCTTCGTTCTCTCTTGTCCCACAGCGCTGTCTCAGTGGTCATTCGCAAGGTCTTAGGACCCCAGATGCTACTCCCCAAACTAATGTGGAGAATATAATCTTCGTGAATTACATTATGCCTTTGACCTAAATTGTTTCCTGAGGCTATAATCTCAAACTCTTTAATCCAATCAGGCAGTTCTGTGGATTGTTTAAATATGTCTAGGAAGACATAGCTGTGTTCCCAATGTGGTGGATAGCCAAATATGTGGATATATATGCAGCCAAATATATATATACATGTATATAAGTACACATATGTGTATAGCTAAAGAAACACCTACACGTGCACAATGCAGATGCATTTACTAGCATATACTTTCCTATGCACATATATGTACCCTTATCTACATATGTAATCACACATATGTTTGTGATGCTTTTTAGTGTTTGTTGCAAAGTTGTATGCTATAATATCTACCAAAATTGTCTCTAATCCCTTGTACTTCTTAAGCTTCTTTATTTACCTTGTTTAAGTTGTGCTGACTTTACCCATATTTATGACTTTTCTCATCATCGAGAGTAGTAAATATATCCAATATTGAAATTAATAACTTTTCTTCCCACCTTAATAACTTTGCATAATATATATTTATACATAATATCTAGCCTTGAACTTTATAATTTTGGGGCCATAAGACATTTTTCTTTCTGTATTGACTCATTTCACTTAACATAAGATTCTCCAAATACATCCATACTGTGTTTCTGAGACTCCTCATTTGTCTTTATCATTGCATAGTATTTTATTACACTTACATACTCCTCTTTGTTTATCCACTCATCTACTGATGGACACCGCACTTTTACCATCTTTTTGCAATTATGAATAATGCTGCAATGAATGTAGATACACGTTTGTCTGTTCATTTTATGGCTCGTGAATCTCTCTGATATATACTGAGAAGGAGTGGGTTGCTTGATCATAAAGTAGTTCTATTTCTAGCTATTTGAGAAAATACCATGCTGTTTTTCATAGTGTTTATACCATGTTACAGTCCCACCAGTGATGTGTAACAATTTCAATACCTCTACAATCTCATCAGTATTTATTATTTTCTGGTTTTTCATAATTGCCAATTTTTAGGTGTGAGACGACATCACAGGTCGATGGGATTTTCATGCAATGATCCCTAGAATCTTTTCATGGTACTTGTTGCCTGTTCAAGTATCCTCCTGGTGAAGTGTCTGCTCACATCTTTTGCCCCCACCCTTTTATTGTTTAGATGGTTTGTCTTTTTACAGTTGAGTTGTTGAAGTGTTCTATTGATTGTTGAAATTATATCTTTGTTCTAAAGGCATTATCCCAGTTTTTTTTCTTCCTTTATGTGGATGCTCTTGATTTTATTTTGATCAAGTATTTGGATGAATATATATATATATATATATATATATATATATATATATATATATATATATAACTTTTAGGAAGTGCTAGTTTTCTAATTTATCTTATGTCATTTGTACTTTAGTTTTGTTTGGTAGCCTATTTATGCACAAAATCAGATTGCTTGGTTTTGTTTCTATGCTATCCCCCAAGCACTTTATAGTTTTAGCTTTACCATTTGGGTCTTGGATACATTTTGAGTAATATATACACATGTGGTAAGATATAGACCCTGTGCCATTTTCCCCCTGCATATGGATATCCTATTTTCCAGACCATTTATTTAAAATATAGATATATGCCGTGTCTTCCCCATTGAATGGACTGGACCCTCTGTGAAAGTACCAAACCGAAAAACCCAAATTCACCGCCATTGAGCCAGTGCTGACTCATAGCAATGCCCCTGTGGGCCTCTGAGACTGTACCTGAGGGAGTAGAGTCCAGTCTCTCTCCCAAGGAGCTGCTGGGAGTTTCAAACAGTTGTTAAATATGAATAGATGCCTTTACCACTGGGTTCTTAATTTGATTCCATGGGTCACTGTAGTCTGTCAATACCAAGCAGTTTTGACGACTGTGATGGTATAATACGTTTTGAGATCTGAAAGTCTGAGGCAGTCTGCCTTGTTCTCCTTTAATATGATTTTTTAGCTATTTGGGGGCTTTTCCTTTTCATATAAAGTTGGAGATTTCGTTTGTCATTTCATTAAAGAATATTATTGGGATTTCGATTAGGTTCATATTATATATCTATAGATTAATTTTGTTAACCTAGGCATCTTCACAAGGTTAAGTCATCCAACACATGAGCATGGACCATAGAGAGCCTTGCACTCTGGATAGTGGGATGAATAGATCATCTTGGAAATACCTTGGATCATCTTACTTGGGGGAGGGGACCACACCACTGATCAATGGCAGGGTGGCAGAGTAAGAAAGGGAAACATACAGTCCACAGAGTGCCTCCACACGTCAGGACCTGGCCAGACCCAATATGGGAACAGGTTGGCCATCAAGAGTCCAGTCAGATAAGGGATTCCTCAGGGACCACTGCTGGTGATTAGTTCTCTACCTATTTTCTGGCTCCCTCTCTGCTCTGTGATCAGCTGAATTCTGTGAAGTTGCTTTTCTGCTCTGTACCTGCAAATGCTCCTTGCTCTTTCTTAAAATAGATACACTGTTTCAGACCCACTTTCAAGGACTTGCCTGCATTAATCTAATTCTTGATTCTTTTATATGCTGGCTATTCTCAATCCCCAGAATGTTGTCTGTACTTCTTTCTCTTAGTGTCTCAGATCTTGGCTATAATGATGTGCCAAATAGATATGCATGACTAAGTCAGTCTTGAGTTGTCCTCTCCAAATCTAGCCTTCTTATCTCTTCACTCATTAAATGGAAGGGGGCCGTGGTGGTTCAGTGATAGCACTCTTTCCTTTTATGTGGGAGTTCCATGATCAGTTCCTGGCCCTTGAACTTCATATGTAGCTACCACCCATCTGTGTGTCATATCCACTGAATAGGTTTCAACGGAGCTTTCAGACTAAGAAGGAAAGTTGGGCAATCTACTTCTGAAAAGCCTCCCATGGAATTCCAATGGACCACAACAATCCTATCTGCTTCCAACTGTGGGGACTGCCCGGGACAACACAGTGTTTTGTTCATTGTGTATGGTAGCCTCCTGAATCAGGGCTGACTTGATGTGTAATGCTGATATTTATGCGTCAGATGGTTACAGTCTTAAGGAAAATTTGTAGGAAATATAGCAGAGCATCTGTGATCCTAAATAGGGTTTCCCAAACTGTAAATCTTTACAGGAACACAGTCTCATCTTCTCCTCCTGAGCAGTTTGTGGGGTTTGAACTACAAGGGCTTATTAACTAGTTGCTGTCTTTATTAACAATTTATGATTCTTGTAATCAAGAAGTTTTTGGTGGAAGAATGGTGTTTTATTCATATTCAAAGTCAATGAAAAACAAAAATGAGTATTTATTCATGCAACATTTATTTATCCAACATTCATTTAGCACTTACTGTGTGTGAAAAACCATGTGCATCGTGACCTTGCCTCTTGAGAACAACAACAACAACAAACAGTTAAAGGGGAGTGATTTTAGATATTTTCTCTGAAGATACAGGGAAGAGTCCTGAACGCAAAGTCATTTTATTCTGAAGGAAGGACTGAATAGCCTTGTAGGCTGATTAGATATGGACACTCAAGGGGGTCAGGCTGACCAGATGTTTCTGAGCGGAGTGTGCTTGGCCACAGACTTCTGTCAACCACGTGAGGAGACGGAAGAGAAAAGGCGATCGTCAATTTCTCTGGAACACGGATGTTCATGTAGTATATCGATGGAATGACACAGTTGTTTATCTTTGGAAAAATGAATTCATATGTAAATTACTAAGTACTTTATAGTTAGTCAAGATGGATGAGGCCTTTAACTAAATGCTCATAATGAAATTAATAAAAAGTTACTATCATCTCTGGCATCGTTTGGCCCATGAATCATCGTTCATCCGAGGACAAGGAGGCTATTTCCTTGTATGCAGAATAGCAGGGAGAGTAAATGATTAACAAAAGGATTTACAAATTGTTCCTTCCATAATTGCTTGCTACAAAGCCTTCTGAATTACGTACTCTTGCTGTGTCCCGTTTTTCTTACTGCTGACGTGTGGATGATAATAGTTATGTCTGTGTTGAGAAATGAATTAAGTGTGAGTTAAAAAGCATTGGGTGTAATGCCGGTTGCGTGTCTCTGAGTGATCCAAAACACAACTCAAGCTCCCTGCCACGAAATCCCTGTCATCACACAACCGCCCTATTGTGTTAGTCGGGGGAGACTAGAGAAACACATTCATGGACACTGCTATGAGTATAAAAAAGAGCTTTATATCCAAGAGCAATCGAATATTGAGTAAGCATCCCAGCCCGCTCCAGATCAAGTCTGATATTGGCCCATATATCTGATACCATTCTATAAATTCCTCTTTAGACTCATGCAACATATGCAATGACGCCAAATGCAGGACAATCACCAGGAGTAGAGAGCCTTTCTCCTTAGGAGCCACTGGTGGTTTTGTCCTGCCAAAATTGTGGCCACAACCCAACTCATAGAGTGCTAAAAATTTAAAATAAAAGCATAAAGTTTACCTTCCGATTTATTCTCCTGTTCTATTCCTTTGAGCCCAAAGCAAAATATAGTGATTGCTGATAAACAGTGGTGGGAAAGGCCGGAGAAAATATGTATGCGATTCTTTTAGACAGTAGAGACAGATGACTCTAGGTGTTATGTGTTCAAGGTGGATTCTGTACCGTCCATAGACTTTGCAGTTTGAGAATCACAAAGACCTTAAGTGATTCAAAAGCAACCTTTCCTGATGAAGGTCCTCTTGCCAAATTCTGAGGTAGCTGAGAAGAAAGTAACGGAATTGTCTTGAGACTTTTGGTCAATGAGCTGCCATAAAATTCACTACACCAATATATTAATCCAACAAGATAAACACAGCAGTGGCCTGAGATCCAACAATATTCCTAGAGGGAAAAGCCGTTTAAGGACATTTCCTCAAGACCTTGGCTCTGTGGACCGGCCTTGCTCTTTCTTCTATTCTGGTTGCTGCTTAACTAACACTTACTCAGCACTTGTGTACCAGACTCTAGGGCATGCTGTGAGCACAGAAATGTAATTCCCGTCCCCTTCGGGAGAAAGACGAATAAAACAGTGGATGGCTATCGATCTGATCATGGCTAAGGCAGTGCAGTTCAGTGGGAATAGAGTTCACTGGAGGAAGAGGGGTGCTCCTGCCAAATTGTATGCATGTGGGTGTAGAGCTGCCAAGAGGGGTCTTCAAAAAGGAGGAGATTTATCTTGAGTGATGAGTAGACATTTCTATGAAAAGAACAGTTGCCCGAGGAAGAGAAACGATGAGAATTGTCCTTGAGAAACAGTGAGGAGTTGGAAGTTTAGTGTCGTGTTGTCTGGTCGTAATTGACCTTAAAAGAAGTTGTGAAGACTTCTAGGGTTTCTCCTGTCATCGCTAGAAAAACGGAGCAAACACATCAGGTTTCTCTGTGTTTTTGGTAAATGAAACCCAGGGATGCTGAGCCTATGGGGAAAGCAAATAGAACAAGGATTTCGGGGAGAGAGTGGTTGGAGAAATAAAAGGGAGATGGTGTCAAGGAGTCCAGGATGGAAACATAGGTTTGGAGACTGATTATGGAAGCAATTGTACAATCCTTTTTGGCATGATTCAACTATGGAATGATGTGACATCGGTATTACTTTCAAATTACAACAAATTAAAAGAAAAAGAAAAAAAGCATAGATTCATGAATGGGTTCGGGGCTCACACTAAATCCTAGCTCCAATTTAAGAACAATTCATTCTCACATCATGGTCCTCAGAAAGGGAGCAGAGAGCGTACTGGTGCTATTGCAAATTGTGAAGAATTTAGATGGTATCCTGCTATCAGATAAAATAGTGACTACATTCTTAAAAGCTTGCCTCCAAACAAGTAGCTATCTAAGTAAGATGCCAACTAAGTCCACGTGGAAGAAGCACACCATCATCCATCACTGAAGGATTGGAATCCATATAATCTGAAATCGAAGAGGGATCGGTATCAGAACCTAACGTGTGAGAATCCGGTGTGCAGAAGGCTATGGATCACAGTGGGAACCCAAGATCCATTTGTGGCAATAAGCTTCCGGAGAACCCCTCCCTACCTAAAATTGAGGGATGGGAGAAAAGTGGTCACTGAACAGAGTGGTTGGGACAGAGGAGTAGGGAACAGCAGAGGCATAAACCCGACCCGAACAGTGAAAACGAAGCCATTAATCCCACCCCATGATGCAGGCACGACCTGATCTCATTTCCAAAATGTTCTGTATTCTTGGTTTATATGTTTTGGTTTGGCTTTTGTTCATTCATAGTGGAGTGTATGTCAGAGGCGTTATGTTAATGGAGGCCATCCTCTTGAAGCTGTGCTATATAGTTTTCTGGTTTTCAGTATGTGAAACTCAGAATTGGTGAACCTAGGAGGACAGCAAGTAGAATAAGGGTTTCAGGGGGAAAGGGGCACGGGGGTTGTGGTGGAGTAAAAAGGAGATGAGGTTAAGGAGTCCACGCAGAAAAAGAATGGGTGAAAACCGTGGTAGCAATTGTACAATTCTACTTGACGTGATTCAAATATGGAATATGTTACATGCATTAAATCCCATCTAATAAAAAATGAGATATCAGCAGGCCATTTGTTCAATTTCTATTTAACAAATTAGTTCACCATTAATTAGTTTCCCATATAGGATGATGAGTTGGTGGACAATACTAAGCATTCTGTGATCAAGAGAAACTCTGATCTCTTTCTTTCTCCAGTTAAGTCTTGATTTTGGTTCTTTTACCTTACTATATTCAATGAAATTCATGTTGTCTTCAGTATCAATTGCATATAGGATTAGAACTTTAAAATATATTATTGAAATGGTTGACTATCAATACAGAACTATGATACTACTAAAAATTTACCTCAAAAATAAGAAAAAAGAAAAAGAAAACCAGAGGGCAGACTAGACCAATCTAGTCCTACCAATAGCAACTAGCTATGTCCTTACTCTGAATCTCCCCTGCCTCCAAAATGACAGGGGTTGACTGCAGTCCACATGGACTGGGACATTACTGATACTCAAGAGGTTATAAAGGATGAACATGGGTAGATCATGGAGTCCTAGCAAAATAAGTTAAGCTCTAACCGGAAATCAATTTACAAAGGAATTTTTCAAACCCCTTTAACCAGGGGTCTACAAGAGTCCATCATTTAAAAAAATAGTCCATGCATACTCTGGCATTTTATACAAATGCAATATTTCATATGCATATATGTCCAATTTAAGAGCCAGGTCATATTTTCCACCACATTTTTAAAGATGCCCATCATGCTAAATAATTAAAATGCATTAGAATCGATACTGGAGATTCATAAATCAATAAAATCTTGGTCTATGAGCCAATTTCCCTATTTGAAAAGTCAAAGTGAAAATCTGAAAGGCAGACAGACTTGAGTTCCCGTCCTATATCTAACCAAACTCTGTTATTAATGAACTGTGTGACTCTAACCAATTACAGTAGAACTTATAGAAGCTGGGATTGTGTAAGGTTTGTGTAAGGATTTTCTGTCTGAGAAAGAAAACTTAAGTATTTCCCCTCTCAAACAGAAAAGTGGAAAAGTGTACGCTGTCAAGGCAGACAATTTGCCTGACTCAGAAATAAGGTGTCACCCTCGGTATTCCAGCTCTCTTGGATTTCACTGTACTCCACCTTTCTCTGTAATGATACTGGCATCTATGTGACTAGTTACCTATCTCGAAGGAACCCTACTGTCGTAATGGTTCAGCACGTGACTGTGTAGTTTGCTTCCTTTGGTGAGTTTCTGCTTTATCCTTTAGAGTCATGATGATTTGGAATCAACTCAGTGGTTCAGTCTCTTGACTTATTTATCCGTGTGTGTGTGTGTGTGTGTGTGTGTGTGTGTATGTGTGTATATATGAAGAAAGTTGCCACTCAATACATTCCAACTCATGGTGACTCTCTGTATTATGTATGGACCTCCAGTGTTCTCAAGGATTTCCGGGGATCAGGCCATCATCTTTCTTCCAACATGCCTCTGGGTGGACCAGCTTTCTAACTTGATGGTTAACAGCCCTGTGTATTAGTCATTTGTACTACTCAGAGACTCTCCTACCTATATAGTTAAGAATTAAATAAAAACAATAGCAATAAGTGTTTAGCACATAGGAGGCAATACAATTTAGCATATTAAGTTACTTTTAATATTATCTTTATTAATATAGCGGTGGTATCCAGAGGACAGGCTTTCTGACTGGAATTTTTTTGGCAACAGTATTAAGAAAAAGCACAGTTTCTGGCTGGAGGCCTCTGTCTTAGTGTGTTGTGGCAATGTTGTTCTTGGCTGTTCCTAGCTGGTGTCTGTCTTTACCTTGAACTGCCCTAAGATTAGAATTTCGTGTAAACAGTGACTTAATGATTCATCTGTATCCTTTCCCAAAGCTGGATCACTTCCCTGCTGTGAACACGGAGTCACCCCCTTCTATTCCTGTCAAGAAGAAGATTGTGGAGCTTGTGTGATTGCTCTCTGTTCAGAGGGTGTGCGCTCCAACCCTGAAGGATGAGCGCAGAGGAGCTGCTGGATTTTTCAGGTCACCATGCTCTCCCCCACCATCTGGTTCCAGCAGCTCTGTGCAGAAGCCTGCGTGCACTCCACGTCTGCTTTAAAGAAAAGGCCAAGGGACCAGAGTAAAGCCCTTCAGAGGAAGCAGGATAGGATGCTGCCAGGAAAGTTTTAGGCAGCACATTAATGAACTAACAGAAAAGGAAAGGCTTTCTAGACTGACTCAAGATAGAATCAAGTAGATCATTCTGTGAATTGACTCATGTGGAGGTGTGTCTATGTTTAGACTGGCCCTCGGCCACTATCGAATCACTGGTCCCTCTCCACAGTAAGTGGCATCTCCCTCTTGAAAAGTCTTATCTGAATCCCCAGACAAAAACAGATATTTCCATCCCTGTCTCAACTTTCTTTCCATTGTATATGATTTAAATAGTTTCTTCAGTGGAGGTTCTGTGCCTTACTAGATACTTTATCTTCAAAGTTTACAATTGGTCTGAGCTCCTAATGTGGTTAGCTTCTGTCAAGACTCCCAGGTTCTTGCTGACTCCTTGCAAAACTAGATCTGACCACTTTGCTCCAAAGTGTTTTTGCTGGCTCATTTTCAGATGTAGATCTCCAGGACTTTCTTCCTAGTCTGCATTAGTCTGGAAGCTTTACTGAAACCCATTCATCTATCTCATTGCCATTGAGTCAAGTCTGACTCATCGTGACCTACTGTGGCTCCCTGAGACGGTAACTGTCTACAAGAGTAGAAAGCCCAGTCTTTCCTCTTCAGAGCTGCTGGTGGTTTTCAACTGCCAACCAGGCAAATCACAGCCCAACACATACCCACTAGACCACCAGGGTTCCATGAAAGTCATTTATGGCAACACTTAAGGCTCTACTGACTGATGGTGGGGACTGAATATGCAGTGCAGTGGCCCGGAACTGAATACAGATCTATTTCATAGAGCTGAGAATTCCGTCACCAAAGTACCACTGCTAGCAAACCCTGTCATGACAATGGTAGCAATGGATTGGGTAGGGAAGAAAAATAAGAAAAAAATCAGGACAGAAAAAGGGGAGCAAGTGAACAAGGAGGGGTGGGGCAAAGGAAGACAAACACGCGTTCTCTTTCACTTTCATGTGTGACAAATAAAGCGTTCGACTTCTCTTAGTCTGCAAGGTTAAGTTGGGGATAAAATGAAGTGGATTTATGAAAATGAAAATAGATGGGGTTAAAGTAATTATGAAACAGCCCCCAATTAAGAAATACATTTTGTCATCCCTTGAATTGTATCAATCCCTAGAGTGTTCCTTGGGGCCGGCGGCCTAGTAGGCTCCGACTCCCAGCAGAAGCTCCCATGCAGGCTTAGCATCAACAGGCTGGCTTTGCCAGCAACCTTGGCAGAGCTGCCAGGAGGTCTTCTCATGGACGGCACGGTCCGTCACTGCCTGTGCTGATAGAGATTCTCTTCCATGTCTCATGTGGACCCCTACAGGACCCCCTCTAGAACATCAGCCTCTCTCCCCTCCCAGCAACCCTCCACGGACCCCATCATCATCCAGATCAAGTCTAACCCCCTGGCATGCCCTTCCTGATCATCTGGCCCTGACTCTGTGAGTCTGTCCATCTGTGTGTCCTACCTTCCTCACACAAATCTCGTGTTCCCCAAAACCATGCCTCTCTGCCTTGGCCTTGGTTGGGCTTTGGTCAGGACAGCTTCTCTGCTCCCTGATTCAGCCTTGCACTAGGGAAACCTTAGTTTCTTTAAGACGTACTCCAAACCTTTCTTACAAACCTTCCGGTTTCCTTTTGAACAAAATGGCTCTCTTCATCTGAGATGAAGCAGACCTTCTACATATAACTATCTCTGCTCTTATCTCCTTGTTTTGCAATGACGTTCAGCTCTGTCTGTTTCCTCCGGTAGCCAGTGCAGGACATAAGGATGAAACCAAGACCAAGATTCTTGGTGGGATTCCAGGATCTATGTCAAGTATTTGAGTGAATAAATGAATACACCTGGTTTTCCACCTTCTGGAAATAGTGAGTTACTTCATAGCACCTCAGAGGTGTTTGCTTCCCTAGAGGATAAGGGAGTTTTCCAACCAGGCTTTGTCATCTTGTCGCCAGTGTGGGCTCATATTTTCATGATGATACTTCTCTTCCCATGTTTTAGCCTCCTGGCCCTTTCCCACTGTAAGAGGAGCTCTCTTGGGGCCAGGTCGCATCCCTCTGGACCCCCATCCCAGAGTCCTAGCATGAGCGGTTCAGAAGTAGCGTTTTCATGTTCCACCCGGGGCCCAGGGTTTGATTCTCAGCAAACGTGCTTCGGGTGCGAGGACCACCATCTGTCCTGGAGGCTTGCACATCCCCCTGATTCAGATCAGCACACCAGACTAGGAATCGCTGGAAAGAAAGGCCTGGAGATCTATTTCTGAAAAGCAGTCAATAAAACGTCTATGGCTCACAACAGTCCATAAGCGGGGATGATTCAAGACTGGGCATCATTCTGCTCCATTGTCTGCCGCCTTGTTGGGCAGCTAGCAACAGCCACACATCCCAGTTCCCAGCATGGTGCCAGGGCCAGACTCATATGTTCTGAGCTGAGGCTGAGTTTCCTCCTTCTAAATGGACAACACAGACAGCTGAGCTGGAATTACAAGTGGTGCCTTTGTCCAGCCAGGAGAGTGCTCCTTGCCCTCCTTCACTCAGGCAGGCCATGGGATGACACGGTAAATGCTCACGCCCCTCAGGCTTCCTCTGCTCCCTGCTCGGAGCAAGTGCCCCCGCCCTCTGCTTTCCCTTCCCTGCATTTCTAGTCTAGCTTTCATTTTCTTCGTCCTGCTTTTAATGCAATCATCGCAATAAATTAACCTTTCGTATTTCCATTTCCTCCTTTCCTGTTACAGAATCCTGACATATTTCCTTAAGGAAATACTTTCAAAATCATAATTGAAACACAGCCATTCATAATCGGAACGGGAGGAGGAATGTAATAGATTTAGCCCTCATTTCTGGTGGCAGACACGTTAATTACATTTTCTATTTCCTCTCATTACCATCGAGCATGGCTCCCACCGGCCAGCCTGCTCTGTCCTTCCTTGCTCCCTGAAAACCCGCCCTCCACTTCCTCGCATTCACAGCAGACTGATGGCCGCCGTGACAACGAGAAACCGACCATGGCCCTCCGGCTTTGACTCCTTCAGAGGTCCAGCCCGGGCAAGACCGCTGTTTCTGGAAGGGGACCACAGACCCGGCATTCCGGGACTTTACCTGCGGTTACGCAGGGTAGTTCCCTGAATACACGTTACTTCCTATTGCTTCTAGGTCTTTCAGTATGCCACCCTCTCCCGGGCAGGCCTCGTGACTGGGAGTTAGTCAGGTGAACTTTCTTTTGAGGAGTAGTATTTCAGGAAGCTCCTGTCGGGGGCTCACCTTGGGAATGTGCTTTCTTGATAAGGCCAAGTCTTCCGTTTTGATAGCATTGGTTTTTCGTCAGAGCCTTGGTGTTCTTGTCCATAAACTCTTTGCAGCTAAACCTAAGGTTGGTGATTTGAAAGCGTCCTGTAATTCTGGGGAGAAGGATCCATAGGTGGGCTTCTGTAAAGACGGATAGTTTTGGAAAGCTTACTGGGGCATGGCTACTCTATCCTATGGGGTCGCCACGAGCCAGAATCCACTCAATAGCAATTTTCTCAATTTGGTTTGGGTTTGTTTGGCCTTGCAGAGCTCCCTTTTGTCTGTGAAAAATATTGAAAACAAACTAGTTGTTATTGAGTTATGTCTTCCACACTGTGATCCTCAGTGTGTCTGTTCTCCATAAGGTCTGACTTCAATGTCTGATTTCCAGGAAGTGGACTTCCAGGGCTTTCTTCTGAGGCACCTCTCAGTGACCTTGCACTGCCAACCTATTGGTTAGCAGCCTATCACCTTAACCTTTTATCCGACCCAGGAACTCTGCTTCTGCTTAGGAAGGCAGATGCAGAGACTTTTTCTCTGTCCTCCCATAGGCCCTGGTTAACTCTATCATCATGCTGTCCAACACATTGGTTCCACGTTGGGCTGCTAGTTGCAGGTCAACAGTTCAAAACCACCAGCAGCGCTGAGGGAGAAAGACGAGGCTTTCTACCCTCTCAGAGAGTTACGGTTTTGAAAATTGACAAGGACGGTTCTCCCAGTCTTAGAGGGTATTCATAAGTCTGAATCGACTTGATAGCAGTGGGTTTGTGTGCTTTTGTTGTTGCTATGGTTTTTGATTAATCATGCTATGATATCATATTAATAGTTTTTTAATTTCTATTTCCTCATCCCTGCCCTGCCCCTCCCAGCAATGCACAAGCAATCACAGTAACTACAACTACTTTGAGGACATGGTGTTAATTTATTTCTGAATTATAAGCTTGGGTCAAAAGAAACCAGACAATATTTGGATAATGTAGATTGACTAACAACTCTCCTATTGTGTTTATAAGTAAAAGGAAACAAATGTGTCCGGAAGCAGCCATTATTTGTAGTAGCTAAGTTATACTGAGCTTACATAAGGAGATATGTATATTATTAAGAATTTCTATAATGATTGGAGGCAAGTTTATAATTTAAGACAACAGTAAAGAAACACATAGACACAACCTGTTTTATTTTAGGGGCTGTGGGGTGGGCATTTGCTCCTGAGCAGGAGAAGGATGAAGAGTTTTCTCTGGGTTCTTGCCTCCTTCGAGTCTTGGGCAGGGAAGACAGTTAATAGGCTTAGATACTAACAGGAAGATTAAAGGATTGAGTCCACCCAAAGGTGCCTAAAAAAATAAGCTTAATTGTCTGTTGCAGAAAACACAGTCCTTGAAAATCCTATCAAGTGTAACTCTACTACGCTGACATATATGCTGCTGCCATGAGTTGGAGCCACTTCCACCATAACTGGTTATTGGGTTTTGTTTTCTTCCCACATGCGGTGAACTCTGGAGCAAGACAACTTCTTGCCAGGAGCAGCAGCAGCAAGAGTTGTAGTCTAAGACAAAGAGACGATGTGCTCTGCTCCCCGTATACATGTATCTAATTATTCTCCCATTGTAACCCAAGCAGAAAAGTGAATAAGATATCTATAATAATTTTAAAAATATTATTATACTTTGTCAATTAATCTGTTCTCGCACATTAAAACAAAACCATAAAAGCAAATTTACTGCCATTGAGTAGATTCTGATTCGTAGTGTCTGATTTTTAATGACCCTTTAGGACAGGGTAGAGCTGCCCATGTGGGTTACTGAGATGGGAACTCGAAAAGTCTCCCTGCACTGACCAGCCTGATAGCACCGGGGCTCCTGGTCCCTCCCCCTGGATACTCCTCTGATATCTGCCTGGCAGGTGCCAGGCCTACAGCTTTGGAACCACTGACTGATTGGAAACAACTTCTCAACGATGCAGGAATATAAAACCAATAAGTAACAATGGACTACCTTCTTTAAAAGAAGCCCTGGTGGCGGAGTGGTTACCAGGAGGACTGCGATCTGCAAGGTTGGCAGTTTACAAGCAGCAGCCCCGCAGTGGGAGAGTGATGGGGCTTTCGATTCCCATAAAGATTTACAGTCACGGAAACACAGGGCAGCTCTACCCTGTTCTATGGAGTCATTGTGTGTCTGCACTACACGGAGAGCAGCGAGTTAGGATTGGTCTCTCTTAAAACCAATGGAATGTCCATCATAGGGTTTTTTTCATTCAATGTGAGTTTTTATAGTGCTTCATCAAAATAGTGATCTTGACGCCTGACATTTTGGGGGTATACTGAAATTTTTGTTCCCAAGATGAATGTTTTACTTTGCTCATGTTGATGCCAGTCCTCCCTGAAGCAATGGCAAGGACTTCACCTGAGAGTTCCTCTCCCTTCTGGGCTACTTCTCCTGGAAATACTCCCAAGCTGGAGGCGGAAGCGCACGTCTAACCGCTCAATGTCTTAAGAGGTCCAATTGATGAGGTAACAACATACAGACTTTGGCCAAAGTGCGGGTGCAAGCTGAAGCATACCCGAAACACACTGTGTATCTCAGAGGAGACTTGGGGCAGCATGAATAATGAAATTGGACCTTAAAAGAGAAATAGATATTTACTAAGTAAAGATGAGGATTTCAGGCAGAGACAATTGCATTCCTCAAAGACTTTTGTAGGCAGATTCTGTTGAGTCAGCTCCAATGTATGGAGACCGCATGTAACAGAAGGACATGTTTTCCGGCCTCCAGCCATCGTTGGGTTGTGGTCTCTCCCTTATAGGGTTACCGACTACTGCGGGTGACTTGCATGCTGAGGGGCTTCTCCTCCATGCTTTGTCACACAGTATTGTCTTGTGAACCGTGGGCTTCTCACCGGCTAATTTTCAGAAGTGGATTGCCCAGCCTTTCTTCCTAAGCAGCTTTAGTTTGGATGTTCTGCAGAAACCTTGAGATATTGTTGGCAGGGCTTCCACCATCGCTGCAATAGGCAAGTCCCCGCAGTATGACACATTGACAGATGGGTGGTGGGAACCAGTGCAATACACATCGGGGAAGGTTTACATAGGAGCAAATAGTTTGTACACGTCCAATTATATGGAGAGTCACACAGGTCAAAAATGCTCAGGTTGATAGACAGGCTAACTCTCTCTGAACAAAGAGGTGGCAGTCCACGTGTTTTAATGGACTCAATGCCACAGAACTAGTCCAGGTGAGAGTAGGCCAGCTCAGGAGAAGAGAAAGCTCCCCTGTTTACATGCTCTTGTACAATGTCAACTGCAGGTCCCATGTGGCCCCATTCTTTGCTATGCTGATTCACACTTCTGGGAGTCCTGGGGATTGTCAGAGCTGCCTACCAGACCTGTAAACTACAGAAGGAAAGGCATGTTCTGCTGCTCAGGATGATAATAAAAGGATTATGACTGCCTGATAAATGGACAATGTAAGCCCTTTCTGGGGAAACCTGCAGTGCACTCTGAGTAAGACGTTCTAAAGAGATCAGCACTTTCTGTCTCATGCTCCCTTACCTGAACACCCGTTGAGGGAAGGCGTAGGGGTCTAGGGTAAGAACTGCCCTGTGTGATTCTGAGACTGTATCTGTTGATGGGAGAAAAAAGCCCCCACACATAATCATGAGGCCACCGGGACTCCTGTGTAGGAAGGAGTCATAGGCCTCATAAGCATAGAGCTTATTAGACTTTTCATAATCTTATTTTCCTTTGATTCTTGCCTGATCCTCCAGCAGAGCTTAAGGAAAAAATGCACCAGAGATTTTTTCGGCATCAATTCTACTGTGTGCTAAAAGGTTGCTATGGGCTGGAATCAACTCAATGACAGTGAGTTGCTATCTATTAACATCATTTCCTAGGACCAGGCAGAAAGAATTGAAAGGCTCATGATCACTTCCCTCATGAGGTTGATATTTTGTTGGAGAAAAGACATTGAATAAGGAATTACAATTGTGGTATCTATTTAGAAGAGGAAAATCAATTTCCATCGAAGACTACAGGAGGGGAATCTAACAGAAAACTGGAGTCACAAAAGAAATAACAGAGGAATCGGTATTTAACCTGAACCTCAGAGATGATAATAGGATTGGGAGATTTCCTCCTAGCCTCGGATTTTGATGTGTGCATTCATCAGACTGAGCAATAGCCAATTTGGAAAATAAAGTTGTGCCAATAATTAAGCTTATTTTTGGACACTTGTTAACAATGCCTTGATAAAATCTAGGTTACACATGTGTAATAGACTTGAACTCCAATGGGAATTTCCTGTCCCTGAATCTAAATCTTTAGGTCCCAATACTCAGTTTTGCCTGAGATATGGATCAGAAGACCAAAAAGAAAGAATTCTGATTTGTCAGTGTGATATAATATCAAGCATACCTTAGGAGGTAGCCACTATACCCAGAGAGAATTGTTTAGCACAGAGACAGTGCCAGCTAGTAACACGTGGCTTCATAAAAAAACAAGATTTTACCTGTCAGAGTCATAACATAACCCACTGGAGGGAAATGGAAGCTGCTAATATATCTAAAAGCATAACCCCAAAGGGAAGATGGGGAACTATTTTCATCTAAGAGCTTAAATTGTTAGTGAAAAAAAACAATAAAAAAGCTTCACTCTGTGCTTCTCAAGATTCCCTTTTCACACCCAAATGACATACACACATGACTGCTTGAGAAAGTAGTTATGGGTAGTCTGAAAATATAGACAAGATGTAAGTCTGGTGAACCTTGTGATTTTGGTTTAAGAGTTTATACAGAAGCAAATGAAGATTTTTAAATAACCTGGATTTCTATTCCAGAAGTCTGGGAAAGAGATGACAGTGGCTCGGTCCAGTTTGTTCTTGTTGTTAGGAACCATCAGTCAGATTCAAGTCACAGAGTCCCTCTGTGCAACAGAACAAAATGCAAGCAGGTTCAGGACCATCCTCACAAGCATTACTGTGTTTGAGCCCACTGTGGAAGCCATTGTATCCATGCATCTCAGTAAGGGTCTTCCTCCTTTTTCAGTGACCCTCACTTTACCAAGCATGAAGTCCTCTTACAGGATGTGGTTCCTCGTGATGCCATGTCTAGAAAATATATGAGGAAAGCTTGTCCTCGTGTCTAAGGAGCATCCTGGCTGTATTTGTTCTTTTGTTCTGCTGGCAATCCATGGTATATTTAATCCAAGGCATCAACTCTTCTTTGGTCTTTGGTCTTCTCTACTTGGTGCCTAGTTTTCACATGCTTCTTAGACAATTGAAAATATCAACACACGAGTCAAGTCCATCTTCATTTTCAAAGTAACATGTTTGCTTTTGTAAGAGCTCCTTTGCAGTTGATTTGTCCAATAGAGTATGCCATTTTGGTTTTCTGAACCATTCATAGGCATTGATTGCTGATCCAGGTACATCTTGAAGAACTTTGAGAGTGTCTCCATTTATTGCGATGGTGCTGGATGATCCATTTGTTAGATTTTTTTTCTTGCTTTCTTTGAGTTGAGGTGTAATCTATACTGAAGTCTGAAATCATCAGCCATCATCATTAAGGGCTCCACACCCTCTTCACTTTCAGTGAAACAGGGAAAAGGAGAAAGTGCTGAGAAGTCTTTAGGACGTGATTGCAAGGGAAATGGGCTGAGTAAGACAGAGGAGTCATTGAATGCTCTCACGTGTCTATCTTGAGCAATGGGCTTGACCATGAAGTAACATGACTCAGGAACTTCTTTGGGAAAAGTATGAGATAAGTAGAAATCACGCTGGGGATAATTAACTTGAGTCACCCAAGTGTAGTTGCCCTAACATCTTGAATATATGGGTATAGGTTTCAGAAGAGAACACTGGACAAGGACTGGAGATTTGAGAGCTGTCCAGATGTACAGGGTAAATAAATCTAGGGCTTGCGAGGTGTCCCGAGAAGCAGGATTCTCAGTATTAAACAGAGAGAGTTCTAAGCAAACCAGGATGAATTGGTCATCCCACTCATGAGCAAATATGACAGAGAGTGAAACACAAACGAGACCAGACAAGAGGCATTCTCAATAGTTATTCTCAAAAATAGATCAGTAAACAGGGAGTTTTCCTGACAGTCAACACAGTAACAGTCAATAGGACATGACTATTGTGATCCGTCTGTCTTCTCTCACTGTGTATTTACTTACCACTCGATAGAGGTTTGCCATGGTCTAGAGGTACTGTTCACATTTTCATTCAAGCATTTGTGTTTATCCATAGTTCAAATCTGCACTACTTCCTGCTCTTTCTCATTTCCCCTTCACTATTCCACCCCTCTTCTGTCTCATGGGATTATTTTCCACTCTTATTTTTCCACCTAGCATTCATAGCACAGCTTACTTCTGCCTCACTCCAAGTTCTTATATATGTTTTATCACTTACTCATAGTTATCCACTTAACCAGCACATATTAAGATCCTACTTTTCAGATCTCATGCATGATCTTTTAGATGTAGACATGAATCGGAAACTTTGTTATCGTTGTTATCTAGTGCTACTATCACAGATGACATGAGTATGTGGCTTTAGCAAGCAGCATGTATTTTCTCACAGTTCTGAGAGTAGATGTCTGCATTCTGGATGCCAGTTGTAGGAGGAAACTCTCTGTCCCTTCTGAGGGGCAGTCTGTCTTTCATTTGCTTCAACTTCTTGGCTCCTTGGTAATCTTGTGATTGGCATCTCTCTTCCCCCATCTCGGCACGCTCACTTGTTTGTTTAATCTCTTTTCTATCCCAAGGTACACCCTACACTAGTAATACCTCACCAATTGTGTTAGTCTGGGTTGACTATAGAAACAAATCTAAGGAGACACGCATATATATGTATGAAAAAGAGCTTTACATACAAGGGAAATTGTATATTAAGAAGACATCCCAGTCCAGTCCAGATCAAGTCCATAGGTCCAATATTAGCCCATTTGTCTGATACCAATCTATAAATTCCTTTCCAGACTCACACAACACATACAATTATGACAAGTACAGGATGATCACAGGCCTGTGGGTGGAAAGTCTTGTGGACCCAGTGGTGTTGGAAAAAGCACTGGCATGGGTTTCCATGTGGCTCCTCCAGCTCCAAGGTTCTGGCTGCATCAGTGTAGTTCCATCTGATTTGTCACAGGAATATCTCAAAGGGACACAAAGCAGAGAATGCGGGTGCCCTACCACCAGCAACTATTTATCTCCATAGCACCTCCAAATGAGGTCATCAAGCTGCAACCTGATTGACAGGCTAAACTCCACACCATCACTCTTAAGTATTAAGTTGGCACCAGATCAGGTAACTACCACACTAATATAACAAAGGAAATCTATTCCCAAATGGGATTATAACCAGAGGATTAAAGGTTAAGGTTTACAATACATATGTTGGGGATACACAATTCAATTGATTACACAGAGATACATTATCCTTAAGATGACACATCTAAATCTTACCTCTCTTCTTTGATTTCAAAAGTACTTAGGTTCTTTGTGGGTTCGCTTTCCATCTGTCTAAAAGCAGCAGGGCATTTTGGAAAGAACATTGAACTCAGCAATCAATGAACCTAATTCCCCTCCCAGATCCATTGCCTGCTCTCATTTAATAGCCTGACGTTGAGCCCTCCATTTCTCATTCACGAGATAACCTCATTGAGTTTCAATAAGGATATAAGAAATAGTTGATATAAAATACACTTTCTTCACTGTGATTTTCCCCTCCCTCTCTTTCTGCTCAAGGTCAGAAAGCATGAGTCATCTTCACATCCATGCAGCAAACTCTCATTAACCTGTTTCTGGTATCGATTGGACCATCAGATTAATGATAAAAAAAAAAGGGAAGAATCCCAGGGTGTGAGGGATAGAATGAGAGGGGCAAGAAGCATTAAAATAAAATTCAAACAGATTTAATGGGAAGCTTCTGTTTTCTTTCCATATATGCAGCAGTTCGGGAATAGTCTTTAGATGCAGGCAACAAAGTGAAAGAGAAGGAACAGTAGTAATCTGCGCCTGCGCGACCCCTAATGTCCACAGGACGCGCCTTGTTCTACAAGCACAAGGAGCAAGTGTGCCTTTTACTCTTAGCCTGGAATTTATCATTCCAAAAAATTGGATCTTCTCATAAGCTCGAAGAACATTTATCTGACCAACTGCCATTGAGTTGACCGTAACTCCTAAGGACTGCTTAGGAGTTTTTACGGGACTCTAACTTTCTTCCAATGTCCGGAGGAGGAAGCTAACGTCCTGGGAGAGGACTTAATATGCCAAAGTATATAGTCTGAGTGACAGTAAGAACAGAAAATAGACATCCCTGCTCCTCAAGGTGGGCTCTACTGATGTTCCTGCTGCCCCTTCCTCCTGCCTCAGACACCCCTGCTCCGCCACCTTGCAGTCAGTGCTGGTCATGATTCATCGATTGGCAGCATTCTTATTTTTTTTATCTAGAGTCACTTTAACTGTGATAAACAAGGTTATTTTTAAAAAGGTCTAAATATAAATGTTTCATTTATTCCAGTGATCCATCGGAGTACTTTTTGTCTCAGTGAGGACAAAGTGTACCTCATGTCATAGGGCAGCAGTTCTCAACCTGTGAGCTGCGCCCCCTTTTGGGGTTTGAACAACCTTTCATAGGGGTCGCCTGATTCATAACAGTAGAAAAATTACAGTTATGAATCAGCAACGAAAATAAGTTTATGGTTGGGGGGGTCACCACAACATGAGGAACTGTATTAAAGGGTCACGACCTTAGGAAGGTTGAGAATCATTGTTGCAGGGAATATGTGACATGAGTGAAACTGGGCGATTTTAATAATCATTGTCTAGAGATAATTTATTCCTGCAGCTTTTTCTACTAATTTTTTTTAGTCATGTGTGTACACTTGCAAATAATGGGACAAGTTTTACCCCTAAAAAAAGTAAAAGAAACTGGGAAAGACAATTTGAGAAGTTGAGAAGACAGTGTCCTTTTAGATATCAGGTGTTAAGGAACCCACATGCCTGAAGGCCCAACTCCGTTGGTGAAGGCCGGTTCACTGGCGCAGGCCTGAGGTCTCCGCTGTTACGCAGGAAAGGGTGAGAGCGCTCCCCACCCTTCCCCTTCCTGTCACTCTACTGGCTGAAGGGGCAAGAGAAGGTCAGGACAGCTCATATCGAAAGCCAGGGGGAGCCCAGGACTTTTTGAACCAAGTCATCTGATGGAGGGTTTGCTTCTTGAGCCTCAGGGCCGGGGAAGGAAATCAGCTATGCATTAAAACCAAATTAAATAAATAAAGTCAGAAGACGGGAACCCATTTCCCTGGAGGTGGTTTTGACTCATGGCACTCCAGATGGGTCAGAGGAGAGTTGAAGTCGAAGGGTCTTGAAGACTGGTTTCTTTGAGGTAGATCATTAGGTCTCACTTCCTACATGGGCTCAACCCACTGAACTTTTTTTTGTCTGCGGCAAAGAATGGCTGCCATCTGTACTACCTGCAGACCTAGAAACGAATCCGTTTGTCAGACCTGCACCTCGCAGCCATTAAAAGTGAGATGGAGAGACAAAGTGGCTGCAACAATGAGCTCACACATAGTGAAAATTGTGAGGATGGGCGGGTAGTATTTCTTTCTGTAGCTCACAGAGCCTCTATGACTCTGGAACAGACCTAACAATTCCCAGAAACTGCTATTTAAAAAAAAAATCAATCTCCCTACAAGCATACATACATGGACAGCATCTGCACAATATACGGGGATTCAAGCCCACTGAATACAAATGTGCTTGGCATGTGTACAGCTCCTGACAGCTTACCCAGAGCTTTCATGTTAAATGGGTCCTCACTTAAGAAGTTGGCAGGTACATAGGGCTCAGGACACAGGTGAAGCATCCTTATACATCACGTGATTGTTCCAAGGTCACGTGGTGAATTAAAGGCAGTGAGAGTACTTGGGAGTTTCTTCCCTCCACCACACTAATATTGCCTGTGTATGTATGTGAGAATGGGTTTTACCAACTTTTCCGTGGTCAGAGATTCTCATCATCTCTGAAGGTAAAGAAACAGTACCAGGAAGGAACAAAGGCTACTTCTTGGAGGGGCATACTACACAGACGTGTCTGAGCACGTTCTAAGAAGAGTCACTGCTATGGCAGAGTTCTACTAAGTGACAAGCCTGTGCAGCCCTCGGTTCCTCTGAGGACCTTGCCACATTCTGAGCTTTTGTAAATCTACATTTCACACCAAATGAAAATTCAGAATGTGAATTAGGACATCGCTATAAATCTCCCACATCCTCTCCCTGAAGAAGAATGTGTAAACTCCGGACATTGGGGAAAGACTCAGCTGATGGCGATGAATGCATGCGGGTCTATTCAAAATCACGCAGGAGACATGTCAGCAGGCTTAAGTGAATCTAAGGATATTCTGAAGGAGGCAATTGGGATTCAATGTTGAAAGTAGAAAACTTTAAATTGAAAGGGGATCAGGGAATTGGTGACACTGCTATGCTGATGGAGAGCTAGAGGTTGAACAAGATATGCTGATGGAGAGCTAGAGGTTGAATGAGAGGAAGTAATTGGCAAGCTCAGTGCCATACATAGAAAAATATAGCATTAGATAAAAGCACGTTCCCATGACTCACAGCCCAGCTATGTTTCCATCAACTCTGTACACAAGTAGATGGTGCAGAAATCTGCTCATGTAACATTTTCCCCTTTCACCCAAGGCCACCAGGCCTTTCTTCTCCCCTTGCCCTTGCTAAACTGCTACTTTCTATTTGAAACAACTGGTAATAACTCAGAAACCACAAGTCCACCCTAATTATACCTAGAGATGTCAAAGGAAGCATCTAAAAATCTAAGGAAAAGGAGCAGATGAACTGAATTTAACATATCCCAATGATGCTCTCTACGCTGATTTCATGTAAGGGTGAAACAGAACTCGACAGTATGGCAGCCATGATTCGCCTTTGATTGGACAATCACCCACTAAATTCTCAACACCCCCAGCAGGGCCCTGCTGTCAAATCTTTAGGATTGGGTAACACTTTCCTGTCTGGAAAGAGAACTGCTGTTCTTTCTATTATCAGTCATGTGTTTTTCCCAAAACTGTGTGTTAATTACCTTATGAAAATTTAAGGGCTTTATCATTAAAATTGCCGTCTCTAGTCATTTGTTCTCAGTTCCAGGAAACTCACTGTAAAAGTGCTGGAAGGATGTCTCCACCCAGATGCCCTTCTAGTCAGCACTGTACCCGCATCACGAGATGAAGTAGACTAACATTCTCCCTCAAAGCAGATCCACCCACGAGTGTCCCAATTCAAGAGCAAGAGTGACCACTTACTCAACTATGCAATGTAAAAAGACATGATTCAGAATTAGCTTGCTTGTGAGTGAACAGACTTTGTAATGTATGTTAATCTGGGTAGACTAGAGAAACAAATCCATAGACACACCTGTGAATAAGAAAGAGTTTTATTTACAAGAGCAATTGAATATTGAGAAATCATCCCAGGTCAATCCAGATAAAATCCATAAGTCCAATATTAGCCCATATGTCCAATACCAATCTATAAAGTCTTCTTCAGACTCACAAAACACATGCAATGATGTTGAATACAGGATGATCACAGGCCAGTGGGTGGGAAGTCTTGTGGATCCAGTGGTGTTGTAAGCATCTCAGCACTGGCAGGAGTCTCCACGTGGCTTCTCCAGCTCAGGGCACTAGCATAGTTCCATGTGTCATCTCAGTAAAGCATCTCCCAGGGAGTGAGCAGAGACTGAGTGTGTCTCCCACCTCCAAGGAAGAATACAGGAGTTCCCAGAATCCGCAGGAGAAGGCCATGCCCACACAGAGGCCTCATTAGCTATATTCTTATTGACAGGCTAGACCCCACCCAGACACTCTTAATCCTCAAATTGATGTCAGATTATGTAACTACCACATAGTGGAACATTCAGGGCTGGAATTCTGGTTCTAACAGCTAATAACCTGGAACACTACTTCAACCAGCTAAACTGAAATTTTTCATCTTTGGAATTAAAATAGTAATATTTATGTATTATTTCTTGTGAAAACTAAGCAGACTATCTTAAATAAAGTACTTAGCACAGTATACTCAATACCAAGTACTCAGTAAGCAATTGCAATGATCGTTGTCTCTCTGGAGAAGAATATTGACAGTACCATGGATTGCTAAAAGGACAAACATCCATCTTGGAAGAAGTAGGGTGAGAATTATTCTTAAAGGCAAGGATGACAAGACTTCGTCTTACGTACCTCGGACATAGTGTCAATAGAAACCAGTCTCTGAGGAAGGATAGCATGCTTGGTCAAGTGTAGGGACAGGAGACAAGAGAAGGCCCTCGATGAGATGGAGTGACACAGTGACTACAACAATGGGCTCAGGCACAGGAACAATTGTAAAGATGGTGCAAGACCAGACTGGCACTGTTTTTTGATGTTGCACATAGGGTCGGTATGAGCTGGAATCAACACAGTGGCACCAAACAATAACAACACCATAGTATGCCATAGGCACTTAACTATTTGATCTCTAAAAGAATAAATGTATCTGAATTGTACTGTCTGTGATTACTAAGGTTTTTTGTCAACTTGACTGGCCAGAGTTTTCAGTAATTAGGTAGCTTAAACATAGTAATCACCCATGATGAGATCTACTCCAGGATTTTGACTAAGTAGACACTGTGGGAAACCTTGCTTGTTTTTTCTGGGTCTTGATCCTTCATCTAACATGTTGACCTCCAGTTCTTTGGACTTGAAACTGTGACCTGCTCTATTGCTTGCCGATCTCAGGAGTAATGAGCAACATACCATCTTACTTGTCAAATTTCATATTTATTCACCTCTGCATCCACAAGCCTGACCTGATTGCCAACCTTGCATTAATTTGCATTCATAGTCAGAAGCCTGTCATCTTCCTACCCTTCTTGAATTCGATAGCCCCCAAGCTACTGGAGTCAGGAGAAATCTCCAGTCTAATTCTGATCCATGTACTTGGAGTTTCTCTGCTTCTACCACTGTATGAACCATTTCCTTGCTATAAATCTCTCTCTCTCCCCTTTTATACTTACATATATACACAACTATATATATATCTAAACAAATATATGCATATATTCGTATACATGTAGGCATATAAATATATGTGTATGTACATGTATGTATGTATATATAGCTATATACACATACATACATATATGTTTTTAAATATATGAGTTACGTGTTGGGCTGCTAACTACAAGGTCAGTAGTTTGAAACCACCAGGCACTCATCAAGTTCACACAATTGTAGAAGCTGGGAAATACACACACACACACACACACACACACACACAAACATATGGATGCATAGATATATGTGTATTCATACCCATACATACAGTAGCAATCCCTGAACTTGGTAATTTTATGTAATGCTATATTTAACTCTTCCAAAACACCGATGGTCAATATTATTTGTATCATGTAAGTGAGAAAACGAAGGCTGCATTGGTGGACCTTACATGCTAGGCTGCTCAGCACACGTTTAGTAGTTCAAAGCCATTAGCCGTTCCATGGGAGAAAGATGAGACTTTCATCTGCTGTAGAGATTTATAGCCTCAGAAAGCTAACGGGGCAATTCCAGTCTGCCCTTTAGAGGCACCATGTCTGAATCAACTCGATGACAATGAGTTTCGTTCCTATGTTTAAGTCGAAATGTATTGCTACGAGGGTTCCATTCACTACGTATGTGGGTTTATTCAAAACAGAATATTTCTAAATAGGTCTATGTGATCAGTGGATAGGCACAGATAAGTTCTCTTAATGAGACGCTGTCTTCATCTAGTTCAGATGCCTTCAAAGAAGCTGGCCAGTTACAGCAGTAGCTTCCAAAGGGATCTGACAGGCCAGTTAAATTCAAGGCACAGAGGTCAGCTCAAGAGGTTGTAGCAATTGCTTGGGGAATCTCAAAGAGGCATAAGATCGATAGATTTTCTCAAAGGACATATGGTGATCAAGAGGGCTCATCATGAAATTTAAGAAAACTGAAACTGCACTGATGAGAAAAAGCCAGAGAAGTTTCACCAAGATGCCGCGCCCCGCCCCGTCCTCCCACCGCCCGCCTCCGAGGGCCACACCACTCATAACAGCAACGCGCTTGCGCCCTTCCCAAGAGAGCTTCTTTGAGAAACTCGATCGCATCCACCTTACAGCTCTGTTCTTGCTCCTTCGGGTCTGTCTGTTCCCCAAACACAAAGAACATTGAGAAGAAACACAATTTGCGTCTTTTGAGGTTACCAAAACAACTACTGTATTTGATTTAGTGTGGTTAGAGAGTGAAGGATTCTTTAGGGGGGGGGGAGGTTAGAGAGATGGAAATGCTGTTTTCAGAAGCGTATAGGCCAAGGTGGAGAAAATGGCGAGAAACAATAAGTTCACATTTTTATGTGTTTTTTAATAACATTTAAAAAATTTCCTAGCAATACTTGGTTGTTTACTCTCATGTATTGTGTGGCTTTGAACCATGGAGTGATATATATGTGGGTGTGTTCTAATGAGGTTTCCAGAGGCGAATGTTGATGTTCACCTTTCTTTTGAAATCTAAGTGTATTCAGGGAAGTTATGATGACATTCCTTAGTCATATCTATGTGATGTGTGTGTGTGTGTGTGTGTGTGCGTGCGCACGCGCACTCTAACAATCTTCTGGAGCATTCCCAAGCTATCCCTTTTAAGTGTTCAACAATTCATGCATATCAGTGTTAGCATTTCCATATACAGAGAATGGTGCTGAGTTACAGAGGCGATAATGTTTCCAATCACACTATGGCTTTTAGAGTCAGGTATCAAACCCAAGCCTGACTGACTCCAGAGCCCTGATTCTTTTTCAAAACACCACACAGCCTTCCACGGGTTTCCTGAAATAGCTGTAGACGCTCCATGACTCACAATCCTCATAGCCCCCAAATCATCTAAAAAAAATTCAGACTGAAAAAACATTCCCAAACTTGAAGACAGCAGTAAGCCACCCTGCCCTCTCACCCCATGATGGCCAACTCTCCTCTACAGCTGCCGATCACTCAAATTCTCTCAAAAACAAAGAGCTGGCTACTCTTAGGAATGACCAGTAAGGTAGATACACCAAAGGGTTCATTTTCTTCAATCCCTAACTCTATGAATGATAGCTCTGAAGTCCAAAACCAACGATAACAGATTGAGTAGCATATGCTTATATAATTGAAAAGAAGCAATTCTAAAAGCAATTTCACCAGAAAGGTTGAGGAGAAAGTTTGTACAAAGAAAGCAATTCCCCTGGAGTGTGAAAGCCATTGAAGTGTTCAATGGCTAATTGAAGGCTTGGAGGTTCCAGTCTACCTAGAGGTGCATAAAAAAAAAAGCCTGACAGTTTACTTCCAAAGAATAAGTCCATGAAAGCATTGTGGACCAACAGTCGACTCTGATCCACATGGGATTGCCAGGAATCAGGTCACCTTGATGGTACTTGGTTTTATCAAGTGTGCAGGCTCCATGGATACAAGACCTTTCATCAGTCATTTCAATGGCATGGCAAACTAAAAGGATGGTCGCATTCTAATGGGACAGTGAGTGCCACTTTTTGTAGGGCTCTTGGTACTCTTCCTTAATCACTTCATAATTATCTATGTTTAAGAATGTCTGACCCTGACTGCAGGCCAGTAGATGTATGAGAATGGCTCACCTATCTGGGAGTGCCAGTGATTTCTACAGAGGAAACACTCCTCAGAAGCCACCAAAGTGATGCTTCATGTCCCTGCATGTCCCCCTGGGAGCTCCTGGTCGACAGATGCCTCTGGCCAGTAACACCACCAAGCAGTCGCTGTCCTCCGGGTACACTGCTCATGACCTTGTGCTTAGCAGATGTATTGGTTTTACATTTAAAGGTCACATGAGCCTAGAAGGAAACCATGAGTCTGACCTAGGAGGATTGCATGCTGTCAACCTCAGCGAGCAGTCAGTAAATGCATGAGCCAGGTCAGGTACTTCTAGGAGCCATGAGTCATGTTTTGATGGTCCCAAAATAAGACTTGGGGAGAGTAAAAGAGTTTCAGACTTCAGAGATAGAGTTCACACCCACAATATTCTACCTTTTGAGATTTTTACTCATTCTGTATTCTAGTATTATTTTTGTCTTGCAGCTTGTCCTCAAAGAACACAGGTTTTATCTGGCTACAATTCAGACAATTCTACTAAAGCTGAAATTAAAATCCTTACCATGATAGATAGCAATGAATGACACATTCAGCTTAAACCATTAGGTCATCCTAGATTGTTGGAAAACGAGGCACTTTGCTTAATGAAACTTCAGTGGGAGAGTAAGGGGTAGTTTGAATTTCTACCACCCCCTCTTTTGTTGTTAATGTGTTTAAAATTACATAGCTACACAATTCCCATTCTCTTGGTGTTAGCTATCTTCTCAGCAAAATGTGAGTTCTTTAACTCATTTCTAACAAGAGTATCTATTCATCCAAAGTTCTGTCTTATCTAACTTTTAGAAATTGTTACATTTTTCATACTAGTAATGTGTCAATCATACATTCTTTAACTATTATTTTAGTGGCTATCCTGGATATAATAAGTGTGCATCTTGACATAGCTGCACAATTTTACTTTTACTACTTTCTTAGCACTGAAAGAACTTTAGAACACGCTGACACAGTTATGCCACACAAGGGGTGCTGTGAGTCAGAACTGGCTTGATAGCGGTGACTTTGAGCCTCTACAATTATGATTATTAGGCCATTTCATGCTATGCTATGGAACACGTCAGCTATTGTTTTGTTGTTTTCAATTCAGCATTCATTCTTTAATTTTTCACATGAATTTTTATATTTCCATTGAGAATCATGTTCTTTTCATCCCATAAAAATTCCTAATTTTTATTTTGAAAAAAAATTATCTTTATCCAATATTTGGTTTTATTTTGTATTTTTATTCTAGTGTCATTCGTGTACTTTCTGTTTATCCCCTTTCACTAATTTTGCATTCTGTGAATTTTGTCTGCTGTCAAATCTACCCATTGAAGTCTTAAAGCATTTTTCCAGTCCATTTCCATTAAAATGGCCATTTACCAATCTCCTTGTGATCTCAGCACGTGCTGAAATTCTCTCTCATTTGATTTACTTTGCCGTATTTTTTTACTTCTTCCTTAACGATATTTTCAGGTGTTTTATTTGTCTCCAGAACAGATCACGATTTTTACAGGAATTTGTACACAATTGATACCCTCTCCTTCACAGCAGTCTCCACAGCAGGATGGTCTCACTGGTCTCACTCCTGCCCTGTGTTTTCCGTTCCCATTTCGCCCTTGTTCATAGTCCTTTTCAAGTTCATCTCTGGGTGAGTGCTCTCTGCCGGATCTCAATGGTGGATTGTTCTAAGATACGTGCACTACACGGATGCTGTTGTTCCCCTCGTGTTGTTCCTGTTGGGCGCCATCCAGTCAGCAGTGACCTACAGCAACCCTGTGCACAATAGATGGAAACGCTGCAGGGACCTGTGCCATCCTCATGATTTTTCCTATCCCTGGGTCCACTGAAGCAGCCACTCTGGCCATCCAGCTGATCCAAGGCCTTCCTCTCTGTTTGTGTCCCTTTGCCTGTACCAAGTATATGTCTTTCTCCAGGGACCGTCTCTCTTGACAATATATCCAAAGAAGGTAAGATGCCGTCCTGCCATCCTTGCCACTAAGGCACTCTCTGGCCTTCCTGCCTTCAGTACAGGGCTCTTTCTCCATTCAGCTGTCCACAGTACTTTCAGTAGTCTTCTCCAGCGCCCCATTCAAATGCATCCATCCTTCCATGGTCTTCCTTGTTCCCTGTCCAACTTTTACATGCACTTGATGCCATGTGAAACACCACGACTGGGCTCAGGTGCCCCTTATCCTTCAAAGTAATGTCCTTGCTCTTCAATACTCTACAGGGGCTTGTGGAGCACATTTACCAAGCACATCCTTGATCTATTGACTGCTTCTCTCATGAACACTAAGTGGGTATGCAGGTGAGACCAAATCCTTGGCAACTTCCTCCTTGTCTCCGTTTATCGTTATGAGAATCATAATAAATCGGACTGAGACATTATATGAGGGTTTTGGTATTCCTTACGATGAGTGGTGAATCACATGGAAGGCTATGATCTTTGATCTTTCTCACCAAGTGCTTCAATTCCTCTTCACTTTAGCAGACAAATTGTGTCGTCTGCATACTGCCAGTTCTCAATCAGCCTTCCTCCAATCCTGACACCACACCCTGCTTCCTATAATCTAGCTTCTCTGGTGCTTTATTCAGCAGACAGATAGAACAAGTATGGTGAGAGGATACAGCCTTGGGGCACACCTTTACTGATTGTAAAGCGTGCAGCATCCCCTTGCTCTGTTTGCACAACTGCCTCTCGATCCATGTACAAGTTCCGAATGAGCCCAATGAACAGTTCTAGAATTCTCATTCTTATCCACAGTGTATTATGGTCCACACAGTCGATTGCCTTTGCACAATGAAAGGCAAGGAGACATTTTTCGGGTATTCTCTGCTTTGAGCCAAGATTCATCTGGTATCAGCAATACTAGCTCCTGTTCCATCTCCCCTTAGAGACCTATTATTTGGTTTAATATTAAACCATGGGAGTGAGTTCATTTCTAAAACTGATGGGTAACTAAAGGCCATAATCTTGGGAGGTCAATCAGTCTCTGTCTGACCAGTAAACCTGGCCTCTTTTTTATTTTAAGTTGTTGAATGTTTTTCTCTTACTCTGCTGAGGAATTCCTTATGTGATCCCTTTCTGAACAATTGTTATTGGTAACAGGGCACCATCTCGTTGTTGAGGTCTCGTGAAGGCTAGTGTGTGCACCATCAATTTGTCCACTGGACTGTTTCTATGTGCCTTCACTTTTTACAACTCTTAGTTTTTCTGTACAAGGAGAGACTAACAGTTACACATTAGAGGACTGCACCTGAATTTTTAAGACCCCAGTAGCTTTTCACCAAAGTAGCATGTAGACCCTTGCCCTTGCGGGCTGTTATGCCACCTGACCTTGGCATCTGCCAAAAAGAGCCATGGCAGCACAGTGGCTACAGGTTGGGCTGCAGTCCTCAAGATCCGCAGCTTAAAACCACCACGAACTCAGAGGGAAAGAGATGGGGCTTTTTATTCCTGCAAGCAGTTAGTCTCATAAACTCACAGGCGGGATAGCTCAACCATGTCTTACAGGTTGCTATGAGCCAGTATTGACTCTTTTTTTTACTCCTCCCTATTCACCCCAACCCTCATGGCCCCTTGATAGATTGTAGACTGTTAATTATTTTCAAATCTCACACCGACTGCTGTCTCCCTTCCCCTCTGGTTTCTGTTGTGCTTCCCCCTGGATGAGAGTATGTGGTTATGTGCCATTCATTGTGATCTGTAGCCCCCTCTGTCCCCACCTCTCCCTACCCTTTTGGTATCGCTGTTCCCCTTCCTGTTCCTGGGTTCCATGTGTCCTGAGTTTTATCTCTTGCCTATACCTATGTATACACGTGCTCCCATCTAGTCCAGAGTGGGAAGCAGCACTGGGGTCATGAGTGGGTGGTGAGCAGGCCTTGAAGAATCAGAGGTATATTGTGTGGTCCATTGGTGCTCTACAGTACCCTGACTGACTCATCCCCTCCATGCAACCCCTCTGTGGGGGAATGTTCCATTGTCCACAGATGGGCTTTGGGCCTCCACTCCAACCACCCCTATTTTAACCAATGCATTTTTAAAAATCATTTTATTGGGGGCTCATGCAACTCTTATCACAATCCATACATACATGAATTGTGTAAGGCACATTTGTATATTCATTGCCCTCATCATTCTCAAAATATTTGCTCTTCTCTTAAGCCCTTGGCATCAGCTCCTCATTTCTCCCCTCCCTCCCCTCTTGCCCTGCATTTTTGTTTGTTTCTGTAATGTTTGTTAGAAATCTTCTGATGCCTGTTTCCCAGGCTCAGTGACACCTCATGATCACACTGACTGGTGTGCTTCGCCCATGTGGGCTTGTTGCTTCACTGTTGGATGGCTGCCTGTTTAACTTTAAGACTTTAAGACCCCAGTCACTATGCCTTTTCATAGCTGAGCACCACCCTCTGTCTTCACCACATCTGCTTAGGCACCCATTTTGTCTTCAGTGATCATGTGTGTGTAGTTTTAAGTACCAAGATAAAGCATCACCACTGACCAAATGAAATAGGCATTTTATTCCTTGGACTGTAGCTATGATGCTGGATCGGGCCCAAAGTAAACAATGCTTATACATCTCCATCTGCTCTCTGGAATGGTTTTGTGGGCCTCCTGCTCTATTGAACTGCAGTTGCCTAACTATGATGACTTCATATATGTAGTTTTATACTTGTGGATTTTGTGAATTTAAATTTTAAAATTGAGTCAGGCAAGTATTTGGTTTCTCCTCCTCCCCCTTAGAAAACACAGACACACAACAAACAAACCCATTGCCATTGAGTCAAGTCTGATTCATAGTGGCCCCTGTGGATTTCTGAGATTATAACTGTCTATCAGCTGCTGGCTTCGAACTGCTAACCATGTGAATCACAGCCTCATGGGTAACCGCTACATTAAGAGCACTGCCAAATTAGGCAAAGTTTCATTTCAATGCCTACATTCCCATCCTTCAGTTTGCTTTTGTGAGTTAATTTAATTTTTTTGGAAGCTGAGTTCTTTAATCTCTTTGAAGTATGCCCGGACATCTACATTGGTTTCATTGCTTCTGAATCTTTTGTAATAAATATGGCAGGCTTTAGTTATAAGTGGCCCCATTTAAAAAAATCATTTTATTGAGGCCTCTTACAGCTCTTATCACAAGCCATACATCCAACCATTGTTTCAAGCACATTTGTACATTTGTTGCCACCATCATTTTCAAAGCATTTTCTTTCTTTTAAAAAAATCATTTTCTTGGGGACTCGTACAATTCATCACAATCCATACATACATCTGTCATGTCAAGCACATTTGTACATTTTTTGCCATCATCATTCTCAAAACATTTAAAACATTTTCCCCTCCTGCCCCCTTCCAACTTCTCTCCCTCACCCTTGATAACTTATATATTATTACTTTGTCTTGTCTGACACTGCCCGATGTCTCCCTTCACCCACTTTTCTGTTGTCTGTGCCCCAGAGAGGGGGGTATATGTAAATCAGTTCTCCCTACACTTTCTCTCCACCCTCCCGGTATTGCCACTCTCACCACTAGTCCTTAGGGGTTCATCTGTCCTGGATTCCTTGTGTGTCCAGTTCCTATATGTAGCAGTGTACATCCTCTGGTCTAGCCAGATTTGTAGGGTAGAATTGGGATCATGATAGTGGTGGGGAGGAAGCAATAAAGAACTAGAGGAAAGTTGTATGTTTCATCGTTGCTTTACTGCACCCTTACTGGCTCATCCCCTCCCCATGACTCCTCTGTAAGTGGATGTCCAGTTATCTACAGATGGACTTTGGGTCTCCACTCTGCACTCCCCATCAGTCACAATGATATGATTTTTTGTTCTTTGATGCCTGATACCTGATCCCATCGACACCTCATGATCACACAGGCTGGTGTGTTTCTTCCATGAGGGGTTTGTTGCTTCTCAGCTAGATGGCCACGTGTTTATCTTCAAGCCTGTAAGATCAAATAGGGCTCATTTCAAACAGCAGTTCTTATAGAGGTTAAGTGTTACCTCAAGAAAGTTACACCATCTCCATGAATCTCAGTTTCCTCAACTCTGTGCTGAAAGTAAGGTCTGCTGTGTGGATAAAAAGGAATTCTTAAAGCATTTAGAGTAACAAATGACCGAAAGAACATTCTTATCTCCATTCTTATTATCATACTATATTCTCAGCATTCATAGAAATAGGAGTAGTTAATGTTCCAAATATTCCTCATTATTGAATATTAAATCCTGTTTGTGGTTGTTGTTGAGATTATGATATTGCTCTATACATTAAAAGTAATACAAGTCATTCCATGTTGAGGGTTTTCTTTTGTCTAATCTCTGTGTCTAAGCTTGCAAGTCAGAAGTACTCAGCGTTCATTTTCTTACAGACTTGATCGGGGCACTTGCTAGGTTGGCTTTCTGGAGAATTTCTGTCTACAAAATTCACAACAAGCCTCCATTCCAAATAAGAAATCTCACACACATAAAGCCTTCATAGGCAGGCCGCTATAATAAACCAAAAGGTCCTCATGCTGTCTGTCCATGATAAAACAAAACATAGACTATCATATGGGGAAAGGCCTGTTGATTTATTAGATAAATCTTTACCACCTAATCTGGTTTACAGAAGAAAAAATAAGTAAGGTTAGCAGAAAACCTAGAATAGGGATTATCTTCCCAATAGAATGGATCACAAAATACTATGGTTTCTACTTCCTAAATATATATTCTTTGTATCTCTATACGTCCTTGTACCCTCATAATCACCAACCTTATTCAGAATAATGCTATCTCTTGAATTCTCTATCACCATGGTTTCTGGCTGGTTCTCCATATGTACTCTTCATTTTCTTCAATTTCTTTTTTTACCAAGGAGTTATAAAACTCTATCAAAAACCTAATATCAAGAATCACCTCATTGAAATCTTTCAAAGGTCTTTATTATTGTCAAAGCAGAAAGTATGTATATGACAATAAAAATGCCAGAAGGGGGAGAAAGAATCTATGATAAGCACTGGCCCAAGGCCAGTTTCTAGGAGACAAAAGACAAGACATCCCTCTACCTTCCAAAATTTTGCCATTTCTGACATCCTCCACTTACCTGCTGAGTTCAATAATTCATTGTAATATCCACACAGAACTCATCAACAATATTCACAGATATGGAGTTCATTAAGGAAGCAGCTTGCTATAATTCAGCATGAGGAACACTCAGAAAACAGTTCTTCCACAGGTCAGTCTTGTTTCAGTCAATGTAACCAGCATGCTATTGCCTTAGCCATCTAGTGCTTCCCCCTTCTCCCCACCCTGCACTTGATCTCTGCCTGGTTCTGATAAGCTTTACAAACTTCTTTCTGTTCTAGTCAAGAATGCCTACTCTCTCTTCTGCCAGTATGACTTGGCTAGTGCCTGAAGGCAACCCTGACTCTGGTATGGCTCCTGCCTAAGGTACTCAGCTTTCTTTCTCTGTGGGTTGGGACCTCCGTTGTTCTCTCATGTGCCAGTCTCCTGGTTACACTACATCTGCTGCCTCTGCTTCTCAGTCCTGACTTCTCCCTGTTATGGCCAAGTTTTCTGTCTCCTGTATTAAGGAGGTTCAGCACAAGGATTTCAGGTCCAAGGGACACAGTCTACTCCTAGGTCTTCTTTCTCAGTAATCATGAAATCCCTTTTCTGCCTCTGGGGAAATTCATTTACACCTTAACAGGTGTCAAAACGAACCAATCCTCATGTAGATTTCCATGCACCTTATTTGCAGGGTTCTATCCAACAAATAAGCCATTTATCTTATTTCCATTTATTTTATTGACATTATTAGCAAACTATCCTTGATGGGCTTTAAGCTCCTTCCATTTGCATAATCCCACCTAGTAATTAGGAAGCCTAGTGGCACAGCAGATAAAGCATTGGACAGCTAACCACAAGGTTGGTTGTTTCCACACACCAGACACACCAGAGGAGAAAGATAAGACTGTGACCTCACCAAGCTTTGCACTTATAGAAACGCTGTAGAGTTCTAGGAAGACTCGGAGTCAATGGGTTTAACTTAGTGTAATGATTGATCTAGTCATTTTGTGTCAGTTTAAAAACTACCACTGGAAAGGCCATATCAATAATTAATACTGTCATCATTCTTCTCGACCAGGCTCTGCTGCTTTCTTTACTTTCAAATATTAACTTCATTGTAATAATTCTTTACTATCCAACACTCTGTAACTTTGAGTCCCATAATCATTCAAAGCTCTCTCTTACCTACTGGTCTTCATACTGTTTTCTGGCTTTAAATATATTTCAACTACTTATTTTCTTGTTTAATTCCTACATTTTTGTGAGGTTTTAGATTAAATATGAACATTTTCATGATACTAGACTCCTTAAAAACAACAAACAAAAAGCCCCCTCAATTTCACTGCCTCTGAGTCAATTATGATTCATAGCAACAATACAGGGCAGTGGTTCTCAACCTTCCTAAGGCCGTGACCCTTTAATACAGTTCCTCATGTTGTAGTGATCCTCCAATCATAAAATTATTTTCATCACTACTTCATCACTGTCATTTCGCTACTGTTTTGAATTGGGCGACCCCAGTGAAAGGGTCATTTGACCCCCGAAGAGGTCACCACCCACAGATTGAGAACTGCTGCTACAGGGCAAAGGAAAACTGCCTCTGTGTATGTCTAAGATTTTAACCCTTTATGGAAGCCGAAAGCCTAATCTTTCTCCCAGGACACAGCTGGTGGGTTAGAACTGCTGATCTTATGGCTAGCAATCCAATACATCACCACTGTAATAGCATATTACTCTAAATTACTAGAGTGAATACCTATCATTACGCTCAATTCCTTACTTCACTTTCATTATCTTTGCACTCCTTTGATGCTGAGCTCTAGTGAGGACAGCGATCCTCATCACTAAGCTCAGGTGGCAAATAGCTAGCCACTTTGGGACAAAGAGTATTGAGGGAACAGTGTGGAGGCCACATCTGACTTCCTCTGCCACATGATGGAGGAGACTCCATCTCCACAGTAGCCCCAAGCCAATCGCCATGAAACAGAGTTTAGACATACTGCTGTCCCCCATCTTTCTTGGCCTATTCTGACACCCACTATCCCTTCCAGGCGCTCTATGTCCCTGTTGGATTTGACCGTTTGTTGCAACGGCCACATAGAAACTCACAGGCAATAATCATGATTTTAGGGATTTATTAGCTAAGTTAATAGGTTATGAACAGAAAGGATCAGAAAATATTAAGGATATAATCTTTTATCCATAACTTTTGGCCTCTCCTCAGACAGCAGCCAACACTCTTTCTCTCGTCTTCAGCCCCTCAGCCATAAGGCATCTTGGTCTCTGGTCTCCACAAACCAGGAAGCCCAAGCACACGGCTCTGCCTCATATGCTTGGCACTTCTCCTCGGCTCTGTCTTATGGTCTCCTTGCTTAGATCTCCGGCTTGGATGAGGTAGGGCCTTTACTGTGTCTGCCACTTCAAGCAGGATGGGATCTCACATGGGCTCCGTCAGTATTATTCTTCCTGTATGGCCTTGGCAATGATCTTTAATGGCTTCTGAGACACCTCATTCTTATAGCCCAGAGAATTGGAAAACTGACCAGTTCTCTCTATTAGTGCTTCACACACCCTATTTGTGCAATCCTTTGGTAGAAGCTCCAGATAAATGAATAGAAGAGCCATATTAAGAAATTTAACTTCACCACGAGTATATAATAGTAGCAATTCTGAATATTGTCTTTCTCACTACCACTAGGTATAAAACAAAGCCCCATATGACACCCCATATGTGAAATATTAGGGACCTTTCTGGCATTTGACATTCCATTAACAAATGCTAATATGAAGGTGTGTAGTGCTGACTCACAGAAAACAACATCTGTTGAAGCATCCATATTTGGAACAGATTATTTTTAACAAAAAGATTCCAGATTCAAATGTGGGATAAACTGCGAATCCTCAGAGTTATCTGGTGAGGCCAGTCACTTGAGAGGGAAAAAAGCATATTAGTAACCCCATTTATAAAAAAAATACAAGTTAAACTAAGGCATGAAGTAGGATAACCAAATTCATTCAGGTAAAGAGCATATACAAATGCTGCTTCTGGCATTCTGTGATGCTTTCCTTCCTGACTGGTTGCTGAAGGCAAAACGGGTGCATAAGCAAATGTAGTAAAGAAAGCTGATGGTGTCCAGCCATTATAAGATATAGCATCTGTGGTCTTAAAGGCTTGAAGTTAAACAAGCAGCCATCTAACAGAGAAGCCACGAAGCCCACATGGAAGAAACATACCAGCCTATGTGATCACGAGGTGTTGACAGGATCAGTATCAGGCATCAGAAAACCTAAAACAAGCAAATATATAGATGCAAACGATGGGGGTCAGAGTGGAGACCAAAAGCCCATTAGTAGACAATAGGACATATTCCACACTCCCCCTCAGTCACAATGATGATTTTTTTTTTTTTGTTCTTTGATGCCTTATACCTGATCCTATTGACGCCACGTGATCACACAGACTGGTGCACTTCTTCCATGTGAGCTTTGTTGCTTCTTAGCTAGATGACCGCTTGTCTATCTTCAAGCCTTTAAGACCCCAGATGCTATATCTTTTAATAGCTGGGCACGATATACTTTCTTCACCACATTTGCTTATGCACCCACTTTGTCTTCAAGGGTTGTGTCAGGAAGGTGCGAATCATGGAATGCCAGGTGAATAGAACAAGGTGTTCTTGCATTGAGGGAGTACTTGAATAGAGGGCCAATATCCATCTGTTACCTTAATACTAAACCTACAAATCTATGCACATAGATCTATTTCCCCATCATATATATATTTACCTATGTGCATGCCTGTATTTAGACTCCCATAAATAACCTTTGCTTCCTAGTGCTTTCCTCTATTTCAGTGGTTCTCAAACTTCTTAATGCCACAACCCTTTAATACAGTTCCTCATGTTGTGGTGACCCCCAACCATAAAAGCAACCTTTTTTGTTGCCACTTCATAACTGTGCTACTGTTATAAATCAGGCGACCCCTGTGAAAGGATTGCTCAACCCCCAAAGGAGTCACGACCCGCACATTTAGAATCACTACTCTATTTCCTTCTACTTTCCTCTTATCCCACTATCATATTCAGCCTTCTTTGGGTTTCAGGAATTCCTCTCAGTTACATTGCCCTTCATCAAGCCCTACTGCACCCTCCTTGCCATGATTTTGGATCACTTGTTGCTCCCTTGTCCCTGGGTTTGTTAACATCCACTTCCTTTCTCCTGCCTGCCCCTCTTCCATGACCCCTGGAACCATTAGTCCTGTTGTTTTCTCCTCCAGATTGTTTATCCTGCCTATCTTATCTAGACAGACCTGCAGAGATAATAATATGCACAAAAAACAAGACAGAGCAAAACAAAGCAACAAAAGAAAACAAAACAACAACAAAAGAAAACCAATGACACAAAAAAGAAAAGCCTATAAATAATTCAAGGTCTGTTTGTTGCCCTTTAGGAGTGTTTTCCTGATGAGCCTGATGGGGTGCCTTGCCCTAGCCCCAAAGTCTGTTTGATATTCCCTGGGGACTTTATTGCTCTGTACCCCTTGCTGTTCTGTTGAACTCCATTAGTGTTTTGCCTTGGTGTGGTGGGGTCAGATCAGGCACAATTCCCACACTGTGTCTCCAGTGTTGTCACCTATAGTGCTATGGGTCAGTGAGGGTCATTGTGTCTCATAGTGGAGTTGACCCTATGGTCCTCTCTGAGCCTTGGCTTCTCTGAGCAGGGATATCGTCCTCAGGGCTTGATGGACTAGGATGTGCTCTACTCTCTTTCTCCCCCTTCATTTGCTCCTGTATGTTCTGATCAGACATGTCCCTCTCCCTGATCTGTAGCTTTAGTGCTGTCCTCTAAAATGAATTCTTCTGGGGGGAGGTGGGATTGCTCACATAGTTGGAATTGGAGCCAGCCCCGCAGACCTCTCTATAGGTTCCCTGCTTCATGCTCCTATGTTACATTCATGTCTTGGAGCACTGGGTTGAAATCTGGTCCCTCTTTCCAGCATAATTTCCTCCAGTTCTTCCCATGTGGTGAGGTGCTTCATGCGTGCATTACTGATTTTTAGTACACCATAGTATGTATGTACCACAGTTTTTAAATCCATTTATCTGTTGATGGAAATTGGGTTTGTTTCCAATTCCTTGCAATTGTGAACTGTGCCTCAATGAACATTGGGTCATGGTTTGTTTCTGGCCGCTTCTGGGTATATGCAGAGTAGGGGGGGGTTGCTGGGTATTATGGTAGCTCAATCCCCAACTCTTTTAGATATCATCAAATCGATTACCATAGTGACTGTACATGCCTACAGGTACGCCAGCCGTGGATGAGAATTTCTATCTCCAACACTTGTTGCTTTCTGATTTTTTGAATCGGGCTGTTAGGTGTTTGAGGGTGTTATGCGGTCTGAGTATCTGTCATTATACCAATACGATGCATTTTTGACCACTGTTGTTGTATAATATGTGCTAAAGTCAGGTAAAGCATGCCCTCCCACTTATTACCAACTTCATAATGGGAGGGAAAAAGCCCAGAATTAGCAGAGAATTCCTCAAGAAGAAGGACAAAGTTTTTCCAATTCTTTAAAGAGAGATGATGCCAATTGTCTAGGGCTTGCATTAAGGTTATATAGTGCCTTGGGCAGAACTGACATCTTTACTATTATTGAGTCTTCCAATCCACGAGCATGGTACTCTTGGCTTTTTGTTATAGTGTTCTGTAGTTTTCCTTGTACAAATCTTTTGTTTTTTTGAGTCAGATATATCATTAGATATTTGATTTTGTGCTTGGTTATTGTGACGGGTACTACCTTTTTTATCCCCTCTCCTGTGGTCTTATCTGATGTGCAGAGCAGTCCAATAGACTTCTGTTTGTTGATCTTGTATCACGTCACTCTTCCATATTCCTCTCTTGCTTCCAATATTCCCCTTGCGGAGCTTTGGGATTTTCCATATATAAAATCATATCATCTGCAAATAACGATAGTTTCACCTCTTCCTTCCCCAGATGAATACCTTTGATGTCTTTTTTTTTTTTTTTTTTTTGCCTTATGCTGTTAGCTAAAACCTCCAGCACAATATTAAATAAGAGTGGGGACAAGGGGCATCCTCGTCTGGTCCCCATTTTCAGTGGGATTGTGTTAGTCTTTTCTCCATTGACTACCACATTGGCTGCTGGTTTTACATATATAGCTTATATTGTCTCGACAAATTTTCCTTCCATTCCTATCTTCTCAAGTGCCTTAAACAGGAATTGGTGTTGGATGTTGTCAAATGCTTTTTCTGCATCTATCGATATTATCATGTGGTTCTTATAGTTTTTCATGTCAATGTGACAAACAATACTAATGGTCTTTCATATGTTGAACCATCCCTGCATCTCTGGTGTGAATCCCACCTGGTCATAGTGAATTATTTGTTTTATATACTTTTATATTCTGGTGGCTAGTATTTTATTAAGGATTTTTGCATCGATGTTCATTAGGGCTATTGGTCTGTAGTTCTCGATTCTTGTGGGATCCTTGCCTGGTTTGGGTATCAGAGTTATACTAGCTTCATAGAAGGAGTTGGGGAGTTTGCCATCTTTTTCTATGTTCTGGAAGAGTTTGTGTAGGATTGGTGTTAGTTCTTCCCTGAATGCTTGATAGAATTCTCCAGAGTATCCATCTGGTCCAGGGGATTTTTGGTGGTAATCCCTTGATAAACTTTCCTATTTCTTCTATTGCTATGGGTCTGTTGAGATTCTTGACATCCATTGTGGATAATCTAGGGACGGATTGCTTTTCTAAGATTTTTTCCATGTATTCTAAGTTGTTGAATTCACTTGCGTACAGTCCTTCGTAGTACTGCGTAATTGTCCTTTGGATCTCATTAGGATATGTTGTAATGTCCTTTGTTTCATCCCGCATATTTGCTATGGAAATTTGTTCCTTCCTTTATTTGGTTAAGTTTTCCAGCGGTCTGTCAATTCTCTTTATTCTTTCAAAGAACCAACTTTTAGTAGCATTAATTTTTCCCATAGTTTTCCTATTTTCCCTCTCCTGAATCTCAGCCCTAATTTTTATTATTTCTTTTCATTTGCTATTAGTAGGATTGTCCTGTTGAATCTGCTCTAGTTGCTGTAATATTTGTGCCAGCATATCAATCATAAGTCTCTCTTCCTTTTTCATGTATGCATGTATTTACTATGAAACTTTTTCTGATAATTTGCCTTTGCTGTGTTCCATAAATTTTGGTACATCGTATTATTCTCATTGGTTGCTAGAAATTTCCTAATTTCTGATCTTGGTCAGGACACAGTCCTTTTGCAATAGAGAATTATTCATCCTCTAATTGTTTGCCCTTGTTTTTCATCTTCCTTTTGTTTATTTCCAGCTTTATGTCACAGTGTTCTGTGAAATAAGTCTGCATGATATCAAAGTGCTTAAATTTATGCAGATTCAACTTATGCCCCAGCATGGGGTCTATCTTCATACATGTGTCACGTGGGCTTGAAAAGAATGTGAGTTTTTTTGTATTTGGGTGGAGAGTTTTATAAATATCTATCAGGTCAAATGACCTAATTGTAGTGTTTAGATCTCTAGCCTCCTTGTTGAGTTTCTTTCCCAATGATCTATCTTTCTCAGAGATCAGTGTATTGAAGTCACGTACTATAATTGTTAAGCCTATGATTTCTTTGTTCATCTTTGGAGCATTTGATTGATGTATTCAGTGGGTCTCTCATTTGGGGAATATATATTTTTAAATGCTTAGTGGTTCTTTGTTTACAGTTCCCTTTAACATTCTATAGTGTCCCTCCTTATCTCTTTTTATGGTTTGCATTCTGAGGTCAATTTTATCTGAAATAGGTTTGTGACTCTTCTCCATCTATCCTGATAGAAAATTTGGCTGGAAAGAGTTTTTTTGCATTTGCGTTATTTTCCTTCAATTTTGGGAATTTTGCTCCACTCTTTCCTCTTCTTTGTAGTGTCTACTGATAGTTCTGAGCATATTTTTATTTAGGAAACTTTATATGTGACTGCTTGTTTTTCCCTAGCTGCTCTCATGTTTTTCTCCTTTTCCTCAAAGTTGCATAGTTTAACTATTATGTGCTTTGTTGACTTCTTGGGATTTAGTCTAGCTGGTGTTCTTTTAACCTTCTAAATGGTTTCCTAGTTTTTATTCATTAAGCTTGGAAATTTTCCTGCAAGAATTCTCTCCCTATTTTTGCCTGTGAGTTCTTTCTTGTGTCTTCCTCTGGTAATCCAATTATTCTGATGTTGTGCCTCTTCATAGCATCAGACATAACTCTTAGGTTTTCTTAAGATTCTCTGATGATCTTATTAGACTTTTGTTAATGCTTGTTAAAGTCTGTTCAGCTGTCCTCTAGTTCATTGGTGCAGTTCTCTGCCTCCCCCAGTTGGTGGGAAATCTGTGAGTGTGTTACTAATTTTTGTTATCTCGACCCTAAGCTGTTGTATTTCCCTTTGGTGTTTGGCCTTTATCTCCTCTATCATTTTATCCCTTTTCCATATTGTTGACATCATATCCTGTATGACTCCAAGCAGCATTCTGAAACATTTCTTTCTGTAGCTGATCAGTGTCTGCTTCTTCTATGCACGTAGTTAAGTTCAGGACATCTTCTGCCATTGCCTTTTTTTTTTCCTCCTGGTTTTTCATGGAGATCATTGGAGCTGATTGCCCCTTACATTGAATTGTTTTAGAGGAGCCCAACACCATTTTCCAGAGAATTAAAGAGCACTGAGCTATTTCTGGCAGACTCGTAGGAATGTTTCTTCAAACTGCCTGCAGCTAATTGCATTATGGGATTGGCCCACTGCTTTATCCTCTTGAGGCTTTACTCTTTCCTTAGTCATCTAGAATTCTGTTATTTGGAGCACAAGTTAGATGTTCCTCTTGGGATGCTGGTTGGGTGCTGTGGGTCCACAAGGACGGTGCTGCACTGAGTGATCTCACAAGACGCAGTGATGGTGTGACCCACAGCAGCATGAGGTACCACAGAGGGCTTGCAGGGGTGCCTGCTGCAACGGGAGTCCTGCAGAATGCAGGTGGGTATGCCCATTTGGTGTAGAGCACTGCAGATGGTGGGTGGAATTACCCTGGTCAGCTAGATCGCCACAGAGGTTGTGCAGTTTCCCTCAGCAGTGTGGAGCGCTAGGGACTGTTGGATTGCCTTAGGCTGTGAAAGACACTACAGCAGCTGGGAAGAAGTTCCCTCAGTCTTGTGGGACCACAGAGGATGGGTAGGATCTCTCCCAGCCACGCAGGTGAAATTTTCCCTGGAGGAAGGTGGGCTGAAGTTTCCCAGCTGCTAGATAAGTACTGCAGAGAGTGGGTAAGTGGTTGGGCAGGATTTCCCCTGGCGGAAGGTGGGTGGAATTTCCTTTGGAGGTAGGTGGGAATAATATAGGTATTGCAGAGGGTGCGTGGGAAGGCAGGATTTCCCCTGGAGGAAGGTGGGCAGGCTTTCCCCAGCCTCATGATAAGCTACAGAGGTTGGAGCTCCCCCAGCTGAGTGGAGGGAAGGCATAAATGTCCTTGGCTAAGGAGAGTGGTCTGGAGGTTGTCAGTAGAAAACAAACAAAAAATGAACCTGCTGAGACTGTGCGTGGAAAGAGAGAAGAGAGGGAAACAAAAGTAACATTATAACTGAATCTCATTCTCTGACCGTGGGGCTGGAGGTGTTTAAATCCTGCCCTGAGGCAGTGGCAAGTGTGGCTGTGTTGAAATAAAGCTCTTGGCCTGCTCCAAAGGATCCTGACTCTGGCCAAGACAGTGGCTAAAGTTCAACCCTAGATAGCCTCCACAGTGGCAAGCCCAAACCCGCAGCTCCTCAAAACCTAATGGATCTGGGCCTACTTATCTTTAGGATGCTCCTTCTGTGACCCAACAGTGTGGAGTTTCCGTCTTAGTCACTCTCCTGTCCTGATTTCTGCAGAGTCCCTCTGGTACGTGTTACTAGTCAACATCTTTCCAGAAGTCTTGTATATCATATTGTGCTACATATATTGACTGCAAGAATATCTCTCTAAACTGTAATTCTTTGATTTCAATATCAGTTTCTCATTTACAAATATCTCATTTTTGTCCCACATGGCATTTCAGATTTACCTTCTAATATTATTATTGATTTCCAGAATTCCATAACTTTGATACAATGCTATGGGATGCAAAAACCCTGGAAGATGGAAAGAGGAGTAATTGGGTTAAACTATGAAATGTACATTTTAAAGGAAGACATTTCTACAATCACATATCTTTGAGGTACATGCTCCATGGCTCGCTGGAATCCCTTCAGTCTATTAATGTGCCTTCCATGATAGCAGTTCCTTTATGGATCTAGCAGAATGGCTCAGCCCCTCATATCTAATCCAGTATTGTTTTTGGTGCCACTTATGTATATCTTCCCACTGCCTATTTAGAAACCAGTATCTAAATGACCAGAGCTGAAGTAATGACTCAGTTCTGTTTAACATCAGAGGTGTTAGGCAAAGGAGGATATTCACTCATTTTTGAATTCTTACTGATTATTTTTTTAGATTTGGAAATATGTCAAAGAAAAGAATATATTGAGCTCACAAAGTCTGCAGTACTGCCATTGTCAGTTACTGGCCTAGAGTTATTTGGGCATTTGGAATCAGCTTGCTAATTTCAATGAAAAAATCTGATAGATTTTTACTGGGACTCTATAGAGTCGATACATCAATTTGGATGTGTATAATTATTAAAAATGAATCTTTCAATGGATGATTATTGTATAGGTTTCCATTTATTTGAGTCTCCTTTTAATGTCTCTCATCAACATTTTATAGTTTCTGAGTCCAAGGCTTGAACATCTATTAACTGATTGATCTCTTAAATAGTTCATATTTTTGTGGTTTTTAAAATCTTTCAAACGTTTTAAAGAATTCAAAGGTGAGGGTTTTTTAAATATGAAAATGTCCTTAAACTCATAAATTAATATATGAACATTCATTTTTAGTACATCAATATTGCAGACATAAAATATTATCTCTTTGGTTTATTACAGATGGTTTTCTGAAGAATAAAATTTTAAATGAACAGATAACACAGACAAAAACATTGTAGATAAAGATGAACCTTTTCCCTCATACAGGTTTTAATCTTGCCTTTTCAACAATTTTCTTTTGGTCAAACTGTCTATAGATTTATGAATCCCTTACAAAGTCTACTTAACAATGATACTGAGTAGGTAGTGTATTTGCTGAATTGATATTATTTATATATGGGCATATTATCCTTCTGTCCATCTCAAATGTCAACACATAAAAATGTCTATGGATACACAAGTTGCAATTTTTTTTGGTACTCTGTTCCTCATTTTAAAAAGGGTTTAATATAGTAGCAACTAATTACTTGAAGCACTTTGTGATAAAGTTCAAAGATACAGTCTTCAATCTGGATTAGGATTCAGCATAAAGAATATAAAACTCTTCACACCTGGACCAATAAGCAACATCATGATAAACAAAGAAAAGTTTTAAATTTACTTGGATACACAATCATTGCCCATTGAAGCAGTATTCAAAAGATCAAGTCAAATCTACTACAAAAAGATCTCTTGTAAGTGTTAAAAATCAAAACGTCAATTTGACAATTAAAGTGTACCTGACAAAAGTCGTAACACTTCCACACACTTTATACATATGAAAAATGAGTAAGAAATACCCAAGAATTGATGCCTTTAAATGATGACGTTGGCAAAAATATTAAGTGTATCATGGAATAAAAGAATGGATTAATATTTCTTGGATAGCATTATAGCCTAAAGCTCCTAATGAGACTGGTGAGTCTTCATCTCATGTCCCTTGAACATGTTATCAGGAAGGGCCTATCAAAAGGCATTGTACTTGGTAATGAAGAGAGTCGTTAAAAAAGGAGGAACATCTTCAAAGAAATAGAATGACACAAGGTCTGCGACAAACGGTTCATACCTGGCGGTGATTGTGAAAATGGCATAGGCCAGGCAGTGTTTCGTTCTGTGGTACACAGGGTCATTATGAGTCAGAACCACCTCATTGGCACATAACAACCACCACCAAGTATGGTGTTCATAAAATTCAAGTAAGATGATATATACGTCAATTGTATGGTACTTTACATTATACCATAAGGAAATGACACTTTTGTTTAGAGGCTAATAAGTCTTTTCATAAAACATCCCTGTAGATGAGAAAAATTCTAAAGCCTAGACTAGTTGAACCCTCTAATCAGGGAAACTTAGAAAAAAACATATATTCTCTTATGTAAAGTCAGCATATCAGCATATCTATTAATCGCTCTTTCTTGACATAAAATATAGATGCATCTCTGCACTTCAGCCTTTATCCATCCATTCAAAGCAGCTGTCTCTAAAAAAGGAAATGGTTTAGTAAACCACAGAAGTTAGAGCACATAGGAGACTTAGAAATCTGATAACCACACCTATCCATTGCACGTTTCACCTATAGCATCACTCAATTCACAGGGAAAAGTTAAAAATTATAAAGTCCCTAGTAGTTTTCTGATCTTACAATATTTAGAATAATGAATAAATTCATGAGTAAATTTCTTATTTTACTTTTAAGCTCAGACCCAACCAGGATGCACTTAGAGAACTTGATGGAGACAATGAATGCAGAAAGCCGCAGCGTGTATTGTCTCCAGTGACTGTATTTCCTACCCAGCATCTCTAAATATGCTGCTTGGCTTCACAGTCATGCTTGGGGGCTGATCAAGGTCAGCTTCAGATCAAGCTTGGCTCCTAGAAGGTGAAATACAAAGGAGTCTTTATAGCCAATGCCCTTGTCTGTCAGTCTCTCTGGCTCTGTCTGTCACTCTTTTAAATAGTGGTTACATTTTGTACATGACAAGGTTTTCTAGGAGCCAGCCCACAGAGTGATGCAATAATTCATTAAGTACCAATTCCAAATGATACTTTAGAAATTTTGTGTTTGCAAAGAGTTTTCCTGAAGTTAATCTCTGTCAAAAACCTTGGTGCTAACTCACTGTGATCAGGCATGTGTTTCAGGCCCTGATTCATCATTTCCACTGGAAGGTAAGCTGTTAGTGTAATGTCATATAGGATCTAATGAGACCAAAGATTATCTTTCAGCTGAGTCAGACGTAATGCTACATTGCACAAGTATTTTTTGTCAGAACAAGAAATCTTACTTAAAAATACATCACTTATTTTATGCCTGTGCCATATTTACCAATCTACATTTCAGATCCAATAGGAAAGCTAAGCCGTCCTTGATGCCAATGCAATTTTTAAAAAGAAATGAAAGCTGTCTGTCTCTATTGCATATACTTACTTCCTTACAGTGAAATACCTACACTACTTCCAACCCAGTGAAATATTCTACTTACTAGGACAAGATGGATTTCCTTTATTTTTCCCTGGGTCTGATAACACATACGCTACTCTCACTCCATATTTGACAAACCCATTCAAGGATCACACATCATCTTTGATGGACTAGAAAAGAGAGAGGATGGGGCACATGCTGGAGAGGTTCAAAGAAGCAGGTTTTCTTTCGGGGGGGCGTAGGGTAGGGAGAAGAGTCATTTCCAACCACGACATGAAACCATTTTCAGGGAGAAACTTTCAAAAACCTCAAAAATAGGGGTGAGGGAGCGAGGGGGGGTGGTGGCGAAAAACTTATCTAAAGCAGAACAAAGGGCCCCTGTTCCATGCTCGGGATGATCTTTCCCAGCTGAGGCCGGGCTTTGATGTTTGTAGGGCTAGAGGGAAGGCTTCACTTCTGGAAGAAAAAAGCCCCACCTTGGAACTGATCCCTGAGATGTCCTCGTCCCATTCGAACCAGGAAAGGATTCATTCTACAGGCCAGAGCCACGTGCCAGCCCAGCTTCCCACAGAACCACCACCTGCTTGCCCTTCACTGGACTCACGAACACGTCATCACTGACTCATAGCTCCTAAACATGACTTACACATTTAAAACACGCTTGCTGTCAGCTGGGTTTCATTAAACTGTGAATGTCGAAACACATGCATCCAGAATACCCAACAGTTCAACACCCACAGGCTCGTTGGCCCTCATCTACCCACATCTTCCAGTAGTACAGAACCCTGAAGAAAAAGCTCACCTCACAAAGCCACCAGCTGCTTGCTGTGCACACGGGGAAGCAGGCTTCCCGCTCAGGAGAGCTCTCAGTGTGCAGACAGCAAGCCAGAGCAGCAGTGGGGATTTCTAGTGCGATTCCAATGGAACTAAAGTGCTATCTTCACCCATGACAAATGAAAGGCGAAGTCGTGCTATGCCAAGCTAGGCATACACATTTCCAAAGATAAAATTGTTATAGGAAGAAAGAGAAAAAAAGGAAGAAAGAAAGAAAGAAAGAAAGAAAGGAAGGAAGAAAGAAAGAAAGAAAGAAAGAAAGAAAGAAAGAAAGAAAGAAAGAAAGAAAGAAAGAAAGAAAGAAAGAAGGAAGGAAAGAAAAGCTCTTTGGCTGAACTCTCACGAAGAAGTAATGAAAAACTGAAAGCAAATAGGATGCCTTTGGAAATGCATAACTCAATTAAATACATCACTCTGACTGTCGCAAACATCATCTGTAAGCTAATAGTGCTTGGAAGTCCATGCTTATTCTCACTGGGTCCTTGAGTTTGTGGAAAACGTCCTGTTATTAGTTGATCTTGTATGCTTAAATAATGACTGTATAAAAATATAGAGGTGACCTAAAGATATATTTTTTAAACTAGCAATAACCTTTCTGTTTTATTTAATACCAGTAAAAACACACAAACATAATTTTCCAATGACTCATGACTGTTCCCACGTATGTCAGAGTAGAACTGTGCTCCACGTGAATTCCAGTGGGTTTTTTCTCAAAAGCTTATCATTAGAAATCTTTTTCCAATGTGTCTCTGGGTAGTTTCAAACTTATAACCTTTCCATTTGTAGCCAACCTTTCATTGACAACATTCGGGAACTCTACTTGGTAAAATAGTGCTTGTGAAATCATTCAAGAGAAAATAAATATATGAGACACGTAGCGTAAGTGATCAGCATTCTATAGTTCAGATTCTGACAGGCATACAGACACATTTCCACTCCATTAAAACAAACTAAGAGACTTGCTACCATTGAGTCTATGCCCAAGGATACTGGGCCTACCGAACAGCATGAACATGCCCTTGTGAGTTTCTGAGACTATAACTCTTTATCTTCATGGGAATAGAATGACTCATCTTTCTCGCCTCAAGCTGCTGGTGGTCAAACTGCTGACCTTGTGGCTAGCAGCCCAACGCATAATCACACCAATAGGTTGGATTTTTAAAATGAAAGTGATCATAAGCAAATGATGATTTAAATTTTTAAATTACCCTATCAATAGTACATTTTATTCAAGTAACACTACTTATTTTAGCAAAAAAAATATTTTTTAAAGACACAGGTAGCAACAGGATTATTTCTTTTCTTTATTCATGCCGATTCAAATATTCCATGGCTTTCCTTTAAGTCTTGATTCTGTGGCCCAGGCTCCAGTTTCCTCCCATGCGGTGCCTCTGTTACCTTTAACGCATTGTTCACAGAAATCACCAGAGGCATCACATCAAGCTGGGAGAAAGAGGAAGAAACATGGGGAGTTTTATGTAGATTACTTTTGCGCATGCGGATAGCATTCGCTGTGTTCAAATACACGTCCCTGCAAACGTTGACTTCCCTGCACATGGCTTCAGGGAAAGCAGGAAGTCTCATCTCATTACATGTCAGGAGGAAAAGGAAGTAGGTTGTGTATGGCTAGTCAGTCTCGGGCACCCAAAAGGCAAGAAGAAATCCTACAGTAGGCCATCCCGCCACTTCTAGTTAGAAGATATGGGAAGTGCTACAGTGGCTCTCCATTTGTTAAGCAACTGGAATGTAGCATGGACTGCTAGCAGTGATTACAGACAGCGATCAGTCTTCCAGTTCCCCACCTGAAATCCCTGTTCCACAGAGTATAAAAATAGAATTTGAATCTATTGAAATACTATTGGTCAGGGGCTCAGTTTTCTAAGGAATACTTTCTAGTGCTTTATGCTCAACACAGGCATTCCTGGCTGGCGCCAACAGTTAAAACACTTAACTGTTAACTGAGATTAGTGGTTCAAACCTATCCAGCAGAACTACAGAAGACAGACCCGCAGATCTGCTTTTCTGAAAGGTCATGAGGTTGAAAACCCACAGCCATTCGACTCTGCCCACATGGGGTAGCTATGAATCAGCGGTAACTTGAACTCAACAAGATTTTTTAATACAGTCATTATGGGTTTTAGAAGTCATTTTTTTTATCAATCAGAGTTACCATGTAAGGAAATATCAATGCATGATCTTTTGACTTTGAAATTGGTGTCTATTCAATCCTGTACAAAATCATTCATATTTGGTTTTGCTATCTTGTTCAACAAAATAATCAAACCAGTCTATAAAATCAAGTAGGGAAATAATAGACCCAAGGCCTTAAGAAGGGGATAGAACTGAGAGTAGAATTAAATGATGCCACAGGTAAGGTTATTGCGCTAAATACCTGCAAATGCGTCTTTCAATGAGAGAGATACAAGTTGAGAATTGCATATCGGCTCATGTAATAGAGGCCAGGGTAAAAGAGACTACAAGTGCTGAGTCCATAATTAGTTATTTTTTTAATGCTGGTCTGGTGTGCCCTTTCCTGTCAGGGACTCCCAAGTTTCCTCGGCTCCATTAATATTGAGAGCTGCAGAGGAAAGTCTGAAGAGAATACTTAATATTGGGAATGAAGTAAAGTGCTAAATTTAAATTCAAAAGGACAAGAGGATAATTATCATAGCAAGAAGAGAAGAAATAAAATGATTATGAGGGAGAGCGAGGGAAAAACGCCATAATCTCTGATTGAAGGACACAAAATGCAATTCTCTTTTGAGGGAGATGTCAGACTCCCCCAGATTGAACAAGTGAAGAATGGAAGCGAAGAAGGAGAAAAGCCACAGTACACACAACTCCTTCAAATGGAGGCCAGTGTTGGCGTGCTTGCTTAGATGGATGGAAATAGAAGGTCATGGTCTTCAGAACGTGTGTGGAATGTCTTAAGATAACCATGAGTATCCTGTTAAAAATATTGGACTGGCTTTCCAAATTGTATTAAAACCTCAGAGGAAATACAACATTAGCCAAGATGACGCAACCCGATACAGAAATGAGCCAACATCTTAAATATAGTTACATAAACATTTTAGCATAAAATGTAGATTAAGCTTTAGAAAAGAACAGAGACATAGCTCATTCATATGTGGTATAGTCCCTGAATCAAATATTATCCAACTACTAAAATGAGCATCATGGAACCACCAAACCCACTCGCTGTCCCTGCTTAGACTCCAAGCCATACCAACCCCGGAGAGTATTTCTGAGACTGCCCGTCTTCATAGGAGCAGGTCACCTCATCTTTATCCATCAGAGCAGCCGATGGGTTTGAACTACAAAACTGTAGCTACATTTACACTCAACATTTACCTAACAGTACCATAGGAATTTTTAATTATATAACAATAATGAAAAAGCAAGGGCCCAATTACATATATGCTCTAATTACTGTGGTGTGATTATTTTTTTCAGAAATGTATTAAAAGAAATGTTGCAAAAATTCTTACAGAGTAAAATGATAAGAATATAGAGCATCTTGTAGTTATCTAATTTGATATATCACTGCTTCACTAAGATTGTATAGGAGCAGAGGGACAAATAAACAAACTTTCTATTTATGTCAGTGATTGATTTAAAAGGGACTCTCCTGTCACTCTCGGTAGAACCCAGTTTTAGCGCATTAACTTGGATAAGAACTGAGAGTTGCTGAGTTTGGGACTGTATGGACACAGAAGTCACCTGAGCCAGCCCGGCTTGTTTCAACAGCCGGTACACTGACCCTGGTCACATTGATGAATGGTAATCACTACTGGATTGAGAACATCCTTAAAGGTCCCCAGGCTTGTCCAAAACTCAGTAACAAATCCATTCTTTGGGCCTCTATTTTTTCCTCCCAATTTCACAGGGTGGGAGTTATGAAGGGGTAGGGTTCAGTATTTTATAGACTGCAAAATACTGTATGGGCAGGAGCTGCTAGGGCTAATCACATAAAAACTCTATGATGTCATAAAAATACAACTCTTCTTAGAACTGACAACAGGAGTGAATAATACGTGAATTTTATGTCAATTAAACTACTAAAAAGAAGTTGCCCAGTAGCTACCATGAGTGAAGGAGGAAGAGTTTTTGCTAAGGGGGCACAGAGTTTATGCTAAGGGGAAGGAATAGTTTGAAAAGGGAATCCCTGATGGTCCCATAGCTAAGTCTAATTAGTGGCATGGAACGCTATGGAGAGGAGATGTTGAAATGAAGAGCGTTTACCAGTGTATAATTACCAGTGTATAATTACACTAATGAACTATTGCAATCTGCAAGGAAGAAGAGAATGTGTTGACATTGATTGTGGTAACAACTGTGCAACCCTCCTTGAGACGCTTGGACTACTGAGTTGTACAGTATGTGGAAAGGGTGCCGATACACCTGTAAAAAGAATGTTACCTACAGGTGTGTGAAAATGCCACGAATACATAGGTGTACTTTAATAGTGCTTGTACCTGCTCACCCTCTCCTTAACGTCATCCTGTTCTCATCCTCTTTTTCCTCCCTTTCTTCTTCTCCATTAGCCTCCTCTACACTCACCCCTCCTGCTCTTTCTCTTTCTCTTCTACTGCCTCTTTCTCTCACACGCAGATCTATTGAGACACACATTTGTGTACCTTCTGCACTGAATACAACCAGCTCTGCAGCAACTGAAAAAAATGTGCTGCCTCTTGTGTCCAGTTGAGTTCCTGTACTTCCCTAAGTCACCTGTCAAGGTCTCTCAGGTTCTGTGGACTCAGCCCTTTGGGGTCCTTTCCATCACTCATTGGACTGGCTGTTGTGCATAGGCCATATTGATATTGCACTGCAGTACGAGCTTTTGTCCTGCATTTCAGCTCTCTCAAATTAGCCAGGGAGACTAATTAAGGAAATCCTTGAAATAAGGTACTAACTAGAGTGTTCAATATGTGCAGCATTCTCAAGATGTTGAAGCATTTACATGCATCCTCATTTTGTTAAAATCATCCCAACTCAATGAGAAAAATAGAGCAGAAGCTAGATGTATGCTGTCAATCTTTGATAAGTTAGAAAACACCAATGTCTAACAAGGGGCAGCTCTGATGGGCCATATGTTGGGCTGTGGCTGACAGATGAAGCTGTCTATTCCTATAAAGATTTACATTTCAAAAACCCATGGGTCAGTTCTACTTTGTCTTATGTGGTGGCCATGAGCAAGAATTGATTTGATGGTGGTGAATTTGTTTTGTTTGGCGTAGGGTGGTGGGGATAGAATACAGGATTGTTTGAGCCCTAATTCGAAGCTAATTAAATTATATTTGTGTCTACCTAACCCTGGCTCTTAGGGTTTAGAAAGGAAAGCAAGTGTTATAAATGCCAGTGATTCTCAAATTGTCACATGCAGAAAAATCACCTGGACAAAACACAACAAAGTCACTGACATGGAGCTGATTCCAACTCATACCAACCCGGTTGGATAAGGTAGAACTGCCCCTGTGAGTTTCCAAGACTGTAAACTTTATGGAAGCAGAAAGGCCCATCTGTCTTCCAAGGATCAGACCAACAGGTAAGCACTATGCCACCAGGTCTCCTAAAATCACCTGGAGGGCTCATGAAATCAGCTGGGTGCCACATCAGAATTGTCAAGGGTTTCTCTGGTTAGATATTGAGTTGCTGTTCACTGCCACTAACAATGACAACTCGCCTTGGGTGTTTAATAAGGAAAATACCAGGGGGCCCCAGACCCACGGTGACCCAATTCCCAATGAAAGGAAATGTTACCTGAGCCATCCCCACAAAGTGTTACAGATTGGAGTGTTGCGATCCATAGAATTTCACTGTCTCATTTTCACAAGTGTTTGCTGGCGTGGCCTCCGGTCCTTCCTAGTCTGAATTTCTGCGGAAATGTGTTCAGCCGCACCCTAACATACGCACTCCCACAGGCAGGCAAGGGCGACCCTGCCTGAGGCGCACTGGATCTGTGGCTGCCTGATGCGGGTCTGACCATGGACCACCACAGCGAGGTTGTGGCAAGGCCCAGCATGTGTTTTCCTACCAAAATACCCCAGCTGTGCTGGTGTTGTGCTCTGAACACGGCACTGGGAGAACCGCTGGCATCTACAGCTCCTCAGAGATGCTTAATAAAAAATCCTGACTATCAGTAAGACCGCCAATGCCTTCCTCATCGATGACTTTAAAAAAAAAAAATGCCATCACACACCCTGTAACGGTGCTATACTTTGCTTGGTCAAGTTTTCCAAGTTGTAAAATACCTTCGGAAATTGTGCTTAATGGAGTACATGGCGGGCAGGAGTTGCCAAATGCATGGGTCTTTGGGCCTCATTAATATTTAAAGCTTCCTGAACCTGGAGGAAAGCAAGGCTCAGCAGCATGGTGCAGGGACTTGCGGAAACACACAGACCCATTCAGGGAGACAGGAACGAGCTAATGTGCATGTTACATGTTAACTCCCCTTACAAATAAAAATAACACCGAAAGCAATCTTCGCTGGGGAAATAGATCACTCCAGATTAGGCCAATGTTGTTTCAGGTGGCTAACCTTATTGCTCCAAACCCAAGACTGGAGTTATAAAAAAAACAAATCACAAGTCGGCAGGTCAGTCCATAGTGCGGTAGTCTAACGCAGCTCTATTAACAGTAACTTAATACTATGAATATAGGAAGTTTTCACCGTGTCCCTCTTGCTGCTGAGGAACATTTAAAAAATAAAGATGGCCATGAGAGTAAATAGGAACAGTTCGTCTGTTTTCCACCACATACTTGGTAGGCAATATTTTATTTCCCCTGCTTTTTCCTGAATGGCTATTTTCAGGATCAGCAGAGTGACTGAGCACCCTGTGTTTGGGAACAGTTGTGTCCAATTGACTCCCTTTGGATCCAGGTACCCTCATGTAACCTCAGCCGTGTGAAACATTCACTCCGGGTGGATGGGCATCCACCTCAGAGCTTTCTTAACTGTGCCTCCTTGTTATGGTGACCTTGCTAAGGTCAAACATTTTAACGCTGTCCCAGTTACTAGGGTCATTATGCCAGTTGAGGCAACTGAAAATATGATGGCTTGGGTCAGGTGCACTTTAGTTCTCAAAGTAACATCCCTACTTTTCAGCTCTTGCGAGAGGACTTGGTGCACCAGATTTACCCAGGCAATGCATCCTTTCATCTCCTGACTGTTGCTTGTGGAAACAAACAGATCTGGGAATTGATTGTGGATCCAAGCAAGATGCAATCCACGAACACTTCAATATTTGCTCCATTTACGATGGTGTTAGCTATTGGTTCCATTGTGAGGATTTGGGTTTCTATAGCTTGAATTGTGATCCATGTTGAAGGGTGAAATTACATGATCTTCATTGGCAAGTGCTTCAAGTCCTCACTTTCAACAAGCTAGGTTGTGTCATTAGCTTATTACAACTTGTTAATAAGTCTTCTTCCAATTCTGATACCACATTCGTCTTCACATAACCCAGCTTCTCTGATTATTTGTTCAGCATACATATTGAAGAGTGTGGTGAGAAGATGCAGCCTTGACTTATAGATTTCCTTATTATAAACCAAGCAATACCCCCTTGTTCAGTTTGCACAACTGTCCATTGATCCAGTTACGGGTTCCCCACGAGCACAATGTTTTGGAATTCCCATTCTTGTCAAGACAGTCCTTAGTTTGTTATGAGCCACAAAGTTGGACATTGAATAGGGAAGACCAAGAAAAGATTGATGCATTTGAACTATGGTGCTGGGGAAGAATACTGAATGCATCATGGACTGGCAAAAGACCAAGCACATCTCTCCTGGGAAGATATACATCCAAAATGGTCCTGAGAGGCACGGATGGTGAGGCTTATGCTTATTTATCTTTCATGTGTTATCTGGAAAGACCGGTCCCTGGAGAAGGGCATCATTCTTGGTAAAGTGGAGGGGCAGAAAAAAGAAGTCATTCGATGAAATGAATCTACTACAATACTGCATTTAATCGTAATAAACTTGTGAGAATGGTGCAGGACCTGGCAGTGTTTCATTCTGTTGTGCACAGGTTTGCTATGAGTCAGGACAGATCCAACGGCACCCAACAACTACAATACCACACCAACTGAAACAGCGACTCTGCTTGGGTAGCGTCCTCAACATGAACCGAAAATAAAGCTCTGAGGAGGGAGGAGGAGTGTATCCCAAGATTTCAGTTTGACATTGAACCAAGAAGGAGACAAAAATAAACAAATAAATAAAACATCTGACCATCCTGTCTCTCACTGGCCTAAAAGTCCCATCAGATATTCCCAGGCTCACTTTCTTGGTAATGCAAATATCAGAGACCTTCCTCAAAATGCTCAAGTATCCTCACTTTGTCATGGTCCCAGTAGCCCATGAGTAACGTAAGCCAGATCTGAGCTTGATGGTACACTTTCTGTATGCCAAACTGTTGATTAGTGAAAATCTGCACTATCATTTCATCTACACCAAGTCCTCTTTGGTAGCTAGTATTAGAATCAAGTTTAAATAAGACAAACTAAAAGGCAGGCCTAGTACCTTCCCTCAGGTGTAATATGCACTGAGACAAGATTCAGAAGCACAACATATTCCAAAAATCTTAATTGCTATCTTATGTTTGAGGTCTCTGTTTCTGCCTTCTCTATCACGCCACATCTTCTCTACTTACAGGGTTTTAATGCACTGTCCTCTCTTCTCTTTGGCTTTCCTTTCAACTACAGCCCTTAGTGTATGCATATAGTATTTACTATTCTCAAAGGAAATGCTTATGTTCCTGAGTAACTATGCCATTGTTCTGGATTGAATTTCCCACCCACCCCGCAAAATACATATTGAAATCCTAGGTTATCCTACTCCCATATCTGTAAATGTAGCCTTGCTTGGAAAAGTTTTTGAAGTTGTTAGCAGTTAGGTTACCATGAGTTCATACTGCCGTAGAATAGACCCTGATCCTATAAGACTGATGTCTTATATGAGAGGCCTCGACACTGAGATAGGGTAAAAAGGAACAATACCATGTAATGCTATAGATGCAGCTTCAAACTAGTCATGCCTTCAATGCCAGGAACCAAGAGAGGTGCACCTAACAGATTCTCCCTCAGACCGCAGAAGGGTTTGGCATGGGTGTCAATTCCTCATTGAGACTTCTAACCTCTAGAACTGGACGACAGTACATTTCTGCTCTAAGAAGCCACACAGTTTACAATAGTTTAGGATGGCAGATGTTTTATAGCAATATTTCCTTAAAGACAAAGATTTTGCCTTACTTACCTTCACATACCCAGTACCTAATGATCAAAGAGGAGTTGTCAACTCAAACTAAGTGATAGCTGTAACTATAACACCATTGAGAGCTGGCTTCCAATTGTGACACCAGATGAACCAAATAGTGACTTAGCAAAGTTCATGTCTGTTTCTGTACTGTCCACACATGGCAGACCCAGAGGCAGTACCTGTGTGGAAGTCCCACTCAAGATACCGAACCTCACTGTATACTGTCTAGATGGAAACCAATGTCCTAACACAGTGACAGCAAAGAGCACATACGGTGAACCTGGAGTCCTTGAGTGTTATCACATTGGACTGAAGAGCCCTCATTACCTCCATTCATATTCTAGTGGTGCTCTCTCTTTTTAAAAAAACATACCTTTATTGCGGGCTCTTACATCTCTTATCACAATCCATACATTCCTCCAATGTGTAAAGCACATTTGCACATATGCCACCATCATTTTCAAAGCATTCTCTTCCCACTTGAGCCCCTGATATCAGCTCCCCATTTCTTCCTACTCCTTCCCCCACCCACCCTCCCTCATGAACTCTTGATAAGTTATAGATTATTTTTCTATATATTACATCATTCTCTGTCGCTCCTCACCTACTTTTCCATTATTAATCCCCCAGGGAGGGGGTTCTAGTTTTATCCTTTTGATCAATTCCCCCTGTCTCCCCCCACCTTCCCCTAATCCTCCTGGTATCGCTACTCTCCTTGTTGGCCCTGAGGCGTTTATCTATCTTGGATCCCTGTGTTGCCAGCTCTTATCTGTGGCAGTGTGCATGCTCTGGTCTAATCCTATTTGTAAGGTAGAATTGAGGTCATGAAGGGGGGGTGAAGGAAGCACTAAAGAACTAGAGGAAAGTTGTGTGTTTCATTGGTGCTATACTGCACCCTGACTGGCTGATCTCTTCCCTGTGACCTTTCTGTGAGGGGATGTCCAACTGTCTACAGATGGGCATTGTGTCTCCAGTCCATGTCCCCCACCCCCACCGTTCTCCTTGGGTATGGTTTTGTTCTGAGTCTTAGAGGCCTGATACCTGATCCTATCTTCACCTCATGATCACACAGGCTGGTGTGTTTCTTCCATGTGGGCTTTGTTGCTTCTGAATAGCTCTCTTTTAAAGATGAGAAAAGTTAAGTAGCATTAACCATATTGCCCAATGTCAAATGATCAACAGTAGGATTTAATTCCAGGTTTTTATGAACCTCATAACTTTCTAGAAAATGATTCTGTCTCAATAAAAGTGAGATGGAAAATTGTAGGAACCGTTGTATTAAAAACTAAGAAAACTAAGAAAAAATGAATGAACAAAATGAATGTGCGTACTCATGGCAAGGAGTTAAATCCAATCAGGAAACGTGCTAAATCAAAACAATTCCGGGATTCTCTTCGGGATGTCACCCTAGGAGGAGCCCAGGTAGAGCAGGGGCTGTGGGGTCAGCAATTGGAAACCCCATCGGTTTCCCAGAAACCCTTGCTTTCCAGACTCTTGTTAACATTTACAGTTTGGGAAACCCAAAGAGGGGGTCGCAATAAGTCACCCTTAATTCAATGGCAGTGAGATTGTTGTTGTAGTTGTTGTTTTATCTCATATCAGCAGGGTCGTACTGGCCAAAACATTTACTCTTAGGAAGCCTCTTGTTTTCTTTCAGAATCTCAATTAATTGAGTGAAATATGTCTTGAATAGGGAGTGGAAGCATATGGAACCTCTCATACGTGGTAGAATAGTCTGAATATTGAAGGAGCCTTTGGAGGTGCTCTTACTTTGGGGGTGGGTATGAGGATATTAGTTGGGGTATACACAATTCAACCATGTAAGTATAAATTGAAATTTCATCTACAGAAATATCCCTAGAAAAATACTTGGACATTTTTTGTAAAGTATATTTTCCTTTCCTTTTCTTTATTTTATTTTCTGTTTTGTAGCTTCAAATTCCATCAAGTAATCAAAGTTAATAACAAGTGCTTATAGTGAAATGTTTGCTATACTTGAGCTAAGAGAGAATCGGACCTTCAGGAAATTTGGATGAGATTAGATGACAAGAAATTAGGAGCATTGTGCTGGCAGAATTGTGCTGGTTTGTAATCTGGTAGGGGTAGAGTAGCCCAGTGGTCCTAAGTGTTACCTTCTCCCAAGTCTCTATCCTGACCCTCTCAACTCTATACCCTGACCACACATTTCTCCTTCTTCTCCCTCAGAGGATCTTTGCTGTCTCTCACCCTTCCATGGTACTGGACTCATATACACCATCTGTGAAATTGAGAGAACAACATAATTTAGTCTCAGGAAGCAGAATTCTTCTTAACTCTGAGCTTCCCTCATGATAGCTCCTTCATTACCACCATAATATTTGAATCTCTTGACCACAGTCATAGATAGCCACTGAAGTATTTTGGTTTTTCCCTGATTGTATGAGGAAGAGACAGGTCATTGCTTGGTCAGAAGAAGGAGGGGGACTGTCATGGTAACTGTGTGCAAGGCAGCTCAGGGTAGCAGAAGCTATCAATAGAAAACTCATTTTGGAGGATTTAATGACATATTGGATTTTTGGAAAGAGGAAGAAATTCATGATGGTTACAAAATTATAGTATGATAGAGTTCAATGGTATAAGTAAGAAATCATGAATGATTATCTGAGAGTTACTAGTAGAATTTAAATAATTTTGTTTTGATAATTTAGCATTTGAAGACAAAAGCAGAACAGACCTGCAGAGAAAGATCTCATATAACCAGAATATACCCTTAGATATTTTGATAGATTGTGGAAAAATATGTGCTAGTGATGGAGACATAAATATATATATAAAACTTAAAGTAATCTATACACCAGGCAAACAAGGAGAAAAAGTTTGAAAAAAAATAATAGGTTTTACAGAAATTTAAAGTACAGTAATGGAGCTCCCCGGGTCTTAATAATCATCTTAAATAATTATACATTATTCTGTTAATGCTGATCATGATCATTAGACAAAGTATACATGCTTCATAAACTGTGCTTGTAATTAAATTCTAGATATACCTTTACATTTCATTACCGGGTTGGTCATAACACAGTTCATTAATCCTTAATCTAAGGGATAGGTCCACAAGTGTTTATTATTATTTCTTACAGACAAGCATTGTTCATTAAGACTTATTTAAGCATTAAAATTGCCTATCCTCCTTAATGTACGCTTTATTTCAAAATGTAAAGGCTATCTCATTCGCCATATTCATTCCATCTAGTTGAGGAGTATATCGTTCGAGGACCTGGTCTAACTGAGGAACAAAGTATAATTAACAACCTGGGAAACACACATAATACCTGGCTTGCTAAAAGAAAAATGAAACAACACCAAACTAGAAGTACTTACTGAGGAAATAAATGACTGCAGCCTTCAGTGTGGGTTACAGCTCAATAGAAAGAAATCAAAATGTTTCTCAACTGGACTAATAAGCAACATCATGATAAATGGAGGAAGTAATGAAGTTGTCAGGTGCTTCATTTTTCTTGGGTCCACAGTCCATACCCATAAAGTGCCAGTCAAGAAATTAATCAACATACGAAGGGACTTCAAAAACTTGTGGAAATTTTCCATTATATAACAATTCCTTGTTTTCATCAACTCTTTTCCATCCCCTGATACCGTGTGGGGCAAATCTGAAAGCTAAAAAGGGAAGATGTTCTTCTGAGGACAAAGGTGTGCCTAACTTAAGCCTCGGTATTTTCAAAGAACAAATGATGCATCAGAATTTTAGTGAGGTGAAAAATACATACATACATATATATATATAATCATGAGCTACTAGAAGAGTGAACAAATTTGCCTTGGAAGAAATATACTCAGCATTTTCCTTAGATACAAGGATGTAGCCGAAGGACCAATTTCCGGAAAAGAGAATAATATGTGATGAAGCAGGTTTCACACACACACACACACACACACACACACACACACACACACACGTGCGCGCGCGGGAAGACTCTCAAAGAGATGACCTGATATGGAGCTTGCAACAGTGGTCTCAAACTGCTGACCTTGTGGTTAACAGCCGACTACTTCACCAGCTCCTTGGCTATGCAGAGGGATGCATGTAAATTATTTTAAAAAGCAACAATGTGTCGGATTGGGGAAAAACTGAAAATAAATCTGCAAATATAATGAGGAAAACAGCGCATCTATCATGAATACGTGCTTCCTTGCATTACAAATCGTCCATGATCATGACTAGAGATCATTCCCAAGTACTGCCCCCACCCACCCTCCACCATTCTGTTCTCCTCACCTCCTCTCTTTCTTCTCAAGTGCTTCCAACAACCTATGTTTGTGACCCTCCTTAAATGTCAGGTCGGAGAAGCGCAGTATATTTAGTGATGAGCCACGTGACTGGAATAGCTATTCGGGAGCTTACATGGAAAAGAAGAGAGAAAGGCAGGGCTGCTTCTCCTTCCTCTGGGCCGTCATGAAGCCCCGATGAAGTGCTGCTCTTTCTGTTCTGCAGATTTGGAATCTTTGACAATCCTTACTTAGGTTGTGATTCCAGGGGAGCATGTCAGAGGATGGATGCCGAATCTGTGTGGAGTGTGTGGCAACACATGGCTTGGGCTTTTACAATATCCAAGTGCTACAGTGATTGGACACCCAAAAGAAGTTTCTCATGGCTAACCAAAGTCTCATTAGGCAAAGATACTTGGATTATTTCGTCTCTAAATTCTTAAAATTTGTGATTTTTTTCTCTATTCTATGAGTACAATCAGCAACTTCTAACTATATTGTCAAGGGAGGGAATGTAGTATCCAATTTCATTCAAACCGGGTCTACCAAGTTTCTTTTTAAACCAAGAAGACACATCTGTCTTGGAATTTTAACTCTGTGTCTTAGTCTGGGTCATAAAAAAAGACATCAGTAATTTTATTGACTCTTGGTAGGCTTGAATTCTGTGGGGGATCTGGAAATTATGCTCAGATTCCATTTTAAGGTAAAGAAAATTACAAGAAACAATCACAAAAGTTGTTTGCCATTATTATTCTGTTTGCTTTTATGGGACATTCTCTGGTAAATGTTTCCACAGTGTCTTTTAACAAGGAGATCATAAAGGATTGGAAAGAAAGCAGACACAAGACACCCTTGGGTCATGGTTAACACAGGGAATCCAATCACTTGGCTGCCTGCGTGGGTTTCTCTTCTGTCTGACTCTGCTTCATTTCACATGAGAATGTAACTCTGGGTTATAAATAGGTCCCAGGAAGATGAAGGGAAGCAAAGAGTCAACCATCAGAGTATTCAAAGATGAATCAGCGTCTCCATAGGATGAAGGAGCTCCAGGAGAAAAGAGCAATCAGCGCCCTTTTGCAGATTGCCCGACGGAATAGAAAGGACATGAGATGAAAAGTCAGTCTCTGGAAGTCACGCACATCAGAGAATTTCTCTCCAACATCTAAGGTAGGTACTGGAACAGTGCACCAAGAAATCCCATTGAAGAGAGGATGAAAATGTTTATTAAACATAATTAGAATTGCGGGGGGGGGGGGCGAACCGCTCTAACTTTGCATTTGACTTAGAGCTGCCATTTACTGACAATTCACTCTGGCAAGTTGTGGTGGTTGTGGATTTGGGAACAATCACTTCCTCGTTTTTTAACTTGTGGCATTTTAAAAATAAGCAGCAAGTGAATGAGTGTATGTAATTAGCACTGTAATTAACTCATAGCTGGCATTTGGATTGGAGCAATCAATACCTAAACAGCTCTTTGACAAAACTCAAAACCAACTGAAAAGTAGCCGTCTATCCCCGGGGATGAACGTCCAAAGACCGCCTGACTAGTGAGAAGGCTAAGCTGGAGGCTCTAGCTGGGGTGTGACAAAAGGGAGTTCCTCACATCTGTAGTTGCGGACATAGTGCCATCGTTCAGCGTCATGTCTTCAAAATACGCACACGAAGTCAGGCCACTGTTAAGCTACTGCTAAGACATTCTGCCCTGAGACTGAAACTTCCTGAGTAATTGCTCATAGCTCTGACTTCTCATTTCTAGAGACTTATTGCAGCGCCGTCATTGGACATATGAAAATATTTTGGTTAGGATCACAGTGAGAAAAAAATAACTTCACAGGAAGCTGAAGTCGCATGATAGTTCAGACACAGAGCTTAAAAGGATCAGAGAGTTTGTGACTTTCACCAAGCTGCCTCATAAGCGTGAAGTCTGTACTAAGGGCGCACGTGGGAGGCGAGAGCCAGTGCATGTAGGGGGGTTTCAGACCTGGGTTTGATTCCTGTCTCTATCATGACTGGCATGTTATCTCACCTCCTCAGTCTTCACCTCACGTGTAAAATGGAGAAAATATGACCTGGCTGCCATAAAAGTGAATTAAAACATCACTGATGACATTTTTTTGAGACCACCAGCTATCAAATAATCAGCCAATACAGGCTAATGCCTTCCATTTGTACAAACTGAACAACAAAGTAATGGGGAAAAAATCACATTTAGATGTTTGTGTGTGTGCATATAATATATACCCTTTCTCTAAATGATGAATACATGGAAAATTTTTTTATTGAAAAACCATATAGAGTTAAATTACAGTATCAAAAATCTCTGATTTACCAGCTAGCTTTGACATTTCTTTTCTTTTTAAAAAAATAATTTTATTGGAGGCTCTTGCAAGTCTTATCACAATCCACACATTCATCCACTGTCTCAAGCACATTTGTTCATTTTTTGCCATTATCATTTTCAAAAGATTTTCTTTCTACTTGAACCGTTGGTATCTGCTCCTCACTTTTTTTACTCTCTCACCCAACCTTCCTCCCTCATGACCCCTGATAAATTATTATTATTCCATGTCTTTTCTCAAGGAGTAAAGCCACGCCTGGAATCGGATTACTACTCAACAATAATAAAGAGTGGGAAGAAAACAAAGAGGAGCTTGAGGAGGAGACAAAGATGATGATGTTGAATCAAAGGCATCAGGGATCAGTCTAAGGTACTGGATTTTCCTTATTTTCACAGCAAGGAATGACATAAAATGCATAGTAGTAACCAAATTTGTGTGTGTGTGTGTGTGTGTGTGTATGCGCATGTGTGAAAGTGTGAGCTGTTGAAAAGAGATGTGCTTACTTCACCCTGTAACTTTGAAAAGGCCTCGACAAGACGTAATGAAAATCTGAACTCTTTTTGCAAAGACAATTCTGAATGTTGTAGGTGTAAGTATAATTCCTTAAAACCTGTCACTTCTCTGGCATCCAAAATGCCACCTCTGGCATAGAGAAGCGTGCTGATAAAGCAGGGAGTTGCTTGGCAACAAAGTAACTTATTTAAAGCTGTAGTGCTGCTTTGACAAACAGCAGCACCAAGAACAAGGAAGATGGCAATGAAATCGTCAGCATCCGCAGCTCCAGGAGACCCTTCAAAGAAGACACGCTTGCATCTGTGTTAAAGTTGGAAGTTTGTGAGCCGCATTTCTCTGGCACAGAATGTCATTTAAGTGGCCAGAATCATGGAATTGTTGATCACAAGCCTGTGGGGAGAAGCTGGGGGTTTGGTCTTTGATGGGGTAGCAGTTTCTGGCTGTAGTTGGCAGTGCCAGAGACCTTGAGGTAACTCTGGATTCCAGGGCCCTGAGCAGAAGTAGGATTTTTTAAGTAGCCGCAGTGGTCCCAGTGCAAGTGGTCCGAAGAGTCAGAAACAGCTGGGATCGTGTCACCAACTGCTCGGTAGCAGGTGTAAACCTATAAACTTCTGCTCAGATGTGTTGTATACGCTGATCATTACCAGAGTATTTTCTCTCTTCCTTTGGCCACTCCCAGACCCTTTTATTTTCTTCTTTTTTTTGTTTCTGCCTTATAACAGGTTGATAGTCAGTTCCCTGTATTAAATTCCGTCTATTTGAAGCAACTGACTGGGGTGATTTCTGTCTCTGACTGAAACTGATATAAAGAAGCCTTGTTCACATATAAATAAATATTAAAATATGTATAACGTATATGACTTATAGTCACCCTCATTAAATTTAGATGGCAGAGCAATGTGATATGTATAAAAAGAGAAATAATCATTATAATTCATACTAGAATGGTATGGGGTCAGGCAGTTGACTCAGATCACAGCTGTGGGCACTGTCACATGAGATGAAGGTGTTGGTGGGCAAAGACTAGATAATGGAAGAACTCTAGATAACAGCTGATGCTTGGGGACTATATTCTAAGGGCTGGGGGAACCATGGGAAGTTTTTAAGGAGAGGAGTGATCTAGTGAAATGGTTCTATTTTCTTTTCTGGAAACCACCCTAGTTGTAGGATCACACAGGATGCTTCTCCAGAAAAAAAAAACCAAAACTAGACATGAGTGTTCCAGTCTCTGGAAACAATGTTTCTGGTAGATACATGTGAACTGACACCCTCAGCAAGGCAACATTTGCATTTCGGCCATCCAGATGATCTTAATAAGGAGAGTCCAGCTCACTTCACCCTGCGTATGCCTGATTTTTAAAAAATGAGTGTAGACGGCCACAGCAGTGCCGTTCTCACAGTGCTTGATTTTGATCAACTGAAAGACAAGGAACTCTGGGCGAGGGGTTGGCAACATCCTGGCAGTCTGCATTAGGGGACTGGAGATCTTTTTAACTCAGGACATTTGAAAGACCACAGCTACTGAGCTGGCCATTTGGTGTGTGTGGGTGGGGTGGAGGGTGTTAACACTGCATGGAAATAACCTTTTCTCTTTTTTTGTATGGGCCCTGGTAGATGCCATGATCAAAGAGATCTGTCATTCTTTCATAAAAAAATCTGGGTCTAGTCATGGTCAGAGGTTAACTCATGTATGTTCTTTACTATGGCATTCGATGCTTTAAGAATGGAAAGGCTCTAAACTGAGAGCTAGAGGGGTATTTCTCTGAATGTAAATAAATATAAGTCTTGCGATCCTGTGGGCACATGGCGTCCTTCACCGGTGCTCAGGGGAACCATGGCAACGCGTTTCCATGCTCATCCTGGTGTTTGCACAGGGGACTCTTCTCTGATGGCGTAGTCGTGACACATTGGCTTGCAATCCCTAAGTTCAGTGATTCAAAACTGCCAGCTGCTCCCTGGGAGGAAACAGCATTTTCTACCCCTCCAAGCGTTGCAGTTTCAGAAACTCACAAGGGCAGCTCTACCCTGTCCTAGAAGGTTCTATGGCAGTTTTCGGTTTTCTTTTTTTTTTTTCCACTGGCTTAGTACAGTTCATAAAAGTAAGCTGATCACGTGTATCTGCAGTCCATTAAGATGGCTCTCTTGTTTCACTCCGAATCCGCCGAATAACACCCTCGCTTGTTAACACTCTAAAGAGGTCTCAGGTCGCAGATTCCCCCCCCCCCCCTGAGGCAACATGTCTTTTGATCTCGAGACCGCTGCCTTCATGAGCACTCACTGTACAGCCACACAAGACAAAATCCTTGACAATGTCAAACTTGTCTCCACATATCATCATGTTACGCTTTGGTCCAGTTGTGAGGACTTTGGTCTTCTTCGGGCTGAATTGTGACCCATGCTGAAGGCTACAATCCTTGATCATCAGCAGCGAGTGTCCCAAGCCCTCCTCCCTTTCACCAAGCGAGGTTATGCCATCTGCATATTGAAGATTGTTAGTCAGCTTTCCTACAATCCTGATGCCTGGAGCCTTTTTCTTCTTCATCGAAGCAAACTTCTCTGATGATGCTCTCAGCATACCGATTGCATAGATGTGATGAAGGGATACAAACCTGAGGCACACCTTTCCTGATTTCTAGCCATGGCATTTCCCTTGTTCTGTTCACACAATTGCCTCCGATCTATGTACAAGTTCCACATGAGCGTAATGAAGTAGTCTAGACTTACTACTCTTCTGAAGGCTTTGCTTAGGTTTATATGATCCACATTGGCAAATGCTTTGGTATTGTCAATAAAAGCCAAGTACACATCTTTTTGGTATTCTTTGCCTTGAGACTAGTTCCATCTGACTTTGACCTTTGTTCTCCTTCCTCTTCTGAACCCAGCCTGATTGCGTGGCACTTCCCTGTCAATTCAGTGCTGTAGCCCTGAATCCTGTAGGATGAAATTAAGCAAAATTGTACTGGCATGTGATATCAGAAAAATTATTTCAATGTTAGTGCATTCTACTGGGTCACTTTTCTTTGGACTAGGTAAAATATGTATCTCTTCCAGTCAGTTGGGCAAGAACCATCTTCCAAATTTCTGGACATAGATGAGTGAATACTTCTAATGCTTCATGAGCTGGTTGAAACATATCAGTTGGTATTCTGTCAATTCCTGGAGCATTTTTGTTGTTGTTTTGCCAGCGCTTCCCATACAAGTTGACCTTCATCAGCACCATTGGTTCTTGGTCATGTGCTACCTCCTCAAATGTCAGACTGTTTCCCAGCTCCTTTTGGTGCATTGACTCTATGTGTTCTTTCTATCTTCTGTTGATGCTTCCTGCATCATTTAAGATTTTTGCCTAAAATAAAATCTTTAAGAATTGCAACTCGAGGCTTACATCTTTTCTTGAGTGTTAAGTTTATGATAGGCTAAGTGTGCTCTTCCCTTTGGTTTTCTCCTTCTAGATCTTTGCACATTTTATGATAATATTTGGCTTTGTCTTCTTGAGCCGCCCCTCTTTTTTCCCTTCAGCTCTTGGACTGTATCATCGCTTCCATTGGCTTTAGCCTGCCTACAATTAACAGCAGCGAGTTTCAGAGTCTCTTCTGGCATCCATTTTGATCTCTTCTTTCTTTTCTGTCTTTTTAATGATCTTCTGATTTTTTTTTCATGGATGTTGGTCTTGATGTCCTCCCACAGCTCATCAGGTCTCCTGTCCTTAGTGTTCAATGTGTGAGATCTGTTTTCGAGATTTTCTGGAAATCAAGGTAAGATAGACTCAAGGTTGTATTTTTGCTCTTATGGATTTGTTTGATTTTATTCCGCTTGATTTTCAATTTATATACGAGAAACTGATGATCGTAGGCACAGTCAGCAACTGCTCGGGTTCAGCTGCTGATGTGGAGCCTCTCCATTGTCTCTTTCCACAGATACGATTTTCTTTTATTTTTATTCCATCTGGAGAAGTCCATGCAGCTCTTTAAGACTTAATAAATGATCTTTTAACTATATTTGAAATGGAGGGTCTTTTGCACTCTGAAACAGGGAGAGTGACCCATTGCACCCACACACCTAGAATCTAGGCTGTAGCCCCAGGACCAACCTCAAACCTCCCTTCCTATGCCTTGTCTCTCAATAGCTTTGAATAACAGACCTTCCCCTGGGGGCATTTTCTCCTCCCTTTCCCATCCCTTGCCCAGTTTCAATAGCCTCACTGTCAAATCTGGATGATGCCATGAGTGGGAACCCTGGGTCCTCAAAGGCTCTTCAACCTTTAGTTTCCTAAAGTCCTTGTGCCACTTGGTGACACAATGTCACATTGTTGCTAGGTGTCTTGCTCATTCAGCTTTGGGCTCTTTGGAAATTTTTATTCATTCGTGTTTGTTTACATTTTATTTATTTACAATTACTCATAGTTCTTTGAATAGGAAAGAAAGGCAATGTTGATATTGCTCATAAAAGTAGAAAGCTGGGGTTATCTTTTGCAGAAACAAATAGAAAATAACGTTGATTTTGGAGGAAGGAGCAAAAAAAAAGACAGATAAGCCAAGGTACTGAACTGGGGAAAAGTGGAAAAGAAAAACGTCACTAAGGAGAAAGAGAAGGACAAAGAAAAAGTTCCATCTTCAGGGGTGAAGGAAGCACTAACAATCTGAATCCAGGTGGGTTAAGAGCACATGTGATCTGAATGTCAAGAGTAAGACCTTTACACTCTGGGAAGAATTTCTCTTTGGCAAGAGAGTGATGAGTGAGGAGGGCATCCTGTAGCCTGGGCAAGGGAGCCGAGCCTTCACCGTCAGGGTTCTGTGGCTGCTCCAGAGAAAGGCGCTCTCCCTGGGGTTCCCAGGGCAATTCCAGAAAGCAAACTTGGAAAGGCATCACTCTGATAGAGGTGGACAGATGGACAACCCACAAAGACTCTGCAACTCCTTAGAAGTCTCGTTAACTAACCCCCTCAGGTGACTGCATGGGGTGGCAGCAGAGACTTGGGGCAAGGCCAACAGGGCCAGAGAAATAGCAGGTGGAACTCAGGATGAGGAAGAAGATTATCCACCAAGAAGTTCAGAGACTTGAATCTCTGGTTCTTCGAAGCAACCATGCACGGAAGATATGGCCAGTCACTAGTCTGTGAAGGTCCGATGGTTCTATACCTCCCTGCTTAGTGAGCTCCTACTGCTGGAGACTTTCAGAAGGAGACTGCATTCCTTGCTCTGACCAGCAGCTGTGCCTTGGATGAGACCCTGAAAACTATTTGTTGGCTTTTTGCGTATGTAACAAAGCAGATCATAAAGGTGTTCTCTCTCCACACCTAAGCACAGTTTTTGAGACTCCACTGTTATCCTATGAGCCATGCTTACATTTGCATACATGTTTGCTTCATCTTTCATATCTATAATGTCTCCTCTCTAGAAACAACAGAAAAGCATGCATGTTATTTTGCCTATGTTCTTCTGATGCACATAGGCAGACAGCATGCCATAAAACCTTTCCCGCTCTCTTTCCCTCCCACTGCAGTCACCGGCTAAAACCTTTCTGTGTCTCAGAAGTTGTCCTGACTGACTGGGGCCTGAGGAAAGTGGCTGGGCACCGAGTCCAGCTTTTCTTTAAGAGGCCTGCTGATTTAGATGGTTCAATCCAAGAGTTAAACTCGTCACAGCAGGCCCAAACATAATAAGACAGACCATTAACAACATCCTCTGTGCTTACATCTTACTGACTTATATCATAAATTAGAGATTTGGAAGAGAATGAGTCATAGAAGAAGAAAAATAATAACCTGGCTCTGCAATCAGCACATTCTATCTCCCCAGTGACTCATAACATGAGACTCAAGTCAGGACAAACAGAGGTCCTGTCAGAAAGAAATACAGTTAAAAATGAAAGCAAAAATAGGATGACAGGAAAAACACTAAAAAAAAAATCCTTTAAACTCCACACGCACACACACACACTTTTAAACTTTTTAAAAGTTTACCTAGAGCTCTCCTCAGCCTGAAATCTAAGTGGGATTTCAGGGACAGCGGAGAAGATGATGAGCTGATACACAGGGCAAGAGGAAGCAGCCCTCAGAGATCAAAGACAAATAGATTCCTGAAGAAAAATAGCATAAATGATTAAGTATCTATTATCCATTCAGAATGAGGGGGCTACGGCAGAATGCCTCTTTCCTTCTCTTAGCTTGCTATCGTGTGGTCACTTGCATGTTCTCGTGACGCCAGAAGCCAAGCCACTAGCATTTGAAATAGTAGCAGGGTCACTAAGGATAGACAAGTACAGTGAGGCTTCTAGACTAAGGAAGGATGACCTGGCAATCTACTCCCACAAGTTAGAAGTGCAAGCCCTGTGGAGCACAACAGCGTGTTTTCTAGACAGTGGTGGAAGGCAGACGCTCTAGTTCGAAAAGAACGAAAAGTGCACTGCCCACAGCCTGGGGCTCTCGCGCACCAGCGGTTACAAGCCCTGTGGACCAAGAAGGTTTCATTCTACTGCTGTCACACACGAGTGGGACCAAAAGGACTTATGACAACCCTTACTCCACTCATTGCCATTGAGTCAACTCATAGGGATCCTATAGGACAAGGTAGAATGGTCCCGCTGGTTTCTAAGACTTTAGCTGCTTATGGGGGTAGAAATTCTCACTTTTCTCCCATGGAGTGACCTTGTGGTTAGCAACCCAACAGTAACCACTGCAACACCAGGGCTGGACACCTTTAGTTGCTGAAAACATAGACAACTTGAAGCACCTACTAGTGAATATATATATATATTTTTAAAAACTACACCCTTTAGTGTACCTGAAACCTCAACATACAGCAAACCCAAATCCTCCCAACGGGACCAATAGACAACATCATGATAAGCAAAGGAACTTTAAAAATTGCCAAGAATTTCATTTTACCTAAACTACCAATCAGCATCCATGACCATGTAAGTCTAGAAATCCAATGATACATTGAGAAAAATCTGCTGCAAAATAAATGACCAAATAAAAACTCTTTAAGATATTAAAGAGCAAATATATTACTTCAATGATTAAGTATACCAGTCTTAAGCCATGATATTTTTAATCACATCATGTGAATGCAAACACTGAACACTGCACCCAAGAACGATGCATTAGAATTATGGTGTTGGTGAAGAATATTGAATATACCATGGATTATAAGAAGAATAAACAAAATAAATATGTCTCAAAATTGTAGCCAGAATGCTCCTTAGAAGCAATGATGGCCAGACTTTGTAGTGCTTATTTTTTGGATAGTTGTCTGAGAGACACACACGTCCCTGGAGAAACACATCATAGCTGGTAAGGAAGAAGGCACCTAGGAAAGAGAACAACCCTCAACGGGGCGGCTGACACAGTGACTATTATAATGACTCAGAGGCACCGAGCAACAAAGCACATGAACTAACTGTAGAAACCACGGCCTCCCTTCTTCAGGAGAATATTTGAAGAGCAGTTCGTCCATTCTATACATGAAAGCTAGTCAGCCTCTCTGGCAAACTAATGTTGCAGTCTTTGTCATTTCTCTTGTTCCTAAGGAGAGAGAAGGCACACAAACCCCATGAGGACTGAGGTGGGCCTTGGGTTTCACAGTCCCCTGCTTAGATCTATGTGGCCTTGATCTGAGTTGTCTGCTTTATGGAAGTCTTTCTGTCCTCATCCATAAGACAAGAGCTATCCTATGAATCCCTTCATTGTGGAATCTGTGCGCACTACTTTCTAGTTACTCTTGAAGTCAAGGCCAAGAATCAAGTATTCTGGGGAAGAATTCCCTAAGAAACTACTAAGGGGGTGACAACATTTTAAAATTTTGTCAAGTCTTTGTAACTATAATCTCTAGTCTGCAACGCCAGGGTCCTGGCTCCCTTTAAGTGGGTGGAGCTTATTCTTATTTGGGAGGCTAGCAAGCCCTCCTCCTGTTCTCACTCTTAGTGTGTTTACGGCAGTCTCTCACTCCTGGAAAAGCTGAATGCCTCCAAACAAGATCAGACTTAGCACAGCCAGCTGTATTTCATCACACTGGTGACGACGATCGTTCTTGTCCATTCGCTCTTAGATAACCTTGCCCTTGAGAAGCAGAGCGCAGACTGGTGTTCGCCTTGACCCTTGGCAGGACTTTGTGGCTGGCTGGACGAGGGGCGGGTGGGACAATGGCCTGTGTGGCAACTGAAGGAAGGTGACCAAATTCCACTCCTCTCACTCACTCCTTTGTTTTGGGTTTAAATAGTTTTATTGGCACAGACTTCACATTTCATGCAATTTAATCGTTCAATCATATTAAGAAGAATTGTGCAATCATCACCACAATCAATTTCAGAACATTTCCTTCTCACGCTCCTGGTTGTTAGCTCACCATTTCCTCTCACCCACCCCTGTCATGCCCCTGGAAAATTATTCATCCATTTATTGTCTCTAGAGAGAATTACCTGTAAATAGATTCATGTATCCTGGATTCAACACACAAAGGGGAAAAAATCATACAAAACACAAACAGAAAAACAACCAAAAACCCCAGCAATGGCTAGAAAAACCTCAATCACAAGCAAAGCAGAAAATAAAAACAAACATCTTTAAAATGGGTCCAAATGGAGATGAGGTGATAAGGTCTTACATTTTAAAATATAACTTCATGTCCTTCCACCATTCAATGTACAGTGTGCTCTGTCTGATCGACCCATAACTGAACTGTGTTCAGAAGGGAATTCACCAGAGGTACAATTCACGTGGGGTGTGGGGACCCGGCAAGTGGATTGGGGGCTTGCACTGTCATCCACAGCATTCTTGAAAACCAGGTGTTCACAATGTAAACTGTGATCCTCTTGGGGGATTGCCGATTTAAGAAAACAGCTTGTGGTTGTAAAATTTTATTTCCTGTCCAGGAAAAATGCTGCAGAAACTCTTGTGATGTTGAACATAGCTTACAAGCACAGCCCAATGAGAAAAACTCAAGTGTAGGAGTGGTTTTTTTCATTTTGAAACATGTGAAATATTGATGAAATGCAAACTACATTCTGGACTTCCATCAACTTCCCGAATGGATGAAAATATGAGCGAAATCCGTGCATATTGAAGAGATGGGGACGCTATATGGAAAATCTTGGAGCTCAGTTGAGGAAATTTTAATGGAAGATTTGGGAATGAGAAGGGTTACTGAGAAGGGTCACTGTGAAAGGTGTGCTTCAGGTTCTGACTCACCAGGAAAAAGAGCGTTGAGTGAAAACATGCCAGACTTTGAAAGAACAGCTCCAAAGCAGCCCACACGTTTCCCCAAAGACATTCCTGGTGATGAGACATGGTGCTATTCTTATGATCCTGACAACAAACATGAATTAAGCCGTGTCATCTCACCCCCCAAAAGCTAGTCAAGTAAAATCAAAGATCAAGATGATGCTCATTTTTTGGTTGTTGTTCTATTTTAGGTGAAGAGTACAGTGCATTTGAAGTTCGTTCCATCAGGTCAGACTGTTAATCAAACTTTCTATGTAGAGGTTTTGAAAAGATTGTGTAAGAGTGTGCGAAGCAGTTTGAAACTACCAGGCGCACTTTGCTGATAAAAAGAAGGTATTTCAAGTAAAGAAATCATTGAGCTTGCTTGAAAAATTCTATAATGTGATTTCCATTTTCTTCTCTCACCCAGTCCATATTTTCCAATGACGGATCCATCTTCTTGTGTCCAATCATTTATCAATGACATCTCAACCGCCTGTGTGAACATTTTCAGATTGAAGAACCTGATAGAATGATTTATGCCATTCACTGACTTCAGTGGTTGGTGCATAAATTTCAAGAATCCTTGTGCTAATTGGTCTTCCTTATAGGAGCATAGGGGAGCACTGGTGGCAGAGTGGTTACACATTGGGCTGCTAACCACAAGCTCGGGAGTTCAAAACCATCATGTTGCTGCTCAGGAAAATAATGGGGCTTCCTGTGCACATAGAGATACCGTTTCAGAAACTCACAGAAGCAGTTGTACTTTGTCCTATAAAGTCACTCTGAGTCAGACTCCAGGGGCGTTATGGCTTATTTATTTATTTACTTTTGAGCTACAGATTTATAGATACTGTCCTATTATCAGAAGCATTGAACTGCAAGATAAATCTTAGAACGCTTTTTTAAAGGGTGAATGTGACATCACCCCTCTTTAATCTGTCATCCTCAGCCATATTTTGTGTTCCTTCCACCTGAGGGCGTCACCTTCGGTCTTTACAGTGGACATCTCACTGCCACTCACGGAGTGCTCGGGGTTGTCCCTCACAAGCAGACTGCTGCGTCTGCCCTCGGTTTCTGTGTTAGGAAGAGCTATGGATGCCTATGGACCATGAGTGATTCTCCTGGTGTTCGGAAGGCCAGTGGCCTAACTTTCAGTTTTGCAGCAACACACAAGCCACTCAGTATAATAAAAGGATATATTAATATCCTTAAAGAGTTATATTAATATCCATAAAGAGTTACAGTCTCAGACACTCACTGGGGAAGTGCTCCCTACTCTCTAGGGTCACAATAAGTCAGTATCCACTCTCTGGTAGTGATTGAGAGAGCAGTAAATTCTGGGTATCTCAATACCTTCTTTTTCTAATAGGAAATACTAGAGTTTGTTACACAGCACTCTGCTACGAGTGGGAGGGAAGATAACAGATAACGTGTCTATTTGTGTGTGAAGTCTTCAGATCAAGAGAAATCCTTTACAAGGTGCAGTAACTGAGGAGCCTTACCACATTTGGAACTGATGTAGATGATAGAATTCTGCACCTGAGTTCTGAGACAGATATAGTAATAAAATAAGGTTTGGGGTGGAGGAGCTTCTGGGTAGGGATTAGTATTTTTTTTCATGTGAAAGAAATGTGAATTATTTTGGCTAGAGGATAGATTTGGTAGTTTTGTTGTTGTTGTTATTGTTTGGGGGAAATGGCCACAACAAGAAGTTCAGGCCAATATGTTATTTAGAATTTTTTCATCTTCTTCCCAAGAGGTGGAGTCTATTGTCTCTTCCCTTAAAATTGAGCAGGATTTGTGACTGCCCTGCCTTTGACACCACCTTTTTCAGACCACCTAGAAAGAAAGAGAGCTGCCCAGGGGTCCAACCCCTCTGTCTCCGGATGCTGTTGTCTTCTGTCCACTCTCAGAAGAGGCCAGTGGTACCCAGTGTCAGACTGTAACAACATCTCGAACTTTACAACTGCAGTCACCTCCCTGAGACTGTCACCTTGCTTAATGGTGAGAATAGAAATATTATTTCTGTTTTAAAATCACTAACTGGCCAAACAATCTCATGGTCATAGAGTTCATGTGGACTCACAGCAACACTAGGATAGTAGACCCGCCACTGTGAGGTTCCAAGACTGAAATAATTAAATTTCAGTGGAATTTGTATGGTTGGATCAATAGCTTGGACATTAAGGTAAATGTAAGGATTGGTTAGGGGCCATCAAATTGGTTCTGACCCATACTGACCCAACATACAGCTGAACGAAACAAGGCCTTGGCCTAAAGCAGCATTGCAATGATGTTGGGGCACATTGTTGAAGCCACGGTGCTAGTCTATCATATGGACAGTCTTTTTCTTTGTAGTTGCCCTTACACTTTACCAACCATGACATGTTCCTCCAGGGATTGGCCTCTGCAGACAAAATGTCCAAAGGACAGGGACACCATCTCACCATCCTCATTTCCAGGGAGCATACTGGTGGTACATCTTCTAAGATAGATTGTTTATTTTCCTGACAGCCCCATACACATCCAATGTTCTTCGCTAGCATCCATTCCAGTGCCTCAATTCTCCCTTGATCTGCCTGCATCGGTGTCATGTCAAGTTTTCACCTGCATCTATGGCAACTGAAAATACTATGACTTTGGTCAAGTGCACCTTAGTCCACAAAGTGGCATCCTTGTTCTTCAGCACTTTAAAGAGGGTTTATCCAGTAGATTTAAGCAATCCAATGCATGGTTTGCCTTTCTGACTCCTGCTTCCAAAAGCATTGATTGTAGATCCTAGCAAAAGGACGTTTTTGACAACTTCATTCTTTCCTCCATTTATCATGATGCCCTCTATCTGTTGGTCCAGCTGTGAGGATAATGGTTCTCTTTACATTAAATTGCAATTCATAGTCCTGAAGGCTGTAGTCCTTGAGGTTCATCTGAAAGTGCTTCAAATTCCTACTTTCAGCAGGCAAGGTTATCTGATATACATATCTCAGGTGGCTAATCAGGCTCACTCTAATCCTGATGCCACATCCACTTCATAGAGTACCGCTTCTCGAATCATTTGCTCAGCACACAGATGAGTAAAGATGGTGATGGGATGCAACCTGGATGGGCTCCTTTACGGATTGTAAATCGCTGAGTATCCCGTCGTTCCCTTAGACCACGGCCTCTTGGTCAAGAGACAGGTCAATATGTACACAAGGAAGTATTCTTCAATTTCCATTCTCTGTACGATCCATAGTTTATGATCCACCCAGTCAAATGCCTTTGCATAGCCAATAAAACACAAATAAGCATTTTTTTTGGTATTCTTTGATTTTACTCAAAATCCATCTGCTGTCAGCAATGCTATTCCTGCCTTCCCCATCCTCTTCAGCATTTGGCTTGAATTTCGGGCACCTCCAAGTCAATGTTCTGCTATGGCCATTGTCAGTGATGGAAAAGTTTTTCTTGCATGTGGCATCAATGATATTGTTCTATTATTTGTGCATTCTGTTGAGTCACTTTTTTTCAGAATTTGTGTAAATATGGATCTCTTCTAGTCAATTTCAGTGCTTTTTCAGCTCATTGAAACATTCCACTGGGTAGTCTTTCAATTCCTAGATCCTTGCTTTTGGCCAATGTCTTCAGTGAAGCTTGGGCTTCTGTCTTCAAGACCATGGTTCTTGATCATACATTCCCTCTTGAAATGATTGACTGTCCATCATTTTTGATACAGTAACTCTGCATTTCTTACTTCCTCTTTTGATACTTACTGCTTCAATCAATATTTTGCCCATTGAATCTTTTAATATTGTAACTAAAAGATCGAAATTTTCCTTCAGTTGTTTCAGTTTGAAATGCACTGAGCACGTCCTTCATTTTCATTGTCTAACTACAGGTCTTTGCATCATAATTCTTAGACTTCTCCACCAGGTTTTTGGAATTTTCTGCTCAGCTCTTTGACTTCACCTTTCCTTCCATTTGCTTTAGATGTTTCCTGATTGAGAGCAAGCTTCAAGTCTCTTCTGACATCCACTTTGATATTTTCCTTAATTTTTAATTTTAATAACCTTTTGATTTTTTTAATGTGGATATTTTATATGTTATCTCACATTTCATCAGGTCTTCTGACATTACTATTTAATGAGCTAGATATATTCCTAAAATGTTCTCAAATTTCTGGTGGATTATACTTGTGGTTGCATTTTGGCTCTCAAGGATTGTTTTAACTTTTTTCTATTTCAACCTGAACTTACATCTGAGCAATTGATGGTCTGTGGCACAGTCAGCCCTGGGCCTCTTTTTAGTTGCTGATATTGAGGCCCTCTCTAATTGCTTCTCACCAATGTGTGACTTGTGGGTAAGAGCTGAGAAAGGGTGCTCTGAATGGAAGATCTATATTCTGAGCATTTTTTATCTTGAATATAACCTGTTAGCTTCCCCAATAATCCATCATCATAAGTATAGTCTGTGAGTCTGTGTGGCATTGAAATGAGCTCTCAAGTTTAGTAAAACCACAATGCCATTAGTGTTGACTGATGTTGGATTAGGTTACACTAGATAGTTGGAGGGTGGAGGCATATCTGACACTACTTTCATAGGAATTAGTCTTGGGTTGAGTAACACAATTCTTCTTTCCTCCTGTGAAGTCATAGAAGGGTACACACTGACCCAAGGACATTGGTACAATACTAAAAGATGACATTTGAATATGTTTATTTACAAATATAAAAATTAGAAATAAGTAATAAGGCTCTGGAGATAGGGTTAGAAATTATGAGGATTCTGGGAAAATATAGTGATCCCAACTTTCTCTACACCAAAACTAAGAAAATAAAGAGAACTTATAATAAAATTATTGGAAACACTTAATTCTTCCAGATCATACAGAATAGATGGAGCATAGTTTTTTGTTTTGTTTCACTTTGTGTTGTTGTTAATAAGTTATAATGATCTAGAAGCAGAGATAAAGGAGTCTAGAAAATGATACGCAAGTATTTTCCTATTCCGAAAGAAGCAGTGTAGGTGTTAGGCCATATGCAGACAAAGTCTTCAAAATTCGCTGTTTATCTCCAACTTGAAGGTCCACCTCGGTAATTAGGTGAAATGACCTCTCAATCATATAGACGTTTCCCCTCCCCAGTACAGATGGATATTTCCAAAACAGAGGAAACTGTTCATGCTCGCTTTCCCTCCAAATTGAGAGGAGTCAGAAGGAAAAAAAAAAAAGATTCATTGTAGCTCATTATTTTCATTTAAAGACACTATTATCAGAATGGTGAGTAATCACAAAAATGAATGACAAAAGCAATAATATTTTACTTCCTCTCTGATTAAAAATGTTAAAGAAAAGGTTAAATATGTTCTGTGTTTCTACAGTGACTTTTTCAAATATTCAGCTTCAAATTTTTCCCTTGCCTTGGTTGAGGAATTTAAAAGGGAAGCGTTACGGAGAAATGAAGAAAATGATGTCATATGTTTATTGGATCTGTCAAAGGAATCCACAAGGACTATGTATATGCAGTAGAACATTCGCATATAAATAAAATTTCTCTGCCCACATAAGAAGATACGCCCTAAACTAGTCATAATAGAAGTTATTATAGTAGTGCTATTATACACAACTGAGCAGAAAACATCCATTAATCAAAACAGCTTTAACTTCTTCCTGGGTTTCTTAAGAAAACAAAAACATATTCATACAAACACTAGTAATCACCAGTCCACGAACTAATATTATGAAATGAAGACAAATAATACGCAGAATCTGTATTATCTGTGCCAAGAAAGTGTACAGGTAGAGCTTCCCATATCAAAGAGGAATAAAATGAAATTTAAATGTTATGGAATTGGTTTTAAAAGTGAAGTAAGAGAAGACTAAAAAGATGGAGGAATAAAAGGAAGCACTATAGCATATGAGAAATTAATTTCTTCAGAAAGAAGCTGTGGGTTGAGTAAAATAATTAGTTCCATAGTACATTTCTAAAGGAACATGTAAACTGTAAACATTTGAAACAACTGATTCATGTAAATAAAAATCTAAAAATGCGATCAATCTATTTTGTTGTAAGGAAAATTTTTTAAAATGAATATCAAACAACAGCCACAAAGTTCGAAATAAGAAGCTTGGTGACACCATGATTCAGCACGTGACTGCTGGCTGGATGGTCGGAGACTTTAACCCATCAGCTTCTCTAAGGGTAAAGGGTGGCTGCCTGCTTTTCCAGCCTTGAAATTCCCTGGGGCGGTCCTACTCTGTCCTGTAGGGTCTTCATGCATCAAAATTGGCTCAACAGCAATGGATTTGGATTTGGTTTGTAGAACAGATGTAAACAATTGGTGAGCAAAGTAGATTTTAGCTGAAAGTAAAATATACAATATGAAGGAGAAAATGAAAATAGAGGGAAGGATTTTGGAAAGCACAGTCTGATGACAATTACGGCAAAAAGGACAGATATGAGAATCGTATATCAAAGAAGTGACAGGTGGATACCTGTGTTCCTGAAACAGAAAGATACTTTCCTAAGAGAAAAAAGTTACAGAATCTGCAAGAATGAAAACTATGTGCCCTGGAGGAAAGTAACAAATTGTCTCACATGAATCCTAGTTCCATCATTTAGTAGCCGTGTGACTTTGGGCTAGTGACTTAGTATAGTCGGTCCTCAGTTGTTTTTCTTCTTTTAATTTGTAGCATGTTATTGCTGTGAGCTTTAAATTAATTACTATTTTTTAAAATAAATAATTTTACTGGGGGATCTTACAGCTCTTTTTAATAATCCACTCATCAATTGTATCAAGCACATTTGTACATATGTTTCCATCATTTTCAAAACATTTTCTTTCTACTTGAGTCCCTGGTATCAGCTCTTTTATCTCTCCCACCTCTACCCTGTGAACGCTTGATAAATTATATATTTTTTACATGTCTTACACTGTCTGCTGTCTCCCTTCACCCTCGTTTCAGTTGTCTGTGCCCCTGGGGGTGGGGGGTTGCGGTAATACATCAATCGTTGCTATCAGTTCTCCTATCTCCCCTTTCTCACCCCACCTTCCCCCTACCCTCACGGTATCACTACTCTCATTACTGTTCCCGAGGTGTTTATCTGTCTTGGATTCCATGTGTTGAGAGCTCTTATCTGTACCCATGTACATGCTCCAGTCCAGCCAGATTTGTAAGGTAGAACTGGGGTCATGATAAGGAGGAAGCATTAAAGGAAAGTTGTGTGTTTCATTGGTGCTATGCTGCACCCTGGCTGGCTCATCCTTTCCTCGTGACCCTTCTGTGAAGGGATGTCAAATTTTCCACAGATGGGCAGTGAGTCTCCAATTTGACCCTCCTTGTTTGCATCAATATGATTGTTTTGGGTTTTCTGATGGCTGGTAGCTGATCCTGTCAACACTTTATGATCACACAGGCTGCTGTGCTTCTTCCATGTGGATCTGGTTGCTTCCCGGCTAGATGACCGCTTATTTGACTTCAAGCCTTTAAGACCCCAGACGCTCTATCGTGTAAGGTACTTAGAGGAGTGGTTTATAGAGGGCATAGATGCCCAAACTTATTTGACCAACCGCCCATTTTAGAGGAAAAAAAACAAACCCCTCAGTTGCCCCTACACAATTAAAAACTTTGGGCTGTACACAGTGGTGGGATTCAAATAATTTAACAACCCATTCACTGCACTCATCATCGTTTTAAGTATTAAAGTATATATCAAAGGTAATTTATTATTTCATAGAGTTAAAACTTAGATAAGAATAATAAGTTAAAACTTAAATAAGAACATGCTTAAAAAGATTTAGGAATGTAAATTTGGGGTACCCACATTAGAGAGAACCCTGATTACAAGTGTATTTTAACAATTGGTTTGCCAACCTCAACCAAAAATTAGGTATTGGTTCTGCAGAGCTGGTGTGAACCAGCTGAATCCCACCACTGACTGTAGCCTGGTATCCATGATACTGTGTAGGTAAGTATCTGCCTTTGTAGCCCCCTGGATCATTCCAGCATCCCCCAAGAGATAGCACCACCCACTCTGGCAACACACGTATCTATGACCTTCTTTGTCAAGGTTAGCTATCACTTATGCCTTAGCAAAGTTTCCAAACATCAGGTAAAAGAAAGAATCCTATATAAGGAAACAAAATCTGTACTCAAGCTTCTACATAGCAGCTACTGATGCCAAAAGACAAGATAAGGATGTCAACAGAGGCTTAAGGTGTGGGAAAGTGGGATTCGGGAATGTGATAGGCAGTCGGTTCCTCTCCAAGCTCCATCGCTTTTTGCTCTCTGTGAGCCTGTCTCGGTGAGCGGCTGCTTGCCAGCTTCTAACACCACGGAAGTCACCCAGGCCAAAAGGGGATCAGGAAGCCCTTTTAAAAACACGAAAACACCAACACCAGGCTGCCTTAAAAAGCAAACAGATGAAAACAAGCCATGAAACAAAAATCAAAATAACAAAATGGAAACATCTAGCATAAGATGACCAGAAGTGAGTACTACATTAATCGTCCAAACAAAATAAAAACAAATCAATTAACACCGAGTTCATTTTAACTCCTAAGGACCCTGAAGCACAGCTCAGTCTGCCCAGAGGCCTCCAAGACGGTACTCTTTCTAGAAGCAGACACTCACGTCATTTTCTTACAGAATGACCAGCAGGTTCAAACGGCCAACATGCCAGTTTGAAGCTCAACATGCTAACCACTGCATCACCAGGGCTCTTGTTACATAGCAAATTAATTTTAAATATTAGTGACAAGGGGAGCCCTGGGGGTGTAGTGGTTCTGCGTTGGGCTGCGATCTACATGGTCAGCAGTTCAAAACCACCAGCCACTTCACGGGAGAAAGACTGGGCTTTCTATTCCCCCAAACAGTTACAGTCTTAGAAACCCACAGGAGGGTGTTTATGAGTTGGCATAGATTTGAAAGCACAGAGTTTGGTTTTTGGTATTAGTGATAATTATGGTTAACTAAAATACATGTTATACTATCAAATTTACAAAAAAAGGGAGGGGTCAGCGGGAGAAAACCAACTGTACAATTGGACCACTGAAAAATATCATTTTCATGTATTTATGGTAGAACCTCAATGCAAAGCAAGTTTATTGTAAAAATATTTCTTTTTCCAAAGTAGGTGCTTGTCTTTATAACTATGTAGGTAAACAGTAAATGAACTAGCAAGGGGAAAACTTGTTCTATATAAGATGTTGCTGTTGTGTGAAATGGAATGAATCTAGATGCCTAGTGGCCCTGGGTGAGGGAGCAGAACTGCCCCCAAAGGATTTCTTTGGATATCATCTCTGTGGGGCAGAACGTCACATCATTCTTCCATGAAACTTCTTATGGGCTTAGAACTGCCTGCATGTCCATTGGCAGCTGAGACCTTAACCATCATACCGCCAGGGCTCCTTCTATATTTTTGTAAAGAAAGACAAGAAATATAAAATTGTGTTTGCATGTGTACAATGAGGATGGCATGCTGCTGTGCAAAGTGTTTGCTTTCAGAGTATTGGCAAACTAGGAGATGATGGGATGGAGAAATATTTCAATATCTTCTTTTAAAAATTATCTTTTGTTGTTACTGTGGGGTGAAAAATAGATACACAGACTACAATGAAGAGACTAAAGTAAGAGACTTCCCAGAGCATAAAGGGTGTTAACGTTTTTTATATTTTTTTGAAAATATCTCTGAAGAATGAAAACATCACAAATATATTCAAAGCCTCTTAAGTTTTTCATTCTCTTTCTCCTGCTGTTCTCTGAGGCACTAGCTATCATTAACTTTATATGCATCTTTGATGCAAACTGTAAAATAAAGTATATGTCTACAACCTATTTACAGATTCACACTTGAGAAATACATTTTTAAAATATGAGATTTTTTTAAAACCCTAGAAATAGTATCATGCTGTTTATAATTTGGCAAGTTGCCAGTTTTACTGACCATCCTTCTTGGTGTACATTTTCTTGTGATGTGTGCAAGAGTTATTCCGAGCTAAATAAAACTGCTAGGTTAGAGAGAAAACACATGTTCAATATTGATTATTAATGCAAAATACAAAATAATTGTATCATTATCTCTATCTCTAAAGTAATCGCATTATTAAACTCTGTATACAAATTTGTAACCCCAAAAATGACAAGTTTCTAAGAAAATATTAATGATTTCAATACACTAAAAAAAGGTTTATAAACCCAAATAAACCAATATTAGATGCATGTATAAAAATTTTTTTAAAGAAAAGAAAAGAAAGAGGTGTCAGGTTGAAATTACCCGCCCCCCCCCCCACACACACACTGTGTTGGACAGGGTTCTCTAGAGAGACAAACCAGTTTGATGGTAATTATATATAAATATATTTATAAAGATAGATATATAATACAAGAAATGAACCTTTAAATTATATACAGATAGATAATACAAGAAATTAACAGTTAAATTATAAAGCAGTGAGACATTAACAGCCCTTTAAGGCTTGAGAGCCATCAGTTGCCAGTCCCTTTCTGTAGAGAGAGCTGGGCTATATATACCCAGGCAGCAAACAGCAAGGCAGGTCACCAACTGTTACCAACTGTTGGTCCCCAGCTCCAGAAATGAACATTCCAATCATGTGGGATTAAAAGGACCTCAACTTACAGTGACACAGTCCACAGGCTAGGCATCCCACAGGTAGTGTACCCCTTTAAACTGAGGCACAGAATAAGCAAGGCGAGGCTCACCGAGCCATTTATCCCTCCGCCCTTCAGTTAATCCTACTTGTGTTTATCGGACAGGCAGCCACAATAAACTATCACACACACACACATACATACACATACCATGTACTTAAAAATATATTACTTCCAATTATTGTGAATTGTGAAATTCCAATAAGTGTAAGATGTACAAGGAATGGAGAAATAAATGTGTATATGCTATTTCTCCATTCCTTGCGGTTAGTTCATGAATTCCAGAATAATTTTTTTCAAATGTTGTGGTTAGATGCTGTTTAGTAAACTGTGACTCCAACAATCTTGTCTACAACAGAATTAAACACTGCCTGGCCCTGTGCGATCCTCAAATTGTGTCATGCTTGAGTCCGTGATGGGAGCAATAGTGTCCGTCCTGCTCATTAAGGCCATTTTCCACTTGGTGGACTTTCTACTTGACCAAGCCTGTTGGTCTTTTCTGGGAACTGGTCTCTGCTGACAACATGACCAAAGTACTGGAGAGGAGGTCTCACCGTGGACCCCTCTCAGGAGCAGGTATTTGTCCTGCACTTCTTCCAAGGTGGGTGTGCTCATTTTTCAGACAGGCCATGGGAGAGTCAGTACCTTCAACAACGTCATCATTCAAATACACTGCTTCTTCTCTGGTCTTCCTTATTCATTGCCCATATTTTGCATGCATATGAGGTGACTGCAAATACCAGGGATTGACTCTGGCCACCTTCATACTCAAAGTGACATCTTTGCCCTTCAGCACTATAAAGAAACCTTTTGCAGCAGACTTGCCAAGTGCAACGTCTTTTGCTTTCTGGCTGCTATTTCTATGAGCATTGAGTGTGAATCCATTGGTGCCGCTGTGAGGATTTTTGTCTCCTGGGCAATGAGCTGTAATTCATACTGAAAGTTGAGTCTTCATCAGTACATGCTTCAAGTTCCTCTGTATTTTAGCAAAGAAGGTTTTGTCATCTGCATATGGAAGTTTGTTAATAAGCCTTCCCCCAATTCTGATGTTATCTTCTTCTTAATATCGTCTGATTCTCAGATTATTTGTTCATCATACAGATTGAATAAATATGGTAAAAGGCTATATCCTCAATGTATAGCTTTCCTAACTTTAAACCACAACAGTACTCCTGTTTTTCTATTGGAATAATGGCTGCTTGTTCCATGTGCACATCCCACACGAGCACAATGAGGTGTCTGAACTTCCCATCCATTTCCAGACCACCCATTGTTTGTGATGAGCCACGCAGTTGAGAACTTCAATAAAACACAAGTAAGCATTTTTATGCTATTATCTGTAGTCAGCCAAGATCCATCTGACATCAGAAATTACATCCCTTGGGTCAAGTCTTTTTCTGAATCTGAATTGGATGCTGACAGTTTCCTGTTGATGTACTTCAACAACCATTTATTCCATTATCTTCTGTAAAAATTGCATGCTATTTTAACTTGCATGCTATTTTAATGATAGTGCTAGATAATGTCCACATTCTGGTAGATCATCTTCTTTGAAATGTACAGAAGTCTATCTTCCAGTTAGTTGGATAGGTAGCTATTTTCCAAACTTATTAGCATTGATGAGTGAGCCCCTCATCCTCTGAACCCCTTTGTTGAAACATTTTCAATTTTTTAATCAATTCCTGGAACCTTATATTTTTCTAATGTCTTCAGTGCATCACAGATTTCTTCTTCCAATACCATTTGTTCTTGATCATATTCTGTCTGAAATTTGACCAATGATTTTTCATATAATCCCCATGTATTTCTTCTTCCTTCTTCTTATGTTATCTTGGCTTTCATAATTGTTATCCATCCCAGAATCGAGACCTGCTGCTGGTGAGTCAAGTGCAGCCCTCAGGGGCTCTCCAGGACAGAGTGGAACTACTCTGAAGAGTTCCCGATGCTGCAATCCTTTCAGAAGTGGACTCTGTTATCTTTCTGCTATGGAGAGGTTGATAGATTTGAACGACAGACCGCAGCCCTTTCTTTTAGCAGCCCAATGCTTGACACATGAACTATTTAATATTGCAAGTTGACCTTCTAATTTTTTCTCTACTCCTTTCTGCTTGAGAAATAGTGGACATATTCATCCAAGCCTCTTGTACTTGTACTTTATAATACTTTACTTTGTCCTCTTTAGCCTCCTTTGGGCATCTTACATTTACCTCTTTAACTTCATAATTTCTTCCTTGTGATTTAACTATTCTATGTTCAAGAGCCCACTACTTGTCTGTCAGTCTGTCTTACTGTGGTGACTTGTGTATTGGTAGGAGATTGAAAGTTATGTCACTGATATTTCAAATATCAGCAGGGTCACCTGATGTGAGCAGTTGTCAGCAGAACTTCCAGACTAAAAACAGACCGCCAAAATGGATTATACCGTCCACTTCAGAGAAATGGGCACTGAACACCTGATGGATCCCATGGAAACACTGTCAGCATAGAAAACCTCGTGAATGGTGGCAGCACAGTGTGACTAAGGAAATGCCTTCTCAGCGCAGAGTTGACCATAAATGGCATGGATGGAGCAGCTTGCTGGAGTGAAGCCTTTGGGACACTCATTTGCTGTCAGGACATGGCTCAAGTGAGAAGAAACAGCTGCAGCCACCAAGTAATAATTGGAACTTGGGATGTTTGAAGTTGGAAGCTAAGAAAATTGGAAGTTGTAAACATTTAAGTGGAACACATAAAGATCAAGATTCAAAGCATCAGGGAACTGAAGTAGATTAGTATTGTTCATTTTGAGTCAGAAATCATGTAGGTTACTATGCTGAGAATGACACACTCAAGAGGAAGAGCATCCCATTCATTTTCAAATACAACATTTGAAGATCTATCTTTAAATACAATGCTGTCTGTGATAGTAGAGTAGTTACACACACAGGAGGAAATCCAGTCAATGCAAACATTAAACAAATGTATTTACTAACCACTAAATCTAGTTCTGCAGAAACTGGAGAATTCTACCAAGTTTTAGGATGAAATTGATCAACTATGAATGAATTGATAATTACTGGCTATTAGAATGCAAGCATTGGAAACAAAGAGGAAGAAGCAGGAGTTGGAAAATATGGCCTTGTTGACAAAAACAAAGCTGGAGATCACGTGATAGAATTTTGCAAAACCAATTATTTCTTTATAGCAAATATATTTTCTCTACAACACAAAAGATCACTCTACATGTGCATATCTCTAGACGGAATTCACAGAAATCAAATTGATTAAATCCATGGTATGAGACCATAGGGAAGCTCCATATCAGCAGCTAACTCCAGGACAGACACTCACTGTGGAACAGAATGCCAATTGCTCATGTGTAGTTTCAGATTGAAGCTGTAGAAAATGAAAACAAATCCACAAGAACCTTGAATTGAGTATACCCCATCTGAATTTTGAGAAAATTTCTAGTATAGATTTGAAACATTGAACAAAATGACAGAAGACCAGATGAGCTTTGGGATGACATCAAGAAAATCATTCATGAAGAAAGCAAACAATTAGCAAAAAGACAGGAAAGAAAACAAAAAAAGCGATGCCAGAAGAGACTCTGAAACTTGCTCTCAATCATAGAGCCGCTAAGGCACATGGAAGAAATGATGAGGTCAAAGAGTTGAACAGACAATTTCAAAGGGCAGCTCGAGGAGATAAAGTCAGATATTAGGATGAAATGAAGACGAAAAGCTAGAAAACCCCAAAGGAAGAACACACTCAGCGTATCTCAAACTGAAAGATCTTAAGAAAAAAATTCAAGCCGGTAGTTGCAATATTGAAAAATTCAATGAGCAAAATATTGAACAACGCAGGGAACATCAAAAGAGGTGAAAATAATACACAGGGTCATTTTACCAAAAAGAACCAATCGACATTCAGCTGTTTCAAAGGGTAGCATTGAGAGCATCAGCCCAAGAATGGGGCCCCAGGAATGAATGGAATTCCACTTGAAGTGTATCAGCAAGGTGGTGAAGCACTGGAAAAGCTCTCTCATTTGTGCCAGGAAATTTGGAAGACCGCGACATGGCCAACTAAGTGGAAGAGATCCATGTTTGTCCCCATTCCAAAGAAAAATAACCAACAGAATGCTCACATTGTAGAACAATATCATTTATAGTATAAAAGTAAAACTTTGCTGAAGATCATCCAACAAGCCTGGTTGCAGCAGACTTGGTTGAAAGCAGAGAATAGCAGGGGTGGGGGTGGGGGGTGGGAGTAGGATAATGTTTTATTTAGTTTTATTGACTAAATAAAAGCATTCCACCGTGTGGATAGGAAGCAACTCTGGATAGCCTTAAGAAGAATGGGAATTCTAGAACACTTCATTGTGCTCATTCAGAAGCTGTACATGGATCCAGAGACGGTTGTGCAAAGAGCAAAGAAGTGCCACGTGGTTTAATATCAGGAAAGGTGTGTGTCAGGGTTGTATCCTCCTACTGTATTTATTCAATCTGTATGGTGAGCAAATCATCAGAGAAGCTGGATTAAGTGAAGAGAGGCTTCAGAAAACTCATGGATAAATGGAATTACAAGATAATGGGGATGCCCTCCCCCCTCCCCCCACCAAATCCTTGACACCGTCTCATATCTACCTTGTAGATGAGGCATCAGTAGTTCAAGGCTGGAATTCTTACCAAGATGCAGGTTTGACTCCTGGCCTTTCCTTCTTGCCAACACAGATCGGTTCATGGAAGCTTGTGTGTTTCTATGCGCCAACAAGTTTCAGGAGAGCTTCCAATGGAATGTGGACAAAGAAAAAAGTCCTGGGAATCTACATTCTAAAAGGAATCCATGAAAGTCCTACAGGTGACAACCACAGCATTGGCAAGTAATCACAGGGATGGTACAGTGCTTGGCAATGTTTTCTTTTGATTTTCACGGGGCATCAGGAACCCTCTGGGCATCTACTAGCAGTAAAAGTACATTAATATAAATACAGCTATTAATTTGCTTTGTATCTTCATTTTCTATGACAACACAATTGCAGTCCAATGCACCAATGCCAGCAACTTCTGTTTTTCATGATTTTATCTCCAGACTCTAGAAAAGCAATTACTAGAAAGTTGGTTGCTTAGTAAATATTTGAATGAAAATACAAACAGATAAGTAACAAAAAAAGGCTACAGTTACATGTATAGGAAAGGGAATGCAGAAGATTTAGCATTTCAGATTTACCTGATATTTGTTTTTAAATAATATGGAATGGAAGAATAGAAAAGTGATCAGTAGTTTGTACAAAACAGTAGTGACCAAGTGTTTAATGGTTAGGTGTTTTTTGTGTTTCAAGCTTTAAAACATAACTGTCTCCTCAAGGCATCTTTAAGCCAAACAAATAAACAACAACATAAAAGAAATCCACAGATTAGGTCAAATTGTGAGGATGTCATTACTGAGTATTTGCTTTCATAAAAATGTATGTGAAACTAGAGGGACAACAATAGCTCTTATGCATGAATGAGAAATTTAGAGGGCACTGCGCATGACTGAATGGACATGAAACAACTGCAGTAGAACTAACAAGAAAGTTTGATACATGATATCCAAGGTATAGTGACCCTTCAGAAATAGTAATGGGAGTAATGATTCTCTAAGGGCATAGGAAAGGACAGGGGGTGCGGGGGAGGAAGGAAGAGGGAACCAGGAACCTATAGCAATGGTGTCTGTATAACCCACTTGCAGGGAATGAATACCAGGATTGTAGGTGAACAGATATATTAGAAGGAGTAAGATATGGCAAATAAATAAATAAAATATAACAATAAGGGTTCATGGAAGGTAGAGTCAGGGAGGGAGGGGATAAAAGGGAGCTGATATCCAAGAGTTCAAAAGGAAAGAAAATGTTTTGAAAATGATGGTGGCAGTAATTGTACAATTACACTTGATCTAATTGAATGATGGATTGTTATAATATCTATAAGAGCTCCCAATAAAATGATTAAGAAAATAAAGAACAAGAAAAGAAGTTGACACAACCTGAAGAATGTAACTGGTGGAACTAAGCAGTAAGCAGAGCTTCAAAAAGTTTTGGGGAAATTACATTCTCTTTTCATTCCATTTTCTCACAAATATTTTCAAACCTCCTCAGATCGGGAGAAAGTGTAAAGTTAAAGCATATTTTGTTATGTATATTTTCAGCAAAAGTAAAACAAAATTTTAAATGCATTGAATATAAAAGGTTTTACCTTTCTTAAGTGTGAGGACTATATTGGTTGTGTAAGAGACTATATTTGTCTTGGAGAAGACCATGCTGACATATTTAGAAGCATCAAGTCTGCAACATAGTTGCTTTAGAAATATTTATTTGGAAAATATTTAAAACATAAAAAAGTGAAAATAAGATATCTGAGCAACACACCCATAAACCTTTATCAAAATTCATCTGACATTTATATTAATATTCTCAGCTCTTTTCTCTGCTTTATTTGTACACTTTCTCTCCTTCATCACACTCTAAGTATGTTAAATATAGATAATGCAAAAGATATGGACATGGAGGTATATATCCTGATGATATATCTAGTTATTCATTGGGCTGCTAACTGCTGGTTAGCAGTTCTGAAGATCTATAGTCTCAGAAGCTCTACAGAGTTGATATGAGTCAGATTCCACTCAATGGCAATCTCTCTCATATATATATATATATATATATATATATATATATATATATATATATATATATATATATATATATATCTGCCTCATGCACAATAAAACACTTCCTGGTCCTGTGCCATCCTCATAATTGTTCCTATGCTTGACCCCATTGTTTCAGCCGTGGTGCAATCCTTGAAGCCCTTTCCCTTTTTCACTGCCCCTCTACTTCACAAAACATGATGTCCTTTTCCAGGAATTAACATCTCCTGACAGCAAGTCCGCAGTATGTAAGATGAAATCTAGTCATCCTTGTCTCTAAGAGCCTTCTGACCTTGCTTCCTCTAAGACAGATCTTATTGCTTGATAAAACCAACAAATTCCCCATTATGTGATTTAATGCTATGTAATCACCTCCATAGTGGGATAAGCGGCAGATCAGTTGTAAGAATATTAATGTGAGATGCAACACGAATAATAAGCTTATAGCCTCTGATCTAATCAATTGGAAGGAACTTCCCTTGAGGATAGAACCTGCTTGCAATATAAGCGTAAGCTGTGGAAAAGCTTGCTTGCTTTTTTTTTTTGCTGCGTCTGGATCCTTCATCTGGCTAACTGATTTCTAGCTCTTCGGACTTAAGCCAATAGCCTACCAAAAAAATGCACTACTATCAATCAGTTCTGACTCATAGCGACCTCTATAGACCAGAGTTGGACTGCCCATGTCGGTTTCTGAAACTGTAACTGTTTACAACTCCTCGCTCTATTGCAGAGCATGAGCTGGTGGTTTAGAACTACTGACCTTGTGGTTCTCAGTCGAACAGTTAACCACTATACCAGCAGAGATTTTAAGTCAGCCATATTGCCTGGCAATCCCCAAGTCATCAGTATCCTTACATCTGACCAGCTGACCCTGAATGTATTTACCTCTATGGCCACAAACCTATTGATTTCCTACTGATTTTGAATTATCAGCCCCTGCAGTTACAGGAATCAGGAGAGGCCTCCTGTCTAACATCTGATCTGAGGACTTAGAACTTTCTTAGACTTACAGCTTGACCGTGTGGAACATTTTCTTGATATAAATTTCTTTATTTTTATAGATACATAGCTTCACTGGTTTTTCTTCTTGAGAGAACTCAGATCCTAAGATAATAATACATATGTATATCTGACATGTTTTCTTTTTACAAAATATATGCCCAAACATATATTTCGACAGCCAAATTATCTGAAGGGAGGGAAAATGGGGGCCACTGGGTCTACCGAAAATTTGTTCCTAGATTTCGGTGAGAATCTTCAGTCTCTCCCTTGCTGATTAGCATTTCTAACTCCACTACCTGCTTCAGATAAAAGGGGATATGTGATTGTGAGGTTAGTCCTGTCTGTATTCTGTAATGAAGCGAGGGAAGCTAGCGATGCATTATGATAGAGAGAGATGGACAAACAGGTACGCTAGACAATATATGATTTTCCCTAGACAAATTTCTCCAAAGCTTTGAAACATTTTGTCCAATATCATGCATACTGTTATACTGTTTTTTAAAAGAAAATATAAAGTGAACTGTAAAAGAAACAGGACATATTTCACCCTATGTTGCTTCCAGTGTAAAAGGTGTGTCTGTGGGGAGCTAAATAGCTATATCAGGAAGGCATTGAAGTATTATTTTTAATTATACTTCACCCTCTGGAACAAAGTTGTGTGGTCTTTATTATCACGCTCTTTTTTTCTGAATTGCAACTGAGTACAGGTGGTTGAAGAAGTTGCTGGTAAATGACATGCGGGCTCACATTTCTCTGGGCTCACATTTCAATGACAGCATTAGCTTTTTCTGCCAGAAAGACCGGGATTGTTTGTTGGAAGTCATATAGTGTTTCAAGTGTCCCTGGATGAGGAACTTAAAATGCAGGGCCGACTTAATAAAGGCCAGGAAGACCATGTGCGTCTGAGAGTAAGCATCGCTTATTAAGTGTCTGTTCTGTTCTCAGGCGAGGTCCGTCCCTGCAGAAGGACACTCTGCCAGGTAAAGCAGAAGAGCAGCAAGAAGATGATGACCCTCAGGGAGCTGAGTGGCACAGTGGCTACAACAATGAGCTCGAACACAGCAGCGATTGTGAAGATGGCAAAGAAGTGCGCAGCGTTTCCTCCTGATGCGCATAATGAAGCTATGTGTCAACACTGCCTCAATGGCATCTGACGACAACAACAACATTATGGGGTACACACTGGGCTGTGATCTGCATGGTGGGCAGTTGAAGCCAATCAGCAGCTCCTGCAGGAGAAAGACTGGCTTTCTACTCCCACAAACAATTGCAGTTTCAGAGACCCACGGGGCGTCACGTGAGTCAGCGTTGACTTGATTGCAGCGAGTTTGGAATTTGGGAGTTCATTGGAATACAGTATTCCTGGCCGGTATGTTTGTTGTACAAGTGGCTAACACAGTTGGCTGCTAACTGAAAGCTCAGACATTCTAGTCTACCTGATGTTGCCTGGGAAGAAAAGTCTTAGAGATCTACTCATAAACTTTTAGTAAATGGAAAACCCACAAATCATAGTTTTTCTCTGACACATAAGGACACTGACACTCAATGGAGACTGTTTTGTTGTTACCTGATATTTTTGGTACACCAGAGACTCAAACATAAAACATTTATGAAAGACTAAGAAATATATAATATAGAATGAACTTAGAGGACATTAGAGTGAGTTTAATAAATCAATCACCAAAAACCCATATATTGCATGAGACCACTATAGCAATACTTCAAGAAAAACCTTTTATATGAACATAAATATTGTTTTATGATTACCAGGGATAGGAAGGGATATAGAGGATAAATTTTTATTAGAGGGTAGAGGTATTAGCTGGGGCAAAGGGTAAGGCAAAACACAGAAGAGGGAGGTTAGCAGAAATGATGGAGGCAGAGGAAGACTTTGGAAAGAGAGCAAGAAATAATGACACCAGAGGTCAATACTGTTATATGCACAGCCCACGATAAGAACGATCTGCAGTAGATGCCTACATGCGCACAGTGAATAGGTATGGGAGGGAAAGGGAGAGCATTCTCACAAATATATAGAGATTTGATCGAGGATATTTGTAGTTGTGTACTTATCTTTGCTGCAAATATATTTGTGAATGTGGAATAGAACACAGTTAACAAAGCTATGGAAATTTTTGAGACATAACCAAACCCTTGGAGGGAATAAGTTACTAGGCTCTGGATCAATCATGATCTGAGGGAATATCAAAGTGCAACACCTTAACAGGGCTCACAAAGGCAATGCTGTATATCCTGCTTTGAATGCCTAGCAATGAATGGAATCCCAGAAGCTATTGAAGATGTAACTACTGGTGTCTCCCTACCCAGCGGAGAGAAGAGGAAAGGGAAACAGAAATGCATGGAAGCAGTCCAGTGGACTGATGAATCATGTAAACGTAATCTGCATGATTCTGGAATCAGAATCAAATATGAGTCCTATGAACCACTAGATGAGATTTTGTCCCATAGACTTTAGATATGTTATTAGGAGAGACCAGTCCGTTGAAAACGACACCATGCTTGGTCAAGTGGAAAGGCATTGAGAAAGAGCAAGACCCTCAAGGAGAAGGCGTTTCCAAGTGGCTGCCCCGCGGGCTCAGACAGAGCGATCAGGAGCGTGGACACAGACTGGGCAGCATTTCCTCTGCAGTCCACAGGGTCACTGTGAGTCGAAGTGGATTCAATGGCACTTCACACCAACAACGTAAGAGAAACACTAGCATTAGTGAGTTAAACCCGTTAGAATCATCAGTTATTTGAGATGAACATGGCAGCCTCTACCCAAGGGCGACGTTCCGGAGAGAGGAGAGAAGGAATGGAAATAGGAGACCCAGGAAGGACGTGAACGAGATAATGCAAAATGTGCGTGAACTCTTCAAAGTAAAATGTATGGTACCTTCTTGATATCTTCACCAAATTCACTATTAAATGTAAAAAAAAGATTTATCTCATTGAGTATACATGCTACAGAAACCTCTTTCAAATGTTAAAGAGGAAAAGGTGTTACTGCGTGGACTGACTCCCCTGACCAAAGCATGGTGGCTTCAATTGCTTTGTATGCTTATGACAGATGGACAAGGAGTTAGATAGACCAGAGAAGAACCGAGCGCTTGAATTATGGGGTTGGGGAAGAACATTCAAAGTCGCCTGGACTGTCAAAAGGACACATGTGTCTTGTTTGACGTGCAACCAGAATGCTCCTTCGAAGCAAGGATGGTGAAACTTGCTGTCAGATTCCTCGGGCCTGTCATCAGGAGAGAGTGCTTAGATAGTGACATCCTGCTTGCTGAAATTGAGGATCAGGGAAACGGAGGAGGCGCCAAGGAGATGGATTTGTAGAGTCGATAGAACAATGAACCCAAACATAACCATTCCGAGGATGATGTAGGACTGGACCGTGTGTTCATTCTGTTTCCAGAGGGTAGCCCAGGAACAGACGTGATGGTATCTAATAAACATGACATGATTGAACAATTTCACTTTAAGGAATACGGCCAATGGAAATTTTTAAATACATACACCAACATAAGTACACAAGAAAACAGAAACTTTGTTCATAATAGCACACAATACAGAAGCAGGATAATGTCACTTTAGAGTAATACGTTAATGGTTGCTTAATCATGCAATGGAATGCTGCTGTTTCAATGATAAAATTTGAATGATCGCTACATGAGCCATTATGAATGACTCTAAAGTCATTGTGTTCAGTAGAAGAATCATGACATAAAAGAATGCCTACAGTATGTCTTAATTTACAACAATTTCAGGAAAATAGGCAAAGCTAATGTATAATCGCTGAAGTTAGGCTGTATGGTACTTTGGGGAAGGCGGCATTGTAACAAGAATGGAAGGAGGTGTAGCCCTCCAGGCCCCTGGGAATATTCCTTGTCTTAATTTCTGTGGCTGTTAACATGAATTTATTCCCAGAGCAGAAAGTCATCAAGCAGTGGAATCATGGCTTTAACACCTTGCTGTATTTGTTACACCTTAATTCATTTTTGAAAGGTTTAAAAAACACCTTTATGTTGGTGCGCGGTTCCCATCGTGATGACGGAAACAAGAGCGCTGAGGTCCAAAGAGTCTTAGTAACGTGTTCAAGGCTCAATGCCTGAAGTAAACCTTCTGGCTCACAAATCATGTATTTTTCTCACTAGCCTCTTTCTGCTTCACATGTCATAGTTTTGTAGATGACTAGATCCTGATGAGAAGCTTCCATCATTGGAAACCATGGAATAATAATATTTGCTCAGATGCTCAAGATCCTCAAATAAGAGGCTTTCTCACAAGCTGCAGGCCAGCTGGAAGCTGTCCACGTGGGGAGAATTCAGAGGCAAAACGACTTGAGATGGGGCGGTTCAGGGCCCTTGCCAATAACTCTTGATTATGTGCAATATTTTCAAAGCAAGCTTACAACATGTTAGAAAGCGAATGAGCAAATGACTGGTGATGTCATCAACGCACTAACTGCGAATGAGCGTTTTACTCAAGGGGATTGCTTCATCAGAAACAGCTGATTTGCTTTCTACCAAACTGCTTGGATTATTTACAAGGAATCTTGAGGTAGTACAAGTGTAGTGTAAGAAAATGATAGATCAAAGTTTGGAGATAATACCAAGAGTGACAGAAAGAAATTCATACTTTCTGTTCTGCTGTGGGGATCTGGACATGCATTTATTCATTTATTTTTATTTAATTTTTTTCTGGACATATGTTTAAAAGGCTTTTCTAAGTGGCAGCGAGATGCACAGATTTAAATTATTGTATTCACCCCAAAATTGAAATAAATAAATAATATGCTTTGAAGTGTATTTCTATTTCCACAGAAGGATTTGGGAAGGAGGAAAAAAGAAGTGAGGAATTGGCAGAGTTCGTTCTGATGTGGCCTATCCTCTTCTGGATGGAGGACACTGACACTGTGGGCCCTGATCCTCCAGCAGTTGCCCTGGATGCTATTTGTCAACCGGGCTCCAGCCTCTCCCCTCTCCGCCTCTCTGTCTGCCCCACTGACCTGTGAGCATCTTCCTCAGAAGGTCTGGAAAGCATGCCATGTGGACATTTGTATGACTGGTCTGCTAAAAAGAAGGAGGAAACGAAGAAAAAAAAGACTTCATTAGTGGATGAGGAGAAAACGGGGAAAAAAATGAAAGTTCTTGTGTGAGTACAAATCTAAAATGTTGCTGGATTTTAATTTAGCTATAAAATCTTGAATTCCCTTGAATGGTGGCCAGCGGTTCTCAGGGCACACTGTTGCAGGCATGGCAGATCAGTGAGATTGACTAAAATGTTGAATGGCCATTCTGCATGTTGTGTCTCTACAAACTGTGGTCCTAAGTTGTCTATCTGCAAACTCTGGTCAAGGAAGATCTGGTAAAGCCTGGTACCCACTCCCAATTCACGCAAGGCAGAGCCAGCAACAGGAGACAAGGCAAGTAGTGATTAGACCGTAACTGTCTAAAACAGGGCCAAGTCCATGGATACATGGCCGGTGCCAACCCGCAGGATCTCACATTTGCTTTAATACTTGGCTACTGCATTTTAAAAGTCTTAATAATTTTAACTCTGAACTCTTGTTTTGTAAGTGAAGTCAGAGGCAACAATTGAGTAAATGTAAACATAAGATATTTCTCCTCACACCCCCACCCCGCTGCATTCCCATGTAAAGAGCAATCTGTCCCTTTACAAAGGATTCCAGGGGCCACATGGTGCAGGTATGTTCAGTGAGACTCAAAGCAAGCACATGAGAAGATGATTACATCTATTTGTGTGTGAACAGAGCCACTAACACCCCAAAGGCCACGTTTCTTTTTTCTTTAAAACTAGGACTTATTTTGAGTGCAGAAAAAGGGCAATGAAGTTTTAAGAAACATAAAGGACTCCACCCGTACCTTTCACAGTTCTGGCGCATTACTGTATTAATCAGCCATACCTGATGCACATGGTAATAAGGAAGTAGGGAGAGATAAAGCCACTCCGTGTTTTCCCTTTACTTCTCTCTCCTCTCAAGTAAGCCAAAGGTAGGGAGTGTTGACAGAAAGGATGCACAAAGAAGTGGGGGGAATGTACAGTATTTCTACTTTTCTGATAAAGTTGAAAGACATATGCATCTATGAACTATGGCACAGTGCTCATGCTAATTTGGCTACTCTGCATACGAGCTACATGTTCCTATGTTTACATTTAAAATTCAAGCGCATGGCCATCCAGTTCATTCCAACTCATGGGGACCCCTATAGGACACAGGGGAACTGCACCTGTGGGCTTCCAAGACAGGAACTCTTTATAGGAGCAGAAAGCCTCATCATTTCCTGAGGAGCGGCTGGTGATTCTGAACTGCTGACCTTGCAATGAGTGCCCCGATGGACATCCCACTGAGCCACCAGGGACTTTTGTTCATTCAAAACTAGTCCACTCTTGAACATTCAAAACTAGGATTGTACAACTTAAACATGTGTGTAAACGCCTGTTTGTGAATTAAAATTTTACTATTTTATTATCTATTACTTAGAGGGTTTTGCTCAATTTTACTTTGTTATTGTATTAAATGTAGAGTTTTACCAAAGGAAGGAGAACAATTACCCATTTGGAACCCATAATGGGTGAACCCAAGGGAACCCGATAGCTAATCTGAATGATCTCCCATCTCTCACTCTCAAGGCCAGGACATCAATTCCGATTCCCAGTGACCCTATAGAACAGAGTAAAACTGCCCCTGTGGGTTTCCAAGACGATAACTCGCTTTGTGAGAAGAAACCTCATCTTTGCCCTGGGATTGTCTCATAAGCCACTTAGGAAAACCATGGTACGTTGAGAGACCAAACCAAACCAAACTCACTGCCTTGGAGTCAATTCTGACTCACCGTGACCATATAAGACAGGGTAGAACTGCCTGTGTGTTTCTGAGACTGTATCTCTTCACCTGAATAGAAAGCCTCATCTTTCCCACATGGAGAGGCAGGTGGTTTCCAACTGCTGATCTTCCGGTTAGCAGCCCCAATGCAAAGCACTTCACCCTCAGGGCTACTCTGAGAGACCACCGAAGACAGAAAAGTCTTTACATTTAGTATCTGTAATGGCACTTTCCCCCTTGCATTTTAAACAAGGGACCCCCCCCCCCACACACACACACACAATTTTCATGTTGTTCCTGGCCCTTCAAATGAGGGAGGCAGTCCTGATGGGGGGCATACACGGTCCACCAAGCAATTCTGAAGAGAGGCCATAACTCAGAAAGAGGTGTCCATATACAGAGGCATGGCCACACATTAGACACTAGAAAGCTTCCCCTCCCTTCGCTCATAGTAGGTTCAAAACTCTCTGGTCCAGGGTAAATGGAACCATTTACCCACACTCAATTTTTCTCATAGGATCAGTATGCATAGATACTGTATCAATCCAGTGATTCTGCATAAGATTTCAGTGAGACCCAATTTACTCTCAAGGTTTTATATATGAAATAAAGCATGTTTGTGGAAAAACTTAGCAGATGCCTAGATAAGGGAAAGGGAAACACAAGTTATTGAGCACCTCTAATGTGCTGGGGACTAGTTCTCTTAAATATGCCATTCCTCTCAATTTGTATTATGCCTATGGAAATTTTGGACTATTACTTTTTTAATACTTTTATTGGAGGCTCTTACATCTCTTATCACAATCCATACATTCATCCAATGTGTCAAGCACATTTGTACATATGTTGCCATCATCATCATTTTCAAAGCATTTTCTTTCTATTTGAGCCCATGACATCAGCTCTTCATATTCCCCCCTCCCTCCCCTGCCCTCCTTACAAATCGAACTGGACCAGAACATGTACACTGATACAGATAAAAGCCTGCAACACAGGCAATCCAGGATAAATAAGCCCTTCAGGACTAACAAATAGAATTGAGATACCAGGATGATAAGGGGAAGGTGGGAGGAGAAAGGGGGAATTGAGCACAAGGATTGACATATAACCCCCTCCCAAAGGGATGAGCAACAGAAAAGTGGGCGAAGGGTGACAGAGGACAATGTAAGCTATGAAAATAATAATCCAACATTTATCAAGGGTTTGTGTACTATTACTTCTTGAATGAGCTGAGAAATCAGAGTCAGGGCAAAAGTGTGTTGTCTGAGGCTGTGCATACCCTGTTGACCGCATCTCCAACACACTGACCCACAGCAGAAAGAATGGGGCCTGAATTAAGTAGGAACACCTCCCTTCACACTGACTCTCAGGTAAGCAGTTCTTGTCTTTATTTTCCTTACCTGGAGATTTCCTAGTTCTGCATGTGAGACCCTTTGAACTTTCTGTACATGCAGAGTGCTGCTGGCAGAGAAACGCTGTGCTCTACGAATCCCTATGAGTCTAAACAATGTGTTGACGGGGATCTTGGGGGTTGACTTCAGGTACAATATTTTGGGTTAGCTAGGATCTCCGCACTAAGTGTAGGCAGGCAGAAGGGGAGTAAGAGAGGACCTGGAGATGTGAGTGAAATGGATGATAATTTAACTATCAGTCAAGCAGAGGGGAAAACATGGAGGTTGCCTTAATCTCAGAAGTGATGTGAACAGGTTGTTTTCTCCTCCAACAACAGCACCCCCAAATTCAAGGTCAATGTCTAGTGGTAGTCAATTGCCAAACCTTTAAGTCACGCCCTTCTAGTCTTTGGTGATTTCTATACAGTGAGCTGTTTTGGGGTAATTCTCTAAAATATTTAACGTTATTGTTGTGGCTCATTCCCATCAAGGTGGCCCCTGGTATTACAGAGTAGACTTTCTCTACAGGATATTTTGGGGTTTTGTTGTTGTTGTTGTTACAACCTTTACAGAAAAATTCACCAAATCTTTCTTCTATGATGATATTAAAATTTCCTTCCAGGCTAAAGCTATTGTGTTTCTACATGGGCAATCACTCAGTGATCTTCTCAGAGAATATTTGGCAAATATTTGTCCAAACAATCAGCCCAATCAGGACTAATTCTTCCCCAGCCAAAGACATGAAGTCTCATGATAAATGCACTAGGGACTCTGGCCATGCAGTTCTCCTCCTGTGAAAACTCATTTCATGGCATAGAGACAGGCAACGAATGGGTGGCCAGGTCATATATGGCTTTCCAAAACAAAAAAAACCAACAACCTTCCTCTAGTTCTGTAATGCTTCCCCCACCCCCACTATCATGACCCCAGTTCTACCTTACAAATCCGGCTAGACCAGAGCGTGTACACTGATGCAGATAAGCTCTCAACACACAGAATCCAGGACATATAAAATCCAGCTAGACCAGGGTGTGTACACTGATGCAGATAAGCTCTCAACACACAGAATCCAGGACAGATAAAACCCTGAGGACCAATAATGAGAGTAGCAATACCATGAGGGTAAGGAGGATGTGGTGGTGGTGGGGTGGGGGGGTGGGCGGGAAGAAAGGGGAACCAATCACAGTGAGGGATACAGCAGACGGTGCAAACTATGAAAATAAAAATAATTTATAAATTATCAAGGGTTCATGAGGGTGGGAGAGAAGGGGAGGGACAGGAAAAAAGAGGAGTTGATAGCAAGGGCTCAAGTAGAAAGAAAATGTTTTGGAATTGATGGCTACATGTGTACAATTGTGCTTGATACAATTATGGTATGGATTTTTATAAGAGCTCTAAGAGCTCCCAATAAAATTATTTATTAAAAACAAACAAAAACACTGCCATTGAGTCAGATCCAGCTCATAGAAACCATGTTGGACAAGGTAGAACTGCTTCTTTGGGTCTCTGGGCCTAAAAATCTACACAGAAATAATTAGTCTCACCTCTATCCAACAGAGGTTTGAACTGCTCACCTTGAGGTTAGCAGCCTAACACTTAACCAACTGTGCCACCAGGGCTCCTTGGTGTCCTTAGCAATATGTCCAAAGGGCTTGGAAAGATGGTGACAGAACCAGGGACCAGATTTACCAGGAGGAAGGAATTTGGGTTTCCAGACTCAAAGCTCGGGAGGTTGCTGTGTTTTGACACAGCGCTGAATTGAGGTGCCAGGTTCTTCTGCAGGCCTCGTCATGTGTTTCAGGTTCTCTCCCATGGCGCTTCGAGAAGACCAGTATGACTGTCCACGGTTCTGGGACAGTTCAGGGCTCACAGGCAGCCACATCCAATTACTACTCAGATCAACAAGTGTCTTCGCTTTGTAATTATTTGTAGTGTGACACAGGCCCGAAACAAATGTGTGCCAACTGCCCTATAGTTACTCAGAAAGAAAATCACTCTGTGAGTTGAGGTGATGTAACCCTAATCTTAAACAAAATCAACTTGACGGCAATGACTTGGCGAGTTGTCTTCGGGCACGCGCTAACCAGGACCCCCTGTGTGTTATTTCCCTAAGTGCGTTCCACCAGTATTTTTGCATGTTATCTAGTGATCTGTTCTCACTCCCCATCTCCTGTCCAAAGGATTGACCATGACGTCTTTATCTTGGTGCCTATTGAGGTGGCAGTTTGGTCCTCAGTAGCAGACCATCACCATCCTACCCTTGAGTTTCTAAAGCAGGTCCTCTCTTGACAGGCCCCCTTCCCTGCTCTGCAAACCACGTTGTCCAGTGCAGGGAGGAGAGCAGCCGTCACCATGTCTGTGCCAAAGGAGCCACCTCAAGAGTGTCCACATTCTAACTCACCGGCCATGGAGTTCAGGGCTTGAATCTCCCACCTGCTCGGATCTCCCAGGGCAGGTACAGGCTTAAGAGCTGCTGGAGTTACAGCGGAGTTACATGTGTCCCTCAATGAGACAAGACCCATTTGACTTAACTGGGATGGGGCACCGGGGTAGTGTGTGTCTCCTCCCACGCCATCCTGCTTCCTGGCTTTGCACCGGGCTCAGCCAGCTCCTCCTGTTTCCCTTGAGAGGACACGAATGCAGATTGGTTACAAGAACCTCCATGTTTTCACTTGTGGTCATGAACTATCCCAAGAGCCCAGACACCATTTCAGTTGTTTATTTCCTGATCACTGGGCTTCTCTTGAACTTGGTCCATGACTTCTTGGCCTTGGCTTATAACCTCGTTATAGAGATGTGATCACGAGTAACCTTTTTTAGACTATTGAACGAAGATGAAATTCACTTCTGGAAATACCAGAGAAAAGAGTGGTGGGTGACGGTGCCAGGACCATGTTTTCCTTCTTTGTTTGTTGTTGACATTTCCACCCACTATGTCTATGCATGAGCTTTTTCAATGTGACTGCACCATTTGCCAAAACAAACGTGTCAGTTTCCTCTGACTGCTGTAGCACATTATCATAAGCTGGTTCTCTTTAAAGAGCAGAAATGAATTCTCTCACTCATCAGGGAGCCACAAATCCACATTAAAGTTGTCAACAGGACCATGCTTCTTCCAAAGGTGCCAGGAGAGGCTCTCTTGTTTCTTGCTCCTTCCTGTTCTGCTCCCCAGCTCATGGCCATCACCCCCACCTCCCTCTGGCGTCCCTGTGTTTCCAGATGTGCCATCAGGAAAACAGCTCCCTTGGGTGTCTCTTATGAGGAGGCTTGTTATTGAATTTGGGACCCACATAGATGATCTCTAACTTCATTATATCTGTAAAGACCCTCATTTTTGCAAACAAGATACCATTCATGGATTCTTAGTATTAGAAGAGTGGATGGGTTGATTTCTGCCCCCCAAAGATAGGTTCAGTGATTAACCCCCTGGTACCTGTGCATGTAACCTTGTCTGAAAAGAGTGTTTTGTAGATGTGATTAGTTTATTTAGCTTAAGTTCATACTGTGATAAGGTGACTCCCTCATCCCACATGATGGGCATTCTCCTAAGAAGAGGGAAGGGGATACAGAGATTCCTCAGGAAGAGGGCCATCTGGCAACAAAGGCAGAGATCTGAGTGATGCATCTATCAGTCAAGGAATGCCTGCAGCTCCCATTGCTGGGCAGAAACAAGGACCATGTCTTCTTCTACTACATCTAGAGAAAACATGGGTCCTGCCTGCAATTTGCATTCAGGCTCCCAGTCTCTAGAAGTGATGACAAGGGACTTTTGTTGTTATAGGCCAAGGCAGAGATGACTGCTCAGAGGGCTGTGCGGACTCCCTTTGAGAAGTCCGAAGGAATGACGCTGGCTGTTTCTTAAAGTGCACGGGGCAATCATGAGGGAGGGTGCGGTTCATTATAAAGATACCTTAAGAAACTTGACAACTCCATTGAGGAGGAAGAGGCCAATAGAATTTTGCCAAGGGAATTCCCCCCGCCCCCATTATGACAATGCACTTGCTCATTCGTTGAATGTAACATGGGTTGTCCTGTAAGAATTTCTCTGGAAAACTTTACCTTATCTACTTCCCCCAGCCCCGATTTTGCTCCTTCAGATTTCCTTTGACCCCAAACTCGAGGAAAATTGAAAACAAACATGATTTGAACCCCTACCCCAGACATTCAAAAAATGACTGTTTTGATGTGGTGTAAATTAAAGAATGAAGAATTCTTTGGGGGAAGTTTAGAGAAATAACCAAGACCTTCAGAAACATAGAGAGCTAGATGAAGAAGCACTCCAGCCTGTGTGATCATGAGGTGTCAATGGGATCAGGTATCAGGCATCAAAGACCCAGAACAAAAAAAAATCATATCAATTTGAATGAGGGGGAGTGGGGAATGAAGACCCCAAATCCATCAGTAGACAATTGGACACCCCCTTACTGAAGGGTCACAAGGAAGAGACAAGCTAGTCGGGGTGCTGCATAGCACTGACGGAACATCCAACCCTCCTCTAGTTCTTTAAGGTTTCTTTCCCCCTCGCCCCACTATCATGGCCACAATTCTGCCTTGCAAATCTGGCTAGACCAGAGCATGTACACTGGTACAAAGAGGAACTGGAAACACAGAGAATCCAGGGCAGGTGAACCCCTCAGGACCAATAATGAGAGTAGTGATACCAGGAGGGTAAGGTAAGGCAAGGGGGAAAGGGGAATCTGATTACAATGATCAACATATAACCCCCTCCCAGGGGGGTGGACAACAGAAAAGTGGGTGAAGGGAGACAGTGATCAGTGTAAGACATGAAAAAAAATGTATAAATTATCAAGGGTTCATGAGGGAGTGAGGGTGGGGGAGGGGGGACATGAACTGATACCAAGGGCTCAAGTAGAAAGGCAATGTTTTGAGAATGATGATGGCAATATATGTACAAATGTGCTTGATACAATGGATGGGTGGATGGATTGTGATATGAGTTGTAAGAACCCCCAATAAAATGATTTTAAACAAGACAAAAAGATTCAAAAAATTTTTTTTAATTTCACTCTTTGATATTTTGGGGTAATAAAGGCTCCCAGAGTTTGATGGCTCTGCTTTGTGAACTCGCCCTCCTTGTTAATAGAAGATGAGTTTCGTGGGTGAGCTCAAGCGCTCCCACTGGTTATGTTACCAAGACGCGCTCCGTTTCCCCTGAGAGAAAACATGTTTGCTGGTTTTATTTTTTTCTTTATGAACATCTTAAATCTTACACTAAATCAGTTTTCATTCCTCTGCTTTGAATACTAATAAACTTATAAATTACATGGCGTACATTTTTATCACATGTGCAGAATGCTAAGATATTCGCCTGGCATGCTAACTGTATTCCTGGGTTCATTTTATTCCCTAACCTTCCTTTTTCCTTTTTCCACAATAACATCATTTAGAAATACTTAGTATCATTCTGGCTCTTCCAATTGCCCTGTGTTATCACTATTTTTGACTGGGTTGAGGTCAGACTAAATAAATATATAAATAAATATAGATTTGCACAATTTAATACATTTCAGATGTGCTTTTTGGTGATTGTTCTGCCTGTTTAGACTATGCCGTCACCGTGTCTTCCCACAGAAGCATAAATTTATAAACAGCATGCAAATGCACTATTTGTAATAAAGCTGACTACTGAGCATTAAAAACCAATTATTTCTATACATTTGCTGGTTATGGCTGGTAATAACCATGCATCATTCAGATTTGTGGCTGTTTTGCCTGAATACCATATTAATCACTCATTAATTTATAGATTACAATATGCATCACGGGCGCCTGTATTTCCCCCAATTGCTTCAGCCTTATAAATCAAAGCTAGGGAATTGGGAATACCGGACAGCGTGCATTTCTTTTCTAAGTTGTGTCCCGATGCCAGTGACAGCTGGAGAATCACGGGTGGGGTCGGACTAAAGCCCCATGAAGTCCGCTGGGTGCCGTTGTTCTTGTACTTCACTGATGGAGTACATTCTCACACTTTCATGGCCCAGTAGGATACATTTTCAGTCTTCTGGTAAAGGTGCCTTTTACCATTGTCAGTTCTTAGCTTCTTGGAGGTGGGGGTTCAGTGAAAGGATCGTGGTTTCCCAGTTAGGTACCAAGCCCCAGTCCAAACCCGATGCCATGAAGTCAGCCCTGCGGGCAAGAGGGGACCTGTCCCAGAGGGTTTGTAAGGCCACACGGCAGTATGCAGACAGACAGCTCCTTTGTCCTGTGGCCTGGCTCCCAACCCTGTGCTTAAGTCACTGCACCACCAGGCTCCTTCCCAGATAGGTACAGTGTCCTTGAATCTTGTTTCCAATTCCTATTTATTGAAAGCCTTAAGCAAATCTCTTAGAGTCTCTGAACCCACACCTAACAAAACATTATTTTAAAAAGAGCCAAGCATGACATTATTGGAAAGGAAGGTTTGTAATGCGAATGATATCATTGCTGAAGCTATTGTTCCTGACTGAGTTGGAATCAACCAGACGGCAGTGGGAGAGTTTGTTGAGGAAAGGATCAGCCACTGACTGTACCCTAGATCTCTGAATGAGAGGTCGCTGGAAAGGAGAGAGACTGAAGATGGCGGCTGGCTACTGCCCTCTGTAACCTCCTCCCCAAGAGTCACACGAATGTGGCTGCCCAGGCAGTCCTCAACGTCCACCCAGCCCACACTTCTGCTCCAGTAAGACCAGACCTCTTCTTTCTCTCTGACCCCACTTTCCACCTGGACTCCGCTCCTTCTACCCTCAGCAAGTCCGGCTGTGCAAAGGGCATGGCGTGCTGGAACACTACTTTAGGAAAAACCCACGAGGGGCAAGCAGAGTGTTTTTTAACACACCTTAAATTAATACTGATACAAAAAGAAATGGGAGAAAAGCATAGGGTGCTTCAAATACTCAGATGGTGAGATGGAGGGACAAAAATATCTAATAGCAGAACATATGAATGAATTCAGAAATAAACAAATAAAACCAAAAACTTCCGGCAAAGCAACACAAGATCAATGTCTACCAGAGATTAGGCATTTGGCAAGGGCATTTAAGAGGTGAGGGGATCTTAATTGGCATCCAGGTTGCCAATAAAAAGATCAAAGTGAGCGCACACTCGCCTCTGTTGGCAAATAGCAGACACATAGAGGTCTCACCTCATATACAAAAGAACTAAATGGCAAACAACAGAAAACCACAGCATGGGCTTCATGGCAGATTCTGACATAAGCCATGAAGATTCACAGAAAAGGCACATGCATGAATGTAATTCAATACAAATGGTTGGAAAGAGTTGGATCCTATCTGCTTTGTATTTTCAACATAAAAGAAAAAATTAGCATTCTGAAATGGGTTTGCCTTTGTGTGGTTCGGCAGCAGAGCAAGTTGTAAAGGAGCTGGCACAGCGAGGGAGGAAGCAGAATAAAACCAAACTGTAATCCCCAAAGCTGGAATATACACGGGAGGCAGCAAAACACGACATCAATGCTTGATGAATCAATCATGCAGCATAGAGTTCCACAAACAACGACTCAAAGCTAAATCTGACCCACACTTTTTGTATGCCTCACAAGAACTAAGAGCTAAGCATACATTTTACACTTCTTCATTGTTGAAATGAAATCAAATGGAAAATTAATATGTTGTCACATGTGAAAACTGTTTGGCATCTGTATTGCTGGATTGGACATAAGATGTATAGGACAAAAACAACTCAACTCCAATTCACTTATATATGCATTGCTACTTTTCTGTTTAATAGTTAAATCATTTTATTGGGGGCTCATACAACTATTATCACAATCCACAAGTACATCCATTGTGCCAAGCACTTTTGTATAATTTGTTTCCCTCATCGTTCTCAAAACATTTGTTTTCTACTTGAGCCCTTGGTATCAGCTCCTCATTTTTCCCCTCCCTTCCCACTCCCTCCTCCCCTATGAACCCTTGATAATTTATAAATTATTATTATTTTGTCATATCTTATGCCATCTGATGCCTCCCCTCACCCACTTCTCCACAGTCTGTCTCCCAGGCAGGAGGTTATAGGTAGATCCTTGTAATCTGTTCCCCCTTTCTACAAAGTGAAAGTTGACAGTTTGGGATAGAGATTATGTGTCCCACAGTATGGAAAACATTCACTATTTGACCCTTTACAGGGAAAAAGTACCAAATCTTGAGAAAGAGCAATAACTAGCAGAACCCACATCTCCAGAGGTAGGAGGCAAAATCATTAAAACTATGGGAAAGGGGAGGAGATCTGTTTCAGACAGAAAGTAAAAGATTCAAGATATGGGCTGCCAGCCTTTCACAATATTGAATGAATCCAGAGAACATTATGGTGGGTGAAATAAATCAATCACAAAAGGACAAATATTGTATGAGACCACTATTATAAAATGTGACAGGTAGGTTTATAAATAGAAAGAAACATTATTTGATGGTTATCAGAGATGGGAGGATTGTTGTTGTTAGGTGCCACCAAGTCGGTCCTGACCTGGGGTAGTTACACAATTTCATGTCAACTTGATAAATGACAAGGAAGGGGTGGAGTCTAGCCTGTCAATCAGGTCACAGCCTGGTGAGCCCTCCTTGTGGACAAGGCCTTTCTCATGAGAATTCTGGGACTTCTTCTCTTCCTCCCTGGAGGCAAGTCACACCCACTTTCTGCTTCACATTCCTGTTGGCAAGCCACATGGTGTCACACTGATGGCAGGCAGAGCCCTGGAGATGTGTCCACTGCAATTGGACCCACAGGACTTTCCACCCACCGGCCAGTGATCTTCCTGCATAAGGCATCATTGCAAGTGCTGGATGAATCTGAAGATGCATTTATGGACTTATGGGCTAATATTGAACTTATTGGCTTGATCTAGACTGGGTTGGGATGTTTCATTGTTGCATAATTACTTCCTGATATAAAGTTCTCTCACATATACGGGTGTCTCTGGATTTGTTTCTCTAGTCAACCTTGGCTAACACGTGACCCATAGCAAGCCTGATTCCAACAGAAGGAAGCGCTGGTTGGTTCTGTGCTCTACTTCAAACTGGTGTGTGTGTGTGTGTGTGTGTGTGTGTGTGTGTGTGTGTGTGTGTGTCCATTTTTGTAGCCATTATGGCAATCCATTTTATCAAGGGTCTTTCTCTTCTTTGCTGATGCTCTACTTTATCAAACATGATAACTTTTCCCAGGGTCTGGTCTTTCCCGATACCAGGTCCAAAGTATGTAAGACAAGCCTTGCACCTTCGCTTCTAAACACATGTTGATTCTAGTGAAGGACAGTATAATAGGTGATAAAGGGGAAGTCAGGATAATATTGACAAGGCGAAGCAAGCCAGCGAGAGGTACGCAGAGCATTCAAGACGAAATTGGCATTTGGGAAAATTGTGGAGTAGAGAGAGTAGCATTTATAGACACGAGAAGGAAAAGAACTATTGATGAAGCACATCAATGCATCAAGTCTGGAGAGGTAACTGGTATTTAACAGCCGTTATGTGATACAGAGCCCTGGCGACACTGTCAAGTACATGCTGGGCTGCTAATCACAATGTTGGCAGTTCAGACCCACCAGTCTCTCCCAAATAGAAAGATGAAGGTATAATCTCCCCTAAAATTGTACAACTTCAGAAACCCTACAGACAGTGACTGTGAGTTGGGATCTCCTCAACGGCCCTGGATTTGTGTTTGTTGCATGTGAAGTACTACACTGTCTACAATATGCAATAACAGTAAGAGCCAATAGTAATTTGGGAGTGGACACCCAGGTGGATATATATGCTAAGTAGGATACAGTGTTTTATATATGCTTCATCTATATCGTGTATATGTAGTGTGTGGGGGTGGGGTGGGGGGGTGGTGACAGAGCATAGAAGAGGCATTTTGGGATACTTCTTAAACATCACCAAATACCTCACAAGACTCAGAAACACTTCAAGGCTTGAAGGCTAAGAACTATAGTCCCAGTGGACATCTAGGTCCATTGATATTACAGCTCAGTAAGATCCTACTGTACATCCTATTGTGGAGAGAAGAATCTTGGGTCTTAATAGCTTGTAAGCATTCATCTAAGATTCCACACTTGAGTGAAAGAAACCAAAAGACTCGAGGAAGCAATCAGTGCGATTGTCTTTAAGCTCATATGAACCTGTGGTCTGAGAATAATGAGGTGATACCCAGATTTCCACTACTGACCACTTTGATCAGATACACAATAGAAAATCCCAGGTGGAATAGGGGGAAATGGAAAACAAAAATCAAATTCATAAATACGACTCGACTTACTGGCTTGATGGAGCCTAAAGGAGTCCCTGGAGCCCTGGTGGCATCACAGCTACACGTTGGGCGGCTAACCATGTCGGCAGTTTGAAACCACCAACCGCTCTGTGGGAGGGAGACGAGGCTTTCTACTCCTATAAAGAGTTAAAGTCTCAGAACTCACAGAGACAGTTCTGCCCTATATACTTGTTATGACTGTCATCATTGACTAGATGGCAGTGAGTTAATAGGTCCCCAAGACAATTGTTGGAGCACCCCCTTCTAACTTGACACTGGAGTCACTCCAGGAAGCTAACTAACTTAGATAAGCCAACCAATAAGCACCTATATAATAAACACACTGGTGTATTAAAAAGAAACAACCCATCAGGAATGTGCTCCTCAGAATTGTCAACCATTCAAGATCAAAGGACCACATTTGTCCCAAAACAAAGATCCGAAGGTGGCGAGGGCAAGAAAGCCAAGGGAAAGGTAACAGGGAATCCAGCAAGGAAGGAAGGGGGAAGAGTCCTGACACATTGTGAGGAGTTGCTACCAATGTTGTGGGATAATTTGTGTAAGAATTCTTAAAAGGAAACATGATTTGTATTGTAAACTTTTACCTAAGCACAAAAAAATCATCAACAATTTAGAAATTGAAAAATACAGATACTGGGATAACCTCAGTTATGCAAAAAAAAAAAGCTGAAAATGATATGTTTTCTGCTCAGGCAAGCAAACTGTTTACCTCAGGACTACAATCTCATCTCAGGCTTGAAGTCCTCTTCCAAGTTCACTGTTGTTGGCAGAATTTGATTGTGGGAACAAGGCCTTCAACTCCTACCAACCACTTACCATCCCCTGTTATACAGGTCTTTCCACATCATGAGAGCGGCTCTGCAAGATCATTGGATAATGCACAGTTGATCATTGAGCAACCCTGTTTTGAATTGAGCAGACCAATTTATATGCAGTACTCAAAGTCCTTGGTACTTTCAAAACCACAGTGCCAATATGTCTATTCTTCTATAGTCTTCCTTATTCAGTGTCCAACTTTCCCATGCATGTGATGCAATAGAGAATACCATGGCTGTGGTCAGGTGCACCTTTGTCCTCAAAGTCACATCCTTGATTTCCAGCAGTCTAAAAAAGGCCCGTGCAGCTTGCTTTTTAACTAATGCCATGTGTCTGTTATCTCTCAACTGCTGCTTCCATGAACATTGATTATGGATCCAAGTAAGACAAAAATCCTTGACAAACTTCAACCTTTTCTCCATTTATCATGATGTTCCCTATTGGTCCAGTTGTGATGAATTTGGTCATCCTTACACTGAGTTGTAAGTAATACATATTGATCCTCATGTGCATCAAGTCCTCACTTTCCACCAGCAAGGTTGTATCATCTGCATGCTGCAAGTGGTTAATAGCCCTTCCTCCAATCCTGACATGGCACTCTGCTTCACCTAATATGTATTCTCGGATTATTTGCTCAGCATACAGTTTGAACAAACATAGTGAGAGGAAACAACTATACAATATTCCCTTGTTCTGTCGGCACAGCTGCTCCCGGATCCATGTACAGTTCTGAATGAGCACCATGAAGTGCTCCGGAATTCCCCTTCTTCTCAAGCTGATCCATACTTTATTATGGTCCACATGGTCAAATACCTTTGTGTAGTCAATGAAGCACAAGCAAACATCTTTCTGGTTTTCTCTGCTTTGAGCCAAGATCCATCAGACATCAGCAATAATATCCTCTGTTTCACATCGTCTTCTCAATGCAGCCTGAACTTTAGGCAGTGCCCCACCAATATACTGCTGCAACCATGATTGGGTGACCTGAAGCAAATATTTTACTTGCTTGTGATATCAATGGTATCATTCTATACTTTGAACATTCTATTGGATCACCTTTCTTTGGAATGGGCACAAATATGAATTTCTTCCAATCAGTTGGCCATTTCCTGGCATAGACAAGTGAGTGCTCCCTGCGCTTTTTCAGCTTTGTGAAATATTTCAATGGGTATTTCGTCAATTCCTGGAGCTTTATTGCTGGTGAATTCATCCAGCACAGTTTGAACTTCTTCCTTCAGGACCATTGTTTCTTGCTCATATGCTACCTCCTGAAATGGTGGACTGTTGGCTAATTATGTTTGGTACAGTGACTCTGTGTATTCGTCCATTATCTATGAATAATTTCTGCATCATTCAATATTTTGTCAATCAAATCTTTCAAAATTGCAATTCAAGACTTGAATATATTCTTGAGTTCTTTCCGTTTCAGACGCTTGTCTCATATAGTTTTCGAATGCCCATAAGAACACAGCTTTCCCCCAGATCCTGGATGCGTCCTACCCCCAACTACCATGATCCGAATTCTACCTTGCAGGGCTGGATAGGGCAGAGGCTGTACACTGGTACATATGAGGGCTGGAGGCACAGGGAATCCAGGGTGGATGATACCTTCAGGGCCAAGGGTGTGAGGGGTGATGCTGGGAGAGTGGAGGGTGAGTGGGTTGGAAAGGGGGAACTGATTATAAGGATCCACATGTGACCTCTTCCCTGGGAGAGGGACAGCAGAGAAGGGGGGGAAGGGAGTCTCCGGATAGGGCAGGATATGACAAAATAACAATGTATAAATTACCAGGGGCACATGAGGGAGGGGGGAAAGGGGAGGGAGGGGAAAAAAAAAGGACCTGATGCAAGGAGCTTAAGTGGAGAGCAAATACTTTGAGAATGATTGGGGCAGGGAATGTATGGAAGTGCTTTATACAATTGATGTATGTATATGTATGGATTGTGATAAGAGTTGTATGAGTCCCTAATAAAATGTAAAAAAAGAAAAGAGGAGAAAAAAATGATTAGGGCAAAGACTGTACAGATGTGCTTTATACAACTGATGTATGTATATGTATGAACTGTGATAAGAATTGTATGAGCCCCAATAAATTGTTAAAAAATTAGATTAAATTAAAAAAAAAGAAGAATGGATGCTAACCTGTTACTTTGATCCCAAACTCTCAAAACCAAACTCAGGGTCACCAGGTCCACTCAAACTCCTAGTAATGCTATACAATAGGGGAGAACTTTGTAGACCACTGGACATCCCCTTACAGAAGAGTATCAGGAAGAAGATGAGCCAGTCAGGGTGCAATGTAGCAATGATGAAAAATACAACTTTCCCCTAGTTCCTAAGTGCTTCTTCCCCCACCTCACCCCACTATCATGATCCAATTCTACCTTGTAAGTCTGACTAGACCAGAGGATGTACACTGGTACAGATAGGAACCGAAACACAGGGAATCCAGGGCAGATGATCCCTTCAGGACCGGTGGTGTGATGGTGATATGGGGAGGGTAGAGAGAGGGTGGGTTGGAAAGGGGGAACCAATTACAAGGATCTACACGTGACCTCCTCCCTGGGGGACGGACAAAAAAGTGGGTGAAGGGAGACATCCGGGCAGGGCAAGATGTGACAAAATAGTCATTTATAAATTATCAAGGGTTCATGAGGGAGGGGGAAGCAGGGAGGGAGGGGAAAAAATGAGGACCTGATGCCAGGGGCTTAAGTGGAGAGCAAATGCTTTGAGAATGATGAGGGCAATGAATGTACAAATGTGCTTTACACAGTTGATGTGTGTATGGACTGTGATAAGAGTTGTAAGAGTCCTTACAAAAAAAACAATATGGAGAACTCTCCCCAGGGGTTTCTGAGCCTGTAACTTATTACAGGAGTAGAAAGCCCCTCTCTCTCTCCCATGGAGTGGCTGGTAGTTTTGAACTGTGAAAAAGAGGATGACCCACAAGGAGATGGATTGACCGGGGGGCCACTAACGATGGCATAAATACAGCAACGAGTATGAAGAGAGCACAGGGACAGGCAGTGTTCTGCTCTTTGGCCCAGAAGGTGGATGAGAGTGTGAGTCAACTCAAGGGCACCTAGCAGCAATATGCATGGAAGTAGACTGCCACGTGGTTCGCCAACAGAGTGGCTGCTGTGTTTGAACTGCTGACCTTTTGCTTAATCGCTCAGCACTTAATCATTGAGCCACCACAGAACCTCTTCAAAAACACAGAATTGTATTATATCCAATTTTGTACAGCATATCTTTTAAACAATCCTTCCTCAATTTGCTCTTCCAAATCAGAGAATATTTGGAGACATTGGAATCAGTCAGGCTCAGTGAATATTAGTTTTGAAGCCCAACAAAATCACCCCATGGAATCATTAACCAAGGGAGTGTAGATTGAATTTAAAGGCAATTATTTCCTCAGTGTGTATGTGGGGGAAGATGCAGGGGAGAGTTCCTGACTCTTAAATTGTTTCTTTGTATATTCTCTCACATACACACACATCACTTTTGAAATCTCTGTAGAAAAGCAATAGAGTAAGATTTATGCTGCAGAGATCATGAATAGTGAATGGAAACTTGTGATTTGGGATAACTTTACCAGTGATTGTAAAATCTAAGGACACATGGGTGCTGTCTTTCCAACCACTGCGATGGGAATAAAGTGGCACTTTGTGGACCCACGGGTTAGATGACACACAAATCAGGTCTGCTGGTGAGGAAGATGTTGATGCCGAGGATATATAGGAAGAGATTAAATACACTTACATCATGAAAGGAGGATAGAAATACATAATGCGTTATAAATTATGTGAATCTTAAATGTACAGTTAAGTTGAAATGCAGTCATTTTAATATTTAACTAACACATCTCCTTCATGTACATATCATACATTAGATAGAAAGATAGATGCAAAGACAAGGCTGTATAAATATTTACATAGGTGTGTGGGGGTATGTATGTGCGTGCATAATCTACTTCCAACATCCTAGTTAGGAATATACGTCCACGAATGGCGTACATGCTTATGCATTTGATTCCTGACTGAAAGCTTGGGGTTCAAACCCACCAAGAGTTTCCTTAGGGATTAAGTCTAGAGATAGGCTTCCAGAAGATCAAAGCATTGGAAACCTTACACATCTCTTCTCTTCTGTTTGTAAGGGATCAGAACCAACTCCATGGCAAATGATAACAGTGAGAAATATAGCGCTTTGATGATTTCCTCAGCCAATTTATATTTAACCACCAAATGGTAAATATGTCCTGAAATATGAACGAGACTGGCTGTCTCCTCTTCTGAATGAACTCCAAACATCTTATACAATGCCTGACATGTTTAGCTTCAAACTAATGTGCCCGTGCCCGTTCAAGGCATTAACTTCTTTTCTCTATCACATAAGATTATTTGTCGCCTCAGTCTCCACTGCCCTCATGGTTAGACATTCCCAAAGCAATTCTTTAGTAGCTGCTGAGGATCAGATACCATGAGGCTTGTACATTCTTATGAGAAAACTTGGTTGAAGTGTCTAATCCAGGGCACCTTGCCAGGTTGCATGGTTTCTGTGCAGTGGCTGTTCGCATGCCTAGGGCCCAGGGTTTCTGTGGGAAGGACGGAAGTGTGTGCTTTATGGCGTGTTTTGCTAATGTGAGAATCAAAGGCCTTGCAGGTGTTAATGGCGGCAGTGGTGCAGAAAGCCCAGAGTGAGGCGAAATAACTTGGTTCTGGTGTGTGTTGATTTAATTGCCTTTCTTGGCATCTGCTAACTCTTAGTTTCCTTTCACCTTTTGATAGAAAAGAACTTCATGAGCTGAAGCAAAGTTTCCTATGGATTAGGGTGTAATCCTGATTTTCCTATACCTCAGATCCCAGGGAATCAAATAGCTGAGAAGGAAAGGAAAGGGTGGGGCACCTTTTCACTCCACCGGATGCTGCAATCTCTCTCTGTTTAAGGGGTGTTGAAGAAGACAATGTGCTCCCTGGGGTTCCCCAGTTATAAAGGAGAGCCCACCTCTCCTTATTCTTACTTATTATTGTTGTCGTCTCACACGGCCTACATAAAACATAACTTGTGATTCTGTTCATAAACTTCACAAGTTAAAGGGTTTTTCTACCTGGCATTGGTGCCTGTACGAACCTAGATAGACCTTTCCAATCAACTGATTCATTTCCATACAAAAACATATTATGTCACCAACAATAGCCCTGCAGTTTTGTGTCATGCACTGCTTTCTGAGGACTTCTACTTACAAGTTTTTCTCTCTAATGCCAAATAATCCATGAAGCTACACAGTCAAGTATTACTGTTTGCGTTGGCCAATCGGAAACATGACGTCTTCAAGAAGCTAAGCAACTTCCCCAGGAAAATACACTAGACAGCTTGACTCAGCTGCTGGGTCTCAGACAGCAGAAACAGCCTTAAGAAAACTACTTCATTCTGGGTTAGTTTAGAATATTTTTCCTCCATGTTCACAGGAGTGATGAGATGTGGCACACGGAGAGGGAGGGAAAGGTGTTTTATGTCATTAAATCTCTTTTCCATAAGTTTAACACTCAACCTCTCTAAAATGCACACCATGTATAGAAGACAACAAATGCCTAACTATCAATAAAAGCATTTATGGGTAAACAGATAAATATGAGCTTCATTTTTTTAATAACACATTCCTTGTCCATCAGGAATTTTATTTGTAGATATCTCATAGGGCAGAGTGACAGTGACAGAACTGAAGAAAATATCCGAACTGAAAGATGGACCAGAGGGTTTCAGAGTGGAAGGGCTTAGATTTCAGCAAACATGGCTCAATTTGAATGGACTTCTCCCTTGACAACTTCCCTTTGTCCATTGACCTTGCAACGGCTCTGTTGCAGCCTCACACATCAGAGAGCAAGGCCTTTGGCATCCATAGCAAACTCAGTGGTGGTCGCTAGAGACTCTCTACACAGAATGGTTCATGACAAGGGGAAGCAAGCACAGCTCTTAATTCTTCCACAGGCGAATGCAAACTGAACTCATTCTCCAGAAACTTCCTCTGCACTGGGGGATCTTGCATTCCCAGCTTTCCTTCTCATATTTCCCCGCCACCCCTCTGAGTCGCATGGATGCACCAGGTACCATTCACTGGACTTTATCAAGTTTCACGTTGCTTGTGCGTTAGCACTGGCTGGTGTATAGCAAACACAGCCAGCAAGATGAAAATCACTGGGTGAAGATATTCCGAACCTAAAACCTGACAGATGAGAAGCAGAAGAGCACCGTCTTGGTGGCTATCTCCTCCCTCAACTCCAACCAGTTCCTGGCGAGCCTACCAACGAGTGGAGTTACAGAGATCTTTCTCTAATCGTTAGTCCTTAAGTTCACAGGAGAGCGTTGTTGCATGTGTTTCTGAATCGGTCACACTTGGTTCATCAGCATGTTTGGGGCAAGTAATTTATTCCTTTTTGTCTGTGGCTTAGGAAAATGGAGGCACTTAGAACAACTCCATGATTCGCCGTATCCAGACCAAATGGGCACTAAAATGATGGTGTTCAAAAACCACAAATAATTTCAAGATGATGTTCAGAAGAGCATTGAACTGAGAAGGAGGGCTTGTCCAAAGTGGGCCCCCAGGCGACTGCACAGGGCCTAGGCCTGGAACGGTGACCCAAAGATATCTGAGAGAACAAAAGCAATTGTGAAGCATTTTCAGATCGGGTTGTCTTTTTCAAATATTTTGAAATACAAAATCAAAATGAATAAAGCAGAAAACCTATCAATGCAATAGTCAAAAGCTGAGAGAAGGCTCTTCCCCAGTTGTCTCCTCATGCCCGTAGTGCTTGGTGAGCCCCGATGTGCAGCTTGAGCCAGGGAATGCAGAAGTCTATAAAGGCAGATACTTGTTTCATTTTATTTCAATATTTTGAGCACAGCAGAGGGTCTTTTTATATAGAAAGCATTTAGTAAGAAGTTACTTAACTAAATATTTTGCTTACCTGATAAACATCTAAGGGTAAAGAGAGACAAGTAATGGTAATCTCATCCAGTTTGACCATTGTCCTGGTAGAGCAGTGGTTCTCAACCTGTAGGTCGCGACCCCTTTGGGAGTTAAACGACCCTTTCAAAGTGGTCGCCAGATTCATAACAGTAGCAGCATTACAAATGTGAAATAGCAACGAAAATAATTTTACAGTTGGGGGTCAGCACAACATGAGGGGCGGTATGAAAGGGTTGCAGCATCAGGAAGCTTGAGAACCACTGTGGTAGAGGGATGGATGATAGAAAATCTAACCTTGACATTTAGTTATATTATAAGGACTATTTCAACTGCTCAGCTAGCAAAGCTTAATTTCCTGGCAACTGTTAATTTCTAGGCATAGGTGTTCCCAGATGCTGGCTTGAACACAGACATTATCAGGTGTAGTTGACATGAGCACCCATGTGTGATGGAAATAGGAGCACAAGGCAGCCGCAGCAGGAGCCCCAACCCAATGACTCATCACATTACCACTTCCAATCAGTGGCCAGGGAGACACGCTGCCACCCGGAAGATAGATAAATACTCAAAGGCCCTCATAAGCACTCTCTACCAGATGCTCTCTAATCCCCTCTTCCAACAAGTCTGTGTGAGTACCGGAAGGTGGGGACGGTGAAAGTGTTTATTATTATTTAACAGCATCAATGTTGATGTTGGTTGCTGTCAAATTGATCCTAGCTCATAGAAGCTCCAAGGTACGCAGAGGAGAACTATTTCACTGGATTTTCAAAGATGTGACCTTTCAGACTCAATCTCCAGAGCTGTCTTTGGATGTGACCCTTGGATGGATGGGTTTCAGTTGCCCACCTTTTGCGAGCAGTGGACGATTTGCTTGCTTGCACCACCCAGGGACCTTAATGAGCAGCGTCTTATGTGGAAAATATATAAACAAGCTTGGGCTTCATACTAACTCCCAGTCGGCAATGATAGCAAATTCCATAGTAGTCGCACATTTCTGAGTATCTTCTATGTGCAAACCCTGGCAAATCACTCTAGCATAAAATTAAACTTCTGAGAGGCAATGCTTTTTCCTATTATTTTAATTAAGAAGACACTTAAGCTAAGAGAAATGAAATGTTCTTCCCAACTAGACACTCAAACCTAAGTGTGCAAGTTGCAGCCAACTCTCCATTCCAGCTCAACATACTCATCTTTATAACAGAATCAAATCTATCTGCTAATTATCTGCAGGTTGTCAAAAGTCATATGTGTGTGATGGATCTAGAGCCACCTTACAAGCTGTGAAACAGTGCAATGGAAATGGATAGGATGCAATGAGCAGAGAGTGGTATGTGCGCTTGTCTGCATCTTCTCCAAGACTAGGGTCCACTGAGTTGCCTCGATATGGCTTCCTCACCATACTTCTGTAACAACACCAACAAAATGATTGTGTGGCTATGTGAGCAAGGTGGTGTGGCCCACCAAAGGGATTGGGCAGCTTATGATCATACAAAGAATTTGCAAGAATCCTGTGGCAGTGGGACCATTCGAATGAAATGTGTGGTCCTAATGAAGCATTTGGTCAGTCTTACCACCCGGCTAGGCATGATGAGAGAGCTCACTCCAAAGCAGAAGGGGAGCTTCACTACCACTTACAAGAAGATATGGATCAAAGCACACCCTTTGGACCCAAGGTCCCTGGGCTGAAAACCAACTCGATCCTAGTGCCAGAGAAAGAAAGGCCTATGGGATGAGAGACAGGCGCCAGTATGAGACGGTGACAAGTAGTGGCAGGGGAATAGCATCAACTGCAGACCTGTGCTGTGCTAGGGGATGCATCGGGCTTCTTGGCATAGAGACCAAGGTGGTTACGATGGGGTGCCAATGAACGGAGGGAGAGAGTTGAGCACTTTGGGGTAGCAGTATTATTATCAGGCAAGAGTGCCTTGAGTCACTTATTGGCAGAGCTAAAGACCTTCATCACACTTGCCCAGGCAGAGCAGAGGCCAGACTCAAGGCCAACAACTCTTCACTTGAGAGTGAGAGCAAGAGCAAGTGAGAGAGCGAGAGCGAGAGCGAGAGCGAGAGCGAGAGCGAGAGCGAGAGAGAGAGAGAGAGAGAGAGAGAGAGAGAGAGAGAGAGAGAGAGAGATTCCCTGTACTGAAGAAGAAACCCTTTGCTGACATGGTTCCTGATTCTGATCCTGAGTTATAGCCTATTGATAATGGTGCCAAATTGCAACCTGTAATTGCCCTAATCAAGCCCACACGTTTGAGTACTGTCTGTGAATTCCGTGTGGCCATTACGATGGATTCAGGAACTCAGTAGAGAACTAGAATGTGCTGTGAGAGGAACAGCTAGTGTCAGCATTGGTAAGCACGGCTTAATGGGTAAAATTGGGATAACGGAAGTATGTCTGACCTCCATCTCACGGGAATCAGCCTTGAATCAAGAGCCCTGTTGCTCTCCCTTTTATCTTGCGAAGTGAAACAAGGATGTCCAAGACCCAGCCAAGCCATTCTCAAAACCCATTGGGCAATTAGTTTCACTTTCAGTATCTGATTGGATCATCAAAAGCATGCGGAAGGAGCCCTGGTGGCATAATGGTTACATGTTCAGCTTCAAACCACTGGGTCAGCAGCTCTAAACCAGCTGCCGCTCCTCCGGAGAAAGAAGGGGCTTTCTAACCCCTTACAGAGTTACAGTCTCAAAAATTGTGACGGATAATTGAGAACATGTAAACAATCTAGACACAAAAAAAGAGTTTGCATCAATAATCCTACAACCGAAAGGTAAATATTTTTATCCTATGTTTCTATATGTGATGGTCTATGTACGTGTTACAATGAGATTACCATATAGTATATACACATTTACATTTTCAAACTTAAGACCTCTCTATTCATTCAGTATGTGCTGAGCTCCTACGATATCAAGTAAGCCTTAATTTCTGGTGGCAATAAAGGTTAACAATGAAGAGAATAGCATCTAGTCAGGCAGGTAGATATAGAAAAATAAAAAATAAATCTGGTCAAAATGGGGCAGGTGTTGGAAGAATTTGCTGAGGAAGAATGCTTGGAATCAAAGCTAACAGACAAATGGAGTTATTAGAATAAAGAGGAAACATGTTAGGAAGGAGTATAGCCATGCACAAAAACAAGAAATAGCTAATGGTGAGAGAGATACACAGAAATAAGGTGAAGGATGGCATGTAGATTTACTTAACATTACATAAAGTGCTATTTGGGGTATGTAAGGCAGGTCTCATATGTAAAACTTGTAAACGTAAAGATACAACTTACAGAAAAATAATCTTTCTGTGAGTATTGCAAGCTTTTCTAAAGAGAGGTTTGGCCCTGCTCACTATGGGGCTGAGTTATCCTTACCATTGTCCATCTGTCCCAGAGAAAACACAACCTATAAACTCAAACTGCTGCATGAAAAGATAAATACACTCTGTTCCTTGACAGACTCAGGCATGTCTCTGGCTCTTTCTGATTGTCTGTAAATCACGCTTGCTGAGTCAATTTGGATTCAGAGTGACCCTAAAGGCCAGCAAGCTGCCTCGTAGAAGTTCTCAGCTTGTGATCTCAATGATGACTTACTGAGCTTGTGATCTCAATTATTACTTCAACCACCAACCTTGCAGTGAGCAGTTGATCACTTAACCAGGGATCCTACACCCCTCTGGGCCCGTTCATATTTCAGTGTCGGGGGTGAATATCTCCTCATGGTGTGGGGCATTTTTCTATCAAGCATTCTTAGGTTTGTGCCCAGGTTGAGAAGGAGGCCCCAATTCATCACTTCCTATATGCTCTGGTAGAAAATTCAATCTTAGGCTCTCAAAGAAACATCAGGTAATATCAAACCCTTTGGTGCCAGGTACTACTGGGTCTGTGTGCTTACTATTTCTGGCCTTTACTAGCTGGGTGCTGGGCATCACTGACCATCTCCAAGTCTCCGTTTTCCTCACTGGGCAAAGCGTGAGAATGTGAAGACCAGGATGAATGCCGGCAGTCTTGCAGGTTCGGTGCTGGGAGGTGAATAAAAGGGACTTGTTGTGACTGACATGCCAGACTGGCAGTCTGCAGCCGAAGACCTCTGGGGAGGAAATGGCAGGGCCTACTCTGTGGATGGCCGTTTCCGGACAGGACCAGGTCTCACAAGAGCTGGAGTGTCAGAGGCTCCTGTTTTATGGCTGTCTTTTCCGTGGCGACAGGGTTGGTGCCACAGAATAATTGGCATTTTCATTCTGTCTGTGCACTCTGAGGTGATTGTGCATTTTATAGGAAAACTCCCAATAAAGGATTAATTAAAACTCCATAAAATATTGCTTTTTCAATCCATGTATTATTCAGCTAGGAAGCCTAAGAAATCCGTGCTGTGTTTGTTGATAATGGCATGCTTGGAATGAATTATTTTTCCTGCCTCTAAGCAATGCATTTCTTGTCATCTGCAGTGTGCCTTTGAATTATGGCATTGCTGCAGAATCCTAAATATACTCCGAACTGTCAGAAGAACAAACAAATCTGTTCTGGAAAAGGTACAGCCCGAATGCTCCATAAAAGTGAGCGTGGTGAGACTTCCTGTCACATATTTTGCACGTGTCACCAGGAGGGACTTGTCTTGGGAGAAGGGCGCAATGCTTGAAAAAGCCGAGGATCATTTAGAAAGGGGAACCACCTTGATGAGACGAGTTGACAGGGTGGCTACAACAATGGCCGAAGTACCACAGCCATTGTGAGGATGCTACTGGACCAGGCAGTGTAGTATTCTGTAGCACGTGTCACTGTGAGTCTGGCCTGACTCTATGGCACCCTACAACAACAGCAACACCCTACAACAACTGGTGATATGATAGGGGGAAGAAGAGAAAGCATCAAACTTACACTGAAGACTCAGAACAACCCTCTGTACAGCAGAAGGAAACACGGCCCAGCCCTGTGCCAGCCTCACAATTGCCCTTATGTTTGAGCCCGTTGTTGACGTCACTGTCAATTCATCTTCCTCCTTGCCTTGCCCTTTTGCTTTTCCACGGCTGGTGTCCTTTTCCAATAACTGGTCTCTCCTGATAATATATCTGTGGTAGTTACACAATCTGTTGTCAATTTGAGACTGAAGAGTGAAGGGGTGGAGTTTAGCTTGTCAATCAGTTTGCAACTTGATGACCTCATTTGGAGGCACTAAGGAGGTAACTAGCTTGCTGGAAGCAGGACACAGGCTCACTCCCTGGGAGACATGCTTGTTTAGAAGACACATGGAGCTACGCTAGAGCCTTGGAGCTGAAGGAGCAACGTGGAGAACTTTGCCAGCACTGAGATGCTTCTACTGCCACTGGATCCACAAGACTTTCCACTCACTGGCCCGTGATCTTCCTACATTTGACATCATTGCATGGGGTTCATGAGTCTCCAGAGGAATGTATATTGCACATATGGACTACTCTCAGACTTATGGACTTGATCTGAACTGGGCTGCGAGGGTTTCTCAATATTCAATTGCTCTTGTATATAAAGCTCTTTCTTATAGACATATGAGTGTTTACGAATGTGTTTCTCTAGTCTAACCAGACTAACATCATATCCAAAGTATGTGAAATGAAATCTCAACATCCTTGCCTCCAAAGAGCATTCTGGCTGTATTCTTCCAAGACAGATGTGCATGTTTTTGGAAATTCATAGTACTTTCAATATCCCTCACCACCATCAGAATTCAAATGCATAATTCTGCTCTGGTCTTCCTTATTCAGTACTCAACTTCAGGGCATATGAGCCAAAGAAAACCTTAATCTTAAAAGTGACATCCTTTTTTTTTAACACTTTAAGGAGGTCTTTTGCATCAGATTTACCCAGTGGACTGCATAATTTGATCTTTTAATTATTGCCTCAATGTGTATTGATTGTGGATCCAATGAAGACAAAATCCTCAACAGCTTCAACCTTTTCTCCATTTACCATGATGATACCTACTGGGACAGTTGTGAGGATTTGGGTCTTCTCTACACTGAGTTATAGTCCCAACTGAAGGCTACAATCCTTGATCTTCATCAAGTGCCTCAAGTCCCTCTCACTTTCAGCAAGCAAGGTTGTGCCATCTGCATATCACAAGTTGTTAGTGAGCCTTCCTTCGATCTGACTGCCACACTCTTCCTCCTATAGTCCAGCTTCTGTGGTGATTTATTGAACATACTGAGGGCTTACTGAATAGCAGCGGATAATGTCATTTCATGTGAAATCTCTCCAACTCCTCTGAAGCAGATACTATTACAGACCTTTTAAAGGACTAAAACTGTCACAGAAATTTTAATTGGTGTTTCATAGGTTCCAGGGCCTTGGAACTTGGGAATAGTGGCACTTGGACTTGAAGTCAGGTGTATTCTGCTTTTTGGGCAGATCAAAGACTCTGAGTGACCTAGAAAAATCCAATCATGTTAAACTAAAAACGGGTGTCTACCCACCCTCTCTTGTGAATCTGCGTGCTGAAAAGGACGTGAATGTATGGAATTTATAGTCATGAGTAGATCTACTCTCTGCCAGGAAAGCCATTGTAGTCTAGTCTCTAAGCAACATGGTGCTCAGGGAGCCACAATATGGCTCTCTTGGAATGGTAGTTGCAGTTGTTTGGTGCCATTGCGTCAATTCTGACTCATGCTGATCTTCCTGTACAATCCTTATTTGCTGGAGCCAATGGTTGCAGCGGTGCGTTCATCTGTCCCTGGGAGGGGCTTCCTCTTTTTTGTGGGCTCTCTGACAACTAGGGTGTCCTGACTGAGGGATTGGTCCCTCAATACAAACCGTCCAAAATAAGTGAGAGAAGATTTCACCATTCTCATTTCTTAGGCGCTGGGGTCACAATGGTGTGGAGACATGAAAGTCCCAGAGAACACAAGCCTCCCAACAAGGTATTTATAGTACTTCAATGAATCCTCAGGTATAAATCAACATTTGGGGGAAAAAACTAAAACAAAGTTAAACAATTCTCTGGTCCTGCACTAAAAGGTAGGTAGGTAGATTTTTCTGCTGTCATTAAATTGAGGTCTTCGGTCAATAGTTCTCTGCTTTGCTTGCACTTGCCTGTAATCTAGAGTGTTTTTAGCAAATGTTGATACTTAGAACTTATCATAATTATGTCTGTTTAAGGGTCTGTGAGGTAGCCCAGGAATTAGTGTTTTTAAGGTCCACAAATGAACCTAGTGATAAAACACTAACTTGAGGAATTCTCTATTATTTTACAGAGGGCATATGGTGAAGTACAACTACATGTCAAATGACATCATTATTTTCATTGGTTTTTCAAAATCTCTCAATTCAATGACCTTTCTAATTACAGATGCACCCCCCTCTGCCCCCTTTTCTCAGGGCTTCTATCCCACTAATTACACTTCCTAATTCAAAAGAAGTCACTAGCAGTTTGGAAATTCCGTTCAAAAAAGCATGACTGTTTAAATTAGGATCATCCATGTGGTCATATCAACATAATCACAGCAACGTCACTTGAGAAGAACATCATGCTTGTTGAAGTCCAGGGGCAGCACCAGAGGGGAAGATGCTCAACAAGATCAAATGGCACAGTGGCTGCAACAATGGGCTCAGACATAGCATCTCTGAGAACGATGAAAGTCTGGGCAGTACTTCATTCTGTTTTATTTCAGGTTGCTGTGCACTGGAACCAGCTCAAAAGGCACCTACCAACACATTAACTACGCAAAATCTGAATATCTATTTGGAGGTTTCTGAATCAGCCTGCCTTGAAAGAAGTGTGGCTAGACCAGGACCATCCTTAGGGGCAAAGATGATGAAACTTCACTTTGCATCCTTCAGGCAAGTTGCCAGGAGAGACCAGTGTCTGGAGAAGGATATCATGCTTGGAAACATAGGGGGCAGCAGGACTGAGGAAGGCTCTCAATGGATGGGTCGGCACAGTGGCGGCCACAATGGGTCAAAGCATAGGAATAATTGTGAGGAAGGTCCAGGACCAGGCAGTGTTTGGTCTGTTGTGTGCAGGGTCACTATGGGTCAGAACAGACTCTACGGCACCTAACAGTAACAAATTAGACTACATAGAAAACTTATTATGTATACGGCAACCCTGTATACAGTCCTTGGAAAATACCTCTGGATTGGGACTTAAAGTCACTCATGAATCTTTGTATGAATATATCATTGCGGTTCAAGACAGATTTATTTTTTTCTTTTGAAGCAAAAACAAAGAAAAGATATAACTTTGAGGATGAAAGTGCACCGTTACCCCATCCCATGGTATTTCAGTCACCTCACACAAAGTTAAAAAAAACCTGGAAAAATCAAAAATTTGATGCTTATGATTGATGATATTGGGTAAAATAATGGAATGCACCATATGCTAGGGGTCAGAAGAACAAGCAAGGAAGTTGTTCCGTAGAACATTTGGACCTTTTATCAGGAAGGGCAAGTCCCTGGAGAAAGATATTATGTCTGGTCATATGGAGGGTTAGAGGAAAAGAGGAAGTCCTTCCATGAGCTGGAGTGGCGCCATGGCGGTCACCATGAGTTCCAACGCAACCACCACTGGCTGGGCAGTAGTCGTTCTGTTGTCGACAGAGCTGTTGGTGTTGGAATTGGTGTGATAGCCTCTAACACCAACAACAAAGCTATCCCACTAACTCTTATGACCTAGAAAGATCCCCAAACTTCTAAGGGACTCTTGGGCACGTAAGTTGCCGATCCTGTTCTCCCAAGATCTCATCATTTATGTCCACACCCCTGACAGATGACGTCTTTGACCCCGGGCTGTGCTCTGTTGTTAGGCTCAGGCCTTGACAAAGCCACCTTTCAGCTAGGGGTCAAGAACATGCAAGTTACCATAGAGCCAACTTGTACTGATGCTGTCCCCATGTGTGGCAGAGGAGAACTGGGACTGTGGATGATATTCAGGGGAAGATAATTAGACCTTGCTTCCCACGTGCCTCCATGGGCACTCAAACCTTCAAGTTTTGACTAAGAGCCAAATGCAATTGAGCATTTCCACTATCCAGTGACTGTCGATGAAAATACAGGCCTATATGTATAAGAGATAGAGCTAAGTTCTAGGCGGTCAGAGCAAAGAGATACATAGTTCAACCTGCAGCACGTGTGTGGATCAAAGAAGGCTCCAAGGAAGAGATGAGGATTGAACAGAGGTATTGAAGGCAAATAAACTACTGGGTCAAAGTTATACCAGGACAGCAAAGTGAGTACAAGACATGACGAATTGGAAAAATAAAACATTAAACCAAGATTCAAGAATGCTGAATAATTCTAGTCACAACACAGTTTCAAGTTCTCTCTATGAAATTCAGTAGATCTCTTTCCTGAGCCTCATTGCCTCAGCCATAAGAAGAAGCAGTAGATGTTCCTTTTCTGCCCCAATTTTCCAGGAGTCTAAATTCATGGAAACTTCCCAGCCACTGTCCTATGCGAAGTCCTAGCAGATCAGTTACATCTATTTTGTGATTTCCCATTTTCCTTTTGCCACATGCCAGATGACATCCCTCCTTTCACCCGCCACTGCACTAGCCAGCAAAAGAGGCCAAGAGAAATGGAAATGAGTCTTGTGTAACCAACTCATACGGCACGATCGTCTACTGTGGGGCCTCCGCTGGGTCTTGCGGTCTCTCCTGGACAGCATGCCGGTTCGCTCTGTGAAGGAGAAAGTCAGCCAGACAAACAGTGAACGGTCCAGACCTGACTCTTTCTGGGATCCAACATGTAAACTAGCCATTCAATGGGTTCTGGTTGAAAGGGCTTGGTTTCTGGCTCCCCAAGAGTGGGTAGAAGGATCTCTAACATTGTTTTTCTTTGATTTCTTGCCTCATCTGGAAAAAAAATTAAACTACATGCATTCAGAATCCAAAGTCAACAGGGTCTGTTGGCAGAAAAGTCAGGTTTCCTGTCCCTGACTGCCCTGTCATTCACTGTTGAGCTTTATTTTTCTTCTCCACCCGACACCGCCGCGCCCCCGCCCCCCACCACACACACACACGATTCTGAATCCTGTTAGTGCTTTTGGCCCTGCCTGTTTAAAGGCCACCAGAGAGCCACAGACATTACTATTCCCAGGACTGCCTGCTCTGTGACTGGCTGTCAAGATGTGGACAGACAGATGGGGAGCTACTTTTCATTGAGCGCCTATTTTGTGCTGTCCCTTCGGGTCAGGTGAACTCTCTCAAACCACTGCCCCGTCTCTAACTCATGGAGACCCCATTTAGAATGGAACAAAACAGGCCAGCGACCTCTTCATGATTGTGGTATGGCTGAGTGTGTTGTTGCTGCTGTTATTGTGTAGCTACGTCTCCAGGTGGACGTCCTTCATTTTCACTGACCCTCTGCTGTATCGAGCAGGATGGCCTTTGCTAGTGATTGATCTTTCCTGATGAAGTCTCCAAAGTCAGCCAGGTGAAATCTTGTCATCCTTGTCTGTAAGGAGCATTCCGTTTGTATTACTTCTCAGGCCGATGTGATCTTTCTTCTGGGAAACCAAATAGCATTGAGTACTTCAGTGAGAATCATATGCATTCAGTCTTCCTTATTCGTTGTCTAGCTTCCACCTGCATGGGAGTTTGTCAACAAGACCTGGTCTTGGTGATGTATACCTTAGTCATCAAACTCTTATTATTCTCAGTTTATGGATGAAAACCCTCAGTTTACTTTTAACATTGGGCTTATGCTTCCTTACTGCCAGGCTGTGGGCCTGCAAATAGTGGGTCAACAATAGTTGGGAACGGAACTATTAAAACGCATGAACCAAGTCCCGCACCATGCAGCCAAAGAATAAAAGTGTGAAAGCATCAGACTCTTAACTCACCTCCTTGGCCCTTAAAGTCCAGGTAGCATTTTTCCGGTTTGATCCAATCAAACCAAATCCTCTCCCTCCCCAAGTGGCATCCTTCTCCTCTCCACCAAACATATTATTGCACTCACAAATGTTTGTAGCTTTACTGAAAGTGAGCCAACAAAACAGGCAATGAGTTGACGACACTGCAAACCTAAGGAGGAGTAAAGGTGCGAAGGGAGAGTTTTAGGACTGCTTCAGGACTCGAATGTTTCTTTTTTTCTCTCTTACTTTTATTGGTGGCTCTTGCATCGCTTATCACAATCCTTACATTCCTCCAGTGTGTCAAGCACATTTGCACATATGCCGCCATCATCATCTTCAAAGCATTCTCTTCTCACTTGAGCTCCTGATATCAGCTCCCCATATCTTCCCCCTCCCTCCCCCACCCTCCCTCATAAACCCCTGATACAGTATAGATTATTATATTCATATCTTATACTGTCCTCCGTCGCCCTTCACAAAACACACAACTTTCCTCTAGTTCTTTGGTGCTTTCTTCCCAATTAGACCAGAGCTTGCACACTGCTGTAGATAAGAGCCCAAACACAGGGCACCCAGGATAGATAATCCCCTCAGGGCCAATAAGGAGAGTAGAGATACCAGGAGGATTAGGGGAGGGGAGAGGGGGAAAGGGAGAATCAATCACAAGGATCAATATATAACGCCCTCCCAGGGGGACGAACAAAGGTTCTTTTAAAAACTGATTTCCTTTCAGATACTGAGATTTGACAGAAATCTTATTTCAATAGATTTGTTTGGCTGTTTGTCCCCCTGATGGTTTCTGTAGCTAAGTACCCTTCACTAAAACTCGTCCCTTCACCCCAGCAAAAACCAGCGGTAACACCATCAAGCATTAAAGGCTACTGTGCGTGTCAAGATGTGACCAACTTGCCAAAGCGCTTAGCAGAGAGTTAGACACATAGTAGGGACGCAGTGAGGGCTCATCTATTCTCCACATTCTATTGCATTTCCTTGGCAATGAGTGAGCGTAATTTTAAATACCACTCAGCTTATCATCTGCTAATGCTAGGACCTCATTTACAGCGTCCATGATGGATCCGCGGATAGACACTGACTGCCTCCTCAGCAATCCTTTCTCTCCATGGGCATCTTAAAATGTTATTGTTTCTCTCTGTATAATTCTAGTTCTCAAGGACAAAGGTGTCATTGTTATTTCTCCCTTTCGATTCTTCTAATGAATCTGAAGGAAAAGACGCTTTGCCTGGGTCAGTGCTTGGAGTTCTCCATCACATTCGTGCCTACTCTTGACTGCTCACTAGAGTCACCGGGGGAACTTTTAAAAGGCCTGATGCCCAGGCCACATTGCAGACCAATTACAGCAGGATCTTGGGGAAAGGGCCAGAGCCTGGTTTTGCTTTTTAAAGCTCCCTAGGTGATTTCAATATATAGACAAAGTCGAGAACTCCAATCTATTAGGATGTGAGGAGCGTATCCCATCTCTACAGGTGAGAAAATGGGTGGATAGAGAGCACATCTGGAGGACTCTGGATCCAACCACCAACTCTGTCACACTAGCGTTCTAATCACAAAAGGAGTGGGGAAGCCCTGCAGATGTTTGTGTCAAATATTTCTTCCTGTTGTTTCCAAGCATGTATAAGTAAGAGGCAAGTTGGGCCATCTGTTTTTAACTGAGTGACACTTAAGCCATCCCTAGAATCCTATTTTGCAAGATATTTGCTGATACCCCAGGATGAAAGGACCATTTAAAATAGACTTAGTTTTTCAAACCGGAAGCAGAATGACATGGAGAGTAAATTAGTGGTAGTGGTCAGGTTCAGAGTTGAACCGGCCAAAGGATCTAGACTGCTTCAAAGCCTATATTTAGAGCCTGTAAGTAAAAGACCCAGCATATCTGACTTCCTTTCTCTTAGAAATGGGGATAAAGTTGATGCTACATTTGGGGAAATGTGGGGGTAATTGTAAATCTCCTGTATTCCTTTGTCCCTCTCACAATAGTACATCACAGCAGGTTAGGGACTCTCTGTTTGTCTGTCTAAGAAGAAGTACCACCAGAAGGATCTTTCCAGGCTAGGATGGTGAGATTTTGTCTCATGCACATTGGACATGTTGTCGAGAGAGAGCAGTCCCTGGAGAAGGACCATGGTTGGTAAAGTGGAGGAGCAGTGAAAAAGAGGAAGGCTCTCAAGGAGATGGATCGACACAGTGGTTGCAACAATGAGCTTGAACATGAGATCAATTAGGAGGATTGTGCAGGAGCAGGTGTGTGTGTTTTGTTCTGTTCTTCAGAGGGTTCCTCTGAGTTCTGACTGACTGAATGCCACCTAACAACAACATCTATCTATCTATCTATCTATCTATCTATCTATCTATCTATCTATCTATCTATCCTATATATCATCTATCTAGCTCCAGAACATATTATAAGACCTGTAAAACCCATTCATCTATCAAACCTGTGCTGATTTATGGCAGGCTCAATTATAAAGAAAACACAGATAAAAATCATTAGTTATGATAAAATCTAGGGAAGAAGCAACTCAATTGTAGAGTAAAAAAATACTTCTATGTAAAAACTAACTTCCAGAAACACAAATAGGTCTGTGCGAAACAACTACTCATTAAAAGAAATTGTCATTTGATGTTATAACTCAGACAGAAGAGAGTGTCTACTCTAGTGACTTCATTTTATTGATGATGCTACTAAGGATGAGAGCAGGAGAGTGGTAGTGAAATGATCACTATCACACACACACACACAACTATCATTACATTAACAATCAGAACAAAGTCCTTCTTCTCAAACTAGGACCTACTAACACATGATCTTGCTAGGAGATACACCTCATTGTAAAGAAAACAGGAGTACTCAAACTGGACCACTCGACAATCTCGTGATAAAAGGAAAAGAGATTGAAATTGTCAACATTTTTATTTTGCTTGTTGCCACAACCAATGCTTATGGAAGCAATAGTCAAGAAATAAGATAAAGGATTGCTTTGGGAAAATCTGCTACATGGGGCCTCTTCCAACTGTTGAAAAACAAAGATGTCACTTTCATGACTAAGGTGAGTCTGATTCAAGCCATGTCATTTTCAATTGCCCGATGCACATTTTAAAATTTGCACAGTGCATATGGCAGACCAAAGAAGCATCAATGCATTTGCATTACGGTGCTGATGAAGAACATTGTAAGGACTGTGCACAGTCAGAAGGATAAGCAAATCTGTCTTAGAAGAAGTACAGCTAGATTGCTCCTTATGAGTGAAGAGAGTGAGACTCCATCTCATGTAGATGAGACACGTTCACAGGACAGAGGGATCCCTTGGAAAAGAGTTCATGCTTGGTAAAATAGAAGCTCAGCAACAAAGAAGACTTCAGGAAGTGGACTGAAGCAGTGTCTGCAAAAACAGGCTCCAACATTCCCCTCCAAGGACCAGACAGTAGGAGGCTCTATTGCTCATTGGGTCCATGTGAGTGGAAAATTACTTGATGGCACCAACAACAGCAACAAGAGGTGCTCAGCATCCTTTGGGTGGCACAAGTGTCCTAATTTTTCAACTATTAGCCTAAAGGTTAGTGGACAGAACCCCCCAGAAGTGCATCAGAAAACAAGCCTGGATATCTCCGTCCAAAGGTCATAGTCCTGAACACCCTACATAGCACAATTCTATTCTGTACGCAGTGGGTCAGTGGGAGTTAGGAACAACGTAATGGCACCTAGCAACACAAGAGAAGATGTTGAGATAAAAAGAGCGGGAAGACCAGGATCATGTTTCTCATTATTTTCCTATAGACATGATTTAAACACCCCTAATCTTTGATATCAAGAAAAAAATTAATGGGTTGTTAGGAGGTAGAGGGCAGAGAGTCAAATGAAGGAATGAGGGCAAGTATTCCGTGTGTTTCCTTAATGATGCTGTCTTCTATATTTGACACTGGAGAATTCAGGAGAGCATAAAGGGGACCAAGTGGAGGGACTAAATTAGGAGCTGGTTTTAGAGTCCAGGACAAAAAAAGTAGAGGAGAAGGGCTGGCCCCAATCCCAACTACTACGTGGAAACCTACCCCAAACCCAGAAGAATTTATTTCAAAGGATGGCATTGAATCTGCAGCTCCAGGAGAGGGATATGTCTGATCCAAGCACACAGGAGCAGATGAAGGGGGAGGAAGAGCGAGTGGAGCACATCCTGGCCCACCAGGCCTTGAGGACAATGTTCCTGATTAGAGCAGCCAGTCGAGAGAGAGGACCACATGACCAGCCTCACTGTGAGACATGACATCCCTCACTGATCCATAGCCCTACAAGGGACAACACTAGAGACACAGTGAGGGAATTGCGCCAGGTGTGATCCCACCACATCGAGGAAAAACACTAAAGGAGCACAACAGAACAGCAATGAAATGGACCGGTGAGGTCCCCAGGGAATGCTGAAGGTGGACTTTGGGGCCAGGACGTGTTGCCCCAACAGACTGGACTGGAAAACACTCCTAAAGGCCAACAAACAATCCTTGAACCAACTACAAGCTTTTCTTTCTTGTTGTTCTGTTTTGTTTATTGTAATTGGTTTATTGTTGTTGTTTTGTTGTATATTGTTGCTTGGTTTTGCTCTGTCTTATTTTTGTGCATGTAATTATCTCTGCAGGTCTGTCTAAATAAGATAGGGTGCATGAGCAATCTGGAGGCGAAAACAATGGGCCCAACAGGTCTGGGGGGACATGGGAGAGGGGGAGGTGGGGGGAAAGTTAGTGGTGTTAACAAACCCAGGGAAAAGAGAACAACAAGTAATCCAAATTGGTGGTGAGGAGGGTGTGGGAGGCCTGGTAGGACATGATCAAGAGTAATGTAACCAAGAGGAATTACTGAAACCCAAATGAAGGCTAGCATGATAGTGGGACAAGAGGAAAGTCAAAGGAAATAGAGGAAAGAGCTAGGAGGCAAAGTGCATTTATAGAGGTCTAACTAAAGGCATGCACATATGCAAATATATTTATATATGAGGATGGGGAAATAGATCTATGTGCATATATTTATAGGTTTAGTATTAAGGTAGAAGACGGACATTGGACCTCCACTCAAGTACTCCCTCAATGCAAGAATACTTTGTTCTATTAAATTCGCATTCTATGATGCTCACCTTTTCGACACACCGCTGAAGACAAAGCGAGTGAATAAGCAAATATAGTGAAGAAAGCTGATGGTGCTTTAAAGGCTTGAAGGTAAACACGCAGCCATCTAGCTCAGAAGCAACAAAGCCCACATGGAAGAAGTACACCAGCCTGTGTGATCATGAGGTGTCAAATGGAATCAGGTATCAGGCTTCTTCAGAGCAAAAAATCTTATCATAGTTAATGATGGGGGCAGTGTGGAGTGGAGACCCAAAGCCCATTTGTAGACCACTGGACATTCCCTTACAGAAGGTCTCAGGGAGGAAACGAGCCAGTCAGGTTGCAATGTAGCAATGATGAAACATACAACTTTCCTCTAGTTCCTAAATGCTTCCTCCTCCCCCACTACCATGATCCCAATTCTACTGTACAAATCTGGCTAGACCAGAGGATATACACTGGTACAGATAGGAACTGGAAACACAGGGAATCCAGGACGGATGATGCCTTCAGGACCAGTGGTGTGAGTGGCGATATGGAGAGGGCTGAGGGAGGGTGGGTTGAAAAGTGGGAACTGATTACAAGGATCTACATGTGACCTCCTCCCTGGGGGACAGACAACAGAAAAGTGGGTGAAGGGAGACATTGGACAGTGCAAAATATGACAAAATAATAATTTATAAATTATCAAGGGTTCATGAGGGAGGGGGAACAGGGAGGGAGGGAGGGGAAACAATGAGGGACTGATACCAAGGGCTTAGATGGAGTAAATGTTTTGAGAATGATGAGGGCAATGGATGTACAAATGTGGCTTACACAATTGACGTATGTATGGATTGTGATAAGAGTTGTATGATCCCCTAATAGAATGATTAAATGAAATAGAGGAATGCTGTTCCAGCAGTGACTCACGTTGTCCGAGGGCAACATTGCAGAGTAGTTGCCCATAAGTGACTGACGATGCGTTAGAACGACCCAAGAAGGTTGTTTAAAATGTTACGGATGCTCAGGCTGCAGCATGTTCCCCTCAATGATAAAAGAAGAGTTGGAAGTGGAGCTCAAGAATGGTAAGATTTTAAAATTTTCCTGATAAAGGTCAGGTTGTAATTGCTTGGTAGCAAATGATAAAAGCAAGACAGGGGTTGTGAGAATGCGCATCTCGTTAGTTGCCACAGACTTGGCCCTGACTCCTGGTAACAAAACAAAATACTGTCTGGTCTTGTGTCTCGCCCGGATCAGATGGAGAGAGGATCATTGTGATCCAGCGAAATTTTCCTGGTTGATTTCTGGAAAGAAGTCTCCTGGCCTTTCCTCTCAGTCTGACTTAATCTGAAAAGTTGTCTGAAACCTGTTCCACATCAGAAGAAGATTCAAGCTTCCATTGACAAATGGATGGGTGGTGTCTGCATGTGAGATGCACTGATCATAATTTAACCTGGGTCTCATTAAAGAGAAGGTGACAATTCTACCACTGAACCACGACTGTCTCCAAACCATAGATTGTCATCAAGTCCATCCTGCTCCAGGCTGCCATGCATGCCCGGACATGCCAGAGCTCAATAGGCTTTCAATGACTGTTTTTTTTTCACCTTTGCTTCCCCTTCATAGACCTATAGGTAGTCTAGAATTTCCAACCCTTTAGTTAATATAGTCAAGTATATTAACCATTTTTACCATCACGGGGTTTCAGGGGAGGGATATAAAAAATCCATTCTGAAGATTTAGTGCTTAATTAGCTCAGAGGTGAGGAAAAGCAAGAGTCTGGCCCTGGTGGAATTGGCAGATGATTAGTCTTTCTGCTGGGCCACAGGGAAGACAGAATTGAAGGCTGGTTGAAAGGGGATGATGATCACTTTGTCCTCTTGAGTCTGAGATGCCTGTGAGCAGTCAGGTGGGGGTTATAGCAGTCCCTTGTATAAGGGACCCTGGAGTTCAGCAAGGAGGCATATGTATGACTTTACACCTTCATCGAGGAGAGGGCTTGCTCCTCTGGCAAGCATCCTCCCGTAGTAACCAGGCTTTAGTAAGATTGGACATCTGAGCATACTTATTTCCACTCTGATCCCTCACTTTATCATATGACCACTAGTTTGGTCTTCCATGGCACAACATATTCCAACACAGTCACATGGTGTTATCCCACCAAGCTGAGATGAGTTAGCAATGATGTGGAACAAGACAAGTCACTGGGAACATGCTGGTTTTAATCAGCAGAGGTCTGTCCTAGTCTTGGAGACCTTGGCAATTGGAGGCTCGGGGGAGGTGTGATGGATGGGTGGGGAGTAGGCAGTAGGAGGCAGGGAGAGCAGGGAATTTCTATATTAAAAGCATTCCTTTGTGTGTAGGTGGCTCTGAAAGGAGGGAAGAAATAGATATCAGTAATAGAGAAACATCAGGCACCGGAAAAAGATGCAAACAGAGCCCCAAATATCTGTCTCACCAAAGAGTTAAGCAAACAACTGAGTCTTACATCATTCCTAAATTATCGCCAAACACAGCTCAGGCCAGACCACCAACGAGGGACCTCCCCAAGGCTCTGGTCAGTCTGCTGTGCTCTGCTGGAAATGCTATCCCGCATGACTTGTAGTGTGTGGCTCTCTACAAGGACAGGAAATCAAGTGTTGGGAACATCTTCTGAGTCACAAGCCAGTAATGACTGTCTACCTATTTTTCAGGTAGAAGAGGTGGCTACTTAATAGGAAAGATTAGCATTTGGAATTCAATTTTTCTTCCCTGTCAGAGACAAGTTTTGCTAATGAAGTCTGACCTTCACAGGTCCCACGTGAAAGCTCATAAATAAGCATTGGCAGTGAGTGGACTTCTCCAAGCTCCATGACTTCCATCTAAAGGCCAAACCAGATGTGACGTTCAGATATTATAATATGCAGGCACTATGCCCGGTTTCTGAGAAACATTTTTACATTTAATTCCACAGAGACCTTTGCTAGGGCTTTGTGATATATCTTGCTTAAGAGGATATAGACAATTAGTGGTGAGGAAGGGTGGCAATAGGACTCTGTCGTGTTTCAAAGGACTTCCAGGCACTTATACCCTCATTTAATACCCATCATCTCTCTTTTTTTTTCTGTTCTATGAAAGTGTGAATATATCTATGGCCCAAGATGCTTTCAGAGCTGAGAGGGCATCTTATTCTGATTCAAGTATTACCTTGATTTTAGTAAGGGGTATTTGGTAGATTGCCCAAATACAAAAAACAATACAGGAGCTACCAAGATCCCTAAAATGAATTTGAATGCTAACTAGTCTTCAGATGGCTGCTTCATTCCTTGTGTCTCCTGTATAATGAGGAGAGTAATGCCTAGTTCAGATATTTGTAGATTCAATGTCAAAAGGCATTCACGATATGTTACATTGTATACTTTGGCCTCAATAGCTTTAACAGCAACTAGATAATAAAGAAGTTACCGAGATTTAGGAAACATTACCATAAATATGAGTTATCTTTAACTTGGTGTAGATGAAGCGCATGTAGACATTATCTTTGAGTATTTTGAGGTGTGTTAATCTGGTTCACTGTCATTGTGAGGTGCTCTCCGGTCAATCCCAAATCCGAAGGACTCTGAACAACAGAACAAAACGCTGCCCTGTGCTGTGCCTTCCTTACGATCACCACTATGTTTGAACTCATTGCTGCATCCACTGTGTCACTCCAGGTCATTAAAGTTATTCCTCTTTTATTAATTGATCCTCGACTTTCCCAAACACGTTGACCATCCCAGAGACTAGTCACTTCTGATAATATGTCCAAAGATTGGGAGATAAAGTCTGTCTGTTCATTTCGAAGGAGCAGTCTGGCTATATTTCGTGCAATGAAGGTTTGTTCTACTGACAGTCCCTGGCATAGTCAATATTCCACACCACCACTACAATTCGAATATGTCGATTCTTCTTCAGTCTTGCTTATTCACGGTCCAACTTTATCATGTATATATCCTGATTGAAAATGGGATGACTTGTGTCAGGTACACGTTACACTTTAAGGAGGTGATTTTGCAGGAGATTTGCCCGTTCTTTAATTTCTTGACTGATGCTTTTGTGAGCATCAACTGTGGAACCTAGAAAAATAAAATCCTTGAAAATGCCAATCTTTTCTCCACTTATCATGCTATCTCTTGGTGCACTGTGACTGACAGTTTTTGTTTTCTTTATGTTGAGTTGTAATAACATTGAAAGTTTTCATATCTTATCTTCATCATCAAGTGACCCAAGTTCTCTTTAAGAAAGCACAGTGCAGGTTGTCAGTCTCCCCAATCCTGATGATGCACTTTTCTTCGTATCAACCAGCTTCAGGGATTATTTACTCAGTGTACAGATTAAATACATATAGTGAAAAGATGGGGTCCGGACACACATCTTACCTGATTGAAACCATACATTCCCTTCCTGTTGATCCAGGTCCAAGTCCCACAGGAGTACAGTTGAGTGTTCTGGGATTTCCATTACCTGCAACGTTATCCACACGTTTTATGATCCACACAGTCAAATGCCTTTGCCGAATCAATGAAACACAAGTAAATATCTTTCAGGTCTTCGCTTTTAGCCAGATCCACATGACATGAGCAATACCCCTTGCCCCCCCTGTCCTGTTCTAAATCTGACTTCCACTTGTGGCCGTTTCCTGTGGCTGTACAGCTACAATCGCCACGACTCTGGCTATGTAGCAATATTCTGAATTAGGACAACGGTTAAAATGCATCTTTACTGATAATTTAGCATGCCTGCATTCTTGAGCTTAGCAACAATGGGTGGCCATGGATGTCATGACACCAGTAAGGAATACGGGCTCTGCCAAAGCAGCTACAAAAGCACCTGGACATTGCAATTGTTACAACTGTACATTTCTCCTGCTTTGAGCAAATAAAACCTATGACAGTCCGTGGTTTCATGCCCTCCGGAACTAATCTACTTCAGGTCCTTTAGACCTGGGTTCAATTGCTCAATTTCCATATTTTTTTCTTAGACCTCCCTATTTTATCTAAACCTGATCCCAGGCATTCATTCTGCAATAACAAATGTCTTTTGAGAGGGGAACCGCCCTGATTTGATATTACAAGGTGGTGAATGGTTTGTAAAACCAGCCTCTTCTGCATCTGGGTCAGCAAAGGCAGCTTAGAGCGGATTTGAGCTGATTTGTCTCCCCTGCACTCAGTGTGGGCGCTGGTACAGCACAGCAAACTGTCAGATCCAGAGAACAATGCTCCCATTGTTGAAACGGCTGCATTCCAGAGCCAGGGCTTTCTACACAACATGTTTCCGTCTGTCCTGGTGAGGAGGCCGAAGCATTTGGTGGAAAGGAGACTGTTCGCTCCAGTGTTTTCTGTAGCAACTGCAATCAAGCTTCTCTCGTTTCCTGTTTGGGAGAGTCTAATTGGATGCAGCTGAATCATCCCAGGACTAAAGTCTAAATTCACTTGAGAAAGGGCAGTGGGAAAAGCAGCTCCCACTGAAGCCTGAGCGCAAAGGCCACAAGAGACGCCTGTGATAACAATTCAGGGCCTCTCTGAAACCACGCTTGTGGGTTTTCCAAATGCCCAAGATACAGCTGCCCCAAAATGAAGTCACGCTTTAAGAATGCCTGTTGATGAAATTGATCTCCAGCTCGAAATGGGAATAAAAGTTAATAATAATAGTAATCATTTATAATATTGTATACATTCTCAAAATAGTTCCCACTGATACTATCAGCTGATGGAATGACATTAACTTTCCTTTGAAACAAGATGTCTTTTGATATCTATTACATGTGTGTATATATGCATTATGTACATATGTATGTACATGCATATGTATGACATGTATGTACACACGCGTGTGTATGTTACCTGGACTATATGAAGAAGAATGCAGCATCAAGATTGGAGGATAGTTTATTAATAACCTGCAATATATACATGACACAACTTTGCTTCCTGAAAGTGAGGATGCACTTGCTGAAGATCAAGAATTGTCACTTTCAGTATGGATTATGATTCAACTAAAGAAAACAACAATCCTCCCAACTGTACCAATAAGTAACAATATGATACATGGATAAAAGATTGAAGTTATCAAGAATTTCGTCTTGCTTGGACCCACAATCAATGTTCATGGAAGCAGCAGTCAAGAGATCCAACATCCCATCGCATTGGATAAATCTGCTACACAAGGCCTCTTCAAAGTGTTGGAAAGCAAGCTTATTACTTTGAGGATTAAGGTTCAGCTGACCCAACGCGTGATGTTTTCCATTGTCTCCTATATATGTGAGAATTTTACATAGAGCAAAGAAACTCAATGCCTTTGACCTTTGGTGTTATCGAAGAACATTGAAAGTGCCATGGACTCCTAAAAAGACAAACATTTGTCTTGGACATAGTGCAGCCAGAGTGCTTCTTAGAGAGAAGGACGCAGATCCTTTGAACATGTTATCAGAGAAGGCTGATCCCTGGAGAAGGACATCGTGGTTGGTAAATTGGAGGGGTAGCGCCAAAGAGGAAGGCCCTCAAGGAGATAGATTAGCACACAGTGGCTGCCATGACAGCCTCAAACATAACAAGCGTGAGGGGGGCACAGGACGGGGTGGTATTTTGTCTGCTGTGACTCAGGTTGCAGTGAGAACCAGCTCCATACCCCTAACGACCACAGCAGCCTATGGAGGTAGGGATCCTGTCAGCACTGTGGATTATGAGTTTGACGATATTGGGCAAGTCAGCTATAATTTAACGTGAGCCTCAGTTTCTCAAGTAGCAAGTGAACACACAAATAAAAGCACCTTACACACAAAAACAAGGGATTATAAAATGTGTTATCAAACAGTAGCAAAAAATTTAAAATTTTAATTTTTTAACTTATTTTTCAATAGACCAGAAGGCTTATACCTAAGGGGAAAGGAAAGTGTTCTCTCAGAGGGGGTGGAGGGAAAAAACTTGTTTCTATAAAGAAGTTTTTTAAAAGTTCTTAGAAAAATGGAAAGGGAAGAGATCCTGAATAAACAAAGCATACTAATTAAGAGCAACAAATACTTCCTAATCTCAAAACCTGTTCCATAGCCACAGCAGTGAAAATAGTATGATACTCAGGCAATGGAGGACATAGACATATGGACCAATGGAACAGAACTGAGAAGTAAATCCATCTAACTATGAACAACTGATCTTTGGCAAAGGTCTCACATGCAATTAATGGGGATGAGATAATCTTTCTAATAAATGTGATGGAAAAATTGGATATTCATTTGCAGAATAGGAATCAGGATTGCCATGGAGGAAAGAGTGGAACGGTCCCGGTGGGTTTCTGAGGCTCTGTACAGGAGTACAAAGCCCTGACTTACTCCCACGAAATGACTGGTGGTTTCGGATTGTGGACCCTGTGGATCCCAGTCCAACAAGTAACCACTAAGCCACCAGTGATCCTGGAGTTGAAGCGTACACATCAATACATACAAGATTGGCAGATGGTATGTATACATGCGTATTTGCCTTAGTTGCAAATATATCTATGACTGTAGTGGATCGTGTGAAGGGCAAGATATGAAAACATTTTAGACATAACCAAACACTTTGAGGGACTGAGTCCCTGAGCTGGAGGGTGAGGATTATGACCTCAGTGACACGAGAGCTAATTGACATATCACAGTCCACCATGAGAATACTCTATTTCCTACTTTGATGAATAGCTCAAACTCACAGCCATCCGCGAGATGCCAACTCATAGAGCCCTCTAGGACCGGGTCACACTGCCCCTGTGAGTTTCTGAACTGTGAACTCTTTGCAGGAGTAGAAAGCCCTGCCCTTTCCCCACAGAGCCGCTGGTGATGACCCAGCTTGTGACCACTCTGCCGCCAGTTATTGGGATCTCCAAAGTTTATGAGCAGCCCTCTAAGGCATAACTATTGGTCTCCCTCTTTTCTAAGGAAAGAACAGTGGTGGAAATTGAAGATTTATGAAGATAATTAAGTCAATGGATTGATAAACCACTTGAGCATTTGTGTCCGTGACTCTGAGACATGAAAGAGATAGGGCCCGGTACCACCAGCAACTACCTTGAAAAGGATCACATCAGAAGGTCCTGGTTAGATTAGAAAGAAAATGTACGACAAAACTCAAACTCTTAAAAAAAAAATCTATGTGGTAGTTACATAATCTGGTCTCAATTTGAGAGGATTACAAGTGATGGGGTGGAGTCTAGCCTGTCAATCAGATCACAGCCAATGAGGCCTCTGTGTGGGCATGACCTTCTCCTGAGAATTCTGGGAAATCCTGTATTCTTTCTTGGAGGAGAGATACACTAACCCCCCCTCTCTTTCTCTCCTCACTCCCTTGGAGCCCCTCTACTGAGAAGACACATGGCACTACAGTGATAGAGCTGAGATGCTTACAATGCCATTGGATCCAAAGACTTTCTACCCACTGGCCTGTGATCTTCCTGCATTCAATGTCATTGCATGTGTTTTGTGATTCTGAAGAGGACTTTATATATTGGTATCAGAATATGGGCTAATATCGGATTTATGGGATTGGACTGGAATGGGTTGGGATGTTTTCTTAATGTACAATTACCCTTTATATAAAACTCTCTCTTATACACATATGAGTTTCTATCAATTTGTTTCTCTAGTCTACCTGGACTAATACATTCAAGGTTTACTGGAAGGATAGCGAATGGTGCAATCCCAGAGACTAAGGCCCTTAGCCACCCCCGAGGCTCAATTTTCAGCCAAACAATCAGACTGAAAGGGAAACATTAAACCTAAGGAAGTAAGCTCTTCTTTGTAAAATCAGCCATTTGAGATCAGAAGGCTGGCATTCACCCAAGACCTAAGTTCCAACGGATTAGGAAAGGAGGAAGGAAAGAAAACGCTTCAGGACAGAGTAGTGTAGGTGCTGGGCCCTTGGGAGCTTGCCATCCATGAGATGAAACAAACTGTGTATTCGTTGTTGAATGGAGAACTCCTCTACTCTCTAAACCTTCACTGTAAATTCACAATAAAAATTTTAAAAGAAAAAAATGTGATTTTTCTACAGGCTTTTTGAAGCTCCTTCACATAATGTAACCGTCACATAATGTAACCAGCATCTTACCCGACAACCTACGGCTATTGGTTCATCAGCCCATGCAGCTACCTGAATCAGGGGAGCCTTCAGTCTAACATCCAACCTATGGACTTGGAACTTATCTCCTGGTACAACTGTGCGAGCTAGTTCCTTCATGTGAACCTCTGGGTAGATCCCCATAGAACCTTCGCTGGTTTTGCGTCATTGGAGACTGGAGCTTAAGAAAGATGGGCACACCAAAATGCCTCACCACAGTTTTTTGTTGTTGTTCCACTTATTCGTTTATTTGGCATCTTTGTTGAACATCTCCTTTGAGCACGGCCGCGAGGGACAGGAAACATGCTGATTTCTCTGGTTCTCTTTAACAGACGTGTTCCATTGCCTCCGTCACTCAAGGAAAGTGCTACAACCACACCACATCTTGAATAAGTATTAGAGATGAATACAATACAAGACTAACTCCACACATGCCATAATACAATAACGTTTTGCCCTTGAAAACCCATAGTGATATGTTAGCTGGATCCAGAACAGATCAAAGAAGATACTTAAATGAGCACCCTTAGTACCTGCCATCCCAAATTGAGATTGGTACGTGTGATTCTAAGAAGCTGTACCTGAAGCAAATATATATCAAAGAGCATTTTCCACTGACTCTAATCTTAACAGGAGAGACATCTTTCTATGCATCCTAAAGTAATACAGTTTATTGTCTTTTTTCCAAATAGGATGAAAACCAAACAAATAGCAATACAGTTTGCACTTCCACATGAAAGAAAAGAAAATAGCAAAGAAAATGTAGGAAGCAACAGCTTGCAAGGCATTGAACAAAGGAGACGAGCTCTATAATCGATGCAATTTACTGTCTTGAGATAATTTGCAGATGATTTTTGCAGATAATTTATAGGGAGCAGGAACTCAGGATGGAATTGGTGGGCTGCTCCCGTGAAAGGAGAGAACTGAGCATTCAGGTGGACACAGAAAGCTAGAGACCTAGGCTGGACTGTCAAAGAAGAGGGAGTCCACGAGAAATCAAAATACACCCCCTAAGGGTTTCAACAGAATATTGGTTAGGGTTTATGTGTGAGAAATTTACCTAAAGCTGGAGGAAGAAGCACCTGAAAAATTAAAAAAGATGATGCTCAGAACTCACACCGGACTGGAATTCATTCTTTTTTCCATCTGCTGAGTTTGGCAGACTCATACAAAATTGGAGCCCTGGTCGGATACTGTGAGAGGCTAATCTTAGTATTGAGACTATGAAATGAAGCACTGCCCAGGATTGGCCTAACAAATAATCAAAGGAAGACTCTCTAAATTTAGTCCTTTTTTTGTACTAAATAGTTTAGTTCCCAGAATAAAGCTAAGAATATATATAGAGATAAAAATATACCGCATTCGAAAGTATTCAGTCCATAACATGAAAACAATCACAGATTCTGTTCCAAAATTGACACCAAAACTAAGTTTCAAAAATTTCATGGCATAGCCCATTATCTTTTAATTTCTTTATTTCATTAACTTTTGGAAACCCCTTGGTATGTTAGAATTAGCAAGACATTAAAATATTCTTTCTGAATGCATCACATATGTAAAGGAAATTCAGTAGGGACATAGACTAAAAGTGACTTCGAAGACTCAAAGTGACTTTCTAGAAAGATCACTTATAATACATGAGATAAGACAATTCATTGGATATGATTACTGTCACATTAGACTTTTCTGAAGAAGAGATTGGTGAATCTAAAGGAAGAGCAGTGGAAACAGCCAAAATGAACTTAGGGGGAATAAAAGAAAATAGAACATAATTGTGCTGCATAATTATGTAAGCAGCCCAGTGTATGTTGGTCCTTGACATAGAAAAGAAAATAGGCAGAACAGAAACACTGTTTGAAGAAAAAGACTGACTAATTATATTTAAAAATCTAATAATTTTTAAAAGTCTCAAATGATTTATATTTGTTGTTAAGTGCTTGTGAGATTACTTCTTAAGACGCATAAAAACAATTACCCAAAGACATACCCAAACCCGCTGTCACTGAGTCAATTCAAACTTAAAACAACCCTATCATAAGATTCTGAGGCTATAAGTCTTTGCAGGGGCTGGCAGCTTCCTCTCTACAGAGGAGTCGCGGGCGGGTTGGGGGCCTCTGATCTTGTTAGACCAATGCTAACCCGCAATGTCACCGGGGTCTTTTATGTACGCAAAGACGTGCCATAATATAAGGGATCAAATATGATAAGAGAGAATCTTTAAACTAATCAGAAAAACCGACATATTTCATACACAGGAACGAAGATCAACCTGACAGCAGAGTCAGGGATGGTGTCACAACATCCCCGAAGTGTGGATGGAGCAGTGCTATCAAACTAGAAATCTACTACACCCTCAACCCATCGTTTGTCTCCAAAAACAAAAGTGAGATGGAGACAGTTTCAGAAGTAAAAAAACTGAGAGGCTAATTCTCTGGAGACACACACTCTGTCAGCCAGAAGGGAAGCCATCCAAAATGGAAATATAGGAGGGTAAGTCAAAAAGATGTTGCTACAAAATAATAGAACCCTTTATTAAGCAAAAATGTCAACATGTGAAACTCTTTTCCCCCAACTTAACCTCTACCTGTGTTTATATGGTTCTGAAGGTAATGTTTGCATCTCTCCCATTCTTCCCTGGAGAACTGTGTGCTCTTGGACTTATATCAAATCAAGAGGGGACTTGTCACAGCCTTGGGGGTTTACATTGTGTTCCTCTTCAGTGTTCTTTTGTTTGGGGAACAAGAACGGACCATCTGAAGGAGGAAAACGATGACTGCGCTGTGAACAGTGCAAGGTTGCCCAGTGAAATTCTTACAGGACAGCACTTGTGACACTCCAACAAGGAGCAAGTATAGTGTTATGATTGAGGTGGGGAGGGGGCCGGGGGGGATTCCTAGGTGGAAGATTCTTAGCCTTCTTTTCCATCCATGCAGCTTTATATTTTCTAAACGTTTCTTCCTGATAGGATCCAGTGGTCATCTTGTATCTTTCCAGAAATGCTATCAGGATTGTCCCTTTGTACAGCCCCAAGCAGGGACTATACCCCTCTTCACCAAGCTCTCTGAAGCCCCTCTCTGATCGGTCCTTATTTTGGACGCACCCTAAGGAGACCAGGAGAACTTAAGCACTGAGATAGGTGGTCTGCAACTATCCACGGACCACCAAGATATGTTTAAACATGTTTGGTGAGGAATAAATCCTTACATTGGCTCAATCACAATTTTTACAAATGTGTTAACGCTGTGTGTGTGTGTGTGTGTGTGTGTGTGAACCCCAGCAGAAGATGCATCCTTGATTCCACATGGCCATTGATTCCATATCTTGACTCATGATACTCCATAGGACAGAGTAATGGGTATAAAACCCAGAATACAGACCCCGGTGCTCCCAGAATCATAGAACAATGCATTCCTGCACGTTGTTGGATTTCATTGAAGAAGTAATAGGAAGTTTAGACAGATCTACATGGAAGGACTCTGTATGTCAATGTTCATAAACCTTATATAAAATGCTACACCCATAATCCTTTGCTATCTGCATAAGCTTGGGTCCAAGACCCCAAGTCAAATCTGTAGGTATTCAAGTCTCTCATATAAAATGCATCATATTTGCAAATTTTTATACTTTAAATCATCCCTAGATTACTTATAATATGTACTATAATGCAAATACTATGTAAATTACATTTAAGCTCCCTCATAGCCTTTGGGATATTGCTTTGAACATTTAATTGCTCTTAAGGCACCATCTATTCGAAAGAAGTCAGGGCACATACCACACAAGCAGCAAAGGAACAGGATATGAGATCGGAATTGCTCAACGTGCTGGAGACAAGGATCTGCTAAACAGAGAAGCTGCCGACCGTGAGTCGGAATCAACTCAGTGGCAGTACATTTGGTTTAGCTTTGGACAGTAGCGTGTGTCTACAGTTGATCTGTGCAGAATCAGTGTAGTGCTGACGGAGAGACAGGTTGAGGTTTTATTTCCTGGAATGTTTTTTCTGAATATTTTAAGTTTACCATTGGTTGAATTTGCAGATGCAGCACCCACAGGTACAGAGACCCAGATGTATTTTCACTTACAAACAGATAGTGATAAGTTAAAGCTATACGCTGTAAGCCCTAAAGCAATCCCTGAGTTTTAAAATGACTTACAGATGATAGCTCAACAGAAGAGACACAGATGATGCTGAAAAATGCACAACTATTTCCAAGGCAGGGCAGAAGCAAAAGAAAACGAGAACAAAGAAAATAGATAAAAATAAACTGGCAGCGATATAAAAAGAGCAAAACAAAAGCCGGCCATAGAATAGACTTACACAAAACTTTATAAATAAGCACATTAAGCTTACATAGTAAAGAAATCACAACTAATAGGCGACATTTTCCCCACTTCACTTACAAAGAGGGATCCATTTATAGACTGCACCCAAGGAACACAGTGCACCCACAAAGACAAGTTGAGAAAAATGTGAAAGGGTGGGAAAGCATATGCCATGCTACTGTTGCTAGGAGCCATTGATTTGGCTCCTACCCATAGCAGCCCTGTGTACAACAGGATGAAACACTGCCCAGTCCTTCACCATCCTCAGACTCATTCTATGCCTGAGCCCAGTGACGCAGCCACCGTGTCAATCAATTGAGGACCTTCCCATTTTCTCCCTGCCCTTCCACTTGACCAAAGTGGATTTCCTCTTCCAGGGACTGACGTCTCCTGATAGGTCTCAAATATGTAAGATGAAGTCTTGCCACCCTTGCCTCTAAGGAGCACTCTGTTTTACTTCCTTCAGCACAGATTCAGTGTATCCTCTCAGCAGCCCGTGGTATTTGATATTCTTTTCCAGCACCATAATTCAAATGCACCAATTCTTCTTCCATGTCCCTTATTCAAGATTCAACTTTCATATGCGTCTGAGGCAACAGAGAATGCCATGATTAAGCCACACCTTAATCCTCTAAGCAACCAGATTGCTCTTCAATACTCTGAAGAGGTTTTGCGCAGGAGATTTCCCTAATTAAATATGGCTTTTTGATCTCTTGACTGCTTCTTCCATGAGAATTGATTGCAGATCCAAGTAAGGCAAAATCCTGGGCAATTTCATTTTTGTCTCCATTTAGCATGATGTTACCTACTGACCCAGTTGTGAGGATTTTGATCTTCTTTACATTGAGTTGTCATCAGACTGAAGGCTGCGATCCTTGGTCTTTATCAACGAGTGACTCGAGTCCTCCTCACTTTCAGCAAGCCAGGCCGTGCCATCTGCATGCAGCAGGTCATCAAAAAGCCTTCCTCCAATCCTGGCGCCACATTCTTCTTCGTGTAAGCCAGCTTCTCTGATGACTAGCACAGCCTTCAGACTGAACAAGTGTGGTGAGAGGATACGACCCTAGCACGCAGCTTTTCTGATTGGAAACCACTCAGTGTGCCCTTGTTCTGTTCTCACCACTGCCTCTTGACCCGTGTACAAGTTCCCAATGAACACAATTCGAGGCTTGAAGTTTTTCCTGAGTTTTTTCAGTTCAAGATATGCTGCATGTCTTCTTCCCTTTTGGTTTTCAAATTCTAAGTCGTTGTAGACGTCATTAAAATATTTGGCTTTGTCTTCTCAAGTTGCCCTTTGAAAGTTTCTATTCAGCTCCTTGATTTAACCCTTTCTTCCATTTGCTTTAGCTATCCCATGCTAACACTACTCAAAATGAAGGGAAACTGTTTTAGTGGATACCTGTTATTGAACTCCACCACTTGCCTGTAAGTTTGTCACACTGGTGGTTTGTGTGCTTCTGTGAAGCTGGGAGCTGTGTTACTGGTATGTCACCCTAACTCAGTGGTTCTCAATCTCCCTAATGCTGTGACCCTTTAATATAGCTCCCCATGTTGTGGTGACCCCCAACCATAAAATTATTTTTGTTGCTACTTCATAACTGTCATTTTGCTACTGTAGCTGCTTTCAACACAGCAGCTGCTTTCTACACAGTAGCTGTTGTCTACACATGTATGACTGGCCCACATAAGTACATTATGGCACTAACCCTGTCACATATGCCTGTATTTGCACAAGGGACTGGTACAATGATGTCATCGCGCTGGGTACTCCTATGTGGGCATATCTGCATGTGGGCAGACCCGCCCGGACATGGATAAAGGAGTGGTGTCTTGGTTCCTAACATCATCAGAAATATGTGTTTTCTGATGGTCTTAGGCAACCCCTGTGAAGGATCATTCGACCCTCAAAGGGCTCATGATCCACAGGTTGAGAACCAATGCCCTAACTGAACTTCCACGCTAAGTAAAGACTATAGAGATGAAATCAGCTGCCACTTTGGAGAAAATAATGAATGAAAACCTAATTAATGGAGTCAAAACATTGTCAGATACCGAAAGCCTACTGAATGGAAAAAGAGCACTGTCAGAGATAAGGCAGGCAGTTGGGGCTGTTGGGTCAGAAGCCATTCAAAATGTGGCTCATGAGGAACTGCTTTCTCAAAGTAGAATCCACCCAACTGATGTGAACCCTTTATTGTGCTCCTGTAGAACTTGTACAAGGGTCAAGAAGGCTGCAGCCTTCAGTATAGATGATAAATCGATGTCAAGAAGACCCAAATCCTCACAAGTGGATCAATAAGTAACATCAGGATAAATGGAGAAAAGCTTGAAATGTCAAGGATTTTGTTTCACTTGGATCCACAATCAATGCTCATGGAAGCAGTAGTCTAGAGACCAAAAGACAGTAGTCTAGAGACCAAAAGACATGTTTCACTGGGAAAATCTATTGCCCAAGTCTGCTTTGGTGTATTGAATGCAAGGATGTTATTATGCGACTAAGGTGCGCCTGACCCAAGGCACGGCATTTTCAATTGCTTCCTCGATACACGAAAGTTGGACATTGAATAAGGAAAACTGAGGAATGTATTGGAATTGGGGTGCTGAACAAGAATATTGAAGGTACCACGGATTGCAAAAAAGAACAAACAAGTGTGTCTCGGAAGAAGTATGGTCAGAGTGCCTGCCCCTTCGAGGAAAAGAAGGCTGGTCTTCATCTCCTGTACTTTGGACATGTCAGGAAAGCTCCATCCCTGGAGAAGATCATCCTGCTTGGTAAAGAAGAGGGACAGTGAAAGAGAGAAAGGCCCTCACGGAGGATTGGCACGGAGCTGCCACCATGGGCTTGAGCAGAGGCGTAGGGGTGAGAATGGCTCAGGACCAGGTAGGGTTTCCTTCTGTTGTGCATATGGTTCCTATGGTTCAGAGTGGCCTGAACTGCACCTCCCAACAACCACGTGCTCTTGAGCTGACTCTGACTCAAGGAGACTCCATGTGTACAGAGTAGAACTGATCCTTCAGGTTTACAAGGGCCTTCAGGAAGCTGATTTGCTGGCTTGTCTTCTGTGCATCTTTGGTTAGGTTCAAACCATACACCTTTTAGCTGCTAGGGAAGAGTTTAGATCTGTCATAAACTCCACAGAGATACACTAGCTATATGACTGTCATACAAGGTAATTTTAGAGAAAAGATTATTCAAAGGAATAAAAAAATAATTTAACAATAATAATTCTAAAAGATGTGAAAGTTTTTTGATCTAAAACAACCAAAGCATTGCACAGACAAATTAATGGTTACATATCTATATATTTGCATATACATATATTCATGAGTCAGAATGTTCAATATTGCTAAAATGTACATTGTCCCTTGGTTGACGTGTGGAGCTCAATCTCAGTAATCCAAATCCTAACCGTTTTTTTTTAATAGTAATTGAAACATTCATTCTGAAATTTCATATGAAATTACACAGGACTCATAGTAGCTAAGGCAACTTTGAACAAGAATAATGCATAAGGAAGAATATCAATATGTAATTTTAAGTCCTATTACAGAAAGACAGTTATCAAGACTGTAATGTATAAAACAGAGTGCATAAAATTGATCCACATGTCTGTGGATAATAGAGTTTCAAGAGAGCTCCAAAGATAATTTGCCACAGAAAGAGTGGTCTTTTGAACAAATGATTCTGTAACAATTAGACTTTTTATGCCCCCCAAAAAAGAGAGCTAAATCTTTGCCATATACAAAAGTAACTCAAAATGCATTATATACTTAAATGTAAAACAAAACTATAAAACTTCTAGAAGAAAGTCTTTCTTAGTTTGAATGAGTGAAAACATTCTTATATATGATGCTAAAAATAGGATAAATGGAAAAACAAATTGATAAATTTAACTGCTTCAAATTTAAAAACCTCTGCTTTTTGAAAAAGAGGGTGCAGAAAATGAAAAAAACAAACAAATAATATTTAAACGTGAAGTTTTTACTTGAAAAGTATATAATCTGACAAGACATTGAACCCAATGTAACTATTTCAAAACAAAAATAGAAGCTAAATTGAAAGAACACAATCCAATTTTTTAATGAGTGAAAAATCTGAAGACTTATCACTAAAGAAGATAAGGCATGAAGAAAGTTCAATATCATCAGTCATTAAAAGAAAAGAGAAACAGACTTCTGCCTGCTCAATGTGTGCGCAGAGTAGAAGTACACGCCATAGGGATTTCTAGTGTGGTCGTTTGCAAAGAGATCACCAGACCTCTCTTCTGAGCCATCCTTGGGTAAGTTCAATTTCACAGCCTTTCAGTTCAGAGTGGAGTGTTTAAACATGTGCAATACCCAGCAACTCTTCACCAGCTGTTAGGAAAATTCAACTTATAATCACAGTAAGCAGCTACCCCCACACACCCACCCACACCATAATTATTAAAATTGTTAAAGTTTAGAAAGACTGATCGTGTCCAGTGTTGGCGAGGGTGTAACTCGTACATAGCTCATATCATCTAGAGTAGTAAAATTAATTTGAAGACCTATTAGGTAGTTTTTGTTGTTATTGTTGTTGTTGTTTTAAAGCTAAACAAGCATCTACCATATAATTCAGTTGTAGTCTGGGTACTTTAGAGAAACAAATCCATAAAACTCATCTATAAGAGACAGTTTTATATAAAGGTTAAGTGCGCATCAAGAAAACATTCCAACCCAGTGCTGCCCAAGCCCACAAGTTCAACATTAACCCAATTAACCATCTGTCTGACAACAATCCACAAAGTCCTCCTTCATCTCATAAAGCACACACTATGATGCTGACTGCAGGTGGGAAGCTGAATCAGTGAGCATGTAAGCATCTCAACGCTGGCAGGGGTCTCCACATAGCTGCTCCAGCACCCAGGGCTGCATCAGGGTGGGTCCATGTGGCTTCTCTTAGGGATGTCTTGCAGGAAGTGAGCCTTGCCAGCTGAAGCAGGGAATTGGCTAAGGCAGCTGCACCCTTGTCCGACCATCACAAAGCAAGAGACCCAAGAACTCAAAAGGCAAGACTCGCAGAGCCATTTATCCCTCCACCCTTCAAGTAACCTCACATGTGTTTATCGGCCAGGTTGGCACAATAAAATAACTACCTCACCAGTCTATCTCATTCTACTTATTCACCCAAGATAAATGAGAGCATACATGTCCATGAAGACTGATTAAAAATTGCTTGTCGAAGCTTTGTTTGCAATGGGCAAAACCAGGCAAAAGCAAAAGTGCCCAACAACAGTGACAGTATAAACAAAGCATGACATGTCTATACACTAAAATACTGCACGGCAATGAAAAATACTAAGTGATCAAGGCATGCTGCAGCATGCATGAGTCTTAAAGTTAATCGTGCTGAACAAAAGCGGGCAGACTAAAGAGAAACGCATACGGTTTCAATTCTGTTTTGATTAAATTCTAGGAAATGTAACTAGTGTATAATAAGTAAAAGTAGATCCATGGTTACCTGAGCACTGGGAACAGGACCAGAGGAAAATCAGGAAGCAGGCATTCCGCAGATGCACCAAGAGACTGTCAGGCTGATGGATGTCTTCCTATTGTGGGCGTGGTTTCGTTGCTGTGTACATTTGTAAGAACTTGTCCAATTCTATATGTGTTCTTTTAAAAATCATTTCATTAGGGGCTCATACAACTCTTATCACAATCCATACAGACATCAATTGGGGAAAGCACATTTGTACATTCATTTCCCTCATCATTCTCAAAATATTTGCTCTTCACTTAAGCCCCTGGCATCAGCTTCTCCTTTTCCCCTCTCTCCCCAGTCCCCCCTCCCTCATGAACCCTTGATAATTTTTAAATTATTATTTTGTCATATTTTACACTGTCTGACGTCTCCCTTCAGCCACTTTTCTATTGTTCATCCCCCAGGGAGGAGGTTATATGTAGATCCTTGTTATCGGTTCCCCCTTTCCAACCCACCATCTGTCCACCCTCCCAATATCGCCACTCTAACCACTGGCCCTGAAGGGATCATCCTCCCTGGATTCCCTGTGTTTCCAGTTCCTATCTGTACCAGTGTACATCCTCTTGTCTAGCCAGATTTGTCAGGTAGAATTGGGATCATGATAGTGGAGGGGCAGGGAGGGTGGGGGTAGGAAGTGTTTAGGAACTAGAAGAAAGTGGTATGTTTCATCGTTGCTACATCACACTCTGACTGGCTCGTCTCCTCCCTGAGACCCTTCTGCAAGGGGATGTGCAATTGCCTACAGATGGGCTTTGGGTCTCCACTCCGCACTCCCTATCATTCACAATGATATGATTTTTTTATTCTGATGATGCCTGATACCTGATCCCTTCGACACCTCATGATCACACAGGCTAGTGTGCTTCCTCCATGTGGGTTTTCCTGCTTCTGAGCTAGATGGCCACTTGTTTACCTTCAAGCCTTTAAGACATCAGATGCTGTATCTTTTAATAGCTGGGCATCATCAGCTTTCTTCACTACATTTGCTTATGCACCCACTTTGTCTTCAACAATCGGGCAGGAATGTGAGCATCATGGAATGCCAGTTTAATAGAACAAAGTATGCTTGCATTGAGGGAGTACTTGAGTGGAGGCCCAATGTCCATCTGCTACCTTAATATTAAACCTATACGTATATGCACATAGAGCTATTTCTACATCCTCATATATAAATATATTTACATATGTACATGCCTTTATTTAGACCTCTATAAGTGCCCTTTGCCTCCTAGCGCTTTCCTCCATTTCCTTTGACTTTCCTCTTGTCCCACTATCGTGTTCAGCCTTCATTTGGGTTTCAGTAATTCCTCTAGGTTACATTACCCTTGGTCATGCCCTACCAGGCCCCTACTCCCTCCTCACCACCGATTTGGATCACTTGTTGTTCCCTTGTCCCTGGGTTTGTTAACACCACTACCTTTCCCCCCACCTCCCCTCTCCCATGTCTCCCCCAGAACTGTCGGTCTCGTTTTCTCCTCCACATTGTTCATGCAGCCTATCTTATTTAGACAGACATGTGGAGATACCAACATGCACAAAAACAAGATAGAGCAAAACCAAGCAACAAAAGAAAACAAAACAACAACAAGCCAATGACAATAAAACAAAACACAAAAACAAGAAAGAAAAGCTTGTAGTTAATTCAAGGAGTCTTTGTTGGCCTTTAGGAGTGTTTTCTAGTTGAGTCTGTTAGGGCACCAAGCCCTGGCCCCAAAGTCTATTTTTGGTATTCCCTGGGGACTTTGTTGCTCTCTTCCCCTTGCTATTCTATTCCATGCCCTTAGAAGTTTCACAGGGGCAGAAATCTGAATGGCCAATAAACATATGAGGAAAGTTCCTGATCTTTAGCCATAAGAGAAGTGCAAATTAAAAAAAACAATGAGGTGCCACCTAATTACTACTACCCTCAAAGATATCCCAATTCAAAAAATCAGAAAGCAACAAGTGTTGGAGGGGTGGTAAGGAGACAGGAGCTCTCTCTCATCACTGCTGGTGAACCTGTAGGTATATACAGCCACTATAGAAATCGATCTGGCAATATCTAAAACAGATAGAAATCGCGTTACCATAAGACCCAGCAACCCCCCTACTGGGCATATATGCAGAAGAGGCAAGAAACAAACCACGGCCAGACATCTGTGCCCCAATGTTCATTGCAGCATAGTTCACAATTGCAAGGAGTTGGAAACAACCCAAATTTCTATCAACTGACGAGTAGATTATAAAACTGTGGTACATACATACAATAGAGTACTATGCATCACTAAAAATCAGTGACGAACGTATGAAGCACATTGCTGTAAGGGAAGAACTGGAGGAAATCATGCTAAGCAAAGTAAGCCAAGCACAAAAGGACAAGTACAACATGAGTCCACTGAGGTAAGCTTTAAAAAAAAAGGCAAAAGAGGCATAAGGAAAAAGCTACTGTATGGAAACATTCCTGGGGTGAGACAAGGTAGCATGGCAGGGGCCAGACCAAATCCAGGGATACATATGGTATCCAACTAAAAAGGGGGGGGATTAAAAAGAAATGGGTAGCAGGGCCACAGGGCACTAACCCACCCAAGGGGAGGGTATTGTTTATAGCTCCACAGGGAAAGAGGGACCAGATTTCAACTCAAGCACCAAGATAGGAATGCAACATGCCAGCATGGAGTAGGGAACCGGTGGAGAGGTCTGAGGGGCTGGCCCCAATCCTAACTACGTGTGTACCTGCCCCTTCCCCCAGAAGAATTTATTTCAGAGGACAGCCCTGAAGCTGCAGCTCTGTGAGAGGAACATGTCTGATCAGAGCACACGGGAGCAAATGAAGGGAGAGAAAAAGAGAGTGGAGCACAACTTGGCCCACCGAGCCTTAAAGACGATATTCCCACTCAGAGCAGCCAATCCACAGAGAAGACCACAAGGCCGGTCCCACTATGAGACATGACATCCTTCACTGACCCATAGTCCTACGGGGGACAACACTGGAGACACAGTGTGGGAATTCTGCCCGATCTGATCCAATCACACCGAGCCAATTCTATATTTTAAGTGTGTTCAACTTATTAGAAGTGAAAATAATTAGTATGATTTTTAAGACTGAACCTATTTGGAATGCAGTCACTTTTTAAAACTATTCACTTCAAATGGGCTAATGAAATGATCTTCTGATGAAATATTGATCAAATCGTCCAAAATAAGCCACAAGGTATGAATGTTAAACAGCTATGCTTGTTGTTCTGGTTGGCACAGAGCTAGCCAGCCTGAAGGAAAACCAATGACAGCTTTGCTGAACAGAACTCAGTGGACCGACAAGTCCCTCCGTTCTAACAGTGTCCCTCAGAACTATTTTATAGTGGGCGGAAAGGCAGTTGTTTGTGGTGCCTCGGTGTGTGTTTTTCTGCACTTGGGAGGCCCAGCTGGCTTCCAGAAGGCACAGGTGGATCTGGCCCGAGGACAGATGGGCACGGAAGAGCAGTTTCAGAAACAGCACAGGCAGCATCAATCAACCGTAGATGAAGAAGAGGGGAAACAGGGTGGAGGAAGTGATGCTTCCTTCAGCCACAGCGTCCAGTGTGTTGCAGGGACTATCCTCCTGTGTGTGGGTTCGTGTGCGGGATGGAGCGTCAGCCCTGAAAGCGGAGAGGCATGGAATCCTCCGCCTTATGATACATATAGAGCCACATTCTTACACGGGCTGCTTTCTTTGTGCTTGCATGCTCGGCCACAGTTTGAAAGACAGCGCAAAGCCAGGTGGCACATAGCTACCTTGAACTGGGAACCAGAACCCCTTGGTTCTGCTCATGTGTCCTTTATTATTCCCAATCTTGTTTTCTGCCTGCTCTCTTATTTTTCTTATTTTCTCTTTTCTCCTTCCTCAATTGTTCACTTCTTTCCAATCTGCTTTCAGCTATATCTGTACAAAGCAGGAGACACATAAATATGGGGAGATAACTTCTGTCTTTAGCAAGCATTTACTAAATGGCTATTACAGTCCGGAAACCATGAAAGACAAAGAGTTACCTTTGTCTCCCAAGTAGTCAGGGCGGGAGATGGCGTTTTAGCTGCTCTTGGAAGAAAAGCAAGAACTTGTCAGGCAGACCGGAATGGTGTAGCAAGAGAGATGGAGGCATTTTATGTAACAAGGCAAGCGAGAAGCGAGTCGTGGAATATGGATGTCTCTGTGATTAACAGTGAGAAATCCAGAACAGCTGCAATGTCGGAGGAGGATTGCATGGTGGTTAGAGCAGTGTCTGGGTGCTGACGTAATAGATGAGACACGATGGGTTCTAAGAGGGTCTTGGACAAGTCTGAAGGTTGTTCCCCTCCCCATCCCCCTTTTGTTCCTCCAAAAACAAAGGTCGTGTGTGACTGAGCCATTACCAACTTGCCTTCCACTCTGTGCACTCATGCCATTCCCGCTTCTAAGGAGCGGAGGCGCTGATTTCCCAACACCTGTGTGTGCTGCCATCTGCCGCCACTACCACTGTGCTTGTTGAGAGTGCGGATTAGGAACCGCCCCTCACATAAAAGGGAATCCACGAGCAAAGCCCTCCGCTGAAGCAAGAGTAAGTTTTGGCTGAAAGCCTGGTCTTTAGATGCAGTCAAGGATAAAGAAGGGTGATCTACAAAGTTAATATCTTCAACAAGCAATGCAGTAAAAGGAAATAATGGATTTGATGTCCACACGACCTTGCCAGCACTGAATATCATTTGAAATGATACTCAAAATGCAACAGGCATACACGATAGACCACTGTTCTCTCTGCCATGTCCTCCATCTCCTTGCTCTTAGGGAGGACGAGAGGATTCAGCAGAAGACTCACAAAGGCCCGCCTGCTGGTATAGAGCTTTATTTATAGGCTGGGTGGGCCCGCGGCAAGTGACCCATCTTGTGGTCCCAAGCAACTAGCCTGCCTGGCTGCAACTGAGAATTCCACGTGTAGCAGTGGGAGGAATTTCAACTTCCCACTTGAAAGAAGAGGAACCTGAGGTTGAAGAAAGGAAGTCCAGATTGAGCCATGAAGTAAATTGGTGGTCCCTTGGTTTAACAACGAACTTTTTCCAGCAGCCAGGGTGAAAGAAAAACAAAAATAAGCCTAGCCAAAGAGCCGATCATAATTCTGCCAAGCAATACTCAGCAGGAAAGCTGTTGTCTCGGCATATGTTAGCCACACGGGAAAGGTCATTTACACCGCGAAAGATCGTCGTGTGGATGGTAGGTAACCTATGCAAAGGGCTTGGCTTAGGACCTGGTACGTACCACGCACTCCCCCAGGGAGGCAAAATAGAATGTCTCCATTACATAAGGCCTAGTTCCTGTCCTTTTGATGGTCCATGATAAAGTCCCATTGTACGAGGACAATCATGAAGTTAACACAGGTGCACGATTAGACTTAAAACGACCTTTGAAAATCACTTAGAAAGCTGCAATGATGACAGCAAGCACACCCCTTAGGAACTTCAATACAGCTGACTTCTTCGCTTGGTCTGTTCAATCAGCAATATTGGAGATGTGTTTGATCAACCATTATAATGTGGCTGGTTTATGCTCTGAGATCACACCCCACACAAAATCAGGTGTTTAGCGAGGTGTTCAGGCAGAAGAAAAGCAGATGCTCACATTCTTGCTCGGATGCAAGCTCTCTAAGAACAAGAGTGCCTCTAATCCCCCCATTTGAAATGCTTCCACAGCTGGGAACAGCACTGAAGTCCTCACTCACCTACGCCGCCAAGGAATTTGACCAACTGACTGTCAGAGATCCATGCTTGTGCCCATTCCAAAGAAAGGTGGCCACAGAATGCAGAAAGCAGAGACTATCGTCAATATGGCGTGCAAGTGATTCGATGCTGCAGATCATTCAACAAGCAGTGCATCTGCAGGACGCTGACAGCCTTTTAAGCTGGATTCGAAAGAGGAGGCGGCATGAGGCATGAGGCATATCGCTGCGGATGTCAGATGGGGTTTGGCTAAGAGCAGAACACACCCGAAAGATAGTTACTTGTGTTTTATCGACTGTGCAAAGGCACGGGACTTTATGGATCATCACAAACTATGAACAACAATGAGATTATGGAAATTCCAGACCACTTCACTGTGCTCACAAGGAACCAGCACTTGGACCAAAAGGCAGCTATTCAAGTAGAAAAGGGAACTTCCATATGATTTAACAATCAGGAAAAGTTTGCCTCAGAGTTGTATCCTTTCCCCATACTTATACATCTGTGGACTAAATGAATGATCAGAGAAGCTAGACTATAGGCAGAAGAATTCAGCATCAGAATCGGAGGAAAGTGTATTAACAATGTGCGATATGCAGCTGACACAACCTTGCTTGCTTGAAGCAATTTCTATTGAAGTCCAAGAACCACAACCTTCAGTATGGTTTACAACTCACTGTAAAGGAGAAAATGAAATCCTGACGATTGTCCCAATAGGCAGCCTCATGGTAAGTGGAGAAAAGACTGAAGTCGAGGATTTCATGTTGCTTAGATACACAGTCAACTCATAGAAGCAGCAGCCAAGAATACAAACGATCTGTTGCACTGGGTCAGTCCGTTGAACAAGACCTCTTTAAAGTGTGGAAGAGCAAGGATGCCCCTTTGAAGATTCAGATGCACCTGATCCACATTAGGGTATTTTCAATTGCCTCATCTGCATGGGAAAATTCAACAATAAACAAGGAAATCTGAAGAAGAATTGAAGCACTTGAATTATGGTGTTAGCAAAGGATATTGACATTGCAGTGGACTGCCAGGAGAACAGACACATCTGTAGTGGAGAAGGACAGTCAAAATGCCTCTGAGAAGGCAATATGTTAAGACTTCATGTTATCATGGACATGTTACCAGGAGAGCCCAGTCCCTGGAAAAGGACATCATGTTATATGAGTCATTTCTTCATCGTAGATGGTTTTAATCATTGCATTTCTTTGTCTAGGGTTTCTTTAAGTTTAGCCTGAAAAAAAAACCCACTTCCTTTTCAGGATAAAGAATAAGGATCCTCTTTCCAGGACAATACACATATCCTAGGACATAACTGGAAGCCTCAGGATATTCCTGCATTGTTTGTAATAATAATAGAGATTATCCCATCATTTATAAAAAATTTAGATTTAAATACTAGGTCCTTTTTCCCTTAAGGAGCCCTGGTGGTGTAGTGGATTACAAGTTGGGCTGCTAATCATAAGATCAGTGGTTCAAAACCACCAGCCACTCTGTGGACAAAACATGAGGTGTCTACCTACACCTGTAAAATGGTACAGTTTCAGAAATCCAGGGGCAGCTCCACTCTGCCACTGCAGGGTTACTGTGAGTTGGAATCAAATAGAGTCAACTTGAGGGCAGTGAGTTATACGCGCATACAAAGAGCCCTTGTGGTGATGTGTGTCTACCACTGAGTTGCTAATCACCGGGTTGGAACTCAAACCCACCAGCTGCTCCATGGGAAAAAGATGAGGCTCTCTACTCTCAGAAAGATGTACGGTCTCTGAAACTGTGTATAAGGTGGCTATGAGTTGGAATCAACTCAGTGACAGGGAGTTGGTTTAGGTTTGTTAAGCTGATTGCATTCAAAAAGCCTCCATCTCTGAATGTAAATGAAAATATTTTATAAAGTTCATTCAGCTAGTCCTTTATTAATTCATAAAGGACATGAAGGTGCCAAATATATGCCAGAAACTCTGCTTATATATGAAAATTATCCAGAGTAAATGCTAGGGCATTAGAGCATCACATAAAACTATGCAGTTATTTATTTAAAGAAGGAAGGGAAGATGGAAGAGAAAGGGATGTGATATTGATTGCCCTCCATGAAATACATTAAGGCCTTCAATTAAAATTTGAGGAAATGATATTAAGAGTCAATATGATGCTCAGAGTCAAGGAGCTGATGCGTTACCACACAGATAGTGAATCTCATAGTCAGGTTATGCCAGGCTTTCTGCTGCCTTGCCTTAATCAATTCTCAAATCATGGCTAAGTTCAGTATGAACACTTGAAGGAAATAGTGAGGAAAATAGAACAAAAAAGTAAGGATGTGGTCTATAGTTGCTAAATTTTATGTCAACTTGATGGTACTTATGTGGAGGAGCCCAGGGGTCAAAGTGGTTAAGGGTTGGGGTGGGATGCCATAAGGTCCGCAGTTCAAAACCATCAGTCAGTCCTTGGGAGAAAGATGAGGCTTTCCACTCCCATAAAGAGTGACGATCTCTGAAGCCCATAGGGGCAGTTATACTCTGTCCTATAGGCTCACTGTGAGTCAGAGTTGACTCAATGGCAGTGCGTGAGTGAAAGGCCAGTGTTTCCCTGGAAGAATCACCACCTGAAGCTCCCAGCTGGCCAAACTGAAGGAATATCAGTCCCAGTTTTTGTTCCTAAAGCATAGAATGGCAGCAGACTGTTATGGAAAAGAAATGGGATTTGGGATTACAAGCCCCAGTGGAGCCTCATACTTGTGAGTGTAAGCTTCAGAAGACTACGTAACCTTAACTCCTTCATTTCTTCATCTGTAAAAATGAAGTAATAATAGTAATTTAATGTTCACTGTGGTACTCCCCATACAATGGTATTATGATGATCAAATAAGAAAAGGAGTCTTCATCTGTAAAATTCTTGTAAATTAGAATACACTAAGCATTATGTGGTCGAGGGGAGAGTGCCTGAGAAATTCATGATTAGGGTTAGAAAGATTGAAATCAGGAAGACTAACTATGCATCTAGACTGGTTGCCCATTCGGTTGGTTTGCAAAAGTGAGGCCAAGAGATTTGCAGACCCCAATCTAATCACAGGTCAATATTATCATTGTTCAAGCAAACAAGCCAGCTTGTTACCGTGTTGGTTCTGATCCATGCGACAGTTCAGCACAGAGCAGAACTTCCCCCTAGGCTTTCCCAGGCGGTAGTCTTTATTGAAGCCAACTGCCTAATACGTTTGAACAGCTGACCATTTGGTTAGGAGTCAAGGGCTTTAACCAGTGCGCCACCAGACTTCCTTGATTGTTGCCTACAGAAGGTAAAACCTAGCTACTTGTATTAACTCCTTCCGTATACCGGAGGGTGGACACCTGGATCATCTGAGACCAAGATAAACTTCTTGTAACTTAAAATCTTTCTCCCTAATCACCTTGGTCATCCTCGCCATCCTTCTTCCTTCTTCTCTTCATCCGCTTCTTCAAGGTACAGAAAAGGATGGTTGATCTTAACTCACTCGCACCCATCGAGTTGATTTCAATTCTCAGTGAGCCTGTAGGGTAGAGTAGAGCTGTCTCTTGGGTTTCTGAGGCTATACATCGCTGCGGGAGCAGCAGGCCGTACCTTTCTTCCATGGGGCTGCTGCTGGGAGCCACTAGGCTCCTGCAGCATAATGGATGTAAGAGAATTTCACATTTCCCGATTGTCCCGTTTCCTCCCCAGTTCACTTCCCGATTCATGGAGCAGCCTCCTGATTATCACGTCACTTTCCTATTCCCTGTCTTTAAACGGGGAGAGTGACAGGCATCAAACGTGATTGTTCTCGTAGAATGATTTCTTGTATAAATCAACCATACGGACATCTCCTGATGGCCTGAGGAGGCGGACTGATTATTTCTTAGACAGATCACTGAAGGGCACTTGGGAATTTCTCAACTGAGAGGTTTGTGGAGAAGATGCCAAACCAGTGATCTCAGCATTTCTGTCCCTTTACAAGGCTGACTGGGCAGCCGGCCTGCCTCCTACAAGACTTGACAGTCCTCTCTCCCTCAGTGCCTACAGCACCTCGGTCAGCTTTCTGCACAACCTTCTTGTATTAAATCTTCCATGTATACATGTATGTATGTGTGTGCATGTATATATGTGTATGTGTGTGCTTATGTGTGTGTGTGCATGTGTGTGTTTGTATGTATGTGTGTATGTATGTATGTAAGAGACTTGACTGTTAGCCCTCCGGTCCGTGCCTAGTTTCTCTTGCTCTCTTTTGTAAGGTCTATTGGCTGACCCTAATCAGGCTATATCCCACAGCTGCCTGTTCAACTGCCTTCAGCTTGGCTTCTCCCAGTCTTAGACAACGAAAGACATGTGAGAATAAGAGCAGAGCCAGGATTTCCCCCTCTGTCTCATTGCCTCAAAAGGGGGTCGCCAAAGCCACTCACTTCATCTGCACTGTGTCTCCAGATGCCTGTGGTGAGTTCAGCTTGGGCAAGGTGACTCTGTCCCTTGACACTGATAACACAACCTGCTCCTGTTGTCCTTCCAGTCTTGGGGTGGGAACCGCTTCCTGCTATCCCCAGTTTCTGTATCGCCTCTCTGTCCCTGGTTGAGTTCTCAGCTTCTTCATCTTTGCATAACCAATTTCCAGTAACAATGGCCGGTTTGTGCCCCTGGTTCAACCATGATGAATACTTATGTTCAAGCCTAATAGGTATGTGTCTGTATCCCCAATATACTTAAGAGCTGCTGGGGCTTCACCTCAGTACCCTGGGTACATATACATTTGACTTGGTCCTTGATCAGTGATTGCCAACTTGAATTGAAAATGCATTACATGAGATGCTAAGCTGACCAGATTGATTTTAAATGGAGATTTTTGCTACTGTAGCGAAACTCGGAATTGGTTTAAGAAAATCACATGGTCCATGCCATTTCCAAGAATATAGGAAACTGCACCATCATTTCATTCAAAATGATAGCTAGTGTTCACTCAACACCTTGTATGCGTGAAGGCGCCTCAAACTATTCATGGAAAAGTAGAATTAAAAGATGATGGAATTTGTTCTATGAAGTTTTTCAACCGCCCTCTTCTTATTCAGCACATTATAGGCACCATTGGTAGTCTCATCACTACTGTCTATGGTGGGTAGTACCGAAGCCTTTTACTAAGGAGGGTAGGCAAATGTTCCTCTAGTATTCAAAGCATATGTTTTTGCCCCTCAAAAGTTTTAATGATTATAATGAGGCAAGCAAGTGAAGAGAGCAGCGAGAGAACGTGTTAGAGATGTTTTGAGGGGTCTCGGTACAGGGAAAGTAGGGCAAAGGCAGAGAGTGGGGGTTCTACTCTGAGAAGAGAGATTAGACAGACTCTGTGACAGAGATGGCTTCCTTCACTGGCGTGTGTCACAGACGACGATGAGTCGGGAGGTTTGCCCCAAAGCAGATGGCAATCAATCCGCTGCTCTGTTTCTGGAACTATAATTCGTTCTGCAAGGCCGGGCTCAAGCTATAAATCTCACACACTTAGATATCTGATTCTCCTATAAAACCACCAAAATAATCATTTTAAGAAAAGGGATTCCGTGCTCAGTTTGGGGTGGAGAAAAGTAGTATACCTTGACAGAACAAATAAATGATGCCACCTAAAACTGAGATTGGAGCTACTTGTAATACTTTTATCTTTCTGCAGCTGCTCAGTGACGCAGAAGACAGGCCTAGTGATCTCACTCAAAGATGGCACATCCCTGAAAGCTCTAGGGGACAGTTCTGCCCTGCACCCATGGGGGCTCCACAAGTCCAAATCAGATACAAAACAGCAACAAGCTCTTCATTTAGTCTAGAGGTTGTCAGGTAGGTGTTGGGTTGCTAACCTCAAGACTGGCAGTTCAAACTCATCATCAGCTCTGCAGAAGAAAGAGGCTTTTTGCTCCCATTAAGATTTACAGCATAGACTCTCAGAGAGATTTAACCTACCACCACGTTTTCAGGAAAAACAAAAAAACAAAAAACTACTCAGAGATCCTCTGGCAACTAAACTATTTTGTACTCTAGCCCATAATTCAGGATCAAGTGTAAGCATCTGCTTTTGGAATGCTCCTGGGTCATTCTAGCACCGCCCCAGGGGGACACTAGCTCCCAATTTACTCACTGCTGTCAAGTAAATGCTGACTCATAGTGACCCCCATAGGTTTCCATGACTAAAACTGTTGATGGAAATAGAGCGTCCAGTGTTTCTCCTGTGGAGTTGCTGAGGATTTGAACAGTGGACTATGTGGATCACAGTCCAACACCTAACCACTACACCACCAGGACTCCTTATCTCCCACTTTGGGAAAACACTGATTTAAAGGCTTGGAAACCCACAGGGACAGTTCTATTCTGTCCTATAGCACCACTATGAGTCACAATTGACTTGAGGGTGCTGAGTTTCGATTTTGAGTTTTTATTCTAATAATTATGACAATTTATACAATGCTATCCATTGTACCAAGTCTGTCCCAATCAATGGCAACTTAATAGTAGAGAGTTTAAATGCTCCCACGGGGTTCCCAAGACTGCAAATCTTTAGAGTAGCCGACGGCTGCACCTTCCTCCCAGTGAGCGGCTATGGTTCCAACCATGTAACTGTGTGGTTGACAGACAAGAGCTTTAACCACTTATTAGTCTGAGTTGACAAGAGAAACAAATTCATTGACAGTCTTATGTGTGTAAGAGAGAGTTTCATATCAAAGACCAATTGTATATTGAGAAAACAACCCAGCTCAGTCTAGATCAAGTCCTAAAGTCTGATGTTAACCAATATGTCTGTGTGAGTCAGGGTACTTTAAAGAAACAAATCCACAGAAACTCATGTATAAGAGAGAGTTTTATAAAAGGTTAAGTGTGCATCAAGAAAACATCCCAACCCAGTGCTGCCCAAGTCCACAAGTCCAATATTAACCTATTAACCCATATGTTCAACACCAATCCACAAATTCCTCCTCCATCTCACAAAACAGATGCAATGATGCCGACTGCAGGAGGCAAGTCAAGTCAGTGAATGTTGAAACATTTCAGCACTGGCAGGGGTCTCCACATGGCTGCTCCAGCACCCAGGGCTGCATTGGGGTAGGTCCATGTGGCTTATCCTCAGGGATGTCTTGCAGGAAGTGAGCCTTGCCAGTTGAAGCAGGCAATTGGCTAAGGCAGCTGCACCCTGGTCCAATCATCAGAGAGCAAGAGACCCAAGAACTAGAAAAGTGAGGCTCACCGAGCCATTTGTCCCTCCGCCCTTCAATTAATCTCACATGTTTATCAGGCAGGTTGGCACAATAAACTAACTCTATCCACCCCTTGCCAACCTGGCACCTGTACATAATTCTTTAGCTTTACAATTGCAATTAAGTATCACCTACACCTTAACCCAATAATCCTGTGAATTTTCCCCCACCTATGAAAATTTGTAAGGCAACCACTTCATGCCTTTATGTCCCCCAATTTTGGGTAACCAATTTCTATACTGCCCACTTACATCAACCCAGTTCTCTAAGAAGACAATCATATTTTTCGACATGAAGAGTCTTCATTCCAGTTGGAACCTTGTGAAGTCTGCATCCATAAGCAAAGTCAAATCTGGACAGGCCATCCATAAAGTCAGCAACAATATGCACCAGTTCACAGGCTCAAAAATCTCCATCTGGTCGGGTTCTGGTCAACTCAATGTGGGCTGCCTCACTCAGCCTCCACAGGGGGCCCATTGGTCGCCTTGCCTTGCCTTTAGACCATGGGCTCTCACCAATACTCAACAAGCCTAGCCCCCTTGTGCTAGGTCATGAACTTGAGACCAGTCAAACCACTCTCATCTTCTTTTTTCCCTGTAAACCAAGTCCTCAGGTGTCAGTGGCCAAATTCAACCTGTCTCTTTATTGCTGCATTTCTCCCACTTCCACTCAACAAGTAGATCCAGGTGGTCACCTAGCAAGCATTTTAGCCTTCTCTCAGGCTCCCTTTAACATTCAGTCCCAGAGAGTTTTCTTCATGGCTCCACATTTTTTTCCAGCTTCTGAAAAATACTACTGGTTCCTGAGTACTCTAATGCACTGGGTGGGGCACATATTTTCAAAGTGTTTTTTTTTTAATAGGCATGCCCTAAACCCATCTAAAGACCAAATTTTAATGGCTGAAGCAAGTGGACTTACAAACTTTCTATTTTCCTACTTCCATATTTTCCCAGAAAAATAATCCAGTACATAGTGTGGCTTTATCTGACCTCTGACTAGACAAAGAACAAAAACTTCCATGAGGAAGAGGTCAAACAAACATCTATTTTCCATCTTATGATTTGTTTCTCCAGTACCCCACTGCTAAGCTGCCATAATATGTTAGTCAGGATACCTTAAAGAAACAAATCCACAGAGACTCATGAATAAGAGAGAGTTTTATATAAAGGTTAAGTGTGCATCAAGAAAACATCCCATTCCAGTGCTGCCCAAGCTCATAAGTCCAATATTAACCCATTAACCCATATGTCCAACACCAATCCACAAAGTCCTCCTCCATCTCACAAAACAGACACAATGAGGAGGAAAGCCGAGTCAGTGAATGTGTGAGCATCTCAGCGCTGGCAGGGGTCTCCCCATAGGTTCTCCAGCACCCAGGGCTGCATCGGGGTAGGTCCATGTGGCTTTTCCTTGGGGATGTCTTGCAGGAGGTCAGCCTTGCAAGCTGAAGCTGGGAACTGCTAAGGCAGCTGCACCCTGGTCTGACCATCACAAAGCAAGAAACCCGAGAACAAGAAAGGTTAGGCTCACCGAGCCATTTATCCCTTCACCATCAATTAATCCCACATGTGCTTATCATCCAGGTTGGCACAATGAAATAACTCAGTATCTGATAGTAGTCCTAAAGTTTCTCCTCAGACTCACGCGCACATGCAAGGGTGCCAAATGCAGGAAGATAACAGACCTGTGGGTGCAAAGTCTTGTGGATCCAATGCTGCAGGTGGAAGCATCGCAACGCCCTGGCTGCCATCAGTGTTTCCATGTGGCTTTTCAACAGGAGAGAGCGAGAGAGCGAGAGAGTGAGAGAGAGGAGGAAGAGAGGGCATTCCCAAAATCCTCTTCAGAAGGTCAAGCCCACAAGGAGGGATCTTCAGGCTGTGACCTGATTGACAGGCTAGACTCCACCCCTTCATTCTTTTATCAAATTGAGATGAAATTTTGTAACTCCCACACATGGCACAACCAGGCCCCTTTAAACACTGGCAGGACCACTTTAGCAATTTAGCAGCATCTCCTTTCCCCTCAACATCACAAGCCCTTCTCCCCATGTTATAAGAAAGGTTATCGACAAGGAAAGATGTTGATGATTTGGCCTTGAAATGATTGGGCCATTTAACTTCACTCCCCTCGTTAGCCTGCAATTTCCGTATTTAAAGGAAATCCATTTGTGTCTGGATTGACCTGATTTCCTCAGAGTCATTTACTAAGCATAACTATGTAACATGGAAACCATTAGTATTCATTCTGGAGTAGTTTAAAGGAAAAAAAAAAAAAGGATGGATAAGGGCCACATAATGGAATATATATTATTTCAGCAACAATCCCAAACCCCATTTTTATTCTTTTAATTCATAGGCAAACCACTTACCATATCAAGTTTAATTTTGGTTGAAAGGCCAAAAATATTTGAAATGGTCACAATATTAAACTGTTAAAATATTCGGAGCAACATTCTTCTATAAGCTTCAGCGTTAGTCTTCAGAATGATCACATTTGACATAATTGCACCTTGTGAATACCTCACACTTATAATGACATCCTTTCAAGAATTATTACTAATTATTGTACTTGACATGACAAATTAAGCATGTTGTTTGACGCAATTACACTAAATAATTCAAAATGCTACTTACACTTAAAAATAGCAATTAGCATAATTAAGTAAAAAAGATGATAAATTTCACTACTGATTCACTCTCAAAAACTGGAATTTTCTAGAATAATTTAATATAGACTAAGCAACGCCACTTATAAATGATTCCTTTAATCGTTGAAAATGATGGAACATTATCAATGGTTTAATAAATGCTGGCAGAGGTGGTGTTTGAATTGCCTAGGGCTGCAATAACAAAATGTCACAAATTGACAAATTGGGTGATTTATAAGAGAAAACAAACAAAAATGTTGTCAAGTTGGTTCAGAGTAGAATAATAGTTTTCCATGGCTGGAATGTCTTGATGACTGGGACTTTCTTCCATGACACCACAGAATGGGTGGCTTTGAAACATCAACGTGTAGTTGGTAGCTGGCCTTCAACTAGGTGAGCCACCCAGGAACCTGCTTAACTTATGCAAACAGAAATATGTCGTCTCACAGATCTGGATCCTACATATCTAAATTCAGGGACCAGCCAAGACTTCAATTTTTTTAAAACATTTTATTAGGGGCTCATACAACTCTTATCACAATCCATGCATATACATACATCAATTGTATAAAGCACATCTGTACATTCTTTGCCCTAATCATTTTCTTTTTTTCTTTTCTTTTCTTTTTTTACATTTTATTAGGGGCCCATCCAACTCTTATCACAATCCACACATATACATACATCAATTGTATAAAGCACATCCGTACATTCTTTTCCCTAATTACTCTCAAAGCATTTGCTCTCCACTTAAGCCCTCTGCATCAGGTCCTCTCTTTTTCCCCTCCCTCCTCACTCCCCCTTCCCTCATGAGCCCTTGATAATCCACAGATTGTTATTTTGTCATATCTTGCCCTATCCGGTGTCTCCCTTCCCCGCCTTCTCTGCTGTCCCTCTCCCAGGGAAGAGATCACATGTGGATCCTTGTAATCAGTTCCCCCTTTCCAACCCACTCACCCTACACCCTCCCAGCCTCGCCCCTCACACCCCTGGTCCTGAAGGTATTGTCCACCCTGGATTCCCTGTGCCTCCAGCTCCCATACGCACCAGTGTACAATCTCTGCCCTATCCAGTCCTGCAAGTTAGAATTCGGATCATGGTAGTTGGGGGGAGGAAGCATCCAGGATCTGGGGGAAAGCTGTATTCTTCGTCGGCACTACATCGCACCCTGACTGACCCATTTCCTCTCCTAAACCCCTCTGTGAGGGGATCTCCAGTGGTCGACACTTGGGCCTTGGGTCTCCACTCTGCACTTCCCCCTTCATTCACTATGGTATATCTATCTATCTATCTATACACACACACACACATATATATACATATATATTCTTTTTTTTTTTTTTTGCATGATGCCTTATACCTGGTCCCTTTGGCACCTCGTGATCGCACTGGCTGGTGTGCTTCTTCCATGAGGGCTTTTTTGCTTCTGAGCTAGATGGCCGCTTGTTCACCTTCAAGCCTTTTAGACCCCAGACACTATCTCTTTTGATACCCGGGCACCATCAGCTTTCTTCACCACATTTACTTGTTCACCCACTTTGGCTTCAGCAGTTGTGTCGGGAGAGTGAGCATCATAGAGTGCAAATTTAATAAAAGAAAGTCCGACAGTTCCTGGGGGACTTGGGAAGGGGGAGGGGTAAGGGGTAAGGAAGTGGTGTTAACAAACACAGGGACAAGGGAACAACATGGGACCAAAAATGGTAGTGAGGGGGAGTGGCAGGCATGGTGGGGAATGATCAAGGGTAAGGTTGCGTAGAGAAGAGGTATAGCTGTAGCCCAGGTGGGGACGGAGCATGGTAGTGGGGCAGGAGGAAAGTCAAGGGAGATGGAGGAAGGAGCTGGGAGTCAAGGGGCATTTATGGAGGGCTAGACAAAGACATGTACATGCAAATATTTATATGAGGATGGGGAAATAGATCTATGTGTCTATATTTTTAGGTTTAGTATTAAGGTAGCGGAAGGACCTTGGGCCTCTTCTCAAGGACTTCGATTTTTATATTTGCTCTAGAAGGTCTTAGTCTGTTCTCTCTCCGGTAACCACCAACATTCTCTGGCTTGGAGGTGTGTGGAGCTGTGTCTTCACATGTCTTTTTCGCTTTTCCTCTTTCAGTGGGATCAGACGTGAACACTACATGCCTGTAAGATCCCACTTAGGTTAACTGATGCCGTCTTCCAAGGCCTCTTTTATAAATAAAGTCGTGTTCCTAGTCCCTGGGGTCAGGAATGCAACATGTGTTGGGGGAATTCAATTCCATTCATTAAAGGAGATGAGAAAATAAGAGGTGAGATGAGTGAGTTGGGTAAAGGGCAAAGTGAGCCAGACTTGAGTGTGAATCCCTTCTCCGTCTCTCCCAGCTGGGTGACTCAAGGCTAAGGAGACAGCCTTCCAGAGTCTTGTCCTCTGCAAGCAGGAACAATGTGCTTCTCCATCTGATGCAAGAAGAAGCCAAGATTTCTTGCTGCAGTGCACGCCACTGAGGAAGTGTAGGGAGCTGCGTGTCTCCCCACCCTGGATTTAAGCCATGGATTTACTCTCGGTTTCCTGCCATACAAACTGCCCTGAGGTTTCACTGCGCTTTGTTTCTTTCCCGCCAGAGGGTAGCTGCCTTGACCCTTGCTAGGATTGGTGCTCTTTCACTAGCAGCTGCTATGTTCATTGGTCAATACATGACTGATGGCATCTCCCCCCAGGCTCTCCAGGTATGCTTCGTTAGCATACTTACCTGTTTGCCTTATTTGGAGATGCACGACTATTGGCTACCTCAGTTGTACCTTATTTTACATGTGATGTAATGGTGCCAGCCCTTTGCTGGCTATTTAAACCTCTGCTCTCAGCTCAATAAATGAGGCTTGATCAGATTCCTGTCTTGTCTCCATTTCTCCCGCCCTTGCCCATCTTCATTCCCAGTCCCTCTTTCAGATATCCATGTTGTTGATGTCCTGCGGGACGGGACAAGGAAGGGCTAAATAATGTCAAATCCTGCTTGCTGTGCCCTGCTGATGAAAGGTGGGAATGTATTCAATGCCAGATCTCGAGCTATTTAGATGAAAATTAATTAGATATTAAAAATATCAATAAACTACCTGGAAAGGAGGGAAAAATGATCTCTAATGTGTAGATTTCTGAGGAGATTGTGGAATGATCTTTGCAAACATAGCTACCAGGGTGTCAGGCACCTAGTTCTTAATAAATGTTAGTCTGTCGTTTTATAAATACAGATTGTTGAAAGTGAAGCTGAAAGCTCTGATTCTTCTAAAACCAAGATCAAATTCATGGTCATCAAATGGACTCTGATTGTTGGTGACCATTGTGTCAATGTTCATGTGTGCCACAGGGTTTCCAGTGGCTAAAATCTTAGGGAATTAGAGGTTAGACCTTTATTCCATGAGAAACCCTGGTTGTGTTGGTTATCCATTGGGCTGCAATCTACATGGTCAGCAGTTTGAAACCACCAGCAGCTCCAAGGGAGAAAGACTGGGCTTTCTACCTCCATAAACAGGTACAGTCTCAGAAACCCGCAGAGGCTCACTATGAGTCCGCATCAACTTGATGGTAGTAACTTTGGGCTGTTTTTTGTTTGTTCGTTTTATTCCATAAAAGATTCCTGGTGGCATAGTGGTTACACATTGGGCTGTTAGTCAAAAAGATTAGTAGTTTGAAACCACTACTCACTCCTCGGGAGACAGATGAGGCTCTCTACTCCCTTTAAGAGTTGCAGTCTCAGAAACCCACAAGGGCAGTTCACCCTGTCCGTCCCACAGGGTTGCTGGGAGTTACAATTGACTTGATGGCATGCAGTTTTTCAGTTTCCTTTCATAAAAATGCTGGGTGGCATCAGGTCAGCAGGCTTTCAGTTAGTCACAGGGTCCCCGATCATTTGTGGTCCTGAGCAACTTTCCCAAGGTCAATAAATAAGTGGGGTCAGAACTTGAACCCAGGACTAAGAGTGACCCAGGACTCTTCATACCTTGTTGCTCTTTCTCGAGGACCTGCACTTGCACTGCCCTCAGTCAAAGCCACGTGTCCCTGGCCCTTCTGGGTGTCTCCCTAGCTCAGCCTGCTCCTGCTATGCTCCAGAAACACGGTTCTCTTTCCTCTCTTCCCAAGGACCAGAGCTAGCGATATAGACACCGCCCTGTCATTTGGATCTTGATAATTCTTCGCCTATTTGTAGAACACAGTGGTAAAGTGACTTTTGTCTAAGATGGCTTATCAGGCAAGAAAGACTGTCAAACCTACTTATTTGCTTCCAAGGTAAAGACACAGAAAATAGAAAGTCATGATGACGTGAGTGAACGGACAGGAACAAGCATCCTGAGGTGGTCTGGGAAGGGCTTGCCTATACATCTCAGAAGGTGGAGGTAGCAGGCTTGGCCCTTGGTTTCTGCAGAACATGGCAGCTAACCCAGCCAGTGTGATGGAAGTCTGACCACATCTTTGTGACCTGTGGATTTGAACGCTGTGGTAAAAATGGGTTTGTACAGTTGAAGAAAAAATGGAGCAAAACACCACCAGTGTAGTTTTTTTTTTTTAAAAAAGACCTATTATGGGCATGTTAAGGATCTCTGGTAGGGAAATGGTTAAGCTCTGGGCTGCTATCCAAAAGGTTTGCACCTGTTTCTTACCCCAAAGGAGAAAGATGTGGCGGCCTGCTTCTGCAGAGGTTTGTACTTTTGAATAGGCTGTGGAGCAGTTCCAGACAGTCCTACAGTCACTACGAATCGGAATAGACTGGATGCAATGGGCGACGTGCATGTAACTTCACGAAGCACTATGTTTAAGAAAGGGAGGAGGGGAGGTTCTTAAGCTGTTGAAAGACACATTTCCTTACAAACTTATGGAAGAAGAAAAAGGGGAACTTGGCCTTGATGCCAATTTGAACATTATGGACCAGGAATGAACTAATTTTGGAGCCAGAAAAATAGAGTGCTAAGCTACTTATTAGCTGGGTAATGCTGTGGAGATGTTTGAACTTCAGTGAGCCTGGTGTTGTTAATATATATACATTATTTTGTTGTTATATACAATATATATATGTTGTGTGTATATATATATATATATATATAGTGTGTGTGTGTGTGTATATATATATATATTTAAAGGCAGTGAGCTTGGGCTGATGTGCTTCCCTCACAGAGTTATTAGCAGCCAAAGTCAAGGGGCTTCTTCCATTGATTCTCAGGTATTCCCTCTGGGTTCCCATTGAAATGCCTTTCTGCAGACGCAACTTCTGTCTTCTCAGGGTGCAATACATGGGGCAGAAAGATCCCCTTGCCCCTCCAACTTATTTCAAAGCTGTAAGATTCCTATCTTTCCTGGAGTTTGTAAATACCACGTGGACCATCACTGTTACTGAAATGCTAGGTTATAGAACATAGAGTTTGAGGCCGAAGACCAGACTCTGAGTTCATCTTTGCCAGTTATATGGTTGCTGTTGTTAGATCCCTCAAGTCTTTCCAATTCACAGCAACCTGATGTACGTACAATAGAACACAGCACTGTTGGGTCCAAAGCTATTGTTCTTTCTGTTCAAACCCATTGTTACAGCCACCATGTCAAACTCTCCTACGGATGACCTTCCTCTTTTTTGCTGCCCTTCTAAGGGACCAAGCAAGCTATCTTTCTATCCCTGGGCCTGGTTTCGCCAAAGCAGCTGAGACAAGGTCTCGCCATCCTCGTTCTAAAGAGCATTGTGGCTGTGTTTGTTCTAAGACAGATTGGTTTGATCCATGATATCACTTGATAATTTCCACATTCTATGGGCCACATCTTGATTCAGAATGAGTACACACATGGGTCACTTTCAGTCAGTTGGCCAGGTGACAGTCTTCTAAAGGTCCTGGCATAGCTGAGTGAGGGCTTCCAGGGTCTTGGCAGCTTGCTAAAACATCACGGTTGGTATGGCAGCATCCCTAGAGCCTTGCTTTATGCTAATGCCTTCAGTGCACTTGAACTTCTTCCTTCGGTACCATTGGTCCTTGAACAGATGATGTCTATTGAAATGATTGATGGTACACAAGTTCTTTTTTTAATTAATAAATCTTTTTATTGGAGCTCATACAGCTCTTATCACAATCCATACATACATCAGTTGAGCAGAGCACCCTTATGCATTCGTTGCACTCGTCATTCTCAAAATTCACCTTCCACTTGGGTTCCTGGAATCAGCTCGGTTTCCCTTTTTTTTACCCCTCCGTCTTCCTCCCCGTTCCCCCCTTCCCCCTCGTCCCTTAATAGTTTATAAATAATTATTATATCTTATCTTACACTGCCCGGCGTCTCCCCTCACCCACCCTCCCATTGCCCATCTCCCAGAGAGGAGGTCACACATAGATCGCCAAGATCGGTTCTCCCTTTCTACACCCCCTTCCCTCCTGGTGTCGCCACTCGTACCGCTGGTGTTGAGGGATTCATCCGTCCTAGATTCCCTGTGTCACCAGATCCCTACTGCACCGTTGAACATCCTCTGGTATAACAGGTCCACAAGGTAGAATTGGGGTCATGATAATTGGGAGGGAGGAGGCGTTCAGGAACTAGAGGAAGGTTTTGAGTTTCATTGTTGCTACACTGAACCCTGAGTGACTCATCTCCTCCCTACTACCCCTCTGGAAGGGATGTCCAGCTGTCTACAGATGGGCATTGGGTCCCCATCATGCACTCCCCCTCATTCATGGTGATGTGATCCCCACCACCACCACCACCCCCCGCCTTTGTTGTTTTCAACCTGGCCTCCTCTGCCCTTCATGATCACCCATGTTGGTGTGCTGCTTCTGTGTGGGCTTTGTTGCTTCTGGGCTAGATGGCCGCTTGTTTGCTTTCAAGCCTTTAAGTCCCCAGACGCTATATCTCTCAGTAGCCGGGCACCATCAGCCTTCTTCACCACACTTGCTTATGCACACTTTCGTCTTCAGAGATTATGTGAGGAAGGTAATCACACAATGATTGTTTTTGTTCATTGGTGTCTGCTACATGGTCCATTCAACACCTTGTATTCGCTTAGGGTGTGTGCTTCTTCTCTGTGGGCTTTGTTGCTTCTGAGCTAGATGGCCACTTGTTTGCCTTCGAGCCTATAAGACCCCAGATGCTATGTCTTTTTGATAGACGGACACCATCAGCTTTCTTCACATTTGCTTACACACAAGTCTGTCTTCAGTGATCATGTCGGGAAGGTGGGTATCATGCAATGACTGTTTAGCAAGGCGAGGTGTTGTTATATTGGTGGATTATGCATGAGGAGGCCCAATGCCATCTACTACCCTACTATGGAACCTATAAATATATGCACATAAGTCCATTTCCCCCATAATCATAAATATATGTACATGTCTGTATTTAGGCTTCTCTGTATGCACTTTGCCTCCTACTCCTTTCCTCTATTTCCTTTCGTCTTCTTCCCATCCCACTACCATGTTCAGCCTTCATTCTGGTTTCAGTAATTCCTCTCAGTTACCTTGGTACACGAGTTCTTTATGTACCCTAGTGATTCTGTATTCCTTCCATCTCCCTTAGATGGCAAATCATAATGCAGTGAGTTGGTCAATGGACGGTTGTCTTTCAAATCCCACCCTCCTGATATTTCATGGCCTCGGCAGCTGTTGAATGATTCTCAGCAAAATGCATCAATGTCAGTGCACCGGCTCCCCACCTCAGAAGCTCAAGATGATGCCTTCTTGGGTGTGAGCTGAGAACGTGGCAGACACACAATGAGAGGCACATTCCGGTATCTAAAGGGTCCATTACAGGAGGTTTGGAGTCAGTGTGAAATACTTAAGAGGACACAGGTATTAACGGCCTTTCTAGTGGAGAGAGAAGAACAAAAACCACAGGGCATGGGCAGTGATGTTAAGGGGAGTGCTGTGTTTGTTGCAACTTGCTTTCCCTCCATTGGAGGAAACTTGCACATGCTAGGAGGTCACAAAGGAGCTGTCAGAGGCAGTCGGGAGAGTAAAGTTTTTAGAGGGCCCATAAGCAGGGTGTCTGAAGTCACAGAGGAAAGTCTTCGAAAGGAAGGAAAAACTAGTTCGTAAAGAGTCACTAGTGCAAATCGCCATCTAGGAATTGCTAAAGAAAGAGAGAGGGGAGAAGGGGCACAGAGAAGGACGGATTTGCATGTGGGAGGAGGTTAATTCCCTCCAACCTCTGCGGTCAGTGTGGTTATCCGGAGGCCTCCGCCAAGGGTTCTGGAATAGATCAAATGTAGTGAGTGTGAAAAGGAGGGAGGCGAGCAGAAAGTACATTGATTACTTGCAGTATTTTATGCATTAAAATGAAACAAAAAAAACACCTCTTTGTGGAGTCAATTATAGTGAGCCTATAGGTCAGGGTATAGGGGCTCTGTAGGGTTTCCCAACTGTGAATGTCATGGAAGCAGAGTTGCCTCTTTCTATCAGTGGATAAGCTAGCAGGTTCGAACTGCTGACCTGTCAGCTCGCCACCCACTGTTAACCCATTATGTCACGGGGGCTCTGTTTTGTACTGTAATAGCGAATTATGAACGCACACATGCCTGGGATTATTATGAACGCTACTTGCCTGGGATAAATCAAATAGCTGTCGAAAGTTAAGTGTGAGATTTGGGTCGAGTTAATGTTTGATGCTGTGTCTGTCTAATTTATAGACCATATTGTTCCATTTACTGTCCTATTTCCTTTCCTTCCCTCCTATGCCTTCACTGTCCACACTTTTTCTTTTCCCGTGAACTCGTGTGCCATGTATTCTTCCATGGTTGAATGATCTATCAGCCAAGAAAGGTCTTTACCTCTGGTTCATCCCACAAATAAACAATTAAGTTTACTAATTCCTTCAGTAAAAGAAAGTGAATTTCCCCCCGTGATAGTACTTGTGAATTGCTTTCAACTCTGAGGCCAACGCAGGCCTCCCATAATAAGAGCCTCAGCTGTGATACCTCTCTGGGTTGTGTTGTCGCGGTGTTTGCGTGCGGTCTACAAGACCTAAGGGCGGCCCTGCTCTCTGTCGTAGCTTGAGAACACGTCTGATGGTAAGCTGCTCTTAAAATCCAACTGGGTTCTCCTTCCTCCTCCCCCTCCTCCCTTGGTTCGGGTTTTGATCTTCACTTAATCAAAGGACTTCTGTCTGCTTCTCCAGCTCCGCCTCCTGCCACTGATTCTCTGCTCCTCTCCCATTATCTCCCTCTATGGTCACCAGGACTTTTTCTTTTCCCAAATGCTCCTCCGTCGTCCTGTCCATGCTCACCCTTGTTCCATTTTCTGAATAAGAATCTGTTTTTCTCTTCCACCCCGCAACACTGATCTAGCAAATCCTACTCAGCCATAAATTTCCCTAAAAGGCCTTTCCAGGTCTAGTCCCTCTTCTACTCCCTAGAAGAGCTGCATTCTGTTCTCCGTGCCTAATCCCATCTGGAAATCTCTAATGCACCTTTGTACTCAATTTGCTTGTGTGTCTATTCATCCTATGGGCGGATAAACATTTTAAGCATGGAAATTACTAATTTTTTTTGACCAGGGCTTGGCACATGTTTGATGAATGGATGGCTGAGTGAATGAATGATGAGTGCTCTTTAACTGTGCCGCCATGTATGTGTTGGTTTCCTCTGACCCGTGTTGAGATTTGCTCTCGTGTCAAATTGGAATTAAAACCCTTATAAACAGTCAACTGAAACTTCTTACATTTTCACAAGCTCCTTTTTGCTTGGGTTTTCTTGGTTTTGCTTTGTTTTCTTGGCTGCTTTGTTCTGCCCATAGGAGTGTAGGAATGGAAATTTAAATGGATAATTAGCATGACAGCCCCAGTGATTACTGCCTTCATCTGCAATCCCAAAGTAGTGAGAAATAGAGGCCTTGGGTGGATTTGGAGTGGATTTCCTTATTAGGAAATCACAGTGATTTCATGAGAGTCACAAAGGAAATGTTTTTGCTGAAACATAGTATGGCATAACTAATCAGGAGAGGGAAAAAAGCATATGTATTTTTAAACCCCACATACTAACACTCCGCTTTAACAATGAAATGATGTATTCAGGAAATTCTAAGTCTGCACTTGACCTAGTTAAACAGAAAGATGTTAATTCATCTGAGCCCCCAGTGGATAAAAAGACGCCTTGTGCGGTGATGGCTTCCAGCCATGTGCCACTTTCAGTTTCAGAGGCGCCTTCCCAGGCTTCCTCTCATATAATCTCCTCAGTGGGTAGGTGGCGTCGACAATTTTAACAACAGCAAAGGAGATGGAAGCTCACCTTGGTTCAGTGACTTGTCCAAAACACACCATGGCAGGCTACAGTCAAGGCATGAGCCCAGGTTGGCCTGAGGTCACTGCCCAAGTGCTTCCCAACTATGGTGCAGGATAGAACATGTTTGTAACCCAAATAAGTAGCCTGGGTGGGATAGCAGTTACAAGTGGGGCTGCTAACCACGAGATCAGCAGTTCAAAACCACCAGCCAATCTGTGGAAGCAAGAAAAGGCCTCTATGCTCTTAAAAAAGTATCAGGCTGGGAAACCACGAGGGTAATTCTTCCCTGTGCTACAGACTCTCTGAGTCAGAGTCAACTCGCTGGCAGGGAGGTTCTTTCAGACCGAATACCATGGAATTCTGGTCTGGCAACAGGGAGGAATTTCACTGCTAACTTTTGCCACTTCAAATTCACCTACCACCTCAGAGGGAGAGAGGCCTGTCAGTCTACCTCAGCAGAGATAGCAGACAAGAAAACCCAGTGGGGTAATTCTACTCCATCCCATAAGAGTCTCTGAGTTGACCCCTTGGTACCAAAAGGCAACAGAGAATAGTATCAATTCATTCAGATGACTTTGGCAAAGCTCTGAAGCTTCATAAGTCTCTTTAAAGATTTCTTCATGAACTCTTTCGAAAATGATTTTTACAAGAATGGGAATAATTCAAGTCCTATAAAGTGTAGACGCTTAGGTCTAAAGTAACTCTGATTCCAGTTCTACCTTTGATGATGATTCACTGTTTGCAATGGACTCAGTCATTATTGCTAGTAGATGTGACTTTGGCCAAATAGGATGTAGGAGGACATTTTTCGAAGGACGTCCTTTTCTGGTGATCTCATTGGATGGGGAATCAGGTGTCAAACTGATAAGGAATAAAGACTCTGGGTAGCTTCTCAAGCAACTAGTGCTTAAGCTGAGAAAGAGTCCTAGGCAGTGGGGCAAGTGAATGATCAGTGTCCAGAATCGATCTATATTGATTTTTCAATGCCTATCAATTCTTGGTTTTCAGGAGCTATCTTTTCCTGTGGGTGTTTTTATATCTGCTAAATGTCTGTAAGTTATGTTCTGAACCAATGTGGGTCCCATCATAGATTCTAAAAAGACAAAGAAAAAGATAAGTTGCTGGTGACAAGGAGACAATAGAACGAGACCAGAACCAAGTTCGGAAGGAGATAGGTCAACAGCACTCATCCAGAGGGACAGCTTTAGTGAAGGCTGACGCCCTTAGTGACAGCTCCAGTGAATCCCTGGTTCCATGAGAACTGACACCTTTATGATGTCCTTCCTCGAAAATCCAGTCTCGTATTTCGTAAAAGACAAGGCTGCTCGGAGTGTTCTTTTGCTCCTTGTCAACTCCAAGAAATGAAACCCTGTGATCCAGGATTTTACTGGAAACATCTTCTGAATGACCTTATATTAACCCGGATAGTATGCCCCAAATTCTTTTCCCAGTGCTATCGTTCCATAGTTAAGTATTTATTGAGAAATACTAAGCTCTGTTCATTTCAGTAATGAAAACTGTTCTAATTTTAATTATATCCCCAGCACCTCCATCTGACCCTAGGAATTGACATGCATCTCTGTTATGGCGCTTAGCTCAATTAATCAGTATTTGATGGAGCTGTATGGGTCAAGAGCTTGATACAATGCGTGTAGACAAAACTACCCAAATGTCAGGGTGTTCTGGGCCCTGCAGATACAACCATAAACAACCCTATAATCTCCTGTCCTTGAATTTCTCCAGCTAAAAGGGAAGGGAAGCCTGTGCAAACCAAATGCCATTGCATGTGCTTAATGAAATCAGAGTGCCTGGAAAGAGCCGCCGAGAGAGAAAAGGTTGAGGCAGGATAGACTAAATTATATGATGACAACAAACAACCCCACCCAGAAGCTTTGCAGCAGATGATGCATTTGAATTGTGGTGCTGGAGAGGAACCTCGGAAATACCGTGGACTCCTAAAAGGACAAACTCATCTGTCTTGGAAGAAGTACAGTCAGTGTGCTCCTTAGAAACAAGGATGGCAAGGCTTTGTGTTACATGCTTACAGCATGTTGTCAGGAGGGACCAGTCCCTGGAGAAGGATGCCATGTTTGGTCGAGTAGGAGCAAAAAGGAGGAAAGCCCTCCAGGAGATGGACTGACACACGCTGGCCGCCATGGAGGCTCACACATAGCACACTTGTGAGGCTGGCGCAGGACTGGGCAGCGATTCACTCTGTTGTCCCTGAGGTGGCTGTGGGTCAGCACTCACTGGATAGCACCTAACAATCAAAACAAAGAGCACTAAAATCTTATCAGACATCACCCCCCAAAACGAAACAGGGAACCCTGATATCGTAGCAGCTCTCCACCATCAAAACACTCAAAAATCAAGCTGATAGTAATTTATAGGGACCTCGTGGGTTTCAGACTAGACTCCATGGGGTTTGCAATCACCAAGGCCTTTGGAAGCAAATCCCCAAGCGTTTCTTTGACTGTGTCTGGATGGATTTAAAAATTCTAGCCACTTACACCCAGCTCTGATTTAGGTCACATTTCACATGCTGACCACAGATTGCTACGTGATCAGCTCCTTCCATCTTTGTTCTGGTAGACGTAGCTAGCCACTAGAAGACAAGAAGGCCATGTGACAGAACCACGAGGTGGGTGAGGAGTGATATGTGTCACTTCCTTCATGTCTCATTTGCAAAGCAAGTCTCCTAGATCAGCTTGACATCAGGGGGAAAGACTTTCTCTGAGGAGCCCACCGTGAGCAGCGTTGAATATGTTGAACAATCTTAGGATCTTTTGCGGGGACATTTTTTGTCATTTATTACAGTGAGAGCAAAGGGCAAGATGGAGGATTGGTGAGAGATGAGACTTGATAAGATAGCAGAAGTTAGTTCATGGGGGGCTTTATGTTATTATGCAGCTTGGGTTTCATCCTGTGAACAAAGAATATAATTCCTAGGTTTTTATTGGAAGAAAAAATGTGACAGAGTTACATTTATGATGTAAACCTATCAATCTATTATGCAAAGTAGTTTGTTGCCAAAGAACAGTTACCCAGAGTAGAGAAAGAGCAAAGTGTTGGAGGCATGAGCTCAGGCATCGGAGGCAGGCATGTGAAGGCAAAGGGGACCTTAGCGTAGGCAGAGACAGCTTCTACTAACTACACCTTAGATGGATTCGACTCCCTGAGAGGCACAATACACAGTGTCCTTTACCCATGGAAACTGTGTGCTGACACTAGTCCAAGAACCACTTTGCTCGCAAGACTCCCCAAAGACAAGATGATGACAGCTGCGTGTTAGACCCTGAGCTCCCAGGTGATCTGAGGATGCAGTTGGCGGTTTCAGAGGGCTTCTCACTGGTGCAGTAGAGACCATGAGGGATGTGAGGCTCAAGCCAATTTGTTGTGTGATCTGAACTGTGCCCCAGCGTCCCTCTGTCTGCACAGCCTTCCACAATTCACTAAGTGACAGACCTGAAACTCGGGCCCGACTCTGACCGCTCACAGCCAGTTGACCTTGGGTCATTTATTTCACCTTCTTGAGTCAATGCCTAAGGAAGGAAGGAAGGAGGAGAAAATTTTTAAAAGATTAAAAAAAAAGAAAGGTAAATAAAGACAAAGGGGTGGGATGGAAGGAAAAGGAAAATTAATTAAAATTGCAATTGTCATTGTTAAGGACCAGGGTCTGGTAGTGGCTCAGCAACCTGTCATTTTGTTATTGTTATTGTCATATTTTTGATTGCTCCTTCTTCCCTACATTATGCTGCAACTTCCTTGGGTGTTGAAACTGCGGTTCAGAGATGGCAATCCCTTGCCAACAAACACACAGTGTCTGCTCTTGCCTCCCTGTCCTGAGGAGGTTATTCAATCAGCCACTGCGCAGGCGCGGCCACCTATCCATAGGCAGCCAAGTCTGACACGGGCATAGTATTCAGATGACGTGAATGAGGGGGGCTTTATCAAATTCATGGTACCATTGAATGGAAGGATCATGGTATCTTTCTGTGAGTCTTTTGAAGCCCCCTCCTGTAAGTCGGTCACACCTATTAGGATGATGAATGAGAACGCAATCGCGTTTGTAAATTGCATTAACAAAAACTGGCCTAGTTGATGCTGTGGGGGAGGGCTCCAGAGCCCCTTCCTTCCCCGCAAAAGGGAAGTGGAGAGAGCCAGCAGGCTTCATTTGATCCGGACATCATTACTCATCTGCTAACGTAATGGGCCTTTAGGAGCACATGCTATACATCTGTGTAGCAAGGGCCTTGGCCTTCGAGAGGACGCAGAGACATGGAAAGCAGATGCACTGAGTTCTTCCCATGTTCATGGCATGTTAGCCATGTTAGCACAGCCTCATCTTATCATCGTTTTATTATGTTTTATTCAGTTTGGGGAGGGGTTACTATTTCTTGGTTTTTACTGGTGAATACATCATAAGTGGTGAAGAACATCGTGGTCCTACACAACAATTTTGCAGACTATGGTGTTATAAATGATTACTATGCCTCCTGCTAGCCAAAAGGTTGGAAGTTTGAGTCCACCCCAAAGCACCTCAGAAGAAAGGCCTGGTAATGATCGCCCTATGGAGGTCTACTCTGACACACAGGTGGTCATTGTGAGGCAGAGTCAACTCAAGGGCAAGTGGTAATTACAAGCATACAGATGGAATTCTGGCCTTCTGAGATATCCACATAAGCGCTGAATAACTGTCCAGGCCAAGCAGTGCATAGTAAGATTTGTTGGCTGGTGTGGTAGTTACAGAATCTGGGTGTCAATTGGGGACTTGAGAGGATTAAGAGTGAAGAGCTGGAGTCTAGTCTGTCAATCATATCATAGCCAGTGAGGCTACTGTGTGGGCCTGGCCTTCTCCTGAGAATTCTGGGAACTCTTGTATTTCCACCTTGGAGGCAGGAGACACTTCTCTCTCTCTGCTCGCTCCCTGAGAGACGCTCTACTGCTAAGACACATGGTGCTACACCCTGGGAGCTTGAGAAGCCACATGGACCTACCCTGATACAATCAGACCTCTGGAGCCGAAGAAGCCACATAGAGACCCGTGCCATCGCTGAGATGCTTACAACGCCACTGGATCCACAAAACTTCCAACTCGCTGCATTCGCCATCAATGAATGTATTTTTTAGTCTGAAGAGAACTTTACAGATTGATATCGGACACATGGGCTAACATTGGACTTATGGAGTTGATCTGGACTGGCTGGAATATTTTCTCAATGTTCAATTGCTCTTGTATCTAAATATCTTTCTTATATATGTATGAATGTCTATGAATTTGTTTCTTTAGTCTGCCCAGACTAACACAGCTGACCAGTAGACAGGGCTAAAACAGTCAGAAGGAAGAGGATGCAGCATGAACCAAACCATAACAAGCGAACAATCACAAGTCCCTGAAGCAGATCAGAGAAGTCCAGACACTTGCTCAAGATGACACAGCACAATAACATCAGGTCAGACAATTTACATTTACAGACAGATCTGTGGTGAGATTTCCCCTCCTGATACCCTAGCATGGCTCCTCAACAGATGCAGGGCTGCATGGAGGTGGTGCCCTGCAACCAGCCGAGGGTTACTGTAGCCTGGGAATAAGCGTTGAGGAAGAATAGAAAGAGAAGGAGGACAGGGGGAGGTTCTTAAATCCCAGCTCCAAGACATACTGGCTCTGTGCTCTCACGTCACCTCTAACAGGGTGACAGTGCTGTCTTTACCGAGTCACCATGAGCATGAAGCCCGGCTGCATGGGAAGGGCTGAGGCCAGGTTCTCCAGATGCGGGGTGTCTTGCTGATTACTTTATCACTCTGCTCATTTAGCGCACGCTTGGGGGATCTGTGGGAACCAAATTTCTGCTTTACCAAGAATTTAGCTATTATCTGTCTCTCTGAAGAAAGCCATCTTCCTTTTATCTGAGATTGACTAATGAGGCTATTCTGAGAAGGACTAATTACAGATCACATCCGGTGAGCGCTCCTCTTTCGCCCACACACAATTATTGAAGCCTCAGTGTGACATGCAGCCAGCCCTAGCCATGCTGGCCCCAAGTCTCTGGTACCTGTTAGCAGTGGTTACCCATAGCAACAGCAGAGTGGGGTAGGGTGGCCTGTGAGCGAGGAAGGCACTTCTTGCAGTGTCTGTGCTTGGTCTTGCTCAGGAATTTTCTTTTCTTAACGAGAGTTTATAAGGAAGAGTGTTGTCAAAGACAGGGGCAGCCAGGTGGGAGGCAGTTAGAATGAAAAAAGGCACTTCCTGTCTGATTTCATTGTAATGTGCTATTTCTGAAATAAAAAATAAATCTTCTGCCAGAGAATATCGAGTTAGCTTCTCTCCACGTATTGACAAGGAAGTTGACCGCGAAGACCCCTGCCACCTGTTACTCTGAGTTCTACTAATTCCTCTGCAGGTAATGAGTCTAGGTTTCAGGGCTTCTAAGCTCATGAGTTTGGAGAGGAGTAAGGTGGAAGGAGCAGGGAGGGAAAAAAAAGCTGCATCACCCAGAAGCGGCCCTCTGAGGAGACAAGCGCAGTCATCCGAACACGGACATGAAGTGACTCGGAGTGGGAGGAGCAGGTGGTCCAGTTTGCCATCTCCGCATAGAAGGCACTAAGGATGGGGGTGCATTTCATCAGAACACCGTTGCTCGAAAACCTCTGGCGATTTAACAGGAACTTCTGCCACTGGGTTTTTCTCTAAGTCATGTGACCTTAGTCAAGTCCCCAACCCCTCAGCAGCTCATAACGTTTTTCTGCCAGACAGGGACAACTTCGATTCTGCTGGGCTGCTGGAGTGTAGGAAGGTCTCAGCACAAAGCTTAGGACGTTGTGACATGCAACAAATGTGAATCCCTACTGTACGCGAATGCAAGGATCTCGGGGGGGGGAGGGGGTGCAAACCAATAGGCACTGAGCTGCTGACCAAAAGATTAGTATTTCAAATCTACCCAGCTACTTAGAGGATGATGGAAAACCTGGTGGACTGCTTCCATACAGATTAATACCACTGCCACCACCACCCCAAACAAACACACAAAACACAGGAGCCCTGGTGCCAGGCGCAGTGGTGACACGTTGATCAGGCTACTAATCGCAAGGCCCTCTGGGAGAAAGCTGGGCTTTCTGCTCCATCAAGAGTTACACTCTTAGAAACTCAAGGGTGGTTAGTTCTACCGTGTGTTACAGAGTCGCTATGAGTTGAGGTCACTTCCATCGCCGTGAGCATAAAATCAAACCCACCCAGTGGACTCCAGCTCACGCCACCTCTATACATGGTTTCTGTGCTTGTAAATCTCCATGGAAACAGGTCCCCTTGTCTTTTTCCCAAGGTGCCGTTAACCCGCCAACATTGCAGTGGACGTAACACTTACCCATGAGTGACACCGGGGCCCTTGCATACAGATGACAACCTAGAAAAACCAATGGGGAGATCCTTCTCTGTCATGTGGGGTGGCTATGAGTTAAAACTGACTGTCGGGCACCTAACTAGGTGAACACAGTGTGATGGAGCCATGTCAATAGGTGCTAAGGGTCCGAGAGAAACCCTTCTTGCAAACCTGCCTGCCCTGTGTGCTGTGCTGCTACGCCTTAACTCCTTTCAGGCATTGTCACTAACTGGCTACCAGCGGAGGCAGGTGAGCCCTTCTGCCTCTCTGAGTCTGTGAGACTGTGTCTGGGCTGGCCTGCGGAGCACCCTGGTGTGCGAATCTCTCCGAGTGCCACTACATTGGTTAGGTTTTGTGATCTAATCATCCACTACTTATACACCACCAAAGGATGATGCGTGACTAGAAGGCCCCACGTGTCAATGCACAGCGATTTGGAGTTTTGTGCCTATTGCGTCTAAACCTTTTCAATTATATCATGCCAACAGAAAGCCGGGTTGAAGAGGGACTGTCCCTTTCCTAAGCATCTCCTGCTAATAAACCAAAAACAAACAAACCCAGACCCATTGCTGTCAAGTTGGCTCTGACGCATAATGACCCGCATGACAGGGCAGACACTACAGAAGGAGCCCGGGAGGAGCGGCAGTCAGTGCTCGCTGCTGAACGAGAGGTCAGCCAGCTATGCTTCAAAGAGAAAGATGGACAGTCTACTGTCTACACATTCACAGACTTGGAACCCAATGGGGATGGGCCACTCTGCCCTAAACGAGGGCTATGCCTGGAACAGACTCAGTAACAAGGTATTTGCTCTTGTTAACCCTTGAGGAAGCAGATTGTCACCACTTTCTCTGGAGTTGATGATAGGTCCGTACTATTGATTCTTTGCTTAGGAACCACTTACCTTAACCATTGTGGCACCTGGCCTTGTTTTCTGATCGCAGAGGAAGGCAATTGAGAAAGAAATGAAAGAGTGAATCTGAATAATGTTGTTGCCTTTCATTCTCCAACAAGCCATATCTGTACCTCATTTTCTTGGGTTGTTACATATATCAGTTTAAAAAATTATTTTAAAGGAACTAACATGCAGAATCTCATCATTTAGATGTAAATTGATGGTATCTGTCTACCTTCAACTTTGTAGCTCATGAGTATTTTCCAAATAGTAGATACTTTAATTGTCGATAGCGTCGCCTCTGGTTGATTATCACTAACTTTTACATCTTTGTCATGTGTGTACAGGATCTTTTCATGTTTCTTGATTTTTTTCCCCCCGTAATGCCCTTGGTGTTTTCCTTTTGGGTAACAGGGCTCCTTTCTACTACGGATGTTAAAAATATTAGTTGCTGTTTTTTCTTTCCCCCATTGCTTTTAAAATTGTGTTTGTAACGTTCTGGTATGTGTAAAAATATCTTAGTGCGCATATAGTCAAATCTGTTGTTACTTTTATTTTTTCTGTTGGAAATCATTCACACTCTATGAACAACTAAATATTGATTAAATTATGTGTATTAACTGCATGTGTATTTTAACACCCTGTGGGAGTATATTTTGTTTTAGAATGCGGGATAAGATCATGTGTGATTTAAAACAAATATCTTAGCACGACATGTAAGTGTACTTTATCAAAAACATGTCTTTTTGATTATTATATACCTTTGATCACCTAATACAGTCTTACATTCAACAACATACTCAACAACTTTGCTACGTGTTCTTTGACAGCATATTTTTTGGCAATTGTGTGCAGCTACCATATTCTTTTAATTATAGTGCTACGCAATATTTTTATGTCTTGCTTAAAAAATATTCTCCCCTATTTAAAATGGTTTCTTTTTCAAGAAGAAAATCAAAATATTTTATCTTTTTAAAAACCTACGATTGCATTCAACCTGAACACTTATCTAGGGAAGACGTATTTCTGTAGCTCTCGTTGCTTTCTTTCCCGTTGCACATAGTTTTGCTATGAGTCATAAATGACTCCAGGCCCCTTAACAGCAAATTACTGTTTTTAGTTCTTTAGGTCTCAATTTAGGTCAGTTGTGTGACCGGTCATATCATCTCCCTGCTGCTATGTTGTTGTTCTTGTTGAACGCCATTGAGTCGGTTCCAACCCCTAGCGACCCCGTACACAACAGAACAACATATTGCCTGGTCCTGGACCATCCTCGCAAGTGTTTCTATGCTTGAGTTGATTGTTGCAGGTACATTGTGTCAATTCATCTCCCTGTGGACCTTCTTGTTTTGCACTTCCCCTCTACTTTAGGAAACACGATGTCCTCCTTTGGCGGGACTGATATATCCTGACCACCTGTCCAAAATATGTAAGACGATAAAGCCTTGCCATCCTTGTCTCCAAGGAGCACTCTGGCTGCACTTCTTCTAAGACTGATGGGTTTGTCCTCTTTGCAGTTCATGGTATTTTCATTATTCTTCTCCAGCACCACAATTCAAATGCATCCATTTTCCTTCGGTCTTCTTTACTCGTTGTCCAACTTTCACGTTCATAGGAGGCAATGGAAAATACCATAACTTGGGTCAGGTGCCCCTTCGTCCTCAACGTATCATCCTTGCTTTTCAGTACTCTGAAGAGGTCTTGTGCAGCAGATTGACCTAATGTAACTCGTCTTTTGATCTCTCGACTTCTCCTTCTATGAGCATTGATTGTGTATTCAAGCAAGACAAAATCTTTGACAACTTCCATCCTTTCCTCTGTTTATCAGAATGCTACCTATGGGGCCAGTTGTGAGGATTTGAAACTCCTTTACATTCAGTCATAATCCATAACGAAGGCCTCAATCCTCCTTCTTCGTCAGCACAGGCTCCAAATCCTCCCCACTTTGCATATCACAGGTTGCTAATAAATCTTCCTCTGATCTTGATGCCACATTCTTCTTATAAGCCAGCTTCTCTGAGTATTTGCTTAGCATACAAATTGGTTAAGTATGGTGAAGGGATACAACTTTGTCTTGCACCTTCCTTGATTTTAAACCATGCAGTATCCCCTTGTTCTGTTTGTACAACTTCCTGCTGTTTTGCCCTGAGTCACCATTCAGTACCTAATCCAGGACTCATATGCAATAAGCGTATTATATCTTGTCCTAAGCCTTCAGCGTCAGTGGGTTGACCTCTTCCAGCTCCCTCCCTTTAATGACAGGTTCATACATTCAACCCTTGGAAAACATGCTCACTCTTCTCTAACCCTGTGCCTCTCCCACTTCCCCCTAATTTCAAGTTATGTTTTCATTGTACTAAGGGTTCACACATCAAGTGCTTCGCTTTAGTGCTCAAACTGCCATGCATATTGTTGGCACATTGTAGATGACCAGGTGCCTGACATTTGTAATAGCTCCAAATAAAGAAAGATATAACTGACTTTTCTGTCACCAGAGGTTAATAGCAAACCCATGAGAGGTACCGTCTATGAGATGTCCTCCTGAACGTGGATCAGGGGCTGTGGACTGAGTGCAAGCTCATTGGAGGTGGGTGTCCCCTGTGGAGCTCTCAGCCTTTCTACAGCCTGGGAAATATTCTTCTTTACCCCATGTTCTCAGAAGTCTGCCACAGTTGGCGTTGGTGAAACATGGAAGGACATGTTTGTTCCGTGGTGTTTTTTCTTTCTGTTCAGTATTACTTGGATTTGCACCCCTTCTCTCCATCCCTTTTATCTTCAAGTACTGTCTGCTCCTCCTCCTCAAGGCAACGTGGGAACCAAGATGAACCGGCCGTGGTTGTGGCCCTCAAAGCACAGCCAAGCATTTGAAGTGCGTTGTGTGAAAACCCACGTGACAGAAAGTGCGAGGAGATGCAATCAATAAGTGAGCAGGCTCTTTGGGAGCACAGAGCTTCGAATGATTACCTGGGAGCTTTTAGAAAGGAAAAATAAGAATTCACCAGAAATGCAGGGGAGCCGGAGAAGAGCACATCTCACAGAACATATGATATGTATAAATGGCACAGAGCACTTTTCCATCATGGGCAGCTGTACTGAGTAGGCATGTGGGAAAAGACTGCCATTATCAAAAAAGCATCAAGTTATCTTTGTCATGACCAAAATCCTGTACAATTCAAGTACCTAGTAAATCATCATCATCATCAAATGCAGGAAAATTAGCCCTGCACTTCATTTACAGTGTGCTAGGATACACATCCTCATGTTACGTTACGAAGGAAACCAACACAAAGCACATGGGCTAGGAATTAAAATGCTCACCGTGAATGCCAGTGCTCATCCTGACAACCATGTCATCAAGCCATTGCTCGCCTCCTTGACTTCATTTACTTCTCAAAAGGGTAAGAGTCATACCACGGACTAACTTCAAGGATGGCTCTCCAGGTCACAAGGCATAGCGAATGGACAATTCACGGCCGCCCCGTCTCTCAATATGCAGAACTGTCATGCCACTTATGCAGGACATTATATGGACACCGATTTTGGAGACATATCAGGTGATGGTTGAAAGTCCGCTTTCCAAATGCTAGCTGAGTGAGGCTTCTTGTTATAGAGCAGTCAATTGTACCACCTCCTAAGCCAGCACTGTTTCTCCAGGGAGATTACGCCCCTATTGATTTCACAGTGCTCAGTACAGCAGCCCCTCGGCTAGGACAGCATGCACACGCTTATAAAGACACTCGATACCGAGACTATGTGAAAAAAACTATGCCGTTTGTATGTGAAGCTGAAATAGGTACTGTTTGGGGAGGTAAGAGTGAACTGTGTGTGTGTGTGTGTGCGTGTGTGTGTGCGCGCACGTGCACTGAGAAGCAAAGCTGTAAGCAGCATGAACTGCAGTGAGTTCAACTGTCTGAAAAGGTAAGAAGTATTTTTATAACCAAAGCACGAGACAACACTGACCATTTCTACTCACACATTAATTTTCTATGACTGTCAAACACAAGAATTAGGGTTCATATTTATTTTTCTTCTTCTATCAGTGTCTCTTGCCAATCAATATATAAAACTGATCAGTCTTTACTGAGAGTGGCAACTGGAGATCGGAGTTTTGGACAGGCCCCACAGGACAATTACCACAGAATTTGCTTCAACTCTCAGGACGGCTTTCAGACTCACACAAGCTACTGTGCTGCTGGAACACGTGTAGATCTGTCTGTTGGAAGAGACTGACAAGGCTTTGGATTGTGGTTACGCACCTGGTTAGACATCTACTATTCCCATTGCCTATTTTCTGAATATTGTTACTGGCTTCTCTGCCTCCTGATCTGCATTGTGAGCTCCCCAGGACGACAGACTGAGTCCTGCTTTCCTTTTTATTTCTCAGCACTTAACAGAGACCTTGACATGGGGGTTCATGTGAGAGGAGGGTTTGATTTTGCTGTCCCTCAAGTGCAGCCATCACACATCTTTTGGTGGAGACTCGCACTGAACACGGTTCAGTAAGATTTCCAAATTAAGACAAGGAAGAAAGGCTTGGTGATCCACTTCTGAGAGCCAGTCGATGAAAACGAAAGATGACAACAATCCAATCCCACAGTGCATGAGGTACAATGACAACTAACAGCAACCTGGGCCCCACACATCTGGGGTAAAGTGCCCTGAGTTGCATGGCAACCCTGGGTCTAATCAGTTGAAGGAAGCACTCACCAGGCCTGTCTTCTCATAGTTGTTACGTTTCAGCTCATTGTTGCAGCCACTGCTTCAGTTCATGTAGCTGAGGTCTGTGTCTTGTTTAGCTGGCTTACTGCTTGACAAAGAATGACATCCTTTCCCAGGGACTGGTCTCTCCTGATGGCATGTCTGCAGTGCCCAAGATGGAGTCTCACCACCTTCCTCCGAAGGAGCATTTTGGCTGTACTTCTTTTAAGGGGACCTGGTTTGTTCTTCTGTTGGTGGTACTTTTAGTAGGTCCCTGGTGGCTTCAGAATGCACAAGTCTTTGGCTTCTTGCCTCATTGGGCAGCATTTGCATGACTATGAGGCAATTCCAAGTGACTTGTCTTGGGTCCCATGCACTTGGTCCTTAAAGGGGAATCCTTGCTCTTTTAATACCTTCAGGAGGTTTTCTGCAACATCTTTCCCCAGGGTGATATATCATTCGATTTCCTGAGTGTTGCTCTCATGAGCATGGATTGTTAATCCAAGTAAAGTTCAATCCTTCACCAGGTCTATCTTCTATGCTTTGATCATGACTCGGTCCTCTGGTGAGGATTGTGTTTTCTTTATGTTGAGTTTTAATGTGTACTGAAAGGTTGTAATCTTTTTCGTCACAAACACTTCAAGTTCGCTTTACTTCCAGCAAAGAAGGCTAAGCCATCTGTACACAGAAGGTTGTTGGCCTCCCTTTAATCCTGATACCAGACTCTTCTTCATAAAGTTCAATTTACTCAACACTGAGATTAAATAAGTACGACACAACTCTGACACACAGCTTCCCTGATTTGAAACCATTCATTTGTTCTATTCAAACAACTGCTTCTTGGTTCTTTACAGGTTCTGAAGAGCACAGTAAACTATTCTGAAATTCCTATTCTTAGTAATGTTATCCAGAGATAGTTTTAGGACTCAAATAGTTCAATGGCTAGCACATAGTAGCACTCAGTAAATGCTAGACCTTTGGCTTTGTGCTAAGTTATGTATTGGGCTGCTAACCTCTGGCATTGTAGTGGATTGCACATTGGGGTGCTACCCTCAAGGTCAGCAGTTTGAGACCACCAGTCTCTGAGAGAGAAAGACGACAGGTTCTCCTCGGGTTCAGAGCCACAATCATGGGACCCAAAAGGCCAGTTGCAGCTACAGGATTGATGTGAGTCCGGATTCAGTCAATGATAGTGAATTGGGCTTTTTGGTTAACTATCTAGCACCTTGCTAGGGGATATTACAAGTTTCCTGTCATGCAGGACATCAAATTTTTGAGAGTGAAAAAAAAGAGCCTTAGAGTGCTTAGTGGGTGCTTGTGTGGACCAACGGTTCCTTGAGGGTAAGCCAGGGGGGAGTGGGGGTTGGAAGGGTGAGCACAGGAATGAAGAGTGTTCTAAAACTGATTGGGCTGATGACCGTGCAACTCCTCTTGATGTGACTGAATGACTGGATTTCATGATATGTGAAGTATATGCCAATAACACTGATTAAAAAAAGAAAAGGGTTGGCAGACTCCAAGACTGCCGAAGGGAAGACCTCACACTGGTTTGCCCTAAGTGAGCAAGGAGGAGCCAAATGCCACACAGAGCTTTCACTGGCAAATGAAGGCACACATGACTACACGGATGCTCCTTCTGACTCCTAAGTTATCCAGGTTCTGACATGCAAGTTCCCTAGAAACTGAGATGCAGTGTGATTACAAATCATTCTGCCTCTAAGACAAAGAGATCGGTGGCTCAGAAATTAATGAGTCATGGACGGCCCAAGAGCCACACTGGAAAAGAAGAAAGACATTTAGAAATCATGCAACTGAATGTCGTTATCTCGTGATGGACAAATAATCAGATCACTCCTGAAAGTGCATCCCAGGGAGCTGGGATCAGTACATGACCTGCCATTGTCCCACCTGGGTCAGGTGGATGTTCCCTGAAGAAGTTTGGCACATAAGAGATTGATGGAGGCAATGCTTGTAAAAGACAGTGTGTGGGTGTGTGTGAGTATGCAGGGGCTGTGATACTCACTTAATACATAAAGCTTTCAGACTCTGTTACTAACTCACCCCTGATAAAGGAAGGGGAAGGCAGTGGTCAAGAGAGTCAGGCGGCATGGCAGCCCTAGCAGTTTCAGCCAATTCAGCAAGAAGTTTTAGAGCAAAGCTAGTCTGTTAGGGGAGTCCAGTGCCGAGCAAAATCACCAGTGACCTTCATCTTGCTCAGTCAGTGCCTGGGGCTTTGCAGGAAGAGCCTGGCCCTGGTCGGCTTGGGAGTTGAGGTGGAGCCTGACCGTGCTAACAAGGGAGACTGAGTAACTGTGCTCCTTGCAGTAGAGCAGTGAGTTCTCTGTTGAAAGAAGAGCCAAAGGATGTGCCTCTGTGGCTGCCTAAGTGCACCACCCACCCCGACGTGCCGGCACGTCTACACAGCATCACGTCATCCTTGTCACTAGCTCTGGGTCTGATCATGCTCTGGGGTCCCGGATCCTCAGCCCTGGATCTTTGGGTGTGGACACTGCCTGGAAACTTGACTACACCATCCACCACCACCCTCTCCCCCATTGTAATAAATGGAATTAGTTCTTGCTCCTGAGTTCAGGCTTGCCCGTTCCTTCTAGACTGGGTTACTAAACTGCTGGTTGCTGTCTCCCAGTCCAGGGTACCAATCATTATCGCCATGGACAAGGCCTCTTGATGGGAGGCCTACTGGTAGCAGCTTTCAGGTGGGTATGCAATGTATGGTGTTGCCAGGTGGAGACAAACAAATCCATGCCTAGTCTTGTGCCATTCCCAGAATCAGTTGCCATTTTTACCACTGTCATCAATGTGATCATTGACTGATTTTGGAGAGTGGGTTGCCAGACTTTCTTGTTAGTGCATTTTAACCTAGAATCTCCGTCTACATCTATTTAGCATCATAGCAACACATCAGCCTCCACTGGCTGGTGACTGACGGCTGTACTTAAGGTGCATGAAACCCAGGTCCCCAACAATAATTCCACCAAAGAACCCGTCAAATGCGCCATAGGTCTGCAAGAGGAGTTCAACAAATATTTTAGACAGGTAGCCTCTTTCAACTACCCCAGACAACATCTTTTTCTTAAACCATGCTTTGTATCTCCTGAGTTTTGTGAAACTGTCTTAGTATAGGACCTGCAGAGGAGATGAGGTCCATGGACAAGCTACTTAGAAAGGGAGAAGTTTGCTCTGATTTTAACATCCCCCAAAGATTAAAAGTACAGCTTTCCATTGTCTATTCACCCTGCCAGGAAATTGTTCTACAGATCTGACCTACATTTGTCCAGCTGTGACTGAAACAGCTTTGTCCTGGGTGGTCCTCGGCATGGGCAGCTGGTGAAAGAACTCTTTGTGTCAAGTGACACGAGCAAGGCTCTACCCAGACCTTTCCCTGAGCTGGAAGATAGGCTTAACTCCAGGTTAAGACCCAGCTGATATAGCAGCGACTAGGAAGGCGGCTAGCGTGCAGTTGAAAACTGCGAAGGATTCAAGTTTCAGCTCTTTTTCTGCCCTGCTGGGTGACCTGGGCTTGGTCAGCTAACCTCCAGGAGCCCACATGTTGCCATGTATAGTGCACCCAATAATGCCCATGTCCCAGAGCTATTTGTATGTGAGATGATAGATGTGAGTTGCATGTTCTGTATTGTTTTTTAATGTGTCTAGCAACTGCTGCTAAAATATAAGTTTTTCTGAACCCAGATAGGGAAGTGAGCATTCTAAGGTCACTGAGCCAACCCACATTAGAGTTTAAAACATCTCTTTCTTCACAGTCCTGGTACTCTCCCCCTAAGACCTCCTTGAACCTCATACCGGTTGGAAATCTCCCTCTGACCTCAACATAATGAGACAGATATTGCGTCAGATAGAGAGAGGGATAGGATTGCCATAACTAAATAAAACCCTGAGATAGGCAGCTTTGAATAATGGGACTCTATGGTCTCACAGTTTGGGAGAATAGATGTTCAAACTAGGGTCTTGGTCATGCCAATGCCTTTTATGGACCTCCCTCCTGGTTGCTCGTGACTTCTGTCCATCTTTGGCCTACTGGTGGAACTGATAGACTCATCTATGCATGTTTCCGCCCCCCCCTCTCTGTATTTTGTTCTTTTGTCAGATGCCACTCAGAAGAGACCCTGCTTACAGATCACCCCACTCTGGTAAGGACTTATTAGCACAACAAATAAGACCTCTATTTCCAAGTAAGGTCATGTTCACCAGACAGAGGTTAAGACTTCAACAAAGCTTTCTTTCGAGAGGACACACTTCAACCCATCACAGGGCCACCAATAAAATAGTCTATAAACTTCTTGATCCTCCCAAGAAGATACTTTGGGCCTCCGGACTACCTGTCTGATGTGCACTCACCTGAGCGCATCTCCCAGCAACCCCACGTCATGCTCAGCTGAACTTGCTTGCATTCATGCAGTCCCATCATTCCATGGAAACAGACAGTGAGGGGGTTGACAAGGCAAAAAAGCAGAAATAATCAAGGCTTTCAACGTGGGCTGTCTTGGCTGCAGTCGTAGCTGTGTGCCGTCATTCCAGACACTTTCCTGCCGAGCAAAGCCAGCTGTGACTGGCCCTGTCACTATTTCTACATCAAATAAGCACATTTGCTTTCTTCCCAAACAGTACCTGGAGGCATCAAGGACAGAATAAATCTTTAGTGCCAAAGGCACCTGAGTAAGTCTCATCGATGGAAGAACTAAAAAGAGAATGAGGCGAAGTGGTCCTAATGGGCCTGGACAAGGAGGTGGGGGCAGCGGCTGCTCCGAGTCTGATTCACTCATGAATGGTTGGGAAAAGAGTTCATTGTGATTGGCTCCTGCTCGGTATAAACTGAGTCATCTCAGCATCAGAAGCAGGAGGAGATTGCATCCTTTGGATCCTAAGATCCCGGCACATTGAACCTGCTTTGTTCAGATCTGGTCAGAAGATTTTCAGATTTGGGCTTTAGTCCAAATACATGTGAGTCATCTAAGCACACATGTGTACACACACATATCTGAATCCACATGCTAACGTGAGTTATGATTAGAATTTGTGCCTTGTGCAACTGGCACTGTACTTGGCTTTGCCCTTGGCCTGTATTCTCTTAGGTGGCCAGATCGAGGTAGACATCCACTCCACAGTTCCATCCTTAGCTCTTCTCTTTGCCTGGTTCAGATAGTCTGCTATTTCGATGTGTGCTGTATTCACCACAGATCAAATTTATCAATTTGGGGAACACAAATTTGGCTGGCCTTGAGCCATATAATGTTGGTTTCATCACTTAATGCTTGGATGACCCTTGACAAGTTGATTCATCTATCTGGGTTGGTGTTTACATCTGCTAAATGAAGAGAATAATATATTCCTTGCCTACCTCATCAGACTGGTATGTGAAATGAAATTTGTAAATATGCCTTGTAAACTGTGACATCCCATACAAATGAAAGAACATCCAAAAATATGACATTTGTTTTACTTTATTTTGCTTCTTGTGCAATGCGTTTTGAAACACATTTGACTTATCTCTTTAAATAAAATTCTCCTTGAAGTTATCATAGTAAGAAAATTTGGGAATGCTTTTGAAAGATAGGAAGATTATATAAAAATGATCATCATTCACTCTTCTTTCTGTGCATGGTTGTGTTCAAGTGGCTGTAACAGAATTCCACAAACTAGATGCCTTAAAACATCAGGCACTTTGAACAATATGGTTTTTCTTAATATAGAGTTGATTTCCTGTATTCTATGCAACATTAAACAGGTATTTACCAGGCGGGAGAACACATAACACTTTGAAAGTTTCTTTCTGGCTAGTAAGGCTAAGAGTTACATATGAACTTGTCTGTATTTTATGACATAACTAGAATGAATTTGTGTTTATATATAGTCATTGCCAGAGTAGCAAATGAATTACTAAAGAGAATGTTGTATTGAAACATCTGATAGAAGTGTCAGATAGGGTGTTTGAAGAGATTTTTTTGAAACCCAAGTCATTTCTCAGAGTTCTTGAAACTAGAAGTCAAAAATCACAGTGTCAGATGAGCCCCATCCTCTCTGGAGGCTGGTGGGAAAATTATTCCCTTTTTCTGCTTCTGGTGATTCCTGACCTCCCTACGCTTGTTGATGTGCCCCTCCTTTCCCTTCCTCCTCGTCCTCTGTTTGATTGTAGGACACAAGCCCCCTCCTCCCGTATGCCCCAATGTTAACTAATAGCATCTTCAACGACTTATTTCTGAAGATCTCATTCATCGACTCCAGGGTTTAGGATTTTTCACACATATCCTTGGGGGACACAATTCAACCTGCAGCATGTTGCAAACCTATAAAAGCTGGCTCTTCCCAGTCCACCCCAACTCATAACACTCTTTTTTTTTTTTTACTCATAACACTCTTACAGAACAAAGTAGAACTATCCCCTCGAGTTTGCCTTTCTTTTATATTTTTTTATTAAATACTTTTATTGGGGGCTCTTACATCTCTTATCACAATCCATACATTCATCCATTGTGTCAAACATATTTTATATGTGTTGCCATCATCATTTGCAAATCATTTTCTTTCTACTTGAGCCCTTGGTGTCAGCTCCTCATTTTCCCCCCTCCCTCGTGAACCTTTGATAAGTTATAGATTATTTTTTTCATATCTTACAGCATCTTTTGTTGCCCTTAACCTATTTTTCTGTTGTTCATCCCCCTGGGAGGGATTATATGTTGATCCTTGTGATTGGTTTCCCCCTTTTCTCCCCACCCTCCCCTAATCCTCCTGGTATCTCTACTCTCCTTGTTGGCCCTGAGGGGGTTATCTACCCTGGATTCCCTGTGTTGCGGGCTCTTCGCTGTAGCAGTGTGCATGCTCTGGTCTGGTCTAATTCGATTTGTACGGTAGAATTGCCCCCTCGGGCTTTCAAGGCTCTAAGTCTTTACTGAAGTAGATTGTTGCATCTTTCTCCTGTGGAGAGGCTAGTGGGTTAAATCCACCAGTCTTTCAGTAAACCTCCCCACGCTTAACCACTGCACCACCAAACTTCCACTGGGTGAGTCTCCTAAGTTCTATAGGGTCGTGATAAGTCAGAGTCCCCTCAATAGCAATGGTTGATAGACATGCTGAATGCTTATCATATGTCAAGCATGCTTTTCTAAATACTAGAGACATCGAGAGCAATAAGATGTACTTCTGCTCCCCATGAGTCTAACTAATGAGGGGGAATTGAGGGTGAACAGGTAAACAAGCCCAGCATGCTATCTTGCAATAGGACTGCGATACGGCCACCCAGCCCAGCCAGGGACCAGGCGTGAGTGCTGACATATCCAGAAAACCTCCTGAGGTTAAGCATGAGAAGCATTGTTACAAAGTGAGGGGAGAGCCTATATAAACCGCTGAGATACAAGAAGCCTGGGGTGTGCTAGGCCTCTGGGACCTCAGAAGGCAGAGTACAGAATAGGAGACGCTTTCACCTGGAAAGGTAGATGTTCTGCTTGGTGTTTTAGACAACCCATCTGGAGCCTTTGTCAATTAATTCTGTATGACTGACATGTTGCAAGAGAAAGGCCGGGCTTTGTACAACTCTTCCGTCAGAATCCTATCGGTGTGTATGCTTTTGCTCTGTATCTTCTGAATGACAACAATTTTTGTTTAAAAAAATTAATGTCCGAGTGGCCACAGATCTCTGATTCCCACCGGGCCTCCATGAGTTGGAATGAACTTGATGGCACCTGGTGCTGCTGCTGCTGCAGGCACTGAGCTCACTGCCAACAAGGGGAGCCTCGGCCACAGTGACTCTGTAGGAGCCCTGGTGGAATCCTGGGTGATTCCTTGGACTGCTAATGACAAGATTAACAATTCAAATGAGATGTTTGATGTCTGTAAGGACCATTCTCCTTTGTCCTATAGTGCCTCTCTAGCTGGCCCATCAGAATCAGAGGAGGAACTTGCACGGGATTCAGCTACCTCCCCTAAATCTGAGCCTCTGGGTTGACCCAGGAAAGTGCTTTTGAATGCACCCCACAGGTGATTCTGATATAACCAAACCAACCCATCCCCACAGAGGAGTTTAACTTTCCAATGATTCTCTTCCACGAAGGCAGGAAGAATGGGTACCAAGACTACGCCCAGAATCCAACGAGTTGCTACTGCGGGATTGCTGAGAAAGAGAAGAACCACTCTCCTAGCGATCACGGGGATGTGCACATGGCCCTGCAGGCCTGGCCTGGCCTAACTAAGCTTGGGACACTGCATCGCTTTCTCCAGCCCCTCCATTCCCTGCTCCTGCACCGTAGCACACTCTTCTCGTCACCACCAGAATAGGCCACGTGGATAGCCTTGAGTATAAGAACTTATTTCTACCTCAGTGCAAATCCTCCTTCATCAACTCTCAAGGGAAAACCTCAAGTCATTGGTCACCTTTTCAGAGCCAGGACTCCTAAGAGGCAGTGGACTGAGTCTGCAGTTTCATTAGCATTTCAATCTTGAACCTGTCCCCTGGCAAGAAATCACATCTCCAAGACAGCTGGGCTGCTGACACCAACACTACAGACCTGCTAGATGCATTTTCTTAGACACACTTTGAGGAAGGAGTTTTTCAATGGGTTAGGAGGAGTGTTTGTGTGTGTGTGTGTGTGTGTGTAACATTCCTAAAGTCATTGATTATGAAGCACCTTTCAAGATATTAAATAAATTTCCTGAGCACCTAATATAGCTCAGATCCTTTCACAAACAATGAAGACAAAATAAACCAGAAGCGGTCTTTGCCTGGAGAACATAAAAATGCACAGTATAAAGAGGAGTTGAGAAATAGCACTTTGGACGCCAACAAACCTCATTGCAAATTCAGGCTCTGTCTTTCATTAGCTGAATGATACTTAGCAAGCTTCTTAAGCCACTGAAGCTTTAGTGCCTTTCTTTGCAAAATGGCGATCATAATAGTTTTTCTCAAGGCTCTTGAAAGGGTTTCCCAACTCGGCATAGAGAAAACATCTGACATAGTGCCTGCTACAGCAAAAGAGGGGTAGAATTTTATCAGGGATATAATAAAAGTGAGAAGACTCCATAAACACACCAGAAAGAGCCACGGCCAGCCTGACGGTAGGCACAGGAAGACTGACAGAGTCATACAGGGAAGTGAGGAAATGGACTAACTGGCTGAGGCACAGGGTCTAAGCAGGCAGTGGGGGGTGTATCCGCGCAGGTGCTCTGGGCAGATTCATCAAGAGTCCTGGTTCCCGTGTTGAGCTGGTATATGAGGGAGGGAGGGAGGGGGACAAGTGCTGTATCGGGTTTAATTGATGTCAGTTGAGAATTAATTTCATCATGCCCTATTTCAACTTTCATATATATAATGTACTTACTTATTATCTACTTTTTTCTTGTGTACTTATTTATGACATACTCATTTAGACATAATGGTGTTTTAAGAGAGAGAGAAAACCAAGCTCACTGCCATCAAGGGAGTTCTGACTCATAGTAACCGTATCAGTGAAGGTGGAAGTACCCATGTGGATTTTCAAGACTGTAACCCCCTTTTTCTTTCTTTTTACTCTTTATGGGAGTGGAAGGCTCTATCTTTCTCCAGTGGAGTAGCTAGTGGTTTCGAACTGCTAACCTCATGATTAACATTAAGCAACTAAAGAATTAAGTATACTCCCTTCATTTGGAGAAGGAGCCCTTTCCTAAGAAAACCTATTTTTTTTAAAATGGTTCTTATACTGCTGGGGACTAAAAAGCAGATAAAACAATAAACCAGACATTATTAAAGTGTTGCATTGCTCTTTTAGAGGACACTCTCCAAATGCACTACACCTGTTTAACTTTTTGTTTAAAATCGCCATCCTTTCCCCTTCCTGCAAGGCATAGGGTGCTCCTCAACACGGGGAAGTAAGTGGCGCCACGGGTGCACTTGGTCCTGTGGCTCATGGCACCTGAGCAGCCATGGCCCCTGATTAAAGGGTGCTCAGACGCGCACCTCTGTTTTCTTGTTTTATTTTCTTGCTCATTAACTCCTGGTACTCTCAGCGTGTTCTCAGGAGGCCGAACCATGGCTTCCAGAGTGCGTTCACACAGCTCGTGCTGTCTACTCTTACTCTCTAACGCCTCTGGCGAGGCGAAGATTCTTAACCTCCTTTTAAGGAAGAGGCGCCAATGCAAAGACATTATGTAACTCCCCAGAGTCTGTACTGCTAAGTGATGGCAGCTAGGAAGCCGAGTTTCTCTGCTCACAGTCTAAATTTCTTTCCATGGCCATTTGCATACATTCATTCACAAAACAGATATTTACTGGGTCCCATTGTTGGACTACTAACTACAGAGAGTCAGTGGTTCAAATCCATTATCTACTTCTTGGGAGAAAAATGAGCCTTTCTGCTCCGAAAAATTATTGACAGCCTCGGAAACCCTGTATAGGGTAGCTGTGATCCAGGGTCAAATTAACAGCAGTGGGTTGGTAGATTTATCAGCACTTTACTAAGCAATGAAGTTTATTCTTCGTGGTCTCCTTACCTATGTCACCAATTTTGGTTCTCACTTTATGCCTTGAAATTTAATATGTGGACTACTTTATTGGATGACTGAACTTCTGGTATTGGAAGAACCAGCACCGGCTTACCTGCCAGCCCTGGGCACATACCTGAGTCTCTTTCCACTCACCATTATCCCGATAGAAGTACAACTCTTGGTTGTACGTTGCTGTTGTTGGGTGCCACAGAGCCCATCCTGACTCATCGTGACTCGGTGCACAGCACACACAAACCCTTCCCGGTTCTGAGCTGTCCTGATCCGTTGTTGTTAGATTTGATCTTGTTGGTGCAGCCAGTGTGTCCATCCATCTTGCTGAGGGTCTTCCTCAATTTTCTCTGTTCCTCTACTTTCCACAAGCATGAGGTTCTTTTCCAGGGACAAGAATCTCCTGAAGGATCTATGGTGGCATCGTGGGTTCAACATTGAGCTGCAAATCACAAAGTCAGCAGCTCAAATCCACCGTCCAATCTGGGAGAGAAAGATGAGGCTTTTTCTACTTGTGTAAGGATTTAAACATTCTAGAAAACCCAAAGGCACAGTTCTACTATATCCTAGAGAGTCACTATGAGTCAGAATGACTCAATGTCCCAAAGTAGGTGAGATGAAGTCTCCCCATCCTGGCCTCTAAGGGGTGCTCTGGCCATACTCCTTCCAAAATGTATTTGCTTGTTTTCCTGGCAGTCTATAGTACTTTGAATATTCTTCACCACCATCATGTACAGTCATCCAAACATTTACTCACCAACACAGAGGCCGGTCACCCTAGTGCTATCTTACTCTGAACATGCTGTCCCTAGCTTGGACCAAGGGGCCTGAAGAAAGATGGGCTTCCAATCTGAGGCAACTGTCCCTCCCAACATTCCCTAATACCTCCCTGACAACTTCTCACTCCCCAGTGGGAAAATCAGGATTCGGCCGACCAAAACACAAAAGGCGCATCACATGTGAAAATGAGTCCAAGCCTCAGAACCCACAGACATCTGAACATCGTCTTCCATCAGCTCTAGTCACTGAGCTGTAACTTCCACAGCCTACTGTTTCATTAAAACTCCCTCCAAGCAGCCCGATCCATCTCAGCACCGCTCGGGCGAAAAGCACCAGTGTTCATCCGATAGCCATTTCATCACAGTGCTCCCTGTTTATAAATGAGATGAGGCGACGAAAGCAAGTGTTCCGTAATTCATAGTGTGCACTGTCGGAAAACTTTTCATTAAAGAATTTGATTAGCAGACTAATCATATTGCACACAAAGATGATTTTGCATCGAGACTATGCATCCACGCTTTTGAAGGAAAACAACAACACATCACGGTAGTCTCGGAGGCCTTTTGCTCCTCGGGGACGGGACACTCTAGACACCTGGATGAGTGAAACCGCTAGTGTTATAGCAGCTGCTGTTTCCAGGGACGATATGCTTTTGGAAACCGAGTGTCTATTGTGAATTAATTGAGAGTTGGCATTTCAGATGACCAGTTCACCAGTTTAAACCACTAATGCACCTCTTCCTGATAGATGACCCGACCCCAATCCTTGAACCTGGAGCTGCCTGCTGTTAGATCTGTCCAGCTGGTCTTCCTAACACAAGCGAGCTAGCCTGTGTGAAGGTCCCCTACCGACAGCAGCAAGACCTTCCTGGACTAGAACCCAGACTCCGCTGCTCACCAGTGGTGCAGTTTAACCCCTCTCACCCTTCCTTTCCGATTGACCTATGTGAACAGTCAAACAACGCATTGAAACGTTGGGCGGCGTAGTGGACACTCCCTCCATTCAGGAAGCCGCTTTGAGGGGTAACATCAACCAAATCATATGGACAGAAAAATCGCTCCTAATGTTAAAAACTTAAAATTAAACATTGACAGTGAAACACTCCCTGGGCATTTCTGAGTGGTGCAAAGTATTGATCATCTCAGCTCCTAACAGAAAAGGCAGCTGTTCAAATCCGGCCAGAAGACCTTTGCAAGAAAGGCCTGACAAGGTATTTGTGAAAAGCAGACATGAAAAACCCTATGCGTGGTCACAGGGCATTGGAATCCACTCCCTAGCAACCGATTTGAGGGGCCACGGGTGGTTGCGCGATAGAGGTCTCACCTCTCCTGCGGAAGACCTGAGCTTGATGCCTGGTGAGTGTACCTCCTGAGCAACCACTTCCTTCTGGTCAGTGGTGGTTTGTGCAGTGCTGCTCTGTGGAAGAGGTGTTGGCAGAGCTTTCGGACTAAAATGGACAAGAAGGAAAGGCCTGACAATCTACTTCTGAAGATCCACTGATACAGACCCTAAGCATTCCAACCACCCAATCTGGGAGCGATGATGAGTGTGGCAAAGGGCTAAGCAATGTTTCCTTCCATGGAGCATGGCGTCGCCATGAGTCAGAAGCCAACTCGACGGCAGCTGTGGTACTTACATAATAATGTCATTTCAACTTGACGATATGTCAAAGTGTAGGGGTGGAGTCTAGCCTAATGGTCAGGTCACAGCCTGATGGACCCTCCTTGTGGGTGTGGCTTCCTCATAAGGAAGATCCTGGGAGCCTCCTCCGCACTCTCTGCCTTTGTCTTCCTGCTGGTGGACCCTGGTTGCTGCCAGGCCCTTGGAGATACATCCACCACCATTGGATCTATAGGACTTTGCACCCACCGGCCTGTGATCTTCCTGCATTCTGCAAAATGACATGTGGCTTCATGAGTCTGAAGAGGGACTTATGGACCAGGGTCAGACATATAGACTTGAGTTGAGTTGGACTGGGCTGGGATGCTTTCTCGATATACCATTACTTCTTGCTTTAAAGTTCTTTCTTCTACATATAGGAGTGTCACTGGATTTGGTTCTCTAATCAACCCGGCCTAACACAGCAGCTAACGAAAAGAGCTCTCTGGAACTGAGAGAGAACACAGGTTTATGGGTGTAGACAGCCAACTTTGTGGTGACTTGCTAAGGCACTCTCTGGAAGTATCTGCATGTTTGCTCTGTGGGTATTAATGAGTATGAAAACTCAGGGAAGGTAAGCAATCTGCCTCAGTTCAGGCAGGTAACAAGTAGTAGCACCAGTATGCAAATCTAGGTTTCCTTCACATAAAATTATAATCTTGTTTCCTCATTTGCTTTGTTTTTCCTGTCAAATGGGCATACTTAAATGCTGCTTCTATGTTTCCTTGAAAGCCCCACCTTTCACTTGTTTTCCAAGCCCCTATGGCATAGCTGACCTGGTGAGGCTCACCGGAGTAAAGGAGCAAGTCAGAAATAAACGTAATTGATGACGTCAGGACCTGAAGTCTAGACACAGGAAGCACACTGTCCAGAGTCTGAGGCCCATTCATCACAGTGTACAGACCTCGTTTCTAGGTGCCTAGCTGTAAGTGCATCATAAATCAGATTATTTTAAAAAATATTTTCCTCCGCTGGTGAAAATAGGAAGAAATGCATTCTTATATAACTTGAAAGACCTACATAATTTGAAATTATGAAAGTGTACAATAGAGATTAAAGATATGTCCCATGAATTTGAAATCACTGTATTTGTAGTCTCAGAGGAAGGCGATGGTCACAGAGAGAGGATGCTGGGATAAACTGGACAGTTTTCTGAAGCTACAGCTGCCACACTGGGTGGCTGCTGGGTCCAGAGGGTACCAGGCGCTCTTCTCTGTGTTCACCATCCCCCCTTAATGCGGGGCAGCACTCATCTCCCTATGGTTTTGATCCCATCAGAATAACTGCTCCAGGTATAAAATTATATAAGAGACCTCGCAGAGGGCCATTCACTATAAGCAGATGGCAAGTCCAGGGCACTCCATGCAAATCTCACGGAAGCAGAAAACATGTCCAGGCCATGCCTTCTGGGTGACCCTTGGGCACACTCACTTTGATTCATGAGGCTGGCACTGAGCACGCTGAAAGTGTGACGAAGAAATGGAACCCATCCTGGTGGCAAAGAGGGAAGGAATGCTGCTACTCTCTGTACTTACTGGGGGGAATTCTACAGCGGGGAGAGGGGAAACCCTTCTCAGCACCTGGGGTTGCCTCCTGAAGGTGGCTGCAGTAGGAATGGGCTGAGATACAAGGGACATGGGATTGATGGCACTCACCAGACTGTGTGTCATCTACACGTCTTGTCCGTTATAATGGGTCCTAAGGGATTCTTTCAAGGACCCTCGGGGGGCTGCGGGTCAGCAGAAGTTGGACTGCAAACCACAAACAAGTGCACGGTTCAGACTCACAGAGCCTCCTCTCGAGAAAGATGAGACTGTCGGTGTCCAGAGCATTTAGGGAAAACCCTAAATATTGTTACCAGTAGAACTATGCCCAATTCCAGAAGACTTGCTTTGTTTTGTTGTCAAGGAATCCATTGAATGCCCTTACCTCCTCGATCAAGGGAGAAGACGGGTCTCACAAGACTCACCCGGGGAGGAGGGCGCGAGACTGGGCAGGGCTGTGTTCTGTTGTGAGTCAGAACCAGTACCAGCTCCACAGCACCCCCCAGGGAGTGGGCGACAGAGTTCAGCTCCATCACATTTGTCCCAAGTGTTCTGCACTTCCTCAGATCTGTGCTAACTCTAACAAACAAGACATCTCAACAAGAGAAACAAGCATGTCATGCCCAATAGCATTGTGTTTTCTTTTTCCTCCCACCAACAAGCCTGATGGCAGGGCATGAGTGAGATTCCCTTCCGCCATCACCAAACTTGGGAAACAACAGGTACATAATATGTAGACTTACTTCTGTGTGGTTACCTGTGGGCTGATCAAAGAAACAGAGAGGGCAAGAAGAAGGGAGGGAGGGAGGGAGGACACTGGCACACAGCCGTTTGTTGTCTGAGAGTTGGATCCCTCACCTGCCCCCCTCCCTGCTTGAAGTCATGCCATCCTTTGCTGTCCCCATGCCTGACCTCATCCCATGACCTTCGGTTGTAGTTCTTAACTGCCTTCTCTGACTTACTGGCTCAGCCCCTACCAACTCCAGCCCCATTAGCTTTAAGGTCGCCAGTTGTCCAGCCCTCGGGACCTAGGGAGGGTTTTCTTCCTAACACTGCAACCAGAATTGGGCCCTGACTGTATTAAATCTGAGTCATCTACAAACCATTTCTCTGATTCAGAGAATTATGAAGCACAATTAGCACAGGAGCCAGGACAACCAGATTCTGGCCTCTCTGGCTGTCTTGTGGGTTTCAGGGTAGCCTTCGCTACTTCTCCGTCTAAATGTTCTGTATCGGTTCAGCGGCCAAGCTGGAGTTGAGCTCTGACTACCGTGTCGTTTGTGTTTACGAACTGGCCATGAGTGCCCGGGCTGTGAAAGGGACTTTTCTGAATTCATTACATTACCCGTCAGATCCATCCTGAGGATATGTGCTCGTGAAAGAATGATTCGGCGAAGAAAGGGCTATAGAAATATGAAAATGACATTGGATTACTTAATGACACACGTTGTCAGTTCATTTATTTAAACATGAGTCACCAGGGCCCACAGGGAGTCATTCCTCTTGTGAATTATGTGCTCTCTCTGAGTGGGCGTCTCAGACTAAAATATTCTGAGCAACGTCTGAAGATGTGGGGTCTCCCCTCAGAAAAGGGGTGAGGTAGAAGGCTGTCCTATTCTTGCCACCCCCTGCGGTGTCTACTTTATGTTGTCCCTGGATTCTCTTTAATTCTTCATGGACTTCCACGAGTCCGAGAAAGAGAAGCATTTTGTCAGTCTGAGATCAATCTGGTCTCCTATCTGAATCCCAGTGATGAACCCCTCACTTCTTTTTTTAGTTCTTCCAATAGCTCCTCGTGATTAATCATCTAAACTCCATCACCCTACGCACACATTTGAAGGCACCCTAGGCAATCTTTGAAACAGGCCGCGGGCAGCTTTCTCATCGGCCCAGTTACACGTGTCTGTGCCGGGTCCCTATGAGAAGGCCGTGAGTGAAAACAATAGATTCCCAGCTTTCTTTGCCCTGAAATGGGGCTCTCCTGCCCTATGTCATTTCTGGTTCTTACTTGAACTTCCCTCAATCCCAGACCCTAGACACAGCCTGTTCACCCCAAATCCAGAGTGGAGTACAATCTAGTCTCTCACTCGATAGCAGATCCACTACTTGCTCCTTGTCTACAAAAAGCCAAGAAGTCTGACCTCGGTCAGGTGAGCTGATATCACCTGACTGATCAAGGCACTTGCATACACAAATTTTAACGTTCACTTCCTCCCCTTACTTACAGAAGCCCTAGTAGCTTTGTGGGTTACATGTTGAACTTCTAACTGGAAGGTCAGCGGTTTGAAACCACCAGCTGCTCTGTGGGAGAAAGATGAGGCTTGAAGCTCCAATAACTAGTGGTACCATGTCAGAATCACACCGAGGGGAGTTCTACACTGCCCTTTAAGGTTACGATGAGTTGGAATCAACTCAATGGCCATGAGTTTAGAGTTTGGTATCTCTCCTTCATTCAGAGAAGAAATGCTTATGACACCTTCATTGTCACTTCATGAATAGGGGGCTCCATGAACCCACCCACTGGGTTTAGGAGCCCCTTTCCCTAGAAGCAGAATATATCCTGAACACCCTTACCAGAGGACAGCAGACCTTGTCAGTCTGGTTCCCGTCATACCAATCCCACATATCAAAAATGGTAGCCCAGTATGATAACATTCACATACTTTGTCATTTACTTTCACTAACACTCACTGTGCCCACCATCTTTCTCTTATTCTAACAGTATTGGTTTGTTTGTTTCTTATAGCTGCCACAACAACAACAACAACAAAATACCACAAATGGATAGCTTTAAAGAATAGATATTCATTGTCTTAAAGTTCTGGAAGCTAGGAGTGCCAATCAGGGTCTGGTCCTGGACCTTGCTCTAGTGTCTGGTGGCAAATCCTTGGTGTCATTTGACTCCTTATGAATGAATATGTGGTATATCCCCCAATTTGTGGGTCGACATCTAATTTACTCTTTTTATCACCCACTATGTAGAAGTGACTAGGTTTAAGACCCCTCTTATTTAAGTATGATCTCATCACAAAATAAAACCTCTACTTCTAAATAGGGTCATATTTCCAGGTACAACGATTAGGACGTCCATAAATATTTGAGGGGTCTAACAATTCGCCCATAAAAACTAGTATCGGTGATAAACACAATTAGTATCTGTAACGTATGGTTTTATATCCATTCATACACTGGATTTTTTAATTAAACTTTCTATTTTCTAATAACTATAGAGGACATGAAGCTATAAGAAGTTATTAAAAGGGATGTCATGGACACTCTACTCATCTTTCTCAGTAGTAATGTTTTTGTGGCGCTGCTCTGCAATATCGTGCCTAGGAAATTATCATTGATACAATTCCGGATTCTCGTTCAGATTGGTTTCTGATTTTACATGTACTCATTTGTATGTGGGAGCAAGGATTTATTTTCACTTGGATTCTTGTATCCGCCCCCATGGTAAGGATGCCCGAAAAGCTCCAACATCACCAGGGTCCTTTCAATGAACACACACACTTCCGCCCAGCCACCACCACCACTCCCATCCTTAACCTTGGGCAACCACTGTTTAGATTTCTATTTCTGTTATTTTGTCACTTAAAAAAAATCCTATGTAGAATCACATACTATATCTTTAGTCTGCCTTTTTTTTTTTTTTACACTCAGTGCGGTTCTTTATAGACTCCTCCAATCGTTGCAGGATTGAGTGGTTCTTGTGCTTGACTGCTTGCAGGGAGGTCGGAGCTTTCAGTCCACTCAGCGGTTCTCAGGAAATCATCGTTCCACTCTGACACAATCGGCGTCCCTTAAGGAAGAGTTGACTTGATGCAACCTGGTTTGTTGTCATCCACAGCATGGGGGTGTCACAGTTTCATCATTTGCCTATTGGAAACCATAGATATTTGGTTGCCATTAAGCTAATATGAACATCCGCTTGCCAATGTTGTGAGAAATGTCTTCATCGCTCTTGGAAAAAGGTCCAGGGGATCAGTTGCTGTGTCAGCAGTTGAAACCCACCAGCAACTACGAGGGAGAAAGATTAAGTTTTGTGCTCCTGTAAGTATTTACAGTCTTGGAAACTCTTCACAGATATCGTTATGAATTGGAATTGACTCTATGCCAGGAGAGTGGTCTGGTACTCGTGGGGCACTGTGGTTACTAGGAGAATTCTTGCCCCACATTCTGGAAATCTGGGTTTGATTGCTGGCCAAGGTACCTCACGTTCATCCACAGCTTTCTGTCTGTGGAGCCTGGCACGTTGCTGTGATACTGAAGGGGTTTCAGCAGAGCTTTCAGACTAAGACAAACTAGGAAGTTAGATCCAGTGACCCACTGAAAACTCGGTCAATGAAAACTCTGTAAATTATAAGTTTCATTCCATTGTGAATAACAGCGTCTGACACAGTGTTCATACATTTAACTTTTAAAGAAGCTACCTAATCATTTTCTAGAGTGCCAGGACCCGTTGGACTCCTAAAACTGCTTGCTACCCCAAAGGACTCATATATGACTCCCACCGTGTGGCAAACGTACATTCTACTTGGTGCTTATCATTCTATTTGAGTCTCCTCTAGACCTTCCTCCCCCACCATTCTCTTGGTTCAAGGGCAGACAGAACTGTTTCATTCTCCTTGGTAGACCTGTCGCTTTCTGTGCCTTGCGTGGTATATACTTAACTGCCTTACCTATTGCCTGGGTGCTCCTTGAAGTTGGACCTACGCCGTAATACATGAATGAATCTCATTCCTGACATCATTTTAATTTTAATTGGCTTATAGAAAATGATGACTGGGTCAGGGTGCAGTATAGGACTGATGAAACATTCAACTTTCCTCTAGTTCTTTAATGATCTCCCCACCCCACCCCACTGTCATGACTCCAGTTCTACCTTACAAATCCAGCTAGACCAGAGCATGTACACTGATACAGATAAGAGCTGGAACACAGGGATCCAGGACAAATGAACCCCTCAGGACCAATAATGAGAGTAGTGATACCAGGAGGGGAAGGGGAAAGTGGCGGAGAAAGGGTGCACCGAGTGCAATGATCTACTATAACCCCCTCCCAGGGGAATGGACAGCATAAAAGTAGGTGAAGGGAGACATCAATCAGTGTAAGACATGAAAAAATAATAATAATTTTTAAATTACCAGATGCTAATGAGGGAGGGAGGGTGGAGGAGGGAGAGAAAAAAATGAGCAGTTGGTACCAAGGTCTCAAGTAGAAAAAAATGTTTTGAGAATGATGATGGCAACATATGTACAAATATGCTTGACACAATCGGTGTAGGCATGGATGGTGATAAGAGCTGTATGCGCCCCCAATAAAATGATTAAAACTTAAAAAAAAAAGAAAAGAAAATCTTCAAACCAAAACAGAAAGAAATAAAATAATGACTGGGACTAAAACTTATCCCTCTGTACATTTAAAAAAAGAATTGGATTTGGTTTTCCCCCCCTCCCCCTTTGGAAAAGACATATGGGAAGGAGGCAGAACAAAATTGGCTGAGTGGAATTCAGAAATAAACTCAAAGAAATGCTTCAGAATGAGTGATTTTTCTTCATAATGAAAGTTCTACACTTGTTAAATTGAATAATATATACCTACTGACAAAGAGAGGTTATACATGTTAATTAAATCCAAATTCAAATCTAGACATTCAATCAGATAGTTCTTACATAAGCTCAATTATTTAACTTCTTTAAAGTTGTCTGTTGCTGACTCATGTTCCCGTGAACAGGCTTCCGTATCACAGACTCTCTGCCTGTCACATTTTTAATGCCTGGAGACATTTCTAGTTCGTCCGCCTTGTCAACCTCTTTGTGGTTTCTCTGTGTCCCAATTAAAAGCTAACACTGATTTGGAGATAATTAGCTCAAATGCACATTCACTGAGTAGTCTGGCAAGAAATGTTCATGACGAGGGAATCCGAGCTCCTTTTGCTATTTCTCATCTCAAAATATTAGGATCCACTGGGTTTTCCATGAAATGAGGCTTGATATCACTCAATGCTTGAGGCACAGTGCCTGAGCACATACGTGTGCTAGGAGGGCCAATGGAGACAGGAAAGTCTCATAGCAGGCAAGTGTTCAGAAAGAGACGGATATGGAGGCAGTGTTAGAAATCCAGTTGGGGGTCTTCTCTTCGTAGGTAGGCATAGCATGTCTAGGAGGAAAAGCAATTTCCAGGCTCCCACAGAGCCTGCACTCCCAGTGTCATGAGCCTCCTCAGCCACCTGCTATGTAAAGTCTACAGACTGGCGTGAGGCCACGGTTTATTTCAAACACAACAAGGCAGGCGAGGGTGGAACTGTAATCTTAGGTATCTTTTATAGATCATCTCTGAATTTCGCTTCCTAGTCGTTCACGGTGCCTTTGGTTGTGATTTGGGGAGATGTGGTTTAATTTCACCCCTCATCAGGGCCATTTGCAGCAGAGCAGAACACGGCCGAGACCTGCATCAAGCTCTCCCTTAAGCGCAGGCCTGCGCTGGAAGCTATCGGGTCAATCCATCTTGCTAAGGGTCTGCCTCCTTGTCATGAACCCTCTACTTTACCAAGCATGACGTCCTTCCTTTCCCAGTGACTTGTCTCTCCTGCTAACCTGTCCAAAGCATGTAAGACAACGTCTCACCAGCCTTGCTCTTAAGAAGAAATCAGGCAGTATTTCTTCACGGAAAGACAAGTTAGATGCTCTGGCCCCAACCAGAGGAGCCGGGGAGCTGACCCCACAAGGCAGCGGGGGTTCAGGAGCACTGGCTGACCTGTACCTCACTATCCTCTACTTAGCCTTCGGGGAGTGGGGGAGCCCACATCCCCCAGGGTCCCTGTTCGTCCCTCTGTGCACCTCAGCCCCAGTTCCAAGCCTATGTCCTGGCATGAGCTATGCTTGGCATCAACTCCACCCTTTCCCTGGTCCAAAAGTCCTGGTCGGCCACCCACGTTGACTCACCTGAAAAGTCAAGGAAGGACAGCACTACCTGTTCCTTATGCCATTAACCAACTTGCATGTCTGCTGACAGCAGGGGGTGTAGTGAACACCACCCAGGATGCTGCCCTTCACACATTACTGCCAGCTGGGAGACCTCAGAAGAGTAAGTTTCTGGGCAAGTGGAGGACACACTCCCTAGCTCACTAACATGCACACTTGAGCTCACGGGTACACTCAGACATAAAGTTATTCTGACACATGCCTGGCCACACACCTGGTATCAAAGGTGCCACTGTTGCACCTCAGAGAGCCTGGTCTACTCCTGGGCCAGCAGAGAACTGAGGGGCTCTGAGACCAAAGCATGGGTCCCACAGACCAGGCCAAAGACCACCCTGGAATTCCATTCTGCCATCGGCATTCTCTGTAGGCATTTCTTTCCCAAGAAAGCTCTTGGGTTTCTTCCCCCATCTTCATCCCAGTTGCCCAGGAAGGAGAGGGAAGGCAGAGTCTCTCCCTGAGTTGTCTGTGGACACCCCAGGGTGGGGGGCAGGGCTGAGGACCTGAGATACTGTCACTTAGCAGCACCCATTCTACCCAGTCTCCACCTACCTTCACCAGATGTTCCCTGTGGCTTCTTCTGGCTGGGTACCTGTGGTAGTTATATAATTGTCTATTTGAGGATTAAGCTTGAAGGGGTGGAGTCTAGGCTGTTAAGCAGGATATGGCCAATGAACTCTCTGTGTGGGCATGGCCTAACCCTAAGGATTCTGGGAATTGCTGAAATTTCCTCCTTGGAGGTGGGAGACTCTCTGCTCTTACTCTGAGAGACATAGCAGCTGACAAGACTCATGGACCCATGCTGATGCAGCCCTAGGTCCTGGAGAAGCCTTGTAGAGGCCCCTGTCAGCACTGAGATGTTTCCAGTGCCACTGGATCCAAAGACTTTCTACCCTGCCCTGTGATCGTTTTGCATTTGGCATCACTGCATGTGTTTTGTGAGTCTAAAGAGGACTTTATAGATTGGCATCCGACATATGGGCTAATATCAGACGTATGGACTTGATTTGGACTGGGCTGGGATGTGTTCTCAATGCTCAATTGCTCTTATATATAAAGTCCTTCTTATACACACATGTGTGTCCATGGATTTGTTTCTCTAGTCTACCCAGACTAACACAGTAACTCACCAGAGCAGAGAACAATGTTCACTCCAGGAGCAAACTGAGTCCAAGTCTGATACCAAGGGTTTGGAAAAGCCCTTTCCCTTCATAGTGCGAATGTGGCTTCTTCTCTCAGTCCTGCTTGCAGGAAGGCCCTCAAGGTCCCCTCAGTCTCACTCTTTTCTGTAAAGATCTTCACATTGGTTAGGTACCAGCTCACTAAGCACCTTCAACTGTCTCAGCAGGTGGCCTTCATTCAGGGAAGAGATACCTGGCATTTGGGGGGTGAGGGAGCACCATGCCTTTATTCCCCATCTCTGCAGACAGCTGGGACAGCTGGGAAAACTAGGATACCCAGGAAGCACAAAGACAGCCGCTGGACTAGGGCAAGCGGCCCAGGTGTTCAACCTTCCATTTCTTCAAGCTCCCCATCCCGCCCCCATCCCCACTCGGGAACCTCAGTTTTCCCTGGGCCTGTGGGTCACAATCCCCCAAAGGTTGGTCGCAGGTCCAAAGGAGGCACCAGCAGACCTCACGTGGCCTGCCATTGTCCCTTCCTGTGAAACAACTTATCAAGTGCCTTGTGAAAAGAAAGCGAAATGTTGCTTCAATAAAACTGAACCGATTCCTTCTTCAACCTGACATATCCTTGTGTATATTCTTTAATCCTGCTATTTTAGAGAGATTCTAACTGCATGTTTCTCAGGTAGTTAAATGAATAAGATATAGCTTTTAATTACAACAGCAGACACTCCGTTCGTGCTCCAAATGGGCTTTCATCCTGAGAGTGATCATTTAGGTAAGTATTTCCCTTCCAACTCCAGAGGTAAATCCACAGTGCAATTAGAGAAAGTAAAGATGTATTTGCATCTACAACTTTCCTCTAGTTCTTTAATGCTTCCTCCCCCCCAGTATCATGACCCCGATTCTACCTTACCAATCTGGCTGGAGCAGAGCATGTACCATGGCTACAGATAAGAGCTGGAAACACAGGGAAACCAGGAAAGATAAACCCCTAAGGAACAATATTGAGAGTTGTGATACCAGGAGGGTAAGGGGAAGGTGGGGAGGAAGGGGGAACCGATCACAAGAATCTGCATATATCCCCCTCCCTGGGGACAGACTGCAGAAAAGTGGATAAAGGGAGACATTGGACTGTATACAACATGAAAAAATAATAATAAATTATAAATTATCCAGAGTTCATGAGGGAGGGAGGGAAACATTGAGGAGACGATACCAAGGGCTCAAGTAGAAAGAAAATGTTATGAAAATGACGGTGGCAACAAATGTACAAATGTGCTCGACACAATGGATGGATGGATGGATGGATGGGTTGTGATAAGGGTTGTATGAGCCCCCAATAAAATGATTTTTTTTGCCCTAATCATTTTCTTTTTTTTTTTTTACATTTTATTAGGGGCTCATACAACTCTTATCACTATCCATACATATACATACATCAATTGTATAAAGCACATCCGTACATTCTTTGCCCTAATCATTTTCAAAGCATTTGCTCTCCACTTAAGCCCTTTGCATCAGGTCCTCTTTTTATTTTTCCCCTCCCTCCCCGCTCGCCCCTCCCTCATGAGCCCTTGATAATTTATAGATTATTTTGTCATATCTTGCCCTATCCGGAGTCTCCCTTCGCCCCCCTTCTCTGCCGTCCATCTCCTAGGGAGGAGGTCACATGTGAATCCTTGTAATCAGTTCCCCATTTCCAACCCACTCACCCTCCACTCTCCCAGCATCACCCCTCACAACCCTGGTCTAGAAGGTATCATCCACCCTGGATTCCCTGTGCCTCCAGCTCCCATATGCACCAGTGTATAACCTCTGCCCTATCCAGTCCTGCAAGGTAGAATTTGGATCACGGTAGTTGGGAGGAGGAAGCATCCAGGATCTGGGGGAAAGCTGTGTTCTTCATCGGTACTACATCGCACCCTGACTGACCCATCTCCTCTCCTAAACTCTTCTAAGAGGGTATCTCCAGTGGCAGACCAATGGGCCTTGGGTCTCCACTCTACACTCCCCCCTTCATTCACTATGGTATATATATATATATATATATATATATATATATATATATATATATATATATATATATATATATATATATATGGTTTTTTTTGCATGTTGCCTTATACCTGGTCCCTTTGGCACCTTGTGATCACACAGGCTGGTGCGCTTCTTCCATGTGGGCTTTATTGCTTCTGAGCTAGATGGCCGCTTGTTCACCTTCAAGCCTTTAAGACCCCAGACACTATCTCTTTCGGTAGCCGGGCACCATCAGCTTTCTTTGCCACATTTGCTTATGCACCCGTTTGTCTTCAGCAATCGTATCATGGAGGTGTGCAGCCAATTATATGATTTTTTGTATGTAATTGTAGATATATAACTAAGACCTGACCTTTCCCCAACATCTATGTGCTTTCCACTGGACACCCCCTAGACAAATTACGGCCAGCTCTGAAGTTTCACCTCCTTCCATAGAGTTTCAACATAAATGGTAGGACCACTTGTTTGTTCCATTAACAGTTGGATTCAAGAATCATACACTCACTCGCTATCCACTGAGTCCCTCTAACCAGATGCTGGGTGATTGTCTGAGGTAGATGAGAATGAGCTTCTGTTTGCAGGGAGCTTTGGCCTTCCTGGTTCCATTTTCTGCCCGCACTGAGCTATGTGTCTCCCTTACTAGACCTAGCATAAGACACACACTCATTCATTGTTTGTGAACTGATAGATAGTCACGGGAGTGGTCATCGAAGTCTCTGTGTGGATTAGATACCCAGCCTCCTAGGGCCTACTCTTCTCTATGTGTGTGACCTTGAATGACGGACTTAATTTCCCTAGGTCTCAGGGACACTATCTGCAAAATAGCAGGATACCAACAATCATGCTTAGGGTCAGAGAGCTAAAATGAAATGAAACTGCGTAGCAGAACTGTCCCACCGAAGTGCGAAAACTAAAGCAGTCCTGCCCTGACCAAGGGGTGCAAAGATAAGCAGGCCCACGAAATTCAGAGACAGGCAAGGCATGCACCTTCTCATGGAGCCGCATTGTGAGGTATCTTATTTTGTTGTGAAGGGCAGACGCAATGCTATGCAAAATAGCAAGATGGTGGTGAGAAGAGAGCCGAACAATGCAAATTCAGGAATGCCTCTTGAGAAACTCTACAAGGAGTGCGGCTGCCCTGTAACACAGGGGGTGGCTTCTTAAAACTCTAAACATGCAAGTCCCAGGCTGGCCTTGTCTGAAACCATCGGACTGGCCTCCAACTCATGGTGAGCCTGCCGGCGCTCAGTGCCACAAAACCAAGAGCCACCAGGTAGCACAGGTGGGCTTCCAGTCAGCAGAGGCTAGCCACATACACTGACTCATAGACTTATCTCTGGAAGGTACCACTGGAGACTTTAAAAAAGTTTGATCACATTGTGTTCCTGTCAGCCCCAGGAGATGACAATCTAGTGGGGCTGACGGCTGCTCATAAATCAACTAAATCTGCAGCCGTGCGCCAGGGGAACACACTGTGTCACCCCGTAGAATTCAGTGCAAGCATCTCATTCCTTCAGAACCATGTCACGCAAGCCCCCTGTAGGATGACTGATCCTCTCCCCCACATCTTACAGTGTGACTGTGTGTGTCTGGGCAGTGGTGGCGGGTGATCGGGTGAGGGGGAGTGTCGGGAGGGAGTGGGGTGGAGATTGTCTATCAAATATTGCCCTTTAGATGTGGCCATTCAATGTCTAATTGACTTTCTATGAAGATTCCTGGTGGCACACATGGTCTGTGCTAGACTAGTTACCGCATGGTTGTTGGTTTTACCGCAGCTCCGTGGATTCAAGTCTCTGCCAAGGTTATTGCCAAGAGAATCTACGGCACACTCTTACAGTAACTCACAGGGTCACTGTGAGCTGGAATTGACTCGAGGAGCACGGTTTATTTTATTTTGATTAGTGCCGTTCTTTTGAAATACATGGTGGATTTCTTGGATGAAATGAGAGAGAGAGAAAGAGAGAGAGATTGGCTGGAAGGTGATAATGAATTGGAATATCCTTAGTTCAAAGCGAAATATAAAACACAAAAGCAAGCACCTATAGAATGATCACATGGAAGGAGAGAAATTCTAACTGACCCATTATGTTTGCAGACAATGGTGGGTCTTACGTTAGATTGTTCAATACTCCTACTTTAGTGTGGCCATATGTTTCAGCATTTGACGTAGTCGCATATGTTAATGATAACATGAATGTCTAAGTTCTCAGGCAGTATGTTTTTATTCAAGGAGAGTCACTGGGTTTCTTTGCTGAGGACATTCCCACCCACGGTGCAAGGTAGCTAAATGAAAATACCAGGCAAACCCATCAGTAAGTCAGTCTAATTGCTTGATAACACAGCACGTACAGTCCTAACCATTCCCATCGTGTTTATGGAAGCCGTGGGCTGTACTTGGTTAACTCTCTCACAGCAGGTACCCCTGAAGGGAGCACCTTTGTGAAGCACCTACAGGTGGCCAGAGCATACTTGGCAGAGGAGAGAACTGGCGCTGCTCCGTAGCTGAGTTTAAGCTACACCAAAGCTGAAGAAATAGAGGAGCCATCCTATGTGTGGAACAAAACCCACCAAGAGGAGAGTTACTGGTCTGTATTGGGGTACAGAATCCTCAGCAAAGGAACATGGATTGAGACATTTCATGAGCAGTAGCCAGGCTCTCCTTGAATGACACCTGCCCCTATCATTTCCTTGAGCTTATTCCTGGCTGTGGCTTGGAGTGTAACACAGTTCTGCAGCGTTTTCATCTTTTCCATCTCGGCAAGCATATGTATGTATATGAATACTGCGGGAGGTCGGGGGGGGCACTTTTCAACTGAAAATGTGAGTTCCTTTCCCCTTTGTCCCAGAAACACAGCTGTTGTGGGTTAAAGGAGTCTGCAGTCCTTCTGGATTCAGGAAAAGGTGCGCTGTGCCTCTTCTTCTGTAACCAGAGAGTGAACATCTCCCATGTCGTGTCGTGCAAAGGGGAGTCACCCTCTGTACCCACCTGGTTGGCACGGGCGAGGTTCAGGAGGTCCCTGGATTGAGGTCCTGAATGGCACATTGCACGATAGGTTGTGCCAAGAGAGAACACTGCCAGTGCTGAGGTCTTGCTAGCGACAGCTAGCAGGCAAGTCAGGTGACCGTGGTGAGGATCCAGTGGGGCCATTCTGAGCTTCCGTGGCATGACTTTACTCCTGGACTCAGCCTTGAGCTTCCTGAAAAGGAGGGCGTCCTGGTGTCTCGGTGGATGCTGCATTGGTCTACTCCCCATAAATTAGCACTTGACACCCGCCAGGAGCTCCCTCCACAGGAGGAAGACTGGGCTTTCTGTTCCTGGAAGGATTTACAGCCTTGGAAATCTACAGAGCCAAATCCACTCTGTCCTATGGGATCGTTGTCAGCCGAGATCAACCCAAGGCAGTGAGGTTTTACTGGTTTGTTTGTTGTTTGTTTTTTTAAAGAAAGCTAATCAGGGACAATCAACCCAAAGTAAGGCAGCCTCTCTTTTGCTGGCAGTAAACATTACAGGAAGTAAGATCTGAGGAGATGCCATTTCCTCCCACCTAGGGCTCCTTAGCAGGGGTGGAGATAGCTGGTCCACAACAGCCCCTCCTTCCTGCTTTGGATGTCGGACCTGAGGAAGCATCTAATGCAAAAAGCAAAGATAACTCATCCTGAGTAAACTTCCCGAGTCTTTCACAAGTTATCCTCAGTACTGAGGTCTCTCAAGACATTTCAAAGGGAGAAAGTTCAATCAGACTTTGAAACACAAATCCAGTCAGGAACTGGGATGGGAGAAGGGATTCGGAGATGGAAGGCCTGTATTGAGTCCTAGCTATGCTACTGATTGGAAAATTGTCCCAGGCTCCTCCTCCATTACATGGGAATGATAATCTTTCAGTGTTGCTGTAAGATAATGCCCTTCTTTGTAACTTTTAAAGATTAATAAAAGTACTAGCTATCCTTATGAATTATAAATTTTTTGTATATAAAAGAAAGGTTTATATACAAGAGGAACTGAACATTGAGAAACATCCCAACCCAGTTCAGTCCAAGGCCATAAGTCTGATATTAGCCCATATGTCTGATACCAGTCCATAAAGTCCTCTTCAGACTCACAAAACACAGGCAATGATGCCGAATGCAGGACGATCACAGCCAGTGGGTATAAAGTCTTTGCGTTAAGTGGCGTTGTAAGCATCTCAGCACTGGCAGGGGTCTCTCTATGGCTTCTCCGACTTCTGAGGTCTGGTTGTGTCCATGTGGCTTGTCTTCTGCAATGTCTCCCAGGAGGAGCAGAGAGAGAGTTGTCTTCTGTCTCCAAGGAGGAAGTATCAGATTTCCCAGAGTTCTCAGGAGAAGGTCGTGCCCACATTGAAGTCTCATTGGCTATCCCCAGATTGACAGCCTAGACTCCACCCATAAATTCTTTTTTTTTCAGGGCTGATTTTGGTTTTTATTTTTTTAAATCATTTTATTGAGGGTTTGTACAACTCTTCTTTTTTTACATTTTATTAGGGGCTTATACAACTCTTATCACAATCCATACATATACATACATCAATTGTATAAAGCACATCCGTACATTCTTTGCCCTAATCATTTTCAAAGCATTTGCTCTCCACTTAAGCCCTTTGCATCAGGTCCTCTTTTTTATCCCCTCCCCCCCTGCTCCCCGCTTCCTCATGAGCCCTTGATAATTTATAGATTGTTATTTTGTCATATCTAGAAACACAGCATGCACTCATTTGAATAGGACCACTTTTTTCCACTCTAGGTTTCCATCGTCCTGCCAGAGACCTGTGAGATTCTGAGAGCAATCTTCCTAGGGGGCATGCTGGAGAAGGAGTCCAGACTGGCTGTCCAAGCACTAGGAAGGCAAGTAGCTTTTAAGATGTTTAGTTCCTAAAATGTGCTAGAAGGATATTCATGTTCAAGCAAGTACAATGGCTTCGTGTTTTGTTTCCATTTCTTCCTCAAACCAACCAAACTCATTACCATTGAATCCATCCCAACTCGTAGCTGCTCCTGTAAGAAAGAGTAGAACTTCCCACTGTGGGTTTCTGAGCCTGTAGTTCATTATGAGAGTAGAAAGCCTCATCTTTCTCCAGTAGAGTGGCTGGTGCTTTTGAACTGCTGACCTTGCGGTTAGCAGCCCAGCACACAACCCACTAGACCACTGGACCTCCTCCTAGTTCTTCCTCCAAACTTTAAAAGTAAACTCACTGGCATTGGGTCAATTCCAATTCATAGTGACCCATCAGCACATGGGAGAACTGCAGCTGTGGGTTTCTGAGGCCGTAACTCCATGGGAGAAGAAAGTCTCATCTCTCTCTCATGGAGTGGCTGGTGTTTTCAAACTGCTGACCTTGCTCTTAGCAGCCCATTGTGTATTCCACTACACCACCAGGACATCATTCATCTGAAGCCACAGTGCCAAGGACGGGACTTGGAACAAAGCAGGTAATAAAATGCTTAAGAAATGAATGAAATGAATTAATTGATCATGTATAAAGGTGTAGTAGGAGTAGTACTTTACCTAAGTAACCCAGAGAAATCAATAGGAAGCAAATGAAGAATGTGTCTGAAGCGGTTTGCCCAGAATGCTGTCACTCAGGCAGGTCCGGAGCCACCCTGGGACCCAGCTCCCTTGGGTCCTTCGTAGTGAGGCCTTTCTTCACTAAGCACTGTATTAAAAACTCTTTCCCCCAAATCACTTTATTAAGACATAATCCAGACATCCTATCATTCATTTGCCCAGTCATATCCAGCAGTGTTGTCCAATCATTTTAAAAACATTCCTTCCTTCTTATATTCCTGGATATCAGCTCTTCATTAACCCATCTCTCCCTGTGTACTCCACGCCCCCTCTGGAAATTTTACTCTACTTATTGTTGCTGGAGAGTCATCCAACCTGGGTTTCATAGACCTATACATGTATACGCATGTGTATATGTATGTTTGTGTATGTATGTGTTTATATGTACACACACATAGAGTTAAGAACACAACCAATGATAACCAAATACAACAGAGATAAGCCCCGATTTGAAGGGGGAAAAAAGGAAAGTCAAAACAGATCAAGCTCCAAGCGTATCAAAAGGGAGATCAAATGATGAGGTTTCCACCACCCAAGTCAGATGGATCCACATGATCCTCTGGAACCGTCTCTGCAGTACTCTCTGAAGTCATTCCCACCCCTCCCTTCAGGTCAGAGGGGAAGCACCAGGGGCTAACACTCTTACCTGGCCTTCTCCATGCCTCTTTTTTTTTAATTCCTCTTTCTCCCAAACCCTTACTATCTCCTAGCAGAGCATGCACTGTGTTGCTTATTTTCTTTACTCACCCCCCCCCCCCCCCATTCCTCATAGTTATCCAGTGCAGTTGCCACACACACTCCTCCACGGGCTGACTTTCGAGAAAAGAACATTGTTGTTGGGCTTGTTTCTGTTGCTCACAACTCAGGAGCCTAGAAGCCTAAAAGCAGAGCAGGGCTCTAGTCTAGGAGGAGGCCTTGGCTTCTCTATTCCAGCTTCCAGTGACTGCTAGCACCCCTCAGTGCCTGCACTTGCCTATGCCCCTGCTCCACGCCTGCCTTCCCCTGCCCAGGAATGTGTATGGCCCTTTGTCTCATCTGCCTTTTCTTTTAACTCAGCAGCCACTAGGCTCAGGACACTCCCTACACTGGTATTCCTTCAATTGTGTAACAAACAAAGCAAAGAAAAACAAAACACAGCAAGGCACCCAATATCCGCATAGGATCCCATGGAGAGGGAGAGAGGTTAACATTTCAACATTTATTCTTGGGGGAACCCGATTCAGTTCCTCACTCTCTTGAAAACTATGTTATCCATACATAGGCAAGGGGATTGGGCCTGCTTTGCTTATTGCTGTATCAGTGTCTGGAATATCGTGTCTTTGATGCATAGTTTCTGAATGAGTGAATGCATGCATGAATGCATGCATGCATGCATGCCAGGCATGCTAGTTGTTTTGTGACTGGTCGCTTTGTCAGAAAAGGGAGTAATTATTTTAGTCTAAAGGTTCATGCATTCTCTGAAATCCAAGTTCTATTAATTCAATTAAGTTTATTTCAGTTTTAAAAGAAAAAAAGAATACTTTTGAGTCATCTTATCTACTCATTCTTAGTCCCAGAACAAGCTGATTGAAGAGTAAAATGCTAATGATATAAAATTAAAGTAACTGATACACGTTGTCCTGGAGACAAGTAGTAATGATAATAGTGTTCGACACATGGGCTGCTACCTCCAGCTTTTCCTGTGCTAGGGCAGGGCCTGGGAATACTATGTACATTAACCTAGTTAATCATCGGGCCTACCCTATGGGTCAGTGTGATTCTCATGTCCATTTGACAGAGGCAAGAGCTCAGTGTATACCTGCTCGGCCACCAGGTCTCCTGGAGACAGCACAGGGACAGGTGTATTAAGTAATGTCCTCATCATCAAAGAGCCGCAAGGTGCTAAATCCAATGAAGCTTTGAGAAATGCTGGGGTACAGGAAGTAAAACAGTTGCGGCAAGGGACTCGGATTCCAGTCCTACCTTTTAACCGGTGAATGATTAGGAGAAGTAATTCAATCATCGTTACGTCAGTCACCTCCAATGTAAAATGAACAGCATTGCCCCATCTTTTCTAACGCAAAAAGCAATCTTAGACCGTCGTGCTTCGGCGTGAGTGCATGTTAGCTGCTTCGCTTTGAGTTTTTGTCTTTATTGTTTCCATCCCGGTCCAGGAAATGCACTTCTGCCATGCAGGCAGCAGCCTCTGGACCAATTCCTCACCGTTCCTCAAGCCCCGGTCATCTGACAAGAGCTGAATCAGAAAGGGGGAAAAGCTTTCTCGAGGGTGTGGAGGTTGTCTTCTCAGATCAAAGACTCTCTGCTCTCTCTTTGAGACAGCAAGAGGATGGCAGCAGGAGGTCAAAGGCAGAAGGTCAAATTCAGGAGGAGACCTCTGTCACCAAATGCAAGTTTTTTAACCGCCTAGCCTGGGATTAAGGAGCCACAGTTTATGTGCTGCAGCGTGTGTTGGGGTGGGGTGCCCTTTGGCTGCGCATATGCAGGGTATTGTAGGTGGAGTCCCTTGAGCCCAGTCCTTTTTTCTGGAAAGGCTCCCTCACCCGCCTCCATTGTCCTCAGTAAATACCCCATCCTTCAAACCCTAGCTCAGATTTTACTTACCAGATATACTCGAGTATAAGCCTACCCAAATTTCAGCCGAGGCACCTAATTTCACCACAAAAAAGGCATTAAAAATGTGCTGAAACACTCGGCTTCTACACAAGTATAAATGGTATTTCAGAAATCCTCGCCGACTCTCCACCTGGATCCAGTGCCAGAGGGCACCTCTTGTTAAGATGGGGAAAGCACACCCACGTGTCAACATATCGAGGTACATCTCAGGCACGGAGTGAGTTTGGATGAAAAAGCACACAGGAGGCCAACAAGAACACAGCTTCCCTGCTGAGGGCCAGAGAACTTGCCGGCACTAGAGGATCCACGGAATGGCTGGAGGCTTTGCGTGTGAATCAGGTTCCCCCAGAGATATATTTGGATCTTGCCAGTCCACTAAGTGGTGTTTCACTGTGGCCACGGGGATGCATCCCACAGCGAATCCCAACTTACTGTAAATAGAATGAAGAAAGCTTGGCTGTAAATTATTTATTGCACTTTATATCCGGCCGCAAGCACTGGAGTTTTCAGGTCCCACAGAGGTAGCTGTGCGTACTCTGTATCATTACGCAGCGGAAAGTCTGACGGTTTGTATTATGAAATATAAATTACCCATTCATTACCCACGGAAGAGCACACAGCGTCAGGCCATTGTGGCAGGGCAGGAGACTAGAAATAGATTTCTGCATTTTCTCTCGAACACTCTGTCCAGATAGACCATAAAGATCCACCGATCAATTTTTTTTTAATTCGGTGCATTTGTATAAACTCTTCTGTCTTCTGTTTGAGGACTCAGCTACAGCTACCCCATGCCTCTGGAGAGCTACTCGAATTCTAGAGCGTTTTTCTAACTAGAGATGATCACGTCAACTTATAATAAAAGCCTTTTGTCTGCCCCCATCTAGCCACACCAGGTATGAAGTTCATAGAGATATTAAGGAGGGGCATTCCCTATATACCGCTCTTTAATAGCTACAGATACTTTCCTTTCCTGGAAAGCTCTTTCCACCTCAGACTTTTTGTACATTTTCTACCTTCTGATGGTTTCATCTCTTCCTATTATCCATTAAATGATGCATCTGTTCCCTTGGTCATTGCTTTAGCAAGTACAGATCAATCCCATGATGCATATATAGAATCTATTCCTCTTAGGGGCTATCCGTTCCAACTCTCAGGGGCCATATGCACAACCGAGCAAAGACACTGCTGTCCTTGCACTTTCCTCCCTGTGGCGGTCATGTGCGAGTCCACTGTGGAAGTCACTGTTTCATTCCGTCTCATTGAGGAGGTCTTCCTCTTTGTTGTCGACCCTTGTGTTTTACCAAGAATGACGTCCTTTTCCAGGGAAAGCTCTCTCCCGCTAACATGTTCAAAGTACAGGAGAAGAAGTCTTACCACCCTGGCCTCTCAGGAGATTCTGCCCATACTTCTTCCAAGACAGATTGCTTTGTCCCTCTGAAATTGTAGCAAAAGTGGGGTCAAATGCACCGCACATAAAGAAAACTCCACTCCTCTTCTTTTAGAGCCCCATGGGGTGCCTTGACTACAGTCACTTCGTCCTGAAAGGCCCCCTCGTCTCCCTCTATTTCTCCTGGGAAATGCCCCCATCCTTCATATCTTATCTCAGCATTTCCATAGTTTGAATTTGGAGAGCCCTGTAGAGCCTGCCCATTTTCTGTGCTCTGTGTCCTCATTTACCCTTGGATCTTCCCTGAGCTTTCTGTGATGTCTACACATCACCTGGTGGTTGCATATGTTTTAAAACCAGGAAAGATATGCAGCAGAGTTGTAGACCTCTTGCTATACTTGTTCAATCTATATGCTGAGGAGATCCCACCGAAGCTGGATTACATGAAGAAGAATGTGGCATCAGGATTGGAGGAAGGTTTATTAACAGCCTGTGATGTGCAGATGACAAAACCTTGCTTGCTGAAAGCCAAGAGTCACTTGCTGATGAAGATTAAGGACTGCAGCCGTCAGCATGGATTACAACCCGATGCAAAGAAGACGAAGAACCGAGAGTAGCAAGAGGATGCATCAAGAAAAGGCTGAGATTGCCAAGGATTTCGTCTTGCTTGGATCCACAATCGACGCTCATGGGAGCAGCAGTCAAGAGATCAAAAGAGGCGTTACATGGGTCAATCTGTTCATTGCAAAATCAGATTTCAAGTCCTGACTCTGAAGCATTAGCTCCCTATGATGGGCAGCCCATTGTCCGACACGGAAGGTCCTCTGCTCTTACAGAGTTCTGGGCCAGAGGCTGATGAGGTGGGGCAGACCACACGATACCCACAGAGAAATGACGAGAAGAAGGAGCTGGTCCTCCTGTGTCTAATGCCTGTTCTCCTCCCTCACGACTTTTGCTATCTGTCTCCAGTGAACATCCATCTAAGGGACGCGCACTGAACACGGAGGATATGGTAAAGAAGGCGTGGAGGAAGACATGAGGAACCAGGGAGAATAAGTCAGGCGTTGGGGTATGGCGAGAAAGATGAAAAGGTGGGAGATGGATGCTGCATGCCAGTTTCCTTCACTGCCTGGAGCCCTTTCCTTCCCCTCCCCATCTCTCTTCACCCATCTCTAAGCAAGGAAAGTGACTGGGAAGCTTACCAGCTTTCACATCCTGCACCCTCTTGGCTCATAGATCCATTCCTGGCCTTTCTTCTGTGACCCTTTGTGTTAGAAGGAGGGCAACATTTCAGGCTGCTCATGGGCAGGTGGCCCTCTCAGCTGGCTTTTGGCTCCAGTCAGTTGGCCAAAGGGTGGCCTGGATAAGCAGTAGGAGAGCCAGAGGAAGCGCAGCTGGGTTGATGTCCCCTCTATGGCTCCCAGCCCTGCTTGTGGCCACAAGGTCTCTGTGGCTCAGGTCCCCAATCTAGGAGGTATGCTGCTGCTGTACAGCCCTGAGTCTGTGTAACATTTCCTCATCCCTCCACTGTCTGGTTCAGGAGGCCAATCTTTGGATGCCTTGGTTGGTCTACTTGACTTCTCAAATCTTCCATTACTCATCCAAGAGCTCCCCTGGATTAAATGTCTTCTGGTGGTTTTTTCTGGCTTTTTGCTTTGTTTTTCTTGAATGACACACAACGGTATCTTTAAACAATAGAAAGCCACCCTAAAAAGCAGCAGGCATTGGCAGTGGTGAATCCTTCAGGTCTCTGGCTTAAAGGAGGTTTTATAATTCAACAGCAACCACTGTGTTTGAATAGACGTCAAATGTGTTTACAGTCCCAAAAGGGGTAATTTTGAAAGAATAATCAGTCTCTTTAGAAGTTTTGGTAAGGAATTAAGATGCATTATGATCTACAAATTTTCTAAAAGGTTCATCAATATTTCATTTTCTTAATAAAAAAAAAAGACGTCAGGATTAACATTACAAAGAAAACCGGCTTTTATACCAAAGGAGGAAAATGTTTCTCTAGGCAAGGGCTGTTTTAGCTGCTCTCCCCATTAGCATAATACAGAGGAAAGGAGTTTATTTATACTAACAACACATCTCTTTTCCTGAATGTCTGTCCCTGGCTACTTTTACAGACTTTGCATCTTTTCCCAACAGGCAGATGCAGGGCAGAAAACTTTGTAGCAGCAGGATATGTTCCCTAATGTTTGGCTAATCTTGCAGGGTGATCTCAAGAGAAGGTAATGGAAGAATTTTAATAGTTTGCAGGGGTTATGTGAAATTCTCTTTTTATTACCTGGGTCAGCTAACCCTGTGCAAGATGTGTCGGCCCAAGAACTTCATGAACATGCCCCGATTGCGTTTCACTGCTCACTTTAGAGCCAATTTGTATCTGCTTCCCAAGTGCCAAGCTTTAATAGGTATGCTCTTAATAATTAATTCTTTGCGTAAAGTGCTTTGGGCCTGTTGTTGGCTGTTTTATTTATTTACTTATGTATTTGCTGATTCGTATTCAGCAAAGTATATATTTGGCAAATTGTAGTGCTTGGGAAGTCATGTTGGTCTTTTAGCCCACAAGAGAGCAGAAGAAACTGGGAATGTCAAGGAGGCTCTGCTTTGTTCCTTCACCCGACTAACCACACTCAGCCCCAGTCCAAATGCCCATCCACGCGGCCACCACTGACATGGTCTGCCACACTGGTGCCTTTGTTCGTGGGGCTGCCTTTCCATTTTGCTTGAGAATTCATCTCTCTTCTGTATCTCCAGCTTCCTATCTTCTGCTTGTCTTGGAAGACTGGATTCAGCCTCCACGCCCTCTAAGAGGCACTTCCAGACTCCTCTCTCTAGTCGCCTCTCCTCTCAGTGCTCCCCAGCTTCCTCCCTCCCCTCACTCTCTTCCTCACCAGATAACAAGTTGGTGCCTTCATGAGTCTACCTGTCACAGACAGGCTGACCTCCTCCAACGCCACCCCACTCTGTCTCACAGATGGGCGTGTGTAGCTGAAAGAGCTCTTCAGTACGTGGGTTGGGAATCTGGTTGAACTGAGCAGCCCTGACTGTGGGGTTGAGCAGAGGGGGGTGATGGTAGATGGGGTCGAGAGCTTGCCCCCCAGCAAAAAGGCATTAGGCAACTATCCCTCTAGCCCGGGGCTCCAGGTCCATTCCAGGACACACAGATGCACATCCATCTCATTTATGCCAGGTCGCCGGTGTGCAGAGCCAGCTTGCATTTTTCCTTTCCCTTTTGGCATTCTTCCTGTAAGAATTACACAATCTCCTGCCCCCCTCTTACCTCCTCCTCCTCCTGCTGCTGCACTGTCCTGTCCCTGCAGCTCCCAAAGGCTATGAATAAAGAATAAAGACATCTGGTGCTTCAGGATCCTGTTACTAATTCAATACGCGCATACCTTTTCCGTGAGTCCTGTGGAGTCACATTTTCGTGAAAATGGCAAAGCCAATCAGCCCTTCCCTCTGGCCTCTACTAAAAAAGCCAGATTCCAGAAACTTGGAAGGATTTTTTTAGGAGCTCAGTCTGACTGGCCCCATCCCTCATGAGAATGCAGTGGGGAGCCCACAGCTACACCCGGGCTGGAGAGCGCTCCGCTTGTTTCCTGTGCGGGACTGTCAACCAGCTCCTGTCCCCTAGGCAGATCACTGTGCTCTTTTCTGAAGTCAGGTCAGTATGATTTACCTCAAAGTGAGCCAAAATAGCAGTATTACGGTTCAGAGTAACAATCGTAACTGATACTGTTTATTCCAAGTTTACCTTGGTGACACGGAGGAATACAGACCTCGCTGTGCCTCCTGGCCTGAGAGCCATGGTTGAAGGAGAGTCCCACCTGAGCAGCAGGGCTGCAGACACAGTGCTGTTGGTGAGAGCACTGGCTTCGATCAGCGATTAATGTGTGGCTGCGAGCGAAACAACAAAAGCAAAGCAAAACCAAAACACCTGTTGCCATTGAGGCGACTTTAACTCGCAGCCACCTAGGTACACTAGAAAGCACAACTGGTGGCCTATCGGGCTTTCTGGGCAGGAGTCTTTATGCTTTCAGAGCCCCCAGCCTTCTGTCCGTGGGTGCAGGCCAACTACCACCGGTTAGGTTAGTGCTGTCAGTGGGTGCCATTGAGCCGGTCTGACCCATGGCAACACTACCCATGACAGGTCAAAACACTGCCCCACTTCTGTGCCAGCCTCACTATTGTTCCCGTGCCTGCGTCCCGTCACAGCCCTGATCGATCCATCTCCATGAGGGCCTTCCTCTTTGTCACTGCTCCTCCACTTCCCCACCTCTGACGTCTTTTTCCAGGAGCTGATCTCCCCCGACAACGTGCCTGATGTGTGTCAAAGGAAGGCTTGCTGTCTCTGCCTCTAAGGAGCACTGTGGCCGTGCTTCTTCTAAGAGCTGTTTGTCCTTTCCGCAGTCCGTGGTGCTTCCCGTAGACTTCTCCAGCATGGCAGTTGGAAGGCCTGAATTCTTCTTCAGTCTTCTTTATTCAGTGTTCTACTTCCGCTGGTGTGTCAGTCTGGATGGACCAGAGAGACAAATCCAGAGACACGCCTATGTGTGCAAGCGAGCACTTTATATCAAAGAGCAATTGTACATTTAGAAAACATCCTGGACCTGTCCTGATCAAGTCCATCAGTCCAGTGTTACCCCATATGTCGATACTAGTCCATAAATTCTTCTTTAGACTCATGCAGCCACACAATGACAGCGAATGCAGGAAGATCACAGGCCAGTGGGTGGAAAGTCCTGTGGATCCAGTGGTGGTGGAAGCATTTCAGCACTGGAGTGGGTCTTCATATGGCTCCTCCAGCTCCAGGGCTCTAGCATAGTTCCATGTATCTCATCAGCAAGAAGAAGCAGAGTGTAGATGTGTGTCTGTCCTCCAGTGAGCTATTTATCTCTGTGATGCCTCCAAATGAGGCCATCAAGCTGCAATCTGATCGACAAGCTAGACTCCACCCCTTCACACGTTGACAGGAGATGATGTAACTTCCACAACATGTACAGGAAGCAATGGGAAATATCGCGGCTTGGGCTAAGTGCGCATTAGTCCTCAAAATAGCATCCTTGCTCTCGACACTCTGAAGAGGCCTTATGCAGCAGATTTACCTAATGCAATGTGTCCTCTGATCTCTTGACCACTACTTCCAAGAACACTGATTGTGGGACCCGGCAAGACAAAATCCTTGATAACTTCAGTCTTTTCTCTGTTTGCAGTGATGCTGCATATTGGTCCACTTACGAGGGTTTTGTATTCTTTACATTGAGTTGTAATCCACACTGAAGGCTGCCATCCTCGATCTTCATCAGCAAGTGCCTAATGTCCTCCTGATTTTCAGAAAGCAAGATTGTGTCATCTGCATATCGCAAATAGTTAATAACTCTTCCTCCAATCCTGATGCCACATTCTTCTTCATATAACGCCGCTTCCCTGATGGTTCCTCAGCATACAGATTGAACAATACTGGTGAGAGGGTACTATCCTGCTGCACATCGTTCCTGACTTTAAACCATGCAGCATTCCCGTGTTCTGTTTCCCAACGTGCCATTTGATCCATGTACAAATTCCGCACGAGCACAATGAAGTGTTCAGGAATTCCCATTCTTCTCAAGGTTACGCATAGTTTATTATGGTCCACACAGCCAAATCTCTTTGCCTTGTCGATAAAACACAAATCAGCATCATTCTGATAATCCTTGCTTTCAGCCAAGATCCCTCTGACGTGGAGTACAAACCATGTGTGCCATGCACAGACCTGGTGTCACTCACCACAGCTTTCGTTAACGCCCCTAACAAGCCACCTTCTCCCAAAGGCATTCCCTGGGCTGCTTTCCTCGGCATACCCAACATGCACCTCATGTTCTCTGATAACCATTGGCACATCCTCAACCCCTACTGTGCTCTTCAACTGGGAATTACAGAACCCTCTTGTGGTAGGCTCCAATTCAATGGGCCTACAGTGAAGCCCAGACACCCCAGAGGGATGCAGAAAGAAAACACTCTCAGATGTTCCCTGAACCATTGGAGGTTCACCTACCAGCATCTGGTAGGGTGAGGTCCAGTCATTGATGTTTATTTGAAAGCTCCCAAGATAATTCTAAAGGGCAACCAGGATGGAAATTGGTACATGAGACCCCACACCCCTTAGAGTAGGGGGTCTTAACCTTCCTAATGCTGAAATTCTTTAACACAGTTCCTCATGTTGTGGTGACCCCCAACCATAAAATTATTTTCATTACTACTTCATAACTCATTTTTCTACTGTTATGAATCATAATGTAAATATCTGCTATGCAGGATGTGTTTTCATTGTTATAAATTGAACATAATTAAACATAGTCAAAGCATAGTGATTCATCACAAAACAATATGTAATTATTTATTGTGAAATATTTATGAGTTTTCTGATGGTCTTAGGCTGCCCCTGTGAAAGGGTCATTAGCCCCCCCAAGGGGTCGCGATGCACAGGTTGAGGACCGCTGCCTTACAGCATGGCGCCTCATATCCACAGAAAGCTATGAGATGGGTGCTTTAAGAATAGGTTGGGAGTCAGTGAATTTAATTTCAGGTGTTGAGTAAATACACAACTTCAATGTCAACAACCCAGACTGTTCAGTCCAGATCACATAAAAGGGACTCTGAAAAAATTCATGGAAAAATTCCCTAACTTTTTTATTCCGTTATCCCACAAACTTTCTAAAGCATATATATATATATATATATATATATATATATATATATATATATATATATATATATATATATATATATATATATATAGAGAGAGAGAGAGAGAGAGAGAGAGAGAGAGAGATACCTCTAGCAGTTATGTCAACTTCTCTAGCTGAGTCCATAAAGTGTTTTCTGAAACCATTACAAAGTCTTTCTGATGCTGGTCGGATCCTCACCATCCTTGGCCCTGGGGCTTCTAGGGGCTTCCCTCACAACATGTGTAGAAATCCCCTGAGACCTACATCAAGATGCAAACTCACTACCTCCAAGTGCTGTCCAACCAGATGGACAATCCCCACAGTCCATTCTCATTCCATCCATAGCTGAGAACCCTCTGCAGTGGCCAGTGTTCATTTTAAAGAGGCTCGGCCACCAAAAGCGTCTGCCAACACTGACTCCGTGTTAAATGACTGCAGCTCTCCAGGGACCTGACATGGAAATCCAGCTGTTGGGGAAGCGCCTTTGTTTTGCATGCGAACAAGGAAGGGTAACTATACATCTTGGTGCAGGGGGGCACAACCTTCACCAACACTACACCTTGGTTGCCACCACCTTACAAGCATGGACCTGAATGAACCAGGGATTGTCTTTATGATTGACAGATGGGACAATGGTTAAGTATAAACCCCTCTCTTGATAGGCACCAAGATAAAATAAAAGCAAAAGGCAATGTCCTCCTTATTCATTCATACCTTCAGCTCTCAGGGAGTCTTTGTTCAGTAGTTTGAATGCTAAAACCATTGCCAAAACCTCGGGCAAAGTGGCAAGAAGATTATTGCCTCACAGAAAGAGAGGGAGAGAGCTGCCTTTGCGGTATCTCCTATACAGACCCACCTTTCCAGGGGCTTGAGATGGGAAGAGACCATCAAGGGTAGCAACCAACCAGGCCCGACGCTTGTTCACCCTATTCTAGTTGCTTTTTTAGAAATACTTTTATGGGTCAGTCAGGGTGCGAGGTAGTACCGATGAAGAACACAGCTTTCCCCCAGATCCTGGATGCTTCCTCCCCCCAACTACCATGATCCGAATTCTACCTTGCAGGGCTGGATAGGGCAGAGGTTGTACACTGGTACAATTGGGGGCTGGAGGCACAGGGAATCCAGGGTGGATGATACCTTCAGGACCAAGGGTGTGAGGGGCGATGCTGGGAGAGTGGAGGGTGAGTGGGTTGGAAAGGGGGAACTGATTACAAGGATCCACATGTGACCTCCTCCCTGGGAGATGGACGGCTGAGAAGGGGGAAAAGGGCAAGATATGACAAAATAACAATCTATAAATTACCAAGGGCACATGAGAGAGGGGGGAGAGGGGAGGGAGGGGAAAAAAAGAGGACCTGATGCAAAGGGCTTAAGTGGAGAGCAAATGCTTTGAGAATGAATGGGGTAAGGAATGTGCAGATATGCTTTATACAATTGATGTATGTATATGTATGCATTGTGATAAGAGCTGTATGAGCCCCTAATAAAATGTAAAAAAAAATACTTTTATTGGGGGCTCTTACCTCTCTTATCACAATCCATGCATTCATCCAGTGTACCAAGCACATCTGCACATATGCCACCATCATCATTTTCAAAGCATTCTCTTCCCACTTGAGCCCCTGATAACAGCTCCCCATTTTTACTCCCCAATCCACCCACCATCACAAACTCTTGATAAATTATAGATTATTTTTTCCATATCTTACATCGTCCTCCATCGCCCCTCACCTACTTTTCTGTTATTTGTCCCCCTGGGAGGGAGATCTAGGTTGATCTTTATGATCAATTTCCCCTTTCACCCCTCACCGACCCCTCATCCTCCTGGTATCTCTACTCTCCTTGTGGGCCCTGAGGGGTTTATCTATGGATTCCCTGCATTGCGGGCTCTTATCTGTAGCAGTGTGCATGCTCTGGTCTAATCTGATTTGTAAGGTAGAATTGAGGTTATCATGATAGTGGACGGAAGGAAGCACCAGAGAACTAGAGGAAAGTTGTGTACTTCATCGGTGCTCTACTGCACCCTGACTGGCTCATCTCTTCCCTGTGACCCCATGCCCCACTCCACCATTCATCTCAGGTATAGTTTTGTTCTGGATCTTAGATGCCCGATACCTGATCCCATCCACACCTCATGATCACACAGATTGATGTACTTCTTCCATGTGGACTTTGTTGCTTCTCAGCTACATGGCCACTTGTTTATCTTCAAGCCTTTAAGACCCCCAGATGCTATATCTTTTGATAGCCAGACACCATCAGCTTTCTTCACCACATTTGCATATATTCCCATATTCTAAAACAGGCCCTGCATGACCCTCTGCCCATGCTGTGACAACATGAAGACACTCAACCCCCACAATATGACTCTTGAGCTGTTCTAAAGGCTGTCTCTACTGTGCCTGTGTCCAGCCTGTTTTCTTTACTGGATTCACAACCCCTTTTTGGCATCAAAACTTGGCTCTAATTCTCAATCAACTTCTATGGATCAATAACATGATTTCAGATTAGCAGCCTGCACCACCACTGTCAGTAGATAGCACCCCCAGCTCCTACCCACAGCAGTGCTGCCTCCTCACCTCTCTCTCCACTCACCCACAGACATATCTGCCAGTTTCTGTTTGTGGCTTCATATGCTGAAACCATAGGTAAGAGGCTACACAAGCTCTGTTGGGGCCATAGGCCTTCTGGAATCTTCCTGAGCCCAAGCAGGATCCTGCCTGGCTATGAGATGTCTCTGAGCCCCAGTCAAGGTTATCATCTGTATGCCAGGTAACATCAAATCAGCACTCACTACTTAGCTCTGGTCATATTTCTACAGTAAATTGCAGCTAAGTATATATGAAATTAAGCCTTGTGCATGTAAGCTTCAGTTTATCTGCTAGAAAAGCTGATCATTATGAAACTCACAACAGGGATGTAAGCCACCATCTATGAATACGAAAGCAAGAACATTTATAGGATTTAGATTATAGACTTGACTCAGATTTCATTTTATGTAATTTGATTCCCTTCTGGCCTTTCTATCCTCCACCTCAAATTCTGAAACCATTTATCTGTAGCAAAGAAGGGTGAGAAAGAATGACTACACTGTCTGAAACTCTTTGATCAGTGAGTGGTTCTCAACCTTCCTCATGCCACGATCCTTCCATAGGGTTCCTCATGTTGTGGTGACCCCCAACCATAACATTATTTTTGTTGCTACTTCATAACTGTCATGTTGCTACTGTTATGAATTGGGTGACCCTTGTGAAAGATTGAGGACCACTACCTTAGATTCACCCAAAACAGAGACTATCCATAGCAATGAAGCATGCCCCATATTCTATATAAGGTCTCTGAGATGAGAATGAATTTGGGAAGTTTTTAAGTTCTTGAAAATAATTTGGTAGATAATACTTATAAGTATCCTAACATCCCAGAAAGAAGTGGAGGGGAACTTAAATTCTATTGCCATCTAGTCAATTCCAACTCACGATGACCCTACTCAGGGTTTCCAAGGCCATCCATCTTTACAAGAGCAGACAGCCTCAGCTCTCCCATGGAGTAGCTGGTGGATTTGTACCTCCGACCTTGTGATTAGCAGTTCAATACTAGGACTCTTTAGAGAACTTATTCTCCAAATCCAAAATTTACATTTTATAGATGGGGTTGCACAGCCTGAAGGGGAACGACTCATGCAAAAGTCTGAAGTCAATGTCACAAAAAGAAGCCATCCTTTATTCTCTATCGTCTGTTGGTTGATGGGCAGTTACAATATAACAACAGGACAGTCTAGGAAAGGGGTTGGGGAATGGACATTTGACAACACTGAGGGTAACTGCCAAACTCCATCAAGATAGCAAGCTCTTTAGTCTTAGACTGTTTTTTCCCATAACGTGGAGATAGTAATACTGCAAAAGTTTGTTCTGATGATAAGCTGATACCTTATACCTGAAGCCTTCAGTGCAGATTGAGGCATCTTTACAGGAAAGTTTAACAAAGACCACTGACCCTTTGGCCACTTCCATGCTCGCCATGTAGCATCTTCCCGTGTGGCAGGAAGCACCATCGTGTGGAGTGATGACCGTGGAGAGATTGAGCCCTGAGAGAATCGGGACAGACTGCCATCTCTGGAATGAACGTGTAGTTGAAAAGTCCCCTCCATATTCAATATTAGTGAGTGGCATGGGATGAATTTATTTGCCCCCAAACCAAAAAACCATTGGTGAGCACACATTCAGATCAGTCATAAAGAACCCATAATATATTCACCAAGAGAAGATACACAGCACACTGGGCCCAAGAGGATACCACTATTATGAGTACAATCAATCCGATTGGATGTTTAAAATGCTCCCATTTGCTTCAGCAACAGTTTCATATATTTTGCATATAGCCAGTAAGCTATTAAAGTGCTGGGCAGGTAGCCAAGGATTTGATGGCATTTCTTTTCTCACTCTGTCTTCAGACAACCTACCACATGAACTTACCCTAACAGTGGGATGAGCAATGGAAATGTTAGGAAAAGAGAGAGGGCGTTTTGTTTTGCTTTTATCATTGTTATCAAGAGGAACCCTTGGTTCTCCAGACTGGCCCCCACTGGCCCAGGAGTAAGTCATGAGCTGTGGCTCAGAGAGGGCCCTCCTCTTCCCAGTCATATGACATGGCACAAACCTCAATGTTCTCATATTTGCAGCGAGGAAAAGAAGATGCCCATTGCTGGGTGCTTGTGAATCTCCTGAGATGTCCCCACAGTCCTCCAACATATTAGGAGCTGGAGAGTGACCTTGTCATTCCAGTCTCAGTGTTGTTGTCCCCAGCACTTGCTCCCCGAGAATGTGCTCTCATTCACTATCTGTCCATGTTAAGTTCATCGCTCTTTCACGGGCATTTTAAGGCAACTATTGATCCAGTAAACCTTCTCGCTCAGGACAAACCCCTCACTTCAAATCCATACAGTTAAAATGACCTGCTTCCACGGCCGGGTAAAATAACTGACATTCATTGGTCAGGGGTCTGTCACCATCCAGGATGACGGTTAACTAGTGTGATAAAGCTACTCCCTGCGTTTTATGGAAGAGAAAGATTAGCATCCAAGATGGTGCCATGTACTTTTCCCAGCACCCAGAGTGACTTCCTTTGAGCTTGTGCCCATTGCTCCTGTCATCATGGACTAACATTGCACGTGGACTGCATTGCCAACTCCTTGAGGGCAGCACTGCCCTTTATGTGACTTGCACCTTGAACATGGCTTAACACTCGGTATGAAGCGATAGCTCATGTAGGATGAAGAATGATATTTAAGTTTTGCCTTTGCTGTTAACTTAAAGCATGAGTAATTCAAATGCCTCTACATTTCTTCAGTTGTGGATGAGCAAAGAAACGTAAAACAAAAAGAAAGAGTTTTCTTATCACTGCTATCAAGAGAAATCCTTGGTTCTACACTAGATAGCCCTTCACCTCCTGATGGGTAATCCGTGAGCCATGGATCAGGGGGGGCCCTCTTCCCAGACCTGTGATCCTAAGAGGCCTTTGGATCAAGCTCTCTTTAAGATTACAGAATGCTCTAAATTCTGTAATTAACTCTATGTGTGAGTCTGGGTTGTCCCAACTTAACCACTTTCTTCTGCACCTCTCCTGACCCTCAGCTGCGCATTTTCACCACCAAGTCTATTCAAATATTCATTCAGGAGCTCACTCCCTCCTCTCAGGCAACTTCTTAGCTGACACCATTACTTTCCCAAGTATGGTGTAGAGATCCTTGATGTGTGTTATAATAAGCATGCTATTTTCAATATAAAGAACATCTCCCTTGGGAAAGTATTCATTCAGTTGACGCAAAGGAGAAATACTGTCTAGATATATGAAACTGAGTCCAATAATAAAGTGGTTTTCTAGGCATAAGCTGGAGGCAGAGGGTCTTCAGCACACAGTGCACCATCATCCCAGCCCTGTGAGTTGAGTTCCCGATGAACAAACTGAGCAGCTAGAGTGGAGAGGGGAGGCTAGTGAGCACACAAAGACTCCGCTTGGACACAGTTCACATCTGTTTTCTTTAGCACCAAAGTTCTCCCAAGGTTCCAGATTCATGCTGGGATTTTTTTTCAGTGACATGAAATTTCAGCTGCTCAGAATGATATCAATAATTACATTCTGCTCAGAGGAGAATGATTGTGTTCCAAGCTGCAAGCAGGCCCTCTAGCAGCGGTCAGGATTTCTTTTCTCCCTTTGGGCCAGATAATTACGTAGATTCTTTTAGCATAAACATGAAAAGGAGAGGCTTCCACCACTCAGACCTGAGGAAATGTGTCTCAGTTACTCCCTAGTTCTGGGGTCTTGGGTGAAGTCTTCCAAGTCTCAGTTTCCTTACTTTCAAATTAGAAATAATTATGTGCCCACTTTCTAGAGGTTCAATGTTTATAAATAAGTGGAAAACTTATATGCAAAGCATCAAAGATGCTACACAAAATATATCCAAAATGAAAAATTAAAACTGTTAAGTGGGGTTGCTTAGAAAAAGTCTCTGTTTTTCTTCCTCTAAAAACCTCTTTACACTGTGACTCTGGACTTGGCCACGTGACTTTTTGTGGCTAATGGAATATCAGTAGAGATGACATCGAACGGCACGTGAGTTTAAGAAACATTTGTAGGGCGGGGCCTGGTCCTTCCCATTTCCTGTACTGTCATAAGGAAAACACACTCAGGCTGGCTTCCAGTCTCAGAACGAAGGTGGATCAGAGCCCAGCCAGGGGAAGCTGAGCCCCGGTGACTCTCCAAAGTCCATGTGAATCCAGCAGAAGTCAAATAGCCCTCAATGGATAGACAGATCCCTAAGAACAAATGATCATGCCTGTCAGTGAGTAATTGTTAGAAATGCTTGCTGAGCAGCCATGGGTGGCAAGCGCTAGCTTCTCCACTCACCACACATCTGCCAGCCCAGTGCCAGCCCTGTGCATGCCCTGCTATTTCCAGGTTTCATCTGAGTCACCTTTTCCTGAATCTCTACTTTTTAAAAAACACTATGAAGATCAACGGTGGCATTGACATCTCGGTATGTCGGGAGGCCTTGAACTTTGCTGCGATGTATCCAGTAGAACACGAGAGACCACCCTCCCATGCAGGACTGAACTAGAAAGATGATAAGCAACAGCCTAGCTTGTTTCTCTGACCCTTTCCAGACAAAATGCAGTGACCACTTCTCCTTCGATGACCATCATGCAGGGGGTTTGCAATGAAGACAAAATAGACACTCACAGCTGGGGACAGCTAATCCTCCCACTCTTGAGTAGCAGGATGAGAAGTAGTCAGCGCTGCTTCTGGCAGTCATATGCTATGCCATCATCCAACGGTGCCACCGCTATGTGAAGTTTGCCAGGTTCACCAAACTCCTCTGCCATCCACCAGAGGAGGATCTAAGGGGGAAGTAAAATTACACACTAGAGAAAAAATATGCACAGAAACTGGGCATTCAGGAGTTGTGTCTCGATTACTTACAGAGCAGGGGTTGTCATCATCACGTCCTGAAAATCTGCAGTGACTTGCAATGATTTTATTTGATACAGCATTTTTTTCTGCTGCCATGAATCATATCAGAAACAGTGAGCTCAAAAGGTGCATATCCAACAAAATACAACACGTCCCCGTTCTCTTTCTCAAGAAAGGTAATCATGACCTAGCAAAGATGCTAGTGAACACAGATGGAGGCTGTGGTGGTGGTACCATGAGCCACAGCAAGACTGAAAGAGCAAATGTACAGAAGAAGCATCCACATTCATTGAAAAAATAACTTCAAAAGACACTGTATGAAAACTATAATTTAATACATGAAACTGCAGAAGGCACATGGACCATGACTTTGCATTTAGATCAAAATACTGTTTAACTGAATTTCTTATTTTAAGTCTGTGTGTGTGCACATACTTAATGAAATGTGTAGCATGTTAGAAGAAATTGATAAGGAGCCAATGGTCCCCACTGCTTTATGTAAAAGAAACTCTAATAGGAACTTGGATGCATTTCCATAGTAGATTGTTTTCCCCAATCAGTAGAGCCAAAGTAAATGGATTTTAAAGTTATTGCAAATTCAGTTTAAAATTCAACATAAAAGATAGGTTTTGTTTGTTTGTGTTTTCAAAATGTAAACATGCAATTAAGAAACCTATGTAAAAGCTGTGCTTGGAATTGGTCGTGAGGGAGCATAAAGTAAAAATGGTATTTAGAGAAGAAGACCTCGTAGTGACATTGGGCAAATACTGGACTGCAAACTATAGGTTAGGTGGTTCAAACTCACAAGCCCTTTTGTAGGAGAAATATGAGGCTATCTGCTCCCGTAAAGATTCACAACTTCTGAAACCTTATAGAGGGTGGTTAACCCTTGAAAAGGAAGGAAGGAAGGAAGGAAGGAAGGAAGGAAGGAAGGAAGGAAGGAAGGAAGGAAAGAAAGAAAGAAAGAAGGAAGGAAGGAAGAAGGAAGGAAGGGTTTAACTCTAATCAAAGGCTGTGGGTTTGGTTATCAGTTTTCTGCCAGTGAAATTAAAAGTTGTAGTTGTCAAAATACATACACATACACATATAATGCAGGCATTTATATCTCAAGTGACTAAATTACAACAATTTTAACAAAGTTGTTGTTTTTTTAAAAATCCACTTTCTGTTGTTTCCTTTCTTCAATTAGATAAAAAGTTCTATACGTGTAGTACTATGTAAATCAACTGAAGTACCATATACTGAAGTTAAACATTTTCAAAACAGGCTCCTGAATTTCAGGCATTTCTTTGTTCAAAATTATCAGGAAATCTTTAATCAAAGGATTCCATGAATGGAACGTCCCCCTACAGAAACACGACACAAAACGCTGCAGCTTTCGAAGCCTTTAGTGATTGAAGACCTCCAGCTACATCCCTACAGAAGCAAAAGGAGAACTGGATGAATTCAGTGATGAAAGTGTCGAGAACATATGCATTTAAACCCTAAAATTCCATGAGCATGTTTGATAAAGCGTTCTAAAGACTTGGAAATATCGGAAGTGTTTGGCTAACAAAGTATTACAAGAAAGGGGCTCTGACAAGGAGCCTACATGGCAGAAGTAACTTGTGAACTGCTGCCACCGTGAAGGGTGACCCTTAGGAACCAGCGGGAAGACAGTTCTGGAGAACTGCCTCTCGAAAGATTAAACCAAAAAATCCTAAACCTGCTGCTATGGGGTCAAAGCCAATCAATACTCACTTTATAGTGGATGCTGAGCCTATAAAACAGCATCATGCTTCCTTCTTGGGGTTAGTGGGTTTAGATTTGGGGACCTCAGGTCAGCAGTTTGAGAGTTGACCAGTGGCTCCACCAGGGTTCCTCTGTCAAGATCATAGTCAGGAAAATCGTATGGAACACTCCTATTCGGTAACACTTGGGGCCTCCCTAAGGGGGCAGACACAATGGCAGCTAGGACCGCAACACATGCCTTCCAGGAAGAGCTAGCCATTTCAGCTAGTGTGCTAGGAAACCAGTATCAGGAGGTGACACATCTGCTCTACGTAGAGGATAGGTATCATTTTTCATGAGCGTATACTATTCTGATTTTTGAAATAGATTTTAGCCTCAAAATTTATTTTGGATACCATTATCTTGTAGATTCATCAATATAATAAAATTAACTTGTCAATACATATACATTTATCCCAAATTATAGAAGTTCAATTCTTATTTGTGCCTGCTTTCCATCTCTGAGTGTGTGTCGCCATCCAGCATTAAGAGAACTCTCCTAGGGCAATATTGCAGATTTTCACCCTAACCAATGAGAGTCGTTTAAGAAAGGTTCCAAAAGCTTTCGCTGGCAGGACGAGGGGTTATGAGAGCGCCCCCACTGTCCAGCTGTCCTGGGACAGTAACCACAAGACAGGAGCGATGCTGAACTGTTTGGGAAAAGAAAGTGATGCTGCTGATATCTACTAATGTCTGCTCCAAAACAAACAAACAAACTTTGTTGATCGCTTTCTGTGATCTCCACCACACCTCCCTGATTGCTTAAGGTCTACAACTCTTTAAAGTCCAGTGCTTGGGTCAGAAAAAGTTTGAGTAAATATTTGTGGCAATAATTTTTAATATGACAAATCTTTAGTGTCCAGATTACGTGCTAGGACTTCCCTTCTGTTGGAGACCTTAGAAATCACTATTTTCATCTATGTAAAATAACCTCTATGAGTCGGAATCACTGTGGTGCTTGCTAGAGCTGTGTATCTTTTGATACATGTGGGTCTGAAGCAAACTGAAACATTTTAAAGGATATTAATCAGATTATAGTGATTTCATTTGCTGGAAAAATATTTATGGCTCACAAATAACTTTTTAAAAAGAATTTTCATTTTATTTTATTTATTCCCCCACCCCAACAGTTTTATTGGCACATAATTTACATACATGTCATACAATTCATAGTTCAACCATTCAGTCTTCTCAAGGGGCTTTGTACACTCACCACCGCATCCACCTGAGGGCCTCCCCATCCCCCACCACCATTTAAATCTCCTTTAAAATGAGTTGTGCAGTCACGGTCTGTTCTAGTGCTCCCCGAAGCCTCCTGCCATCCTGATTTGCTCCCCAAATCCCCTTGCCCTTTCCCTCCCTGTTACCCACCCCTGCTTTTGCTCTCCCCTTGGATAGGTCCTTCTCCTGTGCGTGAACTCCTGTCTTCACTGCTGGAAAAGCCAGCAGACAACCATGGACAAGCAAAATCACACTATGGCGGTCCGGCTGAAATCATAATAGTACCAAAACAAAAATACAAATAACGCAAAGGAAAGAAAAGACCCTCATCAATAATCAACCAGCCAGGGAGGAAATTTCTGTCATGAAACAAGTAAGAGACACTTGTCTGCAGTACAAACTCAGGTTGTGGTCTCAAGGAGGGACACCTGACCAAGTATTGAGTTTGATCCAGCACACTCAGTATTACAAGAGTCTCTGCCTGATTGTAAGGCTGTTAGAGACTCCTGCTTTTGGTTGGAACAGATCTGCCCGGTGGCTCGGTCTGACTGGGTACTCTGAAGATGGGTTTGGGGCTCCCATTGTCCTCCGTCACCTTCTACAGATTGGGTGTTCATAATTTTAGCTGTGATACATTTCTCTTCATCATATTCCAATTTGATAATTGTCATCTTTGGGTCACACAAGTTAGTGTTCTCTTCTGTGTGGACTTAGTTGATTCGTCCCTTAGATGGCTGCCTGTTGGAATACAAGCTTCTAAGACCGCAGGCACTGTTCTGATTGATAGCTGGGCACCATCTGCTTTCTTCACCGCACTTTGCTGTAGCACCCTTATCTTCAGTGATCTCTTCATACGGTGAGTATTGAGCAGGACCATGAGGTAAGAACTAGTTGTTCTTAAGTTAGAGCTAGGACTTAGTGGGAGCCCACAACCCATTTCTGAATCTAAGTTGTTTTTTTGTTTGTTTTGTTTTTTAATTTGCTGTAACTTGGGAGTTAATATGTATGTCATATCAATCCATTGTTCAATCCTGTCAAAAATGATTCTAAAATTGCTTCCATAACCAGCCTCTAAATATAATTTTCCGTCCTGGACTTATTGACATCATCTTCTTTTTTCTCCCACCCTCTGTATCACCCCTCCCCCTAAACCCTATTTTACTTTCTTTCCCTGTAGGCTCCGTTTTCCTGAGTTTCATTTAACAAAAACACAGAAAAGCCAGTGAGACAGCTTCAAGTGGGTGGCCCCAATGACTGTGTCCCTACGAGATACACCCTAATATACATATGCTTATGCATAATACAATGGAATGGCCAAAACTCAGGGTTGACTCCTGTGTCTCAAATGTCTGCTGACACCTGGAGTAGGTTTACTTTTTTTTGGGGGGGGGGGAAGGGGGGTCTCTGTTTAAGAATGGAGTGATGTCAAGCAGCTGTATCTTGTTGGTGTTTTATTTTGTTTTCTAGTCTCGATTCCCCCACCCCAAATTTTATTTATTTTGTTGTTGTCAGAAGATGACCATTTCATGTGATGTTCTCTTGTGGGCACACAGTCCTCCCAAATGTTTAAAACACACACACACACACACACACGCCACCTTCCATTAAAACTACATCATTACCTGTTTGCTAGGTAACAGCTAACTGGAAAACTCTGGAACACGGACAAGTCTGTTTGATGCTTGTCTGTCTAATATGACACGGGTGTAGGAAAAACCTAACAGGTGTCGCGTCCTTGGTCACCAAATGCACCTATAGTCTGAGCGAAATGGTCACGCACAGAGACCACGAGGAGTTGTTTCTGGCACTAAGACCAAACGTTTGCGGGGTTTCCCTGCTGTTCCGAATGAAGCTGCGCTGCTCACAGTAAACACAGAGGCTCCAAGGGTTTCCCATAAACTGTGAATCACATGCAGGAGGAGGGTACAGGCCCTTCCTTACAACACATTAGTCATTTCTCTCTTTATTGGAGGTTTACCCGTTCCTGCTTGGGGGTGAATACCTTTTAAAAATAGCTCTGACAAGAATGCAGAGGTCAATTAAATGTGGCGATGACTGAGTCACGCATGTATCTCTGGATCCTAGAACATATTTTCTATTTATATAACGCACATATTCCAAAGGTCATAGATACTCCCTAAATTTCTGCAGTGAAAATAATGGCAACTTGAGAGTGAGAAGCGTATTTCCCGCTGCTTCTTCATACAGTCACCAAGGCTGGAAGTTCCTAGACACAGCGTGGCTGCACTTGCGCCTGGCAATCAGTGGTGTCGCCGCTCTGTGTGTAACCCTTCATCCTAGCTAGCACCTCGACCCCGATCGCGTCATCCAGTGTCCAGAGGGCCCCTTGAGGAAGACCTGTGTTTCTCTATGCCCCAAAGGGTGGGACATTGAGAGAGAAAGAAACAGGGAGGTGTGCACTTTGAAGCTTTTCATTGCTCCACTGCATCCCAAACACAACCTAACGGGACAAAAATGAGGTGCCGTCTCTATTTGTGATTGCAGGAAACATGAAATCACACTAGCTGGTTCATTCAAAGAGAACATAATGATATGGATAGCAATTCCAAACTTCATAGACAAATAACGCCCCATGTTTAGGAGCTTAGAAAGTGTCCTCTCATCAATGTTACCTTTATGTGTGTCTGTTTCCCTACACTGCTCACTTGACTCTGTTGGTTTCCTGAGGACCTAACATGGCAAATTGTCCCTGGCCTCTTTTACAAACCTCTCCCCTTCTATCTGGGCCGTGGTAATCTAATTAGTCTCTGTGTCTCATAAAGACACAGAAAATATGAATGGTTCAATATTTTTAATAAGTCGATCCACTAGGTTTGAGTGCTAGCAATTACGGACATGGTTAGGCATACTACGAGAATACTGCTGGAAATGAATGACCAGTCTGGATAGCCTTTCCTAATTCCTAGCTTTAACACTTTAACTAAACAAAGAAATAAACCATAGTCCAAGATAGCAACACTCAAGACTAGGAGACTGCCAATTTTCTCCAAATGAACCCCAAACAAGCCAGAAAAACCAATGCCATGAAGCAGATTCTGATCAGATCAACCGATATAGGGTTTCTGATCTTCAAAATCTTGATGGGAACAGACTGAAGGCTCTGCTTTTTCCTGAGGAGTGGCTGGTGGGTTTGAACCTCCAACCTGGGCTGAGCATCCCAACCAATACCTCACCTGCAGCACTGTCAAGGCAAACGACAAATACCAATAGCTAATTAACCTTGATTATATACTTTCTGGAAACTCTTTGGTGGCACTAATTGCTAATCACTTGACTGTTAACCAAAAAATTGGCAGGTGAGTGCCATCCAACAGTATCTTGGAAGAAAGGGCGGGACATTTGCTTTTGAAAGGATTCACTGCAGACTCATAGTAACCCTATAGAATGTGGTAGACTTGCCCCTTGTTGAGTTTCTGAGACGGTTACTGTTTACAGGAGTTAAAAAGTCCCACCTTTCTCCCAAGGAGGCACTGGTGATTTTGAACTGCTAACCTTTTGGATCATAGCCCAAAGTGTAACCACTACATCACCTTAAAAACTCTATGGAGCACTGTGTCACCCTGAAACACATGAGGTCACTGTAAATTGCAATTAGCAGCTGACTTTGCATATGTCTGTAATTCTTAGGTGCCAGGCAGGATGCTAAGAATTTTATTTTAATTTTTGGTGATATTTACTTAATAACTCTATGCATACAATATTATTATTCCCATTTTACACATGAAGAAATGAATTCAGCAACTTGGTAAAACTCACCATTTATACAGTTTTAAATCCCTTTTCTGACTTCTGGGCATTTCTTTCCTAAACAGTACTCCCATTCACTGGGCCGTACTGCACCTCACCATCTGTAAACTTAGCACTCACGACATCATCAAAATCAAAAAGAACCCTGGTGGTACCGTTGTTAAGTGCTTGGCTGCTAACCCCAAAGCAGGGGGTTCAAAGCCACTGTCCACCCCACACAAGACAGAAGCCACTATGTGTTCTGCAGGACGGCCGCGGCCGCCCATTTCTATAAATATTTACAAGCTCAGAAATCCCTGGGCCTGTTCCTTTTTTCTTCTAGGGTTGCCATGGATCCGAAGGGATTCTACAACAATGAGTTTGGGTTTCAGCTCCAGTTCCGAAGCTTTTTTGGAGAAGTTCATGGAGCTTAACCCCTGAACACAAAGTTTTTCTGGATCCTTAAATACCTAGAACTGATGGGCAAGCACTGTGAGTAAAATGAGGATAAATGATCTTTAGTTCCATTTTCCCGCAAACTTCTGGAAGCCACTGGGGTTGCACCACTGTCACACACAGTAGTGTCAAAAATCCACGGAGTACATAGTGCTCCCCTGCCCTGTAGGGCCGCTATATGAGGTGGAGCTTTCACAGTATGGCTATTTCCCACTAGACACGCATCTGTCCTCTCCCTCCCAGTTAGTGCCCCCAGTAGCGTGGCCTGGGAAGGTTCTCTCTGGTCACAGTGAACTTTTTGTAAAAGCTGTTTTGCTCAAACCTCCTTTCTGTGAAGAGAATGGCGTGTGGCTGTGAAGTTTTGTTTCCTGCTCAGGGGAAAAATGCCGCAGAAACATGATCTTGAACACTGCTAACAAGGACAGCGCTATGGGGAAAACTCAAGTGTACAATGGTTTTCTCATTTCAAGAAAGGTGACATGTCATTGATGACAAACCTTGTTCTGGACATCTGTCAACTTCCTGAACAGATGAAAATGTCGATTAGAGCTTTTGGAGTTGGTTTCACTAGGTAAGACTGTTCATCAAGCTTTCTACTTAGAAGGTCTGAAAAGATTGTTAAACGGTGTGCAACCATAAAGGGCCTGCTTTATTGAAGACGAGGGACTGGCTTTGCCACCACAGCTATGCACCTGCTCACACAGCCATCTCAGTGAAGCAATTTGGGGCAAAAAAAAAAGATGCCTGTCTTGCTTCATGCATCTTACTCATCTGACCTCATTCCATGTTTTTTTTTTTTTGTTTCGTCAAATGAATAAGGACATGAAAGGACAGCGATTTGGTGATGTAGAAGAGGTGAAGAAGAAAAAAACGAGGGAGGTGCTGTCAGCCATCCCAACAAATGAGTTTGAAAAATGTTTCCAAATATGGAATCGCAGATTTGACAAATGTATTGTTTAATTGAGGGTACTTTGAAGGCAATAGGGTTGTTTTGTATACAAATTTAAATACATAGCTTGGGGGCGTCTGCTTTTTGGGGGGGTACTCCCTCATAAGTCAAGATTGACCTCACATAATGTAGACACACACATTAGCTAGATAGATGATAGATAAATAGATAGATAGATAGATAGATAGATAGATAGATAGATAGATAGATGAGAGAGAGAGAGAGAGAATAACTTAAACTGCATTGTGACTTGGGTGCAAGATATCAAGTGCAGATTCTAGAAAACAGCCCAGTACATACATGGGTATTTAGCATATGATGAAATGACAAAAGTGGTGTCTCAAATGACCCAGGAAAGAATAACCAATTCAGAAAATGACCAATTTGAAAAAAGATGCAATTGTTATGATTCACAAGACATGACATTTTAAAATATGTATGCATTAAAAATATAAATTATTTATTGTATACATGTTTATGAAACACCGCTATTACCTAAGGCTACCCAAGGCAGCACTGACTTGTATCCAAAGCAGTTCTTATGTCAGTTTAGTCACTTCTGTAAAATGTCTTTGCTTGAGTCCATCAGTTCACTTAGCAAACAGTATCTATCTGAGTCCTTTCTGTACCTGAGTCCTTTCTGTACCTGAGTCCTTTCTGTACCTGAGTCCTTTCTGTACCTGAGTCCTTTCTGTACCTGAGTCCTTTCTGTACCTGAGTCCTTTCTGTACCTGAGTCCTTTCTGTACCTGAGTCCTTTCTGTACCTGAGTCCTTTCTGTACCTGAGTCCTTTCTGTACCTGAGTCCTTTCTGTACCTGAGTCCTGAGTCCTTTCTGTACCTGAGTCCTTTCTGTACCTGAGTCCTTTCTGTGGGTCATGCACTGGCCTTGCAAATGCAAAGAGGACATTCTCTTTAGTAACCAACTCCGTTATTTTGTGCTTCAGCTCAATTCTTTTTTTTCTTCAATCAGGACTTATTAAATATGTGCCCACATCAATAGTCAGGATCACACATCAAAGAGATTTCTTGAGACCCCCACTGGTGTGAACCTCAACTTTGCAGGGATCTTTAAAAAATTGGATTGGAAAGGATGTTCCTCAGAAAATAGAACCCTTGTGAATTTCCTTTTCTTTTTTGTATCTGTCTCTTATATATATATAATCATTTTATTGGGTGCTCATATAACTCTTATCGCAATCCATACACCCTTCAATTGTATAAAGCACATTTGTACATTCATTGCCCTCATCATTCTCAAAACATTTGCTCTCCACTTAAGCCCCTGGCATCAGCTCATCATTTCCCCCCTCCCTCCCTGCTCCCCCCTCCCTCATGAACCCTTGATAATTTATAAATTCTTATTTTGTCATACACTGTCCAACTTAATTCTTTATTGCAAAGACTGTGGACACTCTTCGGAGGCCAGGAATTCTGCTGAGCTCTGTGTATACACAAAGGAGAAGGGAGAGCAGGAGGAAAGGGGAAAAGAAGATATTAAGAGGGCAAAACAGAAGGACAGGCTCCAGGGAGTGGGGAAGGAAGAAGTAAAACAGAATGACTCCTCGGGAAGTTTCATCCCTCAGTTTAGTAAAGATGCATTCTAGTTGGAGAGATTTGCAGACACACAGATTATTAGTGTGAGAGATACAAGCCTAGCTAGCTGAATGTTTGTAGAGGAAGGACACGGAGTCAAGTCAGGAGGTCCTTGGAAGACATTTCCAAGGTCATGATGCCAGACAGCGTTCCGAAGGTCAGCAGAAGTCAACCACTGAAGAAAGAAGAATCTGTACAGTATCCTTGATTAGTGAGTAGATGGAGGAAGAAATGGGAGGATGGGAGAAGCAAGCATGCCCAATAGGTAGTCTCTTAATTCTAGTGTTTCTTAGCTGTTGGAAAGATTAACTGCAAGCATAGGCGCACGAAAATACTCCCAAAAGAAATTTGAAAAGAGCTTTTCTGTTCCATGTTTTGACTACCTGAAAGGAAACACATGACTAAAATGTGGCTGAATCAGTCACTCGTTTGAGAGAAAGGAGTTTATTTTAAAACTCATTGTGTAAGGTATCATGGGCGTATTTATGTCCCCAAAAGAAATGTAGGGGTCCTGGCCCCAGTATCTGCAAATAAGATCTTATTTGAAAATAGAGTCTTTGAGGATACAATTCGTTGAGGTAACATGAAGTCATAACTGAGTAAGTCTAGTCCAGTGGTTCTCAATCTTCCTAATAACCGTGACTCTTTAATACAGTTCCTCAACTGTGGTGACCCCCCAACCATAAAATTATTTTCATTGATACTCCATAACTATAATTTTGCTAGTGTTATGAATTGTCATGTAAGTATCTGATAGACAGGGTATATTTTCATTGTTACAAATTGAACATTATGAAAGCATTATAATTCATCACAAAAACAAGATGTAATTATATATTGTGAAATATTTATTTCTAATTACAAATCAATAAAATCTTGTTTGAAGCATGGTGTAGCATGGGTCATAGTCTTCTTATAACAACAGTAAACTATATTGCTACATTTTGTGACAGTATGTGTAAAAAACCAACATCAGTGCGAAGGTTGAGATAGCTTCTCTCTCATCAGATCAGCATATCTGCATGTGGGCAGACCTGCCTGGAGATGGATAGAGGAGTCGCATGCCAATTCCTAAGACCATCAGAAATATGTGTTTTCGATGGTCTTAGGCGACCCCTGTGAAAGGGTCATTTCACCCCCAAAGGGGTCGCTGGTCTAGTCCAATGGTACTGATTCCTTTAGAAGAAAAGGAAGCAATCCTCAGAGCCACATAGGAAGGTTTGTGATGGGGAGAGATTAAAGCTATGGTGTTATAATCCCAGGACCACCACAGAGATTCCAAACATTAGCCCAAAACCAAAGCCAAATCACTGCCATCGAGTCAACTTTGACTCAGCAATGTAGCCAAGGTAGACCAACCTCCGCCAGTTTCTGAGGCTGTAACTTTATGGACACAGGCAGCCTCATCTCCCTCTCACTGAATGGCTAGTGGTTTGTTTCCAAATGCTGGCATTGCGTTGATCAGCTCGATGCTAATTTGTCCTCTAGAACCTTCCGAGAGAGCATGGCCTTGATTTCAGCCTTCTAGCCTCGCTGACTGTGCGAGAGTACGCATCTTCTTTGCAGGCCCTCACTCTGTGGTAGCCTGCTATCACGCCCCTAAGGACGACTGAATGCCAGGACCCAGAGGGAGGAGCTCATCTCCAGTTCTCCCCCGTCTTTCCCCTCCTGGTTTCAGGGTGCTATCAGAGCATTGAGCGTCAACTCGTCACATAAGAACACAAAGAACAAGAGCAGATTCCTCTTTATTTGTCTGGATAAGAAAATACTTCCCAAAGATTCCCCGTTTCCCTCCGGCCCATTCGCTCGGGTTGCACCACGTGGCCTTGCTGAGTTTCAAGAAAAACTGGGAAGATAAGTATCTGGCATTTTGGCACAAAACAAAGCAAACGCCTCACTGCCGCTGAGTCCATGCCACCTGATAGCAACCTCTAGGACAGGGTAGAACTGCCCCTGCGGGTTTTTTAGACTGTAACTCTTTACACGAGTAGAAATCCCAGGGCTGGTGGTTTCAAACTCCTGACCCTGCAGTTAGCAGCCTCTTGAGTAACCACTATGCCAGCAGGGCTGCTATCAACCTCTATAACCAAACCAAAGCCATTGTCTGGGACTCAGTGCTGACTCATAGTGCCCCCTGCGGGTTTCCAAAGACTGGAATGGTCCACAGGAATAGAAAGCCTCATCTTTCTCCCAAGGAGTTGCTGGTGATTTCTAACTGCTGACCTTGAGGATCTCAGACCAACCCAGAACGACTATGCCTCCAGGGCCTTTTTTTCAACCTCTGTAGCAGTGGTCCTCTACCTGTGGGTCTCAACCCCTTTGGGGGTGGAAAGACCCTTCCCAGCAACATTGGAAATATGTGTTTTCCTATGGTCTTGGGAACCAAGATACTGCTCTATCTGTCTCCAGGCGGGTCCGCCCACATGCAGATATGCTGATCTGGTGAGAAAGAAGCTATCTCAACCTTCCCATGTCGTTGGCTTTTACACATACTGTAGCAATGTAGTTTACTGTCATTACATTAAGACTGCTACCCATGCTACACTATGCCTCCAGACAAAATTTTATTGATTTGTAATTAGCAATAAATATTTCACAATATATAATGACATATTGTTTTGTGATGTGTCACGATGCTTTCATGATGTTCAATTTGTAACAATGAAAATACATCCCACATATCAGATATTTACATGACGATTCATAAAGTGGCAAAATTACAGTGATGAAGTAGCAATGAAAATAATTTTACGGTTGGGGAGTCACCACCACATGAGGAACTGTAGGAAAGGTTTGCGGCATCAGGAAGGTGGCGAATCACTGCCCTAGGGAAAGGATTAAATTAATTCCCCTCAAAGGTGAGTAGGACAGTGGTTGCTGGGAGGCCAACCAAAGAGCTGCCCTGGAGTTCAGTGAACCCCCGAGGAGGGAAATAACCAGCACAGGCAACATTTATCCCACCGCATGCTAAGGGGCCTCATGGAAACTTTGATTTTTAAATATCAACAGTAAATAATAAGCATTTAGCTGCATTCTCTAAAGTCTACCACCTCCTGCCCTTCTCTCATGCCCAGGATTCTCCCCATAATATAGGAAGTGAACATATATGTATCTCAGTCCTAGTAATGCAGACAACATTGCACCTGCTTCTTGCTGTAATATCTTATATCCATTCCAAGAAAAAAAAATGGGCCTGAAGAAAATGGAGAAGAGGTAGACAGCCTAGGTTGCTTCCTAATCACTGTATACATTGTGTCTGTCCGGTCTACACATTGTATCTGTCTGTTCTACACATTGTGTCTGTCTGTTCTACACATTGTATCTGTCTGTTCTACACATTGTATCCTTCCTTTTCGCGTGCTCCCTGCCTTAGGCACTTGTTTCAAGCCAGAGACCTCAGAAGGAGTTCTTAAGGCTGAAGGTACAGCCTGACCTAGCTGGCTGCAGTGTGTCTGTTAGTATTGCTACATACCAGGAGGTGCTTTCATGCCTATTTGGCTATGCAGACAGTCTACATTGTGGACACTCTGCTTGTGAAACTTCTCTGCATGAACACTAAGCCTTGGATGTCTCTTTGAAGCCTGGCCTTGCTTATTTACGTGTTACATCATTTGGGCCTCACACTGCAGGCCCCATAGTATAGCCCCACCCCCCAAAAAATTGTCCTCAGATTATCCAAGAGCATAAATCAAATTTACAACAACCCCAAGAACTAAAATATCAAGGGTTTGCCTGAGGTTGACTGAACCTTTCATCTGAAAGATTACGTAATTTGTTTTGAGCCTACACATTCATTATTCATTCAACAGATATTAGCCCAGCTTCCAGCGTGCATCGCGTCCTGTGCACTTGTAGCCACTTATAAATGTCGACTTGTGATCCTGTTTTAATTCAACAAATATGTCCCGCTTTTCTGCCAAATGCCAGACGTTGTGATAAATACTGACGAGTGAAAGAAATAAGCAAAACCAGGAACTCTAGACCCGGAGAAGAAGCTCGCTCTCTCTCTCTCTCTCTCTCTCTCTCTCTCTCTCTCTCTCTCTCTCTCTCTCACACACACACACACACACACACACACACACACACACACATTGTCTTCTGCTCTTTTCCTTGCCGTAAAAGCACAGTAAATTGTATACGCGCCGAGGGTTGGTGCTGATTATTCCATTTTTTGATCTGACTTGCAGATCTGCTTTCTACTCTCCACTCTGTTCTGCACTGCCTTGACCCACATGTAGTCAGTCCGTGTCTCTGCACAGCTAGTCTGGGCTCTGCCGGGTGAAACGTCATGGGAAACCAGAGGCTGGGAGAAGACCGAGCGCAGGTTGTGTCTTCTCTGGCCCTTCTTGCTTCCGGGCTGTGCCCCCTTCGCTCCTCATCCCTACCAGGATTGGACTCCCCTGGTTTTACTGTTTCTGTCCTTTTTTTATCCCTGCAGGTGGTCATGGCCGTCTGTTTTTCCTGACTCTCCCTTGTTTGTTCTCTTAACCTGAAACGCACATAACTCTAGGGTCCCTTTATTAAAGTCTCTTTATGTGAACCATCTGGGCCCAATTTTGATTCTTGCTTGGATACTGGATCATCAGAAACGAAAAGAAAATATAGAAATCATGATTTGGGTTTGTATTTTTTTTTCTTTTTCATTTTGCAGGAATGAAAACGCAGGCCTGACACGGGGCCTTTCCTTGCCTGAGGCCCTCCATCCCAGGTCGGCTGGAGTGAGACCAGTTCCCCCAGCCCTCCTGCCACGTTCCCTCTGGGCAGCAGCCTCTCCGCAATCGGTTTCCTCGGTGGGGTTTAATCTCCCACACTTTGGACTATGGCCCCCCTGCAAGCCTTGGAGGCTGCCGCCAGCTAAGGGCATGAATGAACTGAGTCATCCCCGCAGTGCTTCATTGCATTTAAGGCAATTCAAAATTTCTGAGTCACAGGCTTCAATCATTTAGACTTCCCCAGCTGGTCCTGTTCTTGCCCACACATATTTTCCTTTAGAGGTGGCATCTGTGACAGTTTCTGAGCGAAAGTGACCTTGCAGAGCGATACACGCGGGGCTATGTCATTGTCGTTTGCCACATGCACTGTCTTCTTTGCACGAGAGCTAAATGGACTCCGCCGTCTCCCGCTCCGGCCCAGTCTGTATCCACCGGGGCTGTGCACAATTCCAAATTCTATAGCCAACACACTATTTTACATAGCCTCAGAGGCAAGCTCAGTTCCAACATATGGTGACTCTGCTCACTGAATAATATTTAGCAATTTGATGAATAAAGACTGAATCATATCTTAACCACCTCGGCCAAAGATTGTTTTATATAGCAACAGTATTAGTAATATATATGTTTTAATTTTTTCACACCAGTACTTCCTGCTACGCCCACTGAAAATTAAGAGCTAGACCTCACTGGAAGTAGACAGCACAATAAAAGAGTTTGCTATCTCATTAGCAAGCTTCAATTCAATATTGCACTGTATGTATGATACATTCAGAATGCCTGCTTTTTCTTTTCCTTCAGAGCAGCTGCTGGTATTGAGCAATCGTCTCCCAGGGTAACACAGCAGAGATTCCTGGGGCATTTCCCAGCTCCAAGGAAAGGGCAGGACTTGAGTTCTTTCCCACCAGATAGAAGCCCCACAGATAGAAAAGGATCTCCACTCCCTGGACAGGATCTTGGGGCCACGCGAGCTTAAGGATATTGTTGTCCTCTCTGAGAAAAGCAAGACACTGGTTTAGCAAAGACGAAACTGGAAGCTCTTCCTGCAGCACACAAGTGTTCCCTGCCATCGATGGAGTCTGACTCAGGAGGTCCAAAGGCCAGTGCACTATTTCTGATGTACGGGAAGTATATAAGCTGCTTAAGCCAAGGCAAGGACAAAGCAATCCATACCTCGAAGACATTCTAAGTTGAAAATAGAAATATCCAAAGTTGACTTCAATTAAAAAAAGAAATGCTTTGGCTTCTACAGAGCTCTGAACAATGTAAAGGTGTGTTAGCTCTAAAGAAGAGTGCTTGAAGAAGCATGTGCCCAGGATGAATCTTGAAGGGAACACAAGATCTATAGAGATGAGAAGGATGTTACAGACAGCAGAGGGCATGGTCATTAGCAGAAAATATAATCCATTGCTCAAAGTGACAGGAAATAAGTCAATATTCATAAAGATTAAGCCATACTAGTTAATATCACTAGTACAACTGTGTTTTGCTTTGTTTTTCTTTGAAAAACAGAGAGAGGGATTTCTAAGTTATTGTTATGACAGCAATAACTCACTTTTTTCCTACCGCTCATTGCAAATATTGAGTTAATCTACTGGGATTCTATAGGTTATAAAAATATGAAGCTTATTAAAATTAGAATAAAGGGGCCTTCCTGCTTTATCTGAATGTTCCCTAGAATGCAGATTTCTGCCGAAATGAGCCTACTGCCTCCAGAAGGAGATGGCGCTGTCTTCATTCTTACAGAAACATGTGTTACGTTCCACAGACCTTAAGTTTTCTGCAGCAGGTTTGAAAATGAAAGAATGAACGAAGCACTCATTGAAATGCTGAACATCAAAGCGAAGGAGCCTGAAGGTCAGTCATATAAAGTTCTTGTTTTATAGGCGAGGTGATTGCAGCCTAGTGGGGGAAATGGGTCAGTCGGACCATAGGTACCTGGTAAATTAGACTCACCATCAAGAGCTCTGGTGCAGGTGGGGTGGAGTCTCCAGCCTCTAGCCCAGGGAAATCACTGCTATTCATGGATTTTCAGGACCTCAGTCTGCGCTTCTGGGTGACTCGACATTGAGGAATATGCTACACAGCAAGGAGAGAAGATGTGCTCCCTTATCCCTGGGGAGCTCCTGATTTCACTCAGGGAGACAAGTTCATGGGAATGTATTATAAAATCATCGACAAATGATACGACGCAGGTCAGGAAAACAGACGAGTCCTCGAATAAATATGTTGATGGCAGGAGGACCGGAGAATCATTTCCAAAGCAAACAAACTAAACTCATTGGCGGCGAGTTGCTTCCAGCTCTTACAGACCCTGTAAGAGTAGCATTGCCGCCTATGGTTTCTGGGGCCATTTGTGTTTAGGGGAGCAGATAGCCTCATCTTTCTCCCTTGGAGTGGTTACTGAGTTTAAACTGCCAACCTTGAGCCTATCTAGCCAACACCTAACCCACAGTGCCACCATGGCTCTCCAATGAGAATCATTTAACCTATGCTTATTAATCATCATCGGACAATGTTCCAAGGGAAGAAAAAACAGTAATGGTATAGCTAGAGCTTCTTAGAGGAACTGGCCCTCAAAGAATGTTTAAGACAACTACAGTGCATTGTTCATGTTATCTACTGCTGAGTATAAACAAATCCAACATATCATGAAGTCAGACAACAGCCTTTCACGGTGCATTGTGCTTTTGATGGCACATACATTTGGGCAGACGACAGCAACTGAGGTCTCGTGTTGCTATTCTTGTTAATGACTAAGTTTGGCTAAAAAGATGAAGGTGGCTTTACTCACATTCCAGGCGACTTGAAAATAGTGACCTTTCCCTGAGCTTAACCTGGTCCCTCTACTTTATCCATGGTCTTAGGGTCTTTCCATGTGTTCTCTCCAGCAGATTCATCTACTAGACTCAGCACTTTGTAAAGGCAAAGTCTGGCATAACCAAAATGCCCTGTTTGCCATTCTCTTTTGTTAGTGTCTTTGTTCAGTCCACATTTCAGAGTAGGGGGGATAGGTCCCCAAAATGTCCAACCACCTTTAACTTGGCCACTTATTAAAGGGAGTCTCTTCATGTGTGTAAGAACACTTGTGATTTATAGCTCGATTAAGAATGTGATAGGAAGCAAAAAAAGTTTCAGACGAGAAAACAATGCAACATATGAGAATCTCTGTCATTACATTATGCGTTCCTAAATAACACACTCAAGGGAAAGAAAAGACTTTCTACTCCCATAAGCTAGCATTCTTGGAAACCCACATGAGTCAGTTCTACCCTGTCCAGCAGGGTCCCTGTGTGTTGAAATCAAGTTGAGGGCAGTGTGACGGTCAGGTTCACTGTGCCAACTAGGCTTCCATAGGAACATGTGAGAGGAGTTTAATCAGATCTCAGCTTGATTGGAAGGTGACAAGATAAATGGCTTTCCAAGGCCTGCCCCCTTCCCTCTTTCTCCCTGGTGATCAGACCAGCGCTCCGCTGCCTGAGTTAGTCCTTTGCCTCAACCGTGTGCTGCACTATTGTGGGCCTAGCCACCCCATGGATCCTGTTGCTTTGCCATGCATGCATTTCTAGAACTTGAGGTCCCATCGAGACCTGCTTTGCATGCTTCTTGAGGATCCATAAGTTGCTTCACCGTGCTCCCGAGCTACTGGCCTCTGGTCCACCTCAACTTCTCACAGTCCTGCCATTGCTGCTCCACCCTAAGGGCAGACTCCAAGGCCTGTTCTCCTGACCTTGGACCAGCAACCCAAGTGAGCTGAAGAATATTAGTATTAATTGTTCCATGAAAACGAGTTGAACTGAGCCCTCTGTGCTGCTGTGTGGACGAATTAGCTGTTATATTCCTTCTCGCTCTTTCAACTTATCCGTTTATATACACCGAATCATAAGTGTCCTGCTTTTGTTTCTTTAGAGACCCCTGAGTAACACAGGCAGTGAGTGTGGTGTGAAATGCTACACTGTACTCTACCCAGTACCTACTACAATTATTGGCACATAGAAGGTGCCCAATGGTGAGAAGTGAGCTAATTGACTGGATTTCATTATATTAAATATTGTGTGAGTGAATCTCTCACACTAACCTTACCAGGAAAAGTGCCAGGGGAATCTTATTGCAAAACTAGCAGTTTATTGGGTTGACAAAGAGAACATTCAATTAAGATGGTTTTTAAGAACACAATGGGATCATTTTAGTTGTGAAATGAAGACTTCAAATAATCATTTAGAAACACCCAAGAAACATTTGAAGACCAGATGACAAGACGTTTCTTTTACTCAAGACTGAGAGTCCTTAGTGGGCACACAAATGAAGACGCATAGTCAAATTTGGGATTCAATCCCAGGTACCTCTCTACCCTAGTACAAGGTCAGACCTTTTCCCATAGGATCAGGCTTCTAAAATAATTCTGGATAGATTCATTGATCCCACAAGTAATAATGATACACTGTGTTACCATCACAAACCCAAGCACTAGTTGGGTTTAGAGGTAAATAAGACATGACCCTAGACCTTGAGGGAAGCCCATCTCCATGGGTATTCTGTAAGACTGGAGTCATTTGGGGGTGTCGTAAAGTGGTAGATTAGAGTTGGGAGTAGAGAGGTTAAGATAGCACATCGCGTAGCCATGGAGCCACCGCCTTCTTCAGAAGGAAGAATCCTTGATGAATAAATGATATCAACACTTTCACTGTTGCTCAACAGATTTTAGTTTCTGCACCCTCCTGATAAATTTGGAAGACGGCTACCTGTCTAAACAACTGGAAAAGATCCATCCATACCTGTTCCATTCCAAAGAAAGATGATATAACACAAGGCAAAGATTATCAATATACTTGTATCACACAAAATTGTATTTCCCTGAAGATACTTCAAAAATGGTTGGAGCAATATATCAGCTGAGAACTGCCACATATTCAAGCCAGATTCGGAAGAAGCTGTAGAATGAAGGCTATCATTATTGATATAAGATGGGACTCGTTAGAAAGCAGAAAATACCAAATGGATGTTTGCCCATTTTATTGACGATGCAAAGACATGTGATTATGTGCATCCTTACAGATTATAAATCACATTTCAAAGAACGAGAATTCCAGAACTTATAATTGCGCCCATGTGGAACCTGTCAGGAGATCAAAGGTAGACGATCAAACACAATAGAAGGACATTGTGTGGTTTAAAATCAGAAAACATGTGTGTAAGAGTTTAATGTTTTCATCATACAAGGGGGCTTCAGGGAGCTCATGGAAAAATGGAATGGCGAGATAATGGAATTTGTCCACAAACGTTCTGGAACCCCTTCATATTTACCCCATCTGTTTGCTGAGGAATTCTGCCTGTAGTACTTCCATTCTCTTCCCCGAAAGGCTGCAGTCTGTGAAGAACTGGACTCCCATAATTGGAGGAAAACCCCTTAACATGTGGCATGTGCAGATGCTACAGCCTCGCCCACTGAATGATTACTGATGACGATAACTCATATAAGTCTGTAACAATAGAATTAAATCCTTTTTATAATCCGGATCTGGTGCATTTTCTCTATTAGGTGCTTGTGAGTGGTAAGTAGCCTTTGCCCAACAGAGACCACCAAGAAGTTGTTAAAGAAAACAAAGCCCTTGATCCTTAGCTCAGTCTCCATGCTTCCTGTGACCTGATCATGACCTTGCCAGCCTGCCCTGCAGGCTTAACCTCTGCCTTAGATATGACGGACATCTTTTTCCAGCAGGTCTGTCCCTTCTCCTGCAGGACATGGTGGCCAAGGAGTCCTCTCTTACAAATGCTCTCCCATATTGACTTTCTGGTATTCTGCTGCAATTTGAAGGCCAGCTCAAATGTTTTCTTTGATCTCCTGAGCAGAGAAATATCCGTTCTTCCTCAAAGCTTCCAAATGTGTTTTAAGCTTTTAGACTTGTAGTTATACATGCCACGAATCCCTACCATGTGCCAAAGGCAGTGGAGATGCAGTGGCAAACAAAACCTCCTGTCCTGAGTTGATATTTTGTAATTCGTTTCTACACTTGACTTTTGTGACAGGACTACTTTATGTCAATCTTTTCTTTTTTTAATCATTTTATTGGGGGCTCCTACCACTCTTATCACAATCTATCCATCCATCCATTGTGTCTAGGACATTTGTACATTTGTTGCCATCGTCATTTTCAAAACATTTTCTTTCTATGTAATCCATTGGTATCAGCTTCTTACTCTTTCTTCTCCCTCCCCCGCCCTCCCTCCCTCATGAACCCTTGATATTTTATAATTTTTAATTATTTTTCATGTCTTACACTGACCCATGTCTTCTTTCACCCACTTTTCTGTTGTCCATCCCTCTGGGAGAGGGTTATAGGTAAATCATTGTGATCGGTCCCTCCTATCTCCCCCCACCTTCCCCTTCCCCTTCTGGTATTGCTAATCTCAATAGATAAGCTCCTGAGGGGTTTATCCATCCTGGATTCCCTGTTTCCAGTTCTTATCTGTACCTGTGTACATACTCTGGTCTAGCCAGATTTGTAAGGTAAAATTGGGGTCATGATAGTGGGGGAGAGGAAGCATTCAAGAACTAGAGGAAAGTTGTATGTTTCAATGATGCTATCTGCACCCTAACTGGCTCATCTCCTCCCCTTTGTAAATCTTGTGTTGTTTAACTGGATTATAAATTCTGAGGGCAAGAACCTGGTTTCTGTGATGTTTATAGTAAGAGTCCCAGTGCACAGTAACTGTATTGGAAGATAATTCAGCCAAGCAAGGAAGCAGATTCCTAAGGGTGTGGACAGGGCATGGGCAGTAACAATGTCCAGTCGCTGCATGTGTATCCTCTCTCTATGTGACACTACTCAACAGAAGCCACGTGCCATTGTGGGGTCTCTGCGGTTCTTTTGTAAATAATGCACTATAGTCGTGAGGACTGTGCAAGGTGGTGTGTGCAAAATGCTTGGCATGAAGCAAAGCTAGAAAGAAGGGGAAGGAGAAGAGTCTTTTTTTTTGTTCTCTTTCATGGCTCTTCTACCTCAGGCAAAGATGGGCTCAGCAATAGATTAAACCATTTGGAGCGTGAGATAAAGTAGAAAACCCATAGAGTTGGTCTATTCATTATTTAAATGACATTTTTCCATCATAGATGGTTTGCATTAGTTTTTATTTTTCAAAAGATTGCCTTAAGATATGATGTGCCGGGATGACTGAGCTGCTTGGTTCTCTTGGTGTCCCGGGCCAGTGAGTCACACTCCTCCCCAGAGTCTGAGCCATAGGTCCTGCAGTCCTCAGGAAGGACTCTTCGGGCTGTGTAGGAAGTTGATTACAGTCATGTTTTAATACGCAGGCTTCTGAAATGGTTCTGCACCCCGGTTTCTGGAAGGCTAATTTTTTTTCTTTTTACAAATCATTTTATTGGGGGGCTCTTGCAGCTCTTATCACAATCCATACATCCATGGTATCAAGCACACTTGTACATATGTTGCCATCATCGTTTTCAAAACATTTTCTTTGTACTTGAGCCCTTGGTATCAGCTCTTCTGTTTCCCCCACCCTCCCCCACCTCCCGCCCTCGTGACTTCTTGATAATTTATAACGTATTTTTATTTTCATATCTTACACTGTCTGTTGTCTCCTTTTACTCGTGTTTCTGTTGTTCATTCCCCTGAAGGTGGGGATTGTATGTCAATCATTGCAATGGGGTCCTGCTTTTTCCCCCTTCTCCCCCTACCTTCCCCCTACCCTCATGGTATCACTACTCTCATTATTGGTCCTGAGAGGTTTCTCTCTCCTGGATTCCATGTATCAAGAGCTCATATCTGTACTAGTGCTCACATTCTGGTCTAGCCAGATTTGTAAGATAGGACTAGGGTCATGATGCTAGGGTGATGTGGGGGGTTCGAAGTACTAAAGAACTAGAGGAATGCTGTATGGTTCCTCCATGCTATCCAGCACCCTGGCTGACTTGTCCCTTCCTTTTGACCCTTCTATCAGGGGATATCCTATTGTCTACAGATGGGCTTTGGGTCTACACTCCACCTCACCCTTCATTTGCATCAAAATGGTTGTTTGATTTTGGGTCTTCTGATACTTGAGACCTGACACCTTATGATCACACAGGCTGGTGTGCTTCTTCCATGTGGACTTTGTTGCTTCCCTGCTAGATGGCTGCTTCTTTAACTTCAAGCCCTTAAGACCTCAGATGCTATATCTTGTAATAGCTTGGCACCATCAGCTTTCTTCACCACATTAGTTTATTTATCCATTTTGTCTTCAGGGATGTGTCAGACCGTGAGCATCACAGATTGTCAGCAAGGACAATGTGTACTTGCATTGAGGGAGGACTTGAATCCATCTGCTACCTTAATACTTAACTTATAAACATATGTACATAGACCTGTATCCCTATGGTTACATATCAATATATTTATATATGTGCATGCCTATATTTATACCTCTATAAATGTCTTTTGTCTCCTACTTCTTTCCTGTACTTCCTTTTACTTTCCTCCTGTTTCACTATCATGTTCAACCTTCATTCTGTGCTCTAGTACTTCCTCTTGGCTACATTGCACTTGATGGAACCCCACTAGGCTTTCTATGCCCTCCTCGTCATCGATTACAGAATTCTTGTTGTTCCCTTGCCCCTGGGTGAATTGGCTCCCCCATCCCTTTCCCCCAAATCCCCTCTCCCTCGTGCCCCCAGAACTGTCTGTCCCATTACTTTCTCCTCGGGATTGTTTATCCTGTTTATCTTATATAGATAGTCATGAAAAAACAAATGAAAAGAATGATTGATAGCCTATGCCTAGTTCTAGGTCTATCTGCTGACCCTTATGAATGTTTTCTGATTGTGTCTGATGCAGTGCCAAGCCCTGCCCCCAAGTCCAAAGTTTATTTTCAGAATTCCTTGGGGACTTTGTTACTTTGCTCCCCTCACTGCTCTGTTGCTCTCCCTTCATGTTACACCCTTGGGTGTGGGGCTCAGATCAGGCACAATCCCCATACTGTATCTCCAGCGCTGACCACCATAGTTCTGTGAGTCTGTAAAGGGGATGTCTATGTCTTGTGATGGGGCCAGCCCTATGGTCCTTTCTGTGCATTGGCTGCTCTGAGCAGAAATCTTGTCCTGGAAGCTAGGTGGGTCAGGATGTTGTTCTCTCTCTCTCTCTCTCTCTCTCTCTCTCTCTCTCTCTTCCTCTTAGTTTGCTCCCATGCGGTCTGAGCAAACCTGCCACTCTCCCTGGGCTGTATATTCAGTGCTGTCCTCTGCAGTGCATTCTTCTGGAGAGGCAGTCACCTCACCTTAGCTGGGACAGGGACCGGCCTCACAGACCTTGCTGGTAGTTCACTGCTTCACACTGGTATGTTGCTTTCAAGGGTTGGCACACTAGGTTGGGGTCTGGTCCCTCTTTCACTTTCCTGTGGAGACGTTAGCAGTGCCCTCCCCATGATAGATGAGTGCCCTGTTCCCCCAGTGTCTGGCAGGCTGTTTACAGAACGCTTTGTCTGTAATGCTTCTCTCTCTCGGCATTTGGAAGCACAAGGCTGCTGCTTACAGACAGCAGGGTAAAAACAGACACTCTCTCTGAGATAACTTAGAAATGGGGCTCTTGGGGTGTGGGAGAACTAAATAATAAAAGCATTTTCAAAACATGTTCTTTTGGCCTTTTGCCTATGTTACCAGGATAAACTTTTGTTAACTTGGAAAAGGCACGGTGCTGGCCGTGCCTGAGTCTGGGAATGACTTTAGGGAGATGCGAGTCTAGGTCCCCTGACTGGGAACTCCTGGGTGCCCGTATGTCCTGTGTGCTGAGGTGCCCGTCTCTCCTCACTAGGCTGAGAATATCTAGACTCAAGGAATGTGATCTTTGCCAACATTTCCATTTTTTTGCCTACCATAGAGCCTTCCAGAAAATTAGAAAGTCGACAAAGAAGCAAGAGGCAAAGCTGAGAGAGTAAGCGAGGGAAGGAGGTGAAGAAATGGACACTGGTCACCGTGCAGGGGCAGTGGGTCAGCAGTGAGAGATTATTGTCACTCCCGTGCAGGCACCTCACCTTCATGACGGCATTTCATCCTCTGGAGCACTCTGTGAGGTCTGCTCAGGGATTCTGAAGAAGCAGAAACCAAAGCGAGGTGACAGGGAAGGATTCACCTGAAGTCGCAGAGCTAGGACAATTGAGAATAACACCGAACTCATCTCTGAGTCAACTCTGACTCCCACCATCCCAAAGGACAGAGCAGAATGGCTTTGGAAGGTTCCAGAGGCTCCAACCCTCACGGGAGCAGATGCCACATCTTTGTCCAGCGGAGCGGCTGGTGGTTGTAAACTGCTGACGGGTTGGGTAGCTACTGGGCGCATCAACACTGACTACCGAGGGTCTTCCACTTGACCAGAAGTGCTCAGTGGACATTTCATGGCCGGTGAGGTGTGATTTCCTCTCTTTTCTAGCTGTGTTTTCTCCAGGGTCTGGGATCCCCGATTTAGAAAGCCATTCCCTCCCTGGCATCCCCAAACTGTACTGTCGATGTGACTTCTCAGCAGGCTCCTTCATTGTTCCAATGGAGAAGAGGCAGCTTGAAGTCTCACACTGGGAAGAAGAATATTTTATTTTGTCATTTAGTCTTCTAGGTTGCCGCATAAACTACACCCCAATCCTGCCCCCTCCCCAGAATAAGCACCCCTTGTCCCAAACGTTGGCCTAAAGGTCAGGTTCCACCCCTCTGGAGAAGAGTTTGCTCCAAATCTGGGTTACTGCGGCCCAATTTGAGTGACATAAAGTGCATGTCGTCCTTCCTGAGAGGTAGTGGTGATACTTTCGATGCAATCTGTATACTGACCTTCTGTAAAGTAAATATTAGAAAATATTAGCTAATTTTTATTTACCACAAAGCACTGCATGGGTATCTGACGGCTGCGTGTCTAGACAGGAGTGAGGCATGCTATTGATTCCATCGGTAATCTTCAGAGACTCCATGCTATACCTAACATGCTCAAAGCTTGCCCAGAGACCCACAGTTCATAAGGGGAACAGAAGGACTATTCTACTGACGTCTTCTTCGTGTCCAGACTTGCTTTCCTGTTTTGTAGCTATTACTATTGTATTCAGATGAAATTCTATGCAAAGAGCCTCAGCAAAGACCCCCAGATGTTTTACATTTGGAATGATTCTTGGACCCAGCCAGGAATCCAGAGAGGAGGCAGAGACATGAAAAGAACAAGGACAAGGCAGATGGGAAGGGAAATGCTTATCCAAAAGGAGACACAGGATTTGCTGCTATTAGAAGTACTGGGTACATAGGCTCAACTTTAACCTTCCGGTGACTCAGTTTCCTCAACTACCTACCAAGGCTCGTGCTAGAACATTCTTTACACAGTTGTGCTACAGATTCGACAGGACAACATGCATGAGAACAGTGTGTCAATGGGCAAGCCACATGCCCCTGTTAATAATTATAAGCCTTAGTTTGAGTTCTTACAGGCTTCAAAGTAACATATGAATTAAGGTCTGTAGGATATGAAAACTCAAGGCATCTCTATTAAGCTATCAGTATACATGTGACAAGTTCATACTGAAACTTTGCTCTTAAATGTTTCAGGAGTACTGAAGCAACCATTTAAGTCAGGCCAGGCACTCTGAAAGAAAGCTGTTATTCACTCTGTTCTATTAAACTGGCATTCTATGATGCTCACCTTCCCAACACTATGGCTGAAGACAAAGCAGGTGCTTAAGCAATTGTGGTGAAGAAAGCTGATGGAGCCCGACTATCAAAAGATATAGTGTCTGGGGTCTTAAGGGCTTGAAGATAAACAAGCTGGCCATTTAGCTGAGAAGCAACAAAGCCCACATGGAAGAACACACCAGCCTGTGTGATCACAAGGTGTCAAAGGGTCCAAGCATCAGGCATCAAAGAACAAAAAATCATATCATACCAATTACAAGGATCTACATATAACTCCTTCCCAGGGGATGGACCATAGAAAAGTGGATGAAGGGAGATGTCATATAGTGTAAGACATGACAAAATTTGATAATTTACAAATTATCAAGGGTTCCTGAGGGAGAGGGAAGCGGGGAAGGAGGGGAAAATGAGGAGCTGATACCAAGGGCTCAAGTAGGAAGCAAATGTTTTAAGAATGATGATGGCAAGGAATGTACAAATGTGCTTGACACAATGGATGTATGTACGGATTGTGGTAAGAGTTTTATGAGCCCCCAATAAAATGATTTTTTAAAAAGGAAGAAGAAAGGTGTTATTATCAGCTCCACTCTTCCCGTGAGGTTACAAAGGTCAGATGAGTTACGTGCCATTGAAGGCTCCTGGAGCTACTGTGAAACAAGAGAGAGGCCTGGACACAGGTAAATTTTCAAACTCCCCAACTACTCTGTGGGAGAAAGATCGGCAGGTTGGAAACCCTATGGGGCAGTTCCACTCCCTCCTATAAGGTCTCTAAAGATCTATATAAGCTCAGCAACAATGGGTTTGAGATTTTTTTTGTTATTGTTTTAATCATCTTGTAAATAAATAGCTGTTCCACAAATAATATGAGCTGCTTTGGGCGGGGGAGGGGAGACCCAAAAAGCTAGAGAAAGCAAATCATAGTTAGGGAAAGATTTCAAATGGGCTATTCAAATGAAGTATTCAACAAAGCCTTAAAATATGATGGTAAATAAAATGATGTATCAAACAATTACAGTTTTGAAATAAACATAGTCTTCTCCTACCTCTTCTCCTACCCTGTCCCTCCTCAATATTCTCTCTTTTTCTCTTTCTCTCGCACACACACTACACAGTAATTGGGTAACTGGGCTATCATAAGAAAATGCAGTTTCTCTTGGTCTTGATTCCTTCACCGGTTCAATGGAGGTGGTTTGAAGAGCAGTGTAGAAATCACAGAGAAAGTCTATCATTCCCAAAAATTTCATAGTTAAAGTAAACCTATTATTAAAATGAGTAAGAGGAGATTACTACCCTAATGGGGCAATTTATGAGATGGAGTCAATATAGTCCTAAGGTGTCAGGACCTAGAAATAAACCACGAGCTTTATGACTGCCCCAAATACCACCAAACAACAGGGCTGTCATCCTAACCAAATGCACACCCGGTGCGGTGCCTGCAGCTAGGAAGGCACACTCCCTTTTTTCAGGAATCTGCCTCCTTACATGAGTAAATGCCAAGCACTCTGTCTCGAATTAGCAGAATGTTGACACAGAAGCATCCAGAGGAAGGAAAGTTGAACTCAAAGCTGCTGCCATAAGCAGCTGGCAAGTGTAACCCGATGAGCACGTGCACAATGGAAAGACGTGCTCTTCTGTGTGGCAGCAGGGCAGACCTTGGTGATTCAGAGGGCTTTCATCGGCTACTATTCAGAAGGTGAGCACTAGGAATTTCCTCCTGGTCCTTCTTAGTCTGGAAGTGCTGCTGAAGCTGAGTCATGAGGACACATAAGCTTTTTATGAATCTTTCTCCAAAGCCATTTATTTGATCAACAATAAACACACTTAGTTTAGAGTTGCCCAGTTAGCAGTACCCACAAAATGAATGAACTAATAAACAGAGTGAAGGTAGGAGCAGAGAAATACAGTTCAAATAAGGAGTGTTCTTGATGTTTGCACAGCAGGTTAGTGAACTGAGTCAGCTGGTTTGATTGGACCACAGAGTGGAGTGGATAAACTGTATCTCATTGAAATTATATAATCCTATTTTCATTTCCACCCATTGTTATATAATCATCTCATTTTGTACTCAACTATTTATATGACTGGAGTTTTACAAACCCCCAATACATTTTACTAAATACTGTTATCAAAGGCCTTGGATTGTGGGGATCATTACTAACTATGTGTAGTAGTGAGAAGAATGGGAATTGCAGAATACTTCCTTGTGCCTGTGTAGAACCTATAGATGGACCACGAGGCAGTTCAAACAGAATTAGGAAATCCTAGCTGGTTTAAAATCAGGAAAGGTGTGTGCCGGAGGGCATCCTGTCATCATATGCAACCATCTGTGTGCTAAGCAAATCATCTGAGACACAGGTGTGATAGTTACATAATCTGTTGTCAATTTGAGACTTAAGAGTGAAGGGGTGGAATTTAGTCTGTCAATGGCGTCGCTGCTTGGTGACCTCATTTGCAGTCACTAAGGAGATAACTAGCTTGCTGGAGGTGGGACACACCGACACTCCCTGCGAGACATTCATGTTGAGAAGGCACCTGGAGTTGTGCTAGAGCCCTGGAGCTGAAGGAGCCACATGGAAAACCCTGCCAGTGCTGAGATGTTTCCAACGCCCCTGGATCCATTGCAACTCCATGTAAAGAAACCCCAAATCCTCATAACTGGACCAGCAAACAACACTATGATAAATGGGAAAAAGCTGAAGTTGTCCAGTATTTCTTTTAACTTGGAGCCACAATCAATGCTCATGGAAGTAGCCGTGGAGAAATCCGCTGATAGATGGCATTGGGAAAATCTGCTGCACGGACCACTGACAGTGTTGAGGAGCAAGGATGGCACTCTGAGGACGAGGGGGCTCCTGACCCCACACCCGGTACTTTCAATCGCCTCACTCGCTTATGAGTGTTGGACAATGAATAAGGAAGACCACAGAACAAGTAAGAGAACTTGAATTATGGTTTTGGTGAGGAATCTTGAACAGCCAGAAGAATAAACAAATCTGTCCTGGAAGAAGTACATCCAGAATGTTCCCAAGAAGCAAGGATGGCAATACTTTGCCTCGTGTACTTCGGACACGTTGCCAGGAGAGGCCAGTCCCTAGTGAAGGCGTCATGTTTGGTCAAGCAGAGGGTCAATGAAAAAGAGAGAGACCCTCATGGAGATGGACTGACACAGGGGCTGTTACAATGTCTTCAACATCACAACATTTACGAAGATGGAACAGAACCACGCAGTGTTTCATTGTGTTGTACAAAGGTTGTTGTGAGCCAGAACTGACTGGGTGTCACTTAACTACAAGCATGTATTTTTATTATTTTATGTGTTGGGTTGCTAACTGTGGATATAGTCTCATAATGATAATAATAAAAACAAAACCACTGTCATTGAGTTGATACCAACTCATCTCAAACTTTTTCTGAGATGTTAAATCTCTACAGGAAGACAGAGCCTTACCTGAGGAGTGGCTGGTGAGTTTGAATTGCTGACCTTGAAGTTAGCAGCCAGTGTCTGGACCTTAGCACCACTGGAGAGCATCTTAGTGACAGTAATAGCAACAATGTATTTCATATAATGTGAATTGCCTAACACATGACAATTATGGAAAACGTATACAGAGTGGCCAGCAGAATACTCTGCGTATTACATCAAAATGCAATAAAGGATCTGTGCTATCAGGTGTTGTCAAGTCAGTTGTAGCTCACAGCCACCCCATGCACATCACAAGACACTGCTCGGTCCTGCACCTTCTTCCTCACAACTGATGTTAAGTTTGAGCTCATTGTTGCAGCCACTGTATCAACCCATGTGGGCCATGGCCTCCCTCTTGTACACTACCCATCGACTTTATCCTTCCAGTGTGATGTCCTTCTCCAGGGACTGGTCTCTCCTGAAAAATTGTTCAAAGTATAGGAGACCACCATCCTTGCCTCCAAGGAGTCTTCTGGCCACAGTTCTCCCTTAGACAGATTTTTCTCTCCTTCTGTCCGTCCATGGGCTGACAACTAATACTAGCAACTGTTAGAGTAAACCAGCCTCTAACAACCTCAGGATTCGTAGGCGCAACTGTACGGTGATAAAATATCCAGATGATAATAAAGTCCTAGGGAATAGGAGGGAAAGATAGGAGAGAAGATCAAATAAAGGAGGCAGACACATATCCTGGTAGCATGCTCACCCCAGCCCCTCTTGGTGGTCAATGTGGAGGCGGAAGAAGAGAGAGGGAGTCTTTACAGTCTTGGGGGCATAGGTAGCTATAAGACATGCATATTCAGTAGTTACAAACGTCACGTCACAAGGTGGGTGTTAATCCAAGTAAAGTCCCTGAGCTCACAGACAAGGAAACCCAATACCTGCCTGGGGTAGGCATGAGGGGGGATGGGTTCTGGGGCAGGAGGAGATACTCAGGGAAGGTCTGCTTCTACCTGGAGAGGGAATCCACCACGTGCTCACCTTAAGGCAGCAGAGCTGTTAGGGGAATATCTGTGGGAATGATGCTTAAAGCAGGATGATGTGCTTGGACTGCATCTCTAATTTGCCAAAGTGGTGTCTTTCCTACCGTGGAATATCAGCTTTCCAGGTTCCCTCTGACATAAGTTAGGGAACGGAGTCCTAGCTATATTTCCCTCCGTGTTGGTTTCCCACAAGCAACCATTCATTGCATTTTGATGATGTGCAAGGTATACTACTAGCTGCTTTTTAGACATCCCCCATAATCCTCATGCGCTAGGCAAAATTCACACTTCAATTCCATCTTACAGGTTAAGATCTTCTAAATTCATCCAAAGTATAGAACTGAAAAGTGAAAGAATGGAGATTTCCTCCCATATAGCCCTGCTACATCCCATTCCCCCAAACTTGAAAAGATTTAAGGTAAGTGACATGATTTATCAGTTTAAGATACTTGGTACGACTTATCTAATATATTGTGCACTGCAGCAGCATTCAAGAACCATGAATTTGGTCTTTAAAAGTATATAATTTCACCCGAAGTCGTGAAAATGCTATCAGTGACGTATAACACCCATTACACATCTTAAGCCTTTATAATAGAACCTTGGTGGTGTAGTGGTTAGACGTTAGGCTGAGATCGGCATGGTTGCCAATTCAAAGCAACCAGGGAGAAAGACTGGGCTTTTTACTCCTGCCTGGAAAGAGGTAACAGTCTTGGGGACCCACAGGGAGCTGCGATTAGACAGCAATGACTCGATGGCAGTGGGCTGAGTTGAAAAGCTTTTCTTTCTCGTAAATAATTTTATTGGGGGTCCCTACAGCTCTTATAAAAAGAGGAGCTGATACCAAGAGCCAAATAGAAAGTAAAGGTCTATAAAAGAATGACGGCAACATATGTACAAACATGCTTGAGACAATTGATGTATGGATTGTTATAAGAGTTGTAAGAGCCCCCACTAAGATGATCTTTTTTTGATTGATCCTTTAATAATTATATATACATCAATTGTATCAGACACATTTATACATAAAATCATCATTTTCAATGCATTTTCTTTCTGCTTGAGCCCTTGGTATTAGCTCCTCTTTTCCCCCTCTCTCCCTGACCATCCAACCCTCATGAACCCCTGATAAATGATAAATGATTATTATTTTCATATCTTACACTGTCTCCCTTCTCCCATATTTCTGTTGTTCATCCTCCTGGGTGCATGTGCGTGCACACGTGTGTTATACAATGATCATTGTAGTCAGTTCCTTACTTCTCCCTCTTCTTCCGCTTATCCCCATGTTATTGATGTTCCGTTACTGTTCCTGAGGGGTTTATACACCCTGGATTCCGTGAATTGAGGGCTTTTATCTGTCCCAATGTACATGCTCCAGTCTAGCTGGATCTGTAAGGTGTCATGATAGTGGGGCTTGGGGGGAAGTATTAAAGAACTCGAGGAATGTTGTGTGTTCCGTGGCTGCTATGCTGCACCCTGACTGACTCGTTCCTTCCTGTGACTCTTCTGTGAGGGGATGTTCAGTTGTCTACAAATGGACATTGGGTCTCCTCTCCAACCCTTATCATTTGCATCAATATATTTGCTTGTTTTGAGTCTTCTGATGCCTCATAACTGATCCTGTCTACACCTAGTGATCACACAGGCTGGTGTGCTTCTTTCATGAGGGCTTGTTGCTTCTCTGTAGATGGCCACTTGTTTACCTTCAACCTATTAAGACCCCAGATGCTATAGTTTTAATAGCTGGCACCATCAGCTTTCTTCCCCACATTTGCTCATGCACCCATTTTGACTTCAGCAATTGTGTCGGGAACGCGGGCATCACTGAATGCCAGGTTGTTAGAACAAAGTGCTCTTGAGTTGAAGGAGTACTTGGTAGCGGTCCAATGTTTGTTTGTTACCTTAATATTAACATTTAAATATATTTACATAGACCTACATCCCTATTAATGTAGTTACACATTTGCATATGTGCATATGCCTGTATTTGTACCTCTATAAATGCCTTTTGCCGCCTAGTGCTTTTCTCTATTCCTTTTGCTTTCCTCCTGTCCTACTATCACGTCGACCTTCATTCGTCTATCAGTACTTTCTCTGGGTTATATTGCCCTTGATCAACCCCCACCAGGCATCTAGACCCTCCTCACCATCAATTTTAGATCCCTTATTGTTCCCTTGTCCCTGGGTTTGTTGGCGCCCCTCTCCTTGTCTCCCCCCTACTCTTCTCCTATGTCCCCCGGAGCTGGGGCCATTGGCCCCATTATTTTCTCCTAGGTATTGGTTATCCTGCCTATCTTATATGGATAGATATGAGAAGAAAATGAAAGAAAGAAAAAAGTCTATAAATAGTTCTAGGTCTTTCTGCTGACCCCTTTGATTGTTTTCCAATCTGGTGAAGCGCCACGCCCGCCCTTCCCACTGATTCTGTTGTGGGCATTCCTCAGGGACTTCATTGCTTTGCTCCCCTTGCTGTTCTGCTGCGCTCCTTCCGGGTTTCGCTCTGGTGTGGGGAGTCAGACCAGGTCCAATTCCCACTGTGTTTTCAGTGCTGTCCCCTGTAGCTGCGAGTCAGCGAGGGGGTATCGTGTCTCATGGTGGGGTCACCCCGAGGGCCGTCTCTCTGCATTGGGTGCTCTAAGCAGGAATGCCATCCTCATGGGTTGGTGGGCAAGGAGGTGATTCTCTCTCTCTTCTCTCTTAGCTGGCTCCATGTGGTCTGGGCAGACCTGCCACTCTCTCTGGGCTGTATCTGTAGTGCCTTTTTCTGGGGAGGGGGTTGGCATAGCTGGGACTGGGACTGGCCCACACATCTCTGTTAGTTTGCTGTTTTATGGCGGTATGTTGCCCTGGAGGCTTGGCACCCAGGTCGAGGTCTGGTCCCTTTCTCACTTTCCTGTGGAACATGAACAATACACTCCCTGTGTGTTGGTTAGTGCCCTGTCCCCCGCGCCCCCCCCCCCAATTCATGTCCTCCTTTTGCCCCCTCCCCTTTTAGGTTGGCTGCCACATGCATCCCTGGGTTGGGTGCAACCCCTGCCGGAGTGCCTGTACTCACCCCAGGAATTGACGCCTTTGGTGGTCCCTGTGCCCCTTGTGTTTTGTAAGCTTGCCTCAGTGGACTCATGTTGTACTTTTTGTGCTTGGGAGAAGCTTTTCTTGATCTCTCCATGCTACCTGTGAAGTCCAGACGTATTACTCCACGTGATCTCCAGCCTAATCCTCCGAAACCACCATGCCGCGTTGTCTTCTACCACAGGTCTTTCCTCTCACCTGCCCTCTAGTAGAAGGGCCATGCTCTCTGTCTGCACCAATAAAACTTCCCCTGCAATCGCAATCCATTTTGCCCATAGTATCTCTAGCTACATCTCTAAAAGCTGCTGGTACTCCTGCCATGTGGAGCTTCGAGAACTTTCAGTCCATCACACTCCTTTGCCTCTGAACATCCTTTGTTTCTTCCTGAAATTTCTTATTCCTTATTTCTTCCAACAATCTTATTCATTTTATTTTATGACTCAGATGACTATTTTGTTTTGAAAGGTCTACGAAAACAGACATTTGTTTTTTAAATCACAGTGTCTCCAGATCCAATGTCTGGCACATGGAAGTTCCATAAAGAGAATTTTCTCCATTAGTTCCACATAAGACAACCTCGCTTCAGGAAAAACCGCCTGCAAGTCCCTCCTTAGTCTTCGACACACTCGAGTGGCTACATTGTTTGTATTTGTCTCCATAAATTGTAATCTTCGGGACTAGAGTCTGAGCTCCTGGGTGGCAGAAACCCAGTCTTGCTCATACTTGGATCCAGAACCCACAGCACAAGGGCCTGGTTTAACCATAAGCCTTCCCAGATTCCCTGGAACCGCAAATAGACTCAGCAGTCATCACCTGAAGAGAAAGGGGTGGATGCTTCCCTTCTCATTCGACAAATGAAGATGCAGAGCCCTAGAGAGGAAGTAAAAAACAAACAACTCCTTGGTGCAATTTCCATTTGAAATTAGAGGCTCACCCAGGGCTGGAACACACTCTCCCAATCACTCCTTATCAGAAAAGCATTGTTGTCAGCTTCTGTGGGAATTAACAGCACACACTGGCTCCATTTGTCCTTCAGGCAGGCACAGGGCACAGAGTGCTTTCTTGGTGCCAGGCTGGATTGACTTTGCTCAGCCTCCCTGATCCTAGGTTAGCGGAACACGCTTTCTAGGCAAGCTTGTGGGGGAAAAGTACAGGGCAGAAGGTGCCAGGAGGCAGGGGACCACTTTGTTAAACCTTCGTTTCAAATGTGGTGCCCCAGATTAGCCCGCTGTCCAGTCAGTGTTCTCTCTCTCTCTCTCTCTCTCTCTCTCTCTGGACAGCTTCCAGGGAGAGTTCCTTATCACTAGTGACTCAGGTCGACTTATCGAAAGAATAACTATAAATAGAGCTACTGTGGGTGATGCACTATCATATGCACCCTAATTATAGTATCACCTGGTCCTCCCCCCACTAGAAAATATGCATGTATGTGCGCAGGAGCTCAGGGCGCTTCAAGAATTTTCTAAATTTCTCGTTCTGTTCCCTATCTCTTGATTCCCCCCCTCCCCACTCCCAACCCACACGCCGCTCCTCCCCCACACCCGCTTTGTTTTTTTTTAATTTACTAGGCCAGACAGGAGCTACAGCTGGAGTTCCAACACTATGCTTGAATCCATACCCCTGTCTCACACATTCCTATCCAAACAACCCGTCTGGAAATTTCTCAAGGAAGTGGAGAATGATTCAGGCGTGACACTGCAGCCCCTCCCTTATTCTCAATATTGAGCGCATTTGCGGTTCACGCGTGGCGGGCAGGAGAGCGGCCCTTGTGAAGCAGAGCATTCTGGCAGGGAGCTGCTTCGGAGGGGCAGAACTGGGGATTGATTACACGTGAGCTGGCTCCGTCTACATGCCATAATAAACACTGACTACTACTAGGAGTCAGTGCGTTTTCCCCTTGCAATCCGAATAATGTGTCCGAGAGAGAGAATGATGCAAACGCACACATTCCTCAAAGAAAGACCCAACTCCTCCCCAGGGCAGCACCTGAGCAGAGGAGGTCACAGGATGCCTGTCACATTGGTGAAAACCCAAAAGCTCAGCGTCACAAGAAGATGAAGTAGACTGGTGAAGAAATGCACTTGGGGAAGTTATACCGTCGGGGCGGGGATAGGGGGCTGGAGAGAGGGGTCGTAAAGATAAGTCCGTAGTTGCTGCACTGCAACTTTCCCGCAGCCGCTGCTGGCGGGGTCCCCAAACTAGGACCAGCTCGGTCGGAAGGAGGTGTTTCCAACCCGCCCCCCTCCCGGCGGTCCAGGCGCTCCCGCACAAAGCCCCCCGGGTCTCCAGCCGCGGAAGGATCTGGCACTTTGTTTACCTCGCCCTGGGCCCAGCGAGCGAGCTGCGCCGCCGGCGCCGGACGCCTCGGGCCCGGAGCTGCAATGGCTGTGGCAGCCGCCGCGCCGCCCGCGCGCCGAGGGAGCCGCCAGCGGACTGGCAGCGGCGCGGCTGATTGATGGGAGCCGGGCTCAATGGAGGGGGCGCAGGCCGAGGGGCGGGGGCGGGGCCAGCGGCGGCCCGAGCCAGTCCGGGGCGCGGCGAGGGGGAGGGGGCGCCGGGGCGGGAGGCGCCGGGGCGATGTGTCGGTGACATTGAATGGGGAGTCTCAGTGCGAGCGAGGCGCGCGCGCGCACACACGCGCACACACAGCCCCGCTCACTCCGAGATCCCCGGCCACGTAAGTAACTATTAATACCGCCTCGCCGCCGGGAGATGCCGGCTTGCTGAGCTAGGGGATCGGCCTCCGGGATCGTCGGCGCTCCCCTTTCATTTGGAAACACCTAGTCCTCTCTTACCTCTCCGGGGGGAGGGGAGAGGAACGGAGAAGCAGAGGAAAAGCTGTCAATTTTCTGTAAACCAAATCCCGCAAAGAAATCAGGGGTTCGGCTTGGGGAAGAAGGAGTGGTTGAAATTAAACCAAGGCAAGACCCAGTGATACAGCCGGGAAGAGACGACCCGAGTTGGCCGGATCGGAGGTTCATCACCTACGAACGCCCGGACGACCCCAGGAAGCTGGTGCCTGGGAATCGGAGAGCCCTGGGCTGCCGCCGCCGTCCCAGACCCCCTTTCTCGCTTTATTCCCGAGACCCGGGCTGCGAGCGGGAGTCCGGCGAAGGCGACCCGGGCATGAGCTTTCGCTGACCCATCGCGCGGCGGGCCAGCCTTGGCATCGGTCGCGGTACCTGCGCCGGCCCCCCTCTGGTCTTCAACTCCATGCCCAGCTTTTGCAATCTTTTGTTGGCAGCGCTGACCGCTCCAAGTTAAATGCTCCCTCGTAATTTTTTTTGTTTTGTTTTGTTTAATTTCTGGAGCGCGCTCGCGATCTTAGCGAAGACTCCGACGCCATCTACAGTTCAAACGTAGGTAACTGCCCTCTCCAGCCATTCCACCACCACCCCCACCCCGCTTCCACGCCCCCCACCCTTGCCGTTCCACCAAAAAAGGGGGTGCAGCACGGATTCCGTGTGCGGTGCGTCGCGAGCCGGGAGACTCGCCTGCCTTTCCCTTTTCTTTTTGTTTGGGGTCTGACGCCTCGCGATCGAGCCGCGCGGCGGACTCGACGCAGACTGCAGAAACTACCGTAGGGGCTTCTCCGCCCCGGTCGCGATCCGGAGCCCGCGTGGGGTCCCCTCGGGAAACCCAGCGCCGCAGCACCCCACCTTTGCCATTCGCTCACTCGCCTAGATAGGCGCTGGGGACCGGGGAGGCCGAGAGAGAAACTAAAAGTGCAGCGCATCTGCAAATCGCCGGCTGCTTTTCAGTAACAAAAGGACGCCGGCCGCTGGCCCACCCAGTGCTCCCTGGAGCCCGGTTCCCAGCAGAGAAGGTGCCCAGCGCTGCCCGTTTGGGGGCTCCCAACTACTTCTCCACGCCACCCTCTTCCCTCCCTTCCCCTCCCGTCCTCTTTGAAATCCGTGACACCGAGGCGCCTGCAGCCGCACTCGCCCAGCGACGACTCATCTCGCCAGCGGGGTTTTTTTTGGGGTTTGTTTGTTTGTTTGTCGTGTGTGATCCCCACACTCATGAACATACACAGATCCACCCCCATCACAATAGCACGCTATGGGAGATCGCGGAACAAAACCCAGGATTTCGAAGAGCTGTCGTCAATAAGGTCCGCGGAGCCCAGCCAGAGTTTCAGCCCGAACCTTGGCTCCCCGAGCCCGCCTGAGACTCCGACCTTGTCGCATTGCGTTTCTTGCATCGGGAAATACTTATTGATGGAACCTCTGGAGGGAGACCACGTTTTCCGCGCCGTGCATCTGCACAGTGGCGAGAGGTTGGTGTGCAAGGTAAAGAGCTTCGGGCTTGTTTGTGTGTTTATTTGTTCGCCTTTTAAAGGGTCCCTGGCCCGTTGAAGAGGGTCCGGATGGGACCTGGAGGTCGCCCAGCCTTCCAGCCCAAGGGGAGGGAAATTCTCAGAATAATCAACCGCGATCTGGCTAAAGGGATATATGTTGCTTGGTTGGTTCCCGTTCCAGTAGTTGCGAAGTTTTCTGACGGTTTCAGACAATGGGGCGCTTTGCAGCGGGGGCGTTTGGGGAGAGCCCGGGGCAGGGGAGGCGGCAGGACTGTGCGGGGGTCCACGGACACGCGGCTCCCACTTGCACGTCCTGCTGGGCCGCGCCACCAGGGCCCTGCTGCCCACGGGCTTTCTGCCTCTTTCTAGTCTCCTCGCTTTCCGACCCGGACATGGGGAATTCCCAGCTAATTTTGAGACACGGGCGACTTGATTCTAGTCGGAGCCATTGTTCTGAGCGGCGGGCAGGTGTTAAACCTTTGTTCCGAAGGTGCCCTTTAAAAGGGACACACAAAGGTATCTGTCCTTCCTGGTGGAGCCAGGGGGCCCAGCGCGGGGAAGGAGTTTATGAAAAGCTTGGTTGGCCTAGAACCGTGAAAGGAAGGTGAAAATCAAAGCCGCAGGCACACCTTTCCTTGGAGGAAATAGTGACTCCTTTCGGTCTTTCTTCCTGTCTGTGTCTTCCTATGGGGAGACTTCTGTGCCGGCCGCCTCCCCCTTCTGGTGCCCTCCCCCCCCACACCTTTGCCTGTGGAGGCTAGCATTTCAAGACCCCTTGGGGTTTGGGGCAGCATGGGGATGGGCACTTCTGGTTGTCTTTTTTGTCTTTGACCCTGAGCGTGGACTGTTTCCTGTGTGTATGTAAGTGGGTGAGAGGGAGTCTTTGTGTGCAGTCATGCGGGGCTCCAGACAAGCCGATGAGGAGGGGGATAGTCGCAGGAAAAATAATGACAATGTCATGGAAGATACTGCTACCCAGGAATTAGACACATACCAATAATTCTTTGTCACTTAATTTTAAATTTGCTCACTGTTGTCTTGGGGGGGGGGGCTGGGGAGTGGGGACTCATGCTGTTATTGAAATGGGCGCTCTGCACAGTTTCCATACAAATAATGCATCACACTTTCACTAGACGGATCCTGGACTGGCTTTCATTTCACTGTGGACTAGAATATGTCTTTGTAAAAACTGGATTTCACAGAGGTCTTCCAAGTCTTTTAGAGATTTTTTTCAACTCAGACCTCAAAGGAGAAATTGGGAGTCTCTTCAAATATGGCCCTTTACTTGTCCTGGCATGTTGCATCTCTCCAAGTCACTGAGAACCAGTGCAGTTGTCCCCGGGTAACCAACATTCGGTAGGCTTTTCAGAGCTGGCTCGAATTCTCAAAAGTCCTGCAATGTTGCACAATAGGAGAGTCATTCTTTGAAATGAATGAATTCCACAGATCGGCCACTCCAATATGAAATATGCACAGGCATCCAGCAGTGAGTGGTTCCACTCCATCCCTTTGCTCAACTTGGGTGTAGCCTTTGAATAATGTTCAAAGACGGGGGATGCTTTTTCACCAAGCCAAATTCTGCAGGAGCATCTTGTTTGTAGTTTATGTCTTTGTTTAAAAGCAGAGGTGACTCTGACCCCTGCTCTTTCTTTATCCCTTCAGATTCTTCCACATGTGTGTCCTCTGGGCAGCCCTCAGTGTGGTTTGCAGATGGCTCCCTGGCATAGAACTGTATTTGATGCTTTTATGGGTTTGGTTCTTGCAAAGATTGAGTCAGCCCCTCCACAATGACTGTGTGGCTTCAAGTGGATTTAAGTGCTGTATCATTGTTCTGCTTGACATAGGTCATCCCTTTAAGGCATAGCAGGCTCTGTGTCCCTGCCTTTTTCAACCAGGGGTGTTGTGGGCGACTTCTCTTGCCAGCACCATTGTATTCATATAGCCTAGGAAGTTGCAAGTGAGCTTTAGAAAGCTGCTTCTGGGAATGACCCTGAGACATAGACACTGAACTCTTAGCTTACTTCGGGGCTCGGTGAAATCGCCACATTGAACCAGCGTCCTTTGGATGCCTCCCATCAGAGTTCATGTCTCCTCCTAGCACTGTGTTGAAGACTCAAGAAGAAAGTGTGCAAAAAGCAAGCCAATATATAGATGCCACCCCCTACCCTAGAGGTGTGCAGAGAGAATTCTTCAGGGCTCTGTTGGAAGAGAGGGAGGCTCCAGTGCCATTGAAACAAAATAATCAGCCCTATTTATTGTCTACAGACTCCAAATGCCTGCGCTAGCTGCACAGACGAGGGAAGGAAGGGAGCTGTTAGGGAGCGTTAACTGTATAATTTTCATGGAACTGCTGCTAGCTACCATGCAGATTGACATAATTACTATCTTAGCGGATTGGGCACTTTCTTTCCCCCCCCCCAAATGTTATTAATGATGGGCTAATCTTAACTGCCTTATCTGAACTGTCACATTGCATAACCCAGGCTCCAAAATTAAACATTTAAAAGGAGTTAGCACTACCCCAACAGGCTGCTTTTTCATTTGAAGGTAATGGTTTCAATACCAATCCAAGCCTATAAATGCCTGTTATATAGCTACTATTAAAAGTTTTGCTCCTTCCCATGTGAGGAAACATTCAAAGGACACGCATTATTTTTCATCCTCGGTCCACCATCTTGGAATCTGGGCTGCTCTACAAAGGGTGGCTACATTTTGCAGCTACAATGAATAGGTATTATTATTATTATTTACAGTCCATGCCCGTCTGACTGGAGGGCAGGATCATCCTTTAAAGGTGCTAAGAACAATATTTTTTCATCCCCTTTTATTTATATTTTCAATGCAACTTGAAACCGAATACATAATGGATCATCTTAACTCCTGAAGCGAGCACTGGAGACAGACGTGGAGCCCTGTGCCTCAGAGCACAGCACCCTCGTTATATAATGCGCAGTGTTTACATGAACCACTGCAAAGCCTGTCTTCATCTCTGTGAAATCTTGGGGGTTTGCCTTGGCGTCTTTGCCTGCAGCCAGGGTGTTAAAGTTGACTCAGGCATTTCAGATTCCTAATTGAACAGGCCTCTGAGGTCACTGCTCTTAGGTCATCCTTTGACAGTATCAGGGTGTGATTTGTGGTCCCTGGAGATGTTGAAGTATTCATTCTTAAATTCTAGGTTCTAGTGGCGGCAGCTGTGCCGCTTCCCTGAGATGCCTCATTATGGTTCATTCACAATGTGACTTTGCTTCCTCGCCCAGGGTTAGCACCAGCCCTCCTGAGGTTTTTGCTGTTTGACTCACAAATTTTGTTATATTTTAAAACTAGGAGGGACTTGTGGATTCTTAAATGCCAGCTTGTGTCCCCGAATAGGTTTCTGAAGGCCTGCAAATACCCTTAAAACGGATCCAGTTTTTATGTATGAATTTGAGAATGGGCGTTGTCAACTTGGGGGTGGGGGGCAGGGGGATGGGGACACACCACTTTTATCAAATTCTCCCCAGAGGGATCTCAACCCAGAAATAGCGAGCAGTGTTCTCAATCAATCTCTTCATTTTTCGAAGAGCGAGAAGGAGGGAGGAAGGCCTTCGGTGACCCTCAGTGCCGGATCTAAGATTAAGACTGCCAGCTTGCTGGTGGCTGAGCCAGGGCGAGGGTCTCAAATGCAGTGATTCGGAGGCTAGCAGCAGTTCACCACCCTCCCGCCCCACCTTGCAAAAGGCAAGAATGTCCTAACCAATGACAAATGCGAAGAGGCAGAATGCTGGTGGACTGGTAACATTTAGGCTATTGTTCAAGCATCCCTGGCTGAGATGCCCTCCCACCGATCACCCCCATGCCTTCCCTCACGCTTTCACACACAGAAGAGATTCATCTGCCCAAATTCATAGGCAGCTATTAGAACCACCCAGGGATTTGTATTCCTGATTTGTGGAAGTCTGGAAATGCTAGAAGCTTTCCCCCACTGCCTCAAAAATTCCAAGCAGTGTTAATTCCCGTTGGGTCTGATTCAAGAAAGGTATTGGTGATTTTTTTCTTTCTTAACAACCTCACAGCGAGGCAACATTTCCCAGGCAACTTTTGATTCACAGAAAATCATTGCATAACTGCCTGCCTCATTGAGTTCTGTATCTGTGGAGGGAGGGGAGAGGGAGGGAGAGCGCTTTCATCTTCAGAATGTCTTATTCCTCACTTCGCCACTGGGTGCTAGAGTTTGGCATGTTCCCTTCCCCTCTGAGCCCACATCTTTACAGTCAAGCTACTGAGTCAGAGAGTTTCTTAGATCTACAAGTTGAAACTGTGCAGCAGAGTGCTTTTTGGTGGCACATGTTGTGCTTGTTTTTGTTTTCGAAAGTCAGAATTGTCTGCTGCTGCAGGTGGGTCACTTTACTTCCGATTGGGCCACTTCTGTAAACAGAAGCCTGTGGGCTGCAGAGAATGATGAGAAAGCTCCTTGCCCCCGTGCATTGCATTTTGCAAAGTGCGTTTACCATAGCTTTCTCTTGTAATTCCCCCACTACTGTGTACCAGGTATGATTCGCCTGTTTACACATGAAGATTTATAGACTCTGAGAGATGCAAGTGGAAGGCCCTGTATGGGGCTGAGAGGACAGGCCAGGGTGATATAGGTTCAAGGACAGCATCCTCTGTCATCTTAAAGTTCCTGGCTGACGGGGAGGGGTCAAGAGTGTGTGATTGGGTTGGGTACAAGATGCCTCTGACTTCTGGTTCTGTTGTTGATCCCACCCTAGGTGTTTGATATCAGCTGCTACCAGGAGTCCCTGGCCCCGTGCTTCTGCTTGTCTGCCCACAGCAACATCAACCAAATTACCGAAATTATCCTGGGGGAGACCAAAGCCTATGTGTTCTTTGAGCGGAGCTATGGGGACATGCATTCCTTCGTGCGCACCTGTAAGAAGCTGAGAGAGGAGGAGGCGGCCAGACTGTTCTATCAGATCGCCTCAGCGGTGGCCCACTGCCACGACGGGGGCCTGGTGCTGAGGGACCTCAAGCTGCGGAAGTTCATCTTCAAGGACGAAGGAAGGTAAGGCTCACTGACGGTCAGACCCGGGGCTGAGTGTGGTCGGTTGGACAGAGACTGGAATGACCTCTATTGTCTGTCTTCTGGATGTGTCTTAGCTGTGTTAGCTGTGTCATTCCGCAAGAAGGGGCATTCTACAAGTGGGTGACTTTCACAAGCAGAAATGGATTCTCTCACAGTTGGAGAGGCTCTTAAGTTTAAATTCAGGAAGCAGCCAAGGGAAGGCTCTCTCTCTCTCTGTCTCTCTGTCTCTTTCTCTCTCTCTGGAGGAAGGTCCTTGTCTCCAGTCTCACTTGGCTTGGCATCTCACTTCCCCAAGTCTGCTTCTTTCCTCTGTTTGTTCGATCTTCTTTCTCAAAAGAGTTGGATTTAGGACACATTCTACACTAATCTTGACCCATTCACATCGAAAAGGCAACCTATTCCCAAAGGAAATTAGAACCTCTCCACTCCCTGCTGTCAACTCAGTTCTGACGCCCGCGACCGGGGAGGACAGAGTAGAACTGCCGCTGGGGGATCTGAGCCTGTGATTGCTTTAAGGCCATAGCAAGACTCGTCTGTCACCCATGGAGGGGCTGGTGGTTTTGAACTGCTGACCTTGTGCTTAGCAGCGCAACAACCAAACTCACCATGCCATGAGGGCTCAGACCAGGGGAGAGGAAAAATCAGAAAAATTGGGAGGACAAAGAGAGGGAAAATATCGGAATGTTTGAAGCCCCTTTGTAAAGTTTTGCACCATCCCCTCTAAAGTTGCTATTTCACCTTCCCAGAGACAGGTGCCAGGGTAGTGTTAGGCAGTAAATGAGGTGATCTATGATTGGGTGTTCAGAACCCCGTGGGTGGCTGCAAAACCACGTAACGTTTTCAATGTTAATAACTCAGGAGTCTCAGAAAAGTCTCCATTCGGAACACTTGGGGTCTAGAATCAGATATTTAAAATCCATCTTTTCTCCATTCACTATCTTGATGTACGTTTCTTAGGCCTACATCATATCTTCATCACCATCCTCAGTACTCTGATTATTAATGTGAATTATATAGTCAATTGATCTGAGAAAGAAAGAATGAAAGGTTATAAATAAAGGTATGTGCTGGCTCTCTTAAAGGAAACAAGTCCTTTAGAGCCCAAACCTGACTTAGCATATGTCACCCCTGAATTTAGAGACCATTTGAATGCTGTATTGACCAGCAGGGAGCAAAACAGGAGATGAGTGAGTTGTAGAATGCCATCAAGGACATCGTGAATGAAGAACGCCAAGTGTCATTAAAAAGATAAGAAAGAAAAAAGTGCAGGTCAGAACAAACTCTGAAACTTGCTCTTGAATGTGCAGTGATAAAGTGACTATAATAAGTGACGTTTTACTCAAAAATTACTGCGTATGTAGAAAAAGACAGTTTGGAAACATTGTGGTAGCGATTGTATAATATTACTTGATGTGACTGAAGGAGGAAGTGATATGGTATATGTAGTAAATCCCAGTTAATAGAAATAAATAAATAAAAGCAAAACAAGCAAACAAACAAAAAGCATGACGAAGGATTAAAGAGTGGAACAGAATATTCCAAGGGAAGCTGGAGAAGGTCAAGTATAATGAAATGTGCAGAGACCTTGGGGTCCGAAAGCCAAAGGTGAGCAGCATGGTTAGCATTTGTCCAACTTAGAAAACTGAAGAAAAAGTTAAACCTTGAGTTGTCATGTCAGGGGCAAAATGTCCAACGATGAGGAACCATTAAGGGACAATGGAAGGAATACACAGAGTCACTCTGCCAGAAAGACTTGGTTCTGCTCAACTATTTCAGGCGGTTGCATCTGATCAAGAACGAAGTCCGGACTACACTGAAGACCTTGGTGAAAACAAGGCTCCGGGAATTGATGGGCTACCAGTGGAGGTGCTTCAATAAATCAATGAAACCCTGGAGAAAAGAAGTTTGAAAATAGCTTCATAGCCAAATGACTGCATTTCCTATCAGTGCCCATCCAAGAGAAAGGAGCTGCAACACAGCGGGAGAAATTATTGAACACTATCATTAGTAGCAAACACAGGCAAGCTTTTGCTGGAAGTAATTTTAAAAATGGTTGCACCAGTAAACATCTAACGGGAACTGCCAAAAATTCAAACTGAATTTGAAAGAGGATGCGCAACAGTAGGTGTCAATATCGGTGTCGGTGTAGATGCAACTTGGCCGAAAGCAGAGAGTACTAGGGACATGTTCATGTGCGTTTTTATCGACTGTGCAAAGGCACGATGCATAGATCAAAGCAGACTCTGGAAACCATTGTGAAGAATGGAAACCGCAGAGCCCTTCCTTCGCCTTGCATAGAATGTGTACATAGACCAAGAGGCAGTTCTTTGAACAGAACCAAGGATTACTGCATGGCTTAACAGGAGGGAAGATAGATGTGTGCCAGGGTTGTATCCCTTCACCATACTTACATCATCTGTATCCCGGGGAAAGTCTCAGAGGCTGGATGATACGAAGAAGAAGGCGTGGTCGGGATTAGAGGAAGAGTCATTAACACAGTGTGTAATATGCAATTGACATGGCCTGCTTGGCGAAGGGGAAGAGGACCGAGCGCATTCAGCGATTCAGCGATGAAGGTAAGACTGCAGTCTTCAGTCCGTGCTCCTTCAACATAAGGAAAACCAAAGACCTCACGACGAACCAGTAAGTGACATTGGGATAAATGGGGAAAATAATTAAAGTTGTCAAGGATTTAATCATCCTTGGACCCACAATCCGCACCCCTGGAAACAACAGCAAGGGACTGAAAGGACATCCATGGACACTTCAAAGAATTTGTTCATGGGTAAGTTCCACTATCTTTTAACTCCACATTTTATTTTTCAGGAAATAGTTGAAGTCCTTTGCATACTGTATTAGGCAGGTCATCTGCAAAAGACCTTCTTGGAAGCATTAAAAAGCAAAGATATGAAATTCAGGATCAAGGTTCAGCTGGCCCAAGTCACTTGCCTTGTATGCATGTGAAAAGGGGGCATTGAATAAGAAAGACCGAAGAAGAATCCATTCCTTTGAGCTATGTCGCCTATGACGAATATTGAATAACCCATGGGCGGACAGAAGAATGAGTATACATCTGTCTTGGAATAAGGACAGCCAGAGGCTCCTTTGAGTCAAGGAGCCTTCCTGTGGACATCTCAGCAAGAAGGACAGTCTTTGGTGGAAGACATTATTCTTGGTAGAGTAGAAAACCAATGAGAATGTGGAAGACCTTCAAGGAAGTGGACTCGTGTCTCGGCTGCAACAATGGATGCCAACAAAAATGCTCGTGAGAAGGGTCCAGGATTTGGTAGTATTTCATTTGGGTCAGGGCTCTGAACTGGTTTGACCCCTGTACTGAGAACTTCCCCTTCCTCCCCCACTACATAGAAGGAGACACTACTTTTTTTTTCTTTAATATTCTTTTTTTTTTAATTTTAACAATTTATTAGGGGCTCATACAATTCTTATCGCAGTTCATACATATACATACATCAGTTGTATAAAGCACATCTGTACAGTCTTTGCCCTAATCATTTTTTTCTCCTCTTTTCTATTTTTACATTTTATTAGGGACTCATACAACTCTTATCACCATCCATACATATACATACATCAATTGTATAAGATCCCCTCATAGAGGCGTTTAGGAGAGGAGATGGGTTAATTAGGGGGACACTACTTTTTATCATGACCGCAAGGGGGTTCTTATGGAACTATAGATTCTGCTTGCGTGTATCTGGGCTAGAAATGCAAGTTCTCGGCAGTGGATGGAACCAGACACTGGTTCTGCTGTCCCTAGCATCACTAGCAGTTGCAATGGAGCCAACAGCACCTAGCAACAACAGCTGCATGCCTGAGGAAGACCAGGAGTGGGAGCGTGGGTCCTGCGGGCCAGGTTGTGAAGAATGGAGAAAGGCTGGACTCTGTAGAAGTGATTTTGGAGCCCAGACTTGCAAGATGAATTTGTTACAGGCCGTGTGAATGGAAGTTGCCAATGCAAACACATGGCAAGCTCTACTTGGGCGCCTGGACTCAGGGTTCTTCCATGAACTCATTGCATTCTACTGATGGGACCCTGCTTGCTTTGCCTGCTGACTGATTATAGAATCAGTTTTCAAGCCCCCCCCTATTTTATTAAAGAATATGCTTTTAAGAGTGGAGGCAATTCGTTTATATTCGTAACTCTCTGAGAGCTTCAACTCTGAGAACTGTCCGAAAGACTTTACGCACACGATGGCCTTGGGCATTCTCATCCCCACCAGGTAGAAAAGGTCAGCAAAGTAGGAGGTCTGGTGACTAAAAGCTATTATAGATTGGGTTGGAAGGCCAGTATGTGCCTTTTAGAAGTCCTTGGGTGGTACGCATGGTGATCTCACTCTGCTGCTAACTAAAAGCTGGCAGTTCTAGTCCACCAGAGGTGGCTCGGAAGAAGCTCCTGGTGATTCGGAAAACCCAGCCCTTGGAATCCCTCGGAGGTGCAGATCTGCTCCGATTCTGTGAGTCCAGATCTTCTCCAAGGGAGCTGTTACCCTGGTTTGCGAGTTAATCCCCTTGTGATATTGTGGAGGTTGGCCTTCTCTTGGCCTACCTGCCTACCTTCTCTTAGTACCATTGCTCTTTTGACATTGCCTGTGAGTCTTTTGAGAGGTTACCTGGTGGCATGATAGTTAAAGTCTTTGGCTGCCAGTTGAAAGGGCAGTGGAAAACCTACCAGCCACTCCAGAGAAGAACTGCATCCCTGGAGATTGTAACCTAGAAAAACCTATGGGGCAGTTCTGCTCTGCTTCTTAGCTCTCTGTGACTGAGCAGCGACGACACTGAGGAACCACAACGGGTTTGCTGAGTTCTAGCCGTCGGACTGTGCACATCTTTGATGATTGTCATTTGGAAGCTATAGCTACCCCACCCACCATCCCCAATCGAACCCTGACTGGAATACCATCTTTGCCTCGCTGTAGCCTGCCATTCTTGGAGATGTAATAGCTGTAACAGCAAAGATTAGAGATAGTCCTTGATGACTTCTTACAACGAGGTGATTATGTATCTTATTTAATTCTTTCTATACATGGGGGGAAGTGAGTGACAGCCTCTCCCTTGCATAGGCGAGGTGGCATGGAAAAGACTCTGGGTGACCGAGGAGGAGAGCTAAGCTCATGTATGTTCCCCTGTCAGGCAGCTCTCATGCATCCATGAGACAAACGTGCCTTCTCTCCCAGAGCTTTGCGTGTTTGAATAGAGCATCATAGATGGGAGGGAGTTCCAGGCATCAGCTCTGTGCAGGGAGTGTGCCGAGGGGTTGCACGTGTAGTGAAATAGATCTTTGTGAAGTGAGCCAAAATAAGGCAGAGGGCCTCGAGGCACAGAGCAGTGCAGCAAAAGTGGACTCCCGTGGTGACGGGCTCTTTGCTTCCATCCTCTCCTTCCGCCATCCAGGGAGTAGAGATGCAGTGGTGAGGGGCTTTGCCCCAGGGCCCACTGCTATCTGGAGGAATTGAGGGGCCACCTCAGTTTCCCCACCTTCCTGCACCAGGGATTGTCCTCCGAGAATCAATGGTGCTGTTTAAGAGGGCTGAGAAGTGGAAAAGCAGGCATCCCCAGAGTCCTCGGACCCACGGGAGCAACGCTGAGGAGCTGGAAGCCTCCAGCGCAGGAACGGATCATCAGTCTGGTGCTCTTGGATTCGACTTTTGTGAAAGAGCATGACCCTCTGCAGAAAGAACCGGAAAGGGACGGCAGGCCTGAGTATTACGCCAGAGCAATTCACTGGAGAAAAAGATGCCAAATTCCTTTTAATCTTAAAGAGCAGTGCATTCCCCAGTGGGGAAAAAAAAAGAATGTGTTCGTGACCGATAGGAAGCTCACTGCCATCCCTTCCCTGCTTGTCTGAGAACCTTTGTCCATGCAGCCCTGCCTGTGGCCTCCTGGGCCATGTTGAGGTTTGTTCCAGCCCCATGCGATGGCCCAGGAGCCTGACAAGGACCCCATTGTATCTGTGAGCGAACTGGGCCTCCCCAAGTTTGTGTGACTGTACTCCGAGTCACACAGCTGGTTTGGTGATCAAGTCACTATAGCATGGCACTCCCGAGCTTTTTCTCTGCCCCTTGCCAGGTGGGGTCCCGGTGGGCTTGCCATTCCAGAATGGGTGCAGGGTCTGTGTCTGAGCAGTTCTCAGATGATGGCTTCCCTTTTCAAGGGTGTTCTAAATTCCCTGAGTGGAACCATAGTTACTTTTCATCCAAGTATAAATCTTGTGAAGGAAGCAATGTCTTCTAGCTTGAATCGGGGCAGAGTCTACTTCTGTAGCCCACGTGGCCTATGTGCAACATAGCATTCCCTGGAAGACAGTGTGAGAACAAGAGTCGGGGGACCTAAGGGCTCACTGAGACAGCGATGCTGGTGGCCTGCATTTCATTGGCTTTCCATCCTGTCAATGCCCAAAGGGCTAACGCTTCCTTTTCTCTGTAGAATAAAGCAGTATTCTAGGATATGATTGCTGTCAGGTGCCATTGAGTTGATTGTGAACCATGGCGATCCTCTGGCCATCAGAACAAATGCTGCCCAGACCTGTGCCACCCTGTTGTTCCTGTGTGTGAGCCCATTGTTGCTGCCACTGTGTCCCTCCATCTCCTTGAGGCCCTTCCTCTTTTAGGCTGCCCCTCTGCTTTACCAAACTCCATGTCCTTCTCCAAGGACTGGACTCTCCTGACAACATGTCCAAAGTCTATCAGACGGAGTCTCACCACCCTTGCCTCTAAGGAGCATGCTGGATGTCCTTCTTGCAAGACAGATACAATGGGCTAAGTGGGAAAGAACTGGAAAAGTTCGAGTGTGGAGTCATTGCTCCCTAACTAACGAGGAAACAGCGTGGAAGAAACGTGGGGCAGTGCTGCTTTGGGGAGTGTCAAGTAATCAGCTCTTGTGGATTCACTTCTTGTTCTTTCACAATCTTGAAGTGAGAACTGTCTGCTGATTGACTCCTTCATCAGGGCTTCTAACCCACTTATCCTTGGTTGACACCTTACTGGATGTTTGCAATTCCATCCTAGTGATATGGATCAGAATCTAACAACTGTCCCAGGTGGACACATGGCCCTCTGGATTTCTTTGATTCTGTCATTGCCCAATCAGTGCTAGCAGGGCCCCAGCAAGCTTTCAAGCACCAAGTTTGAAAACTGCAAAGGTTGTTACAGAGAGATGTGCCCAAGACGAGATGTGCTCCCTCAGAAAATAGGCTCCCTTTGCAGATTCCCATCCTGCACTGCCTGTAACTCTTGCTCGGTGGCTCTCCGTGAGATGCTGAGCATCTTGAGTCTAGTTTCCCCCAGTAGCTGTGTAAGCTTTATACACAGGTGACAAACAAGATCCTAGAAACATCCAAGGCCAGTTGGCGTATTCGCCACTAGGTTTGACTGCCAGCAACTCAGGGCCTTCTTGATTTTAACTTGCATTGGTGAATCTGCTACCTGCTCTCGCATCGTTCTTTTAACGGGCCTGTGCGGCTTCAAACTAGAAATAATAAAACCGTCCCTGGAGGGTGGATGTGAGCAGTGGTTGAGCTGACCGTGTGACGCACAGAGCTACACAGGCATTCGGTAAGTGGCAGCCTCTCCCCCCCGATAGTCAGCTTTAGATGACAGGTATTGGGATGGGTGAGCAGAGCAAGGGGTCAAATCTGAAGAAGGAGGTCCTTCTCTGGGGCAGCCTTTTTCCACAAAAACTACAGCCCTTATATAGTAGGGTTTCAGAATTGGACCGCATCCTCCTCTCACTTGCTCTGATTCAGTTATGTTCAAGGAATCATTGGTGTGAAGGAAGTCAACAAGTCGTGTGCAACAGATGTGAAACTTATGGCCCAGAGGTGCAGAGACTTACAGGAAGATGTGCATACAAGGGGATTTACCCATTGAAGATGCTCACTAACACCAGAGTAAAAAAACCCCCAAACAACACACATTGTCGTAGCGTGAATTCCATCGCATAGCAACCCTAGATTTGTATATCTGTAACTTTTTCCGGGAGCAGGAAGCCTCATCTTTTTCAGAAAGGTGTACACAAGAGATTTCAAAGAAGCTAGGTGCCTGATCCCGGCTGCTGTGTCCCTCCAGCCCATGCTGCTGCTGCTGCTGCTGCTGCCTCTCCTTCTGGTCCATGAGGGCAGTGCCTTCAATTTGCACTATGGAAAGTGAAAAAAACCCTCAGGGTTCTTTGAAGACTGACTGAACCCCAAGCATGACTGAATTTCCCTTGGCGCCTCCAGTTCAGGTAGTAACGTCTAAGATGTGTGCGCGTAGATGGTGCCAGCCTGCAGGTGGGGGCCCTGGAATCCGATTAGAGAGCTGTGTCCAACCCTCATGTGGTTTGCCCGGTGCCCCCTCCTCCCCTCCCATCCCCGCCTCCCTGACCCTGCTGTGACATTAGCGTGATCTGCTTTGTCAGCCCATTCTGTGGGGCCCATGTTTCCCTGTGAGCTCTCCGGGAAGGGGCCTGCAGATGGGCGAATGCGAGCTGCTCCAGAGTAGACTTGGAGTCTGGATTCAGATCTCACACCTTTGGGTAAACTTAATCTTGACAAGGAGGACTGCCTCCTCTGTACAGCGGAACTAGCTAGAGGACTCTGCTCATAGACTTGAATAACCTGATGCAAAGGAGCACACTGATTGGCCCAGGATCTGCCACTGCTCCCTGCTGCTTTGCTGAGCCTCCTCTGCACTTGGCCCTGGCCCTCTGAGGCGATGCAGGACCAGGGAGCTGACTGTCCAGGATGCAATAAGCCTTTTAAGCAGCTGCCAGCCTTGGGATGAGTAGAATTAAAATGTGACCTCCAGAAAGGCCTTTGTCGGCTTCTCAGCTTGCTTTTGCTTCTCCCTGGGGACAAGGTTCTTTGCCACCCCTTGCTCCCTGCCTTGACCCCAATCAAAAGTCGTCAATGCTGACAGTTTTTAGCACAGGCATTGCCCAGGTGAACTCCCAGCCACGCCTGTCTGCTTGTTTCTTCTTAGGTTAGAAGATCTGTATCTCTTGACGTCACCGGTTTCATTTCCTCTGCTTTGTGGATACCAATTTGTGCCAGCTTCTGCAGGAGGGAAACTTTGGGACCCAGAAGGCTCCTGGCCCTGGGGCTTTCAGTTGTAATACCTGCCATCTTCCCAGTCTACTCCCCCTGCCAGGAGGCCTGTCCCCTCTGCCCACAGGATGTCAGCTCTTTCCTTTCCCAGGTCTCCCGTTACCTTCACCCGGAAGCCGCTTCTTTTCCGGTTTCCATATGTATCTCACAGAGTGCAGAAGGCAGCAGTCAGAGCCCGGGAGACTGGATGCGTTTGTCATTTATTGATAGACATTTCCATTATTTTAAGTTGTAGGCTTTTTATAGCTTAGGACTACTTTTCAACTTTATTTTTTATGTTGAGGAGACCCTGGGGGATATGCATGCCTTTTAATATGCCCCACTTTTCTAACTGCAAGGTGGGAGGTTTGAGTCCAGTCGGAGTTGCCTCAGAAGATAGGCCTGGTGATCTACTAATGAGAAAACCTAAAGCCCCAATGGCCACGTGCCATGACAGGGTGTGTGTCATGAATCTGAGCTAGTACCTCAGCCGCCTTATGTGTGTGTAGCCCTTGCATCTATTCAGGCTCAGTCAACTTTGGGGGAAGGCTTGTTTCCCCATCATCTCTCAGGCTGGGTAAGTTACTGATCCCACTCCCTGGGCCCTGCAAGCCAGCCTCCTTCCCAGCACACTCCGCTGTGTTCCAGCTGCAGTGTGTTTCTCTGGCTGCCCCCCTGGCCCCTACTGGCCTGGGAGCATCATGCACACAGCGGCCCTCTCCCCCATACTTACTGCTCTGGTGTGTGGGGGCGGGGGAGCACCCCTCTTTGTTGAGTGGACAAAGGATAATCTCCTCCTGGGGCTGCCACAGCCCAGATGAAAAGCAGGTGACAGAATGAGAAAAGCAGAGATAAGTGGAGAGCATTAGCATCTAGGTCATTGCTCCATATGGGGACCTGGAAAGACCAGCACATGCAAATCCCCCAGAAAGAGCTGTTTTCATGGTTAGGCATCTTGGAGAAATGAGCCAGTTGTTCCCTTATTTGTTCAGTGATTTCTACAGAGGTGGTGTCTCTTTAAGTGCTTTGTCGGTGTCTATGGCAGGCTGTAATTTCATCTGTGAAGGGCTTTTTTAACCAGGGTTAGAGACAGGAGATTGTCTTCGGGACCCTGTGACTCAAAGTAAGCTAAAGAGGAGGCATTCTGAAGTGAGAAATCTCGCTGGATGCTTTGCTCCTGAGCACCTCCTGCATTAGACAGACTGTGACACTGGGCGGATGTGCCCTGCAAATGAGGACACATCCATAGAACGCAATCTACTGGGGTCTTGTTTTAATTTCTCTACTTAGCTGTAGGACCTTGACCTACCTCCCCTGAAATAGCTTCTCAGCAACAGGGAGAAGGTACGAGATATGTGGCAGGGCCTTGCAGAGGGCAAGTGCCTAAAGCAAATGGTACCGTTATGGCTGAAGGCAAGGTCTGATGGCATTGAGGCTCATAGCCTCACTGCCTGGAGAACCATTGAATTGCTCCTTACAAAAGGACAGCCTGGTAGGTCAAGTATCGAGACGGTGGGCATCCGTCGCTAACACAGATTGCCGCCATGACAGGCCCAAGGATGAACTCAAACTCACCCCAGGTTGTGAAGGACCAGGCAGCGTTTCATCCCGCTGCATGTAAGGTCACGTGAGTTAGAGCTGATTGGATGCCAACTAACGACAACAGCAAATACGCACTGAACACTTTGGGCACCGCATGCTCTTCTAGGTGCTGGGGGGTTGGCAGTGCCAAACAAGACCAACCCGCTTGCCCCAGGAGACACAGTAGTGCCACCGAGTACTAGTCCACGTCCTGACTCTCTTCCATCCTCGATCCTGAAGGACAGAGTAGAACTGCTCCTGTGAGTCTCCGAGCCCGTATCTGCTTACAGGAGTCAAACTAGGGCACTTATTTCAACTACAGAGTCCGACCAGGTGGCAGAGAGTGCGTGTGGAGTGCTCATAATCTCCCGTAGGAGGGCACTTCAAAAAGTTGGTAGGGTCGCCCTATTTTTGAGACCTCTGCATAGATAAGGTGACGATTGAAACCATATGAGTATGGTACGATGTCGACCACTGTCTCACAGATGAGGACGGGTTTGTACAGCTAAGACATGACCATCTTCCAGCTGTTTCCTGTCCTTGCCGTGAAACAGGGAGCAGACCGAATACTGCCCCCCCACCCCATCCCCCCACCCCTCGGGCCGTGGGAGGTGTTTTGTCTTGCCTTGTGGCAGGGCCAGTATGCATCCGGAGGAGCCTGCCTGCTGGAATCTCAGGAAGCAGAGTCGTCGTTGGTTTTTCTCTGGGCAGCCACAGTCACTGTGGGACTGGGCCACGTTAGCTTCCAACCCCACGGGCGGTCCTACTGTGTCCCCTTGCGCTGTTGATGGGGTGGGTTTTGTTTTCTCCAGCGAACTTGAGTGTGAGGTCTGTTTATATTTCCGTCTCCCATCCCAAGCAGAGGACTTAGCCCTGACAGTACTTGGCAACGATATGCAAATTAACTGAGGAGATGTATGAATAGCCCCTGATGCACTAAAGCCAATCCCCTAACTGCTTTGAAGGTGCAAATGCATCAGGTTGGAAACACATTTTAAATTCCCATTATTTGACACTGGGGGGGAGGGGCACATCTCTTTAATTCATAAGATAAAGCCCAGCCTTTTATTTACATATAGTGAACTCCAGACATAAAAAGTCTTAGTGGGATTGTGCTTAAATACAAGGACTGTTGGAGGTGGGGGCATCTTAGACAAGGGAATCACCTTATCGCAAGTATTTATTAAGCACCTCCTGTGTACTTAAACTACTTACCTTGCTAGATGTAGGAGTCCTGGTGGTGTAGTGATTATATCTTGTGCTGATTTAAGGTCGGCAGTTCAAAACCACCAGCCTTTTGTCCGGGAAAAGACAAGGCTTTCTACTCCTGTAAAGAGTTATAATCTTGGAAACGCACAGGAGCAATTCTGCCTCTCCTACAGGGTCACTCTGAGTGGACATCGACTCGATGCCAGCGTTTGGTTTGAGTTTTTTAGTGCTGCCAGAATCGGTGCAGAGAGGCCTTGCCTAAGGGAAGAGACCGTGTGGGGCTACTTTTCATACCACGTGATGGAGGAAGTGTTTGTCTTGCTGGGCACGTTCATCTTGCTGGACAGCCTGCTGTTGTGCCAAGACCCTGGTATCTCCAGGATAGGGATGGTAGGGGATTCATGCTGACCGTTCTGCAAGTGTGAAGTAGAGAGAGGTGTCCTAGGGAGGGGATGGACCTGGCAGTTATGCATTGGGCTGATGTCTGCAAGGTCACCCGTTAGAAACCACCAGCTGCTCCCCAGGAGAAAGACTGGGCTTCTACTCCCCTAAAGCGTTACGGTCTCAGAGCCCCACGGGGCAGGTGTGCTTTGTCCTATGGTATCACTATGAGCCGGCGTGGATGTGATGGCGGTGAGTTGGGTTTGGGCGTGGGCTGCTCTGGGTGAAGTAGGACAAGGTAAAGGTGACGGGAGCAGGGGTCCCAGAGAATTTGTGAGCAAAGCCTAGAAAGTAGGATGACGGCGCTGCTGGGGGGTGAACTGTGAGGGGACAGAGGTAAGGCTGCAGAGAGTGGAAATCAGGGGTGTGGGACCTCGGCCACATATACCCAAGATGCTAGACTTGACCTGCAATCCAGGAGCAGCCTGGCAGGAAGTCTACACCACCGGGCAGGACTGTGGTTAGGATTGTACCCTGGGAGAGAGTGAACAGCATGGATGGATGAGTGATCATGGGAGGTGGGAGTTGACCTGGGGCCTTAACAGTGGGACTGAAAGAGGGTAGAGTGAGGAAGAGGAGGGATGATTAACACCCCCTGACCCTATCATTTTACAGATAAAGAAACCTAACCTAGACCTTATCAGGATGGGGGTGGTCCTTACCCTAGACTTACTGTCTTGGGAGCACAAGAGAGAGCAGCCTTAGGCTATTCCTGAGTCCTGAACTTGTTCGGTGTGTGTTCCACCATCACTGGGAGATTTCCCTTCACTTGAGCACTCACTCTGCAAGTGGAACCTCCTTGGTCCCCTGGGTCACTTGTGCAGACAGACCTCTTCATAGTGTCCCCTGAGAGTTCCCTGGAAGAACTGGCAGGGTCTGGGAAGACTAAGTCCTGCTTCCCCAGCCCCCCTGCCCTTCCCGCTACCCCACACAGGAGTGGGCTGGACCCTTGAAGGAGGCTGAGCAGCATCTGGGCATCCCGGCTCTCCCTGGGTGAGACCCAGTTACCCCTTCTCCAGCAGAGCTGCCCCGCAGTGAGCTGTAGATTGCCTGAGGAAGCTGGTCGATTGATTGGGTTGGTATCCTTCCTCGGGAGCCAAGTCTGAACGCAGTGGAGGGGGCAGTGAATGGAGTATTGATGAGGCGTTCTGAGCCACCCTGGTCGGGTTTCCCTGTCTGTTCCTATGGAGACGGAGGACTTCCTCTGCCAGCGCTGCTGCGCAGCCGGCCTCCTCGCTGCACTTCTGTGGTTTCTCCACCGGCAGTGGGAAGGACGTGCAGAGGTGGAGTGGCTTCCCCGCTCCACGTGGCTCCCATGGCCTTGATGACTCAGCACCCTGAAGGAACACGCACCTCAGGAGGCCTTGGGTGGTGGATCCTCCAGCCTGGGCAGCCCCGCTGATGTGGGAGGCCCCCGGGCTCTTGAGTCAGAGTGAGTTTCTCCTTCCAGGCTCAGCTGCTTCCTAGCCAGACACTTTATCTTTGGAAACCAGTTTTCTCAGACTGCAAGCTTGTGCGGAGATGCTGGGGGACCGCAAGAGGATTTCAGGACTGTGTTTCTGCTCCCTGAGCACCCTTGAAATGTGCCACTGAAGCTTGCCCTGCCCCTCTCCCCAGCTAATGTGGGTTAACTTGAAGCCTGTGTTCAGGGGTGATGCAGGTTAAGCGTTAGGCTGGGAATCATGAGATCTGCCATGCTCCAGCTCTGAGTGAGAAAGATGGAGGCCGTCTGCTCCCGAAAGCGTCAGAGTCTCAGAAACCATATGTAGCGTTGCTGCGAGTTAGGATTGACTCGATAACAATGAACTTGGGTTTTAAGCTTGGCATTGAGTCCTATTCCCCACGCAGACTCTTAGGAACCGGGGCAAGGTTAGCTGTCAGATTAAGATGACGGTTGGTGGGAAAACCCGTGTGTGCACGAAACAAAGACTTAATGATGGAGCGCGTACATGGGACAGCCCAGCAGCCGAGTTCTGCCTGTTGGTGTTCATCCTGCACGCTGATTGCCCACCCCTGGACGCCCCTCTCTCAGTTCCCCCAGGTGGAACTCTGTCCTCCAGGAGGACAGGAACAGCCCAGGTTGCTTCTCAGGAGCAGGCTGAGCTACGCTAGGCCTAGCTGCTGCGGGGCTTTCTGGCTTGACACTTAGCCTGCCTGGACCCACCCAATGCCAAGTCCTGCAATGGCTTCTCTAATTTCACTGACCGCAGGCTACCGGGCTTCCTGTCCCAGCCAGGCCCACTTCATCTGGCTGAACTCTCAAGCCGACCCCACCCTGGCCCACCCTGTCCTGATCTCTTCCTGTCAAGAGCTCTCCCTGGGTGATGCTTCAAGGTTTAATTAAAAGCAAAGCCTACTTTGCTTGTGTAGGCCATTTTTCATCTAGTGAATGGAGTATTAATGAGCCGTAGAGGCTGGAAAACAGGGCTGGAATCTGAGTTTAGCCACTTGCCAGGTAGTATGGACAAGTCCCATCTCCCCCCTCTATCTCAGTTTCTGCATCGCATCCATGGGCATACAATTCTGCCACCGGCGCGGTAGTGATTTGATACTGCACGTGATGGTGAGTTGGCCACCAAGCACGTAACCATTGTTCTGGCAGGGATCCTGAACGCAGTGAAATGCTGAAATAGCCCAACGTGATCTCCTTCCATGCAGAGTCTCCCTTTAAGAGGTTGTTTTCTCCAACACTGTAACATTCTGTGCTGCTGGTGTCTTGATGCATTTGTTGGAGAGCGCACCCACATTAGCATCATCCTGATGTGGTGGGCGGTCTCCATTTGGGGATTGCCAGATAGGTAGCCCTGGGCCTTTCACTCTGCGGGCTCCTGTTACAGTATTTAGAACAGAGCGAGAGACCGTACACCGGTGTGTCCTAGTGTCTAATAGCTGCTTAGTTCCTGGTGGTTATTTTATTGTGCTTCTTGTTAATTCTATTAGGATTAGGATTTCCTACAGGAAGTATTGGAATCACTGTCATTTAAGGATTAAAGAAAAGAAACATTTGAAGTTAAGATATTTTGAAGTTAGGAGGACTCTTTTCAGGCCACTTCAAAACCAAACTCACTGCCAGCAAGTCCGTTCTGGCTCACAGCAACCTCACAGGGCAGGGTAGAACTGCCCAGTGGTGAGTTTCTGAGACAGTAACTCTTTACGGGAGTAGAAAGTCGCGTCTTTTTCTCATGGAGTGGCTGGTAGTTTAGAACTCCTGACCGTGCTGTTAGCAACCCAAGGAGTAACCACTACACTGCCAGGGCTCCTGTCAGGCCACGTAGTCATGTGTAAATTGTACAGAGGAGAGACTGAGACTACAAGAGAAGAAGCCCTTATCTGTGGCCAGGTTGCTAGTTAGAGTCAGTGGCAGGGTACAAGGAGGCCTGTGAGAGGGGAAACAGGACCTACTTTCAAGGCCAGCGGGTCCACAGCCAGCCAGCTGCACTGGAACACCACATCCTGCTGGTCCGGGCTTCCTCACCTGGCACCAGGGTCAGGTGACACAAGGCTCTGGGCTGGGCTGGCGTGGAGTACAAAGGCTGCCGATGTGTGAGTCTTGTTCATTCAGCAGGTCTAAAGCAGGGCGGCTGTTGCCATCCTGTGCCAGGGACAGATTGCAGAAGGCATGCAGGGATCCAGCTTCTCTAGCCAAATACATCTTGCCTGGGGCTTTGGGCTTGCAGGGAGGTGGCTCATTCTCCTGCGAAGTTGCAGGGGATGAGCCCTTCCACACAGAGCGCTTTTCCTGGTGGCTGGGTACCCTCCACCCCCGCTGCGTCACTCTGGGGAATCTTTATTCTTGTAGACCCTCTCAACGCCTCCTCCTCCTGCAAGCCCATCCTGATCACTTTAATGGGGAGTGAGGCGAATGAAAGGGAGTGAGCTGGGGACCAGCACCCCAGGTGGTGGGGGGAGTAAGTAGAAAGGTCCCAGAGAGGATCGTGGTCCAAGAATTCATATCTACTTGGAGCTGCCTCCTTAGGGAGTGCTTGCTTTTATGCTCCCATTGGGCCCTGGCCTTGAGGATGGTGAGGACCGTCTCTTAATTATTGCAATCGCTGATTTTATAGTGAGTCCTGTGACAGCTGGAACCCACTGCCACCGCCTCTTCTTTCCGCCTTTGACAGAGGCTAGTCTAATCATTTTGCCGCCACTCGTGCTAGTGGAAACTTTCCAGTTCTCCTCTGATGGCTTTCTGCCCCGCACAGGCTCCGGCCTCCACGGGTCTTCCTGCCACCACCGCTGTTTCTTGTACGTCCTCCGTGTCTGGTACCTTGCTGGGCGCTGGACTTGCATGACGCAGCCTTCTCTCCACCCTGAGTAAACGGATTCCGTCACCTTGTGTGTGTACCCGGTGCCCAGTTTGGGAGCCAACCACCTCCTGCTGTTCGGTGCCCGGTGCGATGAAGCTGACGCTGTGTCCCCAGGAGAACTGTGACACAGGGCTCTGGACTGTGGCCTCTGGGAAATGGAGCGCCAAGCCTGTTGATCGAGGCTCCTGGGAGTGAGTTTGCACCACCAACCCCAGTGCCGCTGCTGCCTGGCTGTGCAGTGGGGCATGTGCATTCCGAGGTCCACAGAGGCTCCGGCGTGAGAAATGCCTCATCCCCAGACTTGCGCGGGGCACCCCAGGAATGGGGAAATTGCTGCATTCGATCCTCTCCCGTCTCTGCCACGTGTGGGTGCCCCATGTGTGGGAGCGCTTCGCATACGTGCTCCAGAGACAGTAGCCCCGTTTCCCGGAGGAGGACGCCAAGGCCCAGAGACGTTCAGCAGCTGGGCTGCACTTGCGGTACAAGTCCTTGGGGACCGGAGCTGCCCTCCGACCCAGCTTTGCCTGAGTCCCCTGTGCTTCCCCAAGATGGCGCGTGTCCCGAAAAGTCCTTGTTTAAAGACGCAATCCAGTCTGCTCGCATCGCCCTTGCCTGCGGGTGATGTAAACAAGTTCAGGATGTTCCCAGAAGGAGGCAAGGTCAGAAGAGTGCAGCGCGGGCTTCCTTTCCTCCGTCCTTTCCGGGCCTCTCTTTCCCTCTGCTGGCTGCTCGCTTTTGCTTGACTTGCAGGTTCCTTGGCTGGAATTCCCAAAGGCAAGCCTTTCTTCCCTGGCACCCCTTGATTTAACAGCCTGGGAAACCCTGAGCCCTTCTGACCTTGAGGTTAGCAGCCAGGCACAGTCACTGTTTGTGCCCCCGAGGACTCCTCGAGGGGGGTTGAATGGACCAGATGGGCCCCATAAGCATTTACCCGATCCTGAGGAAGGCTTGCAGGAAAAGGGCCTAGGAGGCTTTGCCTGCGGGGAGTACTGCTACTCAGGGATCAGGAAGGGTAGCATCAGAATCTCGAGTTATAACCTGGAAGGAAAAGGCTGTTGGGAAAGGGGGCCTGGACTTGAATTCCCATAAAGAGCGTTGGGTCGTAAGGGCCATCTCCTCAAATGGCAGAGCCAGAAGGAGTCAAAGTCCTTGAGTCCATATCTACCACCCGGCCCACTCTGGTCTCTTCCTGATAATTTGTCAACCATGTCCTCCAGAGATCTTTCCTTTGGACCTCCACTCCGTTGCTATGAAGCAAGAACGCTGGGGGTCGAATGGGGTTATATGTCGGGCTGATAACCGCAAGGTCAGTTTCTTGGGAGAGAGAAGGTACCATAAAGATTTAAGAGCCTTGGACATCCTAAGCAGCAGTTTGCTGTGTCCTATAGGGTCACTGTGGGTCCAAGTTGACAAGATAGCAATAAGTTTGGAATTTTTTTTTTAGCTTGTTAGTCACAATGAAGAACCCTGGTTGTATAGTGAGTTAGTTGGACCACAAGGTCAGTGGTTCAAGCCCACTAACTTCTCAGCAAAAAGATGAGGTTGTGTGCTCTCATCAGAATGTAGAGTCTTAGAAACCCAATGAGACAGTTCTACTCTGACTTCTATCGTGGGTGTAAGTCAGAAGACTCTCAGTAACATGCCAGGCCCCCACTGACAGCTGGGTGATGGCAATGCTTGAAGGACACTGCCCATGAATCTTAACTGGAGTCTCCTACATGGAAGACAAGAATTCTACTGCCTCTCACGTATAAGCATTCAGGATTTTAGATGTGGCACACAGGTTATGTGGGCACGTAGTGCTTTATAGAGGATGTTTGGGCAGCCTCTTTAGAAGAGCTCATTTGAGCAGAGATCTGGAGGTGAGTGGTGCACCTCCGGGGGAAGAAGATTTCAGGCCGGAGGAGAACAAGTACAGAGGCCGCAGGAACAGTAAGGAGGCTGGGATTCAGAGGGGACGGGGACTAAAGAAAGCCACACGGTCACCTGCAGCCTTGGGGGAGACATCAGCTGCTATGTGCTGCACCACGGAGGATTTTGACAGAATCCTCTGATTCGAAGACTTGTGCTTGTTCCACGGGCCCAGCCACGGTCACATAGCAGAGGGTTGATTATTATTGGTTCTACCATGGTGAAGACCGTGAAATCGGAGGCGAGGAGTTTGACTCACCCCTGAAACTAGGCGAGAACTGCTGATGGCGGGGCAATGTGGGACAGGCTGGAACAGGGAGGCTCTTGAGAGAGAGAGCCTCCACAGCTTGTGTCTGTGGCTCCCTTTTCTCCACACCTTGCCATTTTTGCTGACTCCTCTCCAGTCTCAGAACACATAGTGAGACCGCTATGGGTCAGCCCCGCCTGTCACTTTAGATTCGAAGAACAAACAGGAAGAGATTGAATTGCAATCAGTTTCATTTTAGCTAGATTCCTCTCGCTATAGGGGAAGGTGCCAGCCATATATAGATAACTATATAGATATACATTGATATCAAGTCAGTTCCCACCCACAGCAACCCTGCGCAACAGAACAAAACACTGACCAGTCCTACACCACCCCCACAATCGTTCCTCTTCCCGAGTCCATTGTTGCAGCCACTGTGTCAATCCATCTCACCGAGGACTTTCTCTTCCCGGTGCCCTTACACTTGACCAAGCGTGATGTCCTTCTTCAGGGACCAGTCTCACCTGACAACATGTCCAATGGATGTAAGATAAAGTCTCACCACCCATGCCTTAGAGATAGAAAGGCATGTAAAGATTCTTTCTATTTGCCAGGGGGGTCAGAGTTTAAACCAATGTTTATCCAACGCTTCAAGGAGATAATTACAGTCCCATTTGTTGTCAATGATTGATTTTGACTCCTAGTGGCCTCCGGTGACAGAGTAGAAAGGCCTCTTGGCTGTGATCTTTATGGGAGCAGATTACCAGGCCTTTTCTCGCACAGAGCCACTGGGGGATTCAGTCTTTCCCAGCTTCATGTTCAACAACTGTGCTTGGTACCACCAGGGCTCCTTGAGTAATTCTTACAAGACAAAAGGAAATTGGGGACAGGTGAGTAGTTTGAGAACACACACACACACACACACACACACACACACTATGAGAAATCAAGATCATAAGTGTGGTTACAGAGAGAGGGAATGAAGATAACCTATGCAGATAAAGCCCTGATGGAGTAGGGGGCTACACATGGGTCTGTTAACCACAAGGTCAGTGTTTTGAACCCTCCGTGGGAGGGAGATGAGGCTTCCTGCTGTCATAAAGACTTACAGCTTTAGGGAGCAGTTTACTACTGCCCTATAAGGTCGCTATGAATTGGTATCTACTTGAAGACAATGGACTGGTTCAGTGATTGAAGGAGCCGCTGGGTGTTGCAAATGCATCCTCATTCAGAGCCTCACCAAAATGTTGGAAGCTCAACTCCACTTAGAGGTCCTTCAGAAGAAAGTTCTGGTGATCTTGTTCTGAAAAACCAGCCGTGGAGACCCCTAGGGAACACAGTTCTACTCTGGCAGACGTGAGGGTCTGTTATTCCCATTCCTGGGAACCCTACATATGTAGCAAATGAGGTACCCCCTCCTTAGTTTTCTACAGATTTTAGCGTCTCGAATTCAGGATATGGTGCTAAGGAAGTATCTTAGGTACGCCCTCTGACTCTGAGTCTGTAGCAACTGGTTTTTACTAAGGTGTTAAGTACCCGCCGAGGAGTGTGGTTGGTGGGATAAGAGCTGGCATCAGCAGAAATGCTAGGAAAGAGAAGATGGACTTGTAAGAGAATTTGGGCCTCAAGTGGACGAGGTTTTGAACCTACTTCTGTCAGTGGGAGAAGTCTCCCATTAACATTCAAAATGCCAGGGAAGAACTTTCTCTCGTGGGACAACTAAGAGATGCTTGCACCTGGTACAAATTTAGGACGTGTCTGTAGGGAGGTCAACGTCGACTGGCCAAGTATCAAGTTCTGTCCAGCATAATCAAGATTGCGGTGGCCTCTTCCTGCGAGTATGGCTGTTTGGGACCCTTGCCTTTAACTAAAGCAGCTCTGCCAGTGGGCAGGTCTGACTATATACTTGGCAGGTGGGTTTGGGGTTCCCACTGTCCTTCATAGCCTTCTACAAATTGAGTGTTTACAATTTTAGCTCTGATACTTTTTGCTTCTTTAAGGTATGCGTCTAGTATTTAAGGCTCACAGAAAATACCTGTCACTGTTGACCTATGTGACCCAAGTCTCATCTGTGGCGTCTAGATCATCGCTGGTGTTCGTAGATCATCGCTGGTGTTCGGTCAACACCACTTGGCTTGTGAATGAATGAACGCATCAGGAGCCATTGGGGTTCCTGGGTGGTACACATCGTTACGGTGTTTGTCTGGGAACCTGCAGGTCAATGATTTGAGTCCAACAGAGATATCTTGGAAGCAAAGCCTAGCAATATCCCTTCTAAAAATCAACCATTGGAAAGTCTGTGGAGCTCAGCTCCATGCTGACACACGTATGGTCCCCATGGACGGGGGTACCTCATTTGCTACATATGTAGGGTCCCCAGGAATGGGAGTAGCAGTTTTTTGGGGGGTGGGGGGAATTTCTGTTTTGTTTTAAATTTAGTAAGAGCTACATGAGAATGACGGAATTCCTGTGTCTCAGATCACCCTTGGAACCTCATGTTTCGCTCCCTTCCTTGCAGGACCCGGGTCAAGCTGGAAAGCCTGGAAGACGCGTACATCCTGCGTGGAGACGATGACTCCCTTTCCGACAAGCACGGCTGCCCGGCTTACGTGAGCCCGGAGATCTTGAACACCAGCGGCAGCTACTCGGGCAAAGCCGCCGATGTGTGGAGCCTGGGAGTGATGCTGTATACCATGTTGGTGGGGCGGTACCCGTTTCATGACATTGAACCCAGTTCCCTCTTCAGCAAGATCCGGCGTGGCCAATTCAACATTCCAGAGACCCTGTCCCCCAAGGCCAAGTGCCTCATCCGTAGCATCCTGCGGCGGGAGCCCTCGGAGCGGCTGACCTCGCAGGAAATTCTGGACCATCCTTGGTTTTCTACAGATTTTAGCGTCTCGAATTCAGGATACGGTGCTAAGGAAGTATCTGACCAGCTGGTGCCGGATGTCAACATGGAGGAGAACTTGGACCCCTTCTTTAACTGAGCTCCCGCCCCACAGAGAGACTAGGTATTTCCCAGGTACCAGGAGCGCGAGAGGGAGTTCTTCCAGGGAACACACACCGCCCGCTTGGTAGCAAGAAAGACATTCACACTCACACGTTTCTTGTTTCAAAGAAGGAAAACCTTCAAGGAGCAGACAAAACATGCAGCATGGGGGCACGAGGCCCGGGATGCAGTTGGGATCTGGGGTGAGGTCTCATGGGTGGCATTTAAGCAACAGGGGCCACTATGGGGCTACTCTGCCCTTCCAGGGTCCAGGAGTCCACCCCTGCCAGTTGGGCGCTTCCGCCTACCCTAGTTCCTCTTCTGTTCAAAACTAGTTGTAGATCCTGACAGGCCCGAGTCTCTGCCTCAGACACACATCTTGGCATCGCACTGTTAGCGTTCAACTTCTTGTCATGATTCAGGGCAGGTACAATTGGCCAAGGATATTTTTTTTCCTCCTTTTTAAACCAAGCCAACCACCGATCTGATCATTCGTGGGGTTCACTTCAAAATAATTCGGTGCACACAGACTGACAAAGCAACCTGGGTGCTAAACTAAAAGAAAACAAAACAAAAGTCCAGTTTGTGTCTCTCTTAATGGCTCGCTTCAAATCAGTTCTTCTAAATAAACTATTTCATATCCTGGTCAGGAAATAACATGTTAATGCTTTGCTCCCTGAAGGGGAAAAAAAAGAAAGAATGAAAATCTGTCCTTTGACAAACTATTCTGTTCTGTGTCAATTGGTTTGTGGCAGGAAGCTATTAGAAGCCAAACTTCCAGATGCATTACCGCTATCTTCGTTTAAAGTAGAGTGGGGTGCGGGGGAGGGGAGGAGAAGAAGAAAGAAAAAAAAGAGAAATTCAACTCCTTCGTTACTTCGTCTCTCTCTCTCTCCAGAATGGTGAGGTTTGAATTACAGCCATTCCTCCTTGCCCAGATGATCATAGTGGCCTGAGATAACAGTGTGCTCTTAGATCCATCGGCTTTTGCCACATGCCAATCTACTCAACGTTTCGTCCTTGTTTGATTGGATGCTAGTGAAACAAAGCAGGTTGTCCCACATAAAATACAGGGCAGCTATTTTGATGTTTGTTTATTTTCTTTTGTTCTGGGGAAGATGAACCGTTAGCTTGGAAGACCCTCTGGTTTGAAACACACGCTCAATAGACAGTGGGAAGGCATCATAAGCTGACAGCTAGGCGTAGATAAGTAAGAACAGCAGCTCTCTGTCCCAATACGCACCTTTGTATTTTCAAGAACTCTTCTATTTATTAAGGAAAATGTCACATTGTGATGTATTAAGCCAGTACTTCAATTACGGGTTGACTTGGGATGACATGTTACATGCTGTAGTTAACATTTATAATTTTTTTTTCTTGTTTGAGTATTTCTGTCCCCGAAATAACCTTTCATTTGGCTTTTCTAGATAGCTTGATTTGATTTCGAGTGGCAAATATTTTTTTTATTACTGCTTTTCTATTGCTGTATGATACAGAAACCTTTCGGCATAAGTATTTGTGTTTCCAGTACCTCAGTTGTTTGGATTTTACTGCTTGTATATGTTTTGTGAAATGGTCATGTTTTGGGTAGGTAATACGTGGACTCTAGTATGTAAATGTTACTTGAATCTGTGCTTAATTCTAGTGTGTGGCATGTATGTGCAGACCCTTGGATGCTTCACACCTGCTCTGCAGGACCCATGTTGTTCACGTTCCCATGAGGGTGGCTTGACCCTTCATCATCAGGAGACAAGGCGGCCGTGGATTTGGCCTTGGTTCTGTTTTGATCATGGAAGCTATAAAGGAGAGAGGTGTTTTGCTTTTTTTTTTCTTCTTCTTCTTCTTCTTTTTTTTTTTTACCATTCTGAAGATGGTGCTCTGCCAAGAACGACCTTATCCTCACACCCCTCTCCCCTGTTTTTTTAGCCTATGTTGTAGGAGGAAAGATTGGTGATATGCATGGTGGGGATCTATGGCCTCTGGTGCTTTGTCATGCATTTGGTTTAATGTTTTTGTCCTAATCTCTTCAATAAATAAAATCGTGCGTATTTAACTAAAGACCCGGGGTTTGGGAAAATGGTTATTTTCTCACAACTGGTTGTGTCTCGCCTATCCCCACCACAACCAAGAACCAATATCTCTCAGGTTCTCTGCATTCTTTCAGAGAATGGTGAACCACTGTTACTACGATGAACACACACACACACACACACACACACACACACACCACAAGCTGTCTTTCCTTACTTAAAGGTCTATGGCCATGAACTGAGGAATACTGTCTCCCTGAATAGGAGCCCTGGCGTCTGCTGAGATGGGCTGCTCGCTGCACTGGCAGCAGCTCTGAGGGAGAACACAGATTTCCAGGCCCGGAGACGAAGGAACAGTCTTACCCTGTCGTGTAGGGCCACTGGGAGTCAGACTCGACTCATTGGCAGTGGGTTGTGTCTCCAGGAACGAATCCTTCCAAACAACTTTGTTCTTGTTCATTGACATCTGACTCCCGCGACCCCCTTCACAACAGAAGATGAGTTGTGGATGAGAGCATTGTTACTGAAAGGCTTTTCAAAGACTGTCATTCAGAAACAGATGCTCAGCCTCCCTCCATCATCCATCTGAGCCTGGAAACTTCACCGGGCCTGTTCCATACCAGCAGCACGCAGACCAAGCCTCACTGACAGACCCGTGGCTGTGCGCGAGGTGCCCCACACGCTTTTTCCATGTCAAAGCCCAGACGCCCTCAGAAGTGGACCAACAGCTCTGTTTCAGCCAGGCTGATCTACAAGGTATGTGCTGGGTGGGCTAAAATCCACAAGGTCAGCCATTCAAAACCACCAGCCGCCCCTTGGGAGAACAAGATGAGACTGTCTACTCCCATGAAGAGTTACAGTGTCGGAAACCCAGAGTCCCTTCCACCCTGTCCTGTAGGGTTGCTATGAGTCAGCATTGACTCAGTGGTGGTGAGTTTGGTTTGGGGGCGGGTGCACGTGCATGGAGTACTGGTGGCACAGAGGCCAGGTGCCCACCCACCTGCCACTTATGGGGGAGAGAGATGTGGCCGTCTGCTTAACAGACAGCCTTCAGTTTATGACACCCAATGAAGCATTTCTGCTCAGTCCTATCGGAGCGCAATGACTTGCCTTCAACTTGAGGGCAATCACACCTGGAGCTCAAGTAATGCAGCCTTTCTACCTGGATGGCTGGACGCCGAAGGAAGAGCATCTGCACCGCTTGGGGGAGAGCTCCAAGGAAAGCACCCAGCTCCTAGTAACTCATCTCCTAGCAACCTTTCTCTCGATCCCAGACCCACAGAAGCTCCGCCTGAGATGGGCTAGACCCATGTCTCTCACCACCCTCCCCACGCCCCCCCACCCCACGCCTCCCCAGTATCATTGGTAGTTGAGGTCACAAAGAAGGAGAAACATAGAGGAGCCCTGCTAGCTACAGGGTTAAGCATTGGGCTAATCCCCTGTGAATCCAGGAGCCTCTCCTCGGGAGAAAGATGACGCTTTCTAAAGAGTTGTCAGCTTGTAAACCCATAAGGACAATTCTAACCTGCCCTCCAGCATCCTTTTGAGTCCAAATGGACTCCATGGAGGAGTGAGTTTGGTTTTTGCTTAGGAATTGAGCGAACATAGGATTCCATGGGAGCCCATAGGCTAGGCACCTTGTCCAGTGAGAGGAGGTGTCCTGGGCCGGTGGGCACCCCGGTCAAGGTCCAGAGAGCTCAGTGGCCTAGGTAATAAATGAGAAAGCAGAAGCATGCCAGGCTGTTACCCAAGGGGACAGTATTAGTACCCAGCTAAGAATGGAGCTCATCGAAGTCTTCTGAAAGAGTAAAACTTGTCGTGTGTTGGAGGACATGGCTGAGGATCTTTTATCGCCTCTCGGACCAGTCATAAATTCACAAAATGCTTACGATTTAAAGACATATTCTTAGATCCACAGTACCTGGCCTAGTGGTTACCAATAAGGCAGTGCTCAGGTCTCTGCACCAAAAGAAGAAACAAACAAGCACGGAAACCTCAGGGGCATGGAGTCAATTGCAACTTAGTTGCTCTGTAAAACAAGGTAGAATACCCCTTGGGTTTCCAAGACGAAGTCTACAAAGCAGAAAGGCTCAGCTTCCTGGTGGTTTGGAACTGCTCCCGGTGTGAGTAACAGGCCACTGTGTAACCACTATGAATTTCGAGACTGTACCTCTTTGTGGGAGTCGAAAGACCCATGGTTTTGAACTGCAGACCTTGTGGTTAACAGCCCACTCTGTAACCACAGTGCCACCAGAACTCCATAGGTAGATGGCAAAGCTTAAACCTCTCTGCCATCCGAGTCAATCCTGGCTCATAGCAAACCTGTAGGACCACAGTGGGGTTTTCTGAGACTACATCTACAGAAGCAGAGAGCTTTCCTCATCTTTCTCCTGGTGGTTTTAAACTGCCAGCCTTATGGTTAGCAACCTAAAGTATAAACCTCTGAGCCACCAGGGTTCAGGTGCAGGTGAGGTGCTCAGTCAATAGCTATTAATGGATGTACAGTAAGTGCCAGGAAGGGCCTATCCCGTTATCTGCTGCCGAGTTTCTTCCCAACCCCAGTTTTCCACTCTGCACATGATTGGAAAATAGCCGTTGTTAGCAGCAGGGCCTACCAGTGGCTTTTGCTGGGGAGCACATTGGCTGATCCAATTTATTTGCTCTTTCACTGCCTGTGATTAAGCAGAAATGGGCCAGTTGCCTAATGAGTGCCTGTTTGAATTGTGTTCTATCAAACCTTCAAATGCGGCTGCTGGGGGAAGAGAGTTGTTGGCACACATATCCACAGCCTTTACATAATGAGCTTCCACCTTGGTGGGAACCCAGAATCAGCAGGCCCCCGCCTTCCTTTCTGCTGAAACATTTAACCAATAAAAAAATAATAAAAACATTGATTCTATCATCTCTTTAGGTATTGATACTTCATCTCCTTTCTATTCTGAATGTGGACCAGGGAAAGGGCCTAGGCCAGTTGGAGAGAGGGCCAGGTGTGTCGGGCTAACAGAACCCACTCTTGATGCTTACTCAGTTTCATATGAGCCATGACCAGGCAAATTACTTAACTTTTTATAACCACGGTCAAGTAGAATTATGAGAGCAGACTGAATTCACTTGCTGCCCTTCAGTTCAGGTTCCAATTACTGTGAGAGAGCAGACCTGCCCACAGGGTTTTCCAAGGTGATAAATCTCTACGGAAGCTGACTGCCACCTATTTCTCCCATGCAGTGGCTGGATTTAAACCACTGACCTCTTGGTTAGCAGGCAAGCTTGTGGACCACGGTGCCAGTAGAGATCCTAGACTGAATTAAGACATGTTAGTTTGGAATGGTTCCCAGTTACTATGATGAGTTAAATGTTTGTTGTGGTTCTAGAAGCATCAGAAAATGATGAAGAGAGAACTCTGTGAGCCCCCCCCCCCCGCCATCAGCCTCAATCAAAGCACCTCTGCTTTTATCAGACATATATATAATCATATATGTATATATATCAATCAAAGCACCTCCACTTTTATCAGATATATATATATATATATATATATATATATATATATATATATATATATATATATATATATATAGTTCTAGTGCCAGTGTATAAGGAGGAGAGTAAAGGTCCTGCTGTTATATACCTATGAAAACCCAACCTCTATATTTTATGAGATCCAGGGAGGGAAACGGGCATCGCTAAATCACAAAGCAATGACAGAGTCTGAACTCAATGATCCAGGTGGGCAAGTCTTCGTTAAGTGGGACAACCCACCACAAAGTTCAGAGGTTCTTATTAACCCAATTCGCACTGTTATCCTGGGCCCTTCCACTGTAGCCCTCTTTCCTGCCCCAGCTCATGTCCTCTTCAGTAAGTAGCTCTGCGACCAAGAGTTGATGGGTATTAGTTGATAATCTTCACATATTATGAATTACAAGTGTATGTTTTTAAGTAGCTGAACAAATGTATCCTAATTCATCAACTGTGGCCTTTTGATACCCCTGTGCATATAAGTCTGGATTGTCATCTAGTAAACCCATAGCAAACAAAAAATTCAAACTGAGCAGGATGCTGTGGAGTTGATTCTAACTCATGCCAACCAGGTACTTCAGAATATAGCCGTGATCTGTCCCATCGATGTGCAAAGGCAGATTTCCCACATGTAGACCCCTGGACCTTTCTTCTGACTTTGTGGTTAGGAGACCAATGCACAATTCACCATGCCACTAGGGGTCCTGGTGGACTTGAGCCACGAGTTTCGACTGTTGGCATTACTCAGAGACTCCACAGCTGACAATGCCAAGAAGTAACACAACTTGGAGTTGGACTCCTCCCCTGAGCACTCTGTACCCGCATGCCCAGGTGGATTTGTGCTAGCATGGCAGAACCTCTGTGAAACTGAGACAGAGGGACAAAAGCACAGGAACCAGCATTTCCTATTTAGTCTGTAGGTAAGCCTTTCAGAGGAGCCCCACGCTTCGGAGGTGAGTACATTGAGCCCCGAGAGATGAAGTCTGATAAGTGATTTCATCTCACTGGGCAATGTGGGATCCTCAACTGAACTGCGGTTTCTGAATTGGTTTGTTCCTGCTTGGACACCCCCGCAAACATATGAGTGGGTAGCCCCAAAATCGAGATTTTTTCCCCAAAGCCATGTTTTCACTATTATTATACACTTAATACATTTGTCAAGTCTGCAATTCCATTTTTTGGGAACATTTTTCAAACTCATCTGTTGGGATGACTGACAGCACCTCCCTCATTTTTTTCTTCACCTCTTCTACATCAACAAATTGCTGTCTTTTAATGTCCCTCTTCATTCAAGGAAGCAAAAAGAAGTCCCAGGGAGCGAAGTCAGGTGAGTAAGGTGCGTGGGGCAAGAGAGGCATGCTGGTATATTTTTTGCCCAAAACTGGCACACTGAGACGGCTGCCTGAGCAGGCGCACAGCCATGGTGGCAAAACAATTCCTCCATTTACCACAAATCAGGTCTTTTTTGTTGCACATGATCTTTTCAGAACGTCTAAATAGACAGCTTGATGAATAGTCTGACCTGGTGGAATGAACTTACAAATGTACTATCCCCCTCACATGAAGAAAAAAAAAAAAAGAGCATCGTCTTGATCTTTGATTTCAGTTGACAAGCTGTTTTTGGGTGGGGTGAGGTGACAATGGTGTTTTCCACTGGCTTGATAGATGGTTCCCTTTGGAGTCCAAAGAATAGCACCGTGTCTTGTCACCAGTAATGACCTCGGGGGGAAAATGTCTGGGTCATTTTGGAGCTGTTCTTTCAAAGCATGGCATATTTCCACTCGATGCTCTTTCCCCTGGTCAGTCAGAGCCCAAGGCACACATTCCCAAATCTTCTGTAAAATTTGCTGAACTGAGCCTCAAGATAGTCCAGATAACTTCCCCATTTCTTCATTGGTCTCTCATTTCTCTTCAAGCGCAAGTTCACAATTTTTTGTCAACATTTATATCCTTTTGGAAAGTTGGCAGATGTCCAGCACAAGGTGTGAGTGTTACATAATCTGTTGTCAATTTGAGAGGATTCAGAGGGAAGGGGGCGAATCTAGACTGTCAGTCAGGTCATAGCTTGATAACCTCGAATGGAGGTGCTAGGGATAATAGCTCATTGAAGGTGCGACACAAGCTCAGTTCCTGCAAAACACTGCGGTTGACAAGCCACACGGGAGACAGACAGATGGAAGCCAGAACCTCAGAGCTGGAGAAGACACATGGGGAACCCTGCCAGCACTGAGATACTTACAATACCACTGGATCCACAAGACTTCCCACCCCCTGGCCTGTGATTGTCCTGCACTCGGCATCATTGCATGTATTTCGTGAGCCTGAAGAGGAATTTATAGATTGATATAGGGATAGACTAACACCAGACTTATGGCCTTGATCTGAACTGGGCTGCGGTGTTCTCTCAATATTCAGTTGCTTTTGTATATAAAGCTCTTATACACATGTGAGTGTCTATGAATTTTTTTCTCTAGTCTACCCAGACTAACACTCAAGGTTTGTTATCAACTGAAATTTCACTTCTTTTTAAAACAAGAAAGCGATTCCTACACTATTTTATTCCATAGCACTGTCATCGTAAACTATGTTCAATACCACAGCAGTTTCTGTGGCATTTCCCCCAAGCAGGGAACAGAATTCTGTAGTTGCACGCTGTTTTCTGAAATCAGCCTTCACAAAAAATGAGGTTTGAGTAAAAGCATTACGAAAAAATTCACTGCGACCAGAGAGAACCTTTCCAGGTGATACCACCGGGTGCACTAACTCAGAGCAAGTTGCTTGATACTCACCTAGCTCAGCAGGGAATATATGTGCTAGGAAAGCTCTACCTAGCAGAGATATTTTCTTTTTTGGGGGGGATGGGGGAGGCGGTACTCCCTTGTACTGGATCAGAATCTACATGTTAACACGATGTAAAGGCAATCCATGTAGCTCACCAAGGGATTCGTAGCTGTCCTCAGGATTCGCGTGTAACTATGAATCAGCTAGGGTTCAATTCTAATTCACTAAATCTAGGGTTAAAATGGGAGTTCTTAGCTAGATGTCAAACCTGCATACACCTGCCTAAAGCCCTGATTTTGACCTGGCTTCACATGCTCCCAAACGCTTCCACTCTGCCAAGGACAAGCGCAGGTGTCTCTGAGGACACAGATGGAAATGCTGAAACCCTGGAACCATCAGCACAGCCTCCTCTTGCCGTCTCTTTCAGAGAATACTTTCTGCAGGCAAGGAACTAGAGGTCTGAGAACATCCCAACCCAAGGTTTTCCCATTTCCCCGAACATAATCTTCCTTCAAGCAGACTCGAACAGAAGCAATTGTACACCTAAATTTTCTTCCCCTCCAAATGAGACACTGCATGACTCACACTCTCAAAGCTTTAAAGAACGAGCATCTGAAAATAAAGCAAAGAAAATGCAGCTCAGAATTAGAAGATCCGGGTTCAGTTTCCACCACTTATTGTCTGTGTGATCGCTGACAAGTCCTGAGATGCAGCTTTTACAGCAGTGAGGCTACTCGTGAGCTAAGGGCCCAGGCAAACCTGGGGCCACCAGAGGCTGAAGCGTAGATAGGAAAGGCCCCGGAGAAAGGCGCCTGGGACCTTCAGACAAAGCTTTCCCAGCTCTACTGTCTCAGACCTTCACCCAGAGCTTCAAACAGGTTCCCTCCAGTGGTTCCACCGAGAATTTGCATTTTCACCTGCAGGTAAACTGCATCAGAACCTACATATTCATGAAAGTTCCAGGTGACTCATATCCATCCCCCCAGGTGAATGTTAGGTGTACTTGGAATGAGTTGTACAACCCTGGTCAACAGGTCTAGTGCTTCTGTGGTGATAAAAAAAGACCAGGGAGCACTCTGTGAAAGTCAAATAACACCATTGCTTGAGTATTCAGCCAGACGCCATGGGAAGAGTAAGCTTCCGTGTTTTCTCCTCGGATATTATATGTGGCAAGTGATTCTGATAAGTAAGACCAAAGACCCTTCTCTTCCCATTTGGAGATTCAACTCCTGGTGTGTTAGTCCAGGGAGACTAGAGAAAAAAATTCATGAACACGCATATGTGTATAAGAGAGTTTTATGTGAAGGGTAATTGGACCTTAAGAAAGTATCCCAACCCAGTCCAGTCCAAGTCCATAGTCTGATATTAGCCCATATGTCTGATACCAATCTATAGAGTCCTCTTCAGACTCATGAAATACATGCAATGTTGGCAAATTCAGGAGAATCACAGGCCAGTGGGTAGAAAGTCTTTGGATTCAGTGGTGGTGTAAGCATCTCAGCATTGGCAGGGGTCTCCACATGGCTTCTTCAGCACCCAGGGCTGCATCAGGGTAGGTCCATGTGGCTTCTCCTTAGGGATGTCTTGCAGAAAGTGAGCAGAGAGTCTCTCCCACATCCAATGAGGAAAAAACCAAATTTCCCAGAATTCTCAGGAGAAAGCCTTGCCCACACAGAAGCCTTATTGGCTAAGACCCGATTGATAAACTCCATCCCTTCACTCCTAATCCTCTCAAGTCCCAAATTGACACCAGATTACGTAACTACCACACCTGGTAAACCTCACATTGCTGGATATGTGTCATATCCAGAAGGCTGCTGAGCACAAGTGAACCCATTTCTACTATGCAAATGCATGACCTACTCCTGGCCTCTGGCACAGTACCATCCTGTCCTCTGCCTCTCACCTTCCCTTGGGACTAGGTGTGACTCTGCCTCTAATTAATACTGACTACTTTTACATCGTGCATGTAGGTATGTGTGGTCATGATGTTGTCTATTGGTCCAGCACGTGCACCTTGGCTTTATTTATATTGAGGCGTGATCCACACTGGAAGCTGTACCCTTTGATCTTCATCACTAAGCGCTTCAAGTGCTCTTTGCTTTTAGCAAGCAAGGTGCAGCCACCCTCCATCCCTGACACTGTGTTCTTCATATAGTCCAGCTGCTTGGGTTCTTGCCCAGCATACAGATTGAATAGGTATGGTGAAAGGGTACAACTATGGCACCCACCTTCCTCATGTTAACCCCTTCAGTATGTGTTTGTTCTGCTAGAGCAGTGGTTCTCAACCTGTGGGTCGAGACCCCTTTGGAGTTCAAGCAACCCTTTCTCAGGGGTCGCCTAAGACCATCAGAAAACACATACTTCCGATGGTCTTAGGAACCAAGACACCGCTCCTTTATCCGTCTCCAGGCGGGTCTGCCCACATGCAGACACGCCCACATATGAGCACCCGGAGTGAAGACTGTTCCCCATTCTACACCATGTTTCAAGAAAAATTTCATTTATTTGTAATTAGAAATAAATATTTCACAATATATAATGACATATTGTTTCCGTGATTAATCACTATGCTTTAATTATGTTCAATTTGTAACAATGAAAATACAGCCTCCATATCAGATATTTACATGATGACTCATAACCAGCAAAATTACAGTTGTGAAGCAGCAATGAAAGTAATTTTATGGTTGGGAGTCACCCCACCATGAGGAACTGTATTAAAGGGTCATGGCATTAGGAAAGTTGAGAACCACTGTGGTAGAGCAACTGCCTCTAAGTCTATGTACGGTTTCCACATGAGTACGATGAAGTGTTGTGGAACTCCTGTTCTTTTCAATGTTATCTATAGTTTGTCATAGTGCGTGCATTCAAATGCTTTTGCATAGAAAATTAAATACAGGTACCTCTTTCTGGTGTTTCTGGTTTAAGCCAAGATCTGACATAGGTAATGATATCTCTCTTTCTGTATCCTTTACTGAATCCAGCTTGAATTCTCAGCTCCCTGTCGATGTGCTGTCACAACCTGAACTACCTTCAGCAGACTTTTACTTGCATGTGATATTGATAATAATCAAAACACTCCAAAAACAAAGAACCCAAAAACAAGCAAAATGCCTCCTATCCAGTCAATCACAACTCATAGTGATCCTATAGGACAGGATAGAATGCCTCTGTCCAGTTCCTAGACTATAACTTGTTACAAGAGTAGAAAGCCTCATTTTTCTCCTTCTGAGTGCCTGGTGGTTTTGAACCACTGATGTTGAGGTTAGCAGCCCGGTGAGAAACCATTACATCACCAGGGCTTCTGATGTGAATAATATTGTTCTATAATTTTTGCATAGTGTTCAGCCACCTTTCTTTGTTATAGGCACAAATACAGATCTCTTCCAGGCAGCTGGCTTCTGAATTTCTAATTTCACAGACAAGTGAGCACTTCAAGTGTTGCACTGGTCTGCTAAAACCCTTCAACTGCCGTTCCTTCAACCACCGGAGCCTCGTCCGGCTGAGCCTCCTGTGCTGCTTGAACGTCTTCCTTCAGTGCCAGCTCTTGATCATCCTCAATCTCTTGAGATGGTTGAACATCCACCAATTCTTTTTGGTGCAATGACTCTGTGTTCTTTCTATGGTTTGTTTGTTTGTTTTGCTTCCTGCATTAAAATGTTTCCCACAGAATTCTTTTATATTACAACTCAAGGCTTGACTTTCCTTCCTTCAGTTCCTGCAGCTTGACAAATGCGGAGCATGTCCCCCCTTAGAGTGTTCTAACTCCAAATGCTTGCACATTTCGTCATAATATGTTATTTTCTTGAGCTGCGCTTTGACATTTTTCTGCTCGGCTCTTGTAATTCAACACTTTGAAAGCAGTGGGTTTAGACTGCTATGGGGTGGCACTAATGACTACCATCTACCTGAAGAGCCCCGGTGGTGCAGTGGGCTATGAGTTGTGTCCCTCACCACGAGATCAGCAGCCTGAAACCACCAGCAACTCTGGAAGTGAAAAATGAGGCAGTCTGAGCTCATCAGACCTGTATCTTTGGAAACCCGAAGAGCATTTCTGCTCCGTCCTAAAGGGTCAGTATGACTTAGAATTGACTTGATGGCAGTAGGTTTTTTTCCTTGCCTTTGAACTTGAGGGTGCAGTATTGTTTTGGGTCTGCTTTCTTGGCTAGGGAAAGTATGGGTAGGCCTTCCCGACTAGGCTAGTTCTTTGCTCTGTAAGTTAAGGGCCTAAGGTGTGTTAGTCTGGGTAGACTAGACAAACAAATTCATAGACACACATATGTATATAGGAAAGAGGCTTATATATTCTTATATATAAGAATTGAATTTTGACCAAACATCCCAGTCCAGTCCAGACCAAGTTCATAAGTCTGATATTATTCCATATGTCCAATAACAATCTATAAAGTCCTCTTTGGACTCTTGAAACACATGCAATGGTGCCAAATGCAGGAAGATCCTAGGTCAGTGGGTGGTGAGTCTTCTGGATCCAGTGGCAAAGTAAGCATCTCAGAGCTGGCAGGGGTCTCTATGTGCCTGCTTTGGTTCCAGAGGTCTGGTTGCACCAGGGTAGGTCCATGTGGCTTCCCCAACTCCCGGGGTGTAGTGCCATGGGTCTTGTCAGTAGAGCGTCTCCACAGGAGTGAGCAGAGAGAGGAGTGTCTCCTGCCTCCAAGGAGGAACACTAGGAATTCCCAGAATTCTCAGGAGAAGACCATGTCTACACAGAAACCTCATTGGCTATATTCTGATTGACAGTCTACACTCCACACCTACACTCTTAATTCTCAAATTGACATCAGATTATGTAACTATCACATAAGGTAAGGGTTATTACAACTGCTAAGGATGTCAAACCCAATTATTCACTTAATGGGGAATGGGGAAATGCCTCTCAGGCAAGTCTGCAGATCCAGTAAACACAAGATGAGCTGGGATTTTGCAAGGGCTCTTTTTATCACATTATACCCCTCCCCCATGTCCCCAAACTAATATGGACCCATGAAGACACTGTTTCCAAGTGACTCCTCTCTTGTGCCTAATGGTCCTTGAATTCTCTGGGCATTGTAGTTTCCTGAGTACACAGTCGCCTAAGTAAACGGATGTAGTTCCCCCGGGGAAAGAACTGGGGAATCATTACAGTATATGGTTTTAAAACTAATGCCCTGCACCTGAAAAGTTGCTGAACTGCAGTAGCCGAGCCAAAGGGAATGACATTGAAAGGACTACCTTCCAGCCTCCTGCTCTGCATTCTTACTTTCCTTCAAACACCCTGTGAGCTTTACAGTAATTGCAGTCTCTTGATTTAGGGTGATAATTGCCAAGACCTACCTCTCTTGCTTCTAGGCATCATCATCCCTCTTGATGTTTGCAAATCATCTCTATAACCACCTCTTCACCTCAGCCGTGACCCTCAGAAAAGAGCCACCATGGAATTTCTTATTAATGCTTGTTCCCCTATCACCAGTATGCTCCTAATGGCCTTGGTGAAACCTTTGAGCCATTGTGAAACAATCCTTGATAGATTTTCTGTCCTCGTGTGGATGCATCCACAACCTCCTGCCCACTTCCCTGAGGCTTTAAGACTCTTCATCGGTGTGGCAGGATGCTCCAGGCATTGCAGCTTAGCTCAGTTTGGGGCCTGGCTTCAGGCGGAACTACTTGAAGAGCATCTTTGTACCACACTGTGGCATGCTGGCTAGGATGATGCATGAGCCTCCTTCAAAGAGTTTGTAAAGAAATGGAATGTTTCCATGACCTCTTTGAAACACCCTCTGATTAGTTCTTTATGCTTGCTGTAAGAAACAAACACAGGGACAAGGGAACAACAAGTGATCCAAATTGGTGGTGAGAGGGTTAATATTAAGGTAGCAGAAGCACATTGGGTCTCCACTCAAGTATTCCCTCAATGAAAGAATACTTTCTTCTATTAAATTGGCATTCTATGATGCTCACCTTCCCGACACAACCGCTGAAGACAAAGGGGGTGAATAAGTAAATGTGGTGAAGAAAGCTGATGGTACCCAGCTATCAAAAGATTTAGCATCTGGGGTCTTAAAGGCTTGAGGATAAACAAGCAGCCATCTAACTCAGAAGCAACAAAGCCCACCAGCCAGTGTGATCACAAGTTCTCAAAGGGATCAGGTATCAGGCATCACCAGAACAAAAAATCTTACCATAGAGAATGGGGGGGGGGCGCATATGGAATGGAGACACAAAGTCCATTTGTAAGCTACTGGTGATTCTCTTGCAGAGGGGTCTCTGGGAGGAGACAAGCCGGACAGGGTGCGATGTAGCAACGATGAAACATACAGCTTTCCTGTAGCTCCTAAATGCTTCTCCTGCCCCCCCCCCACTATCATAATCCGAATTCTACCTTGCAAGTCTGGCTAGACCAGAGGGTGTACACTGGTACAGAGAGGAACTGGAAACACAGGGAATTCAGGGCAGATGATCCCTTCAGAACCAGTGTTGTGAGTGGCGGAACTGGAAACACAGGGAATTCAGGGCAGATGATCCCTTCAGAACCAGTGTTGTGAGTGGCGATACTGGGAGCATAGAAGGAGAGTGGGTTGGAAAGGGGAGACCGATTAAAAGGATCTACATGTGACCTCCTCCTTGGGGAACGGACAACAGAAAAGTGGGTGAAGGGAGACGTCAGACAGGGCAAGATATGACAAAATAATTTATAAATTATCAAGGGTTCATGAGGGATGGGGGAGTAGGGAGGGAGGGAAAAAAAGAGGACCCGATGCCAGGGGCTTAAGTGGAAAGCAAATGCTTTGAGAATGATGAGGGCAATGAATGTATAAAAGTGCATTACACAATTGATATATGTATGGACTGTGATAAGAGTTGTATGAACCCCTAATAAAACGATTTAGAAAAAAAAGAAATGATCACATACTGAGTGGCCTAAAATAATACAGACTTAGAATGTTATGGTTAAACTGATTAAAAGTTCATTATCGGTCCCATTGACTTCACATCAAAAGGTGAACAGAGCCACAAGCCGGCCTTAGGCCCTAGGGGACCCAGCCTTCCCTTGTCTCTTCCAGTTCTCCAGAGAGTGCCTGCGGGCCTTGACTCCCCCCTCTCCCCCTCAGCTCAGCCTCTCTGTTTCCGTCACCACATCTCCTTTAGGGACTCTTCCTTTCCCTTTTTTTTTTTTTTAAATTTCAAGGGTTCTTGTGATTCTATTGACCTACCTGGATCATATAATCTCCATATCTTAAGGTCTGCTGATTAGCAAACCGTAATGCCAATAGTATTTTAACTCCCCTTTACCAGGTAAGCTAACATGGCCACAGGTCCCAGTAATGAGGAGCTGGACATCTTCAGAAGTCACTATCCTGCCTAGTAGAATACCCCACGTGAGTATTCTCAAGAAAATGACCTCTCCCATCCATTTTAAAAAATCATTTTATTAGGGGCCCATACAACTCTTATCACAATCTTAATAGAGAGTGGAAGGCGGCGTTGTCAAACTGCGAGGGTTCAGAGGAGTCTGAAAAGTCAGCATTTTGGAGGGGATGCAACCAGATGTGCCTGGGACCCAGGTTTCCCCAATCAGGGAGAACCTTGGCCCAAGAGACCTGTCTTCCCTAAGCATTTAATTGCCTTCGAAGTATTTAATCTTGATTTTTGTGTTCTCACTAAATAAGACAACAGCTTCTGTGTAACCCACAAAAGAAGCCCAGGGGTCTCACACTCAGTTTTCAATCATTTGTTAACATCCCTCAACTTTTCATTACCCCTGTGCACTGCAAAGCAGTTCCATTTTCTTCATAGACACTGGTTTCCATGTTGTCAAACTTCTCGATTCAATGCACGGCCAGGCCATGTACCTTTATAAGAACTTCCTGCTAAAGTTAACACTCGTGCAGTTTTGGTATTTGGGTCACCACTTTGTCACATGGACTATCTGTGCCTCCCACGCACTACCTGGCAAGGGGCCCTCATTGCTAGCTGCTGGTGATTTATGCCAGCTCCCAAACTTTCATCTTATCACTTGTGGGGTACCAGCCTCCACAATTGGACAGGTCCAAGGGTGGCTGTGAAATTGAGGGGTAAAACTAAAGAGACATCGGACAACAGAAAGCATGTAATTGCTCACCTTTGGGATGACCATGATTTCAGTAGCCAGGTCCACAGAGAGTGAGAACATATTTCCAATCACAGTTTATATATACTTTGGGGATGTTCAAGTCCCCCTAATTACAGGTAACCACACGTGAAACAGGAAGGGGCTCTATAATAGGCATATGTGTGATAGGAAGGGGACGAGCTAGGGGTGGGCATGCAATAGGACGGGGAGGTGCTAAGGGCATACATGTGACAAGATGGGTGGACCTTAGATTCAAGATGGCAGCCTAAACTTGAGCTTCCTTGAGTGGGTTTGATCTTGTCTTTGGGCTCTCCTTCAAGGGAATAATCCACTATCCTTTTCAACCAGAAGTGAGCCCCACCTAGTGTGGGACAGACAATAGTGTCTGATTGCACTAAATAAGTGGTTCTCAACTCTCCTAATGCTGCGACCCTTTAATATAATTCCTTGTGTTGTGGTGACCCCCAACCATAAAATTATTTTCATTGCTACCTCATAACTATAATTTTGTTACTTATGAATCCTAATGTGAATATCTGATATGTAGGATGTATTTTCATTGTTACAAATTGAACATAATTAAAGCATAGTGATTAATCACAAAACAACATGTAATTATATATTGTGAAATATTTATTTCTAATTACAAATCAATGAAATTTTGTCTTGAAGCATGGTGTAGCATGGGTAACAGTCTTCACACTGGGTACTCATATGTGGGCACACTGGGTACCCATATGTGGACACCAAGGAGCGGTGTCTCGGTTCTTTTTTTTTTAAGTCATTTTATTAGGGGCTCATACAACTCTTATCATAATCCATACATACATCAATTGTGTAAAGCACATTTTACATTCATTGCCCTCATCATTCTCAAAACATTTGCTCTCCACCTAAGCCCCTGGCATCAGTTCCTCATTTTTTCCACTCCCTCCCTACTCCCCCCTCCTTCATGAACCCTTGATAATTTACAAATTATTATTTTGTCATATCTTGCCCTGTCTGGCGTCTCCCTTCACCCAATTTTCTGCTGTCCGTCCCCGAGGGAGGAGGTTATAAGTAGATTTTTGTTATCGGTTCCCCCTTTCCAACCCACCCTCCCTCCACCTTCCCAGTATTGCTATTCCCACCACTGGTCCTGAAGGAATCATCTGACCTGGAGTCCTGTCCTTCCAGTTCCTATCTGTACCAGTGTACATCCTCTGGTCTACCCAGATTTGTAAAGTAGAATTGGGATCATGATAGTGGGTGGGGGGAGGAAGTATTTAGGAACTAGAGGAAAGTTGTATGTTTTATCATTGTTACATCACAAGCAGACTGGCTCATCTCCTCCCTGAGACCCTTCTGTAAGGGGATTTCCAGTGGCCTACAAATGGGCTTTGGGTACTCCACTCTGCACGCCCCCTCATTCACAATGATATGATTTTTTGTTCTGATGATGCCTGATACCTGATCCCTTTGACACCTTGTGGTCACACAGACTGGTGTGCTTCTTCCATGTGGTCTTTGTTGCTTCTGAGCTAGATGGCTGTTTGTTTACCTTCAAGCCTTTAAGACCCGAGATGCTATATCTTTTGATAGCCAGGCTCTATCAACTTTCTTCACCACATTTTCTTATTCACCCACTTTGTCTTCAGCGATTGTGTCAGGAAGGTGAGCATCATAGAATGCCAATTTAATAGAAGAAAGTGTTCTTGCATTAAGGGAGTACTTGAGTGGAGGTCCAATGTCCATCTTCTACCTTAATACTAAACCTATAAATATATGCACATAGATCTATTTCCCCATCCTCATAAATAAATATATTTACATATGAACATGCCTTTATTTAGATCTCTATAAATACCCTTTGTCTCCTAGCTCCTTCCTCTATTTCCTTTCATTTTCCTCTTGTACCACTACCATGCTCAGTCTTCATTTGGGTTTCAGTAATTCCTCTTGGTTACATTACCCTTGATCATGCCCTACCTGGCCTCCTACACCCTCCTCACCACTGTTTTGGATCCCTTGTCCCTGGGTTTGTTAACACCACTTCCTTTCCCCCCACCTCCCCCTCTCCCATGTCCCCCCAGAACTGTCGGTCCCATTGTTTTCTCCTCCAGATTGTTAATCCAGCCTATCTTATTTAGACAGACCTGCAGAGATAATAACACGCACAAAAACAAGACAGAACAAAACCAAGCAGCAACAACAAACCAATTACAACAAAACAAAACACAAGAAAGAAAAGCTTGTAGTTAGTTCAAGGACTGTTTGTTGGCCTTTAGGAGTGTTTTCCAGTCTAGTATCTTGGGGCACCATGCCCTGGCCCCAAAGTCCACGTTCAGCATTCCCTGGGGACCTCACTGCTTCATTCCCTTGCTGTTCTGTTGCACACCCTTAGTGTTTTGCCTCGGTGTGGTGGGATCAGATCGGGCACAATTCCCACACTGTGTCTCCAGTGTTGTCCCCTGTAGGGCTATGGGTCATTGAGGGATGTCGTGTCTCAAAGTGGGGCTTGCCATGTGGTCCTCTCTGTGGACTGGCTGCTCTGAGTGGGAACATGGTCCTCAAGGCCTGTTGGGCCAGGATGTGCTCCACTCTCTCCTCCTCCCCCTTCATCTGCTCCCGTGTGCTCTGATCAGATATGTTTTTCTCCCAGAGCTGCAGATTCAGTGCCATCATTTGAAATAAATTCTTCTGGGGGGAGGGTCAGGTGCCCATGAGTGTCTCGGTTCCTAAGACCCTCAGAAATAACCCTGTGAAAGGGTCTTTTGACTACCAAAGGGTTGTGATCCTCAGGTGAAGAACCGCTGCTCTAGATGACTGATAACTCTCAGACAGATAGCCTTTAAGCAGCTGACCTCCAAGTGGCTAGTCAGTGACCATGAGTTAGCAAGTGGTGTACCTGAGGCATGGCATAAAATATGGGGGACAACCTGGGGAAAAAATCTATCTGCATCCCACAATCTCTGCTTTCTGGAAGGAACCAAGTTCTGGTCATCATTAAGTCAGTCAGGTCTTCCCAAGGCAGAAGCTCTGGTAAGTTGGAATTCTGGGGAGGGGGATACTTGTGACAAGAAATTGGAGGAAGAAGCATTGAGCCACATGTGACAGCAGACCTTAGTGCAGTGCTGATACAATGTCGACTGGCCCTCCAGGAAGCACCTTACCAAGCATCGTCCATGTGAGACTGCTCCTTGCTGCATCACTTCCCTTCATCTTTAACTGGGTCCTCCCTCAGAAAAGTTTGGATTTACCTCAAATCGGAGATGCACCTGCAAAGTCAACCCCGGAGGCTGTCGACTAGCAGTACTCCCAGCATTATTTTATGCAGGGGGATCGGAGCAACACGTCCCAGGATTCACACAGCGTGTGCAGCTCATCTGAACAGACGACACTTTAGAAAATGTAACTTGAACCCTGAAAAGTTGGTTTCCCAATTGTAGGGAGTCCTGCTCACTGCATGAGACCCTTGTAAGGCGTGGTTCCTGCGGCCAAGGAGGAACTTGGAGCTGGCTAGGGAGATCTGAGATTAGGGCATTGCGTTTTCAGGCTCAAGGTGATTGCCAGGTCATTCCTCATTAAAAACTAATAATAATAAATACAACTTCAAAGGGAAGTACACATCCTTCCTGGAACAACCCAGCCCAGAGGAAGGAGAAACAATGGGGTTACATCCTTAGGCTAGCTTTTCCTTTTATGGGACGGAAGTAGATCTTTGGGGCTTGGCAGGGATTTGAGTCTCTGGATTAGTTGCTGAAGCATACATTTGGGCTCTTAGAGGAAGGTAGAAAGACAGCCTGAGGCAGACTTCTGGAGAAGCTTCTGGAAAGAAAGCATCTGCCTCACGAGTAGTGCTGATATATATATCTTCTCCTGTCTTTTCTTCTCCCACAGTATTCCCTGGTAAGTAGGGAGAGCACAGGAGGACAGGGGCCCTGGGAGTCTAGTTCTCAGATCCTTTACTGGGACTCTGCTCAGGAGCAAGGTTTATATCTCTGGAGTTCTAGTATGATGTTCCTGTAAGTGAAACAGACTAAGAGTGTGAAAGGAAGTTAAAATGATAAAATCCTAATTAATTAAAAAAATCACTTACCTTAAGTCACCCACATTCCTTACATGGTGCACCTTTGCCTACATATTTTGCATAGGGATGGCGTGTCATTCAAGATGTTTCCAGAGACAATCAGTAAGAATCAATCAGTAAAGATCTAAACATATACATTCTAGGCCAAATCATTACACAATGATATGAAAATCATAGAATCCTTATTAAACAAAAATATCAAAATGTGAAAAGGCTGTTTCTCAACATAAGCACCTTCTATGTCTATATGCTTTGGAAGGCATTGTTTTCACTCTTTAAACCTTTCCTCAAATAATTCTGTGCTCTGGGATTTATATTATGTCAAAATGACAGTTAGCCTTTGTGAGGGTCTCAAAATATGTTTCTTTTAAATGTTTGTTGAGAATAGGAAACAAAACATAGTCTGAAGGGGCAAGAGTGGGGCTGTTGGGCAGAGATGGTAAGGTTTCCTAACAAAATGATAACAGACCAATCCGGCCACCTTTGAAGACTGAGCATGGGCATTGTCATGAGGAATAATGGTAATTCCTCACTGTAATTTTCCTGCCTTTTCTTCACCGCTGCAGTTTTTAACTTTCTTAAAAGCTTTTCATATAGGTCCACCTAGATAAGATAGGCTGGACAAACAATGTGAGAAGAAAATAACAGGTCCAATGGTCCTGGAGGGACATGAGAGTGTGGGAGGTAGGGGAAGGGAGGAGGTGTTGGCTAACCCAGGGACAAGGGAACAATGAATGGTTCAAAACCAGTGGAGGGAGGGGATGGTAGGGGATGGTAGGGAGTGACCAAGGGCAAGGTAACTGAGAGGAATTACTGAAACCAGAATGAAGGCTGAATATGATAGTGGGACAGGAGGAAAGTGTAAGGAAATAGAGGAAAGGAGTAGGAGGCAAAGGGCATACATAGAAGCCCAAATACAGACATGTACACGTGTAAATATATTTATGATTATGGGGGAAATAAACCTATGTGCATATATTTATAGGTTCAGGAGGACGGTAGCAGGTGGACATTGGGCCTCCTCACATGCACTCCCTCAATGCAATAGCACCTTGCTCAGTTAAACGGTCAGTTGATGATACCCACCTTCCTGACATGATCGCTGAAGACAGACATGTGCATAAGCAAATGTGGTGAAGAAAGCTGATGGTGCCCGGCTATCGAAAAGATATAGCATCTGGGGTCTTAAAGGCTTGAAGGCAAACAAGCGGCCATCTAGCTCAGAAGCAACAAAGCCCACAGAGAAGAAGCGCACAAGCCTAAGTGAACACGAGGTGTTGAAGGGATCAGATAGCAGACACCAAAGGACAAAAACCATCATTGTGTGATCACTTTCCCCGCATAAATGCTGAAGATGAATGTGTGTGTAAGTAAGTGTGGTGAAGAAGGCTGATGGTGCCCTGCTTTTGAGAGATATAGTCTCTGGGGCTTTAAAGGCTTGAAAGTAAACAAGCAGCCATCTAGCCCAGAAGCAACAAAGCCCACATGGAAGCTGCACACCAACATGTGTGATCATGAAGGGTCAAGGGGACCAGGTTTCAAGCAACAAAGCGGGGGGTGGGGGCGGAATCATATCATCGTGAATGAGGAGAGTGCATGATGGGGACCCAATACCCATCTGCAGACAACTGGACATCCCTTGCAGAGGGGTAGTGGGGAGGAGATGAGTCACTCACGGTTCAGTGTAGCAATAATGAAACTCACAACCCTCCTCTAGTTCTTAAACGCTTCCCCACAACAATCATGATCCCAATTCTACCTTGCAAACCTGGTTAGACCAGAGGATGCACAGCAGTGCAGATGGGAGCTGGAAACACAGGGAATCCAGGACAGATGAACCCCTCAGGACCAGCGGTGAGAGTGGCGATACCGGGAGGTAAGGGGAGGTAGAAAGGGGGAACCTATCACAAGGATGGGCAGCAGAAAGGTGGGTGAAGGGAGACGCTGGGCAGTGTAAGATAAGATAAAATAATAATTTATAAATTATTAAGGGTTCATGAGGGAGAGGGGAGCGGGGTGGGGGGGAAGGTAAATAAGTGGATTCCAGGAACTTAAGCAGAAGACGAATTTTGAGGATGATGAGGGCAACGAATGTATAAGGGTGCTTTACTCAATGGATGTATGTACATGATTGTGATAAGAATTGTATGTGCCCCAATAAAATTATTTAAAGGAAAAAAAACCCCAAAATTAATAAATAAAGTTTTTTTAAAAAAGTTTTTCACAATAAGCCCCATGGTTGTTTTGTGTCCTTCAAGAAATTCTGTCCAAATTATCCCTTTTGGCATCACAAGAAAACATTCACCATATCCTTCAGGATTGCGCTCTCTGCCTTGAATATAATTGACCCAACAGTTCCTGATGGAAGCCACTGTTTGCAGTGACCATTTTCAAGGCTCCCTAATGAGAATGAATTGTTGAGTTGTTCTGTACCCATCCACTGATCACAGAGACATATTTAAACATGTCTCGTTTGGAACAAACAGGTGTGTATTGGGATCTTAGTTTAAAATGCATTAAAAGGGGCAAAAATGGTAAGATGTTAAAATTTAACCTCACACTATCTGTAGTAGTCCAACTTTCCAATGTGCACTGTTGGACGACAAGACAGGCTCTTGACAGCCCTGGCCAGTGGTCCAAGGGAGTTCCATGGGGTCTTCATCCACACCAGGACTCTGCACATGGCTTTTGGTCATTTACGGTCATCCCTAGTCTTCTGCAAACCCAGTGCTCAGAGCCTAAGCTCTAATTCAATTCCTTTCTGTTATCTTGGATTTGATTACTTCCAATCCTTGGATCACATGAGCTGGGGTGCTCCCTCTGTGTGATGAACTTAGCTGATTTCTCACTTAGATGGTTCACTGTTTTAAGACAAGGCTTTGTGAGCCCAGATGCCATTCTTTCGGCTAGCCAGGCCCGGCTTAATTCTTCACCAGACCTTGCTGTCACACTCAGATCATCAGTGATCACTTTATGAGAAAAGGACCACATCACAAGTACTCGTCTGTCTTAGTTTAGGTTATGTTTCAGTCTATTCATACATCTAATATCTATATCTATATCTACATCATACATCTATATACACACACACACACACACAGACAGACATCCCTGGACCATTTTAAAGGCAGTCTCTTCAGAAACAATATAAGTAATCTACAGGGGACATGTGGTAATTCTATCATTCTATCCTTCATCTAGCCAATGGTCTAGAATTAAAAAAAACTGATGAGAAAAGGAAAATATACACATATAACTCACCACCGTCAAATGAATTCTGACTCAGAAACTCTCCAGAATAGGGTCGAACTGTCCCTGTGGGTTTCTGAGACTGACATTCTTGAAAGGGGGTAAAAAAAAAAAAATCTTGTCTTTCTCCAGAGGAGCAACTGTTGGTTTTGAACTACGGACGTTATGGTTAGCAGCTGAATGCATAATCTGTTACACTATCAGGGCCGCTTCATATATGGGGAAGTTTATTGAACTAAAAGGCATAGAATGTCCACTTCTACAGTTTAAAGACTTAAGTGACTGAATTCTGCTTAAGGAAATAATGTGGGTTAGTTACAAGGCAACCATTTGCTAAAGCTCATTGAGTACAGTCAAGCTGTGCCTACAGAATAAAACAATTGACTACTGCCACCGTGCCACGGGTGTTGAGATCATTGGGCTTTAGTTCAAATCTCTGGCCTTCAAGACTACTCAACAAACGACAACTTAAGATCAAGATTTTTTTTTTACATGTCTTCATTCTGAAGGTAAACTCTTGCCTTAGTAAATGAGTATTACCATCACCCCCATTTCTAAGGCATCTACTGAGTGTATTTCTTCTAATGATTTTATATATATGTGAAATTCATCCATGCAACTATGAAGACTAACAAGTCTGGAGTCTTAGGGGAGTCAGACTGGCCAGAAACCTTCAGGAAGCAGTTGATATTTTAGATGGCAAAGAAACTTAAGAACCACCTGGTTTGATCCCTGATTTCTATGGATGAGGGCACTGAAGATAAGGGAGGGAAAGAAAGGCAGTGGCTCTTCTCAGACCATCATCGTTCAAGACAACTCTGAATCCCTGTTTTCCAGAAAGACATGCTCGGAGTACCACATGGCCCGGCATCTGCTGCACCTCAGAACGTTGACCTCCAAGAGGGAAAGGCACAGTTCAATCCATCTCTAGATTGCTAGCCGCCCACACAGGTTGTGGCACAGATACCACACCTGCTCCATGTGTGTGGATAAATGTCATTGCCACAGATACCATGCTCACTACACATGTGTGGATGAATGACAAGAAACTGGCGGCGTTCATGGGAGCAAGTCAGAGACATAAGTCCGATAGAGTTACTGAGTGCAGAGGAGTCTGACAAGCATCTCCCAGCAGACAAGGACATGCCAAGGAAGGCGGGACACTCAGGCAAGAGGAAGCAAGTAGCAAACTGGTGAATTACGGAATGTACCCTTTCTCAAAATTACCAGCAATTTTCGTCATCACACAGAGTGTGCTCTTTAACATACTGCATCTAGCTGCCAGCGGGACTAGCGTGCAAATCTGGAAACATTAAAGCAAACCATGGTCGGACTGTCTCAATTCTGCATTCCAGTCAAGGATGCAGGTCCTAGGAATGGAGTTAGGTGAGCAGGGAGGGAGCATGTTCTATTCACTATTGATCATTCACAGCAGACGGACTCCGTAGCTGACGAGGAACAATTACGTGTGGAAGGAAAGGACACTAGGTGTATCCGATTGTCCAATCTCCATACAGCCCAAGCACCTTGTTGGCCTTTATCTGGATGTCATTAGGCAGAATGATCGGAGTTCATCCCAGCGTAGACAAGATTCTTCCAGCAATTTTCATCATGTCATACACACCAGTGTGTCTTCTGCCGAGATTGGTGAAGTCATGCACTGGGATGTGAAATATGAAGTCCGGTTCACACCAGGAGGCTGTTTCCACCAGGGCTCCGCTGAAGAAACGTGACAGTCTCTGTTGCTTACCTGCCTACTTTGAGGTTCTGATATTTCCCCCCAAGAATTTTCCCACAGCTCACTTTCATCAATGAGGTAGCTTATATTAAACTGTATGCATAATTGAAATCGATATCTTTCATTTTCCAAAGATAAATATGTTGCATCATCAAGTGTACTGTTTTTAAAAATCACGCTTGCGTCATCTACTCCAAAGGAGGTTTGGATTGCAGCCGGGTGAGCTTCCCCCAGTCTCACCTCATCAAATGTCCTGCGTGGACCCCCGGCTCAGGGGCCTCAATGGCTTCCGCAGCAACTCCAGGGTCCCTTCCCAGCCACAGGCCCTGGATAATGTTGGGGAAGATCATGGTTTTATTTGTTTATTTGCTTTTCTACCATTTACCTTATTTTTGTTATTGTTGTCGAGAATGTACACAGTAGAGCGTACACCAATTCAGTCATTTCTACTTGTGCAACGGCGTGACAATAATTACCTGAAAATAGTTCATGCGTCTCATAAAATTATGAGAGTTTTAAGACATTCATGTAGTTGCCGACCATGGTGTGGAATGAAGCAGGGGGCTGGGGGGAGGGGGAGCAAAATGAACAGTGGGATTTTAGAGTCCTGGAGCTGTTGGTTCTTCCTATTTTGACCCAATTAAATATCATGTTGCCATGGTGACATAAAAACCCTCTTTATTGGGACTTAGGTGGAGGTTTGTAGAACAGAGCATCAGTTTTGCATTCAACAGCTTATACACATTCTGTTTCAACTCATCCCTTGCAGTCCCCTCCACATGCCATCACTTACCCACTTCCCCCTGCGGGTCCTATTTCCGGTCCCACTTCTCTCCTCATGCTTCTCAACTTTGTCCTCGGGTGCATGGCGCCCCATTGATGTTAAACACTTGATTAGTCTAGCCAGTGACAGGAGGGTTTCATAAGAGGATGACGAAGGGCCATAGCCTTTTAGGGTCCCACCAATCGCTAGCCAACCAGTTTAAGCTTAATCTGTTTTATGATTTTAGGTTTGTTTTACATCCCTTCCCACCCAACCCCTCCCCCACCACCCATCCCTCCACCCTGACACACCCCTTTATGCAGAGTCTTGACCATGAGCCTTTGCGGAACAATGGTAGTAGCAGCCAGACACCATCTCCTTCTGGACTCAAGGCTGTGGGGACTGACATCTGTGGAGTCCTTCGGGCTGATTGTTTGCATATGTCCTTCAGGTTTCCTCTCTCTTCTTTCCTTTGGGCAAGGAGAGATTAACAGCTGCACCTTAACTGGCTGCTGCTCCCGAGTTTTAAAGACCCTGATTTCTACTCAGTAAAGGAGGGCAAAGTACGGCATGCCGGTTAAATGGGGTGCCCTAAGGGACAATGGTCCCAACCCCCAGCAATTCAGTCCCTCGAGGTGTTTGGCTATTTCTAAGAAGTTTTCATAACTTCCCCCCTGTATGCTTGACCACATTGAGGGCTCTCTTCACAGCAAGAGTAAAGACACAGACATACATATCCAGTGTCAAGCCTATATATGTCTTTGCAGCTATTCTTTCTACACCTATTTGATCTACCTGTCTATCAAAACATATAATAATCGTATATCGCTATTCTTGCAGGATTGGGTACATAACAGTATCTGGGGCCTTTAACTCTTGCTAATCTCCCAATCTCTTTTCCAACTTCATCACTTTTTGTCAACCTACTTCTCACCATATATTGCTTTCCCATCCACCCAAGTTAGCACCAATTCACTCGCTGCCCTTTGAATTCCCACGCCCCATTCCCTTCCCACTTCCGATAACAATCAAAGAATGTTTCTTTTAATATAAAAAATATTTTCCTGACACTCTATAGTCATGTTCACATACAATATTCAGCCTTTGTGATGAACTAATTTCACTCCATTCAATGTCCTCCAGGTGCATCCTGTCCTGAGCTCTTTCACAGATTTGCTGTTATTCTTTAAGAGTGTGTAGTACTCCATTGTGTGTACACAGCAACGTTTATTGAATCTTCTCCTACTGATGAGCATTTAGGTGTTATCTTCTTGTTATTGTAAATAGTGCTGCAGTGAACACAAATGTGTGTATATCTGTGTGGAGCATCGCGTCCTTCTAGGATATAAATCAGGAGGAAGGACTGCTGGATCTTAAGGTGGTTTTATTACCAAATCCGGAGCAAGGACCACACCGCTTTGTATAATGATCGTCGCACTGTAGGAGGCCACCATCATGAAGTGAGGATGTCCATTTCGCTGGGCTGTCACACGCATTTCTTTCTTTTCTATCGTCTGCCATTTTTTTCTTTTGGATTATGTATCGTTTTCTTGCTGAGGTCTTGAGGTTTCTGTAAATTTTACAGAGTAGTACGTTGTCTGATAGGTCATTTCCCAATTTTTTTTATCTGTTGGTTCTCTTTTCATTTTTGTGTTGAAATATTTTGAGGCAAATAAATGTCTAACTTTTATGTCTTTTGCTGTTAATATGCTTTTAATTATGTTTGATAGCGTGTTTTTCCATACTTTAGGACCCCTATATTTGTCCCTATTTAGTTTTGAGGATTTTTATAGCTCTAGATTTTACGGTTAGGCCGTTTGATCTATCTTGAGTTTATTTTTATACATGGAGTGAGATATGGGTTCTGTGTCATTCTTTGGCAAGTGATTATTCATTTTGGTAGTAGCATTTATTCAAGAGACTAACTCTTCTCCGTTTAATATTTCTATGTCCTGGGTCAAAGGTCAACTGTCTGTAGGTTGTTGGATTTACTTCTGAGTTATTAGTCCTGTCCCACTGGTCTATGCATCACTATTGCATCAGCATCGAGCTCTGTTGCCTACTGTGACTCTGAGACAAATTTTGAGAACCAAAAACGAGAGGCCCCCTACTTTGTTCTTCTTTAGTGGTGCTCTGCTTCTCTAGGGTCTCCGTCCTCTCCACATGAAGTTGGTGATAAGGCTTCCCATCGTTTTAAAAAATGAATTTGTATCTGCACTGAGATTGCATTATTATCTGCAGATCACTTGGGAAGTAGTGATATTTAACAGTGTAAGAATGGCCTATCCATGGACATGGTATATTCCAGTTAGGTCTCTTGTAGTAATGTTTTGTAGGATTTTTTGTTTGTCTTTGCACACTCTTTTTGTTCGTCTCTGTATTTATTCCTAAATATTTCATCTTTTTTTGTGGCTATTCCAAAGAAGTAGACTTGCAACTTACACCTTTGAAGATAAGACACAGCTATGCAGTTGTTGTCTATAAAGAAAAGTGACACAGTTTCCCTGTGACCCACTTACTAACAGTTGTTTATCTCACCATGAATGCACAAATTTCCTTAACATTCTAATCCTGTGGTTAGTTTTGGGATTAGAAGAACTGACAGTCATAACTAAGTTGTTATTACACCTATGCTATTCCACAGACTTAAAATGCACACTTATATGTATACCATACATGTACTTATGCTACTCCACTTACATTTCAATAAAATAATTACATATAAATTCAATAATAGAAGCTTATGATTAAAAAGATAGAGAGAGAGGCAAATGTGGTTGTTTTATAATTGTTTCTCAATTTGAGGATTGGGAGTATAGGGGTGGAGTCTAGCCTATCAATCTGATCCTAGCCAATGAGGCCTCTGTGTGGGCATGACCTTCTCCTGAGAATTCTGGGAAATCCTGTTTTTCCTCCTTGGAGGCAGAAGACTTTTTTCTCTCTCAGCTCACTCCCTGGGAGACATTGCAGCTGAGGAGACACATGGATCTACCTAAGTTCCCTGAGCTGGAGAAGCCACATGGACCTCTCCTGATGTAACCAGACCTCTGAAGCCAAGCTGGAGAAGCCATGTAGAGTTCCCCGCCAGTGCTGAGATGCTTACAATGCCTCTGGATCCTTGCATGTTGTTTCGTGAGTCTGAAGAGGACTTTATAAATTGGGATCAGAGATATGGGCTAATATCTTACTTATGGGCTTGGAATGAACTGGGTTGAAATGCTTTCTTAATGTACAATTACCCTTTACATAAAACTCTGTCTTATACATATGAGTTTCTATGGATTTATTTCTGTAGACTAACACAGAAAACCTTAATAGTTTTAAAATATTAGTTTTAAAATATTAGAACATAACTTTAATTTGTCCTCCTTCTTTCTTCATTTTCTTCTTCCCTCCATCTCTCTCTCACTTCCACTCACCTCCCCCTCTTCCTTTCTCATTACCTTTGTGAATTTATTCAGTACAACACCCAGTCAGCTAATATTCTTGAGATCCTACCTTGCATCACGTATTGAATAGGAAATGCTGAGATAAAGGACATACAATTCTTGCCTGAAAGCAATTCAGTTTATAATGAGGGAAACTGACAAGAAACTAGGCAATCACAGTGCATCCAGTGAATTGATGTGATGGAAGTAAGCTGGAGGGGTTATGTGGGTGGGTACCTTCTTCACCAGGAGGGAAGTAAAGAAGAACTCACTGAAATTTCCAGTCCTGAAAGAGGAGTAAGAGTTGGTGAGGCACAAAGAAGTAGGCATGCATCTTCATCTAGAGGGTCAGAATATGTAAAAGGTCCAACTAGGAAAGACACGGGCTCATTTCTGGCGACTACCGTCCAAAGATAAACCTAATCGGTTATGGAATGTGCAATGTCTAAGAAGGTAAAATTTATTAATTAGTCAGGAGAAACTCACAGCTCCTGCCTTTAAATCGTGAAAAATAAATTTTGGTTATTGTGAAGAGCAGAGAGCGGTGTGTGAAGAGCACAGGGGGATGTGATAATCAAGCTCCTCAAGATCACATTATCTCAGACCTAGATACAAATTAAGCTTGATGACACCACAAAGTACCCAAAAGGCCCTAATGAGTGTGTGCGGAGCATTGGAATTGTGGTACAGGATGTCATGGAATATGTACATTTGATAAAGGGGGAAGATGGTTCCATGGAAATTGGAGCACCGAAGGAGACTCTGGAGAGGTGTCTCAATATTTGAGCCTTGATTGGTTTCCTGGGATTAAAATATCTGCTAAACAGGACTACACATTACTCTAAGGGCTAGATTTACAGAGATCTGGGCCTTCGCTTGTACTTCTGGGATGATCAGATTATAGAGTAACACAGGAGGGTAGCCCAGATTGAGTCAAGTCAATTCAGGAACATTGAGAGCAAAGTAAATCCCCCTACCACCAGCTCAGGGAGAATGTTGTCTACTCAAAGTTTTTTTTCCTTCTGGACCCCCAGTCTAGCACAGTGAACTAACTAACCACTCTCACCATGGCTTACAGTTCACTCTGACAACATGGCAACAGTTGCAAAAATAGGTCCGTCATTCTTCCTGTGTTTGTGTATAAAAGTTTGTTTTCCCACTTTTGCCAAAGGAAAACAGATCCACATGCCCATTGATATAATGTTGCTGCTGTAGGCACTATGGAATCAGTTCTGATCCCTAGAGATCTCATGACAAACAAACCTAAAAACTGCCCGGTCCTCTTCCATCCTTACAATTGTTCCTGTGAGTGAGCCATGCTTGGAACCACGGTGTCAATCCATCTTATCAAGATCCTTGCTCTTTCTTTTTTTTTTTTTTTTTGCAGCCCCTCTACTTTACCAAGCACGAGGTCCTTCTTCTGAAAACAGGTCCAGAACACTTGTGACGAAGTCTCAATGCCCTTGCTTCTAAAGAGCATCCTGGCTGTACTTCTTCTGAGACAGATTGTGGTTTTTCTTTTGTCAATCCCTGGTACTTTCAATACGCTTCACCAGCATCACCATTCAAATGCACGGATTCTCCTGAAGTCATCTTTATTCAAAGTCAATATGCATGTTTTGGGTTGAAAACATAGGAATGGGATAAGATGGTCAATATCTGAATGCTGGTTCCACCCTCTGTAGCGGGATGGTGTTAGGCAAACTACTTAATATTTCTCATTTTATTTCTTTGTCTGTAATACATGGATACGATTACGTACTTACTTCCTTTGTTGTGGTATGACCATGACATAATACACGTAAGAGATGCAATAATGGTCTATTACTATTCCTAGGTAGCTACTTTTGCTCTCTTTCAGAACCCAAAAACCTCTGGCACAAGCATTTATGTAATGCTGGAGACCAAAGGACCTGTGATTAGCTGGAGATCCACAGCCTCCCCAAGAGACCGTTGGGAGGGCGTCCTCATGCATTGTGTATCCAATAGGGCTTTCTGTATCCAAATTCAAAGGATGTGTGGACTGGCTGGGGAGAAATCCGAGCTTGCAGGTGACCTCAGGTGTCCCCATGCGAAGCAGTAAAATTACTCAGGAGAGATCCTATGGAAACTGGGATGGAAATGCCAGGAGGTGGTGCAATATTATTTTAGAGGACTCATCTGCTTAGTATTATGGTTCCCCTCGTTTAACCCTCAGCGGTTTTGGACTCTGTCTGGTGTGAAAAATTTTTTCTGTTTAGAAAAAGTTCCACTCATTACTCTAGCAGACTGCACATCAGAACTTGTTTATCCTGCTAAGTGAGTCATCAATATCCTGCTCTATACTAAGCCATGGAATGGCAGACTCAGGGAGGATCTCAGTACTCATCTAGTTCAGCCCCTTCAACTTGGAGGTTGAGAAATTGAGGTCTAGGGAAGAGAGAACCTTATATATAAATGTTTAAAAATCATTCCATGGTGACACTATGCCCCAAATACTGATTTCCTGATTCTAATCCATGCGTGTTCTACTAAGTATACCAAACATGTATAAAATTTGGGAGGGAAGATGCAGTGGAAAGAACCGTCCTAGATGCCATGCAAACGTACTCTAATTAAACCTCCCAGTCTATCTGGTAAGAATACATATTCAAGATGAGGAAAACATCACAAGGTTAAAGAGATGCAGTTAGAAAATACCCCAAGAGTCCACTAATATACTCCTGATTTGTGTACTTTCTTACCAGTCACTGTGCTGGGCACTGTGTTATTCAAGACAAAAAATGGAAATGAGCTTTGTTCTCAAAAAATTTATAATCTAATGAACTGAGAAAGCTATACATACAGGATATTTTGAAGCTGCTTCCTTGAAACCCTAAGATCCTAGATATGTGTTTCAAGTTCCATTATGAGCCAGAGTAAATGATCAAGCAAGCCAAACTCCCCATTTCTCCTCCATCTATACCCACACCAACTTTTACTCAAAACATCACTGTCACCGATAAGATTTCAATTCCTAATGACCTATAGGTAGGAGCAGAATGGCCACAGTGGGTTTCTGAAACTGTAAATCTTACCAGAGTAGACAGCCTCATCTTTCTCCCATAGAGTGACTGATGGTTTCGAACAGCTGACAATGCATAACCAGTCACACCACAGAGCTACCAATTTTAGGCATGCCATTTAATATCTTTCTTATAATGGACATCTATGTAAGACTTCATTTGAAGACAGCGTTTCTTTGATTAAGCTGTTACGTTAAGTCATGCTGCCTCTTTATATTATTCGGAATATTTCCAGTTATAAGTGAAAAAGTCAACATAGTTTATCTTAACAATAACACAGAAGCAGTAGCTATTTTTGGAACTCTTTGGGTATATCTAGGTTTAGCTAGGTCAAGGGGCTCCATCAACATAACAGACCTAAATCTTTCTTTCTTGCTTCAAATAACTTTTGTTTCCCAAACTCAAATAATGTCATCAGGGATTGCTCTCTTTTGCTGCCTCTCATCTCTCTTTCTGTTGCTGGTTAACTTCAATAGTCACAATCTTCCTTCACATAGTAGGCAATATGATTTAGTAACCTATGTTTACAACCTTAGATTCAGAATGTTCCATCAGAAACATTTTCATTTCCTCCAAGGAGCCCTGGTGGTAGAGTCGCTGTGTGAGTCCGGGTGGACTAGAGAAACAAATTCATAGACACTCATATGTGTGCAAGAGAGAACTGTATATCAAAGTAATTGGATATTAAGAAAACATCCCAGCCTTGTCCGGATTGAGTCCGAGAGTCCGATATTAGCCCATATATCTGACAGCAATCTATAAGCTCCTCTTTAGACTCATTGACCACATGTAATAATTATGAATGCAGGAAGATCACAGGTGAGTGGATGGAAAGTCTTGTGGACCCTGTGGTGATGGAAGCATCTCAGCTCTGGTGGGGATCTCCATGGGGCTCCTCCAGCTCTAGGGCTTTGACTGCTCAGACTGCCATGAGCAAAACTCCACATGTCTTGTCAGCAGAAGACAGTGTGTGTGTGTCCCACCTCCAAGGAGGAAGACAGGAGTTCCCAGAATCCTCAGAAAGCCATGCCCACACAGAGGTTTCATTGGCTATGGTCTGATTGACAGGCCAGACTCCATCCTTCGCAAGTTGACAGGAGATTATGTAACTTCCACAGGAGTTATATATTGGGATGCTAATCTCAATGTCAGCAAATCAAAATCATCAGCTTCTCTGTGGGAGAAAAATGAGGCTTTCTACTCCAATAAAGAGCTGTAGTCTCAGAGGCATGCAGAGGCAGTTCTACCCTGTGTTATATGGTTGCTATATGGTCACTATAAGATAGCCATAGGGTCTCTATAAGTTTAAATTGACTTGCTAGCAATGGGTTTGAGTTTGAGTTTATTGATTTATTTTTCTATGAGTCTGAACCAAATGGATGGCAGTGGGCTTTGGTCTTGGCTTAATATAGTAAACTCAAAGAATAGTGTTAGCTCTCTCTGGGTCCCTTGACTATCTATGAACAAGTCATTTGAACCAAGGGTATTGGTCAGTTTAGTCATGGAGGCTCTGATCGACAATCCCACACAGATTGAAGAAGATATCAGAATAGAAAGAATAATTAAGAATGTGAAGCTGAGCATTTCAGTCTATTGTGTATTTTCTTTCTACTTAAGCTTATATAGTGATAATTCTTGATATTTTATAACCTTATGCTACTTATTGTGCATACATCTTTTTAATAGGGAGCAGTACTAAAGGAAAATGAGAGAGAGAGAGAGAGAGAGAGAGAGAGAGAGAGAGAGAGAGAGAGAGAGAGAGAGAGAGAGAGAAATGAATCTTTCTACTCCCATAAAGATTTAGTCTTGTAAACCCACAGGGTTGCTATGAGTCAGAATCTACTCAGTGGCAGTGAGTTTGTTTGTTGGTTTTTTATAGAAGGTGACTCTGAGCCACTGGGGGGGGGAAGCTATTGAATACTAAAACTCAAGTTTCTCATCTTAAAAGACAGACATGGAATAACCATCTAACTATTTCTAAATATCAAAGCTAAGAGAAGAAATAAATGTTGAGAACAAAATCCTAGCCCTGAGTATCTAGACCTCTGGGAGAAAAGAAAGTACAACAGATATCACTGTCTAATCCTAGAACCTAGTTGCCAACCAATAACAAACTTTCTTTCCTACACTGAGATGCGAGTTTATTGCTGTTGGCGTTAGGTGCGATTGAACAGGTTCTGCCCCATAGCAATCCTATGCAGAACAGAATGAAACACTGCCCAGTCCTGCACCATCCTCACAATTGTCTCTTTGTCTGAGCCCACTGTTGCAGTCACTGTGTCCATCCATCTCCTTGAGAGTCTTCCTCTTTTTCTTTGCCCCTCAACTTTTCCAAATATGATGGCCTTCTCCAGGGGCTGGTCTTTCCTGACAACATGTCCAAAGCATGTAAAACAAAATCTTGCCATCTTTGCCACTAAGGAGAACTCTGGTACTATTTTTTCCAACACAAATTTGTTTGTCCTTTTGGATGTCTATGATCCTTTCAGTATTTTCTTCAGCACTTCAATTCAAATGCATTGATTACTTTTCAGTCTTCTTTATTCAATGTCCAGCTTTCACATATATATGAGGCAATGGAGAATGGGCATGGCCTGGGTCAGGTACACCTTAGTCCTCAAAATAACAGCCTTGCTTTTCAATACTCTAAGAACGTCCTACGTAACAGATTTACATGATGCAGCTCACCTTCTTATCTCTTGGTGTTGCTTCCATGAGCATTGACTATGGATCCAAGACAAAATCTTCAACAATTTCAACCTTTTCATCATTTTTTCATGATATTGGTCCAGTTGTGAGGATTTTGGTCCTTTCAAAAAATCTTTCTATTGGGGGCTCTTACAACTCTTATCATAATCCATCGATCCATAGTGTCAAGCACATTTGTTGCCATCATTGTTTTCAAAACATTTTCTTTCTACCTGAGCCCTTGGTATTAGCTTCTCATTTTCCCCCGCCCTCCCTCCCTCCCTGATGAACACTTGATAATTTATAAATATATATTTTTTATGTCTTACACAGACCGGTGCCTCCCTTCACCCACTTTTCTGTTGTCCATCCCCCTGGGAGGGGATTATATGTAGATCCTTGTGATCAGTTCCCCTTTCTCCCCCCACCTTCCCCTTACCTTCCTGGTATGGCTACTCTCAATATTTTTCCTGAGGGGTTTATCTGGCCTGGATTCCCTGTGTTTCCAGATCTAATCTGTGCCCATGTACATGCTCTGGTCTAGCCAGATGTGTACGGTAGAATTAAGGTCATGCTAGTGGGCGGGGGGACATTAAAGGACTAGGGAGCAGTTATGTGTTTCACTAGTCAGTGCTAATTTTGCACCTTCTTTTTTGCTGTTTTTGTTGTGATCCTTATTGACGTTTACAATCATTGATCCTCATTAGCAAGTCTTTTAAATCCTCTTTACTTTCAGTGAGCAAAGTTGTATCATCTGCATTAGCCTTTCTCCAATCTGGATGTCACATTTTTCTTCATATAATCCAGACTTCCAGATTATTTATTCACAAATAGATTGAATAAGTAGGTTGAGAGGATACCATGCAGATTGGAGCTTAGCTTGCCATAAATATATTTCGACAGCCTTAAATGCTCAGAGCCAACAGATAACCCTTCTATTAAATATATGCAATACCAGAGGGCTCTTTTGTCAGCCATTTGGAAGATAAATACAGCCAACATCTTTGAAAGATGGTATTCAAATAAGAGTCATTTTTCTAAGAGCCATGGAGAGCAGTGAGCAAAGATATTTTGTCTCATGGTTCAGACAAGCAGAAAGGACTCCACACTGGCTACACTTCAGAGTTCAGAGGGAATTATTTCTTTTTTCCCCTCAATAAGGTGAGATCCATGGAAACCCCTCGTAAACTGTCAGATTGACTGAGAAAATGATGAAAAGAATGCAGCTTTTTTGAATTCTTGACATCAAGGGGGGCAATGCTGGTTTCTTGTTCTTAGGTGCTGTGTTAGTCTGGGTAGACTAGAGAAACAAATTCATAGACACTCATGTACATAAGGCAGAAGTTTATATACAAGAACAATTGGATATTGAGAAAATGCCCAGCCCAGTCCAGATCAAGTCCATAAGTCCAACATTAGCCCATATATCCAATACCAATTTATAAAATCCTCTTCAGACTCACAAATTACATGCAATGTTGCCAACTACAGGAGGGCTACAGGCCAGTGTGCTGAAAGTCTTGTGGATCCAGTGGTGTTATAAACATCTCAGCACTGGAAGGGGTCTCTACATGACTTCTCCGGCTCCAGAGGTCTGTTTGCATCAGGATAGGTCCATTTGGCTTCTCCAGCTCCCAGAGAGTGTGGCCATGTGTCTTCTTGTCAGTAGAGCATCTCTCAGGGAGTGAGCAGACAGAAAGTGTCTCCTGCCTCTAAGAAGGAAACACAGGATTTCCCAGAATTCTCAGGAGAAGGTCATGCCCACACAGAAGCCTCATTGGTTATATCTTGATTGACAGGCCAGACTCCACTCCTTCACTCATAGTCCTCTCAAATTGACACCAGATTAAGTAACTCCCACAGGTGCCATCAAATTGTTTTCAACTCATAGAACACTATGTCCAGCGAATGAAACACGGCCCAGCACCATCCTCACGATTGTGTGTATGTTGGAAGTCATGGTTGCAGCTACTGTGTCAATGCACCTTGCTGAAGGGCTTCCTGTTCTTGGCTGACCGTCTCTTCCCAATACAATCCAAAGTTTCATTCTTTAGTACTGCTTCCATGGACACTGCTTAGGGAGTCACATCAAAGGAACTCAGCAAACGCAAACGAGAAGCAATCATCTGTTTTCCTAACAGAAGAATGTAAACAAATTCAACAACAGTAACAATGACAAAGAGCAAGAAAAAGAGCTCACGGCACCTCAATCTGAAATAATTTGCACTTGAAGATCTAAATTCAGCTCTGGTTCAGTCCTTATTTGAGATGTCACCTCATGACAACCCCTTCCATATTCAGACATTGTTTTCCAAAATCTTTAAAATATTATTCATCATATCATATCATGAGTTAAAGCCCTCAGTTTCTCAATGTTCATGTCTAGACCATATTTCTAATCATACAGATGCTAGAAAAATCTGTCTCTTTGTCAGACGATAAAATTGTTTTCCTCATGTCCCTCTTTGAAGTGACTCTCATCAAGTTGTGGGGAAGCCTCATGTCTGCAAAACCTTTTAAAAAATAACATTTACATTTTTCTCACAAATGTGTGATGATTTCTCTATCTTAATAGCTTTCTCTTTATGAGCAACCTTCCTCCGCTAGGTGCCAGGAATCCACCGGCAGCTCCCCTACTTCCTTAAGAGCCCTTCTCTGCAGCCTCTTGTGAAGCTAATTTCACCTGTCACTGCGGAGCCTTGTTCCACCCCACCAAGTGCACCCCACATCTGCAGAGAAAGGGCTGGGGACCCCAGCTTGAGAGCAAGACTGCACGGCGAATGTTGGGTCTTCTACCTGAGTGAGGGTGTGCTGTTCACCATGGACACTAAAGGCATCATCTATTAAGATTGCCTCTACTTCCCTTTCTGCCAGTGAAATGGCTCAATTGGAGGGGACTTCAAAAAATGTTGTGTGGAAAGGAAATTCAAAGATAAATGAAGAATTTCCACAAACCTTTGCATTTATAATTGCATTGCTCATATTGGTACACTGCTTCTTTGTTTATGACCTCTTCGGTACATATGACCTCTTATGGCCTTCACAAATAATCGATGGACAATGGCGATGCAGAGATACAAGAAGAGAGGCCCAGCTGGCTTAAATGACAGTGAAAGCAGCTCCTAAAGGGTGGCATTTGCCTCTTTATCCAGTACTCGTCCATCTATGAAAGGAGTTTGTGCTAATACTTTATAGCCCTGGGACTTGGTATCCCACCTGTAAACCTGGAGCCATCACCACGGCCTTCCAAATTCACGGGGACGTTTGTGCTCTCAGGAAACACAAGCAGCATTCATTTGTGATGGACTGAAATCCAAGTCTGTTTCAATAGCTCAGAAACATGGTCCAATATCAAAGGCAGAATTTAGCAACTTCTAAAGTCAAAATAAACCACGTACCACAAAAAAATGCAGGCTTCTGCTCAGAACAAGGTATTAGTATTAAGCTCAGAGCCTACCCAGGATTCTATCCAGTGGCCCTGAGAGAGGAGGAATTGACCTTACATTTGCCATTTTGGTGTGGTTTCAGACTCCCTTTGCAGCAGAGAACTTCCTTAGCCTGGAAGAGAAACATTTCTTGTGGATACAGAAGCAGGAGACAACACAGAAAAAAAGAAGTCACAGATTTAAAATGCTTAGAAAAATAACAAATGAATAATTTATAGCTTTCCCTTCGTTTATTGAAAAAACATTGGAACATGTTCCTTCGGAATGCAATTTTTGAGTGTTCTCCCTGTAGCTATTACGTGCTTAGTCATCTTCATTTAAAAGCGAAAAAGGCATTTGTTGGAGTCTGTTGCTCCTGACTTTTTGCAAGCCACCATCAGGCTGGCATAGATATGAACACCTGTCCTTGTGTGCCTCTTGCCACCCAAGTCTTCAGCCTAAAGAAGACCCTGTTGTCGCACAGACCTCCTCCCATCTCCTGGCACCCCCACCCCTGAAACCTTCACAGACACACTGAAGCTGGGGCTAGTGCCCCTGCAGAAACCTTAGAAAGAGCCTTACCCTCAGGTGCCAATCACTGTTATTAGCTGCTCTGGAGCAGACCCTTGCCACGCTGTGAGTCCACGCACAAAGCATTGGCACTGTGCTTGGTCCTGCCAGTCCCTGTGCTCAGTCTCCGCTTGGACTGATGCGATCTGCAGGGTTTTCCCTGGCAGGCATTCAGAAGCAGATGGATGGCCAGACGACATCCATCTTCCTCTGCAAGTGCCCCTGGAATCTGTTTAGCATTATAGAAACATGTGAGCTTCCACTGACAGACAGGCAGTGGTTGAGTGTTAGCTATATTGACAGGAGGCAAACCTCAAGGCTCCCTGATAGAAGACAAGGATCCTAGTACTCAACCAACACGGAGCGCGCTCGAGTCACCAGCCTTTGGGCTAGTAGTTAAGGACTTCGCCTTTGCTCCATTTGGTCTCCAAGATCGCTGTTGACTCCCCTTTCACACTTTCCTTTTAGTTCCAATCCTCCGCTATAGTGAAAAGTCAATTTCATATAACTATCGTTTGGAATGCCCATGTCCCAGGCCTCATGATCCTACACGTGTAAGAGAAAATGAGTAGGGTTGATTCCAGGTTTCAAAGAAGAAAACTTCGATTCCTGAGAGTTAAGGAAGCTGCCCAAGGTTTGCAGCTCAAAGTGATTCTCCTGGCATTTGGGCCAAGGTGGGAGGAGTGCCATTCACACATTTTCCAGGGCACTGGACTGCCTCTGTTAAATATCAAAGCCCGGCCACAGCCTTTGACCATGTTCAAAACACAGTCAGATGTCAGATCGTAATCCATCTTCACAGGAAACCTCAAACGTAGGTGCCACATTTCATTTGTTCTAAACCACCCCCCCCTTCTTCTTTCTTTATTTTTTAGAACTACTTTAGCTTCTCTGATTCCAGGAGACATTTTTCTTGCCCATAGTGTGTCAGTCTAATTGCAAATTATTTTGTGCTTTCTTAGTACATGGAGAAATAGCAGCTTGGATTCAAGTTCAATACAACATGATTATGTACCTTCCACAGCTGAGAGAACAGCGCAGGGGAACCTGGTCTCCAGCCCAAGGTGTCTCTTTGACTTTCACCATCTTTCCACGATCCACACATTGAAAGGAAATGGCCCCGACTTTCTCCCGAAGACACAGCGAAGCTAGCACAGGTTCAGCGAGCTATGCCAGGCATCAGGTGAAGCTTCCTGGGAGGATAGAGTCATGTGTCTCTCCTCTCCTGGATGTCTATGTAAACCTATAACAAAAAGGCTGGATGGCGTAATGAAGAATGTAGAAAGGGGAGCTTCCTCCCTTGTGTCTAAATCTTCCTGGGAACTACACAGAGAAAATCTCAGCTGGTTGTGATGTGACACAATTGGAAGATTCGAAGAAATGGGATCCGGAAGCCTGACTTGGTGAAGATCATCGTCTGCCTGTCCCTGCCAGCTGGAGAGAGCTCTTGACAACGTGAGAGCTGCCTGCTCCAAGCCTGGGTCGCAGCCCAATTGCTGGATGACTCAGGCGGCACTGCTACCACCACTTCCCTCGGTCGACAGTCTAGACTGTGCTGGAGGCACTCATTCTTGATATCGGGCCCAAATTTCCCAGCGTGTATTCACGGTACCGCGTTCCAAGTGCTGTAGTCTTGGGCTCCAAGCAGCTAATATCCACAAGGAATCTTCGTTAGGAAAAAGAAACATATTTTACAATCGGGAACAATAAGGAGATAATGCAGGCCCTGATCTAAAACAGGCAGGTCTGAGATCCAGTTGCTTTGTGCTTTCAGAGCTTAAGGGGTCAAGGGGTCAATGACTACCTGCCAGGGCTGATAATCATCTCAAAGGAGGTGATATGAAGGCAAGAGTATGGGAGCCATTTCCCCCTTTAAAGAAAAGAGCTTCACCAGGTCAGAGGGTCTGTGGGTCACTCTGTGTTGATGTCCAGTGTACAAATCTTAATTCACTAGGGCTCTCAGGAATGAGCCCTGCTCCCTCCGTGGTTAAGTATTCGCCTGGCAAGTAAAAGGTTGGAGGTTTGCACCCACTCATGGCTCTCCAGGAGAATACACCTGGCAATCTGTCTCTATAAAGCTATCGCTCTAGAAATCCACATGGGACATTCTATTCTGTCATACAGAGTTGCTATGATACAGAAATGACTTGAAATCTCCCACTGAGAATAAGGATTTCATTCCTTAGGCATCCCCTCAAGCCTATGATGTCAATGCTGTTGTTCTCACGGTAGCGACAAAAACCAAACCAAGCAAACAAAACAACAATGACAGCTTGAGGGACTCAGTAAGTTCCCCCAGATTCGCGCCCCATCCCAGGTGAGCTGTGCACTCCGCCTTCGTCCGTGTCGTTGCACCTACCACTGCCAGGACTGACGCTGAATAAGGACAGAGGTCTAGTTGGGTTGGGTGACTAAGGGAGAAATTGGGGAAGGTTAGTTTGAGTTAGAAAGAGGGGTACAGTCTTGTATCTTTTAGGCGCTGGTCTGATAATCTTTAGAATGTATATGGCTAGAAAAGAGAAGAGATCTGTTTCAGTATAGCGATCTCAGTAACCTCTGGCATCTTGATGTGTGAAGATAGATTTGAGAAGGATGAGGGCAATGAATGTACAAATGTGCTTTACACAATTGATGTATGTATGGATTATGATGAGAGTTGTATGAGCCCCTAGTAAAATGATAAACAAACAAACAAACTTGGATTAGGGAAGTGATCCTAAACAAAACCTTTAAAAATGAATCAAAGGGAGTGGGGTAGTTTAGGGGCAGACTTCTTATCTTCCATGCGAGGTCTGAGTACTTGGGTTTGGCCACTGTGCCTCAAGAGGAGCCAACAGCCGGTCACCTATCAGTGTGGCTAAGAAGCTGAATAGTTTTTCACGGAGCTTCACGATGAAGACAAACTCGAAAAAATTCTCTGGCCATCTACTTCAGAAAGTCGGTCATTGAAAAAAACAAAAGCGCCCTACCAATCCCAACAGTACAATTCCATGTGGCCTGGGTTCACCATGCGTCATCTCACCAGCAGCTAACAACAACTACTGTTTATTTGGGAGTTCTCAGAAGAATATTGTCTATTTTAATTATCTTGATGTAAAATGTCTTGTCTTTTTCTTTGAAAAGCTACCATACTTCTTCTCAAGGCAGCCGTGTTTGCTCAGACTAGTGCAATAGACAGAGAAGCATCTCCTGAACACAAATGGACCAAGTCTAATCTACACTACGACTAGAATGTTGGCTTTCAGCAAGTCATTCAACCTTCCAAAGTGCGAGTTCTCTTGTCTGTAAAATAGAGGCAGTAGTACTTCTCTTGGAAAATTTCAAAGAGATCATCTACATAGAGCTGATTAGTTCGCTCTCTTCAAAGGCTTTCGGAATCATCTTGAACTTGGTCTGCTACAGCGGCAGACACATATTTAAGTTTCTTTCTGCTCTGTCTCCCTTACACCCTCTTGGCTCCTTAGAGATTCCACACCACTGGGTCTCTTGCACCCGCATCAGTATCCAGCAAAGAGGAGACGCTCAGAAAACGTCGGCGCAGCAGTGGGGAATGTTGTGCAGGGAGCAGGGAAAAATGCGAAAAGGGGAGATTTACATGAGCCAAATTCAGAAATTAGAACTCGCCCCCCGGTTGTCCTTGATCTTTGGCTTCCAGGCTCCTTCCACCTTCACAAGCTCTCCTCGCCACCCGTGCCTCCCCCACCTGTACGTGGAACGGAAAACACTTTTAGGTTTAGGAAATGGAGTATCTTTTCACAGGAAAGCAGTAAAATTGTAAATGTTAACTCTTGGTATTTTACTGCTGAGAAAACTCTTTTGTGTCCATTTCCATCCCCTTCGAGTCCAGCAACAACTTTTTGAAGGAGGATGGGCAGGCAGAACTATTGTCATTGTACAGGGGGAGAGATTGACTTTCAGAGAATAAAAAATAGAAGTCCAAGGTTGCTCTGTTCCTGGTGACAAAGTCAGATCTTCAACCCTAACTTGCCTGACTCTCCCTCTCTTTGGCTTCCCCTGTGCTTCAACCCTCAAGATCATGCACATCTATTAAGGTTAAAAATAATTTTTAAAGTTTCACCGAAATCTCAGCTATGAGTAGACTTCTCTCCAAGTCTCAGATGGGAGCGCTCCCAGCCTATACTTCCTGCTCACTCGTTAGACAGGCCTTTAAGTCGTTTGGAAGAGATGGGTCCCGCAGAGCTGAACAGACACGAGAGCTGAATCATTGTTCGCTCGACGGTTTGATCGAAAGAGAACGGCGTGGGTGGCGGCGTCCCAGACAGAGACACTTGGCCAGATGGAGATGTGCCTGTAAACTTGGATCTGGTTCCTGCTATTGCCGGAACCCCGGTGCTGCTCTCTTTGACTGAGCAGACTGTGGAGGTGGTGGCGGCTAGGGAGCCACTCCCCAGCTCATGGAGTTTGGGGACCCTTCAAGCAGGGTCTCTTCCAAGGATGACTAGGGGCCACAGCCAACCTGGATGAGAGGCTGAGATCCCAAGAAGTGCAGACACTCTCTGGTTCTTGGTAAGGAAAGTTGGGCAGTAGCAACAGCATGGCAAAGATACTGTTTATACAACACCCATCTGGTGAGCATTCTGGGTGCTTCCCTTCAGACAGCCAACTACAATACAGCACGTTCCGCGGGAGCAAAGGACTCACTCTGCCGCCGATGAACTGCCTGCAGGACCGTGCAGAACGAGCCCACTCAAAATGGAGAAGCCAGTAAAATGGATTCTCCTATTTCCTGTTAATGACCACAATAATAATCAGGACCGTGACCATTTTTTCCTTTCTCTGTTAACCATTTCTAATCTTTGCAATACTTTTGCTCAGTATCTTACCCATTCTATTCAAGAGGACAAAATATTAATGATTTGCTCGAAGCCATCCACCTTGTATATCGTAGACTTGAGGTACCAAGGCCAATCAAATGTCTCCTGATGCCAGGTTACTCAGCCAGCAGGTGATGGAGCTAGACCTGCCATCAGGTCCGTTTGACTTTGAATCCAGCCAAACTGTCTTTCATGACCTGCATACCTCTTACATGTTCCTCCACCGCCACCCAGCCTCTACATCTCACCTGTGTTTCCTCCTTATCCTTCTCTGCTTCCCGGCAGGAACACTAGGGAAAGCACTGGGGAGCATAGCCGAAATTCCCTTAGAAGATGACAAAAACTACATTATTCTTGCTGGCTCAGCACTGAGATTTTATACGGCTTCAACCGGCTGGAACCTTCAGACAAATGGCCCCCTTTGTGTATTTTGTCAAATGAAGCTGCACATTTTCATATCCACAAGGCCTGACTGAGATCTTGAGAAGTGGGAACTCCTCCTCCTGCCACCTCCAACTTCCCCAGCTCTTTGCCTGGCCCGTCCTGCTCTTTCTTGGGAGTGCATACAGGGAACGCTAACAGCGGGATGAGTCTGCAGCCTGCCTGGGGGTGTGTCTGGCTTCTTGGTGTTTCTTTCCCCTCCTGGAGGTGAATTCTGGGGGAATCAGTCAGATTGGAAGCCCATCTAGGAGGTCACTCGTTTTTGGTTATCTCCCACCCTGGGCTAAGAGGGAAAGAAAATCAGGTCAGAGAAAGGGTCTCAGAACACTGGTGTGCACTTTTGACATAAATGAAAGGAGGGAATTAAGTGTTTATAATAAATTAAAAGGCATATTACCTTGGGAAATTTTGCGGCAAAAGACTTCTTTAAAGTGTTGGAGAGCAAAATGTCACTTTGAAGACTAAGGTGCACTTGACTTGGTATTTCAAGTCACCTCTTTACATGCCGAAAGGAAAACCACGGTAGTGATGCGCTTGAACTATAGTGTTGGTGAAGACTGTGGAATATACCATGCGCTTACAGAAGAGGAGGATTGAACCTTACATGCTTTGAACACGTTGTCAGGAGAGGCCAGTGCCTGGAGAAGGACAGGCTATAGTTGCTTGGTACAGGAGGGGGCAGTGGACAAGAGAAAGGCCCTGAGCAAGAAGAGTTGGCACGGCGGCTGCACCCATGGGCTCAAGCAGAGGAACCGCTGTGAGGACAGTGTAGGACTGAGCAGTGCTTCATTCTGTGGTGCACATGATGGGTTGGAACCAATTCGATGGCATCTGACTACACAACAGCAACAGGAAAAATCGAAGGACCCCTGGTAGTGTAGTGGGTTTGGGGTTGAACAGCTAATGCAAGGTCAGCTGTTCCCATCCTCCAGGAACTCTGTAGGAGAGAGATGGTGCAATCTGTTTCCACAGAAATTGCAGCTTCAGAAACGCTGGGAGTAGTTCCACCCTGTTCTCCAGGGACACCGGGATTCTGAACCAATCCGGTGGCTGTGACTTTGGGGTGGAACAGAAGAATGATCACAACTGTCCCGGGAGAAGGCAGATGCTTCAACGGCGTGCCCTCCAAGAGTGCTGCTTTAGAGCTCACTCGCTGGTTCTGGGCTCCTTGCCTCCTTAGCTATGAGCCAATTCCTGCCCGCTCATTGAGACATCTACATGGCATTGGGCTAAGATCACACTCAGCTCCTAAGATGCATTTCTTGGTATTCCGGGGAAAGTGTGGTTAAGTATAGCTGGCTATTGGAGTAGGGAGTCTCCCATATATGGTGGGGCGGGGCGGGTGTGTGTATGTTCAAAAGGTGTCTAGGAAAATGGAATTAAAAGAACACGGAATTCTTCCCTGAGCTTCTTGAAGGCGCTCTACTTATTGGTAGATCTTCAGCAGCAAAAATAGGAAGAACCGTAGGTCAGTAAAGATCCAGGAGAAAACCTGGAGAAAAATAAAGAAGAGGACAAACCAGTTTGAAGTGGGAGGGAAGGCTGGTCACCTACTATGATCTGTGCTGCAGGGCTTCAGGCCCATCTCTTGGCAGGATTGGACTGAATGACTTTCGGAGGGAAATATAGAAAGTGTGTGTGTGTGGGGGGGGCTTTATAAACATATGATTCCACAATCCTGCTAATATTCTCGGATCATTATTAAAAATCTAGGGAAGTTTTTTTTTTTTATCTATGGCCCCTTTTGCTTTGGTCTTTTTCACATCTCTTGGTTTTTGCTAAGGTATCAAGTGATTTTCAGTGGAATATGTCCATCATAGAGCTGTCTGCTCTCAATAGCATCACCACTCTATACAGATAACCTGTCTGTGCAATACACTCCTTAGATATATCACTTCTAAGCAATTCTGTGTTGTTGCTCAGTGCTGTTCACACAATTCTGGTTCACAGCCATCTTAGAGTAGAGCTACCCTGTATGGTGTATTAGGCTGTCAATATTTTACCACATATAAATTGGTTATAACATTCGTTGAAAAAATGACTATTTCAGTGACGAATCTTATTTACCAGCGGATTGAACTAAAGACTTTCTGAGATGCGCCATAATTTTGAGATCTTCAAAATACCAAGCTCACAGCCATTGGATTGATTCTGATTCATTGAGCTCTATTGGACAGAGCAGAGTTGCCCCCGTGAGTTTTTGACACTGTAACACTTTATGGGAGTAGAAAACCTCATCTTTCTCCCAAGTAGAGGCTGGGCAGTTTCAAACTGCTGACCTCATAGTTGGCAGCCTGTGTTAGTCTGGGCAGACTAGAGAAACAAATTCATAGTTACTCATACGTGTATAAGAAGGAGCTTTATATACAAGAGCAATTGTATATTGAGAAAAGATCCCAGCCCAGTCCGGATCAGGTCCATAAGTCTGATATTGCCTTATATGTCCAATACTAATCTATACATTCCTCTTCAGATTCACGAAACATATGTAATGACATCGAATGCAAGAAGATCACAGGCCAGAGGGTAGGAATTCTTGTGGATCCAGTGGTGGTGGAAGTGACTTGGTGCTGGCAGTGGTCTCCACATGGCTCCTCCAGCTCCAAGGCTCTGGTTCCATCAATATAGTTCCATGTGGCTTGTGAACAGGAATGTCTTGCAAGGAGTGAGCATGTATCCCGCCGCCAGTGAGCTATCTATCTCCTTAACACCTCCAAATGAAGTCATCAAGCTGCAGCCCGATTGACAGGCTAAACACCACTCCTTCACTCTTAATAGTCTCAAGTTGACAACAGATTACGTAACTACCACACAACCCAACACATAAATACTATGCCACCAGAGCTTCAGATCTCAGAAGCAGGAGAAAATTCTGGCAGCATTCAAGGATTGTTTTACACCCTTTCTCCCCCACCACATATAGTTTTCTGGTTTCATTTTGAAAGTAATTTGCAGATTGCATGCATTTAGGAAAAGGAACATATCGGACCCAATTGTGTGCGTATGTGATTATAATAGTTAAAAATTATTTGGGCTCTCCCTCTCACTGTAAATATGGGTAACGTGTTTGAGTAAATGGCCTGGGGGCATATCTGACCCCCTCCAGCTTCACCAGTAGAAGGAGAATGCCACTGCACACCGCTTGGCCGATTGCCCCAAGGTAGAAGTCACCATGCCTCCAACCCTTGGCTTCTCTACACCAACTCTTCCTCCCAGGGCTTCCTACTTCTCTGCTGAATCCTGTCATCCATTTCAATGGCCATTAGAAACTCAGAAAATATTCATAACAACTAGTCAAGATCATAAAACTTTGGGCAGACAATCTGATTCACAGCAGCATCCTTCCTCAGCCAGCATCTTCTCTCTGATTCCCAAATCTCAGTCACATGTTCCCTTGGCCTTTGCCTCCCTGGGCCCGGAAGGCTGCCCACTGACCTGACTCATAGTCTCAGTGCAACGCCTCTGCTTTGTCCCAGGCTGCCTATGCATCCTTAGCAGGGATTTCTAATGTAGTCTGATAGTGACTCTTATAAGGGTCTCGAGAGCTCTCTCTATGTTGTGCCTCTGAGATGACTCTCTGATACACAGGGTAATGGCAGGCCAAATTTACCACCTCCTCTATTCGTGTTTCACGTACCCTATTTCTGTGGTACCACCCGCTCATGTGGTCGGAGTTAGAGAGGAAAGGCTAAAATAGCCCTAAGTAAGTGACTTCACTTCACAACAATGTTGTACAGAGTAATCTAGTTGTGGGTTTTCAGAAATAAAAAGAAGAGAAAACTCAAGCGAACCTGTAGAAATGGAGATGACGTAAGGGAGGAAGAGAGGAAGGGAGGAAGGAGAAAGGCGGGCAGGCAGTTGTTGATAGGGACCTGCAATGGGAAGAGTACTTTGTGAGTTTGCAAGACTATTTGGCTATCTCTTTTGAGGAGACTTAATTTAGGAAAGAGCTGGGTTGAGATTAAAGATTAAGTTATGTCTCAGGTGTTCTTCATGTCTAAAAGGGGGCCATTTACCAATGGAAACTGTAGTAAGAGTTGTTTTCTGTAATAATTAACGGTGCCTCTATCGGTTTAGTATTCAGAGATAAAAAATTCCCTAACCCTAGAAGACTACAGTGACACAGAATTGGGAGGGCACCACAAAGTCAACAATTAAATGGTTTAAACCGGTTAGCCTGAGCATCTGCCCAATCAGGGAAGGCATGACTGTGAAAAAAGGAAAACAGGTGCATTTTTCAGGGCTGGTTCAAGGTCTTATGTCAACCATTTGTCTCTGATATTGTCTGCTTCAGGTGATAGGAATATTTAAATCTGACCTTCAATTCTCTGACGGTTGGCTAGTGCAAAGAGTGGTCTTAGCCTTTTTTAACTGTGTCAGATGAATACAAGGTTTTATAGCTTTCAATTTGGCTCCAAGGAGTCTTGATGATGTAATGGGTTGTACGGTGAGTTGCCAACTGCAAAGTTATCACTTCAAACCCACCAGGCACTCTGAGGGAGAAAGATGAGGCTTCTTGCTACCATAAACACTTACAGCCTCAGGGATCCTATTCTGTCCTATAGGGTCACTGTGAGTTGGAATCAACTTCATAGCAGTGGATGAGTAATTTGGCTACATATGGATTGTTGAAGAGGACTAAGTATATCCCATTCCAACAAGTTCTAATGAATCTTTTATTTGCTGTCCCTTCCAATGTATAAATTTTTCTGGGGATGTGTTGAGTATATTTCAAAATGCTAGTTTCTGCTTGTCAAAGACTCCTCTTTGTGAAAGCTCTTCTTTATAATACTATACTAAAGATAGCAAAACTTCAGGAATTCAACTTGGAAATTTAAGGGGCAGTATAGGCAACATCACCATAGTAGCCCCATAGGACAGGGTAGAACTGCCCCTGTGAATTTTCAGGACTGTATCTATTTATGGAAGTATAGCGGTGATTATGTTTTGTCTTTTCTCCTGCGGACATTATAAGGAAGCTTCATGAGTCTCTGAGTAGTTGATTAATGGAGGATAAAGTCGTAAGATTGAAATGATGTGAAATTCAGATTTAAAAGAACAAAGTGGATAATTCTATCATCAATCTAAGAACAATTACTTCTTATGGCGGAGCCCTGATTGATGTTTACCCTCAGGAAGAAATCAATGAAGATTTGAGAGCTGTAAGAAAGTGTGGCGGAGTACTTGAGTGGAGGCCCACTGTCCATCCACTACCTTAATACTCAACCTATACACATATGCACATAGATCTATTTCTCAGACTTCTATAAATGCCTTTTGCCTCCTAGTTCTTTTCTCTATTTCCTTTTACTTTCCTCTTGTCCCACCATCATGCTCAGCCGTCATTTGGGTTTCAGCAATTCCTCTTGGTTGTATTACCCTTGATCAATGCCTACCAGGTCTTTCACACCCTCCTTGTCACTGATTTTGGATCACTTGTTGTTCCCTTGTCCCTGGGTTGGTTAACACCACTTCCTTACCCCCAACTCCCCTTCTGCCATGTCCCCTCAGGAACCATCAGTCCTGTTGTTTCCTCCACCAGACTGTTTATCCGGCCTATCTTATGTAGATAGACCTGCAGAGATAATAATATGCACACAAAAAACAAGACAGAGGAAAACAAAGTGACAAAAGAAAGCAAAACAACAACAACAAAACCAATGACACAAAAAAGAAAGAAAAGCCTGTAAATAGTTCAAGGTCTGTTTGTTGACCTTTAGGAGTATTTTCAGGTCAAGTCTGATGGGGTGCCACACCCTGGTCCCAAAGTCTATTTTTGGTACTCTCTCAGGACTTTCTTGCTCTGATCCCCTTGCTGTTCTGTTGAACATCTTTTGTTCTATTAAATTGGCATTCAATGACGCTCACCTTCCCGACATGGTCCTGAAGACAAATGTGTGCATAAGCAAATGTGATGAAGAAAGCTGATGGTGCTCAGCTATCGAAAGATATAGCATCTTAAAGGCTTGAAGGTAAACAAGTGACCATCTAGTTCTGAAGCAACAAAGCCCACATGGAAGAAGCATACCAGTCGGTGTGATCCGGAGGTGTCGATAGGATCAGAAATCAGGCATCAAAGAACCAAAAAATCATATCATTGCGAATGAGAGGGAGTGCAGAGTGGGAAACCATAGCCCATCTGAAGGGTCGCAAGGAGGAGAGGAGCAAGTCAGGGTGCAGTGTAGCAATGATGAAACATACAACTTTTCTCTAGTTCATCAATGCTTCCTCCCCACCCACTATCATGATCCCAGTTCTACCTTACAAATCCAGCTAGACCAGAGGATATACACTGGGACAGATAGGAACCAGAAACACAGGGAATCCAGGACAGATGATCCCTTCAAGACCAGTGGTGAGAGTGACAATACCGGAAGGGTTGTGGAAAGGTGGAGTAGAAAGGGGGAACTGATTACAAGGTTCTACATATAACCTTCACCCAACAGAAAAGTGGGTGAGGGGAGATATCAGACAGTGCAAGATATGAAAATAATAATAATAATGTATAAATTATCAAGGGTTCATTAGTGAGGGGTGTAGCAGGGAGGGAGGGGAAAATGAGTTGATACTAAGGGATCAAGTAGAAAGCAAATGTTTTGAGAATGATGAGGGCAACCAATGTACAAATGTGCTTCACACAACGGATGGATGGATGTATTGTGATAAGAGTTGTACAACCCCCCACATAAATTATTTAAATAAAAATGTGGTGAAGAAACTACAGAGTGCCCAGCTACCAGAAAGAATAGCACCTGAGGTTTTAAAGTCTTGTCTTCAAACAAGCAGCCATCTAAGGGAAGCATCAACTAAATCCACATGGAAGAAGCACACCAGCCTGTGTGATCCAAGGATTGTAAATGATAATACAATCCAAATCTGAGAAGGAGAATGGTGTCGGGGCTTAAATTGTAAACAGCTGACTCACTGAAAGCTACGGGTGACAAAGAGTGGGAGGCCCAATTCCATTTTCAGAGTCCACAGACAGATAAAGCCTCTAGATCACAACCCAGGGAGGTGAATGGCCTCGTTATCTGACAGAGCGCATTGTAAAGTCGATTGTGGAAATATAGTTAGGTTCAAAGGTAATGCCCTATCATTCAACCTCCCTTTTGACCTATTTGAAAGTTGTTTCCATTTTTTTAAAAAGTGAAAAGGAAATACACGTGGATTAAGCCTCATATATATCCCCTCTGACCACAGGCCAGGGGTGTGAATAGCCTTTCTATGATGCAGAACACATTCAGAAGTGGATTATTGCTCTTACTATATAGTTGGGTTAAAATTCATCACCTCGTCATTTGACCTCCCATTTGACACATTTAAAATTTATTCCAAGTTTGAATATTTTGTACTTTCTTTTAGATGAGGGTTTTCTCTGTTTTACTTTGTTGTTATTTATTTCCATTTATTATTCTGTATGTTTCTCTATATATGAAAAGCAGGATAGGTAAATCTACAGAAAAGTAATTGGATGAATGCTTTCTTAGGGGTGTAATGGGGGAGAGTGGGGAATTGGGAGCCTATAGCAATGCATATAAGAAATGCTAAAATTGATTTTGGCAAAGATTGTACACCTTTTCTTTTTATGCTTGAACTATTGACCTGTAGGCTATGTGAGTTATATGCCAATAAAATAGTATTTTTATAAAAAGAACTTAGTAGAGGACCCTGAACTGAGATACATCTTAAGTTTCCCAAAACCTTGCCCTCAGGCGATTAGTATTTCATTATGAAATGTTTGAGAAATCTGGCACAGTTCTTGGATGACATTACTGGTGAATTAAGTTTCTTGAATAATCCATATGCATGTGAAAATTAGGCATTTAGAAAGAAGACTCAAGAAGAATCAATGCGTTTGAATTGTTTGTGCTGGTGAAAAATATTGAAAGAACTATGGATTGCCAAAAGAATCAACAAATCTATTTGGGAAGAGGTACAATCAGAAAAGATTCTTAGAAGCCAGAATGCTGAAACTTTGTCTCACCATTACATTGGACATGTTTATCAGGCGAGCCTCGTCCCTGCAGAAGCACACCCTGCGTGGTGAAGCAGAGGACCATCTACAATGAGGAAGAGCCACACAAGAGGGACTGACGAAGTGACTGCACCCCCGGGCTGCATCCCACTTACGAGGATGACACGTGGCAGGTTGTTTTACGCTCTGTTGTACGTAGGGTCACTCTGGAGCTAAACTGAGGGGGGCACCTCCGAAGAACAGCAATGATTTTCCCTTTGGGTGGAAGCATTCCCTTCGCATTGTGCCATGGCGGTCTTTATAGCACAGACCCTTCTTGAAAACAACATCCTCACCAGGAGCACCACAAATTCCTTTCAATGACCAAGGAGTCCCAAATGATAAAGCTGAATTGGATGGTTAAACCCTAGTCAGTTGATTCCTCTCTGATGCATGTTGGACCGCATCTGGTTTTCAACATGTTCTCTGTGTTTTTATTTTCCATAGTGATGTTTATCTCAGATGTGTTTTGTCATTGGGGTAACCCTCTTGAATTTTGGTTACATGCTTCTTTACCTTTATTTCCGAATTTGGAACCCAGGAGTGATGAAACTATAGAGACAGCAAGTAGAATAAGGGCTTGTGGGGGTCACGGAGTGGGAGAGTAAAGGACAGCTGATATCAAGGAGTTCAAGAGGATGCTTTGAAACGAATTGTGGTAGCAATTGTCCAATACTGCTTGATGCAATTAAACTAGGGAATGATATGGTATCAATAAAATGGGTTTGGGGGAAAAACACACAAATAAACATCTTCCTGGTGTTCTCTGCTTTCTGCTAAGATCCATCTGAGATCACAATGATGTCCCCTGTTCCAGGTCCTCTTCAGAATCCAGGCTGAATCTCCGTCAGCTCCTTCAAATGCATCGGCAGCAGGGTACTGAGAGGTCGGTCTTGAAATGTTCTTTTTGATGATGGATGTAACATCATCCCTCTTGCCGTTATCATTCCAAGCATACTAAACCATATGATTTTCTGATTCAAAATGGCCAATGCCAGTCCATTTGAGCTCATTAATGCCTGGGGACTTTATGTGTTTCATTTCATTATTGATATTCCTTGATTTATACTTTGTCCATTCTAAGTTCTGACCACTAAAAGATGCTTGTAGCTCTAAGTCATCATGACCAAGTCTAGTTGGAGACGGCAGCTCTGCCTCAGTTATATTTTGAATGCCTTCGGACCTGAGGGCTCAACTTCTGGCACTATATTTGGCAATGTTCTGCTGAGACTCATGAGGTTTCCAGCATCTGACAGTACTTCAGTGACATCCATAAGATCGTCAGTGGCTAATTCCTCTGAAGTGGACAGCCTCTTCCTCCACTTGTCTGTCAGTGTGTCATGCTGCGGTGGCTTGTGTGTTGCTGTGATACTGGGAGCTACATCCCTGATATGTTCAATGCAAGCAGGGTCACTCATCGTGAACAGATTTCAGAGGGATTTTCAGACTAGGAGCAGACTAGGAAGAAGGAATAGCCACATCATTACTAGCACAGTTTTATAGTTATTTGAGAGTGGAAGTGAAAAGTCTGTAACTGCCATTCAAGTATAATCTGAGAAGGTAAAACGTTTTACTTCCATAGGGAGGACTTCAAGGTGTTTTCTGTCATGAGAGTGAGGAAAAATCAAGCAATAACGTTAGATGGCGATGTGCTAGAAAACCTTGGAATCAATTGGGTGGCAGTGTGTTCGGTTTGGGGTTCTGAGTTAATATGGTTTTAAGGTCTCAATCCTTGATGGTGTCCTGTACGCAACCTTCGTGTATGGCTCACCTTACAGGAGAACATAATGAATTAGAAAATGCAGGTAAGAAATCAACCAAACTCACAGCGCTGTTTGTGTTATAGCTGCATATCAACAATTATGAGACGAATTCATCTGTTTAATTTCCAAAGCAAATTGCTCCTCCCTGCAGGGAATAACCTAAAAAGAACTCATATGAACAGTCTGCTGTCTGATCTATGAGGTAGTTTCACTTGCAAGGATATGCATCGGTTATAACCGTATAAGTGACAGATTGGTTCACTACCAACTGGCTTGGATGCTCAGTCTCTTTTGGGTAGCTTTGAATTATACGTTTTGGTTATATGGACCCAACTTTGCCTTGGCCCCCACCAACCCAAATTGGATTAGGTACTCTGAGTCTAAGATAGATTCAAGGGCACATTTTAAGTGAAGCCACCTTATCGGCTAATGTACCCACATTAAGAGCTCAATGGTCTCAATTAATGTGTTGTTGACTTCATCATTTCGTGGCAGTATTCTCCTTTCCAATAGGACATAACGTGTTGTAGCATATATGGAAAAATTAACCAAATGTACACAAACATCCCTAAATGGCAATGCCCACAGGCTTCCAGAGATCTATACCAAAATAGCAAGGATGACAAAAGCATCACTCCAAAACAGAATGGCCTTTGACATTTCCGTGTAGCCCACGGGTGGATCTGGGCCAAAATAAAATCAGACTGCTGTGCTACATTCCCGACAATGGTGCTAATACATTAATCACTGCAATGCAGCCTCCTACTGTAATGATCCTTAACCAATACTGTAAGTGGTTGGTTTTCCTATTTGGGTGCACAATGGGAAAAATGCTATTTATTTTTGGGATTTTGTATTCATGTTCGTTTTTAGTATTATGGTTATAGTTACATAATGAGTATGATTGTGTTCCTTTAGTTAGTCACAACCTACCCATGAAATGTTGTCCTTCTAAACCATGTGATCCATCACACGAACGGACACAAGCTGTCATCCACAATTGCATTCTTAAATGATTTCTCTTTTTCTCTCCCTGGGCATATTTCATCTCATATTTTTATAGCTTTGTCTATCAAGATGTTGCCCATAAAACCTACTCACGCGGAAGATGAACCTTACTAATTAGACAAAGAGAAGGTTAAAAAAAGTCTAAGTTCACCAAGAAAATTGAAACTTTGCAGAAGATTGCTTTGTGGTAGATGGTCGGTACCTTCCATTGGAGGATTGATCTAAAGAGGGAAAGGCAGATACCAATTTTCAGACATGAAGACTCTCATTGCCAGACAGGAAGAGTGGGATCCACATGCCTTCCCTGAGTACAAAAGGTCAGGATGTAAGCTACTATTTCCTGCAAAGAGTCTGTCAGGTGTAAAACGATGCCTGGCTAAAAAGAATTTCTCTACACAAACTGGTTGGTGGCATTCACCTAGTGGGTGAGACTCACTTTCCAACCCCAGTCAAATGTCTGACAGTGACATTTTGCAGGACTCCCAAGGGGATGCTACATCCCGTCAGTCATTTAACCCCTCCCTTTCCTTTGTCTTCTGTGCACAAAATTCTAACTGCACTGAGACAGTGGAAGGCTTTGTATTTTACTTGGCTCTGTATTATTCCTCAATAATACTCCCCGCCATTTTTTTTCAAAATAGGACACTTTCTTAACTGACAGGAGAGTATTAGAGAAATTGTGGAAGGATTGTCCTCTGATTCACAAAGAGATAATTATCGTCAGTAACTCTTTTGATGCCCTTTCCAGTCGAGAACATTTTGTTCTCCTGATTTTCATAGTTCCTCTTCTCCCCCCACCTTCTTTTCTGTCCCTCACTCCTTCACCAAAACGACAGTGCTGGAATGAGTGCCTCCGCACCAGGTATTAGCAAGAAAGCAGGCTGATTACACAAATTTGTACTGAAGTGCTGGTGTAGGAAAGTCTCCACACATTCTCTACGGTGTTTGCATTGTGAGAGAGTATAAGTCAACCTAACTGACATTCTACTACGTCCTCGGTTCCTCAGACAATGGGGATTGGTTCTTAGAGAAATATGAGTCAGATAGAGCGGTTTTGAGTTGAGCAACCAGAAACGATTGAGATGCTTCGCTTTCCATCACCTCCCAGAGCTATCCAACCTTTAAGCCTGAGACTGTTGATTTAAAAGCTGCTTCTAGAGATTCTCTAATAATAAAACACTGGAAGAATCCCACCAAATATGTACTCTAAGTGCCTGAGTGCGCTTTTCATTTTTGAGAGGGAGAAGGACCAAAAGCAATTCTGGAAGGCAGAACATGAAAAACAGGAGGATTCAATTAGGACAAAAAGCTTCAGGATCACCCCCTTGGGACCACACTGCCTCATTCCTGCAAAAGATTCCATCTTTGAAATTTCTTCTTTACAGAACTCACCCATCCCTTGAAATTTCACAGCTGTGATACAGAAGGACTTTGAAGGCAGTAAAGACAAGGGAGATTTTTTTCTCGTTCTTTCATGGTCATATTTAACAGCCGTGCCCGAATGGTATTAATAAGCATTTAAACTTCAAACCCTTAACTTGACATGTCTACATCCTTTCTATCTTTGTTATGTTTTTGTTGTTGTCATTACACTAAATATTTCTTATGGTGCACGAGGGACTTTAATAGGTTCACTTCCTCTGGATGCAGAAAAGTGGTTTTTGTTCATTTAAATTGCTATCAGTGTCCCAGAAGCGCTGACGTGAGGATTCACCATATTGGAGAGGCAGGCGCCTAGGAGAGTGAGCCCGGGGATTGGATTGAAACTGCAATAACGGTACCTGAGCACAGGAAGGAAACATTGCAGGTGTCCTTTAAAAAAAAGAGGCCTCCCTCCAAGATGAGGTGGCACAGTGTTATGATGAAGGCTGGCTCATATTTTTGTGCGAATCTCAGATGTACTATAGAACACTTGTGTGAGCGATCCCTAGCAAGCCATTCCACCCATTGGCCTCTGTTTCCTTGTCTGTAAAATGCTCCCTTGTGTAATGTGATGAGATTGAAATGACATCATATATTTTAATTGCCTTACACCTAAATATTGTCCAACAAATAATAACCCTTATTTCTGATTAAGTGATAGCATCCACAGCTGTCGGGAGACGAAAAGGGCATGTGCTCACAGGTCAAAGGGCACATAAAAGTTTGCAACACACAGGTTGTTAATGCCCCAGAGTTCCAATTCAGTCCTAGGGGAGGGCTGGTCACCACAAAACTCCAACATAGGCGATGGGGTGCAAGAAGACACAGCAGCGTGGGATTGCAGGCATGCTAAGGAGACCAGGCTGAGACGCAATAGGAGCTATTTCCTGAACCTCACTGTGACCTCTGAAACGCACCAACCCACTGTCTCAAAGTTGATTCTGACTCACAGACTCCCCTAAGACAGAGCACAAGCGTCCCTTTGGGGTTCCCAGACTTTAAATCTTTCTGAGAGCAGATGGCTTCCTCTTCTTGCGCCTGCAAAGTGGCTCAGTGGCTGGTACACTTGAATTACTGTCTTTGCAGTTGGCATCTCAGTGTTTAACCCGCTGTGCCACCAGGCTCCCTTTCTAATGGGAAAGTGCGATCTTCTGACAGTGAAGAATTTTCATCACAACAGCGGTGTGATTCAAGAGCCTTTTGAGAAACGTGCACTGGAGGGGAGCCTCATCTGTCTTTTCTGCCTGGCTGTGGGCTTTGGACTCCATGTTCCTTAGAGGTTCAGTCATGTACCCCCCGCATGGTCTGCTGGAGAGAAGAGCGGTGAGGTGCACGAGGCTAGGACTGTGCTCTCTACCACCCACAACCCGAGGGGACAGAATAGGACTTGTTCTTAGGTTTCTGAGTCCACAAATCTTGATGCAAGTGGGCAGCCTCATCCTGCTCTGGCCGACCATTGGTGGGCTTGTACCAGTGCCCTTGTTGTTAGCGGCCTAACACTTCACTTACTAAGCCACTGGGGCCCCTTTGACAGAGACAAGGAGGCACCCACGGAGGAAGACAGAGGCCACCTGCAGATTGCCAAGGGAAGGGAGCACATGGGGCTGTTGGCAGTGAAACAAGGGTCCTCCCCACAGTGGCTGTAGGGAGAACCTACGCCCACAGTCAGGGCTTGCATGCAGACTTCCAGCCTCCAAAGCTGTGAGTCGAGCCCCTGCTTGGAGACAGGCCTGTCCACAAGGTCACGATGGGCCTCTACATCTATGGGTAATTAGCTTCATCCATGTGTCTGCGCCAAGGCATATATTTACTGCTACGTGCTCTACTAGGAAGCCCTTTGGGGATAATTTCACTCAAAGGGGAGCATCAATCATGGCCAACTTGACTCTGGGAAACAAGGGGAGTTGGGCCCAAAGAAGAAGAATTACACTGTAATGAGTAAAATCGTTCTATTTCTGACATTTCCTAGAGAGAAAGTAAGTGAAGGAGACACTTTGGAGACATTTCTGTCTCCAGAATTCCCCCTGGCTGGAAAATGGTCATCGCTGTTCAGACGGGTACAGGGAAGTGAACCTATGCATTCATCTACAGGACAAGATTTAGCCAAACTTTTGATAGAGTGTAGTGGAGGAGGGGGTGCTATGGTGGCTAGAGTTTAGGTTGACTAGACTCTCCTGGGGGAAGGTAAGTGTGGAGCCCAGCCTACCAATCAGATTGCAGCCTAAGTACATCTCTTTGGATGCATGGCCTTTGTTAGAAGAAAGAGACCCTGAGTAGGCTGAGTTCTTTCTTGTCCTTTCACCTTCTGTTAGATCTGAATCGTGCTTCTGGTTCCTTGGTCTCCTGTCGGGTGGCCTGTCAATCGCGGGAGCCATCAGCAGGCTGCGGACTTTGGATTCATTTGGCTGCTCTCACCCTCATTTACTGCCACATCCTTCAGGTTGGAGTCCTCCTACTTCCTGTCCATCCGCTTCCACAGCTACACAAGCCAGGAAAAGCTCCCAGTTTACCTCTGACCTACAGATTTTAACCAGGCTCCACTTAAAACCTACTTCTACAACCGTGTAATCCATTTCTTCATATAAATATCTTTCTGTATGTGTTTATACATGTCTATACACATATAGGTATCTACATGCACATGCATATGTGTGTGTGTGAATGCACACACATACAAGCAGCACTGGTTTTGCTTCTCTCGAGAACCCACCCTAACACCGCTGCTGAGGGACAGTCACAAAGAATGAGCATTCATTCTGGAACCAGGCAACGGTGCATGGCATTGATTTCTGACTCCATCACTTATTACCTGTGCCACCAGAAAACATTTCTTCTCCTCTGGACTTCTGGGGTTTCTCTTGTTTGCTTGTTTTAAAAATGTATTAAAAGAGGAGTAGAAGGCAAACATCACTGCTATCAACCAGAGTGTGATGCATAAGCAAATCTATAAAGCAAAGTAGAATTGTTGCCTTGGGGTTCTGAAACTGTAAATCTGTGGGTGAACAGACAACTTCACCTTTCTCCCATAGAGCAAGTGGTGAGTCTGATCCGCCGACCTTGGAGTTAGCAGCCCAATGTGCAACCACGACTTCTTTATGAGTCTAATCAACCACGAAAACCTTAAGACTTACCTTTGCATACCTGTGTTCCAGCGATTGTTCGCATACAGCAGGATATGAAAGGTGGCTTTCAAGATAGGATTTTCCATCCAATCCTATCAATTAGGGAGCCCTGGGGACACTGTGGGCCAGACATTAAGTGGCTAATCACCAAGTTGGCAGTTCAAACCCCCTAGCTGACTCTGGGAAGATGAGGCTTTCTGCTCCCATAACGATTGATAGTCTCAGCAAGCGCAAGGGACTTTTCTGCTCTGTCCTATAAGGTTCTGAATCAAAACTGACTGGATAGTCTTGGGTGGTGGATGGTAGACGCATAAACTCATGGACTTTACTGTAGCTCTGTCTCGTACTACAAGCTACAGTTAATGGTCCACACCTCTAAGTATCGAACATTCGAGAGCACAGAGCTAGGCGATGCAGCTTGAGGGGGACCCCGATCATTCATGTTCCCCAAACTGCTCTTTACTCAGGCCGCTGTTGTGATGAAAGCCCTTCACTGTCAGACTAAACCCCACCTTCTTCGCGGGGAGTTAAAGAGATTGGAGATCAGCTTGTCTTCAGTCTCAGCCTGGCTCCCAGTACGTTTCAGTCTCATTTGACTTGTGCTCCGCTAAAGTCTCCGGACCCCCTGCACATATCCTTCCCCCGGTCTAGAGAGACTGCCCTGCTTCCCCAGGACAGAAATGGACCCTGTCCTTGGTGCCACCCCAGTGACTGTCCGGGTAAGTGTGGAGCTCCTGTCAATACACTCTGGCCCTTGGACTTGGCACAGGGTGGGCGGCTGTTTTCTTTAGAATTGTTGACTCACTAAGCCGTGAACCTTTGAGGGTGGAGAAGCCAATGAGTCAGGATCTAGCACTCAGTAGAAATAGGGAAAGGATTGAAGAGCTTGTTTTCTTTCTGTTTTGTGTTTTTCCAGCCCATCGCATAGCATTGCTCTTGGTGAGGTCCTGAGACCACCTGCATCCGCAGTCCCTCGGGGAGCCTGTTAAAAGTGGGAAGCTCTGAGCCTCACCCTAGACCTACGGCGTCTCTCGGGTGGGACTCTGGTATGTGCATTGCTATCATGCTTCCCAGGTAATTAAAAGCATGCTGCTGAAGGGAAGCCTGCCTGAGCAGATGGAAGGAGGAAAGGCTGCTCGATCCCATCTTTCCAGACCAACGAGCTCAGTGGGTGAAGGGGGCAGAAGAGACCATGTTGCTGTCCGAGATGGTGTTTGTGCTAAATGAGTAGATAGTGCTCTTGGGTCCTTGGTCAACATTTAAACCATTACTCTGTTATTAGGAAGAAATAGTATAAAAATGTATCCCATACTTGTGATTCATCATGGGATAGTGAAAGTTTCAAAGGCTCAAGACGAAGGAAATGATTCTTGGGAACACTAGCACCCATCGAAAGGCTTCAGATGAACTCTACAGGGGCTTTCTACTAGATACGCTTACCATGGATGCTAAGTTTATTTCCGAGAGTCTCTTTTGCCCCCAGGGAGCCTTGGTAGCTGTGGGTGATCGGATGGGCTGCTGAAACTCAGGGTGAGCAGTTTGAAACCACGAGCTGCTCCACAGGGGAGAGACGAAGCTTTCTGCACCCATAAAGAGTCGCAATCTCAGCAACTCATGGGGGCAGTTCTACTCTGGCGGGCAGGGTCACTGCGAGTAGCAATGGAGTCCAGTGCATTGAGTTTGGGTTTTCAGTTTGGATGTTTGTCCCAAGAAGCAGTTGTTTAAACAGAACAAGAAAATACCCTCTCCCTTCAAATCAGGGTTGTATCAATTCACCATCTTTATTCAATCTATATGCTGAACTAATCTCAAAACACTGAGCTATGTGAAAAGGTATGCAGTATCAGGATTAGAAGAAGCCTTATTTACAAGATTGTTAATACACAGATGAAAAAACCTTGCTCGCTGAAATCAAGGAAGTCTTGAAGCATTTGCTGTTGAAGACCAAAGAATGCAGCCTTCAGAGTGGATTGCAACTCGGTGTAAAAAAAACCCCTGAAATTCTCACCACTAGACCAACAGCTAACATCATGACACATGGAGAAAAGGTCGAAATGGCCAAACATTTCATCATGCTTGGGTTCACAATCAATGCTCATGGAAACAGCAGTCAAGAAATCAATCAAACTATTTCACTGGGAAAACCTGCTGCACCAAACCTCTACAAAGTATTGAAGGCGCAAGGATGACCTGAGCCAAGCTAGAGTGTTTCCAATCACCTTGAGTCCATAGGAAAGCTGGGCATTGTGTAAGGACACCCGAGGAGGAATCGACGCATTTGAGTTATGGTGTTGGTGAACAGTATTGAGGATTTCATCGACTGACAGAACACAACAACAAATCTGTCATGGAAGAAATATAGCCAGAATGATTTTTAGAAGGGATTCTGTCAAACTTGGTGTCATGGACTGTGGACACTCAAGAGAGATTGATCCCTGGATAAGGACATCATGCTTGATTATCAAAAGATAACCGAGGAAAGTCCCTGGAGAGAGACATCATGCTTGGAAAGTGGAGGTTTCGAGGAAAAAGAGGAAGACTTTGGTGGAATGGATGGGCATGGTGGTGGTCGCAACAAAGGGTTCGAACAACAAGAGCCGGGAGGCTGATGTAGCACCACGTGGTTCTGCGCTGCGCTGTGCATCATGTCACTGAGTTGGAACTGACTCACAGGCACCTGACAATGTCAGTTTGTCCGCCCCATACTCCTCAACCACATTCATCCACAGGCCCCATAGATGGAGCTGGGCAGAGGAAGAGTCCACCGCAACCCAACAAGCCCATAGATCAGTGCGTTTGGCTCACAGCAGGCAGCGCTACAGAGTAGAAACAGTTGAGTGTCTGAAGGGAGGCACACCGGGGTTCAATCCCAGCTTCAGCTCTCACTCCTTGTGGGCCCTCCTGTCTCTGCATTTTTCGTATCTAAAATGTCAGCGGATATCCTGATTAGGCAGTTGTTATGAGAATTATGCTAACCAGCATGCAAACACAGGATGAGATACATATATTATTGGACATGTATGTTATTCTCTCGATGAGAACATTGGAATTTGGAAAACGTAAATGATATTTCCACAGCTGTTTAGATAGAAACATTTGGAGCTCAACTGTGACTCCGGTTTAGAGGAGAGAATGTGTACCACAAAGCCTGGTGCTGGGTAACACAGAGATATATTAAATTAAAACAAACAGAATTGTGAAGGACAAAGCAAAATGATTGCAACATCTTAGATCTCTTTGGACCCGTGTTTGTGCTTCACAACAGAAGCAGTCTGAGTCTCTCGTTTCCCCTCTCCAAGTCTTTCTCCATCTGGAAACATTAAACAAGTCTGTCTGGGGGCACAGGTGACTGACATGGTGGGCAGGGCCAGCTGCTGCAAGATTGACCTCCAAGGTGACCAAGATCAAAGTGGACATGCGCTTTGTAGATCAAAGATGTCTCCTCCCCCATGGAGAGACCCAAAGAGACAAAGTCAGGGCAGCCAGCAAGTCCAGGCTGTTGGAACATCATGCTCTCATCAGTTCATGTTCCTAATTAAGGAGCCAAGTGCATCCGTGAAGGCTGCTGGGTGGTCCACGAGCAACTCTGCAGGAGCTAAGCATTACTGGAGCTCTGAGGGGAGGTCCCCAGCATGCACAATGGTGGTCAGGCTCAGCCAGAGGGGGAAAGGTCCTTCCTTTCAGAAGGGATAAGAAGTTCCCAGTGTTGCTGTCATTATGGTTGTGGGGATGTCTGCTGTCCTCGGGGACCTGTTTTAAATTAGCTGGTGGTTTTACAATTTGGGACGAAAGAAGAGGTGCTCAGATTCCCCAAGTCACTGGCACCTCACAGCGTGATGGTTTGCTGGCCTCACTAAAGACGGTTTCTTTTCAAGGTCGGTGCTGTTAGCATCCTAGGGTTAGGACTGCCACACAGAGGCAGGGAATGAACAATCAGAGCGGTCCGTTCCTGGGAAGATGTTAGGAACCAGCATTTTACACATGCCCCTCTAAGGTAAAAATCTTAGGAGGTGGATAAGAGAACCCCTATTTAACTAAGAATGAAGCCAAGGCTCAGAGAGATAAAGTGACTTGCCCTGGCCCACGGGGCTGAGACCAGGACATATTAGGGCTTAAGTCATTCCTTTGGAGCCTACATTGGCTTCAATTATGTAGTGAGACAATAATAATTCATAAAAAGAATGCAAAAGCTCTGTGGTAAACAGCAACACGCATTCATGTTTTTTGCTCATTAGTGTACAATTAGGAGGGAATTTCTGCTAATGTGAGCCAGACATTTGACCCCGACTGGGCCCATCGACATGACTACAGTTAGATCCTGTGTTGACTGGGGTAGGCTCATCCAAGCTGCTCTCGGTTGGACAACTATTCCCTTTGCCACGTGATTTCTCCTCATGCTAGCCTGGGGTTATGCTCTCAGAATACCGGGGGTCCATGAGCAATCCGAGAAGCACACAGGCTTTGGTTGAGAGCCAGCACACTGAAAGGACCCTAGGGGAGTAAAATTGATCCCGTTACTGGGTAGGAGGAGGTGTAAAGTCACATTTGCAAAGGTGTTGTTCGGCTGAATGATCCCAGCGGTTGCTTTTCAGCCTTGGCTTCAACCTATTTTCTCCATCCCCTGGGTGGATCTGAGCATGTGGGCTATTGGGCTTCCATTCGATTGTGTGTCAGCACTGAAGCAGAGTATGTGGTTTAAAGGAAGCTGTGTGCAGGCATTTCAGTAAATAATCCCAACCCAGAAGATTATCTAAAAGGCTTTGTACAGTGAAATGTGCCAGGAGTGTAAAGAATAGAAACCAAATGAACAAATACCGATTTTTAAAAATTATATGTGTGCACAGATATAATTGTTTAAATAAAGTACATGCATAGTACATACAGGAGCCCTCGTGGTGTAATGGGTTATATCTTAGGCTACTAACTGCAGGGTCAGCAGTTTGAAACCACCAGCTGCCCTTTGAGAGAAAGATGAAGTTTTCTGATCCATACAGAGGTACAGTGTTCGAAACCCACAGGGGCAGTCCTTCTTTGCCCGATAAGGCAGACCTATGAACCATCACTGACTAGCTGTCAGTGAGTTTATGTTAAGTATAGTATGTGTACTGATATGTTTATGTATTTTAATAAATAAATGTTTTTTAATGTGTGTGTATACTTTTTTTAGTTTTATATATGTGTGTCTGTATATAAAGAACAAATAGATTTGACTTGGAAGCAGTATAGGCAGTTTGCTCCATCGAAGCACAGATGGCAAGATTTCATATTTGGATGTTATCTTGGGGGACCAGGCCGTGGAGAAGGTCATTATACTCGGTAAAGTGGAGGGACAGTGGAAAAGAAGGCCTTCGAGAAGATGGATTGACACAGCGGCTGCAACAAGGGCTCAAACATAAGAGCAATTGTGAGGACGGGGCAGGACCGGGAGGCATTTTGTTTTGTTTTGTGTTTTTGTACATCAGACAACTCTAAGTCAGAACCTACTTGGCAACACCTAATAGCAACAGCAACATGTCTGTATATATGTTGGGTTACACATATCCAGCTGACTATGCTTCCTCACGGATATTTATACATATAGGTCTATGTAAATAGCGCATACATATCATGTGCTATTACACCTGGGCAACCCTGATGAACTTGCTGTAGAGAAATAACAATAAATATTTTGTGTTTTATATGTCGATGAAATTATCTGTGTGGGCATATACTCTTCTTATCTTTATAAGCAGGAAGGCAGAAAAACCTTTTTTACATAAAGAAGCGAATGCATACAAAGTCTTGTATATAACCTTATCAAATTCTGGAATATAAATATAAATGTATATAATTAAATGGATGTTTGTTTGTATGGGAAATATATTAAGGAGGAAATTTAAGGCCATATTTAGCTTGTTATTTTATCACCAAGAGTATGTGGGGGGATTTTGAAGACAGCAGGATCCCATGAAATAGCCCTGTTGATCATCTCTTTCAAAGAGAACTGAACTTGTGAAGGTTAATGTTTGCTCGTGGGCCAGAGAGGTCTCACAGTCTCGGGGGGACTCTGAAGCCCTGGGTCCTCTTTGGCTTTGCTACTAATCAACATGTGTCCTTGGTGACTCACATGACCCTTCCTGCACTCTGTTTCTCCTTCTGTGACATGAAGATGTTGTACAAAATGACTCCCAAATTCCTTGGTCGTGGTGGCCTGTATTGGCTTGTGTTCTTTGACTGGATGCTCAAACCAAGCCTGGCAACATTTTAAGAAACAGTGTTGTGCATGCTGTGAGAAAGCAGGTTTGGAGCTCGGTTTCTTTGGAAGTTCCTACTTGGAGTGATGCTTCTTGACCTGATCTTTGCCACCTCCATTGGTGGGATGTATGAAGAGACATCTTTAGAGTCTGTCAAAGGCATGCACTAAGGTTCTGTGATTGCTAGACTCTGTCCTGCCGGAAGGGTTGCAAACCACAAGAGGCAATGGCACATTCTTCCCGCTAGAAAGGCATGCTTTATCTCCGCATGAACCAAAGAATATCACTTACAAGCTTGGAGTAATTCAAGGCGACTGTGTTGAGGTGACAATAATCTCCGCTGACATCTGCTGCTTAGACATCTAAAATGTAGTCATAAAACAAGGCAAACCTCTCTGAGCAGTTGCTACTACGACAGACAGATAACAATAAAGCCTCAAACACAGGTGACAATGCTGGCAGAATTCTGGGGGAAGAAGCAGAACTGAGCAGAGTGATTAGAGAACACAGCGGGAGGGCAAGGCTTCCCAAGGAAGACTGAGGTTCATATGACTCCCGAATCATGGAGATTCCAGACTTGTGTCAAAAGATGGTAGAAGCCAAACCAAACTCACTGCCATTGAGTCAATGCTGACTCATAGTGACCCCCTGTGGACTTCCCAAACTGTAAGTGTTGAGGGCAGTAGAAGCCCTGTCTTCTACTCCAGCGGAGCTGTTAGTGATTTAGTACTGCAGACCATGTGGATGGAAACCCAACATGTAACCTCTGCAGCCACCCGGACTGCAGAGGTGATATAAAAACCTGCAAAGAAAGGGTACCAAGACCCCACCCCCCACTGCCACCACCACCACCCAGGACAGAGTCTAGAATGAACCGACCGGGAAGCTGGCTGTGTTAATCTAGGTAGACTAGAGAAACAAATTCATAGACACTCATATGTGTATAAGAAAGAGATTTATGTACAAGAATAATTGAATATTGAGAAAACATCCCAGCCCAGTCCTGATGAAGTCAATAAGTCTGATATTAGCCCATATGTCCAAAACCAATTGATAAAGTCCTCTTCAGACTCACAAACACATGCAATGATGCCAAATGCAGGAAGCTCGCAGGCCAGTGGGTGCGAAGATTTGTGGATCCAATGGCATTGTGAGCATCTCAGCACTGGCAGGGGTCTCCAGGTGGTGCCTTCAGCTCTGAAACTCTGACTGCCTTATGTAGCTTCATGTGGCGTCTCCTCAGAAGTGTCTTGAAGGGGGCAATCCCAGAGAGAGTATCTCCCACCTCCAAGGTGGAAATACAGGAGTTCACAGAATCCTCAGGAGAAGGCCATGCCCACACAGAACTCTCATTGGCTATGATCTGATTGATAGACTAGTCTCTACCCTTTCACGCTTAATCCTCTCAAGTTCCAAACTGACACCAGATTATGCAACTACCACACTGGCTTCATGAGATTCTGCAAGTTGTCCCTCCTCTGTGCTGGGCTAGACCAAATGGAAAAGCCAACTAAACACTATTGTCGTTGAGTTAATTCTGACTCATGGTTATGCTGTGCAGCACAGAGAATTGCTCCTTGGATTTTCTAGGCTTTACTCTTTTTTTTTCATAGCTTCTAAGTCATTTTTAATATACAAAGGTCTTCCCTCCATTTTCCCTCTGATTCCATTTTTTTTTCAAAAACATTTTGCTGGGGACTAATACAGATATTGTATCATTCCCTAGTTCAAGTGTATAGAGAAGTATTGTACAATTATCTCTAGGTTCATCAATCCTGGCTTTCATATACTAAAAAACAGAGAAACATATAACAAAATTCAAGAGCTATACCCACAGTGACACAGTAACCAAATACACCAGAGATAAACCCTGATGTGAAACACACACACACACACACACACACACAGAAAATGTTGAAATCAGATCAGGCCCAACGGGTATCAGAGGGGGCATCAAGTGACAGTATCTTAACCATTCAAGTCAGGTTGATCATTTTGATCTACTACAGTCAACTCTCTAACACACTGTTTGATAATCAGTCTTATTTCCATTCTCCATTACGGATAAGAGAAATCACCGAAGGCTTATTTCCTGTGCAGATCTGACAAATGCATTTTGGGCTTTTTTTGTCATCCATACCCTTCTGTAACCAGAACCTCACAATATAGGTTCCCTCCTTCAGCCTTGGATTATATGATTTACAATACTTGAATCACAGTTGTGGGTGTGCTTCTTTCCTATGGAATTCGTTGACATCTAACTTAGATGGTTGCTTGTGTGGAAACAGGTATTTATGACCCCAGAGAGTATTGTGTTAGGCTGGGTTGACTAGAGAAACAAATCCAGAGACACTCATATAGGTATAAAAAAAGAGCTTTATATGAAAGAGAAATTGTATATGAGGAAACATGCCAGTCAGACCAAATCAAGTCAATAAGTCTCATATTAACCCATAGGTCTGATACCAGTCTATAAACTCCTCTTCAGACTCACTGCAGCACATGCAATGTGGCCGAATGCAGGAAGGTCACAAGCTGGTGGGTGAAAAGTCTTATGGATCCAGTGGTGGTGGAAGCATCTCAGTGCTACTGCAAGTCTCCATGTGGTTCCTCCAGCTCTCTACTTGTCCCCTCCACAGGAAGGTGAAGAAGAGAAACTGTGTTCCACCTCCAGGGGGAAAGAGAGGAAGCTCCCAGAATCCTCATGAGAAGACCACACCCACAAGGAGGTGTCAACAGGCTGTGACCTGATTGACAGACTAGACTCCACACCTGCACTAATTCATCAAGTTGACATTAAATTATTTACCTACCCCAAGTATTCTATCTGTTAGCTGGGCACCATCTAATTTCTTCACCACACATTGCTATAGCACCCATATCTTCTGTGTTCCCTTCCTGAGGGCGAGTATATAAGAACTAATTGTTCTTAAATTGGAGCAAGGATTTAGTGTGAGTCTCAAATCCAGTCCTGAATCTGTGGATTTTTTAAATCTGCTTCTGGCTTCCCTTAGAGGCCTCCTTGTTAATTTATGGTAGAGAAGCTTTTTGATCATCTCCCCGGAGCATAAAGCTCTTTAGGCTCACTGGCTTTACTCTTTCTGGAAGCAGATCTCCTGGACTGTTTTTCATAATGGAACCACGAGATGGGTTCAAACCATCAACCTTTAGGATAGTAGCTGAGAGCAAATTACATGTGCATCACTGAGTGAGCACACAGGCAAGGGCCAAACCTATTTGAAGCTCTTAATGTGGGGTTCGTGGAACCTGCAAAAGATTTATGAATCTCAAGAATTTATAATCACTGATGGGGGAAAATGTTTTTCACTAAAATGCAGCTGAAATTTAGCAAAATTTTCAATTATACACATAAATGACAAACCAGAGTCATATTCGCTGGGGGTGTGTGTGGAGAAATAGGCAACTGAGATATTTTCATGTCACACTATAGCTGTTTTAGATATCTCAATCATACATTCATCTCCGCACCAAAGTTATGAGACTTATTAGATATATTGCAGATCGTTTGGTGTAATGTGTTAATCAGGAGATGGCTATATTATACTTTTTAGAAAACTGAATATCTGTGCTGATAGTTACTGTCAAGTTGAATGAGTCATGGTGGCTCAATGTGTTCAGAGGAGAACTGCTCCATTGTCTTTTTAAAATTGTGTCTTTTTGGAGGCAGATAGCCGACCTATCATCTGAGATGCCAATGGGTGGGTGTGAACCCCATCCTTCAAGTGTTTAACCATTTGCACACCCACGGACAGGGGTAACTACATCCCAGTATAATGACCTCCTTTACGGTTCCCCTTTGTATACATTTTGATTATTTCTGAGAAGAGGCATATCATTTTCACCAGACTGCCGAAAGGAGCTCATAGTGCAGAAATGGTGAAGAACCACTGGGTAGGACAAACGATAGCTATTCATCAATGTGACTGAGAGCCATTGGAACTCTGGGTCAATCACAAGCTCAAATGGTGAAATCGGAGCAGTGTTGCTGAGCTGTAGAGATATGGAGTGGGGAAAGATACTGTGGTAAGAGATGAGCATGAGAGTCAGAACAGGTAGAAAAGAGATGCACAGAGTGACCACATTAGAGCAGTCCTTGGCAGGATCCGCATGTTAGCAGGGAGCTTGAGCGTAGGACCAAAAGGCTTAGAGATCTGTACCTTGTTTGTAATAGCAGTATGAATAGTGTTGATAGCCAGCATTACTGAGCATTTATGCGCCAAATACTTTGATAGGAATCTTCCGGGGGTAAACTTATTTAACTCTAACTACGCTATAAGTGGTTCCTTTTCTTATAATTCTTGCTATAATAAAAACACTACAGATAGATGTCTATATATATGTTTTTCTTCATAGTTTCCAAAAACCATTGTGGTTAAATCAATTTCAACTCATAGTGACCCTGTAGGACAGAATAACAGTGCTCCGTCAGGTTTCTGAGATTGTAAATCTTTATGGGAACAGACAGCTGTGTTTTTCTCCCACAGAGCAACTGCAAAAAGTAAAACTTCACTGTCATTGAATTGATGCCAACTCATGGGGGCCCTGCAGGACCGGGTAGAACTGTCCCTGTGACTTTTCGAGACTGTAGCTCTTTACAATTCTAGAACACCTCTTCTCTCTCCATCAATGCTGCTGGTAGTTTGGAACTGCTGACCTTGCAGTTAACAGCCCAGTGCCTACCCACTGCACCGGTGACACACAGAGCCATTCTCATAGTTGAGGAAGCTCAAAGTTTGGATTCACGTCATTGAGACTAAAGGAAGAATCTCTCTCTCTCTCTCTCTCTCTCTCTCTCTCTCTCTCTCTCTCTCTCTCTCTCTTTCTTCCTTGCTCTGCCAGCTCTGGGGGGAAATTCACATTTTATAGCTAATCATCTTTGCAGTTCCTGGGTTTGTACACTGGTTTGCCCATCATCTTCCAACAGTTGTTGGTCTTACCTCTGGTCTGCTTTCTTTGTGCCCAACATATCCTTTTGTATCTCAAAAAGCAATTCGTTAATTAAGATATACCCTGCACTGATATGGTTTCATTAACACAATAGAACAACTTTATTCTTCCATGGGATTATGTCCACAAGTATAGAAGTTATGATCTATTATATACATACATACATACATACATATATATATGAGGTATTTATAACTGTCACACCTCCTAATGAGGTTATCAAGCTGTGACCTGATTGACAGGCTAGACTCCACCCCTTCGTAAGTTGACAGGAGACAACATAACTGCCACACACACTCTATGCTGTAACACTAAGGTCACTCACATCTATGGTGACTCAGAGCAACCCCTGTGGATTTCTGAGAAGGTAACTGTTTATGGAAATAGAAAGCCCTGTCTTTCTCTGAGGAGATGCTGGTGGTTTTGAACTGCCAACTTTGTCGATTCCAGCCATCACTACACCACCAAGGCTCCATATAACAGTAAAATTGGTGGTACCATTTTTATTTCACTTTTAAAAACTGGAGTTTGAAGAGTTCCATTCATGGGCCTGCCATCACGAGATGTTCGGGTGGTGAGTCCCAGAGCATTAGGGCATATCACCACAGCACAGAGTGTCTGCAAAGCCGGACCCTCCAGGTAGGCGAAAGACAGCCTTGGTCCTAAATCAAAGTCCAAGGAAAGTGTGGTTTTACTTATCCATTCCTCTCACCCTATATGTTAATAGAAAGAGATGGAGAGGGAGAGGGAGGGTTTTATGTCAAGAAAAAACCTCCCACAGTTGGAGAAGGAACCAAGACCAAGGTCAGGAAAGTGTGAAGTCTGCAGGTCAGGTTCTAGAAGAACTCACATAGCTGAGGGGGTTGGCGACCCCCGAATCAGCAGGAAGAAGATGGGCCATGGCTGCAGAGACGGCTGAATCAAAAGGCATTAGGCCAGGTGGCAGGCTCCTGATTCCAGGTGGCAGACTTGGCAGGCCGTTTGGCTCCAGCGCAAAGAGCCAGAGATTGCGGAACCAGAAGCAGGATAGAGAAAGAAAGCAGCCTTTTCCACAGTGACCGCTTAGGTTAGAAGCAGGCCTCAACCCTGAGTAAACTTCCTTTCAATGGATTGCATCCAGGCTGTGACCTCATTAAGGGTGTTGCCTCTGGCTCTAACCTTTTTACAATGGACTGGCTGTTCCTAGCAGATACCATCATGGAGGGGAGCCTGCTGTGTTAGGTGACAGCATAGGGGACTACTAGGTTTTAACTACTCATAATCTGTCAAAACACAGAAAACTGTCACATGCAATGGAGTAAAATTATTTGGCCTGGCCCTTCTACTCATAGTCCGTGTAACTCCCAACAAGTGACTGGGTGAGAGCAAGCACATACAGTGTAGAGGACTCAAAGGAGGAGATGATCAGTTTTGCCATCCCACTGGGTCAAAAAGGGAGGCATTTCGATGCTGGAACAGAGGGAACTAGATGGAAATCCCATCAAGAGAGAAGAGCCACCAGCGGAGAACATGCGAGATCCCTGCCTGAAGTGTGAGGGGCAGCAGAGGCTGCACCACTGACTCCACGAGATGGAGCAGCAGCACCTAGACTGTGAGGCCGAGGGGAGGCAGGTGTCCTGGCCCAGAGAATGAGGCAGAGGCTAAAGGACCACCTGGCTGAAAGGCCAGGGACCCGAGAAAGACATGCCTGCCAGCCTTACTGAGATTGCTGAGGAGATGTGCTATGGACCAAAGAACAGCATCCTCTACATTTTGTAACCTGTTAGCTTCCCAGATAAAGCTCGCATTTGTGATTAGCCTGTGGGTAATGTATGGCCATCGCAACAAAGTGCAGAACCCAGTAAAAAAGTAGAGGGCCAAGGGCTGGTTATTGGTGCCATCACAGGGTAAAAGGAGTTGAAGGATGACCTCTGCATTGTGGCGCTTGGCCTTGGGCTGCTTTGGAGCTGGACTCCCCTCTGCCTTGTGAAGCTGGAGGAAGTCAGAAGTAGCCCTCAGGCCATTTCCTCACTATGCTGTAATTGATTCCTTGTAAAGAAAAGGAAGTTACAATGAACAGATAAAGCAAGGAATTTCCAGGGGCAAACAAAATTCCCCTTGTTGATGCTAGCAGTGCCAATGGAGTCTGGATTGGTTAGATGGGTTTAAGGTTTTCCTTGGCCCGGTCGCTTTGTACCACTAACTTGGCTGCATCTCTGAGCCTCTGGAAGAGAATATTGGAGCATTCTATGAATCGAGTTTAGGATAGTTCTTATTGGAATGAGCCAGCTAGAAGCCTTGATTGACTTTGTTTAGTGGCAAAAGTAGAGGGAAAGAAATTCTGTGCACAGCAGAAATCAGCAGGCAGTCACCTTGTAGTTATTTTTAAGAACAGATGGAAAAACATCAATGTCTTAGTTTCTTAGTGTTGCCTTATCAGAAATGGCATATGTGGGTGGCTTCAATAAATAGAATGTTTTCCCCCTCAGGAGGTTAGAAGTTGGAAATCATGTCCTAAGCTCAAGGTGAAAGCCTTTGCTCTCCATCTGCTCTGGAGGAAAGGTCCTGATTTCTTCTCAGCTTCTCTTCTTTAGAAGTCTATACTGGGCGTTGATAGTTCCCAATTTTCCTTGCTTGTTTCTGTGGCCAAGACCCTATACTTTTGCATCTCAAAGTTAATTAATTATACACTACACTGACGTAGCCTCATTAACATAGAAAATAATAACTTATTTTCAGATGGGATTATAGCCACAAATACAGAGGTAGAATTTATAAAATATATCATATATACTCATGTAGAAGTCGAATTTTTCAACACATTTTTTTGTGCTGGGGTTCGGCTTATACATGGGTCGATGGTACCCAGTGAGGTGTAACATCTCGCAGGAGATTGCCGTTCCTCCGCTGTTCATCCAAAGCCCCGCTAACACTGCAGGGCTTTGAATGTTTGTTTACTCACATCTAACCAATCAGAGCCGTCCTATGTTGTGGACTGCTCCAATTCGCACAAGCACCCGTAGTGATTCACTTATGCCAGCAGCTGAACTGGTAAGGATGTGTCTGTGGCTGCGCTCCGTCTCTTCCCTCTGGTCTCTGTGTTAATTCATATCCTGCATTTCCCAATAGGCTTATCCTCCAGTCAATCAGTTTTTCTGGTTTCCCAGGTAATAATTAGGTACCTGGGCTTATACTCGGGTCAGTTTATATTCGAGTATATATGGTAGTTTATATAGCAACAATGAAATAATATTGGAACTAGTGGCACATAGTTCAAATTCAGCACAATCAATTAATCTTTTACCTCTTCCAAGGGAAGTTTCAGAGAACATGACCTGAAAGTCAAAATGCTGGTACCTAGATCCCCCCTCAGCAAAGCATCATTAAACAACTTTACCAGAGATCTGCTTACCAAGGCTGGGAAGGAACCTCAATCTCTGATCATAGATCCTGGAAGAGGAATGAATGGGAGCACCACTTTTATAAGTTTTTGCTGGATACTTAAATTGTTCCTATAACACGGAACAGCATTTAGTTGAATTCTTTTAGTCATGAAAGTTGCTATCTCCAAATTTAGCCTGCTGTGTTTTAGGATTTATTCTTAGAACTGCCCCCAACCCCCATGTCATTTTATATCTTTCTCATGAAGCTTCTCTTGTAGCACTTTTAATGACATATTAGAAAGTAATTTTAACAAGGATGTCAGGACATACGTGTAGGTGGTTAAACCAATGCGCTAGGCAATGAAATAAGGGCTTACAATGCCCTCTTCTCTCAGCTCACACACACAAACATGTGCACAGTCTTTATTTTTTTAAATCATTATATTGGGGGCTCATGCAACTCTTATCACAAGCCATGCATCCTCCATTGTGTAAAGCACATTTGTACATTTGTTGCCCTCATCATTCTCAAAACATTTGCTCTCCACTTGGCATCAGCTCCTCATTTTTCCCCTCCCTTCCTGCTCCCCGCTGCCTCATGAACTCTTGATAATTTATAAATTATTATTTGGTCATATCTTGCCCTGTCCGATGTCTCCCTTCACCCACTTTTCTGTTGTCCACCCCCCAGGGAGAGGGTCACATGTAGATCCTTGTACTTGTACAGTCTTTATTTATTAAGCTTTTAGCTAATTTCAGACTTGTCAGATCAAACAAAACTCCAAACTTGCTGCTGTCAAGTCAGTTTCAACTCTTAGTGACCCTGTATCAGATCACACCCAACAGTCTAAAACATGAGAGTTCAGTTTAGGCGTCATTCAGTCTCAAAAAAAATATTGATGTTTCTATTTTGGATTCTTAACCTGAACTTAATTTTGATAAAACAAAAGCTATTATCTTCTCTCCTTTCTCATCACTCAGGGTGTGGCCTGTATTAGGTTAATAGTATTTTTCAGGTCATTTAATTTTTATATTGAAAATATGGGCTGATATTATTTCCCAGTTTTACAGAAAAGAGAAATGGAACTCAGAAAGACTAAGGGTTTTCCGTGAGAGCATAGAATCATAAGTATGAATGGCAGGCTCTGCGTGCAGGTTAAGTTTTCTCAAAGCCTATAATCCTCGGACTACTGTACCTACTCCTTATGTATCAACATGGTTAGGTTCACAGGACACAACTTCATTATGTGAAATTACCCATTGCAAGTGTCAGGAGACTCTAACGCTGTTGCTCACCATCGATCTAGCAGCTCTAGAGGGTCTTGGTGTGTGCCTGGTGCCATGGCCCCCCTTACCCACAAAACTGGACGTGTTGGGTGTTGATGGTGGGGCTTGGGTGTGACTGACCATGGACAGCTCCACGAAGCCCTCTTGTCTCTCCTTTCTCCCCACACAGACATCCTCAGTACTTCGGGGCACTCACCTGGCCTTTTCCTGCTCACCTGTGACCTGGTGAAAGAGTTCGAGAAGGTGTCTCATGGCCAACCTGCATCCATCCCTTCTGTGATGCAGTTATCTCTGAGGCCTCTGATATATCATTTGTAGTGGCCCCTGGAGAGGAAGACCCAGGTCTGGCCACAGCTCCACTTCGGGCCTGTTTCATTTGAGGCACCTTCTGAGAATTGTTCCAAAGTTGTCAGACATACAAAATGTCAGATAATTAGGTGTTAGATAAGGAATAAGCACATGGATGCACTATATACTTCTTATAGGCTTCATTGCATTATTTTGTAGTACTTATTTATCTACTTTCCTTACAAGACTTTGGGCTATTTAAAGGCAGAAAGCGTAACTTACTCATCTTTGTATTAATTATATCTAGTTGATTGCCCTGTATCCTTGTATAATAAAATAAGGAGCACATGACTACATGGATTAAAAAAAAACATAATCTCTTTATTTAAACCTATGCCGACTTTCTTTCTATATTTATAATTTATTATAAAATATTCATTATATTATGTACAATACACATATATAAGCCTTTGAAAATGCATGCCTTTTATAGAGACACCTGCTCAAATAAAATATGCAGAGTTAACTTTACTGATAATCTGGAGGCTTTTACTCTATGCAGTCATAGGGTGCTTAGAGTCTGTTGTTTTCTGTCTTGAGGCAAACCAGGTGATTCATCCCATGGGGTGGGGGCAGATTCTTGGAAAAATTAACTGAGAGGATGTTCGGTCCAAGAGAGGATGCAGAAGTTGGACCCCGGCACACACCAGAACTGGGAACAGCTCCAAAGGAAAGAGTTCCAAGAGAAAAGAATGTGTTTCTATCTCCTTAGAATTCCATTCCATTATATAAGCAATATTTGGAGAAAGGACAAAAGAGAGAAAGGGAAATAGTAAAGCGGTGTATTTATAAATTGCTTCTTGTTATATAATCTTAATAGAGTGGAAGTGGAACTAGATGTGGGATCACAGAGTCTGAAGTTCAAACACTAAGCTCTGATATTTATGAGTTACCAGTCAATCACATATATTTGAGTCTTCATTTTCATCTATGATTATGATCAATAATACAAAGATTAAAAAGTCTATCAAACATTAATGGGATAATCATGAAAATGTCTAGCGGTGTAAACCACATATTAAATGTGTAGAATGTGTCTATTTAGATGACTGAGAAAAATTGAACTCTAAATATTTTCCAGAAAGCCATTATAATGGGAACTGTTAGTCAGACCAATTCATTGAAAACACAAAGGATTTATCCTTCCAGTCTCCACTTGGAACCTTGGTGAAAACTAATTTGAAACAAATGTTGACCAGAAACATATTTTCTAAGCAAGTCCTTTCCCTTAGGGAGTGTGGAAGAAGTTTTTAAAATCCCCTTCTGTCTGTGTTCATGCCGCACAGATCTCCTGGGCGGGTGCCATTTGCCGTGTCCCTCGCTTCACAGAAAGGGCCGTGGTGACCAAATAAGTCACATGTTGGGCTGCTAACTACAAGGTCAGCCATTCAAAACCTCCAGAATGAGGCTTCTGACTCTATGAATGAGTGAGTCTTGGAAACCTACAGGGGCAGCTGTGTGCTGCCCTATAGGATGGCGATCAGTAGGAATCAACTTGATGGTAGAGAGCTTATGCTAGATTTAAAACTCCTGGGTCTATGGGGTGCAAACGATTATATGCTCGACTACTAGTGGACAGATCTGTAGTTTGAACCCTCTCAGAGGAGCCTGGGAAGACAGGTCTGGCTACCTGCTTCTGAAAAGTCAGAGCTTTGAAAACCTGATGGAATAGTTCTACTCTGCACCACACGGAGTCCCCACGATTCTGAATCAACTCCAGCACAACGGACAACCCGTAGCTCACCCTCCATGGATTATGTTTTTGAGCTATTTCAAATTGTGTTTATAAATGTCTTTTTTTCCCTCCTTTGAATCTTCTGGTCAGTCTTTCAGCTCACAGAGTATGAAGAAAGGACACTGATAGATTAGGACTAGGTGGATCTTAAAGAAAAGAGATCTGCTGGCAATGAAAGAATGAGAAAGAGGAAGAAGAGCAGTGTTCCAATATGTTTGTAGTGAAAAGCAGCTGATGTATTTTTCTCCTTCTAAACTAAATCAGGGACTTCAGTTACTTGAAAGAAATGGAACCAGAGGCTAAAGACAATATGCAGACTTGGGAAGCTGTTAGGTGTAATCAGAATCTACAATCCACACTCACCCATTTCCCAAATGAAGAACCATCGCTATTCACAGGATAATCTGCATGACCCCGAAGCTTCCACAAGTGGAGCTATGACCCAAACTGACAAAATGCCAACATTGTCCAACTCTTGGTTCATTGTCTTGGAAAATTTTTATAATTTATCATTTAATAAATGTATGAGTGTCTTCAAACATATGAACATTTATATGAAATATTTCTGTGATAGTTACACAATTTCATGTCAACTTGATAAAAGAATGAAAGGGTGGAGTCTAGCCTGTCAATCAGATCCTGCCTGATGATCCCTCCTTGTGGGTGTGACCTCCTGAGGATTCTGGGAACTTTCTCTCTTTCTTCCAGGAGGCGGGACACACACTCTCTCTGCTTTACATCCTTGATGACAAGACACATGGAGCCACACTGATGGTATCCGGAGGCCTGGAAATGTATCCACTGCCATTGGAGCCATAGGATCTTCCCCCACCGACCTGTGATCTTCCCGCATTTGGCATCATTGTATGTGCTGTGTGAGTCTGAAGAAGAATTCATGGGCTAATAGAGAGCTTTCGGACTTGATCTGGCTTTGACTGCGATGTTTTATTGATGCATAATTATTTTTTGATATAAAGTTCTCTCTTACACATATATGAGTGTCAATGAATTTGTTTCTCTAGTCAACCCAGTCTAACACAATTTCCAAGCCAGGAGCAGGAAGATCATAAAGATATTGATGATAAAAGACAAGAATAATGAAAACAAACAAACAAACAAAAGGTTGGTATTCCACATACCTCAGAACCAATTATGCGGTAGTCATCAAAAGGGGACCGACCCTGTCATAAGTCAGAGACTCCCAATACAGTTGTTTAGTAATAAGTACTTTTTCTTTTGAAAATATCCATTCTGTCTCAACATCATGTTTTAAATTGGTTCCATATTGACTATCTGTCTTTATAAACTTAAAATTCCTTTTTATAACATCTTTATTTGAATACTTATTTGAAGTGCATTTTTCAGAATCACAGATGTTCCGCTTTTGAAGATCTTTCCTAATGAGAATTTTTTCATTGTTGTCTGTCTGCACAGTGAATTTTCAGGTTAGAAAAATTGAGGGTCATAACATTTCTCTTTTAAATCTCTGTTTACTTATATAGAGGTGTGTATATAAGAGATATTCAGGAAGCTCGTGAAAAAACTCCATAATTTTTTCATTAAATTTTTCTGCAACATTTTGTAGTCACCTCAGTTATTTAAGTATGTATGCTTGCATATATATCATAAGTTAAACTTATTGTTAAAAATCATAGAAGCTTTCATTTAAACATTATAAACATGAGGAGCTATTGTCTCTTACATCTCTTCATCTCAAATGCAAATTACTTTACCTTGCTTTACATGACTTTCCATTCCTTAAAGTGGCATCTTTACCTTCCTAACCCTTCCCTGCAGAATTCTGCACTCTTTGATTTGCATCACTTCAAAATAACAGGGTTTTCTTTAAAACAGTCTTATTGGCACATAATGCGCATGTGATGCAACTCAACGTTTCAGTCATGTCGAGAAGCAGTGTAAAATCCTTACCACAATCAATTTTAGAACATTTTTTTTGTATTTCTTGTTGTTGGCTCTCCATTTTCTCACAACCTCCCCTGCTATACCCTTATGAAACACTTAATCCAGTTACTGTCTTTAAAGATTTACCCATCTTGAATTTTGTGTACAGAAAAATAAACAAAAACTAGCATCAACAACAACAAACTGACAAATTGAAACACAGAAAAACCTCAATAGAAAAGAAGTAGAAAGGATTAAAAACAAGAGAACATTTTAACTGGGTCAAAGGGGCGATCAAATAAGGTGTAAAGTCTGTCCTAGCTCCACCTGCTGTGACCCACTTTCCCATGCAGTTTGCATAATGACAATCTTATGCACATCCCTGGTCTGAAGTAAGAGGGGATTCATTCGAGGCTTGATCCACATGTATTTCTCTTTCTTTCTTTTTTTTTTAAACTGAAGCAAGTTTTAAATAGGCCAAAAGGGAGGTCAAATAAGACCCTACATTTTAACTTAACTAAGTCTGCCATAATCAACTTTGCCATGCTGTCTGATAACAAGACTATTCACAGGCCCTGACTGAGCTCAGAGGGTATTCACTGAACCCTTAATTTATGTGTGGACCCTGCAAATGGATTCTAGGCTTCCCCTGTCATTCATAGCCTCCTGCTCACCAGGTAAAATGATAGTTTTGACACCTTTGAGGGTCTCTAATCACATTCTCTTTAAATGTTCATTACATTTAGGACACAAACAGAAATCTGAATGGGCTAGCTCAAGGCTATACTGTGTATAGAGTAAGATTGACAAATGAAACCTTGAGGAATGTACTTGTATTGTGATGGAAAATATATAAAAGACCAGTCTTCACACCCTCTGAGTTTACCGCTTTTCTTTCAGTCACCCACCGAGCACAGATACATGTTAAATATATTCATGTATAAACTGGCATCCTACTAAAGTACTTTTTGAATTACCTTCATATGTAAGGGGGCTTTAAGTGTGTGGGAAAATGGAACTGAAAGATGATGAACATTTTCCATAAACTAAACTTCTTGAAGCATATGTATATATATGCTTGTTGTTCATGTCAGCATATGAACAGCATATGCTGATGTTCCTGAAGCAATACCTGAAATACGCATCATTTATTTAACTTAAAAAGAAATTCAACCTAGAAACAAATTTCTTTGTGATTATTCTTGAAACTTATCAACTTCATTAATCTATGTCTTTATGTTCTTTGCTATATTTGCTGCAAGATTGCCATACATATATATCCCTACAAACTATATTATATTTTACTCTCTGGCAAAAAAAAATACACCCACAAGATTATTTTTTACTCTCTGATCAGCTCATAAGTTTGTGACATCTCTCTACGTCACATGAAATTGGCTAGCTTAGACTCATCTCCCAGCTTCTGTTTGGTCAGGTACTCCCAATTTCTCCACTGAGAAGCCCAGGTTGAATGAGCCTCAGTATCTGAAGCAAGTGTTGATAGTTGCAGACATCAGAAGCTGAAGGATGTCGATAGAATCATGAGATACCCTTTCAGACATTGGCTGGCAATGACATCCTGTCTTGCCTCCCCCACCCCCCACTGCATTAATCAAAGCAAGTCACATGGTCACTCAAGTCCATGAGGTGAGGAAGAATCCCAGCATACATTGACATGTCTGGGAAAGACTGAAGACTGATATTACCATTTGCCACATCATAGCTCTACTAGGTCTTCAGATCGAAGTCTTCTTTTATTTCAGTGAATATCTTCTTATATATTTAGAATTTGTTGTATGATCTCCCTCAGCTCTCAGATGATAATTTGTTGGATCTTCACTGGCTGATTTGGTATCTTCTTTCTTATCCCTCATTATGTCTCAATCATTGATCTTTTCTTTCCTTAAGCGGTCACATGCAAGACTTAAGCCCATGTAAATTAGCATGATTAAACAGACAGAATTAAAGGTGTCATACAGATTTAGTAGAAAGCTAATTCTTCATTTTTCTCAGATGATATGTCATCAACTTAAGAACTTCAGAAATCAACTGAAAACTAGTCTATAAAGCATTGACATTTACAAATATGCCAGCTGAATCATTCACAAATCAATAACTTCAATATATATCAATGATATTTATATAGTAAATATGACAAAACTCCCAGTCACCATAATATTAAAATATTAAATATGACATAAGTTTTACATTATCTCAAATGCAATATTTCCACCTATGTGAACAACTTTAAAAAACTCTTCAGATAGATGTAAAACACAATTTGCATACGTTGTGATTGAATAGAAGATCTCATATTGCAAAAGTGTTTGTTATCTCTAAATTAGTCTACACATTCAGATGATGGCAATTACAGATTTAACAAGACAAGGAAAAGCTTTTTAAAACCCTCCTTCAAGGATAACCCAACTAAAGTGCCTATAAGAAATCTGGAAAAGTAACGATAAGAAAGAGAAACTTGCCCCATCAAATATTTAAGTTTTACATAATACCATTTCAATGCAAAGACCTTAGTATTAAAGAGATCTATAGATGTATATGACAGAACCCAGTGTGAAATAAAGGTGGTGTTATTAAACAATGAAAAACATCATGTCAGTCGATACTTTTGAGACAACTAGCTCGCCTTCCAAGAGTGAGATAAGCAGATCTTTGTCCTTAATTCACTTGTAACACGTAGAATTAATTGCAAAACTTAAAAGTTTCATTATACTGTCAAGATATTAGAAAAAAACATTTATAATCAAGGTATGAAAGACCCTTCTAAAATCCACGAAACTCACAAAGCATAAAAACACGGCTAGGGGCTTTGAATAAGCTAAAAATGGAAACCCCGAGCAACAGGCTATTTCAGTCGAATTGATGCTTTCCGACATTAAGTCACGTTTGTTCTCAGACATCTTTATGTCAGTTTAGTTGATAAATAATAAATCAGTAATATAATGTAATTAAGTACCTTTTAAACCAACAGTGAAAAATAGAAATCTTGTCGATTGAAGTTTCATGCTTTGAAAAGGCAGTGAAAATGTGAATAACAATGGATTTTTTTTAGCCTGTTCACAGTTTGCCTGGTAAGTGCTTTGAAGTCCTCCACAGAGCCGAGCAGGTGGAAGCACAGCGAGATGACAAGGCTGGCTCAGGACGGAGCAGCGTCGCCCCCGACTACACACGGCCTTGCTAAGCTGGACCTGACTCTAAGGCACCAGACCACAAAAACGAAGCTATTGAATGTAAACATTATATAGAACAAATCATAACTATATTCTTGTGTGTAATAAAGAAACTCAAGAATGCTTATAAGTGAGCTGGAAGGAAAGAAGGAAGGGGTGGGAGGGAAGGAGGACAGAAAGAGGGAGGAGGACAAAAGCAGGAGAAGAAGACAGGAAAGCCAGCAGGAAGGGGAAGTAAAGAAAGTCAGCCAGCCAAGCAGCTGTTGAGCCAGATCCAAAGTTTGATCCGCTGAAAGTTGAATGTGTGACAGCTTAAACTTTGAGAAAAACATCAGGCTGTGTGTGACTTCTATTTATTTCAAACGTGACACATTATTAGAACGAGTGAATTTGCCTGGAATAGCCTCAGGCTCAGTGCATTTGAAATTTTAACACTAAAGAGCTTTAAAAAGCTAGTAGAAAATTGAATGGCAAGATAATGGAATTTTTCCACAAACCTTTTTAAGCCCTGTCATATACTCACATCTATTAAATATAAATATACATATAAATATATATAATTTAATTTCTGGAGTTTATGTCACTTAGAAATATCTACCATACCTTGATTACAAAACTACTTGCCAATATTTTTCTCTTGTACTTTGAAATATATTGAAAAAAATCATAATGTTTACTGGTCTAATTAACCTGTTCAAATATTTATACAGAGAATACACATTTCAATAGAGACATTCTGATTGGAGACACATTTTGTACCATAATGAGATGAAACAGGTCTAAATTACAAATCCTTACCTACCAAACCAATAGCCCACATAGGAAGCATGAAACACCAGGAAACAAAAATCTCAAAGAAAACTATGACCAGCAACAGTCTAGCTGAAAAGCACAGACTGCCTTGATTTTAGCAAATCAAAGATTTCTACTATGACCACTCACAAAAAATTATCATAGAATATTTCTAAATTACCTAAAGAAAAAATTTTATATTATTTATATGGCTTTTTGCATTAATTATAGAGCAGCATCCCGCCTGCGTCTGAAGAACCTGAAGAGAAGATATGAAGGCTGTGTTGTTCTTTTTGACCCAGTTCTGCAGGCTAGAATATTTAACCAAGTCTACTAGAAAAGGATGCACTTATACTTTTGAAACATAATAGAAGAGATGAATAATATTTCTTAGAGAATCATTTAAAGTCAGCAACTTTGTTGATATTTTTCACAATGTGGCATTAGCATGAGATAAATTTTCCAGGACATCAATTACTGGAGTTGTGGTCCGAGGGTGACTGGACTTCAGAAAACCCTGAACTATGAGCCAAAATGAAGAACATAATTTAACTGACCTCAAACCAAAGGGGTTATTTATATTCTGTCTTCACCTCTCGAATATAAATTTCCAAGGTGAAGGCTTTATGAGTTTTCTGCATCTAGTGCCCCGAATTGTACTTGGTCATTGTAGGTGCACAACGCATATTTGTTCAGTAAATGAGTAAAGATATTAACATATTAATCTCGCAAGTCCTTTCAGTGTCATTATTCCACGAGATTATAATTGTGCATTAGGAAAAAAGGCATAAACTTTGTTGTTGGCGTAGGAATTCCTATGGTGCAGCTTTGTTATATTATTGAGATTCTTTTAGAACTAGATATTTTAAACTTGTGGATCAGGTTCATTGAGATGTTATTGTTCTCAGGTGCCACATTGTTTGTTTCGACTCAAAGGGGTCCTAAATACAATGGACCCCAACACTGCTCAGGCTGAACCATTATCAGCATGGTTCTTCTTTTAATCATTTTATTGGGGGCTCCTACAACTCATCACAATCCATACATGCATCCATTGTGTCAAGCATATTTATACATCCGGTGTCCTCATCATGCTCAAAACATTTTCTCTCCACTTAAGCTCTTGCTATCAACTCCTCATTTCCCCCTCCCTCCCTGCTCCCTGCTCTCTCATGAACCCTTGATAATTTATAAATTATGATTTTGTCATATCTTGCCCTGTCCGAAGTCTCCCTTCACCCACTTTTCTGTTGTCTGTCCCCCAGGGAGGAGGTCACATGTAGATTCTTGTAATAGGTTCCCCCTTTCTACCCAACACTCCCCCCACCCTCCTGGCATTGCCACTCTCACCACTGGTCCTGAGGGGTTCATCTCTCCTGGATTCCCCATGTTTCCAGTTCCTATCTGTACTGCTGTGCATCCTCTGGTCTAGCCACATTTGTAAGGTAGAATTGGGATTATGTTAGTGGGGTGGAGGAAGCATTTAAGAGTTAGAGGAAAGTTTTATGTTTCACCACTGCTACACTACACCCTGACTGGCTCATCTTTTCCCCGGGACCCTTTCCTGTTACCGACAAATGGGCTTTGTGTCCCCACACTGCATCCCCCTCATTTACAATGATATGCTTTTTTTGATACCTGATCCCTTCAACTCCTTGTGGTCTCACAGGTGTGCTTCTTCCATGTAGGCTTTGTTGCTACTGACATTGTTCTTATGCTTGAGCCCATTGACTATGTTCATCCGTGTCCTTGAGGGCTGCCTCTTTTGCACTGACCTGTACTGTATGAAGCGGGATGGCTGCCGGGCTCTTTTGATAACCTGTCCAAAGTACATGAGACGAAGTCTCACCGTCCTCACTTTGCAGGGGCATCCTGGATGTATTTTTCCCAGGACACGTTTGCTGTTCTTATGACAGGCTGTGGTACTTTGAATATTCTTCATTCATCCCATAGTTCAATGCACCCCTTCTTCGTCCATCCTCCCTGTCCATTGTTCACCCGTTACAGGCATCCAAGGGACAGACAAGACCACTACTTGGGTCACGTTCACATGTGTCCTCCACGTGACATCCTTGCTCTTGACTGCTTCAAAGAGGTCGTGTGCAGCAGATTTGCCCAATGCAATACACTCCTCGATTTCTTGACTTCAGCTACCTACCTGAGATGATATACCACATATACTCGTGTATAAGCCAAGTTTTTCAGTGGTACCCCAGCGAGGTGTAAACTTTTCCAGGTGATTGCAGTTCCTCCGATTTTCATTCAAAGCCCACTGACACTGCAGTGCTTTGAATGTTCGTTTACTCACCTCTAACCAATCAAAGCCACTATGTCGTGGACGACTCCAATTCGCAGAAGCACCCATAGTGATTCACTTATGCCGGCAGCTGAATTGGTAAAGATGTGCCTGTGGCTGTGCTCCCCTCTGGTCTCTGTGTTAACTCACATCCTGCATTTCCCAGCCTAGGCTTATCCTCGAGTCAATCTGTTTCTCTGGTTTCCCAGGTAATAACTAGGTACCTCGGCTTATCATCGGGTCGGCTTATATTCGAGTATATACGGTATATATATGTATTACCCAGCACATAGGCAGCTCTCAAACATGGCTGCTGTGATGGTCAGAGTGATTTAGATAGCGATGGAACTGGGGGTGGGACTAGCGATGATGGCAGTGTACAGACGCAGACTTTATTGAAGGCCGTGGCATCGACTTGATGGCAGTGAGTTTGTTTTTTGGTAAAAAGAGCAAACATTTGTGGAGCTGTCAGATAAATGTTGGGCTGCCAAGTACAGAATTACCAGTTCAAACCCACTAGCTTCTCCTTGGGAAGAAACATGAGGCTTTGTTCCCATAAAGCTGGAGAGTCTCAGAACTTCCATTTAAGGTGGAGATGAATCTGAGTCTGCTTGATGCAGTGAACTGAGTTTGGTTGGTCTTGGTGAATATGGTTCTATTTTAGTCTCCAGAAAACACGTCTATGCTCAAATATGGTCAGGCTCTCTCAGAGTGCAAATTGCTCAGGTCAGAAACTGTCCTTCAGGGGGTCACGGTGCAGAAGCACGGCTTTGGCGAGCCTAACAAAGGGGCCATTATTCTCATCTACAGACAATGCCAAGAAGGTGCTGGGTGGTCTAGAATACGGGAGACAGATAATGTAATGACTCTCCATTCATCAAAAAGTTGAGCATGCACACCAGCTGCCTGCCAGCTGGAAAATGAAGCTCCCCTGCATTTGAGGATAATTTACTTCTGCCGGGGAGGTGCTGAGTTATCCTTCACCTTAAGGGAGAAGCAGAATTCCGCCAGTCTCAGAGAACATTGTGCTGACCTAGCAATGGTCTCAAACTGAAAGCAAAACAAAGCTCTCAAACAAAGACTGTTACCCTGCACATTGGGAGACAATGCACTCCCTCTTGAGATGTGCCCAGTTTTACTTCACTGAGCCCTCAGATCCTCCTCTGACTATATTGTCCTTTTTCCCTTGGCCACTAAGAAGCTCTAATAGAAAATGTTTTTCCACATCTTACCATAGTGTGCAAACGTATGTGACATTTTTCCATTTCGAATAGACAGCCTTTACTGTTTCCTACTGAAAATCTCAATATTCTCCATGACCAACCATGATTAACTCTACCTTTTGGCTTTGAACACGTTTCCTGAACAAGATTTCACCTCCTTTTCTGAGTGATTCATGAGGATATAACAAAAAATATATTGAGGCCACTACTTAAATAGCAGCTATAAGGTGAAATGTAAAGATACTTTTCTTGATTAAGCTTAAAACAATAAGATAGTTGTTTTCATGTCATTAAATAGCAAACCCAAAGAGACAAAAATGAATAAGTAACAACAACAAATCGATGTTTTGTGATAGTTACCCAAATCAACTTTATTTCATTTAAAAACTGCCACAGAGGCTCTTACTCATCTGACAGTACTCCTTTTATATTAATAGTCAGGTATGTTGAATGCTTGCTAAATCTCAATCAATGCTAACCGTTATATTGGAAATCAATCTCATCTAATCTTCATGACAACCCATTCAGTGGGTTCTATTCTTTTATAGACGGATCCTCGATGATGCTGTTGGGTAAGCGAGGATGTTTGTGGGAAAAAATGAGGCTGTCGGCTCTCATAAAGTGTCATAATTTCAGAAACCACATACCTAGTCACAATGAGTCAGAATGGATTTGATGACAGTGGGTTTGATCCTAAAATTTTTGATTTATGCACACACACACACACACACACATCTGGATTGGAGTCCTGGTAGAGTAGTGATTTACACACTAGGCTGCTAATCCCAAGGTCAGTAGTTCAAAACCACCAGTCACTCCTCAGGAGAAAGAGTAAGCTTTTTAAAGAGTTACAGTCTCAGAAACCCACAGGGGCAGCTCTACTCTGTCCCGTAGGGTCACTAAGAATTGGCATTGACTTGACAGCAGTGAGTCTGGTTCGAATTTGGCATATATGTCCAGCTGATGATTCCTAGGCTTCATGATGAATTAGTTTGCTGAATTCATAGTTAGAAATGGACTGATCTAAGGTTTCCATCAGAGTCTGTTTGAAAAGAGAGTCAAAGTCCTACATTATTAGAATAGATTTCTGCTTTTTTTGTCTAAATATATGTCCAGAATACAAACCCAGAATCTCAGTGCATGATTAGTTCTTAGGTAAGTGCATGTACAGTTCGCCAGCGTTTTGGGACCAGCTAATGCTGGTTTGTTGATGTAAAAATAAAGTTTTAACTTCTTCCCTGGAAAACACAAAGCAGTTCAGGAACTGGGTGTTGTATTCCCAAGGGCAGAGTAAAAACTACAATAGAACATGAAGAAGCAGTGTCATGGAAATAATGAAAGCTTTTGGCATGCATTTTTTGCAAGGAGGAAATTATTCATGAGAGAGAAATGAGGAGGTGGAAGAGGCAAAATTCCACTCTTGGCAAGCAATAGGAATGAAAATGACCTACTCGGTTGGGTAAGTGCAAAACATCCTTGGTTCCAATTACAGAAGGAAACTATGGACAGCAAGTTTAAGTTCATGCTAACTATGTTGATATTCAAATTCCTTTTCCAAGAATAGGCTCATAATATTTTATTCTATTCATTAATCTAGGAAGAAGAAAGACTCCCACAGCCTAACTTGGAAATAGCCGTCTTAGTCGAGGGAAGTTCAATGTCCAGGAAAGGAATCATCTGTTATAGGTACAGTTTACATAAAAATTGCTTTAATCTGACTGCTATTTTTTTTTTGCCACAACCCAGTCTGTTTTTGTATAAACTCATAATCGGCCATTGAAACGGAATTTCTTCCCATTTATCTCTTAGGAATTTCTCTGACCACTCCTCTCACAGTAATGATGGCCTACCTGGCGTCTTTGCGTTTTCTTTGCATGTCTGTGGCTGTATCTTCGAAGACCTGAAAGATCTTCGCCCCCTTGGGAGTATGGCTCGTCTTTGCGCCCTGTTCATTCTTTGATTTGATCAATTTTACCTCCAAATAACCCTGGTGTTGATGAGAGAAAACAAGTTACTTTAAGTTACTTCATCCTCTTATAGCTTGTTTCAACAGCAAAGTCTCAATAGAACAAAATCAATGATGCTTGCCACCTCCTAAATAAAAAAATTACCCTGAGACGAAAAGGGTTTCACACCAATCTTGAAAGAGTTTTGGGGGGAAAAATATAAAAAGATTATTTACTTGAGAAATATTTTAAGTGAAATTGATATTAGGGTCATTAAATTAAGGAAGACATATCTTACAAAAATGGCAGGACTTAGCCAAGCTGTCTAAGAGAAATGGAATTATATTTTGAATTACACTTCCCAGTTTGAACTAGGATTATATGTATGTTGCTGCTTGTAAGTGCCATTGAGTTGGTTCACGTCCCTACAGACCCTGTGCACAACAGAAGGAAACCCTGCCTGGTCCTGTGCCACCATCATGATGCCTCCTGTACTGGACCCCCTCATTGCAGCTGTTGGGTAAACCCATTTCGTTAAAGGCCTTCCTCTCTTTCTCTGCCCCTCGACGTTATCAAGGATGGCATCTTTTTCCAGGGACTGGTATCTCTTGGCAACTTACTTAAAGGACGTGGCTGTACTTCTTCAAAGACAGGTTGGTTTATCCTTTCAGAACCCCATGGTCCTTTCAATATAGCACATTTTAAATTAATTATTCTGGGAGAAAGAATGAAGTATGGGGAGGTACAGAGACAGGGAAACGAGAAGAGCAGGAAGGAGACATTCCAGAGGAATGTGCTGGTGCTTCATTTCCTAAGCAATGAGGGAGAAAAATACAGTTCTGAATCTTAAAATGCAACAAAAAACAGTTATTGGATGTATAATGTAGTGGCTAATTTACTGTGTCCTCTCAGGTAGGCTTTAGTTCTAAGACACTTGTCCAGACACTGGTTGAGTTGCTATGGTAGTAATTTCATTGTACTTTGATAGAGTAAACTACCGTGTGTCATAGAAAGCAATGTAATGCCATGCAATAACTTTCATAATATAGAGATAGTCTCTGACTTATGATTGGGTTCCATTCTGATCGCTCCATTGTAAGTTGGGTCTGATGGAAGTTGAAGAACTCATTTATTTTTTCTTTAGTTTTTATTACTATTATCCTTTTATTGTCTGCATCTTCATAAATGAGATTTGTCTTTGGGAGTTGGAAACATTACATACAAATGTACGGATATATTTGGACACACATACATACATAGAAAAGGTAAATACACATTTGCACTGACAATGAGCCCGAGTTGGATAGCATTGGCATTTTGTCAACTGAGATGATAATTCCATTAATCTCAGTTTATGGATCATCAGGACCATCCTGGGGGGAGGATAATATTCCTCATTAGGAAAGTAGTGAAAGTTGTCTGTGTAGTCCTTGTCTTTTTCTCCATATATTTTGTGGTATACCTCAGGGTCCTGAATCTGCCTATTGTCTTTAGCAAAACAATCAGCATTTGGACTCATTTGTCCAAGTACCTGAAGTCCCGATTTAGTTTAGAAATAGCTTCAGCAAATCTTTTCACTGCAAATATTTGCAATGTTCTCTCCACCCTCTTCCTCATTATCTTTCTTCTCCAGCATTTCTTTCCTCTTCAAAGTATATTGAGTTCTGATCTGTCAGCTCCCTCTCTGTGTGTCAAGATCTACATTCAGTATTCTTGTCACATGGATAATGTTCCTACTGTCTCTTCTATCATATTAACCTGATCAGATGATTGAAGCATGCTCATAAGACTCAGCAATTTTTTTCTTTATTCACTGCATGCATTTCCTGTAACTATACATGGAGGAGGCTTGAAGGCCTGATGGTGCAGCGGTTAAGCACTGGCCTGCTAACTGCAAGGTCAGCAGGTAGGAAATGCCAGCCACTCCTCGGGACAAAGATGGGCTTTCTGCTCCCCAAATTCAGAGCATCAGTTCTATCCTGTCCTATAGGGTTGCTGTGAGTTGCCATGAATTTATTTCACAGCAGTGAGTGAGATACATTGAGATATATTATAATTATTTTAGAAATAGCAGATTGTTATTGTTCCTCTATCTCATAGCTATTGTCTGAGCTGAGGCTGAATCTATAGGCAATATTCCTTGAAAGTGAACATTTTACCTAGATCCACCGATGGTGGTACTTTCATGTGTTGATTTAGATCAGCTATTTGAGGAAGATGCCCTCGTGTATTATGAAGAAATAGCGGAATCTTGGAAGAAAGATTCTTTTCAAGGCAGTTGGTCAGAGAGTTCTGGGATGAAACAAAAAGGCAGTCTTCAGAAGAGTGTAAACACCATACAGGGATTGAAGTTGCTCGGATAGTAGACGGGCAGTACATTTTTGCCAATGTTTTTGCAAGCTCATGGGATTTCAGAATGGTAAATAAGAAAAGGTTTTAATTTAAAACCAGCAGTATTTCCTCCAAGCATCTGCCTTTAAATAATTTGAAGCTGGGTGGCAAACTTTCCTCTGCGTGAATATAGCTCCATTCTAGTATCTTCGTCACAAAGCAGCCTGGTTTCATCCAGAGCTGATTGACTTTTCAAAAGGCTGCATGTATTTGGTTGGCTTTTTGGTAATTCAACAAATTTGGGGGAGTATAAGCAGTCCAGGAGTTACAGTTAAAGAAATATGACCAACTCAGGGTCAAAGGAACAACTGCTACTTCTTAAGGTACAGAATGTTGAGAAAGATCAGGCTGTAGGCTGGTAAGACAGCCTATGAATGAAGTCAGAGTCTAGATTGTCATACGTTGTTAGAGTTGAGCATTGCCAACATTCTGTTCATTACAATGCCAATCCTGACGGGGACACAAAGGCCATAGTCTGCCGTGCATAAGGGTTTGGAATGGTCACAGTGTTGAACATCTGTGAATAAAAATCTGAGAAGGAGACCAGCATAAAAATGGTAGCGACACTGCATGAAGTACACACTGTTACCAATAAGATGCGAAAAGGACAAACTAGAATACATTGTAAGTTGAAGGCTACCAGTAGTTTGTAATATAATATAAGCAATCATTTTCTATAATTCAATCTAATGTAATGCAATCAGTCAATTAAGATCATGCCAGTAGAGTATGCACTCTCAGTCTGAATTATAAATTGATCGGAATAGACATATACATACACACATACAGTTGAAGCAAACACCATGTGAGGATTGTTTACAAACAAAAGAATATCAAAAATAGAAAACTGACTCACAGAAGAAGTTTACACATCTGAGAATTTTGTTTGAACTTTTAGTCTCTAGAACTATTAAAAATAAATTTATATTTTTTCTAAGTTACCTACTTGTACTATTTATATTACGGTGGCAATTAGAAACTATGAACTATGATATGAATATATATATATATATAAATCAGTATGACATATATATATCAGTATGTTATCTGCAACAAGTCTACTCTTATAGTGTCTACATGTGCATTGAATAAACATATCCAATCAATTTTAATTAATATATATCACATCATTCCATAATTCAAGCACATCAAACAGATTGTACAATTGCTACCCAAATCAGTTTGCAAACATTCTTTTTTCTACATAGACCCCTTTACATTATCTCCTCTTCATCCCCCTTCATGACTGACACCCTTGCCCCTGAAATGCTTTTTCTATATGCTGTCTCTACAAATTGATCAATCTTATGTGTCATATATCGAAAAATGGAAAAGCATCACTTTTGAGTAGCATCTCACCTTCCGTGTGCTCATTTTATGATCTTTCCACTTGCTAGTATGCCTTGCCTGGTCTTCAATAGACCAGTCAAGGATTGGAATAGAGACCAAGAACACTATAGATAATATCGTATCAACTGTCAGAATAAAGAAAGTAAAGTGAGCATTTATGGCCAGTATTGGTGGAGGAAAATCTGTGTCCCAAAAGACTGGTTCTGGTCCACCATAGATTCGTCATTGCCTAGACAGCTATTTCCTGAACTTGATGACTCTATATCATGTGCATAGGAATTCCCTGAGGATTATGTCCAAATGACAATTCCGATTCAGGAAGTCAAAACTGGGCCTGAGATTCTGCAATCCTAAAACATGGTACTAATTGTAGTAATCCAGGGAGCATACCTGGAGTCGCAAGGCGTCACAATATGACATCATTTTCCTAACCTCTGGATCATTTTCATGAAGTCAGCAAATGGGTAGCTTGACACAATTGTAATAGAGCAGCCTTTGTGGCTTTTGCTTTTGATGACCTGCCATTTCAGAAATGAAGCCGCAGATACATGACATGGAGAAGAGGTTGGACATAGACTCGCCAGATGTGACAAACCTAATGTGTAGTTCCATAAAGATGACCCATCCACCACATCTGTACAAACAGGCCTGATACAATGGATATATGGATTGTAATAAGAATTGTAAAGTCCCGCAATAAAATGATCTCTTAATGAAAAAAATAGATGACCATCCAAGAAAAATTAACTAGCTCTCGTTGAAGGGAAGATGTTAGATGATGTTCACATTTGCAGTAGTTACCATCTTAGGTTGCTGAGGCTTATCTCTACCATCAATTTGGTATCACTTTGGAATGATGTCTAGCAGTCTTCTTTCAGAAGAAGCTACTTTCTGGCAGTCACACAGCTGTGCAGATGGTGCAGAACTGAGCAGTGTTTTCTTTCTTCTTCTTCTACATAGGCTCTCTATCGATCCTAACTCCTTCCACAGAACCCAACAACAGAAGTCGGACAAAGATCTATTGCAGGATTCTCCACCTATGTATTGCAACTAAATAAACTAATTTCTACTCGATGGTACAGGTAGGAAATCAGTAATAATCAGGTCCAGGAATTCCATTGGGCTATTTTATCCCCTGCTTACTCTAATTCTTGCCACAGAGGCAAAGAGAACTCACATTGGTTCAGAACATCCTTTCCACCAAAGGTGTGACCCGTCTTAAGGTCTGGAAAGTAAGTTGGGGTTAGCTTAAAAGCATGAGGAGCGGGAGGAACATTGTAAATGGAGAAGAGGATGTGCCCAGGTAACTTCGGGAAACTTAAAGTTACTCAGAGTATAGATGATATAGGGTGAGCAGACAGGACATGAAACTGAGAAGTCGACAGAGAATATGCCATGACGAACCATTAGCTTTCCTAAGAGAGGATGAAAATCCTTTGGGAATGTTCTGTTATAAAAGTCTTGTAAGCCTGAAACACAAATATCTTGTCCCATTTTGCTGTGTCCCCGGTAAGCTGTCATGAACCCCCAGAAGAGGCATGGACTCCCTGCCTATCTCAGATAGAGACAAAAAAGATGCTGAACATAGCAAACAGAGACCATTTAAACATTTTATTTCTATCCTAGGAAATAATATGGAGATTTTATGTTTCCAGAATGTCTCTTTATAAGCTGTATTTTACATTAAATACGGAGTAGATTTCATGGAATGCTCAGCTTAATACTGAGTAGCAACTCACATGAGTGGAAGTGTATGTGGGCGAATAAACAAATCACCGCTGTCAAGTTGGTTCCAATTCATAACTTCCCATGTGGTAGAGTGGGGAACAGCCCCCAGGGTGTCTCAGTTGTAATCTAGAGAAGCACATCAGCAAGCATTTTGCTCACAGTTCCAAATGGTGGATTCTAACTGCCAAGCTTTCAGTTAACAGCAAGTGAAACTGTTTCCGCCACCTAAGGACTAGGGGTATAATATGAGGGGGATTTACCAAAACTGAGAAATGGAATTAAAGAATAACAGAATTTTTCCCCAGATGTCTTCTTAGATACTGAGTTTCTATGTGTAGTTTTTATTGTTAGATGTTGTTAAGTTCATTCGGACTCCCCGAAACGCTATGTTGAACAAAATGAAATGCAGTCTTATCCCCCACTAATTGGCTCATCTTGCTTTGCTTGAGCCCATGGTTGAAACCACGATGTCAAACCATCTCTTTGAGAATCTTCCTCCTCTTCCATGACCCTCAACTTCACCAAATATTACCTCCTCCAGGGTCCCTTCTGATAACATATTCAAATTACATGAAGCTTCACCATACTTGCTTCAAAGGGGTATTCTGGGTGCACTCTTCCCAAGACAGATTTCTTTATTCTTTTGCAGTCCATAGGATATTGAATATTTTTGCCAATATCACAATGCAAATAATATTTATATATAAAGAATTAATGCATTAAATTAATGCATGTGGAAAGGAATGGGATCAGGTTTCTCAATATATATTTATATATGTGTGTATAAGTTCCATTCCTTCACATATAATTCAATAAAGGATTTTAGTTTAACGTTCCTGTTTTAATTGATATTTTTGTTGCTCTTTTCCCTTACTATTCTCTGGGCATAATTTGAAATGATCACAACTTGAAGGACTCTCAAAGTAAATAGAGAGTGTGACCTGAGTAGCAAGAATTTCAATCTGAGAAGATCCACTGATTCGTTGTCTTTGTCTTTCTTAAACAGATATAAGATGGTGTTTTGAGATTTGCATTAACCCTTGAGTAACAATTGTCGGAAGTGTCTGCAATTGTAAAATAACTTTTTAAAATGCACATAAAAGTTACATGTCTATAGATAGAACATCTGCTTTCATTCTTGAACAGACCGCACGATTTCATCCTGATGTGCGCTTTGTGGTTGTATTTCAGAACTCTTTACCCACAGAGCATCCGACGGTCAGTCTCCTGAACAATCGCTGTAGGTGTAACTCTTGTAGGCCGTACTTTCCAAGGGCGACACCTATTAATGTAGAAATGAAAGAAATTAGTCTTACCTTTTTCAGTCAATGACTGCTTAACCACAGAAATACTGAAAGGGTCATTATCTGAAAGTTTAACTCATCTCTATAAATAATTCTGTCAGCAGGATCAGCTTAATCTCCTTTTTTTCACCCAAACCCAAGAAATTTCCAAAAACATTACATTAAAAACAATTATTAAAGTTACATTGAAGATCACACAGTATATAAATGAAGCAAAATTAATTTAACAATAAATTATATATTTTTTTATTCTTTAAACTCCTGTAACTCATCTCAATTATGTGTCTGTCCTTGATATCATTCCACAACTCATATAAGCTTTGGCTATTATTGTTCATGGCATCATCTCTGATCTTCAAAGCATGTGGGATATACTCAGAACCATACTTTGGCTCTTGTGGACTTATTTAACTTTTCTTTTGCCTCAACCTAACTTGCATATAACATCGAGGACATGATACACAAAGGAAGCAAAAGGTCAGTGAAAAATCAGGAAAGAAAGGAAAGACCAAAATGGATGTCAGCAGAGACTCTGAACCGTGTTGTTGAGCATCGAAAAGCTAAAGCAAAAGGAAGGGGTGGTGAAGTAAAAGACCTGAACAGAAAGTTTCAAAGGGAAGTTTGAGAATGCAAACTCAAAGAATAAAATGAAATAGGCAAAATCCTGGGGTTAGAAAACCAAAAGGGAAGAAAACACTAAGCATTTCTCAAGCAAAAGAACTGGAGAACTCGAGCCTAAAGCTGTAAAACTGAGGGATTCTATGGACAAAATATTGAAATGTGAAGGAAGACAAAAAATAAACTGCAAAAATACACAGAGTCACTGTACTCAAAATGAAATGATCTGCATTTAACCATTTCAAGAGGTAGTCTATGACCAAGAACCAAACAGCACTGATGGGCACCGATGAAACACAAGGCTGCAGGGATGGATGGCAGACCAACTGAAATGTCTGAGCCAGCTCACGCTGCACCGGAAGCACTCACTAGTTTATTCAAAGCGGTGTGATAATTGTTGGACAACACAAAGAGTATATATAATCAATGACACTGCATTATACATGTAGAAGTTGTGGGATTGGAGAATGTTTTGCAGTGTATATTTTTGTGACAATAAAAAAATGAAATTAGTAACAAAGTACAAGAAAGAAGAAAATATTCCAGAATTGAACGTGGTGATAATTGTCCAACTCTTCTTGATACGATTGAATTGTATAACATGTGAAACATGTGAATGAAGAGCTAATAAAACTGTTAAAAATAACTATAAGTTTGGAAGACTGCTATCTAGCCAGTAATGGAGAGAAGTCCATATCTGTTCCCATTCCTCAGAAAGTGACCTAACAGCGTACAACAGTTATCAAACAATATTGCTGACATTGCAAGCATGTTAAATACAGACAAATATCATTAAAAAATAGTTGCAGCAGTACATCTTTGGTAAACTGCCTAAAATGCAAGGCTGATTTGGAGGAGGATGTGGCATGAGGGAGATGACTGCTGATGTCAGATCTTGGCTGAAAGCAGAGAATGCCAGAAATGGGGTTACTTTGTTTTATTAACTGTGAAAAAATATTAGACTGTGTGGTCACAACGAACTATGGATAACTTTGTAAAGAATGGGACTCCCCGGGACACTTAATTCCTCTAATATGGAATCTCTCTCCAAGTCAAGAAGCAATTGTTTGAACAGAACAGGGAGACATTATGTGGTTTAACATTAGGAATGGTGTTTGTTACAGTTGTATCCTTTCACTAGACTTAACCTATATGCTGAGTAAACAACACCAGGAGTAGAGAAAGGCTCTTAAACAACCTGAGTTTTCATAGAGTACAATCTTTCTTGATGAACTTGACAGGAATTGAAACACTGATAATGATCAGCCTTGAACTTGAAATACACATAAGGAAAACAACATTTCTCACAAATGGACCAATAAGCAACACTGTGATAAACAAAGAAAAGATGGAAGGTGTCTAGGATTCCATTTGATCTGGACGCACAAACAGCTCCATTCTCTATGGGTAGCACAGCAGATTCAAGTGACCAAGTCTTCCCAGGTTCTTACTGGAGGGCTAATTTTGGTTGCATATTAAGACATTTTATCTGCCCCTTCTTGAGAATCTTAGGATCTTGATGTCTGCATCTGAGGGTTATGGGAAGATTGAATGAGTCCCTGAAGGGCTTCCCCAATACTGTACAAAACAAGATTATTGATCATGGCTAGTAGTATCTACAAGGAGGGTAGTCTAACTTATTCCAAAACTTCTAGTACCCTCATGTGAACTCTATTTTTGCTCTTGTGGCTTTCTGTATTCCTGACTCAGAGATTCAAAAATCAACAAAAAAACATTGTTCCTGAGTCCATTTAGATTTGGGGGGAGCTATCAGTGAATGTAGGACTACCCCACAAGTTTTCCCAGGTATGCATATTTATGGGACCCGACTGCCACCTCATTCTTTTACGATGCTGCTGGTAGGTCAGAGGACTGCCACTGACTTTTTGGTTACAGCTGAGCACTTTCTCCCGGCATCTGCCACAGACATTCTTTTGGGTACAGGGAATTGGAGTGACATTTAGAATTTCTTGTCCTTGAGTTTCACTAAGACAAACTGGTTCATGTCTTTCTGATTTAAGATTTCTTTTGTTTCTTTTGAACTCTGTTCACCTCTATAAGAATTCTGTATTTAGCCCAACTAAACTTTGCATGATGATTTGCCCTCTGAAAAAGAAGTGAATAAATAAATTAACAAAGAGGCATGTCCAGGATATTGTTTATTTCAAGAAAGTAGCAAAAACAGATTCCAAATCATCATCACTGAAGTTGCCGTTTCATAGAACTGGGGAAATTTTGTGGTCTCGCCAGGAAAACATGAATCCAGCCATTTCCAAGGTTGTGAGCAGAATCTTGGTGTAGCAGCAAAGACACGAGGATATGAGTTGGAAACACGGCCTCTCATGGAGCTTCCACAGTAGCCAGCCAGCTACAGGAGTTTATTTAAGTGTTCATCCTACTCAGTGTCAGTCTTCTCTCATCTAAAATGGGAAGTTGGATCAGATCATTCTGAAGGTTCATTCTAGCTCCTAGAAGTTTTAATTTAGGCATCTAAGCCAGAGATAACCACCTGTCCCAAGGACATAGAGTTAGTTAGGGATATTGTAAAGACTTGGACCCAGTGTGTTAGACCGGATTGTCTAAAGAAACAAAATTCAGTGACACTCATCTAGGCATGAGAAAAGAATTTATATCAACAAATAACCTTATATAACCCGCTCCACTCCAACTGAGCTCCCAAGCCTGATGTAAGCCAGGCCCCTCTTCAGACTCCTGTCGCTGCAAACTGACGATGCAGATAGGTGATGTGGAACACAGGAAGACCAAAGGGAGTGCAGAATTACATGGATCCAAATCAGAGTAAACCTGGCAGGGTACCAGCAACTGTCAGGATCAGCTGCAGAGTCCCAGCAAGCAGGGAGATGAAAGGGGATTCCCAGGATCCTCCTGATAAGATGACCACAACCCTCAGAAGGTATCAGGCTGTGCCTGATGGACAGGTTGGAATCCACCCTTATGCTTTCTTTCCTATCTTTTAAAATGTATTTTCTTGGGGGCTCATACAACTCTTATAATATCCAAACGGACATCTATTGTGTCAAGCACATTTGTATATTTGTTGCCATCATCGTTCTCAAAACATTTTCTTTCTACTTGAGCTCTTGGTATCAGCTTCCACCCTTATCACCCTTATAAAATTACCCAACTGCCACCCCATGTTCAGTGGTATCTTCATAAACGTTATTGCCTTGGGAGCTCCTTGGGGGGACTTTCGGAAGCAGGAGCATTGATTTCTCAGCTATTGCTCCTTGTTCTGCTCTAGCAGTATGACTTAACAACAGAAAGCAAGTGTGTTGTGATCAATGAATGGAGAATGTTCCAAAAGAAGAAAATAGAAACAAGAAAACTTGGTTTTGTGTTATTTGTTATTGGTCTTTTTTTGTCTTCGTACAATTATTTTTCTATGAATACTCACCTTCTCTACATCTGTTGTATCTCAGAAACTTACTTTAGAGCAAACAAAAAACAAAAACAATTTCCACTTTCAGTCTTGTTGATGTTTCCAATTGGCTAGCTCAACCCCGTCTTCATTGTCGCACCTGGAATGAAGTCAGTTTCCAAAAGAGGAAAGGAACTAATGTGTAACTGGACTTTTATAATATCTGGATGTACTAGAAAGAGTAAGGCAAGTTCCTCTTCCTGTTCCCAGCCCTTCTTAGTGATACTGTCTTGGGAAAACGATCTCTCTAAGGAAACATCCTCTTTGTAGTCATTTAGCAGTATTGTTTAATGGGGTTGAAACCATGTGTACACTAATTCAGATGAAATATGTTTTCAATACATAAGAGACAGAACTTTAGAGTGCTTTACAAAAAATTATGATTTTCATAGTCACCTGGAGGAGTCTGAATCTGTGACAAACTGTTGAGCTGATGGAACCCAAGAGCTCACCCTTATCTGGAGAAGTTCCCGGGCTGGGCTCCACTTGACCAAATTGATGGCAGTTCCCAGGGATTCCTCATTCCTGCTAAAGTGTCCAAGAGATGGCAGCTCATAATCTTCACTTCCATGGGTCACTCTGGCCATATTTCTTCCAACAAAGATTCATTTGTTCTTCTGGAAGTCTGTGGTATTTTCAACATTCTTCAGCGACTCCGTGATCCAAATGCAGCCACTCTTTCCCAATCATCTTTATTCCTTGTCCAGTTTTCATATATATATTAAGTAGTTGAAAGCACCATGTCTTGGGTTCGGTGCACCTTAAGTTACTTCAAAGTCATCTTTTTGCACTGTAATATTTTTAAAATGTCATTCACATGATATATTCCAAAGACATCATTTGATTTCGTGACTGCTGTTTCCAGAATCTTTAGTTGTGAATTCAAGTCAAATGAAATCCTTGACAGTAGCAATCTTTTTCTTGAGTTTTCATGATGATGTTATTTGTTCCCATATGGCTATTTTTGTTTGATTTTCATTGAGTTGTAATCCATGTTGAAGATTACATTTGCTTTTCAAGTCCTCTTCAATTACAGCAATCAAGCCGTGTCATCTGCATATTCCAAGTTGTCAAATAGTCTTCTTTCACTTTGAAAAGTTATTTTATTATGGCTATTTTTCTCAGCAGTTTTAATGGCACATAATTTACATATCATCCAATTCAATAGGTCAATTGTTCAATCATATCATGGGGCACTGTACTATCACCACCACCACATCATGGCACCTCATTCTTTTTCAAATTGTCCAACTCCTCAGACTATTTACTCAGCATACAGAATGAATACACATGGTGAAAAGATACAACCCTGATGAGCACCTTTCTTGATTTTAACCAATTCAGTGTCCCCATGTTGAACTCAAATGATTGCCTATTGGTCTATATACAGGTTTCACACGAGCACAACTAAGTGCTCTGGAAGTCTCATTCTTCACAGCGTTATCTAGAGTTTGTGATGATCCACGTTGTTGAATGACTTTTCAAAGTGAATGAAACATAAAGAAACATTTTTTGGGTAGTTGATGCTTCTATCCAAGGACCATCTGATATCAGCAAGACTTTCTCTCCTTGCACACCCTCTTCTGAATTTGGCTTGAGTTCCTGGCAGCTTCACTTCCATGTATTGCTGCAACTATTTTTTAATGATCTTCAGAAAAATTTTGCTTGCATGTGATGTTGATTATTTTATTTTTATTTTTTCAGATATAGTTTTATACTTTTTTCATTCTGGAGGGTTATCTTTCTTTGACATGAGCACAAATATGCATATATTCCAATCAGTTGCCAAGGTAACTGTCTTCCCAATTTGTTTACATAGACGAATAATTGTGTCCAGCACTGCATCTGCTTTTTTAAATTTCACATCCTCTTTTGAGTTAAGCTTGAATTTCTGGTAGTTCTCTGTCATTGTGCTACTGCAGCTGTTTTTAATCACCGTTAGCAATATTTTACCTGTATACAATACTAATTTTAATTTTTATTAATACTTCTTTTATCTGTATGCAATATTAATTCTAATGTTCTATTGCGCTGCCTTTCTTTGGGATAAGCAAAACATTTATCATGTTCAGTTAGTTGACCAGGAGCTATCTTCCAATTTTGGGGGCATAGACCAGTGAGTATTTCCAGCTTGTCAAAACATTTAAACTGGGATTCTGTCCTTTTCTGGAGCTTTGTATTTTGCAAATGCCTTCAGTCCAGTTTGGAATTCTTCCTTCAGTGCTATTGGATCTTGATCATGCTACCTCTGGCGAAGGTTGGATATCAAACAAGTGCTTTTGCTACCGTGATTCTATGTATACCTTCCATCTTCTTTTTGTTTCCTGGCCATGACAACCTTTCATCGTGGCAACTCCAGGCTTGTCGTTTTTCTTTAGTTCTTCCAACTTGAAGCTTACTGAGCGTGCTCGTCCTTTATGACATTCTAACTCCAGTGACTTGCACGATTTAATGTAATATTTGATCTTCTTGAGCTATATCTCAGAAACTTCTGTTTAGCTCTTTCACTTCAACATTTCTTTCATGCTTTTGAGCTTTCTGTTTGAGGAGAACCTTCAGAATATCCGACATTCATTTTTTGTTTTTCTTTCTTGTCTTTTTAATAATCCTTTGTTTTTCATGGATAATATGTCATCCACACCGTGTCAGATCTTCTAACATTCGTGTTCAATGTGTCAAATCTGTTCTGTCATGGGTCTCTAACTTCAGGTTGGATGGACTTGTATTTTGGCACTTGTACTTGTTTTCTTTTTCTTCAACTGAAACCTGGACTCACATAGGAGCAATCAATGGTCTGCTCCACAGTCAGTTTGTAATAAAACTTTCCCCATAGAATCCTTTTCAATTTGAGGCTTGACAATTTTCTTCAGGTTCTTTCAACTTGATTAATTCTGTGTTCCTCCCTCCTGGTTTTCTAACTCTAGGCCTTTGAACATTTCCTTACAACAATGCTTGGTCTTGTCAAGCTGTCCTCTGACTTGGGCTGTTCAGGTATTTCACTTCCTTCATTCCAGTTACTGTAGGTATTCCTCATCCCGGAGCAAATGTAGTCTATTACGGCATTTATTTCGGTCATTTCTGTCTAATCTGTCTTTTTGATGTCTTGTTGCTTCCTACATGCATGGTGTGGTCGTCACCTAATCTGGTGTCAAAATAAGGATTAAGGGTGTAGGGGTGGATTCTGGGCTGTCAATCTGGAGATAGCCAATGAGACATGTGTGGACATGGCCTTCTCCTGAGAATTCTGGGAAATCTGGTACTTCCTCCTTGGAGGCAGAAGACACCTCTCTCTCTGCTACTCCCTGGGAGGCATTGCCGAAGACATGCCACATGGACACAACCAGACCTCGGAAGCTGGAGAAGCCACAGAGAGACCCCTGCCAGAACTGAGATGCTTATAACGCCAGTGGATCCAAAGACTTTCTACCCACTGGCTTGTGATTGTCCTGCATTTGGCTACATTGTATGTGTTTTGCAAGTGTGAGAGGACTTTACAGGTTGGTATTGGACATATGGACTAATATCAGACTTATGGCCTTGGACTGGACTGGGTTGGGATGTTTTCTCAATGTTCAATTCCTCTTGTATATAAACCTCTCCCTTATATACATTTGTGTGTACATGGATTTGTTTCTCTAGTCTACCCAGACTAACACACATGGTGCTCTTGATCCCATTCCTCAGCAATTCCACTCTTGGGTCAACAGTGCCCAATGAATCTCAAAATCCAGATAGCATATACTCCATTTATATTTATTTTGTAGGCTTGTTTTAATTATCTTCAGCTTCAATTTGAATTTTCACATAAGCAATTGGTGATGGGTTCAATAATTGGTCCTAGGCCTTTTGGGGCTTATGATATTGAATTTATTCATAGTTCCATTCCGTGGTTGCAAACTATTTGATCCCAGCATGTTCCACCTGATGAAGTCCATGTGTATAGCAGCCATTCGTGTCAACAAAAAGGTGTGTACAACAAATAAGTCATTAGTATTTCAAAATTCAGGACTGTGTTTTCCAACAATTGTTTCCAATATTTGCATTCAAGTCGCCAGTCATTATGAAGACATCTTGATTGCATGTTTAATTAATTTTAGATAGGAGAAAGTGATAGAATTCAATTTATTCATCATTGTCTTTAATATTTTTAGTGCATAAATTTGAATAGTTTTATTAATTGGTCTTCTTTGGAGGTGTTTGGAAATTATCTATTACAAAGCATTGTACTTCAAGATATACCCACATAACTCTTACATTCATGATGATGATGCTATTTTTTGCGTTTATCATTTTTTACCTGGAAAACCATATCATTGTCTGTTTCAAAATGGCCAACACCAGGCCGTTTGAGCTCACTCATGCCTAGGACATTGATCATTATGGATTCAATTTCATTTTTAACTAATTTCTGATTCTCCTAAATTTCATGCATTCCAAGTACTGGTTATTAGCTTACAGCTGTTTCAAAAAGGCTTGCTCCATCCGCGTCATTCATGCTGACTCAACTTTGAGGAGGGAGACCCCTCTCTCCCACATTAATTTGAGTGCCTTCAAACCTGAAGGGCTCTTCTTATGGCACTGTATCAGACAGTGTTGTACTGTTGCTAGATTTCCTCAGAAATTGACACCACCTTTCTTCTTTCTATCAGCCTTCGGACAATAGCAATTAGGTTGTAGGCATCACAGTCTTCTATGACTTTCCTTGTAGCAACTCACGCATCCTTTGAAATATTCATTCTTTGGAAGGCATTTCACCACGCAGTTCTTCACATCCCTTTTCTCACTTACGAGAATGTTTTTTGGACAATACTGTTTCTGGAGTCTCCAGGAGAGGAGGAGGGGCTAGTTGAAACGAAGGGCAGATATGAATGAATCCAACTTTAATGAACACCAGATGCACAGTCAGACTGCAGAAGAACATTTTGTAACCTTGTGCTTCAATTCTAAAAACTGGATTTCTAACTTTTTCCTGGTAAAAAGAGCAATTTTGAGCATCCAAATTTTTTTCTTTCTCTCCGGTGTCCACTTTCTTAATTAAAATCTCCAACCCCATTGCAATGCTTATGTAGTATTGGTGTCAGATATAGTCCACAAGGGTTGGCTTTAACGAACCTCAGCTTAGAGGTTCTGATGTGCTCATATCCAGGGCCACGACAAGGTAGGGTCTTATATGTTCTCAATTCCATTTATTGGATTATTTTGGATACCTGATTTTTATCATTGTCTCTATGCCTTTGATCCTGGGTTTGGCTTTCCTGATCTCACGCATACCTCGTCCTTGTGAATGGTGCTGGGCCATGAGGCTACCCTCTCTCTTGGCCCAAACTCTTCCATGCTAGCCTAAGTCTTATCGTGAGTTAGTCTTCCCAGTGGTCAGCTAACCATGTGATCACATATCCTAATGAGAACAAAATGACACTTGACCAGAAAAAAACCTTGTAGTTATGACTGCAATCAGTCATTTATATAGTAAGTAACTTAGCAAAGGTAATCATAGGGGGAAAAAAAGAGTAAGCAGGAAGTCTAGGAGGCACAGAAGGAAGAAAGTAAGAAAATTATTTTAAGAACGTGCTTTGTGATCATTATAGATCAGACAATTTCACAAAACTTCAAGAGATGTCTTGTTATTTAGTCTTTACTCTTGAGAGGAACGTTGCTCAATGACAATTAAAAAAACCTCACTGCCATCAGATAATGTCACCTCATCATGATTCTATAGAACAAGGTAGAACTATGTCTGTAGTTTCTGAGACTGTAACTCTCTACAGGAGTAGACAGCCCTGAGTTTCTCCCAAGGAGCAACTGGGGGTTTTGAGCTGCTAACCTTGCAGTTGGGAGGTCTACGAGTAACCACTGTGCCACTTTGCCAGCAGGACTGCTTTAGATAGGAAAATAATTTCCCTAAAGGCAGCTATGTAGCAAGAGGAGGTATATGCATGAGTTTTTGCTGTCAGTTGTCTTGAGCGGATTCTGAATCATGTCAATCCCATTTGTGTAGACTAGAACTGTACAATAAGATTTTTCATGAGTGACTTTTTGGAAGTAAATTACTAGGTATATCTTCAAACATTCCTCTTGGTGAGTTCCAACTGGAAATTTTTTGGCTAGCAGTCAAGGGCTTTCTGTTTGTATTATTGGTGGCATTAAAGTATATCCCAAAAGTCATAAAAGAAAACTAACCACAAAACAACCATCCACCAAACAATAAGACAACCGAATTCTACATTGTTGAGCCCACCTATCTCTTTAGCATGCATGTTAAGAACGAGTAACTATGGATTTAATTCTGAATCTTGGCCCCTTCTGTGTCAAAGCAGAACTCTGTTCCGCAGGCTTTTCACTGATTTATTTTCAGAAGTAGATCACTGGCCACTTCTTCTAAGGTGCCGCTCAGGAGATTAGATCCTTCAAAGTTGCGCTTAAATGTGTGCACTACCCTGGGATGCCAGCATGTACACTATAACCCTTAAATGACTTCACAAACTCTTACAAGGAGTTATTTGTAGAGCTAGTAACAAGTGCAGGTAAGACTAATGAACAAAGGTGCTTTCCCAAGTGAGGCTTAGATTACAGACCATCCCGTAGGGTTCTCTTTTCTCCACTTCCCTTTATGTTTTAAGAATCCTCTGCTTCAAGGAGGGAAGCAGACTGCTTCCTGCTTAAGTCACTGACATGAGTTCTGCCCTCTGTGCTACATGTATGGGTACAGTTCACATTTCAAATGACACCTGAAATTCACAGAAACCTACAGCGTTCACATTCGCAAGTTTAGAGAAAAGGATTTGTTGTTCCAGTAGAAATCAAAATGACATGAAATGAGAACAAATCAGCAATCGCTGTGATGGTTCCTTGCAAAATTTCCCAAGATTACTGCTTGATGCACATCAATCACAGTTTTTGAAGTAAAGACTAATCTCTGACTGTGCATAATGCAAACTCCTGCAGTGTCCTTGCTCTGGCTGTACTCAGAGCTCAGTGATGATTAGATACATTTGTTTGATGAATGAATGAGCCCCACAATTCAGTGTCTTTTTTTCCTTATGAAATTTAACTGGTTTACTGGCTCATTTAATTCAATAGCTTAAGGTATGGTCATTGTTTCAGATACTCTAAGCCGGAAAACAGAATAACTTTTGCTTATGTCTCTCTCTTTTTTAACTCTCTTCCAAATCACCACACATAGCATGATATAGCACAAGACTAGTTCTGCTGAGTAAAGGTAGTCCATAAAAGTTGGGATGTTAGGCAGTGGTATACTGCTTAACGGTGAACAAGTGCCTCTTCAAATATAAAATTATAATTAATTTTGCTGATGTAAAAGTACATATAGCACATATTTTTATTTTAAAATAAAATATGCAATACATATAATATAAAATATAACTATTACATATGCTACACTATAGAAAATAATCACCTATAGATTCCATATAAACAATTGCTTTTACCAGAATTTTTTCACTGTTTTTTGCCAAACTCTTTTATCAATAAACAAAATAAGATTTCACCTGACAGAAAAGTATGGTTACAACATGAATAGTCATTGATATTTTCAACTATGCTACCAAGTAAACAAAAAGTGAAATACAAATAAATGTCTGAACTTCACTCACTTTTAATGAAGTTGAACAATTTATTAACTACAACGGGTAATAAATTTCAAATACCATTTGAAGACTGGTACTAGAGAAGAATATTTACTCATAATATTTATTCACAATGCTTCAGCTACAGATATAGAATACACTCTAGTTAAATCTATATCATTAATCCTTTTTCCATAATTTTATAAAATAGACAATTAACAAAATAATAAATTAAGTCCTGAATGATAAAAACAGCTTACATTGAGTCCACTCTAGCAATCAGCACCACACACTTTCACATTTACACTGGGTTTCTTAAGGCTTTTGAGACCTGGTTTTTTTCTAAGATCTGAAACATCCTTTTTCTCTGTACCAGGTGTACTAAACATTGTGATAGCTGAGTTTTGCATCAGCTGTCCTGGTCAGAATTCTCAGTGGTTTGACATTTTAGATTTAGTAATCCCCCATGATGTAACCTAACAATGTAGTCAACTTCATGATGGATTTGTGGTGAGCAGCCAAGCAGGTGTAAGAAGATTAGGGTGGAGTACAACCTCCTTACATAGGCCACGGTCCTCACGCAATTGAAATTTCCTTAGAGGTGTGTGCTACTTCCTATATAGGTAGATGCTGTGGTAAATCGGGTTGCTTTTGCTGGTTCTGGATCATGCCTCTGGTTTGTCAACTGCCAGTTCTTTGGACTGGAGTCAGGCCTGCCATATTGTCTGCCAAGCTCAGGAGCCATCAGCGGCCTATCACCTGACCTGCTGTCCGGGGATACATTCACCTCTCCAGACACAAACGGATCTGGCTGACTTTGGACTTCTCTGTTTCCACAGCTTGTGACATCACTGTTGATCCTGGGTTCATCAGCTCCTGAAGCGACATGAGTCCGAAGACACCTCCAACTTACCGCCTGACCCACCAACTTGAATCCAAACTAGACTTAACCACTTTTAAAACTACGTGAATCATGTTCTTGATACAAAATTTTATACATGTATATATATCATACTTATGAACTCCTCTTGAGTTGTACATTTGCCAGTTTCCATGGGTGAACACATACATGCTCCATTGCTGATTTTAATCTAAAATGTGATGTCACCTGATGCTACTGGGAAAAGATTCTAAACAGCACATCATTGTATAATACTTCTGCCACTCAACCGATCTAAATAGCCTTAAGAATACAGACAAATAATTAGGAAGCAATGCGATTTGAGTATTTATCACCTCTGTTTTTAATAATAGAGTCATAAAATTTAACTTTTAATAATGACTGTGTTCAGGAATCAGCTTGCAAAACCCCTGCATTTTAACAATTGGCCTTTGTAAACCAGTTCAACTCAGTTCTAGCAGAACATTAAATTTGAGGATGAAGGGAAATATCATTAGACAATTTAGTGTAAGCCAAAACATTTACTTCATTCAACGTGAATGTGTTTTCTAAATCTAGTGTGGGTTTGTGTATTTCCTTCTACAGAAGAAGTCTGCTACCGCCATGAAGGAGACCTCAGTTCACCTCACTGCTGGAGGCACCAGGTTTCCTCTGACTCGGAAAGGTGAAGATGCCGTGCAAAAACGAACTATCAGGACTCTGCGCATGGGCTCCAAGAAGTAAGTGCTGAGTGTGAGCATCAGAGAGTCCATTCAAACAAGCACCCAAGACATCAGTTTACAATACAAACGAACAGTTCTAATAGCTGTGTCAGGCATCGGGTTACCTCAATTTGGGGAGAGAAGCTTCGTTAGGATCCAGGAGCTTAGGTTGTATATATGCTATATATACTTTATGTTGACCAGATTAGACATTTTGCTATCTATTGGCAACAACTTTTAATACTTTCAAAAGACGTTTCTCTGTATTTTAGTGCAAAATGTATATGAGGGCACTCTAAAAACAAGATGCTTGGCCTGATTGAAAATGAATGAACTAGGTAAAAGTCAAAGCTCCATTTGAAAAAACGAAATGCTTACCTTTCAGTTGTCCTAAATCAATTTTTCTGTCTTCCTAGGATTCTAAATCATAGTGACCCTATATGACAGAGTAGAGCTTCCTTCAGAGGTGCTGAGGCTATAAATATTTACTATCGCAGAAAGATTACTTTCTCCTGTGGAGCAGTGGGTGGATTTTTTGGTTGACCTTGCAGCTAGCAGTCCAAAGTTTTCAGAGCTTCTTGCTTAAGAATAGAACCTGTGATGTAGAACCTTATGAAATAAAACTTCATGGGAAGCTTTAACCACATCCAGCAACCAACGAGAAAGGCCAGAACGGGGTTATAAAGAATTATTTGTCGGTACATATTTGCCAGGATCACCTTAAGAGAGTTCTTGCACAGCAAACCCCAAGAATGTAGCCATAGATATCACTGTTCCTACTTGGGTTCCAACTCACGGAAACACAGATTTACTCCTGAACAAATATGCTCCCATGCCTCTCGGAGAGCAGCGGATGGCTGAAGACTTGCTCTCTGCGTAACACACTTGTCTCAGTTTCATCAAGATGCCTTCAAAAAGAAGTCCAATCAGCATAGTGGCTCCCGAGGGTTTTTGCAATGTCAGTGAAATCCAACCTAGATAGGTGTTAAGAAAATTGGAAACTGCATTAGTGAGGAAAATCCCAGAAATGTTATGCCAGAGAATTGTTTTTTCCCCATCATGACAATTTGTTAGCTCATTCTTGGGAAGTAGTTGGGATAGTCTGCGTGAATTTAATTAAGGCATCATACCCAATTTACCCTACCACCCTAAATCTTGCCACTTCAGGTTCCTTTTTGTTCTCCAAACTCAAAGAGTATGAAAAAGAACATGATTTGATTTCCTCGAGGTTGTCAAACCGGCTGTTTTGATGTGGTCTAAACTTAAGCACAAAATTCTTCACAGAAGGGTTACCAGAAAACCAAACACAGAAAGGTTACCAAAAATCCAAACTCACTGCCATGGAGTTGATGGCAATTCATACTGACCCTATGGACAGAGTAGAACTGTCCCTGTGGGTGTCCCTGATGGTAACTTTTTGCTGGAATAAAAAGCTCCATCTTTCTCCCGCAGAGCTGCTGGTCGTTTTGAACCGTTGATCTCAGTAGTCCAACACATAACCACTACGCCACCAAGGATCTTCCATAAAAGGATTAAAGAGATGGAAACCCCACTTTCAGAAGTATATAGACTTGTCAAGAAGCAATAGTTTCACATATTAATATTTTTAAGAAAATGTTTATAATTTTATAGCAATACTTATAGACTTATTCTTTGTGTTTGACCAGGTTGACTAGAGAAACAAATCCAGAGGCAATCGTGTGTGGGTAAGAGAGAGTTTTATGTCCAAAAGCAATCATATATTGAGAAAGCATCCCAGTCCAGTCCAGATCAAGTCCATAAATCTGATATTAACCTTTATGTCTGATACTAGTCCATAATGATCTCTTTAGACTCACAAGCACATGCAATGATGTTGAATGCATGAAGACCACAGGCCAGTGGGCGGAAAGTCTCGAGGATCCAGTAGTGATGAAAGCATCTGCGCAATGGCGTTGGTTTCCACATGGCTCCTCCAGCTCCAGGGCTCTGGCTGCCATCAGCATGTCTCCTTCCAGAGAGGAAGTGAGGGAGTTTCCAGAACCCTCATAAAAAGGTCATGCCCACAAGGAGGTGTCAATCAGGCTGTGAGCTGATTGACAGGCTGGACTTCACCCCTACACTTACTTGTCAAGTTGGCATGAAATTATGTAACTACCATAGACCACCCCTTGTCAACTTGACACCCTTACACCACGTTTTAGCCATATCTAATTTTTAAAACAAAGGCAATAGTAGAATTATATACATGCCCAACAGGATAAAACTAATGCATATAATTCAATATCCTCCAGGCTCAATTAAACATAATATTTTATAAGTGAATGAAACAATAATATTCTATGCCCAGCAATTGCAATTAAATGAACACCTACACCTTAATCCTATAATTTCCTCACCTATGAAATTTTGCAATCCAACAACTTCATGTCTTTACACCTCCCATTTTAGGTATACAATTTCTATTCTGCCCATTTATATCAACCTAGTGCTCTGAGGACACAATCATATTCTTTGATGTGAAGAATCCTCATTCCAGTTGGAACAATGTGAGTCTGTATGCATAAGCAAAGTCAAATCAGGACAGGCCGTCCATGAAGTCAGCAACAATATGCACCAATTCACAGGCTCAACATTTTTTTTTCTTCATCTTATAGAATTCTGGTCAACTCAATGTGGACCGCTCCACTTAGCCTTGCCAGGATGTCCATTGGCCGCTTCCCCTCTCGACCATAGGCCCCATCACAAATTCTCAACAACTCTAGCTAGGTCATGAACTTCAGACCAGTCAACCCACTTTCTTCATTTCATCTAAGTCCTGTAAGCCATGAGTATCACTGGCCAGACTCAACCTGTCTCTTTATTGCTGCTTTTCTCCCACATCCACTCAACAAATGGATCCAGGTGGTCACCTAACAAGCTTTTCTGCCCAGCTAAAGGCTCCCTTTAAGTTCAGTCCTAGACAAGATTTTCTTCATGGTTCCTGATTTTTTTCAAGCTTCTGACAAAAATTACTAGTTCAAAATCAAATATCCAGAGTTCCTTTTCTTCTTCTTCAATCTGAGAACAATTCCCAAACAAGCCTCTTGGAATGCAAATATCACTAGTACTCCAAAGCATTAGCTGGGGATTGTCTTTTCAGGGTATTCTTTGCAGGCCTGTCCTAAACCCATTTAAAGATCAAGTTTTAATGTCTCAAGACAAGTGGGCTTACCAGCTCTCTATTTTCATACTTCCCAACAATCATTTCTATAAACTCTTATATCAACATTACTAAGCAGAAGAAATCAGTATAAACTGTCAGACACTGAACTCAATTCTTGAAAGTCAAGTTCAATCCTTATTTATCTTATCTTAATCCTTCTCTAAGCTATTCTCTTGATACAAAATATGAGATTAGGCCTCTGAAAGTATCAAACCAGAGCCAGGCTTTCTGTCAGCCATTTTCCCTGAGCAGCATAGTTTCTGAGAAATTTGAGGGGCAATTTCTACCCCTTGGCTCAAAATATACAATAACAACATTCATTGTCTCCATTTCAAACAGAAATAACCAAAGATGGGAACCAAACAAAATAATTCAAACTTTAACTTCCAGTAAACTTTATTTCCAGTAAACTTCATGGAAATATCTGACTTCTGGATAGCCAAAGAAGAAACCCTACCATGAGCATTAGGTCAAACAAACATCCACTTTCCATCTTTATTATTTGTTTCTCTAGTGCCCCACTCCTGGTACCATAAAGTGTTAGTCCGGGTTGATTACAGAAACAAATTTATAGACACTCATATGTGTATAAGAAAGAGCTTTATGTACAAAAGCAGTTGAATATTGAGAAAACACCCTAGCCAAGACCAGATCAAGTCCATGAGTCTGATACTAGCTCATATGGACAATACCAATCTATGAAGTTCTCTTCAAGACTCACAAAACACATACAATGTTGCCTAATGCAGGAAGATCACAGGCCAGTGTGTTTGAAGTCTTGTGGATCCTGTGACACTGTAAGCATCTCAGTGCTGGCAGGGAACTGCATGTGGCTTCTCTGGCTCCAGAGGTCTAACTCTATCAACTTCTCTCCATCTGTCCTCTCCTCAGGGATGTTTCATAGGGAGTGAGCATGTATCCCACCTCCAGCAAGCTATTTATCTCCTTAGCACCTCCAAATGAAGTCATCAAGCTACTAGCTGATTGACAGATTAGACTCCACTTCTTCACTCTGAATCCTCAAATTGACACTATTATGTAACTACCACAGATGACTTGAAACATTTGCTGACAAAAATCAAGAATTTCAGCCTTCACTATGAATTATAGTACAATGAAAAAAAAAACCAAATTCATCACCACCTGGCCATAGGTAACATAATGAAAAATGTAGAAATATTGAGTTTTAAGTATTTCATTTTGCTTCAATTCCCAATCAACGTTCATGCAAGGAAAAATCAAGAGATCAAAGGACACATTGCATCAGATAAATCTGTTACACAAGACCTCTTTAAAGTGTTGAAAGGCAATGATGTTACTTTGAGGACGCAGGTGCTCCTGATCCAAGTCATGGTACTTTTAATTGCCTCATATTTGTGTGAAAATTGGACACTGAATAAGGAAGTCTCAAGAAGAACCAACGCATTTTAATTGTGGTGCTGGTGAGGAATACAGAAAATACCATGGATGGCCATAGAATACATGTCTTGGAAGAAGTATAGCCAGGATGTCCTTAGAACAGAGAATGGCAAGACTTTGTCTCATGTACTTTGGTCATGTTATCAGGAGAGAACAGTCCCCAGAGTAGGACACTATACATGGTAAACGAGAGGGGCAGTGAAAAAGAGAAAGATCCTCTACAAAATTGCTTGATTGCCATAGTGGCTACAACGATGGGATCAGCCATAATAACAATTGTGCAGGGCCTGATAGTGCTTAGCTCTGTTGTCCAGCAGGTTATTTGAGTTGAAAGGAACCTACACAACTGTACCTAACAACGATGACGACATGCATATATGTATATATTTGTATATATGTATGTGAGTGTGTGTAAGGTTATTGTAGAGACTTATTCTAATAAGTTTAACAAGTTTCTCAAAGACCCAAAATGCCAAAAAAATAACCAAGGTAATCTGATATTTATTGAAGAAATTAATGTGTCCTAAAATGTTTTCTCCAAAAATTCCTCAAACCCCTATGGTGTCACTGGTTAATTCTATCAGATATGTGAGCTCTCATTAATATTAGGTCTATTAAAATTTTATAAAATACTGATGATAAGACAATAAATCTCTGCTTCCTGTTTGAGGCCTACATTTCTCTGATATCAAAACCAGGCACCAACATTACAAAACAGACAATGGCACACAAATAAGGCAAAAATGTTAACAAGGATTTAGTCCACTGAATCCAGCAATGATAAATATCCCAGGGATGCAAATTTGATTTAAAATTCAGCAAGCAGTGTAACACATCTAAATAACTGGTTAAAAGATATACCACATGCTCATCAGATGATACAGAATGATACAGAAGTATTACTTGGGGGATTAAAATCTCAAGAAACAAGTAATAGAAAACGTCTCTTCAACAAAAAGGGGGAAAGTAACAGCATACATATAGCTAACATTACATTTTATTCTTTGGACTAGAACTTTCTTTGGAAGTTCTAAGCAGTGCAAGAAGAACACAAAGTGAAAAAGAAAGAATATAAAAGAGGACTAAATCTATCTTTAAAATTAAAAGACATGAACATCCAATTAGAAAACCAGTGGGTTAAAAACTCATTGATAGCACTAAAAAGTGAAGTCAGAAAAGTGCAGGATACAAGAGCAATACAGATAATATACTTCTGTATACTTTCAATAAATAATCAAATATTAAAATGAATCCCATTACAATAACATCAAAAATATGAAACTCGTAGGTGTACATCTATCAAAACGTGGACAATCTATATATTGAAACTCTAAACTATTGAAGAAAAAAACAAACAAGACCTAAAGGAATGAAGAGAAAAAGAGGGCTTTTCAAACCTGTGTTAGTCCAGGTGGACTAGAGAAACAAATTCATAGCTATTCATATGTGTATTTGAAGAGCTTTGTATAAGAGTGATTATATGTTGAGAAAACCTCCCAGCCCAGTCCATATCAAACCCATAAGTCCCATATTAGCCCATGTGTCTGATACCAGTCTATAAATTCCTTTTCAGATTCATGCAGCACATGCAATGATGCCAAATGCAGGAAGATCACAGGCCAGTGGGTAGAAAATCTTGTGGATCCAGTGGCAGTGGAAGCATCTCAGCACTGGTGTGGGTCTCCACGTGGCTCCTCTGGCTCCACAGCTCTGGTTGCCATCAGCACAGCTCTGTGTGGCTTGTCAGCATGTATATCTTTCAGGAAGTGTGTGTATCTGGCCTCCAGTGAGCTATTTATTTCTAATGTGCCTCCAAATGCAGTCATCAAGCTTTGACCTGATTGACAGGCTAAACTCCACCCCTTCACTCTTAATAGTCTCAAGTTGACACTAGATTATGTTATTACCACAACTCCCATCAAGATTTACAGCTTCAGAAACTCACAGTGGCACTCATACTACATCCTATAATGTCATTATGATTCGGAAACAACCCAATGGCGGTGAGTTTTGGTTTTGAGATAACTAAAGCATAGAACTAAACTTAAAACTAGAAACTATACAATTTTAGAAGTAAATATAGTGTAATATGTGTGTGATATGTGTGCAATATAGTGTAATATGTGTGCAATATAGGTCTAGCATATTTTTAGATATGCATAAAAAGCACAAATACATAAAACAAAATTATGTTAAGTTGGAATATACTAAATTGGAGCGCTTGTGCTCTTTAAAGATATTATTAAAAGAATGAAAAGTGAGTTGGAGGTTGGCAGAATGTATCTCAGCATAGCACAGACTTGTCCCCAGAATCTTATAAAATTATACACCTGCAGACAGAGTCAAGACCCAATAATAAAAAGAGAAATAACACATTTTTAAAAATTGGTTACTTTGCATTCACACTTGATCATTGGACATTTAGTAATGACAAAAAGAACATCAAAACTGCTCAACTATCTTTAGTCATTAGAGGAATGTGACTTAAAGTCACAGTGAGATAGAAGTGTGCACTAATAAGAATACCTAACATTAAAATGACTGACTACACTAAGGACTGGCAAGGCTACGGAACTGATCCAACTGGAACTTCCAGACCCTGCTGGCAGGGGTGTGAAATGGCACAACTGCTTTGGAAGTCAGCTTGGCAGTTCCTCAAAAAGTTAAGCATAAAGCGATCATAAGATAAAGCAATTTCATTTCTAAATATTTTTCTGAGAAAAGGGGGAGTGCATGCTTATCCAAAGACTTGTTTGTGAATGTGCATAAGAACTTGTTTTATCATAGCCTGAAATGAGACATAATGCAAGTGTTCATCAATAGGTAACTATATGACCAGATTGTCATATATTTATACAGTGAGATACTATTCAGTGATAAAAAGAAGGTGTTGGTATACCCCATATGGATGAATCTGAAAGCACAGATTTGAATCTGAAAGCTCAACCACATTTAGCAAAAGATGTCAGAAAACAATATATGTTTACATATACATTATATTCCGGAAAATGCAAACTAAGGTATAGTGATAGGAAACATCGCCCAATATTAGGTTTAAGGAAGAAATATTAAATAAGACTGGCAATGGGGCACAACAAAGCTTTTAAAAGTGATGAATGAGTTTGTAAATTTGGTTGTGGTGATGATATCATTTATGGGTATATTCTTACCCTGTAATTATTGAATTATCTGATTTAGTAATAGGTAGTTAATCATATGTAAATTGGACCTCATTGAAGTTGTTACAATAAATACATAAATAAAGTTACCCATCTTTTAAGGCCAGAGATAAATCTGATCATCAAAAAAATATTCCTTACCTGCCGAAAGGAACTTTTATCTCCTCCCTTCAAATTTCTTCTGCTTCACTTACCAATCAACTTCTAGGTTATATAAATAATTTCTGATTTTCTAGATGACAAAAATGTCTTGCCTGGGGAGTTAGGGAGTAAGGCCCTGATGTGTCCTGTGATTATATGTGACTGGTGACGTTCTCTACGGAATTTCTTCATTTTTAAAATGGAAGTTTGACTATGATCCACTTGGACAAAACAAACATGAAGCAGGATTCCTTGTCGTCGAACAAGGGGCATTGCCGTGCTTGCTTGCACCAAGGCCTCTGTCACCCATTTCTTTGTATCCCCAAATACAGACCCAGCATGGAGGATTGACTCTGGTCTGAGCCGGCCTCGGGTGGCACCCTTTGCCCTGTGGTGAGGTTCTCCACCCACGACAGCAAGCGAAATGGAGTTCACTGTGCAGCTCAGTAATTATTGCCATCAACAGAGACCATCCTAGGTCTGAACAGTTTAAGCCCTCTGGGCTTTGGCACAATTTGTAGCCCAGATTAATTAGTGAATGTTCATAAAACACTTTGAAGATGAAAAACGACGTAGGAGTGTAAAGCCCATGTATTAATGATGATTATTATATAAATTTGAGCTCTAAACGGTGCATTCCTAATGGGCAGGGGCGACCCAGTTGTAGATTTACAGCAGCGTCGTGCACTGGATATGGGCAGCCCTGTTAAAGTGTGAGGAGGCGCCCAGGCCAGGATGGGTGCTCCAGGAAACCAGTGGGCACGAGTCCATCCTAAGAAACTGCCAGAAGTAGTCCCATCTTGTGAACCACAAATGAGCTATTCTTTTTCCCTCTGACTGAAGACGTGGAGGGCTCAATTCATCACACTTTTGCATATCGTGGAGCACCATCCTTCTGAGTCCTGGACAGCCCTCGGCAGCCCCTTTCTGGCTTTCCTTCATGACTGATTTTAACATCTCTCTCATTACTCACGTTAGAGATGATCTATTGATCTACTTTCTCCCACATCTCACACTGATGAAATAGGTGAGGTGCAGGGTGGGAAGGGCTTGCCCCTTTTCACACAATTTATTTAAATGGGATTTTCCTTAATACTCTTAATACTAAAAAAAAAGACATGGAGAGCTTATTACATGCCTGAAATTGTTGTATGGATTTATCTCTAATCCTTACAACCATTCAACAGAGTAGAGATTACTTCCAGTTTATTTGTTTTGCAGATAAGAAAATCAAAGCTTAGATTTAGTATTTTGTGCAAAGCCACTGACCAGAATTATCTAATTCATAGGTTCAAAGTTGAGTCTCTCTGGCTGTAATTAGCAATGTCCAAGTCCCTTACCATTATTTTAGGCAGGTATGCATTTTTATTCCTATGAAGAATTATATTAAAGCTATTTCTCCTCTCATCATTCCTTTCTACTCTTATCCAGCTTCGAAGGAATGGTATGAGTGATATTTTCATTTTATCCTGAAATTAATATACATGTCCATATGAAGGTTGTGTTAGTCAGGGTTGATCAGAGAAACAAATCCATAGACACTCATATGTGTGTAAGAGTTTTATGTAAAAGAGTAATTGTATGTTAAGAAAACACCCCAGCCCAGTCTAGATTAAGTCCATAAGTCCGATAGTAGCCCATATGTCTGATACCAGTCTATAAATTCCTCTTCAGACTCATGCAACACATGCAATGACGCTGAGTGCAGGATGATCACAGGCCAGTGGGTGGAAAGTCTTGTGGATCCAGTGGCAGTGGAAGCATCTTAGTGCTGGCGTGGGTCATGTGGCTCCTCCAGCTCCAAGGCTCCGGCTCTCATCAGCGTAGCTTCATGTGGCTTGTCCACAGGAATGTCTCGCAGGGACTGAATAAGTGTCCCACTTCCAGTGAGCTATCTATCTCATTAGCGGCTCCAAATGAGGTCATTAAGCTGCGACCTGATTGACAAGCTAAACTCCACCTGCTCACTCTTAAGTCTCAAGTTGACAATAGTTTATGTAACTACCATCAAGGTGAAGCTGGCAAAACAAAGTCCTCACTCAAACACTCTTTTGCTTAGTCACATGGATGTGTTTATTTATGCCCTCGATCATCATCTTTTTGAAAATAAGGACTGACAGTAGAGTTGCTCTCTGAGATTGGAAAGCAGCAACATGGAAGGTGTGTTCAGAACTATGGGAACACTGAAGACACCATGGGGGTCTTCATGGATTTCGGCAACCTAAATCAATCAATCAATCAATCCATCTCTCAAACTCTCTTCCCCCCCCTCAATCTCTCTTCTTGTCTCTCTTCTCTCTCTCTCACGCTAACGCTTGGTCTCAGATTGGCCCCCTTTCTCCTGGAGGGAACGTTTGTGACCACTGTAGGTGTCAGCTCACAGCACTGAGGCACAGCTTGCTGCACGTTCCTGGTGATGCTGAGCTCACTGTCTCTCACTTTCCTGCAGCACCAGCTTTTTAGGCACAGCCTCCCTGCACCCCTCACCGTGCCTTACTCCGAGAAGATTACGAATACTCTTGCTGCATTCTCTGTTCAGGAAATGAATCACTGGGCCACATGAGGGGAATTTTTTTTTTTAAGAGAGAGCATACCTTTCATCCCACTTGTTCCTTTCCGGGCTCCTTATTTCCTCTCTTTCAGAACCTGAGCCTGATACCTGTCTGCAACTTAGCTCATTAGATTTCCAATGAACATAAATGTTGAGAGCTTTCTATGTGGAAACCCCTATTCTAATCAATATTAGTAAAACTCAAAGGCCATATTCTTTCAGTGATAGCACAAGCTTGGTTGTGGTGTAAGGGGGTTCAAATAAAGTTATGTCGCTGGGAAAACCCAGAATACTCAGGTGTAGTATGATTAAAAATGAAGAAAACTATCTTATTTGTACAGTATTGCTTTACCAGCAACAATAATAACAACTACTACAAGTGGGTTGCTTACAAGAGAGAAATGCGTTTTCTCACAGTTCAGATGTCTTGTCAGGTGCCATGGGGCCGATTCTGACCCACAGCCACGAAACACCACGTGGTCCTGGGCCATCCTCAGAATGGTTCTTATGTTTGAACACATTGTTGCAGCTACTGTGTCGGTCCATCATGTCGAGGGCCTTCCTCTTTGTCACTGCCCTTCTACTTTATAAGCATGATGTCTTTCTCCAGGACTGGGCTCTCCTCAGAGAATGTGCTACTTACGTGAGCCTAAGTCTTCCTACCCTCGCCTCTGAGTCCTCTTTCAGGAAACCAGAAGTTCAAAGTTAGGTCGTCATCCTTGGGGCAGAATGCAGAGCCTGAAACATGCTACGTGCTCAATAAATAACACTCTGATTATTTTGTTACTAAAATATACCTATAGTACAAACAACCAGAAACAAGTCACAACACTTCCATGCTAATATCGATCCATGTAGATGTTAGTTGCATTTGTTAGTTGTACTTTGGGGGCAATCTCTGCTTTTACCTCCAAGGATACCCCTACCCAGACACTTCTAGTGAATTTTATTTTATTAAACAAAGGAAAACTGAATTATATTTAACATTTCTTTTTGAACCTTTCCATAGCGCATTGTTAATAAGGTTGTTAGTCTATAGGACATCTCCCTTATGGAAGAAGCTGACATCCCTTAATGCTGTGAACATAGAACTGAAATCAAAGCGCTGCTTATAAATTCTGGCACAAGCTTTGGACCTTATTTACACGGTCCCCCATTTGGGTCTCTCTATGCTAGGAGAAGATCCTGAAGTACCATTCCTCAAGCTGGGGCTAACAAATTATATATATATAGTAACTCATTATAAATATATATATTTATATAACTGAAGCTGTGCACTGTATCTCCCTTCCATCAGGGCTCCCCAAGGCCCTGTAATTGACCACCCCATGGGAGTCCTCTGTCCTCTCCTTCAGGGCCAAACTCCTGTAGAGAAAACAGGATTGAGTCCTCTGCTGCCACATCTGGGGAATGTCCTTTGAAGATGCAAAGAGTGTGAGTCATTAATTATGGTCATGAATCATGACTCAACTTCAGAGACCAGATTCTCCTGAAGATCTATTACTGCTTCTATAGACTGATTTGGGCCAATAGTTCATTTGCAAATTGCAAGATTCAATAAAGTGAGATTCTAAAGGCAGGGTAAGCAATAACTTATTTTGTAAAGGGTGGATGGGTTCCTTCAATTTTTCAAATGTATATTGTATGTGAGACTCTTTAAAAGTCCCTGCCCCATCAGGACACACGAGAATTCATTGTTTTCCCTTTGTCCGTAGTTCTTCATAATCTGTGTATTTTCTAAGTCTTTGTTCCTACAAAACTTATATTGCCAGGCTCTTTTGTCACTGTATGCAGTTTCAAGAGAACATTCACCAGACTCCCCCAAGAAGTAACCACATGTACTCCCATGTGTGATTTTAGACTGGGTAAGGAACTTGCAAACTGCTTAGTTAGATTCTGCACAGGAATTTCTTGGTTGCTTTGACTCTGCTCAGACCCTGTTCTTTCCATCTTATTCTGATATATATTAAATTATCTCCAGACCTTCTGAGCTTCGCTGTACCAAACTGGGCTATACCAGAAGGGCCATTGTGGCCAAGGCTGGGGTGGGGGTTGTGTAAGGGCAGGGCTGGCAGCCAAGTCTGAAGTTCAAGTAGCATTTAAAATTCTCTGGCTTGTTATCAGAAGCACAGCTGGCAACATGATCTCTTGGTGCAGGTGTTGACTGTTGATTACATTGGGAAAACACCTGGGGTGCTTATCAGAGGCCTGGGTTCTATGAACAACTGACAATCAAGGACCCCAGAATCACAAGACTAAAGTAAAGCTCGCACCTGGGACATTAGTGTAAGATTTGTCGCTATCAAATTCATAGAACATATCCTGGGCAGAGGTGGTTCTGCCAAGGGGTAGACAGAAAAGTAGCAATACTGAAGTTAGTCATTTTCTGGCCTAAATTACTCAAGGAAGACTGCAATAAAGGCGATGGTGCTAATGACCGAATGGTGAGGGGATACTGGTATGCCTGAGACGAGAAAGGGCGTATGGAAGGTATGGGGACCCAAAGGAGGCCTGAAATAAAAATGGCGAATTTGTCCGAGTAAGGGCTAGGACCTGATCCCGAGTTGAGTGGCTGAGGACAGAGAGTGCCTTCCCATTAAATGTTGACACTTTAGACATTAACTGTGTCATTGTTTGTCTGACTACTACTCCCAAACAGGTGCACGCATGCTCTAACATCAAGTGGATCCGACTAAGGGGATGACCCTATTAGGTGTTTTCAACTGCTTCATACGGTTTCCAAGGCAGGGCTTGGGGGTAGAGCATTGTCCCCCAATAGAATTGACCTTAATGATGTGCATGGAGTAAAACTTTCAGGACCTTCATTGGCAAATGTGACATGACTCAAAATGAGAACATACAAAGTATGAATCTAGAAATATGAAAGTTATCAAAAGTGAAATGTGACTCATAAAGATCTCTATTCTGTGCATCAGGGAGCTGAAACGACCATTCTGAATCAGACAGTTATATGTCTATGCCAGCAATGACAGTTTGACATTCATCATCAGAAAGAATATTCAAAATAATTCCCGAAATAGAGCATTAGGTGTAATAGAATAATAATCATATACCTACAAGGAAAACTGGTTAATTTGACTTTCCATCAAATTTAAATACCAAACAATGCCAAAGGTGCAGACATTGAAGACTTTTTCTAACTTGTGCATTCTGAAGTTTTTCAACACGTAACGAGGAAAAAATGGTAACTACTAAGTTTTAGAACACAAACAATTGGAAACAAATTAGAATCAGTAATTGAAAAATATAACTTTGGTGATACAATGACATCAGAGATAGCATAGAATTTTATAAGATCAATCGTGTATTCATTGCACATATCTTTTTTCAACTACATCAATGGTGAGTATACACATGGGTACTGCTGGCTGAAATATACAGGAATTAAATTGACTATCTCTAGGTATAGAACAACACGAAGGGGAAACTCAAGAGGATCAGTCAGAACAAAGCCAGGAACTGACCATCATTCACTTGAATGCAAGTTCAAATTGAAGCTGAAGAAAATTAAACCAAGTCCGGGAGGGTCAAAGTGCAAGCTTTCATATTGGGTGAGGTACAATCAAGAAGTGATTCCATTAAAGGAAAGCTGAAATGAAGTATTGGCAAAAATATAGGGCTCCAGAGATTGACAGACTACTAATGAAGATATTTTAACAAACAGATGCACTGCTAGAAGTGTTAACTTGTTTATGCCAAGAAACTTGAAGGGTAGCTATCTGCCTAACCATTTGGAAGAGAGCTGTATTCATACTCATTCTAAAGAAAGGTGATCCGACAGAATGGGGAAGACATCGAAAGACAGTATTTATATTGCACACAAGTAAAGTGTTGCTGAAGATATTTCAAAAACAGTTGTAGCAGCACATTGGCAGGAAACTCAAAAGAGGATGTGGAACAATGGATATCATTGCGGATGGCTGATGGAGCTTGGCTGAAAGCTGAAAAGATCATAAAAATGTTTGTGTTTTACGGATTATACAAAGACATTTGGCTGTGTTGTTCGTAAAAAATATGGATAACATTGTGACGAATTGGGCTTCCAGAACATAATTGTGCTCATGGCACAATCAGACCAATTGGCTGTGTTTGTATCCACAGGAGGGAATAGTGCATGGGATCATATCAGGAAAGGTGTGTGTCAGGAGTGTATCTCTTAACCATTGTTGTTTAATCTATATGCTGAACATACAATCTAAGAAAATGGACTATGGGAAGAATAACCCAATATCAGAATTGGAGGAAGACTTAATAACTGTAATATGCAGATGACACAATATCGCTTGTAAGGATTTATATACTTACAGACAAACATCAAAGACTTTAGCTTCAAGTATGAAATACACTTTACCATAAAGAAAACATAAATCCTCATGACCGAACCAATAAGCAATATCATGATAAATAGAGAAGAGATCAAAATTTCAAGGATTTAATTTTACTTGAATGCATAATCAATGACAATCGAAAGAGTGGCCAATAAATGTAGCAATATATTTCATTGGGTACATTTGCTTTAAAGCCTCTTGAACATGTTAGAAATATTTCACTCAGAGGACTAAGGGTACCTGGCCCAAGCCATGGAATTTCCAGTGGTCTCCCATGCATTCAAGGAGTGTTGGTGGTACAGTTGGCATAGCATTGAGCTGTTCACTGTAGGTGGTTGAAACGTGAAAGCTTCTCTGAGGGAGGATGAGGCTGTTTGTTCTTGTAAATATTTACAGCCTAACAACAACAGCAGCAACAACAACAAACAATGGAATGTTCCATTCTGTACTGCAGGGTGACACAAGTAGGAGTAGTGGACTTAGGGTAGGAGGTTGTTTGCGTGTCATATATGCCAAAGCTGGACAGCGAATAAGGAAAAATTGGTGCATTGAAATCATGGTGTCAGACAAATGGGTGCATAAGCAAATGTGGCGAAGAAAGCTGGTGGTGCTTGATTATCAAAAGAGATAGTGTCTGGGGTCTTAAAGGCTTGAAGGTAAACAATCAGCCATCTAACTCAAAAGCAACAAAGCCCACATGGAAGAAGCACACCGGCCAGTGCGATCACGAGGTGTTGAAGGGATCAGGTATAAGGTATCATCAGAAAAAAAATCTTACCATAGTGAATGAAGGGGGAAGTGCAGAGTGGAGACCCAAAGTCCATTTGTCGGCCACTGGAGATCCCCTTGCAGAGGGATCTAGGGGAGGAGATGAGTCAGTCAGGGTGTGATGTAGCACTGATGGAGAATACAGCTTTCCTCCAGTTCCTAAATGCTTCCTCCCCACCAACTACCATGATCCGAATTCTACCTTGCAATTCTGGAGAGAGCAGAGGATGTACACTGGTGCATATAGGAGCTGGAGGCACAGGGAATCCAGGGTGGGTGATACCTTCAGGACCAGTGGTGTGAGTGGTAATACTGGGAGGGTAGAAGGAGGGCGGGTTGGAAAGAGGGAATCGATTACAAAGATCTACATGTGAACTCATCCTAGGGGGACGAGCAACAGAAAAGGGGGTGAAGGGAGACGTCAGACAGGGCAAGATATGACAAAATAATAATTTATAAATTATCAAGGGTTCATGAGAGAGGGGGGAGTAGGGAGGGAGGGGAAAAAAGAGGACCTGATGCAAAGGGCTTAAGTGGAGGGCAAATGCTTTGAAAATGATGAGGTCAAAGAATGTACAGATGTGCTTTACACAATCGATGTATGTATGGATTGTGATAAGAGTTGTATGAGTCCCTAATAAAATGTTTAAAAAAAAGAAAGGAATCATGGTGTCAGTGAAGAATGACTGTAACGTGTCCTGTCAGAAGAAAGAACAATCTGTCTTGAGAGAAATACAGGCATACGGCTCTTCAGCAGCGAGGATGGCAAGACTGTGCACTTTGGGCGTGTTATCAGGAGAGAGGAGTCTTTGAAGAAGGACACCATGCTGGGTCACATCGAGGGTCGGTGAAGAAGAGGAGGCTCTTCAATGGGACGGACAGATATCGACGCGGTAGCAGTGGTTTCACACAAACCATGACTGTGAGAATGGCACTGGGCCAGGGTCACTACATGTTAGAACCAAGTCACTGGCACCTAACGACACGCTTTATAGAAGCAGATTTACATGTTCTTTTCCCATGTGGAGAGTGGTGGACTTGAACCATGAATCTTTTTGTCAGTCGTTCAGCGCTTAGTGACTATGTGACCACTGCCCCTTAATAGACACATAGCTTATGCTTTTTGAGGTACCTTTTATCTTTCTAGGAGCCTTGGTGGTATAGTGGTTATGCATTGAACCGCAATCTGAAAGGTCAGCAGTTTGAGATCACCAGATGCTCCAAGGCAGAATGATGAGGCTTTCTACTCCCATAAAGAGTTACAGTCTCAGAAACCCACAGGGACAGGTTTACCCTGTCCTGTAAGGTCACCATGAGTCATAATTGACTCAATGGCAATGAGGTACTTTTGTTTTTCCTTCATTATGTGGCTTTCTTCATTCTTTCCTTCCTTCATTGTCTCCCATCTTCCTTCCCACACTTTCTCCTTCCTCTTTCACCCTCCTCTCCTCTTTGCCTTCATCTCTACTTGTCCCTTTTCCATGGAACATTCTGATTAGTCATGGGATAAAAAAGTATGATCTAGTGGCTTTCCTTGAGACCTTTCACACACAATTACAGCCCAATGTGGTCCTTCTGATGATAGATTCTCTGTGGGACACAATAATGGAAATGCAAATACTGATGCAATACTCAATAAAATTCACATTATTAATATTTATTGGGTGGAACATAGAGTCCAAGGTTTTTATACACGTCTTCTCCTTGTTGTTAGGTGCCGCCAAGTCCACTCGCAGCACCTGAATGCGACGTACAGCAAGAGGAACCGCTCCCTGGTCAGCGCCGTCCTCATAATTGCTCTGATGCTGGAGCCCGTTGTTGCAGCACTGTGTCCATCCATCTCATTGACGTCTTGCTATCCTTCCTCTGTATCGCTGATCTACTGCTTTACCAAGTAGGATGTCCTTTCCCAGGGACTGGTCTCTGCAGGTAATACGGCCAAAGTACTCCATGATACTATGTCTAAAATACATGAGACAAAATCTTGCTATCCTCATGCCTAAGTATCTTCCAAGACAGAATTTTTTTCTCATCTTCTGGCAACCTATGGTACTTTGAATGTTCTTCGCCAGCACCACAATTCAAATGCACCCATCCTTCTTCAGTCTTCCTCCCTCAATGTCCAATTCTCACACACAGAGGAGGCGATTAATGAAACCATGGTTTGGGTCAGGCGCACCTTAGATCTCAAAGTGACATCCTTGCTCTGCAACACTTTAAAGAGGCCTTGCTTAGCAGATGTGCCAAGTGCCATGTATCATTTGACTTCTTTCCTTCTTTTTTTCATTTGATTTCTTGACTGCTGCTTGCATGAGCATCGATTGTGGATCAAAGCAAGATAAAATCCTTGACAACTACAACCTTTTCTCCCTTTATCATGTGATTACCTATCGGTCCAGTTGTGAGGATTTCGGTTTTCTTTACATTGAGTGGTAATTCACATTAAGGCTGCAATTCTGGGTCTCCATCAGCAAGTGCTTCAAGTCCGCCTCATGTTCAGGAAGCAAGGCTGTGTCATCAACATGCAGCCGATTGCTCCTGAGTCTTCCTCTCGTCCGGATGCAGTGTTCTACCTCCTAGAGCCCAGCTTCTCCAGCTGTCTGCTGTCTGACAGGCCCCACTGCTTTTCACGAGTCTGTCAGTGGCTAATTCCTCAGCCTTGGACAGTCTGTTTCTTCTTCATAGTCTGCTCTCAGTTTGGAAGTCCTGCTTAAATCTGCTCACCTGAGCTGATCCTGCTGGTATTTGAAGGCCCAGTGACATCGCTTTCGGTATCACAGCAGCACACAGATTACTAAAGTGGCTCATGTGTTGCTGTGTGTGTGTGTGTGTGTGTGTGTGTTTGAAGTGTGGTCTGTGTTGATAGTACCTATAATCTAGATGTCCCTGGAGCGTGCAAATACCTCATGAGCATGTCTGAGAACTAGAATGAGGTTTGAGTCCCCAGGCCCGGCACCTGCTTCTAGAAATGAGCTATTGGAAAGCCCATGGAGCGCCATTCTTCTCTGACCCACAAGAGGTGGTATGAGTCATCAACATCAACTTGATGGCCACTCACATCTGATACCATGAAGCTGGAGTCCTGGTGCTGTTAGCTAACTCTTCTGGTTGTGTTTGAGACGTTTCATCACACAAAACCTCTTGGTAATAAGTGTTCAGGATAAAGCAGATTATTTGAGAGTCTATCCTCCTGTGTTTTCACACAGAAAAAAACTACTGCCCAAGGCCCATCTTTGGGAGGACTGACTCTAAGGAGAAGCCTCCTTGTCCTTCACAATCCCCCTGGATTTGACTGACAGAAAGACATACACCAGCTAATAGTGGTGGCATCGAGCTGCAAATGCACACTAATCTAATCTCCTGGCTGTTGGAGCTGAATCTCAGGAATGTGGGAGGCCAGCATGTCAGATAGGCAGTTATTGGCCGGACGCACGATTGCATAATGCAATGATGACTGGGGCTTCCTGTTTCAGCTCCAACGTGGGAGCTTGCCAGAAAGGATTTATCTTCTCAAGAGAAACATGCCAACTCTGGGAGGATATGAAGTAACTGTTATTATGGGAAAGAAGACAGGCTTAATGTGAAAATATTCAAGGTTCTTTCAATTTGTACTCTGATTCCCTTTCTTTTTCTCCTTTTTTCCCCTCCCTGCAGCAGTCTCTTGTCCACTCTTCCATCTCTTTCTGTGATTTAGTCTTTTCATCACCCCCCCCCCTTGTGCAAACCTCTGTATTGATTCTGTGTCTGAGAAAAGTGGCCTGGTTCATTCTCTATACAACAAAAACAGGGGCAGGGGCAGGGGAAGTCTCTGGGAAATTTTTACATGCTAGAGAGTATTCAGACTAAAGATTAAATGGAAGGGCCTCAATTACAGAATATGCAACAATCTGGTAAATAGTTTTGAATACAAAAAAAGGGGAAAAAGTGCCTGTGGACCTCTTCTTTCCACAGATGTTCACCTCACACTGTCATACTCACACCCCTATAGTGTACTTGATGTAACTGCTACTACTACTACTACTACTACTACTACTACTACTACTACTACTACACACACACACACACACACACACACACACACACACACCATGGAAAACACACGTTATCATTTGGTTTTCCCTTGAATACTGACTTAGAGAAGCTGGTGAAAAGCTGCCAGGAGAAAAGGCGAGCTCAGCGTCTAGAAAGACCAGAAAGGACCCGTGCAGACAGTGCTGGGTCTGTTGCTGTTTACAGGTTGGGATTGTGAAATCCAGCGAGGAGCAGGGAGTAGCACAGAGTTGCGTATCTCTCATTAGAATAGAAGGTGTCCAGATGGTGCTGTCAGGTAAACATTAGCCTACTAGCCAAAAGGTCAGTGGTTCAAATCCATCTCTAGAGAAAGGGGAGGCTATCTGTTCCCATAGCCACAAAAAGGTTTAAATCCTCAAAAATGCATGGTTGCTCAGAGTTGCAATCCACTGATGCTCGTAGGCCTGGTTTGGAGCATTAAAACAGCTTAGGACCCTAGAAGCCAACACTCTCCACTCCTGGTCCAGTGCGTGTCCCACTAATCCAGTGTACTCCCCACCGTCTCTCTAAGTGAGGTATATTTTATCAATCTACCAATATAATAGTACAGTGGCGTGCGCAGCTGTGGTTCTTAGGTGGTCTGGAGTCGATTATAAGCCCGTGTACAGCAAAACAAAACACAACACTGCCGTGTTCTGCACCATCCTCATGACGGCTCTTAAGTTGGAGCTTATTGTTGTAGCCACGGAGACAAGTCACCTGGTTGAGACTCTTCATCTTTTTTGTCCCCCTCTACTTGACAGGCACCGTATCCTTCTCCAGGGACTGATCTCTCCTGAGAGCATGCCCAAGGTCCTTGAGATAAGTCTCCTCGTCCTTTCCTCTAAGCAGTATTTATTCGGTGGTACTTCTTCCATGGCAGATCTGTTTATTCTTTTATTAGCCCTCGGTATTGTCAATATTCTTCATCAGTATCCTACGCAGGAATACACAGAACTTTAAAAAGGCTACAAAATGTTGGAATGTTTATAGTGAAATCCTAACTTTTTACAATTGCAATTGCCATCCAATTTGATTTGGACTCATGAAAACTCACATGATTCCTAGTAGAACTGTATTGCATAGAGCTCCCATGCGTTTTTTCAGGAGTTTGCAGGACATTTTTCTGAGCTGTCTCTGGGTAGATTCGAACCATCAAGCTTTTACTAAAATCCTAAAAACCATATGTGTATACAATATGACCCTGAGACATTAAGAAAACATTTTATAATTGAAGAGCACAGAAAAACACGTGGTATCAGTTAGTAACTGGTCAAAATTTAATTGGAATTCTCTTTACATGATGATTTTGCTGTTTTGGGATCAGCTTTAATTATCTAGAAAATACACCCAGTTTACTAAAGGAATTCTCACTGAATGATTAAATTACTTGCTGAATGTTTATTATTTGCTAGGCTTTAAATATATATGTATAATATATTATATAATAATAATATAATATGTAATTCTTATAAAATTTAGTTGTTTTATTTTAAATAGGATGGAAATAACGTTTGGGGAACTCAAGAAGATGATTAGGTAATACACAATTATCTAGTTAGCATCAAAACTGAGGTTTCTCTGACTCCCAAGTTTTTGTCTCTTTACCAGGTTCTGTCTTAATTTTGTGCCTGGAACTCTCCTAAATATGGTTCCTTCCAAACAAACAAAAGAATGAATGAATAATCAAATAAGTAAATGTGGACTCTTCTTTTACTCCTTGCGGTAACTATTAAACAAGGTCTGAAAGTGTAGAAACAATGTTGATAAATTGGGTGAGTTCTTGTCCTCAAGTATTAAATTAAGGTTGATTACATCTCATTCAGCAGGAAAGCATCTACCTCATACGTATTCTCAGCCCCTGCCTTCTCCAGATTCCTTCCTGATTTTACCCCCCAGATTCCTTGAGCTAGAACTGCCAAAATAGAAGCGATCTCCGACGCCTTATTGTGAGGTTTAGTGTTAAGTGTGGTGTGAGAGTGTGACTTGAACTTAGTCCGGCCCACATGGCCTTTGTCCGTTACCTGGGCCTGAGGCCCAGGTCCTTTCTGAAGCCCACACCATGATGACCACCGACATCATCTCTTCTCCTCGCCCTCCTGGCCTCACAGCCCTACGTCACCGGCATCTCCATCCCAACTTCACCGTCACTACTCAAATCCCCACGATGAGGTTGGAATGAGAAGCCTCCTTTTCCAGATGAGAGCACTGAAACTTGGAGAGCTTCCTTAACTTGCTTCAGATCACAAGCCAGATGAATAAGGCCAGAATTCTAACCTAGGTCTGCTTGCCTGCAGTCTAAGTCCTTATCTGTTAGGCCCTACCAGCTCCTTGTCATGTTCTACCGTGGAATTTGTCATCCTTCACCGCCATCTCCTCTACCCGTCTAGTACTGATATCTGCATAAGCCACATCTTTTGTTGATGAGACACTAGACTTGTCCCGCTGCCTATGGGACTGAGGGCCATGAGACACTGAGCTTCCTGGCTCCACCACCCATCCATCTTACTCCATTGAGTCTTTCTAATCCTTCATTCTCTGAGGGCTAGGTTTGATGATTGACATTTCAGACTGTCTTGTACCCAAGCCTCTCAGAGTTAAAGATGCTCAAGTAACCTTTTCAAAATTAAAACAATACTAACTCTGCCATATTGATAGGAACTGTCTTCCCACATAGCACATTAATTCACTGACATGCGACCACCTTGAGTCGATCCACTTTGCCTTTGGCTGTTGATCACCGGCTCGCCCATCAGCCCTTGATGACAGCTTCACAACTTCAGGTGCTCAGGAGCAGCACACAATTCGATCCTTTCGTTCCTGTTGTGCTTTCCTTTCAATGTCAGGTCCACCCGAGTCTGTCGTGATGTTCTGCCATCTTTGGGATTTGATTCCTGTACTTGGGTCTACTTGGATTTGGAAGCACCTCTCCTTGTCTCTTTTTCTCACAGTCCTGGAAAAGAACCCATTCCTTGGCGGTTGCCACTCCTCAATCTATTCCCTAAGGAAGTCATCTGATGTTCTGGCGACTTAACCCTACAGGGTGGCAAGGAGTTGGCAGTGAGTGAGTGTAATGGCCTACATAGCTCCAGCCCAGTTCCCGGATGGAGAGAGGATTGCAATTGCTTGGTCTGGTCTGTCAGGAGAAGTAGAACATTTCTTAGTTCTGCCACCAAGTAGCAAATATTCCTCACCCTCTTCTACCCACCCCTGCTTCAGACATCTGAATTCCTCACAGATGCACATATCAAAATTCCCAAATTGTCATACATATTAAAAAAAGAATTTAAGGGAGTAGGGAGGCTGAAGTTCTGGGTACTTCTCACCACCAGCCCCCTTAATTTTACTACTTTTAAAAAGAATTATTCCTTTTATTTACACTGGCTGGCTAGATAAACGCACTAACATTTCTTGATGCTGCAGAAAAGGACTGGTCCTTAGAGCCGCACGTTCTAAGCCTGATGATGGCTCTAGGGAAAGCCAGGCATCTTTGGGAGAGCAGGAGGTGCGGCAGGGAAAGTCCTGGCTGAGCAAACAGGAGGTGGGTGTTGGGGCCTTTTCTCTGAACCTGCCTGGGTGAATTGTCCTACGAAGGCGGTTTTACCGTTTTCGGGTCTCTCAACGCCCTTATGGATAAACTTATTGCCTTCTAGAGTGTTCCTTTCCAGGATTATACATGTAAACAGCAAGTGCTGGCTCCGTGTGGAGCACTCTGCTAGCCAACGTCCAGGAGTCTCCCAGTGGCAGAGCAGGTCGCAATCTCCGAGATGGGAGGACTCAGTGGACCCCTGCGCGCGTGCTCAGAAAGACATCCGCAGGGTTAAATAAGGTATGCGGATGGACTCCGAAGCTGCTTCGCTGCACAAGCAGGCCTGTCCATGAGTCATGTTTCCCTTCCTTTCCATATTACTCTACTTCCAAGATGTTTACTGAGAGTTCAAGGAGTGAACGGCGTTATTAAAAGAGTAGCAATTAGGGTGGCCCATCCCAGCAATTTAAAGCTTCCTGTCTGAGGAAGCGTGTGTGTGTGTGTGTGTGTGTGTGTGTGTGTGTGTGTGTGTGTGTGTGTGTGGTGAGAGGGGGGCGGGGTGGGAAAAGAAGACAAAAGGAGGCAGTTTTCTTGTCTCGCAGTAAAATCCCAGTTCTGAATGCAGGAAAGAGGGGGAGGGAAGAACACAGGACACCTGCCCCTTGCCCCAGGAGGTCTTGCAGGCAATACAGACGCGGCTGCCCCGCATTGGGCCCCTCCTTAACGAAGGGTCTCCCTGCTCCCCTATTTTGGGGGGTCCCTAGCTCAGTTTATAAAGTCTTTGGCGTCTTTTTATCTGCCTCCAAAATTAAGCTGTTTGGGGGCACTGCCTGATAAATCATTCTTTGCACCTCGGCAGCCATGGGGCATAGAAGGAGAGAGGTTGCCTGGTGATTGACAGCTGCCTCTGAGAGGGCTTGTCCACACAGCCAGCACAGCCTAGGGAATCAAGTCTGGCAAAGTGATTGCTGGGTCTAGTTCACATTGGCTCAGAGCAGAGGAAACTGAGTGCTTTGTTCAAAGTGTGCTGGCTGCCGTTCCCTACGGCTGGCCAGGATCTCCAAGTTCATTTCTGCCATAAAACTTGAATTCAAGGAACCGTGCTAGAAGGGTGCCTTTGCATATTATGCCTGTCTAGAATCTTGACAATGCAAAGCAGAACTTTCTGTTTCTGAACTGAGGCGACACAAGGCTGGGCAGGCCCTCTGATTAGTGGATAGGTTCCCAGAATCCCAAGGGCCCGACCCAGGAACACACCCATGCTCCCCTGCCCTTTCTTCCGTTCCTTCCCCAGGGGATTTTCTTTCCTTTATATGTTTTTTTGAACAGCATGTGGTTGGAAATCAGGTATCCCGGGCTGAGCTAAAAATGTGCTGCTTTAAAAGGAACTTTTCCTGGTCCCAGAGCATGACGTGCTGTGCAGAGGCCCACCTTTGTGTATGGCCCTTAGGTTGTAGTTTCGTGTGCAGAGGCCCACCTTTGTGTATGGCCCTTAGGTTGTAGTTTCGTGTGCAGAGGCCCACCTTTGTGTATGGCCCTTAGGTTGTAGTTTCGGTAGAAATCACTTGAGCTTTTTGAGCTTCAAGTCTTAATACCTCAAAATGAAAAGAACATTTTCCTTGGGGAAAAAAAAAGGAATGTTTAGATTAAATCTAAAGTAGCTGGTACATAGCGGGTGAATGAGAGAATTCAAAGGCACCATTGATTTTTATTTTTGTAGTAATCGTTATTGACAGTTTTTCATCCTGCCCTTTTAAAAATGGGAATCAAAAGGAATGATTCAAAAATCCAAATTATATCTCAGCAGATAGTTGCCAAAATACCTTTCCCCAAACTATATTTTAGCCGGTTATTTAGCCACACAATGCAGTAACCGTAAAAGGCAAGGGCTACTGGGGACGTCTTCAGCAGTAAGACCTTGCTCCACCACGGACTGCCGTCAAATCAATCCTGACTCATGGGGCTCCTCTGGGACGAAGGAAAAAGCACCCCTTTGGGTTTCGGGGGCTGTAAATGCTGATGGAGCCGAAGACTTCAGCTTTCTCCCTTGGACTTTTCCCCTTGGACTTTCTCCCTTGGCTGATGGGCTGAAACTGCAAAAGCAATTCCCCTTCATGGGGAGAAAACTTAGATGAATTCTATGTCTCTGGTGGAAATCTCCTCGGGAACGAGTAATATGAAAAGACAAATGGCAGGTAATTTGAAAGTAAAGAAAATGTGTTTACTTCTGCCTGCTAACAGTGCAGTGGCGTCCTTCGGAGAAAATCAGGAACCTGCTGCCGTCAGGAGCTGTCATGTATCTCTTCGGAAATATGGACCCCTCTGCAGTTGCTTAGAGCTTCTCGTCCGTGAGAATACACAGGGAGTAAAAACGCCACAGGCAGTTTTATTAATAGGAAATGAGAGCTGCTCCTTTTTTCTTCTTTTAATAGGCCGCTGATTTCGTGACGAGTGCATACGTGCATGTCTGGATTTAAAATTCCATCCAGGAAATTCACCTGAAATGTTTAGACATCTCAGTATTATTTAGGACCGGTGTGTGAAAGATGAGGGAGAGAGTCAATCCTAGTTGTTGTTATTATTCTCAGACAATAGTAGATGGGTGGTTATCATGGATTAAATCAGGGATCCTCAAAACAATGTGCTGACTTGGTTGGACATGTAGGTTGTTGTGGTTGTTATTGTTGTTGTTAGGTGCCTTTGAGTGAGTGCCAAACCACTAGCAGCTCTCAGCACAGGAGAATGAAGCGCGGTCCTGCTCTGTGTCACCCTCACAATTGTTCCCAGCTGGCGTCCACTGTAGGGACGCTATCACTCCACATGGCCTTCCTCATTTGCACCGCCCGTCCACTTCACCAAACATGACGCCCTTCTCCAGGGACTGGTCTCCCCTGACAACATGCCCAAAGTCTGTAAGAAGAAGTCTTCCCATCCTTGCCCTTAAGGAGTCCTCTGGCCATAGTTTTCCAAGACAAACAGGGTTGTCCTTTAAGCAGTCCATGAGACTTTCACTATTATTCTACAGCACCGCAACTCAAAGGACTTGATTCCTCTGAGATCGTCTTTATTCCATGTCCAACTTCACAAGCATGTGAGGTAATTGAACATGCCACGGCTTGGGTCAGGCACACCTTAATCCTGAAAGTAGCATTCTTGCTTTTCAGTGCTCTAAAGAGATCGTGTGCAGCAGATTCACCTGATGAAACTCTTCCTTTTGACCTCTTAACTCTTCCTTGCATGAGCATTGACTGTGGATCCAAACCAGACAAAATCCTTGACAACTTCAACATTTTCTCCATTTATCATATAATTACCTATTGGTCCAGTGGTAAGGATTTTGGTTTTCTTTATTTTGAGTTGTGAGCCATCTTGAAGGCTGGGATCCTTGATTTTTATTAGCAAGTACTTCAAGTCCCCTCACTCTCAGCAAGAAAGGTGTGTCATCTGCATATTGTAGGTTGTTTATAAGCCTTCCTCCAATCCTGATGCCATATTTTTCTTCATATAATCCATTTTCCGGGATTATTTGCTCAGCATACAGACTGAATAAGTATGATGAAAGGCTACAACCCTGACACCCACCTTTCTTGATGTTAAACCATGCAGTTTTCCCTTGTCCCTTTCGCATAACTGCCTCTTGATCCATTTACAAGTTCTGCAGGAGCACAATGAAGTGTTCTGGAAGTCCAAGTTTTTTCAAGGCTTTTCTTGTTTATTATGCTCCACACAGTCAAAGGCCTAGGCAATTATATCATGATATCATTTGGAAGTGTATAATAATATAATCATCCTTCATGATGCGCTCTGATATGACAGCTCATCAGTTTTAGGAGACTCAGGCCCTGGTCCGTGGTGAGAGGGGTTTCCTGGGATGTGGCCTACATCACCTTTTCTTTCAGGGGACAGAAAAGAAGAGCGAAGGGAAGCAAGAAGAGGAGGAAGGACCTCAGCGTTCTTGATTATGAGGAGCCAAGAGCAGCCTGCCCTTTGGACCTAGAGTTTCTGCACTGGAAGCCTAGGAGGCCAGGGAAGAGTCATGCTGAGACACATGGTGATGCCCAAGTGACATGGCCCACAGATGCTGAAAGGGGAGAAGGACTTCCCCCAGACCTAACAGAGAGAGAAGGCAAACTTGCAGCTTCATAAACTGTGAGCTGTTTCTTAGAGGCACCCACATGTGGCCCGTCTGCGACAGCAGCACTAGATTCCTTAAAGAAGGCTCCTCCACGTGTGCTTGACACTCACATTCCCGGGTGTCTCTCCATATCCCGCAGACCCCAGTGCCCGGCCTTCTGAAGAGGCGCCACCTGGTCACCATGTTGCTCTCCCCAAGGTGTGCGAAGTGTCTCTAGATGACATGCATTCACAGAGGCTCAGCTGCTAACTGAAACGTTGCTCTTTGAGTTCATTCAGCAGTGCTTCGGAAGAAAGGCCTGGTGGTCTACTGCCAAGGACATAGTCTTTGAAAAGCCTCGGGAGCACATTTCTACTGGGACACCCGCAGCACCACTGCGGGGAAGGGGAGGACTCAAAGACAGCCGGCGGGAGTGGTGGTTAAGCGTGTGACCTTGGGACAATCACTTCCATCCTCTGGGCCTTGGGTGTCTTATCTTTACGTTAGAATTAATGGCCCCGACATTAACAGTCCATCTGAAGATGAAGATGTTTTTGAGTAAATAATTAAGAAGGCACTGCCCTCTTCCTCCTCTGTGCTCTTCACCTGAACTTCTCCTCAAGCTCTGCTCCACTTTCTATCCTGTGCCAGGGCTAGAATGCAAACAATTCTTTTACATTAAAATGGATGTAAACGTGTATGCAAAGATGCCATCTGCTCAGTCAGACTGTGAAGCTCTCCCATGGGGAAACTCATCTTTGAATTGTCAGCTCTAGCCAGGCACCTGGTACAGAATAGGAGCCCAAAATATTTGTTAAATATTCATAAAAATGCTGTTCACAATGGATACAGCTCCATAAACGCGCATCCCAGATGTCACTGGAGATCACGCTATGTCTCAGGCGTTCAAGTACACTTGGTTTCATTGTCCAGTTTCATGATTTTGTAGAAGACAATACTCTTGTCAACAATTCTGCCCTTCCTGTCCACTGTTTACCTCTATTTCTCCTTTGATAGCACATCTACTCGCTGCGTATTCCTGTTTGGGTAATAAGTTCTATTCCTTAACTGATCTTCGCAGGAAAACAAACAAACAAAAGAATTCACAGAAGAACAACACTGCTCGTGAGCTAAGCCTATTATAAGGTCAGTAAATGTCTCAGAGGATTCCAGGCGTCTTATCGCCCCAGCAGTTTTATATCCCTGCAACCCCCCACCCTCTCCCCGTACAGCTCCACAGGGAGGACCTGCGTTAGGCGAGGCTCTGTTCCTTCCCAACCAATGGAGAAATCCTAGCAAATAAAACTTTTATCCTATCCCTAGGCAACTATACTAAATTACTATCATGTACTTTGAAAGATCGAATATTAACTGTGCTCCAGACAAGGCTCTAGATACTGCAGGTGTGTTAATGCACTTACGGAAATTCTTATGGATGGGGACAGACATTTGCATAAGTAACACATAACTGGCATCCTATATGAAGGGTGATTAGAGAGGTCAACACAAATAAAGTGCCACCTATCTAGAGCAACCGAATATTAACAAACAGGTGTTAGCTTGACTGTCGAATTTGTTAATGAACTCCTTGGTGTAGTCAATACCCAGTCTTTAAGCATCTGCGTTTCTGGGCTATAGGCTCGCCATCCTGAGAAGACTTTTCTTTTGCTAAAAGTGAACATTTACTTCAATATCCATGTTACAGGATCTCCAGCTGCTGTCAAGTCCGTTCTGACCCATGGCGACACCCTGTATGTCAATGTGCCGGAAACAGATCCCCAGGCCTTTCTCTCCAGGGACTTTTTGATTAAATCCCCAACCTTCTGATCAATTAGCAGCCAAGTGCATTAACTCTTTGCACCAACCCAAATGTACTCACCACCATCGCCCTCGTATCGATGTAGACTCAAAGACACCCAACAGGACAGGGTAAAACTTCTCCCTTTGAGTTTCCAAGGCTGCATCTCTTTATGGGAGTAGAAAACCCTGTCTTTCTCCAGTGGAGCAACTGGTGGTTTCAAGTTGTCGCCTTTGCAGATCACAGCCCGGGGAATAACCACTAAGACGCCAATCCCCAAACCAAACGCAACTCTCTGCCATTGAGTTGATGCTGACTTCCAGCCACCTTCTGTGGGTTTCCAAGAGTGTAACTATAAGAGTAGAAAACTCAGTCTCTCTCTGTCATGGAACTTCTGGTGGTTTGGAACTGCTGGCCATGCAGATCACAGCCCAGTGCATAACCACTACACTACCAGGGCCACCAATCAGGGACTGTTAATACCATTGAAGATGAGTAGTTAACAGGCCATGGGGCAGTCAAAAACCTAACTGCTTAGTGAGACACCAAAAAGGAGTGTAAAGGAATATATTTATTGTGGGTGGATATGATTGAAATTGGGCAGTAGCTACCCTCGTATAGCCAGCACTCCAGAAGAGTTGGTAACAATTAAGCCGTACAGGTTGTAGTCAGGTTAATTTCTCAGAGACACATGAAGCAGGAGTAAGGGGTTAGGCTGGGGGGGGTGGCAGGCACAGAATCCTCAAGAGGTCCTTACAACCTAAACCATGGCCCCTAGGCCAAGCCGGAGTTCCTACTTCTCAAAGCTGGCTGGCTCTTCAGATGTAATTTCCCCGAAGAACACAATGCCTAAGGCTAAACCGCTCTTTAAAACTGGTTTTGTTGTTTTGTTCGGAGACAAGTTGGTTCAGACCTTTGCTTGACTTGAAGGTGACAGCAGTTCCTTAAAGGCTCCAGTTTCAAAAAGAGACCTTGAACCCAGAAAGCTGGCTTCCAGGAGATTAAAAAATATCCCCCTCCCCTCCATACACACAAGACTCAAGCAGAAGAATCGCACTCCATGAACGTATCTATAGAAAGGTAGATGGTATCCAGGGAGGCCCAGGCAAAGAAGGAGAGAAAGGAGATACCAATAGTAAGTGCCTGTGTGAGCTGGCATCAACTCATGGCAGTGGGTTGGTGTGCGTCTGGTGTTGAGTACCTGCTATATTTCTGTGAAGAGTTCTGTGGATATTACTTTGCAATTTGAAAGTAATCTTAAAGGCAAACCTTACCGCTCGCTCTTATTTTCAGCTGAGATTAAGGTCTCTAGATGTAACCCCCCTTGCTAATGGTCAGGGAGGTCAGGCTAAACTCAACCCCAGCTGACTTGGATAAACTAGTAGAGCCAGTTTGGGACTGTTGTAGCAATCTAGTGCTACTAGAACACGACATGTGGGTTCTTAAACAAACAGAAACGTATTTTCTCACAATGTACAAGACTAACAATCTGAAATCAGAGCACTGAATCTAAAGACAGACTTTCTCCCTCCATCCTGGGGGAAAATGTGTCTCTTCAGCATCTGTTCCTTGGACTCTGCTGATGCATCTTTATGGGGCCTGGCATCCACCCGCCCCCAACCACCCCCCTCTCTTTTCTCTGATTCTGTTTTTTCTAAATCTCAAAGGAGATAGATTCCAGACACACCTTACACAGATTCTGCCTCATTCGCATTACAAAGAGGGATGCAATTTGATTCCTAATCAGGTAGCTTATACAAGGACTACTTATGTTCCAGTCTGGGGCAGGATTTCTGCAACCCAGATTCCCAGGTGGACTTTCAAGGCTTAACTTTTAGAAGCAGGCTACAATAATACATTTGCTTTTCTTTTTTCTATTAGCCTTTCAACTACCTTCTTACAGAAAGTAAGTTGAGTTACCTTCTGAGTTGCTAAAGAGACAATTTATAAATCCCAAGTAGTTCCTCTTAATTTTACTTTCACGCCAACACAATAGGCAGGTTCAAATAGCTGTTTCTTGTCAGCCCACGGGCTTGTATGCCCAATTTACCCTTCTAGATGCTATTTTCTCAGATTTGGTAAATACCTCTCTTCCTTTTCTTAGCGGACAAATTAGGTTTCCTCCCCAAAGGGAAAAGGATCGCAAGGATGGATCTAATTTCAACTCTTTTCTCTCGTTCTTGGGAGTTGTTCATTTCTTTGCCTTCTTCCACCTCTTTTTATTGTTGTTGTTACATTAAAGCTCAACTTGAACTTCGATGTGCTTGTGTCTCTGGATATGCCTAGGTGGAAACCGTGTTAAGGAGAACCAGTGTTGAAGGGATGAATGCAGATTGCACAAATGGAATATGTGAACACAGGTATTTGGGGACTGGTCACTTAATCTTGATTCTCGATTCCTCCTTCTGTAGCAGAGAGATAAGCCTAGTTGTCTCACAAGACTCTTTTCGTGGAAAGGGGTAAAGCCTATAGGTTACTTAGCACACTAAACATGAAGTAAAAGGTCTAAAAAGGAGAGCTGATGTTTTAATTGAAACAAAAATAAAAACAATACCTGTGAACTATTAATGCAGTCTAATTTCTAATCGCAGAATTTTAATATACAATATATTAAATCATCATGAAATGGACTGAACTTGATGGCACAAGACAACCATCTGAAATTGGTATAGTCAAGTTGGTTTTTACCTGGCCAGCCTATACTTTTTTTTAAATCATTTTATTAGGGGCTCATACAACTCTTCTCACAATCCATACATACATCAATTGTGTAAAGCTCATCTGTACATTCATTTCCCTCATCAGTCTCAAAACATTTGCTCTACACTTAAGCCCTTGGCATCAGGTCCTCATTTTTCTCCCTCCCTCCCTGATCCCCCCTCCCTCATGAGCCCTTGATACTTTATACATTATTATTTTGTCATATCTTGCCCTGTCCGATGTCTCCCTTCACCCACTTTAATGTTGTCTGTCCCCCAGGGAGGAGGTCACATGTAGACCCTTGTAATCGGTTCCCTCTTTCCAACCCGCCCTCCCTTTACCCTCTTAGTATCACCACTCACACCACTGGTCCTGAAGGGATCATCTGCCCTGGATTCCCTGTGTTTCCACTTCCTATCTGTACCAGTGTACATCCTCTGGTCTAGACAGACTTGCAAGGTAGAATTCAGATCATGATAATGAGGTGGGGTGGGGGGGAAACCTTTAGGACCTAGAGGAAAGTTGTATTTTTCATCGTTGCTACATCTCACCTTGACTGGCTCCTCTCCTTCCCTAGGCCCCTCTGCAAGGGATTTCCAGCGCTAGCCAGCCTATTATAAGTGACAGTAGGGAGAAGGTTTGGGGCAATTACTTACTGGCATGACTGTGTAATATATTATCTTACTCCATCCTCATAATAATGTCACAAATTATCTATTTTAATCTTCATTTTACAGATAACTCTTAACTCATTATGAATCAGAATTCACTTGATGGCAATTGGCCTAACTTGATTTTTGGCAATTAGCTCCTTGCGATCCAGGATAGTGTCCATTGTGTTCACTGTTGGGTGAAGGATTAGCACAGTGTCTGGTAACAGTAGATGCTCAATCAATATGTGCTTCGTCAATGTTTTCAGCCACTTTCTCCAATATTTGTGATCTCCAAGGTGCATGAGTCACATCTCTGCATCCTCATTCTCTAGCGTGTATTCATTAAACAGATTATCAAGGATTGGCACTGAAAAATGTTAGCTTCAGGCAAATACCAAACAAGAAAGAATTGTCCACAGACTGCTGTGCTGGAATGGACTGAACCCCAAGTGTAGTTTTTTATAATGACCTTTTCATGTCTATCTAAATCAAATGGAACAAGTTATCATATTCCTGGGTAGACAGGCTACATATTAGGAAAATGTCAATGTTATCAAAATTATTTACAAATTCAATTTAATTCTGATTAAAATCCCACCACAATTTTTCAAAGAAATGGAAAAACTAATTACCAACTTGATATGGAAAGGAAATAAACTGAAGGTAAAACACTATTAAAAATAAAAAATAAAGAGACTTTTCACTCCTAGACTTTAGAATCTACTAAACAGCAAAGGTAATCAAAACAACGTGGCACTAGTACATCAATCGGTATGAAGACCAATGCATTAGAATTGAGAACACAAATAAAAGCAAGTACCTCTAGACACTTAACTCTTGATACACAACTAAAGGTAATGGCTGGGCAAGAGACAGCTTTTTCAACCAATGGTGCTGAAAAACGGGATCTTCACCTACAACAGAAAGAACTAAGACCCATACCTCACACCAGGGATAAAATCAAACTGAAAGTGGATCAAAGAAGATGAATCACACCATTAATAAGACCACCAAAGGGGAGAAAACAAAACAAGGGGCAAACTTAAGGACCCTAAATCAAGGCATAGACACACTATCGAAAATAATGGAAAATATCCATACTATAGAAGGAGCTCTGGTGGGTGGTGTAGAATTTACATGTTGGGCTATGATCTGAATGGTCAGTAATTTGAAACCACCAGCAGCACCATGGGGGAAAGTAAGGTTTTCTACTTCTGTAAATCAGAAGCTCAAAGGATGGACATTATGAATTGTTATCGACTTAATGGCAGTGAATTTGGTTCTTTGGTTTAAAGAAAGACAAAATAATGAAGTGGAACCTACTAAAATATGACAATTATACGCAACAAAAATTTCATCCAAAGAGTCAATAGAGAATTCACGGACAGGGGGAAAAACATTCAAAATTAATACAACAGATAAAGGGATAATCTCCAAAATCTATAGAAAACAATAATATCAAACAAAGAAACCAACAATATCCTAACAAGAAAAATACAAATAATCCAATTTAAAAATGCCATACGACATAGACAAGTTACCAATGATGACATAAAGGTGGCTCGCAACCATGAAATGTTTGTGATTGTTAGCCAGAAGAGAAATGCAAATTAAGACAATGATGTATCACCTCATATGGACACATTTGACAAAATTTCAATATAACAGAAATTAACCCATGCTGGAGAGAATGTGGAGAGATGGAAATGTTTTTACATGGCTGAGGGACTGCAGAATTGTACCATCCATTTGGAAATCAGTATGGCCCTGCCTTAAACAAACACAAAGCCAAGTATCATAGGATCCAGCAATCTCTCCTGGGAATATACCCTAAATAAATTAAGAGTGGATCACCAACAGATGTGTACACCTTTGTTTATTGCAGCAATTTCTACAATAGCAAAACATGGAAACAACCAAGGCCTCAACTGTAGAGAAACGGATAAATAAGCTCTGCTACGTTCATACTATGAAAGTTTATGTATCAATAACCAACTCTTTTAAACACCACAAGACATGGACAAAACTAGAGAACATTATGCTTAGCAAACTCAATTGATCTCACAAATATTTAATATAATTGTTATAAAGAAAAACAAAGAAGAATAAATGTGGTTTATACTCCAACCCATAAGACTTTGCTGGCACAAGGAGGCTAGGGATGAGAGTGAGAAGAGGGAGAAATGAGTGCAGGGGATGGGTGATGAAATAAAGAGAAGAATTTAACAGGAAAAATAAAATGAAAATTGCTCCATAAAACAACAAAAAAACTAACTTGAAGTTTTTTGCCACCCAGATCAAAACATTGGCCTGAGTGGCTAAAAATGAGGAAAAGTGAAACTGAAGCTGACTTGAAGTCTTGAGTAACAACAAGCTCATTTCAAATATATGAGCAAGAAAAAACTCAATGGAGAAGTGCCCGTAAGTGTATTTTGAGTCTTGATGACCGTCTGTCCAACAGAATGGAACACGGCCAGTCCCACATGTTTCTCAGGCTCAGCTGTGTCCACCGTTGTGGCTGCCATGTCAGTCCACCCCATTGAGATCACATTGACCCTCTCCTTCACCAAATATGATATCCTTCCCCGGTGACTGACCCCTACTGACAACGTGTCCTAAGCAAGGAAGTTGGACCCATGAGGTTTGCACTGACTCATTTTTGGAAGTAGATCGCTAGATGTTCTTAATTTACCTTAGTCTGGAAACCCCTCTGATATCTGTCCACTGTGGATCACCTTGCTTCCAGCATCTTAGTAACATGTAAATTGCTACAGCACAACAATGTGGTAAGACAACTACTAAACAGACTGGGATTCAGAAAACCTAGATTCTAGTCTGGCTCTGCCCGTGACAAACTGTCTTTCAAGTCTAAGAGTCGCAGAATCAATAGTTTGACTCAAAGCTGTCTTAGGATTTATCTAATTTTGGTTTCTAGTGATATTAAAATTGTGTAAGATTTTAATCTTCATGGAGACTGCATTAGTAATGGTGAAATTATGATTCACAATGTGGCTCCATCATATTTGACGTCTAGGGTCTTCTTAAAACAGAATAGTCATGTTTCTGCCTCCAAAGGTTTGTGCTGGCTGAATCCAGATACTGAGATGGGACATTCTGTCTGCATCTCTCCCAAGTTGAACTTGGAGCGGCCTAACCTGAGCAATTAGTGACAGCCTCAGCCTCTGCCGCATTCACAGCTCTCCTTACACTCCTCCATTTTTCTCCACTTCCTCTCTCTTCTTCTGATGTGCTCTTGGTTTACTTTATTATTTGCATTATTTTCCCGTTTATCTTGACACCATGAATGCTCTATGGTCCCAGCATTTATTGTCTATTTTATTCACTGCTTTGTCCCAACTGCCTAGAACAGCCCATGGTATATGGGAGGACCTTGGAGAAATTTAGGGAACACAAATACTCAAAGAACATCAATTACATAAAAATTATGTCTTTTTAAATCCTTACAACACTATCATCATCTGCTTTTTACAGCGGAAGGAACCAAGTTTTCAAATTACACATCTAGTAATGGCATCTTCAGATTATCAGTCAGGTGTGATCTCACTCACGTTATCTGACTTCAAAGTGCATTTTTTCTTACATGATACAGTGATACAATGTTCTTGATTGGCCTCAGCATGCCACCTGGATGGAGGGATACTGTCAGGATAAACCTCAGTTTTAATAGTAACCTTTTGTAGTTTGTGAAGGAGTGGTCTGAAATGACAGAAAAGACACTTTAACCAGATCAAATTTGTAGATCGAATGGTTGTTAATTTGGCCTGTGATCTTGGGCAGGCCATCAAGTGTCCCTCTCCTTTTTTGTAAAAGGTGGAGGTTGAGTTAAATGATTTTCAAGGTCTTTTCCAGTCCTCATGGTGAGGATAGTATTTAGCTCATCTGGACTAGGCTATCCAGTTGCCGAAGCAAATATGTCCAGGGCTCTTGTCTTCCTGGCTTCAAAGCCTAAGGGCAGAAGAAGAAGGAAGAGAGTGTGAACTGTGTGGTTCCAGAACAGATTGACCCCCTTCACCTCCTCTTACCTTGGGGGTGGGGAGGACGGGGTTTGGGGTTGGGGGGGTACTGTGATCTTCATCATTTGCCAGTTTCCTGAAAGCCAAACCTTGGAAATCCTCTCACATTAAAGGCATTCTTCAAGGGGCTGATGAAACAACACAGGTAATCTTCAAAGAATGGCGATGGCCTAGTTCTGGAAATCACCTTCTTTCAGTAAGCTGTTGCCAGACACCTTACAGATGGTGCATTTGCATAATTTACCTTTAAAGCATGTAAGATAAAATCACTGCCTTGGAGTCAAGGCCAACTGGTAGCTACCCTATAAGCCAGGTTAGAACTGTCCCTGTGAATTTCTGAGACTTTAACTCTTGACAGGAGTAGAAAACTCTTTCTACCAAGAAGCAGCTGATGGTTTGGAATGGCCGACTTTGGGGATTGCAGCCCAAGGACAGCACCTCACTCTCACTACCATCTAGTCCAGGCTGCCAATGCCTTGGAAACCCCTGTGGGTTTCCAAGACGATAACCATTCACAGGGATAGAATGCCCAATTTTCCTCCTGTGGAGCAGATGGGGGTTTTGAATATTCTACCATGTGATCACAGCCCAACGTGTAACCACTACACCATCAGAACTCCTTAAATCATGCAAGACAGACACCTTTAATTCCATTTTACAGACATGCCAAGTACATTGAGAAAAAGAGCGAGTGTTTAGAAATCTTTATAACACTTTCTTTAAAAAAATGCATTCCCATAGAGTTGATTCTGGCTCATAAGGATGCTATGTGACAGAGCAGAACCGCCCCTTTGGGTTTCCAGATGGGAGCAGCAGGTCTCGTCTTTCTCTCTCAGGATGGTTGGTGAGTTTGAACTACTCACCCTGTGGTTAGCAACCCAACTTATAAGCCCCTTTGTCAGTAGGGCTCCTTTAAATAGCAATAACTGTGTTTTAGTCCTATCTCCCTTACCTGTTTCTTTTTTATCTTTCAATTCTTAACCGACGGTTAGGGAATTGGAGACTTGGTGTACCTTGACTACCATTGAGGAGAGTCTGAGTTGGAGATCAGGTCTATTGGACTGGAACACACGGTGTCCTTAAAAGGAGGTGCAAAGGCAGGAATAGAGTTGAGGATGGGAGACATGGGTCCAAGAAAAGGGCAGACTGCAATTGGTTGGGGAGATGACTACGTAACTCTTCTTGATGTGCTTGAGCTGTTGGATTGCATGGTGTGCAAGTTATTATCCCAATACAACTGCTGCAAAGAAAAAGGAGAGTTGAAGGCACGTTGAATTCCAAGGGAACACACACGCGCACACACACACTCACACACACACACACACTCACACACACTCACACACATACACACACGCACACACACACACGCACACACACACATACGCACACACACACACACTCACACACACACATACAAATTAGACCTGAAAGTAAGAAGGACAAAGATTTGCGGAGAGATCCTCCTCCCGTGTCCTGATAATTGTGACGGACATTTATGCACACTTAGCTGTGAAGAATTATAACTAATGTGGTGAGACCCTCACCAGATATTTGATTCAATATTTATTCCCAAGGAGTCCCTGGGGACTGAAAGCACTCTCACTCATAGTGACCGCCCGTGGATTTCCAAGACTGTAACTGTTTATGGGAGTAGATAGGCCAGTCTTTCTAGCCATGGAGCTGAAGGTGGTTTAGAACTGCTGCCCATGTAGGTCCGAGTTCAACACTTAGCCACTACACCACCAGGACTCCTGGTGCAAGCACACTCCCTGCTAAAGTTCATCGAGAGGCACCACTTAGGAAAGGTCTGGTGATCTACTTCTAAAAAAATCAGCCCTTGAAAAATTTATGGTGCAAGTGTTCTACTCTGACACAAATTGCGAATCACATAAAAAGCCGAACAAACAAATAAACTCACTGCCACCAAGTTGGTGCTGACTCATGGCGACCTTATGGGACAGGGTCGAACTGCCCCTGTGGGTTTCTGAGACTATAACTCTTTATGGGAGTAGAAAGCTCCATCTTTCTCAAGAACGACCGGTTGTGAGCTTGTTTGTTTTGTTTTCCCCAAGGCCCCACTCATTCTGTGCCATCCGGTCTTCTTGGCAGGAAAAACAGTCTCTGATTTTAAGACCCCAATACTCTAAACAAATTCCTGTTTCAGCTGCCTCTCCCATTAGGAACCAGACAAGGCTTTCCTGTTGGGAACAGGGCTGCCAGCAGAAGCAGCTCCGTGGGAGGGGAAGACATGGCTCCATATGGGAGTGGGGCAGAGATGACTGCGTCCTACCCAATATGATCCTTTACCCTCTGCAGTTAACTTAACAACAACAACAGCAACAACAAAATCAGGCTATGAAATACTCTTCAAATGATTTGAGGAGTATGAACATAATTTAAACACAAAACAACAGACAAAATAAAAACAAGAGCTTCAATGGACTTAACTTTAGAAAAAGAAACGTTTATGTTCTTCTGAGACCAATGTTTTGTAAGCAGACATTCTAAATTAAATGTGGATGACATTGATTTTAAGTGATGTCTGCCCCATTGACAAATACTTGACTTAAAACATTCTTTTTTAAAAAAATCATTTTATTGGGGGCTCGAACAACTCTTATCATAATCCATACATACATCCATTGTGTCAGTCACATTTGTCCATTTGTTGCCATCATCATTCTCAAAATATTTGCTTACTACTTGAGCCCTTGGTATCAGCTCCTCATTTTTCCCCTCCCTCCCCACGACCCATTCATGAACCCTGGATAATTTATAAATTATTATTATTTTGTCATGTCTTACACTGTCTGACATCCCACTTCACCCACGTTTTTGTTGTCATTCCCCCATGGAGGGGGTTTTAGGTAGATCCTTGTAATAGATTCCCCCTTTCTACCCCACCATCCCTCCACCCTCCCGGTATCGCCTTTCTCACCACTGGTCCTGAAGGGATCATCTGCCATGGATTTCCTGTGTTTCCAGTTCCTATCTGTACCAGTGTACATCCTCTAGTCTAGCCAGGTTTGTAAGGTAGAACTGGGATCATGATAGTGCAGGGTAAAAAGCATTAAAGAACTTGAGGAAAGTTGTATGTTTCACTGTTGCTGCACTGCATCCTGACTGGCTCATCTCCTCCCTGAGACCCTTCTGTAAAGGGTTATCCAGTTGCATACAGATGGGCTTTGTGTCCCTACTCCATATTCCCCCTCATTCACAATGATATTCATTTTTCTTCTTTCATGCCTGATATCTGATTCCTTTGATACCTCGTGATCACACAGGCTGATGTGCTTATTCAGTGTGGGCTTTGTTACTTCTCAGCTAGATGGTCGCTTGTTTACCTTCAAGCCTTTAAGATCCTAGATGCTATATCTTTTGATAGCTGGGCACCATCGGCTTTCTTCACCACATTGCTTTTGCACCCATTTGTCTTCAGTGATCATGTGGGAAGGTGAGCATCATGCAATGCCAATTTAATAGAACAAAATGTTCTTGCATTGAGGGAGCATTTGAGTGGAGGCCCAATGTCCATCTGCTAACTTAATCCTAAACCTATAACGATATGCACATAGGCCTATTTCCCCATCATCATATATAAATAGATTTACATATGTACATGCCGTATTTAGATCTCTATAAATGCCTCCTAGTTCTTTTCTCTATTTCCATTTACTTTTCTCTTGTCACACTATCATGCTCAGCCTTCATTTGGGTTTCAGTAATTCCTCTCGGTTATATTACCCTTGATCAAGCCCTACCAGGCCTCCTACACACTCCTCACCACTGATTTTGAATTGCTTGTTGTTCCTTTGTCCCTGGGTTTGTTAACACCACTTCCTTTCTCCCCCCTCCCCCTCCCTCATGTCCCCCAGAACTGCCAGTCCCATTGTTTTCTCCTCCAGATTGTTTATCCTGCCTATCTTATCTAGATAGACCTTCAGAGGTAATAATATGCACAAAAACAAGACAGAGCAAATCAAGCAACAAAAGAAAACAAAAAACAACAACATTCTGCTTTCACAATTTTTTTAGTTTATTTTTAATCATTTTATTGGGGGGCTCTTATAGCTCTTATCACAATTCATACATACATCCATTGTGTCAAGCACATTTGTACAAGCATTGCCTTCATCATTTTCAAAACATTTTCATTCTGTTTGAGACTTTGGCATCAGCTCATTGTTCCCCCTTTCCCACCCTTCCTCCCTCCCTCCCTCCCTCCCTCCCCCATTAACCCTTGATAATATATAAATTATGATTATTTTTTAAATATCTTCCAGCAACTGCTGTCTCCCTTCACCCACTTTTCTGTCATCTATACTCCTGGGAGTAGGTTATATTTCAATCATTATGATCAGTTCCCTCTTTCTCTCCCCACTTTTCCCTTCCCCTTCCCATCCTGGTATGGCTACTTCTCATTATTGGTCCTGAGGGGTTTCAGTGGTGGCAGAGATAAGCTCAACAAAACATGAGGAGGGTCTTAACTCATTATGAGTATTTTTTGACTATATCTTATCTATATGCCTATGGGCATGGCTGGCATCTGGGTTATATGGACTGGGTCTCTTATGGATTTTCTCTTTGCCCTCTGAGCAGCTCAACATTTGGAAAAGGGGAGACCAGGGTAACATGTAGAAAGATCACTAAATCCCCCACTCTCAGTTCAACCTTTCACCCATATATTTATATATCTATATATGTTTCATGTGGAATGCATCCACATATGAGGTAAATTCAAAATATAACCGGAAAAATCAAATTTAAAGATAATGAAAAATTTCCAGGAACTATTTGAAGTCCCTCACACCTTCCCGCCATATAATTTCATGATGTGTAGTGGTGTTTTGTTTTTTTTAATCACTGTCCTAAAGACTGTGGGGTTGTCATTGTCATTGTTGTAGTTGTGGTTATTGTCAGAAGTTGGCCTGACTCGTGGTGATGCTATCGGCGTAGAAGAAATCACTGCCTCTCCATGCACCATCCTCACAGTGATGCTTGCGTCTGAGCCTGTAGTTGCAGCCACTGTGTCAATTCACCTCGAGGGCTTCCTTTTTCAGGACTCCTCCACATTACCGAGCATGATGGCTCCTCTAAAGGGACTGGTCTTTCCTGATAACATGCCCCAAAGTACTTGCGACAACACCTCACCATCCTTGTCTCGCAGGAGCATTCTAGATATACTTCTTCCAAGACAGATCTGTTTGATCTTTTTGCATTCCTAGATTCTTTGCCAGCAGCAAAATTCAAATGCATCGATTTTTTTCAGGCTTCCTTTTTCAATGTCCAACGTTCATGTGCATATGAGGTGATTGAACATATCATGGTTTGCATATTGTAACACTGTACAATAGAACCATCTGGGATGATAGAAATGTTATGTGCTGTCTAATATGGTAGCAACTAGTCCCATGTGACTACTGAGAAACCAAAATATGATTAGTGCAAATGAGAATTTTCTTGTGAAATTTAATTTTAGTTCATTTAAATGTGAATAGTCCAAAATGACTAGTGGCTACTGTATGGGACAGGATATATATATATATATATATATAATTTTAATAAATCACATAATTGGTGAATCTTAGAGCTCTCATAACAATTTATATATCATTCACATCAAGCACATTTGTACATATGTTGCCATTACCATTTCCTAAATATTTTTTTCTACTGGAGCCCTTGATATCAGCTCCTCTTTTTTCTCCTCCTTTGTAATAAATATTGATATCAGAGCTTAGTTTGCTTTTGCATTTAAGCAGGGTGGTGAAGAGTCATATGACCTCCTCCAGCTTCCCTGCTTCCATGAGGCAGGAGTCAACAATGCAGCTTTCGCATGCATATTAAGCAACTGAGAATATCATGGCTTGGGTCAAGCCCACTTTAGCCTTCAAAGCAACATCCTTTCTTTTCAACACTTGACAGAGAGTGTGCAGCAGACATACTGCAGTGTGTGCTTCGATGTCTTGACTGATGCTGCTATGAGCATTCAGTGTGGGTCCAAGCAAGATGAACTTTTTGATCACTTAAAACTTTTCTTCCTTTATCGTGATGTTATCTGTTGGTTCAATTGTGAAGGCTTTTCTTTTCTTTACTGTGGTGTGTGTGTGTGTGTGTGTGTGTGTGTGTGTGTGTGTAGGAAAGAGCTTTACATTGAGAAGCAATTGTATCAGGAAAACATCCCAGCCCAGTCCAACTCAAGGCCATACATCCATAAGTATGGCCATAAGACTCATCCATATTGAAATCTGTAGTCTTTTATCTTCATCAGCATCTGCTTCAAGTGCACCTCACGTTAGGCAATCAAAGTATTGTCATCTGTATATCAAAAAATGGTTATTAAGCCTTCCTCCAATCCTGATTCTTTTTCATATAATCCAGGTTCTCCAATTATGTACTTATCATACAGACTGAAGAAGTATGAGGAGAAGATCCAACTCTAACACATACGTTTCTTGTCTAAAACCATGCAGTATTTTCTTGTTCTATTTGCACAACTACCAATTTATCCATGTACAGGTTCCACGTGAGCACAATTAAGTGTTGTGGAAGTCGTACTATTTTCAAGGCTATTCATAAGTTGTTATGATTCTCAAAGTGGAATGCTTTTGCATAATCAAAAATATACAATTAGCATCGTTTGGGTATTATCTGCATTAAACCAAGAGCCATGTGACATCAGCAATGATATTATTTGTTCCATGTCCTCTTCTGAGTCCAGCCTGGACCTCTGGCAGCTCCCTGTCACTGTGCTGCCGCAACCCTTGTTGGGGGATCTTCCACAAACTCTCAGTGGGGTGTGTGATTCCGTGATCTAGTTCTGTAATTTGGACATTCGGTGGCCTCACCTTTCTTTGGAATGGGTACAGTTATGGATCTTCTCCAGCCAGCTGACTAGTTAGCCACACTTTGCAAATGTCCTGGCGCAGACGAGTGTGTGTTTCCAGTACCTCATCAGCTTGTTGACATATTTCAATTGGTATTCCACCAAATCCTGGGACTTTATTTTGATGACTGCTTTTGGCTTCCTCATTGTGTACCAGTGGTTTTTCGCTCATATGCTACATCCTGAAATGACTGAATGTTGACTGGATTTTCTGGTACAGTGATTCGATGTGTTCTCTCCATTGTTTCTTTTTTTTTGTTGTTTTTTGGTTACTTCCTTCATCCTTCAGTATTTTGACCATAGTTTCAATCTTGCAACTTGAGGCATGAATTTTTTTCTGAGTTCTTTCATTGTAAGTTACGCTGAGTACGTTCTACCATTCCTTTATTTTAGCTACTGTGCTATGAACAGCCAGGCTCAGCGTCTCTTCTGACTGCCGCTACGACCTTTTCTTTCTTTCTCTCTTATGTTTTCTATTACCGCTTGCTTTTGTTCTTCTTCAAGAAACTCTTGTTTATTCTGCAGATGCATGACAGAAGCAGTGGGCAGTGGAGTTTGCTACCTCCAAACGGATTAAAACTCCAGTGAAAAATCAAGCAAGTTATACTAGTAGAACCCCCAAACTATGTTACACAAGCAAGTTTTGCAGTGATTACAGGAAATGAAACTCCTAAGTGTCTGACAAAGAGCATGTTTCAATGATCAGAGGAAGCTATCATCTATACCTATGTTTCTCCAGAGCCTACCAGACCACCATCTCTGGAAAAATTGTGCTGCACTGCTTATCTAAATGGGGGATGCTTTTTGCCTGGATACCAATTTTTTTTCTTAATCATTTTATTAGGGCCTCATACAACTCATCACAATCCATACATACATCAGTTGTATAAAGCACATTTGTACATTCATTGCCGTCATCATTCTCAAAACATTTGCTCTCCACTTAACCCCCTGACATCAGCTCCTCATTCCCTCCCCCACTTCCCACTCCCTCATGAACCCTTGATAATTTATACATTATTATTTTGTTATATCTTGCCCTGTCCGACGTCTCCCTTCACCCACTTTTCTGTTGTCCATCCCCAGGGAGGAGGTCACATGTAGATCCTTGAAATCGGTTCCCCCTTTCCAACTCACCCTCCCTCTGCCCTCCCAGTATCACCACTCACACCACTGGTCCTGAAGGGATCATCTGCCCTGGATTTCCTGTGTTTCCAGTTTCTATATGTACCAGTGTACATTCTCTGGTCTAGCCAGACTTGCAAGGTAGGATTGGGATCATGATAGTGGGTGGGTGGGGGGCGAGGAAGCATTTAGGAATTGAAGGAAAGTTGTATTTTTCATCATTGCTACATCGCATCCTGACTGGCTCGCCTCCTCCCTGAGACCCTTCTGTAAGGGGATGTTCAGTGGCCTACAAATGGGCTTTGGGTCTCCACTCTTCACTGCCCCCCTTATTCACAATGATATGATTTTTTGTTCTGATGATGCCTGATATCTGATCCCTTCGACACCTCATGATCACACAGGCTGGTTTGCCCTTTCCATGTGGGCTTTATTGCTTCTGAGCTAGATAGCCGCTTGTTTACCTTCAAGCCTTTAAGACTGCAGACACTATATCTTGTGATAGCCGGGCACCATGAGCTTTCTTCGCCACATTTGCTTATGCACCCATTTGTCTTCAGCAATCATATCATGGAGGTGAGCACACAATGATATGACTTTTTATTCTTTAATGCCTGATAACTGATCCCTTCGACATCTTGCTTTTTTAAATGAATGATGCTCTTGATGTCATTCTATTGCTCCCCAGATCTTTGGACAGAAGTGTTTTAGAAAAATTCAAGAGGGCTACTTAAAATGACAAAATACATGAGAGATAAACCCCAACATGGAAGGGAAAAATAAAGAAACAAAACACCGGAAACCAATCCTCTTGAATTTTTGTTATATGTTCTTTTCTGGTCCTCAGTGTATGAAGCCTGCATTGATGAATCTATAGAGACAACAAGCAGAATAAAAGCTACTGTAGGTAGAGTGTGAAGTAGGGGGGAGGGTCAGTAAAAGGAAGCTGATATCAATGAGTTCAAGAAAGAGAAAAATGTTTTGACACTGATTGTGTGGTAGCAATTCTTCAACACTTCTTGATGTGATTAAACTATGGAATGATATAATATCTGTATTAGCTTCCAATAAAATAGTTTGAAAGAACAACACACAAAGAGACGTGTTTTACATACAAATCTCTTCCCAAGGCTTTCTTGAAATTCTGGTTGGATATACTCAAAGTCATATTTTAGGTCTCATGGGCTTGTTTTATTTTTTAGTTGTTTTCTTTATTTGTTATTTATTTATTCATTCAAGTGTATAATGGCCTTTTTATTTTTAATTTTTGTTTTTTGGGAGGCATAAACCAAATATCTTATAATTCAACAGTTCAATCATATCAAGAAGTGTTGTACAAGCATTACCACAGTCAATTTTAGATATTTTTCCAGGATCTTCCTTTTGATTGGCTCTCTCTTCCAGCCTACCTCCCTTGTCATACCCTCAAGGAACCATTAATCCAGTTACTGTCCCTATAGATTCGCCCGTCCTGGATTTCAAATACTGAAAAACATACAAAAGTACAAAACAAAGAATCGAAAAAGCTAAACACAATAACAAAATACAGTAGATACAAACCCCAGTTGGGAAGAAAACAGAAACATTTAAAATCTAGAACAACTTTAAAACTCCAAGTTCTCATTATTAATAAATGCATGCAGCTGTTTCGTCTCATTTTGACTCATGAGCAACCAGCAAATGAAAGTCCTCAAGGTTTTCCTGCATTCAAGTCATTATGGCTGACTCTACTTTGAAAGGCAACCCTTGCTCAGTCACAGTTGGAGAGCCTTCTGACCCAAGACACTCATCTTCTGGCAGTGTTCTCCTATGATTCAGAAGGCTTTCAGTGACTACTCCATCACACGTGGACGGCCTATTCCTTCTTCACAATCTGTTGCTAGTCTTAGTTCTTAGTGAAAGTTGTTCACTCTTGTGACCCTGCTAGTAGTTGAGACACCAATGGCAAAGTTTCCAGAATCACAGCGACTACCTACTTTATAGCCATTGTCTGTGTGCTCTCCAGTGGACTGAAGTTCTCTTTTTCACTTCTTCTTTACCTGTTAACACACAACTCTGCAACTATAATTATCTTAATTTATAGACTTTTAAAACAAAATGTTTTTGTTTCTTAACAGATATAATAAAAAGTCACATTCACTCACATTTCAGAAGACAGAATAGAGGACTATGACCTTCTAAATATACAATATATATGCACATCCAAAGATTTTATAAAAAGAGAGAAAAGAGAACTGATAGATCAGGGAAAATATTTAGCATTGATATATCAGATAAAGGCCTAATTTTAATATCTACATAAACTATAACATCGTCATATGAAAAATACAAATAATGCTATTCAAAATATTTTTGACATGAATAGACAATGTAATAAAATGACATCCAGGCAGCTAACAATCATACAGAGAAATGTGTGCATTCATTAGTCATAAGAGAAGTGTGTTAGTCTGGGTTGACTAGAAAAACTAATTCATAGAAATATGTGTATAGAAAAGACCTGTATATAAAGAGTAATTGTATATTAAGAAAACATCCCAGCCCAGTCCAGATCAAGTCCATAAGTCTGATATTAGCCCATATGTACCACATCAATCTATAAAGTCCTGTTCAGACTCACGAAACACATGCAATGATGCTGAATGCAGGAAGACCACAGGCTAGTGGTGGATAGCCTTGTGGGTCCAGTGGTAGTGTAAGTATCTCAGCACTGACAGGGATCTGTCTCTACATGGCTCCTCACACTCTAGGGCTCTAGGTAGCTACATGTGTCTTGTCAGCAGAAATGTCTCCAGGGATTGAGTGTGGGTCCCGCTTCCAGCAAGCAATTTATCTCCTTAGTGCCTCCAAATGAGGTCATTCACTGTGACCTAATTGACAGGCTAAACTCCACCCCATCACTCTTAATAGTCTCAAGTTGACAACAGATTATGTAGCTACCACAAGAAATACAAACTAAAGCAACACTGAAATACTACCCAGTGTTAACAATTTTGGCAAATTAAAAAAGGAAATGATAAATATTGGAGAGGATGTGGAGAGAAGGGATTGCTCATCCATCACTGTTGGGATTGCAGGATTATACAAATGCTGTGGAAAACATTATAGAACTTCCTTAAAGAAATGCAAATTCAAATAGCTTATGATGCTATAATCGCTCTACTTGATATATACCCTAAATAAATAAAGAGAACCACATGAACAGACATAGCACATCTGTATTTATTTCAGGATTTTCTATAATAGCAAAAACATGGAAACAACGAAAAATCCCATCTGTGAAGGAATGAATAAACAGAAATCTAACATATATGCAAAATGGAATATTATGCATCATTTAAAACCAATGAGTCTGTCAAATACTTCATGAGATGTACAAAATTGGAAGACAGTATCCTATTCTATGAGTTAGTTTCAGAAAGGTAACTATTTTATGACACCATTCTTAGAAGGAAAACAAATGTTTTCACAGCAAAGGAAACAACTTTGAAGACTCTCAAGAGGCCAGGGATGGTGAGATGGGGGAGAGGGCAGGGGCAGGGAGGTAAAGAGGCAAAGTGAATAGGGAAAGGAAAAAAAATAAAAAGAAGATGAGCAATAGTAATTTACAAGGGGCTACCGGGATACTGTTACTCTTTTGATGAGATGCACTGTGCATCTACATATCATTTGTTTTTCTTTGTAAAAGCTATCTTCCACAAATGAACGAAAATCATCATCACCACAATGAATACATTTTAATTTTTTTAAAAAGGGAAGGGTCACAGTCTTAAAAATACCTTCAGATTCCATCCCCATCAGACCTAACACTGAATAAAAGGAGGAAAAGTAATATTGAAACTGCCTTACATTCTTTTGTGACACACAGCTAGTTTCAAATAAGGAAGGAAGGAAGGAGAGTCATGTTGGACCTTTGAAATGGATGTAGAGTCCCTTAGTGCTCACATCCACTGTTGCCTGTCAGAAATCACTTGAGGTCCCACAAAAAATTACAGGTTGTAAACCACTGATCTAACTTCATAGGTAAGAAACTCAACACTTAATGAAGGGGGGCCCTGACCAGGATTTTTTTTGGTTGTTTTTTGGTTATTTTAAATATATTTTAATGAAAACACCTATTCATCATCTTTAAATAAAAATGATTTATGTTTCTAAAGTCTGAGGCTACTCTGGCATTAGGACTTAATGCCTTCCTGCTCCACAGGTTTTAGATTCCACAGCACCACTAACTCCCCAGTGCTCTAGAGGCATGAGCCAGACTTGTCCTCCTCTGTCAGAAGTCTTTGTGGCAACTTCAGTGGCTGGACCCTTATTACATGTTTCACCACTTTCAGTTTTGCATTCACTGAGGGATATTCTCATGAATTTAGGGAGTGTGTGCTTTTTCTAATCCAAGCATCTTTATTACATCTTTTTCCCAATATGGCCATCTCTTTGTAATTTTTATCCCGGTGACAATCTGCAGTGTGGGAGGGTTTTGTGGAGCTCCGCCATATTTTTCGTAATCTACTGGAGAAGGCTGAAACACTTTATCTGAAATTCTTGATCTGGTAACTCTGTGGTGAATCCACTCTGTGCAAATGAGAGACTCCATCCCTTTTGTCACCAGCTGTAGACTGCCCCGGGGTCTCTGAAGGACTGAACACAAAATCCAGCCATTGGGTCTGGTGATTCTTCTCTCAAGGTTTTGGCTAGAGACGCCAAGGAGCTAAATATTCTGTTGCTCCTTTTCGGAATGAACTTTGTTTTGTTTTATAAGTCACTGGCCCATGCTCCAAAATGAGCACAAATCCTGGCCTTGGATACCTGGTAAGTCATGCTCCAAAATGAGCACAAATCCTGGCCTTGGATACCTGGTAAGTCATGCTCCAAATTGAGCACAAATCCTGGCCTTGGATACCTGGTAAGTCATGCTCCAAATTGAGCACAAATCCTGGCCTTGGATACCTGGTAAGTCATGCTCCAAAATGAGCACAAATCCTGGCCTTGGATACCTGGTAAGTCATGCTCCAAAATGAGCACAAATCCTGGCCTTGGATACCTGGTAAGTCTACTATTTGTAAGGCTGATTTCTGAGAGTAAAATTGTCAGCTATGAAAACCATTTATACTAGCAAAGGAGAAGAGCAAACAGAAGTAAGCAAACATTGTACAATAAAGGGAGATATCTGAAGATCTACTTTCTCTTTGTGTCTTTGCCAGTTTGCTGGAGATTGTCTTGGCTTGCTAGGCTTGCTATTGTTTTCCCTGTGTGATTGTCAATAGCTTCCCTGCTTAGTTACATAATGGTCCTGTTTCAGTCCATGAATTGCTTACTAATTCTACATATATACCTACCAAGTTTGCTTGTGAAATGTTTCTTGTAGGAAATGATGGAGTCATCGGATAATTCTAAGCAGATGAGTAATATGGATAGATTATAGTTCTAGACAGCTTCCTGTAAAATCAAATGTGGAACATGATTTGAGGAGAGAAAGAGAGTGAGAGAGAGAGAGAGAGAGAGAGAGAGAGAGAGAGAGAGAGAGAGAGAGAGAGAGATGGCAACAATCCAAGGCCCAATGACAGGGTCCACACAACAGTATCAGAAAAAATGTTTATACTACTATTTAGATTTCCTCAAGCATTTAGTTCTTTCCAAAGACTCACACAGCTTCTGAACATGTTGCCTCACCCAGTGCCTTTGCAGACACCCAGCCTGTCTGCACAATGATGGGAGACCCAAGTGTTGGCACTTCACCCACCAAGCAGGATCTGCCCCGTGTTGCCTGTTCATTTGCAGTCTTCATGGAACAACAAACCGTGGGACATGGAATTTTGCTTCCTAACAGACACTAAAGGAATGGCTGCTACACAGTGAATTGTGAGAGGTGGCACACTATGAAGGGTAAACCTCGATCGATGAAAAACAGCAGATAATGTAGTACCACACAGAAAAAATTGCTCTTCCTTTCTCTAGTGCGTAAATTACTTGCAGGTGCAATTTTTCCTTTCAGAGAAAATGCCATGCAGCTAACAAACATGCTCTTGAAGGGCCTGCTGCGTTTTCTTTTCTCCAGGTACAGTCTCTCGTGTCTTAACACTCTGGGCACGAAAATCTCACATCAAATGCCAGCATTTTCATCTTTGCTTTGGACTCTGTTGTCCAGAGCACCCAGGCTAAGTCAATGGGTAATGGCGAGAAAATATAAAATCATGGACGACTTGTTGGATGGATGTGTCAGTTTCTTAGGGCTTCTGTGCTTCTGACAGAAGTGATCACAAACAGGGTAGTTTAACAAAAATATGAATTTATTCTCTCGGGTTTCAGGAGATGAGAAATTTCAAATCTATGTGTGCCTTGATTTGCACGTGCATTCCTCAGATGCCTGTGCATCAGCTGTCACGCGGTGCTCTACCTTTTTGTGTATTTGCATCTCGTGGTTTCTCATTGTATAAGGATTCAAGTCCTCCTGGAAAGAATGTTGACCCTAATCTGGTCTGACTTCATCTTAGCAAGACTTCTCTACAAAGTCCCTGTTTGCAAGTAAGGTTCTATTCTCAAGATTAATCTTGGGGACACTGTTCACCCCAGCACAATGCGAAAGCTACTTACCACTGGAAGTTGTTTTCTGGGATTTAGTGACTACTGTGATATGGTAAGGTTTGTGGTAGAAAGAAAAGAGAAGAATTCCCCACCCTCTCCCCATAGATTATAACAGACTGTGGGTTATGGAGCCAGTTGGAAGACTGCCAATCTGTGAAACCAACAATTTAACTTTGAAAAGTTGAGTCTAAGAAGATAGGGGGACAATCAACAGCGATCTTCAAATGAAACTTGGATTATAAATCTGGATCTCAGGGGGAAAATTTCACAGGGAAACAATCTGATCTGGATCACTTTTTTTTCTTCTGTTTTTACATTTTATTAGGGACTCATACAACTCTTATCACAATCCATACATATACATACATCAATTGTATAAAGCACATCCATACATTCCCTGCCCCAATCATTCTCAAAGCATTTGCTCTCAACTTAAGCCCTTTGCATCAGGTCCTCTTTTTTTTCCCCCACCCTCCCCGCTCCCCCATCCCTCATGTCCCCTTGGTAATTTATACATCGTTATTTTGTCATATCTTGCCCTATCCGGAGTCTCCCTTCCCCCCCTTCTCTGCTGTCCCTCTCCCAGGGAGGAGGTCACATGTGGATCCTTGTAATCAATTCCACTTTTATAGTTGAAGGGATTGATTTAAAAAAATAGAATACAGAAGCTAATGGGAGACAATTAAGCAAAACAAAAATCCATTTCCATGAAGTCAATTCTGACTCAGAGTGACCCCAGGTATTACAGAGCAGAATTGTTTCACAGGATTTTCACAGTGGTGATTTATTTGTACAGAAATTTCTAGAACTTTCTCCCATGGCACCTCTGGGTGAGATCTGACTGCCAACTATTAGGTTGGAAGTGGAATGTAAACTGTTTGTGCCACCTAGGAACCAGGGAGGCCACTCTAAAATATATATTCAAGGGAAAGGAGAGGAGTCAGAGAAAAATAGAAAAGGGAAAGGGAAATAAGTGGAGTCAGAGAAAAATAGAAAAGGGATTCGAGATTGCCTATGTTCTGTCTGCGTGTGATCCTAGGAAAGGTCATTTAATCAATTTTCATTTTCTCCTGGGGTAAATCTAATTATGGACCATGGGTTCCTGAGGGTGGGAGAAGGGAAGAAGGACAAAAAGAGGAGCTGATCCCAAGGACTCAAGTAGAAAGAAAATGTTTTAGAAACAATGATGGCAACATATGTACAAATGTGCTTAATACAATTGATGTATGGATTTCTACTAGAGCTATAAGAGACCCCCCAAAAAATAAAAAGAAGAGTACTCAAAGAACAGGTTGGAATGTCTTAGAGAATATTATCTATGCCCGACACTTCTGACAACATCACTATCCTGCTACTCTCTGTTACAGTGCTAGCCAACTCGGCATCTTCCTTCACCAGTGAGTCCACTGCGAGAAACCACTTTCACAGCATAAGGGTGTTTACTCCATGCTATCCCGAAGGTCTGTGCCTGGTACCTCGATTCCCTTAAGCCTCTGCCTGCACAGTGTGGCTACTCCTGCTGCTGCTTCCTCTTTCGAGCTCTCGGCCAACTCATGTCCAAGGATATCAGTGGCTTGCCTCTCCTACTGGTAGAGAGAAACCGTTGCCTTTTTCTGGACGTCTCTTTCTAAGAAAGTCTCCTAAGAGGGGTCTAGGGTTACTAGTCAACATGACCACTTTTCTCCCTTTGATCTTGGGGCTCAGAGCTGTTCTTTAGAAAACAGGGTGTGAGTCATGGTGATGGAGGTGTAAGTAGATTCTCACCTTGGATCAAACACGAGTAAGGGACTATTTTGTATTCTTGGGATTCTCAAGCTCTGCCAATTAGTGTCCCAAAGATGGTCTCACTCATGTCATGACGTATTTTTGCGGAAGACTCTTCACTGGAGCTTGACTTCTATCTGCCCTCCTTCCTCCATAAGCGCCAGAGTCCCAGTGAAGGGCACATTTTAATTCCCATCTCCATGTGTCTTCTCAAACCAAACTGCCATAAAGTTGGATTCAGACTCATAGTGACCCTATAGACTGGGTAGAACTGCCCCGGGGGTTTCCAAGACTGTAACTCTTTATAGGAGTAGAAAGTCCCGTCTTTCTCTGGTGAAGAGCCTGGTGGTTTTTAACTCTTTACTTTGCGGTTAGCAGCTCAATGCATAACCACAATGCCACCGTGACTTCTACCAATGGGAATTATAAATGGGGTGGTCAACCTGTACATTTTCCTCTCATATTCCGGTGTCTCATTGGTGAAAGGATCAGTTGCTAGCCACTAGGTCTGCGGTTCAAACTCACCAGCCACTCTATCTCAAAAAGATGTGGTTGACAGCTTCCATAAAGATTTACAGCCTTGAAAACCGTATGCAGCAGTTCTACTCTGTCTTATAGATTTGCTGTTTGGAATCATTTCATCAGCCGTGGGTTTAATGTGTCCTGGTGGCACAAGTGGTTTGTACTAGACTGCCAACTGAATGATCAGCAGCCACGCCGACTCAGTGTGCCGTGGAAAAACGTGGGTGCCAGAAACAGGCATAAGTCCATGACTGGTATTGTCCTTCGTCAGCACTCATCCAAGTGGAGCAAGGAGAGGATCAAGTGCGCAGTAGAGAGGGGGAAGGGGGATGGTCCTTGCGAAGACATCAACGATGACTTTTATAAGGACACCTCATTCACTGGGGTAACCAACCCAAGTGGAAAGACAACCATGAGAATGCTGCACCAGACAATCCGCAAGAGGTTATCTGAAGGAAAATAAAGTCATGTGGGCTACTGAATGTGCCAGAACCCCGAGTACAGAGCACAGGTGATACTCTCACATGCAGTGATGGAGGAGAGTATACTGAAAGTACAAGTCACACAGGTATGGACAGCGGTAGGTTGGGGGACCTGTGAACCCGCTTCCAACCTTCAGCCATAGCACATCGGGAAGGGTGGAAAATGGACCCAGAGAAGCAACAAGGGACAATACAGCAAATGTGCCAACTCTCAGAGAGTTGGGGGGCAGGGAAAACAAAACACAAAATAACAACTAGAATATAAAGAACAAATCTGACTTTTGAAAGAAGAATTTCAACAAAGTGGCAGAGATGAAAGTTAGCATAGGATAAAGCTATACAATTTTAGGGGAAAAACAGGTGTAGCTAATGGGTCCCTTTTTCAAGTAGAAAGAATTACTGCTTGTGTTGTCAGAGGATCGTAACAACCTATCCCATCTCAGGTACTTTCCATACAGGGTGATATTGACCCCCTTTCTCATTTGACAGCTGGAGTCCATGTTCCCTAATTTTGAATCTAGGCAGATGTCTCCGTCACATGATCCCACACAGCTTTTGCAATGTTTCTATAGGATATTTGCCCTTTGGGATCTCAACCTCATGCTGACCAGGGCCCTAAACTTATCTACCTGGAGAGAACACAGGAAGGGGTCCAACCCAAACTGCTATGCTGAGGGGCCAGGCCACTTTCCATGCAACTGCCAGACATGTGACTGAACCTCTCCAGGTGATTGCAGTCCCCAGCTGTGGAGTCAACCACTGCCTCTAAATTAAAAATAAACAATAAAGTGTTGCAGTTAGGTTTTATATCAACCCTGAATTTGTGTGACCAGGTAGACGTGGATCCCGAATGGTCAAGCAAGGGGTAGCCTGACGACCCCTCCTTGAGGTTGTGACAGTTGTGCATCAGTGAGAGACACTGGCAATGGTTCTCTCCTGCCTGCTTCACCTGCCTCCACACTGGGAGTGCATTGGAACTCTGGTTCCGCCTCCTCCAGGCATGGCCCCACGGGAGCTGCCTGATGTGGGCTGCTCTCAGAAGCCTGCCCTGTTTCCACGAGACTCTGCATCCACATCCCTGTGAACTCTGCTTCGTGCCGCACATTTCTGGGGCTGGCCTTGCAGCCATGTGAGTCTGAAGATGGCCGCAGCTAGCATTGGACCTACGGGTTTGAGTTGGACTAGAGTAGGAAACCTTCTTGATGTACCATTCTTTCTTGTCCCTAGATGAGCGTTGTGGTTGGTTTCTCTGGGTAACCCAGCCTAATACACGATCACTTATGTCTTTCCAGCTAATACCCTAAGTGCTGTGGAAGCGAAGCAAATCCTCCCCATTTGTGAAACTGACCCACAGAATCCAAGAACTTCGGAAATAGTTCCTTTAGGCCTCCACATTCTAGGAGTGATTGTTTTACAGTCATAGTAAGTGGGACAACAATGTATTTAGAGTAGCTGAAGGGGAGATAATGTCAAGGAATATATTCTCAACTCCTAGTGATACACAAATTAAAATTTTCTCTTTGATTGTAAAGTATTTTAGTGAATCAAGGACTCTTATAGAAATTGGGTCTATCCTTCTAACCTATTATTTCAACAGATGTACAAATAACTTATCTATGAGGAGGTCAACTTATGAAATCTGCAATGAATTCATGAGAAGTGTCCTGGCTGTCCCCAGCATTCATAGCACTGCTATAGGAAAAGCAAAAACAATCTGCTTCTGTGAATGGAGAGGGCTTGTTCTTTGTGTCCTGTGATTCACTACATTCCTGAACCAGTGAAAATGGAGGAGCAGAAACATGTGATTTGTGTTTATTAATTTTTGTTGTTTGGGGAGAAAAACAAAACCTACCTGGGCCTGAATAATGTTATATTATGAATCTGATCGTGGGGGAAAGCTTTCAGTCTTTTTCTTAATTTTAAATGCTCCCTTGGAAACACCCTTGGCTGCGTCTGCTGTAGATGAAGGCAGAGAAAGGGTACCCTACTTCCCTTCTCTGCTTCCTCCCACCCAGCCTCTAAATGTGAGCCAGGCACTACCACACATGTGGGTGGCAGCTCTGTTCTTGGTGCAGGGAGAGAGAATCATGGGAAAAGAGAGAGAGGCTTTTTAGCAAGCAGCGGGACCGGAAATCTGGCCTTTAGAATAATGCAAGGAACAGACAACAAAGTCAGTTATTGTTAAGATATAGTAGAGGCAATCATGTTTAGTAAGTGTTATGTGGGACAAGGCAATGGGGAAAACACCCAATCAAAATGGTTTAGTCCTTTTTGATCAGCTTAATTTATTTTTTATTTTATTTTGGTAGAAATATACCAAATAAAGCCTCTGCCCAGTCAGTTGAATTTCTATGTGTCTAGTGTGTTGACAACAATTGCATACTTTACAGTGTGTTCCCATCTTTGATCTCTACCCCTAGTGTTTCCTTGCCATTCCTTTTTATTTTCTGCCCTTTCAAGTTCTTATCTGTTCTTTAGAGCAACGGTTGTCATTTCAGTCTCATGTAGAAAATTCGCCAATGGCGTGCAATGTTAATGTGTGTGTGTGTGAAAGTCTTGTGGATCCAGTGGTGGTGGAGGCACCTCAGTGCTGGCAGGGCTCCTTCAGCTCCACAGCTCTAGCATAGCTCCATGTGCCTTGTCAGCAAGCATGCCTAGCAGAAAGTGAGCCTGTGTCCTGCCTCCACTGAGCTATTTATCTTCTTAGCACCTTCAAACAAGGTCATCAAACTGAAGCCTAATTGACAGGCTAAACTCCACCTCTTCATTCTTAAATCTCAAGTTGACAACAGATTATGTAACTGCCACGCAGCAACACACAAGCCCCCATAATATGACAGACTGACAGACAAGTCATATGTAAAAATATGCAGGCATAAATATATACATGAATACATAAGCATAGATATACACATACATAAGGGGATTTTAATATTTTATGAAAACATAGAATTAAATGAATTGGAATCAACTTGATGGCAGTGGCTTTATCTGCTACGTGTGTGTCCTAGTTATGTATTTTTGCTATAACTGAAATACCATAAACATGGGGCTTAAACAAACCAAAATTTGTTTTTCAGGGCTCAGAAGGATAGAAGTGAAATTCAGGGGCTGGTTCTGGGTGATGGTGGTTTTTGTATTTTTTTCTGTAGGAAAGTCTTTTTTCACTGAGTTTTTGCTTCTGGGTGATCTTCCATCTGTGATCACTTTTTTAATTTATTAAAAAAATTAAAAGATGGTGCAACTTAGCAAGAGTGTGGTTTAGGAAAAGCTGATGACTTCAGTTAATATGGGACTTGAGTCCTGTCCTCTTGTCAGGTATACTCGGATCACAAAATGGTAGACAATTCACATATTACTAAGATCATTAGCCAGCCAAGTTGACAAATAAATTTTGGGGGATACTATTGCTTACTGAGAGTGCACATATTTGGACATATATATAAGGGACCTTCAAAAATTCATGACTTTTTAAATCTCTTAATCCCATTTTTCCCAAACGTTGGAAAGCCATTGCCATTGTTAGATTCCAGCAAGTGTGTTCTGACTCACGGCCGCCTCATGCTCAACAGAACAAAACACTGTTCAGGTACCATCTTCACAATTGCTCCTATACCGGGGCCTGTTGGTGTGGCCAGTGTCAGTCCACCTCACTGAGGCCTTCCTCACTTTCCCTGTTCCTCCACTTCACCAACCCCCATATCCATCTCCAGGGACTAGACTCTCCTGACGTGTCCAAACTACATACCACGAGGTCTTACCACCCTTACCTCTAAGGAGCACTATGGACATTCTTATTCCAAGATATTGTTCGTGCTGTCCTTTTAGCATGTATCCATGGTATTTTCAATATTCTTCTTCAACATCAAAATTCAAATGCATCCGTTCGTCGATCTGCCATATTAAAGGTCCAGTTTGTCTGTCCGTTTGCCTTATTGTGTGTAGTGGCTTATGTGTTTCTGTGATGCTGAGGATTACATCACTGGCATTTCAAATGCCAGTAGGGTCAACCACAGTGAACAGGGTTGAGCAGAGCTTCCAGATTATGAACAGACAACAAGGGAAAACTCCACTGCCGACTTCAGAGGAAATAGCCAGTGAAAACCGCATGCATAACTTCTGATGGATGGATGGATGAATGGATGGATGGATGGATGGATGGGTGGAATAAAAGAACCTGAAGTTGTCCGTGATCTATTATTTAAACCGTGGAGCCTCTGAGTGCATTCTATTACAAGGAAAAGAGGACTTTGTGCAGACTGTAAAATATAGGCATTATCCTGGATTATGGGGTGGACCCAATTAATCACATATGATTTCAAAAGCAGAGTTCTTTCTCGGCTCGAGTCAGAGAGATACGACCAAAGAAGTCAGAGACATTGTAACCATGAGGGGGGTTTGCAGGTCTTTGTTACAAAGGAAGCTGTCCTGAGAGCATGAACGAACAAGACAAATGCAGGTCGCCTGGAGGAGCAAAACCCAGCTCCAGAAATCGAGTTTAGCCAACAACAAGACACGTTTTAAATAGAATCTGCCTCTGCGTTACAGAAAGGGGTGCAACCACATCAACAATTTGAGTTTTCTTCTGAGATCCCTTTGGAGACCCAACTAAATGACCTTGCATCTGAACTGCAGATGGACCCCCAAATCCCACAGCCATTGAGCTGATTTTGACACATAGAACCCTACATAAGTTTCCAAGATTATAAATTTTTATGTTAGCAGACAATCTCATATTTCTACCTTGAAGTGTCCGGTCATATTGAATTGCTAACTGTGATTAGTAGCCCGGTACATACCCAATTACACCTCCAGGGTTCCAGAATAATCAAATAATAAATACATGTTTTTTGGTAAGCTACTAAGTATATGCTAGCATGTATGGCAACAATTAAAAATGAGTGAATATAGTTTGAGATATAAATATCTCCCACTACATTCTAACATTTAAATGTAGCCAATGAAACTCCATGGAGTCTTCTCTAATTTCCTCCTCATAACACAATTCTAAGATTCCATTTTACTTTTATGTAATTTTAGCTCAAAAAGCCCAAGGCTGCAATTACTGAGGAGGGATAATAAGATACCTAATGTATGCTACCTAAAGAAAATTGGACATGTTAATTTTCATGGAGAATCTCCAGTGAATTTCCCAAGAAATTTCATTTTCCAGCACTTTTCACCCCCAAACCATTTTCACTTTGGAAATCTGCAGCCGTACAATCAATTATAGGATGACTTCACCATATTTTCAATGAAATATTAATCACTTCATCTGCAGTGGAATAGAAGGGAGACAGACGTTGTCTTTCTGGAAATATAACTCTCGGTCCATCTAGTGGGTTAAAGCTATGCCCTTGGCCTCAGAGTTCTGGTCATTTTGGGTTGACCCCCTCTTTGCTTTTGTACTAACCCTCATGCAGGCTTCTACTAAAGGCATCTGGGAATGTTTCTCATTCCTTCCCCCTTTCTCTGTATCATAGGACAGAGTGGGAGTAAAATAAAGAGTATTTCTCATAGAATTTTATTCCTCTAAGAGCTTAGACCGATGATCTTAATAGAGGGATTGATAAATTAAGTCTTAGCCCCGTTATTAGAGAGACCAAAAGAAACTTTCTTGAACTCTTAAGTTTCGATGATTATTTGTAGCATAAAATTTACTCACTTGGACTGCTGCATTCATTCATTTCCTTAAAACAGGTGTGATTTTTATGCTTACACCCCAAATAGGAGTGCTGATCTTATCTACACAAGCAAAATCTTTTTGTGAATGGGTCATAGAAACCTCTTTCCTTTTTGTTGTTGTTGGGCAGAGATATTTTAAAAGTTTGTAGAAATATTTATTTTCTTTTCCAGGAGCTTCAAGAAGCTCCCTCATCTTCAGACTATCTCCTGTTGTTCCTCCTTGTAACTGTGGAGAACATCATGTTGTTAGGCTTGGTTGTCTAGAGAAGAAAAACCAGAGACACTTACATCAAGAAAGTGGCTCACAGAGTTGTAGAAGTTGATAAATCTAGCCTGAGTCAAGCCCATGGGTCAGAGGCTAAACTGGAGGCTTTTACTGACATGTGTCGCTGTCTCATTGATTGAGTTAGTTAGTTTATTGTGCCAACCTGGCCAATAAACACAGGTGGAGTTAATTGAAGGGAGGAGGGATAAATGGCCCTGTGAGCCTTTCTACTTATTGGGTCTCTTGTGTTGTGATGGTTGCATCAGGATGCAGCTGCCTTAGCAGTTCCCTGCTTCAGCTTGCAAGGCTGACTTCCTGCAAGACATGCCCAAGGAGAAGCCACATGGACCTACCCTGATGCAGCCCTGGGTGCTGGAGCACCCATGTGGAGACCCCTGTCAGTGCCAAGATGTTTACACATTCACTGACTCAGCTTTCCTCCTGCAGTTGGCATCATTTTGTCTCTTTTGTGAGATGGAGGAGGACTTTGTGGACTGGTGTGGGACTATGGGTTAATGGATTAATGTTGGACTTGTGGGCTTGAGCAGCACTGAATTGGGATGTTTTCTTGATGTGCACTTACCCTTTATATAAAACATTTCTCCAAAGTACCTGACTAACACATCAATGAACCAGGAAGCAGGAAAACTACAGGCTGGTGGAGGTGAATCTTCGGTCAGTATGTCAGACTACTGGTTGCAGAGTCACATGAATCCAAGATTGGCAGGTAATGTAGCCAGCCTGCTGATAATGCCCAGGTTCAGCAGGCAGTATGGTAGTCCATTGGTTCAAGTTCAAAGAATGGGTCGATGAGACAGATGCATGCTGCAGGGCAGCATAAAGTAAGAAGCCTTAGCACAGAGTCTGTTTCAATAGGAGTAGGACACACTTCCAAGGAAATGTCTTTTCAATTGTGTCAAGGCTGTGGCCTGGTTAAGGGAGATGTGGTAGTCACCTAATCTGGTGTCAATTTAAGGATTAAGAGTGTAGGGGTGAATGGGTGCATAAGCAAATATGGTGAAGAAAGCTGATGGTACCCGGCTATCAAAAGATACAGTGTCTGGGATCTTAAAGTCTTGGATGTAAATAAGTGGTCATCTAGCTCAGAAGCAACAAAACCCACATGGAAGAAGTACACCAGCCAGTGCGATCACAAGGTGTTGAAGGGATCAGGTATCAAGCATCATCAGAACAAAAAATCTTATGGTGAATTGGGGTGGGGAGCAGTGCGGAGTGGAGACCCAAAGCCCATTTGTAGGCCAATGGACATCGCCTTACCGAAGGGTCTCGGGGAGGAGACGAGCCAGTCAAGGTGCAATGTAGCAAAGATGAAACATACAACTTTCCTCTAATTTCTAAATTGTAACTTTCCGCTCGTTCCTAAATGCTTCCTCCTCCCCCACTATCATAATCCCATTTGTACCTTACAAATTTAGTTAGACCAGAGGATGTACACTGGTACAGATAGGAACTGGAAACGCAGGGAATCCAGGGCAGATGATCCCTTCAGGACCAATGGTGTGAGTGGTGATACCGGGAGGGTAAAGGGAAGGTGGTTTGGAAAGGGGGAACCGATTACAAGGATCTACATGTGACCTCCTCCCTGGGGGATGGACAACAGAAAAGTGGGTGAAGGGAGATATGAGACAGGGTAATATATGACAAAATAATAATTTATAAATTATCAAGGGTTCATGAGGGAGGGGGGAGCAGGGAGGGAGGGGAAAAAGTGAGGAGCTGATGCCAGGGACTTAGGTAGAGAGCAAATATTTTGAGAATGATGAGGGAAATGAATTTACAAGTATTCTTTACACAAGTGATGTGTGTATGGATTGTGATAAGAGTTGCATGAGTCCCTAATAAAACGATTAAAAAAAAGATAACCTCAACAACAACAAAAAAAGAGTGTAGGGGTGGAGTCTAGGCTGTCAATCTGGAGATAGCCAATGAGACTTCTGTGTGGGCATGGCTTTCTCCTGAGAATTCTGGGGAATCAGGTACTTACTTCCTTCTTGGAGACAGAAGACACCTCTCTCTCTCTGCTACTCCCTGGGAGGCATTGCAGAAGATAAGCCACATGGATGTAACCAGACCTCAGAATCCGGAGAACCCCTGCCAGCGCTGAGATGTTTCCAATGACACTGGATCCCAAGACGTTCTACCCACTGACCTGTATCGTCTGTATTCGGCATCATTGCATGTGTTTCATGAGTCTGACGAGGACTTTATAAATTGATATCAGAAATATGGGCTAATATCGGACTTATGGACTTGATCTGGACTGGGATGGCATGTTTTCTCAATGTTTAATTGCTCTTGTATATAAATCTCTTTCTTATGAACACATGTGTGTCCATGGATTTGTTTCTCTAGTCTACCCAGATTAACATAGGAGAGTAGCCCTTCACCTTAGATCCTCTATGATTTTGATTTTTATGTTAGATCACATCATGGGAGAACGTTGGTCCAGCCAAGTGGATATAACGCCTCACTGGCACACCATTAAAAAATCAAATCCAGATACTATGAGTTTGTATTCAAAGAATGCTCACTCTGACCTCAACTTCATGTTCTTCATTGGGCTAGTGATCTATGAAAACCCATTAAGCGGTGAACCCTTTGTTAAATTATGCCATGCACATTTTCCCTAAGCCCTAACTGATGTTCCTCCACTCACTTCTGCAGGCACAGGGAAACTGAGGCAAACAGAGCTTGCTTGCTGTTTCTTTCTCCCTCTTGCCAAGAGCCAGACAAAATTGACTTAGTCAAATCATCAAGTAGCTTGCTTCAAGTAAGCTGTGCTGAATTATTTCTCTACCAAAAAAAAGGACGCCAATTATTTTCCTGGCATCTGTATTATGTGTCATCAAACAACATGCTTAATTGTCTTTTCCAACGAAAGCATGACCATTTTCTGGTGAGTCTCACTTCAGTCTTTGTCTGCATGCCACAATTCCCTTAAATGCCACTGTTCTTTTCTGATTTTATTTTTTAATCAACCATCTTATTGGGGACTCTTACCAATATTATAACAATCCATACATGGATGATATCATGTGGATATGTACAATGGTTGGTGTCAAAAATCCTGCAACATTGTCTTTCTTCTTGAGCCCTGTGATATCAGCTTCCCTTTTGTTTCCCTCCCTCTCCACCCTGCCACCCCTACCCTCCCTTTTTAACTAGGGAGCTGCCACCCTGCTTTCCTATCTCACTGTGGAGCATGGCGGCAGCTCTACAGGAGTGTTTTCATGGTCTACTCTCAACACCCATACATAAGTCTGACTATCTGAAGAGTTCTAGTTCTTTCATGCCATTGCCTGCAAAAGTCACCAAATTGGTTGAGGTAGCCACCATCCATCTTCCAATCTGAGAGGAGCCACCAGTTCAGCTACTGTAAAAACAAGAAATAAGGAGAATTGTTATAAAAGTAATGGAATGCTCCCCTCTTCCCCTCACAAAGTTAGTTATATAGCGTCCCCTCCTGGGGGGAGGGGATTACGAATAACAGAAATGTGGGTTAAGGGAGACAATAGACAATATAAGATATGAAATAGTAATGACAATAGATAATTGATCAAGGATTCATGAGGTTGGGAGGATGGGGAGAGGGTGGGGGAGGGAGGGGAAAAAAAGAGGGGCTTAGACCAAGGGCTCAAGTAAAAAGTGTTTTGGAAATGATGATGGCAACAAGTGTACAAATATGCTTGATACAATTGATGTATGGAATGTTATAAGAGCCGTAAAAACCCTCAATAAAATGATTTAAGAAAAACAGAAATGGAGAAACTGAAGACAGAAAAGGGGAAATGTTATATAACAATCCACCACCCTTCTGGTACTTTGTTTAACTATGGTAACTTGTGTGTTGACATGAGGCTGGACACTCAAACACCCCAGGATCATCCAAGGTGGCCAGGTTGTGGCAGAGCTTCCAGGCTAAGAGAGGCCATGAAGAAAGACCTGGCACTTTACTTGTGTTTTAGGCAATGGCATCCTAATAAATCATAACCAAATACTGTCTGAAAAGTGATAGAAGCGGATACCTATGGATTGAAATTCAAATGAAATATAATGTGGCCACAGCAATGTATTCTAATCCCATTGTCGACAAAGATGGAATAGGAACAGGCAATATTTACTTCTGTTATTCATGAGAATGCCAGCATTTTCACCTGACCCAAAGACAATGAACAACAGTAACACGCTAAGTGAGTAAGACTAAGAAGGTGCTTCCCCTAGGGTTGTAGGGGTGGGCTGGGAGGGGGTGGTGGTGCAAGGGGATAAATAGAATAATGTTATACAGTGCCTCTGAAGACTCTCTCAATGAGGCACCACCTCTGTCACTACGGGAGCAGGGACCCGGGGCTGGCCTTCACTGGGAGCTGCGATTGCAGCTACGATTCATGTTTCCATTGCCAGAGTGTCCGTGTCAACCAGAAAGAAAGGGAAACAAAGGGAAATGCTGCCTCCCTCATTCTTCCTATCTCCAAGTTGTGTCCTTCATTCGCAGACGCTAACTGAAAGCCAGCTAGATGAGCAACGTGTTGTTTGTACACCACAGGGTGGAAGTGGTCAGACAGCAGCCCTCTAGGACAGAGCTGTACTGCTCTCTAAGGTTTTCTTTTCTCCTGTCCCTAAGCCACTGGGGCTTTACCCCAGAGTCATTGTGGGTTTGAATCATTAACCTTACACTTAGCATCAAGTGCGCTAGACGTTCCATCAGGAGACATCTGGAGCAGGGCCTGGAACTTGTGATTTTCAGACTTACTGCTCCCCACAGTGCAGGGCAGAACACTGAATGATGGGAATGGACTTGACAGTCCAAACACTTCTTGGTTCAGAAATTAGGGGCTTTCTTTCTGTATTCCTTCAGAGTTAGAGTCTAAAGCAACCAAGGCAGTACCTACTATTGTCTGAAGTCATACTCTACCACATACTGTGTCCACTGTTTTACATTCATTGCCTCAAATCTTATTACTAATTCAGCAAAGTGGACCTTTAATTTCTACTTTATAGGAAATTGTGGTTCACTAAAGTTAACTAACTCCTCCAAAGTCAAGTGCCAAACTAGGTAGTTGCTGTTTTATCCTACATGAGAATCTATGCTATTATCAAAATTTCTGTAGTCCTTATTATTCAAAAGTGACCTTTATTATTGCTATTTGATTTCTTAAAATCACCATAAGAGTAGCTCATTTTAAGAGGTATACACATTAAAAATCCAGGGCCCCAAGGTCACTGAAGACAAAGTGGGTGCATAATCAAATGTGGTGAAGAAAGCTGTTGGTGCCTGGCTATCATAAGATATAGCTTCTGGAGTCTTAAAGGATTGGAGATAAACAAGTGGTCATATAGCTCAGAAGCAACAAAGCCCACATGGAAGAAGCACACCAGTCTGTGTGATCATGAGGTATTGATGAGATCAGGTATTAGGCATTTAAGACCCAGAACAAAATCATACCCAATATGAAGGGGGCAGCATGGAGTGGAGACCCAACACCCATCTGTATACAATTGGACGTCCCCTCATAGATGGGTCATGGGCGAGATGAGCCAGTCAGGGTGCATGACAGCACTGATGAAATTCACAACTTTCCTCTAGTTCTTTGGTGCTTTCTTCCCCCCAACATCATGACCTCAATTCTGCCTTACAAACCGGATTAGACCAGAACATGCACACTGCTATCGATAAGAGCCCACAGGGAATCCAGGATAGATAAACCTCTCAGGGCCAACAATGAGAGTAGAGATACCAGGAGGATCAGGGGAGGGTGTAAGGTGGGGGTGGGGAGAAGGGGGAATCATCACAAGAATCAAACTATAACCCCCTCCCAGGGGACAAATAACGGAAAAGTGAGGGACGATGAAGGATGATGTAACATATGAGAATATTAATCTCTGACTTATCAAGGGTTTGTGAGGGAGGGAGTGTGGGGGAGGGAAGGGAAGAAGTGGGGAGCTGATATTAGCGGCCGAAGTAGGTAGAGAATGCTTTGAAAATGATGGTGGCAGCATATGTGCAAATGTGCTTGACATAGAGGATGAATGTATGGATTGTGATAAGAGCTGGAAGAGGCTCCTATGAAAGTATTTAATAATAATAATAATAGTAATAAAACTAAACAAAAAAGAAAATCCGGGGCCCAGAAAAGCATTGTTTTTGTTTTGTTTTTTTCATTGTGTACTATCTCTCTCCTCTTTCCCTGAGTATACTAAGTGAACTATATTTCCCCCCATTTCATAAATAGGGAAGATCTCTGGTGGTGTAGTAGTTACAAGTTGGGTTTCATTCTGCAAGTTCAGAAGTTCAAACCCACCAGCCACTCTGATGGAGAAATGTGGGGCTTTCTACTCCCCTTAACAGTTACAGTCTGGGAAACTCACAGGGGAAGTTCTACCCTGACCTACAGGGTTGCTATGAGTCAGAATTGACTGAATGGCAGTGTGTTGGTCTGGGTACTTTAGAGAAACAAATCCACAGAAACTCATATATAAGAGAGAGTTTTATATAAAGGTTAGATGCACATGAAGAAAACATCCCAACCCAGTGGTGCCCAAGCCCACAAGTCAAATATTAACTCAAATGCCTGACACCAATCCCCAAAGTCTTCCTCCCTCTCACAAAACACACACTATGATGCTGACTGCAGGAGGAAAGCAGGGTCACTGAGCATGTAAGCATCTCAGCACTGGCAGGGGTCTCCACATGGCTGCTCCAGCATCCAGGGGCTGCATCGGGGTAGGTCCATGCAGCTTCTCCTCAGGGATTCTTGTAGGAAGTGAGCCTTGCCAGCTGAAGCAGAGAACTGGCTAAGGCAGCTGCACCCTGGTCCAACCATCAGAAAGCAAGAGACCCAAGAACTAGAAAGGCTCACCGAGCCATTTATTTCTCTGCCCTTCAATTAACCCCACCTGTTTTGATCAGCCAGGTTCACACAATAAATTAACTAACTCAGGCAGTGAGTACTTTTCTAGGGAGTAGGTATTTAAAAATTTGTTTTAAAGAAATGAAGATACATTCTCACAGGTATATCTGATGGCTATTAGCAGTTAGTAGGCCTAACTGCAAACCTAGGGCCTAGTGTCTAAAGCCTCCACCCCTAAAAAAATGATAGGTCTTTAATTGTGCCATAGTTACTGGGTAATTCCCAATTATAATGGGCACCCACTGTTAGCAGGAAGTGTGGCCTTTGAGTCTACCCTGAGGCATCTTAGAAGAAAGACCTGTTTAATTATTTCTAAGGCATCATCCTTGAAATACTATGGACACAGTTTTACTTTGACTCCTGTGGGGAAACTAGGAATCGGAATTGACTTGAAGACAATTGATTTTGCTGTGTCACGGTTCCTGTTTCCCTCTACAAAGGAACATGAGTAAGTCTTCTCAATTCACCATACCCATAAGACACTAAAGTTAAGGAGGAGGGCATGGCATGAGCTAGAAAATTCCATAGTTCTTCACAAGAGGACTCTTAAGCATGAGCCAAAAATATGGAGAGGGAGTAGGGGTTGAAGCCATTCGGTCACTCAACAGAAAAGGTCAACATGCAAACTCGTGCAGGGGCTGACACTTCTGGTTTCATGTGCTTGCACGGTATGAGGAGAGGGGGAATGAGTGGGGTGTGTGAATGGTGCTTTATAGGGGGACATTGTGGCAACATTAGGAGGTGGTTGAGAATGAAAGAAATGTATACAATGCATGAGCTAAGGCTTTGATTAAAAAGGGTGGAATGTTTGTTTCGTGTGGGTGTCAGAAATATGGGCATTTCTCTTTCACTTAGTATACTATCATTACCATTTGGGGAGGCTGGATTTTTTGAGAGTCTTAGAATTTTTCTCTCATTAATATCCGTGTCCATCCAGCAGTGGCACTAGGAGCAATGATTTTCCTTCCATTTTACATGATTAATCTATTAATAATTACAATGAACTGTTCAGTAATAAGGAACTTTCCCCCCACCCCTCACAATATACACTGGTTTTGCATTGGGCTGCTAACCATAAGGTCAGTAGTTTGAAACCAACAGATGCAGCCTTGGCAAAAGAAGAGGGCTTGTACTCCCAATCAGTTACAGTCTCAGAACCTCACAGTGGCAGATCTATCTTGTCTTCTGGGATCTCTATGACTTGATGGCAGTTACTTTTTTAGTTTGGTCCGGTAATAAAGTTGAGTGATATAATTTCCTGGTCTCAAGCAGCTGGCAGTTAATGGGGTGGGGAGGGGAGGTGTATAAGAAATGATCGTAATGGACACTGGTACAGATAGGAAATAGAAACACAGGGAACCCAGGACAGATGATCCCTTCAGGACAGTGGTGAGGGTGGCGATACTGGGAGGGTAGAGGGAAGGTGGGGTAGAAAGAGGGAACTGATTACAAGGATCTACATGTGACCTCCTCCCTGGGGGACAGACAACAGAAAAGTGGGTGAAGGGAACGTCGGACAGTGTAAGACATGACAAAATAATAATAATTTATAAATTATCAAGGGTTCATGAGGGAGGGGGCAGTGAGGAAGAAGGGGGGAAATGAGGAACTGATACAGAGGGCTCAAGTAGAAAGCAAATGTTTTATAATGCTGAGGGAAACAAATGTACAAAAGTGCTTGACACAATGGATGGATGTATGGATTGTGATAAAAGTTGTATGAGCCCCCAATAAAATGATTTAAGAAAGAAAAAGAAATCATGAAAAAAAGAAAATAAGAAAAGTGTCTCAAAAGAGATTACTGTTATTGTTGGGTGCCCTAAAATTCCCTCTGATTCATAGAAATCTCATGTGGAACAGAACGAGGCTCTGCCAGGACCTGCACCATTGCACCAGTGCTGTGTTTGGACCCATTACGGCAGCCGCTGAGTCCGTCCACCTTGTGGACGATCTTCTCCTTCGTACTGACCCTCTACTTCACCAAGCATGATGACCTGCTCCGGAGATTGGTCTCTCCTATAGCATGTCTAAAACATGTGGAAGAATTAGTCTGGACATTCTTTCTTGTTAACACAGTTTGAAAGTAAAGTGTTCATGTGAACGTGATAATGAAACTAAGCATATAGCATTCCCAAAACAAATTTCAGCAAGAAAAAAAATGTGTCTCATACGTACAATTGAATTTGTCCTTGTAGAGAATTAGTAAGCCTACAAATAGGAATTTGGCTGGACTACTTCCAAGTAGACATGGTGATTGCGATGCCACGTCAGCAAGACAGTTAGTTAGGAGGTTAATTTGGAAGCTCTTGGAAGCAGACTGTAGGAAGGATTTGCCAACCGATAGGCTGCATAAAAGCAATTATTTTGACATGTGCAAACAAGGAGGTGGAAGGATGTATTGAAGGAAGGGGTGAATTAAAGTCCCTGGAATTCAACTCCATGGTTTCCAGAGAGGAGAACCTCCTTGGTCCTGAGCTGTGTGGTAGACGGCACAGACTCTGGTGTTTGAGACAACCATCTCTACACCAAGAAAAATAAACAGAATGAAGACAGAGGGGAACAGGTTAAGTTTAGATAATGTGTTTATTTTTCACTAGTAGAATAGAGTTTGAATACCAGAATTGATTGAGGCCAAAGTTTGATTGCACACATGTGCGTGAACACTCACACGCATCCATTTTTAATTTTAAAATAATCGTGTGACTTCTCTTAAAATAATTTGTAAGATGCCTACATTATTGTGTCTAAATTTTAACCTCACAGTAGAGTCTGAAGATGTATTTCTTAATAATGCTCCCATGCCTAGATGTCCCAATATCGAATGAAAAATATTTCAGCATGTATCATTAAACACCAATATTAGCTCAAGCATGCAGTGGCAACTGTTTTTCTTGTCAACTCGGTTTCTTTCACTGGAAATTGCCCGGAATATTATTCATAGCCCTAAATCATAGTATAAAATATAACGGAAGAATTCTCATTTTATTCTAAGTTCAACTATCTAACAATATTACTTGAATATTGCGATCAGGCTGCTCCATAAAGGCATGCTCCGGAAATGCCGTAAGATCCTCTGTAAGACAGACACTTTGATTTTAAGGAGCATTCTGGTGCACTGCCTTTGAGATCAGTATGTTTATTTTTCTTGAAGTCCATGATACTTTCAATATTCTTCACCAAGCCTCTTGATTCAAGCCTTCCTTTTTCAGGATTGCATTTTCACATGCATATAAGAAGATTGAAAATGCAAGGTCAAGGTTTGGATTGGGCTCACCTTATGTCTCAAAGGGACATCTGATTTTTGACATTTTAAAAAAGTCTTGCAGTATAGTGGATTTGTCCAATGTAGAAGGTCACCTCATCTCTTGACTACTGCTCTCATGGGTGTTGATTGTGAATTTAAGTAAAATGAAACCTTTCAATATATTTTTCCTTTTATCATGGTGTTGTTCATTGACCCAATTGTGAGGATTTATCAGTATTTTGACAAAGAAGGTGTAACTCTTCATCAGTAAGTGCTTAACATCCTCTTTATTTTCTGCAAGGAATTTCACAAGGTTGCATTGAGTCTTCCTTCCATTCTGTTGCCATGGTCCCTCAAATAGCGCAGCTTCTCAAACAATTTATTCAGTGTACAGATTGAATACGTAGACTGAAAGACAACCCCTATGCACACCTTTCCTGTTGAGACCACACCCTTTGTCTTTTCAAACGAATACCTCAAGATCTATGCATTGGTAGCACATGAGCACAATTAAGTGTCTGTAATTACCTTTTGTTTTTGCTATGTCATCCATAAACTTTTATGACCCCACTGTCTGCTATTCTCTGCATTCAGTCAAGAACCACCTGATGTTACCTGTGTTATCCCTTGCTCCTTGTGTTCTTCTGAACTCGGCTTGAATTTCTGGAAGATTCCTATCAATGGACTGCTGCATCTATTTTCTTAATTACCATTAGAAATATTTTACTTGTGTGCAATATTAATGATATCACTTGATAATTTCCTCCAACAGAATGTTGGCATGTCTTTCTTCAGAATGGGCACAGGTGTACATCTCTTCCAGTCCCTTAGCCTGGTATGTATTTTCCAAAATCCCTGGCAAGGACATGTGACCACTGCTACTCTTGTATCTATTTGTTGAGGCATTTCAGGTGGTATTCAGTCAATTTCTGGAGCCTTATTTTTACACCATTACCTTCATTGAAACGTGGAATTTTGTCAATACCATCAGCTCTTGATCGTATGCTGCCTCTTGAAGTGGTTCAATGTCAACCAATTCCTTTTGGTACAGCTACTCTGTGTATTCCTTCCAGCATCATCTTTGGCTGCTTCTTAAATCACTTAGTGTTCTGCAGATGGAATCCTTCAATATTTCAACTTGAGGTTTGAATTTTTTTTCCCCAGTTCTTTTTGCTTAAGAAATTCCAAGCATGGTCTTTCTTTTCGACTTTAAGATGTCATGCCTTTCCATTGGGGACTCTTGCATATATCCATAAATCAACTACATTAAGCAAACTTGTACAGCTGTTGCCATCATCAATTTCAAACACCTTCTTTTTTCTTGAGACCTTTTATACCAGTTCCTTTTCATTCCCTCCCTCCCCCACCCTATAACCCTTGTGATTCTTAATATTATTATCTATAATAATTATTTTTTAATATATATTACATCGTCCGATATGTCCCTTCACCTACAAGGGAGCAAACTGAGAGAGGAAGAGAGAGAGAGATTGACCAGACCTCATCCTGGCACACCAAGCCTTGAGGGCAAAGTTCCTCCTTGGAGCAGCTAATGCACAGAGAGGACCATAGGGCCGACCCCAGCTCAAGACATGATGTCCCCTCACTGGATCACAGTGCTACAGAGGATTACACTGGAGATACAGCGTGGGCAAGGAGTCTAGTATGACACACCTTCACTGGGGCAAATCAAGAAGAGAGCTTAGCAGAGCAGTAATAGGACTCAAGTGACGAATTCCCTAAGGATTTTCTAAAATAGACTTCTAACTCTGGGTGCTGGGGCAGGGTAGGGGTGGGTGTGCACTGCTTGACATCTCACTGGACCTGGTTTGACGATATTCATAAAGGTTATCAGATAGACCTGGAACTATTTATCAGTCTTTTTGTTGTTGCTGTTGTTGTATTTCTTGTTATGTTGTGTGTGTTTATATAGGAGAGGCATGATAAACAACCCCAAGGAGAAAGAAATGGGTGGGGGTGGGGCACAGGAGAGGAAGAAGCAGTGGGGCAGGGAGTCAGTGAGCGCTGAGCCAATAATGCCAAAGACAGGGGAACAACACACGATCTAAATTCATCTTGATGTTTTGCTTTTTCTGATTCAACTACCCTTTCAGCTCTTTAACTTCATTATTTCTTCCATTGGCTTTAGTTACTTTCCGTCTAAGGGAAAGTTTCAGAATCTCTTCTGACATCTCTTTTGGTCTTCTCTTTCTTTACTGATATTTTAAATTACAGTTTGCTTTCCTGACTTATGATGTCCTTGATGTCATCCCAAATAAAACTTGGTGGCATTCAGTAAGAGTTTGACTGCTAATCACTAGGCCTGTAGTTCCGATTCACTAGCTGCTCGATGGGAAAAAGATGAAGCAATGTGAGCCTTTAGAGATTTACAGCCCCGTGTGGGGCTCCTATGAGAAGCAAAAGACTCCCTGGCATTGTGGTTTTTCCTTTTATGTTTTGATATCATCCTACACTTTGTCTGGTCTTTGGGCATTACATGCATGGAATCTTTTATTGGGATAGTCTCTGACTTAGGTGGGATGCACTCAATGATACATGTTGGAATTTTGTGTGTTGTCTTGTCTTTTGCTTCACCTGAACTTTATTTTTTTTAATTTTAATAAATCATTTTATTGGGGGCTCTTACAGCTCTTATAACAATCCACATATCCATTGTAAATTTAAACTTTCTTCTGAGCAAATGATGGTCTCTTTTACAGTCACCCTCTTGCCTTGTTCTGACTAATGGCAATGAGCTTCTCCATTTTATCTTTCCAAATACTTAGTTGATTTTACTACTGCATCCTGTCTGGCAACTTCAATGTATATGCTTACCATCTATCTTGCTGAAAATGTATGCACAATAACTAAGTTGCTGATCTTATAAAAATCTATCACATTATCTCCTGTGCTATTTCCATCACCAAAATCATGTCTTCCAACTACTGATTTTTCTAGTTCTTTATTTTTCCCCTCCCAACTTTTGCATTATAATTAGTAACTATCGATGCATCTTGATTGGGTAGTTGATCAATTCTAATTGCAGAAACTGATAAGAAAAATCTTCAGTTTCTTCATTTTGGGCATTTGGGTTTGGTGATGACATAGTGATATGTGTTGGGTTGCAAGGTCAGCAATTCAAAACCACCAGCCGCTCCTTGGGAGAAAGATGGAGCCTTCTACTGCTGTAAAGAGTTACTGTCTCAGAAACCCACAGGGGCAGTTCTACCCCATCCTATAGAGTCACTATGGGTCATCACTAACAATCTAGAAGTCAGTGGTAGTAGAGTGTAAATTTGAATGATCGATCATTTTCTTTGTTGGTATTTGGTTACTATCCTATCACTGACAACATGATATTTAAGGATAGACCTTAAAGTATTCTTTTTGATGAAGGCAACACCATTTCTCTTCAATTTATCATTCCCAGCATAGTAGCTCACATAATCAGTTGATTAACAACGACCGATATCAGTCCATTTCAGCTTGCTAATGAAGCGTGGAGCTACTGATCTTAATATGTCTAATTTATGATGGCTTCCTATTTTTCTAGATTCGTGTTATATTCTGTATTCTGATTGTTAATGAATATTTTCAGTTGGTTCTTTTCATTTTGAGTCATGCCAAATTATGACTCAACCAAGATCCTGAAATGTTCAGTTCATCCACTTTATTAACGTGGACCCTACTTCAGGCAGGCAGCTCTTTTGAGTGAGTTTCCACCTGAGTGGCTCCTTTTCCAGGACTCTCAGATGATGTTGCAGGGCTTACACTTGCCAATTTCTCTGGCTGTTGATCCTTCTTCTTTATAGTCTGTGTGGGGACTCTACTAACACCTGCTCATCATGGGCACCGGGAGCCTAGCCTCTCACGGCCATTGAGCTGACTCTGACTCATAGCAATCCTATAGGACAGAGTAGAACATCTGTGGGTTTCCAAGACGGTAACTCTTTGGGAATAGAAAACATCATCTTTCAACCACCTGGTGGTTTTGAACTGTTGCCCTTGTGGCTAGTAGTGCAACACATAACCCACTACACCACCAGGGCTCCTGCGGCCTGACCTGGGGAAGAGAAGAATGCAGCAGTAGGAATCAGTAAGGGACAGAGTTCAGCCCTGACTTCGGAGAGAGATTCTTCAAGCCAGAGCACCGTGTCAAACTATCGATGTTGACATTTGTCCACATACTTTCTGTGTGGCTGTCACTTAGCTTTCTTCTATTTTCATTACACCGTGTCCTTTCTTTGGAAGGAAATTGAAGACTCAACAAGCTGAAAATGACACAACTTTTTTTTAATCAAACAAGATAATTTAAAATATGATTGTACCATCATCCTATCCATTGTTTTAGGTTAGTGTGAAGTAAGAGGAATCATGGAACAATCCTGCTGAATGTATGGGGAGATTTAAGCCATGAAAAAGGTGCCTGTTTGGGAATGCAGCTGTCGCAGTAGATCCCACAGACTTTGAAGTTTCTCTGCCTCTCCCTTTATAAAGACAGAGGAGCCTCGCTAATTCTAAAATAGGTGCTGCTTTTCTTTTCGTATGGTGCTCTATCACTTGGAATGTTGAGGTGCCCTTTCCAGAGCAGATAGAGAAAACCTCAGAAAGGATTATGATTTTGAATGACAGACATGCCCTGTGATAGAGGCTCTCTTTGTTTCAGCTGTTCTGCTCAGACATTGGACAGAGTGTGTGCTCAAAGCTGGCTGCATGTGACAGGGATTGTTCTGTCTCAGAGTGAGAACAAGGCTTCCACAAGCTGCCAGTTGGCAGTCACGACAGCTGCCTATAGCCAAAACATCAGGACTCACATGCAGGCAGATTACTGATTCCTCTCCAGGGAGCAAGTCCCTGCACAGACAACACCAGAACATGACTACAAATTGCTCTTTAGAGTTCTTCCCTGTATCACCAAATGTAGGCTCTTAGGCGTTTTGTGCTCATTTATTGGGGTGGAGAGTGGGGGAGGCAGTCGGGGCACATGCTCTATAGCAGCGGAAATAGTACAAGATCAAGGCTCGCAGAGATGCAGTGTGTGGGAAAAGCAACTTAACGATGAAAATCCTGGGCCCGAGGCTTTGCTCACATGTGCCGGATCGTCATATGTGCAGGTGGAGGCTTTGTGTTTGAAATGAGTTTTAGGAAATTCCTTGGTAATACACGAGGGGCTTCAGCGCGTTCATGAAAACATAATGGAATTTTTCCATGAAGTTTTTTGAAGCCTCTTGCATACCCAGAATCCCTCATCTGCAGCTACCCCATCCCAGAGCCCAGTTAGGGCTGCCATTGAGTAAGACAGCCTTTCCTTCAGTCCCGAGACTCCTAACTGGCAGCTCCAATGGCCTCCTGTGGTACAGCCCACTGATCTTGTCACCAGTCTTGACTCCCAACGACTCTCAGGTTTTACTAAAGACAAATCCACTCCAGGAGGCTAGGCTGGCTGCTAATTCCTTGGTAGGAGAGGTAACAGTGGCTGCAGAGTACTAGAGGTGACACATTTTCTGATGAAAATATCCCAGCATTTATTTCCTCATTCATTTATCCAGTCATTAAATCAAAAGTCTTTACTGAGCATTTCCTAAATAGCAGGTGCTGGACCCGTTGCTGCTGAGGCTAGTACTGATCCAAGTAATGATAAAAAATGAACAGCAACCAAACAATTAAAGCTCACTACTTGGAGTCACTTCAGATTTAGGGTGGAGGAGAACTGCCCTGTGCGTCTCTGAGACAGTAACTCTTTACTGGAGAGAAAACCTCATCTGTCTGACTTGTCTGTCAGAGTCGCTGAAGGCTGTCAACTGGTGACCAGCTCGCACCCAGTCCGTCACCCACTATGCCACCAGGCATCTTTAACTGTGATAAAGGAAAGACTAGTAGAACAGCTGGGAGAAAGATAAGGCTTCTTCCTTCTGTGAAGATTTACAGTCTCAGAAAACCACAGGGGCACCTCTACCCTGTCCTATGGAGTCACAATCAACTTGACAACAGTGAGCATTTTTGTTTGGAGTAGTACAGATCACCAAATGAATGTGAATTCCTTTGGGGCTAAGTGCTTGTGTGAGTCCAGGTTGACTAGAGAAACACATTCAGAGACACTCATATGTGTATAAGAAAGAACTTTATAGAAAAGAGTAATTGTATATTAAGAAAAATCCCAACACACTCCAGATTAAGTCCATGAGTCCTATATTTGCTCATATGCCCGATGCCAGTCTGTAAATCCCTCTTCAGACTCACGCAATGCATGCAATGATGCTGAATGCAGGAAGATCCCAGGCCAGGGGGTGGAAAGTCTTGTGGATTCAGTAGCAGTGGATGCATCTCAGCATTGGCATGGGTCTCCACATGGCTCCTCCAGCTCCAAGGCTCTGGCTCCATCAGCATAGCTCCATGTGGTGGGTCAGCAGGAGTGTCTCCCATGGAGATGAAGCAGAGAGAGAGTGTGTGTCCCACTTCCAGGGAGGAAGATAGGAGTTGCCAGAATCCTCAGGAGAAGGCCATGCCCACACAGAGGCCGCACTGGCTATGGCCTGATTGACAGGGTAGATTCCGACCCTTTGCAAGTTGACAGATTATGTAACTGCCACCAAACAAGCTAGAACAAGGAAAAGTACCGCAAGAGATATGGCTGGTTATGAAGCAGTTGCCATTCAGTCTATTCGAACTCACGGTGATTCCATGTGTGTCAGAGTAGAAATGTGCTGTACAGGGTTTTGTAGCAGTGACGCCATATAGACCATCCAACACTGACACCTGTAAGTGCCCAGCCACGCTTGCACTGACCTTGGATCCACCCAACCTTAGACATATATTCTTCTGATCTTCCTACCTCCCTATCCATCTCTGTGTCATCACCCTATAGCTATGTGAGCCCGTGGGACCAGGAGGCCTACTTGATATCAGACTACTTCGTGCTATAAATGATGAGACAAATAACTGAAAGCTGATGAAATCAAAACTTTCTATAAAATTACAGAAAAGTAAAATGAAAACCCAGCAAAACCCCAACCCACTGCCATCTTGTAAACTCTGTTTCATGGTGACCAAATATAGGGTTTAATGAGGCTGTGAATCTTCTGGGAGCAGGTACATCCATCTTTCTGCCCCTGTGGGTTAACCCTGACCTTATGGTGAGCAGCCCAATCTTCAGCCTGCAGGACCACCACGCCCTTTCTAGCACGTCACTTGGAGTCGACTGATAGACTTAGGCAGAACTCGGGGATCCAGTTTTTCTCCTTTGGCCCGAAGGTTTGGTTCTCTTATAAAACCTACAAATTATTAGCAGGAAGGTAGACATATCTCCCCTGTTGTCACAGGCCATTGCCTGGGGGAATGAAACAGGAAATCCCACTGCATTTTTATGTTAAAAAGTGGAATTCCTTTTAAATTTCCTTCCATGGATAGAACGCAGTTGAACTTGGCAGGAGGCTCTAGACAGAGAAAAGCAGCGAGGTTGTCTTACACACTAAGAGGAAGGTGCCCTCCTGCCCTTTCCTAGAAAATAGAATAGAGAGAGCAGCGGGGAGAGTGCGACACACTGTATTTCCAAGGGCAAAGGCATGGGTAGTGGTTTTACTAATCTTTCAACAGAGGGTGTTGAGGAAATGGTGTGGGGTCGCGGGAGATTTCCTCTGACTATATGCGGCAAACTGATAATGCACCTCCATAACTGCCCTGGGAGATCCTGCCCCCACCCTCCCTGATTCTTTATCTTATTCTGACACCAACCACCCCTCCCATGGCCCTCAATACTTCTCTGCGGAGTGAAAAAACCCACTGCAAAGGCTCCACAGAACTCACAGACAATACTCACAGTTATGGGGGTTATCAGGGAAACGAATAGGTGACAAATTATTAAACATACAGTTGTTTGGTCCTCGGCACTTCTCAGCGATGCTGGCAGGCACGTTTCTCCGGTCTTCGGTCTTCCAATCATGTGGTACCTTTGCTTCAGTCCTGTTTGAGCAAGTGTTACAAAGCTCCCATGCCTACAGACCACCCCACGCCTATGCCCAGAGGAATGGCAAACCTGACCCATCCTTGAGTTATGGTCTTCTATACTGTATTGGCATGTTCCCACCCAGTCACCTGGTGGGGGTTACTAAGACTGTGGGTAGATGAGTCATAGCAAGCCATTTCACTTCACCATAGGTATGTTTAAAAGCATAGTGCGATGCTGCTTCAGTGGCCTGGAATTGTCCAGCGCCTGAGCTAGTGAACAGGAAGTCTGCAGTTACAGCATAAGAGAAGTCACACACACACACACACACACGCGTCACCTCTTTCAGCTTCTCACTTCAAATAGCATGGGTACTAATAACTAGGAAGACGTTTGCATTGTTAGGCAGTGCCATGCATAGATTAGCAAGTTTCAATATACCACTAATTCAAAAAGGAATTGCTTTGCTTTATACAGGTGAGGGCAATTTGGAAGATGATCTGTAATCTAGAGACAGTAAAAAAGTGCTGGCGAATCAGGGTGAAGGATGAAAGAAGGGAGAGTAGCCCACCCAACTTCTGTGATGAAAATGTGTGGCAGAACAGAGCTGTCTAAGGATGACGTCTTTCTTTCTTTCCTCTTTCCTCACTGGGTCAACATCAAACCTCTCCTGCTCCAGGCAATCTCCAGTAAATTATATATTGCTCATGAGTGCTTTTGTGTGAATGGATTATTTTAGGGGAAAGCAATTCACTGAAGAAAACCAGAAAGATAGCTCTTTTTTTTCTCCTTTGAGAAAGTAGTAAGGCACATTGTAAATAAGGGCAAATAAGAGATTACAGGGTTTCGTGCTTCCCAAGCAAATAGAAGTCTTTGTGTTTTCTTTATTAGAATGTGGAGGGACAAGGAAGAAAGAAGAGAGTGAAGAGAAAACAGGGGAGAGAATCTCTGTGTGTGTGTGTGTGTGTAATATATATATATTTATTTTAATCATTTTTATTGGGGCCTCTTACAGCTCTCATAACATTCCATACATCAATTATATCAAGCATATTTGTACATATGTTGGCATCATCATTTCCAAACATTTTTTACTTAAGCCCTTGGTATCAGCTCCTCTTTTTTTTCCCTTCCCACCCTTGTGAATCCTTGATCAATTCTATATTGTTATTATTATTTCATATCTTACACTGTCCATGGTCTCCCTTCACCCACATTTCTGTTATGCATCCCCTTGGTGTCATACTATATATTTAACCTTGTGATGGGTTCCCCTTTCTCCCCCTCCCACTTCCCCAACCATCCCCCTCCCTCGTGATATCGATACTCCCACCACTGTTCCTGAGGAGTTTATCTGTACTGAATTCCATGTGTTGAGAGCTCTTATCTGTACCAATGTGTGCTCTCCAGTCTAGCCAGATTTGTAAGGTAGAACTGGGTCATGGTAGTGTGTGCATGTGTGTGGGGGTGGGTGGGATGAAGCATTCAGGAGCTAGAAGGATGATGTGTGATTCAATGGTGCTATAAGGCACCTTGGTTGCCTCATCCCTTCCTTATAACCCTCCTCTGGAGGGATATCTAACTGTCTACAGATGGGCTTTGGGTCTCCACTCCAACCCACCTCGTTCACACTCATATAGCTGTTTGATTTGGATCTTTTGATACCTGATACCTGATCCTGTCAACTCCACATGATTGCACAGGCTGATGATAGCACATATGTTTTCATCAAAATCAAATCCATTCGCCTCCACCTTTGGATTCCTTATTAGTTTCTCTGCACTAGTAGAATCCTGAAGGAAAGAAAAACATTCAAAGTCAGTGAGAAAATGGAGGGAGGTTTAATTACAGGCCTGGAACCTGGGACCCATTCCATTTTTGTTGGCCTAAAAGATAAAGGGATTCAGCTGTTGAAGAAGCGGTAACACCCACAAACGCCAATATATAGTGTTGTTCAAGCCAGGGCTAGAAAACCAGCGGTGCATGCATGTTTTCCGAGGATTCCGTTTTGGTAAAGATGTTGAGAACGCTGTGGTAGAGGGCTCGCATGCCGCCGATTCTCTGCAGCCGACGTTCATGCTCACCAGCTGAGTTCATTTTGTCTTTTCAGTGCCCTTCCATTGTGGTTGCTGTTAGGGGCCCGCGAGTCAGGTCTAACTCAGAGCAGCCCTGTGCACAACTGCAGGGAACACTGCCAGCTCCGTGCCACCCAAGTGGTAGTGCCTCATTTCAACCTATTGTTGTGGCCACTGTGTCAATCCATCTCATCAAGGGGCAAATCCCGCTATCTCACTTATTAAATATTCTAAATAGTATCTTGCTGGAACAGGTGTTTATTAAGGTTTCCTTTACATAAAGTTCAATTTCTTAAGTCATCTGGTAGTTGGCACTCCCTACTTTTCCATTTATCCACATTTCTAGCTTAAAGGGATATATGGGAGGAAATGACATCTAGCTACCCTCAGATTAAGATTGTTTGTTTCTCCATAAGTGGAAATGTGCCCATTCCCACAGTTAAAAACCATCAAAATGAAACAAAACTTAAAGTTTATTCTGAGCACCTATTATAGATGCATAGAGAGAGCCCCTTATGATCGCAGACAATCAAGGGGTTCAAAGAAGGTGGTATCAAGAGGCTTCTAAAGAGCAAAGGAGGGAGAAACATCCATCAGCCATTGGCGAATCTTAGGTCTTTGATTGAACTCTGCCCTTCTCTGATTACTGGTTGCTGAGATCAACTGGTATCAAATTAAAAAAAAATTCTCTGGGTCTCCAAATAGCCCCATCTTTTGAAATTTAAATTCAGCAAGCCTGGGGCTTCCAACAGGAAAGAAAGGATTTGCAACTTTGGGTGAAAGAAAACTCAAACCACTGGCAGGATTAATTTGGGTCTGGAATTCCCTTAGAGAGAATATTTGGTTTTGTGAGTAACAAAATCCCCCAAATCAAAGCCAGCTATCTACTCTAAGTATCTCTTTGACACCACAAAGCAAACAACATTAAAGCATGCATGTGCTTGCTCTCTCTCTCTCTTGCACACACACACACACACACACACACACACACACACACACACACACACATATACGCACAAATCAGATGGTAAATGATGCAAGAAGAGAGGACTCATCAGCACTTAACCCTTGCTTCTTTGAAGTAGTTGTTCTGTTTGAAAGTCATAGAAAGTGATCTAAACTAAAAACAAGACAAAATATAGATTTTTAAATTTCTAATGCAGGCATGTGCCCAGATCTAGTTTCTTTCTTGGGACAATACTGCTTTATGAGGAGACATTTGGAAATACCTGGGGGGGATTCTCTAACACAGTCCAGGGTGGGGGGTCTGAGGAGGAAAGGAGCTGGAATGTCCTGCAATAGGCAGAACAATCCACCCCAGCATAAATCGTCTGATCCTAAGTGCCAGTAGAAACCCTTGGGGAAGGAAACCCTGGCGCAGATGAATGAAACAGTTCACCAAGAGTCTCTGAATATTGGCTCTGCTTGTTCATACGACGGCTTGATTCTAAGAGGTCTCCATGCAAGTATGGGTAAACTAGCCACTTATAACCTCAAGATAACCATCTGGGGGTGCCAACAGAACACCAGTCTCTCTCCCGCTTGCACTGACTATACTGAGAAGGACGGATCCAACCATAGGCACATCCTGGTCTTTGGATGTAAAAGAATAGTGCATGGAGGGGGTGCAATACTTTCCTGGACCAGTCCTGGGAGATAATTTTCATCTAGAGCCAGGAGTAAGGGTCATCGTCTCTTCCCAGCCCATGGGCACTGAGTCAGATGGAGTGCAATGAATCGAGGCAATGTTATTAGAGTGGGAAGGAGATAGTGGGCAGACAAAAACAAGACATGTGCACTTTCTCTACATTCTCATGTACTGGTCATATCCAACACCAAGGCTTCTCTGGTCCGAGATTGGGGGTCTCTGAGCTTTTATACACTGTTCTTGTGGCCTCCGATGCCTTAGCTCATCTCTCTTTCTCTTGGTCCACACAACAGAAGGGACCTCATAGCTTCTCTTCTGTGATGCTTCGCTTTCAGCTGAGAGCCCTTCCCCATGCCCCCCCACCCCGTGCACGCCCAGCATTTGGTACATGAAAGGAAGGGATTGGAATAATTAGCAAGGATAGGAAACTGAACTTGGCTATCCACATCCTTTTGAAAATGGAAAGCAGATGATGCGGAATTAGATAAGATCAAACAACATTTCGTCAACAAATGTTTATTGAGTGTATACAATGTGGAAGGCTTCACAACAGAAACTTGCTTCGTTGATTTATTTTGCGTGTGTCTGCCTGAGTCTGTGGGGCAGGAGGAGTGTGGATATTTAGAATCACAGACTTTTCAGATCTTGGTTACTTAAAATGTATCTAGTTCAACCACTTCCTTATTCAGATCAGGAAACTGAGGCTGAAGTGGGTTATTCTCTAATTCTAACAGTATATGATTTCAGCCACCCAAAGGAAGGAAAGGTTGGCCCAATTCTAGGCTACAGACCGCAGCTCTGCAGCTTAAACTTCCGTTCACAAGGCCACCCCAGACTAGATCTCCTCTCAGGTGCCAGACCACTCCAGAGGAGCGCTTTTCTCCCCACAACTTTCTCTCTGGTTGGATAAATGGGACATCAGAATCGAGCAGTCAGACCCAAACAGTCATTTTTTCATCTCCCCTCCCCAACCCTGGCCGTTCTGATGTGACTATAGAAAGGCTTTACTTAGGGAGGAGGCTTGGCAACTCTTTCTGAGAATTGAAAACATGTCCTGTAGCAAATGCCTGGGAATCATGGAGACTTATCTCTTTGAAAACAAAGAAGGAAAGGTGACGTTCTCCAGGTGGTAGACAGTCCTTCTGGGTCAATGACTAATTGTGCAGACAGGCTCTCAGAGAGTCCTGATTGACTGAAACAGTGCTGTGCACACACTGTGACATCCTGATGACAATGAGCATGTTTGGGTTGTCATTGCTATAGAAACATGTTATATAATTCCCCCCCCCCACTGTGGTCAGACAGAAACATACAGAAATATTTTCACTTCTTTTTAAGTGACAAAAGGCCTGAGATCCCACCTTTCCCACCCCAACTGCTCAAGTTAACTTCATCATCAGTCCCCCAGGCTCCCCCCACCTTGGCCTGCTTCTGTTTCTTCTAGATCATTCTTTACACTATTTCCTAATTCCTATCCAGATATTGCCCATGGCCAGGAGGGGTGCAACATCTGGGTGGGAATTACACCCATGTAAACCAGGTGAATTTGATTTAGCCAATAGGGTCGACCGGGATTGTTGACCACGCCTCCCAATAGGGCCCCTGAAAAGCCAGAGGTTTTGCTCTTCAACACACAATTCAGCATGGCCTGGCTGCACAGCCTAACACGGCCAACCACGCCAAGAACTCTGTCTGGCTTGTGTTCCATTTATTGTAAAACCTGAAACTGCTTCTAACTTTCATAAAACTCATCACTTGGATCACAAACCAGCCTTTGGTATGAATTATTTCTAGTGTGAAGCCAAGGACCAAGGTATATCTCTCTCCTAGGAGAGAAAGAGAGAGAGAGAGAGAGAGAGAGAGAGAGAGAGAGAGAGAGAGAGAGAGAGAGATCTAACAGTTCCCCAGTTTATAAAACAATCTGCTGGTTGCTCATCTTTGCATTCAGACCTTTCTAAATCAACTTGGATTATTCATAATTGTCCTCATGCAAAACCTGTACACAGATCATGAAACAGTCATTAAAATAGCACAGGGCATACCGCCTCCTTTCAGCCCAGGAAAGATGCATGTCGGGATTGTATCCTCTCACCCTACTCATTTAATCTGATCAAATAAGACAAGAAGCTAGAATGTATGAAGAAAAATGGAGAACGTCTCATTAGCAATCTATGTAATGGAAATGACATGGCCTTGTTTGCTGAAAGTGAACAGGACTTGACACACTTATACATGAAACGACTCCATGTAACAGAAACAAAATATCTCACAACCACACCCATGGACAATATCATCCTAAACAGAGAACAGATGGAAGCTTTCAAGGATTTAATTTTACTCAGATCCATAATCAGCAGACAACAAATCAAAGGTTTTCTTTTATTTTGAGAAGATGTTGCATAAGATTTGCTTAGTGTGTCCAAAACCAAAAATGTGATTTTGAGAGCAAAGGTGAACCTAATCCAAACCATCGTGTTTTAATTCACCCCATGAGGTAGTTTATTGTGCCATCCTGGCCGATAAACACATGTGGGATTAATTGAAAGGCAGAGGGGTAAATGGTTCAGTGACTCTTGCCTTTCTAGTTCTCGGGTCTCTTACTTTCTGACGGTCAGACCAGGGTACAGCTGCCTTAGCCAGTTCCCTGCTTCAGCTGGGAGGCTGACTTCATGCAAGACATCCTTGAGGAAGAAGCCACATAGACCTACCCCGATGCAGCCCTGAGTGCTGGAGCAACCCTGTGGAGACCCCTGCCAGCGCTGAAATGTTTCAACATTCACAGACTTGGTTTTCCTCCTACACTGGGCATCATTGCATCTATTTTGTGAGATGGAGGAGGACTTTGTGGATTGGTGTTGGACATATGGGTTAATGGGTTAATGTTGGACTTGTGGGCTTGGGCAGCACTGGGCTGGGATGTTTTCTTGATGCACACTTAACCTTTATATTAAACTCTCTTATACATGAGTTTCTGTGGATTTGTTTCTCTAAAGTACCCAGACTAGCACAGCCCATCTACATGGGAAAGCCGGCCAGTAAATAAGGAAAAGAATGGATGCATCTGAATTGTGGTGTTGGCAAAAAGCCACTGAAATGACCATGGACTACCAGGAAAGCAAATGCGCCCATCTTGGAGGAAATTTAGTCAGAATACTCAAATACTCCTGGAGTGATCAGTCCCTGGTAAAAAGACATCATCCATGGAAAAGTATAGGATTAGATAAAGAGAAAGCTCCTCAATAGGATGGATTGATACAATGGCTGCAACTGACCACGCATGACAATGATCGTGAAGGTGGCACAAGGAGGGCAGGTCTGCCTTACGTGGGGTCACTGGGAGTTGGAACCGATGCATTGGTGCATAACTATACCGAAACTGAACATTGCGGAATGCTCCCCCAGCCTTACCATTGCTGCTATGCTTACCCATTGGTGCCGCCACTTTACGAATTCATCACTTCGAGGGTTTTTCTCATTTTCGCTGATCTTCTGCTTTAGCAAGTAGGATGTTCTTTTCTACGGATGCAAATAAGCGTGGCAAGGGCTTGCCATTCTTGTTTATAAGGAGCATTCTGTTTGTATTGACTCCCAAACAAGTTTATCCACTGTCTGTTCTTCATGAACTCTTCAATTCTAATGCATCCGTTCTTTGATCCTCCTTTTTCGGTGTCTACCTTTGCTGTACATATGGAGTGATTGAAATGATGATCGTTTGGGTGAGGCACACCTTGGTCATCAAAGTGACATTTGCTTTTAAGTAATTTAAAGAGATCTTTTTGAGCATATCCCCCTCTCGCCTCCCCAATGAAATATGTTATTTCGTTTCTTAGCTGCTGCTTCCATAGGAATTGATTGTTGATCCAAGTAGAATGAGATCCTTGAGGACTTTTATTTCTTCATTTATTACAAGGCCATTTTCTAGACCAGTGTGTCAAATTGATCAGATAGAAAGGAGTGGGTTCTTGTTCTTCTATTTGGTTCTTGTTGGTTAAGTTGAAGTATAATCCATATCGAAGGCTATGCACTCTGATCTTCCTCAGTAAGTGCTTCAAGTGTTCTTCACTTTGAGTATGAAGGGCTCTGTTAGCTGCACATCTTGAGGAAGCACACCTGGCTCCAACACCGATGCATGCTCATCCTCTAGTGCAGCTTTTCGGGTTATTTATTCAGCATACAGATCGAATAAGCAAGGTGAAAGGATTCAACCTTTGGAACTGCATCAGGTACCAGGATACTAAGCTCAACATGCATGAAGTGTTACAGTGAGAGTACCTAACAATAAAATAGTAAGGAGGTGATAAGAATCAGGCTAATAAGATAGGTGATGCTGGATGGGGGTGACAGCAACAACAACCTCATCCTATCTGGGGAAGGTCACTCTTAGGAAGTGATATTGACATCTGAGTAACAGAAAAGATGTAGCCTCTGGGAACATCTGGGGATGATTGTTCCAAGCAGAAGATGAAGCAAAAGCAAATTTGAAAGAATGTGGTGTGTTTACAAAACCCAAAATAATATACCTACATATATAGTAAGACAAAGAAGTCCAACCATGCAGTGTCTTCAAATCGCCAATAAAAGTTTGTGTTGTTCAATTGACAAATCAAGATTCAATTCTGAACTTTAACACGATTTAATTTTTGAAAGTTTGCTTTGGTCACTTTGCTAGGAAAATATGAAATGCTGATGGAGTTGAGGGTGTGACTACCACATCTTTGGTTATGGTCCCAGAAATGTTCAGTGTGATACCTGAGAGCATGACTTCATCACACACACAAATATCCCTTTAATGAGATTAAGGTTGTTAAAAAACTCTCATCTGAGAGTTTATGTATATATATGTATTTATGAATGTGTATATATATGAAAATGCAACAAGGAAGCAGATGGACTTTGAGCCTCTAGGTACATCTAACCTCAGTTCAAAAATGGTTTGTTCTAATAATGCAGCTTTGTATCATGCTCCTCTTCCCGACACGATCGCTGGAGATAAAATAGGTGCATAAGCAAATGTCGTGAAGAAAGCTGATGGTGCCCAGTTGTTAACACTTGAAACATCCTGGGTTTCAAAAGCTTGTAATTAAACAAGCACCATCTGGCAGGAAAGCAACAAAGCCCTCATGGAAGAAGCACACCAGCCTGTGTGATCATGAGGTGTTGATGGGAAGAGGTATCAGAAGTTCAAAAACAAGCAATCAAATTGATGTGAAGGGGTGTGGATATAGTGAAGACCCAAAACCCACCTGTAAGATAATTAATAGAACAGTCCCTCTCAGAAGGGCCACACAGAAGGGATGATAAATCCAGGGTTCAGAATGGCACTGATAAACCACATAACTAGCCTCTAGTTCTTTAATATTTCCTCCTCTCGTTATTAAGGTTTTTGTTTTACCTCATTAATCATGTTGAATTTGCATATGTTCATTTGTATATTTGAGATAATTTATTACATGAAAGCCAAGACAGATAACCCTTCAGAAACAGTAACAGGAGTAAAGGTTCCCTGGTCGTTTGGGAACCAGGGTTCGGGGGAGACAAGGGAGCTGATAGCATTGAGGACTATATAACCCAACTAAAAAGGATGGGGCAACAGAATTTTATGTAAATGGGTATATTTTATCAGGTAATATATTGGGGGAAAACTATTATAGGAAAAAATAATAATAAGAGTTCTTGGGAGGCAAAATAGGGGAGGGAGGGGATAAAGGGGAGCTGATATCAAGGAGTTCAAGAAGAAAGGAAATGTTTTGGAACCGATTGTGATAGTGATTATACAATACGGCTTGATGTGACTGAACTAAGGATTGTTTTGATATCTGTAAGAACTCCCAATGAAATGATTAAATTTTTTTTAGAAAATAAAAAGGTTTCTGTCTTAAAAAAGAAAAAGCAAGGGACTTGATTTTCCCAACTGGATTTCATAATTTGTATGGACTGATGTCCACTTTTGTGCTTCCTACTCCCCCCCTTTTTTAGACCAGACATGTACAAGTACCCTACGCTGGTTTTATTCCTTCATGTTGGATATTTCAGGGCAGGTAATTTGTGTCTTGTTGGAGAAAAAATTGTATTTGAAGCTTCCCTGGTAGTATGGTCAGGTGAACTCCGGACTGCTAACCACCAGGCCAGCAGTTTAAAACCACCAGCTTCTAGGGGAGAGAAAGGTGAGGCTTCTTGTTCCTGTAAAGATGTGCAGCTTCAGATATCTTGTACAGGGTTGCTGTACATGATGAGATCCTGTTTACTGAGCTGATGCTGTAATGGACATGAGACTATGAGGGTGAGAGAGAGAGAGAGAGAGAGAGAGAGAGAGAGAGAGAGAGAGAGAGAGAGAGAGAGATTGAGAGAGAGAGAGAGAGAGAGAGAGAGAGAGAGAGAGAGAGAGAGAGAGAGAGAATTACTGGCAAGCACACAGGCTGGTATAGAGCATTGTGGGACCGAGAGGAGACTTGTAGGCAGCCTCTGAGATGGGGCCTAATGGTCTCTGCTTCCTGGTATGTACAAACCTGTGTATGTAGTTTCACACTCTTGACTGAGAGCCAGTGTACGTGTGCTGTCGCTGCTGCTACACTGGTTGCTAGCCATGCTCAAATGAGATGTAGCTGTCCCATGGATGACAGGATGAAATGATGGCTGGTCTCGCGCCAGCTTCACAATCTTCAGTATCTTTGAATCTGTTATTATATGCCTCACTTACAATAACTGGAATTAAGCAACGTGATAGGTTCTATGTTTTGTGATGAGTTACAAAAGGACTGTGACTTCACCAGTTCTCTCTCTTCTTGTTCATAGGGAAACACATTCCCCTATTATGACTCACCCTACACAGAGGAATCGAGGTCTGACAGTTGTCAATGAGTGAGTTGGAAGTGAATACTCCCTGATTCAATGTTTGGCATGATTGTTTCCTTAGATAACACCTTGATTTCAGAGTCGCTTTGCTAAGCTGTATCTGAATTCTTGATCCTTAGAATTTATGAAAAATAATACTCAGGTGTTAAGTTGATTCCTTTTGGGTAATGTAGCACACAGCAATAAATACTAAGTATTGAGTAGCAGGAACTGTACTTTGGACATGTTATTAGGTGAGACCAATCTCTGGAGAAGGCTATCTCACTTGGTAAGTTGAGGGGCAGTGGAAAAAGGAAGGTTCTTGAAGAATGGATTAACATGGCTCCCACGATGGGATTGAACATAACAATCATTGTGAGGAGGTCATAGGACCCAGCAGTTCTGTTGAGCAGGACCAAGTTTTTGGCACCCAACAACATGAAGTGCAGAAACAAGCTTGGCAGCAGAAAGACCAGCTGGGAAGTAAAACTCTAACTGCTATTAACATTCCAGGTATATTTCTTAATCAGTTATTAGGGCCCTGGTAGAGCAGTAGGGAAAACAGTGAGCTGCTCTATGAATGGCCACTGGTTCAAATCCACAGGAGAAAGATGAGACTGTCTATTCCCAACAAAAATTTACAAGCCTTCGATCACCTCAAGTGTCACCCCAAACTAAACTCACTGCCATCAAGTCAATGTTGACTCATAGCGACCCCCTTTAGGCTTCCAAGACTAGTGTTTTCCAGGAGTGGAAAGCCCAGTCTTTCTCCGGCGGAGCAGCTGGGGGTTTTGAACGGCCAAGTATGTGGAACACCGTCCAACTCCAAATTACCAGGGCTCCCACAGAGTCACTAAGACTTGGTATTGACTCAATGACAGTAGATTTGGTTTTGGTTTGGCAATTGGCTATAAATAATATAAGGTGTCCTCTAAAGTGTTCTTTTTCTCCAAGCAGTCTTTCATACTTGAAGAAGTCTTCTGCACAATTTGGTATCATAGCAAACCACACGCACTGCCATCAAGTCCGTCATGACTCCTGGTGATCCCACAGGTCAAGGTAGAACTGACGCGTGCGTTCTGGAGACTGTACTTCTTCACAAAAGGAGAAAGCCTAACATCTCTCCCCCTAGAGCTGTAGTTCTCCACCTTCCTCATGCTGCAACCCTTTAATACAGTTCCTCATATTGTGGTGACCCCCCAACCATAACATCATTTTCAATACTACTTCATAACTGTAATTTGTTACTGTTATGAATCCTAATGTAAATACCTTATATACAGAATGTATTTCCATTGGTACAAATTGAATATAATTAAAGCATAGTGATTAATCACAAAACAATATGTAATAATACAGTGTGAAATATTTAGTTCTAATTACAAATCAATGGAATTCTGTCAATGCATGGTGTAGCATGGGTAACAGTCTTAATATAACAATAATAAACTACATTGCTACATCTTGTGACAGTCTGCATTAAAAAGCCAATGTCAGTGCAAAGGTTGAGACAGCTTCTTTCTCACCAGATCAGAAATTCTCAGGGCAGTTTTTGAAGAACACAACCAAGATCATCTTCCACAACATTTACCCAGTAATTATAATTCATGAAGTGTTGTTTTACCTCCAATACTGCTGATTTCAACACAGTAGCTGCTTTTTAACAGAGTAGCTGCTCTCTACACATGTGGGACTGGTCCGCATAAGTACACTATAGCTCCAGCCCTGTCACATACACCTGCATTTGTATGGGGTGTATGTGATGAGGTTGGCGTGAGGATGTCATCGCAACTGGGACTCACATGTGGGTGTATCTGCATGTGGGTGGACCTGCCTGGAGACAGATAGAGTGGTGTCTCCGTTCCTAAAACCATCAGAAATATGGTCTTAGGCGACCCCTGTGATAGGGTCATTTGACTTCCAAAGGGGTCATGACCCACAGGTTGAGAACTGCTGCCCAAGAGTCTGGTGGTTTTGAATTGATAACCTTGTGGATCACGGGTCATCGAGTAACCGATCCAATCCCAGGGCTTCCCATTCTGTGTCATTCACATGCTGTACTATCTATCCCATTCGATTTCTCCTTCGGTTAGTGTTTTCCAGCGTCCATAAAGAAGAACGGCTACATTTCATCTTCTAAAACATGGTTAATAGATATAATGATTTGTATATTATTTCTTGTAATTGATTGCATCAGATAAGAAACTGCAAGGACTGTGGTTCGAGTCGACCACCTTCTCCATGGGAAAAGCATGAGGCAGGCTGCTCTGGTAAAGATTTAGTCTTGAAAATCCTAACCAACAGCTTCCACTTGCCTTATACGGGGTCACTATGAGTTGGAATTGGAGCAGGTGTGACTTGCTTTGAATTGTGTCTATATCTTTTCAGAGTTTGAGCCTCTCATATTTGGCACCTTGTTTTATTTGCTATTTTGTACCCTTTGCACCAACAATAGTGTCATCTAAGGAGCAGTGTTTTCTACTTGAGTTTTGATGACTGGGTCATTTAAGGAAATTGATACTAACAACTGCTGAATTTTATTTAGGCTATAGAGCATGGTGGCTTACTGGTTACACACCGGGCTGCAGTTATCTGCAGGAGTAGCCCCTGTACTGGAGAGAGATGAGGTTTTCTATTGCCATAAGGAGTTACTTTCTCAGAAACTCACAGGGGCAGTTCTATCTACTCTGTCCTACAGAGTCACGGTGAGTCAACACTGACTCCATGGCAGTGAGCTTGGGTTTGTTAGTCACATAGAGCCTCCTCCGCCTACCTTCTACTTTTATCCCATTAAAGACACGTGTCATTGGATTTAGGGTCTCGCTGAGTAATCCAGGATGGTTTTAACTTAAAATCCTTCATTATAAAAAATTTAATTATATCTGTAAAGACTTATTTTCCAAATAAGATACATTCATTCAGAGGTTTCAGGGATCTGATGATAGCTGTGTGTCTTTAAGTGGTACAGTGGTTGTATGTTGGTCTGTGAGCCTCATGGTCAGCAGTTCGAAACCACCAGCAGCTGGTGGGAGAAAGACATAAAGAGTTATAGTTTCAGAAACCCAGAGGGGGATGCGGTGAACAGCGCTTACTCGATGCAGGGAGTGCGTTTTTATTTTTAGTCCTATTCTGCGCAATTAAGATGGCATTGTCAGGTAAGCTTTAGACTGCTAACTCTAAGCTCAGCAGTTCGATCCCACGAATCACTCTGAGGGAGAAAGATGATTGCAATGAATCAGAATAGATTTCATGACAGTGGGGTAGTGTAAGGACATGAAGAGCCAAAACTCACGCTCAGGCAATCTAGCTCAGGTACCCATGCAATGAAATATTTTACAATGCTTAATTTGCTACAGATTCATTGGGAGAGTTAAAGTATATAAAGTACCCATCTTTGGGTGTGGCAATTATTAGGACCTTAAAACATTAAAAGACTGTGGCTTTTATTTATTGTATTCTCCTTTGTTAATGAGGTTTAGGATACTTAATAGGTGGAATCCAAATGATATGGTAGATTCCCTAACCCATTTCAGAGAGTGGATGCCATTGCTAATTCCAATGAATTAGTCAGCACAACTTCTGAGTTTTTAAAAATCATCTTTAAATTTAGATACCAGATACCAAGAAGATGGAGCTTGAGAGACTGAGGAATATTATAGCCTCTAAAATGGCATGACACAATTCCGACTTTGGATTTTCCCTTTTCAGAGATATGGAAGAACTGACCCAATAAATATTAACGATGACATGATGTTAGTTTATACCAATTAGAATGTCTGGATCAAAGGGAAGGAGGAAGCTAATTCCCTTTTTGTAGGCAAATGTTAAGTCAAGATAGCCACAGTTTTGGCTTTCTAATTTAAACGGGTTTATAGGCCATAAAACCAAACCAAGCTCACTACCATTGAGTCCTTGCTGACTCATAGCGGCCCTTGTAGGGCACTGTACAGGATGAGACTGGAACTCTGTATGAGGGGGGAGGGCCCCACCTTTCTCCTGAAAAGTGCTGGGAGGTTCCAAACTACTGACCTTATGGCCCGGGGGCCACATGAGGCCCACCAAGGACATGTATCTGGCCCACTGGGTGTTTTAGCTCCATTTGGTTTTTTTGACTTCAAAATAAGATATGTGCAGTGTGCATAAGAATTTGTTCATAGTTTTTTTTTTAACTATAGTCTGGCCCTCCAACGGGTCTGAGGGACAGTCAACTGGCCCCCTGTTTAAAAAGTTTGAGGACCCCTGATCTAAAGGATATGCCTTACTTCTTACTGCTTTTGGAGAATGTTTCTACTTTCTCTTTGTTTGTTTTTTTTGTTTGTTTTTTTTTCCCGCCCCCTCTCTTTGTTTTTTTCCAATGTGTTGGAACAAGGGGGCTTGATTTGAAAAGTTTTAGGATCTCTGTCACTTCCCCCACACTTTGGTGACATCGCTTCTGTGCTATAAACATCCCTTCCCACAAGATTAGTCCTCATCCTACACCTTTGACGTGCAGATGACACCTCCTGGCTTGCTGATACGAAGAGGACTTGCTGAGGAAGATCAAGGACTGCAGCTTGCAGCACAGATTAGAACTCAGCGTAAAGAAGACATCAGGAAGTCACACGAGGTGCACATCTCCACACATGAAGCTCCAGTGGTTGAGATTTTCAGCTGCTTCACCTTTGTCCCTTACAGATGCTCTGGAACCCAGACATTCATCCTGAGTGCAGAGTTTAAGGGACACCCAAGAATCTAATCTTCAAGATAAAACACATATTTTAGCAACAGCAGTATAAACCAATGGCCCACATCAAGCAAGATGAGTAAAAGACAAGATCTGCGATTGCTGTCCATCGAGTTTTTTGAAGTGTGAGGCCTGCGTTGTGAAGGAGAAGCAGGAAGGGTTGAGAAAAAGCTCCAGTTCAGAGCCGCCTTCCTTAAAATAAGAGTGAGTTCCAGGAGAACCTTCTGGAAGCTGTTTCACGGTGGAAGTTTGTAAAGGACACTGAGGTGTGAAGATCACAGTTATGGCTCGGCCCTACCTTGATGTGTGATGGTGGGATGCACAAACCTTTGCTGTGGGCTTCCACGTTTTGAAATAAAGAGGTTGGATCAAATGAATAGCTAAAAGAACACCACCACCCAAAACCCATTGCCACGGAGTCGAATTGCAACCATGGAGACCTCAAGTGTTCAGAGGAGGAGGACTCTACTTGGCACTGCTTGGGGTTTTGTTTTCTTTTGGCTGCAAGCTGGTGGAAGCAGAACGCTGGCCTTTCTTCTACGGTGCTGCTGGGTTGGTTTGAACCATTAACCTTCCCATCGGGAACCAAAAGAAAACTGCTCATGCCACGCAGGCACTGGATCAAAGGCAAGCGGGGATTTGGTCCAGCTCAGAAATGTTTTCCACAGATGTCCTTGTGGATGGTATTTGTCTCCGTGTTCAACCACGGATACACACAACTTACGTTCCACTTCTAGATCTAGCCAAGGCGTGACGATAGGTCTTACGCAAACACCTGCCAAGAAGAGCTCTTGTTTGTGGGGGATGAGAATGCCTACAAGTAATTTCAGTCACTGGGGCGTGAGCTCACCTTTTCCAGAGAATGCATTTCTGGAATCGCCGAGTCCACAACAATGTGAAGAGTTGGTGGAGACGTTGGCCGCTAAGCAGCTGCAGGGTTGACAGAAGTTTTCCAATGGGGAGCCGTCACTCTGCTGGTCTATGAAAGGGACGTGTACGAAACACTGGCAACATCCTGTTGTAATCTGAAATCCACACCCCACACACACCTGGCAAGTCTTAACTCACTGACAGACGTGGGTTTCTTTCATGAGGAGTTTTCATTTTATGATTGGTATGTGTTGACACAGGATGGAAAGCCTGGCCTTCAGTGAGCTCTCTAAGGGCATGACTTTTAATACAGATAAGGGTATTCAAAAGGACAAATACTGGCAAATTGGATCTGTTTTCACTGCCTAGAGACATTGAAATTTGCATAAGAAAATGTTCTATTTTCAGGTTTGCCTTGCTCTCTTGAATTCAAGTTCCTCAAAAGCAAGGACGACACAAAATGAAAGTCTTAGCTCTCTTTGCTTCTCACAGCATCTGTGGGCAATGTGCACTCAGCTACGTGTTCAATTGAAATGCATTCAAAGTCCTGTGATCACAGACACAAACTTGCGTTTGAAATCACCTGGTTTCATGCATCCATTTTATAAACAACGAAACAACTTGATTTTCATAACAATTTTGTGTAGGAACGGGAAACAGAGACTAATGTGCTTGGCTTTTCAGTTCTGTGCCCTAACCTTCTGAGAATGCAGGCAATAGGAATTAGATTTCCTTCACATGTGAAAAATGTTTTATTAGTCAGAGTGCTGCAGAGAAACCTAAACGTGCTAGGCTAGGTTCTCTGTTATGGTTGGTCTATTTCGGTCAGGTCCTGGGTCATCCTCACAAATATACCTATGCTGGATCCCATTGTTGCAGTCACGGTGTCGGTCCATCTGGTTGAAGGTCTTCCTCATTTGAATGTCCCTCTACTTTACCAGGCATGATGTCCTTCTTCAGGGACAGGTCTCTCCTAACAACATGTCCAAAATAGGTAAGACAAAGTCTTTGTCATACTTGCCTGTAAGGAGCCTTCTGGTAGTATTTCTTTCAAGACCTATACCATATATACTTGTATATAAGCTGTGTTTTCCAGTCCATTTTTAAAGCAGTTTTGTGGTAAATTAGGTGCCTCGGCTGATATTCGGGTCAGCTTTTACTCGAGTATATACGGTGGCTTTGTCCCTGTGGCAGTCCATGACACTCTCCATATTCCCCATCTCTAGATTCTCTCAAGAAGTAAAACCAGTGATGCTTATGTCTATAACACTAAAGACCTTTATATCAAGAAAGTGCCACACACAGTTATAGAAGCAGGTAAAGCCAGTCCAGTTCAGTTCAAGTCTGTGGGTCAAATGCTGAGCCGGATTCTTTTCCTGGCTTGTATTATTGCCAGGGTTGATGGATCAGGAACAGGCAGAGTCATCCAGAAACAGGAAGGCCATCTCCTCATGGAGGCACAAGCAGGTGAATCCAAGGTTGGCGGGCAATGTATGTTGCTAATTGATCCCAGAGTCAGCAAGAAATATGGAGGTCTGTTGGCTTAAGTCCAATGAGATGGAGGTAGGTCAGAGAAGTGGAGGCTCCAGGGAAGCAAGAAAAGATAAGCCTTCCTACAGGCTCTGCTTGAAGAGGCTTAAGTCAACACTCCCTCATGAAACTTCCTTCTAATTCCATCAGGTTTATGACCTGATTAGGTAGCACTGTAAGCCAATCTTACCAACACTGCTTGGCTGCCCTCAGCAGGTCCCATTACGCAGTTAATGACAGACTTTTAGATCACATCTTGGGGGAGGGCTCAAATGCCAAACCAGGGAGAAGCCTGTTTCAACCTTGTGTTGGTTAGGGTTTACATGTCAATTAGAGGGGTGGAACTCAACCTGTCAAATGTGTCTTAGCCTGAAGAGACCTCCTTGGCATCATAAGCCTTCGTGTATAAGACAGCGAGTCCCACCAGAGTCAAATTCTCTTTGGCCCTTGACCTTCTGCAAGACCTGAATCTTGCGTCAGGTTTTTCCATTGCCTGCTGGTCCAAGGATTACCAATGGTGGATTCATTCAGCTGAAGAAACTATCCTGATTAAACAGCATTTCTCACTTGTCAACTTCCCCAGTAAACTTCCCATCCATGAGCACTGTCTGTGAGTTCTCTATGATGCATGCCTTTACCCCTGGTTCTACCTTATTAGTCAGAGTAAGTACACTGCATTTGGGTGATCAAATCATATTTTGCAAACAAATGTGGTAATGCTTGCCTTGATGAAGTGTGTTTTAATTGGTTTCTGAGGGGGGATGCCCTCAGGAGCAATGGGTTTGACTTAGATTAGCTGACGGCCATTAAGAAAGACCTGTGTTCTGTTGCAGTCATGCTACCCTTGTATAACAATTACGCATTCCTTTGTGAATATTGAAAGCCTTTCTACTTTCACCAGAGCCCTGGTGGTGTAGTCGTTATGCATTGGGCTGTGGCCTGCAAGGTTTGTAGTTTGAAACCATCAGTGGCGCCTTGGGTGAAAGACGGGCTTTCTACTCCCATAAACACACAGAACAAGTTCAACCCTGCCTTGTTAGTGCTGTGAGTTGGCATCGACCCAATGGCAGTAAGTTTGGGTAGGTTTTGTGCTTTCACCTGGTGATGCCCCAACTCAATAAAACTCAATTCTATTCTGTGCTTAAAAATAAGAAGATGGGAAGTCAGGTACGGAGAAAGGAAGGAAGGAAAGAAAGAAGGGTTGGAGAGAAGAGAAAAGGAGGGAGGAGACAAGGGTGCAAAGAAAGTGGGAAGGATGGCAGGAAGGAAAGAAATAAGCAAAGGAGAGTCAGGATAGTCCTCACAATCTGTGTGGCCTTTGGCTAATGATCTAACCTCCCCACGTCTGCTTGTCAGTCAATCAAATAGGAGGCATCATCCGTACGTTTTATAACTCTGAAATTACATGGTCACAGTATTTAACACGGAAGTAGTTCAAAGGCAGGAAGCTGCATGATTCATTTTGAAATGTTAATTCGTAGAGGGGAGCAAATGTGCAATACGTCAAAATGCTTTATGATCTCTCCTTCTGAAGGCAATTTATTTTGCAGCTCTCTTCCAATCCCAATCTGAGGAGAGAGGGAGGCCACGGGAGCTTGCTGAAGCATGCTGTTGTCAGCCCGAGCAAAAGGAACTGCATTTTTCTTGGAAACCAAGTGGAGTTTCAAAAACAAGGAAATTGCCTGAATTATGCAATATAGGGCTCTCTTCCAATCTCTCCCTCTGGTTTAAGGGAATCATAATTTCACCTTCAGCTACCTCTGATAGCTTTAACTTTGCAAAGCAAACAATGAACTTTCCCTTCAGGTGTGAGCTTACGGTTTAACCCCCAGGCTGCTACTGTTCGCTCCTATGGACTGGTCTTTAGCCAGAGCAGCCCCATGTGTTAAAGAGTCGAACTGTGCTCTAAAATGTTCTTGGCTATAATCTTTCTGTAAGAAGATCACCAGGCTTCCTTCCCTTCCTCGAAGCCCCTGGCAAGATTGCCCCATCATCGTTATGTCACCATCCAATGTGAAATTGTGTCAGCAAGGCTCCTAGACAAACCATTGTAATGATTCCAACCTCAATTTTATTACTCAAATTGGACAAGTTCCTACTTAAACAGAAATTATGAATAATTTAAAGTGGGTTGTCCATGCTGGATAATTGATGAACAATATTAACCTAATTTTCATTCATTCTTGTCATAAAAATTTTTCTTGTAATTTAGGATTTTCAACCAAATGTTTTTTTTTTCTTTTTAATTTGAAGATGACTTTGTTGTGTCTGACATTGAGATAACCATACAGGCATTCATTTCAACCTTGGCTGCCTTGACAATAGACCTGCCTATACTTAAAATTAATTTCTAAGGACCCACTTTGATAGACAAATTTCTTATATCAGAAGTGGAAAGAGTATTCAGTGGAAACACTCCCCACTAGGTATTTCTAGTCATTGGGGTTCTAAATAGAGATGCTTGTTTAGAAGACAAGATGGTGTGGGTAGATTTTGTCTTGCACATAACTGAAAAGTAATCACAGAGACATCAGGTTTTAGACGTAGCAGACTCTGAAAAGAGTAGCAAGTGAAAACAACATGTTTCCTCTATTTTCAAAAGTATTAGATAAGCTTTGAAGTATCTGGAGAGAACAGGAAACTACAAAAATATAATAACAGTTATGTACAAGATCCAATGAGAATGCATTGAGATGAAAAACACAATAAGCACAATTTAAAAGTAAAATGTTGATTAGGCACAGCCAGGAACAGTGAACTAAACACATCTGATGTTTTCTAGATGGTAACATAAATAATGATAGAAAATATGGAGGAGAAAGAAAAGGAGACATAGAAAGAGAATACAAGGGTCTAAAATAGAGTCTATTGCCAACACAGAAATACACGTTATATGTGTCACACAATGTGATTTGGAATCACTACGTTAAAAGCACATATTTCACTGTGGTTATATGATCCTCATTAAACCATGTTCAATCTTTTTCAAACATTGCTTCTGCTATAATTATTTTGGTTTCTCTTAATGAGGCCATTGCTTTTTAAATACTTCCTTTACTAAATTCACATAAAATTAAGCTGATTTGAGTAAAATTGACTTCTGTAATGCAAGTTTTACAATAAGAGCTATAAATACGATTCCTCCAAAGCAAGAAAAATAATAAATCATAGTCTGCCTAACAGAAATAGAAATTACAATAAATATATTAAATTTAAATTCAAATATAAATGGACTGATAATCTAGTTAACAGAGAAAGGCTATCAGATTATATGCTTTACAAACTAGAAGGTATAAAAAACTTGGGTATGAAATGACAGATAAAAGATGGTGTGTCTATATTTAAAATATTTTTAAGGCAAAAATAATCCTTACTATTTGTATAGAGGGTAATTTCATAATGATTATATATTAAACAATCTAATTGCTTTTTGTTTATATGCACCTAATATGTTGCCTAAATTGACATAAAGGTGAATTTTCTGTCATGGGTATTGTACCTCAGAGCAAACAAACAAAATTGGTGAAGAGAAAGTGGGTATGTAACAACAGAAAGACTGGAAGAATAAGAGAATACCGCATGAAAATCCACTTGGCGTGAAAAACAATGGGAAGTGCACAAACACTGGAAAACACAGATATTCTAGGCTCTGGAGATTAATCCAAGGCTTGTAACAACCTATTATTCAGGAATAATAAGTGAATATTACCAAGAAACATGAGTTTGTAGTATTTAAAATTGCTGTTGGCCCATTTCCATTTCCACAGCTTTCTAAAAGATTATTTGGATAATGTCTTTATGAACTTGGAGTAGTAAAAGATATCTTAAACATGATGTTTTAAGTATAAACAATACATATAAAAATATAATGAACAGGTTCAACTACATCGAAATTCAGAATTCCTTCTCATTCAAATACTCCAGGAGGAGAGTTAAAATTCCAGCTACAAAGTGAGGGAAGATACAGGCAGCATCCAGAGAGAATAGAAATAATGTGAATTCCAAAAAACAAATATCTTCTGTAAAACATTAAGATAACTCCAACCTTTTGGAAATTAGTCAAGCAGCCACAAGAATAACAAAATGCCAAATAACTGAACAGGTATTTTCACACAGAAGAGAAAACTCAAATGGCTATTAAATATGGCTCAACATCTTTGCTTTTTCGAGAAATGCATATTTAAACTACAGTAATACTCATTTGCCTAAAAATGTACTAAAATACCAAATGATATTTCATATTTGAAGCAAGTACTTAATTAAATATTGGTGGCAAAGTAAATCAGAACTCCTTTGAGAACATTTTTACCAAAAAGTTCTAAATAGGCCTACATTCCACCCAGTATTTCCACTCCTAGAAGTTATGAGAACCTCTTTGTGGCAGTTATATTTTATGTCAACTTGCGCTTTTGTGGGAGTGGAATCCAAACTGTCAATCAGCTCACAGCCGGCTGATGCCTCCTGGGAGGTGTGGCCTTTGTATGAGAGAGACACTGGGGACTTCTCCCTTCTCTCCTCTCCTTTGTCTTCTTGGTTCCTAGGATTCAGGGCCTGCATCCAGGCATGGCTCCATGTGGACCATGTGACTCAGAGAGCTGTCCATGCTTTCCATGTTTCCATGGATCTTGGAACCACACTAAGGCCTATGACTTTCCTGCATCCCACTTCATCTTTCTCATCACCAGGCTGTTGCTACAAAAGTCCGACTAGGCCTATGACTTGTTGGGGGTCCATAGACTTAAATTAGACTAGGCTCAGATGCCTTCTTGATATAAGATTACTTCCTGATATAAAGTTCTTTCTTCCACAAACCTAAGCATCGCTGGTTTTGCTTTTCTAGGTAACACAAACTAACACAGATTGGTACCCTGGGGGAGAGGTGATAAAGAAAGAAAGAAAGACCGGGAATGGAGGCTGCTCTGCTCCCTCCCTTTGGCAGCTGGGCGGAGTTAGATTTTCCTTCTCTTAAATGACTCAACTCGATTCCAGGCAATGCACCACATCACAGACCTGGCTCCTCTGTCGTAGAAAACTTGGATGTGACTATGGTGCTAAAGAGGACTCAGTGCGGCTTGTGGACTAATGTGGAATGGCAAGCAAGGTCTTCCATTTCCTTCTGAATATTAGCCATTGACACTCCCAAGTCACAAAGTGTCGGGTCCCAGTGTGCATGGGAGCTCCACGAATCAAAGGCCAACGGAAGCTAACAAGAAGTTGTAGGTAGCATTGTGAAAACATTGCGCTTTTATGTAGGCTGGTCTGGGAAGAAAATTGGAGCATGTGCTAGACAGGGCTAGTGCAATACCGAGTGGAAGCACATTTCAGGAAATTGGAACCTGTTTGTGTAAGGAAGGTCCAGAGAAGTCAGCAGAACTGGGGGATAGAGACCAAGGGTTGATAGAGATTGAAGACTTGTGATCCCCTGTTCTCGAGGGTTGCAATGAGTTGGCGTCAATGCGATGGCAATGAGTTTGGTGTTCTTTTATTTTGGGGGGGGGACAGGGTTGTTTACTCCCTGGAGACTCTCAGGGTTTATGTTTATTCATAAAAACCTTTATTTAAATACATACTAAGTTTTAAATCCTGCTCTGATGTGAGTGATAAAATTGTAAAATCTGAATTTATTATCTCTATCACCATGAGTGATGCAATCATTTTATAAACACACACATAATTACAAATAAATGTCAAAAGTGACCCTATAAATAGATAATTTGCGTTCCCTGGGGTAAGTACGTTGTGATAAGGAGACCAGAGCGCTTCGCTACTATCCGGTAGCTAGACCTTATCAGTCAGCAGAGTTTGAAAACATTTACATGAAGATTATTTTTTTCTACTTTTTATTACCTAGAACTTAAAGAGTTTGCCTAGTGTTGTCAGGTAAGCATTGTACTGCTCTCTGCAATGCAAGCAGCACAAACCCAACTGAGGGTCTATAAAAACGGCCTCGGGACCTTCTGCACACAGATGGGTTCCAATGCCTTGAATGCCCTTCCTCTCCAAGTCTCTCTAGCTCCACCCACCACATGCTGCAGTTTTCCTCCATCGTGGAGATGCTATCCATTCAGGTGGTATATACACCCTAACTCCAAACACACAGTCTACTCCTTGGAATGCCATTAATGATCTAAGTGGATCAGCTCCCCCCAGAAAATGATCAGAAGATGCTCATTCTGCCTTCCTTTCATTGAGGCTCATTGAGTGGATGGTTTTTGGCTTTTCTGGTATCGTTGAGGCTCTGATCTATATCACCTGTTATCTGAAGACTACAGATGCATCAGCTAATCTAGATTCTTGAAACATGGTTTGTTCTTTTGATAGACCAAATAATTTTTAGTTTCCTCTGAAAGATGAGGTTCAGATTAAAAATAAATAAGTCAATCAAACCCATTGCCAAATTACGTTATCTTTAGCACTTAAAACTGTTCCAGGAATACATTAAGTTTCTCTGAGACATAAGTGGAGTCAGGAAAGGGCCATTCTCTTAAATTTATAATCGGCATTCTTTCTGTAAAGCCTCAACCAGATTGGAGATGCCAGTTGCATGATCCACTGCCTCCAAGCAAGAAGTGTGACCTCTGCCTGAACTGAGGGAACTGGGACTTAAAATAACTCTGGGTTATAGCCTTCCCTGAACCTCCTTCCTTCCTGTAAGGCCTGAGGTTGTTCCCATAGCCATTCCCCAGAGAACATAAGCAACTTGGTATATTTGAGGGTCCCTGGGAAGACAAGGTTTTGCATTCCTGAGAATATGAGAGGGACCCAAGCCCAGGGTCTGTCCCTTGGGACTTGAGGAGCTGGCCTGGCTGATATTTTGAGAAGAAGACAGTCCTGGGAGTCATGACACTGTGTGGTTTTGTCCTTCTGCTAACTATTGGGTCATAAAATGTATTATCTTTGTGAAGCACTGTCTGCCTCAGGGTCTATGAGTCACCATACACCATGTACTGCTATGGTAGAGGCTCCAGTCCCGTTCAGTAAGTTGCCCATTCATTCAACAACTACTCCACACTTGTTATGAGTTCACCCCTGCGCCAGGGAGTTCCTGACAAATTATGGAGAATATTGACACCGCATCTGGCTGCAAGAAACTTTCATGAAAACTGATAACCATTGCACCATCAGGATATAGTTGACATTGTCCCCGTAATTTAGAATACAAGAAAATTAGAAGTCAGGGAGGGAAGCAAAAGAGATACTAGAGATTCCAATTTTATTTTCTCCATTCTCATCTTATAGATCACAATTGAAGTGCACAGGATTGTCCCCTTTTATGTCCCTGAAGAGTAGACTTATGGATCGGTTGGTCTCAGTGGCTCTGCTCTGGTGGATGGTTGGTGTTCACATCTCTACTCAAGAAGAGTAAAACACATTGCATTGGGTAGATCTGCGGCAAAGGACCTCTTTTAAGTGTTGCAAAGCAAGGATGTTACTTTGAGGACTGAGATGTGCCCGATCCAAGCCATGCGTTCTCCATTGTATCACATGCACGTGAAAGTTGCTCAGTGAATAAGGAAGCTTGCAGAAGAATCAACGCATTTGAGTTGTGGTGCTGGAGAAGAATATTGAAAATAGCAAGGACTGCTGAAAAGACAAGCCAAACTGTACTGGAAGAAAAAAGGCCATAATGCTCCCTAGAGGCAGGAATGTGAACACTTTGCTTTATATACTTTTGACATATGGTCAGGAGAGACCAGTCCCTGGACATCATCTTTGGTGAAGTGAAAGAGTGTCGTTAAAGAGGAAGACCTTCAATGAGATGGATTGACGCAGTGGCTGCATCAATGGGTTCAGGCACAGGAACAACAGGACTATGCAGTGTGTCCTTCTCTGGGGCAGAGGGGTGCTGCGGGTTGGGGCTAACCAGATAGCACCCAACACCCACACTAATGGCAACCTGAGACCAGGTAGATTCCAGCCCACCTTGATCAACTCTTTTGATAAAGAATGCAGTAGAGGGTCCTGGTTCGAATGGGAGAAAAGCATAGGGCAAAATTCAGGTTCTGGAAAAGACCAGACCGACTTGACCAATCAAGCTAAAGTTTCCCCTGCCACTATTGCCCTGGGGTAACCCCTGAACATGGAATCGAAGCTTTCTCTGCAGTTCATATGTTCACCTAACAATAGACTAGGCTTATAAAATAAACAGTATTACCTATGAGTCATGTGTCCCCATACAAAATTAAACATATGAGATCAAACAGTTAACATATACCTAAAAGCAAAGGTAAGAAGGCAAGGAGGAAGGGAGATTAAATGGCTGGAAACAGAACAAACAGAATATAAATAATGAGAATGTTGAAACATTGTAAAAATTGTAAACAATAGCATGGAACAATTTGTACAAACATTGTAAAGGGGGAAACTGAATTTGCTTGGTAAACTTTCACCTAAAACATAAATAATACTTAAAAATAAATATGAAATTAATTTTCTTCTTTCTTCTGAGACCAAAGTCGATGTTTGAAAATCCCTATCCATGATAAGACATCCCGGCACAATAAATTAAGTCTTGTCTGTGAACTGTAGCATCAGTGGTTCAAACTCACCAACAACTCCATAGGAAAAGGCTGAGGTTGTCTGCTCCTGTAAGCAATTACAGTCTCAGAAATCCCACTGAGAAGTTTTACTCTGTCCTATAAAGAAGCAATGAATTAGAATTTACTTTATGTAAATGACTTTGGTTTTGAAGTTTGGTTATACACCACACATCTATCCAATGAGTACAACTGTGTATTTATAATTTACTAAGTTACATTGCATGACGTCCTTTGTGAATCCTCTCACCTGTCTGAAAAAATCTATATTGCGTATGAGCAATTTCGGAGACATCTCCAGCATCCCAGGCAGGGCATTTACCAAAGCAAGCAATGGGGTAAAAACCAGCCTCACCTCAGAAAGGCTGTTTTTCCAAACAAACCTGCTTAATCATTAGATGACTCCCTCCCAAGGGAACCCCTGCTTTCATTTTTCTCCATTCTGACTATGAGTTGGATTGTGTCTACCCAAAGTAGGTGTTAGGATCTTAATCCCTATACCTCTAAATATGAACCTGTTTGGAAGTAGGATTTTCTTTTGTCATATTAATAAAGGTGTGCCAGAGTGAAAACTGTGGTACTCCTGAGGAGTCAGTTTTGACTCAAAGCAGTCTTACAGGAGAGAGAAGTGCTCCTTATGATTTGGGGAGCACTACCTCCCCCCCTCCCCCCAATATCATGATCCCAATTCTACCTTACTAATCTGGCTAGACCAGAGGATGCACACTGGTACAGATAGGAACTGGAAGCACAGGGAATCCAGGACAGATGATCCCTTCAGAACCAGTGATGAGAGTGGAGGGAGGGTAGGGTGGAAAGGGAACCAATTACAAGGATCTATATATAATCTCCTCCCTGGGGGATGGACAACAGAAAAGTGGTGAAGGGAAATGTTGGACAGTATAAGATATGTCAAAATAATAATTTATAAATTATTAAAGGTTCAGAGGGGGGAGTGGAGAGGGAGGTGGAAAATGAGGAGCTGATGCCTGGGGCTTGGGTGGAGAGCAAATGTTTTGAGAATGATGAGGGCAACAAATGTACAGATGTGCTTTACACAATTGATATATGTATGGATTGGGATAAGAGTTGTATGTGTCCCCAATAAAATGATTTAAAAAAAAGATTTTCGAGGCTGTAAATCTTTTTTTTTTCCTACAGTTTTATTGGCACTTCATCCATATCCCATACAGTTCAAAAGATTATACATCTTTATGAGAGTAGACTGATTCTCTTTCAGTTGACACTCTGTGGGGTCAAAACCACCAACTTTTCTATGAGCAGGGCATTCTAAACCCAGCACACCACCGCTGTTCTACTATAGAGTAAGGAAGATCATAAAGTTAACCTCCATTTCCCCCTCCCTGTTTCCAAATCCCTTCAGCAGGACTTGGCAGCAACTCCATTTACAAGATCGGTGGTGGGAGTATAGTGTTCTGCCTCTTGATTTTGGATTAAGGTAGTCGCAGTGGTGCTATGCCTTTTTTGGATCCTTTCAGTTATGTGATTTTAGAATTTATGACAGCTGCTTAGTCTCCTATGTAATGAATAAATAATATATAATATTTGATATCTTGGAAGGGCCATATATGATGGTAAGAAGGATCCCACGTAGTTCATTTGGACATGTCATGTATGTTACAGGTGACTGGAGGAGAAGGGCTGAATTGACAGCAAGATGCCAACAAATTCCCTCACTGACCTGCCTGTGCCAGTGCTGGATTAAGTCCTGAGTTTTAAAGACACAGGACACATGGTTCCTGCCCTGAGGAATGTAAAAAGGTGTTAAAGAAACTCTATTTAGCCTGAAAACAATGGCATTGTCTGGGCACTTCTATCTGAAAACTTAGAATTCCCTGATAGGTACTCAACAAGTTAGTCAACCAGACTAACACATTTATATGATCTCCACATGGTACTTGGCACTGGATGAAGCAATTTAGGGCCCTAGTATTGAACCAAATACTAATTTGGACATTTGGAAATACTTAGAAACTGGGAAGTAGTATGAAAACAAAGTGACAAAACACATAGGCAATTAGAAACCATGTAAAAACCACTACAAGAAATTCAGAAAATCATCAATGAAACATCAGAAATAAAAAAGCCTCAATGCTGCCAAACACAGAAGGACAGTGTGTGAATATCTACGGGTACTCGAACCCCTACCAGGGTACGAAGGCCTGGCCAGCTTGAATTAATCAATTTTCAGGCCCACAATATCCGTATGTGTGTTCCTCTTGTTACTTTAGAAAACAAATACAAAGAAACTCATGAATAAGAGAGAGTTTATATAAAGGCTAAATGTACATCAAGAAAACATCCCAACCCAGTGCTGCCCAAGCCCGCAAGTCCAACATTAACCCATATATCCAACACCAATCCACAAAGTCCTCCTCCATCTCACAAAACACACACAATGATGCTAACTGCAGGAGGAAAGCCAATTCAGTGAATGTGTAAGCATCTCAGCGCTGGCAGGGGTCTCCACAAGTGTGCTCCAGCACCCAGGGTTGCATCGGGGTAGGTCTATGTGGCAGAGAAGTCTTGCAGCAGGTGAGCCTTGCCAGCTGACGCAGGCAACTGACTAAGGCAGCTTCACCCTGGTGTGACCATCACAAAGCAAGAGACCCGAGAACTAGAAAGGCAAGGCCCACCCAGCCGTTTATCCCTCCGCCCTTCAATTAACATCACATGTGTTTATCGGCCTGGTTGGCACAATAAGCTAACTACTCCAGTATGTTTCTCTTCCTAAAGCTAACCCGTCTAAGAGTACGCTTGTGGTCTGCCTATTATCCCTGTCTACCGTTCTCCTCTATATTCACTTCTCCCCCAATACGAACTGTAGCCACATCTAATCTTTATTCAACACCTTGTTGAAAATAAGGGCATCTTGGTGGTTACTTGTTGGGCCACGTTCAAGGGCAGTTTGAAAACAGTAAGTGCTTGGCGGTAGACAGATCAACCCGTCTGCTCCTGGAGAGTTTGTCTCGTACACTCACAGGGGCAGTTCTCTCCTGTCCTACAGGGTTGCTCGGCATTGTTGTGGACTCAATGGGAATGAGTTTGGTTTGGGTTTTGTGGAAAATGTAAACATTGTCCAAGCATCAAACAGAAAGGTATTCTGAAAATGCAACTTTCCCGAGGGAGCATTCTATAAGAGCAAAACATTAAGTGGATACAGAAGAAACCAAAAGTCTTACTGAACCTTGATAATAAATGTATAATAAATCAAACCCATAGCAGTACTGGGCAGTTCTGTCTCTCTCTGGCTCCCTCCAGTCCTTTCCCCACCTTCTCTAGAATTGGAATGTGGATTTTTTTTTTCACCAATGCATACCAGTAATTTTTTTTTATTTCTGAAAAGGAAATAATATTTCTTTTCCCATTGGTTATGTGGTGGACATACTCCACAGATTGAGTGAGCTAGTAGATCCCAGGCTTTTATTAAAATACATTTATCTTTACATAAAATAGATGCATGCAAATATGTATTTGAATAATGTACAATAGGAAAGAAAATATACTTACAGCTACTTGAACGCATGTAAAAGCAAGTTACTGAGAACACTTAGGAAGTTCGTTTACCGAACAGCCTAGTTCACATCTGATATTCAAGGAATATGGTGGGCTGGGGGACATCTGTGTCTTTAGCCTGGTAGAATGGCTTCACCTTCTCATGAAACTCAAAACTTAAGGTATGAAATGCACCCTTAATTTATTTCCGTTTTCATTAATATCGCTAGTAAAAATAATTGATATTAGTGCTATTCTCAACTTCATCAGATCACTTTTATAGGGGATGTAATGGTCAATATAACGCTATCAATCTGTTAGTATAGGTGCCATTTGTGGATGGGTAACCACAGGGCTCAGGGCACGGTATGTTGATATGATAGAGGCTGTGTGTTGCATACTCGAGATAGTGCCCTTTGTATACCAGGGACACCATGCGTACAAAGTCACGCAGAGAACCAGCTGTGAGGACAGCATTTAAATGCATCTTGGTCTCTACCCAAACTCCTTAGGTTTCCTAGTGTCAGGTATCTGTGTGCTCTTTTTCGTTTCTCTCACAAGAACATTGTTTTCTTTAATCGAGTAGGAGGTCATCAATAAGTGAACTTTTGAAAAAAGCAAACTCTTCCTGCTTTTCTACAGAAGAAAGTGGAGTTATTGAGAGAGGTAGGAAGGTTTTAGAATGTTTTAAGCTAGAACTGAGGGTTGACTATTCCACAGGTGAGGGCAAAAGGAAGGCTTGGTATCGGTGGGGAAGAATTCTGTGGAGACAGCTGCAAAGCAGTTGAGGCTATTTGAGATTTGGAATCTTTGTCTACTGTGTACTGCTGCCTGGACATTTGGCTTTGTTCTTCCCTGGTGAAAAAGGACCCCACACGTGTGCAACAAAGAATGAAGAGGCAGAATACCACAGAGAGGTGACACTTGTGCTTGGCATTTAAAGGGGATCGAGAAGGGACTTAGGGTGTGCCCAATTCGCTGGGCCTTCTTTCTGCAGGTCCTGGGAAGTCATGGAGTCTGCTCCCTCGCAGTGTGTCCAGTTGCCAGTAGAAGAGTCCTGACTTATTGGTTACATATTTACAACAGAAATACAGCCTCGATCTGGCCACACATGTGGCAGTCATTTGTAGGAATTGACACCCCTGGCAGTGAGGGATTAAGCACAATAATTTTTCACTTCCAGGAGGACCCCAGTGATTACGAAGGATCCTTGGCCCTTTACTACGCATTTGTGTTTTCTTCTTCCCTTGCTTCCCCACCTCAGGTTTCCTTACACAGTTAAGACATTTACAGTAAACAAGAATTAGCCTTAGCTAACCAAGAGCGGCTAGCAGATGGTAGCAATTAGCTGTGCCTTTAAGAGAGAGGAACCGTGTCAAGGCAATTTGTACAAAGAGACTACATGGGCACGGAAGGCCTAGCCCTGTGCTGCTACTGGGCTGCTCCTCTTCCTTGTTTCATTTCTTCCTCATGGACTTAAAACAAATGTTTCAAAGTCATTACGATTCATGAAGTAACATGCATCTTGTTTGGGGAATTGCAACATTTTGTAGAAGAGACTACGAGCCTTAGGTCCCTAACTTAAAATGCACTGCAGAATGGATTCTGACTCCTAGTGACCCTGTAGGGCAGGGAAGGACTGTCCTGGAGTCTCTGAGACTGTAAATCATTAGGGGAACAGAAAGTCTTCCTCACGCCGAGAGGTCCGTGGCACCCAACTGCTGACCTTGTGCCACACACATAAATACTCTGCCGCCCAGGCATCTTCTCAAGTGAGCCTCCATTAATGTCCTTTCTGATTTGCTTGACTTTATGGTCTTGGTGTCAGAAATACATATGAGGAGCAATAAAATTATTAAACGTGCAGAGTGACCCTAACGAGGCAGTTCGACTCGGTTGCTTTAATCCCTGTGCCAGCAGAGCCTCTGTGAGAGTCATCATTCCCGCCTGTTGATCATTAAGTAGGTGCCACGTGAGGGTGATTTTGACAGGTGGCAACCCCGTGGGTATTAGTAGAAATATGCTTCACCCAGCTTTCAGTGGTTCATTTGTGGGAAGCAGATTGCCTGATCTCACTTTTCCAAGGCACCTCAGGGTGAATTTGAACCTCTGAACTTCTGTTTAGCGGTCAAATGCTTCCACCTTTTGGACCTCCTCAGGACTCCAGGCTTCACATACCTAGGCATGTGTCTTGCTGAACCTGCACAGCGATCTCCTGTGGAAAACATCGTGGTGCTTCTTTTACTGATGGAGTGACCAGATTCAGAGTCAGTCGACGAGTTGGGGTTAATGGACACCAACATTTTGCTCCCAACTCTGTACCATCTGCTAAAACTCTGGCATCAAGCTTTCTGTAAAAGCCCTGAAAAGCGACACTCTGAGATTGCATTAAAAAGCACTGTGAGTTCTAATGGGGCAAGGGTTCTGTTTCCACCCAACAAGTCACACTAGCTGCCATCAAGTCGACTCTGACTCATAATGACTCTAAAAGACAGGGTAGACATGCCCTCTGGGTTTTCTAGAGCGTAACTCTTTATAGATATAAGAGCCTCGCCTTTCTCCCATAGGATGACTTGTGGTTTAGAACTGCTTACCTTGTGGTTATCAGCCCAATGTGTAACCACTACACCACCAGTGATGGGTAATTATTCTGGGAATCAGCCCTAGCCAGTGACTGCACAGAGGCCAGCCACCACCATCATCACGGTATGAGCTGATGTTCATATAATAAATAGTCTCCTATGTGCATATGAAGCGTAATTAATTTAATCTTTAAAAACAGTCTCACAGTAGATCCTATTATCACCATTCCTTTTTAAGCTGAGGATCTTGGAGCACAACTAAATTAAAATTTGTTTATAGTCATAGAGCTAGTTAAGAGCAGATTCCAATTTAAATCCAGGATTCTACACCAGAGGCCATGTTCCTAACCACTGTGCCACGGAGAGAGGGTTGGGAGAACGCGGGCCTCAAGGCATCTAGCCTCCTTTCCAAGAGTGGCAAGGTGGATCTACATGAACAATTTGCATGAGAATACCAGAATTTAGTAATGTTACCCAGACTATTTAGGACATTCAGAACCACAGTCCAGACACATAGGATGAAGTTGTGTGTAGTCCTGACTAACACATACAAGAAGAGAATTCTGGATGGCTTTGCTAACAAAGACAATGGGCCAGTACTGGCTGCATGGAGTCCCCCAGTGATACCTGGTGCTCATTTGAACTAGTTGTGAATATTACCTTATGTGGTAAAATTTTTGCTGTGTGATTAAGTTCAGGACTTTGACATCCAGGAACAGGTGACTTTAGAGGAAAGAGGCAAAAGGGGTCATTGAAACATTAAAGAGGTGAAGGAGATGGGAAGATGTAGCCAGAGATAGGAGAGTTTGTAGTCGCTAGAAGCTGGAGGAGCCAAGAAACAGATTCTTGGAGTTTGGACAATCTAGTGAGCTATGAGAGAATACATTACTTTTAAGTCACCGAACGTGTGTGGTCATGTGGTACTGTGGACATGGAGAACTAGTGTCTGATCCCAGTCTTTGATGATGGTCATGGAGGAAGAACACCGAAGACATGGTAGGCCGTGGTCTCTTTCTCCTCTCCTGTAGCCAGCATCCATCTCCTCAGTTCAGTCTCTTCTCTGGGCTACAGAAGCCTGTGGTCAGTTGATACAAAGGCGACCAAGCCATAGAGGCTCATGCTTCCTGCTCAGCCTTCCCCACTTGCCTTGTTCTGCTTCAGGGGGATCTTACCCTGCTCTGTGTCTGCAGGTCTGCTGGATATTGACTTTGCTTCTGTTTCTCATCAATCACCTTTCCCTTTGGATTTGAGGATTTAACTTGACTTCTTCTTTCTTGCAATCCTCAACCTTTAGTGCTCCCTAGGGATGGGAGCTAAAGTTTCCTTTTACAAGTTTGAATCCGGAGCGATACCAGGCCTAGCCCATGGCAGGCCTGCTGAGTGAGTGCTTTGTTTGACTTTCAATGCTATGACGTGCATCACTGATGATAGCCGAGTGTGACCAAGGAGGTGGGGAAGATTTGTAGATCCAGGTGGTTCAAGAAATGGCGACTGCAACAGCGCTTTCTGGGTACCTGACACCGACACCAACATCACAGCTCTCATTTTTCTGTTTAGCATCTGCTTTGGCTAAATACTTTGCACACTGGTGGCACTGCTGGTTAGGCACTGGAATAGTAACCAACAGGCTGGTAGGTGAAACTCATCAGATGCTCTACAGGAGAAAGATCAGGTTCTCTGTTTCCATAAAGATTTACAATTTCAGAACCTTGAACCGGGTCATTGTAAGTCTAAATTCTACCTCTTGTCAGGTTTGTAATGCAGTGGCTTGTGTGTTTCTGTGATGCTGGAAGCTATGTCCTAGGTATTTCAAATCCTAGCAGGGTCACCCAAAGGGAACAGGTTTCAGCAGAGCTTCCAGATTAAGAACAGACAACAAAGAAGGAATAGGCTGTCCACTTCAGAGGAATCAGCCACCGAAATCTTTATGGAAACATTGTCACCGACTGAAAATCTCACGAACAGAAGCAGACCAGTATCTGAGATAGTGCCAGAAGATGAGGTTGGAAAGCACTCGAAACGTGACTGAGGAAGAGCTGTCTGCTCAAAGCAGAGTTGACCATCATGACTTGGATGAAATAAAGCTTATGGGACTAAAGCCTGCAGGACCTTCATTTGCTGATGAGGCACGAGTCAAAATAAGAAAGAAAATAAAAAGCCGAAAACTCTAATTAATAATTAGAAAATTGAATGTACAAAGTGTGAACCTAGAAAAATTAGAAGTGTCAAAACTGTCGTGGAACCCATTAAGGTTGATATCATAGGTGTGAGTGAACTGAAACATACTGCTAGGTGCCATGATGAACCAGAACGTCACGTGGTTCCCTCTGCCAGAAATGGCACATGCCAGAGGAGAGCTGTCTCTTTCATTGTCAAAAAGACATCTCAAGAACTCTCTTGAAGTGCAATGCTGTCTGTGATTGGATAATTCTAATCAAGGGAATCAAGTTAATACAATTATTAGTCAATTTTTGTCACAACCACTAAAACTAATGATGCAAAAATTGAAGAAGTCTACCAAGTTCTGCAGCAAGCACTTGATCAAACATGTAATCAAGCAACATTGATAAGTATTAGCGTTTGGAATGTAAAAGTTAGAAACAAAGGGGAAGAAACAGTAGTTGGAAGATATGGCTTCGGTCATAGAAATGAAGCTGGAGATAGCATGATAGAATTTTCAAGACCAATGGCTTCTTTACTGCAAATACCATATTTTCAGCAACAAAAAAGGTGAGTCTAGAGGCGGACTTCTCCAGATGGAATAAACAGACATCAAATTGAATGCATCTTTGGGAAGAGGTGATGGAGAAGCTCTATACATACAGCGGAGACAAGGTCAAGGTCGACTGTGGAAGAGATCAAAAATTCCGCACATCAATTCAGGTTGAAAATGTAGAAAATTAAAAAAAGATTCATGGAAGTAGAAATACAACCTTGAGTATATCTGATGTGGATTGTGAGAAGATCTCAAGAATGAATTTGACATGTTGAACACCGATGGCAGCAGACCTATGCAACGACATCGGGAGTTCATACGTGAAGAAAGCAAAAGCTCATTATAAATACAGGAAAGAAACAGAATATGACAGTGGATGTCAGAGGAGACCCAGAAACTTGCTCCTCATATTAGAGTATCCATGGAAAAATGGAGGAAACAATGAAGTGAAAGCTGAACAGAAAAAAATCTATCAGATTTTTTGTTTAGCAAAGAAATTGAATAAGTATGGTAAAATGATATAACCCGGATGGACACCTTGCCTGACTTTAACAATAAATCATTCCCTTATTTTATTAGAAAGACTACCTCTTGCTTCACATTATGGCTCCACAGCGATGCAATCCATAGTATGTCATAGTCCATGCAAAGTTAATGAAACACAAGCAAACAATGCTTTGCATTCTCTGCTCTCGGCCAGGATGCATCTGATGTTACTGATGATAGCCTGGTTTACATATTTCCTCGATACAGGTTCAATTTCTGAGAGTTCCCCATCCTTGTGCTGTTGCAACCATCTTTGAATTATCTTTAGCAAAGTTTCACTTCTGTGTGGTATTAGTAATATCGTTCAGTAACTTATAATTTTGGGGGGTCACCTTTCTTTGGAATGTTTACCAATATGGATCTCTTCCAGATAGTTTGGCCAGTTAGCACTCTTCCAAATTTCCCAGGATAGATCAGTGAGTGCCTTCAGTTCTGCAGCGGGATGCTGAACCATCTCAATGGACAGTCTGGCAAGTCCTGGTGCTTCATTGGTATTTCATGATACCTTCAGTGCATTGTGAGTTTCTTTCTCAAGGACCATTGGTTCTTGATCACATGCTACTTCTTCGATGACTGACTATCAACTAATTATTTTTGGTGCAGTGTCTCTGTATTCTCTCCACCTTCTTTAGGAACTTCTTGGATCATTCAGTATTTTCTCCATAGAGTCTTTCAATATTGAAATTCTACATTAAATTTTATCTTCAGTTCTTTCAGCTTGCGGATGTCCTGCGTATGTTCTTCCCTCTTAGTTTCATAATTCCTTGCCCTTGCACACTGCATTGCAGCATTTTACTTCGTCTACTTGAACAGCCCTTTGAAATATTCTATTCAGTTGTTTTATATGAACGTTCTTCCATGCGCTATAGTAACTCTTTGTTTAAAAGCAAGTTTCAGAGTCTCGTCAAAATCAGCTTTTTCCCCCTTCTTTCTTCTTGTCTTTTTTTGTAGTAGGTAATTTTTTACTGCAGAAATATTTTTATTTGATTTACATGTATATTTTCTTCTTTAACAGTTTTATTGGCACTTAATCTACACATCACACAATTCAATAGTTCAATCATATCAGAAAGAGTTGTACAATCATTACCACAATCCATGTTAGAACATTTTCTTTTTTTAACCCAGGGTTAAATCACTTTAAAATGAGTTGTGTGATCACTCTGGGTTGTAGTGCTCCCTCCCAGATCCCCGTGTACATTGTTGGTTTTCCCAACCCGCTCACCTTCCCACCCCTCCCTCCCCTATAAACCCATTCATCAGTTCTTATCTCTATGCTTCTACTCCTCTGTGCCTCACAAACTGGAAATCCCAACAGAAACAATGGAAAGCAGAAACAAAACAAAGTGGTAAGGATAAGAATAATAATACAGAGATAAAAATACAAATAGCCAGTAAGAAAGAAAAGACCACCATGAATATTTAAAAGACCAGAAAATAAATTTTTGGTCATGGAGCAAGCAAGAAATACTTCCACCTAGAAACATTTCAGGTTGGGTCAAGAGAGAAGTCAACTGACCAAGTATCAAGTTCAATCCGCTGTAGTCACAGTCTGATAGTAAAGCTGTTTGAGACCCTTGCCTGGGCCAAGTGGGGATCAACCAGTGGCTTAATCTGACTAGACACTCCACTGATGGGTTTTGGGCTCCAACTGTCCTCCCGTATCCTTCTACCTCTTGGGTGTTCGCAATTTAGACTCTGATACTTTTCCCTTTGTCATATTTGAATTTTTTTATTTTCATCTTTGGATCACACAAGCTGGTGTGCTTATTCCATGTGGACTTAGTTGACTCCTGGCTTAGATGGTTGCTTGCTTGCATCTAAGTCGTTAAGCCCCAGACACTATTCTGAGTGGTAGCCAGGCACCATCAGCTTTTCTCACCACACTTTGTTGTAGCACCCTTATCTTCAGTGATCGTTTCATGCAGGTGAATATTGAGCAGGGCTATGTTATCAGACGGTCTGTTCTTGGATTGGGCGGGGAGTCAAGTGGGGACCCAGAATCTATCTGTTTGGGCCTGGGGTATGCACGACTCAGGTTTACTTTGGCGGTCGTATTACTTATGGCAACTTCAAAACCCCCTGAGACTAACTACCCCCTCCCAGAACAGCAACAAACCAGCTATCTAACAACAAAAAAAGCAAAAAACAAAACAAAAAAAACAAGCAAACTGAAGTCAGGACAACAAAAACCCATAGAAACAAAAAAGGAAAATATTGTCCATCTTCCCCCTGGGATCTAACGTGGTCTTTCCTTTCTTTTCATGACCTTTTGCTTGTGTGATGTGTGTTTTTGATGTTATCCCCAAAGCACCTGTTCCTCCATCATTAGTGTCAAATGTGTTTTTGATGCGCTCTGTGAGCTTAGGTGGGATATTGTATTTTGCTTCTTATGGACTCATTTTAATTTTTGTCAATTTCAACATGAACTTGCTCCACAGTCAAGCCCTGACCTGGTTTGGCTGATGATATTGCACTTATTCATTGTCTCTCACCATAAAATGAATTCATTTGCTTCCTGTGTTTACAATCTGGCAAGATACATATAACAGTCACCATTTTTATTGTTGAATAATGTATTTGCAATTGAAAAGTTGTTGATCTTCTAAATTTCTATCATGTGATTTACTTAGCTTCTTTCACCAAATCCATATTTCCCAGTTACTGATCTCTCTTCTTTCTTCATAACATTCCCATTCCAATCCCAAGTAATTGTCAATGCATCTGTTATATGTTTGTTAAGTTTCGGTTTGAAGATGCTGGTCAAATTCTTCAATCATTTCATCACTTGCTTTTGTGGGGGATGTATAACTTTTGATACTAGTTGTATTCACTGGTCTATTTTAGGCATATTGATCCTATTCTATCACATCCAACATTGTCTTTCAAGGTAGGTTTTGAAATGTTCTTTTTGATGATGAATATGATGCTATTCCTTTTGAGTTCATCTTTTCCACTGCAGTAAACAGTGTGACTGTCTGACTCAAAATGACCAGTTTCAGTCCATTTCAAGTTCACTAACGCCGGGGTATTTGTCTGTATGTGTTCCAGTTTTGTGTTTGTTTGTTTTGTTTTTGAGGACTACCTGTTTTCCCAGATTTATATTTTATACATTTTACATGCTAGTTATCAACAGGCATTTACAACTCTTTCTTCTTATTTTGAGTCATGCTTTAGCAGCACACAATGCAGCTATGACAGTTTGTTTCCTGCTCAGGAAAAATGCTGCAGAAACTGTTGTGATGTTGAACACATTTTACAAGGACAGTGCCATGGAAGAACTCAAGTGTGTGAGTGGTTTACTTGTTTCTAAAAAGGTGAAATGTTGACTAATGACACACCTCATTTTGGACATCTGTCAACTTCCTGAACGGACAAAAATGTCACCTGGAAGTGCATTTGGAATTCGTTTCACCAGGTCAGACTGTTAACCAAGCTTTCTATTTAGAGCTTCCGAAAAGATTGTGTAACAGGTCTGATTTGTGGCAGATGGGGGACTAGTTTTTGTCTTTATAAATCATTTTATTGGGGGCTCTTACAGCTCTTATAACAATCCATCCATTAATTGTATCAAGCAGATTTGTACATGTGTTGCCATCATCATTTCCAAGACATTTTCTTTCTACTAGAGTCCTTGGTAACAGATCCTCGTTTTTGCCTCAGGGGACTGGTTTTGCCACCACAAAAATACACCTGCTCATGTAGCTATCTCAGTATGCTAGTTCTTTCTCCATGCACCTGACTCACCTGACCTTGTGACTTATTTTCGTTTCCACTAATGAAGAGGGACAGTGATTTGATGACATAGAATAGGTGAAGGGAAAAAAATGAGGGAGATACTGTCAGCCATCCAAACAGTTGAGTTTGAAAACTGCTTCTAAGAATGGAATCTCAGATTTGAAAAATACATTAAGTGTAATGAAGAGTACTTTGAAGGTAATAAGGTTGTTTTGTAAAAAAAATTAAATGCGTAGCTTTGAAAAAAAATACGTGTTTTGTTTTTTGGTACCCCCTCATATTTTGAGTGCCTTCCAAACTGAAGGCCTTACTTCAAACATCATATCAGCTAATATCGGTCTAATCTTCAAAGGTTTTCAGTAACTACTCCTTCAGAAGTAGACAATTTCCTTCTTCTTAGTCTGACAGCTCCACTGCAGCCAAGTCTCCCCATGGGTGATCCTGGCTGTATTTGAAAGATCAGTGGCTGAACTCCTAATGTTACAGCAACACACAAGCCTCTGCAGTACAACAAGCTGATGGAAGAGTGAGATAGCCCTTTGAGGATCTACTGCATTGGGCAAACATGATGCAGAAGAACTCGTTAAAGTGTTAATGAGTAAAGATAGCATGCTGAGGACTAAGGAGTACCTGACCCAAATTATAGTATTTTATTTGCCTCATAAGCATGGGAATGCTAAATGGGGAAGAATAAATGGGCTTCCATTATGGTTTTGATGATGAATCTTAAATATATCACGGACTGTCAGAAGCACAACCAAATTTATCATGAAAGAATAACTCTGGAATGCTCCTTGGAAGCAAAGATGACCAGACTTTCTCTCACTTGCTTTGGACCAGTCCCTGGGAAATGACCTCATGCTTGATAGAGCAGAGGGCCAGCAGGGGAAATCGGAGGACTCGCAAAGAGATGGAGCAATACAGTGACTATAAAAGGCGCCTCAGAAAGCAGTGGGAGGACAGTGCAAGACGACAGGCAGGGAGCTTGTCCTGCTCTGCGTGAGATCACGCCGAGTCGGAATCGGCCAAATGCCATGGAACCACCACCACACAGAGAGTCCACGTTTATCTGTTTGAGAAAACATCAGATGCCACAGAAGCTATAGCACTCTGCGTGTTCGTCAGCAGGGAGAAGGGCTGCGATTTCTGCACTTCCTCATCCCTAGGCCATGATTTTTAAAAACCATAGCATCCTAGTGGGGTGCAGTGACACCTCGTTTTGAGTTTGATTTGTATGTCCTTCAGGACAGAGGAAAGGAGCCCTGGGTGTATAATGGCGGCAGTGAGAAGAAGTACTAATAGGGAGGCATGATTAAGAGTTTGACTGCTAAGGGAAAGGTTGGTGGTCTGAACCTACCCAGAAGCTCTGTGGAATAAAACCATCCATCTGCTTCAGCAAAGATGTATCCAAGGTGTGGCAGGCTTGTCAGGAGTCTTGGCCACCACGTGAAGGGAGCTCTGATTGAGCAGTTCCTATTAACCTCGCTGTTTCTATTCCCAGATGGGAGAGCTCATTCATTGAGTTGAAGTAAGGGGTTTGGGGTTCTTCCCCCCACCCCTATTTCAGGCTTTCTTTTCCCTCTAGCTACTCTGACTCACTCCTACCCAGCCTCCCCTCTGCTGGCATTTGCATACTGCAGTCCTTCCCTCACATAGACATTTCCTCTTCTCCCCTGGCCCAGGTCTCCCATTCACCCACCCCAATATCCAACTCTCTCTTTGCCCCTGAGAAACTTCTAAACATGAGGGACCATGATCTCCTAGAGTAACCTTCCACCAAGTTAGAAGGAAACTTGCCTAAGGATGGAGAAAGGTCAATGCTATAGGGAGGAGGCCCACTAGGACATTTTGATATTTGTGAGTGGTCTCTTATCCACAAAAGTGACTAATTGGGGCCAAAAGAAGAGTTTTGATTGTTGGGTTAGTTATTTATCCAAGGTGCACGATGATACTAAATGTTGAAGATGGGTGCAATATTTATTTGGTCAGGTATGCAATTTTTAGGGTCTCCAAAGTCGCTGTTTTCTGCCCATAGGCTCCTGTGCTCCAGTAGAGCATATTGTCAATCAATTCAATAAGAGGGTTCTAATCTGCATATATGCAACTCATACCAACAACCACAGTAGCTACTGAGGATCAACATCGTTGGTCATTTGCATATCCTTTCTGGTCAATGGCTATGTAGGCCCTTTTGTCAAATGTTCAAATGGGCATTGTTGAATTGTAACCAGAGTTTATCTTACTTTAAAAAAAATGCTGCTATCATAGAAATACTGCAAGTAGGTGATTTTAACAAACAGAAAATTATTTTCTCACAGTCAAGAAGCTGGATGTTTGAACTCAGCACAATGATTCTAAGAAAAGGTTTTTGCCTAAGGGGGGAGCTTCTTCGGTCTTTTGAGCGCCTCTCCTAGGTTCCGTGATGTCTTCAGGGGTAGGGAATGTGTCTCCCCCGCCACCCCCCATCTACAAATATGTTCCTTGCTTTTGTGCCTAAACTCACTTTTAAAAAAGACTTCAAAATGATCAGCTTATTTATATCTCACACTGATAAGATCTTACTAACATGACAAAGGCAAAATCCTCTTCCCAGACGTCATTGTATGGACGTGCATTAGGGTTATGGTTTACAACTCATATTATGGGGAAACCTAATCCATTCCATAACAGAGTTGGTTATATATCCCGGATACTAGGCATTTATTTGATCAAAACCAACAAACAAGAACACTCTCATTGCCATGCAGCCGTTTCTGACACTCAGCTCACACCTATGGGATAGAACACAACCGCCCCTATAGGACTTCAAGTTCTACATCTTTACAGGAGTAGAAAGCATCATCTGTCCCCCACAGAGCCTCTGGTGGGTTTGAACTGCTGAACTTGTGGTTAACAGTCTCCTGTCGCACAACCACTCCCAAAGGGCAAATCCCTCTCCCAGTCTGCATTTTGTTTATTTGTTGATAAAGCCTTGTCATGAACAGAAGTTTTTTAATTTTGATGACATCCTATTTATTTCATGTCATGCTAATGTCAACTAGAAAGCCAATCTGACAACTTCTTGAATAGCAAATCTTGGGGAAATGAACGGAACTAATTAGAATTATGCCACCAATCACCTGTCTGTGTATCACATTGTGATGACTTGCATGTTGCCGTGACACTGGCAGCGATGTCACCCGTGTTTCAAATGCCAGCAGAGTCCCCGTGGTGGTGAACAGGATTCAGAGACGCTTCCGGAGCAAGAACAGGCTACAAAGAAAGAATTGGGTTTCCATTTCTGAGCAGTTGTTCAGATGGACAATCCCATGAAAAGTCACACAACAGTCAGTCAGCGTGTGTCAGAAAATTAGCGTCTCAGGTTGGAAGGCACTGTGGCTGGGATCATGAGCTCAAAAACAACAAGACTAGTGTGTGTCTTCTTCTGATGTGAGTAAAGTTGCTACAGGCCAGGAATGATGCCATGGCAGCTGACAACAGCAACCACATTCAGCATCGTGAGATGAAGACAAATAATTTATTCCCCCACTCCAGTAATCCTTCATCTACCCTGCCTTCAGTGAGTTAAGATTGTGATTATGATGTCATATATTCATTTACATAAACACTAGGTCAAATAATGTGAAAACGTTGGATTAGCCTATAGGAGTACTTTTAGTGAAGGGGTAAAAGAGTTGAAGAAATGAATTTAGTACATGAGACCAAAGACCGCAACATCACTGTGTCCCTGCCCCAAGGTCATAATCGCCACACAATGGCACCGTGTGCATGAGAAACCCTGTGTGCTTGAACCCCCCCCCCCCCAAACGTTGACCCACAGGAGACATGGAGAGGTCACACAAAACTGACCTTTCCTGTTTCATGGTAATGATATCAGAATAGCACTAACTGCTGTCCGCAATACAAATACACAAGAATGAACTTCTTCTGATGGGTGACAAAGTGGACTGGAACCTGATGCTAGCTAGTCAACCAGAGGACTCCCAGGAGAGAGTTGGTTGGCTGGTAGCCTACGGTGTTGACTTGTGCAGCCAGAACCATCAGAACTACCAGGCATCAAGCTGACACGAGCCACGCAAATGATGAGGAAGTTTCACCCCGTTTCCACATAGGACGCAGTTCTTCACATTGCGGTTTGAGTCTGAATGGTCTCCTTTGGACAATGCATCTCACATGATTAGAAGGTCTACAGTGTATATCTGAAAGTACCAACTGTAGGTTTGGAGATATTTTCCATCCTGGGTGTACATTATTTTTCCCAATTTCTTCAAAAACTTACACGAGTGACTGCCATACATAATGCTTGTTCTGCCTCCTGCAGCCGCTCACGTACATGAACTGTGTAAGCATTTTTTGTTGTTGTTCTTAAAACGTTTTGGCAATACATTTTTAGAGGGAACAGGCAGTTCTGATTTTCTTCGGTTAGGATGAAATATTCTTTATTATTTAGATTTATAAGTCAAACCCTTTTGCAATAAAGTCACTTCAGGGCACACACACAAGGTTAAAAGCGTTAGGTCAACTCCACAGAACTATAAAAATAAATAACGAGTGTACACAGAAGAAATATTATTTCAAGGAAAGTGGTGACTTCAACAGAGTGGCCCTTTCAGTGAAAGTCATTTGAAAAGATACAAAGATGAATGGGTCTCATGGACCTTTCCAGTTGTTTAATTAAGGAATTGGGGGAGAAATAAAAACCATACCCCACCCCCCAGAATTTGCTTCAACGATTCAGTTAAAGCCAAACAGGGCAGACGGCCAAGGTTTAACCAATGCAAATGTTCATTAATGTTTTTCAAAACATGACATGAGAACAAATCCCACAGTCCAGAAAGCCAGAAATAGGTCCTCCTTAAGGATGATGAGATGATGCGGGTTCTCCAGAGATGTCGTGGGGATGTCGTCGGAAAAGTCACTGAATCAGGAAGCAGTGACGTCTTTCGTGACGTCTCCAACAGGACGGAGCAGGACTGCCTATGCTCCTTCTCTGTGCAGCGTCAGCTTATGGAATTTCAATGAGTTCATTGGATTTTCTGCTTATATATATGTAGATATGTGCCCTCTTGTAAGTTCTGGTTTCTTAGGAGACAACTTTTCTATATTATCTCTCTACACAAAGCTCTTGGCCTATGTAACCATGTCTAACTATTTATTGGGTAAATGAACAAATCAAGGCTGGACACTTGCCCACTGGAGATGCTGGTTGCAAAGCTAAAATAGTAGGTAGGATGTTTGCATTTCAACAACCTGTGACACTCTGACAACAGGAACTCGCTAGGGAAGATTCTGTGGAGCCAAGACCATGGATGTGTGTATTTTAGCTCAAGCAAGTGTGACAGCTGCCTTAGCAAATGTCTGCAGAGGAACTACAGACCAGTATTGAGTGTAATCCAGAGCGGGCCGTAGGAGAGCAAACACCAAACTCGCTGGCGCTGAGTCAAGTTTGACTCACAGTGACCCCATAGAACAGAGTAGAACTGGCCCGCGGGTGGCAGCCCCACATCCAACCACTGTGCCCCCAGGGCCCGTCTGAGGCACAGGGCTTCCCATTGGAAAACAGGTGCTCCGAATCATCATCTTGTTCTTGAAACAAAGTCCGAAGTTCAACGTTCCTACTTTGAGAAGCCTAATTTCTCAATTCCAGGAGATTCTTTCATTTGCAAAATGAAATGGGTCATTCATTTGCTTCTCACCTAGTGGAGAGTTTAGGGCAGTGGTTCTTAACCTTCCTCATGCCACAACCCTTTCATACAGTTCCTCATGTTGTGGGGATCCCCCAACCATAAAATTATTTTTGTTGCTACTTCATAACTGTAATTTTGCTACTGTTATGAATCGGGCCACCCTGTAAAAGGGTCGTTCAACCCCCAAAGGGGTCACGACCCACAGGTTGAGAACCGCTTGTTTAGGGCCATTAGCTGCATACTTTTTGGGTCTAAACTACCTAAGTTTGATCTTAAAATTTCATTTAATAGGTGATTATTTTGGGTAAATCACTTTATGCTTCAACTTCTGCGTGTAAAAACACGAATATTTATAGCACCTCTCATAGCTTATTATTGCAATTAAAGATATTAATATGAGCCAAAACTTATACTAGTGACTGCCATACAGTACTAGCCTTAGAAATACTTCCTTGTAATTTTATGATGGCACTTGCTAATCTTGAGGACTAAGGTGTGCCTGACCCAAGCCATGGTATTTTCCATTGCCTCATAAGCATGTGAATAAGGAAGGCCAAGGAAGAATCGATGCCTTTGAATGGTGCTGCTGGAGAAGAATATTGAAAGTACCATGGACTGCTAAAAGGATACTCTAATCTGTCTTCGGAAAAATAGAGCCAATGTGCTCAGTGGAGACAAGGTTGGGGAGACTCTATCTTACACATTTTGGACTTGTTGTCAGGAGACACATCATAATGTAAAGTGGAGGGGCAGTGTAAAAGGTGCACTCCCTCAAGGACATGGATGCACACAATGGCTGCAACCATGGGCTCAGGCACAGGAATGCTTGTGAGGATGTCGCAGGGCCGTGCAGTGCTTTGTTCTGTGATTCCTAACCTCATTGTGGCCGGAAACATCTCAGCACTCAACAACTTGCTTTTCTAATAGTTTCTTTCCTTCATTCATTTCCCCGTTGCTCTCTCTTCCTACTTCCCCCTTCCTTCTTCCATTCTTTCCTTTTCTCTTCCTCCTCTTGCTTTTTCTTCTTTGAGCAGTGTAATAAAATTATGGGATGGCTATAAAGTTGCCATATTTTGCAGCCTACCCTTTTGTTGAGTTGCTTTGTAAAATTATTAATATGAAAAACCACTTACTAGTCTTATGTTATTTGGCAGAAAAGGAAATAATTTAAATGTGCAAATGTATTCTACCAAGGCTCACAGTGTGGATAAGGAGGAGACACTGGATGTGCTCACTACTTATGATCGCAGTCTTTCTGCTATAATCCACTGCCTCTTCTTAACTTTCCCAGTATTTGTTTTGTGATTCTGATGATTATTTTCTGACTTCTCTTGAGGGTAGATTTCCAGCTGATCATGAGGCTGATGATGAGGCCTGATCCACTGCCAGAGGGCATGGACACACTGTCCTAACCTTTTTTTTACTCACAGCAGAATGGACTTGGTAAATTCTGTCTTAAGAGAATACATCACTAAACTTCTCTTGAAAATTTTTCCTAGAAGAAAATTCTGGTGCATATGATCAAATAGAAATGAGGTACAGAAGAAAGACAGCGTCCCTTAACAGGATGTCGCTGCCACTGGATTCCACTGCAGCTGTGACACTGAAAACTTGGCAGGAAACTGAGCAGGTGATTTGGTTTCTTTGGGTCTTGGAGGCACTCTCACATTTCCAAATGTTGTCCTTGATTTATTCCTTCTTTCGAGAGGCTGTACTATGCAACAGAATGTTTTGCAAGGATAGATCTGCTATCTATCTACACTCTCCAGCCATTGGAATGCGGCTAATATAACTAAAGTTTAAATAGTCATACAATAATAGCCCAGTAGGCATGCATAAAAGAATTCAAAACCATAAAGATTAACACTAAAAACAAAACCCCTCTAAACTCACAACCGTTGAGTTTATTCGGGCTCATAGACACTCTACAGGGCAGGGTGGAACTGCGTCTATGGGTTTGTGAGACTAACTCTTTATGGGAGTAGAAGCCTCCTCTTTCTCCCTCGAAGAGGCTGGTGGTTTTGTACTGCTGACCTCGTGATAAACTGTCCAATGTACAACCACTGTGACGTGAGGGGTCTAAGGAATAGCACAATTTCTAGAAGTTTCTTGAGATTTGACACCTTTTTCTGTTCAAGGCACCAAGTTAAATATGAGTGTCTGAAAGATATTTTTAAGTACCTTTTCTCAAGGATCATGAAATATACAATAGATTCAATTTAGTATAACTACGCTTGTCAGTGTGTCTGAGTATCCTTTCTACTTTCTCCTCACTCCTAAATTTCCCCTCAATAATGTAAGACTCTTATCTTACCTCCTTTATCAGGGCAGGTGCTTCTTTTTCTGTCAGTCCAAAGTGCATTGTTTAGAGATTAGTGAATTCATACTTGAATTTACTTATCCAATGTAAGCTTAAGGAGACTTAGAGGTCCTAGCAATTCTAACGAAAGCCTTACAATTCTTATACTTATTGTCTCCTCGGTACTCACAGTGCTCCTGGGTAGATGCTTCTATCCTCATTTTGTAGTTGAAAATCCTTAGGCCAATAGTAATTAGCTATAATGCTGAAGATATGTTGTAGGAAAAAGAAGCCCCCAATAAACTAAAATACAGAGCCGCATTTATTAAATCTTAAACAGGACAATGGCAAGACACAGACACAGAAGAATCATCTAGATGAGGTCATCATGCTGTCCGCAGAATTCACAGTCACATCGCTGAATTATGATACATGGAAAACAATTGTCACAAAATCATGACTGACTCCAGATCAATTCATCGCTGTTGCAGTTGGGACGGTAGGAGCAGAAAAGGGACCATGATTGGAAAATGCTTACACAATTTTAGGTTTGAAAAGCTTGTAAGATTGGTACAGGGCCTTCTGATCAAAGCATGACCAAGCTAGGTCATGAACATGCTCCCTAGTACCTAAAGTTCGATCAAGGGAAAATCCCGACAAGTCCCCAAGAATGAGATTGCTCCTCCCTGTGCTGGCTAGGGGGTCACCCTAAATATACCCTGCTTCAGGACAAAGCTATTCACACTGGACAGAAAAAAAACCAAAACCCTCAAAGGAGGCTGAATCCAAGGAGGCTGAGTGAAGGTGGCAACTGAACAATGACATTGAGCTCCCACTCGAAACCGTGGCCTTCTTCAAACCCAATGTTCAAAATTTCAGCTTCAATAGAGATCACATATGCTAGCAATGTCAGAACTGGAACGGAAGCAATGACACTTGCCTATTACTTTTTTGCTTTTTAAAAAAAATTAGGAAAAAACCAATAATGATACTGGTTGTCATTTACTGATCTTGAACTTTTGCATTGAGAGTTTCACTGTGCTTTACACTTTGCATATATCATCATGCTTAAAATTCCTAATATATAAGAAGTAAGGATACTTATTAATATTATTATACAGATGAAAAATTAACATGGGTAATAGAGAAATTGACTTGCTCAGGATCATCTAGCAAGTGTCAGAGCTAAGATTAGAACACAAGTTATATGAAGTCAAGTGATGTATCTCTAACTTAAAGGACAGTGAGTTCCTAAATGCATTTGTTTGGCAGAACTCTGGACACACCCAGATTTTTCAGCAGTAGGCAGGGTCTGCATTTCTGGTTTATAAATAGAGACATAATTCTCCAGAAAGCCACTAGATTACATGGAGAACTAATTTTATGCACTTTGGGCCAGCAATTCAGAAATGAAAAAGCACATTACAAAAGGCAACACAGACCTTTTATCTGAGCCTGCCTCTTACACTGTTTCTTCTTTATCTCCGCACTTATCAGCAGACAATGGAGATCAGAAAGCACAGTCTCTCTGGGAATAATTGCCTGACCCTGTTATCTTAAAAGACTTGGAAAATGCTAGGTATTTTTCTGAGCAGTGGTGGGTGGGGTAATGGGCCTCTACATTTTTAAGTGCCATCCTGCTGGCAATAATAAGACTTAACCAGCAGTACTTACACTGTGTTGCTGAAATGTTAGTCATGCAAAGACATTAACTTGAAACTGGAAACCCTGACAACATTTGCATGGGCTGTGGAGTCACTAGGTGGGTTAACCTGGAAGTGGCTCTAATGTCTTTACGAGCTTCTGAGAAGAAAACATTATTATTTTTTTTTCAAATGAAAACTAGTGTTGGTGGGAGTCAACAAGTCTTACAGCTATCAAGTGCATATTATGACTCAACCTGGGTATAAGTGATCTGGGCAAATGCTGATCATCAGAATGATGGAAAGAATATACTCGAACACAACAACATGAACTCCTCTGCCCACCTCCCCAAAGTCTTCCTCTGATCAAGACACCATATCATGTATATGTTAACAACGTCGTTATTGGATGCTATGCCTTTCACACGCTGTAGAGGGGACCTGCTGAGCAGCCATCTCACATCAAGCTATGAGCTCTCCTTTGCTCTAGGAAAGAAGAGTGACAGAAATCAAGAGACATGTGAAAACAATGAGTCTAGTGGATTAATGGACCGTGCGACCATCAGGCTCCACAACACTGAAACCAGACAACCCAGATGGTGCTTGGCCACTACTACCAACCATTCTGCAAAGAAGTGCACTAGAAGAGCCTGCATGGAATTGAAGGAAAATGTGGAACCGAACTCAAAATCACAAAAGAAGTCGGCCTGACTGGTCGAAGAGAAACTGGTGACACACCCAGGATGATGACCCTTATTTTTCAGGAACCGAACTGAATGGACTTCTGTGTGAGGGTAATCATTTCATTTTAAAACATAGTTCGGATTTTTTTAAAAAGGCAGAATTTACTACTAAGTCATGTTCACATATCAATGGCTGTTGTCTATGTGTTGGGCTGGGTTGACCAGAGAAAGAAATCCAGACACACTAGATGGTGTATGTATACTCATATGTATAAGAACAAATTCTATATGAAGAAGTAGTGGTTTATAGAGAAAACATCCCAGCCCAGTCCAACTCAAATCCATAAGTCTGCTACTAGTCCATAAGTCCCTCTTCAGACTCACACAGCCACACACAATGATGCAGAGTGCAGGATGTCACAGGAGCGTGGAGGCAAAGCCCTGCAGGGCCAATGATAGCGGTAACACCTGTGGGCTCTGGCAGCAATCAGGAGCAGCCAGAGGGAAGACGAAGGCAGATCAAGAAGGGAAAGCTCCCAGAGTCCTCTTTATGAGAAAGGCACACCCCCAAGGAGGCACCATCAGCCTGTGACCTGATTGAAAGGTGGAATGCCACACCTACATTTTTATACATCTTCAAGTTGACATGAAATTATGTAACTAACACGATCTAGAGAAAAGAAATGTAGCTACCCTTTCTTGTGTCAACCAAATAAAGTATGACCCGCTATCTAGTTGATTCAAACTCATAGTGGGCCCATGTGGATTTTTGAAGCATAACTTGTTTATCACCTAATAAATCCATGAGATGACTTGATTAATTTATAAGAAATCTTATTTGCATTATGTAAGTGAATTATATTGGGTCAAGGAATACGGCAATAAATACCAGTATGATTAAATCACCAAATTTTCATGTTTCACCTTATAAATAATATGATATTCTTTTTTTCCCCATTCTTCATTTCTATCTCTTCTTACTTTTATGGCTTGGAAATGTGTAGAGGTTTCTATACAAAACTGTTGCTTTATAATGCAGCTGACTATAGAATGATCAGTGGATTCTTGCTGTACAGGTAGAAAGTAAGCATTAATAATGGATTAGATTTCCTATACTGAAGTGCTAATAGTAACTTGGGACATGGTGATAGCATTGTTCCCTTTTAGCATGTGCCATGAGTATAGGCAGAACCATGCTCACTCTCAAATCTATCCATAGTTAACTTCTGGAGTCTGAGGATATATTACATTGCACAACAAAAAGAACATGGCAGATAGAATTAAAGCTATAAAGCTTAAGGCAGAAACTATCCTGGATTATCAGGGAGAGCAGAATTGAACCATAGGGGATCTAAACATATGGAAGAAGAATTCAGGAGGATTGGTTAGAGAGGTGATGACGGAGAAAGATACATGAGAAGTTTGAAGTGTTGAAAAGACTCACCCCCACCATGAGCTCTGGCATGCAGGTTGCCTCTTGAAACTGAGAACTATCCTCAGCTGCCAGCCCATCCTACAAAAACAAGGGATAATTTTCGACTGAATGGATAAAAAACAAAAACAAAATAAAACCCCAAACAAACCAGATACTCTGAGACTCTTCAAAGAGACCGGTCTTCAAGGCTGTGACCTGAGGAAGGGCACTGTCCTTCACCCCACCCCCCCACAGCTGCTTGGCTGCTCACAGAAGATTCCATCAATGAGCTGATTACATCATGTAAGATCACATCACAGGTGATTACTATGACAGACCATGGAAAATCCTGGCCCAGATAAATTGGCACAAAACCTAATGATCACAAAGACTTTTCATTGAAGAAGTCCTGAATTCATTCATTTGATCAGCATTAATAAATTATGGTCCTGGTGGAGTAGTGAGTACATACTGGGCTGATATCCACCAAAGCAGCAATTCAAAACCACCAGGTGCTCTGCAGGAGAAAGACAAGGGACTCCAAAGAGGCAGTTTCACTAAGCATTCTCTCACGTTCATTGCCATCAAGTCAATTCAGGACCGAGTAGACCTGCCCCTGTGGGTTTCTGAGGCTGTAATTCTTTGAGGAGAAAGCCTCATCTTCCTCTGACAGAAGAACTGCTGGTTTCAAACTGCTGGCCTTGCAGTTGGAAGTCTAATGCATAACCACCAAGCCTGGAGGGCTCCCTAGGAGGCAGGATTGATTGATGGCAGTGAGTTCAGTTTAGTTGTTGTTTTGTATTTATTTGTTTGTTTTGTTTTCCCCTGTGCAGAAAGCATCACAAGACACAGAGTCACTGTACCAAAAGAATCAAAACTACAGATACAAAATAGATTACTGAGATCTAAAAATATGACATTTAGGTATTAAATGAGTAAAAAGAGAACTCACAATTTGAAAAAGTATTTGGCAATGATATATCAGATAAAGTGCTAATTTCAAAATTCTAGAGAAAATACAACATCTAAATGTGAAAAATACAGAAACCTCAATAAAAATATGGGCATAAAACGTGGATCAACAAAATACTGAAGATGACATCTAGGCAGCCAACAATTACAGGAAGAAATTCATGTGTTTGCTAGCCATGAGAGAAATACAAATTGAGACAGCAATGTGGTACCACCTCAAACTGATACTCTTAGCAAAATTCAAAAAAAGGGAAATAGTAAATGCTGGAGAGGGTGTGGAGAGATTGGAATGTTTAGATATCACTAATGGCATTGTAGATTTGTATAGCAACTTTGGAAAACAGTATGAAACTTTCTTAAACAAATGCAAATTCAAATATCTTATGATCTTGCAATGTCTTTACTTGGTTTATACCTTAAAGAAATAAAAATAAAACATAAACAGACCATATATGTATGTTCATATTAATTGCATAAATCTCCATAATAGCAAAAGATTGAAACAATAAAAATCTCCCTTCTGCAGCAGAATGAATAAACAAACTCTAGAATATACACGTAATAAAATACATCTTTAAAAAACAATTATGAATCTGTCAAACACCTCACGACATGAAAAAAATTGTAGGACATTATGCTCAGCAAAGTGAGTCAAACATAAAGATAAATATTTCCTGACACTGCTGATATAAAGGAAGAGAGAAAAAATGGTTTTCATACCAAAAGAAAACACTCTGAAGGCCGGGGCTGGGGAAATGGAGGGAGGAATCATCAGAAAGGAAATGGGAAAGAGTCGGTGAAAAAAGAAAAGAAAATAAGAAAAGGAAGAGGAAGAGGAGGAAGAAAGCTATTAATGAAATGTGGTGCAAACTACATCTAGTATGTTTTTAATGCTATATTGCACAAGTAGAAGGGAAAACAGTAATGCTAAAAATGAATAAAAATTTAAGTAGGAGGGGTTATAGCCTAAAACAATCTCGATATTCCTTACTTATCAGAACTAAAAGCTCTAAAATATTCTGAAAGGATGAAAAGTAAAATTGAAATGAAAGAGCAAACAAACAAAACTGGTCAACAGTGAACCATTTGACTCTTTCAAGTGATGATATATGATCGAGAACTGGTGACACTGAATGCAGAAGTCCGAGCTACACTGAAGAGATCAGCAAAAAGAACACAAGGCTCCAGGAATGGAACGAATACCAAGGGAACACAGAGATTATCAAATAGTATCATGTGCAAGTCAATGTTTGCTAAGGACGATTCAACAATGGTTACGGAACAGCGAGCTACTTTAAATCAAGCTAGATTCAGAAGAAGATAGGAATCAGGAAGTGTCTGCTGATGGCAAATGGATCGTGGCTGAAAACAAAGAATATCAGAAAGCGGCATTCTTGAGTTTTCTTGACTGTACAAGGCATTCAGCTGTGTGACTCTCAACCAATTAAGGATAACCTTGATGAGAAGAGAGCTTCCAGTGCATTTCCGATGCGTGTGTACTGATCCATGGTGTGAAAGAGCAAAGCTAGTGCCTCCAGCAGCACCACCGACAGCTGAGGGGCTGGTTAAAGGAGAGGCTCTGGGTGATCGTACATTTGATATTTTCCAGGAGTTTTGTAAGGATAACAAGTATAGGGAAGCTGGTTGGCTGGTCCTTCTTACAATGGAAAGTGTGATTAAGGAGAGGGATGGTCTCAGAGCCTCAAAAGCGAGCCTCAGGTGCAGACTAACGGATTTGAAAGCTCCCATCTGTGCTACAAAGGAGAGCCTTCTCTCCTCTAGTAGAAGAGCTGACACTGCTGGGAACCAGGTCCAGAGTGTCATTACTTGAGTGGCTGAATTACAACGGCAGCTGAATTGCAGATCTAGTGTAGTGTCTGAAACCAAAGTAAGGGCATTCATTCGGAAAAGTTGGGACCCTGAAACATGGGATGGGAATATATGGGCTGATGATCCAGAAGAGGAGGATATTCAGCCCTTAGAAACACCTGAGCAGATTAGCCAAAACTACTATTCGCGGACTTACAGAATGCCTCATCCATTGGCATGGCATCCCACATAGCATTGCTTCAGATCAAGGAACAAACTTTACAGCAAATGCAGTGCGGCAATGGGCCCATTGCCATGGAATCCACTGGTCGTATCATGTTCCTCATCATCCTGAAGCTGCCTACTTGATAGAACGATGGAATGGGCTCCTAAAGACACAATTACGGTGCCAACTAGGTGGCAACAACTTTCCGGGCTGGGACAATGTTCTCCAGGAAGCTGTACACGCTCTAAACCAGCGGCCAATATATGATGCTGTGTTTCCAATAGCCAGAATTCATGGGTCCAGGAACCAAGGGGTGGAAGGTGGAGTGGCACCACTCTCTATTACTCCTAGTGATCCACTTGCAGCATTTTTGCTTCCTATCCCAGCAACCCTGTGTTCCTCAGGCCTGGAGGGCCTGGTCCCGAAGGAAGGAACTCTCCCACCTGGAAACACAGCACGGATTCCACTGAACTGGCAGTTGAGAATGCCCCCTGGCCACTTTGGGCTTCTCATGCCTTTGGATCAACAGGTCAGAAAGAGTGTCACTGTACTAAGTTGTGTGATTGATCCTGATTACCAAGGATAAATTGGACTGGTGCTACATAATGGAGGTAAAGAAGAATATGTCTGGAATCCAGGAGACCCCATAGGCTGACTCTTCGTGTTACCATGCCCTGCTATTAAAGTAAATGGTAAGTTACAATAACCCAATCCTGACAGGACTTGTAATGACCCAGACCCCTCAGTAATGAAGGTCTGGGTCACCCCACCAGGCAAAAAACCACAGCCAGCTGAAGTGCTTGCTGAGGGCAAAGGTAATAAAGAATGGGTAGTAGTAGAAGGTAATTCTACCTATCACTTACGACCACGTGATCAATTGCAAAAGCGAGGGTTGTAATTGTCGATGTATTTTCTTTGTATGCTATTATTGCATATAGTTCCTTTGTTCAGGTATGATACATCAGATACAATTTGATTCAGTGTGTTTTCATTTATATGTATGATAGCTGATTGATGATAAATATAAGTGTGATTTCATTAATGTCTAGAAATTATATAAGTATATATGGTTAAAGAATTGTGTACAGTTGCCAGGTTGATAAGGGGTGGATTGCAATAGTTTATTGTGCCAGCCTGGCCAATAAACATATGTTGGATTAATTGAAGGGCGGAGAGATAAATGGCTCAGTGAGCCTCATTTTGCTTGTCTCTCGCTCTTTAATCGTCGGACCTGCGTGTGGCTGCCTTGCTTGTTCTATGCCTCAATTTAAAGGGTACACTACCTGTGCGGCACCTAGCCTGTGGACTGTGTTGCTGTAAGTTAAGGTCCCTTTAAGCCCACATGATTGGAATGTTCATCTCTGGAGCTGGGGACCGACAGTTGGTGACAGTTGGTGACCTGCCTTGCTGTTTGCTGCCTGGGTATATATAGTCCAGCTCTCTCTATAGAAAGGGACTGGCGGCCCTCAAGACTTAAAGGACTGCTAATGTCTCACTGCTTTATAATATATATATATATAAAATTATATAATTATATATATATAAATTATATATATATATATATGTATAATTACTAGCAATCTGGTTTTGTCCCTCTAGAGAACCCTGTCTAACACAAAACATATAGAGCATTTATGAACCAAGAGGTATTTGGAACAGAACAAGGAAATACTGCATGTTGTAATATCAGAAAATATGTGTACCCTTTCACTGGCAGTATCTATTGACTCTGTATGTTGTTGCTAGGTGACATTGAGCCCATTCTGATTCATAATGACTTTATGCACAACAGAACCAAACACTGCCCGGTACTGTGCCACCTTCGCAATTGTTGCTGTGCTTGAGCCCACGTTTGTAGAATTTGTGGTCCCTCTATTGTACCACCAGGATGACCTTCTTACCTACCAGTAAGAGCCTCGGGTCTGCTGACAGCATATCCAAAGTCCCGAAGACAGTCTTCCATCCTTGCCTCTAAAGAGCACTCTGACCATACTTCTTCCAAGACAGATTGAGACGATGCACTTAGTTTATATTCAAACACGACAGTATTATGCATAAAGGACTTGAACATCCACAGATTTTGGAATCCTTGAGGCAGTCTCTCAAGGATAATAAGAGGTGGCAGTGACTTTGTATAAAGAATACAAAGACATGTTATCAAATTTTAAAAAGGAGTGAGTGAATGAGTGCTCAAATTAATGAGTCTATAAATTAGTGAAAAGTGAAGAAATGAGAAAATTAGGGAGCGGTAAATTTTGGTAGCGTTATTTAATGAATGAATGCATAAATGAATAGATATTACTGAGTAGATGAATAAATCCATGAATAAGTTACCTAAGGAAAGTCATTGCAATGCATTTCCAGATCAGAGAAGCAACACTGGACTCCACTCTCTCAGAGGCCCAGGATTTCATGGGGCTCTCAACTTTTCTCCTCCAAAATTTGCAACTCTTACAGCACTGCAAATAAGATTTTTGCGTGAAAAATTAATAATTCAGTTTTTTAAACTATTCCATAGAAGTTTGAAGTAATATATGATAGAGCTAGAATTTGGATCATATCTCATAAGCCCTATTTTATTGGCAATTTACTGTAATTTGGCAATTAAGACATGATCTCATAATCAGATGTTTAAGAAATCAATTTTCTAGATATTGATAGTAGAGAAATTATCATAGCATATCTCGGGTCACAAAGAATATGTTATTAGAATAAAATGTATGTTACCTGACAAAAAAAATTTAAAAACAACAACACAAATTGACACAGAAAGTAAATAATTTTTTAAATTAGCAAAATAAAAACAAGTATTTATTTTTAATAATTGTAGTATTTCATTTGCAAAAATATAAAGTGGTTTTCTTCATAGGCAATGTGAATTTCTATTCGGGCCACAAGGAAACACAGTTTTAGCCTTTGCAGTACAAAACTGCACTTCAATCTAGCTGTGTGAATTATTCCCATGGAGAATCGTTGGCTATTTTGAACACCCTTTTCCCATGCAGGCAGGAGCCTTTAATGGGAATTGTTAAATAAACAGATCATTAGGTTAAGATAATGACTGTCAGCACAGACTTAACCCCCTAAATTAATAATGCTTGATGAAATGGGACCCATGCGTTTTGCAATTGTTAGCAAATATTGAATGTGTAAGATTCCATCATTACCTCATTTTTCATGTTAGTGACTAATAAGGTGGGACCCAAGTGAATGTATAGTTTGCCAAATTGATTGCAGACGTTGGAGGAAATGCAAACATGCAAGGAAAGTCTTCATAAATGTTTTAAAGTGGGGAGAGCAAAGTCTATTCCGTACCTTTTCGTTTTCCTCCTTAAGCATGCAGCTTTTCCAGTTCCTTTTCCCAGAGGTTTGCATGTTAACAGCATGTACACGACACACACTTTTTAAAGTTAAAAAAATTAGAGATAATTCCCCAGTGTCACTGTTCAAATCTAATTAGTGCTAACGTTCAAGATTTTTACTTGCTGTCTTTTCTTATTTATTTATCTACTACATTTATTTACTTATTGCTATGTTTGTTCTTATTTATTTACTACCTTTATTTATTTATTGCTATGTCTTTTCCAATGCCCAAGTAGTACATTGAATACATTTGTTTTTCCCGACTGCGTCATTCATTCCATATAATGATATATTTTATCTAGTGAAGGTGTCTTAAATGGCATTTTATTTTCAATTATTGTAATTACCAATGGACTATTTAATTATATCCCTAAGTTTGGTGATTTGTATGCTTTTCATCTTTTACTTATTGCAAATATCATTGCATGGGTTATCTAGTATACAAAGCTTTTTCCATATTTTGGATTGTTTCTTTGGGATTAATTCCTAGAAAATTCCAAGACAATTTTTGAATATTTAAAAGCACTTAGGGAAGTGTCTAAAATCTTTCAAAGCTTCTATAGAAATAAACTCTTTATATTCTAAATATTTAAATTCCCCTTTCTCTTCAAGAAATGTATTTCCTTTATGTTTAATATTGAAACAGTTTGCTACATTGTGTAGCCTTCTTTATTTCATATTGATGAGGATTCAGTATCTGTAGAAGTTTTATAGCATTCCAAAATCTCTTGTCTCTGAGAGTGTTGATGTGACAACTTTGGAATCTACTCTTCACACGCAGTCGTCATATGGAAGAGGATATGGATATTTTTTCTTTTCTGATTTTCCTGAGGACTGGCTTGGCACCAAAGAGAATATCACAGGTCTGTTAATTCAGTCCACAAGGAAGACCATGGTAATGGTTTGGGACTCACCACCAGTATAACGAATGATTCTTAAACTTGTGTTGGAAAATAGAGTGTGGATGAAGTTCTAGTCCAAGTTCAATAGAAAAACTAAATACAATCTAAATCACTTTATGTTCACATTGATTCCAAATCCTGTCGGTGTTAGGCGGTCAGCTTTGCATCTGGCAAATGGGAGTCACTAAATCCTTGGAAATTATGACATTTCTAAATATCTCATTACCTGAATTTCATTGCATTGTTTTAACTTTCCCTATGAATAGCTCGGACTGTTCACGAAGTAAAATACTTTTAGACATTAGTATAATTTGCTTCGTTCTTGATTTTCTTCTTTGCCTCCCCAGTGAAAGAAATAAGAGAGAGGAAAAAAAAAAACAGACGAAAGAAAAGCTACACTGGTTATATATCAAATCAGGAATAGGAATACAAAGGGAATGCTATTTGGGGATTAAGAGGTTTTTCTTATTGATAATTTGCAGAATTTTATAGATTTGAGTAATTAGTCCCTTTTCAATTATGTCATTGCTAAAGATTTTTTCCCATTCCAAGGGCTCTCATTTTGCTCTTTTGATATACATAGCGTTTTATTTTTAATAGATCCAAGTCAACTATGTTCTCTTCCATTGTGTAGGCCTCCTTTACTATATTTGGTAGTCTGTGTATGCCCTGAAAAGGGGTCCTTAAGTTTGTCCCAATTATCTAATCAGTGATCCTGATAACTCTGGGCTTTACATTTAGGTCTCTAATCCATCTCAAGTTCAATTTTGCGCATAGGGTGAGTTATGGGCCTTGTTTCGTCCTTCTGCAAATGGAGATGCCATTTTTCTGACACCATTTATTATAGAGGATGTCACTCCCCCATTTAATGATATTAGGTGTTTTGTTGAATATCAGTGGCTTGATGCTGCTTTTATTTCTGAGTTGTCTAGCTTGTTCCATCGATCTGTGTATCTATCAAGGTACCAGAAACAGGCTCCTTTGACTACTGTGTTTATGTCGTATGTTTGAAGTTAGGTAGAGGGAGGTCTCCTACTTTGTTCTTCATTTTGAGAAGTGCTTTGCTTATCCTGGAGTCTTCCCTCCCCATGTGAAATTAGTAAGGAATGATTTTAAGGAATTCTTTAAGGAATGATTTTAGGATTTGGATCAACATCGTGTTGTATTTGTAAATTGTTTTTGGTAGAATTGATATTTCCACATTATTTAGTCCTCCTATCAACGAATAAGGGATATTCTTCCATTTGCTTAAGTCTTTTTGGTCTCAAATAATAATGTTCTCTAGTTTTCTTTGCATAGGTCTTTTGTTTATTTAGTTTGGTTTATTCCCAGGTATTTCTTCTTTTGTGGCTGAAAGGTCGGCAAAGACATAAATAGAAAATTCAAAGGGTCAGCTCTTGAATGGCTAACAAACACATAAAGAAATCATTTGTGCTCCAGGAGATGCAAATCAAAACAACAGTGAAGTATCACCTTATACTCGCAATGATGGCCGAATTAAACAAACAAACAAAACCAAAGTGCAGAGATCAATAAATTCTGGAGAGGGTGCAAACAAATTGGAACCCTTATGCACTGCTGGTGAGATTGCAAATATAGAAAAGAAATATGAGGCTGTCTATAACAACTAAGGATAGAAATACCATATGACCTTATCCCTCAAACTGAAACAGTGGCTTAAGTGGTCTAAAAATAGGGGGAGTGCAGGGTGCGTTAAAACGGAAATGAAATCTTTAGTGAAAAGTTCAACTCAAAAAAAGAAAAAGAAAAGAGTATCATACGAGTCAGCAATAATTTGGGGGGATGTACAACACAAAGAAATGAGACATAAGAGGGACAGACGTGTGCTCCCTCATGTTTATTATAGAACAGCTCACAAGAGCAAGAATCTGGGAACAGCCCATATGCCCATCAATAGAAGAATTGATAAAGACATTCTGGTACATTCATACAAAGGAATACTATGCACCCCTAAAAAACAGCAGCAAAAGCATCAAATACCTCATGACACGAATGAACCTGGAAACCATGATGCTGAATGAAATTAGTCAATCACAGAAGGGCAAACATTGTCTGAGTCTACTATGATAAGGCATGCTTCTTTTCTCAGGTGAGGTAACATTCTAAGTCAGCCTCCTAAGCAACACGGTGGGGTGCTTGCCCATGAACCATATGGTAGTTACATAATTGTACGTCAACTCGAAGATGCATAAAAGTGTAGGGCTGGTACCAAACCTGTCAATCAAGTGACAGCCTGATGGCGTCTCGTTGGGGGCATGGCCTTCTCATGAGGAGGTAGTTACATAATTGTATGAACCATATGGTAGTTACATAATTGTATGTCAACTCGAAGATGCATAAAAGTGTAGGGCTGGTACCAAACCTGTCAATCAAGTGACAGCCTGATGGCGTCTCGTTGGGGGCCTGGCCTTCTCATGAGGACCACGGAAATCTCCTTCTCACTCTACAACTCTGCCTTTCTGCTTGCTGGGACACTGGCGGCCAGCCTGAGAGTTGCTGGAGGCCTACCATGTTTCCACCAACCTTGGATCCGAGCACTCTGCACCATAGGCCTGTGACCTTCCTGGATTCTGCACCACTGCCTGCGGCTGTGGGAGTCTGAGGAGGGACTTTTGGACTAGTATCAGACTCATGGAGCTGAGCTGAACTGAGCTGAGACGCTTTCTTTGTACATAGTTACTTCTTTTTAGAAAGCTCCCTCGCAGACATGCCTGAGTGTCACTGGATTTGCTTCACTAGTCAACTCAGCTCAACACAGACCACTCTTTTATATGCGTATCTCACAAATCACTTCAACAAAAGAGACCTCACTTCAGCTGGGGTCAGTTTATCAGTGAGAGGAGAGAGAGATCATTCCGTTGCTGCCATGCACCATTGTGCTCAAGTCACCCCAAATCAAAAGATACTCCTATAAGAGTGATAAGCAAACCTTACTGGAAATTCAAGTCAAGGTGGGGGGAGGGGCAGGCATGTCTCAGAAGAGGTTATAATACTTCTGTTGGTGGGTAAACCATGTGAAGCAACCTCCCATTAGGAAAAATTGCTTAACAATACTTCCATGAAATCTAATGGGAGAATATGTCTTGTACTATGTTACACACGATTTTGTTTGTTTAATAATCACAATCCATACATACTTATCACAATCCATACATCCATCCATTGTGTCAAGCACTTTTGTACATTTGTTTCCCTCATCCTTCTCAAAACATTTGCTTTTTACTTGAGCCCTTGGTATCAGCTCCTCATTTCCCCTCCCTCCCTGATTCCCCTTCCCCCATGGACCCTTGATCATTTATAAATTATTATTATTTTGTCATATCTTACACCGTCCAATGTATCCCTTCACCCACTTCTCTGCTGCCCATCCCCCATGGAGGAGGTTATATGAAGATCCTTGTAATCTGTACCCCCTTTCTCCCTCACCCTCCCGCCACCTTTCCGGTATGACCAACTCTCACCATTGGTCCTGAGGGATTCATCTGTCCTGGATTCCCTGTGTTTCCAGTTCCTATCTGTGCCAGTGTACATTCTCTGGTCCAGTCAGGTTTGTAAGGTAGAATTGGTATCATGATAGTGGTGGGGAGGAAGAATTCAAGAATTAGAGGAAAATTGTACATTTCATCATTGCTACACTGCACCCTGACTGGCTCATCTCCTCCCTGTGACCCTTCTGAAAGGGCGTGTCCAATTTCCCACAGATGGGCCCTTGGTCCCCACTCTGTACTCTCTCTCATTCACAATGCTATGATTTTTTTGTTCTTTTATGCCTGATTCCTGCTCAATTTGATGCCTCGTGATCTCACATGTTGGTGTGCCTCTTCCATGTGGGTTTTGTTATTACTCAGCTAGGTGGCCATCTGTTTATCTTTAAGCCTTTAAGACCCCAGATGCTATATCTTTTGATAGCTGGGTACCATCAGCTTTCTTCACCACATTTGCTTATGTATCTGCTTTGTCTTCAGCGATCATGTAAGCACAGGCTGGTATGCTTTTACCATGTGGGTTTTGTTGTTTCTCAGGTAGGTGGCTGCTTGTTTATCTTCAGGTCTTTAAGACCCCATTAATTTGATAGAGTTTCTATTCAGCATTTGGTAACCCAAGCTGCATGCTACAGACTACTAGGATTTTAGATTTTGTCCTTTTGTGATGCACAACATGGTCCATAGGCCACACCAGAAAAATTTTGATGTGGAAATCCCACTAAGTGAACTAGGCTTTACCTCAAACTCACATGTAGCCCTCAGACTTCAGCCCAGTGTGAGAAGAAGCAAGATGGCTGCTATCTCACGGTTCTAGACTTTGGTTCAGATCTCTTATTTTGAAGGTGCTCAATGAATGGTGGCCCCAGACTACCATGTGTTTACCGTTTTAAAGCCCTCCCTGCTTTCTTAAGACATGTATTTATCTTGTGGTCATGGTTCTGCCTTGGTGAATGAGACTTATTGAAAGTTTTCCCCTATCACCAACTGCATTGTTTGTATAAATAGGGTCCAGTCCCTTAAGAGTTTAATCTGTACAAGTCAGTAATTCATGTATTTCTGTTTGAGCTGGCTATAATTGTGTAATTCCCTTTTATCAACAGTGTTTTAAATTCGATACCACTGGATAAATTAATGACCACATCAACAGAATTACTTTATGTCCCAGGGAGTGATTTATAATACTCTTTATAAAAGAATTATAATGATGTGAAAAATTAACCATAGACATATAAAAACATTTATAGATATGAATGGATTTTGTGTTTGTGCTTAATTCTTGCCCCAATCTGAGTAAGCTTTGGTCGTATGATCTGGCCCTACTCAATCCTCAACCTCATGAAAAACCATTGACGAGATGGGCGCTAGGGCAAAGTGTGACGGAGAAACCAGATGACGCCAGCTATCATAAAGAATGACTCCTCCGTTCTTAAAGGTTTGCCTTCCAAAAAGCAGCCATCCAGGTGAAGCACAATTAAGTCGCGTGAAAGGAGCACTCTTGCGTGTGTGATCGATCCAAGGATAGTGATCGGTCAGTCCAGGTCTGAAGGAAAGAGTGGCATCGGAGTTTCAACTGTGAGCACCCCGCTTTCAGAAGGCCATGGGGAGAGCCAAAGTTCCAAATCCATTGCAGGGTCCGCATAGGGACCACACTGACCACCGTCCAGCCATGCAAATAACCGCTATCAAGCAGCACTTTATAAAGTTGATTATAGAAGATGACCTTATCTTTGATCTCCGTTTTGAATTATTTTAAAGTTGTTTCAGTTTTTCATACTTTCTGCTTTCCTTTTCCATTGAGTTTGTTTTATGTTTTCGTCTAGTCACTGCTGCTGGTTTTCGTTCCTTTTCGTGTTTTGTGTGATTTTTTTATCTATAGATGATTCTATAGGCTAGGTTAATCTATAGTGGATTTTTTATTTATATATGATTTTTATATGTATAGGGTTTTTTATATATGAAACCCAGGATAGGTAAATCTAAAACTGGATTAAAAATTACCTAGAGGCATGGCAGAGGAGAATAGTGGGAGATGGGGAGCTATTATAAATAAATATGAGAAGAAAAAGTTCTGAACTTGATTGTGATGATGACTGTACAATAAGATTGAAAGATTAAATGGTATGATATGTGAAGGGTATGCCAATAAGATCCCGCCACACCGAGGCAAAGCACTGGGGAGTGCAGCGGAACAGCAAGGGAGTGGAGCGACAAGGTCCCCACGGAATGCTGAAGGTGGACTTTGGGGCCAGGGCGTGGTACCCCAACAGACTGGGAAATACTGGACTGGGAAACACTCCTAAAGGCCAACAAGCAATCCTTGAACTGACAAGAAAAAATAATTTGGGGAATGTAATAAGAATTATTAAGGTATCTAAATATACTTAATGATTGTGAAATTGAGTGCTATCGTCCTCTTTTCTCCTCTTTGCATCTTCACAACTTTTCCTTTACCAATGATGGACTCAGCGCACGTGAAATCAACAAAGCAGTATTGGATGCTTGCCTCCAAATGAACAAACAAGCAAAACAAACAAGTGAACAAATTCCTAAATTAATAAATCATTGGTAGAAATGAGACAGGGTAGTTAGGAAATACTATTTACTCTGAACAAACTTAAGATTTTATTGTGAAAGACAGAGAGCAAGAACTCAAATATTTCCATGTACTCCCATGGAGAAAAGTAATAGAAATTCCCAAATGACATTTTTGTGATTACAGCTTGCAGATATAAAATTGGTGGCTTTAAGAGATAGTGAGGATTAAGAGGATATTGTAAATGATTGGAAATGAACTCACTATTGTGAGATTAAGTCGGGAAAAGTAGGTCAACTGGAAACACCAGACCGTATAATGATATGACGTAGTTAGAAATCTCATGGCCATCGAGTCAAGGCTGATTCATTGCAACCCCTTGTGGGTTTCTGAGACTGTAACTGTTTACAGGAACAGAAAGCCCAGTCTTTCTCCCAAGGAGCAGCTGGCGGTTTTGAACTGCAGACCATGTGGATCACACCACATTGCGTAACTACTACACCACCAGGTGATCACTGTGATAATATTAGGCCATGCTAGACCAGGAGGGTACCAGTGGTGTATCCTACAGAGGTGGGTTGCTCAGGTGGACTCCATGGATGAAATGAACTAATTCTTCTGAAAAGAACTTTAAAAAGTGGGAATCATCCTCACATCCCTCCAATACACATTGTCTAGTCTGCTTGCCTGCGCCCCCCACCCCCACCCCCACCACTGCTGGGCTCATGAGAAGAAGCTCGTGCAGTGTAAGTAGGTTTGGCAATTGGGCCTGTTCCCAGGTTGTGAGATATTTAGCAAAAATCCAGAGTTATTATTAGATCTAAATGAAGGCTTTTGTCAAAAGGCCTCTTGAACTGTTAGGAAATCAGAGTGCAAATTGATAATGACACACAACACGTCCCTTGCCTGGCAGCTCCCCGAAGGTTGCTGAGACACCCCCAGGAAGAACTTGTGTGGCCTCGTGCCGACAGCATGTTGCTCAACAGTTTTCCTTCTCCCAAGTCAGCTTGACAACTGCATTCTTTCCTTCCTTATAAGAGGCAAGAGGAGTTGGATTAAAGAGGATGTTTGAACTGAGACTATTAATTTTCTTGCAGTGTGTATTCAAGTCAGAGCCCTTTAAAAGAAGCTTTTGTGGTTTCATAAAATTACAACTTTGGCTATTCGGCTGCCTTTTTCAATGTACAAATGTTGGCTTCTAAAGAAAATTTACTTTATATGAAGAAAGAGATGAAGTGAGTATGTAGTTATCTTAAATATATTCATTTTATATAATAGCTCTGTTACGCAAAGAAACAATTACAGTATTAACTTCTTATTAATAAAAGAAATCCTGAAACAGCCTTCACAAAATTTATAAGATTTCTTTGATTTTCTAGAATATATTTGAAAAAAAAGGATCACTTTATTTTCCCCTGAAACATTTTTGTCTTAAATATCTTTTATAGTAATAATATTTTAACAGTTTTATTGACATATAATTCACATAACACTCAATTCAATGGTTTAAATGTATTTTAAAAGAATTGTGTAATCATCACCATAACCAATTTTAGAACATTGTCTTCATTCTTGCATCCTTTACCCCCTACCGTCCCTGCTATAGCCCTAAGGAACTATTAATCTTGTTACTATTCCTAAGGATTTCAAATTAAAAAGAAATTATATAGAAAAAGATCGATGACAACAAAATGAAATACAGTAAAGCCTTTATCCAAAAGAAGAAACTAATAAAAACTAGAACAAATGAAAAGTGGGTTACAAGGTGTGGTAGTTACATAATCTGTTGTCAACTGGAGAGGATTTAGAGTGAAGGGGTGGAGTCTAGCCTGTCAATCAGGTAGTAGCTTGATGGCCTTATTTGGAGGTGATAAGGAGATAAATAGCTCCCTGAAGGTAGGACACACACTTATTTCCTGCAAGACATTCCTGATGAGAAGCCACAAGGAGCTACCCTGATGCAACCAGAGTCCTGGGAGCTGGAACAGCCACGTGGGGACCCCGGCCAGTGCTGAGATGCTTACAACGCCACAGGATCCACAAGACTCCCCCCACCTACTGGTCTGTGATCTTCCTGCATTTGACGTCATTGCATGTGTTTCGTGAGTCTGAAGAGGACTGTATAGATTGGTGTTGGACATATGGGCTAATATCAGACTTATGGATTTAATTTGGTCTGGGCTGGGAAGTTTTCTCAGTATTCAATTGCTCTTGAACATATAAAGTTCTTTCTTATACACATATGAGTGTCTATGAATCTGTTTCTGTAGTTCACCCAGACTAACACACAAGGGAAAACATATGATACTATGTTAAATTCTAAGCTAACTACATCTGCAGTAATCCACTTTCCAGTGCCCTCTGAGGGCAAGACTACTTATATCCCTAGTCAATGGTCTCTGGAAGCTTAATTCCCATGGGGACTCAATAAACGGATCGGGGGCTTTCACGGGGATATATGGCTTTCTGCAAAGCAGGTAGTCACAATGTAAGCTCTAATATACTTCCTTCCTCTGAATTTTGGATTTTATCATTTACAATTTTTGGATAACATGAGCTACTCTACTTTTTTCATATAGACTTAACCACCCCCTTCACCTAGATGGCTTTTGTTTTAAGAGAAGCTTTAAGATTATTGACACTTTTCTTTCCGATCGCTGGGCACTATCTGATTTCATCACCACGTTTTGCTATGACACTCATTTTTTCAATGATCACGTCACATTGGCAAGTATGGAATAAGGACACATTGTCCAAAATACTGGTTCTTAGGTTAGTGCTTACAATTAAATGCCAGCTCAAAATCAATTTGTAAATCTAATATATATATTAGATTCTCCCTGTGAGTCTGTATAAGTAAGGTCAAGCATTTTCACCTCCTTTACCCACCAACAGAAATGAAATCACCATTTTGGAGACAGATATATCAACCCCCAGCCCCCACCCCCCTTACTGATCATGGTGGCATAATGGTTACATGCTCTGTTACCTACCACAAAGTCAGCGGTTTGAAACCACCAGCTGCTCCACGGGGAAAGGACGAGGCTTTCTACTCCTGTTAAGAGCCACTGTCTCATAAGCCCCCAGAGGCAGTTCTACACAGTCCTATAGAGAGGCCATGAATCAGGATCGTCTCAATGGCTGTGAGTTTAATTTTGTGTTAGTTTGTTTGTTTGCTCACTAGTCACAAATTCCCTTTGAAATTCACTGATCACCATAACAGGCGTTTAATTTTCTGTGACCATGGAACAATGCTCTAAAGCAGGTTCGGTTTAGTCCTGACCTGTCCTCCCTAAATAAAAGCTGACCCTAGCTGAGGTGAGGCCTCTTCTGAAGTAGTTTTTTAAGATGTACTCATAAGGGAGTGATAAGTGGATCATGAACCTTAGACAGACGTCATAACATTGGTTGGGAGATCTAATTACATGAACTGGGAACAGTTGGCTGCCTTTGCCATGGTGTTTGTCCTTATAGCAATGGTCTCATACCATACCCGCCCCCTGCGATTTCTTAACGTCACTCGGCATGATATTCTCCAGCTCCCATCCATGCTGTGATGTGCTTTGCAGTTTGGTCGTTGCTTTTGAAACATGCATTGTGTGTATGCACCATCGTTTGTTTTTTTGGCTAATCTTCGACTAATGGGCTTTTAGGTTGTTTCCAACTTCTTGCTACAATGAACAGTGCTGTCAGGATCATGGGCGTTAATATGCCTGCTCATGTGCCTCCTAGTTCTTTAGGGCCGATTCTCAGCAGAGCCATTGCTGGGTCCCATGTGGTTGCCATTCTCAATGGTTTTAGATGGTATCGCATTGCCTTCCACGTTTGTCCGTGTTTAGAGGTCAACAGCAGGATGAAGAACGGAAGTTGGGGAGCCAATTCTGTCAGCATCATTTGTTGAAGAGACTGAGTCTTTCACAGTTACTTCTTGTTGACCCTTTGTCAAAGATCAACTGCCTATAGGTGGATGCTTTTGGTTTGCGGGTTGCCCTTCTGCTGCAGTGGTCCATGTTTCCCTCCTTGTACCGATAGGAGGCCAATCTGACTACTGAGCTCGTGCGATGGGTTTTGAGATTTGGTAGTGCGGGGCCTCCTTCTTTGCTCCTCTTAAGAAGCTCTTTACTATCTGAGGGCTCTTCTCTCACCATATGAAGTTAGTGATTTAATTTTCCATTTCCTTAAAGAGTGAGGTTGGAATAGGGATCTGTTTCTTTAAAGAATGCAGGTAGTTGGCAGGTATCTCGCTCTACTGTGTCCTGTGAGGCCACTATGAGTCAGAGTGGACTCCATGGCAGTGAGGTGTTTTGTTTTTATTGAAAAGTAATATTGACGTTCTCACAATAGTAAGCCTTTTTCCCAATAAACATGGGGTGTTCTTTCTTGCTGGGATGAAGGGATACCTAAGGTCTGCCTTCTTTCCTTGCCGGGAAGTGGGGGCATGTGGGAGTGTGGAGGCATGGGTGCTGGCAAGGTCACTGGCTCTCCTTGCTGCGGTAGGAGAGGGAGGGGGCAACTGTTAAGAATACCAAGTCCTTCCTTTCTGAGTATCAGGGACAGCTAAGGCCATCCCTGCTGTGTTATTATGATGGTCAGGCCCAGCCTTGCTGCAGTGGGGGTGGAGAGCTGGGACAGTAGTGCCCTGCCTGGGGGTGGTGACAACAGATCTTGGTTGGATTGCAAAGGTGGCCAGGGCCTACCTCACCAGGAAGGGGGGCAGTGGAGGCCTTCCTTGACTAGGGAGGCTGAGTCCTTTCTTGCAGGGTTACAGTGATACCTGGGGCCTACCTTGCTGGGTAGCAGGGACATCTGGGGCCTTGCAAAGGAGAGGGGACGCCAGCACCTTCTTTGCTGTGTTGTGATGGCTGGGCTCTCCCTTAAAGGGAGAGTGGGTGGGAACTAACACAGCAGGACCTTCCTCACCTGGTTCCAGAAACAGCTGCAGCCTTTCTGGGAGAGGGTGGGCATGACTGGGGCCGTCCCTTCTCAGCTGACACTTTGTGAATGTTTCAGCCTGCTCTTTTCAGCTGTCTGGTTTCATAATAAATGGCCCTCCTTCTTGATGTTGATCCCGTTAGTCCTTCGTTTTCAGGGGTTCGATCAAAGATCATGACATGCATGGAGGAATATAAGTGCTTTATTTGTTAGGCACGTGTTTGGCTAGTTTGATATGATAGAAAACACAGTCAAATTTAGGTAGCAATGAAGAATGTCAACTTCCATTTCATGTCTGAAGATGAACTCCAGACACGTGGGGGCACAATGAATTTCTACAAGGGCCTTAGTAGTGGCCTCAACCTGAGCTCAGTCCAGGGGCTGCAGGCCTCCCTTTGGTCTACTGCTTATCACCGTGGGGCTCTCCGTGTTCTCAGTAAGGCCATGCATTGGTACCACCAGTAAAGATGTTAAAACACCTGTATTCCCAGGTCCCAACCCAGAAAATCAATTTAGCCTTTCCACAGTGGGTGCAAAGAGTTCAGTAGATATCACCTTGGGGTGTGGACTGTCTGTGCACGTGCACCTTTATGAAGTTCTCTAAGTGATTCCAAAGTATCCCACTCCATTCCTGCTGATCTCACCGCGGCGTACTGTGAAATAAGTACTTGGGTCTTGTTAAAATGCAGATTATGACGGACCAGGTTTGCATAGCTAACATACTATGGATTGTGAGAAGAAGGAAAAATATCTGTCTCAGGAGAGGTAAAGCTGAACTGTTTTTTAGAATCGAGGATGGGGAGACTTTGTCTCATGTATTTTGGACATGGTATCAATTCTATCCGATCACTCGAGAAGGACATCATGATTGATAAAGCAGAGGGCCTGAGGTGTGTGTGTGGGGAGGGGATATAAGACCCTACGTGGGATCTACTGACATGGTGGTTACAGCAATGGGCTCAACATCAGCAAGGAAATGGACCACGACCAGGCAATGTTTCCATCTGTGTGCAAGGAGTCTCTGAGAGCCAATTAACTCTAAGTCATATAATTATAACAGATGACAGAACATTAATTATGATAATAATAACATACAAGAAGCTCCTGGGCTCTAACATACAAGTTCCTTCAAGGTATGGCTTTTCTACTTGTCTCATGATTTCCTTGATGTTGCCCCCACTATTCCCCAGGATAGCACGCTATACCCCAACCATTCTGCCTATTTGTAAGTGCCTTTATGCGCCTGTGTTCCCTGCCTTTGTGTGTTTGCATTGCCCGGCTTCATGTGCTTGTATCACAGGGAGGATGGTTTCCTTTATATGGAACAGACCCTTCTTATTGTATTTAAATGCACCTAGGGAATTACATAATAAGGAAGATGGGAGAGAATCAGTGCATTTGACTTAGGGTGCTGGTGAAGAACATTGAAAGTGCCACACACTGCCACAAGGGCAAACAGCTCTGTCTTGGCAGAAGTACAACTATAATACTCCCTCGAAGCACGGGCAGTCATACTTCAGCTCAAGCTCTTGGACAAGCTGTCAGGAGAGACCAGAGCCTAGAACAGGACACCCTGCTTGCTAAAGTAGAGGGCACCGAAAAAGAGCAAGAGCCTCCAGGAGTGGGCTCGATGCAGCGGCAACAACAACTGACCCAGATGTGAGAACGATGTTGAGGATGGAGTAGGGACAGGAGATGTTTCTGTTGCATGTGTGATCGCGAATGATTCCATGGCACCCAGCAACAGCCACGACAACAACAACAATAACACGGAAGCTACATTAGGCTCAAACATAACAATGATTTTGTGGATGGTACAGTGGGTTAGTTTATTGTGCCAACCTGGCCGATAAACACATGTGGGTTTAATTGAAGGGTGGAGGGATAAATGGCTCGGTGAGCCTTGCCCTTCAAGTTCTCCAGTCTCTTGCTTTGTGATGGTCCCACCAGGGTGCAGCTGCCATAGCAGTTCCCTGTCTCAGCTTGCAAGACTGACTTCCTACAAGACATCCCCAAGGAGAAGCCACAAGGACCTACCAGGATGCAGCCCTGGGTGCTGGAGCACCCGTGTGGAGACCCCTGCCAGCACTCATATGCTTACACATTCACTGACTCGGCTTTCTTCTTGCAGTTGGCATCATTGCGTCTGTTTTGTGAGATGGATGAGGACTTTGTGGATTGGTATTGGACATATGGGTTAATGGGTTAATGTTGGACTCATGGGCTTGGGCAGCACTGGGTTGGAATGTTTTCTTGATGCACATTTACCCTTTATATAAAACTCTCTCTTATACATGAGTTTCTGTGGATTTGTTTCTCTGAAGTACCCAGACTAACACACAGTGCTAGGCATCTTTTCTTCTGTTGGTTATAGGGTTGCAATGAGTCAGCATCGACTCAACAGCAATTAGCAACAGCAGCTTCTATGTCAAGTGTTCCTTCCTCCTGTATCCATTATGAGTACTGACCATACAGAATTCAAAATACTCTTTAACCTTTGATTCCCTTTCTTCACAGTTTGAAGATCCTTGTGTGTGCTTCATCCCAGTCTATATTGTTAATTTCTGGAATGCTAAAGGCATGTCCTGCTCAACTTTGTATCTCATTGCCTATCAACTGTCCATGTATAAAGTATATATTTTATTTTCCAATGTAGCTTCCAAATAGTATGGAGAATCCAGTTAGTCATTCTTGCCAATCTGCTCTTTCTGTCATGAGTCTTAGCAACAGATAAATATACAAGTACCAGTGAAGAAGGATATCCTACAACGGTGAGGTGCTAACTCTCTCTTGTGTCCTCAGAACACCTAGGACATGTGAGCTTTCGAATGCTCAGACCTCTCAGAATAAATTTGCTTTGGTTGCCTATCTTCAGTCATTGTAAGGTGTGTCCTTTACAATCAAGTACGACCCTTAGCAACCCCGTAGGACAGAGTTTGACTGTACCGTCGACTTTCCAATGTTGTCATCTTCTGGGAGCAAATCTCCCAAAGACTACCTGGTAGATTAAAATCACCTACCTTTTGATTTGTAGCTGAATGCTTAATCACTGCAAAACCAGGACTCCCTAATAATGTTGAGTAAGTGAACAGGATACTCACTCACTTGAGTTCAGTGTTGTTTACATTGTTGAAATAAATCAAAATTGCCATTGCTTCCCACAGGCCAAAGGGAAGAGAGACAAAATGAATCCTTTTCTTTTGCCTGGTGGCTCTATTAGCTGTTTCCCAGGCTGAGCACAATCTGCATCCTGTCCAGGCCCCATAATTTCTGGCAGTTAAAGAAAGACGCATGAGTATTGCCAAAGCCTGGTGAGACTTGTACTCAATGTAGTGTGACTTGCAGGATGTGGGAAATGTGAGAGGGCAGTTTGCTTTGATTTTTCTTCCTGTGTCCCACGCAGGAAATGTCCTATGTAAGGGGAGAGCATTGAGCAAGAGTTAGCACTCAGTTTAACTTTAGATAAAAAAATAGAGAACACGTACATTTAATCCAACTCATTTCTGTCAGCTATCCCTTGTGGGTGAGGACTCTGCGTTCCGTGTTAGGAAGATGAATTTAATGAGTCATAGATTTTTCTTTCAAGGACCTCAGAGATGTGGTCAAGGAAGGCAGGCAGTTAACAGTTAGCCAAAGAGTATGGTGCCGTGAGAACAGAGGAGACAAAGCCATTACTTATATGCTAGTGTTGTACAAAATATGATCGCGCTCTCGTGGCAAAGGAAACTTCAAGAAAAGGAAGACAATTTCCAGAAAATGGGCAAAGGAAGAGATCCAAAAGGAACACAGTCTGACAAGTCAAAGAGACAAAGCAGCGAGTGGTGCACCTGTAGACACGGTCCCCAGCCGGGATGCGGAAGGCATGCTCCTCAAATATTTGAATGTTATATTTGGAATTATTTGAAGCTGGCCTAAAAGTTTATGTCATTAAACAAGCTGTGCTTCGTTGTCTGACACCTGCGGTGCTCCTGCTGATCTCGAGTTGGTTAGGCTTGAAGCCACACGAGTCAGAAGAAGCCTCCAGCTTAACAGATGGCCCAGAGAACATGAATCGCTTATAATAAACCTGTACGAGCCATTTTCTTGATACGAATCTCTTTTTCTCTCGCTTTCATTTTGCTTCTGTAGAGAACCCTTCTTAACACAATTGCTTTTAAATTTTAGCCACCCTCTAAAGACACTTAGCTGTTGGGGTGCTAAGTAATGATGAATATTTATTTTGGTTTAGGCTCCATTCACAAGATGCTGTCACTGTTGTGAGGTTTAGTCGAGTCAACGATGAACCATAGCGACCGCTCATACAGTAAGTAACACAGCTGCTGCCTCCGCCCATGCCATCCTCACCCTCGATTCCATTCTTACAGCCGTGGTTTCAACTCACCTCATTGAGGGCCAGCTGCCCTTCCACTGCCCCTCCACTTTGCCAATGATGATGTCCTTCTCCAGGGCCTGGTATCTCCTAACAATAAGCTAAAAGAAATGTAAGACAAAGTCTTAATTCTTGCACCTAAGGAGCACGTGCAGTACTTCTTCCAAGACTGATTGGTTTGACCTTTAAACCGTCCACGGTACTCTCAATATTTGGTCTTCCCCAGAACCACAATTCAACATCCACACTCACATGCACGAAGCATGTGAAAATACCGTGGCCTGGGTCAAGCATGTCTTAGTGCTCAAGGTAATCTCCTTGCTTTTCCATACACTGAAGAGGCCTTGTCCAGCAGACTTATCAAATGAAACACTTCCTTTAAGAGTTTGCTGCTTCCATGAGCATTGGGTATGGATACAGGCAAGACAAAATCCTTGACAACTTCAAACTTTTCTCCATTTATCATGACGTTACTGATTGGTCCAGTTCTGAGGATTTGGGTCTTCTTTACATTGACCTTTAATCCATACTGAAAGCTGAAATCTTTGACCTTCACCAGTAAGTGCTTCAAGCTAATCAAGCATGGCTGTGTTATCTGCATATTGTACATTGCTAATAAGAATTCCTTCCATCCTCATGCCATAGTCTTCTTCATATAATCCAGATTCTCTAATTAGCTCAGCAGACAATTAGAATAGGTATGGTGAGAGAATAGATCCCTGGCACATATTTTCCTGAATTTAAACCATTCAGTGTTTCCTTGTTCTGTGTGCCCAACTGATTCCTGATCCATGTACAAGTTCTACAGGAGCACAATGAAGTGTCCCCAAATTCCAATTCCTCTCAAGGCTATCCATAGTTTGCTATAGGCTACACTGTTGAATGCCATTACAGAGTCAATAAAACACCAATAAACAAATTTCTGCTACTTTCTGCTTTCAGTCAATATTCACATGACATCAGCAATGTCATCTCTTGTTCCTTGTCCTATTTAGAGTCTGGCCTAAATCAACATCCCCTGCCATACTCCCAATGAACCATTGATCCGATTACTATCTCTATAGATTCATCCATTCTAGATTTCACATAAAGAAAAACATTTAAAAACTAATAACTATAACCAAGTAAAACAGATAAAAACCTCAATGGAAAGGAAAGCAGAAAATATTTTTAAAAACCAGAACAAATTTAAATACATCATAAGAGAGACTAAAATCAGGATGCTAAATTCAAAACCCCACTGCATGTGCAACACTCCTTCTTCTGTGGTATTCTGTATGATCGCAAGGTGGTTCACCTCCCTGGCTATGGACAGAGTGGTTCAGTACACTGGAGGATGAGTCCGTGTGTCCTTCCCCTTCCCGTGTTTTTTAAAACTGCAACAACTTTAAAATGGGTCAGAGGGAAATCGAATGAAAAGATATTACATTTTGACCTAGCTGTGTTTTCTGTAATGGACTTTCCAGCGCTCACTGATAACAAGGGTATTCACGTCCCTCAGCTGTGATCCGAGGAGGTTTACCAGAGGCTTAATCCAGGTGTGCACCCTGCAAACGGATCGTGAGCTTCTTCAAGCCAGGTGTTCACAATTTAAACTCTGACACCATTCCTTCCTTTAAACTTGGATTCTGTTAAGTACAATCTTTGAATCACAAATTCTGGTGTGCTTCTTCCATTTAGACTTAGTTGACATGTCACTTAGATGGCTGCTTGTTTGAAAGTAAATCTTTGACACCCCAGATACTGTTCATTGCATTACTCTCTTCATCACCCTTTGTTATAGCACCCACATCTTCAGTGAACTCTCCGTGAGAGTGAGCATTGAGTACGACCATGTCATAAGAAATAATTGTTCTGAGATTTGGACTAGAATTAAGTGCAAGCCCCAAATCCATTCATGCATCTGTGGTTCAAGTATGTCTGTGGTTCACCTTAGTGGTACAACTGCCATTTATGTTGGAGAAAATTGTCAATCAGCTAGCTGGGACAGCACTTTCATTGCTATCGGGTCAGTGCTGACTTACAGCAAGTCTGTAGGGCAGGGTAGAAATGCCTTAAAGGAAGCTCTTTGGAAATAGTTGGGTCCCTCCCTGTTATCCTGTTCTCTGGCTCCTATTTGAGGATATTATGCTTGCATCTATTTCATCCATCTGTGACCAACGTACAGCTGATAGCTAGCAAGAACAATAGAGCCTAGTTCATTGATACCATTATTTATCCTTCAGCGTAACCTACCTACAGGCCTCCTGCTCTTTGTGATGATTATCTTTTCTTCTTACGTCATTGTGGTTATGGTGTGTCACGTGCAGCAGAATGCATCATAGCGAATACACTGGAAGAATTAACCCCTAGGCATATGATGAAAGTATATTTTCACTTTAGGACTAGAAATGGTGAGACCTTTACTTCTCATGCACTATTTTGTAAAATTTTAATTTGTTTGTTTGTTTTGTTGTAGTTGCTGTTATTTTCTTAATCTGATTTTGGGGAATGCACCTGAGGCTTTATTTCAGTCCACTGAGGAAGACAACAGGAAAGGAAGTATTGGCTGTATCCCCGAGCAGTGAAGGAAAGTCTCATGATGCTGGTATTAAGCTCGGACATCACAACCTCTCTTGAAAACTATCTATAGAAGATTGAGAGTTTTCCGGGAATTGAATAAGTGACCCAACGATAAGGGGAAGTGAATCAAGAGAGAAAAGGGTGAATAGGAATATTGGGGACCTGAATCTCAGGGAGGGAGGTAGTGAACAAATAGGAAAGATTTTGTATAAATATAAAACTATATTGTTGTATGGTAATAGTTGAGACAAATTGAGGGCAGAGAACCTATTTTATCCTATAGGACTGTTCCCCACCTCAGAGTATTCCATACATCATACACAAAACACACATATATGAGATCACAACAGGGCAGCATTTACCGAAAAACAGAGGAAGAATGGAAACAGGAGTCATGGGAAGGAAATGGGATATGTGATATTACATTACGGGAATGGCAATTAATGATCTGAGACAAGGTGTGTATGAATTGTCATATGGAAAATGGATTTTTGTCTGTAAACTTCAACCCAGTTCAGAATGAAAAAAAAATCTTAAAACAAACAAACAAACAAAAAAGACAATGTAAACCACATGGATCCCAGGAGACCGTTGCCTAACTGACTTGCTTTGGAAACATCTTCAGAGGATTGCTATTGGTGCACGTACTATTTGGTGACGCAGCAGGCTAAGGAGGATGAAAGCATCTCTTACCAAGATGGATTAACACAATAGCTGGATGGATGTCCTCAAACATGCCATGATCTTGATGACCACACACTGGGTGGTGACACTTAATTCTGTTCTACATTGGGGAGTGGGGCATTGGAGGAGTAGAATTGCCTGCATTTACCTACCTATTTACCTAACTACTTGCCTGCCATCTCTCTATCTGTCATAACCATGTAAAACTCAACATACAAAATCAACCTTGCAGCAAATTATCAAATTTTCAGTTGTGGTTGCATGATAAGTGAATGATATGTACTGACAATGTAAAATCCGAACTCACAGTGGAGTAAACAACTGAGAGAAAAGAGAAAGGTGCTTGTAACCCGAACTTGTGATGTGGTGGTAAGCAGGATGCATGAGCACTGATTGAATAAGAAAGGGATGTTTTGTATGCGACTTCATGTGACTAAAAAAAACACAAAAGAAAAATACAATAGCAAATATTTGGAGGTTTAGGGATGAAGAATAGTTTACACAAGGGACTTTTACATAAGCATGTTACATTAAAATAGCTTATACAATTCACTGGCTTGATTATTTATCTTTTAAATCCCTCCTCAGATTGCTGTCAAATCTTTAAAATCTTCAAGTATTTTCTGCTTTCTGCTGCTCCAGATTGCATTAGTCCCTATGTTCCTGCATGTCCCACTCTGGGCATTATTTAATCCATCTGTCCATTCACGGAGCTTCCTCAGGTGCTATTCTGTTGTAGACTCCATGGTAGGAAGAGCTGTTTGGTGTAGTGCTGACATGTTGCCATCCAAGTGGCCAGCAGTTTGAAACCACCAGCAACTCTGTGGGAGACAGACTGGGTGGACTTTCCATTCCCTTAAACAGGTACAGGCTTGGCAGCCCATGGGGGATTACTGAGTCAGTATTAACTCAATGCCATTGAGATTGTGTGTGTGTGTGTGTGTGTGTGTGTGTGTGGTAGTTACCTCATCTGGCATCAATTTCAGGATTCAGAATGTAGGGGTGGAGTCTAGACTGTCAATATGGAGATAGCCAATGAGACTTCTGTGTGGGCATGACCTTCTCCTGAGAATTCTGGGAAATCTGGTGCTTCCTCTTTGGAGGCAGAAGGCACCTCTCTCTATATATTACTCCCTTGAAGACATTGCAGAAGACAAGCCACATGGATGCAACCAGACTTTGGAAACCCGAGAAGCCACAGAGAGACCCCTGCCAGTGCTGAGATGTTTGCAATGACACTGGATCCAAAGGCTTTCTACTCACTGGCCTGTGAGCTTCTGCATTCGGTATCATTGCATGTGTTTCATGAGTCCGAAGAGGAGACTCATGAACACAGTATAGATTGATATTGGGAATATGGGCTAATATCAGACTAATGGACTTGATCTGGACTGGGCTGGTATATTTTCTCAATGTTCAATTGCTCTTGTATATAAGTCTATTTCTTATACACGTATGTGTGTCCACGGATTTGTTTTTCTAGTTACCCAGACTAACACAGTGTGTGTGTGTGTGTGTTTTAGACAGTTGTAAGTGTTAAAGATACAATGTATATATAAATAACAACCTGAGTGTGCCACATGGGTTGTGGAAAAGCCATGTGGAAAAGCAGGCAAGCAGGGAAACTGCTCTCTCCAGGATGGACTGGCAGTCATTGAATGGCAGGGTGGAGGTTTGGAACAATTATGTGGTGAGATGAACAGAGTGCATGGCTGGGAGGTGTGTGCCATGCTAAAAAACAAACAAACAACGAAAACGACATGAAAGTCCCATGTGGTTGGATTATAGACTATGAGGAAGAAGAAAATGTAAGAAAATACTGGCCAGGGAAGCAAGAATAGCATCTTATGGGACCTTGAAGCCATGTTATGTATTTTTATTTTTATTAAGGTAAGAGAGAAGTCGCTAAGCATTAGTTTTAGTGAGATCTGTTTATAACTAGATCACGGATGAGAAAACTCTAATGTGTGATCAGATTGGCCCACTACCTCTTTCATCAGGAATAATGTTTCATTGGAACACAGCCCCATTTGGTTGCGTATGGCTTCTGACTGCTTTCAGACCAACTAAAGGAGCCAAGTAGTTCTGACAGAGACCCAATGGCCACAAAGCCTCGCATGTTTGTTATTTTGCCTTTTACAGAGAATATTGATTAAACCCTAGGATATTCATTTTTAGATAATGCAGATAGGTGTTTAGCATGTACTCTCAGACTATACTGTGTTCAAACCATCTCTAGACTTATTTACCTCCCATATGATTCGACACAGGAGCACTGGTGGTATAGTGGTTAGCATGGGGCTGCTCGCCACAAAGCCAGCGTTTCAAAAACACCAACTGCTCTGTGCGAGAAAGATGAGCTTTTTGCCCTAAAACTAGTGAGTCTCGGAAAGCCACCGGGGCAGTTCTGCTGTGTTCTGTAGGCTCACGACACGCCAGCATCAGCTTGAGGACCGTGAGTTTGGTTTGCAGTGTTGGTGGAACTAGGCTAAAGATGCGTGGTGGGACAAGGGCTAAGTGGTTCGGTGCTAACGGAAATGTCGATAGTTCATATCCACCACTAACTCCATCGGAGAAAAAATGCCAGCCATCTTCTCCCATGAACATTAAGCAGTTCTACTCTGGAAATCAAGATCCACTTGAAGACATGCAACAATATTATTAGACTGTGAGGCAGTATTAGACTTAATTTGCCTTAGTCTCTCCAGCTCCTGACACATTATTAGTATAATTATTCACTTATTGATTGAGTCAGTCTTGTTCATATACCTCATAAATCATCCGGTGCGCGTCTTAATATAACTGATTCAGAACTTAAAGCCAAGGGAGGTTAGGTCATCTCCCAAACACTCGGCCATTCGGTAGTCACATGAGATGTCCAGTCCAGGTCTCCTGAATCTCATGCGTGCCATCTTTGACCTTCCTCAGATTCAGTTGTCCAACTTAGTCTGAACAATTAAACATGACTAGAATCAGGAGGCCAAGAGGCATGGGTCTATGTATAGAATCATACTTTTAGAGCCATAGTGGCTTATCTCGGAGGAAAAAACAAATGTGCCCAGAAGCTTAGTCTCAATCAGTGTCCTAATTGCCTCTTTGTAGCAGAAGTTTAGCGAGCGGGGCTGAGAGAAACACCCCAGAACGCCGGAGACTGGGAGTTCTCCCCGAGGTGAGCAAGGGGAAGCGTGCTGCAGAAACCTCCTTATTGCAGCTCCACATGCCACTGCCCTCTCTATTAGGAGGCTCGAAATATAATTAGGAGACAAGCAGCACAGATGCTACAGTTTACAATATCCAGAAGAAACAGCCGAAATGGGTAAGACATGAAAGGATAATTTTGCTTATACAAAATAGCAGACTGAAAACTAAAACCAAGAAAAACAAACAGGCAGATGGAAAGAGAGAAGGCATTGGCACAGCTGTGGGCATGGTTTAGACACCCAGATGCGACATAATGTGTCGGTGGGGGTGGGGCGGTGGAGAGGAAGAGATTCTGAACAAAAAAAAAATTCTAGATTAAAAAAAAAAGACACTGGAGAATAATGAGTTCCTGAGCTCTCCACCTGCAAGTGGAGCTTGCAATCCTCTCCCCGCCCTCTCACTGTGGACGGAAGTCATTCCTTGGGGGAGGGAGGAAGAGGAGTCAAGGACAAAAAAATGCTAAATAGAGGCCATTCCTAACATAAATAGAGGTCAGTTCCAGGCAAGAAGGAAGCAGCCGTCAAATAAAACTTGCCACGGTGGAAGAAAGATGTGGCTGCTACCCAGAGAGAATGAATGGTGGGGTGTAGTTTCATTGTCAGCCTTGTGCCTTCCAAACCGGCCCACGGGCCCGGCTGTCTTTCCAAGCAGTGCTGTTGCATGGGGAGGGAAGAGAGAAGATCCTAACGCACTGAGAGCCGACCGTGCCTGGAACACTACCAATGCCAAAGACGAGCGGGGGAAGATTTCAGCGGTGTTGGTTCTCTGTGGTGAGCGGTTAGGACAGGGAAGAACTGAATGGAGTTGATAGTTGGGTCTTCATCATACCATAGAGAGTGTCCTTCCGCCCACGGAAGTACAGACGCTAGTTGGGTGCCATCTGAAGGAAGAAGGCCCCCCTGTTTCCTAAGATTAAAGACGCACCGCTGGGAGGAGGGGTCAGTTCTCTGGAAAATGGTGACACAGAAAGGGCAGCTGGGTGGCCAGAGGAGACACGGGACAAGGGGGGCTTAATCCTGCCGTGTCTCCATAGGACTCCTTTTGAACGTTCAGTATGTACCTGGGTGTTAACATCACACCTGGCTGGCTGTGCAATTTTATCCTCACTCTGTTGTGAGCGCCGAGGGGGCAGACCTTGCCCACCAGCCTCGTGTGTTCACTGGGACCCCTGAGAAGCCTGGTCCTGCTCTCGAGCTGCCCAGGAGGTCTGCTTACATGAAGGCAACGTGAATGGCTGCTGTTTGCCATCGATTCCACCTCATAGGATTCCTAAAGGTCAGAGCAAGGAGCCCTGGTGGTGTAGCGTTGCTCATATTGGGCTGTTAAAGCCAGCGCCTACAGTTCAAAACCACCAGACTCCCGTGAAGAAAGACCGGGCTTTCTACTCCTCCGGTAAAGCATTGCATTCTCAGAAACCCACAGGGGCAGTAGCCTGCCCTACAGGACCCCTAAGAGTCGCCATCAACTTGAGGACAGTGAGTTTTTATTGCTCTCCATATGTCCTTATCAATGAGAATAAATCGGGTTTCCACTCCCCCCTTCTCCCCCACCCCCAGATTCCCATAGTGAGCAAGTATGTCTATAAAGACATGTGCATGTTTGAAAGCATGGTCCTGCTCCAGCTAACAGTTTTCAAGATGTTCTTGGTCTGAAATAACCTCTCCATGTCCTATTTATCAGGGCACTCTGCTTGATGGGCTCCCCCCCCCCCCCCACTACACACTCGCCACAGGTCTATCTACCAGGACGGCATTCATCCCAAGAGCTATTTCCATCGTGGCTGCTCTTTCTCAGCTTCCTTTAAATGCGCTAGTCAAGTGAAGTGAGTGTGTGTCTCGAACAAAATAATTAGCTCTTTCTAAAATGAGATTTCCTTATCTATAAAGGCAGATCACAAAGCCATTTCTACACATAATAGAGACGAAGTATATTTTCTCCTTCATCTTTTTAAATTCCTTCCCCAAAGGCAGAGACTAGCACAGAGCTGAGCACACAGTATGAAGGGGGCATCTCTTCCAGGGCCCCCCCTCTGCCTGCTCCTGCCAGAAACAAGTCACATTTCCCACGTCGGCAGGATATGGCTCTTCGTGGGAAGAAAAATCCTAGCTGTGCATTCCAGTCCTGGGGTCTTTGCTCCGGCTCTTTGGGGGTAAAGAGAAGCCAGGTTTTACAACAAGTTTCCCAGGGAACTGATGGCAGTGTCAGCCGTTAGACTACGCACACTGTGACAGCAGACGAGACACGGACTGCAGGCTCTTTTATGAGCCCACAACACTCTGCATGGACGGTTTATGGAGACCACAGGAAACTCGAGAGACGATGGCATTTGTACCATTTTCTGACATGGGAGAGGAGCAATCATTGCATCATTTTTGACATGGGAAGCTACTGCTGGAAGTCATGTCAAAGTCAGCCTTGTTCAGAGAGTGTGTGACTGAAAAGAGAGAGAAAGCTCCAAGCCAAGTAGCAGTGGGCTTGATGCCCACTTCCTTCCAGAACTGCAAAGAAAATCTTCCTTTTTGATTCCAGGGTTCTCGGCAAACAAGCCTTTAGAGAACGCTGTTCTACTTAAGTCACTCAAGTTGCAACGTTGCATCGGAAATCTATGTAAACTGGGCTTATTCTTTCATCAAACGACAAAAATGAAGTGCAAAAAGCTTGAGAAACCTGCATAGACCCGCCAACAATAAGCAAGTGCAATGAGAATTGTCTTCTACTGTCTTTCCCTATTGCCCTTGTAGGTGCAGAGATGAGGATTTCAGGTTTGGAGAAGAAGAGGAAGGCATGTGTCCTAAATAAAATGAAATCTTGCAGATATTCATTTAGGCCTACTACCTGAGCAGAGAGAATTTTCACTGAAAAACACGGTGTTTTTTAAGGCATCGATCCACAGTGAAATGGAGGGAAGTTTACAAATTCCTGGTAGTTTGCTCTCTGCCTTCATAGGATTGCCTGTTTCCCCAGGAACCCTGGGAGAGGGAAGGGGCAGATGGTCCCTAATGTTCCTGAAATGCAGAACTTTCCTATTTACACTGACATCTCGTGGTAGTTCTTTGTAATTGCAGTCTTCATTGTTTAACATTCAGTAATTTCGATATTTATTTTTCTCATTCCTGCATCAGTAAGGATCCGTGTTGAATCAATGGGCTAAGCCTTGCACTGGTAACTCCAAGATTGGTGGCTCTCAGAGAACAACACCAGCCACAGGAGAAAGGGGAGCTTTTGGCAATTCTGTTCCGTTCAATTGGGTGGCTATGAGCCAGAACTGACTATATTGAAGTGAGTTTTTTTTGGGGGGCGGGGGGATGTTGGTGGATTATGGGTTAGTGAAAAAAAATTCGAAACACCTCCTAGGTGCTAGGCATTCAATAACACTAAGCCTTGCTTACAGAGGACCAAAGGAAAAATGGTCAAGATCAAAGGAAACATTCTTAGAATACCTCCACTGTGATGAATAGTGTAAAATCCACGACTGCATGACCACTTTTATCCATCCAACCCACCCACTACCTTCAAGTCACAGCAACTCTGTAAGACAGAGGAGAAGAGTTTCCCAACGTTTCAGAGACTCTGACCTTTATGGAAGCAGATTGAATCATCTTTCTGTGTGGAATGGTTGCGGGTTAAAGCATCAATCTTGGGCTTAGCATACTGACATGTAGCGCACTCCGTCATCAGCAGCCCACAGCACCTGGTGAGTGAGAGTCAATAATGACCGCGCTGGCCTGTGGGCGTGCGCTCTCTTACTGGAGCCTCACAATGGGGAATGGGCACAGTCTATTTTCAGAATTGTGAAAAGTAAAATCATGAAATCCCACCTGTCATCCAGGTTTAACTACTTCTTAAATCGTGAAAGTGGTGTTAATTCCTAGCTATGTAAACAACCATGTGACAAAAATGCAGGAAGAGGGGTGTGTGTGTGTGTGTGTGTGTGTGTGTGTGTGTTCATGCATGGATACCCCCTCCAAAGACATGGGGAAACGCTCCTCAGGGCCGAGCTTTCGTAGAATGGATTTTCCCCTCTAGGTGAGCATTGAGCGCGCGCTCTCAGAGCACCAATGGAGTCCCCTGGGAGGGTTTCTCTGGTCACAGTGAATTTTTTCCTAAATGCAGTTCACTAGAACCTCCTTGTTTGTGAGTGCCGATTTAAGAGCATGGTGTTCAGCTGTGAAAATCTGTTTCCGGCTCCGTAAAAATGGTGCAGAGACTGTTGTCTTACATGGACAGAGTGATGGGAGACACTCAAGCGTGTGAGTGGTTTGCTAGTTTCCAAAAAGGTGAAATGTCCGTTTATGACAAACCTCATTCTAGATGTCAGTCAACTTCGCCAACGGACGAAAATGTCAACAAAATCCGAGCACTGTGCCTTGAAGATAATGGACCAGTGAAGAGATGAGAAGTTGTCTGGGTTACTTTGGAGCTCCATTCAGCACATTGTAACGGAAGCTTTGGGAATGAGAAGGGTCGCTGCGAAATTTGTGCCTTGCATTCTGACCGACCAGGAAAAAGAGTGTCGAGTGGAAACATGCCATGCTTTGAAAGAACAGCCCTGAAGTGACCCAGACTTTTTCCCAAAGGTCATTACTGGTGATAAGACCTGGCACTATTCTTACAACCCTCAAACAAAGATCAATCAAGCCAGTGGAAGACGCCATCATCACCCCCCACCCCACCCCCAACCACTCCCCCACCAAAGGCTCATCAACTGGAATCAAAGATCAAGACGTTGCTTATTTGTTTTAATTTGTTTTTTGATATGAATGGGATAGTGCATTTGGAGTTTGTTCCAGCAGGTCAGATTGTTCATCAAGCTGTCTATAGAGAGGTTCTGAAAAGATTGTGTAACAGCGTTCGACAAACAAATGCCTGATTTGTGGCAGGTCGTCTTTTTGTTTCCGTGAGTGAAGAGGGGCACGAAAGGACAGTGATTTGATGACATAGAGGAGGTGAAGAAAAAAAGGAGGAAGGTGCTGTCAGCCATCCAACTAGATGAGTTTGAAAAAAATGTTTCTAGGAATAGAATCACTTTACAGGTTTTTACAAATGTATTAAGTGTAATGGAGAGAACTTTGAAGGTGATAAGGATGCTTGGTAAAACTAAATAAGTAAATAAATACATTGCTTTGAAAAATTTGTGTGTGTGTGGGGGGGGGCTACCTACTTGTAATCTTCTTGGAAGAGATGGCATTTGAAAATGCTTCTACGATTAATTACGTTTACTCTACATAATTTAATCCATTAAAAACCAGGTCATTGCACGCCAGATTCCTATTAATTCAATTATATTCCGTTCAATTCAATTGACTAATCCCAAACATGCACTACTGACACTATTGCTTATATTGCTGTTAGGTTCCTTTGGGCTGGGTCCTCTCTTGATGCCCCTGTGTTAACAGAACAAAGCACTGCCCAATACGACACCGGGGTTGTTGCACTTGGATTATATGAAGTAGCATGAAGTTTAGGATGGGAGAAAGGCTCATCCATAGCACTTGATATGCAAATGTCACAACCTTGCCTGCTGAAAGTCAGTAATTTAAGCTTTGGGTAATGAAGATCAAGGATTGCAAAAACCCAGTGTAAAGAATACCAGAATTCTTACAACTGGACAAATAGGTAACATCATGAGAAATGGAGAAAAGATTAAAGTTGTTAAGGATTTTATCTTGCTCTTTGGGATAAAATTCCAATGGGTGCTCATGGAAACAGCTGTCAAGAGGTCAAAAGATATATCATATTGTGTAACTCTTCTGCACAGACTTTTAAGGTGCTGAGGAGCCAATATGTTACTTTGAGGACTAAGGTATTGTATTAGGCCAGTTCATGAGAGAAACAAATCCAGTGACACTCATATATATATATTTTAAAAAGCTTCATATCAAGAAGTAAGTGTATGTCAAGAAAGCATACCAGCTCATTTCAACTGCATGAGTCTGTTTCTTCAGACTCATGCAGCCACTTGCATTGATGTGGAATGCAGGAAGATCACATTTGATCCATGGTCCCCTGGGAAACAACAAGTCTCCAACAGCTTTCAGGGTCAGTGGCAAGGACATGGAGGGGCAGCATGAGGGGCAGTTCCCAGAGACTGCCTTCTAAGAACATCACACCCCTAAGGAGACAGAATTAGGCCGTAACTTAAAAAAATCATTTTGGGGAGGCCTCTTACAGCTCTTACCACAATCCATCCATGTGTCAAGCACATCTGTACTTATGTTACCATCACCATTTTAAAAACATTCTCTTTCTACTTGAGCTCTTTGTATCAGCTCATTTTTCCCTCCCCCCACCCTCCCTCCCTCATGAATTCTTGATAATTTACAGTTTATTATATTTTTTGGGTGTTACACGAATCACTCTCCCTTCACCCATTTTTCGGTTGCCTGTCCCCTGGGAGGGGGTTATATGTCAGTCATTGTGATCTGTTCCCACTTTCTCCCCCCACCTTCCTCTTACCCTCCTGGTATTCTTATTCTCATTATTGGTCCTAAGGCGTCTCTCTGTCCTGGATCCCCTGTGTTTCCAGTTCCTATCTGTACCAGTGTATATAGTCTGATCTAGCCAGATTTGTAAGGTAGAATTGGGGTCATGATAGTTGGGGTGAGAGCATTTACCAAACTAGAGGAAAGTTGTATGTTTCGTCGGTGCTATACTGCACTCTGACTGACTCATCACTTCCTTGTGACCCTTCTTTAAGGGGATGTCCAATTGTTTATAGTTGGGCTTTGATTCTCTACTGTACCTTTCCCCTCATTCACACTGAATAATTTTTTGTTTTGGGTCTTTGATGCCTGATACCTGATCCCATCAACATTTGATTACACAGGCTGGTGTGCTTCTTCCATGTGAGCTTTGTTGCTTCTCAACTAGATGGCCACTTATCTTCAAGCCTTTAAGACCCCAGATTCTATATCTTTTGATAGCCAGACACCATCAGCTTTCTTCACCACATTTGCTTATGTGCCCATTTTGTTTTCAGGGATCATGTTGGGTAGGTGAGCATCACAGAATGCCAGGTTCTTAGAACGAAGTGTTCTTGGATTGAAGGAGTAATTGAATGGAGGACGAATCTGCGTCTGTTGCCTGCTGCCTTAATACTTAGCACAAAAATTTATGTACGAAGGTCTACTTCCCTATCATTTTATATACATATAAACTTATATATAAATTTAGACTTCTACAAATATCCTTTGCCTCCTAGCCTTTTCCTCTATTTCCTGTTACTTTCCTCTTGTTCCACCATCATGTTTGGCCTTCATTTGGGTTTCAGTCATTCCTCTTGTTTACGTTTCCTTGATGAAGAACCACCAGGCATCCACGCCCTCCTTTCCATCGAGTTTTGATCACTTGTGGTTCCTTGTCCATGGGTTGGTTGGCACCCCCTTCCTTTCCCCCGCCTCCCCCTCTCCTGTGTTCCCCTGGAATTGTTTGTCCCATTATTTTCCCCTCTAGATTCTTTATCCCACCTATATTATTTAGATAGACACGCAGAGACAATACTAAGCACAAAACAAGACACAGCAAAACAAAGGCACAAAAGAAAACAAAAGAACCAAAACAAAACCAACAACAAAAAAAGAAAAGCCTATAAATAGTTCTGGGTCTGTTTTTGACCCTTATGAGTATTTCCAGTTGAGTCTTATGGGGTGCCATTCCCAGGCCCCAAAGTCTATTTTTGGAATTCCTCAGGGTCTTCATTGCTTTGCTCCCCTTGCTGCTCTGTTGCATCCCCTTGGCTCTGATGTGGTGGTCAGATCCGGCACAAACCCTGCACTGGGTCTCCAGTGCTGTAGCTTCATTGATAGGTTGTTTCCATCCCTACATTTTTATATACCTTTGAGTTAACAACATTTTCTAGCTGCCACAGGTATGCTGTACCCAGCCATGGTATTTTCAATTGCTTCCTATGCACGTGGAAGTTGTACTTTCAAGGAAGAAGACTGAGGAATTGCATGTGAACTATGCTCCTGACAAAGAATATGGAAATTACCATGCACCACCAAAAAGCCCCAACAAATCTGTCTTGGGAGAAATATTGCCAGAATGCTCCTTAGAAGCAAGGAGGGCAAGTTGTCTCATGTACTTTGGACATGGTGTCAGGAGAGACTAGTCCCTAGACAAGGGCCATAGCGGTTGATAAAGGAGAAGGGCAACCAGAAGAGGTCGATTTTCAAGGAGACGGTTTGAAGCCATGGCTACAGCGATGGGCTCTAATATAACATTTGTGAGGATTGTGCTGGAGGGCGTGTGTTTCATTCTGTTATAAACAGGCTCACTGCTAGTTGGAAGCTAACATTTTATATATATATGTTAGCTTCCAACTAGCAGTGAGCCTGCATATATGTAGTACTTATAAAGAAATTACCACAAATATAATATATAGGTAAAACCAAAAAACTATGAGCTCAATAATATCCATCCATTCTAAATATTGGAGTGTTCACGATTTTCATACAATCCCTTCCCTTGAAAATAGTTGCTCTTTGAATTTATTTCTGTAGATTTCTTTACAGTTTATACATATCTAAATACCTACTATTTTTCCACTGACCTACTTTTCTACTGGTGCAAATATGTCCATGAGCAAATATACACACATTCATGGCGTCTTTAGTAGGTACAAATTATTTAAGTGCTTCACAGGACCCTGAAAGTTTGGAGGGTTCCAGCCATTCAGAAGTGCCCTGGAAGAAATGTCTGTTGATCTGCTTCTAGACATTCACCTATTGAAAACCTAATGGAGCCCCTTTCTACTCTGACAACCATGGGATACTCATGAATAAAAAACAACTTTATGCCAAGCCCATTTATATTTAGTTAAGTTGCTTACTCTTGTATATTTACTCCCAAATCATGATAGACCCAGTCGCATGCCAAACCAGCGATCAGTTGATTGCACTCCTTGATTTTCATATATAATTTGCAGCCCTCAATAGATTTCTACATAATGTTGCTACAAATTAATAGCCTGAGGTATTTCTACAAGGGTTAGACTAAATATCCTCACCAACATTTGAAAAAAAAATGATCAGGAGCACATTAGCTTGGTTTTGTAGAGCAAACCAGTGACATTCATATATATAAAATAGAAAAGTTGATATAAAGGAATCAATTTATGATAAGCAATGGCCCATAAATACATAGAGCATCAGGTCCAGTGCAGTTCAAGTCCATAGGTCGGTGGCTTAGCTGAAGGCCCTTCCTAACTCACACAGCTGAGTCAGAAATCCAGGCGATGAACCGGGAAGGAGGATCAAGAACCAGGATGTGGAAAGACCCCTCCTCACTGAAGGCAGAGCTGTGTGTATTCAATATTGTCAAACAAGGTGACAGGCCAGAGAGAGCTCACAGGGTTGCCAGGTCACATGCAGGCTTTGACCCAAGTCTTAAGAACTCAGACACTGGAATAAGGCCAGCCAAAAGGAGAAAGGCTGTCTCTGAAGCACCCGTGTTATGGATAGCAAACAGGCCACACCCTCAAGGAGACCTCATTCAGCTGCGACCTCAGTGAGACGTCTGATCTGCTCACACCTGCTTGCAGGTGCAGCCGAGTTGACAGAAAACTACTACAGGAATTCTAGGCAACTGATTTAAAAAAAATACTTTCTTCCAAAGTGATCAAAAAGGCAATCAAGATGCACAGACAACTATTGGAGATTGGAATGAAAAAGGTGGAAACAAAGTGGAACAGTAGTTGAGAAATATGACCTTGGAGAACAAGCACACCAGCCTGTGTGAGCATGAGGTATCAGGCATCAAAGAGCAAAAAAAAAAAAAAATCATATCATTGTGAATGAAGGGGAGCATGGAGTGGAGACCCACAGCCCATCTTTGGCAACTGGACATCATCTTACAGAAGAGTCACAGGAAGGAGACGAGTCAGTCAGGGTTCAGGGTAGCAATGATGAAACATACAATTTTCCTCTAATTCTCTAACGCTTTCTCCCCATCCCCATTGTCATGATCCCAATTCTATCCTATAAATCTGGCTAGACCAGAGCATATACACTGGTACAGATGGAACTGGAAGCACAGGGAATCCGGGACCTATAAACTCATCAGGACCAATAATGAAAATAGCGATACCAGGAGGATAAGGGGAAGGCGGGGTGGGGAGAAAAGAGAAACCAATCACAAGGATTTACATATAACCCCCTCCCAGGGCACAGACAACAGAAAAGCGGGTGAAGGGAGACATTGGACAGCGTAAGATATGACAAAATAATAATAATGTATAAATTATCAAGGGTTCATGAGAGAGGGAGGAGCAGGGATGGAAGGGGGGGATGTGGAGCTGATACTAAGGGCTCAAGTAGAAAGAAAATGTTCTGAAAATGATGAGGGCAACAAATGTACCAATGTGCTTGACACAATGGATGGATGGATGTGTGGATTGTGATAAGAGTTGTACGAGCTCCCAATATATCCATTCACCTACAATTGTGCATTCACCAAGTGGGGTTATACAGTCATCATTGCTATCAGTTCCCCATTACCTCCTGACCCACCTCATTCTCCCCATCATCCACTGTTCATACCCTCAGGGAATCATTGCTTCATTACCATTTCTGAAGGGTTATCTATCTTGGCTTTCATGCATCAAATTATCTTAATTATACAAATGAACATACACAGGTCTAAGAAGATCAATGAAGTAAAACAAAGACCATAATAATAGGGGGAGACAATACCAAAGAACTAGAGGATAGCTAGATGGCTCATCAGTGCTGTACTGCACCCTGGATATAGCAACCCTTCCTCGTGGCCCTTCTGTGAGGGGCTGTCCTATTAGCTTACAGGTGGGTTTGGGTCTCCACTTTGTCATTCTTTTTGACAATGAATGTGATGCTATTTCTCTCCAATTTGTCACTCCTTGCATAGCACCCACGTGATTATCTAATTCAAAATGGCCAATACCACTTACTTTTCAGTAAGGTCTAGGTTATATACTTTCAAGTATTCCATTTCACATTGGAAAACTCCCGCTTTCCTAGATTCCTGCTCTCTACATGAGGTGATGCGGTCAGTTTTCTAAGCGGAAGGATCTGTTTTCATAGAGTCATTGACACTGTCTCTAACAGTGCGCTCTGAAATTACTGTCATGTAAGGTAGGAACTGGACAGGAGTTTCTGTTGGCTGCCATCTAGTTTGTCCCCACCGACTTGGTGTTTGTCCTGCACCTCCTCGTGATAGTGGGCATTGTTACTGGTGCCACGCATGGTCAGTGTCATCCAACCCAGACGACTCCCCTCTCTGCTCTAAATTACTTACTACTCTGTTATGATCCATAGGATTCTCAGTGGCTAATTTTTAAACAAAGTTTCATTTACTTTATTTTTTGGCTAACTTCTTTAAGTAGATTACCCAGCAGGCCTTTTTCCCTATCGCCTACTGGTCTGAAAGCTCTAGTGACTTGTCAAGCGTACTGGAATTCAAAACAGTAGTAGGATAGTTCTCAACGGCATAGCAACATAAAAGTCACCACAGTAAGACAAACTGACCAACAGGTCATGGAGGTCCGGATATCCCAGTATGTATTTGCAGTGTCGTTGGACAATTGTGTGTGAACCGGTGGCAGCTATCATAGTACAATGAGAAGGGTGATGGACAGAGAAACAGGATTTGATTCCAGCAGAGGTGGGACCAGCTTGTCAACTAGCTACACATCAGCTATGTAATCTTTGCGCATCAGATTGTCTGTCTGGAAACACGGATAATATTCTGCCTGCAGACTTGATGTGAGAGTAAATGAGGTTGAAATAATATATTAAAAATGCCTAGCTCAGTAAGGGGCACACACAAAGTGCTCAAACTGTTTGGGTTTCTCCCTAAGGATTCTGAATGCCAAACTTCATCCACATTAGCGCCTCCCACTTAGTCGCTTGGGTTTCAAGCCTCTGAGAGCATTCGGGGTCCCAGGGCTCTGCCATCCTTAATGGTAAAGGTCCCGACTGAGCGTCAACACAGCCATTGGTTTTACTGTTCTGTTTCTCGCTAGAGCGCCTCATACTACCCCAGAGCCCCAAAGGACAGCAACAGCCAGCTGGAAGCTGCAATGCTGGAATTATATCCCGTTGTTCTGGTCATCAGGGTCATTCCCTGGCCCAGCTAAAACAGATGTCTGTCTGTACGAGGCATGGAGGTCTGAAAGAGATGCTGTCCCTGGCTCTGGATTGCAGCAATGGTTTAACGGCAGAAGCATCAGCGAAACACTGAACACCACTTTTTGTTTTCCTTTCTGTGGCAAAGACAGGCTAGGGGGTCCAGAGGCCCCACTCTGAACAAGGGGAAGAAAAAACAAAAACATGCGTACCCTGAAAGCTGACCATGCCGCTTTTGACATCAGCTTTCATTACACAGAAACACAAACCCGCAGGCATGCACCCATGCAAGACTCATAGAGGGACAGACTGAAAGAGTATACAGAATAAGTGATTTCATCCCAATCTTTCTTTTAGCTTTTGCGGATCTCTCATGTTTCCATGACAACATAGGGTGGCATGGATAAAGCATGATGTCAATTCCAGGGAGGTCTAAAAAGCCAGGCGGAGCATTCCCAAGGTTCCCAGTAACTTCCAGGAACTTCAGTCGTCACTGTGTTCCAGAAAGTACTACTGAATGTGAACTTGGACAAAGCCACTCTTTAGCCGGGAAGAAAGAGATTCCCAACTTCTTTTTAGATTTGGGATTCCAAAATTAGCAATTGGAGAGAAAGACTTAAAAAAGACCCACGCTATTTTTGCTTAACTGGTAAGATGAAATTTCCCCAAACAAATGACTGGTCTAGTTGTTAAAGGAGAAATCAGATTGCCTTTAAGAGCCATGATCTAACAGCTGGAAGAAGAACACAGAGACATCTGAGCTTAATTCTGTGTTCTCAATGTGATAATTGGCTCTCCATACTCTTTTCGTGCTCATGTTGAGAACTAAAGAGTGTGCCCTTGAGTGAATAATTCTATTTATGGAACATCCGAAAGGGTAAACTTATAATACTAGCCAGCACACTTCAAAGAATGCTATTGAAGGAGAAATTGGCTTTCAGAATACTAAAAACAAATTATGACGCTATCATAACTCAGAGAGTGAGGAGATCACCCTGAAGAACCAGAGCCATGAAATTCTATCGACAATCCAGAATAGAACAATTATAATCCCATATGATCCCTTATGATCCATTTGTTTTATCTTCCAACTAGTGACAGGTGAAATGACTACAATTGTGGAAAATAAAGTGAATCCTGAATTTATGATTTCCCAGTTAATAATTTCCCTTTTTTAATGGGAATTCCCATACTTAAAATAAATGACATACATAATATATAAAATGTAATATAATTATATAACATAAGTGAATAAGTTAAATTTAATTATAATGATATCATTAAGTTTAATTTTGGAAATCAATAGTTTTACTATGCAATATATATGTATCTCAAATATGTGCGTAGAAAATAGATGATTAATACGTAGTTATCCCAAGTATACATCAGAAGCAAACATTATAGAGTAAAGCAATAATGAATTGGATTTTAAAAGACCTTCCATCTAGTCAAAGTTGCCATAGATGAACTTGAATGACAAGGGCTGAATTTGAAAATGTAGCATATAGCATATAGCAATGTAGTTGTTTGTTGTTAGGTTCGATTGAGTTGCTCCATCCCACGGCAACCCTGTAACTGCCAATGGACACACTGCACCATCCTGAGCCCTCCTCACAGTTCTTGTTTCTATGTCTGAACCGTTGCTGCGGCCACTGTGTCAGACTCTCCTTAAGGGCCTCTCTTTCACTGCCCTTCTGCTTTACAAACATGATGTCCTTCTCCAGAGACGAATCTCTCCTGACATTACATTGAAAGTACGTAAGACGAAGCCTTACCTCTAAGAAGCTCTCTGACCTTCTTCCAATGCAGATTGTTCTTTCAGGCATCCATGGTACTTCCACTGGGCTCCAGCACAACAATTCAAATGCCCCGAGTCTTCTTCACTCTTCCTTATTCACTGTCCATCTTTCTTTCTTTCTTTTTTAACTTTTTATTAGGGGCTCATACAACTCTTATCACAGTCCATACATATACATACATCAATTGTATAAAGCACATCTGTACATTCTTTGCCCTAATCATTTTTTTCTCCTCTTTTCTTTTTTTACATTTTATTAGGGACTCATACAACTCTTATCACCATCCATACATATACATACATCAATTGTATAAAGCACATCCATACATTCCCTGTCCCAATCCTTCTCAAAGCATTTGCTCTCCACTTAAGCCCTTTGCATCAGGTCCTCTTTTTTTTTCCCCCTCCCTCCCTTCTGTCCCCTCTCTCATGTGCCCTTGGTAATTTATACCTCGTTATTTTGTCATATCTTGTCCTATCCGGAGTCTCCCTTCCCCCTTTCTCTGCTGTCCCTCTCCCAGGGAAGAGGTCACATGTGGATCCTTGTAATCAGTTCCCCCTTTCCAACCCACTCACCCTCCACTCTCTCAGCATCGCCCCTCACACCCTTGGTCCTGAAGGTATCATCCACCCTGGATTCCCTGTGCCTCCAGCCCTCATATGTACCAGTGTACAACCTCTGCCCTATCCAGCCCTGCAAGGTAGAATTCGGATAATGGTAGTTGGGGGGAGGAAGCATCCAGGATCTGGGGGAAAGCTGGAGAACACCAGGGTTGGGTCAGGTGCAGCTCAGTCTACAAAGTAACATCCTTTCTTTTCCATAGGCCAAAGAGGCCTTGTGCAGCACATTTCTCTAATGCCATATGTCTTTTGATCTCTTCACTGCTGCTTTCATGAGCATTGATTGTGGATCCAAGCAAGACAAAATCCTTGACAATTTTCATCTTTCTTCCATTTATCATGTTGTTACCTATGGGCCCAGTTGTGAGTGTTTGGGCCTTTTTAACATTGAGCAGTCATCCACACTGAAGGTCTCGATTCCTAAGACCATTGGATATTGTGTTTCTGATGGCCATAGGTGACCCTCGTGAAAGGGTCATTCAATCCCCAGAGGAGTCACGACCCACAGGTTGCGAACCTCTGTGTTAACTTAACGACATGCACCCTTCAAGGCAGAGGGTTTTCTCCAGTGAGTACCATAAGTGACAGATGAAGATAATTCGATAAGCATGCAGTTCTCCACTACAGATGTGGAGCCACAGTTGGCAAGGACTTGAGAGCAAATTCTAGGACCCGACCAGTTCCTGGTCAATATCCAGCAATTAAATCAGGTTCTGGCTTCTACAATCACACCCGTCCTGCAGTGTTTCCCCAGCCTCCATGCGCTTTGCAGGTGATTCTCCCGAAGAACAGACATGGTAAGAAGCAGTGCCAGAAGCTGAGCTGCCAAGTCCTAAATTACTTCACGTGGGCCTGACGGGAGAGCAGCTCTTTGAAGGTGGAGTCAATCATGACATGGGTAGAGTAAAGCTGTGGGAACGTCCCTTTGCTGATGGTTCGTGAAGCAAAATGAGAAGAAAGAGATGCAAATAGCGATTAGTACTTGGGACTTGGACTGTACAAAGAATGAGTCTAGGAAAATGGGAAACCTTCAGAAATGACATGGAACACACAAATAGGCATTAGTGAATGGAAATAGACTGGTATTGACCATTTTGAATCAGATAACTATGTGGTGATGACAAATCCAAGAGGAAAGGAGTTATATTCATCTTCAAAAAGGACATTTGAAGATCTATCCAAAAGCATAATGCTTTAAGTGATAGGATAATACACATATGCATGCTAGGAAATCCAGTTACTACAACTATTACTCAAATTTGTGTACCAACCACTAGATAAAAACAAAACAAGCAAGCCTCCTTCTAATCAATTTTAACTCATAGTGAACTTACAGGAGAGTGTAGAACTGCCCTTTTGGGATTTTTGAGATTGTAACTCTTTAAGGGAGTAAAAAGCCTCTTTTTCTGGTACTTTAAATTTCTAGAGAATTTTACCAACTTCTTCAGTCTGAATTTGAACAAGCATAATTAATATGCATTGTTAAATATTGACAGTTGGAATGAAAATGTTGGATACAAAGGGAAAGAAACAGAAGTTGGAAAATATGGTCTTGACCTTAGAAATGAAGCTAGAATTGTCTGATAGAATTTTTCAAGGTCAACAACATCTTTAATGTAAATATCTTTTTTCAACAACATAAACAGAGACTGTGAATGCGGATTACTCCAGGTGGAATACACAGAAATCAAATTGCCAACCTAAATAAGTAGTGTTTAATAAGTATAGATACAACCTTGGTCCACACCATTTTTGATTTTACTTCATTCAAACACTTCTTGATTCATATACACAATCTAGGCTATCCATAGTTTATTATGGTTCACACAGTCGAAAGCCTTAGCATAGTCAATAAAACAAAAGTCAAAATCTTTCTGGTATTCTCTTTCAGTCAAGATCCATCTGACATTAATATTGATACTCCTTGTTCTTCTTATAAATTTGACCTGAATTGCCCTTGAATTGCCATTGGCAGCACTGAAGTCAGGCATCATAAAATCAACAGCCTGGATATAGACAGATGCGAGTTAGAGAGGTGAGAGGTTGAATGCTGCTGGTTGACCGAATCTCGTAAGCAGTGGGTATATGTACAAGACATCTATTTTGCCTGGAGTTCATCTTCAAAATCCATGTCATTGAATCAATTCAGACTCATGGGAACCCCATAAGACAGAGTAGAACTGTCACTTTGAGTTTCTGAGACTTTAAATCTTGACAGGTGCAGATGATCTCATTTTCTACCCATAGAATAGCAGGAGGGTTTGAACTGTCCACCTGGCAGTTCGAAGCTCAATAGCTGATGGATTTGAACTGCTCACTATGTGGTTAGCAGCCAAATGCTCTACTATTAGGACTTTCTGGTGAGTGACTGTGGGGATACTGGTACAATTAGTTTAAACACGGTGATGACTGTTGGAATTCTTCAGTTAGTTTTACTAGGCAGTTATGGCTTATACCCTGGCTACCACTGCAGTTTGGCCATCAGAATTTTCTGCAATGAAATGTGCTCTCAGTTGCTTGTCTGGTAGCACCACGGACTTTAGTAAAAGTCACCTAGCTGTTCAATCATGGAATGACTTATTGATTTTTGGAAGACCTGCATTTCTTGTGAAAATCTCCTCAGGCAACCAAAAACATTGAGCACTGAAAAGCTTTTGTTTGTCATAGAGAGCTCAGCTGATATCAGAATTTCTTCACGATTTATTGTTTACTTAGGACCTTAAAGTAGGAAATAATTAGTTCTGTATATTTATATCTGAAGATAACATGGCACAGGCAGAGAATAAATCTGGAGTGGCTATCCAAACAGGCCCTCTGCCCTTGAGTAGAAAACTCCCCATAAATTATGCCTAATCCAAGTTACTTAAACTCTGTTAGGTGAGACAGGTTAGAACTCTGTTCCTCACAGGTGTTGGTGATGGAGTGGGTTGCTCTATATGAAGAACAGGAAGTGGGTAGGACTAACCTTTACATCTTGATTGCTATCTGTATAGGCCAGGTGTGTGAAGCACTCCCATTACACTCCATTCTCTCTCTCTCTCTCTCTCTCTCTCTCTCTCTCTCTCTCTCTCTCTCTCTCTCTCTCTCTCTCTCTCTCTCTCTTTTCCCACTGAGCCTGACTCACTGGTTCTTTAGGAGCACAGCAACCTATAAGAAGGTATCTCCGAGGTGTTATGTCATTGAAGGTCACCCTCTTAAAGTTGTGTTTTACGTTTTTCTGTGTGTCCACATACGAAATCCAGGATTGATGAACCCATAGGGAGAGCAATTTTTTAGGGGGGTACAGTGGTAGTGGGGGGGTTGTACATTGGAGACAGTGCCAAGGAGTGCATGTCGGTAAAAAGAATGGAAACTGATTTTGGTAGCAATTGTACAAGTCTGCTTGACATGATTGAACTGTGGAATGGTATGATCTTTGTATGAATTCACAACTAATCAGAAATTTTAAAAAGAGAAGGAACCCCAGGTGCTGATGAGTTATCCTATGCAGGCATATTGCTCGCGCTCTCCCTCCCTTCCCCTTGACTCCTTCTGTTGCCCCTTCTTCTTCTTGCCTCTCTTCTCCTGTTTCTTTCTGTTTACTGCTACTTCTGCTTTGATCAAAAGTCCTAATTATTCTGTTTGGATATCTTCTGCCTTGCATCATTTTAAGTAATTTGATATTTTTGGTATGATTCTTTGATTCCTCCAAATTATGAGTCTAATCTCCCTTATGAGCTCTTTTATCTTGGAAATATTCCAGAAGGATGATTTGCCCTGAGGTTGATTAAAGGTTCCAAGCTCTGGCTTATCCAGAGGCTTCACACCTACCAAGATTCCATGAGGGGATTGTCCCATTCTCAAGTGCAATACTCAAAGGTCTCATCTGAATTAGTAAAATGCATCTTTTTAAGAAAGTTCTATGTGAGATCAAACTGCTAAGGACAACTCAAAAGGTTAGATGAGAAGTTTACGGGGTAGTGAATTCAAGATAATGGTGATGGCATAAGATTGCAAATACTTGAATAATATATGTAACTGAACTCTGTAGAAATTGTTAAAATGAGGTATCTTTGGTTGTCTATACTTTCATGTGTGAGATATATATATATATATATATATATATATATATATATATATATATAAAATTGCTATCAAATTGATTCTGGCTCATAGTCTTTCTATGTATGGTTCCTAAGACTAAATCTCTGGGGAAGCAGATCACCGCATCGGGAATAGCTGGCGAGTTTGAACTCTCAAACCTGTAGTTATTTGTTCAGCACCTCATCACAGCCCTACCAAGCATGTATCCTTAGTAGGACCAGCTGGTTCATTATTTTTTCAAGGCTGTTAGCAAATCAAAATAAAACCATTGTTCTTTCCTCTTACATTAAAATTAGTTATTCATGGAATGAGTGGAGTCAGATTACTTCACCTCCCACACCCCCTCCACCCAGGAAACAAAGCAGAGCAAACAGAATGAACAATAGATGCGTGAATGTGTCCCTGTTCATTGGTGCACCTGGGGAATCACAGTAGCACTCTGTGATAGAGAGCTGTGGGCACATGTTAGAGATGAGGTTGGGGCCAGAGGAGCTCAGTGCTGTAAATGACAGTGACCTGATTGATGACTCTGTGCTGATGATTGTGACTCTAGTTGACCTCACTGCCCCTGGCTATGCAGATGTTAAAGAATGGGAAATGGCTGGTGGGAAGGTGGACTCATCAAGAGGCATTTCAATGGAAACTGTCTGAAAAACCATACTCACTGCTGGTGAGTTGGTGCTGACTGATAGGGACCCTTTCGTACAGGGTAGAACTGTCCCTGTGAGTTTGGAAACCTGTCACTCGATCTGGGAGGAGCAAGCCCCATATTCTCCCGTGGAGATGCTGGTGGCTTCAAACTCCTGGTCTTCACTTAGCAGCCCGATGCCTAATCTCTGGACATAATTAATAAAGAAACCCCATTAAAAATATAAAGTTCCAAATTCAACCCACTGCCATTCAGTAGAGTCTGACTCATAGTGACCCTATGTCGGATTTCCAAGGATATAAATCTTTCTGAGAGCAGAGAGCCTCACATTTCTCCCAGGAAGTGGCTAGTGGGTTTGAACTGTTGCCCTTGCATTTACCAGTCTAAGTCTTACTCAGTAGAACCACCAGGCCTCTATTAAGAATGTAACTTAAATAATACTTTATTTATTAGATGTACACTTTTAATACTTGTACATCTAATAAATAAAAGCAGTGGGAGGAAACAGATAAGGAAGAAAGAAGGTTAAGTGTGGTATGTGTTTTGAAGAAGATTGCCCCAGATGATGTGGTAAGAGGCCTTAAGGGTGGAACAGGGAATCACCTTACAGCCAGAGGACAGAGTGCCAGCTGCCGTTGAGAAGACTGCTTGTCTCTACATGTGTGCCATGAGAACTGGCCTCTGTCGGGTTCTCTTTCAGTGCTTGCATCTGGATTGCCAGTCAGTTTTCTGAGGTGCCCTGGAGTGACTTGAACAGACAAACTTTAAATTAGCTTCTGGGTGCATTAATCATTTACCCTACCAGAACTCCAGAAGAATAGCATAGAGCTCTTTTAAAAAAGGTAATAAAACCCAACCTTAGAAGAACAATGGAGGCCAAGACACGCTAATCTGAGGTCAAATATAGTGCAAAGACCACGGTTTTGAATCCAGCTTTTGAATGAAAGCTGAATTGCCTGAGGAAAATTGTATAAGATAAATGAGTCTTCCCCTCAGAATCCAAACATGGAGACTGTAAGGTAGGAAGTATAATGTCATAGGCAAGTAAACTAATATAATACATGAACAAAGACTTGGAGTTAGAAAATAAAAAGGAAGAACATATTCATTCTGTTGAAATGGTTCAGCAAGTCGATGAAGCACTGTAAGCACTTCCTTGGCCATGTCAGGAAAGTTGGAGCACAGCCACTTGGTCAGCTGACTGAAAGGGATCCATATTTGTACCCATTCCCCCCAAAATATGACCCAACAGAATGCACGGATTATAGAACGATATCATTGATCTCACATGCAAGTGAAATCTTGCTGAAGATCATTCAATAGTGGTTGTAGCAGTGCACAGGGAAGAAGCTGCCAGAAATTCAAGGTGGTTTCTGAACAGGATGTGGAACCATCGATATCATTGTTTCTATCAGATGGCTCTTGGCTGAAAGCAGAGAATACTAGAAAGAAAGATATTGATTTGGGTTTTTATTGGTTCTGTGGATCATAACAAACTATGAATAACATTGAGAAGAATGGGAATTCCACATCATTTTTATTGTGTTCTTTCAGAGTCTGTCCATGGACCAAGAGGCATTCTTTCAAGCAGAACAAGGGAATTCTGCATGGTTTAGCATCAGCAAATGTGTGCATCCGATTGTATCCATTCTCCATATTTATTCAGTCTCGATGCTGAGCTGGGTCACATCAATAACAGCTTGAGGAAGGCTTTTTAACAACCTGTGATATGCAGAGGACACAGCCTTTCTTGCTGAATATGAGGAGCTGACACACTTGCTGATGAAGGTGACGCATTGCAGCCTTCAGAATGGATTGCAACTAAATGTAAAGAAGACCAACATCCCCAACACGGGACCAATGAATGACATGAGGATAAACAGCGAAAACATTGAAGTTGTCAAGGATTCCATCTTGCTTAGCTCCACTAGCAGTTCTCGTGGAGGCAGCAGTCAGCGCGTCCAGCAATGCGTTCCAGTGCGCAAACCTGCTGGACAAGAGCTCTTGAACGAGTCGAGTGCAAGAACATCACTTTGAGGAGGAAGGAGCCCTTGTAAAGGTAAGGTGTTTTCCATCACTTCACAGGCAGGTGAAAGCTGGACATTGAATAAGGAGAACCAAAGAAGAATCAATGCATTTAAATTACGGCGCTGGCAAAGAATTAAAAGTACCACAAACTGCCAGTAGAACAAACAGAGCTGCCTTGGAAACAGGGCAGCAAGAATATCCTTAGAAAGAAGAACAAGGAGAGGCCATCTTCACCGACAGAGGAATGGATTGGCACAAAGGCTGCAACAATGGGTTTGGCGTTCACAGTGGTAAGGGGGGCACAGGGCTGCGCAGGGCTGAGTGCTGTTGTGTTGAGGGTCCCTGTGAGCTGGCACAGATCTTGCAGCACTGGACAACAACAATAAAGGTTATGAAGATAAAATGTAATTATAAATATTTGTATATTAATGAGGCATAACAAAGCTAGTCAGTACAAACTGTGGGAAGAAGATACTTTTGAGTATTGACTGTGTGTAAAATTTCTGCTCTAAGATTTGCACATGTTCATCATGCCCTTTAATCCTTTAATCGCTAAGTAATGCGGGTCTTATTTCCCTTCTAAAGATAAACGAACTGCTTATACTGGGAGGAAACTAAGAGACTGGGAGATCTGGCTTTTATTTCCCACATTACCGATTCTCCAATTCATTTACTGATAGATTCCGGACACGACTGCATCTGTAACTCAAGCATCCAACCACAAAGCAGCCTGGGGTCCATGCTCCATGCCTCTTTGTCTAATTCCTGTCCCTTCTCCTGCCCAATAGCTCACCTTCCTTCATTCCTTCTCAAATCCATAGCATCACCATTTTCTGAATCCTTTAACGTCCCTCAGGGAGCTGTGCATCTTTGGTTTAGGCAAATGAGGACCTTGATAGCTTGATTGCAGCCAACTTGTGGTGTGGATTGCCTGTGAGCAAGTTTGGGAGGTAGACACCGCTACAGCCCACAGACTGTGCCTCAGGTTCAGTGGCCGAGGGGGGCAGGTGTGGTCTCCCTGGACATTTGCTGAGTAACTGCTTTAGGCTGTTTCCTCGCACCATGCTGCATATGTCGTGCTGAAGGAGGGATCCAGCCCCAGCAACTAGCAGTGACAGCTGGTGGAGTAACTTTTGTTGACATTTTTGTGTTATTTGTAACTATTTTTGTATTTTTAAACTAGAGCTTTTGTGAAAAGATTCCAACTGAGTGGAGCTTGTTGGGTACATTTAACCACACACTATAGATCGCAAGCATTAAACAGAGAGGCTCATTCTACACTTTGCTTTACCCAAACCACTAAGAACCCTAAACCTTTCAGGCTGAACTGCTGCTTCTCATTCAGTCTGGTCAAGGTGGCTTTCCACCTGTTGTCACAGGAGGTCTCATCTGCACGAGGGCACAGGCTCCTGAGTTCAGGGACTTGAATTTTAGTTTTGCATCAGCATTGCCCATGGCCTCTTCTTTATGGCCTGTGTGCATTGGCTGATCTGTACTAAGCTTTGCTCTACACACTGTTCCTTCAGGCCTTGTGAAACAGCGACACACACTCTCTCTCTCGCTCTCTGTCTTTCTTTCTACCCCAAACCCTGAATTTTCTCTGCAGGATCTGTAATTTTGTGACCAGGAGCAGTAGGAGGGACATTTTATACCTCCCTCTGAGGGGAAACATCACATTATCCTAAAAGTCTGAGTAGGTGAGCCCCCGGATACTTCCTTTGAAGCATCATTAGACATTGCCCCAGCAGCGGCTGCTCAAGGGTAGTTTGGGGGTATTCTTGTTCATCTTTTCGTGCCTGCTACCATCTGGGCTACATTAGAAGCACTTGTAGCCTCCCCAAGTAATAGAGTCCATCCCATGGGTTTCTGGCCACCTTTAGGCCAGATGTCACCGTGTCATCTAATTCTTATGTGGTACAGACGCAAGCTAGGCTGCTGTGAGTTGCAAAACTCCAGATGATGGACATCTGTCCTGTCTTGGTGAAGATGCTATGTCAGAGAGAGAATGAAGCAAGCAGATCTAAAAAGTGACTCCAGACTTGGGAGTTAGGCTGAGTGTTGCCCATGTGGGCTAATTATCTTTAGGGATCAGTCACTTCTCCCGTGCCTGACAGCTAATAGACTCAGACTCACTTAGCGGGAAATGGCTGGTCCTCTTGTCTTAGGGCCACAGTGCCCAGGGTGGCTGAACTAGTCAAGGTCCTTACAGACCATCTGGCATCTGCTTAATGGTTGAGCATTTTCCTTTCAGCCTCACTTATCTCCAACTAGTTTTAATCTTAACATACAAAAGCTGGCTACCATCAGTTGGACTACTATGGACAGAGTCAGCAACGCGAAACCTGCTACTGCTCCACAGGAGAATGTCGAGGCTTCTCCTCCAGTAAAAAATGTGCAGTTCCCAACCTCATAAGACCAGTTCTAGACTGGCCTCAGGCTGGTGTGTCTCAGATTGACTCGATGGCAGAGTTGGCTTTTTTTTTTTAACATACACACACACACACACACACACACACACACACACACACACAGAGAGAGAGTCCTTTTTCATGGAGGACGTTATTTGGGTGCACTTGTGCAAATAAACACAGACCTTTGAACTCTTTAAGGTGTTTGTGTCTTAAGAAGGGGTGGGATGTGTACATAGATGATATATTGAAAGAAATGTACATTTGCAGTCCTGTTAATTAGAACATTTTCTTTGGAGGCTCAGCTCATTCGGATAACACCAGATAAAGGAAAACATCTGAAAGAGTAATGACCTTCTTCTTTGAAAGTCTGGCCAGAGAGAAAATAGGAAGTGCATACATCATGCTTATTGCGTCGCAACGTGTTTGGCTTCCGTGGGATTGCATGTAATTTGATTGTTAGCTGTTCCTCTGCATCACTCTGAGTCAAGAAACACAGAGCTGAGGTGATGGATGTGATAATTTTCTCCCCATGTAGAATTCAGCTCAGCCTTCATTCTTCATCTAGATTAGGGGATGATGTGAGTAAGAGGGAAAAAACTCTATGAATTTTGGAATAATCAGACCTTGGTTCAAAATCTCAACTCCCCAGCATACCTCAGGATGGTTAAATTATTTATATTTTCTGAGATGTTATTTCTGCTTCTATAAAATAGAGATATAATAACACTTAATGGATTGCAATGACTATTAAATGAGGTAAAATACTTAAGAGCCAACTATAAGTATGAAAAGAGTAAGGATTTTTTTGCCTCCCCAGACATATCCTAGTGCTCTATTGCAGTTTTGCTTTGAAGCTTCTCTCCTATACACAGTTAGAAACCTTGGCAATGCCCTGGTTTAAGTACTTAGCTATTAATCCAAAGGTCAGTGGCTTAAAGCCACTAGCTACTCTTAGGGAGAGAGAGGTTTTGGCCTATTTCTTTAAAGATTACACCCTTGCAAATGCTATGTAACAGTTCTAAGTTGTCTTAAGGAGTCACACTAGAGGGTTTTAAATATATATATATTATTTTAGTGACTTTCAAAATATTTTAAATCTTCCATAAGTTTTGCTTATTTCTCAGACCTTACATATTTGGAAAAATCTTGCTAGCTGGCTTTTCAACTTTCCCTGTCTACCACCACCAGACCATCCTTCCAAAGATAGAAACATTAATTTATTATATTCTGGTCCAAATAGGCTCTGGTCCTTGCCAACACTAGCAACTTTGGAAGTGGTCATTATTTCATTCTCTGATTCATTAGACCAGTGGGCAGGGATATCTTAAGACAAACACACCCGTGTAAAGTACTGCTTGAAGCACAAATAGGAAGATTATAAGATTACAATTTAGTGGCAAAACAACATGCAAGTGACTAAGAATAACATAGTGGGATAAACACTAGGGAGGCAATATTCTCTCCCCAACTTTCAATTCCCTGCCTGGGAAATTAGAGTTTAAACTACTTGATTTCTGCCAACTTTTCTCACTAAGAAGAGTCTGGATCGAGGTTCCAGAAATACTCCGAATCAATGACAAGCAACTATCAACAACTGCCTGTTTGCTTTTATTTTTTCTATAATGTGCAGGTTTTAGGGCCAGTCTAAATGCTCAGATTGTGCTGGATTTTTCAGGTGAATGAATGCAGAATGGTGAATGGAAAGAGTTGTAAAGACAAACGTTGACTTAAACCCCGGTTTTGTCAAGTTCTAACTGTACGACCTTCAAATGTCCCTGACATTCCATTTTCTTCTGCATAAAGTGAAGCTGATAACCTACTAGTCAGGGCTGTGTTAGTCATTAAATGACTGTAAGTTAGGTAAGGTGTCCTGGGTGGTTCAGACAGCCAACACCCCTGGCTTCACACTGCAATGTTGGCAGATCAAATACACCCAGAGGTGGGTTCTGAGTGAGACCTCAAGATTCAATTTTGAAATGTCAGCCTTTGAAATCCCATGGAGCACAGTTTTCCTCTGACATCTAGGGGGGAAGCTGAGTTGGAATCAATTCAACAGCCACTGTTGTTTAGTTGGATTATTTCTTCTTCTTTATTTTATTTTTTTAGGTAGGTCTCTAGTTCAGGGCTCAGCACACAGTTGGGACTCAAACCTCATCTGTATCCTTCATACTCTCTCCCATGAGAAAAGTCAACAAAGTAAAATAGGTCAAACAGAGATCATAAAGCGTAGTATGTAACTAGGAAACTATTCATCACGTCTTTTCTTTGTCCACCTTGGATGGCTAGATTGCTAGCTATCATCTGATGAGAATGCATTCAAGGACGTTTATCTAGGAGCTCTGTGTACCTGAAACTCCAGACCCCGGAACCAAGAATCAGCAGACATGCTGGTCTGATCTTCCATTCGGTGGCAGTGAGCCTGGTTTTCTTTTCTTTTCTTTTTTTAGTTTTTTGGTTTTTCAGTTGTCCTCTGAGGGAAGAGGATATCACTTGACCTAGTGGTATAAGGGATTGTTTAATTAAAGAATATTAACCATGTCCTTTTTCCTGCATGACCTTTTCCACTTTGCTTTTATGCCTTTTATAAAAAAAGATTGGGTGAGACTGCCTGTTGAGCCAGGTGCACACCTCTTTTGTGCCTTTCTTCTGATTTCACTGAAATGCTAACTTTGCCTCAGGCATTCCAATAAGTTAGCATTCTCAGGAACCTCACATTCCTTTCAGCACAGGCACGAGGAAGTGACTGCACTGTGTATCTAAGGAATTTTAAAAAGTGCTTTCCAGTCAGGGGGCCTTCAATTCATCTGGGAGCCACAGAAGAGGATGTGAGACCGGATGGGCCCTGATCCTTTTCTAGGAAGTAATTCAACCATTCTATACCATCTGCAATGGAAGCAAGGTATTTGGAATTTCTTTATCAAACTGGCTTTTTGCTATTAAAAGCATGTGTATAAACAAGGAAACCAGGAAGTACATATTTTTATACCTTACCTTTTTCTTTAAGGTTCGTTCCCAGAGATTCAAATATTAAACCCATAAATTTTCAAATAGAGACAGGATGAGGCCCGGGGCTAGAAGGAAATAGACTGCCACCTGGCTGGAACGGGGGCTCGTCTGACGAATGAGTTATTTCTCTGTTGAGTCTGGTCTCTGTAATGTATGGTTGAAAGTGAAGTTAAGCAAGTCCAGAGGGGGGGAAGAACATTTGGTAACTCTATCTGCCCCAAGTTCATCAGAGATGACCTAGAAAACATGTCTTACCTTTTATCTATTCCCTCCTCCTATAATGACCACCGTGCTTTCACTCTACGGCAGGCACTACTGAGTGGCACGCACTCTGCTGGGGAGCGTAAATGCAAGGAGGGACAAAGCTGAGAGACAAGGCTTAACACACTCAACTAGGGCCTATTTTCATTTTGAGATCTGAGACAAGTGATAACAAAGAAGTAGCTCTCAAAGGCACCTATAGTATATGGAACAGGGGCACTAAGATGTAAACATATGGAGAAATTCAAGACAGAACGGAAGAAGGTCCCTAAGAGCGAGCTCACGAGTTTGGAGACTTGGCGTGCTTTGACTTCCCAATCATTCCAAACTAAAGTAAAATAGCAGGGCTCTTTGCTGAGCTAATCCTGTGTAGCAGAATCCCAGCCCACACAGGGGTCTGGCCTGGGGTCTGGGAATGGGTCTTTAATGGGTCTGTGTCTTTATGGCAGCACTCACTAGCTCGCTCATTGCCATCAAGTCAATTGTGACTCATAGCGACCTTGAGGGCATGGTAGAGATGCTCCTGTGACTTTCTGAGACTGTCATCTGAATGGGAGGAGAAGCCTTGGCTTTCTTCTATGGAGCTACGGATGGATTCGAACTGCTGGCCTTTGGGTTAGCAGCCCAGTGGGCTACCACTACACAGTGTCACCTGGTGAGCTGTAAATACTCACCTACCTTTGGAGGAATAGCCTTTGCCACTCAGTGTAACATACTGAAAGTCTGCTTGATACCAGTCACACCAGAGTTAAAGTCTGATCTTGAACTCTGGCTTAATTCAGTTGTTCCTTCCATATAATATTTACATCATTCTGGGGGGACAATGTTTGAACCAAAAGTGAGAATACAACCAAGTAAGGCCAAGTTAGTGGAGTTTAACTGCAGCATTTTAAAATTTAGAAAAAGATGAACAGCTGCCGTAACCCTGGTACCTTAAACAGGGGATGTTCACTAACATACTCTGATACACAGAGAAGTCTTGGCCGCCGTGATGTGGAAGAGAATGAGCCAAGGGAAAACAAGAAGAAACAGAAAGAAATTTCAACTGGCAACTTGCTCCTGGCTTCTGCCCTGCCCCAGACCAACACTAATTATTGACTTGTATTTTTTCCCCCACTCTGAGTCAGGCTTGGAAAATGCACACACACAAACACATGTGCGCGTGCTGGTGCACACTCACTTTTGAAAATCAATTGTTGATCCTGAGTTAAGCTAGTCTTTGTCTCTCAAATTCCAAGCTTGACTTAGTATGGCAGAGATGAACTTTTCTTTCCCAATGTGGACAATTTTGTACTTTGCTGTAGGTAGACTGTAGGACAGTCCATATTTTTGGTTCACCTTGAATGCTGGTTAATTAATTTCATACAGTAATAATCATATGATCCCAGATAACTACAAGAGACTGGAAAATATAGTCTGTATTAAAGAGCTAATATTTTAAATCTAAAATCAACAGCCTTCTTCCTTTAATAATTAAATATGGTATTATGCTATTTCATAGATGATCTGATAAGGAGAATCCTTTGCATGCCAAATCTTTTGAGAGTTTAATATGTTGGTTTTTTTCAACTGTGATTTGTCTTGCTTAGTAGTAGAGGGTCAGTGAAAAACGGAGATCCCCAACAAGATGGGTTGGCACAGTGGCTGCAACAATGGACTCGACTCCTAGATTTTGATAGGATAGTGTTGGGCCGAGCAGTGTTTTGTCTGTTCTAAATACCTTCACTCTAAGTCAGAACCAGCTTGAGCACCGAACAATAATGTTGAACCAATCTTGGAATTCTGAGAATAATCGTCATTTCATCTTGATGATTACATCTTGATATTTTATCTAATATATCCAACACCAAATTCACTGCCATCGAGTCAACTACGACTCCTGGTCATGCTGTAGGAGAGAGCAGAAATGTCCTTGTGGGTTTCCGAGGCTGTAACTCTACTCAGGAGTAGAAAACCTCATCTGTCTCTGCAGAGCAGCTTCTAGTGCCGAACTGCTGAGCTTGAGTTTGACAGCCCAGTGCATCACAACTTCACCACCAAGCCTCCTTAGAGATATCTTGATTTTACTATTTTCTTTGGTAGAAGGCTTTTCATCAATGTCCAGTTATGTCTGAGGGTGGGTTCTCTAGAGGAGCCTTTACAGGTTTATATACAGAGAGCTTTCTCTCAAGGAAATGAATGTCTCACACAGGAGTAGATGTGGGCAAGTTCTAAGTCTATTGGTCAAAAATCAGACTGTAGGTTTCTCCTGACCTGTTTTTCTATAGGAACTAATGAACCCAAGATCAAAAGGTCAGACTTCTGGCGGCAAACACAAATAAATGCAAGATCCACAAGCATGGCGGGAGGCTGATGACAATGCCTAGGATCAGCAAGCAATATGGCAGGTTGCTGGTTCAAGTAAAAACAATAACAACAACAAAAATCTGGAGGTCAAATGACAAGCCATTTGCAGATTCTAGATCCAGTAAAACGTAAGCAACCTTTCCCCAGCATCCATGTCTTTGAAGCAGGACACATCACTGGGGGAACTTCCTTTTTATTGATTGCTCATGGAAGTGATTAGATTACATTAGGGTTCACCATGGAGAATTACTATGACTTAACTGACAAATCACTGAGAATATTGGCCTCTTTAAGTGGACATTCAAACTGGGTTATTTTCCTTCCTTGAAATAGCTGCCTAGTTTTCTTGTCACAGTAATGAAGGCTGATTTAAAAAATATTTGGGGGTTGTTTCACCTATTATAATTTATGGAACAGACTTGATAGAATTATTTTACGCTTTCATCTTTTGGTGAAATTCAGAAGAACTACCTGGGCATGTTGTTTTCTTTGGCGAAATAGTTTGTTCTTCTTGTATTCTTTATTTTTAAATCATTTTATAGGGGGTTTGTACAACTCTTATCACAATCCATACATACATGCATTGTGTCAAGCACATTTGTACATTTGTTGCCATCATCATTCTCAAAGTATTTGCTTTCTGATTGAGCCCTTGGTAACAGCTCCTCATTTTTTTCTCTTCCCTCCCCACCACTCCTCCCTTATGAACCCTTGAAAACTTATAAATTATTATTATTTTACCATATCTTAACCACTCCCTTCACCCACTTTTCTGTTGTCAATCTCCCAGGGAGGAGGTTATATGTAGATCCTTGTAACCCCTTTCCACCCCACCCTCCCTCCACCCACCCGGTATCACCAATCTCAGTACTGGTCCTGAAAGGATCATCTATCCTGGATTCCCTGTGTTTCCAGTTGCTATCTGTACCAGTGTACATCCTCTGGTCTAGCCAGATTTGTAAGTTAGAATTAGGATCATGATAGTGGTGGGGAAGAAATATTTAGGAACTAGAGAAAGTTGTATATTTCATCGTTGCTACACTGCACCCTGACTGGCTCATCTCCTGCCCGCACCCCTTCTGTAAGGGTATGTCCAGTTGCCTACAGATGAGTTTTGGGTCTCCACTCCGCACTCCCCTCCCCTCATTCACAGTGATATGACTTTTTGTTCTTTGATGCCTAATACCTGATCCCTTTGACACCTCATGATCACACAGGCTGGTGTGTTTCTTGCATGGGGACTTTGTTGCTTCTGAGCTAGATGGACGCTTGTTTACCTTCAAGTCTCTAAGATCCAAGGTACTGTATCTTTTGATAGCTGGGCTCCATCAACTTTCTTCACCACATTTGCTTATGTACCTGTTTTGTCTTCAGCAATCATGTTGGGAAGGTGAGCATCATGGAATGTCAGTTTAATAGAACTTGTAATCTATTGAGGAATTGATGTAGTATATGGATGGATGCATGCATGGATGAATAGAGAGATAGATGAGTGTTTGGATGGATGCACATATAGATAGGCAAGTTTGTATGTATATATGCATGCAACAAAGAATCTATCACCAAAATCAAAATAATGAATATATTCATTGCCCAAAAGTTCTTCACGACCCCTTGTAATCTCTCAAGTTCTAAAGAGCTTCATTTGTAGAGTCAGACCATATGCACTGTTTATTTTGTATCTTTTTTGACCAATTATAATTATTTTGAGATGAATTCATGTTGCGTTCTTTACCAATTATTCATTTTTAACTGCAGTAGTATTTCCATTCACTTGTTAGTGAAAGCTTGTATTCATTCCAATTTTCACCTGTTACAAAAAAAATTGCTGTGAACATTCTTCTAAAGGTTAGTGGTGGAGCACATGCTTTCTATTCACTTGGAGAAATTCTTGGCAGTGGAATGACTAATTTGTATGAAAAATGTATTTTATTGTTTAAGAGATTTGCAGCATCTTGCATTCTTATTAGTAATGTTTCCTATTTTATACTAGAAGTTTAATAATTTTATGTTTTCCATCAAGCTCATTAATAATGCTTGAATTCTATTTTGTATATAATGTGCTGTTGGTGTTAGGTACCACTGAGTCAATTCCAGTCTATAGTGACCCTGTGTACAACAGAATGGAACACTGCCTGGCCTTGCTCCATACCTGAAATTGTTCCTGTTCTTGAGTCCATTGATAACCACTGTGTCAGTTAATATCCTTGAGAGAATTCTTTGTCAGTCTCTTTACTTTACCTGGAGAAAGCATGATGTCTTTCTCCAGGGATTAATCTCTCCTGACAATGTGTCCAAAACATGTAAGATGAAGTCTCACCATCCTTGTCTCTAAGAAGGACTCTGAATATACTTCTTCCAAGAAAGACCAATTTGTCCTTTTAGAAGTTCATCATACTTTTGATATTCTTGGACAGCACCACGATTCAAAGGCATGGATTCTTCTTTGGTCTTCTTTATTCAATGCCTAACTTTCACAAGCATGTGAAGCAATGAAAATACTATGTCTTGGGTTACGTGCATGTTAGTCCTCAAAGTAACATCCTTGCTTTCCAGTGCTCTGAAAAGGTCTTGTGTATGAGATTTACCTAATACAACCTGTCGTTTCTATCTCTTTCACAGCTATTTCCATGAACATTGATTGTGGACCCAAGCAAGGAAAAAATCTTGATAACTTAAAACATTTCTACATTTATCATGTTAACTATTGGTCCAATTGTGAGGAGTTTGGATTTTGGTATTCTTTAAATTAAGTTGTATTCCATACAGAAGACTGCAATGCTTCATCTTTATCAGTAAATGCTTCAATTCCATCTCACTTTCAGCAAGCAAATTTGCATCAGCTGCATATCGCAGGTTGTTAATAAGCCTTCCTTCAATCCTGGTGCCATGTTCTTCTTCAAATAAGCCAGCTTCTCCAATAACTTGCTCAGCATACAGATTAAATATGTATGGTGAGAGGATACAACCCTATCTCACACCATTCCTGGTTTGAACCTGTGCAGCATTCTTTGTTGCATTTACACACTGCCTCTTGATCCACGTATGGGTTTAGTTTAAGCACATTGAAGTGGCCCAGCATTCTCATTCTTCTTAAGGTTATTCATAATTTGTTATGATCCACAAACAAGAATGTCTTCGCATCGCCAAAAGCACAAGTAAATATCATTTTGATACTCTCTGCTTTCATCTAAGATCCATCTGACATTAGCAATGACATCCTTTGTTCCACATCCTCTTCTGGATCTGGCTTGAATCTGCCAGCTGCTTGCCATTGTTCAGCTGTAACCATTTTTTGGAGGATCTTCTGCAACATTTTACTTGCATGTGATATCAATGATATTGTTATCTAGTTTGAGCATTCTGTTAGGTCTCTTCCTTTGGAATGGGTAAAATGATCTCTTCTGGTCAAGCTTCCAAAATGCCGGGTATAGATGAGTGAATGATAGCAATGCTTCATCAGCTTGTTGAAACATTTAAATTAGTATCTATCAATTCCTGGAGCGTTGTTCTTGGCCAAGACCTTCAGTGTAGCTTAAACATCTTAGTTTAGCACCATTGCTTCTTGCTTGTGTGCTACCTCCAGAAATGAAGGACTGTTGACAAATTATTTTTGGTAAAGTGACTCTGTGCATTCTTCCTATTTTCTTTCGAAACTTCCTGTACCATTCAATGCATTGCCTACAGGATCTTTCAATACTGAAACTTGAGGTTTGAATTTTTTCTTCAGGTTTGTCAGTTTAAGATATGCTGAGTGTGTTCTCTAATTATAAGTATTTAAACATTTACTTATAATATTTGTGCACATCTTCTAGATTGTCCTTTTGGAATTTTCTATTCAGCTTTTGACTTCATCATTTCTAAATTAATTAATCTAAATTAGTTTTTAAAACTAATTTAGGATTATGAGCAAGTTTCAAAGTCTCTTCTGGCATCCATTATGATCTTTTATTTATTTATTGTCTTTTTAATACCTTTTATTTTCTTCATGAAGATGTTCTCCCAAAGCTCATCAGGTCTTCTGTCATCAGTGCCCAAGGTGTCAAGTCAGATCTTAAGATGTTCTTGAAGTTCAAATGGGATAGACTCAAGGTTGTATGATGGCTCTGGTGGACTTATTTAATTTTCTTCTGCTTTCTCCTGAACGTAGACATGAATAATTCCTGGTTTATTATAGGTAAGTGTTACATGTGTCTTAGAAAATTAGTATTCTGCAAAAGTTAGTTAATATGTTAGGGTTTTTCATGTCATCAATATCTTACTGAGATTCTTTCTACCCAGATTATAAATTACTGAGATAGGACTGCTAATGTGTCTAACAGTGATCAGGGATTTGCTCATTTTTGTTTGTTACTCAACCTCTAGAGTCTATATTGCAAACTTTGTTATTAAGTATGGCAATATTGAATATTATTTTCATTAGTTTATTATTTTGTTATTAACCCTAATACATGGCATGAGGATCACTTGTGGTGCTGTGGGTTAATTATTGGGTTTCTAACCATAAGGTTAATGGTTCAAATACAGCAGTTGTTCTATGAGAGAAAGTAAGTAAATAAATAAATATTTTACATTACCTTTTATGTGTATAAATATGGTTCTAATTTTACATGACCTTTTATGTGTGTATGTGTGGTGGGATCACAAGGAGGCAGGAGGGAAAGGGGAAGTTCAGAAAAAAGTCTTAGAAATAACTAAACATGAGGAAATGAGCCATAGAAGATGAGGACATAGGACCAAGGTCAATGGCATCATATAGACCAGGAAGGCAATGTTCTGTATATTAGGTTTATGAATAGCAACTGTGACCTTAAAAGTATGTGAGCAGCCATCTATAATAAAACTCTCGGTCTCCTCTGGACTGAGAAAAGCACAGTGAGTGAAAGGTAAAGATGCATGGAAACAATTGGTTCAGTGGATCAATGGGCCGTGGGAGCATCAGTCCACAAGCCTAAAAGTGGGAGACCTAGACAGTGGCTGACTCTCACTATGAGCTCCTCTAAAAGGAGTCACAAAGGTACCTGAATGAAATTTGAGAAAATTTGGGGTGAGTTTTCAAATTTAAAAAATTAAGATTATTCAACCAGGCTTACTGGTTTAATAGTAACTGGTTAAATGTCACCAAGGATATTGCATTTATTCACCCTTCAGTTTTTGAAATGAACTCAACCTCAGGGCTCACTTTTTAATCAGTCAAACAATAGAAAGATATAGAAGCTGAACAGAGGTATAAAATAACACTAGCGAGGCTTACCTAACAGAATAATCAACAACTTGAGATAAAAAAGGGAAGCATTTGCCCAAGACAAAGTTTAGAAAAGCAGAAAAGAGTGAGAAATGGAATCAAGGAGCACAGAGTGGAAGTGAGATAAGGGAGAATACTTTGGGAATTATTTAATTAATGATATAACACATACTGGTCACTGAAGACAAATGTGTGTATAAGCAAATGTGGTGAAGAAAGCTGATGGTGCCCGGGTATCAAAAGATATAGTGCCTGGGGTCTTAAAGTCTTGAAGATAACCAAGTGGCCATCTAGCTGAGAAGCAACAAAGCCCACATGGAAGAAGCACATTAGCCTGTGTGACCACGAGCTGTCAAAGGGATCAGGTATCAATCATCAAAAATAAAAACTCATATCATTGTAAATCGGGGTGAATGCAGAGTGGAGACTCAAAGCCCATCGATAGACACCTGGACACCCCCTTACTGAGAGGCTGTGGGGAGGAGATGAGCCAGTCAGAGTGCAGGGTAGCAACGATGTAACATATAACTTTCCTCAAGTTCTTAAATGCTTCCTCCCCCCTCCTCTCCCCACTTTCATGATCCCAATCCTACCTTACAAATCTGAGTAGATCAGAGGATATACATTGGTACAGATAGCAACTGGAAACACAGGGAATCCAGGACAGATGACTCCTTCAGAACCAGTGGTGAGAATGGTGATGCCTGGAGGGTGGAGGGAATGTGGGTAGAAAGGGAGAACTGATTACAAGAATCTACATATAGCCTCCTCCCTGGGGGAGGGACAGCAGAGAAGAGGGCAGGGGGAGATTTCAGACAGTGTAATATATGACAAAATAATTATATATGAATAATGAAGGGTTCACGGGGTGGGGAGAGTGGGGAGGGAGGGGGAAAATAAGCAGGAGATATTAAGGGCTCAAGTAGAATGCAAATGTTTTCAGAATGATGATGGCAACAAATATATATATGTTCTTGACACAATGGATGTATGTATGGATTGTGATAAGAATTGTGCAAGCCCCAAATAAAATGATTTTAAAAAGTCAGGTTATATATATATATATAGATATAGATATAGATATAGATATAGATATGGATATGGATATGGATATGGATATAGATATAGATATAGATATAGATATAGATATAGATATATATCGATATATAGATATATATATAAATATATATATTGATATATAAAATAATTTTATTGGGGGCTCGTACAACCCTTATCACAATCCATCCATCCATCCACACACATGTGTGTCCATGGATTTGTTTCTCTAGTCTACCCAGACTAACACAGTAACTCACCAGAGGACAATGTTCACTCCAGGAGCAAACTGAGTCCAAGTCTGATACCAAGGGTTTGGAAAAGCCCTTGCCCTTCACAATGTGAATGTGTCTTCGTCTCTCAGTCCTGCCTGCAGGAGGGCCTTCAAGGTCCCCTCAGTCTCACTCCTTCTCTGTAAAGATCTTCACGTTGGCTAGGTACCAGCTCTCTAAGCACCTTCAATTGTCTCAGCAGGTGGCCTTCATTCAGGGAAGAGCTACCTGGCATTTGCGGGCAGGGGAAGAACCATGCCTTTATTCCCCATCTCTGCAGATAGCTTGGACAGCTGGGCAAACTAGGATACCCAGGAAGCACAAAGGCAGCCCCTGGACTAGGGCATATGGCCCAGGTGCTCAACCTTCCATTTGTTCAAGCTCCCCATCACCCGCCACCCCCCCATCTCCACTCGGGAGCCTCAGTTCACCCTGGGCCTGTGGGTCACAACCCCCCAAAGGTTGGTTGTAGGTTCAAAGGAGGCGCCAGTAGACTTCAACCTTTTCACCCCACCCTATTCACCCTGTCCTGATAGACCTTTGTATCAATAGTGTCTCTAAGAATTCACTCCTTCTGAGCTTCATAAACTAGGAAACTTAGCAGTAACCATAAAAACAAAGACACAGCAAACAAAAAGTAGACAATAATAATAATACAATATAAATATTAAAAGCACCAACCATGTAGGTTGAAACCCATGCTTCACTACTAAAGCACCAGGGTTCCATCAGTGATTTCAGACAATAGATTCTTTGTCCTTAGTATCTTGGTTTCATCGTAAACATTGTCTTTTTTCTCTCTTGTCTTCAAGGTGTTCTTTTTATATTTTGTAAAAGTCAATTTTAATATGAGATACTTTGGTTTTAATCTTGTTTGAATTCTCCAAAGGTCCTCAATCAGTGGTTGGATATTTGCCACAAATTTCTGAAAATTCTGGGCTACTTTTTTTTTACATAGTCTAGAAATTGTCTCTCAGCGGTCAGCTCTTGGATACTTTTCTCTGCTTCCACTTTTTAATGAATTCTTCTTTTTGCTCCAGTTTCAAGACTTTCTTTTGGCCTAACTTCAAGTGCATCAACCAGTTCCTCAGCTGTATTGAGTCGACAGCATTAATGTATTGAGGATACAGATTGATTGACACAGGGCTTGCAACCATAAACTCAAACATGGCAACCATTCCGAGGATCACACATGTCTGGGCAGTGTTTCCGTTGTATATACAGTCCCTACCAGAGAGTCTGGCGCAACAGCTCCTAGCAACCCTGAGTGTACTAATCCTCTCAGCAAAGCCTTTTTCATCTTGCTTACTATATTTTTATTTTTTTGTTTGGTATTTTATCAAACATCCATATTTCTGCTCAAATTAGTCATCTGTCTGTTTTTATTGTTGTTCACCATTGCCATTATAACCTCACTGCCACTGAGTTGATTCCAACTCAGAACGACCCTATAGGACAGGGTAGAACTGCCTCTGCCAGTTCCTGAGGCTATTGCTCAGTACAGGTCTCAAATGCTACATCTTTCTCCTGTGGAGCATCTCATGATTTCTTACCTGCCCACCTCACAATAGCAGTCCACCATGTAAGCACTATGCCACCGTGTTCACCTTTGATTCCATGTGTGAGAGTTCCAAATCTGTGTGATGAAAGTGCCATAATCTCTGTACATGACACATGTCCATGACACACATTTGGAATGCCTTGGTCCAGGAGACAACTTTGAAACCAGAGGAGGAGCAGAAGATCAGCAACAATACAACCAGGAGCAGAGTGAGAGACAGAGTATGAGACTTACCAGGCCACAGGGCGAGCAAAGCTGAGTGCTTTGGGGCAGGAGGCTGCCTTGTGCAGTGTGGTGATTGTGCCCACTTAATTGGAGGGTCTGGGTTTGATGATCCATGGAGATGAAGTTGAGTGCCTTTGAATTGAAGTTTAGAGTGGAGTGGAATGCCCTTTGGAGATATATATATATATATCACCTTAAAAGAATTTTACAACATTGTCAAAATAGGGCAGAGGCTAGGGTAAGTGGTTAAAGGTCAGAAGACCTCAGCCTGAGCAACTGTATTCTGAACGTTTCTCATCTCTTAAATCTGTTAGTAATCCCATAATTGTGAGTTTTATGTGCCAATTGCTATAGATTTTTTAACCCAGCCACACAAATTGATGATTTTGTGGGAGGGACAGTCAGCGTCCGAATTGGTAAGGATGGTTGGAGAATGGGACAGGTTTGACCTTAGCCTTAAAGGACGTGACCTTGACAGCTGATGCTGGTGGTGATTTCACTTCCCTGTTGTGAAGCTGGGAGAGGTTAGCTGCCACCCTGTGTCACCTTCACTTTTTACAGCCTTTTAATTATTTTTTTCCAAAATCCAGAAATCTTGTATAGATACTGAAGTGAATAGTTTTATTGCCTTGTAATGAACACTATTTTCTATCTGTTATGCTTTAGTGTGGGAGTTTGAGAAAATATAGGCAAGAGTTGAACTTGGTTTTATTTTATTGTTGCTATAGCTACTCTCAGTGTGCCACACTCAGGCTTCAAATTCCTATTGCAATGCTTTGTATTTATGATGAGATTATTCTCCATGTCTTATCCTCCCTCCTCTATAGGAACTGCTTTTATACTATACCTCATAGGGCTTTTAGTAACCTGGCACTGTTACTTATTACAAGTGGAATGATAGCTTGGGCAGAAGGAGAGGGAGGATTTATCTTTGATAGGAATTGTGTCCCTCTGTTTTAGGAGTGTGGCCATACCAGGACTCTAGATTACCCTCTATTGGTAATGTAAGAACAAGTGTATAATGTTTTGCCTTCTTACTAGGTCACAGTGTTTTAGCTGTTGTAGTAGTTACATAATTTGATGTCAACTTGAGACTAGTAAGAGTGAAGGAGTGGTGTTTAACCTGTCAATCAGGTTGCAGCTTGATGACCTCATTTGGAGGTGCTATGGAGATAAAGAGCTCACTGGAGGCGGGACATACGTGCTCTCCCTGTGAGTCATTCCTGTTGACAAGCCAAATGGAGCTATGCTGATAGAGCCAGAGCCCTGGAGCTGGAAGAGCCAGGTGGAGACCCACGCCAGTGCTGAGGTGCTTCTATCACCACTGGATCCACAAGACTTTCCACTGACTGGCCTGTGTACTAACAGATACACTCAAGATTTTGGATGAAACCCTGACCAGATTATCTTGAGTAAACAGGATAAATTTTGTTAAGATAAGAGAGACGGAAAAAGTACTCTCTGTGACCTTAGCAATCTTTATTTTTAATCATAAAATTTACAGTAATAATAAAATTATCATAAATAAAACCCAGTAAATGTAACTGCTAATAATTTTATTATTTTCATTAATATTATGAACAGACTATTATTAATTATTTAATAACAATTTCTTATTGTTGAGGGGGGATCCAGAGTATGGGGGGCATAAAGTAGTCCTGCCAGCGCTGTGGTTAAGAAGAAATTGGGGTCTGCTCCTTTAAAGATTGCACGCTCAGAAACCTGAGGGTGCAATTCCACTCTATTCTAATAGCCTTTGCTGTGGCTACTTCTCTCTCTGTCTTTCTATGGGTGAGAATGGCGACGAGGGCATTCCTGGGCCTGCTTCCGAGAGGCCCTGCCATGTGTCTTCTGGTACAAGGAGGCCATTGCTCACCTGGGGACACACACAGGGTGGAGCCTAGCCCAATGGTGAGAAAGTGTAGGGATGGTAGTAACCTTTGGCAATACCACTCTGAGTTAGAGAGATCTCATTTACAAACTGATATTGCTGTGAAACTAAATGGAATGAAGCGTAGAAGCATGATACCATACTGGAATATAAGAAAACGGTACAATTGACATGTTTCAGTAATAGATCTCTCACATGGAAAAACGGCCACAGAGTAAGATAATGCGCTTCTGAGGATCATCTGGCAAAAATTGGGAAGGTGGTTGTGATACTGAAGAAGTATAGTATAAGTAGTATTAAGTATAAGTAGTATTAAGTATAAGTAGTATTAAGTATAGTATAAGAGAGTATTAAGTATTCTCTCTCGATCTTACATCTTGTGATATGACTGTGTTAACAATCATGAGAAATATAATGCGGCAGCTACTATTTACTTAAAGGTCATCTGCACACAGGACAATCTGCTGGGCTGTATGTGTGTGTATCTATCTAGAGCCCTTACATGAAACTTATCAACACGGTGTTACTTTATTTATTTATAGATAAAGAAATTGCTTCAGGGAGACAAATAAGCAAGAAATGATGGTGTGGGGAAAACAAGCTCCATCTGGCTTTCAAGCTCCAAGTAAGAAGTAGCCACCAAATCCGATGCTGATTACTTTCGCTCTAATTCAATTCTTTCAGTTGCTACCAAGATGTGATGTAAAGATCTCTGACAGGGAGGGAAAAAAATACTTAATTCAACCACATAGTTGATATAAATAACTATAGTGCAAGTCTCATAAATATGGTCAAAAATGACAAAAATAACAACTAGTGGATTCCACTAATTTATTTTTTATATATTTAACCATTAAACGGACTGAATTTAGCCAATATTTCCCCATAAACTTAGCTTAGAAGAAACACCTAAATGTCAGAACATGTAACATCCAATACTGATGTGTTTTTGTTTTCAGATTGTGTGCATACGACCCTCACAGAATTAGTGAGACAACTCTGAACTCGTTACCAATCATTCTGGGAAGTCAAGGGAAGCATCATGGAGGGGGATCTTTGTTTTGCAGGTTAAACAATTAGTCAGTCAGGTAGGGGGTATAAATTTGGGTAGGGGGTATACATTGGAAAAGGTAGTTCTTGAGTCTTTTCAGCTGTGGTGTAGGTGACATACAGTCTAAGTTTACAATCCACCTAAAGGGACCTCTGTGACTAGGAGACCCACAGGAAGTAGTGTCGCCTCTCACCAATGACCCAAAGTGGCTGAGCACAGAAGAGTTGCTGCCCAGACAATATTAGTTCGGTCACCACACATTATGGAATATTTCTGGTTTTTTCACTGCTGTGTTCAGGCATAACGAAGAATCAGAAGAATGTATAGTTTTTGGGAAAATCCCTAATAGTAACTAGTGCCCTTATTCTAACGGCCTTCTGGCTATCCAGAAATTGAGTACAATCTATATGCATCATTGAGATTTGCAGTATTCGCTTACATTTATGTACTCCTCTCACTAGAACTCCCAGTAACACTGCCCACTCTGATCACCAGAGAGCAAGAGAGAAGGGGGTGGGCCTTGCAGCGCCATTTATCTCTGTGTCCTCCTATCAAACTGTGACCTGATTAACCCCACATGTTCCTCTTGGCCATGTTAGCACAATCAACTTATCACATTCCTTCATATAAGTTGGGGCTTTGTTAAATGCATGTATGTTTAAAACAATTATATATTCTTGAAGAATGAATTATGTTATCAATATATACTTTTTTCCTTTAACTTTTATTCATCAGGGAATATATTGATTTCACCCTCATTTTTCAAGGACAGTATTGGCAGACATAAAAACCTTGGTTGATTTTTCTTTTTCCCCAGTATTCAAAAATACCATCTCATTGGATTCTAACCTCTGCCATTTCACGTGAAAAGTTGATTGTGAAAAGTCCTGAGGATTCCTTGTTTGTAATTAGTCACTTCTCTGATTTCCAGATTCTAGCTCTTTAACTTTCAACTGTTTGATTGCGATACGTCTCAGTATGGATGCCTGGAGTTCATTCTATTTGAAATCTTTTGATTATGCCTTTATATATACAAGTTTTATCAAATTTACAAATATTTAAATCTGTAGTTTCTGAAACATTCTGATCATTTCTCTTTTTCTTCCCCCATAATGTATGTGTTTTTCTATCATTGATAGTGTCCCATAAGTCCCTTAGGCTTTGTTAGCTATTTTTTCCCCCTATGTTGCTCTGACTGCTTAATTTCAAATGCCCTGTTTCAAGTTAACTCATTCTTTCATCTGCTGAAATGTTTTATTGAATCCCTTTAGCACATTTGAATTTTGTTTCAACTCTATAAATTGTGTTTTTTCTTTTACATATTTATTTTTCTTTGTAATACTATTTTGATTTTGTTATTTTCCTGAATTCTTGATTTGTCTATGATGCTTTTTATTTTATGTATTTTGATATATTTCAGAGAGTGGTTTTCAAGTTTTTGTCTAGTAGGTTGAGTAACTGGAACTCCATGGAAACTGTTTATGTCAATATATTTTGTTCTTTGCAATGGGTTCCGCCTTTTTTAGTGTATGCCTTGTGATGTTGTTGTTGGAAACTGGATATTTGAATATTGTAATGTATTATAATGTGGTAGCATTGAAAACCACATCCTTTCCCTCCTGTTTTTATTGTTATTATTTTATGGTTCAGTGTATCAATAGCCTCTCAATTTGGTGACCTTTTGAACTCTCTTTTGAAGAACATACTCCTTTTCTGTATGACCACTGAAGTTTCTTCTCCTTTTACTTGTGTTTGTGAAATGTTCTGAGTAAGAACCAAACACACAAATCACAAAAGCCCCCAAAAATTAAACAGTAAAAAAAACCAAACAATAACACCTGCACTTTTCTCAGTCTTTGAGAATTGTTGTGCTTCCTTCAATTATTTTTCAAATTAGAGGTGGAAGCTGAGGGCCTTCTGAAGCCTTCTCTGAGCATATATCTTTGGCTCAGGTATATGAGCATGACACAGGGCTTTTGAAGGCATTTATTTCCTAAGAAGCTGTAGCATCTGCGTGCTCCCCAAAACCTTAGGTGATTTGTTTTTCAACTCAACATGTTTGCTACTGGTGGCCACAGGTTGCTCCTTTCCATTACAGTATTTTTGAAGCTTATTTTGCTTTCATGCTCTGAAAAAGTCCCAGATTACATGAAACAGGGATGGCAATCTTGTTTCAGGCCTCAGGTGGCCATTATATGTGTTAGAAAAGACATATAGGACAATTTTCCAGCAAGGTCTGCTCTGGTCCATCTGAAACTAGGTAATAGGAAATATAAAGCACTACAGTTTTAAGAGTGCCACCAGTTTAGAGAGTGAGACAACCACAAGTCTTCCTATCATTCTTAAATTTCCAGTTCCTTGATTTACTGTTGTTTTGGTCGCTGTAAATCTTAATTGCTTTCCAGAGTTTTAAAAAAAATTAGTCCAGGCAGCTTCTACTTGTTTTTCAACGTTACTATTCAGTGCCGGAAGATTGTAATTGCTCACTTGAACATTTAACTGGTATGATGTATGCTTAATGCTAATGCTATATCATAGGTATGATATTAAACCAAGTACAATCTGAAATGTACTTGTAAATCAGTCTGTAGCTGAGACATATCCTATGATATGGAGATTCTAGAAGCATGCAAAGTTCATATTTTGCTCATTCCATAAAAAGTGAGTATTACCACCTATTTAGAGAGGGAGTGGCCAAGTGTATCAGCAGCAATGATTCCATCAAGTTTTAGAAATCAGATATCCTAGAAAAATTTGGAAATTGTCATGAAAAAAACCCACCTCTCAGTTCCTGTTCCTGAGTAGACATGAAGTAAACTACTAGTTTATAGGCTCATGCAGTGTAAAATTTGGAACAATTTAGTAATAAACTACTAGTTTATAGCCTCATACAGTATAAAATCTGGGACAATTTTCAGAAGGAAAGTAACTATACTTTATTGCATGACAGAATTAAAGAAAATAAAATTGCTTCTAGAAAGAGATATATACTTCCTTTTTTCAGTGTTCTTGTGGGTGGCTGCGTTAGTTACATAATCTGGTGTCAATTTGGGACTTGAGAGGATTAAGAGTGAAGGGGTGGAGTCTAGTCTGCCAACTGAGTCATAGTCAATGAGGCTTCTGTGTGGGCATTGCCTTCTGAGGATTCTGGGAAGCCCCAAATTTCCTCCTTGGAAATGGGAGACATTCTCTCTTGTTTCACTCCCTGAGAGATTCTCTACTGACAAGACACATGGCACTACCCTGAGAGACCCATGTCCTGGGAACTGGAGGAGCCATGTGGAGTCCCTTCCAGCACTGAGATGCTTCTACGCCCACTGGATCCAATAGAATCTGCACCCACTGGCCTGTGGTCTTCCTGCTTTCAATGTCATTGCCTGTGTTTCATGAGTCTGAAGAGGACTTTATAGATTGATATCAGAGAAATGGGCTAATATTGGACTTATGGACTGGATCTGAATTGGGCTGGGATGTTTTCTCAATATTCAACTGCTCTTGTATATAATAAAGCTCTTTCTTATACGCATCTGAGTGTCCAGGAATTTGTTTCTCTAGTCGACCTGGACTCATACAATGGCCAATGCAGTATTAAATATTGAATGCCCCTGGCTGTTACTTTTAACCTATCACTCTATGAACTCATTTTCAGTCTTAGTAAGCAAAGCAGAGGGAATTCAGAACTGGACTTGGGAATGATGATTGGCAGGAATTGGAAATCGTAGTGTCTATTAGATTGTGTGACTTGCACAATACACTCCTCCACCCTTTAAAGGTGCACTTCATTAATTTCAACTTGAAACAGACTTATTTATATTCATATGCTCCAGAACATGCTAGTGGAACTTTCCTTCATTTTAGCCAAATTCTAAGTGCTCTTTTCCGTTTTAGTGGAAAAGAATCTTGAGAATCTGGAGCCTATTAGAGGAAAAAGAAAGCATCCTTGATGTCCGCTTTCCTTTCAGCGACCCTGAATTCAAACAGCCAGTCTGACTCATCCTTCCTAGAAGTACAGCAATGAGCTCAGCATGCCTTCTTCCTCCTCACTCACAGTGCAGCTGAATGGGTTTCTTGTATATTCAGTGGTTCTTTCTTTTTCATTCAGAAAAGTCCATTACTTATTTTTTAAGTCCATTGCTTATTAGTACACAAGATCATATAACTAGAACATATCAAATAAGGAAATGAACAGAGTTTAATACATTATTTTTTTTGAGTCTCTCAAGTTAAAATGGACACATTGGAAGTGGCATCAAAAAGTTCATGGGGAAATGAAATCAAAGGATAATGGGCTTTTTATAAGGACTATTTGAAGGCTTCTTCATCTGTCAATAGCTCTGTGGACTGCTACCTGCAAGGTTGGCACTTCATACCCAGCAGTTGCTCTGTGGGAGAAAGATAATGTGTTTCCTGCTCCTGTACAGATTTAAAACCTCAGAAACATATGCCCCAGAGGGGCATATACACTCCATCCGTGAGAGTGGCTGTGAGTGAGAATCAACTCAGTGGCAGTAGTTTTGTTATATGTGTTAATCTCTCATATGGGTGTGATTATTTACCTAATAAGACACATCCAGTGACCGCACTTTTGAGGTATTATACCAGACTTTGACGATGCAAAGTTAAGGGTGAACATTTCTGTAATCACAGAGAACAGACACAGCTTTTGAAGAAACTGTCATGCTACCAGTTGAGTGTAATCTAAGGAAAACCAAAGCTTTGAATAGTTCTGCCTAAGAGAGGCTTTTACTAAGGAAGGGGATTTTTGAGCTCTAAACTGAAGGGGAGATATTTCTTTACATTAAAAATATTTCTAAATGGAAGAAACAGAATTAAAAAAAATCCAAGCATGGTGAATTTAGGAAACTAGAATTAAAGTAGAGAGAAGCCTCTATCAAAGAACTAGAAAGGAAGATGAGACCCTGATCCCCCCGGGGCACTATCTGCCCCTCCAAACACCTGTCTGTAACTTACAAGAATTGAAGTGAGCTAATATAGTGAGAAGACTGTCCCAGGATAAACTACAGTTGATATAGAAAATCACTTGAGGAGGAATCAAGAGGATAAGTTGACAAGAGTGATCACTTATGATGATAATTGGGGGGAAATGAAACACAACAGCTGAAATGCATGCAATATGTTTTGCAGTGTTCCGCATGTTCAACAAGAGAAGACTACATATGTAAATCTGAATGTACAATGAGAATTTCAGTATAGAGAGAAGACCATCTGAACTGGAGGGGCCATGCTTCTGATATTGTCAATAAAAATATAGCATTGTTAGAGGTGGTGCCAGAATATGAGCCCCTCAGGTCAAATGCACCCAAAACAATGAGGAAGCGCTATCTTCTCAAATTAAGAGTTGATCACTGTAGGATGGATTTGGGGACAAACCTTCAGGATGTTCACTTGCTAGTGCGCATGGCTCAAAATGAAAGAAATGGCTTCAGTCATCTATTAATAATTGGGACTGGAGATGTACGAAGTATGAATCTAGGAAAAGTGTAAGTCATCAAGAAGCACCATGGAGTGCACAAAGGCCACTATCTTAGGAACTAGTCTGCTGAGATGGATTGGTATTGGGCATACTGACTTAGGCAAATGATTTACCATGCTAGAAATGACAGATTCAAAAGAAATGCATTACAAAGATCATCAAAGAAAAAAAATAGAATTTAAAAATCTATCTTGAAGTGCAATGCTGTCTGTGGAAGGAGCATATCTATCCTCATACAAGGAAATCCAGTCAATAGAATTATTATTCATTTTTATGCACTGAGTACTACAGCTAGTGATGACACTGAAGGATTTTATAAATGTCTTCCAGCTGAAATTGATCAAGCATGCAATCAAGATTGGAATGCAAAAGTCAGAAATGAGGAGGAAATAATAGTAGTGGGAAAATATGTCCTTGGTGATAGAAAGGAAGCTGGATATCACATGATATTATTTTTCTTTTTTTTCATGTGTTTTTTGAAATGTTTTATTAGATGCTCATATAACTCTTATCACAATCCATATGTACATCAATTGTGTAAAGCACATCTGCACATTCATTGCCCTGATCATTTTCAAAGCATTTGTTCTCCACTTAAGCCCTTGGCATCAGGTCCTCTTTTTTCCCCTCCCTCCCCGTTCCCACTCCCTCATGAGGCCTTGATAATTTATAAATTATTATTTTGTCATATCTTGCTCTGTCTGATGCCTCCCTTCACCCCCTTTTCTGTTGTCTGTCCCCCAGGGAAGAGGTCACATGTAGATCCTTGTAATTGGTTCCCTTTTTCCAACCCACTCTCCCTCTACCCTCTCAGTATCGCCACTCACAACCCTGGTCCTGAAGGTATCATGATATTATTTTTCAAGCCAATGACTTCTTCACCAAACATACCCAAATGGACTACACACATGGATTTCTCCTGAGAGAATACACGGAAATCAAACGGACTACATCTGTGAAAAGAAATGAGGGAGAAACTCAAAACCAATGGCTAAAACCAGTACAGGGTTTTTCATGGACCATCAATTTCTCATATGTAAATTTCAATTTAAATGGAAGAAAATTAGAACAAGTTTACAAGAGCCAAGATATGACCTTGAGTGAATTCCATCAGGATGGAGAGACTGTCTCCAGAAGATATTTGATGCCTTGAACACCACTGCCAGGAGACCTGATGAATGATGGGTGACATTGAGAACATCATACACTAAGAAAACCAAAGATGATTAAAAAGAAAAGAAAGAAAGAAAAGATCAAAGTGGGTGTCAGAGAGACTGAAATTTGCTCTTAATCATAGAATAGCTAAGGCAAATGGAAGAAATGAAGTTAAAGAGCTGAACAAAGGATTTCAAAGGGCAATTTGAAAAGAAAAAGTAAAATATAATAACAAATGTACAAAGAACTAGAGTTAGAGAATGAAAAGCAAAGGATATACTCAACCAAAGAGAATGAAGTACATCTTAAACTGAAGGAAATGTGGAAAAAATCAAGCTTTGAGTTGCAAGATTGAAAAATTCTATGGGAAAATATTGAACAATGCAGGAAGCATCGAAAGAAGATGAAGAAAATATAGAGTCAATATACTGAACAGGACTAGTCAACATTCAACCACTTCCAGAGGTAGCATGTAATCAAGAGCCAATGGAACTAAAGGGAGAAATCAAAGACACACTGAAGGCATTGGCAAAAGACAAGACTCCTGGAATTGATGGCATACCAATTGCAATGTCTCCATAAGCTGAAGAAGCCTAGATTCCCTCACAATTGTCAATGCCAGGAAACTTAGAGGAGAGCTACATGGACAACTGACTAGAAGAGCTTCATATTTGTACTATTGCAAAGGGCATTGACACAACAGAATGTGCAAATTATAGAATGATGTCATTAATAATCACATGCAAGTCAAACTTCATTGAGTATCATCCAAAAAGGGTTATAGCAGTGCATTAACAGGGAGCTTCTAGAACTTCAGGCCTAATTTAAAACAAATAATATCATTGTTGATGTCAGTTGGATCTTTGCTGAAAACAGAGAATATCAGCAAGATGTCTACTTGTGCTTTACAGTCTATGCAAAGACATTCAACTGTGTGGACCCTAATAAACTATGACTAATTCTGAGAAGAATGAGAATTCTCAATCACTTAATTATACTCACGGGTCACCTGTACATGGATCGAGACATTTATGTGAACAGAACAAGGGGACCCTGCAGGGTTGAAAGTCAGGAAAGAGGTGGTCAAGGTTGTCTTCTGGCACTTTATCCAATCGGTATGTTGAGCAAATCATCAGAGAAGCTGGATTTCACAAAGAACCACACAGCAGGATTGGTGGGAGGCTGATTAGCCGCCTACCACAGGCAGGTGACGTAACTTTGCTGAAAGAGAGGAGGAATTGAAGAACCGCTGAGGACGATCCAAGGACCGAAGCGTTCAGTGTGGGTTGCAACTCAATGTCAGGGAGACAAAAGTCCTCACAACTGAACTGAAAGGTAACATCGTGATGAACTGAGAAAACCTGGAGATTGCCCACAATGTTCTCGTTTGGATCCACAATCAATGCTCTCTGAAGCAGCAGCTAAGGGGTCAAAGGACACATTGCATTGGGTAAATCAAGGCCTATTTAGAGTACTGTGAAGCAAGGATGTTACTTGGGTAAGACTTGGGTACCTAACCCAAGCCATAGTGTTTTCGATCACCTCATATTAATATGAAATTTGGACATTGAATTAGGATGACTGACAAATGATCCATGCCTTTGAATTATGGTGGTGGCAAAGAATATTGAAAGTGCCATGGTCTGCCTGAAAAGCAACATATTTGTCTTGGAAGAGGTATGGCTAGAAGGCACTATAGAAGCATATTTTATACATGTCATCAGGAAAAGTCAGTCCCTGGAAAAGGACATTGTGCTTGGAAGAAAAGAGAAATGCACTCAACAGGATGGGTTAACACAGTGGCTACAATGGGCTCAGACATCAGAATCATTGTGAGCATGGCACTGCACTCTGCTGTGTTTCATTCTATTGTACATCAGGTAGCTATGAGTCAGAACAGACTTGGAGGCATCCAACAATAACAATAATAACAATAACAATACTTATCACTCACTGTCATTGAGTTGATTCGTACTCATAATGAACCTGTAGGACAGGGTAGAAATGCTCGTGTGGATTTCTGAGACTGTTACTCTTTCCAAGAGCAGAAAGCTTCATCTTTCTCCTGGGGAGCAACTGGTTGTGTTGAATTGCTGATCTTGTGGTTACCGGCCCAACATGCAACCACTATGACAAAGACTTACTGAATAATACATATAGAATTCTAAATACAAACTGAGTATTTCAGTATAAGTAGAAAACTTTGTGACCTGGAGAGCCTATACTTCATTTCTGAAATTGTCAATGAAAATAACATGCTATTTTACCCTGAACTCTAAGACACATTGAATAAATCATCTTACTTCATTAGTGTCCTCCCAGATTATTGTTTAGTAGATCTTTTTCTTTCTTAGTCTCTTAAAGACCAATTTTTCCTATGAGGTGTTTTCCCTTTGCCCTTTTCTACACTAGTCCTAACATATGGATACTTAACTGTCAATCAAATGATATTTGGGAAGAGAAGACTGTTAAAGTTCCCTTAATGGGATCCTCTTTGTTATATTTCATTGGCCATAGGCAGGACATTGCTTTTCTCTCTTCCAATCCTGTTGTCATTCATAAATGGCAAAACCAAGCATTAGTTGCCAATTCTTCAAAAGAATCACTACCAGATGTCCCTAGTATTTTCCAAACTTTCTCCAAAAGACTTTTCTTGCATTGATTTAGTCTTTCCTTATTTTCTTTTTTTTTTAAATTATGGGCTCATACAACTCTTATCACACTCCATACATATACATACATCAATTATATAAAGTACATCTGTATATTCTGTATATCCTTATTTTCAATAGGTAGAGTAGACAGCTGAGTGATCTTGAAGTAGAGTAGACATGTGTTAATCTAAATAAGATATGTTGCTGTTAATTGCTATTGAGTTGTTTTGGACTCATGGCAGCCTGTACACCACAGAATATAACACCTGAATAACAGAGCCGAACAGTGGCTGGCCCTGTGCCATCTTCGTGATTGTTGGTAGGTTTGAGACCATTGTTTTGGCTATTATGTTAACTCATCTCACCAAGGGCTTCTTGTTTTGATCACTTGCATCTAAACCAAATATCCTGTCCTTTTCTATCAACTGTCCCTTTCTGATAACCTGTACAATGTAAGGAAGGTGAAGTTCCCCCTCCTTGCTTCTTAGAACCTTTCATGTAAGGCAGATTTGTTCATTTGACTGATATTTTACAGTAGAGTCAATGTGTTTACCAAAACGACTGTCTGAATGCATGAGTTCTGTGTTCCTTTTTTGTGCGGTTTTCATGTGCATGTGAAACAAAGATAAAGCAGCTGTAAAATCAACAGTGATTTCACACATAGAATAACTGTCTTACGGACTACCATAAAGTGGGTGTAATGGAATGTGACTCCTTAAACCAGGTCATGAAAAGTTTTGCAGTGAGCACACATGCTGGATAGTCTCTTTTGACAATTTCAGATACAATTCCCTCTTTGTCTGGATCATTGATTTTGACTATTTTCTCTGTCACCACCTCCTTTCCAGTCAATCCCACAGTGGGAGATCTCAGCAGCATATTGAACCTGGTGAAGAGATTTCTAAGGATTTACCCTTAAAAGTAGTTATATGTCTCCATTAACATTCAAAGCCCCGGCATGGCAACCCTATGACATAGCAGCATTACTCATGGGTTCTATAGTACTGCTTCCTCTTCCCTGATGACACAGTTGTAACTCATTGAAATCACCTGCTGTTCCTCAGGAGAGAGATGAGGCTTCTACTCTCTCAGAGTTACATTCTCAGAAACCCACAGGGGCAGTTCTTCCTTGACAGGGCTGCTATGGGTAAGCTTGATGGCAGTGAGTTTGTTTTTTTTGGTTCTAGTCTCTCCAAGTAATGGCTTCCAGGTATGTCAGATGTTGAGGCTGAGGTGGCGATTGGGCTTCGTCCCTTAGCCTTACCCACAGCTCAGGAGCTGAGCCCTTCATGAAATACTTAACTTGTTCCTTTGACTGGCCATCTGCATTTTGTTTGCATGTTTTTTTTGTGTGTGTGTGTGTATGTGTTTGTCTTTTTGCTGAGACACTGATATAGAGCTATAGATGTCAAGCATAGGAAAGCATTTTGTAACAAATGCACAAGTTCAAGAATTTTGGAGTTCTCATGCATAATTCACTAGACTCAGAACAACACTGTCAAGATTTTATATTATTCTGCCACATACCGCTTTGTGACTTCACCAAAATTAATTACTCTCTCAGATATTGAATGTCCTCATCTGCAAAATGAGATAATACTGAGCTCTCAGGCTTATTACAAACATTGTTAGTCTGGGTAGACTAGAGAAACAAATCCATAGACACTTATGTGTACAAGAAAGAGTTTTATATACAAGAGCAGTTGAATATTGAGAAAACAGTCCAGCCAGATCAAGATCAATTCCATAAGTCAAAAATTAGCCCATATGTCCAATTCCAATCTATAAAGTCCTCTTTACATCCATGAAACACATGCAATGATGCGGAGTGCCAGAAGATCACAGGCCAGTGGGTGGAAAGTCTTGTGAATCCAGTGGCAGTGTAAGCATCTCAATGCTGGCAGGGCTGTCCATGTGGCTTCTCCAGCTCCCAGGGCTCTGGTTGCATCAGGGTAGGTGCATGTGGCTTCTACTCAGGGATGTCTCACAGGGAGTGAGCAGAGAGAGAGAGAGTGAGTGTGTGTGTATCTCTAACCTCTAAGGAGGAGATACCAGCGTTCCCAGAATCCTCAGGAGAAGGCCATGCCCACACAGAGGCCTCATTGGCTATATCTTGATTCATAGACTGGACTCCACCCCTAGACTCTTAACCCTCAAATTGACACCAGATTATGTAACTTCCACAGGTGCCCTGGGGTCAGTCCTGACTCTTAGCAATCCCATGCACAACAGAAGGAAACGCTGCCTGGTCTTGCACCATCCGCCCCTTTGTTCCCATGCCGGAACCCACAGTTGGAGCCACCATATCAATCCATCTCAGTAAGGGCCTTCCTCTTTTTTCGCTGCCCCTCAACTTTAACAAGCATGATATACTTCTCCAGGGACTGGTATTTTCTGATAGCATGCCCAAAGAATGTAAGAAGAAGAAGTCTCATCATCCTTATAAACATTAAATGAGGTTGGGGGGTGGGGGTCAGGGGGGGACACAACAACAGCAAAACTATGGTCCCACGGGGCATCATCTGGAATTTCCGTTTTGTTTGGTCTCTGGACCACGTTTGACATTAATGTGTAGGATGCTTCTACCACCTATGTCCTACTACACAGTTTCACAATATCTCCTGGGTCTTCTGTTTACTTTCATTTTTTTACCCCCCCTTGGGCCCCAAAAGATTATAAAGAGCATCGCTGGTGCCCAAACTAAGTGGCCCAGAACTCAATAGCCACGTTTGTGATGGACCACCCAGGTTGGAAACTACCCACTTTGGGGAAAATATATTTCCACCCACCCTCACTCCCCCTACTTCTCCCTTGCCTCCTCTGTAACCACTTTCTTTATACTCCTTTTCTGAGCTGCAATTAAATGACTTGGTCTAAGTACCTTGTTTAACTTTAAGACTTGCCCAAGTTTTCCAGGAGTTTTACAGGAATACCTTTTCTAGCTGCCTTTAGGTTGAGTCACGGAAGAGTTGTGCTTGCATATCCCCATGCGGACTGATCAGGCTTCCTGCTTCTCTATTCCGTTTACTTGGAGACATCGAAGGAATCCCAGCCTAAGCAGTCTCTCTTTGTTAACAGGAAGACACATAGACATGTAAAAGGCAGTATGCACTGAAGCCCTTTAATAAAAATCCAGGGAAAACACATGGGTTTTGATCAAAGTCCAATGTTCATATTGGAAAGGCCTTGAAATGCTATGGGATTGTGGTACACATAACCACTCTGGGTTATACTTTGTGTTTTTATTTTTCATTTACAAAATGGTAATAATAGGGTAAACACATATATGTATAAGCACACAGCACTGTGACACCTAGTAATTCCTCAGGAATTCTTTTATTAACTGTGTTAGAGTTTTCCATTTGAATACCTTTTCTATATTTGAACTATATTTACCAGAACTTGGTTCTTAATATTCAATGCGTTCACTGAGTATAAATGAATTGAGGCCTTAGATTCCAGCCAAATTACAATTACAAATGGGGGGCGGGGGTGAGGAGCATGAGCGCTTTCTTCAGAATTCAGATCAAGCATTTAGGCTGGATAATTGACTCTGATACAGCAAGCTGAATGAAAGAAGACTGGTCATGAGAACAGTAAAATCTATTACTCATAGGGAGCTACACTGTGTCAGCCATTCTTGTAAAAACTCCATAGATTTAACTCATTGAACATCATAGAAACTAATGAGAAAGCTCTAGTTTCCTCCTTAACAGGTGAGAAAGCAGAGGTTTAGACTACGAGTTGATCAAACATGGTAGGCAGAATAATAATCCCACGTCCTAACCCCTGACACCTGTGATTCTGGTACCTTCCATATAAAGAGATGCTGCAGATACGATTATGCTAAGCATCTTGAGATGGGGAGACTATGCTGGATTACACAAAGGGCCCAGTTTCATCATTAGGATTCCTGTGAAATCAGTCATCGTCTGAAGTGGAGATGTGACAATGGGCACAGAGGTCAGAGTGCTGAAAGGACAACTTGGGCAATACAGACAGTTTTGAGAACAAGATAGACAGTCAAAGAAAAAGATTTTTTTCTCAAGTTTTCAGAAGAAATTCATCCATGTTAACACCTTGATTTCAGTTCACTGAGAGTGATCTGGGACCCTCACAAATGTTAAAAGGAGAAGAAGAAGATGATGATGAAGAAGAAGAAGAACAAGAATTTGAAATTTTATATTGTGGTAAGCCATCAAATTTGTAGTGATATTTTAGAGCTTGGATATTAAGCTAATATTCCAAATGAACCACTTATGATTACACAATTAGATTAAGAGGGGGGACAGAAGGAGTTTGAATTTAAACCAATGCATTGTGTATCGAGAATCATTGACCTATTAGGTATTCTTGTCTTATAGATGTGTTAGCTCAGAGCTCTGGTATGCGGTGGGGTTACTATCAGGCTGCTAACTGCAAGGCTTGGGGATTCAATCCCAAGCCCCTCTGAGGGAGAAAGATGAGCTTTCCTACTCCCTTAAGAATTTAAAATTTTTGAAAGCTTATATGGTGTTGTCGCTATGAATCAAAATAACTTGATGGTGGTGAACTTTTTTTCTCTTTTTTTAGTGTGTCAGCTAAATTTTAATTAATGCAATGTGTTTATCTCACTAAGCAGATAAGTAAAATCATTAAAAGTCTAGAACTTGGAGTATTTTTTTAATCACCACAGCATTTCTACCTGGATTACCACTTTATATTTTTGTTTGTTTGCTTGTTTGTTTATTGAAATTAATTGTGTCTCTTGTTTTTTTAAATAATAATTTTATTGGGGGCTTATGCAACTTTGATCACAATCCCTATATCCATCTTTTGTATGTCAAGTGCATTTGTACATATGTTGCCTTCCTCATGCTCAAAACACTTTCTACTTGACCTCTATATCGACTCCTCATTTTTTCCCTTTTCTCCCCGCTCCCTCATGTACCCTTGATAATTTATGTTATTATTTTGTCATATCTTATACTGTTCATTGTCTCCCTTCACCCACGTTTCTGTCCTCCATCCCCCAGGGAGGAGGTGATGTGTAGATCCTTGTCAGCAGCTCCCCCTTTCTAACCTACCATTTGATTTATTAAAGGATCATTGTCACAGTAAAATTTGCATCTCAGAATCCTTTGGCCACCATATGCACAAGCTCAGTGTGGTCTGCTGGCACATGAGAAGACATCTGGAGAGAATGGCAATGCCCAGCCAAGCATCAGCATCACATATCATATTTTTAAATGCTGTAATCTTGACTATTTCTGCCCCAACACATCCTCTGCATAAATGCAGACACAAGGCCACTGGAGTTGCTCAACCAGCCCAGAGAACCATTAGCAACAGACTTATTATCTGTACAAACTCCTGAGGATGAATCTTTAATTAGAAATCAACAGGTAACTAATAAACATATAAAATGCATGAACTCTAATTTATTTATGACCCCAAAAATAATTCAGTTTCTAAAAATCCTTGCCTTCAAAAGACAATTTTAAAACAGCAACAAATATTGGTTTGGTAGCAACCAAAATGAATTTCAGGTCATGGAAATATATTAATAAGACAGGTGAAGGTCCTGGAAATATAGTAGTCAGACAAGGTGTAGCATTTATTTTTCCAATAAGCCTCTGAGAACTCTCATTTTCAGATTAGGAAATAAGGTCAAAGAGGGTTGGTCATAGAACTGAAAAGAGGCAAAGGAGGATTGAAACCTACATCTGGTGGCACCAGAGACCCTTAATTTTCCAAACCTAGAATTGGACTGCTCCTTTGTGTTTTCAAAACTGTAGATACTTGCGGAAACAGCCAACTTCCTCTTTCTCCCCCAAAGTGGCTACAAACAACAGTAACAACAACAACAACAACACTCTCTATCATGAAAATCGATTCTGGCTTAGAGCAACTCTAGAGAGGCAGGAGGGTTTCCAATGCGGGTTTTCCAGCGAGTCTCCATCCTTACCCCGCACCACCAGGGCTCCATGAATAGAGTCTTAGAAGCCCAGCTCTCTGTTGACCTTGTTTCTGCTCTTATAATGTGTCCCACTAGTTTTCATCAATAAGTGGAAAATAGCCAAGATGAAATATTTATGAAATAACCTTTACTATGTACAACCGACTGGTACCAGTTGACAAATAAAAGGCCTTAAGCTCAAATCACATGTCTTATGAGAGGAAGTTAACAGCATTTAAAAGTATTCTCAACACGTATTACATAGCTAACATTGGCCTCTCTGAAATGCATTGTGAAGGAAATCTATAACTTACATAGAAAGCTTTGAGATTATAAATTACAATTGGAGTCTAGAAAGCAATTGGTGAAAGAAAGGTAAAAATAACTCAAGATAGTCTACTATGCTTGTAGACTGGATTTGGAAGGCCTGCGTACACAGCCCCCCTCACTGTTTTCTGTCACCTAACACAACAGCAACAACAACATCATAACATAAACTTTTCAGACTTTTCATAGAAATAATTGTTTGTTATAGGGGTAGATGACACCTCTCTGCACAAGTGAATTTGAATGATGTGAGAACATACTTGTCCATCCCAATGATTGGGATGGACAAGGATGTCCAAAACTTTTCAAAACAAAGAACTGCCTCAAGCAAGTGTCTTTAAAGTTCCAGTTGTTAAATATTGAATATAGAATATTGTTATGTCTCTATAACTCCTTCATGGATGGTAGAAACACAAAATCATATCAACATTTTGAAAGAGTCTATAAGAGAGGGTTATAAAAGGTTCATAGATGACCCCAGGTCTGCATTTCAGTTCTGGTTACCGGAGCACATACACTGGTACAGATAAGAGCTCAGGACACAGAGAAGCCATGTCAGATAAACCCCCCAGGAACAGAAATGAGATACCAGGAGGGTAGGGGGGAAGTAGGGACAGGATATGAGGAAGGTGATTGACGTATACCTCCCATCCCCCACCCCAGGGGGAAAAACAACAGAAATGTGAGTAAAGGGAGACTGCGGTTGGTGCAAGATATGATAATAATAATTTATAATTCATCAAGGGGTTATGAGGGTAGGAAGGGGGGGAGGGAGAGAAAAAGGTGAAGCTGATATCAAGGGCCCAAATAGAAAGCAAATGATTAGTAAATGATGGTGGCAACATATGGAGAAATGCGCTGACACAATCGATGGATGGATTTTTATAAGAGCTGTAAGAGTCCCCAACCAAATGATCTTAAAAAAAATAAAGACGCTCATGGAAAATTCCATCATTTTTTAATCCTATTTCAGAATCTCAGGATTGGCACTTCAGCTTCTCCTGGGTCCAGGGTGATTGTGATTGATGATTGATGGATTATGGCCAGCCCATTTGATGTCTTGGGCTGCTTTCATGGGCATTGATTGTGGATCCAAGTGAAATGAACATCTTGATTGCATCAATATTTAATCCTGAAACATGATATTGCTTCTTTTTTCCAGTTGTGGAGATTTTTATCTTCATTTGTTACTGAAGGTGATAATCTTTCATTAGCATCCTCTTGGCTTCCTATAAACCACATTGTATCATTTACACATTGCAGGTTGTGAATGAATAGGTAGCTCCCTCTGATACCACATTCTTTTTCACACAGTCTGTGTTGTTCGATTATTTACTCAGATAGAAAACAGGTGCAGTGTAAGAACACAAACTTAATGTATACTTTCCTGATTTTAAATCACCTTTTCTGTTTAAGGAACTTGGTCTATGTACAGATTCTATATGAGCACAGTGAAATGCTGTGGAATTCCCCTTCTTTACAATGTTATCACAGTGAGTTAGATTCACCCGGTCATTAAGACACAATTAAACATCTTTCCGGTAATTTCTGCTTTCATTCACGGCCCATAGAATGTCAGCACAGTACATCTTGGTCCATGTCGTCTTCTGAATCCAGGTTGACTTTTTTTGGCAGCTCCTTGAAACTATTTTATACTCTTGAAACTGTTTTAAGTTATGTTCAGCACAATTTTGCTTGCATATGATTAAAAAACAATCTGACAATGTTTGCAAGCATTGCTGTGGAGTACATTAACTCCTGGTGACGCTGCGTGAACTGCACCATTGGGTTTTCCTGGCCGCAGTCCTTACAGGTAGCTACGGCTCCTTTTTCATGATCCCACTAGCTGGGTTTGCCATACTGCTCATTATGGTAGTGGTGACGCTCAAACCGCATGTGCCCCTCAGGGACCTAAACTATATATTACAAATATGGAAACTAAATAACTTCATTGAAGGTATGTGTGGGGGAAACAATGAGGTAAGTCACTTTGTAGATGAGCTCAGCATGTAATGCTGAAGGCAAAAGAAAGGAAACGGACTACAGAATTACTGGTCTTGGGGTGAGAGTTTCCCACAGAACTGAGTTAATAATTTTGTTACCATTCCATGCACATTTATACTGGGATTGATCAATTGAGTCCATGGATATGAATGATAAAAGACAAGTACCTCTGTTGCAGTGGGAGGGTGTAATTAAAGACGAAGAAAAGGAAAATCCATCTATGGTAACAGTCATCAGTGAGACTCTATTTTAGCTCATGTTTAGATTAACATAGATATATGTGATTTTAAAACACTGTTGAAAAAAGGAATCTATATATGTGTAGGGCATCTTCTTAGACGACAGTACTTGAGTTGTTAAATTGTACAGCTTTAAAACTTAGATGACTAGGCGCTAGTTACCCAAACCATGAGCGTTGGAGCTATGGAAATATTTTTAGCAGCACGCATTCACAAAGGCCAAGTCACGCCTGGGAGGTTAACACATCATAACAAAGCAGAGAGTACATGGAAGCAACAAGTTGGTCATCCTCAGAGAAATAGGTCCAAATATGTACATATAGATGAGTATTAGTGCCTGGTGACATAATGGTGATGTGTTCCGTGGCTACCCACACGTTCAGCAGTTCAACTCATCAGCTGTTCCATGAGAAGAGGTGAGTCTTTCGACTCCTGTAAAGAGTTGCAGTCTAGAAACACCCAGGGTCAGTTCTTCCCTGTCCTAGTGCGTTGCTATAGGTCAGAATCCACTTGATGGATGGCTACACAGACCTATGGAGGGAAATCTTTAGACGCTGTATCTATGCACATTCGTGTAGCCCCTGCACCACATCCCTAGGAAAGGGACCTTGACACACTTGGCTGTTAAAAGAAAAGCAGACTGGTGACTTGACTCACCGGTTATAGCACTTAAAAACAAAAAACAAACTTTGAGTAGCTTCTGCCTCCTCGTGAGCCGGCAGGGCAGAGAGCAATTCCTCACAAGGTTTTCCGTGCTGTAATCTACGAAAGCAGCCTGTCCCCTCTTTCTCCCAAGGAGCAGTGGGTGGGTTCAAACTACTGACCTCACGGTGAACAGCTGAGCGCTTAGCCATTGGGTAACTTAGTGTGATGTCTTCTTACCTCTACATGGGACTTGGTGACTAGCTGTCTGCCCTGAAATTTTGCAAATTGGAAGGTTTTAGTTACCTTCTTTCCTGACTAGGAGCAGAGCATTCCATGAATGTTGGGGATGGATTTTCAACACGCTCACAGGAATTTAAATAATAGAATTACTATGAGGAAAATTCTGACCCCAAAGAACATCCATATGGTTTTGATCAGGAGAGGAAATAAACTTCTATTGAAACTTGGCATTTTGTTTTGTTTGCTTTGTCATTAGAAGGACAAGTATTATCAAATTAATACAGAGAATCTCAGATTCATCCCTTGGATAAGTTACTTATTAAATTCATGTTCATTTTTAAGAATCTCTGTAAGGAGGCTCAATGTGAGTCCTACATAGTTGTTGTGAGATTAAAGTGGGATCATATTTAGAATAGCCCACTTTATTTTCTATAATTAATATTCCTTTTGTCTCTTGACAAAACCAAATTCCCATTTCAACTTGACTACATACACTTAATTTAACTCCCAGTATTCAATAATATGCTCTCTGGTCTCAATCTAATTTAACTCAGATCTTCTAGTCCAGAGATTGCGAGGCCAGGTCCTCTTCATCCATATTAAATATGCAATTTGAAATACAGATTGCCATGACTTTCACTCTCACCAAGTGGCACACTAGGAACCCTGTTGGATATTTTGCTTCATTCATCAGAAGAGTTTAGCATGTATTCTTGACCATACCATTGTTTATTGTTAATGTGCATCACATTTTACCAACGTGTTGGTAATTTGCATTATAAATGCAAGTTCAAGGTTCAAATCCTGTTTCAACTCCCATGCGTAAATTCCCGGAGGAGATTCCCGATTTTGCATTTTCACCCTTGATAAAATATGGGCATTTGCATAAAAATATCATGTAGAAGCGATGAATATGGAAATGCTGGTGCTAATGCCAGTGGCTGCGTCAGCCACTCAATGTTTCATTCAGGGCAAGGCCCTCAGACCCAAAGCACTGCCCACAAATCCTTCCCTCAAATGCCATGCCACCTGTAGGCAAGTGGCAGCAAGTACTCTCAAATAGAACACTTTGTTTCCCCAAACACCTTTTTGAGGACTTCTCGAGCTACTAACTTTTTGAAGAAAGACACATTTCCCAAATTAAGGAATCTGTAAATCTGACCAACAATCTTTACATTCTTCTACTTGATCACAAAAAGTCATGTTCCTTCCATCACACGCACACACAATTGCATTATTCACATTGATGACATGGAGAGCACATGGTTTAATTGCATGCCAAGAATTTCTGAAGCATTGCCTTTATCATTTCTTGGAAATTTACAATGGTAGATTCTTGCCTAGAGAAATGTTTTCAAATAATTGAAGGTCAAGGTTTCTTTGAAAGTCTTATCCCAGTTACATAGCATTCCAACCTCTTCCAGTTCCATATATGTATTAGCAGACAAAATATATAATGTTGCAACTAGCTTATGGATAGCTAACATTAGTTCCTGGAGTCCAGAATGAATATTAGTAGTCTTCAGGATTTAAGGTCACCTACTTTGCATGCTGTGAAGCCCTTTATAAGCCTTTTTGTCTTCTTCTCCAACTTATTCTTCCACTGTTTGTCGCACGAATCTCCATAGGCAATACAGTACCTTTTTTTCAGGTTGTTAACACACATGTCTTTAAAAAAAACAATACTTTATTAGGACATAATCTAGATATCATAACATTCAGTAATTCAATCATCTCAGGCAGTACTGTACAATCACTACCACAGTCAGTTTCAAAGTATTCTTTCTTTTTTTGTACTCCTCAATACTAGCTCCCAATCGCGCCCCTACCTCCACTGTCATACCCGCTAGGAACTCTTAATGTAGATATTGTCTCTATAGATTCGCCCATCTTGCATTTCATATACTGGAAAACAAAGAAAACACATAGCAGAGCAAAGATGATGACCAACAATAACAAAATACAACAGAGATAATCCCCAGCTTTTAAAAAAAGAACAAAATCAATATAATAGAAATCAGACCAAGCACAAAGTAACACACATGGGTTTTTCATGATGCTTCTGAGCCTTTGCACAATCTGGTCCCTGGAAAACTCATCCTCACCACAAAACCCATGAATTACCCATGATTCTTCAAAACTTTAGTTTGCAATCCATCTCTTACGTGAAATCTAATTTAGGGGGGATATTTTCCTGATATCATCTCTATCCCAAGAGAATCGACAGACTTCATTAACATACTCATCATGCTACAGATATTCATCTTGCCTCTTCCTATGCAAGTACTGAATTCTATTAAATATTTGTTTCCCTAGACTGTCCAAAGTCTAGTATAAGAGAAGTGTTCTGTGAAGTTATGTTGGATGGATGGATGGATGGATGGACAGGTGGATGAATGGATGGCTTGCCTGCTTTACATTTTAGTGACAGGAGTAAATTTAAATTTGAGTAATGGTTCAAATACTACAATTCAGTGTCAAGAGTTTGCTTTACCATAAAACAGTGATTTACAAGCTAATTTAATTTGTTTACTTTAGATCTAATAACAGACTGGGATAAGAGACTACGCAGAAACACGCTCTGCTACTTGACAATATTGTGCCATATAACATCTTCAGGTGAAAAATGAAGAGGGATTTTAATGACTTCACACATTATTTTTATGAGATGGAAACAAATTACAAGCTAAGCTGTTGGAAAAGCATGAAATCAGAACCCAAAGCCCTAATAATCAGACTGCTTTAGCGTCAAACTTCCAAAAGGAACTGAGGTGTTTTATTCATTGGTATATAGAAGTTGGTTACTATCACATATTTTCATACTATTTGCCTGACTTCGTTAATCAGAGTGAGAACTGTAAAATATAAAAATGCAACAGATCTCCCTTGCTGTGTCCCTTGCTATCTTCATTAAGCTTCTAACTGTGCTAGGTCAGGCATACAATATTGTATGCACATAATTTTTATTCCAGAAGGTGATAAAAAGTTTTGGGAAACACTGGAGAAGGAATCAGTAAACCTGCATTACATTATGTTCTGCATCTTATCTCCTTCTGGGATGTTTGACCTCCAGTTGTTAGCCATTAGGATTTCCTTATTAGACTGGATGAGTGAAAAGATAGGAAGCTTTGAGCACATTAGGAGACACTGAGCACATGTATGACATCGTATTGTGCTCAGTTGGATCCATATGTCCTCTATGATCATTTGAACTCATTGAAGGTGAGTATCTTTGACATTTATTTTTATTTCCTGAAAACCTGAAATATGATAGTACTAAGTGTTCAATGAAAAGAAACAGATATTTATTGAGCACAAGAATATTTAGGGAACCTCTGGCTTTAAAAATTAATTACTTATTATTCTCTGCCATAATAGCTCTTAAACATTATAGAAAAAAAATTAAGTATGGAGGACACAAGATGAACCACAGCTAACCAAGAGGTTGAGGTTTAAATCCACCAAGAGTTTACAGTTTACTTTTTAAAAATTGACCTTTTGAAAACCTTGTAGCACACAGCTCAACTCTGATAAATAAGGGGTCTCAACTGGACTGGCTCTTCTAAAGGCTAACACCTATGCAGACAAGATATAGCTCATAGGTCACATGTAAGGCATCATCAAACAATATGAGAAAATATGCCCCTAAATTCTAATTATATAGAGTCACAGATGTTGTTACAATAATTAGGCAAAGGGGAATCTAATCGTTGTCCATGCAAGTCTTTCCACAGACTCTTATAAGTACAGAAAATATTTTCTAACAATAATATATATATAAATATATATATTTCTTATAACAAGGCTGTTATTCTCCTGGATCATTAGGAATGCTACGTAGATTAGATAGCTCTGGTTAGCTGGATAGAAGTTCTTTCCAACCTTGAAAACAGAAGCACAGTTAGTAGTTTAGCTGGAACATCTGTTTCTAACTTCCTGAAACAAAAAGTTGAGGTTACCAATGTATACACATATTTGAAACTAGGTTTGCACTTCACACATGGATACAATATGCGTTTGTAAAAAAATTTCCAAATGTCCTATTGTCATATAAGATGATGGAAGCATGTGATATAAGAATATGAGTAAGTACCACAACTCCTCCTAGGATTTCTAGGGTTTATGAGTTCCTAGGCTACTGTTTACTGGCCAATGTACCCAGATTCTGGTAACAGGATCCGATGCTTACCTGCTGGGAATGACCCTTCCGGAAGGCCATCAGCTATCAGCTAGGACCAACAGCTTCTAACTGGTTTGGGAGAAAGGGGTTTTATGTAAAAATCTATTGTTCTCAGTTCCAGGGCAAGCCCTCATTCCTATTTGCTTTGTAGTTTTGGGAAAGACCCCACGTAACTCAGGGTCTCAATTCCTTCATCTGAAACATGAGAAAAATGGACAGGAAATGGGAAAAGTTAGCTGGACTCCCAATCTCTAGAAATGCCACTATCTTCTAAGCCAGTAACCAAATAGCCAATATCTATGTGCAATCCCAGAACCTGATTTAAGAGAGCATTTCAGTCATAGCCTTTGTTACTCTTCCAAAACAACCTCTATTTTCCGGAAGGGTCTGGGTGAGAAGGTGGGAGGATGACACTGAATGGTTGATATGATTCATCTGAGAGTGATTGTTAACAGGGCTAATTTGTGATTGCCCATTCTGCTGAGTATAAAATGAAATGCCACCACTAGCAAAAGAAATGAGCTATGAGTGAACACCTAGACTCCTGTGCATGGAACCCCCTTGGTCTAAGAGACAGCTTTGACACCAGAAGAGGGGCAGAGGGGCAGCAACGGCAGAACTATGGTCCAGAGTATGAAACAGCAACAAACCTTCCAGCCCACAGAGCAAGTGGAACAGAGTGCCTCTTGGCAATCGCCTCGCTTGTGTTGCTGCGGTCACTTAATTGAGCAAGCTGGGCTTTACTGATCCATAGAGCTGAAGCTCAGTGCCTTCAGGTTGAGGCTTACAGGGGAGTGGTAAGCCCTTTGTCAATTCCTTGGCAGTGCTGAAAGGGCTTTGTAACATTGCCCAAGCAGGGAAGAGGCCAGATCAAAGGACTGAGGGTCACATAGAAGCCTACCTTTGGTCATGACAGCGGCCTATAAACCAGCTGTATCTGGAGCATTTCTCACCTGAATTGTAACCTGTCAACAGCCTAAACTGATCATAGTAAGCAACTAAGCTATCAAAAAGACAAAATGGAGATTACTCTGTGGGAACAAAACTGGGAAGAGAGAGTATGAGGAAAACCCCTGAACATTCATATGTTAAGGAGCCTGGGAGGTCATTTCCCATGAAGGAAATGTTCACATTCAAGGGTTAGAGATGCATCCCACTCACACTCTCCTTTTAAAAGTTATTCCCCACAATGCCACCTCCCATAAAAATGCCACATTTAAGGTGCTGTTTGCAAACACACGGGCACTGACTATGCACTCAGAGGTCAACTGCTTGAAGGTCATCTATGTGAAGGATGTTGGCTATCTAAGACAATCAGACCCTATTGTCTGACCCACCCTAAGTAGGGCCCTGCCCCTTCTGATGATAATTGATTGTGCCCCAAAGGAGAGCTTGAAAACACTTAAGCTCAAGCCAACTCAGATGACCAAGGTTCAACTCAGATGACCAAGGTTCAACTCAGAGGATCAAGGTTCAACTCAGATGACCAAGGTTCAACTCAGAGGATCAAGGTTCAACTCAGATGACCAAGGTTCAACTCAGATGACCAAGGTTAGGCTGCTGTCTTGACTCCAAGTCTGCCCATCTTGTTACCTATGTGCTGTGTATTGCAGGTTGCTAATGAGTCTTTCTCCAATCCTGATGCCAATATTGCCCTCATGTAGTCTGCTTCTCAGTGTATTTGCCCAGCTTGCAGATTGAATAAATAGCATGAAAGGCTCCAACCCTAGTGTTAAACATGTGATATCAAACCGAACCACCCCCTTGCCCTGTTCAAGTGACTGTTTCTATCTCTGTGTACAGGTCCTGTCAGATCTCTTGTGGGAGAAATACCTTGCCTTCCCATGACAAAGAATTCACTCTGATGCCTGCATTGTGATCCAAGTGAGTTTTACAAAAGATAGAAGTTGTTTCCGGTTTACACAGGCACCCTCAGGGCCCTTCACCCCCCCAGCCTGCTGCACAGCCAGCCATGGAGCTGCTCTAGAGACCAAAAAAGATGCAGCAGGCTCCGGACCCCACCTTTTCAGTTTCCCCGTCAGATGGCATGGTCTACGTCTCCACTGGCTGACTTGAATTCACCTGGCCCAGATAGGCCAATCCAGGTGTAACGCCCACCTAGGTGCACCACCACTTCCTGGCTGGAAGCTCAAACCTCTGAGCATGCGCGATGGACACCCCAGTCCCTGTGCTAGCTACCTAACAGTTCTGCATAAGCCCAAGTAAGTCTTCCTGAATTCCCATTCCTTGTCATGCTATCCACAGTTTGCAATGAGCCACACAGTCTAATTTATTTTTCATAATCAATAAAACACAAGCAAGCACTGTTAGGGCTCTATTTGTCTTCAGCAAAGTTCCATCTGATGTCAATAATTACATCCTTCTAAGTCCTCTTTTAAATCTGACTTGAATTTCTGAAAGCTCCCCGTGGGTGTACAACTGCAGCCATTTTTAATTGTCTTCTGCAAGATTTTACCTGAATGTGATATTAAAAATATTTAAGAAACAATTTCCACATTCTGTTAGGTCAACAGATTTTTAAATAGGCAGAAATGTGAATCTTCTGCAGCCAGTTTTTTTCCTAGTGTTTTTCCATAGGCAGTGACTGCTTCCAATGCTGCATCAGTTTGTTGAAACATTTCCCTTGGTGTTTTGTCAGTTCATAGAGCCTTACTTGTCTCCAATGCCGTTAATGCCATCTGGACTTCTTCCTTCAGTATCACGGGTCCTTGACCATCTGCTACCTCTTGCAATGGTTGAATGCTGACCAGTTATTTTTGATAGAGTGACTCTGTATTTTTTCTATGTTCTTTGGATGCTTCCTGGATCATTATATATTTTGCCCATAGAAGTCTTCAGTATTGCAGCTCACAGCTTGTATTTTTCTTCAGTTCTTTCAGAAGTAGGTTCTTCTCACCTTAATTGTTAGTTTTTAAAATGTTAAACAAACAAGCATCTATTATAGTACCTAGAGTAGATGTCATTGCTCTTGTCAGGTGCTGTTGAGTCAGTCTCTATGTCTAGAGCTCTTGTGTATGAAAGAAGAAACTCTCCTGGCCCCGCAACATCAGCACAATCATTGCTATGCTCGATCCCGCCATTATAGCGGCGGTGTCAATAATCTGGAGGATTTTCCTCTTTTGTTTTTGCTAGACTTTCTACCAAGCACGATGTCCTTCACAAGGACTGGTTGTTCCTCCAGGAAAATACAAGAAATATCTCAAAATGGTGAATTAAGGAGCCTTATGGCTGTACTTCTCCCCAAACATATTTCTTTCCTTCTAGAGTATACATACTTAAATTTTATTTTTAAGACTATCTTTTAAAAACAAGACATGTCGATGAATGACTAGACAGCATGGCTAACACAGACCACGTCCACACTGTGAAGTGTGAGAACCATTCAGTGTGTTGATAACCATAGTGGTTCAGGCAGGCAGAGCAAGTGTAGGTAACAGAACTTTGGGGAAAACAATAGTGATCAACAGGGTAGCTAAGGAGGGGCCTCATGTGGATGCTAATCCAGGAACAAGTCCCCAATCCTGACATTTGCAAAGTTCAAGATCTCCACACAGAGACAACCCAACCCCTCCCAACTGTTTCCCACCTTGGCTGACAACTGCAGGGTTGGAAGGGTTTGGGCACAGTGCGCAGAGGGATCAGGGTCCTGGACCCACTCTAGAGTTCAGCCCATCACACGCGTTCATTCACACGCACATACCCCCATCGAGGGCATGGCACTTATTAACACAACTGTACACACTTTTCACAAAGGCACTCCCAGCTTCCCTGTCACTTTTTTTGACAGATGTCCGGCCACGTCCCCTTCTGACCTACAGCAGACATCAGAGGGGCTGTCCTGAACAGTGAGGATAGGCCTTCAAGTGAAAGCAGAGCTAACAGCTGCCTCATTGGTTGAACATCCCTAACCAAAGCAGATGAATTTGGAACTTGATGGCAGCTTCCTGAGCCGCGGGGACCCCGTCTCGACACCCCTCCAGAGGAACTTCAGTCTTAATCATGCTGCCAGCGACTATTCTAAGTTTGTGAGGAACTTCCAAAGGCTTCCGAATCTGATGCTACTTTGTTCATCCACAATTCAACCACTATTCCGTCTTGAGGAGCCCTCATCAGCCAGCCAGCTGTGGATCCTGTGCCAAGACCGGACGTAATTATGCTGGAGAGGCTTTTGGTACCTCTACTCCATGTTAGCCCTTAGAGCTCTTCTAGGGAATTTTCTTTTTTATAATCATTTTATTGCGGGGTTCATACAACTCTTACCTCAATCCATACATCCATCCATTGTGTTAAACATATTTATGGATTTGTTGGACAGATGTACACCATCATTCTCAAAACATTTTCTTTCAGCTTGAGCCCTTGGTATCAGCTCCGCATTTTTCTCCCTCCTTCCCTTATTCTCCCTCCCTCCCAAACCCTTGATAATTTATAAATTATTATTAATTTTTCATATCATACAGTATCTGATGTCTCCATTCCCCTACTTTTCTGTTGTGTGTCCCCCAGCAAGGGGGTTATATGGAGATCATTGTGATCAGTTGCCCCTGTCTCCCCTACCTTCATCTTATCTGCCTGGTTATTACTACTCTCATTATTGGTCCTGAGGTGTTTATCTGTCCTGGATTCCCTGTTTCCCACTGCTATCTGTATCATTGTACATCCTCTGGTCTAGTTGAATTTGTAAGGTAGATTTGGGATCATGATAGTGGGGAAGAAGAATTTTCAAACCCTTAATTTCGTTTATTAAATCTCTTTTTGATTTATGTAGTATGAGTTCTATTTTCTCCCACTGAATCCTGATTCTTGAAATACAATACTTCCTATCCTAAGCCTCCTTCTTTTCATCTATCCATTATGTTAATAAACAGTAGCATCAACCATAGACACAGAATCATCCAAATGGCATGTTTGCTTTCAGGGCTGAACTCTGACTCTGCTCCCTGAAATTAAAATCATCTGCTGCTGGCCTCTAACATGCAAGCAGCCAAGCTATTTCTGGGCCAACTGTAAAGACCTGCTCCCCAATGTTGTGATGATACTTATGTGTTCCCACATCCCCCTTTTCCCTTTCACTTTGAATGAGTCAGGCCTGTTGGTGGGCAAACGAAGTAAAACAAACTTTGACCATGGAAAGAATGTGACAGACTGAGTTAAAGTAGACTTACACTTCGAAGAAGTACTACAAACATGAATCTATTCATATGGAAGTATTTTCTATCTCACTGATTTTCTCTACAGCCATCCTACTATTTTATTTGCGTATTTCAACTTTCCACAGACAGAATCAAGTTCCATGAAGAAAAGTAATATCTTAAACTGCTGTCTTCTGAGCATCTGACAACCATTATGCATTTTGAGTTAATAACAATGCTTCCAATTTCCAAGAGGATTTACCAGTTAGATGTTCCATAAAATCCTTAAAGTATATGTGAGTGTAATTTAAAAGAAAAAAATTAGGGTAATTTGAATATATAATGTTTGTGGTCATCAGCTTCTGACATGACCTCCCATGAGCCGCACCTGCTGCGAGTGAACTCCTGACAATCCCCTTTCTTTAAGAATTGGTTGGGCAGAATGATTTGCTTTGTTTTCATTAAATGCAGCCATGTTTTTCTAATTTCTTTCTAACATTCCAAACATTGTGCTCAATGTAATAGGAAGCATGACCTTACAAGGGCAAAAGAATGAACGTTAGAATAAAATGATTCTCCTACATTGATTTTGTGAACTACTTTTTGTTAAACAGTTTTATTGACATATAATTAATGTATCATGCAATTCAGTATTTAAGTCTATTAAAGATCCTTTTATGTTCATCATCCCAGCCATTTTATAACATTTTCTTCATTCTTCTATCCATTATGAATAGCTCCGTGGTTTCCCCAACTTCCCTGGTCATAACCTTAAGAAGTTATTAATTTAGTTGTTATCTTTACAGATTTTTCTCTCCTGAGTTTCATATAAAAAAAGTCTTTTAAGGAAAAATACAAACAGCAACTACAAAAGAATAAAAAGCAGAAGAATTTCAACCCAAAGATGACAGAATGTAAAAAAAGCTGGAACAAATGGTAACTGGGTTAAAAGGAAAAAGCAAAGAGTAAGATGTTAAATTTTAGCCCAAGAATATCTGCAATGATCCAAATTCCAATACAATGAAGTCAAGACTATTTCGATCCTTGGTAACTCAACCTAAAGAATCCAGTTGTGTGTGTGGGCTTTTTAAATGGATTTTAGGCGTTCACTGTCATCCCCTAGCCTTCTGCATAACAGATGCTAAGAATTTAAGCTCTGATACAATCTCCTCCCTTGATCGTGAATTTTATTGTTAATATGTTTTTGATCAGACTGGTTGGTGTGTTGCTTCTTCTTTGTGGGCTTTGCCGACACCTCCCTTAGCTAGATGCTCATTTTGACACAAACCTTTAAGACTTCAGATGGTATTGTTTCTGGCAGCTAGGCACCATCTGATTTCTTCACTGCACTTGGCTGTGCCACCCGTATTTTCAGCTATATCTTCATGAGGGCAAACACTGAGCAGGACCACATCATAAGAACTAGTTATTCTTAGATGAGGGTTTATGGTTAAATGTGAGCTCAAAAGCCATATGTATATACGTATGTCTTTCTTGTCTAGTTTGGAGACAGCATTATCATTTTACTGGATGTTAGTATAAATTATACCTTAGAGTAAATGCTAATTGTATTAATAATATTAATGGAATTAATTAATTAGTTGGCAATTCTAATGATTCTAATGATAAAATATCATTAATTTTGTCAATGACATATTTAAAATACTGTTGAGAAAAAGAAAGTCTACATGTACAGGTTAGTTTTTTAGACTAAAACGCATGTATTGCTGATTTATACAAATTAGATGCTTAAGAGAATGGGATGCTATATAAACAATGAAGTTTGGAAAGAGGACAGAATTCTCAACACTACTATGCACTTTGGTGGAACTCTGTAATACAATGCAAAGAGAGTATGAAAATACCAAATATATGGGAGTCTTAAATTGCCAGTTTTGGGCACCCTCAGAGTAAGAGATTAGGAATATTGAGGGTGAGTTCTGTGTGGACATGGTGATGGATTATTGAAGCCACCAGAGAAGTTGAATCCCATGAGGCTGGGAGATTTGGGAAGGGTAACTAGTGTCAGTTTAGGGCAAGCAAAGTTGGGTTAAGTTGAAGGCCTATCTGGCCACAGCATCACAGGGGTAACCATTAGGCAGATGTGGGGTTCGATTCAACTTCCTAATTTTTAAGGCAGAGCTCAGATATGCCAACCCCCACCCGCCAGCCTCTACGGTGTCTTTAAGTCTTCAGTCTTACGGGCCCTGGAAGAAGATTTTCCCAACCACAAAGGAGGGATTTTAGGAATATCATCGATTGCATCTTCTGTGAGAGACAAAGAAGTAAACTCAGCCAAGTTCTGATTTCCAGATCCGCAGAAATTGTAAGATTTAAAAAAAAGCGTATTGTTTTAAATCACTAAGCTTTGGGCCAATCTTTTTGGCAATATGTACCTAATAAAGGGTTCATGTATTTTGTCTATATAAAAAGGAATGCACAAGGAAAACTATTTTTAAATATCTGACATGCTAAATGTGATGTATGGATTCACTCTTTGTGGAAACACATGGATTTTCAGCATGGTGTATTGGAAAAAAATTCCTTTTTAAAAAAAAGTAAATCAAAAGATCTTGGTGCAAATTGAGTTTCCCCATTACTGGACCATGTGAGTTCTGACGGAATTTTAAACTGGTTCATGTAAGAACTCTGTGTCTCTGCACTCTAGGAATCACTGTGTGGTGGCAAACGTGAGCATAATTCTTAAATGCGATTTATAAAGCATCAAAAATGACAGAAATAGTAGGTTTTTAATTTGAGATGAGAGGACCCTGAAAGTCCATGTACATTTTTAATGCACAGAATGAAAAGCTACTTTCTGCAGATTCAGTCCATAATTTTAAAAAAATCCACAAAGAACTATATGTCTTCCAAACATTTTAAACTTTTATTTTCCAACCACACTGTTTTGTAGATGGAGAAAACACTTCCGACTCTACAATTCCAGCGCATCGTTACATGTTTTCTTGGCATGTGGAAAGCAACTCTTAAAATTGAAATGACTTGCATCAGAACACGTCGTTTGTTGGTGACAGAGGTAACACAGGTCTTCAAATTTCTATTCTGTTTCTAGCACATCATGAAAATTTTCTTATTATTTAAATTTCTAATCTATTTCTAGCACATCATGAAATTTTTCTTATTATGCTCATCCAAATGATAAAAGACAGACTGCTGTTAGCTGCCATCAACTCAGACCCCAATGCATGGCGACCCCAAACACAACGAATGAAATGCTGTCATTCTCGCCATTGAGGGCTGGATCACTGTCATCCATAAAGTTCACACTGGCTGATTTTCGGAGGGAGTAGATTGCCAGGCTTTTATTCCTCGGTTACTTGGTCGGGAGGTTCTACTGAGACATGCGCAGCAATCGTAGCGGTGTGCACGCATCTATGGGCAGAGGAGTAGTGACCATTCATAGGGTGTGTAGACCAGGAATAGAGTAAGCCTCTGGCAATAGAAAAGCCTACTAATGAAACATCCTACATCCCCACTATTGTCTTCTGACTCTGGCCAATAATTTTACTACCCAACCATACATACTTACTGAATTAGTATTTTGTACCAAAAGGAGTGCCTATGTCTACCACAAAGGCCCTGGAAACACCACGGTGGAACACTTTGTGATCTGCTAAAGGTTTGTCCGTGTGAACCTCTGTGGGGAGCAGATGTGGCCGATTGCTTCTCTACAGATTTCGGGCTGAGAAACCCTATGGGGAGCTCCCATTTGGGGCAATCATGAGGAGTCAAAGATGACTAGACAGCGACAGGCTTGCTTCTGCTTTCTCACCATGTCCAGACAGTCTTCTATGTCCTGAGAGGACAACACAAATTCTAGCAAAGGGGGCAGACAGAGAAAAACAACAGAAACATTAAAATACTATACATATATAAATATATATAACAGGCATGAGGGTGCTTCAAAAATTTTTGAAGTAAAATTGTATTATCTTTCCTTTCCAATTTTCCAAAAACTTTTTTAAAGGCCCATATACCTTTTAAATGGTATTTGGTCATCTGTGTCTTATTCCATGTGACATTGCTCCTCCATTGTGATCAGGGTTACCATTTATCTTCCTGAAACATGACTAAGAAGAGCCTTTTAGCTGTGAGATTGTCCTCAAGTCAAACTTCTTCTCTGATACTGAAGTGGAGAAATCGAGTGGCCAAAGAGAACAAAGGGATGCACTTTTTTAGGAAATGGCATTTAGAAAACCAGGCTTGCTCCAAGAAAATATAAGCGTGTGTTTGAACAGTGACATCAATCCAGCTCAGGTCTATGTGATGACATTTTCTATTTGCAGTGTCTTCTAGGGTTACCATGAGTCATTTGTTCAGATAATAAGTATACCTGAAAAGTAGAGACTAATGTGTTTGTATGGCCTCTTAAATATTCCCAAGAGAATAGTTTTACCAGCTATCTGTACTATTAATAATTGATTTTACCTCTTAATGCATAAAATGCTTTAAAATAATTCTCACTTATTGTCATTGTAGACAAATATAGTTTAACTGAATGTATACGACTGAGTTTCCTAGAGAAACAAAATCTGTGGCACTCATAGATGTGTAAGAAAGGTTTTATTTCGTGAAATATTTTTTTTATTAAGACAGTGGCCCAGTGTGTTAGGTTAGGTTGACTAGAGAGACAAATCCATTGACACTTATAAAAGTATAAGAAAGAGCTTTATTTTAAGAGGTAGTTATCTATCAAGAAAACATCCCAGCCCAGTCCAACTCAAGTCTATAAGTCCAATACTAGGCCATAAGTCCCTCTTCAGACTTACACAGACACAGTGATGCAGAATGCAGGATGACAGGCCAGTGTGTGCAAAATGGTGTGGGTCCAATGTCCATAGCTCTGGCAGCAATCAGGGTCAGCTAGCTGAAAGGTGAAGGCAGAGAGAGAGCGGGGAGGCCACGCCCACAAGAAGTCACCATCAGGCTGTGACCTCATTGACAGGCTAAACTCCACCGCTACACTTTTATATCTCTTCAAGTTGATATGAAATTATGTAACTACCACATCCAGGCTCATCCATGAACTGAGTCAAATTCATGAGTCAGATGGGGGCTGGAGACTCTCAGACTCATGCAGCTGCCAGCGGATGGACAGGAAAGCAAAGTGGGGAGCTTGGTTATCACAGGCCTGTGAGTCTGGAGTCAGATGGAACCAAGGTCAACAGGAACATGGCAGGCGTCAAGGGCTCCCAGTGCAGCAGGCTGCCCGGAAGCCAGATGCAGAATCCAAGGAGCCAGGTAGGCCAAGAACAAGACAGAGACAAGTGCTCAATGCCTCTCTCATAGCAAGCCTGCACCCTGAAGGAAGCATCATAAGTTGGTGGTAGGATTTATAGATTGGACTCCTCTCCTACCTTTACACAGGAGTGTTAGACTGATATAAAACTAACCTCACAACCAATTATACTCATGGAAAAGAATGAAACAAATTTTTTTTAAAAGGTAGATAAATGTACTAAAGTGTCTGTGTGGCAGCAATACAGTTACTTGGATTTTAAATATATAAAGATGATGAGATATACAATTAAAGGAAAAAAATTAAGTATGAAAATAAAAATCAGTTATATGATAGATGCCAGATTAAAAATAATACAAACCAGATTAATTGGTTTAAAAATTTACTGGAAATAATATTCCATTAAAATTTACAGACTAAGCAAATAAAATGAGGACATTTGCTATTTAGTGATGAAATATATTTGGGTACACTACTATAATATTGGAAAATAACAAATTATTATAGAAAACGTAACTTGAAATTAGCTAACAGTTCACAAATGACTTGGAGACAATACCTTTCAACACACAGTGGATACTAAAGAATAGATTGGCAAAAGAAACAGTAATGAGACTGCAGACGATTCATGGATGAAACTCCTGGGGAGAGTATCATGATCAAAAGGATTATAATTGGAACAAATATTAAAATACAATATAATTATTTCACAGCATATAATTGGTATCTTGGTGATACACATAAATTGCACATGTATAAATACATTAAAAAGAACTTTCATATTCTGTTATATTTTGGTATACAACAACTAACTATTCAAAGCAATAGTGCTTGACATGTCTAAGTTAAATATTACAACAAGAATTGTTGTCAATGATACAATTTTCCAAGAGTGACTAAATCTTGGTCAGAATCCAAAGAAAATGAAATAAAATGTTCTTGTGGTGAATTAAATTGTGTTTTCCCAAATACATGAGTTGAAATCCTAACCCCCATAGATAACCTTAGATGGACTCTCCTTTTGCAAGGGGCTGTTCTTTGCTATGTTAATTGGGCATATCCATGTACGGTGTGTCCGAAACCTGATCACGTCTGAGAGAGAAGAAAAACAAATGAGACTCCAAGAAGAACACAAACTGGGGCGGGGGGTGGTGTAGGGGCTGGTAGATGCCAACTAGAGATCACATGGGAACCAAGGAAGTGGGACCTACAATAGCTGAAGGATCTGAGACTAGGCTCTGTCCTTGGATGATAGCTAAAGAAAGCCTTCCCCTGCGGGTGGTTGCCTGAACTTGGACTTGGTGCTCCTGAACTGAGAGAAAATACAAATCTGTACATTAAAGCTGCCCACTTGTGGTGTTTGTATTAGAACAACCATAAAAAACTTTGTTCCTTAAGAAGCATAGTTTAATTCTTGGAAAGCACAATGCACATTATACAATTGTTCAGAGTATAATTTGTATGAAAAATTACTTAAGTTTTATTTTTTAAAGATTGACAATAGGTGTCTCCACCACATTACTGCCCAGCAGGTCATCTCTCACGTTTCACCTTTATTCATTATATAAAGTTGAAATTTTCATTTCCAACCATTGCGATGACAACAACCACCATAAACGCCCCCCATAGTTTATTTTTTTATCTAAATATGATGTAGGAGATATATGACAATCCACCTGAGAACTTCTATCTAACAGGCTCTTGCTAGACATCATTTCCTTCCTTGTATTGGCATCTGTATTTTGTTCACATCTATAGCTCCAGCTTAGAATACTTTCTTCCATTTTAGATCTAGAAATCTCATTGATTATTAGCTATAGCTATTTCAATAACTGCAGTGCAAAAATTCATCACATCAGAAATGAAGCATCCTTGCTTCTTCTTGGCGTTTGATCACCTATTTTTATTTATTTCCTGTTTTAGAATGCAATTTCCCAAACTAACTGCCATGAACATTTTAATTTAATTTATTTTTAGCTTAAAGTCCTTTTCCGTCTCCCAAGCCCATCAATTTGATAAATTCCATTTGAATCACCTTTACTGAAATCTCTCTCATCCTCTTGTTCATTGGTATCGAATTGATTCTATTCTCTGCTTTTCCATAAATACAGTATAGAACTTCTCCATGGGGCATGTGGCTGTGACCTGAGGAAGCAATTTGCCGTACCTCCCTTCTGAGGTGCCTCGCAATGGATTTGAATGACCACACTCACTTTGCTTTTTCCTCTAGTTGTTCCTTGAGTGCTTCATTGTTTCAGCCAACCCAGGACTCTTCCAAAGCTTCTTACTTCCCCCAATTAGCCTTGCTGTTGTGTAAGTTAAAACTGGTATTTTTTATTATTTCAGAAATCAATTTTAAAAAAATCCTCCAAATGTATCTTTCTTCATCTAATTTTGCCTCCTTTCTTCCCAAACAAATCCATGGGTATTTTGTTTATTGTCAGAGTAATATTATTCTAAAACAGCAGTTCTCAACCTGTGTTCTCAACCCAAAGGGGTTGAATGACCCTTTCACAGGAGTTGCCCAATTCATAACAGTAGCAAAATTAGTTATGAAGTAGCAACACAAATAATTTCATGGTTGGGGGCTCACCACAACATGAGGAATTCTATCAAGGGATTGGAGCATTAGGAAGGCTGCGAACCACTGCTCTAAAGAGGAATTTAATATTGATTTATTTCTGTCTTCTTTAGTAAGACATAATGATGTTCACCTGTATTAAAAAGAGAACTACCTGGTCCTAGCCCTTTTTGTACTTGGAGCGTGTGCAGAGGCTGCCTGCTACCTGGGCATCCTCATTCTCATATGTCTACTTCTTGTGTCTGGTTCAACAAATCTGAACTTCACTTACTTTCTACAGAGTCAGAATTAACTCACCAGCTAAAGATTTATTTCTACTTGGTGGTTATGTGATCTCAGTTTGAGTTCCTGAAAATGACACCCTGATACAAGACTTCACTTCAGTGCCTGCCCTTCATGTGGCAGCAATCCTAGGAGACGCTGGTAAGGGACTGAGGGCCTGGCAATGGAATGCAAGGTCCCCCGGTGATGTCGCCACTCTTCCTAACCCAAATTCAATCCAATTGAGGAATTCCGTAGGCAAGAGATCTAGGGTATGTGTACACTGAATCCTGGTGAGATTGCTAATCCCTTGCCACTTTGTGCATGTCTTCTTCCTATGGGCAGAAACAAGGGAGAGTCCTCAGGTAAAGAACTACAGGTGTCACTGTTCTGGGAAGTCAGTCGGATCACTGGGATTTTAAAGCGTGAATGCTGAGGGCCTCATCTGTTCACTAAAGGTTTTTCTTTTGATTTTGCTTCTGTGTTTGTATATCGCCCTTGGGTCGTGTGCCGAGTGTACAGTTTCCCTTCATATGCTGGTTTTGATAGAACATATTCCTAACACAGTTTTACTGTTTTGGTCTCTCAAATCTGGGGTTGTGATCTCACCTGGGTTTACTCCTTTCTTCACAATTTTATAATTGATTCAACAGTCTAGTGAAGGCATAAATAGAAGTGTGCATGTGTGCAAAGGTGGATACATATGGGGGGATACCCCCAAAACGATGCTCTTTTGTTTTTGTTTTATGTGAGCGAGATAGTGCATTTGGAGTTCATTCCACCAGGTCAAGCTGTTAATCAAACTTTCTATCTAGATGTTCTGAAAAGATTGCCTAAGACTGTGTGACAAAAAAAGGCCTCATTTATGGGAGACAGGGACCGGTTTTGCCACCACGACAATGCACCTTCTCACTCAGCCATCTCAGTGCGTTAGTTTTTGGCTAAAAAAGGTATACCTCTCTTGTCCTACACACCTGACTCACCTCACTTCATTTTGTTCAACTTCTTTTTGTTTCTGGGAATCAAGAGGGACATGAAAGGACAGCTATTTGACGACTTAGAAAAGGTTAAAAAAAAGAGGGAGGTGCTGTCAGCCATCCAAACGGATGCTTTTGAAAACTGTTTCCAAGAATGGAATCACAGATTTGACAAATGTATTAAGTGTAATGGAGGGTACTTTGAAGGTGATAAGGTTATTTTGTTAAAAAAATTTAAATACATATCTTTCAGAAAAAAATTCTGGCTTTTTTTTGGGTAACACCTTACATTGTCATGGGTTTATTAGCAATCAAGAGAATAATTATTATCGTTCAAGGTAGGTTTATTGTGCCAACCTGGCCAATAGGAACATATGGGATTAATAAGGTCACTGGTTGATTGGGAGCAAAGAGATAAATGGCTTGGATAAGCCCCACCCCTCTCTTGCTCTCTGGTGATCAGACCAGCTTACAGCTGCTTTAGCTAGTTCTCTGCCTCGATTTGTGAGCTCCACTACCTGTGGGACATATAACCCACTAGAGCTTGAGGTTCCTTTGATACCTGCTTCACCATGCTGCTGGTGTATACATCACTTGAGCTCAAGGCTGTTGGATCCTGTTGGCTTGCATTGATTGAGTTTGATATCCCACTAGGGCCTGCTTTGCTAAGCTCCTGAGCTGCTGACTGTTGGTGATCCACCCTACTCTTTGTTGCCTGTGACCGGACTACTTGCATTGCCTAATTGAAGACTCAGCTATCTGCTTCCTTGACCGGTGGACCCAACAGCCCTTGTGAGTTGAAGGACTTTCAGTATATTAACTGTTTCAATACTCAGTGAGTTGAACTGAATCCTCTGTACTCCTTTGTGGGATAATTAGCTGTTATATTCCATTGTTCAGTACCTATCTATCTAATCATAAGTGTCCTGGTTTTGTTTCTCTGGGGAGCTCTGTCTAACACAATAGGTACTAAGCATGGTTCTAGAGAAACAAGATCATAAATACAGGCTTCTCAAATTGGCTCTCCAGGATGATTAGCCGTGACAGCACTACTAATGCTATCGCTACTCCTAAAGGCACAGACGAGTCTCTTACTCTTACTAGAGTGGGTGGCGTTAATCCATGGTGTGAGGTGGCAAAGCCAGCATTCACAGTATCACCACACATAGATGAAATGCTGGGAGAGAAGAGGCTCTGGGTGACCGTGTGTTTGATATTTTCCAGCAGTTCTGTCAGGATGAGGAGTATGGGGAAGCTGGTTGGCTGGTCCTTACAATAGAAAATGTGATCAAGGAAAGAGATCATCTCTGAACCTCAGAAGCACGTTTCAAGTGCTGACTCACAGACTAGAAGCATCTGCATGTGCTACAAAGGGGAGTCTTCTCTCCTCCAGTAATAGAGCTGACAGTGCCGAAAACCACATCCCGAGTGCCATAATCTGAGCAGCTGCTGAATTACAGCATCAGCTGAATTACAGGACTAGAACTGTGTCTGATATTAAAGTAAGGGCATTAATCAGAAAGAATCAGGACCCTGAAACATGGGATAGGAACATATGGACTAATGATCCAGAGAGAAGGATATTGAGCCCCTAGAGTTGATTAAGCCACCCCAGACAGTATGTCCACCCCCTCCCACCTGAAGGGATTGATCCACTCTCAGTAAAACAACTCACACCTGAGCAGATTAGCCAAACTGTTCAAGCTGAAATGTCAAGTGGGGCTGCATCTGTAGCATAGCCTGAGGGAGATGCCTTACAAGATATTGCTGAGAGCACCCTGGGAACACCTGCACCACCCACTATTTCCTCTAGACCTGTAACTAGAATTAAGTCTCAGAAAGTTCCTAAAGGTGAGGTTCAGATGATGGCTCAGAAAGAAGTTCCCCACACTCCTAAAGATCTGCTTGAGTTTTCGAAGGTGTGTAAACAAAAGCCTGGGGAATATTTCTGGGAATTGTTACTAAGGGTGTGGGATACTGGTGCAAGGAATGTAACATTAGACCAGTCTGAGTTTCTAGATAGGGGCCCTTAAGCATAGATTCTTCTTTCTATGTCTCAATGAGAGAGTTTAATAAAGGATCTAATTCCTTTAGTTGATTCACTGAAAGCATTGGCTGCCAGATAGCCTAGATTAGACCAACTTGGGGTACCTGACCTACCTTGGTACACTGTAGAGGAAGGCATCCAAAAGCTAAGGGAAATTGGTATCTTAGAATGGATCTATCAAAATACTCCCATAGACCCAAAAAGGGGGTGTGCTGATGACATACCCTTCCCACAACCATAAGGAACAAGTTTGTGAAGTGGGCCCCAGCATCTCTGAAGACTCCGGTGATTGCTATTTTATGTGCACCAGGATTAACAGAGGGAACTGCCCTAAGTGAACTCCAACATTTGCCTACCATGGGGCTGATTGAGCCCCGTGGTGGTAGCGGGCAGGTGTCAGCGCCAATCAACAGAGACAGGGTGGGCGTGGTTACGGTAAGGGACAGCAAGATTTCTGCAGTAATCAAAGCAAGCTGTCTCATGTGGACTTATGGCACTGGCTAGCATGGTCTCCCCCTTGGAGTGAAATAACATGGGGAATCTACATATTTACATGATCAATACAGGTGGAAGAGCCCTCTGTACTCCTGTGTAGACTAATTAGCTGTTATATTCCCTCCTGCTGCATGTATCTCTATCGTTATCTTTATCTCTATATCTCTGTCTATCTAGAAGTGTCCGTGGTTTGTTTCTCTAGAGAACCCTGTCTAACACAATTATATTCAGAAGTATCCAGGAAGCTACAAGAAGAACAGAATATTTTCAGTGATCCTAGGAGATTTCAAAATAAAAAGGAAAAGCTTTATCAAAGGTAAACTGGTAGCTTCTGTTTTTCATTAAAATGATGAGCAGTGCCAATAGGACTCATATAAAATTGTATGAGAAAGTGGGGCAGTCAGAAGCACCCAATGGCCGGCCAGCAGGATCAAAGGGGCCCTGAAGCCATGGCTGCACTGAATCTCCTACAGATTGTGTTGGGAATAATGAAAAAAATGACAAAGCACTTACCAAGTCCCGTGCATTTACCTAACAAAGATATCACATAGCTCAGATGTCCAAAACACACTAAGAAAATTGTTGGCATGGAATTGACCTTTGCAAGTGCACATGACTACTGGTTATTTTTCACCAGGCACAAAGCTATGTTGTCCAAAAACAATCAAAGATGAAACTTATTCATGAAAAAGGGGGATTTTGCCTTACAGAAATGCAGTATGTAGCACTTTCAATTACCACGTGTCTGATTAGCCAGCTGTTTTATCTTTTTAAAAAAATTAAAGTTTTTTTGTATACAATAGGCATGACATTTACCTTTTCTATTTCATTGAAAAGCATGTTATAGAAGAGAGAAGTGAGTATCCAAAGAAAGGAAGTATGCAGCGATGCATCATATATCATTACCAATCACTTTTTGAAAAGCTCATATTGATGTATAGACACAGAAGAGATGCCATCCTGAAAAGTCAGGGACCAGTCTAACTTCCAGTAAAGAGCGATTGCTTCAAGACATAGAGGAAAGAAACTAATCATCTTGACATCTTGCCAAGGGGTGTGGTAAGGGGCACCTGCTTGAGTCTCGGGACATACCCTGGAGCTGAGGGAAAGAAGTCTTCATAAACAGAGTGTGAGGTTAAACTTTACATTGAACCAAACTGGTTACAGATGGTGGTTTGCAGAGAAGTCTGAAAGAAGTATTCGGCAGATGGCTGAAAAGTCTCCTGGCAGACATACAGATTCAGAGGAGGACAGTGTTTTCTTGAGAAGCACCAGAAGTTACTTTGCAAGATGATTTATAATTTTTGTATTAAACTTGGTGAAGAGATAACTAATTAGCCCCATTTCCCCTCAATCAAAGAGGGGAGTGGGAAAGCTTAAAAACATTTTTAAAAAACATCACCTTTCATATTTGAAATTCTTTGTTTAGTATCTTCAGAGTAGCAGCAGATTTATTTTTCAGGATTTCATTGATACATATTAAGTGGTCTCACATTATTAATGGATTTATTTTTATGATGTGATTTATTCATCATCTGTGGCTTCATCATAGATGGGAAGAAACAAAATGGGAAGCAATGTAAAATATTATAGGAAATGACAAATGAAAACAAACAAGATGACACAAAATTTAGGCAGGAAGTTTAAAGAGAATTTAGGAGAGAGATTTTCATGAAGAAACTAGGAGAATAGAGTTGGTTCAATCAGAGAGCACTTTCCCCCCAAACTTCCTGGGAGTTGAATTGAAAAGAGAGCCCACGAAAAAGATAAGATCTACACCAAAGAACAAAAACCATCATTATGTGATCACCTTCCCCACATAAACGCTGAAGATGAATGTGTACATAAAAAAGTGTGGTGAAGAGGGCTGATGGTGCCCAGCTATCGAGAGGTATAGCGTCTGGGGTCATAAAAGCTTTAAGGTAAACAAGTGTCCATCTAGCCCAGAAGCAACAAAGCCCGCATGGAAGCAGCACACCAACATGCGTTAGTCCAAGGGGACCAGGTTTCAAGCACCAAAGGCGGGGGGTGGGTGTGGATCATATCACCATGAATGAGGGGAGTGCGTGATGGGGAGCCAATGCCCATCTGTAGACAGCTGGACATCCCTTGCAGAGGGGTAGTGGAGAGGAGATGAGTCACTCACGGTTCAGTGTCGCAACAATGAAACTTACAACCTTCCTCTAGTTTTTAAACGCTTCCTCACCCCAACTATCATGATCCCAATTCTACCTTGAAAACCTGGTTAGACCAGAGGATGCACAGCGGTACAGATGGGAACTGGAAACACAGGAAATCCAGGACAGATGAACCCCTCAGGACCAGTGGTGAGAGTGGTGATACCGGGAGGGAAAGCGGGGAAGAAAGGGGGAACCGATCACAAGGATCTCCATATAACCTCCTCTCTGGGGGATGGACAACAGAAAGGTGGGTGAAGGGAGACGCCAGGCAGTGTAAGATAAGATAAAATAATAATTTATAAATTATTAAGGGTTCATGAGGAGGGAGGGAAGGGGTGGGAAAGGAAAATGTGAAGCTGATTCCAGGAACCCAAGCAGAAAGCGAATGTTGAGAATGATGAGAGCAATGAATGTATTAAGTGTGCTTTACACAATTGATGTATGTATGGATGGTGATAAGAGTTGTATGAGCCTCAATTAAAAATCAACAACCATGTTTTAGACTTAAAAAAGAACAAATCGATAATTAAAATACACTTCAGTTAAATAAAAAGATAAAATCTATGGCAATTTAGTCAGCGATTCTAAAAACCAATTTCTTTTTATTAAAAGGGAGGTAATAGCTCTCTTTTGCATGCTGTGGTATGAGTATAAAATGAGAAGGCACGTGAACATTGGCACCTGGCATGAGAAATGCTAAATACGCAAGAGCTAGTAGCCCCTTGTTTCTTCTCCTTTCTGCTGCTTCTCTGCAGTCTCCTTTTCCTCCCGTAACCTCTTCCTCCCTTCCATCCCTTCATTTCTCCCTCTCTCTTCTTTCCCATACTACTGTTCTCCGTAATAACACACATGAGTTCTTTGTATCATCTACGAGAGATATTCAATGCGAGGTGTCATCAAGTTGATTTTTGACGCATGGTCGCGGCCCCTGTCGTGCCCTATAACATTGGGCTGTAAGCTGCACCACAGCAGAGAGATTTCCACAGTTTCCGCTGCAGACCCACGAGGTAGGTTGCGGCCAAATCATCACATGCCCCTTTTAATTACTATTATTAGAAAGCCAAGAGACTATAGTTCTGAGAATTAAAATCCCTCTTGACCAAATCTTGGAAATTTAAAATCCTTTTGATTGTGGTAAAAATATCCAGGGAGAAATGTCTGAGGATCTCAAACATTTACTAATTACCCTTGAGTGAGACGGCAGGATCGATCTTCAGTTCCACACACCTGTTGTTGCTATTGTGCTCAGGCACCGCCCAGTCAGTTTCATCTCAGAGTGACCGGAAGTACAACAGAACGAAGTGCCGCCGTGTCCTGCATCCTCCTGGCCGTCGTCCTTATGTCTGACCCCATTGTTGCAGCTCCTGTGCCAAGCCATCCTGCTAAGGATCGTCCTCGTTTTTGCTGCCCCTGAGTTTTACCAAGCATGACGTCCCTTCCCAGGGACATGTCTTTCTTGGTCACATAGCCAAAGTCATGAGGCAAAGTCTGGCCATCCTTACCACTAAGGAGCATTCTGGTTGAATTTCTCCCAAGACAATTTGTTTTTTAGTTTTTTTGAGATTTTTTTTGACAGTCTATGGTACCTTCAGTATTCTTCACTAATACCATAATTCAAGTGTATTAGCTCTACTTCTCTTTCTTAGCCAGTGTCGGACTTTCACCTGGATCGCTCTTTTCATATATTTTCACATGTAGAGACCTTTTCACAGATATAAGCCTTTTAATTTCAATCCATGAATTTAATTGATGGTGTAAGGTTCCACTGTTAGAAGCCTGAAACTTCTTTAAAATATTGTTACTAGGTTGGTTTTGCAACACGAGTGACTAAAATCCCATTGCCATCCCTCTTTCCCCGTTTGTTCATGAAGATTACCCAAGGTGTGGGTGGAGGGGTAATGCCACTCCTGCCTGTGTAGTTCACCTGAGAGTAGCTCGTTCTCCTGTGAACATGGCATTTGGTTAGGATTTCTAACCCTGGCTGCTGAAACTAACCTGTCCCAAGACAGGAATTACGGGAGAATTTTCTGTAGGCAAGTGAAATCAACATGTTGGTTCTATGATCCAGGCTCTGATTTTTTCTAGAATTTCCATCAGGATCACCTACTAGACTGTCTGCATGTGCAAAGAGCTTAGCAAAATTACGAAAAGTGAGACAATTTTACATGGGAAGTTTTTATGATTCAGGTTTGGAGTTGTAATTGCCTAGCATTTAGGCACACACATACATGTGAGAGTTGGGGTAATTATATCTCCTAGGTGGTTATCCAGGAATAAAAGACAATTTTCATCATAGTGAATGATGGGGGGAGTGCAGAGTGGAGACCCAAAGCCCATCTGTAGGCCACTGGACATCCCCTTACAGAAGGGTTTCGGGGAGGAGATGAGCCAGTCAGGGAGCGATGTAGCAACGATGAGACATACAACTTTCCTCTAGTTCCTAAATGCTTCCTCCTCCCCCACTATCATGATCCCAATTCTACCTTACAAATCTGGCAAGATGAGAGGATGTACACTGGTACAGATAGGACCTGGAAACACAGGTAATCCAGGGCAGATGATCCCTTCAGGACCAGTGGTGTGGGTGGCAATACTGGGAGGGGTAGAGGGAGGGTGCGTTGGAAAGATAGAAGCGATTACAAAGATCTACATGTGACCTCCTCCGTGGGGGACGGACAACAGAAAAGTGGGTGTAGGGAGATATTGGACTGTGCAAGATATGAAAAAATAATAATTTATAAATTATCAAGGGTTCATGAGGGAGGGGGGGAGCAAGGAGGGAGGAGAAAAAATGAGGAGCTGATGCCAAGGGCTTAGGTGGAGAGCAAATGTTTTGAGAATGATGAGGGCAATGAATGTACAAATGTGCTTTACACAATTGATGCATGTGTTGATTGTAATAAGAGTTGTAAGAGCCCCTAATGAAACTATTAAAACAAACAAAAAAGCCAAAAATAAATAAATAAAACCTTTACTCAAAAAAAAAAAGAAAAGAAAATTGCCATCACATATAAGTTCCATGGCATTATAAGGAAAAAAATATTATTCCCTAACTTAAGGAAGGCAACCCAAAGTTAAACACATTCACTGTACTCAGATGAAAAACCAGGATCTCTGTAAGATAATCAATTCTATTCATTGGGTCTGTATACAGCGCCTCTTAGTTTAGCGATTCACAGAACCCCAGGAGGTCAGGTTACCCATCTTTCACCACCAACACACGCAGTATGCAAGATGAGAAAGGAAACCTGATAAAAGCAATATATACCACATTTGTCAAAAATTAAATAACTAAAAAGTTTAATCTTTTGAAGTATTAAATCTTATAAGGTTTTATAAGAATGTATAAGATTTTGTAAGATTTACTATAGTCAATCTGATGGTTGAACATGATAAGGGGATAGGAAGAAAGTAAAAGTAAGTAGAGGAAAGATCTAGGAGTCAAAAACATTTTAAGGTATATGTAAGCATGTATATATGTAAATATATTAATATATAGTGATAAGGATATAGGTATATGTACATATATTTATTATGTTAAGTATCACGGTAGCAGGTGAACATTGGGTCTGTACTTAAGTCCTCCCTCAAGACAAAGAACATTTTGTTCTAATAATCTGGTGTTCTGTGATACTCACCTTCCTGCCATGATCGCTGAAGTCTTAATGGGTGCATAAGCAAATTTGTTGAAGAAAGCTGATGGTTCCTGACTATTAGAAGATAAAGCACCTGGGATCTTAAGCTTTGAAGCTAAACAAGTGGCCATCTAGCAGGGAAGCAACAAAGCCCACATAGAAGAAGTACACCAGCCTGTGTGACCAAAAATAAACAATCATATTGATGTGAATGAGGGGGTTCAGAGTGGAGACCCCAAACCCATCTATAGACAATTTGACATCCCCTCACAGAAGCGTCACAAGGAAGGGACAAGCCAGCTAGAGTGCAGTATAGCACCAATGAATCAATGAATCATACAACATTCCTCTAGTTCTTAAATGCTTCCTTGCCCCTCAGAAACAATAATGGGAGTTGGGATACAATGAGTATAGGGGGAAGGAGAGTAGGGAGAAAGGGAGAACTGATCTCAGTGATCACATATAAGTGCCCCCCACCTCCGCCTGCCTACGGGGAAGAGTAACAGAAACATGGGTGAAGGGAGGCAGAGGACAGTGTAAGATATGAAAAATAATAATTTATAATTCATCAAGGGACCATGAGGATGGGAGGGTAGAGGAGGGAGGTGAAAAAAGAGGATTTGATACCAAGGGCTCAAGCAGAAAGACAATGTTTTGAAAATGAAGATAGCAACAAATGTACTTCATACAATTGATGCATGGACTATTATAAGAGCTGTAAGAGCCCCCAATAAAATGATTTTTATATATACATACACATACATACATATACATTTAATCTATTAGTCTGAAACAAATCACTATTCTATCGTGTAGCTGTCTGAACTCTACATTTGGAAGAGAACCTGTTGTTGGGATGAAGCTAGAATTCAGTTTTGTGACCATTGAGCATGTTGGTAGAGAGTTCAGAAAAAAAAAAATTAAGGGATCCTTCATGACCAAACAGGAATTGAAGGCATTTTAGTCATTTCACCAAAGCAGTTGGTCATTTTACCAAAGAAACAGGCTGACTGAGAAAATAGAAAAGCTGTTTTAAAATCTAGAGGTACACTAGAGGTTAGTTAAGAGCATAACAGAGGGGTTAGACATGGAGGTAGGGGACAAGCATGGACAGAATGGCTGCCATATTGCAATAAAGCTAGAGGCCATTTTCCCTGGTCATTCTCCAGAGTCTGTTAAGGCTAGTAAAGGAAGGGCTCAGGACTCTGACCTGACAAATATGAATTGTAAGTGACAGAACTTTGTGTATCTCTTTGTAAATTTGAATACTTCCACAATGTCCCAAAAGAGGGAATTTTCTAGAACAAACATGGCCTTTGTTGTCACATTTTTCCAGGCATTGCAGAGGTTCCAAGAATGAGTATATAGCACCTTCCAACCGTGGAAAATGGAAGCAATCAAACTGGCCCACTTCCCAGGGAAAATGTGAGGTCTTACTGAAACCTGAGGTAAGGGGGGAAAGAGTATTTTGAAATTTAAATTAGGTTTAAAAAAATCTAGATACTCTCTGACTAGGGACTCCACTGTTATTTCGGGATGTTGATTTAGTCACGATGTTTCTTTCCAATGAGCCAGGCTGTAGTCTCCCACTCAGATGGAGAGCAGGGACATAGTTCCCCATTCTGTGACTCTATCTTAAGCTATGCAGACATTCAGAAGAGATTCCAGAAACCCAGAGAAAGAAGAGTCACTCACTGAATGTGGGTCCTGAGGCTGCAAAACGGAGTGGAAAGGGCACTCTACCTGGAGTCCATGCCAACCTTTATGCGGCCTGTGGCCAGTCACTGGATCTACCCTGCTTTGAGCTTCAGTTGGTCTATTTCTAAAATGTTTACAGGATATTGCTCAAGAGCAAGGATAGTTTAACCCTGTTTATATATCTTTCTGATGGGGCCACCCTGGTGAAGTGGTCACAACCTGTGACTGCTAATCAAAGGGTCAGTGGCAAACCAGCTACGCCAAGGGAGAAAGATGGGCTGTCTGCTTCTGTGAAGATAAGAGCCTTGGGAACTCTAGGGGCCAGTTCTAGTCTATAGAGTTGCGATCTGTCGGAATTGACCAGATCACAATGGGTCATGTAGATGCATCGACTCTCTGAGTTGTATAACTGACTAATGAATAGGCTGATAACACAAAGATCGGAGGTTCAGGTTGACCTGGGGTAACTTAGAAGGAAGGAAGGCCTGCCAATGGGATTTCTGAAACTTAGCCACTGAAAGTCTGATAAGGTGCCATTGTACCTTGACATGCATGGGAGCACCATGGGAGCACCTTCGATCAGCTGGTTATGTGTCCTCAGGCATAAAATAAGTTCACAATGAATAATGGTGTAATATACTATTATTTATTATTAATAGACTATTACTTATATTAGTAGCCACATCACAGTTTTAACGGTCAGATTTTAACAAAATTATTCATAAAAGGTTTCATAAAACTATCTCATCTACATTTTGAATATAAATCAGTATTTGATGGGATTTGGTCTTTAAAAAGGCAGATTCCATGGACCATATCTCTATACCTGATTTACTTATTCCTACCTAGGACTTGTATCCTCAAATAATTACTTAAAGGACACCAATAGGCACCAATTGGATGGCAGGGAATAAGGCCAAATGCTATAAGAGGATTATGTTATATATATAATTATATATTTTATATATCACATATATAGTATAAATAAATGTATTATATATAAATATACAATTATATAAATTTAATTATATATAATTATAATATAAAATGTATTATAATATAAACTATTGTGTATATTATATAATTATATATACTATATAATAATTATATATAATTACATCATATAATAATAGTTTAAGAGCTTAGGACTGAAGAGTAAAATCATATGTATCCCTTTGACAGATGACCAATCTTTCTCCAGTAGGCAATTTATTTTGTCCTCTCTGGTGAACCACACAACCCTGAGACAGACACAACATGATATATGAAGTTCTGACTGCCCTCATAATCAATAATTCCAGAGTTCCCAACAATATTGGCCTTAACCCTCTCTATTTAACCAGAGGGCATGGTGAGAAAGTACGCTTGCATGAATAAAAGTATGAGAGACGCGGCAAAGAAATGTCAGACTGGAGGCAGTGAGTAGAAACACGTGATTGGGCAGAAAGAATCTCTGTGCTCTATGTTTAGAATCACGGAAAATAGAAGGTTACTATTGTCTGAGCATCCCCCCTAGATGTAGACCCTCAACACGGATCTTGAATGATGCTTTATATTAGGACAGAATGGGGTTGACTTAAAATTAGCTCTGGGGACCACAGGTGAGGGAAGGAGAATGGGTGGACATATGGCACATGCCTGATGGGTTTGATCTCCAAAGGGTGATTGTATAGGAAATGCGGGCAACGATGGGGTCTCAATGAGGTGTTCCTCCATTCCTAACAGAACTTCCATAATGGCTCTACATGGGAAAATGCCAACATCTTATTAGTGTTTTAGAAAACGGATTCTGGTAAAGCGCAGTGGGAACATTGACTGGATAGGAAAGGACAGATGCAGGAAACACAGTTGTGTTGTGAAACCCATTTCATTTCTAGCTGCTGCAATGATTTCTGGGACTAAAATATCCTTGCTATCAAGATGGCCAGGTCAAGGCTTACGGTCAAAATGTGCTCATATTATACGGCAGCTGTTTGGGAAGCCAAACGACCAATGAAGGCTGCAAGGAGTGCCAGCGAGGATGTTTCGGAACATTTCTGTGTACACAATCGGTTTAAGGAATGAAAATAACTTAATACTTGGCACTCTGATAGGAGAGTGTATAGGAAGTGGTCCGGAAAGGTGGCGCTAAGGGCCTGAAGGAACTGCCTTTCACTCCTGGGTGAACCACCTGGATCAAGTGATCCTTCACTGGACCGATCTGGTCTACTGCTGACACACGGACAGATGTATTGAACGGTGACTGGAGTAGATGTGTTTCTTTGTCATCCTTTGGTGACTGTGTACACACAGCTTGTGTCGGCCTCCTCACTCTCTACTTCTCAAGCATGGTTTTGGCTCCAGGTACATTCTGGAGGAATAAACCGGGTCAAGTGAAGGGTGTACTGTTGTGTCTGCTAAAGAAAGCAAACCCCAGAGCCAATACCAGAAAAAAGACCCTCCTGGGGTGGGCACCAATGTCCCTGTCTTTGCATGGAGAAACGGGCCAATCATTACATGCGAGCTGTGGGATAGACTTTTTTTTTTAAATCTCTCCTCCAGCTGGCAAGGGGATTTGGACTACGTCTGTTAAATATTTATCAGTAGTAGATATTAGTTTATCTTTGTTTTACTTTCATGCACTGATCACCGCAATTTTTATCTCATTAAGGTAGAAAATTGCTTGTGGGACTCACTTGCTCTCATGGAGTCTGCATCAATTGTAAAAGCGGGTGAAAGAGCAGGTGACCTTTGAGCAGAAAAATCTGTTCATCTACAATTCCTTCCTGAGGAGATTAGCACTCAATGGCTGTATCAACAGTTTCATTTCCCCCTTAAGTTTCTAGTGATTGATGTGGTTATTTGTAGTCCTAAGAAAATTTCCAAGATTTCAAGAGGTAATATAAAAGGAAACCTTTTCCTGGAATACATTATTTTTCATGATACAGGCTTATGGAATTTCTACCTCTTCTGGCTTATTACTTTTGATAAAAGAATTCTGGTAGTGATTCATGCTCAGTGAGGTCAGCGCCATATCCGAAGCTCCCGAATTGTCCCTAAACTTTAAATATAACTAAGGCAGCTGCAACCTTTTTTAAAATTTTAATTTACTGTATTTATCTGTTTATTTTTTTAAAAATATACCTGTTTGATTTTTGGCAAGAATAGGATTCTAAAGGAACATCAACGATTGTCTTTTCCTTTTTGCCCATCTAAATGATCCAGTTCCTCACCTTTTTCCTGCCACAATGAAAGAATCTTCTGTCATGGATATGCTGATACATGGTGTCAAAGATCGGACCAATGTAAGAAGGTAAAGATCTATATGTTTGAAATTCTTGGGGCTATTATTTTATCCTGGGCTTTAATTTCCCTCTGTAAAAGTTTGATGTTCCCATATGTCTTGTATACTTTATCAGGGTCTTATGAAAATAAAATGATAAAACAACAATGGTGGCAATACTCTAGAATAATACTTATTAATGACATACATTGTTTAGGGAGCTGCACTACGACCCTTGCACTGAAATCTATTAAAAACCTATGAAATGGTTAGTAAAAACTGATCACATTTCCACGTGGAGAAGGTACCTGTCAACTGCCAACTACGATAGCTTGAGAACATTCTTGTAAACTCTGAAAACAAAGAACATAATAATTCTTCCGTTACAAGCATGATCATTCCTTGTGTATGTTCACTTTGTATGATGCATCTGTTTTATACCAGTGGAAAATGTCATGTGTTTAGTGTGGACATAGTGAATGTTGTTGATGGAGTGAAGAAAAACCCAACACTTTCAGAAAGGCCTTGATGTGGAGAGCCAGCAGTCAAGTTCAGATTTCTTCTGTCTAATGCACAGCAGATTTGTTCAAGAAACTTGGGAAATCTCGATTTGTTTCTGTTTGTGTGCATGAATACAAAGGCATAGCCACCGCCGTCAAGTGGATTCTGACTCATAGCAAGCCTCTCTGTATGACTTTGGAAACTGTCGATCGTGGTAGTAGCAGACAATCTTGCTTTTCTCCTGTGGAGCAGCTTGTAGTTTCAGACAACTATAGTCTTGTGATTAGCAGCTCATGGCTTAGTCCCCGGTGCTTAGAGCTCCTTACAAGGGCATGTAGAGTCGCTTCAATCGTGGACTCTCTAGTTACTGTGTGTCCTACTTGTCTCTAACTTGTTCAGAAAATAAATAAATGAAATGATGTCAGCAACTCTTATTTGGTTGGATTGCTTTGAAGGGCAGAAGTCAAGAAAACAAGTACATCTGTACAGCAACCGTGAATTTGTGGAAGCAGCCAACTCAGAATTTTTGTTCAGAGTCACAGCATAAGTGTAAGAACTGGGGTCTTATTATAGAGTGCCCCAAATCAGGTCTATTTTTCCATTGTGGGGTGGACCTTCCTGTAAGACTTTGATTCAGTCAGCCCCCCAAGGTGAATTTTTCTCTGTCATCCACAACATCAGTCTACAATTAGAGATGTCCTCTTTCTGTATGTTAAAGTAATCACGTTCTGGATTGAGGAGAATGTGGCCGGACATTATTACAAAGCACACTTTTAGCTGAATTCTGCTATGTATTTTATCTCTCCTTGTTACGACCACACTCCTTTCTGCTTCTACGCCGCACCATTGACAGTGGAAGCACCATATTTTTGTTCTTTCTGTCCCCTGCCACTTTGTTGGGGACACTTTTGGTTGGTGGTGGTGTTCAGAAAACGTTCTCTTTAATATCTTCTTGAGCTCACCCACCACATGCAATCCCTTCATCTTAGAATTTTAACAGAATGCTGTTTCTCTCATGCATTTACCAATTGCTTTCTTCCACTTGGCTGGCACTTTAGTTAACGGACTGGACAATAAAAGTCTGAAAGTAGCAGAGGCTGCTTTTCCCATTTTTCTCTTCGCGATTCTACCGCTCCTGCCTCAGCTGCATCCGTGGGACAGCCACAGAGATGCCCATATGCCTTTCTTGTTTATAATGGATGTTTTATATTTACATGATTGTTGATGTTATTGATAGAGCCTAGTAGGTATCGATTTCTTAAGGTGATGGATGACTTACTCATCCTTTTCTCCATAAGTAAGCACTGAGCTGGATAGAATTGGACATTTGCCTAGAAGTAATGAGGACTTGGTGGGCATAGGAAGTTCACAGGTGGCCGAGAAGATGGAGGAATTGACTCTATGGAAGTCGGAAGTACTTCCAGGAAAGTCTCCAGGATGAATGGCATCTCAGAAGATTTCCCAAGGAAGACGATGGATGTGCACATGGGCAGTAGTGAGAAGAGCAATGCAATCCAATCTAAAGCACATTTACCTTGTGCTCAGGTCTCTGGCACGGACACCACAGTGGGTTTAAAGAATGAATGAGACCACACAGGTCATCAAGTGTCATGGGTTGAATTGTGTTCTCCTAAAATATGTGTCACTTGGGCTGAGCCAGGATCATCACGGGTTGGCAATTAGTCATGATGTAATCTGACAGTTACTAAATGAGGCAACCACTCCCCATGATGTGATCCGCCACTCCATTGTAAGAGAGCGAGGGTTGTATTCAACACCTTCCCTCCGGTCACAACCTCGGGGAGGTGGAAGGGGCATTTTCCTGGAAGGTGGCTTGTAGCATCTTTGTATCATAAGGGATTAAAAGAGAGGGGTTGGAAATTAGGAGAGCAAGGGGAAACTGACTGCCCCCCACCCCCCGCCACCCCATAAAGAAGAGCTGCAGTAGAGAATATCTTTGCATTCAGAGTCCCTTTGCTGAGAACCTCTTAGACCCAAGGGGAGATCAATGCCAAGGCAGATGGAGATAATCAGGAATTTGGGACCAAAGACATTGAGAGAAAAAAAGAACCCAACAACAGACTTTTCTCCCGAGCTGACACAGGTACAAAAGGCCCCCTGTAGAGCTGGCACTGTGAATTTGAACTTCTCACCGTGTAAACTGTTGGCAAATAAACTTCTGTTTATCGAAGCCAGCCACGTGGTGGAACTGCTTTTGGAACTGAGTAAGGCATAGAGGCTTAAATAATTTTAAGGTTCCTGACAGTCAAAGAGAAGTCACTGAATGAAAGATGACGCGTTCTTTCATAGTTGGAACCCTGAATGCAGACATCTAGCTAAGTGAGAGGTCCACGTGTTTTTTAGAGTGAGCCCTTTGTAGTTCTACAGTTGTCGTACCAAATCACTAACGCTGACACCAAACAATGTGAATAATGAGTAGTTTGATGGAGGGAAAGAACTGGAAAGCTTTTTACAGCAGACTGGGTATCGTTTATGATATGTGTAATGAAGAGTGTAGTAATGATGACAAAATAACTAATTCCCAGACTTATTAGGAAGGTAAACTATAGAAAAGAGATGATGTGCTTCAAAATCAGTTAAAAATACTGCTTCTCGGCCAGAATTGCCCTTATTATTATCCAAAGACTGTCCATTTACTGTGCATTTCTTACATACAATAATCTTTTAAAAATATTAATGGCTGTAAAAGACCTGTGGCAGGTTCTGAGGGGAACCAGCAGCAACTTGAAATTATGAATCTAATACAAGAAACTGAAAGATGAATGGCTTGATGTTCAGGGGCTATTTATAAAAAACACGGGGATCTCATTTGGGTAGTAATTAATTAAAGGTGCCTCAATATTTCCATCTGTTATGATTTACTTGGCTTGGGTGATCCATCTTGGTTGGCAGCTCCAGGAGACAGGTGGGATTTCCAGGGTGAGATGGAAATTATTTAGATTTTAATCAATCTTTAGACATTCCCAGACAACCGTCTCTCCTGGTTACCAGCTGCTGAAGGTTGATTACGACGCTGGATATTTTTAACACTTTCCATAAAAGCAAACAGCACACAATGGATTAGTTGATACAAATTTAACCTAGTACATAGACTAAAAGCAAAGTCTCCTTTACTCGAGACGGTAAGCCTCTGTGACCATCTCTGTTTTCTCCTGGTCACTCCTTGCACACATCTTTCTGGAAGCATTGCCCTCCCTCTCTAAACATATTGGGCTTACCCTTCTCTTGCTTCAGTTCAGAGAACCCGTTTGGGCAAGTGTCCCCTGTATTGGTGAGGCCTTTACTCTTTAGGGCACTTTAAAATGAACGCACCCCTCCTTGCTTTGCTGTCACTCCCACATGCCTGCCACAGCCTCTCGGCTCTGGAGCATTCTCATTATCTAGCATCGCAGGTGCTTTGCTTCGCTTATTGTTTATCATCTGTCTTCACCCATCAGGATGTACATTTGTAAAAGCAAACGCTTCCGTCTTTTCTGGTCTCTTGCACCCTGGAGGTCAGAGCCGTGGAGGCTTTCCCTGGCCTTCAGATGGATGTGTTACACGATGCTATTGCACAACGTGGCAGTGTTGTAGGAATTAAACATAGACTATGGCTGATAGTGTACAAGTATCAAGAATCTTAGGAGACAAAAACACTGACTGTGAAATTGGCTTCAAGTCATGGTGACTCCATATGTTTCAGAGAAGGCTTATGTCCTGTCGGGTTTTCAGTAGTTGATTTTTGGGTAGCAAATCACCAGACCTTTCTTCCGAGGTACCTCTGGACAGATGTGCCCCTCTAGTCTCTTGGTTAGCAGTCACAGCTGCTAATCATGGGCACCACCAACCCAACGAACCCATGGCTGTTTGCTTGATCCCATTCATATTAACCCAAACAGAATGTGCCAGACTGTGCATCTCTATGACGACAGAGTACCTCATGATTCTCCCCGTCTACGGGGAGTGTGTTTGAATCACTGATGTAATTGTTAGCAACTGAAAGACTCCAAATATAGACTCTAAAATATTATTAGACTATTATAAATGACATTTTTCTCCTCTCTAAAAAAAAATTGACTTGGATCTCAGATTCAGAATATCCCCGAAGGATCAACCATTTTTGGAATTTCCAGGTTACCACAATTCTTTTATGTCAGAATAAAATATAAATAAAGCTGGTCAACCAAGTGTTATATCTTCTGGAGCACCCTCACAAATCTTCTCACTGTGTCAGGACCTGAAGACGGCATCCTGGTCCATACGTCCAAGCCCCTTCTACTCGAGTGCCTTCACATGACACTGGGAACTAAAGGAGGTGATGGATGTTGGATTCATGCAGCTTGGTCTCTAATTTCATTCCTGCTGTCAACTCTCTGGCCACCTTTTCAATTGAGCCTTGGAATATCCCACTATCCTATTGGGTAGATGAAATCCTAATTTCCTTCTAGTTGTAAAATGTGAGATTTTGAATCAAGGTGCAGGCTAGTGTTAAGCACATCTATGACTTCAAATAAATGTATCTTGGTCTAAAACACATAAAACACACACAGAGAGACATCGTCTATTGTCTTCATGTTGATGGAAGGGAGAATTTGAGCAGGTGTAATGTAATGAGGGCTAGATAAATTCAACTTTGTTTCTTGGGATTTCTGGGGTAGGTGAGCAGTCCTCAACCCTGCATGGAAGAAGGTGTAGAAAGGAGGCACAGCTGACTTCAGATGTTTGAAGACTAATACCTTGATTCTGGGACTAGATGTTGAGGCTGCACTGCTATGTAGCTCTAGTGCCACCTGGTGGTTCTTCTCAGAATTTCCCCGTGACTCCAAGAACCTGAGCAAGAGACTTCTTTCTGGAACACCCTCTGTGGAAGATTCATTTGATGATGCCATGGGATTTGAAAGATCCACTGATGTTATTGAGTATTTAATTCAGGGAGCAGAATGAGAATAAATAAAGATAAAAGAATAAATTAAAAATAATAACAAAGTTTTTTAAATGCCTAGATATTTTTACTTGTAAAGAGCATTCACACAGCAACCAAATTAACTGAGATAACCTCTGCCTAGAGGAAGGTGCTCAGTCATTAAAATTACATATATTTATTGGTGGTTTTATTCAAAATTAATTCACAATTCATAGTTACGGTGCAGCTATGCAAGCTTGGCACAGAGTTAAACCAAAACCAAACCAAACCCTTTGCCACAGAGCTGGGTCTGACCTACCGCGAAGTCAGAAATGCACATTGTCTGACCAGCCCTCAGGGAGCTCACCTGAGGGTAAGTTTTCCATCTAGTAACTTGAGAACCCCCTAGATATAATAGTTCTATTGTGATCTATACTGAGGGATTGTTATACATGTGTATCCATGAAGGCGACTAATTTGAGGCTTAGGGGAAGACATAGATGGAAGACATGAATGACTTTGAGATGACTTTGAAGATTTGTTAAGATTTTGACGACCAAATGTGTAAAAAAATCATTTATGGTATATATGAACCAGTATGAAAGAAGAGGGAATTGTATACACCCTGGTACTCACGATGAGTGTTCGGATGGTTACATGAGATACAACAACCAGGGCTACTAGCGTGGTCAAATGGGCACCATGAGCACTCAATTCCAAGCAAGGAGCTGGTGAGTTTATTTTTTTTAATGGTATTTTATTGGGTTTTAGGTAAAAATGTAGACAGCACATTAGGTTCATTCCTGGTTATATGACTTATAAACCAACCTATTATTTGACTGAAATAAAAGCTGACAAAATACCTTGAATTCCAAGCTCAAGGGTTTTTTTGGTTTTTTTTAGGGTAACAGTCTCGTGGTACTTCTAGTCTCCATCAGTTCTGCTGGTCTTTTATAAGGAGTTTAACTTTTGTTACACGTCTTTGTACCATTTTATCTGGGACTATTTATTGTTCTCCTGGTCTAAAGAGTTGGTAGTGGTAGCTGGACACCATCACATTGTTCTCCCATCAAGTCGAAGAGGCTATGTTGGTCCTGTGGTTATCAACTCTGTGGATGAGTTTCTTCTTCAGCTTTTGAGTTATTTCCATATCTTTGGCATTCTCTGTATGAGGAGAGGTCATATCTATATCTCATAGTTCCAGTCATACATTTTATAGATTACAGATGCTCCTCACCAAACTAGGATGTTGAACATAGATTCCCTTGCTTATTTGGTCTACAGCCTTCTCTTCATTGAAAAAAAAACATGTACTCACTGTCCTCTGACAATTCAAATGTTCCATGTCATTCTCTTTTACGTCAGGTCATTAGTCGAGTTGGGTTATTATAAGTTGGGCCACTTTAAGTCGGGTCATTTTGTCAGACCATTGTAAGTTGGGCCATTATAAGTCGGGTCATTATAAGCCGGCCCATTATAAGCCGGCCCATTATAAGCTGGGTCATTATAAGTCGGGCCATTGTAAGTCGGGCCATTATAAGTCGGGTCATTTTGTCGGGCCATTGTAAGTCGGGCCATTGTAAGTCGGGCTATTATAAGTCTGGTCATTATAAGTCAGAGCAGAGGCCAGCTAACAGCGACAACACCTGCTCTATGATGAAGAGCTTCAAAATATTTTATTAGGTATTCTCAAAGAAGAGGTTGCAGAATTTGTTTTACTAAATCTCTGATTTGCGTGTGATGGTTTTTTCAATATAATGATATTTGTAATGTGTTCCCATGCTGGGAGCAGCACATGCACATTTTCATCCCAGCCCCAGGTTTCAGGAGACTTGATGCATACAAGAGCCCGATTGCCACGGGCAAGCAAGACTCAAGATAAATGACAGTAACATATCTGTGATTCTTACTGTCTGGCTATTTCAGATCTTTTTGAGTGTTTTGGCTTAGGGAACTCTGTTTTAATTTTCTTCTGCCTCATGATCAGATATTTCTTTTTAAAGGCCCAGTTCAACTTAACTTTTGTGGTCTTCTGCTCTGGGAGTTAATGCTATAAATCACCTTGGGCAGGCCATGATTCTCAGTGGGGTGGCAGCCATTACTCGAGCATCCTCTGTTTTGTGATGTGCAGTGAGCAGTTGGCAGGGGAGAGAATCGGTTCCCTCGGGTGTAGCCTGTATCCAGCTTACAGAGGTGGTCTCTCAGAAGGCATTGTCTCTCTCAATCCTGCTTCTGTCTCGGTGTTCTGGGGCCTCCAGTGCTGGGACGGGAAGCCCAGGTCTCCTCTGACACACTGGGGGTCTAGGTAAGTCGTCGGCAACTAAATTGCAACTGATTTAGTAGATATTATCTGTCTGTCTGTCTTTCTCTCTTTCTCCCTCCCTCCCTCCCATGGTGTCAGTCCGGGTAGACTAGAGAAACAAATCCAGAGACACTCATATGTATGTGTATAAGAAAGAGCTTTATATACAATTGAATATTAAGAAATCACCCCAGCTCAGTCCAGCTCACGTCCATGAATCAGATATTAGTCCGTATGTCTGATACCAATCTATAAAGTCCTCTTCAGACTCACAAAACAAATGCAATGATGCCAAATGCAGGAAGAACATAGGCCCGTGGATGGGAAGTCTTATGGATCCAGTGGATTCTAAATTCTAAGCACCTCAGCACTGGCAGGGGTCCCACGGGGCTTCTCTGGCTCCAGAGGTCGCAGGCTATATCAGCATAGTGCCATGTGTCTCGTCAGTAGAGCATCTCTCAGGGAGTGTTTTCCCCTCCAAAGAGGAAATACCGGAATTCTCAGAATCCTAAAGGGAAGGCCATGCAAACACAGAGGCCTCATTGGATTGACAGGCTAGACTCCACCCTTTCACTTGTAATTCCCTCAAATTGACAACAGATTACACAATTGCCACATCACCCAACCATCCATACTCTCTCCTGATTCATTCCGTCCTTTCTCCCTGTCTGTTGTTACCTCCTTTCCATTTTTGAACCCTGTGAGGAGTATTTTCTTACTTCTACACAGTCAATAAATTTCCATCTTTAAGGAGACCACCGAAAAGTCTCGGATCCCCACAGTCAGGAAGTTGTGCCCCTCACAGTGTGCTCTACAGGACAGAGTCAGAGGACTCTGGTGCACTTCTCAGCCTGCACACCTGTCTTTAATCAGGAACTCTTAACACACGTCTGGTGGGATTGTCCTTCCTGCTGTCTTGTACTTGCTGTCAGGTCAGTGTACTGAAAGCTGCTCTTTGGGGTCTCTGCCCATTCCTGGGTTGTTGTCCTAAGCAATGCAGTGGCTGCAGCCTCGAAGTTGTTGCTTAGCGGCCTAGTGGTCAGAGAGATGTGAAAACTGACCGGAACTCATTTCTTCTATGGGAATGGTACTGAAATAAATATTTACTGTCAACAGCCTTTTGTTTTCTACCTTTACGAAAGGTTGTTCTTATTAGTCCTATTTTCTTAGTTTTAATGGAGCATATCAATCAATAACAACTTGTAAGCAATGTAAGGTTTGTTTATCTGTGAGGTTCATATTATCTACATTTTAACCTTCCTTTCTTTGCAACAAGGATACAATATAAATATGTAATTGGGTTTAGAAAACCCTACATAATCTCGCCTCTCATCACTTGCTAGCTGCACATTTCAGATATGTGAGGTTTCCTCTGTAAGATGACGTCCTTTATGTTGCTCTGTTGTGAATGTGTTGACACACTTTTTTCTTTATTTTTAATTTCCACATAAGTATTAAAACAGCACTTCCTCCAAGGTACCTGACGTGAGCCTCTATGCACTTACGTCTAGCACGGACCTCAGTGTCTAAGACCACCCCCCCCCCCGCCGCCCCCCATTATGTTTGTTGCTTCAGTCTCAGAGAACACAGCAGTGCCCTGCAGGGCTTGATAGGAAGACAATCCTTATTTCTGCATCTGCTGGGGAGCAACAACTAATGTTACAGAGTGAGTAATCAGTCTGGCATGTGAGTAATGGGTTCATGTGAGTGCGCACCACCAGGCCTGTGATCTCTGACATTCCCCTTGTACCTTCATGCTTCACGTGCTGACACCTGTGGGAGGCAGAGGGGTCCCATTGGACTTGGCCGGGCTAATTTCTTGTTAAAAAAAATCTCTCCTGATATGAAGTTTCTTCTTTAACATAAATGAGTATCATTGTTTTTGTTTTCTCTAGAAAATTCAGCCCAGTACAACCAGTAAGCAAAGAAACAAAGCCCCAAAGGACAGGGGAACTTTCAGCAAGTATTTCCATTCCTGCAGGGAATGAGAATCATCTTCCAGCAGTCGCACAATTAAATACCAGGAACATGGGGCGGGGGGGGGGTGTTTCCAAACACATTTCTATTTTTATTGAGAAGCCATGTAAATTTGGTAGCAACCCCACCGCCACCCCTACTTCCACCCCCAGGATTTAAAAGGAATCGATGGTCCAAGGAAGAAAACCAGTAGACTAGAACAAGAGTGATGTGAACTACTTGAAAACCCATGTCCAGTCAAATCTGAATGTTCCCTTTTTCATTCTCATCAAATCATTTGTGGCGTGTGTGTGTGTGAGTGAGTGTGTGTGAGTGCGTGTGTGTGCATGTGTGAGTGTGAGCATGTGCATGTGTGTGTGTGCATGTGTGAGCGAGTGTGTGTCTGTGTGAGTGTGTCCATGTGAAAGTGAGTGTGTGTGTGTGAGTGTGTCCATGTGAGAGTGAGTGTGTGTGTGTGAGTGAGTGTGTGTGCATGTGTGAGTGTGAGCATGTGCATGTGTGAGTGTGTGCACGTGTGAGCGAGTGTGTCTGTGTGAGTGTGTCCATGTGAAAGTGAGTGTGTGTGTGAGTGTGTGCATGTGTGTGTGTGTCTGTGTGAGTGTGTGAGTGAGTGTGTGTGTGTGAGTGAGTGTGTGTGTGAGTGTTTGCATGTGTGAGTGTGTGTGTGTGTGAGTGAGTGTGTATCTGTGTGAGTGTGTCCATGTGACAGTGATTGTGTGTGTGTGAGTGTGTGCATGTGTGAGTGTGTGTCTGTGTGAGTGAGTGTGTCCATGTGACAGTGAGTGTGTGTGAGTGAGTGTGTGTGTGTGAGTGAGTGTGTGTGTGTGAGTGAGTGTTTGCATGTGTGAGTGTGTGTGTGTGAGTGAGTGTGTATCTGTGTGAGTGTGTCCATGTGACAGTGATTGTGTGTGTGTGAGTGTGTGCCTGTGTGAGTGTGTGTCTGTGTGAGTGAGTGTGTCCATGTGACAGTGAGTGTGTGTGTGCGAGTATTTGCATGTGTGAGTGAGTGTGTGCATGTGTGAGTGTGTGCATGTGTGAATGAGTGTGTGCATGTGTGAGTGAGTGTGTGTCTGTGTGAGTGTGTCCATGTGAGAGTGAGTGTGTGTGGTGTGTGTGGGGGCTGTGAGTGTGAGAAAGCAAGCACGTGTGCGACAGTGAGTTTGGCTTCTTGGTTTCCTGAGGCAGAGATGTTTTGGAGAAATGAGAGCTTCCGAAAGGCAGAAAGAGGTCACTGACAGATTTCTTGCCTTGGGACAAAAAAGCAGAGAGTAATTCCAGATGGCCTCCTGGAGATGGCAGAGATATTCACTAATAATTATAAATTAAAGAGATAAATGTGGACCCTGCTAAATATCTTGGAAATATATTTCTTCAGTAACTATTGAGCGATGATCACTACAAATAAAATGATTCACACACACCTGAGTAAAACATACAAAGAAACACTGGAGAAAAATTAACTTTCTATCCCGAGTAACAGCAGAGAGAGACAATACTACAAAATTGAGGTTCAAGTGGAGATGAAAAATGAGGGCCTAAATGTATAGGGAATGGGAACATCTTGAAGAAGCCGGCAGGTCAAGCAAAGCGATTTAAAATGTCGTATCCTGTAAACCCAACGCGTCAGCATTTTCTGGGAGAAAGAGGGTACTAGAATAGCTGAGACTTTTTGTTTAAAACTAGCTCTGATGTATTCTGTGTGGTAAAATTCATAGGTCCTCACGGTCTCCTAGGAAATACTAACAATTGTTAAAAGGATTCGGTTCTTGTCTTTTTCCAAGAGAAGGAATTAGTCCAGTCAAACATGGAGGCCACAATGGAGAATTACAGGGAGGCAGGGCTCGGGTCTTTTTATTAGAGGATCCTACGTGGAGAGCTATGGCTGATAGGATCAAGAGCATTGGCTTCTTCCCTGGCACATGTATCCAGAGGCTTTTAGGAGTTCCCCAGGGGTATGAGGCTTTCTGGGAATTTCTGTTCAACATCCGTGCTCCATTAGATGACATAGGTACCAGGGATCCCATGGACTCTAGCTCATGCGACGGTACTGATACTCAGTCTCTGGGGCAATAGCTATAAAAATTAGCTTAAAGACTTCACTCAGAGAGAGAAGGCCTAACTCTCGAAGTTTCTTTGAGCACTCATCCCACTCAGTCATGCACCTGTCTCTGCCCAGTCACCAGGTTTTCTTTCCTGCCGCATGTCATCATTATGTACAGTGACCCCCACCCCCATTTTAAATGAGACAGCATCAGTATTGCCTGAGATGGAATTAAAAACAACCACCACCAGGTTTTCCAACATTATAGCCTCATCTTTCTACGAATGCATGGACAGAAGATTGAGCTGAAAAAAATATCCTACAGTGAGAAACATGTTTGATATAAGCTTTGAGTTGATTTGTTTCTGTTATACAATTCCTGGTCTTTAAAAATAACTAAAACACTGTTTGGGAAACTTCATTCAATTTCCACACATGCGTTTGCAAGCTGCATAACGAATAAGGAGGACCAAAGAAGAAAGGATGCTTTTTCTGTATGATTTTGGCTAAGCGTATTCAATATAACATAGATGGTTAGAAGAAGCGACACATCTAGGTTTGAAGAAGGCGAGCCACAATGCTCCTGAGAGGTGAGGGTGGTAAGACTTCACTTTCCATACTCAGGATATGCTACTAGGAAGGATCCGTTCTTTGAGAAGTCCCTCAACCTCATTACAACCAGAGTCTATTTCAGTTCAGCATCCCTGTGAGACAGAGTAAAACTGACCCGTAGGTTTTCCTGGGCTTTCATTTGTACAGCAGAAGCAGACTGCAAGATTCTTCCCCAGTGGAGCACCTGCTTATAATTAGCAGCCCAATGCCTAATCCACAGAGCTACAAGGGCAGGTGGAAAGAGTGTTATGTGAAAAGTATGCATTTCATCCTGAAGAAATTCAGCTAATTTACCCACTCCAAGTCAGAGAAAAGACATATTTACAATGTATACCAGCAAAGAGACAACCAAAAACAAAAACAAACCCCCCACAAAAAAAAACCCTTCAGAAATGACCAAAACAAAAAAATGTAAGCACTGATAATGTCAATTATGACACATGTCAACCTTAGAGGATTGGGTACAGCTGTCCCTATGGTTTTCTGAAGCTGTAACTTTTTACAGGAGTAGAAAGTCTGTGTTTCTCTCTTATGCAGACTTCATGGATTGCAGCCCAACGCATAACCTCTACGCCACCAGGGTTCCTAAGGAGACCAGCACAGTGCGGGATGGAGTGTCTGTGGGATCCTGCTTGAAAACAGCACATGGAGATTATATAATGTTGGCTTTTTTACACGTTAGAGAGTTCCTTATAGATGGTTTATATTAACTCAAGTTCTAGGATAATCACAGGACACAACTAATGACCATGAGCATGTAAACAGAACAGTAAGGCTCATTCAGTGCCAAGACAGCTTTGTTGACTCACCAGATGGCAGGCCTCGCTTTCCATCATGCACCATCGTGAACATGGAGAAGACCTTCAGAACCCTCTTCAATGAGCACATCACCTGCCTGCTTTTGAGCGATGCAGCAAATTAAACACGTTCTGCATGGATTGAGTTACGAAAAGGGCAACCTCAGAAGCGAGTCATGATTTCTGGTAAAGTTACTTGGAATGGCGATGCCTTTGCTTTTATGAAGCACCTGGCGCCTCTCAAATAAGTTTTATCGATTTACTTTGATCATCACGGTTATTTCTCCCTCTCACAAATTCAGAAAGGGAAGCACAGATTTAGCCTCCTGGCAATAAAACCACTACTTAGAAAATCGCTTAGGTAATTAAAAATGTCTCAATGTCACCTCTTGTTCCAGGAGAGTTAGTGAGCCAGAGGCAGAAGGTAGGGCAGGGCTGCCAGGAGTTTTTCCTTAAGGCAAGTTAATGAGTCTCCCAAGACTGGGATTTGGGTCAGACAGTTCGGAGGACTCACGCTCAGCATAGCAGATCTGCACTGCAATGGTTCTTTGAGGCTGGACTCCGAGCACTAGGATGAAGAGCGGCAGGTGTCCAGCAAATCCAAAGTCACAGTGATCCCACACACTGACAGTCAGGCTATGACTGCAGTTGAAGGAGGGAGGGGAGCTCTGGAATCTTATTAGCAGGCTGTAGGAAAAGCAATCAGGCTGTCTTCAAAACGCTTGACGAAAATAGAGGCCCAAATCTGCACACAAAAAGGGTAGACCTGCCTTAATTGTCTGCCTGCCGTGGAGGAGTCCGTTCTGATGCACAGAGACCCTGGAGAACAGAGGAGAGTTGGCCTGGTGGGTTCCTGAGGCTGTAAGTCTTTACAGGAATAGGAAATCTTCTCTCTCGCCAGCCATGGACTATCTTAGGTGATTTTGGTCATTAGCATCCAGAGGGAAGAGTTATCCTATTTGAGGAAACAAATGGTATTTTCTTCTCATGCCTATTATAATTGTAATTATATGTCTGATCAGATATTGCTATAACTGATAAATTATAAAGTAAATAAAAGCATGAAAAACGTGGCCCAATGTTAAGTGTCAAAAGAACCATAACTAACAATGACGTGGGATATTTGGGAAACAGTTATTTTTAAATACCTGCAACAATTATGTTAATAGATACCATAGAAAAGGCAAAACCAGGAGTGAAGGTGTAGGTAACTTCAGTATCCATGAAAATGAATGAACTAGGATATTTGAAATGACACAATTTCACATGAAGAATTTATATGGTAGATAAAAAGGAGACTAGACCTGAGAGAAGATGGGAACTTAAAGATAGTTCCAGAGAAACTAAACTGAAGCAGAACAAAATTGACTGAGAAACCACAAATGTGTGCCCAATATTGGTGACAAAATGAAATGATTTTATATACATTCAATGGAATCAAGAGAGAAACTAGGTTCCAAGTAACAGTCGAAGAAATAGAGCCTGAATGGTTGCAAAACTGAGACACCCAACTAGAGATCTGGGATACTCAGTTCCTAAGAGTTTGATTAACACAAAGAAAATTACAGTCAACCTGGGATTTATGCCGTAAATCACAAAAGATAAATACATCTTAAAACAGCCAGAAGTTAAAATAAGTGTGATAGCGATAGATGAATTATTATGCAAATAACGGTGACCGGAAGACCATGGTGTCTATCTTCAAAATTGCCTATGGTCTTTGGTGTCATTGAGTCGATTCTGACTCTGACTCATCAGTCCTACTGAGAACAGAAGATGACGTGGCTACTTTCTGTGCTGTGCTCATAGTTGTTGGTATGTTTGGGCCGCTGTGGCAGCCGCGGTGTCAATCATCTTGCTGCAAGTCTTCCTCTTTTTTGGGCTGATCCTGTACGAGGTTTGATGTCCTTTTCTGGGACTGGTCTGTCCTCACAATATGTCTGAATTATGTGAGAAAAACATTTCAGCATCCCTTTAAGAAACATTCCAGTTGTGCTTCTTCCAAGAGCATCTGTTTGTTCTCCTCTTCTGTCAGCCCATGCTTCTTTCAAAGTTGGTCCCCAACCCCATAATGCAATGCATTCATTCTCCTGTCATCTATATTATGCCTATACTCTGGCAAAAGGTATCATAAATTAAGAAAAAGAAAGGGCAGAACTTGCAGACAGGAAAAAAAAAAGCTGAAATATCTATGCCTAGTTGAATGAGCAGAAATTGTATCATACACAAATACAAAGATAGAGTTAACATCACCAATAGATGAGATAAAATATACCTTTTTTTTTCAATTGAATCATGGGCATATAAAAAACAAGGGAGAGCACAATGATTGACAAATAACCCCTCCCTGGGTGACAAACAGCAGAAAAGTGGGCAAAGGGAGACATCAGTCAATATAAGACATGAAAAATTAATGATTTATAAATTATCAAGGGTTTGTGAGATGTGGGGGGGCAGAGAGGGAGGGGAAAATGAAGAACTGATACCAAGGACTCAAGTAGAAAATGTTTTGAGAATGATGACAACAAATGTATAAATGTGCTTCACACACTGGATGGATGGATAACCATTGTGTGAGCCCCCAATAAAATGATTTTTAAAAATCCCCCAAAACTAAATGACAGAGAATGTAAACCATTTAGGGCAATTATAAAATGACTGTGAATATCATAAATAAATTTAAATTGACAGGCTAAAATTTCATATGAAATACAGAGATAATAACAAGCTGACTACAATAGGCTTATGAACTACACACTTCAAATATAAAGGGACAAGTAGAATTAAAACAAATGAATAAATGGATAGAATAAAAAGAGGTGATGTTAAGCAGTAAGGATAAAAATGGTATTGCCAAGAGACCGAAGATACTTTGATATAGACTCTTCTTAGATAGGCGCAACGGTTGCTGTCAAGTTGATGCTGATGGAAGGTCATCCCTATGTGTCAGAGGAAAACAGCCCCCGATAAGGTTTCCGATGTCTGATGCTTCAGAAATAGATTTCCAGGTGTTTCTTCCAAGGTGTCTCTAGGTGAACTCAAAGCTCCCACCTTCCAGTTGCCCCCTGAGCAAGCTGAGTGTTTGCATCACCCAGGGACTTCAGCAGAGATAAAGATGATAAAATAACAATGGCAAAACATGAGTTAACTGAATTCGTTACTGAAAATGAATCCACACTAGTCTGCATGCACATGCTCATGATAACTGATATTCAAACTATTGGGGGAAATAGTGAAAGAACACAGAGCAAACAAGGAGAATCCACAATAGTAGAAACATTTTACACAAATCTTTCAGTAATTGTTTGGACAAATTGAAAAAATGCATGCTAACTAGGAGGGAAATTAATATTTTAATTTTGCTAAAAGGTCCCCTTTGAGCAGCACGTGGACAATTGTACCAAGGGCACCTTACTGGATAGGGCATAACACCACGAGGCATGCCTTTGATTTATAAGCCAGTGCGACATCTGAAGGAACTGGGGCTCAGCGATGCAAATTGTATGCTCCAGTTTTCCTCAGGCACATGCTTGGAAAGTAAATTAGGCCTTCATTTCCAAAGACAAAAACCAAAACTTTTTATCATGAATTGGGCGAAAGCTTATAGAAGAGGTCAGTTTCCCACTCAACAATTCATACACGTTTTGTGACATGCCATTGATTGCAATCAGCACAATGCAATCACGTAGCCCTCTTCTCTCTTGTGGCTCTTGTTGCCATCCTTCCTTCTTTCCTAGCCCTTCTTAACTAAGTCTTTGGGTAAGTGTTGCCTTTGTGTTCTCAGATGTTAAATTCGGCTGAGGTGTGCGTACCTAATTAGAGATATTGTTCCCCTTATAGAACGATCGATTATTTGACTGAAGAGTGATACATGAGGGTGAGTTCATTTCTGGACCTAAAGGTGACCAGGGGTCATAGTCTCAGGAAGTAAACTTTTTGACTTCAAATCTTCTGAGGCTCCCTTTTGTGGGGAATGCGTCCCATGGTACTGTCCAGATGGGTCTGTGTCCCTGTGTGGCTGTGGCAAGGGAGCTGAAGCTGATGCTGCAGGGAAACTTGTTGGCTTCTCGCAGGTTCTCCATGAAACCGACACCACCCGAGATGGATGACTCTGAAAGCTAAACATTTTCTGGAAGTCTTTTCAGCCAAAGATAGCACCAAAAGCTAATGGCATCTGAGGGTATGAGGTAATGATTTGTAATGACAAGTTTGTCTGTCCATTTCAACATGCAGGCGGTTCACATCCATGAAGATACGTGCATAGGGCTTCTCTGTTCCGTCCCTGGGGCTGCAGATAAAATACTTTTAATTATATTATGCAATCATCCTAAAGAAAATAGATAGCTTTCAGCTGCAGAGTTTCCTTTCAATGACCTGATTAACATGCATCAAGGGAGACAGGACCCAGCTGTTCTTGTCATTATCTGATAAGCTAGTGCTAGTAATCTTTACTGATTTCAGAAATAATGGGAAATGAAAACAACAGGAAAAGAGCAATGTCTTAATAACTAAATATAAAGAGCTGATCTTATTAGCTGTGTCTGCTGAGTTTTTATCTACCTTTACCTTTTAAGGGGTATACTTTCTCACCTAAGTTTTGGCAGCCACACTGTGTGTCACTGGGGAAAATATATTAAGGTGGCAGATCTACCTCAGATCTCCCCAATTTTTTTTCTTAGAGCAATTGTTTTTGCGTTTCATTTGGCAAATCTGCTAGGGGAAAAAACCCTCTTTAACACACTAATGAGCAAAAATGTCCCTTGGAAGATTAAGAGCTAAAGTGCACCTGACCCAGGCCATATTCTTCTCAATGACTTCATATGTATTTAAAGTTGGACAATGCCCAAAGAAGATATCACACTTCTAAGTTATGGTGTTAGTGAGGAGAGTTACACTCTCACTTACCAGAACAAATGTGTCTGTCTTGGACAAATTACAGTCAAAATGTGATTCAGAAGCGAGGAGGGAAATAATTCAACTCATGTACCTTGAACGTGGTGTGCAGAGCGATCAGTTCCCGGAGAAGACATGATCCTTTAACCAGAGGTCAACCAAACAGACGAAAAGTTTTGATGAGAGGGTTTGACACAGTGGGTGCAAGAATGGCTTCAGACACAGCTATGGTTGTGAGGATGGTGTGGAGCCTGGCACATAATGTTGCCATTTTTAAGTTTTTAAATTGAGTTTAATTATCAGATTTTGTGACAAAAGTTGTCATCCTAATCCATCCTACCAGCTCCTGCTCACATCTATCCATCTTTTAAACTACTACCAAGCTGCTATTTCTAGAATAAGGGAATGGTCATGCCTTAACTCTGCTCTAACAGCTTCTAGTGCATTTCAAACCTACAATATAAATCCATAACATCATAGAACTTTAACAAACAGGAGTGGGGCAATATTTAATGGTTTGATAGAATAAATGTCACTAGCAGTTTCTGCAAAGAGACAAGAGATAAACATGTAAGCATCTCTAGTCTCTATAGTCTGTCACTGAATGTACACAAGAGAACCTACAAATACAATGTACACAAATTGATGTGGCACTTTTTCCAATAAAACTTTATTTAAAAACTAGACTGGAGGTCAAATTGGGTCCACCAGCTAGTTTGCTTCTAAACCTGCAAAATATCCCTATAATCCCATAGAGAGTGGAGTATTTAAGATGTTGGAGAATATATTTCCTCTTTCTTTAGACACCTCTTTGGCAGCTCGTTACATTGGGATAGTTTGTTTGTTGCTGTGATATTTGAAGATCTGCCACTGGTATTGGTATACAATGAGGGTCACCAGCTCTGAACAGGTTTACACAGTTTCTGCACTAAGAACAGACTAGGCAAAGGGAAGATGGAGTCCACATTTGAAAATATTATAAACAGCAGCAGAACGTTGTTGGATGCAGCCCACAAGGTGAGTCCCTAAGGTTCATGAGCACTTAAAATACAATTGGGGAAGAAATGCCTGTTCAAAGTAGCATTGATTTTAGTAAATGCGCGTGGAGCAAACCTTTAAGAACCTTCATTTGCAAGTGTGGAAAGAATTAAAAGGAGGAGAACCAGCTGCTAATACCTATTAGTAATTGGAATGCAGACTATGGGGAAGAATGAATCTAGGACAATTTGAAGTTGTCAGAAACTATATGGAATTTGACCTCAAGCTGCATACTGTACTAGAGTGTACTGGGCAGACATACTACACAGGACCACTGCTAAAAGACATGGGGGACCAAATGAAAGAGCTCTAGATGAAACTCCTGCAACCCTGCGAATCAAAAGAACACGAAAGGAGCCTAAGAGAAACCTGAACTACAAAGGAGAACCAACCAACAGTACTGAGTTCTGATTTCTCAGCAGAATACACACAGGCAAGAACACAACGGGATTACATATATAAAACTGAGGGGAAAAGAAAAGCTAACTAACATATCAAGAAGAATCTCTTGCAATATTTTCCTTCCAGTACGATAGTTAAAATAGGACACTTTTTAAAAATAAATTTGCTCCTGGGGAAGGAATCAAAATGAGAAGAAGTAAATGCAACCATGCATTCAGACTTGAAATGTGGGAAGAATGAATCTAGGAAAATTTGATGTATTCAAAAATTAAATGGAATTTGACGTACAGAAAGTTGGTGTAAATTAAAGCGATTTGTAAAAACCATACCCATCTTACTAGAAAGACTAAGGGGAGTTCTTAGGACAGAAAATTGGCACCAGGACAAAGGAATCTGATATTAACATACATACATACATACATACATAAAATACCACCCAGAAGTAAACCCAGATATATAATTATCCAAAGTAATAAAGCTAACTTACAAAACCAAAATAAGGAAACAGATATCAATTTGTAACCAAGAAATTACAAAGTAAAAAGAGGAGCTAGTGTAGTCACAGAAATTCCAAGTGGATAGGAAGTAAAATAAAATGTAAGGTAGAAATCACTGTATAAAGGTTAGAACGAAATAACTTCCAGGACAATCTTAAAGACAGTAAATAAACATCTACATAAAAATAGTAAAATCATGGAGATTTAATAAACAACAAAACAATGGAAATGTTAAAAGCGGCATAAAAAGCCATAAATACATTGAAGTCAGCACAGAACTGTGTGTGGAACAAAGAAAACACCAGCCCCCAAACAATAGTAACATCAACCCCTGTAATACACACAGAAAAATAACAGCAAAAAAATGGACACTTATCAATAATTACATTAAATAAAAATGGATCAAGTGAACCAATCAGGAGACAAAGATTACCAGAATGGATAAGATAACGGGACGCATTAATAGTCTCTCTACACGGGATGAGCCTTTGACACAAAGACGAAAGTAGACTAGAAAGCAAAGGATTTTATTTCTTTTTTTTAAATCATTTTATTGGGGGCTCGAACAACTCTTATCACAATACATGCATCCACCCATTGTGTCAAGCACATCTGTTGCCCTCATCATTCTCAAAACATTTTCTTCTACTCGAGCCCTCGTTAACAGCTCCTCATATTTTACCCCTTCCCCGTTCCCCGTCCCCTGCTCCCTCATAATTCACAAGTCATTATTGTGTTTTATACTGTCTGACGTCTCCCTTCACCCACCCTTCTGTTGTCCATCTCCCAGAGAGGAGGCCATATGTAGATTCTGAGGATTTGAATTCTAGGGGACAAAAAATGATGACGTTACTAATTAGGCCTATGATTTAACTCTAAAGCAGGCAGTTCAAAGCCACCTGGGTCTCCATCAGAGAAAGATGCGCTATCTCGCCCTGTAAAGATTTGCATTGTATAGGAACCTATATAAAGTCATTATGAGTCAGAATCAACTTATTGGCAGTGGGTTTTAAAATAGCAAACGAAAAATGAGACAGGGCTGTGTACTCCCTTAAAGAGTTACAGTCTCAGAAATACGCGGGGCAGTTCCATGCTGTCCTCCAGGGTCTCTGTGAGTCAGCATTAACTCAATGACCGTGAGTTTGTTTTATAGTAGTAACAGAATAAAATGTTTCTTGGTCCTAGAGCATCCTCAGAACTGTTCTTATCTTTGAGACCATAGTTGACCCACCACCCACTGTGCAGTCCATCTCGCCAAGAGCGTTCCTCATTTTTTGCTGCCGCTCGGCTTGACCAAGCATGCTGCCCTTTGCATGGACTGGTCTCTGCGGGGACATGTCCACAGTACACGAGAGGAAGTCTCACCTTCCATCCTTCTAAGCAGGACTCTGGTTGTACTTTTGTTTTTCCCTTTGACAGCTTCAGGTACTCTCATTATTCTTCACCGACGCCATAATTAACATGTGTCAATCCTTCTTCAATACTCCTTATTCAACGTCCATATTTCATATACACATGAGGGAAATGAGAAAAAAAAAGTACCTACGGCTTGGGTTAGGAACCTTAGTCCTCAAAGTAACATCCTTTCTTTTAACATTTTAACAAGGTATAAAAATCATCAATGTAAACATAGGAACAAATTTATGGACTTTAATGCAATATACTATCAAACATAACTGAAAACACATAAATAACAAATCAGATCACTGGAACCTCCTAAAAAAATAGGCCCTTACCTACATCAACAGTTTTCACCCCAAAAGTAAAAGCCCAAAAGATGATACTTTTTTGGCAATGTCATATTGGACTAGGTACTGATCTATAAAAGGTATAGAAAATGCCAACACTGCCACAAGAGAATAAGTAATTAACAATGGCCGCAGACGTGCACAGGATCTTCCCCAGTGAAGAAACGGAGGCTGTAAACACCTGAATGGAGGCTCACAATAGTTTTTTATTAGAGAGGTAAAAATGAAAATAACAATGAGATATTACCCAACCCCAGTTTTAATAGCAAATTTCACAAAAATACAATGTTGTGTCATTGGCCTTTGCCTACTTGAATCTGAAGACGTCTCTGACTAGCAGCAGACGGTGGACTTGAATTGGACTGGGCTGTGCTGTCTCATTCATAAAAAATGACTTCTTGATATACAGTTCTTTCTACTACGTGCATGGCTGCCACTGCTTTTGTTTCTCAAGGCAAACTAGCCTAGCACACCTGCTGGAGACATTGAAAGTCTCATGCACACCTGGGGGACTGAGAACCACTCAACCGCTGTGGAAAGTGGGATGTCTTTGCTCTAAAAGCTGGAGTAGAAGTCTCACGTGACCTAGCAATCCCTCTCTTTCCTATGTATCCTAGAGCATATTGGCCACAGCATGAATAGATACATGCGCAGCCCTATTCATCCAAGTACTCTTCGCAACAGGAAAAAAAAATGCAGCCACTAATTCCTAGTCAATGGCAGAATTGACAAATCAACTTTGATACATACATGCAAGGGAACCAAACACACAAGGTGAAACAATAGACAGGAATCTGTGAAACATCCCATCATATGGATTAGTCCATCACAAAAGGACAAATATTGCATGAGGTCAGTATTATAAAATGTCAAGGGAAGGTTGTACACCAAAAGAATCATTAGTTGAGGGCAAAGGGCAGGCTGAAAGAAGGGGGCTTAGCTAGTTAGAGGCTGTAAAAGTATCAGCTTGGGAGAAGGGGAAGGAGATATGCACTAAGAGAAAGGTTGGCAATCAAGGATGAAGGCAGGGGAAGCTGCTGGGAAAGTTGTAGGGTTAGAAGGCAATAGAGCCAATGATTCTGACCCCCTGCATGTTCATTGCTTCTTATCCTTTTACAAAGCCATTTTTATAAATGGCTAAGTTAAACATATGATCAGATGCATTTATTAAAATCTTCCCAGATGAGTTGGTTAAGCTGAGTTCTCTAGAGAAGAAAAATCAGTAGCATGTATATAGAGAAGATTATAACAAGAAATAAATTTATATCAAGAAAGCAACCCACACTGCTGCCGACCACATGAACTTAGTCCAACTTAAATCTGTTGGACACACATAGTGGCGGATTTTATGTCAATTGGCACATGTGTGAAAGTGCAGGGGTGAAGTCTAGCCTGTCATTCAGGTCACAGTCTGATGATGCCTCCTGGGAGAGTGTGGCCTTTTAGAAGAGAGACCCCAGGCAATTCTCCCTCTGACCCTTGGCCTTCACCCTTGCTGGGATGCATTGTCTGCCTCCAGGGGTGGCTCCATGTTGGGGGCTTACCCCAGGACCCAGCCTCGGAGTTTTCAGCATCCTGACATGTGCCCTCTGCTCTTGGATCCACAAAACTGCACGCACCTGCCTGTGGTCTTCCTGCATGCTGCTTCATCATTCTGTGCCATTGGCCTTTGCCTACTTGCGTCTTAAGAGGGCTCTGGCCAGCACCAGACCCTTGGCTTTAAGTTGGATGGGGCTGGGATGCTTTCTTGATATGAGATTACTTCTCCATAGAAAGTTCTTTCTTAATTAATTATACATGAGTGTCACTGGTTTTGGTTCTCTCGAGAATCCAGTCTAACACACATGCTAATTTGTTAAGTTGGAGGTCTTTCCTGACTTGTTTGGTTGCTGATGTTGGAAACCCAGGAATTCGGAAAATGACATTCAGAGGCAGAAGGGTGAAGCTGGAAAAATCACAGCTGGGAGATGCAGAGAGAGAGAGAGATTGGCAATCAGATGTTGTAGCCAGTAGTTACCATGACAGGCAAGCTAAGTCTCTGGCAGCCAGCCAATATGCCAAGAGACCAGAAGCAGGATCCAAGACCTTGGGAAGGAGAGGAAGTGGAGAAGAGTTCTTTGATGTGCCTCTTTGGAGGCTGTTAAATAGGTCAGCCCTCCAAAGAGATCATCACACTGTGCCCTTAGTGAGGTGCTGCATTGCTACGCAAAGCAGCCTGGAATTGTAGATCAGATGCTAGCTCCAAACTGCCAGGGACCCTGGCCAAGCCAAGTTGGCACCCAACCCAGCCATCACAAGTAGGTTTAATTTTTTTTATGCAAAAAAATACCTTGTTCTAATTCTATGTATTTGTTCGGTGATGTCGTAAGGTGCCTTCAAGTCAGTTCTTAGTCATATGTGCAACACAAGGAAACACTATCTGCTCCTGCAGCAGCCTCACAGTTGTCATCTTTGTGTCCATTGTGCCCACAGTGCTTCAGTTCTTGCTTTTGCCCGACCTTGTATTTTACAAAGCAGGATGCATCTTTTCACGAACTCGTCTTTCCTGATAACATCGCTAAAGTACTTGCCATCCTTGCATTCTGCCCGTGTGTCCTTCTAGACAGATTTATTTGTTCTTTTGACAGTCTATGATACTTTCAATAATTTTAACCAGGCCTGTAATTTGAATGTATCCATCCTTCTTTGCTATTCAGTGCCCAAATTTCGCCTGCATATAAGGTGTTTGAAAAACCACCGCTTGGGCTAGGCTTACCTTAGTCTTCAGGGTGACATCCTTGCTGTTCAATACATAGTTGCTCAGTGAAATGCATCATGTTTTAAAAAAGTGTGCAGTATAATTCTCACGCAGAGCCATTGAGTCAATACTGACTCATAGTGACTATAGGACAGGCTAGAACTGCCGCATGGGACTAGAAAGCCCTTTCTTCCTCAGAGTGGCTGGTGGTTTCGAACTGCTGAGGTTTCAGGTCGCAGCCCAGCATGTAACCATGACATCACCAGGGTCCCGAGCACTGAACCCAGACCAGGACAGCATGCAAAACACAGATGCACAACCTACCTCACCAGCATGCTGACCCTATCCCAGAAAGCCCCCTGTGGCTGTCGCCTTGTCTTTGTTCCCCCTCTCTGCCTCTTTCTTCCTCCCCCATCAATCTTCCCAGCATCCTGTCTGTGGTCTTCAAAGTCTGCTTCTTTGGGTTCGGACAGAATATTTGCTAGTTTATTTTTAAAATAATAGTGGTGTCATGCAGCGTCGATCTTTAGGAGATTGACTAACGCTGAGCAGTATACTGTCTTAAACATGCATCTATGTCTGGAGGTGGTTGACAGTTTCATTATTGTCTTTCAGAAATGCGTAACATTCTGTTGTATATACGGACCAGACTTTATGTATCCAATTTTCAACACCCAGGCTTTTTTGGTTGTTTCATTTGATTTCTTGAGTGCTACTTCCGACTGTGGATCCAAGCAACATGAAAGTCTTGGCAAACTCTATCTTGGTTGTGCTTACCATTGCATCTATTGGGACAGTTGTGGGGATTTTGGTTTCTTTACATTGCTTTGTCATCCATATTGAGGGCTGTAGACTTTGATTTTGCCAGTAAGTATATCAAGCCCTCTGCACTGATAGCAGGTGTAGCAAAAGTTGTTAATGAACGTACCTCCAATCTTTAAGCCAAATTCTTCTTCATATAGTCTGGCTGCTCATTTGTTTGCTCAGCAAACAGAAAGAATAAATAAATTTAAAAGACACAACACTGATACTGAGCTTCCCTAATTGTAAACTATGCAGTATTCCTTTGCTCTGCTCAAAGGATTACCCCGAAGAAAAAAAATCAATTTTTGAGTGAAATATTAATATAAACTGTTTTAATAATTTTATATTGTAGATATCTACTTTGTTATTGTTAATGACCTTGGATTCAGGTCTTAGATTTTAAATGGTTACTATTAGTTGCAAATACCTCAGCTTCCATGTCCTTTTCACCAAATGAGTGCCGTCATTTTCTTCTATTATTGCTTACCTAGTTCTATGTCTATAGGGCAGTAATTGTGTAATAAAAATCCTTCCATTTTTAACACTCTCATGCTCATTTCCTATTCAATTTTCTTTCATATAAAAATTTTGACTCTTTATTTAAATTCACTTCCTAAGATCTACTCTGTCTGTCAAAATAGAAATTTAAAGTATTCATTGAGAGAGAGGGAAAGTGGGTGAGATTCCTGAAGCTTTATTCCAGTATGTGGTTTTTCAGTTTGGCTTCTGCTTCATAAATGCAGCTTGCTTGGAAGAAAGTTCAGGGAAACTAGAGCTGTACTTGAGATAACAGATGTCACTTGAATCTTTGTATCATCATCACTTGGTCCTATTGCAGAGGGTGGTTTTGAAAATCAAATTCCTGCTTGCTCAAGTTTGAGAAGATGGAAGTGTGATCTGAATGCAGTTTCAAGAACCATAGTTATGTTATAGGGCTAAGTATTTTTCTGCTAGTTCCAAGTTTGGCAGACCAGCGACTCTACATGAAAAAAATCGAGGCTCTCAGCCCCTGTATAAATTCCAGCCTCTGAAACCCAAGAGATAGTCACTGTCAGTTGAATTTGAGTTGCTTGTGGGTTGGGTTGGCATAGACATGAATTACTGATATGTGTAAAGCCAATCTTTGCACTCTCTGACCCGGCACAATTTCTGTTTTATACTGGAAGATTCCTTTGACGTAAACATCATGGTGGGAATTTTAAGCCATACCTTGGAGGAGAACATTTCTGAATCAACCAAGGCACCCTGCTGACACAGGGTTACCTGGGGGGTGGCTGCTGACCACACGGTCAGTCCTTAGAAAGGGGTAGCTTCTCTTTCACTGTGATGATGCTTTCTACTCCTGTATGAGTTACAGGAGTCTTAGGAATGCACACGGGGCATGCTCCCCTGTCCTGTAGTGTCTCGATGCGTCAGAATCAATTCAATGGCAGTAGTTTGCTGTTTTGATATGATGTCTTTATTATAACATGTCAAATAAAGTCATTCAACTATATTTGACTAACAAGAGAGACAGTCAGCTTACTTTGAAGATACTAGACTGGAGTAAACTTTAAAACGTCTGAACCTCACAACCAACCTTCATCTAACCCAATTCAACAATCCTCAAAGGGACCCTTCGCCCCTCTTAAGTTACTAAATGTGGGGTTCAAGAGAATAGACACAGAGTTCAGGAGAAAGGGAGGGGAAGCAAGAGAGTAAAGAAAGTAGAAAGGGGCGGGGGGAGAAGATAGAGAAAGGAAGGAAGGAAGGTAGGGTGGGGGGTAAAGACTGCACTGGTCCATAAGACTCAGGCTGGACAGGGTTCCAGAGCAGATTGCCTCAACTTCCTTTGATGGAGCCACTGGAGGATTTCATCTGTGAGGAGCTTTTGGATGAGGAGTTTAGCACAATAGCCACTGGGACACCAGCACTCTACTAAAGCCAGCTGAATTACACAGGTGAAATAGTTGTGGCATACAATAACCATCAATAGGAAGAGTTCTTTCAGTTCAATTATGCATTCTATAATCATACATCCTGACTAGGAATAGACAATACTTTATTTCTGACTTGTTTTTGGTAACCCTTAGCAAGCTTTTTAAAATCTACCAATACCAACATTGTCTTCAAAAAGTTACCTTGGGTAACTGCTTGTTTATTTGTAGTCACTTGACAGTTAAAATTATTTTGCGTGTGAATCTTTCTTTGTGTTACTGGAAGAGAAAACAGGATCTAGCTCAGTGGTTCTCATCCTTCCCAATGCTGCGACCCTTTCATACAGTTCCTCATGTTGTGATGAGCCCCCAACCATAAAATTCTTTTCATTGCTACTTCATGACTACAATTTTGCTACTGTTATGAATCGGGTGACCCCTGTGAAAGGGTCACTGACCCCCCCAAAGGGGTCACACCCCACAGGTTAAGAACTGCCCATACAGCTGATCAGCAGTGGCCGGAGGCATATTGCCTGTGCCCGGACAGAAAGATCACATCCTAGTGTCATTCTGAAGGGCAGCTGTGGGATGGAAGGACAGTGAGCCGGGAAGGAGGTGACAGAGGGTAGGAGTTAAAGTCCACTTTACTGAAGAAATCCCCAAGCTTCCTTCAGGTCACATCTCCTGGCAGAGGGCATATATATATATATAGGCATGGCTCAGTCAATATGATCTTTTAAAATAATAAAAAGAGCTGTTTTATTGCTGCTGCTAACTTGTTGATTCTTATCCATTTAATAAAAGTTGTTGCTAGTCAAATTCTGTTGGTGGCTTTTGAGACAACAAAAGATATGATCTTGAGCAGGTGGATGTTTAAAGAAAATCTTTGGAAACAGTCAACACTGTTTATTTTGATAGTTTGCCTGTTTTATAAATACCTTTGGCATATGTAACTTATTGTGATATCAATTAATTGTCATTAAAATTTATATTTCTAAGCAATAAAAATAGCTGACTATAAATTATATTTGATGAGAATACTTTTTTTAACGAGAATACTTTGATACAATTTTCTCCTAGGAATTTCTATTAAAAACTGGATCCCTATGAAATTAACATGCAACTATATTCCCTAGAAGGCAGATGGAAAATGTTCTCCTCTAAAGTTCTTGGAAGAAGTGATTGCTAATGCAGAAGTTTTCAACATTCTTTAAAAACTATGTAATTATGAGGTAATTTAATTTTCTGCAGGGATATTCTTTGAATGATATGTAGGTAATGATAAAGTCATGAGGTTGTAATCACAGTAACTACTAATTGGTCTTTATCTTCTGGGGTGCATTGTGCCAGTTAATTCACTTTTCTGTTACACGAGTTCCTTAGAACAACCCTGAAAACGATCTTCATCTTATGGGAGATGCACTATGTTTGGTTCTTGCAGGGGACCGTGTCCCTTGAGCTCACGTTCTTCCTTGTCTTCCCAGCTGGCCGGCTTCAGGCCTTTCACCTGTTCTTCCAAACTGCTCACATACGTTCATCACATACTCCTGGTTCAGCTGTTTGTTGGTTCGTTACTTAGAAATGAAAGTCCCCAATTGTCCTTCATGGGCCATTAAGGAAATACACCTACATGTGGTACTCCATAATGAGCTCTATTATTATAATTGATGCCGTTTCCATGGCTGATGCCAAGTCTCATCTAAAAAGAGGGAGCTCTCAATGTTTCATTCATGTGAAAAACTTTGGATCAACCAAACTGTATGATTGACTATGTCCACTTACCTCCAGAGTTGCCTAATCTGTGATTATTCTATCATTGTATCTGGTATTGACTAAGAATCTTTGAGCTATATCTGTTAGGTAAAATAATAAAAGACATAAACTAGATCTTTGGTTTCAGGGGAAAACTAATTTTCTGTGGCTGATACAATTGAAGAATTCAACTATGTTAGAAAGTCATACATTCAAAGATACATTTAAACTGGTTTACCACTATATTCAGATATGTTTGTGTGTGTGTGTGTAAATCTGGCTGATTGGGCCAACTGAGTCTTCTTCAGGAAAATTATAAAGTTGACTCAGAAAGCTTTCTGGGTCTAAGGAAGGGGGAAAGAAAATCAAGTGCACAGATAATTGTGCTCTATCTTTTAAAATGTAGCTATTGGAGAATAAAACCTCACTGCTGGCTCATACCAACCATCTAAGGCAAGGTAGAACTGCCCTTTTGAGTTTCTGAGGCTGTAACTCTTTAGCCATTGGAGAAGGATGGGGCTCCCTGCCCCATCAAACATTTACAGTCTTGGAAAGTCACAACGATTGTTCCACCCTGTCCTACAGATTCGCTGAATCAACATTGATTCTATGGCACTGAGTTTGCTTTTGGTATTGCCAATATTGACTCATGTTTGAATGTAAAACAATGTATATAAGTAATGAAGAGTTCAATATTTCAAGTGTTGACATATTAGAATTAATTAAATTCATTTTTGTTTTAATTGATTCCATTATGTTGAATAGTCAGTAATATTAAAGTGGAAATTTTATTATCTAGATTGGAAAGATAAATATCATTAGTTGACTAAATATAATTACAAGGTCGCCCTTCATTTTACAAAAGTTTACTTATATTTCTCATTCTGAATAATGCATGTGATCATTTCATTTTGTGGAAGAATAAATTAGCTCCTTCAAAATATTTGTATTTACAGTCTGGTATGACTGGGAGTCTGTGTTGACACTATTATTTTATCTCTATTAAAATAATATACTTTAATATATACTAGATTCTCTCAGCACTTGTTTTAATTGAAGATAATTTTATAATAATCTGCTAAGAAAATATGAGCATTATAGTTAAGTAATTAAATATATAAAACCCTGAGTAAGTATAGTAACTCTTATTAAAGATAAAAATTTTACTCACATTTGAATTAAATTTTTCTAAATAAATTTCTTTAAATATTTTGCATAAATACATTTACCCAAAATAAGGAAACCATAGATTTCTTCATAAACATGCATTTTTTTTCAAGAACTAAAAGAAGATAGTGTGTATGAGGGGACCAGCACCTGCATGTCATTGGTGGTGGTGGGGTGGTGGGCAGTTGCACATTAAAGTCAGCACAGACTTACTTGTACTTACTCTGCGGTGAGACTCATTTGCCATTGTTGACTACAGATTAGTAAGTAAACAGAAATTTGTAAGTGCTTACCTTGCTGACTGGGTACTCTGTCCTGTAAATTTGAAAAGAAGCTTGAATTCTGAGGAAAGTTGCTGTGGGTTAGAGACAGAGATACAAGCCACCAGAAGTAGAGCCTTTGATGTGATGGAAAAATGTCAAATTAGTTACTGCAGAGTAATAAGTGATGACAAAAAAACCCGTACTTACATTGCTCAGCGGATAATTCAACACTGGATGCCAAGATAGGTCTGAGCAGCTTTCTAGTAACTTAGACTCTGGGTCCCTCTCATTGAATTATAAGGTGGAATAAGTCTAGGGCATGCACTATTTTGTTTGGCTTGCCAAAAATATAAATAAAGCTTTGATGTCTAAAGTGATATATCTGGCTTATCACTGTTGTTGAGTTAATTCTGACTCATAACAATGCTATAGAAAAATGTACAACTGCACCTGTGGGTTCTGGAGACTGTAACTCTTTTTGAGAGTAGAAAACTCCATCCTTCTCCTTTGGAACAGTTTATGGTTTTGAACAGCTGAACTTTCTGTTAGAAGTATGATGCACACCTCACGACACCACCAGATCTCCTAGAATGGGACATAGAGCATAAGAAGTACTTGATCTTGATTATGGAATTTGTGGATTCAATTATGTCTTTTAATCTAACCATTTTCTGGTCATCCACAGAGAAATTGAGAGTCAACTTGAATTGTCCTTGTATCTATCAATCACACAAATGTTTAATTTTTTAATGTTGATATGTTCAAATTGATATCTAAGTTATAATTACTGATTAGTAATGCCATCTTACTTTTAATAGAACTACCCAGGTAATGGCTTTAACAAATAGAATTATATTCTCTCATAATTTAGGAAGCTAAAAGTCAAAGAAGGTTTTTTCTTGCTAGTTCTGGGAACAGTCCTTGTCACTATCAACTGCAGGTCTAAGAATTTCTAAAGACAGGGACCCCAGGTCCAAAGGATATAGTCTGCTCCTGGCTCTTCTTCTTTGGGTATAGAAGGACCTTCCATCTCTGCTTGCTTCTCTCCTGTCAGCTTCTGTAAGCTTGTAAGCTAAAGCACCATGCAGGTCATGCCCTAGGAACCCATCTCTTGCCATTGATCAGCACTGTGATCTGAACAAGGATGTTGTCCCACATCTTCATTCCTATAAAACTCAATGGCTAATCACACCAGATCACATCATGGGGTAACCAATGTTATATACCTGCTGAATCACTAATATGACTGAGCCAAATCAGTATTATATTTTAAAATTACTTTTATTGGGGGCTCTTACATCTCTTATCACAATCCATACATTTTTCCAATGTGTCAAGCACGTTTGCACATATGCCGGCATCATCATTTTCAAAGCATTCTCTTCCCACTTGAGCCCCTGATATCAGCTCCCTATTTCTTCCCCCTCCCTCCCCTGCCTGCCTTCCCTCATAAACCCTTGATAAATTATAGATTATTTTTTCCACATCTTACATCATCCTCCACCCACTTTTCCATTATTTGTCCCGCTGGGAGGGGGGTTCTATGTGGATCCTTGTGATCAAGTCCCCCTTTCTCCTCTCACCCTCCCCTAATCCTCCTAATCCTCTACTCTTCTTGTTGGCCCTGAGGGGTTTATCTATCCTGGATTCCCTGTGTTGCAGGCTCTTATCTGTAGCAGTGTGCATGCTCTAGTCTAATTCAATTTGAAAGATAGAATTGAGGTCATGATAGTGGGGTGAAGGAAGCACCAAGGAGCTAGAGGAAAGTTGTGTGTTTCATTGGTGCTATACTGCACTCTGACTGACTCATCTTTTCCCTGTGACCCCTCTGTGAGGTGATGTCCAATTGTCTACAGATGGGCATTGGGTCTCTACTCCTCGCACCCCCCCATTCACCTTGGGCATGGATTTATTCTGGGTCTTAGATGCCTGATACCTGATCCCATCAGCACTTCATGATCACACAGGCTGGTGGGCTTCTTCTATGTGGGCCTTGTTGCGTTTGAGCTAGATGGATGTTTGCTTATCTTCAAGCCTTTAAGACTCCAGATGCTATATCTTTTGATTGCTAGGCACCATCAGCTTTCTTCACCACATTTGCTTATACGCACATTTTACTTCAGCAGTCCTGGGTTGGTTTCCCACCACCATCTCCCTTCTTTTCTCCCACCTCCTCTTCTCTCATGCACTCCAGGAACCATTGGTCCATTCTTTTCATCTCCAATTATTTATCCCGTCTATTTTATCTAGATAGATATGCAGATACATTAATAAGTATCTGCTGATACAAAACCAGATAAAGCCAAATAAAACAATAAAGGAAGTCAAAACAACAAAACATTAACAACAGCATAAAGCAGAACAAAATAAGAATAACAAAAGGAAAGCCACTGACAAAAATGGAAACGCCTATAAATAGTTCAAGGTCTGTTTGTTGGCCTTTACAAGTGTTTTCCAGTGGGGTGCCACCTTCTTTGTCAGGTCTATTTTTGGTATTCCCCAGGGATTTCACCACTCTGCTCCCCCTGCTGTTCTGCTGCATACCCTCCGTTTCTTGCCCCAGCGTGATGCAGGAAGACCGCGCACTATTCCTGCACCGTGTCTCCAGTGTTGTCACCCACAACACCATGGTTCAGTGTGGGATGCCATGTCCCATGGTTGGGCCAGCCCTATGGTCCTTCCTGAGCATTGTCTTCTCCAAGCATGAAAATCAGTTCTATTTTTATAGGAAACAATTCAGTCTATGACAAGGAATAATGAACCTGTTAGACATTCAGGAATAGTGCCAAACAATAAGAAAAATGTAAATCATAAATGTACACCATATTAAATTCTTTGACATTAATACCGAAATATGCAGTAAGATACAGAATTATTAAACAAGTAAGTAACCTGATCAAGGCAGGTAATGAGGGGAAAGCTAGAAAATTCAGAATGATATCAACAATGTTCATGTGGGAAACTCTGTGGATGTTCATGGCATTTATCAGTACATGAAATGATGATACAGGAAAGGTTTGAGAAAAACTAATGAATAAAATCTTGAAAACTAAAATTTGAAATCCCAATGAGATATCAGCATGAAATCAAGGACTTTCTTCTCTGAAACTCTGAGAGTATGGAAGAGAGATGCGCAATAAATCAGTAAGTTGATGAAGCAGATGACTGAACCTTTCCAAATAGCAAAATTGCCAGAATAGAGTAAAAGAGAGAATAGCTAAGGATTTTTTCCCTGAAGAATGCCTGGTTTTAGATATCAAGTACATTGAAAATGAGAATGGCAATTGATAACAAAATAACAATATTAACCCAATCCCCTCTCTCTTACCCCCTCAAACAACAAAAATAAACAGGTAGCAACAAAACTCAGAAAACTCTCATAATGCTGAGTGAGGCAGGATGCCAGAGGACTTCCTTTATAACGTGGATCTAGTCAGTGGTAGCAGTCCTCCCTCCTCCTATAATAACTAGGCAGGGGGGGGGGGAGCTAGAAATATTTCAGAAAGTATGGTTAAAAGATAACCCAAAGAAATGGAAGTAATAGAGGCTTTATACATTTTAGTGCAGGTAGAAATGAGGCCCATAGGTCAATGATTTTCTTCCGTGGGTAAATTTGCTGCTTGTAGGCGTTTATAAGATTTGGGTTTGCCTTCATACTGCCTGTCTCTTCCAGGGAAGGGAAGCCTGGTGGAACAGGGATTACCCATAGGGCTGTGATGTACAAAGTCCTCAGTTCAAAAACACCAGCTGATGATGGGTCTTTCTACCCTTGTAAAAAGTTACTGTCTCGCAAACTCAGAGGGGGCAGTTCTACCCTGCCCTATAAGGGCATGATGTCAGCATTGAGGTTGAAAAAAATAACTTATTATTGTTCAATATTCATTTATGTTATCTTCTCAGTAAATTAAAAATAGAATAGAATTTAGATTGATAGACTAAGCAAATAAAAATTTTAAATGAAAAGGGTGAAAAAACAGCACAAATCTTTTATTTAATCATGAAATCACATACACTTTTCTTCACTGAGTTTGAATAATACCAGGGTGTTAACTATTTTTCCATTTAGTTAATAGTATACTAGAAATTTTACTTAGTGTAAAAAAAGACCAGGGAAAAATATAAATTTGGAGCCAAGGGAAAAACTATTATTTTTTCATAATTTAAATGATTGTATATTTTAGATATAAAAATTCTACAAATATCATTAATGAGTAAATTTGGCAAACTAATCAGACATAAATCATAAAAATAAATTCTATTTTAAAAATACATTTCTAACCTCTAATACAAAAGTAAAAAATGTAAAAATACTCCACTATTTATAGTAGTACACCAAAATATAAAATACCTAAGAACTAATATAGTACAGGTATTATTAAAAAAAAAACTACAGGACTTTGTTGTCAGATATCAAAGGAGGTTTAAAATGTAAAGCATATGCCATCTTCAATGGTCTGTGTTTTATCGTAATCCTAACTGCAATGGCTGAAGTTACTCAGGTTGATCTTTGTAGAAATTGAAAACCTGGTCGTATCAGGAGCCACTCAAAGTTTTAGAAAAAGTAGAAATCCTGAAAAGCACCAGGTTTGAGACACCTTACTAAATATCCAGACAATGTGAATCTATATTAATTAAGATAGTGGCATATTGTTGTAAGAACTGACAGATCTTTAAGTGAAATATAATTTAAATTCACACATAGAGGCACATGCTATTGCAAATACAATCCTGCAATAGTGGTGTTCTACGAATACGTATTCGGAGACACATAGAAGCTTAACAGGTAGGGACAGTGTATCCACAAGTATATGTAGATTTGACAGAGAGTATTTGTATGTGGATATTTATCTTTGCTGTAAATATTTCTATGAATGCGGTGTAGCATACATTGGGAAAAGTTAAAAAAAAAACTTCTTAAGAAATAATCAAATACCAAGAAGGAACAAGTTGCTGCTTCTAAGAGCTCAGGACCAACCATAGTCTGGGGAGGGCTTGGACACCAAGGTCAATTGGCATAACATCGTTCACAAACACATTGTTCTACATCCTAATTTGGTGATTTGTCACTGGAGCTTTAAAAGTCTGTGAGCCACCGTCTAAGGTAAAAAAGGTAAAAAAATATTGGTCTTTCCCTATTCAGAGGGCGAGTGATGGAAATGGACAGGCACCTGGAAACAATCTTTTCAGTGGGTTAGTGTAGCATGCAAACAAACATCTGTCTCTCCAACTCTGAGACCAGAGGGCTAGATGGTGCCTGGCTCTGACTAATGACTTCTCTGAAAAGGACCACATTAGAAGGTCCAGAATAAAATGGGAGAAAAATGTGGAACACAACTCAAAATCATAAAATAGATAGAGACTGATGAAACCTTGATGACGATGGCCTTAGTCAGTCAGGTCTGCAGTTGAACTCAGAGTGTTAGAATAATCAACCAAGGAAGATCCAAAGGGCAGCCTTTACCCAAGGACAGGGAGTCAGGAAGGAAAGAGGGAAGGGTACAGGAAGCACAGGGAGCTACGGGGACAGGCAGTGGGATATTGAGGGGATGGAAATGGATGAGTTGAAATAAAATGTGTGTGAATTTTTTAGCGTAAACCAATAATCTGCTTTTGTACACCCTCACATCACAATAAAAACGTTTTTAAAAAGAAATAAATTTCATATAGAGACAATATGTCATTTAATCTCCATGAAGAGGGTATGGCCTTTTTACTACATAATAGTGAGTCAAATGAATATTTATAACAAAATAAAATCTTAACCTTATCATATTGTCCACAAAAATTCTTTTAAATTACATTGTAGATATATGTAAAAATGTAAAGGGTAAAGCTATAAAGTTTCTAGAAGAAAACATATGAGAATATTTTCATGATTACAAAGTAGGCAAAAATGATTGGTGTTTGTGCTTAGATGCAACCCAGTTGGTTCCCACTGATAGCAACCCCATGTACCAGAAAACAAAACACCACATAGACCTGCTCCATTCACACACTTGGTCTTCTCATCTCAGGGAACTTCCTTATTTTTTGCTGCCCTTCCACCTTACCAAGCATGATGTCTGTGTTAGTCTGGGTACTTTAGGAAACAAATCCACAGAAACTCATGTATAAGAGAGAGTTTTATATAAAGGGTAAGTAAACATCAGGAAAACATCCCAACTCAGTGCTGCCCAAGCCCACAAGTCCAACATTAACCCATATGTCTAACACAAATCCACAATGTCCTCCTCCATCTCCCAAAACACACACAATGATGCCAACTGCAGGAGGAAAGCGAATCAGTTGAACATGTAAGGATCTCAGCGCTGGCAGGGGTCTCCACACGGCTGCTCCAGCACCCAGGGCTGCATCGGGGTAGGTCCATGTGGCTTCACCTTGGGGATGTCTTGAAGGAAGTGAGCCTTGCAAGCTGTAGCAGGGAACTAGCTAAGGCAGCTGCACCCTGGTCCGACCATCACAAACAAGAGACCCGAGAACTAGAAAGGCAAGGCTCACTGAGCCATTTATCTCTCCACCCACATGTGTTTATTGGCCAGGTTGGCACAATAAACTTTATATCAAGGTCCTGCAGAGATTTTCTTTTTTGATAACATGTTCAAAGTCGGTGAGGTGAAGTCTTGCCATCCCTGCCTCTGAGAAGGCACATTCTCATTGCACTTCTACAAAGACAGATCTGCTGTGATTTGTTTGGCAGTCCACAAGACTTGGAGTATTCTTTGCCGCCACACCAGAGTTCAAATGCATCGATTTTTTCCTCAGTCTTCCTAATTCAATGTCCAACTTTCACATGGATATAAGGCAATTGAAAATATCATGGTTTGGGTCAGAAATACTTGAGTCCTAAAAATAACCTTTTTGCTTTTCAACCATTTAAAGCTGTCTTGTGCAGCAGATTTACCAATGTTTCCTTTGATGCCTTGACTGCTGTTTTTGTTAGCACTGTTCTACATCCTATTTTGGTGAGTTGTCACAGGTTTTGACTGTGACATAAGCAAGATGAGATATTTGACAACGTCAATCTTTTCTCCATTTATCAGGTTTTTAATAAACCACAGAAGCACTCCACCTAAAAGGAAACATTGTCTACATAAAATTAATTGTATGTACTTCTTAAAAGACAATAAGAAATCACAGACCAAAGAAATGTATGTTCAATATGTATGACAAACTGCTTACAGCTAGTAAATGCATATATGCACATGTGTGCACAGGTGTGTGTAAATAGACACACAGATATAGGTGTGTATACTAAAAATAGATAAGAGCCAATTTAATTAAAAAGTGAAAATGAACAGATTTGAAGAGTACTACATGAGAGAAACCATATGGCCATGAAGTATATCGATGTATATGTCAATATGCACATCTATATATAAATTAGCATGTACAGTGTATTGAGTTAATATATTTTAGATAGAATATGTAGCACAAATATAAGAAAAAATATAGCCTAGTTTGAAAAAAAAGTAGGCAAAATGAAAATTTTCACAAGGTCTAAAGACATGTGAAAAGCTCTCCCATATAATTAGTCACTATATGAATGCTAATTAATGTCTCAATTAGATAATATAACTATGTAGTAGGTCACTCATTGCACTGCTAACTGCAAGATCAGCAGTTTGAAAGCACCAGCGGTCCCTCAGGAGAAAGATGAATCCTTTAGTCCCTCGGTGACAGTCTCAGAAACCCACAAGGACACCTTTACCCTGTCCTATTGAGTCCCTGGGAGTCAGGATTGACCCTACAGAAGTAAATTATTGTTGTTATTTTTATCAGAATAGCTAACATTCAAAGAAGAGAAAATATCAAGTTTGGGTTAGTATAGATTGCAAATAGAGCTTTTCTATATCACTGATGCAAATTAATTGGAGATAACCACTGTAAAACACGTACTCATTCCTGTACACTAAGCAGAAGTAAAATCTATATCTCAGCCCTCCATTACTGAAGATGTGTGCTCTTCTCTATGAAAATTCTCCCAGAAAACCTTTGAAGGAGTAGTAGTCATAAAGCAAAAACATGGAAGTCTCCATCAGGTTTAGATTGGGAAAAGTATTATATTTACATTGCTTACAATGAAAGATGCTTGTCTATGAAATATCATATACTATTTCTAGATGGAGCATTATGAATGATTGTCAAAGTCTCCTATTTTACAAAAGAAGCCAGAATATATCCACATGAAAAGTGAATATTTTGTGATTCACTAAATATAAATTTCAAAAGGAAGGTAATTAATCTAGTGATATGGAGGTCCTTATAGTGTGACAATTTGGTGATAATAATCTAGAATGGGGTATACAAAAGTCTAACATAATGCTGGAAATGTCTCATGTCTAGAATAGGGTGATAATTTGATAAGTATATCCCATTTTATATGTGAAGGTTTTTCAACTTTGTAGATGGTAAGTAAGTTTTGATCTCAATAAAAAGGGGCATTTATTTTCAGGAAAGAGAGAGTTACCAACTCATAAGAAACACTAGTTAAATATTAAAAGATAAAGAAAGAAGATTCCTTTGGATTTAATGATGGATGCTCATTATTTAAGAGTAATTTGAGAGTAATAATGAATTAAGAACTTCTGTTAGTGGTATAGAAAATAACTTTCTGTGTCTGGCTCTATGGCTCCACAAGGAAGGATAGAGGTGATAGGGGGCCTATCACATTGGAGGGGAAAGTGAGATTCCCTTGTTTGTTTTGTGTTGGATAAAATGTAGCATATTTTCATAATTAAATATCTGTAAGAATATTTTAAAGGATAATCTGTATGAGAAGAAATTGACTAATATATTGCAAGTAATATTCAACCACAGAAAGATGACAACATTTTGACCTAAGAAGATCTGGATTTACAACTTGCATCAACCATAGAGAGATGCACTCTTTGATATTTAAACAAAACAGAGAGTCTTACTAAGCCCAAGCAACCTCTTTTATAATATTTGATCTCAACTCTTTTCTTGGATGAGCAATATTATGATAAAACAGGTGTGTGAGGGACAGAGCAGGGGCTTCGGCCCTGACTGCGAAGAGAATGAACAAAGAGCCCTGTGAGACAGGCTATGATCTTCCCATGATGGAATTCATGCTTAAATAAGAACATGCCTATCAGGCATAACTGTGATCATTACATCACCTGCTATTGTTATCTCAGAATTGCTGATTTCCCATACTGAGATCTAGAGGCGTAGAAAGGACAAGGAATTGACTACAGATCTCATGATAGTAAGGTACACTTTATACTAGTGAGGTGCAATATATTTTCTTATTAAATATATTTTGCTGTCATAGAAAAAAATCATTACACGGAAACTCAATTTATATTCAATGATTAAATTAGCACACATAACAATACAATTATAAATATGTGTAAATCAATTTTACATAACTTATTCAAATTTAAAATAAATTGATTTATGATTTTTAACAAGTAGTTCTGATGTTCTCATTTTAACCAGAAGAGGCCACTATGACCCAATTTAATGAATTTGATCATTTTGAATAATTCCATTTGCGTATTTTAAAAAAATGTTGTATTCTCTAAAGGGTGATGATGAAGGACCTGTGTTTGTTTTCTCTTTATTCTCATGTTTTTGTGTTCCTTTTTCCTTTTAATTTCTTCCCTATTACGCCTTCTCTTGCATCCGAAGGTAGTAATTGTAGACCTTTTTTTCTGATTTCCTTGGAAAAACTTAAGATTTGGGGGCTAGGGAGACATTGAATCAAATATTGGATTTGCCACACACAAAAACTGTTTAACAACAGTAAGTAACAAACCTTTTAATTTTCATTAAAAAATAAAATAAAACAAATGGACACATCTAGCTTAGTTGTTTTGAGAAGATTAAATAGGCTATTTTCTGGAAACTCCTTTACTGAGTCAATTCCTCACAATAAGATAAATATTTGCCCCTATATCTTTAAAATATTTAATATGGTGTTGTTCATACCGACTGCCTTGTCATTAAGTATTTCTTTTTAGGAATCCTTAAAAAAGGCTTATGTACATTTACCTAAGAATGGATAAGTGAATGGGAGGATATATTCCAGGTTGTTTACAGGTTGATGTAAGAAAATATGAGTAGTGATCAATAAAAGGGCATTGAATGATCTATTGAGTTTCTTCTTCTATTTCATTTTTAAAGCTAACATATACTTCCCTTTAGATGTAAGTTCCCATAGGAACTTATTGCTTCCTTTGTTTTGTTACAAGAATGAATATTATTCCACTTAAAATGTTTTAGGTCATTATTTAAAAACGTTAGTCATATTGCCCGTTGCCATCAAGTTGATGTCCAAGTAGCACAGTGTAGAGCCCATGCGGAAAGCTCCTGAAGCCGTGCGTCTTGAGTTCAGCAGGCTGCCACGTGTTCTCCCGTGGAACCACAGAGCTGTCCATGGACAACCCAATGCTTACCCACCGTTTCACTGGGTTTCTTCTAATATTCCGGCTCTGGCACGCCTAAGTATTCACCCTTAAACTGCTAACTTAGTATTTTAATTGTAAAACTAACCACAAGTAGAATGTATTATCTGTCATTATTAGATACCCACCACTGTTTATTCAAGGATCACCGGTGCTTCAGGGGTTAACGTACCTGAATGCTAACCCAATGTCAGTGGTTCCCACTGGAGAAAGAGGTGGCATTCTGCTTCCACCAAGATCTACAGCCTTGGAAACCTTCAGGGACAGTTCTCCTCACCTCATCACTGCCATCGCGTCATAGTGAGCCTGCCAGAAAGAGTAGGAGTGGGTTTCTGAGACTGTACCTCTTTAGGGGAGATAGCTAACGTGTATTGTGCCAACATAGCCAATGAACACATATGGGATGAATTGAAGGGTGGACAGATAAATGGCTCAGCGAGCCTCTCCTGTCTTGTTACTTGTTCTTTGATCATTGAACCAGTGTGCAGCTGTCCTCTTGTTCTGTGCCTCAATTTGCAAGCTACACTCCCTATGGGACACCTAATCTGTAGACTGTGTCGCTGTAATTTGAGGTTCCTTCAAGACATGCTTCACCACATCATTGGAATTTACATCTCCTGAGCTGGGGACTGTTGGACCCTGTCATCTGGCTAACTGTGGGTGACTTGCCTTGCTGTTTGCTGCCTGTGCTGGGATATCCTGAATTCCTCTACAGAGGACTAGCCAGTGGCTCTCAAGACTTGAAGGACTGCCCGTGTCTCACACTGTCTCATGGGAGTGAGATGCACTGAGCCATTTTTACTGCTTTATAGATTTATTGACTGTTTATTTCTTATGTTTATCTATGTATCTCTGTATCTATCTATCATCTATCTATCTATCTATCTATCTATCTATCTATCTATCTATCTATCTATCTATCTATCTAGCTGAGAACCCTATCTAACATGTAAGGGAGTAGAAAGCCCTGTCTTTCTCCCTCAGAGCTGCTGGTGGTTTTGAACTGCTGATCTTATAGATTACAGCCCAACATGTAACCACTATTAACACCAGGACTGCTATAAGTCAGAATCAACTTGACGACCATGGACTTGGCCCTAGTACTCAATGAAAAAATAAATGACTAAGTTATTCTGTAACATAGGAAGCTTTCATATTTTGATATTTATTTCACTCCTTTATATTTAAAGTAACTGTATAAACTGGATTTTTTACATTTGTTTTATTTCCTGATACTCTGTGTATTATATATTTCTTCTTGGATGAGTTTAAGTTTATTATAATTGTTGCTATCAATAGTACATTTTTAATCAAAATGACAGTTACTATATTTGGTAAATGAATATGTAAATCTATCCTTTAATACAATAAAACATTATAACAATTTTAGTGACTAAATAGAGTTATATAGATAAACCTGATTCATCTGACAGGAACTAAGTTCTCTCTTCTTGCAAGTATTAAAAATAATCAAATTTAAGAAAAACGAATATTGACTGTAATTTGAATAAATGTTTTATGAACAGTTTTGCTTTGTAATTCCTTTATTGCAAAATACCCAATGAATCTGATCATAATAATACTTAAATTGTATCCATGGGTACTAAGAGTATAATATAAAATTTGGCAGTCCCACCCACAAAATACTACTACTTTTAAACAATTCCCCTGACAAAAATATGTCTGCCTTGGCAACTCAAAAGAATTATTTTTAAGCACCAATGGGCACAAGAGTGGATGGAACATTCATGTTATATGCAAATGCATAAAAACCATCTATAATAACAAGATTGTCATAGCATTTCTTAGAACTCTTTTTGCTTGCTCTTAGTGGTAACCTCACCCTCAAACTTTTTTTTTCCTTTGAAAAAGTTCAAGAATTTAAGGTGGGGAAGTCTTGAAATGAACATTAATAGTTCTTCTTCCCAGCAGTCTAGCCTAAGTTAACATTCTGAAGGACAGTGTGCTCACAAGGCAGAGAGGTTTGGGAACTACTTCTAGGCCACTTTCCCCTGTCTATGGGAACTAATGCTCCACTGAGCTGCATATGGATCTTGCATGTGGACATGAGAAGGCAGTCCTTACTAGTACCACTGCCTCCTACATCCACAATACAATCTGCAGACCACGACAGGGAGTTGCTATTATTTGTTAATGTGTGCATTTCCCACCTCTATAACACTGGGGTCGAAAATAGTATTTCTAGAGTCCCTGTCTTGTAATGGAAGTCATTATAGTGTTGGAGGGGAAACACCTCGCTGGTCTGCATCAGCTATGGAGTGAATTAGCTTCATCATAGGCCTCATTTGCTTCAGTTGCCTACACTATGCATTTCTCAATAGGGTATAAGAAGGTTTAATCTAAAATCAGAAAATGCACTACAAGGCTTCCTTTGTATCTTATCATGATACCAGAAAAATATCCAGCTAAGGAGAACCCTGGGTGTGTTAAAAGTTGCATGTTGGAAGTATATGCATTGAGCTGCAAGGTCAACAGTTCAAGCCCATCAATGCATGCTTTTAGCTTTTTTTGTTGTGTAAACCTTTTCTCTTTTAGCAAGCACTTTCTTGGAAAGAGATACGCATTTTTTTTTAATCCTCTACTCATAGGGTACCAGGGAAAAAAGACCCTCAATGGCTGCATGGGAGAAAGATGAGGCTTTCTACTCGCCTAGGGATCTGTGGTCTCACAAACCTGTATGGACAGGTCTACTCTGTCCTCCAGCATTGCTGTGAGTCAGCAGGGACTTGATGGGCATAAGTGAGAAGCACACCTATCATCCCTTTGCTTCGACATTAAACGTACACATCCTTGACCAAGCCTTTTAAAACGAACAGTTTCATTGGGACATATCCAAATAGCATACAATACAGCCTTTCCATATGTCAAAAACATTGCACTTTCATTACCACAATCAATTTTAGAACCTTTTGCTTTTTTCTTATATTCCTTGTTATTGGCTATCCATTTCCCCCCACCTCCAACCCTCTCTGTAATACCCCTGAGGGATCATTAATCTAATTACTGTCCCTATAGATTCACCTGGATTTCATATACCTAAAAACATACAAAAATATACAACAATTTTTTTTAAAAAGCTAACAACAACAAAATACAACAGAGGAAAAAACCCAGTTCGGGGAAAAAACAAAACCCCAAAGAGGAATTAAGCTGAAACAACTTAAAAATGGGTCAAAAGGTGGATCAAATGAAAAGGTGTTAGGCTTTAACCTGGTTGCATCCACTTTGCAGTGTATGCGGTTTGATAGCAAGGCCATTTACATCCAAGGTCTATGTTCAGAGAGTAGTCACCAGTGGCACCCTCAACATGTATTTTCCCTTTTCCCTCTCTTTTTTCAAACAGCTAGAATTTTGAGGTGTGTCATAAAAGGTGATCAAATAAGATGTCAACAGTTTAACCATTTAAATCAGACATTCCATTTTAATCTAATCGTCTCTACAATAATCTCTTCCTAATGGTCAGAGTACTCATCTCCCTTGATTGTGGTCAGAGGAAAATCAACTGAATTGAATCTCTGTGTAGATCCTGCAGATGGATTTTGGGATTCCACTGTCACACATAGCCTTCTGCAAACCAGGAGTTCACAATTTCAGCTCTTCCATTCCCTCCTTCAGATTTGAAATATATTGCTTACCATCTTTGGACCACAACGTTGTGCTTCTTCCATGTGGATTCAGTTGACACCTCACTTAGTTGGCTGCGTGTGAAGAAAAACCTTTAAGCCTCCAGACACTATTCTTTTGGATAGCCTGGAACCATCTAGTTTCTTACCACACTTTTCTATCACACCCATATATTCAGGGATCTCTTTATGAGGGCAAGTAGCAAGCAGGGCCCATATCATAAGAACTAACTGTTCTTAGGTTGGGACAAGAATTAAGTGCAAGCCCCCAATATTTCTATGGTTTATATGGGCCTCTGTTTCACCATAGAGACATCATTGTCATTTTATGTTAGAGAACATTATCAATCATCCCCCTGGAGCATAAGTTCATTCTGTTGATCATGTCATTAATTTAGACAGTGGTAAAGAATTTAAAACATGGCTTGGAAGAGGAGATTATTCAAGTGTAGACTGGTTATAAACCACAACATAGGGAGTATTAACTTTCACAGAGTAAATCCTTAAGTGGCTGGACATTATTTATACACACTGGTGGTTGGTGGCAAGGCAAATTTTTCATCACTATTCATTGACAGTGGCAGAACCAGGCCTGCCAGATTAATACATAATGTTATCAAGTAAGAAGGACATTGAAGTAGTAAGTCTATGGTAGTCTGAAGACCACCAGTTCCATACCCTTGGTATCACTTTCTTCTCTTTCTTCTCATGCCTATGTAGTTTCAGCCTCATGTCCAAGGCTACAGGTGAGTTTTAGGAGGGAATCATTTTAATTAAGGGGGGTTTCTACATTAACTCCTTCTGGTGTGGCTTATAAAGAATGTTGCGTGTCTCAAAAACATGGGCACGTGGTCTGGATCCCTAGGGGATAAATAAAAACTTGGTCAAATTGCCCATTAATAACATAATACCAAGCATCTTTTCCCCCTTGGTTTCCATAAGCATTTGTTAAGCAGGTTTTTCCCATTGCGTGGTTCATCCTCCCTTTTTTGCTACTAAAAGAAAGACACTTGCCTTCTCAGACACGGCCATTCTCTCCTCCAACCCCCAATCTTAACTTGAATTTTCCATCAAGATCACTTAACACTCTGGTAATGGGAGTCAACTGGTTTGGGATAACCTTGCACAATTTTGTATGGCAACAACAAAATTCTCCTCCTCCTCTCCCTTTATCTTGATAACGTGACCCCAGTTAAAATGAAGTCTCTTCTGTCTAAGTGATTTTTTTAGGAAATACATATAAGGAGGGGGTTGTAAACTTCTTGGGCATTAGTCAAGTTTTATGGTGGACAGACTTGGAATATACCTTTTCAAACTCTATCTCTCCTTCTAATAAGCAATTTTGGTGATTTTCTCAAGGCCAACGGATGGAAGAGTTTCGAACTTTACTCCAGTTGAAAGGGGATACTTAGCCCAATAGATGGCACTGTGATATAAAATAGTGAAGTTATGGAATTAAGGGGAACAAAGCACCCCACATAAAAAGCATATTCACTATTTTTTTCTCCCTCTAGCAGACTTTATGAAGCATTAATCAATTCATAGAAGCTAATAAAAAGCCTAGAAAATGAATCCCAATGTTATTTAAATTATAGTTGTTTATCAGTAAACAGAGGAAAGTTATGGGCCAGCTATTGGAGTATTCCGAAAAGCAAGCTGGTCAAAATAGGTTTGGAATCAACAAAAATTGGGGCATAGCTTTTATTAATAAATAAATATGCAACAAACAAGCAAATAAGACTTTTATTTGTCGTTGTTTGCAAAGTGAATCCTATGTCAGTTTTCTTTTAAAGAATCAACCTCGAGAGCCCCCATATTGAAGTCAAATTCCCTGCACAGCAACTGTGTGTGTGTACATCTTCAAGTCATGTGACCTCTTTCCCTGAGATGATGGCTTTTCAATATACCAGAAGAGCATTTAGTCTGAAACAGTGAAATAACATTTTTTTGGGGGGGGTCTAAATTAGAAAGCAGTGGGACTGGATTGGCTTGCAATGACATTGAGCTGAACATTACCGCAGAGACTTTTATTGGTGAAGATGGAGAAAACATTACAGAAGAACCTAATTCTGAATGATCTCAGAAGATTAAGCTTGCAGTACTCTCAGGAAGGAGTTTTGTAAAGTGGAACTGGTCAGAAGCTGGGAGAGTATATTCCGATCACCAAAAGCATGTGATAACAATAGATTTGGACCATACAAAAAGCATTCATTGCCACGATTTCATTTAATTTTCAATAATATTTTAAGAAAAAATTGATGAAGAGAAGAGTTGATCATTATGAAATTCTGGTTAGAGAGCTGAGTGACATGGGAATTGGTCTTGTCTCAGCTCAGTCAGGATTTGAGAGAAAAGGGCTATTTGTTGTTGTTTTCTATGCTAAGAATCCCGAATCATTTGAGTTCTCTATTTTGCTTAGTGGGATGACATAAGGCTCACAAGTTACATTATTTTTTAAAGTGGGTATCCTTGCCCATCACATTTGATGCTATGAAAGACAATGTGATATGTGGGGAGAAAATCATGGAGTTGAGATTTAGCAGTCATGAATCCACTATTTTAACTCTCTGTGACTGTGTTTTTATCATCTATCACAGAATAGATAATGTTTTTTCTGGATCCCCAATCAACACTACAAGTCTATTTTTATTTATTCTTTTTGAAGGCTTAGTAAGTGTAGGTGCTATACATTTTAACAACCTCGTTATCACAAATGATAAATTTTATTTTAGAATAAAAAGCCAAATCAGTCATTAGCACTTCTATGAATACAGCAATGAAATCTTTGGTTTTCCTGTCATTGCTAACACTTTTGAAATTAGATTTGATAGAAAGATTTATTTTAACTTCATTTGTAGAGTCTGATTTCATCCCATCCCTTCTTTTTTCTCCTTTTATTTATTTATTTATTTATGTGATAAAAATATATGTTTCTGATATACAGAGTACTATGTAACGAATGGATAATTTGCATGGTGCTAGGGATAGCGAAATTACCAATCAATCATCAGCACAGCATTTTAGAGCTTCTATCTTGTTGAAATTCAAGTTAGCAGTTACTACATAAAATACTCTGCTAAGAAGGGTTAAGGAGAATGCGTTATACAGAAAAATGTTTCAGTCCTTATGGGTTAATGAGTATTTAATGGTCTTTACAGAAAAATGACTAGAAGTAAAACCTCAAGGTGTCAGCATGGCAATATGGACTCCAAATTTCAAGAGGAGAATGCTTCCCTGCATTATCTTATACAAGACATCATCTGGGTTATGGGTAGGAATCCATCTTTGGCATTTATCAGCATAACTCTAATCTCTGCTTCTTCCTTCACATTGCTTTCTTTCTTCTCTCTCCTCTGTGCCTTCAATTCTCTTTCTCCTGATAAGAATAATGCAATTTGTTAGAGAGCCCACCCTACATTACCTTGGACTCATAATAATTAAGTCTGTGGGTGTGTTGGGGTTCTCTAGAGTGACAAAACCAGATCGCTAGTAATTATATACATAAAGATAGATATATAACACAAGAAATGAACCATTAAATTATATACAGATAGATAGATAATCCAAGAAATGAACAGTTAAATTATAACTTATAAAGCAGTGAGACACTAGCAGTCCTTTAAGTCTTAAGGGCCACCAGTTCCTCCTCTGTAGAGAGAGCTGGGCTATATATACCCAGGCAGCAAACAGCAAGGCAGGTCACCAACTGTCACCAACTGTGCGTCTCCAGCTCCAGATGTACATTCCATTCCTGTGGGCTTAGAGGGACCTCAACTTACAGCGACACAGACTAGGTGTCCCAAGGGTAGTGAACCCTTTAAATTGAGGCTCAGAACAAGCAAGGCAGCGGCACGCTGGTCTGATGATTAACGAGTGAGAGACAAGAAAGGCGAGACTCACCGATCCATTTATATCTCCACCCTTCAATTAATCCCATTTGTTTTTATTGGCCAGGCTGGCACAATAAATGCAACAGAGTGCATAAAGATCAGTATTCTAATTGTCAGTGAGCAGAAATGGACTGATATGGGCTATTTTAACCAGAAAGGCATATGGTCTACTATGCCATGAATGACAGGATCAAGAGCAATGGTGTTACATTCCTTGTTCAAAGAACATTTAAAGATCTGCCATTAAGTATGGTGCTAACTGTGCTAGTATAATATCTACCGAAATGCAAGGAAATCCAGTCAATGCAACTATTATTCTAATTTGTGCACCAATCACTAAAGTTGGTGATGCAGAAATTGAAGTATTCTCCCAAGCTCTTCAGTGAGAAATTGATTTTTAAAATGCCATTAAGTTACATGGACAATTATTGGCAATTGGTATGCAAAAGTTGGAAACAACAAAAAGTAATAGGCATTAGAAAATATGCTTTTGGTGTTAGAAATGCAGCTGGAGGTCCCATAGTAGAATTTTGCAAGACCAGTGACTTCTTCACCATGGTCATGTTCTCTTTTCGGAAGAACACAACACGTAACTACAGATGGGGACTTCTCCAAATGAAACACTCAGAAATCAAACTGACTACATCTGTGAGGAAAGACAATGGAAAAGCTCAATGTCAGCTGCTAAACCAGGGAAGGGGCCATTGTGGGCACATCATTAATTTCTCATAAGTAAGCTCTGTTGAAGTTGAAGAAAATTTAAACAAATCCACAAGAGTCGAAGACTTGAACATATCCCAACTTAATTTCCAGGACATCTCAATAATGCGTTTAATGCATCCATCACTAATGACAGAAGACCCTATGAGCTATGGGATGACATCAGGACCATCACACAAGGAGAAAGCATGTCAAATGTCATTAAGACAGGGAATGAGTAAAACATCAGTGCGATGTCAGAGGCGTTTCTGAATGTTGCTCTTAATCAGAGAGTAGCTAAACAACTGGAAGGGATAGGAAGTCGAAGAGCTGAACAGGAAATTTTGAAAGTTAGTTTGGGAAGACAACCTAAAATATTGAAATGAAATGTACAAAGACCTAAAGTTAGAAAATCAAAAATGAAAAACATGCTCTTCATATCTGAAACTGAGAGAACGAAAGACAAATTTGTAACCGATTTTCAATAATGAAAGATTCTACAGGAAACATATTGAACAATGCAGGGAAGCATCAGAAGAAAATATAGAGAATACGCAGCATCACTGTACCAAAAAACCTATTCAACATTCATTTTAAAAGGCAGCGTATGATAAAGAACCAATTATCCTGAAGGAAGAAGTACAAGCTTCACTGAGGTTACTGATGAAAAAGAAGTTTCCTAGAATTGGTGGAATATCAACTGAAATATTTCAACACACTGGTGAAGCACTGGAAGCACCCAGTCATCTATGCCAGACAATTTGGATGAGAGCTATTTAGCCACATGACTAGAGCACATACATATGTGTACCCATTCCAAAGACAAGTGGCCCAGCAGAATGCACAAGATATAGAGTATATCATTAATATCACATGCAGGTAAATTTTTGATGAAGCTCATCCAAGCACAGCAAAACAGTACAGTGAAAAGGGGCTGCCAATGGTTCCAGCAAGAGTCAGAAAAGGACTTGGCATGAAGGATGTCAGTGCTGATGTCAGGTGGATCTTAGCTGAAAGCAGAGAACACCAGAAAGATGTTTCCTTGTCTTATTGACTGTGCCAAGGCATTTGATGATGTGGATCACTGCAAACTATGGAGGCCTGGGGAAAAGGAGAATTCCTTTACCCTTAATGGTGATACTGGAAAACTTTTACATGGAACACGAGGCAGTTGCATCAATGGGATTAAGGGGCGCTATGGTTGTTGCTGTTGTTAGTTGAAATCCAGTTGGTTCCGGTTCACAGCGAACCTCTGTGCAACAGAAGGAAATGCTGCCCAGTTCTGCTCCATCCTCACAGCTGTTTCTGGGTCTGAGCTCATTGTTGCTGTCACTGCGTCAATCCATCTCCCTGATGGCCTTTCTCACTGCCCCTCCACTTTACCAAGCATGATGTCCTTCTCCAGGGATGGGTCTCTTTACTGGATGATTTAAACCCAGGAATGGTTTAAATCATGCACAAAAGGGACCACAATGCTGTTTAAAATCTTTTCCAGAAAGGTGTGCATCAGGTTTGGATCTGCTCACCATCCTCACTCAATCTATATGCTGAGAAAAATCATCAGAATATCTTGAGTATATGAAGAATGGACATCAAAGTTGGGGGAAGGCTTATTAACAACCTATGATTTGCAGATGCATAATCTTGATTGTTGAAAATGAGGAAGACTTGAAACATTTACTGCTAAATATCAAGGATAATAGTCTTCACTATGGATATGACTCAATGTAAAGAAAACCAAAATCCTCACCACTAGATGCATTGGTAACATCATGATAAATGGAGAAAAATTGAAGTTGTCAAGGAATTTGTCTTGGTTGGATCTCCAATCAATACTTATGGTTATAGCAGTCAAGTGATCAAAGGGTGCATTGCATGGGGTAAATCTGGAAAAGACCCTTTTAAAACACTGAACATGATCTTGCTTTGGCAACTCTGTTTCAAATTGTTTCATATGTATTACAAGTAGAATATTGAATAAGAAGTTTGAAGAAGAATTGATGCATTTGAATTAAGGTGTTGACTAGGACTTTGAAATTACCATGGACTGCCAAAATAACAAACACGTCATTCTGGAGAGAAGTACTGTATATTCTCATGTATAAGCCGAGTGTTTCAGCACAAAAATGTGCTAAAAAATGGCGTACGGCTTATATATGGGTCAGTGGTACCCCAGTGAGGTGTAATATCTCGCTGCCCGTTTCGCTCCAGGTAATGAGCGCCCGTCATCTCGCGGGTTGTTGCCGTTGCCATTTCTCCTCGCTGTTCATTCAAAGCCCCCTGACACTGCAGGGCTTTGAATGTTTGTTTACTCTCATCTAACCAATCAGAGCCATCCTGTGACTTGGACAGTTCCAATTCACAGAAGCACCCATAGTGATTCACTTACACCGGCAGCTGAACTGTTAAGGATGTGTCTGTGGCTGCACTCTGTCTCTCCCCTCTGGTCTTTGTGTCAATTCACATCCTGCATCCTCCGCCCTCATGGACTCCCCCCACCTCCTCCTGGCTAACACATCGGGAGGTGGATGGGGGGAGGGAGCATTACCATGAAAGTTCTTTTTCAAAGTCTTGTTTTTTCATTCTATTAGAAATTGATACTCTAGAACCAAAACAAAAACACTGATCATATGAGGCTGGTTTCAAAATGAAGGTTGTGTCAAGACCAGAAGAGAGCAATAACAGTATTGCAAGTAGGGAATTGTGTGTTGACGAAACGCAAGTGAGGGAGTGGTGGAAAATAAAGGCTGAGTTGGAACAGATTCCAAAAGCTAAAAAAAGCTCATAGTGGTTTAACATCTTTCTATGGGGTTCTAGAGAGTGAATTGCATAAATGAGTTATGGAGTGTCGTCAAAATGGTTACTGTGCAACACGCATGGGAATCTGCATATGTACTCTACAAATGGCTAAGGATGACAAATATAAAGCACCACCAGGCATTGAAAAATTTGCTGTGTCAGCAGAATCATGTACCTGCTTCATGAATAGGTTTGGCCTACTATGTTTGAGACAAAGAACAAAGATGTCTCAGAAATTGCCACAAGACCTTGAAGAAAAAATTATGTCATTCCAGCATTTATTATAAAACAAAGAAGGATTTATAATTATGACCTGGCAGATATTGGGAATATGGATGAAACTACCATGGCTTTTGATCTTCTAAGCAACAGAACTGTGGCAAGTTTAGGAGAAAAAAAATCATTTTTCTCAAAACCACAGGAAATGGAAAAAAAACAAACACTTTACAGTTATTCTATCATGTTTGACTAATGGAACTAAGCTGCGTCCTGTCATTATTTTTAAAAGAAAGGCCTTTCCTAAAAAGATCAATTTCTCACCAAGAATTACTGTGCATGCACATGTTAAAGGCTAGATGGATGAAGACGGAACAAAAAAAAAATGGCTGGAAGAAATTTGGAATGGACGACCAGTAGCAGCCTTAAAGCAAAAGCCATTGTTACTTGTTTGGGATATGTTCAGAGTCCAACTATCAGATGACATGAAAAAAAATTGGCAAAATCTAGTAAAGTTACTTTAGCCATAATTCTAGGTGGACTTATATCTGTACTGCAACCTCTGGATGTATCTTTGAATAAGCCTTTTAAAGACTGTGTGCAAAGGATGTGGCATGAATGGATGTCATCTGGTCAAGCCCAACTAACAAAAGGAGGAAATCTCATGAAGCCTGACATAGAGTTAATAGTAAAGTGGGTTTGAGATGCATGGGAAGACATTCCAGAATACACAGTGTGACGTGTCTTCCAGAAATGTAGTATTAGTAATGCTATGGATGGCAGTGAAGACTGCGCTCTGTATGAAAATGACAGCAGTGATGGTGATGATGGCGATCTCAGTAAGGACAGCGTCTGTGATGACCTCACACCAGCTGAAGCTCTGCATTGGGATATGGATGATGATGATGAATCCAGTTTTGAAGGATTTTAACTCTACATTTTAGCTTGGTTGCTGATTGAGCTCAGGGAATAGTACTCTTAAGGTATCATTGTTGATACCTTATTATTTTTGTTGGACCTATTTTCCATTTACCATGCTGGTTTACTAATATTAAATGACTTTTTGTCCTTTTATTTATGTTTTTTATTTAAAATAAATATTTAAATGCATTACCCCACTGATGTCTCAATTTTTAGTAATTTTATTTTCATTTGTTTTTATTATTGAAACTCACCAATAGGTTCTGCATTTTCCACCCTAGGCTTATACTCGAGTCAATAAGTTTTTCTGGTTTCCCAGGTGATAATTAGGCACCTCGGCTTATACTTGGGTCGATTTATATTCGAGTACATATGGTATATTCAAAATAGTTCTGAGAGGTCAAGATGGCTAGACTTTGTCTCATATGTTTACAGGAAAGAACAGGCTCTGGAATAAAACATGATGCTTGGTAAAGTGGAGGCCGATGTAAAAGAAGACCCTCAACACGATGATGGACTGACACATGACCTGCAACAACATAAGAGCAATTATGAGGAAATAAATAAGTAATTTTTTAAAAAGGAAAATCATGAGGCCAGCACAGAACCACGTGGTGTTTCATTCTGTTGTCCACAGAGTCATTGTGACTCAGAACCGGCTCAATGGCACCGAACAAAGACATGCACGCGTCTGAAACCAGGTTACTAACGAAGGCTCTGAGTGGACATACATTTTTGTGGGGTATTATTTAACTCAGGACACTACCTATTTTGGAGGGTGAGCAGCCTAAGGGAAAAGGAAATACAGAAGAAATCATAAGTAGAAACAATTTTTGCTAACACATTTACATATGTGTCTAAGGTCAAAAGTATGGCTACAAATATTTAGAAATCATTATTAAACAAACATCTCAATGTGCACATAAGCTAAACCTAGGTCTAGACACCACACATTGGTTCTATCTCTGTAACTCTTCTCTGAAAGAATCTATAGTCCTTGATTTGCATCCCATCAAAACAGTAGTTCTGGTAGTTTGGGTCTCAAACATATTCCATTTGAACGCTCCTTGAGTTGTCAGACAAGGAGAAGACTAAAGAGGCAAGAACAAGGCCAAGGGTGGAAGAGGTAAGGTTTTCCAATGGAGTTCTCAGAGGACAGCTGTTCATTCTGCCAAAGAATGAATATGCGCATTGTTGTGATGTGAAAACAAAAATTCTAGTAATCCTCTGTGACCATCCTGTGTTCTTCCAGAAAGTCTATAATGAATACCCTTTTGCAATAAAAATTACAAACTGACCACAAATCACTGACTGAGCTCTCTGCCTTGAATTTAACTAGCTCGGTAGATACCCTCAGATGCCACCATTTTGATTGTACCCTTTTCTCTTGGTAAATCCAAGACTTGTCTCCAGTTACAATTCATTTCATAAAATCATCATCAGTAGCTTTAATCTTGCTACAGAAGGCATATGGAAGCATCCGCTTTTTAAATGAGCGGACCTTTGCTCAACACGTTGTCACCTATTGAAAGTACTCTCTTGGTGAAGCCAAGATATGCACTTAAGATGGACAATGCCTATACATGTAAGCTCTCAGCTACTGTGGATATCTCACAGATGGTAATTCTGATATTCCTCCATTAATTTCTGAACTTCAGTCAGTTTCATCACTCTTTGAGGTTAGCAGTCTGTGTTAGTCTGGGTACATTAGAGAAACAAATCCACAGAAACCCATATGTATAAGAGAGTGTTTTATATAAAGGTTAAGTGCACATCAAGAAAACATCCCAACCCAGTGCTGCCCCAGCCTACAAGTCCAGCATTAGCCCATATGTCTGACACCAATCAGTCCTCCTCCATCTTACAAACACATGCAATGATGCTGACAGCAAGAGGAAAGCTGAATAAGTGAGCCTGTCAGCATCTCAGAGCTGGCAGGGGTCTCCACATGGCTACTCCAGCACCCAGGGCTACATCAGGGTAGGTCCATGTGGCTTCTCTTTGGTGATGTCTTGCAGGAAGTGAGCCTTGCCAGCTGAAACAGGGAACTGGCTAAGGCAGCTGCACCCTGGTTCAACCATCAGAAAGCAAGAGACTCGAGAACTAGAAAGGCGAGGCTCACTGAGTCATATATCTCTTTACCCTTCAATTACTCCCACATGTGTTTATCAGCCAGGTTGGCACAGTAAACCTTAACTATCTCAGGGATGTTAACAGGTGGCCACAGTCCATATCAGAAAGCAGTCCTTTGTCCACAGGTACTCTTCTTCTCAGCAGTGTCAGTAGCTACTGCTCCCTGTGGTCCTCCTTGGCTCAGACAGACAGACCCTTGGCCTCTGCTCAACTCAGGCAGGTGCTGCAATGCTCCCGTGGAACGAGCAAACCATTGTGCAAACCAGCTTCCTGTGTGAACACACTCTGCCTTAACTCCTGGTTCAGACCTCCGGTGCCGGTGCTGGTGCTGCCACTGCCACTTCATGCCGAGATCCCCAGGCCGCTGCCCTGAGTGCACTTATTTCATGGTGGTCCTAGGATTCTTCTGTTCCAGCTTCTGGGCAGGCTCACTTACATGCGGTGCAATGACACCCTGGCCAATCCACACCTTACAGTCCCATTCCCATTATTTTTAGGATCTTATCAGTCTTTGTGGGAGACGACAAAGGCAGTGAGGAGAAGAGCCATACCTAGCAGAGTCACTTAAGACAACATGCCGCAGAACAGCAACAATTTTGAGGTCAGGGCTTTTCTAAAAATGTTGTCAAAATGAAAATGGACATAGTCACAAATAATTGAAACTTCATAACACATTTATGAGAATTTTGCTTCACTTAAGACTACAGCTTTTGGTGGGATGTGCATTTAAGATGGAGGCTGGAAAAACTTCAACTTTGAGCCAAGGGAGGGAAGACTGGGAGAGAGTTAAAGATTATTGTGCCAACCTTTCCCTTTTTTATAAAACTCTCTACATATGAGTTTCTGTGGATTTGTTTCCCTAGTTTATCCAGACTAACACAATCCCTAATAAGCCACCACCAATATTATCTGTGAGTTATTTGTGGCCAGTTCACGGCATCGGATGGTGTTGGAAAAGAACAATGAAGAATAGTGTATAAGGAGATGCCTGCATCCTGTCTCACAGGAATCATCCTTGGGGAGATATGGTGGTGGATTCTCCTTCTCCTGTGCAGACACAAAGTACCTTTTTTTTTAAAGGCTGCCTAACAAGACTAAGACAAATCTATTCCTGAGAGAGCTTATCTGAATCTATCCAGCCACCATAGAGACATATTTGAGTATGTTTTGTTTCAAATAATAACTGGGGTATGGAAGAGCTGGTATACTAGTAGCAATACTTTTCTACTTACTTTTATAGATGAATGAGGGCATTGTATGTGCTTATTAAGAGAAAAGTGAAACATGGTTTCCTAACAATGTTCATCTATGGATACATACATACACATCTATCATATACAATGCAATAATTGTGTTGTTATTAGAAGCCATCAAGTCGACCAGACTCATAGTGATCCCATGTACAAGAGAACATAACACTGGTCCTGCACCATTCTCTATTTTTTTCCCTGATCTTTGAGCCTATTGTTGCAGCTGCACTGCCATCAAGTCAAGGCGACTCCAAGTCAGACACTGTCCTTTCCACTCCCCAGCCCATCTTTCTGAGAACACACCAACTGGGTACTAAAAAGTGCAAGGCCACAGGAATTTTGAAATACTGAGATGGGAAAATATGAGTTGTTTTTGGTGGCAGTGAGTGGGAACCTATTCCTGGAGACAATGTGTGAAATAGGACAAAATATTACCAGTCCTATGCCAGCCTTAAAACGCTTCCTGTGTCTCATCCAGTATCGTAGCCTGTGTCAATCCATCTCACTGAGGATCTGAAAACTCTTGTAACAGAATAATAAGCTTCTGAATTGTTGAGGATGCAAAGAATTTTTGACAACATAATGATTCTTCTAATTTTTCTTCCAATTTTCAATTCAAAATCAACTGGCCATTTACTTGTCTTACCATCAGGGATGACATGTTTAATTGGAAGAGCTTTAAACAATGACGACGGAAAATCCTTTTCTGATAGATTTGTTGCCGAGCTCTCCAGTCACAAATCAAACTTCTTAAGACAAGCTTCATAATTCCTTTCCTGTTTTCAGTCCTTCATTCTGCCAAAGAAAATGGAAAGGAGCCATGAAAGGGTCGATATTTTTCCAGCCTGCGTAAGACTGCAGTGCAGGGGCCATGGTCAGTGAGTACGGTCTCCACTCCAGGGCTTATGTCGGTTAATGACCTGCTTTCAAATCTCAATGCAATTTTTGCATGAAAAAATATAGTCCATTCCTACATGCTAAATATAGCATCTAGAATCAAACCCTTGGACCCCAAATTGGGCAGAAGACAGTTAAACGAACAAAGAAACAAACTGGGACATTTGACCTGTGATTGCCTCGCATGTTTTTGGCATATCTGCAGGTAGAATGGAGATCTCTACTCGGACACGTGCAACAGGATGTTCAGTGAATTTTTAAGACTCTCCATTTGTCCATTTGCAAGGCCCTTCTGCACCCAATGCATCAGAGAAGGTACACTCTCTTCTTGCGGACACAGTGTGAGGAAGGACTTGCTAAGTGAGCAGGACACCCTTCATCTTGTGTCACTCACAGACTCAAGGGACAGCACTGGGTCTGACTTGTAAGACATGGTCCTCCTTTCACATGCTGTTTTCTTTCCCTTTAGCAACTGCATTTCATTTGCTGAGATGCCTAGTTCCCCAGATAAAGGGGAAATATATTTTAGAATTTAGAGAACTGCATTCAATTCTATTTAGCAAGGAGTCTCAGGCGATGCAAATGGTTAACTTCTCAGCTGCTCGCTGGACGATTGTTGGTTTGAATCCACTCAGAGACACCTGAGAAGAAAGGCCATGCCATTGATTTTCAAAAATTCAGCCAGTGAAAATTCTGTGTTTGGGTATAGTCTACTGTGATACACATGAGGTCTCTATGAGTCAGAATCACCTGGGCAACCACTATTTTCTGTTTCCTTTGTTGTATATTTATTAATGATGATGGGACACATGCTGCGTCTGGAGGAAGGGGCTGGACACATTGAGGCAGTTGAAAGCCGGTCGTTAGGAGAGGATATCACCCAGCCTAACAGGGTGTGGATGCTGATTCCTCTTCTACCTGTTGGCACGTTACATGACAAGTTATCGTTTCCTCACCAGAAAGGATGGTTTTAGCAATTAAGACTTCAAATTACATAAACTAAAGGATGAGCACATGCGACGTATATTTTTTAAAAAAAGAAATTTAGTTTGACACACAAATGATGCTAGAGTTAACTATTATGCCTTTAAGCAATGAAGTATAAGAGTAACAGGAGACTTGAGTGATCACCAGGAACATATCATTTCATGCAACCTGCTTTAGATTGTTTTGTTATAAAGTATTATGAAACCTCTCAGGATTATGATCAGATTTTATTAATGACATACAAACGTTTGTCCCTACCAATGAGTCTTTATTTGTAGACACACAGGTATATTTCTTAAAATTGATTTTGATAAATTGAGTGTATATATTTTATGTCCAAGATAGGGAGCTTTCCATGGATTTGTAATTTGATTCTAATAGGAAAAATCTAATATTTCTTGTCTGTGAATGTGTGAAAGACAAATTATTTTGAAGGTCTCATTTTAATTATTGTCTTGGTCATTCTCATAGTTAATGAAGGACTTGTCTTCTACAAAACAATCTTTGATGTGCTGATAATTGCTACACTCAACTCATTAATTATATATATATTACCGGAAGATTAACATTTTCAAAAAACAAATTAAAATACTATAAAATCTCAAGAAGAAAAGTTTCCATTAAGAAAAAAAGGAAATGAAGCAAATAAACAATGAAAAAACCCAGATTGTGTCCTATCCCCTTGAAATATTTTTTGAAGTAAATATTATGTGCTGCCTACATGAAAGATTCACATGGAAACTTAGAAACTTCTTGAAGAAGCTGGCCATTCAATGCCTGTCTGGCTTCTGAGCATTCTCTAGGAGAGAGACTGGTTACCAAGTTTTCTCACTGAGTACTGTAAGCTTAGAGACATTTCCAAGGCCCTGGTTCTATCATATATCCTTGTGGGATTAGAAGCTTGCTTGCCACTACATGGTACTCTAAACCAGCTCTAGGACAGCTTTAACATACTTGTAGACTGGCCTGAGGAAGATGACCTTTGGATTAGAATGCCAAATTCTTCATTGGCTATGAAAAAGAGAACGACTGCCCAGGACATTGGGAGGCTGGCATATACATGACCTGACCTGTCTTTAACTATTGGAAAGTTGTCCTGGAAAGTAAATAATAAGACAGCAACTTGGTGAGCTCAGAATGCGAATGAGGGAAATCTCCCGTCTTCTGGATTGCACAGCAGTTTCTAATAAGTGCGTTTACTCTATCAAATGGAATTAACTTGCCTCAAAGAACTGTGTGAAAAGACCAACACTCCTTTCTTAGGAATGTTGTTTGGGTGACATTTCCAAAGCAAATCAGTTTTTCATTCAACAATGTAGCCACATTTTAATTTGTGACATTGGTTATTATGTTTGTCCAGGTTGACTAGAGAAATAAATCAAGGGAGACTCATATGTATATAAGAGAGAGCTTTATGTCAAAGAGCAACTGTACATTAAGAAAACATCCCAGCCCAGTCTAGATCAAGCCCATAAGTCTGATAGTAGCCCATATGTCCAGTACCAATCTATAAAGTCCTCTTCAGACTCATGTAACACATGCAATGACGTCGAATGCAGGAAATTCACAGGCCAGTGGGTGGGAAATCATCTGAATTCAGTGGCAGTGTAAGCATTTCAGCACTGGCAGGGGTCTCCATGTGGCTTCTCCAGTTCCCAGGGCAAGGGTACAGGTTCTATCCGCATAGTGCCAAGTGTCTTGTTAGTTGAGCATCTCTCAGGGAGTGAGCCAAGAGAGAAAATCTCCCACCTCCAAGGAGGAAATCCAGGACTTCCCAGAATCCTCAGGGGAAGACCATGCCCACACCGAGGTCTCATTGGCTATGACCTGATTGGCAGACTCAGCTCCACCCCTTCACTCTTAATCCTCTCAAGTCCCAAACTGACACTAGGTTATGTAACTACCACAGTTGTAATTCACTCAATAGAACAGCACTTGCCCCACTTCCTTCTTGAGATATTCATTTTATTTTTTCTTCTTTCCTGTAAATTCTGACCTTCTGAGTTTTGTTTTTGTGCAAAGCCTGCCCTGCCTATTTGGTCTCGCATGCTGGATTGTACACTCTCCCTCCCTCATGTTACTATTCACATTGTAGGTCTGTCTATTGCTGGGCTGAAAATTGATCCTGGGGCCTCAGTTCAATTCCTGGCCTGAAAGATGTCTAAGCTCCGCAGTCTCAGGGGCACTAAATCTGGTCTCTGCTGTACATGCAGAAAACGGAGTACCAAGAACAAGAAGGACTCAGCGAACCTGGCTCTTGGTAGCATTGAGCACTGTCATTCATCCTAAAATTGATGTCAACAGACAAATAGAAGAGGAGTTATGGAAAGAGGAATTTTATTCAGTGCTGTTTCTAAGAAATGCTGGAAGAGGAGAAAGAACAAGGGTGGTTTATTCCAGTTCGTGATCTACTACAAACTATGGACCAAATCCAGGACCAATTATGTAATAATCTTGTTATCAGTGCAGGCTCTTCTCTGGAAGAACTTGTGGTCAAGAGTAATCTGAATTGAAATGCAAAGGAGTTCCTTCCTGGGGTGAGGTAGTAAAATGGTTGAGTCGATGGGGCCCTCTTTTGGTCGATGCAGCACAATTTGTACATTGTGCAGGCAGTATTAGAAGACGACATTGTAAAAGCTCTCTCATCACTGTGCTACACTTAGGCATTGCCAACGTTTTGTTATTCTTGTATACTTAACAAAAGTGCTGAGACTGGTATTAAGTGAAAATCTGTCAAACATTTACTGATAATAGAATTGTTCCCATGGCTTGATGTGAAGACAGCAAGGGAAGGAGCATCAGTCAAGTTGTGGTGACAAAGGACCAAATTAAATGATCCCTAAATCTTATCTTTTTGTCAGTTTCGATGAGGAACTTGTTCCGTAGGGTGAACTAGCAACTTGTTAATGTCGACATTTTTTTAATTAAAAAAAATCTAAATTAATTCTAAATGCTAAGGATATTTCCTGGTTTTCAATTCAATTGCATTTTCCCCCATCAAAACAGAAAACAAAGTCTCCTTTATCTAAGAAGACCAGCTAATTAACTTGAAATAATTTAGTAAAGACATGTTTTTGGTTATTGAGTTGAGAGGTAATGAACAGAAAATTATCGCTGACTTCTGTGGAATGTTATTGTGTCAGACATTTCAAATTCTGCTCATCCTCCTGTGGAGATATGTGACTTAGACTTGTATATTCTAAGGAGTGTACGGAATCATAGCAATGCCTGTGTGAAATAGAACATTTCCCCAAACCACAAGCCAATTGAACAAAGAAACTGTAGCATGATGACCTGAGGGGTGCTCTTCCGTGCTTTGTTACTGTCACAGCAGTCTACAGCATGACTTTTCTTTTAACAAAGCTAGAATAGGCTTTGGCACCTTGAACTTCATATTTGGGTGGGGTAAGCTGCCATCAGTGTTCAGCATGACTAGTGTTTAAGTTGAAAATATTGTTAAAGTCATATATGTTTAAAACATTAAAAATTACAGTTATCCTGAAAAATATATAAAATAAAATTGCCTACAACTAACACACCTGTATGCAGCTACAAGTAAACCTGAAACCACCTGAGTAAAATCATCACATTATGGCAATGCCGTGTTTTTGGTTATATATTACACTTTAAAAAGGTTATTACTAGGAAATACTGGGTAAAGAGTACACAAAATCTTTTGGTGTATTTTTAAATCACATGTGAACCTACAATTGTCTTAATATTAAAAAGTCTCATTTACAAAAGCCAATGGAATTTATTATGCAATACTAATACAATTATATTCATGACACTAAAGATATTAAAATAGACATACAACAGACGATATTTGGAACTCAATTTGACTCACTGTCGCTGAGTTAATTCTGCCTCTATAGGATAGAGTAGAACAGCCTCTTCAGGTTTCTAAGACAGTAAATCTTTCTAGGATTAGAAAGCCTCATCTTTCCCCTGGGGGGTGGGGGTGGCTGGTGGTTTCAAAGAGCTGACCTTATGGTTAGCAGCCCAACATGTCACCCACCACATCATCAAGGCACTCTTTCCAAGTCTGAAGTATATACAAATTACTTTTTATATTGTATGTAATGTAGGGTCATTCTGAACCATTAGAAATTTCAGAATAGCAGAAGTTCTCTACCATCTAATTGCTCACTTTTAGCATTTTGGTGTACATCCTTGTCAGAAAATCTCTGCATATTGGACATTTTTTTAACATTATAAAATATGTCACTCATTTTGACAAGAACTTTTTTTAGTTAATAGGGACTGCAGGAGCATTTGTTTGTATTATGTAAGCTTACAAACTCTGTACAACAGGAAAGTTAAACACAGATGTACTGGAAATCGATGCAAATTTGCGATCAGGCCGGCCAGGTTTCACGTTCCAGGGCAACCACATGCTGATGGAGTGATCTGGAGAAAGTCACTTTATTTTTGGAACCTCAGTGTCCTTATCTCCATTATGTTCAGCTGCTGGCATTTCCACTGTGGCTCACGCCTTATATATGACACACCACCGTGTTGCCTGGCCTCACATCAACCGCACAAACACCACATTCTAGAACCCATTGTTGCTGATAGTGTGCCGGTCCGTCTCTCTGAGGGGTTCCTAATCTTTGTTGACTCTCTCATGAAGTTCTCCTCTAGTAATATATCCCTCTTGATGACACCCCTCACCTACAAAGAGTAAGGCCATGCTCTGTCGTGGATAGTTAAGATTTTCATTGGCTACTTCTTGGAAGTACATTACCAGGCCTTTCTAACTAGTCTTAGTCTGGAAGCTCCTATGAAAATAGTTCAGCATAGATGACCATAATGATATTTCAAATATCAGAAGTATAATTTCCAGGATCAGAGCAACCTGAAAGCTATCCTACTATACAGCAAACTAGGAATCTCTTGTCTTTCACTCACTGTCATTGAGTCAATGCTGATTTGTAGCACAAGGTAAACTTACAGGACCTGTACGACAGGGCAGACCTGCCCTTGAGAGTTTCTGAGATGACAACTGTTAAGGAGAGTAGAAAGCCCTGTCTTCCTCCCTTGGTCTGCTGGTGGGTTCAAACTGTGGACCTTGGGATTTGCAGCCCAACTGGTCACTCCCATTCCACCAGGGCTCCTTCTCTTCTCTAGCTAGGGGCTAATAAACACTTGCACATTTGTTATCAGGGTGTATAAACATTTGGTATATATAAGTGCTCAAAAACTCATAATTACCACTGCTAGAGGCCAGCTATTTTTTGGATATATGTAGGGCTTCCACTACCATTTCGTATTTGTAATGAGAAAAGAGATGTGATTCCCTAAGTTCCAGTATTTGTCCATCACAAACTGTAGGTCATGATGGTGTTACTAAAAATTGAAAGACCAATCAGCCCGAAATCTCGTTATAATCCCAACCACAGTTGGGAGAGATTTATTCCTATGTTGACATTATGATTAAATGATTCTTTTGTACTTTCACTATTCTCCACTAAAAAGAGAAATGCATTTTTACATAATTTCGAGGGTTGCTATTGAGAGGTACCCTTCGTTAATCGATTCTGTGGCAGCAAGTTTGAAAATCTTCTCTTCAGATTTCTCTGCAATTCTCTGTCTGAGCCCGGGACCTCATTAATTTTCATGTGCAGTGTTCTACCAGCCAACTAGCCAACCTCTCTGGCTCCACATTCTTCCTGCTCAAGTTTGTCCTTTGCAGTCGTCATGTCATAATGAACATTCTAAATATAAGGATGTCTTTATTATGCAGATTTGGATATTGAAACAATTATCCCAGTGAGTAATGAGATGCCCTACAGGATGGCTGTTTGAAAAAGAGGCTCATGAAAAACTGAGCAAGGATTAAATGGCTTTAATGCCGAGATATGGGGCGTCTTTTACTCTCCATCCAATGTAAACATTTCTCAATCCCATTTTACAGGAGAAATAAAGGAATAAATCAATAAATAAACTAAGTTTGGGAGTTTAGATATTTCTGGCCAGCTATCTTTTCCAAATAGCCCATGTCTATTCTGGCCACCGGAATACCTGTGATATATGCACATAATGAAGAACGGAAGGTATAATTCAGTGTTAATCAGCCTGAAAGGACCCAGGAGTTGATATGGATACTAGAAAATAAGACAACGGCAAAGCCTATTTCGAAGCGCCAGCTATGGGTGGATTGCACCTTGGTTGTTTCATTTGATCCTCACTGTAATTCTATGAAAGAACTGAAATCACTGCCATTGAAATTATGAGAACATTGAGATTCAGAGGCAGCATATGCCACCTTTAATCCTCAAAATCTTTTACGAAGGATGTGCCCTCATGGTCGTGTTGTTAGCTGTCATTGAGTGGCGAGGTTCTGATTGGTCTCAACCTTATGTCCCATGAGACGAAAGACTGCCTGATCCCGAGCTATCTTGACAATCATTACTATGAGTGACCCATTGTGGAGACACTGTAGCTGCTTCTGGTATATCGTTGTACTCTGTTCTGAAGACTACTATCCTTGAACTTCATCAAAGAGGGCTTCAAATCCTCCCCACTTTCAGGGAGCAAGGTTGTGTAATGCGCATAGCGCAGGTTGTTAATAAGCCTTCTTTCAGTCCTGATACCACATCCTTCTTTATATAACCTAGCTTCTCTGATGATTTTTTTCAGTATAGAGTTGGAATTCATGTGGTGAGAGGATACCACGCTGATGCATACCATGCAGTATTCCCTTGTTCTGTTCCCACAAGTGACTCTTGATTCACATACCAATTCCAAAGGAGCACAAGGAAAGTTTCTAGAGAACCCCCATTCTTCCCATGATTACCCAGAGTTTGCTATGATTCACATGATTGAATACCGTGACAGTCAATAAAATTCTCTGCAGTCAGCCAAGATCTGTCTGACACCAGCCATGCTAGCCACATTCCATGTACTCTTCTGAATCTGTACTGAAGCTCTGGCATCTCTCTGTGAATGTACTGCTGCAACAATTATTGCATAATCCTCAGCCAGATTTTGCTTGCATGTAATACTAATGCTATTGCTCTATAATTTGAGCATCCTATTGAATCACATTTCTTTGGAATGGATACAAATATAGACCTCTTCCACCCAGTTGGTCATTAATGTGGAATGCATCAACTCTGTTCTTGAGATGTCCTCAAACTTCAGGTGGCATATACTCAAAGTCATATTGTGGCTCCCATGGACTTGTTTGAATATCTTCAGCTTCCATTTGAACTGCAGCTGAGCAGTTGTTCATCTGCTTCACAGTGAGCCCCGGACTCATTGTAGCTGCTAGTGTTGAACTTCTTTATCATATGCTGCCACAGATATAGTCAGTTTGCTTTTTGTGAATTCTAACTGGAGATGTTCACTTATATAATCCCCTTTTGTATTGTAAAAAAAAGATATTTGTAACAAAGAAATTGCTGATCTTACAAAATCCTATCATTTGATCTCTGGCTTAAATTCTTTGACCAAGAAGGTTCTTTAACCAAGACCATCTCTTCCAATTTCTATTTCTTTGCTTCCAACTTTTGCATTCCAGTTACCAATACTGTTTAGACTTGAGTATAAGCCAACCCGAATATCAGCCAAGGCACCTAATTTTACCACAAAAACTACATTAAAATATGCTGAAACACTTGGTTTATACACAAGTGTATATGATAATTATCACTGAGTTTTGACTCCATGTTTGATCAATTTTAAATTGAAGATGTTGGTAGATTTCATTAACTTTTTAATCATTAGCTTTTGTAACTATTCACTAATTTTGTATATTTTTGGAGACTTGGTAGTGTAGTAGGTTATATGTTGGACTTCTAACTAAAAAGTCAGAAGTTCAAAACCACTGGCTACTCCCCAGGAGAAAGTTGAAGCTTTAAACTCCCATAAACATTCTTTCAGCATATTCAATAATATTTGCCAACCCCATAACTCAAAGGCATCAATTCTGATTCAGTCCTCCTGATTGATTATCCAGATTTAACATGTATATGAGGCAATTGAAAATATCACAACTTGGGTAAATTGTGGTATTCAATCCTTTTTGTTTTCAAACACTTTAATGAGCTATTTTGCAGCAGATATCCCTATTTAATGTGTCCTCTGATTTCTTGACTGCTCTATTCATAATGTTGCCTGCAGATCCAAGAATATGTGAATATATGAAAATTTAAATAGTTTCTTCTATAATCATAATGTTGCTTATGGCTGCAGTTGTGAAGGTTTTTGTTTCCTTTTGCTGGGTTGTAATCCATGTGAAATCTACTGCCTTTGATATCCACCAATAAAGGTTTCAACACCTCTTTGCTTTCAGTAAGCAAAATTGTATCTTTCTGAAATTATCTGTTTTTAACCAAAACCCATGTAACATCAACAATTATGTACCTCATTCTACATCCTCTTCTGAATCTGGCTTGCTTTTCTAGATATCAGTTGTCAAAATGTGACTATAATTGCTTTTGAATTACATTCAACAAAATTATACTTTTCTGTGATGTTGGTAATATGGTTTGATCATTTTCCCCCTCCTGTTGGGTTACGTTTCTTTGGTATCCACATGACACCAACATTGAGTTCATTTTCTTTGGTCTGGCTCTCTTCCACTAGACTGGCAACTCAGCTGTCTTCCAAATTTCTGGCAGAGACGAGTGAACACATCCAGTGTTGCCTAAGCTGGTAGAAATAATTCAATTGGTCTTAAATCAATACCTGGGTTTTATTTTCCTTCAATATCTTTAGTGTAGTGTGGATTTCTTCCTTCAGTATCATTGGTTCTGGAACATATGATACCTTCTCATGTGGTTGAACCTTAAGCAACGTACAGCACCAAACAACAAAAACAAAACTCACTTACTCTTATTGCATCAATTCTGACTCACCGTGATCCTGTAGGACAGGGTAAAACTGCCCCGGTGGTTTCCAAGATTGCAGTTCTTTACAGGAGTAGAATATGTCATTTTTCTTCTGAAGAGCCACATTTCACTGATCTTGAGGACCTAGAAGTTAGCATCCATTATGCCACCAGGAGCACATTTTTAGTACATTGACTGTCTTTCCCTCTCTTCATCATTTTATAATTATGATTGTACCTATTGTATACTGAGTAATTAGAGGTTAGGGCATGGACAGTTACGTTCCCAAGAAAATCTTGCTACTAAATGTCAAATGCAGGTGTTTCCAAATTGGTAGCCCTCACTCCTTCTTTTTCATCATCCTGCTTCATTGTCCTATAATCCTGTCTCATCATAACCTTTATGCAATCTTTAACAATGCTGCTTTATAAGCAAATATATACTTCAGTTAATTATTATTCATAGTCATGTGATGCGTGTCTTCCTTTCAAAATGTTAATATTACATAGTTGTTGCATTGATTTTTAATCTCTAGAATAAAAATAGTCGCAGTCAATCCTCCTCTTACTCTTGACACCCCTGAGTGTCAGTGTAGAGCTGTACCTCATAAGACTTTCATTGGCTTATCTTGTGTTCTGAAGGCTTTCAATGGCTTATCTTGTGTTCTGAAGTGATGCCCCAGTGCTTTCCTTCAGGACACTCAAGGATGGATTTGAGCCTTCTTCAACCTTTCTGTTACCAGTTGAGCTTGTTAATCACATCTAACACTCAGGGACTCCTTCCATCTCTATAATTAAAGACCAAATCAAGTTGTGGTCAAATTGATTCAGACTCATAGTGACCTATAGGACAGAGTAAAACCCTCTCATAATGTTCTCAAGGTTGTAATCGGTCCAAGAGGAGATTTTCACATCTCTGTTCTATGAAGTGGCTGATGACTCCTTAACCCCTATGGCACTAGGATGCCTGTCTTGTGGGTCCCTTACTAACTATGTCTCTGTTGTCAAGCTCCTGTGAATCCTGGCTGAGAATCATAAGAGAAATGTCTCTGAATCCCAGAATAAGCCTATGGGGTAGTTATGAGGGACATTTCAAATGATCTAGTCCAAACTTAAAAACTTATGCTAGGAAATTCAATTTTCCTCCTAGGCACCACATCAAGTTAAAATAATGAATTCTATAATGCCAATAATGGAAACTACTATTTAGCACACAATTAAGCAATATTTTATTTTGCATTTAAATTCATTTCAATCTTTAAATTTAATTTTCCACAGCGTATGAGTATATGAGGTATTTTTAAAAAGTTCATGGCCAACAGAATTAAAAGATAATGGAATTTTTTCCCATGAACTGCCTAATGCCTCACTATGTGATCTAAGGCACAAGGACATATTTTGGTTAGTAAATGTCAGAACTGAATGAAAGTAGGTGTCTTAGTGTTTTTGGTTGATATATATTCCTTGTATTATGTGATTATTTACTATTTATGATTAATTCCAGATAACTAACTGAAGGGTAAAAATAATGACAATATTTGTCTATTTGCTAAGAATTCTCCACACCCTACCTGCTCAACCATTACCAAAAGAGAAAAAATGAGATTGTTTATGATAATGTGGTCACGCATATATCATACTAGATAATTACGGCCATAGGGAAGCATAGTGTAGACAGTGGAAGCATAGTCATCTCATTTCGTTCTTTTAAATTGGGCAAAATGAGAGTTCGACAAAGGAGTAGTTTGAACATCACAGTGACGCTTCTTTTTAAGGTTATTATGTCTGGTTTTAAACCTTGTATTTTTCTCGAGATAGAAAAGAATACGTTGAGTTACCACATTTCTTGGGTTTTTGACTGGGAGAAGAGGAATTCATTATAACCTCTATATCTCGTGTGCTTTTACACAAACATACACCATATATTTTAAACATGTTTTAAAGAGATCTTTTTCTTTCCTTAAAAAAAACAAGCTGTTAGCTTTAAAGACTTTTTGAAAAATAATCAAAATGTATTAAAGCCACATAAAAATTATTCTCATTCTTCCACCAGATTGAACAGCAAATTTCTTTAGGATAAAAGAATAGAAATGTTTTTAATGCATCTTTTTATTGTAGGTTATAACCACGCTCTTATTCAGCACATTTTTAATGAGTTACCGGTAGTTTATCAAGAAGTTATACCTGCATGCTCTGAGTTTGACTCTTGCTTTTATGCTATTCCAATTGAGTAGAACCTTTTAAAATGGAAATGAGACCGTTAAGAAAGATGCAAAGACTAAGCCTATAAATCTCTTCTCTTGAGAATTAATCTCTATGAAGCATAAATTTCACATTAGTGTCCCTCTCACGCCCACAAATACTCAGAGACCAAGTGCTCAGTCAATGTATTTTATCTTTCAAAATTAAGTCCTCCTGCAGTGAACCTGATAAAGATGATTTAAGTTGTTGGAAAACTTTGATTTTATCTCCATGCTCTAGGTAATATTTTATTCAAGTAATTGTTCTTTGCCTTCTTACTTTTCTTTTAATTTCTAGAACCATGTTTAAAAGTTGATGAATCACCATTATTAGACTAAAGTACATATGAATGGGAACAGATTTTCTTTGGGGAGGAAATAATTTCAAGTTTTAAAGGAATAAAATAAAACACATACTCTCTGCTATTTAGGTCCTTTGAAGGGGCTCATAGAAAGCTGACCTCCTCTCCGTTGTGAGTCAGAAAGGGATGCAAGTTAGGCGTGCCATAAGAAAGACCAGAATGTTTTGTAAATGACAGAACATGTAGGAAGGAGTCTCTGCATGTTACAAAGAGTAATACTCTTGATTGTTAACTGAAAGGTTGGAAGTTCAAGTCCGCTGTGAGGTAGGTTGAATGAAAAGCCTACTGACATATGCACTTCTAAAATATCAGCCACTGAATGTCCTGCAGAGCACAGTTCTGTACAGAAGCATGCAAAGTTTTCGTGACTGATTTTATGTCAGCTAAGTAATGTGAGTGACTAACTCATGAGTCAGAAGCAATGGGAAGCATCAATTTTAGATTTCATAAGGGGCATTCATGGAGTTACAGAAGCTGGGATCTGGGTAAAGCGATTTGGAGCCTAGAAAGTCTGCTGGTCATCATTCACTCACATGTTTGGCTATTAAGAACTTTTACAGTAAGTGTTATGATCTGGTGAATCATCATTAATTAGGTGAGGGAATTGTTAATTGTCTAATTTAAAATGAGAAAATCCAGCAGAAAATCCGGATATTAAATGGTTAAAGCTGGATGTGGGGATAGGATAATTCAGTCATTAAAGGGCAAATATTGATGAAAAGATCCCACTAAGATGAGATATTTACAAGCAAAATGTGCAGAGACTGTTATTTTTTAGTGGGTACCACGTTTGGAAAGTAAGAAGGAGTAACTCACTGAATTAGGACACATTTGGAAATAGTGAAGATTATTGCATAATGTGATGGAGATAAGAAAAGTCATTAAAATGTGTATGCAGGCCATGTTAAATGGACAAATGGTGTTTGGCATGAAATGTCCATGGGATTCTTAGGATGCAGGTCCATAGACCCATCCACGGATTGCCATAAACCAAGGTTATACAAGATTAGATGTATAGCTTCCCTTTTGTTTCCCTCAGCAGTGTCATAAGGCACAATGCCTCAGAGCGGGCTGAGTTTTGTTAAAGTTCCCAATTTTGAAATATGACCGGTAGGGAGGCATGATTGCCCCACTCCCCAAAAAATTCCTGGCAACAAATGATATCCTTTTTGTTGCTCTGAGGAAGTACCAGCAAGTACAGACAGCGGTGATGTGACAGGGCTCGACATGCTAAATGCTATGGTTCTTTTGGACAAGGAGAAAACAAATACTGGAGAATCAACACAGACTTGCCAAAGCCCAAAGTCTCAAGTGTAACTATAACAATGGAGATAGCTTTGTCTGAATCCCACCTTGATATTTTGGCAGAAGCAGTCAGAGAGAGTAATTTTAAGAGTTGACTTAGTAAGGAGTGAAGGTCAAGGGCTAAGACCAGATGAAATTAATACAAATTTTTATAGTTTATTTTAATTCTTCTCTATGTGCTTGGGTTTCCAAAGGATACTGAGGTGTGTTTCCTTTCCTTAATTGGAGAGTGAGTCAGGTTTGGGGAGTGAACAGTGGTTCTCCCTGCTTTGGAAAATTAGCAAGCATAAAGCCGCCATGCTCTTCTTTCATGGTCTACTTCCTAGTCTGTCAGAATTCATTAAACTGGTCATATCAGACAGGCCATTTTGAAATAGAGTATAAAGACCCAGTCTCCAGGCTTCAACTCAAACCTTGGGACTAGATTTTAGATGATTCAAAGTTCTATGCCAATTTAATTATCACCATATAACTGAAACACACATCTGTAATGGAGATTTTACTCATATATTTCAAAATTAGGGGAAGACATCAGAGACCAGAGTCAGAATGAACATCTTTAATGCAGACATTCCAAATGGAATTTGAAAATAAAGGGAAAGAAAAAATTTCTTCTTATATTAACCACCCCCACCCCCACCCCCATCGGTGGTGATTTTGCTTTCTTTTGTTATAAATCGTCTGGTATTCTTTTAATAAATGTATGCTTTTTACGAGGGTTTCTGGCCTAAAATCACATAAGCATTTACTAGAGAATGTGAATTTATAAGAAACCACAAGCTCTTGGGGTTCAGGGTCCTGCATATGCTTCTCCGATGTCCACAGTGCTTGGTTCCACCTAGGAGAAAGACCAGGCTTTCCATCCCTCAAGAGTTACCCTCTCGGAGACTCACAGAGGGGCAGTTCTGCCGAGGCCTACAGGGTGCCTATGAGTCAGCCTTGATTGGTTTTAAATCATATTACTTTGTCAAGTTTCTACCCAAAAGGAGACCAGGGGTAAAAAAAACAGTAATTCACTTTTTTAAAATTCAGTAATGCATTCTTAAAGAAGTTTCATGGTGATTGATAACTTGTATTATAAAGAACAGGGGCCTTGGGATGCTTAAGCAAAATTACTTGATGAATGACTGAAGTAATCAATTAATTAACTACTGTAGTCATCTTTATTGTATGTAAAAAGATTTCTGAGCTGAACTAGGATCATTAAGGGATGTCAGTATTTTAAATTTATGCCCTTCAAAATCCAATCAAAATTAGATAACCTGCTGACAAAAAATTAAAATATCACTTTCTCATATGTAATGTAAAATAATCATAATATATATGAAATTCAAAAACATATAAAATATTTTAAATCACTCTAGTTAAACTATGCATAATTTTGTTAAAATTTTGAAGGTATTTTCTATTCTGCCCAAAATATTTAACTCATTCTTTTGGAATATTTTTTTGTGTAAACTTTACTGCAGAAGGTATCCCTGAATGGAGTGGTAGGTAGGTAATTAGATAGATAGATTAACTGATAAGACTGATATTGATTTCTTAATAGAAAGAGGTACATATTTTAATAAGAGATTTAGACCAGTTTTCATAAACCACCAATATATATTGGATAGCAAATTTAAATTTCAGATCAGTATACATCAGTCTATTTTGCAAAGGACATCTATCAAGATACAGTCCACAGTGCTAGAAATCTTCACACCACTTACATAAGTTTTGGGGGGAGTGGGAAGAGTGGAAACGCATGCCTAGGTTTCCTGGGAGCGACCGCTATCTGCTCTGGTCAAAGACATCATCTTTTTTGCTCTATGTTTAATGCATGTCTTCAAAGAGACAACTATGAGAACTTAAAAGTCCCTGGGAAGATTTTCTGGACTGATGATTGGTTAATATTTGAGGCATTAAAGCAGATCTGTGGAAGCAAGATAGAAATGATTGTAATGGCATTGGCCGAGACTTCTGGAATTGTAGACTCAAAACCTGAGAATACGTTTTCTAGACTCATATCTAAGCCCAAATTCTGTCCACAGAGTCATATAGAGGAGCATGGAACATTCCAAGTCAAGAATTTATAGGAAAACACTCAGTTAAGGAAAAAGGAGCATTAGAAATAAAGACTCTTACCTCCTTTAAAGTGTTCATCTTGGATAGACAAGCACAAGAATGGGAATCTTAAAGGTATTCATAGAAATGTTCATGAAGATGAAAAGGTGGTTCACACCTAGTGTCCTCCAGTCAAGTAAGGAGGCATTGTCATCCCATTTCCCATACTAGAACCACCAAGTCCAAAAGAACAGGTACTAGAGTGGAAGGAGTTGAGCAAAGCAAGAGCAAAAGACAATGAATCAACTCTTTCACAAGAAGATAGAGGAAAAAGGGACAAGAAGTCATGCTAAAAGCACAGAGCTTAAATTTTCTTTTAATATGTGGATTTAAACAGAGCTTGAGCTCCTCCGTTTCAGAGTCAATCCAGGAGAGATTTAGGATATAAATTGGGTAATATTTTTTCTCAAGAATTTTATCTGTGACTCTAGAAATATTTATATTTGAAATAAAAATATTAATGGAGTCCATAATAAATAATTTATCTAGTAATTCAGACTCAGCTTTTCATGTCAGTCTGCATTGAAGGAAACCACTTTGTATCTACATTTCATACATTTGACTCTCATTAGATTGAGGAAGAAATTAGATGAGGGGTATGTTTATTCTTTAAAAACCTCATGTCTACTTCAATGTACTAAAGTATGCTGTGTAATAAGATACAGTATTTTACAAGAAACAGAATGATAAGGCCTTATCTTTATGCTGCTAAAGAGACTATAGAAAAGTTAGGGGAAACAAAGATCCACTAAGAGTCTTCAAAGTGTGTTGAGAATGATGATGGCTAAAATGTACAAATGTGCTTAACACAATGGTTGTAGGTATGGATTATGGTTTTACAAGCCCCCAATAAAATGATTTTAAAAAGAAAAAAAAAGAGTCTTCAAAATACTTGTGAAACAATTCCATTATATTCCAGCTCATTTTTCCCCCTATGATCTTTTGAAATCCTCTCATGTGTTTGTGTAAAATATGTCCATGAATCAAGAGGTAGTCATTTAACAGCATAAAGGCATACTGAATGGTTTAATATTGTCTAGGTATTCAGGGGTCTTGTATTCTTTCACTTTACTTATTCAATATATGATAGGCAAAATAATCCACAAATCTGATTTACATGATGAAGAACATAACATCGAGATTGAATAAAGACAAAAACCCAAACTCACTGGCATCAAGGTGACCCCAAATCCTAGTGACCCACTCTGACAGGGTAGACCTGCCCCTGTGTTCCCAGACCATACCTCTTTACGGGACTAGAGAGCCTCATTTTTCTCCCTCAGAGCAGCTGGTGGCTTCAAAATGCTGAGCTTGCAGTTAGCACCGGACCTCATAATTACTATGCCATCAAGACTCCATCAATATTGGCTAGAATTACTAAGCTATGATATGCAGATTATACATGAGATACAACAAATAGACTAAAACGACCTTTATAGCCAGAATAGCTTAAGCCATAATGCATATTGCTATGTATTTTAAATTTTCGATGCTTGTGGTGATAGTTCCTTTTTGACGGGAATTCTCTGTTAGAGAATTAAGGAAGAATGTATCCTTAGTTTTACTACAGGGTGTGATTTAGTCACTCTTTGTTTTCCTTGGGGAATAAGATCAACTGAAATGCCCAAACTACACCTGCATATAAGAGTTATCATCAGAAAGAGAAATAGAATGAGGAATCCTGGGACCACTGGAAAGAATGTGTTGAACAACTCTGTCTGAAATGCAAGGGACTGAGACCAGAGGCACCAGAGACGGTTGCATGGAGGCTATGGGACGGAGCAAGGGAAAATAATGTCCAGAGTGCTTCTTAAAGGGATGGGTGTGCAACAGAATGAATACTGCCCGGTCCTGTGCCATCTTCACAACTACTCATGTTTGAGCCCACTGACACGACAACTGTGTCAATCCATCTTGCTGACGGCCTTGCTCTGTTTCACTGCCTCTCTATTTTACCAAGGATGATGTCTTTCTCCAGACAATGATGACTGCTCTCTCCTACAACATGTCCCAATCAGGCGCGACACACAGAGCATGAGCAACATCAATGAAGGGGATTGGTCAGTTTTAGTTATCACCTCCCGGCTATGAGGATGGGACATTATTAATGCAGGAGCAGAAGGAGAACTTCCCGAGCCATTGTAAGAGGAGAAGATGCAACATCTCTTTCTGAAGTGACAGAGACCATGACCACAGGCACAACATATCAAGGCCAAGAGATCATGAGACTGACTCAAGGAGCAACACTGAGACTAAGAGACTGTGAGGAAGAGCTGCCTTCCTGCTCCCTGGAGGCAGAGGCCAAGATCCTAAGGATGAAAGAGAAAATGATGCACCGGACACAATCCATGGTCTTTCAGATTCCTCCTCTACATCCCAAAGCAGACCAAAGCAGAAGACCAAATAAGAATCGACCCATTTGTATTTGGGTGTTCTTAAATCAATAGTTAAATTATTGACTATATCACAAGCTTCTAGAAAAACAAATTAGTTTTTCTTGAAGTATAGCCAGCATGCTCCTTTGAAATTAATTTGGCCAGACCTTGTCTCACGCACACTGAGCATGTCATCAGGAGAGATCAATGGCTGGGGCAGCACATCTTGCTTGATAAAATAGACGATCGGAGAAACAGATTAGTGACCCTGACGAGTTGGACGGGGTCAGTGACGTAACAAAGGGCTGAAAGGGGCACAGAGGAGCGGGGACGGGGGCCGTGGCTTATGTGTGTTTTGTTCTGTTACACATGGGGCCACAGTGCTTTGGAGTGAGCTCTCTGGCAACTTACAACACCATGTGTTGTTAGTGTTTTCTTTCTAGATATTTGTGTGGGAAGCAAATAAAATGTTGAATGAGGTTGGGTGTAAGAAGAACAGGTAAAAGGGACTAGGATTTGCAGAGTTCTAGAGGTTTTGTGGTGTGTGTGTTTTTAAAGACTGTCTAGTTTAAAGTGTTATTATGCATGCGTTAAATTCTTTGTTCAGTCTTCATACCGAAGGTGACTTGATCACGGTTCCTTCACATTTAGAATTTCCTAGAGGCAACATACTGAAGTACATGACATCAATTTCCACCAGGTCTCTGATAACCCTATCTGCACCCCCCTTTGTATGAACATAGAGCAGGCTTCAAAGTAATAAAGACCTTTAGCATCCATTCCGCTTTTCCTTTCACCCGATGCCTGGGGTTTTAGTCAGGAGGCAGATGTGCGCACTGTGTGCTCTCTGAACAGTCAAGCTGAAGAGTTCATCAGGAGTGATTGGGTAGATATAGAAAATAAAGAGTGAGGGGGTGTCTCCTGTTTGGAAATGTGTGCTTGTATTTCGGAGAGAACCCTGGAAAGAGAAAAGCAGCTACATTTGGTTCCCTCACAAGGAAGAGCTCTAGTCTAATCAAGGAATTGCAATGGTAAGTGAGAACTGGCTCAGAAAGTGAGGGATGTAGGAGGGGAGTCAGAAGAGAATGGGGATCAGAACAGAGTGGTGTCCAGTCTTGATTATTGTCTTAGTCAGTAAGATGAATTCCAAGGAAGAATGCTGGGAAGGGGTTTGTCATACACTCTTCCAAGACCAGGATAGATCAGCAAGCTAAGCTACCATTGCCACAGTGAATTGCCATGAGAAGCATCTTATAAAGGTTAATCGAATTCAATTTTACTGTAAATTCACTTAGAAATTAAAATCAATTAATAGATGTCTGTAGGTGGTCATGGATTTGTGTGCAGGTGTATTGAAATGAAGGCATGCTGGTGACACAGTGGTTAAAGGTCTTGCCTACTAATTGAAAGGGTAGTGGTTTAAACCTGCCACTCCATGGAAGAAGTATGCGGCAGCCTGCATCCATAACTATTTACAGCCTTGAAAATCCGATAGGGCCGTTCCATTCTTCTCCAAGGGTTCATTTGAGAGTCAGGATCAACTGGACAGCATAATTTGTTTCTTGTTGGTTTTTATGGTTTTTTTTTTGGTGTGGGGTCTGGGGTTACTTACACAATGAGGCAAATGCTAGATACAGGTGTGTCTTGCCCCCACTCTCCTGATGCATTCTTCTTCTCAAGATTTCAGCTAAAAAGTAAGTTTCTAAAAGACATTTCCATTCTTCCCCAACCTCTTGCCCCTCCTTCTGCACATTATCCTAAATTCTAGGCTTTTGGGGGGCCTCTAGCTTCAAATTCTCATAGCAACATATTTTCCTCATTCAAATTACTTATAACAAGTGAAATTAAATTCGTACTTTAATGTCTGCTTTATTCATTCTACGTGCTATGCTTTAATAGAGTCGACTCTCAGTTTTCTTCATTCTTCTGCCCCCAGCACTGTTCACATTAAAATTCTGTTAAAAGTTACTGCAAAATGAACTAGCCTCTTTTTTTTTTCAGTATGTGACTGGTTTTCAATTTTTCAAGATGATCATTTATTTCGTTAGTATCTGCTATTCAGCTGGAAGGAAACTGATTGAGGACAGTAGTGGTGAAGTGGTGAAATTGTAACCTTTCAGGCAGGGGCCCTGGGTTCGATTTTACAGCCAGTGCGTTTCTCTGATGGAGCGTTTGAACTAATTAACAAGGAAGAAAGGCCTGATGATCTAATTTCAACAAATCAGTCAACAAAAACCCTTGGGGAATCACTGTGGTCTCCATAGTACAGAGTGGGGTGAGGGTAGGGCGGACTAACACCAATGCCAAAAACGCTCAGTACTCAGCCTCTTTGACTTTCAATTTCCTTACCTCTCAAGGATGACTGATCTCAAATTACTTCAAATAAAATCAACGGAATTAAATGATAAGAGGTTCTAATCACATCATAAGGGTTCAATGTATATGGGTGCGTCTCATACAGGCTCATATCTGGAGAAGTCCCCAGCGACAGTAGCTGCATCTGGGTTTCTTCTACTGACATGGTTCCACAGATTCTCATTTTGCTTTTTGGGTCTTCTTAGGGTGACTCTGTGGTTTGGCTTCAGTTGGTCTCCTGCCCTCTCCCAGAACCTTCCTAGTTCCTCAGTCTCAGCTTCATTTTCAAAATTGTAAGATCAAACACTGTAACTTTTCTGTGGAAGAATGTGACTTAGTATAATGAGTTTATTTGACATGCACATATGATTCTATGATTCCTCTAATAATTCTGAGATATGAAGCCATTTCTTTGCAAGGTTTCCATGCTGTTCTCATTGTTCATTTTGTCTTTCATATTGAAAGTCAGAGTGGCTTTTGTGGGACATAAATGTTCCTTCTGAACTTGCGTAGTAAATCTCTAATTTGTTTTTACAAAGAGAAAAACATCAGGACTGTCAGCCTTCTTTAGTCGCACCCACCTGACATCTGTCATTTTATATGACTATTTCTGGAGTTGGAAAGATGACTTCATGGCCCTCAGGTATTTTTTCAAGGGCTCATTTTTGATCCTATGTTTTATATGGCACTGTTTTCCAGGTATTCACCTCCCCATTCTGGATCAGTTCTCTCCGTGAGCCCCATGGTGTACAAGATGTAGCACATTCTGGGAAGGAGGACAGGAGGGCACACTGACACTGTTGCCAAGACGGTTCTAAGACGTCCTTTGCCCTTCATTGGGCACCCTCAAAGCAATAGGTGGGAATCAAGTCCAGGTTCAATGGCCACCATTTCTCCAACCTTGGGCTAGAAGCCATCTGCTTCTTCTCCAATTAGGGCAGTGGCTCTCACCCTTCCTAATGCTGTGACCCTTTAATACAGTTACTCATGTTGTGGTGACCCCAACTGTACAGTTATTTTCGTTGCTACTTCATAACTGGAATTTTCCTACTGGTATGAACTGGGCGACCCCTGTGAAAGGATGGTTTGAAACCCCAAAGGGGTCATGACTCACAGGCTGAGAACGACTGAATTAGGGCTTTTCAGTTTTAAGTACAGAGGAGTGTTTCATTTCCTTAGATCAGTTAAAAGTGAGTTTAAAGTCTAGTTCTCTTGGAGATGTTTCCAATTTGGGTTCTTCTGATGTGTGAAAGTTATTATGCACTTAAAAAACACAGAGTCTAATATCCCAGTTTTCTACCATTTTGTCTGGGTCATCATGGGCTGAATAAAAACTAAGTTAAATGCCTAGTTTGGAACATAATACCAGTCATATTTTCCCCTTGGGGTCAATATAAGTAATATTAAGGGTTTTTCTCAATGATGGTTTACCCCCCCACACACACACCAATTTACTCAACATCAGAAGTGATGCAGAAATGTCACTCTCTCCTCTTGAATTGAGCTTCCGATAAGGTTCATGAATTACTCTTAGAAATGCCTATTCATTTGCAATGGCCAAGTGACATTGCTGTTGTACGGTAAGAATTGAAAGTCTCCCTCTCCCCACAACACGGGAGACAAACCCCATATTGGGTGAGGCCACCTCTCTTGTGGTGGTTTTTAAGATATTAAAATAAGGAGCTGATATAAGAAGCCCTGATGGTGCAGGCTGCTAACTACAAGATTATCAGTTCAAAACTACAAAAACCTGGTTCTCTACTCCCACAAAGAGTCACAGTCTCAGAAACTTACAGCGGCATTTCTACCCTGTCCTTTAGGACACTTTGTATTGGGATCAACTTGATGGCAGTAAGTGAGTTTCAATTGGCTTATGTAACTAGGCAGGTACACTACCTCTTTGTTCGCGGGATCATGTTAGATTCCATGACATGAGATCAGAAGTCGACTTTTGTCTTGGGTTTTAGTCTTATAGTAGTAGACTCATACAATATTTTCCCTTTTGTAGTTGACTAAAACCACTCAGCAAAATGGTTTCCAGGTCCATCTATGTCATGAGGCTGTTCATGATTTTATTTATTACTAACTTATACTTACTGTTTGCACACTCTCTGTGTTCCTTTGTTACATGGGCTAGCTTCCCAGGCACGATCATGTCTTTCTAAATAGCCATTACCAAAGTATTGGACATTCTCTAAATTCATGGTTTGTTTAACTAGTGCCTGGTCTCCTATGATTTGCAATTGTACAAGCTAACAATTCATTTATATAGTCTAGAAGATGTCCTAGACATGTATAAATTCCTTTTCTCAACAGATTTAAATCCCATACAATGACTAAAATAATGAATTAGAACCATGAATTCAACAGAATTGCCTTATGTCCCATGATGATGCGTTATGATGTACTCCAATAAAATGGTAAAGATGTCTCTAAGTGAACCTGGGAACTATAAACCATAGATATATGAATGAATTTTGAGGCCGCAATTGATTATAGCTCTTGTATAAGAAAAAGGAGTTCTTGTGAGAGGTGCTGCTTGAGATTAAGTCTTATACGAAGATCACTAAAGATATGGGTGATATAACAAAGTGAAATGAAGAAATCAGACAGTAACCAGTAATTAGGAAAAATAGCTTCTGGGGTCTTGTCTCAAAACATGTAGCAATCTGACTGAGAAGTCAGCTAAATCCACATGGAAGAAGCACACTGATGTGATCCAAAGATGCTACATAATAAAATCCAAACCTGAAGGAGGGAACGATACAGAACCTAAATTCAAAATACCCAATTTTCAGAATGGTACTGAGGATAGGATAAAACATGATCCTTATGCATTGGACTGATAATTGAAAGATCAGCAGTTAAAATCCATCTATCACTCCAACAGAAAAAGATGATGCTTTCTACCGCAGTAACAAGTTAGTTTCGGAAGCTCTGCCTTATGTGGTAACCATGAAACAGAATGAGCTCGATTGCAGACCATAGAGTCTGTTCCAACTGATAGGGACCTAACTATGCACAACAGAATGAAATGCTGCACATGATCTTGCACTTATTTCTATGCCTGGACCCATCATTGCAGCCAATGTCTCAATCCATCTCAGAGGGCCTCCTTGTTTTTGCTGCCCCTCCACTTTACCACACAAGAAGTCATTCTCCAGGCACTAGTCTCTCCTGACAGCAAGTTCAAAATATACAGGACCAAGTCTCCCCATTCCTGAGTCAAAGTACACTGGAGAGGTACTTCTTCCAAGACAGATAAGTTTGTCTAACAGTCGATGGCACTTTCAACAATGTTCTCCAGCACCACAGTTCAAATCCATTGCTTCTTCTTCAGTTTTCCTTAGTCATTGTCCAACTGTCATGTGGAGCCACTGAAAATGGGGGAGGCACACCTTAGTCCTCAAAGTAACATCCTTGCTCTTTAATACTCGACAGAAGTCTTGTGCAGCAGATTACCCGATGCAACTTGCCTTTTGATCTCTTAACAGCTGCTCCCATGAGCATTGGATGTGGATCCAAGCAAAACACAATCCTTGTCAAATTCAAACTTTTCTCCATTTGTCATGATGTTGCCTATTGATCCACTTCTGAGGATTTTGGTCTTCTTTGCATTGAGTCTGATCCACACTGATGTCTGGAATCCCCTGTCTTCATCACCAGTGTTTCAAGTCCTCCTCACTGCCCGCGAGCAAGGTTATGTTGTTAGCATGTCGCACAGCATTCAAAAGCCTTCCTTTCATCTTGATGCCACGTTCCTTTTCTGAGAGTCCATTTTATCTGGTTATTTGCTCAGCATACAAATTGAACAAGTGTGGTGAGGCAATACAACCCTGAGGCACACCTATCCTGATTTTTAAACCATGCTATGGAATCAATGTTAGTGAGGGTTTATTTGGTTGATTGTGCTGATGGAACCCTTCTTAATACGAATGAACCATTGAATTGTATAATATGTTAATTATATCTCAATAAAACTATTAATAAAAAACAAACCAAATCAAGAAAGAGTCCTTAGCAGCTTTTAATTTAGGTCTCAGGTAGAGCTGTGGGGAGGCGCACATGATTGGTGTAGAGACTGGCCCTGACGGGCACTTGCTGGGTGATTTCCTTCTCCTTATGCTTATATCACTCTAAATAATAAGATTTTTAAAAGCATGCATTGCTATGTGCTTTCACTTTTATTTCTGTTCTATGCATCTATACATATATATACACATACCTTTAGTTATGTAAATAAGTACATGCTCTTTTTCTGGGTCTTATGCTATTTGAAAGTCACAATTTGTACTTTCCATAGGTTCAGCAGTGTGTGACGTAGACAGTAAAGCCTAGCATTGTCAAACAAAAGTGCTATTTGCCGAAGAGAAATAGAAAAATGCTGCTCACGCCACAGCAGCGTGCCCCGAAATCCGAGAGGCGCTTATCATTCCACTACACAAAAGGGTAGCTCAAATGTACATGCATTTCTTAGTACATGGAGATATGAAATGGTTATTGAAGGTAGCCGCTTGCTTGGATGGAATTATGCATGCACAAAGAAGAAATACAATGGACATAAAATGGCAAATGACAGCTGAGGGCGAGAATGGAAAATATGCTGGTGTGCCTTAGCCAATGAAGATAAAATGCAGCGATTGCACGCTGTAGTGAGCATCAGTGGAGTAGAATGTCCACATGATTTAAATCTGTTTTTTTGGCAGGAGCTAAAAAGAAAGCCCTGCACAGAACAGTGTGTGCTCTGTAGAGCAGGTTTTTCAAGCACCCTGATTCCTTGATTTCCTGTGACTTCCAGACAGTGGCCGGGACCCGGACATGGTGCTCTAGGGAGGAAATGGGACACAGCGGTGCACTCTGTTGATGTATAGAATGTGCTCTCGAAGTAGTCATTCTCCCCAGGACCCCAGGCCTGCACTGTGGCCTACAGAATGGTCACACAATGACTGACCAAATGTCACAAAATAGGTCTGAGAAAGTGTAGGACAATGGAAAGCAAGCTTGATTTCTATTGATTGTGAGCTGTGACCTTTGGCGTATTTCAGGCACTCTCCTAATCAACGTTTCTTCATCTTCAATGGTGGTTTATTGCTCTGCTCTGTCCTGAGGGTTAAATTTCTGCTCTGTGAGGATCTTTGGTGGTGCAGCGGGTTAAGTGTGGAACTGCTAACCCCAAGGTCAGTGGTTCAATGAATCAAGCCCGGTGAAAGGCGGAGCTGTCTGTACTAGTAAAGATTTAGTTTCATTAACCCTATAGGCAGCTCAGGGACTCAGATGGTGTAGTGGTTACAAATAGGGCTGCAATTTGCATAGTTGGCAGTTTGAAACCACCAGCAGCTCTGCTGGAGGAAGACTGGGCTTTCTACTCCCCTGAACAGTTACAGCCTCAGAAACCCAGAGCAGGTCACTGTAAGTCAGCATTGACTCAACGACAGCAAGCCTGTTTGCTTTGTTTTATTTTTTTAGGGGGAAGTTATACTCTGTCCTATAAGGTCACGACGGGTTAGAATCCTCTTGGTAGCAGTGGGATTGGATTTGGGCAGAAGATTTTGTAGATGGTCTGGAATTTACTGAGCCCTCTGTAATGGCTAGCGGGTGGTGGTGGTTGGGCGCAGAATAATTACCTTTATGTGGGAGACTCAGGCTGTCTTCTAGTACATGTGTCACCTGGCAGGGGAGGCTCATAGGCTGCTCTGATGCGGAACTTGCTTCAGCGGAACTTCCAGATATTGATGGACAACTTATATTTTGATCAAATTTCAATTCTTCTACATTAAAATTTGTCCATCCTCCCTCATTTACTAATGTGGTCAATTATTTGTTGACATGATTGCAGACTTTTCACAGATATTTACTTCTCTTTTTGAGTATAAAGCAATATCATTTTTACTTTGCTGTCCAGAGTTTCCAAGGTTTGGCCTATGAGAAGGCCTTCCCATTGGTTACTTAATTTTTGTATTTCCTTGATGTACACTGATCAAACTTTTGGAGGAGGAGATGATTTTGTTTAGTTGTTCATTTACTTCTTTACTTTCCGGTTCTACAATATATTCCAGGCTCATCTGGTGCATTTTTCCCCCAGGACAAACCTACTCTTTTCTTCCAACACCTACCCTTCTGTTACTGGTGACTGTGAATTATAACTCAGGTCTGCAGCAAGGTCTGCTCTTCCTACAGAAGGCCAGGCTTCTAGTCTCTTTCAACTCTCGGTGCAAAGAGATGTGTGTACTTGTAATCACCTTGACAATGGATTTATACTATGCTGTGCATATACACATATGTATGTATAAATGTTTCTATATATGGCCCCAAGTCACTAAATTAAACAACTGACTTCATACTTAATATCTTAACTCTTACTCATTAACATACAATTATAGTCTCTTTTCTTTGTTTATCTGCAACCTCCCACTCCATCAATAAGAAATCGGGCTCCCATTATTAATAATTTATTCACTTTATTATTTAATCTGGTATACAGGAAGAGTGGTGACAGAACTGTTAAAATGATATGTTTAGCCAGGCAGCATTTGGTTCTGTTGTATACAAGGTCGTGGATTGAGAATGAACTTGAAGGCCCTTAGGACCATGCTCACAGGAAATATCACCTAGAAGACAGGGCTTCTGTACCGTTCCTTTGTTTTCAGTTTCTTGATGCCCATGTATTTCTAAAGTTACTTAGGTCAGTACATTTTATCTCTGCCCTTTCTATGAAGTTAAAAAAATAAATTTGTAATAAAGTTCACTTCCCCCATAATCTGCATTCAGTCCTGAAATCCTCTGATTTTCTGACACTGTACGTATGGATTTGGACAAGCCTAGTGTTATATGCTTACCAGTTCACTATTACAATATCACTGAGAATACTTTCATTGACAACAATAAACCCTTATGCTTTACATAATTGATCTTATTTTTCTTCCTAAGCCCAGATCTGTGTATATCTCTAGACTTTTGTCTTTCCTAGAAATTATCATTAAAATAAAGTTCATAACCTTTTTTATTTCCATTTAGCAGTAAGCATGTTTACCCCTGTCTTTTTGTCACTCAATAGTGAATTTTTTTTAGTATAATCTATAGACTTTTGTGTCGGCATACGTTTTTAATCATTTGCATTTCACACTGTTTCATACACTACACAGGCATGATCAACTTATATATGAATACATTGCATGGATTTAGTAGAACTCTTGTCATTATTAAATGACTTTGAGTCAGTTCTGATCCACGGTGACTCCACTCACAGCAGAAAGGAAGGCTGTCCAGTGGGGCACACTTGCATTATTGTTCTTTCGCTCATGTCTATTGTGTTTACATGGACTATTGTGAGTGCCTCTCAACTTAAGATGCTCATCTTCTCGCATGATATGATTTTATTCTGTTGTGATTCAAGCACTTTCTTTCCCTGATTTTTGAAAGTAGATCACCAGAGCATTATTCTTAGTCTTCTTAGACAGAAAGCACTACTGAAACCTGTCCTCTATGATTAATATCATTAGCATATGAGAAAATGGCAACCTAGCTTTCAGCCTCTTATCGACATGTAAGTCACCTCAGTACAAGGAACAGACAGATGGGTGGGGGCAGACTCTCGGAGTCACTCTTACTTCTTGCTCAGAGTGCAGAGTCAGAAAGGCATGATTAAGTTTTCTTTTTTGTTTTCCTTTCTTCACAGGGGAGAGCATGAACGCAGTCCCCCACTACCACAAATTAGACAGTTGAGTTTCCCACATTTGGGGAACTTGCAGAGGTCAGCACCTCCGGAGTGCAATGGGTGAGCCTCACCCTGGGAAAACCACCTTCGTGATCATGGTATCTCCCCTGCCAGGTAAGTATGATTAGGTTTTCTTAATAGGACATTTCATGTTCCTTTTGCACCATTTACCCTTAGCCTCTTCACTAAGTTCCACTGAAGAGAGTTGGCTAATATTAAGAATCTAACACTTACTAATTCTGTGTCCTTGAGTAGCTTAACTTCTTCTTTGTATTTCTATGTTCATATTTGTGAAATTAAAGAATGATAATAGTTCAATTTCTTGTAGGTGTTATCAAGATGTTATAAGTTGTATTCCTGAGGACATGGCGAAGGGATCTTTCATGTATTCCACTGATGGATTTTCCTGATGGTCATGGGATTCTCTGATTCTGAGACGACTCATTCTTATGGAATGACCAATCCTTGAGTTAGAGTCTTCTACTCCCAGTCCGGCTCCCACCTAGTCATTTGGTGGGAATTACCAAGACTATGGATAGAAGAGCCTTCCCGAGTAATTTTATATCACTGTAATGCCCTAACATAACTATTTAAACAAAAATACAATCAGGGCAGCATTTCTTTACCCAATAAATAATTCTGTGTTTTTATGTTAACATCGATTTCAAAAGGGGATAATTGATCAATGGCACATCCTCACAGTGGACTTTGATGTACCTGGAGGGCAGATTTTAGCTAACTCTTCCTAAATTGTGAAGAAAAGGAAGCCAGAACAAGTCCAGGTGTACTGTGTTCCACTACATCTCCAGTGTGCTGAAAGACTTTAAAAAATTATAGACATATGTTTTGCTTGGACAGAAAGTTCATTGAAAGGCCGTCTTGGAGTCATTTCTGTTTGAATAAGCCATCCATCCATAAACTGTGTACTTCAGATGGTTGCTATGGAGTTCAAATAAAATAACACTGATAAACACTCAGGTCACTTTTAGACACACAATAAGTAGCATGCTCAGGGACTTTTTGTGTCTTAAATTAGATCTTTGTGGCTATAAGAAGAAAAAAAAACTTTCCATGTTGATGCTGTTACTCAAAGTTCCCTTACATGAAAATTCATTATAGAGATATTATTTCCAGCTCTATGTGTGTTGGATTGCCTGCCTCAGTGATACACTGCTCTGAGGACAATGTGCTGAATGTGCCCTTTTGAAAGAAAAGTAAATTCCAGATTGTGCTGAGATGAAAATATATCTATTCTTCACCACCCCCCCCAGGTGCCATGTGTGGACAAAAGCATGCTCATCATGGTGTTTTCATACATCCCTCCTGAGTGCATTAGTTCCAGGTACAGCCACAGCGCCTGCCTCCCTGTACATGCACCACATGGGCAACAGGGGAATGGGGTCACATGAGGGGAAGGGAGATATGGGAGGGAACTGAACATTTATGCATTTATCAACATATGTTTATGCAAGGAAGATAGTCAATACAATATTTGACTGTTTCGCCCATGAGTAAGTGTCATCTTTGTCATTGTTGGGTTACGTTAAAAATTAGACATTGTATTTTACTCAGGCCAAATGTATAGCAGAACTGCTAATAAATCTAATCATCGAGACGTAGGTTAACATTCTAACAGTGTCTAACATGTTAAATTGCCAGTCAACACATTTAAATGTGTATTAAAATGCTATTTTTCAAATAGCTAATTACATGAAGAATAAATTCCATGAAATCCAATTTGGAAATTGTTGAGTAAGAGGCTTTTCATAGACTGTCTACCATCGTGCAGCTTGTTATGACTGATGTTTCCAGGAGCACCGATTGGGGTTATGTTGGAATTGGTACAGGCCTTGAGTCTGCTGTATTCAGTGAGCTGGGGCCACAACAGTGTCAAGGGTCATGAGCCCAGCTTGATCTCCTATGTGAAAAGCCCATCAGTGTGGCCAAGCTTCTTCCTGGTGTCTTTGGAGTTATATCCGAGAGAGATGCGTTGAGTGTTAGATATGATTGTTGTGGTAGTCATGTAATCTGCTAACAATTGGAGGGGATTAGGAATGGAAGGGTGGAGTTTAGCCTGTCGGTCAGAGTGCAGCTTGATGACCTCATTTGGAGGAGACACATAGCTCATTTGACACGGAACACAGACTCACTCCCTGGGAGATACTGCAGTAGCCTACACACAGGGACCTTCACTAGTACCCTTAGCTGGAGGAACCATGTGGAGACCCTGCCAGCACTGAGATGCTGACAGTGCCACTGGATCCACAAGACTTCCCACCCACTGGCCTGTGATCTTCCTGCATTCGGGGTCATTGCATGTCTTGCATAAATCTGAAGAGGACTTTGTAGATCAGTATTGGGCTAATATCGGACTTGATTTGGACTAGGCCAGGATGTTTTCTTAATGTACAATTATTCTTTATATAAATCTCTTTGTTATACACATAGGAGTCTCCCTGAATTTGTTTCTCTAGTCTACCTGGACGAACACAGTGAGCATCACAGAATATCAGTTTGTAAGAACAAAGAGTTCTTGCATTGAGGGAGGGTATGAGCAGAGGTCAAAAGTCCGTCCAGTACCTCAGTGTATTGCCATACAAATATGTGTACATAGGCCAATATCTCTATTTTTATGGAATATCGTCTATCCATAGCTTTGCTTCCTCGATCCTTCCTCTGTTTCCTTTTACCTTCCTCCTGCCCCACCATCACGCTCGCCCTACTTCTGCCTCTTAGTACTTTTTCTTCACGAGATTGCTGTTGCTCCAACACCCCCAGGATCTCCATGTGTCCTCCTTGTTGTTGATTTAATTCCCTAGTTGTTCCCCTGTCTTTAGCATTGTTTGCTCACTAGACACTTCCCCTGTCACCTTCTCCTCCCAAGTCCCTCTGGGATTATTGTTCCCGCTGATTTCTCCTCTAGCTTGCTTCTCAAGTCAGGGAATGGTGTGGAGATCCCCTGCAGCTGCAAGTGACCAAACATACTGCGGGTGGATTGCAGGGAGACCCTGGGACCCTGGATGGGTGGTGGAAGGGATCAGAGCTCAGCGGTGGCTCCACCACCATGTGGAGATAGGGGAATCATGGGAGAAAGGAGTAGCTCCCTGAGGGAAGTGCTGTAGACAGACAGATGCTGTGTGGTCAGCAGCAGCTGTGGGGACTCAGCAGGGCAGCCTTCCAGCTCCTTGCATGGAGACCAGGCAGGAGTTGTGTTGTTGGGCAATTGGTGCGTGGATGTTGCATGTCTGGTACAGGCTAGAGAATCCCTGGGATCAGGTTGCAGACCTCCGGGGCTCTGGAACAAGGCAGATGGGAGCAGAATCACCTCCCAGCCTGCAGGCTGAGGAAGCACTCTAGGTTGTCCTTGGGGAGCCCCTCATGCATCCTCCTGGACACGGGGCTCATGGATTGCCACAGAGCTCCCAGTATGCGCTGCTTACCTAGGCAACACCTGACGCTGTCCCTGATGTACATTTGTGCCAAAGTACATTGAGAATGCTCCTGGGAGGTGAGGATGGGGACACTTCATCTCAAGTACTTTGGACTTGGTATCTGGAGAGACCAGTCCCTTAAGGACATCATGGTTTAGAAAGAGAAAGGTAGAAACAAAAGAGGAAGATACTTGATGAGATGGATTCTTGCAATAGCAACAATGGACTCGAACCAGGCAGCAGTTTTGAAGATGACAAAGAACTAGGAAGTGCTTTCTTCTTTTGATCACTTATCATAATTGATATAGTGCTACCTGACAACAAAACTCCAGGCTCTGTAAATCTTTGCAGGGGCAGCCAGCCTCATCCTTCTCTCAAGAAGCAGCTAGTAGGTTTAAACCACTGTGGGGGACTCAGCAGGGCAGCTGTCCAGCTCATTGCATGGAGACAGGGAAAGGGGCTGGGGGTGGGTAATTGGCGGGTGGTGACCATGGCAATGTGTAGAAGCAGTATGGCTGGCACAATTTAACCATGGATTTTGGGTTAGCAGTTGGATGTTTTCTTGAAGGGTTACTAGTGCTCTTTTGGGGTATATCTGAAGGTTAAAGTGGTAAAAAAGAAAATCGAAGATTTCTTTATTTTATGTCCAGTAATCTTAAATACAGCTTTCTTCCCTGTCACATTATTTGTGGTAGGATAGACAAAATCCCAGAATCCAGTGCAGCTCTGTTCCTATTTTTTTTTTTTACCATTGGAGTGATTTCACCACTGAAGTGATTTCTCAAATGAGATGTTAGGAGGAGCTATCTTGGTCCAGGCATCCTATAATAGAAAATTGCACTCACAATTCTGGATTATTGTAAGGTCTAATGCAGGATATTTTATCTGAAAAAAATTAAAAGTTCCATAATTATTTTTGGTTATGGTATATTTTTACTATATCCTACTTAAATAACCCCTTTGCAACTTTATATTTTAATGATCTTTAGTGAGTTTTTAAATTCTGCTAGTTTCAGTCAAAAGCCTAATATGCTTAAAGTCATTTTGTGTAAAATTCCTAATTGCATACCATAGCTGTACCACCTTTAACAATGGTACATGTGTAGATGCTATTATTAACACATTTTCAGATGAAGAGGACCAGAAATACACCAAACTCCATGCATTCTTTGCAAATCTCGAGTTCTTTTGAATTTCAACAATTCTGAGCTTAATTGGGATGAAAAATGGAACTTATATATAAATATCTGACATCAAATAAATTGTATTATTTGTACAAGTTAGTCATCTATTATCAGAATCTGAAAAATACACGAAGTTCATAGAATCATCTCCTTTTCTGGAAAAGATGCATGGTATTATTAGGTTTTGAATATGGACATATTTTGTTTTAGCACCCTTATGCAAAACCCAGTTTAAGTCCTGTACAAAATAGAAAAGCTAACTGGTGCTTAGTTAGTCAAAAACAGTATTTTGAATATGAAATTGGCATGCTAGTTGATTAAATTAATTTGATAATCACTGGCACAAGCAGTTAATACTAGACTACAAACTGAAAGGTTAGAGGTTAGAACCCATGCCAGCAACTCCTGAAAGGAGCTAGCTCTGTGGAGCAGTTCTCATTCACACTCATGGGGATACCAGGAGTCACAATAACAACAACAAATCAAATTGAATAACTCCTTTTATTTATTTATGTTTTTCACTCAGTAGGCATTTACTAAAAAATGTCTACATGGGCTAAAGTATAATGAATCCATGAGTTCATTTTTGAGAGATGAACAGTCTATAAAGATAAACAAAATAAAAATTAACTATTATGTAAATGGTTTACCCATGGCCATTGAACCAATTCCAACCCATACCAATCCTAGAGGACAGCGTAGACTACCCCCTAAAATATTCGATGCTGTAAATCTTTACAGAAGTAGAATGCCTTACCTTTCTCTTAAAGTGCAGCTGGTAACTCCACATAGTTGACCTGTCAGTTAGTATCCCGGTGCTCAACTCACTGTGGCAGCAAATCAGCTTCATTCATGTTATAGTGACCATAAGAGCAGAGCATTATGAGAACCAAGGGTAGGGCATTAGAGTGTTTAGAAGATATGCAGCTAATTCTTTCTTAGTGACTGAAATATGATAGGCAGACTTAACCCTTGTACATTTAAAACTAAGTGACCACTTGAGGAAATGGCATGAGTCCATGGTTCTCTTTCTCTGGAAAAATCCAATTTCCCACCAGTCCAAGACCTAATTGTTACTGCACGGGAATCAGACATGGTTCCACCTTCCAATTTCCTTTACTGGTTTCTGACATCAACCATTCCAACCGGGGCACTCAGTTTCTCTGTGGGGTTCAGTAATCCATTGCAAGAACATGAAAAACTCACAGACAGTGCTCATCATGATGGGTTTTATTAGAGAACCGAACAAATCACTACAAGTTAGGAACAGAGAACATTAAGGATGCAATACTTCTGTCTGAAGCAGTGCCTCTTCTCAGCCATGATGGTCCATCAATAATGTGGTTTCTCAGTAATGTGGTCCCCTGTCCCTTCCCTGCTCAAGTCGATTTTACAAAGTACCCATGGGACTCATCAATGCCCAAAGGTGACCCTACCCCACTAGCCAGTGTTTGGCCTGATCGTCAAAGCTTTACTAGTTCATTGACTGGGAAGCCCACTCTCTGTGGGCTCATGGTACTTGGCCGGCCATGCTCTGCTGTCTTCTGGGCTTGTGCTGTAGCCTCTGCTCTCTCTGCCACTTCAGGTAAGGATCTCACCTGTGCTCTGCTGGTAGCTCTCCTTTCTTGGTGATCGTGGAATTACATGTTTCTGCTTCTGGGATGATTTTCTTTATGTCAAGCAGAATGACAAAACTGACCAGTCCTCGAGTTAGAATAATCTGTACCTTGTTTTCATGCCTCTAAACAAACCTGGGAGATACTGTATTCAGAAAATGTAGTCAATTTCAGTAGCACAAATACTGCACGAGACCACATATATATATATATAATTTAAATTATATACATATAATTTAAATGGTTTTCATACCAAAAGAATCAGAGAGAAAGAAAGGTAGTGGTAACCTGGTTATTTACTTTCTAAACACGAATTGAGAAATATCACTGTGTTTTGTGTACTTTTTGCCACATGCTCATGTGCCAGCATGAAATAATATGCCATAAGGAAATAAATAGGAATTTAGAAAGAAGTACGCAGACACCAACAATGAGTTCAAGGCCCCAAGGGTGGGGCTCTTCAGGGTTCTGGCACCAGTACTTTGGTCATCTGGTTTGGGTAGATGGGCCCCTTTGATCGGCACTGCTGCCATCTTAGCACAAGGAAGGACGGAAGGTCCTCTCTAAAGGATGGATGTGTGACTGGGGGATTTGGTTGCCCATATCAAAGGGCAGTACTGACAGATATACAATAACTAATTATTATGTTATTGCTGTACAACAATTTGCAACCTTCCACAATATATGGATTAGTGGAAGAACTGAGGACTTCAGTCAGTCTTACTTTACACTTGTCTCAAGGCAATCATCACACTTTCCCCCAAATGAAGACATGAACCTAAAGAAAAATGCAAAGCTTTTCTCCCTTTGTTCAGAATATATAATTATATAGAAATCATAAAACCTCTTTGAGCCTCACTTTGTCACTTCAGTAATGAGGATTCAAAATTCTTATCTATTTTGCATACCGTTTGAGGTAAAAATAGGATAATGTACATTAAAATGTGTTATAAAGGATGATTCATACAAAGAGTAAGATTTGCCTTAGCTCTCTTCTAGCACCAGAACTAAAATGAAAGTTTTATAAGAGGTGTTCATGTGTATGAAGAGCCATTCCCACTGCTCCTTTGGCATCCCATTGGAAAGGTGGCTTACAATAGCAAAAACCTTCCCACAGTTGGCAGCGTCCTCCCCATCCCACCAGACCCCACCTGCTCCATCCGACCTCATTCCTGTTAACCCAGTCTGTGCTACTTGCTTTGATTTGCTGGAGAAAATTACGCTCCTTAGGTCTCAAATACTCATAGAAAATGAGAAAGCCTTAGTTAGGACTCTCTATAGATAAAGAACCAATCAGAATAGCATGCATTATGCAACAGCCATTAGTTTCTTGTTCATCCAAACTATTGACCTAGCGAGCTTGACATGTAAAATTAACTGTCACAGGGACTCTAAATATATACAGCAAAGGACAGGGGACTTAAGGATAATAATGGTATAATTTTAAAACATTTAGTGACATAACTGCCACATGGTATGCTCCGTAAATGGTAGATGATGGGCTAAGTCCTCTATCTCTCTTTCTTAGCAAAACAATTTAAGTTAGAGTTTACAGAAAGTAAATAAGGAGAATGTCTTACAGCTGTATTTTCTCTGCTCCCATGTAGAAAAAGCCTGAGGAACTGTTCCTCTTTGCCTGTGTGTCCGTTCCAATGCTAGTCAGAAAATTTGCTAGTTCCTCTCTAGCATAAACCTATTCTCTCTCTTGCCTTCAAGCATAAAAACTCAATGTTCATAAAATCTGTTAGAAAATTATCTGAAAAAATGTTTTGCTACCGTGGGTTTGATGCAATTTTGTCACAAGATTGATAGGATGTGCTCAGTGCATCAGGGGTCAGTGTGGTTTCCCAGCTGTCTGAGAAGGAGTACTAGCATTAGAACATGGGGGAATCAACAGCCACAATTTCTATGTGTCCTTAGGAAATGTGCCTTATTTCCCAGAATGCTCTTAATATTTGAAAAATAAGTGAAAGGTAAGTACAGAGGTGTTTTTCTTTGACATTAAATCAAAGTACTAGTGAAAACACCAGGCTCTGAAAGGGTTTTCTTGTCCCATATAAAAATGAATTATTAGTGCTATGGAAAAATATACTTCTATCCTTAGCAACAATAGGAGCTAACCATCAAACTGTTATAAAGATAAGAGAGTGTATGTCTTTGTTGGTGTTAAGGAAACAAAAGTGTTTACTAAAAGTATGTGCTATGTTTCCAGCTTGTTTGTTATTCGATAGTCACAATTTATAAAATAAATTCCAGAGCTCTTTACTCAGTTAGAAATCTTCACAATAAAATATAAGGTTCATTTGTGGGTATAGAAAATAATCTCAGTAAATTCATAGGTAATCTTTGAGTTTGATAATTTGACATATAATCTTAAAAATATATTTTAGAACCAAAATATTTGTAAAGATCTGCTTAATACAGAATTAAGAAGTTGATGTTGTTTGAGCAGTGACTTAACACAAAGCCTTGCAGAATCAATATCTAGTCAAACAATAAAAGCAGCTAGTCTCTGGGCAGCAGATAACTCCAAGGAATAATCGAGCGGTGTATCCTGACCAAATGTACTATCATGATGCTAACCCTGAAGCTAGAGTACTATCAAGATTCTAACTCCTGAAGCTATAGCACTATCAAGATTCTAACTCCTGAAGCGATAATACTAACATGATTCTAACTCCTGAAGCTATCATAGGAGCTTCCAGTAAAGTGGATTGATGAGGCTCGGGAAGTATAACTTGCTTAATCAAATTTTTAAAATTAAAAGAATAGGGACACACACACGTTTATACACACAACATTCTGAACTAGTGAGGACAAAACTGATCTAGTCATTGTCCACAGGACGAGTGTATATCAATACATTCTAATTATATTATATATACTTATCAATATGTTCAGAGTAGTATAAGCAATTTATATTTATGTTACATTTATATATATGCAATTTACATTAGTGTTGGTTAGATACATATACGCACTAACCAATCAAATCCCCTACTATAATTGCATATGGATTTATTTTATTGTAGTAATTTCTCTTCTTTTGATTTACTCAGCCCTCACCACTGTCACTTTCAGCATCTTCACTTCATCCCTCACCACAGGAGTAAGTGATGTATGTCAAGAAATTACATATACTCTGACGTGTATATGCTAGGAAACTTAAAAATGGAATTAGCATATAGTGGATAATTTCCATGAACTTTCCAAGCACCCCCATGTGTATAACTACACTGCCACCAAGTTAATTACAATGCAGTGAATATACTTAGTGTTGCCAAGCATGTAAATCTTGGAGCCAACAGCCTCATCTGGAGCTCCCTGAGCAACTGCTGACCTGTGGTCAGTAACTCAGTGGATAGCCGACTGTGCCCACAGGGATCCTTTTGTACATGTTGTATATTGCCCTTGTGTTGTTTCCCATTCATAGTGATCATCTGTACAACAGCATCCTCAAGATTGTTCTTAGGCTTGAGTTGATCCATTCAATCACCGAGTCTACCCATCTTGTCAAGGTCTTCCTCATTTTCACTACCCCTCTCCTTTATCAAGCTTGATGGATGTACTTCTCCAGACACAGGTGTCTCTGACAGCTCTCCTGACTGTGAGGCAGTCTCGACATCCGTACCTCTCAGGAGCATTCCAGCTGCACTTCTTTAAAGACAGAGTTGTTGATTCTTTTGGTAGTTTCAATCGTCTTCACAACACAATAGTTCACATGCATCAATTTTCCTTCAGTCTTCCATATTCAATGCCTAAGTTTCACATTTATATGAGGTGATTGAGAATTTTATGGCTTGGGTCATGCACACCTTGGTTCTCAAAGTAAAAGCCTTATTTTTCAACATGTTGATTCAAGAGCTCTTGGGCAACAGATTTACTAATGTGATGCATCCTCTCACCTCTTGGTTGCTGCTTCCCTGATCATTGACTGTGGATCCGAGCAAGATAAAATCATGGATAACTTAATTTTTTGCCTGTTTTCATTTGTAAGCATTTCCTTGGGACTCATAATTCTTATCACAATCCATACATACATACATCGTGTCAAGCATATTTGTTGCTTTTCTGGTTTTTTACCATTTTATTGGGGCTTGTACAGCTCTTATTGCAATTCATCCAGCTATCCATTGTGTCAAGTACATTTGTACTGCATATGTTACTATCGTTTTCAAAACATTTTCTTTCTACTTGAGCTCTTGATATCAGCTCATTTTGCCCCTCCCAACTCCACCGTCCATCCTTCATGAACCCTTGATAATTTATAATTTTTTCCCTGCCTTACACTGACCCATGTCTCCCTTCACCCACTTTTCTGTATTCCACCCACCTAGGAAGGGGGTAATATGTGGATCATTGTGATTGATCCTCCCTTTCTCCTCTCACCTCCCTTTCTCCTCCTAGTATTTCTACTCTCATTATTGGCCTTGAAGGGTTTATCTGTCTTGGATTCCCTGTGTTTCCAGCTCTTACCTGTACCAGGCTACATGCTCTGGTCTAGCGGGATCAGTAAGGTATAATTGGGGCCATGACAGTGGGGGGCGGCAGTAAAGAACTAGAGAAAAAATGTGTATTTCAGTGATGCTATACTGCACCCTGACTGGTTCATCTCTTACTTGTTAGAAGACAATGGAATGATATATTCAAAATCCAGCAAAATTATTCATCAACTATCTGAGAAACAAAAACATTTACAGACAAGGAAAAAAATAAAATAAATTGTAAAAACAAAAACCACTTTTCAAGAAATCTTAAAAGAGATTCTATGGACAGAAAATCTATAGCAACAATAGACAAGAACTTTAAATATTAGATAATACATTTTTATGGAGAAAATGTTCTACTGAAGAAATACTCAAAGGTAAATGGAGCTAAGTAAATTAAAATAAAGCACAGGTGACATTCCACTATAAAGATAATAATAAGCAAACAAATAAGAGCAGAGGGGAAAGAGTAGATAATAAATACTTGCACAGAGAAGGTATTGAATTATTCACAAAATGCAAAAAACTACTTGGAATTTGCAAAGGATACCACAAAAACAAGCCACAAAGAAAATATTAAAAGTTCAACAAAACCAATAAAATGAAGACAGTATGAACTAGACAAAAAATAATATAAAACAAACTTAAAAAGCAAAGAGTAATAAGAACAGAAAACAACAACAGAAACACAACTCAAAAACCATCATCAAAACTGAAATGAGCAATGCCAGAAAAAATACATCAAACTGACATAAAGTATAGTTATCAATAATAACACTGAATGTAAAAGGACTGAATTCACCAGTTAAAAGATACAGACTAATAGAATGTATTTAAAAAAACCCACAGGATTCCTTATTAAGAAATGCACCTCTTAGATATAATGATAATTGCAGACTAAAAACCAAAGGATGAAAAAAAATATATCAAGCTTGTTGTAGTCAAAAGAATACTATAGAAGCAATATTAATCTCAGACCAATAATAAGTTATAAGCTATCAAGTGGTCATGAGAGTGGTGGAGGAGAGAGGGGGGAAAATAGGAGCTGATACCAAGGACTCAATATAAATTAAATATCTAGAAAGGACTGATGGCAACAGATGTACAAATGTGCCTGATACAATTGATGTGTGGACTGTAATAAGAATTGTAAGAGTCCTCAATAAAATGATAAAAAAAATAGACATCACATTTCATGACATAATGAAAGACAAAGGCCACTAGATAATTACTAAAGCTTTAATTGAACAAGAAACCATAACCAAAATTACTATATATGCACCAAATGAATGACCATCAAAATACTTTATTCAAAGTCTTATAGAAATGAAGGGACAAATAGATCATAATTCCATAGTACTAGGAGACAATCTATCACTTTCAAGTAAAGATTGATCAACTAGAAAGGATAATCAACAGATTAAAAATATTGAATATCACAATCAATTTCATTTCATAGCTATATATTTAAAAAACACTTCACCTAACAAAAAAATCATTTCACTTTTCTCCCTAATGCTCACAGAAGCTATTCTAGAATAGACCATATTTTAAGTCAGAAAGCAAGCATCAATAAATTTTTAAATATTGAGATAATACAAACCATCAGATCTTAACATTGTAAAATTATAGAAGAGAACTGTCTCAACCTAATAAATATATGAAATCCATAACCTTACACTGAATGGAGAGAAATTGAAATCATTTCCTTTTCAGATAGGTACTTGGCAAGGTCCCTTTATAACCACTTTTATTTAATATATATGTCAGGAAGTTTTAGCTAGAGCCATTATATAGATAGATAGATAGATAGATAGATAGATAGATAGATAGATAGATAGATAGATAGATAGATATAAATTAAAAGTATCCAGGTAGGTACAGAAGAAATATAAATATAAATATATTACAGATGATATAATCCTATATAGAGAGAAGACTCCCAAAGATTCTATTTCAAAATGCTCGATTAATTGAAAGATTTGGTAGTGCAGCAGGCAGTAAGATCAACAAACAGAAATCAGTTGGATTTTTGTATATTAAACATGCTGATTCAAAAAATGTTATCAAAAGAATAGTACCATTTACAGTAACTAAACAAAAGATAAAGTGTTTAGGAATAATTTTAGCAAAGAAACAAAAAAACTTATACAAATAAAACTACAAATCCTTCCTTGAGACACCAAATGGAACTTACACCAATGTAGCAAGTAATCAGCTTCCTCGGTCGGCAAACTAAATATTGTGAAAATGTGAATAATTCCAAATTGAAATGACACATTAATTCGGAAAGACAGACTTTTCAACAAACGGTGCTAGGGAAAAACTGGATCTTCACTTGCAAAAGAAATGAAGCAAGACCCATACTGCACACCACGTACAAAAGCAAACTCAATATTGATCAAACACCTAAATGTAAGTCAAATAATTATTAAGACCATTGTGGTAGTTAAGGTTTATTGTGCCAACCTGGCTTATGAACACATGTGGGCTTAATGGAAGAGCAGAGAGATAAATGGCTCCTCAAGCCTCACCTGTCTAGTCTCTCGCTCTCTGAAGGTGGACCAGAGTGCAGCTGCCTTAGCCAGTTCCCTGCTGCAGCTGCCAAGGCTCACTTCCAGCAAGACATCCCTGAGAAGTCACATTGACCTACCCGGTTGCAGCCCGGGGTGCTGGAGAAGCCACGAAGAGACCCCTGCCAGCGCTGAGATGCTTACACCCTTACTGATGTGGCTTTCCTCCTGTAGTCGGTGTCATTGTATGTGTTTTGTGAGTTTCAGGAGGATTTTTTAGATTGATATTGGACATATGGGTTAATGTCGGTCTTATGGGCTTGGACTGGGCCAGGTTGTGATGCTTAATGTACAATTACCCTTTATATAAATCTCTCTCTTATAAAATATGAGTGTTTATGAATTTTGTTTCTCTCTAGTCTACCCAGACTACCACAACCATTAATGAAAAAATATGGACAAATTAAGGACCATAATAAAAGGCATAAGCCCAATAACGAACATAATGAAAAATATCCAATCTGTGGAAGACAAAATAAAGAACTGGTGCCTACTAAAATACAGTTGTGCACAACAAAAGACTTGATCAAAAACGTCATGAGAGAATCCATTGATTGGGGAAAATATCCAATAATAATACATTAGATAAAAGGCTAACCTACAAAACCTATAAAAAATTACATCTTAACAAGAAAAACACATCCCATCCAATAGAAATAAAAATGGGCACAAGGCACAAAAAGCAATTTACCAAAGATGGCATACAGGCAGCAAAAAACCATATGGAGAAATTGAGATCCTTAGCCATAATAGGAATGGAAATGAAAACAACAATGAGATATTACTTCTCACCTACATTTTTGGCAAAATCCAATGAAACACATAATAGTAAATGCTGGGGAGGATGTGGAGAGTTAGGAGAACTTTCACATTGCTGGTGGGACTGTAGACTTGCACAACCATTATGAAAGTCAGCATAGCCTCTCCTTCAACAAATGGCAACCCAGGTAGCTCAGATCTAGCCAACTCTCACCTCGGTCTATACCCTACAGAAATTACAAGTATAATGTAAACACACATATGAAAGCGTATGTTTATTGTGGAAAGTCACAGTACCTCAAATATGGAAACAACCCAAAACTCTAGAGGAATGGATAAACAAGTTCTGCTGTATTCGTACAATGGAATTTTATTCATCCTTCAAAAACAATAACTCTCTAAAACCCCATATGACAGAGACAAAACCAGACAACATTATGCTTCTCTAACTCAATCCATCTTTTAGCCACCATCCTTTCATGGCTGACTCACGCTGACCCCTTGTCAGTAGCCCATACCATTTACTGGAGTACAAAGTGTATCCTCTCACTTGCTCATTCTGAATGAAGCCAATAGCCGCCTTGTGAACTGCTCAACCGAGAGCATCACTCAGCAAGAGGTTCTGAAAGAACGCTTGCCAATAGCTTGAGAGCAAATGAATCTTACTGACAACGACAAGAATGAGATTGGAATCAGACCATCCTGGATACCATTTGGATTACCATTTTGTAAAGGATGTTGAATCTGAAGCATTCAGTTTAGGCTGTCCCAAGCCCTTGATCTTGACCTCTGTAAACTATGAAAATTTAATTTTATTAGGTTGATTTTTTTGGTAGAACTACTTTGTGCATTTCTGCAATTTTATCCACTGCCCACGCTACCCCCCCACCCCCGCCAATAGTTTTATTGGCACATAATTTACATCTCATCCAATTGAATAGTTTAATTGTTTGATCATATCAAGGGGAATTATACAATCCCCAACACATTTATTTTAGATGATCCTTACCCTCCCACCTTATGGTTGAAATCAGATTCAAAAATTGTTGTTCAATTCTGATCAGTTCTAGTGATCCATCCCACCTCCCACCTCCCACCTCAAACCTTCTTATTTACTCAAGAAATCCCCTTCCCCTGCCTATCACTCTGGGGTGATTTTTAATGCAGTAAAAGTTAAATTTTACAAATATACTTCCTTAATTTAGTTTTGGCTTCTAAGTACTCTTTTGTTTCCTAATTTATTCACATAATTGAAGTAGAATTTAACTCTATATTAGAGAATTCTGAATTAACTGCGTTTAAACTATACATTTTTTCAGATAAGTATATATACACAGAATTATGCAAACTGGACTTGTGAATGACTTCGTAAATAGTGATTCTTCCACATTTGCGTTCACTCCTTTGGTATCCGTGTATTTATTTCTTTTCCACAAGTCAAGATGGTTTCAGACAACACAACAGTGGGCAAGGGGCAAAGAGAGTGACTGACTCTAAGAATAGTTTTCGTATTTTATTCTTATTATTATATTTACAGTGTCACTTGCTCTAAATCTGGGAGATTGAGAGACATGTGCAGCTTTTGGCTGAATAGTCATGCACCCAGTAGTTTTTTGTTGTTGTTGTTGCTTTGTTTTGTTTGTGTGTGTGTGTGTGTGTAGCCAGTGGTTTTCGTGTCACTATAAAACTTAGTGAATGGGTCAATTCCAACTCATTGCCCATGTCTATAAATACCTTTGTATTGGCTCACATTTAGCACCATTTACTGATTAATTTTCAATAGCTGCTTTCAGATTATAATACCAATTTTCTCATTGTGACAGACTGATCATTTGTAGACCTAAGATACTTACTAGCCCAGCTCATACAGAAGACATTGGGCAAACCCTGGGATCAATGGGCAGAATAAATATGGAAACCCGCAGCAGGAGGAGCATATAAATCCAGTGTTCCTGTGAGAAAAGTACAGACAATACAAGTAGACATCAACCAAAGGGGTGGCCCATCTTTCTATCAGTTAACTATTCACACCATTGTGCTGTTAAACATGCTCACAGGATCTCTCTGATGACACGAAAATGTGGGATATTAAAACAATAGCATGCCTAATTTAATCATTAATATGGCCTAAGACACCAATAATAATATGATTACATAGACCTTATCTCATAGTACTCTCTGATAATGTTAGATATGGCTCTATCTGAGTCCTGTCCCCAAAGAATTCAACAGTGCCGTTACCCATGATTGGACAAGGGGGCATATCTTTTTTCCTAAATAATTTCCATGTATGTCCAATCAAAATCTTTGTCACATTCAACAAACAAATTGTAACATCTGCAAAGAGGACTTAAAACATTAGCTGAGCAAGATCAAGGATTACAGCCTATAATACGGGTTGAAACTCAATGTAGAAAAAATTCTCATGACTGGATCAGTAGGTAACATCGTGAGAAACAGAAAACAGATCATGAGAAGCTGTCAAAAGTTCTCTTGTTGAACGTCACAAAAAACAAGGTTAGAGCAAAACTGCTTTTACAAAAAAATTCATTGTTCAGAAAGAACCTTCCCAGGTGACGCTACTGGATGCACTAACTCAGAGCAAGTTGTTCAATGCTCACTTAGTGGGAAAAATTCATACTCTGAAGGCTCCACCCAGCGGAGCTTTTTCCTGTTTTTATTTTGAGCACCTCCTCGTGTGTTCCTACCACTACAGAAGACATGATGACCTGTCACTGAAAGGCATGCGAGCACCATGGACGGCAGCAGCCACACATAATGTTATTTCCCCATATCTGCTCTCTCCCCACCCCCTTGCCTTAAATTGTGTAACAAAAAGAGTAAGGCAGAGAGATAGATGAACAATAAATAGCATAAAAGTCAAATCTTAAGCTTTAGCTGAGGGAAAGTAAAATAGTTGAATGTAAACTTAAATATTTGGATTTTACTAAGACTGAAGATTGTTTTACTAAGACTGCAGACTGTAAATTTTACTAAGATTTTATTGTAGATTGCTTTACTTTTCAAATGAGATTTTTATTTATAACAACAAAAAAAGTAACTGGGAACTTATATGGCATGTCTGAAGTTGAATCAGAGGAAAGGAAAGAGACTCTGTACTTATAGAGATTGTCTCAAAATAGCAGTAGTAGATAAAATAACCTTTTGTTTTTATAACTCGGTTTGCTACAGTCCCTTCAGTAAATTAATCAAAGGATTATAGTACATGGTGGCTTATAGCCATGTCTTCTAAAGGATAAATTTAAATAGATCCAATGATGTGGCAACAAAGAGACACTTGATGTATGTAACTTCAGAGCACAGTTTCTTTGTTTCATCAGATGGGACCTTGCCGATTTACGTAGAACCTTTTCCCCACTTGGGCCACATTTCTAGACTCCTTCCACCTTCCTTTAAGAAAGCCACTAAAAGTCTTCACTTTGAATGTGAAATTAAGGGAAGAACCAGGTGATTGATCCCACAGATTCGCTCATACATCATTGATCTTGTGATCACAGTGTTTCATTTGATTATCGGTGTGGTAACAAAGCAATGCTAGAGTAATTCGGTGCCATCAAGTCAATGCTCACTCATAATGACCTCCTGCAGATGTCCAAGGACCCCAGCCTGTCTCCCTCAGCTTGCTGATGGTTCCGAACCGCTGATCACGTGAGTCACAGCCCAACAGGTCTATGCACTCCACCACCAGGGATCACCCTCCCTAATCTATACCCTGGACTGGTCTTAGTGCTCTTGTCTTTCTCAGTTCTTACTTCAAAATTTTGTGGCAAGGTTAGTGACAACAGATGCGAAAGAAATTATTATCATCACTACCAGAGTGAGTCACCTCCACTGTCCTCAGATTAGGATTTGTTTAAGAGACCTGTCACGATGCCGATAATTTCTTCCATAAACTTCCTTGAGCAAATCCACAGAGAGAAAGGAACTAGAGCTGTATGGACACAGTTGAACATACAGAGACTTAATGAGTCAGTTAGGCTAATGAATAGACGAGGGCGATCAAGGTGACACTAAATCCAAGCCTCCTTCCAGTTTATGGCTCTGTGTACAGTTCCATTTAACATTTTCCTTGTTAACAAAGGGGTATCCTCACTCACTTCTGTTTCACTCTCTTGCCCCATTCCTGTGTCTCAAAGAGTTCAAGGTGCAATGGGCATTAGCAGACACGTAATGAGAATGTTTCATTCCTTCAGTTGGAGTGGTTACAGCTTCACTGGCTAGCCAATTCTTTGCTGGTTCGCAATAAGTTACCATCTGTGAGGTCTGTGAAACCATTTTGAAGTTTAACATCCTACTGATGACAGCTATGATGATTTGTACTGAGCTCTGGGAACGAGGCTCTAGAAAAGCCAAAGGACTTGATTGTTTACTTTGTAAACTTTTGATCTTAATGCTGTAAAAAGTGCATCTTTTAAAGTATTCTCTAACTAGGAAAAAAAGTGGGGGGTGGATTATAATGTATTAAAAAGTGCCTTGGTATGTAATTCAAGCAAAGCTCTGTATGAACCTCTTTATTCTCCTTAATTTCCATTTATTTCACTTTTCCCCCTATACCCCCACCTGCTTTCTATTTTGTAGTACCTAATATGCACGAAGAAGCATAGAGTTGTTTGTACTCATCATTTTGCATACAGTACTCCACCATAAAATTATAAAACTAGATTTGGGAAAATAAAATTCAGATGAGTTAAGCAATTTCTCTAAAACCTATAGCTACAAGTAGAATTTTATAGTGGGTATAGCCCTGATGGAGAATCAAATTGCTATACCAGCTTTATGTAGTATATATTAAGCTTTTAAACATGTACTTAGATGTTATGGGCTTCTAAGACAACACCAAATCACATAAGCCAAATCACACACAAATAAGAACCATCTAATTTCCCTTTTATTATCATTGAAAACAGATAATAGTGGTGTTACCAAGGTATGGCTGGAGCAGGAAGTTTATGTATTAGATAATAGTGGTGTTACCAAGGTATGGCTGGAGCAGGAAGTTTATGTATTAGTCTCCAAGGTTTCAAACATCCTCTCTAATTTTTAAACATATAAACAATTGATGTGTTCTCAGACTGTGTGCTTGCAGATTAAACACCCAAATTCATTCTACCAAGTAAATGCTCTTAAGCCTCTCATCCAATGGTATTCTACTTCTACCATTGCTAATTTTACCAATCTCGGAATTCGGGCGCACATTATTCAGGAGCCCATTGAGCTGCTGGGAGCAGGACCGGGAGATGTCAACATCTGTCAAGCACACAGAGGCTGCCAGAGGCTGACGTGCAAGCTTGTTTCTGAAGTCGGCTGCTAAACAGCTTACTGGAGTTTTGTTTGCACAAAGATTAATACTGAGATTAACCAGGTAACTTGGCAGAAGCCTTGAAGGTTTTTAGTGAAAGCTAGTAAAACATTTTGCATGAAGTTGTTAGTGTGTGTGTCCATCAGATAAAACGTGAGAACATTGTGAAGAGAAACAGGAATATAAAATTGCATCCAATCAAGAATACCTGCAGCAGACCAGGTTATTGGATGCAGGATACTTGTGCTGAGAAACTCCTAGTACCAGGAGGGCCAAAACACCAGGAGGTCTTCCAGGGGTTCTGGGCGTCCAGATATTGAAAGAAGTGGAGGAAATTGCCCTAAAGTCCATACAGAGAGAAAGGTGTGTACTAAAGCTGTCACTCTGCATTGAAAGCTCAAGTTTCCTAATTATGAGAGATTAGACTTCTATTGTCTAAAGTCATCCACTTACAGGAGAGCTAGAGACACAGTGGACTGCCAACCTAACATTCAGCAGTTCAAAACCACCAGATGCTCTGAGGGATAAAGATAAGGCTTTCTGTTTCCATGAATGGTTACACCCTTAGTAGCCAGTGGGGAATTTCTACTCTGTCCGATAGGGTCTCTATGAGCCAGAAGGGATCTGATGGCAATAACTGCGAAGGCCATTCACTGATAACCACTGGTTACCACAATGCTAGGTAACCGAAATACATAAAATATAGTTCACTCATGACAGCAGTTCTGATAACTATATTTTTCATCATTACTGTTTGTCCTTGAACTAATTTGGTAATATGTAAAATAGCAATAATAATAGTGAAATCAATAACCCTAACAAAAATAGTAATACCAATGCTAATGCCAAACATAATACATAGATTTTGGCAAGTACTTTTCTAAGCACTTGTCACAGATTTAATTAATAAAGTAAACATATCCAGTTTTCAGAATAGGTATTAGGGAGGACTATTCCCTACTTTAGGTTACAAAGCTGGAATACAAATAAATAGGACCTGGATGCCATAAATTTTTGTTACTAATAATTATAATGTGATAAAGATCAGGCTTTCAATTCCTGTAACCAGTTACAGTCTCAGAAACCCAAAGGAGTAGTTCTACTCTGTCCTATAGATTAGTTATGAGTTGGAATCAATTTGCTGGCAGTGAGTTTGTTTGATTTTAGCTTACACATTATACTAAACTTGAAATATTTTGTAACAGTGATCAGCATGTATCTAAATATTTTCAAACACTGTATAAATCTGTAATTTTTACATTGCAGTGTGTGATTTATATTATCTTCCCCATTTCCATTTAGATTAAAAGAAGTATATGAGGAAAATTTAACAAGTATGATATATTATATTTCCCTAGGGCTAGTATTTTATATATCTGCTACTAATACTTATCTTTGCCCCTTTCCTTTTACTTAAAGGGATTTATATATGAATTTAGATTATATAGACCTTAATATTTATATGTAGGACTAATTTTCTCAAATGCATATACTTCATTTGCTGGTTTTTTTCTTATTAAAAATGCTGTACTTCTCTTTATATAACTAGCTCTGTGAAGATATTTTATCCTCATTATTGTGGTTCATACGAGGCCTATAAAACATGCATACAATCGCAATGTATGTATGTTTGTTTATTTTTTATAATTGAATTTATACTGGGGCAATGTAGACTTTTTACATGATTTCCTTGGCCTTGAGTGTAGATTTTCCAGTCCAAGGTCTAACTTGCTTACCTGGAAGCTGGTGGTAGAAGGGACCCTTAGTGCCACAGTGGTTACATGTGCGGCTAACAGCAGCATGTGAAATTTGAAACAACCAAACGCTGGGGGAAAGGCAAGAATTTCTACTCCTGTAAATAGTTCTAGTCTTGGAAATAAAGAATCAACATCGGTGTAGTGATTATAATAAATGACCCCATACTATAAAATACTAAAAACTCAGAGGTTAAATGTGAAGAAATATGTAGCGTTATCTTTATAATTTTTCTACAAGTCTAAAACTATCAAAAATAAATAATCATGTTACATGAAAACATGGGAAAAACGCAATGGAAAAAGAAGAAGACAAGGAGATACCTGCAAGATATCTAGCATCTGAGTTATTTGCACACTAGAAAGGAAATATATATGATGAGCTGCCGGGAGCATGAACAGATCTGTCTTGGAAAAAGTACTACATTCAGTCAAAAAGTATCACTAAAAGTCCCAGTGAAAGGAAAATATTTCTCTGTCAGCTGGCTTCACGTTCGTATCATTTACAACCTCAACACTGACTCCTGACTCAGGCACATTTCCAAACAACAAGCTTTTACCTGTCCATGTAGCCTCTTTCTATTAGTCTTTTAGGTGAAGGGTTACCATCTATAAGGTGTGAAAGACCAGTGTTTGTCATTCAGATAGAAGCATCTGTCCCAGTTTGTCTGACATCATTGTCACCCTGTTCTAAGGACAGATCCTAAAGCTCTGATGGAATTACCAAGTGCACAAGGCACACACATGACATCGCCTTTTCTGTCACTTTTGCTTTTTTTTTTCTTCCTCCACTGAGGAATATTACAATGGAAATAAGTATCATGCTATCAAGTGATACCATACTAGAGATTAAGTAATTTTATATCTGGAATAAAGTCTCTACCTTTGGGTGGAAACATTTCTAAATATTATCAAGTTCTGATAACCAAGGAGGAATATATAGGAGAAATAGGATTGATAAAAAAGGAGGAAACACATTTGATAATATGTTTAAAGGGTCGAAGCATTTACTATGATTCTTGAAATACCTAAATCTAATCTTGACATTTTTATCACAGAACAATATATTTATTTACCCTTAGAAAGATATTATTAGAAAAGAGGGGGGCAAAGAAATATCAGGTACAGGTTGCTTTTATGAATATAATTATGAATTTTTAAAGATGTTCCTTCTCCTCATGTTGTATTTTCTATAACAGCTAAATATGTGAGTAATAGATAATTCACTCAGATACTCACAGCCAATTCAAAGACCAACATTTGCATGGCTTTTAAAAAATGGATTTCTAGATGAAAGCCAAATGTCACATTTTTTTAAAGTTTCACACAAAAAGGTGGTTCCGAGAGACTCTCTACTGCTTTAGTGTGTGTTTGTAACTTTCTGATGTGTTAACAAATTAAAATTAGCAAACTAAATTCTGAGAAATGAAAGGCGAGGGGACAAGCCAGCAGGGAGAAGAGATGAATCAGAGTGCCCCTCTGTGAGAAAAATGTCTAAGTTGAAAGCATTACAAAATGTCAATAGTCTCACAAAAATAGGAGCCTGCTCCTTGCGATTATCCTGGCAAGGCTGTGCAAACAGAATAGCCATGCTTAGCACTAGGCAATCGCTTATAATAAAAAAATGTATTAATATGATTTAAAGCTAGACAAAGCATGCAATATCGAATCTTTTTACCTTAAATATACTAAATTTTCCAGTGCCTGTGATCTACCTAGCTCCAGGGACCCACCATGTCACGGCGTTTAGCTTGTCTCTGGTGCATCATAGAGGATGACAAAGCAAGCTGTAGTCACTTGGGCCAATTTGGGAAAGTTGTTTACTCATTAGCAGCCTTCATCCTTCACTTGCATAGACTGTCTCTATTGAGTAGCACATGAATAAGAAGATGGATTGTGTTGAGAGCGGCTGTTACACAGTCTGCAAACACAGCCATTGCATCTTTCTGCGATATGACTGCACTGTGGGGTTGTTATGAATAAGAATGGACTGGATGGCACGCACTGGTATTTTAGTGGCAGAGTAATGATGAAGGTTAGGGCCATGTGTCTTGAATTTTTTTTTTACATAGCAACTGTATCATGTGTCTTAGTTTCTCAGTGCGACGGCACAGAAACACCAAAGATAGTACAGCAGTTTTAATGGAGTGGAAGGCCCGATGAAGCTTCCCAGATGTTGATTCCTCTCTTATTCCTTGTCCGGGGCTTCCTTAGTTCTTTGTTGACCTTTACATGACATTAGTCTACCACCACCTGTGCTTGTTTCTCTTAATTCTCCCTTTTCAAAATAAATCAGAAGTGATTACCTTTAGGATATATCCCACAGGTATATGAATTAATTAGCAGAATGCATTTAAATCCTATTACCAAAGAGTATTGTTTCCATAGGTACATAATTAACTGTGATCCTGGGGTGATTATATGTCAGGGAGACCTTCCTGGCTAGGGGTGGAGTCAAACCTGCCAATCAAACACTCCTTGGTGGTGTGGCCTTGTATATGGAAGTGACCAACTGGGAGGTGCCTCTCACTGCCCCATTCACCTTCCTGCTTGCTTGGACTCTGCATCTGACTCTGAAAGGCTGTCAGCATCCTCCATGTTGTCACTGACTGCACCCACATGCCTGTGGTCTTCCTGCTTCCTGCTCAGTTCTCCTTTCTGCTTCACTGGCTTGCGTCTTCACGAGTGTGAAGTCAGATGTATGGCCTTGGCCTGGGCTGGGCTGCGATGCCTTCTTATGTATGCATACCCCTTCATAGAAAGCTTTCTAATTCCTATGTGAGTGTCCCTGAATTTGTTTCTCTAGACGACTCAGACTAATACACTAACTGAGCCCAGCGCCCCGGCTACTTCTAACTCATAAGCACCATATAGGATGGAGCAGAACAGTTGCCTAGAATTTCAAAGGCTGGGTGACAGGAGATTGCCACCTCTTTGTTCCATGGAGCACTGGTGAGTTCGACTTGGTGAACTTTTGTTTAGAAACACAGAACTTAACCACTGTGACACCAGGGCTCCCTATGCAAAGGTATATGGGTGAAGGTGCCAACATATATTTAGGGCAGAAATAATCTAATATATGACACTAGCTGTGCTTACATTGTGTGCTTTCTGGCTAGCTTTCAAGGTATGCTGAGGGGGGATGACAGAGTTAGTTAAAACTTCCCATGAGATTCTTGACTCTGCCACTTTCTCTGCCCTTTCCTTCACTATCTACGGCTGGACATTTGTTTAGAGAATAAAATATCCGAATATATGTATTCTTAAAAGCCTCATTCAATCTGTAATCTCAGGAACACAGGTTTTCTATATCATTATAAAACATTTAATAGAAGATGGAATATCTAATGAAATATTATTGGTGGTGGAAAAAAACTATTTTTCCCAATAAAATACTCTGTTAAGGTTTTCTTTTGCTTGCATCTCACAAGGTCCTTAAACCCTAACAATCAACTTCCTGACTTCATCAGCTATGCCTCCCAATTCCTCTATCAGCTTTGCCCGCCCATTTCTCAGCCTGAAAGAGTCATCTCCTGACCATTCTCTACAACTACTCAGACAAGCCAGTCACAGCCTTTCATGGGGCCAGAGGACTCAAAGTCTGCTCCCCACTGACTCTCCTAGTTCCCTCTGTCCCAGAGTGCGTCCTGCAGCTTCAGTCCTCCATTATGTGTAAGCTTCTCCGACCCTGGTCCAGGATTGTGTGCGGCCAGTAAACCGTTTGTAATCGTTATCTGTCCAATGTTAGATATTGTGTATCTAGCCACAGAAACCTAAGTACACCTAACTCCCTTCATATCTTCCTCCCTTCATTTCCAAACAGATGAAGAGGAATAGACAAAACAGATAGTTGTATGTCTCAGTTTATTTAAAACGATGTTGTAAATATCAGCTATGGAATAACAACAAAACTCAATATAAAATATCCATAACCATATTCCTGTCATTAAGTTTGCCAGGAATATCTAGACAACTATGATTGGTTCACAAGAACCTTGTCTTTGAGATTTAGCACCCAAGTGGAGAAAGCAGTCATGTGTATGCATAATGTATCATGTTAAATGTGTGCAGTTCTGAGTGATAAAACACTTAGAAGCTACTAGGAAAGCATACTGGATCTATCGCCTGCTTATTCCCCGGGGTCTGGGAAAGCTTCCTGGACAGCACAGTGAATGCAATAGGCCAAATCCATTGTAAACTTCATCCCGCTGCCTTATAAGGATCAGTGTTACAGTCCATCCATCATATTCAATGCAGACGGTCCATCCAGCATATTCAGTGCAGACGGTCCATCCAGCATATTCAATGCGGATGGTCCATCCAGCATATTCAATGCAGATGGTCCATCCAGCATATTCAATGCAGCTTCTTCTGGAGATGTAGTGTGTACTCTTCTTCACTGTTTATCAGGCCCCTCGCACTTACCTGAAAGACATAATCAAAATATTCATTCAATGTGTAAAAAGCGTGGTGGGGGAGAGGAGACTATTTAGTTGGATTTACCCCAAAAGGAAAGTAGAGAGTGAATAATTCATCCCACTTGAGAAATGATCATGAGTATTTTAACAAAGATATGGCATAGCATATTAAAGATGAATATATCGACTTTTCAAAGATAAAATAAACAAGTGTCTGGAGACACAGATAAAAAATGTAACAGAAACAGATAATTTTTCAAAGTGTGTTAAGAAGACTTGTTGTGGGCTAATGGAGAAACAGCTTGAGTTAGTAGAAAGGTACATGTAGTTTTCAAATCTTACACTACTACAGCTTCACTGTGGAAGTACTTTAAAGCCTCTAAGTGGTCTCCATTTATTATAAAAGGGTGGACACAATGGTTTTTGAACTGGAGATAAGGAGAGAAAGAGAGCCATGTAAGTAGGGGCTATCAAGAGTTTCTCTTAATTATGAAAACACATTTTTGAATGACTTGTATGTAATGCCAGTTTCCTCAGTACTCCTCAGAAGTCTTGGAGATACGGATACGTAAGCAGTGCCGAGCCCTCGAATCTCAGGCAGAAAGTTAGTGAGGAATGGCTAGGGATAAATTCAGAATTCCTGGAGAATCAGCCTTCTTTTAATTACTTTCTATCCATCTTTGCAACCACTAGGAGGAAGGTTTATCAGTTAGGGGCCCTCAAACTTTTTAAACAGAGGGCCAGTTCACTGTCCCTCAGACCCATTGGAGGGCAGGACTATAGTTTAAAAAAACGAACTGTGAACAAATTCCTAGGCACACTGCACATATCTTATTTTGAAGTAAAAGAAGCAAACAAGGCAAAAACACCTGGTGGGCCGGATAAATGTCTCAGGTGGGGGTGGGGGGCAGTAGTTTGAGGACGTCTGGTTATCTAATACAGTTTTGTTTTTTTCTGGCTTCTGATTCAAAGTAAAAATACAAGTTTTCACACCTACAATTTATAACCATTTTAATATAGTAGAAATAGGATCGAGAATATAGATTCAAGAGAAAAAAATCATTAACACCAGTTATTGAGAAGAAAGAAATTAAAACCGTTGGCCTGTGAGCCATGCCATTCTCACGTTAGGAGATAATTCTGGGAAAAAAGGCAGATGCCCCAATTTAATAACTTTAAAACATAGCATCAACATGTTGTTGATGTTAGGTACCATTCAGTCAGCTCCAGTTCATAGCAACCCTGTGCACAAGAGAACAAAACACCGCCCGGTCCTGCACCCTCCTCACAATTGTTCCTATGTTTGAGCCCATTGTTGCAACCGTAGGGTTAATCCATCTTCTGGATGGTCTCCCTCTATTTTGTTGCCTCTCTACTTGATGAAATATGATGTATTTCTTAAGGACTGACCTCTCCTGGTATGTCCAAAGTATTACCATCTTGCCTCTAAGGAGAACTCTGGCCGTACTTCTTCCAAGACACGTGAGTTTGTCTTTCAGCAATATATGATATTTTCAATATCCTTCACCAGCTCCACAAGTCCATTGCAGCTGTTATTCTTCAGTCTTTCTCATTCTATGTCCAACTTTCATATGACTAGGATGCAGTTGGAAATACCATGACTTGGGTCAGGTGAAACTTGGTCTTCAAAATAACAGTCTTACTTTCCTGATTGTGGACTATGTGTAGTCTTTGTTCTGTTCACACAACTACCTCTTGATCCTGGTACAATTGTCTCATGACTACAATGAAGTGCTTTGGAATTGTCATTCTTCTCAAAGTTATTCATAATTTATTATGATACATACCATTGAATGCCTTGGCATAATCCACAAAGCACAAGTAAACATGTTTCTGATAATCTTTGCTTTCAGCTAAGATCCATTGGGCACAAACAATGATATCCCTTGTTGCATGGTCCTTTCTGTATCTGGCCTGAACTTCTCTGTCAAGAAACTGCTATAACCACCTTTGGATGATCTTAAGCAAAATTTCACTTGTGTAAGATATCAAGGTTACTGTTCCATAGTTTGAGCATTCTGTTGGGTCACTTTTCTTTGGAATTGATACAAATATGGAAATTCAAGTGGGATAGACTAAGGTTGTATTTTGGTTCACATGGACTTTAAAATTTTTCTTCAGCTTCAACCTGAACTTATATATGAGCAATTGATTATCTGGTCCAAGAGAGCCCCTGGCCTGGTCGTAGCTAATGATATTGAGTTTCTCCAGCATCTCTTCCCACAGATGTAGTCAATTTGGTTTCTGTGTATTCCATCTGGAGAAGTCCATGTATATAGTCACCATTTGTGTTGTTGCTCTGAACAACTCACTGGTTTTACAAAATTCTAACATGTGATCTCCAGCTTTGTCTCTACCACCAACTCCATAGTTTTCAACTATTTTTCCTTCTTTGTTTCCCAGTTTTGCATTCCAGTTGCCCATAATTATCAATGCATCTTGATTACCTGTTTGATTGATTCCCAACTGAAGATGGCTGATTTCTTCAATCGCTTCATCTTTAGATTTTGTGCTTGATGTATATATTTGAATAACAGTCATATTGAATAGATTTCCTTGAAGGTACATAAATATAGTCCTAGAACAGACAGCATTGTACCTCAAGACTGATTTTCACAATGTCTGTTATGACACTGAATTCTATGCCTTTCCTCTTGATTGTATTATTCCCGGCATAATAAATCATACGATTTTCTGATTCAAGATGACCAATACCAGTCCACTTCAGCTCACTTTTGCCTAGGATATTGATGTGTATTCATTTTATTTTTCCTCACTTCCGATTTTCCTAGAATAATTGCTAGCACATTCCTGTTCAGATCAATTAGAATGTTGTGGCTCTTTTGTCTTATTTTGAGTCCTCCCCCATCAGGAAATAGAGATCCTCCTGAAGGCTCCATGCCCACGTGCTTTGCTCCAGTCATGTCGCCAAAGTTGAGTCAATGCAGAGAATGCAGCACCTGCTCACTCGCATTTTTCTCTCTCTCTTTTGCCCCCAAACCATTTTATTGGATATTAATACTGACATCATATCGTTCCATAATTGAATCCCATCAAGCAGTCTTGTAGAATTGCGGCCACCATTAGTTTCAGATCATGCTCTTCCTTCTCAAAATCCTTGACATGAGCTCCCGTTAAGCCCCTCCACCCACTGCCCCTTTTCCGCCCCACAGAGACCCTCAATCTTCTTGCTGTCTCTGTATGTTCATCTACCCTGGGTTTCATATAGTGAACAGCGGTAAAAACATGCAATAAAAATTCAAGAGGCTCACCCTCAATAACAAAATGCATCTGAGATAAGCCCCAATTTGAGCAAACAAACACCCCTCCAATACCCACAATTTTGAAAAGCCACATCAGGCCCAACATGCATCCGAGGGAGATCAAGTGACAAGGTCTTAAGCATCTTTGTCAGGTTTGTCATTTTGATCTCCTATAGTCATCTCTCTAATGCACTCAATGCATATGAAACAAGCAGTCTACTGGATTGATAGACACTGGAAACCGTAGCCAGCTGTGCTCTGTTTTGGGGTACATGAGCATGTAGGGTCACTGGGAGGCAGAGCCAACTTGATGGCACCTCACAACAATAGTGAACACAATTTTCTATAAAATAATCTCAGTTGATCTGGGGTTAAAAATTTTATTGCTACAATTTAAGAGGAAATGGCAAATAAGCATGTGCAACCATGAATCATTACAAAGGAAATAGAGAGGAAGGAGGTGGGTCTTCTCTTTGGAGAATCTGGGACTAAGAGCATCCATAACCTCTCTTTAAGGGTCATTGGCAGGACAGTAATAGGTTAAAAAACTGAGACCATTGCACTTCTTTCTATTTTACCTGATATTTACGATTGGTGATTCTGAGGTGCTCCCTTCATGTTAGTGCTTGTTTGTTCTCACCTGGAGTGAAAACTCTTCATTTAAAAAGAAAAGAAAGAAACCCTGCAAAACCCAAAAATAAGGAGGCAGCAACACCGGGGCTAAATAAGAAGCATTAAGCTTCGCCAATTCATAATTCGCAATATTTTATTTCAGCCTTTAAAGAAATCCCCATTACATTTACTCTATGTTAAAAAAAATCAATCAAAAGACATGAATGTGAGTGTCTTGGAACATAGTAATAAATATTATCCCTTTGGGACACATTTCCCACAATTTTATCGCCAGTTTTATTCATCCACCATCTTTATGATTTTACAGCAGTGTTTGTTCCCTCAGAATCTCTGTCCTGTTTATAATGGTATGATGAGATACAGCTGTGTTTGTTAAAGGCTTACAACCATACACATTTATGTAATTTGAATGAAAATTTTGGCAAGGCTCTATAAAATTAGTGAGCTTCTTTCAATGATGTCTTTTAAAATCGCATTAAAAAACAGAGAGAGAGGTAAATCATTCCAATTTCTCTTGAAACAATATACTTTAAAATGAGCCCAGTGCACACGCAGACGAATTTTGTAATAATCTCTTATCCCTGGAAGAAAAGAAAATTAAATAACCCATTTATTAAAAAGAACGAAACACAAGGTTTCTCTGCCCTCCCTAGAAATAACATCAAGTTCCAGAATTGATTTAATACCATTTCATCTATCAGCTAGAGTGGCAGGAAGATGCTTCCAGAGAGGAACGCTCCATCTTTCCAGCATCGGCCATGAAAATGCTATTCCTCAGGTATTGCCAGCCTCTATCTTCCCGGGTGGCACTGTCCTTTGAGTGACTTTTGCTAACTTCTGCAACTTCATCCGATGATCCTCTTTCCTCTTTTCTGTAGGTCAGAAGTCTCCTGCGGGAAGAATTGAGTTGCCTTTTATCAAATTTAGAACCATGAGAAGGCCAGGGTATGGGAGAACAATGTTCCATCGTATAAATCCGCAGACATCTTTCTGCAGACAATAATCAAAAGCTAGAAGTTTGCACTGAAACCTCTGCAGACCTTTCTATGTTATCAGAAGTGGTTTGTTACTAGATGGTAGAAAACTAAGAACTGATTTGCTTCTCTGACTACAAAAGTAATTGGCTGTTTACTGACTCTGATACCTACTATGTGCCTGAGATAATTGGAAGGGACTGAAAAAATCTCACTGGAATCTCTCTTGATAAATAACTCTCTAAAATATGTCAGTTTCTTTAGGCATGATCTAAATTAAGTTAAATATGTTCATGATCATAATTTGATTGATAGGGCCCATGCTAGCCTTAAAAAAAAGGATATATATCTCCACAAGAAATATCTTTCTGAGGGAACTGAAGTCTTATTTCTTGATAATGATGTCAATACTGCAGCGAGTCTGAATTGTGATGCTACATAAAGTTTTGTTTTAACAAAATTATACACACACACACATGTGCTGGGATATTTGATTGGCAAGAAAACAAATGAAATGCTACTCAGCCTCGTAGTAATAAGGGAAAGAAAATGAATTACTAGTGGTTCTACTTATACACATGCTTGTTTTGTAGCTCTGAAATGTTTGCCATCAGTTAAAAGTCGCAGAGACGAGGACAATTGCCAACTAATACTATGTTGTTTGGAAAATCATTTTGACAAACATTAAAAAGGACAATTTTCCAAAATGTGATAAAGTTGATTATACACCTAAATTGTTAGCTGATGGATGTTACTACTGGATATTAATTTATTCATTCATTCAGGACCTGCATATTAAATTTACATTTGGAATCAAAGCCTTCCATACATGGTAGGGCTATCATATTTAACAAAATGGAATTATTTCTGTGCAAAATTATGAAAGCAGCATAAAATAAACATAAGCAAACGAAGCAAACACATCACAGGCCAAATATTTTAAATCTTTTCTCCTCAATAACAAACTTTTTTTTGTTGTCTCCATCATATTGGTAAGATAACAAGATCGCACTGTTTTTTTTAAGGAAGTCTTTGAATCTTTGTTTTTTTTAAATAGGAAGAAAGTATTAGGTGAGCGTTGGTCTTAGTTGTTGGAGAAGTGAAGAGGGCAGTGTTATTCAGTTGAAATTTGAATAGAGACTAAACCAGAAACCAAACCAAACTCACTGACATCTGGTCAATTTTGACTCATAATTAAACTAAAGGGCAGAGTAGAACCTCCCATTGGATTTCTGAGGCTAGAAGCCCTTTCTCTCTGAATCATTGGTGAGTTTAGTCAATCAGGAGTTCAACTCATAGCCCATTATGCCACCGGGTTCTTAACTGGATAGAGACTAGCATGGGAATGATGCATGGTTCAGACGGGAAAGGTACAAGGTCAAAGGCATATGGATTGGCTAGAGAAGAAATCATAGATCTGTGTTGTACTTACAGCCATTTTGAGGCAATGGTGCATAGATCACTTTTTATTCTAAGTTTTTGGGAGAGACTTAATTAGGAGGTTATTTTACACCAGGCAATACTGAAAAGCAATTTAAGTTAAGCTCACTCTGGTTTCTCTTAGATATTTGTTGAAGGGGCCTTGGCAGAGTAGAAGGGAGATCATTTAGGCAATTAATCAAGTATTGCATGTATTGAGGTGGGGTGATCACTGTGAATTTCAGGACTCGGGCCAGAGTTCTGGAGATTGTGCCATGCTTCTTGTTTTAGTGGTCAGTTGCATGATGTTGACATTTCCCGAGTTAGAGTAGCCTATAGGATATTCTGAAGAAGCGTGGCATTTAAGATTGCCTTTCATAATTGAAGTCTGGAATATGCTTTACATTTCTAAGTGAAGAGCAGCAAGTAGGTAGGTGGATATACGAGGTTTGGGAAAATGTCATGTAGTATGTATTGAGGAGCTGTGAACTATAAGAATGGGCTTAAAGTCTTGAATTGGATGAATTCTGAGTTTCAGAAGTGGCTTGAACTATAGAAGAAATATTCAATAATAACCTCAAAGCAGGGAGAGTAAGCAAATGAGACCGAAAACAAGCAGCCAGTGAAGTATGGAAATCACAGAATATACCTAAGACTGAATGAGGAATGTGTCTAAGAATGTTAACCACTGTTTCACATTTTACCAAAAAATTTTTGAAAAAAAACCCAAGGTACTTTAGGACAAAATTAGAGAAAATAAACATAATTGTTCACGCCGGTAGTTATTCAAATGACCTATTATTTTGGATAGACTTTGAAAACTACATTGAATTTTTTGAAAACTTTATAAAGAGAGCTATGCAAATTATATTCTCCTAAAATTAATACTATATGTTTCTGTCATTTCATATGTTCTAATTACTGTAAAAAAGTACAAGAATTAAATAAATTCAACAAGAATTAAGAAAATGCAGCTTCAGAGGAGTGACTACCACCTGGTTGAGAAGAAAGGAAACAAAACGGAATGTAGAATTTCATTCATTTTAGAGAAACATTAATTTTTTAAGGACAGATGAAATGATTATGGAAATTATTAAACCTACTGAATTTGTAGATATATTCTAGCATATGCAGAATGTGGCATCTGGAATGGAGGAAGGCGTGCGAACCACCTATAACCCACAGCTGACACTGCCTTGCTTGCTGAGAGTGAGGAGGACTTGAAGCACGTGCTGATGAAGATCCAGTATTGCAGCCTTCAGTGTGGATGACGACTCAACGCAAACAAAATCAAAATCCTCACAACTGGACCAATAGCTGACATTGCAACAAATGGAAGAAATATTGATGTCGTCAGGATTTCATTTGGGACCAACAATCAATGCTAGTGGAGGCAGCAGTTTAGAGATTACAATTATCCTGTTGCATTGGGTAAATCTGCTACACACGACTTCTTTAGAGTGTTGAAAAGTTAGGAGGCAACTCAGAGGATGAAAGTGCACCTGACCGACCCCGGTATTTTCCATACCCTCCTGTGGCTGTTATCAAGTCCGTTCTGGCCCATAGTGATCTCATGGACAACAGAACAAAACTTGCAGCGCCCCACGGCATCCTCACAACTGCTCTTACGCTCGAGCCCTTGTTTGCAGGCAGCATGTCAATCTTATCGAGAGCCCTCCTCTTTGCACTGCTCATCCGCTTTCCCAGGATGAGGGCCTCTTCAGGTCCTGGCCTCTCTTGATAATATGTCCCAACACATGTCAGACGAAGCATCCTCCTCTGTACGTGTATGTTGGACATTGAGTAAGAATGACACTGCAGAATCCGTGCAGTCGAATTACGGTGCTGATGAAGAATGTCGAACATAGTGTAGCCTTCCGAAACAAGTATGTCTTGGAAGAAGTACGGCCAGATTGCTTCTTAGGGGCAAGGATGGAAGACTTCGTTTTAACATTCCTTGGACACGTTGTCAGGAGAGACCAGTTCCTGCAGAAGACATCCTGCTTGGCAAAGATGGAGCAGTGGGAAAGAGGAAGATCCCCTACAAGACAGATGGACAGAGTGGTTGGAACCAGGGGCTCGAACATAAGAACCATTGTGGGGATGGGGCCGGACAGGGCGGTGTTTCAGTTTTTGCACATATGGCTATAATGAGCTGGAATAACATACTAATAGATCTGTTAAATTACATTGTTGTCTATCTAAATGTTTTTACAAATAAAAATAGTCCAACATCAGGAATGGATAATCTATAATACAAAAGCCTTAATGGTAAAAGTAGAAATCAATCATAGTGAGTTACTTGTGAACTAGGATATTTTACTTGAAAAAATAAAGAGGATGTGCCAAATGATTATGAGAGAAATTGCAGGATGTGGCAACTACTTAGGTATAGTCCTACAAGTTTTACTATCAAAATGAAGAAAATATTTCATAAGTATAGCTCATACGTCAAGGAATAGAATGGCACAGTGTTAGGGCTAAGCTTGTGTATCTTCTGAGGTGAGATGTAGGTGTATGTTTTGTATTCCACAAAGTTCTCCGCCAGGAGGTCGTTGGGGCCATAAGTAGTGAGTGACCAGCTATGATTCTGTTAGTGACCCTACCCACAGGCACTGAGAAAGAAAGGCCCGGTGTGGAGTTCCTGTAAAGATTGCAGGGCTGTATGAAAAAGAACGCTCTTTGCGAATTACAGGAAGTCTCATTAGCACTCTGCTGGCTGAGATAAGAGGCCTGATATCAGTTTGCTACTCACTGGGCTAGCAAATGGGGCTGCAGCTCAAACTCCTACATTGCTCCTCAGGGCAAGTTGAGGCTCTCTGCTGTGATAAAAATGCACAGCTTTGGAAACCCAATAATGTGGGTGTTCTCTGTCTTATAGTGTCACTAGGGGGTTACTAGGAAGCAGAATAGACTCAGTGGTACTGAATTTCCATTGGCATGAGGGGATGGCACATCCTTGTCTGCTGAAAGTAAAGAGGAATAGAGCCACTTGTGAAACAACATCCGACAGTATGCAGGAAGCCTCCATGGAAAATGAGCAAAACCCCTCACAACTGGACCAAGAACAGCATCGGCATAAACAAAGAAGACCGAAGCTGTCAAGGCTGTAATCTTACTCGGTTCCTCATTTAACACTGTGGAATGGTTAGGTAGCCAGAGACAGAAACCAGGTGTTGTTCCTCTCCATGCCAAGGCCCTCACCTATAGGAATTTGGAAGCCAATAAAGGCTAAGGGGCATATGCCAATTCAGGGAGGCGGTGCACCTGGGTGCGCGCAAACTAGGCCAGGTGGGCTTAATTCAGCCAGTGGGGTCAACTAGTACCCTCGACCACACCTACTAGCCAAAGGTACTTAGGCCAGAGCCTTGAGACCACTGCTCTCTTTCCCTTCGGCACCTTCTCGGCTTTCTGCTCGGCATTGCTGGGTCTCTCTCTCTGATGCCAGTCCGCCACGTGTGGGTGAGAGGTCCCATGAGGTCGCTGTGTTCGTGACTGTAAAAGCTGGAACTTCTGTCCTTTATAAACACCCACAGAGATCGCAAACCAGACTTCGGCATGAATTCTTCTCATGTGAAGCCAAGAACCAAGGTATTTCCCACCTGAGAAACTTAACAGAATCACCAGTCAAGATCTCAAATGATATATTTTGTTAGCCAAATCTATAAAATCCATTTGAATGGATTAAAGGCAACAATGTCACTTTGATGACTCATTTGGTGCACCTGACACGAGACATTGCATTTTCAACCAGCTTGTATCCTGGGAAAGCTCTCTGCTCAATACGAAAGACTGGAGACATGATGTAGCTGAATTATGGGTGAAGAATACCCAGTCTGCCGTGGACCCCAGAAGAACAATGCTTCACAGATGATTATGGTGAGTTCTTTGTCTCTTGTACTGTAGACATCTTAGAGAAGGGCATTATTCATGGTAGACTACAGAGACTCTCAAAGACATTCATTGACACAGTGGCTCTACCAATGACCTCAAACATAATGATTGCGAGGACTTCCCGTGACTAAGCAGTATTGAGTCACGCTGAGAAAGGGTTGACGTGAGTCGGGATTCACCAGGAAGCATTTAGTAACACCCACCACAGCATTTTCCAGTCCCTTTTCCTTTATAGTTCCATCAGCATATGATTCACAATTCATCTGAGTGAATCGTTCAATCATATTTAAAAGAGTTGTGTCATCGTCACCTCCGTGAATCACAGAACATTTTCTTCTTGAACTCATTGTTGTTAGCATCCCATACCCCCCAACTTGGCCTGCGTGTCTCCAGGTAGTTCACCCAGTTAGTCTCTGTAGGTTTACCTACCTGGATTTCACACTTAGAAAATCACGTGAAACAAGAACAAGAAGCAAACAACAAAAACAGCAAAGCCGATCAGAGAAAAAACTCAACTGAAAAGAAAGAAACAAGTAAAACATTTGTCCAAAGGGAGAGTTGATACATCCTATTAATCTGTTTATGAATATAAATTTCTTTAACAGCAACATTAATGTCACATTTTTAGATTGTGCAAAAATTAAAGAAATATGAGGATAACTCAAACCCTAATTAAGCTTAAGTATTATCATATTTTTAAAAATAGGTATGCAAATTGAAAATTATTTAGGATTTTAATACTTACAGGCAACTATTATGAAAATTAGAAACCATAAAGCCAAACATGATTACTCTCTACACAAGTGATTTACAGATTCAGAGGGACTTTGCTAATTCTCACCAGATTTTAAAATATTATTGATCAAGTGAGTTCTGTTGGTCACTTCAAAATGGAGTGATTTGCTGCAGAAAAAAGAACTGCATTTTCTAACACTTTCTTCAGCCAGGACGACACACAGATGATTGTCTAAAACAGTTGGGCATTTGTACTAAAGTGTGAAGTATTTAGAAGTATGTTAAATCACTTTTTCTGTTGTTTTTAAAATCTCTTTTCAGCTATATTTTTAGTCCTTCATCATAAAGGTAACATAGCAGAAGCCTTTTGAGCTTTCAAAAGAAAAATAATTATATTACTGAAATTGTCTGGGGAAGGCCCTTCAAGGGCAAGCATTTTTATTTTCTAAGGAATGAAGTTGTGTGTTAATTCGAATTGCACATGAGATTTCATCGTTTCTATATAAGAAAGTTATTTATAGAGTTGACACCCATGTTCTTTATCATTTATGTGACCCTTTTCACAATGTAGGTTTATTGTGCTATAGTACTCTTCTTTCCATTACTGCACTACCTACAATCTCAATATGGAGAGAGAAAACCAGAATTGCACTTATCTGTAGGGTAAAAAGTTAAACTTATTGTTGCCATGTTGACTCTGACCATGCAGCCCCATATGTTACAGAGTGCAGTGCCTTCCCCAGAGCCATGTACTCTAGTCTGGACTCTGATGGTTGTAGAAGTTGAGGAGATGCTTCCTGGGGCCAGACGGCCCCCCCTTGAAGTTGGTACTAGAAAGAAAACTTTATGTCACCCACCTCTCTCAGGAAACATCAAGTAACAACATTGATAAATATTTCAAGAGTTCAATATAGTCAAAGTCATTTATATATATAGTACAAAATTATGTTACTTAAATATCTATATCTATATAGATATAGATATTAATTGAGTAACCATAGAGAGCAGAGGAAATTCTTATTACTTACAGATACAGGGATTGAGTAAATCTATATACCATTCAGCAATAATACATGAAATATGATCTTTTAATATAGATAAAAATGACTGACTCCTAGCCTGAGGGAATAACATCATGAACGGTCTAGAAAGCTAAAAGGACGATGAAGGGTGGAGCAAAATGCGGGGGGTTTGCACGTATTTCACTGAGGCCAAGGGATTTGCCATGTGTCTAGACAAGTCTATACAAATTAGTACAGATACAATTTTTCCAATGGGATCGTGCCCCATCACTTTCATTTTTGTAGCTCTACGTTTGGGAATGCCTCCTTAGAAACACAATTCGAAGAAATTCTTTGTTTGTTTTTCGTTGATGTAAAGGACCAGAAAGCTTCGGTGCTGGGACTATGGCACACGGCGGAAGCTGCCATCTGTTTTATGAGTCTAGGAAATGGCACTGGGATTCTCAATTACAGAAACACTGCTTCTGCACTGGCATATGACTATTCACTCTGTGAGCACAGCGGAGGCCTATTTCAGGCTAGTTATTCTGGCAGACTGAGACCTCAGATTAGAGATGGGAGGGCTAATAACGTGGAAGGGAGTAGACGAAATCCTGATTAGAGGAAAGGGAAGACACACCTTTTGGCTCCTTTTGGCAAAGGAAGTCCCCAATGGAAGATACAGTTAGGGTTTTACGATCATTTTCTGCTTCTTATTCCCAAAGTATACAAAACTGCCCTCACACAGAGTGTGAAGCAACATTAACGAGTCTCTTTCTTTATGAGAGAAATTAAAAAAAACTTACTTAACGCTTTTTCAGCATGCAAAGTGCTTCGAAAATATAAACCCATTTAATTCTGAGGAAAACACTTACACTAGAAATATCTGAGGCAGAAGACTTGAATATAAGCTCTTCCTCATTAAATGCATTTAGACAATCCCTTCATGTTTTAAACAAGAATATTAACCTACGCAGTCGTTTCAGGTTTATTTAGAAAACTTTATGAGTTTACACCCATTTAAATAAGCCACAGTTTGGGCATGTTGTCAGGAGAGGCCCGTCCCGGGGGAGGACATCAGGTTTAGTAAAGCAGATGGGTAGCGCAGGAGAGGAAGACCCTGACGGAAACAGGTAGACGCAGCGTCGGGACAATGTGTCCAAGCGTAGAACTCACTGGGAGGGTGGCCCAGGACTGGTGTTCTTTTCTTCTGTTGTGTATAAGGTCGCTATGGGTTGGAACCAGCTCTTTGGTACGCAATAATAAGCAATAAAATGCCTCAAAAAGTGTCAGTTATTATTAAGGATCCATTAAAATCATGGCAAGTATTGCCAGCGCTATCAATATCCTGCTCTCTTCCAATGTTGTATTCAGAATACTCAAAGGTCTCGCAGTCAAACACGGACACAGCCTCGTTCTGGTGAACGGTATGGGAGTAGAAGTTGCCTGCCCTACCGTATATGAACGGCAGTGAAAAACTCTCTTAGGAGTCCCTCATTTGTCTCTTGCCCTTACTACACACCAAGAGTCCAGACTTCCTCCATGCTTTACCTGTAAAACCGTGCTACCTGCACCTGCTACGGTGTCGGACTGACTATGGGGCTATTTTCTCATTTTAAAACTTTCTATATGAATAGCACATAGATATTAAACAGCAGAGAGAATGTAATAAACCTAGGTACTCCTTGCTCAGTTTTGTAACAATTATTAGCTCTTGGCTACTCTTGTTTCCATGAGTTTGCTCAACACTCCCCAGATTAATTTCTAGCCAAGTCTTTAAACTACCTCATTTGATTTGCAAATGGTTCTCTGTGCATGTGCAAAAGATGACTCAAATCATGATTAAAATACTCCACCATACCCACAAATTGTAATGCTTCTTTCATGTAATCGAATAAGCAGTGAGTGTCTTAGTGCTCTGAGGAGCTCTTATTTTATCTTATTTCATTTTCAATAAAATAAGATACATATAGCGCAATTATTAACATGTCTTATTGGTGTGCATTTTCTCTTTTTAATTTTGCATGTATATTTATGAGAGAAAATTGTCTTTAAATTGTGTTTTCTTAAAATATCATTTTTAGATTTTCATGTCAAGCTTCCTAATACAAGCTAGAGAGTATTGCTGTGTTCTGTGAACGTTTTCTTCAACATTTGTATAATTACTTCATTAAAGCGTTGCCAGATATATGAGATTAGTATGGAAGACCTGCAGCTTGTTTGTTTGAAAAGTGTGTAGGTTTGTTTTGTTTTGGTGTTACAGAGTAGGGCATTTTGATATCAAATAATACCAATTTTATTCCTTATTAGGTTATGATGACTATCTGAGAGTGGAATATTCACACTACTGTAAAACCCATTTCTCTGAAAATGGCATGTAGACCAGCTGTAGTCTTAAATCCAGCAGGATTTAATGTAGTAGAAATTGGCACACTGATTCCCCACTAGCTTTTGCCCCATACTTTCTCATTTTCAGTTGTGGATTTTTCCAGTTTCATCGATGTAGAATCCTTTATCAAGTTTTTTTTTTCTTCTGAAATTCCCCAGATGGATAGCCAGACCTAGAAGCTCAATGATATTCCACTTAGTATATTTGGATTTATGGCTCCTTAGCTGGTCCGTCTGTACGTAAACATTGTCTGGTCACCTAAGTATGCATGACATTAGCAGTCATTTGGTGAATATTGTCTTGATGTATTTCGTCATTTGGTTGTTGCCTACCACCAAGCTGGTCTTTGAGCCTTCCTTATCCATAATGCATAACGGAATGAAATAGTCCCCAGTTCGGAAGAAGCTCTGTGATCAATGGCATATCACACTGCATATTTTGTAATCTGTAACTGTTTTTTTCCCCCAAAGTTTTGTGTGACTTTTACCCTTTGCAGGTCTGTATTTCTTCACACTGATTCATTTTACTCACTCATGACTACATTTTTCAAGCTGCAGGTCTATGTCTTCATTTAGAATTTTTTAGAGCAGATTGGTAATAATGTACTGTTTTTCTTATTTGGGAATGTCTTAATTCCATTCTTATTAAGAAACTTCCCAAGTGTAGGATTCTTGAATATCATGTTTGTTTTTTTTTCAAGACTGCCTGTTAACCTTAATAGTCGTTTGAAGTAAAACAGTGCTTAATCCTACTGGAGATCTTTGGTGTACCAGTTCATCTTTCTTTCACTGTTTTCAGGATTTTTTAGATTCTGTTTCCAGCAGTTTGGATATAAAGAACACAGCATGTTATGCCTCTTGTTTATTTTACTTAGGGTTTATTGAGCTCCTTGCATGTGCAAATTCACCTCTTTAATCAAATTGGGAATGTTTGGGCAATTATTTCTTAAAGAATTTTTTTCTATCCTTTTCTTGTTTCCCTCTCTTGGCACCCCCATAGTGCATTTATTGGTCTAGATCTATGAGGTTCCTATACTTTGCTATTTATTTATTCTACTGTTCCTTGAGCTGATTCATTTCAGTTCACTTCTCGGTCTTCCCTGGGATGGATGGGCACAGTAGCTTTAACCGCAGATTTAGACAACATGTATTATTATAGAGTTGTCACAGATCCAGGCAACATTTTGACCTATTACGGTTATTTCCATTATTTCATACTTTTCTTTATTTATTTGTTCATATTGTCCTTTACTTCGTGGATTATATTTAGAGCAATTCTTTTAAAATTCAAGTTGATCAGACCCAATCTTTAGTCATTTTCATGGATGGTTTTGGTTAGCTTATTTTGACCCTTTTGTTAGCATCTTTGTCCATTTGTCTGTTTGTCTTATGATTTGCTGCTATTGATAATGGGACTTATGAATACTTTAATAGAGTTGTTCTAGGACTTAGGTCTTTCCCTTTGACACTGTTTGTGATATTTGTTCTTTCTTCCACCACCTCATTCTTGCTTCCTTTCTTCTCCCTATCTTTATCTTTCTCTCCTTCCTTTCTGCTTTCTCTCCTTCCTTCCTGTATTCTCTCCCTGTAAAATTTTGAACGATGTAATAGTCCATTACATGTTTTTTACATTTCTATAATGTTTGAGAAGGAACTCTATTGGAGGAAAAGAAATAAAAGCAATGCTTCAGTCTTTGCAGTATGATTCTATGCTGGAACACTTCATAACCCAGCTGACCCTGAGCCAGTAGATCTAACGGAGAAAGTCTTAGATGATCTCAGGCCTTTCTGGACATACATATTGTCCTAAAAGGTCACATGCATGTTTAAGTTATGCATCATTGAGAATTTTGTAATTCCATTTTCACCAAGAATTTTCCCCAGAATATTCTCAGAGGTTTTATCCAGACATCCAGATGATCTTTTTCTACCAGGTGGCATTGGCTCCACAGTTTGCCTATCCCAGGATGGATGTAACACAAACAGAAAGCTTGCTTCAGGCCATCCTTTAAGTAGTGATTTGACTGATTTAGTCTGGCAAGCACTTGGAAATGTCCTTTACTTACTCCATAACCAAGGATTGAGATAAAAAATGACAAACGTGGCTACTCCTTCCATTGGGAGGCCAAGTGTGTGAGTGCGTGTGTGGATGTTAAAGTTGGTAAGATGAAAATTTCCTCTACAACTCTAGTAAGCCTTCTCAAAACTAAACTTCTACTATCACGATGTTCCATGGGAAGGCATTGGGTTATACATAGGTGACTGTACACCTCATTAGATGGAACACACAGGCCCCTAGGAGAAGAGATGATGGATAATTTGTCAAACTCCAAAAGAAGGACAGGAACACACGACCACTTCAAGAGGTGGCATGTGATCAAGAACCAGTGGTCCTGAAAGCAGAAGTTCTAGCTGCAGTGAAAAACGCAGCACCAGGAATTGACAGAATATCTATTTAAATGCTTCGACAAACTGGTGAAATAATAAAAGATTGGGTAATAATCTATGCCAAGACAGCTACCTGTTAGAGAGAGAATAGGTATCTATATGCACCAACTCCAAAGAAGGTGACCCAAAAGAATGTATTGGTAATGGAACAATATAAAGAATATCACATGAAAATACAATTTTGCTGAAGACCATTCAATAAGGGTTGTAACAGTACATTGTCAGGGAGCTGAAACCAGAAGAGGACATGCTACTAGGGATGTCATTGCTGATGACATATGTATCTTGGTTGAAAACAGACAACACCAAGGAGATGTTTGCTTGTGTTTTATTGACTATGTAAAGCTATATCTGTGGATCACACTAATAAGAAGGCTAGAAATTCCAGAGTACTTCATTTAACTCGTGTGGAACCTGTGCACCGAATAAGAGGCAGTAGTGTGAACAAAAATTGGTAATCATATATGGTTTAAAAGCAATTTATATTTAATTCATATTTGGAGGGAATCTTTCCAGAGCTGGGTTATATGGAGAGGAATGCAGCATCAGAACCTCAGGAAGACTTATTAACACCATATCATATGAATATAACTTAAAGCAAGAACTGTTAAAAGTTGATTGATATGAGGAAAGTATATATAAGAATTATTTGTCATCATTGAATACTTAATTTACACTGATGTAGGGTTTATTTTTACTTGTTATTGTGAATTGGATTAGGGTTTAAGAGTACATTAGATCAGTTTTCCATTTAATAGCTCATACACATTTGTTCCATCTCATTGATTGCAATTGTTATAATAAAGCATAATTAATCTAAATAAAAAGGAGGATTTGAAATACCCACTGATGAAATTCAGGATTGCAGCCTTCAGCATAGATGGAAATTCGATGCGAAGAAAATCAAGATCCATATAAAACTGGACCGGTGGACATCATGATAAAGAGAGAAAAGATTGGAGTTGCCAAGGATTTCATCTTACTTGACCCATAGTCAATGCTCAGGACAACTGCAGCCAAAAAATCAAGTGACAGTTCACTGGGAAAATCTGTTGTGCTGACCACTGTGACGTTTGAGGCACAGAGGTGCCACTGTGAGGCCTTAGGTTCTGTTGACTCATGCCACAGTATTTTCAGTCACCTCACTGCTTGTGAAAGTTTGAAAAAAATAAATAAGGACGGCTCAAAACAATTGATGTGTTTGAATTACGGTGATGTTGAAGACTGTTGAAAGCACCATGAACTACTAGGAAGGAAGCACATGTGTCTTGGAAGTACTGCTGTCATGCGTCTTCGAAGGGAGGCTGAAGAACCTTGACAGTGCATCCTTTCTCCATGTCTTCAGGTGAAACCAGGCCCTGGAAGAGGCGATAGTGCCGAACCAAGAAGGGCAGCTGAGGCAGGTCAATTCTCAATGAAATGGATGGACACAGTGGCAGTATATTGGGTCGTGAGTCATTGAAATCCATCACCAACAACATCCAGTGAATGGAAGGATCCTATTGACCCATTCGGAAGAATGTCTGGGCTGTTATGTGGAAAATGGTTTTGAGAGAGACAAGACTCAAGGTAAGTTTGTAGGATTTCTGATTGCTGCTATAAAGCATTTTCAATGCCTATTGTTAACGAAACTATTATTTGAAATACAGAATAGGATAGTAAATTTTCTTGACCATTAAAATGACTAATGCTAATAAATAGAAAGTTTGTGAACAGCCTATGATGTAATTGAAGTGAGTTAAATGTAAGATCCATCCAAGAGAAGGAACTCCCAAGACTCCCGTCGTCAATAACTCTAATATTCTAAAGACTGATAAAAGTGCCAATTTTCTGTCAATTTTAAGTCACAATATAGCTTGTCTACTATTTATTTTATCTCCCTTCCATTGATATCTCTAAACCCTTTTATTTTTACTTAGATCATGGCATCATCTGCAGAAAAATGAGATTAAGTAAAAATCATCTAGTCTATGCTATTGTGCTTAACTACATTTTCTATTAAAATTAATTTTATAAGGAATGTTGTAGTCATATACTCCCTTGAAGATTGACTACTCTTTTCTAGAATCTAAAATATCTGTAGTAAAAGGACTAAGATATACAGTCCTATTGGGGCCAAACAAAATGATTTCGGTAATACGGAAGTCGTTATGACACAGAGTTCATGTTAGACCAAAGGACTCTTGATTATGGTGGTGATCATGTTTCCTGAAGTAATTACAGTAATAGGCAACTCTTATCAAACCTGGGCTATGATCTGAGTTGAGGGACAACGATGGGTCAGTTGTAGCCTTCTCACTTTCTACGTAGAGTCCTGGTCTGATTCTGGCCAGTGCGTTGCCTGGGCATTGAGGCCTGTTTGTTGCTATGATGCTAAACAGGTTATAAGCAGACTCACACAAAATTGGTGGTCTTCCAGTAATTAATCAATGTAAACGTCATGAATCACAACTTATCACAGGGATGGAGCAGAGCCTGGTAACTTTTTAGTTCGTTGTGTATAAGCTATCATGAGTTGGGGGATAACTGAATGACAGTGAACAGCAAAAACGCCAGTGGGTTTATAATAAAGGCCAATGCATGGATTTTTATATTTGTTTTACACTCTCAGAAATCTGAGGATATAGGTTATATTATTAAGACTCTAAAATAAGCATTCTGGGGTAAAGAAAAGGAAATCATATAACTCAAATTTCATACAACGAGAACCATGGCCCAGCTTGTTTTGAATAAATGTTGGTATTTTCCAAACCTGCCATTGTTTTCTTCATTAATTTGACAGATAATTAGTTACCTAATGCTTTGTATGTTCCAAAAATGATACTTTGTCCACATAGAACTTGCCATCTATTGACATTATGACTCCACTCTGATGTGTCCATTTTCAGTGTTATATTTAAAGGGAGTATTCATGAGTACATCTCTGTACAAATTCTACGGTCGTTTAATCCATCTATACAACTCTATTTAGTTTTACTTTTATTATTTCATCAAATTGGATATTTTTGCCTTTTGCATTTCCAAATAAATTTCACAATGAGTTATAGGTTTCAGCAAAAGTACATTTTAAGATTTCATTGAATATATGTGCTAATTTTCAGAGACTTCATGTTTTTTTACAATTTTGTATATTATTTTATCTATATTTTTGTTTAAAATTGGATCTAAGCAATAAAATCCATTTGTTATTAAAAGAGTCTACTCAATAAACAAAATAATAAACCATCACCATTCTAAACAAATATGCCCCAGGTCTCTGGGTCACATACTAATTCCCATGTATCCATCACACACTAAAAGAAGTAAGAATAAAACATTTTAAACAAAATATTTAAAAAAACAAAACAGAGGTAACACTTCCTAGTGCACATTATGAAGTATGATATGAAAATTTAAAAAGATTATTATACTATAAATAACTTACACACCAATTTCTCTAATAAATATTGATACAAAATGTAATGAGGTAGAATATGTGAGCAGATCATGTTTGCTTGATAAAAATATAGCAAAGAGCAATTTGATTGCAAACCTAAATAACATGAAAACAGAATATGATCATTTGAATATTCTATTAAATAATATACCAATATTTTCAAAAGACATCAATTTTTTTAGGAATAACTAATTGACAATTTAGAGAAAAACTTAGATGCTGTTATGTATTCCATACTTCCAGTTTTATGAATACAGTAAAGCATAATTTAGATAAATTAAAGAAATGCTAAATCCAGATAGGTTTACATCATTTTCATGGATTGAATGACTCATTACTTTTAAGATAAACATTTTCTCCACATTGGTCTATAAAGCCAATGTGATTTCATCCTAAATACTATCACACTCACTTTATACAACAGATGTTACAAACTACAAACACCTGGGTTTCTCTGCCTAAGAAATAGTTGCCAACTTTGTGCAGCTAAATTAAGATATTTTTATTCTTTGAAGGGTCTCAGAAGACCAAACATGAGAACTTAAAGTGAAATACCAAGGGAATTTCTCAGGCTGATTGAGTTAAATTACCTTATTTCTATATAATTTTAGATGATAAAAAATGTTGGGAGGAAGTGATTTGAAGCCACCTACTTTTATCTTTTTCTCATATGGAAATAGCTCTAAAATGGCAAAAATTGAGCATCCCTGCCATTTCTCCATGTGGGCAAACTTTTTAATCAATCTGGTTAATAAGATAGACTGATAACCCTCTGAAAAGTGCTCTAGTTCGCTTATGACCCATGAATTTTAATTAGAATGGCTTGGATATCTTCTTGCTTCAAATTTACTTCTTGATAGAGTTTTTTTTAATTTTATGTATATGAGTTTCACTGGTTTTGTTTCTCTAGATAAATCACTCTAAAACAAATACTTATCTCAAAATAAAACAATTGGATCTCTGGTGAGGTCACCAATCACAAGTCACTTCAAGTACGAAAGCAAAGGCTGTCTGCTTCCAGAAAGGTCTAAAGTCTTAGAAACCCCAAGGAATGAGGCCCTTATAGAGTCACTATGCGTTGGAGTAAAAATTAAATGAAATTGAATCATAAATGCTAGGATAGTCAATGTATGCGTGTGATAGGCTTTTAATGAAAAGTTCATGAAATACATTCAAAGTGAAAGCATTAGCGCATTCTTTACAAATGAAAACTCCTTTCAAGAGAAATCAATAATTCCATTTTAAAATTAGACACGTATAAAAGTTAAGTAAACAACATCATCAACCACAGCCTAACAATTTATAATAGAGTTTGAAATAAAATTAGTATTTTCCTGGCTGAACATCAATAACCAAAAACATACATTTCCCATCCTCATTACATCACATTCAGATTAAGTCAAGAAATTTGAATTTTAATTAGCACTCCATGCTATAATAATAATAATTATAATTATAAAGGCAGCTAATGTTTATTGAGCCTCACACACACGTTCTTATCTAAATTTAGAACACTCTAAATTTTATTACATGTTTCAAGGTTATTTTCAGATGAACCAACTCAAGGTCACATAGCTATGAGTCCACCTTAATGAGAACTACATGCAATAAGACACTGCGCATTCATTAAGAAACACTAAACTCTCGCTGAAGGCATGCATAGGTAAGAGATCACTTCCAGTTGGCTTTATAACTGCTCCCTAACCCCACAAAACAGATAGACAACAACCTACCCCCCTCATTTTCATCTTGTCAGTGCTGTCTCATAGTGACCCGCACCCCCCTGTTGGTTTCTGAGGCTCTACCTGTTGACAGGAATACAAAGCCCAGTATTTCTCCAGCAGAGCTGCTGGTGGTTGTGAACAGCCAACCAGGGAATGCCTTCCAATATGTAACCACTACACCACCAGGGACATAGAAACAAGAGAAACAAATACTAAAAGAAACAGTGACACTTAGCTTGTTTTGATTTATTAATATTTATTAGTGTTTCAATGTTTATCTGATATGGTTGGGCATTATATGAATGGATTTTTTTTCTCATGTGTGTGTGTTTGTAAATTTTATTGATTTGTAATTTTAAGGATTGCCTTGGGAATATCATTCTAGTCCAATATCCTGGCCTCTTCACAGATACAGAAATACAGACAAAAAGAATAAAATGACTTTTAGTATTCAATTGCTATTATTGTTAGGTGCCCTTGGACGAATTTTAATTCATAATGGTCGTACATACTTGGGCTAAATAGGCTCTCTAGAGAAGCAAAACCACTGATTATATCAAGTGGCTCCCAAAGTCGCAGAAGGGAGTAAGTGAGATGGTTCCACTCTATCATCAATCGTTAAACTAGAGGCTTGCCCTGACATGTGGCTGCCAGGATTGATGAACCAGGAATAAGGAAGACCATGGCATATGGACGTCGAATTGGATGTGTCCAAAGTAGGCAGGAAAGATGGCTCCCTGAGTCAGCAAGAAATATGGCTGACTATTGGCTCAAAACCCAAGACCCAGAACTGATGAGTCAGAGTCACGGTCCAGACCACCAAGAATCAAGCTAGCTTCGCCACAGTGTACTTACATATGATGTAGACCACGCCCTGAGGAGGCATCATTGGGTTTTGACCTGAGTAAGGTGTTACACTCCTCTTTCATCTTCTCAGAACTGCTTGACTTCTCATGGCATATCCCACTATTTTATTGATTACTTATGCTAGATGGCATCATGGGGGAGGTCTCAACTGCCAAGTTACTGAGACTCTTTTCCTAGTCAAGTTGACACGAACCTATCCCTGTATCTCAGAAGAAACACTACCTGGTCCTGTGTCATTCTCATGGTGATGATGCTGGAGTCCATTGTTTCAGCCGCTGACAGAGCTTTGTTTCTATAAAGAAACCAGACCAAGACGTTCTCTAGTCACTGAAAACAATGTAACTTTTGATCTTCATGGAATTATTTTATAGGTTCGATTTTACAAGTTCTAATGCAAATACCAATTTTCCAAACAATGAGTATAACATTAGAGGAGAGTTACATAGAAAAATAGATAGCATACATGAGAAATATATAAAATATCACTTGCACTAACCCATGTACTTACTAAGTTAAGAGATGCTGCATTGCCTTACTATTTACATATTACTACTCGGGGAGAAAAATTGGCTAATAACTGATGTGATTTGGAATACCTATATATCTTCAGTTTCCAAATATGGTTTTCCTTTTAGTTTCATATTTTAATTATCAGGAGCAATAGCACTGCTGGGATTGTAAAAAAGTATTTGTGCCAATGATTTCTGAAAATTCCTCCTCTCAATGTTCAAATTAATGAATGTCAAAACGGTCATAAAATTGCACATTCATATAAAATCATTCAAAGTGTGCAATTAGGGCTGGATTAAAAAATATACATCATAGGGATTTACCTGGCGGACATCAATCTATAGTTTTACTTACATCTGTGCTATTTTTACTTATTGTTCCCCCAGAAAAAATATTTTTAAAAAGCTATTTTCCTCACAGGAGCTGTTTATAATGAATGTGTCAGTACAAATGAGTTTTTAATCTACATATTTTTTTCCTTTTTCAATGACAGCCACTGCCATTCTAATTCACAGCAGAAATTAGAAGTGACATTTCCTGAGCCCAAATGCTTGGAATAGATTTAGGACACTGCAAGTACTCCTACTACGCTAACATAACGCCGTGTTTGCTGTATCTTCTTTTAAAAATACTTCTAATTTGTTATTTTTAATTTTTAAACCATAGATATCAAATTTTATTAGTGGTTACTAGGGTCAGTATTGAGAAAGGGGAGGATGGAGAATAGGGGCGATAGAAAAACTACATGGCTCATGGAATGGTACGCTTGCAGACACATTCTTGTAGTTCCTGTCCGTAACGCTTAAGCCTGGAAATAACTGAATGGGCAAAAGTTGTGTGATTGCCATACAAAGGGAGCTTCAAGAAGTTTGTGGGAAATTTCCATTATTTTAAAATTTATTAGCAGGCAACCCTGGGACTATTTCTTATTGGTGAATTGTTTGCTGACTTGCTCTTCCACCTGCATGGCCAGGCTCAGGGCCTTCCTGAAGCCTGGCATGGCTGAGAGGTACTTGGTAAAGTTGGCGAGGGTGGATTCTGCTTTGTTCTCAATGTTCTCCATCCAGGTCATAGTCAAGCTGTTTGGTCATCTCATGAGAGCTTAAGTCAGATTGGCCCTTGGTCAGGAGGAACACCTAAAGGTTTCTTGCTCCAAACGTGGTTGCTCGCTTTCTGACGAGCGTTCACTTCTTCCGAGTGAGAGAAGCAACAGATAGGGCATGGGGCTCACCTGGAGCTGAAGAGGTGCAAGGCCTTTCGGGGAGAAGGCACCACTGAGAGCACCGGCTCCGAGGTTTTCAAGCTGCAGCTTCTTCCCTGGTCTTCTAATTAGTTACCTAATAAAAGGTCGTTTCAGGAAATTCTTCTTCTCAATCATAAATTCTTTATCATCATTCCAAACAGGCACATACCTTACAATTAAAATATCCTATTAGTTTAAAGGTATCAGGGCAACTATTACACTTGAAATATAAATATGTATCATTTTATATATATGTCAAAATATGGGAAATAACATTTTGGGAAAATATTATATGCCACAAATACTTATAGCTTTAATTTTAATATCTGTGTAAGTGCCATGCACCAACTGATTGCACTGCGAGTGTTCCCATATTTAATCTAATATTAATAACAACTTACTGATATAAAATACTAACTGTAGTATTCTGATGTTCTATAATATTATTATGGCATACTGTTGAGAACAGTTTCTTTAACAATAGAAAAGTATAGAAAAGAAATAGATGTTTTAGGAATTGGTGGAAAAATAAGAATGTTGATTCGTATTTCCAGAAAATACTGTTTCTTATATGGTCACTTAAATGACAAGTTTCATGTATGATAAATATGACATAAGTGGCATTTCATCTCCAGCAAGAGCGAAAAATGTACATACATTTAAAAGAATACTCCAGAAGCAAAAATGAGATCCTCACAATAAAAATGTAATAACATGAAGCTTACTTAGGGATAAAATTATAAAAATTATATCACATATTCATTGAGGAAATTCTACATGAATAAAGGGGCATATTAGGTTTATGCAAAGAAACACCTGATTCCATAAGCATACTAACTCCTCCAAAAAGCTATGTAGATAAATGACAATAAATTAAATACTGATTTTTATTTGTTATGCATCTTAACCAGCCCACAAAGGCATTTTTAACTAGGATTTTGGGTGATTCATATTTACTTAATATCATAAAGCACATAGCTGAGTTTACTTGCGAGCTACCAAAAATCTATAACAAAGATATAGTAATTAATTGATGTTGCTATATATAGAAATAGAAATTGAAATAGAAGGCATAGAGCAGATCTGTGTTTGAATTTTAAAAGCTTCTGTATTAAATATTAGTAAGTTATACAGTAGAATAATGGACCATATATATGGGGAGAGTAAAATTTTTTCTTACCTTATTGTATATATAAACATAAAATGTAAATGATTTAAGGACTTAAATACAAAAGAAAAACTTTAATTGATATAAGATAATACATTTATGACTTTGTATTAGAAACACATTAAAGGTGGAAGTTGAAAATCAGACATCAGAGACACTAAAATTAGAAAAGTATACTTATCAAAAGTCACCAATAGAAGGTGTGAAATTAAAAAGCATGAATTTTGAAGATATATTTATAACATGCAAACTTGGCAAACCAAACAGAATGAATAATGGCGTCATCTAACCCAATGAGAAGTGAGAGGGTCTACACAGTAGGAAAACAGATGAAGTGCTTACACCATAACTTCAAGGAAGGGAACATACAGCAAACATGTAAATAGGAAATTTAACCTCACAATTCAGAGGGAAGTTAAAATAAATTTTAGAGTTATACATTATTTTACTCTGACCAGCTTAAGATGTGAAACCACTGAGATTCCGGAATGTAATAATTTTGGCAAAAATGTAGACAAATGAGAATACTGCTAGGATACTAAAACTGTATTTGAATAAGCATTTTGGAAAGATAATCCAGGTGGAACTTCTTTCTCATTGGCCAGGTGTAGCCCAGACAGTTCCATGCTGGTCAGTCCCCTAGATGGTAGGAGGCGCTGGGTAAGCGTTTGACAAGAGGGATGTTCAAACCAACCAGCCACTCTGTGAGAGAGCGATGAGGAGATTTCTTCCAGGAAAAGTTTACAATCACAGGAACACCATACAGGGTAGGTTTGGGCCCAAATTGCCTCTGTGAAGTTAGTCAAATGGAGAGTTGAAAGTCTGGGTCCATTAAGAAGCACGTTGGAAGACAGGCATGGTGAGTTTTCTTCTCAAAAAACAGCCATTACAAACTCTAACTACTACAGTTCGATTCTGAAACACATGGAGTCACCGTGAATCGAAAGGAACGCAAAGGTAGCTCTTATTTTTGTTTTCCAACCCAAGCCCCCTATATATATTCTACATATAATAGTCAGAAGAGATTTTTTCCATGTTTACCTGGGACATGTGTCATGTTACAATAGTAAAAATCACAAAATGTCTGGGACAGAAAAGCATAAATAAAGGACAGCATATTTAAGTAGTGGAAATGTATACAACAAGAAAAAGGAGCTAGATGTATGACCCATGAAATAATGTGCACTTAATTTAAAATATTGGGGACGAAATGAGTAATTTTGAATAGTGATTTTATTTATATGAATGATAACTATATACAGATTAGGAATATATATATTTGACATAATTTCTGAAGGATAAAGAAGTCAAAATAAAGACACAATTACTTTTCTGAATTGAAAAGCAGGGTTTGTGATTAGCAGGAAGTTCATAGGAGAATTCAAAGTTTGTGATAGTTTTTTTTTTCTTAATGGGGTGTTATGTATATGGGAATTTTATTTAGTCTATGGTGGTTACTTAATTTTGCATCACATTGAAGATCTAAAAGTTCACCTTCCTGTTGATGAACCACACTGAGACCTGTGCCTGCCCTGTGAAACTTCCACCGCCATTGTAAACACACGAGCTTGCCATCCGTCAGCCTGTGATCTTCCTGCATCCTGCATCGTTGCAGGTGACTGTGTGAGTCTGAGGAGGGACTGTGGACTAGTATCAGACTCATGGACTTGAGTTGCACTGGGCTGGGATGTTTTCCTGATATAAAAATGTTCTGGATAGAAAGCTCTCTCTTATACATATATGATTGCCTCTGGATTTGTTTTCCTAGTCAACCTGGACTAACACAAAACCTATAATAAAGTGATATAGCTAGGAGTATGATAGTCATGAAGAGATTAAAGAAAATAAAGTAGGCATTCAGTTGGCAATGATATGAAACAGAATTCAGCTTCAAGGTCAATTCTTACCATGATAGTAGAGCCATCATCTCCCTGGAAGATGCATCAGGCATTTTTAGGTAAATGCTACTACACATTTCTAACTGCGGATCTCCTAAAACCTCCTGATTAGAAATATATAGTTGTAGCAAGGATTTCTTAACCTGGATTACATGGATAGGATTCCGGTCATCTGTAAACCAATTGTGCTTCTGTGGCTGCAGATGTGCATCAGACTTAGGTCTGAGCAGGTCAGGTATTTTCTCATGTTCCCATATTTAGTCCAATGTAAGAGAGAATCGGAGAGATCGTGAATCAGTGTGAGTAGCATTACCAAATTGTCTCATCACCTTTCCTGGTCAACCTTGGTCAGCAACTCCAGGCAGCATTTTCTTTCTTTCCTCAGCCTCTTCCTATACTTTCTGTCTTTCTCAGTTTCTGATTCATCCATAATTGTTGTGAAAGCACCATCTAGCTTTGTTTGTGCTTGTTGACACCAGCGCCAGCAGGGCTCACTACCAGGCAGTCCCCTCTGACTCACAGCAACATTATAGGACTGGGTCGAACGAGACTAAATCTGTACAGGAATAGAAAGCCCCATCTTTTCCATACAGAGCGGCTGGTGGTTTTTGAACTGCCGACCTTGTTAGGCACCGTTACATTGATTCTGACGCATAGCGCCCCAAGCACACCAGAACAAAACTCGGCAGGTGTGGTGGCATCCTCCCAATTGTTGCCTTTCAGCCCCTGATTACATGCACGGTGGAGATCCGTTCTTTCATTTTTTTCTGTGACATTTATATACTATATATTGTATTTTTAGGTTCACATAATATACATTAAATTTTTGCAAATGCAAACATAAAGAAATTAAGTTTAATGTACAACCTAAAATGTGCAGAGACTGTTATAGAAAGAACATCAACTACAAGTCACCCAAACACTCAATAAAGTAGCTTGCTTCTCATCTGATCAGAGAAAGAAAAGAAGGAAGACAAAAAAACAACAAAAAAAAAACAGATGGAAGAATATTCATGAATTGCATTCTGTGCAAATTTTAAAGCTTACACTGCTATGTCCTGGGTAAAAACAATTGATGTAGCTTTTTTTTTTTTTGGTCTGATCAGAGCACCTCTCAGCAGAGTTTTTCCCAGGCTGCTTCACATCTGGCTTTTCTCCTCTCACACGCCTCTAGCAGTAAAAATAGCTGGAGAAAAATGATACACAGAGAAGAGCAAGAATCTCTGATCATAAATATGCACTGTAATTTATTTTTAGTTTATGTTATCTCATTTTACAATTGATATTGTAGAAAGAATGTTACCTAGATCTGGCTAGATTGTCTAAGCTTTTAGAACAACAGAAACAAAAATAACACCCCTGTACTTAACTGCACACTAGACATAGAACTTGAGGGCCCCGAGAAGAGGAGGAGGGCTTTAGAAACCAGGGCCACTTGTCATGTGAGTTGCTGCTGCTGTTGCTATTGTTAGGAGCCGTGGAGCTTCCTCTGACCTAGAGCAGTCCTACCCACACCAGAGCCAACCACTGTCCAGCCTTGAACATCTGCACAATTGCTGCTCTTTTTTTTCCCATCGCTTAGCCTCTCAGCCACGCCATCGGAAGAGCCTCCCTCTTACGCTGACCTATTTTACCAAGCAGGGTATCTTTTTCCTAGGAAAGACTCTCACCACCCTGACTTCTAAGGACCATTCTGCCTGTACTTTCTCCTCTACGTATGCATCTGTCTTGGTGTTCCATGGAATTCTCAGGATTCTTAGATAGCATCGTAACCCAATGTCTACTGCTATCACAAACGGCTTTGTCCATGTGAAAACTGGAGGTTCTGTTAAGATGCTTTTCACGGAATAAAATCTTCCACGATTGGGCAGTGCCTTGTAAGGATTCACCAAAGTACTCTTCTTGTTGTGGTTAGGTGTGTCAATTCTGACTTATAGACCCTGCGTGCAGAAAATGAAATGTTACCCAATTCTGTCCCATCTTAACACTTTTTATTTGTAAGCCCATTGTTGCAGCCACTGTGGCAATCTGTTCCTTGATGACCTTCCTCTTTTCTGTGACTCCTATTTTAATCACCATGACGTTCCTTTCCAAGGCCTGCTCTATCCTGATAGCATGCCCGAAGTGTGTGAGGTGAGGGCTCGCCATCCTCACTTCTGAAGAGGATTCGGGCTGCACTTCTTCCAAGGAAGTTTGTTTTTCTTCTAATAGTTCATCATATTTTAAAAATTCTTCAGGAGTGCCATGGTTAAGTTAATTATTTTAACTTCCTTATTCATACCAGGCAGATGAAAATACCATGATTGCATTGTAGTGAAAGGAAATTTATACTTTCCTTAGATAAAGAGGACCCAACAATTTCTAACAAGAAAATTTTTATGGGTTTATATTTACAAACAATGCTTTAGCAGACAAATGGCAGTGGTGATAGAGTTTTTATTTGTACAACCATAAAGTTTATGTCATTGAACAACTTATTCTATGACTATTTTGACTTTTCATAGCTTATAATAAGCAGTAAATAGTTGGGGAGAGGGAGTCTAGGTCGCATCTTTTAGAGAAACTTTCTTTATGCCTAGTTTTATTGAGTTCTTTCAAGATGCCCACTTCTGAATGAACATTCCTATAAAACTTTCTGATGACGATTTTAACAGTATATTCTTCTTCTGCATAACTTGTTATGAGAGTAGAAAGCATCAGCTTTCACCGATACAGAGGCTGGTGGTTTGAAACTGTTGACTTTGCTGTTAACAGCCCAATACATAACCACGACATCACCAATAGGTAACCCCACGATATGTAGAGAAAAGTTTGAAATTGTCAAGAGAGTTTTCTTCTTGGATCCACAATCAATGTTTAAGGAACCAGTGCGGGGATTGACCAGCTATCCCGCACCAAGCTACATCTGAAATGAGGCATGGGGATAAACGAAAAAAGAGACATGTACAAAGTATATGGGATTGGGAGGACAACAGTCTGATGGACTGAAGCACTGAGTATACAAAAAGCTTGGTTTTTATACTATTCATACAAGGGAGTGGTTATAAAACAAATAGTAAAGCACTGCTCTAAAACCATTCTGAACCTCTTATCTGTGCAAACATTACTTAACTAGGCCCATTGTGTAAATACTTGAACAATAAAAGCTCTACATTCTAAGATAAGCACAAAGACATACAAAGTTCAAAATAATCTTAAGGAGGTCATAAAGAACTGAGTTATCTCGCAATGAATGCATTTAGCTACAAGGTAAACAGAGGCATGGGGACTAATTAGTCACACACTAAGAAACACCTGGACCAGCCAATGGCCTCCTACAAACCAGCAGTCAAGAGATTTTTTAAAATGCACTGTATTGCATAAATCTGCAGCGCAAACCTATTTACAGTGTTGCAAAGCAAAGATGTTACATTGAGGACTAAGGTATACTTGACCTAAACTATGATATTTTCAAATGCCAAATATGCATGAAAAAGTTGGACATTGAAGAAGGACAACTGAAGAAGAAGAATACATGCATGTCATTATAATGCTGACACAAAGTATTGAAAGTACCATGGACTTACAAAGGAGCAAACACATTTATCTTGGAAGTAGTATGGCCAGAATGCTCCTTAGCAGCAAGGATAGCAGGAATTTGTCTCACGTACTTCAGATATGTTGTCAGGAGAGACCAGGTTCTGGAATGGGACATTATGCTTGGAAGAGTAGAGGGCCAGTGGAAACACTGAAGGCCCTTCACAAGATCTGATGAAAGAGCGGGTACAACAATGGTCTAAAGCATAAAGATTTAGAGGGTGGTGCAGTGATGGGCAGTGTTTTGTTCTGTTGTACAGAAGGTTGCTATGTGATGGCACTGACTCTAGAGCATCTACCAGCACATTCTTCTCATGAACTTCTCACCTTGTCACCTTGGTACCCGTGGAGCCTCCTCTTCAGTACAAGCTGACCTTAGGTTCTGGCACACTATGGAGTATCTGATCTTCTGCAAGGAATTTCTGTGTTCATTCTGTGGCCAGCTTTTCCAAATAGGCATGTACGACCCTGATAGCTCTTATGTAGTAAAATGTCTCTACTACTGATAGCCTCATCATGCCATAGCTTGAACTTCCTCTCATTAGTATGTAGTTAAATGACCACACCACTGATGTCTTCATCATGTCATAACATGAACTTTTTCTATGATCTGGGTCTCCCTGTCTCTCTCTCATTCTCTTTCTTTCTCTCAAGTGTGTAGAAGGGCATGGTGGAATTACTATTAGTGTGAGTAATTGGCAAACGCACATTGGCCAAAGTGAAGATATAAGAAGATAAAAGCTATTCCCTAAGAAATATTAGTGTTTTAAAATGCATGGTCTTTTACACTTGTAGTGCTATATTATTTATTTTTCAAACAATAGTTATTAATTCTTAAAATAATTATTATAGTGATTTTCAAATTCATACAGTTGGAAAATTAAATTTTTCAAAGTGCCAAATTTAGTAGGTAGAAAATGTAAAATATATTAAAAATGTGAATCGTATAAAGAGGCTAGTGATTGTAAATCAGATCAACTTTAAGGTAATGGTTTTTGAAACATAACGGTTAGTCATTCAATTAGGAAGAGATGAATCTGAGCCTAGGTGTTCAGCCTCAGCAATTTTGGTTAGTTATGAATGTAATCTTCTGGAGGAAAAATACCATAATTTTATATGAAGGATCAAATGGTTACAAAGCATACCATTTTATATTTAAAATGTGGTGAACTTAAGCAAGATAACATTGAATGTAACAACAGAAACAATGAGGCATATAAAGATTCCCAAATAATGTAGCAGTTTTCTCCTATAGTTCATCCTAAGAAGGAAAACAAATACTCCACATGTCATTGAAGGGTTGTGAAGGTGAGGTACTAAAGGTTGCACCTGCCTGATTTAGTGTGTGACATTAATACTGTTGTCAATTACATAGGAACACCCATCCGATTTTGCTGTGGCACAAGGATCCCACGGGCTTCAGTGAGGGTGTGTGTGGAGTCGTTCTGTTTTGGAGGCCTACTTTTCCATCGGGGTCCTTGGGGCATGGTGGCTATGCATTGGGCTATGGAAGGTCAGCAGTTAGAAACCGAAGCAGCTCCTCTGGAGAAAGGCGGTGCTTTCTACTCCAATAAACAGTGACAGTCTCAGAAACCCACTGGGGGTTGCTATGAGTCAGCACTGACATGATGGCAGTGAGTTACCTTTTTCATGATAGTTATTTTGGTATTAATCTCTTGAAGTTCATGACCGTCTTCTAGGATGGTTTGCACATATTTAGTTAAAAAGTCTCTATATGCTCTACATTTGTTAAGTTTTATCTGAGGGATACAAGGTACCTCTGCCTGTTCATACTAATGAAACACTGATTGTGACCATCTTTAACATGGGTGCCTAGGTTGTTAAAGGGGATTCCGTTAAAACTCATCCTTAAACCCATGTCAGGTATAGCATACATGTCCCAATCCAGCCTAACAGAAGTCAGGAACACAGACTGGTTCTATATAACCAAAAGGTGGCATTGAGGTAAAACAACAGATTTTTGAGCACTGTTGCCAGGCAATGAAAAACAAATCAGTAGTTTGTAAGGTTATAACTGATGCACATTCAAATATTACAAGTTACCCCATAGGTTTGATGAGGGCTGGGTTATTCATATAGGAGCAATCAGATTGTTCCCAGCAAAGTGGGGTAATCTGACTTAGTAGCCTAACTTGCATAATTGTAAATCATTGGTCCATTTAGACTATAGACCTTTGCCCAAAGAGTCAACAAGTTCATCATAGTGAAGCAAAATGAATGTGAATGTTCAAAAAAGAAAAATAGGAACATATTTTGAATGAATTAAACTTTCTTCTATATTTGTAACTCTAAAAGTTTTGAAGTTTTAGGACTCTGTTATAGAGTCAGTAACTAGAGTAATGGTTTCTTGGAGGCATGGCAGGAGAAATTTGGGGGGAAATAGGGAGTTAAAATAGTGAATATAAGAATGAAGAAAAGGTTCTACAACTGATCATGGTGATGATTGTGAAATACTTCTTGATGGATTGAGCTATTGTCTTGTATTATATGTGAATTATATGCCAATAAAATGTTTGAAAATATTGGAGTTAATTGCACAGAGTGTAACACTACATTTAATTAGTAATTTGAGAAGTTCTTCATTACTATATGTGAGAGTTTCCTCATGCCAACACAATAAATGTCCCTGTTGGGTTCCCAGAGACCCTCAGTCTATTCTATACCTTATAGAAGGGTCACTGACTTAAGCTGTTTCTTTAATCACAATACTTTGTCTAATTCCTCGGCCTTGCAATAATTGCAAGCGTTAGGTTAAATTTGTTTGATGGTTGGGAGATTTCACTTATTGAAACTTCAAGGACGTTCACTTATTTGTCTAAGGAGTGTGTTTGATCTCTACAATTTGAGAAATTTCATATGCTGCATTGAACAGGTTGACAGTGGGGTCTACTTTCCATCCTCGTCAGTACCATTTCATTAGGACTGAAAGTTCTGATTAAGTTCAAAGATGAATACCATATTAAATTCTTTTGTAACACAGAGGACAATAGATAACCCTGGAATGTTCAGAAAACTGTAAAATAATCTAGTCTGAAAATCATAGGCACTCTCTATTTTTGTATGCAGGAATGGATTTTTTTTGTTGTCTACTGTTTTATTAGGGAAAAGGTCATGGAATAGCCTGTAGCCCTTGCCGATTGCCCAAGAATCTTCTCACAGTTTGACATTTCTATTATTTAGGTCTAGTGCCAATTTATTTGGGGGATATATCTAATCCAATTACTCAAATTATAATTAGAACTCTCCAGGACTTCTTATCATGTGGAGCAGTTGAAGCAAATCAGGGAGTCCAGGTTCCTAAGCCTTAACAAGGATTTTAAATTTTTCAGCAAATATGAATGATAATCATTCAATTTTCAAAAACCTTTACCAAATGTATGTAAATCTGAACATGGCTAAGGGGCATAGATTATATGGGGAGGATCCTCAATAACCACACTGGAGTGGATTTTAAAAGGCATTTCAGAAATAAGCTTTGCAGGGTTTTTTTATTGGCATGTAATCATTTTATTAGGGGTTCATACAACTCATCACAATCCATACATACATCAGTTGTGTAAAGCACATCTGTAGATTCATTGCCCTCATCATTCTCAAAACATTTGCTCTCCACTTAAGTCCCTGGCATTAGGCCCTCATTTTTCCCCTCCCTCTCTGATCCCCCCTCCCGAATGAACACTTGATAATTTAAAAATTATTGTTTTGTCATATTTTGCCCTTTCTGACGTCTCCCTTCACCCTCTTTTCTGTTGTCCGTCCCCCAGGGGGGAGGTCACATGTAGATCCCTGTAATTGTTTCTCCCTTTCTAACCCACTCTCCCTCTACCCTCCCTGTATCATCACTCACACCACTGGTCCTGGAGGGATCATTCACCCTGGATTCCCTGTGTTTCTGGTTCCTATCTGTACCAGTTTACATCCTCTGGTCTAGCCAGATTTGCAAGGTAGAATTCGGATCCTGATGGTGGGGGCGGGGGAAGCATTTAGGAACTTGAGGAAAGTTGTATATTTTTCTGTGAGTCCCTTTTAGAGAAAAAGGAAGTACAGATAACACGTTAGTGGAAGAATCCTATGTGACATCAGAGAAGGAAGGAGACACAGTATGATGCAGACAAGAGTTGCCAGGAAGGGAACTGATGGATTTGGAGCAATTTGGGTAATTCAAAGAGAAATATGGAGCTTCAATATCTTAATTTATTTTGTTAATTTTGAAGCATTATCCTGTAGAGAAGCCATTTTGTTCTTGTCATATCTTCAAAACAGACAAACCAAAAGCCTGACATTGTGTCTGGTTAATTCAAGGAATTTTCTAACTTGCTATTTAGAAAATTCCATTTAAATACCTCAACATAACAAAAGAGGAGCCACCTATTTTCCAAACTACCTTTAAAGAGAAACTGATGAACAGACAGATGCAAATATGTAGCAGAGGCAGAATGTTTGTCCATATGTCAGAAAGGAGTCTCCGAAGGGCATTCTGCATGGGCTTGAGATAGACCATTTCTTATCCTCAAAGATAGTTTATTTTTATAGTTCAGGACTCTCAAATTCAAAAAATTCCTGGTGTGGATAATTACAGGTTGGGGGGCAATGTTTTGCTTGTTTTTTAATAACAAAGTGTGCATTGTTTCAAGGGCATTTTCCTGTGTTTGACATTGGCGGCCTATTGCTTCGGCTCTGTATCTTGAATGGGACAATCTGCAACAGATGTTTTTAACACTTTCGTGGCTAGAAAATGTCCAACTAGCATTTAGCACTTGTCCTGAGCCCTTTATTTCTTTATGGCTTCTAAAGCCTGGAATTTCACAAACTCAAAAACTTCTAGGGAAGTACATGATCTAGAACCTCAAACTACTCCCGCTAGCAGAGGCAAAAATTGGCAACGTTTCCTATAAGACAAAACTTAAAGGCTTGAAGGTAAACAAGTGGCCATCTAGCTCAGACGCAAAAAAGCCCACATAGAAGAAACACACCAGCTTGTGCAATCATGAGGTGTCAACGGGATCAGGGATCAGGCATCATCAGAACAAAAAAGCTTACCATAGTGAATGAAGAGGGCAGTGCATAGTGGAGACCCAAAGCCCATTTGTAGGCCGCTGATATCCCCTTACAGAGGGGTCTCCAGGAGGAGACAAGCCAGTCAGGGTACAATGTAGCAACCATGAAAAACGCAACTTTCCTCTAGTTCCTAAATGCTTCCTCCCACACTCTCCCCACTATTATAATCTGAATTCTACTTTTCAAATCCAGCTAGACCAGAGGATGTACACTGGTACAGATAGGAACTGGAAACACAGGGAATCCAGGGCGGATGATACCTTCAGGACCAGTGGTGTGTGTGGCGATACTGGGAGTGTGGAGGGAGGGTGGATTGGAAAGGGAAAATCGATTACAAGGATCTACATGTGACCTCCTCCCTGGGGGACGGACAACAGAAAAGTGGGTGAAGGAAGACGCCAGACAGGGCAAGATATGACAAAATAATAATTTATAAATTATCAAGGGTTCATGAGGGAGGGGCAGGGGGAAGGAGGGGAAAAATGACCTGATGCCAGGGGCTTAGGTAGAGAGCAAATGTTTCGAGAATGATGAGGGCAATGGATGTACAGATGTGGTTTACACAATTGATGTAAGTATGGATTGTGATAAGAGTTGTATGAGCCCCTAATAAAGCGATTAAAAAAGACAAAAGTTACAACAGACAAGATAAAAGGAAACACATAATGACAAAACAAAAATTTCACTCTTTTAATCAGTTTTGTAGAATGCCACAAAGAAAGCCAGGGCTTGAGATTCGAAGAGGTGCATTCACCTGAGGACCTGTGGCTGTGGATGAACTTCATGGACTTCGGTTGCCACCATCACTCAGGTCCTTATTGGATGGAGCCTCCCGAAGATTAGATTCCTCTGTAATTCTCCTTTGAACACTAAGAACACAATGAACAACCTGGAGCTTCTGTTAAAGATTGTATGGAAGGATTAAAATGATTTAGGATCACACAGGAACTGGTGAGGATTCACAAAAGCATTGCAGCAAAGGGAAATTTTTACAGCATTTAAATACAGAATATCTAGGAGTATAAAAGAAAAAAAAATATCTTGACTGATTGGTGTTTACACAGTCACACTTTAGCAGACAGCTGACAATGGCAAGGTGTCCTAAATGTTTCCCTGATCAAAGAATCAGAGTCGTTTAACAGCTTGTTCTCTGGACCTTTTTAGGGGTAGCTTGAATCTGTGCTCTTCCTGCTATAAAAGGAATGAGGAGGAAGTGGGGTGGCTCCTATAGGCTTCGTGAGGAATATTGGCTAGCTGATGTTTGAAAGTCAACTCAGAGTACACAGTAGTCAGATGTCGGGGTGAAGGGGGTTGCTGATGGGAAATGGAGTGTGACCTGAATCTCTGACATAAGCGTCCCCTTATGCCAATCACCTAATTTCTTTGAGCCCATACAACTACTTAATGTTACTAACATCTCTTACCATAGAAAAATATTATTGGCCCCAAATTGCTCTCTGCCTTTAGCACAAGTTCTGAGTTATGGTGTTCAATTACCTCCATGATCTAGGATCAATCAAATCTCATATAATCTCCACTATCATTTTAATGCAGTGTGCTCTTCCATTTTCTCAAACTAGGAGTGTTCATATGACCCCACAGCTTTCACTCTCTTGTGGCTTTGTGTCCCATTTTTCTTTTCTATGTAATCTATTTGCTATTTCAAGGTCTAGTTACAATGTGACTTCTTCTTTGATGGCATATCTCATTATCTGAGACAAAAATTGATATTTCCAATCTCAGGATGCTTTTATCTCCATTATAATTGAACTTTTCTGCAAGGGTCATGCTTATCCACTGTTATCTCTGGCACATTGGGTTACTCAAGGTTCATACAACCACAGGTCAGCTGTTCAACATCACCAGCCATTCATTCCACTGGATACAAACGAGATTTTTTTTAAATTAAATACGTTTATTGGGGACTCTTACATCTCTTATCACAATCCATACATTTATCCATTGTGTCAAGCACATTTACACATATGCTGCCATCATCATTTTCAAAGCATTTCCCCCACTCCCTCCCCTACCCGCCTACCCTCATGAACCCTTGATAAGTTATAGATTATTATTTTCATATCTTACATCATCCTCTCTCACCCTTCACCCACTTTTCTGTTGTTTGTCCTCTTGGGCGGGGATTATATGTTGATATTTGTGATTGGTTTTCCCCTTTTCCCCCCCACCCTCCTCCAATCCTCCTGTTATCTCTCTTCTCCTTATTGGCCCTGAGGGGTTTATCTACCCTGGATTCCCTGTGTTGTGGGCTCTTATCTGTAGCAGTGTGCATGTTCTGGTCTACTCTGCTTAGTAAGGTAGGATTGAGGTCATGATAGTGGGGGGAAGGATCATTAAAGAACTAGAGAAAAGTTGTGTGTTTCCTCAGTGCTCTACTGCATTCTGACTGTCTCATCTCTTCCTAGTGACTCTTCTGTGAGGAGATGTCCAATTGTCTGCAGATGGGATTTTTGTCTCCACTCCAACCCCGACCCCCATTCACATTGGGTATGATTTTGTTCCGGGTCTTAGATACCTGATACTTGATCCTATGGACACATCATGATCACTCAGGCTGGTGTGCCTCTATCATGAGGGCTTTGTTGCTTCTCAGCTCGAAGGCCTCTGAGGTTTGTTATTACCATCGAGATGTAGTCTGGGAAACCACAGGAGCAGTTTCACTCTCTCATAGATTCTCCGTGAGTTAGAATTCACTTGATGGCAGTGATTTCGGTTAAATATCATGTACAGATTCTTTGACAGAGAGGGATAATAATAATAAAAAAATAAAAAAAATAAAAGTTGCTGAAAATAAAGATTACATTCATTTAAAATATGAGATCATAAATAGTAATTAAAAACATCTAGTAGTTATTTTGCCAAATTTTCCATCAAGTTTTAACTGTCTTATGCTAAATTGATTTATAGCTATTTCTCCAGTAAGTGTGGAATATGTTGAATATTCTCTCCTAGACTTACATCTTTGTAAATTTTTCAAAATGAATTTTAAATGTTCAGATATATAATAAAATACAGTTCTTTGATCAGTTCTTATGTAAGGATAGAGTAGCTCTGGGTGCACAGTGGTGATGCCTTAGGCTGCTAGCTGCAAGGCAAGTTTGAACCCACCAGCATCTGTGGGAGAAGGACAGGGCTTTCTGCGCCCATATGGAGTGACAGTCTCAGAGACTCACAAGGGCACCTTGACCCTGATCTCCAGGGTCTCTATGAGTCGGCATCAACTCATTGGCAGTTTTTGATTTCTTGGTAATGATCTAAATTGTTTCATGCACATTGCTTTGTTTTTATGTTTGGTGTTCTTGTATTGTAAATTAAAGAAGATGTAGACTTTTAAAACAAAAACACACACATATCTGTGGTGGAGTGGCATTTCTTACTATGACCCTTCTAACCGAGTCTTTGTAATTCCCACCAAATGATTAGGTGGGACACTCTGCAAACGGCACGGCTGCAGTACTAGTAAAGGGACTGGTCGCTTTGTGTTCCCCCCTCCCTGGCTGTGGAGGTGAACCATTTTTTTTTAAGAGAAGGGTAAACCCTGAATAACTTGGAACAACATGTTTGAAATCTCTGCCAAGGAGGACAGAGGCCACCAAGACCGGATTTTTCTCAGACAGTGGCTCAGAGGAGTAATGCAGAGACTATGGGACACCTTTTCATTAGCTGGACTGAGACTGTGGAACTGTGGGACAGAGGGAAATTGGCTAGTTTCCTGGCCCAAGAAGCCTAAAGCCAAGGGCCCATGGGGCTGAAAGGCTAAGCACCAGAGAGAGACTTGGCTACAGACTGAGGGGAGACTGGGTTGCGACCCATTGTGGGGGTTGAATGACCCTTTCACAGGGGTCGCCAGATTCATAACAGTAGCAAATTTATAGTTATGAAGTAGAGACAAAAATAATTTTATGGTTAGGGGTCACCACAAGATGATGAACTGTATTAAAGGGTCTCAGCATTAGAAAGGTTGAAAACCATTGGTGTAGATTGACGTTTGTCGATCCTGACTTGTGGCCACCTATGACTTCCCAATTAAATTCCCTTAATTGTGAGTGTTGGCTGTGACTTCTGTGTGGTTGTGTGTGGCAATTAGTTATCATGACCAAGCTAAATTTAGAGTGGGAGGAGCGACTGATGTCAGAATAGGTAATGAAGGATGACCCCCCAGCTCCTAGCAATAGGGAAGCCAGAGGAGGTTAGATCTGACCACCATTGCTGTGTAGTGCAATACCATATTAAATAGCCACTTTAAAATTTTGAGAAATCAAGGCGAGAGGGAAGATAATCTTTACCAATTATTGAGCACTTATATTTCTGCTAGTATGTAAAGCAATTTATATTTAGAGTTTACAATCTTTTAATTACTAATCAAAATTGTTTTTATAATGCATTACTTGAAGCTCAGAAAGTTAAAATTCTAAAGTCATATAGCTTTCTAATAAAATAGGTTGACTCTATTTTCTCTCATATTTTGGGCATCTCAGAGGATACACATTAGCAGGAGCTGTGATGTCCAGATGTACGTGAGTTTTCAAGGTGGTCATTTTGACAATGGTTTGCAATAACTTCCACAGACAGAACAGAACTCTGGGCTATTGAGACTGCTTTTTGAACAGTGGACCAGCTGCTAAATGCTTCTTAGATAGACCATCCAATTGCTTTTAATCTCAAGGAACAATCATCTTACAATCAAGTCTATAATAATGCAAAGGCAGTCACTTGACAGATTGCTGGGCTCCTATTTTGAAGTTAAAATTAATTTAAATCAGATGCTCATTTCATCGATATGCATAGAATAGACAAGTGAGGGATACTTTAGAGATGATGTATTCAAGGTTCCTGGTGAGCAGATGATGAAGAAAAAAGACCTGAGAGGAGAAATGACCTGCCTGATTTCACGGACTTTGCCACTGTATGGACATGGCTCAGAGCCTTTCAGTTTCATTCCATGACACACCGCTCATTCTTCCGCTATAGTCCTGCCAAACCAAAGTGACTTATCTACAACAAGTTTAATCCCTAGCTGCTCTTATTAATTCCCTTAATAACTTAAGTAGTGTGTTACAAATTCATGCTGGTTGGCAAATCTTCAGCAAGCAGGGATTCTCATACCGGTTCTCAGTCTGCATCCAATTTCAGGGATTTGTGTTTTTCCGCTCTCGCTCTAAAGGCAGACCAAGAAATTAGTTTAAATGTTGAGTCATTTAGAGCCATTAATTTCACATGCCTATTCATTTATTGCCAAGCCTATTTCTCCTGTGGTTCTCTCTCCACTATGGCCCATTTGCAAAATATGTTTTCTTCTTCTCCTTTTGTTTTACGTATAAATGCCAATTGATGTAATATATTTCAGTTTTTGTAATTATTCAAAATGTATTCCCTAAAACTTTTTTCTGTAGTCCTGATATCTTATTTTCCTTTTCTTTATTATTTAAATTTTCTTCCCATAATCTAATGTCCAGGAGCAAGGGCTCTTATTACAAATTCCTTGGGTTTCTCTTATGAATTCAGCATAGACTAGTTACTTTTAAGGTCTTAATGGATTAGTGGATACCTCTGTGCTTCATTTTTCTCCTCAAGGAAGTGCTCTTTGTACCGTCTTGGCTACTTTTGTGGGGATTAATAAAACTATACATAGGCTAGTAATAATAATTTTATAAAAACAGTAATTTCTGGTAAGTTAGTATTAATACTAAATTGGCTAATCTAGCTAAATCTTATACATGACCTTTATTAGCTCCATTCTTCAAGCAAAACACTTAAAGATGAGTGCAACAATAATAATTGAATGATCATGGATCTTACTGGAAGAAATTCATAAAACATTTTTAAATATAAAGAAAATGGGACTTTAGCATGCAATCATATGAAATAACTGGGATAGTATTCATCTACACACCAGAAAAATGTTTGATTAGACAGAATATGTGAATCAACTCTTTTTGTTCCTTAATTAATGAACAACATAAGACTGTGATCCTCAAGAGATTGGCGACACAAACATGAAATCTGTGTTTGTCCAGGATCTCTAACACGTGGTACATTGCCTTACTGACCCAGGAACATAGAGTACATGGAAGGGTTCTAGACATGAGAAGAGCTAATCTGGCTGGCATTAGTAGGGAGGAATGCCAAAAATAAAGAGTGGCCAGCCGATTTCAGTATTCAAGAAGTATAAAGGAAACAATACTGAATTTGGTATTGGTTCAACACAAATTGTTGGATGAGATATGGATTATGTATGTCCAGTTTCAGAACCTGTATGGGTATCAGAGTGTTTGATGTTGGCTTGAGGGCAGAAGAGACGCATCGGTGCGTGTTGTCAATCAGTATGCCCCTTCTAGCCACAATTCCATGTGATGGATCACAATTGTTGACTTCCACACCCCTAGGTATGCGCCCATTTTGGAGGGTATTCTTTACTCAAGAACAGAAACAGGATGGGATTAAGACCTTACCTTTGTACCAAACCCAATCCACTGCCGTCTAGTGACTCGTGGAAACCCTATAGCATAGAGGAGAAGTGTACCCGTGGGTTTCTGAGCCTGTAACTTGTTACTGTGGTAGACACCCCCATCTTTCTCCTGAGCACCCGCTAATGGTTTTGAAATGCAGACCTGGCAGATCACAGCCCGACTCAAACATAAGTCACCAGGTCTCTTTGTCCTAAGCAAAAGGTATGAATCAGAACACACTCTCTTTCCTTGATTTCATCTTTAAGATTCCCTCTTAGAACTGGCTGTGATCCAGCCACACTCTTTGTTATCCTTCGATATATAATGCTAAACATTAATGCCAGACATATCCACACATTTGTTGCCCCCCTGGGAAGCCAGACCTTTATTTTCCTGACTGAGCTTTGGTAAGAAGCAAGAGGACTTTCTGTGGCTTCGGGGCCTGTTTGGCTTCTGGCTCTGGACTCCAGCAGGCTTGCTTCTGGCTAAGGACCCTGTATTTGCTTGCCTCATCCTGCATCTCTGATGCAGGACTAAACAGCACTCACCCCCACATGAGTCATTTCATCAGTGTCTCATGAGATTCTGTGGGATGTGGCAGTGAGTCGCAGAACCCAGGGATAGGAAGAAATATCTTTAAAGAGGAGTGGAGAAAATGGGAGCTGAGTAGCATTGAGGAAAGATTGGACATTTGGGACATCATTAATCTCTATGTCTTGGGGATAATTCTTCTGAAAGGAATTATTATCACAATAAGCAGTCAAGGAGAACTGAGAAACATTGGATTTTTAGGCTAGCCAATTAAGGTTATCACTTTGATAAACACAGGAATTCAATTAATATGGTGTGCATGTCTCACTGCTAAAGATTGTGTTTTAGAGTGAGGAACATGACCACAGATTAAGGGGAAAGAAAACATACTCAACATGTCCCCAAATAAAAACAAACCAGGTAGTATCAAAGTGTTCTACCTGCAGTCCAATCGCCTGCAAGAACAAAAGTCAACACTATTAAAGGTCAAAATACAGTCTCATTGTACTGTGCAGAAAAATAGTAATACTGGTAATAATAGTAAAAGATATTGAGAAGAATCACATACTGGTGTTAACAAAGATTATAAAGAAACTTATTCAAAATTGAAGGACTTATTAGGGAACATGGTTTATAAGGATATGGAGAATCTTATTAGAAAAATAGAAATGAAAACGGATCAAAGGGAAATTGTATTTTCTTTGTGAATAAACTATATGTTGATAATCACCATATGAGTCTAACAGGAAACTGGAAATGGCCAAAGTTTCTAATTTAAACACAGATTGATTTTTGAGACAGTAAAATAAAAATAAAAGGAAAGACTTGAGCAAATGAACCAAGGAATCCTCTGGATATTCTAAAGGAAACTGAAATATATGTAATTGTCTCAGGGGAAAAAGGGAGAATGGGGAAACACATATTTTTTAAATAGTTGCTATAATTTTCTAATATGAATAATAAACTTTAGCCTACATAACTAGGAAGGACAGTGAACCTCAAATATTGCAACCATAATGGAGATTGTATGTAAATTATTCATGCATAGATTAATAAAGACAAAGCAGTATAGTAAAAATCTTAAAACTGGACCCAATCATGTTTTAGATAAAGGAACAATAAGCTGAATTATGGATGAATAATCATAAGAATTAGGAGCGGAGACTAGAATATTGAATGATTTTGCTGCTGTTTGGAATGGGGTAGTTAATCAGAAATTTATATCCAATGCAGTATCTTTCAAAATTGAAGATGAAAGAATAGATTTTCAAGTAAAGAAAATCTGAGAATATTTGCCAATGGAAAAATTATATTGCAAAATAATGTGATATAACTTTCTTCAGGCAGAAGAAAAATAACAATTTATTAGAAATTGAATTTACAGAAAGGAATGAAGCTTCCTTGAAATAACATGTGGGTTAATATAAGATATACATGTTTATTTATTTCAAATAAAACTGACTGGGTAAAGAAAAATGAGACAAAAATTATAGAGGAATTAATTATGCAGTCCACACATATGTTAATATAAAATATACCTACTCACTTATTGACCACCTGTTATTTCACATTTGTAACAATATAGTTACTTCTCACTTATTGACTACCTGTTCCATCACATTTGTAACAACATTAAAATTATAGTACTCAATTATATTGTACATAAATGAAATACAACTGGCAGTAATGAGTGCCAACTTGCATAGTAAGAGCACGGATGTCTTTGAAGCTTAAAGGTTTATGTTAGGGCTTAGCCATGATTCTTAACCACAATTAAAGTTGGACCATGATTCTGAAGAGGTTTAGTAGCTCCGAAATGATGCTACTTGGTAATTATGTAATTATGAGCCTAATGTCGTCATCGTGTACTTGTGATCTGATATGTTCTTGCTACATGTCTACATGCTGGTTTTTGCCTAACAACCTGACTTGTGGAACCTAACCATTATGAATAAATGAGAAGTGGTTTTAAGTGAAATGGCCCAAATAATCATTTGGTATATGAAACAAAAATTCTGTAACATAGTTAGTTACATGATATGTGAAGTTGTGAATCTCCCCTATTACGTATATTTTGGTAAATTAAGGATGCATGTTATAATTCTTAGAAAAACACTAAAAGCATAGCACAAATAAGTGTAACCAAAAATGGCATAAATAAAATATAACATTAAAACTATTTTCTTATTATAAAATATTTCTTGAAAAGAGGAATGAGGATAAATGATATGAGAGTAATTGGATACAAAATGCAAACTCATATAATTACAGTAAATGAATATTGTTTCAGGATATCAGTTAATTGTCAGACTGGTTAGAAGAAAACTAACCAAATATTAGGTATATATTAAGTAGATTTGAGTATGATTAGGTCTATATTAAGTAGTATTAGGTATATATATATATATAGTAAGGCACAAATAGAATCAAAGCATAGGTGTGCACTAAGGAATTGGTGTTTTGCTGTTAGGTGCTGTTGATTCAGCAATTGTTAGTTGCTCTGAGCCCTGGGACCGGATGCCCAGCAACAGAATGAAACGCTGCCCTGTCCCTTAGCAGCTGCAGTTCTTCTTATGCCTGAGCTCATTGACGAGCCACGGTGCCAAAGAACCCCATAATTTGATGATAGTGATACACCATCAAGTTACAGCCCTGATGCAGATCAAGAGGAAGTTGTCTCAAGATGTGACCTGCTTTGTGGGGGAAAAAAAATTGCGTGATTTTTAATGGGTCAGACCTTGCATTGAGCTCATTAGCTTCCAATTCCTTGGGTTTGTGTCAACAGCCTGCCATATTTCCTGAAAACCCAGTACCATTATGGGTCTCTCATCTGATTTCATTTGTCTTGATAGTCACACATTGACCTTACTGACCTTGAGTGTATAACCCTCTGTAGAAACCAGCTTGTGGGGACTCAGACAGGATTTGTCCACTTCTACAGTTGTGTGAGGCATTTCTTGATGTAAATCTATAGCTATTCCATCGATACAGCATTCATGTCTATGTCTGTGTCATGTATATACCTATAGCTTTATCAATACCTATATCTAATCATCTGTATATTGTTCGTTCAGTGCCATCTTGTTGGTTTCAACTAGTAGTGGTTTTATGTACAAGAGAATGAAACACTACCTGGGCGTGTGCCGTCTTTAAAATTACTGTTACTTGAGCCTATTGTTGCAGCCACTGAGTCAATCCATCTTGTCTTCCCTTTGTCACTGCCCTTTTGCTTCTCCAAGCACCATGGATGTCCTTTCCCGGGATCTGACCCCTTCTGATAACATTTTCAAATAAGAGAGATGAAGTCTTGTCATCCTGTCTGCAGAGGAGCATTCTGTCCATATTTCCAATGCAGATTTTCTTGTTCTTTTGATAACCCATGGCATTTTCAATATCTTTTGCAGAACCATAATTCAAATGCCACGGTTCTGCTTTGGTCTTCCTTATATAATGACTAACTTTTACATACATCTTGTTATTAGATGCCAGGTAGTGGCTCTGACCCATGGCAACCCTATGAACAAGAGAATGAGAGACGGCATGGTCTTGTGGCATCCTCACAAATGTTCCTATGCCGGGGACCATTGCTGCAGCCCTGGTGTCAATCCATCTCCTTAAGGATTTTTCTCGCTTTGGCTGTCCTTCCAATTTACCAAACATGATGTCCTTCTCCAGAGACTGGTCTCTCCTGACAACATGTCGAAAGCATGTAAGACAAAATCTTGTCATCCTATCCTCAATGGAGCACACTGACCTTACTACACCTTTCAACCAGATTGGTTTGCCCTTTTAGCAGTACACGGTACTCTCAATATTCTTCACCGTAATCAGAATTCAAATGCACATATGAATATTAAGCAATTGAAGATGCCATGGCTTGTGTAGAGCACATCCTAGTCCTAAAAGGAGACCCTTGCTCTTCCACACTGGAAAGAGGCCTTGTACAACAAATTTCCTCAGCGTAATGCGCTGTTTGAGCTCATAATTGCTACTTTGAGCATTGATTGTGGCTCTAAGCAAGATACAATTCTGAAAACTTCAATCTGTTTTCCTTTCATCATGATATCACCTATTGGTCCATTGGTGAGGATTTACATTTTTTTAACATTGAGTTATAATCCATACTGAAGGTTATAATTCTTAACCTTCATTGGCGTTGCTTTAAGTCTGCATCCCTCTAAGCAAGCAAAGTTGTGTCATCTGTATTTTGAAGCTTGTTAATATGCCTTCTTCCAATTGTGAAGCCACATTCTTCCTCATAATAGTCTACGGTCTTGGATTGTTTCCTCAGCGTACATACTGGATAAGTATGTTGGGACGTGAGAACCTGGACATCCACCTTTTCTGAATTTAATCAAGTAATATTTCCTTGTTTTGTGAAAACCATTGTCCCTTGGTTTCCACAGGAGAACAAGTAAGTGTTCTGGAATTATATTCTTCTCCAGGAGACTATCCATAGTTTGCTCTGATCTACATATTTGAGTGTCTTAAAATAGTCAACAAAACACAAATACACATCTTTCTGGAATTCTTCGGTTAGACTCCACACCATATACTGTCAGCAATGACATTCTTCATTCCACATCCGCTTCAGAATTTGGCTTGGGTTTCTGGCAGTCAGAACTCTTGTTGAAGGATAATCAGGAAAAAAAAATGTACATGCTATCAGTGGTATTGTACTATAATTTGATTTATGCTGAGTCACCTTTATTTGGAATGGTTATAAATATGGAGTTCTTCTTATTTGTTGGCCACTTACCTGTCTTCCAAAAATTTGGGCATATGTTAATGAGTGCTTCCAGTGTTGCATCATCAGGTGAAAACATTTCTGTTTGGATAGTGTCTGTTCATGGAACCTTGTTTTTCCACAAATGCCTTTAGGCCAACTAGGCTTTCTTCTTTGACAACATCAATCCTTGATCCTTTGCTCTCTCTTGAAAAGATTGCATGTGCATTAGTTATTTTTATATAATTTAATGCTTCTTGCATCTTTCAGTTTTGTCCATAGAATCTCTCAATGGTACTCAGGGTTTGCAATGTGTTGGAATGGACATTATGGCAGTGATTGGATATGGAATATAATAATTAAATATGTATGACCAGTTACCAGCGTAACATTTGATGCATTAACTTTAGAGGCTGAGAATATGGGAACCTTTTGATTTTTCTTCTTATGTAAATAGAATGGTAACTGCATAACTTTGGTCCAAAAGTGCTGCTTTTCCTCTATGACGTTTTTCAGAAATATGTTCTGAATTTTTATATTTGTTTGCAATTTCGGAAAGTAAAAATGATATAGCACACACAATTTTTTCCCCAGTTTTTCTCACAGTTTCTGCACCTTTCAGAAACCTTCACGTACAGCTTCCTCAGCTCAGTCACATTGCACATTGCCGAGGGTCTGGGATATTATTGCAGTATTTTCTCTGTGCTCCCAGGAGGAATGAATGATGGCATTTTCAAATCCTGTTCTTCTAATGAACAGGATCCCTTGATATTAACAAGACACGGCAGGGCAAGAGTTGGGTTGATGAACCAAAATGATTTGTTATCATTTTCATTATGGAATGTGGCATAGTAATGTGAGGCTATTAAGCTTAATCAGACATGAGTATTTAACACCTTCAGTACCTAACTGATGTAAGAGCGACCATCCTCATTCTGGGTCTTGTGATCCAATAGAGATATGTGTTAGTTCCCTGTGGTACCGGACTGCTTTTTCTCCAGAGTAACCACTGTTATAGTACAGGCCTAATGACTACATTTTTCCACTAGAATACGTGTTTGTAAGGTAGGGAGGTGATGGATGGTGTAAGGAAGTATAATTTTCCTTTTTTAAAGGCTTGTGGGGGCTTATAGGTTTCAAAAAATTTTAGGACCTAAAATGTTAATAATTGTTAAACCTGCATAGAGAACACACACACAAATCTTTCTCTTTAAATGACTGTAGAAAATAATAAAGATAAAAGACAATAGACAGAATCAACACCCTGTGTTCAAATTTCTCTTTACAAAAATGAGGAGAAAATCCACCAAAGAGTTGATTCTGACTTACAGAGATTCTTGCATGTGGCTTTTAAGGCCCAAAATCTGAAAGGGAGTTTAACAGTATGATGCTCCTCTCTACAAATAACGATCCCAAATTACTACCTGCTGTAGTTTATTGTGCCAGCCTGGCCGATAAACACAAGGAGGATTAATTGAAGGAAAGAGGAATAAATGGCCCGGTGAACATCACCTTGGTTGTTCTGTGCCTCAGTTTAAAGGGGTACACTACCTGTGGGATGCCTGGCCTGTGGACTGTGTCGCTGTAAATTGGGGTCCCTTTAAGCCCACACGATTGGAATGCTCATCTCTGGAGCTGGGGACCGACAGTTGATGACAGTTGGGGACCTGCCTTGCTGTTTGCTGCCTGGATATATATAGCCCAGCTCTCTCTACAGAAGGGGACTGGCAACTGGCGGCTCTCAAGCCTTAAAAGATTGCTAGTGTCTCACTGCTTTATAATTTAACTGTTAATTTCTTATATTATCTATCTGTATATAATTTAATGGTTCATTTCTTGTATTATATATCTATCTTTATAAATATATATTTTATATAATTACTAGCAATCTGGTTTGCCTCTCTAGAGAACCCTGTCTAACACACTACCTCAGATTTCTAATTTTTAAAATAAAATTTCTGATACATTTTTAAAATTATGGTAGTGCTGTTGGTTTAGATAATGCCTTTATGAAATTAAAATCTCTACATGTTTACAGAGAATATTATGACTTGATCTTTTGTCAGCACAAAATAATACTTTCATGACAGCTCTTACTCACATTCCCTTACAGATTATCAATTTCACGTGAAATGTCCCATGTCTTCTGCTCAGAGTAACTTCCTCTAGCTTCAATAGTTTTTAATGTTTCCTTTCATCTCTTTTCCTTTTAACACACATTAATCTGCCCATGGGGGAAAAATAAGAATAATTATCAAGCTGCTATCTAGGCCTAGAAATTTATCATGGGGAAAATTAGGTTGAAGAAGTGAAAATCACTATTTTCATAGATTTACTTGGAAGAATAGATGGATTATATTATAAATGTAATGTTAAAGATTTACAGAGTGAATTTTTACATTTTACTTTAAAATAGATTAATTGGGGTCTGTTCTTAGATTCCCATTCACTAACAATATACTTTCGATGCAACTTTTCTGGGATTGTATTTAAAATTTTGGTACAATAAATAGTGACCAATCCCGAAGATCAGTATGATGATAAAATTACGAATAGTTATTTGAAAAGCTAAATAACTTCAAATATATTATTTTTATATTACAGATGCTAAATAACCCCCATAAGCAACTAATAAATTTGGAAAATCTTCTAATTTGGTATACTTATGATCCTAAGGTACATTTATCCTGAACCAAATAGCCTCTGAGATGGTGATCAGATGATATGCATAATAGCAATATTTCTGTAATGAGAGAAGCTTGTCAGTTTTTGGGGGGTGGTTGTTTGGTTTCCTTTAATGGTAGATAGGGAGAATGACTGAGCTACGTACAGTTTAACCCCAGGTAGAAATAAATCTAATATTTTCACCTTTTAAAATTACATTTTCCAGGGTTTACATACTTTAAATAATGTTAACTCCCATTAAACTATTTGAACTTGCAAATGTCTGTGACTTAGTTACATAACTTCGCTAGCATTATACAAATTATATGTCTATTCACAGATCAAATGAGTGTCAGAACCTAACTTGGATCCAGCACCCCTAAATCTGAATGCAATGCTCTTAATATCAGAATACCCTGTCTATCTCTGTACAACCCATGAAGATTCCAATAGCTACTAATCTCAGACATCTTATAGGGGCTGAATTAAAGGCACACAAAAACATATTTTTATTAATACACCACTGTGTTAGTCTGGGTATTTTAGAGAAACAAATCCACAGAAACATGTATAAGAGAGAGTTTTATATAAAGCTTTAGTGCACATCACGATAACATACCAACCCAGTCCTGCCCAAGCCCACAAGTCCAACATTAGCCCTTATGTCCAACACCAATCCACAAAGTCCTCCTCCATCTCACAAAACACACACAGTGACACTGACTACAGGAGGAAAGCAGAATCAGTGACTGTGTAAGCATCTCAGCACTAGCAAGGGTCTCCACAAGGCTGCTCCAGCACCCCGTCCAGGATCCTCCTCAGGCATGTCAGGAAGTGAGCCTTGCCAGCTAAAGCAGGGAACTGGCTAAGGCAGCTGCACCCATATCTGACCACCAGAAAGCAAGAGACCCAAGAACTCCAAAGGGGAGGCTTACGAAGCCATTTATTTCTCCACCCTTCTATTAACCCCACATGTGTTTATTGGCCAGATTGGCACAATAAACTAACTACCTCAACCACATTTTATGAAAATAATTATCTTATATTCTGCAAACTGTATAACCTGCTTGTAATTAGTTTTCCATGTACATTAGATGCTTGTATGTTATTTATAAAATATGCATGTATGTTATGGATATAATATCTTCTTTGTTCAACCCCTCTCACCAACCAACCACACACACCCATAATAAGTAGGTGATAAATATTATGTATCTATTGGGGTACTTGAGACTGATATTACTCAGATAAATAATCCAAGATTCTATAATTCTAATTGGACCTAAATTAGGGCTTAATCCTAAATTTGATTTATTAGAAACCTGTTAATTCCCTGATTTTATATTATTTATTGTTTCAATCTGTCAAAAATTTGGAAGATTGATTTATCAATATCTACTATAGTTTGTCTCTTTGTATTCCTCTATATATTTAAATCATATTTAAATAATATTCTAGGTCTTCTGTATGGAAATGTATTGATTTTATGAAAGTGATCTTTCTAAGCAAGTTTAATGATGTTCCTCAGAGTTCCTTATATATTTAAAAATCTGTATATATGTATATGTATGTGTGCGTCTAAAAACAGCAACTCATTCATATGGAGTTAGTTACCACTGACAGTGACAAGATAGAGCAGGTAGAACTGTCCATTCGGGTTTCTAAATCCAAGACTGAATCTTTATGGGATGAGAAAACCTCGTCTTTCTCCTGTGGAGCAGCTGTTGGTTTCAAACAGCTGACCTTGCCATTTGCAGTGCACTGCATAACCCACTCTGCCATGAGGTCTCATCCATATTTATGTCTGAAGAGATTAAGAGCCACCGCCTTTACTTCATTGGAGAATAGCAATGAGGAATTCAATAATCAAATAATGGAACCATACAAATACTAGAAAACAACTGAGTTTCTAGATTGAAATGAAATAAAGCAGGCATGATCTCTGGTTAAATCTTTCATTTTAGCTGTTAAATATAGTCATTTTATTTTTAAGTAGGGAACTCGAGGTCACAATCAGGTCCAATAAAATAGAGCCATGACAGCTTGTATTCAATCATACTATTTAATCCATTTTAATACATGTACACACATTAAGGAGTTTAAACTTTCCCTGACCCTTTATGACAAATGATCTAAGACTGAACAGAGTGTATGAAAAATAGTTTGAAATGCAGAACCATCTCAAAATTGCTCGGTTTCAGATAGTGATAAAGGATAATAAAGACTTAATATTATAAGAGTATGAAGATTCAATAGGAGCTTATACTTCCTTACATAACTTCATTTAGTTTTAGATATGGAAATGATATATGAATGGTAAGGTTAAAGGATTTGTTTAGGTGATAAACTATTTCTTAGAAATTATTATTACAGGTTTTTTTTTACCTTTCGGTCTTGTCTTCCCCTACCTACATGTGAATTAAACTGATTAAATTATGCCATGATTTGAATTTCTATGTCTGTTTTAAGACTTTTAAACTTTAGAGATGATGACCTTCATTGAATAAAATTCTTCTAATAACACTGAGCCTTCTTTGCTAACTTTATACTGATGTCCTACATGAAAATTGTCTTCTGTATCTAATGAATTGATTTACCAGTAAACAATTACCTCTGAAGACTTCATTGTTTCCTTTTATGCAAGATGTATTCCCTAGACAAATACTATTTTCTGTTTCTGATTCCACCCGCCCCCCTCCCAGCCCCCATTACTGGGGAAAATGTCCTTGCTAATTATGCAATGTTGAAAGGATTTTTCATTCCTGGGCTCAATCACAATTGGTCAGGTTTAGCTATATGCATGTTGTGTGTACTACTGGCTTGAAGGTACTACAGAGGCTCCCTGGGTGATGTAAATGGTTAAACACCCGACTGTTGGTGAAAAAAGAAGAGAGAGAGACAGAGTTCTTAGAAGCAGACAGCCAATCTGCTTTCAAAAGGTCCCCGCTTTGAACCCAGACTGCGAAGTGCTTCTCTGCACTTAAGAGCTTCTCATCTTTAAAGTGAGGTCGTTGCTTATGAGGCCTCTCAGCCTTCTTCCAACTCCGAACATTTTTAGAATCTTTCCCATTGACCTAATTTAGGCTCAACTATGTTTTATATTTTCTATAATAGAAACTTTAAAAATGAGTTAGCTTCCCATAAAATTCTCTATTTTATGCAGCACTGACTCTTATTTAACAAAACTTTAGAGATGATTAATTTGCCATTTTATGATAACCTAGATTTTACTAAAGTAGTGAAACCTGAATCAGCTGTATTACATGAATACCTCTGATCAGTTATTTCCGTATATCACGGTGATTCTTTAAAATCTGCGAATGATCTGTCATATCCCAAAGATGGAGGTGAACCAATTTTGAAGTAAAATGAGTGAATGAATGATTCTTATATCAGTTTTGTATCAAATTGATGTCCTATTTTAGAAAAGAGCATTAAGATGTCTCCTGTCAAGAACAGAAGCACTGTATCCCTCTATGTCAACAGTGACCACTATGTTTACTTCTGTATTATGATCAGAATATGGAAATATTACATCAAAGTTTTGTATCAATGGATTATATGCCATTATTAAATATAAACAGAACAAAATGTATTGTAAGTTATTTTTAACCTGGGTTATAGCACAAAAGAACGTCAGCTATTCTTTAGTGAATTTTTTTTATATCTTGATCCATCTTATATAGAATTCATAGTATAATCTATATTTTTCTAAAATATATATTCTATGCACACAGATATTTTAACTTGACTAATATGTATATATAATACTATGTATACATATAGGCATATGTATATGTATTTGTATACATACATATGAATATATGTAATTGTATATATGCATATATATAATGAAAATAGAGAATGATGTAAGAATTAAATATTATCAAAATATTGCCACAACGGGATGCCCAGGACATAAATGGAGACCTTCATAAGAAGGCCAAACTTGAAGGGTTTGGGTTCGAGACATCATATACTGATAAGTCCCATTTAATGCACAATTGAAAATAGCAAAGGAATTGTTAAAGGAAAAATTTCATGTTGCTAAGCCATTTTCTTTTGGTAAAAATTTGTCTCATGTTTGAAAAGGATGGCACTAAACATTTGTCTAAGAATATTTTTCCTGGATACAATTCATGCTGTCAGATAAAATGTGGTGTACATATAATCATGTGTTCTGACCCAGGAAACTGCTTTATTACCCAGAGAACAGAGCTCCTAAAAACAAAATATAATGGATTGAAATAAGGGAGGGCGTTCTCGTTCGCCAGTGCTTGTGATCTTTCCCCGGTAAGTTCAGGGTGAACATACTAATTGATTGCAAGGAAAGGACAGATAGGTAGTGTTCCAGGAACGATCTTGAGAACTACGTTTCTTTACGGTGACTTCAGGGCTAAAGTAATAGCATAAATACTTTCTCGTTCTGCCTGGCATTCAGTGTTAAAAATTAAGATAGTGAAGCATTGAGGTAAAGAATCAGGAAAATAAAGAAATTCTATCCTATATATTTTAAGTTTTTAAATATCTTATCAAATAGCAAGTCAGAGATAGGATTGCATCCAAATAATTTAACAGGTCACTAATACATGAAAAAGCCACAGATTAAAAACAGTACAAGCGTTACTTAATAACTCTACTAAAGTACCAAACACATGAAGACATAATGAGAAAACTAACTCCAGGAAAGCACCACACAAAAAAATATATCATAGATATTTCTTTTTCCCTTTTGGGGACATCTTAAAAGATATTGACACAATAAAACATTTTATTAAAATGGACTAATTCAATAAAATATTAGCAGGCTGTTTTCCTGTTTTCTGAAAATAAAAGTTTTATTACATCGCCAAAAAAAATATATTAGCAGACAACGTGAGCATACAATTCATCAGCAATCTATCAAGGTAGCTAATAAGTATATAAAGTAATCATTTTCTATAAGAGAAATGCAAATTAAAATAATGAAGAGATACCACCACCTCACAGCAGCACAGTTAGAAAAATTAAAAGCAAACAAACAAGCAAAGAGACAGAAAATAGCAAATGCTGGAGAGGATATGGAGAGATGGGAATCTGCATACATTGCTGGTGGGATTGCAACCCTGTGCAGGAACTATGGAAACCTGTGTGACACTTACTTAAACACATGTGAACAGAAATAGCATATGAGCCAGCAAACCCTCTCTGTGGTGTATATGACATAGAAACAATGACTGAAACCTGACCAGATACATGCACCTCCATATTACTGCATCGCTAGCAATAATCGCAAAAAGATGGAAATAAGTCAAATACTCTTCAAATGGATAAAAAAGCCTTGGTATATACATAAAATGGAATACTAGGCATCACTAAACAACATTGATGAACTAGTCAAACACTTCTTCACATGGAAAAATTAGGAAGACATTAGGCTCAGCAAATTAGTCAATCTCATAAAAGCAAATACTGTGTAAAGCCAGTGTTATAAAAGTTAAAAATCACAAGACATGATTTTCTTTCTTTTTTTTTTTTTTTTGAGACATGATTTTCATACAACAGGGGGATTTTGATGGTTACAGAGAGACCTGGAGAGAGAGGGAAGGAATGGGACTAGGGAAGAAAAGTAATTTATTAATTTTTTTAACTACTTGATCTCCATATTAAAAAGGGGGCAGGGGAAGAAAAGGAGAGAGACAGAGGAGAGCAAAGGCAAGACAAAGGAGCAGGTGCAGACACTGAGCCTTGGGCAAGGGATGGGATGGCGCCCACCTCAGGACTAGACTCCAAACAGGCTACAGTTTAGCCTTCCTTTGATTGTCTTCAAGTTTGTTTAATAATGCTAATCCTTAAGAGAGGGGGAAAAATGAGATGTGTCAACTAAACCCAATGAGACAAATAAGAATGTGGTGGTGGTCTGTGTATAAATTGGGGTGGGGGTGGGGAGAAAGATGCTGAACTACTTCTGAGTGCTTAGGGGGGAAAGTGACATGAAGGCAGAACAAGGACATGTAGGAGAGGCTGGAACTACAACTTTTATGAAATAACTGGCCAGAATGATCAAAATTATAAGAAAAAAGTGAGAGAAATGCAAGTCAGGCAAAAGAACTTCTAAATAGGTGATGTGACATCAAGAGAATTGAAATGGAAGTTTGGGAACAATACAAAAAATGGTCAGGATTTTACTGAAATTAAGGAAGACATGGATGTGCAGATCGGGAATGCTCCCTGGACTTTAGAAAAATGAAATTAAGGACCCCATCAACATCGTCGTGAGGTCATTGTTGGAATGTTAGGGTCATGAGTTGAACTTTGCTCAGTGGTTTATAAGACTGCCTTTGTGGAAGCAGATCCACCGGCCTCATATCTGAGGCCCCACTGAGTCAGTTTGAATTCCCAGCCTTTTAGGGTTCACTTAAAAGAAAAAAGTGCCGCGTGATTTCTAAACTATTAATACAATAATGTAAAGCTATTTTTACACCTCTGAAGTAGTATGAGGCGAATGAAGTATGCGTCATCAACATCTGTGTCCTGTCGAATGCTCCTGAAGAGAAAAGGTAAGCAAAATATGCAGGATGGCTTGGGAGTTTTATCTTACTTGTTTCTACAACTACTTCCCCCCAAAATTGCCTGAAAGCATAATCCTATTCTCCACTGTAAGAATGTTATATTATCCTATGTTATTATGGTCATGGAACAGAATTTTTAAGAAAAGATATTGCCTAATGTATAAATAATTATCTAAAAAATTTAGCTTAACAATTTTTCAGTGCTTCCAAAAGATATATCATGAAATTCACGAGTTTCTGTCCGATATAAAAGTCCTATATAAGAAAGTCCTCAGATTGGGTTGTGAAGAAATGGAAATGATAATACAGATTTACAGGTACATTAGAACAGGCACTTTGACCAAATGGTAACAAGATCTAATTAAATGTGTAAATTTTGGATATTGCTCTAGATCTATTCAGTTAGTTTTTCCATGAATATGGACCAAGATCCTGCATTTTAAACACATTTCCAAGTTGATCTTTGTGAACTAAAATCTGAGAACTACTCTTTCTGACTGATGAATACAACAGTGTTTTACCGAAAGGAAATGGCAAAAACTAGATTATAGAAATATTCACGATCATGCAGCTTCTAGCAAATTTCTCTGATGCAAGCACCATTTTACCTGAAATTTGAAGAGTGGACAGGATTTTTCATAGGCACCTCATTTCTGGAAAATTCAGGAAGACATCTAATGCCCACACTCAGTCACAATGCTGATGTCGGTTGGTACCTTGGAAAACCTTATTGTGTAACAATGCCAGTTCTGCTCCCTTCTTGCCTAGAGCAGTAGCCAATGTTCACACTGGAGGACTATTGGCAGAATAAAGAAAAGCAGCCACACATCTCTCATAATACTCGCAAGCTACTACGCTCCCAGTAATTCTCTTTACTAGTGAAATGATTGTCCGGGAAGTAAGAATCGGTTCTATGTAGAAAACTATCAGTCTGAGAGTCATGCTGACCATGGCATTGACATAACTGAAGTAACTCAGCCATGAGTAAGCAGAAGAGCAAAGTACAGAAGGTTTAGCTCCTGTTTCCCACCCTTCTTTCAAGTTGCATATAAAAGCTCTTATTACTTTTCCCTGGGAGGTAACTTTTTTGAAGGATATGAATCCCATTTGTCTTCTTTTAAACTTATATTAAAAATCTTCATTTGTCAAACCACTACCCAGTCTCAAAATAATTCGTGTCTTTTGCTCAGGCAGGCAATTTGAACAGTCATTTTGTTGTAGCAGTGCAGACACGGAAAGGAAATATATCGTGAGTCACTTTTTATCATTACAGCGAACCTTTTCATTTCCTAAGAAGGATGTTATTTCTCTCATGAGTAACCATGAACTAATCAAAATGTGTAAAAATAACAAATTATCTTTATTTCAAATGATATGATCATTTTAGCATGGACCAATAAATGGCAATCTTATGTTTATAACAGTTTCTCCTAGTTAGAATTTTTTTGGGGGGATTTGTGAAAGCATATCCTTTAAGGAATTAAAAAATATAACATTCATAATTGGGGAAGTTCTTTTTTGCTGAATATTGTCAAATAAAAAATATGTAGTGCAAAGTCATTAAATACACAGTATAGATAAGAAGTTAAAAATAATTATGATACAGCTTCTGCCTAAATACTTTTGAGCAGAAAATGTACAATTTAGATGTTAGTGCAACTTCCAAATATAAGTTTATTTAGGATAATGGACCATAAAAGCAAAAATATATTTTAACCTGTATTAAAGGTTAAATATATTGTTATCTAAATATAATATGGTGCTACTTTCATGGTTTTTCTGATAGCTCTTACTAGTTAAATAGTTGTACTTCAGGAAATATTTCATAATTGTGCACTAAAATATGAGACATTTTCACACAACTAAGCAAAAATCTTTCTCTGGGTGAAGAATTAATCCAGATAAATTCAAGACTGCGCATAACTTTTCAGAAGTGAGTACATTTGACAGTATTATTTATTATCAGTTTTAAGGAATATTTCATAAATTGCATTTGATGATTAGAAGTTGAAAATTCTATATAAAAAGTCAAAGAGGCCAGTGTCACAAAGTTTCTGAAATATAGTTTTTCAAATGAAATATATAAACACCCAAGTTAAAAATATTTAAATCTCATTTTGCACATGTCAACACTTATTTCTCTCAACCTCATTAAAAAGTACTTACACTGACAATGAAAGGTAAAAAGAAAGGTGTAACTATGATAAACCCTTGGATATAGATTTGATTCGGACAAGTTAATAAGTGTTATTTATTTATAATGTATGCTTTGGAGAGCTCAAAAGGTGCACACGTATTTGTTTATACACACCTACCTGAAGAAATTGTTTCACTGTATGTAGTGACACCTTACCTTATGTTTCTGAGGAGCCAAGACATTGCAGCATGCCCAGGCAGTGAAAGCACCATACTCTGCAGCTCCCTGACACACTGGTGCTACAAGTTGCTCACAGTGCCTTGAAAGCAAGTTCTGGAGATCCATGCCTGAAGAACAAGCCCCTGAGAACCCAAAGTAGAGCAGGATTCTACTCTGATGAAAATGGAGTCACTGGGTGTTGAAGTCAATTCAGTAGCCACTGTCTATACAGTGCCAAGTTCCTCTAGCTGCTCTTGTCACTGTCAATTGTAAAACTTCCATGTGACCTATCAGGACTTAATATTGTTTTCTTCTACTTTCATCCAAATTATCTGGAAAAAATGCATAATGAATCAAATAAAAGCAAATAACTCAAGTCAATAAGTCAAGTGGAGGTTAAATTTGTGGATGGGTAAGTTATCATTTTAACAAAGTTGGTGTCCATATTTGGACCATCTGTCCTGAAATGGATCACAAAAGGAGGAATCAGGGAGCATTGGAGGAAAATGTGGAGCCAAATTCAAAATGATAAAAGAGGCTAGGCTTATTGTTTGCATGGAGATGCGTGGAACCTGAGACTGGTCTTTGAACAGCCTTCATGTTTAGAACAGAACTCAATTTTTATCAAAACAATATATATCCTTCTTAATAGTAACAATGACATGAGTGAGGTATACACAGCTGAGGATAATCAGGCATTTGAGACCCAAAGGTTAGCATTTATTCATGGACAAAATTCACGAGGGTCAGGTAAAAAGAGGAATGGAAATACGAAACATGGAGGAATTAGGGTAAATGATGTCACTTTGAGTGAATAAAGTAAAATGAGATATGTACAAATTGCCGATTATAAAACTGACGACCAGTTCTAGAAATCTTCATGCAATTGACAATAAAATGTTTTCTTTTTCTTTTTCTAAAGATGAAGCTCCTAACGGGAGACTGCCTTAAACAACAGGGCATACCACCATTTCCCAATGTTTTGCTGATTAAGGCTTTGATAAATGAACAAATATAAAAGTAATGCCTCTACTCAATTAAAAATCCCTAATTAGGTATAATAAGCAGTTAAAAACCTGAGTTTTTGTGCATACATTAGTATGCATGTGAGCTTGGTAGTGATTTATAGGAAGCATGACCTAAATGTTCTTGCTGTTAATTTGAATTAATTTTCTTTCTGTTTCTCTTCTTTTTTTTTCTTCCTTTGGTAGCTGTGTTAGTCTGGGTGCATTAAAGAAACAAATCCACAAAATCTCATATGTATAAGGAAAGTTTTATATAAAAGATAAGTGCACATGAAAGCATCCCAGCCCAGTGCTGCCCATGCCCAAAAGTCTAACATTAGACCATGTCTGATACCAATTCACAATGTCCTCCTCCATCTCACAAAACACACGCAATGATGCCAACTACAGGAGGAAAGCCGAATCAGTGACATATCACCATCTCTGCGCTGGCAGGGGCCTCCACATAGGAGCTCCAGCACCCAGGGCTGCATCACGGTAGGTCCATGGGGCTTCTCCTCAGTGCTGTCTTGCAAGAACTGAGCCTTGCCAGCTGAAGCAAGGAACAGGCTATGGAAGCTGCACCCTGGTCAGACCAGCAGAAAGCAAGAGACCCTGAGAGCTAGAAAAGGGAGGCTCACTGAGTCATTTATCTCTCAGTCCTTCAACTAACCCCACATGTGTTTTATCGGCCAGGTTGGAACAATAAATCTTAGCTATCTTAGTAGCTTCTTTTGAAAAGTTATCTTTAATTGAAAATAATATCTATAACTGAAGTTTAAAAAGAGTAACTTACAACAGAGAATGAAGATTCTTTTGGGCCTCCCCAGTTCTGCCTTTCTCACAGTGGAACTGCTGCTGGGCTACTGGGGGCACACCTGGGTCCCCTTGCGTGATGCTCTTTTCAGGCCTCCAAGGAGCTTCCCCCACTTCTTTGTGGGTGCTAATGACATTGGTTCTATGGCTAATTGTCCCTTCAAAGCTCATTCTTACCCTCTTTTCTTAAACTTTAGACCAAGATTTCCTGGCCTAACACCATTTTCTTTATTAGTCATTCTCACAGTTGAAGTACATACATGCTTCATGTTCTGCCACTCCTAAAAGTTCTATCTTGACATTGATAGTATTGATTTTTTTACTTGGCTTATATTTATTTTCTAAATTATTAATTCTGTGTGGGAAGGAAACATGGATTTTTGCTAGTTCTACTCTAATATATTGCACATGGAGGGTCCTCATTAGTTATCGGCTGAGTGGGTACATAAATACACATTCAATAATGTTTATTTGTTAAATATGGATTCCTTCTTGTTTTTCTTTATATATGTTTGATGTAGGATTAATCATGTAGACATAACTTTGAAAAAAACATCATTTTTTAACCTTCTTTTTCCAGTGTGCTTGACCTAATCATCAGTATTTTCAGTCAGTAATAAAAAATAAAACCTAGAATATATGCATCTAAACACATTTTATTCAGAATATGAGATATATATTATATAAGTAATATATTATATGTTATACATTATGTTATTTTCTATATGATATAATTAAATCATATTATATAATTATAAAGTAATATATAGATTATAGGTCTCTTCCATATACATTAAATACTGTTGCTTTGAAAATATTATTGTTTAAATTTTTTGAGATAAAAATACTCACATTAAGAAGATAGGCTATATGCTTTCCTTAGTTTATGGATATCTAAATTTTATTTATGAACCAACCTCTACCAAACCCATTGTATTTAAAAATTTGAGGTACACACAATGGTTAGTAATAGCAAATAGGTACTACTTTGCCCTGAACATCAAGACATTGTTATTCTGAGAAGATTATTATGTTCAATGTGTTTTAGTGTGTCTAGAAGCACTTCTTTTATATTTTATGCAAAAATAGCTCCCGTATATGCTTCAAACTGAGACAGACATTTGATTTACTAGCGTTAAGGTAGGAACCATACCTGATTGTTCCCACATACATATAAATTTGCCCAAAAGACAGATGTGGGAACACAAATTACTGCCAGCAGGATTTTATACTTGAAACTCTGCAGAAAATGAAATGATTGTGCTGAATTTTTCTGATTTTGAGCCAAATTCATTTTAAATACTGAGCAGACAATTACAATGTTCTATCCCTTAGTTCTCTAGAAGTTGTTAGCTGTCATTGTTTCAGAGGTGATAGCGGACCCTCTGTGTCTTGAGCCTCCCACACTGTGACAGGCAGACAAGCTGATGGCCAGGGTTTCTCTCCGTGACTGGATTCACCACAAGAGGGCACAAGGATCTACCAAACCAGTTCTTTCACTCTGCCTTAGTCTTCAGAATGATTTTAATCGGAAGGGAGGGAGAGGAGGAGAGGGAAAGAGCAAGCAGTGAATGTTTTCAAGCAATTAAATTGCAACATTTTTAATCCCAGTATTGCAGATATGTGGTTAGAATTTTAAAGTATGTTTATGCATTAAGTTAGGCAAACATAAATGTAACAGATTTTCACAGTGAATGCATCATTTGATCCCTTTACTGTTGTTTTCATAGATGTTTTTATTGATTTAAATAGAATAACATTATTGATAATTTCTAGTTCTTCCTCATTTATCATGATGTGATTTTTGGGTCCAGTTGTGCAAAATTTTATTTTCAGGTATGTTCATGCTAAGATATAATCCATATCAAAGAGTCTCCAAACATCATCTCGCTGTCTTTTAATTCTTTTCATGTTTGGAGGCAAGTGTTTTTTCTTATTATTTTTCTATCTCCTGTCTTCACATCACGTGTGAGGTTTTACTGTGGAATCCTATATGATGATCTTTCAGATTTGTAACTCCATAATCATAATGGGCATTTCCAGTGATAGAATCTCAGTGTGGTGTCCCCAGTGTGATGAAGCACTAAACAAGGAAGTGTGCCGGGGACTGCTCTTAGTGCTCTCCCCACAGTCCCCTCACCTAGTCTTCCTACTACTACTAATATGTGCAATGCAAAGGTGTGATCAACATCTAAAGACAGTATTCTGTAAGTGCATTTAATACTCCCTAAAGAATTGAGGGAAACATGCTAAGTCTGTAAAGTAAAAGATATCTAGAGAAAACTCAACGTAGCGGTTCTCACAAAAAGTCTGAGAAGTAGAAAACAAAAAGGGGAGTGGGTTCTTACATAATGGACAACTACCAGGAGCTAATACTTAGAGGGACCATAACTGTATTAGACTGAGTTCTACAGAGATGACAATCAGTAATGCTAATATGGGTAAATAAAGAAAGAAGTTTCCAGCAAGGAAAACCGACTCACATAGCTGTATGAGCCAGTAAGTGGAGCCTTGTTCAAGTCATTGGGTCAGATGGTAAGGTGGAGGCACTGGCTGAACCATGAAGGGGTGATGGCCCAGAAAGCAGGGTATCAGGGTGGTAGATATTAGCATATCAGGCCTGTGGCTGGCAAAGTCAAACAAATCCAAAATCAGCAGTTTAATACCTCCAAAGACCATTTATCAAGTAGGTCCATCCCTGAGGAGAACTGACAGGACTGGGACCTGAGTAACTGCTAAGCTCACAGCGGACTCCATCATGGAGATGATTCTTTTGTTAGGTCAGATCAGGGGGGAGGCCGCAACTGCAAACCCACTGAGGAGCCTCACCCAAACAAGTTGACACTCTTAGCCACACCGCATCTACCCCCTGGGTGTTAGGTGAAAGAGATACATTCTTCTTTGAAACTGTTTTACAGTAAGGATCTACTCTGGTTGAGTCATCTTGTCTAGCATTGTGACCTCCTGGAGTGTGTAGGCTAACATCCCAGAAAAAAGTCAGCTCACTCCAGCCAGGGAGCTTTGCAGAATCTATCTGAAAGACTTAAGATTCCACCAGATTGAAGGACCTCGTGGAAGTGCTGCCCATCCTTACCAATAAAATAAAGCTCTGTCCCCACATGAGTCCCTTTTCAACTCTAGAAATTTCTTATGGAAGGAGGGGAGAGTTAGCTTATGTCGGCCTTTCCCATCACTAACAAAACTAACACTCTTCTTTCTCTTAATAAACCTTTTGGTCCTGTGGAAAGTCAATGCCTCTTGGAATTACTTGTAGTGTAAGAATAAGGCAACTTTACAGGGTTGCCTGGGGTACAATGCCATCCTCCACCCCCTGTGACAATATGATAGGAGCGATATTGTTTGATGTTTAGACAATCATTCACTCTCACTGCTAGCAAGCTGTTGCCAACTTATAGTTGACTCTATAGTAGAACTGGTCCTGTGAGTTTCCTGGAGTGTATCTTTTCACGGGAGCAGGAAGGCCAGTCGTTCTCCGGATGTAGGAAGACTACCCTTGGGAAATTCCCAGTACCCCTGTATATCTCAGCAGGAGCATCCTTAAGACTATACAAACCTGAATTGTAAATTAATGTGATAAGAAAATACAGCAATCTTACTTCTGCGTACTGTGAGTATACATTATGTTTTTAGTCAGTATTAGCAAACCTCAGTATTACCTTTGGGAATCTTTGCAAGAGAATAGCCACACTGCCAACAAAATGGCTGAATCAGTATTATGAGTAAATGTCAAGCTAAAATTAATAAGTGCAATTAAAGAACTAAGGAGGCAAACACACACATACACCATTTACACTGTTATTTGTTATAAAAAGAAGTTTTAAAATAAAGAAGTTTTGCAAAGTCATGGAGTTGCAAGCTTACAATGTGCAGAGACATGAAATTTAATGGTAGAGAAACTGAAGACGTGCTATTTATACATGAACAGAATACGATAGAGTCTAGACATTGAAAAATCTCCCCAAACTTTCTTCACTGAAAGTTAGCTGTTGGAACCCAACAGGCTGCATCACCGGGAAAGGACACGACAGCCTGCTCCTGGGAGAGACTTACAGTTTTGGTCACCCTATGAGGCAGTTCTACTTGGCCTTGTACGTCTATATGATGGCAATGGGCTTGGTTTGGGGATGTATCATCGCTTGATTATATGTAACTACATACCTACACTTCATATAGTCACAACATTTTGCCAATAGATTTTTTTTAAAAACACACAATTGAAAATAGAATATTCTTCTCCTCTTTGATCTGCCTACTCCATTAAATATGACTCTGTAGGCTAGACAAGATTAAATATTCCAAACATACTGTATATACTCATGTATATGCTGAGTTTTTCAGCACATTTTAATGCAGTTTTGTGGTAAAATAAGGTTCCTCATGTGATATTCGGGTGGGCTTATACTCAAGTATATACATTAGCACAAAATCTGTATATTTTTTACACAGTAAGAAAGAATGAGTTCATATCGCTATGTTAGCCACCTAATCTAAGTAAATGTGTAACTAACAATGAGGAGAGAAAAAGCAGACTGATTATAGTAATTACTACTTAAAATGAAAACTAAAAAGGATAAAAGACACAGAAGTTATCTGAAATTATTAATTTTTTTCTCATAAAAGTTGACAGGTTTAAACACATGTTTTTGATCATTTTAGTTGTAAATCAACTTAAATATTTTAATTAAAAGAAAAATACTTCAAACTAAAGAAAAAGAGAAAACTTCAAACAAGTATACTGGATACTGTTTTCTCTCTCCATACGGTGATTTCCAGCCTTTGAATGCACCCCCAGCAGCTGGAGCTATAACCCGTGTCGTGGGGCTGTAGGCAAAGGGCCGTGTCCTGCATCAGAATTAACTTTTGAGTTCAGGAACTTCCAGGAGTGACCTTTGACTAATGTGACAATAAACTCTTGGCCTCTTTATTATAAAATTTGGGCCACTTGGGAGAACGATCCAAAATCTCCACCTATTCTACTCGTGGTCAAAGTAGACTTTGGGATGTTCAGCCTCACTGAGAATAAAGAAGGATAATTTGTGACAAAAGCGACCCAACCAGTATATGTAAAATGTTTCCGTGTTGGTTAGTTGCAGTGGAGTTGATCTGACTCACAGTGGCCCTATGTATCGCAAAAGAAACATTTTCAAGTGCGTTCCAGTTGATGTTTGAGGCTGTTACACCCATTTTATCCCACTGAGTGTTCTGATACCCCGATTGCTCTTTCTCTTCATGAAACAGTGAAGTAAAACTGCTTTAATGATTGATAACTTTTTGCTCCAAGCAACAAAGCTAGATACAATGCAGCTGTGATCCATATAATTTTTATTAGTAATTTAAAATATATATCACTAGCCTTTCTTTAGTCTAGTTTAGTCTAAATGCTCTGCTGAAACTTTTCTGCCCTGTGGGAACTTGCTGGTATTTGAAATCTTGATGGTGTAGTGTCAAGATCGTGGAAACATGCTAGAGATGTCAGATTGGCAACTGACAGATTGTGATGGTCTAAAGTGACAGGAACTTAAAGATATAACCTCCCACTTTTAGAGTAAAATTTGGCAAAACTAATGAGATGAAAACAATTTATAGTCATAGTTTGATATTTAATACAACAAACAAATAAAACACCAACATTTTTGAGGATGTAGATTTGAACAGCATGATTAAAATTTGATTTAATAATGCATATGTGAATTTAAAATAAACTACTTGAAATCACAGCTATATATTTTAAAGTTTACATCAAACTGTCATAATAAATTATTACATGTGCAGAGAATAAATTCCAGCAATTTTTATATGATAGATGTTATATAGTTACATATAACATCCTAACCAAAGTTATGTGCATCCTTGATTGTAGCAATGTTTTAGCATTAAGAATATTATATATATCTCATGTATGAACTATTTAGACTAGATAAATCTATAGAGATGAAATTTTATCTGAGATTACCAAGGATAGGGAGAGAAGTATAGTACTTAAGGAATATTTATCTTCCCTAAGAATGACAGAGATTTGGAAATGGATAATAAAGTTGATCAAAAAACATGAAAAATGACTTATCATCATTGAATTCTATAAGTTAAAATGGGTAATATTTCATTAAGTGTACATTCAGCACAATGAGGAAAATCTATATAATTCACTATATTATCTGAAGAATAATTCATATGGCTGCCTTGAAACCTGAGAAAAAATGCACATTTGTTTTGGAAGTGTAAATCTTCAATAGATGTTAGCTATTATTTTCTTATGAAGTGATAATGTAGTCATAGATTAGTACGCTAGTAGTTTAAGGTTTATGGTGGAAATATAAATACATTTTTAAACACGTCAATCTGAAAAGTGTCAGATTTGTTTTTCCCTTTGGAATCAATATGGAAGAACTAAAATTCAAAGACAGTTATAGTAAATCAGGTAGAACTTAATGAGGATATACATTAGGGCTGAATGTTGGAAATGTTTATCATTTTACTAATACTATTTTACTAATGACTATTTCTGTGTAGAAGATAAGATGTGAATACACCAGTGAATGTAAACACTAGTAAGCATTAGTAAATATAATCAAATACCTGATTAGAGAGTTGTCAATTACCATGTTTTACTTAGGTAAGTTATTTATAATATAATTTTGTGTTTAAATACTTTCATAACTTTTATAGAAACTTGAAATTATTAATATTATAATCTACTTTTATATCTAAACTCTAAATCAAAAACAAAATTTCTTGATCTTAAACTTTAAAAATAAGTATTACAACATGAGGAACTGTATGAAAGGGTTGCGGCATTATGAAGGTTGAGAACCACTGCTGTAAAAAACCAATGACAAAGAAAAGAAGTGCCTGTCAATAGTTCAAGGTCTGTTTGTTGCCCTTAGGAGTGTTTTCTGTCTGAGTCTGATGGTGTGCATGCCCTGGCCCCAAAGTCTATTTTTGGTATTCCCTTGGGATTTCCTTGCTCTGTTCCCCTTGCTGTTCTGTTGCACGCCCTTAGTGTTTTGCCTTGATGGGTTGGAGTCATCAGGAACAATTTCTGCACTGTGTCTCCAGTGTTGTCTTGCGTAGGGTTACGGGTCAGTGAGGGATGTTGTGTCTAGTAGTGGGATCAGCCATATGGTCCTCTCTGTGCATTCGCTGCTCTGAGTGGGGATATTGTCCTCAAGGCTTGGTGGGCCAGGATGTGCTCCACTCTCTCTTCCTCCCCCTTCATTTGCTCCCGTGTGCTCTGATCAGACATGTCCCTCTCCCTGAGTTGTAGCTTCAGTGCTGCCCTCTGCAGTAATTCTTCTGGAGGGAGGAGGGTCTGTCCACATAGCTGGGATTAGGGTTGGCTCCTCAGACCTTAAAACCTAATTTTATGGTTTTTAATACACTATATTAATGTTGTTATAGAAAATTCAACCCTAAAAAAAACTCTAGGTAAAATTATTGTGTATCAAAAGTCCATTAAACCAAAGAATGCTACCATTCTACACGCAAATATTCTGTAGGGGAAAACTTAGAGATCAGAATTTGGAGTTCAGAACTGGGATTCATGTCCAGATTTTTCCATTAATAATGTTTGTGAACTAAGTAAAATCACTTACAAACCTAATGTCTTAGTGTATCTACAACATAGATCATGTATGTTGCCTCAAAAGTGGCCTTCTGAAAATCCACAGCCACTGCAAACCCTCTGGATAATACCTCTTATTTGACCCAGGTTGTTCCCTGTGAGATAAAACCTACTCCATGGGAGCTGTTGATGATGACGTCATTCCACTGGCTGAAGATAACCTGACAGACTATATGCTTGGATAGACAGACAGGGTAAATGAGTGTAGGAGGAAGAATGAAAATACACTTACAAATCCACACAGAATTGCCAGAGGATATTTAAGCTGGTGTCTGTCTAAAAATGTATTTATTAATGTGTTGGAGCATACAGGGGCAAAGTTAGAAAAACTCCTTAAATCTAATGAAATACTTTAAAGAAACGAGACTCTGGGAGCTCAGGTGGTCTTAGAGGACACTTGGGTTAATTGGTAGGACACTGTCCACAAAGGCTATGTTCTCCATGCTATTGTGGTAATTAAAAAAAAAAGTTTGGTCTTAAAACTTCAGTGGGCATCTAAGGTACAAAGTATTGGTTCCTCTCTATCCAGGGCAAACCAGAAATTTGAAAATACAGGATACTAATTAGCACAGTAGAGACATGAACCACAAGGACACCAGTCTCCATGGATCTAAGACCCTAAGAAAAAATGGGGCCAAGCTACCAACAGCTCATAAAGAACATATTTAAGGCATTCTGAAATTCCAGTTCATGCTTTAGTTGAAGAAGGAAGAACAATGATTTAAAAATATCGCTAGCTATGTCAGATTTTTTTCTCCTTGGTTCGTCCAGTTCTTTAGAAGGTCCTGAATAGGGAGAGAGCAAAACATGTAACAAACAAACAACAAGAACAACCATAGAGCAGGTTTGGTTTGTTAGGATAGAGAAGAGTGAAAGCCTAGACTGCTCCTCAGCCACTATCCAAGCCTGGAACTGAATTCACACCTGTCTTCTAGCCAAACAATAGAATTAGAAAAATAAACACTTCACATAATTAATCATTTGAGATTGAGGTAGCAAAATTTATTCTGAAACTTACACAGAAAAACTAGGAAAGGGGATATAGAAAAAGGAAATAGGAAGTAAGGAAAGTGATGTTTTATTGTGGGGCTTGAAATCAGATTTAAAATAAAATGGTTATGAATTGTTGAATGGAAAACTGATCTACTCTGTAAACCTTCATGCAATTCACATAAAGAAAATTTAGGAAAATTAATTGATTTAGTTGTTCTAGAACTGATTTGGAACCCATTGACACATTCTGGGACTTCTGCGACGAATGCAGTAGAAATGTTGAATGGGGTGTTCTACTTTGAAGGAGATTGGCCATGTTCAGGGTGGTATGGACAGAGACTAAGCTTTATATCAGAGCAAGAGGTATTGTCAGCTGACCCCTTGCATCATGGGTTAGTTTAACCAGGAGGAACGCATAGACTGAACTTTGGAGTTGGTACTGAGTTCAACAATAGTAAGGAAGATTATATTATTTAGTAAAACAACAAACTCAAAAGGATTTGTCAAGAATGAAAATAACATTGAGAGGATGAAAGAAGACACACAGTTAATAAAATTGTGCTTTAAAGAAGGGGATTTGGCATGTATTCATGCACTTTGAGTCATTTTAAAATTTGATTTTTCTATAAAAATATAGACAATACAATATTTTCAAATCCAACATATTCCACGTGTATTATAAAATAAATCCAGTTACATCAATCATGTTGTGAAACCATCACCAATATCCACTGCCAAAATTTCCTTAACCATTGGCAATTTTATTCTCTTTTGTGTTTCCTTTGGGAAAATCTCCAGGTTTAAAAGCATATTTAAGAGATTCTGAAATGCTCCTCAAAATAAATTTTACTTGCTTTGGTTAAAAAATTAACAACACAATAAAAAAAATCTCTAGCTATACAGCTTTTTCTCCCTGATTTGCCTCATACTTTATTAGGGCCCTGTGTGTTTTCAACATAACTAATCAATTGAATTTCTTTTATTTCTATAAACTAATTATGCTTCATTTATTTCCTCTTATAAAATAATGAGCTTCTCTTATTACAAATAATGAGCTATTCCTCTTAATGGATATATTATTTTTAACTTGTCTTCTGAGAGAATAGTAATGGAGCCCAAAAATCTTATAATAGCACACTAAATGTATATATCAAGCAAGAAGGTGGATATTATATAATTTGTATAAATATAGATTATATATAACCCATGGCTATACACTAAGAAAAATGCTCAGGAGATTAAGCAATAATTAAATGAATTAACAAAATAGTCTTCACTATATGAGAAGATGGAGGAAGAGAAAATAGCAATCAATTAATATTGCTCATCTATACTCTTATATCCATAATAGATAGATGATGATGATTTTAGATCAAGAGAGTTAAGCAAGAGGGATAGGATAAAGCAACTATCACATCCCTCTGACTCATGGCAAACTTAGACCAGAACAAAGAGTTCTGGTCCTTCACCATTTTTACACAGTCTCGCATGCACATGTACGTCGTTGTAGTTACTCTGCCAATCCATCTCACAAAAAGACTCCCGCATCCTCAAGGGCTCTCTGTTGTTTCCCACACTAGCGGTTCCACCACTGATTTTTTTTCCACCTGATGGAATGTCTAAAGCAAACAGTGTTCTGTTGTAATCCATAAAGTTCTATAGGCTAATTTTCATAAGTCAACTCTAAATCTTTTCTTTGTCCTCTGTCCTAGGTGCCACTCAAAGTGGCCCATCATTTGAGACACTCCTGGTATTTGAAATTCTGTGAACGTAGCATTCAGCATAGTCACAACCAGCAAGCCACCCAAATATGACAAATTAACAGATGATTGGTGGGCACCATATGACTAAGTAGACTACTACAGACTGCTGATGAATGTGCAATGTATGTGTGGGTTATTTCTGAAATTACATGATATTGACATGAAATATATACCTACGAATGGCAAACTATACAGCAGCTTCAGGTAGACAGTAAAACAGCACTCACCAATTTTGCACAGAGCAGGTTTTCTAGGTGTGACCTATAGGCATACTGAACCTATGGAGGTAGTTAGTGGGGCATGTTGTGGTGAAATCCATTGCACAGTCATGGTAAGATATTATTGATTTTCCTAACATACCCATTTCCTGAATCTAGCACAGTGTTCCAGACACTGGCAGACACATACAGAGAAAACATATGAGTGCAGGAGCTATGCAAAAAGTGAAACAATGCAATTTTCCGACGACATTTTCTCTTTTTTCCTAAATTGGAAAATATCCTTATGTTGGCCTGGACTGGGTTTATTGTGGTGGTGGGTGGTTGTCGGAAAACTAGACTCATAACAACTCCATGTGTACAACGCACCACTCATCACCAGGGGCTTTCAGGCTGTGACTTCCATAAGCCTATGGAAGGGCCTGTCTTGTAAGGATCCCAGGAGGATGAAACCAGGAAGCTTTGGGCAAGTAGTATAGCACTTAAAGCTAAGATCAAGCTTAGAGCTTGATTTTGTTCTACATAATAATTTCAGTGGCTCACTAAATATATTAAATATTTTTCAATCTCAATATATAATAAGGTGAACATAGATCTATAGAATGCAATAAACAAAAACATTCTGGTACCATCAATGCTGTTATGTGAATAAAGATTTCCTGATATAAAAATATTTTAGAAATAATGAGATAAGCATTTCTGTATGCAAGTGAAATATTTATGATTGATTCAATAATTGATTATACATATAGCTTAAACATAAGATATGTTACAGAAAACATCTTAGTATGATTAAAATCTATAAAATCAAAGTATCTACTAAAAGTCATTAATATACACTTCTAAATTACATTTGCATGCAAGTGAAAATCTAATATACTGAGGAAAAATGAAATAATATTTTCTCTCAAATATAATAGTACAAATCTAAAGCTTACTTAATAAATAATAAAAATAACCTTTAGCTCCTAGTCAATCTTTTTCTACTCAGACTTTCATGATGATTGATATTTGTATATCAAAATTTATAGTCAACCTATCAAAATTGTTACAAATATCTACATGATCTCCCAAAATATACTCTCATCACAGACTTGTTTGAAAAATAATATTAAAATAATTCAATTTTTATCTTTTAAACATTGGGTAGAGAACCTTGTATATTTTGATGAGTAATATGTTTTTTTAGATACCCATTGGTGTATACTTCAGTGAAATACAAAGTTTTTCATGACATCATAGAAGAACAAAAATGGAAAACTTTATGATGTCTATCAAAATCTTACTCCTGAGGTTCAATAGTATTCTCTCAAAATTTGTCTTGGATTAAACTATGGTGCCAGTTGTATTAATATTTTAAGGTCTATTGGAAATTATCTCACCTAAAGTCAGTTAGTTGTTTCAAAAATTGTTTTAATCCTTCTCTTTAGAATCTTTTTCCCCCTATTATTATAGCTCCTTTTAAGAAATTAATGTTTTAAATATCAAACCATCTTTGGATAATCTGAGTCAGTTAGTATTAAAATTAATGCATATTTTATAAGTTAGATAATTTTGTGAATCATTTGTGTTGCTTTATATTACTGTCACAATTTTTATAGTAGTGACAAACTCAACTTTGATTCTTCCATAACTAGATGTTGAGCTACTTCTTAGAGGGACATTTCTGAGATAGTGATCCTTTCTTAAATATCTTTACAAAGAGTAGAATCCAACTTGGAAAAACTGCAAGCATAAGTATTGATTTTATCCAAGAATAATATTTCACAGTTATGAGTCTCATTTGCCGAAAAGCAAGAATTGGAAGAAATATACAAACACAATTGCTCGCGGTGATCTCTAAGAAAAGAGACCTAGATGATTGTATTAGTTCTCCGGCATTCCTGTATACTCGTTCTGAAAATATGCGTTCGCTGATTTCTTGAATCATGGTGTGCAAACATGACGACCACCGAAGCAAGTTAATACAGTAAATTAGTGAGAAAGATAATGACTATAGACTAAACTGGAGAGGAAAAGTTCCTTCCAAAGGAGACAATACCTCTTGCTTGTTATCAGGTGCCATTTACTCAGATCGAGCTCACAGCTCCCCTGTGTGCAACAAATGACAGACGGCCCATCCTGACCATCCTCACAATTGCTGTTAGCTCTGAGCACATTGTTACAGCTACTATTGAACCATATCTTGGAGCATCTTCTTTTTGACCTTCTACTTTTCCAAGCATGAGGAGACTTTCCACAGTCTCTGGATAACATGCCCAAAGTACATAAGAGTCTTATTGTTATTGCTTCTAAGGAGCATCCTGATTGTACTTCCTCCAAGATATATTTATTGTCTCCCTGCCATCCAAGATACATAGAATATTCTTATCCAACATCAGCAATTAAATGCATTCTTTTTCTGTTTTCCTTCTTGGATGTGTAATTTTGATATGCATATGAGGCGATCAAAACACAAGGGCTTTGATAAAAGGTTTAAGTGTGCCTTAGCCCTGAAGTGATAGCCGTACCTTTAAAAAAAAACAATTTTTGTTTTTTATTATTTAGAATGAATACTAGTTTTGCCAAATCTAATGCGTCTTCAAGACAAGCTGAAATAATTTGATTTATGACATTTAAAGTTCAAATTGCTAAATACTGTTAGTTATACTTAAAGGCAAGCCTCGTGGTAACACAGTGATTAAATTGTTCAACTCTTAACTGAATTGTCTCCAGTTAAAACCCAAAGCCTTGCTGCAGGAGGAAAGATTGTGCAGGCTGTCCCTGTAATGATGATAGTCTATGGGATTCTGTGAGGTGAGTCACACTTCCAGTCTGTTCTGTTGGGGCACTGGGAGTAGAAGGGACTCAGTGTGACTCAACAGTTACAGCAACAACATATATATGTTTTCCTCGAAGAAATCCTGGTGGCATAGTGATTAAAACATACAGCCATTTACCCAAATGTGGGTGGTTTGACCCCACTAGCACTTCTGCAGGGAAAAACTGTGGCAAGCTGTTTTTGTAAAGACTGCAGTCTTGGAAACTCAGTTGTACTTTGCCCATAATAGTTATTAAGAATGAGAGTTGATAACACAGTACACAACAATTGCAGTATGTTAGCCTATAGGCACCTTACTATGAAAATGCTCTCTGTATGTGTGTGTGTGTGTGTGTATATATATATATAATATTTGAAAGAATACATTAAAAATCTTTCAATTTGTAAGCCAGCAATCAATATAGCTCATTATTTATAAATAACAGAATAAATTCTAGTAGCACATTAAACATTAAGAAAAAATGAAAAAAAACTAGAAAATCACTCACACCCATATGTACATAGAAATTCAGTTGGTTAATAAATCAATACTATACATATATAATAAATGCATATATAACTATATAACACTTAAATTTATGCTTAGTGTATATCTGTGTGCATGGATCATGAAACCAATATTTATTACTGAAAACCAGAAGTTAAAATGAAATCATTTATTAGAAATTCAAATAATACCTTAGATATTCTTGGACATAATGAAAAATTCCTTCAAATGAATGTTTCCTTTTTTCTGCCACCTAATAAGATTGCCTAATAGATGTAAGGCGCTGAGTGCCTGTGGGTCAGCGCATGTTCATACCCCTTGCCTGCGATCAAGACCAAACCACATGATGCTGGATTCAGCACATGTTCACACCCCTTGCCTGCGATCAAGACCAAACCACAAGATGCTGGATGGGCACGATGGCAAACTGTTCAAGTGTGAAACAGATGCTTAATTATTTCGTGTTTATCAATCTGGAAACATGCTTGATTTTGCTTTTGAAGAGTGTAAGATTTCCCCATAGAAAATTTGCTGAACAATTTCTATTTTCTGACATCTCTGTCAGCTTGATCTGTCAGCCTCCACAAGTTGAAGGACAATAAAAAAACGGAGTAACTTTTATTTGAGAGGCAAGAACCCACACATCCCACTTCAATGTCTCAGCAAGATGTCAGGGATATTTACATTGAGATATCTAGACAACAAAACACAATCTTTTCAAAAATTGCATTACACATCCAGTGAAAAGCATTTATTTAAGAACTACACATTTAATAATACACAACTAGGTATAAGAAAATGCTTCTCTTTCAGGATATCATGGGAGTGTCTGTACTCTTATTTTGGACCGAGTATAAATGGCATTAACACATATTTAAATCAAAGTGTCATCAAGTTATGTGAAATTTCATAATTAATAATGAAAAACACATTATCTCAAAATTTATTTCTTAGTCTGTATTCCCAGTGAGAGGGAGGCTGGCACAGTTTATGTGGATCTCTGCATTCTGACTGCTTTTGGCAGAGCGGCTTTACAGGAATCATTATTTAATACATTCAAACATTCTTTCACACTTCGCATGTATGGCACCACAAGTTTAGTGCCATTTGAGGTTTAGCTGGGTATTGTCTGTCAACTATTTGAGTTTATTTCTCAACCTAGGGCAATCTTCATAAAAAGCATCTGGGATATTTGTCAAAAGTACGGATATAACAACCTTAAGCACACTTGGGAAGATGGTCTAATCATCTACTGAGGGATATAAGCGAAAACCTTTCAGAACCCTAAGTACTTCTAATAGTTTAAAGGTGGTTTGTGATATATTCTTAAAAACATAATATCCTGGCTTTATTAGTATGGTCCCTCCTTAATATGTCATAGATTCCTTGCTAAATCAATTATTGAATAAGTTCCTAAATAGAACTTTTAACCTGATATTAGAAATTTATTATCATCAGTTAAATCCCAAAAGGAAACTAACTGTACACATTATATGTATACATACATTTGAAGGATTCTCATATATGCATATATGTTTATATGAATGTATACATAAGTATATATGAGGTCTTCAAAATGTCATAGAAAAATGTAAGTAATAAATGAAAAATTTCCACAAACTCTTGAAAGCCTCTCTCAGTTATGTGTGTGAATATATATGTGTGAGTAACAAAACCCACTGCCATCAAGTCAATTCCAACTCATAACAATTCCATATAGGGTTTCTGAGACTGATCATCTTTACAGAAGTAAACAGTCTTATCTTTCTCTCCAAGAGACCACAAGTTCATCAGCCCATTGTCTAACTTAAAATGATTTTATATATGCACAAGGGGATAACAAAAAAACAGACTTTTTTAAAACTATGTAATTATTTTTACAAAACAACCTTATCACCTTCAAAATACTGTTCATTACACTTAACACATTTGTCAAATCTGTGATTCCATTCTTGGAAATATTTTTCAAACTCTTCTTTTTGGATGGCTGACAGCACCTACTTCTTTTTTGCCTCACCTCTTCTACACCTTCAAACCACTGTCCTTTCATGTCCTTCTGCATTTGCTGAAGCAAAAAGCACTTGCACAGTGAGTCCAGGGAAGTAAGTGCACAGGGGAAGAGAGTCAAGCTGTTTTTTCCCCAAACTGGAGCACGGAGATGGCAGCATGAGCAGGTGCATTGTCAGGTGGCAAAACCAGTTTCCTGTCTGCCACAAATCAGGCCTTTTTCTCCCACACTGTTATATAGTCTTTTCAGAATCTCTAAATAGAAAGCTTGATTAACAGTCTGACCTGGTGGAACAAACTCCAAATGCGCTACTTTTATCCGTTTAAGAGTTGACCGATATCCAGAATGACATCAATCAACATTACACCTTTTAGGAAATGGAAAAACCACTCATACATTTGAGTTTATTCCCATAGCACTGTCCTTGTCAGCTGTGTTCAGCATCACAGCAGTCTCTGCGACATTTATTTCCCAAGCAGGAAATAGAATTTCATAGCTACCAACTGTTCTTTTAAATCAGCCATCACAAAAAAAAATGAGGTTTGAGCAAAACAGCTTTTATGAAAAAATTCACTGTGACCAGATAGAAACTTCCCAGGTAATACCACTAGGTACACTAACTCAGAGTTGCTTGATGCTTGCTAGCAAGGAAAAAGCATGCTATGAAAATTCAGTTCTGCCCAGTGCAATTCCGCTTTTTGGGGTCTCCCCTCCTGGTACAATGTACAAGTATATATATATTGTGTGTACATATATAAATTTATATGTGTGTATATGAATATATGCATTTTAGATACATATATATATATAATTGGTTATATATATATAACCAATTTAACCTACTGGAAGTAACAGATCGTTGTAACAGAGCTACGATAGTGAATAACATTTTTTAGCTCCCTTAACATAAACAATTTTATTTGGTTACCATTATAATCTTAAGAACTTAGAATTATTTTATTTCATGAATGAGGATATGAGCTCAAAGAGGTTATATTACTTTTTGAAGGTTACATATATAAATGAAAAAGAACTGAGATTCAAACTCTGGTCATGTGAAAACTTTACACCTTTACATTTCCATACAATTGTGAGGATGGCAGGTGGCCCCAGGGTGGATGCTGTTCTGTTCGGCTGTATATAGACCCACTCGGAGTTCATTCCAATTTCACAACAGCGTTGTCCTAAAGATAAGTGTAAATTACAAATGTCTTGACTGGAAAATAAGTCTTGAATAAATAAGACCACCTTCTAAATATAAAGACATTAAAAAATGAAGAAAGCAAAAGGCAAGCGATCTCGTTTATTCGAAAAGGTTAACATATGACTTTTGGATATAAAAGCTCAATTGCTCATAAATTGTACTATGCGTTATGTTGTATAATTTCAGTGCCCCTTACAGAATATCTTGTTATCTGATAGTTCACATTTACAACAGTAATAAGAATCTATCCTATTATTTGTGCATTCATGACCCGTTGAAGGGCACACCCTTGCTTCATGCATTTGTAGCTGACGTGGGGAAATTGCAGAGGGGCCATCCTTGGGAAAATCCCAGCAGGAGCCCTCGTGACACAGTGAGAGAGGCGTTGGACTGTGAATGGACATGTCCACGGATCCAGAAGAGGCTGTTTGCTTGAGAAGGATTTACAGACTAAGAACCTCGAGGAAGCAGTCCTGCACTTCCTTCTTGAGTAACCGAGTCTGAATCCACCTTTACAGGAGATTTTCGTTTGGATTGGAACCTACAGGTTTGGCAGAGCTCCGGTTCCTTCTGACGCCCATAGACTCTTGGCTTTCCCCTGGTGTGCCCCTCCAAGGCCCCAGGGCAGGCTCACCAGTAAGTATTGGTTAATGGGTGCCAGGAAGAGAGAGAGCTGGCAGTTCAGTTGGCAATGCCAGTCTCTGGGGAGCTCCTCACAGGAGGAAGATGCTCACACTGCCTGCCCCGGGCCATTCCACTTCTTACACCTCACATGGTTTCTGTGTGTGGTGATCAGAGAATGCCACAGGTACAGAGAGACCTGCTTGCCCAGCAGAAAGTGCCAAGGTAGAAGACAGGTTAGGGCCGGATATCGGCAGTATTGCCCATGAAGCTGACTCTAACCTAGGATTTGGTCTATAATGTGAGGCAGGAGTATAGTTATTAACCAAGAATAAGGTCTGTGTATATAGTAAAATTCCGGATAGAAAAAGATAAAGAAAGCAATCAACTGGAGGATAAAGAGAGGCAAAGCTCCCGTTAGCAATCAAGTAGCTGATTTATTGTGTTTGTACACTTCGTTTTTCATAACAAGAGCTTCCAATTATTATTATTTTAATGTACTGCAATGGCTGTTCTTCACACAAGATGTCTCTAAAAAAACAACACTTCAAATCTTTATCCGGTGCCATTAATTTTAAAAATCTGGTAAATTTACTAAACATATTCTAGGGAATATGTCTAACTATGGTCTTCAAATGAGGAGGAAATGCATCGGTTCGGCTTTCTAGTCAGCAATGGAAAACAAAACCTAAATTCAGACTTTTGATATGCTGTGTTTACTGTAAGCAACTAGAGGAAACAATGAAAATAGCATATTCACTAAAAAGGGCCATGAAGCTGCTTCAGCTACTTTGAAGGTAATTTTTCAAATTGTTCTTAGCATCCCTAAGCCTAGGACATTGGTTCAAGGTGCATTTCTTTCTCAGCCGAGTCTGCTTAAACAGGTGCTATGCAAACATAAAACCTCATTATCTTCCTTGATGGGACTTATTGTGAGAGAACACAAAGACACAATCCATTTGAGTAGTTGATTTTTTCCTCTCACACATATTTATATTTTAGAAAAGCAATTTGTATAGCTTTTGAAAAGTGTTCACTGAATATTTATGGACCAAGTTTCCATACTAAGCATTTCTACAAATGAAGTTGCATAAGAAAATAAATGGGATTTTCATTTTAGGTGCAAGCCATAAAAGTCTAAGTTCCATTAATTGCAAGCTTTTCATTTTGAAAATCAGGTAAGTTTCCATATGCCTTAACGGTGCACTTATTTGAAATAAGCTTTTGTCAAATAAATATAAGCCACTGCAAAGAGGATTGATGATGATATCCTGAACTTGGTATAATTTAGCACAATTCACAAACTTTCACATACGCCATCTTGTCCTTTAAAACTTAAGGTTGAAAGAATTAGTTTATATACTGTCGAAATTGAGGTTCAGAGAGATTAAGCAAAATGCTGAGTAAAAAATCCCACAGCCAACACTAGAGTTCAGATAAATACCTAAGTATTCTGACACATCTTTGGGCTCAATCCATTAAGGCACCTATTAAGAAGTTCACATAACTAATATGCTATTGAAATATGGAAATACATATGCAGATGTGTGTGGGTTTATTTATGCATTCATTCTCTCTGGGGTCAAGTTTGATAACTATGTCACATAAGTTATCAAAGGGTTGTATCACCCATGTCTTGCAGTTGGAATATTAAGACACATCTACTAATATGATTTCCTATCAGTTTTAATTCCTGATTTTCAGGAAACCACATGATTCAGGCGTTCTCAGGCCTCTGGGAAGGAGTTGCTTTTAATCAAATACTGAGAAGTTAGAATCACTTCTTTGAGTAAATAATCTCTTGGGTAATTGTTCTCTTCTACCCTAATCTATTATTTTCTCTCAATTTATCCCCAATCTGGGTTCTACTGAAAATTAAAGATTTAATTTCTAGACCTGAGATACTGAAAGCTAGACTGTGCTTCATATTGACTCAAATGAAGGAACAAATATTTGTCATTTAGTCACTTCTCTTGCCTGGTGGTCCCGTGAGTATCCGAGTAGAACTGTGCTCCATAGACCTTAACAAATAGTACCTTCAAAAACGAACGTCGAAACAATCCCAGGACTAAGTTCTCCAAAATATTATCAATGGTCAGATAATAGGAATTGTACTTTCCCCTTCAAGTGCAAAGACCACAAACGACAAAGGTAGCTGGGAACACTGTTCCAGGTCAGGCTACACCAAAATCTTTCTTTCAGCCTTCATGTAGCCCCTGTGTTAATATCCTAGCTAAATAGAGAGTTGTACAGACACCTAGACACTGTTGTCAAAATGTATCCAAAATCCTAGGAAATGACATGAGTTAATATGAATCTGGGAAATAAGCATGCACAATGCTATGTAGTATGTAAAATACCTGTTTTGCCAAATAGTCAATGTCAACGGATCTATGAATCTGTTTTCATTTCATGGATAATGTTTATTTCCAAATAAGTTGGTTCTGTCTTTCCCTCCTTAGTTTATTCACCAAGAGATGGTATTGAAGTAAATCTATGAATCTCACATATTTGACCCAGGAGTGACTGGCAGTAGCCACTGTGAGGAGAGAATGCTCCCACCTGCAGCTAGCTCTCTGGCAGACATCTGTTACCTAGAAGAGGTCCTTGGCTATGCTAAGCCCTCCCTCTTGGTTAGAAACTGCATAATTGATTACTCCTTTTGACCATGATTTACCAACTGGATGTACACCCTACCAGTTAAACTTTGACTAGCAGCCACGAGGCAGAATCCCACCTACTGCAGGTGCTCTTCTCATCGTTAGGGACACTGCTAGAGTTCTCACTCTCTATTTTTAGCAGAAACCTGATACCTTGAGTCATGGTTTAAATTTTGAGCCTCACAGTCTACCTGTTTGCCTTTCAATTTTCCCAAGATTTTGTGACTTGGGTTCGGTGGGGGTGGGGATTGATTTGGAGATCAATCACTCTCTCAATGGTTCCGTCATTCATCACTCATGATGCCACCAGAGTTCTTAAAAACAGGAACAAGAAAATATAGAAATGACGAAGAAGAAAGATTAAGACTCAGAAGAGGAGAAGAAACCAGCTGAACAATGACCGTGCCTTCTCTCCTATGGTCACAGCTCAGGATGCGCTCCACTGCACTCCGCGTTTTCACCCATTCATGGATTCACGGCGGGTTATCTGTGTGATCCTCTAGTTGCAGCGTCTTAGAGGGAAATGGCTTTCCCAGGACACACTACTCCTGTAGACAGGTGAAGAGTTGAGGAAGGTCTGAAGGATACAAAGGCTCATGGACTCCGGGACTTTAACTTTCAACACTTGGGCCACAGATCCAACCTCTTTGTCTGGAAGATGGGTAACGAGACCATGTTCTTAGGGCTGTGGCCGAATGCAAACTTCTCTCTGATAAGCAAGGGGCTGGCGTCTGCGGTAAGGTGCATCCCAGTGCACAACTGCAACACTTCACTGAATTGTCGGAGTCTGGTTCAGGCTGGCTCAATGAGGACCCTGTCTCCGGTCTTTTCTAGCTTACATTGATTTCCTGTCAATCACCGTGGTTGGGTTCAGCTATAGCTTTGAGGTCAAGTTGGATTAAACACTCGACTATTTACCCTTGAAGACTATGAAGATATTTTGCTTTCACATAAAAATCTATTCTATTGCCCATGAGTGAAATTTGAGATACAGGTCTGCTGATTATTCTTGTTTTGGAAATCAAGTGATCTGGAAATACAGACATCTTAGATAACAAGTTATTGTACAAATCATGCTGGTCAGCAAATCAAATCTTTATTCAACATTTTATTTCATTCAACTCAATATTTTCCCTTCACATTCCTAATATTGGAAACACCTGCAATTTATATAATGTATGATGCTTTGAAGGATTACCCTGGTATTTGTTCATTCCAATGATTATTTATATCTGTGAATTTGGAGATTTACAAACAACTTGAATTTCCAACTTGACAAAAATTAAAGTTGATAAATGACCATGAGACAGGTGGAACTTTGTTTAAAATACACACATATGTTGAAAACATATATGACATAAGTACTACTATTGTTAATGTTATATAAACAATCTCATCATTGATGCTATTATTAATATGCAATGTTATATATTAAAAATAGCTGAAATTATACATATTTGCTTTCCAATAAACAATATGAACTGTGTATACTACAAATATATTAAACATTTGGGTCAGAAAAAAGAATAATTTTGCTTAAGATCTATTATATTGGACCAGGAATCATGGCTTAAACTCTCTTTTCCCATTTAACATTCCTAAACTGCTTTTGTGTGGATGTAGGACCTGAGATTTGGGGGAGGGCAGTTTCCTGTGATGCTTCTCGCTCATTGCAGTAGAGTGATTCTGCTTCCTTGCTACCCCTCACTCACAGTAGGACTGCTTTACAGGGTCTTCCATACTGTGCCCTTTGAGAAGTAGATTGCCTGGCTTGTCTTCGGAGATGCCTCTTGGTGGCTTCAAATTGTCACTCTTTTGACCAGTTGTGGAACATTGAACATTTTGTGCCACTCAGAAGCTGCTGAAGATCCATGCAGATGTTGCAGAAATGTACTATAGACATAGCAGTTTATTTTTTTGTTTAACGTATTTCTTTATAAAAGGTCTGAAGTCGATATTGAGTCATCTTGAGGCCACATAGGACAGGTAGGACTGCCATCGCGAAGTCCTAGAGGAGATAACAGTCAGACCATGTTCTCTTTGAAGAATGCAGGGAAGAAGCGTGGCTTGTGTCCATCTCCCAGCTCCTGTCATTCCTGACCTTGCTCTCTGGTAGCAGCCTCACACCAATGCACCTCTGTCTTCACATGACTTTCTTCTCTGCCTGGCTATTTTTAAAAAGGCAGTAGGCATCAAGTTGTCTGGCCCACTGTAATTCCAGGATGAGTGTACCTCAAGAAGTTAAACTAACTGTTTATGGAAACAATGATATTCCCTAATAAAGTCACACTCTGAAGTCTAGGTGTATATGATTTGAATGCAATGTAGAGAGTAAAATTGTTTATTCAATTTTATAAATTCAGTTCCAGGTTTGATCATTGGTGCTCTTTTTACAGAACTTTGTAGATTTTACTGCTTTATTTTCTCTGTTCTTTTTCTTCTATGACATATAAAAATTACTGCGTAGTTTTTTAAAAGCTATCTATTGCTGCTAAGTCAATTTTGACTGATGGCAATTCCATGAATTATATAGAACGTTTATACGGTTTGTTGACTATACATTTTTTTTAGGGTACATAGATCTTTATTATGATTATGTATTCTTTGTAGTCTTTTCTAAACCATTTTATTAAGAGTTAATCTAGACATCATATCATTCCACAGTTCAGTCATATCAAGCAGTGTTGTACAATCACTACCACAATCAGTTTGAAAACATTTTCTTCCTTCTTTAACTTCTTGATATCAGCTCCCCCTTACCACCACCCACAGACACTCTTATTCTAATTATTGTTTGTATAGATTCACCTATCATATGCCAAAAAAAACAGAAAAATACATAACAGAGTCAAGAAGTCTACCCACAATGACAAAATACAACAGAGATAAAACCTCATTTAAAAGAAAACAGAAAATATTAAAAATCGAATCAAGAACAAAGTGTTTTAAAAGGGAGATCAAATTACAAGGTTTTAACCATTCAAGTCAGATTTATCATTTTAATCTACTATAGTCATCCAATACTTTGGCTGAAAACTAGGTTATTCCACCTCTCAATCATGGCTAGAGGGAAATCACTAGAGACTTGTTCCCTGTGTAGATCCTGCAAATGCATTTTTGGGCCTCCACTGTCATCCATAGCCTTCTGCACATCCACATTTTCACAATATTAAGTCTTCCTATCCAGGGAAAAGGGATCTTCTTCCATTTGTGTAGGTCTCTTTTGGTTTCTTGGATTAATGTATGGAGCTTTCTTTGTAAAGGTCATTTTTCTTTGGTTAGCTTTATTCCTAGGTATTTCAAATTTTGTGTGACTATTATGATTTGTATTGTTTTGTTGATGTCTTTTTCGGATCTCTCATCACTACTATATGAATCCAATTGATTTCTGCTTGTTAATTTTGTATCCTCTACTTTACTGAATTCCTCAATTGTTTCCAACAATCCTCTTGTGGAGACCTTGGGGTTCTTTCTTTATAAAATCATATCATTTGCATATCGTGAAAATTTCATTTCTTCTTTGCCCAATTATATAGTCCCTTAATTCTTATTGTTGTCTTATGGTTCTGGCTAGGACTTCCAGCACAATGTTGAATAAGAGTGGCGATAAGGGACATCCTTGTCTGTTTCCCGTTTTCAGTAGAAATATTTTCTGCTTTTCCTCACTGAGTATGATATTGGCCATTGGTTTTTCATATATGGCTTTCATTATGCTGAGGAATTTCTCTTCTAATCCTATCTTATTGAGTCCTTTCAATGGGAATGGGTGTTGGATATTCTCAAATGATCGATATGATCATGTGGCTCTTTATCTTATTTATGTGGTGGATTATTTATTATTATTTTGGATTTCAAATCATGCTTACATCCATAGTGTTAATCCCACTTGGTTATGATATATTACTTTTTTGGACATGTTGAATTCTACTGGCTAGGTTTTTTTTTTTGTTTTGTTTTAATTTTTTTTATTTTAACAATTTATTGGGGCTCATACAATTCTTTTCACAGTTCATACATATACATACATCAATTGTATAAAGCACATCTGTACAGTCTTTGCCCTAATCATTTTTTTCTCTTTTCTTCTTTTACATTTTATTAGGGACTCAAACAACTCTTACCACAATCCATACATATACATACATCAATTGTATAAAGCACATCCATACATTCCCTGCCCCAATCATTCTCAAGGCATTTGCTCTCCACTTAAGCCCCTTGCATCATGTCCTCTTTTTTCCCCCCCTCCCTCCCTATTCCCCCCTCCCTCATATGCCCTTGGTAATTTATACCTCGTTATTTTGTCATATCTTGCCCTATCGGAGTCTCCCTTCCCCCCTTCTCTGCTGTCCCTCTCCCAGGGAAGAGGGGCTATACATTTTTATGAGCACATCACAGGTCTGTCTTTCGCTGTAGCCACCCACAGGGGTACAAGTTATGTGAGGGGAGGAATGTGCTCAGGGCCTACATCACTGGCACTCATTTCCATAGATTTGGGCTCCATCTTCCCACCACTGAAGATTCTCTTTAATCAACATCTTGAGAGAAGTCCTCTCAGAGAGCAGGACCCTCACATTTACTTAATTCATATTCTACTCAGTTTATGCTTGAGAAGATTGATACTGAAGTAGAACTGTTTAAGGTTATTTTCTGTGTCCTGTGTTAGCAATGTTCACAACAAACCCCAACTTAGACCAGCAAATAACAAAACACACAAGCGCGTGCACTTAACTGCTCACGGAAACCACATTATAGGCGATAGCACACAGCATCCCTTAGTCCTTTATCGAAGCTTAAACATACAGACGTGTGCTATGATTCAAGTACTTTATTTAACCAGAGTAGTAATTTGTGGTTTCTTCACTAGTATTTTTCTCTCCGTGTGATAGATCTTCCTATATGGTGAGGAAAAAATGATGGTTTTTGCCAAACGGCAATTTTGTTTGAGTGATACGACAGTAGAATCCATTGTATTTCCTCTGAATTTTACATCTCTAAGTATGCAAATGGAGTCTGGTGGCATTGTACATTAAAGCTGGACTGCTAATTAGCCACTTTGAGAGCAAAGCATGAAGGAATCTGCTTCCATAAAAATTTACACCCTCAGAGACCCTATTATGAACGAGTTAGAATCACATCATGGCAGGGGTTAGCGGGTTATGCTTGTAAAACTCAATGTGTTTTTCAATTGATAGATTCATAAAGTTTTCATTACTTATATCTGATTAATTTTGTTCCGCTTTGGATATCATTTTGTTCTCTCTTCTGCTTTGCATAAATTTGTTTTTACAATAACCTTCACATGTATGTAGATCATACATACTGCTATTAAAAAAATCCTCCCTATGTTGTGGGTGTTTACCATCAACATAGACATTGCTGTATTCATTTTTTTCATCTCACAGTAGAAATTTCTATGTTTCCATCTATGTGAAATAACACGCAAGATATAAAATTAAAACCCAATATCTTCCCCTTGTGATATTTACAACTAAATATTAGGCAAAGAAGTGTATGAAAAGGATAAAATTATACATTCAGAAAATACTTTAAATTCTTGAGATAATCTACCAAAAGCAAACAAACAAAAAACATAACCCATTCACTGCTCTTAAGAAGAAGCCCACTCACAGTGACGCTCTTGGGCAGGGTAGAACGACCCTGTGAGCTTCCCAGCCTGTAACTCTTTAAGGGAGATGAAATCTCCTTCTCCCGTAGGTCTCAAGCTGCAGGTCTTGGAATACGCAGCCCCGCATGTAACCACTGCATCGCAAGCGCCCCAAAGACGAAGCCCCGATGGAGCCAATAGCAGCACTGACTTCAGTTTGTCTAATGTGGGGTCAGCACTGTGTCATGTGTTCTATGTTTAAAAATGTGCTTAATCTTCACGAGAAATATATCAACTTTATTACCATTTACATGCCTCAGCTAAAGAAATTAAAGCACAGAGAAGCTCAGTCACAGGTCAAAGGCCACACTGCTTTTCAAGATGGGGAGCTGGCTTCAACGGAGGCAACCTTGCTGGAAATTTTCCTGCTCACACACGCAAATATTGTACTGCCACTAATTATAGAACAGAATGCCCAGAACTAATCACAGCGGTCAGAATAGTTCATCGGATAAGTTACTATTTAAATAAGTCAAAGCTGAAGTTTAAAAGAGAAAGAAACTGCTATTTTTAGGTTAACATTTGAAAACTATTTTTCTACAGCTTCAACTTTTCTTCCCTTTGCTATTTGTGTTAGACAGAGTTCTCTATTTTACAAAGCAGCAGTGTGTATGATGAGGGAGCCAATAAGAAAGAACATTGTGCAGGCAAATTGTTTGTTTTGATAAATAACGGAATGGGCTTATTCACTTGTGAAGTTAAAAGTTTCATTTGTCTCAAGCCATACCATTCCGAATTTAACTTTCTTTTTATTTTGTCAGCGTGGTGCAGAAACTCTGAAAAATGTAGACTTCAATTTTGAAGGGTGGTAGGGACTTGAGTTGTGGATGGCATTTGGAGTTTGACCACACTATACTTGGAGGTTGCCTGTGACACGTCATCGGGGCAGGGATTTGGAATGGGGCAGCAGTCCGCTGTGGAAGACATCCTCTCACAGCTTACTGTTCCGAACAAGCTGACATTCAGTGGGGACTATTAGAAAAGCATGAATTCTACACACAAAATGCCAACTGATACATTAAGAAAGAGCAATTTGACGCAGTGACTAGCAGTAAAATTTCTCTAGCTTATACCCCCATTCTGCTTCACAGATGGACTGAAATGCAAGCTTATACAATTTCAGATGAGACATTTGAGACCCAAAATGGACGCTCCAGCTAAACTTTTGCCACAGAAAAGTGAAATCCAAAATAAAACTGAAAATAGTATAATTTATCCGTCTTCAGTTCAAAAACCAAGGTCATGGATTATGAATTTTAAGCAGTCAGTATATCACTCAAAAATCATTCGAGCTAAAAAATGGTACCATTTTCTACCAGTTTTGTTCCCCTCTCTCTTTTTTGATATGCATCACTCTTCCAATCTGAGTGTTAAGATACACACGGAAATTACCCCCCTACCATAAAGCAATTTAATGGAATAGTATTTTAGGTTGAATTGTCTCATCAGTGACTCTCTCATGAAGCCAGAAATTCTCACAAAAATAATGCTTAACAAAATAAAAGGAGGCTAACAGTGTATGCAACCCTTCAGTAACATTTACTTCTGCCTGGGAAAATAGGGTTCGCCGAGACTTGGTCTCTGGAGTACAGACACTGGCATATACTGTGGCACAGCGTATACACCCGCCTTCTGCCTGGGTCGACTGTGACCACCTCATTCCCTCACATACTAAATAAGAGGGTGCTCCTGAAGGCCGTGCACAGCAACCTTGGAGGCACACTAGCTAAGTACTTATCTACTAACCAATAGCTCCGTTGTCGCTTTGAGCCCCCAGCCACATCACCTGGCCCAGGTGTGGCATTCTGGAACCACACTAATTACAGCCTTTAAAACTCTAGGGGGGCTGTTTTATGCTGGTCTCCCAGGTGGCTACCAGTCAGGATTGACTCAGTAACAGTCGGCTTGACTTTGGTTCTTTCATTATCTGAATTTTTTTTTTTTACATACAAGATGCATTATAGCATTTTTGCTGGATTCAAACTAATTATCTCACCACAGTTTGTAGCATGTCCTTTTGTTACAAACAAGTGTACATAATGACACTTACAGGGATGATGACTTACTGCGGTTTCTGTCAAATAGGTTTTGATGTGTGATGACCTCATGTGTTTGGGAGTAAAATTAGTTTTCATAAGGTTTTCAATGGCTAGTTATTTGGGATGTAGGTTTGCCAGGCCTTTCTTCCCAAATTCCGGTGTGTGGATGGGAATATCCAGCCTTTCGCACTGCTGGTGGAACTGTGGAATGCAGCATGGGTCACCTCCAACAACTGCTCATCAAACTTCCAAACTGCACAGCGATCTCTCAGCTGGGTGTGTAGCCTAAAGAAGTATATATCAAGTAGAGAAACAAGTTATAGCAAGGACAGACATTGTTCATGACAGCAAGAAGATAGAAACAACCTAAAAGTCCATCAGTAGAAGATTGGTACACCCACACAAAGCCATACTACACATCTCCAAAAAACTAATGGCAAAACCATTAAGCAACTAATGAGGGATGGACCTCAAGAGCATAACACTGAGTGAAATTAACATCAGGACAGATATTATTTTAGACCACAATTATAAAGCGAAAGTAAGAGTCTTTTTAAGACATGACATTCATAGTAAATGGAACAGTGGAGACCATCCAGTGGTGAGGGAGACCAAGGAAGGGAAGATAGAGCTAAGGGTTATACTTTTGGTGGGGCTAAGTTGAGTGTAATTGAAGATAGTCCAAGAGAAGTCAAAGAATGGGTGTATTGATTGGCTTTGGCATGTCTTAATCAATGTCCCATTTGCACGTGCATATGACACCACTGAACATACGATGATGTGGATCAGGTACACTTCAGTCCTCCAAACAATGTCCTTGCTTTTAAACACTGTGAAGAAGTCTTGTGCAGAAGAGTTACCCAATAAAACCTATCTTTTGATCTCTTGACTGCTGCTCCCATGAGTAGTGATTGTGGATCCAACCAAGACAAAAATCCTCGACAGCATCAATATTTTCACCCATCATGATGATGTTACGTACGGGTCCAGTTGAGGCTTTGGGTCTTCTTTACACTGAGTTGTTATCCATGCTGAAACCTGTAATCCTTGATCTTCATCAGTAAGTGCTTCAAGGCCTCACTTTCACAAGCAAGGTTGTATTTTCTGCATAGCTGAGGTTGTTAGTAAGTTTTCTTCCAATCCAGAATACTGCATTCTTCTTCAAATATTCTCAGCAGGGAGAAAATATAGTCATGATGCCTGTTTCTTTATTTTAAACTATGCAGCAATCTCTTGTTCTGTTTGCACAACTGCCTCTTGATCCATGTGTGTGTTCAACATGAGCACAATCAAGTGTTCTGCCATTCCCATTAGTCTAAGGCTAAGCACACTCCCTACCCCTCCAATAGAAGCAAAGAAAGAAGGAAAGAAAGAAACCAAACAAGTGAATACATACAAAAAGGAAGATACCACGTTAATGGCATGTACCTAATAAATATTGTTGTAATGTCATTCCTATGTCAACTGTATGACTTTCCCTAATCAAAACCACAATAAGATTGTTTGGCTCCTCATGCCTGCTAGATTCTAAACATCATGAAGAAATACAAAGGGTCAAGAATATCTAAGAAAATCTTGAAGGAAAGAAAAAGTCTTGCCCCTATTTGTTGTAAAACCTTAGTTTAAATTTTCATAAAATTGTCATTAAAACGTGATATGCTAGCAGAAATACCCACTAAAACCAAAGAAACACTAAGAAAGAGATTCACCCACTTATGAACCATGTGACCCAGGAACTCGGTAGAAAGGGAAGAGTCTTTTCTGTAAACGACTATAGGATGTGTAATGCTCAGGTACATGTGCGCATCCCAATGTGATCAGAAGCCAACCCCAGTGTAATGTTTCTGTGAAGACCAACTGGGAGAGGGGCAAAGCATAGGTAGGGGAAAGCATGGAAAGTATCAAACATCAGAAAGTTGATGCAGGAGACTAGAACTTCTGTGTAGGAAATAATTCCTACAAAGGGCACAAAAATTATTGGCAAGAGAGGAAATTGTAACACATTTTGATATCATAAAATAAAATATCTCTGCTCAAAAATAAAATTGCAAATTAATTCAGTAAAAGCCAGTAATACTGTTTCTCAGAAATTCACAGAGACAGTTCTAATCTGTCCTATAGGGTCATTATGAGTCAGCTAATAAGAAATAATAAATGATAATAAATAATAAACAGTCATACACTGAGAAAACATATTTAGAACACATTGACAGCCATCACATACACTGCATATAAGTTCGATTACTAAGAAAATAAAGACACACAATAAAAATATGCACTTGAAATTGAACAATAATTCACAAATGAGGATTTACAAATATCAGTTGGCATTTAAAAAGAGTCTCCAACTCATCAAGGAAATTAAAATTATAACCATAACAAGACTTTCCCAATAGAGTCTGAAATGAACTTAAACAAGAAAATTGCTAATACCGATGATCGGGAACGATATGAAGAATAAGTAATTCTTATAAACTTCTGTAGGGGGCCTAGTTTGATAAAAAAAAAAAAGACAACGTTTTCTGCTGTTATATTTAAAGACAGATACACATTCCTTAATTTCTGAATCATTCTCTTATAAGCATACATGCAAATGAAGTTCACATGAGCGCCGGAGGCATTTTCGAGTGTTCTTTGTGGTATTGCTTTATCAACCACGGGAACTCCTATGGATGGCAGAATGAGCATTAACAATTTTGCTAAGGTGAGTTAGTAGAATACCATGGAGGTGAGTAGATGGACGCATTTTCAGGAGATACTTGTTCCTAGAGAAGGACACCATCAAAAAGCGGAAAGCACTTGACGAAGTGGATTGACACAGTGGGAACAATGGGCTTAAATATAAGAGGTAAAAACCGTTGGGAGGACGGCAGGGAGAAAGAGGAGTTTCTGTGGAAGTACAGCTCTAGTCTTAAAAACTCCCAGACGGTAGTTCAACTGCCTCTTACAGGGTTGCTATGCGTCAGAATGGACTTGATGGCAGTACGGTGTGTTGTGTGTGCTTAGGTACATGAGAAAGACACAGGGCCACATGGTGTGTCTTGCTGTTGGACACAGGGTCTCAATCAGTTGGAACCAACTCTTCAGCCCCTGACAACAACGATGACAACCCAATTGGATCCAGATACATCACTTGTCCCACAAAGCTATGTTCAGTGAATTAAATAAAAGTGGTGTGCCTAGGAATACATCATTAGATTGTTTGTTTGTTTTTCAATATTCAGAAAGCAAAGTGATGCTGCACTTCAGGGTAGGAAAGGGTGAATACTTTGGAGAAGAACAAGAATTCTGGGCTGCTTTCAAGGTTCTCGATCCTCGGTGGCACAGTGTTTCCACTGTGGTCTGCTCACCTCCAGCTCCCAAGTTTGAAAGCATGCGCCTCTCCTCTGGAGGCAGCATGGAGAGTTCCAGTCTCAGGTCCTCACAGGGACAGTTCTAGCCTCTCCTATAGGGTCCTTGTGAGTTGGCTAATAAGTAATTATAAATGACAATAAATAAGAAACCAGAGTGCTAGTTTAGTATATAACTCTCTGAATTTGTTATAAATAATGACATTAAATAGGTGATGAAAAGAAACACCGTAGAATTTAGTTTTAAATTAGTAATTATATGTCATATTTCTGACGGGACACCACTTCATAGTTATCCCATAGGGTTAGCGTCCCTCTGAGTTTCTGAGTTGGTAACGCTTTACCAGAGTGAAAGCCTCATCTTTCTCCTGAGAAGCTGGTGATAGGCAACAAAGCCCACATGGAAGAAGCACACCAGCCTGTGTGATCACAAAGTGTCGATGGGATCAAGTATAGACATCAAAAGAGAAAAATCATATCATTGTGAATGAGAGCGTGTGCGGAGTGGAGACTCAAAGATCATCTATAGGCAACTGGACACCCCCTTACTGAAGGATTGTGTGGAGGAGATGAACCAGTCAGTGTGCAGTGTAGAAAAGATGAAACATACAACTTTCCTCTAGTTCTTTAATGCTTCCTCCCCACCACTATCATGATCCCAATTCTGCCTTACAAATACAGCTAGGCAAGAGCATGTGCACTGGTACAGATAAGAACTGGAAACACAGGGAATCCAGGACAGATAAAACCCTCAGGACCAATAATGAGAATAGTGATACCAGGAGGGTGAGGGAAAACTGGGGGAGCAAGGAAAAAACAATCACAAAGATCTACATATAACCCCCTTCATGGGGGATGGACAACATAAAAATGGGACCAGGGAGACTTTGGATAGTATAAGACATGACAAAATAATAATTATTTATAAATAAGGTCATGAGAAGGGGGAAATGAGGAGCTGATACCAAGGGCTCAAGTAGAAAGAAAATGTTTTGAGAATGATGGTTGCAACAAATGTACAAATGTGCTTGACAAAATGGATGTATGTATGGACTGTGATAAGAGTTGTAGGAGCACCCAATAATATGATTAAAAATAGGTTTTAAGTCTCAATTAAATTTCATCAGAGCATAAAGAAATGAAAATGACATTATGATACTATCTTATTAAACTGGATTATTTTTTGATTCAGTGAAGTCTATAAGCCGAGACCATTGGCGAAAGTAAGATTCCTTCTAGTAGTAAGGCACTGTCTTCCTTGGCACACCTGCTATGACATAAATATCGTGCGTGGATGACTGGAAAAAATGGACGCTTGTTCTCTCGCATTTAGGAGGTTGCTGTGATGGTGGTTGTTGCGATGGCTCTGAGCGACTGAGACAGTCTGTACAACGGAAGCACAGTGCCCCGTCCTACATGACCCTGTGCTACCCGATGGTAGCCACTGTTCCAGTCATCTGACTGAGGGCCTCCTTTTTATTCCAGTGGCTCTCTACCAAGAATGGTGTACTTCTGCAAGGCCTGCCCCTTTCTGATAACATGTCCAATGTACGTGAGACAGAGTTTCATCATCCTTACTTCTCAAGCGCATGCCGGTTGTGTTTCTTCCAAGACTGATTGACTAATTCTTCTGACAGCCCATTGTATATTCAGTGTTCTTTGCCAACACCATGAATTCAAAGGTATTAATTCTTCTTCAGTCTTTCTTATTCATTCCCACCAGTTGCATGCGTGAGATGATTGGAAATACCAAGGTTTGGTCAGCCAATATTTAGTCTTCAAATTCACATCTTCATTTTTTAACACTGGAAACAGATTTGCCGACAGAATATATCATTTGATTTCCTGAATGCTGCTTTAATGGGTATTGGTGAAGAATATTTAAGGCACCATGGATTTCCAAAAGAACAAACAAATCTATCTTGAATAAAGAAAAGCTAAATGTTCCTTAGAAAATGAGGATGAAAAGACTTCCCTTGACATACGTTGGGCGTGCTATCAGGAGACACCCGCTCCTTGGGAAGGATGTCATGTTTGGCAGTGGGAAAGTGAAATAAAGAAGAGCCTCAACCATACGTGTTGATCCCATGACGGCAACAATGGGCTCAAACACTGCAAGGTTTGTGAGCATGGTGCAGGAGCAGGCAATATTTCCATCTGCCGGAACTCACTTGACAGCACCTAACCACAATGGCTTGCATGGGTGCTGATTGTGAATCCACATTAAATGAAAGCTCTAATAACCCAAATCCTTTCTCCATTTATTTTGATGGTGCTTATTGATTCATTGGTGAGATTTTTAATTTTCTTCCTTTTAACCTATAGTGAAGGATGTAGTCTTTGATCTTCGTTGTAAATGCTTTAAGCAGTCTTTGCTTCTGGCAAAAGAGATTGTTTCATCTTAATAGTGCAGGTTGTTAATAAGCCTTCTGCAAATCCTGATGCCCACTCTTCATATTCACCTTCTGAGATTATTTTCTCAGCATATAAATTGAATAACTGTGGAGGAACTATATAACACCCTGATGCATGTCTTTCCTGATTTTAAACCACAACATATCTCTGGGTATTCTTGGTCTATGTGCAGGTTCTGCATGATCAAAATCAATTGTTCTGGAATTTCTATTATTTGCAGTGTTATCCTTAGTATATTATTTTCCACAGAGTTGAATCCTTTGTATAATCAATAAATTACAGGAAAACATCTGTCTGCTATTCTTTCTGTTTTCAGCCCCAGTTCATCTGGCATCAATAATGATATCCCTTTTTCCACATTCTCTTCTTAATTGAGCTTGAATTTCTGACATTTTCCTGTCCACATACTGCAAAAAATATTTTTGATTTATCTTTAGCAAAGTATGGGTGACTGAGTACAAAGTTGAAGTCACCAAGGATTTCATTTTGCTTGGACCCACAATCAATGTTCATGAATACAGTAGTCAAGAAATCAAATGAAGCATTGCATTGGGTAATTCTGGAGCAAAAGGCGTCTATTAAAGTGTTGAAAAACAAGGATATTTTTCAGACTAAAGAGAATTAAGGTGCTCCTGACCCAAGTCATGGTATTTCTAATCACTTTACATGGATGTGAATGTTGGACATTGAACACAGAAAATCAAGGAAGAATTAATATATTTGAATTATGGCACTGGCAAATAGTATCAAAATCACCATGAGCTCTTTCCCCAAAGACAGAAAAGAATAGATCTATCTTTGGGGAAAGAAAACCAGAATGCTCCTTAGAAGCCAGCCTGATGAGGCTTCATCTCACATACTTTGTACAAGTTATCAAGAAAGACCAGTATCTAGACAAGGATATCATGCTTAGTAACATAGAGGGCAACGAACAAGAGGAAGATCCATGACAAGGTGCATTGACACGGTGACTGCAACAAGGGGCTCAAACGAAAGAAAATGATGAGGCTGGTGTAGGACCCAGAAGTGTTCCAGTGTGCGGTGCAGAGAGTCACTATGAGTCCGAATCAGTTATTTGGCACCTAATAACAATAACAGCCATGAGGTTGGCAGTCCAAACCCACTAGCCATTCCATGGGACAAAAGCAAAGCTGTTAGCTGTCCTAAAAAGTTATAGTCTAGGAACCTATGCATTAGGTCATTATCAATAGGAATCAACCCCACAGTTCTTCAGCAACATTTTACTTATGTGTTATAGTAATTATACTGTTAGTATAATTATACTGTTAGATAATTATACTGTTAGATAATTTTCATATTCTTTTTACTAGAAACCAATATGGATACATTCTAATTATAATTAGTATTCTGTAAATCTCTGATCTTTGTTTGATTCAGAGATTTACCGAATACTAAACAACAACAAGAAAATCTTTGTTTTCAGTCAATGCCTTCATTGAATTTCTGTTTTCAGTACCATCAGTTTCTTGATTATATGATACTTCTTGAAACGATCAAACATATTCACAACTTACTTTGGTACAGTGGCTCTGTTATGTCAGGTTATCTAAAGAAACAAATCCAGGTACACCCATCTACATATAAGGAAGAGCTTTATATCAACAACTAATTATATATCACGACTATATTCCAGCCCAGTCCAACGCAAGTCCTTAAGTCAGATGTTATACCCTAAGACCCTATTCAGAGTCATACAGCAAAATGCCAATGGCACAGAATGGTGAATAATGTACCAAGAAGGTCACAAGCCAGTGGGCTTAGAGTAATGTGGAACCAAATTGGTGGAAACACGACAGAGCTCTTGCAGCTCTCAGGGTCAGTGCAGAGTCCCTGTAAGTAGTAATACAAAGGGAACAAAGAGAGGAAGATTCCCAATTTCCCTGCCTTATATAAAGGCTGCACTCCCAAGAATGCACCATCAGGCTGTGATCTGTTTGACTGATTGGATTCCACACCATGCAGCTTCCTACATCTTTAAGTTAAACATCATTTTACTACAACACGGACTCTTAGTATTCCTTCCATTCTCTGGTGTTGGTTTCTGCACATAGATTCCTTCAATATGTTATCCCCACTCTTGACTTCTGTCTTCAATTATCAGGCTAGATATCTGAACCAGTGAAAGCTGTCGCAGGAGGAAATTTCCTCTCCCCATTGTTGCTGGAGGAAGGTTTTTGCCTCTTCTGAGTTTCTATGCTGGGAAATGTTTATGTGTCTCGGCACCTCCCATCGCTGTTTGTCAGCTTTCACTAATCCCTTTAATATTCCAAAAGAAAATAACTCAGACAGGCCATGCTCTATTCCTGTCTCACTGATTTAACAATGACAAATATTCCCAAGGAGACTATAGCCATTAACATGATGATTTTAAACCTATGTTTATGTGGAACATAATTTTAATCCATTCCAGGCTCTATGGGTCCATTTTGCAACTCTTGATGTATGTTAAATGAACTCATATCCCAAATTATTAAAGTGTGGATATTGACTTTTAGATTACCAAATGATCCAATATTGTATTAATATAAAGGTAAAACACACACATGAATATCAGAAATAATTTCACTTTTTATTACCTTGGGATTTTAATATCAACTGAAGGCATTCTTAAATTGTTCTCTATTCATGCATTCAACGATTTTAGGTATCATGAACTCTTTTGATACATTGTCTTTTTCTATTCACTTAACATTTCCAGTATGGATTACAACTCAATGTGAAAAAAAAAAATCCTCAGAACTGCATCCCTAGGTAACATAACGGTGGATGGAGAGAGCAATCAAGCAAGCATTGTGTCTTGTTTGGAACCACAATGGACACAACAGTGAAGAGCTCGAATGGCACATTTCTTTGGGTAAACCTCCTCAAAGGGTTGAAAATCAAAGATACTACTTAGGACTAAGGTGCTCCTGACACTAGACGTGGTATTTTCAATACCTATATGGATGTGACAGCTGGATATTAAAGAAGAAACCAGATGCTTTGGAACCATGGACTTGACAAAAGCAGTGAAAGTACCATGGCTTTCTAAAGACCAGCCAGCCTTTTCCTGGAAGATGAACAGCCTGAATGCTCCTTAGAGGCAAATACAGAGAGGCTTTGTGTAACATAATCTAGACTTTTTATAAGGAGCGCCTATTACTTGGAAAAGGATATCATATTTGATAAAGTGGAGGAGCGGTAAAAAGAGAAAGGCCCTCAATGTGATGGATCAAAAGACACAGTGGTTTTGATAATGCGTTCGAATATAAGACTAACACAGGATCTGTCAGCCATCCTGTCTGTTGAATGCAGGGTCACTATGATTTGGAACTGATGTGATAACACCCACAGCAACAATATCTGGCAGATGAAGGAGCTCTTGAGATTCAGTGGTTACTTGCTCAGTTACTAAGGGAAAGGTGGATGATTTGAATCCCCTAGTTTCTACTAATAGAAAGATGTTTCTGTCAGCTTCCCAAAAGATTACAGCCCTGGAAAATTACTGTGACCTATAAAGATTTTATGGGTTGATTTCAACTCAACAGCAATGAGTTTTTAATGTTGGAATCCTATAGATAAATAAATCAATCATTATGTGACTATATTTTACTTAAATTTCAGTTACAAGTGGATTAGGATTATAAAGGATAAAGTTTTGGAAAATACTACACTTTGGAATTTACTGCCCAAATTCAAATCCTGGTATTATCAGCTACTAGTTATATGGTTTCAGCAATTTTTCATAAGCTCTCTTTGCTTATTTAAAAACAGTGATTTTAGGTGTATCTTCTTGATAGGGCTATAGGAGAATTTAGCTAAATACCAATAATAAAATGCTTGAATTGATTAATGTATCTAAATTCCTTAAGATTGTTTCAGGAACATGGCTGTCACATACATAAAGAAAAACAAAACCTATTATAAAGAAGCCATTATAAAGAAAAAAATAACCTATACACATATCTTTAAATCATGACTGGGAATCTAGAAGGAAGTAGAACGTTCAACGTTCTCTTTTGATGTACGAAAGTCAGCGCAAGGGCTGGCAAGAGCAGAGCAAGGGCCCAATGGAGAGCCGGTGCATATGGAACAATTATAACAAAGATAATGAATAACACAAATGGGGAAGGCGCATAAAGAACCTTCCTGAGAAGCTTTGGTTTAAAACACTTCAAAAATATAATTTTGGAAAACAGAAATTATCTTTTATCTATTCCAGCATCAGAATAATATCTTTGAGAACTATTATCAGAGAAAATGGTCTGCGGTGGTTTATCTTATTTTCCCTGCTGTTAGAAAACCTCCGCTCTCTCTAGGATAAAAACTGATACCGCGTTGCCTGTGTTAGGAAATCATTTACAAACCTTACAGAGGACAGAGCACCGTGGGAGGCAGGAGGAAGTGATGCCCATTTAAAATCTGTTAGAATTACACAGGTGATGATATAAATAAGGATCCCGGTAGTGCTGTCTGGCACGTGTTAGACTGCAGTTCACACCCACCAGTTGGAGGAGAGAGAGGCTAGGATCTCCCATAGAGACATAGGGTCTCAGAAGCTCTAGAGCTGCCACAGACTGAAATCTCCACAAGAGCAATGTGCTAGTACAGCTATTACCTACACGACAGAACAAAGACACAGAGGGGCTGGGGGCAGACATGAGAGTTAATATGGAAAGAAAAAGAAAATGAAGGAATACTTATATAGATAAATTTGGTGATTGAAAGTAAAGTAAGGAACATATAATGATTCTGGAATTTTAGGGGTTAAGAACTAAAACTAATGATGCTATAAATTAAGGAAATTGGTGAAAAATAGTTTTTAAAAATCACTTACATACAACCCTTTGTAAATTAAATCTCTTAATTTATGATGTGATTAATAAATACTGGGTTTTATGAATACCATCATAATTTTGGACTCATTATTATCTAAAATTCACATTCATATTTCACCATTACTATGCCCACTGTGCAGTCATTGTCTTATTCGATATGAGAAGCAAACACCCATGGTCCCTTTTAAATTGTGGCCTTAATTATTTATTTATTTGACTAACACCAGATTGATAAATTGACCTGAGGATCAAATGGCACAGACTATTCACTGGCGAATAGACTAGTTGTTTTGAGCTGTCCATCTGTTGTGCAGATGGCCCTGGGTCACCAGCCTTTCAGCTGCCAGATGTGCCTCCAGGTGGTAAAGGTTGGTCTAGCTCATTTTGTTTAATAGTATGCCAAGACACTGTGTTCTCCAGCTGCGGGGTGGATAGACAAACCTACAGAAGGCACTCAACCTTGGCAATGATCTCCAGGGAGATCATTTTGTTGCTGAAACCAGGTAAATGATGATTCCCCACCTCACCATGCTAAAAGTCATAAGAAACGACAAGCTATGCTTTTTGCTTTGTTTTCTTTATAGAATTTTAAAACAGTAAGAAAAGTCTTTGTATATAATTTAAAATTATATCCTATTACTCATGTATACCTAGAACACAGTAAGGTTTTATTATAACCGCTCTATTGGGAGTTACTGTAGATACATCATCCATCATTCAATTGCATCATGTGGCACTGTACAACTGCTCACAAGCCGTGTCCAACATGCTATTCCTTCCTCAGCTCCTGGACATCAGCTCCCTCTTCCCACCACCAGTGCATCCCCCAGAAACCTCCATTCTGCTTGCACATAGTAAGCTTTAATACGTGTTTATTAAACAGAACACTAAAAGAATAAATAAGTGAACCTTCTTTAATAAAAATGCTCTAACTTATATATTTCAAAATGTTAGTAGAAAAAAATACTTCAAATTTGTCATGTTAATTTTCTAATTCCCCATTGCAGGGAGATGTCTAGTTATACCCTCTTAATATGTCCAGTTATACCCTCTTTTAAATAAACATATTTTTAAATTTCTATTTATAAATCAAAATTTAACCAGGATCTTAATGGGTTTTGACTGATGAGCAAAGCAACCCTAATTACAAGTAATTGAGCACACATGCATAGTGTTCACTTCTCTGAAGAAAACACCAGGCCACATAATACAAGCTGTGTGTACCACATGACGTGTGTGGGGAGAGTTTGAACAAAGAGAGGCAGGCAGTATATGGGAAGGAACTAAGAGAGGAATTGTTTGTTTTTAAATTTATTACTAATTTGACATTAATACATGTATCAAATCATTCCACAGTTCAACCATGTCAAGCAGTATTGTACAATTGGTACCTCAATCAGCTTCCAAACATTATTTTCCTTCTTGGATTCCTTGACATCATCTGCCTCTTATCTCTCCTACCCCCCGCCCCCCATGATCCACCACTGTATTCCTCCCCACCTGCCCTGAAAACAGAAACTCTTACTCACCTTGCTGTATCTATAGGTCCATCAATTCTGAGTTTCATTTACCAGAAACCAGAAACAAATATAGCACAACTCAACAGGCTGACCTCCAGTGACATTACACCTCTGAGATAAACCCTAATATGAACAAACAAAAAAATCAAAATACAGAAAAAGTTGAAAAACAGAACATGTCCAACATCAGAGGGGGGAATCAACTGACGAAGTTTTAATGGTCCATGTCTGGATGATTCCTTTGATGTGTAATTATATCTTCAATGCGCTCTGTTACGGAATCCCCATCCTCCCTGCTCTCAATTCAGGGCAGAGGGACAACCCCGAAGCCATATGTCCTGTGTAGTTCCCACAAATGTATATCGGGTTCCCATGTCACCCATAGCTTTCTGCAAAACAGAGTCTCACAATCTGGCCCTGATACGAATCCCTCCTTGGACTGTATGATTTACAGTACTTTGGTGACTGATGATAGTGTGCTTCTTTCCTGTGGATTTAGTTGACATTTCTCTGAGACAGCTGCTTGTGGCCCCAGACATTATTTTATCCTGATAACTGGGCACCATCTGATTTCTTTGCCGGTATTCGATGTAGCACCCACATCACTGTTCCCTTCCTGAGGGTGAGCATTGAGCAGGGCCATGATTTAAGAACTAATTGCTTTTAAAGCGGAGTGAGGATTTAGTGCAAGTCAAAATAAGAAAGAATTTGTATCCCAAGTTATTCCTCAAAATCTAGCTGAAATCAACTCAATGGTACTACTAACAATAAGAGAAATAACATCGATTTTAATAGCAAAAATGAATTAAAAGTTAACCAAAGTCTTAAACAAGAGCTTCCAACTCTTGGACATCCAGATGGTTAGAACAGTATCATATCTCACTATTCATCATGAAAATGCAAAATAATATCACAATGGAGACTGCTCTAAACCAGTCAGAATGACATTAATAAATATGATATAATTGACTTTTTAAAAACATTTTATTAGGGGCTTATACAGCTCTTATCACAATCCATACATATACATACATCAATTGTATAAAGCACATCTGTACATTCTTTGCCCTAATCATTTTTTCTTTTTTTTCCTTTTCTTTTTTTAAATTTTATTAGGGGCTCATACAACTCTTACCACAATCCATACATATACATACATCAATTGTATAAAGCACATCCGCACATTCCCTGCCCCAATCATTCTCAAAGCATTTGCTCTCCACTTAAGCCCTTTGCATCAGGTCCTCTTTTTTTTCTTCCCCTTCCTCCCCGCTCCCCCCTCCCTTATGTGCCCTTGGTAATTTATACATTGTTATTTTGTCATATCTTGCCCTATCTGGAGTCTCCCTTCCCCCCCCCCTCTGCCGTCCATCTCCTAGGGAGGAGGTCACATGTGGATCCTTGTAATCAGTTCCCCATTTCCAACCCACTCACCTCCACTCTCCCAGAATCGCCCCTGAGACCCTTGGTCCTGAAGGTATCATCCACCCTGGATTCCCTGTGCCTCCAGCCCCCATATGCACCAGTGTACAACCTCTGCCCTATCCAGTCCTGCAAGGTAGAATTCAGATCATGGTAGCTGGGGGGAGGAAGCATCCAGGATCCCAGGATCTGGGGGAAAGCTGTGTTCTTCATCGGTACTACCTCGCACCCTGACTGACCCATCTCCTCTCCTAAACCCCTCTATGAGGGGATCTCCAGTGGCTGACACTTGAGCCTTGGGTCTCCACTCTGCTCTTCCCCCTTCATTCAATATGGTATATTTATATATACACACACACACACACACACATATATATATATATATATATATATATATATATATATATATATATATATATATATATATATATATTTTGCATGATGCCTTATACCTGGTCCCTTTGGCACCTCGTGATCGCACTGGCTAGTGTGCTTCTTCCATGTGGGCTTTTTTGCTTCTGAGCTAGATGGCCGCTTGTTCACCTTCAAGCCTTTAAGACCCCAGACACTATCTCTTTTGATAGCCGGGCACCATCAGCTTCCTTCGCCACATTTGCTATGCACCCTTTTGTCTTCAGCAATCCTATCATGGAGGTGTGCAGCCAATGATATGATTTTTTGTTCTTTTATGCCTGATAACTAATCCCTTCGGGACCACTCGATCACACAGGCTGGTGTGTTCTTCCATGTGGGCTTTGTTGCTTCTGAGCTAGATGGCCGCTTGTTTATCTTCAAGCATTTAAGACCCCAGTCGCTATCTCTTTTGATAGCCGGGCACCATCAGCTTTCTTTACCACATTTACTTATTCACCCGCTTTGGCTTCAGCAATTGTGTCAGGAGAGTGAGCATCATAGAGTGCCAATTTAATAAAAGAAAGTATTCATGCATTGAGGGAGTGCTTGAGTAGAGGCCCAAGGTCCTTCTGCCACCTTAATTCTAAACCTATAAATGTAGACACTTAGATCTGTTTCCCCATCCTCATATATATGTTTGCATGTACATGTCTTTGTCTAGACCTTCATAAATGCCCCTTGACTCCCAGCTCCTTCCTGCATCTCCCTTGACTTTCCTCCTGCCCCACTACCATACTCCGTCCCCACCTGGGCTACAGCTATACCTCTTCTCTACGCAACCTTACCCTTAATCATTCCCCACCAGGCCTTCCACTCCCCCTCACTACCATTTTGGGTCCCATGTTGTTCCCTTGTCCCTGTATTTGTTAACACCACTTCCTTACCCACTACCACTCCCCCACCGCAAGTCCCTCCTGGACTGTCTGTCCCATTGTTTTTCCTCCAGATAGTTCATCCAGCCTGTCCTATTCAGACAGACCTGTGGAGACACTAACATGCACGAAAATAAGACAGAGGAAAACAAAGCAACACTATGCAACCAGATAACAAAACAACAAAAACGAACCACTGACAAAGAACAAAACAAAACTCTTCACAAAAGAAAAGCTTGTAGTTCATTCAAGGATTGTTTGCTGGCCCTTAGGAGCATTTTCCAGTCCAGTCTTTTGGGGCACCACGCCCTGGCCCCAAAGTCCACTTTCAGCATTCCCTGGGGACCTTGCCACTCCATTCCCTTGCTGTTCCGCTGCACTCCCCCAGTACATTGCCTCAGTGTGGTGGGATCAGGTCAGGTGCAATTCCCACACTGTGTCTCCAGTGCCAAGACATGATGCCCCTCAGTGACTAAGGATATAAGTGACTTTTTTAGCACCTATATCATGGGTACTTAGTACAATTCCTCATCAAAAGAAATAATCTTTGAAGAAATTGTTGATTGTAGGACTGATATTGGAAAGTGATAAGTAGAATATGAACACCAAAAGGCAAGAAAAAATATTATTCCAAGGCGAGGCAAAGCAATTTAGTTGCATTGTATTGTCATGGCTTAATCTCTAATAATTTAAGCAACATAATTAATAATTATAAAAAATAATTAATTATAACAGTGGATTACAATGCATTACATAAAATAGAAAACAGAGCTCATGGGGTAGTAAATAATTGAGTGAATAGGATGTTTAGTGAGTAATTACAAAATAGTAACTCTCAAAATATGAGCATTACAGTTAAGATACATGACAGAGAGTTCCTCAGCTATCAACCTGGACAACATGAGTAAAGACAAGTTAAAACCATGTGCCTCCTCAAAGAGGCAATCCGAATGAAGCAGCATATCTCTGATATTCTTGTGGGAGGTTTACAACAAAAATTTAGTCATGAAGAAATATATACCAGTTTAAAATGAGAAATATTCTACAAAAAGTTATATAATCTTGAAAAATATGCAGCCCATCACATCTAGAAATGAAGGAGTATATCTAGCCCCTCAATGCTAGAAAAGACGGAATGCCTATCTAGAATAAAGGAGTATTTGAAAATATTTGATAAGCAAATGTAAAATTAAAAACCAAAATGGGATTATTTTATAGGGCATTACTCATACAGAAATTAAAACCCAGCTGAAGTCAGATTTTTAGGTGGTAGGAAAGCATATTTTTATTTGGTTATGTAGCAGAGTACCTTTGTTAAAAATATATAGTAGATTACATATTTTAGCATATAGTCAAGTCAGAAATATTCTCTGAAATAATTTAGAGGGATAGAAATTAGAAGTATACTTTTAAGATTTCATACATTTAAATATCAGATGCTAAGAAACAAGATGGTTTAATGTGACTTACATATCACTCATTTAGGTCATGTGAAAGCCAACTTATTTTTTTAACATTTGATATTTGAAATGTATGAAATCTTGAAAGCATAATATAGGAAAACAACTTTTCATATGTCATGTCACTTTGTCATCCTATCCTGGCTTGAATATTGCTGTAATACTGGAAGCTATGTCATCGGCATTTAAATACCAATAGGGTTACCCATGGTGAATAGGCTTCCTTGTAGCATCCAGTCTAAGAAGAGACCAAGAAGATGAAATGGGAAGTCCAGTTCTAAGATATTGGCCATTGAAAACCTTATAAATACATAATAGTTATGCATACTTTGACAAAGTGCTGGAATATGAGAATATCAGGTTTGAAATAACTCAAAACAGGACAAGGGAAGAGCTGCCTGCTCAAAGTAATTGAACCTTCTTGATACTGATGGACCGAAAGTTTGAGCCCTTGCTTTGCTGATGAGATGACAACTCAAAATGAGACCAAACATCAGTAAATGATCAGGAAGCGAAATGTAGGCATATTTGAATTAGTAAAAACTGAGCTATATAAGACATTAGACAGCTAAAGTGGACTGGTATTGGCCATTTTCAAACAGATACCTTTATGGTTTTCCGTAGAGGGAATGACAAATTCTAAAGGAACGGTACCTCATTCCTCATCAAAAAGAACACTTGCAGATCAATGTTCTTTGAGAACAATGTTGTCTGTAATAGAATGATATTCATATGCCTGCAAGGAAGACCAATAAATGCAACTAATATTCAACTTCATTATTCAGAGCAATGACAAAGAAATTGAAGAATTCTAGTCAATTCTTCATTATGAAATTGATCAAATATGCAATCAAGATGTATTGATAATTACTGGTGATTGCAATTCAATATTTGGACACAAAAATGAAAAAATATGGCTTTAGTGATAGAAAAGAATCATCACAGGGTCCTGGGTTACTGGTCCTGGGTCACCAGTTGCTCCACTGGACGCAGATGAAGCTTTCTTCTTCCTAAAGAGTTACAGTTTCAGAAAACCCCAGAGGCAGTTCTCAACCCCTTTCCTAAAAGGCTGCTGTGGGACAGAACTAACTAGACTGTAGTCCGTTGTTGTTGGTTTGAGTGATAGAAATTAAGAGATGCTGTATGATAGAACTTTGCAAAATCAGTGACTTCTTCACAGAAAATGTCTTTTATCTTCAACAACACAGTTGTGACTATATACCTAGACTTCACCAGACGGAATGCAGAGGAATCAAACTGGCTACCTAAGTGGGAAGAAACAATGGAGAAGCTCTATAAGATCATCCAAAATGCATCTGATTCCACCCATCAAACTGGGTAGACTGCGGATTATACTATCAATTGCTTATATATAAGTTCAGGCTTATAATAAAGGAAATTATAAGTCTGTGAGAGTCAATATATGACCTTGGAATTTTCTCCCTAAATTTGGAATCATCTCATGAACAGTTCTGATGAACTGGATACTAAAGACCTACCCCCTGATGAGCTGTCGGGTGGTGTTAATCCACGGTGTGAAGTTGCAACGCTAACATCCACAATATCACCACCAAGAAAGGAGAGGAGAGGCTCTGGGTGATCGTGTGGTTGCTATTTTCTAGGAGTTTTGTCAGGTTGACAAGTATAGGGAAGCTGTTTGCCTAGTTCTCCAGTAAAAAAATGTGATCAAGGAAAGGGATAACCTCAGAAGCTCAGAAGCACGTCTCAAGTGTTGACTCACAGACCCAAAGCTTCTGCAGGTGCTACAAAGGGGAGTCTTCTCTCCTCTATTAATAGAGCTGACAGTGCCGAAAACCACATCCAGAGTCTCATCATATGATTAGCTGCTGAATTACTGCGTCAGCTGAATTACAGGTCTAGAACTGTGTCTGATATTAAAGTAAGGGCATGAATCAGAAAGAATCAGGACCCTGAAACATGGGATGGGAACATATGGGTTGATGATCCACAAGAGAAGGATATTGAGCTCCTAGAGTCTGTTGAGCCACTCCTGTCAATAGACCCACCCCTCCCAACTGAGGGGTTGAATCCACTATCAGTAAAACAACTCACAGCTGAGCAGATGAGCCAAATTGTTCAAGCTGAAATGCCAGTGGACCTGCATTGGAGCATTGTCTGGGGGAGATGTCTTATGAACTATTGCTGAGAGCCCCCAGGAAACACCCCCACCGCCCATTATTTCCTCTAGAATTGAGTCTCAGAAAGTTCCTAAAGGTAAGGTTTAGATGATGACCCAGGAAGAAGTGTGCTATACTCATAAATATCTGCTTGATTTTTCTAATACAGACAAGCAGAAGCCTGGGGAATATCCCTGGGAATGGTTCCTAAGGGTGTGGGATACTGGTGCAAGGATTGTAACGTTAGACCAGTCTGAGTTTTTTACATGGGGTCCCTAAGCACAGATTCTTCTTAGTTAAAAGAGGATCTATTTGCTTTTTTGGCTGGTTCACTGAAGCATGAGTTGCCAGATGGTCTAGATTAGACCAAAATTAGGTACCGGACCTACCTTGGTACATTGTAGAAGAAGGCATCCAAAAGCTTAGGGCAATTGGTATGTTGGAATGCATCCATCAGAAAAAGCCCATAGATCTCAAAAGAGATCTGAGGACCTACCTTTCACCACAACCTTAAGGAACAAATTTGTGAAGTGGGCCCAGCATCCCTGAAGACTCCTGTGATTGCTATTTTATGTACACCAGGCTTAACAGTGGGAACTGCCCTATATGAACTCGGACATTTGCCTGCAATGGGGCTGATTGAGCCCCCATGGTGGTAGAGGGCAGGTTTCAGCACTGAATCAACAGAGACAGGGTGGGCGTGGTTATCATAATGGACAGCAAGGTTTCTGTAGTAATCAAAGCAAACTATCTCATGTGGACTTATGGTATTGACCTCTTAGCCACAGTGTCCCTAGGAGTGGCTACATCGGAATACATGGGAAATCTATTAAATAGTTACATGATTCATACAGGCAGAAGAATGCTAGATCAGGTGAACAGCATAATAGAGAGTGACGGCTGCTCAATCAGTTCCCAGACTGGAGCCAGTTGACAGACCCATGATCCCTTGGAAGAGGGGAAGGACAGGTCCTTTTGAAGAAGGACCTTGCTTTATCACATAAGGTTTATACTGTTAGTCTTTCTTCTAGCCTTCCCCAAAGGGACCTGTGACCTTTCACAAGAGGGACTGTTCACTGGGGCGGGGGATGGTAATCAAAGTTTTGGGGTATTACTGGACACTAGCTATGAACTGATTCTAATTCCAGGAAACCTAAAATGTTTTGAAGGCCAGCCAGTCAGAGTGGGGTATATGGAGATCAAGTTATTGTTGGAGTTTTAGCTCAGTTATGCTTCACTATGGGTCCAGTGAACCCCTGAACCCTTCCTGTCACTATTTCCCCAATTCAGAATGCATCATTGGAATATACATACTTAGTAACTGGCCGAACTCCGATATTGGATCCCTTAAATGTGGAATAGGGCTATCATGGTAGACAAGGCCAACTGGACACCATTAGAACTGCCATTGCCTAGGAAACTAGCAAACCATAAACAATACCACATTCCCGGAGGGATTGCAGAGATTAATGCTTCCATCAAAGGCTTGAAGGATGCAGGGTGGTGATTCCTACCACATCCCTATTTAACTCACCTATTTTATTTTTATATAAAACAAAAACAAAAATGGATGGATCCCGGAAAATGACAGTGGATTATGGTAAATTTTACCAAGTGTTGACTCCAATTGCAGCTGCCATTCAAGATGTGATTTCATTGTTTGAGCAAATTAATACTTCTCCTGGTAGTGCTTGGTATCTGGCTATTGATCTGGCCAATGCCTTGTTCTCAATACCAGTCTCAAGGACCACCAGAAGCAGTTTGTCTTCACCTGCCAAGGGAAAGAATACACTTTCACAACTCTCCCCAAAGTACATCAGCTCTTCTGCCCTGGGCCACAATTTAACCCAGATGGAATTTGATCTCCTGTCTCTTCCACAAAATGTCACACTCGTCAAGTGGTTCTCAACCTTCCTAATGCTTCTACCCTTTCATACAGTTCCTCAGGTCATGGTGATCCCCCAACCATAACATTATTTTTGTTGTGTATTATTCTCGGTACTTTCGAGAAAAAAAAAATCCACAGAAACTCATGTATAAGAGAGAGTTTTGTATAAGGGTTAAGTGCACATCAAGAAAATACTCCAACCCAGTCCTGCCCAAGCCCACAAGTCCAACATTAACCCATATGCCCGACACCAATCCACAAAGTCCTCCTCCATCTCACAAAACACACACAATGATGCCCACTGCAGGAGGAAAGCTGAATCAGTGAATTTGTAAGCATCTCATCGCTGGCAGGGGTCTCCAGAGGGCTGCTCGAACACTCAGTTTTGCATTGGGATAGGTCGATGTGACTTCTCCTCAGGAATGTCTTGCAGGAAATGCGCCTTGCCAGCTGAATCAGGGACTGACTAAGGCAGCTGCACCCTGGTCTGACCATCAGAAAGGAAGAGACCAGAAAACTAGAAAGGCGAGGCTCACCAAGCCATTTATCCTGGCATATGTCAATTAATCCCACAAGTGTTTATCGGCCAGGTTGGCACAATAAATGAACTACCTCATGTTGCTATTTCATAACTGTAATTTTACTACTGTTATGAATCAGGCAACCCCTATGAAAGGGTAATTTGACCCCCAAAGGGGTTGCCACCCACAGGATGAGAATCGCTGCACTAATCCATTTAATTGATGACAGTATGCTGATTGGGCACACTAAGGAGGATGCATCAAAGACTGTAGATTTATTGGTACAACATCTGCGTGCAAGACGTTTAGGAAATCAACCCAATGAAGATTCAGAAACCCTGAACCTCAGTAACATTTTTTGGGTCCAGTTGGTGTGGGGCATGTTGAAACATTCCTACTAACGTGAAGAACAGCTATAGCGACTCCCACCCCCACCCCCCAATAACAACTCAATAGGAGGCACAATGACGAGTGGGCCTCTTTGGTATTTGGAGGCAGCATATCCCTCATTGACCTATTCATCAAGTAACACCAAAGGCCAAATTTGAGTGGGGCCTAGAATAAGAAAAGGCTTTGTAACAGGTTCAGGCTGCCATACAAGCTGCTTTGCCATTGGGACCATATAATCCAGCTGACCCAATTATTTTAGAGGTGTCAGTTGTGGATAGAGATGCAATGTGGAATCTTTGGCAGGTCCCTATTGGTGAATCACAGCGTAAACCATTTAGATTATGGAGTAAAATCCTGCCATCCTCTGCAGACAACTACTCCCCTTTTGTAAAACCGCTGTTGGTCTGTTGCTGGGCCGTAGTGGAGACTGAACATCAAGAACATCATGCATGAATGTGATAAGTAGGTTTATTGTGCCAACCTGGCCAATAGGAACATATTGGATTAATAAAGTCATCGTTTGATTTGAGGGCAAATCGATAAATGGCTCAGCAAGCCCCACCCCTCTCCCTTGCTCTCTGGTGATCAGACCAGCATGTGGTTGCCTTAGCTAGTACTCTGACTCAAATTGTGATGACACTGCCTGTGGGACAGCCAACCCATGGATCATTTCACTATAGCTTGAGGCTTCTTTGTGACCTGCCATACTGCTGGTGTGTACATTGCTTGAGCTTGAGGCTGTCAAATCCTGTCATCTTGCATTGCTTGAGTTTGAGATCCATCCAGTCCTGCTTCTGTAAGCTCCTGAGCTTCCGACTGTTGGTGACTCACCCTCCTTTTTGCCGCCTGTGGCCGGATGACCTGCATTGCTTTAGAGAAGACTCAGCTGTCTGTTTCATTGGCTTTGGACCAGCAGCCCTTCTGAGTTGAAGAACTTCCAGTATATTAACTGTTTCACAGAAGTGAGTTGAACTGAGCCCTCTGTACAGCTGTGTGAACTAATTAGCTGTTATATTCCTTTGTGTTGTATCATTTATCTATCTATCTATCTATCTATCTATCTATCTATCTATCTATCTATTTATCTATCTATCTATCTATGTATTAATATGTGTCCTGTTTTTATTTTGTATTTTCCTAGAGAACCCTGTCTAACACAAGGAGGAAAGAAAAATATCATTAAAATGATAGGGGTGGGGAGAACAAAATTAATGTCAGAAGGGTCTCTAAAACTTCCTCGTGAATGTATTATAAGCAAACATATGGAAGGAGTTATGAAGTAAACAAGAGCGGAAGATTCCAAAGGGCAACTTGAGAAGACAAAGCATTACAATGAAAGCCCAAATTGTAGAACATACTAAGTATATCTCAAGCTGAAAGAACAGAAGAAAAAAAGTCATACCTTGCATTGGATTCCATGGGTGAAATAGTGAATTATGAAGGACGCATCAAAAGAAGATGGAAGGAATACACAAACTCTATGTACCCGGCATACTGCCCTCCATGTAAAGCAGTAGGATATGACCAAGAACTGATGGTATGAAAGGAAGAGGCCTAAGCTGTCCTGAAGGCATTTGGGAAAACAAGGTTCCAGAAATTTGCAGAATGCCAATTGAATTGTTTCAAAGAACTAGTGCAGTACTGGAAGCACTCATGAGTGTGTGCCAAGACACTCAGAAGACAGTTACCTCGCCAATTGACTGGGAGAGATCCATATTTGTGCCCTGTGGGGGGTGATGGCTGTGGAGTTAGAATGCATAAAAGAGCCTTCTGGAGCAGGCCTGAGAAGCAGCAAACTATCTATCACAATGGCTCCAGGCACACTGGTGCGACACAATGGCCCCAAGACAAGTCAGCTCTGTAAGCTTCCCCATTCCTCTGCTTTCTCTAGCCCAAGGTAAAGCCGGCCTCTTCCTCATAAGGATACGTTTTAGAACAAGGAAGCAAGCACTGTAACAATTGATTGGCTTCTGCGCCTTATATAAACTGTGTAAAGACAATAATGAAATAGATCTGTGCCATCAGAGCCTGGTGTCCGAAGCCTGTGTGCACCAGTCATTCGGTGACTCCATCTCCCTCACTCATCTGCATGCCGGACCTGTTCCCAGAGTGCCCATTTCAGAGAAAGGTGATCCAACAGAACGCAGAAATTATTAAACAGTACCGTTAACAAAACATACATGGTAAATGTTATTTCTGATCATTCAAATACTGTTTAGCAATATCTATACAGCCAGAAATTAAGACCAGATTCAAAAGAGGACATGACATAGAGAACAAAATTGATGCTATCATGTAGATCTTTACTGAAAGAAGATACTGTCACCAAGTGTTTACTTGTCTTTCATTGACTATGTAAAGGCATTTGGTTGTATGGATGGTAAGAAACTGGAAAATATGAAGGATGGGAATTCCAAAACAATTCATTGTGCTCCTGCAAATGCATTCATTGACCTTGAGGGAATCATTAGAATGAATCAAGGGGCTACTGTGTGACTTACAATCAGGACAGGTGTGCCTCAGGTGCAACTCTTACACCTTACTTATTCAATTTGTATGCTAAACAAATAATTTAATCACATGGGTTACATGAAGAAAAGAAGGCATCAGGTTTCCAGTGGGTGCTATCAGTACATTATGATATGCAATAGGACTGAGGCACCTACTGATGAAGATCAAAGAGGGCAGTCTTCAGTATGGATTGCACCACATGTAAAGGAAACCATGATCCTCACAACTGGGTAAAACGATGACAACAACAACAACAAAAACAGAAAATACAACATTATGAAATACAGAGAAAAAAGACTGAAATTGTCAATGATTTCATTTTAATAATATCCACAAACAATACTCATGGAAGATATCAAATGAAGTTCTACATTTAAAAACTCTTCTTCACACAACCTTCTTAAAGTGTTAAAGAGAAATTATCCTTCATGATATATTTAAGATTTGACTGTGAAAATGTCATTTTATTTGTGTCAAAAGGGTTCAGTAAGAGCAATTTCATATAATCCAACCTAATACTTCATAGACTATTCATTGAGAAGCAGTGGAAAGCATGACTTGTACTCATAAGAGGAAATTACACTGTTAACATATATGACTATAAATAATCAATTGACTAACAGACTTAATTTTTCTTATATATAACAATTACCCTTGGGAAATACATAACATCTAGTATATCTTTTTTTTAAATCATTTTATTGGGGGCTCGTAGTATTCTTATCACTATCCATACATCCATCCATTGTGTCGAGCACATTTGTACATTTGTTGCCAACAACATTCTCAAAACATTTGTCTTCCACTTGAGCCCTTCATATCAGGTGCTCGTTTTACCCCTCCCTCCCTACTCCCCCCTACCTCAGGAACCCTTCATCATTCATAAATTGTTATTTTGTCATATGTTACACTGTCCGATGTCTCCCCCTGCCCTCTTCTCTGCTGTCCATCCCCTAGGGAGGAAGCTATATGTAGATTCTTGTAATCAGCTCCCTCTTTCTATCCCACGTTCCCTCTACCCTCCAGGTATCAGCACTCTCACCACTGGTCCTGGAGGAGTCATTTTTTCTGGATTTCCTGTGTTTCCAGTTGCTATCTGTACCAATGTACATATCTGGTCTTGCCATATTTGTAAGGTAGAATTGGGATCATGATAAAGGGGGGAGGAAGTATTTAAGACCTAGAGGAAAGTTATGTTTCTTCTTTGCTTACACTGTACCCTGACTGGCTCGTCTCCTCCCCACAAAACTTTAGTAAGGGGGTGTCCAGTTGGCTGTCGGTGGGCTTTGATTCTCCACTCTGCACTCACACATTTACAATGGTATGATATTTTTTGTTCCTTGATGATTGATACCTGGTCCCTTTGACAGCTCGTGGTCACACAGGCTGATGTGCTTCTTCCATGTGGGCTTTGTTTCTTCTGAGCTAGATGGCCACTTGTTTATCTTCGAGCCTCCAAGACTCCAGATGCTATATCTTTTGATAGCCGGGAACCATCAGCTTTCCTCAACACATTTGCTTATGCACACGTTTATCATCTTCATTGATCATATCAGGAAGGTAGGCACCACTGATATGATTCTTAGTTTTTTGATGTCTGATAACTGGTCTCTTCTATACCTCGTGGTCACAGAGGTTGATATGCTTCTTCCATGTGGGCTTTTATTCTCAGCTAGATGGCTGCTTGTTTATCTGCAATCCTTTAAGACGCCAGACGCTACATGTTTTTATAGCTGGGCACCATCAGCTTTCTTCACCACATTTGGTTATGCACACATTTTTCTTCAACAATTGTGTCGGGAAGGTGTGGATCCTAGAATGACAATTTAATAGAACAATGTGTTTTGCATTCAGTAAGTGCTTGAGTGGAGGCCCAATGTCCATTGCTGACTAATACTAAACCTGTAAATATATGCACATGGATCTGTTTCCCTACATACTTATATAAATATATTTACATATGTATATTCCAGTATTTAAACCCCTGTCAATACTCTTTGTCTCCTAGTTCTTTCCTCTATTTCCTTACACTTTCCTCTTGTTCCACTATCATGTCTAGCCTTCATTTGGGTTTCAGTAATTTCTCTCGGTTACCTTGCCCTTGCTGAATCCCTACCAGGCCTCTCACACCCTCCTTGCCACTGATTTTGGATCACTTGTTGCTCCCCTGTCCCTGGGTTGGTCAGCACCGCCTCCTTACCAAAAAACCACATAACTTTTTCCTCAAATATTAAAATAATAGAAATTATTTAAAGTATGTTTAATTGAGTTAGTTGTAAATCTTTTAGGCTTTGAGATATACAGTATATGTGTGTATATATAACAATAATTTAATATTTTATTGTATTTTTCCCCTCACTCCCCCCCCCCATAAACCTACTTAATGTCTCTGGGTTTTTAGTCCTAAAGACACCTTGATGGTATAGTGGTTACACATTGGGTAGCGAACTGCGAAGTCAGGAGTCTGAAACCACCAGGTGTTCCTTGGGGAAAAGAGGGAACATTCTCCTCTCACAGATAGCTACAAACCCCCAAACTCAATGAGGCAGGTCTACCCTGTCCTATAGGGTCACTATGAATAGACATCGACTCAATGGCAGGGGAGTCTAGTCCGAAGGGTCATAAACTATTTTATGAGAAAAATGTTTGCCTTTGGGGCAGATCACATGCGTTGAGTGCCCAATGGAGACTTAAGATTAACATTTGTTATTTTAATTCCCTCCTTGTTTTATTATAACATATGTGAATCTGATGTGTGCACTCCTGCCCTTGTGGATGAATAGTATTGAACGGTTTGCCCTATCACCCCCCAATGTTTGTGTAGTCTCCCGTCACTCAAAAATTTAAACTGTATAAATTCACGGTGTGTGTAATGTGGTTCTTTGTCAGGCTATAAGTGTGTAATCTCCTTTTTACAACAGTTTTGTAAATTACATACCAGTGGCTAAATTAGTGACACTATCAATAGAGTTTTCTTTTGCTCCAAGAGACATGACTGATAATGTTCTCCAACATAAAATGACAAGGATGTGTCTAGTTTGAACCAGAGACATATGTAAAGCATAAGTACATGAATGGATTTAAGACTTCCTTTAATTCTATTCTCAATATAAAGAAAATTCGTTCTTATGAGATGGCCCTCCTTGATAAATTCCCTCATGAAGATCACTGATAATATGGGCATCAGATTAAAGTATGAAGAAGGAATTAGATGCTATCTGTCTATCAGGAGGGAAAAAAAGCATTTGGTGTCTTATAATGTAGACTTTAAATAAGTAGTCATCTAAGTGAGGCATCAATGAAATCCACATGGAATAAACACGCCAGCTTTTTGTGATATTAGAGCAGTGACTATCAACCTTCCTAATGCCATGAAACTTTCATATAGCGCCTCATGTGGTGGTGACCTGTCAACCATACAGTTATTTCCATTGCTACTTCATCACTGTCATTTTGCTACTGTTATGAATCAGGCGACCTCTGAGAAAGGGTCATTCGATCCCCAAAAGGTTCGTGAAGTTGGTTAGTTTTGGAAGCCTAGCTACAAAGAGTTAAAATAAATCTTTTAAATTATATTTTGAAGATATGCTCTCAAAGATCTCATGCGAGGCACACTGTAGATAAATTCATTTTTCATTGAACACTAGCAATAGCTACTTCCCTAGGGGTTTATAACAACATAGTAGAGACAAATACATGTCTACATCACATGTAGTATATGGAAGAATGTGATTCATTTCAGAAAAAAATGTACTGTTGAAATGCTTTGCTAGCATGGAAGAATCAAACGTAAAAATCTAATGACTCAGAGCATTGCACATGTGCATGCACAAGATTTTCCCCAGTAATGATATTGTTTAACCAAAACTGTGACTTCTAGAGTTTAAAACAGCATGTTTGAGAGTCAAATTCCCTACAACTGTGATAGGTTTATTGTGCCAACTAGGACCGTGTGGGTGAAATTTAATCAGGTCACAGCTTGGAAGGCAAAAAGCTAAATGACTTTCCAAGACACGTCCCCTTCTCTCTCCCTCCCTGGTGATCAGACCAGTGTGCCGCTGCTTGAGTTAGTTCTTATCCTGGACCATTTGCTGCCCTACCTGTGGACCAAGACAACCAGTGGGTCCTGTCACTAGAACATGAGGCTCCTTTGAGATCTGCTTCACCATGCTGCTGGCACGCACATCGCTTGAGCTGAGGCTGGTGGTCCTATCGCTGTGCATCCCTGAGTTTGAGAATCCCTAAGGCCTGCTTCACTAACCCCCCACGCCCACTCCCAGTCCCATGCTACTGACTGTTGCTGACCTACCCTGCTGTCTGCTGCCTGTGGGCAGACTCTGCTGGTCCTTCCTGAAGGAAGACCTAGCTGTCTGCTTCCTGGATCTTGTCCCGGCAGCTCAGGTGAGTTAAAGGACTCCCGTGTATTAACTTCTCCACAAAAGTGAGTTGAACTGAGCCCTCTGTATTGCTGGGTGGACTAATTATGTGTTATCTTTCTTCTCGCTGTATCAACCTATCTAACTATCTATCGATCCATCTATAAAATCATAAGTGTCCTGGTTTTGTTTCTCCAGAGAATCCTGCCTAGCACAACCACCATTGCCTTGTGATATCCTAAGTAGGATTATCTGCATTCAAATTGTGGTGCTTTATAAGAATATCGAAAGTTCCATGGGCTGCCAAAGGACACATGGATCTGTCTTGGAAAAAATAAGGCCAGAATGCTCCTTAGATGCAAGGATGGCAAGACCTGGTCTTACATATTTGGGCATGTGGGCAGGAAAGACTAGTCCCTAAAGAAGGACATCCTGCTTGGCAAAGTCGAGATCAGTGACACAGTGGTCACATCACTGAACTCAGGCATGGGAGCAGCTGTGAGGACGGCACGGGACCTTGCAGTGTTTCCTTCTGTTGGGCATAAACTTGCTATGGGTCGGAGCCCGCTCGATAGCACCTAACAGCAAGCAGGATGACTAGATACACGGCATCGACACTTGGAGTGGATAATTCATCCACTCAAATAATTTTCTTTTTATCTTTGGCTCCTGGGTGATATTATTTTATCATTTTTGGAAAGCTTCAGAGCATACCTAATAACTCATACTAAGAGGGTGTCACAGAAGTGGAGCTAGGCAGACTAAACCCTCGATGCCACACTGACATCCAGGGAGAGAAGAAAAGCTGGACATTGTGTTTAGCTGTGTGAATTAACACATGCTCAATGCCCTTGCTATTAGGCGCTGCAAATCCAATATAACTCATGGAAAGTCTACCCAAAATTTTATCTGGCCATTGTGATACAAACGCTTTTCATTGCTTATTTTCATAAAGTTTACTACCAGATCTTTCTTCCAAGTATGTCTTAGTCTGGAAGCTTTCCTAAACTCTGTTCAGCATCATAGCAACTCACAGTTGGTGGTTGTCTATAATGTCCATTGGCCAGAACGCAATATCCTTTGTAGCTCTCGAGGTACATAGAAGCAAATATGATATTTGGCTTGGGGATTAATACTTTTTAATATATGATGTGATGTTAAAATTTATGTTGAACATTTTCTATGTCTCACACACAGTACTCATTATTTCTCATATATATGATTCTGATGAAAGTTCATGCTCACATGTGAAAACTGAAGATCAATTATTAGACAATTTTGTTAGGATTATCTAGTTAGTATGCTGTGGAGCCAGGATAATCTCTCTGTTTCAAAACCTCATCATTCTTTTTACTTTTAACATTTTTGCTCCTTCTTTGCATTTTATTTGGTATTTAAATGAGTTGCTGGTAGAGGATAATAAACTAGATGAATGTAATGTGAGGAATTGTGTTCTATTTAAACAATAATTGTTCCTTTATAATTATGCATGTTCATTAGGGGAGTCAATAATAAATTCATTTTTATATTTGTCTAATACCTCTGCTATAACTCTAGCTCTAAAGTGGGGTTTTAAAATATTCTAGGAAAGGATATCGGCATCAGAATTTCCTATAAAACCTTGATTGTGTGATAGATGATCTGATCAAGTAGTGATATATCGTTTCCAATATTTTTAAAAGCACATTTAGCCCTCATTGCACTGTATACATTAGATACATTTTATTTGAATTTTTGAAAGTGCTACCCAATCATTCTGTGCACTTAAACTGAAGGGGAAGACTGTAAGTTTCACTAAAGCATGACACTTCCAAGTATATATTCATGATATATGTATTTTTTCACATTTTTTCCTTGAACACTTCACAGGTCAGTAAGCAAGATGTTATGGAGACTGAGTCCTTAAATGTAATGCAAGTGTTTTAGAAGATTGATGCCTGTTCTCATACATTAAATAAAAAGTCAAAGGCAGAAAACAGCCACGCGGCAGTCTTTTGTGTTCAATTAAAGCTACAGGATGGCACCATGCCAGTTCCTTCACAGAACTCCTCCTGCGACATCAGGAAGGCTTTGTGATCCAATACTGAAGATGCTGTGAACTTACACATCAGCAACATTATTTATGTGATTGGACAGAGGGATGACATATATGAGCCTGATATTCTTTTTCATTGAAAGGACTTAATGAGGGAAACATTTGGAAGGAGATAAAATAGTAACTTTAAGCAAAAGAGAGGCAGCTTCTCTTTCATCCAGGGTCACGGCCAATCTCTTGCTTTGGTGAGAAACAGACACTCACATGACTGACATTGATTTTTCCAGTTATCAGAGAAAGGTAAGGATCAGACTAACCTGGGAGGTCAAAGAAGGTGCTGCCGCCCTGAAGTACCAAATGCAAGGCTTTCCCACACCTTTGGTGAGCTGCTGGACAAAGGTATTAGGTCCTGTGCAGGCAATGTGGTGTGCTCATTCCTTTAATAAGCCAGGGAACAGAAAACCATCCCTAAAATTCCTCACCTCCCCACTGCTTGATGAGGTATGGCTTGTGTGTGAGTCTGGGTGGACTAGAGAAACATATTCATAGACACTCATATGTGTATAAGGAAGAGCTTTATATCAAAGAGTAATTGTATATTAAGAAAAATTCTTAGCCCAGTCCAGATCAAGTCCATAAGTTCGATACTAGCCCATATGTCTAATACCCAGTTTACAGATTCCTCTTCAGACACATGCAACACATACAATGACGCTGAAATCAGGAAAATCACAGGCTAGTGGTGGTGGAAGCATCTCAGTGCTGTTGCGGGTCTCCACTGGTGTGGGTCTCCACATGTCTCCTCCAGCTCCAGGACTCTGGCTCCATCAGCCTAGCTCCATGTGGCTTGTCAACAGGAATATGTCTCAGGGAGAGGAAGTAGAGAGAGTGTGTGTGTGGCCTCCCGTGAACTATCTCCTTCATGCCTCTAAATGAAGTCATCAAGCTGTGAAATTATTGCCGGGCTAGACTCCACCCCTTCCTCAAATTGACAGTAGATTACTACGTAACTACCACGGCTTGTGAACTAAACAATAGAGTTTACATTTTAATATGGGTGATAAAAAAAGGTTTATTGGAACAAAAACACAGAGTGTTGCTGGTTGACTACGTGTTACAGCAGCAAATGTGAGTAGCTGCAAGAGAGATTCCATAGCTGGTGAAGTCCTAACATGTTTAAAATGTGTCCCTTGGCAGGAAAGTGTGTGATCCTTGTCGTAAACATTGAATCAGTAATGTGTGAAGGTGATTAAAATGCTAATAGAATCATTGATAGTATTATAGTTTTCATTTGGATTTTAGATTTTCTCAAGGAATCTTGTAATGGAGGATGGAGAGGAAAATGACACACAAAGAAACCAACTTATAGACCCACATTCATTTAGCTAAATAATTACTTATCTGCATAGTGGACCCAAAGAGGAACCACTCTGCTTGCTGAATTGAGACAACAGACCCCCGTCTTGGGTGCACTATGACAGGCAGCTTGCCTCAGTAGCTATAACTAGAACAGGAGGAGAACTCACTTGCTTCTAACTAAGTTCAATCTGTGTACTGCAGACTGGCAGGAGGGAAACAGCTTTATAGGCCATTGTGAGCATTCCCAATTTTCTACTATCTTTTTTAACATACTCCCCAAGTGTCTGGGGGGTGATTGACTACTAGCCAAAAGGCTGATGAGTCAAATCCAACCATTGGCACCTCAGATGGCAAGCCTGGTTGCCTGTTTCCAAAAGGTCACAGCCTCTAAAAAACATATAAAGTGGTTATTATTCTGTGCACATTGAGGGCCATGGGATGGAATTGACCCTATAGCAACTCCACACAACTACAAGTCGGTGTGATCATATTCTCAGATTAGATCAGACATTCACATGCCACTCTGATGTTGCTGTAACATCTCACATTAATCCTGAAGGTCATCATTTGCCACAGCAGCAATCATGTAGGAAGGTGAGCATTTGCTTTCCTATTATGGAGTGCTGAGTCAAATATGGACTCCAATGGGAACCAGATATCAGGAGTACAGCATTTACTTTGTAACAGACAACACTCAATGTTTTATTTTTGTGTTTATTTAGTCAATATTCTTTCTCTTAGTTTTCTCAATATTTTAAGGGATGAGTATGATAATCCCTTGTGGCAAACAAGGTTATTTAATCGTAAGTTAAATGGGCATGCAGTGAGTAAATGTTGAAGCCTGGATTCTGATTCTCACAATCTAGAGTCCAATTGATCCTCAAACATGATAATCATATTTATATTTATTATATTTATAGAGTCATTCTCTCCTATATTTGATGAAATAGAATAAAATTTGCAAATACACCTTTTTTTATTTTTCTCACTGTTGCATTTTTGCTGCAGTTTGTTTTTAAAACTCTCACAAGCAGAGAAGATGAAAGACTTTGCGGAGGTTTCTGAAGAAAGAGTAAGGCATAGAGATTATGTTGCAATGATTTTATAGTATTTTCTAGTGAAGTGGTTAGGAAAGTATAGGGCCACCCCACATTCAGTGGTCCTCTGACTACCAGCGGAAGCCACCAGATCTTGAACCTAGGTGCAGTCAGAATGTTGACACCACTGCCTTGGTCTTAGGAAAACAATGATCGCCAATTGTGGTAGTTACATAAATTTGTGTCAACTTGAGGGTCTATAAGCTTAGGGATGGAGTCTTTCAAGTCACAGCCTGATGGTGCTCCTTATAGGTGTGACCTTCCCATAAGGTAAGTCCTGAGGAACCTTCTCCTTTCTCTCGCTTTTCACCTGTCTGTTACTGACACCTTTGGAGACCTGCCAGAGTCCTGACCACTACCGACCATTGGATCCACAAAATGTTGCACCCACCAGCCTGTGATCTTCCTGCATTTTGTATCATTGCTTATGGCTGTGTGAATTTAAAGAGGGATTTATGGACTTATGCACTAGTGACTGACTTATGGACTCGACCTGGACCGGGTTGGGATGTTTCCTTGATATATAACTAGTTCTTGATATAAAGCTCTCTCTCTTACACATATAGGAGTGTCAGTGAATTTGTTTTTCTAATCAACCCAGCCTAACGCAACAATGAAGCAAATAGACACTAAAATAGTACTGGTGCTTGACAGAATACAATACATCATGTTTCATTCACATGATGCGTATAACAGTGAGCTTATTCATATTTTCCCCGAGGTCATGTCAGCCTAGTCAGGAAGGCAACTACTTCATTCTCCCTCCATTTCCTGCTAAAATGCAGACATTTCCATCTCTATCCAAATGTGCATCGTGGCTCCAACAGGCACAAGGAAGTCTGGCAATGCTTAGCAAAGTGACATCTTGATATTCCCCAGTTCCTTCTAGGAGCAGATCACGACAAGTGACTTCAAGTACTCGGAATGTAATCCAAGGGAAAGTGCCACTTCCTCTCCCCACGGAATTGAAGTGTTTCGCTCTTACTAGACTTATACCGATTTTGCTACTCAATAATGCCACGTGTGGATACAAAATAATGAATTTGTTTTTGCTCTTCATAAGGTGCTTCTTTTCACTTCTCTAGATGCTGTGAACAATAATTTCTCATTATATGCTGGGTGGGGTTTAGGCTATTTCTTACAGCCTCCTTCTACCCAGTTCTACCACATACTTTCTGTAGCTCCATTCTATTTCCACACTTGGATCCTACATTTCCTTGGATATTTTCCTTTATCTACTCCATAAAATATTTATTCCTAAAGAAAATTGTTGACTATTTTCGGTCATATAACCATCTTTAGAGATTTTACTTTTAGTGTACCTGGCCTAAAATTCATGTATTTTAAATTACAGTTTTATTCATATAATAGTTAAAACAACCACCCTGATCTAGTTTCAGAAAAATTCTGCAATCCCCCGAAACATCTTCATTCTTCTTTGTCAACCTCCACGTCCACTTGTGCACCATGATGGGAGCATCCTGATGCTGTATGTCCAATCTGGGTTGACTAGAGAAACTAATTCAGCGACAGTCTTGTATTAGAAAGCTTTATGTAAAGATTAATTGTATATTAAGAAACATTAAGAAAACAGTCCAGATCAAGTCCACAATCTCAATATTAGCCCATATGTCTGACAACAGTGTATGAATTCCTCTTCAAACTCACACAACACACGCAATGATGCTGAATGCAGGAAGACCACAGGACAGTGGGTAGACAATCTTGTGATCCAGTGGCGGTGGAAGCATCTCAGCACTGGTGGGGGTCTCCATGTGGCTTTTCCAGTTCCAGGGCTCTGGCTGCCATCAATGTAGCTCCATGTGGCTCGTCAACAGGAATGTCCTGCAAAGAGAGTGTGTATCCTGCCTCCAGGGAGGAAGACAAGGAGTTCCCAGAATCCTCAGGAGAAGGCTCTGCCCTTACACCCCTTCATTCAAGTTGACAGTAGATTATGTAACTGCCAAAATGTAGTTTTGAACTAAAAGAAAAAGGAAACAAATAAAATATAAGTGAATTATTAATCTTAAACTTTGAATAAACTTACTTTCCATATACCGCTCTTTACAGATATATATGTAAGAATTTGCTCCTAAGGAAAGGATACTGTCTCCTATTCCTGTCTTCATTACCAAATTTGATGGAAGTAAGCCAAGAGTTCTGTATACAATGATAACACTAGCAGCTGTAAGATTATTTAAATTCATGAGTTAAATAATCTTCATTGATAAAATGCACATAGATTACAATATTATTAGTGTCTTTGGAATTGTCATATCTATTGTCTTCAAACAAAGTGTTCTAAATTGTTCCCTGTCAGACTGTATAACATAAAAGAAATCTCACTGTTATACAGGTCCCTTTCACCTAAGTGAACTAAAATTCAAATTGCAAAGAACACGCCTTGTTCCTATTTGTGGAACTTGGTGCTAAGTGAGGTTGTTGGTAAGTTCCATACGTTCTCCTGAACTCACGGTGACTCTACTAACAGCAGAGAGAAATGCCGCCTGTCCTGTCCCATCCTCACAGTGTTGTTATGCTAACACCAATGTGCAGCCACTGTGTCACTCCATCTCATTGAAGGGCTCCCTAGTTTTTAGCTGGCTCTCCACTTTCCCAAGCAAGAAGGCCTTTTCCAGCGACTGGCCTCTTCTGATGGCATGGCCAAAGTCTAGGACACAAAGTTTGCTAGCCTTGCTTCTAAGGGATCATCCTGGGAATACTTCCTCCGAGACAGATGTGTTTGTTCTTCTGCAAGCCTATGCTACTCTGAATATGCCTGAGAAAGCAGCAATACAAATGCACTAATTCTTTTTAGTTGCCCTGCTTTCTCATTCAAGCAGGTGATTGAATGCACCATGGTTTGGGACATGGGCACTTGAATCCTAAATGTAACTGCTCTGCCCTTGAGCACTTTAAGTAGACCTCACAGAGAACATGTGCGTAATGCAATACTTCCTTTCATTTCTTGACTGCAGTCTTCACGAGTCTTGATGGCAGATCCAAATAAAATGAAATCTGTGACAACTTAACGTTTGTCTTTGTAGATAATGATACTGATTTTTGGTCGGGTTGTGGGGATTTTTCTTTTATTACATTGAGTTATAATCCTTGCTAAGGAAGCAGTCTTTGATCCCCATCAAAGTGCTTCAAGCCCTCTTGGATTTCAGCAAACCAAGTTCTGTCATCTGCCATCACATAGATTGTTAATGAGCCTTCTTCCAGTCTTCTCAGATTGGATTATTTGCACAGTGAACAGATAGAATAAGTTGGAAGAAAGGATTCAAGCTCTTCTGACATCTTTCCTGATTTTAGGACATGCAGTGTCCCCCTTGTTTTGTTCTAAAGGGTGCTTTAGTCTGTGCAGTTTCTTATGCACACAAGGAAGTGTTCTGGACATCTTAGTCTTCTCAATGTTAGCTTTTTTTTTAAATGATCCACCTAATTGAATGCCTTTGAATCATCTAAAAATAAAAAAGAAACACTTTTCCTGAATACTGTATATTCAGCTAAGAGCCATATGACTTCAGCAAAGATATGTTATGCCTCTTATGACTCCAGATTGCATGTTTTCAAACTCCCCCTGGATTGTACTATTACAACGGTTTTTAAAATATCTTCAGCAACATTTTATTTGTCTGTGGCATTCATGATATTGTTTGAAAGTGAGGTGTGAGGCTGAGTCTCCTTCCTCTGGGGCAAGCACACACGTGGATCTCTTCCCGCCGCTGTCTTCCAAATGTGCTGGCACGGACTGCTGCGGGCTTCCAGTGCTGCATTGCTGTAGTGCTTCTGGCACCGCTCCGCTATCTGTACTATAATAACTATTATGATGTTACTCAGTACATACTTGTATGGGTTTATGGCGATTCCACGAGTAACTATATTGAATACATGTAGAATGCAGCCTGCTCCTAGTGTGCTCTTTTTATTAGACTGAATGATGAAAGGCATAGTCACAGAGCTAGTTTTTCAGAGATGAAGAAATTCTGTTTTGACTCTTCCAGGTTGTAGAGCCTGTAGTATTCTTGTGTAGTGAAATAAGGAGAAAATGGAAATTATTATAAAATTTTCCTGTTATACCTATACAGATAGAAAGGAAATGTGATGAGCATATCCTTTAAGGAAGGAATGATTTCCCATAACTAGTATTAGATCCACTAAAGGACGAAGGGGATTTACTGGGATTGATACTTGAAAATCCCAGTAGGGCCTGGGGATAGTAGTGATTCCAAGAAAACAGACCTCTCTCTGTTCAAATCTTAATCCTGCCCTTTATTCTTTTTTTGCCGGACAAGTCCTGTCCCCAAGTTCAGACAGACATGTCTATGGAACTCCTAGTATGTCCACCTGCTCATCATGTTATCATTCCCCTGGAAGGCCTTTTAAATGTCTTGTTGCCTCGGTCACTTCTGTGCTCATTGTATGTAGCTGCATAATTTCCAAGTACAGTTTTTGCTACAGATCTTTCTGATGGATTTGTTGTTGGTCTGGTTGATGGGCGCTAGTCACTGCAAGCCTGCGTACAACGAAAGCAAGCCCTTTCCCAGTCGCACAGTGATAATGTCTGAGCCTATTTTTGTAGCCACTGTGTGAATCCATCTTGCAGAGGCATTCTTTATTAGTACCCTAATCCATCAGTGCTACCATGGACTTGACCTATATCTCAAATACACACATCTATATGCATATTATGATTTTTCAACCTTGCTACCTTAATTTTTGCTAAAATCATAAACACAACATGTCTGGAAGTCATGCCACCAACCAAATAGACTTATTTCCCTTTCTTTCTGATCTGCCGGGATGAAATCACCTTCCCCTCATCCATCTCAGATGGAGAGCATTTTCTGAAGTGATGGAGAGTGTTGAAACCGGCAGGGAATTTTGGAGTACATGAAAGCATCTCATCTGAGCTCTGAAAGAGCTGCCCTTGGGCTGGCGCTGCTGGGGATCTCCTCTCCTCCTCCTCCCCCTCCTTCCCCTCCTCCTTCCCTTCCTCCTTCCCCTCCATTGTGAAACCTGCATGTTCTTCCTACACTATTCTTCCCCTCATTTTTGTCTTTCTGCCATAAATAATTCCTCTCGCCTATGTCCTTCTCGCCATCATCAGATATTTTAGAGCAGGATGCAGAAAAGAGATTGGCATTGATTCTCGAAAGCATCCAGCAGTTCGTTTAGGACCAATGTGTGAAAGTGGGAGAGGAAAGATCTACCTGTATCATAAAAACGATGTCAGCAGACACCTGAGGCCTGGGCTCCCTTCAAATGCTGTGCAGTGTGCAAGTGCCCGGCGGTAAAGCAACTGCTTTGCAGCTGAATGAACGCAGGAACTGGGTCGCTGGACAGTGTTGTCATCATATATGAAGCATAGAGCAGGCTATGCTTTAAAAGGCACCTTAAAGGCATCGGTGAGGCTTTCAAAGGAAATGCACATCTTCCCAATGACCAAGTGACAAAAATTTGGATCGATGTGACAGCTTGTCACAAGGTGTCCATGGAAGCTTAAAATGTATCCCTCCCCCCTATTTTTAGGAATGTGTATTTCTTGAGCACCCATAGACTGAAAATTGTGTTTAGGCCAGTGCTATGCAATTAACTTTAAATATGATATTTAATGTAACAACTGCTGGCAAGAAAGACTATAATCTTATTATGAGAAACACATATATTTTGTTGTTATAAAAATACATCACTAGGATTCAATTACATACCAATCACAGGTGTGTTTATGCTAGATTAGCTCAATTTATTTTGGCCATTTTGGCACCTTGGCTTTGCACCATCAACCATTGTGTTAAATATGAAAAATCTAATGTCATGATGGCTAAAGATGAGCTGGAACACTCATTAGAAATCCTTATTTCCTGTCATTTTTTATGTTCATTCTCCTGTCTGATGAAGCTTTTATATAATATTATGTGTGAGTATGAGAAAATCGATCGCTGTCAGGCTAGACTAGCTCAGGTCTTTTCATAAGTACACTAAAATCCTACCTTCAAACTCATAGTTTTCTTTTGTTGGCTAAAGTCTTGCTATTGATCCAAATCAGGTTCACTTTTCTCATGGGACCTTTTGGGGTCCACCTGTTCTTTTAATGTACCATTCCCTTCATCTGAGGTTCTGGGTAGATGATCTTTCTGTCAGAGCATTATTTACGCTTTGCCTTATCATAAAAATGTTGCTTATTATATATGTCACAGTGCTAAATTACAGAAACCTGTCACATTTTTTCAAATTAAGAACATTTCATTATAAGGACAAGCTGAATTACTGGGGAAAACCCAATTAGAACCATTTTGATTCAGTCCAGCTTCTGGCATAATGTCACAGACCATACAGCTACACAGTTGCAAATACAAAATGTGATACAGTTCTTACTGATATAGTCCTACTTCCTTGACTTCTTCTCTCCCCCTCTTCCTCCTTTTTCATTTCTATAATGCTTTCTTTCTATTTATTTTTAAAAGGATTTTCTATTGTACCACCCTTCCTTTGGGTCTGAAGGTGTGATTTCACCAGTTGTGGGAACATTGCAGGCTGTCATTTACTCTTGAGATTGACCTCTTTTGTGGAAAGTCATCATGTCACGCACGTGTTATGTCCCTGTACTGAAGAGAGCCACCTGTCTGCAGCAAGTAAAGGCAATAGTCTGAAGAAGTAGCTTCATAACCACAAATTGGGAAGACTCTGAGGGGTCATCTCACCTTTAGAGCTCTTGATGGAGACTAGAGTAACCACATTCCCATCTAGCGTCTCCTCTTTCCAATCATACTGGCTTCACAAGTTATGGTCTGCGAAGTCCACCTGATATAGTGCCTCCATCAATTTCCCTCAGAGTCTATTTCTCAGGAATCCTGATATGCAATAGTCAGTGACAAACTCATTCACAGAAATTTGAGTTCAGAGCGAGATTGCATTTAGCGTGGGGGCTGGGCAATAGTCAGGGGGATTCTGCACTAGTTGAAATATCCAGATTTGCTATAGCAGTAAAAATATTGCATCTTTCAAAGCTCCAGATGTGTGATGAGATATAGGTGGAGACATGTATGCATTAGTGATACAATTTACTATCTCTTAGGGAAATACTGGATAAATGGTTATAATAATAGCAATTTCATTAGGTGGTGGGGGCAGATGATGGGTTAGATATATGAATGAAAGACTGAGTTTAATAATCAATTAGAAGCTGTGTATAAAAGCCAGAGGGTTTCTAGGGTCACATCTTTAGGATGAGGGTGGAATAAACCATGAATCACACCTGTAATTGATTTTTAAGCAGGAAAAAACACTATAGAAGGTCAGCTTGGCCATGACATATGGTGTGCACCAGGGCTGTAACATTAAAAAATCGTGACGCTCCAAATGTGGTAGTTGGAAGGTGTCATGTCAACTCCACACTCCTAGGTAGGGAGGAGTAAATCCTGTCAATCAAATAGTAATCTGATGACACTTACTTGTGGGTGCGGCCTTGTGCATGGGAATGGGGGACTCTGGGGATCATCTCTTTCTCTGCTACTTTGCTTTCTTCCAGGCTGAAACTTCACTGAGACTTGGTGTCCTCTGTCAGGGATGGCACAAGGTGGGCTACCCAACCCTGAACCCTGTAGGCACCATGTTATGTTTCCAATGACCTTGAATCCACAGAACTCTGCATCTACTGGTTTGGGATCTTCCTGCTTCTCTATTGTGCTCAAACAGTATGAAACTACCTGAGTCTGAAGAGAGACTTGTGGACTAGCATAGGTCTTATTGACTGGAGCCTGACTGGTCTGGGATATCTTCTTTGGATATAACTTGATACAAAGTTCTTTCTTATAAAACATGAGTGTCTCTGGATTTGTTTTTCTAGACAACCTGGCCTAATGCAGCAGATTTCTTTGCATCCTCCAGACCCATACAAAAGGCTAGATTTCCTGTTCAGGAATAGCACTCCCGCCAATTTTTTGAGGATAGTATAAAGGTTCTGAATAATAATAAATTTCCTTTTAGAATACCCTTTTTCCTTACTAGCCACTTGATCAAAAGCTATGGTGGACTCATAGCATCACCTGTCCAAGGAGTCCTAGATGTGAAACAAAGGAGGAAGTCCCGATCCGAAAGAGCTATAAATGTCGGTGATGGGTACTGAGCATGATGGGTGAAAGGAAAGGTAGAGTTGGATAGGGTGGGGATATCCATCTGGAAACGTCTCCCAGGACACAATGTATAACTTCCGGGTTACTCTTCCAAAGGCTGTGTTCACATTTTGCTAGGTTGCCTCTCAGAAGTTTGGAGAATAAGGATTTAAACTTGGCGACATAGAAATACCATAACTGACAACAGATATTGTTAAAGAAAGAATCAGATGATTACTCTCCTCTGAAGATAAGTAGCCCTGGGTGTTTCCTTCGTGGACAAAACCCATTTCAGACACTGAACAATAAGCAATGAGTGGAAGAGTCTCCGTTAGGAGAAAGTCCATGCTCGGTCCCTGTGCCCAGGATTCCTTTCTGAGACAATTATCCCTGTAGTCTCTCAGTGCAGGTACCTAGACCTGAAGCTGTGAAAATAAAGGGGCGACTGGTGTAGAGCAGGGCACTGTGCAAGGAAGAGGCCTTGTATGCGATGTCCTCAGAGGGGTCCCCCATCTCTGGATGGAATCTCACATGCACAATTGTGGAACCAAATAGTACCAACAGGACCCTTCTTGACATGACCAATCAATGGCTCATAGGAGGGGACCGCGTGCTGGCACAGTAACGGACGGAGACTGGCGTTTTACCCTCTGTTGTTAGTGGCATAATAACCTCTGGAGGCTGAGATGGTTGAGGATGCGTATTATAAATCCTGGAGCAGTGTCCCTTAATTCCTTGTGCAGATCACGCCTGCACATTTTTATTATATACCCCTTCGCTCATTGTCATAATCGCAGACACAATTTACAGCTTTAGACAGATAGAAAAACTAAGGTCACTGCTGTTTATGCTTGGATGGCACTGGGACAATGGACTGCCTTGTCAGCAAAAGGCTCCTTCCTCTGGCAGGGACATCATGTTTCGTTGCATCTAAATTTCTGAGCAACAGTTTATCTACTGAAACAGTTAATCTACTGAAGTATTGTCTTAGGGAAAATTGGGAAGCTAATTCTCCTTAAAAGGTACAGCTTTGTTTGTCAAATGCATTCAAAGCATTTCATGTTAAGTGATCAATGGACTTTAATTTCTCAGCCATTCTTTAAACACAAACAAACGGCTTGAACTTAAACTGTTTACTCAAGATGTTTCCTTGAAATGGATCTATCCCATTTGATAGAAAAATGGTTTAATTCTATAAAAGTCAAATGTATGAGCAACAATCACATTCTGAATATTAAACTGCTTCATTCTTGTTTTGTAATAAAGAGATTGTTCTCAATCTTTTTCTAGCAAAGAGGTATTCAAATTGTTCTAACCCCATTTGCATGCTTAATTGCCCCTCTTTGGGGCCGAGATTAGAGATACTTATTATGGCATTGGGTTATAAGAGTACAACACCCAGATATTCTGTCCTTTTTCCAGATTAGGTCTACATATACTTCTCATTTTCCAAAATATGTTTGTGCCTAGTGTTGCCTCCCTTCACTAATAATTAGTAGCTTGTAACGCACAGTTTTCTGAGAATTAAATTTAGGATATATGTAAAGCATTTATAACATTTATGTGTATTTTAAAAGACAATATAAATATTTCATTATTGTTACTCATGGTGGAAAATCAAGCAAACATAGATAAGTCACAAAAAGAAAAGTAGATCTCTTCCTAACATATAAAAATTTAAAAAAACACATCTAGATGTTTTATATTTAGGAGATTTCTCTCTTTAAATGTGTGTATATATACACATTTGTATATATGTATGTATATATATACACACACATTTAAACAGAGAAATCACCTGAATATAAAACATCTAACTTGTGTATGTGTATATATAAAACAAATGGAATGTGTATGCTTCTAATGAAAAATTATATACATTCAATATTATTTCCTTATAAATTAATGTCAGTAGAATTTCTTGGCATGATTAAAGATTTTTGTTAGTATTTTCTAATGCATGCAAGATGTCATAGCAATTCTAAATCTCATTATAATGTGTCTATTTTTTCAAACGCATTGCCAATACTTGTATGTTTTAAAAATAGGATTAAACATTTGACTCAAAAAATAGGAAAGAAATCATGATTGAGATGTAGATAGTATAATTAATATCATTCACTATTAAACACTTGATTAACAAAAATTGAAGTATATACTTTTATTTCTGTAAAACTAACCTTATTATTAGTTAATAAAAACTTAAAAGATAAGTGGAATGAAAGAAATAAAATAAAATTAATTAATAGTGAGAATGAAAGAAAGAAGATGGTAACAAATAACAAAACACATAGAATAAAATGTTTAAGAATAAATGATTTTGGAAACAAGGAATAGGTGTATTGTCTATCATTCTAAATTTTGAAAACTGCACAAATTCTAATTATATCTAAATAAAGAGTTAAAGTAACCAATTTTATGTGATAAGAAAGCATATCATATACAATAAGAAAGTACTATAGTAGAAGTATTAACATAAACAGTCCCTAGAAAATCTGATTGAGAATAAACTCCAATGTAAATACCAATGAAATGCATAACTCTAGTAGCTAATTTAACAATTGCCTAAAATAAAAAAGAAGCAAAAAAGAAAAATATACAACCGTAAATAAATTCAGTGTAGGAAAGAATCATAAACTATATATAATGCAATAATTAAAATGATAATTATTACTTATTTGCTAAGGTTATATGAAAATTTCTATATGACAGATTACTCAGGGAAAATTAGGATAGATAAATTATTACAGAAAAAGAACAATTTTCTAAGAATTAGCTTCTCAAAAGTTCTAGATACTTGACAGTTGAATTAATTCTAAACTTGAAGAAAGACATAATTCAGAGTAAAAGGGGCTAATAATGTACTAACTGCCAAACTCTATTTACAAAGTTTGAAAATCACAGATCCTAATATCTGAAAATATGATAAAAGGCATAGCCCAATATCATATGTAAATAAAATAGTATATTGTTAGTTAATTAAAACTAGTGACACATTTAATGATTAATATGCCTCCATGAACATGAGTCTGTAGAAACTACTTTGTTACTTACATCAACGTTAATGTGCCAAAAAAGCTTGCTTTCCAAATTGATAGGCAATACAAAAGTTTGCTGTTTGAAATCCTATCAATAAGAAGACAACCTCCCACTCCTCTCTGGAGAATTTTGGACCTATGTGCCTGTGTGTCACAGAAAAGCAGTCCAGATTCGCATCAGGTGCAGACAGGGGTAGAATCCAAGTAAACAAAACCTTGAGTCTCTTTGTCTGCTCTATTGGTCCTAGATAATGATTTCCCAACAGTTCCTAAGACAGTGATTCTAAGTGATTATGGCTGAGGTTAAATGTTCATATTGTCTTCTTGGGTACACATTTCCCTCAGCCACCTTTCTGAATAGTTGCTACCAATGTCATCTTGACCCTAGAATTGCTCCTGTCTCTTGAAAGGGATTAATGAGATAAGAGATTTAAAATTGCTTAACTGTTTTTACCTAATGACCAGAGTTATGTCAGAGTGGCTCTTGGCTTCTCCTAGTTTCTATTCAAAGTCCTCCATTAAAGTAGTGATTGCAACCAGTGTTATGAAACTATGTGGGTATAAAGTGATGAATAGAAAACTAATTTGCTTTGTAATCTATCCCAGACCATACGAAAAAAAAATGTAAATGTCATTCATGACCCCCCTAACTCATAGGCAGCCCTCCCAACTCCCTCTGATTAGGACATGCTCTCTGCAGTGGACTGTGATGGGCAATCCCACTTTCTTGCATCAGAAAGTAAATAAACCCACTCAATACAGAGGTCTTATCTGAAGAGGCTTTTCAGAATTTAATTTCAGATAAGGAATGTAATAAATTTCTGCCATTAAGAAATGTCAATTATCTTCCTTAATGTCAACAATCAGTTTCTGAAAAAGCACAAGGAATAAGCAGGGATATATAATAACCAGAAAGGCCTAATTGAGTCACTAAAATGTTAAATCAAATAAAATCATATATAGATCAATAATTATCATTTGAAAATGTACAGGCTTGAAAGGACACTTTCTGATCACCAGATTGTTGTTCTATTTGTTAATAGGCCATGTTTTTCAACTAAAAAAAAATCACAACATACACAATAAAACAACAAAATCTTCCATGTTTACTTTTCAAAGAGTGTGCAAAATTAATTGATATTTTTCCCATTTTAGATGGTATGTGTAAAAATAATTGAGTTTTGATTATATACTAATTTTACTAAGCAAACAAGATGAATATATTGATGCTACGCATGCTTTCAGACATTTGAGAATGAAAACTAAAATCATTGTGTAAGAAAACATGGAACCAGAATGTTACTATTTTTAGTGCTTCTGAGAAGGAGAGATTCCTACACATTACAGTTCCAAGAAGCCAAACCGAATTCTCCACCATTAGGTTGAATCTGCCATGGAGAAATTGTATGTAGGATTTGTGAGACTAAATCTTTATGGGAGAAGACAGCCTCATTTTTCTCTGGAGGAGCAAGTGATGGATTTAACTGCTGACATTGGAGTCAGCAGCCTAGTGCTTAATCCACAGAGACGCAACACCCCTTTGGACTTTTAAATCTGTGGCACTAAACTCAATGTGTTGAAATTGATTAGAGAACCCAGAAATACAACCTAGCATCTGCAAACACTTGTTTTTGTTTGCTTGTTTGTTTTTCGATGAGGGGCAAGCACACACTAAATGAGGAAAAAAGTCTCTTCACTAAATGGTGATGGACAAGTTGGATCTCCACTTACAAAACAACGAAACGGGAATCATACCACACATCAAATATGAAAACACACAATAGATGGATTACAAACCCGAGAATTACAGCTATCATAAATGAAAAAATAGGCGCACACTTAATTAAGGTCTATAACACAAGACATACCTATGATATCAAACATAATGAGAAACGCCCAGGGTACAGAAAGCGAAAGGGTTGATATGAAAGTGAAAAGAGAAATCACAGATGGAAAAAGTATTTGGCATTGATATATCAGATAAAGGGCTAGTTTCAAACATCTATACAAAACTAATACCTTAATAAGAAAAATACAAAGAATCCAATAAAATGGGCACAAGCCAAGTTAAAAATTTGCTAATGATTACATACAGGGATAAAAAAATCATATGAATAAATGCTCATGATCATTAGCTATAAGGGAAACACAAATTATAGTAATGGTGAGATACCACCTCACCTCGATAGTTTAGGAAAATAAAAAATAATACAAAATAACAAATGCGTGCAACCCTGTAGATAGAGTAGAACACTGGCACATCACTAGTGGACGGCAGAAGTATTCAGCAACTGTGAAAAACAGGATTGCTCTTCCTTCAATAAACTCAAGTAGAAATATCCTGTGACTCTGCCACCTCCCCGATCTCTATGAACCCCACAGAAATAAAGCATGCAAACATAAACAGCTGTATGTGCAGGCATTTTTAACACAGCCATTTTTATAATAGCAAAACTATTAAGACATCCAAAACCTCTTTTGTGAAGGAAGTGTGGCAGGGAAGCCAGCCCCTAACAAATTATCATGGGTCCGGTAGGCTCAACTGTACGGTTCAGATAGATAAAGATTATAGTAAAGGCAAAGAGAGAGAATGAAATAAAGGAGTCAGACACATTTCATAGTAGCATGCTCACCTCAGCCTCACTTGGTGGTCTACGTGGAGAGCTTCTTTATTGATAACCAAGGACTATATATTTCAGGGGGCATACAAGCCCCATAATTACAGGTAAAGACATGCATCACAGGAAGGGGTTTGCTGTAGGTACTACAGTAATGAGAGGGTGACAATCTAGGGGTATCCATGCAATAGGAAGGGCAGGTATTGGTGGTGCACATGTGACAAGATGGGCAGATCCTAGATTCAGGGAGGCAGCTTAATTTTAGATGTCACTGAGCTGGTTTAACCTGCTCTCTAGCTCACTATAGAAACCAGTAGGGTGTAAACCACACCTACGGGGACCATACTGATGGCTGCAAGCCTTTAGGGAGAAGTAGTCCGTTGTTGTTAGCAGGGAGAGGGCCCCTCTTGTGGTGGGACCAGACAGTAGTCTGGGAACTGACTGTCTTCAGGGAGGATGTCTCTAAACAGCTGACCTCCCACCATATGCTGGCAAATAGCCTCTCATGTTTGGCATGTCTTTGTGGGAGACAAGGCTGGGGAAAGTCTCTTTAGAATCCCACTGGGGTGGATAAATAAACTCTGGTACATACACACAATGGAATATTATGCATCTCTTAAAAAATAATGAAGCTCTCAAATACATCATGACATGGAAAACTCTAGAAGCCATGCTCAGCCAAGTTAGTAAATTTCATAAATATAATATCTCAATCTCATGACAACATCATTATAAAGAGGAAAAAAAGAGAAATGATTTGCACACTAATGGGAAAGACTTGAAGTCTATGAGAAGACCAGGCATAGGAGGGTGAGAAAGGGGTGATAGGGAGGGAAGAACGGGCAGGATGCACAATAGAGGATGAAGAAGAAGAAAGAGCCCCACACGGAAGGAATTTACTGGGACACTGTCAATGTTCTAGGAGATGGGCTGTGAAACTCAGTATAATTCTATTTTATTTATGTGTCTTATAGTCCACAAAGAAAAGGGAAAATAAACATACATCAATAGAATATATAAATAAGTAAATTTAATAAAAAGAAAGAAAGAAGAAAGGGCCTCAGACTTGGAAACTGCCCAGTTGCCTTACCGATCAGACATAAACTCTGGTCTGAGTAGCTATGGAAGGAGGAGGAGGAAAACAGAAGGCTAGGAGTTGCAAAGAGTTGTAAAAAGCAGTGATTTGAACAAATAAACTTGAGGGTTGGGAAGACTATTAAGAAGGGGAAAAATGAGAGTATGGATAATTCATATATCAAACCAAAAAGACAAAAACAAAACAAACGTCCTCCCATCGAATGTACTTCAATTCATAGCAAATCTGTCAGACAAAGTAGAAATGCCTCTGCAGGTTTCCTAGCCATGAAAGCTTCCTCTTTCTTCCCCTGGACCAGCTGGTGGTTTTGAATTCCTAACCTTGCGGTAAGCAGCCTACCTCATAACCCATTATGAAACCTGGAAATCTTAATATGGATGTAGCATAATCAAAAACTATAAAAAACATAATTATTTGCAAAAATACACCTGGAATGTTGAAGAAAGTTCATCCATATAGTGATCAATATTAATATCAGAATGATAGACCAATCAGATAATAAGAAGATATTTAAAATTAGAGTATAATTAAGTAATTGTAATCTAATAAATTAAATTGGGGAAATGTGTAATAATTTCAGAAATAGTTTGTTCATTTCCTACAGTGCATTATAAATGAACCAATAGTTCAGTAACAAAAACTGAAACCATAAAACCAAGTGGTGTGATTTATTCATTTCATAATCTTGGAGTGGACAACATTTGTCAAAGCATGATATAAAACTCATTAGTCTTAAAGTTTGGTGTTTCTGTTGGGTCCCATCATTGCAATTCTGCATCACGGTGACCCCAGAGGCATATTGTGAAAACACTCCTTTTTAAAGCTAAAATCTTTCAGAAACCAGTATTCTAAGGCACCTTGAGCTTAATTATGGTACCACTGAAGGACTCCATTCTTAAAAGTAAAAGTAGCAAATTTAACTACATAAATATTTAAAAGTTTCTATAAAAAGACGTATTAAAAAAGGAGAAATATAAATGATCAACCTTTGTAAAGTATCTGCAGCTTAGGAAAAAGATATAATTGCTATCTTAAAACAAAAATCAGTTAAATAGAAATAAAAGAACTAAATTAAATTAATATTTGCTATATCTTTAACCCTTCTATAATCTCAGTGCCTCATAGCATCTAATCTTATGTACAAGTTTTTTGAATGATAGCTTTGGTTAAATAACATGCACACAATTTGTCGAAGGAATTTCCAAAAATAATTTAAGGTAGCCAACGTGAATACTAAGAAATCATAGGAAAGTATGTATTGATATATGCCAGCCCTTTTTGCTATTTGAAAACGGTTGTTTTAAATCACCTCACCTAACTCTAAATAATATTATTTTAATGTTTTAATTGTTTTTTCTTGGATCCTCTTTTCAAATATATTTCTAGAATATATTTATGTTTTCAATACAGATGATTTAAATTGGTCTTGCATATGTTTATTGGTTTATAATTTTTATTTTGAGTTTAGGTTTGTAAGCATATGGATATTAGTTCTTTAACATCTGGCGTTCTTTTGTAAACTGCAAGCAATAGCCATGCCAACTTTTTACCCCAAATTACCTATATGTTTTTACTTTTTGAAATATGTGTGTAGGTGGGTCAACTCACAGTCACCCTATCGGGTAGCGTAGACCTGGTTTTTGAGTGATTTTACAAGGCTGTGCATCTTTATTCTGGAAGCCTCAGAATGCTTCTGTTTTCTCTCCAGGAGAAGGTGGTGAGTTTGGACTGGTGACTTTTCAGTTAGAAGCTTTACTCGTTGTCCAGCAGGCCACCATGGCGTCTCCGATTGTGAACAGAACTTTCTTTGATAAGAACAGAACTTTCCATTTAGTTTTGGTATTTATCCTTTCTGTACATGTATCAGATGTCAACTGAAAGTCCTGAGCATGAAGATCTTTAAAGTCAATTGAACTCTTCATGGGAGCCCTCCTGGCCCAGGGGGAGCTCTGTTGGTATAGAAGGTTCAGGGCTGGACTGCTAACTAAAGGTCAGCAGTCTGAGACCACCAGTCACTCCACAGGAGAAAGACAGAGGCTTTCTGTTCCTGTAAAGAGTGCCAGTCTCAGAAAGCCACCGGGGCAGTTCCACTCTGCCCTTCTCTGAGTCAGCATCGACTTGATGGCCTTGAGGGAGGGTCACAGACATTCAAGCTTACCCATCAGCAGCTCAATAGGAGACCAATGTGCTCGTGTGCTTTCCTTTCGGTTTTCTAAGTGCAGGTCTTTGAAGATTTCATGATTATGCACTTGCCTTCCGACGTAACATTTAAAATTTTATGGTCAAATCTTTTACGTCATCATTTCTTCCATTTAAATTAGTCAGTCTATATTCAAGGGCATGCTTCAGTCTTGTCTTTCCTGTCCCTTTGATGATCTTTTGCTTTCTTCACGTGCGATGGTCTTGAGGTCAAGTCTTTTATTGTGAGCATTCGATGTGTGAATTCTGCTCTTGAGACGTTTCATCAATGCAAGTAGGCTGTGCTCAAGGTTTATTTTGGTTTTCTTGGGCTTGTTTTCTATTTTCTTCACCCTGAGTTTTAAATTTAGACCAATAATACTATTTCTGCAGTATCTAATCTAAAATTAACACTATTCAGGATATGATGTACAAATTTCAGATGCTACATTATTTTGTTTTATAAAAAAGAGCTGGGCTTGGTCTTATTATAGTATTCATTTCTCTTTGTATTATATGAATCTATTTTACATATTCTTGATATGGAAATAATAGCTTTTTGAAGTTTTCTTTAGTTAATCTTATCATTGCTGCACATAATTTTATAGAATAATGTATTCTGATTATCACCTCATTATAGAAATTTTCTCTCAACAACCTAGAGTCTCTTTTACTCCAGGCAAGGTTTTGAGGAAAACCTACTGCTAATATTTAGAAATCTTTTTCTTGGGAGCATTGTCATTTCCAGCATTCACATCCACAAATGTTACCTGCCTCTCTTCCTGAATGTCCAATATTTGTTTCCTCAACTTAGAAAGAAATAGAGCTCTTTTAGGGTTCTCACCCCTGTTCGCCAACCTGGAAATTGCCTCCAGGTGACGCTCTGGAAAAGACAGGAGACTCGGTTAATTTGATTTTCTTTCCTTAGCAATCATATTCTTGCGCTCCTAGTGTGCAGTGTCTAAAACTATTTGTTCTGCCCAGGTAATTCCTGTAGCGGTGCATCGGCATGGGCAAAAGTGGGAATACTTCTGCCAAAATTTTAAATTTGAATCTCTTGTGATATATACATTGCCCTTTCTCTCTCATTTCACACATTTTCCCTATATCATCTTATGTAGCCCACTCACTCTAATTATTCTTTATATACTGATGATTCAAGTGTGTATTTACTATCTAAGACATTCCTCTCAGCTCCATTACACTCGATTGCCTACATGACATCTCATCTCTTAGTCCTTGCTGCATTAATCAGCCCCAAAGAGAACTATTGATCCTTTGGCCTGCAATAAATTGAACCACTATTCATCCAGATGTTTAGGCCAAAAATCGTTGAGTCATCATTGATTTCTCTCTCTTTCTTTAACCTTACTCCCAATCTGTCAATAAATTCTGAAACTCTGTCTCCAAAGTGTATGATTTGCCCCCATAATTTCTAGGCATTTTCATTGCTCTGGGCCTATTTTAAACCAACACCATTAATCAGCTGTCTCTCCTCTCATTAAAATCCAATTTTATACAATGAAATATCCTATATCTACAGAGTCCTGTGTGATTACTCAAGTCTATTTATTTATAACACTAATTTACTATAGTCAGGACCTGCTAGCCTTAGGACTTCATGTCTTTGTCTCGGGGGATACTCATTTACTCTTCGTCCCCTCGTTTATTGGGGCACAGTGCCTTTAGAGGACAACTCCCATGTTTGTTATTGCTCTGTCATTGTCTAATGTAACTCTAAAACACAACTTTCTTTGAAATTGCCCTTTAATTATAATTATCTTTCTGGCCTTTATCTCTGCTGTTGTGTTCATTCATTTTATATTTAATTTTTCTTTTCTTCAACTAGATAAAGATTATGCAAATATTGAGTGGGGTTTTATTTTACTAATCAATATATTGTCAGTGAATAGAAGAGTACTCAGTACATATTAGAAAATCAATTAATACTAATTGATTTAATGAATATATAGTGACTTTTATAACCAAAAGATAATAGAATACATAAACTACTCTGATATCAATAATGTTATTTTTGTAAAATGTCCTTAAATTGATTTCAACTCATGGGACCCTCTGTACAACAGAATAAAAAAAACAAAACTGCTCAGTCCTACATGAGCCTCACATTTGTTATATTTGAGCAGATCCTTGAAGCCATAATAAATCAATTCCTAAGATATATAAACAAGCTGTTTAATATCTTTGAGCTCCAGTTTTTATAGTTGTTAAGTTTTAAATAGTATCCACATACTGAGTTGTTGTAAATATTCAATGAGTTAATACCTGAAGAACAATTAATTATATGTTATCTAACATGATAACTATTTTTCATAATATCTTAAAAACATTTGCTTATAAAACTGGTGTAATTACTAAAGATAAAGCATATGGAAAATATAGAAGAGTGTCTTATTGGAATCATAAAATTTTAGTAGGTCAAACATTATTGCGATAATAGTAAGAGTCAGAATAAGTGTGAAAGTAAAGAATAAAAGGCTCTCTAATGTGATTTTTCATTTGAACTAGTTCAAGAATACTCGTTCAACAAAAGTATATTTAATATTGTTATCCACAAAGATCAAATCCTTTGTTGATTTAACCATTTTTCTATTGTCTTAATCTTTCAGTATGTATTTATTGGTCTGGAAATTAATGCTAGACAATAGGAGGGGGTATCCCCCCCAAAACTGGATTTTTTTTCATAACTATATTTTGAATTTTTTTTACACAATAGCCTTATTACTTTCAAAGTACTCTCCATTAGACTTGATACATTTGTCAAATCTGCAATTCCATTCTTGGAAACAGTTTTCATACTCATGTGTTTGGATGGCTGACAGCACCTCCCTCATTTTTCTTCTGTGTTGTCAATCTGCTGTCCTTTCATCTCCCTCTTCATTCGTGGAAACAAAAAGAAGTCACCAGAAGCAAGCTCTGGTGGGTAAGGTGTGTGGGTTGAGAAAGACAAACTGGGTTTTTTGTTTGTTTGTTTTTTGCCAAAATCAGGCACCTTGAGATGGCTGTGTGAGCAGGTTCATTGTCATGGTGGCAAAATCACTGCCCCGTCTGCCACAAAGCAGGCCTTTTTTGTCGCACACTGTTGAGCAATCTTCTCAGAAGCTCTAAACAGAAAACTTGATCAACAGTCTGCGTTGATGGAATGAACTCGAAATGTACTGTGGGTTGACATTGCGTGCTTCAGGAGGTTGATGATGTCCAGAACGAGGTTTGTCACAAATTGACATGTCATCATTTTTAAAATGAGAAAATCATGCATATACTTGAGCTTTTCCAATAGTGCTGTCCTTGTAAGCTGTGACTGATATCAAAACAGTTTCTGTGGTACTTTTCATGAGCAGGATACAAAATATCACAGCCACATACTGTTCTCTTAAATCTGCCATCCGCCAAAATGAGGTTTGTGTGCTATTATGGTAAAATTCATTGTGACCAGAGAGAACAATCCCAGGTGACGCCATTGGCTGCAAGAACTCAGAGTAAGTTGCTTGTTATTTGCCTAGTGGGGAAAATGTGTACTATAAAAGGCCAGCCCCAGCCAGCATAATTCCATTTATTTGTGGGATGGGGTACCCTCTCATAGTGTTGTGATGTTTTTGTGTCATCAAATGTGTTGTGACTCATTAGAGCCTATGTATAATGGGACAAAACATGTCCCCATCCTGTCTTTGCAATACTTGATCTGTTTAGAATCATTGTTATAACCACTTTCAACCCATTTCCTTGACTTTCTTCCTAAGTCTTGCTGACCTCCTGATTTACTGAGTATGACCTGTTTCACCAAGGACTGGTCACTTCTGATAACAGAGCCAAAGTACATAAGACAATGTTGTCCTACACTTTTAGCATTGCTGTTGGTTGTCATCAAGACCTCCCTGGCTCCTAGCAAAGCTATGTGTAATAGAAGCACATATTTCCAGGTGTTCTCTTATCCTCATATTTTTATGTTTCAACCCAGTGGTTCTCAATCTGTGTGTTGCGACCCCTTTGTGGGTCAAACTACCCTTTCACAGGAGTCACCCAATTAATAACAGCAGCACAATTACACTTTATGGAGTAGCAACAAAAATAATTTTATGGTTGGAGTCAGCACAAAATGAGGAACAGTATAAAAGGGTCATAGGATTAGGAAGGTTAAGAACCACCTCTTCAACCCATTGTTGCATTCCCAGTGTGAACCCCACTTGTTGATGTCCAACTTTCACATGCATATGAGGTGATTGAAAATGCTATGGTTTGGGTTTAAGTGTACCTTAGGCCTCAGAGTAATATCCTTGCTCTTCAATACTTAAGGGACATTTTGTGCAATATGTTAGCACAATGTAACATGTCCATTAGTCCTTAGGGATAGCCTTGCTCTTCCATACGTTAGAGCAGTTTAATGCAACACATTAGCACAATGCAAGGTTTCCTTGGATTTTTTGACTGCTGCTACCAGGAGTACTAATTGTAGAGCCAACACAATTCAATCCTTGACCACTTCAATCGGTTCCCCACTTACCATAATGCTAACTCTTGGTCTAGTTGTGAGGGTTTGGGTTTCCCTTGAGTGCTAATGCACACTCTGGCAGTAGTCCTTGATCTTCATTAGCGTGTGCTCCCAGCCCTCCTCCATCTCGGTAAGCATGGTCTGTGATCTGCATAGTGCAGGGTTTTAATGTCTTCACAGTCCTCACATCACGGTCTTCTGCATAACTATATGAACAAGAACATGCATGTGAAAGGATTGAACGTAGCACAGTTGACTCGGGAGCGCTTTAGCCTTCAAAGTGATGTCTTTGCTGCTTCCACTTTAAAGGAGTCTTAAGTGGTAGATTTCCGCAAGCAGCCATGTCCTTTGATTTCTTGACCACTGGTTTCATGAAGATGGATTGGGGAGCCAAGTGAAATGAAATCTCTGACAACTTCAAGCAGACAGTACAGGCTAGGTTTGGAAATGTTCTTTTTGTCTTAATAATTTACCAGTATTCAAATTTGAATCTGAAGATCAGGATGGCAGCCTTCAGTATGGGCTACAACTCAGTGTCAAGAGACTAAAATTCTCCCAAATGGACCAATAGGCAACATCATAATCAAAGGAGGAAACAATGACATTGTTAAGGATTCTGTCTTATTGGACCCACAGTCGATGCTCATGGAAGCAGAAGTCAAGATACCACAGGACATGTGCGCTCTATGAATCTGCTGCACGAGGCCTCTTTAAGGTCTTTAAAAGCACAAGTGTTACTTTGAGGACTAACATGAGCCTGAAACAAACCACGATAATTTTAATTGACTCACATGCATATGAAATTTGAACATCGGTTAAGAAATACTGAAGAAGCATGAAAGCATTTGCACTGCGGTGCTGGAGAAAAATGTTGGAAGTAGCACGAATTGCCAAAAGTACAAACAAATCTCTCTTGGAAGAAAGCCAGGCAGAATGATCATTAGAAGTGAGAATGGCGAGACTTTGTCTGGAGTACTTTAGATATGCTACCAGGAGAGACCAGCCTCTGGAAAAGCCGTCGTGCTTGGTAAACTAAAGGGGCAGCGGAAAAAGGACCCTCAACAAGATGGATGGGCGCAGCGACTGCCACAGGAAGCTCAAACAGAAGAGCCATCATGAGACGGGCACTGGACTGGACACTCAGGGCCGACTCCACCGCACCGAGCAATGGTCATCTGGACCTCTTCCCAGGATCATCAAGGCAGGCAGAGGTAAGTGCCTGAGAACACTCCTTTGGATTTAATGCTCAGTAAAGCCAGTGATCACTAAGTGGAAATCTGAATGAAATGAATAAGGTGACAAAGATATAGTCTCGGCCTATGGTCTGCTGGAGAAGACAGATGTACATAAAGATACATTCTTCTCACTGGCATGAGAGAACAGTAAATTAAAATCTTTGACTGAGTTGACAAGGTATGATAAATATTAGATGCCAAATGAGTTGTGAGGGAAATATATATTAACAAGTTTCACACCCGTTTAACTCTCTGATTCTTTTTAAAGTTACAGGGGAGAAAAATACTTTAAAAGATCATTGCAGAAAGAGGAATATCAGAGAATCGTATGGAGAATCTACTGAAGACACTTGGAAAAGGACTAAAATTAGAATGTCAGAATATAAATGATGCTTCTGGAAGTTGCTGGTATGGTTTGAGGAGAACGGGAGGGAGAAGAGGAGTGGAAGTCATATTTAGCAGAGGTAACAGGTTTTACAAAAGTGGTCATATTCAAGAGTTAACATGCTTGCAACAAAGTAGTGGGATGTGAGTTACAGAGTAGCAGGGACTGAGGCCTGTGTGGATTAGCATCAAAACCAACATTGCTTAGGAATTTTCAAAAAGTTTACTCTATTTTTCGTGGGCTGTTAAAACGATATTAGTAATTGAAATACATAAAATATTTTAGGATATTTGCAGGACACATCTGAGAGATGATACCCTGAACTAATATTCCAACACTGCTTAGTTGTTCTCTGTAAAAGGAAACCTATCTTTATTCATAGATTTCAAATCGTAGTCACTTAAAGATAGATTGCAATTTTGGACCTAGCACTGCAGCCTTTCTCATAGAACATAATCAGGCCTCCAATAATCTACTAATGCAGTAATTTTGATAACGATCGCATGGTAATCATTAGTTCATCATCTCTGGCTTTTGATTATGAAACAAGAATATTCTTCAAATTTTCTCATTTAAAATAGAATCTAAAGTTTATGATCTACCCAGTCAAATGTCTTTGCATAGTCAATAAAAAACACATGAAAATATCTTTCTAGTATTCCTTGCTGTCAATCAAGATACATCCGCCATCAGCAATGACACCTGTCATTCCACTTCTTCTTCTGAATATGGCTTGATTTTCTGGTGGCTCCTGTATTTGTCCTGTTGCAGCTACTGTTGAATTATCTTCAGCAAAGTTCTAAATAAATGTGATATTAATGATTTTGTTCATTAATTTACATATTCTATTGGGTCACTTTTATTTGAAAAGAGTACAAATATGGATCTCTTCCAAGTGATCAGAAAGGTAGCTGTCCTCCAGATTTCTTGGAATTTGTTAGGAATGCTTCCAGTGTTTAATCAGACTACTGCAATATTTAACCTTTTATTCCATCAATTCCTGGAGCCTTGTTTTACCCTACTATCAGTGAAGCTAGGATTTCTTCTGTCTTCTGTCTGTATTATTAGTTCTAGATCTGTAGTTCTCAAACCTGTGCATACAGGGGTCACCTAAGACCATCAGACATCACATATTTCTGATGGTCTTAAGAACCAAGACACTGCTCCTCTATCTGTCTCTAGGCAGGTCTGCCCACATGCAGATATGCCCCACATACGAGTACCTGGCATGAACGCTGTTACCCATGCTACACCGTGCTTCAAGACAAAAATTTCACTTATTTGTCATTAGAAATAAATATTTCATAATATATAATTACATATTGTTTTGTGATTAATCACTATGCTTTAATTATGTTCAATTTGTAACAATGAAAATACATTCTGCATGTTAGATAGTTACATTGCCATTCATAAAATTAGCAAAATTGCTGTTATGAAGTAGCAACAAAAATAACTTACTGGTTGGGGGGTCACCACAACGTGAGGAACTGTAGTAATGAGTCACTGAATGAGGCAGGTTGAGCACCACTGTTCTAGGTCCTATGAAACCTCGTATGATGGTTGAATGTCGACTAGTTCTTTTTGGTTCGGCAGCGTGTGTATTCCTCCTACCTTCTTTGGATGCTTCCTTGACTGTTCAATATTTTGCCCATATAGATTTTTTAATATTGCAACGTGAAGTTTGAATATTTTCCTTAGTTCTTTTGGCTTAGGATTTGCTAAGCCTGTTCTTTCTTTTGGGGTTTCTAACTCTGGATATTTGTATATATAATTATAATATTTTACTTTGTCTAATTAAGCTTCCCCAGCAATTTCTATTCAATTCTTTAAATTAATAATTTGTTCCATTTGCTTTAGCTATTGTAAAATTAAAAGCAAGTTCAGAGTTTCTTCTAACGTCCACTTTGATATTTTCTTTCTTGCCTGACTTTTTTATTATCTTCTGCTTTCTTCACATACAATGTTCTTGATATCACTTGCTAACCACAAATAACGTTGATGGTGGAAACCCATTAGTTCCTCTGAGGGAGGGGAACGCAGGTCCTCGTTGCCATGAGCACTTCCAGTCATGGTAACCCTGCGTATATTAGCTCTGAATGCAATCAACCTGATGGTGAGTTTGCTTCTTTTGCATGTATGTTGCTTTGTTTACTAATCAAATATTTCAGAAGTACACCCTGGAACTTGACAAATTCTGTTTTCAGATGCATGCACACTAAAGGCATTGCTGTTGCTGTTAGTTGGCACTGAGCTAGTTCTGACTGTTACACACTGAAAATAAAAGGATGAACGAACGACGGCCCAGTCCGGGGCCATCCTGGCCATCATTGCTGGGCTTGAGCTCATGCTACCTACGACTGTGTCCATCTGTCTCGCTGAGGGTCTGCCTCTTTCGCTGACCCTCTACTGATCATGAGGTCCTTTGTCAGACCTGGTCTCTTCGGAGAATAGATTCATCGTAATCTTACCATCCTCTCTTTCAGTCAGCACTCTAGCTCTTTCCAATGCAGATTTCTTCCACGAATACATCTATATTGAACCATTTTGATTGAAATAAGGAAAGCATTGTCATACAGATTCTCAGTACTGGCTCTGCTTTGACAGTCCCAACAATCTATATCTAAATCACAGGATTCTGAAATTTAAAGTCCTAACTGGTGCAATATGCTGCCTTCTCAATCCAATAGACTAAGACATTTTCTTTGAGTTAAAACAAATGAGTGGCTGAGTGATAATACTCTCTTCCTCAACTCTCAAAATCTGTAGCCAGTTCTCCTTTTCAGAGCTTAAATTTTTTTTTTCCTCACTAATTCACTGCCATCCAGTGACTGATGGTGACCCTACAGGACAGGGTAGAATTGCGCCTGTGTCCGTCTGCATCTGTAACTCTTTACAGGTATAGAAAGCCTCAGCTCTGTCTCACAGAATCTGCTGGGGCTTTGAACTGCTCACCCTGCTATTAGAAGGCTAACACAGAAGCCCTATGCCTCTTTACTCCAATATATACATTATATACACATTTAATCAGCTTCTGATTCATATTATTAAAGGACAGGGATAGTAATTTAATAAAGAAGTATGGTGACAGTAGGTGTCCCATCCATTTGTTCTGGTGAGTTGGAAATGCTTTCTAAGCAGATATTTTAGGAGATCAATAAAAATCTTATCCATACAATGTGAAGCTTATCCATACAATATTAAGTTGCACCATGCACGCCGTTTACCACAGCTTAATGCACTGGATTTAGAGCTGGAACCTAAAGTGCAGTGGTGGTTTGGAATGAGAAAAAGGTTGGCTCCTATAAATATATTTTAATTCTAGCTTAATGTAAAGAACTGATCATTTTCTCCTTAGGGATTCTCATTACACAGGGACCTCATAGTGCCTGTAAAATGCGCACAGGAATCAGTTCTATATGAGTTTCTCTGTAATATATTAGATAAAATTCTCAGCTACAGAAGCAATAATAATCTTCTGGCTAAGTAACGTTAGAAATATCTTTAATAATATTATACAAACAACCTTGTCTATATGGACCACCCAAATTAAGTCTAACTCAAACACAAACCCAAAGAAGTTACAGTATTGGTAACTTTCAGAAATGGGGTTGAAATCATATTATGTTTAACTTCAAGGTACCAAATAGGAATTTTTCAGAATTTTTGTTGCATCTAAAATATGCCCTTTACTTCTCAATTAAAAATTTACTGACCTTTTGTTTACATTAATGATTGTCCTTTTAATAACCTTCCATGCTTCAATTTTGATCTAACCCTTATATCACTCAAATTTGTTATAATACTTGAAAGGTATCACATTTTCAAAACCTATAATAAAATGCTAATATGCAATTGTGTTAACATATAATACATTAAGTAAATTCTTATATCCAGAAATTCTATTATAAAAGATTATGGAATATACAGTAGAACCCTGGCCCACGATGCTGATCCATTCTAGAAGTAGCATCGAGAGGTGATGCAGTCCAGTTCTGAATCAAATTTCCCATAAGAAACATCTGAAAACAGATGAATCTATTCTTTGCCACCAAGTTTTTACCCTAATCTTGTCTTTTTATACAAAACGTTAGACATTTAAAAGTAAATAAGTTCAGAGTTACATGATAGCATTTAAATAAGAAACAGAGCAATAAAAAAGTTTTTAACAGCTATAGTCTGGCCCGTACCTTGAGACTGATGAGGATCTGGATCTGTGGACACGGATGTGGAGAGGAGGGATGGAGAGAGAGTCACAGTTTGGAAGGGGAATCCCCTCCCATCAAATCAACTGGGAGCTGCTCTTCAAGAGTTTTTCCCTACTTTGCCTTTTTTCACTAGCACCTGGCTAGATTTCTCTAAGAATAATCTGTCTAATGTGGTCTGCTGTTTGTATTTCCTTAAATGTTTTCTAAAAGGGTTTACTTAATGATCATCAACAATATTGATAACATGGTTAATCAGTTCCTTATCATGATAATTCTTTTCAAAAAACTCTCTCTTAGGACCCATGTCTTTTTTAAATCTAAACGTAGTACAAAAGCCACAAAACCCAGGAAGATTCTAGCAAAATGCTTGGAACACAGCAACAAAAGGTTTAAAGAGCGCATTCTAACAACACCAACTAACACCTAGGAGTGAAATACCAACTGCTTTTGTTTACAAAAATCCAGGGCATTGGGTCAGATTCTGATGTTTTGTTCAATTCTGATGCAAAGTTTTCTCAGCATTTAGTGTGGAAATCCAATGATGTCAAGTACTGCTGAGGTGGAGTGCCGGGCTCTACTGTACATGAAGTTAAACTAATGGTCACAGTAGTAAAAGCTATCACCTTTCCTGTTCATGTATTTGTGGTGAGTAGAAAAGGCCCATCGTATTTAAAGAACACTAGCTTTTCCAACCTCCATCCTGGGTAGAGAGGCATTCTATCCAGGGCCTGTCTCAGCTTAAACAAATAAGAACGTCCTACCAATAGATGGTTTATACAGAGGACGTCATTTTCTTTCACCGTCCAGAATAAGTGCAAAACTGTAGTCACTTTATCAGTTAGAATGTCACACTTCCCCATATTTTCTACATATCACATTTATGTCAACCTATGTACTGGCATTAATTGAAGAATATGGCATCCCTACTCCTGGAATAGTAAAGAAAAACTGTCTTGTTTTGGTACTTAAAGAGGGCCTTGAAAATTGGGTAAATTATATTATACTTTAAGATTATGGTGTATGGAGATATGATCCACTGACAGCACCAAATAACAATTGTTATGATTTATCCATCCTTTTTGAGTGTGCAGTTACTTCCCTCTACAAGGAAGAAAAAGAACAGATTACACTTTTTTTCATCTGTTCATATTGGACATGACATCTGGAAAGCAAAGAATCTAAGATAAAAATGTCTAAATAATTACACACCTAAAGTTTGTCACATTGTACACACTCGATTAAAAATTACAGGTAGTCTGTAATTTTTAAGTCTCCTACTTAAAATAATTTTGAGTTAGATGAAAAATGTGTGCTGCGATATTTTTATTTTTTGCATGTATCATTGCTAATCTTTCCTCCTAGAACAAAGTTACAGAAAAATGAAGGCAGGGGATATGGTCGAATTGCTGAGTTATGTGCGCACACTGCAAGCATTTGGCAAGAGCAATCTGTAGAAAAAGATTAGTACAAACATTGTCTCTATGACAAAAAGACTAACTTTAAAATATACTTCCTCTTTTGAACATCTCACATAGATCACAAAAATCAAGGAAATGACTGATCAGGCAAGAATGTTTTTACAAGAAGAAAGAAATAGTGTGAAAAACAATGAAGAGCTATCAACAATTTTTTTCATGGAAAGATTCTGAGTTTTTTCTAAACTAAATCAAGGATTCCACTTGCTTAAAAACATTAACACAAATGCTGATTTCTTTGGAAAAGAAGACAGGCAGATTCAGAAAGCAGTGACATGTGAACACTAACAATACTGAAAGGACCTTATAGACAATTGCCGCTGTTTTTGTCTCACTAGAAAGAGTAGCCCCATTCCCGAGGGACTACAACAGAGACCAGGGACTCAGGACATTCCACAGGTGGGTAACGGTTGCGATTGACAAAATTAGGACTTTGTCCAACTTTTCTTTATCATCAAGTAATTGTTTTAATTTGTGTATTTTAAAAATCATTTTATTGGGGGCTCATGCAGCTGTTATCACAATCCATCCATATATCCATTACGTCAAGCACATTTGTACATTCGTTGCCATCATCGTTCTCAAAACATTTTCTTTCTACTTGAGCCCTTGGTATCAGATCCTCATTTACTTTGTTTATTTTATGTGTATATTAAATATATATATTTGTAGGTTTACAAACATTAAGCAAAAATGAATAGCTGCTAGGAGTTCCAGTTTATATTTCTCTGGGCTTATTCCTCACAAACCTATGGAAATAGGTTGCAGCAATCGGTAGGGGATTAATGGGAAGATCTCTGGGTTCCACACTTGTGTATGTTTCACTATAGCACCTTCAAAAGAAAAAAGCATGTCCAATCAACTCAGTGGCTTTCATGTAGGTCTGTAGTTGCTTTTGTTTTCGTTCGATGTTATTAAGTTGGTATCGACTCACGTTGACCTCACGCACAACAGACAGAAACATGAACCCGTTTGTCACCATGCTAACATGTGGGATTACCTTGAGTCTATTCTTGCAGCCCCTGTGTCAGTCCATCAGGTTTCTCTAAGCCAGTTAAATTCAAGGAAAATAAGTCAGAGGATTGGAGAGACTGTTTTGTTGTTGTTGTTTTTAATTATTCCGAAGAAATGATCTTGCTTGATTTTCTAAAGGAACACAGGCTTACTAGGAATAATTTTTAAGAAAATTAAAAAGGCCTTGATGAAAAAAAGGGCAGGGAAGTTGCACCGAGGAATTTTTATTTTTCCTTTATGATACAGTTGCATATTTTTTGAGCATAGCAAGAGATCTCCGACAGGAATTTCATTGTGGAGGCTACTCCCTCTACCTTCCAACCGATATCTTGACCCTTCCGATTCCTTTTGTTTCTCATCCCAAAGAACATTGAAACAGTACAGAATTGAGTCCCTTAAGGATTCCAAAACTTTCATTTCCACGTGTGGTGAATTGCAAAGGGCATAATTTGTGGGGAGAAAGGTTGAAAACATGCCTTCATAAACGTTCAGACTTTCATGGAGGCAGTGTTAAGAAATGATACCTCTGCATTTTGATAATTTTGTTTTGTAAGCTTCTATATTTTTTGCAATATTTAAGGCTCATCATTTTATATGTAATGTTTACAAATATCAAAGATAAATAAAGCTTGTATTTATGAATATAATGATAGTAAAATGCAATAATAAAATGTTAATGAGATATTTGACTTATTCAATAGCAATCTGGAAAATGCAATTGATATGACCTTGCTAACTAAATTGAAGAGAACTGGAAGCATTTACTGATGACAATCGATGTGGATTGCGATATCAATAAGCAGCTCACCGTTAACAGAGAAAGCACTGCAGCTGTAAAGGATTTCATTGTACTTTGATTCAGAATCAACATCCCTGGAATTCAAATCCAATCAAAATCACTGCCATGGAGTAGATTCCAAGCCCACCCTCACCACCCTTGGGCCTATCAAATAATGTACTGCATTAGGCAAATCTGCTACCAAAGATCGCTTTATAATATTAAAGCATACAGGGTCACTTTCAAGATCAACATGCATCTGTCTCAAATAATGATATTTTAACTGCCTAATAGGCATATGATATTTGAACAGTCTAATATGCATAAGGACAATGAATAAAGAAGAATTGATGCTGCTGAATTTTAAATGTTGAAAAAGTATATTAAATGTGCTATGGACTGGTAGATATTTTTTTAAGTTGTGCTGGAAGTACCACCAGAAATCTCCTTAGAATGGATTTCTTATGTAGTTGGACATGTTATTTGGAGGAGTGGGTCCATAGAGAAGGATATAGGGCTTGGGAAGTTAGAGGAACAATGGAAACAGGAAGCCACTCATTGAGATATATTGTCATCGTGACTGGGGCAGTGAGGAACAGTGGTGGGGATAGCATAAGACAAGACGGGTTTTCAGTCCCTACTAGGTATGGACTGACTCTCTTGTACCTAAGAGCAACACATGCTATTCAGTTATTATTAATGTTTAGGGTTACATGGCTAGTAAGAAGTGCATCTAGGTGGAAAGTCAAATTATCCTAATTAAAATACTACGTATTTTTCTCTACCGTGTATATTCAAAATGAAGTTTTTATTCTTTTCTTTCATAGTCCTATGTTTCCATTTCTTAACTAGCAACCACTGATATATGGAAAAAGTCGAAGGTAGCTTTTCTTGTTCTGGACACTCCCAAGATGTATCATATAAGAATCTGAGTAGTAACAATGGCTCAGATGTTCCACAATTCCACAGGAGACATGATAAGAGCATCAATTTAGGATCAAGATCCAATTATCAGTACAAATTTTGTTTTATGTATTTTGGGCAGCAGATATCAAATGACAAAGGACTGCATTTATTTTCTCTACAAAAAAAGTGCCTTACGTTGTACCTGGATATTTCCTAATAAATATATATAATGAACATCCTTTTCAAAAGATATACTAAGTGGGATAACAATTACAATATCATTCCTTCATTAAGAATATATATAGATATAAAAATAGGAAAAACTTACTATTCTGAAATATGAAGTATTTATTTCTTATCCACTACCTGAAAGGAATGCAAATCAAACTATTACTAAAAGTATACAAAAGGAAACCAGATCTAATTACTCTCAATATATGTAAATATTTATTTCCACGCTTGTTATCACTGAAGCTATTATTTATAGCTGTAGGTATTATTTGATACTTTGTAATTTTAGTATATGCTTCTCTACTGTTACAATTTTCAGTAAATTCACAGTAATTTACTGCGTTCTTATTCAGATGGATATGTCATAATTTATATGTGATTTGTATCCTTTTTTTTTAGAACTTCTTGGTGGGTGTCAGGGCTGTAATTGTTGATGGGAGTAGAAAACCTCAACTTTTTGCTGCAGAGCAGTGGTTGGTTTGGAGCTGCTCACTCTGTAGTTAGCAACCTAATTTGTAACTTGTCTGCCGCCATGATGTATAGAGTTGGTATGCCTTGGGACCATCTCAAGGGCAGTGAGTTTGGCATTTGCGGAATCTCCGTATTTTTAGGTGCCAAGGAGTGAGGTCCAACTCTTAGCACCCCTGTGTGCCTCAGAACGAAACCTTGCCAGGTTCCGTCCCTCCCTTGCCGTTGTCATTAAACATGAAATCTTCTTGAGTCACTGTTTCAGTCTGTCCTTTGAGGATCTCCCTTTCCCTCTACCTTCTCCTTTACCAAGTATAAGCGCTTCTCCAGAAACTGATCTCTGTTGATAATGTGTCCACGGTATATGAGACAAAATCGCTTCTGAAGCTTACACTGGCTCTCCTTCCTTCCAACAGAGCTATTCATGCTTCTGGCCGCCAGGGGTACTTTCAGTAGTCTTCCCTGCCACCATGATTCAAATAAACCATTCTTCTTTGGACTTCTTTATTTATTTCACACATTGTATATTAATCTGAAGTGACTGAAAATACCCTGGCATGGGTTAGGTGTATGTTAGTCCTCAAAATGCCGTCTTTGCTCTTTGCCACTTTAGGTCTCTATAATAATTGTGCAATATTTGTTTTCACTGTTTTCAATATATTTGTGTTCACTCTTCCCCATATAATCCAGTTTCTTGGATGATTTGTTTGTAGGCAGACTCAGCATGTGTGGTGAAAGTATACAACCTGAAACACACCTTTCCTGATTCTAAACCATGTAGTACGTATAACCTTGTTTCATTCCAATGACTGTCTCCATTTGTGTATAGGGCCTGGAATTCCCATTCTTTGCAAATGGTACATGTAGTGTGTTAATATTCACAGAGTATGATTCCTTTGTATAATCAATAAAATACAAGTAACCATCTTCGTGGTATATTCTTCTTTCAGCCAAGATCCAGCTGACGTCACCAATGATATCTCTTATTCCGGGTCCTCTTCTGAACCCAGCTGCAATTTCCGGCAGCTTCCTATGGAAGTAGTGACCCTATTGTTCTTAAATTACCTTCAGTCTAATTTTACTTGCATGTGGCATGAAGTATGTTTTCAGCAATATTCATATTCTTTTTAGTCACCTTTATTTGAAAAGCTTACAATATGTTGGATATCCAGTTGGGTGCCTTCCAAATTTCTTGGCATCCTCTAGTAAGTGTTTCTAGCTCTGCATCCATTTTTGGAAACATTTCATCAATTCTTGAACCTTGATTTTTGCTAATGTCTTTAGTGCAGCTAGCACACCTACCTTCAAATTATTGGTTCTTGATCATAAGCTACTTCCTGGAATGATTGATGTTCTTCAATTAATTTTTATACCGTGACTCTGTATATTCCTTCCACCTTCTTTTCACGCTTACAAAATTATTCATTATCTGATCCATTGAAACTTTCCATTTCAATTTTTTGTTCAAGTTCGTTCAGCTAGATATCTGCTGAGCTTTTTCTTCCATTTTGTTTTTCTAACTCCAGGTCATCACATATTGCATTACAATTCTTTGTCTTCTTGAGATGGCTCCTGAAATATTCCATTCACCTCTCTAATTTGATCTTTTCCAACATTCACTTTGGGTACTGTGTTAGTGTGGGTAGACTAGAGAAATAAATCCATGGACATGCATATGTATATACAGGAGAGGTTTATACACAAATAAATTGAACATTAAGAAAATATCCCAGTCCAGATCAAGTTCATAAGTCTGACATTAGCCCATGACTGACAGCCACCCATAAAGTCATCTTCAGACTCACAAAACACATGCAATGAAGCAGGATGATCATAGGCCAGTGGGCAGAAAGTCTTTGGATCCAGTGGCCTTGTAAGCATCTCAGTGCTGGCAGGAGTCTCTACGTGGCTTCTCTGGCTTCAGAGGTCTTGTCAGCTGCCATGTCTCCCAGGGAGTGAGCAGAGAGTCTCCCACCTGCAAGGAGGAAGTACCGAATTTCCCAGAATTCTCAGGAGAAGACCATGCCTACACAGAAATCTCATTGGCTATCTCCATATCGACAGCCTAGACTCCACCCCTACACTCTGAATCCTTAAATTGACACCAGATTAGGTGACTGGCACAGGTGCTCTAACATTGTAAACAAATTTTAATGTGTTCTGATGCAAAATTCTTTTTTTCCCTGTCCTGTCTTTTAAATGACATTTTGATTTTTTTTATTGTGGATGATTAAGTTTTGTGACAATTTGGCCGGGACAGGGTTCTTTGGTTTTGCAGCTAAAACAAAATAATCCCCTCTGAGCAGCCTAGCAGTTGAAAGAAAATAGGATGAAATGAAACACCACCATTCAAGTTTACTTGCTTTTTTTGGCTCTGGATTCTGCATCTGTCTCACTGATCTTTACTTGGACTTGAGCCAAAGCCTGACATACTGTCTGCAGATTTTAGGAGTTGTCCGTAGCCTGCCGTTTGAGCTGCTGACCTGGGGTTCACTTTCTTCTGCAAGGAAAGCCGTGGCACACTGATCCTGGATTCATTCATTGTTTGCAGCCACCAGCCTGTGCTCTTCCTACTGACCCTTGGGTTCAGCAGCTCCCATAGCTATGTGAGTCAGGAGAAGCTTGGAGTTTGGCATCTCTCCCATGCGCTTGGAACTTGTCTGGATTTATACTTCCCTCCTTCTGCAACTTTGTACTCCATTTTCTTGATATAAAATTTCATCTTTATATACATTTATACGTTTCGGTAGAAAATCCAGTCTATCGCATATGTCATAATCTCAGAACTTGTCTATAACCATTAGTGTTCAATAAATCAAATATTGTCTTGAAATAGCTTTAAATTCAAGTGGAATATATTAAAGTCATATTTTGGCTCTAGTGGATTTGTTTTTATTTTTGTCATCTCAAACCTGATCTTGCATAGAACCAATTGATGATTCTATGGAATCATGCCTTGATTTGCCTGACAATATTGGATTTCTTCATTGCCTCTTGTCACTTGTAGTCAACTTTGTTCATGTGTATTCCATGGGGTGAAACCCAACAGTTTATAACTTGTAATGAAAAAAAGTCATTGGTCTTAAAAAATTCCATCTGGACCCAAGAGCCCTATACAGTGCAGCTCCTGAACCTAGATGACAGCTCTGCCATCCAAGGGGCAGCCACAGAAGCAGGAGCCCGAGCATGACACAATGAGGTGGATTCTGAAATGAGTGGATCCCTGCAGGCAAGTCCCCTCAGAAGTGTAATGGACTCAAAGTATGTGTCAAAGAACAGGGTCTAATCAAAAGCATGGTTTTCTGCAGCCTCTGAAGGGCCAATTAAACTCATGGAAAATAGCTCAGGTGAGAGGGTAAGAGCTGGGATTGGTTTTGAGGGGAGGATTCCACTTGGGAACTATTGACATATTGTCGCAAAGAACACAGGGAAGTCATGGCGACCTATTGGTCACGAAGAAGTCTGAAGAAGTCTGCATTGGTGAGTAAAGGAATATTATCTGAGTCTTTCAAATAAGGCAAAACTATCATTTTAATATGCTTTAAAGAGAAAAGCGAAGCTTCTCTGGGGGAGATTTGCAGATATGACAATTCCATCTTTCTAAACATGTTGACCTAGAGGGAAGGCTTAGCAAGGAACACTGTCTTCAAATTTTAATGTTTTTGTTTAATGCATATTTCTAATATTCTGTAGAGATTTTTCTTTCTGTAAACTTGTAAACCCATTTCCACTGAATCAACAGTAACAGCCAAAATGTTTCAGGTAGACCTTATAGCCTGTGGACATGGGATCAAGAATATCCAGTCCGTAGAAAACCGCATAAAGCTCAGTGCAGAGAGGTAGGTCCTGATTGAGATTGATTGACAGAGTGACTGCAGCGATGGGCTCAATGACAGAGATGGTGATGATGTGCAGGGCGCAGCAGTACATTATGCTACTATATATACATCAGGTCTTTCTGACTTGGCACCTCCGCTATGACATTTAACAACAATGCCAACAATATCTCAGTTATGAAACAAACCCAGGTGGCCTTTTGGAGTAAGCATTAGGCTACTAAGCTTAACATCAGGGTTTCTTTCATACCCAATGGGTATCCTTGGGAGAAAGAAGAGGTTGTCTGGTCTCTATAATTAATGATCCTGCAAACCCAAAGAGGCAGTTCTGATCTGTCCTCTGGGGTCCTTGCATGTTGGAATTCACTTAGTGCCAGTGAGTTTGTTGTTGGTATTTGGTTTGTCTTGCTTTAAGAGTGTTATACATAATTTTACTTAGTCTTTTAGTTTAAAGAATCAAGCGCTTAAATCTCTTTAATATTTCTGCAGACATTTCATTTGCTCACACCCTGTTGCTACCCTTTGGGCTATATAACTCTTGTATAAACTTTTCTTCAGAAGAACATTTCTATAATACAAGAAAAATAATATGATCATAGATGGGAATGATTTTGCACAGCTCTAAAATGTCAAATAAAATGCCAAATATAAAAGTAATTCATTGGATCTTACTTTTGTTGTATTCACAAATTGAAAACCTCTTTTTATGTTGTTCAGGAAGACTAATACAAATTATAACTACTGTAAAGCCAAATTACCAGAAAATTATTTTTTGACTGAAACAAACTATTCAATAAACTATAAGGAACATTCCATCTTGAAAGTGTTAGTTTATAAATTTGATTTAGTAATGAGTGCTTACAGTAAATATTCATCTCATTGTGAAGAGTTATAATTTACTTTTCCCCTAGGAAACAACATTCTGTTTGTGTTGGATCACTGGATTATATTTTTATGCTTTTTTAATAGCCTCATTCTGTTTTTGACTTGTAAAACTATTTATAGTGTTTAAATATCTGGTGTTTAATACTCTTGGCAGAATAGAGAACAATTCACTTTATGATGGCCATGAATAATCATATCTTGTCCTTATATGTATCCAGGAATACAGGAACCCCTTTGGTGTTTCTTAATTAATTATTGTGCCTGAAATTTACCATATTGTCTGTTCTCTGAATTGGCTGACTCTTGGAATGAATTGCCATGCTTCATTATGAGAAGGTTGTTTTTAGAATTTTAAAAAAGAAAAACCTTAAATGGTAGTTTTTGTCCTCATTGTGTCTTGGGGGTGGTAAATATTCTGTTGAGCTTAAACCTGCTTTCTCAGTATTAGTCTCTTCTCAGTTGTGGCCCCTCTCCTTGTCTGGCCTTATTTTTGTCCAGCTCAATGATAGCTGCTTACGAATTCAGCATCTTGAAACTCCCTGCTCAATTCTTCCCCAAACTCTTTTCTAAAAATCTGTTATTATTCAGTAATTGTCACAATAAAGTTATATAACAAAGTCTCCAGAATCATTTCATGACCAGTAGGTCAGCGGAGGCAGCTCCTATCACTTTCTTTATGAAGCATTTTGTCTTTATCACACCCCAATGCTTGTGCAATGCTGCTCTATAGCCCCTGTGTGCTGTTGGGTTATTTTTCCCCTACAACAAGCAAAGTCAAAACCAAACTCACTGTTGACTAATCAATTTTGACTCATATTCACCTTAAATGACAGAATGGTGTTGCTCCGGAACATTTGGGACACTATAAATCTTTATTGGGGCAGACAGACACATTCTTGCCTACTGGATTTAAACAGTAAGCATGCCAATAATTAACCAGACTGCTCTTTTCCCCCATGGTGTATTAATTTAACAGATATTTTTTTAACTGGTCTCTAAAAGAAATATTTGGGGTCTATTGATAAATTAAACAAATATTTCTGCTTCATATTTTATTTACCCTTCATAACATTTTTGGATATTAATTACTTAGTTTGGGGTTGATACCATTTTGAAGGACACTTAGCATCTATTTAGATTTAACTCTTCATGACTCATGGGACATATATGGGAAACTGAAATTTTCAGCTGCTTACCCTAGTTGCAGAATGTGCTGCTGCCTCTCAAGGCAATAATTAGTTGTGTGAATCTGAAGAAATAGCTCTCCTTCATCAACCCTACCATCAGAGTCCACTTGGGACGCTGGCATCCCACGTGATTGTATCAAAATCCATACTACCTCAAATCTTTCCCCCTCGATTTCATTATTGAAAACACATGATAGAAACAAAATATTCAATGAAGATAATAATTAGGTCATAAAACGAATGTTTGGTTGAATGAATAAACTAATGCAGCATGTGGAGTCTAGCTAAATTTTACCTTTGTCTCCTTGTCAGTTTCTATAGTTATTTGCTGTTTAGTTTATGCTGTTACATGTCTATTGTGTTTGTCATTGAGGTGCTTTAAAACTATTTACTCTATATAGGAAAAACATTAATAATTATGCCAGAAAAGAAAACCATTGATTAATAAAATAAATATTACAAGACTGATGAAAAGAGCACTAGGTAGACATCTAAATTGCATTTAATTTTTAAAGAAAACATTTGTAATTCATAAAAATTAATAATAATAGCACTATTTCTATTTTTCTTAAGTTTTAAAACAATGTAAATATAAAAATTCATTGCTTCTAATTTAGTAAATTATTTCTCATATTAGCTAGTGTGTTCTTAACAAATATTTCATACATCACAGGTGGAATATTTTAGGGTTTTAAATTTTACATATCATTATAAATTACAATAATTACTTAATTTAATTTTTTGTTTACTCATTCATATATTTAACTTACAAATTCACTTATTTGCAGCATTGGTTGCTGACTACTCCCATGAATCTGGCCCTGGCATTCGGCATATTGCTTGGCCTGTGTAGAAGGACACTTGGCTGCGTACTGGTTACGTGCTATGTTGCTAAGCTCCAGGTCAGCAGTTCAGAGGCACTAGTGCACTCCACTGGGGAAGAACTCTACTCTGTGATGAGGGATAGTCTCAGGAACGCACAGGGCAGTTCTACCGAATCCTGTATGGCAGCTCTGAGGGGATTCAACTTGACAGTGAGTTTGAAATCATGACCGATGTAAGGCGTAGAGAAAACACGTGTGTGCATTACTGTGTGTGCATTACTGTGTGTGTGTGTGTGTGTGTGTGTGTGTGTGTGTGTGTGTTTGATGCAGTCAGACATTCCGGGTATAAAGTAATAACAGGACCTCTAATATCAAGAGACACAATTGCCCTCTGAAAGTAAAAATGATTTTATAGCAATTGTAGTTACTGCTGTCAGTGAGCATGACTTTGCAGTCACCCTACATACAACAGAGCAATGTACTTCTTGGCTCTGAGCCAACCTCACAATCGTTATGTTTGAGCCAATTAATTTGTCCAGTGGGTAATTCCATTTAATTGATAATATTCTTTTTACTTTTCTTTTCTTTTACTGACATCCCACTTTAATGAGCATGATGTTCTCTTCCAGGGTCTAATCTCTCTTGATAACACATTCAAGGTACATGAAGAAAGTCTAATTACCCTCCTTCTAAGGAGCATTCTTACTGTTCTTCCTCTAAAGCATATATATTTATTTATGACAGTTCTATCATTTTTAACAATTTTATTGACACTTCTTCCACATGTAATAAAAATTCTATAATTCAATCATATCAAGAAGAATTGTACAATCATTACCAAAATCAGGTTTAGAACATGGTCTTCCTTGTACTCATTATTGTTCAGGTAATTATTTTTTTAATAGTAGCAAAAATATACACCAAAAAAGGTTCTCCAATTCAACAACTTCTGCATGTATAATTCAGTGCTGTTGATTATACTCTTCATGCTGTACAGCTGTATTGATAGCCTTTTCCAAACGATTTCACAACTGGTAGCATAAACAAAACTCTTCCTCCTTCACCCATGGTAACCATGGGTGAAGTTTGCTTTCTTTCTTTTTTTCAGTAGTTTTCTTTATATAATATTCAAATTCCTTCCCCTCCCACTCCCCATATCCTCATTAAAGAATTCCCCACTCCCCATATCCTCATTAAAGCATTGCATCAGCATTTAGCTGTATGCATTCACTCATTTTGTGCTTCACGAAATAGGAAACCCAGCAGAAACAATAAAAGACAAAAACAAATGAGACATCAAGAAGAATATTATAATAATATTAAAATTAAAATTAGGTGTAAGATATAAAGAACACCATCAATATTTTAAAAGCAAGAGGAAAAATTCTGCTGTATTGCAATAAATATTGAGCCTAGAGCAAATGCAGGTTAGGTCAAGAGGTAAGTCAACCAAGCATCATCGTACATCAGGGTTGGATCCAGCAGAATCAAATGTACAAAAACATTTGAGTGACAGAAAAGCTGTTCCCATCCTTGTCCAGAGGCTTTATCTGACTGGATGCTCTGCAGCTGGCTTTTGGGCTGCTGCTGTCTTCCAGAGCCATAGGTGGTTCTGACTTCCAGAGGCTACGAACAACAGGACACACCGCCCTGGGCAGCCTCACCTCCTAACTGGTGTTTTGTTTGAGCACATTGTTGCAGTCACCATGTCAATTTATCTTCTGGATGATCTTCATCTTTTTCATCTATCATTCTTTAAAAAAATCGATAGTTTCTTATAATCCATATAGTTTAATGTCTTTGCCTAGTCAATAAAGTACAAGTAAACATCCTTCTGGTATACTCTGCTTTTAGACGGGATCCATCAAACATCAGCAATGGCAATCACTATTCCAAATCATCTTCTTATCCGTCTTTAATTTATGACAGCTCCTTGTAGATTTTTCCTGCATTCATTTTTGAATTATATTCAATAAAATTTTACTTGCATATGCTAGGTCACGTTTCTTTGGAATCCGCAAAATATAAATCTCATCAAAGCAGATGGCAAGGGAGCAGTCTTCCAAATTTCTTACCCTGGACTATTCCTGCAAGTATTGCATGAGCTTGTTGACACATTTCACCTCCTGTTACACGAATTGCTGCAGGTTTGTTTTCCCATTGCTTTCAGAGTCGTTCTGCATGGGTCCTTCTCTCCATGCCATTAGATCATGTACCACCTTTTGAAGTGGTTGCCAGTTGACCAATGCTCTTTTGTAAAGTGGGTCTCTGTATGCAATCCAAGTGTCGTTGATATGTTGTTTACCATTAGGATCCTTCAGTATTCCAAATCATGGCTTGGATTTTTTTATTAGTTCTATAAGCTTGTTATATGTTGAATGTGTGTGGTATGTTTGGTTGTCTAACATCGGGTCTTTGCTCATCTTATTTACTTTGTATTCTCAAGATGCCTTGTAAACACTCTCCTCCACTGCTATTCATACCGTGATCAGTGGCTCCTCCCTCGTGTGTGGGCATCGATTCCTTCTTCCTTGGTCGATCATAGTCTGCACCCTCTGCTGAAATCTGGCCACTATGGCTGTCCCTGATTCCACTTGAGACATCAATATCATAAATTCCTGAACCAGAGCAACAAGCAAGCTAACTGTAGTAGGGAAAATGGGCAGATGGGTGAGGATATGGAAGTTAGTACCTTCCAAAGTATCAACTTTGAATGGATCAAAAAATCTTCACATATCTAGCCCTAACATAACTAGACATGTCTTTGTTATGGAGCCTGGGGTATATGATAATCTTCTTAATGATTGTTCAACTGTATTTCCCTTTCCTTGCCTGAGATGATCTGGGGATAATTGATTAAAGTAATAATAAATAACAGCGTATTGCCACTTATTAAGCATTGTAAAATATCTTGATAACATTAATACTAGGATTTAAAAAAATAAATGAATTAATCAACCTACCTAACATATTGCAAATATCAATTATCAGACTTTTATACAGTGATTGTCCTTGGGTACTATGGTTAATCCTGGGAATACAGAGATAGATATGTCTAAAGGCATATAGTAACAGGGAGATGAATTTGTCCAATACCGCTTTACCCCATAGACTAGCACAATGGAATATATCACTTCTCTCAACAAAATTCAAAGCATTTTTATTGTCCATTGAAAGAGAAACTCAGGAGGTGTGAGTAGGGGTAGAATTTCTGTAAGAAAGTATAGATATAATTTTTAAAAAAATTTTTATAAAGTCTGGATATAACAAGCACGGGTATAGGCCACAGGTAGAACACGTGTGAGCACATAGAGCTGCATATAGAACAGGTACAGATGAACTCAATAGAATATGCTTATGGTATGGGTCCTGCCATGGATGGAAGGAATGAATGAACCAATGGACAATAACTACAATGAGTCAAACATTCAAGGTAAAAACAGCATTTCCAAAGGAAGGGGAATGAAAGAGACAAAGGCTTCCTATGAACCAGCAGTGAGTTCACAGGAGCTGTGTGGGAAAGGGGAAAATGAGAATAGGGAAATGAGCCAAACATGATCTATAGGAAGCTGATTTTTAAGAGTTCATATGACATACACAGTAGCATGGATTTTACCCCAAGGGCATTGGAAGCCAACAAAGTTTTGGCAAGAAATGACATAATGATATATTTGCCCCATCAAGATATATCTCTGAGTGTAAATCCTTTGGCCATCTTGTTTATACCTGAGTAAACTTTAACCACGCTTGGCATAAATGCATTCTTCAAAGCCTGAATCAACTCTTGAATCAACTCTTAAGTTAGTTGAGCCCCTGATCTTTCTCAACTTTGTAACTGAACACTTGCCTTTTTCTAAATATTAAATCACATTCCAATGTGTACATAGGAATTACTTATATTTGTTTGTTTAATAGAATTTTTGTGAGGGGATTAACAACAAATTTATCTTTGAAAAGTCTTGAAAACCTTAATTAACCTTTTTTAGTCAAATATTCTTGGTAATAACACCTGTAAATAAATCTTCACACAACATTGCTTGTGAAAAATGTTATATGAAAACCATTGTCAAACGGATCAACCCTGTGGAGGGTTCATTATTCCTAGGGCTACACATGTGGGGAAGTCAGAGAATAAAATATCGTGTTTTAAAGGGGTTATCTGATTGGCATAACACTAGAGGCTAGAAAATGCTGACACTAATGGTATGTGTGTGTTACAACAACATGCACAGAACACGCAAACAGCTCTTCAGCTATCTGGAATCATGGGAAACTTTTTTTCTATGCATATTAGAAAAAGATTATGAAGCAAGGAACAATTTATCATTTATCCATTAAAGGAAAGGATTCCCAGGAATATATCCATCAAAAAATGGAGAAGCTCATTCCAAGACAAATCTTAGAATGTTTTACTGAATTCAAATGTACATTATGTACACCAGCGGTTCTCAACCTGTGGGTCATGACCTCTTTGGGGCGGGGGTCAAACGACCCTTTCACATGGGTGGCCCAATTTATAACAGTAGCAAAATTACAGTTATGAAGTAGCAATGAAAATAATTTTATAGTTGGGGGTCATCCACAGCATGAGGAACTGTATTATAGCGTTGTGGCATTCGAAAGGTTGAGAACCACTCATGTGGACACTCATGAAATTATTGATTTACACAAAAATAGGTACCAATTGGTACTCACTCTCATAAAAATATAAATTCAAGAAATTTGTATGCAATTGAATATTGTTAGGGAAGTATAATATATGAATACATAAGTTATGTAACATGTAATGAATGAAGTATTTTTTGGATGTTAAAAAAAAATGAGACTTAGAATAAATACAATCCCGTGGCCCCTTAGATTTAAGGATCAGGAGACTTTGACTCACTTATTTTTGACATATCATCAGGGCATGTTTTTTTCAAGCCCAGCCACTAGCACAGAACATCATGGCAAAGGGTAAAGGGACTATGATTTACTTGCACCTGAGGCATTTGAAAGTGTTCTGGAGGGACAGTGGTTAAGGTGTCAGATCCTAAGCCAAATGTTTTCCATGCAAAGCCAACAGCTGTTCCACAGAAGACAGATGTGGCTGCCTGATTCAATGAACCCGTGTCAGTTTTATTGGATAGCTCCACTCTGCCCCATTTGGGGTTCTATGAGCCGGAATCCATCCAAAGGCCATGGTTTTGTGTAGGTGGGTTTAGAATCCAATGGGGCAGATCCCTTTTGCCCCCTTGGGGTCATCATGCGTCAAAATCCAATGGTCAGTAACTGACAAAAGCAGTAATAAAGTCTCTAATGGGCAATGGCACAAGAGTGGCTCTTCAGAACTGCCCTGCTGTCAAGGCAGGTGATCACTCTTTATACAATTACAGCATCAGGTGTGGGGATGTGGTCAAGCCCAGGATAAGCCTGATCTTTTCTGCTGGAATGATTTTATAGGGAGACCCACAAGTGAACCATCAGCCACCATCAATACTTTCAGTGATTGAGAGAATAAAATATTCCATTTTAAAAGGGGTTATCTGAGTAGCATAACACGTGAATAGTAGTTTCACTTTGTGTAATTCATATCGAGTTACCATGTATAATAAATTCTGGAAATAATTCTCCCACATGTTTATGTTGTGATTGTGGTGATATTGTTAGGTGCCATCTGGGTGACTCCGATTCAGCGATGTTCAACAGAATGTAACACTACCTAGTCCTACCCCATCCTCACAACTGATGTCATGTTGAAGCCCATTGTTGGAAGCACTGTGTGACCTCATCTAGTCTTCTTCTTTTTCATACATACAAAAAAGGTGTGTGATCATAAACCCATGGTTAGATTTGCTATTGATTTTGGAAAAGCATATAAAGAAATTTTGATACAATGCATTAATACTGTCAAATATATAAATTGACCGGTCTCTTTCAGACTATTAATAATAGAGATTTGGGCTATTAACTATTCGGTGGAAATATTATAAATGTCCATAATTGCACACCATCTTTGTGAGAACATTCTGATATTCTCTAGCAAAATGTCATACTTTGAATATTGACAGTTAGGACAGGCACCAAAGTATTCCATGGCACCCTCCATCTATTGAGTGTTTTTAGGGACCAGACTGAAGAATTAAATGGAGAAACAATGTTGTTATTGTTGTTAGATTACATCGAGTTGATTCTAACACACAGCGACCTTATGCACAGCAGGTGAAACACAGCACAAACCTGTGCCATCCGTGCGATTGTTCCTGTGCCTGAGCCCACTGTCGCCGCCTCATTGAGGCCTTCCTCTTTGTCAATGCCTCTCCACTTTACCAGGTATGTTGTCCTTCTCCAGGGGCGGGTCTCTCTGACAATATGTGCAAAGTATGTAAGATAAAGGCTTGTCATCGTTGCCTAAGGGGTACTCTGTCCTTACTTCTTCTGAGACAGGTCAATGTGGCTTTGTAGCAGTCCATGATACTTTGGAATTCTTTTCCAGCACTCGAATGGAAATGCATGGACTCTTATTCAGTCTTCCTTATTCAATGTCCAACTTTGGCATGTATCTGCGGCAATGGGAAATACTGTGCTTTGGATCAGGCTCCGTTTATTCCTCAAAGTAATACCCTGTGTTTCAGTACTCTAAACAGGTCCAGTGCTGCAGATCTACCTAATGCAGCCCACTGTTTGATCACGACAGTTGTTTTATGAACACTGATTGTGGATCCAGGCAAAACAAGATCCTGGACAACTTCAAGCTTTCCTCCATTTAGTATTATGTTGCCTGTTGGTCCCGTTGTGGGATTTGGGTCTTAATTTCATTGAGTTGTAATCCATAGTGAAGGTTGCAATTCTTGATCTTCATTAGCAAGTGCTAAAAATCCTCTTCATTTTCAGTAAGCAAGGTTGGGTCATCTGCATATCAAACTGTTAATAAGCCCTTCTCCGGTCTTGATGCCAAATCCTTCTTAATTCAGCTCCTCTAAATATTTGCTCAGCACAGATATTGAACAAGCATGGGGAAAGGTTCCAACCCTGACACACACCTGTCCTGATTTCAAGCCATGCAGGATTCCCTTGTTCTGTTCACTTCAGTGCCTCTTGATCCATGTCCAAGCTCCTCATGAGCACAAAGAAATGTTCTAGAATTCCCATTCTTCTCAACGTTATCCATACTTTATTTTACTCCACTCTGTAAAATGCCTTTGAAAAATCAGTAGGATATAGGAAAACATCTTTCTTTTAATCTCTATTTTGAGTCAAGATCCCTATCAGCAATGATATTCGTTGTTCCATGCCTTCTTCTGAATTTGTCCTAAACTTCTGTCAATGCATTGCTATAATCTTTCTTGGATGATCTTCAGCAACATTTTACTTGCATGTGACATCAATAATATTGTTCTGTAGTTGGAGCATTCTGTTAGGTCATCTTTCTGTGTAATGGGCAGAAATATGGATCTCTTCTAACCAGTTGGTCAATTAGTTGTCTTCCAAATTTCTTGGCATTAACAATTGAGTGCTTCTAGTGCTTTTTCAGTGTGTTGAAACATTTTATTGAGCATTCTATCAATTCCTGGCTCCTTGATTTTGGTTACTGCATTCAGTACAGTTTGAAATTCTTCCTTCAGCACCATTAGTTCTCGTTCATATGCTACCTCCTGAAATGACAAACTGAACTAGTTCTTTGTGACACAGTGGCTCTATCTTCTCCCCATCTTCTTTGGATTATTCATGCATCATTCAGTATTTGTCCATAGAATCTTTCAAGATTGCAATTCAAGGCTTGAATTTTTTCTTGAGTTCTTTTATTTTCATATATGCTGATTATGTTCGGGTTTTTTGGTTTCTAATTCTACGTCTTTGCACATTTCATTATAATTTTAGATTTGTCTTCATGAGCTGCCTGTAAAATTTTATATTCAGCTCTGACTACATCATTTATTCCATTTGCATTAGCTACTTTATGATTGAGAGCAAGTTTCAGGGCTTGTAAAATCTTTCTAGCAAAGCACTTCATTTCTCCAATTATCAATAAATTTTAGAGCTGAAAGCTGACTTGTTTTCTACAACTGAGTAAAAGGGTTTCTACAATTCATTTCCTTTGTTTTTATTATTTGCATGTTGTTCTTTGTCAGTGCACATGAAACTTACTCCTCAAGATTTTATATTCTACTAACTATATTTGTAGATTTCAAAGCATCAGCGTTTTCTAGCTTCTATACTAATGTAATAACAGAGCTATCACACATATGTATTTATATGTATTATCAACATTAATTTATTCACTTCTCTGAACCTTGTGGTTTATCCACAATCATCTTTCATAGAAGTTCATCTCTTTCTTCTTTTTTCACTTCATAATATTTTAATTTTTTTTCAAATGTCTTTTCACAACTTATAAAATATTCCACCTTATCACAAATCAGTGGGATCGCTATTTGTTAGCTGAAGATGCTGAGTAGCTGATTTACCAAAACTCATAAGTTTAGAAGCTTAGTTGGAATGGCTTTATTCTAATGACTTGACCAATGACGATGGAGTAAGTGGGTCATACCTGAGACCTCAACTCTCATGCTCCCTAGCCCAGAACACTTTTCATTGAACCACATGGGTTTTCATCGAAGTGATAAAACAATGACTAGATCAAATTCTGAGGCCTTTGCATCAGTGAATTACAATTTGTGGCCTGAGTGTCAGGATGTCCCTTGAGCCTTCCTGCTTTATCACAGGTCATAGAATAGAAGGGGGAAGTGAGGGGTGGGAGAAGTATGGTCACTACTGAGGCCCATTCTTCCTTTTACTGCTATAAATACTTTTCCTTTAGTTCTGTATATGTGGTGTTGTGGGGGGAGGGGAGAATGTGTTTGCTTCTTCCAAGCCTCTACAATCCATTTTAACAACAATGTCTGATTTCAATATCAAACTATCTGTCCCTTATCAGATTATACTGTTTTACTCCTTTGCATTCTGTATCCTTAGGATTCTGTCCTCTCCCAACTCTAGCCAGTACAATGCATGTTAAGCTAACGGATACTTGGGATACAATCATTTCTTCTTTTGGCAGGCTCATTCAAAATTTGGCAGATCGTTTCATGAAAAATATGCATATGGTCCTGTACCTAAAATTAAAGTTCTTTGAGGGTAAGGTGTTTCTTTTCAAGGTATAAGTTTCTCACTGTGTTCAGTCAAAGAATGAATATTAGTCTCTTCATTGAAATAAAAGAATCACTACTATACTATTGGTTACGATTTTCAGGGAAAACCATATATTTCAAAATTTTCAAGTTTTTGTCAACCTAGAAGTTTTTATCTCCAGTGTCTGGTTCATGTCTTTCCAAACAATACAACTCTCATTTCATTATCCTAAAGGAGTATTACAGCTTTCCGACTTTGGCTACAAATAATAATCATTTTGTTTTGTTTTTTTGTTTTAAACGTTTTATTAGGGGCTCATACAACTCTTATCACAGTCCATACATATACATACATCAATTGTATAAAGCACATCTGTACATTCTTTGCCCTAATCATTTTCTTTTCTTTCTTTCTTTTCCCTTTTCTTTTTTTACATTTTATTAGGGACTCATACAACTCTTATCACAATCCATACATATACATACATCAATTGTATAAAGCACATCCATACATTCCCCGCCCCAAACATTCTCAAAGCATTTGCTCTCCACTTAAGCCCTGTGCATCAGGTCCTCTTTTTTTTTTTTCCCTCACTCCCCGCTCTCCCCTCCCTCATGTGCCCTTTGTAATTTATACATCGTTATTTTGCCATATCTTGCTCTATCCGGAGTATCCCTTCCCCCCCTTCTCTGCCGTCCCTCTCCCAGGGAGGAGGTCACATGTGGATCCCTGTAATCAGTTCCCCCTTTCCAACCCACTCACCCTACACTCTCCCAGCATCGCCCCTCACACCCTTGGTCCTGAAGGTATCATCCACCCTGGATTCCCTGTGCCTCCAGCCCTCATATGTACCAGTGTACAACCTCTGCCCTATCCAGCCCTGCAAGGTAGAATTTGGATCATGGTAGTTGGGGGGAGGAAGCATCCAGGATCTGGGGGAAAGCTGTGCTCTTCATCGGTACTACCTCGCACCCTGACTGACCCATCTCCTCTCCTAAACCCCTCTATGAGGGGATCTCCAGTGGCCGACACTTGGGCCTTGGGTCTCCACTCTGCACTTCCCCCTTCATTCAATATGGTATATATATATATATATATACACACACACACACACACACACACACACACACACACACACATATTCTTTTTTTTTTGCATGATGCCTTATACCTGGTCCCTTTGGCACCTTGTGATCTCACTGGCTGGTGTGCTTCTTCCATGTGGGCTTTTTTGCTTCTCAGCTAGATGGCCGCTTGTTTATCTTCAAGCCTTTAAGACCCCAGACACTATCTCTTTCGATAGCCGGCCACCATCAGCTTTCTTCGCCACATTTGCTTATGCACCCATTTGTCTTCAGCGATCCTATCATGGAGGTGTGAAGCCAATGATATGATGATTTTTTGCTCTTTGATGCCTGATAACTGATCCCTTTGGGATCACTCGCTCACTCAGGCTGGTATGTTCTTCCATGTGGGCTTTGTTGCTTCTGAGCTTGATGGCCGCTTGTTTATCTTCAAGCCTTTAAGACCCCAGTCACTATCTCTTTTGATAGCCAGGCTCCATCAGCTTTCTTCACCACATTTACTTGTTCACCCACTTTGGCTTCAGCAGTTGTGTCGGGAGAGTGAGCATCATAGAGTACCAATTTAATAAACGAAAGTATTCATGCATTGAGGGAGTGCTTGAGTAGAGGCCCAAGGTCCTTCCGCCACCTTAATATTAAACCTATAAATGTAGACAATTAGATCCATTTCCCCATCCTCATATATATGTTTGCATGTACACGTCTTTGTCTAGACCTCCATAAATGCCCCTTGACTCCCAGCTCCTTCCTCCCTCTCCCTTGACTTTCCTCCTGCCCCACCACCATGCTCCGTCCCCACCTGGGCTACAGCTATACCTCTTCTCCACGCAACCTTATCCTTGATCGTTCCCCATCAGGCCTGTCACTCCCCCCTCACTACCATTTTGAGTCCCATGTTGCTCCCTTGTCCCTGTGTTTATTAACACCACTTCCTTACCCTCCCTCCCTCCCCCACCCGGATCTGTCTGTTCCTATTGTTTTTCCTCCAGGTAGTTCATCCAGCCTGTCCTATTCAGACAGACCTGTGGAGACACTAACATGCACGAAAACTAGACAGAGGAAAACAAAGCAACAGTATACAACCAGACAATAAAACAACAAAAACAAACCACTGACAAAGAACAAAACAAAACACTTCACAAAAGAAAGGCTTGTAGTTCATTCCAGGATCGTTTGCTGGCCCTTAGGAGCGTTTTCCAGTCCAGTCTGTTGGGGCACCACGCCCTGGCCCCAAAGTCCACTTTCAGCATTCCCTGGGGACCTTGCCACTCCATTTCCTTGCTGTTCCACTGCACTCCCCCAGTGCTTTGCCTCGGTGCGGTGGGATCAGGTCAGGTGCAATTCCTACACTGTGTCTCCGGTGCTGTCCCCTGTATCGCCCTTAGTCACTGATTGGCATCATTTCTCATAGTGGGGCCAGCCATGTTGTTCTCTCTGTGGACTGGCTGCTCTACTCAGGGACATCATCCTCACGGCCTCGTGGGCCAGGCTGTGTTCCACTGTCTCCTCCGGCCCCTTCATCTGCTCCCGTGTGCTCTGATCAGATATATCCATCTCCTGGAGCTGCAGAATCAATGTCATCCTTTGAAACAAATTCTTTTCAGGGTAGGAGCAGGAATCCATTTAATTTTTGGTGCTGGACCCTACTCCACGCCAGGATATTGCATTCACACCTTGCGGCACTGGGTTGAAGTCTAGTCCCACTTTCCCTGTGGAGATATAAACAATACCCTCCCCTTGGGTGGCTTAGTGCCCCATGTCCCCACTTCCCTTTTCTTCCTTTTATTCATCCTTTTATTTTCCTTTCCCCACCTCCTCCACTGTTGTCTACCATGTGCATCCCTGGTTTTGATCTGTTCTCTGCCATACTACACAGTCTTCACCCCAGAAATGTTTGTATACAGTAGCTTTTTCCCCTATGCCACTTTTGCTTTAAAAAATTTTTTTTTAATTTAATTTTTTTTTAATACTTACCTCAGCGGGCTCATGTTGTACTTGTTCTTTTGTGCCTGACTTACTTCGCTTAGCATGATTTCCTCCAGTTCTTCCCATGCCGCTATGTGCCTCAGACGTTCATCACTGCTTTTTAGTGATGCATAGTACTCCATTGTATGTATATACCACAGTTTTTTAATCCAATCGTCAGTTGATGGAAATTTGGGTTGCTTCCAACTCCTTGCAATTGTGAACTGTGCCGCAATGAACATTGGAGCACAGATGTCTGGTCTTGGTTTGTTCCTTGCCTCTTCTGGGTATATGCCCAGTAGGGGAATTGCTGGGTCATATGGTAACTCTATTTCCATCTGTTTTAGGTATCACCAGATTGATTTCCATAGTGGCTGTACATACTTACAGGCCCACCAGCAGTGGATGAGAGTTCCTGTCTCCCCACAGCCCCTCCAACACTTGTTGCTTTCTGATTTTTTGAATTGGGCTACCTTTGAGGGTGTCAGGTGGTACCTCATTGTTGTTTTAATTTGCATTTCTCTTATGGCTAAAGATCGGGAACATTTTCTCATGTGTTTGTTGGCCATTCGGATTTCTGTCCCTGTAAAATTTCTGTTCAAGTCCTTTGCCCACCTTTCAAGTGGGCTATTGGTTTTTTTCCGTTTTGGAAGCTATCAGAGTATTGTAGATTTTAGTAATAAGACCTTTGTCTGATGTGTCATTGCTAAAGATGTTTTCCCAGTCTGTGGAATCTCTTATTACTCTCTTGGTGAATTCTTTAGATGTACACATGTGTTTTATCTTCAGTATATCCCATTTGTCGATTTGTGCCTCCTCTGTGTTTGTGTCCTTCCCTATTTCTGATATCCTGTGTATTCCCTGCGCCAAAGCTCTCAAGTTGGTCCCAATTCCCTCATTGATGGCCTTAATAGTTTGGGGTTTAACTTCAAGGTCTGTGATCCACCTTGAGTTTATTCTTGTGCATGGAGTGAGATAAGGGTCTTGCTTCATTTTTCTGCATGTGGATATCCATTTTTTCCAGCACCACTTGTTAAAGAGGGCATCGGCTTCCCATTTGATATATTTGGGGCCCTTATCAAAGATCAGCTGTGTGTATGCTGATGGTTTTATTTCTGGGTTTTCAGTTCTCTTCCATTGGTCTGAGTATCTGTCATTGTACCAATACCATACAGTTTTGAGAACTGTGGCTGCATAGTATGTGCCAAAGTCAGGTAAAGCAAGCCCTCCCACAGTGTCCTTCTTCTTGAGGAGTTCTCTGCTAATTCTGGGTTTCTTCCCTCTCCATATGAAGTTTGTAATCAGTTTTTCCATTTCTTTGAAGAAAGATGATGGTAATTGTATCGGATGGCATTAAACTTATATAGTGCTTTTGGCAGAACTGACATCTTAACTATATTAAGTCTCCCAATCCAAGAGCATGGAATATTCTTCCATTTGTTGAGGTCGCTCTTGGTTTCTTGTAATAGTGTTCTATAGTTTTCCCTATATAGATCTTTTGTTTTTTTAGTCAGGTGTATCCCTAGTTATTTCAATTTGTGTTTGGCTATTGTGAAGGGTACCACCTTTTTGATCTCTTCTTCTGTGGTCTTATCTGATGTGTATAACAGTCCGATGGACTTCTGTTTGTTGATCTTGTATCCTGCCACTCGGCCAAACTCCTCTATTGCTTCCAGTACTCCCCTTGTGGAACTTTTGGGACTTTCCATATATAGAATCATATCATCTGCAAATAACGATAGTTTCACCTCTTCCTTCCCCAGACGTATACCTTTGATGTCACTTCTTTGCCTTATGCTGTTAGCCAAAACCTCCAGCATGATATTAAATAGGAGTGGGGACAAGGGGCATCCTTGCCGGGTCCCCTTTTTCAGTGGGATTGTGTTAGTCTTTTCTCCATTGACTACCACTTTGGCTGTTGGTTTTTCATATATAGCTTGTATTGTCTTGAGGAACTTTCCTTCCATTCCTATCTTCGCTAGTGTCTTAAACAGGAATTGGTGTTGGATGTTGTCGAATGCTTTTTCTGCGTCTATTGATATAATCATGTGATTCTTATACTTTTTCATGTCAATGTGACGAATAATACTAATGGGCTTTCGTATGTTGAACCATCCCTGCATCCCTGGTATGAATCCCACTTGGTCATGGTGAATTATTTGTTTTACATACTTTTGTATTCTGTTGGCTAGTATTTTGTTAAGGATTTTTGCATCAATGTTCATTAGGGATATTGGTCTGTAGGTCTCGATTCTTGTGGGATCCTTGCCCGGTTTGGGTATCAGAGTTATACTAGCCTCATAGAAGGAGTTTGGGAGTTTGCCATCTTTTTCTATGTTCTGGAAAAGTTTGTGTAGGATTGGTATTAGTTCTTCCCTGAATGCTTGGTAGAATTCTCCAGTGTAGCCATCTGGTCCAGGGTATTTTTTGTTGGTAATCCTTTGATAACCTTTTCTATTTCTTCTATTGCTATGGGTCTGTTGAGATTCTTGATGTCTGCCGAGGATAGTCTAGGGAGGGATTGTTTTTCCAGGAATTTGTCCATGTCTTCCAAATTGTTGAATTCATTGGAGTACAATCCTTCATAGTACTGTGTAACTATCCTTTTGATTTCATTGGGGTCTGTTGTAATGACCCCTCTTTCATCCCTTATTCTTGCTATTGAGATCTGTTCCCTCCTTTCTTTGGTTAGGTTTGCCAATGGTCTATTGATCTTGTTTATCCTTTCAAAGAACCAACTTTTAGCGATATTAATTTTTTCCATAGTTTTTTTTATTTTCCCTCTCCTGAATCTCAGCCCTGATTTTTAAAATTTCTTTTCTTTTGCTATTAGTAGGGTTGTCCTGCTGACTCTGCTCTAGTTTTTGTAAATTTTGTGCCAGCATATCCATCATGATTCTCTCTTCCTTTCTTAGGTGTGCTTGTATTGCTATGAACCTTCCTCTGATGACTGCTTTTGCTGTGTCCCTTAAGTTTTGGTACGTCGTGTGCTCATTTTCATTGGTTTCTAGAAATTTCCTGATTTCATCTCTGATCTGCACCAGTATGCACTCCTTTTGTAGTAGAGAGTTATTCATTCTCCAATTATTTGTTCTTATTTTTTTGTCTTCTTTTTGTTGATTTCCAGTCTTATGGCACAGTGGTCAGAGAAAGAGGTCTGTATTATTTCAATGTCCTTAAATTTATGTAGATTTGCTTTATGCCGCAGCATGTGGTCTATCTTCGAATATGTGCCAAGGGGACTTGAAAAGAACGTGAAATTGTTTTTATTTGGATGAAAAGCTCTGTAAATATCTATTAGGTCAAATTGTCTAATTGTGGAGATTAGCTCCCTCATCTCCTTGTTGAGTTCCTTTCCCTGTGATCTATCTTTCTCAGTGAGTGGTGTGTTGAAGTCGCCCACTATAATTGTCGAGTGTGTGATTTCTTTCTTAATCTTTTGGAGTGTTTGGTTGACGTATTGAGCTGGTCTCTCATTCGGGGAATATATGTTTACAATGCTTAGTGGTTCATTGTCTATGATTCCCTTGAGCATTATATAGTGTCCCTCCTTATCTCTTTTTATGGTTTGCACTTTGAGGTCAATTTTATCCGAGATAAGTATTGCAACCCCTGCTTTTTTTGTATTGCTGTTTGCTTGGTAGGTCCTTCTCCAGCCTTTGATTCTCAGCCTATTTTTGTCTGTAGCCTTCAGATGTGTCTCCTGTAGGCAGCAAATTGATGGGTTGTGTTTTCTAAGCCATTCTGCTAGTCTCAGTCTTTAATGCCTGAGTTCAGGCCATTGATATTCAGGGTTATTATCTCCATGTGCGGACTCTGTGATGCCATTTTATACCTTTTGTGTTGGGAGTTTTCCTACTTTCTTTTATCATTAGTAAGTGTTTTGTGTGTGTTTCATTCTTGACTTCTTTCCATCCTTAAGCCATTGCTATTTTGGGGCCTGTTTTCTCTTTGTTGTGGTCTGGGTGAAGTTGTTCTATGTGTTGGTCTCTTATTTGTGCTTGGTGAGTGTTGTTCTTCTGCCCATACTGAGTCGGCAAGGATCTTTTGTAAGGCTGGGTTTGTTGTAACGTATTTTTTGAGTTTTTCCTTGTCTGGGAAGACTTTTACTTCTCCATCGATCTTGATCGATAATTTGGCTGGGTAAGTATTCCTGGATTTGCGTTGTTTTCCTTCAACTTTTGGAATATGTTACTCCACTCTCTCCTTTTTTTCATAGTTTCTGCTGATAGGTCTGAACATATCTTTATGTGGTGACCTTTATATGTGATTGCTTTTTTTGCCCTAGCTGCTCTCATGATTTTCTCCTTTTCCTCAAAGTTGGATAGTTTAACTACTATGTGCCTTGGTGATTTCTTCTTGGGGTCCCGCCGTGCTGGTGTTCGTTCAGCCTCCTGGATGGTTGCTTGGTTTTCATTCATTAGGCTAGGGAAGTTTTCCTCCAAGAATTCTCTCGCTATTGTTGCAGATGACTTCTTTGTTGTGCCTTCCTCCGGTTGGCCAATAATTCTAATGTTGTTCCTCTTCATAGCATCAGACATAGCTCTTAGGTTTTCTTCAGCTTCTCTGATGCTCTTATTAGATTTTTGTTCACGTTTATTAAAGTCTGCTTGGCTGTCCTCCAAGACACTGATGCGGTTCTCTGATTCCTCCAGTCGATTCTCAAGGAACATGATTTTGCTATTGTTTTTCGTTATTTCCTCCCTAAGCTCCTGTATTTCCCTTTGGTGTATGGCTTTTATCTCCTCTATCGTTTCATCCTTTTTCTGTATTGTTTCCTTCATATCCTGCATGACTCCAAGCAGCATTCTGAGAGTTTCTTTGTATGGCTTCTCAATGTCTGCTTCTTCTATGTATGTTGCTATGTTCAGCACATCTTCTGCCTTTGTCTTTTGTTTCTCCTGTTTTTTTCGTTGAGGTTGTTGGGGCTGATGGCTGTTTGCATTGAATTGTTTTTGAGGGACCAGGTGCCATTTTCTAGTCTCTCTCTGGAAGACTTATAGGAATGCTTCTTCGAACTGCCTACAGTGGATTTTGCTAGGTTATTAACCTACCACTTTATCTTCCTGTGGCTTCCCTATCAGGGGAGTGCCCCAGATGGCAGGTTGGCTGCCTGCCCCAATGCTGCATGGGCTGGGCTGAAGTTCCTGCTATTGGTTTGAATATTGATAAGTGTTGGGTGAGCTGCCTTATGTCCCCAGGTACACAGGCAGGAACTCCCTGGTGAGGAGTCAGAGGAATATCCCCTGGAGAGCAAGCAGGCCTTTCCCTAGCCTTGGGTTATCTATGCAGGGTGGAGCTCACCTAGCTGGGTGTGGCCCAGGCGCAAATGCCCTAGGGCAATGGGAGTGTCCAGTAAGTCTGCAATGGAGTGTGAGAGAGCAGTTCAGGAACAAGAGGGGGAGCAAAATTAAACAGTGAGACCGGACTGTGCCGGGGTTCGGGGAAGTGAGGGAAGGAAAAGCAACTATGCAGCTGAGTCCCACTCCCTGCCTGTGGACCTGCAAGGGCCCACTCCCTGCCCCAAGCTCAGCGGCAATCGCAGCTGAGCCCCAAGAAGAGTCACAAGAAAGCTGCTGAGCAGCCCCGGGAGAAGTGGGAGTACAGAGAGCAGAGATGTTAACCGGCACCGCAGTGTAGCTGAAGCTTGATCCCTGCCTATGGAGCTGTGGGTGTTTGGGTTCAGTTCCTGCTCAGCCCACGCGGCGCGGCAAGCTGTGGCTGTGCCCCAAAAAAGCCCCTGCGCAGCCCTCCAAGGCTGCATGGGAATATAGAGCAGAGACGCAAACAGAAGCAACAATGCAGCTGAACACCAATCCCCGCTGGTGGAGCCTCAAGGGCCCTGTCCCTGCCCTGAGGCAGGCAGGGGGAAACTGTGGCTGAGTCGAGGCCAAGCCCTGCTACAGGCTCCAAATGGTCCCGGCTTGGGCAGACACAGCGGCTAGGCTAGGGTCGAGCCCCAGCCGGCTTCCACTGAGGTAAGCCAAAAGACCCCAACCGCTCAAAACCCCGTGGATCTGAGCCTACTTATCTTTATGATGCGCCCCCTGTGATCCAGTGGCGTTGAATTTCCCTCTAAGCAACTCTCCTGGGCTGGATTCTGCGGAGTCCCTCTGGTATGTGTTACTCCGTCGCCATCTTCCCGGAAGTCAATAATCATTTTTTAGAATTGCATTTTTTCCAATGTATTTATGGAAAAGTGATGATAACCATATTCATTTCTACTTATAATTAACACCTTCATTAATTGCTCTAATTTAAAATACTTTTATAAATTTAAACATTACATGAACTATGTATTCTTTTTCACCTGTATCTCAACCCAGTTTGCTACTCATAAAATTTAGGTAATGGGACCACTAAAGCCACAAGGGATTATAAAGATGCCTCCTAGGAATAAGTGGAGTCCTTGAGAAGTGTTGTCAGTAAATGTGTTAGTCTGTGAATTGAAAGATAGGGAGTATCTTAAAGGGAAGGTTGACAGCCAACTTTAGAATAATCAGCCACTGATCACCTTGTGAAGTGAAGTTCTTTTTGCATGCATGGTGTCTCCTTGACTTATGACAACTGGTTAATTAGTGATGTCAACTTAAAGAACCCATTTGCCAGCCGATTGGTGAGGAATTGACATTATAAACATCATTACATAGCCCCTTTGTTATACCACTTCTGGAGCAAACTTGTAGGCTGGATTTGGGGGAAAATAGAGATTGATATGTGTTTCTGGAGATGGTTTTATTGCAAAGGAATAAAGGAACTAAAATCGATCAGAACAAGGAATTGGACCATGATGAACCTCCAACAAGAACTCAGTCTGCCCCGGGGCAGCCCTGGAATTGTGAGCAACTTTCAGAACTCTCTCACGTTGAGGGGAGGGACAAGATTTTATGCTCCTTCCTCCTCTTCTCTGCTAGGATGACCAGTGGGGTCAGTGTGGTCAAGAGTGTTCCTCCTGGGTGTAAGTAGAGTGGCTAACTTTGGTCAAAGACAGTCCCCAGAAAGCGTCTCAGAGGGATCTTGATGAGTTGTCACCTACTCAACTTGGCTAGCAAAGTTAAGTGTCACTGTTTTCAAGGGCAACCTAGTGATCCTCACAGTGTTACTTCCACTTAATAAAGTTCACAAGAACATAATCTTCCTTTGTAAACTGTTTAGTGACAGGTGGTGTTTGTGAACACTGGAAAAGCACTGTTTAATTATTTTGAACAAACTGATGTTTTATTACTGAAGTTCTCTAAGGACAGAAATGATGACTACGCAGAAGACTTCCAGACTTTCAGAAGACTTCCTCCAAACTGGGCAGGAAATCCCTGCGTTGTCAGCTGTTCTTAACCATATTCTCACAGGGCTACCCTTGCTCTGCTCCAGGATTGAGTAGGCACATTGTCAGGATGGAGGGTGGGTGTTGGGGTATTCAGCACAATTGTATTGGTGTTTTTCTCGCTAATTCAGTCTTCAATTTTCTTCAGTTTAATATCTGTGACTGCCCTCTGTCCTTTGAAGAAGTCTATTAAGATTACCCCTTAAGAATCTCAAAACTGCGTCATAACTTGACTGAGCTTGTCTTCGTTGACCCAGCAGATGACCTTGTAAGACGTTGCTTTTGCTAGAACTCCATATGTTTTGATGTTTACATAAGCCTTACACATTACTAAGAGAACGTATTTGCTGGCATCACGAATGAAGAAATGTGTTGGAATATTCTGTTTGTAATATACCTGTGAATATATTACATAAACCTGTATTACAATACTTGTTCCTTTAATTTGTTATGTACCATCAGGAATTAATTTTTCATCCAGTTTTCATCTTGACTGTTGCTGTTAGGTAGTGCTGAGTGCACCGCAAAAGCAATGCTGGTCACTCCTGAGTCATCCAAACAATTGTTTCTGTGGTTGAGCCCACTGTTTGCTGCAGACACTGTGTCCATGGAAAACAGCCCGGCTTGCTCACGCAAGTCCTCAAAATAACATCCCTGCTTGACTATCATATTGTGGCAGCTTATGCTCCATTAGATATCTTTATGCTTCCCAAACTCAAAGAACACATACAAGAACCAGTTTGGAGTCACTATAGGATGACAAAACTGTTATTTTGATGTGGTTTAATTTGAAGGGTTAAGAATTCATCCAGAGAGGGCTGTTGGTAGGTGCCTTTGAGTCCATCCTGAACCACAGTGACCGTGTGGGTAACTGCAGGAAGCACTGCTTGGTCCTGTGCCATCATGACAATTGATTCTATGTGTAAGGTCATTTTGATAGACACGTATCTCTTGGATGGTCTTTCCTTTTTTTTAAAATCATTTTATTGGGGGCTCATAAAATTCTTCTCACAATCCATAAAACCATCCATTGTGTCAAGCAAATTTGTACATTTGTTGCCATCATCAGTCTCAAAATATTTGCTTTCTACTTCAGCCCTTAATATCAGCACCTCATTTTCCCCCTCCCTCTCCAAACCCACTCCCTCATGAACCCTTGATAATTTATAAATTATTATTATTTTGTTATATCTTACAATATCCGACATCTCCCTTAGCCCACTTTTCTGTTGTCCATCCCCTAGGGAGGAGGTTATATATAGATCCTTGTAATCAGTTCCCCCTTTCTACCCCACCTTCCCTCCACCCTCCAGCTATTGCCACTCTCAGGAATGGTCCTGAAGGGGTCATCTGTCCTGAATTCCCTGTGTATCCAGTTCCTATATGTACCAATGTACATCCTCTGCTCTAGCCAGATTTGTAAGGTAGAATTGAGATCATGATAGTGGGAGAGGAGGAAGCATTTAAGAACTACAGGAAAGTTGTATGTTTCATTATTGATACCCTGAACCCTGACTGGCTCCTCTCCTCCCTGCAACCCTTCAGTAAGAGGGTATCCAGTTGCCTACAGATGGGTTTTGGGTCTCCACTCTGCACTCACTCACATTTACAATGATATGATTTTTTGTTCTTTGATGCCTGATACCTGATCTCTTTGACACCAAGTGGTCACATAATCTGGTGTACTTCTTTCATGTGGGCTTTGTTGCTGCTGAGCTAGATGGCCGCTTGTTTATCTTCAAGCCTTTAAGACCCCAGATGCTATCTCTTTTGATAGCCAGGCACCATCAGTTTTCTTCACCACATTTACTTAAGCACAAATTTGTCTTCAGTGATCGTGTAGGGAAGGTGTGCATCATGGAATGCCAATTTAATAGAACAAAGTGTTCTTGCATTAAGTACTTGAGTGGAGGTCCAATGTCCATCTGCTGCTTTAATACTAAACCTATAAATATGTGCACATAGATCTATTTACCCACCATCCTGTATAAATATATTTATATATGTACATGCCTTTATTTAGACCTCTATAAATACCCTTTGTCTCCTAGTTCTTTCCTCTATTTCCTTTTACTTTCCTCATGTCCCAGTATCATGCTCAGCCTTCATTTGGGTTTCAGTAATTCCTCTCAGTTACATTGCCCTTCTTTTCCCAGAATAGTATCCTCTTTCAGAAACGGTTCCTCCTGATAATATCCCCAAAATACACAGAACATTGAGTTTTCTTTTGATTATTTTTGGGAAGTAGATTTCAGATGGAAAATCCTGCTGATTTTCTTTGCCTCACCTTCAGGGAACTCTCAAATCTCCACTGACAGAAAGATCATTGGTTGTAAACAGTACATCTCCCTTATAGAAGGTAACAATTCTACTTTTAAAATGCAAATGACCCTTGAGCTGTCTATACTACCAACATACCCTTTACAATCACATTTCCCATTTTCCTAAACTTCTATAATTTTATTTGCTCTCTCTATTCACCAATGTCACCTTAAAATTATTAACAGTCACAGAATTCAAAAGAATTCAGATACTTGTACATCAATTTTGAGTCTATAAACTGAAGTGTTTTGTTAAATTGCCTTCATATGCAGTTTCCATAATCTTTCCAATAGCAGGTGTATAAAATTTTCTATTTGTCTTCTGAATTTTTATGGCTTCTCTATGTTTATTCCTCATTTCTCTATTTTACTTCAAAATATCAGAATACTAAAACTGTGTTTGTTTGGATTATCAATTTAATTGAGTTTCATCAGACTCATTTTACTATGAAATGGATAGCAATAATAATAGTTATTCAAGTAATGGATTTAAATATGCATAAATTTACGAATTTTTAAAATAAAATTAATTTGTTTATAGTTAGTCACTGTTATTCTATCTCATTCCAGTCCTGTGGAAGTTTTATACTTCCCCACACATATTAAAATATTACATTATTTATTATTCTGCTAATAAGATCATTCTATTCAGATCATATTAACAATGATCATTAGTCCATTCGGATGTTATTCAAATTACAGTGGATACATAAAATCACAACTCAAATATTTCAGATAGTATTGATTTGCAAAACACCGTATATTAAGACTGACTGCATGGCCAACAATTAGGGTGCATGATGATTCCTTCAATTCAAAGCTGATATCTTATCCACAGAATTCACAATAAAAGTATAAAATAAGTAAATGAAATAATAATGTATTTCATTAGACAATTTTTCTGTGCAATATCTCTTTAATGTTATAAAGAGAAAAGATGTCACCCTGAGGACTCAGGTGAGGCTGACCCTAGTCATGGAATTTTCAATCACTTCATATTCACATGCCAACTAGTCAATAAGCAAGGAACATCAGAGAAGGATTGATGGATTTGAATAATAATGTTGGTAAAGAATTTGTAAAATTCAAGGACTGCAAGTAGGAAAAATTCTGTTTTTGAGGAAGTGCAGTGAGACTGTTCTACAGACGTGGACTGCAGATGGGACACTGCTTTGTCCCTGTAAGTCACCTAACAACAGCTGAATGCTACCTACAAACAACAAGCACATATATCAATGATATATAAATCATTACTTTTGTTTTTATATCAGTGAGGTGCTAGTTAGAGAGAAATTATAGCATTCTACAGTATAAAAAAATAATCAAAATAGAAAAAATATAGTCTGACAAAAGTTCTTTCACTCTTTTGTTGCTTTTTGTTCCAGGATTTTAAAAATCATATCTTTATCATTCTAACTTACAATTTTTCTGTACTTTTAAAATTTTGAAACAACATGAATCAGTTATTAAGTTGTAAGTATTTTCGGTATTTTCATTATTATTTTAACAGTTTTATCGGCATATAATTCAATGGTTCAATCTAATTAAAAGAGTTGGTCAATTATCTCCACAATCAATTTTAGGACATATTCCTCTTCTTTTGTACTCATTGTTATCAACTCTCCATTTTCCCCCAACCTCTACTGCTAAATATACCTCACGTAACCAACAATGCAGTCACAGTCTCCGTAGCTTTACCTATCAGGATTTTCATCTACAAAAAAATTCATAAAAAACAAAAACTCACTGCACTCTTTTTGATAGCAAAGTTATTCACATACCTGCTCTATGGTCTCCCATCATCCATGTGTGGATCCTGCAAGTGGGTTTGTGGTCCCACTGTCATCCATAGCCCTCTGCAAGCCAGGTGTTCACAATTTAAGTTCTGATATTGAACCTGCTTTTGGATTTGTATTTTATTTATAATCCTTGTATCATACTGGCTAATATGCTTTTTCCATGTGGGCTTATTTGATGCCTCACTTAGAAGACTGCTTTCTTGAAGACCAGCCTTTGAGATTCAGATGTTATTATTTCTAGTAGACAGACACCAGCCAGAGTCTTTGCTATGCTCTGCTATAGCTCCCATATCTTCACTGATTTCCTCATGAGAGTGAACATAAATTAGGTCCATGTCATAAGAACAATTATTCCTAGGTTGGGGCTACATATCTAACTAAATAGTCAATAAGATTATCATTAATGGACATGTTTTATGTTAGACACATTCAGCTGCGTACTTGGCATTTCTATCTTGATACATAAAATCCCTATAACACTATTGTATTCAAAAGAAAATTACTGATTCCTTCTCTCACTCCAAAGCATTTCCCCCATTTTCCCCCTCCCCTTATCAGTAAGTAACAATCTAACCTAGTCACTATTTAGGCTAAATCACTTGTGGTCAGTTTTTATTTCATTTTGTCTCATATAGTCCACATTCAAGCTATCTGAAAGTCCTCTTTTTTCAAACTTTAAAATACAGTCAGAATGTGATCCATTTTCACCATCATTCCTAATGCTTGCATACATTTCTCTCCTGCTGACATCCATTTACTAATATTCCCATTGTCACATCTTGAATATAGATAATGAAACAGATAAATATGTACAAACACAACGACTATCTAATACTTTCCTGCTTTTGTACTGCCTATTCAGAAAAATTAATCAGCCCTCTCATCATATAAAAAGTCAGTGATGGAAGCAAGGCTAAGATAATGCCCTATATCTTTCCTTGTCTCTACATTTGTGCTTTTGACATTCTAATACCCCCTTTTAAGAAATTAATCCTGATTGCATTAAAATGGAAGCTAGACACAGCACTATTAAATGGACCATAGTCTACTGCATATTTCTCAATCTAATGAAATTCAGAAGAGAAGAGTTATTGTCTGCATCTAACTTTTCTTTTCCACCTGACTGCATTGTTCACTCGGGTTCAGAGATCCATTAGGTCTTTGACATTTGTTATAGTTTTCTCTGATTTAATATATTTGCCTAACTGCATGAGATCTGTTTTCTCAATAATATTGATTAATATAGACCAAATTAATGTATCGTGTCAATTGATGAAGCAGCATTCAAATCTTGTGAAAGGTTACTAGGCCTCAGAAGTGACATTTTCTAACTACCAAAGGATTATATACACGAAGAGACTTTAAAAAGTTCACAGAAGAATGCAATTAAAACATAATGGAATTTTTCCACCAACTTTTGGAATCCTCATATTTCATATTTAAGATATTGTGATTTTTATTATAAATGTGTTGTTTTTTATTTTGACAGCAATAGAGATACAATCGAGACCATCTTCTACCTGATTTCATTTGCTTATTATCTTGAGATTTAGAATTAAAGGGTGACAATTACATAACCGAAGGTAAACTTTTGTGGGAAGATAGTATAGCAAGAATCTTGTCTCCAGGCAATTAATGATCATATATTAAGAAAACAAACTTTATGTCGGAAAATTCTTGTCACTTTTATCAAGTAGCTTAGTTCTTAATAAAACATATTCATTTCCAAGTCCTGCATTTATTTTCTATAAAATCTGTACCTTAAAATGCTCAGAGAATTAAGTAGATGCTATAAATAATTCACTTGCTCACACTTTCTCAATGTGTATTGATTGATACTATGTTGATTTAGGGTAAAATAAAATTAAACATTCTTTTGGGGGAAAATATGGAACATGGATTTATGTATAAGTGCTAATATTATCCTTTAAAATTGTACAAAATCCATAGTGAATTCATCTTCCTCTCTCTTTGTCCTTTTCTCTCTGTTCTCTCCACTGTGATTCCTAGTGCTAGTTGCCTCACGCAGACACCTCTGCTAGAAAGGAGGGACCGAGGAAAGGTGTGTGTCAGGGCTGTATCTTTTCACCACGCTTACTTACTCTGTATGTAGCGCGGATATGAGAAACTGGAGTATGCGAAGAAGAATGAGGCATCAGGATTGGAGGCAAGATTATTAACAACCTTCGTTACACAGTGACAAACATGGCTTCCTGTAAGCCCAGAGGATGTGAGGCACTGGAAAATGAAATTAAGACTTCTGGCTTCAGTGTGGATTGCAACTCAATGTAAAAAAAAAAAATTAAAAATCCTCACAATTGGACTAATAGATGAGACAATTTGTTAAACATAGAAAAGACTGAAATGACAAAGAATTGCCTCTGTATTGGATACTCAATCAGCACTCATGAAAGAAACAGCAAGATATTAGGTGACACTACTGCATAAGAGGTCTTTAGAATGTTGGCGAGTACTCTGAGGACTGATGTGTGCTAGTCCCAAGCTATTGTATTCTCAATCACCTCATATGCATGTGAATATTGAATAAGGCAGACTGCAGAAGGACAGACACATTTGAATGAAAATTATTGAAAATTATTGAAATATATAGGGATATACCTACACCCATCCCCCCCAAAAAAGAAAAGGATTTGTATGAGTTGCATGAGGAAAATTATGAAGCACTATAACAAGAAACCAAAGTGACCTCCACAAATGGAAGAATATCTCAAGCTCATGCATCAGAAGACTCAATTTAGTAAACGTGTCAATCCTACCCAAGGTACTATATAATTTTAATGCTATCCTGATCCAAATACCAACATCTTTATTCAAGGAATTGGAAAAACTGACTACCAATTTCAGATGGAGAGGGAAAAAGCCCAGAATCAGCAGAGAACTCAAGAAGAAGGGCAATGTCTGAGGGCTTGCTTTACCTGACTTTAACACCTATTTTACTGCCTCCATGGTGAAAACTGTGTGGTCCTGGTATAACAAATTATTGAAAGTACCATGTAAGTATCAAATGTAGAAAAGATGAAAGTTTCCAATGATTCTGTCTTGCTTGGGTCCACAATCAAAGTGCCTGGAACAGCAATCAAGAGACAAAAGGTGCATTGCATTCAGTAAAGATGCTCATGAAACTATTTAAAGTGTTGCAAAGCAAGATTACTTTGACTCAGATACTCTGTACAGAAGGCACCGTATTGTTAATTACCCACCTGCATGTGAAATGTGAACATGGAATAAGGAAGATGGAAGAAGAATCCCTGCATTTGGATTACGCTGCTGGAAAACAACATTGACCATGGTCGACCACAGAACCAACAAATGTGTCTTGGAAGAGCATCCTAAACACTCCTTGGCTGCAACATGGCCACAATGCATCTCCAATACAGTTTTCTGCCGACACCTATCCCTGAAGAAAAGCATTATGCTTGGTACAGTAAAGGGCCATCATAAAACAGGAAGGCTCTAAAGAAGATGGAATGAAACAGTGACTTCAACAATTAACTCCAAAGTAAAAACAATGGTGAGGTTTGCAGAGGACTGGGCATTGATAGCAGTGTTGTATATAGGCTGGTTATGCATCAGAATTCACTTCATGCACTTAACAACATCATGCATTAATGTGTGTGTACACACAAATATGCACACATTTAGTTATAGATAAGAAAACGTTGTACTGACTGGAGGGGTCTAAAATGCAACCCTACAAAGTGGAAGAGAGCAACATTAAAACCACCATCCCGTGTTCACTTTCTGACTAAACAAAGTCAGTAGTAGGTATTTTGTGCCTTGCAATCCCTTCCCCACACATGGTCACTACGTAGCTAGTCTAAGGCCTCTGGTAAACTACAACTGCTTTGCAAGAGCCTAAAGAGGGTAAAATCCAGACCCTCCTGAATGCAAAGGTAAATTACTTATTATACAGGTTCAGCTAGCAACAATTTATAGAGAGACCAGTCCACGGAGACTTACACTATACTTGGTAAAGGTCAGGTAAAAAGGAAGATCCTTAAGGACATGTATTCACTCAAGCTGCAAAAATGGACTCAAACGTAGAAACACTTGTGGGGATGGCCCAATAGAAGGCTGTGTTTCATTCTGCTGTACAGAAGATCACTATGCATTGCAACTTACTCAAAAAACCTAAAAACAAACAACATAACAACTATTGTCACATGCTTGGGTGCTTTGGGTGATATAAAAACATATGATTTTATGATATTAAATTAAATAATCTACACATTGAATATACAACTATTTACTTAAAGCCAAGTTTTTCACAAAGTAGCTTTCAGTGGGAATTTTTATGACTCAGTCAACTTTTAAAAATTATTTTTGAAATCAATATTTTGAGTCTGAATGAATAGGGAAATAATGAAGCAATAGAATCCTAAAGTCTCCTCGGAGTTCCTTAGTATTTTTCTTTAAAACTAAGACATATATCTACAGAAATTATCATATATTTAGGGCAACCCAGTGAGTCTCCTTTTTTCTTATTACTTTTTATCCAACATTGCTTAATAGTACATATTCATGGCACTTCCCTGTAGACTTCGGTTTCTCACTGAAATGCTGCTATACTTTGATGAGTTTAGAACTCCAGTTTGCACTTCATGTCAAATTAAATCAATGCAATAAGGTTAGGCACATTCATCAAAAGTTTAAAAATATCAACAGAGCAAAAGTAACTCATGAATTTAAATTTGTGATAAATAATATCAGAGAGGCCAGATAGCATTTCCAGTTAATAATACTTAGCAGCTTTTCCAAAGCACACGGATGTGCTCTTTGTGCAGCCCGAATGGTGAATACAGGGATTGGAATTCCGAACTTCGGACTGTCTACGTTTATGACACAATTGACCAAGTACCTGAATTGGACAAATACATTATTAGATTCCTAAACTTACTTCCAGAAAAAGTTGTATTTTATTTCCATAGTGCTCAGTGTGTTATTTTACATTTTTAAAATCAACATGACCAAATGGTTTGGATACTATGTAAATCCAAATTGTTTATGATTATTTTAAATATTCCAATATGCTTGCCTTGATTCATAATGGTGCTTGCTGTGCACAAAGAGAAAGGAGATCATCACAAGGAACAACCTGTAACCCTTTCCCAGGGGGACAAACTACAGAAAGGTGAGCGAGAGGTGATGGAGGACAATGTGACATTTGAAAATAATAATATTTAACATATCAAGGGTTCAGAAGGGAGGGCAGGCAGGGGAGGGAGGGGGAAGAAATGGGGACCTGATATCAGGGGCTCAAGTGGCAGCATATGTACAAATGTGCTCAACACAAAGGATGAATGTATGGATTGTGATGAGAGATATAAGAGCCCCAATCAAAGTGTTTAATTAAAAAAAAAGGTGCATTTCAACTGGGAGGTGGGATTTCTAGTTGGCTTAGTTAGAACGGAATCATTATTGATTTTTAAAAATTATATATAATATTAAATTTTCATGAAGTTAAATGATGAATACAATTAATGTTCTCTTAAAGCAATAAAAGAATTAATCGATTATTTTTAGTTTTTGACCACAACACATTATTACAAGTGATGGCATAAGGTTATAATTGTGCTCTTAATTAGATATGATGTTAACACAAAAATGTAATTGTATTTTTTTATTTTGTTACTGTTGCTTATTTTTAAATTTTTGGTTAAACAATTTTCTTGTTATATGAAATCTAGGCTAAATATAACTCCAGGGACAGCAACTTGATTAATGATTCCTTGGGGGTGTGGCAGCAAGAGTTGGGGAAAATGGGGAAATAATAACTATGAGTTACACAAATGAAGAAATGTTCTAAAATTGGCTGTAATGATGATTGTCCAACTCTTCTTGATGTGATTGAACTATTGAATCATATGATATGTGAATTACTGTGTATACTTGTGTATAAGCTGAGTTTTTCAGCACAATTTTTATGCAGTTTTTTTGGTAATATTAGGTGCTTCAGCTGATATTCTGGTTGGCTTATACTCAAGTACATACAGTAACTAGCAATAAAACTGTTGGGAGAAAAAGCTACCATCTCAGAGACCCTCAGGTGGATCTGCCCTTTCCTGTGTGGTCGCATGAACTGGAATTCACTCAATTGCAGTGCATTTGAGTTGGTGCCTACATTAACATTTGGTTAAATATCTAGAAACTGTAGTTTTTCTTAGGATGGTGATGGCTCAGTAGAATAACTCTAATCTTTAATTCAGGAAAACAGGGTTTATTCCTGGCCAATGAACTTCATGAGGAACCCTGGTAGCATAGCAGATTTCTCATTGGAGTGCTCACCATAACGTTAGCAGTTCAAAACCATTAGTCACTCTCCCAGGGAAAGATGAGGCTCTCGACTCCGATAGAGTTAATGTCTTGGAAACCCACAGAGGGAGGTCTAGCCTATCCTTTAGGGTCTCTGAGTCAGAATTGACCTGATAACAGTGAGAGCACTTCATGAGTTGCATTTACAGAATCAAAGAGCGAAAAAGAAACTGAGCATGAAGAGGGGTCTCACCCAGACCGTGGCATTATCATTCATCTGACATGCTCATGTCCTCTCCAGTTTCTCCTGCACACGAGGTCGCTGAAGCACCATTGCTGGAGTCAGGCATCCCTTAGTCCTCTAAGTGACAGCTTTGATTTATAAAATTTTAAAGTAATGTCACTTCAACGCAAATCACCCACATCATCTAATAAATTGACAAATTATATTCATACATTTTATCACATAAAACTTTGCATAGTTCAGCTATCCATTTCCACATCTTTTCCCATTTCTTCCTTCAAGTCTCCATTAACTCTTAAGTTACTACTAAAAACCTCAAAATGCATCACCCTGTTTTTTTGTTAAATTCTCCAAAAATATTTTTGTTGTTGAAACTATTTTTCCATAAGGTACATAATATTATATTATCACATTTGACACTCAACATTGTCTAAAATTATTCAATACCTTTCCATTGACAGAAAAATGTGTTAAATTCCTTACACAAAATAAATATTGATTGCTAAATAAGTACTAATTCTTCCCATTTCACCCCTCTTATTTTGCAGAAATATCAAGCTACTAGATTTTCAAAATGAAAAAAAATGATAGCTGATATCTCTCTTATTTAGGAAAATCTTTTTCTTCTACTCAGAATTCCATCTTAAGGTAGTTTCATATATACAATATATACTTGTGTATAAGCCGAGTTTTTCAGCACAAAAGATGTGTTGAAAAACTGGGGTTCGGCTTATACAAGGGTCAGTTGTACCCCAGTGAGGTGTAACATCTCCCAGGTGATTGCCATTCCTCCACTGTTCATTCAAAGCCCCACTGACACTGCAGGGCTTTGAATGTTTGTTTACTCACATCTAACCAGTCAGAGCCGTCCCGTGACATGGATGGCTCCAATTCACAGAAGCACCCGTAGTGATTCACTTACGTAGCCAGCTGAACTGGTAAGGATGTGTCTGTGGTTGCGCTCTGTCTTTCCCCTCTGGTCTCTGTGTTAATTCACATCCTGCATTTCCCATCATAGTCTTATACTCGAGTCAATCAGTTTTTCTGGTTTCCCAGGTAATAATTAGGCACTGCAGCTTATACTCAGGTTGGCCTATATTCAAGTATATACGGTAACTGAAAAAAATGTCCAGTTCTCAATACTTAGATCAAGAATCATTATATTTGAAGCCTCTCTATATTCTTCCAGGAACCTTGTTGTAGTGATTTTTCTTTAATATCACTGTCTTTTCTACGTTAAAGATGATTGTCTATCTAATAACTATCCAACATAATTTTGAGTAATCACTTCTGTTCAACACTTATTTCTGCTATTCTCCACACTTTAGTTGAAATGAATAATACCGACATTTCTTAATTTCAATAACTCTAGACTAATTTTTAATATCTTATATTCCAAACACAGTGTTTTAGATATGCACTGAAAATAGATTACTTTTTAAAAGGATACAAAAATTGAGAAAAAATAAAATTAAAAAGGAACAGGAAAAAGTGCCAAGGCTTATAGAATCAGTAATATTTAAAAAAATTAACTAAGATATAAAAACTAATGAATTCTAATTTTATATCATGCATTAATTCCCCATTAGCAACCAATATCATAGGATTTATCATTATTGAAGACATGATTTGAGTATAACCCACCACACTGCTGAGAGGAAAAAGATCTGAATAATGGAAAGAGGTAAACATAGCTAGATCTCTGTATTCAGTTACATCTCCCTGGATCCACACAGGAATCTATCTATTTCTCTGTGTCTTAAGACAAAGCCCAAAGCACATCTTTACTTCATCGAATCTCTTGCTGAGTTTTGTTATATGTCTTCTTTCTTTGAAAGCTTTAATATATAAAAATTACTAAGTAAACCTGGATGAAATAAAAGGAAAGGACAGAAGGTATTTTCAGGGACTATGAGTTGTGATTTTTCCAGACACTCTACTACATGCATAGTGTTTATAATTTCAATTAATATTCCTCATAAATCTGTGAGAGATTAATTACCACTGCAAATTCATAGATGAAAGCATGACTGAGAACCTAGTTAAGCGTGTCTAGCTAGAATTGACATGCATTTTCTAGACCAGAAAAACTATGCTGATCTAAGGCCTTGGGATGTAAGTTATTCTTAAATTAATCAAGTAGACTAAAGGTATAGAAAAGAAACCATGTTAAAAATGTTCAGTGGGCAAGTATTGCATAATCATCTGACAATCCTTACCAATGACTCCATTTCTTGCCCAGTGAGAAGAATCAGAGTTCCGCAAATTAAGCATTCTGATTGGGTGCACACTCCTGCAGGATTCGGAAGTGTCTCGAAGAGTAATGTGATATTTTGGTGTTTTATATTGATTACTAATTGATAATAAAAACCAATAAAAATGGCTATGATATTCTGACTATCCAATGCAGCAATAAATTCAAGACTTAGTCACAATGCAGAATCAAAAAATAAGTAAATGAATAAATAAAACAGCATTCCTTTTATCTTAAAATATTAGTATATACAAAATAAATCCTCTTCCTCTCAGTCTCTGCTTACTGAGGAATAAATAGAAAATGTCTACTGCTTCTGTGATTTAAAAAGAATCATTTAGTGTATGGATACTTAAAAAAATTCACTGTCATTGAGTCAGTTCTGATCCAGGGTGACATTATTGGACAGGGTAGAACTGCCGGTGTGTTCTGAAACTGTAACTCTTTACAGGAGTAGACAGTCCCTGGTATCCTCCCTAGAGCAGCAGGTGGCATCAACCTGTGTACCTTTTGGTTAGCATCCCAACTCCAACTCCTAACCACTAGGACACCAGTGATGAATACTTAGTGACTCCTATTTGTGCCCAAGGAAATAAAAAGCAGTGTTAAAGATTGTCAGGGCTGGAGGTAAAAATACTGTGAAAACTAAAATTAGTTGAATCCATGATAACAATTCCCTCACTTATCACACACCAGGTAGCAGACATTATTGGGTGGTTTGCACTCATTTCTTACAGTAATTAAGCAAGATAGGTATCATTATCCCAATTTACACTTAAATAAATTGGAACTCAGACAGATGGGTTCGTTTGCACAAGGTCACAGAGACCTGGAAAAGTTAGCTTATGAAAGCAACTCTACTTAATGTTAAGAAGTACATTTACAAACGCAATGCCATTCAGGAGCTCATTCATGACCTTTAATACTTTTACACATATAATTACACTGTTCTTTAATATTGAAGTATTAATTTTAAATCCAGCTCCTCAGTTCCATACTTCTGTGACCTTGAACATCTTACTCCGCATCTCTGTATTTCACTTGTCAATGGGTCATACTGTGGTGGCTTGTGTGTTGCTGTGATTCCGGAATCAATGTTACCAGTATTTAAAATCCCATCAGGTTCACCCAACAGAACCTTTTTCCAGCAGAGATTTCAGACTAAGAACAGACTGCGAAGAAGTAACAGAGGGTCTACTGCAGAGGACACATACAACTTTAGGAATAACATGAAAACATTGTCAGGTATTGATAACCTCATGAAAAGAAGCAGGACCTTGTCACAAAGGAGAACAAAAATACAAGCCTCAAACTGCAATATTGGAAGATGCTATAGGTAAAATATTGAGTGATTCAAGAAGAATTAAAAGAGCGTGAAAAGAATATGCAATCGGCATACCAAAAACAAACAAACAACAATTATTGGGCATTCAACCATGTTCAGAGGTGGCATCTGATTAAGAAACGATGGTACTGAAGGAAGAAGTTTAGGCTGAAATAATTAGCCAAAAATAATGCCCCAGAAATAGAATATCAATTAAAACATTTCAACAAGTATGAAGCACTGGAGCACCCATTCTTCAGCACAAAAAATGTAGGTGACAATCACTTACTAAGTCACTGGTAGAGATCAATAACTGAACATAGTCCAAATCAAGGTAACCAAATTGAATGCTCAGATCACAGAACAATATCATTGACACCGCACACAAGCAAAGTCGTTCTGAAGATCTTCCTACAATGGTAGCGTCGGGAGAGTGACAAAGAGCTGCCAGAAGTTCAGGCCAAATTCAGAATAGAAAGCCAAAGGATATCACAATTGACATCAGATGCATCTTGACCCAAAGCAGAGAATACCAGCAAGTTGTTTACTTGTTTTCTATGGAAAATTCCAAGGAATTCAACTGTGGGGACCATAACACACTATTGACAGCCTTACAAAGAATGTGATTTCCAAAACATCGCTTTGTGTTCTTGTAGAACGTGTACATGGATCAAGAAGCAGTTGTGAAAGCAGGGCAAGCACATACTTCATGGTTGGACCATGTTTGCATCCTTTCACCGTACTTATCCAACCTGTATCCTTGGCAAATTATCAGAGAAGGTGGATTCTAAGACCAGGAATGTGGCATCTGGATTGGAGGAAGCCGTATCAACAACCTGGGAATGCTGATGCTACAACCTTACCAGGAAGAAGGACTTGCTGCACTTACTGATGAAGATAAAGGATTGCAGTCTTCAGTGTGGAACATAATTCATTGTAAGAACAACCAAAATCCTCACAACTGGACCAACAGGTAACAACATGATAATCAGAGGAAAGACTGAAGTTGTCGATGATTTTGTTTCCTTTGGCTCTGCAATAAGTGCTCATGGAAGCAGCACCCAATAGGTCAAAGAACTCATTGCATTCGGTTAATCTGGTGCACAAGACCCCCTCTTGATTTTCTGAAAATTAAGGAAGTTACATTGAGGACTAAGCTGTGTGCTCTTTACCAAAGGTGTGGGATTCTCAATTGCCTCGACTGCATGTGAGAGTTGTACATTAGACAAGGAAGACTGTAGAAGAATTTATGCATATGGATTTATAGTGCTGGCGATGAATATTGAAAGTGTCATGGACTGCCTAAAGAACAAACAAACCTGTCTTAGGAGAAGCTCAGGCATAATGCTCTGGGGAGTCAAGATGTGGAGCCTTTATCTCATAAACTGTACGTGTTGTCAGGAGAGACCAGCCCCTGGAGAAGGACTTCATGCTCGGTAAAGTTGAGGTGTGTGAAAAAGAAGAAAGTCCTAGACAAGATAGACTGACAGAGTGACTGAATTGATTGACTCAATTAAAAGAACAATTGTGCAGTTGGTGCAGACCAGGTGGCAGATCATTCTGTTTTACATGTGCGTACTATGAGCTGGAACTGATTGGATGATGCCTAATAACAATAACAATAGTAACTCCCTCACAGAGTAGTTAAAAGGCATAAATTAGCTACGCACTCTCTAGACTGGAGGGTGACACAAACCTCCTCTAAAAAATCAGGTAATAAATAGTTAGAATTAGCGGGTCATAACCTCTCTAGATTAGTTGCTCAACTCAGTTACAATAGCATGTAATGAATAATTCTGTTATTAAAACCAAACTAAATGTATAAATTAATGAGTGTATCAGTGTTGCAGTAAAACTTTATAAACAAAACAGGTGGTGGGTCACATCTGGCCTGCACATGTAATTATGCCAAGCCATACAGTGTATGTGCTGAATAAGCATTAGTTACTTTCACTGCCGTTTCTATTCTCTTTTTATTAACAGAGAAAATAGTAGGCTCAGAGAGGATAAGTGCCTTCCTCAGGTCAAACAAATAGTATATTCACAATGGCTAAAACTTGAATCTAGACTTCTAAATTTGAATGCAGTGTTTCCTCCTTAAAATCCTGATAAGAGTACTTGCATAACTCCAGTGACCTTTCTGATTCGTCTCTTATAAGCACCTCGCCATTACAGTTTGCTTCCTGAGAAATAAGGGCACCTTTTCCATTTCAGGCTCCAACTGCTTACTCACTGAGGTGGAAAAACAAGATTTCTAGATGGGAAAACTCTAATATGTTGATAACAAATGTAAGGTTCCTGAGTTTTGCTGACTATGGGGATCTGTGCTAAGGAAAAGCATAAAACAAAATTTCTATCGCTTTGATTGTCATTTCTAATTAAATCTCAAATAATATGTCATCAAATGAGCCATCACTGTACTTTCTCACTTCCCTGTGGCCATGTCTATTAGGAAAGGCTTGAGTCGTACTCTGATCTTTTATTATCCTTTCCAGCTTACAGGATGTACTTCAAAACACCTCTCCTTGCTTATGTCATGACTGGTCAATCCTCTGAGCATGGTTGTATGTTGGTGTATGATATCCTTTCTCTTATTATGATTAACATCTCATACATTCTATTGTTTTTTTTTCTATTTACGAAAACTTTAAGACTTCCAAGTACACTGTCAGTTTGCAATCACTCGCTCTATGGCTGTCATTTTATATAAATATCGACTTCTCTTCAGCAAACAGGAAGACTCCTTGAAGCCTCAGCCTCCTATTGGAGCAGGGTCCAGAGTTCATTTCCACAGTCTAGGATTTGAATCCAGACCCCTTGGAAAAGGGCTATGACCAAGTTTTACATGTGGCTGATAGTTATATTACAGATATGTAAGATAGCCAAATCTGAAAGCATAGTCCTATGTTATTCTTTCTCACCCTACATGTTTTGCATTTCTTGTATGCATTTCCTTGGGCTATCTTACAGAGAATTGATGTTAAAAATTTGGCCATTAATTATATCCATGTTGATTATCACCAACAATTACTTTTATTAAAAATTCCATACTATTCACATGACTTAAAATATAATGTAAATAATAAGTGATTTAGTAGAAAAATTTCAGTATGGTATTCAAGATTATATAGAAGAACTAGTTTATATATGCGCAGTGGTTGGGTTTTTTTTAAGTTGTTTAAACATGTCTCTGTGTTCAGAGGAGCTCTGGTACCATAGTGGTTTTAATCATTGGACTACTAACCAGAAGATCAGCAGTTCAAAACCATCAAATGTGCTGAGGGAGAAAGATGAGGCTTTCTACTCAAGTAAAGAGTTACATTCCAGGAAGCCTACAGGGGTAGTTCTACCTGTCCTAGAGGGTTGCTATGGGTTGCCATCATTGGCAGTGAGTTTGGCTTCTTGTTGGAGATGGCCTGTGTTCTGTGGATGGCTGTAGATAACTTATCTCCTTAACAAGACTTGATTTAGTCTTGAGTTGCTTTCAAAAGAAAAACCCACTCAAAGCAATGACTTCCGAAGGAAGTGGGTGGCCACGATAAAATCAAGGATAAAAAATCACCTCAGAAGAGTATGATGTGCTTTTTGATATGTCAACGGTTAGCCATGATAAATTCTCCCTAAAACACAGGTAAATCACAAGGACTTATTTATCACGAATAAGTTTTAAGAAAATTAAAACTTGCATTCTGTGAAATAACGGTAAGTGATCTTGAGCCAAATATTTTATTCCCTAGCACAGCAATGCATCTGTTCATTCTTTGAAGATAGAAAGTTCTCTTTCATGAGAGTTTCATTGGGAAAATTACTATCCTACATCTCCAAATTTACCTCCTTTTTCATTACCAAATTCAATTAATATTTCAGAGGACTACAATTTGAGTCCCCACAGGATATATGTAGACCAGTGTTTGATTTGGAAGAAATTAGAGTGTAGTATTCTTTGGGCGGCTGTGGACAGATGGAACCAGTGCACACAGAAATGTAGAACTAGATGGAGAATATTTGGAGGAATAATAGTTTTACATTTTGATATTTTTTGTTTTGCGTAATTTTGTCAGATTTTATCACAATAGTGTAAACTTCCTCCTTATACTGTATTATGCATCTTTTAAAACACATTTCAACTTTCTACTAATTTTCTTATATTGCACATTTCTGTATATACCATATTATTCACAGCAAAAGTACATTATTTTGATCTTTGTAATTAAATGAACAATTTATGTGAGTTGATTTTATGTATTATTAACTATTTTTCTAAAGTATTTTTTACAGTTGTCTTCATAAACTCATTGTGATCCTATAGGACAGGGTAGAATGTTTCTTCTAGGTATCCGAGTCTAATTTTCACAAGTGTAGAAAGCCTCACCTGTCTTCCTTGGAGTGGCACATGATTTCTAAGTGCAGACCTTGAAGTTAGCAGTTCATTGAATAACCTGCTGTGCAACCATGAACTGGAACTAATTCAATGACAGTGACTTTGGCTTTTGGGTTGCAGACATCTTAAAAACTCACTAAATTCTTGCAAGCCTGTGATGGACAGTCTGTTTTATTTGTTTTTGTTTCTTCCTATTAGGGTATATCCAGTGGTTTTATGTCACTGGGGGGTCACCCTCTGGAAGTTGTGTTATATATTTTCGTGTTTTTTGGTAAACCAAACCCAGGATTGATGAAGTAATAGGGACAGCAAGTAGAATAAGGCCCTGGAGCCGGGGTCAGTACGAGGTGGTGGTTGGGTAAAAGGGAGATGAGGTCAATGAATCTTGGAAGAAAAAGTATGTTTAGAAACTCATCGTCTAAGCAATTGTACAATTCTTCTGGATGTGATTGAAGTATGGAATGATGTGATATATGTATTAACTCCCAATTAAAATAAATTAATAGAACAAACAAAGAGACATAGTGCTTTGGGGGCTCTTGCTAAATCCTAGCTCCAATTTAAGTACAATTAGTTCTTACATCATGGCCCTGCTAGATCCTCTCCTTCAGGAAGGGAACAGAGAAGATATGGGTGCTACAGCAAGATGTGGTGAAGAGATTACATGGTCCCAGCTGGGGTCGTGAATGCTTGTTTCCCAACAAGCAGCCATGTAACATGGCAGCTAAGTCCACCTGGAAGAAGCACACCAATATCCGTCACCAAAGGATTATCAATCATTTAATCTGAAGTCAAAGGAAGGATTCGTATCGGAACCTAACTTGTGAGCGTCTGTTTGCAGGAAGCTACGCATGAGGGTGGGGGCCCCAGATTCGTTTGCAGGAACTGCATAGGAAATAAGCCTCTGGTGAAAGCTCTCCATCCACAATTGAGGGATGGGAAGAAATTGCTTAGCAAACAGGGTGCATTGGAGAGATGAATATAGCAGGTCAAAGGCATATATCTGATTTGAACAGTTACAAATTTGTCAATTGATTTCCCCCTCTGACACATGGTGGACCTCACATGGTTTTCTGTATTTATGGTTTTTTTTTTCCTTCTTATTAGGGTTTATCTCAGAAGTGTTATGCCACTGGGGGTCAGCCTCTTGAAGTTGCGTTGTATGTTTTTCTGCTTGAGTGTTTGAAACCCAGGACTGGTTGATGAATGTAGAGGGACAGCAAGTAGAATAAAGGTTTGAGGTGTTTGTGTGTGTTGGGGGGGCGGGGGGTACAAGCTACAGTGGTACAATGGGTGTGGTCCTGTAAAAGGGAGACAAGCTATAGAAGTACAAGAAGAAAAAGAAATTTTGGAGGCTAATTATGGTAGCAATTGTACACTACTGCTTGGCACGCTTCAACTATAGAATGATATGATCTATAAATTGACTCCCAAATAATAATAATAAATTTAAATTTTAAAAACTCACTAAAATAAGTAGGGTAGGATTTAAGGAAACATGCTAATAGAATTCAAATTACAAATGAAAAATATACAGCAAATATAGAACTTGGATCCTCTGATTCCCAATCCTTAAGCTATGTATATCCTATCTCTGAGGTCACTGTGGATACCTATACAAAAAAAATAAGTAGGAGAGTGCAGCAGATATACAATATCAAGATAAGTCTGGATTGGGCTCAGAGCTTGGAGATACAGTCCTGCATTCAAACAATTCACGTATTGATATGTACTAGTTTTTCTTTGGGTGACCCTTTTGAGATCAGAGATGAGAATATTTGGAGAAGATGGTTGATGGTTTTCTTTCTTTTTCAATATAAAAACTATATATAAAAAGAGAGAAAGGAAAACAATAACAGCAAATCACAGATGTCTGTTCCCACCAACACATCAGAGCTACCCTCCACAGGAGCAAATATGTATGTAATGAGAACTATGTGCCAGCATTTCTAGCCCAATGAGATTAATATTAATGTAAGTATCCTCATTTTAAAGATAATAAAACTGAGACTTCAGCAGCTTAAATGACTTCACCAGGGTTACATCTGTTAGGAAAAAGAGCCCGGATTTGAGCCTAGAGAGGTTATGTCTAAGATCTATGCCTTTAACTCCTATCATGTCTGCTTCTCTTACAAGAGTTTTATTATTCAAAATTGTGAAGCTTATTATTTGTTTCTAGATGTGTGACTAGTTATATTTCTTCCTACACTGTGAGCTTCTAAGGTGTGATTTCTTATTTCCAAATAACTAAAGAAAAAATTGCTGTGAGCCAAGTATTGGTGAGAAATAGTTCATTCTCTCAGGAAATAGTGCTGGATGAAATTAAACTGAAATGTATCAGATTAAGAGAAATCACTCAAGCCATCTTCATATATTTTCTTCTAAACATGATTGAACTTTGGGCAGTTCACATATTATGAATGATTCATTTCTCAATCTGTTTTTAAGTAAAATTTGTAAGTAAATAAAAACATAAAGATGGTTTACTACAATTCTGCTTGCAGTATATAGATAGTTTACTATGTAAATACTAAAGCACCTTTAACATAATACAGCAAAAAATATGTGTTGATGCATGCTGCACTTGAACGTTGTGGGATTGATCATTCTTTGAATGGAAGTTATGTAACTCCTGGCTGTACTTATTTTTTTAACTGTGAATTTATAAACTATATCATATAAAATTCCAAGTATTTTCGCTGCTTTTACTTAGAAGAACAGTTTGAGTACATATTTTTAACAGAGGTAACTGATGTGAATAATAGCGGCTATTTAGGCTCTAAGATCACAAGGATGAAGTGGCACAGGACTGGGTTGTGGATTGTTATGATGTGCATAGGGTCGCTGTGAGAACAGAGACTCAGCAACAGCATCTAAGAAAAATAACAATGGGAAAATATTGCAAGATGGAGAGCCTTCTCAGAATCTGGAAGGAATGCATAGATAATATACCCTACCCCCAAAATAATCAATCTTCAACCACTTCAACAGATAGCATACAATCAAGAAGTGATAATATAGAGAGAATAATGCACTTAAGGTATTAGAAATTTTTTTAATTTCCTGGAATTAAAATAATTCCAGTAGAAATGCTTCAAAAAACTAATGAAGCACCAGAGAAAGGAAACTCAACTGATTACAGAAATAATAGAAAAAAACTATCATGAATATACAATGCAACTAAAATCTTGCTGAAGATAATTTAAAACCAGTTTCAGAAGAAGCAATAAACAGGGAAGCTCCCAAAATTCCCACTGAAACAAGGTGCTCATGTTTCGATGCTAGTGGGATCTTGGCAGAAGGCAGGCAATACCCAAAAGATGACTAACGTATTGTTGGCCCGGCAAAGGCATTCACCCTTGTGGGTCAGAACCAATTGCAGGTAACACTGCAAGAAATGGGAATGGCACAACAGTTCATTGTGTTCATATGGCACTTGTGTGTAGACCAAGAGACAGCTTCTCAAACAGCAGAAACGTATTATTCATCTTACAAACGCAGGAAGGTGAGTGTCAGAGCTGTATCCTTTCCGCATAGCATGTATGCTGAGCAAACCATCTGGAAAGCGGAACTGTGTGAAGAAGCATGTAGCATAAGAATTTTGGAAAGGCTTACTGTATGCAGATTACACAATCTTTCTTACTGAATGTGAAGAGGACGTGAAGCACTTACTGAGGACTGTCAAACACTACAGCCTACACTTCAACAAAGAGAAAACAGAAATCTTTACAAGTGGACAAGTGTTCAGCACTTGGCTAAATGGAGAAAAGACTGAGTTGTCAAGGAATTTATTTTACTTAGATCCACAATCAATAATCATGGAAGAATTGGTCAAGAAATTGAATGATATATTACATTGGGCAAATCTATTGCAAAGGATCTCTTTAGAGTACTAAGAAGCAAATTTATCGCCTTGAGGACTTGGGGGTACCAGATTCAAATGGTGGCATTTTCCAGCTCCTCATCTGCATGGGAAAGCTAGACAATGAATGAAGATTTCTGGAGAAGAAATGATGCATTTAAGTTATGGTGTTGGCAGCCAATGCTGAGAGTCCCGTTGCATGTCACAGAAACAAGTCTGCTCCCGAGGAAGTGCTGGCAGAAGGAGGAGACTCAGGGGCCTTCCTACCAATCTCAAGTCTCAGGGAATCAGTTCCTGAGAAAGGACAGCCTGCTTGCTAAGTAGAAGGACAGCAAAGAGGAAGACCTCAATAAACGAGATTAACCAGGGGTTGCAGGCATAGCTTCAAACTTAACCACTTTGAGGCCAACACAAGAACTGGCATGTGCAGTTGTTGAAGAACTGAGGTGACTTGAAGCCATCGTACTGATAGAGTAGTTTGTTTCTTGTGACCAATGGGATTTATGTACTAAGGCCCATTGTTTACTTAGAAATGTATAAATAATATTTACCAACAGCCTATTGAATACATTATGGTGACTTATATGTTGCTATGCTGTTGAAAGCTATACCACCAGCATTTTAAACTCCAGCAATTTTACCATTATTGGAAATGTTTTGTTGAGTTTCTGGACTAAGACACACTGGGAAGAAAGGCCGAGAGAATGGCTTCTGATTATTAGCCAATAGAAAGCCTATGGGTCACAACAGAATATTTTCAGATGTATATCTAGACGATGAGCAACCTAAGTTGGCAGGCACTAAACAATAGCCAAGATAATGGACTCAAACGTAGCATTGATTATGAAGCTGATTTAGGCCCAGACAATATTTCATTTGTTGTATAGAAGTTTGCTGCTGGTCAGTGAGGGTTCACCCAACAGTAGCTAAAAGCAATAAATACAAACTAGTAATGCAAATAAAATGAAAATATTCATGTGAGGTTATTAACATATACTTTTAAAAATGTTATTCCCATCAAAGAAAAAAATGGGCTATTGGTAGCATTGTTCCTCAGGAGAAAGACCATAATATATAATATATGGTCTCAGAAACCTACAAGGGCGGTTTTACCCTGTTCTATAAAATAGCTATGAGTGAGAAATCACGTGAAGGAATATTATCTATGGGTTACAAGAAGGGACTATATGAATCATTATACAACTTCAATTGGGGAAGTGAAATAATTTAACTTTCTGCATCTAATAATTTTATGTTAGACCCTCGCTGAGGGCTACAGTCAGTCCATGAAGTATTTAGTGCACTAATTAGGTATAATAGGGGTTTTAAAGGTGTCTATTTAAATGTTTGTGGTGAACATTTTCAGACACTCAGAAAACCCGGCCGCCAATGCTAGTGTTTAACATTTGACAAGAATACCATGGGCTGGATTAAAGCCCCATTCACTCTAATGACCATACACACCCAGAACACCCCTTCTGCACTCCCCTATGTATCTGGAACTGTTCCCTGGATCTCGAGCTTGAAATGATTTTGTCTTTTTATTTCTCTTTTCCAATAGAAGGGAAGAAAACAAGCAATCAATTTTTTTTTTAACAAAGAGGATAGGTAATGTCATTTTGTCTGAAACTAATACTTTTAATCACTGAGGATTAATATTTCCCCCCCCCAAAGCCAATATGCATATAAAAGACACCCGTGTGCACACAGCCCGCAGCAAAGGGACAACACTCGCAGCTTATTTTCACATGGCAATGTCCTGTGACCAAAGAGATAGGCTTGCAAATTACAGGCTACCGTCTTGGAGATCAGAGATGACTAACTCATTACGGAGCATTTTAAAAGTGGAAATGAACAGAAGGGTTTAACAACATAGCTTCACTGATCCTCATTTTCTTATGAGTGATTTCTTGAATCTTCTTAATGCTGACTAAATGAATAGCAAAATGATTCCTGCTATTCACCAGAATAATAGTTGATGGACACTCCAGACACAATTGGAAACAGGGTATTTATAATTCGAACATATACATAAATGAAAAAAGGAGAAAAGAGTACAAATGTGAAGGATTTATGTTGAATTCATTATTCAACCAAAACCACTGCTATTGAGTAGATGCTGATTGATCAGACTCAAGAAGTCTGCTCCTTAAGGTTTTTTAAAATTTTATAGGACCAAATAAGCTAATCTCTCTCCTATATGAGTAGCTGGTGGGTTTGAACCACCATCAGTAGCACAGTGTTTGATGGATTAGGTCATCAACACTCCTCATCTAGTAAATAGAAATGGATAATTCACTCTGATATTTAAAAGCTTGTGTACATTAAGCATGTTTTTAAAAAGTTTTCAGTATAATTTCCCAATGAAATAAGTATGTAAAATTCAGCTAAAATGACTGCAAAATAAAACGTATTTTATTTTATATGGTTGTTATATAAAATTAGAGTAAGAAATTGTAGAATTCTTGAATAGCAAGCAGACTTCTTAGAATTACCAAAAATAGCAAGCTTCTTAATAAAATAATATAATTTTACTTATCTCTCAGTTTTGTGGTTATAATTGTCTTACCTTGAAATAAAATGTTCTGAGGAACAATTGGCAGTTTAGTAAATAGAATCAGTGGGACAAAGAATGTAGAGTGGGGATCACAGTTATCAGACATGGCTGGGAGAGAAACTCAGGCTTCAAAATGCACGTTGACACTCGTGTGTGTCCGTCAAATATCCTGTAGGGATGAAAAGCAATCAGTAGAAATTAATTCCCACCTGATCCCAGGGTAAAACTGTCATTCTGGCTCTTACAACCATAAGATTGTAGAAAAGACAAGGGCACTCACTTCTGTCACTGACCTTTAAAAAGGACACTTAATAGAGTCCTAAAATCGACAGTGGGTAAATCAGACAACTCTTGCCTTGATTAATCATAAAGTATTTAATTTTTAATGGCACATAATTACACATTGAGATGAATTAGCTGAAGAATTTTGGTAAAATACACATTTAAAAAGAAACTTTTTGAACCTCTTTATACAGAACTTCTTTATACAGAAGGATGACAATTTTGGTTTTAGAAAAAGATAAACATACAGTATAATCAAGTCTATTTAACCCACTTTAATACACATACACAAATATTATTAATATGTCATCTTATTTATTTATTTATTTAACATTTTATTAGGGGCTCATACAACTCTTATCACGATCCATACATATACATACATCAATTGTATAAAGCACATCCACACATTCCCTGCCCCAATCATTCTCAAAGCATTTGCTCTCCACTTAAGCCCTTTGCATCAGGTCCTCTTTTTTTCCCTCCTCCCTCCCTGCTCCCCCCTCCCTCATGTGCCCCTGGCAATTTATACACTGTTATTTTGTCATATCTTGCCCTATCCGGAGTCTCCCTCCCCCACTCCTTCTCTGCCGCCCAACTCCAAAGGAGGAGGTCACATGTGGATCCTTGTAATCAGTTCCCCCTTTCCAACCCACTCACCCTCCACTCTCCCAGCATCGCCCCTATCACCCTTGGTCCTGAAGGTATCATCCACCCTGAATTCCCTATGCCTCCAGCCCCCATAACTGCTGAAGCCAAAGCGGGTGAACAAGTAAATGTGGTGAAGAAAGCTGATGGTGCCCAGCTATCAAAAGAGATAGTGACTGGGGTCTTAAAGGCTTGAAGATAAACAAGCGGCCATGTAGCTCAGAAGCAACAAAGCCCACATGGAAGAACACACCAGCCTGTGTGATCGATTGGTCCCGAAGGGATCAGTTATCAGACATCAAAGAACAAAAAATCATATCATTGGCTGCACACCTCCATGATAGAATCGCTGAAGACAAATGGGTGCATAAGCAAATGTGGCGAAGAAAGCTGATGGTGCCCGGCTATTGAAAGAGATAGTGTCTGGGGTCTTAAAGGCTTGAAGGTGAACAAGCGGCCATCTAGCTCAGAAGCAAAAAAGCCCACATGGAAGAAGCACACCAGCCATGCGATCACGAGGTGCCAAAGGGACCAGGTATAAGGCATCATGCAAAAAAAAAATATATATATATATGTATATATGTATATATATGTGTGTGTGTGTATGTATATATATATATATATATCATATTGAATGAAGGGGGAAGAGCAGAGTGGAGACCCAAGGCTCAAGTGTTGGCCACTGGAGATCCCCTGATAGAGGGGTTTAGGAGAGGAGATGGGTCAGTCAGGGTGCGAGGTAGTACTGATGAAGAATACAGTTTTCCCCCAGGTCCTGGATGCTTCCTCCCCCCAACTACCATGATCCAAATTCTACCTTGCAGGACTGGATAGGGAAGAGGTTGTGCAGTGGTGCATATGGGGCTGGAGTCATCTTTTTATTTTATGGAGCTGAAGTTTTTATTTCCTTACCCTCAAAAATTATTAATGGATTAAGGTTTAAGAATAACTGATATGAGAATTCACAATATCTAAGAACCACTTTAAATATTTTTGGTTTTTTAAAATTTGTTTTACTTAAGAGAATAAAAGTAAATATCTTTAATCAAGGAGGCATGGGTGGATCATTCAGTAATAAAATTCTCCTCCTTCATTGGGAGTGTGTGTTGCTATGATACCGAGCAAGTTTCAGTGGCGTTCCAGCTTATGATGAACTAAAACACTCCGTGACCTACTTCCAGGTATCACTTAGTCAAAACCCTAGGATCAGATGAGCCAATCTTATCAAGCAAAGTAGGCAACAACTTGACGGCAACTAACAACAACAATCGCTAGTTAAGGCACTAAACGAAAATTTTTAAAACCTCAGGAAAAAAATTCCTTTAAATATTTAAAGAAAAAGTGTTAAAAATTGTACTTACTTCTGTGATGTTGTTCCAACTCATAAGGAGCCTTTGCACAATAGAATGAACCACTGCCTGGTCCTGCAACATTTTCACCATTGTGTTAATATTCCATCCAATCAATGAATCCACTGTGTCCATCTATTTTGCCAAAGGTCGTCTCCCTTTACACAGCCCCACTACTTCACCAGACATACTGCCCTTCTCCAGGGACTGGTCTCTCCTGACATGTCCAAAATCCATGAGAAGTTTCACCATCCATACATCTAAGAAACATTCTGGCTGCATTTGTTCTGAGGCAGATTTGTTTGTTCTTTTGCAATCCATGGTACTCAGTATTCTTCACCAGCACGCAGAATTCAAATTTAATAATTCTTCTTTATTCAATGTCCAACTTTCACATGCATCTATGGCAATTGATAATACCATGGCTTCGGTCAGGTGTACGTTAGATCTTAAAGTGATATCTCAGCTTTTCAACACTTTAAATAGCTCTTGCTCAGCAGGTTTGCCCATGCATCTTCTGACCTGTATACTGATGGTACCATGAGCATTGGTTGTGGATCCAACCAAAACAAAAACCTTGACAATGTCAATCTGTTCACCTTTAACTAGACGTTACCTACTGGTCCAGTTGTAAGACAATGGTTTTCTTCACACTGAATTGTGATTCATACTGGAGGCTGTAGCTTTTGATCTTCATTAACCAGTGTTTCAAGCATTCTTCACTATCAGCAAGCAAGGTTGTATCATCTTTGTATCTCGTGTTGTTGATAAGCATTTCTCCAATCCTGATGTCACATTTTTCTTTAAATAATCCAGCTTCCCTGATTATTTACTCACACAAATTGAATAAGTATGGTAGAGAATTCAACCCTGAAACACAACATTCCTGATTATAAAACATGTAGTATCCCCTCATTCTGTTCACAAACTGCCTCATGTTCCGTGTACAGGTCACTCATGAGTACAAGGTAGTGTTCTTGGATTCTCGTTCTTCTCAAGCCAATCCCTGTCCACAGTGTCGTACGGTCCACACAGTTGAATACCTTGACCTAGTCAATAACACACAAATAAACCTCTTTCTGGTGTCCTCTACTTTTAGTCAAGATGCATGAAATGCCAGCAATGACATCTCTAGTTCCATTCTTTCTTCTGAATCTGGCCAGAAGCTCTGCTAGCTGCCTGCCAGTCTACTGCTACAACCATATTTGGATGATCTTCAGCAAATTTCACTTGGGCATGATAGTGATGGTATTTTCTATCATTTTTGCCTTCTGGCAGGTCATCTTTCTCAGAAATTGGTACGGATGTGGATCTCTTCCTAGCAGTGGGCCGAGTAGCAGTCTTACAAATCTGCCTGATATCGAAGAGTGCATGCTTCCAGTGCTTCACTAGCTTGGAAACACTGCAGTTAGTGGTCGACAAGCACATAGAGTAGTGTTTCTCAACTGTCTTAATGCCGCGACCCTTTAACACCTCATGTGGTGGCGACCCCCAACCATAAAATGATTTCAGTTGCTACTGCATCACTGTCATTTTGCTCCTTTATGAATTGGGCGACCCCTGTGAAAGGATCGTTCGACCCCCAAAGGGGTCAAAACCCACAGGTTGAGATCCTCTGGCCTAGAGCCTTATTTTCAGCTAATAATTTCAGGGAACTTTGAAGTTCTTCATCAGCCCCAAAGGTTCTTGCTCATATGCTACCTTTTGATACAGTGGTCTGCAGGTTGGAATGTTGTTCTTAGAGGCCATCAAGTCGGCTCGACCTCAGAGAGGCCATATGCAAAGGGATAAAGCACTGTGTGTGCCTTTGTGTCATCACAATCACATCAGTCCATCACATTGAGGTCTTCTTTTGTGCTAACTCTCTACTTACTGCTATTGGAACTGCTGAGAATCAAATAAAATACATAAAAAAATAAGTGTTGATATAAGATGTAATTGGATGTTAGCAATAAGATTTTAGTAATCTCTAAAATAAAATTAAAAAAAACAGTGGGTACCAGATTTGTTGGAGCTAAAAAAATCAGTCTTGAGAAATATCATGTATGCATAGTTTTAAAGTTTTTTTTAATCCTTGTATTGGGGGCTCCTACAGCTCTCATCACAATTCATACATATATCCATTTTGTCAAACCCATTTGTACATGTTTCCATCATCATTTTCAAAACATTTTCTTTTTACTTAAGACCTTAGTATCAGCTTGTTTTCCCCCTCTCCCACACTCCCTCTCTCATAAATACTTGATAACTAAAAAAAATGTTTTTATCATGTGTTACACCTACCTCTATCTCCTTTCACCCACTTTTGTGTTGTCTGTTCCCCTGGGAGAGGGTTATATTTAGATCATTGTGATCAGTTCACCCTTTGGCTCCCCACCTTACCCTTATCCTCTGGTATCACTACTCTCATTATTGGTTTTGAGGGGTTTTCTGTACTGGATTCCCTATGTTGTGAGCTCTTATTTGTACCAGTGTACATGCTCTGGTCTAGCCAGATTTGTGAGGTAGAATTGGGGTCAAGATAATGAGAGGCTCAGAAGCAATAAAGTCCTCATGGAAGAAGTACACCAGTTCGCCCCACCCTCCCACTATCATTATCTCAGTTCTACCCCTCTCCCTGAGCTGTAGCTTCAGTGCTGTCCTCTGAAGTGCATTCTTCTCGAGTGGGAGGGGGGGTACGGGGGTGTCCACGTATTTGGGTTTGGGGCCATCCCCTCAGACCTCTTTATTTGTTGCTGCTTCATGCTGATATGTTGCTACATGATGTAAGCCAAGCACAAAACACAAAGTACAATATGAGTCCCCTGAGGTATGTTTATAAATGCCAAAGGGGCATAGGGGACAAGCGACTATATACATACATTCGTAGTGTGAGGTCCAGCTACTCTGGCAGGGGGCAGACCCTGTCCATATGGCAATCTCAACTAAAAAAGAAGGGAAAAGAAAGAAAAAATAAAATCATGGGTAGGGCGGGAACAGGGCACTAACCCACCCAAGGGGCGTAATCTCCACAGGAGAGGGACTGGACTTCAAGGGGAGTGTCTTAAACAGGAATGCCTGTTGATGTTGCCGAGTGCTTTGCCTGCATCCCTCTATCGATATTACCATGTGGTTCTTGTCATTTTATCCATTGACTAGCACGTAGGTTGCTGGTTTTTCATGTATAGATTGTATTATATTAAGGAATTTTCCTATGTTCCTATCTTCTTCAGTGTCTTAAACAGGAATTGGTGTTTGAAGTTGTCAAATGATTTTCCACATCTATCGATATTATCATGCAGTATTTATAATTTTTCATGTCAATGTGGTGAATAATACTAATGGTCTTTGGTATCTTGAACAATCCCTGCATCCCTGGTATGAATCCAAGTTGGTCACAGTGAATTTTTTGTTTTAAATACTATTGTATTCTACTGGCCAGTATTTTTGTTAAAGATTTTTGCATTGAGGTTCATTAGGAATATTGGTCTGCAGTTCTAGATTCCAGTGGGATCCTTGCCAGGATTAGGTATCAGAGTTATACTGATTTCATCGAAAGGTCTCAGGAGTTTGCCATCCTTTTCTATGTTCTGGAAGAGTTTGTGTAGGATTGGTGTCAGTTCTTCCTGGAATGTTTGGTAGAATTCTCCTGTGAAGCCATCTGGCCCAGGGGATGATTTTGTTGGTAATCCCATGAGAAACTTGTCTATTTCTTCTGTTGCTAGGATCTGTTGAGATTCTGGACATCTTTCTGGGCTAGTCTAGGGAGAGCTTATTTTTCTAAGTATTTGTCCATGTGTTCCAATTTGCTGAGTTCATTGGAGTACAGGCCTATATAGCACGGTTTAATTATCCTTTTAATTTAATTATGGTTCGCTGTAATGTCCCCTGTTTTATCCCTCATCCTTCCTATTGAAATTTGTTCCTTCCTATCACTGGTTATGTTTGCCATTGGTCCGTTAATCCTTTCAAAGAACCATATTTTAACTGCATTCATTATTTCCCTCTTGTTTTATTTTTTGTTTTCCCTCTCCTGAATCTCAGTCCTGATTTTTTATTAATTCTTCTGAATCTCAGTCCTGATTTTTATTATTTCTTCTCTTTTGCTTTAGTAGTGTTATCCTGTTGACTTTGCTCTAATTGCTCTAAATTTTGTGTCAGCATATCAGTCATAAGCCTCTCTTGATTTTTCATGTGTGCATGAATTGCTATCAAATTTGCCTTTGCTGTGCCCCCAAAATTTTGACATGTCATATTCTCATTCTTGCCGGTTTCCAGAAACTTCCTAATTTCATCTCTGATCTGGGGCACTACCCACTCCTTTGCAGTATAGTGTTATTGATTCTCCAAGTGTTTGCTCTTATTTTCTTTTTTGTACTTATATTGATTTCCAACCTTATGGTACAGTAGTTGGAGGCAGAATTCTGTATAATCTCTGTTTGCTTGAATTTACACAGATTTGACTTGTGTCCCAGCATGTGGTCTGTCTTTGAGTATGTGCCATGTCCACTGAAAAGAATGTGATCTTTTTCGCATTTGGGTGGTCTCCAAATATCTATCTGAAAATATCTATCAGGATAAATTGTCTAATCATAACATTTAGATCTGCAGCTTCCTTGTTAAACTTCTTTCCCTGTGATCTATAGCTCACTGAGAGTGATGTATATAAAGTTGCCTACTGTAAATATTGAGCTTGTATTCCTTTTTTCAGCTTTTGGAGTGTTTGATGGATTTTGCAGGTCTCTCGTTGGGTGGGTATTTATTAATTATGCTCACTGGTTCTTGGTCTACTGTTCCTGTTAGCATTATAGTGACTCTCCTTATCACTTGCTGTGGTTTGCACCTTGAGATTAATTTTGTCCAAGATTAGGATCCCAACTCTTGCTTTTCTTGCATTGTTATTTGCTTGGTATATTTTTCTCCAGCTTTTGATTCTCAGCCTATTTTTGTCTGTAATCTTGACATGTGTCTCCTGTAGGCAGAAGATGGATGGGTTGTGTTTTGCAAACCAGTCTGCTCACCTCTGACTTTTAATGCCAGACTTTAGCCATTGATATTCTGGGTTACTACTCTATCTGTAGATTCTGTGATGTTATCTTGTACCTTTTGTGTTGGGTGTTTTCCATCTCCCTTTTTAACAGTGTTTTGTGCTGTGTGTTTGTGTGTGTGTGTGTGTGTGTGTGTGTGTGTGTGTGTGACAGGGGGAAGGGGCAGTTCATTTTTTCACTCTTTCCACCATTGAGCCAATGCTATCTTGGGGCCTGTTTCTCTTCGTTTCCCTTTAGGTGGGGTTATTCTATGTGGCAATATCTTATTTGTGCTCGGTGGGTATTGTTCTTCAGCAAGGATCTTATGTTGGGCTGGGTTTCTTTTAACTTGTTCTTTGATATTTTCCTTGTCTGGAAGACTCATAATTCTCCATCTATCTTGATTGATAAATTAGCTGAATAGAGTATTGTTAGGTTTGTGTTGTTTTTCTTCAATGTTTGGAATATATTACTCCACTCTCTCTTCTTCATAGTGTCTGCTGATAGGTCTGAGCATATTCTTATTTGAGTACCTTCCTTGTTTTTTTCCCTAACAGTTCTCATGATTTTCTCATTTTCCTCAAATTTGGATAATTTAACTATTATATGCCTTAGTGACTACTTCTTGGGATTCTATCTCTCTGTTGTTCTTTCATCCTCCCGAATGTTTTGGTTTTCACTTAGTAGGCTGGGGAAGTTTTCCTCTACGAATTTCCTCTCTTGCTGTTGACTTCTTTTTGTGTCTTGTTTTGGTAGTCCTATTATGCTAATGTTGTTCCTCTTCATAACATCAGATGTTGCTCTCAGGTTTCTTCAGCGTCTCTGATTATCTTATCTGACTGTCTTTCTGTTTGTTAAAATCTTTCTGGTTATCCCATAAGGCACTGGGGTTGATTCTCTCCCTCCTCAAGTCTGTTAGCTATGTCAGTGAATTTGCTACTGGTTTTTGTTATCTTGTCCCTTACATCTTGTATTTCCCTTTGGCTTGGGGCCTTTATCTCCTCTAACATCTCATCCCTTTTCTGTATTATTTCCCTCATAACCTGTATGACTCCAAGCAACATTCTGAAGATTTCTTTCTGTGGGAGACCAATGTCTGCTTCTTCTATGCATGTTCTTAGGTTCAGTACTTCTTCCGACTTTGCCTTTTGTTTTTCCCGTTTTTTCATTGAGGTTGTTGGAGCTGATTTCTGTTTCCATCGTGTTGTTTTAGAGGACCCCGACATCATTCTCCAGAAAGTCGTAGAACTCTGGGCTCTCTCTCTGCGAGATTCATAGAAATTCTTTTTTGAACTCCCTGCAGCTTATTGCACTCTGGGTCCAGGCTACAGCTCTATCCTCCTGTGGTTTTACTCTTTTACTAGGCAAATAGTATTCTGTCATTTGTAGAGCAAGCTGGATGGTCTTCTCAGGGGATGCCGGTTGGGTGGTTGTGGACCCAAGAGGATGGCATTGCATTGGATTATCTCACAGTAAGCTGTAGTGGTGTAGCCCACGGAAGCTTGGGGAACCTCAGAGGGTGTTTGGGGATGCATTCTACAATATTAGTGTCACAGAAGGTATGTGGTGTGCCCGCTTTGGTGTAAAGCACTGCAAATAGTCGGCAGAATTTCCCTAGTTGGTTAGATCACTGCATAGGTTGGACATAGGTTCCTGCAGCAAAATGGATACCTGGAGAGTGTTGGCAGAGTGACCTTAGGCCATATAAAGCACTATGGTTGGCAAGAGGAAGTTCATTCAGCCATGTGGTAGAGTGGAGGATGGGCATGGCCTCCCCCAGCCATGTGAAGAATTTTGGAAAGGGGGCAGAGGTTTCCCAAGCCAACTGGAGAACCCCAAAAGGTGGGTGGGACTTCCCTCAGCTGCCTAAAAGGCCTTGGAGGGTAGGCATGAGTTCCCTTGCTGCAGAAGGTGGGTGGTATTTCCCCAGTCATGTGTTATGCTGAAGAGGGTGGAGCTCCCCCAGATGGGTGGAGGGTAGGTGAAGTGGACTGGCCTGGAGGCCAGCAGTGGCATGTGAGAGGAAAGAGGAAAAAATAAACCAAACCAGTTGAGCCCTCTGAGACTGTGTGTGTGTGTAGGGGTGTGGGGGGAGCAGAGAGAAGAGAGAGAAACAAAAAGAAAGATGGCTGATTCCTGATTGCCTGACCATGGGGCTGGAGGGATTTAAACCCTGCCCTGAGGTGGCAGTATGTTGTGGATCTGTTGAATTAAAGCCCTTGGGTCAGCCAAAGAAGCCCAGCTTTGGCTGAGACCCTGGCAGGGCTAAGGTTAAACATCAGTAGGCCTCCACAGTGTCAAGGCAAAAGCTCATAGCTCCTCAAAACCTAGTGGATCTGTGCTACTTATCTTTATGATGTTCCTTCTGTGACCTGGCAGCATGGAATTTCTCAGTTACTCTCCTGCATTGATTTCTATGAAGTTTCTCTAGTATGTGTTTCTTGGTCATCATCTTGCTGGAAGTTATGAAAAAATAAAATCTTATAATAACACTGCTGGTTTTCCTTATTCCCTAAAACGTTTACCCTTAAATTGACCCTCAAGTATCTTGGACAAATGTTTTATTGTTGTTGTTGTATTCTAACAACTGTGATCTTCAGATCTCTCAATTTTTGGAAGCCTCCTACCATTTGGAAACCAGAACCACCAGTTGTCATCTGGTTGATCCTGACTCATGGAGACAACACAGGTGTAAGAATAGAATTGTGCTCCATAGGCTGTGTGTTTGGCTGTAGAATGTCATGCCTTATTTCTGAAGTACCTCTGGATGGACTTTCTCTCTATCCTTCCCATTTGTACCTAAACATGTACCTTGATTGCCGAAATGGGGGATTATCCTAACATACTTCTCGTTGCAAAATGGTTTTGTCTATGATTTTGTTACCTCAAGCTGTGGTTTCCCTCCACAATCTCCCTTATCTTAGGAATTTGAGAGAGATTCACTTTTCTCACTAATAATTTTTTCTGTGAGTCACATTTTATCTCACTTCCAGAAGAAGGTTACCTTATCCTTTATCTTCTTTATCCCCTGTGTTGGTAATTGTCTTCCACTTCTCAATTTCCATGTATTTCTTTCTACAATCATTTAAAGAGGACACTTTTTTCTAAAAAAAAAGAATAAAAATCAAATATACAAATATACCAACATACACACTCAAATATTAGTATTTCCCTCAGACAACTCAATAAATGCCTAATGATTTGAAACTTGAGTTTAATTATTGAATTAACTAAATGATTAGCATCGCACTTGTGTTTGTGCATGCGTTTATGCTTGACTCATGCATTCAGCTAATTATCATAAAATAATCATCATTAATAAAGTCCTTGATTTCAAGTGTCTATCATATTTCCCATCACTGATATTTCACTATCATTCCTAACACATTCATTTTGGCTCCCATGATGCCAATATGAAATGATCTTTGCATTTCAAATCTTGTTATATAATCCATACCAGCCCGTCCTATTGAAATTTATATTCTCTGAATGCTATCCCTGCTCTTGTCATTTTTCTCTACCTGCCATTTCTTTCATATATTACTGTGATGTTTTATGCATTTTAAGTGTCAAGGACAATAATAGATTGTGATCAAGAAATTTTTAAAAATGTATTACTTTGGGTACAAGACCTGTTCAGAGTATTAAAGCCCAAAGATGTCACTTTCAGGTCTAAGATGCCCCTGACCCGACAGAAGCTATTTTCAATCAGTTCATAGGCATATGGGTGATGGGAAATGATTAAAGAGAACAACTTATACATTTGAATTATGGTGTTGGCAGAGAATATAGAAATTATCATGGACTACCAGGAGAACAAATACATTTTACTTGTGAGAAGTATAGCCAGACTTTTCCTTAGAAGTCTGGATGGTAAGACTTTAACCTCTTTTGTGTATGTTATGGAGAGAAAGCAGGCCCTGAAAAAAGTGTCATCATGCTTGGGTAATTAGATAGTAACAAAAAAAGAGGAACACCCTCAAGGAGACAGACAGACACAATAGTTGCAACAATAATCTCAATATAACAATCATAAGTATCACACAAAGCCAGGTAGTGCTATGGATCACAACTGATCTGATGGAACCTAGCGATACCAAATAGTACTCAGTAGCTTTTCCATAAGGGATATTGCATAGGCTGTATTTTATAGCTAATCACTAGCAGACTAAGTATTTGGAAGAATAGTAACATCTATGCCCAGATAGTTAGGTAATTCAGACTCACAGCGATCATATTGGATGGAGGAAAATTGCTGCATAGGGTTTCCGAGACCGACAATCTCCAGAGAAACAGACAACTCCATCTTTCACCTGAAGGGAGGCTGGTGGGTTTGAATTGTAATTGTGAGGTTAACTAACTCAATGCTTAATCCACTGCTTAATTGCTTAATCCACTGCTGCACCATGGTACCATAATATATTGTGTCAAATAAAGGTCTATTGAATAGATGAGTTGGTAAATAATTCAATATCTCACTGGGTACAAGAAGCCAGTCTTTTTCGTGTGTGTGTGTGTGTGTGTGTGTGTAATCTAGGTGAACATTCAATCAGTTTCCTACTTAACACATTTATTTTATTTCCGTGTGATATTGGTTCCAGTTTTTACAATGTGTCATAACTCTCATTAAATTCATTTTTCTTTACCTATCTCCTTGATCTAATGTCTCTTTCCTTTCTTGCTTTTTGATCTTTGCTTTTAAGTAAATATTGGCCATATGGTCTTACACAGTTTATTAAGGAACCACATACCCATGGTTTAGATTGTCTATTGTGGAAGCTAATCTACTATTTAGCTGAAAGTTAGCTTCAGTTCCAAGTTCAAAGGATTCTTAAGACAATATTCTTGGGTGACCTTCTGATCTTTATTTGCCCAATAAATCTTGCATTTTGTAGAAATTTTACTCTTGTTCTATGTTTTTGTCACATTCTATCTGGGATCTTCCCTGGGCAAAGTAGTCAGTTGTGGGAACCATATACCATCTAGTTCTGATTTCAGGTAGAAAGTCTATGATATACACCTGTTATTTACAACTTTCTTAAACTCTCTGAATGTTAGGGTCTTCCCCTGTACAATTGTCCAGCTTGTTTCCATTCTTTCAAGACTACAATGAAATACCAATTATGGGATTTAGGTGAAACATACTGCTTGTATACAGGAGCCCACGTCACATAATGTTTACACTTTGGGCTGCTAACCTAAAGGCCAAGAGTTTGAAACCACCAGCTACTCAGTGAGAGAGGAAGGCGGGTTTCTACTCTGCCCTAAATGTTGTTATGAGCCAGACTTGACTTGACAGCAGGGAGATTTGTTTGTTTGTTTCTATTGTGTTTACATAGATTAAATGCATAGCTGTGACTATTAAGTTTTCACAATTACTTTATTCACAACCGAGAGCTGCACAGCACTGGACACATTCAGTTTCAGAGACACATTGATTAACTGGAGTGAAGTTGATTAGGAAGGGAATACATTATTCTTAAATATAACAACTGGTACTTTATTAAAACCAGCCAATTTTACATGGAAAAAAAGTTTGCTGAGGAACCAGTCTCATTCTATAATAAAGACTGTAAAATATTATTTAGTTTCCATCAGCTTTTCTTATAAAAAGTGGCTTGCTTTATGGTGCAATCTGGAAAGACTATTGTATATAGAGAACCAGGAGATGGAAATAAGATTGCTGATGCTGAGGTAATAGTGCAGTCCATTTTTTGTTTATATGTTTTTTTGATCAAGTCAAACACACACGCACACACACACAATTATGCAACCTTCATAAATTCAGATTGAGTAGATCCAAATTCAAATTTAAGGAAAAAAATAATAAAATCTTAGCATAATGAGTTCTTCATTATATATCTTCCTATGGTTCCAGGGATCTAACAGGGGGAAATGGCTTCTGGGAATAAGGAAATTGGCTCTATGATTTCTTAGAGGCTTTCCATATCTGTCTCCTTAAATGTAAAATTAATATTGTGTCATATCATTCCAAAATCTCTAAAAGCTCTGAGACCATATAACTCTGTTACTTCAATTTACCCCTTCCAGCAGTCAATATAAAAAGACATGTTACATTAGGTAAATCTGCCATACAAAACCTCTTGAATATTTAAAAGCAAGGAGGTAATATGAGGACTAAGATGTACCTGACCCAAGCCATGCTATTATCAATTGCCTCATATGCGTGTGAAAGTGGGACATTGAATAAGGAAAACTAAAAAAGAATCAATGCATTTGAATTTTGTGCTGGGGAAAAATATTGGAAGTACCATGTACTGCTAAAATATATCTTGGAAGTAGAGCCAGAATGCTTTTTAGAGGCAAGGATGCTAAGAATGCTTCTTGCATACTTTGGACATGTTTTTAAGGGAGACCAGTCCCTGGAGGAGGATACCATGCTTGGGAAAATAGAGAAAGTAGAGGGGCAGAGTAAAGAGGATGGCCCTCAAGAACAGAGCCTGATCCAGTGGCTGCATCAATGGGCCCAAGCATGGGCACAATGGTGAGCAAGGTAAGGATGGCATTTTGTTCTGCTGTAGTGTTGCTATGGGTCAGCTCTAGCTTGATGGCATGTAACAATGATGTGTAAATTTAATATTATTATCTTGGAAATCTTCATCCTTAAGGAATTCAATTACACAGACTTGTGTTTCAATTAATATCAAGGATTAAGAAATACTTTAATATGAATGGCCAGATGCAAAGCTCCTAAATTATACTTTTACCAATTAACTGGATATGGGAGTCATTTATCCTATATTTTAATTAAATATACATTAAGTTTTCCAACATGCTCTTCTTTGATGGATAGTACACTAAATGCAGTTTAAATCTGTTCATGCAAGAAATGTCCCATATTTTTGTAAAGTAAAATTTTCCCAGAAGAAAATTGAGCTTTTTTTTTTGAAGATAGGAAATTAGAATTTTCAAATTACTTTGTGAAGAGAAGGACTCAGGTTATATAATTAATGTTGAATTGAGTTAAAGTAAATATTCTAGTTTAAAAACCTACGCATTATTGAGAACATAATGGTTAACATGTTTTTACTTAGTTTGGAAGAAATTATGTCTAATTAAAAAGACCTCAGAAAGCTCCCTAAAGCTTCAGCGAACAAGAGACCTGGGAAAGCAACATTTCTTTGTATTTAATTGTTATTCTTGAACTTACTGCCTAGTCTTCTCTCTACACTCTTATCCAATTCTGAGCAATGTTCATCTTATCAGATGTTAATACCACTTCCTAGTTATCTGTTTATTTCTCTACATCCCAACAGGAATCATAAATTCCTGAAGGTCAGAAACAGGATTAATTATCTGTATCCCATTTCCCATGTTGTAACTCTATACATATTATGTGTAAATCCAATGATAAATTTGTGCACTTGACTAAGAAGCCATCCATCCACTTAATAGACTTAAGCTTTGTTATACTGTTCTAATGTCAAGTTTCACTCATGCGGACCCTGAACACTTTCGGATAAATGCCTCCTTGTTCTGTGCCAGACTCATTTGGGGATGAGAATTAATTATACTCTTGTAAACCACAGAGTTTTTATTAGCTAGTTTTCCAAAGCAGATCACTATACATTTTTTCCTAGTCTGTCTTAGTTTGGAAGCTCTTACATTAACATCAGAACAATAAACAAGCCTCTGTTGGCAGTTGGGTAGTAGCAGCGTGTGAAGTGCATTGGCCATCTAGCCATGTTTCTCACATGGAAGGCAAAAATAGTACCACTGAACTACCATTCACCCGGATTTAACATAGAAGGCATATTTTACAAAGAAAATAATAATTCATTAATAACTAGTTCTAGATTCCTTTTCTTTTCAAAGCTACCACAAGCAAGAACATACTTGTTAAATATTTGTAAAAGGGAAGGGACTTGTGCTGATTGAAGTAGTTGCATCCTGTCTAACTAATTTTTAAACAATACAGTGTCTGCCATGTAGCGCCAGCTCATTTAATGTTAGCTTAGCAGGTCCGAGGAAGTCTTTAGAAAAACAAGTGAAATGTGAATAAAGCATATTTTAAAAAGAAATTTTAAATGTACAATGTCATAGTCAAACAAACAAATGCTCAAGTGACTCATTTAGGACACAGTGTTAGAGAAAGGTCAAGATTGTAGAGTTTATAATAGTTAACTTCCAGATATTTTTTTCCAGATATTTTCTTTTCAGGCAATTCTGGGTGACTTTCAATCTCCAAACATTGGTTAGTAGACAAATCCATTAAACTTTGTACCGGTCAAACACTACCTTTATCTAATGAAATTTTCCTTGCACCATGATGGATCACATTGCTGTTGTTAGGTGCCATTGAGTTGGTTCTTACAGGCACACAATGGGCAACAGAACAGAACGCTGCCATGCCCTGTGCCGAAGGCATGCTTGTTCTTATGTTGGAGCTAATTGTTGCTGCCACTGTGTCAGTGCATCTTGTTGCGGACTGTCGCTTTGCCCCTGCCACTATGCTAGGTGCAGCATGCTGACCTTCTTCAAGGAAGCATTGCATGTACAAACAGGATGTCCAAAGTACATGCCATTAAAGCTAGTCTTCCTTGCTGCTGAGGAGCATTCTACTTGTGCTTCTTCCAAGATAATTTTGTTGTTGTTATTTTGTAGTTCACAGTACTTTGAGTAGTCTTTGCTAGCACAACAATCCAAACACACTCATTCTTCTTTTTGGTTTTCCTTATTCAATAGCCAACGTTCACATGCAGAAGAGCTGATTGAAGATAACATGGCTTGTCTTGGGCATGTAATATTCTTGCTTTCGAAACTACAGTGAATCTTGTGCAGCAGATTTACCCAGTTCAATTTGTCATTTGATCTCTTAACTGCTGCCTGCAAGAGTATTAATAGTGGATCCAAGCAAGACGAAATCATTGATACTTCAATCTTTACTCCATTTATCACAGTGTTACCTATTGGCCCAATGTGAGGACTTTTGTTTTCTTTACATTGGATTGTAATTCATACTGAAGGCTGCAGTAACCTTGAGCGGCATCAGCAAGCACTTTCCCATGGTCAACAAGTAAAGTTGCGTCATCTGCATATCGCAGGTTGTTAATAAATCTTCCTCTACCCCTGATGCTGCATTCTTCTACATATTCTTGATAGGCTCTGATTATTTGCTGACCAACAGACTGAGTAAATCTGATCAGAGGCTATGACCCTGATGAATGCCTTTACTGATTTTACACCATGCAGCATGCACTTTTTCTTTCACAACATTGTCTCTTCTTGGCATAGAGGAGTGCTTCTCATGCTTTATCAGCTTGTTGAAATATTTCAGTTGGTATCTCAATTGCTTGAGCCTTGTTTTTGGCTAGTGTCGCTCAGGGTTCTTCCTCAGTACCATTGGTGCCTGCTCAGATGGCACTTCTAGAAATGGTTGAGTATTCGACCTGTGTATTATTACAATCTTATTTTCATAATTGCTGAATTCTTCAACATATAACCCATAGAATCTTTCAATAATGCCGTTCAAGGCTTGGATTTTCTCTCCAATTCTTTAATCTAGTTATTTTCTGATTATTTATTCTCTATTTATTTTGTTTTCCAATTCTCTGATTAGGATATGCTGAGTATGTCCTTCCATTTTTGTTTTCTAACTAGGTTTTTGCCCTTTTTTATAATATATAGCTATGTCTTTTCCAGCTGCCCCTTGAAATGGGCTATTAAGCTCTATCATCATTTATTCCTTTGTCTTAGCTACTCTATGATATATTGATTGTTTTTCATTGTTTCCTTGTGTGGATGTTAAGAGCAAGTGTCAACGTCTCTTCTGACACCCACATTGATCTTTTCTTTCTTTCCTCATCTAATGAATTGTTGCTTTCTTCATGTATGGTGGCATTGATGGTATCACAGTTCCTATCAGGACTTCTGTTATTAGTGTTCTATGTCTCAAATCTGCTCTTTTGATGTTCTGGAAATTCAGGTGGAATATACTCATGGTGCTATTTCAGCTCTCTAATGTTTTAATATCTTCGGCTTCAATTTGAATGTAAATATGAGAAATTGGTGATCTGTTCCATAGTTGGACCCTGGATTTATTTTAGCTGCTTGTATTGAACACCTCCATTGTCTCTTCTTAGAGATATGATCAATTTGATTTCTGTTTATTCCATCTGGAAGTCCCAGTATATAGTTGTACTTTGTTTTGTTGAAAAGGAACTTTCTATGAAGTCATTGGTCGTGTAAAATCCTAATGTGGCCCAAGTCTTCCTACTATTCCTGCCAGAGGCCTTGATGGTGTCCAGCTGTGCTTAACTCTGACCTTTGACACTTGCCTCTGCAATGCCGCCCAAGAAACAGGCTCAGGCAAGGGGCAGCAATAAAGCAGAGCAGAAAAGGAAAGAAAAGATCATCAAAGACCAACTTTTTTTCCTGAAAAATAAGAAAGGAGCAAATCAACAGAAGTTGATCAAGGCTGTGACTCATCAAGCTAAATTTCGTGAACAAAATCCACTTCAGGCGGCACAAAATGAAGCGAAAAAAAAAATTGAAGATGACAAGAAGAAATAATTAATGGAGCTAATTGAACTATTCAAACCCGTAGTTACTGCTCAAAACATAAGTAAAGGCACAGATCCCAAATCTGTGGAATGTGCATTCTTCAAACAAGCACAGTGCACTAAAGGGGATAAGTGTATGTTCTCTCATGACTTGACTCTAGAGAGAAAATGTGGAAAGTGAAGTGTTTACATTGATGGGAGAGATGAAGAACTAGAAAAATATACCATGGATAATTGGCATGAGAAAAAACTGGAAGAAGTAGTGAACAAGAAGCACGGTGAGGCGGAAAAGAAAAAGCCAAACACTCAAATAGTGTGCAAGCATTTCCTTGAAGCTATTGAGACCAACAAGTATGGCTGGTTGGGAGGTATTCCCTGGGGAGGGTGATATGTGTATGCATTGTCACACACTGGCCCCTGGATTTGGGTTGAAAAAAGATAAAAAGAAAGAAGTGAAAGAAGATGAAATTTCATTAGCAGATCTCATTGAAAGACAGCATTCTGCCCTACGTCCAAATTTTACCAAAATCAAGCTAGACTCTTCTCTTGCTTGGCAAAAATGGAAAAGATAAGAAAAGATTCATAAACTTGAGCAAGATCTGGAAAGAAGAAAGCTGACTTCAAAGCAGGAAAAGCACTAGTGATCTGTGGTTGTGAGGTGTTTGAATTTCGTCCTGAACTTGTTGTTGCTGTTGATGATGATGATGATGATGATGATGGTGGTGGTGGTGATGATGGTGATGATGATGAAGCAGATGAGACTCATGACACCCAGGGAATAGGTGGTGAGATTGAAGATTCTGTGAAGGTAAATGACATAGGTGTAAGCCTGTACATTCCAAAAGATGTGGATGAAACAGGTATTACCACAGCCAGTCTTGAAAAACTCAGAACGTATGCATCAGAAAAGGATGAAAGCAACGTAAGTGAAGCTTCTGGAGGCAGGGCAGAAAATGGGGAAAGAAGTGACTTGGGAGAGGATAAGGAAGGAGAAGCACAGAAAAATGGAACCATTGATGCTGCTCCTGTTGATGAAAATCTTTTCATTGGGGAATTTTTGGATGAACAAGAAGAAGAATTAAACATGCTTGATTTAGATTAATGACAGCAAACAAGTTCATGAACAAATGAAGTCTGCTCACCTAGAATTCTTCAATAGAATATGGTTGTTTACCTTGCTGATTGTGGAGGGCTAGCCCTCTCCCAAAGCAGGAATGTTCTCCTTATGTGTTCTCTCTTGACTTTGGCTATATTTCATAGCAAGTTTAGAGCAGTTCAAGATAAAATGAAATTTAAAGGTCATTTCATAAAATGATTGATGGTTATAACTGTCCACTCAAGTAGGAAGTGTAACTAATTTTCCAAATTTGTTTTTCATTGGGCATGTTTTATATCCACGAACAAGATAAATCTAAATATAAAACATCTTTCCTTAAAAAACATTCTAATTTTTCATATCCATGTTGGTTTCTATCACCAAGGCCATTTTTTCCAACTAATGCTCCTTGTTTCCAACTTTTTCACTCCAATCACCAATAAATTAACAATTCATCTTGATTGAATAATTGATCAATTTGAGATTATGGCCTCAGTAGAATTCTTCAATTTCTACATCACTAACTTTATTGGTTGGTACATACATTTGACTAATAGTTATATTGATGGTTTTTCCTTGTTTCCTCATGTGGCTGATGTAATCTTATCACATACAGCATTGCATTTCAAGATAGATCTTGGAGTAGCCTTGTTGATGATAATGGCAACCGCTTATCCCTTGAATCCACCATTCCCAGCAGAGTAAACCATATGATTTTCAGCCTCAAAATGACCAATATTCATCCATTTCAGCTCATCTTATACCGAAGAACATAAGGAAAAAATCCTTCATTGATAACATATTCAAAATTTGAGAAACCGTTTTTACTTCTAAGGACAATTCTGGTTGAGTATCTTGCCACACAGATTTATTTGTTTCCCTGGCAAACCATGGTATTTTTAATATTCTCCACCAACACTGTAATGTAAATGTATCAATACTTCATAGACCATTCTTATTAATTTCACGTTTTTATATTCATATGTGGTGATGTGAAATGTCCTGACTTGGGTCAGGACTCACCATAGGTCTCAATGTGAAATCTTTGCTTTTGAACACATAAAAAGAGCGGTTTGCAGTGGATTTTCCTAACACAATGCTTTATTTTACTTGTTGACTGCTTTCTCCACATACCTTGATTGTGGTCCAAAATAAAATGAATTCTTTGTCAATGTTACTATTTTCTACATTTATTATGATATTGCTGTATTGGCTCAGAAGTGCGACTTTTGCTTTCTTTATGTTGAGCTTGAGACCATGTGTGTACAACATGGACTACATAACGGACAATTAAATTATATCATCAATTAATAATTAAAATCTCAAAGGTTGTTTTTCATCAACAGTCGTTTCACGAGAAGGGCTGTATGCCATTTTCTCCAACTTAAAATAATAGGAGAACATTTTCATTGAGTTGATTTTGTTGCGTCCCATGGCATAGCTTCTGACTTCTGTATTCTTGGCCTACTCGGAAAGTGTTCAGTGTGAAAATTCAGTGTCCTTGACACATCTATTGCTACATTTTTGGCAGATGGGGATAAAGCCAAGAGGCAATGGTGGTTACAGAGACTTTTTATAGATAATTACCTACATAATTGTTGAAAAACAAAAACTTAAAACAGTATTAGAATTGAGCACAAGCCAAAAACTCTTGAGAGGGGATTAAGAATAAAACCGACAATTTTTAAAAAGTAAGTGCTGTACTAGGAAATATCTACTTCTCACTGTCATAATTGAATTCCCATGGTAAGCTAGACAAAATTAAGCACATTCATAATGATGAGAAAATTAAATTTCAGAGAGGCTCAGTTACTTGTGCATGATTGAGGTAGTAGGTCTCAAAGTAATATTAAGTGGAGGAAAAAAGATAGTTTCCTTCCAAAAATGAATTCCCCCCCCAGCCCCCAGCCCAGGGATATCTGACTCATCTCTTTGATATGAGGAGAAGGGGGTTTGGAAGAGGGTTTTATCATAGTACCCTGGGTATTTTTTTCTCATGGATCAGAAAGGCTGACTAGATTTCAAATAAGGAGAATTATAGATATTGGTTAGATATAATTTCCAATGTTCCTCAGAGACAGAGTTTGTTTTTGGTAGCCGGGACTTTATACTTGCACTGACTAGCATCACAGAAAGAAGGAGGTCAAAGCATTTTTCTCTGGGCACTGCTTCTTCAATCTTATTGCTCCCGAGTCTCTGCATTGACTTATTGAGCGCAAAAAAATATACTTTTTGTTGTTGTTAGAGTGTATTTTAGAATACATTTTCTTACCCCTACTCATAAAATTGTTTTTAAATCAGTATTTCACTTAAACCTTAAATGGGCTAAACCAATTTTCTATATGACTGGAAGTTTTTGATTACTTTTATGTATGAATCTTCAGTGAATTTCATAATGGATCACTTCTATAACTCCATTGCTCCCAAATTTGTTTCTGTCTGATGTGGAACACATCACACTAGAACATTCTATTAACAGCAAGTTAATGGTGCTAACAGAGGGTCAAGAATCAGAAATACAAAAGTATACCCTGACTATGAGCCTTTTCATTTTAAAATTAAACATTGATTCTTTTAAGACAAAACTGTAGTAATATGGTAAATTTGCTAAGAGACCAACTGATATCCTTGAGAGATGATGTGATATTGGGAAATGAAGATGGGTTTCTATGATAGCAAGGCTAGATACTGGGTGGCATACACAGATAGGTAAGGCTTGTTCCATGCAATGCCATTCTCTTAGACCCCTACTAAATCTCCACTCAAGTTGCCATAGCTTGTTAATTCATGGGGACGCTGGGTTGCCAGACAGGGATGGGCTGAAGTTAGGGGCTGTATACTTTTATTTACTTGATTTATGGGATCTAGTCAACTTAAGGCAGACTGGGTTTCATGAAATATGACTTGTGATTTCGTGGTCTTTTGAAGATTGATGGTCAGGTTTCTTGTGTCTACAAGGATCTGGTAGTATGGCTAGAGCTGTTTGTCAAATATGCATACATTTTTGTTTCACTTAGCTCTTTCTTCACTGTCCTAAAATATACACCATCATTATTATATTTGTGGTTATTTCAAACTCCCCCAGCTCATACTGCCGTCAAAGATGCTCCTAATGCCATAGGTCCTGAGGCACCATATGGCCAAGTCTCAGGGCTGCTCGTGTCAGAGCCAGCAACCATTGCAATTGGCACCCCTGCAGGCTGCTTTCATACTGGAAACATGCGCATCACCCCATTTACAGGTCAACATAATGTCTAAGGAGTAAAAATGCTGTTTCAGAATTCAAGGAAGCTACCAGCCAATTGCCTCTTTCATCTTGTGAAAACTACAATGACTGAATTCATGACCCTAAAGGCGTGTGACTCATTTCTAACAGGGATGGTACATCTGGCTAAGCAGCTACAATTTGAATTACTTGTTTTAAATTTGTAGAAATCTGCTCGCCTTCCATATTCTGTATGTTTCATTTGTTTGTTTTTGGATACTAAGATGAGGAGTATCAAATTGAGAGACTTCAACTTGGACTTTTTCAGTAGCATAACTCCATTCCCAAAGATGTGATGCCCTGATGGTGCTGTAGGTTAAACTGTTAGCTGCTAACTGCACCTCTGGGGCTTCAAACTGACCACCAGTTCCTTGAGAAAAGGATTAGACTGCCTGGTCTCCTAAATATGTATAATCCTAGCAACCCTGAGAAGCAGTTCTACTTTATCCAAAGGATCACTAAGAGTTGGAATTGACCCCATGACAATGGTAAGCTAAATAATTAAATCTATTGTGAGATTATTCTAACAAACAATTGCTGGATATGAGATCATAGGACACTTTATATAATAAAAGTATCAATAGATGAATTCATAGTTTCTGGACATATTCTCCATCTAGGTCTATACACTTTGAAGGTGGCATTTCCATTATCTCTAATCCTTCCCAGAATAATTCTATATTCTTTGAATTCATCATGTCATTACCAGAAGCTAGGCATCTTTAAGGGACTAAACTAGTGATCCTCAAATGTTCTCTCAATTTGAGAAACAAACAACGAAAAATCTGCGAATGGGTAAGATCAAGGATGCAGGGTGGATGGCGTAAGATTTTTCAATGAAGTTCTCAAAGCGCAGCCCCTGCTTTCCCCAGAGAACGAAAAGGTGCACTCTCACGAGAGCAAAACAAATCCTCAGTGCAAGGGTCCTGGCCTTTTGCTCACTGGTGCAGTTTTTATTGTCCTTTAAGCTTCTTCATTATTAAGATAGTCCTGTATCCTTTGACCGTTACATAATCTCCTGTTAACTTGGGTGGCGGTGGGGTCTAGCCTATCAATCAGGTCACAACCAATGAGGCCTCTGTGTGATCCTGGCCTCCTCCTGAGGATTTTGCAACCTCCTTTCTTCCTCCCTGGAGAAGGGACACATGCTTGCTGTGAGACGTTTCTGAAGACAAGCTTGATGTGGTTATGCTGATGCATGAAGAACCACGTCAGCTCTGAGATATTTCCACCACCACTTCATCCACAAGACTTACCACCCACTGGCTTGTGATCTTCCTGCATTCAGTGTCATTGCATGTGCTGCGTGCATCTGAAGAGGAAATTTGAGACTGGTATTGGATATATGGGCTAATTTCAGACTTATGGACTTGATCTGGACTGGGCTGGGATGCTTTCTTAATATGCAAGTACTTTTGGATATAAAATTGTCTATTACACACATCGGAGTGTCTCTGGATTTATTTCTCTAGTCTACCCAGACTAACAGAATCACAGACTTTGGACATGTTATTAAGAGAGACCAGTCTCTGGAAAGAGACATCGTATTTAGTAGAGGATCATATAAAAAGTGGGAAAACATCCAGAAGAATGGTTGACACGGTGGCTCTTACAACGGGCTCAAGCAGAGTAATTTGGAAGATGGTGCGGGACTGATCAATGTGTCATTCTGTACATTCTATCTACATTATGTTGTACATAGTTTTCCTATGAATTTTAACTGACTCCATGGCAATTTTACGAAAAAAAGAAAAACACAACCTTCTGATCTTAGCTCTCTGCCTTAAATGAACTGTCCAGCAGATCTCACGAGAAAGCCCAGGTTTGACTGACCCTTTTAATGATGGCACTGGCATGAGCTTGAGACGGATATATTGCTCAGATACGGCTCTTCACGGGTTGGCAAGACATGTTTAACTGTGTTTTGTTTGGAATAAGCATCTATGTGAACCAAAACACTATTAACAAAGCTATTTTACTTACTCTTGAATTTAGGTACTGAAAAAGTAATCAGAGGACAGGGCCAGAATCCAATGATCACAGCACAAGTCAGAAACAAAATGGGATACATTTATAACCTAGCCCATAGAATGTTGATATGCTAATGAGGTCATGGTGCTCTTTTGTTCAAAAGGTCTAAAATGATTAGCATATTCATATCCTCCCCAGCATATATTTAATCCAGCAAAGGACTAGGAAGCAATCTTATGTGGAGTTGCATGTGTTAAGGTCTTTCCCCTGGTGATTCAATGCTGGACTTGTATGTCAATGGGTTTTGAGCCTGAACACTAGCTCAGATTTTGCCACCTGTTCAGTTGTTTTATCTTTCATATGGGGGGGTGTCTATTTTCTCTCTCCAGATGACCCATCATTATTTATTTTGATTGTATATACTGAGAAGTAATTTTTTAAGTATCCATATATTTTGCATCAAGAGACACCATAATTTATAAACCATCTTCATAAATCTTTAAAGGTACAGACCACTAGACATGCCTCACATTCTGTCAGTCAAGACAGTAATTGTGATTCATGATTCTCCTGGCTTTGAGGGCCGTCTTTTGAGTTCTATGATTACCCGGGTCCTGTTATAGCCTTGAGTGTTAGTACTGGCGTTTTATGACATCATCTCTCACCTTTAGCCCAGACTTACACAACAGCGCCACCAGTGAACATGCAAGTAAAGCTTTCATATCTCTCAGTGAATTATATGTTGATCTGGTAATTATTGTATCCTTTATGACCTTTAAGAAAAGGCGACCTTAAAGAATTTTCCAGACTGATAGCCTGGTCTATTCTACTGGGTCACTTCTGCACACCATGTAATCATTTTTAACACTGGAAACCATAGTAATTCTGTAGTTCTTATCGCTACAGAAATGTCTTGTGGGGAAGAAGTGTTGGCATTTTTCTCCAGCAAAAGAAGGGTGTCATTTCTCCTTTCACAAATTGTCCAAGAGAAACCAAGATTTTAGTATTCTAAGGAGACTTAACTGGATATCTCTATTCACATTGGAGGGCCTCTTCTATGTTCCAGATAATTCAGTTCCAGAAATTCCTGTAAGATTTTCTGAAAACTTCTTCCCAATATTTCATTTAAAATTTATGTCTCTGCTAATCCTACTTATACCCATATGTCCTTCTTGAAAATATTGATAGAGCACTGCCAACAAATGTCCTGTACTCTAATCAACATATCAGAGATTATTCCCTGTAGGACCTACCTTGTCTCGGGATATTAGTACATTACTGTTTTATAAATGGAAGAATTTTAAAGCATAGGAATATTCTTTTTATATCTTTAGAGTTATGTATGCTTTATCAAGAAATCACATAACAAGCTACAATAATAATAGCTAAAAAGTGAATGCAACATTCGAGGACATTTAACAGAATACCAACATGACACAAATATACATCTGCAATCACTATTAATTATGCATTACAAAATGGTAGCATTTAGGGAATATAATATTTCTACGAATAAGCAAGTTTTGTTTGAAAATGCAAAATTGATGAATTGCAAATCAGTTAAGTTAAAGCTTAAATTATGAAATTCAAATTAAGTTCATTTTTATCTAAAATCTTATGTATATTTTTCTGAAGTGGTTAAAGATTTCATTTTACTTGGATACATTATTAACACGTATGCAAGCAGCAGGCAATACATTAAACATGTTACATTGGTTAAGACTACTGCATAAGGTCTCTTTAAAGTATTAAAAAGCAAAGATATAACTTTGAGGATGAAGGGGGCCTTTTCCATGGTCATTTTCAGTGGCATCAAGTGCATTTGAAACCAGGACAGTGAGTATTGAAGGTGGAAGAAGAATGAATGTGTTTGGATTATGATATTGACCCAGAATATTGAATATACCAGGGTCCTCAAAAACAAACAAATCTGTCTTGGAAGAATGAAAGTTGGAATGCTTCATGTTGTTGTTGTTGTTGTTGGTTGCAGTCCAGTAGGTACTGATTCACATTCATTGCCTTAGTCATTCTCCAAGTTTGCTTTCCACTTGGGTTCCTGGAATCAGCTACTCATTTTCCTTTTTTCCCTCCCCCTCCTTTCCTGGTCTTCCCACCCTCATAAACCCTTAATAATTTATAAATTATTATTTTATCTCATCTTACACTGCCCGGCGTCTCCCTTCACCCTCCTTTCTGTTGCCCATCCTCCAGAGAGGAGGTTATATGTAGATCCTTGTGATCAGTTTCCCCTTTCTACCTCCTTTTCCCTCCCAGTATTGCCACTCTCACGGCTGGGTTCCCTGTGTTTCCAATTCCCATCTGTACCGCTGTGCATCCTCTGGTCTAACCAGGTTTGCAAGGTAGAATTGGGATCATGATAGTTGGGGGAGGAAGCGTTTAAGAACTAGAGGAAGGTTGTGAGTTTCATTGTTGCTACACTGAACCCTGAGTGACTCATTTCCTACCCATTACCCCTCTGCAAGGGATGTTCAGTTGTCTACATATGGGCATTGGGCCCCCATCACGTGCTCCCCTCATTCATGATGATATGATTCCCTCCCCTCGCCTTTGGTGCTTGAAACCTGGTCCCCCCAGCCCTTCTGATCACATATGTTGGTGTCCTGCTTCCATGTGGGCTTTGTTGCTTCTGAGCTAGATGGCTGCTTGCTTACTTTCAAGACTTTAAGACCCCAGACGCTATATTTCTCGATATATCAATGTCTTCAGCGTTTATGTGGGGAAGGTGATCACAAATGATGGTTTTTGTTCTTTGATGTCTGCTACCTGATCCCTTATAGAATTGTTTAACTGAATATTAGCACTTAAGTTTTGTGTCAATATAATTTCTTATATAATTTCTTAAAGTATATTTAGTCTTAGGAAAACTGTTTTCCTTCAATATATGTGTCTTCCTAAATGTGTTCATGGCTATGGTGGGGATCTTAAAATTTGATTGGACAAATGTTCTACCAATTATTTTGCAGACCTAAATTGCAAAGTATCACACCCTTTTTAACACATTTCTGAGTCTTACAAAACCTTTTACTGGCATCGATAGCAAAAATATCACTCAGGTTACATTAACTCATTGTCAATGATGTGAGACTAATATCCTGGCTTCATTCTGGCTGGTTGTTCAGAAGATATCATTGTGTAGGGGTTATGAGACACAGTGTTCATGTCAGTTTTACAATTTTTAGCTCTGAATCACCACTTCCATGACAGTAAAAGTAAATTAATCTCTGTAACACTGTTTTCTTATCTCTAGACCAGGGCTAATGTTAATGTTATATCAAAAGCCTATATTTAGATTAAAATAAGATAGTGGATATAAATAATTATCACAGTGCCTGTCATCTAGCTAATAGTCCCGAAAAGTTACTTATCATTTTTATATCCTTTGTATATTTTTGTAACACAAAAGTATGTGTAAATATAGATCTTTAGACAATAAAATATTATGTATTATTAAGTGTGTGTGAAGACCAACCAACTCAGACTTCAATATCAATAAGAAAAGCTAAAGTCTGTCATTGTGCTAAGGACAGATACAATTAGTATATTAATCATCTTTCTAACGACCTCAAAACTAGAATTCATCGTTGCCTTTCTAAATGCAAGAAATTTGAAAATTAAATAGGCGAATTTTTTGTCAAAATTTAAACCGCTGTCATGTGATGAAACCTGGTGTCAAATTCAGATTATTTTGAATTCAAAATGTTTTTTCTTTCCATATCCTGTATTATATTTTTTAAAGAGCAGAGCTAACGACAATTAATTGCATTAGTAAAAATCTCTTAAAATGTCAATGTGTAATCTTCCTCATAATGCCTTCTAATAGCTGATATCCCTTATCATGTCATCAATTAAGGTTCTGTTTTGAATTTCCCCTTCTCATGTAATCTCTAAAATTTTCAATGCAGGGAAGATATAGTCCATTAACACCGTGAGTCCATGGAATCCAAGTTACAAAGTCTATGCTCTTTGCCTCAAAATGTTCTTCCTTTGTTTTTGAGGACAATTCATTGATTAGGGAGGGAGTACAAATTCAATCAATCAATAACTATATAACTCAACAGAAGTTCTAGATGAGAAATAAGGAAAAATAGATTTTTAAATCATGACATAGAAGTCATTCTTAGAAATCAGACATGGGTGATCGAGCAGCTCACTTTACCAACTGAGGGCAATCTGTAATATGCTGTGGGCTTTTATTGTCCCTGTCAAAATCAGGCCCAGAAATATACTCATTGTAACATTTTTAGTCACCTACTACAATTATCTATATTTCATTTATTTCGCAGAAACTCTGTGAGCTGGGTAGTAATAGTGCTACTGTTAAGAAGGATGTTAAATAGATTAATAAAAATTTTAGTCTTAAGATAGAGACAACTAAAAAAAGTTATTTGCCTCTCCTTTTTCTGAGTCTGATTTATAAAATTTATAAAGAATGAATTTCTGTTCTAAAAATATACTATAAAACTTTATTCTGAAATCAAAAGAATCAATGGAGGAAGAACACACCATCCTACACTTTCATGTATTTGCGCATTAGTGTATGGTTTACTGGTTTTAAATTTGAGCTTAACTTTCCCCTGATTCCTTGCATCCTGCTAACGTATTTAGGTTGTAGCTTATTTTTAACTCTGGAAAAATAGTAAAGTCTCAAGAAACAACTCAGTAATAAGTAAAAAGTGTGTGTGTGTGTGTGTGTGTGTGTGTGTGTTTGTGTGTTGGAGTTTAAAAATTTATGTGGGGATTTTCATATATTTTAATCTATTTTATTTATGAACTTTCTGATACTTCTTCATGGTGTATCTTTCTTATCTTGATCATCATGTGGCTCTACCAATATTTTGGTGCCTCTGTTTGGGTCTATGGTACTTGCTACCTCAATTTATAAAAAACTTTGAATAAAAGTGGTCTTTTACTTGGTGTTAAAACTACTCATTTTTTAAGTTAAGTAATATTTTAGTTTCTTCAGCTATCCATTCATATCTTCAAAATAATCATCAAGCTTTCAGTTTAATCATATCACTAGATCCTACTTTTTAATTGTCTTCCCTCAAATATTCCTCATTCAAGTACAGTCCAGTAGAACTGAATCATCTCATCAATAAACTGTATTGTATTGTATTCTACAGTGAGCCAAATCCAAGCCTCTGATGTGCCTGCTTCCCTCTTCATCTTTTTTACATCAGGTATAGGATCAGGAAACACTATCCGGTCCTATGCCATCTCTCTATCTATCTCTCTATCTATCTATCTATCTAGATATACATATATGTACAAATAGACAAATATATACACAAAACATATAGATATGTATTTAAAGTGAACACTGAATGTTTTTTAAATCATTTTTTGTGAGTTCTAACAGTTCTTATAATAATCCATACATCAGTTGTATCAATCACATATGTGCCTTTTCAAAGCATTTGATTCCTATTTGAGCCCTTAGTATTAGCACATCCCTTTTCCCCTCCCTCCACCAACTTCTATCCTTGTGACCCACTGATAAATCATACATAATTGTTATTTTCATATCTTAACATCTGCTGTCTCCTGTCACCCACATTTATGTTGTTCATCCCAGTGGTGTTAGGAGGTGGGGGGCTGGTATATGCTGATCATTGTGATTTCTCCCCCTTCTTCTCCCACCTTCACCCTACCCTCATAGTATAGCTACTCCCATTACTATTCCTTAGGGGTTTGTCTGTCTTGGATTCCATGTGTCGAGAGCTCTTATCTGTACCAATGTACATGCTAAGGTTTAGCCAGATCTGTAAGTTAGAACTGTGTCATGGTAGTGAGGTTGGGGGGGGGGCATTAAAGAACGAGAGGAATATCGTGTGTTTAGTCAGTACTACACGGCACTCTGGCTGCCTCATCCCTTCCTTTGACCCTTTGTAAGTGGATGTCCAATTGTCTACAGATGGGCTGTGGGTCTCCACTCTGAATCCCCTTGTTGACATCAATATGATTGTTGTAGGTTTTATTATGCCCGATACCTGATCCCATAGACACCTCATGATCACACAGGCTGGTGCGCTTCAACCGTGTAGGGTTTGTTGCATGATTGCTGCTTGTTTCATTTAAAGGCTTTAAAGCTGCAGATGCTATGTCTTCTAATAGCTAGGCACCATCAGTTTTCTTCACCACATTTGCTAATGCATCCATTTTGTCTTCAGTGATTCTGTCAGGCAGGTGAGCGTCACAGAATGCCAGGTTATTAGAAAAAAGGGTGTTTGCATTGAGAAAGGGTTTGTGTAGAAGCCCAATGTCCATCTTCTACCTTAATAAATATCATATAAATATATGTACTTATACTATCTCCCTATCATTACATATTAACATATTTATGTAGCTGCATGCCTATATTCATACTTCTATAAATGCCTTTGCCTCCTAAGTCTATTTCCTTTTACTTTCCTCCTGATCCACTATGATGCTCGGTGGTAAACTGAGGGAATGGATGAAAATGCAGTGCGGCTCAACCATCCATGCTCATAATTACAGGTCTGGAAAGCCAGCTCTGGTAGGGGAAGACTCTCACAGTCATGAGATGTAAATAAATCTTATTATACATTCTGGTGACTGGTCATGGTACCTCCAATAACCCCCCATCATGGAACTGTCATAAAGGAGCTGCCATATGAGATGAATCATATTTGTGTCTGGCTACTTCACCATACCTGAGGTTTACTGTAGATAAAAACAATCAAGTTCTGTAGCCATACCACCCTAAACTGTATCAAACCCCTGGGGATGGTTCAGGGGGGTTCAAGGTCAACTAGCAGTAGGTCAAGATGCTTACTCACCTCATTGTTTGTCTATTATTTTACCTACAGATGCTATTACCCATTCACTATGTGATGTGCTAACTGTATGGTGTTCATGCCTTAGGAAAGCTCTACAAGCCCCACTACATTTACCCACTGGAAAATACATTCTCTCAGCGCTGACATAGGATGAGGGTCCCCGGTGTCCTGCTGTCTGTCTGCCAGTCTTTAATATTTCTGCAATTGCAAAGTCGTCTTGAGAACCATGTCAAGTGTTGGGGACTCCCTCACCTCAACAATGTTCTGCCTTTATTCTGCTCTACGTACTTCCTCTCAGCTACAAGGCACTTACTCAACCCCCACCAGGCGTTCTCTGCCCTCCTCACCATCAATTTTAGATCTCTTGCTGTTCCTTGTCCCTGAGTTTGTTGGCTTCACCCCTCCCCAACCCCCATGCTTCTCTTCTCCCATGTCCCCCGCAGAACTGTAGGTTCTGTTGTTTTCTCCTTGGGATTATTTACCTTGCCTATCTTATATATAGAAAATGTACATAAAAGCCTATAAGTAGTTCCAGACCTGTCTGCTGACCCTTATGAATGTTTTCCGATTGGGTCTGCTGAGGGGTAAACCCTACTAACTGAGTCTGAACTCTTTTTTGGGGATTCTGTGGGGACTTTGTTGCTCTGCTCCCCTTGCTGCTCTGTTTGCTCCCTTCATATTTTGTCAAGGTGGGTAGGTGGGTGTCAGACAGGGCAGTATTTCCTCTCTGTGTCTCCAGTGCTATCCCATAGCTCTGTGGATCAGTGAGGGGACACCATGTCTCATGATGGGGCAGGCCTTGAAGTCCTTTCTGTGAATTAGCTACTCAGAGCAGGAATGTCATCCTCAGGTGAATCAGGGTGAAGTCCACCCCCCCCCCTCTTTTTCCCTCTTACTTTGCTCCCATGTGGTCTGGGAAGACCTGCCACTCTCCCCAGGCTGTATCTTCAGTGCTGTCCACTGTAGTACATTCTTCTGCGGGTGTGTGTGGGGGTAGGGGGAGTAGACATAGCTTGGATTGGGGCTGACCCTGCAGACCTCTGCATTATTTTGCTGCTTCATACCGATTATCTTGTCCTCTTAGCTTGGAGCACCAGGTGTAAGTCTGGTCCCTCTCTCCCTTTCCTGTGGATGGCTTAGTACCATGTTCCCTCACTACCCTTGTCTTTTCTTTTTTTTTTTCTTTCCCCCTCATTTTTGGTTGGCTGCCACATGCATCCCTGGGTTGGCTCCGAAAGATGTCAGTTTGTCTAGACCACGCCCCAAGGATTTATGCATTTAGTGCCACCTCCCCTATGCCCTTTATGCTTTCTAAGCTTACCTCAGTAGACTCAGACTGCACTTGTCTTTTTGTGTTTGGCTCACTTTGCTTAGCATAATTACCTCCAAATTCTCCATGCGAAGATGTGCTGCATGCATTCATCACTGCTATTTGGGGATGTGTAGTACTCTATTGTATGTATGTACCTGAATTTTTTAATCCATTGTCCATTTGTGGAAATTCAGGTTGCACCTATTCTGTGGTATCGGTGAACCCACCTTGTTGATCATTTTTCTAGGAGTTATTCCTCATTTTCAATGCCCAGCTACTTCACCAAGCATGATCGCCTTCTCCAGGGTCTTCTCTTGCCTTACAACATGCCAGAGGAAGTGAGACCAAGTCTCACCACCCTTGCCTTTCAGGAGAATTCTGGTGATATTTCTTTTAAAACTCATCTCATTGGCATTAATGTAGAATTTGTAAAATTACTATTAAAGAATACAACTGCGTGCATTCACTCAAGCAGCTTGCCCTGTGGAAGCACTGTGCCCTGGGGAAAACAACAGTGAACTCAATGGAGAACAAGTACTTTCCTTTTGGGAGAGATAATCCAGTACAGGACACACTTAACATACATATTTTCATGAACATCTAAATTCGGATTCAAAATTAAATAGTAATTAAAATAAACATTTAAACATTTTAAGAAAACCTTGAAACTATAGATATCCTACCTTAAATAGAGTGTGGTGTCAATACTTTGTGGTAATTTTCATAGACTGAAATGGAGATCATACATAGGAGAGAGATTAAAAAGGTCTTTGTGCTGGATTGTTAAAGACCTCGATGATTATGGAACGTGGCTTGAATGTATATGGAAAGATAGCCCAAGGGGGAGAAAAAACAAAGGCAAAGTCTAGACGTAGAACATTTGACAAGCAAATGCAGGCAAGATTCAATTTGTGTGTGTGCGTGTCTTATTTAATTGCATTACAACTACTTTAATTTATATGGGTTAAATAAATACACGGACATTTTCATTATTGTATGATGTAACTTCAAAAAGTCCATGGTAAGTTTTATTTTTTTCAATCCATCTGTACACAGTTTTGTTTGTATTTTTTTAAGGATCCGTCAATTTTACTTCACCTAGGGAATCAATCACTGCCATCTAGTCAATTGTGACTTTTACTATCTTGTGGAGTGACTGGTGGTTTTGAACGATTGATCTCAGAGTCAGTAGTCCACTGAATAATCCACTGTGTCACTAGGTCTTCTACCTGAGGGATCATCCTATACAAGCTACCTGAAAACTATATAGGCTTTAAGTTAAAAATATTTATTATCATCTTGATTGTAACATCTACATTACAATTAACCTTTAAAGAAGTCTCTCTGCTCCTCCCCTTTCCCCCTTCAGTCTCTGGTTAACACATTCTACACTTCTGCCTCAAGATTTCTCATAGTTATTTCATCCGTTAGGAATAGTCTCACACAAACGTTCATATTTAATACTACAAATCCACTCCTGGCATCTTGCATCTCTGATATTCTTTACACATCTCTGTGTGTTCTTTCTGCATAGAAGTTATGATACTTATATTTATTTTTGTTCTATTTATTTTTTAAATAATTTTATTGGGGGCTCATGCAACTCTTATCACCATCCATACATACATCAATTGTGTAAAAAAAAATAAAAGCACATTTGTACATTAATATCCCTCATCATTCTCAAAACATTAGCTCTCCACTTAAGCCCCTGGCAGCAGGTCTTCATTTGTCCCCTCCATCCCCGCTTCCCTTCCCCTCAAGAACCCTTCATAATTTATAAATTATTATTTTGTCATATCTTGCCCTGTCCAATGTCTCTTTTCACCCACTTTTCTGTTGTTCATCCCCCAGGGAGGAATGAGGGCACATGCAGATCCATGTAATCGGTTCCTCCTTTCCAACCCATCCTCCCTCTACCCAGTATCACCACTCAAACCACTGGTCCTGAAGGGATCATCCAACCTGAATTCCCTGTGTTTCCCATTCCTATCTGTACCAGTGTACATCCTCTGGTCTAGCCAGACTTGCAAGGTAGAATTGGGAACATGATAATGGGGGTGGGGTGGGATTTAAGAACTAGAGGAAAGTTGCATTTTTCATAGTTGCTACATCACACCTGTCTGGCTGGCTTATCACCTCCCCTAGAACCCTCTGCAAGGGGGATTTCCAGTGGCCTGAAAATGAGCTTTGGGTCTCTACTCTGCACTCCCACCCTCCCCCCTCATTCATTATGGTAAGAGTTTTTGTTCTGATGATGTCTGATACCTGATCCCTTAACACCTCATTATCCCACAGGCTGGTGTGCTTCTTTCATGTGGACTTTGTTGCTTCTGAGCTAGAAGGCTGATAGTTTACCAACAAGCCTTTAAGATCCCAGACGCTCTGTCTTTTGATAGCAGAGCACCATCAGCTTTCTTCAACACATTTGCTTATTCACCCACTTTGTCTTCAGTGGTTGTGTCTGGAAGGTGAGCATTATAGAATGCCAATTTAATAGAAGAAAGTATTCTTGCATTGAGGGAGTACTGAGTGGAGGCCCAATGTCCTTTTCTACCTTAATACTAAACCAATAAATATGTGCACATAGATCTATTTCCACATCCTCATATATAAATATATTTGCATATATACATGTCTTTATCTAGACCCTCTATAGATGCCCTCTGCCTCCCAGCTCTTTCCTCTATTTCCCTTGACTTTCCTTCTGTCCCACTTACATGATCAGTCCCCACTGGGTTTCAGGAATTCCTCCTTGTTACATTACCCTTGATCATGCCCTACCAGGCCGCCCATATCCTCCTCACCACCAATTTGGTCACTTGTTGTTCCCTTGTCCCTGGGTTTGTTAACACCATGTCTATCAACAAACAGAAGTCCATCAGTCTGTTACGCACATCAGATAAGACCACAGAAGAGGAGATCAAAATGCTGGTACCCTTCCCAATAGGCAAACACAAATTGAAATATGTAGGGATATATCTGATGAAAAGAACAAAAGTTCTGTACAGGGAAAACTATAGAACACTATTACAAGAAACCAAGAGTTACCTCAACAAATGGAAGGTTATCCCAGGCTTGTGGATTGGAAGACTCAATATAATTAAGATGTCAGTTCTTCCAAAGGTATTATATAATTTTAATGCAATTCCAATACAATTACCCCCATATTTTTTCACAGAAATGGAAAAAATGATTGCCAACTTCATATGGAGAGGGAAGAATCCCAGAATTAGCAGAGAACTTCTCAAGAAGAAGGACACAGTGGGAGACCTTGTTGTACCTGACTTTAACACATACAATACAGCCACAGTTGTCAAAACTGCATGGTATTGGTACAATGACAGATACTCAGACCAATGGAAAAGAACTGAAAACCCAGAAATAAAATCAACTAATGTTTGATAAGGGCCCCAATTATATCAAATGGGAAGCAGATGCCCTCTTTAACAAGTGGTGCTGGAAAAAATGGATATTTACCTGCAGAAAAGTAAAGCAAGACCTTTATCTCACTCCATGCACAAGAATAAACTCAAGGTGGATCACAGATCTTGAAGTTAAACCCCAAACTATTAGGGCCAATAATGAGGGAATTGAACCAACTTGAGAACTTGGCACAGGGGATACATAGGCTATCAGAAATAGAGAAGTACACAAAGACAGAGGAGGCACAGATGGACAAATGAGATATACTGAAGATAAAACAACTGCGTACACAAAAAGAATTCACCAAGAGAGTAATAAAAGAGTCAATGGACTGGGAAAACATCTTTAGCAATGACACATTAGACAAAGGCCTTATTACTAAAATCTATAATATTTTGCTAGCGTCCAAAAAGAAAAAGAAAAAAAAAACTAACTAATTGCTCACTTGAGAGGTGGGTAAATGATCCTGATCAGAAGTTTCATAGGGGCAGAAATCCGAATGGCCAACAACATATGAGAAAATGTTCCTGATCTTTAGTCAAACAAGAAATGCAAATTAAAACAACAATGAGATACCACCAAACACCTTCAAAGGTAGCCCAATTCAAAAAATCAGAAAGCAACAAGTGTTGGAGTGGCTGTGGGGAGACAGGAACACTCATCCACTGCTGGTGGACCTGTAGGTATGTACAGCCACTATGGAAATTGATCTGGTGATATCTAAAACAGATGGAAATCGAGTTACCATACGACTCAGCAACCCCCTACTGGGCATATACCCAGAAGAGGCAGGAAAAAAAATCAAGGCCAGACATCGGTGCTCCAATGTTCATTGAGGTACAGTTCACAATTGCAAGGAGTTGGAAGCAACACAAATTTCCATCAACTGACGATTGGATTAAAAAACTGTCATTCATATATATATATACACACACACAATGGAGTACTACACATCACTAAAAAGCAGTGATGAAAGTATAAAGCACATCGCTTCATGGGAAGAACTGGAAGAACTCGTGCTAAGCGAAGTAAGTCAAGCACAAAAGGACAAGCACAAGCTGAGTCCACTGAGGTAAGCTTTAAAAAGAAAAAGGAAAAGGGGCATAGGGGAAAAGCTACTATACACAAACATTCCTGGGGTGAGGACCAGGTAATATGCAGGGACCAGATCAAATACATGGATACACATCATAGACAACTAAAAAGGAGGTGGGGGAAGGAAAAAAAATTTTTAAAATGGGTAGCGGGGGCACAGGGCACTCACCCACCCAAGGGGAGGGTATTGTCTATATCTCCATGGGAAAAGAGGGACCAGCCTTCAACCCAGTGCTCCAAGATCTGAATGCAACATGCCAGCGTGGAGTAGGGAACCTGTGGAGAGGTCTGGGGGGCCAGTTCCAATCCCAACTACTAAGTGGACACGTGCCCCTCCCTACAGAAGAATTTATTTCAAAAGATGGCATTGAATCTGCAGCTCTGGGAGAGGGGCATGCCTGATCAGAACACACACGTGTTGATGAAGGGAGAGGATAAGAGAGTGGAGTACAGCCTGGCCAACCAGGCCTTAGGGGCAATGACCCCAATTAGAGCAGCCAGTCCACAGAAGACCGCATGGCCAGCCCCTCTATCAGACATGACACCCCTCACAGACCCATAGCTCTACAGAGGACAACACCGAGACACAGTGTGGGAATTGCACCCAATCTGATCCAGCCACACTGAGGCAAAACACTAAGGGGTTACAACAGAACAGCAAGGGAATGGAGCGGCGAGATCCCCAGGGAATGCTGAAGGTGGACTTTGGGTCCAGAGCGTGGTGCCCCAACAGACTGGACTGGAAAACACTCCTAAAGGCCAACAAGTGATCCTTGAACTAACTACAAGCTTTTCTTTCTTGTTCTGTTTTTTGGGTTTTTTTTTTTTTTGTCATTGGCTTGTTGTTGTTTGGTTGTATAATGTTGCTTGATACTTATATTTCCATATGCGTATGTGACACAATCAAATGAATTGAATGTCTACTTTGCATCAAGCCATGTGACAGAAAACAGTACTCATTGTTACTCAAAATCCTAATTATATAACTTCTAGGTTTTTTATTCCAGCTTCATAAGAAACATGTTTTTCTTCCGTTCACTTTTATTTTAAAAATTTATCTACCAATTTATATATCAATCAGAAATTTTATTATAATCACAGACTTACGTCCCAAGTCCCCATCAAGACATATACCACTTAAACTAATGCCAGATATGCATTCAATGTTCAAGCATTTTATTTATTCATTCTTAAATTAATGTATATTCTCTACTCATTTTTATATAGAGGTTAGAATCTAATCCGTTTTGTGAATATTAGTGTCTCAATCAATGGAACTCAATGGGAAAAACATTACATGAATGGGCAAAAACATAAGAACATAAGTTTGATATTTTGGCAGAATTCCTTAAGCAATGTGAATTTAATCATGTACATTAAAAACATCCTCTAAAATGCAAAATATAAACACTCAAACTATGAGAGATAATAAAACCATTCTGAAGAAGGAATGATATTGGAAAGATGGGGCACTGTAGGAATGTGAAATAGATGTGAATAGGGAAATCAAAGCAGGCACTGGGAGACAGCTATTTCCACACAAGTCAAGGTCCCTCAAAATTAATTTAGCTGATCATCTATTTCTAATCTGTTCAAAGTTAAGCCTATGAATTACAATTATGCTCATATTTCTGCACACATAATTCTCTTTCTTACATTTGTTCAGAATTCTCAAATACATGTGTCTTTGGCTGGACCAAAGTAGTAGAAGCTACTTCCTAATAGTATTGAACCAGTATTCTCATTTTACAAATATTTTGAAGAATCCTAAGAACTGAATTTTTAAAGATTAGCTTTCAGTCTAATCTGACTTTCATAATTAGAAATAGATCTTATTTAACAATTGTGAGTATGGAAGGGGAATAAAAATAAAAACACCTCCAAATTTTAAAATGAAAATTCTTCTGTAAAGAAATTCAAGCTCATAAATTCAGCTCTCTTTAAGTTATAGAATATTAAATGCATAACCCTGATTATTTTTTATCCCACCTATGTTTTATTATCAAACAGGGCCCATGAGAAGTAGATTTTAAAAATATTTAATCAATGTTTACTTCACATAAGCTTGCACTGTTGTTTCATATTAGATTTACGAGATGAAATTCACAGGTATTTTTTAATCCAAATGAGTCAGACAGAGATCAGAAAGTGTAATGTTGCTCTTCAGCCTATGCCCAGCTGCACTGCTGGATACTCAAATTTACTTCTAGATGAATTTCCCCATCTCTTCACAATTGTACTCATTGACTTGCCGAATTTCAGTGGGCTTGCTTTTATATAATTTTATATCTCAACCATGCCTAAGATTAAATCACTAAGACTGCTATTCATGATAACACACATTATTCTTGTGTTTGTTTTGACAATATGTGCAAACACAGATATAGTTATTCAAGGAAGGTAATTTCAGAAGCAAAACTATATGCTTTTCTCTAAATGGGCCCATCTTTTAAATCTAATGCATTGGCTACAGTGAACATAGAGAAGCAGAAAAATAATGCTGTAACAGCTGTGGAGAAAGTGATGCTCCTGCTAAGCTGAGATGGTGCAATTTGCTTCGAGCATGCACCAGGTGAGGAAATGGCTCTGGGCTTAAGAAAATTGGGTCTCAAAACATTCTTATGCCTTCAGAATTATCAGTATGCTTTATATATTTAGTGAAGATACAATCACCATTACCCCATGCCCTTAGAATGATATAAAACTAGAACTGCAGGATCTAAAAAATTTAGGAAAGATTTAGGGCATCTGGAATTAATTTTTGTCTGTGGGAAAAAGCTAAGTTCAGTAACCTTTGAGATTCATATGTATAAAATAGAAAAATAGCCCTTGTCCAGTAAGTGGTATTTCAATATTTATATATTGAAATATATAAATTGATTCATATAATACGTGTATATCACTAAGGACATTATGCTAGGATTCTATTCTTTCTGATATAATTGTTGTCATGGATTATTTGTTTTTATTTGCATGTGTTTGATATGCCTTGGACCACTCACATGTGTGAACTTCCACAAACAAATATAGAGTTTTATACATAATATCAGCATACACACAGAAACGTAATGGAAATATAAAAACTAAGCTGCTATGTATAACTTCTGTGGCAGTTAGATTTTTATGTCACATTAAAGTTGTAGAAAATGTAGGTGGAGTCCAATCTATCAATCAGCCAGAGCCTGGCGATGCCTCCTTAGGGGTGCGATCTATTCTGTAAGAAAGACAGCGGAGCAAATCCTTACTCTCTCTTTGCCACTTTAGATTCCTTGTGGCTGGACATGGCAGCCTCTAGAGGTGGCTCCATTTGGGCTGTTGAATCTGGGAGACAGTTTTGGCGCTATGGGCATCCTGCCATGTTCCCCCTTGTCTTGGGTTCACATGACTGTGCACCTGTAGGCCTGTGATTGCTTTGTATCCCATTTTACCATCTCCATCATCAGCCCACAGCTATGTGAGTTTGAAGAGGGCACATCTAGCATCAGACTTAAGGACCTGAGTTGGACTCAGCTGGGCTGCCCTCTTGATATAAAATTACTTCTTGATATAAATGTCTTTATGACATATGTTTGAGAGCCTCTGGTTCTGTTTCTCTAAACAACCCAGCCTAACACAATAGCTGAAACAGTTTAATATGCCTTTCCTTTAGAAATTAATTTATAACTATTAACTCACTGTTGGTTATAATTTTAATAATTTAATGTAAAAGCAACAGTCATAACCATAGTAGAGAGTTGGGTTAAACAAGTGACATAATAATTATTCTAGGCAATATAATTCTAGGAAATGTAGATGTAAAAGATAATGGCTAGAGTAAAAAAAAAGGGATATGACAAATTATAGCACTGTATAGGAAAATGTCATAGGATTAGAAATAAGTTCCCTTGAAAATGATTGTTTCCTTTTTGTTAAAGGCTGACTTAATTTTAAAACATTCTACATCAAGGGTGGGATTTCTTAATCAACTGGATTAGGGCAATCAAGACTAATGTTTAAAACATCAAAATATTTCAGTGGTTCTCTTCATATGAATTATGTCCTTGATTCAGTTTTGCTCATCACAATCTTGGACTGTAGAAACATAGCAATAGGAGGCTGATAACAACAACAACAAACTGTCAGTGGTTCAAAACCAACCAGCCAATATTCAGAAGAGAGTTGAGGCTGTCTGCTCCTGTAAAGATTTAAAGTCTTGGAAATCCAAATGTGCAGTTCTCGGATGTCCCTATAGGGTCATTATGAGTCAAAAAGTGAACATGATGGTAGTGCATTTTTGAAGTTTTATATTATCTTGAACAAGTAATTTAACCGTAATTCTTCTTGATTTTGTTAGATATATTATGGAATAAATGATGTTTGTGACACAATTTTCTTAAACTTAATAAAATAATACATATAAGAAACCAAGAGTGACCTTAACAAATGGAAGAATATCCCATGTTCATGGATCAGAAGATACAATATAGTAAACATGTCGGTTCTGCCCAAGGCACTATATAAGTTTAATGCTATCCTGATAGAAATACCATCATCCTTCTTCAAAGAATTGGGAAAAAATGATTACCAACTTCACATGGAGAGGGAAGAAGCCTAGAAGTAGCAAAAACCTCCTCAAGAAGAAAGACAGAGTGGGTGAGCTCGCTTTACCTGACTTTATCACCTATTACACAGCCACAGTAGTCAAAACAGTGTGATATTGGTATAATGACAGACACTGAGACAAAAGGAAAATGTGAATCACAGACTTTGAGGTAAAAGCCTAAACTATGAGGGCCACCAATAAGAGAATTGGGACAAACGCGAGAACTTTGGCGCAGGGAATACATCTGCTATCAGAAATAGGGAAGGACACAAACACAGAAGAGGCACGGATTGACAAATGGGAAATACTGAAGCTAAAACACCAGTGTACATCAAAAGAATTCTCCAAGAGAGTAATAAGAGCGCCCATGGACTGGGAAAGCATCTTTATCAATGACACATCAGACAAAGGCCTTATTTCTAAAATTTCTATTACTCTACTAGCTTACAAAAAAAAAATTGCTCACTGAGGAGGTAGGCAAAGGACCTGAACAGAAGTTTCACAGAGCAGAAATCTGAATGGCCAATACACGAAAAAATATTCACGCTCATTAGCCATAAGAGAAATGCAAATTAAAACAACTATTACATACCAGCTAACACCCTCGAAGAGAGCCCAATTCAAAAATCAGAAAGTAGCAAGTGTTGAATGGGCTGTGGTGAGATAGGAATGCACGCCCACTGCTGGTGGACCTATAGGTATGTAGAGACACTATGGAAATTGATTTGGTCATATCTAAAACAGATGTAAATTGAGCTACCATATCACCCAGTAAAATCCCCCTAGTGGGCATATACCCAGAAGAGGCAAGAAACAAACCATTGCCAGACATCTGTGCTCCAATGTTCATTGTGGCATAGTTCACAATTGCAAGGAGTTGGAAACAACCCACATTTCCATCAAAGAGGAATGGATTAAAAAGCTGTCATACATACATACAATGGAGTACTATGCATCACTAAAAAGCAGTGCTGAACACAGGAAGCACATCTCTGCATGGAAAGAATTGGAGGAAATTTATGCTAAGTGAAGTAAACCAAGCACAAAAGGACAAATACAACATGAATCTGCTGAGGGAAGCAACAAAATGCAAAAGGGGACACAAGAGAAGAGCTATTCATTCCTGGGTGCGGTCCTGGTAGTATGGCAGGGGCCAGACTAAATCCAGGGATACAAATGGCAGCTCAATAAAAAGGAGGGGGAAAGGAAAGAAAGAAAAAAAACATGGGTGGGGGAGCAGGGCACTAACCCACTCAAGGGGAGGGTGTTTGTATCTCCACAGGAGAGGGAGCGAGGGACCAGACTTCAACCCTGGTGTGCCAAGACCTGAATGCAACATACCAGCATGAATCAGGGAACAACAGAGACGTCTGTGGGCTGGCCCCAATCTCAACAATATGGACACTCCCTCTGCTCCCCCCAAAAGAATGCACCTCAGAGAACAACACTGAAGATACAGCTCAAGGGCAGGGGCACAGATCACTTAGGAGCAAATAAAGAGGGAAGGAGAGAGCATGGAACACATCCTGGTCCACCAAGCCCCAAGGATGATATTACTGTTCAGAGCAGCCAATGCATAGAGAAGACCATAGGGCCCACCCCATCAGGAGACAGGATGTCCCTCCCTGACCTATAGCCCTGCTGGGGACAACACTGGAGGTACAGTATGGGAATTGTGCTTAATCTGACCCCACCACACTGGGGCGAAAATCTCAGGGCATGTCACAGAACAGCAAAAGGGGCAAAACAATGAAGTCCCAGGGAAAACCAAAAATAGACTTTGGGACTAGGGCATGGCATCCCATCAGATTTAGCCAGAAAACATTCCTAAAGGTCAACAAACAGACCTGGAACTATTTAAAGTGTTTTCTTTCTTTGTTGTTGGTTTTGTGGTTGTTGTTGTTGTTGTTGTTTTGGTTATTTGTTTTTCTCTGTCTTGTCTTTATGCTTATTATTGTCTGTGTTGGACAGGGTTCACTAGAGAAACAAAACCAGAATGCTAATTATTATATATATATTTATACAGATAGATAAATAACACAAGAAATAGACAGTTAATTAAATTATAAAGCAGCACAAATGGCTCAGTGCAACTCACTCCTGTGAGACAGTTGTAAGACACTGGCAGTCCTTGAAGTCTTGCGGGCCACCAGGTAGTCCTTTGTAGAGCAATTCAAGATATCTGGGCACTGGCAGCAAACAGCAAGGCAGGTTAGCAACATCAGCTAGATGACAGGGCCCGGCAGTCCCCAGCTCAAGAGATATAAATTCCAATTGTGTGGCACAACATGTCTTGAAGGAACTTGAAATTACAGTGACACAGTCCATGGGTTAGGTGTCCCACAGGTAGTGTAGCTTCAAATTGAGGCACACAACAAGCAAGGCAGCCACACAGTGGTTCAATGATCAAACAGCGAGAGACAAGAAAGGCAAGGTTCAGGGAGCCATTTATCTCTCTGCCCTTAGGTTAATCCCACGTGTGTTTTTTGGCCAGGTTGGCACCATAAACTAACTACTTCCTTGTGTCTGCATGTTTATCTAGATAAGTTAGGTAGGATAAATAATCAGCGGAGAAATAACGGGACTGATGATTCCAGGGAGACATGGGAGAGAAAGAGTCAGGGGAAAGTAAGAGGGTTTTCAATCAATCAAGGGACAAGAAAGCAACTAGTGATCTAAAATCAATGGCAGGGAGCATATAGGATTCCTGGTGGGACTTGATGAAAGGCAGTGAACTTGAGAGGAATTACTGAAACCCAAAAGAAGGCCAGACATCATAGTGGGATGAGAGGAAAGTAAAAGGAAATAGAGAAAAGAACTTGGAGGCAAAGGATATTTACAGAGGTCAAAATACAGATGTATATATGTAAATATATTTTATATACTGGTAGGGATATATATCTATGAACATATATTTATATGTTAAATATTAAGGTAGCAGATAGACATTGGGCCTCTATTCAAGTACTCCCTCAATTCAAGAACACTCTGTTCTAATAACCTGGTTTCGGTGATGATCAGCTTCCTGACACAATTGCTGAAGACAAAAAGGGTGTATGAGCAAATGTGGTGAAGAAAGCTGATGGTGTCCGGCTATCAAAAGATATAGTGTTTGGGGTCTTAATGGCTTGAGGATAAACAATTGGTCATTTAGCTGAGAAGCAACCAAGTCCACCAGAAAGAAGCACACCAGTCTTTGTGATCATGAGGTGTCAATGGGATCAGGTATTGTGGGCATCAAAGACCCATAAAAAATCATATCAATGTGAATGCGGGGGAGTGAAAAGTGGAGATTCAAGCCTGTCTTTAGACAATTGGACATCCCCTTACAGAAAGGTCACAAGGAAGAGACAAGCCATCCAGTGTGCTGTATAGCACTGGTGAAACATACAGCATTCATCGAGTTCTTTAATACTTCCTCCCATCTACTATCATTAACCCAAGTATACCTCACCAATCTGGCTAGTCCAGAGCATACACAGTAGTACAGATAAGAGCTGGAAACAGAGGAATCCAGGAAAGATAAACATCTCAGGAGCAATAATGAGAATAGTGATACCAGGAGGGTAAGGGAATGTTGGGGGGAGAAAGGGGAACTTATCACAATGATCTACCTATAACCCCCTCCCAGGAGGAAGGACAGACAACAGAAAAATGGGTGAAGGGAGACATTTGTCAGTGTTAAAACATGAAAAATTATATTAACATATAAATTATCAACTTTAGAGCCTTGACTATATTAATAGATCAGTATAGGAGAAAACATTAACAATATGAAATGTGAATGTGACACACTGTGACTGCAAAAATGAAGACCATTTGAAGCACTTAGAAATTCAGGTCAAAGACTAGACTTCAATATGTATTAAACCTGACTCTAAAAATAAATCAAATCTTACAACTGGACCAATGAATATCATGATGATAAATGAATGACTGAAAAATGAAAGATATCAAATTCTTGAATCAATTAATTGATGCTTAGAAAAACAACCACATGCATTGTATTGGACAAATCTGCTGCAACTAACCTCTTTTAAGTATGAAATTTGTCACTTGATGGCTAAGTTATGCCTGGCCTGATATGTGATTTAATGGCGTCTCGTTCATGTGAAGTCTGAACAATGAAAGTGGAAAAGCAAAGGAGGACTGATACATTTGAACTGTGATATTGAACATACCATTGAATACAAGAAGAATGAACAAATCCAATTAGAGAAAATAAAGGGAGAGCGCTCCTTAGAAGTAAGCACTTTTCTCATAGGACCAGTAATCGGAAAAGACAGATCACCAAATATATTATTATGGTTTGGGATGTGGAAAGTTGTTGAATCCAAAGAAGTCTTTTAGTAAGTCTATTAACACATTGGCAGTAACAATGGTCTGAACGAATGGTTTGAATGGCACACAAGCTGACAATGTTGTAATCTATCACATGGTCCAGCAAGATTTTATCTTGATACTTTGGTTTTTAGGTTTGCTTCTGGGGTTACTTGGGGTGCTAATTAAGACGGTTGCAAAAAAAACAAAGCAAAACAAAAAAAAAAGACGGTTGCATTGGCTAGACTGCCTCAATTCTAATTTTGGGGGGGGGTATATTTTTCCACTGTATTTTCAGCTATTAAGTTATACTAATTTTAACATCCTAGTTTTATATATGAAAAGTTATACATAAGGCATATATTACAGTAAAAGACAAAAACAAGTGATTGAAAAGTTAGGCATTTATGCACCCCCAAGGGAGATGTATATGGCCCATGGTGGCCACTTAGTTTCAAATTCACCTGCTAATCATAAGATCAGGGGTTTGAACTCACCAGTGCTCTGCATCCTTGAAAAGATTTAAAGGTTTGGAAACCAACAGAGCAGTTTCCTCTGTCTTATAGGGTCAATATGACTTAGAATTGACTGACAGTGTTTTTATTTATTTATTTTTATTTTTTATGGGGGACAGTCCAATATATTAGGACTGCACGTTGGTTATTGCAATTCCAGAATATATATTGAGAAGAGTGGAGCATAAGAAAAAAAATTGAAAAGCTACACATGCAGAAGATGGGAGGACAATTCTGTGTAATGTACCATGACCCGGGTCAGTTTCCCCATACTATCTAGTGTCCCTGATGGAGATGTGTGACTAACGATATCACAGTACAGGCAGGGATACCCTTGATGATTCCAAGATGCTTAAAACTTGTCCTGTCCCATAATAATTTATTTGTTTAAGATTTAAAGTCATGATTCAGGAAGAACTGGTGCATACTAACCATGCATTTATTTTTCTTTTTAAGGAAATGCCTGTAAATGGTGAATCACAGCATTAGCAAACCATAATATCAGCTGGTAAAAAGCAGCTACTAATGTAGCAAACCTTCATCTGATGTTTTCTAAGGATTCCGGTTACACTGACATTCTGTTACATTCACTGGTTCCTATCCAGGTATCCAAGGACCATTACATAAAGCTGATAAAAAAGGAATTCTTCAGTTCTCTGCTGATTTAAATAATTCTGTTAAAATAATATATTCACAAAATTAAATTAAAATTACAGCACAATGTTATTGTATAAAATAGTTTTTAGCAATATTTATATAAAAGTGGTGTTAAAAATATAAAATAACACGAAGCTCTTTGATTGATATTGTATTAGATACGTATCTAGTACTCAAAATTTAAACAATATTCATGGGTTTTATTTTCCAAAAATGTAGTATAAGGAGAAATGTTCAAATCTCAGAGGGTTTAAAAACATTAAGTTATGTTTCTTATTTATTTATTTTTTTACATTTCAAGCAGAAAACAGCATTGCAAAGAGTAAAAAGAAATGAGAAATCCATTACATGTAGGGACCAAGAATGGCATTGCAATCAAGAAAAATAAACTGGAAGCATGATGGCAGCAATACAGGGCTTATTTGTAAAAGATGAGATTTTCCCCCCAGGAAATTAGATGCTAGAACTGAGCAACATATACAGAGATTTTAAAGAAAAAGTGTGTGTTCCAAGAGTTATAAGTCCTACCAACCCATCATTCACATGCGTGGGAGCAACGAGTCTTAAGCAATGTTCTTAATATCTGCTTTCTTGGTGATAAACTGAACCCTAATGGGTGTGTCAATTTCTCACTGAAACTCCAGAAAAATTGACAGAAAAGATATTATAAAAGTAAGATAATAAATACTTAGTAGTTACTAAATGTATGAATCACTGAAGATGCAGAGATATGAGAATAATGTACTCTAGAATCCATACTCCTTCGATGCCTTACAGAAAATTGATATGCGTGAGCTTTTAAAGACAACTCTAGAAGTACACATTCAGTGGCCATCAAAAATAAAATTAGAGCATGGAATCAATAACAATAAAAATATCCAAACATATATGGAATTATACCAGTTTCTAAATAATTTTGTGTTAAAATACATCTAAAGGAAGTCTGAAAATTTATATAAAACAGCAAAACAACATCTATCATTTTGGACAGAGGCAAAAATGGTACCTTAAAAGAACCAAAAACAGTGTTCTCTTCAGTGCATTTATTAAAAAAGAATATACTAGTTTCAGAAGTTATATATTTGTTCAAATGTTTTAAAATACAAGTTTTTTTGCAATTTTCTTTAACTATACATATTTGGCTGTGCAGTTCCCATTCCTTCTTGTAGTTAAGAATTTGGACTGCATTTGCATCCCTGCTCTTGCGTTTACTAACTGTATGAACTTGGGAAATTATGCATCATTTTCATCATTTAATAAATTAAGAAACAATTATATTCATGTACTTTTATAATAAGTAGCCTTGGTGATGGGATGGGATATGCTGGGCTGCTAACTGCAATCTGTGTAGTTCAAACTATCCCCTTAAAGACTTACAGTCCTGGAAACCCTATGAAGCAGTGGTTCTCAACCTTAAGGTCGCGACCCCTGTGGGGGTTGAACAACCCTTTCGCAGGAATCGTCCGATTCATTACAGTAGCAAAATGACAGCTATGACGTAGCAACGAAAATAATTTTATGGTTGGGGGTCACCACACATGAGGAACTGTATTCTAGGGTCGCAGCAACTGAAAGCTGAGAACCACTGCCTTAGAGTCACAGTGAACTGGAATCCACCGAACGACAGCGAAATTTCACTTTGCTGTTTTTTATAACTTTCTGTGGTAATTGTTAGGATAGATGAATTAATATTAATAAAGTACCCGGAATTTTCTGGTTTACATTATATACTATATAATTAGTTTTTGCTCTCTTTCTTTTTATCAATGGAGGACATGATAGTCTGAAATATTTTGTAGCCAAGTGTAAGTAAAATACTTCTATCAAACTCTTTGTTAAATTCATTTTATTGTTTTAACTTTTTCTGCCTTCTACTTTAACTTTTTTTATTTTTGGCACACTCAAACTCCTACAGCCTCACAAATAAGCGAAATCAAACTACTTGTTATGGGAAAGTAGAGCAAAACTTTTATTTCAAGGCGCCTCTGGGAACACTCCAAACGTAAACCTTTTGATTAGCCACCGTATGTGTAGCTATTTGCATGACTCAGTTATTCCCATAGTCTTACATTCACAGGCTGTATTGTAAATTCTCATTGACCAATGGTGAAATGCTCTCTGTTCTAGTTAATTTCTGAATTGCTTATAACTGGCACATGCAAACGCTGGCTGAAAGGAGAGACTACCAGGAGGATGTTTCCTTGTGTTTTATAGACTGAGCAAAGGCATTTGACTGAGTCTCATAACAGATGATTGACAGCATTGTTGACAAGGGGAAGTCAGAGCATCTCAGTGTGCTCATGTGGAGCGCATACAGGGATCAAGAGCACTCATTTGCACAGAACAAGGGCATGAAAAGCCATTTCTCAGGATTGTATCCTTTCCTGATACCTATTCAATCTGTATGTTTCCAAATAGCCCACAGATCAGAGTTATATGAAGAACAAGGTATCAGGATCAGAAGCAGGCTTATTAACAATTTGTGATATATAACACACTTGCAATGTAAAGGGAACACAACCTTGGAAGTGAGGATGACTTAAAAATCAAACACTGCTGCTTTCCATATGGATTGCAACTCAGTACAATTGGAAGAAAACCAAAAATCTTAACAACTGTCTATTGGTAAATAGGCAACCTTGTGATAAATGGAGAAAACATTCACTTTGCTAAGGATTTCACTTGTTTGGATCCACATCAAATGCTCATGGATAATTAAAACTGTTGTTTATGATATTCCCATATTGCTTCTTGATTGGCATTCTAATTTGCAATATTTTTTCAGGTTTATCTAAGCATAACTGGCTGCAGGAAGGATGTGAAGCCATCTTTTCACCGTGGAAGCAGGATCCCTTTCCTTTAGAGGTAGGCCAGGTAGACAGCAGCCACGGAGCTTGATATCTTAGAAACAGGTGGCTTCTCTGAATGTGTTACCTTCATCTTTGAAAATGCCCCTTCTGCTCCTGCCGAACTTACAGCGATTTTTTTGACAATATTTTTAGCTCATTGAACACTTTCAGGAATTGTTTAATTCACTCATAACATCTCCTGGGAATTTGGGGCATAACAGAAAGCTAAAACATATGACAGCCTGTCACCATCTAGTTGTTTGGAACTTTTGAGCTTTACATTATATGTTTGTTTACTGAAGTAACAAAGGTAAGTAAATAAAAATATACTATTCTTCAAAAGTATAACGTTTTATTAAATGAATAAATAAATACTAGAATCACTCCAAAAAATGCTCATGGAAGCAACAGTTGAGAAATCAAGCAACTTATCGTAGTAGACAAAGTTTTGTCATTTAACCCTTTTAAGCTCTCCTTCAACTTGTTACTTTGAGGACTAAGATGTTTCTGAAAAGGCCATGGCATTTTTAGTCACTTGTTACTCATGTGAAATAAAGAGAATGAATAAGAAAGACGAGATGATCTTGGTATAGTGTTGATGACACATAATGAATCTTTCTTGAACGGAATTCAAACAGAAGGCTTCTTAAATTCAAGAATGGAGACATTTAGTCTCACATATTATCAGGAGAGACCCATCTCTGTCCAAGGCTGTCATGCTTGGTAGAGGGTCAAAGTCAGAATAAAAAGACTTTGAAAGAGTTGAATTGACACAGTGGCTGCAACAATTGGCTCAACTGTAGCACTGAATGTGAAGCAGCCTTAGGTCTGAGCACTGTTTTGCTCTGTCGTACATAGCACACTCTGCTTTGGAGTCCACTTGATGGCACCCAATAGCGACCACGCCATATATTGTTTTTAGATGCTATTAGATAGAAATATATGCAAATAGATATTCAAATAGAAGGTTATCAAATGAGCCCGAGTGCAAGTTCAGGTCACAGCAGTGTGTCACACCTAATCTAACATAATAGTCTGTGGATTAAGAGAGAGAGGGAGGTGAAATATGATTCAGATTTACAAAGCTGGGTGAGGGAGAATATCATAAAATCAGCTCAATGAGTGGGAATAGAAAACATAATGTTTTGGAAGAATTGTGATGTTTTTACTTTCAATTTTCTAGTTAGAAAATATTGTTAGAATACATTGGCATTTCATAACTAAATAACATTTAGAGATGACAGAGTAAAATTTCCCATTTATAAAGCCTACCTAAAAGACCTGAAAGAACGAAAAAGAGGAAATATTCTCTATCTGGAATAAAAAGGAAATATTAACAAGCTCATAAAAATATTAAATCCAGGTGAAGAAAACACAGGAGAATACTTAGAAATATATGGCACAAAATCAAATTCCTCAAGATCGAGTTAAATGAGAGAGCTTGAAAGAAGACAGAAACAGCGTCAAATATCTATAGAAGCAGTTCTTAGCTACAAAAATAAGTGCTGTTTATAAGAGTTGGAAGAAAGAGAAAAATCACGACTACTTGTTCTCGAACCCATACTAAAGGGAAATTGAAAAGTGACTGCAAGGAAATAACAAGAAAGAAAAGAATGAGAAAGCCATAATGAATAACGCTAAAGTTCAAGTTTACTATTGAATTTCTATTCCGAATGTCAAAATTGAAATGACATATATATTTAGAGAATAAAGTATGTTTTTAACAGGTTTCAGCACTTTTGTTTTTAATCATTTCATTGGGTTTCATACAACTCTTATTATAATCCATACAAACATCAATTATATAAAGCACATTTGTACATTCGTTACCCTCATCATTCTCAAAACACTTGCTCTCCATGTAAGCCCCTGGCTTCAGCTCCTCATTTCCCCCACCCTCCCTGCTCCCCCCACACTCCTGACCCTTGATAATTTATAAATTATTATTTTGTCTTATCTTACACTGTCCGACATCTCCCTTCACCCTCTTTTCTGCTGTCCGTCCCCAAGGGAGGAGGTTATATGTATATCGTTGTAATCATTTCCCCCTTTCCACCCTACCCTCCTTGTACCCTCCCAGTATCACCACTCTCACCACTGGTCCTGATGGGATCATCATCCTGGATTCTCTGTGTTTCCAGCTCTTATCTGTACCAGTGTACATCTTCTGGTCTAGCTAGATTTTCAAGGTAGAATTAGGATCATGATAGTTGGGAAGGGGAGGGGTGGAGGAAGCATTTAGGAACTAGAGGAAAGTTGTATACTTCATCATTGCTACACTACACCCTGACTGACTCTTCTCCTCCCCGCAACCCTTCTATAAGGGAATGTCCAGTTGCCTAAGGTGTTGTCCAGTTGCCTACAGATGGGCTTTGGGCCCTCACTCCACAATCCCCTGATTCACAATGATATGATGGCTTGTTCTTTGATGACTGATACCTCACCCCTTTGGCACCTCATCCCTTCAACACTTCATGATCACACAGGTTGGTGTGCTTCTTCCATGTGGGCTTTGTAACTTCTGATAGAGATGGCCACTTGTTTACCTTCAAGTCTTTAAGACCCTAGATGCTATATCATTTGATAGGCAGGCTCCATCAGCTTTCTTCACCACATTTGATTATGCACCCACTTTGTCTTCAGCAATCTTGTTGGGAAGGTAAGCATCATGGAATGCCAGTTTAATAGAACAATGTATTCTTGCATTTAGGGAGTACTTGAGTGGAGGCCCAATGTTCATCTGCTACCTTAATGGCTTCAGCACTTTTATGGAGTGAATTTTGTCCCTGAAAAATATGTGTTGCCAATCATATCCCCTATATATATGATCATAATCTTATTGGGAACAGGTTTCTTTGTTATTTTAATGCTGCAGTGCTGTTGTTAGGCTTGTCATCTGAGTTGGCAACTATCTTTTTTGCTCATCATCTGATAATACATTATGTGTTGCAAGCCACATATGGCTTTTATTGCATATTTTGTCTTTCAATTTTCCTCAAAATCCTTTAGGAATATAAAACCCTTTTTCAGTTCTCTGGCTAGTTTGGTTTGCAAAACCACAGACCACACAGATGAACCACTTCCAATCCCTCTCTCAGGCATGTTCACTGGCTCAGCAGGGGCTATTGTAGGGCATTAACAGCATAACCCTTTGTGTACATTGAGACATCCTATGCAATCACCACTTCTCCTGGCACTTATTCAAGAGTAGAATCCCTTCTTATTTTCCCTCCATTGATTGCTCCAGTCTGCATATCAGATACTGCAGATATATTAACTCAGCACAGAGAATTCAAATTAGTCCAAAGGGGGATGTAGAATTCTGCTTCACTGCCTGTGAGTTTGATGAGCTGTAAAGATGAAAATCCTATTATCCCCCCCCCAACCTTTACATTTTATTCTTCATAGCAGCCTTAGCTAGTAATGATTTTTATGATTCAAATTCAAATGCTTGCATAGTAAAAAGCAAATACTCCAAGGAAAGATTAGCGTTTTATTTGGAAATTCTGTTTTCATGTTAGTCAGAGATGAATGAGCAGGTAATGACCACTACACTATCTCTGTCTTACTGAAGAGCACGGCTAGCAAGGTTTATAGTTTTTAATATGGAATTGAACTTTGGCAAAAAAGACTGATAAAATCATAAAATAGTGTAATTTAGTAGGAGGAGTATTAAGGGAGTGAACGTGAATCTTAAAATTTCAGAGAGCATAAAGATTAGACACGGAGATACAGATCTTTGCAGCGTCAATTCATTTTGTCTGCACAAGGAGTCCCTGGATGGTGAGCACAGTAAATGTGCTCAACTGCTAATCAAAGGTTCAAGGTTTGACTTGCAACAAATACATCTCTGTAGAAAGGACGAGACATCACTTCACAGAAACCTGCTTCACAGAAACCTTCACGGAGCACAATTCTACTCTAACAGACAGGCTGCTGGTAGGCACAGGCAGGTTTCTTCATAGTTATAAGCACTTCTGAAACTAGGGTTGTTTTTTCTTTTACTATTTAGAATACCGATATGCAAAGGATTCATGGAGCTTATAGGTAATTTTCTATGGAAATGATTGGGGAGCTAAAATTTAACCCAGTAGATTGAAGCCACCAGCTGCTCCTCTGGAGAGAGAAAGGCTTTACTCCTATAAAGAGGTTCAGTCATGGAAACCCACAGGGCAGTTCTACCCCGCCCTGTGGGGCCACTGTGAGCATGGATCGGCTTGATGGCAGTGAATTTGGTTCATATACATATACACACACATATACACATACATATACATTTATGCCTATATATTTTTCACACAAACTTTAGAAGTATTTATATAGGCTTCCAAGTTTTGTGGAACACTTTTGTTACATTTTCATCCCTTCTTATTAGCATTTTACATTATATCCCATAGTAATTAATAAAAATGAATCTACATTAATTTAAACATCACATGATGCTTTTCTTCCTTCATAAATATGGAATTGATTTGTTTTGTTGCCGCCACACAGCCTCTTGTCTGATTATACATGTATTCATTTATTAGGAAACCAGTGGTCAGAACAATAATGATCATGGCAGAGAAAATACAGGTTATTACATGGTTAGAAAAATCAGAAAGCAGCAATGTTATCTCATCTCCACTGGGGGAGTTAAGGAACACTGTATAGATTACCTAAATTTTGAAATACAAATTAAAAGGTAAAATGATGGAAAACATCTATAAAGACGGTTCATGTTCAAAGGCTAAAGCTAAACTTTGACCAAATACATAGGTGCAAAAGAAGCATCTAAAAGACTCTGGACCAGCATATATATATATATATATATATATATATATATATATATATATATATATATATATATATATATATATGAAAGAACATGAGATAAGCCTACAATACCATGCCTAGAACACAGGAAAATTATTACACGAAATGCTCAGCTATTTTTCAAGCTGAAAAGGTTTTCTTACAGAGAAGGCAGCACATTTCTGGAGAATTCTCTCCTGTCCTCCAAGTCATTCAATGCATGCAAAGATTGTGGATACACAACAGAATGAATATAGCAGAGTCCAAGTAGGGTCCATAGGTGATAGATATAGTTAGTCTGCTGCTCACAAAAAGGTGAGAGGTTTGATTCCTCACAAGGGAACCTCGGGAAAGGAGTTGGCAGTCTACTCCTGAGCATTCAGTATACAGTGCCACTCCGCACACCTGGTGTCACCATGGGTCAGTCTACTCAATGTCCCTTCTTTCATGTGCTTGTTCCATTATGTTTGTAATCCCATGCATGTCTGAGTGTGAATTCAACCATTCTTACCAAATCCTTTTGTTGTTCTCATGACATACTCAGGAAAAGACTCACTGCTTCTTTGTGATAAATAACCCACCTTCAGAAAGTCTACCTGAATTGTTCTCACCGAGGGTAAGTGAGAAACGTAGCTCAGTTCAGAAAACGGTATTAATCAAGGCTTCATCTCTGACTGAGTGTAACACATACCTCATTATTCCAAGAGTTCTTTTTCCTGTAGATTATAATAATTTTAAATTTTTAGGAAAGGCTGAATCTGTATGTCATCAATTCATTTTTCCACTAGTCTTCCCCAGTGACAGGCAGAAGTGATTTCACATTAAGGGAAGAAGAATTTTTCTGCTCTTCATAAATTGCTAATGAGCTTTCTCAGCAATCATGAAGCTTACTTGATTAACACACACCATGCTAACATGTTAACATGTCTGTAACAATAAAGAAACGGGCAAAGACCTAATAAATTTATGCTATTTGCAGAGAACTATGTTCCTCTCTTCGTTTCACCCCAGGCCTTAGTTATCCGCATGACATGGCCAAGCAGGCTAGATTTAGTTTGACAGTTCAACCTTCAGATGTCTGCCACAAGTCTGTCTCATTTTGCCAAGGAAAGAGAGCTTCTATGCTGGGCAGCAGAAAATGTATCAGGAGAACTAGATATTATTTTCAGCTCTGCTACTTCCCGGCTTGAGTGATACTGATCTCTGGACTATATTTCAATGTAGTAAATATGTGGAAAATGAACCTGTTTACAAAAAAATAAGCTAAATGACTTCTACTTGAACTATTGCTATTAGTTCTTTTTCCCTCCATCCCACAACCTCTCACCGTGGAGACCCCGGATAATTTATAAATTGTTATTCATTTTCTATCGCACACCATCCGCTGGCTCCCTTCACTCACAGTTCTGTTGTTGGTAGGTGGGGGTGGGGGGTTTTATACTTAGATCGTTGCAATCATTTTCCCTTTTCTTCCCTCCTTTCCCCTGCCCTCCAGGTATCACTCCTCCTGTTATTACTCCTGAGGGGTTTATTGGCCCTGGATTCTCTGTGTGGGGAGCTCTTGTCTGTACCAGTGTCCATGACCTGGTCTAGCGGGGGGCGGGAGTAGGGGTAGCATTAAAGAACGAGAAGAAAGATGTGTGCTTCATAGGTTCTATATTACACACTGGCTGACTCATTTCTTCCTTGTGACCTTTCTGTGAGGGGATGTCCAATTGTCTACTGATGGGCTTTGTTGATTGTTTGGGTGTAAGCTTTAATGATGCTAGTAAATGTATGACTTTTGGAATACCTTTAATTTTGTGGAAAAATTCATCCCTGGACATATCGTTCATCATTTTCATTTTTTAAAAACAAACCAAAGATCCATGAATGAAGCCTTTAATGTAGAATGGACGGCAATACTCGTGAGAGAAAAATAAACAAGCTAAAAGTTATTCTTATAGCTCATTTCACTTTTCACATTTATTACCACAGGCAAACTAAAGAAGTCAATCGGCACATTCACTACTCTGCTCAGAAATTTCCTTAGCTATATCCACACACTTATGAGGAATAATTTCTATCTTCCATAATTATAGGCCCAAGCTTCAGTAATATTTCTCCCTATACATCATTAAACCCCCCTTTTCTTCAATCTCTGCAAACATTTGCCTTGAGGCTCTTCAGTCTCATAGATGCCTACTTAGTGGTTCTAAGGAGTATGTCACAGGGTTTGACACCCTGCAGCAATATCCTTCTTCTTTGTACCAATTTCTGCCTTAAAACCACCTTCCATCTAACAAATTAGCCTCAACACTGAGCAGTGGCTAAAAACAATAATGAGATTATCATTTATTTTAATAACTGTGTTGGGAATTTTCACAGAGAACAGGGGAATGTTTGATCATGCTCCGCTTAGAATTTGTTAGGAGTAAGGAACCCTGGTCGTGTACTCATTGGGTATGTATTGGGCTACGATGAGAAGGTTAGCAATCCGAAACCACAAGTTGTCTGGCAGGAGAAGTTGCTGTTCACTCCCCTAGAGAATGACTGCCTGAGAAACCCACAGTGGCCGTTCAACCCTATCCAATAGGGTCATCATGTGTCAGTATCCACTTGATGGCAGTGTTCTTTTCGAAGTCGCCAATGGTGTGGCAGTAGTGGCCTAGAGCCAGCTGAAGCAGTTTCATGGGGACTTCTGATAAATGAATGCAGAGCTCTGCAGAACTCAGAAAGTGAGACTGCATACATTTGCAGGTTCAGATTCTAGAGGAAAGCAAACTTTGAACTACCCTTCCCTGTAAATCAGTAATTGCCATGGAAAATACAACTGATTGAAATGGGATCCCTAAATACAGTGAGAATTATCAGACACTGGGATGAAAGGTCATGTGGAACCAACTAATTGTCAAACACAAAGGAATAATGAGAACAGTAAATGGAAATACTGAAGCTCGATTTCTTAGGCACTGCTAATGTAACTACCATCCTACCACTGTGAGAAAGAGAACATAAAGCTAACTGATTGTTAACAGATTATGAAAGTAGATTAATTTCATAAAAATGCAGGGACGATGCTGGGAGAGTGGAGGGTGAGTGGGTTGGAAAGGGGGAACTGATTACAAGGAGCCACATGTGACCTCTTCCCTGGGAGAGGGACAGCAGAGAAGGGGGGAAGGGAGACCCCGAATAGGGCAAGATATGACAAAATAACGAGGTATAAATTACCAAGGGCATATGAGGGAGGGGGGAAAAGGGAGGGAGGGGGGGAAAAAAAAGAGGACCTGATGCAAGGGGCTTAAGTGAAGAGCAAATGCCTTGAGAATGATTGGGACAGGGAATGTATGGGTGTGCTTTATACAACTGATGTATGTATATGTATGGATTGTGGTCAGAGTTGTTGGAGTCCCTAATAAAATGTAAAAGAAGAAAAGAGGAGAAAAAAATGATTAGGGCAAAGACTGTACAGATGTGCTTTATACAATTGATGTATGTATATGTATGAACTGTGAAAAGAATTGTATCAGCCCCAATAATTTGTTAAAAAATAAAAAATAATTTAAAAAAATGAAAAAAAAATGCATTTTAAATGATCACATATCTTTTAGAGGCATGAAAGTTGCAAATTTTATAGAATTTGTAATTGTTTGAATCTTCGAATTGGGAGGGAAGAATTCAGGCAACTCAAAAGACACTAATATAAGAAAATCAATAGAATTTAAACAAAGAGAAAAAGTAAAAAATAACACCATGTAATGTAGACTGTTTCTTTGAGTAACCCCCCGATAAATACATATTTTAATATCAGGGATAGTTTTAAGAATCTGAAACATGAATTTTTGAGTTGGTGCTCTAATCTGATTACATTTAAAGGCACTCATTAAAAGAAAGTAGTGAGGAGAACACTGATATCACAAGACATGGTATAGTAACAGAGACACCCCAAAGCATCATTGGGTATTGTTAATGAGAGTATCATAAGAGAAGAGATTGAATACCTACGCACTGGACACCTTAGAATATTTTTTGTCAAACTAAACATCATAATCAGATTGGTGGGTTGCCCATAATTTTGCTGAATAAAATCCGAAAAGAAAAGGATAAACTCTGAGTATCATATTCCCAGGTCCAGGACCACTGAAAAGCTCTGGTCTTCCCTCAAGGTCACCCTTATCTCTTCCAGCAACAATAATGAGATTCCAGAAACCCACTTCCAGGTCTCAGACTTCAAGTGGCTGAATTGCAATGCAAGTTGAATTCTCAGACTCGCAGGCCATGTGCTGCTAAAGTGATGACATTGATTGGACAGGAGGGGGATTTGAACATTGTGAATGGCAGATTCTAATGAAAATGAAATATTGAAACACTAAACCCGCTCACTTCACCCCCCCCCCCCATAGGAACAGTTTTTCTACTCTGTTTGAGCAACTTGTAATAGCCTTTTTAACCCCCCCCCTATTTTTTTGCCTCCATTCTACTTTTCTTGTTCCCACCCAGATCCCTGGCCACCTCAAGTCATCAGTGCTTTATCTCTTGGTGAATAAAACACATTTCTACTTTGTTTCCTTACAATGGTGATATTAAATATTTATCTTTGTAAGTGGGACTGAGTTTACCAAGCATGTTTTCTAGTTTTGTCCATGTTTTGCCGTGTTTAAGAGAGTTATCTTTTTGTTTTATTGATGCATAACATTCCAAACAGAGTTTGTTTATCCATCACTCTATTGCAAGGGTATTTGGTTGTTTCCATATTTTTGCTGGTGTGGAAAATATTGCAGCAAACATAGGTGGGCATATATTTCTTCCAGTTATATTCTTAATTTCTTCAGAGCATATACCCAGTAGACAGATTGCTCTACAATAAAGTGCTTGTATTTGCATTTGTTTAAGGAAATTCCATACCGATTTCTAAAGTGTTTGTACAATTCTACAGTCCCATCAGCAATGAAAAAGCATTCTGACCCCTCTCCATTCTCTCCAGTATTGTTTTTTTTGTTTGTTTTATTGAATTTTGCCAAAAGTGTCAGTGTGAGGTGAGGGCTCATTTTTTTCACCTTTATTTATTTTTTTATTATTGCTAATGATTGAGAACATTTCTTCATATGGCTGTTGGCTTCCTGTATGTCATCTTTGGCAAATTGATCTATTCATGTCTTGTGTCTATTTTTTGTTGGATTATTTGTTTTTTCTTATTAAAATGTAATTTTCCATAAACTTTGGAGATTAGCTCTTTATCTGATTTATTATAACCAAATATTGTTTCCAAATCTCTGGGTTCCTTGTTGACTTTCTTGATGAAGTATTTTGAAATGCCTACATGCGTTATTTTTAGTACATTACAGATATTATTTTGTCTTCTCTTGTGTGGATAATTTTCTTTATGCTCAGTAGACTGTTCATACCTTATATTAGGGTTCTTAAGCCTATCCCTATTGTTTACATTTATGTTTATAATAAGTGTGGGATTTCGGTCTTTGATCCAGCTTGAGTTTGTTTTTGTACATGGTGTGAGGGATGGGTCTTGTTCAATTCTTTTGCAGGTGATGACAGTTTTTCAAGCACCAGTTGTTGAAAAGGCTATCTATGGCCTTTTTGTGTGTTTTAGTCATTTTTAAAATAAAAAAATTAGTTGTCTATAGATACTTGGTTGTATGTCAAGGTTTTCAATTGATCATCATTTCTATCATTGTTCCAGTACCAGCGGTTTTGATTACCATGTCTATATAGTAGGTTTTGAGGCCTGGAGTGAAAGGCTTCCTACTTTGTGTTTTAATTTTTAATAGTGTTTTATTTATCTTAGGTTTCTTCCTTTCTATATAAAGTTAGTCACTAGATTTTCAATTTCTTTGAAAAATTATGGTGGGTTTTGGGTCAGAATTACATTGAATGTGTAAAGTAATTTGGTAATATTGACATTTTCACAATATTTACTATACCTATCCAGGTACGTGGCAATTTGTTCCATTTGTCAAGTTGCTGTCGGGTTTCTTGAAGGAGTATTTTGTAGTTTTCTTTGCATAAGTCTTTTGTTTCACTGGAAAAAATTACTCCTAAATATTTTATCTTTTGTGAAGTCATTGTACATGATATTGTTTTGGTATTATTATCATCTTTAATATAAAAAATTAACCGATTTCTCTTTGTTGTTCTGAAGCCTAGTTTGCAGCCAAATTTTTCAATTAGCTTGAGCAATTGTTTAGTTGAATCTTTGGGGTTTTCTATTTATAGGATTATGTTGTCTGCAAATAAGAAGATTTTTATTTCGTTTTTGCCCATGCGAATGCCTTTAAATTCTATTTGGTATCTTGTTATTTTAGCTAAAATTTCCAGAACCATATTACGCAAATAAAAGTGGTGAGAAAAGGCAACCTGGTCTAGTTCCCATTCTAAAATAAAATAATTTCAATTTCTCTCCATTGCAAGCCATTGGTTTCACACATATGGCTTTTATTACATTGAGAAGTGTCCTTTCTATTTCATTGAGTGTTTTTATCAGTCATGGATGTTGGATTTTGTAAAATACCTTTTCTGCATGGATGGATATAATCATATGGTTCTCCTTTATTTTGTTTATCTAGTGAATTATAATGATTGTTTTTCTAAACCATCCTGGCATGTTTGCTATGAATCCAACTTGATTGTGATATTTTCCTGTTGTTGTTATAATTAATGCTTCCTTGAACTCTGTTGGCTAGTATTTTATTGAGGTCTTTACATCTATATTAATTAGCGATACTAGTTTTGTTTTGGTTTTTACACTAACCCTAACCCTCACTAGTTTGTAATTTCCAAATCTGGTGATGTCTTTGCCTGGTTTAGGTATCAGAGATAAAGCTGTTTCGTAAAATGAGTTTGATAGTATATTTTCCATTTATACTTTGAAAATAGCTTACATAAAATTGATGTTAAGTGTTCTCTAAATATTTGATGAAATCCCTCAGTGAAACCATCAGGCCCTGGACTTTTGGATGTTGGGAGTAGTTTCTACAGTAATATCTCTTCTTTCTTATGTTATTGCTTGTTTAGATTTTCTGCATCATTCTGTGGCAATTTAGGTAAATAATATACTTCTAGAAATTTATCCATTTCTTCTAGATTTTCATAATTGTAGCAATACAAATATGGTATTCCTAATACTGAATGAGTATATTTTATGTCATTTGTGTCTGTTATAATAGCAACTCTTTTATTTCATATTTGTAGAATTTATTTTTTCTCATTCTTTTCTTTGCTAAGTTTTCCATTGATTTATCAATTTTGTTCATCTTTTCAAAGAACCAACTTCTTGTCTTATTGGTTTTTCTGTAGATTTTTGTATTCATTTAGTCCTTTCCTAAGCTTTCTTTATTTTCTTCTCATATCTGATGGGTGGTTTTGCTCCTCCTTCCCCCCTCCCAATTATTATAGTTTATGTGTTAAGATGTTTGTTTGAATTCTTTTTGCCCTATTGATATGTGCAGATATTGTTGTAAACTGCCTTTAGGGTACAGCTTTTGATGTGTTGGTTTTTATTTATATAATTTGTTTCAAGAAAATTCTTGATTGTGTTTTTTATTTCTTTATGTTTCCAGTGATTATTGAGAAAAGTGTTATTCGCTTTCCATATATTTGATATTTTGGAGGTGCCCATTCTATGATTGATTTCCAATTTCATAGCATTTTGATCTGAAAACCTGTCTATTGTTACCTCAATGGTTTTCTTTATTTTGATGCTTGATTTATAACCTAAAATGTGGTATATTCTAGAAAAACTTCCATGATATTTATAGAATAAAACTGAAATGAATCTTTATTGGGTGAAATTTTTATATAATATTCTTTTTTCTTGAACTGAATTCTCTATAGAAGGGATACCATTAAAGCTTAGAAAGGCTTTTATCAAGAAAATGGCTTAGAATCCTGGCCTTGCAAGTTGACACATACCTTTAACAATCACTCCCTCCCTATGGTAGTAGCTTTCTGAAAATATTGAAACCATTCTCAGGAACAATCTATGGAAAACCAAATAAAATGAACTCAATGCCACAGAATCAGTGTGACGCGATACAACCCAACAGGACAGGATAGAATCACCACTGTGGGTCTCTGAGCTGGTACCTCTTTATAGGAGTAGAAATCTTAGTACTTCTCTCACAAAGAACTTGGTGTTTGCCAGTTATTAAACTTTCAGTAATCAGCCCTACTCCTTACCCTTACATCACCAGATGTGATACATTAAGAGTGATGCATCTTAAAATAAATGCATGATTTTCCCAATGTAAACAGATAGAAATCTATAAAATAGATATGTGTAAATTAATATACTTTTGTGGGTGGTCGTGGAAGGAACATAAGGTTGAATCAAACCTTATTTACTGACACGAGTCCGCTCAGAACAGAAATTCAGGATACATGTTTCAATTTAACAAGTTAGGAAAATATCTAATTATTTGTTTGATATATTGGCGGAAAATTAGATGTAAAGATATCCAACAAAAAATGAAATGTACCTGCCATAATTTTTTGATGAAAAGTATAAAAAAGTATATAAAGGATCAATAAAATATATATGCTAGAGAGAACTTACCACAGATTACTTGGCACTCTACCTCTATGTGAGTCTAGACGATAAACTTTCACCATGATTGTGAGAAATACATGTGTGAAGAAAGCCTACGCATCAATGAAGGGCATGTGGTAACTCTTTTCCATTTGGAAAGTATTATAGTGAAAGTTTTGGGACAGGACTGAAATCCCTAAGAGCACTGGGGCCCATCACATCCTGGGATTACAGACACCAAGTGGAAATGGCTTATATCCAAAGGAGAGCATCATCATCCCAATGGTGAGACTAAAACTAGCACTCAGAACAGTTTACACAGGGAGACCTACAGTGCAGGGTACTTGGTCATAGAGTTGAATCTGAAAGCATATTAAATATTTCCCAATCGATATAAGTGAAAGACTTTTAGGTCAAGTGAACAGAAATCAACTTTAGTCACTGTGGCAGTTACATAATATTCTGTCAACTTAAGGGAAGGGGTGGAGTCTAGCCTGTCAATTAGGTTGCAGCTTGCTGACCTCATTTAGAGGGACAAGGGAGATAAATAGTTCACTGGAGGCCAAACCCAGTCTCTCTGCCTTCGCGCTTCTCCTGTGATACATTCAGAGAGCTGGAGGTGACACATGGAGTCCGATGTAAGCCTTGAGATGCTTCCGCTGCCACTGGATCCACAAGACCTTCTACCCAATGGCTTGTGATCTTCCAGCATTTGACATCATTGCATGTGCTGCATGAATCTAAAGAAGAATTTATGGACTAGTATGAGACATATGGGCTAATATCAGAGTTATGGACTAGGCTGGGTTGTTTCCTCAGTATTCAATCGCTCTTTTATATAAAGATCTATCTTATACACTTGAGCGTCTATAGATTTTTTTTTCTCTAGTAAACCCTAACTGACACAGTCATTAAAACACAAAGACTAATCAATCAATTTCTACACTTGAGCCAGTATTAACGCAAACAATCCCTAGCATGAAGAGAATGCTGGTCCCCTTGAGGAATGACTCCATTGCACTTCCAAACATGTGCAATGTTAATCATTTAACCATCCATCCCCAAGGGGATTTTCCAGCCTTAACTAAGATAACAGCACTTTTGGAAAATTAAATAATCATAATTTTCAGAAATGACTGAACATAGGGTCTAAACTCCCACTAATTTCAGGAGACTGAACACATCATTGTAGTTCAGCAGTGAGACTATGGACTAATGGAGGTCAGGGAGCCAATGGAGTTTTAGATCAGGTGCATCTCAGTGTGTCCAGTATGCCAGGCTCTAATCATTTCCTTATTTCAGCCATACTCTGAGATGGACAGATCGTTACTTTACTTCCCTGTTGCTTAGAGTGAGAGTTGTTATGGCAAGAAAGGCTCAGGTAGAAGTCAATACAACCTTCTTTATAGGAAAATAATACAACAAAAGCAATAGGCATTTGTGGATGGATTATTGAGACTGGTTATTCCCCCACATCCACATTCAACTCACTTATTTAGTTTGTACTAAGGGGAAAAAAGGGAAAAAAACAGAAATATTACAGTGGGTTCTCATGTGTTTCATCAGATGGTGACAACAATTGCAGCTACTGTTCCAGATATGGTTTCATTGTTTGGGCAAATTAAGATATCTCCCAGTATATTAAATACAACTGGAAAGGTGGATCTTTCTTTTTCTGATCCCTGATTGTGAACACCATCAAAACAGTTTTCTTTTGTCGGCTAACTCCAATGATATAACATTACTGTTATGCCTTAATAATATATTACTACTCTATCCATATTCCATAACTTATTTCCCAGAATCTTAATGAAAATTCTTCTCAACAAGACATATGTGAATGGCATTATACATGATGATCTAATATGCAGGGAATACTAAATAGATTTATTGTAATATATGCACATGTCAGAAGGTGAGACATAAATTTGACAAAGATGTATTGAAATTTCTAAGAATCCAGTAGTATCTCCTGATTTAGCACATTTAAGATGAAAAATAAGAGGTTATATTTGGTCCCTCCTATAATAAAAAATGAGACATAAAACTAATTTATCTCCTTGTTTTTAAGTTACTTTTATTTCAGTGTATTACACTGGCATATTTATCAGATGTTATGGTTGAATTGTGTTCCCAAAGTGTTCATTAGAAATTCTAATCCAAAGTTCCTTTGTATGAGACTTTACTTACAAATAGGGTCTAGGAAGATTTTATTAATTAAATCAACCTGAGATCATCCTTAAATAGGGTGGAGATGCTAATCCAATATGAGTAGAATTCTTTTAAAAAACCATGAAGGGCAGAGGGGACCATGTCTCAAACAACAAAGGCAGGGGCGGGGGGTGGGGGGAGAGGATCACATCACCGAGAATGAGGGTGTGTGCATGATGGGGACCCAACACCCATCTGTAGACAGCTGGACATCCCTTGCAGAGGGGTAGTGGGGAGGAGATGAGTCACTCAGGGTTCAGTGTAGCAACAATGAAACTCAAAACCTGCCTCGAGTTCTTGAACACTTCCTTCCCTCCCAATTATCATGACCCCAATTCTACCTTGTGGACCTGGTTAGACCAGAGGATGCACAACGGTGCAGTAGGGATCTGGAAACACAGGGAATCTAGGACGGACGAACTCCTCAGGAGTGGCGGTGGGAGTGGCAACACCGGGAGGGAAGGGGGTGTAGAAAGGGAAAACCGAACTTGGGGATCTATGTGTAACCTCCTTTCTGGGGGTGGGCAATGGGAAGGTGGGTGAGGGGAGACGCCAGGTAGAGTAAGATAAGATAAAATAAATAATTATTTATAAACTATTAAGAGGGAAGGGGGAGCAGGGAGGGAGTGGGAGGGAAAAAAAGGAAAACGAGCTGATTCCAGGAACCCAAGTGGAAGGCGAATTTTGAGAATGACGAGGGCAACAAATGTATAAGGGTGTTTTGCTCAATTGATGTAAGTAAGGATTGTGATAAGAACTGTATGAGCCCTGGTTGAAAAGATTTATTAAAGTAAAAAATAGACGTAGATGAAAAATTATTACAAGCTAATGAAGTTAAAAATTGGAGTAATATATTTGCAAGTTCAAGAACACCATTGAGTGCAAGGAACCACAAAAACCAGCAGAACTACTAGAAATGGAGAATGGACAGTGTTTGCTTATAGCCTTCAGGTAGAACCTGACTCGATAGGACACTGATTTTGAGCTTTTAGCTGTTAGACAATAATACGTTTCTGTGCTTTTAACAACCCCACCTGTGGTATTTGCTGAGGTTCCCCGTAGAATTCAATATGCTGAGCTATCTAAAAGCAGCTTCTAGCTTTGAGTGGGGCTTAGAAAAAGAGAAGGATGCACCACAGGACTAGGACACCATGCCAGCCCGTCTGTCGCTTAGTTAACACAACCTATCACATCCAGTGATACTGGAATAGACAATGGTAGGTAGTGGTATTATTTGGACACTTTGGCAGACCTCTACAGGTGAATCACAGCACAAAGCCTTTGAATTTTGAAGAAAAGATGCGTCATCTACTCTAGCAACTACTTTTTTTTTGAGAAACAGATGGGACATTAGTAGAGACTGAACACTTGACCATAAACCCATAAAGTTGACTTGAACAGTAGTACAACAACCTCCAAAGTAAAGTAGTATAAATGAGTTCAGACTCCAGCAGACATACATTACCTAAGACAATGGCCCAAATGCCCATGATCCCTATTCCTGGTTCTATTATGGTACATGGTTTCAAGGGGAACATCCCCTGGTTTGACTAAGAAAAAGAAGACTAAACCTTACTTTACAGATATTTCTATGCAGTGTTCAGGCACCACACAAATGTAGGCATTGTGGGCATTACTCTCTCTATCTGGGGTGGCCCTTAAAGACAGGGGTGAATAGTAATCCTTTCTTAGTCAGAACTTTTAACAGTGTTCACTTTGATCAAAGGAGAAAAGGCTAGATGTAGGATTGTACACTGAATTATGAGCTGTTGCCAGGGAATAACTGAATGACCAGGAACTTGGATGGGGTATGATTGGTGGGATTTTGTCGTAAGGAAATCTTCTAAAAGTGGCATATTCAGACTGCCATAAACATGTAAATCATGTATATTTGTCTGTTTCAAGTGAAGGACCAAAGGTCACCAAATCCTCCTAGGAGGATTTTAACAATCAGGTAAATAGAACGACATCTACATTTACCAATCAGTCTCTTTCCTTAGTCGCTCGGTGGTTACTTTCATCGTCAGAGTGGTCGTATTGGCAAAAATGAAAGTTAACCAAAGGCTCAGCAACATTTTTTACTTCCACTCAATAAGACATCCACTGCAGGGTCCTTAATCCACCACCAGTAGAAGAAAATATAAAATCTTCAATAGGTCAGCACTCCACAGAGGGATGAGCCTGCTACCTGAAGTCATGTTGAACCACAGAAGGGGAAGAATTTTGCTCTTTCTGAAATAGACGCTGGATATGGATTTGCCTTCCCAGAACACAATATTAACAAAATCACCATCTGCAGAATCACACAATGCTTTACCATAGCACTTCGCAAACATACCTTCACAATTAAATGTATCGATAGGCACATGGAATTCTTTGGCTTTAACAAGTTCTCCATTACCCTGAAGCAGCTGCTCTGCCAGAACACTGAAATAGCCTTTTGAAAATTCAATTACTGCACTAATAGGTGACGTTATTTCACAAGACTGGAGCAATGTTCCCTAGGAAGCGGTGTATACTCTAAATCAGCATGCAGTAGTTAGTGATGCTTCTCCCACAGCCAGGATCCACGGAGTGACATCATTCACCATAACTTCTAGGAATCTACTATCAAAACTTTTGCTTCTTGCCCCCACAGTCTTAGCTCTGCTAATCTTAGTTTCAAAAGAAAGACTATGTCCAGTAGTACACAATGATTATAATAATTAATGGAAACATGATTGACATGCCTTTTTTTAATTAAAAGATCAATTTATTGGGGGACTCTTACAACTCTTGTTACAATCCTTACATCGATTGCATCAGTTACGTTTGTACATATGCTGCCTTCATTCTTTTTTAGACATTTTCTCTCTATTGAGCCCTTGGTATTAGCTCCTCTTGTTTTCTGCCTCCCCCACCCCAGTAGCCCCTTGATAGATTATAGATTATTATGTTTAGTCTTGTACCAACTGCTGTGTTAATTCTCCCATGTTTTCTATTGCTCTTTCCACTGGAGAGAAGTATTTGGTTATGTGTCAAACATCGCGATTCGTTCCCCCTTTAACCCTTCTTCTCCCCAATACCCTTCTGGTAGCACTATTCCCATTCCTGCTCCTAGATTATGTGTGTCATGAGCCCACATCTCTTATTTATGCCTGTGTACATGCTCTGGTCTAGTCTGAATTGAGAAGCAGCACTGGATTCATGGTAGTTGGGGGTGAGGAAGCCTCTGGGAACCGGAGGAATATTGTGTGTTTCATCGATGCTTTACTTGACCCTGGTTGACTCATCTCTTCCCTGTGGCCCCGCTGTGGGGGGATTGCATAAGCAAATATGGTGAAGAGACAGATAGTATCCAGCTATTAAAAAATAGGGTATCTGGGGTCTTAAAAGCTTGAGGTTAAGCAGAGCCCATTCAGCAGAGAGACAACAAGTCCACATGGAAGAAGAACACCTCTGGAGTGATCATGAGTACTCATTGGGACTGGTAATAGGCATCTCAAGACACATAACAAACGAACAAAAGCATATCATTGAGAATGATGGGGCTTGGAGAAGAGACCCAAATCACATCTGTAGACAATCATGCCTTTGATCAACATTGTTTTAAGGTACAAGAGACCCCAAACCATGTCAAATCGAATGTAAGGAGAGCATTCATGAAGTTTTAAACAGGAGAATGACAGACAAAGGCATAGCATCAGGGTGAGGGAGGCTAACAGCAAGAGGTCCTAATGACAGCCAAGGGTTTGCTGACATTGTAAGACTTAAAAGGGACATGGGGGCCTACAGGTGAAATAAACTGCCATAGAAGTATGATTGATGGTGGATCAACACATCAAAGCTACAGGTGAGAATGTAGAAGCAGCAATAAGACCACAATTGGGATGATAAAAGCTTGCGAGGTTGATTCAGGGCCCTCCAAACCAGGCAGTCAGGATGGAACTCAAGACCAACTAACCTAACACCCTGATTTCCTTAAGGGCACCTCCAGGCAAGTGCACAAGGGGCTGTGCTGCTTATCCGTGGACTGGCTAAGGGAATGGCAGCAATCCACTCTGATGGACTCTACACGTCAGGTTTGCTTTTGAATGTCTTAAGGAGATCTTGGGCAAGATTTCCACCATGAAGTTTATCATTTGATTTCCTGACTATTATTTCCATAGAAATTGATTGTGTGTCCAAGTAAAATATAATTCTTGACACTGTCAATATTTTCTTCTTTATCCTGATCTTCCTTATTGGTCCTATTGTGAGGGTGTATGTGTTCTTTCCATTGCAGTGTTTCCACATTGATGGATGTACTCTGGTTTTCATCAGTAAATGCTTCAAGTCTTCTTTACTTTCAGTGAGCCTGGTTATGTCATCTCCATAGCACAGGTTGTTTGTGAACTTTTCTCCAATCTTTCGGCAGCATTCTCTTTTACATAGCCCAACTTCTCAGGTTATTTTCTCAATATTCAGATTAAATAAATAGTGAAGGCATCAATCCCTGATAAAAATTTACTAATTTTCAAACATGCATTATTCTCTTATTCTATTTAAATAGTTGTTTCTTACTATGTTTTCACATGAACATAATTAAGTGCTTTAGAATACTCATCTTTTGCAGTATTGTCAAATGCCTTTGTACAGTCAATAAAAGACATGTAAACATCTTTCAGCTATCTTTTCTTTCAGCCAATATTTATATGACCCTATCAATGATATCATCATTCAACATCCTCTTCTGGATCCAAATTGATCCTGGTTGGATATACGGCAACAACTTTGAAAAAAAATTATATTCAGCAAAATTTTATTTGTTGTGATATTACAATGCTGTTCAAACATTCACACATTCTATTGGGTAACCTTCAATGGAATGGACATGGGTTCAGTTCTCTTCCAGTCAGTCAGGTGGCTGTCTTTGAAATTTCTTGGCATAAACAAGAAGGCACCTCTAGCTCTAAATCTGTTTGCCTTGATTTTGCCAACACCTACAGCAATCCTGGGGGGACAGACCAAACCATGTCTCGTATTCACTCACCCTCCCGCCCTCCCTTTGGAGTTGTTATGCTGGAGTTCATTGCTAACAGTCATTGTGTTAGTCTGTCTCTTTAAAGGTCTTCCCAGTTTAGCTCAATAATGCCTATGTTGATCTTTATGCATTCTAGAATTTGATGGCAACTTGGTTTTTCAGATTTGTACATCATGCAGTCCATATTCCTATTATTGGTGCTATATGTAACTGTTTCTTCTAAATTTAAGTTGAGTCACGTCAGCAAATAAAGGTTCTGCAAACTTTGATCCACCTGGATAAATGGTGTGGGCTCAAAGGAGGCAGCTATTCCACGGGAGTATCCGTGCGCCTTTGCAGCCTACCCGTCTCCTCTCTTTCCTGGCACTGTGCCAGGCACTCTACTACTGGTTTTAAGAGATTTTCAGTTTACAAAACGGGACTCTCTCTGCCTTCTTCTTCATCTACTTTATCTGAAAACTCCTTTGAAATATAACTAAAATGGGCCACTCTTTTGACATTCAAAATACCTTTAACATAGCTTCAAGCATGCCACATAGAACCACACGCTAGCATGAGTCATGATGTTAGACTCAACTAATTGCGAGTCTAAACTAAAGCTTATTTCCAAATATCTTTATACAATGAAAAGGAGCTATGATGTTACTAACAAATAGTTGAAGGTTATGGGTATGATGAAAGGCCCAAATATTCCAGTAAATCTCTCCCTCATCTGAACCAGGACTATGATGCACTTGTTATAATAGTTATACTAACTTTACTCAGTTACACCAAGTATTCCCTGGGGTTTAACTTAAAAGTCAAGGATCGTATCCTATTCCTTGGATAAACACTAATGTTTATGAAAATAAATCCTATCAAGAAATGCTTTTATTATCTTAGAACCAGTGTCAGTATGTACAAATTTCTTTATCTTTACAGCAAATAACAAAAGAGATCAATTTTTGCACAATTAAAGTGGTTGGGATGGAAGTAGAAATAGCTGGCAAGGTTGTGGATGTATTAAATTTTCTTCTATTAACTAAAAAACAACTAGGATTGTGAACTGATGTGACAATTTTGAATAGTAGTTTGGCTGTGTGGAGAAACTTCACTATACATTTTGACTCAATTATTTCTCAAATAGTAGTCCTGCCTAATGAAAAATTATACAAAGGCAAATAATATGCACAGAGATCCTCACTGTATTGTAACTGTGAAAATGAGTCAAAATGAATGCAATAGTCTCTGTACTTCTAAAATGGGAGAACTATTGAATAATTTAGTGTAAAGTCACATGCTATATTTATTTTCTGACTCCATTAATCATAAATTATAATCTCAAGCTTTTGCTCTTGCCCAGACTTAAAACATATATTAGTATTAAAGTAGTAATAATCCCAATGAGAAATTGTGTATAGTTCTGGTTATTAAAATAGGAAATGTATTATTATTAATATATGGACTCTATGAAACAAAGAAAAAAGCATTAGAGATATAAATATATACATGTTCATATGCAAATATATTAATATATAAGGATAGGGGTATTGATCTCTGTACATATATTTATATGTTAAATTATTAAGGTAGCTAACTAACTTTGGGCCTCTACTTAAGTCTTTCCTCAACACAAGAACACTTTGTTTTAACAACCTTGAACTCTGTGATACCTTCCCAACAAGATCTCTGAAGACAAAATGGGTGAAAAAGCAAATGTGGTGAAGAAAACCAATGATGCCTGATTATTAGAGTTGCTGTGGTAGTTACATAACCTGATGTCAACTTGAGACTATTAAGAGTGAAGGGGTAGAGTTTAGTCTGTCAATCAGGTCACAGCTTGATGACGTATTTTGGATGAACAATCGAGATAAATAGGTCACTGGAGACCAGATAACACTCTCTCTGCGACACATTCCTGTTGACAAGCCACATGAAGCTATGCTCATGGAGTCAGACCATTAGAGTTGGAGGAGCCACATTGAAACACCTGCCAGTGCTGAGATTCCTCCATCACCACTGGATCCATAAGACTTTCCACTCACTGGCCTGTGATCTTCCTGCATTTGACTTTATTGTACCTGTTGCGTGAGTCTGAAGAGGAATTGATAGATTGGTGTTGGACATATAGGCTAATATCAGACTTATAGACTTGATCTGGACTGGGCTGGGATGTTTTATTAATATATAATTATTTTTTGATATAAAGTTCTTTATTACACATAATATGTATATATGCTACACTAATAGGAAATTTTAATAAGCATTAAAATGTTTATTATAATAGTCCCTGTATAAAATACAATATAGTATAATAATGTATCCTCTATGTGGGCCAATGTTGAAGAATTGAATAAATAGGCTAAGAAAGAAGAAGAATTCCAGAGGTAATGTACAAGTTTCTCAGTTTAGTGATTTGGTAGATTGAAGTTCACTTTACAAGATACATGTATAGAAAGAAAGATAATTTAAAGATATTATTAGCTTTGAGGTTGTGGATTCTGAATGTTATATGTTTCAGATAGACGTAGGTGGATGCTAGGTCTCACAATATTAAGCCAGAAACCATGAACTTTTAGCAGATCTAGCACTTGAGGTCCCTAAACCTATTTCATCTGCATATCCAATTTAGTATAATTGCTCTACTTTGATGCAAAATATGGGTTTTCTTACTTTGCAACATTTGACCTGTTATTTGAGAATAATTTCATATCTTGATTTGTCTATGATTTGTATTTGTTATTCCTGATATTTCAGCTCAACTGAGGATGAGAACCAATCTAAATATCAACAGGGGTATAGTTTGAGTTAAGACTAAAAGAGAAAACTAATTTGAATTCAGTTTTTGGGGGACAACAGAGAGTAAATATCCTCTAAGCAAATAACTTCTTGAAATTTAATAAAGTTGTGTTTACCCCAGATGACACATCAAAAACTGTCAGAGTTGATGGTTGAACTAGCTTCTTCATTCTGTAAAGGCAGCGGCGTAGTTGGGTTGTGATTCAGATTGGAGTGGGCACTATAAAAGAAGGGGAATGGAACTTCAGTGACCGAGCAGAGGGTGTCAGATAAGATGAACAGGTGGAAGTGGCTGGTAACTTCAAGACAATAGTAGGGATGTTGCATTTCAAATTGCAGTCTGCTGACAAGTGAATGTAATGTGTAAGGTGAAGCTAATGAACGTATATATTTCCTTTGAGGAGTCAGATTGTGAAGGAAACCGAAGAGAATATGATTAATATATCAATATATATTATGAAATAACATTTTTATCTAAAAATAAATAAATACTACATAAGTTTTACAGGTAAATAAATAAATTGATGAAATAGTTTAGAAACTTGTATATAATGAGACTAATTATTACCTAACTTTTCTTTTTTGATATGACATTTGATGTCATTTCCTACTTAAGAACATTCAAGTTTAAAACCAGTATGACTATGGAAAGGGCCTTTTTTATATACCTACTGCTGTATTTTTAACTGTCCTAGAGAGACAAATTAATGAAGAGCTCATTTCCACAAATTTACCATATCTAATTATTAAATTGATATGTGAACACACATATTATTAAATTGATTTTGGGTATGTACAATGTAGATATGTATCAGACAATTGGATGTATTAGATGATATATAATTGAAAATTATAATATAAGTATTATAAGTAAATATATATGAGCAGAAATTAATAACAATTTCTAAGGACTGCAGATATTATAATGGGAATTTACAGATAATTTTATTAACTCAGGTTCTTTTTTTGTATACTGTGAACATCTGCATGAGGCTACATGTTAGCCTACTAACTGCGATGTAGCAGTTTGAGCCACCAGGCTCTCTGCAGGAGAAAGATGCGTGTTTCTTCCCCATAAAGAGTGGCATTAAAAAAAAAATAATAATAATAATAAAAAAAAGAGTGGCATTACTGGACACCCACGGGCAGTTCTAGGTTGCCCTAGGGTCACCTAGGGTGAGGTAGAACTGTGTCAATGGGAAGGAGAGTTTGTTTTAAATCTCTTTTGAGGTTCATACATGTAGGGGATCAGAAGAAAGGGTTAGGACTATATACAATATACTATGTACAATATACTATATACAATATACAATCATTTGGGTATTATTGCTGCCATATATGGGCTCTATCAATCAGGGAAATTAAACAAATCATTCTGAACCTCTTTTATCATATGTAAAACAGTGTATCAATATTGTTTGAGAGCATATTTGTCAATATGTATGCTTATTACATAAACACATGCTACCAGTAAAGAGATCTTCATGATAATTTTTGTTCTTTAAGATTTAATTGTGAGTGGTAATGGTCTTTATATAGAAGACTATTTTTTATCCATGTCCTCAAAAGTTGGATTTAAAAGCTAAAATTTAAAAATTCATGAGATTAATCTCAGTGAATTGCAGGTTTTCCTTGATTCCTTTTAGAGTAGCACTAGATGTATTAATTGATTTTGAAGGAAGTTGTATACTTCATTTTTAATTATTTTTAAATTTTCATTATTTTTATTATCATATATTATCAGTATCTTTATAAATTCCATCTATATTTGTTTGGTGGGATGTGTATACATATATTATTGTACCTAAGAAAGATACTATCAGAAAATTATCTGCTGAACCATGGTGTGTAGCACAAATTACTGATGAAATTTAAAATTCAAAATCCTTGGGTTGATCTGACAGGGTAAAATGACGCCCTTCTGTGATTATAACTCTTTTCAAAATCCTTGAGTTGATCTGACAGGGTAAAATGACACCCTTCTGAGAGTATAACTCTTTTTTGGAGTAGAAATTCTTGTATTTCCCAAGGTTGGTAGTTGATGGTATTGAACTGCTGAACATGAGATTTGTTGCCAGATGCATAACCACTATACCACTAGGGCTTCCTAACATTGAGCTGTAAGTTCAATGAAGAATGAAATCCTTTATCTTAATAAGCACACGCTTCCTCTTCACTTTCAGCAAGCAAGGTTGTGTCATCAGCATTTCACAGGTTGTTAATAAACCTTCCTCCAATCTGAAGGCCATACTCTTCTTCATATAACCTAGTTGCTGGTCATTTGCTCAGCACAATCTGAGCACATTCTTCCTTTTGGTTTTCTAATTCTAGGTCCTGGCATCTATTTTTTGAGATATTTGACTTTCTCTTTTCAAGCTGCTCTTTGGAATTTCTATCCAGCCCCTTGACTTCATCCTTTCTTCTATTTGATTTAGTCACTGCATGATTAAGATCAAGTTTAAGAATCTCTTCTAGAATCCACTTTGATCTTGTCTTTCTATCCTTTATTTAAACAACCGTTTGTTTGTTCATGAATGATGGTCTTGATGTCCTCCCATAGCTCATCTGGTTTTCCTTCATTAGTGTTCAATGCGTCAAATCTGTTCTTGAAATTCACATGAGAGACTCAAGGTTGTATTTTTATTTTTATTCTTGTGGATTTGTTTTAATTTTATTCATCTTTATACTAAATTTGCACACAAACAATTGATTTTTTCCATGGCTGGCCCCTTGTCTAGTTGTAGCTGCTGATACTGAGCTTCTTCGTTGTGTGCTCCTGTACCTGAGTCAACTTGATTTCGGGATGTATTCCATATGGGGAAGTGCATGGGTATAGTTGCCTATTGGGCTGTTGAAAAAAAGGCTCTTTCTATTAACAAGCTCATTGGTTTTGCAAAATTGTATCATGAGATCTACAGCTTCATTTCTATCAGAAAGTCCATGTTTTCCAATTACTCTTCCTCTTTATTGCCAACTTTTGCATTCCAACCACTAATAACTATCCATGTATTTTGATCGCATGTTTCATCAATTTCTCTCTGAAGTCTTGGTAGAATTCATCAATTTCTTCATCACTCGCTTTTGTGCATACAGTTGGATTATAGTTGTATTGATTGAATTTCCTTCAAGGTATGTATATGTTATCTGATCACAGATGGCCCTGTACTTCATAATGGATTTAGCAAGATACTGTCTGACAATGAATGCTACACCCTTCCTCTTGATTTTTTTATTTCCATCATAGTAAACCACATGATTTTCGGATTCAAAATGGCCCATACCAGTCCATGTCAGGTTTCTAATGCCTAGGTAATCAATTTTCATGTGTTCCATTTAGTTTTTGATGATATACAGTTTTCCTAAATTCATACTTCATGCTCAAAGTTCCAATCATTAGAAAGTTTGGGCACTATTTCTCTTTACCTTGCTTCATACCCCATCTGTAAATGAAGATCCTGTATCTCCACTCTCAGAGTGTTCACCAGACTCATATCACCATGCTCTACTACCCTCCAAGAAATCAGCTCCTCTTTCCTAACATTTTGAGTGTGCTGGAATGTGGGGGACCCACCCAGCCTTTGACAGAATCTATGAAACAATTCTGCCTCCATGGGTGAGACTTGAGAACTTGACAGTACTTCAAAGCTATGCATGAGGTTTCGGCTGCTTCTTCCTCTGAAGTTGGGGACCAAGTTCCTCTTCATTCTCCATATAAGGAAAAGAAGAATCCTCACAATTGGACCAAATATGTATCATCATGATAACTGGAGAAAAGGTGGAAGTTGTCAAGGAATTTGTCTTGCCTGGATCCACAATCAATGCTCATGGAAGCAATGGTCACGAGATCAAAAGATGTATTGCATTAGGTAAATCTGTTGGGTAAAATCTCTTTAAAGATGTTAATTTGAGGACTAATGTGAGCCTGACACAGCCATGGTAGTCTCCATTGCATCATATGCACATGAAAGTTAGACAGTGAATGAGAAAGACCATATCACAATTGATGCATTTGACTTGTGTTGCTGGAGACAAATATTGAAAGTGCCATGTATTGCTAAAAGGACAAAGCAATCAGTCTTAGAAGACTTAAAGCCAGTGTGGTAATTGCATAATCTCTTTTCAACATGGAAAGGAGTGAAGTCTAGCCTGAGGTACAACAGAGATAAATAGCTCACTGGAGACCAGATACACTCACTCCCTGGGAAGCATTCCTGTTGACAAGCCACATGGAGCAAAGAAAGCTGGTGAGAGTCAATGCCCTGGAACTGGAGGAACTACATAGAGACACACGCCAGCCCTGAGACTCTTCTACCACCACTGGATCCACAAGACTTTCCACCCATTTGCCTGTGATCTGTCTTCCTGCACTTGGTGTCATTGCATGGCTGCGTAGGTCTAAAGAGGAATTTATGGACTCGTATCAACATATAAGGTAATATCGGACTTATGGACTGGGATGTTTTCTTTATGTACAATTGCCCTTTGATATAATGTTCTCTCTTACACACATATAAATGTCTATGAATTTGATTCTCTAGTCAACCCAGAGTAATATAGCCCAAGTGCTCCTAAGAGGCTAGGATGGCAAGATTTGTTTTACATACATTGGACGTATTGGCAGGAGAGCAAACCCTCAGTTAGAACATCTTCCTTGGTAAAGTGGAGGGGCAGTGCAAATAAGAAATCACTTGACAAGATGGATTCACACAGTGGTTGCTTCAACGGACTCAGGCACATGTACAATAGTGAAGATGGTACAGGCGATGCAGTGTTTCCCTCTATTATGCACTTGTTGGCTCTGGGTCGGTGCCGATTCAATGGCACCTAATAAGGATATTCCTCTAGGTCCCCTCTAATATAGTTAGGTTAAGATAAAACATTTTCCTTTAGAGATAGACATGAAGTAAATCTCTCTCATAAAAATACATTTCCTACTTTTTATATGAATACTTAAATTTTAATTAACTCTTCTAATTAATAAATTTAATTTCGGTATAGTACCCATCGACATTGGGACTTTGGCATTAGATAATTTATAAATTTATAGTTCTTTGGAAATTGACCTCAGACAATGTAATTTACAATCAAATTATATGAGTCATTGAAGTATACTCTTCCAAGAGTATAGTAAACATTCTTGAAGAGAAAAATAGAGAAATACAATGGGAGGAAATAGAGATGTTCTCTAAAACGATAACCGAAAGATACCCTTCTCTATTCAGGAGAAATAAAGTGAATATAAATTAATAAAGGTGCAAGACAAAAAAACAATATAATATGGATAGAATATACAAAAAAGAAAACACAAGCATGAATATTGTTTACAAATAGAAATAAAATATTCTTAAATTTATTACATATTGGCTACAAGAAAAATCTCAACACATTTCAAAGGAAATAAATAACAAAAACATATGTTTCAGAACAATTAAATGAAATGATAAAGTGATAAAAGTCAATAAAGAATTTCACTGTTGATAAATTCAAAATTACAAATTGCATTTTAAAATCATTTTATTTGGGGCTCATACAGTGCTTCTCATGCTCCATACATCCATCCATTGTGTCCAGCACATTTGCACATTTGTTGCCATCATCATTTTCAAAACATTTGTTTTCTACTTGAGCCCTTGTTATCAGCTCCTAATTTTCCCCTCCCTCCCTCTAACCCCCTCTCTCACAAACCCTTGATAACTTATACATTATTATTACTTTGTCATATCTTACACTGCCCAACTTTAAAAATGAAAAATAATATATTTGGAACTATACACTAGATTTATAACATTAAAGACTATACTATATCAATAAGCATAAGATATGCATAAATAGTACTTATATTTCAAACACAGCTATCTATAAAGAATAATTAAAAAACAAGAGATGTATAGGATAATAAAGATCAAATTAGAAGTGATTATGTTTGAAACCATAAAAGAAATTACAAATAAATTTAGAAACTTTATTGCCAAAATAAAATAAGTAAATGAAAACCACCACTATCACAAAACGACCCATCTAAGGAGAAGAAAGACCCTACTCCCGAAAGTCGAAGTTACTGTCATCAAGTTGGTTCTCATCCACAATGACTCAGCGTAGGGTGTCTGAGGCTGTACTAAGTCTCAGTCTTCTTCTTCAGAGGGTCTAGTGGAGTCTAATGGGTGCCCTTGCAGTATGCTCCCCCAACAGCTGAAACAACAAAATTAGAAATAACAAAGTGGAGATAACTAGTAAAATGCCTCAGGCATGTAAATTAGCATCTTACGATTTGGTTGATATTAGTTAAATCATAAGATGCTAATTTACACACGTACCTGGCTTGAGCTAAAATATTCATTCACAAACGAAATTCAAAGATAGCATATTTCTCCACTAACTTGTTGAAGTCCTCTAATATATAAAAGTTCTTTAAGCATATATTAAGTATGTGTATGTTTTCAGTTTAATATGGTAAGGGAAAAAGAAACCTTCAATAAGCCAATTACAATAGCATTTCAATAGAAGACAAACTAAAACAAAATATTCAGGTGAGAGGAATACAATTGTTTCCAAAGCAAAGTAAAGCTTGTACAAAATAAAAAGCAAAGCAGAGGTTGTACAATATAAAAATTAGGCCATTTTGTTCCCCAGTATATTGATACATCTTAATTACATTATATGCATTCCTCTCTTTGCATAGTATTATTACATTGTTAACTAAAAACTAGCGCATGTTGGAATGGTGTTCTCAATTTGCACAGTTCCCTGATTATTTAAAGATGTATGAACCCACAAAGCTAGGATTACTTAAATATTAATAAAATAGTAACAACAGAATCCAAAGGTAGAATGGATATTTGCAGCAAAGTCAAGCATGTTTTAACCATCCATGCAAAGGTGGTTCACCATTAACGTATGCATTCATTTACTCTGTCAGAAAAAGAAGTTAGTAAGATATTCTATCATCCTCTCAATAGATACTGGAAAAGCTTTGATAATGCTTGCCAATTACACATATTACAAACATAATATATTTTTGGCATGATCAGTATGTGCATATATCTCCATACAAGATCAATTCTTATTTAATTAGTAAGCATCAATAGTCATTTTCACTTTTTCCTTTGTGGGAGACAAGACAAAGTTAGTCTCCATGTCCACAACTATTTCGTGTTGCTGGAGAAATGTGACCTAACGTGATTCTTACCAACAGAAGAGAGGCAAGAATTGGGAAGGATAAATTACAGCCATCTACATTGTGAAATTACATTTACGATGTATCGTTATCTAGATGTACTTTTAAAACTGGAGATAAATGAGAAAATCTATAGCAAACAATAAAGCTATATTCAAAACATTAGTAGAACATAGTATTCAAATGACTTATAATTTTTAATGCAGAGTGAAAATCTAGTTAAAAAGCTGTGAAGGAATAAAACATACCAATTGTAACATAATAAAGAAAATAGCTAAATTATAATTATAACCAGAAATAAGCAAAGGAGAAGCACAAAACAACCTAAAAGAAACATTGTCACTTCTCTAGTGCTATCATGACAGACATACTGAAAGTAGGTACTTTTTAAAAAAAATCATTTTATTGGGGGCTCTTACAGCTCTTATCACAATCCATACATCCATCTACTGTGTCAAGCACAGCTGTACATATGTCGCCATCATCATTTTCAACACATTTATTTCTACTTGAGCCCTTGGTATCAGCTCAGTCAGTACATTGAAAAGTTTTTTGTTTTTTAATGTTCTGATAGTGCAGGAGATTGGTAGTCTAAGTTCCAGGCACCAGCTCTCAAGGCCCCAGTTCAAGGGGAAAGATCTCTGACTTTGCTACAGATCTTCTTTCTGCCTCTGCCTCTGGCATTCCTTGGTCCTGCTTGAACAACAGGGGGCAGCAATCTTACCTGACTCGCTTCATTCTGCTCTGTTTGTAACTCAGAAGGGAGTAGGTAGCAGTACATTAGCACTAGGTTTAATTTATAGCGCCAGTGACATAGAAATGGAAGCTCTGTTTACCCAGGAGATTATACTCATAGGTATAGGCTTCCAGCACATATATTTGAGGACAAATTTCAATCTATACCAGTGGTCATGGATACAGATAAGGACTATTATGTTGTTAAATAAGAAAACTCAATATCATAAATATACTCATTTTAATTAATTTTAAAATGTTGATGAAGTTTAATAAATGTACCACTACTTTATATAATATATATATACAAATTGGACACAATTTATGGAAAATTTGATCATCTAATATGTTTGGAAGAGCATGTAATATTGAGAACTCTTAAATAGAAGAAAAAATGAGTACTGGAAGAAAAAGGGTGTACTTTTCCTACCTGACATTACATTGCACATATAAATAAAACAGTTTGATATTGCACATAAAACAACATAGAATAGAAAGTCCTGTAATTACATATGTGATTTTTTTCTTTTCATGAAAATGAGGGGGACCACGTGAATAGCTCACAGAATTTCTGAGAATTAAAAAAAAAAGAAAGAAAAAGTTTTCTATCACTTAAATAGACATCCTGAGGGACTGAATTATTGAATACAAAACCAAGCTGTGCTAACCTGCCCGTCCTGAAAAACCAAGCTCAGTGCTCTCCATCAGTTCTGAATCATGGTGACCCTGTAGGGAAGGATAGAACTGCCTTTCTGGACTTCTGACATGGAGTGAAAGCCTGGTCTTTCTTCCGCAGGCCAGTTGGTTGTGCCTGACTACTGTACAGGCCTTGCTGAGTGCCACACATGAGGAAACCACTACACCTACACGGGGGCTCCTACCTGTCCTCATAAGCAGTTGGTTCTTAGCAAATGTTTCCCTGATGGCCAAGCCAGTATTTGACAGAAGTTCACTCCAAAGAAGGGTCTTTTCAAATAGATGAGTTTTATTTTGTTTTACTTTTTTATATACAGTGAGGCTAAGGAATATTTCCTATGGCATGTGTGCAATCAAAAGAATTATTTTTGAAAAGGTCTTAAAGAAATATAAACCAACCAGTGATTTTTATGATCCCACCTGCAGAGTATGTGACTATAATTAAAAGCCTCTGCAGTAAGTTCCTGAAACCGATCATTGTAAACCTCTGTAGTTAATTATTCAATGGAAGTGTATTCCTGTGCCCAAGCCCACTATTTTGGGGGCCTCAATCAAGGCGTAACTAAATCAATGAGTTTATGGCGATCTCTTGGTTTCCTGTCCTGCAGGGCACCCTGCTTGGGACCTACTCTCTTGAACCATGTTGCTTTCATTACGGGAGTTGGTGGTTCCCCCTGTAAATGTCTCCTTAGTGCTGATTCGGGTCAGGGCTAAGTGGTGTTTTCCATCAGGGTATTTTGGAGGCTTAACTGGGATTCCCAAAACAGCACCTCCATGGTTGATACAAAGTTCATGTACCAAGATTTCAGGGTCCCTAATTGAAAGCCCTTTTGCACTTACTTTGCATTTCCTCCTGGTCTTGGATCCCACACATTGGAGGTAAGCACTTCTCTGAAAGAAACTACAGTCTCCTTGTGGAGCGGTTTTTATAAGGAGTTAGTCAGTCTCTGCTTTCATTATTCTGTTCACTTTTGGAATGTCCTGAGAGTCAGCCTTATTTTATCAGAAGCAGCAGAGCTGTCCGTTTTTCTTCTTTTGTTTCTCTTAGGACAGCATTAAGCTTCACGTTACTATTCTTATGTAACACACAGTTAATATGCTATAACTTATTTCTAGATTCGAATATGCATTTCTCTGTAGTCAGCACTAAGAGATAAATTTCATGAAGAAAGTATTTGTCAAGGAAGTTAACAAGGCGCAATGTCAGGACTTATTTATGAGGACATATTTCAAAATATGTTGTCAAAGCTGCTAATAATTTCCCAAAGGGTATATCACTCTGCTATAAGTCTCAACTATTTAAACTACATGTAAAATTGTGTGTATCTTGACTCAAAAAGCCGTGACTAATGACTTTTATTTTTTCCCTCTCATAAGACAATCTTTTAAGTTAGTTTGGTATGCTCAGAGTTTTAATAACTACTTTAAGAAACTCTAATCTAAGTTAATATTTTTAATATTCTAAAAGTGAAAATTTTGTACTAAATTGTTTCTCTTATAAGTCTTATTAAGCATTCTAAAATTAACAGAAAAATATGGTATTCTTAAATTAAATGATTGTGTTCATTCAAGGGTTTTACTCTGTTTTAATACTAAGCCCTTATATAATATATAATTATAAATTCCAAATAATTAATAAAGAAAATGTTTTTGTACATAAGCTTTTCTATGTTTGATGGTATATCACCTAAAAGAAATTTCCAATTTTTGTAATAATGTACTAACTATAACATAAAATGTATTTTTTTAAATAAAAGATCATAATTTTGTCTTAAAGTAAGAGAAACTGGTTCTTCTGAGGTAAAGGAAAAGGAGACAAAAAAATAGAGTGCTGATTTTTCTGTATCCTAGAGCCAAAAAAGAAATGATAAAATAGAATGAGAATGCCATAATGCTAATCTCAAAGGTTATGTAGCTCCAGATTACCTTTGTTAAAAATATCACCCTAATTGAATAAGTGCCTTTTGTGTTTGATCTGTTTTCTAATATTTTCTGTGGCTGTGTGTTTCACATTGGGGTTGGTCTCTGTTGTGTTTTCCATTGTTGGTAGACTCTTGACCCTCTGTTATGTATTTTTCAAGGGTTTTTTAGTATATAAACCCATATGAATGAGTAAGAGACAATAACTAGTATTATGGGTTCCCTGGTGCTGATGAGGAGATGGTAAGAGGAAGCTGATATCAAGGAGTTCGAGAAGGAAGAAAATGTTTTGAAACTGATTTGGTAGCAATTGTAAACTAGTTGATATGTCTGAACTATAGAATGGCATGATGTCTGGATTTGCTCCTAATAAAATAGTGTGGAAAAACAATAATGAATAAACTGCTTCCTAACTATAGTTATTAAAAAATTAAATCATTTGAATGGTCAAAGAACAAATTACCCTATTATAAAATCAACTCTATAATGCCAAGATTTAAAGTCATATCCATAAAAAAATTGATCTCTTACAATAATTCATAATTTTGAAAAACAATTAATAGCATTTTAAAGGGTCAGAGTTAAACTGAATAAAATAGTATAAAGTTAAAAATTAGAAAATATAACTAAACTTTATGTCAACAATAGTTATGATGATTTCTGAGATCTGTCTGACTAATATTAAGTAAAGTTAATATACCCTTAATTTAAATTTAATTTTTTTACATTCATACCACAAAAGAGTACATTTAAATTATGTTAGGACAGATAAACTAGAGAAAAAATTCATATAGACTCATATGTGTATGAGAAAGAGGTTTATATACAAGAGCAATTGAATACTGAGAAAACAGCCCAGTCCAGATCAAGCCCATAGTCTGATATTAGTCCATATGTCTAATACCAATCTATAAAGTCCTCCTCAAACTCATGAAACACATGCATTGATGCTGAATGCGGGAAGATCATAGGCCAATGAGTTGGAAGTCTGTGGCTCTAGTGACGTTGTAAGCATCTCAGCATTGGCACGGGTCTGTATGTGGCTTCTCTGCCTCCAGGGTCTATTTGTATCAGGGTAGGTCCTTGTGACTTCTCCAGCTCCAAAGGCGTGATGACCTATCTTGTCAGTAGAATGTCTCTCAGGGAGTGAGTAGAGAGAGAGTGTGTCTCTTGTCACCAAGGAGGAAAATCTAGGAGTTCCCAGAATTCTCAGGAGAAGGCCATGCCCATCGAGTTGTCTCATTGGCTATGATCTGATGGACAGATAAGCCTCCACCCCTTCACTCTTATTCCTCTCAAGTCCTAAATTGAACCAGATTATGTAACTATCACATAATTGTACTGTAAAATTCGATCATTATTGTATCTCAGAAAGTCATATGAAAGATAAATTTTAAAAGTTTAAAAAACTTTGATGTAGTAAAAGTTGTGTCTATCTTGCTATAGTTAAAACATTAATTTTTAAATGTTTTCAAACTTGAATATCAAATAAAGACCTCAGCATTGTACAGATAGTAAAACAACCTCAGACAACATCCCCGTTCTTAAGGCCTCTAACATTTAATTGTACACAAGGGGCACTTGAAACGCTGCCACTCTCCTATCGCTATCCCATGACATAGATATGGTCTCTCATGTTTTTATTTAGCAAACCGGCTACTGATCCTTGACAGGAGTGACAAGAACACTTCCCTGTTTAACCCTAATTTAATTATTTTTTTTCGAAGTGATCTTAAAGCCAACCTCTAGTGCTCATTACCAGAGGAGGAGATATGCTGTTATCACCTTCACAGAAGTGTCAAGAGCATGGCCTCTTCCTAAAATAAGTTCTCCTCCACAAGCTGAATAATTTATTTTACAGAATCTTATAAACTTGCCTCATGAAATTCCATAACACTTTAACTTGTCATCGTGGTTAAATGTTAAAAGGACAGAAGAGTGGATTTGGCATCTTCAGGAATAGACAGATGGTCTCGGTGGTCCTGCCAGGTAAGTGCTGACTGGCTCCTTGCAGTCTGCTGCAGTAACACGTTATAGCTTAGAAAACCCTATGCAGAGTTCAGACTGCGATTAGAACAGACTACACGACAGGGAGTTTATTTACTTACTTATGCACTTAGTAACAAGAAGGAAGACCCATACAGCAAAGCTGACACAGTGGCTGTAACAATGCACTCAAATAGTTGAACAATTATGTGTGTGGCCCAGGACAGTGTGGTGTTTCATTCTATTTCACATGGTCACTATAGAAAATGCTTCGTCAGTTCTAGTCTGAAAAACAAATTAGGCACATGCACGCAGAAAGGTGTGTGTGATGGTGGGGTTGGAGGATAATCACAATGAATGAAACAAAAAACCAGGAGTGGAGATTATTGAAATTGATATTTGGCTTTTGAAAAGCAAAGCAAAATTTGTATACCATCAAGTAGATTTACCACAAATAATGAGAGAAAATGCAAATTGCCAAAATCAAGTTGAAATAGGAGAAATCTCTACTAAAACAAGATAAATTAAAACCACTAAAGAATGTTTTGAACAATCATATTCCAAATAACTACACAAGTTATATACAATGGAACCATCTCTAAGCAAGAACAAACAATGGAAGCTAGATTAGTGAATTTTAAGGGAAAATCTGATGCAACTATTAAAAGTAAGGAGCTAAAATTAGGAATGGGAAAGTTTCTTAAAATGGAAATCCTGATCCATCTGACAACGTTGTGAATTCTTTAAAACATTTGTAAAAAATAAGCACTCTAATTTTTCACACACCATTTAAGAAAATAGAAAATGAGTAGTTTCCAAATCTTTTTATGTCAATATTACTCTTGATTTACAGCTACACAAAATATTCCAAGAACAGAAAACATACTATTAAGCTGAATCTAAAAAAATATACACACTTACACATACAGTTGTTATTGCTAAGAGGTGTGTTTGCATTTGTTCCAACCCAGAGCGATTGACGTACAACCGAACAAAACACTGGGAGCCTCTGCATCATCTTCACAAACGCGGCTAGGCTTACTCCCAGTGTGGCAACGTTGAGTTGACCCCTGTCCTTGAGAATCCTCCTCCTGTTTTCATCCTGTGCTTTCCCACATGTAACGTCCTTTTCCAGAGCCAGGTTTTGCCAGATGTCCAAAGTATGTATGATGAAATCTTGTCATCTTCAGTTCTAATAAGCAGAAATTCCAGATGTACTTCTTACAAACTAGATTTATTTCTTCTCCTGGCAATCATAATAATTTCAATATTCAAGCACATCATTTCTTCTGTAGCTTCTTATCATTGTCCAACGTTCACATGACATGTCTTGGCTTATTCCAGCTGCACCTTAGTCCTTTCCTGGCTCTTCAACATTTTAAGGAGGCCTTATGCAACAGATTTCCTGATGGACTGATTGTTTGTTTTCCTTGCTCTTACACCTTTATTTAGCACCAATAATAAGTGGGGTTTATTTTAGAAATATGAGATTATTTTAATTCCTCAAAAAAGTAAATGAATACACTATTTTGTTAATAATACAGGATAGTACCACATGATCATCTCCTTTAAAACAGAAAAATAAACCAAATGAAAAACACAACACACATTTAGAATAAAAGCAAATCTAACAGATTCATGATACAAATTCATAATACAAATTTGTATTTTATTTATGAATTTTTAAATTTCAATAAAGGGTATTTTCCCGACTAACATTTCATATCAAAATTAATAATGAAATAGGAAAGCATTATGGTGAAATTGTTGGGTCAGTGTTGAACTATAAACCACTGTTCAAAGCCACCAAGTGCTTTGAGTGAGAAAGTTGAGGTTATCTGGTCCTGTAAAGATTTACAATTTCAAAAATTCCATTTAGAGTCACTATGAGTTTTATTCAACTCAATAGGGGTGGTTTTTTTGTCTTGTTTTTTAAATCAGGAACAATGCAAAGATGCTTTCATTCTATATTTAATTTTTACTGGATTCATTATTCATTATAATAAGGCAACATCATCAGTCAGACAGAAATTTAAATTATTCTACTACGGAAGTAAAAAAAATTTGTCCCCTGACATGATCCTATAGGAAAGCATACATAATCCATGATGCATAGTCAGTATGCATAGCAGTCACAGGATATAATCTATTGCATTTATTTGTGTTAAACCATTACTCTTATGTTGATTCCAATAACTAAATGTAACAATATAATTAAAGAAGCAATTGTGTTTAACACCAGAAAAAATGTTCAAGACATGTTCAATAAAATCTCCATAATATTGTTTAATTAATTTAATGTAGACTCAAATAAATAGAAGAATATTTCTTTTATATGTTAGAAAAGTAAACTTTCTTAAAATGAATATTTCCCCTGCCCCCATATTTAGTCTATAGACTCAATATGATCTCTGTCAAAATTAGAGTAGACTTTGACTGGTTTTCAGAATTTTGCCTAAAATGCATATAAACATTCAAGTGACTTAAGCAATATGAATAGCCAAAACAATTTCAGCAAGACAAAAAGTAAAATTAACTCCCAAATAAAATGGTTTTGCAAAATGAAGGAAGAAAAAGTTGTAGAACTGATTATGTTGATGAATGTACAACTCTTCCTTAAGGGATTGAACTATTGAGCTGCATGATGGGTCAATTATAGCCAATAAAACTGTTGGAGAAAATAAGAAGCTTAAGATAAAAAAAGTAAAAAAATTGTATAACATGGTGCCAAAGTTTTACATAAGTTTATATCATTTGAGAAGTTGTGGTATTTGCCATAATGCTATGCTTAGATACTAATAGAACACAATTCAGGATCCTGAACTAAGTCTTATATTTATTGTCAATAATTTTTGAAAAGGGCTGGACCATTCATTTTGAAATCATAGTCTTTATAGTATATAAATATTATTTTCTTAAACTTTGGTTATCAGTTCTAAAGTGAGGTACATTTTTATAACCCATCCCCAAATTCAGACAATCCTGTTGTTGATGTCATAAATTCAGTCGTTTAGTTCATACCAACTCGATGTGCTCAAGTAGAAGTACCCCATAGGGTTTTCCAGGTTGAAATCCTTAGGGACAGATTCCCAGTTTTCTCATGCAGAGTACTTGGGTGGGTGCAGATTGCCTGTCTTTGGTTAGCAGCTGGATAATTTACTGTTACACCAAAACAAACTAACAAACAAAGTCACGGTCCGTGAGTCAATTCTGACTCACAGTGTCCCAATTGGACAGGGTGGAATTGCCCCTGTGAATTTCTGAGACTGGATTTTTAGGAGACTAGAAAGCCTCATCCTTCTCCCAAAGAGTAGCTGGTGACTTACTGCAAACTGTACCCTTAACAATCACAAGTAAATGCATAACCACTGTGCAATAAGGCTCCTAGATTCTATTCTACTAACAACAAAACACTACCCTCTTCATGATGGAAAGGGTCCTATGTAATCAACCTGCCCCCAGTGGCTCGCTCATCTCCCACAGGAAGATCAAGACCACGTACTGGTCTCCGTTGCTGCTGTATTGGGAATGAATCAGTGGACTAGTCCAGTCCGTGGCCCCTTTTTTCCTACAAGCCCTCTGAACAATAATGGAAGTGGTGTGGAAAGATGACTGATTTATACAGAACATGTCCTCCTATTCACTTGTTTATTAAAATTCTCCTCTGCAGAGGTAAACCTTTGGTGAGCATTCACATGAAACACAAATACCTTCATTTTTTGGGTCCTGCTCAGAGAAATATAGGCATATACTTCTTCCCCATACCTTCTGATCACCAATTTTCTAGATAAGCTCCTTTCAAGTCTTTAACCATGTAGCCAAACCATTGGTTGCATGAATCAATATACAGTAACACATCTGTCCTTTTATATTTAAAGCAAAATGCACAATCAAGTGTAGTTCTCAAAATTCTACCCACTGGGCAGGTTTTCTTCTTCACCATTGTCCGTCATAGAGGTCCCTGAAATGGGCTGTATCGCTATTGCTGTCTGCTTTCAAATGCTACTTGAAAGACATATAGAACTATCTGAAATCCAAGCTGTAGTTTTCTCATTCTCAGTCAACTGAGCATAAGAAATTACCCATGAGGACATAGGAACAGACTGGGAGAAAGAGCAGTAAAGTCATAGGAGTGGAGGCTTTTTACATTTGAGTCACTTCTTCCTGCATCTTACTTGTACCTTCAGGTCCTGCTTAAGATTAATCTTAATGATGGAGTGTTGTTTACATGTCCAATTTATGAATCTGTAGGTCAGACAAAACTCAGGTCATGATAGGCAGCTCAGACTGCATGGGGATTTGGTGGCCTATGGTATGTTGTTTACTTTCTACTACGGGTCAGTTAGAAGTTAAAGGCTGATTCTCAAAAGAGAAGTAATTCTTTAGGAGGGATTTGCTCTAAAATCTTAATATCCACACCGTGATTCACAAATAGAGGTCTGTCAAAGCCTCCAGACTGCTTATATAGCTGTCACTGTCACTTCAAACATGATTGGATCAGATGTATCATATGATCCAAGCGGTCAAGTAGCCTGAACATTTTGTAGTGTTTTCTCTTATTCAGAACCCACTCAAAATCGCAGCTTTTTTAGTCTCATAAATAGACTAGAGCAACCCACTCAAATGAGGGATGTGTTGTCTTCAAAGAGAGGCCCTCAACCCCTCATTCGTTGTACTTCTTTTGTTAGTTATGGGAGAGACCAGAAGCAATAACTTTTCCTTTACTTTATTAGAAATATCTCAGCATTCTCCACAGCAGTGGGCCCATAGAAATTTCACTGAGAAGGAAGGTGCCTGCATTTTGCTGGGTTTATTTCTCATTCCCTAACACACAGATATTTTACAAGTATAAAGTCATTGATACTTTGTCCTTACATGATACAATCAGCATAATATTATCAATGTAATGGATGAATGTGACATTCTGCAGAAAATAATTGAGACCAAGTTCCCTGCAGACTGAATTATGAGATAGTGCTTTAGAGTTCATGAAAATCTGAGGACGGTAGAAGCAGCGTGAAAGTGTATTGTTATCCTTCACAACTGAGGACAAAATGCTTCTGATGATCATTCAAAATTAGAAATGTTATTTTAAAAAAAGCATTTCACCATAAAAATCGTGGCTTACCAGGTACCAGGAGAAACATTAATTTTTCTCAAACAATGAAACCACATCTGGAACAGCAAGTGCACTTCAAGTCACCACCTGGTTAATGTGAAATATATATCACAATGAGAGAGATAATCCCCTCTCCTTCTCCAAGATCCATCGATTCTGCAACGGAACAAATGGATTGGTTGAGCAGAGGTGTGGTGGGGACTACTCCTCATGCATCATTCAATCAAGGTCTTGAGGGAGACCCTCATCTTTTCATTCCCTCCAGGAATCCTTTTTGCCTTACTATTTTCTTAGGCAGACGCAGTTATTAGGACTTCCATTGGCTTTCTATTAAAACTTCCACTGTAATAGACCCTGTAGATGTGCCAGATATCTAACATAGGTGTTTTTAACAATGGCAGAGTATGTTTATTTCAATTACGCGTTCTGTAATCACTACAGATGTCTTAAGAAACACATTGGAATTCCTGTGAGAAGAAGCTCAACAAGGTCATCATCTCTGTAGTTCCCCATCCCAAGTGGTAGACCTTCAAATAATTTTAAATCTCCTGGAATTAGTGTCAAATAAGGTCCCATGTCCATTCATTCTCTAAAAAAATGATTATTTCCTTTTTGCCAATGAACAGACATTATTCTGAAATGCCTAGAAAGGCCGCTTTAGGGATGTCCAGGAGAAAGACCAATAGTACGTATTTTTGGTGATGGAAAGAAAGATGAGGCTGTCTACTCCCGTGATGTGTTACAGTCTCTAAAACCAACACACGAAGTGCTACCCTGTCGTGCAGGGCTACCATGAGTCACAATTGACTCAGTTGTAAGTGGTGTCTGCCCCAAAGCGGTCCGAACTTTACTTCATTAAAGTGAGTCTGTTAATTGGCTGGTCTTGAACTTTATTGAAATATCTTGAATTCTAATATTCCTGGGATTAGAGTTAGACTTTCACTCCCCTTGCATTGGATTATTTTCTGTGTATAGATAAGTTAAATAGTAAGTTTCCCATCTGTTTCACTCCTAGGGACACCCTTCCTAAATAGCCAATGTCATAAAGCCATATGTGTCATGCAATTTTGAAGACTACTTTGAATCCACTGTCCATTACAGTAACCACACCTATCTTGCTTCTGTGTATTAAATGCTGTCACTGGACCACTAACACTATAGGACACAATTAACTTCTCAATAGTTGGTGTCAATTCAGTTTGGGTCGTTCTCAATGTCAAATCTGACTTACATAAAATAGTACGGATAGCAGTCTTAAAAGATGCTAGGTTCCCCTTAACAATTTTGCTCCTCTTTGCTGTGGTAAAAGTTGCATTCTCTAGGCACTCTATGTGTGAGTCTGTGGATATACCCTCATGTGTCCATTATAACATACCAATTTCCCTAAGCATTTAGAAATCTTCTACAACATAGCAAGCTAGGTTTCATATTTCAAGTTGACCTTTTCTAGGTCATCATGCCATCCATGCTACAGTGAACTGACCAAACTATTAGATCCTCTGGTAGCCTCTCAAGCTGAAGTCCTGAATGAAGAATCTGTGCTTATTAGGCCAAATCAACAAAAACAAATGGATCCAATATTATGTTTCCTGCACTATTATCCCATACCTTTAATGATCAATCCCACATATAGTCCCCAGTTTTCTGTTTATTCACATTAGAAAACTCTAGCAGTTATTTAGGAATTAAACACACCTCTTCCTGTGTTACCATTTGTACTTTAACTCCAGGGTCTTGTTATAGGTCTAGATGCAGTAATGGGCAATGAAGTGTTTACTGGGAACAGTAAAAAATGTCTTATGAGTCGTCTGCCTTGGGAATGATCCAGAGAAATCTCAGATGTTCTAACAGCATGCACAGTTGAGCTAATCATCTGAAATAGGTGAGATAATTGTTAATCAACAAGGATGGTGGCATAATCTATTCAGAGTTTAAGGATAATGCTGTTGACTATATGATTCCATGGAATTTAGAGACCCAATGTCTCCATCATCTAGCCCATCCCATGTTTCTGGGTTCCATTTATTTCTAATTGTTACCTTCAGATTAAGATTAGTCCCCACGTGAGATTAGGAATTCATTGGTGTTGTAATTCAGCCCTTCTTATGACAAGATTTTGGGTTTTGTTTTTGGCGGTATCCATTTTGTTACTACAAGAAATGAAGATTTTGTTCAGGGCACAAGTGGATACTGTGAGATCGTTCATGCAGTGCATGACTTGTGATACTGAAGCCCAGAGTTCAACTTTTTCCTTTACCACTTTGTCTACTATAAATAGTATCAAACAACCAGCTGCCCTGTAGTTCAAATCCTGACAAAATTGCTGAAAAATATCAAAACTATCATCACCTAGAACCTTATATTCACCAAAACATAATTTATCGATGGTATTGTTTTTTTGTATCAAAATGAGCTCTTATGCCATGGATTAACAATGAGCTCTTTACTAATAGAGACAGCATTGTTAGTACTAATGCAGACAGAGTTATTGGTGCAAATGGAGGTAGTGTTATCATAGCCTTGAAAACTAATAATAATTTAGAACAAATTTATAAATTTCATCCTTACAATTTTGTTCCTCTAAAACAGGGGTGGGGAATAGCTAACCTGAGATGCACTAGGGCCACAGAATCACCAGTACAAGGAAACATCCCCAGGACCCCAAAGAAACGTGGTCCCAGTCATCACACTGGGTGAGTTACTTAAATGTTCGACCAGATATAGCAGGCTGATTTTTACTTTGGTCAATTTCAATGGTCCATGAATGAGGTTATGCATATCCAAATGGCCCTTGGCATAAAAAAAATTGTTTCTCCACACATGGCATACGACCATTCTTACTACCAAATATCCTCTCCCGATTTCACTACTTTAAAAACAGTATCAGTGATGCTTACAGATGCATGTAAAAAGAGGAATGTGTATCAAGAAAATGACTCACAGAGTTGCAGACATGCGCAAGTTCCAGGGTGGGCAGATTCCATATCTGAGTCAGATGTTAAACTGAAGGTTTCTCCTCACTCGCACAGCTAAGCATGAAAGCCACAGGCCGATGGGTGTAGACCAGGGTGAATCCAAGACCCACGGGTCCAGTTTGTAACTACAGAGTTGAAAGAAACCTAGTTCAATATATCAGATGGACTCCCAAAATTGGCAGGAAAGATGGTCAAATCTGAAGAACAAGATAACCAGGAGCCAGATGCAAGATCCACAGCCAGAAAGACAAAAGCTTCCCCTCAGTGTGCACGTACATAAGAAGCATGCCACGCCAGCGAGGCAATTACCTTCATCGGGGTTGTGTTCTGAATATGAGGATTACACTCCATCCTAATTGTATCCCATTATGGTGATTTTAATAGATTGACTATACGCGATTCCACGAATTATTTGATGTTGCTCTTTTAGCCACAGCCTTTGTTACTTTCCTCAAACAACATTTTTTTCCCTGATGAATTGAGGTAAAAAAGTAGAGGAAAATGCTTACTTGATGAAATGATTCAGGTGGGAATGATTGCAAGAAGAGTTCATTATGATTGCTCTCCTAGTTCATTATGAAGGCTCATCCACCTCAGAAACAGGGTTGGGTATTTAACTAGCAGGACAAGAGAAGAGCCAGCGGTGGCGAACACTTAGATCACTGGGCATTGACACTCTTTGGTCTGGGTCATAGCTGTGATGCCACAGGAGGGGCAAAGGGTCAGCCACAGGAGAACAAGCAGCCAGAGCATGAGAGTGAGTGATGGACCTCACAGTCCACCCAGCCAATCAGTGCATGGGGGCAGGTAGTTGTTTGTAGAGTGGGGTGTGTCTGGACACTGGGGAACACAGTTTTTCCTGATCCATAGAGCTGACGTGGAGTCACTTTGGGATGAGGTTTATAGCAGAGTGGCATGCCTTTTGGGCATTTATTGTCAACCTTAAATTTGTAATATTGCCCAAGCAGGGCAGAGACCAATCCAAGTGTCTGAGGGCCAAAGAGAGGCCTGCCGACTGCCACACCTTTGAGACAGTCCTGACGCAAGAACTGTACCCTGAGACTTTTCAGATGAATTTTAGCAGCAGGTAAAAAGGATGGATTTTTCTAGAAGACTTACACAAAATGCCAATCATCCAATTTTATTCTTGTGGCTAATAAGATATCATTATTTGTAGATAACAAAATGCATTTTTTTCATATGTGTCAGAAGGACTTGAGTATAGTACATTTGGGCACTGATTAAGGGGCCCAAAGAAGAAGCAGTGCAGGAAAACAACACCAGGCTTGGTAGAGTGGCCTAGCAGCAAAAAAAGGAGGGTCTTCCAGGAGATGGATTGACACAGTGGCTGCAATGAGGCCTCAAACATAATAACCATCGTGAGGCTGGCAGTGTTGTGTGTTATTGAACAAAGGGACACGATGAGTCTGACTGGATGGTCCCTAACCATAACAATAACAGGAACTGCAACACACAATAGTATAATTCAACCGTGTTAGAGAATCCTACTTTATTTGCCTTAAAATGCCTTTGTGTATTATTACATTTCAAACAATTGATAAATGAACAATTTAATTCCAAGGACTCTCACAAACCATATTACAAATAACACCATGAAAGCAATCTTGCAGAGGAGTTCAAAGTTTAGCTCTTGATCATCCCTACTTGCAAGACATCTGATGCTAACAATATCTACTTGTGTATGGTAATCACAAAGAATTGATAACCTAACGCAAAAGTTAAAGATTGACTCCTTAAACCTATCAGATCCTAAACCATCTGAGTAACTTCTGCATCTGGTTAAAGACGAGATTGGATTTTTCCAAAGCGCTAACCTGCTTTTAAAGGGGCAGGCGCTCACTTGTATCAGGTGGTTCCTTTGCTCTCTTGTGCTCCCAAAGACTTTATTCAACTACAGCGCATCCTTTTTCCTAGCTGTGCACAAAACAAAAAGTGCTCAGTTCAACCTTTGCCAGTTTTGTTTCCTCGATATTAAAACCATACACTTTAGTTGGGCAAGATTTAGAGACTTAGTATCAGTCTTATGCGGGACTAACTGAAGTTTGAAGCAACTTTAATTTGATTTCATACATTATCAACTATATTATACATGCTCTAGAGTTATGGAGAGCAGCATCTGTAGAATGACGAGGTTTAATACCATTGTGACAAAGTAAAGGCTTTTGTCCCCAATCATGTTCCCCTAATTATTTTTGCTTACTTACTATACTTAATGTATTTTATACAAGTATTATTATGAAAAAAACCTAAGCATTACATTTCTAATGAAATGAAAATAGTACCATCAACATGTTGAAAACAACACAGCGACCCCTGGCATATTTGATTCTCTGGTGACCTGTTCACACTAGCTACTTCATCACATGCATATTTCTAAATATTATGAATTATGAATTTGCCTATGGTTTCCTTCTATAACAAATAACCCCAATACCTACACTAAGAGGAATCCATAAATCAGTAACTGCAACAAATGATGGCTTTCTACTTCCTCATCAACACTACCTAAATATCCGGCGTCATTTTTCTTATGCTCTAATCATGCAGCATCATTACTCTTGTTTTAATTCTTACTAAGCCCATTGGAAGCATGATTTATTTCTCTTTCCATGCACCTTGATACTGATATTATTCCCCCAAGAAAAATGGTATTTGAGTGATGATATACTTCTCTGTGTGGCATGATAATGACAGATTCTGTCTGGAAAATGTCAGTGTGAGACACATGATAATTCCATTTTAGAGAAATAGTGCTGAAGAGAGAGTCACGGGAAAAAAAACCAACAACTCAATCTACTCAGTTCTACATATGCCTCCCCTTGTACCCGTTAGTTTATAATAAGCATGTGTTAGGTTTTATGCCAAATTAGCTGAACAGTTTTTTGCAGTGTGTCAGTTAATGTTCCATCATGAGGTATAACATAATGCAATCAACTTCATGATGGGATCACCTGTGAATAGCCAAGAAGCTGTGTGCAGGTAATGGTGGATTTCAATCTCTTTCCCCAGGTTCCAATATTGATGCTATTGGAAAGCATTGTTGCCTTCTTCATATTAAGTTCATGCTGTAAGGAAACTGGCTGTCTTCTTGCTGGATCTAGATCCTACATTTCAGTCATTACCCGTTTTTGTCCTTTTTTGTACATCAACCTCCTTGTACATGAGCCAACAGTCCTCGCTCCGACACTGGCAGCCATGAGTGGATTGCCGTCCAACCTGCAGACTTGGGGACCATTGGCCTCTGCTTCTGGCAGCTGTTGGTCTTCCTGCTTCATCTGCCTACGTTCTAGTTACCTTTCTCCCTCCTGGTTCTTGAGATCTCACAGCTGCACTAGTCAAGAGTAGTTTCCAGCTTAATATCTCACCTACAGACTACATACACATTTGTAGGTATGTGTATATATAGAAGTGCCCTTAGTTTTGCTTCTCACATACATTACACATATATCTATATGAGTCTCACTGGTGTGACTTCTCACTGGTTTTGCTTCAGCCTAACATAGCATGCATGGATATTACCCCAGCTGAGAAAGACTTCATTGAACATTAATAAGCCAGGGCCTATGTATACTATTTACATAATGTATACACTGTATACATAGTGTATACATACACATTCTATACAAAGTATATAACATATACACTTTATTTATATGTTATAGCTTTTACACACCCACAAAATATGGTAGGTTAGTCAGACATACCAAAGACACGCAGACAGAACTTAAATAGGGGTCTACATAATTATGACCATGTACAATATGAATATTGTAGAAAATCAAGCAAAATAAAATGCAACAATAGTCCTGGATTTTTTGTTGTCTTACTTTTATTATGAAGATAGAAACTGATACTTAGTAAATTTAAATGTACATATCCAGGAGATAGAGATGCCAGGACTCCCGTGTCTGGTTTGATTGGGAGGCCTCCATATTTTATTCTTACACTATGCAAAACTAAGATGGAAAAACTACTGGATGCTATAATTAGGTGTTAGACAAATACATTCAATCAGCAGATATTTATAAAATCCCATTGGTCCTAGTGATTGAAGAACAAATCTAGTTCCTCTCCTCATTGAGCTGACACTCGTGTTCAGTAGTCCAGCACACTCCAATAGGAAGGCAGCACATCCCTCCACTGCAAGTATTTACCAGCAGGCTAACAGATGCTTCTGCTTCAGCTAACCTGGCTGAAAAACATCCCATCATACCTTCCCACATCCACAGCCCACTATATATTCTGTAAATTACACTAATCAAGCCAAGACCCAAAAGACTGCCTTTAAGTTAATTCCAACACATAAGTTCTCTACCTATACAAGAGTACACTGATTTTTAGGATTTCGGACATTGTAAATCATTACAAGAGCAGACAGTCTCATCTTTCTCGTGTGGAGTTGCTCTTGAGTTTGAACTGCTAAACTTGTAGTTAGCAACTTAATTCATAACTTACTATGACATCAGAACTACTTAAAATATGACAGAAGCTAATATTTTGTTGTCCACATATACATGTTCTACTCTGGGAGTTTGAGAGACATTTAAACTTTACATCTCCACAGACACCTTTTTTTTTAATAGCAGTGTAAATACCCCTAAAATGCCAAGATGCGCAAGTTGTGGATTTAAGATTCAAACCAAACCAATCTAGCTCCAAAGTGCATATCTAACCATGAAGTATAAGTGATCACTGTTACAGGCTCCTCCCATTACATTTTGATTAACGCCATTTTGGGGCAAACACCTTCCCTTACAGTCACACATGTAAACCAAGATCATTTTTATATCACCAGGACACTCATGTTTTTAAACTTACTGTTAATTTTGCAGTATTATTATCTCTGCTGTAGAATGTCCATATAACTCTCAAACTAAAAACAATACAAATAGAAAGCTCATTACTATGAACTCAATTTCAACACATAGCAACCCTATAAGATAGAATAATATTTCCTCTTTTGGTTTCTAAGAATTTCAATCTTTATAGGAATACACAGCCTCATCTTTCGCCAGTAGAGTGGCCGATGATTTTGAACTGTGGTTTACTGGTTAGCATTGAGTAACCCACTATGCCAACAGAGCTCCTCATTTCACCACTAGTATGTGCTTTCCCAGTGGCAGATGATGGAATAATTTATTTTAACAGGGTTCCTGATATATTATTTTTAATAAGGTTCTTAGTATCTCTATGTAGTGAACATTCTTATCTCCATTAAACAGAAAAAATACAGTTTAATGATTTGCACAGAGGAACACAGGCCTAAACTTCTAGATTCATCTATTTTCTAAGATTGATTATTTCCACACTCTTATGCGTCCTCTAAAATGGAAAGATCCTATCAAGACAAGACGAGTTATTCATAACCCAAAGGAAGAGGGAGACAAAAGCCTGCCTTCATTTATAGTTTATGTATTAATTTCATATCACTACTATATCAAACATCAGGGTAAAAAAACAGGAATATGTTATCTTATAGATCTTTAATTTTATTTTCTTAACAGTTTGGGAAGACAGAAGTCCAAAATGGTTCTCTAATAACTTTAGACTTCACAAAGGCCAGTGGTTACTTTATTAAGACTCCTTTGAGTGGTCCCCTGAATGCTTGACAGATATATTATAAACAGACTGCTTTAGAAGAATTATTTTGTTTAATATTAATCACTTCTATTTTCATGTATTTTATAAGTATATATTTGTATCTGTATGTCTATATAAGTATCTATCTATCGGCATCTAGCCAATTACATATAGAAAGTGTGAAGAATTTATTGCACAATTTGATATTTTATAGATAAAGAAAGGGGAACTCAAAGTGGTTAGATGATTTTCCTCACTTCTGGTGAATACCCATCCTTTAACTTTTATTTTACTTCATGTTTATAGAGATAGTATGGGTGATTTATATATCCTAATAGTTAAACCACCTGCTCCTTCTTTGTCTTTCTGTAATCTCTTTTATTGCTTTAAATGTTATAAAGTCATTTTCTAGCTAGAAATAGATAAATATTCACCTATGTTGCCTTCAAGCGTTAAAAGATATGGGTAGTCAAATGGATCTCAAAAGGAGTTGTTCAGAAGACAAATCGACTTTACTTAGTGAGCAAGCACAAAGAAAGTGCACTATAAATAAAAACTGTATCTGAGAAAAAAAATCCTGCCAAGTGAGAGATTCCAAAGTTTAAGAATAGTATTGAGAAAAAATAGCATTGTAGATACTCACTTGGATTTCTGAAATTTCATCACTTGACTTGTTTATTTATTTGCTTATTCTCCCATTCATGAGTTTTTAATAGCTGTTCCTTGATAGGCCAATTTTATAAAAATTTGATAACTCCTCCCATCCCAAAATTGCCAGTCAACGTTTGCCTTGTTCCGAAACTAGGAGTCAAAAGCAAGTGAAGACCCATCTCTTAAAACTGGGGAGAAAGAAGATATTCAGATATATTTGTATGACTGGATCAAGTGAGTGGTCAGCAATAGGAGGTGGAATGTTTATCTCCACAGAAAGTGGGTGCAGACAAAAGATGTCAGACCATTAAACAGAAGATAGCTAAAGAAGGAAATGGTGAGTAATTTGTCGTTCAGGAACTTCCTGAAGCCAAGCTACATTCTAGTAAATTTTCTTCCTCAAGTACTGCTCTCTTGCTCGCTCTCTATTAAAAAAAAAAAACAAAAAACCTCCAATTCAGACTAACTTACCAAAGTCGGGCTGTTGTATTTGCAATCCTTTCAATGTGACATCTATAAAAAGCAAGATTTTTACTATTATGTCAACTGACTGCCAGGAAGGTGGTAAACAAAAAGCTGTTGAATGAATGTGTAGTTCAATTATTTAATTGGTACACTAGTATTACTTAAATAAATGTGGAATCATGAATCAATTCTTTCCGGAGCATCTTCAATTTCCATCTGTGTGTCTTTCACTGTGCAGCCACCTAGGGATTATAAGTAAACTAGACCGTGTTATTCTGCTGGGTAGCACCCTAATCGCCATCACAATCATACATAATTGTGAAGAGAATTAAGTTATAGTTAAACTGTCGAGAGACCTTGATTATAAATGCATAAAACAAATTTCTATAGCTCTTAAAACTATCTTCATATTCCATGATCTATTAAAAAGACTTATTTAAAATTGGGGAATTCTGAAAGTGTTTACAATTTTCCCAATTAATTCATTTCTTTATTTTGATCAATCTCCCTAAGCATTACTGTCTTATGCTGTATTTTTATAGATATATTAGCAAATGACACATTGGTTCTCTCTTATCATTAAAATACAACTAATCTCATTTATGTCAAATCTGATGTAAAATTTGCCTTCTTCACTGACTTTCACAAAAATTAAAATTAAACCAAGAATATTATTATTTCTTATTTTTTCTAAATGCTATTGTGTTTAGTAGCTTTCCCTCCCCTACTCCATAAACATGTGCAGATGGGCAGAGACACAGTCATCTATGTCATCAACCGGCGCATTTCTGTTTGTGTCCCTCTTCCAGGCATCTTGCTTTATATCCCTTTTCTAGCTCTCCCCACGTAGTACTCACCTGTTTGTTCTGTCTGTCTCCTGTCCAGAGCTGCTAATTTCCTGTAATTTCCACACGAACAATACATGTGTCCCAAATGCTTTGAACTTCAAGTATCATCTTTTCGTTCTAATCAACAAAATATAATCCAGGTTATCGGTATTTATAATCCTTAAGGAAGGGGTATAAAGTTTAAAAATAAAGAGCAACAAATCATATAGTCTCAGATCATAAAAGCCTTCTAATCTCAGGCAATTTCGGGTCAGAGGACAATTGGATAAGAAATGAAAAAGGGAGCTAATAGTTCTCAGTAGATCAAACAACTAATTTTTTCAGTTTTAGGGAAACTGGTGAAGGCTCCACTGATGTCGCTTCTGGGACCAATGATCAGAGGTAATTATGTCACAAGAATTTTGTTTATAAAAATAAACAAGGTGGTAAATTAGGTTGAGAGACCATCATAAAACTAGGAAACAGAGTGTGAAGATTCCCAGAAGCACAAACCATAAGGCAATTTTCAATGGTCCAGATGATATGTCGTAGTTAGCACATATGGTTTGCCTGGGAGGGTAACTTGTAATGACGCTGGAGATAGGCTCCAGAGAGCACATCACAAAGACCTTATAATTACAGTAAGGACGACCTTACTGTCCACACAAAGGCAAGTGAAAGCCATTGACAAACATGTCATCCTTCGGGTTATGATTTATTCCCCATATAGGATTTCCTATTTTTGTGATTTCTTCCATACTTTCAGTCCCTAGCACTGTGTCATCTCTGTGTTGAATGATAGATAGGTTAAGTAAATAGCTTTCACATAAAATGTTTTATTTGCTCCTCACCTTGCCCTGTTGGATTCTGTACTTCTCTATACCATTTGGGATTTCAAAATGCATATACTTTTGGGCAAAAAAAAAAAAAGTTAAATGTCTGGCATGGATATTTAAAAATAAAACTTCTCTTATAGTTGAACAAACAAACCTGAAAACCTTTAGTGTTAAAACAGCTTGATTTCACACGCTGAATTAGAGCGGCGCAGAACTTGCAAAAAGGCAGGGATAATTTGGCCAAAATTGGCATCGCGGTTGTGCTCCGTGTTGGTCATCTCTTTCAAAGGCACAGAAATCACACCGGGCTACCTCAGCTTTGGAACAAAACCGCTTCTTGTGAATTGAGGACTTTGCTTCATTTCGTCTGCCAGGCTTGGAATTTTCCAGGCAAGCTGGATAAAAGGAAACCGCTTTCCCCATGTCCTAGAGAATGAAGTGCCACTGTAGTCCCGCTCCCCCCACAAAATTAGTGAGCTAATTATTTGTTGTATGCCAAACATGTGTCATTTGTTTAAACCCTCTCCTAATGGAAAAGTACAGCTAGCCAATTAGAGATAGTGCAGTGTAGCAGATGGGAACTCAGAGTTTGAATTTAGAGGATTTTTCTCTTAATCCAGGCAGAAGTGCTTACCATGAGAGGAAATTTGCGTGAGTTGCTAGGTTATCTGTATTTCAGCTTTCACTTTTTCAAATAATAATTATATGTATCTCAAAGGATAGTTAAAATGATTGAAGGGAGTGATTATCTATGAGTATCTGTCCTATTAGAAGAAACTCTAAAATGTATAGAAAACATCATGAGCTCATCAGCAAAAGACAGATAATGCAATTAGGAAATGATTAGTGGGCAGAGGTCACAGACACCTCACCAATGAAGGCACATAGATATCCAACAAACACATGAAAAATATGCATGATTGTTAGTGTTTTATTCTAGGTAGACTAGAGAAACAACTCTATAGAAACTCATACGTGTATGGAAGAGTTTTATATGAAGAGTAATTGTTCATTAAGAAAACACCCCCCCCCCCCGCCAAAAAAAAAGAAAAGAATATATCCCAGCACAGGGCAGATCAAGTCCATAAGCCCGATATTAGCCCCTATGTCTGACACCACACTATAAAGTCCTCTTCAGACTCACAAAGCACATGCAATGACGCCGAATGCAGGAAGACCACAGGCCCGTGGGTGGGAAGTCTTGTATATTCAGTGGCATTGTAAGCATCTCAGCACTGACTGGGGTCTCCAAGTGGCTGCTCCAGGCCCAGGGTTCTGGCTGCATCAGGGTAGGTCCATGTGACTCCCCAGGGATGTCTCACAGGGAGTTAACAGAGAGATCGTCTCCAAGGGAGTGAGCAGAGAGAGAGCAGTGTCTCCCACCTCCACTGAGGAAATACCAGAGTTCCCAGAATTCTCAGGAGAAGGCCATGCCCACACAGAGGCCTCATTGGTTATACCTTGATTGACAGGTCAGACTCCACCCCTTCACTCATAATCCTCTCAATTTGACACCAGCTTATCTAACTACCACAGTTAGCTATTCAAAATCCACTGTCATCAAGTCAATTCCAACATTACTACTTTTCCTCATCAGAGTCAATTGCACTTTGAGGAGATAGTGCTTTCCTAGGCTGTTTGCTCAATACCTTCCTACCTGAGAGGCTCATTGTAGTACAATAGATCTGACAATGTTCTACTTCCATTCACAGGGTTTTCAAATGTTTCCTTCAGCAGAAGCAAACCAACAATCCCACTATTCTTGTATCACAGTAGCAGGCAAGCCACCACACTGTACCTGATTAAAAAAAAAAAGACGCATCTTAATTTCACATCCCTCTTTTTTTCCATTGGTACTGAAAATACTCTCAACATGATTGATACTTAAGTGACACCTTTCTGTTTCAATCTAGGCTTATCTGTTGAAAGTTGCTGACATGTTTTTCTTTGTCCTTTCTTCTCCAAATGTTCCTCTAGAATTCCAATCCACATCACTGTGCTCTTGTTTTCCTTCCACCTCTTTGAATATTTCTTCTTAAGCCACATCCCACCCCCTGCTTTCTCACTGGCTACTCCCTAGATGTTGGTATACACTGACTTCTAGTCTAGATTTATTGATTACTTAGCTAATTTTCATTCTTCTTCTTTTGTATCTGACATTTATAGCAGGGTAAATAGTGAAGTATTCCTACCAAGGTCTTGGTTCATACATACAAGGGTTTATTCCAAATTAAGCATGTTTAAATGCACTTCTATGAACAGTGGATGCCTGGAGACAAGTCTCTCGGTAATATACTTGACTTAGTCTCATTGGGGAACTTAAAAATAATAAAATATAAGGTCTAATCTAACAGCGGCTGTGAACAGGAATTTACAGAGCCAGTTACTTTCCAAGCAGAAAGGTCAGCTCTGAAACTTATGGAGACTATTTTGGGAGGTTTCTTAAAGGTAATCATGAGGACTTTTAAAGAAGTTTTCAGAACGGAAAAAAATAAAGATGGGAAAGTTGCCTTGAAGATTTGCTTTCCAACATAAGTAGAAAGCATTGGTCTGCAAGAATTCCCTTGGGAAACATCAGATAACCTACAGCGCCGATCTGGTCTCTTCAGATTTCCAAACTGAAGGAACACGTCAGAGGAACAGAACCCGAGTGATTCCGAGGATGCTAAAACTGCTCCCTTGACATGATGTCAGTGGACGAGTAAAGATGCATCCAGGGAAGAGTGAGCGAAATGGAAACGCGATCTTAAGAAATGTACAGACCTACATGGAGAATATGTTGAAAAACAACAACTTCACATTTTGAAATTTTTTTTTAGGAAATATTTCTAACGTTGCAACAGTGCTTTTGGCCCTACCCTCATACATCCTTCTACATTCAATTTAGCTATAACTCTGTCTGTGTCCAGCTCTTAAGAAGCACTATCGAAGGTGCATTTAATAGTCTCTTCTGCTTCCTCTTAGTACATTGTCCAGCTCTGTACTGTAGCACTCATCTCGGTTTCTTGTGTTACTCATATTTCAAGGAGTCCTGGTAGGACACAGGGTTAAGTTTTGTGCTGTTAACCAAAAGGTCTGGGATGAGAGGTGCCGGGCCAGAAAGATGAAGATTACGTCTAGCTTTACAGACCCTGTGAGACATTTCCACCCGGTCCCTTAGGGTTGCTATGAGTTGACATCGACTCAGCAATTGTGCATTCACCTACAGTTTCCCATTGATATTTTCAGTCTCTAGGCGACACACCCAGTTTGTGACTAACTGTTAGCTTAATTAAATGTTGCCAGGTGGAAGCAATTAGCCTGAAAATCCATAAGGACCTCAGTTATACACTGTGATCCTTGGATCACCATAAATTAGAGTTTTCTCAATGGGCATGGGTTTGTTTAACAATCCATATTATGGTCTGTCTACTGAACCCACATTGTGTTAGACCGCATCATATACAATGAGAAACACAAATGGTGACATCAAATATGTATAAGAAAGCACCAAATGTCAAGAATCAGTATCATATCATGAGGGCGTCTCAAGTCCGTGTGTGTTATGATAGCCGGGTTCCTCTTCAGAGGCCAGTAGTGCCGGCTGATGAAGCATGAAGGTGAAGTAGGATGTAGGGAGCTCACACGCCAGTGGGAGCAGAGCCTGAGGGATTCAAGGTCAGTGGAAGGGTGCTAAAATCTCCCACTGTTAGCAGCGCCATGTGAGCAGACACAGAAGCAAGCAGGAATGTGACAGCCAGAGCAAGAGAGGCCCCCAAGGTTTGTCCAATAAAATGGCCACATACGCAGGAAGGCATCCTCAGGCTAAGACCACACTGATCTGTTGGATTCCACCCCTCCACTCTCACCCAGGTACAAGTTGACGTACAATTTACCACCACTAGTACATGCATAGTGACGACACCTCAGTTTCCCTTATTTCTGGACTCAAGCTTAGTGTCCAGTGGAATTTCTTGAATGACTTAACAAATAGTACAATGTATTATTGTCCCAAAGAATAATGCATGTGTTACTATTTGGCAGTAGTGCAAAGTGACATAGTGAGAAAGACGTCCTATAGACAGGTAGATCTCAACAAATCTCTTTGAACTGAATAAACATTAAATTTAATTTGTGAAGTAAAAATATGTTGCAAACATTTTTTTCGATATATATTCATCATGTATAATATGCTATACATGTTAAGACTAAACGATGGGTTCTGGGTTAATTTTTAGAGTAGAGAGATTTGAAATATGATATTTAAATAGATTAAACTCCATAGGAAACACTATTGAGGAAAAGATTTTCATCCAAAACATGTAATGCAGCATGCAGTTTGTGAACATTACCTGGGAACAAAATAAGCATAGAAATGCCGGGGTACCGTGAAGTCTCCCAGAAAACATTTGCTTTCCCAGGGCAGGTGAGTTCTTAATCTCTGATGGCCCGTGAGAGTTGTCTCATGTTTAAGAAAATGGCTGTGTCTTAATCTGGGTGTTGACTCATACACTTTTACAATGTAAATATTATATAAAAATATAGATATATACCTCACAATCTTTCTACATATTAGATTGTTATGTAGTTTATTAGATTGCCATGTAGTTATGCCCATTATATGTGTTTGTCTGATATTTATGTGGGTACCTTATACATGAAAATTACTATAATCATTGCTTGGAAACTGCCCAGCATATGGAATTTACTTTGAATTAAGTGATCATATCCAATGACTGCTGATATATGAGTCCTCTGACCACAACACTGACAAAAGCTATGAGATAAGCATTTCAGTTCTGAAGAAGGGTCCACGTGTTTGATTATGACATCAACTAATGTTCTGTCCTTGTCTTCCACCATGAAGATCTACTTCTGTAAATACATGTTACTGGAGAAGATTGTCTGGGTTTCTTATGAGGGAAGCTTCCAAACTACCACCTTTACATTTGAGGCCGCAATATGATCATTCATTCTAGATTTCTCAACATCTAGACTTTCAGTTAGACCCACTGAAATGAGCAAAACCTTCACTTTGGAGAAACCAGAGCCAATACTCAGCATGCGGTTCTTGGGCCATAACCCCAACACTTGTCCATTTCCCACCAAGATTATACTATAGAACACGAGGTTTGCATAAGTGAACCACTTGGGTGCAAAATTGTCATTCCCTGCTCCTATCGATGAATGTTTCAAAAATATTTACAATATTTTTAATTGTTTATGATTTAACATTGTTTAATATTTAGTGTTGCATATTATTGGCCTTGCGTGAAAGCAGAGGATATCAGAAAACTATTAACTTGTGTTTTAATAACTGTGCCAAGGAATTAAAAAATGTAGATCAAAACAAACTATACATAGCATTGATAAGAATGGAAATCCCACAATAATTCATTGTGTTTATGTGGAACTTGTACATAGATCAAGATTCAGTGTTGTCAACAGAACAAGGGAATACTCATGGTTTAGAATCAGGAAAGGTATGCATCAGGGTTATATCTTCTCACCATCCTTATTGAATTTATACGCTGAGAAAATCATCAGAAAAGGTGGATAATATTATTTAAAAAATGTGACTTCGTGATTAAAGGAGAACTTACTAAAAATCAAAATATGCAGATGACACAACTTTGCTTGTTGAAAGTTAGGACTTGAAGCATTTGCTGATGAGAACCAAGGATTGCAGCCTTCAGCATAGTATTGAACTCAATGTAATGATTGCCAAAATCCTCACAACTTTACTAATAGATGACATCACGATAAATAAAGTGAGGATTGAAGTTATCAAGGAAATTTTATCTTGCTTGAATACATCATCATGGCTCATGGAAGCAGCAGTCAAGAGAACAAAAGAAGTGTTGCCTTGGGCAAATTCACTGCACAGGCCCTCTGTGGAATGTCAAAAGAAGAAACGTTTCTTTGAGGACTAAAATGTGCCAGACCAAGCCATGCTGTTTTCGATTGGCTCATGTGCATGTGAAAGGTGGAAATTGACAACCGAAGACTGCAGGATAATCAGTACGTGAATTGTGGCATTGGAGAAGAATAGTTAAAGTCCATAGACTGGCCAACAAATCCGATCTGGGAAAAGGACAGCGTCATCCTCAAAGGTAATGATGGCTAAGTTCCGTCTGACATACTTTGTATATGTTCTCAGGAGAGACCAGTCCTTGTGGGAGGACAACACACTTGGTAAAGTAGAGGCAGTGACAAGTGGAAAGCCCTCACCTAGAGGAATTGACACAGTGGCTGCAACAAGGGGCTCCGACTGAAGAACCACTGGGGAGATGGTGCGGACAAGACAGTGTCTCTTTCTGTTGTGCATTAGTTCGCTATGGGTTGGAACCAATTCCCTGGTACCTAACAACAATATTGTTTAACAGCAGACCTCTCTTCTGATGTTCTGAACTATTTAAACCTGCCAAAATAGTACTTGATGCATTGCATTGTCTTGTCTATAGTTTCCTTTATATGAGGAGCAGTAGTTGCTAGGTTTCCTAGTAGATGCATATTCTTTTTGGAAAGCTGGTATCTAAACTTACAGAGAACTAATACAGTTGCTGGTATTTTTTTTCCCCAACTGGGTTTCTGAGAATTGTTGTAAATTGGTCCAATCCTGCTTCTAATCTTTCCCATAAATCAACATTTGTTGTTGAAAGGGTCTTTGATTCAAGGAGCATCATGCCGTTGGAGGATGGTTTACATGGTATTAAGCATGCTGCTGAGCCTGGGCTTCAGCTGTTAGGTGAGCAGCCTCTTCAGACACTCTATTATGTGTGTATTCTCTTGGAGGGACAATATAAAAATGCTAGATTTTTAAATTTGTAGGCAAATTATGAAACTTTCTTGAGCCTTGATGGTAGATTCAAGCAAGACCAAATTCTTGACAACTTCAATTCTCACTTCATTTATCATGATGTTATCTATTGGTCAAGTTGTGAGGATCTGGGAAATGTTTACATTGAGTTCTAATCTATACTGAATGCTACAATCCTTGATACTCATCAGCAAGTTTCATGATTTCATAAGTTCAAGTTTCAGCATTGCACTCTTTCATTCTGTAGAGTGTTATTTTGTTGAACATGATGTTACAGGAGATCTCAAATTGTTGATAAAATATGAAATCCTTGGTTGATGCTGCTTATGGTAAACTTGCGGGGGGAAAAGAAGCAACTGCCACCCTTGAAGGGACATGAATCCCTATGGAAATAAACCTCACATCACTCCAGAATAAAGTGACAAATTGGTTTATCTGAGAAATATTCCCATATTAGATACTAAGCATTGGTCTTTGCTGCCAGCTCTTTGGACATTGTGTTGATGTATTGCTGGGATAACAAAGCACCACCAACTAAGTGGCTAACAATATATATTAATGTGGGACTCCTGAATAAATTTCACTGAGCTAAATGAAGATATCAAGATCCTGTATTCCTTTTGTACTCTCTATGGGAAATTTTCTGGACTTTTTCAGCATCTAGAGGTAACTGCGTTTCTTGATGCAAGACTTCTTCCACCATATTCAAAACTAGCTATTTAATATCCTCCTCCTCTCTCTCTCTCTCTCTAAGAGTATTTCTTCTGATTCTTTTAAGAACTCTTGTACAATTTTATTGAGCTAACCAGTAAACAAAATAATGACTTAAGTCATTTGTCATGTTTGCAGAATTTACTTTGCTCTTTTACAAAATAACATATTTGCAGGATTTGAAAAGACATGGGCTATAGTGGATCCTTATTTTCCCTATCACAATATTCAATAATTACAATAGCTATATGCTTCTTACCAGTTGAGACACACATTTTGGGATCTATGCACAGTATTCATGTGCCACTGTAATGACTTCATTCATGTGCCATTCTGTCCAACCTGTGATATCTACATGTTTATTTAATATGTCATTGGTTATGGAGGCTCTTTTGTGAGTTAATCTATACTACACATATTGCACTATGTAATACATACTGTATATCTATCCACATAATTCCACACCATATTTCCTTGTCCTTGAGCTTCCAATTTTTCTTCTCTCGGGAACTTTATGAGTTCACTGAACCACATTACCAATTGTCACAAGTCAAGATATCCTCCAGCCTTGGCTCCTGTCTACCTAAAGTGAATGGTCAGGCTCATTCCGCCAAGTTCTTATTGGGTGGATGTTACCTCATTGTTCTCCTTCCCGGGTGCATCTGTGTTGGAAGGCAGCTATGTTCCAAATACTAAAGACATCAATTTATAAGCAAAGCTAGGGCTTTATGTAAGAATAATTGTGCGCTGATAGCTCAGCACTCATTAATCAATGTTATCTGTGAATCTAGGCCACCTGTTCCTGCTGCTTGCCTGTACTCACCAGCACTGTTTTCACTCAATCTTAGCTTTGCCAACATATGATATATTGTTGCTTGGTCCACCCGACATTACAGAATGGATACAACAAAACCCAGATTTGGATGAGAAGTTTGATTCACATACACACTTGATCACAGCTCCTCACACATCAGGAGGTATTTTTCAAAAGACATATAATTAATTACTGCAAAATTTCCATTATATCTTGCCAAAACAAATGAACAAACTCTAAACAGTATCATATCCTTCCATGTATAACCTTAATATCATAAATATTTCAAAAGTGGAAAGGCATGTATACTTCAACCAAATTCTGTTCTACAATCATTTCATATTCTGAGTCTTACTCAAGCTGACAGCATTTTGACACACAGTAAAAGATAGAGCAGTAGCTTCAAAATCTAAAACATCTTAAAAAACATGTGATTCCTTCTTAATGAAAAGACGAGACGGAAATAATTTTTAGAATTTAACATTGGAGTGAATTTCTGGTCTGGATTCCAAACAAATTTAGTACTGTAACCCAACTCAGACTCTCCATAAAATGTATCTTCTTCCTACTTGACAATATACACCCAATAATAACCCACAACATGTGTGTGACTTCTGGCTCATCTATTCTCCTATTGTTTATTTCACTGACATAGTGCCTCGGTACAAGATTATAACCTAATATTTGTCACGCTATTTTAAGATAGAGTGAAAGAAAGATAACATATGCATGGAGCTGAACACAAAATAGATTCTCTCCTCAGTTCCCTCTGATTGACAAGTGTTTATAATATTCTCTTCTGATAAGAAGAGTGAATAATTTATTCATCAGCACAAGGCCACCTCACGTGTACTTGACACTGTGTGTTTGACACTGTCATCCAATTTATGCTGCTCCAAAACACACTGTATGTGGCACTGAAGGGACCATTGGGACAGCTACTTGTTTACATTTTCCATACTTCATTTCCAGTCGGAAAGCTGGAGGAACCTGTCTGCTGAATTAAACATAGTTCCAATGGAGATCATCAGCTATTGAAGTGCGCTATTGCCCGCGGTTTCTCTAAGCCAGAGTAAAGGGAAGGCTCAGCGGCTTCATTTGGACATATCCACCATTACAGCTCTTATTTAGCAGTTGTAACAACTAATGTAGAATTTGTTCCAGCTACCAAGTATAACCTTCAAGAATCAGAGACGTGAACATGTGAATGTGGTTGAAGATGTCCTTGGAAAAGTGGGCCATCAGTGGGTTGACCTATGACTGGAGTCCCTTGACTCTGTTTACCAACTGGTTCTAAGACTCTTCGCACGATGCTTGGAGCTGTTGGGTATCATTGCCATCTCAGATCCCATGCATAACAGATGTTGAAATATTGGATATTCATTCCTCTTTAATCTGTTCCTTAACTGTTTCATGACTGGTGGGGTATAGAACACCTGTCTACCTTTCCATAGTCACTTCATGCAGTTCTCAGGATGGGGCATGTATAACTGAGCAAAGGTACAAATGAACACATGTATCCATTACTCCTATCCATCATGTCTGGAGGAACAGATATGTCCCACATAATATATGTAAAAAATCATATTTCATTTTAAAATATCAGAAAAGGTGCTTGATTCTGTGTACCTCCCAATAATGAAAACAAGTGATATCGACCAAAATGTAAACCAAGATATAATTAGTTCCTAAAAGGGAGTGCTTGTTGGTATAATTATTTTCAGTATTACCTAGAATCATTTCTCCTTAACCCAGCTTCTTCTTCAATCATTGGGTTCAGAATGCATAATCATCTTAGGTTTAAAACCTTAGAACAAATTGTGACCGGTATTGGGATTATTATTCACAGAACCTAGTCATTCATTATTGCTATTTTTGGTTGTAAAGATTGACCAATATTCTTGCTGGTTGCCTATTAATTTACACCTAAAAAGGTCATGTTCCATGAACCCTCTCCAACAGCTCTTAGCCAGTTAACTCTTTGACTGCGAGGCCATCCTTGGTTCCCATGAAGATAAATGCAGCCCCCGAGCTTCTGTGACTACATGTTGCCTTTGTGCTCTTGAGGTCACAGTATGCACTAGTCATCCCGGTTCAACAAAAGAAGAGTATAATCTCAGCTCTTACCTTCAAAAGTGTGCTACCACTGGATTTCCTCTTGACTCTGAAACCCATCCTAGTAGCAGGTCCCTAATTATTCTGGTAAATGATCCCTACATTCTCATGCCAATGACATACTCATTTTCCCAGTCTTGCACAGAATATTCACTGTACTTCACCCCTTCTTTCATCTCTAGGAACATTTCATCCAGATTCTGGGGATTCAGCTGCATCCAGGATTGGAGCAAAGATCTGCACATTTATTACCATGTACCCACCAGCCAATGGACACATGATGACATTTCCAAGAGAAAGTAACGTTGGGCAGGCTGACTTCCTCTAGAGGAAGAATCCTCAAGATGGCTGAGAGGTGAGCCAGCACTCTGCTAGCAATATGTCCTGTACCTGGCAAGGAAACAAAAATCCCTCAGTCCTGAATACCAGTACACCTTATTATAACATCTACTATTGCAACACACTTCTTAACCTTATTAACACTATTCCTATACGTGCAAATAAAGCACTGAGTAATTTCACATTCTAGTTGCCAATGTCTGTTTCTGGGCCTAAGAGACACCCATTTAGAGCCAACTGAGTTCAGAAAGTGTGTGCCATTCAAAGACATTCTTCCCTAGAAGCATATTTCTCTTCCCAGCTTGAGGATTGGGGTGATAATGACACCAGTTGTGTGGAATGTAAGGATGCTGTTAAGAGTTTATAATGCATAATACACCACCAAATACAAAGAATTATGCTATATAAAAGGAATTACAAGGTTTAGAATCCCTGGTACAAACTTGTGGATGTGCATTGTATCTTCCTTATTAAGTTGTTAATTGCAAAAGGAGTCTTCTAAGACCATTTCTCTTTAAGCAGAAGATATACAATATTTCTGAACAAAATGGTTTATATTAACTCAGAAAATAACTGTATTTGTACAGGCCTTCATTTTTTCTTGGTCCTTTTTTACAAGATTATGCATAGTTTATTTAAGTAGTTATTTATTTAAATATTTTGGTAGAATATCCCCATCACTAATCTAATGCTTAAATGTTGTATATAATGTATTTTTCCCCCAAAATGATATCAAGTAAAAGAATTGTAGATTTGATGAGTCTCTAGATTTCCCTTACTGTTCTATAACTTTTCAGCATGGGAAACTGAGAGTTAAATTAAATTTGAAAGGAGAATATAGGCAATTTCACCATTCTTAACATTCTTTCGAGCTTTCTTTAGGCTGAAATCTAGAGTTTCTCTCCCACCTTCAAACAATGATTCATCTTAAGACAAAGAGAAGGTTTAAACTGCCATTATAAGTATTTCCAATGGAAATATGAAGTGTCATCGTGCATGGATAAATATGTGCGACATGCCTTAGAAATAAGCTTTGCCAGCTACCACTACCCAATGTGTAGTGGAGACGTCATGGAATGGAAGTAGAAGTTTGAAATACTCTTGTGCCAGAGATGAATTCTGTGATGAGCGTGTCCTTTATTTACAGAACCTGTTCTTCACTGTAATTTCAAGATGATGTTTCCTTCAGAGTGGTAATAGTTCATGGCATATCTATGCCCATGCACCTATGTATCAAATTCTAATGCCGTGAAATAATTTCATATACATGAGAATATCCTGAATTATACCTGGTGAATCTTAATGCCTACCACTCAGCCCTCCTTCGAAGGATATGAATATCTTGTCAGTAATTTCTCTTGTCTTTTGAGATCACTGCTGCCATCCAGCCACAAAGTAGACTCCACATGAAAGCAATTTTGCTCTCATTGCATCAACCCAGAAGAAATCAAGAAATAATTACCTTTTTATTTGAAGAATTGATTGATACAGTGACCTACCCTGTGGCTGTGGAGAGACAAAATGGGGCCAGGAAATAGCCTTGGGCTCTCATGACCTTGCTTGTGTCTGGTGCAGTGATGAGTGAGCATTGAATTGGGGATGCCACGCACTGCAGCTGATTAGAGGGAGGACCTTGGACAGAACAACTTCAGATATCTTGATCAAAGAATTTGGGGATCCCTATTTATATTCACGAACACGTTGGCAATCTTACATGGTGTGCTGTCAAGACTTTCTGATTCTATAAGTACAAGGAGAAACCAAGCTATTGGCAATGTGAAAGAACATGACTCATGTTAATAATAGCTCTTGTTCCCCTATAGGATCATTGTTCCAGAGTCATAATTATTTATGAATAGAAACAGTAACAGCAGAACAGAATTGGTGCATTTGATTTATGGGGTTGATGAAGTGAGGGAATACATAGAGTCTTCATCTGACCACCAGCTTCAATAGGGAGAAGGGGAATTCACCTCAACACTACCGCAAAGCCAAGTGGAGCAGGGTGGGATCTGCCTTCATCCTCCATCCATCTTTGCCTGATTTTGACACAACCTGTTGACTTGAAGGTGCTCTGCTTCTCTGCTGGGTCTGATAATCCATCATAATGGCCTCACAGAAATCACAGGCAATACTCGGGATCAATGGGATTTATTAGGTTAGCTAACAGGTTATGAAATGGAAAAGATACAGTTCTTTGGTGCAAAGTATATCTTTTTAGCCAATCTGGTAGGCATGGAACACTAGTCCTTGATCTTTCAGTCCCATGGTCCTTTGGTCCCTGCCTCCATGGTTCAGTAAGCTCAACTGCTACCTATCCCACCCCCCAACACCCGCATCCTCAAGCAGATCACAGACTCCATGCTTCTTCTCTCTCTGTCTCAGGTTCTCAGCGTTTCTTTTCTGCTCCATTTTATGGTCTCAGTGTTTCAATCTCTGATACCTCTGCTGCCTCTGTAACTATAGGGAAGTATCTCTCACACATTCTTCTGGTGGCTTTCTTTCTTTTTTTTTTTACTTAAAATTTCGTGTTTGAGGGGACTCTTACAGTTCTTATAACAATCCACACATCAATTGTATGAAACATATTTGTATATATCTTATAAGCATTATTTTCTAAACATTTATTTTCTGTTTTAGTCCGGGTAGATTAAAGAAACAAATCCAGCAAGACCCATATGTATATAAGAGGTTTATATACAAGAGCAATTGAATATTGAGAAAACATCCAGCCAAGTCCAGATCAAGTCCATAAATTTTTATTAGCCCATATGTCCATCACCAGTCTATAAATTCTTCTTCAGATGCACATAACACATGCAATGATGCCAAATGCAGGAAGATCACAGGACAGTCAGTAGAAAGTCTTGTGGATCCAGTGGTGGCAGAGACATCTCAGCACTGGCAATGGTCTCCACCTGGTTCCTTCAGCTCTGAGGTTCTGACTTCCATCATCCTGTCTCCAAGTGGCTTCTCAACAGAAATGTCTCCCAGGGACTGAGCAGAGAGAAAGAAAGAGTGTGTGTGTCTCCTGCCTCCAGAAAGGAATACTGGAGTTCAGGAGAAGGCCATGCCCACACAGAGGCCTCATTGGCTATATCCTGATTGACAAGCTAGACTCCACCCCTACACTCTTAATCCTCAAATTGACACCAGATTATGTAACTATGAAATTTTTAATTGAGCCCTTCATATCCTCTCTTCTTTTTTCAATCCCTCCCCCCTCCCACCCTCTGTCCCCTTGATAAATTATAAATTATAATTATTTTCATATCTTACACCAACCATTGTCTCCCTTCTCCCATGGTTTATGTTGGTCATCTCCCTGGGGAAAGTGGTGATGATGGTTATGTGTTGGTCATTGAAATCAGTTCCCTGTTCCTCCCTTCCTTTCCCCACCTTCCCCCTACCTTCCTCATATCACTACTCCCATGTCTGTTCCTGGATTATATGGGTCATGAGCTCATAATTCTTATCTGTAGCTGTGCACGTGATTTGTTCCAGCCCACAGTGAAAGGAAGGCCTGTGGTCATGATAGTGAGGAGTGGGAAACTTAAAGGAATCAGAGGATTATTGTGTGTTTCATTGGTGCTTTACTGTGCCCTCGTTGACTCATCCCTTACTTGTGCCCCTTCTTAGAGGGAATGTCCCCTTGTCTACCAATGGGTGTTCAGTCTCTGCTCCAACCCCACTTGTTCTCAACAATGTTTATTTGTTCGAGGTCTTCTGGTGCCTGTATCACACAGGCTGTTTTGGGCTTTTTGCTTCTCCACTTGATGGCCACTTGCTTAACTTCAAGCCTTTAAGACCCCAGGCGCTGTATCTTTTGATAGCCAGTCACAATCTTCTTTCTTCACAACATTTGCTTGTGTAGCCATTTTGTCTTCAATGATCATGCCCAGAGGGTGAGCATCACGGAACTCCAGGCTGTTAGAACAAAGTGTTCTTGCATTGAGGCACGGCTTGAGTAGAGGCCAAAGTCCATTCACTACCTCACTGCGTTGCCATATAAATAGATTTACATAGGCCAATGCCTCTGTTTTTCAGAATTAATGTAATTACATATGTGCACACTTATGTTTATACCTCAGCACAAAGTAAGATGGTGATTGTTATGAATATGCTCTCTTTATTTGTATGCAACAAATATTTTTAGATTATTCACTTATAAAATACATCATGAGGAATGGGATTTGTTTCTTCACTTGTGTTTAAATTATGTCTTATTAGGTACCACTATAACTTTATTCTTTTCTGTGTTTGGAGATTATATATGATTTAAAGAGATGTGTAAATCTGCCACATTTTTCATCTATATCACTTTCTTTTTGCTTTTCTACAGACTCCAGTCTAACACCCCCCCTTTAATCAACTACAAAATATTTTAAAGAATATTTTCAGTTACATCAGTCCTTTAGACAATAACATTGAAAGTCAAAGAAATGGGGGAAAGCATGGGAAGTTTTGCACTGAATGAGATGAACGACACTAACTCTGAAATCTTGAATGTAAAACTGATAGCATGCTCTGGGACTCTTCACCAAATTCAAAATTACATGTATTGTTTAATTTTAAAGGGCAAAAGAGCCATAATTCTCTTTAGAAACAAGAATAGCAAGGTGTTGCCTCTTTGTCTCAGTCACATTGGACATATACTCAGAGGCGATCCATCCTTGAATAATGCGTCACACTTGGTGAACTTGAAGGGCAGTGAGCAGGAGGAAGACCATCAAGGAGATGGACTGACACAGCCCCTGCCCTGGTGGGCGGAAAATAGCAAACGTCACGTTGCGCAGGACCAGGCAACGTTTTCTTCTGTTTTTCACAGTGTTGCTGTCAGGAGAAACCACTCAACAACACTTATAAATAACAATAACATTGTATTTAAATTTGTATTTTGCTATAGTTAGTGTGGTAGTCACCTTCAATTAGCTAAATCCAAAGTGGTAACATTTCTTGATATCACTTTGAGAACATATATTTTACACAATACATTATACTGGGTCAAATCATTGGATTAGCAACTGGAATATTGTGTCTAAATAAATATTTGCCTTGATACTATTAGGTTTACTTTTGTAGAAGATGGATCAATGCATTCTAGATTGTCAACTGAAAGCAACACAAAAAAAAAACAAATGTGGTCTACAATGTAAGCTTCTCACGAATGTGACCACTTCCATCATAAATTTCTTCATAGTTTAGCCAGTTTCCTGCATTTAATAATTTTTGAAAAATAAACTTAAAACTGTAATAATTGTTCACATCAGGAGGTGTAGATGAAGATGGACAAGTGGAACGCTTTGGCTAGATTTCTCAGTAGGTTCAATGAATGTTGAAAAGTTACAGTGAAAGGAAAGTGAAGGTGAAAATGACAAGTACCTAGGTTCAAATTGTCACCACCGTAAGGTATCTCAGCAGCTTAAAAAAATTAATCTGAGATTCAATTCCTAGTTGCCTAAATCAGAAGGACAGATATAGCTATTCTTTAAAGTTTCTAGAAGTTACATGTTACTTTAAATATAACATGCTTTTCAGGTTTTCTTAAAGCTCAGTGCAAGTGTTCATCATGAACATTAAGAACATTAACTGAAAGAATAATTTATTAAGGGGTGAATGAAATGTGTAAGACACAGTTCTTGTCTTAATAATAGTAATAGATAAAAGTGGTAGAAGAAAGGGAGAAGCAGGCCAATGGCTAGCTATGTGAATAAGGCTTGCTATTCATCCTCTTTCTGATTCTGTCTCCTTACCTGCAAAATGTTAAGTGAAAATTAATTTATGCAATGAATATAACAGGCTTACATGGTTATATAAACCTCAAAATATTAGGTGACAATGATGATAGCAATATTTGCTATATTATTAGTTAAAACAGTAATGGTTCGAAGGTCATAAAATAATTTTCATAATACAAACAATTTTGAAATGTTTTGGATCAAAATAATGTTTCTGTATTAAGTAATTAATTGCAATATATCACTGTTTTAATCCATGGATTTCTTTAATCCTATCCAGAAACCATTCTTTCATATCTTCTTTATCACCCAGTTCACATTTCACAATCAGCAAATCTCACCTTATGAAATCAACTACAGAATAAATTCTTGTAAAAAATGATTATGATTAAAAGAAGGTGGAATATAAAAAATCCATAAAATATCTTTAAATAAGTAGCTTAGTTTCAATTTCCCTTTGTATTTTATGAAAGGTGGAGCTTTTTATTCTAGTAATGAGTTTATTTTGGAAACTCACTGGGGCAATTCTGCCCTATCCTATATAGTCATTATGAGTTTGTAATGACCTCATAGCAGTGACTCAGTGATTTTTTAAATATTATACTTAAAATTACATATTTTATTGTCTATCGGTAACCTTACCTACCAGAGAGCAATCTACATGATTAATTGATCAATTCTTTATTTCATTAGCTTGAGGGTCAACTACTCAAGAGAGAAGGAATCTGGCTATACTTCAAATCAAGGATTAGAGTGAGAGACAATTATCTGAGGAATATTCATCTATGAAGCTAATGCAGAAATAATGCAATCTCTTTAGTGTTAACCTGGCTTCAGTTAATGCTTAATAAGTGATATCATGTCTGACGTTATTATCAAAGTTTAAAAATGCCTCCCTTATCCTGGCCTAAAAAAGAGCCTATTACAAACCATTTATTCTAATATTTTGGTTTGCTAACACTCACCTATGGATAAACAATTACATATCTCAATTATAAGAATTTCCATTATTCTTATCTATAATGTTGTTAGGTGCTTTGAAGAGTCATCTTATACAGCACAGCACAACCTAATTCATAGGCTTTCTAAGGGTGTGAAACCTGAGCAGGCTGACACATCATTTTTTCCTGTGGAGCAGCTGGTGAATTGAATCTCTTGAACTCTCAGTTAGAAGCTGAGTGCTTAACCACTGTGTCACCCAGGCTCTACTTTTCATTAGTAAAGGTGGTTAATTGAGGATCTCTAGTATGATCTGGTAAAGAGGCATGAGAAACATACTAAGACGATGGGAAGATGCCTACATCGAGATTTTAAGGACATGTTGTTAAGTGCCCTTGGATTGGTCATGACCCATAGTGACCCTATGCACATCGGAAACCCTGCCTTGTCTGCACCATCCTCTCGCTTGTTCCTCTGCTTAAGCCCATTGTTGTAGCCACTGTGTCTGTCCATCTCCATATAGGTCTTTCTCTTTTTCGCTGTCTCTCTGCTTCACCAAGCATGATGCCCCACTTGTTCAAAGTATGTAAAAATGAAGTCTTCTCATCCTTGCCTCGAAGGAGCACTCTGGTAGTATTTCTTCCAACCCAAATTTGTTTTTCCTTTTGCCATCTTGTTACTTTCAGTATTTTTGCTAGCACTACATTTCAAATTCATAGATTCTCCTTCAGTCATCCTTATGCAATCCCAGCTCTCACATGCATATGAGACAACTGAAAATTCCATGGTCTGGTGCACCTTACTCCTTCAAAGAGGCCCTCTGTTTTTCAAAACTTTAAAGTGATCTTGTGCAGCGGATATGCCAAAAATACTGTCTTGCTTGAATTCTTCATTTTTTTCTTCATTTATCATGTTTTTAGCTGTTGGTCCTGTTGGGAAGGCTTTGATCTTCTTTACATGGAGTTCAAATCTGCACTGAAGGCTGTAGTCCTTAACCTTCATCAGTACATTCTCCAAATTCTCTTCAAATTCAGCAAGCAAGGTTGCGTCATCTGCATAATGAAGTTGTCAATAAGCCTTCCTCCATTCCTGATGCCACATTCTTGATATAATCCATCTTCTCTGATGATTCGTTAGCATACTGACTGAATGTGTATGGTGACAGCATACGATTATGATGCACACATTTTTCCTTTTTTTAACCATGCAGTGGACTACATGTAGGAAGCATTTTTTAATTGGTTGCTTTATTTTTAACAGTTTCACATATCATACATTGCGAGAGTTTAATCACAGTCACATAAGTTGTGCAACCATCACACTCAATTCCAGAACATGCTACTTCCATGTAATTGTGTTTGCCAGCTCTCCACTTTCTGCCAGCCTCTCCTGCCATGCCTTATGAATCTATTCATCTAGTTATTGTCCCTATCATCTTACCTATCCTTGATTCCACATACAGAACAGCATACAGAATTAAAACTAAATACAAAGAGATAAAAAACAACAGTGAAAGAATGAAACAGGGAAAAAAACATCATTAGAAAACCAAGCAGAAAAAATTAAATCTGGAACAATTGAGTCAATAGTGAGATCAATAATGAGGGCCACACTTTGGCCTAACTACAGCCAATGCCAAGGAGCTACATTTGGCCCATTGCACCATGTGCTCTCTCTGATAGAAAGGCCTTTCGCATCTCTGGTTCATAGAGGAGATTCACCTGTGGCTCATCCTCCTGGGACCCTGGGTTTGGGCTTTCACTTTCATCTGGAGTCTTCTGCAAGCTGGGTATTCAGAATTTAAGCTCTAATATTATTCCATTTTCCACTTTGGTGTTTTCTTATTTGCTATTCTTGGTTCACATAGGCTGGTGTGCTTCTTCTGTGAAGACTTTCTAATTTTTTTTTCTTTTTTTAAGATAAGCCTTAATATCCCAGATACTATTTTTCCTATGAGACTGCTTTCTTCACCACACTTTGCCATGGCACCCAGATCTTCAGTGACCACTTCATGGAGCCAGGGATTGAGCAGGGCCATGTCATCAGAAAGAATTGTTCTCAGATTAGGACTACAATTAAGTGTGAACCCAATATGTTGGAAGAGTTTTGTTAATTTCATTCACTGATGTGTCCTCAGATCTTAGAACAAGAGCAAAACCCAGAAGGTGCTCACTCCGCCAGCATCAAAGGATAAAACTGAAAAAGTCAACATAACTATTAAGAAAGGAAAATGGTTATACTTGCAAAAAAATGTTTCTCTTAATCTTCTCAAACTATGGGAAGTAAGAAAGTATGATATCATTAAATGGGAGAAAATATGACAAATAGAAAATTCATCAAGATTTTATTTTTGTTTGCTTTACTCTCATTTCAATGAATCCATTGGTATTGTATGGGGCTTGTCACTTAGAAATAATAGGTTTTTAATCTCTAAAACTTTCATTTTAACCTCAACAATTAAAATATGAATAACATGAATGAAAATTGGGCAGGAGGATATGAACAGACACTGAACTTCTAGGACTTTCATGTAGTCAATAAACATATGTAAGAATGCTTGTTATAATTAGCCATTAAACAGACACAACCCTCCCCAGCATTAATGATAACGTACTAGCGGTGAGAGCATGGGGACTGAAACTCCCATAGATAGTACGTGGAGCTGTCAACCTGCGACCAATGTGGAAATGGCATGGAGCTTCCTTGAAGAGAAAGAAATAGAAGTACCATATGACCCAGTAATACCTCTATGAGGCATATATACTTGAGACTAAAAATTACAATATGAATAGATACAAACACATTCAAATTATAGCAACATTATTCATAATAGCAAAAAAGATAGAAACAATCTAAGTTCCAGCTAAAGAGTTATTGAAACTATGGTACACACACAATGGTGTCCTATGTAATGTTAAAGAATAATGTTGAATATGTTGTTCTATGGAACAAAAAACATAAGTTCAAATGTATTTTATTGAGGTTTCTTTTTGTTAAACAGGACAAAGACGAGACAAAGATAAAAATGAAATGTCTGAAAAAAGAAGATGATAAACCTAGTCTCTAAAGGATTTACAATCTAATTATATAGAGCATGACTGATATGGGACATGTGAAACAAAGAAAATGTTCATGAATTTATGACTGACCAAAGGCCAGGCTATGGAAGCAGGCAGACTACATGATTATAACATGTACTCTATTGTAGGTCAGAAAATATTACATGATTTCTCTGGGACCCTCTGACTACCTTTGTTAATGTATGACTCAGGGCCATTTGATCCTGGTACCCAAATTGACATTGATTCAAAGCCCAGTCATGTCTCTGAGGGTGAGACTGACCTTTGCTGGGCTGGCTATGGGAATGCTAACAATCCACTTTCAAACACATTCTGCCTTAAGATAAAGCTTTTTGAATTTATGTTTTGTGATCTTAAAGAACTCAATGGATACTGAATTTATATCCAGATTTAAATGAATTTAGTGTCCTTAACATAAACCAGACTTCTGCTAACCCAGTGCTCAGAACATAGTTATAATACAAAGTAAAACACCTCAGAGCATGAATGAATTTCAAGAACATTGCATCAATCTCCAATTGGCAAATATTATATAAAACATCAAGAAAAGAGTCTCACGGAAAAAGAAACATTCAAGGGAGAAAGAGGACATAACAAAGGGGGCTTTGAAAGTTCATGGAAATATATCATTACCTGTCAATTCTATTTCCATGAACTTTTGGAAGCCAGTTTGTATATCAAGAGGGAAGTCAGCAAAAGAAAAAATTGAATTCTATTTCATATACCATTCTGCAATGATAATCTATGAATTGAAGTATGCATAGGAAAGCTGAAAAGGTATCAGCATAAAACTGGGGCTACCCCCATAAATTTGACAGGATATTTTTATATATAAGTATTTATCTATAATTCAAATACCTCCATGGGTATAGTATAATTCATAAAAATTTTTAACTAACTTTGTAACTAAACACTTTGATGTAATGAGGTCCCTGGTCTAAAGAATTAGCACCATAGTCTCAGGGGACTATAAGTTCAGTCAGCATGACAGCCCACAAAGACTGTGATGCACAACTTGTGTAAACAGTATTTGGAGTCTAAAATGAGTCATCTGTGGTACTACTATTGGCCCCTTGGCATTTGGGGTAAAGAAAAGTGAAGACAATGCTTAGAAATGATCTGAATTAATAGATCATGGGAGTCTCAAGCTCTACCAAATTGAAATCAGACAAAATAGATGGTGCCCAGCTTTCTCTAAGAGCTTCTCTGAATGGGATCACATTAATAGGTTCTCAATTAAGTATGAGAAAAAGGTGGAACACAACTCAAAATCATAAAATATTATCTGGCTTAATGGCCAGATAGAAATGATTGGAGCATCAGAGACTATGGTCCTTGGTGTTCCTTTATGCCTGGTACTAAATTCACTCCCGTGGCTTAATTTCTAACTAAACAATAGAAAAGTCGATGAGGGGAAATATATGCATGGAAGGTACAAACACCTTAGAATAAGCAACCATTTAAGATCAAAAGGGCATCATTTGCCCAAGGACAAAGTTCAGAAAGTAGGAGGAGAAGGAATGGAAGCAGAAAAGGCAGGGAGAAACTGAGATGAGTGGTTTGACATTGTGGGGATTGCAATTAATGACACTGTGGAAGTTACATAATCTCCTGTCAACTTGAGGAAGGGGTGGAGTCTAGCCTGTCAATCAGGCCTCAGCATGATGACCTCATGTGGAGGCACATAAATAGCTCCCTGGAGGCCAGACACACTCTCTGCTTTGTCTTCCTGCTGACAATACACATAGAACTATACTGATGGAGCCAGAGCCCTGGAACTGGAAAAGCCACGTGGAGACCCACACCAGTGGTGAGATGCTTCCACCACCACTGGATCCACAAGACTTTCCACCCACTGGCCTATGATCTTCCTACATTCATAGCTATTGCATATGTTGTGTGAATCTGAAAAGGAATTTATAGACTGGTATCGTATCAGACATATAGGTTAATGCCGGACTTATAGAATTGATCTAGACTGAGCTAGGATGTTTTCCTAATATACAATTGCTCTTTTATATAATGCTTCTTTTTACACATATATGAGTCTCCCTAGATTTGTTTCTCTAGCCTACCCAGGCTACCATAGACATGAAACAAAATGGATACTAATTGGAAATGGTAAACTAATTTGTTCTGCAAGCCTTCTCCCAATTTACTAAGAAATCTCTCAAAACATACAAATAAATAAAATGTTTATTAGCTTCGTTAGAGATTAGGACATGCCTGCATAGATCCTTCTTGTCTAATGTTAGTTGGCTTTTATTAATTTTCTGAGATGTGAGTGAAATATGACCTATTCCTGAATCTTTCCCTCAGCTCAAATTCTGAATCATGTTCTTCTGTGCTTACATAGACTGTAGCCCTTCAATCAATGCCTTACAACTAGATCTTCACCTCTAACCAATCCTAATGAATAAAAGAAATCTGGAATGGCAGCAAAAGAACACGAATGCACCAAACCACTACTGATTTTACATGCAGCAAAACAGTCATTTAGCTTATTAGAATAAAAGCAGTCAGTGACACATCTGAATCCTGACCTCAATTTTGCTTTTCGATGTATTTGGGTTTTTAAAAAATTTATTTTGTTAAATTAGATAAACAACTAATAGCATCCTATATTTTTAAAAATGTTTTCTGTTCACTGAGCTTGTTTAAAAATGAGGTCTTATAATATCGTATAACCTGTTTTATTGGTCTCTACTTTGTAGATTCATTCATCTGAATTAAACTGCTGGTTTGAGCATTTTATTTTATCAGTGACATCTTTCTCACCTCTAGAAGAGTTTTTAATTAGAATAACCTTTCATAGCATTTTTAGTTTAGTAACTTCAGGCTTAATAATATATGCACTCCACATACAATCACTTTTGTCAATAGAGCTCATGGAATGATTTAATACACCATACACACCACTTGTCCTTCACACTGATATGTATGTAAAATAGTCAAGCCACCTCTTCATTACTTCCAAAGGGTTAACAATGTCCTTTCCAAAAAATTATCTATTTCCTGTCTTGATTATCCAGTGAAAAACTTTTACTTAGGACATTGCCCACATATTTTTTTCTGTTTATTTCTTTATAATCTCCCCCTTTTGTTAGAATCAAAATCTCATTATTGATTCTTTATCTCTAGCCTCAGGTGTCATTGATTATAACAATAAGACAATCCATTACTTTTGTAGTATCCATATATTCCCTCTGAATTTCTAATCTAGGTGGTACACATTATTTCTATTTATTTTCTAGAAACATACCTCAGAAATATTATTTATATAATTACTATGAATTTTACCTTTTTCTTTTTAAAATTACATGTTATAACACAGATTGTATTCGCCTCCCAAAGTATCTTATTATTAGGTTGATTAACATCATCAATTAGAATTAGAAGGTGGGATGATGTTTTTGAAGGTATACTATTGAAAATAAAATATTAGAAGTGAAAATATAATGTTCATGGAAGCTGCATTTAAACAAAAACAGGTGTCTTATAAGTCTGGATTTGGTCAAATGACCATCTGACTATCTTCAATTCAAATATCAGAAAGAAATGTACCATTGCTCTTTTTTCACAATATACTATGTGCTGCTCTGTGTCATGGATGGATTAGGCTAGTTTTTTTTAAACAATTTATTAGGGGCTCATACAACTCTTATCACAGTCCATACATATACATACATCAATTGTATAAAGCACATCTGTACATTCTTTGCCCTAATCATTTTTTTCTCCTCTTTTCTTTTTTTACATTTTATTAGGGATTCATACAACTCTTATCACAATCCATACATATACATACATCAATTGTATAAAGCACATCCATACATTCCCTGCCCCAATCCTTCTCAAAGCATTTGCTCTCCACTTAAGCCCTTTGCATCAGGTCCTCTTTTTTTTTTTCCCCTCCCTCCCTTCCCCCCCTCCCTCATGTGCCCTTGGTAATTTATACATCGTTTTTTTTGTCATATCTTACCCTATCCGGAGTCTCCCCTCCCCCCCTTCTCTGCTGTCCCTCTCCGAGGGAGGAGGTCACATGTGGATCCTTGTAATCAGTTCCCCCTTTCCAACCCACTCACCCTCCACTCTCCCAGTATCACCCCTCACACCCTTGGTCCTGAAGGTATCATCCACCCTGGATTCCCTGTGTCTCCAGCCTTCATATGTACCAGTGTACAGCCTCTGCCCTATCCAGCCCTGAAAGGTAGAATTCGGATCATGGTAGTTGGGGGGAGGAAGCATCCAGGATCTGGGGGAAAGCTGTGTTCTTCATCGGTACTAACTCGCACCCTAATTAACCCATCTCCTCTCCTAAACCCCTCTATGAGGGGATCTCCATTGGCCGACATTTGAGCCTTGGGTCTCGACTCTGCACTTCCCCCTTCATTTAATATGGTATATATATATATATATATATATATATATATATATACACACACACACACAATCTTTTTTTTTTTGCATGATGCCTTATACCTGGTCCCTTGGCACCTCGTGATCGCACTGGCCGGTGTGCTTCTTCCATGTGGGCTTTTTTGCTTCTGAGCTAGATGGCCGCTTGTTCACCTTCAAGCCTTTAAGACCCCAGACACTATCTCTTTTGATAGCCGGGCACCATCAGCTTTCTTCACCACATTTACTTGTTCACTCCCTTTGGCTCCAGCAGTTGTGTCGGGAGAGTGAGCATCATAGAGTTCCAATTTAATAAGAGAAAGTATTCATGCATTGAGGGAGTGTTTGAGTAGAGGCCCAAGGTCCTTCCGCCACCTTAATACTTAACCTATAAATATAGACACATAGATCTATTTCCCCATCCTCCTATATATATTTGCATGTACATGTCTTTGTCTAGACCTCCATAAATGCCCATTGACTCCTACGTCTTTCCTCCATCTACCTTGACTTTTCTCCTGCCCTACTACCATGCTTCGTTGCCACCTGGGCTAGATAGGCTAGTTTTTTAAGGGGTCTATATTCAAAGAAAGTTGAAATTCATTTGAGAAAGAGGAAGATGCTATATAGGCAATCAACAATACTACTCTTTGAATGCACACCCATATGATATATATATATATATATATATATATATATATATATATATATATATATATATATATATATATATATATATATATATATATTCCAGCTCAACTACCAGCATTAGTGTGACAGGTATGTTTTATATCAACTTGAACTTGTGTTTTTGTGTAGTGGAGTCCATCCTGTCAATCAGGTGGTTGCCCGGTGATGTCTCTAGGGGGTGTGGTTTTTTTTATAAGGCAAATACTGGTAACTTTTCTCTCTTTCTCTTCTGCCTTTCCACTTCTCCTCACAGGGACTCTGGCTCTGCCCCCAAGATTAGATCCATGTGGACCACTGACTTGGAGAGCTATTGGCACCTTGGCATGTTTCCAACTTGAATCTACCCTCCTCTGCAGCCACTGACCTGTGATCTCCCTGCTCCCTCTTCCACCTGGCTGCATCATCATCTGCAGTTACATAAGTCTGCAGAGTGCCTTTGAGAATTTTATATAAAGGGTAAGTATACATTAAGAAAGCATCCCAACCCAGTGCTGTCTAAACCCATAAGTCCAACATTAACCCATATGTCTGACACTGATCTTAAAAGTCTTCCTCAATTTCACAAAACACAAGCAAGAACACCGACTTCAGGAGGAAAGCCAAATCAGGGATTGTATAAGCATCTCAGTGCTGGCAGGGGTCTCCATGCTGCTGTTCCAGCACCCAGGGCTCCATCAGGGTAGGTCCATGTGGCTTCTCCTCAGGGATGTCTTATAGGAAGTGAATCTTAAAAGCTGAAGCAGGGAACTGGCTAAGGCAGCTGCACCCTGGTCAGACCATCAGAAGGCAAGAAACGCAAGAACCAGAAAGTGAGGCTCAGTGAGCCATTTATCTCTCTGCCCTTCACTTAATCCCACATGGATTCATCGGCCAGGTTTACTCAAAAAAACTTAAGTATCTCAAGACAGAAATGAAATTTTGAATTTTTCCCTCTGTTTCCATTACAAAGCATCAGCTCTCTAATGTTTGAGCTAATCCCTTGAACTGCATTCCAAAACACAAGTGATGCAGATATGATGTGATGCCAGTTACAACAAGATTTAATAGCTAGTCATACAGATAAATCCTGAAGGTTGTAAGCAATGGTTCATGCATGTAAAGTGTAGCACGATTTTCAACACGCTTTCAATTAAATGAGCAGGATTGTTGAACTGATCGACTGTTCTTCCAAATTTTAATTAAAATTTCAATATTGCTGTGGGGCAGCCAGACACAATGCAGCGTGGACAGCTGTGTTGCAGCAGCTCAGCATATTGCAATCGCAGTGATATATTGCTTGGATATCACTACAAAACATTTTATTTTTTCAGTGCACTTCAGATTTTTCCATGCCTGAGGCATACGTTTATTTCTGGTAGTGGTTTTGGGGTTCCATTGAACTAATTCCAAACCACAGCATTTTTAACTTAATTTAATTTTGTTTTATTTCAGTTCATACCTGATCTGATGATCTCTACTGTGAGGTTGAAGACAGTTCTTTTGTTAGTATTAGATTTTATATTTGATGATATGGATGTCACGGCTGTTACTCATATGACTTCAGATTTGGTCAAGTGACTTTACGCTCCTTTCCTATGTAATGATTACCTGATGACTGTGTTTCAAAACAAAAAAAATCTTATTTTGCCCTTTAGTTTCAAACAGGAGTCCATTTTTCATGGAGTCCAACAGTTAGATATACATCGAACTCACCTTGGCGATGGCATAGGACAAGGACGTTCCATTCCACTGTTCTTGGGTTTCCATTAAGTCAGAACCTGAATCATGGGCCAGCTAACAATAGCATTGTGTTCTTAATTTATTAGTTAAAACAATTAAGATTGTCACTTACTTGAATCCTCCATCAACACCAATGGAAGCGGCAGTCGGGAAACAAAAAAATATTTTCACGGGAAAAACTTGTAAAATATATCACTAAAATATTAAAAAGCAAATATGTCACATTTAAGACAAAGGTATACTTAACCTAAGTCATAGTATTTTCAGTCATCGCAAGTCCCCTCAAAATCTGGAAAAGGAATAAGGAAGACTAAAGAGCTTGGATCCCGTGGAATTATGGTGATACAAAGGTATGACACACGGTGTAGACTGCCAAAGGAGCCAACCATGGCTCATATAGACTTATTGGCCGGAAAGAAGAATCCCTAGAGAAAGACACCTGACTTGGTAAAATAATGAATCAGCAAAGAACAAGTTGATATTCACCAAGAGAGACTGACTCAACAGTAGCCACACAGCTCAAGCGGAGCAGTGGTGAGGGTCGTGCAGGACCAGGTGGTGCTTTGGTTTGTTACGGAGGATGACTATAAGTTGGATCGGATCAATATCAACATAATAACAACATCGACACTGAATTCTTTTCATTGTCATGTAATATTCCAACATATGTATGTCCTCTAGTTTGTTTAACCATTTATCTACTAAAGGACATTTAGAGATGAAAATTTTTCCAATTACAAATAAAAACTTTCAGAATCTTTATTTATTTATTTTTATATAAACATTGATTTTAATTTCTTTGAATGAATACCCAGATATCCAAATTCCTGATATAAATTATTGCTACATATTTAGATTTTTATGAGACTTGAATTCGTTTTCCATAGTGGCTTTTTCATTTTCCATCAACACAGTAATATATGAATGACCAAGTGTCATTACTTTGCATCATTGAATTAAACCCAAATGAATATGCAATGTTAATTTTTACATACTGCTGATCATAACTTTCTAATATTCTATTAAATATTCCTTTGTCTCTACTCATTTGTTATACTTTTTTCCTTATATTTTTGTTGTTTTATTAAGTCCCAATCAAGCATTCTCTCTATCTTCTTTTATATGCTTCCTGTGTTCTCAATATTTGCTCATAGAATCCTTCAAGATCGCATTTCAAGACATGACCTTTTTCTTTCTTTTCCCCATCACCATTTCCTTGGTTCCTTGAGTTTGAAGTGTACTAAGTGTGATCTTCTCTTTCGGTTTTCTAAAGTCTGGTCCTGTGCTTTTCATGATAACATTTTACTTTGTCTGGAGCTGCCTTTTGAAAAATGACATTCACTTAACTTACTTCATAATTGGTTACATTTGCTTTAAACATTCTATGTTTAAGGGCAAGCTTCACAGGCTCTTCTGATATCCACTTTAACCTATTCTTCCTTTCTTGTATTTTGATGAACCTTTGCTCTCTGCAGATATGATGTTCTTGATATCGTCTCACAGCTTGTCGGGCTTTATCGTGCGTGTTCAATGCACAGAATCAGCCCCTGAAACATTCACTAAATTCATATGGGATGTACTCAAGGTTGTGTTTGGGGTCTTGTGTACTTGTTTTAATTTTCTTATACCCGAACTTGTACATGATCAATTAATTACCCTCTATTCCAAACTGGGCCCCTGAACTGGTTTGGTTAATGATGTTAAGCTTCTCTATTGTCTCTTCTTAAACATAGACAATTTGATTACTACTTTTCTAACTGGAAAAGAGCCCCGGAGGTGAACTTGCTACATGTTAGGCTGCTACCTACAAGGTCAGCCATTGTAACCGCCAGTTGCTCCTCAGAAGAAAGACAAGGCTTTCTACTCCCCTAAACCATGTCCCACCAATTGTCTGCCCATTTGCCATTCTGTGGTGGTTTCTGTGTTGTTGTGCTGTTGGAAGTTTTGTCACCGGTATCTCAAATGCCATCAGGGTCACCCAAAGTGAGTAAGGTTCAGCAGAGCTTCCAGACTACGAGCAGACAACAAAGGACTCAGCTCTCTCAACTGTTGACAATGCAGATCCTTTAAGAATTGTCAAATATAGAAAACCTAAGCAGAGGAAGCAGAACATTGTGGGAGACCCTGCCAAGCAGATGGAACCCTCAAAATGACTGAAGAGGAGCTGATTTCTTGAAGGGAAGTCAACCCTGGTGACCTGCATCACATAAAGACGATGGGAATGGAGTTTGGGTATGCTCGTTCATTTGCTGACAGAGCACCCCTCAAGGTAAAATCTTCTAATGATCATAACTTGGACTGTATGAAGTGTGAACTTAGGTAAATTGGAGGAGGTCAAAAATTAAATGGAATGAATGAAGATCAATGTCCTAGTATGTTAGTCTGGTTAGACTAGAGAAACAAATTCATAGAGCCTCATCTGTGTATAAGAAAGGTTTTTATATACAAGAGCAATTGAATATTGAGAAGACATCCCAGCCCAGTCCAGATCAAGTCCATAAATCCGGTATTAGCCCACATGTCTGATACCAATCTATAAAATTCTCTTCAGACAAAAGAAACACATGTAATGATGCTGAATGCAGGATAATCAAAGCCCATTGGGTGGAATTTCTTGCAGATCCAGTGGTAATATAAGCTTCATAGCGCTGGCAGGGATCTTCATGTGGCTTCTCCAGCTCCAAGGCTCTGACTGTCATTGGCCTGACTCCATGTGGATTGTCAACAAGAATGTCTTGCAGGGACTGAGTGTGTGTCCCACCTCCAAAGAGCTACTTATTTCCTTAGCACCTCCAAATGAAGCCATCAAGCTGTGACCTGATTGACAGGTAAACTCCATCCCTTCACTTTTCAAGTCTGAAATTGACAAATTTTATGTAACTACCACACCTAGCATTAGTGAACTGAAATAGACTGGTGTTGGACATTTTGATTGAACAAATCATAGAATTTACTATATTGGGTATAATATAATCAAAATAAATGGTGTGGTATTCATAGTCAGATAATATTTGGTAAATCCATCATGAAATACACTGCTATTTGAGATAGAACTATATCTATCCACCTATAAGGAAATCGAATCAACACAACTATTATTCAATTTTATGCAGCAACAACCAAAGCTAGTGATACAGAAATTGAATTTTACCAAGGATATATGTGAAATTTATCAATCATACAATCAACACATAATGGCAGTTATTGGCAGTTGAAATGAAAAAGTTATATGGAAAATTTATAAATGTGGAAATAAAGTTATAAATATGGAAATAAAGAAAAATGAATATTATTTGGAAAATATGGACTTGGTGATAGAAATAAAGCTGTAAGATCACGTGATAGAATTTTGTAAAACCAGGTTCCTTGTTCATAGGCAATACATTTTTTTCAACAAAGGGGCAACTTTATTTTCAATAAAACAAAAGGAACTTGCACATCTATAGATGGAATACAAAGAAATTAAATTGACTACACCTGTGGGAAGAAATGATACAGAAGCTCAATATCAACAGCTAAAACTAGACCAGGGGCCAACTGTGGAACAGGACATCAATTTTGCACATGTAAATTCAGGATAAAGCTGAAGAAAATTAAAACAAGTCAACAAGAGCCAAAAGACAACATTCAGTTTCTCCCACCTGAATTTCAAGGCATCTCAAAACATGTTTGACACCTTGAAGCCTAATGACAGAACACCCAAGGAGCTGTGGGAAGACATCAAGACCATCACTCATGAAAAGACAAAGACCACCTGAAAGATGGGAAACAAAGAGTAAATCCAAGTGAGTGTCAGAAAAGACCCTGAAACATGCTCTAAATTGTAGATTAATAAATGTAAATTGAAGAAAGAATGAAGGCAAGGAGCTGAATAGACAATATCAAAGGGAAACTGGAGATGATACTATACCAAATATTATATGAAAATGTGCAAGGACCTAGAATTAGAATTCCAAAATGGAAGAACAAACTCAGTATATCTGAAACTGAAGAAAAAAGGCAATAAAAAATTCAATCCTCAAGTTGCAGTCTTAAAAGATTACTAGGAGAAATATTGAATGATGCTGAAATCATGAAGGGAGATAGAAAAATACACAGCATCACTGTACCAGAAAAAAGCTAATCAGCATTCTACCATTTCAGGAGATAGCAGAGGAACAAAAACTATTGATGCTGAAGGAAGAAGTTCAAACTAAATTTAACGCATTGGCCAAAAACAAGGATCTAGGAATTGATGGAGTACCCATTGAAATGTTTTTGCAAGCTGAATACACACTAGAAGCACTCACTGCTCTATGCTAGGATGTTTGGAAGACAGCCACTTGGCCAACTGACTGGAACAGATCCATATTTGTGTCCATTCCAAAGTAAAGTGATCCAACAGAATGCTCGAGCTACACAATAATATCATTGATACTACAAGCAAGTAAAATTTTGCTGAAGATCATCCAGTGATTGTAGCAGTACATTGACAGGGAGCTACCAGTATTTCAAGCTGGATTCAGAAGAGGACATGGAACAAAAGATTTAATTGCTCCGCCGGATCTATCCTGGCTTAGAATAGCAGCAGAGAATACTAGAACGATATTTACTTGTGTTTCATTGATAATACAAAAACATTCAATTGTGTGGACCATCATAAACTGTGGATGACGTTGAAAAGAGTGGGAATTCCAGAAGACATTACTCTGCCCGCATAGAACTTGCACATGGATCAAGAGGAAATTTTGCAAAAAGAACAAGGAATAGAGCATGGTTTAAAATCAGAAAAGATATATCCTCTCACCATACTATTTAACCTGAATGCTGAGCAAATTATTAGAGAAGCTTGAATATATGAAAAAATGTGGCATTCATGCTTTGAGGAAGAGATATTAACAAACTATATTATGCAAATTACATAAATGTGCTTGATGAAAGCGAGGAGGAATTCAAGCACTTGCTGATGAAAAGGATTATAGCCTTGAGTATGGATTGCAATTCAATGTAAGACAGACCCAAATCCTCGTAACTGGACAAAGAGGTAAAATCAGGATAAACGGATAAAAGATTGAAGTTGTCAAGGATTTTGTCTTGGCTGAATCTACAATAAATACACGTGTTAGCAGCATTCAAGAGACCAAAAGAGGAATTGCATTAGGAAAACCTGCTGTTCAAGGCCTCTTAGATTATTGACAAGCAAGGGTGTTACTTTGAGGAGTAAGGTGCTCCAAAGCCAAGCCATGCTATTCTCCATTAGTTCATGTACATGTGAGAGTTGGACGTTGAGTAAAGAAGATTGTAGAAGACCTGATGCACTCGAATTGTGCTGCTGGAGAAGTATATTGACAGTGTAGACTGCTGAAAGGTCAACCCGATCTGTCTTAGAAGTATGACCGGAGTGCTCCTTATAGGCACAGATAGCAAGATTTCATCTTACAGACTTTGCACATACAGTATTCCCTGGAGATAGCAATCCTTGGAGAAGCACGTCATATTTGGTAAAGTGGAAGGGTCCTGAAAGAGAAGGCACTCAATGAGAAGGATTGATACTCGCTGCGTTAATGAGCTCAGGCATAGAATAATTGTGAGGTTGACAGAGCACTGTACAGTGTTTCATTCTGCTGGTCGAAGGGTTGCTATGGGTTGGAGCAAACCTGGAAGCCTCTACCAAACAACAAACAGTTCCAGAACCTGGGGACTACTCTGTCCTACAGGGTGTTGTGAGTTGGCATCCACACAGTGTCTGTGGGTTTGGTTTGCGAGGTCCAAAGCTGTAACCATTGTTTATGATGCTCAAAAAAGGTAATTGTGATGAGTTCCTTGGTCTTGCAAAATTCTGTCATCTGAACTCCAGCTTCATTTCTGTCACCATAGCACATTTTCCAATTTCTGATTCCTCTTTGTTTTTGACTTTTCCTTTTCAGACACTTTTAATTATCCATGAGTTTTGATGATGTTTGATCAGTTTCAGACAGAAAGAGCTGGAATAATTTTTTAAATGCTGCATCCCTGGCTTGAATGATTTATTTATAAATTTAGATAATAGTTATTATCCCATCACATACAGCATTGCATTTCAAGAAAAACTTTTACAATATTCTTTTTTTAATTATGTGATGGTGACTGTGATGTTATTTTGCTTGAGTTTGTCATTTCTGCCATAAAAAAGCATATGATGGATTAAAGATATACAATACCAATCCGCTTCGTTTCACCAATCTATAGCATTTCGATTTTACTCTATTCCATTTCACTTCGGACAGTTTTCATTTTGCTGACTCATAGTTCATACATTCATGTTCCAATGATTATTTCTTGTTCTTTCTCATCATGTGAGCAGTACAGATCCCATGCCTGCATCGGCTCCATATCATTAAAGTTGCCTCTCCTTTGAGGAAGTACCACTTCCCTTTAGTCATCTTCGGAGTGCCTCCAATGTGAGGGGCTCAGCTTACACAACTGTATCCTATGTTTTGCCAAATTTGCAATGCTTTCGTATATACAGTGGATAGTTAGGTTGTTTGTGTGGGTGGAAAGGTCAATCAATACTAATATTTGTCTTCTGATGAGTGCATATGATGGTTAATTTTATGTTACAATTTGACTGAACTATGGTGCCAACTTGTTTGTTGGGTCACCATTTCAGATTTTACTATGGAATATATACATGTGGTTAGCATTTAGAAAATGCCATCTTAAATAAGAAGATATAATCCTTAATAGAGGTGGTGGGGTTGCGGTCATGTCCGTTCTGAGGTATACACACAACTGAATGACAGGCCACATTTCTCTGCACCATCCTCACAGTTGTTTCTATGCTTGATCCCATGGTTACAGCCATGGTGTCAATAGTCTCCTCAAGGGGCCTTCATCATTTTCACTGCTTCCTCTTTACCAAGCATGATAAGGGACTTCTTATCTGGGACTTCTCAGGGTCTGGTCTCTCCTGATGATAGGTCAAACGTATGTAAGACAAAGTCTCACCATCCTTGCCTCCAAGAAGCCCTCTGGCCATACTTCTAAGATAGAATAGTTTTTCCTTTTAGCAACCCATGTTACTTTCAATATTCTTCTCCAGCATCACAATTAAGTGTGGACTCAAATTCCATTCTTATATCTATACTGCATCGAAGCCTCGGGTGTTTTCCTGTCTTTTAAATGAACTTTTGCTTTATTTATTTATTTAATCATTTTATTAGGGGCTCACACAACTCTTATCACAATCCATACATACATCAATTGTTCAAAGCACATTTGTACATTCATTGCCCTCATTATTCTCAAAACATTTACCCTCCACTTAAGCCCCTGGCATCAGCTCCTGATTTTATCCCTTCCCTTCCTACTCCAAACTCCCTCATGAACCCTTGATAATTTATAAATTATTATTTTGTCATACCTTGACATGTCCGACGTCATCCACCTTTTGCTTTCTTAATGAATAATGTTTTTGATGTCCTTCCACATTTTATCAGGTATTCTCTCATTAGAGAATAACATCTCATTCTTCAGATGTTTTCTAAATTCAGGATGAATAGACTCAAGGTCCTTGATGATTTTTGTTGATTTTTAAAACTCTTGTTGATTTTTAAAAACTCATTTTATGAGGGCTCTTCAACTCTTATCGCAATCCATGCATGCAATTATTGTGTCAAACACATCTGTGCATCTGTGACCAAAATCAAAACATTATCTTTCTACTTGAGCCCTTGGTATCAGCTTATTTCACACAACTTCAGTCACCCAGCCTCCTTCAAGAACCCTTGATAATTTAGAAATTGTTCTTTTTTTTTCATGTATTTCATGAAACATTGCCCCCTTCACCTACTTTTCTGTTGTTCGTCTACCTGGGAGGGGGTTATATGTTGATCATTTGATTGTTTCCTCCTTTCTCCCCACACTTTCCACTCACCCTCCTAGTATCACTACTCTCATTATTGGTCCTGAGAGTTTTATCTGTCCTGGATTCCCTGTGTTGGGAGCTCTTATCTGTACCAGTGTGCATGCCTGGTCTAGTCAGAATTGTAAGGGAGAATTGGAGTCATGATAGTGGGGGGAAAGTGGAAGCATTAAAAACTACAGGAAAGTTGTGTGTTTCATCAGTGCTATACTGCACTCTGCCTGGCTTGTCTCTTCCTTGTGATCCTTTGGTGAGAGGCTGTTCAATTGCCTACAGATGGGCTTTGGGTCTCCACTCTGTCCTCCCCTTCATTCACATCAATATGAATTTCTTGTTCTGGGTCTTTGATGCCTGAGATCTGATCCTATCGACAACTTGTGATCACACAGGCTGGCGTGCTTCTTTCATGTGGGTTTTGTTGCTTCTCAGCTAGATGGCCGCTTGTTTATCTTCAAGCTCTTAAGACCCCAGATGCTATATCTTTTGAAATCTGGCCACCATCAGCTTTCTGCACTGCATTTGCTTATGTACTAATTTTGTCCTCAGTGATTTTGACCAACAGAAATGCAAATTAAAACAACGATGAGATATCACCTAACATTTTCAAAGATAGCCCAAATTAAAAAAAAATCAGGAAAAAAAAACTTGTATTGGAGGGGTTGTGGTGAGACAGGAACTCTTATCCACTGCTGGTTGACCTGTAGGTATGTATAGTCATTATGGAAATTGATTTTTCGATATCTAAAACAGATCAAAATGAGCTGCCCTGTGACCCAGCAATCTGAATGGTCGTCTCATTTTCATTCATTAAGCTGGGGACATTTTTGTCTAAGAATTTTCACACTATTTGCCATTGATACTTTGTTATGTCTTGTTTAGGTAGTCCAGTTATTCTAAAGGTGTTACTCATCATAGAATCAGACATCGTTCTTGGGTTTTTTATCTTGTTTATCTCTTTTGGCTGCCTTTAGCATTTGTAGAAGTCTGCCTGGTTATCCTCTAAGTCACTAGTCTGATGCTCTGCCTCCACAAATCTGTTGGCAAAGAGTGTGAGTTTGCTAGTGGCTTTTGTTATCTGGTCTCTTCAGTCTTGTATCTACCTTTGGTGTGTGGCCTTTATCTCCTCTGTCATTTCATCCTTTTTCTGTATTGCTTTCCTCCTATCCTGCATGACTCTAAGCAGAATTCTGAAGATTTCTTTCTGTGGCATGTCAACGTCTGCCTCTTCTATGACTGCTGTAAAGTCCGTGCCATCCTCTAATGTTGGATTTTATTTCTCCTGGTTTCTTGCTGAGACTCTTGATGCAGCTTGCTGTTTACATGTCTTTTTGGAGGAACTCAGTGCCATATTCCCAGGAGTCAGAGAGGCCTGGGCTTTGGGAGGTTGGTATAAATGCTTCTTCAGGCTGCCTGTAGCCAACAACCCTGAAGGGTTTTCTTTCACTTTTGTCCCACTGAGGTTCCCTCTCACCCTAGCCTATTAGGGATCTATTGTTTTGAGGGCAGATGGATGGCCCTGTCAGTCATCAGGCTTTGAGGTCTCACTGAGTTGTGCTCCTGCAACTCTCGGGCCTATGTAGGGGCTGTTTGCAGCTGTGCCGGCTGCAGTATGGAGGAAAGTGCTGGCCTTGGGTGTAGGAGTTCACAGCTCCATGGATTGGGCAGAGGTGGGGGCACCGTGCTCCCAGCTAGAGGCACTGTGAACAGGTGGGAAGGCAGAGTGCTCTGCTGGATGGCTGGCAGGCTCAGGGTGCTGCACCTGGCCAGGGTGCAGCAGTCCTCAGCGGCATATGTGGCTTGTGCTGGACCAGTTCCTGCTGCACGCTTGGGTCCTAGAGACTCCAAAGAGGGCTCAGGAGATGGGGTGGGAATCAGCATCTTTTCCAGAGAAGCATCCTTGGTTGTCACAGAAATTAACCGACAACCTCGGAACCCCTACTCGGCCCCCCATATCTTCCCAATCACCAGTCTCCATGGAGCTCACAGTATGAGTTGCCTACCTGGTTACCATCTACCCAACATTCTCTGTTGATGGTTAAAAACTTTCTTCAGCTTTATTCTAGACTTACATATGAGCAATTGGTGGTCTGTGTCCCAGTCAGCTCCTAGCCTAGTTTTAGATGCTGATATTGAGCTTCTCCATCATTGTATTTCACGGATGTAGTAAATTTAATGTTTTGTATTCCATCTGTAGAAGTCCATATGCAGAATTATCTTTTGTGTTATTGAAAAATATATTGGTTATTAACGATGTTTTTGGTTTCATAATTCTCTCATGTGATCTCCCAGCTTGGTTTTTATCAAGAATTACATTTATCCCAACTACTGTTCTTTCCAGAGTTTGTATTCCAGTAACCAATAATTCTTTGGCAGAATTCTTACAATTTCTTTATAAAGAGATTTTGTGGTTAATGCATAAATTTGAATAACGTTTATATTGATTAACTTTATTTCAAGATGGATAGATATAATCCTACAACAGGCAGCGGTTTACTTAAAGATTGATTTTTATATGTCCCTTTTACACAATGCATTCAATTCCATTCTCCTTGATTGTGTTATTTTCAGCATAGTAAATCTTTTTAATTTTGAATTCAAAATATCTAATAACAGTATATTTCAGCTCATGAATGCTCAGGATTTTTATGTTTATGTGCTCCATTTCAGCTTTGTCAAATTTCAATTTTCCTAGATTCATGCTTCACACATTCTACGTTCTAATCATTAGCAGATTTTTGCAGCTGTTTCTGTTTACTTTGAGTCTTGCCCCCAAAGCTTATGGAAATTCAAAAGACTCCACTCCCACAGGTTTTACTCCATTCAATTCATCCTGGTCAACTACACTATAAAAAAACAGTTCTTCCTCAGTCATATTTCAAGTACAGTCTGATCCATCGGCCCTATCCTCCAGCACTATCTCAGACAATGCTCTGCTTGCATTTATTAGAACTTCAGCATCTGACATCCCAGTAATACACAAGTCACTTAACTTTGACAAGCTAACAGATATATTGTGGCAATACCCAATCAGTTGAAGGAATTATCAGCAAAATTAGTGGTTTCCCAAGGGTGAATTCTTCTTTCATATCCTGCCATGATTTTTCTTTCCCTTCCCCTGCCTGGCCTACTGATTTGCAAAATAAACCGCCTGATTCCAAAATGTTAACTTAGGTAAAGACTGTTATATTACAGGAGGGGACCTAGTCTTTGTTGTCTTTGTATGTCTGGTCTTCCAATAGGCAAAAACCACAGCATACTCTACAGTTCTATAATTCATCCCAAAGGTGACACAGAACTCACAGATTGTATGGCTTATTATACTATCAACAGGTTATAATTTATGTGAAATGCAATCAGGGTATTTCTTCTATGTCATGGCCTGGCCTCTCCCCTGCTGAGGCAATGCCACAAAGCTCTTTTAGGATAGTCACTGAATGCCCAAAGAGTCCTATTGGCATAATGGTTTACAAATTGGGCTGCTGACCACAAAGTCAATTGTTATAAATCACCAACTACTCTATAGGAGGAGGATGTGTTTTTTTTTACTCCCATAAATAGCTACAGACTTGGAAATCCCAAATGGCAATTATATTCTGTCTAATAGGATAGCTATGAGTCTGAATCAAGAAGAGGGCCTTCAGTTAAGGAGTAACTAAAAGAAAAGTCACTCCACTGTATGCCGCAAACTGAAGGTACTCAGATCCACATCATTCAGTCAGCAAAACCCAGCTCCCCCAATTGAGTGTTCAGTGGCACCCCATAACACATGTCAGTCCCAAAGACTCAGCTTTACTTTCTCTGTGGTCTGGGAAGTCCACTGACCTATCTCATGTTCTGGTTCCTAGTTCGGTTGACATAGCTCCTCCCATGTCACATCTGCCTCTTCAATCATGGCATTTAGTTTGCAAGATTGTAGCATGCAAAAGAGATGCTTCACTACTGGCTCCTCTCTCTTGCTGGTAGTGTGATCCCCTCATCCTGATTCTTAGACAGACAATTTCATACCCAGGAGTATGGCAATCACAACTAGCCTTGTTTACCAGTCACTCATATTTGAATCATAATCAAATTAGTATTCATTCACTACCATCTTCTTACCCAATCTCACCAGAAAACCAAAGTTGTTTGGTGAGCGAAATGGATATGTTTGAACAAAGGCTATGTTAAAAAAGAGTCACATTAAATAATCCATAGCAAAAAAAAACCTAAAAAAAAAACAAAACTAAATAATCCATAGCATTGTCACTTGACTCAGAGACCATTGCTGACATCAGATCTACATGTACTGACAGCAGTGTCCAGAAAGATGTGTACTTGTGTGACGTTAACTGTGCAAAGACATGTATTTGTGTGGATCAAATAAAACTAAGGATCACATTGAAAAGAATTGGAATTTCAGAACATTTTATTGTACTTACACAGAAGTGCACATGCCCCAAGAGGCTGTTGTGCAAACAGAATGAAAGAATATTGCTTAAAACCAGGGAAGCATGCATCTTGATTTCATAATTTCACCATCATTCTATCTGCTGAGCAAATAATCCAAGAAACTGGACTATCTGAAGAAGAATGTAGTATCAGGATTTGAGGATAACTTATCAATAACCTGTAGTAAGCAGATAACATAAACTGCTTCCTGAATACAAGATGAATTGAAGTAGGATAATCAAGGTGTACAGCTTTAGTATGGATTACAACAACTCAAAGTAAACTCAGCCAAAATCTTCACAACTGACTTGTTGATATTATAACAACAATTATAATATTATAAATTTAAAAAATCCAACTTCTCAAGGATACCATTTTTGCATGGACCCACAATCAATTAATAATTGTTTTATGTTGCTAAGTATTTCTCAATCCATGTCCTTTTCTGAGTCAGGCTTTAATTTCTTGCATCTTCCTGTGAGTGAATTTTTAAAAATTATTTCAACTCTATTGAAGGCATTTTCTTTAGTTATTTTTAAAGACTAGATGTAGCAGTGGTACTTTCTTTATTTTGTGTTTTCATAAGCATTTTATATTATATCTTCTTTCTTACCAAAAGATAGTTTCACTAGATATAAAAAAACACATTGTTGAGGAGAAAATGGAAAAGGAATTAGAAAGGAGAAAGAAAATGGTTAGAAATACATAGGTCATAAAAGGACAAATTTTGCTTGAAATGAATATTTCAATGTCTACTGTCTTATAAAAGGGAACTTATAATGTCTCTAATTTCATCCTGAAATGATTATACATAATTGCATGTTGCTTTGTTTGGATTGTAGCATGTATTAGAATTTGAATTCTGAGCACTGAATTTACAAAAGGTTCTCAATGCTGGGAAAGCCCTAAAGTCATTTTGAGCTTCCACATTGATTCAGTTTCCTTCGAGTTCTTTATGATACTTTTACTGGCACCTTGAATAGTCTTGCCATTAAGCAAAGTGCATTAGAAAGTGGATTACGACCACACCCATAGCCAGTCTAGCATAATGCACATTTCCCAATAGTCTCCCTCCCACTACTATATTCCTGCCAACCTTTATGTTGTGTTGGTCTTGATTTACTGTCAATCATTATTGTGCTCCTCCCATGGATGCCTTCCTGCAACAGTCTCTGTCAGACTGGTCTTTGTCTTATCTGTGTATTGTGTAAGCTTAATAACTGTATCTCTATTTCCTTTATTTGGATTTGGGGTCTTTTATTCCTCTGCAACAACTATTTTGAGGATGTTCTGTTGCTGTCAATTGTTACAACATAGAAAATATAGGACACTACCTTATATGTCCATTATTTGACTTACTTCAGAACCCAGTGGATATATGATCCTCTCCCAAGGCAGCATCCTTTGAATTAGATCTCTTTCCTAGGTAAGAAAGTGTATGGCATTCCATTTTGAGGACTTATTTCTTAATCTTGAGAGCATTCCATCTGGACTTCATTTTTCTCTCTCTTCATTGGGTTACTATGAGTTTCAGCTACATAGAAACTGCCTCTTGTGGATTTTAATTAGGAGAAAACATTCTGCTCTGCATAAAGAGTCAGTTCATGGCTTCCCTTCAGTTCCAAAGTGAACTTAGCCTCCTTTTAGCTATTTAGGGCCTTCTAGATCTTTGCAAAGCTTATCTACCATTGTGAAAACGGTCTCATTTTGCTAATCATTCTCAAAAGCCTTTGTTGACAAGTGTAAATATTTACTTTAAAAATCCTGACGTTGTGTCATAGCAGAAAAAATTTCAGGCACTCATCTCTGATATAGGAATAACACATTTTTATTTAATACCTGAGTAAACTTGGACAGTTTGTTTACCTCTGGGACTGTATGATTAGGTTAGTATCCCTTTTTCTATGACTACCCTCTAGGCCTATGACCCACCTTTTATTATCTAAATCTTCCATCTTGCACATCCTGTTCATCATTTTTCCATCTGAAAATAATAGCCTATATTCTAGACCTGGAAGCATGTGCATGCACTACATTGGTGTCCATCAACTAACTCCAGAACTAAGTATCCCAAAGGGAACAGATTATCTGAGCAGTCTCTGCCCTTAGTCCATTTTTAAGTGAATTTAATCTAGAGTGGATGCAGAGAACATGAATTACCATCTGGATCTCTGTTTGTGAACAGAGGTCAATTAGAAGGAAGCAAGGGACAAAAAGATACCAAAATCCTGGGACATCCAAAGGGATATGAGACCAAGATGGTCCAAATTCAGAGAATCATGTCTCTGCTGACAATAAATGCACTTTCTGTTTCTCTTGAAAGCATTGTCTACTTTATTTCAATTGACCAGTGAGGAAGGACAAAGACCAATAGGCTGTGTGACAACAGGGCCATCAGGGTTTTCAATTGGAAGATTTATGGTTTATAGTTGCTATGTGACTTAAGAGCAATGATTTACTAAAATTGACTTAGCCAATGTCTAATAAAATTTCCTCACTCTCTTCCCTTCCATTCTTTTTTCTTTTTATTCACCTATGCTATCATGAGGTCCTCATATCTATTATTATACTCTCTGATTAAAATCTTAGCAGACTTTTCTCAGCTATTGTGGATGAGACAAAACTTAAATAGAAAAAAGTATTCCATATTTTTCATCTTTGGCATAGTTCATTTTAACAGATTTACTCATCAAATGGTCATTACACTCAATAAGTTGTATAACACACTAATGCAAAGCTAAATGACTGTCAATTGGCTCAGGACAGCCTTGTCATTGAATGATGATGACAAGCTATGAAAGGCTATATCTCAAACATTTTCCATAAAATTATGAGCTTGTAAGACTGAAATGGACTTGTTCAAAGATAGTATTTTATGCTGAGACTTTGAGGATGAGAACATACATGTTAATAAGAAAACAAAGCAGAGGTGTTTAGTAAAATTAATTTGGCTCCAGAATGGTGGATTAATATGGTATGATTGTGAGGTAGGACATAGGAGTCCAGTAAGAGACCAATACCACTAATCCACATGAAAGGTATATAAGTGTGAAATCAATTTGAAATTACTATTTCTTCATTGGTAAACTCTCTGTGCATTGATATTGATTATCTCAACAAGAAAAGTGCTGTTATGGGTGTGTGATATTTTCAATTTTTCATTTATATTTCATCCTAATTTACCCAATATAATTATTTATCATTTTTGTGTGTTTAAATTAATCACCTGAACTTATTCATTTTTAGGATGTTTTATTGATAATTATTCACCAAGTGAAAATGCCTTAATGTCAATATTGAGTAAACTAGCAAATCATCATTTGAAAACAAAAATCAATCTAATTTATATTAAATTATATTATTTTTATAGGTTTTAGTATTAAACTTTACATATTCTATTTCAAATGTAGTTCATATTTCATAAATGTATACTTTTCAATTTTTTTCTCTAATAGCATTTATTTTTTAACTTAATTGCATATGTGGATTTCTCCAGATGGAATACACAGAAATAAAATGGAATATAACTGTGGAGAAGCTAAATATCAGTAGCCAAACCAGGCCATGGATTGATGGTGGAACAAACCATCATTTGCTACTATGCAATTTCAACTTGAAGTTGAAGAAACTTAAAATAAGTCCATAAGAGACACCAGGTGTCTTTAAGTTAGCCCACCTGAATTATGTGAGCTTTTCATGATGAGGTTTGAAGTCCTTAACACTGACAGAAGAGCTGGTGAGCTGTGGGAGCACATCAGCACTAGCAGTCAGGAAAAAAGTCATTGAAAAGAAAGAAAATATCAAAGTACTGATCTTGAATACACATCGTCTCATGATAAGAGTGGCAGGAAATTATGCTAAGCAAAGTTAGCCAATCACAAAAGAACAACATGAGTCCACTGCGGTAAGTATAATCAGCACAGTGGGCATGGAAGAACAGCCACTTCCTTCACAATTCACAGGCTGAGGTACAGGCAATTGGGCAAGGGATAGACCAAACCCAAGGATGTACTTGTCATTCCAACACAAAGTAGGGGAAAGGGAGGAATGGGGGCAAGGTGGGGAGTGAATAAGGGAGGGGGAAAATATGGAGATGATGGCACTGGGGGAGTAGGCCCTAATCCAACCAGGGGGGCGGCATCGTTTATGTCTCCAAAGAAATGGGAGTGAGTGCAGACCCCGCCATGGACTGCAAAACCTTGAGGGAAATGTAACTACATGGAGCAACTGATCAACAGAGAAGTCTACAGGGTCAGTCCCAATCAGAGCCAAACTGATGTGCCCACTCCTCAAACCCCATTCCTACCCGCTAGAAATATGTGCTACAGGGACAACACTAACCTTCAGTTGCAGAGAGGGGCCGGCCTGCTACATCCACACAGAAGCAAGCCCAGAAGAAAAAAGAGAGAGTGAGGGACTCGACCCCACCCTGGCACACCAAGCCTTGAGGATAATGTCCCTGCATGGAACTGCAAAGACACAGAAAGGATTGTAGGACCAACAACAGCTCAAGGCATAATGTCCCCTCATGGGAGCGCATGGTGCCAGAGGACAATTCTGGGGACACATGGCGGTGAGTTAGTCCAGCTTGACCCCCACCACAGTGGGGAAAACCAAGAAGGGAACATAACAGACCAGCAACGGGAGCAAAGCCAAGCCACAAAACTGCTGAAGAGACCCCAAATAGACTTCAGGCTAGGAAAGACAGTTCTGGGACCCCCCAGTCCAATGGGGTGAGAGTCATAAAGTTCAGTGGATTGACCTGGAATTATGTATACTTTTCCGAGTTTATTTTTTGCTATTTTCTTTCTTTCCTTTCCTTTTTGCTATTCAATCTTTTCTTTTATTTTTATTTGTCTCTGTTTCTGCTGTTTTGCTAACCAATATAAAGTAGGCATGGGAAGCAACTCTGAGGAGAAAGCAGAGACCTCAAGCCCCTTTTTTTTACCCCAAACCCCTTTGTAGACAATGGGACATCCCCTCACAGGAGGTCACAAGATAGGGATGAATCAACCAGGATTCAATGTAGCACCGATAAAACACACAATATTCCTCTGCTTCTATGAGGCTTCCTCATCCTCCACTATCATGACCCCAGTCCTGCCTTTCAGTTCTGGCTAGACTGGAGCAAGTACACTAGAGCACATTAGAGCTCACGATACACAGAATCCAGGTCAGATAAACCCCTCAGGAACAGAATTGGGAGTATCAACACCAGGAAGGTAGAGAGTTGTGGGGGAAGGAGTAAGGGGGGGCTGATTGCAATGATCAACACATAAGCTCCCCACCCCCCAGGAAGGGATGAACAACATAAATGTGGATGAAAGGAGATAGCAGTCGGTGTACGCCATGAAAACAATAATAATTTATAATTTTTCATGGGGCTACTAGGGTGGGAGGGAGGATTAAAAAAAAGAGAATCTGAGACCAAGGGCTCAAGTAGAAAGTAAATGTTTAGATAATGATGATGGTAACATATGTATGACTATGCTTGAAACAATTGATGTATGGGATGTTTTAAGAGGTATAAGAGGCCCCAATAAAATGATTTTTTTTTAAACTCAACCATCAATCAGGAAGAAAGAAGAAACTCATAGACAAGAGAGGAAAGACAGAAATATAAACGTGGATGTCAGAGTAGAGTCAAAACATGAATTAATCATAGAGTAGCTAAAGTAAATGGAATAAATTATGAAGTAAGAAAGTTGAACAGAAAATTTCAAAGAACAACTCATGAAGACAAAGTAAAATATTATAATGAAATATGAAAGAACATGATTTATAAAACTGAAATGAAAGGTCACACTGAATATCTTAGGCTGATAGAACAAAAGAAAAAAACTCAAACCTTGAGTTCCACTATTGAAGGATTCTCTGTGAAACTTTGCAAAATGGATATTTCAAGATCTATCTGAAAGCAGTGTTGTCCACTTTGTTGGTAAAATTCTTCAGTTTCTGCATCACTAGTTTTCGTGGTTGGTGTATACCTTTGAGTAATAGTGGTAATGACTGAATTTTGTTATATGCAGATAGATATGATCCTCTCATAGACAGCATTGTGCTTCCAGATACACTTGAAATATTCATTTTTATTATGAATACTATGCTATTCATCTTGAATTTGTCATTCCAGAATAAAATCATTCCATGATTTTCTGATTCAATATGGCCAAGACTAATGAATTTCAGTTCACTCTTGCCTAAAATATTGGTCTTTAAATATTCTGTTTCTCTTTTTACAACTTCTAATTTTCCTACATTCATGCTGTGTATCATTAATAATTAGTAATTACTGTTTGAAGCTGTTTCTTCCCATTTTGAGTCATGCCTCATCAACCAATGAAGGGTCTGCTGAATCCATGTCATCGTGGTCGAGTCTATTTTGAGAAGTAAACTTTTCTTCTCTCACTTTGAGTATCTTCTGTTCGGAGTGATTTGTCTTCTGGCACCATCTCTGATAATGGCCTGCTTCTATTCGTGAGGGTTCAGTAGGTTTCAACACAGTATTTTGAAAAGGACACTTCAAAACCAGAGATTCAGCTGAATTCACAAGAGGATGTGGAACAAAAGATATCATTACTGAAGACTGATGTATGTTGCTGAAAGTGGAGAATACCAGAGAGATATTTATTTTTGTTTTATTGACTATGTAAAGGTGTCTGACGGTGTGAGTAATAACATATTATGGATAATCTTGAGAAAAATTGGAATTTCCAAACCCTTCATTGTACTTATGCTAAACTTATACATGCATCAAGAGGAAGTTGTGTTAATAAAACTAAGGGAATAACACATGGTTTAAAATCAGGAAAGGTGCGTGTCAGTGTCCTCTCACCATATTTATTCAATCTGTTTATTTTGAAAGTAATCAGAGAAGCTGCATTACATTAAGAAGAATGTGGCATCAGGATTGCAGCAAGACTTATAAACAACCCCTAAAATGCAGACAACACAACTTTGACTGCTGGACTTTGGACATTAAATAAGGAAGACTGAAGAAGAATCCACACATTTGAATTATGATATGGCAAAGAATACTGAAAATACCATGTACTGCAAAAAGAACCAACAAATCTGTCTTGGAATAAGGACAGCCAGGAAGTGCCTCTTAGAAGCAAGGATAAGGACACTTTTTGTCACGTGTTTTCAACAAGTTGTCAGCAGATAGCAGGCTCTGGATGAGGACAACACGCTTGGTAGCATCAAGGGACAGTGCACAGAAGCAGCCGCTCATAAGGTGAAGGATCTCTGAGGCTGCAACATGGATTCAAATATAAGAAAAACGATGAGATGGCCAAGCACCAGTGTTCATTCTGTTGTACATCGGGTTCCTATGAATCGGAAGGAACTCAATTCTCCCCAAAACAGCCAAACATCGGCAAAATGCCAACTATCTGGGATTCCTCAAATGAAAATGTAAATAATATACAGAATCACTTTACCAAAAATAACTGGTCAACATTCAACAACAGTAGAACCCCAGTACTGGACCGCATCAGTGCTCAACATAATCGGATTTCGACGCGAAATGTCGAGAACATTTTGCATAGGAGCGCCAACAAAACACCGAAATCTAACCCAACGCACCTGATTGCTGTAAACCAAACCAGCTGGTGTTCCGGTCATGCGGCAGCTTTTGTTGGGTTGTTAGTGCACATTGTTTAAACCATTTTGCGGCTGTGTTCCAAATGATTTCTATAATTTTCTTAGTTTTTTTGTGTCTTTTTGTACTGTTGTCAGATAAAAACATGGGTCCTAAGAACGTTTTTTGAAAAGAATCATCTTCATAAGGAACTGGTTAACCATGTTAACGATATCGTTAATGATCATTTGGCAAACCCTTTGAGAAAACAGTTAACAGTGTTTTGTTTTGTTAGAGAGAGCCAGCCAGGTGCTAGTGAAAAAAAGACAAAATGGGGAAAACCTCCTGAAAAGTGGCTCCTAGTTGAGTTGATGAGTTGATGGAAGCGGATTCCCCTTCCAACAATGACTCTCTCTCCACACCGCCTCTCCACATCCACGTCCACAGATCCAGGTCCTCATCAGTCTCAAGGTATGGGCCATACTATAATTGTTAAAACTTTTAAAATATTGCGTTTCTTACTTAAATTATATTATTTAACTCTGAACGTATTTACTTTGAAATTTCTGTGGAATGTTTTGTAGAAAAAGGTAAGGTTAGGGTAAAAACTTGGTGGTCGAGAACAGATTAATCCATTTTCGGTTATTTCTCATGGGAAAAATTGATTCGGAACTTGACTGCATCGCATCTCGATACTCCATCTAGAACAGATTAGCATCAAGTCCCAGGGTTCTCCTGTATTTTAAGAGGTGGCACAGGTTCAAGAACTGATGGTACTGAGGGAATAAATTCCAAAATGCACTGAAAGCGTCAGTCAAAAAAATACACCAAAAACAAAACAAAACTCACTGCCATTCAGTTTATGTCGACTCATATCAATCATATAAGACAGGGGGGAACTAGCCCTGAGACGTTCTGAGACTGTAGCTCATATGGTGGGGAAAAGTGAATGTTTTTCTCCCAAGGAGCAGCTGACCATCACACCACCACAGGCTTTAGCAATGGATGTAACACCAATTAGATTGCTTTGAGAAGCAGAGGAAACACCAGCAGATGACTGAGCTGCTTTCACATTCAGATTGGGCAATTTCAACTCCCGTAGCTGACACTCCTTAGTCTTCAAGGTGACATCTTTGCTTGTAAAACTTTAAAGAGGTCTTTTGCAACATTTCCCAATGCAATTGGTTGTGTGCTGTTTACATGGGCCTTTGTTGTGCATCTAAGTAAAATGGACTGTTTATGTCGACATTAAATACTGTTTTATTTGTGTATTACAAATAAACTAAAAAAATTGTAAAACTGGGATATCATAGACATATTCCTGCCAGTGAATTTGTTTGATTGGCATTTGGGAGTGTGTATTACAAATAAACTCAAAAATTGTAAAACTGGGATATCATAGACACATTCTTGCCAGTGAATTAGTTTGACTGGCATTTGAGAGTGTCTATGAGTTGAAATTAGCTTGATGATCTTGAGTGGGTGAGGATATTATTCATATCTGTTGCCCACATTTGTAACACCCCTACAATTTATGGACATTTGACTTTTTGACCCCCAATCAATAATATGGAAGAGCATTTTCAGATATTGCCATAATTCTGTCAAGGAGAGAGTAACCATGTTCTATTGAATCCAGAGTAAAGTTTCTAAAACTTAACTCTGTACTCACAGCTCTTAGCTCTTTGCTATTATTTTCCATACTAAATTAAGTCCCTCATATCTACACTTGCCCTAAAAGTGATCTGCCTTATTTATTTAGATATTTTTTCTAACTCTATTCTGTATTACACAGAGCATAATCTGTGGTAGAGGTTAACCAATTATAAATGTATTCATCCAAATGATCTAACATTCTATGAGCTTGAGAAATAATCTTGGCTGGCTCCCCTCCTGCCCATTCTCTCCAGTATCATTGTTCCCCTTCCACCTTCTTAGTCTAGCAGTTAAAGCACGAAGGACTAGGAAAACACCTTGGACGCCTCTAGACCATGGTAATTAAGGAAACATAATGCGTTTGAGGTGACTAAAAAGACCTCCTTAGAAGTTGAAAGGCGAAAATATCCCTTTCATGACTGAGTTGCTCTTAACTCAACATGATTTTGTCAATAGCTCTGTATGCAGATGAAAGCTAAACAAAGAACAAGGAAACTGGAAGGAATCTTGATATATTGGAGTTCTTGAAGAATACGCAATATCCCTTGAACTATGGGAACAAGGAATGGACATGTTTTAGGAGAAAGACTGCCAGAATGCTCTGGAAAAGCAAGAGGGGAAACCCCCATTTGCTTACATGAAACAAGTGTGAGCAGGGAAGACAATTTATTAGAAAAAGACATCGTATTTGGTAAAGTTGAGGATCAGAAAACGTGAGAAATTATCTAAGAGGTAGATTTACTTGATGGTTGCATCCATGTATTCAGACATCCCAAATACTGTGAAGATTGTGTAGCTCCAGACAGTGCTTTATTCTTATTTATAATGCATAAGGTCAATGGGATTCGAAATTCACTCACTAAGAATGGCAACACTTTCAGAAGGCAGATATTGGAGGCCCTATTCTGACAGAACCCCTATCACCATCAAAGTTGGAATAATATATCCCAAAGCACCTATATAAGTTCATAATTCAAATAGAATAGATGATATGAGAGGATGGCTGGTATGAAAATAACCCTTGAAGACATTCACGTGTCACCTTAACAGGCTCTCATGAGTTGCCTTCTTTGACATGGAGAGGTCTGGGACAGCAAATTGTCTTCATTTGAACTTAGATGTATATTATGTGAGTTTGTAATACACTAGATTCCATACATTTTAAATATGATATTTTGAACTGTGGATCTTTATGCAAACAGGGTTATTAAACAATAATTTGTATCTACGTAAACTTCCCAGACAGTGTTAAATTTAATACATAAGACAATATGTTAAAAGTCTAAAGTCTTGAAGTAAAGCATTGCTATCACAACAACTTTTTATTTTGATTACCATGTCTTTTTGTTATACATGACAATTTGGCATAGCTATGAAAATGTGGTATTTAGAGTTGATCAAATTTGAATGTAACTCTGTGGCATAAGTCATGTCAATATGCTATTTAAAGTTCACATCTGGATCTATAAAATATAAATAAAATTAACTCTGAGGAACTTAAGTGTCAAGTATGTTAGTGTCTTGACACACAAATATAATGCTTGACAAATAAAAAGTACTCAATCATTTTCAGATGACATTATTATCATTAATCAGTCTGTTATCCAAGAAAGCTTACATAAGTCCAGTAAATGTTTAAATTAAAACATGGAGTTAGCTAATACAAACATCAACTCTGTGTTAAAAAACAGTACTTCCTCATTTTATGGCATCCTTAAATACATGTTAATTCATAATTTTTATTACATCATTTGTAAGGCTCAGATATTAGTATAATATTGAACCAATATATTAACAGCATGTATCAAGCTGCTTGTCACCCTAAAAAGATAAATATATTGAGTACTGTGGGGTGTTATCTGTTCTTAAAGACTTAGTGAGGATCAAAATGTATCAGACACATAGAGTGTGCCACTAGTGTAAGAAAGATTAATCTCAGAAAGAGATACAAATTTGTCATGACATTTATTTATTTATATGTCTGAATCCCTATAAATGACAAGGGTGTCCTTGAGAAAGTATGTTTTATAGTAGATATCAAAGGAATAAGGATTTGTCAGTAGGATTAAGATGAGATCTTAAAGGAACTGAAAATTCTATGTAGAGAAAAAGCATATTCAAAATCATAAATCTGCGTGAATTAGGCAAAGAAAGCAAATACATAATTAACAATATTAGTGACGGTGGAGGAATGCTTGTAGGAGATTATGCAGGGCAATAGGATTTCAGTACACAGACAATGGGTAAATATATATTTTTGTAAAGGTGATGGACAGGTTGTGTTTAGGGTGTTAATTATGACGGCAGCATGATGACTGTTAAAAAAGAGTCTCAGACTTTGGTTTTAATATGATATTTAAAAGTTTGGAAATGATCACCATAATTCTTTTTTTTTAACATTTTATTAGGGACTCATACAACTCTTATCACAATCCATACATATAAATACATCAATTCTATAAAGCACATCTGTACATTCTTTGCCCTCATCATTTTCAAAGCATCTGCTCTCCACTTAAGCCCTTTGCATCAAGTCTTCTTTTTTCCCCTCCCTCACAACTCCCCCCTCCCTCACGAGCCCTTGAGAATTTATAAATTATTATTTTGTCATATCTTGCCCTATCCGGCGTCTCCCTTCATCCCCTTTTCTGTTGTCCGTCCCCAGGGAAGATGTCACATGTAGATCCTGTAATCGGTTCCCCTTTCCAACCCACTCACCCTCTACCCTCCCAGTATCGCCCCTCATACTGGTCCTGAAGGTATCATCCACCCTAGATTTCCTGTGTCTCTAGCTCCTATCTGCCCCACTGTACAACCTCTGCTCTAGCCAGACTTGCAAGATAGAATAAATAGAAAATACATTATTTTTACGGCCCTATCTTAGAATTAAGGTATCCCAGCAAACTCCTAGACTAAATTCTGGACACAAAAGAATATTAAAATCAATTGACCTTAGTTAGAACAAAGGCAGCTGGAGTCAAGACATACACCATTATGTTTTAATCCTGATCAAGTAAAAATTTGACATATTCAAATATTCTCAGTGTTTGTGATGAGGGTATCCAGGATTCAGTAGCCAATGGAGTCCCTGGTTCAATTTATACCACTTCCACCTCATAGGCAGCCATCACATTACTGAAGTTTCATTTCTTAATGTTGAGAAGGTTTCAGATGAGCTTACAGAGTAATATCAATGGTGGGGTTGGGTGTGGAAGTCTAGTGATCTAGTTTTAAAAATCAGTCAATGAACACATCCATATTGCATTAACCATATCCAAGCCAAACCCATTTCCACTCATTCAATTGCATCTCCTATAGACCCTACATAGCGTTTCAGAGTAAATTGGGTGTGTATTGGAGAAGCCAACTCCATCTTCTCCCAGTAGATGGTGGGTTTGAACCACTGGCCCTAGGTTTACCAGCCCAATGTTTATACCACAGCACCATCAGGATTTAGAGTGGTCGAATCTCTAACCAATTAAGAAAAGAGTAAAGAACCAGACAGTATTTTCTTCCCAGTCAGCATGATGTCACTAGGAATTAGCAACCAACTCTGGCTAACAACAAGTGTCTGTGATTTACAAAAAGTCCTATATTATAATTGGAAAGGAAAAAATAATAAAAAGGAAAAATAATAACAATAGTTTAAATCGAATGGTGTGGAGTCTAGGAAATGTTACTTATGCCAGTTTCCCCTCTGGCCTTCTTCTCTCACCTACATAGAGCCTCAAAGTGCTAAGACATTTATCAGGACCTAGATACCCACGCCAACTAAAGGTTGTGATTTATTTATACACAAAACCTTCCCCCTTTCACTTAGGATCAGCTATGAAATTACGTAGGGCTTTGGGTTCTAAGCTATATTCATTTCTGTTCATTTTTTTAGGATTTCATTTTATAAATTTCTCTTTCTCTGTATATCACCCAAATATCACCTTGTATGTCATCTCTTAATTCCATCAAATCCTTTCTCATATGAATAACAATTATAAATTTCACAGTTAATAATTGCAAAATCTCTATCAGAGCTTGGTTTCATTCTGATACTTGTTTTGATTATCATCACTGTGCTTTTATCTTGGCTGTTAGCATAATTCTTAAAAAAATTTATACTCTAAGTAAATCACTAATTAAAAAGCCATATTATAAAACCGTTAAAAAAAAGAGTAAATTGAGAAAAAATTCCCATTTAAAGCAGAGGTACAAAACAGTATTGATAAAAATAAATGAAGAAAACTTTTAGAAAATTAAAAACAGTTAAAAAGTAAATCATTATAGGAGTACAAAGTATCACTTTAAAGCTATGTTAAAGGCAAATAAAATGAAAATTTTATTAAAATTCATTTACTTATAATTTATTAAAATATTTATAATTTAAAATTTTATTAAAATTTATAACCATTTTTATGTCCTTGATAATTTAAAAACCAATGCATACAAAAATTGCAAATTTATATATAAACATAAACAAAATGTATATAGTTTCTGACTATAACCAAATAAAAGAGGAGAATCAGATTGGGAAGAGTTTCATATGTCTTTGAAGCTAATTAACATCAATTTATACTAGGCTGTTAGAAATTAGGGGCTTTCTTTGTTATCCAAATGTAGCCACAAAAATACATCAAATAGTGAGTATGAAGAAGAAAATATTCTGGAATTTATTGTGATGATTTCATAATACATCTTAATATGATTTAGCTGTTAAATTGCATGCTATGTGAAGGATATTCCAATAAAATTGTTTTTAAAACACAGCATTTTATACATTAAACAGAATAGTTGAGAATGTAAATACGTCACTTGAAATAGATATCCAAAGAGAAATAGGCAGCATTGGAAATATGAGGGCGGAAAGCTATAAGACATGCACAGAATTAATAGTAAAATGTATTTGGTTGAGTTCTCTCGAAAGCAAACCAGGCAAGCTTCTATATGTATGGATAGAAGAACAGAATTGGCACCCAGGTAACAGCTCCCACAGTTGTAGAAGCAGTCAAGTCCCAGATCTGCTACATCAATAGAGTAAATAGAGACCACTTAAATACATAACAAATGACAATGATGCATATTACATCATGATAAACTGGTCAGTTCTTCAAAGAGTTATGAAAATATATAACTATAAACACATTGCACAACAGAATCCTAAATACATGAGACAACCATTGACAGTGTTGAAGGGAGAAATAGAGAATTATACAGTCTGAGAGTTGTTTCAATAGATGCATTGACATTTTCACTAGACACATTTCAAGAATGGATGGACTATGTAGTCAGAAGAACACAGAGCTTGCAGAAGGAAATAAATGACAGTGAAAGGCCAACTTCTATTTGCAGAGTCCCCTGAAAGACTTAAACCTCTGGTGAATTACTTCTCACCATTAACCATGGATGTGAATAGTTTTGACATCAGCCAGAGTGTACTGGAAAATGGATTATTGCATATGTAATTTGATTTAAATTGATCATTTTAATGTAGGTAGGTTTAATCATTTAATGTCTCATTCACTGCCAGCACCAAGTTGATTCCAACTCATAGTGATTCTTTAGAACTGGGTAGAATTGCCATTGGTGGATTTCTGAGATTGCAACTCTTTATAAGATTAGAAAAACTCATCTTTTCCTAATCATTTAATGTAGCTAGGTCTAATATCTATCATTTTCTTACTTTCTTTAGGGATTAAGTTTTCCTGTTCTTTATTTTGTCATTGGTATTTGAGGGTACACGTGATTTCTTTTTATGAAATCCAAGATAAGTAAATCTGTGGAGGAGGTCTTTAATAAATAGGTCCTTACAGTTATGGCAGGGAAGGTTGAGGGGAAATTGGGAGCTAATAATAAGGACTACAAGAATTAAGAAACTTTTCAAAAATTGATCATGATAATGATTTCACAACTTCTGTAAGGTATTTAAAACATTGAATTGTATTCTTTTGGGATTATATGTAACAAAACTGTTTTATTTTGAAGAAAAGAAGCTGATTAAAAACAAAATAATTTAAAAGCAACAGAAACCAGCTAAAACCAACACATCTATAGGGGATGCCATATAACAGTAGTAAAATATACACACTGAATCAGTGCATATAAATAATTATCCAGGGTATAAGAATTTATGTTAATAACAACCACATTTCAAAATGTGACCCAGGAAAAGCTGCCTTTTTCAAAAAAGGCTCCACCATAATGATATGGATTGTGTGAGTCTTCAAAGGCAAAGTCTTCCAGATCATCACTTACTGATGAAAATATTGTGTGACATTTATAAGTGTTAACTCTTTTAAAAAAAACAACAAATCAAACAAAAAACCCAGAATGTCAAAAATGTCTGTAGTTAATGATAATCTGAATATTTTCTCTCAGACATGTCATTTATAAAAACAATTATACTTCTGTAATTGCTGTATATGACATTTTAGAGCAATGGAAAGATCATTGGTTTATCTGTAATGCCCCATAGCATTAGCAGCTTCAAAAAGCAGAGCAAATCTGATATTCCCTTTTGATTTATTTATCAAAAGATGATAGTAATATATTTTGTTATTTCCAAACATTCACTGGGTTGTTTGGAGCATCTGAAGAGTCCAAAATGAATATGGTACAGAACCCACCCAAAGTAGTAAATATTTGAGTTAAGTAATGGTGTTGTACAAACATATATATATGGATTTCATCTACTTTTGGGCATATACGAATAGAATTTACCTTTTCCATTTATATGGATATAACCTACCTTTCCATGTATCTATTCCAATATATATGGAAACAATAGGTTATTCCCATATATGGGACTATGTGTGGAAAATATAGATTAGATTAATTATTGTATAGGAAGTTTATGTGTGTATGTGTGTGAATATGTGCGTTAATGTGTGTGTTTGAGTTTAGAAGTGAGTATTGAGTGATTTACTAATATACTTATTATCAGTTACATAACCTGGTGTCAGCTTGAGGATATTAAGAGTGAAGGGATGGAGTTGAGCCTGTCAATGAGGTCACAGCTTGATGACCTCATTTGGAGGCAAGAAGGAGATACATAAATAGCTCACTAGAGGCCAGACTGACTGCTTTGGCTTTCTGCTGACAATCCATGTGGAACTATGCTGATGAAGCCAGAGCCCAGGAGTAGCCATGTGGAGACCCATGCCATTGCTGAGATGCTTCTACCACCTACTGGATCCACAAGAATTTCCACCCACTGGCCTGTGATCTTCCTGCATTTGGCATCATTGCATGTGCTGCATGAGTCTGGAGAGGAATTTATAGACTGGTATCAGACATTTGGGCTAATATCAGATGTACAAACTTGATCTAGACTGGGATGAGATGTTTTCTTAATATATAATTACTCTTTTATATTAAGTTCTTTCTTTATACATATGAGTATCTATGTATTTGTTACTCTAGTTTACCCAGACTAGCACATTCATGTTTGAAATGAGCTTTGAAAATGAGTAGATTTTCTCCAAGGCATTTATATATGAAGCAGTAATGGGTGATGCTGCATAGAAAGCTTCAGAGTTGTTACCACGGAGTCAATGCTACTGCTTTGGGATCATGTGTACTACAAAACACAACCGTGCCCAGGCCTGCACCATTGTTTTTAGTTTCGGTATATTTGGGCCTATTTTTAAAGCAGGTATGTACATTTATCTCACTTAAAGTTTTCCTCATTTTCTCCAAACATTTTTAAAAAAAACATTATCAATCTATCACCTATGCTTTCTTCCTGATGATTTGATAAAAGATATAAACCCTAACAATGCTTAGAAGACCCTGTTAATTCTTCCACTTTGAGTAAAATGTGGGAGGAGGGGTAAGGTAGAGGTCATTATAATGTCTTTCCTATAATGGGGTTGATTAAGTGTAAATGATCAAACAGTTCATCTAGATGCAAGAAGTTTAGAGGAAATATTCTCATTCTTGTAATACTATATTTTAATTAATTCTTACTGCTATTAATATACTTTTCTTTTAATTGTTTATAGATCTGCCTCCATCTACTAGTATATACACAATTATGGACAATAACTTGTTCTTTATGTTATTTCCCAGAACCCTGTCAATATATCTAGCTCTTAGTTGTATATGTACAATACAAATAGTTCATGCTGGAGTGTCTTTGGGAAGAAATAATATCATTTGGCTTACAACTACCAACAGTTTAATCGAGGATACACATATATTTGGGTAATATTATTTCAATTACTCTTATTATGTATATAAAAATACATCAGTAACATCATCTTAAGATTCTAATTTGTGAGTGAAAATAAAGTAAAAGGAATTAACAGGTACCTCAGTCCCCTTTTTTGAGGTGTGTGAGTAAGAGTAACCTTATAATGACACAAAGAAATTATTAAGAAAATATGATGATTGTCTTTAAGTTTACCATGCTTAGACCCAGGATAGGATAAACTTTCAGTTCTTGTGAATAAACAAAGTAATATACGACTACAAGAACAAATGTTGGATAGTTACACTTCAGCCTCCTTTTTAAAGGAAATCCATTTATAACTAACCTTATTCTTCTGGACCTTTATATGGAAATTTTATTACTTTCTGTGGTGCTACTATTTTTCTCTCATTACTTTTTCTTACTAAATAACAGTTATAATAGATTTGTAATCTATTAAAAAATTTCAATCCACTATTGTATTAGTGATTCATCCCCATCTTCTCATACTAAATTTATATCTGAACTATTTAAATATTGACTTCATTATTTGAATTAGTGAATAGAATATAGTAGATCCTATATTAAGATTTTAAAACATGACATTTTTTATAATAGATTTAATGAAAGTACCAATCTCTTTCTGATGTCCATTTAAATTATAAAACTGCATGACTCCCATAAAACTGGATAAAATCTTTTGGATATTATAAGTGTATTAGAAAGAGGTGGCTGAGATTCTTAAAGAATCATACAGAAACAATTAAGAGCATGCAAACTGCTACGAGGGGTATAGGAAAGGCAGGAGTGGGGCTGGGAAATCGGGTGGGAAGGGGTTCTGGAAGTCAGAATGAGGCAGGAGGGGAGGGCGCATTGGAACTGACGGTGACTGCACAACTCATTTTGAAAGCGGTTTAATCATGTGGGTTACGCGCTAAGATTGATGTGATGGTGATTGTACAATTCACCTTTACACGATTAAACGATTGAAATGCTCCATTGTATGATATGTAAAATATGTGCCAATAAAACTGTTGGGAAACAATTACTAACAGTAAAAATTCAGCTAGTAGCCAATAAATATCTCAGGGAAGATGTGATATCTAAAACCAAATGCATAGTGTGGTTTTAAACTTTGTCTATACTGTTCAATGTGTATACTCAAATTCAACTTCGATTTAGAGATGGAAAACGTGCTCATATTTTGTGTTCTAGACTTCATCCTAGGCATTGCATATCCATATATCTCCCTGTCCCTTTTTTCTAAACTTCCTTCAATGAAAAGGCAAAGAAGAGGAGGAACAGCATATTTTGATGCATTGTGCAATCATTTTTCAAAGCACTTCAAAAGGCACCTTGTTCGTAAAATATCAGTCTCCAGCCTTCTTTCAAATATATACACATAGTAACGAAGCACTTCATATAGAAATGCAAAGCCAAAGTTATATCATTCCGTTTCTTAGTGCCTGCCTACTTACTTATAAAAGAAAGAAGCATCAGTCTTCCTGAGAGACTCATTGGAATCTAGAGAAAGAATATTAATAATTTCGTTGTACTTATGGATGACCTTCAGTTTTCCAATTTGTGAAATGAGGTGGACATGCTAGGAATTCTTCCCCTGAAAAACTTACTATTTTCTAGAAGTGCTATTTATTATTGTTATTGAGTAACAGTGTATCAGCATAGCACCAGTTTAAAGTACAGGACACAAGAAGCTAGAGGGAAAATGGCGCTTGGGTGGGTGACAGAGAGGTGATAGAGACTTTGAGAATAAATAAGGATGGCAGGAGGGAGCACTAGAATGGATTGTGATTGAACAACTTATTTTAAAGGCAATTTAACCATGAGGGTGGGGAGGGGGCTCTTCTAAAATTGATGCGGTGATAATTCTCCTTGATACGATGGAACGAATTGTATGATATGTAAATTATGTGTCAACGAAACTGTTGGGACACACAGTAAAAGATTGAAAACCACTACTTTTAGATGCCCCCCTCCCCAATGATGTTTCCAACGTACACATTCGATAACTCTGTGTCTCAGTCCCCATGAAGCCGCCTTTAATTTCTTTTATGTTTTGGCTTATCACCGACCATGAAGCCCTCTGAAAATCATCTCTAAATGAACCAGAACAAACCCAAGTCATCAAATATAATTTAAATAATGAAGCTCAACTCAACATTTTACATTTGAATACTTCCCCAAATGGTTGCCATTTATTAATGTCAGATTAAAGGGCTCCATTCATTTTTTTCTATTCAGTAAAGAGACAGTTAATGAATGATGCTGACTTGGCCAGGCTTCTAATGAGTGATTCTGGAAGTATGCAGCCTTCAGTGTGAAGGGACTCAATTAATGGTTTCCATCCATGCAGAATATGCCTCTTTACACAACTTTTGGCTAGTAAGATGGTAATTATGTTATCAGGAGTGAAATAGAAAATGGGGTTTTATGGTTATCTTTGACAGGCCACCCCATGAACTACTCCTGGCCATCTCGTTTTTCCCTTTCCTCATCAAAGCTACACTGTGTTGGGTACCCTTCTGTAGCAAGAAAAGAAGCACGTGTTAAAGGTGGGTGCTTATTTTGAAAATGGTGCTCAATGAAAAGGAACCCCTAAATAAAAGACCTACTGCTCCCAGGGCTGCCACCACCAGCAATGACAAACAGGGAGACCGTGTCTCAATTGGATCTGTATCAATGTAAGCCACTTTATAAACTTAATAAACTACTTTTGATACAATATTATTGATAGGTATGCATACACAGAGCTACAAATTTTATGTTAAGGAGGTATTCTAATTCCAATTTTTGATTACCATATATACTTGAGTATAAGCTGATCCAAATATCAGCTGAGTCACCTAATTTTACCACAAAAACTGCGTTAAAATGTGCTGGAAAACTCGGCTTATACAAGAGTATATATGGTAACTCCAAGAAGAATTAGAGAAGAGGAAAAAGACATTCTATAGCATATATATATATATATATATATATATATATATATATATATATATAAAAAACACATAGATACATACATATTTATCAGCATATATTATAGGGAAATAAACCATAATTATTTACATTTTGTTTTCAAAAACTAAATCTCTAGTATCAAACCGCTTTAATCCGGAAATTGCAGACATTAAGAGACTATTCTAGAGTGGTAAGAAACTGACTTGATTGACCTTTTTCCCCATCTAATGCGGTTCTCGTTTTAAATGTAATTTTCCCTCATTATCAAAGTGATGCATGTACAAAGAGAAACAAATTGCACTGTGAGGGTGATAATGACAAACAGTAGTGTCGTGACCCACCTCTTCCAGGGACAAGTCCAGTTTCCTAGCAGCGGCAGCTCTCACGACTTCTAGCAATCTCTCTTGGTATTTCTACGAAGCACTTATATCAATATTTCTTGCCTCTTTACTTCTTAGACATCCTATAAAGAAAGCACACCCAGGAAAAATGAGAGCTCTCAGCTGTTGTCTCTTTCTGGTAGTTTCTGTTGCTGTTGTTATGATTCTTATTATCATAATAATGACAGCAATAAGAGCAAAGGCGATTAACATTTATTTAAGTAGTTACATTTTATGCACATTTCCTTCTCTTTATAATCATCATAAAATTTCCTTAGATGAACTATTATTGCTCTTATGTGACAGAGTAGTTAAGTAAGTTAAGAGATATTAATTGGCTTCTCTATAATGACACAACTAGTAATTGGTTGAAGTGGGGTTAAAATGCGCATTTGCTTTAGTCAAAAGTTATAGGCTCAAAACTTACGTAGCTTTTATTCTCATTGATGAGCCTTGCTGGCAAGCAGTTTGCAACCAACAGTCCAGCCCACCAGAAAAAGAGAGGTTTTCAGAGGCAGCTCTCCTCTGCCCTGTGGGGTCTCAGTGGACTCCATGACGGGATTTTAAACCATCAGCCCATAGAACACGTTCTCATTGGGAGCTGTCACAAGTATAATTTAGAGTTGTTGGTTTTTTGTTTGTTTTTTCAATTAGTACAACCAAAAAACCATCTCCCTGCCATCAAACCAATGCTGTCTTGTGGCCCCCTGCGGGTTTCCAAGGCTGAGCACTAACTGTTTAGGAGGTAGAAGCCCATTCTTTCTCCCAAGGAGCTACTGATGATTTCTAACTACTAAGCTGGCAGATCTCAGCCCCATGCATAGCACTGTATCCACAGGGATTCTGAAACGGAGTTACTCATAGCAAAGTAATGGATTTAAGAAAAATGTGATTAGTTTGTTATTGCCATTTTTTTCTCACTGTGAGAGAAAGTGACGTCTTAGAAACTGAATCCTCATCAAGGTTCTATGAGTTATTAGATAGTATACATTGTTAATATGCTAGACTAAATAATAGGAGATTTGAGCTCACTCAGACATGCTTGAAAAAAAAGGGCCGATGATCTACTTCTAAAAATCAGTAGTTGAAAACCTTATCAGAAGTTGAAAAACTGTCCTTGGCTGGCCTACCTGAGCGAGGTCACCATGAGCCAAAGGTGACTTAAAGGCAATTGGTATTGGCACTACTAAATAAGAGGAAGACAGGTTCTGAGATAACTCCGGGGAACAAATAGGCCCTAAGACCCAGGATATGTTTTCCTCTCTCAGTTGCTCACCTAATTAATGAGATTTAGAACTATATAATCTTGACTTAAATTTGCATGACAATTTCATGTTTTGTCCTAATAAAACCTTAGTTTTGCCCTCCAAATTATCAATATTCTTCTTAAAGTTAATTTTAAAAAATCTAATTTCTGTTTAACTAGGTGACAATTTTATGAATTGTCTTTATAAACCACTTGCAGAATAATGTTTTTGATAACAAGTTATCTGAATGTTTTCTGTGGTTGGATGTGAGTGGGAAGCTCCCGGTTGTAATATTTCATGATGGTCCCTTTTCAGGGGAAGTTCCAGGATATTTCCCTAGAAATAGCACAGACTGTAAAAGAAATTAGTTCCATTCACTCTTAGGCAGTACCATGAAAGGGTTGTGCATTGTTTTGGTTTGGGTTTTGGTTATCTAAATCCCATTGTATTTCAAGTGAGCAGAAGAGAAAACAATGCTCTCAGAATGCAGAGCTATAATTCCTTTTAAAAATTTTTTCAAAATAAAAAAAATTTTTCAAAATATACAATTCATAGGGAACATTTTAAAGAAAGGGAGAACCAAAGTATTACTGAATAAATATATTGAGTATCGGGGAAATAATTAAATAATAAGTCATTCAAGACGAACACGGAGAAGACTCCAAGGTGTGTGTCAGAAATCTGGCTTCTCATGAATTCACCGAGACTCACAGCGTTCACTGGTACTTCTCATCTGTGATGACACTTGCTTTGTATGAAAGTTTACATTTAATTTCTGCCCACGTTATAGTTTGCAGACAATGAATTAAAATGTTTTATGAAAAGTAACTTGTAAGCACCTTGTTTAGCACTTATGATGTGCAGAGATATACTATCTATTTACAAAATTATTCTATAATTCAATGATAAAGCCAACAGAAAATAAAAATCTGATTAATATTTGGTTGTCTTTTCTCCCTGGTTATTATCCTGCTGTTATAGTTGAGGCATTTTCATGATCCAAAGACGGCATTAAAAATTGTGATGATTCATATGTCTTCCTTTAACAGCCATTTTTTCCAAGAAGGCTTCTACCATTTGCTTCAATTATCCTTGGAAATTCTGTGGTTAGAAGCCCATTGCATTATTAACTATAACATCAGGGTTTCTGTTATGGTTAAAATTTGGGATATCTCCTAATTTTCACTAGTGCTTTGGTCAAATAAATCACCATTGACCAGTTAGATGCTTGCAGAAGTCATGAGAATTCTGAGTCAGACAAAGAATTTCAGTACTCGTGGCACTGATAATTGACAGAGACTACCTGCCTGCAGTGGTTCCCCTTGCTCTCTCAAGCTCCAGAGTGGTGATACAGAGGCAGACCCAGGTGAATGCCGTCCATCTTGTGGATTGATTTCACAGTGGCATAGTGGTTACTTGGTTACAAGGTCAGCAGTTCAAAAGCACCAACCATTACAAGGGAGAAAGATAGGGCTTTATACTCCTGGGAAGAGTTATTGTATCAGGGGAAGTTGGTGCTACTCTGTCCTATGAAAGGACCTATGATGTAGTATCTACTTGATGACAATGAGAGTGAGAAACCTACTGTAGAACAAACCATATGTAATTTCAAATGGAGGCTGACAAAAATTAAAAACACGTCCATGTGGCCACAATATGGTCTTGAGCATATCCACCCTCATTTTTGAAAACATCTCAAGAATAGCATCAAACCTGCATTAAACACTAATGACAGAAGCCTGTCAGATGTGTGGTGACATCAAGAGCACTATGCATGAAGAAAGGAAAAGGTCAGCCAAAAGACTAGAAAGAAGAAAAAATCAAAACAGATGTCAGAAGGGACCCTGAAACTTGCCCCTAATTATAGAGTAGCTAAGACAAATGGAAGGAATGATGAAGTCAAAGAGCTGAACAGAAAATTCCAGAGGGCAGCTCAAGAAGACAAAGTGAGATATCATAATGAAAAGTAAGAAGATGTAGAGGTAGAAGGCCAAAAGGAAGTATATGCCCAGTACATCTTCACCAGAAAAAGCTCAAGGAAAAAAATGCAAGTCTCAAATTGCAATCTTAAAAGCATCTTGAATAATGTAGGAAACATTAAGAAGCTACTCAGTGTCACTCTGTCAAAAATAATTGGTCAACCTTCCAGCATTTCAAGAAGTCGTACGTGAGCAGGACCACTGGTGCTAAAGGGGAATGTCCCAGGGTAAGGGATAGCATTAGCCAAAACAAGACGTCAGGATCTGACGGAATCCCAGTCTAAATGATTCAACAAACTGAGGAAGCATGTAAGCACTCCCTTGTCCATGTAGGACATTTAGAGCACAGCTACTTGGTCAATGGGAAGAAATCTACATTTTAACCCATTACAAAGGACGGCGACCCAACCAAATGCCCAAATTAGAGGACAATATAATTAATATTACGTGCAAGTGAATTTTTTCTGAAGGTCATCCAACAACAGTTGCAGCAATACATTGACAGGGATCTTCCAGAGAGAGATGCCATCTGGATTCAGAAGGGGATTTAAATAACGGATCTCCTTGTTGATGTCAGATGGAGTTTGGCTGTGAGAGGAGCATCCCCGAGGGCTGCGTGCTTGGGTTTGACTGACTGTGCCTGAGCATTTGGCTGTGTGGATAAAATCAAACTGAGAATAGCCTTACGAAAAATACAAATTCCAGATTGCTTCATATGCACAGATAGAACCTGTGCATGCATCGAGAGGCAGGTGAGCACACAGAACAAGGGTATACTGCACGCTTTAAAATCAGGAAAGGTGTCTGTTAAGGTTGTATCCTCTCACCCTATTTATTCAATCTGAAGGTGAGCCATTCATCAGAGTAGCTGGTTAATACGAAGCATATGACATCAGGATTACAGGAAGATTTATTAAAATTATGCAATATGCAAATGGCACAACCTTGCTTGCTGAAAGTGAGGAGAACTTGAAGGCTATTACTTGAATCCATAATCTTTGCTCATGGAAGCAACAATGAAGAGATCAAAGGACAAATTGGATTGGGTAAATCTGTTGAAGAAAATCTCTTTAAAATATTGAGAAGGAAGGATGTTTACTTTGAGGACTATGTACCTGACCCAGGCCATAGTGTTTTCAATCACCTCATATGCATGCGAAAGCTGGACATTGAATAAGGATGAAGGAAGAAGCATTGGTGCATTTGAATTAGAGTTCTGGAGGATATTTTGATGTTATCATGAACTGACAAAAGAACAAACAAATGTTTTTTTGGAAGAAGTGCAGCCAGAATACTCCTTACAAACAAGGATGACAAGTTCATCTCCTGTTTTTGGCATGTTGTCACAAGAGATCAGTCCCTGGAAAAGGATTTAATGCTAAGTAGAGGGGAGAGGCAGTGAAAGAGTGGACGGCCCTCTACACGGTGGATTGAAACAGTGGCTGCGGCAATGAGCTGAAGCATGAGGACAATTGTGACGATGGCACAAGTCCAGCAGTGCTTCATTGTGCTTTACACTGGGCAGCAATGAGTTGGAAGTGAGTGGACGGCATTTGTCAACTCAGCACATCTACTAAGGAGGGCTGCCATGAAATCCGTTCTCTCTTACTTCCAGTGGAAGACACTAAGTTCCTGGACAGGAAGAAAATATTGACTCTTCTGGGGAGGAAAACATTTCCACTCTTTAAGGCTCTTAGCTGAAGTTATAGAAGCCCTTAAAGAGAAACTGAAAAAAAACAAAGTTTATTGAAGACTTGCAGATATGAAATGGAAAATGTTTATGAAAATCACCATCCAAGTTTTTACCTGTTTCACAGTCTTTACTGCACTTTGATTTTTCATAAGAAAGATTTATAAGCCAAAACAAACTGTTGTCTGACGTAATAAATAACTGAAAAGTTCAGTTTCGTACCACATGGGGAAAATAGAGATTTTAACAGCGTATATAGTGTTTTCTCTTGAGAATTGTTTTTATAGCCATAAAAAGACATTTACTGGTACCTATGACATAACATCTCTACATTTGATACTTAAACCTATTTTCACAGACACAATGACAATGTTAACTCTAAAAGTGTACTCATTATTCTTTTATAATTTTCATTGTGAATTGGGTGAAGGTTGGCAGAGCAAATCAGATTGCCCTTATATCATTTATACACATTTTGTTTCACTGCATTATTTGCATCCCATATTTTACCCCAACTTTCCCATTTCCATTATCATTCACCTGCATTAATAAGCCTTCAAGCCTTCTGTACTTTATATTTAGGCAAAAGCTGCTCTTTTGAACTACATCCTTAATAGTTCTAAGGAGTGTGTACCTCCATATTTTTCAGCTTATAGAATTGTTTATTTTTTGATGGATAATTGCCATGGGAGTGAGATCAATTCCAGACCTGAAGAATAACTATGAATCTTCCACCAGTCTCTATATGACCAGTAACAAAGGGTTGTTGTTTTTTTCTTAATTATTTTGAGTTGTGTTCAACATTCTTCTCCCATTCTATCTATGAACAAGGATTTCACCATGCTTTGATTCCCTAGAATCCCATTACACTGTATGAGTATGAGGAGCAAGAAAATACTGCTTAGTGTTAATGAATACTTTGAGGGTTTATCTTGTAATATTTATACAGGATTTCCATTGCACAATATATTCTTAAATAAGCATTATACATGTTACCATGTCAAATTAAAATATAGTTTTTCAGAAATACATAAATTCTGAAAAGCATAATAATGGCCATCTAAGAGAGGATAGGTGGTGAGGAGGATGTGGGAGGCCTTGTGGGACGTGATCAAGGGTAATGTAACCAAGAGGAATTGCTGAAACCCTGGTAGGGATTGAACATGATAGTGGGACAGCAGGAAAGTCAAGGGAAATAGAAGAAAGAACTGGGAGGCAAAGGGCATTTATAGAGGTCGAGATAAAGACATGTATATATGCAAATATATTTATATATGAGGATAGGGAAATTGATCTATGTGCATATATTTATAGGTTTAGTATTAAGGTAGCAGAAGGACATTGGACCTGCATCCAAGTACTCCCTCAATAAAAGTATACTTTCTTTTATTAAATTGGCATTCTATGATGCTCACCATCCGACACACCTCTTGAAGAGAAAGCTGGTGAATAAGCAAATGTGGTGAGGAAAGCTGATGGTGCCTGGCTATCAAAAGATATAGTGTGCAGGGTCTTAAAAGCTTGAATGTAAACAAACAGCCATCTAGGTCAGAAGCAACAAATCCCATGGAAGAACCACACCAGCCTGTGTGATCAGGAGGTGCCAAAGGGATCAGTTATCAGGCATCAAAGAACAAAAAAATCATATCATTGTGTGCTTGCTTCCATGATACGATTGCTGAAGACAAATGGGCATATAAGCAAATGTGGCGAAGGAAGCTGATGGTGCCTGGCTATCAAAAAATATAGCATCTTGGGTCTCAAAGGCTTGAAGGTAAACAAACAGCCACTAGCTCAGAAGCAGCAGAGTGCACATGGAAGGAGCACACCAGCCTGTGCGATCACGAGGTTTCAAAGGGATTCAGGTATCAGACATTATCAGAACAAAAAATCTTACCATAGTGAATGAGGGGGCGGGGGTGCAGAATGGAGACCCAAAGTCCATTTGTAGGCCACTGGATATTCCCTTACATAAGGTTTGGGGAGGAGACGAATCAGTCAGGGTACAATGTAGCAATAATGAAAAATACCACTTTCCTCTAGTTCCTAAATGCTTCCCCACCCCTACTATCATGAACCCAATTCTACCTTACAAATCTGGCTAGACCAGAGGATGTACACTGGTACAGATAGGAACTAGAAACACAGGGAAAACGGCAGATGATCCCTTCAGGACCAGGGGTGTGAGTGGCAATACTGGGAGCGTAGAGGGAGGGTGGGTTGGAAACGGGGAGCCAATTTTAAGGATCTACATGTGACCTCCTCCCTAGGAGAAGGACAACAGAAAAGTGAAGGAGATATCGGGCAGGGCAAGATATGACAAAATAATAATTTATAAATTATCAAGGTTTCATGAGGGAGGGAGGAGCAGGGAGGGAGGGGAAAAATGAGGACCTGATGCCAGGGGCTTAAGTGGAGAGCAAATGTTTTGAGAATGAGAGTAATGAATGTACATATATGCTTTACACAATTGTTGTATGTATGGATTGTGATAAGAGTTGTATGAGCCCCTAATAAAATGATTTTAAAAAGAAGAAAAAAACTTTTCTTGAAAAATAAAATAGAAAGATAATAGAATTTTTCTATGAATATTTTGAAGAACCCCTCCAATACATTTTGATACATCTAGGTTTGTGAGATTAAACTATATTTTTATAAATCAATTTAGTTCATTCTTCTTTGATTCTCTAGTCTATGGTATGTTGTAATATGATTGTAAATTCTAGATGTGTATACAGTATAATCCTCCAAAATATAATGGCTACAAAGCAATTCTAGTTTACTTCTCACTCATTTATATAGTAAGTAAATTCTCGATGGAGATTGTGAATCCAAGTAAGATAAAATCCTGGACAGCTTCAGTCTTTTCTCCATTTATCATGATGTTACCGATTGACCTTGTTAGGATTTTGGTCTTCTTGACATTGAGTTGTAATCCTTACGGAAGGGTTCAGCCCTTGTGTCTTTATCAAGAAGTGCTTCAAATCCTCCTCCTTTCAGCAAGGAAGGGTGTGCTATTTTCATATTGCAGGTTATTAATAGTTCTTCCTCCAATCCTGATGCTGTATTATTTTTCAAATAATCCACCTTCCCTGATTATTTGCTCAGTGTTATCTATTGAATAAGTGGGACAAGCAGAGGACAGAACCCTACTACAATGCAGTGCAGTGATGATGCACACCTTTCCTGACTTTGAATCACAGTTTTCCCTTGCTCTTACACACAGCTGATTTTTATTTATGTACAAGTTCTGCACGATTCAGTGACATATTCTGGAAACCCTATTCTCAAGGTTTCCATAGTATGCTTTGACAGTAAAATACTTCAGCATATGTAATAAAATACAAATAAAGTTCTGGTATTTTCTGTTTTGAGCCAAGATATATCTGACATCAGCAGTAATATCTTTTATTCTATGTCCTCTTTTCAATCTGGTCTGAACCTATGGTAGCTCCTTGTCAATGTTCTACTGCACCCGCTGTTGAATGATCTTCAGCAAAAATTTATTTGCAGGTGATATTAATGATATAGTTCTGCAATTTGAACTTCCTGTTGTATCATTTTTCTTTGAAATGGGTACATATAAGTATCTTTTCCAGTCAGTTGGCCAAGTAACTGTGATTCAAATGTCTTGGTATAGTGCAATAAGTTCTTCCAGTGCTTCATCCGCTTGTCGAACCATTTCTATTGGCATTCCATCAATTCCAGGGTCCTTGTTTTGGCAAATGCTTTCAGTGCAGATTGAACTCCGTCCTTCAGCACCATTGGTTCTTGCTCATGTGCTACCTCCTGAACTGTTGGGATTTGAATTATTGTTCTGGAGAAGAATATTGAAATTACCATAGACTGCTAAAAGGTCAAACATTTATCTTAGATGAAGTATAGCCAGAGTGCTCCTTAGAGACAAATATGGCTAAACTTCATTTTAAATCTATGGAATATGTTGTCCTTGAGTCCCTGGAGAAGGACATCATGCTTGGGTAAGTGGAGAGGCAGTGAAAAATAGGAAAACCCTCATTTGAAAGGATTGTTACAGTAGCAGCTACAATGTTTCAAACATAGGAGAAATTGTGAGAATGACACAGGATGAGACAGTTTTTGCCCAGTTTTGTATAGTGTCACTATTGGTCAGAACTGACTTTATGGTCCCGAAGAACAGCAGCAAGAGAGAGAAGTTGGAGGACAGAGGTTATACAATTTGTTCTTATGTTTGAGCTACTATTGAAGTTACAATGTCAATCTGGAATCTTCATCGTTTTGCTCGCCTCTGTACTTTACTATGATGTCCTGACCCAGGGACTGATGTCTCCTGAGAACGTGCTCAAAGTATATGACATGAAGTCGTGTCACCCTTGCTGCTGGGAATCATTCTGATGACACTTCTTCCAAGACAAATCCGTGTGTTTGTTTGGCAGTCCATGGTACTTATACTATTCTTCATCAGGACCATAATTCAAAGGCTTTGATTCATCCTCAGTCTTCCATATTCAATGTGCAGTGTTTGCAAGAAGAGGAAGCAATTGAAATATCATGGTTTGGATAAGGGCACCATCGTTATCAAGTGGCATACTCACTTTTCAGCACCTTGTAGGTTCTTGTACAGTAGATTTACCCAATGCAATCCATCGTTCTTTCTCTTGACTGCTATGAGTTTTTCTGTTGGAGCCAAATAAGAAGAAATCTTTGACAACTTCAGTGTTTTCTCTGTGTATCATGATGTTATCTACTGCTTCAGTTGTGAGGATTTTATATTGAGCTATACTCCATACTGAATGGTGCAGACACTGATATCCATCAGCCAATGCTTCACGTTCTCCTCCCTTTCAGCAAGGTTGGGTCATCCGCGTATCTCAAGCTGTTACTAATCCTCCTTTATTCAGTCCTGATGCCACATTCTTCTTGATACAATCGTTTCTCTGATTTTTTCACAGCATAGAGTTTAAGTAAATATGAGGGGAGTATGCAACCCTGCCACCCATCTCTCTTGATTTTCAATCACACAGTATCCCCTTCCTCTAGTTATTCAGTTCCTCATACATGTTTTGCATGGCCACCATTAAGTGTTCTGGAATTCTCGTGGTCTTAAGTCTATCCATACTTTATTAAAGTCCACACGTAATTTATTATGGGATAAACTTGTATTAAAACCACAGTCACTGCCATCAAGCCGATGTTGACTCCTAGAGACCCTGCGGAATAGAGTAGAACTGCCCCTGTGAGTTTTGGAGACTGTAACTATTTAAAATAAATTATTTTGAGACTGTAACCTTTTATGGGAGTAGAAACCCTATCTTACTCTAGTGGAGTGGCTGGTGGTTTGTAATTGCTAAACAAGTGGTTATCATCCCAACATATAACCACTATACCACCAGGGCTCCAAATAAATATAAATATATATCTCTCCGTGATATAGTATGTATCATTTTATATAGTTTTATATGAAAATTAATAGCATAATCAATATTTCTCTATTCCACAAATGCAGATATTAGATTTAATTTTGAGATGATTATAGAGTGAATATAATTTTAGAATTAGTACTATGATCCATGTGTTTTAAATTACAAAAATAGTCTTTCTGTTTGATCCTGCCTAATGGCAGATACTTTGGGTCTAAACACATTTTTCCCCCAAAAGATATACTGTTCTCACATTATTTAAGACATCCATATAGAGAGTAGATGCATAGTTTAATATATACAAATAAATATGTAGATATATCACATTCCAACAAAATACAACTTACAAATTAATTAATACATATATCAAAGAGGGTTCTTGAAACTTTTGGGAAAATGATTATGACAACAGAGGTATAAATGTGCTCAATACAATTGATGCATAAATTGTTATAACAGCTGTAAGAACCCCAATAAGATGGTAAAAAAGATTTGTGAAAAATGTTTATTGTGAAAAAATTTATGTATGGATTTCATTATTTTCACATTGAAATAGATCATTGTTACTTGTTATAACATCTGTATAGCTTCTAGTTTGAGGTACTAAGAAGCTAAGGCATTGCCTTGAAAAAGTTCTTACTGCAACAACAAGAATTTGGTTAAAATTAAGCATGAATAAACATGAAATTCACAGTGGAGATTGGTAGAAAATGGTGACATCATTGATACTTTAAGAAAAAATTATGGGGAATAATTTGTCTTAAGGAGGGATGAAAGGGGGTTGATGATAAGACTGGAAGCAACAGACCATCCACAGGAAGGAAAGAAATTATCTTGATTGGGCCCACTTTGAGGACAGACTATTACTAGCAGAAAGAGTAGCCAATAGCTATTCATCAAAATTGGCTCAATTTACATCATTCAAATTAAAATTAAGTACACTTTCTACTTGAGGATTGCTAAAACTGTTATGCCCAGATCAGTGGCAAATAAGATCAGAGGTAGAAATTGAAAATCTAAAGACATGAGATCGAGAATCTGAAGTACTTTGGGGAAGAATTGTAACAGGAGACAAAGTATGGTGTCACCAGTATGACCCTGAAGACAAAGCACACTGAAAGTGACAGCTAGCAAGAGATGGATGTCATCTAATCAAAGCCAAAGTAGACTACGCGGGAGCAAAGGTCATGAAACAATGTTTTGCAATGCTCAAGACACTTTGCTTCTTGATTTTCTGGGGAACCAAAGAAAATAACATCTGCCTTTTATGAGAGTGTTTTTAGAAACTTAGCAAAAACAAACCCCAAAACACATTGGAAATGTTTCACTAGTCTTTCTCCAGTACTACAATACTCCTGCCTATTCCTCTCATTAAAAAGTGGCAATTTGGGGGATGTCAAAGGAAAATTCTAAGAAATCCACCTTAAAGTTCTGATCCAGTTCCTGACTTCATTTTCTTTCCTATTCTTAAAAAGAAATCCTCAGAGCCCACCCAATTTTAATTAATCAATAATATAAAAATAATTGCATCGGTATAATTTAATCCCCCAGAACCCTCAGCTATTTAGGCTGAACTAAATTACTGTATCATAATATCTTGAACTTGATGATGCTTTTGTTGACAAAAATATTTTTGCTTTTATTTTTATTTTTAATTCAATCAATTGCCCACAGACTTTTTGCAGCCCTCTTATATGCACATTTATATTTGGTATTCGCAATGTTCAGTCTGTTTATATAAGGTTGCTATGTGTTGGAGCCAACTGAATGGTGCTTAACCACAACAATCCACAGACACATGTATGTGTGTGCATATGTATGTTCATATAAATTATAAAGGGCCCCAGAATGCTGTTGTCAGGCAGTGGATTAGCTGTAGGTTGATGGCTCAAATAAACTTACTTTTATGGAGAAAGATGGGGTTATCGTTTCCTGTAAAGATTTACAGTTCCATCTATGCAACCATATAGAGAGTCATAAAGAGTTCAAATCAACTTTATGAACATTTTAAAAATGAGTGTAGATGGGTGTTTTCATATGCACCTTCATAAAGTTTCACGATCTGGTCACATTTTTACCCAAACATTATTTCCTTGAGTTTATTTCTTGTTTCCAAATAATTCAGCTAACTAATATATATTATATTATTTCTCTTAGGTAATATATATATATATATATATATATATATATATATATATATATTCCATTAAAATAGGTGTAATGTATAAGCAGTTGCTTTAAAATATGTGTTCATATATATGAATATATATTAAAATGTGTGTTCATATACATGAATCTGTGTACTTATCACAGAAACAATAACATTATACAGAGTAAAGAGAATTGGTTCAGAATTAAGAGACCAGGATTCTACTTCCACTTCTGCCAACGAATTCTGCCACCGTCAAAATATAGGTGACATTAACATGTGTTTGGTTTGCTTTTACAAACGATATGTTCACATTTAACCTTATAAAAAGAATAGTAATTTAGTGGTTAAATGTGAAAGCAGCAGGAAGGGTCAACCCACAATGTCATGCTAACCATGGGTTAATTAGGCTTGTCATGTGTCCTTCTAATTGTATATATAATTTATTCAGATCTGAAAAGTATTTGTATCAGTGCCAAAAGCTTTTGTGGGTTGTTTAGATTCTAAATGTTCCCCATAAATAGCACCTGTTTAATAATTATTAGTAATATTTTCTAATATGTGCAGTCCAATTATGGAATTTACTAAAAAGTTCAGGATTCAAGCTTATAAGATTATAACAGTATTTATTGAGTACTAAAAAAATTAGGTAAAAGGAAAATCCCACATGACAGAGACATTGAGAAAGACAAATGCACACAGAAGGCAGATATGGACATGACTTGCCCAGTTTCACAGCAAATGAGCAGTAAGTGCTCCATGACTTCCTTCCCTGCCATTGGGGAAGTTGTTGGCTCTTACCATCCATTGTCCTATCGCTGACATCTCCCTCATTCTAAATTGCACACTGTAGTGGCTAATATCAGGATCTCCAAGGAGAGAACAAATCGCCTCTGTTTATTTCCTCCATCAATCAGGCAGAGCAATAGGCTATTCCTTCAAACCCTGGAACTATGTCCAGCTCAGCTCAAGCACTCTTGGTTGGAGAACAGCCAAACTAAGAACAAGGGCAGCACACTTTGAAGACTAGAGTTTATCAAAAGTGATTGCATTCATCTAGAATACTTAATTGTCATCTGTCCTTCTGACTCCTGGAACATGCAAGTGTTCTGTTTGGAAGTAATAAATCCATCCAAATGGAGATAAAAGTCCTAGTCTTATTGCCATCTCCTGAACCGGTGTGCAATATTCCATATGCCTCCTTTAACTTACTCTACTGTGAGTAATACAAATAAAAACATCATAGTTTTCAGAGTTCCATCTAAATATGACTCTTAGAATAATTCAATGTAAAAGAAAATCCTGTTGTTTTTTTGGACAGAGTGTAACAAAGTTATGTACTCTAGAAATTAGATACATGTCTCTGTATCAGTGGTTTTCAGCCACAACCCTTTAATAGAGTTCCTCATGTTGTGGTGACCCACAAACCATAAAGATATTTTCATTGCGACCTCATAGCTGTCATTTTGCTACTGTTATGAATCAGGTGACCCTTTGAAAAAATTGTTTGATCCCCAAAGGGGTCGCGACCCGCAGGTTGAGAACCACTACTCTATCTTAACAAGATTGCACTTTTTAAGTGTTTTAATCCCTTAAAGCACAGGTGTTTTCATTAAATTAAGAACTATAATTAACAAAGCCTACATATAAAGTATAAGATCACTGTCCCATTAATCTCTCAATAATATAATCCTACTTTCCAGAAATTGTTTAACAATTTCTATAGTTTGTTCTCATGCTTCTCTGAATGCTATACTTTATTGCTGCTTTTGGTATATTATCTTTAGATTTTTCCATCGATTTTCATAACAAGTAGAGATTATGTTCACATATGCCATGAATTCCAACAATCAAACTTCACTCAATAAAGTTATATCACTATCTAATTATTTTTTAAACTACATAATTCTATTTACCTTTACTGTATGTTATATTCCTTTGCTTCTTTTATCTCATCACTTTTTAAATGTTTGATCATTGGTCATATTGTGTTATTGATAATTATTCCCTGGTGTTCTAGGTCACTGTAGCATTAAGGTTTATATACTTCACTGATAAGTAAAGGAGCTAGACATTAACAAACAAGAAGGAAAATAATATTGCTATTGTACCTTAATAATCAAATGGTTTGTGGTTAAGAGCCACCAAGTTGGTTCAGACTCATAGTTACTGATGGAAACACTGCCCTATGCCACCATCACAATTATTGCTTGGTTTGAACTTATTTTTGTCATGACTGTATTACTCCAGCTGATTGAGTGTTATATTCTTCTAATTGACACTCCATTTTACTGAGCACAATGGTCTTTTCCAGAAGTGCTCCTTCCTAGTAACATGTCTAACATACATGAGAGTAAGTCGTGCCATCTTCACTTTTAAGAATCACGGTGGCTATACTTCCAGAGGGATTTGATCCTTAATAAACTTACATAATAGTTGTTGGCAGTGTTAAGTGACATCAATTTGCTCCTGACTCACCACAATCCTATATCCAACAGAGTGAGACATTGCCTGATCCTGAGCCTTTCTCAGAATTGCTATGTTTGAGCTTATTGTTACAGCCTTTGTGTCAATCTATCTCCTCAAGGGGTTTCCTCCTTTTTTCTGACAAGTGTTATATCCTTTTCCAGAGACTGTTTTCTCCTGAAAATATGCCCAAAGTACATGACATGGAGTCTCCCCATTGTCAATTACGACGAACATTCTGGCTGTCCTTCTTCCAAGACCCATCTGTTTACGTTTTTAGCAATCCATGGTGCTTTCTCTATTCTTCTTCGGCTATATAATTCAGATGCATTGCTTCTTTGTCAGTCTTCCTCCTCAGCATCCAACTTCCCTATGTATGGGAGGTGAATGAAAATATCATAGCTTGGGTCAGGCACAATTTAATCATCAAAGTGATATACTTGCTTAACAAAAATTAAAGAGATCGTGTGCAGAAGAAATTCCCAATCTAATATGAAATTTGATTTGTGACTGCTGCTTCCATGACCATTGATTGTGGATCCTTCACAACTTTTATTCAATGTGTCTGTTAATGTCTTCTGCCTTTTAAATTGTATCATGCATATTTTTATTGTTGAAGCATTGCCTTTCCTATAGATTTTAGACACTAGTCTTTGATCCTATATAACTTTGCTATTTTCCCCCTATTCTTTGGGTTTTCTCATTAATGATTTGATGAAGTCTTTTGTTGTACATAGGTGTCCTATTTTTAGTACATCCCAGCCGTCTCTCAGTTTTCTTCTGTGTACGTTCTTCATTATCTTTGACAGTGGTTTTATACACTAAGAATTGAAAATTTTGGAAACAAAGGAGAAGGAACAGTAGTAATTTAAGGGGTTGGTGATATAAATTAAGCTAGAGATCACATGATAGAAATTTTCAAGACCAATGACTTCTTCATCGCAAATACCTTGTTTTCCCTCAATAACACAAGAGATGACTAAACAGCAGATCTTCACAGATGAAATAAACAGAAATCAAATCAACTATTTCAGTGTAAAGAGATGAGAGAAAGATCAATAGTATCAGCTAAAACATGACCAGGACCCAGCTGTGGAACAGACATCCAATTTAGGACATGTAATAAAAGAGAGTATTGTTGATGCCAGATGGATCTTGGCTGAAACCAAGAATATCAGAATGCTGCTTAGCTGTGTTGTATTGACTATTCAAAGACTCAGACAGTGTGTACCTTAACTATGGATAGCCTCAAGATGAGTGGAAATTCCCTAACACTTCACTGTGCTCCTGCAGAACCTGTCCTGGTTCCAGAGATAGTAGTATGAACAGAACAAAGGATTAAAGCATGGGTAAAACACAAGAAAGGTGTGAGTTGGTGTTGCATCATTTCACCCTACTTGTTCAATATATAAGATGAAAAAATAATCATGAAACCTAGATTCTATGAGGAAAATACAGTATCAGGATTCTAGGAAGGCTTAGGAAGGCTCATCTGTGATAAGAAAAGGACACAGCCTTGCTTGCTGAAGTGGGGAGTGCATGAAGCACTCACTGATGAAGATCAAGGACAGCATTCTTAAATAGGAATTGCAACTTGAATGTGAATAAAACAAAAATCCTCACAACTGTACCACTAGATAGCATGATGGTTAACCCGCACACACAGGCAAAAAGATTGAAGCTGTCTGGGATTTATCCTCATGCTCATGGAAGCAGCAGTCAACAGGTCTAATTATGCATATAAATTCATTAAAGAATTGAAAAGCAAGGGTATTACATACTTTGTGGACTAAGGTGCACCTGATCCAAACCATGGTATGTGCTGTTGCTTCATATGCAGGTGGAAGTTCGACATTAAATAAAAAAAGACTGAAGACTAATCAATGCATTTGAATTATGGTGCTGGCAAAGAATATAGAAAGGATCACATACTTTCAAAAGAACCAACAAATCTATCTTGGAAGAAATACAGCCAGAATGCTCCTTAGAGGGAAGGATGGCAAGACTTAGTCTCATGTACTTTGGGCATGTTATCAGGAGAGAGTCAGTCCCTGAAAAAGGACGACATACTTGGCGAGGCAGAGAGGCCTAGTAAAAGGGAAGACACTGGACAAGATGGACAGAGTGGCTGAAATCATGCATTTAGGCATAAGAACAATTGCGAGGATGGGCCAGACAAGGCGGTGTGTCCTTCTGTTGAACACAGGGGCAGTATGAGCCAGAACCGGCTCCATGGAATCTAATAAACATATTAGGGCCCTAAAGTTAGTCCTTATTTTCTCATTGGTGATCTTTATGGTGTTAAGATTGACATATGGATTTTTAATCCATACTGAGTTCCATTTTGTACATGAGATTATGTCTGGGCTCTGTTTAATTCTTCTGCCAATGGACATTCCATTTGGATGGATGCATTTATTCTTGGTTATCTGTTCAGTTCCATTGTTCTGCAAGTCTATCATGCTACCAGTGTCAGGCTATTTCCCTCTCCCTCCCTACAGTTTTATTGGCTTAATTCACATATCATACAATTCAGTAGTTCAATTGTATCAAGAAGAGTCGTACAATCATCACCACAATCAGTTTTAGAGCATTTTATTCACTCTTGTATAAATTATTATCATCTCCCTTTCTGCTCCTCCCCATTCCCATCCCCCACAACCACCCTGTCATATCACCAAGGAACCATTCATCCAGTTACTATCTCTATAGATTAACTGTTTCTGAATTTCATATACAGAAAAACATTAAGAAACAATCAAAAACCTTACAAATATAGCAAAGTAAAACAGATTAAAAAAACTCATACAAAAAGAAAGCTGAAATCATTAAAAGCTAGAACTAATTTAGATGGATCATAAGGGAGATCAAATAATAGGGCACTAAATTATAATCTGTCTCTTCAAAATTCCCCTTTGCAATGTCTTCATGTTAGCAAGGCTATTTACAGTCCTAGTTCATGGTCAGAGGGGATTCACCAAGAGCTTAATCCATACATTTTTATCCACTCTTTTTTCTTTGACTAAAACAGCTTTAAAATGGGCTGGTTTGTCTACTCTGGCTGTGTAATGTAGCTTGAGGTTGGGAAGTATGAGGTATCCTACTTTATTCTTAGCAAATACTGCCATGCTTATCCTAGGTCTCTTTCCTTTCCACATAAGGGTGTCGATTATTTCCCCTATTAATTAAAGAATGACACTGAGATCTGGATTAGAGTTGGATTATTTCCTAGGTTGCTGTGAACAGAAAGCATTGGCATTTTCACAAGATTCCATCCTAACTATGAGGATGGAACATCAGTCACATATATGTTCCTTTTGCTTTTTTGTAGTAGTGTTTTGCAGTTTGCGTTGACCAGTTTTTGTTTTGATGGCTTGGTTTATTCCTAAATATTTTATCTTTGGGTTGGCTACTATAAAAGGTATTGTTTTATTGACTTCCTTTTCAGAGTATTCTTTGTTAGAATACAGGAATCCAGTTGAATTTTGTTCCTTGATATTGTATCCAGCCTTACTGCCAACTCTCTCAATGATTTCCCACAGTTTCATCATCTTTGTGGATTTCTGTGTCTAGATTAATATCATCTGCAAATACAGTTTTGCTTCTTCTTTGCCAACTTGGGTGTATTTAATTTCTCTTCCTCACCTGATGGCTCTGGATTGGACTTCCTGCACGAGATTGAAAGAGATAAAGGACATCCTGGACTAGGCGCCAGGAACCCTGGTGGTACAGTGGTGACAAGCTGCATCTGATAAACAGTTATAGTCTCAGAAATTCACAGCAGTAGTTCTACACTGTTCTATGCGGTCACTATGAGTCAGCCTCTTCTTGATGGCAGTGGATTTAGTCTTTCTGTAGTTATTAATAGCATAAGAAATGTAATAGGTAGATTTATTGTGCCAACCTGGCAATGAAAAACATGTGAGACTAATAAGGTCACAGTTTGATTGGAGGGCAAAGAGATAAATGGCTTGGTAAGGCCCTCCCCTCTCTCTGTCTTGCTCTCTGGTGATTGGACCAGTATGTGGCTGCTTTAGCTAGTTTTCTGCTTCAACTTGTGAGCTACTCCATTTGTGGGACAGCCAACCCATGGATCGTGTCCCTAGAGCATGAGGTATTTTCGAGACTGTTTCACCACACTGCTGGTGTGTCCATCTCTTGGGCTTGAGGCTGGGGAATTCTGTCATCTTGCATTGCTTGAGTTTGATATCCTATTGGGGCCTTCTACACTAAGTTCTTGAGCTGCTGACTGTGGGTGATCTGCCCTGCTGTTTGCTGCCTCTGGTCAGATTGTGCCTGCATTGCCTGAATGAAGACTCAGTCGTCTGCTCCCTTGACCTTGGACCCAGCAGCCCTTGTGAGTTGAACTGAGCCCTCTGTACTGCTGTGTGGACTAATTAGCTGTTATATTCCTTCATGCTGTATAAATCTATCCATATATCTATATAATCCTAAGTGTCCTGATTTTGTTTCTCTGGAAACCCCTGCCAAATACAGAATGCTTTCACCTTCTCATTGAGTCAAATGTGTGCCTTTGGCTTGGTATATATGGCTCTTTTCATGTTGTCAAATTTATTTACTTTTCCTATATTTCTGAATATTTTTTCTGGATTTTTGTCTAATGTCTTTTCTGGATCAATTGGTATGATTATTTAGTTATTGCCCTTTGTTTTATTTATATTAATTATATTGATTTTTTTCTAATACTGAACTGGCCTTAAATACCTGGGATGAATCTCACTTGCTCATGTCTATTTTTGTTCTTGTTTTTGATATCTTGTTGAAATCTACTGGCTATGATGTTTGAGAATTATTCATTAATGTTCATAAGGGATATATTGTGGTATAATTTTCAATTCTGGTTATTTTGGATTCCTAAAATGAATATATGAGAGTTTGATATTTTTCATTTATACTAGAATAGTTTGTGTAAAATGGTGTCAAATCTTTGCTGAATGTGTGGTAACATTCCCTGGAACAACTGTCTAGTCCTGGACTTTATTTAAATTGTAAGATTTTTAATGATCCAATCTATTGTTGAGGTTTTCTGCATCAATCTCTGATAATTTGAGATAGGAATGTGTGATAGTCTGGTCTACTGAGGAAGAAAATGGCTACATATAAAAAAAAAAAAGCACAAAGGGAAAATGTTCCATGTGGACTCTGTTACTCCAGTCCACTTGTGAAGGTGTAAGCCTATGCATCCTCAGAGTACTCAGGACTCCTGAGAAATTAGTTTGGCTCAGTTGCATTAAAGTTGATTGTGGAAGAGGTGGGGTGGTTGATCCACTTGCTTTCCCATCTCCAATCTACACACACAGCTCTAGGCATGTGGATATTTCCAGAGTGTTTTGATAAGTCCATTTAGCTTTCAAATTCTTTGTCTGATAGTCCAGGCTTGGCTTTTATTTCCTACATGGTTTTTCCTACTATTTTTAGAGTGATTCTATAGGGCATCTGGCTAAGGTAGCTATCTTAACCTAGAAACATTTGCTTCTTGAATTTGGAATATTTAATATATACCATTCCTTTACCTATCTTAGTTTAGAACTAAGAAAGACAAGAAAGGCTAAGAGAAAGAGCGGAGGGAGATGTAGGGCCTACTAAACATGGTCACATATAGAACTCTTAGAGAGCATGGCTTTGCTGTTTTAGTGGAGTGAGCATAGAACAATGAATTTTGAAATTAAGTACACTTATTCAGCCTTTTAATGTAAAAGTTCAATCCCAAACTAAAAGATTATTCATTCAAACCATGTCCAAAGGGGGGAAAATCACTTTAGACTATTCCTTTATCCTTTCATCTTCCCACTAATTCATATATAAATGAATTATCTGAATAGTAGTTTTATATTAAATCATGCCCCTTTTCCCTTTCTTCATATGTTCAGCTATGGCAGGTTTTGGCTTTGTATTCTCAGGTTGCAGAGCCCCTCCCAAATTTTGTGAACTTTGTCAACTTCTTCAACTATTTCATCAGTCCACCAACGTTTACCCATCCTCAGTCACCACATCTATCAATTGGATTCTGAATGACAGCAATCCTACAGGACAAAGTAGCACAGAGCCTGCAGGTTCCCAAGGCTGTAATATTTACAGGAGCCAAAAACTGCCTCTTTCATCTGTACAGCAACCGGTGGATTCAAATAACTGAATTGTTGTTAGCCACCCAGCCTGTAACTCAGTCTTCTACCAGACGTGACTGTAAGGAGAGACCTGGAATTTTGTTTCTTAAAGCTCACAGACTTGAATCTCTATGGCACAATGCTATTCTGCACAAGGGATTTGCCATGATTCAAAATCAAGTGGATGATGACTAGATTGATTATTTATTTTATTTGCCATTTAGCTTGTGTCTGAAACCCATACCTGGTCAGAGCTGTCATTAATTAAGCATCTTTTTCACCGGAAAGACACCATAGCTGAACCCAACCCGGGGAGGGGGCAAAGAAAAGAGGCATGCTTTAAATATTTATCTACTGATTAAATAATTCATTTAGAGAAGTAGTAGTTGAAGTGATGCAACTTTGATTTGAAAAAAAGCTTCATGAAGAAATATCTTCTTTGAAATTTTTTACATCACATGTCCCATATGTACATGAAAATGCTCTAGTCACATACTTCCACCGTCAGCACCGTCACAGGAATCTTCTGTTTTTGTGTGGGAGCCTTTGTCTTGGCACTCTCCGCTCTGCTTCACAATGTGGACTGATTGATCACACCTCTTTTTCCAACTTTTTTCCTCAGGTTTTGGATCATCTTCCGAGTTTTGTCAAGTTTGTCAGTAACTTCAAGTACATCATCAGCCTCTATCAGCATCAACTCATCAGTCCCCACATCCATTGTCTTCATTTCCATACTCAGTTTTCAGATTTTCATAAAACTCATTTGCTTAAATTATGGTCAGTTATCTTACTTTAATACTGTTTTAGGACATCGGGAAAAAACGTTTTATAAATGTGTGATTTACCTCTCCATTTAAAAGTTGATGCTACAAATAATAGGAATTCTATGATTTTAAACATTTAAATAATTTTACTTTACATAATAAATACATTATTTTACATAATTCTAATATGCAAGTAGCCCTTGACTTATGATGGTTTCATTTTAATGAATCCGTTTTAGGTCAGTTCTAACAAAAATTGAATACCTCATTTTTTAATATTTTATTGGGGGGCTCATACATCTCTTATCACAATCCATCCATCCATCTATTGTGTCAAACACATTTGTACATAGGTTTCCATCATCATTCTCAAAACATGTGCTTTCTACTTGATCCCTTGGTATTAGCTCCTTGTTTTTCCTCTCCCTCCCCACTCCCTCCTCCCTTATGAACCCTTAATAATTTATAAATTATTGTTTTGTCATATCTTACACTATCCAATGTCTGCCTTCACCCACTTCTCCACTCTCCATCCCCCAGGGAGGAGGTTATATGTAGATCCTTGTAATCTGTTCCCCCTTTCTCCTTACCTTCCCTCCACCCTCCTGGTATTGCCACTCTCACCACTGGTCCTGAAGGGATCATCTGTCCTGGATTCCCTGCTTTTCCAGTTCCTATCTGTAACAGTGTATATCCTCCAGTTCAGCGAGATTTGTAAGGTAGAATTGGTATCACGATAGTGGGGGGGGGCATAAAGCATTCAGGAACTAGAGGGAAATTGTATGTTTCATCATTGCTACACTGCACCCTGACTGGCTCATCTCCTCCCCACAGCCCTTCTGCAAGGGATGTACAATTTCCAACAGATGGTCCCTGGGTCCCCACTCCCCCTCATTCACAATGCTATGATTTTTTTTTTTTTTTTGTCTTTGATGCCTGATACCTGATACCTTCGACATCTTGTGATCTCACAGTCTGGTGTGCTTCTTCCATGTGGGCTTTGTTGTTTCTCAGTTAGATGGCCCCTTGTTTATCTTCCAGCCTCTGGGACTCCAGAAACTCTATCTATTTACATCTGAGCACCATAAGCTTTCTTCACCACCTTTGCTTATGCACCCCCTTTGTCCTCAGTAATTGAATCAGGACAGGCTGATGTGCTTCTTCCATGTAGGTTTTGTTGTTTCTAAGCTAAATGGTCACTTGTTTATCTTCAGGCCTTTAAGACTTTGGATGCTACGTCTTTTGGTAGCTGGGCACCATCAGCTTTCTTCACCACATCTGTTTGTGCACCCATTGTCTTCAGCAATCCTGACAGGCAGGTGAGCATCTCAGACTGCCGAATTGTTAGAACAAAGTGTTCTTGTGTTGAAGAAGTACTTGAGCAGGGGCCTATTGTCCATCTGGTTCCTTAATACGAAACCTATAAATATATGTACATAGATCTATTTACCCCTCATCGTATATAAATATATTTACATCTTTATATGCCTATATTTAGATCTCGATAACTACTCATTGCCTCCTAGTTCTTCCCTCTTTTTCTTTGTACTTTCCTCTTGTCCTACTATCATGTTCAATCTTCATTTGGGTTTTAGGAAATCCTCTCCGTTACATTGCTCTTGATCCAGCCCTGCCAGACCTCTTACACCCTCCTCACCACCATCGTCACTGATTTTGGATCACTTGTTCCCTTGTCCCTGGGTTTGTTAACACCTACTTCCTTTCTCCCACCTCCCCTTCTCCCAGGTCCCCCCAGAACTGTCATCCCATTGTTCTCTCTTCTGGCTTGTTTATCCCATCTATCCCTTCTAGTGAATACCTCATTTTTTTGATAAGTTTTCATTTTTGTTTACTTAGATTATAAGTAATCTAATTTTTACTTATCTTCGGGTATAGAGAATGAAAGGAGTACTTATAAATTCACGGATGGATTTTAATACATATGAAAAAATATACAAACCATAAAAATGTACACTAAAGATGAACAAGTGTTCAAAATCAATATTTTGTCAGCTCAGGTAGTACCCACCACTTGTGGACATTTTTGTATCATCCAGACTCTACTTGGAACAGGGAATGGAGCTTCTAGTGAGGAAATTAATGTGAATTGTCAGTAAAGTTATTTTATCTTTATATATTTCACAGTAACATATTACTGCTTCCTGAATGTACCCATTGACTTAAGCAAAAGTTTTATTTACTTTAGAAAAAGCTCTTGCCAATCTTTTTTTGCTGTAAAATTTTTGATTCTTATCTTCTTCCTCTTCATCATGATTTCTCCTCTTTCCTTTTCAAAACCAGCAAATGCTAATCTATACATTCTTCCTTTGCATGTGATCTAAGAGGTATTATACAACTATGTTATATCAGTGATCTCAAGTTCTAACTACAATACGCTTGCTATGGAGATGATGTTCCCCAGTGACATGTTCCATCATATTATCTTGAACAAATGCTTGGGAAGTGTTCATATAACTCAGTAATTTTTCCATGTCTCCTCCTTCATTTGCCCATGGTTCCTTCCCAGAAAGAAGCAATATTTTAAATACACTGATGGTCATTAATGTGGTTCACCAGAAGTCAAATGTCATGTAAGCCTGGAAATGCATGTTGGCCAATGGATCCCCGGTGGTGCAGCACTTTAGCATGATTTGGTTTCTAACTGAAAGTTTGCCAATTCAAACCCATCGGTTACTCTGAGGGAGAGAGAGGTGAAAGTCTGCTTCCATTACTATTACAGCCTTAGAAACCCTATGGGGTAATTCTACTCTGTCTAAATAGATTTGTCAACAATGGGTTTGATTAGACTTTTGAATAAGGTGAAGAAGAGATATACCATGCTTTGCATTAGACCACATGTTCTACCTTCAATTAATATTTATTATCCCTTTAACAGTTCATCACTCATTCAGTTCTTTTTTCACGAATCTTAGATTCTGCAGTTGCCATTAGAATGTCAACCCTATATAAGCCTGCACTCCCTTTACCCATCTCCCACCACCACATCCCTTCCCTTGCAAAACTGAATTCCAGTTCAAGCAAACCTCAGTCTGTTCTCTGCCCATGTTCATACAGCAGAATGAAGTATCATGGTGAAAATATATCTATATTGAATTGTCTTATTTTAAACATTTGATCGTGATTCTCAAGTGACAGTGCAGTACTTTGTGGCGATGGCATTCGATTCAAGTTGCCTATCCATGTGCTATCAGGAATACTTTTTTTACTTCCCATTGTTTCCCTTTTTTTTTTTTGAAAGAACCAGAAGAATAGTATTGTCTTATGTTCTCTTTGTTCAGTTTTAAATTTACAAGTATCCCTGTGTCTTTGTCTACAGCCTCTACCATAAACTTTCTGGACAACAAAAACAAACACAAAAAACAAAACAAACAAAACCTGATCTTTGCTTATTTAAAAAAAATGCAAAAAAACCTGATCTTTGCTCCTATCTATTATCAAAATTCATACTCTCTCATTTTCATAGCCTCTTGCTGGTTCAGGAAATTTACTGATAAAATCATCACTTTATTTTCCAAAATCATGTTTTTCCCACATACTAGCTTTTTCTGTTTAGCATAAAATCATGAGATTTTATTTACTCACTAATTTATTTTAAATCCTGTCTAGAACAGCATATTTTCATTAACCCATTCATTCTTTTCTTAGCAACATTTGCATTATAAATTGTCTGTGGTCCTCTCCTATTTCTTACTTCATGTTCTCCTGTCCACTCATGAGACCAGATTTTTCATAATAACATATGGATAACCTTGAGAAGAATGTGAAGTAAAACACTTCACTGTGCTTCTTTTGAACTTGTACATGTACAAACAAGCAGTTGTAGAAACAGAACCAGGTGTGCTACATAATCTAAAAGGAGGAACGGTGTGGGACAATATGTATCCTCTCCCCATACTTATTCAATCTATACGATGAGAAAATCCATAGAGAAGCTTATTTAGATGAAGTAGAATGAGGCATTAGGATTGGAGGAAGGCTTATTAGCCTGAGATATGCAGAATACACAACCTTGCTTGCCTAAAGTGAAGAGGATTTGAAGCACTTTGTGTGGACTATCCAGAATTTTAGCATTTCGTACAAATCAGTGTCAAGACAACTAAAATCCTTTAGTAATATATGATGTCATGATCAATCAAGAAAAATTTGAACATTTCCAGAAGTTTTTCTTGCTGAGATCCATCAATACTTATGGAAGGAGAGATTGAAAGAAGTGTGGCATTGGGTAAATTTGCTGCAAAATACCTCTTTTAGAGGTTTTAGGAGCAAGGATATTGCTTTGAAGACTAGGGCGCATCTGACCCAAGCCATGGCATTTTCAAAAGCCTCATATGCATATACAAGACAGGAAAAGAGTCAATGTGTTTGAATTGTGGTACCGGAGAAGCATATTCAAAATGTGAACTGCTAAAGGGGCTAACAAATCTGTCTTAGAAGGAGTATGGTCAGAGTGCTTTTTTAAGGGCAAGGATGGTAAGACTTACAGATATTAGACCCGTTTGCAGGAATGACCAGTCCCTGGAAAAGGACATCATGCTTGGTAAAATAGAAAGGTAGTGAAAAATAAGCCCCTGGAGGAGCTGGATCGACACAATGGCTATAACAATGGGCTTAAGCATTGGAAGCATTGTGAGGGTGACGTAAGACAAGGCAGTGTTTCGTTCTGTTGTCCATAGGTAGTTATGTGCAGGAAGCAAATTGACGGCACTGAACAAGAACAACATTTTCAATGTGTCATAAGGAAAGGACAAGACCAACGTCTCACAAAGAAGGTTAGATCAAATGAGGAAATGGATTGACACAATAGGGTGGGCCATTGTGACTCAAACCCCACCATGTATGCTACTAAATATCGAGTGCACCTTCCAAGTGAAGGTGTTTTCAATGACTTCATATGTGAAAACTGGACTGCGAGTAGAGAGGATTGGAGAATAATTGATGCACTTCATTTGTAGTACTAGGTTTCAGCATGGAGAAGGCGACTGCAAGTACCATGGACTGCCAAAAGACTGAACAAGTCTACTTCAAAGGAAGTCCACATATATACTTGCAATGGCTTAGGAAATGAGTGTCCTTGGGTACTACGCTATTTTTAAATCTTGTAATAAAATCAGATACCCATACTTTCTGATCCTTACCACACTGTTTTCTTATAGCAATTTGTTTTGATTATACCCAGTGGAAATAAAATGGTTTTATCAAGATATGGTACAATTGAAAGAAATAAAATGGAATCTACTGTTGGGATTGAACTGTCTTAGGCTAGTTGTTTGCCTGGTTCCAAGAGATATTCCATACCTTTGCTTTTGTCACCCATATTTTAAAATGCCCCCCAGAAACCCAGTGAATTATCTTTTGACCTGTGGGTTACCTCAACATATTATTCAGGAATTGTTGACTTATACAGTACATATTAGAATATTTAGGGGAAATCACTTCTTTTGAAATATACTTAGAGTCAAAGACATGAAGAATTACATTTTCTGAAATGCATATAAGTCCAGAGCCAAAAGAAGGCCCAATTACCATCTACTTCTCTGAATTTGCTCCATAGATAGATGAAGACATCGAAACAAGCTACAGGACTTGTTAAAGGAAGATGGACAAGTTAATACAATCTCTAGGTTGTATCACTTTTGTTGTTTCTCCTCACTGACTAGTCTTGTCCACTGAATCCTGGGGATCACGGTGTGGGTTCATTTCCTAATCTTGATTATGGAAGGATTCTATTTGCTCAATAAATATCTCTATAGCTATGTCTAAAAATCAGCTTGGCAACTACATGGCAGTCTATATTTTCACATCCTGATTCCTTGGAAAAGTGAGTTCCTATGATCAATCAAGATATACAACCCAAACTTTATTTTGCTTACTGATCTGAATGAAAATTAGTCTTAATTGCCTCCTTTTCAAAATCACCTATATTCTATTATAAAATGCTTGTCAAGAATATTCTCAAACTCATTGTCATCAAGTCAATTTTGACTCATGTTTAGACTCTGTACCAACAATGATTGGCTAATGTGCAATCATTTCATGCATAGCTACTAAGCTGTCAGGGCTCCTTCAAATAAGGGTATCCTCAACTGTATTTTCCTGTGTCACTCAAATTCAGAATAGTCGATGAAAACCAAGTAGGTAGTCATGAAGGATGTGAACCACTAATTCACCTGCAATTTCTATTAAAAAGCATGCATTATTATTCTACCGATAGTATGGCTAAGAGTGGGGCTGCTAACAGCAATGTCAGCAGTTCAAAACTACCCCGTGCTCCTCAGGAGAAAGGCGATGTATTCTATTCCTTGAAGCTGTCACAGTCTTACAAACCCAATGGGTTCTACCTGTCCTATTCAGCTGCTATAAGTTGGCACCTGCTTGAAGGCAGTAAGTTTTGAAAGTTTATCAATGATCCCGTTGATTAATGCAATAAGCGTCTTATCTATTTGCATATGTTGTTATAGTGCTGGGAATTCAATGTGGTATAAAATATTTACTCTTGTTCAAAATCTAGTATAATAGGCAGAAACAATTATTTCTAAAGAAATATGAAGACTGGTATAAGATAATACATTTTAATACTAAAGACAATGAGCAGGATATTTATGGAGTTCAGAGAACAGTTCAAAAACAAGAGAATAATTAAATCAAAGGAGAAAAATAACTGCTCATAAAGAAAAGACAATAATATTACATACAGGAAGCTAGCAATCATAACTATAGTAAGGACAGACAAGTTCAGGATATTTCCAGGAGGGATTTCATAGTGAGGTGCGTTGGAATTCAAGAATGAAATAAAGATAACGATAAAAAGCGACTTTAGAAGGGTATGAATGTGTGAAGCGAGTCTTAGCAGGGTTAAAGATCATCTAGCAGGCACTCTGTGTCACAGCATGTTTTGTACATTGAGTCCAGGGATCAACATGACAGAACACAATTAGCCTAAAGGGGTTTTTCAGCTGTAACCCTCAAAGAGCTCTGGCGGCATTGAACTGTGAGCACAAGCTTGGTGCTTCCAACCTACCGACTGCTCCAAAGAGAATGGTGAGGCTGGAAAAAGGAAGCCATCTGAATCCGTGAAGATTTCCAGTTTCCACGGCACTGGATAAGGTGGCTGAATAAAGATGGACTCACAGACAAAGGGTTTTGTTTGGTTTGGTTTTCATCTTTAAGGCTCATGTTACACTTTTTCCCTACAGAGCCGTCACATTTTCCAACCCAAACCCTTGAATTTGCAGTTTGAGGCTTCTCTAAAAAAGAACTCATTGAAAAGTTGTGTACTTTTGGGTCTTTTTCTGTAGTGTCTTAATGATAAGAATTAACTGTATTTGAACTGTAATGATTATTTGAGCCTAGGAATTTATTTAATTTTTTAAATGTTAACTTATAATATAAAACTTGGATGATGTCAATCTTGAGCTCCTCATTAACAATTCAATGAGAAAATGCTTTTAAGATCATCTGTTCAATTTAAAATTCATTAAACTGTACCACTTGACATTTCCACAATAATGTTTTAATTTTCTCTTGGCATATTCCTTAAGGCAGTGCTAGTACATTCTAATAACCACCAGAATAGAAAACTGACATAACGAGAGAAGATGTTGTAATATTGAAAGACTCTGTGGGCAAAATATTGAATTATGAAGGATATCTCTGAAACAAAAATAATTAGCCACTGTTCACTCATTTCAAGAGGCAGCATATGAACCTTTTGTCCTGAGAAAGAAGTCCAAGTTGCATTGATGACATCAGGAAAACAGGGTGCCAGGAATGAACAGAACACCAATCTGTTGAATATGTAGCTATCTTCCAAATGTCTTTGTACAGAAAAGCAAATGCTTCTAGCGCTTAATCAGCATGTTCAGTAGACTGGAAGAGATTCATGCTCATGCACATGCACATTTGAAACAGAGGTAAGACAACTGATTGAACATAGGCTCAAGCAATATCATTAATATCACATGGAAGTAACATTTCATTGAAGGTGCCTCAAAGCAACCACAGCATCACATCAATAGGGAACTGTCAGAAAGTCAAACAAGATGCTCAAGAGGACATGGCACAAGGAATATCATTGCTGATGTCAACTGAATCTTTGCTAAAAGCAGAAGATCCCAGAAAGGTGTTGACTTGTGCTTTATTGACAATGGAAAATCAATTGACTGGGTGGACCATATAAAACTATGGGCAGCAGTGTAAAGAATGGAAATTCCAGAATATTTCATGTTGCTGACATGGAACCTGTGTGTAGACCAAGTTGCCTTCCCTTAGCTGTCATTGAGTCAATTTTGATTCAAAGTGACCCTATAGGACAGACTAGAAATGGCCCTGTGGGTTTCTGAGACTGTAAGTGTTTACAGGAGTAGAAAGCTTCAACTTGCTCACCAGAGTGCCTTGTGGTTTGAACTTCTGACCTGGTGGTTTTCAGTATAACACATAGTCCATTATGCCTTTAGAGCAAGGTGCAGTTATTTGAGTAGAATAAGTGGATTTTGTATGCTTTAAAATCAGGAGAAGGGTGTGTGGGGGCTGTATACTTTCACCAGAGTTGTTCAATCTGTATGATTAGAGAATAATCTGAAAATGGACTATATAAAGAAGGATATGGAATCAGGATTATAAGAAGCTCATTAACAACTGGTGAGATGTGAATGATACAATGTTGCTTTGAGAAAGATGGTGGGGCTTGAAGCCTTAATTGATGAGATCAGTGACTTCAGCCTTTAATATTGATTGCACTTCAGTGAAAAGAACACCCAAATCCTCACAACTAGACCAATTAACAGCATCATTATAAATGAAGAAAATATTGAAGTTTTTCCTTGGATCCACAACCAACAGTCATGGAAGCAGAGGTCAAGAATACAGAGGATTCATTACACTGTGCAAACATGTTGCCTAAGGCTTCTGTAGACTGTGAAAGAGTCGGACTGTTATTCTGAAGATTGAAGCATATTTATCCATTCTATGGTATTTTCATTCACCTCATAAACACAAGAATGCTGCACAGCAAATGAGGAACACTGGAGAAGAATTGATGCATTTGAACTAGGGGGTTGCCAAAGAAGGTTGATTGTGCCATGGCCTGTCACTAGAACGAAAAGATCTGTCTTAGAAGAAACCTGGCCAACCTGCTTCTAGAAGCCAGCATGATGAGATATCGACTCATGCACTTTGGATATGTTATCAGGAGGAACTAGTTCCTGGAAAAAGACCAACATGTTTGGTGAGACATAAGGGTGGCGAAAATGAGGAACGCCACCACAGAGATGGATTGCTACCATGGGTGCAAGATGGGTTTAAGTTTAACAATAATTGTGAGGATGGTTCACAACTGGGAAAGTTGCATTCTGTGGAATATGAGTTGGAACTGTCTAGAGGGCACTATTTAATAACAACAATGACAACCGAAGAGAAAATTGCCTTTTAAGTTTGTAGATTTATAGTTTACCCAATTTAGTGACTGCAAAGAACTTGAGCGGCTGTGCTCAGTCCAGAGTTATCTACTGTTATGTCCAAGTTCAAGTGGGAAAATGCCATTTTGATAAAACTCAATACTCATTACCATTCAGTCAATGTAACCTTATATGACAGGATAGAACTGTCCCTGTGGGTTTCTGAGACTGTAACTCTCTATGGGAAGAGAAAGCCCTGTCTTTCTCCCTCAGAGTGGCTAGTGGTTTTGAACTGTTGATGTTGCCGTTTGCTGCCCAACACACAATCACGATGCCACCAGGACTCCTGGGGAAGTGAAACATCTAAAGTATCAAAATGCAAAACTGCAAAATGTGAAATGCTTTCCTTCAGGATTAAGCAGCTATGTTATGCACAGTGGCAGGATGTCATGGGCACACTGCAGTAGTGCTAGCAGAGTGCTTTCACTTTATTCCAAGCTGTCCAAAAACTCCTACCCTCATCAGCTTGTACACTGCCCTTAATCACATGAAAGACTTGCCCTTGGAGCCCCTAGGTGGCACAAATGACTAATGTGCTCAACTGCTAACCCAAATGTGGAAGGTCCGCGTACACTTGAAGCACCTAAGAAGAAAGGCCTGCCAGCTTCTTCTGAAAAATAAATCTCTGAACATAATACTGAGCAGAGGTCTGTGACACATGTGGGGGCATCATGAATTAGAGCTGACTTGATAGGAACAGAATAACACTTTGACAACTAGCTAAACTTTCCGTGCAAGAAACAACATTATAAACACCTCTCAGTCTAGCTGGCACTGTCAGGTAACCACTGAACAGCTGACGGTGAGGCTGGTGGTTCACACTTATAGTCGCTCCCTGGGTTGCAGATGGGGCTCTGGCAATGTGTTGCAGAGACTTAGGAACCCTATAATGGGGTTGCTGGAAAACAGTGGGTGAATTGGTATACAAAAGAAATTCAAAAACATATGAGTTTACTTCTTGGAAGTGGCCCTGCCTTTCAATATCGTATAGGGGAAATGGAGTAGATTGCTTGGAATGAAATTAGATTGTTTATGAATTAGTCTCTGGAATAATGAATAAGGTGAGGAGCCTTACTTCCTGTTCAGTTTTATAAACTTTCTGTGCTCCAGGCAATGAGTGACCTGGTTGGTCAGAGCAATGCTGTAGAACACAGTAATAAAGCCAAGGGCAGAGAGAGGAGATCTCCCAAGAAGCAGATTTCTGTGAGGAATTCCCCAAGGCACTTAGATAAATTAACTTTGTATCTGTGACAAAACAGTTTCTCCCCCGTCCTGACAAACACGATTTTAGACTGAGAATTAACAGTTGTCCACTCTGCCTTGTACATTTACTCTTTCCTGGGACCGCTGAGCATCCTTCACGACGACCGTATTCCCTCCTGCTTCTCTGCTTGGGAAATGGAGATCATCACATGTACATTTCAACTCTGTCATCTCTTTTACGAAAGGCTATTGGGAAAAATTAAAAGTATTCATACCAAAGGTAATTATGACACTGTACATTTAGACACCATTGGTGAATATGCAGACTTCTGCATTTGCCTGCTTTATTCCACCATATGGTCTGAAACCTGGGTGGGAAGAACAGTTTCATAACACTTCAAACCTAGTTTGTTGGATGATTTAAAAGTTCAGAAGTTACTGAACAATGTATTAATATCAAACACATGAAAAATTTTGCTGGAAAGAACTTAAAGATGGTTGAGTAATACATCAAAAGGAAACTACCAGAAACTTATATTGAATCTAGGAGAGGACATGGAATAAAAAATATCATTGCTGATATTATATAAATTTTGGTAGGAGGCAGAGAATACCAGAAAGATATGTGGATAGGTGTTGTTTATTATGCAAAGACATTTTATTTTGTGGGTCATAACAAATTGCAGTTCACATTGCAAAAAAGTAGAAATTTTTATAACACTTAACTGTGCTCATGGAGAATCTGTACATAGATCAAGAGATTGTTATCCAAACAGAACTAGAACCTGCTGCAATATTTAAAATCTGAAAAAGTGTCGGTTAGGGTTGTGTTATTTCACCACATGTGTGTAATCTGTATGACAAGCGACCAAACTAAGAAGTTGGTCTGCATGAAGAAGAACAGAGCAACAGAACTGGAGACGCACACGCTAACCACAAATAGTTCTGTATGTCGATGTGACAACCTGGCTTTATGAAAGTGAACAAAACCAGAAGCATTTGGTGATAAACATTATGAAATTTCTCTTTCTAAGAACTCTCTACTAATGCACTGCTACAACCGTTTTTCAGTTATCTCCAGCAACTGTTTTTTTGTGTGTGATAGTAAGGAGATTTTCTTGTAAGTTGTGCATCTTGTTACATCATCCTTCATTGGAAGGGGCACAGACGGACCTCCTCCAGCCGGCCGGTGACTGTCCGACAAATCACCTGGCACAGACAGACGAGTGAGGGCCTCCAACATTTCCGTTGTTTTCCGTCCATTCCTAGAGGCTCGGTTTTGCTAACGCCTTCACTGCACGTTTGCTACCATCCATTCTGACCCTCTGCTGCCTCCTCGAATAGTTTTTCTCAAACAATTATTTTTCATACAATGACCGTATATCTGTTTTTGCTTCTTTTCTTGTTTTATGATGCATTCAATATTTTTCCATGGACGTCTTGAATAATGTAACTAGAGGCTTGAAATTTTTGTTCAATTATTTCAGTTGAGATATGCTGAGCGTTTTCTTCCTGCTGGGCTTTCTAACTCTGTATTTGCACATTTCACTATAATTTTATTTGTCTTTTATAGCTGCCATTTTCCCTTCAATTCCTTTACTTACTTCATCATTTCTTCCATATGCCCTCATTACTCTAGGCTAAAGTAAAAGTTTGAGGAGTTCCCTCTGATATCTAATTTGGCCTTTTCTTTCTTTAGGAATTCTTTTTGTTTTTGTAATGTATATGTTCTTGATGTCATCCCACAATGCATAGCTCATTTGTCACTGCAGTGTTCAATGCATCAAATCTATATTTGAGATGTTCGCTACATTCATGTAAGATAGTCTCTAGGTAGTACATTCGCTCTTATAGAGCTGTTTAATTTCCATATGTTTTAATTTTACCTGCATGTAAGACTGATGCTCTGTTTCTTGGAAGATCACTGATCTTCCTTTGGCTGAAGATATAAAGGTTCTCAACCATCTTTTCCCACCGACGGAGTCCATTTGACTCTAGCGTATCTAGCTGAAGAAATCTATGTATACAGTTCATGTTATTTAGGCGGTATAAAGTATTTTCAATAAAGCTTCACTGTCTTTAAAGCCCTATCACGTGATCTCCATTGTCATTTTTATCACCAAACATATTTTCTGACAATTGTATCTTTCCTATCCCCTCACCAAACTTTTGAATTCCAATAACCAATAATTTTCAATGCATATCAGCTGCATGTGTGATCAATTCAGACTGAAGTTGTTAGTGAAATTCTTCAATTTCATCGTCAAAATCTATATACATGAACTTGTGATGAGTAAGTGTGATTAATACTTTTACTAACTGAACTTACTTGAATGAGTGTAGACATTATCCTATCACATATAGCATTGTGCTTTAGGATAGATCTTGGAATGTTCTTGACAAAAATTCAACACCATTCTTCTTCAATATTTCTTTCTTGGCACAGGAACCCCTATGCTTGGCTAATTCCAAATGGCCATAATCACGCTAATTCAGCTCACCAGTACATAGGATCTCAGTGTTCCACTCCATTTCGAATGGCTTTCAATGTTCTTAGATTCACACTTAGTGCCTTCCACTGTGTGATGACTGATACATGTTTGCTCTGTTTCTTCATGTTTTGAATCACCCATCATGAGTAACAAAAGTCCAACAACCTTCAATCCATTCGTATCATCATGGCCGACTCGACTTTGAGAAGGCACTTTGTCCCCAATCACATTTTGAGTGCTTTCCCACATGAGGGATTCATCTTCTGGGAATGTACTGACAGTGCTATTCACAAGCTGTTCAGTGTCTAATCCCTCTAAAGAGGGCGCCCTAGTTCCTCTTCACAGTCTGTCCTCAATCTGGACGCTCTGTGGAAACCTGTTCTCCTTTGGTGACCCTCCTGTTATTTGAGACACCACTGCCATAGCTTCTCACATCGAAACACTCAAGTCAACATACTACAAAACGGACACATAAGTGATCAGTGAAAAGTATATTAAGGGTTTTTAAAATAATTTTGTAGCAGTTTCTTTAAAAATACCTTTTATTATGAATTGCGGAAAGGTTAACAAAGAAATTTGATTTTCCATCCAACATTTTGTTTTATTTTGTGTCATTAATTGCATTCCCACAAGAAAGCACCAGTTATTCCCTGTGAACTCCTACTTCTTTCCTAACCCTTTTGACTTCTGAACTTTGCCATTGGATACATGTAGATCTATTGATTTCAAATGGCTAATGATTGTGAGGAGTACTTCCTCCTGTCCCGTGTTTTTGTTTGTCTCATAGTTCTATTTTATTTATCTGCAAATCAAGCCCATTGTGAGATTCTGGTGTGCAGGAGGCTGTGGATGGCAGTGTAAGAACAAAGTATATTTGAAGGATCTACCCAGGAAATAAGCCTCTGGTGACTTCCCTCTTACCATAATTGGGGGATGGAAATAATCTAATTATCAGACAGATCATATTGGAGAGAAAACTTAGTAGATTAAAGTGATAAATCTGACTGCAGTAATTAAAATGTTGTCACTTGGTGTCCTTTTGGTACACTTTGTGCTTGATCTGGTTTTTAATATTTTCTCTGTGTGTGTTTGTGTATATTCATTTTACATGGTGGTATATTGTATTTTGTTGTGGTGGTATCCTTCCTGACTCTCTGTAATATGGTAAGAGGGTGTGGGTGTGCTGTTATCAAGGAGCTCAAGAAGGAAGTAAAGTAAATAAAATAAAATTGAAACTGACTATGGTAGCGATTGTAGAACGCTGCTTGATAGAATTGAACTATGGAATGGTATGGTGTCTGGACTAGCTTCTAATAAAATGGTTTGGAGAAAATTAATAAATAAAACAGCGTACAGTTGAAAAATAAAAATGAAACTGGAGCCCATTTGGGGAGTTCAGCCCCAGCACGGTAGGGAGGCTGAGGGTCATAGTCTCAGGGTTTCCAAAGTCTCAGGCTCAGCCGGCTCTTCTCCCTTTAAATTGTGTTCCACATTTTTTTCTTCCCCACTCTTCAGGACATTCTAATGTGATCCCTTTCAGAAGTGGTAGTCATGGTAGCTGGGCACCATCTAGCTCTTCTGGTCTCAGGTTTGTGGAGGTTGACCATCATGTGGTCCATTACATTGTTCCCACGAGTGTTTCACTTTAATCACCCTTGCTTAGGAAGAGATTAATAGTTCCATTTTAAATATATACCCACAAATTTTCAGACCTTGCTTCTGGTATTTTTTACTTAAATTCATTTAACAGAAAAAACCATTCTGTAGTCTGTGAGTTTATTGTTTTAGCACTGTGTCATTTACTTTCATTGAAAGGTTGCTTTCTTTTTCCCTGGCTCTACTTTATCCAACCTTGATACCCTCTCTAGTTATTAGAAACTCAAGATGTTCAAGATTTAAAGATGTTCCAAGTAGGTGAGATCAAGTCTTCTCATCCTCATTTCTAAGGAACCTCCGGCCACATTTTTCCTTGGACTGATCTTGGAAGATTGAAAGTAGTTAATATATATAAAATAATTTGTGAAATATTTAGACATGGTATATCTTTATATTTACTTCCTGTGGTAGTTACATAATCTGGTGTCAATTTGGGATGTGAGAGAATTTAGAGTGAAGAGGTGGAGGGTGTAGTCTAATGTCAATCAGGTTATAGCCAATGAGGTCTCTCTGTGGGCATGACTTTCTGAGGATGCTGGGAAACCTGGATTTCCTCCTTGGAAGCAGAAGGCTCTCTCTTTCTCTCTCTCAGATTACTCACTGAAAGACATTCTACTGACAAGACACATGGTCCTATGCTGATAGACCTCTGTGTCCTGGGAACTGGAGGAGCCATGTGGAGACCCCTGCCAGTGCTGAGACGCTTACAATGCCACTGGATCCACAAATCTTTCCACCCACTGGCCTGTGATCTTCCTGCATTCCATGTCATTGCATGTGTTTCATGAGTTTGAAGAGGACTTTATAGATTGGTATCAGACATATGGGCTAATATTAGATTTATGGAATTAACCGGACTGGACTAGGATGTTTTGTTAATATTCAATTGCTCTTGTATATAAAGCTCTTTGTTATACACATATGAGTGTCTATGAATTTGTTTCTGTAGGCTACCTGGATGAACACACTCCTCTAGAAATATATTCAAAATAGTTCATACTCATATTTATGATATATAAAAATAAAAAACACAAATATCTTATGTATTCAAATTTAATCAAGAACTTATGTAGATATTATAGTAAAATGGTTATCACAGATAATTTAATGTGAATCCATAGTTTGTATATTTGTGGCTTCAGTTTTGCTTGCAAAGATCCAATAGGATAAATGATACAATCTTTAAAACAAACAACAATTTTTTAATACAGATGAACAAAATGCTCTATTTTTCTAAAGAAACAAATCTGGAATTATGTACAAAACTTTCCATATGAAACTTATTTACCAAGTCTTAGTATAAACCTTTATTTATAGAAGGTGCTACAATGTAATCTCATTATAAATATTATCAATTTATACTCATTTATATTTGCTGTCTGTATTAGTCTGGGTACATTAGAGCAACAAATCCATAGAAACTCATATGTATGAGAGAGTTTTATATAAAGGGTAAGTGCACATCAAGAAAACATCCCTTCCCAGTGCTGCCCAAGCCCACAAGTCCAACATTAGCCCATTAACCCATATATCCAACACCAATACACAAAGTCTATGATGCCGACTGCAGGAGGAAAGCCGAATCAGTGAATGTATAAACATCTCTGTGCAGGCAGGGGTCTCCATACGGCTGCTCCAGCACCCAGGGCTGCATTGGGGTCGGTCCATGTGGCTTCTCAGGGATGTCTTGCAGGAAGTGAGCCTTGCCAGCTAAAGCAGGGAACTGGCTAAGGCAGCTTCACCCTTTTCAGACCATCAGAAAGCAAGAGACCCCAGAATAAAAAGGCAAGGCTCACTGAACCATTTATCCCTCTGCCCTTCAATTATCCCGCATGTGTTTATCGGCTAGGCTGGCAAAATAAACTTTCTACCTCACTGTCTTATATACTTGAGAATTAAAACATGAATAGGATATTTTGGTTATATCAAGTCCTAATACACTGAGTCATTTTCTCCTCCTCCTAGTTTTTTGGGGAAAGAGAATAGTTACACGCTTGAGAAATATTTTGCTGAAGTAGTATGAATTATACATATGTTTTAAATTTCCCTCAATCTTTCATATAAAATCACTTGGGGGTAGGGGGTCTCAAAAGCTATGACAAATTGTGCCTACACCTTAGAACTGCAATTTCAAAGAATATACTATACTCTGTAAAAAGTACATTTCTATTAATAAAGAACTTCATTAAAATTATTTTTAAATTAATATAAAATAGTACAAAGAATGCTTAAACAAAAATATAGCAAGATATTTGGGACAATGATTTGCTTGACTTATGAAAACAATATTTGGTATCTGATGGCATCCTGAAAAGAACAGGTTTAGTCCAAAGACTATGGAGAGAAAAGAAAAGAAAGGAGTAAATTTGCAATCATTATGCATTTAAAAAGATGGTTAAAAATAGGCAAACACACACCCAAAGTCACTTCTGATTATGAGCTCCTTTCAAGGAGAGTTATTCCTGATGCTCTAGGTAGACAATAAAATTCATCAAAGAAATATACTAGAGAATGAGAACTCAAATATTCGCAAAATAAATAAAACATCAGGGCAGGGAATGGTTCACTCTCACCAGTGTGCTCAGAAATGTCATTCAGCAAGTTTGGGGGTTTCCTTTCAGTGTTACTGTAATAATGAAAACTCATTTTGGTGAAGTGAAATTAAAAATTACTGAAGCTCCTAACATTACATTTGATTCTAAGACATTTCTTAAAGCTGTAATATTCTACTAAAGATGCCACTAAAACTTACTGCCTCATTTTTGTAAAGTGGTTTTCTATTCAAGGGAAAATAATTGCTATAAGCAAAATAACTGTGCCCTGGTTTCTGCAGAATAAGATATTGCTCCATAAATGAGTTAATATCTATAGATTACATATTAAGACTCATAAATATTTGTTTTCTGTGTACAAATGCATTTTCACAAGTACTACAGTGAAAATATCCATCTTTTGGTGTGCGCTCAGAAATAATAGAAAAATAATAGAAATCTTTCTTCTTTCTCTGTTGCAATTCCATGCCGTATTCATTGGATTTTCTCAATCATGTTTTCCTCTGTAGAGGCTTTCCATCTTATTGAACTAGATGGAAAGTTTTTTCTCTTTCAAAATTCTACAGATTTTGTGTGATTCCCATTCCCCAAAACAAAACAAAAACCACTTCTTTTATACCTATACGTATGACTTTCTGTGATAAAGATGGATCCCCAGTGGCATAGTGAATTACTTGTTAGGCTGTTACCTGTAAGGTTGATAGTTCAAAACTACCAACCACTGTGCAGGAGAAGGATGAGGATTTCCACTTCCTTTTATATTTACAATCTCAGAATACCAGTGGAGTGGTTCTACTGTGTCCTGTAGGATCACCGTGAGTTGGAATCAACTCAACTGCAGTGATTTTAGAGTAAATTTAAGTGCCTTGAAAGCAGCAATTGACTCTATCTGGTATCCAGAGTGCCTTTGCCATTCCAGGTGCAGAATTGATAAACATATGCATGTTAAGTGTGTTAGTCTGGGTAGACTAGAGAAACAAATTCATAGGCACTCATATGTGTGCAAAAGAGAACTTTATGTTAAAGAGCAATTGTACATTAAGAAGACATCCCAGCCCAGTCCATAGATCCGTTATTATCCAATGTGTTGATACTAGTCCATAAATTCCTCTTTAGGTTCACACAGTCATGCAATGAAGCCAAATGCAGGAAGATCAGTGAGTATAAAGTCTTGTGGCTCCAGTGGTGGTGGAAGTGTCTCGTCGCTGTTGTGGGTCTCCATGTAACTCTTCCAGCTCCAGGGCTCTGGCTCTATCAGTTTATCTCCATGTGACTTGTCTCACAGAGGGTCTGTATGTCTGGTCTCCAGTGAGCTATTAATATCCTTTGCACCTCCAAATGAGATCATGAAGCTGCAACTTGATTGACAGGCTAGACTCCATCCTGCAAGATGACAGCAGATTATGTAACTACCACACTAGGCTAAAGGGAAGTCTCCATCCTATATAGTTGTGAGATAATTTTTCCATTTAAAAATTAGAAAACAAACTTCCTGCAGTGCTAATGGTGTGTGGTTCATTGTTCTGCCATTGCATGGATATGGTGTTTGTAGGAATGGCTTGATAACTAGAAAAGAGTTGACTTTACATTTACATTTTCATAAACGATCACTCAAATCCCATAATTCCTACATTAATAGGCTGATTTCTTTCACCAAATGAAGCGTCAGCTCAACCATGAGCTTAAATGGTTTCTGCTACCAGGTTTCATTACCATGTATCATATGAGGATTAATTCAATATAATTTAATGTCATCTGTGATAGGCAGATAACACAACTTCACTGGCTGGAAACAAAGAAATCTTGAACCATTGATAAAGATAGATTACAAACCGCAGCACTTTTTATTCCTCTGTGTAAAGAGAAGCCCAAAATATCACAATTGAACTAAGAAAAAGCAGTTTTATGGTCGATAGAGAAGATATTTAAGGTGTGCCAGATTGGCCCCCCCATGCGATCAAACAGTAGATATCAAGGCACACGTTACAATCGGCACATCTGTTTCAAAACACCCCCTTACAGTGTTCAAGGGGAAGATTTTACTTTGAGGGTAAACGTGGGATCTGCCCCAGACCATGGTGTTTGCAACCTCCTCCTAAGTCTCTGAGAGTTGGACAACTAATAAGAAAGACATCAGAAGAACTGGTGCGTTGGAATTACGGTGTTATCAATGAATACCAAATATATCCTGGTTTCTGGAAATCTCTTTCAAATGAGGCATCGCTGGAATACTCTTTGCAAGAAGCTAGTATCGCATGTTCTTGCTCCCTTTGGGCATGTAATCAGGAAGGACTAGTCTCTGGAGAAAGATATCGTACTTGGTAGGATATGAGAAAACTAGGAAGAAGCTTAGTGAGATCGACTGGCACAGTGGGCACACCAGGGAGCTCAAACACACGAGCAGTTGTGAGGTTGGCGCTGGTCTAGGCACGGGGCCAGTATTACGTGTGTCAAAACTTAATGGCAGCGCCTAACAATAATGACAAAGTGGGCAAATGGTTAAAATGATCTGCTGGCAGCCCACTGGTGGAAATTAGAGTTTATGCAAGCATTTTGGAAGACAGGTCTGAAGATTTACTCAAAAAAAAAAAAAAAAGAAAAGAAACCGGCCATTGGAAATGCTATGACACATGATTTTACATGAGTACATCTGGGGTTACTGTGAGTCAGAATAATGCTCTCTATAGTGACTGATAATGTTTCTTTAATAGTGCTAGGAAAAATCCCAGCTTGGGACATCGTGCTCCTGCTGCTTCTTGTATTCAGCACATTTATACCATTTTTTTTTCATTTTAAAATAACCTCCAATTTTTGCCAACCCTTTCTAGATGTAACCTACCCCAGCTTTAACCGGCAACTCTCATCAGTGCTAAGCCTTTTCACTTAGCAGAACTTCAGATCCAGATTCCAGTTCGTTTTCCAGTTTCTATTCTTTCTCCCTAGTTGATCATTGTAGCGTTGTCCAGTTCTTAATGACAATCTACCCTCTCTTAAAGTCTTAAGGTGGAAGGGCTGGGATCTTGTTTTCTTATGTGCTCCTTGTGAGAATAGACCCCTTTTCACTTTCCAGTGTGGGAAACCAGATTCCCAAGGAGTGCATTAAAAACCACAGCCAGTCACTTACTATCTTCCTCTATCACAGTGGTTCCCACCCTTTCTAACGCTGTGACCCTTTATTACAGGTTCTCATGTTGTAGTGACCCCCCAACCCTAAAATTATTTTTGTTGCCACTTCATAACTGTAATTTTGTGACTGTTATGAATTGGGCGACTCCTGTGAAAGGGTCATCGTTCAATTCCCCCTAAGGGGTCGCGACCCACAGGTTGAGAACTGCTGCTCCATAACCATTGTTCATTTATTCAAGTTATATTTGCATAATGAAAAATAGTTCCCAAATATTTCTCCTATAATCATGAAACTCTGCTTCAAAATGATTGCTACTGTTTACCTGTATACATAGAGGTAGGCAAGAATAATTGTTATTTATCCTTAGATCATCTTAACTGACAATTTTGGACATGTAGTCGTTCCTTATGCCCAGTGTATAAAAACACTAATGAATAGCATTGCTTCCAATGAAAAGGTGTTGGCAGCACGAGGGAGGCAGTAGGTTGGAAGCCTGTCACTGATGCTAGTTGTGTTGATGTTAGGTGCTGTCCGGTCAGTTTGGACTCCTAGCATCCTTACACACAGCAGAATGAAACGCTGCTCTTCCTGCCCCATGCTCATAATTATTATTGTGCCTGAACCATTGTTGCAGCTCCTATAGCAATCGTTCTAATTGAGGGCCCTTCTCTTTTTCACTGACCCTCTGCTTTGCCAAATGTGATAGCCTTTTTCAGGGACTGTTCTCTCCCAATAATATATTTAAAGGATGTGACAAAGTCTCACCCTTATGCTACGGAAGGGCATTCTGGATGTACATCTTTGAAGACAGGTTCATTTGTTTTTCTGGAAGTCCATGTACTTTCAATATTAACAAAATCATAATTCAAATGCACAAATCTTTTTTCTGGAAATGTATGAGTTATTTATCAAGTGCTATTTTACAAGGGAATTTTCAACTTATTCGCTTTGCAATAATTCCTATCACAGTGCGATATTCTTAGTTTCAACTTTTTAAAGCTATTTTGTTCTAGCTTCTAAGCTATTTGCCCTATTTGTTTTGAATTTTGAAAATACCTTTTAAAACTTATTTGTTATAAAGGTTACTGGATTTATATCTAGTATTTCTTCTGAGAGGCATTCACTTGTTATTTATGCAGAGAAGAAAAGTCTCTCTTGTATTTTTCTGTTAAAGCGTTGACTAATTTTCTCAGAATACTCCCATAATAAGCAGGTATTTTTCCCGACATAAATGGATGTAGGTGGTCTGAGAATGTAGGCTTCATCTTTTACATTCTTATTACTCATTTCATTGTGCACAGAGCAGGTCAGGGTACAGTGTAGACCATTGGCTCTGCTTGGAGGAGAGAAATCTGAGCAGAGGGGCCGAAGGGTGGGGTGAATGCTTTAAAACACTGGGGACAGGTATTGAAGAATGCTTTGAATTTTTAAATGTGTGCATTCTACTATCTTCCCTATTCAACTTTCACATTTATATGAGGCAATAGAAAAAAAACTTGTCTTGAATCAAGCTTAGCTTTATCCTTAAAGTGGCATCCTTGCTCTTCAAGGTTTTAAAGAGGTCATATGCAGATTTCCTTAAAGGCACATGTTGTCTGATCTCTTGACAGTTGATTCCAAGGGAACTGATTGTGGGACTCGAGCAAAATCAAACCTTACCCTTTATGTAACTCAGTGCAACTAGTTGTCCCTGGACATTGTCGTTTATATCTTAGATGAGGAGACCCTCACCTCATCTTAACAAAAGTGCTATAGTTCATTGTATATATATTTATTTAATTTATTAGTTCACAGTGGGATAAAGCATTTCCCTAAGCCTTAAAACTATTTTGCTTGGAAAGAATTACATGTACAAGTAAACCTCAAATAAGTAACATTTTTATTTAATGATTTACAGATTGCTAATGATTTACTATTAATCAGAGAGAGAGAGAGAGAGAGACAGAGAGACAGAGAGACAGAGAGACACGGAGAGAGAATCTATATTTTCAAATCATTATTTTCCAGTCCATGATCTGAGGTTTGTTCCACATTAACATTATAATCTATGACTGAATAAAGATGAAAATAGAGAATGCTTATGACAGAATTTTCAAGGGAAAATAATTTTCTACATTTATGTGTGAATGCTACTATTATTCTGTTGACATATACATTATCCTTTAAAATGTTTTTCTGCATTCTAGCCTGGGTGTTGTCAAGGAAAACTGTTTATTATTTCCAGTGTCATGGGGAGAACAAAGGTTTTGAAGGAGATTGTCCACAATTTCTGTTCTCTGAACTTCGATTTTCTCATCTATGCAACATTCTTCCAGCATACAGAAAGAAATTAAATGAAAAATGAATACAAAACTTAGCCCATTATTTATACAAACTAGACACTAGAGAAGTCCGTTATCTTCCTTGAAAGAGAAATGATTTGAGTGCCTATAAATCACTCGAGCAGACTTAGCAAGAGTTAGCAAGACCTTTAGTGATTATCTACTTTAAGAATATTTTTCCAGAGATGAATGATGAAATACAGATATGTGATGTGACATTCCACAGGTCACAGCAATGAACTTGACTAGGGAATTTTTAATATACTGGAGACTCTGTACCCAAAGAAAGCCTGTAATGCTTATTAAAAATTCCTGTGTTGGATTTTAAGAGATCCACTCAACAACATACCTGAGAGTAATAATCCCAACCTTATAAAGGTTATTGCCTTTTGTTATAAAGGCGATTACATTTATATCTATTATTTGTTATGCAAGGCATTCACAAGTTACTTATGCAGAGGACATCAATTAAATAATATACTTTGTGTAAAGGTCTTCTCAGTTCATTTCTTGTAAGCCTTTGTACATTTTTTTCTGTACACGTGTACAAAAAGCCAACTGCTGTCAACCCAGTTTCTAACTCATATCGGCCCAACAGGACAAAATAGAACTGCACGGTAGGTAGGGTTTTGGGGACTGTCCGTATTTATGAAGCACATTGTCTCAATGTTATCCTACTCACAAACTCCCACCAACTTGACAGTTAGCAGTGAGCACTTAACCAATGTATCATGAAGCCTATTATTCATATAAATAAAGATATGCATTTGTGTATATAACACAGACACCCACACACACACATATATATATAAAGAATAGTTTTATTTGCATGTGAAATTAATAATGTTGTTGGATAACTTCCATATTTTGATGGATCACCTTTCTTAGGAATGGCTATGAATAGATATATCTTCTCTGCGCTTGGGTTTCCCCGTTTCTTGGCATAGATGGGGGACTTCTTTCAGTACTACATGTTTTTACTGAAACATTTCAAGTGGCATTCCATCAACTCATTGAACCTTGTATGTAGCAAGCACACACTACTTCCTTCAAGTCATAAGTTTCTTAATAGTATGTTAATAAAATAAATGGATGAATGACAATCAATTCTTTTTTTAGCACAGTGATTATATTCCTTCCAAATTAGTTTGATACTATGCACACGGAATCTTGAGACAGTTTATGAATTCATATGGGAGATACTCAAGGTCATCGTTTGCCTCCAGTGGACTTATTTTAATTTGACTCAGCTACAACTTGAACTTGTGTGTGAAAACTTGATGTATTTATCACTGTCTTCCCATAGCTTTTTTTTTTTTTGACTGATGCTGTTGAGTTTCCCCATAATCTTTAAGTTCATTGGATTTCTGTGTATTTCCACAAGGGATAGTCAACCTGGAGAGTTGTGATTTATGTAGTTAAAAGTTTCTTCAATGAATAATTGAACTTACAAAATTCTACTAAGTCATCTCAGCCTCACTGCTATCACTAAGCTCGTTTTTTTTCTCTTAATCACTGTTTCTTCTTTGCTTCCCACTTTAATCAGTGTATCCTTCTTGTTTGATAAATTTAAGACAGCAGATATTGATATATATCTTTAAGCTATTCATTTTTAACATTACTAGTTGGCACACAAATTAGAGTAAATTTATGTTGTACTATGGGATAAAATATGAAATGTTCTTGTTGAAAATAGATTGAATGACATCCTTCTTCAAATTGTCATTGCCATCGTGGTAGATCACATGCTTCTTTCCTTCAAGCTGCCCTCAAAATCAAATCTGAATCTGTTCCATTTCATCTTTTTAAATGTATTTTTATTTTAAGAGAAAAGTTATTATAGTCTTAAACAAGACAAGGGGAAGACAAAGGTATAGTACCCAGATGGGGGAGATCATTCACACATAGTCATAATGATGTCCAAAGATCTACTGGTATACAGAACTTTAGAAAAAACATGGAAGGTCAAGGAAAACAGTCATACATACATATTACACAGCTAATCAGAACATTACTTTGGTCTAGGTAAGTTGTGGTAGACAGGGGAGCTATGAAGATGTGTCTGGAGGCCTGCTCAAGACAGTTGGGGCATGACGCATATCTATGCAACCCACCATACAGTGATTTCCACAAAGGAAACACTCAGCCAAGCACCCAAGTCAACTGCCCTTCCTTGGGCATATCAGATAGGTAGAGGCAATATATTTTTCACTGGACGCTGTCTGGGGGCAAGATTATTCATATCCCTGATTGTTTTCAAGAGGCATCCAGTGGAAAATCTGTAGAAAGAGTTTGGGCTTTTACTGTAACCCACGGCCTTCTCCACAACTGGGTATTCAGAATTTATACCGCAGTCTACTTCTGTCCTCTGTGCTTCTTATTGTTTATAGTCTTAGATTTTACAGGCTGTTGTGCTTCATCTGTGTGGGCTTAGCTGACACCATACTTACTTTCCTTGTTTTAAGACAAACTTTGAAGGCCCCAGATGCTATGATTTCTGGTAAGCAAGTACCATCTGATTTCTTCGTCACACTTGGTTATAAACCAAAACCAAATGAACCTCACTGCCATTGAGTCAAGGTGGGTTCACGGTGTCCCCACAGGCCAGGGTAGAACTGCCCCTGTGAGGTCCTGGGACTGTAACCACCTGTAGTTGTGGAAAGCCTCCTTTTTCTACCAAGAATTAACTGGTGGTTTAAAACTGCTGACCCCTCATATAGTCATTGATCTGTTCATGTTGGCAAGTATCGAGCAATACCACATCATAAGAACTGCCTTTTCTTCCATTAGGGTTTAAGGTTAAGTTTGAGCTCAAAATCCATCCATATAGCTAAAAATTTGCATATCCCTGTTCCATTTTAGGGGCAGCAGGGGCAGCTTAATGAGAGATACAAGTAGTGACCTCCATTGGCACATTGGGGATTCTAATAGTATCATTAATGTAGCCTATGATATGGAACTTAAATGCAATAGAAATCATGGAACTATTCCTTTATAGGACAGCGTTTTCAACGCTAAAGTACATGGAATATTCACTTGTATGCATTGCAAAATATAGCCGACTCAATCCTTTACAAAAAATGAAGGTAAAATGTGAGGGAAAATATATGTTTGTTCACTAAGGTAAAAGTAACATCAGTGGCACTTAATATCTGTGGGAAGAGATGATGGAGAAGTTCAATATCAGCAGCTAAAAAGAGACCGGGGGTGACGGTGGAGCAGAGCATCAATTGCTCACATGCAAGTTCTGGATCAAAGTGAAGAAAATAAAAGTAGTTCCATAAGAATGAGAATGGGAACTTGAGCCTCTCCTCTCGGAAATTCAAGAACATCTCAGGAACACATTTGCTCCATTGAACACACATGAGATAAGAGGTGGTGAGCTACGGGATGACATCAAGAATATCATTAATGAAGAAAGCAAGAAGTCATTAAAAAAGACAGGAAAGAAAGAAAAGATCAAAGTAGATGTCAGATGATACTCGGATGCTCTTAATCCTAATGCAGCTGTGGCAGATGGAAGACAATGAAGTCAAAGAATTCAATAGAAAAAATTAAACAGTAGCTCTAGAAAACAAAGTCAAATATTAAAATGAGGTTTGCAAAGTCATAAGATTATAAAACCAAAAGGAAGAACATAGCATGTTTTAAACAAATAATGTAAATTAAAGTCTCACATTCAATATTGAAGATTCCATGGGCAAAATATTAAATGATGCAGGAAGCATCCAATGAAGATGGAAATAGTAGAGTCACTGTATCAAAGAAAACTATTCAACATTCTTCCATTTCAGGAGATAGCCGAGAAGCAAGAACCAATGATGCTAAAGGAAGAAGTTCAAACTGCATTGAAAGCTTTTCTCCAGAACAAGCAAACAAACGCTCTCCTATAGAATCACTACTGGCTCTTAGCAACCCTGTATCACCCAGTAGAAATACCCCATTGGTTTTGGTGACTATAACTCTTTGTGGGAGTAGAAAGCAACACATTTTCCCCAGCCAAAAACAAGGCTCCCTGAGTTGATGGGATATCATCTGAAATGTTTCAAGAAGTAGATGGACACTGAAAGCAATCACTCTTCTATGCTCCTGAATTTGGAAGACAGACACATGGACAACTGACAGAAAGACCTCTGTATTTGTACCCATTCAAAAAACTGACCAAACAGAAGGCTCAAACTATAGAACGATATCACTGCTATCACATGCAGGTAAAATTTTGCTGAAGATCATTCAACAATGGTGGCAGCTTTACATTGACAGAGAGCTGCCTGATGTCCAGGCCTTCTTCAGAAGATTTATGTAAAGCACATGGCTTTGGATTTCTGAAAAGCAGAGATATTATTAAGATTCACCTGACCCAAGCCATAGTAATTTCAATCACCTCAAATGTATGTGCAAATTGGACATTGAATAAAGTAGTCCAAGAAAGAATCAATGCATTTGAATTGTGGTGCTGGAGGAGAATATTAAAAGTACCCTAGACAACTAAAAGGATGTTATTCAAATTCCATTGCATTTAGGTGCGATCCAGTCACACTGACCCATTGCCACCTGTGCACAAAAAGGCACTGCCCAGCCTGCACCATCCTCAGCATTGTTTCTGTTTCTGAGCCTAGTGTACCAGCTGATGCGTTAATCCATCTCCTTGAAGGCCTGCCTCATTTTTGATGCCCTTCCACATAACAAGCATGATGTCCTTCTCCAAGGACGGATCTCTACTGACAATATGTCCAAAGTATATAAGAAAAAAGTTTGCTATCATGCCTCTAAGGAGCACTCTGCTATACGTTAAGAGAGGCTGGATGGTGCCTAAAAACAAGAAAAGTTGGAGTACCGCCATTGTCGTAGTAGGCTATTCTTTACATTTCACTTGGATCTGCTGTCATGTCCTTTTCATCTCTGATTCTAAATATTTATATCCTGTTTTCTTCTAAAGTTTGCAAGTGACTAGTCAAATTTGGCAATCCTTATAAAGAACCAATTTTTTGCCTTGCTGTTCCCAATGTTATTCTATTTTCCAGCTCATTTATTTCTGCTCCAATATTCATAATTTCTGTCTCATGATGGGTAATAGTTTATTTTGTTGCTCTACATCTACTTGATGGAGGTGTTATACAAAGGTATTGATTTTAGATTTCTCCTTTTTTTCCTGGGGGCATGGTTGCTATAAATTGGACTCTGAAATTGGGTCTTTGCTGTGTCCCAAATGCTCTCCTTGGTTGTATTACCATTCTAATTTGTTTCCAGGAGTTTAAAAATTTTAATCCACTATTTGATATAGTCCTGGTCACTTAAGTTATCATATGCACTTGAGTATAAGCCGACCCAAATATCAGCTGAAGCTCCAGATTTTACCACAAAAAACTACATTAAAAATGTGCTGAAAAAGTCGGCTTATACTCAAGTATACATGGTAGTATGTTGTTCAGTCCCAATGCATTTGATTTTTTGCCCCTGTTCCTTGTATTTTGAGTTGTAGTTTTATAATGTGGTCTAATAAAACTGGTTTTACAATCTTTATAGATATATATATTTTTTAACTTATTAATGCTTTCTTTAAGACCTAATGTGGTCTATACTAGAGAATATACCATGCGTTTTGGAAAGGAATATATACTGTACTTTTGCTACTTCAATTTAAAGAATTCTCTATTTCTTCAACTTTGTGAGGGTTTTCTTAATATATTTTGAGAGACTTTTATTTAGGCAATGTATATTTAATATGGTTATGTCTTTGGGTATTAGTGTGCCTTTAATAATTATGCAGGTTGACTTTTGTCTCTCATGATGTCATTTGCCATGAAGCTTATTTAAAATAAGATTAATATTGCCACTCATGATTTTTATATAAATGCCACTGGCTTCAAAATTTTTTCTCCATCCTTTGAATTTTAACCTGTTTTGTCTTTGTATATAAGGTGTGTCTCTTCTAGGTAGTGTATTTATGGATCCTGTTTCCTAATCCAGTCTGCTACTCTCTGTATCATGATTGGTACATTTAATCCATTGTCATTAGGTATCATTAGATATGTGTGAACCCTTGTCATTTTGCTCACTGTGTGTGTGTATGTGTGTGTGTGTGTGTTTGGTTCTTTCGGTGTCTTTGTTGCTCCTCTATGCCTATATTGATTTGAGTACGGTTTTCTTTATATGGGTTTCTGGGTGTTGTCCTATATGATGCTCTGAGATTTCTCTGCTGTTGTTTATTCTCTCTCCATATGCCTTTATTTTCCCTCACATTTGAAGGATAATTTCCTTGCATATAAAATACTTGTTTTCTACATTTTTTCTTCAGTACTTCAAATATATCACTTGATTGTCTTCTTCCCTGTATTACTTATTTTGAGAATTTTAAGCTTATTCTTATTGCTTTTCATAGGTAGGTAACTGTCCTTTTCCCCTGGATGTTCTCAGGATTCTCTTTTGTTTCTTCAAATTGGATAGTTTAACTTTAATAGGCCTTGGTGTGTTTCTTTGTGGATTATCCTGTGTAGGGTTCTCTCACTTCTTAAATAGTTCATTTATCCTCCTTCATAGTGTTCGGAAAGTTCTCCTATGATTTCGCATACAATTTTCCTTGTATAATTTTGTTGTTGTTTCCATCATGCTTAGGCTCCTAGATTGATGTAGGTATCCCTCTTGTTGGTGACCCATGTTATTCTTTGGCTTTCTTTGGATTACATGCTTTCTCTCCTCTCTCTCATTAGTTGGAATAGAAAGAAGTGTCTTATTGCCTTCAAGATCACTAATTGATTTTTCCTTTTTCCATTATATTATCATTTCATTTTCTTTATAATTCTATTATCTTATTGTTTCTCTTCTGGTGTTCCATTTTGAATAGGGTTTCTAGTGCTTTAAATCAGTTTCTTGTTTTTATAAGCATTCTTTCCATTTGTTGGAGGCATTGAAACACCATTCTTCTGGATTATGTCTGGTAATGCTATGGGTCCCACTTCAGGGTAGTCCTTTGGACTAGGGTGTGTTTTAGTTCTGTGTGCTTTTTCCTTCTCTTTTTTTTCCCTTTTTTTGGTGTGTTGTTCAATTGACTGCTGTCTTTGAAGTGAGTGGGCTGCTGTGGTTGTGTAGGAATACTGGATAGGGAACAAATATAAAACAATGGGAAACTGGAAAAATGGAATTGAATTATTAACATAAAAAAGAAGATAGAAGAAGAAATAAAAAATAAAGTTACATATGAAACAATGAATGATTTGTTAAAAATAAAAAATGTAGTTTCAGAATGGTGGCAAAAATTAATAGGTATAATAAAATATGTGTCATGTGAAAAAAGTGAGAAAAAAATAGCAGGACATGGTGCAAAAGAGAACATCCATTTTATGTTTGAGAAATTCCAATTTTATATATCTTATAAAAAGGGGAAACAGTTCTTTCTCCTGACATAAGATTTAATCAAATTATATTTCTTTATATATTATAGAGAAATTATCTTTCAAATTCTTAGTGTCAATATTTTAAAAATTATTTTATATGTAATGTACCATATTTTATTTATAAATGTAACAAAATAGACAAGGTCATATTTTAATAAAATAATTTATTATAAAGGCTACAAAATTAGTCTACTTTTAATAAGAAATGTAGAAAAATAAGGCTGTTATTTTGCTTAAAGTTTTTGTAATTGAGGGCTAGAGATGAATCTTACATACCATCAAATATTTTCATTAATTCTCTTGCTTCACCTAAATAACATAAGTATAAACAAATTGTTATATTTAATTAGTAAAAATTGTAGAAGACACTGTAGGCATTCTGCTACACTCAGGGAATTAAGCTAACCATGGCTACAGGGAATACAAAGATTATCGATCTGACAAAGAACACATTCAAATATGTTACATTTTTACTTATTAAAAAAGTCAAATGAGAATTTAGAAATGAAGCTTAATTCATGCTGTGTAGAATGGAATTGCACTATTTAACTCTACGCTAACCCTCTTTGCTATTCCAATCAATTTATTTACAAAGAGGGAAACTAAGTGAGACTCAAAGGGAAGTTGTCCTATTAAGATAAATAACAACTAGAAGTCAAGCCAGAGGTAGGACATGGCCCTTCATATTTACACCGTTTTTACAATCTCATAGTCTTGATAAGGGATTCTAAAACTCAATGAATACAGAAATGTTCATGCATGTGCTTTATTTTAATTGTATCCTCAATGTCTTTCTTAGTGGTAGCATTCTAATTCAAAAATAAAGAGACATAAATATGTATAAAAGCTACATATTTATTTATTTTTATTCGTGTTCTACATTCATTATGCATCTGATAGGAAAAGTATAATATGCTGCATTTATGCTATGAATGTCATAAAGAGACAGAACAAAAAATAGAAATGCAGAGACAATTGGTAGAAGCAAACAGAAGGCAGGGTGATGACATACATGCCTGTTACAGTTAATAAATGCTATTGTAGCGCAATGTTCTACTTGCGGTTTTATTGTGCTAAATTTTACAAATTATGTCTGCTTGAAAACATGCCATCATAGACAAATGCTGCAGACAAAAGCCATCCATTGCTTAAATCACCATTGATATTGGCAGTTACTAAGGCGTGCTAGAGACATACTGACACAGCAAATCAATTAGTAATGGAATGAGTATGGAAATCCTTTGGAATTAAATTACTTCCACACCAAATAAATTCAGAATTTATTGTCTCCCAGTAGATTACATGAACATTTGTAATGATTGGTCACTTATATTTTAAGTGCTAGCATTATTTTTAATGAAGATGTTGACAGTGTAACAACAAAAGGAAAGGTTTGAAAGATGATAAAATATGGTCATCCACACTATGTAGAAAATAAGAGTAGTTCAAAATTGGTCGACATGGCAGATGTCAAATAGAGCATGTAATTACTTGTTTGTTTGTTTGTTTAATTGGCCACATTTTACATCTATGTAAATGTGCACTTTGTAATGCCACAAAACATGGTCTTTTCTTTTTTACATCTGCAAACAACCAGGCCCACTGAAAATATAAATACAAGTAGATATTTTCAAACTGTTTGCATATAACAACTTTCATTCTCATTCTGCTGGGAGTGTCAAGCTATCGTGATGGAGAGCCATGTAAAGAATGATGTGATTGATCCATAGCCTACTAAATGCTGAACGTGTGAGTGAGGTCCTCCTAGATCCTCATAGACGGAACAGAGGTGTGACCTGAATGCAGTCACAGGAGGCAGATCAAAGTGAGATGAGTTAAAGGTGTTAGCTGAGCTCAACAAAAATGTTGACTCAGAGAATTGGGAGCACCATATTGGTTGCTCATTGTGTCCTCTATTATAGGAGCATGTTGAAGTAACAGATATAGAACACATGATTTCACAGTCAATTTCAGTTAACTTATCTCCAAAGTGTATGAATAAAAATTTGAGTAAACATTCTTCTATTGCATAAAAAACTACTTTCAATTCTCTTATTATTTTTACCTGAAAATCTCTCTCTTTAAGAAGTCTATTATCATGGAAGAGTCAAGTGTGCAATAAATAAAATTCTATCAGATAATCAACAGAAAATAAAGAACAATCAATTAATTAATGTCATTACAGTTAGATATTATTGGTTAGAAATATTAGTTCAGATATTATTTCTGAATTCATTGATTTCTTGACTTGAGTCATATTTCATTTGAATGAAGATCATTAGCCAAGAGACCGCAGGGAAAAACCTCCGTTGGGATAACCCGGTGGTCATTCTTTACTCTCCATCCCCATGTTAAATTCTCTCTTCTTTCTTATAGAAATATATTAGAACATTTTCCCCAATTTTCATCCCCTCAACGATTGATTTTTAATGATGATTCTATTTCTTAAATAATATTTGCTCTGCAATCTGTTCTCTTAATTATATGCTCTTTCAAATGAGTACAAAATCTATTTTTATGAGTTTAATTCATATTTTATGAGTTTGTCCCTCTGGTCATACTGGTGTGTAATAGAAAAAAATCAAAAAACAATGATGGTGAAGAGCATCAGGTTCCTTTATAATATGTGTACTTTCTTTCCTTTACTTCTAAGGCATGAATTCTTTACATTTAAAACCTAAAAGTCTTGGGTAGTCGTAGAGGCATGTCACTGAATTGCACAAACACAAGCTTAATTCTTCCCTAACTGGTATGAGCTCTGGGAATTCCTCAGCTAGCAAGTCCCCAGTTGAGTTTTACATCTAAGCTGAGGGTGCTCCATTTAGGCTAGCAATCACGTACTCCTGCAGATTTAGGACGCTTTTTGTTGTTGTTTTGAACAGAGCTCATGTGTATTTCAGAACTATTTTTAAACTTCCAGACACCTCAGAATCTAAACACCCAGAGCTTTACATCCATTAATTTGTTGCTTTCTGTTTGAATTCTCCATCCTTATCTCTTGATTTGAGAAGTGTTTCTCGGCAAATAGGAAGTGTTTGGTAAGACTAAAATCTATCAGCACCCCAATTTTTTTAAGTTTATATAACTGCTGAACTGCTTATTTTTCATTTTACGAAAGCAGTGTTTTTCATATTACTCATATATTTTGTTCAGTTTTCTAATTGCTTATGACAGCAAATACTGTTAGATTCTTCATGTGGGAAATACCTTGATTCTTGCCCTTGCATGAGAAAGAATTCACACCGAAGCCTGTTTTGTGATATAAGTGAGTTCTTATAAAAGAAATATATTTCTGGTTTCACAGGTAGGAACAAGGGCACCCTAGGGCACTGCACACCCACACGTGGGGCCCATGAAGGGGGTGCAAGAGTGGGGGGGGAGCTAGAGATAGAGAGAGAGAGAGAGAGAGAGAGAGAGAGAGAGAGAGACCAACTTCAGCACAACTGTGTGAGAGAATGGTGGTCTCCAAGTTCTGACTTTTTTAGGGCCCTCTGATGGGAAGCGTGGTTAAAGGTACTGGGGGACCCCATTGGCTGAAATAGGCCCACCTGGCCCACTCTGGAGCCCACCCAGGTGTCTTGGCTTCCTAGCTGAAGGGCCTGAATTTGTGCATGCCCTCTCGCTGAATGGACATCCAACTTCCTATAAGGGCGGGGAGAGAGGCCTTGGCATATAGAGGGACATCCCCTGGCTTCTGCCTCTAGCTACCTGACAAAAAATGTTTGCATCATCAAAACAGTATTTTGCATAGCTTGGAATCTATTATGTTATAGGGATGCGTTCAGAGTACATAGCATATATCAGATTATATAGTTTTTTAAATAAATGGTCACTTCTGATTTGTGCATTTCAGTATACCTCATATTTAGGAAATAGCCTCTAATTGATATTTTGTGTTGAAGTTAATGGACAATTTATCTATATTAAGTGAATAATATTAGTATAAATATGCTCTAATATATTGAATAATGATATGATTTACTATGCTGAGAATGACAAATTCAAGAGCCATGACATCACACGTCCACTGGAGTCTGTCAGTTTTGTTTTAATACTGGGAGTATCTTATGATATTAAAAGCTATCAGTATTTCAAAAACCAACAGATTTACATATGGTACACAATTTTCAGTAGTTTCAACTAAGAAAGACCTGGTGAATTACTTCTGAATGAAAGTTTTATGGATCATAACAATATTGTTTAACAAACCTCTGAAACTATAAATAGGTTTATATATATTCATATATATTTACACAAGTATATTCCAATGTTGCAAGTATTGTGTGTAGTATCTGTTTAGGTGTAATTGGTAGTGAAGGCACTTGCAACCAAATATATATATTTCTATATGTACTCTGTAGGAAGGTACTATACACTGTTTGCAACAATGAACCTGGCAATGCTTTCTGTTATGTGCAGGGTTGCCATGCATTGGAGTCTAATTGAGAGCAATTAAAAACAACAGAAGTGGGTGAAGGGAGACATCGGACAGTGTAAGATATGACAAAATAATAATTTATAAATTATCAAGGGTTCATGAGGGAGGGGGGAGCGAGGAGTAAGGGGGAAAAATGAGAGCTGATACCAGGGGCTTAGGTGGCGAGCAAATGTTTTGAGAATGACAAGGGCAATGAATGTATAGATGTGCTTTACACAATTGATGTATGTATGGATTGTGATCAGGGTTGTATGTGCCCCTAATAAAATGATTTTTAAAAAAGGAGCAAATCCTATCCATTGCCATAAAGTTCATTCTAGCTCCTGGTGATGATATATGACCGAATATAACTGTTCCATAGGGTTCTAAGACTCTAGATCTCTCTGAAACAGACTGCTGCATCTTTGTTCCATAAAACAGCTTATAGTTTTAGCCACTCTGTCAGCAGGGATCCATTAAATAAGTAGATATTTAATAAGTTTTATCCTCCATAAAGGGGTTGGGGATAAATTTTTCTGCCAGGGGCCACTAGGATATCTCTAACATCATTCACAGACCATGCAAAAGTGTCAACTTAAACGTTAGCCTGTTATATTTGTCAGCCATTTAATGAACTCACCCTTAATATGATAGCTCAGGCTTCCTGGGAGCACAATGGTCATGAGTAGGGCTGTTGACCTCAAGGTCAGGAATTCAAAACCACCAGCCTCTTCAAGGGAGAAAGATGAGGCTTTCCACCTTCATAAAGAGTTACAGGCTCAGAAACCCAAAGAAGCCATTCCACTCTGTCCCGTATGGTCACTGTGAGTTGGAATTGACTCCGCGGCTGTGAGTTCAGTTTGGAATACAATGGCTGAAATGGCTTCTCTTTGGTGTGGTGTTGGATGTCACCCAGGATTGATGATTTTGTTGGCGCTGTGCTCCCACAGGCCAGGCGCTCCCCACCGCTGGCATAGAGATAAGTAAGACTTTTCATATTATTTTCTTTTGGTAGGTCTGTTTTGCTAGCAAAGCTGTCTAGTAATTCATCATGATATCTGTGGATGCCTCTCATGTCAACCATCAGTCTAACTTTACTTCCTTAAAAATGTGTGATCTTTAAGCAAATGGGAGTTTGTGATGATGCAGTGGACCTTGGGATGCTACCTTTGAAAGAGTAGTTTAAACAGTGCATGAAATCGCCCCACCCTTCCAGGGGAAGTGAAGAACTTTAGGGCTGCTTGCATTCATGGCCTACGTGGCAGGGTGAAGCAGAGCCTGCTGAGAGCAGACTGATGAGTGAGAGTCGGAGATTGAGTCCTGAGCCGCTGCCTGCCAACCACTGCAATCTGTTCCTGATCAGCTCCAGCGTCATCACCTCTTAACGCCTCCAAGAGAATGGAAGGGGGACAAGAGTGACAATTGAGGGGAAAATGGGACTCAGAGGAGATAATTTTTTGTGTGTACAAGGACATGTTTACGAAGAAAATCATGAATGGCTGTAAGAGGAAAGTGGCAGAGAAATGAAAAATGATTCGAGGGATGAAATGTTGAGTCATGTAAAATTCTCCCTGTGCCACACATCACATGGATAAACCTTAAAAATAACTTGAAGTCCACAATAACACTACATATACAATTCAGATCAACCTGATCCATTATAATAGATATGACAGTAAAATTATAAATGGAATAGCCACAGATAAAAGGAAAATAAAAGAAAATAAAAACAATCTTATATAAAATTACAATCAACATTTGAATGTATTATTTTTTTGCTATGCTCACCTTGCATAAGGGTAATTTGATTATTTATAACCTAAGACTCTACTTGGAATAATTTTAATACATTCTCATCAATATTAGTATTTAAAAATGTTATGCAATCCATAAGGTGTTACAAACTGCTATATTTATATGATACAACCTTGCTTCCTGAAAGTGAACAGGACCTGAAGCACTTGCTGAGGAAGATCAAAGATTGCAGCCTTCGGTATTAAAACACAATGTCAAAGACCAAACTGCTCACAACTGGACCAATCAAAAGATTGAAATAATCAAGGATGTGGATGCACAATCAATGCTCAGTGAAGCAACTGTCAAGAGATCAAATGATGAATTGCATTGGACAAATCAGCTAGACAGGATCTCTTTAGAGTGTTGTTAAGCAAGGACATTGCTTTGCAGAATGAGATGCATCTGGCCCTCATGTAAAAGTTGATATACATGTAAAGTTGAACATTGAATGCATGTTATATATACATGTAAAAGTATACATGTAAAAGTTGAACATGTAAAAGTTGAACATTGAATAGAGACAACTGAAGATATACATGTAAAAGTTGAACATTGAATAGAGACAACTGAAGAACAATTGATGCATCTGAATTATGCTGCTGATGTAGAACATTGAAAGTACTATGGACTGCCAAAAGAACAAATAAATCTCATTTGGAAGAAGGACATCCAGAATGTTCTTTAATGGCAAGGATGGTGAGACTTTCGGAAATGTCAGGAAAGACCTGGCCCTGGAGAGAGGCATCCTGAATTGTAATGTAGAGGGGCAGTGAAAAAGAGGAAGATCAATTGACCCACTGGCTGTACCAATGGCCTCAAATATAAGAACAATTGTGAAGATGGCACGGGGTCAGGCAGTATTTCTTTCTGTTTTCCATAGAGTCACTGTGAGTAGGAATGGACTGGATGGCTCCTACCAACAAAAAGCTGAGACTGCAATATTGATCAAATAAATTATTTGTTAATATTTTACTTTAATGTTGCTTCAATATTATTCAACATCATTCATATAGATCATTTTGAGGGGAAAAGAATGGGAAATCATCAAATATTCAGAAAGTCCGATTCATTAGGTAATCAGAAGTGGCTTTGTTCAATACATAATAAGTCCAAAATTATGCTAACTGCATAGCACAAATATTCTTTGCAACAATCTTACATTCTGAGATTATACACAGATATTCAGAGTTGTGGCTTTCAAAGGAGACCTGGTTTGTTGTTGTTTTGTTGTTGTTTGATACCTTTGGATTGATTCCAACTCATTGAGCTGGAGTTCTATATCCAAAAGAACAGAACACTAGCAATCCTACATCATCTTCACAGTTGCTAGTTGTGTTGCCAGCAAATGGCTTAAACTGAATTTCACACCCAGAAGTCCAAACACATAATCTTGCAGTACAATGGTTAAAAAAGGGCCCTTGCAGACACTAGTCTTATAACCAAAATACTGATCATTTGTACCCACTCAATGATCCTGTGAGTGGAAGCGCTCGTGACCTGCTCCAGTAAAGACCACACACTAGGAAACACTTTATTGAATCACATGGAGTCATTATGAGTCGAAAACATCTCCAAGGCACCTAACAACAGCAATATGCTATAAAAATGTGAAATCAAATATATGATCTTATTGAGTGATATTCTGTATTCAGTAGAATTGAACGAAAAAGTTATGGTTATATACTTATTTAGTAAAATTCTATACACAATTGAATTGGATGAAAAAGTTATAATTATGTACTCACCCCCCCACCCCTACACACACCTTTTCAGAAGAGAATAAATTACTTCCCTCTGGCAGCAAAAGGAAATGGAAAAACAACTTAATAATATCCCTGAGGGAGTTCATAATTATTAAAAGTACTGTGGCATTTAAGATTTCCTTCACAAGAGGCACTGATAATGGGAATTGGAAAAAAGGCAAGGGAGCTTCTCACGCTCTTTTTGACCCTAAGGCTTCTAAAACTACATAATCAGGGAACCTGCTGCTTTTTCAAAGATGCAGCGCTTTGTCCCACAATCATCCAGAACACCTTAAAAATAAGGCAATGGGGGGGGTGGGTCATAACCTATATTCTATGATCAACAATGTGCAGGTCAATATGTTCTGTTTCTGTAACTGCTTGAGTAGGCTTTTGAACACCCACATTTGAATCCTTGTGATTTTTCCTTCAATTCCCCTTTAACTCGATTTTCCAACTTTAGTGCCTATACGCATCCACCTCAGGCACACGTATGTACACATGCATGCACACATTGGGACACAGTTCCTCTATGTTGTTTATACAGTGGCCGTAGCATTGAAAGAAGTTGTGCTTTCCTATTGTTTCCAAAATCAAATCCCAACGATTCAAACGAATTACTTGGATTTTCCCAATTGGACTCCGTTTGCTCTATTCTCTCTACCCAACACACAGTGCTTGAAGATTGCTAGTCTTCTGGTAGTTCCCATCAAATGCCACACAATCCCCAACTGCTCTTACATAACTTCAAATTGCCTTTCACCAACCAACTTTTGTCCTATAAATATCACCCCAAATAAGGATTATATGGTGTTATTCTCACCTTAAATATAGTTGCCTATTTTTTCAGACAATCTCAATTTAACAGGTCCTCATATTGAAACTGACCAATGAACCTAAAATATATTCTAACATAATAGTCTTGAATGTACCAACCGAGTAATAATTAAATATAGATTTTTCTGAAATCATATTAATGTACTATATCCTCATGAATTTTCCTGACTATATAATGCAAACATGCATATTCATACACTTATAACATTAAAAAATTAATTAAAAATTAATGCAAGTATTATTTCTAAATGTCTTTTTTTAAAACTTTTTTCATAACTTTTACCACTTTCAGTCAGTGTTCAGTTGGACAGTTTAAATTTCCAGTTATCAATTTTAAGAAAGCATTCCTTCTGCTGCTGCACAAGAGGACTTACATAGAATGCTTTACTGAAGACAAGTGACAGATGGGTGAAAAGAGAGAAGACTGGGCTTTGGAATCCTGAGAGGGAAGGAGGCTAATCTGCAGAAAGAATACAGCGAGAGGTAAAAGAGGATTCAGAATTCCTAAATACCAAAGCCTTGCCTTCATCTTGCTATCTGTGTGTGCCCAGATCCCACCAATGCATTCAGAATACTTTGATGTGCATTAAGTAGATTTTAACAAAACAATTAGAGGGCATGAATTAAATAAGTAAATGGATAAACTCTTCTCTCCGTAAATCTGGCAGATGTGCACTTGCCAAATTAACCTGGAAATCTGCTTTAAACAATACAAATCTTACCACATGAAAGTAACGCTCTCTTAATCTTCTATATATCCACAGCCTAAATAGTTCGATGTTCAATAAAAGTATGTTGAAAACTGTATTTAAATGTTGATCTGTTTTTTATGGTCACATTTATCTGTCATTTTGTTGTACTGTGTTGGCCTGTGTGTGTGGGGATGCTGGAAGCTGTGTCCCTGGTCTTTCAAATGACAGCAGGGTCGCCCACAGTGCACATGTTTCAGTGGACGTCACAGACAGGGAACTGACAAGGAAGAAGTACGGGGCTCCTCCTCCCTTTTGAGACGGAGTCTCTGAAAAGCTTATGGATAGCTTTGAAGGACTGTCAGATATACTAATGGCCTGACGAATGGAGGCTGAAGATTGTCAGACATAGTGACACAAGATGGGCTACTAGGCATTCTAGAGGCGACTAAAGACAATCTGCTTTCTTAAAGGAAAGTTGACCACTGTGATGTGAATGGAGTAGAGCTTGTGGAAGTGGAATCTTCAAGATGTTTATTTTCAGGTGGGCACAACTGAAGGCAAGAAGTAGCTGCGGAAAGCTAATGTTTGGAACTTGAAATGGACTAAGTATGGAAGAAAATTGGAAGTCATCAAAAATGAAATTCCATGTTGGTGAGCTGAAATGGACTGGCATTGGTCATTTTGAATCAGAAAACCATATTGTTTATGATGATGACAAAACATATAACTTTCCTCTAGTTCCTAAAGACTTCCTCCCACCCCAACCCCACACACACTATCATGATCCCAATTCTAATTTACAAATCCAGCTAGACCAGAAGATATATACTGGTACAGATAGGAAATGGGAAACACAGGGAATTCAGGATGGATGATCCCTTCAGGACCAATGGTGGGAGTGGCAATACCGGGAGGGTAGAGGGAGGATGGGGTGGAAAGAGGGAACCAATTACAAGGCTCTGTATATAACCTCCTCCCTGGAGGATAGACATAAGAAAAGTGGGAGAAGGGAGATGTTGGACAGTGTAACATATGACAAAATAATAATTTATAAATTATCAAGCATTCATCAGGGAGTAGGGAGCAGGGAGGGAGGGGGAGCTGATGCCAGGGGCTTAAGTGGAGAGCAAATGTTTTGAGAATGATAAGGGCAACAAACGTACAAATGTGCTTTACACAATTTATGTATGTATGGGTTGTGATAAGAGTTTTATGAGCCCCCAATAAAATGATTTAAAAAATAGACAAGGAAACTGAGAAGGAAAAATAAATAACCACATGATCAAGATGATTGGCCTTGCAATTAGAGTGAAAAGGTGGCACATCAAGGGATGTTTTGCAGTATAGGGCAATCTGAGGTAGGATTATATGTATGTGCCTTCAAGGACATCCAACGTATATAATTATTTTTCAAATCCATCCACCAACAATTAAAGTTAATGATGTAGAAATTGACAGACCACAGTCTTCAGTATGAGATTGATAAAACATGTTATCAGCATGCATTGAAAATTATTGCAATTGGAATGTAATCATTGGAAGCAAAGCGGAAGGATCAGTAGGTGGAAAATATGATATTGGTAATAGAAATGGTGCTGGAAATTGCATGACAGGCATTTGAATGATAGATATTTGCAAAGCCAAAACATTGTCAATAGCAAATACGTTTTATTCAAAAGCACAGAACACAATTATACACATAGACTTCCCCAGATGGAATACAAGTAAACTAACAAGATCTGCAAAAAGACATAATGGATAAGCTAAATATCATCATCTGAAACCAGGCTAGGGGCTGACTGTGTAACAGATGATCAATTGCTCAAATGTAAGTTCAGGTTAAATTCAAATAAAATTAAAGCAAGTCCATGAGAGCTAAAATGCAAGCTTGAGTCTACTCCACCGTAATTTTGAAAATGTATCAAGAACAAATTTGATATATTGAACAGTAATAAGAGAAGACCTGATAATCTATGGGAAGACATCAAGAACATTGCTTTTGAAGAAACAAAAGGTCATTAAAGGACAAGAGAGAAAGATCAAAGGGGAGGGTCAGGACAGAATATGAAGCTTGCTCTTAATCCTAGAGCAGATACAGCAATGGGGGAAAAGGATAAAGTCAAAGAGCTGGACAAAAAGTTCAAAAGGCATTCTGAAAGGACTAAGTAAACAATTTAAATGGAAAGTACACAGCCCTAGATTTAGAAAACCAAAGAGGAAGAGCAGGCTTGGCATGCCTTCTACTGAAAGAACTCAAGAAAATTCAAATCTAGAGTTGGAATACGGAATGATCCTAAGAGCAAAATGTTTCCTGATGTCAGAATCATCAGAAAAGGAACCAAGACACAGTCACTGTACCAAAAAGGACTGGTCGGCGTCCCACCATTTCAGGAGATAACAGCAATGTTGCTGAAAGATCAAGAACAATGGTGCTGAGGGAGAATTTCAAGCTGCCCCGAAAGCATGAGCCCAAAACGAAGCTCCAGGAATTGATGACGCCTTGTTTTGGGGTCATGATTTCAGTGCAGCTTGAACTTCTTCCTCAGCACCATTGGTTCATACGCATATGCTACCTCCTGAAACAGTGAAAAGCTGTTCTTTTGGTACCACGCACCGCATAGACTTGTGAAAGTAGGACATTGAATTGAGGAAGGCAGAAGAAGAACTGAAGCATTTGATAGCGCCGGAGACGAATACTGAAATACCGAGGACTGACAACAGAACAAGCAAGCCTGTCTGAGAAGAAATATGCCTACACACAGATGGCAAGACCTCTTCTTACATGCTTTGTTCAGATTGTTGGGAGAGACTAGAACCTAAGAAACCCTCAGAAGTACATCAGACTGGCAAAGGTGGAGCAGCAGGGAAAAAGAGGAAGGGCCTCCATTAGCTGGATGGACACAATGGCTGCAATGACGCATGCAAGTCAACATTTTGAACTCACCAGCAGCTCCACTGGAGAAAAATGAGGCTGTCTACTTCTGTAAAGATGACCATTTCCTAGGGGCAATGGTATGAACATTTAAATATTTTAGGTAGAAATTTTATTTACATGAATAATTCTGGCATTTTCAAAGGACAGCACATGATACCTACCTAGAACAATCACAGAAGACAAAATGGCTTCATAAGCAAATGTGGTGAAGAAAGCTGATGTGCCCAACTATCAAAAGATAAAGCATCTGGAATCTTAAAGGCTTGTAGTTAAATAAGTAGTCATCTAGCAGGGAAGCAACAAAGCCCACATGGAAAAGCACACTAGCCTGTGTGATCATGAGGTGTCAATGGCAATAGGTATCAGAACTTCAATAGCAAGCAATCAAATTGACATGAAAAAGTGTAGACTAAGTGGAGACCCCAAATCTACCTGTAAGAGAATTGGACAACTCCTCAGAGAAGGGCCACACAGAAGGGATAATATATCCAGGGTGTCATATAACACTGATGAAACATGTAACTATCCTCTAGTTTTTTAAAATTCCCTCCCCTTACTATCATGATCCCCATGTTACCTCATTTATACCTGTGTATATTCATTTGTCTAATGAAGATTGTTTGATGCATGAAATCCAGTCAGAAATAGTACTGGGAGCAACAAATCCCTGGGGGCATGGGATAAGATGTGGGGAGGGGATGGGGAACCTTTAGCAAAGATGATTGAATAACCCCACACTAGAGTTATTCCCATTCTGTTTCTAAGAATGAGTAGTAACAGAATTGTAGGGGAATGGGCAGGGTGAATGGTGTAAGCTGGAGCAAAAAATACTACTACTGTCACTGAGAACTGTGTGTAGTATAAGAATAAGTGTTCCTGGGGAGAGGGTCAGGGAGGGAGGAAATAAAGGGTAGCTGATATCAAAGAGTTCAAGAAGAAGGAAAATGTTTTAAAAATGATGGTGGCAGTAATTGTACAATCGTGCTCGATCTAATTGAATTATGGGTTTTATAATATTTACAAGAGCTCCCAATAAAATGATTCTTTAAAATTACAACACAAAATAATTGATTATTGGTGAGTATTTTCTACTTTGAATTCTTGTAGTGATGGGACACATTGATTTTAATTTAAATTATTTAGGAATATTTTTGTTCCGCTAATGAACAAATCATTTCACTTGCTTGACGTTTGTCAGTTACAACTTCACAAATTGAACTCATATTTAGCACATGATTTTCATTCAGTGAGCAGTTATTAATTACTTTTAACAATAGACTCAGAGAGCTATCATGCTTTAATACCCTAATTTCATTAGCTACACATTAGGCCAGCTCTGTTTGTTGTTTGTTTTGTGTGTGTATGGCTGCATGTTTATCTAAGCCATTTATATGCCTGCATTTACAGTTTGTGACAGCATCTTCTGGGATATGTACTCTGATTTTAATTGGCAAAATTTTCTATTTAAAACCACTAATTTCACAATTGTTCTAATCTCCTTTGGCCTGACTGAATTTCTTTATTCTTAAGAATAATTAGAACCTGATTCAAAATGCCAGATCTATTATCAGTCTCAAGAAGATATCTCTGGAAAAGATTTTTCTCAGGTGAGAAAATCTACATATTTGTGAAGAAATTGCATTGGGACCACATATAACCCCTTCCCTCTTCAGTAGGGAGGAGGCTCCAATGTCATTACCAGCGGAAAGCTCGTAGCCACAAGGCAGAAGTCATACATGCCTGCAGTTCCTTCAACATATTCTGACCCCAACCATTCTTCTCGTCATATGGTACTTCTCTGGTGGGTTACATAACTCATTACAATGACCATACATAACTTATATATAATACTTACAATTATGGGGTGTTATTAGAGAAGTTAACTGGTTACCACAGGACAGATTCACAAGACATTAACAGTACAGTTATTTGTAGCACCTCTTCTTCAACGACATTCAAGTCTCTCTGTCCTTGTCCTCTCTCTCCTCCCATGGGTCTGGAAGTCCATTTGCCAAGTGTTCTCAGTAGGTTGTGCTCTCAGATCTTGTGCCTTTGGTACTCTTAAGGCCTCTGCCACTTCAGACAGGGATCTCCTCTCTGATCCACTGGTGCTCCGCGTTTCTCTCAATGGTCCCGAAGGTCTCTGTTTCTGCTTCTAAGATGCCTTTCTTACACTCAGAGGAATGGCAAAACTGACCCATCTTTGAATTAGAGCTAGCTATACCTTACTTATGAGATCCCACCCAATTATTTGGTAGGATTTATAGAGAAATAGATTAAAAATTCTGTCAAAACAATTCCTACTCAAAGTTGCTCTATTTGACAGAGTTGAACCATCCCTGTTCAAAGTTGCTCTATTTGACAGAGTTGAACCATCCCTGTGGGTTTCTAAAAGTTTCAGCTACTTACAGACACGGGCAGCAGCATGTTTCTCCCATGGAGAAATTTGTGGGCTCCAGCCACTGAATCTGGAGTTAACAGCTCAATGTATAGTCCACTGTGCCCTCAGGATTCTTAAAGACGTGGATGGGAGAGTCATATTTAAGCAATTTAACTTTACCACTTCTTTGTCAAACTATACATATCACCAGAAAAATCTTTAAAATGCTCTGGTAAGTTTTATTAAATTTTCAAAAATCATACATTTTATATCAAAAACTTTAAAATCCCAATAAAGTGATTTCTTAAAGACAAACCTTATAAATATGAATATTTATCATAATAAAAACAATAATTATTTTTATAAAGATTGGACCTCCACTCAAGTACTTACTCAATGCAAGAACACTTTATTCTATCAAATGAGCATTCCATGATGCACACCTTCCCAAAATGATCGTTGAAGACAAATGTGTGCATAAGAAAATGTGATGAAGAAAGCTGATGGTGCCTGGCTATCGATATATATAGCATCTGGGGTCTTAAAGGATTGCAGGTAAACAAGCAGCCATCTAGCTCAGAAGCAACAAAGTCCACATGGAAGAAGCACGCCAGCCTGTGTGACCATGAGATATAGAAAGAACTAGGTACCAGGCATCAAAGAACAAAAATTCATATCAGAGGGTGCCCACCTTCCCAATATGATCACTGAAGACACATATGTACATAAACACATTTGGTGAAGAAAGCTGATGGTGCCCAGATATCAAAAGATAGTGTGTGTATGGTCTTTAAAGCTTGAAAATAAACAAGCAGCCATCTAGCTCAAAAGCAACAAAGCCCACATGGAAGAATCACACCAGGCTGTGTGAGCACGAGGTGCCGAAGGCATCAGATATAAGGCATCAAAGAACAAAAAATCATATCATTGTGAATGATGGTAAGTACAGAGTGGAGACCCAAAGCCCATCTTTAAGCACCTGGACACCCCCTTTAAAAAAGGGTTGCAGGGAGGAGACGAGACAGTCAGGGTCCAGGGTGGAAATGATGAAACATACAACTTTCCTCTGGTACTTAAATGCTTCCTCTCCCCACTATCATGATCCCAATTGTACCTTCCAAATCTGGCTGGACAGATAGGTCCTGGAAACACAGGGAATCCAGGACAGATGATCCCTTCAGGACCAATGGTGAGAGTGGCGATACCAGGAGGGTGGAAGGAAAGTGGGGTAGAAAGGGGGAACCAATTGCAAGGATCTACATGTAATCTCCTCCCTGGGGTATGAACAATAGTAAAGTGGATGAAGGGAGATTGACAGTGTAAGATATGATCAAATAATAATAATTTATAAATTATCAAGGGTTAATGAGGGAGGTGAGGGTCGGGAGGGAGGGGGAAATGAGGAGCTGATATGAAGAGCTCAAGTAGAAAGCAAATATTTTGAGAATTTTGAGGGCAAAAATGTACAAATGTGCTTGACACTGGATATATGTATGGATTGTGATAAGAGTTGTACAATCCTCAATAAAATGGTTTAAAATAAATAAAACATTAAAAAATAATATTTTGAAAATTTTTACAGTGATGAAAAATAGGATGATTCCATGAGTCACACAGATTTGGGAACACTGTATGTGGCGGTTACATAATCCCTTGTCAACTTGAGGATATTAAGAGTGAAGGGGTGGAGTCTAGCCAGTCAATCAGATCACAGGCTGATACTTCCTTGTGGGCATGGCCTTCTCATGAGTATTCTGGGAACTTCCTCTCTTCCTCTCTGGAGAAAGAACACATTCTCTCTCTGTTTCACATTCCTGTTGACAAGCCATGTGGAGCCACACTGATGGCAGCCAGAGCCCTGGAGATGTGTCCACTGCCACAGGATCCACAGGACTTTTCACCCACCAGCCTGTGAGCTCCCTGCATTCAGTATCATTGCATGTGCTGTGTGAGTCTGATGAGGAATTTCTGGGATATTATTGGAATTATGGACTTGATATGGACTGGGTTGGGATGTTTTATTGACAGATAATTACTTCTTGACATAAATTTCTCTTTTACACATATGTGAGTGTCTCTGGCTTTTTTTCTCTAGTCATCCTGGACCGACACAGGTAAATGCATAGGAGAATGAGGAGAAAATAACTCAGCTAAAGGCTACAGTGCATAATGAAACAACTCGTGATGCCATCAGATGTATAAAATTTTGTTAATATCTCCTAACTAAGGTGTCCGTATGTGTTTGAAATGTTAACATGCATACAGTATCTAGTATTGATTTATTTGTTAGCTCTTTTCCTTAGGAGATAATTGCATTATCAGTTGTTCAGAAGATAAAGAATTAATTTCCCAGCTCTGCTACTTTACAAAGTAAGCCATCTATATAATTTGAGAATAAAATAACTTGCCTGAATATGTCACAGGTTTATAACGTGAAATTGCAACATCATCAATCTGAAAAATCGTGAGATAGGTAGAATTCACTCTTGTTTTCCCATATTATTGCCTTTAACCACCAGCTTATGCCCTGGAATATTTTGAGTGCACATTACCTAAATCTGATGGAATTAATTTTAGAATGCAGAACAACAACAAAAAGGAGATATTGTAAATTATGTGATATTATGACATTATTATGAGGCTTATACCAGGAAGGGTTCTAAAAAGTGAGTTGGAAAACTCCACTATCTTTTAATTCTTTTCATTGTGAACTTTAAGAAGCCCTTGTTTACGTTACCTGGAAGGCAATTAAATTTTAACAATATAAGAACATTCTGTTTCTTCTTTAATAGCCATTTGTCTGATGTCTACTTTATAGCATGAGAAATTCATTAAATATTTACAGAGAAAATATGTAATATCATATATCTTTATTGACCTTAGAATACAAATGTGGAGGCAACCTAAGCGACTGAAGCAAACTCATAGCAAACCCTAATTAGGGTCCCAAGATTTATAAATTTTATAGGATTAGATTGTCTCATCTTGTTCCCACGGAGTAGTTGGTGTATTTTTATCACCTGACTCATGGGTAGCAATTCAATATTTAGTTGCTATCACCACCAGGGTTACTATATAAGCAATGGATATTGTGTATACGATTTATATATATTACACACATTCATGTAAGTGCATATGCTATTGCTATTGATTGAGTATGCCACATTCTTCTTCATATAATCCAGCTTCTCTCACTATTTGTTCACTATGCAGATTGAATACATATGGATAGAGGATACCACCCTGACATACACCTTTGCTGATTTTAAACTATGCAACAATTCCTTATTCTGTTACATCCCTGCCTCTTGATCCATTTACACGTTGCACACAGGCACATTGAAGGACTGTGGGATTCCCATTCTTCTCAAAGCTCTTCATTGTTATGATACAGTTAATGCCTGGGCATAGTCAATAAAACACAAGTAAACATCTTTTAAAATGCCAATTACGTAGCATCCTGCATCACAGCAACGCAAAAGCTGCGGCAGTTTGACAGACTTACAGAAGACAAGGTGAAACAAGGGCTGTCATTGGTATCATTGCTGATCTCAGGTGGATCTCGGCTCAAAACAAGGGCGCATGATTTGGAATCAACTGGACAGCAGTGAGCTTAATTTTTTTTTAGTTTAAGTACCAATATTCTTTGGTCTTCATCTCCTCAGCTTTCTTCTCCTACTTCCACAAACGTATAATATCCAAGTTCTGACAACTCTACTCCTTCTTTCTATTTACCCAATTTAAAAAATGGTATCTGCTTCTCGCAGTGATAATTCATGCTCCCTCTGTAGTCACTGTGTACATTTCCATCCTTAAAATTTGTTTATTTTTATCACTATAGATATCTGGTGGTATTGTTTCTGTTTCTTTGAATGGAACCTTTCTAAATGTACAAGTTTTACAAAAAATCTCAGCACCTGGGATGTTAGTCTAGAAGACACACTTTTGCTTAAGAAACAGCACAATAGCGAGGCCATTTATTTGTGAGGAAGAGAGATATTTATTTCCATAGATCTTGTCAATGTATCAAAAAGTCATCCATGTTTTTGTTCCATTAGCACAAGAACTCCAAATAATTAAATCATACTATTTTAGTATATAATCACAGATTAATATGGAGATGCAAGATAATTTGAATATTGATTCAATATCATATTCAATTAATAAAATAAATCTCACTGAAATTAAATTCTACTAAAGTTGAAAAATTCATCCCTGGTGTTGTAATGGTTAAGAACTAGGCTTCTAACCAAAAGGTCACTGGTTTGAAGTTTGAGCTCTGATAGGAAACTGAGGAAGATCTATTCTGTCCTATAAACTTGTCAGTCAGAATTTACTCCACAACATACAACAAACAAATCCAAAACCGAAGCACAACAAAACTTTGGCACAGGGGAATGTACCTTCTTTACTGTTCTGCTTGGTTGGATTTTAGGAAGGTTCAAGACTTTGGAGAGATGGTTTTATATACGTTCTATGATAGTGTTTTAGTAAATAAGTCTTGTATGCTTTGGTTACATTCTCTTCAAAATGAGACATCTTAAATAATTTTCCATATAAAAGGCAAAATAAATTAAGCTTTTAGGAAATTGTGTATGTGATGTGAAAACAAAGCTTGCAAATGGAAGGTCTTAAAAATTTTCATCACAAAAGCAAAGGAGGAGCTGAAAAAATTAAAAAATGAGAAGACAGTAACGAAAAGAGGAGAGCTCAACCATTGTACAAGATTTAATTTTGATTTTAGTAATTGTATAGTAGACCTCAATTGGGGAAGAAATATATTTATGTGCTTCTATTTTTAATTGGATATATATATTTATTTATTTACAAGAATTGGAAGAAATTAAGAAAATATAATTTTAAGCATTTAAATGTGGTAGTGGTTTATAAAAATAATGCCAATACACTGTGATCGAGGAAGCCCTGGCAGATCAATGGGTAAGAGCTCGGTTTTTGACTGAAAGGTTGTACAGTCAAATTCACAGTGTTTCTCTACGGGAGAAAATTCTGGAGATAAGCTCCCATATAGATTCAAATCAAATAACACTGTGATGCAATTCTACTCTGTCACATGGTATCACAATAAGTTGAAATTGGCCTGCCCCCTAAAACCAACAGCACTCTATTTGATGAGATTTGTTATAAAAAGTTATCTTTAATGGAGATATAAGTATTATAAACATTTGATATGTTATTTGAAGAATGTATATTTTAATTAAAGTAGAGTAGAGACAATTCACCATCTAGCATATTTTACTCTAATTATTTTTAGGTATCTCAGTATACACACACATATATATATACATATACATGCATATATATATATGATTTTTAAAAATAGTCAACTATAAGCATAAAGTACTCAGTACTGTAAATACAAATTTGAAGAGGACTCCAGAGACTTTTGTGAAACAATCAAAAGCCATAAGGCATAACATTTTGGCCATAGAAGACATCTGGAGAGATTGCATCATTAGCAGGTGTGCACTACAGACCCTCATCAACGAAGACAAGGGACCGAACGAAACAGATATGACTGGATGACCATCCTGGAGGTCTGAGGTCCCATGGAGAGGATAGAAAAGCTGAGCAGAGGCAGTGAGAAACGAGGATAGTTCATTGTTGACTGGTCTGACCCTTTCATCTTACATTTTTGCAGGTAGCATTTGATCAAGACACCAGCTTGGCCATGCCAGCCCACATTAGTTACTGGCACAGAGAAGACCCATACTCTACCTGAGGTAAGAGTACACCCTTTTGGATGAGGTTCCTTGTTCACCAATCTCTTGTCTAGAGGCACACAACCTCATCAGACCAGTGGAACACAGTGCTGAGTCCCTGGACACCTGTGGTTCTAAGAATTTTTCCCATACACTGTCCTATAAGGTTGTTAAAAAGAGACATCAACTCTATGGCAGTGTGTGAGTAATTACACACACACACATACATGTGTATATATATATATATATATATATATAAAGAAATATAGAAGAGATAGCTATGCATTACATTATCTCTATATGCACATATATACATATAGAGAGAGATGGATATCAATATTTATACAGGTTACAAAAATATGCTCACAGGGGGTAGATCATACCAGGGTCAAAGTTATAAAACCTTTTTCAACATAACCAAACACTATGAGAAAATAATCTGCAGAATCTAGGACTGAATAGTATAGCCCAGAGAGCACCAAGGTCAACCGATACAACCAAGTTCACATGTACAACATTCAACGTCTTACTTTAGTGAGTACCCCCTGAAGTCTTTGGCCATCTAAGGTGAAATTATTGTTGTCTCCCTTTCAGAGGAAACAAAACTATGAAAATCAAAAATACATGGACATGCTCAGTTCAATGAATTAATGGACTGTATGAATAAGAACCCAGTTCTCCATGACCCTGGTACCGAATGAGGGGCTGCCAGTTACTATTACAAACTGCTCTGGACAGAATTCTATTAGAAGGCCCTGGTTAGAGTGGAAGAAAGAGGTGGAATAAAACTCTAAATCACTGATAATACGTAAATATACTAATTAGAATAGAGTGTGGTGTGACTCCCAAATTGTGGCTCTGAGTCACTCTTCATATCTGGAAGTGAATTAAACCCCAGGGTTCAATCTTCATCCAAACAATAGACAGGATTTTAAGGGGAACAAGGAGCCCCTGCGGTGATCCCTTTAGATTCCTGTTGAGCTGCTAACTGCAAGGCTGGGTTTATAAACCAGGCAAACCACTCTGGGAGAAAGATGGGGTTGTCTACTCCTGTAAAGTTCGGTGGCCTCAGGAACACTGTAACAGGCACTGTGACCAGGGTCGCACACCCTGGCAATAAGGTAGTTTTCATCAGGGGAACAATAGCAGTAGAGACGTATGTGCCCAGCTTAGAATCATCAGTGGTTTGAGATCAAAGGGCGGCATGTATCCTAGGACACATTTCAGAAGTATGAGCAAAGAAAAAGCCATGGAAACTAGAAAAAAAACAAAGTAGGAAAAGTGTGATAATGTTGAGGGAATTGCAGTCAATAAATTAGATAAAATGTTTATCAATTTAGAAAGGAAAATTGTAATTCTACACAGAAATAATAAAAAATAAAAAGTAAAATCAATACATTTTAAATATTTAAGTTAATACATATAATGAATCATGATAATATGAAACAAACAATTTTAAAACTATGGTATTAAAGATAGAAATGGCTAAAGAACTGTTTAAATTATACAAATGTGTGGCAAAATGTTATTTTTACCTTCATATAATAACTAAGATTAATTTATTATCATTTACTGTATGTATATGAGTTTGTGTGGGTAGACTACAGAAACAAATCCATGGAAACACATATGTGTATAAGAAAGATATTTATATACAAGAGCAATTGAACATTGGGAAAACATCTTAGCCCAGTCCAGATCAAGTGCATAAATCTGATATTAGCCCATAGTTCTGATATCAATCTATAAAGTCCTCTTCAGACTCATGAAACACATGCAATGACGCCAAATGCAGAAGATCACAGGCCAGTGGGTAGAAAGTCTTTGGATCCAGTGTCATTGGAAGCATCTCAGCACTGGCAGGGGTCTCTCTGTGGCTTCCCCAGCTTCTGAGTTCTGGTTGGGTCCATGTGGCTTGTCTTCTGCAATATCTCCCAGGGAGTAGCAGAGAGAGAGAGAGATGTCTTCTGCCTCCAAGGAGGAAGTCCCAGATTTCCCATAATTCTCAGGGGAAGGACATGCCCACAGAAGTCTCATTGTCTATATCCAGATTAACAGCCTAGACTCTACCCTACACTCTTAATCCTTAAATTGACACCACATTAGGTGACTACTGCAGTATATAACACAACTATACTTATTTTCTATACAGTATTTTAATTTTTAATATAGAATACTGGGCAATATGTAGTATCTTTTACCTTTTGATTAATTCATTAATTCTATTAAAAACCTAGAGTTATTTAGGAGCAAATGGCTATACTTGGCTTGCAATATCAAGTCTATTCCTGTCTGCTTCACTCTTTTCCTTTTGTCCATTATCTTTACTCTATAACCAACAAAATAAAAAGGAAACAAAATAAAATGGTGCTGTTTATTTTTACTAAAACTCCAGGATAAAAAGTTCATAATAGGATTTTTAATGTTAAAATTATGATATACTAAAATGTTTTGCTTTAGGTATGATGCTTGTATATCAATATCCTAACTAATGTTGGGTATCTAATCCTAAGAATTCTTCCTGAGGAATTGCATTATGGGCAATCTGGCTTCAATTGTGTCCTTCAGAAATTTCAGTTGTAGATTCTGACTTTTATTTGGGCATGTATGGTTTTTATGTTAATGGGATAGATTAATGTAGGGTGTGACAGAATCAAACTCTTTGCAGATAGAATTAAATTCAAAGAAAGCTAAAGAAGCATAATTGAGGTAAAATGGATGGCAACAAACCTCTAACCTCTCTGAAGAGCTAGGAAACAGAAGCCGATGAGACAAGAAATTACATTCAGTGGACAAAGCAAAGAAACATCCCTTTGAACCAGCAGCCTGAATTTTTGACCTCTCTCCTCCTAAACTGTGAGAAAATTAATTTCCATTTAATAAGTAAGTCATGCATTTCTGATCTTTCGGTCTTGTTTTTGTCATCATTGTTAGGTGTTATCTGGCTGGTCCCAACTCATAGCAACCATGCCCACACGCCACAGAATGAACCCTGCCCATACCTGTCCTACTAGAGTCCGCTGTGGCAGCCACTATGTCAGCTCATCTTGTTGAGGATCCGACTCCTTTTTGCGTCCCCGATACTTTCCTAAACTTGGTTCTGTTTTCAGGGACGGGTCTCTTTTGAGAATATGACCCAAAGAACTTGAGAACAAACTTGTCACACTAGCTTCCAGAGTACTCCTCTGATGGCACTTGTGAGACAGAATCGTTTGATCCTTTGCCAGTCTCTGAGAATTCCAATATTCTTTTAGCGCACCATCATTCAAATGGATTGACTCATCCTTGGCTTCTGTATTCAATGTCCACCTTTCACAGCGACTCTGGAGGACAGGTTTAACCCCCCTCACCCCCCAGGGGGTTTCCAAGACTGTCGCTCTTTAAAGGAGGAGAAAGGTCTGTCTCTCTCCCAACTTTCACCTGTGGGGATTGAAATCCAAGGTTGGGTCAGGAACATCTCAAGACTCCAAGAAACATCCTTGTTTTTCAACACTTTAAAGAGGTCTTGTGTCATTTGCTGTCTTGGACATCGGTTATGGATACAAGTAAGATGGGATCCTTGATAATCTTTACTTCATTCATCATGTGGGTTACTATTTTTCAGGTAATGAGGATCGGAGTTTTCTTTACATTAAATTGTAATCCATATCAAAGACTACAATTCTTGATCTTCATTAGCTAGAGGAACCTTACTTTCAGCAAGCAAAGCTGTGCTAGCTGGATATTGAAACCTGTTATGATGTCTTTCTCCAATTCTGATATCATGTTTTTCATGTAGCCCGGCTTTCCTTACTATGTGCTTAGTATACAGTTGAATCAGTTCAATAAAAGAATGTAGCCCTGATGCACAACTTTATTGGTTTTAAACCATGAAGTGTTCCCTTGTTCTGAATGCACAATTGCCTCTTGATCAATATCTAGGTTCTATGTGAGCACAATTAACAGTAAGCTCTAGTCAGTTCATAAGTCAGACTTGATTTGATGGTAATGAATACATTTTCATAAACATCTGTGTACCTGTAGGCATATGTATAGACATGTTTCTGTATGCTACATCTATACCCATAAAGCAAAACAAAACACTGCCCCAAGTCCATGATGACACATAGCAACCCTATAGTACACAGTAGAACTAATTCCTAGAGTTTCCAAGGACTGACACCTTTATAAAAGCCAAGAGCTCACCTTCCTCTTGCAGAGTAGTGGCTGAGTTTGAACAGTGGACCTTGCTCTTAGCACCCCAACTATACCATCAAGGATCATATATATCCATATATATAATAAAACCCTAAAGAGCTCTAGGGACTCCTTATATAATCCAAGCAGCTCACTGCATTGTTTAACTGAGTTCAAAGGCCTGGGATCATAGTCTTCTGAGACTCCTCAATTGCCAGCTAGACAATGGTCTCTATCCAGGTGTCCAGAGCAGCATACTGGGGTCTTCAGCACGTGTGAGGGCATCTGTACTACAACACCTGGTCTCTACTCACTTGGAGCAAGTAAAAGACGAAGAAAAAAGCTACACATAGGAGCTGGAAACACAGGGAATCCAGCACAGAAGATCCCTCAGGTGATACCGGAGGGTGGAGGGAAGGTGGGGTAGAAAGGGGGAACCAATTATAATGATCTACATATAATCTCCTCTCTGGGGGACAGACAACAGAAATGTAGGTGATGTCGGATGGTGTAAGATAGACAAAATAATAATAGTTTATAAATTATCAAGGTTTCATGGGGAAGGGGCAGGGAGAGAGCGGGTAAATGAGCTGATAACGTGGGCTTAAGTGGAGAGCAAATATTTTGAGAATGATGAGGGCAATGAATGTAAAAATGTACTTGACACAATTGATGTATGTATGGATTGTGATAAGAGTTGTAAGAAAGAGAGAAAAAAAAACTAGTCCAGAGTTTTAAAATCTTACATCAATTAGTGTTTGGATGAGGCAGAGAGAATTAGATGGAGTTTATATTCCACTATCAACCATTTTCACCAAGGTTAGTATTGACCATATCAGGTAGAATGCACGAGAAATGAATAAAAACACTCCAATTGAATGGCAGCTAAGAACTACAACAACATCTTTCTATCAGGGAGGTTTTAAAATACTGAGTTACACTATGAAGCATCTGATCTTTAATCAATTATATGTTAGGGTATAACAGACATGATCTTTAAACAAACATATTATATTCCATGTGCTAGAATGAATGTTTTTTTGAGTGATTAGATATGTTTGTGGAAAAGTAAGTTGATTTTACAATTCCTTCTGTGGTATAAAATTATCTTGGAAGAAAAGTCAAACCTATGGTAATTTTCTCTTCTGTTTTAACAATAAGTAACACTTCCAGAAAACAGCTGTTATCCCAGATTCCATAGAAAACTATTATTCCAGAATCCCTGTCTGTTTAATGAGGTTTTTTTATGAGAAACATGACATTATTTAAGCAGTATTTTGAAAATTTTGATAATAAACAGACACAATGACCTTTCATGCACTAAAAAGGCAAAGGTTCAAAAAAAATCCCCAAACACTCAAATTGCTAAAAAGTAAACATAACAGAACTAAAAAGCCAGACTCACTATAGTGAGATTGAAAGTACCCCACAAATTATTGTCCTAAAATAGTCCCTTTAATATTGAACTGAAACCATTACCAGTGATCTCATCTCAGACAAATAATAGATTGCATTATAAAGTCACTATCATCTGTGAAGAATGGTCTCTCCTTGTGACACGAGCTCGTCAACTTTATGAGACCAATCTGTGAACATTTACCAAAAAGCAAAGTAGGCTAAAGAAGCTAGATCAATAGAAATGGAACACACAGAAGGGAAATAATAAGAATGTTAATACATTCTGAAAAATCCCACCAATGTTCTGGAAACATTTGTATAAAAATGTTACTTTTGAAACTCATTTTTTTCTGTGTAAAAATATCCTAAGGTTTGTGTTGTTCCAAGAAAAGGGACCAAAAACTCCTTGTATGCAGAAGGTTTTCATGAGCATAGTGAATGTCTGTGTGAATTAATAAATATATTTGGCCTAAAATGTCCTCTTCCCATGGCTGCCTACAAATTAGTTATATCATAGACTTATCATGGCATAGCTATATGAAACTAGCATGTGCCTCCCTAGGGGACCAACAATTAGAATCACGCTGTTGAAACTTTTTCTACAAATAATTAAACAGTTCTATGATTGGAATAACAATCTACTTCAAAAAAGATTTTCACCCTGATTATATTCTTCAAAAAAGTTCTTTCACTACTCTGCTCAGAAAAAAAACTGAAGGGCAGGAAAATGTCATCGTAGGTAATAACATCTTTGACATTGTGTATTTTTACCTTAAAGGAAAGTAATTTCATCTTCTCAGCTATTGAGTCAGGAATCTATTCCATCAAGTACATAATAAGTCACCAGGTAAGAGGGACTATTAACTATTATTGAATCCCTAAAGTTACATGTGCCATCCCTGAACATTTTCTACTCTCAGGAACAATGAAGAAGCATTATGTTAGGATGCTTTCTGCAGGTACTAGCGGATAACCCAACTCCTAAATGGCCAGTAACTGAAATGAGTGCATATGTCTCATTTCAACCATGTTACAGGTAGAGCGTATTAACTTATTGAAATTAGACAAGCTATTGAAACAACTTCAAGGAATACCCTAGTTGTAAAGTACTGTGCCCACTATCCTAGCGCTTGATACATAGGTCATGGCTGAGGGTCTATCACAATCTAAATATACCCTGCAGTGTATATCACCACAACCATATGTGGGCAGTGGAAGAAATAAAATATGGATTTAGAAGTGAGGCTGTTAATAATTGCATAGTTATCAGATAAGTAGTATTTAAGTTGAGAACATGATTCTTTCTGAAACTTAATAAAATGGAATGTTGATTGTTTGTTTAATTGGTTTGGTTTGGTTTTAGCTTGGGTGTCAGAAAAATCAATAATGAAGTATATAAAAATATATACATATTATAAGTGAAAATCTATTTCTTTAGATGTTAAACTAATGAAATAGACCAGAATTACTCAGTTTATGTTTTTAGCTGATTTGACATGAAATATTATCAGAAAAAAATCACATTAAGTCATTACAATATGTTCAACAGCCACAAACTGCTGAATATGTGTCATCCATTCAAAGAATATTTAAAATTCACCACCACTGAAGAAAATTAAACTATTAATAATGAAAACATGTACTATCAATATGTTAGAGGAAACACAAATAACAATTTATTCTCTCTTACTAATGATATTACCAAATATTCATAATAGTATTAGGCAAAGGATATAGAGGGGAAATATGTAGAAAAAACTTTAGATGGATGATAAGAATTAATACAATCATTATGTTATTTTATGGATTTTGACATTTCTTTGCTATTTCTCAGCTGTTATCTGTTTTCTTCTAGATAAATATTCCCTTGCATACACATTTTATATTAGTTACACCTGACCTGAACTTAGAAGACAAACCTCCTGAGCACAAAGGATAGCATCTCTATAACAACCACATATCAGTCATTCTGTTCTCAGTACCTTTCTGTCTGAAAACACTATTGAATTTCTTGCTAACAGATTTGCATGCACAAAGGTTGTATTCTACACAAATTAATGACTATGGCTTCATGATTAACTCTATCGAGCATTAGTGTTTCCTTATCCATCTGTTGAAAAAGTGTAAAAGTGAGCAAATAAAAAACCTACTAGTGTCCAAATGTCTACAATCAGAATTGTGTCCACCACTCCAAAATTCCATTTCATTATTACTTGACAAAAAAGTGAATTATGCTCTTAGTCTTCTACAAGTCATAGAGAGGGAAAAAGAAAACAGTTTTTCATTTTTGTTAATATTACCTCAATATCTTCTAGAACATAAGTTTTAGTTCAGGGAATCTAACGTGGAATTATAAATATCTGAGGGAGTAATTTATTAATTGATTCAACAAACATTTATTGTACCTACAATAAAGTAGGTATCTACAAACTAAAAGTACACATTTCTCTCATCTCTATAAGGTTATAGTCTTATGTTTGAGAGAGATGGAAATATAATAAAAGACATGCAAAATTAGACAAGTTCTACAGTTTATCCTCTCTCAAAAGGGATCTGCAGTCTCTTCTTTAAACATCACAAGTATTGGGTCTTAGGTCTTAAAAGTTGTCTTACAAGTTGCTATCTAGGTGAGGCATCAACTAAGTTCACTTGTGGAGAAGCACCCCAGCTTGTGTGATCTAAAGATTGTAAACAAGAAAATTTAAACCTAACCAAGAGAATGGAATCAGAAATTGTAAATTACTAGTTTCCAGAAGGCAGTGGATGACCATGGAAGCCTGTGTAAGTCTGGGTGCTTTAGAGAAAGAAATCCACAGAAACTCATATGTATGAGAGAGTTTATATAAAGGGTAAGTGCACACCAAGAAAACCTCCCAACCCAGTGCTGCCCGAGTCCACAAGTCTAACATTAACCCATATGCCTGACACCAATCCACAAAGTCCTCCTCCATCTCACAATATACAGACTATGATGCCAACTGCAGAATGAAAGCTGAATTAGTGAATGTGTAAGCATCTCAGTGCTGGCAGTGGTCTCCACACGGCTGCTCCAGCACCCAGGGGTGCAAGGGGAAGGTCCATGTGGCTTCTTCTCAGGGACTTCTTGCAGGAAGTCAGCCTTGCCAGCTGAAGCACAAATTGGTTAAGGCAGCCGCACCCTGGTCTGACCATCAAAAAAGAAATGACCTGAGAACTAGAAAGGCGAGGCTCACCTAGCCATTTATCCCTCCACCCTTCAATTAACCCCACGTGTGTTTATGAGCCAGGTTGGCACAATAAACTTTAACTCAATGCCCAAAATCCATTTGCAGGGTTCCACACTGATGAAGCTCCAGGGAATTCTCTCTAAGACTAGTAGAGGTATGTGAATTGCCTTGCTGTCAAACATAGGGCATTGCCAAGTTTGTTGTGCATACAAATTAGCCTAAAACATAATATCTTGTCATCTGATCTCCTTTTGACCCATTTTAAAGTAGTTTCAGTTTTTAATCTTTTTTTCTTTATTGAGATTTTCCTGTTTTGTCAAGTAATCGCTGTTGAGTTTTTTGATTATTTATTTGTTTGTTTACTTCCTGCTTGGTCCCCTATTTTTCATATGATTTTTTTCCATATATGAAATCCACATTAGGTAGATCTATAGAGACACTAACCTGATAGATAACTGCCTACGGGCATGGCAGGAGAGGATTAATAACAATGAGTTTGAAAAGAAACTGTTTTCACATTGATTGTGGCGATGACCGCGTAACTATTCTTAATATGATTGCACAATTAATTTGTTTGCTATGTGAAGTTTGTGCCAATAAAACTATTTTTTAATTATGGTACTGCAGTTGAGAAATTTATCTGAGAAGTTGAAACTTAAGACAATATTGGAGAGATAAATATATGAGAATATAGTTTCTGCAGAAGATACCACATTTATCAGTAGTCTAGTGATGAGAGGACCTGTGGAAAATATGAGCCATTGAAATTTATGTCTTTTAATATCTATAGTGTATGATGTAGAAAATTTTTAAAACATATTAATGTGTTCATAAGGGTAGCTCTTTTTAGGATAGCTCTTTGAAATAAACTTCCAATAATCTGATCGCATCCCTCTCCAGACTTGTTTACCACCCTCTATGAATTTATGATACTGAAAATAGCAATTTTGTTCACTTTATGTTATTTCAATTCTTAAAAAGTAGCTAATAAACAATAATATCACAGCCCTCATATGAGGATATTCAGGTACTATCTCTTTAGGGTATGTTCAACTAGTATTCACAATAATGTAAAGTGAATTTGAAATAAGCTTGTCAGTTCAATTTAGAAAACAATTTAATATACCTAAATCACAAATGTATACACATATTATGGAGACAATTTTAATTTTACTAGAATTTGCTATAATGATCCCAGGTGAGACAAATCAATCAAAATACAATGATCATAACATTTATGTTCTTTAATTATTTTATAAAATAAAGTGTAGTCTTTTAATATATCCACATAGTCATAATATTATATGAGCAATAATTTTATTTGAGAAAATAATTAAAATAAATTAGTACAGCTAAATTGGGTTTAAATTCTGGTATAGTCATTTCTTGATTCTTCAGCCTTTGGCAAATGAGTTAATTAGTTTATTGAGACATCCTGGCCAATAAACACATGTGGGATTAATTGAAAGGCAGAAGGATAAATGGCTTGGTGAGCCTCGCCTTTCTAGTTCTCCGGTCTCTTGCTTTGTGATGGTCGCACCAGGGTGCAGCTTCTTTAGCAGTTCCCTGCTTCAGCTTGCAAGGCTGACTTCCTGTAAGACATTCCCTTAGGAGAAGCCACATGTACCTAGCCTGATGCAGCCCTGGGTGCTGGAGCACCTACGTGGAGACCCCTGCCAGCGCTGAGGTTCTTACACGTTCAATGACACGGCTTTCCTCCTGCAGTCGGCATCATTGTGTCTGTTTTGTGAGATGGAAGAGGACTTTGTGAATTGGTGTTGGACATATTGGTTAATGTTGGACTTGTGGGTTTGGGCAGCACTGGATTAGGATGTGTTCTTGATGCACACTTAACCTTTATATAAAACTCTCTCTTATATATGAGTTTCTGTGGATTTATTCCTATGAAGTACCCAGACTAGCACAGCAAACAATTTAACCTCTCCGCAGGTAACTCTCCATCTAATAATTATACAATTTTTATTGAATAAGTTTATCATCGGGATTATATAAATAGCACAATTAAAATGCCCACCAGAGTACATGAGAAAGAATAATTTCTAAATAAATGATTTCTAAAAAGTAAAATTTCTAAATTAATAATTTCTTAAATAAATAAATTATATATTTATGGATGGGATGCTGTCCTCCAAACACATATGCTGAAGTCCTCCCTGGTATGACTCATGAATATGAATTCATTTGTTAAGGAAGCATTTGTAGATGCCATCAGTGAGCAGAGTCTCAAAAAGTACACATACAGGAAACACCAAAGGGAAAGGCAAGCAGAGGATGGCTCACACTGAAAATATTGAAGAAAAAGAACTTTCTTGAGTTGCAATATTGAAGGACTTTGTTGTGCAACAATGGAACAATATTGGAAGTACTAAAAGACAATGCAAGAAATCGACAGGACTACTGTTCCACAAAGAACCGGTTGACAGCCATTTCTAACGGTAGTGTATGATAGAAACTAATGGTATTAAACAAAGAAATCCAAATTTCCCAGAAAGCACTGAAGAAAAATAAAGTCCATGTACATAACTTTCTAGTTTAAATATATAATTTTACAGGTGTGCATACTTAAGACTTACTTGATGGACCTTCTTTTTTCAGAAATAAACATTATCACATATCACAAAACCAAAAAAGTTTCATATTCAAAGTAAACAACTCACTGCCATGCAGTCAATCCCAATGCATAGTGACTCTTGGGGACCTAGAAGAATTGCCTCTGTAGAGAGCTGAGACTGTAACTCTTCATGGGAATAGGAAACCTCGTGTTTGTCCTGCAGCGCGGTTGGTGCTTTGTAATTGCGGACCTTTCCGCTAGCCACCCATATGGTCACCATTGTAGCAACAGGGCTCAGACAACATTATTAAAACCATCTGCAAGTCCATTTTTCTGAAAATAAATCAAAACAGCTATATTAATATATCTACAGAAAATTGACAGAAACTGTCTAGATTCAAATGTCAATGTGTACTAAGGAATATCATTGCTGATGCAAAAAGTTGTTTTGCTGTTTTTGTTTTTATATTTTCGACTGTGCAATGTCCTTAAGCTGTGTGGAGTACAATAATTTAAGGGGAAAAATGTGATAAATGGAAATTCTAGAAAAAATAATTATATTACTGTGTAAATGGCCCCGACTAAATACTGTTTATCTGAGCAGAGAAACAGATATACTTCCTGATTTAAAATCAGAAAAGGTGTGTGTCAGATATGCATGTTTTAATCATACTTATTTTTGTATTACTACATAAAACCACAGAAAAATGATGCTTAATATTTACATGTCCTAGATGGTATTAACATCTGTTCAATTTTATTTTCATTAAAATAATTTTAATACTGAAAAGTTGTAAGAGTCACTCTTAGATGTACACTTCCTTTCCTTGAATCAATTGAGACTATGTTGCCAATAGGATTTTTCTATAACCTCTTATTGCTTTATTGTTCTAGCAAAAAAGAACATTCACCTCCATAAACAGAAAGATGAAGGGCTTTAAAATTAGAAGAACAGTCTTAAAAGCTAAAGAAAGTTTTCCATGTTGAATCTCCCTTCATACTGTAGTCAAATTGGTAAAACATTTGAAATATTATAATCATCTAATATAGAGAATCATTAAAATATTTCCAACTCCACCCAAATAATTTTGCAGTAAAGTGACTCACTTTTGTTATGTGTTTATAGCTACCTCAAAGCCAGAAGACCTTGTCATCCTTTCGGACTTACAGGCTATCTCTGATTACTACTGCTAAAGAATAGCTGTATGGTGTGAGATAACAATCATTTTGCCTTTTTCATAATTTCTACATGAGAAGGAAGCAGCTGATATGTTCCCATCTAACAGCCAGGATGTCCAAACTATCTAATTGTCATGGCGGCCATGTTTTCAGTGTTCTTGAATGGGGCTACTCTCTTCAAAGGTTGTAGACCATCATCGAAGCCACTGTGTCAATACACCTTGTTGGGGGTATTCCTCTTTTTCGCTGCCCTTCTACTTTACCAAGCAATATGTACTTTTTCCAGGCACAGATCTTTTCTCATAACATGTCCAAGGAACATTAGGTGAAGTTTCAGTATCAACACTGATGCTGAAGCATTCTCATACACGTCTTCCAGAAAGATTGGTTGGTTCTTTAGGGAGTCCATGGTACTTTCAAAATTCTTTCACAGCACTGTGATTCCAATATATCCATTATTTTTCTGTCTCCTTGTTCAATGCTCAACTTCCATTTTTATTTTTTTATTCCATTTGCTAGATCCTGTTTACTTTATTGGCTGCTTAATTTTTAGACTGACATTTTTATTTGCTGATTATCAGTGTCTTCCTGCCTGTTTGTCTGTCTTCCACTCAACTAGTAAAATCTTGCAGAATTCATCCATATAGTTTAATTATTACCTTCACAGCTGTTAACTAAAAGGTCAGCAGACCATATCCACCAACTGCATCATGTAGGAAAGACTTGGTGATCTGGTATATCCTAAAGACTACAGCTCACGGAACTTTGTGCGGTAGACCTACGCCATCATGTAGCGTAGTTATAACATGGGATCCATTCAGTGGAAAATATACACACACCATAAATGAGAAGAAGTCATAGATGGCACAAATGACTAAGAGCTCTACTATTAACCAAAAGATTGGTCACTTCAAGCTATGCAGAGTGGTTCATGGAAAGTAGCCCTAATCTGGAAAATATAGGTTGTCATGAATCAAAGTCTAAGGCAGCTGGATTTGTTTTTTACATATGAGAATTTCTAAATCTCTAATCTGAAACCCTCATGTAAAATTCATATTTGATCTCCAACTGCCAAATTCCCATAAAAATAATGTATAATAATATTAAATTCAAGCCAGTAATATATACTTCTTTAATTCTAGTCACCTACTTTTAAATATCTTTCACTAATCCTTCAACATTTCATTTTTTTGTCTAATTACATTTCCAGATACTCAGAATAAAAACAAATAAGCAAAAAAGTTGGACTTCTCTGTCACTCCTCTTTCTCTCACATTCACTATCAAAATAACAACAATAAAAAACAAACTACCAACAAGTCAATTCCAAACCTAGTGACCCTATAGGACTGAGGAGAAAGGTTCCGGTTGGTTTCTGAGACTGTATGTCTCCACAGGAGTAGACACCTCATCTTTCACCAGAGTGGCCAGTGACCTTAAGCTGCTGACCTTATGGTCAGCAGTTACTGTGGATTCTATTATGTCACCAGGGCTTATGTTTCATGTCAAAAGAGAATATAAATATATATAAATATATATATATATAATATCCCATGTCTTCTCACACTAGCTTTGGAATAATCTGAATTATTTAAGGATCAGATCCAAGGCAGGGTTAATGCATGTCAATATGTTAGGCAAAATGCCAATTAGAATATTTGGAAGCAGTGAATTGGCCAAACAAAATTTTTTCCACTCCTACTATTATAGCTACTAGGTTTATTGTCTTGATTTTTAATCTAATATATACATTGCTTATTTTAAAAATATTTTTGTATCTGAAAAAGGAACGAAGACTTTCTAGGACAGGAGCCCTTCTCTGTCAGTGACTGCCTGCCTTTGCCCACACCACAGTCGACATACTGCTCGGGGAGAAAGATATATGTATGTGTATGTATGTGTGTATATGTATATAATCTTGAAAATCCAATGATTTCTGCCACACAGCTGGACAAAGAAATTCTAACTTAGATAATCATTACTTCTCTGTGAAAAGCCAATAGTCTCTTCTGTTTCTCAGTACTAGAGTTGTAATATTGTTGATTAATTCAATAGAAAAAAACAACAACTACATGTGCTGTGTGGGTATCAAATTACCACCAATCTTTAAAATCTTTCAAGTGTTTCAAAAATCACATTTATCATTGTAAAACTTATCCAACCAAATGGGAATCTGTCTTTTTTCTTTTATTCCAGACCCAGGGAATCCAGATGAAGGGTTGCATTACAAAATGCAGCTGAGCAATTTCGCTCAGAGGTACTCTGTTTTTCATTTCCTTGAGGGATTGTACCTGGACTTTCATTCATTCTTATAGATATTCCATAGCATGTACTTTAGTGGACATAGGATTTTTATTAATGTGGATTTGAAATCTGATTTTGTCTCACTGGATATATACACATAGAAATGTTATATGACACATCTCCAACTCAACATATTATTATTATAAAATAATAATATTTTTCTCTTCAAGGAATTCAGACATGTAGCTCAAAAAATGGCTAAGATATTTTATATTACATATCCAGCACCTCCAAAAATGTTAGTTATTCTTGATAAACCTAATCAAACTATTAGATCATCTTAATACTTTTGAAGCACATTGATTCTTATTCCACACAATAATGGTTTCTAACACATCTCTATTCCTAACATGGATAAGTAAATGAGCTGATCATTTTCCAAATTCAGTGTCTCACAATTGTATGCTGACAGGAAAATAAGAGAAAGACATCACTAAATAAGGTCATCTGAGCATTCAACACAGTTATCCACTCTCTGGGTGACACGCAACTCCTGACCTATGTAGTCCTGTGCCAATATGATCTATTGGGTGGTTTTTTTCTTGTTTGTTTAAAGCAAGGGCAACAGCATGTATTTTCTTTGTTGAACTTGACATCTTATGTCTAGAATTACATGGTACTAGAGTTGCTACTGTGGTTGATTTAGTTGTATCATCTGCCCCAGGAGTCCAGGACCTTGGGTGAGATGTGAGTTAAGCAGAGTGTAACTGTTCTGTAATTTCAAGAAATACACTATCATAGATTGAATAATTAACTTGCAAAAATTGGAAAATTTGGAACAGGGTAACTGTTTTAAAAATATGCTGCTTCTCTAAGTTTTGTCACCTTACTTTGTTGAATAATGATTAACTGATTGCATAGCTCACACACTAGTTTCCCATTTGATTATTCTGCTCAAAGTTTCATTCAATAAACAATCATGAGGTTATAGAGTTACTTGGTAATTGTTTGCCAGATAATCATATATTTTACTCTACATAGAATAACAAATCCTATGAGAATGACACCAAATTAATTTCCAAAATGAGTGTTTCAAGCTCTACCTTGATTTTAATGCTGCCTGTGTAGGATAACATAAGTCTACAAAGAAGACCAATTACTACAATGTTTATTAACATTTATACATTAATGCTAATGTAGTGATGAAGGTAGTAATGATTTCATTGGAACTTAGCAATAAAGATAGTTTTAGAAGGAAGTAATAAAATTTCATTTAAATGTATACACCAACCACTAAAGGTAGTGAAGAAATTGAAGGATACTGAAGTTGATAAAACATGTAATTAAGGTGTATTGATACTTATTAGCAATTAGAATGTGAAAATTAGAAATAAAGAGGAAGGATCAGTGGATGGAAAATATGGCCTTGATGACAGAAACAAGGATGGAGATCACAACATTGCAGGAAGGGTACACAAGAATAAAACTGATTATCTTTGTAGGAAGAAGTGAAAGAGAAACTCAATGTCATCATCAAAATCTAGTCCAGGACTAACTATAAAATATACAATCAATTGGAAATTTGCAAGTTCAAGGCAAAGATGAAAAAAAAGGAAAACAACTGCATAGGGTCCAAATTATAACTTTGAATATATCCCATATGAACATATTTGGCTCACTGAATTCTAGACAATAGAAGATCTGACAAGTTGTCAGATGACATCATGAATATTATACATGAAGAAAGCAAAACAAAAAGAGTCTATTAAACATTCAGGAACGAAAAATAAAGGATGTCATTCAGAGCCTCTGAAACTTAGCATTCGATGTAGAGCAGCAAAAGCCCCTGGAAGAAATGATGACTTAAAACAGACAGAAAATTGCCAAGGGAAGCTCAAGAAGTCAGAGTTGACAATCAAAATGAAGATGTGCAATCAGCTGGATTAGAAAGACAGAAAGGAGGTATGTGATCAGCATCTCTCCAGCTAGAAGAATTGAACAAAACAAAATTCAAACCTCTAATTTTAATATTGATGAATACTATTGGTAAATAATTGGATTATGTAGGAAGAAACAAATGTAAATAAGAGAAATATATTAACAAAAATACATAGCATTAAAAGACAGCATGAAAAAAGTACTGAGGACATTAGGAAAAACAAAGATTCCAGAAATGTTGAGAATACCATTTGAAATTTTACACCAAGGTGATTAAACACTGGATGCACTCATTAGTGTATACAAATAATTTTAGTAAATATATCTGGACAAACAACAGAAATAAATCTGTATTTGTGTCCATTACAAAGAGAGGCTATCCAACAGAATGTGGAAATTAACTAATAAATCATTAATATCACACACAAGTGAAAATTTTGCTGAAGGTAATTCAAAAACATTTTCAGCAGTACATCAACAGGTGGCTGTCAGAAATTCAATCTGGATTTAGAAGAAGATGTGGCATAATAGATATCATTGTTAATATCAGATGGATCTTGACTACACTCAGAGAATGTCAGAAGTAATTATTTGTATCTTATTAGTTATACAAAGGAATCCAATTATGTGGATCACAGCAAATTATGGATAACATTGAGGAGAATGGAGATTTCAGAACACTTAATTATACTAATTCAGAACATGTATGTGGACCAAGAAGCACTCATATGAGCAGAACAAGAGGCTCTTACATGATTTAAAATTAAGAAAAGGTGTGTGGGGTGGGAGGAGTGTGTTGTATCGTTTCCCCAAATATATTCATTCCCTATGCTGAGCAAACAATCAGAAGCTGGGCTATGTAAGAAAGAGTTTGTCATCAGGATCGGGAAAAAGGCTTATTAACAGCCTGAGATTTGAAGATTACAAAACCTACTCTAACGGAAAAGGATTTCAAGCACATGAAAATGAAAGACTTTCACCTTCAATATGAATTGCAACTCAATGCATAGAAAACCAAAATCTTCACAACTGGCAACTTTAGGTAAAATAGAGAAAAGAATGAAGTTGTTAATGATTTCATTTTACTTATATACACAATCAGTGGTTATGAAAATGGAAACCAAGAAATCAAATGATATATCACATTGGGCAAATACGCTTGGCAGCATCTCTTTAAAGTGTTGAAGGACTAAGGTGCACGTAGCCCAAAACCATTGTATTTTCACTCACCTCGTATACCTGTGAGAGTTGGACAATGAATAAAGAAGAATTATGTAGTTGAATTATAGCGTTTGCAAAGAATATTGAAAGTGACATGAACTGCCAAAAGAATAGTTCATGATACTTTCAATATTTGAAACAAATCTGTACAGAAAGTAGTACAGCCAGAATGCTCCTCGAAAATAAGGATAACAGGACTATGTCTCCTGTACAGGTTGCCAGGAGAAACCAAACTTGAAAAACTCCCTGCTATTGACTTCTAAAATTCTATCATGTGATATCATGCCTTATTTCTATCAAGCAGATTAATTTACAATCCCTGATGCATCTTCTTTGTTTCCAACTTTCACATTGCTATAGCTAATAAATACCAATGCATCTTGGTTTCATGTTTGATTAATTTTTAAAATCATTTTATTGGGGTTCATACAGCTCTTATCACAATCCATACATACATCAATTGAGTAAAGCACCCTAATACATTCGTTGCCCTCATCATTCTCAAAATTTGCCTTGCTCTTGGGTTCCTGGAATAAGCTCATTTTGCTTTTTACACTCCCCCTCCCTCCCTGCTCCCCCTCCCTCATGAATCCTTAATAATTTATAAATTATTATTTTTTCTTATCTTACACTGCCCGGCATCTCCCTTCACCCACTTTCCTGTTGCCCATCCCCCAGAGAGGAGGTTATATGTAGATACCCGAGATTAGTTCCCCCTTTCTACACCCCATTCTCTCCTGGTATTGCCACTCTCACCCTCGGTCCTGAGGGGTTCATCTGTCCTACATTCCCTGTGTTTCCAGATCCCAACTGTACTGCTGTGCATCCTCTGGTCTAACCAGATTTTCAAGTAGAATTGGGATTATGATAGTTGGAGGGAAGGAAGCATTTAAGAACTAGAGGAAGGTTGTGAGTTTCATTATTGCTACACTGAACCCTGAGTGACTCATCTCCTCCCCACTACCCCTCTGCAAGGGATGTCCAGTTGTCTATAGACAGGCATTGGGTCCCCATCATGTACTATCCTCATTCACGATGATATTATTTACCCGCTACCCCCCCACCCCCCTCCTTTGTTGCTTGAAACCTGTTCCCCTCGGCCCTTCATGATCACACATTTTGGTGCGCTGCTTCCATGTGGGCTTTGTTGCTTCTGGGCTAGATTGCCGCTTGTTTACTTTCAAGCCTTTAAGTCCCCAGACGTTATAGCTCTCAATAGTTGGGCACCATCAGCCTTCTTCACCACTCTTACTTGTGAACACATTCATCTTCAGTGTTTATGTGGGGAAGGTGATCACACAATGATGGTTTTTGTTTTTTGGTGTCTGCTACCTGAATCTCCTCAACACCTCGTGTTCACTTAGGCTTGTGTGCTTCTTTGTGGGCTTTGTTGCTTCTGAGCTAGATGACCATTTGTTTGCCTTCAAGTCTTTAAGACCCTAGATGCTATATCTTTTTGATAGCTGGGCTCCATCAGCTTTCTTCTCCACATTTGCTTATGCACACATCTGTCTTCAGAGATCATGTCAGGAAGGTGGTTATCACGGAATGACCGTTTAGCTGGGCAAGGTGCTATTGTATTGAGGGAGTGCGCGCGAGGAGGCCCAATGTCCACTTGCTACCCTACTACTGAACCTATTAATACATGCACAGAGGTCTATTTCCCCCATAATTATAAATATACATGTCTGTATTTAGGCTTCTATGTATGCCCTTTGCCTCCTTATTCCTTTCCTCAATTTCCTTATGCTTTCCTCCTGTCCCACTACCATGTTCAGCCTTCATTCTGGTTTCAGTAATTTTTCTCAGTTACCTTGCCCTTGGTCACTCCCTACCAGTCCTCTCATCCCCTCCCTCCACTGCTTTTGAACCACTCATTGTTCCCTTGTCCCTGGGTTGGCCAACACCTCCTCCCTTCCCCTACCTCCCATGCTCTCATGTCTCTCCGGGACAATTGGTCCCGTTATTTTCTTCTCACATTGTTTGCCCAGCCTACCTCATCTAGGTGGACCTGCTGATATAGTAATATGTGCATAAAAATGCAGATAACTTTGACAGCACCAAAGTGGCACATAAGAACGTGGCATCGGCAGCAGCAACACTGACACACTGACAATCAAAAAAGTCACTGACATACAAAATTTAAAAGAAGAGAAAAAAAGAAACCAAACTCACTGCTATTGAGTTGATTCAGACTCACAATGACCCTATAGGAGATAGTTGAAATGTCCCTCGCCCACACCCACAGGTTGTACAATATTAGATATTTATAGAAGCAGGAAACTTATCTTTTTTTTCTGGGGGGAATGTGGTGGTTTTGAACTACTGATGTGGTTATCAGGCCAATTTGTAACCCACTGTCCTTCCAGAGGGCTTCCAAAAGGACATCTAGCTTGGTAACGTAGAGGATTGTGAAAAAGGAGACCCCGAGGTGATTGTTTGACACAGCGGCTGCAACAATGGGAGTAAAAACAAGGAAAATGTTGAGGAAAGAGCAGGGACTAGTGTTTTGTATTCTGTCTCACATGGGTTTTATGTGAGTCAGAACTCACCTGAAGACACCTAACAACAGAAGCCAGAATCTCTCTTCCTCCAGCACTGTATCAGACAGTGGTGCGGCTCTTCATAAGGTATTGACGGGACATTTAGAGACAGAATGAAACACTGCCTGGTTCTGTGTTCCTCACAGTTAAACATTATAGTCACTGTGTAAATCCATCTTATTAAAGGTCTTCATGTTCAACTTGAACTCTTGTATGGGAAACTCATGATTTGCTCCTTGCCAACTTCTGGTCTTGTTCTAACTCATGATATTGAGTTAATGTCTTATCTCTTTTCAACAGATATAATTTCAATATATGTGCATGTCATGTAATTGCCTTTTATGCTGAAAACTATGTGTAATGAATAAATTATTGATTCTTCCATTTTGTATCACACAATCTCTGGCATCATTTTTATCATCCAACTTAAAAAAAGCCCTCACAGCCGTAGTTAATGCAGACTCATAGAAACCCTGTAGGCCAGGGTAGACTTCTTCCGGGAGTTTCATAGTGTAACTGTGAACTGGAGTAGAAAACCCCTCTATGTAGATCCCACCAATGTACCATATATACTCCTGTGTAAGCCAACTTTTTCAGCACACTTTTTATGCAGTCTTTGTGGTGCCTTGGCTGATATTCGGTTCAGCTTATAATCGAGTATATACGGTACCTTGTGCTCCCACCGTCATCCATAGCCTTCTGCAAAGCAAATTCTTACAATTTAGGCTCTGATTCTATTCCTTCCTGAGCTGTGGATTATATGGTCCACAATCCATCAGTCACTGATGTTGGCATCCTTTTTCTTTGTGGACTTAGATGGCTGTTGTTTGGAAACTGGCCTTCAAGACTCCAGGTGCTACTGTATCTGCAAGCCGGGCACCATCTGATTTCTTCACCCCAGTTTGCTATTGCACCCATATCTCCTGTGTCCCCTTCCTGATGGGGAGTATTGAACAGAGTCGTGATGTAAGAACTAATTGTTCTTACATTGGATTTAGTATTTAGTACTAGGGCAAAACCCATTGCTGGATGTACATTTTTTGTTTGTTTGTTAAATGTATTTATTTGCCTTTGACTCGCTTTCAAAACTTCCTTGATATTATATGTTAGAGAGTCTGATTGATCGTCCACCTGAAGAATAAAGATATTTCACTAATATTTTCTTTAATTAACCCCTGGTGCTGATTTAAAAAAAAATTCTGTTGAGAGAAGGATACTGAGCTAATGTAGGCTAACGTCATATCACTGTACCTGAATTACTCACTTGCACAGTCAGCCATTTTGTAGCTGGACTCTGTTTACACAACAATGGATGTTGACTGTCATGGAAATTTTTTGTGTCTGATATGTTTCTTTTTAATGTATTTGTTGGGGGCTCATGCTGCTCTGATCACAATCCATACATTTATCCATTATGCCAAACACATCTGCTCATATGTTGTCATCATCTTTTTCAGTAAATTGTCTTTATGCTTGAGCCCTTGGCATTGGCTCCTCATTCCTTTACTCCCTCCCCACACTCCCTCTCCCATGTCCCCTTGATAATTTATAATTATTTTTTTCATGTCTTACACTGATTGCTGTCCATACCTCTAGGAGGGGAGCTATACATCAATTATTGTGATTGGTTCCCCCTTAACCACCCCTCCCTTCCCTTACCATCCTGGTATCGCTGCTCCCCTTATTGCTCCTGAGGGTTTATCTGTTCTGGATTCCCTGTGCTGCGAGCTCTTATCTCTACCAGTAGAGTTGTTCTGATCTAATCAGATTTTGTAATATAGAATCAGGGGTCATTATGGTGTACGTGGGGGGAAGCACTAAAGAACTAGAGGAAGGATGTGTGTTTCCTTGGGGCTATACTGCACCCTGGCTGGCTTGTCTCTTCCTTGTGACCCTTCTGATAGGGGGTGTCCAATTGACTACTGATGGGCTTTGGGTGTCCATTCTGCCCTCCCCTTGATGCTCATTGATATGATTTCTGTTTTGTTTTGGGTCTCTGGTCCCATCGACACCTCATGATCACACGTCAATGGACAGAGCTGGAACTGATTGAGGGTTTTTCTTTTTTTGCTGTTGGCTATTTATTTACCTGGTTGTATTAGTTGTTTTATTTATTTTGTGATGTTTCGCCTTGCTTTGTTTCTGTGTGTATTATTGTCTCTGCATGTACAGCTGGACAAGATGGGCGGGATGAAAAATCCATAGAAGAGAACAATGAGGACGATGGTTCTGGGGGGACATGGGAGAAGAGGAGGTAGAGGAAAGGACGGGGGTTGTCAACAAACCCAAGGCTCAGGGAACAATAAGTGATCCAACATTGATGGAAAAGAGGTCATAGGATGCTTGGTGGACAGGGGGCACAACCAGGGTCAATATAGTCAAGAGGAATTACCAAAACCCGCATGAAGGCTGAACATTATAGTGAGATAGGAGCAAAGTAAAAGGAAATAGAGGAAAAAACTGGGAGATAAAGGTCATTAATAGAGGTGTAAATAGAGGCATGTATATATGTAAATACATTCATATGTAATGATGGGGACTAGATCTATTTACATAGATTTATAAAGTGTTATGATAGCAGATAGACAGTGGGCCCCCACTCAAGTACTCCCTCAATGCAAGAATACTTTGTTCTAGTAACACAGTACTCTGTGTTGCCCCCCGTCACCTTCCTTACGTGATTGCTGAAGACAAAGAGGGCGCAAAGCAAATGTGGTGAATAAAGTTGATGGTGCCCGGCTATCAAAAGATATAGGGTCTGGGGTCTTAAAGGCTTGAAGATAAACAAGTAGCCTTCTATCTGAAAAGCAACAAAGCTCACGTGAAAGAAGCACGCCACACTATTATGAAAAGCTTATAATATTGACTGAGAATTTCGGTCACAGTTTTGCTGGAATAATATACATCTTCACACACCATGTGGGCATTAAAATAGCAAGTCCATAATTGCCTAAGTACCAATAATTCAGCAATCTTAGTACACATGTCTTCTGCTTCCTCAGACACCATGAATTTTCTTTAGGTTACATTTGTGTCTGAGGTAGATTCCAGTCCACCCAGTGGACTTTCCTCATAGGATCTCACTGATACAGCCCCTGGAGACTATCATGTGTCCTGAAGATCCAGGATTCAATGCCCCAGCATCCCATGGGCCTGAATCCCTAGGATCCCAGGTTCCATGAACAAAAGCTGGGGACTAGAGAGTGGTCTGATTGTGGACATAGGAGGGGAAAGGCTGTGTTAACCAAACAACTGTGTCCTGATAATTTATGATCCAGAATTCTAATCTGTTAACTCGTATTGCCCAAGTTCCATGTGCCTTTTGAATGAATTATTGAACCAGGCAGAGAAGCAGAGAGTGTCTTAGGAAGGACTGTTGGTGTCAGAAATGGTAGAGACTATTAAGGGGTTGAGGTTTGCTGGACTTTTGACTCAGGAATCAAGTTTGAGCTGAGGAACTTTATTTCCTTTCCTCTTGTGAAGCAAGGAGGGTCAGACATTGGAACAGTACTGTTTTTATACATGGCTTCTGTAAGCCAAATGGTGGTTCAAACACACTAGGTTTTCCAAGGGAGAAAGATGTAAAAATTTGATTTTGTAAAGGTTTACAGGCAAGGAAACTCTGTAAGGAGATTCTGCTCTGTACACTAGGACTGGTGTAAATCAGAATCACTGGATAGCAGTGAATTTTTCATTTTGTTTATTTGTCCTTTTATCATGTGGCTTTATGTGACTACACACCCACCTTACTTAAGGTAAGGCATTTTTTTAATCATTAAAGCTAATCCTTGTTTCTGGCTGAACGTGGTTCCCAACGAGCAATTTTAAGCTTTATTTTAAAACCAATAGGTTCCAGTGAAATTAGTTTGTTGAATAATTCTTTAAAGACTGATATATTTAGCATGTAAATGTCTGTATGGAGCCTATTCTTTCTAATAGTAATTCTCAAACAATGATGTTCTCAAAACTGCATTCATACCATTTAATGATTTATAGAGATGACTTATAAAGGGCAACGACAGAAACAGCACAATAAAATTGATTAAGAAATTTTCTTTTTCTTATTTAACCAAATAGGTTGCGAGAACACTTGACAAGTGATCCCCAGAGATTCATGTGTTTCTTCAAATAAGTGAAAAAATACAATGGTTTAATATCATTTAATCCCCTAATAATGGAGCAAAAACTCAGCATATTGTATGTAGTCTTTGTGCTGTGAATAAAATTGGGGAATAATTAGGCTTTTATGAAAATTACAAGTAAAGTAATTCACATAATTACTCTGTAATAGTGTAATTGTTGCCATGTAGAGTACAATCATAAAAAGTAAGTAATTCTAGGAATATTTATGGCCTGAAAATTGTCTTGCAATTATACTAGAGGTAATAGTAGCATGTAATTCATAGTTTAATTGTTACTTGATTTTAAAATGGACAATGTAGTCTATATTTTTATTATGAACCTAAACACCTAGACATATAATTGTATAACATGCTTCACACAGAGTGGAAAATTGCATACAGTCCAATAAAGAAACACAATCTCCTGCTTAATTTTAAATACTGCAAAATTTAGTTTTTAAATTTGATTATGTTACTCCTTCATCTCAACATTTTAAAAATTCAAAAGTCCTTTTTATGTGATACTCTTAAGTTTTATGACTGTGTGGGTGTTGTCTTGATAGATAAAAATATATTCTATTTCTAAAAAGTAAAATTGGAAACCCTTAGAGTTTGGTTATTTTCCATATTGTGGCTATGTACATATGACTTAAAATCTGTTACTTTAAGCATTTTTAAATGTGGGATGGGGCTTCAAGGATTTCATGGGGAATAAAGAATTGAAATGCAGTAGGTTTTTCCCCAATATTTTATGCTCCTTCTTATGACTCAGGAGATTGATTACAGTTTCAATGCTGTACGAGCCTCATCATTATATATTCTCCCCAATATTTTCACCAAGTGAGCTCCTGGTAACCTATACTCTACATTTCCAAGAATTTGCCTGACCTCGATATTTCACCCACCATTTCACATTCAGTGTGCCCCACTGTGCTGGCTTGTGTGTTGCTGGGACTCTCCAAGCCCTGCCATTATTATTTCATGTACCAGGAGAGTCACCCAAGGTGAAAAGGTTTCAACAAATCTTCCAGACTCAGAAGAGATGATGAATAAGGAATATGCTGTCTACTTCTGAGGAAATAGCCATTGAACATCTTATAAAAATCAACAGAACATTCTTAGAAATGGAATACCTCAGGAATTGCAGCAGAACACTCTCAGGTAGAGTGGAAGGACCTATATCTGACTGAGAAAAAGCTACCTTCTCAAAGGAGAGTCAACCAAAATGTGATGGAGTCGAGCTATCAGGACATCCGTAAACTGATGTAGCATGACTCAAAATGAGAAGACACATCTGTGACATGGGTGAATAATAGGAACTTAGAATGTATGAAGTCTGAATCTAGGAATACTGGAAGTCATCAACAATGAAATGAATGGTATTCAGATCAATATCCTAGGTATTAGTGAGCTACAATGTACTGAATTAGACAATCATATGGTTTACTATGAATCAGACAATCATATGGTTTACTATGGTGGGAATGACAAATTCAAGAGAAATGGTATGATGTTCATCATCAAAAAGAACTATTCAAGATCTAGCTTGAAATAAAATGACATCTGTGATAGGTTAATATCTATGTGCATACCAGGAAATCAGTCCACCCAATTATTAAGGAAATTTATATGCCAAACCTGTAACTTAGACACATTGATAATTAAGGGCCATATTAATGCACAAGTTGGGAAAAGAGAAAGGAGGAGTTCTTGAAAAATATAGATTTGATACAAATAACGCTGGGGATCACATGATGGATTTTGCAAGACTATCAAATCTGTTTTCACAAATATGTTTCTTCAGCAACACTGTGGAAAGCACATGGATTTCTGCAGATGGGACACACAGATACAAAATTGACTTCATCTGTAGGAAAAGGCAAATGAACACCTCTATGCCAGCAGCGGAAACAATGTAATGACCAAGATGCTCTATGCCAGCAGCGGAAACAATGTAATGACCAAGATGCTCTATGCCAGCAGCTGAAACAATGTAATGACCAAGATGCTCTATGCCAGCAGCTGAAACAATGTAATGACCAAGTGTGGAACAGACCATCAGGACTTCATTTGTAAATTCAAGTTGAAGTTGAAGAAAATTAAAACAAGTCCACAAGAGTCAAAGTATGACATCAAGGATATCTCACCTAAATTTCCAGAACGTGTCAAGAGTAGAGCTGAGTCCTTGTTCTAATGAGAGAAGATCTGTAAAGGTGTGGAATGACATCCTGGACAACAAAGATGATGAGAGCAAATGGTCTTAAAATGAGAGGAAAGGGAGACAAGATTAAAGTGGATGCCAGAAGAGTTTCAGAAACTTGATCTTCCTCATAGATCATGTAAAGTTCATAAAACAAATGATGAAATAATGAAATGAGCAGAAAATGCCAAATGGCTGTTTGAGAAGATTAAGTAAAGTATGATAATGAAATGTGGAAAGACCTAGATTTAGCAGCATATAATAAGCAGAAAGAAATGAAGACATATTCAACTCTCTAATTACAATATTGAAATATTCTTTGAGAAAAGTAATGAACAATTCTAGATCCATCAAAGGAAGATGGAAAAAATACATTGAGGAACTAAAATTAAAAAACGTGGACAGAGGGCGGGGAGAAAAAAAGTGGATATTTAAATATTCAAAAATTCCAAGGACCGGTAGTACTCAAAGAAGAAGTCCACACTTCACTAATGGCATGAGTGGAAAATAGGACTGCAAGAATTGACAGATGCCAAATGAAATATTTCAGCAGACTGGTGAAACCCTGAAAGCAAGCATTTAACTATGCTACAGAATTTGGAAGATCATACCTGGCTCCCTGATGGATCCATCAACACTGAAGAGATATATCCAAACCCAGAGACTTATCATACAAGGAGCTTAATTCACAACCTAGAGAGGTGCCTGATATTAAAATGAAAGCAATGATTTGGAAAGAAACAAAGCCTTGAAATTTGGGCTGGGGACATGTGGGTCTGTACTCCAGAATGTGGAGGCGCTAAGTCCTGATCTTCCATTGAGCCACATTAGCCATCAGGACCATCTGCCCCTACTAGAGAGAAGAATCTACTCTGAGTAAAACCACTATCCCCCTCACTCACCCTTGCATACTGTAGCCCACCTATGCATGCTGTATAGACATTTCAGAGGACAACATGAGATGATGAAGTCAAATATTATAATGAAATGTGAAGAGTTAGAAAACCAAAAAGAATATGTTCTGTATCTTAAACATAAAGAACTCAAGAAAAATAAATCCAAGCCTCCAGTTGCACTGTTCAAAGAGTCTATGGGCAAAATATTGAATGATGCAGGAAACATCAAACAGAGATGGAAAGAATACACAGAGTTGCTGTATCAAACACAATTGTCTCCACATTCCACCATTTAAAGAGATAGTATTAGTATATGAGCAAGAAACAATGTTCCTGAAGGAAGAGTGTCAAGATGCACTAAAAGCATCTTGGGTAGTTTTGAGAAGAATGGGAATTCCTAAACACTTCATTGTGCTCATGGAATTTATACATGGATCAGGAGGCAAGTATGTGAACAGAACGAGGGACCACTGCAAGGTTTAAAACAGGAAAGGTATGCGTCAGGGTTGTATCTTCTCATTAGACTTATGCAATCGGTATGCAGGGTAATTAACTAGAGAAAATACATCATAGGAAAAGGAATCCCCATAGAGATATGTCTTGATCTTATAGAAGAATCTAATGGGGTGCTGGTGGTAAAACCCACAAAATTTTTGGGATCTTCTTCGGACAGAAAACCTCGAGTTTTTCATGTTAAACTGTTCCACACTCATCAAATTATAATTTACATTACCCAGCAGTTTGTAAGGATTACTGGTGGTGCAGTGGTTGAAGTGCTTGACTGATAACCAAAGTTCAGCAGTTCGATCCCACAAGTTTCTTGGAAGGGGAACGGACCTTGAGAATTTATTTCTGCAGAATTGCTATGAATCATGATTGATTCAAGGGCACACAATGATGTATGCTTACAATTTAAGTAGCTTCCGCCCTGGTTACGCTGATGTCAGCAATGTTTTTCTGTATTTGTCTGCCTCTCCAGAATTTAAAATGGTAGTTTTCTCTGTCATTCCAACTCTATGTTGGGTCCAGGAGAATCATCAATTCTCAGCTTCTCTTTTTTCCCCCTTGTCTTAAGATGGGGGTAACTTCTGTTAAGCTCTTTGCGTGTCACAATGAATGACTGGGTTTTAAACTGGGCTTGTTGAACATGTCTAGTCTATTTTAGACAAAATGCCCATGGTACACCTAGTAACTAGCGATTTTTACAGGATTATTAATTTATTCTTTAAGAGTATGTTCCCTGAAAAGCTAGGGGAATGCCATGCTTAAAGGCATGCCACTGGAGACCTAACACCAAGCTCAATATCATTCCCAGTATAGCAGGCTTTGGAGTTTCTGAAAAATCATTAATTTTAATAAGCAGAGAGAGAAACAACATCAGTGAACTAATCAAGTGAGACCATGAACACACTGCTTAGTCACAGGGAACAGTGGCAGAAGCCTAGGGTGTCCTTTCTGGAGCTGATTCTTTATAAGCAAGAACACACATACAGTTATACTCTCGAGATATAACTGTGAAAATAATGGCACTTAAATCAATCAAGAAAAGTGGATTTGTAAAGATACTACTGTAAAAGCACTTACTGCTCTTCTGTTTTATGTGCCTTGTCTCTATAGCCCCTTTGAGTGGTGTGTTAATTAACTGAAGTCTATAAGTCACCTTCCATTTAGAAAATATTAATATAGAAAAGCAAAGTCAAATATGCTTTCTACTAAGTGAAGCCATCCTAACACACAGTGTATTCTATTTAAATTGCTTTTTTTTCATTTTTACAGACAATCATATTCTTAGCCATCAAATTAGTGTAATCAAATACCCCATTTGATTTATTGGTTTATATAAATTGTTCTCAGTAAAATGTGGTTATGTCCACAAGCAATTATTTGGAAAGATATGTAGACACATTTGTTCCTCACAATGCGGGGGGCACTACTTATAACTAGCAAGCAGGGATACAGAATACTGCTAAATAACCTAGATAGTACAGAAAATACTCATGAATAAAAAATTGCTCACAGTAGAATCCCATTTGAAAAAGCTTGTTTTCAAAAATCCCTTTCTCATTCTTTCTTTAGAGTCTTGGTTCTTGTTGTTCTTGTTAGATGTGATCTAGTTGGATTTGACTCATAGCAACAATATGCCCAATGGAAGGGCACACTGCACAGTCCAGTGCCACCCTCAAAATTATTCTTATGCTTGAGCCTACTGACACAGCCACTGTGTCTCTCCAGCTCCTGGAGGCCTTCCTCTCTTTTGCTACCCTTCTATCTTACCAAACTTGATGTTCTTCTCCAGAAGCTGGCCTCTTCCAAATTATGTAAGAGAACCTCTGACAGTCCTTGCCTCTAAGGAGTACTCTGGCCTTCTTCCGCTACAGAGTGGTTTGTCCTTTCAGCAGTCCATGGTACGCTTGACATTTTTCTCCAGCACCACAATTCAAATATCTGGATTCTTCAACTATCTTCCTTATTCAATGGCTAGTTTTCTTATCATGTAGGGCAATGTAAAATATAATAGCTTGGATCAGGTGCACCTTAGTCCTCAAAATAATATCCTTTCTCTTCAATTATCTAATCAAAAAGAAAAATCTCTCCAGAAAGAGGCCTTGTATAGCAGCTTTCCCTAATGCAATATGTCTTTTGATCTCTTGATTGTTGCTTTCCTGCATTCAAGTGGATCCAAGAGGGACAAAATCCTTGATCACTTCAACATTTTCCTCCATTTATCATGATGTTACCTATCGGTCCGGTTGTGAGGATCTGGGTTTTCCTGACATTAAGTGGGAATTCATACTGAAAGATATAGGCGTTGATCTTCCTCACAAAAGCTTCAGTTCCTTCCCACTGTCAGCAAGCAAGGTTGTGGCATCTGGACACCGCAGGTTGTAAATACGCTTTCCTTCAACCCCGATGCATGTTCTACTTTATATAAACCAGATTCTTTGATAATTTGCTCGGCCTACACTTTTAGCAAACATAGTGAAAGGATACAACCACAACTTGCATCATTCCCAATTTTAAATCATGGAGTATTCCCTTGTCTGTTCACACAATTGCCTCCTGGTATGTCTCCTTGTTCCTAATGAGGACATTGAAGTGGTCCAGAATACCCATTCTTCTCAGTGTTATCTATAATTGATTATGAGCCAAAAAGTAAAATGTCTTTCTATAATCAATAAAACATAAATCAACTTTTTTCAGATATTCCCTTTGACCCAAGATCCATGTGATATCAGCAAGGATATACTTTGCTTTAATTCTTCTGAAGTTTGCTTGATTTTCTGGTAGCTCTCTCTCAATTGATTTTAATTTGTTATTGAATGATCTTTAGCAAAGTTTTACTTGCATGTGATATTAAATATATTGTTTAATAATTTCCAAATTTTGTGGAGCCACCTTCTTGGAATGTGTAAAATAATTTATCTCTTTCAGTTCACTGGCCAAGTAGCTGTCATCCGGATATTTGGCATAGACAAGTGAGTTCTTCCAGGGCTACTTCAGTTTGTTAAAACATTTCATTTGGTACTCTTATCAATTCCCATAGATTTGGTTTCAATGCTGCCTTCTGTGAAGCTTGGAGTTCTTTCATTCTTTATCATATGCTATTTTTGAAAATTGTTGAATGTCTACAACATTTTTTTGATATAGTGATTCTGTGCATTCCTTGAATTATCTTTTGATGTTTCCCTTATTTTTCAATATTGTGCCCATAAAATCTTTTATTGCTGCATCTGAGGATTGAGTTATTTCCTTTAGTTATCTCAGCTTGAATATACGCTGAGTGTGCCCTTTCTTTATGGTTTTCTAACTCTTTCTTTGCACATTTAATCATAATACTTTGTCTTCTATAGCTGCTCTCTAAAATTTTCTTTTTAGCTCATTCACTTCATCATTTCTTCCATTTTCTTTTTCCAGTTTATGATTCACAGCAAGTTTCAGAATCTCTTATGACATCCACTTTGGTCTTTCTGTCTTTTTAATGAATGATCTTTTGATTTCTTTGTGTGTTAAGTTCCGTTGTCATCCCACAGCTTTTAGGCTCTTGTGTCATTAGTGATCAATGAGTCCAATCTATTCTTGAGATATTCTCAACATTTTGATGATATATACTGTAAGTTGTATGTTGGTCCTTGTGAACTTATTTTGATTTTCTTCAAATTCAACCTGAGCTTACATAGGAGCAATTGATGGTCTGTTTCACATTCAGTCCCCGGTCTTGTTTAGCAGCTATTCTTGAGCTTCTCAATCTCTCTTCTGATTTTACAATCAATGTGTTCTCTGTATGTTCCTTCTGGTATGTTCACTGCTTATGTTGGTGAAAAGGGATATTTGTAATGAAAAGTTGTTAGTCTTGAAAAATCCACCACGCGATCTCCAGGCTCATCTCTATCACCAAGGCAATGATTTTTAACTACTAAACTCCCTCCTTGTTTCCAGCTTTCCCCTTACAATCACCAATAATTATCAATAATGTATACCAATATGTTTGCCAATGATGTATCTGGATTGCATGGTGGATCAATTTCAGACTGAAGCCATCATTTTTCTTGCATTTCCACGTGTCGTGCTGTGGTGGTTTGTGTGTTTCTTTGATAATGGGAGCTATATGACTGGAATTTCAAATACCAACAGGGTTATCCAAGGGGAACAGGTTCCAGCAGGGCTTCTAGACTAAGGAGAGATTTAAAGAAGGAACATTCTGTCTGTGCTTTGGAAAAATCTATGAATACCTTCCTTTTAGTGTTATTAACTAATAATAAGTGTTCATTATTCCTTAAAGTGTTTCCATTACAGACTAATTCAAGTGATGTATTATTTCAAAATTAAAGTTTACCTATCTCAGAAAATACTCCCAAGATTTGTGATTAAAATAGCTCTACTTTATAGAAAACTTAGAGCACAAATTACCCTGTGAGTTTTAAGAGAATCTGTTATAAGTTACTTCTCAGTGAATCTGTGATAACCATGTAAATTTCTATGTAATAAAAGACATAAAAATGAAATCTGAAAACAATTTTCCAGATGGAAACAGAAATTAGAATTCTTTATGTAGAAAATACTTTAATAATTAATTCATGTGTTATGGGAAACCTGTTACTCATACCCTGGGTCCCTAGTGACTTAGTAGTTATGTGTTGGGCTGCTAATGGCAAGGTCAGCAGTTTGAAAGCACCAGTCACTGTGAGGAAGAAAAATGAGGCATTCTATTCCTGTAAAGGGCTACCATCTTATAAATCCCCAGGGCGAGTCTACTGTATCTCATAAGGTTGCTATGAGTCAGAGTCAACTTGGTAGCGGTGAGTTTAGGGTTTGGCCAGTGAAGTGAAATTGCAACGCATAGCTCTTCTACCACAGTCTTTGTAACGACCATCCAGTGACTGAGCGGACACAGATAAGATAAGAAGCAGGGATTCATTTGATGGCAGTGAGTTTGGTTTGGGCTTTTTTGAGTATAAGAAAGTTATCTCGGCGCAGGAAGAGGACCCATCTGGTGGCCCTGAGGACAGAGAGCCACCAATTGCGTACAAGTGAGGAACCTGTCGAAACTGGCAGTGGGAGAGGCATGAAGCAGAGCTGAGGAAGTGTGCAGAGACCAAAAGGCAGAGCAGAGGAGCAGAGCTGAGACCAAGATCTTGAAGCAGAATGTTGAGGAGGCTCCCTGGCCCCTGAGGCAAAGGCCATTTTTGAACCTGTAACCTAATAAATCCCTGTCATCATATTGCCTTTGAGGTTTGGGCAGCTATTGCAATGTTCTATCAAACCAAGCAGAGAAGTAGAGTGGATGAAGTCAGTATGGCGTGAAGAAAGATGGAAGGTGGAGACATTCTGACTTGTATTTTGGAGCAAGAAGCCTATGCCTGATATGACCATGGAATCATCTCCCCTGTGTGGCCATAGGAGAGTAGATGTGGCCCACAGGTAATTTCCTCATATTTTTAAATCCAAATTCCACTACTATTGAGTTGATTCCAACTCATAGAAGTTCCAAATGGAGTTTCCAAGGCTGGAAGCCTGATGTAGTATTTCACTTTTTCTTCTGACAATACTTCTTGTGATAAGTCATATCCATACAGACTCTTAACAAAATTGATCTCTCTTATGTAGCACACTGTTCTCTTAACTGTAGCACATGACTATTCATCTGATTTAAGTTAAGTCAGAATTTGTCGAGCATTCAGATTTTGAGATACAACAGATACAGTCCAAAAGTTCATGGAGAAAAGTATTTACAGAGGATGACTGGCTTTCAAACTAGTTCCCCCCAAAAAGAGAGAGAGAGATGTTGCTGTGCATTCCACTCAAAGTCATGGTAACCACATATGTGTGTTCATAGGGTTTCAATGACTTTTAAGAGAAACATACAGCCAATCTTGTTCTTCTGAGTTGGCTATGGTTGAGCGGAACCTCGAATATTGGCTAGTAGCTGTGCCCACCGATCATTTGTACAATAAAGGGACGCCATTCAGACAAACATTTTAGCTGACTACACAGTAGGTGTATATTTTCAGAGAGGTGTGAATTATTTTATGCAGGCAGAAAAATGACATCTAAAGTTAAATAAGCTAAATATTAAAAATGCTGATGATTTCTCAGTGGAGTTTCAAAATCTAACAGTCACGTTGCTATCACCAAATACATTCTATCAACTAAGAATTTGTGAGAAAACATGGTGAAAATGTTTGTAGAAAGAAAAGCATATTCATTTTGTAATATCCAAATATTTTAAAATAATGATTAAATTCCCCTGACTGACTTCATAAAGTTCCTTTTACATAATTAGTTTTAACATTGTTATAAGGGTTTGAGTAATAAAGCTTCAATATATAAAGAGGGAAAATTTGGATTCTATTCCAGGAAGCCTCTTACTTCTTCAATCCCTACACTAGCCCAGCCAGTACAGAGTTAAGAAGCTGTGTGAACCTATAAACAACCGAGTGAGATGAAAACTTTGAATTTAAGAAATCCCTATTCAAAAGAGTTTCTCAAAACTGTTTTCCATATACAGGGCTTAGAGAGCCCTGTCAAATAACTTAACAGGTAGAGACAGAATATGATCAATCTTCAGGTTATCTGTTTTTATATATATACGTTGTCTTGAAAGAACCAGCACGTTCTAGAGGCTAGAGACATCTACAGAGGTGTCCAAACCACAGTGGTACCAGGATGAGTTGATCTGATCTCACTGGTCTTCAACCAACCAGAGATATGTGAGTTCTCCTGCCCACATGGCAACCAATACCTAGAATAATAATCAAATGTCTTTATCGCATAAATCCCAATGAGGAAATGCATACATTCCACTTGTTGAGATCAACAAGCATCTTACTTTGCACTATTTATTGAATTGCTACCACACATAGTTTCCAACAGAAAGGTTCAAAGAGAAGATAAAAAGCTAGCACAACATATGAAGAATCTTCTAGAATATATCTCTATATGGAGAGAGATAAAATAAAGATGTTTGTATGCTTGTCATTCATGAATTGATGTACAAAACATACAGAAAGCATAAAACCCTTGAATTGATACTCTAAGAAAAATACCTTTAAAAAGAAATATTAACCCTGAGGATTTTTTTTAAAAAGTAAGTAAAGAGCAGTTTTAAATGTGCAGTACTGTATACTTCATATAAACATTTAAGAATAAGCATTCCTGTAAATGTAAAAGAAGTATAGGAATTCAATTTATAGAAAATTCCATATAAAGGTGATGTTATACCAGAAATTTTAATAGTAATTAAAATTAAAATATGGAAATGATTTCAATAAAATAACCCACTTTCCTTTAATTTAGTAATTCTCAACCTGTGGGTCATAACCCCTTTGGGGATTGAATGACCCTTTCCCAGTGGTCACCTAATACATCCTTCATATCAGATATTTAGATTATGGTTCATAATAGTAGCAAAGTTACTGTTATGAAGTAGCAACAAAATAACTGTATGGTTGGAGGGTCACCACAACATGAGGATCTCCATGAGAGGGTCGCGACCTTTGGAAGGTTGAGAACCACTGCTTTCAAGTTTTCCGGTTCTTGGTGACCTTACAAGACAAAGTAGCAGAGCATCAGGCAGAATACAATTGAGAGCCAGGAGTTTGTTTGAGCCTTTGGGGAGCACTCTCCAGACCCTTCAGTTAGCGCTGGGCACTCTAACCCCTCACACCCAGGAATCCTCAATAAGCCATGCCCATAGCTCATCTGTGTACATATACACCTATCTAAATACTGAATCTGATAACAAGGAGAGCATTTGTCATCACAGTTTATTGCAGTAAAGACAAGTTATGATGGCAAAATATATTTGTGGAAAACATTTAACATTTTGGTTTTGTATTAAACACAAATTGTGCTCCAATATTATCAGGGATATATACTCTCTCTGGAGCATATTTTTCCAAACACAGTAACAATACGGAAACACTATCAATGTGCAATGAATTGCCTGCTTCCTCTTTTTACTTCAAAAGAGTCCTGGTGGCAGCCAGTTATGTATTGGGCTGTTGATAGCAAGATTAGCAGTTCAAAAACACCGGCTGCTCCACAAGAGAAAGATAGAGTTTCTTATGCCCTTAAAGAGTTACCGACTCAGAAACCCACAAAGCAGTTCTCTCTCCTGTAGTAAAGTAATACAATGAGACAGAACTGACCTGAGGGTGGTGAATGTTGTTTTGTTTGATTTATAACATTATAGCTTGGCATGTTATTGTATATTCATTTGCTTTGTTGTTGTTGTTATTGTTGCTTAGTGGGTGCCTTTTTCACCAGAATAACTACACCATAAACTTTAGTGTGACAGAAATTTGGTCTTTTTTTTGCCTGTTTTATCTCCATGCTAAGAAGAATCAATACACTCTATAAAATCAATATATACTTATTGGATTAATGCATGAATTTCAAGTTAGGAAAGTTAGTAGTTAATGACTTGAAAAAGCACACATTATCCAAGTAGTAGTAGAAAATAAAAGTTCAATAGTAATTTGCTTAAACCAGAACAAATAAGCAAACTACATAAAAACAAAAAACAAAATGACATACATTCATATAGAAAAAACAGACAAAAATATTTTTTCTATTTCCAAAGTACATTACTCTGCTGGTTTCACCTCCAACATGTAAAAAGCTTGAAGGTCATCACTCTAGTCTCAAAACAAAACAAAACAAAACAACCTTAGCAAACAGAAAATCGATTACTATCTTTGGGCCCCCTCAGAGAATAGCGGTTCCAGGGACCTGGAGAGGTGACTTCGCCCGTCACACTCAAGATTTTACTTTAGTCAAAAGCACAAGAGCCACAGATTGTTAAAAACACTTAAATAGCAACTTTGATGAATTCCTTCAAATGTGGACCAGCAAGAGAAACCCAAGTCTGGGAGGAAAATTTGCAAAAGAAATCTGATGAAGAACTTATATCCAAACTATAACTTGTAGCACTTAATAATAAGAAAGAACTTTTTGTTACTGGGTAGAATATATGAACAGATAACATAGAGATTTAAAATAGACATTTGTCTAAGAGTTTGATTTCTGCCCTCAAGGGAATATTAATTAAAACAAGAAGACGACATTGCACACCTGTGAAAATGCAGAACATCAAACACCAAATACTGGCCAAGCTGCGGAGCAACAAAAACCTTCACCCCAAATAAACAACTACTGTTGAGTTGATTGTGGCTCATAGCACCCTATACGAACGATAGAGTGAACTGCTCCTTTGGGCTACTGAGACTTTACATCTTTGTGGGAATAAATGATCTCATCATTTCCCAGAGAAACAACTAGAGAGTTTGAACGACTGACCTGGTGGTGAGTAATTCCATACATAACTCACTACAAAACCCGACCTAAACTGGACCATCAAATTGGAAGACGGTTTTGTAGTTTCTGAAAAAATTACACCTAGGATTACAGATATGATTTAGCTATTGGTCATCTAAAGGTTTCAACAACTTATCTGAAATATGTATGTACAACAGCCTGTACCTAGAAATGTAGGGAATTTTTATTCATAATTTTCCCAAACTGGAAGGAATGAAGAGGCTATTAAAAACAACATCAAAACACAACTGTTTTATATGCTTACAACTGAAATAGATTCGGGATACTTTGTAGAATAGTCACTGGGACCTGAGAAACCACCAAAGGTACAACTGCTGGCCCTTCCATGTCTGGAGCAAAGACGAGTGAAGAAAATAGTTTAAGAAGGAAACAATTGGTTCCAAGGACAAATGGAAAATGCCAACGTGAGACGTGATGACCCTGAGACCAGAAGTATCTGGTGTCTGTCTACCAGGGACAACACTAGGAGGTCCACATAGAATGGGCGATCAATATGGAGCTAAATTCAACATACATTTTAAAAATTAGATTCTAATTCATAGAAGGATTGGTGGAACTCCAACAGTCTGATCCTTAGAATGTCTTCCAATCTGGAACTTAATTCACTCTCAGAAATCAGCTTCCAGCCAAACAATGGACAGTCTACAAGGTGGAGAGCCCACCAGGGCGATATACAATCATTAGAAAAATCAACCATATTAACAAAAAAAAAAAGCATTTACCCAAGGAAGAAGTTCAGATGGTGGGAAGGAATAAGACAGGACACAAAATACAGACAGAAAATCTGAAGAATGCTGTTGTATTGTGGAGATTGCAACCACTGTAAAACCAAAATGTGAATGCAGTATTGAATGGAAAACCAATTGAGTTGGTACACTTTCATCCATATCACAATAAAAATTAAAAATATTACTATTATGATAAAAAACAAATGATCTATCAAATCACAAAATGATATGAATATATATTTCAGTATATATTTCTAATTATTAAGGGATCAGTTTGGAAAGACTTCACCATGTATACAAATCCAATACTGTGACATTCTGGAGAGACAAAGCCAGAAAAATTATAAGTAAATCAGTCATCATCAGTGAATTGGAGAGGGAAATTTTGGTAGGATAATTGAATGTATGAATCAAAAGGAATTTCTTCAGGACAATAAACTATTTATTCTGGATGAATTTATAATATTGATCACATGGCTATGATTGTGTCAAAGAATGCACTACTAAAAATTCACTACTGAAAAAATGAACTACTAAAAAAATGAACTACTAAAAATGCACTACTTTTTTAGCTCCAGAAAGAAGTAAACCTCAAAGCCTGAAAATTATTTTTAATTATTTAGAGAATATTAAGATCCAATAATGGCTTTTGAATTGTGGCAATACAATCACTGAATTATAGCATAGTAGGTATGCATTAACCTTACTGAAGCCAGTTGGGGTCTGGTCCTGATTTAAGCAACTTTGGGAATCAGTGTGCTCTCGCAGACTCAGTGTCAAGGAACATGGATGCGACTGTCTGTGCCAAGCTAGGCTACAAGTTCAGGTGCGATTGTAGATGCTTACTTGAACAATTAAGTAACTGAAAAGCAGATAGTGGGCAATAGGTCTCACACAGGTAAGGTGGGAGTTGACAGATTGATAAGTAGAAGAGGCTAGAATGATCCAAGAAGTAATGGGTTACACTTGGTAACATCAGTGGTTCAGCTTAATTTAGATGAAGACAGTAACATAGAAAATATCCATAATTTTACATGTATTCTTGAAGGATGACTCTAGGTGGAGGGGACAATATCAGCTTTGCCAAGTTGTTTCCATTCTGACCAATAGATACGTTTTGTGTGTGCTTTCAAACAGGGAAGTGTGCGATAAAAATGGAGTTGTCTGGGCAAATGTTAAAGGTGCTGAAGGCAGGAATCCCTAGAGAAATTTGAATCTGAAGAAATCTCAAGCAATAGAAAAGCACGGTGCTGGGCAGCATCCAGAAAATGATTGCTTGATGAAGCCTTAAGCGAATTCCCCTGCCAGCCCCCTGCACCGTGCTCCGCACAGGCTCTGCCCCAGTGCACCACAGAGCACTTGAAAGACAAGCGGCATCCACTTCTGTTTCACAGGCCAGGGAAATTATACTTATTGCAACCGGAATACGTCGAGTATGATCTGTTTTTCGACTCTCTTGTCAGGGTCTTGTTCCTTTATACAGAGGGTCACTAAGAGTTGAAACCAACTTACTGGCACCTAATAACAATAACAACAACAATAACAACTGGCCCTAGCGTGTAGCCCAGGTGAGAGAGTAACTTAAATGTTGTAAATCTCTGATTGCTCACTGCGGAAAGTCAATGATGGAACTGAGATGCTATCAGATAGCTCAGACCTTGGACCTCAACAAGTAGGTACCTCTGGCAGATGTGAGCTGGGACTAAGCCAACCAGCAGAAACTGTTTCTTAAAATTAAATGCTGGAACTCTATTATCCAGCTTTTAATTCATTTACAAATGTATTTATGTAAAATATTTTATTAAGCAAATGCTTTGATAGGATACCATGACTAATCCAGAAACCAGTGGATGAGTGTTTGGGGATGGTTGGAAAAGATAGAGCAGGTAAGATAATTAATAAACTCATTTTAATGAGATTATGACCAAAAATACCCAAACAAATCCCAAAACCCCACAGTAGCAAACTCAAAGAGCTCCCAAAGGCAAACTTGTGAATATTTTGGGCAATAAAATTAATAAAGGAGCATTGAATTAGAATTCAAGGTATGGTCACAAAAGATCACGAGTACACATGGATATAAATGATTGGCTGAGTAAGCAAATGAGATCATAAACAAGTCTCCTATGCAGATGAAGTTGAAATCATTTATGTAATAAGTCTACTTTCAGTGGTGTAGAGCATACATCTCCGCTCAGTTAGTGTGGGCTATGTATAGTAATTTCCCTCCAAAAATATTCAGTATAAAAAGGAGAGGAAATGGTAACTTTAAGTAGAAAAGCCCAGTCATGACTATTGCGGTGTGTGACACAGAAAAATATCAAAACGATATTCTTAAGTCTTGTTGCTAATATGCACAGTTGATATAAAGGGATGAGAATGATATTTTATTCCTAGGGATTTCTCTGAAAAAATCAAGACATGAGTCTGATCATAGGAAAAAAAGAATCAGATAATCTCAAGTAGAAAAATATTGCACAAAATTCCTTACTAGTAACTTTCAAAATTCTCAAGCTCATATAAAATAAGTAAAATCTCATCAATCATTAAGTCTAAAGATGAATAGCAACTAAATGTAATGTGGTATCCATCTCAGGGTTCTGACACAGAAAACATCATGAGATAAAAAGTATGATTATTATTGCTACATTGCACACTGACAATGTAGCAACGATGAAACACACAATTTTTCTCTAGTTCCTAAATGCTTCCCCCACCCCACTATCATGATCCCAATTCTACCTTACAAATCTGGCAAGACCAGAGGATGTATACTGGTACAGAGAGGAACTGGAACACAGGGAACTCAGGACCAACGATCCCTTCAGGACCAGTGGTGTGAGTGACGATACTGGGAGGGTAGAAGGAGGGTGAGTTGGAAAGGGGAAACTGATTACAAGTTTCTTTGTGTGACCTACTCCCTGGGGAATGGACAACAGTAAAGTGGGTGAAGGGAGATATCGGAAAATGCAAGATATGAAAAATTAATAATTTATAAATTATCAAGGGTTCATGAGGGAGAGGGGAGTGGGGAGGGAGGGGAAAAAATGAGGAGCTGATTCCTGGGACTTAGGTGGAGAGCAAATGTTTTGAGAATGATGAGGGCAATGAATGTACAAATGTGCTTTATTTACACAATTGAAGTATGTATGGATTGTGATAAGAATTGTATAAGCCCCTAATAAAATGATGAAAACAAAGCAAAATTTTTTTGGATTATCTGAGTAAAGCATGGACTTTACTTAACATTGCCATCGAGTAGATGCAGTCTCAGAGCAAACCAATATCACAGGGTGGAATTGACCCTGTGAGTTTCTGAGGCTGTAACTATATGGGAGTAGAAAGCTTCATCTTTATCCTGTAGGTATAAATAGCAGACTATTAATAAGACTAACTGTACCATACTAATAAACATGCAAATAATTGATAAAAACACAGTAAAGAATGTGTTACGACTCTATCATCTCTGCCCCTTTTCTGAGCATCAGATACAATCAATCTTGAAAAGCAAAGTTTATTTCAAAGAGAAAATAAATAGAACATATAATATGCTTTGCTAATAGCTAATGCTGAAATTAAGAGATGCAGGATGTATGTGGGATGATTTCATTAAAATTTCCTGAGAAGATAAAACTCTGGAAATGATGTAGCAAGTCCTGGAACAAAGTTTACTTTTCAGTGGAGTTCCCAAGTTAGTAGGAGAGCATATACCTGCTATTTGTCATTCACGGACTAAGGAGGCTGGGAGCTTAGAGGACACTGATTAAAGGAACAGGATGAATATGGAGGGTTTTGTTGTATTCAAAAAAAGCCCATTGAAAAAAAAGCAAAACAAATCCAAACTCGCTGCCATCGAGTAAATTCTGACTGTGGTGATCCTATAGGAGAGGGTAATGGTGCCCCTATGGATTTCCAAGATTGTAACTCTTTTACATGATTAGAAAGCCCTTTCTTTCTTCCACACCCCCTCCATTCGTCTCTTGACAAAAGCACCAATAGTACTTGATATTTGGAGTCTTCTGGCTTGCTGTAGAAAACCTAGGCATCAAATGTCCAAAGAGGAGTCATTGAGAGACTTGTCTAGGGCAGTACCTAAAAGATAAATAACTCAAACACAGAGAATACAAAATAGTCTTCTGAATTGTTCAAGATATGATAACAGAAGAGCGCGGTGAACAAAATGACATTTCTCAGACAAGACTAATAACTTATTAATGTTTCCATGACATTGTACATCTCTAGAAGCTTAATAAAGGTCAAAGCAAGAAGTTTATAATTAAATCCATAGCAACTGGGGCAGTTCCTCTAGCTTGAGATGACTAAATAAGGCCCTACATTAAAAAATACACTTTTATAGATTTGTTCAGCTATTAAATTTAATCTAAGTGTGACAGTCCCATGTTTTGAAAATAATTTGGGCTAATTTTATGGCCCCAAAATTTTCTTTATTACGAAATTCTTCAGGTATGAACTGCAATTATTAGATTAATTGTTTTATAAAAATTAAAAGTCGTTGAATGTTTAGAGCTCAAATATTCTTTATCCTAACTCAATTTTGGTTTAATTTTCCTAATGGCTATAAAAAATTATGATTGTAAGTTTGACTGTTTCTTCCTTTAACTGGGTCACCTTTCATTGCATGTTTTGACATTCTGCAGTCAAATGGACACATTTTTCAGGTGTCCATTTTCAGGTGTTCTGATATTTTGTCATGGTAAATTAACATTTTGGTCATTGTACAATTTCACCCCCCAGCTCACAATACCCTTTGTCTTGGAATCTATGGTACCTGCTTTTAGGTTATAAGGCATAAAATTTTCATGCGTTAGTCTCCAAATAGCTGGATCTTTCTGTTCCAAATATCTACTTCATCACATCTGTCGGTGGGTATTCTAGAACGGGACACTGATTTTTAATTTTTGTGTTAATTTATTTCATCACTGAAAATATCTGATTGAGTTTACAGTTACTATTATTCCTGTTTTTTTGTCCAATCTGTTTTTATCATCACTGTGTATATCCTTGCCTTTCACTGTCTTAGATTATTTTAGTGTGTTTACAGTTCTTTCTTAATATATTAGATTTTAGATATATCTTCATATTTAAGGGATTTCTATATTCATCTATAAATTGTTGGTCTGAAAAGCAGTGACGTTGTACTTTCACATGAACTCTTGCTGTGAGTTGGAATTGACTCTAGTCAGTGAGTTGTTTTCCGGTCCTTGGTGATAGTCTCATGATCCACAAGACTTAAGTCATAAATTAACTGTGTTAACAGTCCAGCTAATATATGCAAGAGCTTATTCCCCTCGCAAATTTGTTCAAAATTGTCTCTGCAATCTGTGGATGGCTATGTAATACACTCAGACTCGTTAAGATAATTTTTTTAAGGAAATATAGGTCCAATCAAAATGGTGCCTTTTGAGAGTATTGGCTATGCCAATTAAATTCAAGGCAGTAAATCAGCTCAGAAGATTATGGAAATTGTTCTTTGGTATTCAAAAATAACAAACTTAATAGATTTCATCAAAGGATGTAGGGAAAAACAAAAGCTGCTCTTGGAGAAGGTTTAAGAAAATGAACACTTTTGTGGGTAAGAAAAATCCAGGAATGTTGCAATAGAAATGTTTTTTCTATGAAAACATTGCCACTGTACATTGCCTCAGAGTACCAAAGTCTGGCTAGTAGAATTTCATGGGGAAACTCCACCCTATGTACTGGTCGGTTAGGTGGGGTTCTGCAGGAAAGCAGTGACACTTGTATGTGTCTGTGTATAGAAAGTGACTTATGTCTATAAATGGCTTACACAGTCGTAGAATTCAAGTCTGGGACAGTTCACGGCCATAGGTCAGACATCAGCTGGAGATCTCTGACTTGTGGAGCTGTAGGAGCTGATGAAAAAGACTCAGGAAAATGAAACAGGAGGACCATCGGCTGGTGAGTGCAGAGCTGAATGAATCTGAGGTCATCCTAATGAATCCAGCAGATGCCTCTTGGGACCAGTAGGCGACAGAATATATTTATGAATCAGATCCAGGATCTATATCAGCAGACGGAGAAGGAACAAGAGAGAGTTTGATTTTGCTCAGTGTCTCTCCAGGAGGCTTCATTTGTCTGTGGTCTGATTTATAAGTTAGACTCTACTCCTACCTTCATCCAGAAATGTCCCCTGGACATACTATCTAACTAACCACTAGCACCCTACAGCCCTGATCTTGCGCCGCACACTGACTTTCGTTCCCCAATATCACAGAACATTTCCAGGGGACAAGAGTGAGTATGGTGAAAATGCTATATTGACATGGAAGAAAAAGGAATATTTTGAGGGAAGGTTGAGAAATAATAACCACCCACTTAGATTTTTGGTTGTTTAATAAAGGTTTCTATGATTTCATAGCAATACATGTTTACTCACTCTTATTAAGTTTGAATGATAAAAGGCCCCAAATTTATGTTGTTTTAAATACTAATACATTCTTAACATAAATTAAACTAGTAGGTAGTCACGGATAATTTTTCTTTCTTGTGATTCTTACTATTTTCTGTAAATCCAAGAGGATTTCTGGTGATCTTAAAAAATAAATGTAAATGCTTTAATTTAGTATTTTTGAAGCCCAAATATGATTGTAACAAATTTGATTTTATGTACTTGTAAGATATTTTATTTTCTTAGATTTAGAATAATTAGTTCACAGGTTTCATTTTAATTTTCTGGCTCTTTAAGAATATCATTTTTACAAAAAATAGATCATTTTACTTCCACTTTCTTTTGACCTACATTATTCCTAACTGGGATTCTGCCATCATTTATATAATTGTTGTCAACATTTCTTTGTATATATTTATTTCAAATTAACTTAAATTCTTGATCTTTACCGTCCACATTTTTCATGAAATGTAAGACAAATTTCAACTCACTCACTGGCATGAAGTCATTTGCAACTCATAGCAACCCTATAGGACAGAGTAGAGGGAACTAGTTTTTCCATATTCCCTTTCATATATATTTGTGCTAGATAAAATGATAACATGTGCTAGATAATATATGTGGTATGTCACACAAATTACTGAATTATGGGCTCTGTAATTAAAAAATCATTTTCTATCTGTTCTTTAAATTATATAATATGTCTTAGGATCCCTCATAGCACTGTTGGGTAAGCTTTGGATGGCCAACTGCACGGTCAGTGTCTTAAAGTCATCAATTAGTACTGGAAATAAAGATGGAGCTATTTGTTCCTAGAAAGATATACAGCCTCAGAAACCATTTCTAAGGTTTGTATGAGTTAGAATAGACCCAGTTACAGTAGGGTTTCTGTTTATTGATATGTCTACACCTGCACTTTATACATTGTATTTTCCAGCCAATGAATTTTCATTTGAAATAATATTTTATACTTTTAGAATTAGAGCTTTTTTCCTTTTAATAGAATACCTTATTCACCTAAGGTTCCATGTTCACTGACACTGTAGTTTGTCTTTGATATATTCATAATAGTTGTTTTGAAAATATATTTACTAATTCTAACTATTGCTTTCATCAGGATCGCTTCCATCCTTTTATTTATTTATTCAAATCATTTTATTGAGACTCATACAATTCTTATCGCAATCCATACATCCATCCATTGTATCAAGAACATATGTACATTTGTTGCCATCATCATTCTCAAAATATTTGCCTTCTACTTGAGCCCTTAATATCTGCTGCTCTTTTCTCCCTCCTTCCCCCTCCCCCCTCCTTCATGAACCCTTCATCATTCATAAATTATTATTTTGTCAGATGTTACACTCTCTGATGTCTCCACCTGCCTTCTTCTCTGCTTCCATCCCCCAGGGAGGAGACTATACCTAGATTCTTGTAATTGGTTCCCCCCTTTTACTCTACATTCTCTCCACCCTCCAGGCATTGCCACTCTCACCACCGGTCCTGAAGGAGTCATCTGTCCTGGATTCCCTGTGTTTCCAGTTGCTATCTGTACCTATGTACATCCTTTGGTCTAGCCAGATTCGTAAGGTAGAATTGGGATCATGTTAGTGTGTGGGGGGGGAGGAAACTTTTAAGAACTAGAGGAAAGTTATATGTTTCATCATTGCTACTCTGTACCCGGGCTGGCTCATCTCCTCCCAACAACCCTTCAGTAAGGGGTGTCTGGTTGGCTACCAATGGGCTTTGAGTCTCCACTCTGCACTCACCCACATTTACAGTGATGTGATATTTTGTTCCTTGATGCTTGATACCTGATCCCTTCGACAGCTCATGGTCAGACAGGCTGGTGTGCTTCTTCCATGTGGGCTTTGATGCTTCTGAGCTAGATGGCCACTTGTTTATCTTCAAGCCTTTACGACCCCAGATGCTATATCTTTTGATAGCCAGGCACCAAATTTGCTTATGCACACGTTAGTCTTCATTGATCATATCAGGAATGTGGGCACTCACTGATGTGATTTTTAGTTCTTTGATGTCTGATAACTAGTCCCTTCTACACCTCGTGGTCAGACAGGCTGGTGTGCCTCTTCCATGTGGGCTTTGATGCTTCTCAGATAGATGGCCGCTTGTTTATCTTCAAGCCTTTAAGACCGCAGATGCTATATCTTTTGATAGCCGGGCACCATTAGCTTTCTTCACTACATTCCCTTATGCACACGTTTGCTTCCTTCCTTTTAAACATTTCATTGTTACATTGCAATTGATTATAATATTCTATTGTGCATTTGATGAAATATTGTAGAATCCCTTGGGTTCCCTTTTAATAGCGACTATATATGAGTATATTGTTCAGAGGTATTGGTTGCATTTTCACAGCAGCTCCATATTCTCATTGATTGTTTTCTTGAGCTTTTTCTTCCAGTAACCTGCTCTCTATGGCATCTTCTCCTTCTACCTTTATATTAAAGTTGTTGGCCATTTGTTCTTGATTTTCTTTAAAATGCTTGACAATCATGGAGAGTAGTTCTTATTCTATGAACCAATCTATTATTTACCTAAGAGTACCCTAAGGGTATAGTTAGGGTTGAAGGCTTATGGAGAATCTCAGGAGAATAGCCCCATGAAGTTCTCTGTTCTAAACTTGAACAGTAAGTTAAGGCATTTTAAGTTTTGGCATTCTGCTCCCCATTTTACTAGGATCCATCGATTGTGGCCCTGATCAGAACAGTCATGAAGGCATTAGGGAATCTGCTTCTCCTGATTCGAGAGTCAATGAAAACTTGTTTCATGAACTATTAGTAGTGTAAAGTAGTTTCTTCCTTGACCTAGACTACACCAATGTAACTTCTCACAAGCTATGAAGACCCAGGACAATAACCTCAAGGTCTATTTTTATCGATTATACTTTAATTTGACTGTAGGTCATACAATCCTAATATGTTTACCTAAATATGTTTATTTATATTATTTATATTATAATATTATATAAATTATATTATAATATATTATTATAATATATTATATAATAATATATTAATATTATATTATATTATATTAATTTTATAATATTATATATAATATATTATAATATTATATGAATTATATATAATATTATATAAATATTATATATAATATTATATGTAATATTATTATATAATATAATATTATTAATATTATATTATAATCAATACATATAAAATATGTTACAAATTCTGGATTTCTTATTACTTTCATTTCAGCAGACACTTAATTTTATTTGACATAAACTTTCTATAAACCTGCATGGTAAATCCTCAAAAGTTACTACTTATTCAGCTTTTCAGTTGTTCCTTTTACTGAGATCCTGGTAGCTTTTCATTTTTGGTCTTCACTTTTTTCTGCACATGCATCTCTCAGAATCTAAATAAGAGTGTGAATGTATTTTATACAAAGGATCTACCTTATAATGATACCTTCTTCTATGATTTCCAAGAGCACCTTTAATCTATTCTCACATTTCTGAACTCTTTCTTCTGAATATTAAGAATGGTAGACTTATTTTCTCTCAAGTTCTAGCTACTCTGTGCTTTACAGGTAAGAATTCCCTCAGATGAGAAGTAGTTTAAATATCACATTACCCAGGATAATCTCCTTTTAAAGTTCAGCTGTCATCTAGTATGTGTTAGTCTATGTGGACTAGAGAAATTTACCCAGAGAGACACTTGTGTATAAGAAAGAGCATTATATACAAGAGCAATTGAGTATTGAGAAAACATCCCAGCCCAGTCCAGATCAAGTCCATAAGTCTGATATTAGCCCATAAGTCTGATACCAATCTATAAGGTCCTCTTAAGGCTAATGCAACACATGAAATGAATGATGCCAGAAGTAGGAAGATCACAGGCTAGTGGGTGGAAAGTGCTGTGGACCCTATGGCCTTGTAAGCATCTCAGTGCTAGCAGGAGTCTCTAAGTGGCTCCTCCAACCAGAGCCACCAGCGTAGCTCCATGTATCTTGTCAGCTGGAATGTCTCCCAGGGAGTCTGCCTATACCCTGCCTCCAGCAAGCTATTTATCTCTGTAGCACCTCCAGATAAGGTCATCAAGCTGCAACCTGATTGACAGGGTAAACTCCACCCATTCACGTTTATCCTTTCAAATTGACAGCAGATTATTTAACTACCACATATTTCCTATGTTCAATCTCAGTGTGCTCTTGTGCCTTCAATTAGTAGATAGATAGATAGATAGATAGATAGATAGATAGATAGATAGATAGATAGACAGATAGATTATAGTTAGATATAGATTCCAAAAATTACAATATTTATTTTAAGAAAATGTAATCCAATAAAAATTGTTGATCACATTAAATCTCTGGTGAATTCCTTCTGACCATAGATTAGTTGAGGCAATTGAATCACCTTCTTATCAGACAGAGGGCATTGTAAAGACAATTTTAGTAGACACAGATTAAGATATATTATCTTACTTGATCTCCCTTTTAAAGTCATTTTAAAGTTATTTTAAAGTTATTCTTGTTTTTAATATTTTCAACTTTCTTTTTCATTGAGGTTTATATCAATTTTGTTATGTTATAATTAGCTTTTTGTTTATTATGTTTTTCTGTATATTTAATGCAGGATAGGTAAACCTATAGAGACGGTGACTAGATCAATGATTTCTTGGGAGTGGGGAGCTAACAGTGAATACAAGAAAGAAGAAAATGTTCTAACATTGACTGTGGTGATGATTGTACAACTGTTCTCAATATAATTGAACTACTGAATTGTATGATATGTGGATTATGTGCCAATAAAGCTGTTTATAAAAGGCGGTGTGGAGGAGGCCATAATTATAGGAAGAAAAAACACATCTGTGAATTGTAGGTCTATGCTAAGTAGACATTTATGCAGCATGCCTTTAGAAGCATATTTTACAGCAGAGTGGAGTCACTTTCTCTATTTATTTCATCCTAGCATCTCAACAAAGAAATTTCCAGAAGAAACTCTTCTGGGTCAGATGATTATCATTTTGCACAGTTTATCTTAACCAGTGACTGTGTTATGTAAGAAATTGATTTAAAATATGAACATATTTTTAATACAAACATGCCTGAACAGAGGTTTTATGACTACTGTTGAAAAGCCATTTGTAATTGTTTCAGAATTATCAATGAACTCAGTAGTTATTGACCTATGATGTAACCTTTCAATTTCCCCTCTTAAAAACATGATGAAAAGTCCAGCACCCAAAGCCCTTCAGAAAAAGTATGTATGTTTTATGATATCAAACCTACACTTCTATGATATATATGCTGATCACACTCTAATGTTTGCAAATAATAATAAAAAGAGAATTTAGTGTATTTGAATGATATAGCAAATAAGATATATGGTCAGATAATTAAATAGGTCTTGGGTTACACAGGATTTTATGGAGGATTTATGGTGTTTAAATTTAACTGTGTTGCCATATTTAAACAAAAAATATGGTGCAGGTATTATTTTTTAAATTATCAGTATTTATGTTGACAAAAGAGGAAGTACACATGTGGGACATTAAAGTACTAAAGGTAAGAAAAGACAGTGGCTTGGACCAGAGATATGCAGAAGTAATAAGTAAATTGCGGGGGAAGGGCAATACTATTCTTGGAAATAGTACCAAAGATTTATTGTTACACCTGACATTAAATGAGCAGGAAAGGAAGTTGTTATTTTGCATCGTTTGACTCTAATCATATTTAAGGAAATTTAATGCAAGAACGCATTAGTATTTAGAAAAAGATAAACAACTCAATTAAGTCAGGTTAAATTTAAAATAGCTATTTAACAGTCACCTTGATATTCTGCTTAAGCAATTTAATTTATGGCTGGAGCTCTGGGTAATGTTTGAGCTGAACAGAGAAATACGTGAACATACCAAAATAATGGACTTTTTCTTCCAAAAAACTATACATGACTTTATAGACCAGCTTCCCCTGTTAGGCGAGTGGATAATGTCACGTTTTGAGTTGTTATGGAACCGGTCCTAACTCAGAGTGGCTCGAGGTATAACAAAAAGAAACACTGCCCTGTCCTGTGCCATCTTCACAATTGTCCTTTGTTCATGCCATTGTTGCAGCCACTGTCGATCCATCTTGGGGAGGGCCTTCCTCTTTTCACTCCCCTCCCCCATTTAACCACGCTTGATGTCCTTCTCCAGCAATAGGTCTCTCCGGACAATATGTCCCAAGTACCTCACAGGAAGTCTCACCATGTTTCCTTAAGGAAAGTGCTTTCTGTCCTCAGCCCACGACACATTTGTGCGACCTTTGGCAGTCTGTCGAAAGTCCGATGTTGTTGGCCAGCGCCACAATTCAAATGCATCCTTACATCTTCACGTTTCCTGTTTCACATGCTTATGGCGAGACAGAAGCACCCTTCATTTGCACCCTTTAAAGCATTCTGCGTCACCTTTCTCCAGTGTAACATGCCATTTAGTGTTCTTTGCATTTTGATGACATCCATACTGAGGCTGCAAGACTTGAACTTCATTAGCTGGTTTTTCGAGTCTTCTCACATTCAGCGAACAAGGTGTTTCGCCTGAATATCAAAGATTGTTAATAAGTCTTCCTCCAATCCTGGTGCTACGTTCTTCCTCAAATTATACAGCTTCTCTGATTATTTGCTCAGCATACAGATTGACTAAGCATGGAGAAAGCCAGAAGCCCAGATGGACACCTTTCCTGAAACCATGCAATCTTCCCTTGGTTTGTTCACACAATTGCCTCATGATCTGTGTGCAGCTTCTACAACACAACAATGAAGTGTTATGGAATTCCCAGTCTTCTCAAGACTATAAATAGTTTGTTTTAATCCACAGACTCAAAAGCTTTCACGTAGTAAAAAACAAAACAAACAACAGCCAAAAAACAACATCTTTCTGATATTCTCAATGCCTTCATCTAAGATCCATTTGATGTCAGCAATACTATATTCCCAGTCTTCTTGTGAAACTGGCCTGAGCCTCTAGAAGCTCCCTATTAATAATTGGATGATATCAGCAAAATTCACTTGTGTGCTCTCAACGATATTGTTCTATAATCTTTCCATTCTGTTGGGTCACCTTTCTTTGGAGTGGGTGCAAATACAGATCTCTTGCAATTAGTTGGCCAGGCATCTGTCTTCCAAATTTCCTGACATACATAACTGAATGGTTCCAGGGCCCCATCAATGTATGGGAGCATTTTAATGGCATCTCATCAATTTCTGGAGGCCTCTTGGCTGATGCTTTTGGTGCAGCTTGAACTTCTTCCTTCAGCACCATTGATTCTTGCTCTTTACTACCTCTTGAGATGGCTGGATGTTGACTAGTTCTTTTTGGTACAGGGAGTGAATCTGTATTCTTTCTAACTTATTTTCATGCTTCCATATCATTCAATATTTTCCCATAAAATGTTTCAATATTGCAATGCAAAACTTCTATTTTTTCTTGAGTTCTATAAGTTTAAGGCGAGCTCAGGGAGGACAGAAACCTCCCGTGGAGCAGAAGGGCAAAAGCTCGCTTGATCTTGATTTTCAGTATGAATACAGACCGTGAAAGCGGGGCCTCATGATCCTTCTGACGTTTTGGGTTTTAAGCAGTAGGTGTCAGAAAAGTTACCACAGGGATAACTGGCTTATGGTGAAAAAAAAAAAAAAAGATATGCTGAACATGTTCTTTCTTCCGGTGTTCTAACATTAGGTCTTTGCACATTTTATTATAATATTTGACTTTCACTCCTTGAGCTGTTTTTTGCTTCATCATTTCTTCCTTTTATGTTAATTACTCTAGGATGAAGAACAAGTTTCAGATCTCTCCTGATATCCACTTTGATCTTTCCTATCTTAATGACCTTTTGCTTTCGTCAGAGTTGATGTACGTTCAGTATCCCACAGCTCAGTGGGTCTTCCGTTTTAGCATTTAATGTGTCAAATCTGTTCTGGAGGCATCTCAAAATTCAGACAAGATAAACTCAAAATCGTATTTTTTCCCATGGACTTGTTTTAATTTTCTTAAGCATCTCTCTTAACTTGCACATGGACAATTGATGGTGTGTTCTGCAGTTGACCCCTAGCCTCATTTTAACTGATAATATTATGCTTCTCCAAGGTCTCTTCCCACTGATAAAATTGACTTGATTTCTGTGTATCCCATCTGGGGTAATCCATGTGTAGAGGGACTGTTGTGTTGTTGAAAAAAGGCATTTGCTAGGATGAATTCGTTGGACCTGCTAAATTATATCATCTATCTGCAGCTTTGCTTCTATCACCAAGACAATATTTCCCCTCTACTGTTCCTTCTCCATCATTTCTAACTTTTGTGTTCCAATCACCAATATTTATTAATATATCATGATGTCATGTTTGGTCAATTTCAGAAAGAACACTTTGATAAAATTCTTCAAGTTCTGCATAACTAACTTTAGGAGTCTCGGTGGCATAGTGGTCACTTATGGGTCTGCTAACCACAAAGTCAACCGTTCAAAACCACCAGCCAACTCCATGGGAGAAAGAGGAAGCTTTTTACTCCCGTAATGAATTACAGTCTAGAAAACTCCTAGGAGCATTTATAACCTGTCAGAAAGGGTCATAATGAGTTCACGTTGAGCATGGCCCTTTGTAATTTAGTGGTTGGCACATAAATGTGTTGTTAGGTCCTAAATAATTGGCACCAACTTATAGCAACCCTATGCAGAATGAAATGAAAGCCTGCCCAACTCGCGCCTTTCTCATAACAGCTGTTGTGTTTAAGTCCATTTGTTGCAGACACTGTCAGTCCATCCTGAGTGCCTTCCTCTTCCTCCCCAGCCGTCTACGTTACCAAACATCGGATCCTTTGCAAGGAACTGGTATCTTCCGGTAACATATCCAAAATACCTGAGGGGAAGTCTCAACCTTCTTGCTTCTAAGCAGCCTTATCTTTGTATTTCTTCCTAGATAGATCTGTTTGCTTTTCTGGCTGTCTGGGGTCTTTCAATATTCCTCTCACACACAATAATTCAAATGCATTACTTATTCTCCAGTCTTCTATATTTATTGTACAATATTGGCATGTGTGTAAGGAATTAAAAATCCTATGGCTTAACTCAGGCTCATTTTACTCCTGAAATTGACTTTTTGTTCTTCAACACTTTGAAGAGGTCTTGTGTAACAGACGTGCTCGGTGCAATCTATCATTTGATTTATTGATGACTGCTCCTATGAGAACATATTGGGGACCCAAGCAAGATAAAATTCTTGACAACTTCAATATGTCCTCCACTTCTAATGCTGTTAGCTAGTGTCCAGTTGTGAGGATTTGGGTTTTTTTTACATCGTGTTGTAAATCATATTGAAGGGTGAGAAAAGTGATGTTCATCAGCAAGCACGTGAAATCCTTTCAGCAAGCAAGGCTGTGTCATCTATATAGTTCAGGTTGCTTACAAATCTTGTTCCAAACCTGGTGCTGTGGCCTTCTCCATATGGTCCACCTTCTTAGATGATTTGCCCTGTGTACACATTGAATAAATATCATGGTAACCTACAATGCTGACTCACTCTTTCCCTGATATTAACCCACTCAGGAGTTCCTTTTGCTGTTAAGCATTCACTTTTTTCCCTCTTGCTAGGAATTTATGAAAGAGCCCATGAAAAACTATAATTGACTGCAGAAACACAGTAGGAAAGGAAGGATTATATGTATATATACCCTCACAATATAAAGTCTTTGCCAAGTCTCTTGCCTTCAGCCGTTCAGTCATTTGGTCCCTCGAGCTGTGCCTCTTCGGCCATGAAATCCGTCTACCACTCAGCCTCGCTGCCTGCCGACGTCATGGTCTCAGCAGTGTGGCTCTCATGCTGTTTCCTGATCTCCATAGTGCACCACTGCCTCTGCTCCCGTTGCCACTTTCGGCAGGGATCTCACATGTGCTCTGTTGGTGCTGCTTTCTGTGCAGACGCGGGGATCTCTCAGCTCCCGCTTTGGAAATGATGCTGCAATCACTCAGAAGATTGGCAAAACGAAGCACTCCCTGGATTAGAGTCTCCGGCACCCTATTGACATGTCTCCACCCAATTGTTCCTTGGGAATTTCAAAAACTATGTGTACAAGAGGTTTACCAAGTCATTGCATGTCACCACAGTTAGAGTTTGGTTTCCGTGGATTGATCATATTTTCTTCAGCCTCTACGTGGACAGGTATCTGAGCAGTCAATGACCTGCTTAGCAATTGCTTTGTTTTACTTAGTGATAATGTGTTTCTCTGCCATCTCTTCCCCACAGATATTCACTCGGGTGTTGTGTTTCCATCTGTTGAAGTAGATATACACAGCCACTGGATAGGTTGCCCCCAAAAGGTATGTGCAACACAGTGGTTGGTAATGAATGTCAATTTAATGGCGCTGTTTGTCTTGAAAAATCCTATTGTGTTACCTCCTGATGCATTTCCATCACCAAGGTCATATTTTCCAACTTATGATCCTTCCCATTGGCTTCTGAATTTTGAATTTTGAATTCTCTCACCAGCAATTATCACTGCATCTTGATTCAATTGTTTAAGATGGACGAATTTGGTACAATTCTTCAACTTTTCCATCTGTGCATTTTTGTTGGGGAGTAAATTTTTTAAAGTGTCAAGAGCTGCCTATTCAAAGTAGTCTTTCTTTTAGGACATTAGATATTATTGTATCACTCACAGAATTATTCTGAAAAAATAGATCTTCAGTTGTTCTCTTTGATATTGAATACAATACCATCCCGTTTGATTCATCACTTTCCAATTGAAAAATCATGTGGTTGAAAACATGGAATTGTGAAAGACGAAAAAAAACCCAAAAAACTTCCAATTGGGTGCTAGTATTGATGAAGGGAAATGAACATTCTCTATGTGTGGGGTACCATATATACTTGAGTATAAGCCAACCTGAATATCAGCAAGGCACCTTATTTTACCACGAAAACTGCATTAAAATATGCTGAAAAACATATACACAAGTACATATGGTAAGTTTTCTTATTTATAAAATCAAGTGCAGAAATAAAGTTATTAAATACCTCATATAAACTTTCAATGCAGGAAGGATTTACTGAATACTCAATGTGTATCGGGCGATTTTTTACATCGTTTCATTTAATCATCTCTAACATCCTAAAATTGAACTTCCAGTAGCTTCATTCAGTAGAAGAAGACATTGAGGTTCACTGAAACCAAGTGACACGTGCAAGATCATTAGAGGTGAATGAGAGCAAGGCTCCCGTAGATCTTCCTTTATATCCCATCACATTCTTGGAGTGACACAGTCTTCAACTTGCAGTAAGTCTGTTTTCATGGTTGGCAAGTCAGCTCTATCAGATAGCTTTGTCATATTAATCTCTAGTGAGAAAATATCTGAAAAATGTAGTTATATCTAGAGTGGGAAATTCTTGGACACCAAGGTGGAAGTAGAGTCACTAGAAAGATTTACCAAGAAGTTTCTATCAACAAAGGCACCACCATTTTAAAGAAACCTTTATGATCACACCTATTTCTGACATTATTTGGTGAGAAAAGTAGATACTTCCTCAGAGTATACCTTTCCCAACATCCCTAACATTTGAATCAGCAGTATTTTAAGTTCCAGTAGCAACAAGTGCAATTATAACCAAGGATGGAATCTAATAAACTTCTGGAAATATTTACAGTTCTTAATGATAACTTGTTTTTAAAGATCATGCTGGGCATCATTAAGGTCTGTTCATTTTGATAGGTGGTTGATTACCTTTTAGAATAATTACTTGTATTATTTTGAAACACTAAAATCAGACAGTTTAAAATGTAATGAAAATGCCAGTAGTCAATGAAACAGTGAAAACTTTTCCTTCTTTGTGTTCTTAAATCATGATCTATGTTTGTTGTAAATAGAATGTTGTTATAATTAACATGGCATTCATTTGGGAGAAAATGAATATTTGGCAATGTTGTAACTAGAGTTTTGAACATTATTCATGAAAATATTTGAGAAATAAGCAGTGAATGAATCTTAATTAATTTCCATAAAGTTAAATATAAACATAAAGGTCAGTGATTTATTTGAATTCTGAACTCATTGTGACAGTGATGTAGTATAAAATTATTTATTGAATTATTTTATCCTTCAGTTTGAAAATCATATTGGAAAATGTCCTAAACAAAAGCATTTTGTAGATTCTGGAAAGTCTGCTGTTGTGACGGCTCAGGTGTAATTTTAAACAGAATGATTTGAACTCTTGCATTTGCTGTAAATGGATTACTGGTACATATATCATATTTTTTTGAAATTGCATTGTGTTACACTGCTTTAAATGCTTAGATAGTCTCCAGACAAAAAAAATGATCTGGCTTTATTTCGTCTACTCTCAGCCAATATCAATCAACATCTGGAAATGCTCTGAGAACAAAGAGCATCACAGCGGTCTCGGAGAAATCAGGTAGTGCTGAAATTTGATGTTAAAACATCCCGGGTTCAGCATGTTGGCAATGAGGAAGGTGAAGATGCTGGAAGAGAAGAAAGAGTAGGCAGATTTGTCGTTGTTATTGCCTTCATTTGATGAACTTATTATGCCCCAGGCATAGTTCTCTGATAAAGTCCAATAGAAAGTAGGTTTTCTCAGTTCACCCCCAAAATATTTTAGTATGCCTATTAGCTTGATATTACTAGCTTCTTATTTCTCAAATAAGAAAACCAGAACACTTATACATATGAATATAGATTCTCAGAAAAGGGAAAAACTAGAAAGCCAAATGAGTCATCTTAAATCAGGATAGAATCAGAGCAAGGGCTACAGAATTGTAATTGAAAATAGCAATACAATAGCCATATTATTAAAACACAAACATAAACTAACCTCACTTCATCGCGTTGATTCCAACTCATAGCGACCATGGTGCCCTGTGGAGTTCTGAGACTGGAACTTTTTAGGATATTGCTGAGTTGGGGTGGGGGCGCTGGTTTTGAACTGCAGATCTTGCAGGTAGCAGCCCACTAAGTTGCCAAGGCTCCTTAGCAATAGGATTCTCATTGCCATGGACCAATGCTGCCTTAGCGCCCTATCCAAAATATAGGTTCCAATAGAAAAGTCCTTTAAATATTCTCAGGTTGTAGCTCCATGTTGACCCTTCTCTGGTAAATAAAACCCTACAATCCAGACACCATTCTCAAAAGAAATACTGTTCAGAAATTACTAAATTTAGCCCTTTCATTCTTGAGAATTGAAATTTTCAATCAAGTTCAATTTTAAAACAAATTCTATTTCTTAAAATTTGAACATAGATTAAAAAATTACTGACCTCTTCTGCATCTTTTATCTGTTCCTCTTCCTCCATACTTATGGAAGAGGCCAAGGTTTCCAGGAACATCATCCATTTTATTTTTTAGCTTGACCATCTGGTATCTGCAGATAAATCAACCTTACTTGCAAAACTGAGCTTGACTTAAAGCACTTGCTAATACATTTCAAGGATTTCAATCTTCAGTATGGATTACAATTCCATGTAAAAATAAAATAAAAACCAACCTCCTCATTTCTGGAAAAATAGGGAATATAATAAATGGAGAAAAGATTGAAGTTGCCAAGGATTTGTCTCACTTGGATCAACAATCCATGGTCATGGCAGCATTAGTCAAAAGAGCAAATGACAGCAACATTGCATAGCTATGTTGCTCATGACCCCTATATAAGATGTTGATAAGCAAGGGAGTTACTTTGAGGACTAAGATCCAGCTGATTCTAACCACGGCATTTTCAATTGCTCATATGCATGCACATGTTGGACTTTGTATAAGGAAGACCGAAGAAGAACCAATGCATTTGAATGACAGTGCTGGCAAAGAAGGTTGAAATCACAAGTACCAAGGATTGCCAAAAGAACAAACCAATCTGTTTAGGAAGCAGTGCAGCCAGATGCTCTTTGGGAGCAAGGCTGATGACATACTCTGGTCATGTTATCAGTACAGACCAGTCCCAAACATTTACACATGTTTGGCCAAATAGACAGCGTGTGAAAAAAAGGCAGGCCCTTTTCAATGGCTCTAACACTGAACTCAAACAAAAGGAACAGTTGTGAGGACCACATAGCACCTGGCGGGTGTCCTGTGTACACTAGGTCACTATGAGTCACTCAACAGTTGTTGAATTATCTTCAGAAAAAATTTATTTCCAGATAATATTAAAATTTTTATTTTATAATTTCCACATTGTGTTAGGTCACATTTCTTCAGAATGACTACAAATATGGATCTCTTCCAGATATTTTTCCAGGTAGCTTTCCTCAAATTTTCTTGACATAATAATTGGTACTTTCAGTGCTTCATCTTCTCTTGAAACCATTCTATTGACATTCTGTCGATTCCTGTAGATTTGTTTTAGGCAATTACTTTCAATGCAGCTTGGGCTTCTTCAGTGTCATCAGTTATTAATCACATGCTACCTCTTAAAATTTTTCATTGTTGACTAGTGATTTTTAGTATAGTGATTCTGTTTATTCCATCCACATTCATTTGATACTTCCTGCATGGTTCATTATTTTGCCCATAAGATTTTAAATATTGCAACTTTATGCTTCAGTCTCTTCTTCACTTCTTTCCACTTCATATATGCTAACCACGTTCTTCCCTCTGGTTTGCTAAATCCAGGTCCCAGCACATTTCATTACGATGCTTAGCTTGGTCTGCTGGGGCTGCCCTTTGAAATGTCTAAGCATTCCTTCTACCCAGGATTTCTGCCGTTTGCTTTAGCTACTCTATAGGCAAGAGCAATTTTGAGTATATTCTGACATCCACTTCGATCATTCCTTAATTTCCTTTCTTTTTCATGGTGCTTTGCTTTCTTCGTGTATGTTTTCTTTGTGTTATTGGTGTCAGTTATCTTCAAATAACCTCTGACTCGTGGCAAGTCTATGTACAACAGAGTGAAATCCTGCCTGGTCCTAGAGCTGATGATCACTTGATACCTGAGGGAGCTGTTGTCTTCTGCCTTGGGTGGTGGGAGGAGAGGGGGCGTTCATCCTCTGTCACAATATTGGTCAATATCTGGTTGTGATCCATAAAGTTGTCTTTGCCTGGTTTTCTCAAATAGATCACAAGGACTTTTTTTAACCAATCTGTCTTAATATAGAAGCTCTTCTGAACCTAGCCACCATGGTTGATTTGTCTCATATTTGAAATATCAATAGCTTCCAATATCATAGCTACCTACAAACCACTGCAATACTGCAAACTGAAAAATAGGAACTAAATTAGCAGGTGAGTGGACTCCATTTTTATGTTAAGAGATGTCTTAGAGCGTCTTTTTTCTTTTCTGTAAGACTTTTTATTGTCTGTCATAATTAACCCATTACTCAAGTTGTAGAAATAATGGAGAATGAATATCATCTGGTACAGAGTCATTTGTTTTATATTCTGAGCTGAAAAATATGTGCTGCAATCGGGTAGAATTATACCTCTGTGTGTACAAAACTAATAATATTTCTTGATGGTGATGTCCCATAATTCTACCACCAAAATGCTCCAGTGTGTCGTCAAACACTGCAGTAGGAAAAGGGGACCTAATTATTACACTTAATAGCTCTGCGGCCTTAGAAATAATTCTAATCTTCTCTCGTCTTCCATGTCGTATTTGTAAAAGGAAATGGTTTCACTTAATGATGTAGTAGACCCTTTCAACCCAGCGTTTTCTCTTCCTGTAAACAGCTGCAGTCTCAGAAACCCACGGAGCAATCCTGCCCTGTCCTGCAGGGTCTCTGTGAGTCAAAATTCACTCGCGGTCAGTGAGTCTGTTTGTTGATTTGTTTCCAATTAGAACAATTGTCGATCTACGGATGCCTTTTCTTCGTAATATTGTATTTCTTCTATTGGGTTTGTGTGTGGTTTTTAACAATGCCTTCACATCTTCTTCAGGACCTGATACCAGGAAACTTTTTTTTGGCAGCAGTTCAAAATGTTGTGATTGCTCTATAATGCCGCAGGGAATGTCCTGTCACTCTGATCATGTCAGCAAGCTCAGTGTCACATTTGCTACCTGATACCCATCATCCATGATCCACCTTGTTTCTGTACTCTGCTGTCTAACGCTAACGGCTCTACTTCATTTCTGGTGTATTTTTACTGACATTTTACCGCATAATCTGAGGTGTGATTTCAACAGTTTTCAGAATGAATTACCAGGTTTTAAAAATACATTTATACTAAATCTTCTCTCACTAAGAAATTCATTTAAATATGAATGAACTTATATTTATATGAATAGTCATTTAAACATGACTATTGTAAAAGCTCCTTGGGTCTCTATGTTTGATAGTTTTAATTCCATTTTCCTTAAACTTCTGAAGTGCATTCATATTGGCAATGTGCAAGCACAATCAATATTGGCCCTGGTCTTAAATACACTCTTTGACATCAAAATCTCTCCTACGGGGATTTCTCTGCTCTTTCTATTTCTTTCCTGGGTTCAGTAATTTATTGCAATGACCACATAAACCTCACAGACAATATTTACAATTAGGAGATTTATTAGGGAAGATTATAGGTAACAAAATATTGAGGAAACAATTGTTTCCTCTAAAATAGGACTTCTGAGACTCACTTGTAGGCATGTTTCTCAGGTCCCCAGCCTCTCCGGTAGCTGGTTTTCGCCTCCAGTTCAATTGGGCCAGGAAACCCAGAATGCTCTCTTTCAGTCTCAGCTCTGTACCTCTACCCTGGGCCATGATGGTTGAGAGGCAGCCCTGGTGCCCTTGTCGCCTCTGACATTTAAGTATATGTCTCACACATGCTCCACTTGAATCTCTTCCTGTTTGTAGTCACAAGATCTTCTCAATTCCTGCTTCTGAGGTGGTTCACTTGTATACACAGTGGAAAAGTGAACATGATCAATCACCTGTATTAAGTATTTCACACACCCATTTGCATATATCCAGCTATTCATATGGTGGAGTTTGAAAAGAAATAGAATAGTCATACCAAGTAATTTTACTATACCACACCTTCTATAAATCAACTAAAGATTAAGTTAAAACAACCTTCAAAGGTAATGAAACATGCTATTAGAAACTGAAAAATATATGTTTTTAAAACAATTATTTCTCAAAGAAGTATATTTCAAACTATGACCAATATTGCTTATGCTTCCACTTTGCCAACATGACTGGACTTAAAAAGTTTGTGGGAAAACGGAATGAAAACTATCTCACATGCATACCCCCTGGAAGCTTTTATGATAGTCTGGTAGATATTTAAATGGGTTTCTCAGTGATTGGATGAGGACAGAGGTAGGGCTGATCTGTGCCTTGTGGCTCTCTGCCTCGGGCTGCTTTGAAGTTGGGTTCATCTCCTTTGGGTAGCCGGAGAAGAGCCGAGTGGCCCCTGAGCCATTTCTTTAAGAAGAGATACAATTATTTCATCTTTGAGAAGAATCCCCCTCTCCTGAGAATAGGGACCCTCTGCTGCTTGCAGACTGGAATGCCTGTCCCCTCAGAATGCTTCCCATTCCACGAGTGAGTTCTTACTTTGCAGTTCACTTAGGAATGCGGGTTTGTCTGATGGTCACCAGAACATTAGTAAGGCAAGTTTAGAAATCAATAAATATTTCTACAATTAATCAACTACTCATATTTAAAGCTTGATCTGTTTAACATTCATTAACAAAGAATGTGAAAACATGTCAAGTTTTTTTAATTAGCGAATCAAATTCACCTTTATGAATTTACTAGCATGCGTGGCAGAAAAATTTGCAACCGGTTCAAGCAACAACAGTAAACTTTGTGAGAATTACTGCGTATTGTGGGGGAATATTTTTAACTGAATACAGAAAACAAACGAACAAAACAGCAGACTTTTTTGGAAAGCACCCAATGCTACGTGAGTGAAAATTCAAAATTTACATATGACTTAGAAGACTGGGAAGAAGGGTCCTAAAAGCCAATACCTATGCCCTTTACAGCCTCGAAATGGCAGGCTCCCGTCCTACAAAACACTCTCACGGCTTGTGTCTGCCCACAAAAGGTCAACAGTTTGACCCCTCTTTCTTTTCTACCTTGCAAAACAAATATGAGTGGCTTCTAAAATAAGAACCAAACAAATTGATGTGTTAACCTGGGTGAAGGAAATGGCAAAACACAGTAGGAGAGAGGTTAGCAAAAAATTATGGTGGTAAGGGGAGCCACGGTAAGGAGTACAACACTTAAAGGCAGCAGAGACAAAGGCTGTGATAGATACATAATCCAAAAATCATGGTAGTCTTTAGATACAGGCATGGATAGATGCGCACGTTGAACCAGCATGGGAGACAGATTGGGAGCATACCCACACATATACATATAGGGTTACCATTTACCTTTGCTGTGAATCTGTCCATGAATGGGAGAGCAGGCAGGAAGCACATTATGAATGCTTCTAAGGCAGGACACACCACTCTGAAAGAATGGGTCTGTGGGCCTGGGGCATTAGAACTGTGGTCCCAGGGAGCACAGGTCAATTGGCATAAAATAATCCTCAAAGACAATGCTCTCCTTTGGTCAGGAGTGACTGGGGTCTTAAAAAGTCATGAAGAGTCACCAAAGGTATGACCATCAGTCTCTCCTTGCCTAGAAAAAAAGAAGAGTAAGGAGATTAAAAACTGCATGTGTACACTACCGTGGACTAATGCAAATGACATGCAAATCTCAGTCTCCACAACCGGAGGTTAGCAGTACCTTGTGGTGTGCAAATAGGCCTAACTGCTGCTCTGGATAGGATCGGACTGGAAGTTTCCAGATAGGGAGAAGGGAAATGTGAGACAAAGCTCAAAAATAATTAAAAATATATATCAAGTGTACCAGTCAGAAACTGTTAGAACTCCTGAGATTATGACCCTTGATAGATATCCTGTTGAGGAAGAAAATGCACTTCTATGACTCAATTTTTAGACAAATGATAGGCAATCCTATAAGGAGAACAATAATGAGAGAGATGTAGTCACACGTTAAAATATTCAACCATTATTGATCAGAAGGCTCACACCACGCCAATGGCAAAGTTCAGCAGGGTTAGGTGTCTGGTGTCAATTTGGGACTGGGGAGGATTAGACGTGAAGGGGCAGAGTCTAGTTTATCAGTGCGACCTCTGTGTGGGTATAGCCTCCCCTGAGGATTCTGGGATTCCGTATCTCCTCCCTGGAGGTGGGAGACACACTCCCTCTCTATTCACTCCCTGAGAGATGCTCTATTGACAAGACACATGGCACTACGCTGATAGCCCCAAGACCCCTGCCAGTGCAGAGATACTTCCGCCATCACTGGATCCATGATTCTTTGCACCCACTGGCCTGTGATCTTCCTGCACTTGGCATCATTGTTAGTATTTCATGATCTGAAGAGGACTTCATAGATTGTTATTGGCCATATGGGGTAATATCGGACTTATGGATGCTTTCTCAATATTCAACTGCTCTTGCATATAGAGCTCTTTCCTATACATATACGAGTGTCTATGAATTTGTTTCTCTAGTCTACCCAGACTAACACATTAGCCTAGAAGGAATAACAATTGGAAAATGTACAGCAGGAATGAGATAAATGATGTTACATTTTACTAATCACAATCAATGACATACAACAAAAGAGGTATGCATTGTTGAGCAGAAACTTTACCTACTCTGTGAAGCTTCACCCAATTCACAATTCCTTTAAACAACAACAAAACATTCAAAAATGGAGGCTCCATTAGTCCTCAGGTTCTTCTTTGCAATACAATGGGGGTGTAACAGGGGGTTTGATGCTAAATTCAAAACTACAGGTTCTTCAGAACTTAAAATATTTGATAAATTGGTCTATTAGTGTGTGAGGGGAGGATGGGCATTCATGAATCTCAATAGGCAGAAACAGTTTTGTGCAAATTCAGAGCAAAAGAACATCTATACAGTAATACAAATTTGTCATCTTGAATAGGGCAATGGATGGAAAGCAACGAGGTAGATAAATACTACTCCACAAAACTAACTGTCAAGTCAATTCCAACCCAGAGAGTCCTCATGAGACAGGCTGAACTGCCCCTGCAGGTGTCTGAGACTGTATGTCTTCACAGAATAGGATGCCTCAGTTTTCCCTCATGGTGGACTCAAACAGGAGACTTTGCTGCTAGCAGCTCAATGTATAACCACTAGGTAACTACATTATGAATATAGGGATGGAGATATACTTTCCATAGAATGCTAGGTGCTAAGACAAAGTTATGTCCCATATGAAATCTCTTAATGGGTGATGGGGCTAAAATCCAATCCAATGCCATTAAATCAATTACAGTCAAGATACAGAGTAGAACTGTACCACAGATATTACTTGAGTACCATCTACATGGAAGCAGAATTCCAGGCCTTTCTTCTATGGTGCCTGAACTGTCAACCTCTAAGTTAAGAATGGAGCACAAGCCATTTATGACACCCAAATGCCTTATTAAATTAACAGTATGACTAAAAAATTATCAGTAACAGTATTTATTCATAACACCATGAAACGTCAACTCATGCTCCTCATGCTATAGGCTTAAAGCATATGGCCTATGTCAAAATATTTCTTAAATTCAATCAATTTGTTGATCAATAATTATCTTTTGTCATACCTTTATTATTAAAATTATACTAAAATAATTTAAGTATTTGTTTAGTATCTGTTCCACAAGAAATCGGCAAGTCTCTAAAGACAAGTTTTCTTTTTAAATTATGGTTCAATGCCTTGAATGCAAATGTAATTGATGGTCTATAAGAACTATTTGGGGTTCTGAGTGGTAACATTTGAAACATCTTAATTTTTTCTTTAATTCACTCATTTGATGCGAGTAGTTTATATTATTTAATGCAACTTGCTTAGTTATAAAATAGAATTTATTGTTCTTAGGTGTCATTAAGTCTGCTCCATCCAATTGAGACCCTACAAACTAAACACGCCAGCACTAAACACTGCGCTGCATGGTCCTGCGCCATACTCACAATTGTCCTGTACCTGAGCCCATTGATGCAGCCGCTGTGTCCATCCACCTTGTTGAGTGAGGGCCTTCTTATTTTATGTTACCTTTCTGCGTTACTAACTATGATATCTGTCAGAGCCTGCCGACGAGTCAAACAGTCCTGAAAGGGGGAGTGAGGATTAAGAAAAAAAAAAGAGAGACAGAAAGTACTGGGAGAGTAACAGTGAATACTGAAGCCCTGAGTATATTCGAAACACTCCTTTTATCCATGCAGAAACAACCTGGGGTTAATGATCTCACTGGTAAGCAAGCATATTTTATACACATAGCAACTTTATCTTCTGCCAAGCCAGACATCCTTGAGAAAATTAAATAACCTGTTTTTCCCAGACCTTGCATACTGTTCTTGTTCTTAACAGTCTGTTCAATACGTAAGTCACAGAAGAAATCAGAAAACACTGACACATAGGTGATGAGAATTTTCAGCCATTTCAAGGCTGAGTCTTAATGGCCTTCAGCAGATATCCATCTCTGGGTACTGGTTTCTCCTGACAAACTCCAAAGTATGTGAGACAAAGTTTTGCCATCCTTGTCTCCAAGGTGTACTATGGTCTTATTTCTTCCAGAACAGATCAGTTTGTCCTATTAGCAGTCTCAATATTCTTCACCAGCACCACAAATGAAACACAGTGATGATTCTATGACCTTCATTATTCAATATCCAACCTTCACATGCAGCTGATGTGAAGCATGGAGAATACCATGCTGGGGGTCATTCTGGGGGTCATGCTTGAGTCAGGCACACCTTAGTCCTCCAAAGAATACCTTATTCTTCAACACTCTAAAGAGGTTTCATGCAACAGATTTAACTAATGCCATATGTCCTTTGATCTCTTGACTGATGCCTCCATGAGCATTGATTGTGGATCCAAGCAAGACAAAATCCTTGAAATTTCAACCGTTTTTTTTTATTCATCATGAGGTGACCTATTTGTCCAGCTGTGAAGATGTTGGTCTTTCTTACACTGAGTTGTAATTCATCCTGAAAACTACAATCCTTCTTCTTCATCAGCAAGTGCTTCAATTCCTCCTCGCTGTCAGCTATAAGGTTTGTGCCAGCTGTGTATCACAGGTGGTTAAGAAGCCTGCTTCCTATCCTGATGTCACATCCTTCTGCATGAAACCCAGCTCTTCGGATGATTTGCTCAGCGTACAGATGAAACCGGTATGGTGACAAATCGCAACCCTGATGCACATCCTTCCTGATTTTAAACCATGCGTGTCCCTGCTCTGTTCGCAAAACTGCCTCAACCCATATACAAGTCCCGAATGAGCACTGTGAAGTGTTTTGGAATCCTGACGTTTCTCAAGGTTATCCACAGTTTATTATGGTCCACACAAGATAATTCGTTGGTATATTCAACTAAGCACAGCAAAAATCTTTCCGATATTATGTCTGTTCAGCCAAAGTCCATCTGACATCAGCAAGGACACCCCTTGTTTCAAGTCCTCTTCTGAATCTGACCTGAACCTCTGACAGATCCATGTCAGTGGACTTTTGCAACCTGTGTTGGATGACCTTAAGCAACATTTTACTTATGAACGATATCACTGATGTAGTTCTACAGTGTGAGCATTCTGTTCAGTCAGCTTTCTCTAGACTGGGCACAAATATGGATCTCTTCCAGTCAGCTGGCCAGGTAGATTTTCTCCAAATCTCTTGGCATAGGTGAGTTACTCATTCCAGAACTTCTGTAAATAGGTAAGTGGTGTTTAAAAGATACAGTGACCAAAGCTAAATAAAAATAAATCATGAAATTATCATAAATATTGGAATACAAGAAGTTCACATTAAAACTGAGAAAAATTAAATATCTAATTCTGTAAGGTTATCTATTTATGAAATGTGTTCTCATGTACAGTAAACTACCATATAAACCGTAATTTAAAGCATAAATCTAGTCTAAAATACCCACTCTGTGACTTTAAACTTCTTTTTTTCAGTTTGAGGTGTAGAAGTCTTAACAATGATAAAAATGAATTTTTTTTGTTGATGGCTGAGAGCCCTTCACCTATGACATCATTCTGTCTTCAAAAGAGTCTACTAACTTATGAACATATAATAATAATAATAAAAAGGAAAAAAACACGAATTTTCCGTCTGAATTTCCTTAGCTAATGAATTCTCCAAAAATAGATCCTAACTGATAAGTTAGCACATAATGCCTCAGGCTGTTTTCATGGAGCTACAAAGAAACTCTATGAAGATTTTCTCTAATAAGAAAATTGTGTTTGTCATCTCCATGTATTTTTATTCAAAAATTCAGATAATCACAATGAAATATACACCCAGAGAAAAGTAATTTGCATTAAAAATGACACCGAAGGGTCTATCATTCTTTCCAAATGGATAAAATGATGCATGTCAGGAAGCGAATCTAAGCCTACCAGAAAAATTAGAAAGTCAGTGTCCTTTTATAATTTGTGTGATCATTATACCAGTAGTAATTGAATTTATATTAAAATTTTTATCTCCACCCCCCAAAAAAGCCTTTCATGACTGCCTTACTGCAGACATACACACAGCATCATGTCTGAACTAACATGGAACAATAACACATTTGAATTTAAATGAGTTTCTCTGCAGCATTCTCATTGTGCTTTACATTCCAGTGAGAGAAGTGTTTTCTGGTGCGAGATCTATTACCCTTCTAAAGTTGTTTCCACACTTCTATTGCCTAGAGAATGAAATCCAATGTAAGATAACTTAGAAGGCCCTTCCTAATATTTCATTTATTTTTTCATGAATATTATTTCTGACACTGTAATGAATGCTATTTGTGTTCCATTTGCTAATTTTGAGGACTTTTTAGAAAAAGAAACATAGCAAGTAATTTCCTTCCTCAAAATTAATTGGTAAGCTTTTAATTGGAATACAATTTTTTATTGTAGTTTACATGATTGCTATATAATATTTCAAATTAAAACCACATGTAAAATCAAAAGCAAAAGTAATTTCTTTTGGAAGGATTTCTATAAAGCTAATTCCAGTGAGTTGGAAATTAAAGTTGTCCCAAATAAACAACTTTTCCAGAATTCAAAGCACTCCATTTCCCATGATACCAACCACCACTCTCCTCAGTTTCCCCTTACATCCTAGGGTTCTGCAGCTTGCTGCGGCATCTCACAGAAGTCACAGTCAGTCAAGAAAATGGCTCACATGGTTACGGGGTCTGGCAAGTGAAAATTCAAAGTTCAGACATTCACACTGCTTCAGGCTACTTACTCACAAGGCTTCGGAACTGGTGAATCGGGTGTCAAAAAACAGAGATCATGGGAAGGCAAGGAAAATGAGGGTCCAGTGCAAGCGAGTCAAGATTGTCAAAGCAGCTCAGTGTGGGTCGAGTTGGCTACCTGATTCCCCTGCCTATATTTTCTTAAGGAGTAACTGGCCCCTGATTAGTGTTCATCAACAAATGACTCCATACTAGGTTTTTTTGTCTTGTTTTAATGCATGCTCAGTCAGGAAGCAGGGGTGGGTATATCAAAAGGTGGTACATTTTCCACATCTGGAAGTTTATTTGATTGAGCTATCATTTTGTTTTCTGATAACAAAATAGTAGGTAGGACACTTGAATCACTTCTGTCCATCTTAGGTAGCCAGATCAAGTCTAATCCAGTTATGTGACACCAGCCTACTTTTATTCTTATAGAATCAGACAGCTAACAGCTTTCCCTTGTAAGGGAATGGCTTAAAACTAGAAAGCAGCATTTGTTTCAACACAAATATCAAATAAAATGTTTAACCTGAAGACCATGTCTCCAAGAAGAAAAATGATTAGTAATATTTGCTAATAAGGTGGGCTCTCAAAACATAATCCATCTTAATCCTGCCTCATTAGAATAAGAGATGAGTGAACTTCAAGAACTTGTGCTAAAACCGCAGTTGTGGAGGATGAAATGTACAATGTATCACACAATGGAGCTAGAAGGGCCATACCAAGCAATTAATTAAATTTCAGACTATAAGGAACATCATACTCACAGACTCATACTGACCTATATGACAGGATAGAACTGCCCGTGTGGGTTTCCAAGACTCTTCCTCCTTTTGGGGTAAAAATCCTTCTTCAGTAGAGTGACTAGTGATTCTAAACTACACACCTTGCAGCTAGCAGCTCAGTGAGTAACCTCTACATTACCAGGACTCCTATGAATAAATCCCTCTAAAGTTAACGTATCTTTATTCTAGCCTTTTATAAGTGCCAAATGTTGTTGTAAGGGTCCATTGGGTTGAATCTGACCCATAGTAACCCTTTGCACAGAGGGATGACACATTACCAAACCTGTGTCTTACCCACAATTGTTCCGAGGCTTGAGTCCATTGTGGAATCCTAGATATCAATTGATATCTATATGGTAGCATATACATAAGGTTTCACATGACTATGAGTTTGCTTGGGATAGGCATGTGGAAGATGAAAGAAAAGGTTGCTATCATTCTATAAAATCATAATTCCTTTCAACACGGTCAAAGAGTTAGCTGAGTTGAAAAATCACAAAGAAAGCTGAATTTCAAGAAATAACAAAGGTCTCAGAGCAGAGAGGATATTTATGGACTTGTGATCATTGATGAGCATAAAAGAAAGAAGTAGCCTTCATAGAAGTGTGCAAAATTGAGTCTACTAATCTATTAATAAATTCATGAAGGCCACGTGTTTGCTGGACTATTAAATTAAAATAGATGTAAATCCAGTCATCTGAGAATACACATTGAGAGACTCCTTATCACACACTAGCTTCTCTTATTTATTCACAAAACAACAAAAAAGCAACAGCAAAAATAAACTTTGTAGACATAACCAGATACCTTGAGGAAATGAGCCACTAGACATGGGAATTCAGATCCCTACTTTCCCAGGATACCAAGATCAATTGATGGAAGATAATTTACAATGTTCTACCTCATACTGAGGTGAATAGTGACTAGAGTCTTAAAAACTCCTTAGTAGACATTTAAGGTACAATTATTGTTGTTTCCTTGTCTAGAGTTAAAAGCCGTGATGAAAATCAAAGACACATGAGAGGAGTCCAATGGCCTAAGAGACCATGTGAATCTTAGTGTCCACACTAGCTTGGAACTCGATAGTGCCACCCCCAACTCTACTGGAAGGTATCACATTAGAAGGTTCTGGATACAAAACTCAGATTCACAAAAAGGCTAGGTTGGATAGAGACGTGTGGTATAGCTATGCACTCAATTTACCAATCTCTAAGCAGCTTCTACCCTACCTTAGGAAAAACGTTCAGCCACACAATAGACAGGTCTCTAAGGGGAACAATAGCACCAGGAAGGCATCTACACTTTACAACAATGCATCACGAGAGATCAGTAGGACAGCATTTAATCACGGACAAATCCCACAGTGGTCCAGAAAGATGGGGAAATGGAAACAGGCAACACCAAAAGGAAGTGCTTAAATGATGTCATATTGTAGGGATTACAATCAACAAGATAATACAAACTGTGTATGACTTATTGATTGCAAAACTCATTATGTGACCAGCACATCTTCCCCCAGTTCACTCCATGTTGTTTTTTTCAAAAGCAATTATGAGTCAGACTCATAGAAGAGGATGTGGTAAATACGACAGACCAGATTCTTCTCCTATGATAGTCAATAATTGTATCAATAGTAAATAGAATTTGACAGAATGTTATGTAAATACTTACAAAATTTTGTTTTATAATAGTTTCAATAATCAATTGATATTTAAAATTTTTAAAAATAAAAACAAGAAAATATGGGGAGGAGACAAGCCAGTCAGGGTGTAATATAGCAACAATGAAATATACAATTTCCCTCTAGTTCTTGAATGCTACCCCCACCCCCACTATCAAGATCTCAAGTCTACCTTACATATCCACCTGGACCAGAGGATGTACACTGGGACATATAGGAACTGAAAATACAGGGAATCCAGGAAAAATGAATGTCTCAGGACCAGTGGGGAGAGTGGGTGAAGGGGAGGTGAAGGGGGGATGAGGGAGAAAGGGGGAACAGATTAAAAGGATCTATATATAACCTCCTCCCTGGGGGGTGGACAGCAGAGAAGTAGGTGAGGGGAGATGTCAGATTTTGTAAAATATGACAAAATAATAATAATTTATAAATATCCAAGGGTTCATCAAGGAGAGGAGAGCAAGGAGGGAGGGGAAAAATTAGGAGCTAATACCAAGGACTCAAGTAGAAAGCAAATGTTTTTAGAATGATGATGGCAACATATGTACAAATGTGCTTGACACAATTGATGTATGTATGGGTTGTTATAAGAGTTGTAACCCCCCAAACAATGATTTAAAAAAGAAAAGTCAAAGGGTACAGATTATTGATGGTACTGTCCTACAGGAGGTGATCAGTTGTAAATTGAATATGGCATTAGCTAAGTCATAATATTTTCATGACTTAGGTTATCCAGTTGATATTTGTGGAACATGATTTTGAATATGGAAATTGTGTCATTATTATAATTGGAAATGTCAGAAAAATATTAAATTATTTTTAAACCAATGTGTGCTTGCATGATGTACTGTTACTTTGTGAAAAGTGAACAATTTGCTCTCTTGACTAACGAAAATGTCTAACACCCTTACTTTATATCTGAAAGTTAAGACCTTTACTTAGTGCGGTTTTTAAAAAATCATTTATTGGAGGCTCTTACAGCTCTTAAAACAATCCATACATAAATTGAATGAAGTGCATTTGTACATATGTTGTCATCATCATTTTCTTTCTTTCTTTTTGATTTAAAACATTTTATTGGGGCTCCTACAACTCTTATCACAATCCATACATCCATCCATTTGTTGTCATCATCATTCTCAAAACATTTGTTTTCCACTTGAGCCCTTGCAATCAACTCCTCATTTCCCCCCTCGCTCCCCACTCCCTCCTCCCTCATGAACCCTTGATAATTTATAAATTATTATTTTTAGCATATCTTACACTGCCCTACATCTCCTTTCATCCACTTTTGTTGTCCATCCCCCAGGGAGGAGGTTATATGTAGATCCTTGTAATCGGTTCCCCCTTTCTACCCCACCTTCCCTCCAGTCTCCAAGTATCACCAATCTCCCCACTGGTTCTGAGGGGTTCATCTGTCCTGGATTCTGTTTTTCTGGTTCATATCTATACCAGTGTACATCCTCTGGTCTGGCTGGATTTTTAAGGTAGAAGTGAGATCATGACTGTGGGGGATCATAGGGCAGAAGCATTTAAAAACTGGAGTAAAATTGTGTTTCATTGACGCTACCCTATCTCTGAGTGACTCAAAATCTAGTTAATGTGAACATTTAAATCCCACAATTCCATTTACAGGAGGGTGGATCATACCATGAGAGTTCTATGAAATGACATGCTACAGAGCCTCTGAAATAGCTGGAACATCACAATATTCACCCAGAATTAAATCTACCAGTCATTTTTTGTTCAGGTGTTATTAAAGAAAGGACAATTAAATCATAAATAAAACTTTGAGGTAGAGTTTGTATATACTTTATTGACTACCTCTCTAACTGGACATATATAAATAATGTTCAAACCCTAATCTCAAAATTTATTTATAATTCATATATAATCGAAAATTTATATATTTATAGATACATACACTGGTGTTAGCCTGCTTCTGAGTCACAGAGACCATATAGAGTAAAGCAGAACTGCTTCTTGGTGTTTCAGAGACTGTAAATCTTTAGGAGAGCAGACGGCTACAGCTTTCTGCCATGGAGCAGAGGGGGTTAATGCATTTGAACTATAGACCTTGTGATCAGCACAAGCTCATCCGCAATGTGTGATGTGAGGGTAAGCCGCAAAGCAGTGCTACAAACTTACACACATTATGAAAAAATCTAAAGGTATTGTTTCTTCACACTTTCCCCATCTGGATGCATATTCTTCTGATGGTCGCCTTTCTGCACTTTCTGACTCAAACTGCATCAAAGTCAGATTTGACACCAGCGCCTTAAATCTTGTTCCATTTCAACCTACTTTGCGTTTGGGGAACTGAACAAGTCTGAGAAGGCAAAACTAGGACTCTTGGGTGGTTGGAGAGTAAGGTTTCCCAAGGACATTCCCACAGGACATCCCTTGCTATGAGCCAGGTGAGCAGGAGTGAGCAGGTCCATTACTTGATGTAAATAATAATAAGTCCTTGAAATAGTCTAGTCTTTTTCATATCAATGTTGTTTTCAATCTTCTTAACACTACTTCATAATTAGGTCTTACACTGGCTATCCCTTGAGAAAAATCTGTGGAAATAATCACTTGGAAATTTCAAAATCAGTCATCCTACACTTCTGAGCTGACTTCTCTGCCATGCATTGAACTGGTCTAGTACATCCCTTCTAGTCATTCTGATGATTTTGGATGTTTTTGAAGACATCTCACCGTGATCATAAAGTCTATGAGTGACCCTGAGAGAACTGGGCTGTAGCCGTCTACTGATCACAGAGACACGTTTAAAGGGGTATAATTTTTTCTTTTGTTTTCAGGTTTCTAAAAGAAACCTCAAATTTTGTGTCAGTATACTTTTTAAAAGTTACTTCCATGGACAAGGGAGTACCAAAGGGTGGGGATGGGGGCAGGAAATGGACTTTGCTTTCCCCAAAGCTATGTATTTAATTTTTTAATGAAACAACCTATCCCCTCCAAAATATTCTGCATTATACTTATTAAATTTGTCAAATCTGCTATTCCATTATTGGAAACATTTTTCAAACTCATCTGTTTGGATGGCTGATAGCACCACCCTCGATTTTTTTTCTTTACCTCTTCCATCTCATCAAATTGCTGTCCTTTAATGTCCCTCTTCATTTATGGAAACAAAGAGAAGTCACACAGAGAAAAGTCAGGTGCATGGGGAAAGAGAGACATGCTGGGTTGGTTTTTTTTTTGCCACAAACTGGCACATGGAGATGGCTGCATGAGCAGGTGCATGCAGTGGTGGCAAATCCAGTCCCCCATCTGCCACAGATCAGGCTATTTTTGTGGCACACTGCTAGGCTAACTTCTTAGAACCTCTAAATAAAAAGCGTGATTAATAGTCTGATCTGGTGGAATGAACTCCAAATGCACTGTGAGTCAACATTTTTGTCCATTTGGGAAGTTGACAGACGTCCAGATAGAGGTTTGTCATCAATCAACATTTCACCCTTTTTTAAACGAGAAAAACACTGTGAACTTGAGTTTTTCCCGTAGCACTGACCTTGTGAGCTGAGAAACAACAGTTTCTGCGGCATATTTCCCAAGAAGAAAACAAAATTTCAAAGCTGCACTACTACTCTCTTAAATCACAAAAACCGGGGTTCTAGCAAAACTGCTTTTTCCAAAAAAAAAAAAAAAATCACTGTGACCAGAGAGAGCCTTCCCAGAGGATGCCACTGGTTGTACTAACCCAAGTGAGTTACTAGAAAGTAGATGGTCCCTAGTAGGAAAAAGGTGTACTACAAAAGCTCTGCTCTTCCCAGTGCTTTTCTCTTTGGGGGTGGGGTACTCCTCTATATGAGTGTGTTTTTAATTCTTTTTAACTTGATCATGACTTGAGAAAAGGAATTGAAAATACTTCTTTGTTTCATTTTGTAACAGATGTACAGGAAAATGATCCTTAACTGTGATTTATTTCTTTACCAAGACCCCAAAATTGCATCTGGTTTCTGAAAAGGCTTGAGGAATTGGGCAGCTGACAGCTCACCTTGGAAGGTTCAACTCATTACTCTGTGTTCTGCCCACATTCATCTGGCCTCATGCAAAGTTAGGAGAAGTCATCTGTTGATAGTATAAGAGTTGATAGTTTGTGACCATTATTTTGAAAGAAAAAAATATGCATTGCTACCTCCCCCAGACTCTTGAGTGTAATGTTTTCCATAAGGTGTCTCATATTTACAGTTCACTAAATGATAGCACTTTTAGTGACCACAATAATACAATTTTAATGACTGCAACTTTGATAATGTCTGTTTTCATAATTGGATGAAATTGCACTATTTCTGTCTCATGACTACCTTGATACTGCATACTTCTTTCCTGATGAATTTAATTAACATATTTATATTAAATCCAGTATGTCAAGCACTTGAGCATTGTCACATCTTTATTTACCATAAACAAAAGTAAATAAAATTAACAAGTAAGTAAAATAAATGAATAAACAACCACTCTTTTTAATCATCTCAGGGAATTGAGGTCTCAGGGAAAATTTATGACCCAAAAAACAGAGACAGACATGTCAATACAGATAATCAGAGCACTTCAGCAGCAAAAGCCCTGGAGTGCAAGCTGAAAGCAATAACTAGAAGCATTTAAAAATATAATTGATAAATGACTGAGCACGGTGAAGACTAGCTTCTCAGGGAACTCTCCAGGGAGTAGAGGGCAGTATTAAGGAACCTTGATATTTTCATGAATTCTTGCCTACAGGAGCCACACCAGATTTGCACCACGAGTCTTAGAGAAAAATGCTCCTCATGCTTCTGTCAGGGATGCAGAAAAACAACCATTTTTGAAAGGCAACCCGAGTTTTTGATTCTTAAAACAGCTGGTCCTTAAGAATTATCATTTTAGCAAAATCAAATCAACTTGAATTTTTACCAAAATCAAATACACCTGATTTTAAAAAAATCCAGTTCCACCTAAATCCCCACTAACCTTCCTATTTCACCTGGGGGGCGGGGGCAGTTAAACACTTGTGAAGGTTAAAAGCCTTGGGGCATATGTTTATCCTTTTTTCAAATAATTCATGTCAAGCTCTCAATAAAGAAAATTACAAGACATAATAAAAAAAGAAAGGTAAAATACAAATATCGGAACCAGGCATGCATGGTAAAGTGAAAAAGAGAAGAAATGAGACTGTACCTAGCAACACTGCGGCAAGTGTGATATTCTCCTAGAGGGATTTGTCCGTTCTGATAATATAGTCAAAGTAAATGAGAAAAAACATCCTTGCTTCTAAAGAGATTCTGACTACAATTCTTCCAAGATCGGTGTGTTCCCTCTTCTGATTTCTCCCTAAAGCAATCAAACCCACTGGCATCAAGTGGGTCTAGGCTCAGTTATTCTGTAGGTCAGAGGAGAAGTTCACCTTTTTGTTTGCTAAGGATGTAAATCTTTATAAAAGCAGAAATCCTGACCTTTCTTCCATGGATTTGTTGATGGAGTTGAATTGCAGACTTTGAAATTAGCAGCTCAAATCTTCCTGCTCATCTGGCAGATCACGGTGTATTTAGTATTCTTAACCCACACCACACTGTAATTCAAGGACATAAATTCTTCTTTGGTATTCCTCAGCCATCGTCCATGGCTTAGATCTTAGGTACTTGAATTCTCAGTGACATCTTTGCTTCTTAACACTCTAAAGAGGCTTTGCAGGAGATCTGACCAGTGCATATGGTGTTTGATTATTTTTGTAGGTAGGTCAGGGATGGAACATAGCTCTGATTTATTTTTGTTTAAGCTTGATTTAAAAATAGATATTAAAGGGTATCACCTTTAATCCATTAATTTTAAGCATTGTATTTTATTTTTTAAAGATCATTTTATTGGGGGCTCTTACAGCTCTTATGGCAATCCATACATCAATTGTATCAAGCATTTTTGTACATATGCTGCCATCATCATTTCCAATGCATTTTCTGTTTGAGCCCTTGATACAAGCTCCTATTTTTCCCCTTCCTCCCCCAAACTCCCACCCTCCTGTATCCTTGATCAATTATAGATTATTATTGTTATTCCATACCTTACACAGTCTCCCTTTACCCACGTTCTGTTATTTATCTCCTTCACTTGGTTGTGGGGCTATATAGCCAATCTTGTGACAGGTTCCCTTTTTCTCACCCTCCCCCCTCTGTGACCATTCTCCTAACATGATGATATCACTAGTCCCATTACTGTTCCTGAGGGATTTATCATGAGATTTTAAATCAGTCATTTAATAATTATTAATATACATTGATTAATTGTTAATACACGCTTTAAGATTTTACTTGAAACTGGGGTTATTAAAGTATACACACCAATTTTGACTCTTGTCTCAAGTAAATGTTAACAAGTAAACCCAAGTCATCTTTTTTTAGTTTTTCAGCCATTTCTTTTCATTTCATTGCATATAGTTCACATAGAATGCATGTAATGGTCCAATCACATTAACAAAAGTCATGCCATCATCACCACAAACAATTTCAGAACAGTTTCTTCTTTTTCATGCTCATTTTTAGCTCCCCGTTTCCCCTGCTTCCCTGCTGTGTGTGTAGGTAATTATTAATCCAGTTTCCATCGCTATAGAGTTCCCTATCCTGGATATCATAGGCAGAAAATCACAAAAGACAAAAACAATAAAGCAACAACAAAACACAGAGAGAAAACCTCAATCAAAAATCAAGCAAAACTGCAACAACGTTCCAATGGGTCAAGAGGGAGAACAAATGATAAGGTTTATATTGCCCCCTAACTCTGCTTGCCATGATTGAATTTACAATGTTTTCTGTCTTAGAGCAAGACTATTACACCCCGCTGCTTGTTTAAGACAAACATGTAAGGACCCTTGGTGCTGTAGTCGGTTACCTGTTGAGCAGTAACCTGTGTGGGCTGAAACCACCAGGGAGAAAGACTGCACATAGATCAAAAGGCTTTAAACAGTCACCGTCTCAGAAACAAGCAGAGGGTCACTATGGGTCAGCATGGACTCAATGGCAGTAAGTTTGGTTTCGGTTTAGTGGTATAGGGGTTCACATTAGGTTTCTACTTGCTTGATTGGTTAAGGGCAAGGTCAATGTGAAATCACTCTCTACTCCATTGGGGGGCTGGGGGGGGGATGATGAGGCTTTCTACTCTCCTAACAAGTTATGGTCTTGGAAAATCCACAGGGTAAGTTCTACCTATCCTGTAGGATTGATGTGAGTCAGAATCACTTTGATGGCAGGGAGGTTGGTTTTGTAGCTTTGGAGGGATTTTTTTGTTTTGTTTTTAAGACTAGATACCTACTTTCTGATAGCCAGGAACCATTTGATTTCTTCACCACACTTTGCTATGTCTCTGTTGTTGTTGCTGTTGTTATTGTTGTTGTGTGTCATCATGGTAGTTCCAACTCATAGCAACCCTGTGCCATCCTCATAATTGTTCGTATGTTTAAACTCGTGGCTGTAGCCACTGTCAATCCGTCTTGAAAAGTCGTCCATTTTTTTCTGCCCCTCCACTTTACTAAGGACGCTGTTGTTTCCCAATGATGTTCTCTCCTGGTAACATGTCCAAAGTAGGAGGAAGTCTTGCCATCCTTGCCTTTAAGGAACAATCTGGATGCATTTCTTCCAAGACAGATATCTTTGTTCTCTGGAAAGACATGGTACTTTAAATACTCTTTGCAAATACATTGCTTTTTCTTCAGTGTTCCTTCTTCTATGTCCAACTTTCATATGCATATGAAGTGACTGAAAGTGCCATGGCTTTGGGTCAGGTGCAACTTAGTCCTCAAGGTAGCATCCTTGATTTTCCACACTTTGAAGAGGTCTTGCGCAACAGATTTGCCTATTACAATGCATCCTTTGATCTCTTGACTGCTGCTTCTGTGAGCATTGATTGCAGACGCACACAAGTAAAAATCCTTGACAACTTCGATCTTTTCTCCATTTTTCCAGTGTTACCTACTGGTCCAGTTGGGAGTATGTGGTCTTCTTTTCATTAAGTTGTCATTCATTTTAAAGGGTGGATTCACTGATCTTCTTCAGCAAGTGCTCGAGTTTTTCTCACTTTCAGCAAGCAAGGTTGGGTCCTTGCATGTTGAAAGTTGTTAACAAATCTTCTTCCAAGTCTGATGTCACATTGTTCTTAACATGTTCCAGCTTCTTTGTGATTTGCTCAGCATACAGATTAAGTATGGTAAGGGGATCCAATTCTGATGGCCACCTTCCTGATTTTGAAACATGCAGTATTCCCTTGTTCTGTTCACATAACTACCTCATTGGTACAGATTCCTCATGAACACAAGGAAGTGTTCTAGAATTCCCATACTATTCAAGAATAACTGTAGTTTGTTATATCCAAACTATGTTAACTGCCTTTGTCAAAAAGACTCAACAAATCAATAAGACAAATAATCATCATTCTGGTGTTTTCTGCTTTCAGCCAAGACCCATCAGACATCAGATATGATAGCCCTTGCTTCACATCCTCTTCTGAATCTGGCGTTTCACTGTCAATGAACTGCTGTGCTTTGCTATCGTGCCCATGTCTTCAATGACATCTTCATGATGGTGAGTCTCTAGTAGGGTCATAAGAACTAACTTCTTGGATTATGGTTGCAACTAAAAGTAAGTCTATAATTCATTCTTATACATATTGTTTATATTCACTTAAAATACTTCATTATTTTAAAATAAAAAAACATTATCACAAAATCTTCATGGTAATAAGGAAATTGTATTATATTATCATTAATATAGCTACCAGTATAGAATTTAAACACTGGTGATTAAAGGAAGTTATGTAAAGGGCAGCAGACTGCAATATAATGCTTGCTGGCTCCTACAGAGTAAAAATTTATGTGACTGGACACCCTTGATTGTTGTCTTCCTTGTCAGTCATTCAGCTATAAGGATTTTTGTTTCTTTTTATGAAATGTGATCCAGATTGAAGGGTGTAATGTTTCAAAGTCAACAGTAAGTGCTTCAAGTCTTCTTCACTTTCAGCAAGCACATTTGTATTATCTTCTCATCACAATCATAATGCTGCATGCTTGTTTATATAATCTGCCACTTGGGTTCTATGCTCAGCTGTCCACCATGAGTTACCCTGCTGTTATATGCGTTATTGCTGGAATATATTAAAGAACCACAACCATATACAACCAATCAAAAGTTGGATAAAATGTTAAACAAGAAACTTTGATCATAATTGCCAAAAATTGGCAGCAACTAAGGTACACTTAAATAGTTTAATTGACAAATTGCTGTACGTCCAATGGACTCTTATTCAATGATAAAACAAATGAGCTATCAAATGATGAGCTATCAAATGATGAAAAGATTTGAAAGAACCTTGCCATTGGGAAATCCAACATCCACTTTAGCAAAAATGAAAACAATGAAAGTAAAGTGGAGAAATCATAGCTTATTTTACTTTGTAATATCATTCTATTTTCTTTTAAAAGATCTTCTTTCATTTTATTAGCATCACCACCAACCTGATTGTCACAAAATCACAGTGACATTTATTAGAAAGCTAATGCTGCAATCATTTGATTTATTTTTGAGCTATGTATTACCACAGTTCTTCTCTATTAATTCACTTGTGAACTTTGCAAACAGTGTAACTCAATCTATAAACAGGGACATATTGTTGTTAGGTGCATTCTAGTCAGTTCCAAAATATGTTAACTAACTCTAGATAGAATTGAGGTGCAGAGCTATGGTAAAAGTGATCTAGCAGAGTTATTATTTATATTTGAGAAAAACTCTGTTTGAGAAGGAAGCAGAGCTTCAAACATGGTTGAGATTCCATACTGTTCTAATAGATGTCATTTTAATAGTGCTTTATAACAATTTCTAACTCTCATAAATTAATTCTTCACATTTTAATGTACCAAATTGAAGATATTAATATACTAAATTGAATAAAGTTGGTGAGAGCCAAAATCAAAAACAAATTCACTGCCAATTCATAGGGAGACTTTATTTTTTCTCTGGTTTAGCTAACACTTTTTGTCATCATATTCCAAATTTACTCATTATATATCCAACCAAAAATAAATATATTAGAAAAATAATGTCAGTTTCAGGAAGTGGTAAACACATTAGGAAAATAAAAAATGAATAAGGCAAGACTCCTACAGTTTAAAGTTTAGATACTTAAGAACTAAGTATGTCTTCAAAAAGTTAAGAATATTTCTCTCCTCTATATTGACTGTGAAATTAAATTAGAACTGTATTTTAAATATTAGTTCTTTTATAAGTAGGAATATGAATAAAATTTATTCATAATTTATTTGCAATATTGGTTCTCATATAAGTATTATCATTACTCAGATCAGGTATCATCAAAATTGAGATGAACATAAAGTGCTTTTATGACAAATCCTGTATTGTATACTACACCAAAATTTACATCATTAAATAAGGGAAGGAAATCTACTGAAAAGTGATATTCTCCATTATTTATCTGGATAAATGTGTTAAAGGTATTCTATTAAGGTTACATATGCATTTCAATAACTTGCATAATAAATACATATGCAAAATCAATAATTAGATAGTTAATTTACATATGGACTCTGTTATTAAAAACTGTAAGACTTGGTGTCTTTATGAAATTATGAGACTTATTTTGTTCTCAGTTTCTTGATCTGTCCATGGAGAGTAATAAATCACATATCCATGAATTATTTAGCTGTTTGAAAAAAAATACATGTTAACAGACTAAATTTTGAGACACATAATAATATTAATGACATTAAATAGAAATCTTTACAAATTTATCTACTAAAATGGAGACCTTTTGAAACATAAAGAATATCATGATATAGCTGTCCTTGGAAGATGGATCAATCCCAAGTCACTGGAGCATGTTTATTTCTAAGTTATGCGAAGTATTCTTACATGTTCACTACATATACACTTGTTATTGTCTGGTGCTGTCAATATGAATTTATATGTAGTCCATGTCACAGAGCACAGTTGTCCCGTAGGGTTTTCTTGGCTGTCATCTTTCAGGGACAGGTGACCAGGTGGTCAGATGTCACTGATGACCAGGTGGACAGGTATCACAGCATCTTAACAAACTCTAACTGCCAAGCTTTCAGGCATTCTTCTTCTTCACTTGGTACATGCAATCATCCTTCTTTTGAGATGTCATTAATCTGTTTATTCAGAGTTTACAAAACTCCAATAACAACTCATTTCTATCTTTATTTGATCAAGAATACTTATTTTGTGCAAATTATTAACTACTTGCCTATCATTTCATTCATACTGTGATGCCATGTTATTACTCTCATGTTGTGAGTGAGGTAGGAATAAACTCTCCACTTGTGAAACATTACCCACTGGAAACCTGATAGCTGTAATGGAACATTGTCAGACATGTCGCTGAAGATGAGCCCCTAACGTGGGAAGACATGCAAAATAGGACTGAGGAAGAGCTTCCTTATAGGGGAGAGCTTACTTGTTTGTTTGTTTGTTTGTTTTGAAGGAGTTCTATTCACTTTAATGTAACACATACTGAGTCAAGTTATGACAACAAGGCAAACTATCTGTCTATGCACATGAACTACTGAAATCTAAGTAGACTCCAAATATTTCAAACATCCTATTTTATTGAATTCACATAATAGCTATATAAGATAAACAGTGTAAATATTGAGGCAATTCCACTGATCAAAATTAAAAAGATCTCAAAGACTACTTTTGTATCTTGTGCTTTGTTACCATCCAGTGTTGATATCTTGTACCAAGTTAAGGGTTTTCATTTAAAAAAGAAAAGAAAAAGGAAGAAAAACACCAGAAGTTGTTGCCTCTTAATTTTATTCTTATTCACATGAGACTATAAATTGTCAATTATAAAATCATATATATTTTGATGGTTGTCATTTGAAATAGCCACCATCATATCTCCTCACCCATCATTGCATATAATTGACTTGAAGAGAGAAAAAGCTAATTTTCAACAGTTTCCTGATTCTAAAGGGCTTCTTTCACTTACAATTTTCTGCTTATTGCTTGCGCTAAAGAATAATAAATGCTTGATTACTTGTTTAGGATTTTTTCCATTTATTTTCTTTTCCTTAATAGCTACAAGTATTTTCTGTTTCTAAAAAACAGGGCAATTTGTACATCACATTTTGCAAAAGATTAGATCTATTACCTCATTACCTGGGGTGCGTGCCTTCATACATAATGTTTAATCTCACAATCTTTCTTCTATCTTACACACTTCAATTATCTCTCTCCCCTTCTTATTGTTGGCGTGTATTGCCTGAGTTACTGGGCCATGAAATCTTCTTGTTCCTATAACTCAATTTCTGACATTTCCAAATCTTCCTTCTGCGAGATATCAGAAAGAAGTACTTCATTTCTTTACTGAATTAATGAGATGTATGGTTTTAATTGCAACCTTTTAAACTAATTAAAATGCAATGGGAATGCATATGTAGAAGAAAGGTTTGAATTTGCTGCTGGAAACATCCGAGGATTTTACATTTTAAACTTTATTTTTTACTATTATTGGATTATTTAAATATACTGTATATCCTTGTGTATAAGCCAAATTATTCAGCACATTATTTTTCTGCTACAAAATCAGGATACCTTTATTAATGAACAAAAATATAAAAATGAAAAGCTCGATTTTTAAGCATCTACGTGCAGGTTTATACATATTTGCAGTGTTTCCCCCTTACCATCTTTCCCCCCAAGATTTCTATCCATTTTGACTGAAAACCACAGCAAAGCAGTTTGCACATTCTCAAGGGGCTCAACTTGGGTTCTCTTCTTTCAGATTGGGAAACAGCAAAAAAAAAAATCTGAGAAAGAACGGGTGGTAGGGTAGATGGGTCAGGATCATGATTCTGATCTGACAGAGCCAGCGACCCTGGAAAAAAATGAGCAGGTGCACTGAAGATGCAAAACCCTCCTGGCCCAACTCTCCCGGCCGGCCCTTTCTTTACCAGTGGACCTCTCAGTATTCGACCAGATCCTCAAAAGCCGCCACACTCACTTTGTGTCAAGAAAACCTATCAGGCTACTCTGTGCAATCCCGAAAAGCAGTCCCCTTCCCCTTCTGAGCCAGCCTGTCTTCAATGCAACTGGCCCAGCGGATCCCGTCAAAAGCCACTGTTTTGCTGTGACTTGGCTCTCAGGATCAATTTGGTAAATCCAAGCGTCATCCCTAGGTACAATTTGTTCCATAAACTTGTCTTCGTTAGCTTCCATCTAGTATGAAAGACGGATGGAAAGATCATTGGCTCTTTGCGGAAGGTTTGTAGCACCCATGCAGCTGACCGCCTGCTCGGCCCGACAGCCGTGTACAAAGTGAGATCCAACTCAGTAGATACTGCATCCCCAGTACCATTCCAGGACCTTCTTCCAACGGCCTTTGGACCTCGGCCACGGGGCCTTCCTTGGTTCAGGGTAACGTCTCCCTTCTCGTGGCTCAGCTTTGAGGTCTTCTCGGCCTTTCAAGGGTGAGATTTTTGCTCCATCTAAACATTGGTTTTTATGTGCAGTGCATTCCCGTAAACTTGATGTAAAGCTTCAATGATGTGGGAAGACGACCACTTGAGTTGTGTTAAAATATGATATTTGCCCTAATCTCAAGTTTGCTTTTTCCCATGGTGCAATAAATATGGGTGGTTTTTCCCCCATCTTTTCTTTTTGAGGGTACCCTAGAGAGACTAAGGGTATTGGTGAGAGAACTTGTCTGCTGTGACCCTCTGACTGTACTTTGACAAGGAACACAAGGGGAATTTTTCACTCATTGCAAGGAAGCCCTCCCTTAAGCGTCAGTGGGGCACAAGCACTTAAGACCCATGACCCTTCAGCTCATCATCCTTAGCCAGACCAGTTTCTATAAGGAACTGGCCTATGCGCTTGCACTGCGCACCCTGGAGCTGAGCCCCTTCTCCACCTTCTGGGGGCTCAATCGCAATTCCATTGCAGCCAATTTCTCCTTAAAGGCCTTCGCTAGTTTCTTTTTGTGTAATCAACAGTGATTCCTTGGACAGTGGTGACGGTCTTCCTGCCGTTGCGCTGTTGAATTCTTACGTGGATCGAGTCCTCGGTCTCCGCAGCAAGCAGGTACTCGCCCTTCCTGGCAGCAGCCAAGGGCTCGAAGGACTGGAGGTTCTGGATAATGGGCATACGATTCGAATCCATTTTCTGGAGGACAAGGCCTGAAGGCGAAGACGGGCACAGAGGACTGAGCGTCGGGTACCAAGGGGTTTCGAAGAGGCAAAAGGAGGAGGATGCAGAAGCGTCTAATTCAGAAATTGTGTATTAGTCTTGGTTAACTAGAGAAACACATTCATAGGCACTCATATGTGTTTTAGAGAGACTTTTATACCAATGGGCAATTGTACATTAAGAAAACATCCCAGTCTAGTCAGATCAAGTCCATATTTCAGATATTAGTCCATATGTTTGATACCTGTGTATAAATTTCACTTCAGACTCATGCAATGATGCAGTGTGAAGGAAGACCACATGCCAGTGGGTGGAAAGTCTTGTGGATCCAGTGGCAGTGGAAGCCTCTCAACACTAGCATGGATCTCCATGTGGCTCCTCCAGCTCCTCTGGCTCATCAGGGTAGCTCCATGTGACTTGTCAGCAGGAAGAGTGTCCCCTGCCCCCAAGGAGGCCTTGTTGGCTATGGCCTGATTGACAGACTAGACTCCACCCCTTTGCAAGTTGACAGGAGATTATTCATTTCAGATCCTGAATTACCATATTGAGGATAAAAATTAATTCAAATCATTCTAAAATTTGAAGGATTGAGATGGTTTTTATATGATCTAGCTTGTATTTTCTTTAACCGTATGCTATGCATTAGAATAGATGTGATATCAGTGAGAAAGAATTTTTCAGTGAAATTAATTACTGAGCATATCCTATGCCCATAACATTATAACAGAGGGAAATGCTGGTGATGATTATCTCATACCTACAATATTTGGGCAGTAGAAATAAGTCAAACTCCAGAAAACTGAAGTGAAAATGACACAAGGCAAAATAGAGTTTTTGTTTTTCAATGGTGTGCCAATGGCAGTAAGTAAAGGCATACATTAGGGTATTGTGGATTTGATTCCAGACTGGCTGGAATAAAGTGAATACTGCAATAAAGCAATCCATGGAAATGCATTGGTTTCTCGGTGCATAGAGAAGTTATGTTTAATGAAGTTGGTTATCTGATATCTTAACCCTCACCAAATTTAGATTTATTTCTAAGTCATGTTTACCCTATATTATAGTCAAGGATCTCTAATGTTAGAGTGGATCATGCTTTCAGCTGCCAGCTACAATTTCAGCAGTTCAAAACCTCTAGCCTCTCGTCAGGAGGACAAAAGGCTTTCTTCTCACATAAAGACTAACAGCCTGAGAAACCCAAAGCACAGATATTCTCAGTCCCATAGGATCAATATGAGACAGAATAGACTCCGTGGCAGAGAGTTGGAGTGGCGTTTTATAGTGTAGCCTATAAAGAGTACAATGTTGTTGCTAGGTGCCAGCAAGCTGCTTATAACTCAGGAGACCATACAACACATGAAAGCGCTGCCCAATCCTGAGCCATCCCCACAATCGTTCTTATGTTTGAACCCATTCTTGAAGTCACTGTGTCAAACTATCTGGTTTAATATCTTTTTCGCTACCTTTCTACTTTATCCAGCATATGCTATTCTCCAGGTGCTGGACTCTCCTGATGACATATCCAAATTGTTTAAGAGGAGAGCTCACTTCCTTGCTTCTACAGAGCATGTTGGCTTAACTGCTTCAAAGACATATTTGTTTGTTCTTTTGGCCATTGATGGTTCTTTCAATATGCCTCATCAGACACAAAATTCAAATGCATTGATTCTTCTTAACTCTTCCTTATTCAATGTCCAACTTTCACATGCATACAAGGTGAATGAAAATACAATAGCTTGGGGTAGGTGACCTCTGTTCCTCAAAGTGACATCCTTGCCCTTGAGAACTTGTAAAAACTCTTGTGCAGCATATTTGCCCAATGAAATGCATTTGTTTGTTCTCTTCACTGCTGTTTCTATTATCACTGACTGTGGATCCACACAAGACAAAACCCTTGATAATGAGAGTCTTTTCTCGGTTTATCATGGTGCTACCTCTTGGTCCATTGGTGCGGATTTTGGATTTCTCTATATTTGTTTGGAATCCACATTGAAGGGTGAAATTCCTGACCTGCATCAGCAAGTGCTTCAGAACCTTCTCTTGTAGCAAGCCAAGTTGTGGTATCTTCATATCAACGTTGTTAACAGGCCTTCCTTCAATGGTAATGCTGTTTTCTATTTCAAACCATCCAGCTTCCTGCCCCTCTCTCCCTTGCTCGATGGTGATTGGACCAGCCTGTGGCTACTCTAGCTAGTTCTCTGTCTCAACTTGTGAGCCACACTACCTGTGGGACAGCCAACCCATAGATCATGTCGCTAGAACTTGAGGTTCTTTTGAGACCTGCTTTGCAACACTTCTGGTGTGTACATTGCTGGAGCTTGAGACGCTCAGATTCTTTTGAGTTGTATCGCTTGAGTTTGATATCCCCTCTGGGCCTGCTTTGCTAGGCTACTGAGCTACTGACTGTTGGTGATCCACCCTGTTGTTTGCTGCCTGTGGCCATACTGCCTGCCTTGTCCTAGAGAAGACTCGGCTGTCTCTTCCTTGACTTTGAACCTAGCAGCCCTCATGGGTTGAAAGACTTCCAGTATATTAACTACTCCACAGAAGTGTGTTAAACTGAGCCCTCTGTACTGCAGTGTGGACTAATTAGCTGTTATATTCCTTCATGCTGTATATATATGTATATATTTATTTATTTATATAAAATCATACGTGTCCTGGTTTTGTTTCTCTAGAGAACCCTGTCTAACACAAAAGCTTTTTAACAGCCTGTAATACAAAGATAACATAACATTGTTTGCTGAAAGTGAGGAAAACTTGAAATACTTGTTGATAAAGATCAACGATTGCAATCTTTAGTGGAGATCACATCTCAATGTAAAGACCAAAATCATTACAACTGTACTAATAAGTAAAATGATAAAGAGAGAAAGGTTTGAAGTCAAGGATTTTGTTTTGCGTCAATCCACAGTTAATGTTCATGAAAGTAGCAATCAAAAGATCAAAAGAGGAGTTGAATTGGGTAAATCTGCTTAACAATACCTATATGGACTGTTGAATAAGAAGGATATTATTCTGAGAACTAAGGTATGCGATGATATTTTCAACCACCTCATATGCATGTGAAAGTTGTGCATTGAATAATGAAGACCAGAGAAGAATGGATATATTTCAATTACTCTTCTTGCAAACAATACTGAAACTATCATGGACTGAAAAAATGACAAATAAGTCTATTTTGGAAGAAGGACAGCCAGAGTATTCCTAGAGGCAAGGATTGTGTTATTTCATCCTACACACTTCGGACAGGTGGTCATGAGAGACTGGACCGTGAAGAAAGACATGATGCTTGGTAAAGTAGAGTAGCTGAAAAAGAGGAAGGCCCTTAACTAGAATGATCGACACAGTGGATGCAAAAATAAATACAAAAATAGGAACAATTGAAAAGATGGTGAAAGACTGCAGTGTTTCATTTTGTTGTGCTTAAGGTTGCTATGGGTTGGAACCACCGAGATGACACCTTACAAAATAATAACAACAGACTTACTCAACCCAGGTCTCCCACAAACATTGAGGTATAAAAATGGCAAGGTCAAAGAAATGGACTATCTGTGAAGTGCAATAATGGAAATGCAGTGCAACAAGGTTTGCCTGCACATGAGAAGGCGGAGAAAGATGAGATTAGCATGCGCTGTAGTTTATATACATAATAGTCTCCTAGCTACAGTATCATTTGAGGAGAGACTCACCTGCGATGAAATCTATGTCTAGTCTACTCTCTTAAGGAAACGTCATGCAAATTTACTGAGTAATTTATTGGAATTATTTGGTTGTTTATTGTTTCACTCAAAAGATATTTCATGAAATATCTATCAAGGACCTTGAATTTTCCAGGCATGTAAGAATACTAGGAAGCCAGAGATGAACAGGAAATATGGTTTCTTCTTCCACCCAAGAAGGCCCCAAAGGTAGAGAACTCATATCAGAGTGGCAAAAACCAGTAAGTAAAACAGGATGCTCAAACTGCCACCCATCTTGTGCTAGCGACAGCTAGGTGTGGGTTCACAAACAGGTTAACTTTGAAGATTAAGCTTTACTGTCTGTCGCTTGTGGTTACCTCTTTCCGAGTTCTTCATGTTATCTCCCAGAGACAGAGACTAAGCAGAGTCCAGACTATTTTCTGACAGCTAGTGGACCATGCTATCCTGGTTACGAACATTTATTTCAGAGATTCTCAACCAAGGGACATTTTCTTCTAAGAAGTGATATTTGAAAATGCCTGACGACATTTTCTGTTGTCTCAATGGTTGATCATGCACTACTGACAGGCAGTGATACAAAGATCTGTCACACAAGCTACCCTCCACAACAGAGAATCAGTGATAGGGTCCAGCTCATATGGATGGGTTGGGTCAGTGGGATACCAGAACTTCTTCAAACTTGAACCAATTAAGCAGAATTGATCTTTGATTCTGACCATGACCATATGAGCAAGCCTACCCAGCTCTGGAGAAAGGAAAATAAGAACATTAAATTAGCACCTGGGACTGAAGAGAGCCCGACTCAGGGGACTCAGCTGCTGTCCTTCCATGCCAGAGGTTGTAAACCTGTAGAACCTAATTTATAGTTTGGTCCTAAATTTATTTGTTACTCAATTTATATTTCAAGTGATGGATCTGATCTTGTTTGTCCCAATTTCGTTGATACCTCTTTTAATTCCACTTGCTTAATATTTTCCTTTTATTTCTTGTTTGGGTTTCACAATGACAATTAAAAACTAAGAAAATAAGTTTCAGGGATAAATAATTTTTATGAAATATTTTTGACTAGAAAATTCATTGCTAGTTAAACTCTCCTAATCTCCACTTCACTCTTGCATATTAATTCAGTTTAATAATCCATTTAATACTTAATTTTTATTGGAACAGATTTCTATTTTGCTTTGGAGTGATGTTAGAATATCAACAAATATGTAAACCCCCAAAGTGGGTTCAATAGTTATTATTGAATAATTATTATTATTTGAAACGTATTAGAAGATAATCTATTTCTATGTTCACTTTTAAAATTTATTAGGCTTTTGAATTTCCAAAGAATTGAGCAGGCTTATATTCAAGATTTTATGAGGAATTACAACTCATGTTTCATTAAATATATGTCTAGAGCCAGTGCTTTAGGAGAAAATAGGCTTTTAAAATTTGAAATACAGTAATATAATTGAGGGCCAAAAATAATGCAGTAAAGGCAAATGGATGGAAATGTGTTAATGCTTCAAAAACTAATTTGAAAGCATAATGTCATAGGAATAAGTTTCTTTCTATACACACCAAGAGACGTAGTTTTGTGAGATAAACTATAGTCCGGTTAACCATCTCAGAGCTTGAATGCCGCAACAAAAGGAAGTGAAATAAGAAAAACAGCAAGTAAAGAGGGAACCAGCAGAGGAACCCCAGGAAGCCACAAAGTGATACTATTGTGAAGTTATCACAAACATGCTTATTATAACATCTTACCAAAAATATTTTAAATATAATGAGAAATAATTCACATTTCTCTATTTTTATAATGAATCCATAAGGCCACAGAATGAATAATTTTTAAAGATAAATTATTATTAATATGATATTAATTTCTAGTAGTACTGAACTTAGTATGTCTCTATGATTATGCCACCGGTTCACTCAGTGCAGATTCGAATGAGAAATAATAATTTTGAATCTAATTCTACATCATTAATTTCTGGTTAATGCCAGATAAAGTACACATTTGGATGCTCAATGGGTCATTTCTTTGTCTACCGGTATGTGTTCACTTAGAGAAAAAAAATACTACAGAAAAATGACATGGTATCGTTGGTGTGTATGTATGTCTTTGTCTTAGTGTTTTAGATTCCTCTGAGTAGATTAAAACTCTACTAACCTTTTCCTAGGGTGAGGCTTATCCAGTGCACTCCGGATGTGCTGACCCCTGGGGTTTCCCCAAATGTGGGAAACTCAACTGCGTAATTTGTGGTAGTGGGGGACTGCGTTCACACTCTCCCCTGGGGAAAAAAAGACAGAAAAGACACTGTACCAGCTGACCATGGCCTCCTCCTTCAGGGACTGCCCTTTCACGAAGCATGGCCCACTGGAAGGTACGAGATTCTGTGTCAATCCTGCTTCTGAGGTGCCTTCTAGCTGTTCTTCTTCTAAGACATATTATGTGTATATCAATAAATATATTTTATTACAAGCCTTTATATTAAAAGACACAATAATCTACAGACCCATACTCATAAAAAAGTTTGCTATCTAAACTTGATGTAATTCTTAGAAATGATTATCCATAAATTATACTTCATAACATTTTCTATGTCAAACAGAATAATGTCCATTTATATTTCTAAGTTTATAGAGCATTGCTAAAAGCTGTTGCTTAAATAACAATCTAATAATAATAAATAAAAAATAGAAAATGAATGCATAAAAAGATCATCCTCACTGTCTTCACCCTGTTAATTTTTTACAGTAAAATCACCATCTCAGACAAATGTTTCCCAGCTTAAAGATTGGAGGAGAGTCTTATAGACTTTATTTAAATATGCATTGTGTGAATTTGTACTCAGCATCTGCATGCCTCTGCTAGCTAAAGCTTCCACAGGGGAAGACTGGTTCTGGTTGATCACAGTGTCTGATGTATAAAAGTAGCTTGACATATCGGGAAGTCAAGATCATTATTCATCTAGGAGTTGAATTGACTCAGAAATCTTGTGTGACGTAGGAGAGCTGCCGCAGAAAGGTCTATTTGACTGTAAGCTTCATGAAAGTGGATCACCATGTTTGTACACTTTTTGTTACTGGGTGCTGCTGAACTTCCAACCTTTAGGTTAACAGTCGAAGGATTAAACCTTAAATATCCCAGGATCCTAGGCCTGATGTACATGGATGGTACAGGTCTGGCGTTACTTCCGAGAAGGTACACAGGATGTACTATGTCCTATACTCAGATCTTCTGTCCATGTTGGTCCAAGGGTTAAATCATCTCACTTTCTAAATTACTTCAGAGGCCACACCGCGGACAGAAGGATTTATTATCAACTTCCCCGGGCTCTCTTCTTGCTAATAAGGAGGCGTTCTATGCAAATATAAAGTGATGGTGTGCTTACAGCCAAACCTCTTGAATAAGACCGGTTGACAAAGAGAAGCTCTGAGACAGTTTTCTCACCGCTTCCGTGTGTTCCCATTCTAAATGTATCTCCCTAGTGCTCTGCAGGCTTGATCTTGCTAAATGTTAGATGATTATGCTAATTAATAAACAAGGGAAGACAGCTGAAGGGATGAACCAAACATAAATTTACCCTGCTTAAGGCTTTAAATAAAATCTTCTCAGACCACGAGGGGAAAAATAACTTGGACAGTCTTTTAATAATGCACAGCTTTTAATGAACCATCTCTTGTAAATTATTTTTATACAACTGCCTGCGAAGTATTTGGAAATTCTAGCTTGTTTTTTTTTCTGGGTTTTTTTTTTTTTAAGGCCGCCTGTTTTTCATTAAAAATGTCACAAGAAATTGCTATGGCCCATTCTAGAGAACAGGAACATTTTATGTTTTATTTTATTTCATCTTGTTTTAAGCTCGGTGAATTAGAATTTGTTAGCTCATTGGATTATAAAATGTACTTCTGCAGAAAAGTATTATTGAAGTGCTTTGTCACTGAAGTGTAGATGCTGACATGCTGTAGAATTACCCTGCTACTGACTTCATATTCAAGACCCACTGGAGCCTTGGCTATTCATTCTGCCGACAAGCCACACAATCTAATCTTTAAAAGAATTGAATTATTTTTAGCAACATCTCTGCATTTCTAATGAGGAAATGAAATATTTAGAGAAGGTCCTTCATTTCAGGAAGGAACCAGTGATTGCCCCTGGAAGCCACTATGTGTTCACATTGTGAGATGCCAAGTTACCCTGTAAAACTGTTTATCTAATCAACTATCAGGAGACCTTAGTGAATTTGATTTGAAACAAACAAACAAGCAAAACCTTTAAACCTCTAGTTTCCATTGTATGGGAAAAAGGAATCATTTCATGTCATTACAGAAATCTGGGAGGAAACACTGATTTGTCACATATTTAATTGCTCTCTGTACCACACAGGATAAAGGAAAGGGATAGACCGTTGGTGGCCTTTCGCTGTGGTGGAGGGCCTGATAGGAATGTGGGTCTGCAGTCTGAGCAAGAAGCTGCGAAAGGAAGTGCAGAGTAACAGAGAGTTATGGAAGTGGCCCCGTGGGAGGGAGAGAGAAGAAGGAGACTCATTACAGCTGGAAGGTGAGAAGGCTGAGTGGAGGCTTAATCTTCACAGAGATGAAATATTGCTCATGGAACAATGAACACTAGCCTTTTCTATTAATGGAAGGAATAAGTTAGAATTTTCATAAGGAGGATATAAATGGAGCCTTGAGAAGAAATCTGCGTATCAGAAAACAGAAAAATCTAAGTCACCATGCAAAAACACAAGTTTGACTTGCGTAAATATTTCTATTTTACTTTGAGAGCTGTGTGGTGAGCAACCCAAACAACACTAAAAAACATATTTTTATATTTTCATTTCTTTTTTAAAAAATTATTATTAATTCTGTGGTGTAGATTCCAAAGAGAAAGGGATTCTGTGTGGAGTCCAGACTTGATGCTACAATTGTTTTCTTGCCAAAGAATCTCCTTGTTTATAACTTTGAGTATTTAAAAAAAATTCTTCCTACAAGTCAACTCTAACTCCTGGTGACCCTGTGGGCCAGGCCAGCAGTGCCGCTGTGGGTTTCTGATACTAACTCTTCACCAGAGTTGGAGATCCACTTTCTCCCCTGAGCCGCTGGCGGGGGGAGCATTTTTTTGGTTCTCAAAACCCAAGAATATTTAAAAGGAAGAGGATCTGAGTCCAGATAGAAAAGGCTAGTGTTACGTGGACTAAAGGCCAAGCACAGAGCGCTTCAGGGTAGGCTCGGAGTAGCCGAAACACCTCCTTTGGAAATGGACAGCCTGATGCCAAGGACAGATCCAGAAGCAAGAGCTTCACATCATGAAACCTTTGTGAAATAAAAGCTATTGTACTTTGTAGCAGTATTTCTTGATTTACTCATATGTATCTCTATATATGAGCCCTGGTGACTTAGTGGTGACGTCTCGGTTTGCGAAGAACAAAATCAGAAGTTCTAAGCGACTAACTGCTCCATGGGGGAAAAAAGAGAATTTCTCTACCTGTAAAGAGTTACACTCTCAACACACTGGACCTCTTCCACCCCATCATGCAGGGTCAATGAACACTTCCACCCCATCATGCAGGGTCACATGAATACTTCCACCCCATCATACAGGGTCACATGAACACTTCCACCCCATCATACAGGGTCACATGAACACTTCCACCCCATCATACAGGGTCACAAGAACACTTCCACCCCATCATACAGGGTCACATGAACACTTCCACCCCATCATACAGGATCATATGAGTACACGTTGACTCAATGGCAGTGATTTTGTGTTTGGTGTTTGCTTGCTTTGTGTTTATTGTTTATATGTATAAACACACATATATATTATATATAATGATACAATTTTACAAGACCAATGATTACTTAATTGAAAATACATTTTATCAACAATGCAAACAATGACTACATAGGCAGATCTCCATAGGGAATAGAGATATCAAATTACTGCATCTCTTGCTGCATGGTCAAGTTACCATGGAGAAATTCAATATTAGCAGCTAAAACTGGGTCAGGAGCCTACTCTCAAACAGATCATTCATTGCTCATATGTAAATTTAGGCTGAATCTGAGCTTAAAACATGTCCACCAGAACTAAAATATGACCTTGAGTATATTCTGCCTGAAATTTGAGAACATCTCAATAACAGATATGACCAATTGAACACTAATAACTGAAGACCTGATGAGCCATGAGGACATCAAGAGTATCATTCATGAAAAAGGCATAAAAGCAGTAAAAGATCAAAGTGGACATCAGAAGAGAATCTGAAACTTGCTCTTAATCATAGACTAGTTAATGCAAATGGAATAAATGATGAAGTTAAAGAGCTGACAGAAAATACCCAGGTGCAGCTCAAGAAGACAAAATAAAATATGATCATGGAATGTGCAAAGACCTGGTGTCAGAAAACTAAAAAGGGAGAACGGACTCTTGAAATAAAAGTCCTAAAGAAAAAAATCAAAGCTTCAAGTTGAAATATTGAAAGATGCAATGGGAGGAAAATTTCATGATTCAGGAATCATCAAAAGAAAATGCAAGAATACTTACTCTACCAAAAAAGAATGAACCAACATTCAACTGCTGCAAGAGGCAGCATAGGAGCAAAACCCACTGAAGGAAGAACTATGAGTTGCACTGAAGACATTCACCAAGCACTGTGTCCAAGAATGCATGGGATGTCCAATGGAAAGGTTTCCACAACCCGATGGAGCAAAGGAAGCACACATGTGCCTATGCCAGTATAACTGGACAACAAATACCTGGCCAACTGACAGGAAGAGGTCTGTATTTCTACTTATTCTGAAGAAAGGGGATACAGCCGAATATATAAAACACATGGCAACATTATTAATATGATATGCCACTAAAAATTGACATCAGCATGATGTCAGATGGATTTGGCTGAAGGCAGGGGATAGCAGAAAAATATTTGCTTATGCTTTATTGACATTCAAAGACATTCAACAATGTGGAATATATATATATGTGTATATATATATATGTATATATATGTATATATATACATATATATATATATATATGGATAATCCTGAGAAGAATAGAAATCACAGAAACCTTCATTGTAGGGAACCTGTCCATGGTTCTAGACTCTAGCATCTAGAGGAAGATGCAAGGAGAGCAAGAGAATACTGCATTGCTTACAATCAAGAAATATGTGCGTCTGGGTCAAGCCACTCAATATATTGATTCTATCTGTATACTGAGCAAATGATATGAGATGTTAGAGTATATGAAGAAGAATGTGACTTCAGGGTCGGTGTTAGGCTGTGAGAATGCTTCAACTTGTAAAACAGAACAAAATACTGGCTTAGCCTGTGCCATCCCACAATTGTCCTTATGTTTGAGTCCGTTACTGTAGCCACTGTGTCAATATTCTTGCCAAGGACTTGTCTATCTTTTGTTGCTCCTCTTCTTGACCAAGCATGTCTTTCTTCAGACCAAGCATGTCTCTTGCCAGACAACATGTCCATAGTGCTCGAGACAATGTCTCGCATTACTGTGTCTAAGAAATATTCTACCTGTGCTTCTTCCATGACAGATTGGATTTTCTTTGGTAGTCCCTGGAACTTTCCCTTTTCCTCAGGAGCACCATAATGAAAATGCAAATCCTCACAGCTGACAGCGGGAACAATAGAAACATCATGCTAAATGGAGGAAGGATTGACCTTGGCAGGGTTTGTCTTGCTTGGAGTCACGGTCAGTGCTAATGGAAGCAGTCGTCAAGTGATTCAAAGATCCATTGCATTGGGTAGATTTGCTGCATAATCTCTCTTTAATGTTTTGAACAAAACAGCTGTGACTTTGAGGTCCAAGGTGCACCTGACCCAATCCATGGTATTTCCATTCACCATATATGTATATCAGAGCTGGACATCGAATTAGGAAGACTGGGGATGACAATTACATTTCATTTATGGTGTTGACAACAATTATTGGAAGTATCATGAACAGCCAAAAGAACAAACAAATCTCTCTTGAAGAAATACAGCCATAAGGCTCTTTAGAAACAATGCTAGGGAGACATTATCTCAAGTACTGTGGACATGTTATCATGAGAGATAAGTCCCTAAAAAAGGCATCGTGCTTGGTAAAAATAGGGGCAGCAAAAAAGAGATGACCTTGAAAAAATGAAATGACAATGGAAACAACAATGGACTCAAACATAGCAATTCTGAGCATGGCACAGAATCAGGCCATTTCTTTCTGTTTTACGAAGGTTCACTATGAGTCAAAACTGACTTGGTAGTGCCTAATAACAACAACATTGTAATCTATTTAGAACCAATCCCCATCTAATTTAATTAAATCTAACACTCATATAAGGAAAACACATTTCAAATTCAAGTCTATGATTGGGACTTTGATATATTAATTCTGCACTTAAAAATAGCACAAGCCATAGAAGCAGATATGTATGCATCAGCTGCAAGACAATGTGACAAGGGTTGAATAAATGAGAGCTTTTATTTAAAAGGACCAAGAGGTGTTTTTTCCTTCTCCTTATTATAGTGCTATGACCATAGGATGTTCTTTTCAGAACAAAAATAATTGCTGATGGTTCACTGAGTAAAATAATTTTAGAGAATCAGCCAATTGGAAAAGGTTGGATGGTTTTTTCCAACCACATGGAAAAGATAAGAATGGTAATGTTTTTTATGTTATTCTATACTTAAAAATAAGACTCTAAAGTTTCAGAACATAAAAAATAAAAGACCTAGAAACAAATCTGTAAATACTACAGAAATAGAATTAGAAACGTGTAAAAATGGGGAGGGGAAAAGTAATGAACATTTATTATAATAAACTAGAAAGTTGATGATGATGAGGGGAACCAGCCTCACAGAAGGAAGATTGGAAAGAAAGTAGACGCCCCACTGTAAGCAAGTTGCTATGGCAGAAAAACCATTAAATTTTAAAAGGTAAATGTTAGCCTTTTTCGCACAGAGTATTATCCATTAAAGCATATCTACTTTATCTATGCATTTACCCTGTTTGGAACATGAAATTCCTTTTTTGAATTAATATGGTGCCAAAAATATTAGCTATGCCCTAGAAAACTCACGGTGATCAAGTTGATTCTGACCCACAGTGGCTGAGTCCAACTGCGCCTTGTGGGTTTCTGAGACCGTAAGTCGTGGGGGTAGAGAGTGTGTTTTGCCCTCTATCGTGCACCTGGTGATTTTGAACTGCCCATCTTGCCCTTATCAGCCCACGGCATGACTGCTTACATGTCATCTGGCACAAGGATCAGAAATGAAGAAAAGTATGAAGACATACAAAAAAAATGAAGCCCTTAAAAAGAAGATGTTTGGTCATAAAATTTCCAAAACCCTTGTGATCTGGGATGGGTATGAGAAGCAATGTACAGTGGTCTGCTTAACAAAGTATGAATGCCGGGATGGTGGAAACACACTGTTACCCCATGTCAGATTAAATGAAATCTCCTCAGGGTGTCTCCCAAGAGGTGTAAGCCATTATGTAACAAATAGGTTGAATCTGCCTCCATGAGGGGAAAGAAGGAGTTCGTTAGAGTAATTCTTTAGCGGGTAATCCTGCCAAAATTGGCTAGAACCCAGCAATTCAATTCATTTTTTTCTTTTTCTACTAGAAGAACATCATTCATTTATTAATGATTCCTTCTCCTTTTTTTTTAAATTTAGAGCCTGGCTCTCTTCATTTGTCTTAATTTTGTTTCCCGCCTATCTATCTGGAACATAAAGCAAAAGCCTGAAAGCAAGAGCACGTGCATTATTGATTAGAGACACTAACAAAGGGAAGAAGCCTTTTCTTTACGGTCTGGACGGTAAAGTCTCTCTCTCACCACTGTTCATGCCCAGGTGGCTCTTTACTCTCTGGGTTTTCACATCTGCAAGATTGCCCCCCTCTCCTATGTACTGTCTGCTTAACTATTTTCACATGAGTAGTTACTGTGAAATCACATCCCTTCGAAAATAACCTGACAAACTTTGTTTTCCTTTAAAAGAATGAAAATGTCTTGTTTTCTGTTTCTTGAACCTGCTAAAATTGCGGGGAATTTATTAAGAAAAAAGATACAGTGAAGGCTAAAAGTATTATTGCTGTCAACATGTTTCGACAAACACCATTCTAAAACATCACAGACTTATTATCTCAGTTTCTGTGGATCAGGCATCCACCACCCATATGGCTGGGGTTATAAATGTCCATGTAATGATATTAGACACATATGAACTATTGGCTCATAATATGAATTGGGGTGACCTAAGAAATGCAAGTGTTCTGTAAACAAAGTCTAAACATGGTTTTGCTGTATTAAAAGAATATGTAAAGTGGATAAGTCACGGCATATTGACCTTGAGACATAACTCAAAACTCAAGCCCATTGCCGCTGAGTAGATTCTGACACTGAGTGAAAGACAGATTAGATTTGCCCCTGTGGGTTTCTGAGGCTGTAAATCTCTACTTAGAGTAGAGAGCCTTATCTGCCTCAATGGTGTGGTGGAACTGGTTAGTGATAACTGGTCATCTTGTGGTTAGCCACCGAACGTCACCAGGACATAGGTATAAACAACCGTGTCATCTCTGATCTTGAATAAAAGATGTTACACACAGCTCTTTTTTACCTTAAGGTGAAGCTGTATTATAATCATCCTAGTTACATTTGGCATCACTGGACCCTAGAAAATCTTATATAAACCCGGGACTTCCTCTCCAGAGAAGGAATCGGTAAAGCACTTCTTTGTGCCCTCTGACATTCTTCAGAGACAGCAAGGAGACCTGCTCCACTGCGGCTGATCTCAGCACAACTCATGGAGAAGTCTTCTGGCTAAGTCTGCTGGTTAAAGATAAGCATGCACCTAAAGCCCAAGCGTTTGAACTCCTACGGGTTGGACTCACCATCTTTGCTACCTCTTTGATCCTAAGTAAGCATCTTAGTTTCTTCCATTTTCTTACCATGTGCCTCGTCACAGCTCCCTGTGCTACACTAAATGAGTTGATGTGTGACCAACATGAGTATTTCTGGTTTTATCTTACTTTCTTAATGTAACTGTTTTGTTGACATATAGTTCACATATCACACAGTTCACTAATGTAAACGTATCAAAAAACAGTGTTGCAATCACCACTACAATCAGTGAGGGCATTTCCTTCATCCTTATCCTCTTCCCTATTAGGTTCACCCTCCCCTGCCCCAGAGACCTCCTCTGCAATAACCCCAAGAGACCATTGATTCAGTTACTGGCCTGGATTTCATACAGAGAAAAACGCAAAACAAAAACAACAAAAAGAAAGACTCACAGGACATGGATTCTCTGCTCAGGATCTCCAAAGGCTTGGGGGAAGGCCCGGGCAGTGCCAGATTACTTTCTGGAGCGTCTCAGGAAGAAACCACTTCCAAGCTCATGCTGGGTGTTGACCAAGTCCAATTCATTCGGCCAGCTTTTAGTACTGAGGTTTTTCATGGTTGCCTGGCGACCGTGTCTCTCAGCCTTTAAAGGGGACCCAGGTTGCTCCTTTCATGTTAAAATCGGAAGTGGCGTGTCCTCTTCTCCAGCTCTGAACCTACACTTTGCCATCAGTGAAAGAAAGTTCTGTGAAGCTCATGGGAGTAGATCACTTGCACCCAAAATGATCTGCACATCCCACAGTTGATTGCGCTGTATAATAAATCATTGGTGACATTCAGTATTTCCACAGATTCTGGGAACCAGAGTGGAACGTTCTTGAGTGGTCATTGTGTTAGACCCAGGGGCTGGGGTGAGAGAAAGGGGATCTGATACTGGGAACGAGAAAGCGACCAGTAAATCAACCCTCAAAAGATGGACTGACAATATCGAGAACAACCCAAGGAAGCTGGGTTGGTAAGATGTAGAAATTCACCTGCAAAACAAAATAAGGCCAATAAAATCAAGAAATTGTCCATCAAAACAACCCCAATAAAGGTGAGTCACAAGGTAAGGCAGCAAAAGAGCTATAAAAGAGGAGCAGATCAGTCAGGTGTGACTCTTACCTATCTCCAGAGCTGCCTGCTTGAACCTCTGTCAAGTGTACTAATGTTTCCTATGCTTTGCTTAATGTCTATACCATAAATTTCTTTTTTTCAAATATAACAGCTTCATTGCCATATAGTTCCCACATAACATAATAGTTTAAACATATTAGAAAGAGTTGTACACTAATCCCCACAGTTAATTTTAGAATATTTTTGTGTACACATTATTATCATCGCCCTATTACTCACCAACTTCCCCTGCCATAACCCTAATCTACTATTTATCCAGTTACTGCCTCTATAGACTTACCGATCCTAGATTTTCTATAAGGAAAAACACATAAACCAAAAACAAATTTCTTTTTTAATTTAAAATAATAACAAAACCAACAATGGTAAAATAATGGAATAACAAAAAATCTTAGTTGAAAAGATAACATAAAACCTTCATAACTAGAACAAATTTAAAATAAGTCAAAGAGGAGAATAAATGACAAGTTGTTAAATTTTAAGTTAAAGCCATCTACACTAGTCTCCTTTGCAATGCACCCTTTCTTATAATAAGGATATTTACATTCCTGGCCAATGGCCAGAGGAGGTTCACTTGAGGTTTATTTCAAGTGGGAATCTTGAAAGTGTATTTTGGACTGTCCCTGTCAACCACAGCCTTCAGCAAATTGGGTGCTCTAAATCTACACTCTAATACCATTCCCTCCTCCATTTTTGGATTTTATTGTTTACAATACTGATCACACAGGCTGCCATTCTTCCTTATTGTGGACTTACTGTCACTTTACTTAGATGGATGCTTCTTTTAAGAGAAGCCTTAGTGGTCCCAGACCATATTCTCTCTGACCGTCTGATTTCTTCACCACACTTTTCTATGGCACGTGCATCTTCAGTGCTCTCTACATGAGGGCAAGTATCCAGTAGGGTCTTCCATAATAACTGATTGTTCTTACTTTGGGGCCATGAGTAAGTGCTAACTCAAAATTCATTTATGAATCTAAGGTTTGTAGATGTACCTGGCCCACTTTAAAGACATCACTGTTCTTTTACTGAGTAACATTATAACTTGTGTCCATGGGACATATGTTAATTCTATTGATAGTATCCTTAATTTAGCCAATATTACAGAATTTAAAATATTGTTTAGAAAAGGTAAAGCACATATATGTGATGCCTTTTTAGATCAAAGTACATGGATTGTTGACCTGTACAAGTAAAAAACTCAAGTGACTGGACACTACGTACACAGATAATGGCGCTACTGGTTACACAAATAAAGGGGAGCTATGGAAGACCTTTAACACTCATTCACAAAGGCAGAACCAAGTCTGCTAGACTAAAACATCACTAAAACAACAACAACAAAGAGAGAGAAAAAAGGCAACTATATGGTATCAAATAAAGGGAAGAACAGTTGAAGTTGTCAACGATTTTGTCTTGCTCTTATTGACAATCAATGCTCATAGAACAGCAGTCGAGAGATTGAAAGATGAGTTGCATTAGGGAAATCTATGGCCCACGACCTCTTTAAAGTATTGAAAATCAAGGATGCTACTTTTAGGAATAAGACATGCCTGACCCAGGTCATGGCATTCAATTGCCTCATATGCGTGTGCAAATTGACCTAGCATAAGGACAATTGAAGAAGAATCATTTGAATTGTGATGCTGGAGATGTACTATCCACTTCTCAAAGGAAAAACCTATCTGTCTTGGAAGAAGTACTGTGAGATTGGTCCTCAGAGGAAAGGATGGTGAGACTTTGTCTTATATACTCTGAGCGTGTTATCAGGAGAGACTAGAACGTGGAGGACATCATGTTTAGTAAAGTAGGGGGGCAGTGAAAAAGAGGAAGGGCCTCAGAGAGATGGATTTACACAGTGGCTCCAACAATGCACTCAAACATAGGAATAGTTATAAGGATGATGCAGGACTGGACGGTGTTTAGTTCTGTTATGCCTAAGGTTGCTATGGGTTGGGACTGACTTAGTCATACCTAACAACAGCAATAATGGGTTTCCTTAACCTCTGTTCACTGGACAGCCTCAATGGGAGATATCCAAATTCCATCAACCTCCAAATACATAACCTTGGGGTACCTGTCATCTGTTTCTTCTGAGAGCAGGGCAGTTCAACCTTAAGTCCAAGAGAGTATTGCAATTCCTGAAATTTCCTACAGGTGAGTTTAAGGTAAAGCACAGTTTGTTTAGTGGGGTTTCCAAATCAGAGCCTTCTGGTGTGGCCTATAAAGGATGCTGTGCACATTGCAAGGTGTGTCAATTTGTTTAGCCACCAATCGAAGCAAAATAACCTTGTTAAAGACAGACAGCACCACCACCACTTCTGGACTTAAATTTCCATTAAGCTTCCCTTGGCTCACTGGTAGGAGTATCTGTTCATTTGTAGCTACTCTAGTATAATATTACATATCAGTAATTGTTGGCTCTTCTTCTCACACAACATAATAAATTGAATAAGCCAAGGTGAGACCCCCTGTGTTGAAGTGGTTTTGAAGTTGTAAAAATACGGGGGAGATTTATGAATTATGAAGATTAGGGGCCATGCTACCTCATTGCTTGGAAAACCAGATTTAATGATTACATGACCTGAGTTCAGATACCTGCCTTTTGTATGCTTTCTATGCTTATTCTAGTGGTGTAATATAATATCTGTCCTTTGTGATTAGATTTGCTCACTGCCAGTTGTCATTTTTCATACTGTGGTAACTTGTGTGTTGCGTTGAAGCTAGAAATACACTGATTCTTTCACATACCAGCAGAGTCACCCAGAGTGAACAGGTTTCAGCAAGCTTCCAGGCAAAGGGCAGACCACACAGGAGCAGCAGTCTGTAGACTTCTGAGGAATTAGCTGCTGAGAGCCTAAGGCTACCATTAAAACAGTGTCTGCTACTGAAGCCCTCCTGAGTAGAAACGGAACATTGGCAGAGATAGTACCAAGTGAGTCTCTTCAAGGTCGGAGGCATTCATAACATGACTGACAAAGTGCACCCTTTTCAAAAAAGGGTTAACCATAACATGGACGGAGTAAAGCCTTTAGGTCCTAATTTGCTGGTGGAGCTCAACTCAAAATTCGAAGAAATGGCTGCAAACAACTATTAATAATTGCAACTTGGAATGTAAACATTATGAATCTAGGAAAACCGGAAGTTACCAAAAATGAAATGGAATGCATAAAGATTGATAGTCTAACAGTTAGTGAGCTAAAATTCCGGATAGTGGCCATTTTGAATCAGAAAATTGTATGGTTTACTATGCCAGGGATTCAAGAGAAATGGCCTATCAGTCATTGTCAAGAAGAATGTTTCAAGATACTTTTGTGAAGTACAATGCTTTTGTCTCCTTTTGTGATGTTATTGTATGCGCTGTCACTCAGGGGTCGGGTGCAGGAAAGAAGGGAAAAATGATGCAAAAACGAATGGTTGGGTAGTGCAATGTCTGCACCAAGCTCCAGTCTGCCCTAACACGGGAGCCCAGTGGCAAGTGAGCTAAGAGATGTGACTGGCTGAGTTGACTGTGGGGCCAGGAAGAATCAACTTGTGCTGGGGATTGGGCACACACAGAAGTGGCTTTTACTGCTGGTCATTAGCAATTCAGAGCCCATCCACAGGGGTGGCTAATCTCTCAGTTCAAGAAATTTAGATGTACATAGCTTTTAAGTTATTTTTCTTGATTCTAGGGCGTTCAGAAGTTCTCTCTAGTAGAACCTCTCTGGTAGTAGTTAAGGATAGCTTGTTATCTGCCCGTCACATTCCCCCTATATTTTCACTTTCCTTAAAACTTTCCTATGCTCCTGGTGGTATAGTGAGTACATATTGGGCTGATAACTGGGTGAGCTGGTCCCTGCCACAAGCTGCTCAGCAGTGTAAAGGGTGTAAAGGGGTGTAAAGGGGGGGTTGTTGGAGAACCAGGCTTTCTACTCCTTTAAAGAGTCAAAGTCATGGAAACCCAATGTCTATGGCTTGAGATGTTTCATTCCATGCTGTGCATCCTGGCCAAATTCTTTTTCTCAAGAAGACTAAGAACTGAAGTTTATGATGTCCATAAGACTCACCATAAAATTACAAAAATTTGCTTACCAAAATATAGAATAAGTCATTACAACAAACTACAAATTTAACAACTAATGAAAAGCAGAGCTTTTATAAAACTGGGAAATTATTATTATAATTATATTTCCATTATTACCAGCATGATCATTTTTACTCTCTTCCTGATAATACCCATAATACTGTTTGGTTTCATACTTTGGCAGCAATATGTTTGTGTGAAGATGACTATTTTATAGATTATTTATTTTATAGATTAGTTTTTGCATACTTCTTTCGGTTTGTTGATTAAAATTTGCTTTGTTTATTTGATAGTTTAGAAAACCATCTTGAATGATTTATAAACAGCGTAACAGTAATGCTAGCATGTATGTGGAAAAGCATACACTGGATCATTGCATGAAAGGAATTTTGAAATAACAGATAGATGAAGCTGAGGATTTTCTGTTAGGTTAGAGAAAGGGAAGACAGACCTATTGGGAAAAGTTAAAAAGACTCTGCTCAAGAACTTTCAAATCCGCTAAAAAATTAATGAACTTAAAAAAAATTACCTTCTTTTATATGATTCTACATAAGAAACTTACCCTCCTTCACTGTAAGCATGTTTTAGTTGTAGCTATGTCTTGATTTACCCATACACAAACTCCTCATTACTCCTCCCAACATGGTCACGTGGGAATCTTGGGAAAATAGGCTCACCTTGCCTCTATTCCTATGCATTTTCCTCTGCCTCAAGATAAGAAAAAGAAAATCCAAGCTATAAGATAATATAATAGAAATAAACAACAAACCTTTGAAGTCAACTATGACTACGTTATAAACTTTAGGATTAGTTAATTTATTCTCAATCTTACTTTTCTTCTCTATGAAATGAGTGTTATTACCACTTTAACACATAACATTTGTGAGAATTGATATTTAAAACCTGTTCCTGCCAACCTTCTTCTGAGCCCTTCACTTGCATACGCTACTCACATCCTATTTAATGCACTCTTCATAGCAGCAAGCCCTTTCAGGTGACCTCTCTTTGTTTAATTATAGATCCTTTGATTGACTCAATAAAACACATTCAACTGAACTGCATATTTCATCTGATATCGATCTCTTCAGAATAATTTGCTTGTTTATTACCTTATTAATTTGCCTGAATATCTCTTTACTTTCCCATGTGTTCCTCACCATCAGTACTGGATACTTAAAATTCTTTTCTGACGTGAGTATGCATTTCTAAGGTCGTTTGATCTCCTTACTAACATGATATTTTCTTAGATACAGTGCTCAGGTAATCTATAAAACACAAAGCTCAAACTTTGGAGCCAGAGAATATTATTGCTTGAAGATAGAGCTCCTCAATTCCTTATCTACTTAACTATTTCCCCTTAAGAAACTTCATTTACTGGACCCCAAGTTTCCATAATTATAATTTATTTATGTATTATTTTCTATTTTAAAATAATGCATGTAGATATTCTAGAAGTGGTGGCAGTTAAGACATGTTACAAATATTTTGGTTCTACTTTGATGCATAGGATAAAATTTTGTGCCTTCACACCAGGAGAGACCAGTCCCTGGAGAAGGACATCATGCTTAGGAAAGTAGCAGGGCAGCAGAAGAGAGGCAGGCCCTCAGTGAGATGTGTGAGCACAGTGGCTCCTGCAGCAGTCTCAAGCACAGGAGTAGCTGTGATGACAGTGCAGGAGCGGGCACGGTTTCATTCTGTTGTGCATAGCCAATAAGGGCTGGAACCAGCCTGATGGCACCTGACATTAACAGCACGCCTCTTACGGATAACTGTATACGTGACTTTTGCCATTGCAATTTAGAGGCCACCTGGGTCACTTCTGAGTGGAGGTGCGTATTTTGCCACATCCTGTCTCTGCATAAATGATTGGGAGTCAAATAGCAAGGTGGGGCTCTGCCAGCCTAGACGGCTGAGTGCTGATGAAGAGCAATGTTGTCTCAATGTGCTGCATTTACCCAGCACAATGCGAAAAAATTACCTGTGTCCTTACAGCATGACAGCCTATCCTGACAAATACATCACATAAGGGATTCCACATTTATAGCAGTTATTCAATCATAACCCTTAATTTTGCATTCCTACCTTATATATTTTCTCCATATGCCAATTCCAGAATGACGAAATTAAAAACCTTTCCCAAAAATTAGAGCAGTGGTTCTAAACCTTTCTAATCCTGCAACCCTTTCATACAGTTCCTCCTGTTGTGGTGAACCGCCCCCCCACCAACCATACAATTATTCTCATTGCTACTTCATCACCGTAATTTTGCTACTGTTATGAATTGGGCAACCCCTGTGAAAGGGTCATTCTACTCCCAAAAGGTTCGTGACCCACAGGTTGAGAACCACAGATCTAGATTAATCTAAATTATCCTTCTATAAACAGAAGTATTAGATGTTCCTCCATTATAATTGTCAAATGTACACACTTGCATATTTTGATTCATAATTCCATGTGTGGACTGTGGCCTAATGGCCAGAACAGACTTGAGGGTATGTGATAACAACAAGAGAGCATAATGGGTGATGTGCATTGGGTGTTTAACCACCAGGTGCTCCAGGAGAGAAAGGTGAGGCCCTCTACTCTTTCTACTGGAAAGGTTTAGAGCAGTGGTTCTCAACCAGTGGGTCATGACCCCTTTGAGGGTAGACCGACCTTTTTACAGGAATCGGTCTTAAGCCAGACATTCCACTTTGGGCAGGACAGTCCCAATTTTTAACAACTTTCCCCACATCCTGAGGCGTTTTTAAAAATTCCCAATTCTTGGAAAGAGTGCACGACAAGCTAGGGTATATGATTTTTTGCTGCCATGTGGTTATTTCTCCAGGATATGAATTTTATCAATGGTGTCCCGTTTTACCAATGTTAAAATCTGGTCACCTTACCTAAGGCCATTGGAAAACACATTATGATTTAAATTATGATTTATAACAGTAGCACAATTATAGTTATGAAGTAGCAATGAAAATAATTTTATGGGTGGAGGGGTCACCACAACATGAGGAACTGTATGAAAGGGTCGTAGCATTAGGAAGGTTGAGAACCACTGGCGTAGAGTCTCAGAAAACTCTGAAATATATCTTTCATTTAGAGTTGCTATGAATCAGAATTGAGTTGGTTAGAGTCTGATTGTGTTCATATAATTATTTAGGTGATATACTCATTATTATGACAACGATACATTTCCTGTTTGTATTATCTAACAATTTTACCAATATGAACCTTTTCTGAAACATTATCTCTCTTAGTTGTTACTAAAATTCTGTGAACTTAAAGAAACTGAGACTCTAATGGGAAGATGATTTATTAAAGTTCATATCAAGAAAGAATTCTAAGAATGTCTGGCCTAGCTGATAACATCATACCCATATCAAATCATTATAAACCTAATTTCCTTATTTGTGGGGCGGGGGTTCATTAACTATAGAGTAGTTCATTGACTTCACAAAAGCAAAGAAAGCTGCTAAGTTCCTCTGTTTGGAAATGGAATTCTCAACATTATACCCTTGAAAGTTACTCCAGTCTTTGTGGTTGTTGGGGAATCTTAGTGATGTCTTCTATAGGGTTAAGTTGCTAATCACAAACCCACTAACCGTGAAACCCACTAACCTCTCCACTGGAGAAAATGAGACTTGCTGTTCACGTGGAATTTTAGTGCCTCTGACACCGCTGGGAGCAGTTCTCCTCTGCCCTGTATGGTCCTATATGTTGGCATCCACTTGATGGTGCCGGGCTGCTGAATGTAAGGTCAGCAGTTCAAACCTTCCAGCCACTCCAGAGGGTGTTCTACTTGTGTAAGAGATACCGTCACAGAAGCTCAGAGATGGTTCTACCCTCTCCTACAGGATGGCTAGCAGCAGGCATCGACTTCATGGCTACTTGAGTTTTGTTTGGTTTTGAGATGACAGTATGCATGACAGTTTGCTTTTTAGTGTGTTGGATTTTTCATTGTACATTTTCACATTTTATATCAGTTTATTAATCTTTACCTACAATTGGAAAGGCTTAACACCAACTCCAAAGTTAACACTCCATCCTGTCCTCAATGGCTTTGAGATTTAGACACATATCTCTCTCAGCCTATTTAAATTCACTTGGGTATCAAAAAAGCAATTCATATCCAGCATGCCCCCAAATAAACTCTTTTTTTCGGTTAGTAATGTTTGTTTCTTCTCCATGCTCGCTACTAGCAAATCATTTTAGTAACCATTGAAACCACTTACTTACCGTCATATTCAATCTAACACCATTACATATATGTTACAGCTTAAATGTTTTCTACCTACTAAATGATTAAACTTCATCTTTCTGTGTGATCATCATCACTGTAACTGACATGGAAAGAAAATCCTGTTTATCTTAATTCATTAGTTATATTATCATTCAGTTTGCCATATCCACAGTGCACGTCTCAAAGCACAAAACACACGCTTATTGTGCAACACTTTTGTGAGGACAAATTATAATTATAAGTAAAGTTATAATAGTGCCAAATAAGAAAGAAAGAAGTATGAGTGATATTTTAATTATTTGAGAATCCTTCAGAAATTAGGATGGGTAATGGAATGGGTACTATTGATAAAAATGACAAAGACACAATTAATGGATTAGAATCTCTCTCTGTCCATATATAATTATATATAGAGATAAATAGTATATATTAGAGTATATAATGTAGTAAATATTCTATAATTAAATAAAGCAAGTAGAAGTGGTAAATGAAAGTCACGAGTTGGATTGTAACTCCTTTTTGGAGAAAAGAGATACAGATATATATTACCTATTCAATTACCCATTGTAGTATTTCTAAGACAGATTCTTAAGATTTTTTTCAAAATGTTATGATCTTGTGTCCTCTATCCCCCTACTTAGGTACATTTTTTAATCATTTTCATGACTTCAACTATCACTCTGCCTTCTATGACATTGATTTAGATTGACTCAATAGTAGACATTTTTCATTTGGCTATGCCTAATAATTTTCATCTGGGATTCAATTTTCAATGAAGATATTCTGAATTTTTATTGCTTTTCTTCAAGGTTCACTTGAAGTAATCAGCCTTTGTCCCTTAAATGTGTTTTTAAAAAGGCCATCCATTAGTTCAGGACTTCCTAATTGTCATATGGTTGGCCTCTCTCTGTTGCCCTGTAGCGTCCTCTCTTACTGCTTTCCAATTGAAGTGCTCTGTATTCTGTGATGTGATAACTCTGTGATCACCCCTGTTTTGCCTCCTGTCAAATATTTTTGCCAAAAAAAAAATTGTTACTGTAATTTTCACTTTGTGATGAGAAACTTTCTTTTAAACTTTGAGCTAAAACCAAATTCCTTTGTTATGAAGAAATATAGACGCACTCCTCTTCATGGATAGCATCATTAAATATCCCCTCTGGCAGTTACAGTTCAGAGGTGTGCCTGATTTATCATTCCATGCCTGACATGCAGAATTAGATTGGTCTCAGATGACATTGACATGTAAAGGCGGGGATGGAAAGCTATGCTCTTTTGGGTTCATTGTGCACTGAGCATGACTTTGGGATATGTTCTGCTTTGGAGAGTGTGTATAAGAGTAGGTTTTCTTCAGGTGTGTTCATGAATTCTTTTTATTCATGAACAAATGTTAATGGATTAGGTTGTTCAGTGAAGGTATTATTGGGGAAAATAAACCTTTTATAAACAGTGGTTCCTACTCATGAAATGTAAATTTTTTTGAATCTTAGCTCCCCTCAAGGACAGAGTGAAGCTGCTGCCCAGGGGCTCTGAGTGGTGACTCCTTCGGAAAGCGCACCACACCCACTTTTCCCCCCAGGAAGCTGGTGGGTTTGAGCGGCCCACCTTTTGATGAGCGGCCCTATGTGGCTGCTCCATGTCTCACTGCCACGGATTTGATTCTGATTCATAATGACCCTAGATGGTGTTTCTGATCGTTCTTAAATTTTTATAGACCCATAAGTCCTTCCGTTTTTCTCCTTAGATAAGGCTGGTCGGTTTGAACCACTCACCTGTTGGTTAGTGGTCCAACCTTTACCAACAGCACCACGATTTCTTAAATCACTCAGTCTGTCACCATAACACACAGATCAACTGAGTGTTTTAGAGGATGGTGGCACATTATGACAACAGAAATCATGAAGAGGTTTACACAGTTCTGATTAGAGAGGAGTCTGCGGAAGGATGATTGTGGATTTTGTGACTGAACCATATCTTGCAGGATGAGAAATTGCCCTGGTAAAGCCTGGGAAAAGGTTGATCTTACAGCAGAGGGATCTTGTGCAACCTAAAGCAATGCAGATAAAGAAGCGAGGTTTCCAAATTTTAGAATAGTTCTATACTTCTTAAGTAGATTGTGTGATGCAGAAGCGGTAAGGGTTCAGGCTGATACAATGTACAGAATCACAGTTTTAATGTTAATGGTCTAGAAATATTGGATAGCTGTTTTCTGATTCAAAAAGAACTGTAAGCAAGTCCATGGCAACAGATCGACATTTTTGAAATCTCTGAAAATCTATCTCTAGCACCTGATTGCAAAGCATAACCAGGAGTAGAGAGTGAGGACATGTCTGCGTCAGTAGCAAACAAAGAAGAGTCATCTCCACCATCCAGAGGCCTTCCTAGTCACCTTGTTAGAGTATTGGTCTTGACTTCACTTTCATGGGAATTCTAAATTCGTTACTCCTCAGTTTCAGTATAGCAAGGGCATGAGATGTTACCCATTATTACCCTTAAAATTCTAAATTCAAGTTTTTGAAGAGCAGTTTCTTTCAGGGTTTATAGCACCTCAAACATTCCCTTTATCTCAGATAGAAACAACTGTTTCTCTTAGGACCCAATTTGCTGAACCATCCACTGCATATCTGAGACAAGGATTTATTCATCTTTAAAAGCTTAATTATAATTTCATAATATTAGAACTTCTTTTTAGTTGTTTATAGTTTTTATCTTCCTAATTAGTCAGTGAGCATTTGCTAGTCATCCTGTGGGAATGCCTTATTTTACTTGGTATACAAAATATACTTACCACTTAGTATGGAAAGAGTAGTGAACATTCATTCTCTAGATTTAAAGAGTATAATCAGAGGTGGTATTCTGAAGAGAAGTCTTTGAATAAATGGTGTATATGTCCTCTCTGATCTCTCTGTCCACACAAAGGACAAGGAAACCCTATTCTACATGTGCTTAAGAATGATTTTATGAGGCCAAGATCAGACATGCCTTCCCTCTATATCCTTCCTTTACCTACACTGACACTAACCATCTCTCTCAGGATGATTTGCTTCTCTCTTGAGTTTAGTAATCCATTACTATGGTCCCATAGAACTCACAGACAATATTGAACATTCTAGGTGTTTGCTAGGGAAGTTAACTCCAGTCAGAATAAGAAACATTAAGGGCACAGTCTTTTTGTCTGCAGTGCTTCTTCTCAGGCATGAGGGTAGGCCTGGGTCTCTCTGATCCTCAGCCTTTGGGTCAGTCAGACCGGGATCTCTGCCATCCTCTGACAAGTGTTACAAAACTCCTTGAGCCCTGATAATATCCAAGGAGCAACCACTTTCCAAGACAAGCTCCTACTTGGAGACATTTAGCTGTATTCATTCTGTGGGTTGAGAAGCGAACTGATTTGTCTCGTTGTCTCTGAAGCCTCTAGTGCTCTGTTGCCTCCAACAGTCAATGGCATAGTACTTGCTCAGCTAATGCCTCTTCTAACTTGATGATGTTAAGATTCCGTTTCCACTGTTGAAGTGCTTCATTTTATACTCAGTGGAATCAGATGACCAATCCCATGCAACCTCTTAGAGTCCTCCACCCCTTATGGGCGCATCAGTGGACTCAAGCATGAGAAGAATTGTGGAGATGGAGTAGGACCAGGCAGTGTGCTGCTCTACATAGGGCATTGTGTTTGGAATTGATCATTGGCACCCAACAATAGCAGCAAGTCTTATCTGCATGCTCTCATCAATCGCCCGGTGGGAGTTGCAAAATCTGCATGGAGAAAACCCCCAAGTAATTTTATTTCACCATATTTTCAAACAGGGATGAAAACCCTATTCTCTAATACTTCTCATCTGATAAATGAAGTGCATCCAGATATTTCAGAATTCTGAAATCCATAATCAATTGTCACCAGCCCTTATCATCACAGCATAACCTACTTTATGTTATATAGTTTTATACTTTTTATTATAACCCTCTTAATTGAAATGTTATTTTGCTCTCAATGATGGAAACTGAAATGTAATGTGCAAGTGATCAGAAAGTTAATGTTCAGAAATGAAAAAACAAAACACCCTACAATCTGGTTCTTGAACTTGTCATACCCACTGCAAAGTTATGTTACCTGGGTGATTGCCATTGTACCTTAGATTCATTGCTCTTTTTTAGAATTTTGACTGAAACTTAACTTCTTTATCAAACTTACCTTAAATTTTTATTTCTTTTATTCTTACTTTAAAAAACATTAAATCATTTTAGGGGGGAGGCTTGTAGAATTCCTATCACAACCAATCATATATCCAAAGTTTTATTTCAGACCCGGCCTCTTACTTTTAGGTCCCTCCTAGATGCACATCTAGTCCTGCATTTGTGTGGAAGGGTCTGTTTTTCCCACAGAAAGTTCTCGTTCTACTTTCTCCCTATAATAAAAGGGTCATTTTATACATTGCTACAATGTGTGGAAGCATTTATTTTAAAACATAAATATTTGAAGCTATTGTGTTTTTACATGTCCTCCAACTAGGTGTATACACTTCCGAAGGCACTGTTCGCAACTCTTCCCCAAAGAAGCATCTGCTCTTCTACCCAGACCATTTCAAAATATTGATTTGGCATCATCAAGGGACTCAAATTATGTTCCTTCTAGATGTGCTTTATTTATTTGCTTGTTTGTTTGTTTATTTATTTAGGTAGATAGGTAGGGGGAATCTGAAGAGGAAAAATTCAACCTGGGGGTAGAAAAGATAATGTTTCTTTTAGGAATTCTCCTAGGACAGTGTTGGTATCTTTTAAGAATGGGTAGGTGAATTTTGTTAATGAGTAAAATTCCATGGCAAAAATTTCTTGCCGTTTTCTTTTCAATGCATTTTGGAATTTTCTTAAAACAGCTTCCAATAAGACCCCACAATCATATTGTCTTTGATAAAATCTATCAAAATAATATCTTTGGCATTAAAAAGAGTTGTCCTTACTTTCTGACCCGATATCTATCTTGAATTTAAATGGCCCAGCAGATTTCTGAAGCTCTTGTTTTGCCTGGATCTTTTTTGGGAAGTACTCCAATGAGACGAAGCAATGTGTTACTGAGTGAACTTATGTGTAGCTCTCCACTAATTATAGAGGCATGGTTAAACGCCTTCTGTTTGGAACAAGAGCTTATTGGTATAATTCAAAATGTTCAATTTCCAGTAAAGATCGTTTCAAATATCAATATCTGGATCAACTTTTTCACTGAACAACCAAAAATGATGATGAAATATTTGAATAGTTTCATTAAAACCTAAAAGATTGAAAATTCTATAAAGAGATCTGAGGTCAAAATTTAGGGGGAAACCATATAAAGGGAGTTCAAAATGTCTATGGAAAAAGTAGAATTAAAAATAAAAATACTATAAATTGGATTCCTCTAAATATGTTCCACAGAGGTCGACATGTTTTATAAATGATGATACCAGACATTTTGTCCATCACGACCTGATGCTATTTTCTTGGGCACCCTAGAAAGTCAAAATTCCTTGAGCACACACACTATTGTTGCCGTGACCTTTACCCTGAGTGGTCTGCTTTTGCATTGACTAGACCATTTCACCTTACTGGTAGCCATTGATTTCACTGTGCTTTGTCTTCCAGATCATACTGGTAAAAGATCATAGTCTATCACCTATTACCATTCTTTGAAGAAATGCTTCAGGAATTTCATAAGACTTTTTGAGAATTTCCATTGAAACTCTACTCTTACCTTACCTGCCACTTATCAAGCACAATATTTGCTCAATTTTAACTTTTCAATGAGATGTCTATGGTGATGGCTGCTCTTTCTGATGGTAATTGTTACTCCTCCTCCTTTAGGACACAAACAAGAGTTTTATCAAAAATTGATGTGGATGGTCTATTGCTATGAGTTTCATCTTCAGCATTGTCTTGTATCTTCTTAGAATGGAGTATCCATTTATAAACTGTTATATATTAGGGCATTGTCCTATATATTTTTCATAAAGCATCAATGATTTCACTGTTATTCCATCTAAGACTCACCAAAAAATATGACATTTGTTATTGATTCAACTGCAGCAGAATTCATGTTGCTCTGATAAGAATTTTATTCAAAGTCATACCTTATTCTTCTGTTTTTGAGTATATACTTTACAAACACCTGCCTATTAATACTTAAATAGGAAACAAACAAACAAACAAAAATCGCCCAAACAAGGGAGTCAAGAAGATGGTTCATACAATTTTACAAGCAAATAAGTCAAGATCTGAGTAAATTCCAAGGCTCTGTGTTAGATGTTATGCTGGGAGCTTCTCCTGACTCCAGAAGCTCTACGGGCTGATGAACCCAATATTGGTAAGAAGCCGGAGGCTGGTGGTTGTCAAGGAGAGTGGATTCAAGGACACAATGCCAAGTGGCAGGCAACTGATGACTCTCACATTGGCAAGTCATAGGGCAATTTGTTGGTTCAACTCCAAAGAACTGGAGGTCATTGTACTACATTCAGTATTCCCGCCCAGAAAAAGCAAAGACGTTTACTACAGCATCCACTTATACTGAGAGCAGGCCAGAGGCGCAAAGAAACATACATCGCTTCAATTGACAACATCAGTGCAACTAAGTAAGGATGTTATAGCCCGCCCTAATTTTCTAAATATGGAGTCATCTTATTTCCTCAAACTAAATCATAATAACATATGCTATTAAAAGTTAAATTGGGTGTAAACTGTTTTAAAATCAATGTATATTTTTCTTAGTCCTTATTTTCCATTAATTGCTGAAAACCCCTCATATTTCAGAGTGAAGTGGAAAGTCTGAGGCCCCACAGTGATTTTTACAGCAGTCTGTATAAATCTCTGCAAATTTAGGATTCTATTTTTATAAATTGATGTTAAAGAAGGATAAAAAGCAATTCACGGGATCAATAGTAGTATGTGCATTACGATATAGTCTTTCCCATATTAATGATTACACAAAGGTTTAAAAAGCTCAGAAGGTGCAAGAACCAGAAAACTAGCAGCAAGATTTTGCCTCTGACAGTGTTCATAAGATTATTAAGAGGGGAAAAAACCCACAATTAAAAATAACTCCATCAAATCTATATAAAGAATGTTAATATTCCTTACTATGAAACATTTATAAATTCTAAAATTTGGAGAGAAATGGTAAGTTTTCTGGTGTAGAAATTTCAAAGCAATTGAATTAGGGATTACTAGTAATCACATTTTAATGTTATAGGTGGTTTAGGGGAATGTCACAGATCAAAGTAAATGACAGAATCTGGCCCTATTAAGCTTATGCTGGTGTTAACTGTATTTATATTATATCTGGCTATCTTTGTAACTTGGTAGAAGTATGAAGAGTTGATAACATTGATTGTTATTAATGGCTAATATTGTCCTTCAGTTCTCTTAATTTCACATATCATGCAGGAAACTCAGAGGGAATATAATCCTCTTGTTGTGAGTTCTGAAAAGAGCAGAATATTATGGCTCTTGTTCCAGACAGTTTGGTCCTTATAATGAGCACAGAAAGCCATTAGATGCTGTTGCCAGCCCTCTCCCATCAATTAATCATCGTGCCGTACCCATCCTTTGAAGTCTGCTACAAAGGGTTACTTAGAAGCCATTTTTCCTCCATGCATGCTTTCCTAGTTCAGGAACCTCATCAAAGATGAAGAATAGCATGGTCTCTTATGAACGTAACTTCTTAAAGCAATGCTAGAATTTAGAAGTCATTTATGTTCTACCTAAATGTGTTAAACTGTTCTTCAATAATGTAAAATTTAGCGTTCGTCATTGGGAAACAGAGATGGCTCAATTCTCTTCTCCACTTTGTTTTTAAATAAGTAACAATTTTTTCCTTTATATTCTTTTTTAAAAATCATTTTATTGGGGGATCATACAACTCTTATCACAATCCATACATGCATCAATTGTGTAAAGCACATTTGTACATTTGTTACCCTCATTATTCTCTAAACATTTGCTATTCAATTAAGCCCCTGGCATCAGCTCCTCATTTTCCCCCTCCCTCTCCACTCGCCCACTTTATATTCTTCAGTATTTTTCATTATTCATTATTCCTTAGGGAGCCTCAATTTTACTTTGTGCCAGGTACAAAATCATCTACTCCTAAAATATATTTTTGATAATATCTAAGGCAGGTTAATAACATCTTTTGACATTTTTTTTCTTTAATGACTTGAACTTTACTAATTTCTTTTATTTTACACATCAATATGGTCATAACTAAAATAAACATCACAGAAAACTTATAAAAGATCTAAAATGATGAACATGAAATAAACCAATCATGGGTGTCCAGAGGTGCAAATGGATGGAATTTGTCATATTTACTCTTGTACACATCAGTGCCCCCAGGGTTTCATTTTTACCTTTCAGAGAAATACACTTGTAAGGTTTTGTTAAAATTCCTCAAAGGTTTCTGAAGACAATGGAGATTTATAGAAATCAATAGATACAAGTCAGTTATTTAAGCAATTGAGCATATACTATCAAAAAATAGATATATAAATCCTAAGTCAGGTTTTTTGAATTGCCTATAAAGATAAGTTTAGAGTGAAGGCCGCGGTGGGAATTTCCCTATATATTTACAGCATCTGATCATTGGCCCTGGCCTGTACTATGGCAGATCAATTTACTAGATGTTTGTGTTAGAAAACAGTACACAAAACACCTCTATAGGAACAGAACCTACGAATCAGAGTAATTTTTAAGCTCTGTGTAGCATAGTCCTGAAGAAAAGTAGAGAAAAATATTTTACTCTTATAATTCATCCAATCTTTTAAACGACATGGAATGAACTGCCATGATTAGATTAGTCTTTCAGATAGTCCTTCATAGTCTACAGAGATGTTGTTCCTTTTGAAAAAGTTATAAAGTCTTCATTGAAGACACATAGTAACAAAGAATTCGGGGTATAGTAAGCATAAATATGACATTAGAGTGCTCTATCCAAAGATTTCGGAGAATTTAAAAATTGTTGATATCTGTGCATGAATGTGTGTTTATCCATTTATGTTTCCCGTTGTTACATGCCGTAGAATGAGTTCAGACTCAACGACTCCATGTACAACAGAAAGAAATACTACAGGTCCTGTGCCATCCTCACAAGCTTTATGATCTTGAAACCCGATTTTGCAGCCACTGTATCAATCCGTTTCAAGCTCTTTCTCTTTTTCAACGTCCATCTCTTTTGCCAGGCAGGATGCCCATCTTTAGGAATTGGCCTCTCCTGATAACTTACACAAAGTATGTAAGACAAAGGCCCACCATCCTTGCTTTTAAGGGATATTCTAGCTTTTCATGGTAAAGTCAAGAATCTTCACCAACAATATCATTTAAGGGTATCTGTTTGTCACCAATCCCCTTATTAATTATTCAACTTTCATATACATATACAATGATTGAACATATCATGTTTTAGGTCAGGGGCACCTGAGTCCTCAAAGTAACATCTTTGTTCTCTAATACTTAAAAACAATTTTGTGTAGTAGATTGCCCAAGGAAGTACACCCTTTGATTTGTTTAACTACTGCCTCCATACATTTTAATTGATATATAAGTAAAATGAAATCTTGGCTATTTCCATCTTTTTTCTATTTATCATGATAGTTTTTAATTGGACTAACTGTTAAGACGTTTCCTTACATTGAGGTGTAATCCATGTTAAAGGAGATATTTTACTTATTATGGAACAGATGTCTGAAAAACTATCAGAATGGACCTCCATCTTATGTCACAGAATATCTGTATATGTACATCAACTTCTGTGTATGTTTGTGCACACATGCGTGCACACGTGTGTGTGCTTGGGTTGTCACTTTTTTATTTTTCCTCTTAGAAAAAATGTAGAAACCTCCACACCAACTTCTATTTATGTTCATTATATCATCACAAAAAGGCAGCATCTTAACACTCCATGTGAGTGGTTTAACTTCAGGAAGAAAGGAAATGGGGAGAGGAAAAAAGGATGTTTCCTTTCTGTAAAGCATTTTGACAGGAAATTACATTGCACAAATTTTGGTCATTTAAAAGAAATGGCATAATACTGACTTGGAATCAAAGTGAACGTTTCACACTCTGACTGAAGGCCTTCAACGAAGAAGGCAAGTTCTCCCTTTCAGCTGTGCAGTCCCAAAGTTCTTGTTGGTTTGTCCATTCATTTTTTGGTATAATATTGTTGTTGTTGTTGCTTACAGTATTGGGGATTAGAGTTGGGGTTTTTGCTTACTTTGTAAACAATAGAGCTTCTTTCTTTCAGCTGAGTTATTTGGGCATGTGTTAGTTTAGGTTTCTCGGGTTAGAAATACCTCTGTTCTTGGCTAAGCATGAAAACGAATTCCCGCTGAAGCCTAGGTTGTGATCCCAGTGAGTTGTGTATAAAGGACAGATGTTTCAGGTTTTACAGGGCACCCTGAGGGCACTTCACACCTTCAGATGGAGACCTGAGGCCAGAGAAACTACAGCACTGCTGGGGGACAGCTTGAAAAGAATAAGGTGGGTTTTAAATGGCTTTCAGGGCCCCGGGCTGGGAGGCATGGTCCATGGTACTGGTTGACCATATTGACTGAATTAAGCCCACCTGGCCTAGCTTTGGGGCCCTCCTAAATATACTGGTTATTTTCTCAGAGGCCCTTTAGCCTTGAGCAGCTTCCAAATTCCTGTAAAGAGGGAGGAAGGCTTTGGCATGTAGAGGGATGACCTCTGGTTTCTGCTTCTAGCGACCTGACTTTATCTTCTGACTCTAACTGGGGAAGCTGCCATCCATTACCCTCTAGGTTTAGGTTGCAGGAATGTATTCTCAGTTCTTTTTGTTAGAGGCACTGTTAAGGGAGGGGAGGAGTAGAAGGAAACATGTTTTATAACCCTTTATAATTCTTAATCTCTAAACTCACAGTTCATAATCCTCAGACACAATTTAAATAATAGATTTTAAGAGCTGCCTTTAAATCACCTGTACCATTTTCTCTAACGTTGCTTTGTTGACATGGTGAATGCCTCTCATTTTTGATATTCAATTGTATCAGTCTTCAGTGAATATTATTGCCAAGTACTTTGTGATTATGATGTTTTCACCATTAAGTAGATTGATGGGTTTTGCTGTGATGGTTTTTAATAAAGGAAGGGGATGTTGTTTATATTAAAATGCTGTGAGGAAATGTACTCAAAGTATCATTTGTGAGTTGGTGTAAAACAGACTACATGGATCAGGTGTTAGTTAGTCTCCTCTGCTAACAAGAGACCGCTTGTTCAGCATGTACTGACTGTTCAGACTAAAGAGAAGCCTTCACTTAGATCAAAATCTACAGAACAGAGACTATTGCTTCCATCCCAACATTCCTCCTCAGGATTTATTGTTCAGGGGGTATTTAAGTGATTCTGAAGCCCAAATTTGGAGGAAAAATTAGTTAAGAAATTTGAGGATTGGGCAACAGTATAAAGCTCTTCAGGGAGAGCATAGACACATTATTGTTTTGAAGGAAAATGTTAAGGGAGAGTCAAAAGCCAGAGCCTGAAATATCACCATACTGAGCCAAGATGTAAAATGAAATTCCTAGAAACAGAAACATCAGAGAAATGGCGATGACGTTGTCAAGGGGACACCCTGTCTCTATGGAAAAGATAATAAATATGTTTGACTTTATGAGCTATATGGTTCTGATAGAACTTTATTTATGGACAAAGAAATTTGGATATTTAAGAAATGTTCACGTCATGAGTTACTATTGTTTTCAGATTTTTCCTAAGAGGTAAAAAATGTATAGAACGTGGTTGGTCAATGCATTGTATATTCAGTGAGTTTCTTTGATGCCATCTTATCTATCACAGCATCAATTATTTTGTGGAAGTTTCAGGATAAGAGATGAATTTTTTTATGTACAAGCTTTTATAATTCTCCCAAACCAGGATTCGGGTCAAAAGAAAATTTAGTTGTTTATAATTTTCCCTTCAATTATTTTTCTTTTTTTAATGTGGGGAGGTGTGGGGGGGGCTCAGTTTTAATTTTATAATGCATGTGTGCTTATTAGAAAAATGTTCTAGTATTATGAAGAATTAATGAAATGGTTCAATTTGACTGTTTTTTATGTGTATATCAACCTTCAAATTTTGACTGCTGCCAGTGACTTGAATGAATTATTCGAGAAGAAGAAAATGAATGAATGAAACTTTCATACTTGAATAAAATATTCTAGAAGAAGAAAAAAGAAAATGCAGTTTTCTACCTTGCTCAGGCAGGGCTAGTTCAGATATGCATGTGAGTGGGGTTAAATCACTTCCTGACCTTTTGACTAAGCTCAAGTGCACATTTAATTACTTCTAAGTAAAAATAGCTAAGGGAAACAGTAAGTCAAGCACTTGACTACTGAGGCTATGGTGAAGGCGGATCAGGCAGTTACTTCCTATTTGAGTTTTTAAACCTTGGAATCCCTGAAAAGCAATTTCTGATCTATCCTATAAGGCTGTGATGAGTTGGAATCAACTTACTAACTGGGTTTATTTTAAGTCAAAATGTAGCCATTCTAAATTCAGATAAAATAAGGAAAACATTAAAAATAATTTAACTATTTCAGTACTGTTATAATAGGCATAAATAACTTTAAAATATTTTAAATGATTTTCTCATATTAAAAGTGAATGCCTAAATGGTTGTCGCAATTGGGACTTCACATTAAAAAAGAAAAATCTGCTAAAGAGTGTGCTCATTTCTCCTAAGCTTACAGTTACTGTAGGAGCTATGCAAGAACAAAGATTAAAGGACTCATTATTTAGAATTACTGGGACTTTATCTGTATACCTGGAAGTTTAATTAATAGTCTCCCTCATTTGACCCAGAAGGCCATCTAAGATTACGTCACCAATGAGGTCATTAAGATATGTCAGGAAATTGTTCAAGCTTCAGAAGTGTTGCTCTTACTGATTTATTTGGATCGCTATAGTAGATATTAACTTGCATGTCTTATTGAAAGGTAGGAAGATAAAAGGGGTTGTCTCCACTGAATGCCTACCCTAAACAAAAATTAGCTGACCACGTCACAAGAAAGGGATTTGAAAGAAAGACCTTTACACATTAGATACCTCTGCAGTGGGGACCGTCCAAAACTGGGCATGCTCCAACTCAGGTCACCTAGGTGCAGGTGAAAATACCAGCAAGATGACATGTGTCTACCTGACCTCAGCCACTAAGAATGGCCAATACCCTAAAATGTGCCCCCTCAAGTGGGGGTAGATGTGAATAAAAAGTAGAGGCCAAGGGCAGTAGCTATGTTGTTTGTTCCTGTATTTCCTCCATGTGTTTTGTCACAGTCCCCCAAAGTAGCCGGCTTAGGTAAGGAACTTTCCCATGGCCCCCACCACGCGGCCTTGCGTGCTTTCCAGGGACAGTGTGTACTGCCTGAGGCTGTATTACCCCAAACTTCCCTTTCCCTCATAATAAAGTCACCTGGTTATAGAAGTGCTTCTGCCATGTGAATTCTTTCGGCATTGAGAAGCCCAAACCAAAGAAAGCCATCTCAATAACTTAACATTTTGATTATCTTTTTTTAAACTTAATAAGATATCATTTTAACTGTTTTATTGTAACTTGTTTCTTATAAAACTATCTGCTTACCTATAGGCCTAATTTAGATTTACCTTTATAATTTTTAACTTGATGCTTTTTCAAATTAGTATTTCTTAAATACTAAATAAAGAATAAAAAGGAAGTTGTTTTGTCTTAAAGCAAAATGTCTGGGTATACTGGATCCTGAAAGATTGAAGGTGTGTAGTAAGTTGTAGAAGGTTTGAAAGAAAGTGAAATTCACTTTGATGTAGAAAATAAGAAACAAAGAAACGTCTCAGATCTTATGATATTGGATCAAATTTGGTGCATTTATTCATAAGATAGAAAAAGGCTGGTGAATCCTTCGCTTCCCAAATGTGGAGCCCTGCCGTGGAGACACTGGACTGAAACAATAATTCCCCCAAGCAGAGCATCAAAGCAGATAGGCAAGTTAACAATCACTGATGTACTTGTAGGAATTCACTCCTAGGTAGCCTGGATCCTCCCCAAAGATCCAGGGTTATGTCCTGCAATTTGCACCTCAAAAGGCTCAGCAGGCCAGCAGTTAGTTAATATATGAAGACTGCTCTTAGCATTTAAATCTCCAAATTTCAGGCTTTCAGGAAATTGAGCTCTAAAACATTCCAATGGACTGAGTACTGGTTCACAGTGATCCTACCGGACAGAGTGGAACTGTCATGGTTTACAGGAGTGGGACTCCAGAAACTTAGCAGACCTGTTTATGAAAGACAGTATTGAAAGTTGCAATAATCCACAAATGAACCATTTTCCCTAGATAATTTTCATAAAACAGACTTTAAGTCTTAAAAATAAACAAACAAAAATATCAGATTAATACATAGACCATGTAATGATTTTGACAGGTCGCTAGGTTAGAGATAAATGCCTGCACTACCTGAAAATTGGCTGTCCATGCCACAAAAAATTGGGGGTTGGGAAGAAATTAGGCACACTAATTAGATGCTTATAGGAAAATCCAGAACTGAGCATGCTCAGACACAAGTCAGCTAGGCTCAGTAGGAAGCGAACCTTGGCCCCCACACAGTGGTAGGCACCATTGTAAGGTTTCTCAAGTGGGTAATACCTTGGTTCTTGGCTTCACATGATGAAAGAATTCACGCCAAAGCCCATTTTGTAATCCAAGTGGGTTGTTATGAAGGACAGGACACGTTTCAGGTTTTTACAGTGTCAAAAGGGTTCACAACCGACATGAGCAAACTTGTGGAAAAGCACAGCTGCGCGTGTGGGACATAGGGAGGATCCCTGGAGGCCAGAGAGCAGGAGGGGCAGAGCACAGGTCCAGGGAGCTCTGGAACAAGAGAACGCAGGCACAAGAGTGAAAGGGTGAGAGAGAGTACCGGAGCTTGCTCCCTGACTTCACCCTAGCCACCCTCTGGCTTGGGGAAGAGGGGTTGAAGATATTGGTTGACCGCGTTGGGTGGGATGAGCCTACCTGTGTGATGTCATGAGCCTGGGCCTAGTTTGGACCCCCCAAGGTGTACCTCCCACATGGCTTGAGGCTTAAATAAGAGTATGCTCAGTTTGGGGGTTTTCATAGGTATCTAATGGTTGTCTGATTTCTTCCCAACATCATCACTGGGGGCCTTTTTGGCTATGGGAGGGCCAGCAAAATGTCCCTACATCTCTTCACTGACATTTCCCCACTGAAGGAGAATGGACCCACACTCTGCCTACTTCCCACTGACAAAAGGGACATGACCTGGGCCTTTGGTCCACAGCCTTCCTGCTCTGTTGGTAGGAGTTGTCCACGTAGGGGCCCACAGTGGATGGGGTTGGGGTATTTCAGGAGCAGGTGATCCTGGGCTTGGCCCCCTTGGCTCAGTGTCATTGGTGGCCTGCTGACCTCTGGAATCAACAGAACAAGTGAACAGTTGAGGTCAGGATGGGGCAATGTTGTGTGAGATAGCAGTGCCCTTGGAAGTGTAGGTTAGTATCACTGGACTCTTTGAAAAGAAATCTTAGGACTGACAGGCATTGTGCTAGTTTACTTTAAACACAAGAATTGTGTGAAAGCATTTACTAGTTTAAAGACTCTTGTGGGTCCTTTCTGTGGGGCCCTTATCTGTCTAGGGGTGTCGGTGAAACATCATCTTAAGACCGTCCAGTGGTGACAGTTCTTCTCTGTTTGTTTCTGCAGGGCCCAGTTGCAATGGCTTCCTTGTTTTCACCCGTGACTGTTGGATCCAAACACTTTTCCCTAGAACTTGAATGGCAGTGGGGCTAGAGAGAATTAATGGGAAGGGACTCTGTCAGACTGGCTCTGTTACAAGAAGGGACCCTTCCAGACTGGCTGGAGCTGGGAATTGAAGGATCTGTCCTTCCAGGATTTTTAATAAGAATGAGGTCTCCTGGCAGACACAAGGGTGGTAGCGCCCCACCCCTCTTGGGCCTGGAGGAGCCCATAATGATGGAATGCCTCCTGGCATGGGGCTGCCCTTATGGCATATTCTGTTAAAGCAACCTCAGATTCTCCAGCTGGCTCTATAACAAGGAAAGGCCACTCACATAAAACTGCATAGAGCCTTAAATATGTAGGGTGCTATGGGCAATTCTGAGATATAACAGAGCTGTTGGCTGTGCATCTTTCCAGTTTATCCAAGTTTCCTATGTCCATTTCCTGAGGGTTACTTTCAGTGTTGGTCAATCCCCACTACCTGCCCTGATTACTAAGGCTTCCTGGTGCAGTGGAGACGATAGGGTCTTCCTAAGTGTTGAGAGACTACCTGAGTGATTTGAGAGATGAAAGCAGACCTGTTATCACTCAGTACTGATTTGGGAAGCCCAAATTACTTCCTGAATTAGCCTTGGGATACTTCATGAACCTTCTCAGTGTAGGTGGGATATGCTTTAATCCATCAGGTGTCTACAAACACTAGAAGCTACTTAAATCCTGGGAGATCTGGAACCTGGGTAAAATCTACCTGCCAGTCTCCCCAGGGTAGGATCCATTGTGCAAGGTGACTTCTCAGCGCCCCTTGAGAAATGCTGGTCTGGCTGGTGGGACAGTGAGAGGTTACTGACTTGATAGTCGAGGTTAATTTGGCCTCACAGAACTGTTGAGTACGCAGGGTCGAGGAGAGTTGATAGCTAAGGTGAGCGGTGCCACGGAAATCTTTTATGACTTTCCACTGCAGTCTTTGTGGCCATAGGAGTTCGTTGCTGGTTTTCTCACCATCCATCAGTTTGAAGGAAGAATTCCTGGGTTTTTTTCTTGTTCCACTTCATCTTGAGAGGAATCTAGAAGAGGAATCTGGTTTGGGGGAATTAAGGCATTTATGGAGACTAGGAGTTTCATGCCCAGGGATGCCTGTCTGGCTGCCCTGTCAGCTCCTTGGTTGCCCGCGGCGGCTTCTGGGTCACCCTTCCAGTGGCCTCGGCAGTGCACTACTTCCATTTCAGCTTCTAAGATGCCCTGATTCGGCCCCCTTACTTGATGGGACTTCCCTGAGTGGTTAGATATCCTTTTTTCTGCCAGATTAGAGTATGCTTGGAGGACTGAAAACCCATATGTAGAATCAGTGTACAGCATTAATTTCTTTCCCTCTGCTAGCTCAAGGCCCCTGGACAGAACTATGAGTTCAGCCAGTGGGACTGAACTACTCAGGAACAGATAATTTGGTTCAGTGACTTGGCAGAGGGAAACAAGGATGTAACCAATCCCGCGCACTCTATTGGTCACAGACCTGCTAATGTCAGAGAACCAGAAGCAGTCTGCTACAGCAAGCAGATGGTCTTGAAGGTCTGGCAGAGGCAAATTATTAGTAGACAGTAGCTCAAATGAGCAATGGAGTAGCTCAGAGTCCTCCCAAGGGTTAGGGATAACATAGCTTAAATGAGGATGCTACATGTCTGGATGGTGCATCAGGAGTCTTGATAACAGCGGTTCTCAACCTGTGGGTCATGACCACTGGGGTGGGGGTTGAACAACCCTTTCACAGGAATCACCCAATTCATAACAATAGCAAAATTACAGTTATGAAGTAGCAACAAAAATAATGTTATGGTTGGGGATCAACACAACATGAGGAACTGTATTAAAAGGCCATGACATTAGGAAGGTTAAGAACCACTGCTCTGTAAGGCTTTGGTACTTTAATAGGCGACTATCAGAAAGTCAGTTATAGCCTTTAGCTTGTAGCACTTCGGAGATGCTATGGTTAGTCAGGACCTCTACAGTTCCTCCTTCTTGGACTAAGAGGGCCCTGCTTCCTATTGCTCACAGGCAAGGTGGCCAGCCGGCTGAGGTAAGATCTAACCTTTTTGATAAAGATGTGACTGGCTGAAGCTGGGATCCTATCTTCTATATTAGGACCCCCAGGACTGCTGCCTCTCTTTCATGACCATATAAGGAAACCTTTGTTGTAGGGTCTGGGGGACCCAATGCTGGAGCCTGCAGCAGACTGGTTCTAAGTCACTTCTCCCTTTCAGGCTGTCACATAGGCGTTTCACTGGGAGTCCATAGTTGGGAATCCAGATTCTATACAACCCATGAGGCCTAGAAACACTCAGAGCTGTCTCCATGTTTCTGGCTCAGGCAGCTCCTCTATTGTCCTTACTCTTTCCAAGGAGAGCCCTTTCTTTCCTTTTGATAAAACTAGTCTGTGGTAGTTACATAATCTGGTGTCAAGTTGAGGATTAAGAATGTAGGGGTGGAGTCTGGACTATCAATCAGTATATAGCAAATGACTTTATAGATATGTATCAGAAATGTGGGCAACTATTGGACTTATGGACTTGATCTGGACTGGGCTGGGTTATTTTCTCAATATTCAACTGCTCTTGTATAGAAAATTCTTTCTGATATATGTATGAGTATCTATGAATTTGTTTCTCTACCCAGATTAACACATTATGGTACTGCGAGTGGGATACTAGAGAAACAAATCCTAAAGATGGAGAATAGATGTCTGTTTGAATTCTGCCTAATGGTGGTTGTTCTTCTTTGGCTAAACAGAAGTCAAATATGTCCTTGCAGTTTACTTGGTTGTTCCTTGGAAAGAATATGGGAAGTTTCAGTTAATTACTGTTTGGTTGTAGTCTTCTGTTATTTCTTTGTGAAATGGCCAAATGGAATGCTGTTAAAATCTACTTTAAGCTCAGGGGTCGAAGCCCCACCTGGGATTTCTCAGAGACAATGCTGGTCAAAGGGGCTGAAAGAAAGCCTGGACCTGGTTTGATGCTCCCAGAGGTTTAATTCCACATTTTTATATCAATAGAATAACTCAGATAAGGGTTAAGATAAGATAAAACAGCCTGTGCCATCATGAGGCATCAATGGGATCAGGGATCAGGCATCATCAGAAGAAAAAAAATCTTACCATAGTGAATGAGGCAGGCAGTGCAGAACGGAGACCCAAAGCCCATTTGTCGGCCACTACTAGAGATCCCCTTGCAGAGGGGTCTAGTGGGGGTGATGAGTCAGTCAAGGTGCGATGTAGCACCAATGAAAAATACAACTTTCCTCTAGTTCCTAAATGCTCTCCCCCTCCCCCCGGCTATCATGATCCAAATGCTACCTTGCAAGTCTGGCTAGACCAGAGGATGTACACTGGTACAGATAGGAACTGGAAGCACAGGGAATCCAGGGTGGATGATGCCTTCAGGACCAGTGGTGTGAGTGGCGATACTGGGAGGGAAGAGCGAGAGGGGGTTGGAAAGAGGAAACCTATTACAAGGATCTACATGTGGCCTCCTTTCTGGGGGACAGACAACAGAAAAGTGGGTGACGGGAGAGATCGGATAGGGCAAGATATGAAAAAATAATAATTTATAAATTATCAAGGGTTCATGAGGCAGGTGGCAGTGGGAAGAGAGGGGAAAAATGAGGAACTGATACCAAGGGCTTAAACAAAGAGCAAATGTTTTGAGAATGATGAGGACAATGAATGTACAGATGTGCTTTGCACAATTGATGTATGTATGGATTGTGATAAGAGTTGTATGAGCCCATAATAAAATTATATAAAAAGATAAGATAAAAAGGACTGAACATGACTGTTCTAAAATTGAGTTTAGTATCTGATTCTACTTTGTTTAATACTAATTTTTTGTCCTTGTGATTGATAGAAATGTTTATTGGGAAGTATGAAAATAGAGAGCTTGTAAGCCCACTTGTCTTCAGCCATTAAGGACCCAATATGGGTTTAGGGCATGCCTGTGAAGAAGGCTTTGAGAAGGCTTGCCCCACCCAGTACTTTGGAGTACTCAGGATTTTTGTAGTCAAAGACTCTTGCCAAAGGGACCATTGTTGACAGACTGAAGAAAAAGGAACTCATTGGCTTTTGGAAGTTTGAATTCTAGTGGTTTTTGTGAGAAGCTGGAAAGTATCTGGAACCAGTTTCCTGGGGGGTCCTCTAAGCCTGGATCAAATTTTCATTTGAAGGAAAGGCCCAAAGGACCACCTTCTTCCTGTCACGCAGCAGTGTCCTGCCGCCACCCTCGTTGGAAAAACATGACCTATACTGATGTCCAATGGATCTCCATGAAAACTCATGATCAGAAAAAGGTAGAACTAACTCATCTCTGAATAGGTAGCTTCACGTCTGCTTGTAGATAAGCAAGTGAGGGCAGCCTGCCTTTGCAGAAAACCCTTCACATTGCTGCATGAGCTCCTAAGGGACAATCTTCTGAGTATTGTCTTGCTGATCATGCATTGTGACCTAGTTTCTTTTCAGCTGCTGGGAACCTGTCTAAGTGCTGTAGGATATTTAAAAATCGAGATTATGTCTTCCTGAAATGAGCAGCCTTCTACACAGACCACTTTAGAAATATGTGATTTGGAAACACAAAGGGAAACAACCTCTATTTTAAAGAAATCCCTTGTAGATTTCAGAAACAAAAATACTCCTTTTGACTCACAGCTACAGAGACAAGGTCTATTATCCACGGTCATTAATGTAAATCAGTGGATTCTGGTTCAAATATCTTGCTTTGGGGTTTGCCAAATAACTTGCAATTTGAGACTACCATGTGTTTTCCTATTTTCTTTTGCGTTTTGTGATGCACCTTAGGTCTGCAGATAATTGTGTCTGAATGATAGCTTCCTGTATTTACCCTTACTGATTTCTTAAGCACAGTTCTGTCATTTAATGTTTGAATCTGTACAAGTGAACGTTTCATGTATTTTAGTCTAAAAGGCTTTATGAGTGTTTTAAATTCCCTACCACTGAATAGATTAATGCTATTCTTAAAGTACCAGATGTCCCATAGAGGTTAGTTATATTTTTTCGCTAATGGATAATGTTGCCTCTGAAGTGGACCACAAACTAGATAGATCTATAGAGAGAGATATACACACATCACTCCCAGTGGGTGTGTCCTTCAGCCCACTGAAACAATATCTATGGTTGGTTCCCCTTATCACTCCTCCCTGGCCACACTCACAGATAGTGAAGGTCAATAGTACAACCAGAGGTGTTGTGAGACTGTATAATTCTTTTTTTTTTTTTTTTAGAGACTGTATAATTCTAAGGATTAAATTGAGTTAGCATTTGCTTTTAAAATTATTTGGGATCTAATATCGTGAGCATAGTATATTCTTGAGTGTGCAAAACTCTTTGGAAAGCAAAATTATATTCTTCTCTAAAATTATTTGTCAAGTGGTTTTCTCAGGGTATAGTGGAAAGTTACACAAATGATAGACTCCATTTCCAATGCAGAAATTATTTTGGATTCAAATAAGTTTGTAAGCCTGAACCTTGTATAGCCTTATATAGGGGCTCTCTTGCTCAGTACCCCTTTTTGATCATGAATCTCATTTGAAAGTATTTCCTTAAGCACATCTAACTCTTTATTGCTTTGCTAGCCTATCTGTCTCATCTTCAGAGTTTGTTCAGGTTTTTCTCTTCACCCACAGAAACATAACTTATCACAAAAAAGTATTTTTTCACTAGAGAACAGTCTATTCACTATCGATATTTAAGACACCAAATGGTGAAGTTAAACAGCTGAGCATCATTAAATTTCAAACAGTTGGTTGAGAGAGTAAGGAGCAAGACAGACTGAGTGATATCACCGATATGGTGAAGACTGAGTCTAGGCTGACAGGTCAAAGTCATGTGAGTACTTGGTTTTATCTTAAATTCATGTCCTCTCTCACCCTCATACAAACGGAGTGAATAGCTTGTTCAGATGTTGAGTATTAAACATGTTGAGTTAAACTGAACAAAGCACCTGTAGACTTGTTAATAATTATAGAGGGTGCCATCTGACACATATAGCCTGTTTAAATAAAATATTGGGCATTACACTGGCCAACATACATTTTGGTGCCTCAACTGTTAGACTTGTTTCTAGGTGTATTTGACCTGATGATTCCAAAATTGGCACCAGTGTACTCCCATCAGCTCTAGTTTTTGACATAAAAAAACACATGTAATATACCATTCCTTACTCTGCTCAGCCATGAAAAATAAGGATACTTTAGGGTAGTGCTTGTTAGCTGGCCTCGGGTAGAGAAAGTGCACTGGCTATATTTAAAGCCATTTTATGTTGTACTTAAATATTTAGGTAAAGTTATATGTGACATGATGGCTTTGAGCCGTAGACATGTTTGAATGGTGGAGATTCCATGAACTTGGAATTTTCCCTAAGCATCACTTCACAGTTACTAGAAACTGTAGCAGGTGGTTCAATTTTTTCCCTGTGCCTGAACCCATTGATGTAGCCACCGTGTCAATTCATTTTGTTCTGGACCTTTCCTCATTTTTGCCGCCCTTCCACTTTACCAAACAGGATGTGCTTCTCCAGGGACCAGTCTCTCCTGAAAGTACATTCCTCTGAGGAACACTCTGGCCTTCTTTCTTCCTGGACTGATTAGTTCATCCTTTTTGCAGTGCGTGGTACTTTAAATATTCTTCTCCAGCACAGCAATTCATATGCATCCATTCTTCTAAAGTCTTTCTGATTCAATGTCCAACGCTCACATGCATAGGATGCAATGGAGAATAACGGGGCTTGGGCCAGGAACATCTTAGTCCTCAAAGTAACATCCTTGCTCTTCAATCCTGTGCAGCAGATTTCTCTAATGCAATATGTCTTTTGATCTCTTCACTACTGCTTCCAGGAACATTGATTGTGGAGCAACGTAAGACAAACCGCTGGATAACTTCAACCTTTTCTACATTTATCATGATGTTACTTATTGGTCCAATCATAAGGATTTTGGTCTTCCTTACATTGAGTTGTAATCTATACTGAAGGCTACAATCCTTGACCTTCAGTGAGCAAGATTTTCTCATCTGCACACCTCTGGTTGTTACTAAGCCATTCTCTGAGCTTCATGTCACACTGTTCTTCATATAATCCAGCTTCTCTGATAATTTTGTTCAGCATACAGCTTGAATAAGTATGGTGAGAGGATATAAACCTAATGCACATTTTCCTAGTTTTAAACCATGAAGAACTACTTGTTCTGTTCTCACAACTGTCTCTGGATCCAAGTACAATTTCTGAATGAGCCTAATGAAGTGTTCAGGAGTTAATGTCTATAATTAATTATACTTTATAAATTAGTATAACTTAATAACTAAAATACAGTGGAACATCATATATAGGAATCTAGAGCTGATGCAGTCTATCCAATGCAATTTTCTGAATCAGCACCAATATAACCCCAGAAACATGCCTAAAAGCCAAGATATCAAGGGAACAATGTTGTTGGGTTTGTTAGATTGAATTAGGCAATGGTTTATAGATCAATGCAAACATAGCTAAAGGGCCTGCATTCTTAGTTCCTGTGATAAAATGCAACTGTCAGTAAGCGTGTCGGCGCTGGTTACTGTTTGGGCTAAAGGAGCCACCACGACAGTCCTCAGTGAGACCCATCTGATATACAGCACAGGAGTGATGGCGAAAGCTTCACAATATAAGAATATTAACTAGAAACTATGATCAGACTTGATCTTAGGTCTGTGGTGCTGCTACAGGGCCAATTCTTCCCTGTCCCATAAGGTCACAATGAGTAGGCACCCATTTAATGGCAGTGAACATGTTTTGTTTGCTTATTTTATGTTTTATGTTGAAGTACCACAAATAAATGGATTTAACAAAAAATTTTATATTTCTCACAGTACTTGGAAGACTAAAGTCCCCAAATCAGGTCACCAGCTCTAGGATAATGCTTCTTCTTAGCACCGGTTCCGGGGGAAGGTTGTTGTCTCCTTGCAGCAACTGTATCCCCAGCGTTCCCTCAATTTCCTGTAAGCCATGGCATAATCCTGCCTTAGCATCTAGGGGGTTGTCGGCGCAGGGCCCTTGGTGTAAAGAATGTGCTGTTCTCCTGGCTCACCTTTTTCCTGTTATTGTTTCTTTTAATGATTTTACTGGCATATCATTCATATATCATACAACAGGTTTGGTAGCAGGGCAGCTAGAAAGAAGGCCCTCAGAGAGAGGAGTTGCCATGGTGGCTGAGGCAGAGGGATTGAGCATAGGAACAAGGGGGGAGATGGTGCAGCAGTACTCAGTGTTTCCTGTTGTTGAGCATCGGGTGGCTGTTGAGTGGGAACCGACTGGGTGGCACCCAACAATTACGACAACGTACAAACTTGCAGCTCAGTCATATTAGGAGGAGGTGTGTAATCATTAGCTCAACCAATGTCAGAACATTTTCTTTTGTATTGTACTCATTGTTAGCCCCCATTTTCCCTGACAATCCTCTGTCATGCCTCTGGATAATTATTAATCCAATTGGTCTCACTATAGATTTACTTATCTTGGAGTACATATACAGAAAATCATATAAAACAAAAACAAGAAAAATAAGAACAAAAGAAAAACAGTGATGAAATAAAACAGATAAATCTTAATGGAAAAGAAAACAGAAAATACTGAAAATGGGAATGACTTTAACATGGATCAGAGTAGCTCAAATGATAAGGTGTTACATTTTAATGTAACTGCATCTGCCAAAATTGCTTTTGCATTGTTCCCTGTCTAATAGCAAGTCTATTCACATCCCTGGGTAATCGTCAGATGTGGTTTGTGTTAGTCCAGGTTGAATATAGAAGCAAATTCATTAACACGCATATGTTTAATAGAGAGTTTTACATACAAGTCAATATACATTAAGAAAACATCTTAGCCCAGTCAAGATCAAGTCCATAAGTTTGATATTAGCCCATAAATTTGATATTAGCTCATATGTTCACTACTAGTTCATAAATTCTTCTACAGACTCAAGCAGCACGTTCAATGATGGGGAAAGGAGGAAGATCACAGGGTCGTGAATGAAAAGTCTTGTTGAAACATCTCAGCACTGGTATGGTTCTCCACGTGGCTCCTCCAGCTCCAGGGCTCTGGCTGCCATCACTGTGGCTCCATGTGGCTTGTCAACAGGAATTTGAAGCAGAGAGGGAGTGTGTCCCATCCCCAGGGAGGAAGATAGGAAAACTCCCAAATCCTCATGAGAAGTCCACACCCACAAGAAGGCATCAATCAGGGTAACCTCCACCCCTATAACCTATTTAACAAGTTGACCTGAAATTATGTTACTATCACAGGGTTCAACATAGGCTTAATTCATGCGGGGACCCTGCAAAAAGATTTTGGGCTTCTACTGTGTGTTAGGCTGGGTTGACTAGAGATACAAATCCAGTGGCACTCATGGATGTGTGAGAAAGAGTTTTATATCAAGAAAACTTTCTAGTCAAGTCCAACTCAAGTCCATAAGTCTGATGCTAGACCATAAGTCCCCTTTGAGACTCATGCAGTCACAAGCAGTGATGGAGAATTCAGGAGGGTAACAGTCTGGCGGCTGCAAGGTCATGTGGATCAAGTGGAAGTGCTAACATCGCAGGTCTCTGGCATCAGTCGGGGCCAGCCAGCAGGAAGGTAAAAGTATATAGAGAACGGGAGGTTCCCAGGGCCCTCCTTAGGAGAAGACCATGTCCACCAGGAGGCATCATGGCGCTGTGACCTGATCGACAGGTTAAATGCCACCCTACAATTTCATGTCGTTAAGTTGACGTAAAATTGTGTAACTCCCACACACTGCCATCCATGACTTCCTGCAAATTCAGTGTTCACAACTTTAGTTCTGACTCTGCTGCAAAATCTCTCTCCTGCTCTGATATGTCCAGGCAACTGTGGTATCTGGAACTGAAGAAGGGATTCAGGGATCAGAAACCACAAGCAAAAACAGAAGTTTATTTATAAAGGACAGAAAAGCACCCCATGAAGCACACCACTCCTTGTGGGCGTGGCTTTCTCATGAGGATTCTGAGTACTTCCTCACTTTCTCCCTAGAAGTGGGCCTCACTCTCTCTCACTGCTTCTCATTCTTGTTGACAAGACACATGGAACCAGGCTAATGGCAGCCAGAGCCCTGAAGATTCATCCGCCCTCACTAGATCCACAAGACTTTCACCCACCAGCCTGTGATCTTACTGCATCCGGCATCATTGCAAGTGGCTATGTGAGTCTTAAGAGGAATTTATGGACTAGTACTGGACTTATAGGATAACATCGGGCTTGTGGATTTGATCTGGACTGGGCTGGGATGTTTTCTTAATACACAATTACTCTTTGCTACAAAGCTCTTTCCTATACGTATACGAGTCCCCTTGAATTTGTTTCTCTAGTCATCTCTTATAAACTATGAAGGATGTTGATTGTATCAAAGGAGAGAATTTAAAGTCCCAGTTGTCTATAGCACATAGCTTAGATCACAAAGAGTTGGTTAGAAACAAGGTCAAGATTGTCCAATTAGAAACATAATATTGGAAGTGTTCCACTTTTGGGTTCTATATAAATATTGTCAAGCATTCTTTCCCAATGGTATGCTCATCCAGGTTTGCTCAACAATAGAAGTGTAATTGCCTTTTCTGAGACAGATATGTCCACTTCCCCTCATGTTTTCCAGTAAACTCCATAATCATTCTTCTAGGGGTATCTTTGACTTGGGGTGTCTGTGGCAAATAGTTTATGGCAGCAACTTGTTGGATTCCTCCCTGTCCCTCAAACTTGAAACATTGCCCCCGGCTGAGGAGCTGTCTCCTCTGGCAAAGTAGTTTCTAAGATGTCTAAATAAGGAGGGGGAGATACACTTCACAGACATGACACGGCCATACTCTGTCCCTTTTTACGCATTTTAAAGTTGTTTCGGGTTTTATTATTTCCTGCTTTCTGATTCTTCTTTCTTGATTGTACTGAGGTCCCGTGACATCTTCTTTCTTGTTATTACCCTATGTAGCTCACGAATAGTAGACAAATATATAGTCCTATAAATTGTATGTTGCCTTGTTGACATTCCTGCTATTCATTCTGCCTTATTAATATCCAAGAAGGTGGGATTTATCACTCATAGAATAATTACATCCTACTGCAAAGGGACGGACAATTACGTAGCCCCTAAAGTCATGGGCTAGTCAAGTTGACCTGTATTTCGGGAGGGTCACAATTTAATCCATAACACGCATATACAAACAACATTATATGCTGAAACAAACTACTCTTTTAGTCATTTTCATGGGGAAAAAGAGGATATTGAAACAAAGGATAACAGCACAAATGCATAAACAAGCAATAACCAAACAATCAGTAATCTGAAAATGAAATAGAAAAAATGTCACAGCCATTCAGAGAATTGTTGTGGAACCAATAACAAGTTATAATGCTCAAGAAGCAAAACTCATAAGCAAATAAAACAACATTATTCTCTAAAGTCGTTTGTAAATAATTTTCTCAGAACACAGTGGAGAGTTATAGAAATAATGGTTTGTGCCCTCCATGCAGAATTTATTTTCAGTTCAAATTGGAGTTTGAGGTTCAGACCTTAGCATTGCTGCCCTCTCATGCCTGGAGCCCTAGACTGATTTGGGATAATCTTCCTTAAGAGAAAGGAGCCCTGGTAGTGTCCGCTTATGCATTGGATCAGAGCTCGAGACACCAGCAGCTCCATGGAAGGAAGATGCGATTTTCTACACCAGGAAAGTTTCAAACTTTGACACCCATGGAGGAAGTACATTGCTGCCCTCAAGGACCACTGTAAGTTGGAACACACGTCCAGGCAGTGAGTTTGCGTATGTGTGTGCGTGTGTGCATATGTGGTATGAAAGTAGCTTGATAATCTGGCAATGAGAACATTAGGAGCAACTAAAGAGCCCTTGGCAGGGTCCAAGTATATAAAAAGAAAAGTCAGGTGTAATTAGTAGAAAAAGTAACTTGGGTAGTGCTGTGTGTTAGGCATTGAGCTACTAACTGCCAGGTTCATGGTTCAAACTTGCCAGTTTCTTCCAGGAATAAAGAAAAGACTGCATACTCCTCAAAAAATTAACAGTCTTAGGAGCTTTCTGGAAGATTGCTGAATTGGAACTGAAGTGATGGTGGCAGTAGATTTGGGTAATCAGAAGCCAACTGGCTTGAATGACTTGCAGTCACCTTAATAAAGCTAATGTTTGAGACTTCATTGCCTTAAATGATAATCTAGATCTATAGATATTATGTAAATGATAATATATATCTATAGATATATCTCTATAGATAGATAGATGAGTATGTATCAACTTTCGAACCCAGAGCATGACAGTGTGCACCATTTACTTCTAACCCTTGCTTTGAAAAAATTTTAGCAAAGAATGGAAAGGTTGCAAGGGACTGAACATGTACTTCCTTGGGCGTTTTGTCAATGGAGTCAATATGAAGGAAGATAAGAGTTTAAACTTTACTCAGGGTTCGAATCCTCCTTCAGTAATTATTCAGTGTATGATATTGGGCCATTTTATAAAGCTAGAACGTTCATGTTTGACATACTCATATTATATACGGGCGCTTCATATAGAATTTCTTAAGATAATGATTGTAAAATATAGTATACCACCATTCTCAGTTAAAGTTTCTAACTGATATTAATTTGAACTCATTAGAGGAGGTTTTAGTTAAATACCCATATAGTCAGATTTTTTGTTTTCAATTAAAATATTATCTCCAGAAATTTGCATCTTGAGGAAATCCAAAAGTAGCACTGTATTCCTTTACCTATTTTAATTTGATCTATTTTTAAATTTTTTAAAATTTGATCTATTTAAATCATTGTTTTGTGAGAGACAAATAACTATCTAATAGCCCTTCAAATGCATTATCCAAAGCAATTAGACTTAAAACATTTTTGAAGAATTTCCTAAAACTACATTTTTGTTATTGAAATCAAACCAATTTTATTTCAATTTTCCTATTCATATTTGGTTTTGTGGACATAAACAAAGACCATGTAGAGAGAGCAAACACAGGTGAGTTATTCAGAGCTAGTCAGCTAGAGGCACTTCCTTGCATTTTGCAGATGCCCAATGAGAGGTAGTGAGTGAGAGAGTTTTGTGCTCAAAAGAAAGGAAGGAAGAAAAAAAGAAAGAAAATAAGATCAATAGAACACTTTCAGTTTGCATTGCTTGGAGGGTGTTTGTCATGAAGAGACTGGCGTTGAAGCAAGACATATTATGTGATTGGATACAAACACACACAAAAAGAATCTGCAGTAATCGACCTGAGCCTGACCTTTTTGGTATTCATTGTGGTGTGGTTTCCGGGGTCAGTGGTTGTACAGGTTGAAAGTCAGATTTCCATTGTATGATATACTCTGGGCACTGTCCACTTGCATATTTAGTATTTCAGCTTTAATCACTTCTACCCATGTTAAATTTCTCACTTTGGAGTCTTAAAAAACCATCAACATCTAAAGAGTATTCAAATGCTACATTTATGATGTAAACACATTTTTTACTTTTGCTTAGGGATCATCTATTGGGGTAAAAAAACAATTGTAATCATATGAATTGAAAATTTGTTCTAAATCACTGAAGTAGATGAGTGAACACACAATATGCCTTTTGAAATCATGGTTCCTCTCAATTCATTAAAAACAAATGTGTATGCAATGTTTATGTACAAATTCCCTGGTTCACTCTCAGGAATGTTTGTTTTTAAGCAAAAGATAAAATTGTGCATTTGTCTTCCAAATTAAACCCAAACCATTGCCATCATGTTGATTGTGCCTCTGAGATACCAATTGGGGTTTCCATGACTGTATATTTATAAGTAAACCGCCTCATCTTCACCTGAGGTGGGCATGAACCACTGACTTTGTGGTTGGTGGCCCAGTGGCTAAACTATAATGTCATTAGATCCATGAAATCAATGACAACTGAACACATGGATATTTTTTCCTATGCTCTATGTAAAAGATCAAACCACGAAAAAATATTTGTTCTGAAAACAAAATTGAAATTATGTTTAGATCTTGAAGTAGCCACTAGACTTATATTAGCACATGATGCTTAAATTATTATGGTACTTATTTAAATGCAAATATTAGCTGGTAGAATTAATATAAAACTTTAGTTTAAATTTCAAGTCTTTATTTTACATATCAGTAACATATTTGGAATAATATAAATATGTTTATTTGGAATAATATAAATATGTTTATATATAAAATTACAACTAAAACATGAAAACCACTGAATACCCAAAGATTACAATTTATTTTAACTTGCTTTCAGCAATTTCAATATATTCGTCATACACATTTTTTAATGAGTTGATTATTTTATATTATTAAATATCTACTACATTTAGTTTTGGATCTATAGTGAAACATATAACAAACTGATGAATTTTCTAAATAGGATGCTTATTAATAATTAATTGTATTCTGTTAACATTTACCAAGTATCAGACTTTGTATTAAATTGTGATACTGTACAATAAAACCACTGTCAAGGTATTTTCAATTTGGTTAGATTCTTGTGTCTACATATAACATACATGTAACATGTTGTAATGATAATATATCTAAAGATTAATGTTTAAATACATAATTATATCAGTATATTTAAAAATGGTTTGGAAAAATAAAGTTGAAAGATAATGCAGTTTTTCCCTAAATATTTTGAAGGCCCCCTCATATTGTATATTAAATATTTATTAATTATATATATTTCTTTAAATTTCTATTCACTTAGAAAACATTTATTGAAAACCTACTACCTGATAGTCTGTAATTAAGTATTGAAAAAACTATTATGTATAACAAAAAATGAAATCCTTATAGAGCTAGCATTTGAGAAGATAAAAATTTAACACAGAAAACAGTAAAGGTCTGTCATGTTTGAATATTCAGTGAAGAATACTAACTAGTAACTGTTGATGGACTTGAACATTAAAATAATTTTCCAAATGATAGATTTATACATTCCAAGAATATGATCCTTTTCCTTTGTGCTATGTGATATTTCTCTTAATCTTATCTTGCAACATTAATAATATAATATTACTGTCTTAATAGCTAACAAACTATAAAATTCTATGCAATATCATCATTTATGAAACTGAAAACAAGTTTGGGCTGAAAAGTGCCCCATCTATTCAAAATTTTACAGTAGTTACAATATATTTTCTCATCTTAGAAAGGAATCTAATTAATGGATGAACTTTATCTTGATCATAATTAACATACAAGAAAACTATAGAATCTGAAGGTAGCCTTCCCATTATATTTGAAATGTAATTTGACAATTATCTATTTAAAGCTGTACTAAAGAATTCCATCTTTAATATACTAAGAAAACATGACTTAATGGTGTTCACAGTCATGAAAATAAATGAGAATGACACCAATTAAATTCAATAATAAAACATAGTAATAAGATCATATACATGGCTTAAGTAAACAGATTAATATTTAGTTATAATTTATTACAACATGCTATTTAAACGATTATTTTATGATTTAAAATATATTTATGACCACATAATAGAAATTTGCAAGCCAAAGAGATAGGGAGAGTGGTCTAAAAAGTTAACCCAAAGTTTAAATGGTTGGATTCATTTGGTCAAAAGTAAGACCTTCAAATCTACTTTTGAAAAATCAGCCATTAAAAGCAGCACGGGGTGTGGTTGTACTCTGAACACACAGCACAGGAGGTCAGCAGTGGATTAGAATTAATTCAATGGCAACTAATATTTTTGTTTGTTTGCTTGTTTTATTTCATAAAACCAAAATCCAAATTCAAAGTGACCCTATAGGACAGAGTAGAGCTGCCCCTGTGTGTTCCCAAGATTGTAATTTTTGTGGGACTAGAAAGCCTTGTCTGTCTCCTGGGGTGTGGCTGGTGGTTTTGAACAGCAACCTTGCGGTTGGCAGCCCCAAATCTCAGAGACAATGGACGAGCAGTGCTGAATTCCTCCGCTTGTTCTCAGTCACTGTGACTTTAGTTCCCCTCTGACATGGAAATATGTCAAGACGCATTCCCATCTTCACAAACTATGAGGTGTGTAAATGGATGCAAATCACTTACCCTCATGGAGTCTCAATTATGAAACACTAATTTTGGATAATACAATGAAGTGCAGTGAAAATTGATAAACTATGTCCAGTTTAGGCACAGGGCTTATAAAGTGCTTAATAAGGTAACAAAAGAAAATGTGGCTATACAGTCAATTTCAACGCTGCTGATCCCATTGGTTACAGAGTATAACGGACATCCAGAGGGCTTCTGGACGCCAGTAATTCAGGCCTTTCTTGCACAATCCTCCTGGTGGGTTCATGTAGTTACTGTCCTTAGGTGCCGTCAAATCAATTCCAACCGATAGGGGCATGTGTGCTACAGAATGACACAGGGCTCAGTCCTGAGCTCGCCTCAAGATTGTTGTTATAAGCAGGCACATCATTGCAGTCACTGAGTCAATTTAGCTGATCAAGAGTCTTCCTCTTTTTTACCTCCCTCTGTTTTATCAAGTACGGTGTCCTTTTCCACAAACGGATCTCTCCTGATAACATAGCCAAAGTGCATGAGTCTAACTCTCTCCATCCTTATTCTAAGGAGCATTTCTTAGAAGGTTATACTACTTTCAAGACCGATTTGTTTGTTCTTTAGACAGTCCATGGTCCTTTCAATATTTTTCACCAACACCATAATTCAAATGCTCCGATTCATCTTCCGTCTTCCTTATTCCATATCCAACTTTCACTGCATTTGAGGTTATTGAAAACACTATGACAGGTCTGGCCCACTTCAGTCTTCAAAGCAATATCAATAGACAGGTGCTAACTCTTTGTGTCATCTAAGATTCTCCTCTAATAGCAAACGAGCATGAAACAGTACTAAGCAACCAGTAATATTATAATTATCAACAGTATCTGCTCAATTAAATTTTCCTTTTACTATGAATCACCACCTCACCATTTCTGCAAAATTTCCTGTAGCTTTACATTCTCATTTTCACCTCTGACTCTGTTACTGTGATGGTGGGTTATCTTACTGACCTGCTTTGTGTCTGTATGACACCCACTCTCAACACAGTCACCAAAACAACTACTGACCCAATTGTCACTTACCTTTACAAACAAATAAAACAAAGTACTTAATGAAGTAAATTATCATCCTGACATGGCCTTTATATGTCTATCAGCATTATTAGTATCTACTGAGGATTGATCAGACTTTAAAACACTGATTTCCAAACATTGTGTTGGCCACCCTGTGACAGAGACTTTTTTTTTTTAACCGAGGCTTCTCCCCTTTGGACATTCAGCCCTCTGGCCACTTTGTCACCCACGATACACATGCAAATATATAAAGGGCTTCATTGAATAAAATAAAAGTAGCAAATCTATTTTTCTTCATGTGCTAACCTTGCATTTAAAGCATCCCCTAGTTCTTTAATATTTCTCCCCCTACTAGTATTGTCATATTTTTGCCTCCTGAATCTGTTAGACCTGTGTATGTTCATTTGTATAATTAAGATCATTTGCTACATGAAATCCAAGATAGATAAACCCTTCAGAAATAGTAATGGGAGCTATGCTTGCCTGAGGGTACAGAAAGAGGGTGGGGGGAGAGTGGGGAAGAAGGACCTGATAGAAACAGTGACTATATAAGCCCACATGAGGAACAAATAACAGAGTGGTAGCTTACCAATGCATTGGATGGTGTAAGAGCAAAAAAAGAATAACAACAACAATAATAACAGCAGCAATCATCGTACAGTCATGATCAATCTAGTTGAACTATGGATTGTTATAATGTCTGCAAGAGCTCCCAATAGAGTGGGGAAAAGTATCTCTTTTCCAGGCATTCTGGTGACACTGTGCTGAAGCAATGGTCAAGGTTCGAAACCATTAGCAGCTCCATGGGCAGTCTGCTTTCTGAAAGACTTGGAAAGGCTATGGGCACATTATAATCTGTCCTATGGAGACAGACTATTCAGAATCAATTATGTGTAACAACAACAAAATACTTTTAATGGAAAAACTAACAAGAATGTGACTTTAAAGTGTCCTAGTGAAGCTCCAGGTTTCTCAGAGCTCATGTCTACCTGATACTTCCAGATTCCTGAGAGTTGGGCACTAAATTCAATGTGCTGATGAAACAAAAAGGTAGCAACAGCTGCATTATAAAGCTCCAGATTGCTATAGACCTTTTTAAAACTCTGATATGATAATAGTCAATTAGGTATATATTTACTTATAGTGTGGGTGCTGGATTCTAAGATATTTAAAATAAATGAATATGATATGGGCAATTACATCCTCTCAATGTGATGGTCAATGTGTGCTATGCTAAGTAAATGTCCTTTTCCATTCATTTACTGTTTCATTTAATGCATTTTCCATTAGTATCACTGAAACAAAGTACTCAAAACTCACTACCATTGTGTCTGTTCTGAATCATAGTCACTCTGTGGGACAGAGAAGCACTTCTCATGTGGGTTTCTGAGGCTATAAATCTTCATGGGAGCCGATAGCTTCACTATGGACTGCCAACCTTTGTAGCATCCCAATGGGAAACCCACGGTACCTCATTCAAAACCAATTAGCATCTACATATTTCTCTTGAGGAAGGGCTGGGGTCCAACTGCCCACCATGCTGTGAGAGGGAAAGCTCTTAACCACCTGTCACCAGGGACCCTTAAAAAGGAAACACAATAGATAATTTCCAAAAAGAGGAGTATCTTTTTTATAAAAGATATTACCAGTATTTCTCAAAATGTTTACAGTGATCAAAAACAAGGAAATTTTGAGAAGCTGTCATAGTCAAGGGGAGCCTAATGAGTCAAAACAGTTAAACATAATATGTAATGCCACTTAATACAACATGTAATATTCAATGCACTCCTCTAGATAGTAATCTGGGATGGGAGCGGGGAAGAATATTAGGTAAACATTAAGACCATCTGAAAAAACATGGACATTAGTTGTGAATAATATATCAATATTTGTTGTACAATACTGATTTAAGATGCAGTTGATTGAGAGGAACTATGCATGATACATGTGGTGACTCAGATTTTTTGTCTCAAAGTTTATGTAAACCTAAAGCTATAAAAAAGAGAAGTCAATTAAAAAATAAGATAACTTAAAAATATAGAAAATTATAAGCCACAATCTGGGTAAATATTTTTTGAAGCACACAACTAACAAAATAATGATTCCTAGAATTTTTGAAGGATAATAATACATGAAGTAAAAGATAGAGATCAAAAGGGTAAAATGTATGAGTAACCATATTGTTAGCCAGAAATGGAAACTGGTGGAACAGGCAAGTGGAGCAATACCCTAACAACAGTGCTCTCTGTGCAGTGCATGACAACTCCTAGTGATGGCCTTTGAAGCCCTGACACAGATGGATGTCAACTCTGATAGCATTGTTACTGATTTCTAACTGCCCACCTTGCAAAACAGCCAAACCACAATGGACAATTCCCCAAACTGCCCCTACCCCAGACCAGTACTATAAAACCCTTCCTCTCCCTCCCAGGCACCCTGACTTCGCAGGCCCTAACTAGGGACCCATGAACCTTGCCTGGGAGCTCAGGATGCTCCTGTCCCTTTCTCTGTACTCCTCTCCCTCTTGGGCGGTGTGATTTCTCTGGCCCCCAAATAGGGACCTGTGAACTTTGCTCAGGAGCTCTGTTCTGTCTCCAATTCTACCTTACACATATTAAAGAGGAAATCTAATTAAACAAAATATAAAAATGCCCAACTCATTTAGTAGTGATAAATACAGTACTTTAAAACTGAAATGTTTACCTTCAAACCTTTAAGACACCAGATGCTATATCTTTTGATAGCCAGGCACCATCAGCTTTCTTCGCTATATTTGCTTATGCACCCATTTGTCTTCAGCGATCTTATCATAGAGGTGAGCACTCAGTGATATGATTTTTTGTTCTTTGATACTCAATAACTGATTCCTTCAGCACCTAATGATCACACATGCTGGTGTGCTTCTTCCATGTGGGCTTTGTTGCTTCTGAGCTAGATGACCATTTGTTTACCTTCAAGCCTTTAAGACCGCAAATGATATATCAGCTTTCTTCGCCACATTTGCTTTTTCACCCCCTTTGTCTTCAGCAGTTGTGTTGGGAAGGTGAGCATCATAGAATTCCAATTTAATAGAAGAAAGTATGAAAAATACAACTTTCCTCTAGTTCCTAAATGCCCCCCCCCCCACTGTCATGATCCCAATTTTACCTTGAAAGTCTGGCTAGATCAGAGGATGTACACTGGTACAGATAGAAACTGAAAACACAGGGAATCCAGGACAGATGATCCCTCAGGACCAGTGGTGAGAGTGGTGATACTGGGAGGGTGGAGAGAGGGTGGGCTGCAAAGGGAAAACCGACTACAATGATCTACGTGTGACTTCCTCTATGGGGGATGAACAGCAGAAAAGTGGGTGAAGGGAGACGTTGAACAGGGCAAAATATGACAAAATAATAATTTATAAATTATCAGTGGTTTGTGAGGGAGGGGGGAACAGGGAGGAAGGAGAAAAATGAGGAGCTGATGCCAGAGGCTTAGGTAGAGAGCAAATGTTTTGAGAAAAATGAGGGCAATGAATGAACAAATGTGCTTTATACAATTGATGTATGTATGGATTGTGATAAGAGTTGTATGAGCTCCTAATAAAATTATTTAAAAATCCAGATGAAATAATAATACTAAAAATTTAAAAAAAGAAAACAATAAACATTGAACTAAACGCAAAAAAAACCAAAACTGAAATGTAAGTTTCTATCGAATAAAGGGGAAAAAATTAAAAGTGTTGACAATATGAAATGTTGAAAGGTTTGTAGAGAAAAGTGATTAAATCATATACAACTCATAAAACTGTATACCTGTTTTCTTAATGTTTAAGAATATTTGATAGTAGAGAAGATAGATAGATGCATGTTTCACAAACTGTTCTACTCCTAGCCATTCACCCACTACTACTGAGAAAAAAATCGAAGTGGATGTTAGGAGAGACTCTGAAAGTTGTTCTTAATTGTACGGTACCTAAGACAAATGAAAAACAGTGACGCTCAAGATTTATTTATCTTGGTGTCAATCCATCTTGTTGAGGGCCTTCTTTTTCTCTGCCTACCTACCTTACCAATTAGGATGCTCTTCTTCAGGAGCTGGTCTCTCCTGAAGACTTGTCCACGGTGTATGGAACTGACTCTTGGCCTCCTTGCCTCTAAAGGGCAGTGAGTTTGATTTCATTTCAAGGGCAATGGAAGGTTTTAGTTAGTATCTCAAAATTATCCTCTGAACATTTATTGAGCTTGAATGATACAATTAAGTCTTTAAATGCTTCTCAGACCATATCCTATGATAGTCATAACCCTGATATACCATGTGTTCCATCTTCTAACATTTGCATGTTCCCAGAAGAATATTCAATCCTAAATTAACTGACATTACCCTTTTCCCAGTTCAGATGTTTGCTGCTTGTCAGTGTTTTTACAATGCAGTCCTTATCTATCTATCTATCATCTACATATCTGTCATCTTTCTATCATCTAGCTATCATCTATCTATTATCTGCAAGCTTCAAAGGAATGCATGAAGTTCCAGAAAATACTTCCTTGTTCATGTCTTCAAAAGCTCTTGGTTCTGAGCATTCATACAGATTTCCCCCTTTTCCTTTTAGTTCAACTGACAATGTTCACATCTTCTTTCAAATTTCTTTTAAACGCCACACAAAACATGAATAATTTATTTACTCTGTTCCCACACACTTTCTTTGTGGTACAAGTTTTGCAATTCTTTGCAAAAAAGACTCTTACAGGATCTTTGTATAAGTATGTTTTCAGGCTAAACTCTGTGCTTTGTGAGGTCAGCTCATTCATCTTATCTCATCTGTTACACTAGTGTCCAAACCATTTTTGTTAAACAAGGAAAGATAAACTAAGAGGGCAGGCTTTAGGTTGATCACTCAAGGATAGGACTGCATTTCCCCCTCCCCTGCATGGCTCAGAAGGCAGTGACAGAATCACTACTTTCACAAGTAGCCACCACCTTCAAGTACTTTTTCTAATTGAAAGAGTGATAAATTACCTAAATAAAAGGACAAAAACGTAAAGGATGCCCAGTTGATGGGATGTCTTTTCTATTTTTGTGATAACTCAGTATAGACTCCTTACGTAAGTCCAGAAAGAGGGAAATAGAAAGTGAAAGAACGGTTATTTGACCCAAAATCGTCGTGAAGTTTGTCAGGCAAGTGCCAGCATGTTTCAATGTCAGGGAATAAGGGGGCACATTTTCTGGGCTCTCGGCTCCACCATCTAAAACCTTGGTTGCTCTCTCCGAACCATCTCTTAGTATTATTTTTTTAATGAGGGCTACTTGTGCTTGCAACAATGTCATTTTATTTATTCAGCCTTCTGGTAGAAGATCTGAAACCTCCTACTTTCCTTTTATTTGGTGCTGTCTTTGGCCCTGTTAGTCCAAGTAGACAGTGCTTATGATGGCAATTCCCCCGCCCCCTGCCGCAAGAATATTGCGGGCTTGGTGTGGGTTTCATGGGATCTGTGTCCTATACACAAACCAGTGTTCATAGACCTATCTAAGATGATTCCATTTCTCTCCTTGCTTCCTGCTGGAATTGCTGCGAGACAATAGCTTTACACTTCCTAGAGGTGCTCGGGTTGGATTGAGAGGGGATCTGCGAGCCCCAGCTTTAATCTTTCAAAAGTGCCTTTCCTGTGACTGAATTCTCTGACTCTATTACTTGTGCTTTTAGCCAAGGTTTATGAAGCTGGACCCTCAGAGTTTTCTATTGTGTTCCCCTAAATCTTCCAACCTCAACCAACTCTCACATTTAAAATCCACATAAGGACTTGCTATTGCAGCTCTCAATTTTAGGTACCAAAATCTACATGAGTAGTTTATAGCCATGCAAGAAATGATCATAAAACTAAGCAGTTTAAAACCACGCCCATTTCTTGTCTCACAATCTGTGGGTGAAAAATCCAGGATTATTTGCTGGGTTTGCTATTTCTGTCTCTATTTGCTATTTCTTGCAGGCTGTTAACTGGAATCCTATCTTCCACTTTCTGAAGATTGCTCTTCTCCCCTCTCATATGCCCTATCTTCTTTTATCAATAAATTATACTTGCTGCATTTTGAATTAGAGCCTAATTCGGAGCATTAGTGTTGGGTTCTTGTGTTACCAAGAGAAAGGTTTTTTTTTTTTTTTTTTTTCCCCAGGGCCTGTCGTGCCCCCCGGAAGGGACAGGCCACAGGAGGCCTGCCCGAGGTCCTGCGGGCATCCTTTCTCTCTCTCCTCTTTACGAAAGTCACACATGTTGTGGCAGGTGTAACCATGCAGAGCAGGGAGAGTGAGAAAGGTTTATTTACAGAAGACATGGGGCATTGTAAGACAATTTTATTTAAGAGGCCCTAAGAGGAAGACATGCCAGCTGCACTAGCCTTCGTGTCTCTTGGCCACTGCATGCCTATCAAGCATTTTTAGAGGTAGCAAGTGCAGGGGTTGTCCAGGATTTTCCATTAGGGCAGGAAGGGATTCTGGGAAATGTAGCCCCAACGTGTTGTCATGGACTCTGCACATGCTCTGTCCAAATCTCCACCTACACTCCTTTGAGGAAGATTATGCTTTACCATCATTGCTAGGTTTCTTCAAGGCAGTTCTGAAGCACAGTGACCGTATATGCACCATGGCAGGAAACAGTGCCTGGTCCTGAGCCATCCTCACAATTGGTCTGTACAGGCCCACTGGGCATGTCCACTGTGACTATCCATCTCATTGAGGGTCTTTCTCTTGTTGTCACTGTCCTGCTACTTAACAAGGATGATGTCCTTTTCCAGGGACTGATCTCTACTGAGAAGAGGTCTGAGTATAAGAGACAAAGTCTTCCGTGTTCACCTCTAAGGGGAATTCTGACCAATTCTTCAGAAACAGATTCATTTGTTCTTCAAGTTATTTTTTTATCAATAACATAATTTAAGTGAATCCAGTATTGTGTTGTATTCCTACTTATTGATCCACTTTTCCATACAAGACTACTGAAAACAGCAAGTTTTGGGTCATGCAAAAATTAAAGTGATGTCTTTGTTCTTCACCACGGAAAGGAAATCTTGTGTAGTAGGTTTGCCTTGTACAATCTCTCATTTGATTGCTGACTCTTGCTTTGATTGCGGATCCAAGCAAAATGAAGTCCTTGACAACTTCAAACACTTAGTAGTGTACTAGATGTTGTCTATATTTGGTTGTAAGGATTGTTGTTTTTTACATTGAATTATAAGCTGTAGTCCGTGATCTTCAGCAGCAGCCAGGGTTTCAAACCTACCTTCCTTTTCACATGCAAGGTTGTATTGCATGTTGTACATAACCTTTCCTAAAATCCTTGGGCCAACTTATTCAAGGCTTTCAGTGGGAGCTGTGAATGCACTTTGTGCCTCCACATAGATTCAGCCTCCATTGAGTTATTGCTGACAATGTAAACGTGTTTGCACTTGGGCTGAATGTGTTTGCTGAGATTTCTACAGCCGGTGAGGGAAAGGCTAGCCCTAGGGTGGATCCTGCTTGGGCATGACCTTGATGAAAACAGAGGTGCTTGGGATACCTGCTCAGAGAGCCCTGAACTATAAATGTCATCGTTTCTAATCTGCAGCATTCCATGACACCAAATCAGTATCCCTTTTCTACTTCTGCCATCCCCGTGGAAGGAAGCTGCGATGAATTGATCTGTGGCAGTAATTATTTCTTGTCAGGTTCCTTTGCCCCTCTGCCCTATTTAAGTAGCCTGGTGACTGTGAATCCTGGGACACCATTTTGGCCTCACCTTGAGGGTCTTGTGCATTCTGGTGTTTTTTTTGTTTGTTTGTTTTTGGTTGGTTATTTTGTCGTGCCTTTTCCGTGTTAAATATTTAATGAATGGGTCTCTATAAGGTATATTTGAGTTCGGGAAAACTTTTACCCTGTGTTAGACAAACAGACCTGGAATTATTTATAGTGTTTTCTTTCTTTGTTGTTGTTGTTTTGGTTATTTGTTTTGTTTTTCTCTGTCTTTTTTTTTTGCTTATTATTATCTGTGTTAGACAGGGTTCTCTAGAGAAATAAAACCAGAATGTTAATAATTATATATATTTATACAGATACATAGATAAATAACATAAGAAATAAACAGTTAATTAAATTATAAACCAGTCCAAATGGCTCAGTGCAACTCACTTCCATGACAGAATTGTGAGACACTGGGAATTCTTCAAGTCTTGAGGGCCACCAGGTCGTCCTCTATAGAGTAAGTCAGGCTATCCCAGCACAGGCAGCACACAGCAAGGCAGGTCACCAATGGTTAGTCCCCAGCTCAAGAGATGTAAATTCCAATTGTGTGGTGAAGCAGGTCTTGAAGGGAACTCAAATTATAGTGACACAGTCCACAGGTTGGTGTCCCACAGGTAGTGTAGCTTGAAAATTGAGGCACAGAACAAGCAAGGCAGCTACGCACTGGTAGGATGATCAAAGAGCGAGGGACAAGAAAGGCGAGGCTCACCAAGTCATTTATCTCTCTGCCCTTCAATTCATCCTACATGTGTTTATCGACCAGGCTCACACAATAAACTAGCTACCTCATACCCTTAAAGAAACAGACATGAATTTAGCAATTGATAAAATGTTCATTAGTATGCATTTGAAGACAGAGCATCCCTGGTCTTGGCAACAGTGAATGTCCATGGAAAAGAAGCTGTGAAGAACACACCTGAGAGAGAACTGGGAGCTACCTTAACTTATCTGCATTTTATGAGCAATTGCAATAAGACCTTTAGACAGCCATCATGAAAAGCCCACACACAGATTAAAAGAGGAACAAATGCCATATAACTTCCCTACAACTGTCAGTTAACGAATGAGCACGCTAATCAGAATGTTTCGAGATTGACCCCTGAGGGAGCTGATGAGGAACTAGACCACTGCTGGAAAGGCCTAGATTATGCAAAACACCACTCAAAAAATCAAACAATAAAATTCACCAAATCACTAAGAGAGGAAGTCTGGCGGTTGCATGATTAAGTGCCTGGTGGCTAATTTAAAGGTCGGCAGTTCAAACTCACCAACTATTTTATGGGAGAAAGAGCATATCTTACTGCAAGATTTACAGTCTTAGAAACCCAATGAGAAGAGTTCTACTATATCCTATAGGGTCACTGTGATTCAGAACTGACTCAAGGACAACAGGCTGTCAGCAAGTTTATCTGCGTTAGAAGGAAACATAAGGAAATCCAAGGAAAGTGCGCCTTCTTCGCTCTGTGGTCCCTGCCCGCTATCCATTTTCCTCTCGGTCCCTTCAGTCAAGCCAGGAGGGAAGGTATGAAAGAATAGTAGAGCTTAGATCCCTGACATGGTGTACTTGAGAATAGAGTGACAGAATAGATATCGCCTCCTTCTCTATTTCAGATCCCGCCAGTCCTAACAAGCCTGCTCAGGAAGACAGTGTGAAAGGAGTTTAAATGGAATTTAAAAGGAAATCAGCCTCAACTTTTGGTCACGAAGTGTAGCTTGGTTCCTAAAGAAAACCACGCCACTGTCAATATAGGTCATTAAATTTGGAGAAAGAGAAAATCAATAGAATAGTAGATTGTGGGGAAATGCAGAGTTAATAACAATGAATACACGAATGAAGTAAATGTTCTAAAACTGATTAGGATCATGATTGTATAACCCTTCTTCTTGTAATTGAACTTTTGAATTTTATGCTATGCAAATTATATGCTAATAAAATGATTTAAAATAGCAGTTATAGGAGAAAAGAAACAGTTCCCTGTTTATACTCCACCCAAAACTAGTTCTTCCAACACCGATTCTACTTTATCAATATTTTCCTAAATAAAAATAACAAGAATAAATAAGAAATATTAAACTGTGATTCTTTAGTAGTACTGTTCTGGGTGATTTACGTGGGTTATCTTTTTAAATTCCCATAGTATCTCCTGAAGGTTAGTAATTTTTTTCAAGTCTTATTTTGGCAGTGCAGAAAGCAGAGATTTAGGTAATAGTTTACACTTGGTTGCTGAGATAGTAAATAGTTGATTTAAGATTCTAACAATGCCAGTCTGAACTTAAAACTTATTTTTGGAATGGTTATCTTGGACAAAATATGGTATTTATAAATAGATAATCATCTTGCAATAAAGAAGTTCATTGTCAGGACTATAGTCCCATATTTATGATTTATGGCATAATTATTAATAGTATAGAATTCTAAAAGTGATCATTTTTTAAATGTAAAATACAATTTGTGTTTTCTAGTTAGAAAGCATGGCAGGAAAGAAAGAGGAAAGAAAAAGAGAAGTTAGAAGGGAGGAAGGGAAAAAAGAAAAAAAAGAATGATATACTCCATGTGAAGACATAATGAAAAATAAAATTACAAAGTATCCCAGTGGAAATCATGCGGACTTTCTTCCCCCTGAAGAAGCTTTACCATAGGCGCTATTATGGTCAAAAACTCTTGAAAATATGAAGAAAGGTGATGTATTTAACTTATTACCCTAGAGACAATTGCTCAGTCTAAACTTAAAATCCCAGAAACATCTATAGAATGACAGAAAGCTAATTATACAATTGATAGAAAGTAGTTGAATGACCGGAAGATAAAACCATAGCACATAAACAGGTGGTAAAAATCATAGTAAAAAAAAGAAGCATACATTTGTGTGTGAAACCAGTTTTCACATAAAAAAGACTTCTAAAAATAACTAATATAATCAATAATTTTATCATATTGGAGATTATAGGGATAAGGTCATTAGAAAAACTCAAGAGTTTACATATTTTTACTAAATGTTAAATAACATGTTGATTTCAATTATATTTAAATCTTTATTTTACTAGGAAATCTATGGAGTTAATTTTAGGTATTTTAATATGTTTATGCATATTCATGTATAGGTAAACTCCATATTTCATTGTATAATTAAGTATAATTTTATATGTATTTTTAAGTTATTCTTTTTCTTTTCACAAAAAATGTAGTGCCATGAGTGTTCTTTGAATGGGTTTTGGATTTAATTTAAAAAACATCAAATCATTTTAATCCATGATTGATGTTTCAAAAACAAAACAAAGTAATCTTACTGCCACCCAGTGTATTCTGCTTATAGCAACCCTATAAGGCATGATGGAGCCACCCCTATGGGTTTCTGAGACGGTTACTATTTGTAGGAATGGAAACCTTGTTTTATTCCTCAGGACCCTGCTGGTGGCTTCAAATTCCTGACCTTGGCTTTAGCAGCCTAACTAGTACAATACATTGTGCCCCCACGATGGCTAAGAATTACAAATCATACTTAATCGTAGAGATTAGAATCTGAAAGCTATTAATATTTTGTGGTGATTTAGATATTGCCCCAATTTAGTTGTAATAAAGATGAGTAAGAAATTAAATAAGACTATATCACATGCATTACCTGCTGCAGAATTTGAATCTAACATATGCTATAATACAAAAACTAACTTCTAAAGGTACAGGAGCACAAACACAATAGACAGATTCTAGTGGGGAATACACACTTGCTTACACTGAGTGAGACAAGCAGCTACACACAGAAGTTCCTAGATAAGTGCAGTTCTTAAATCTCAGCCTCAAAGCAGCAAAGGTGGTTTGCTGGGCTGCATGTACAGAACTGTAATTTTTTTGGCCAAACAAAGCAGCGGCAAGAAACTCAGAAACTGAACAATAGAGATAGTGGGGGAACTGAAAGAAGCAATTCCAAAATTCGATACATCAACCTCCCTGACTGAACCCTGAATGACGTGGGCAAGACACCAATTACAATTAACTGAGTTAAAGGTGAAATGTAGGGACTCCCATCAAGCTGCTGCAATAGTGGATAAAGAAATAAACAAATAATCAAAGGCTCTAGAATCTCCAAAATACACATCGCACTCAGTGGAGAGAAATTGAAAGTATTCCCTTGGCTTCCAGGAACAAAATAAGAATGTCTTTAATCACCACTCTTATTAAATATTGTGCTGAAAGCCTTAGCTAGAGCTATTAAGGGACAAAGGGAAATCAAAGGTATCTAAATTGGCAAAGAAGTAAAACTCTATTTGCAAATGATAAGATTTTACTCCTTGAATACCACAAGGAATGGACCAAAAAAAAAAAAAAAGAACTAATTGAAAGAATCGGCAATGCAGCAAGGGAAAAGCTCAACATACAGAAATCAGTCGGATGCCTACACAGGAACAAAGACTTTGAAAAAGAAAGGAGGAAGGCAATAGAAGGCATAATTGTCATAAAAGACTTGAAATACTTAGGAATAAATGTAATCAAAGAGCAAAAATAGGAAGTAGGGAATGTTGTAAATGGTGACAAAGCCTGTGTGCTACTTGCAGGGCTATAAAACAGTATGGCCACTGCAGAATGTGGACTGATTCTTTCTCGATGAATAGGAATAACATGGGGCTCAGTTTTCCATCTACTGTATCCTAAAGAAATGACAGTAGCATGCCATTTATCTGATACATGAACAGGACATCTGATAGCATGAACAGTTATCTGATGATACATGAACAGGACATCTGATACATGAACAGGACATCTGATAGCATGCCAATTATCTGATACATGAACAGGACATCTGATACATGAACAGGACATCTGATACATGAACAGAATATCTGATACATGAACAGGACATCTGATAGCATGAACGGTTATTTGCATACCCATGTTAATCCAACACCATTCTCAATTGCAAGAAGATGAAAGTTGACTAAATGTCCAGTAATGGAAGAATGGATAAATCATATTGCATATAGACACACAATGAAACGATTAATCTATGGAATACCCTATGACATGAATCCTAGAGGACATTGTGCTGAATGAAATTTATCAATCATAAAGGGACAATTATCATAGGAGACCACTGTTATAAAAAATCAACAAATGTTTTTTACATTTAACGAAATTGAGTAAACATTTGCTAAGAGTCAGAATCATATCCATTGCGGTGTTTGCTGCTGTTGCTGTTGCTTGTTTGCTAGTTTTATACTTAGAGTCATTCTAAGTCTTCACAGAGCGGTCAGCCTCTTTTTCTTCCTTGGACCATCTGCTGGGTTCAAACTCTTCACCTTCTGGTTAGCAGCCCTTCTGATCTACAAGAGGCAGAGAAGGGCATAATCTCAATCTGATTGAAGTATCTGCAAATCGCAAATATTAACATTTAATTCATACCACATGAAACATTACCTCAAGCTGAATCACAAATGAATATAACAGTTAACAGTATAGTTATTGTTAGTTGCCTATGAGTCAGTTTCACCCAATAGGACAGCAGAACAAAACTCACAGTGGTTCGTACGCGTGAGCCCATTGTTGCAGTCACTGTGTCCATCCGCCTCGCTGAGGGCCTCTTTCCCTGCCCTCTATTTGACCTCGCATGGCATCCTTCTCCAGTGATTGGTCTCTCCTGACCACATGTCCAAAATGCATGCGACAAATGCTTGCCATGCTGACCGCTAAGGGGCACTCTGACTGTGCTTCTTCCAAGATGGGTGAAAGCGTCCGTGGTGCTTTCAATACTTCTTGCCATCACCACGTTTCAAATGCACCAGTTCTTCAGTCTTCCCTATTCAGCGTCCAGGTTTCACATGCAGATGAGACCACTGAAAATCCCACGGTTTGAGTCAGGGGCATCTTAGTGGACAGAGTAACTTCCTTGCTTTTCAAAATGTTTCTTGAGAAAACAAATACAATTTATTTAATTTTAAGCTCTTTAAGGAACAAGCAAAGGAACAAAAACGATTTTTAAAATTCCAATACACTATTTGGAAAAATATTTGAAGGTAGAAAAGGATAGTCACTATTATAAATTAAGTGTAAATTCAGTGAAGAGTTGTTTTGAAGGCTAAGAACTCTCACAACTCAACATAAAAAGATGAATTAATCAATTAATGAAAGGAAAAATAGTCCAGCTTTTACAAAAATATATAATAATTATCAACTTGAAGAGCTGGAATTTATAGAAAACATCACTGAAAAAGAATATACATTTTTTTCATAGGTACGTGGGCATTGACTCAGACAAATTGTATTCTGCAGCAGAAGACAATAGAGGAAATGTAAATGATCAATTACGGAACTAAATTATAATTTAGGGTAATACACAAGTAAATGAATAACATTATGTAAATACATTTGTCAGTTCAGATGACGAATATGAAGGGGCTCCAAAATGTCAACAAATTGCAACTATTCAATGCATATAGTGTGTCATTTGAACAAAATAGCAGTAAGTTAGTAGCTAACAGGAGAAACATATATTAAAATTTTTCAAATGTTCAAAAAGAAAATGATACACTTACAATTAAAAAATGAGAACAGAAATAAAGAGTGGAATTAGAAAATATTTTAGTTAAGTAAAGATGTGGGATGAAACAAAAGCAGTATTTGTAGGAGATTTACGAAAACACGTCTTTCTTCTTGCTAGGCGTCTCCTACTAGGTTTAGACTCACGGTGTCCATCCCTGTGAACCAAAGGACTAATCGCTGCCTGCTTCGTCTCCATTCGCACAATTCTAATGTTTTAGTCCACTGTTTCAGCCGCAGTGTCAGTCTGTCCTATCAAGCCTTCCTCTTGTCCCTCCCCTGGATAGCACCAATTAACCTTACCTTTTCCAGGGACTGATCCCCCCTAATAACTTGTCCAAAATAGCTAAGAGGAAGGATTTTTATTTTCTCTACATTAATTTGTAATCTATATCGAAGGCTGCAATCTTGGTCTTCATGAGAAAGTACTTTCAACAAGCATGGTTATGTGATTTGCTCATTGTTAACCGGTCTTCTTCCAATCCTGATGTGTTCTCCGTCACTGAGTCCAGCGTCTCTGACTCAGAATATAGATTGAATCAGTAGATGAGAGAATACAATGCTGAAGCATCCCTCTCCTGATTTGTTTGGTTGTGAGGATTGCCTCTTGCTGCACCAACAGGTTGTGCATAAGCACAATTAGGTCTTCTGAAATTGCTTCCCAATGCTATCCAAAGTTGGTTACACGCCACACAGTCAAATGCCTTTGCACAATCAACAAAACACAAGCAAACCTTTCCTGATATTCTCTGCATTCAACCAAGACATATCTGACATCAGAAATGATATCCCTTCTTCCACATACTCTTCTGAATCATACCTGAACCTCTGCCAGCTCCCTGTCTATGTACTGATAAAACTGTTTTTGAAAGGTCTTCAGTAAAATTTTACTTGTATGTGATGGTAATGATATTGCTCTATAATTTTCATTTTCTATTGGCTTACCTTTCTTTCGAACTGTTGTTTGGGTTTCTAAGTCTCTGTCTTTACAGGAGTAGATAGCCTCACCTTTCTTCCACTTTGCTAATGAATTTAAATTGCTGGCCTTGTGGTTAGCAGATCAATGCATAACCTACCATGCCACTAAAAACATATATTCTAAAAAGAACAGGGACTTCAATTTAACTGACTCACTTCTACTTTTATTTCTCAAATAAAAAATCCTAATAGTACCAGCATTTACTAATATCAGGGAGAAAAAATAAATATTGAAATATTCAAGTTTACATTTTTAAAAAGCTCATGGTTAAGAGAAAATGTCATGCTAGAAATGAGTGGTTAAAATAAGAGCAAATTATCACTTTAAGCATACAACTTGAGATATACTTAGAATAATCTTTATCCTATTAAATTATTATTTGAAGAAAAAGGGAATTAAGTGGATGATCTGTGCTTCTTTCTTTATAAACTAGAAATTAGATAAAAATAAATTTGAAGCACCAGATAAAAGAATAACTTTAAGTACAGAATACAATCAAATAAAATAATGGTAAGTTGATGAATTCTAAAGCTTTTTCAAAAGATCAAACCATAACCATAAATCTAGCATGGCTGTCAGAAAAATGAGAAAGGAGAGGAATTATAAATTTTACAATAAAAAGAGTTTCATATCATCAATTCAGATTCCATGAACATGACAATGAAATTAAGGTGACATTGACTTTATTTGGATAATTTTTATATATGATAATGGAATTTAAAAATATATTGAAAGACATGAAGTGCCCCAATCCCCACATTATCCCACTTGCTCTTACTCACACAAACACTCAGCCAAGTCAACTTAATATTCTCATGTCTAATAAAGCAATTGAAATGCTACGTGCCAACACCAACTGCAACAAAATTTCATAATGAAAACTCTCATCATATGAAGTTCAATGACTGATTCTAGCAAACATTTTAAAGAAATTTGACCAATTCTATGCAAGCTTTTTAAAGAAAATAACAGAAGAAGCACTTCCCAACTAAGGTTTATGTGCAACTAGAATTTCCTTCCTACTAAAATGAAAGTAAAAGAATAGTTTCAAGGGAAGTTATGACTGACCAATTTCTTATGTACGTGAACGAAATAATTTTCCATAAAATTCTAGTAACTCAAATAGAGCAATATATTAGAATGATATTGTGCAATGCTCTATCTGGGTTTAAGCTGAGTGGACTAGAGAAACAAACCTAGAGACACTTTATATCAAGAGGTAATTATACATGGAGAATATAACCCAGCCCAGTCCAACTCAAGTCCATCAGTCTGATACTAGTCCATAAACCCCTCTGTAGACCCACACACCCATATGCAATGATGCAGCATACAGAAGATCACAGGTTGGTCGGTACAAAGTTGTGTGGATCCAATGGGAGAGTCTATCATAAGATTGGAGGCAATCATGGTCCTCCAGCAGGAAGGCAGAGAGAAGCACAGGTACCAGGCCACACCACAAGGATGCCCCATCAGGCTGTGGCCTGACTGACTAGCTAACCTCCAGCCCTACACTTTTATATATCTTCACATTGACATGAAATTATATAACTACCTGACAGAACAATATTGGTTCAACATTCAAAATTCCATCAATATGATTCATCAGATGAGCAGATTGAAAAGAGAAGATCTTAAAAATTGTAGAAAAATGTGACAAAAGACTATGTACATTTGAATAATAAATAATTTAAAATTTAAAATAGAATTTTCTCAACTAGAAAAGGAATGTCTATGGAAAATCCCTAGGTAGCATAATTAATAATAAAAGGCTTTCTGTCTTCCTAAAATCAGGGGCACAGGGAGGTGGAGAAGAAAAATATAAAGATGTCTGCTTTCATTGCTCTCATACACATTTATTTAGTTAGTTAGTTAGTTTGAGATGAAAATACTGGCTATAATAGAGAGCAATCCAAGCCCTTGTACAGTTCTAGTTGTTGCTAAAAGAATTTTTATTTTTCAGCAAACAAATAAATATTTATTGTAGCTAAAAATCCTCTGGCCCAGCAGCTCAATTCCTAAGTACACTTTCAAAAGAAAGGGAAACATCTTCTCACCGAGGCGCGCAGTTGAACATTCAAGGTTGCATTATTTACAAACGCCCAAACCAGGGCACAGTATAAATGTTCACCAGACAGCTAATGCTTACACAGCTGTGGTATATGCGCACTATTAAAATACTCAGCAGTAAAGAATATCACAATTTTACTACTAGCAACAATATAAATTAATCTGAAAATATCAAAGTTAAATGTATCAAAATAAAAAAAAGATGGGAAAAGCCCATTTATTTGTTTATTTTATTTTTAGGAAACAGCTGCTCTGTGGGAAACAAAAAGAAATCAATCTGCTTCCTTAAAAATGTATAGCATCGTAAGCCCTGCTCTGTTCTGTATGTTCACTATGAATAGGAATCAGCTCCACATCAGTGGAAGATATTCTTTTCAATGCCAACCTCATAGTAGATTTAACAAATCGAATACTAATGGCTGAAGACCAGGTGAGCTGTGGGATGATATCAAGAACATCGTATATGAAGAAGTCAAGGGGTGATTAAGAAGACTGGGGGTGCAATAAAGATCAAAATGGATGCCATGAACGACCAGAACTTACACTGACTGTAACATAGATAATTGAAGAAATGATGGCATAAATGTGCTGATTAGAAAATTTCAAAGGGCAGCCTGAGAAGACAAAGTAAAATATTATAATTAAATAAGTGGAAATCAGGAACTAAAAAAACAAAAGAGAAAAGCATAGTTGTTAAGATAGTTAAAGCTTGTGTCAAACTGGCCGATAAACGAATGTAGGGTTAATGGAAGGGCGGAGAGATAAATGGCGTGGTGAGCCTCATCTTTTTTGTTCTTGGATGTCCTGCTTTCTGATGGTTGGACCAGGGTGCAGCTGCCTTAGCCAGTTGCTGTGGTATGAGTTGGAGGGAGCCAGCTCCACACCACTAATCATGGGTTCAGAAGCACAATCACACAGTTGAGATATGTGTTACATTAAGGTCATCGAGAGCAGGAGAGATAGAAGAGAGTCAAATAATGGAGTCAGACACATTTCATGGTAGCATGCTCACCTCAGCCCTGCTTGGTGATCCACATGGAGAGGGGAAAGGGAGGGAGGACAAGGGGAAAGGGAACAGGGGAGAGGGAATGGAGGAGAGGAGCTGAGCAAGCAATCTCTATTGCTAACCCAGGTCTATATACCTTTTTTTGTGGGTGGAGTGGAAGCCCACTGATTACACGTAAAGACATACTTCACAGGAAGGGGTTGCACTATAGGTTATACAGCAACGAGAGGGGGCGGTCTAGGGACATACACGCAATAGGAAGAGGAGGGATTTGGGGTATACATATGACAAGATGGGCAGATCCTAGAGTCAGGATGGCAGCTTAACTGACCTGTTCTCTGGATCTCCATAGGAACCATTATCAATGGGGTGAGGAATCCACCTACAGGAATCAAATCAATGACTGCAGGCCTGTCCATTGTCCTTAAAAGCAGGGAGCAGGGCCTACTGCAGTCTGGCAATTGATCTCTCTCAGGGAGGATGCCTGTAAGCATCTGACTTCCCTTCACAAGTTGCCTGCTTCCGCTGGCAGGGCTCACTTCCTGCAAGACATCCCTGAGAAGAAGCCACATGGACCCACCCCTATGCAGTCCTGGGTGCTGGAGCAGCGGTGTGGAGACCTCTGCCAATTCCAAGAGGTTTACACGCTCACTGATTTGGTTTTCCTCCTGAAGTTGGTGTCATTGCGTGTGTTTTGTGAGATGGAGGAAGACTTTATGGATTGGTGTCGGACAAATGGGTTAATGTTGGACTTGTGGGCTTGGGCAATACTGGATTGGGATGTTTAATTGATGTCCACTAACCCTTCATATAAAATAATCTCTTATACATATGAGTTTCTGTGGATTTGTTTCTCTAATGTACACATTTGTCCTTTTTAAAAGGGAAAGAATAGGAGAAAATATTCAAGTATGGAGTTGATCCTATATTTAAGATTTTTATCGGTAAAATATTGGATGACCCAGGAAGCATCAGACAAAGATGGAAGGAGTACCCAGAGTGACTGTGCTGAAACAATAACGGGCTAGTCATTTTAAGAGGGATCTCATGATCAAGAGCTAATGGTATGAAGGAAGAAGTCTAATTTATACTAAAATAGTTGGCATAAAAATTTTCCAGGAGTTGACAAAGTCCAATTTAATGTATATGTATGGATTGTGATAAGAGTTGTATGAGCCCCTAATAAAATGTTAAAATAAATAAATAATAGAAAAAAATTCCAATTTAATTATTTCAACAAACACACTATACCAAGAAATGAGAAATAGCTATCATCCCAAGTTACTTGAAATACAAAAATGCATAAATTTATCACAATATATAATTAATATCCCATGAAAGTAAAATTTTGCAGAAGATAACTCAGAAATCATTGCAGTTACACATAAATGGAGAACTGCAAGGATTTCACACTAGTTTCAGAAAAGAAACCACAAAACTAGAAATATTATGCTGTTATCAAATGAATCTTGGCTGAGAGCAGAGAATACCAGAAAGACCTATAAATACATTTCACTGACAAAGCAAAGTTGTTTTCTCTACAGATCATAGCAAGTCATGGATACTGTTGTGAAACAATTACTGATGGAGAACAAAGATCACACCCCTCATTATTAAAAACCTGAAGCACTTACAAATGAAGTCCAAAGAGTTCATTTCTGTTTGTATTATAACTCAATCTAAAACAAAATAAACAAGCAACAACAATAAACAAAAGTCATACAACTATACCCAAAGACATTAACAAGGTTTAATATCGTGTAATATGTATCCCTATCCTATATTTATTGAATTTATATGCCAAGGGGGGAAATCAAGAAGTTGGACCATATGAAGAACGTGTCTTCAATATTGGAAAATCACATTAACAATGTGTGATATGAGAGGACACAGTCTTGTCAACTGGTCTTGAAGTAGTCTCTGAGGATGATCAGAAAAACTAAAGCCTTCAGTGTGGATTGCAGCAAGGGGCTGAATGCAAAGCAAACAAAATACTTTCAAGTGAACCTATGATAAACATCATGTTCAATGGAGAACAGATTCAAATTGGTAAGGATTCCATTTTACTGAATCCACAATCAACTCGCATGGAAGCAACAGTCAAGAAGTTAAACAACGCATTGGGAAAATCTGTGGCACGGGATCTCATTACAGTGTTAACAAACAAACATGGTGCACCTGACCTAAACCCATTGTAGTCAATCATCTCTTGAATGCAACATCTGGACAATGACTCAAGAAGACTGGAGAAATAAATATAAATTTAATTATAATATTGGCAAAGAATATGAAACACCTACCATGCTCTTCCAGAAAACAAAACAAAGAAACCAAGCCTCTGTTGAACAAGTACAAGCAAATTTCTCCTTTCATGTAGTGGGGTAGAGGAGGGGGATTTTAAGACTTTCTTTCACTACTTTGGGTAGGTGATTTGGACAGAAGTATCCCTAAAGAAAGACACCAGGTTTGGTAATGTAGAGGGTCAACCAAAACAGAGAAAGTCTCAGTGTGACCGATTGACAGAGTGGCAAAAGTGAGGAGCTCCCACACAGGATGGCTTCTGAGGATGGGGCAGGGCCAGGCTGTTGTCCATGGGGTCATTTTGTGTCAGGACAACTTGACAGGGTGTCTCATCAACAACATGCACTTTAAATACTTCTAATAGGAGCATCCAGAAATAACGTTTTAGTGACAGATAAGATCTTGAACATTTTTCTGGAGCTGGCATGAGGTCAAATACAAAGGGACAGTGACAGGTGTTTAATGGGGAGGAACCTACTGTACTGCACTTACCATTATAATTTTACCATTGTAATTTATGATGACTGCTACATGATTGTGTAAAATTACATGTGCGAATTGTTTTAGTTCTGTAATTTTAATAAGTAGTTTTTTTTTCATTCGCTCTCTAACGCAAGACATTCTTATTCCATACTTATGACACTGCTGTTTTAAGAGCCACATCTTTCCAATATGTCACATTTCCACCATTCAAATTGTGGGAACTACATAAGCTGTTGGCAATTTGAGTCTTTTGAGTGAAGGGGTGGGGTTTCACTTCTCAATCGGGTCACAGCTTGATGACCTCATTTAGAAGCACTAAGGAGACAGGACACATACTCACTCCCTGGGATATATTGAAGCTGACAAGACACATGGAGTTAAGCTAGTGCCCTGAGCTGGGGGAGCTACATGGATACCCTTTCCAGTGCTGATATACTTACACCTCCACTGGATCCACAGGACTTTCCACCCACTATCCTGTGATCTCCCTGAATTTGGCATCATCTCATGTGTTTCATGAGTCTGAAGAGGACTTTATAGATTGGTATCAGACATATGGGCTAATATCAGACTTATGGATTTGATCTGGACTGGGCTGGGGTGTTTTCTCAATATTCAATTGCTCTTTTATATAACCTTATTTCTTATCCATATACACATGTCTATAAATTTGTTTACTAGCCTACCCAGACTAATACACAAATTATTCTTTTTTTGTATACATACTTCTAATTACTTTAGAATTCTTATACAAGAATAGCCCATTTTGCCTATCTTTTATTAAAACTTCTTTTTTAGCATAGTCACTATATAAAAATAGTTATACAATATGGAAATTAAGTTCAAATTTTTGAGGAATAAGCACATGAACAAATCCCCTTTTGTCTGCTCACATTCTCTGAAGGAGACTGCTGTACTTCTACGTGTCTACATTTTACACCTCTGTAAGAGCTGTTTTAGATACCATGGTTCTAATAATTTTTCCCTATTTCCATTATAACATTTTCACTAAACTTAGGGCTGTTATTTATAAGGTTTTTAGTGGTCAATTCCTCAACAGTGTACAGCATATTGCTTCTTCACAGCCTGTTTTCAGTCTGCAAGCTCTGCTGAAACCTGCTTCGTCTGGGTGACCCTGCTGGTATTTGAAATACGAGTGACATAGTTTCCAGCATCAAAACCACACACCCACCACAGTACAATGAAGACCCTTGACAAGTAGGATTGACACAGTGGCTGAACCAATGGGCTCAAAGGTAGCAGTGGTTATGAGGAAGGCGCAGCACCAGGCAGTGTTTCCTTCTGTTGTACACAGGGTCACAGTGAGGGAGACACAGCTCAATGGCACGTGCCAGCGACAATATGCGTAAGGCATCGCTGTTTCTTGAATTATAGTAGCGAAATGATATGCAAATTAAAGCACAATTAAAAATGTCATCTCTTCAATTTTTAAATAGACTATCAAAGGGATGTAGCACATATTTTGGACATTGATGATTGATTGATGGAATGAATGTCAAAGTTCTATTGCCTCTACTTAAGTTTGCTAAGATAGATCCAAAAAACTGTGCCCAGCGAAAGTGATCCTCTAGCAAGGTCCATTCTCATATTGTCCTGTTGTTGTTACTGGTGGGTGTTCTGACTCACTGCAACCCCATGTACACCGAATGAAGCATGTCCTGGTTTTGTGCAATTCACACCATGGCACTAGAAATGATAACGTTATGAACCAAAGCTTCTAAAGACTCGAGAAAAGGCATTCAAAGGGAGAATGCAGTAAGGAAACTTAGAAAGGAACCATAGATAAGAGTGAAATGCTTCCCCCCCGCCCCCGACCTAACTACCACAATTCAAATTCTACCTCGCAAGTCTGGATAGAGCAGAGGATGTACACTGGTGCAGATAGGAGCGGATAGAGCAGAGGATGTACACTGGTGCAGATAGGAGCGGATCGAGCAGAGGATGTACACTGGTGCAGATAGGAGCTGGAGGCACAGGGAGTCCAGGGCGGACGACATCTTCAGGACCAGAGGTGTGAGGGGCGATACTGGGAGGGTAGAGGGTAAATGAGTTGGAAAGAGGGAATTGATTACAAGGATCTACATGTAACCTCCTCCCTGGGGCACGGACAACAGAAAAGGGGGTGAAGGGAGATGCCGGACAGGGCAAGATATGACAAAAATAATAATTTATAAATTATGAAGGGCTCACGAGGGAGGGGGGGAGCAGGGAAGGAGGGAAAATCAAAGGACTTGATGCAAAGGGCTTAAGTGGAGAGTAAATGCTTTGAAAATGATGAGGGCAGTGAATGTACAGATGTGCTTTATACAATTGATGTATGTATGGATTGTGATAAGAGTTGTATGAGTCCCTAATAAATTGTTAAAAAAAAGAGTGAATACGGAAATTTACATTACATTCTCGAATTAGGCTGTGAAATATATTTTAACAATTATGTACCACTCTTTCTGGACACCTTTCTCTCTACCTTATTCAAATTTCACAATGATCTTAATTTTGGAATTCTTTATTATTGCATCATACTTTGTGTTTGTGTGTTTACACATAAGAGTTCACGGTGGCAGAGTTAAATGCTGGATTGCCACCTGAAGAGTTGGTGATTGGAACTCACTTAGAGGTACACGGACAAGTCCGGAGATCTGTTTTACAAAGGCCTCGGCCTTGGGAACTCTACACAGAAGTTCTGCTCTTGTACGTGGGGTCCCCAGGGACCAGGGTCAATTGGCGGCCATGGACAACATCACTTAAAAGTATTCATTTTCCCTTTCCTTTCCCTACAGACATCTCAATTTTCCACAAGGTCGTGCACAGGAATTAAAACAAACAAACAAAAAAAGCTGTCACTGACCTTCGTCTAGTGGTGACAATTAATTAATCACTCCAGTCCCAAGCACGTTTGTCCTGTCATTTCCTCATTAAATGCTACAATTTTGCATTTCAAACATACTTGTGCACTTGCTACACCTATGAAATCTCCTTCTCAAGCTTTGGGCTCACTCAGGATCCATACTGGATGATCTAATTTCCTTGGGCAGTAAGAAGAGCTGTAGTGGGATTGTGATTTGCATGATGTGTCTCTTCTGGAGCAGATGAAGGGCCAGGATGACACCACTGAAGCATCGGGCTTTCCACTTAAGTACCGTAGTTCTACAGAAATGTTCATTTATGAGTTACAGTCACAATTATGCTGAATGAATGCATTGGGAGTGATACTTTGTGAATTAAGTACATTTTAATAGAGATATGTCACCTGCTGACCCGCTTCCTGGAATCTAAGCTACGTGAGTGTGAAGGGCCACAAAGACTTTTGTTTCTGTGTTATGTCTATAATATCTTTATCCTACTTAACAGGGTCTAGCATCATATAATTTTAAAAACATGAAGCCAAGGCACACCAAATTCCATAAGATTCATCATCAACATTATATGAGGTGTATGAGCAAAAAGAAATAAGTAAATCTGTAGTGTGTATTGGAGAAGAGCCCGAGTGATGTGTGGGTTATAACGAACGGACTGTGGTGATGGACGGCAACCCACATAGTCAACAGTTTGAAACTACCTGAAGCTCCACAGGAGACAGACTGGGCTTTCCATTCCTATAAACAGTTACCATCTCAAAAACACACTGAGAGGGTCTTTAGGAGTCAGCATTGACTCAACATGGTGAGTTCAACTCTATTTTTTTAAGTATAAATTGTTTTATTGTTGACTCAGAACTCTTATCACAGTCCATCCATCCATCCATCCATCCATCCATCCATCCATCCATCCATCCATTGTGTCAAGCCCATTTGTACATTTGTTGGCATCATCATTCTCAGAGCATTTGCTTTCTCCTTGAACTCTTGGTAACAGCTCCCCATATATCCCCTCCCTCCTGCACCAACCCTTGATAATTTATACATTATTAATATCTTTGCATGTCTTACACTGACCGCTGTCTCCCTTTACCATCTTTTCTGTTGTCCATACCCCTGGGAGGGGGCTATAGATAGATCATTGTGATTGGTTCCCGCTTTCTCCCTGCACTTAACCCTGACCCTCCTGGCATGGCAATATTGGTCCTGAGGTATTATCTGTCATGGATTCCCTGTGTTTCCAGCTCTTATCTGTACCCATGTACATGCTCTATTCTAGCCAGTTTTGTAAGGGAGAATTGGACCTCTACTCAAGTACTCCCTCAATGCAAGTACACTTTACTCTTATAACCCGGCATTCTGTGATATTCAACTTCCCAACATGATCACTGAAGACAAAATGGGTACGTAAGCAAAATGGTGAAGAAAGCTGGTGGTGTCTGGCTATAAAGATATAGCATATGGGGTCTTAAAGGCTTGAAGATAAACAAGCAGCCCTCTAGTTAATGGCAACAAAGCCCACGTGGAAGAAGCACACCAACCTGTGTGATCATGAGGTGTAGATAGGATCAGGTATCAGGCATCAAAGACCCAGAAGAAAAAAAATCCTATCTGTGAATGACATGGAGTGCAGAGTGTAGACCCAAAGCCCATCTGTAGGCAATTGGACATCACCTTACAGAGGGTCACAGCGAAGAGACGAGCCAATCATGGTGCAGTATAGCATGGATGAAACATACAACTTCCCTCTAGTTCTTTAATGCCTCCCCACCCCTCACTATCATTGAGTCTATTTTTTAATAGCCTATATTGTCCTGGATTTTTTTTTCCGAAGAGAATAAAATTGGCTTCAGTCTTGCAATGATCTCTATAGACGATGGTCACTGGATGATACTCAGAAGCTTTAAACAGGACCCTTCAAAAATTGTTTTCCCTTGAAATGTCATAAGGACTGCCTGACGTGCTTGCTGAGGGCAAATTTCATATGGAATGTGTGGTGGCAAAGTTAGTTCCTGAAAACAACTCTGACCACAAAATAACCTGCAGAAGTGAGGGCTGTAGTGGTTATGAGAATTTCCTTCTTGTTTGTAAATTTTTAAAATATTTGACATAAATGTTGTTTGTTTTTATTAATTGTATGTTTGTTTGGCTGTATCATGTTAGGCAAACGTATGTAAATTATGGACTTTTGGACATTCTATATGGTTTCCGGCATATGTAGAGGTGCCAAGTTGGCAAGGAATGGACTGTGAGAATTTGGTTTTGTTTTAATTTTGCTGAGCAAGAATTCTCAATGGTCTTTTCATTAAAGACTGTTGATATGACTTAACACAATGTCATCAACTCTATCATAGATCAGCTATAAGCAACCAAACAATTTTAAGAAGACTAGGATAGAAAGGAACACAACTGCTTAGGTCATCGCCCTGCTGCAATTAAAAGTAAGTTCCCTTGGGGATGTGACCTATTTCTTCTGTAAATAGACCTTGTGGAAAAGTGTATTTGCTTTTTGCTGAGTCTGAATCCGCAATTGGCTCATCCACACCTGCTTTCTGGGACTTGAGTCTATGGCCTTCCATTTTGCCCACTGATCTTGGGAGCCATCAGCAGCCTGCCTACTACCTTCCAACGTTAGATTTCTGTGCTTCTCCTGGATTCATATACCTCTGAAGCCACAGCCTGGGGTGTTCTTGATAAGTTTCTGTGTTATAATCACCAAAGCTACATGAGTGAGGAGAGACCTTGAGATTAACATGTGAGCCATGGACTTGGGACTGCACTGGGATCACCTACTGGATAACCCATTGTCTTGATTGATATTTCTCTACCCTGCTTTATATCTATGCATAGATAAGCATCATGGGTTTTGGTTTTCTTGAGAGCTCATTCAAACACAGCAATGATTCATGAATTTGTGTATAAACTAAAGTCAAAAATTATAAAACATTGACTGACCAACTGGTTTCAGTGATACCAGGGGCACATTTTCAGAGCACATTAAACTCTTTCCTCTAATATTTTGTATAATGGTCTTAGACAGATCTTACAATAATTTTAATGATATATTATACTGAATAAGAATCTATACTTCGAGAATTGAATTATATTAGGAAAACATATCTTATAATATGCAGGGCATGAGGCAGTTGTCTCAAATCCCACTCCCCATCATTTTTGTATCTTTTTCTGAAATAGAATTGTTCAATTTCCTTATCTCAATAATGTGAGTTACAGAGAAGACCCCAGTAGAATGGAATGCACATTTATAAACTACCCATGGACTGAAACTTACTGTGGGGAAGTAGCTCATTTTTGCAGGCCTAGAGGTTTGGAGGATAGCACTAAGGAAAAAGGCAAAGAAAGTGTACCTGGGAGATCACGAACAACAAGTATTGAGAAATGGTAGAATTAGCTTACTCAAAGTTAAATTAGATTATAATTAGACAGTTTTCAAAAGTGTTCTACTTCAAATATTAAAAATTACCAAAAATATGGTGTTTTAATGACTAGATGATGGATCTCTGAAGGCTCTTGAGAGCTTGCTATTCTGTCTTCTTAATAAACAGAAAACCACCTACTAGTAGTCTGTGAATTTAGTCAGAAATGAGTAAATGAGATGGAGGGCAAATGGATGAAATTATAACTGCCCCTAAATCGATGATATTATAACTGTATCACTGTGATCATTTTAAGTCTTTATGTTTCAGCAAAAACACAAACAAATTGCTGTGCCATTATGTCTCATGAGGGAATACACATGTTGATGTCTTTCCATGCAAGAATTGGGTAGCCCAGCAATGAATTTTCAGGAAAAAAAAAGCATTTTCATTAGTGCTGAGGACTTCTTTGTGACATTCTGAAACAGTCAGAATGTCATGAAGCAGAGCAAGACATACTGACTCCTTGAGGTAAGAGAGCAAGCCATCATTTTTTAGTAAGAGCCTCTCCTCTGGCCTACAGAGTATGTAAATTACAGTGACAGGCCAACTTCCGACATTGCTTCTATATAAGAACTTGGCTGTAATTGATGAGCACTCGTGGGCGCTCAGTAGAGATGCAATGTCATGTTTTATGAGCGGGAGGCACAGACAGCACAGTTATTGCTGTAAGAACCAGTAGAAGGGCATTGGATAGAAACAAGCAAGACAACTTTTGGTGTTTTGCAGAATTTTGAATGAGAAATATTTGCATGATTAGATTTATAGAGTCCTAGAATTTTCTAAGTGTACCTGACAAACTCTTCAGAGTTCATAAATGGCAATCTCTGCTCCCAAACTTCTCTGTCCTGATAGATAAATCTTGTTACAAACACATACAGGGTTAAAATTGGATCCTGTCATCTCCTAGGTTTAATAAATACAAGACTTTCATTTGCATAAGAAACAAGATCCAACATGCAAGGTTCAGTGGTCTGTATTCTGAAGTCCTTACCGTCCACCACATGTCTTAATGGCTATACTATAATAAAGCAAACCATGTTTTACTGCCTATGAGTGTCATGCCAGTTTGCATGTCTCTCTATTCTTTCTGTTTCCTCTATCTAAAACGCCCTAACCCTCCCACCAGTTCTTACCTGGCAAAGCTTGCTCAGCTTTCATGATTCAGCTGAGTATTTTCTCCAGAAATTCTTCTCCAAAGCCTTGAATGTTGCTCTTTCCCCCCTTGGATAGCTCTTCCTTGTGTGTATGTTATTCATGACACAGAGTATTATATTTAATTTCTCTGATACACGCTAGGCTACCTCAGGAGAAAAACATACGCCAAGTTGATCCTTGAATCTCCTGGTGAATGGATATCCGCATTGTCATAGTTTTTCAGGTGACCCCCATTAACCCTTTGTGCACCAGAAGGAGACACCAGCCAGCCCTGTGACTTCACATTGGCAGCCAATAATAAATATAGAAACAGCAGTTGAGAAACACGTGTTAAGGGAATAATTCATTTTAAATGAGTATCATCTGGCTGCCTAAGGGTTATCTATTCTGACATAAACAAACAAGTGAAAGAAAGAAAGAATGAACGAATACGCAATCAAATAAAACCAGCAAAAATCACCCTATCCTGACTACGAGGTTTACCAGCAGAGATATATCGGGAAAACAAATTGGTTTACTTGGTTTATTATGGTGGGAGAAGTCATTGTGTTAATAAATAACCTAGTTCTTCCAATTAACAGCGACCATTGAATAAGAATTCCAGATGTTAAGTAAGAGTCTTGATTGAATTTTCCTAGTGAATGGGATGCTTTATTTTACATTATTTCTTTGAATTGGCTATTCTATACTCTGCAAGTCTCAAGAGATTATTTCTTTTCCAATAGAGTTTCTTTAATTTCAGATACATAAATTGGCTATAATTCAGAGTGAAATGTGTCATTATAATCAAACAGCATTTACAAGTGTTCATAGATGTCAAATTATAAGCCATTCACATTTAAAAATAATGTATGCACATGCACATTAGGCAGTGCATAATGAGAAAATTTATCTTTATGTTTGGCAGCACAATCTATTTTCATTCTCTGAATTATTTTAATATAACACTTAACCTGGCTCTAAATCTTCTGTTGGAAAGGATTTCTAGTGGGGCCAATATGTGCTGGTAAAAAGAAGTGTGTATTCTTATCTATCTGGGATATTACATGATTACATTGCCACAGGACCCTCTTAATATTTTAATATTCTTTCAAAAACCATAGAATTTACTTTCTAAAGTGGAACTGGCCACTGTAGGTAATCTGTCGAGACCCATGGGTAGTTCCTGGAGTTTTCTGAAGGAGCACTCTCTCACTCAGGCTGATGTCCCACTCTAGCTTTTATTTTACCTATTGAATGAATATTTCTTAGTTAAGTTATTGCATAAAGTAATAAAAAACTTAATTTGTTTTAATTATGTGTATCCTTAACTCAGAAAAGTCAAAATACTTTACAATTCCATTTAATTAGAAAGTAAGTTCAACCAGCTAGCGCAAAGAAAAATCTAAACTCACTGCCATTCAGTGCATTCCAACTTATAGGGACAATATAAAACAGAGCATAACTGTTCCCTAATGTTTCCATGGAAAATATTTACAGAGGCCAGCTGCCTTTTCTTTCGTCGGCAGACCGGCTGATGGGTTTGAACTGCCAACCTTGTGGTTAGCACCCCTCCACCAAAATCAGCAGCAACAGGGTACTTCCATTGTATATAACAAATTTTTCATCAGTTGAGACATGTAATTCTTCAATAATGGAATGTATGGATTCTATCAATGCTTTTATTAGTCCATTCTAACCTACATCCATTTTCTGTGAATAAGTATAGGCTTGTCAAAATTCAGCCCGCTATGACTTTAGAGTAGTCACCATTTATAATAACAACACTTTTATACTATAATCATAGCATATAAAATATATCACATATATCATGACATATTGAAATATAGTTATACTTTATGAAAATATGTTAAATAATTGCTGTTGAAAATCTTTTTGATATTTGAATTAACTCAACCATCTTGAACTCACATTTCTCAGATAGTTGGGTGCTAAGGTTCCTGAGGCACACAAGGCTTAAAATATATGATATGCGATATGTAATAAAATTGAAGTTTATCTCTAAACAAGTGAGGTTTGATAAAGCTTCAGGGAAGGGATTAGTTCAACAGAGACCTATCCCATATTGCAGGTTTGCATTGCTTTGGATTATGGAGAAATAGATGTTTCCATTTGTTTATTCATTTGATTTCTCACCCATAAGCTAACTGTGTCCAACACACAATTTGGGTTATATCCTCCATTGGAAAATTCCAGTTACTTTTGATAAGTCTAGAAACCATTGGTGAGCTTCAGATGTTTTCAGAAAGTTTATGTTTTCTTTTGAAACTTGCAAGAAAAATAACAAGAGATAATCTGTAATAAAAAGCTCTAGGTACAGAGAGGTTCCTTTTGATCAAAATGCAATTACTGTGAGTGATAGTCTCGTTGAGCTACAACTTGGAGAGTGGGAAACCTGAGACATTACCTGATTTTCCCAAGATAGCACACCTGGAATCATCAGTTGCATGTTTATGATTCAACTATCTCCACACTGAGGTTTCCAGTTCGATCATCCAATCTTCTATTGTTCTAATAGTCCTCACACCTCTCATCTGACTGCATCTGCTTGTTGCATTTGTTATCATCTACTTTGTGTTTCCACTAAGAAGATTCTTCTTTGAATGCCAACTCTTAGAAAGCTACATAATTGTGATGAAGATAGTCAGCCAACCATGTATGGCAAAGAGCAAGGATTGCAGCCTCAATATCGATTATAATTTACTGCAAAGATAATAACAAAGTGAAAAGAGCAACAGGGCTAAGAGATTACTTTATGATTGTGGCAGATACAAAGCACAGTTGCTGTTAGAAGCCCAGTGATTCTGCCACAAGTCTGCCAGGGCTCATTCAGTTGGGTATCCCCAAATACACTGTCGCCAAGTCAATTCTGATGCATAGAAATCTTTTATAGGGTTGTGGAGTCTGTACCCCACTATAGGAGTAACCCTTTCTCCACAGCAGCTTGTGGGTGTGAATGATCAACCTTGTTGTTTGCAGTCAGATGCTTACCTATTGTGCCACGGAGGCCTCTTTATTTTTGGATGTATGGCCTTAATTTTGTTGAATAACTTCCCTTCTATTTCTGTTTTGTTGAATGATCTTATAGAGAATAGCGATTGTTGCTTTTGTTATTAGGTGCCATCGAGTTGAGTCCAGCCCATAGCAGCCCTTCATACAACAACAACACAACGCTGCCCAGTGCTGCACCATGCTTAGCATGGTTGTTATCTTTAAATCTGTTGCTGTTGCCATTGTGTTAAATCATCAAGGGTCTCCTGCTTTCACTCTGTCCCTCTAAGTTACTATGTACGATGTCCTTCTCCAGGGTCTGGTCCCTCCGGATAACATTCCCAAAGTCCCCGAGTCTAAGTCTAACCAATCTTTCCCTGAGGAACCTTCCAGCTGTACTTCTTACAAGACAGAAGTTTGGGCTTCAAAATATTTTCAGTATTCTCCATCAATGCCATAATTCAAATGCATCAATTCTTCTTCAGGTTTCCATATTGAATTTCCAATTTTTAATATCCATATGGGGTGATTGAAAATGCCATGGCTTTGGGCAGGCACCCCTTTGTCCTCAAAGTAATATCCTTGTTTTTCAACACTTTAAAGTGATCTCATGCTCCCGAGTTAAACCAATGCAATGTGTCATATGATATCTGGACTGCTGCTTCCATGAGCATTAATTGTGGATCCAAATAAGACAACCTTTTCTCTATTTGCCATAATGTTACCTTCTGGTCTAGTTGTGAAGATTTGAGTTTTCCTATATTAAGTTGAAATCCTTATGGAAAGCTCCAACTGATTGTTATCAGCAACTGTTTCAAGTCCTCATCGCCTTTAATAAGCAAGATTATATCATCTGCCTATCATAATTTGTTAATAAGCCCTCCTCCAATCCTGATACAGCATTCTTCTTATAGTACAGCTTTTCTGATTAATTTCTCAGCATACAGATTGATTGAGTACAATGAGAGGATACAGACCTTCAGTCACTCATATGCAAAATCAAACTGAAGGTGGAGAAAATTAAAACTAGTTCACAAAAACCAGACTACAACCTTGATTATATCCTACATGAACTTATAGATCATCTCAAGAAGAGATTTGACTCAGTGAACACTAAGGACTGAAGACAAGAACCATTGAGGGATAGCATTCACAACATCATACACAAAGAAAGTAAAGGAAAATTAAACAGAAAGAAAAGATCAAAGTGGATGTCAGAAGAGACATTGAAACTTGTTCCTGAGAGTAATTAAAGCAAATGGAAGAAGTGATCAAATAAAAAGAGAAGGATTCAAGTGTAGCTTGAGAAGATCACGTAGAGTATTCCATTGAAATGTTCAATGTACTAGAAAGTCAAAAAGGAAGAACACACTCAGCATATGTCCAGGCAAAAGTAGAAAAGACAAAAATCCAATTGTCAGGCTGTAATATCGAAGGCTTGTATAGGCGAATTATTGAAAGATGCAGGAGACAACAAATGAAGATGGAAGGCATACACGATTCACTATTAAAAAAAAAACAAAGTCAATGTTCAAAAGTGCAAGAAGTAGCATAAAATCGATCACAGATGGAATTAGATGAGGAAAGTGAAGTTTCACTGAAGGTACCAGTGTAAAACAAGGCCTCGGGACTTGACTAACTACCTATTGAAATTGAAAAACAAAAAGACAAACAAAAACCCTGACTCAGCACTGGAAGCACTCACTAGTCTAATCCAGGACATTTGTACCTGGCTAACTGCCTGGCAGAGATCCACCTGTGCCCACTGCAGAGAAAGGTAACCCAACAAAATGGGGAAATATTGGACAGTGCAACTAATATTAAAGTAAAATTTTACTGCTGATGATTTAAAATGATTGCAGAATGCATTGAGAGATTCAAGTTGCATTCAGAAAAAGATGTGGAAGGAGGAATATCGTTGCTGAAGTCACATGAATCTTGGCGGGAAGCAGAGGGAAGGATAATGAATTATACAGCATGCTTCTCCCAGCCAACATCTCCTTCCTGGGCGGGTCTGATAGGTGGGGAAAGATACTGATGGGATTCAATTGGAAGTAATAGCCAACAGGGTTCCCTGGAGTGGCATCCTGCTGCATACAAAATGTGCCCTCTGCAAAGCAGGAGGACTGACCTCATTACTAACAAGAGCCAGGAATGGAGCAGGCCCTCTGGACCTGAGATCCCTGCACAAAGAACCTCCTAAACCCAGACAGCATTTATACCATCAGGGAACAGCAGCAGAACCAGGAACCAAGTCATGTTAGCAGACCTGACCGAACTTTGTAACCTGCCCTGATGAACAACTCAACCCTGAGCATGTTTTACCTTGTTACGTTACTGAATAAACTTCTAAAAACATGAATTCTGTCTGTGAGTTTCGCATAACCATTGCAATGGATATTAGAAATTATATAGAGAGAGACTATTAAACTACTATACAGAGAAGATCAGATTCCTGTTTACATGTGTTTTATTTACTTTTCAAAGGCATTAGACTCATAAACCATTAAAAATAAACTATGGGTAACATTTTGAAAATTGTAAATACAGAAAAATTAATTGTTCTCATGATAAATAGTATATAGATCAAGAAGCACTTGTGAGAACACAATAAAGGGGTATTTCATGGTTTAAAGGTGAGCATAAGAATTGTATTCTTGTTAGGGTTAGGGTTAGGGAGAAAAAAAGAAAGCAAAAAGAATTGTATTCTTTCGCCCTTCATAATCATGTATGCTGAAAAATCCAAGAAGCTGGACAGTGAAAAGCACTTGTCAGTTGTCCAATTAACAACCTGTGGTACACGGGTGACTCAACCCTGCTTGCTGAGAGTCAAGAGGACTAGACGTTCTTGTTGATGAAGAGAAAAGATAGCAATCTCAACTGAGTCAATAATTAACATTATGATAAATAAATATAAGAATGAAGTTGCAAAGAGTTTCATGTTGCCTAGATCCACAATTAATGCACATGCAAGCAGCAGTCAGGAAATCCAAGTGCCCATGACACCGGGAAGACCTGCTGCACAATTTCTCTGTAAGTCCTAAAAGGTAAACATGTGACTGACCGAGAGGACCAAAATGCACCTGCGCCAAGGCATGGCATTTTAAATCTTCTCCTCTGCATGTGAAAATTTGAGAAGAATAAGGAAAATCTGAGAGCTGATGTTTTAGAATTGTGATGTCGATGAGGAGTATTCTAAATACTGTGTATTACTAGCATTACCAGTTAGGTGGTCTCAGAGGAAGTACATCCAGAATGTTCCATAGGAATGGGAATGGAAAAACTGTCCCAAGCTCATTGGGCATGTTATCAGGACTGGGAAGTATATCGTGATTGGTCAACAAAAAAGCGTAAGCCTCTCAAGGAGGCCGATTGACACTATGACTACGTGCACAGACACAGCGACTAGTCATGATGGTGCCATTTAAGTCGTGTTTCAAACTGCCATGCATGGAGCCTCAAAGAGTAAGCTAACTTTCCTACAAAGTGCCCCACTGTCTACATGATTTAGTGGTTAACCAATGATTCATCAAAGGTGTGCTGAAATCCTTAAGCCAGGAATGCGTCTATCCTCTGCCAGTGGATCTGTATATAGACTGGGGATAGAATTCATTCAGTTTTCAAGTCCATACAGGTATGACTTTCGGCCAGTCTCCTCATTCATGTGGACACAGCTTATTGGCCATGGATAAGTGGATATTTGTGATTTCTTAGGCCTGTATTGTGCATGAACGAAAACCTCTATTCAGCAGTAATATGTGTAAAGGCGGTCTTACCTCCCAAATTTTCCTGAAAATTCCCTGAAAATGTTGCTTGCTGCCAGGGGAAAAACTCCCAATTTAGTGGGGGCAGGGGATGCTAGCTGCAGGCTTTTGGACTTTGCCACTGCAGTGGGTTTTCCATCCTCTGGCCCCAAAGAAGCGGAAGTGCTTCTGGCAGTAAAGACAGTGGTTTGTTTAGCCAATTCCTACCAGAAGTGCTGGCCATGCTGGGGTGTGAGTTCAGGATGCCTGTCATTGTTTTAGCAAAATACAGAGAGCAGATTCAGTCAATGAAGTCTTAAGTGTATTTCATTAAGCCCCTGGCAGAAGGAAATAGTGGGGTTGAAACCTCCCAAAATTGCTTCGAAATTCAGTGAAAACAAGGCAGTTTTATACCTTCAACTCTGGGGGAAGTTGAGGGCATGTTTAAGAGGTATGTTGCAAAGAACAGAGGCTTCATCAATGGGAAAGAGGACCCGGGGCTCCCAGAAACCAGAGGCATCCTGTCATCCTCCCATAAGGTCTCAGGCTCAGTTCTTTATCAAAGGACCTTGCTTGCCCAGACGGTTTTATTTGTTCAAATTTGTTGAATTCGACCATTCTGAAGTTTAAAAGGGAATTTTACTGCAAAGAGGCATTGGTAGCTGTTACATTTTGGGTCATTCACCAAACCAAATTTTAAACAGAGCAGATCTGAATCCAAGTCACATTGTCAGCACTGATCAACAGTGGCAGACTATTTTACCCCTGGAAAACGGAATCAGCCCAGGCTCAGAAACCACATATTCTCAAGAGTTTTAATCAGTAGTTTTCCATGAACAAAACACGTCTAAGTTTGCAACACGGTTCTGTCGATGTTCTGACCACTACCAAGCCGTGTGAGTAGTTTTGTCCAGCTATTCAGTTACTTTTAGGGGAGACGATTTTTTTTCTTTCCATTTACTAAAAATCATGCTGCAAATTGATTCTGTAAAGCCATTTGATTTTCTTTCTTAAAGTACAACTAAATCAAGTATCCACATTTCAGTAATGGTTTTCCATTGTTTTATTTTTTAATGGAAAAAAACACCCATAGTTAATAATAGATGCTAGTAAGCTGGGGGTGGGGGTGGATTAGAACCCAAACTGAACTGTAAGGTGTACTGTGAGAAATAGAGTGTCATTATGTCAATTCCAGTGTGAACGTCCTTATTATTTGTACCTTTATTCCTGATGTGGGAAAAGGAAAATGCTTTCTATAGCTATTAATAGAAGTATTTGAATGGTTATAAAAGCTTTTATTTTCTCTGTTCATAATAGACAATAATATTGCAGCATTTTATGTGCTTTACAGCATTTAGGGCCTTGCACTTTTAATGGGTTCCCATGTGACGATTGCTTGCTCTTAGGGTTCGTATTTACTCAGCAACTGAAAAAATTTAAAAGAAGTTATTCAAAGGACAAAAGTGCCTTAAATCGCTCTGGGATAATACTAGCATCTTGCAATTTCCTTTCATCCTATGCTTTCAAAATGCCTAATCTTTACAACATCCCAGGGGCGGAGGGACCTGTAAATTGTGCGTATTTGCTTGATGGAATGAGGTGTTATCCCCCAAATCACAATGTTCTCACACAGATTAATGACTAGAAGCCAATCATCTTTTCTTCTTGTTCTCGCCTCAGCTCTGACACAGCTTCAGTGTGATTTATTGTGGGAAACTCAGATTTTACCCAGCCATATTTCTGTCCATTTATTGTGCCTGACCAATTTTTTTACCCATCTTCATTATTGGCTTGATGACAGTGAGTTTGATTTTGTTGTTTTTCCTACTTTATTATTCTCATCTTTTCTTCCAGAGTGCTCCTGGAAGTGCTAGCTGGCCTGGCTAGCTGTGGTCTGTAATGACAGGTGGGCAGGAATCTCCAATTATCCTGAGTTGGGACCAGCTTTCAATTTTGTTGCTTAATCTCCCATTTCTTCTAAATTTAACTGGCATTACTCCTACTTTCTAGCTCATAGCTTTGTGTACTTTTGTATTCTTGCTCATTCTAACTGCATGCAGAACATTCCAAATTTCCACAAGTCCCAAGCTGTCCATAGAAATCTTAAATATAATGATGAACTCAAACACGGTTTGGATACTTTAGAATCTCTTTGGTCCATATTAACTAAATTCTAAAGAATTGAGTGGGCAAGAAATTAGATTTCAAAAACAATACAGGAGCATTCTTTTTTAAAATTCTAATAAATCACTTTTTTTGTGGGGCTTTACATTTCCTATAACAATCTATACATCCATTGTGTCAAGCACAATCATATATATGTTGCCATCAGCCTTTTCAAAATATTTTCTTTCACTGTACAGATATGCTTTATACAATTGATGTATGTATATGTATGAACTGTGATAAGAATTGTATGAGCCCCTAATAAATTGTTAAAATTAAAAAATATATATTTTCTTTCTACTTGAACCCTTATTTATCAGGTACTCATTTTTTTCCTCCCTTTCCTACTCCCAACTTCATGAACTTCTTTTTCTTTTTTCATTGTTTAACTTTATTACTATTGCACCATTTACACAATTACATATAATTTCAATGCATCCATTGTACATTTTTTTGTGTTTTTAATTTTTTCCCTCCATTTTCCAATGAGTGATGTGTGGGTATATAGGACACAAAATGGAAGAGAAACTAGAACTGCAATGAATGCAGACTTGGGTTTTTTTTCTTTTTGGTTTTTTGCTGTTTAATTTTTTTCATTTCCACTGACCAATAAAGCAGAACTACAGGTGAACCCAACCGCTGACATGCATTAACTTGCCATGAGAAATCTAGGGAAGGCTAGGTAGGATGAGAGAATGTTTGCCACTCTCAAAAATATCTGGAGGAAGAATGGGGACGGGGAGAGGGGTGGCATAGAGATACATGTGGACAAGCTAAGTGGGCTCAGTCTGAAAGTTGACATTCATCCAGGACATTTAAAAATATATCAAAATAAGAAAGGCTGTAAATTAAAAAGAACACAGAAAATACTGCTTTCAAAGAGATCTGATTGCCTTGGCACAGGCGCCGTGGGCAGAATCAAACACGCAGCTCCGGACCCCTCTGGAGAAGAGAAGAGAGAGATGCTTGGATCTTAGCGGGTGGGGGCATGGGTCAGCAGTTTGGTACAAAAGATGTACGACACTTTCAGACGTTTATCTTTTAAATCCAAGACTGATTGGTAAAGTTGACTGAAGGTATATTAGATATTTCCCCACAAAAATACGATTTGTATTCTCCCGACCCCTTCCCTCCCTTAATGGGACCAACATTCTTCTTTTTATTTAACCTCCCCTTTGGGCAATACATATCATTACTTCCAATCAATTTGAAACAAGTTAGTAGAGCAGAGAGAGAGAGAGACAGGTTGCTTCTGTAAGTGGCATTATCTTTTTTCCATAGGCTGTCCTTTTGACTCGTTCACTGCTACGGTTTGATCCGAATTAGCTGCCAGGGTCTCAGCAGGTTTGGCGTCTTCTGCTGGGGCTGCAGAGGCCTGGGACTTGGGGGTCGAACTGGGCGCTTCCGTCCAGGCGGGGTCTCCTTGGAAGAGGGCACAGCCTCAGTGCTGCTAGGTTTTGAGTCTGAAGCTGGGGCCCCTTCACTTTTCGTTTCCTGGGCGGCTGGCGCTGCGGGAATGTCAGTCTTTTTGGGGTTCCCCTTCCTCCGTGCCCTTGTCATCGGGTTTAGTGGGTGCTGTGGGCTCATGTTTGGCCTCCGCACTGGCTCCGGGTGTTGTGGCGGCCTCCCAGCCACAGGCAGCAGGGGCAGGAGCCAAGGCCTGCTCAGGCTTGGTATCCTTCTGGAGCTCAGCCTTGGCTACCCCCTCCGTCTTCTCGGGCTCTGTCTTCACCATCTTCTCGGGCTCTGTCTTCAGTGCTTCTTCCTTGGCCCTGCCCTGTCTTTGTCGCCTTCCATCTCTTCGGGCTTGTTTGTGGGGTCCTGAGCATCTTTTTCCTTCTTCTCCTTCACGTCGGTGGTCTCAGCTGCCCCCTGAGTCTCATTCTCCTTCGGGGTGGCCCCCTCTTCGGTCCCTGTCCCTTCAGCCTTCTTGTCTTTGCCCTTGGCCTTCTCGTCGTTCACGTTGTACCCCTTCTTCTTGCTCAGCTTGCCTCCCATCATGGAGTTCTTTGACTACACTGACTTCTGAGTGGAAACACAGGAAGAGTTGGCTGCAGGGGAAGTGACTGGGCCCACACAGGTCAGACCTTTAAGCCCCCTGCTCTCTCCAGGTTTTCCTCACCCCCTCCCTCATGAACTCTTAAATTATTTTTTTCATATTTTATACTGACTACTAGCTCCATTCACCCATGTTTCTGTTGTTTGTCACCCTGGTGTGTGTGGGGTGGGGTGGGGTGGGGGTGGTGATTATATATCAGTCATTGCAATTGGTTCCCCCTTTCTCCCCACATCTTCCCCTTACCCACATGGTATGGCTACTCCCATTATTGTCCCTGAGGGGTTTATCTGTCCTGGATTCCATGTGTTGAGAGTTCTCATCTGTATCAGTGCACATGCTCTGGTCCAGTCGGATTTGTAAGGTAAAACTGGGGTCGTGATACTGGGGGAGAGTAAGCATTAAAAAATTAGAGGAATGTATGTTTGATCGGTATTATACTACACCCTGACTGCCTGATCCCTCCCTTGTGACTCTTCTGTGAAGAGGTGTCTAATTTTCCACGGATGGGCTTTGGGTCTCCACTCCACCCTCCACCCTCATATGCATGTATATAATTATTTGTTTGTGGTCTTCTGATTCCTGATATCTGATCCTGTCAGTACTTCATGATCACACAGGCTGGTATGCTTTTTCCATCTGGGCTTTGTTGCTTCCCAGTTAAGACGCCAGATGCTGGCTATAGCTTGTAATAGCCAGACACCACCAGCTTTCTTCACCACATTTGCTTATGCACCCATTTTATCTTCAGCGATCATATAGGGAAGGTGAGCATCACAGAATGCCAGATTATTAGAAGAAAGTGTTCTTGCATTGAGGCAGTACTTGAGTGAAGGCCTAATGTCTATGTGCTACCTTAATAATTAACATATAAATATATGTACATAGATCTATATTCTATCAGTATGTACATATTTACATATAGATGTGGCTATATTTATACCTCTATAAGTGTCCTTTGCCTCTTCATCCTTTCCTTTATTTTATAGGAGCATTTATGGGGAGATAATTAACATTTAAAATGGTCTGCAATACAGATGGGGCTAATAGCATGTTCTTTTTATGTATATTATTTGTTGTTATTAGGAGCCTTTCAATGACTTCCATCTCACAGCAACCTTGCTATGTTAACTAGCATCCCCTGTTTTTACATCTAGGTTCAAATATGCATTGACATCTACTATCCACAGAACTCACAGACAAAATTCTTGAAAAAAGGGCTTATTAAGGAAGTTAACAGGTTGCAATGACAGTTAAAAATGATCAAGATAGAGTTATCACCAGGGCATGTTTCAAAGTTCTTTGCGAGCTGCTAACGGTTGCTCAAAGGGCATACCATTCTGCTGTAACCTCAGTCCAAAAAATCAGCTCCACTTCCATGAGTCAGCCAACTCCAGCCAGGTCCTAGTGGAAAAAGGCAAAGAAGGGGAAAAAATTTCTGAAAAGCAGCTAAGCTACCAGTTGATTTTATGGAAGGGGATTCCCCTTTCAAACAGTGACTATCTCCACACCTCCTCTTCACGTCCTTGTCCACAAATCCAGTTCCTCATCAGTCTCAAGATATGGGCCATACTGTAGTTGTTAAAACTTTTTCAATATCATGTTTCTTATTTAAATTATATTATTGAACTCTGAACTTATTTACTTAGAAATGTCTATATAATTATTTTTATAAAAAGGCAAGGTTAGGGTAAAAACTTGGTGGTTGAGAGGATTAATCCGTTTTCAGTTATTATGGGAGAATTGATTTGGAACTCGACTCCATCACATCTTACTGCTCCTTCTAGAATGAATTAGCATCGAGTTTGGACATATATTTTTCTTCTTTTAAAATATGGAATTTTTAAAACATGGAAATTGATCAAACATCAAGATGCAATCGAGATTCATTTATAATTTTTGGTGATTCAGATGCAAAAGGTGGGAACAAAGAGGAAGGAATCATAGTTGGGAAATATGGAAATAGTAAAAGAAATGAATCTGGAGATTGCTGGATAGAATTTTGCAAAACCAACACCCTTTTCCTAGCAAATACTCTGTCACAAGAACAGAAAAGTTGAGTTCCCTAGATGGAATACACAGAAATCAAATTGACTGCATCTGTTGGTAAGACAGGATGGAGAAACTCAGGAACAGCGCCTAAGATTATACCTGCGATCACCTGTGAAAGAGGCAGTCGAGTGCTCAGATGTAAGTGCAGGAGAAATCTATAGAAAGTTAAAACACACCCTCTATGGCCAAAATACAATTTTGAGTCTATCCCACCTGAATTTTGAGAAAATCTGAATAACAGATTTGAAGCATTGAACGCTAATGGCAAAAAACCTGAAGGGGTGTGGGAGCGGGAGGACATCAATACCATTGTTCCTAAGAAAGCAAAGGTCATTAAAGAGACAGGAAAGAGAGAAGATATTAAAGTGGATATGAGAAGAGACTCTGAAACTTGGTCTTAATCACAGAGGCGCGAGAGCAAGTGGATGGAACCATGACGTCAAGAACAGAATAGAAAACTCCAAAAGGCAGCTTGAGAAGAAAAAGCCAAAGAGATACAACAAATATGCAAGAACCTAGAATTAGAACATCCGAAGGGAAGAACAGGGTCAGCACACCTGAAATCAAGAGAATTCAAGACAGCAAAGTCATGCTTGTGGACGCAATCTGAGAGATTCTGTAGGCAAAATATTGAATGATACATGAAACGACAAGAGAAGATGGAAAAAATTCTGTACTGTACCAAAAATAACTAGTCAACATTCCACTATTTTAGCATGTAAGCAAGAACCAATGGTGCTAAAAGAAGTTCAAAGTGCAATGAACGCATCAGCTCAAAACAAGACTCTAGTCATTGATAAAATAACCTTTTAAATGTTTCAACAATCTGAAGAAGCACTCTTGTATGCCGAAATATTTGGAGACACCTGCTTGGCCAACTGACATGAAGAAATCCATATCTGTGCCCATTCCAAAGTAAGATTAACTGACAGAATGCTCAAACTATAGAATGAAATCATTGATGTCACACACAGTAAAATTTTTCTTGGGATCATCCAGTAATGGTGGCACAGTACAGAAGATTGGGAACTCCATAACACTGCACTGTGCTCTTTCAGAACTTGTGCATGGACCAAGGGGCAGTTGTTTGAACAGAAAAGAGAACATTGCATGCTTTAAATTCAGGAAAGGTGTGTATCAGAGTTGTCTCCTCGCCCCATACTTGTTCAATCTGTATGCTGATCATCAGAAGAGAAGCTGATTATGTAAGGAGGAACGTGGCATCAGGAGTGTTAACAACCTGACAATTGAAGGTGGGACAACTTGCTTGATGAAAAATGAGAAGGAATTGAAGCACTTGCTGATGACGGTCAAAGATTGTAGCCTCCAGTATGGATTACAACTCAATATAAGGACAGTCCAAATCCTCACAACCAGACCAAAAGGTAACATCATGATCAATTGGGAAAATATTGAGGTTATCAAGGATTTTTGTCTTGCTTGGATCCACAACCAATGCTCATGGAAGCAGCAGTCAAGAGGTAAATCAAATATTGCATTAGGTAAATCTGCTGCACAAACCCTCTTTGGTGTATTTAATACAAGACAGTTACTTGGTGGACTAAGGTGCTCCTGATCCTGGCCATGTTATGCTTCCTTGTCTCATGTGCATGTGGAAATTAAGTTGTGTTTTTGAAGAAGAATATTGAAATTACCATGGACTGCTAAAAGGACAGACCAATCTGTTTTGGAAGAAGGCCAGAATTCTCTTTAGAGGCGATTGCAGCACTTCATTTTACATACTTTGGAGATGTTTTCAGGAGATATGAGTTGCTGGAGAAGGGTATCATGTTTGGAAAAGTGGAAAAGAGGATGGCCCTCAAGAGCTGGATTGACACAGTGGCTCCATAAATGGGTCCGTGCATAGATCCTGAGGTTCTGCCCTCTGCTTCCTCATACACTGAGAGCATGAGGAGGCTCAGGATCATATTTTCTGTGAAACCATCTCTTATTTTTCTCCTATAACAGGAATACAGCTGTTTTGCCATTAAATTGTTCAAATCTGTGATAATATTCCTCTTCCTCTGCCCAGGAAGAAAGAGAGAGCTAAAGGATGCCATGAGCTACAATTTAGCTCTGAAACATTAGGGAGAGACTGGGCTCTATGGATAGCAACTAAGTATAATATATGTAAGGTAAGATTAGGAGAGAACAAAATTTGGGTGGCTAGTATTTGTTTTAAAAAACATTTCCTGAAATGTCTTCCCAATATTTACTTGCATAGCAAAATATACCAGTTCTCTGTTTTCAAAGTTTCCTCTATGCATAGGGGAGATGGATGACTTCATAACTTGATGGCAGTATGAAAAGTTCATGGAAAAAAAATTATCTTTTAGTTGCATTTTCATGAACTTTTGAAGCACCTTAATATAATAACACATTTCAAAAATGCATGTAAATGAAATAACTATTAGAATAAGCTTTCTATGTTGTTATTCTTGATAATACAACTTATGAGTAATTGGGAATAAAGGCAAATTCAGATCCTTGATTGTAATTAAAAAGAAATGTACACATAGGAAGCTGTGGAAAGAATTATACATTTTATTCAGTTAGCAAGCACAATTTGAGTGGTCTCTAAATGTTTATTTTCATAATTACCTTTGAAAATAATCTGGAGATAAACAATGATTCCTGGTTTCTGTTTACACTTTGAGTATATATGATGAACTTTATTTATTGATAGAACATATGCAGACAAGAAAGTTCTAGATTTCTCAAAATTAAAGGCAATCTATAAGCAGCCCAAATGAGGAAGATGCACAATTCCATGACTCAGCAGAGTGGCTTTACAAGCTGGCTCAAACATAGCAGTTGTGACGATGGAGCAGCATCTTTTGTCCCATTGGACATAACTCAATGCCATCAAATTGATTCCAACTCATAGCGACTCTACGGGACAGAGTAGCAGGGCCCTCCTGGGTTTCCAGGGTTGTGACCCTGTACCGGAGTAAAAAGACTCATATTTCTCGGGAGAAGTGGCTGGTGTGCATAGGGTCTCCATTTTTATGACTGGATTTGACAGCACTAAGAATAATAGTATATAAAATTGACACGATTCAAATATCTATCTTTTAAGGAATAAGACCAAATATCAACATTTATTTGGGTTTTTGTCCATAATTGGTCACATGTTGCATGTAAATTTTAATGTTTAGTGAAATCATCTGCATTTAGAACTAAAATATAATAGATATATTCAGCTTAGAATACATGAGTTTTTTTGTTTGTGTTAAAGGTCCTGGATTTGTAACTTGAGCAAATGTTTTTCTTTCCAACAAGGATTTCCTTTGTGGAAAAGAGAAAATATCACCACCTCCCCAAAAGGCTGTGTAAGTAGAGAATAGTGATGCGGCTGAAGAAATCAGAGGGTCCTTAAAGTACATTTTTTAGGTATACAACTAATATCTTATGTAGTTACAAAAGCTTTATTTTTAATAATAACTGAAATATGAGAGCTATATGATGTATAAAAGTTATTCAGGTTAACTCTCCTGAATATAAATAGAAGGAAAATGGTCCAGAGGAGTCAGTGTTGAAGTGAGAAAAAAAAAAGCATTTTTTCAGAGAGCTCCAATATAACCAGTTGGTCTAGTGACTTGAGTTGATTTTACTTCATAAGAGATATCACACACAGTAAAAATAAATAGCCCACGGACAGGTAATTAACTAATGTGTGCGGGTCATTTAGAATATTGGAATTCATCATGGGGAAAGTGGATACATTCAAATCACTTGAATGACAAAATGTAAAAAACAAACAGGTTTTTAATATGGAAATATCAGTTGATTTGTGTGTAAACTAGGGTGATGGAAACAAGAAAGAAAACTCAGGCAAAATCTTCAAAGTGATCAAAGTAGTTTGGGGATTGGATGATAACAGTATAAATGACGGAGCTGTAACTTGCAGACATTTTTACTCTACCATTTTAGAAATAAAACCAACGTGACTTTGAATGGATGTTGGGATTAAAGAAAGAGAAGAGAGAATGAGATACATTTTATGGTTTGTAAAGTTTAAAGGATTATAGGAATATTATTGGAAATAGACATCACTAGAGGAGGCAGAAAGTATTTTAGGGAAGAGATGGCTTTTATTTATGGGATGAATGCTTGGGTGCGGTGTATATGTACACAAAAGTTCAGTTTTAGCCATTGCGTTCGTGTGAAATGTACAGTCAATCCCACTCTCTGTCAATTCCTAGTGCGATGGTACCCTGTGGTGTTGTTCTTTGACGCTGGAAAGTAGGCCATAAACCTTCCAAGTATCAGCAGGAGCTACTATGGTTAGTAGAATTCAAGAGAGTCTTTAGGTTTAAAAAGACTAATAATAAAAAAGAGAAGCTCCATATTTGGAAAAATCACCATTGAAAGTCGTGTGGCTAGCTGTGGATGATATTGTCTGATATAGCGTATGAAGATGGGTGGAAGGCATTCAAAATATTGCTGGGAATTGCTGCCTCATCAAAGTGAACTCAACTTTAAAGGTGTGGATGGAGTCAAGCTTTTCAAACCTTTGAAATTCAGTGTATGAATGCAGCAATCTTATAAGTCATCAAAAATAAAATGTAATGTATGAAGATTGATATCCTTCACAACAAAGAACTGAAATGGACTGATATTGGCAATTTTAAGTCAGATAACTTAGTGGGCCAGAAATGAAGGTAAAATAGGCCTCATCTGCATCATCATAAATATTATTACAACATATTTCTTGACTACAATACAGTGTGTCATAGGATAGTATCCAGTAATGAAGATATTGGAGAATTCTACTTATTTATTCAGTCTGAGATTGATCAAACAAACAACCAAGAATGCATTGATAATTACTGATAATGGGTACGTATAAGTTAGAAAAGTATTCCATGACTGGTAAATATGACCTGGGTGACAGAAATAAGCTGAGGGACACATGATTAAATTTTGAAAAACAAATACTTTTTCACTGAAAATACCTTCTTTGCAACAATACTGACTGTATTGGAAGATAAATCCAATATCATCAGCTAAAATAAGGTCAGGTACCTACTGCAGAACAGGCCATCAATTACTCATGTGCAAATTCAGGTTGAAGCTGAAGAAAACAGAAGTCCACAATGGGCAGAGTATTACCTTCAGTGCATCCCGCCTGCAATTGAGAGACCATCTCAAGAATAGATTTAACACATTTAACACTAGTGATAGATCTGGTGAGTTGTGGGTTGACGTCAAGAGGATCATACATGAAGAAAGCAAAGGGTCTTTAAGAGAGGAAAGAAAGAACAGACCAAAGCGAATGTCTGAAGAGACTCTGAGACTTACTGTTGAATATAGACTGGTTAACACCAGTGCAATACATGCTGAAGTAGAATGGCTCAATAGGACGTTTGAATAGTAGCCCAAGAAGGGAAAGTATAGCATTCTAAAGAAATGTGCGAACAACAGGAGCTAGAGAACCCACAAGGAAAAAAACACTCAGCTTATCTCCAGCTGAAAGAACCTAAGAAAACTTCAACCACAAGTAAATACTAAAGGGTTCTATGGACAAAATGTTAAATAATGCAAAAGGCAGCAAAAGGAAATGCCAAGTGGATCTTAGATGAGAAAAAAATATTTACTTTTTTATTGGCTATGCTGTGTGAACCATTATCAAACCAGGGTTAATCTTTTGATGAGTGGGAATTCTAGAACAGGTACTTTTGTTCAATGACATCTAGACATAGACTAAGCAGAAGTCTTATCATCAAAAAAAGGAGATGTTGCAGTGTTCACATCAGGAAACATGTGCATGAAAGTGGTATCCTTCACTATACTTATTTAATTGATATGATGAAGAAATAATCCACAATCACTGCTCATGGAAGCAGGATCAATAAATTAAAAGGCATACAGTATTGGCTGAATCTGCTGAGGAATACTTCTTTAAGTGGGCAGAGCAAATTTAACATTTTAATGACTAAGATATCTTTGACTCAAGCCATGTTTTTCATTTACAATCAGATTGTCGGACAGTGACTATGGAAACCAGAGTTGAACTGACAAATTTGAATTTGGTGCTGGCGAAGAATATTGGAAGTACCATGCACTTCCAGAAAGGAAAGCAAAAGAAAAGTTTCTTGGAAGAAGTACATTGAGTATGCTTCTTAGAAGCTGGGATGGTAAGTCTTATCATAAGTACTTTGAACATGTTCTCCGGAGTGACCAGTTCCTTTGAAATAATGAAAAGGACATTATGCTTGGTTACATAGAAGGTTCGTGAACAACAGCATGTAGTCTTATACTTTAGTGCTGTGGTTAGGAGCTAGCGAGTCAGTTCCAACTCATCGTCCTGTGTACCATAGAACAAAACATTGCCCAGTCCTGTGCAATTCTCACAATTGTTCTCATGTTTGAGCCTACCAATGTAGCCTCTGTGTCGATCCACCTGGTTGACGGTCTTTCTCTTTTTCGATGCCCACCTACTTTGTCAAGCAAGATACACTTCTCTAGAGACTGGTTTCTCCTGATAACATTCCCAAAGTACTTGAGATGATATCTCACCATCCTGACCTCTGAGAAGCTCTATAGCTGTACTTTGTCCAAAGTAAATTTGTACAGGAGGATTCAACCATGATGCATGTGTTAGTCTGGGTACTTTAGAGAAACAAATCCACAGAAATTCATAGGTATACCAGAGAGTTTTATATAAAGGTAAGGGCACATCAAGAAAACATTCCAACGCAGTACTGTCCAAACCCACAAGTCCAACATTAACAGATATGTCCGACACCAATCCACAAAGTCCTCCTTCATCTCATAAAACACACATGTTGATGCCAACTGCAGGAGGAAAGCTGAGTCAGTGAATGTGTAAGCATCTCAGCACTAGCAGGGGTCTCTACATGGCTGCTCCAGCACCCAGAGCTGCATCTGCGTAGGTCCATGTGACTTCTCCTTGGGGATGGCTTACAGGAAGTGATCCTTGCCACCTGAAGCAGGGAACTGGCTAAGGCAGCTGCACCCTGATCTGACCATAAGAAAGCAAGAGACCTGAGATCTAGAAAGCCGAGGCTCACTGAGCCACTTATTTCTTTGCCCTTCAATTAACCCCACATGTGTTTATCAGCCAGGTTAGCACAATAAGCTAACTACCTCAACACACTTCGTTTCTGATTTAAACCATGCACTATTCCCTTGTTCTTGTCACATACCTGCCTCTTGATCCATGTACAGGTTCTACATGACACAATTAAATATTCTGGAAGTCTCATTCTTCTCAAGCCTATCCATAGTTTCTTATGATCTACAGAGTCTAATACTTTTGAATAGTCAATGGACCACAAGTAAACATCTTTCTGATATTCTCTACTTGTATCCAGGATCCATCTGACATCAGCAATAATATCCTCTGTTCCAAGTCCTCTTCTGCATCTGGCCTGAAGCTCTGGAAACTCTGATTGAATTTACTTCCCTTTATTTGCATAACTTACATAATTTACATTATGTTATATAAGTTATGTAAATTTATATAACTCCCTTTAATAATGATATTGACTTTCTATAAAACACCTGCTAGAGAGCTTTTAGTTTATATATTTTACTTTGTTATATAAACAATGGACTGACATACTGGCTGCAAAATAAACAGAATTTTTCAGATGGTGTAGCTCAGTGGTTCTCAACCTTCCTCATGCCGCAACTCTTTAATACAGGTCTTCATGCTCTGGTGACCCCCAACCATAACATTATTTTCATTGCCACTTCATAACTGTAATTATGCTGCTATTATGAATGAGGCGACCCCTGTGAAAGGGGTGCTCAACCCCTGAAGATGTCGTGACCCACAAATTGAGAACCACTGATATAGACCCAGGTGGGCACTCTGTCCTGTTGAAGGTGAGGTTTCTATGAATCGGAATGGATTCTATGGCACTAACAATAACAACAGCACACCGGCCAGTCCACTGGAATCGTGACCCAGCACGTTAACACAAAGCCTAAGTCTGGCAACTGGGTATCATCTGACCATTTTTATATCATTCTTTCTCGTGAAAAATATCAGAAATTTCCTTCTGTAATAAGTTTCTGCTTTGTAAAGTTTCTGTATTTCACAAGTTTTACTGTATATTAAATATTCAAATAGAGCTCTCCAGGGAGGTGCAGAATATATGAGTAAGGAAATCTAAAGATCTACCTTTATTAGACATTTAAAGAGAAAGGATCTATGGTACCCACCACTGTATTATCTTAAGGATGACAGCATTAAGCGCGGGGGAGACCACTATGTGATTTTAAAAAGAGAAAAAATAGTTTGAAAATCTCAGACTGTAAAGCATCTAGGTATAATCATAACTCAAAGAGGTCATTACTCACAAGAGAGGCTCGGTGATCTCTGAATATGATTTCAAACCCTGCACACGTTCAAGTCTCATAAAGTGAGCCTGAAGAACTTGCCATATTGGACCACCAGGAGCCAAACCTGTCTATTGAATCGATTCTTACTCATGGTGATCCGAGGTATTCAAAATAGAACGGTGTCCCATAGGGCTTTTCATTGTTGTGTTCTTTCTGAAGTAGATTGTGGTTTGTTTTGTTTTTTTTCCCTCTAAGTTGTTTAGGAAGACATGAACTCCAAACCTTTCCGTAAGCAGCTGAACATTTAAATGTTTGTTCTGGGGGAGCCTTTTACTATTCTCAACATATCCATTATCCAATTTATCCTGGAGGTTTTCATGTGTTTCATAGTAAAGAAATATAGGAGGTGTTCTACTTCTAGTCATTGTAGATAAATTGTGATGAGACCTAGTGCTGGAGTGGTAATGCACTGGGCTCTAACCTCAAGCTCAGGAGCTCAAAGTCATCAGGTGTTCCACTGCAGGAAGACAAGGCGCAAAGACTATAAAGAGGTACAGTCCTAGACAACCACAGCTCAGTTGCATCTGTCTTGGAGGGCTACTATGTGTCAGAATCAACTAGCTGGCATTGAGAGCTTATGGTAATTGTTTTTAAAATAACCACACCACACTACAGAATCATTCCAGGATTTCTGTCCCATAGAATGGTTCCGTCTTTGAAACTGCATCCTGTCCCATTTTTAAAGTTCCAAATGTAAGATTATCTTGTGATGACTTAGCCAACCAAAAGAGTGACCCAGTTGCTCCTTTTCCTTTGGAGAGATTTATTTCTAGCTGGTTGATTAACAAGTGGCATGTGTTGAAGAACTTTTAGGTGGAGGTTCTTGGGAGATAAAAAAAGGTAACAGAGTCAAAAATAACAGTGTACTCTTATAGCAGTAAAATCAACATGCAATTCTCATCAAATGAAGAGTTTGAGCTAAGAATACCGTGCAGCATTATGTTGAAATAAAATACTGAAAGTTTCTGATTGCTCTAATTTCATTTTCCTAATTCAACAGCTTGAATGGCAGATACAATTTTCCCATTGTTCTAAATATACATGCATTTATAATTGTCTCTGCTTAACTTGAGATACACTGGAAAAGACAACAATAACCACCACAATAATTTATAACTAAAGACAATTTGATGTTTTGCTGGCTTTCAATAAGAAACACGTAATAATTGAATGCACTCAGAAATGGACAAATGTCATGTATACTTGACTGACTCTTGCTGAATAATACTTTTCCGAAATCAAGGGTAGAAAAACTTATCCTTTGACAATGATACTAATTTGTTGACCTTAAAAAGAACTACAACCAACACAATCAAACAAAAACAAGAAACCCAAAATAGAGTAGTTACCATGGGGGAAAATTGTTATCATAGCAATTTTGTAGGATGAAGGAATGAATGAATCAGAGAGAGCATTGCCAATTGCTAGCTGATATCATTGATTGCTTTTTAACTTCTTTAAAATGTTGGGTCCTTATCAGAAAGTATGTAGGACACAGAACTGCTTCCATAAAGATTTAAAATCTTGGAAACTGTATGGGACAGTTTTACACTGTCTTACAGAATCACTATGGAATTTATTTTGACATGGTTTTATTGTGTTTTATTTTTTAATCTCAAAGTGTGGGTAATAATACCTTCTCATAAATATTTTACATAATATTTTTGTTGTTGGTGCCTCCAAATAGTTTCAAATACATAGTAACCCAATATGTAATAGAACAAAACACTGCCTCCATGTAGTAAAGTTGAACTTTATGATGTCCACAGAGCAAAGCTTTTAGGACTTTCATTTGCTGATGAGGCATGAATCAAAATAATAAGAAACAACAGAATATATCTATTAATAATTAAAACATGGAATATACTGAAAAGGAGTTTTTGGAAATTTGAACTAGTCAAGCATTAGATGGAAAGCATTAAAATCAATACCCTAGCATAAATGAACAGGGTTCTCCAATTTTGAATCAGACAACCAGATGATTTATTATGCTATTATGCTATTAATGACAAATTCAAGAAAAACATCATTACAATAATCTTCAAAAATAAAATCCCAAGATATATCTTGAAGTACAATGATGTTTTGCATCGGAAAATTTCTATGTCTACCAAGAAGAGAAATATATCTAATACGTATGCAGTAGCCACTAAAGACAGTGATGGAGCAAGTGAAAATTTTTATCAAATTCTTCAGTCTGTAAGTAAGTGATCAAACATGTAATTATATGCATTGGTGATTCCTGGTGATTAGAGTGTGAAAGTTGGAAATAAAGGTGAAAGTTAGAAAATATGGCCTTGTGGATAGAAGGAAAAATGGAAATTGCGCAATCCAATTTTGTAAGACCAATGAATTTTCTTTGCAAATACCCAGATGTAATACATAGGAGACAAATAAACTACATCCGTTAGAAAAAAATGATGGAAAAGCTCAGTATCATCAAGTAAAACATAGTCAGGGGCTGACTGTGGAACAGAGTATTATTTATCATATGCAAATTCAGGTCGAAGATAGCAAAAATTGAAGCAAGTCCACAAGAACCAAAACATGACTTTAATATGCCCCACCTTAATTTAATTTTGAGAGCATCTCAGGAATAGACTTAGTGCATTTGACATTAATGATTGAATACCAAATGGGTTATGCAATGACATCTAGAACATTATACACAAAGTCTCCATACATATGTACATATATATACTCAATTTATTAAAATAGAATAAAGCAAAGTGGCTATCACAAGATATTCTGAAATATTCTTTCTCTGGAACACAGCTTAGCTAAAGCAAAATAAAAAATGATGACATCAAAGAACTGAACAGAATTTCAAAATGCAACTCTGGGTGATAATATAAAGAATGATGGTGAAGTGTGCAAGAGATATATTACTAGTGATATCAGATGGTATTTGCTGAAAACAGAGAATAACAGGAATATATTCCCTTATGTTTCATTGTCAATGTCAAGGTATAGATTGTTTGGATCATATCATCTGGATAACATCGCCAAGAGTTGGATTTCCTTAACATTGTATGGTACTCGTGTGGAAGGTTAAAAATACCTACATACCTAGGGACAGTTGTTTGAATAGAACACGTGGATACCAATGACAAGGTGTAAATTTAGGACATGTTGAAGAGGTGCATCCTTAGAATGCTGCTAGAAATTCACTTTAGATTTAGATGTTGTAAATTGAGGGATCTTGGTTGAAAGCAGAGAATACCATTTATTTTTAAATCTGTGTTTTGTTGACTATGGAAGACATTTGACTTCGTGAACCAAACAAATGATGGGTAACATTGAAAAAATGATAATTCCAGAACACTTGTTTTTTCTTCTGAAGAGGCAGTTGTTCAAAAAGAACAAGGGGCATCTGCATGATGGAAAACCAGGAAAGGTATGTTTCAGGGTTGTATGCTTCCACCATGTGTATTCAAATCTGCATGCTGAGCAAATGATATGTACGGTGAGGAAAGCGATATTGGGATGGACTCAAGGGCAAGTAAGAGCCTGCAATATGGTGATGGCGCAGCCTTGGTCACTATGATGACGAGTCCTGGCAGCAGGTACGAATGAATCAAGATCAAATACTCCAGTTTTCAGTATGGACTACAACTCAATGTAAAGGGGGAAAAGCTAAAATACACACAACTCGATCAATAGTAAACAGGCAAAAGTTTGAAGTTGTCAAGGGGTTCTTTTTCCTTGGATACCCAATCAATGCTCGTGGAAGCAACAGGAACAAAATCAAAGGCTGTAGTGCACTGGAAAGGTTTTCTATGTGCAACCTGTGTAAAATGTCCAAAAGCACAGTTGTCACTTTGAAAGTGAAGATGCCCCTGGCCCAAGCCAGGATAGTTTCAATCCCCTTACATGCATGTGATAGTTGGACAAAGAATTTTTGCCCTTGAATAATAGTGTGGGTGAAGAATATTGAAAGTCCAATGGACTGCTAGAAGAACAAACAGCAAATGTGTCTTGAAAAGAGTACAGCTAGAAGGTTCCTAAGAGATGAGGATGGGAAGACATTATCCCAGGTATTTACCAGGAGGAGCAAGTACCTGGAGAAAGTCACAAAAAGAGGAGGACCTTCAGCAAGATGGATTGACATAATAGATACAGTGTGGGTTGCAGCACAATAATAACTATGAAGCTGACCTAGGACGAGGTTGCACTTTGTCACTTTGGAGCCTCCTTGAGGATACCTTACAACAATGAAAGATGGAGAAGAGACCCATGTTCTGAGAAATAAAGTTTAGACAGAAGAAAACTGCATTAGACTTACATATAGCCCTTGATAGAAGCAGAGGGAATCTTCAGTAATATAACATAGATCTACATTTGCCCCCATTACCCATGCTTTTTGCCCTTTAAGTACTTGTAGACTCACATTTTTTAAGTTTACTTACATAGCCTATTTTATCTGTATCTTTTAAAAACATTTTTAAATCTTATTTTATTGGGGGTTATTAGAGCTCTTATCACATTCCATACATATATCCATTGTGTCAAGCATATCTGTACATATGTTGTCATCATATTTTTCAAAGAATTTTCTTTCTACTTGAGCCCTTAGTATCAGCTCTGCCCCCCGCTTCTTCCATATTCCCTCCCCCATGAACCCTTGATAATTTATATATTTTTTTCCTGTCTTAAACCAACCACTGTCTCCCTTCATCCACCTTTCTGTTGTCCATCCCTTGGGAGGGGGCCATATGTCAATCATTGTGATTGGTTCTGCCATAACACCCCTCACCCAACTTCCCTTGCATTCCTAGTATCACCACTCCCCTTATTGCTCCTGAGGGGTTTATCTGCCCTGGGTTCCCTGTGTTGTGAGCTCTTATCTGTACCAGTGTATATGTGCTGGTCTAGCCAGATTTGTAAGACAGAATTTGGGTCATGATGTGGGAGCGGAGACTTAAAAAACTAGAGAAAAGTTGTGTTTCATTGGTGCTATACTGCACCCTGACAGCCTCGTCTCTTCCTTGTGGCCCTTCTGACTGGGGGTATCTATGTGGATGTCTGTATGTTAAACTAGAATTCTTGACTTTACCCACTCTGTTTGCCTTAACAATGAGTCCATGCTTATCTATCATATGCTTACTGGCACTTGTTTTTGAAAAATATTCACCTGAAAGGAGACCAAGAGGAAGAGACAAAAACAAACTAACTAGAAACCTCTTTAGGTTATTCTTGGAAACTAACCACACATCTGTATGGATACTGAGTGATTCTGAAGAGCTGAGCAGGCTCTTGGCTGAGGCCCAGGCGCCTCCATTTTATCATTGAAATTAATTTGTGGTGACACGTCTACTCTGGAGGCAAATCTACTCAACCATGGGGTAGGTATTTACCTAGAATGTCAAATTTGCTTCATGTTTATTTGATCAGGAAAGATGATTTTCTGCTTGGACTACCCTACCTGTTCCTCATCATTGTTGTCACTTAACAATACAATATTTTAAAGTTCAGTAAAGCATAGTGAACAGATTATATTACAACAGGGTTACTTTCAACAACTACACAATTCCTGCAAGATAGATACTTTTTTCATGAGTGTTAGAGTAATTCAAGCAGAGAGATGATTGTTTACTTAAAGACAGGTGGAATCCACATTGTTTCTAGGACCAGATGAAGAGAAAGACCCCCCAAATTGCAGATGAATTTTGAGAAATGAATTTAAAGGAAAATATCAGTGTTTGCAATATATCAAATTAAGATGAAACAATCCTCTTTTAATAAAATTACACTAGGAATAATAAATGCATCCGCTAGAATTAATATTAACACACGGATATATATTCCCTGGGAAAAAGTTTAACAATATATGAATTAAACTATAAAGACAACCATTATTTTCTTTGTCTGAAATTTAACATTAAACTCCCCTTCAAACATAATAGAACACCAGAACAGAAATCAGAGAGACTGTCACAGAGTAACTGTGCTTTCACAGGTGTAGGAGACCTAGTGGCAGAGTTTGTAATGAGTTAGGCTCCTAACTACAAGGTCAGCAGTTCAGAACGACCAGCTGTATAATCTTGGGAAGACTTATAGTCCTGGACACCCACAGAGGCAGTTCTCATTTGTGCTATCGGGTTACTATGAGTCAGAATTGACTCAGTGGCAGTGAATTTTCACTGTATAGTAACATCTCTATCTATATCAAATAGTTGCCTCATCTTATATCTTAGTATGGGCCCACTCTAAATCCATACTGAGTTTGAAGAAACCATTAAAAGCATCATGCAACATAATTGAAAAATAAAATGAGAAAATTCAAATGTGTATGAAAATTGATTAAATGTATTTGGGAAACGGATGAGAATCATCCCTGTTGTTTTGTCAGCATTTTTTATTATACAAATGTGATAAAATTCAAAGCATTTGTGAACTTATTTTTTCTAAACCATATGAGATAAAAAGGCACCAGGTGGGGGGATTATCCTGTGATGTGAAGGAGTTCCACATATAATCATCTCCAGTAGGATAGCTTGCAAAACTAAAGCACAGTGTGAAAATCGGAAAATTGTCATGGGCACAGTTCACAGGGCTTATTTAGGGTCTTTGGCTTATTTGCATGTATTTATTTTGTGTGTGTTTATGTGTTTGTACTTCAGTGCAATTTTGTCATCTGTGTATGTCCTTACATCCACACAATCTGGATCTAGGCCTGTTCATCATTACAAGGGCTTCTCTTACTATTCATTTGTAGGTATACAAATTCCCAATCTCAGTTAAAGTTGATATGTTCCCTATAACTATTGTTTTATGTTGAGAAGGCTATATAAAATAAATAATACAAAATATTCATTTTTCAACTAAACCTATATTTTTGTTCACTTAGGATAATTTTTATATATCTATCCAAATGTGTGCACCCAAAGTATGCTCTCTTTGGTTCTGGAGTGCTTTTTCATGGTACAGACATAGTTGCGTACTGGAGGAAATACATGTTACTTCCAAGTTTTAAGCTATTGGTAATAGGGCTTTCCAAAACATTAATTTACAAAAAACTGTTATTTTTAGGAGATAGTTAATTAATAATCAACTTTAAATGGTAAAAACAGAGACCTCAGATAGATAAGAAGCCTCATACTTCCAATCTCAAACTTACTGCATCGCCATGAAAGCCTGTTACTAGTATAATCACAGATACACAGACCATGGGACAGAATTGAGGACCTAAAGTCAATATATCTGACTGCAGGAAAAATGAGAGATTACTGTAGGAAGCAACAAAAAAGATAGAAAGAACACAGTCACTGTATTACAAGAATCGGTGGATGATGCACCATTTAACGAAGCAGCCCATGACCAAGAACAAGTGGTATTGAATGAAGAAGTCACAGATGCATTGAAAGCATTGGGAAATAACAAGGTACAGATATTGATGGGAAAACAATTGAAAAGATTCAACAGATGAGTTCAGATTTAAAAGTACACACTCATTTATGCCAAGATATTTGGAAGACAGCTATATATGGTCAGCAGGCTGGAAGAGATCCATATCTCTGCCCAGTTCACCCAGTTCAAAAGTGATCAATGAGAGTATGGAAATTATAAACAATGATGAACATCACATGGAAAGAAAATGGTACTGGAGATAATCCAAAACTGTTTGCAGCAGAATATCCACAGGAAGATGTCAGAAGTTGAAGCCAGATTTTGGAGAGGATATGAATCAATAGATTTTTGTAGAGAAAAGATAAGCCACAAAGGTGTTTGTCTGTGCTTTATTGACAATGGAAGACATTTGACATTGTGAATCATAACACGGTATGTGTAACGTTGCAAACATCAAAATTCCAGAGCACTTAGTTTTACCTATGAAGACCATATTCATAGTCCAAGAGGCAGTTGGGCAAATAGAACAAGGGAACTTTTCAAGGTTAAAAATCAGGAAAGTTGTATCAGGGTTGTATTCTTTCATTACGTGCATACAAAACAAATAATCTGGAACACGGAGGTATTTGAAGAAGAATGCAGTATCTGGATTGGAGAAAGGGTTCTTAACCTCTACTATGCAGATGACACCCTCTGGCTGGATGATGCTAAGAGGAGTCCCAGTACTCTCTGAGGATGAGTAAAGGCTCGACTTTCAGTATGGATTGCTACTCAATGTCAAGAGGACAGCATGCCGCTCCAGTGCACCTGCAGACGCCATCAAAGAAGAGAAGACTGAGGTCGTTAACTATGCTGTATTACTTGGATCCCCAATCAACCCATAATAGCAGTCAAGGCATTAAATGGCTTATTGCATTCAGAAAATTGGGTGCAGGACACCCCTTCAAAATGTCAAAAGGCAAACGTGTCACTTTGAGGTCTAATCTAAGCCTGGTAGAAGGAACTGGATTTTCAATTATTTCATTCATACGCATGGATGATGAATTTGAAGAATGAGTGCACTAGAGTTTTGGTGCTGGAACGGAATACTAAGTGCCATGGAATACAAGAAGAATCAATAAATTAAATCTTGGAGGAAGGACAGCCAGAATGGTCCTTCCATGTGACAATAGAGAGACTTGGTCTCACATACTGTGGGTGTTTTTGAGGAGAGAGTAGCTCCTGGAAAGGAGGTCATGCTCGGTGAACAAGGAGCCGTGAAGGAGAGGAAGGTCATCAAGACAAATGGGTCGGCACCGTGGCTTCACAATGGGCTCAAGCATAGCAAAAACTGAGAGGATAGCACCGGGTCAGCCAGTGTTTTGTTCTGCTGTGCATAAGGTCACTATGGGTCAGAAGCACAGTTACTAAACTGGGGAGATACATTCTAGCAGGGGACGATGGGGGTTGCCACTCCTGCTCCATTCCCTCATTTAGGTGATTGATAATGAACCCAACTGGGAAGAAGTAACTTTATTTCACTTGATTACCCAGGTTTATTTCCCTTGATTACATGAAGTTATCAGAAGATAACTGTTACCTGCAGATGGGAGGAAGGCTCTGTAACTTCCTTGAAGAATGGTGGGTGGGGGAGTGGGGTGACTACAGGAAAAAGACCTAACTCTTTGAACATGTGTTTTTAATGGAATGTATATTCTGATCTCCTCTCAGATGGCCCCCTGTAAACCTTAGACTGATGAGTATTACATTTAAAATAATAATGATGACTTAATAAGAAATCAAGGGATTTTTTAAAAGTTATTTGCAAATCTACTTTCTGCTGACATTTTTAATTGATAGGATGCATCTGGAAAGCAAATTTTCAAAATGTTTGAAGAATACTGGGATCACCCTTACATCAGCAATACATGTGTACAGTAGAAGCAATAATAACAATTTTAAATATCAGCCACATCATAGTAATTCCATTATTTATATCACAATGCTCCTTTCTTTGTTCAGAAAATGCATTATTGAAGAAAACTGTTATACCAGCCGTGATTCATACCACAGAGTCAGTTTGAGAAGAATATTGTAAGACTAGCATAAAATACATTTTCTTCAAAAAGTCTGCATTACACTACTACCCTAGCGATTGATGGTGAATTCCCCTCAGTCATGCCACAGAAGAAAGGCAGAGTGGTCTGCCCCACGGAGATCACAACTCCAAATCCACAGGTCAGTTCCACTCCGTGACACGTGAGGGCATCATGACCTGGGCTGCGCTCGTTGGCAACAGAATCGTGTGTCAGCTATGTTCATGCACATTATTTCTTTAAATCTGAGTTCTGGGGAAGAAATGCTATTGACTCCAGATGCATAAAGATATCAAGATTTGATGCTGCTGTGACTTCCAATACACCACTAGGTCTCTTCTAGTAGGCCAGTACTAAATAGGGTAGGGTCAACATCTTTTTCACCCCAGTGTATTTGTCTTAATAGAACCTGAACATTTCACAATACAATTCAGCTATATGGACTCCATAATATGGCAAAATATCACATGTGATCATAAAATGCTACCCAAATCAAAGCTTGCAATAAAAGAGTGAGTAAAGTTGGGGAGCAGAGGAGTGAGGAGAAATGTAAAAGTTGTTATTTTTGTTAATGAACTAGTTTTATATTTGGCATGCCCAGTTATTCTAGGAATGCTTGGGCATGTGAACTATTTAGCCTTTTACAATCACTTGACTTAAGGAAAAACAGCAGTGAAGTTAGGCAAAAAAAACCAAAAACAACTGAGATGATAAGTTGTCAGAAGTTCAAATTTATCAAACTCAAATTTTTCATACTGGAATTGCATTTTAATATATTGTTTTAGCATCCCTGGCTCTATTTGCAAAATGTCATTCAACTAACACAATTTTGCTAGAAATCACTGATTACAGTCTAATGGGGAGGCAGGAAATTATACCTGTTAAATACTCCCCCAAAGTGTTGAAATTCAAGTTAAACAGAAAAAAAAAACATATTGGTATGTCAATTCCAGCTATTTTTCCTCAATTACTTTTGCTTCCTATTCATGGATGAAATACTAGGAGAAGGTGAAGTCATTCTTAGCTGTATGACTTAAAGATTTATTTTCCCCACTTTAAGAAACCACACCAGTAGGCAGTCAGATCAGTAAATCTCGCATTCTTAACAGCATGTAGACATGTCTTTGAAAGTAGAGAAAAATATCCTACTGTGGGTGAATCCATAAATTGAAGTGTGGACAGAATTGGAATTCTGCAGGTATACTCAAAAGCTTATTCACGTTCCTTGTCTTCTTACGATTGTCACACTCCTAATGCTGCTGAAATATACTCTCTGCTGACAGAGGCATTGCATAAAACTACTGCAGTAGGGCACATGTTCTTGCTTGCTTGTGTACTTGTTTTCTTTAAAAGTTTTGTTATGGTCAGAGACCAGAGGTTCAGGTCTTCTTGTCTACTACTGTCCTCAAAGAGACCAAGCTGTACCTCAATTCGTCTCACTGCGTTCTCTTAGGGAGAACACCCCAATCTTTTCCTTGATGAACTTGACAGGATGATTATCCTTGGAGACCTCCAGCAGTTCCATAATTCTCTGCTTCTATAGGCAAAGCAATGCACTTCCAAATCATGTTCAATATGAACTTGGTGCTTGGTGAGGCAGTAGAGGTAGCTTTGCTTTGGTGTCCTGAAATTCTTTGTTACCTTGTGGCCCTTGTGGAGGTTCAAGGCCATGGGGCAATGCAGAGCCATAACTTCTACCTTTCATTGAATGTTAACATTAAAAGGTGTTATGTTTTGTTGTTATGGGGTGGGGGTACACTGTTTTAGAACCCTCATAAATCCTTGATAATTTATAAATTATTATTATTTTGTCATATCTTACACCTTCAGACGTCTCCCTTTACCCACTTTTCTGTTGTCCATCCCCCAGGGAGGAGGTTATATGTAGAACCTTGTAATCGGTTCCCCCTCGTTACCCCACCTTCCCTCCACCCTCCAGGTATCGCCACTCACACCACTTTTCCTCAAAGGGTTCATCTGTATTGGATTCCATGTGGTTCCAGTTCCTATCTGTACCAATGTACATTCTCTGGTCTAGTCATATTTGTAAGGAAGAATTGGAATCATAATAGTGGGTGGAGAAAGCATTTAAGAACTAGAGGAAAGTTATATGTTTCTTTGTTGCTTCTCTGTACCCTCACTGGGCCGGATGAACAGTCTGGAGGAGAAAACAATGGGATCGATGGTTCGGGGGGGACATGGGAGAGGAGAGGCAGGGGTAAGGAGGTAGTGTTGACCAACCCAGGGATAATAGAGCAACAAATTATCCAAAATCAGTGGCAAGGAGGGTGTGAGAGGGCTGGTAGGGATTCAGTAAGGGCAATATAACTGAGAGAAATTACTGAAACCCAAGTGAAGGCTGAGCATGATAGTAGGACAAGAGGAAAGTAAAAGAAAGTAGAGGAAAGAACTAGGAGGCAAAGGTTATTTATAGAGGTCTAAATACAGGCATGTTTATAGAGGTCTAAATACAGGCATGTACATATATAAATATATTTATATAGGTTGGGGGGAAATAGAGCTACGTGCACATATTTATAGGTTTAGTAGTAAGGCAGCAGATGGACATTGGATCTCCATTCAAGTACTTACTCAACACAAGAACACTTTGTTCTATTATATTGGCATTCCATGATGTACACCTTCCCGACATGATCGCTGAAGACAAATGTGTGCATAAGCAAATGTGGTAAAGAAAGCTGATGGTGCCCAGCTATCAAAAGATATAGCATCTGGGGTCTTAAAGGCTTGAAGATAAACAAGCGGCCATCTAGCTTAGAAGCAACAAAGCCCATGTGGAAGAAGCACACCAGCCTGTGTGGCCATGAGCTGTCAAAGGGATCAGGTATCAGGCATCAAAGAACAAAAAAAAAAAACACTTTTTAAATGAAGGTGAGTGCAGAGTGGAAAAACCCAAAGCCAATCTGTAGGCAACTGGACACCCCCTTACATTTAATGCTTTTTACAACATTTTGATTATTCCCAGTCATATTGCTCTCTTTCCAGTAATCTCCCCTTTTCGCACTCCAACCATCTCCTCAGAGTTTCCAAGACTTTGTTTTCCATTGGGTCTCATATAAATGATATTTTTGAAAAAGCATGGTATTCAAGAATAGTATTAAATATACTATTAACTAATCTGATATTAAACTAAAAGGTGACTTGAGGTGATCATGTATATTAAAGATTTAGAAAGTACTTCAGGGCAGTCATCTTAGAGATTCTTCCGGTATCAATTTGTCCATATATTAGAGTATTTTGGCAGCAATTGTACAATTATGCTTAATCTAATAGATTTATGAATTGTTATAATATCTGTAAGTGCTCTTAATATAATAAACGCGCACGAGAGAGAGACTACTCCATAAACAACTTTCCCTTTTCCCACAACCCTGGGTGCCACCAATAAATGTTGGCCTCTCTCTATGTATATTCTTACTTATCTTAGTATAAAAGTGAGATCATAAAACAGTTTTACTTTTTACAACGTAGTTTGCCCATCATCCTTCCCCTGGGTTCATCTGTATCTCAAGATGTTTGGGAAAATCCACTTCCTTCCTAAATACGTTGTCAACACTGAGAGAACCAGTACTATGAAGTTGATCTTCACTAACATTACAAAGTAAAAGTAAAAAGCACATGGCCATAATTTAAAGCTTTAAATTTTCAGAATCCCTGATGATTTCTAAAACTGTCAAGATATTTACTATTAATTTGTAGTCCAAAGTATATAAATAAATGTCCTCGAGTACTGTTGTGAAATATGCTTAGAGATTTGAATTCAGTTGATTTCATTCACAAAATGTATTAAGACAAATTGGGTTTAACATATTTTAATAACTTCTGTTATGGTAATAATATATTTCACCCTATTAAAATAGCATATATATATATATCATCTGCTGAAGCAGGGTTTTTTTAATGCATACAGGGAGACAATTTGTTTCTAAAAGAATGAATGGTCTCATATAGCTAGTTAAGATAAAATTTATCAGCATGAATGGAAGAAACAATAAATATTAAGTCATGAATTTATCACATGATTGATTTAAAATCATTCCTCTTTATGAGATCTGAGGACATCAGGCTACTATGTGATTATTGTGGCCCTCATTCAATTAAAAAAGTTTTAAGCTAAACTATTTCCACAAGATAAATTTTACATGCCTTCAGGTTTATAATATTTGTCTTATGCCAGAAGGAATTTGAAATTTCATAATTCTTTCTATGAGTGCTGGATACATTTCCCATTGGCCAGTGATGTTTGAAAATGTTGTTTACATATTCAGAATAATCTGTAAATTGTCATCGGTCAGGCTTTCCCTTTTAACAGAGCATTCAAGAAATGATTTTTATCTTTATTGATACCTGAATACAATCAGCCTAAGACTTTTGATTTACCTTGCAAAGTTCCCCGCATATATTGTAACACCCACTCTTACACATTTAATTACTATTAAAATAATTTAGCCTTTTCTAGGCAAGTCAAAACTAGAGTCCATGTTAACTCATCTTGCCATTTCAATCTTCACATGAGATTTCCCTAAAAACAATCAATCTCTCTCTCTCTTTCTCTTTCTCTCTCTCTCTCCCCTTTTTCACTTTTCCTTCTCACCTCATGTGCTTCTACTGTTGCTAGCATTGGGTGTGTGTTAATGGTGGTGTTTTTTCCCTTACTTTTCTGGCCACTACTGTTTCCCTTTTTTCCCCCTCTTTTGCCTGGATTAAGTACAGTTCAAAATCTGATTCTATTCTCCTTTTTATATTCCTCTCGTGAGCCATCTACACTTAGGTTCTTAAGGGCCAATGGTGTGCTGATGAGTACTCGCATCATATCCTCGGCTTCTGTGGACTGGAACTCCCGTGTGGCACATTCCTCACTTTCATTTCGCCTTGGTCTCTCAAAGGCATGTCAAGCTTAACAAGTCCATAATGATTTATTGATTTGCTGCTATTCTCAAATCCATTTTGTCTCTTATGGTGCTTTTGTCAAATATATCTGTTTCTCTATTAGCGGCACTGCTGTCTTACTTTAAGCCACTATTATTTCTAAGCATCTTAGAGTATTTGCGATGGTTTACCAATTTGATTACTGCTTCTCACTTGCCTTTCTTACATTCTTGGAACAATTGCCAGAGGGCTGCATAAACCTTTGGAAACTTCTCATTGAATATAAAATAAAAGTTTTTAAAATTCTTCATGATCTGAAGTTTTAACTTTTCTTCTCAAAAGTCATTGTTAGTCTCCATTTTCTGTTGACTCCAGCTACTATTGATTCATGTGTGACCATCTCGTCATTCAGTCTCCCCACCGGCTGACCATTGACATGTCTCCTGCTCCGCTTCCCATTCTTGAACTCAGCAATGCTCACCTTAATTGTCATCTCTTCAGACAGTTTGTGTTTTCCCTGTTATTTTCTGTTCATACAAGGGAGCTTCGAAAAGTTCATGGGAAAATTACATTATCTTTCTAATTTATGTTGCCGTGAGGTTTTGAAGCACCTTCATATAGCAACTTATTTTGTAATCCGATGTATATTTATTTATTTTTATCAAAAAAATTTGTTTGCTTCATGCCTTGATTTTTAAGTTTGCTATTTGAGATACTGACTCAGAAAACTGCATAGGATACACATCAGCTTTACTTTCTAAGATATTATATTCTACTCTATTTTCAGCTATTAAGTTATAGTTATTAAGTTTATCATCACAGTTTTAAATATGATAAGCATTCAGGCTCACAGTGAGGAATGCATAGAATACCTTGTGGGGGTTAATCAAGTATAATGTAGGCAAGAGAAAGTACTGAGAGTCAAATTAAGGGCGACCATGATAGTGGGACAAGAGTAAAGTACAAAGAAATATAGGAAAGAACTAGGAGGCAAAAGACATTTGTAGAAGTAAAAATATGGGCATGCACATAAGTAAATATATAAACATATTAATAGGTATATAGTCTATGTGCATATATTTAAATGTTAGGTATTAAGCTAGCAGGCGGGCGTTGGATCTCTACTCAAGTACTCCCTCAATGCAAGAACACTTTGTTTTCATAACCTGACCTTTGTGATGCTCACTTTCCCCAACATGATCACTGAAGTCAAAATGGGTACATTAGCAAATGTTGTAAAGAAAGTAGATGGTTTCTGGCTATTCCAAGATATACCATCTGGGGTCTTAACAGCTTGAAGTTAAACAAGTGGCCATCTAACAAAGAAGCAACAAGCCCATGCAGAAGAAGCATACCAGCCTATGTGATCACAAGGTGTAAACAGGATCAGGTATTAGGCATCAGAAAACCCCAAACAAACAAATATATTGATGCAAATGATGGAGGTCAGAGATGAGGTCCAAAGTCTATCTGTAGACAATTGGACATTCCCTCACAGGTGGCTCACAGGACAGGAATGGGTCAGTCAGGGTGCAGCATAACACCAACGGAATATACAACAATCTTCTAGTTCTAATGCTTGTAGTTCTAATACATCCATTCCCCACCCCCCACTGTCATGACCAAATTCTGCTTTATAAATCCAGCTGGACTGGAACATGTACACTGGTGCAGATAAGAGCTCTTGAGACACAGAATCCAGGACAGATAAAGTACTCAGGAACATTAATGGAAGTAGTGATACCATGAAGGTAGGGGGAAAGTGGGGGAAGAAGGGGGAGAAGCAGAGAACTATCTACAATGATCAATACATAACACCACCCCATCCCAGTGGATGGTGTAAGATATGAAAATAACAATAATTTATAATTTATCAGGGGTCCATGAAGGTGGGAGGTTGGGAAGCAGAGAGAAAAAAGAGGAGCTAACAGCAACGACTCAAGCAGAAAGAAAGTTTTGAAAATGATGATAGTAACATATATACAGATGTGTTTGATACAATTGATGTATGGGTTGTTATAAGAGCTGTAAGAGCCTCTCAGTAAAATGATTTATTAATAAAAAACAAAAATTCAAGAAATAAGCAATAGAAAAAGAAATATTTGAAAAAGAATTAGATATTAAGGACTTCTGAGAGAAGCTGTATATGGATACATGGTGGCTAATTAGTTACACTTGAAGTGCCAATCATAAGGTCAGTGATTCAAACCCAACAGTCACTCTGAAACCTTTAGCTATGTAAGGTTTAGAAACCAAAGGGCACTTTATCTTCTCATGTTTTAAAGTATAATGTAATGTTCAAAGACCAGGAGTGAGAAAACAAAAAGGAATAAATATGGCATTTATCTTGATAAAACACTAAATAAAAAGATCAAGTTTGAAGTTGAACTATTGAAGATTGATCTGTGAAGAAAATATTGAATGATGCAGTAAGCAACAAAAGAACATGGAAGAATTACACACAGGTTGTTAAGTAGAAAAAAATGGTTAATATTAAACTATTTCAGGATGTAGCATATGATCAATAAACAATGGTAAAGAGGTAAAATATTCAAGATGCACTTAAAGCATTGGAAAACAACAGGCTTTAAAAATTGCCCAACTCAGAAGTTTTGATGAACAATAACAAAAGTGGAAACCCTCACATGTCTATGGCAAGACTTTTGAAAAATAGCTCCATGACTGACCAATTGGAAGAGATCAATATTTCTGTTCATTTCTCAGAAAGATGAGAAGCCCTGGTGGGGTACACATTATGGACTAGGCTGCTAACCTGAAGGGAAGCCATTGGAAACCACTAGATGCTCAAAGGGGGCAGAAGGAGGATTTCTCTTCTTTAAAGAGTTGAGTTAGTCTTGAAAACTCACCAGGAGGTTCTCGGCACTGCTGTAGGATGTCTTTGAGTTGGAGTCAACTTGATGGCAGTGAATTTGTTTTAATTCAGAAAATTGATCCAAAGGTATGCAATCATTATCAAACAATATTATTAACATCACATGCAAGTAAAATTTTCCTGAATATAACCAAAAATGTTGTACCTCTATATCCCCAAGGAACTTTCAATAATTTAAATCAGACTCAGAAGAAGACATGGAATGAAAGATAACATTGTTGGTGTCATATAGATCTTTGCTGAAAGCAGAGAATATATGCAAGAGAATATAAGCTGTGTTATAATGACGACATGAAGGTATGTGACCCTGTGAATCTATCAGATTATAAGTTAATATTGTGAAGCATAGGAAATCCTGAGCACTTAATTGTTCTCACGTGGAGCCTATACATAGAACGAGACGCAGCCAATTGAGTAGAACAAGGAGATAGGGTATGCTTTAAAACCAGACAATTTGGATGTCAGGGCTTTATATAATCCACATACTTACTCAATATACATGATGAGAAAATCTTTGAATCTGGATTATTTGAAGAAAAATGTGGCATCTAGTTTTGAGGAACTCTTATTAACAATATGCCATTTGCAGACTATACAGTTTTGCTGGCTGAAAGTAAAGATGACTTGAAGTACTTATTCATGAACATCAAAGACTATGGTCATCATTATGTATAGTGTTTAACATAAATAAGAAATACATGAAGCTCTGAATAATACAAAATATCATGAATGATGAAGAAAAGATTGAATTTTTGAAGGATTTTTATTTTACTTGAATCCTCAATTAACACCTACAGAAGCAACAGCCAAGAAATAACAGAATATATTGCATTGGGAAAAATATGCAGCAAGATTCATCTTCAAAGTGATAAAGAACAAAGAAATCACTTTAAACGCTAATGTAAATCATGGTGCTTTCAGCTACTCATTCATACGCATGTGAAGATGAACAATAAAGAATGGAATAAATTGGTTTATGGTATTTGTGAAGACCATTGAATATACCATGGACTGCCAGAGGGATGAGCACATCTCTGTTGGGAGAAGCACCACCATAGTGATCCAAAGCAGTGCCCTGTGAGCCAGAAACCTACCTTATTGCTTGCTGATCTTGACTCCAAGAGCCAGCCTCTCACCTGTTGATCTTGGGTTCATTAACTGCTGCACCCTACTGAGTCAGGAGAAACCTCCAAAGGACTTGAAACTCGCCAACTTCGACAACCCAACAGCCATTTCTTTCAGGTAAAAGACCTTCATTGGTTTTCCTTCTTTAGGGATCCCAGAGGAAGACAGATGGGTTGACCTCGTGACTCCAAGAATTCCCTGAGACATAGTGGTGCTGAGGACGGCACGGGAGCGGTGGTGTTTCCATTTATTGCACATAGTGTTGCTCTAAGTCAGAATTGACTAAAAAGGCTCACAGCAGCCATAAAACCAAGCATTTTCTCAAGTGATTTAATAATAGTTTGGTCGGGTGGAGGGAACAGATATTGTCAACTATCTCAATCACTCAGACATGCAAGTATTGAACGATTTCGGTAGTATATCTTGGACTATATATCAGGGATAGTAGAAGTTATTTGGAAAGATTGTGATTGACACGTAGTAAACAGCCTAGAAATAACTGGCCATGCATTAGGTAGTTAACAGAAGTAGACAGTATTTTAAAAATTCATTTTGAAATAGAAGTTTTAAAACAATATTAGAAACAAGTATTTCAAAAAATGCAATTAGTAAATGGTTCGATTTCCTTCCTCATGGCAATATACTTACCTCACCCTTGAAGACATCACTGAAATAATCACGTGTTTTCAGCCATCCATTTTCATTAAGACCCGTAGGGTCACACAAGAGCATGATGTCCAGGGGTCTCTCGGTCCCTCCGTGACGTAGAAACAAAGTGCGCGTTTGGAGCAGGTGTGAAACGAAAAGGAATACATGAGTTCTCTGCTGCCTAAAACTGACTTAATTTTCTTTTTTTTTTTTTTAAACATTTTATTAGGGGCTCATACAACTCTTATCACAATCCAGGCATATACATATATCAATTGTATAAAGCACATCTGTACATTCTTTTTTTTTTTCTTCTTTTACATTTTATTAGGGACTCCAACAACTCTTACCACAATCCATACATATACATACATCAATTGTACAAAGCACACCCATACACTCCCTGTCCCAATCACTCTCAAGGCATTTGCTCTTCACCCAAGCCCCTTGCATCAGGTCCTCCTTTTTTTCCCCCCCTCCCTCCCTTTTCCCCCCTCCCTCATATGCCCTTGGTAATCCATACCTCGTTATTTTGTCATATCTTGCCCTATTCGGGGTCTCCCTTCCCCCCTTCTCTGCTGTCCCTCTCCCAGGGAAGAGGTCACATGTGGCTCCTTGTAATCAGTTCCCCCTTTCCAACCCACTCACCCTCCACTCTCCCAGCATCGTCCCTCACGCCCTTGGTCCTGGAGGTATCATCCACCCTGGATTCCCTGTATCTCCAACCCTCATATGTACCAGTGTACAGCCTCTGTCCTATCCAGCCCTGCAAGGTAGAATTCGGATCATGGTAGTTGGGGGGAGGAAGCATCCAGGATCTGGGGGAAAGCTGTGTTCTTCATCGATACTACCTCACACCCTAATTAACCCATCTCCTCTCCTAAGCCCCTCTATGAGGGGATCTCCATTGGCTGACACTTGGGCCTTGGGTCTCCACTCTGCACTTCCCCCTTCATTTAATATAATATATATATACACATACATATATACATATACACATAAATACACATACATACACACACTTATATCTTTTTTTTTTTGCATGATGCCTTATATCTGGTCCCTTGGGCACCTCGTGATCGCACTGGCCGGTGTGCTTCTTCCATGTGGGCTTATTTGTTTCTGAGCGAGATGGCCGCTTATTCACCTTCAAGCCTTTAAGACCCCAGACACTATCTCTTTTGATAGCCGGGCACCATCAGCTTTCTTCACCACATTTGCTTATGCACCCATTTGTCTTCAGCGATCCTATCATGGAGGTGTGCAGTCAATGATATGATTTTTTGTTCTTTGATGCCTGGTAACTGATCCCTTTGGGACCACTCGATCACACAGGCTGGTGTGTTCTTCCATGTGGACTTTGTTGCTTCTGAGCTAGATGGCCGCTTGTTTATCTTCAAGCCTTTAAGACCCCAGTCACTATCTCTTTTGATAGCCGGGCACCATCAGCTTTCTTCACCACATTTACTTGTTCACCCATGTTGGCTCCAGCTGTTGTGTCGGGAGAGTGAGCATCATAGAGTTCCAATTTAATAAAAGAAGGTATTCATGCATAGAGGGAGTGTTTGAGTAGAGGCCCAAGGTCCTTCCGCCACCTTAATACTTGACCTATAAATATAGACACAAAGATCTATTTCCCCAACCTCCTATATATATTTGCATGTACATGTCTTTGTCTAGACCTCCATAAATGCCCTTTGACTCCTAGCTCTTTCCTCCATCTCCCTTGACCTTCCTCCTGCCCTACTACCATGCTTCATTGCCACCTGGGCTAGAGTATACCTCTTCTCTAAGCAACCTTACCCTTGATCATTTCCCACCAGGCCTGCCACTCCCCCTTCTCTACCCTTTGGGGTCCCATGTTTTTCCCTTGTCCCTGGGTTTGTTAACCTTAATTTTCTTTTAATGTGCTTGAAACTTGGCCAAGATTTAAATTGAACTTCTGGATATGATTGTGTTTACAGATTTGATATTTGCCATCATAGCTTCCTTTTTTAAAAAGTTAGGAGCCTATTCATCAAAATCATACTCGTGACACTGTATGTGCTCAACCAACGTCAACATAATTTTGTGTTTAGAAATAATCATTGAAAACTCTCAATTTCCTAATATCTGAATATCTTTAGGAGGAGCTCCTTGGACATGTAGAACAAGGACAAACACAAGGTAAACGTTCCCTTTGGAATGGTTTCCTTCTTCCCACTTAAGGAAGCTATTTTATGAACCACAGTCCGAGGCAAAAGATTCATGGCAATGCTAACCTCCATTTAACTTCTCCACAAAGTGAAATGACTGATTTTAAGTGAAATGATTGAAAAAGTTTACTGATTTCTAGAGAGTTGCCCAGGTCACTACAAAATGCATGTCATGCATTTCAGAATGCCATGCAAGTGGATGACACCCAGGGCACACATGCTAATAGAATATGCACGGTGGTGGAGACGCTGGAGGGGATGCCTGACTCAAATACTAGTCGCTGCTTCATTGAATTGGCAGGCACTGTAACTCTAACCACCTCATCCCTCTCATCAGTTCAGCTTCATCTCATAGTACACTGTAAGACCAGCCATAACTTGCCCTCTGGATCTTCAAGACTGTCTTTACAGGAGCAGAAAGCCTCAAATCTTTAGGAGGATTCAAAACACTGACCTTGTAGTTATCAGCCGAATGTAGAGTCCACTGTGTCACCAATATACCAGTCTATCAATGAAAGCAATGCTGCATGCTGGAAAATGATACTTTCCAAATAACTTTTAGTGAGCTAATTCTGATATTGTTATGTCACATTTAATATGTAAAATTTGATGAGTTTTACAAACACATTTTATTTTTTAGAATTAATTCTATGTATCCAAATACAACTTAGCATTAAACATTGAAAACAGAGAACAATGCATTATTAAAATGCTTTTAGCTGATGTCTTTAGATGAGAGTAGGCATTATATTCTGTTTATACTTTTTTATTAACAAGGAACATATTAACAACCCTTTTCTTTTGGCCAACATTTTCTAGGCACACGTCCTAGCAGAAATAACACTAAGCAAGCAGCTGAGTTGAGGAAAAAGTAGACAGAAATATCTTACTTGAAAGACACAGGGAAGACTTCACTGCATTTTTGTTGGAGTTTCAAGGCAGGGGATTATTTGCATATGAATAGTTGTTGGTGGTTGGAGCAAATATATGCCAGGATTGCAAAAAGGTAATTTGCTAGTACAATCCCAAACCAGTGTTCTATAAAGATCGACAAAAAGACCTGCTAAGGGAATTGAATTCCAAATTTCATACAGCAAAGTCTTCCTTTCCCACGGTTCCCCACCCCACCCCTTCCCTTGGTCTTTAATATATTAAAACTAGCACAAAAAAAGACTCCCTAAATTCTGCTGTTTAGGTCCTGCCTTTACCGCCCAGTGTAAAACTTTATGGGAGAGGCAATATAGGAATTTCTGCATACCGTTGAAAAAACTGGTGGAAAATGACTGTCTAAAAATTCCCATATAAATCTTAAGTAATTTATAATCCTGGCAGAGCATGGGGAAACCACAGAACCTGGAAAATAAAATTTTAATACATAAATAACACTGTTAGGCGTGCTGTAGCATTAAATACAGTTGCTTCTTCGCCTAAGCTTATAAAATTTAAAATTATTCATTTTATTTCACAGATGAGAAAACTGAGGCCTTTAAAAAGAAATTAGTGCTGAAGTTTTCTGGGTGATTGAGAGAGTGTCAGTTTGTATCATCTGTTTCCTAAATAGAAGCCAAATTGTTTCCAGAACACTAGAAATATGGCCACAGAACAGTAGAAAAACAATAGTTTGCATTCAACTGGAATTAGCTTTCAATCACAGTTTTCAAAGGTTTAGCTTTATCTAAATTCACTATTCAATATTCACTAAAAATTGGGATTCTAATACTAGACTAAAAGTACAATTTTGAAGAGTATCCATAGTGTCTACAAAGTATTTGGTTAAACAAGGGCATCTACATATGTTATTAAGAAAATAGTAGATTTCTATTGACTTGTTCACCACTTGAGGTTATCCTCTCTCTCACTGACCTATAATGCTGAATCTCCAAGGTAATATTCCAAACAATTCCATAATACACATAGCTAATGGGTAAGCAGAGCATGAAATAATTGTAAGGCAATTTGGACGTTAAAATTTATCCAAAATGAGCAAAGCATATGTCAGAACCTCTTCTAGACAGACACGTGAATAGTTAAAATTTGGTTAATACCCAACAGTTTGCAAATAATAAGAGAGATGGGAATTTCCCGAAAGAAAGCCCACAGCGCACGAGCCACGTGCAGGGCAAACTTCAGATCTGAGATGTGTATCTCCTCGCATCACACACGGACTGCACAAAATGTGTGGGTGTCACATCAACCTTCAGTAAATTATTCTACAGAGAAAGACAAAATATATTTTTGTCCATTGCATTGTTTATTTCTCCCCACCCCTGAATTAACGAGAATGAGAGCAAATAAAACAAATAGGTGTTCAGTACTATTCTTTACCAAATAAAATACTGGACACTTTATTTTGTCAGAAAAGAAGGAAATAAGTAAGGTTGGCATAGACATGGAGAGATTACAAATGTATTTTGTAATGTAGATAGAAATGATAAATTAACTCATGTCTATGTTGCTACTAAGAAGCCCTGGGGGCGCACTGTCTGATAAGCATTAAACTGCTAACTGCAAGGTGCTGGCTGAAATCTACTAGCTACTCAGTGGGGGAAATGAGGCTGTTTGCTTCCCCCAAAATTTAAGAAGCCATGGAAATCCTGTAATAGGATTGCTGAGTTCAAATCGAATTGATGACCAAAGTTTGGTTTTTGAGGTTGTTAAATTCTTAGTATCATTCTGTTTTTAAATACTATCATCTCATCCAAGAATGTTTGCAGCACTACACTGCCAGAGAACTGCCAGAGACTCAGACCCAATTCAGGAGAGTTTGTGCCACAAGGAATATTACTGCTGATGTCAAATACAGGCTGCCAGAAAGCAGAGAGTACCAGAATGATGCCCATTGGTCTTTTGTTGACTGTGCGACGACGTGTGGTTGTGTGGACAGTAGCAGACTATGGACAGCCTTGAGAATAATAGGAATCCCAGAACACTACATTGTGTTCTTGCAGAACATGCACATGGATCACGAGGCATGTGTGTGAACAGAACAAGAGAATACTGCATGGTTTAAATTCAGGACGTGTGCATAGGTGGCTTGTATATTCTTTCCTTCTTTTTGCCTGAGCAAATATCCATATGAGCTTGATTATATGAAGAAGAATGTGCCATCAGCATTGCGGGTAGGCTTACTAATGACCTGTGATATGCAAATGTCAGCCCTTGTTGCTGAGAGTGAGGAAGACTTGACACACTTGCAAGCTTTGCAGTCTTCAGTTTGGATTCAGTTTTGTTTGACTCAATGTAAAGCGAAAAAAAAAATTCCAACTAACCAGAAGTTCAATTAAGGTACAATTATAATAAATTGAGGATTACAATGATAATAAATTGAGGAAAGATTGAAGTTGTCAATGATTTCATCTTGCTTGGATTCACAATGAATGTTAATGCAAACAGCAGTCATGAGAGCATTGGGTAAATTTGCTGCACAAGACCCCATTAATGTGTTGAAAAGAAAAAAGTTTGCATTGAGGATTAAGGTGGAACTGATCTAAACTATGGTATCTTCAATCTCCTCTTATGCATGTGAAAGTTGAGCATTGACTAGTAAAACCAAAGAAGAATCCATGCACTTGAATTATGATTCTGGAAAAGAATATTGGAAGTATCACAGACTACCAAAATAAAAAAAATGGTCTTAGAAGTACAACTGGCATGCTCTTCATTTTATGTTATATTTTCTGGAGTGTTCTTTAAAAGCAAGGATGTCAGGGCTATGCCTCATATCCTTTAGACCCCTTGACAGCAGAGAGCAGTCCTTGGAGAAGGACATCATGCTGTGAAAGTTGGGGGCAGTGAAAAAAGAAGACATTCACCAAAGTGGATGCTATTGTGGCTGCTTCAATGGGCTCAACCATAATAGCCACATTGAAGGGGGCACAGGATTGGGCAGTGAGGTTTGGTTTTATTGTAAATAGGATCACTATTCATGTTCTAATAAGCATCTATTCTTTAAACATCCATATGTTGTTTACATTTTGTTGTCAATAATTTAAACAACAAACAGGCTTTTTTTTTTTTTTTGGTAAATCACCAGGGACAATTTATACAGAAATTAATCCACTAGATGCAAACTTTAAGGTGATCACCTCCCCAGATTTAAATCTTTTCACACTAATTAGAATAGAGAATGAAGTTGGTATTTGTACTTACTACTGCTTAATTCTTTCAGCTGGATAGTCTTAGGTTGCAAAAATGAATCACAAATGTCCTGCAGATTTGCAACGTGGAGGAAGATGACAGTCCTTTTCCTCCTGTTTTAGGTGTGAAAGGAACTCTGCAAGCAGCAGTTATGTGCTCGGCTGCTGATGAAATGGTCCTTGGTATAAACACGCCAGCTGTTCTGCTAGAGAAAGCTATGGACGTATGCTTCTGTAAAGGTTTACAGCCTTATAAACACTATGGCGAAATTCTCCTAAGTCCAATTGGTTCCCTAGGAGTGACCATCCAACAGTTGAAATAGATTTATTATGTTGTTTTTTTTTAATTAAGAGGTCATGCTAGTGGTGACACACTTAACTAATAACTGAATGGTTGGCAGTTTAAAAAACAGTGAGACCCCCAGGAATGTTTGGCAGGGGTTTCTTATGTTGAAACTTACTGAATTTGACATAGTTATTGAACCAACCAATCTTCTACTTCTGATGGTCCAAAGGAAAAGGCTTTGGCATTAGGAGACCCAGCCTTCAACTCAACTGCTCTACTAACTTCCTTAAAAAGGCAGATCATGTAGGGTAAAGTGTGTGTGAGCTCTGAAACCGAACAGTTGGCCATGAGTTTTTACTCTTCCACTTTCTATATGGTTGACCTTTGCAGTTCCATTTAACCTGATAAGCCTTGATTTATTTATCTTTAACTTATATACAATGATATGACCCATTGTATGCCCCAAGAATTAGATGAAACACTGAAAATGGCGTTTTAACACATTCTTCATCTCACGTAGGAGCATTAAACACTCCTTCTCTCTTTTCTGAGTCAAGATCTCACCTTATTGCCTCTGCCCTTCCTTCTTTTCTTCATCGCCGTCTGTCTTATTTAGATCATTAATTGTATTGTAAGAAGGAGAAAATGAACAAGTAAAAAAAAAACTTCATAGGTTTAGAAAATAAAGCAAAGATAAATTGACGGTATTTTCAAGATAACTTTTTATAAATGTAGGTCTTAATCTCCTATCTTTTTACTCAGTTACTGCCTTCTTTCTCTTTGTTGCACTGCTTTGGAGAATTCAACTCACTGTTGTTTGTAAATACATGATAGTTTATCAGAAGTGTTGAATCTTCGATTGGTAAAGCCTAATATAGCTTTCCAAGGGATTTTGATTTTACCTAGCTTTCTTTAGTAAGATTGTACAGAACAGAATTGGCAAGTATCATTACCCCTGGGTTGCAATTAACTTAATCTGAAGTATGCTTCAGCTTTTAGTGGGCTTTTGATCTGAGAATGTGATTTTTTTTTCAGGCCATTGAAATATGCATTGATCTGACAGGTAACTGGCAACATTTATAATGCAGGTCATTCCCATCTATTAATTTTAATTGCATTATTGCTTTTGATAAAGCTGGGAAGAATGACTCCTAATCTATTTTGTAGAAATCCTCCTGAGAACCTCGTGTTACCTGATGAATTGTATTTTTAAATAAACGCGTTCTCATAATCAACCCCTTTGAAATAGAAATAATTTTGTATTGTTTGCATTTTACTTTTTCTGTGAAAATGAGCTTCTACAGATCACAAATTTATGGAGCTGGCTTTTAAGAAAATTGTAATGTGATATAAGACTTTTCCATTTCCACAAATGTTTATTGACCATGTAAGATTTGTCAGGTACTTGATAAGTTAGGACATGATTTCTCAAACTTGATCCTACAAGAGTTTTAATCCTGTTGTTACTCTTATTAGTGGCTGTAATGCTCAGTTCAGGATGTTTACCGGTACACAGCTCCTCTATACACCAGATGCTGATAGTATTCAACTCTCTGGTTGTGACAACCAACTCTATCTTTAGTCAATTTCAAATGTTTCCTTTCTTGCTTACTGCTGTCCCGTCAATCCAGACTCATTGTGACTGTGTAGAACAGAGTAGAACTGCCTCAGTGGGTTTTCCCACAGTGCTATGTTCCTATATCATGTTATGTTTGAGCCTATCATGACAGTCATTGTGCCGATCCATCTCATCTTGGGTCTTCCTCCTTCCCACTGTCCCTCTACTTTAACGAGCATGATGTCCTTCTGCAAGGACTGGCCTTTACCAGATAACATGTGCGAAGTATATGAGATGAAGTTTCCCATCCTCACTTCTAAGCAACACATCGCTGCACTTCCTTCAGATGAGATTTTGTTGTTGTTGTTATTTTTGTTATCCTGGTAATCATTGGTAATTTAAATATTCTTCACCAATAGCATAGTACAACAGTATAAATTTTTCACTAGTCTTCCATATTAATTACTGTGTTATAGTGATTTATTTGATATAACCCTTCTTGTCATAGTCTTTGTAATGCCCACCAAATGACTGGCTGGGACCATGAAGAGTGGCATAAGGGCACAGGGGGAGAAATGATGGCAGAGTACATGACTCAGTTGTTAAGAAACTGTTAAAGGGGCCTTGGTCAATGTTTCCATCCTGATGACCATATAATAAGCAAACACAGATGCAGGAGGTGTGGAAACTCACTACCATTGAGGAACAAGAACCGAGAGTGATACTACAATCTGCGAGGACTGGATCTTCACAATCCAGAAACAGAATATAGGACAGTAGTAAAGGGCAGAGGAGGAGGGGAAGAACCAGGTTAGAACACAAGGCAGTGTGGTGTATGTGTGACTCTAGGAGCTGGTAAAATTGAGTTCCTTCAGGCAGGAGGCTGCTTGTGGAGTGGGGGGCCTAGATTTGTAGACAGAGAATGAGAGCTGAGCTCATTCCGGCTGTAGTTTATAGCACAGAAGCATGCCCTTCGGTCATTTAGCAGAGGGGCTAAAAGAGCTTTGTGTCCTTGCTGGCTGCTACTTGTCTGTCTGTTTGTCAGAAGGTGGTGATGTGAGGGTTGCTGTGATCCTGGAAACGATGTCGCTGCTATTTCAACAGCCAGTAGGGTCACCCAGAGTGAGCAGGCTTCCGCTGAGCTTCTAGATGAAGAACAGACTACGGAGAGGCACTCTGCCGCCCACATTGCAAGACGAAGTGGCGCTTTATGCATAGCGCGGAGTCATTGCCAGACGCCAGGGACTAAGGAATGGAAGCAGGATATTATCGGAGATCATGCCCGTGGACGGGTCCCTTGACTCAGAAGACACTCAACATGAGACTCTGGGGATCCTGCTTTCTCAAGCAGAGTCCACCACTGTGCCAGGAATGAAATATAGTCTCTGCGGGTAGAAACTTCAGATCCTCAAGGTGAGAAGAAATGAGTGCAAAAAATCTACTAATAATTGGCACTTAGAATGTACAAAATATGAATCTAGGAAATTAGGCATTGTCAAAGAAAAAAGGGAGTGCATACAGATTGAAATCCTACTTGATACTGAGTTGAAATGGACTGGTATTGAGGACATTGAATCAGAAAGTCATGATTCGTTATGCCAAGAATAACACAATCAAGTAGTATGGCATTGCATTCATTGGCACAAAGGACACTTCAAGATCAAGGTAGTCGTGCTAATGGAATAAGGGCATACTGCATGGTTTTAGAAGAGGAAAGGTGTGCATCAGGGTTGTATCCTGTAACCATCCTTGTTCTATCTATATGCTGTGCAAATCACCAGAAAACCTGGACTCTATTGAAAAGAATGTAGGATTCAAGGAAGGCTTATGAACAACCTGTATTATGCAGGTGACATATCTTTGATTGCTGAAAATGAGAACTTGAAGCACTTGTCGATGAAGAAGGGTTAACACACAATGTAAAGAAACTCGCAATCTTCACAATTGGATCAACGGGTAACATCATGAAAAATGGATAAAAGATGGAACTTGTCAAGATTTTTGTCTTTCTTGGAAGCCACAAGCAATGCTCCTGAAAGCAGCAGGCAAAATATCAGATGGCATTTGTCTAAATGTGCTGCATAAGACATCTTGAGAGCATTGAAAAGAAAGGAAGTTACTTTGTGAACCTTATCAGATGTGCCTGACCCAAGCCATGGCATTTTCAATGGCCTCATATGCATATGAAAGTCAGTCATAGAATAAGGAAGACTGAGGAAGAAATGATGTGTTTGGACGGCAGTGATCATGAAGAATGCTGAAAGTAGCATGCACTGCCAGAATGCAAACAAGTCTTTCATGGAAGCAGTTTGAGGAGAGTACTCTTCAGCAAAAACTGATGGCAAGACTTCATCTTGCACATTTCTGACATGTTGTCAGGAAATCCCTGCCCCTAGAGTAGGACATCATGTGGAAAAGAAGAGGCCCCAAGGAGATGGATTGACACAGCAGCTGCAACAATAGACGCAGGCTTAGAAACACTTGTGAAGATGGTGCAGGACCGGGCAGCGTTTTGTTCTGTGTGCACAGGGTTGTTGTGGGTTGGATCAGACTCAGTGGCATCTAATAACAACAGAATACCTGTATTCCTTTCATATAGACTCAGGTCTGGGTCTATCTATAATGTACTCATTGATGATCATTATTAAAGTATTATGTGTATAATATTATTTCCCTTTGCTGCCTTTATTTATGTATGTATGTATTTATTTAGCTTCAGATAGCATCTTCCTGTGCCTTCATCAGGTCATGCTGATTTTGGTCTCATTGCATATTGCTTTCCTTTTGCCCAGAATAATGCACATCGCCCTCTAGTTAGTCATACACCCTTATCTTCATTCTCTTCCCTGGTAGACATCAAGCATGTTTCCTTTGGGGTGGAAACTTTACATTGACTTCTCCTATAATCATGGTCTCAATTAGTGTTTTCTCTTATGTTATTGACTTATTTCACTCACTCAAAGGTACTCCAGATTTATGCATGCTATGAGAAAGGCATTTGAGGATTCACCAGCTTTCTTTAACACTGTTGTATTCCATTGTGTGTATGTATCGTAGTGTGTTTATCTATTATTTTATTGATGTGCACTGTTTTAAGCTGGGTTTCCTAGAGAAACAAAACCAGTGTTTTGTTCATATATGTGTATGAACAGTGAGAGAAATTTACATCAAGGAAATGGTTCATAGGTCTGTAGATGTAGGAAAATCTAATTCCAGGCAGGTTTCAAGTTCATGTGTCAGCTGCTAAGCAGGAAAAGTCTCTTTTGACTTGAATAGCTGTGAGAGCTAATGATGCCACGTGAACCCCCAGCTGGTGGCTGCAGAGGAAGATGAGGTCAAGGTCAGCAGCGTCAGGCTTGTGACTGCAGACATTATAAATCCAAGAGGACAGGTCAGATGCCCACCAATCGCTGAAACATCCCTTGTTCAGTAGGCAATATGAAATGTCATTATCTCAATTCCAAAGAACTGGAAGTTAGTGAACTAGAAGCAGGATCCAGATCCAACAAAAAGTAAGCAAATTTCCCAAGTGTCTACCTATGTTTAAAGCAGGCACTTGACTGCACTAGGGCTGTGACATGAGTAAGAATATTGTATTCCACCCTATTTTTAAAAATAGATGTTTGTAACTGGTTGGCTGTGATTATGTTGTTAGGTCAGGTCATGGAGGATTCCTAGGTATTAGCTGCAAAACCACTGAGAATCCTGCCCAGCTACTTTGACAGAAAACATTCATTATCACAGGCACTTCGGTTTCTATCTTTTTGCTATTGTGAGTAATGCTATAATGAACGTAGGTGTGCTCACATCTCTTTGTCATGGCTTTCATCTATACCACACATATACCTAACAGTGGGATTTCTGGATAACATGGTATTTCAATGTCCAACTTTGTAAGGTGATCTATACTGTTTTCCAAAGCTACTATGCCATTTTATAATCTCAGCAGCAATACACATTTCAATCACTCCATACCATCTTTATCATTTACTGTTTGATTTTTTCTGAGTTTTTGTTTTTCATTTTGCCTTTAATATTAGGGTGCAATAATATTTTATTTTTCTTTAGATTTATATCCTGCTAATGGCTAATGATTATAAACATATCTATAAAATTAAAGTTTTACATACATTTGTAAGTATGTCTGAGAATAAATAATCACACACTTAGGCAATATCAACAATATTTCTTTACTAACACAAAGAGGAAACATTTTCAATGTTTTAAAGAAAGGAGAGAAAATAATTACTATTTCAAACTTTCACTCTGTGTAAAGCAACACAACAAACTCTGCCACATATATTAGCATATTTAATTCTAATTAACACCCTATTATTTAGGAATCATTAGTTTTCATTTACTACTAAGAAAGACAACACAACATTGGTAGCTATGTATCCATGGAAATTCAACATGTAGTTTCAGAGCTTGAATCCTAATTCCAAATTATCTGACTTCAAATAGTCTGATTTTTATACTTAATATCAAAGATAGTATTTATGAATGCACTGCCAAAACAATGTTAGAGTCTAAATATATGGGATGAACATTGAGGACTAACCAGATGGCTGAAGATGCCTTGATGCCCACGTGGGTATGTGTTCAGGGAATACCTAACCCATTGTTTATGAGAGCAAAATTCATTACTTTTAGTTGATGGAAATAACAGACAATATTTCTAGGAATATTATTAACTGTTGCCATTAATAATTGATGTGTAATTATTAACTCTTTAGATGACGTTGATGAATGTCCTTAAAATCAAGAGATTTGTTCTACTTTGAAGTAAAATAACATGCTGCATTTTAATAGCTTTTCAAGTGTTTTGATGACTGCTAAGAATATAAAGTAGTTCTCTGAGTAGGAGACTAACAAAGGGAAAAAATAACCAAGTGACTGCAGCATGTGACTGTGTGTGACGAGGACACATGTGCCACTTTGCAAAGGACACACAGGAGATGGAGACACCGGGCTGACAAGTGTGAGGGAAGGGGTGATCCGTGAAGTTGTCACAGCCAGAGTCAAAATCACAGCGGGTGAAAACTATATAACACTTGCATTTCAATTGGTGTTTAGATTTCTCCTCTATCGGTTAAGATGTCAGGAAATCTTCCCCTGAGAAAATCCTTGGTGTTTTGCTATTAGATTGGGTCAAAGAAACATAGATTCCAAACTGCAGGGAGCATTACACAAAGATTCAATTCAACCTCTTATTTTTTACAGGTAAGGAACTGAATACAATTAGGGAATATACTTATATATGGTTATATACATTGGTATGCATATATATGTATATATATATATTAAATTCACTAAAATGTCTAGAATAAAAATAATATTTAAATTAATAGAAACATTTTGTGTGAAAATATTAATTTCCTTGTGTAGAATATGGATAGTTGATAGTCTGCCTATCTCAAGTTAAAATTTTATTGCCGACTATATGTCATGTGTGCTTCTAGACTTTGACTCACATACTTTGGACATGTTTTTAGGAGAGGTTAGTCTCTGAAAAGGTCGCCTTCAAAGAGATGAGCCACAACAAATGAGCTCAGACCTCACAACAATCGTGGGGAGGATGTAGCCTAGACAACATTCTGTTCATTTATACAAAGGGTCACTATGAGTCTATCTGATTCCAGGGCATCTAAAAACAATGCCATGCCACATATTTCACAATTTTATAGGGGATGGATGAATTTAACTCAGACAGTGATAAAAAATAAAACAACAGCAAAAAAAAATAAACCCAAACCAGAAACATATATACACCCACATACACCATTGTCATCAAGTTGACTCAAACTCATAAAGAGCCCAAGTGTGTCAGAATGGGAGTTTGCTTAACGGGATGTTTGATTGCTGATCCTTTGAGAGTAAATTGGTAGGCCTTCCTTCTCTTGTATATAAACCTGTTTCTTATATACACTTGAGTGTTTATGACTTTGTTTCTCCAGTCTACCCAGACTAACACAATATCTTAATATTAGGGAAAAAAAGTGGAATGGCCAATTTAATGGAGAATGTGTTGCTATATTTATGATCATTCTATGAAACCATTCTGATTCTAATGTCTATATGAGACCAGGTTTCTCTCCTTGTCCTAGTTGTCACTGTCCTGTGCTTTCTAACGCAAAAATCTACACATAAAAAATGTTCATCAAATTCTTTAGTTTTTAACACTAATGGAAGAAAACACCGTAGTTGTACTTGCATGAATCTGAAATCCACCACAGCCTGGATCGTATTTGTCCTTTAACCATTATCTCTACCTTTTGATGGTCAACTGCTGCTATTGTTAGTTGTCATCTGTTGTTAGATGCCAGGTGGTTCTGACTCTTAGTGACCATATGCACAACAAAATTTAACACTAACACAGGTGTTAGTGTTAACCTGAGTTAGTGTTGAGTTTCAACACTACACTGTGCTCACAATTGCTGTGTTTGAACTCATTGTTGCACTTATTGCATTAAACCTTCTCCTTAAAGAATTTTCTCTTTTTTGCTGACCTTCCACTTTACTAAGCATAGTACCCTTTGTCAGAGACTGATTCCTCCAGCTAACATGTCCAAAACATAAGAAACAGTCTTACCGTTGTTTCTAAGGAGTATTCGGTAACTCTTGTTACTCCCCGTATGACTTATCTTTATAGACTTGTCTGTGGATTTCATAAAATAAAGTCATCACTCAAAGTAACGTTTCTTCACAAATATTTTGTATGTACATTTGGAGGGTTTAATTATAGTTATTTGAATTGGAATGTATTTTTTCATCCTTGAAAATCCAAACTAAATAGAAGCACACCAGCCTGTGTGATCACGAGGTATCTAATGGATCAGGTATCAGGCATCATCAGAACAAAAATCATATCATTGTGAATGAGGGGGGAGTATGGAGTGGAGACCCAAAGCCCATTTGTAGGCCACTGGACATCTCCTTACAGAAGGGGCTTAGGGAGAAGATGAGCCAGTCAGGGTGCAATGAAGCAACGATGCAATATATAATGTTCCTCTAGTTCCTAAATGCTTCCTCCTCCCCACTATCATGATCCTAATTCTACCTTTCATATCTGGCTAGACCAGAGGATGTACACTGGAAACACAGAGAATCCAGGGCAGATGATCCCTTCAGGACCAGTGATGTGAGTGGCGATACTGGGAGGGTGGAGGGAGGGTGATTTGGAAAGGGGGAACCAATTATCAGGATCTACATATATTCTCCTCCCTGGGGGTGGACAACAGAAAAGTGGGTGAAGGGACACATCAGACAGTGCAAGATATGACGAAATAATAATTTGTAAATTATCAAGGGTTCATGAGGGAGGTAGGAGGAGGGAGGGAGGAGAAAATGAGCTGATGCTAGGGGCTTGGGTGGAGAGTAGATGTTTTGAGAATGATGAGAGCAATGAATGTACAAATGTGATTTACACAACTGATGCATGTACGGATTGTGATGAGTTGTATGAGCCCCTCATAATATGATTTTAAAAAATCCAAACTAAATACTCACTGAACTTTGATATTCTCATTTACTTTCTTAGCAACAAATAAGAAAAAAAGGGCATTGTTATCCTCTAAATTGTTGGCATCTCCATCAGCACAAGTGTCTTAACATACAATTACTTACATGCTTCTTCACTTAGGACTCTATAAGCCTATTTTTTCTTCTTCATATTTGAATAGTTTCAGTGAAAAAATTAAGTGATAATATAACATATCTTGAATTGATAAATTTCTTAGAATAAAGGGATAGAATGTTTATTTTCTTAGGTTTCATTCTTTCCCCCATATTTAAAACATAAAATAGAGACTGGAGTCAATATGTCGTCCAGGTACAATCACCTACCCGGTGCTCCAGCTTTCAGACAAGAAAATTAAGAGGTGAGGAGTCCAATACTGGGAGGCTGGGTGCTAAATATAGATTCAGTGCACTAGGGTCTGGTTCAGACCTCTCCCCTTTGATTTTCACACACGAAGTAATTCAAGAACATACTGAAATACTCACAAGAGCTAGTCACAGGCTCCAAGAGCTAGCCACAGGACCCCACCCTGGAGTTTCCCCTCGCTGCTAGGGCCTTGCAGTTCAGGGCTTTGCAGCGCATGGAGTGACTGCCTTGGCAATCTCCTTCCCACCTCTCCCCAGGCTCATGCCTGCCAGCAGGGGTAATAAAAGATCATTGGACAATAATTGCAGAGTCACTGTGATACGATACTTACTTGTGACACCACATTTCCACAGAACAAAACCAGCTAGAGCCTGGAGAGGCATGGAATTGCAGCCAGAAGCAAACTTAGATCCACTTGTCCCCAAAGCTACTCTGCTAAGTTGGTCCCCTCCCCTGGGAAAGAGCGTGGCCTAGTCCTGATACCAGAGCACCACACAAACCCAGTATTAAAAGGGGGAACGTTTTTTTTTTAAATGCTTTCAATTCCAGGCTTTGGTCCTTTGTGAAATTTTGAATGTGAATCTGCAGAACCCTGTGGATTAACATCCATTAGCATAACAGGGTAGCTAACAATAATCTCTAGAACACAACCTAGGATTTTAACATAACAAAACTGGAAAAGCCAATGGTCCTACCACTCTTTGACAAGTTGCAAATTGTGGCCTGAAAGGCCAGGTTAGACCCTTCCCAAGCTTCAGGACTGTCCCAACACGACCCAGGGGCACACCAAATGGCCACCAGACTCTGAGGCCCCCAACCACCACTGTTTATTGAGTCACCAGAGTACCCTGCCTAAAAAGCAGTCTGACCCACGACCATAATAGGCCACAGGCCCTCTCAAAAGCACGCTTTCCAGTTATGCAGAGAAAGAGCGCAGAACCCTTTGGTTTCCCGGAAACATGGCACCCAGTTCTTCCAAAATGACACCCAAAGAGCAACATATCACAACACTCTCAAAAAAAAGAAAAACAAAAGACAACAGGAGAGCTAATGAAACTCATAGAAAAATCAGACGTGGATCTGTCACAAAAAGAAATCTTAAGAAGGATGCTTGGAGTAATACAGGAGGTAAGAGATACAACAAAGAATAAGGACACAATGATAGAGTAGATGAAGTCCACAAAAGAATGCATGAATCCACACAACAAAGGGAAATACAAGAGTTAATCAATGAGGAAACAGAAGCAAAACACATGATTATGGTTATTGGGAACAGACTAGATGAGGCAGAGAATCGTACCAGCAATTTCAAAGAGAACCAGGCAGATTTAAACAAATGAGAAAGACAGTCAAACAAGACAATCAAACACTCAGAAGGAAACTTGAGATCAATAACAGATTCTATGAAGAGGTACATTATTCAAATAATTGGCAGACCAGAGCAAAACACACTGAAGATGTCAACAGCTAAATTAGGGAATTTCTGGAGCAAACATGCCCACTTTAATGAATAAGAATCAGACACTCATACAGGAAGCAGAGAGGACACAAATTAGACTAAACCCCAGGAAGAACTCATAAGGGCATACAGTAGTTAAATTCTCCAAATTCAAGCAAAATGAGAAAATTTTAAGAGCAGCAAGAGAAAAAAGGCAGTCACATACAATTATGCTCAGGTAAGAATATGCTCAAAACCTATCAGCAGAAATCATGAAGAGGAGCAAATGGAGGAACCTGAAAGCTGAGAGAAAAACACCTGCCTGAGAATCCTCTATCCTGATAAAAGATATATTGAGATAGACACAGGGGTAAGAGACTTCTAGGACAAGCAAAAACTCAAAGAATATGCTTTAAGACACTCAACCATACGGATAATCCTGCCGACTCACTAAGGTCAGAAAACCAACATCCACCAAGCACAAGCAGAAGACCAACACGTAGCACAACTCTACCCAGAATTCAATGTGCCATTATCAATTACCAAGATAACATAACCACAGAGGGAAAATAAGTTGAGGATGAAGCCCCCCACACAAAAGCAGCACAGTATTAAGGGAAATAGAATAACACCCAAAACAAAGGTATGAGATGACACCAATGAATCCACAGATGGTGGTAATAACTCTAAGGGTCAAAGGCCTCAATTCATCCATTAAAAGACAAAAGCTAGCAGACTGGCTCAGAAAATTTAACCCATCAATCTATTGTCTAAAAGGGACACATCTTAAGCTCACAGACAAAAATAAACTAAGAATATGTGGCTGGAGGAAAAATATCAGGAAAACAGCAACTTAAAAATAGCTAGGGTTGCAATCCTAATCTCCAACAAAATTGACCTCAAGGTTCAAAACTAACAAGAGACAAGGAGGGCCAATATATAATGTTCAAAGGATCAGTAAAACAGGAACCAGCGAGCATAATAAATATATACATCCCTAATGAGAAACCTGCAAAATTCATCAAACTATTCAAAAGGTGAAAAAAGAAATCACAGCCTCAACAATAATATACCACTATCAGAGAAAGATAGATCACTGGTAAAGAAGCTCAGTCAACAGAATACAGAGCTAAAGACTGCAGTTTGGCAACTGAACCTGATACACATTTATAGAGCTTTCCATTCAAATGCAAAAAAATAAGATCACAATCTTTTATCAGTAGCTTAAAAGCAATAAATGCATATACGAAAAAGGAAGAGAGACTTATGACTGATCCACTATCACAAAACCTATAGAATCTAAAACAGAGTTAACAGAAAAGAACTGAAATTCCAGAAATAAAACCATCAGCGTATAGACAACTGAAATTCAACAAGGGCCCAAAAAGCATTAAGTGGGAGGCAGATGCCCTCTTTAATAAGTGGTGCTGGAAACAATGGATATCCACCTGCAGAAAATCAAACAAGATGTTTACCTCACCCCACACACAAGAACAAACTCAAGGTGGATCAAAGACCTAGAAATAAACCCCCAAACTATCAGGACCATCAACAAGTGAGTTGAGACAAACCTAAGAACCTTGGCTAATGGAAATCATAGGCTAACTACAATAGGGAAGGGTCCACACACAGGTGAACCTGAAAACGACAAGTAGGAAGTACTAAGGATACAACATCTATGTACATCAGAAGACTTCACCAACAGGGTAACAAGAACTGGGAGAGGATTTTTAACAGTGACACAATAGACAAAGGGCTTATTACTAAAATCTACAGTACCCTCCTAATCTGCAAAAATAGGAAAACAGTTTACCCCATGAGGGAAGTGGGCAAAAGACCTGAAAAAGCAAATGTGGCAAAGAAAGTTGATGATGTCCTGCTATCAATAGATATAGTGTCTGGGGTCTTAAAGGCTTGAAGGTAAACAAGCAGCCATCTAGCTCAGACGCAACAAAGCTCACATGGAAGAAGCACACCAGCCTGTGCGATCACGAGGGGATCAGTTATTATGCATCAGTTGTGTGCCTCAGTGTTTATTGAGGCACAATTCACAAAGAATTGGAAACAACTGAAATTTCCAGTGATTGACATGTGGATTAGAACTCTGCATGCACAAGATAGAGTACTACCTCTTACTAAAAAGCACTGATGATCCCATGAAGCACATCTTTTTTAAAAAAATACTGTTATTGAGGGCTCATACAACTCTTATCATAATCCATACATACATCAGATGACAGAGAAGCACATCTTTTTATGGTAAGAGTTCAAGGAAATTATGCTAAGTGAAGTTAGCCCATCACAAAAAGAACAAATACAACCTGAGTCCCCTGAGGTAAGTATAATCAGCACAATAGATATAGAAGAAATGCCACTTCTCTCACGTTGTACAGGTCGAGGTACAGGCAGGCGGGTGGAGGTCAGATCAAACCCAAGGAGATCCATGTTCTTCTAATACAAAGAAGGGAGCATTCCAATGACTTCTAAAGAATAACAGGTCTGACTTGGGAGAAGTACATCCAGGACGCTCCTTAGAGACAAGGTTGGCGACATTTTATCGCATTTACTTTGGACATGTTACCAGGTGAGAGCAGTCTCTGGAGAAGGACACTGTGCTTGGTAAAGGAGAGGAACAGCATGAAAAGAGGAAGGCTTTTGACAAGATTCATAAACACAGTGGATGCAACAATTAGCTCAAACACAAGAACAATTGCAAGGATGGTCCAAGATCAGTAAGTGCTTCATTCTGTTGCATGGAGGGTCACGATGAGTCAGAATGGCTTAGATGGCTAATAATAACAGCAGCAATAACAACTACTACAAGAACAAAGGATAAGAACCCTATGATTATATAAATGGATGCAAAAAAGGAATTTTAAGAAATTCAAAACTCATTCCTGATAGAAACCATAACTGAGGAATAAAAGCCATATTCAATACAAAGATCCAGCATCTCCCTTAATGGTGGGAAACTGAAAACATTGCCCCTTTGAATGGGAAGAGGACAGGTGCCCTTTATCACTACTTCTTATTTAGCGTAGTCCTGGAAATTTCCCCTCGAGCTATAAGACAACATTAAGACATCCAAAGGATCCACATGTGCACAGAAGAAACTGGATCTTCACCTGCAAAACATAAAAAAGGATCAAAGCCTAAAGAATGTACAAAATAAACTCAAATGAATCAAAGCCCTAATTATAAAGCACTCAACCATAAAGGCCATCAACAGAAAAAAGGGACAAACTTACGGCCCCTAATATAGGACAGAAACACACTGTAGGACATAATTAAAAATTTCCACTCTATAGAAGACAAAGTAAAAGACTGAGATCTTCTAAAAATGCAACATTTGCATACAATAAAATACTTCAACAAAAGTGCTAAAAGAGAACCTGTAGGTTGGGGAAAATGTTTACTGTTGACACATCAGATTAAAGGACACATCTCTACAATCTATACCAAAGTACTAGATCCTAAGATGAAAGACAGAAATGACCTTATAAAAATGGGTTCAAGACATACATAGACAATTTATTAAAGATAACATTCATATGGCCAACAGCCATATGAAGAAAGGTTCATATTTACTAGCAAAAGAAAAATACAAATTAATAAAACATTGAGATACTACCTCACACTGACACATTTACCAAAATGTAATAAAACAGAAACTATTAAATTTTTTTGCACAGAATGGGAGGCGATTGGGCAACTCTTGCATAGCTCTTGGGACTACAGAATTGTACAACCACTGTGAAAGTCAGTAGGACATCTCTTTAAACCAATGAAAATACGAATACTATATCATTCAGCATTCGCTCTACTGGGCATGTGCCCTATAATATAATTAAAAAGTACAACATTAACAGACATAGGCAAACCTAGGTTTATCCCAACAATTTTAACAATAGCAAAAACATGGAAACAACCAAAAACTCTGATTATAGATAGAGGACAAGATAAACACTGGTGCATTCTTACAATCAAATATTATACATCTATGAATACAATGATAACTCTCTTAGATACAAGAAATTGATAAAACTAGAAAGCATCATGCTTAGCAAATTTAGTCAATCTTATAAAGATATTTAATGACACCATTAATATAAGGGGAAGAAAAAGGAAACATGATTTTTACGCACAAAAAATTGATGAGTAGGATGAGGCTAGGGATTGAGTTGGGAACAGGGAAAAGGGAAGGGTAGGAATTTATAAGAGAGGGAGAGAAAGGATAAGATGGAATAGAAACGAATGGGAATCAATTATTATTGACTTCATTTGTTGAGACAGGCTGGTTACCTGCATAGAATATGCTTCTTTTTAAAAACAAGGGAAAAAAACATACAGATTGGTCTGAGTAGCTAATAAAAGGAGTGACATACCAGTTTATTTAAAATACATGAAAGTAAATAAATAAATAAAATTTTACCCATCAGAGCATCCATTTTCTCATGTATTAGTGATGATCCTATCAGTTTCCCTACTGTGTTGTTAGGGGAAGTGTGAGGTATTCCACACATAACATGGACATGTTTAAAATAATTATGAATGCGCAAAACATGTTACTGAGTTACTGAGTGCAGCAGAGAGAATTTCATGCTTCCCAGGAAATGTGGTATCAACTCTGTGAAAAAGGCTGGATTACTTTTCAAGTTTGCACAAAGGAGGAAATTAGAACCCAAACTATTCTTTCTCCTCCTGTAGATGAAGAAGTTTCATAGAGACAATGCATACAAAAGAGTGCCTGGCTATAGACTTAAGATGTCTAAGTAGGAGACAGGGAATGGTTTTTCTTCTGGTCTCACATTGAAGGTAGATTTGAACAGCACAAGAATCATTTGAGAGTACTATACCTCAGAACTTTTCTTTAAGAAGATATAGAATTGAAAGCTAAGAACTTGTATTAAAGAATGGTCTTAATGAAAGATGAGCAGCTGAGTTCTCACAGGAAATGTTTATGATAGGAAAAAAAACACCCTATGTTCAGTCAAGAAACCTTATTGCTGCCCTCTATAAATTCTTATCACTGTGAGAAGGAAATGCTCTGAAGTCGACTGTGGTGATGATTGTTCACATTTTATTAATATGATTAAATGATTAAATTTATGATATATGGAGTATTTGTCAATATAACTATTGACACTTATTTTACATACATGTCTATTTTTGCAAGATTAATTTTTATTCATCAGCAACATTTTTCTTATCGTCCAAAGATACTTTGTTTAAAGGCCTATCTGAGGGTAAAATTCATGGTTTTCTACTCCATAAAAATTTCTGCTTAAATAATTCCAGGGGCGGACATTTCTATTCTGCTACATGGGGTGGAAATCATCTTAACAGGACCCAACACAAACACAACAAGGGTAGATCGCTAAGGCTAAGCCTTTGGTTCATAAGAAACAAAACAAAAACAGTGTTGCTGAGTGGATTCATACGCATGGTCAGAGCTGGGTTCCATGTGATTGTCAATGGCTGTTAAGTTATCTCACCAGAATCGATCAGCCAGCCTTTCTTCTACAGGGTCACTGAGTGAAAAATCACCAACATTTTGGTGAGTAGATGGCAAGGACCATATACATATATGTACAATGAAGTTAGTGATTAAGATACAAAATGGTCTAGGTAGTTTCCTTACATAGTGCTAAAGTAGCTAAGCATATTGATGATGATGATATGATGATGATATTTTGATGATTGAGAGGTAGAGGTATTACATGGCCCACAAGCAGCAAATGAGCAAATACACATATTTATTAAAAGAGAACCCTAAATATATTTTATCTATTATGATTAGCATTATGATTATTATTTTTGCTCTATGATTTAATATTTGGAATTTGATTTTATAGACTTTTCAGAGAAAAGGTATATACTGTTTAAAAACTTCATTTTTCTATTACTAAAAAAGGCCTACCATCTCATGAGACTGACAACTCATTAAAGTTGTCTCCTATTTCACTTACAAAAGTAATTTTTTGATGTACTTTACATTTGAAAGGAATTCAACATTAAGGTTGGAAATTTCCCTTTACATCAGTCTTATTTGCTCCAATTAAAACAAGATTAAGTGACATTCACAAGTCATTTACAAATGTATAACTGCATTTTGAGAACACATCTAATTATAAAGACAAGATGGGGAATTGCAAGGTTTGAAATTCCCCTAATTTTTTTCCACCTGTTATTTTCAAAGCTTTCTTAATGATTGACTTTTTATAAACAGACTCTTTATGAATCTCTTATCTCTTCTTAATTTCATCTTTATAATTTAGCAACAGAATTATTAAATAACACATCCTAAAACAATTCTCACCCTCAGAACAAAATAAAAATGGAAAATCCGGGAGAGAAAATGACACTTTGAGTAAGAGTTTGGAGTGAAAACTTTTGGAGGCCTGATTGTATTGAATCCTCAGAGCCATGTAGCCGGGTGAGTGTACAGTTCTCATGTCACAGATTAGAAAAGTGAGACTCAATATGTTGAAGTAACCTGGCCAACTGCACAATTTCAGTGGAAAATGAATTTCAGTCCTTTCCACTGTGATTCTTAGCTCTATCATTTACTTGTAGTTTTCAATAAGAGGAAAGCTATGATGAGAAAATGAAACTTTAGAAAATCCCGTTAGATATAAGCATAGTTTTGTTCTTGGTATTAAAAGCAATTAAATGCAAAAATAAAATCTCCAGACTCAAAAGAATGAAAAACAAACTTCTCAATTTTAGGAGAAGTATTAGAGTTTTGTTTGATTTTTAGTGATATATCAACATCAGCATGAAGTAACAAAGTAGAAGGTATTGTCGTACTCGTTTGGACAATTGGCAACTCTACGCAAGGCAGAAAGAGTTCAGACTTCAGAGATTAAATAGTGAAAACAACAAGCAGCATCCATTTGGGCCTCAGGGTCTGTTGAGAAAGGAAGAGAGTGAGAACCGTGTTCTTCTGGATTTCTAGAAGAAATCTGTTCTTCTACAGCCACGAAGAGCACAAGAGTGGATCCTTTTAAGTTTCAGCCTATTCTATTTTGACATGCTTGTCTTTGATCAATCATGTAAATTAATTCTCTGTGGTGTTTGTATGGCGTTGTTTCTGTTAATAAACTCTATTTTGGTAATAGACTCTGTTCTGTTAATAAATTCTCTTCTGTTAATAAATTCTAGACCCTTGTTTGTGTTAATAATTCTATTCTGTTAATAAAAAGTTTTATTTTTTATATGAGGGGAGGAAAGCAGATGAATCCCCAGGGAATTCCAGCCTGCCATATGAAAGAAATATCTTGGAAACAATAAGAAGGTAGGTGACCAATACGGGTAATGGGTCCATTGGTTGTTTTAGAAAATTATCAGCCACCTAAGAACCATTTTCTCTGTGAGGTTGTCTGTAATCTACACTGTTCCTCATTCTCAATGAGGTCCCTGCTCTAATCCCTGAAAAAATGGAGCGGTTCGAGTAAATTACCAAAGGGACTTTGTAGAACGCTGAGGTTATGGGCCTTCAGAAAAATAATAGAATATCCTGAATTATCTCCAAGACTAAATGTGAAATTGCCCAAGTCCTAGAAGGCATAGAACTTTCTCGCTTTGATGGGAGCGATTTGGGCTGGCGGAGAAAGTGAAGAGAAAGGAAACAGAAGGGGAAGTCAGAAGGAGGATGAGAGAGAAAATCATTCAATGCGTGTGGCTGGCCCCAAGGTGTAGAACTCCACATGTGAAGCCCCTAGGCCAGTGGTTCTCAGTCTTCCTCATGCTGCAACCCTTGACTACAGTTCCTCATGCTGTGGTGACCCCCCAACCATAACATAATTTTCGTTGCTACTTCATCACTGTCATTTTGCTACTGTTAGGAATTGGGCAACCCCTGTGAAAGGGTCATTTGCCTCCCAAAGGGGTCGCAACCCACAGGTTGAGAACCGCTACTCGAGGAACTTATGCGAAACATTTAGGAACATGGGTGGTTTTAAGGAGCAGTGACCACTACCTGGCTGGAAGCCAGCCAGAAAATGAGGTCTTAGTTTGCAAAATTGAAAACAAAACAAAAATGGAATAGAACAAATACTCTGACTAAGCTTGAAAGTAGATCTTCCCTTGGAACCGCTAGTAGGAATTCAGCCCTGTCCTCACTTTCCTTTGAATACAGTCAGTCCTACATTAAACTCTCAACACAGAACTGTGGTGTTCTGCTCTGACACCAATAGAAAACTCACACACCGCATGCCCATGCATCCACAGAGGCACGCATGCACCGATTAATCCAACATACTCTTTGCCTGAAGTTATTTATGATTTAAATTTCTGAGTAATCTGCAATGTTTTCTATTTCCATCTCTTCTTGCCAATTAAATTGTAATGCCACGGAAGAGAAAAACACAGACTGATTTACTCTTGCAGATACTCCTTTGCTCTGCATCAGATAAACAAACCTCTTCTGAAGACGAGCTCTTGAACGGTTGAGTAAATTCCATTTGTTTCAGATTTCTAGCCTCAGTGTAAGGAGGCCTGGTGGAGCGGTGGGTCAGACCTTGAGCTGCTAATCATACCTTTGGCAGTTTGAGCCCATCCTCTGCCACAAGGAGAACTTGAGGCTTTCTCCTCCTGTGAAATTTTAAATTCTTAGAACCCCAAAAGGGCAATTCTACTTCATCCTGTTGCTATGAGCCCCAAACAATGGCTGTGAATAAGCTTCGGGATAGGAGTTTATGGAGGCCACATCGTAGTCCCAGGTGGATACAAATGGTTAAGCACTTAGGTGTATGGCTGATAATTTCCAGGTGAGCAGTTCAAACCCACTAGCCAATGGTAAAAAAATAAGTCTGTTTGGTCCTGTAAAGATTTACAGGCCCAGAAACTCTACCCAGAATCTCTCTTGGTAAGGATATGCCCTCTGGCAGTGGGTCTGAGTTTTTCTGACTAACTGTATATTTGCAGTTTGAATCTACCCAGCAGCATGTCCAGAGAAAGGAAAGCTTCACAGGTATTTCTAAAACATCATATTCAATGGAGGACATATCTCCTTTGCATGCAAAGGGCAACTTGAGTTAGGATCAACTCAATGGCTGGTTAGTTACTAGGTAGTTTCTGTGTTTTTATAAATTAGTGCAATTGTGACTATTTATAAGATATATGTATTTAATGAGATATATTAATACAATTAGTGGAGTGTCCCAATATTTATTGATGACTATGTCACGTGAGAGTAAACAGAAACCCTGTCCTAACGTGCATGCAGCCTCACGGGGCCTATGGTACACTAACATTTATAAACTAGCAACCACAATGATTCCTTATGTCATCTAATGTTTAAGAATGATTTCGTAGAACAGACTACACTGTCTCTACTTCCCTATTCTGACACTAACAAATAGCTTCCTACATAATTGAAAAGGGATTCTTCACTGAATTGCCTATTAACTGTGCTATTTTATTTAGACTGCTCACAAAATAAATAAAGCTGAAGTTTGGGAAAGAGTGACAATAAACTCCATCACTCGCTTAGGCTTTAGGTGATAGATTCCTGCTGGATTTTACTACAGATTCAAGGTGCTAAATGCTGCCTTGTGAATTTTATTTGACCTGGTGCTAATCCAGATTGAAAAAAAAACTATAAAGATGTTTATTCTCCCTAATAAAAGTACAAATAAAAAAATCAAAGATAATGGGGTGAAAACAAGAACTTAAATGCTCTGGGAAATAAAGTTATCTCTCCTTAAAGGTTTTATGGAATGTAAAATCTAACAAAATACTGTTTCCTTATAATAAATATTTAAAATATAGAAGATGAATTTTTCTTGGAGCAAACTCAACACATTGATTTTGAACATGCATACTTACTGATCTAAAAATAAACTTTCAACTAATGTATGGAATTCAAAAAATAATTTTCTGCACTAGTAAGATTATCTTCAAATATTTTCAAATTTTTATAAACTCAGAAATTTAATGAAGTACAATATTATCTCTGTATCTCTCATGTAGGCAGTTAAACTCAATAAAATATTTTGATTTTTGATAAATGAAGTAGGATTTGAAGAAGAGTTGGTTTGATACATAAACACATGTAAATATATATGCATAGCCTCTTTGGACTAGGTTACAGTGAAGACAAGTAAAGAAGCCATGATACTGAAAAGTCAATATTTCCAACTGGTGTATGAGTTAATAGGCAAGCATAGGTTCAGCATATGCATCCCTGGAAGAAAAGGGGACTGGAATAATGGTTTATACCATGTCCTTCTCTTTATTGAACACAGATTCATCTGCTCTATGTCATGATCCTTGTTAGTCCTGTGACTATGTGTATGTTTTTATTTATTTATTTTGGTGTTTGTACAAGGTAGACAGGATGGCAACTTTCTGAAGACAGTGAATGGTCCAATGGTTTATGGGGGGCATAGGAGGCAGGGCGAGGTGATTGGTGAGCCAACAATGACAGGTACATGGGATAGTAAGTGTTCTAAAATTGATGGCAAGATGGGTGTAGCTTTTCTGGTCATGTTTGATCAATCAAGTTGTATCTGAGAGGAATTACTTACTGAGAGCTGAACTATAGATAAACATGATAAATAGCAGGAGCAAAAAAAGAGAGGAAAAAAGAAAAATATGTATATATGTAAATACATACATATATACGGACTTTTTTATATATGTATGTATATGTGAAGGCAACAAGGAAGCATATAGACTTTGGGCCTCAGTATAAGGACAGTTTGTTCTAATAATGTGGCATTCTATGATACTCACCATTATTATATGGTTGCTGAAGACAAAATCGGTCCATTAGCAAATGTGGGGAAGAAAGCTGATGGTGTCTGGCTATTAAAATATAAAACATCTGAGATCTTAAGGCTTGTAGTTAAACAAATGTCCATTTAGCGGGGAAGCAACAAAACCCACATAGAAGAAGCACACCAGTCTGTGTGGTGATCAGGAAGTGGTATCAAAAGTTCAATAACAAGCAACCGAATCGAAGTGAAGGGGTGTGGTTTTAGTGAAGACACAAAACCTACCTGTAAGATAATTGGACAGTCCCTCTGAGAGGGACCACAGAGAAGGAATGATAAATCCAGAGTGCAGTATAGTGATGATGAACCACATAACTATCTAACTATCTTCTCACTCTTTAATAGTTTCTCCTCTTAGTAGCATGGTTTTTATTTGTTTTACCTCACTAAACATGTTGGCTTTGTGTATGTTCATTTTTATATTTAAGATGGTTCAGTACATGAAAGCCAAGATAGATAACCCTTCAGAAACAATAATAGGAGTAATGGTTCCCTGAGGATGTGGGAGTAGGGAGGGAAACAAAGAGTTGATGGCAATGATGACTGTATAACCCCACTCAATGGGATTGAGCAACAGAATTGTATGTGAGTGGTTATATTGGATTGTGTAAGATATGGCCAAAAAAAACTATTATAGGGAAAAACAAGAGTCTGTTTATTGGAGTAGAAAACCCCTTCTTTGTCCCAAGGAATAGCTGTTAGTTTTGAAATGCTGAGCAGCCCAATGCATATCACTTATTAGAGCATGTTAAAAAAATAAGTCCAATAAAAATGGTGGCTTCCAAGGGAATCTACTGGACCAGTCATTTCAAAGCATCAAGGTCATCTCCATAGGGTATGTTGACTGCTTTGTTGGATTCCAAAGGGATCCAGCAAATACACAGACACATAACAGCTGTGGAGCACAGTGGATATGTGTAGTTCTGAGATCCACAAGGTTGGCAGTTCAAAACCGCCAGTTCCTTAGTGGGAAAAAGAAAAAATGTTCTATTCCAGTAAACAGTTACAGTTTTGGAAACTCACGAGGACAGGTCTATCCCATCCTTTAGGGTCCTATGAGTCAGTATTGACGTGAAGGCAATGAGGTTGTTGTATTTTGTTTTATGAGTTTAAACATATCAATATATTTTATTAATATATATACATAAATCATGACATATTTTCTTAAATGACCTTTAAAAATAAGTGATAGGTGCTTATTGTAAAGAATTTTTAAGAAAAATAACATCTGCACTGTTAATTAAAATGGTGGTAAACTTGTGCCTACGAGTTTTTTCGTAAGGACATTCTTCAAGGGTAGCAAGTGCTGTTGTGAGCATTTTGTTGGGAAACCTGATCTCTTCCACCGCGCAATCTTGATCTTATCCTTTTCAGATTGTTTGTTCTACAAACTCAAAGAACACTAAAAACAACATGATTTAAGCTCCCGAAGGATACTCAAACTGTAGTTTTGACATGGCATAAATTGAAGAGCACAGAATTCTTGGAGCGTAGGTAGAGAGAAACATCTTCAGAAGTTTGTAGAAGAAACATCTTCAGAAGTTTTTAGAAGTGGAATACACTTTGAAAAACAATAGGTTCACATTTAAAATATTTTTGAGAACAAAAGGTTTTCATTATTTGTAACAAAATTTTTTAACTTATCAGAGAGTTTAAAAAATTGATGGAACATTTTGTTACCTTAATTCCATTTTTCCATAATGTTTTTAAAGCCTACTCCTAATTCTAGTTCTTCATGTTGTAGAGACTTTCTTCTTTTTTTCTCTCTCCAGTAAGTGGTTATTTTTTTTTAAGTTTTATTCACTAAAAATTATATATATTCATCTGTGGTGATTTTATAGTTCAAATCTTTTATATCTCTACTAAAATCAGTATGTTCCATTGATCCCAAACAGCAAAGGCCTTAAAGTATCTTACTATTCACAGTTTTTGTTAGGTGCCAGCTCGCCAGTTCTGACTTTAGCAACCCTGTGTGCAAGACAAGATGACAGACCATGACCCAGGCCTGCGCCATGCTCCCAGGTGCTGTAGGTTTGAGGCCATGTTGCTACCAATGTGTCAGTTCATCTCATCAAGGGCCTCCTCTTTTTGTTGCCCCTCCACTGTCCTTCCCTGGGGACTGCTCTCTCCTGATCACACGCCCAAAGCACAGGAGACAAAATCTTACCATCTTGCTTTGTAAGGAGTATTCTGGCTGCATTTTTTCCAAAGCAAATGTGTTGGTTTCTTTGACAGTTCATGGCACTTTCAGTAACACAATATATGGATAGAGATCCCTTTTTTTCCCTTTACAGTGTTTGTGTTTGTGAAAGAGTTTTTGTGTATGTGTCATATATGGGGCAAGTGACTTTTTATATTTTTCACCTTTTCACTTATAATCTATGAAATTATGCTTTTGATTAAGATGGACAAAAGCAGATACGTAATTATATTTTATCTTAAAGGTGTACTTCTTGTATGCTGAAAGGTTCAAAATGTGTGATGGTGTTATATAAATGTTATATATCTGGTGTTATTTCCTTAGTGTAATAATATTTGTTTTTAATAATGACACTGATAACAATTATATTTATAATGATTAGTGATATATTTAAATATATATACCACATTAGTTTGTCCTTTCTATAACACTACTTTCTCTAATTGCCTATTTGTTCATTTTTCGTTGAGATGAGTTATTGAATTTTTGTGTGTGGAATTTATTTTTTGTTCATTACTGTTGTTCTTCTTTATCATTTATAAAGTTGCAAACTTGTAAATATTTATTTTCTGTACAAGGAAGTTTGGCACATATCTGTTATTGATAAAACCTAAATTATAGCTAAACACAGCTAAAAGAAGAATACCAAGAGTAATCAACAATTTAAACCTTCTTCATTGCAGGGTTTAGTATCTTAAAGTGTATGCACTTATTTGCTTACTTGGTGATATCTTTTCTTAATTCTTATGAATGTATTATAATTGTATCTGCTCTAAGGGCATTCATTTATCACTGAATTATATCTGGGTAGGGGGCGTTTTAAAAGTTTGTTAGAAAATTAAATTAGGAAGTTAAAATATATAAACTTTATTTCCATCATAAGGTTCATCAAGGATAAGACTCATTTGTGAACAATGATATCACCCATATAATCCATCCTTACAGAACTGAAGATGCTGGGGATTTAGCTATGTCAATGCAATCTTTTTTCCCCCATTTTTCATTATTACTTAAAGAAAAATAGGTTCCCTTAAGGTGAATTTTCTCTGTCTTTTTAAAAAGTCTCTCCAAACAGCCTTATAATCAGCTTATTTAATAGTTCTTTGTCCCTCCAAAAAGAAAACAAGAAAACCTCCTCAGCCTCCACAAATGGTTGCCAGGGCTGTTGCTCTCGAATGTTCCCCTTTCACTTCCACTTCCTGGTATGTGATTGCTCCCCTTTCACTTCCACTTCCTGGTATGTATTTCTTTGTCTGTGCTTTCTTCCGAATCTTACAGTGAAGCCAGGCTTCATCCATTACAATTCTTTGGAGAAATGCTTTTGCATATTAATGCCGCTTAATGTACGTTTCTAATAGAAGTTTTGCCTTTTTTGTCTTTTTCTACAAATTGTCTGATGGCAACAGTTTAGGCAGAAATTCAGCAGAAAATTTGCTCAATTGTAATTTTTTAGTCACAATTATGTAAACAGATCATTAAATATATCTATGGTGTTGATCACTAATTGTCAGTTTGTGGTACTGCGGTGGCTGAACTGTTGCCGTGGTGCTGGGAGCTACGCTATTGGTGTTTCAAATACCAGTAGAGTCAACCAAAGTAAACAGGTCTCAGCACAGCTTCCAGCCTAGGAACGGACGACAGAGAAATAATAGGTTATACATTTAAGAGGAAATAGGTATTAAAAACCCTATAGATAATATAAAAATACTGTCAGTTATTAAAAACCTAATGAACAGTAGCAGACCACTATAAGAGATAGAGCCAGACCATGATGAGCCCCTCCAGTAAGAAGGCACTCAAACAACATAGGACTGAGGAGGAGCTTCCTTCTCAAAGTAGACTCAACCATGATGACAGAGATGGAGGACAACCTGAGGGAGTAAGCCTTTCAGGCCTTCATTTGCTCATGGGTCAAGACTCAAAATGAGAGGAAACTTTGCCTTGACAGCACATAACAACAAACATACACAGAATTGTTAATACCCAAGTCTATATTTTCTATGACATACTGTGTTGGGAAAATCTACTGCATAGAGCTCTTTGAAGTATTAAAAAATGAAATGTTACCTTGAGGACTGAGGTACAGCTCTTCTAAGTCACAGCATTTTCAAGGTTGGTTAAAAAACACAAACAGTATATTATAATGATATATATAAATTCCTGGAGTTAGAAAATAAAAAAAGGAATAATTCACTATTACTCAAACGTAAAGAGGTGAAGAATGCAAAGGCAAGCTAGACACTGCATGCTGAGGATCCTAAAATAATCGATGCATTTGAATTATGGTATCAGTGAAAAATACCAAAAATACTGTGGACTGCCAGAAGAACAACACATCTGCCTTGAAAGGAGTGGAGGTCAAGTGCTTCTTGGAAGCGAAGATGCCTTATAATAACTCTTTAGAACAGCGAAGAACAGCTCCTGTGTGTTTCTGTGATTACAACTCTTCAGCAGTGTAGAAAGCCTTGTCTTTCTCCCAAGCAGCAGTTGGTGGTTTTGAACTGATGATCGTGTTGTTTGCAGCCCAATTTGCAACCACTATGTCACCAAAGGGGTTCCCAGGAAAGAACAGATCTTTGAAAAGGACATCATATTAGAAAGGTGGAAGGTCAGCAAAAAACAGGAAAGCCCTCAGTGGGATAGGTTGGCACAGTGGTTTCAAGAAGGTGTTAAAAAGAAACAATACAGATGAGCTTGGTTTGAATCTGGCCATATCTTGTTCTGTTTACAAAGAATCTGAACTGACTTGAGTGCACCAATTATCTCTCTATACATATTACAAATATATCATCTATATGTGCATATTACATCTATATATTTATCTGCATAGCTATAGATCTAAACATTTAGCTCTCCATTTCTCCATTTTATGCAAAATACTGAGTGAAATATGGAAGAAGATGAAATCTTAGTTAATGAGAAGGGAAATGCTTAAAATCACTTGGTAACTACCAAACAGTCTCTGTTAAAACGAAACACAAAAAACGCACGCATGATCAAATAAAAAGAGCTTTACTCACAGTGGTGAGCCTCACACAAGGGAAAACATCTGTGTCCAAAAACAGTGCTAGTTATTGCAATTCAGTTCATAACCCTGCAAATTGCCAAAGGAGAAGATGTGGATGACTAAAATAAGACCTTGATCTAACGCAGACAAAGAATCATGGAAGAATATTATGAAAAAAAAAGTATCCAAAATAATTGAAAACCTAGAGTAAATGAATACATATCTTGAAACAGTGTATCTATTTAAACTAACCCAAAGGCAACAGAAAATTTAAACAGACCCATAACAGGAGACGGAGTTGAAAATATCACTGAAAATAACAACAACAACAAGAATAAACAACCCTCCACTAGATAGTCCATCCCATCCCACGTTCCGTGAAGACGTGACACCTGTTCTACCTAAAATCACAGTAGAGAAAGAATCAGTCCCTGAATCACTTCTTCCGTTGCCTTCTTTATTGACTGTCTAGCTTTTCCATGCATGAGTTCAGGCACATCTTAGTCTCCAACGTGACATTTTTCACTTTGAATCCTTGAGTTTGTTTGTTGTTGTTGTTGTTTACCAGATTATCCCAATGCAGAAATTGCTTCCTTTAGTGATGGTTACTTTCAAGGCTAATGACTGTGTGCAAGTAAAACTAAATCCTTGACAGTGTTATAATTTTATACATTTATCATGATGGCGCTTCTTGGTACTGTGATAAAGATACTTTTCAGTGTTGAAGCGCAATCCATACTGAAGGTTCTGGCCTTAGATCTTCATCAATAAATGCTTACAATCATCTTTCGCCAAGATGGCTGTGTCATTGTGGGCTGCGAATGAATCTTTCTCTGAGCTTGCTGCACATAGTTCTGTATATAGTCTGGGTTCTCAGAATATTTGCTTAACCTACAATTTGAATAAGCATGATGAAAGGATAACATCCTGAGACACGTCTTTCCTGATGTTAAGCCATGCAGGATCCTCTTGTTTTGTTTGATCAAGTCCACACTGTAGATTTTAGTAAAATTCTTCAATTTCTGCGTCACTAGCTTCAGTGGTTTGTGCATAAATTTTAATAGAATTGTATTGATTGGATGTCCTTGTATGGGCAGAGACATCAGCCTATCAGACAGCAGTGTACTTAAAGAGAGATCTGGAAACCTCCTTTTGGAAGGTTAATGCAATGCCATTCCTCTTGATTGTGTCATTCCTGGAATAGTGAACCACATGATTGTCTGATTTCAAATGTCCAATGCCAATTTATTTCAGCTTACTAATGTCTAGAATATCTCTTTCTGTTCCATTTAATTTTAATGGTCGCCAATTTTCCTATATTTGCACTTTGTACATTCCAATTTCTGACTATTAGTTGATGTCTGAAGCTCTTTCTCCTCATGTTGACTTTTGTTCCGCAATACGTGGACGTCCTGAAGTCTTTACGCAGCCCCACCAGCTTTATTCTGGCCAAGCCATTTCAAGTGACTCAGTCAGACTTTGAGTTCCCACCAATGTGAGAGTCCGTCTTCTGGCACGATCGTTGACAGTGTTCTGCTTCCGTTATGAAGTATTCATTAGCTCAGAATGTTTCAATGATATGCATGGGGTTTTCAGAGGCTAATTCCTTTGAAGTGGACCGCCTATTCCTTACTCTTAGTCCAATCTTAGTCTAAAAGTTCTGCCAAAACCTGCTAACTTTGGGTGTCATAGCTTCGAGTATCACAGCAAGACACAAGCCATTACAGGATGACAAACCAACAGACAGGGAGTGGACTATCTAGATGTCTTAGATGAGTGCGTCTGTGTGTGCATGTAAGTATAAACCAAAAGCAAATAAGCAAATTCACTGCCCTTGAGTTGATTCTGACTCATAGTAACCTTATAGGATACATTAGAACTGGCTCTTTGTATTTGAGGCAGTAAATCTTACAAAACAAGTCTAGAAAATTTTATCTTTCTCCCACAGAGCAGTTGGTAGTTTTGAATTGCTAACACTGCAGTTAATAGCACAAAGTGCAACCCACTATACCATGAGATATTAAAATATGTAATATGATAATATATAAAGCAATGAAAAATGAAACATAGTTTATAATTAAGCTAAATATGTAACAATAAGCCTATCGTGTATTTTTTTTAAAAAAGTTTCTGAAACACTGTTATCAGAAGTATGACTGGAGATATTCTACCAGTTCAAAACCCTTAGCATATCACCTTACATAGAAAAGTATTGTAGCTATTTCTGGAAGAAAAAATGATCACAAAAGTCAACTCTTGGAAATGAGAATTCTTTAGACACTACTCATAACTGTGCTGATGATTTTTAGCCTCGTATTTAAAACTGAAAGTCAAATAAAAACCCTGAACAGGTAATTTATAAAGTTTCTTCAACTTGGTCTGTCCCAACTTTTATGGTAGAAAACTATTGTATCTTAATAAAGTCTCACCATCCTTGCCGCTAAGGAGCACTCTGGCTGTACTTCTTCAGATTGGTTTGTCCTTTTCATAGAATATGTATATTATATGTATGTGTGTATATATATATTAAATATTGTATCATATTTACCATCATATCATATTGTAATATATATAAAGCAATGAAACATAGGACAGTAATTAAATGAATGTCTTATGTACTTTGGACATGTTGTCAGAAGAGACCAGTCCCCGGAGAAAGACATGCTTGGTAAGTAGAGGGGCAGAGAAATGGCAGAAGGAACTCAAGAAGATAGATCGACCCCTTGGCCACAACAATGAGCTTAAGTAGAGGAACAATTGTGAGGATGCACAGGATCTGGGACAGTGTTTCATTCTGTTCTGAATAAGCTCATTCTGGATTGGAATGGACTCAATGGAACCTAATTTCACATCCTAACTTTTCTATAGAAATACCATAAATATTATTTAAATACTTATAAGTATTAATTCTGAAATACTTGAAATAATTAGTATATTATCTATAACATGTGAATCAATATAGATTAAGACAGACATATACTACTATCACTGTTTGGTCAAGTTCCTCAGACTGGATAATTTCATGTGAGGTTTCCCCATATGCTGCATAAATGTGAAGGTATGTCATGCCATTATCAGTTATTCAACATCCTAGAAGAAATAAACCAATATGATTTTTATTTCTAAATTAGGTTATAGTTCAAGCCAGTGTAAAGAAAAGCTATAATCTATTCTGCTACTTTTGAATATGCATTGTATGTGTTAACTTGCAATAGTGTCATTTGGACCCATTACTTTTTCCAATATCAATAAGTAGACAATTTACTTTATCATATCACACTCTTCTATCACCATCATTATCAAGTAGTAAGTTATTAAAATAATGATATTCTTAAGTAGCAACTGAAATGATAAAAAAGAGAAGAAATCAAACAATAAGCATACACTTGGTGGTTATTTCTGAGGTTTAAGAGGTATTGCCTTTTATTTACTTCTAGTCATCTCCTTCTTTCTTGGTAAATTTATAGCCAATAAAAAATGGAAGATTTTTATAGCCTAAAATACAAATAACAAAAAGCACCACTACAGGCTAATCATAAGGGGTTTACAGATTGCTTACCACTACATTGAAACCATAGATATATATTATATTGACAGGTGTTATCTAATATTAAGAGGAAGCTATTATACAATGAAATGCTTCAGAATCAAATCAATTGAAAGTGTAACTTTACCTGATCATTATATAATACGATCTGTGTAACAAAAGATGAGTTAGTCATACCTGGAGAAGGACATTAGCCTTGGTACAGTAGCTACTGGGTAAACTAGAGAAAAAGGAGATAGAGTCATACTGTGGCTCAATCTATGGGCTTACATGTAGTGACATTGTGAAGATGCCTTTGGACTGGGCAGGGTTTTGTTCTGATGTACATACTCAGAGGTCCCGGAATCAGAACTAACTAGATTGGGCCCCAATAATAATGCAGCATGGCTAATTTCCCTTGTTCCCTCTTCCCAAAAAGCCTCATATAGTGGGAAAAAAGATTTTAATAGCTAAAATAGATCGTTGAAATCACTTGTCCTTGATCTTTCGCAGGCTAAAATACCCCTTCCTTGAGAATGACTCTTGTAAACTCACTCAAGTTCTAATAAATCTTCTTCAGCTGTTCCAACACTCTTGTTTAAGAAAAAAAAAAAAGGTTCCCTGTTTCCAATCAACACTGGGCCTCTTTCCTGTACATGCCAGGAAGAATTTGGATATTTACTTCTTTAGTGGTATTTAACAGCTCAGTAGTCTAATTCACGAACATTAAAAATAATAATAATCAGAGCAAACAGTAACTCAGTCCATCACATGACTGAGATCTTTATAAGATGGACAGAGTGCCACAAGGGCTGTCGTAAATCATAGCACTTTTTTTATGAGCCCAAAGTTCTATCTTGCTATTGTCGATCATCAGAAAATGAAGTATTTAGACTCATTATCCTACAATCCAGTAAAAATTATATATTTAGCTTACCAGGTCAAATGATTTTTTAGAAAGGCAAATTAATGACTATAACTTTTGTAAAGCTGTGGGTAGCTATATACTAACATATTTTCTCTTATTTGTTCTATGTAATTGCATGAGATAAACTCACTGAAAAAACAAGACTAGGCAACAATATTTCCCTTGTGTAATTCTATTTGGCAACAATAAGTAGATACCTCATGGGATCCCATTTTTTCTCTTGAATGGTATAATATTGCTTATCCAATTTAGTTTTTAATTATTGTAGCTTCTCTATATTAATCAGTTCATATATTATTCCCTATTGTGATTAAATTACATAAATAAATACATATATATTGTTAGGTTTTACATACACTATTATATGTGACTATATGGATCATAATAAGCTATGGATAACATTGAGAAGGATGAGCATTTCAGAACACTTTATTGTGTGCAAGTTGGACCTATATATGAACTGAGAGGCAGTTATTCATATAGAGCAAAGGAATCGCAAAGGTTTAAACTTGAGGGTTGTGTCCTCTCACCACGCTTATTCAATCAGGATGCTGAGCAAATCATCTGAGAGCCTAGACTATATGAAGAAGGATATGGTACCAGGATTGGAGGAAGGCTTATTAACAACCTTTGATGTGCAGAGGACACATCCTTGCTTGAGGAAAGTGAGGAGGATTTAACAACTTGCAGACAAAGAAGGAGGATTTCTGTGGTTTGAGGAGGGGTGGCCAGCCCCCATTCCCCATTAATCATGGGTTCAGTAAGCACAATTGTACGGTTGAGATATATAAATATATTAAAGTCACCGAGAGCACAAGAGATGAAAGAGATATTAAAATAATGGAATCAGACATATTTCATGGTAGCAATGCTCACCTCAGCCCAGCTAGTGGTCCATGTGGAGAGAGGGGGAAGGGCAGGGGAGGACAAGGGGAAAGGGAACAGGTGAGTGAGGAAGGGAGAGGAGAGGGGGAAGCCAGGAGAGGTCAAGGGAGGAGCCGAGAGGGGGGCGGAGCTCTCTATTGCCAACCCAGGCCTATGTACCTTTTGGGATGTGCAAACCCACTAATTACAGGTAAAGACATAAGTCACAGGTACGGGTTGCACTATAGGTTATACAGCAAAGAGACAGGGTGCTCTAGGGGCATACACGCAATAGGAAGAGGACGGGTTGGGGGTATACATGTGACAAGATGGGAGTATCCTAAATACTAGATGGCAGCTTAACTGAGCTGGTTTGATCTGTTCTCTGGATCTCCATAGGAACCATTATCAGTAGGGTGTGAGCCCCACCTACAGGAACCAGGCTAATGGTCCCAAGCCTTAGCCCATTGTCCCCAGCAGCAGAGAGCAGGCCCTACCATAGTAGTCTCCTGACTAACCATCTTCAGGGAGGATGTCTGTAAGCATCTGACCTCCCCCCACAGATTACAGCCTTCAGCATGGATTAGAAATCAGTGTAAAGCAAACCAAATTTCCACAATTGGACCAAGAGGTAACATTGTGATAAACTGACAAAAGATTGAAGTTGTCCAGGACTTTATCTTCCCTTTATCTTCACAATCAGTGCTTAGGGAACCAGCAGCCCATAAGGAATCATGCTTTACCTGAGGGAATCTGCCGCTTCTTAAGGAGGAAGAAGGTGAGTCTGACCCAAGCCCTGGTATTTTCTATTGCCCCAGATCCACGCACAAGTTGAACACTGAATAAGGGAGATTGTAAAAGAGGCATTACATTTGAATTATTTTATTCAAATTATTTTATTTAATAATTCAAACTAAATGTTTATTTAATAAATAGTTAATTATTTTATTGGAAGCATGTTGAAGGTACCATGCATGGCCCAAAGCAGAAGTGTATCTTGGAAGAAATACAACTAGAATATTTCTTCGAAGCAGAGATGGCAAACCTCCACCCCACTTTGGACGTGTTATCAGGAGACTGGAGCCTCTGGAAAAGGACATCACTCTTGGTAAAGCGTAGGGAAGCAAACAAGGAGGCAGCATCTCAGAGAACAGGACGGGTGCCTGGCTGCAACAACGGGTCCAAACAAAACAATAGTGAGAACAGCACAGGCAGGGAGTGTTTCACTCTGTTAGAAAATTTGGGTTGCTATCCGTTGGAAAGAGTCAAAGGTTCCTAACCATAAAAAGAACATTGTCACAGTGACCAAAAATATTTGGAAGAAGCATGGCAAGATACTTGGATCAACAAACTAAAATGCTTTAGAAAGACAAATTTGCATGGAAACCCCAGCTGGCATCATGGGTTAAGCAAGGTCTGCTGTTCAAATGCACCAGCTGCTCAGTGGGAGAAAAATGAGGCTGTCTGTAGGTTTTACAATTCTGGAAACCTTATTTAGCGAGCCTTAATTTAGGAGTCTTAATTCATGGCAGTGGGTTTGATTTGAGACTTGCACTGTAAGTTATTCAACTTCTTGGATGTCATGTGTATACTTTTTAAAAAAGTACTATATCATAAAAGTTCAGAGAATGAAATGAAATACGAGATAACATTTGTAAGACATTTAGCACGGTGCTAGACATACCAACAGTGACACCCTGCTGCTGTTTGCTGACAGCCAGGTAAGCATAGTAATGAGAGTGTGTTGTCATTTCGGCGTCCTCACGTCTGTTTTCCTTCTGTTTATCTTGTATTGATTTAGAAGTCTAAACTTATTTAATAGTATATATATTAGTTAAATATTTTTTTAAATGTACAGTATTCTTAGGAGGAATGAGCTTTGCAATATTCCATTTTTGCAAATTCCCTCTAACAGTTATTTCCCCATATTACTTAAAAGGCAATACCTCATGGGCAGTATGTGCTCCAACTAATGTCTGAAGGTAAATAAAATGGGGCTGCTCATGATACCTGTTCACATTCTCATATTTAAACAAATTCAGAAACCACAGAAGCATTTCATATTTGCCAAACAGCTTATAAACAGAAATACTGTGGTTTGAAAGAAAAGGTTTGGTTTCAAAGTGTCCTCTTCTCCCATGCCCAATACTACATCTCAAACTTTGTATTGATCAGGAACATTCACAGAAAAATATTTTTCATAGTTCCCAGAATATTTCTAAACAATTCCAGGACTCCAGTTCTAATATTAATCTGAGAAAGGATGGTAATTTTGACAAAGAACATAAATAGTGAAAATACAAAGCTGCTATGAAATTTTTTTAAAAGACTATAAAAAAGAATGTAATATAAGTACTTTAAAAACTGTTTCCTCTTAAGCATGTCAGAAACTGTAATAATTGAGTGACTGAAGCATCAGTATTAAGCATATATGTATAGTATACATTTTTCAGTGAAGAAGGAAATTCTATTTTAAATTTACATATGGAACAAGGGGATTTAGACTAATTTTTTTCAATGCAGAGAGCATGTGACTCTCTGAAAACAGAGGAGGATGGAAGTTGGTGTCAGAAGTAATAGAAGGGACTTAGTTATTATTGAGGATGTTAGTGTGGGTTAGACTAGATCAGAAGGGATAAATAAAGAGAGTCAACTCTCTTTTATAAAGTGACCTTAAAATGGTCCAAATAAGCACACTACCTGGGCACATATTGTTTTGAACTCTAACCGCAGATTTAAAACACAAGTAACAAAGGGATGAACGAATGGCATTGGTTTTCAACTTGTGACTTTTTTTTTTTTTTGGAAACAGCTGAATACTAACTACTTGTGAGGTTTAAGAAACTAAAGGGCACATAGGTTTTAGCAGAAGATATAGATTTGCACAATACATAGGTAAAATGATTCCCTGAACCATGTTGAGTAGGGCTAAGCGTGGTGGTTCTGTAAATTCTCTAGCTTTTTGCTGTCCTGTCTGTGGAGGGAAATTTCTGCTGTTTATTATCAACTACACACAAGGTAACATGCCTCACATGTACACACACACACACACACACTCATATTACACAAGCCCACAATACACATGCATTCCCTACCCAGACAGTCTCAGATGACAAAATAACCAGTGCAACTAGACAACTCTAATCAAAACAAGAGAGCACGGAAAGGAACCAGTGGGATCAAAGTTGGAACTGCATCCGACGGGTGGCAATCGACTTAACTCCAGAGGGGCTGGAATCCATCATTGACCCATCAAACGGACTTCCCACTTCGAATGAGTAAACAGACTTTTTGTAGAGAAAGCAGCAAAGCCTGACAGGCTTTTAGCTTACCTCCTAACAGCTGAAATAATAAAGCAATGGTGCCCAGCTCACTGTCCTGCAGAGAGATGGTGTAAGAGCTAAAATGAGCTTGAACAAAGTCAAAGGGAACAGTAATGTTGATTAATAATTTCTAAGAGACCCTTATTCTTGGGTAAAAACAAACCAAAAAAAATATTTCCTTTTTAAATATCAATGACCTAAAAGCTATTCATACACCAAATATAAGAAAGGTGGGGTTCTAAAGTACGAAGAAAATAAATCAATTCTTTACCTCTAACAAATGGGAGACCTTGGATCCATACCTTTCTTTTTCCCACTAAAGGGCTCTGAGTGCATCTTGGTTTCATTTACCCACTGCTATCTAGCCGATTCTGACTCACAATGACCTTATAAAGATGTTCTGAAATGGTAACTCTTTGCAGGGACAGTCAGCCTCAGCGTTCTCTAGAGGAGAGGTTACTGGGTAAACCCCCAACCTTGTTGTTAGCATCCCAAATGCCTATTCTAGAGCACCACGTTGACTCTTATACTGGTTTTAGATGGATTCGCAATGTAATAAGGAGGGAAAAAAACAACATATAATACTTGTTTTCTGTTTATTATATTTGTTATGTATTTGTGAATGCTTAGAGGGTAAAATAATAGTGATATATATATATATATATATATATATATATATATATATTAAAGTATGAATCTGTAGAATTCACTGGAGAGTGGATTGTTTCAGGTGCAGTTAGGTTAAAATTGAGCACCCTATCATTTGATCTCCCTCAGGGTCCATTTAAATTGGTTCTAGTTTTTAAAATTATTTGCTTTCTTTTTTATTGAGTTTTTTATATTTTACTTTGTTATTATTTTCGCTTGTTTGTTTGCATTTAATTCTTACCTGTATGTGAGATCCAGTATAGATAAATCTATAGAGGCAGTAACTGGATGAATGAATATTTGGGAGCAAAGCAGGGGAGATTGATAGGAAATGGGAAGCTTATAACAATGAAATGAGATTGAAGAAAATGCCCTAAATATAATTATGGTGATGATTGGACAGCTCTTCTTGATGTGACTATTGAAATGTACACTATCTGAATTATATGCTGATGAAACAGCCTTGAAGAGAAAAAAAAAAGAAACAGTGGCAACCAGAAAAACTCTGTGCCAGAACACGTCCCTTTTATTGTTTTGTTCTTTTAGATTCAAAATTGTTTCTGCTGATACTTTTGTAAAATATAATATAAATTATTGCTTAATAGCCTCATTATATAGGGTGGCTATATCACACGCATTCACACACACACGCACACACACGCACACACATCAGCCCCATCAAACACAAGGAGCTTGTTTTCATTGATTGCATTGATTCGGACTCGTGCCACCCTTGTGTGTTGCAGAGTGGAATGCTCTGCAGGATTCTCTTGGCTGTAATTTGTAGGGAAGCTGATCACAAAGTTGTTCTTACCTGCTGTTATTGGATGGAGTCCATTTGTCAATCTTTCTGTGAGTAGCAGAGAAAAACTATTTTTGTTACCCTGGGAAAGTCAAATTTTCAAGGAGAATTCAAATTACTACAAAGTATCTTAAAAGTTACTTGATTTGTGTACCGATATGACTCCTACCTGACATCCAACATTTGTGATCTGAATCACAAAAGACTTTGAGTCTTGGTCTCTTTCTCTCCCAGTACACTCTACTTCTCAATTTGATCCCAAAATTCATTACAATGCCTACAAACAACGCTCACGATAGTAGAGCGTTACAGGTTACAATTCAGTGGAAATACTCCAGATAGAGTTATTTACTCAGACCATGCTACATAGTTATTTCAGGGATGCTAAAAATCACCCCTCCGAGGTGGCCTCCACCCCAAGCCTCCAGTTCTGTAGTCCAGCTCCCAAAAGTATGTGCCCCAAAGCAGTTCCACAGCCAACCTCTTGACCCCAAACACTCAGCTTTATTTGCTCTGTGGCTTAGAAGGCCACCAATAGGTTTCAGACTTTGGCTTCTGCGTCTTTGTCCCTCCTTGATGTCTCTGTCTCCTGTGTCACAGCAGTTCACAGCCCAAGGATCTGGGCTTCCAAAGGGCATGCTCCTGTTGGGAGATCTCTTGTCCTGTGGTGGAGATGGGAGATGGCTGGTTTCATACTCAGCTGGATGACCATCACAGCAGATCCTGTCACATGCAGTCACACTGATCATGGTTAGGATCTTCCTCTACTTCATCTTACGTAACCAGCAGGAGAAGGCCTTAGGATGGGAGTTAAAGGAACTATGATTAGGAGATTCGTGTCACATAATTCACTGCCCAGAACATTGACTAGCACTGGGTGACAATTAACCCCCGAGCTACAGAAAGTAATTTTATCCATCATTTACTGCAATGGTGGGCTTCACAATCCACATAACATGTGAAGTCGAGTCCTCTGTGGCAGGAGCGTGACTTGTGGAATAAGGGTGGAGTCTAATCAGAGCCATTCATTGAGACAACAAATAGATTGCAGTTGAAATGATGTTCTCAGACTTTTGGGGATATCGATTATAGAACACGGATTTTTCAGTTTTCATGTATTCATTAATGAATTCGTTCATTCATTTAGTTTTGTGTTCATTTGGACACACAAAAATATCTTTTTTATGGTGCAGGAGGCAAAGCAAAATGACCTGTAACTGTGACTATCAAATGTGAACATATAAACAAATAAGACATGACAAAAATAAATAACTATGAGCGAAGGAAGCAAGGACCTGGTGTTTAGGAGTTAAGCAAGGAATTTCTAATATTCTTCCCACAAATAATCTTGTAGACTGTCCTTAAATTAAGTACCACTGATTTGTTTTTATTTTCTTAAGTCTGTGTTGTATAAGGGCGAGTTAAAATGTAATGTTATAACATTATGAAAACATTTAATAAAGTAAAGCATGAAGCTAATATAATTTGGACACATTGCCAAGAGACACGTCTCTGGTCCTGGAGAAAGACATCATGCTTTGCCAAGTGAAGAGGCAGCAAACCCTAGGAAGGCCCTCAGCAAGAGAGATGGACACAGTGGCTGACACATGGCCTCAGGCGTAGGAACAATGGGACGATGGCAGTGTCTCATTTCATTGTTTGAACGGCAGCTATGCATTGGAACTGACTTGATGGTAACTAACAAGGACACTTCCTTCTCAAAATATCCTTTAAGAAAGGCTATACATTTCTAAAGACAGTGCTTCCACCTTTTAAACCATTCAATTTATACAACGTCCAAATGGCGCTTTTGGCATCAGATCATGTTCCTTTTAAATGCACTTTGACCTTAGGGAACAAAAAGAAAATGTAAGGTCACAATATGGGCTGCACTGTGGAAGGGGTGAGGTTTCCAGTATAGGCATAGGAGAGACCTGGCTACCCTTGAAGAATGAGCAAGCTCATGGTCATGGTGGATGAATACTCCTTGGCACCATTTACTGGCTTTTCACATTAATGACATTTTCAGTTGTCTTAGGGTTTTTCTTAATAAGCCCTTGTAATCATCCTATGTCCTTCAAGAAAATCTTTCAACATTACCCTGTTGGAGCCCCAATAAATGATCACCCTAAGCTTCTGAGGCTGACCCTTCTGCCTAGATTTTAACTGATTCAGCTGATCCCCCTGGAAGTCATTGTTTTGTTTGGAACTTTTTTTCTTACTTTTATCAGGGGCTCTTTCATCTCTTAACACAATCCACACATTCATCCAGTGTGTCAAGCACCTTTGCATATATGACACCATCATTATTTTAAAAGTATTCTCTTCTCACTTGAGACCCTGATATCGGCTTCCCAGTACTCAAATGATACTAAGATGATATTTCACTAAGATAACTTGTTTATAGTGAGTCACATATTTAAATGTGTTTTGTTTGGAATAAACAAGGACAAGCATGAGGTGAAATGATACTGGTACTTCTTTAACATACCAGCATGCATATGTGCATTGTCTTATGCTCTTGACCTAAACTATCAATATCCTGATGGAAATATCTATTGAGGTGTGTCATTACTGTCATTAATATATTTTGGAAAATAATGAAATATCCTCTAACATTAGTCTTTTGTTCTGTCTTTTCTGAACTGGTGAGCATTATTAACAAAATCCACACATTATACGGCCAGAATCATAATAGCAATCTTTACTCTTTCTGTTTTCTTACACAAATATGAGTCAATGGCTGAATATAACCAAATCACTAACCTCACTATCTCTCAAATGCATGTGTATAATCCAATGCGATTATCCTCTTTAACCTCCCATGTTCTCTCACTATTGTTAGAACACATAGATAGTATTCTGGAACTAATCATTTACGTTGTTCTTCAATGAAGATGCATTTTATCTTTCTCTATTAATAATTTCGACATCAGAGAGTTGTATGTCTTCTTATGATATAGCATCCTCTAAACTTTCTGAAAGGCCTCTCTCAGATTTATATGCTAAATTCCAATCAAATATCAAATGCTGCCTCATAATGATTGCCCTGTTCTCTTAGCTCGTGGAAGTTCCCTCTAGTGTTTATTTGCTATGACTAAAATTCAATAATTTCCCTGCTTTGTTCACGTGTATACTCCTCATCCTTAATTTCTTGACTTAGATCCTACTCCCCTGGGAAAATATTCTCGAAACACAAAACTTAGACCACACAAAGTAGTAGAAGAAAACATAGTCAAATTATCATAATAGTAATATCTAGATGTGTTGGGTATATTTTATATATTTATTATGATGGGGACATCATGAATTTAAGCATCAATTACCATGTAAATAATTTTATATTTTAAATAGACAGTTTATTGAATGCATATTGCACTTGTTCATCTTCTAAGATATTAGATTTTCTCCCATGCATCAACCATGAAAATATTAATCTAGATTCCTTAGACATTCAAACAGAAAATTCATCAGTGACTGTTTACATAGGGAGAATAACACACCTCACCATTAAACTCTTTGAGACAGTGACTTCTTATGAAATCTCCATACATGTATTCTCTTACCGATCTAGAAGTCCCAAGGCCCAGGTCAGTCTCAACAGGTTAAATCCAACTGAACAACTCTCTTTCAAGTGGCTCCCCGGTCAAATCGATCACCGTTAGTTTTATAATTTCTGGAAGCAATCTTTAGTTTTGTATCAAGACCCACATCATATTATCCTCATCTTACATTATCACAGTACCTACTTCCAAGGTTCTCCCAAACGCTCTTTGCCTTCATCTTATTAGGAGGCTTGTCATTTAGGGTCCATCTTGAAAATGCAGGATAACCCCTTTAACACAAAATCCTTAATTTAGGCACATTTATAAATCCTTCTTATCTGTTAAACTAATATTCCCAGCTAATCAGTTTCCACGGCTGAAGCCTGAGCTGCGTTTGAGGGACATTAGCAAGCTAATCCAGCAACCTTGGTCGTGTAGCAGATCGCATTTGAAACTTCTGACTGCAAGTGCAGCCATTTCTCCATGGGAGGAAGAAGAGTTTGACTTGTGGCATAAAGATTGACAGTTTCAGAAACCCAAAGTGGCAGTTCTACTCTGTCCTAAATATCCGTCCTAAATGTCACTATTAGTTGACATCACCTCAATGCCAGAGATTTAGTTCATTTAGTCAACCACAGTGCTCCTCACTTCATACTTAAATTTACTATGGTCTCTTCCATTTTCTGGTAAGCAGCAGCATATTATGGAGCTCCTCTGAGATGAGGAGGCACTGTCAGATATGCACATATATTGGTTGCTGTTGATGCTGCTAGGTACAATTGAGCTTGTTGTGACCCATAGAGAAACTAAGCACAATAGAGCAAAACACTGCCTGGTCCTGCACCATCCGCACAATTGCTCATAGGCCTGATCCCTTTGTTGCAGCTGCTGCGTCAATCCATTTCATTTAAGACCTTCCTCTTTTTGGATTCCCCTCCACTTTCCTAAGTAGGATGTCCTTCTCAAGGCACTGGTCTCTTCTGAGAATATGTCCAAATCATTAAGACTAACTTTTGCCATCCTTGTCTCTAGGGAACTTTCTTGCCCTACATCTCCTAAGACAGATTTGCTTGCACTTATAGAAGTCCATTGTACTGTCAATATTTCTATCCAGCCTCACAATTCAGAGGCATTGGGAAGGAGAAAGAGAAGGAGGAACACCTCTTCTGATGGCCAGCTCACTCGTGAGAAGGCCATACACACAAGGAGGGATTAATCAGGCTGTGACCTGACTGACAGGCTAGACTCCACCCTTCATTCTTATTTATCAAGTTGACATGAAATTGTGTAACTACCTGACTACCCCTTACCAACTTGACACCTTTGTACAGCTCTTTAGCCATATATAATTCTTTAAAAATGACAATAGTACAATAATATTTGCTAACAGGATAAAACTAAAATGCAAATAATTCAAAATGTGCCAGCCTCTGTTAGACATAATATTCTACAAGTGAACAAAACAGAAATAGTCTATGCTTAATAATTTCAGTTATGTAAATACCTACACCATAATCTAATAATCCAAACAACATATTCCCTCACCTATGAAAATGTGTAAGCCAGCCACTTCGTTCCTTTATCTGTCCAATTTTGTGTATTCAATTTCTATACTTCCCACTTAAATCAACCCAGTGCTCTTAGAAGACAAGTTATTCTTTGTGTGAAGAACCTTCATTCCAGTTGGAACCTGTGAGTCTACATCCATAAACAAGGTCAAATCAGGATATGCATTTCATAAAATCAGCAGCAAAATGCACCAATTCACAGTATCAACAAATGGAGTAATATTGGATTTATGGCCTTGATCTGGGCTGGACTGGGATGTTTTGTAATGTACAATTGCTATTTGATATAAAGTTCTCTCTTGTACATGTATGAGGATCTATGAATTTGTTTCTCTAGTCAACCCAGGCTGACACAAAAGATGACCAAACAGAATACTCAAATTATAGAACAAAGTCATAGATATATCATGCAAGTAAAATTTTGTAGCAGTGGATTGACAGGGAGCTTCCAGAGGTTCAGGCTGGATTCAGAAGTGAGCATGGAACAAGGGATATCATTGTCGAATAGATCAATGTCAAATAGATCTTGGCTGAAAGCAGAGAATACAGAAAGATTTTCACTTGTGCTTTATAGGCTATGCAAAGATTTTCGACTGGATCATCACAGACTATGGACAGCTGTGTTAGTCTGTGTGCTTTTAGAGAAACAAATCCACAGAAACTCATGTATAAGAGAGAGTTTTATATAAAGGTTAAGTGTACATCAAGAAAACATCCCAACCCAGTGCTTCCCAAACTCACAAGTCCAACATTAACACATATATCCTGCACTAATCCCCAAAATCTTCCTCCATCTCACAGAACACACACTATGATGCCGACTGAAGGAGGAAAACAGGGTCAGTGAACATGAAAGCATCTCAGCGCTGGCAGGGGTCTCCACATGGCTGCTACAGCACCCAGAACTGCATCGGGCTAGGTCCATGCGGCTTCCCCTCAGGGATGTCTTGCAGGAAGTGAGTCTTGCGAGCTGCAGCAGGGAACTGGTAAGGCAGCTGCACCCTGGTCCGACCATCAGAAAGCAAGAGACCTGAAAACTAGAAAGGCTAGGCTCACCTAGCCATTTATTTCTCTGCCCTTCAATAAACTCCACATGTGTTGATTGGCCAGGTTGGCACAATAAACTAATTACCTCAACAGGTTTTAGAATTAGAGGATATGTTTTGTGTATGTGCTTCTGTGGAACTTGCCCATGACGCAGCTGCCTTAACCAGTCTCCTACTTCAGCTGGCAAGGCTCACTTCCTGAGAGACATCACTGAGGAGAAGCCACATGGATCTACCCCGATGCAGCCATGGGGGTTGTAGCAGCTGTGTGGAGACCCCTGCCAGCACTGAAATGCTGATATGCTCACTGACTCCGCTTTCCTCCTGCAGTCAGCATCATAGTGTGTGTTTTGTGAGATGGAGGAGGACTTTGTTGATTGTCGTCAGACATATGGGCTAATGTAGGACTTATGAGCTTGGACAGCACTGGGTCGGGATGCTTTCTTAATGTACATTTACCGCTTATATAAAACTCTTTCTTATATCCATATGAGTTTCTGTGGACTGTTTCTCTAGTGCACCTAGATTAAGTTGCACAAACAGAACATGGTTTACTATATGGTTTAAAATCAGGAAAGGTGTGTGTATCAGGGTTGTACCCTTTCACTATACTTATTCAGTCTGTATGCTGAGAAAATCATCAGAGAAGCTGGATTATATGAAGAAGGATGAGACACGATGATTGGAAGAAATCTTGGCAACCTTCAATAAGAAAAATTTGGACAGAAAATTGCACTTCCTGAAAATGAGGAGGAGTTGAAGCACTTGCTGATGAAGATCAAAGATTGCAATATTCAGTGGGATTAAAATTTAGTGTAAGGAAGACACAAATCCTCACTAAAGGACCAATATAATATTTTGAAAAATGAAATAAAAATTGAAGTTTTCAAGGATTTTGTCTTCCTTGTGTCCATAACTAATGTTCAAGAAATAGCAGTCAAGAGAGCAACAGATGAGTTGTATTAGGTAAACCCACTGCCTGGGTATTGAAAAACAAGGATGTTACTTTGAGGACTAAGATGCACCTGATCCAAGCCATGGAATTTTCAGTTGCCTCATATGCATATGAAAGGACCAAAGAAAAATCAATGCTTCTAAATTGTGGTGCTGGTGAAGAACAATGAAAGAACCATGGACTGCTAAAAGGACAAACATATATATTTTGGGGGAAGTAGGGCTAGTGTGCTCCTTCGAGGCAAAGATTGCAAGACTTTGTCTTACATACTTTGGGCAAGTTGTCAGGTGATACCTGTCCCTGCAACTGCATCTCAGGCTTGGTAAAGCAGAGTGACAGAGAACGAGAGGAGCGTCCTCAAAAGATGGACGGACACAGTGACTGCCACAATGGGCTCAAGCATAGGAAGATGCTTGAAGATGCTGCAGGTCCAGCGAGGGTTTCATTCTGTTGTGCGTTCATTTCCTATACATCATTATAGACTTGACGGTCCCTCCTGAGAACTTAACAACGTAGAATCATTTTTGTCCCTTAGAGTTCAGATCAGTGGTTCTCAACCTTCCTCAGGCCACAGCCCTTTCATACAGTTCCTCATGTAGTAGGGACCCCCAACCATAAGATTATTTTTGTTGCTACTTCTTAACTGTCATTTTGCTACTGTTATGAATTGTAATGTAAAAGTCTGATGTTCAGGATGTACTTTCATTGTTACAAATTGAACATAATGAAAGCATAGAGATTAATCACAAAAACAACATATAATTATGTATTGTGACATGTTTACTTCTAATTACTTATTAATGAAATTTTTCTGGCGGTATGGTGCAGCATGGGTAAGTCCACGTAGGGTACTCGTATGTGGGCATATCTGCATGTGGGTGGATCCGCCTGGAGACGGATAGAGGAATGGTGTCTCCATTCCTATGACCATCCGTAATATGTGTTTACCGATGGTCTTAAGTGGCCACTGTGAAAGGGTCGTTCAACCTCTCCAAAGGGATCGTGGCCCACAGGTTGAGAACCACTGCTGCAGACACTGCACCAAACCTCGATCTGCCAAGTTTTGTAGCTTCATGATTGTAACTCATTTCTAATACGTCCATGCCATTGTCTAGGATCTTTATTCTGCATCTTTTTTGGGTATTATTCTGCTTGTAGTCTTGGAGAGATCCTACTTATTGTTTTATGTCTAACCTTAAATACAGTTTTTTGAGTACAATCCAACTTCCATTTAGCCTTCTACAGTTTTGCTTTGTGTCTTGAGTACTTTTTAGCAACCAAATAATTACATTATTAAACTATAGCTATGCACCAACTTATCTCCCCATTATCTCAGAATCCATAAGAAGTAATAAGACTATCATTTACATTTTATATGCCCCGATCCTACCATAATTTCCAAATAAAATATGAATTTAATAATAATTCCATAACTAATGCATTTAGTTGTAGAGATCATGAGTGAAATTCTACTCCAAAACACATGGGGTACTATGAATTGGAATTTACAATAACTAAAAACCCAAATCAAACTCGTGGTCTTATGATATATTCTAAAATTGAGCATTTAATTTTGTTAATAGAATGTTATGTCTGTATAATTAAAACAGGTTTTAGGCATTATGGAAACAAAGTAAATAGATGTTACATGCAAGCTTTTAATGGATTATCACAGCATTTTCAGTTATTTCACTAAGACTGTCTATTGATTCATTTTCAGTGTCTTTCCTCTGGACATGCTTTGGTTCTTCTTGGAAAATCCAGGATATGACTAGAAGTTTGAAAGCTCATATGTTCATGTGAAAACATAAATATTTTTAAATTAAAAAAATACCAATTGCTCTTTTTAATTTACTGTTCACATAAGTCAAATATATAAGCATTGCTTTCACAGAAGCAGTAGCATGAGACTCTTTTTACAAGGTAAGTATCCAGGTGGAAAATATAATTAAGAAATTATACAGAAATCAGAGAGTGAATAAATAGAAATGGATGCTTCCAAATGCATTAAATTTAGAATTTAAAAATAATAACTGGGGGTATTTATTTGATGCATATTACTTGCCAAGCAATGGGGTAAGCAATAGTTTACATATGCCATTTACCCCAACTAGTATGAACATGTGAGACAGGTATTTAATTTAGGATGTATAGATGATCAAATTGAGGCCATACAAGGTTAAGAGCTATCCTTGATAGAAAGCCTAAGTGTCTTATGTAGTGCAGATGAAGTATAAAAAATGCAAGTAGTCCAGAGACTCAGTGAACCAGCAAAGAACTCAAGGAGCATGTTCCATTGCAGGTGCATGCTCCTCATACATGCAGCCATTTGAAAGTTTCCTTCCATGATGTACACATATATCATTTTAAATGTAAATCATTCAAGTACATACCTGTGTAGTTGTGTCTGTATAAAAATATGCATGACATAGTTACATTATATAATTATAAACATATTTTACATGAGGTGTGTAGGTAAAAGAAGCAAATAAATATGAGACCTGTAAAAGGACAGCAAGACCAATGAAGCCAAGTAAATGCTGAATCTCTTTATTAATAAATTGAGTGACCCTGCTGACATCCTATGGAAAATTAATTGTTGGTGATAATTGGAATAATTGCTATTTAGACTATGCAAAGTTTGTGAAGTATTTGAAAATGCTGACATAGTATGTCTTCCCCAGTTCAGAGTAAAGTTTCTGAATAAAGGTTACAGCAACAATGTAACTATCAGTTATCTATTAAAATAAAATGTCTTAATTAAAACACTTGCTAGGTGGCATCGGATCGATTCCAACCCAAAGCAACCCCATGGGCCACAGATCTAAACTCCCCAAGAATGTGTACTTTGTGGAGCCAAATGACCCCTAATGAAAGCCAAGTATTTCCCATTAACTAGTTTATCTGTGTTATGCCACTTAGAATTTTGAAATCCAAATAGTTCAGAAATAGTACCATGTGCATAAGTTTCTTGGGCATATACTGTATTAGACATTCTTACTCATTTTAATCTTAATAAATTTATATTTTAAACCATATGTTTTAGTTGAAGAAAGGAATGTTCAGAGAGGACAAATGATGGCCCAGGGTAACACACATAGATGACAACAGGGGAGAAATTTGAAGCCACATTGGACTTATTTCAGAACTTATTCTCTTAATAATTTTATTTGACATCTGCATTTTGTGAGGAGGTGGGGTCATGAGCATCTACACTCTTTCCAGTATAGGGAAAACCCTGCCTCATGACCGTGTAGGATCAGAGCCCTCTTTCCTTTTACCCCATGCACCTGTATTGTAGGCATGTAACACAGACCCCGCCATTCAAGACTCGCACTGACTCCCCAATTTTAGTTTATGAGATAGGGGTACAAAAATCAGGGACTAAGAGGTATGAATTTGGTGTTTGGCAAACTGAGTAGTTAAAACTGATTTCTAACCAAACTATAACCTATGAGGAAAGAAAACCTTCTCTGTTCCAATGGAGAAATAACAATATATATTCCAATATTCAAAGATGCTTAATTGTGCTGAAGACTTGCTGAAACCTCTATGAAAGCTCTTGATGGGAAACTGACCAAAGGCAATGCTTAGTGTAGAAGAGCAATCCCTCTTTCTCGATGTTGTTGATGTTCAGTGCATTCAAGGAGGTCCAACTCACAGGGACCCCATGTACAATGGAATGAAAATGGTCAGCCCTAAGTCATCCTCACAATCATTATGACGTTGGAATGGTTGCAGGAACTGTGTCAATCAGTGAGTATCTTTCCCCTTTCCACTAAGCCTCTGCTGTATCAAGCACAGTGCTCTGGCAGGGACTAGCACCTCTTGATAAATTGTCTGAAGTACATGAGAGAAACTATCACTACCCATGCTTCTAAGGAGCTTTCTGGCTGTACCTCTTCAAAGACAGATGTGTTTATTATTCTAAAAATTCATGGCATATTAAATATTATTTGGCAATATATAATTCAGTTATATCAATCATTTGCCAGTCTTCCCTATTCATTTTCCTGCATTCACAGGCAAATGAAGCAACTGAACATACCATGGAAATTATCTACCTTAAAATAAAGCACTAGAATATTTCTTCCTGTAAGACTCAATTCATTAATAATGATAATATTAATATAACTATTATTATAATTATAAAATATTACTGCATTTTGTCAACTTGTATGTCCTTACATAATAGTGTTGAATTTCTGTTCTTGGGTAGATGAATATGGCGAACCATAATTTTAGTGGCAAATCATTTAAAAATATATATATCGTGCATTGGAAAGGCGGATCTGATTGCAAGGATCCACATGTGACCTCCTCCCTGAGGGAGGGACGGCAGAGAAGGGGGGGAGGGGAGACTCCAGATAGGGCAAGATGTGACAAAATAACTATGTATAAATTACCAAGGGCACATGAGGGAGGGGGGAGAGGGGAGGGAGGGGAAAGAAAGAAGAGGACCTGATGCAGGGGGCTTAGGTGGGGAGCAAATGCTTTGAGAATGATTGGGGCAGGGAATGTATGGCTGTGCTTTGTACAATTGATGTAGGTATATGTATGGATTGTGATAAGAGTTGTATGAGCCCCTAATAAAACATTTAAAAATATATATATATATATATCATCAATCCACTGGGTAATTTTTATAACTCACAGGTAATGTTATATGTTTAAAACTCTCTGTCACCATTTTGTGAAATGGTTTCAAAATAGCTGGCCTATTATTTTAATGTATACTGAAGCATATGAATTTCACCTTTATGAAACAAGAGACCATGGAAAGAGTGTCTTATTATTATTTTCCCCTTTTTATGACTACTCTCAAACCTAGGTAGATCATTATTGGTGGAAGAACTTCATATACACAGTCAAAGCCAATTTGTCATCAAGTTTCAAATTAGTGGGGGAAAATATAACTGAGTTAGCATTAAAAAATGAAAGTTTATAATACATCAGCCAATCTTCACATTCACTTAAATAATTGTCAAAAGTTGTAACAGATTTGTCTAGAAAAGTCAACGACTTGTATGTAATGACTGACTAACAGCATCTCAAATGTGGCATTGGGTTCTCTAAGGAAGCAAAACCAGTGATACATATATGTGTTTCAATAAAGAAAGAGGTTTTATATTTTACTGTTTTATTGGCATATCATTCACACATCATAAAATTAAATAGTTCAAACCTATTAAAATATTTATACAATTATCACTACAATCAACCAATTTTTAGAGATTTATATCAAGAAAAGGCTTTAACCTCTTCCCCACACCTCTGTTACCAATTGTCCGATTTTGCCCTTTGATTTGTGTGCGTGTATACATCTATATCTCTAACACACAAATATACATTTTTACATAAATATATTTTTACTGCTAGGTCAATAAAACAAATAAAATAGACTAATAAAAGCAAACAAAAAACACAAAAATGAAGTTTTCGGTGGTAGTTTTCAATGCAGTTTTATGTCTTTTCACTAAGGTATCTTGGAAAGTTCTAATATTTTTTAACATTTTTATATCAATTCAAGTTCTGGGATCATCCTGGGTTACCAGCCTACATGTAATCATATTTATTCTAACGACCAAAAATCATGGAGTTCCATGCATTAAATCTTAGAAGAGGTTTAAATATATAACTTCAACAATTTAAAAAACAGGTAGAGGTTATAGGTAAATGATCATGGGCAGATCAAATACAAGTATACTTTAAAAAGATATAGAAAAGAATGAAGCAAGCAAAGCAAAATCAAACCACTGAGCCTTTTGAAAAAGATTGTGGTAGCAATTGCACAGTACTGCTTGGTGTGATTACACTATGGAATGATATGATATTTGTATTAGCTCCCATTAAAAGGATTTTGAAGAAAAAAAGCAAATAAAACTGAACCTTATAACTGCATTCCCTACATTTCAGAGAAAAGGGGAGGAGTCTGACGTGCTTGGAAATGCTTCAGTCCACACCTGATATGTAGGCATCTAAATTAATATAATAATGTACTAGAAATAAAGAATAGTATAAAGACTTTCTCTAGAAAATATATTCTCTTATTCATCATACTGAATTTAGTGTGTCTTTATTCTTAGTCTTGAGTTGATTTGACTATAATGACCTTATGTCCAACACAGCAAAACACTACCTGGTCATGACCATTGTCAACAACATTGTTATAGTTGAGACCATTGTTGCAGTAATGGTGTCAGTCATCTCCTTGAGGGTGATCCTCTTTTTCATTGACTCTCTATTCTAGCAAATATGATATTCCTGTCCAGGGAGTGGTTCCTCTTGATAACATATCCAAAGTCTGTGAGATCAAGTCCGACTACTCTCACTTCTAAGGAGTAGTCTGGTTATGCTTCCTGTAAGACTCATTTGTTCATTGTTCCAGAAGACAACAATATATTCAATATGTCATATTAGTATAACTTGCACAATATTTTATCTAGACAAGTTATTCTTAAAAAAACAAAACCGATTATAAGGATCTACATATAACCTCCTCCCTGGAGGATGGATAACAGGAAAATGGATGAGGGCAGACATCAGACAGTGGAAGATATGACAAAATAATAATAATTTATAAGTTATCAAGATTTCGTGAGGGAGGGGGCAGGGAGGGACGGGAAAAATGAGGAGCTGACACCAAAGGCTGAAGCAGAAGGAAATTTTTTGAGAATGATGATGGCAACAAATGTACAAATGTGCTTGACACAATGTATGTATGTATGAATGTATATATGAATGTATGTATGTATGTATTGTGATAAGAGTTCTAAAATGATTAAACAAAATAAAAAAAAACTTTATTCCTATTATTGGTATTGAGATATTAAATATGAAGCTTCAAAATGTAAAATTTCATGATCGGAGTTTTCTCTTTTTTGATCCATGGTATATTAACCATCAAGCCAGTGTGTTTATTGTCTTAAGTACATAACTGATCTGACCTATAGTAAAGAGATCATTTCTCACTTTAGGATTTCATTTTCTAAATCTTTTAAAGCAAGGGTGTCAGGAGCCCTAGTGGTGTCCCGGTAGTGTGGTGGACTGCAGCCCACATGGTCGGCAGTGTGACATCACCTGTGGCTTCCTAAGAGAAAGAATGGGCTTCTTACTCCAGTGAACAGTTACAGTGTCAGAGTCAGAGGGGGGCAGGGGGAGTGTCATTATGAGCCAGTGTTGGTTCTATGTCATGGTTTTGGATTGTTAAAGTAGTGGTCATTCTTTCAACATTCTATTTTTATTTGATTGCCATATTAAATTCAAGAAGCAGAACATGATCTAGTGGGCAGAAAGAAAAAAACACCACAGAATATATATTCCCCAAACCATAACATGGAAACCATTCCCCAAATCAAAACAGAAAATATCAGTTTCCTGCCTAAAAGAAAATAACCATTTTGCACTAGGTGTGTAGTGAGGTTGAGGGAAATGGTACTTAGATAGGTTTGGACCAGAATTTAGATATGATTAATCTCTAGCCAAATGATAATTCCCTCTCATCCTTGTTATCGAGCTGATTCTGATTCATAGTGACTCTATGGAGACAGAGTAGGAATACTCCTGTGGGTTTCCCAAGACTGGCTCTTTATAAGAGTAGCAAGCCTCAACTTTCTCCTTCCAAGCACTAAGGGGTTTTGAACTGCTGACACTGTGGTTACTAACCCAACATGCAACTATTATGTCACCAGAGTTCCCCAGTTAGGTAAAAACCCACAGAAGTTAGAAATGTGAAATGAAAATTCATAGTTTGGTAGGTGCCCTTGCATAGAGAATGTTTTTGGATTTCTCACAGAGTAAGACCTATGAAGAATGCAAACCTGGTAGGGAAAGGAGTGTTTAGCAACCACGATATCTGAGTGCAATGCTTATGGAAATCCAGTTGATATGTTCATATCATTCCAAAGGCGATTCAGGAAATCCGCAAACATCTTTCTAGCTCCCTCATAAGATTGAGAAGACACTGAAAACGGAGAGAGTGACTTGGCAATCAGGAAAGCATCAGCAAGCTTATTCAAATTCTGAACATCTACATTTTAATCTTTGTGTATGCCACTCTCCAGCGCTGCATGTGCATCCACAATCGATGCTCAAAGAAATAGCAGTGACAAACTGTTTTGCTTTGCACAAATCTGCACAAAACCCCTTTAAAGTGTTAAAGAGAAATAAGGTCATTTTGGAAGACTAAGCTATTCATGACACAGGTATGGTATTTTTAATCACCCCATGTGTATTTTCAATCTGGACAATGAGTAAGAGGTAGTACAATGAGTAAGAGGTAGTACAATCCTTGAATTTAGGATGAAAAACACCAAATATAAAAAAAAATCCTTGAGGGCTGTCCATGATATACATGGAGTCATCCACAGTAGATGAGCAGAACAGAGTAATGGCGACATTTTGAAAATGTCAACAGAGTATGGACAATCAAGTGCATCCCACGTAACATAAGCCACCGCGTTGGGGAGTGGGGTTTGAATGAGAGAAGTGACTGATGTAAAGGTCCAGCAGGTGAAAATATATAGTTGATTTGGGTTACCTGCTTTACCCATTACTATCTTACACTACAGTAACCAAGGAACTAAAAAAAGTGATACATTGATCAATACTTGATAATTTTAGGTAGAAAAATTCATTTCTCACAGTAAATTTTGATACCTAATGGTCACCAGAGCGCTTGGATCCACTCTAATCCGTGGATTGGAATTGAGTGGGAGGCTACTGACAATGATGCAGGTGTAATATGGAGAGTGCCTGTCTGGTGCAAGACCGCTGCATTAAAGTGAATTTTGTAATCTGATGAATCACGCAAAAGTTCAACTTCCTGGTATAAATCAAAAGCCTGTTTATACTATTGTTGTCTATTAAGCGTGCAACGCAAAGCCAAAGAAACATTGTCATGTAGTTGATTCTGACTCATAGCAACCGTACGTGGCTTTCTGAGACTGCATTTTTATAGGTGCCAACAGCTAACAGCCTCAACTTTCTCTTCAGAAGAGACTGGTAGGTTTGAACTGATGACCTTGCCCCTTACATTTCTATTCACATTACAAAAATGTTTGAAATGTTGAGATAATAGGCAACATATAACACCAAGATACAAAGTGAGCACGTATTGTTGGAAAAAATGGTGACAAAAAATGCTCCTTTCAGGGTGGCCATCAACCTTCCATGTATAACAGACACCGTGTCTGTGAAATGTACAAATGTAGAGCCAAGCATAATAAGGTGCTCACGTAACAACAGTGGAGCTGCGGACCCATGGGGGTTGTTCCCATTTGGAATGCTAACAAGCAAAGCGGAAGCCTGCCTGATTGACCTTCTATGGAAGTAAATCTCCGAGTCTCTCAAACATACACTGTACTTGTTCATTTTTCAGAAGACAGACGTACTCAGGATTTGGGTCCACACTCGCTTAATCTCTGAATTACAAAATCTTCGCTTTCCACTCAGTGTTGCAGCCGGAATCTCCTTCATACTAGTATGTCAGAAAATCATGTTGTCTTCCAGAAATCTAGCTATTTCATGGGGTTTAACTGACCTGATTTCAGACTAAAAGCCATTACATATTAAAAAACCATCCAGTGCCTTCCCCTTCTTATAAGAAAAGTGATTTTCTTGAAGAGTTTGATTTTTGTCATACCTCCCCCTCCCCTTGCTGCTGGAGTTTATAGTTGCGTTCTCTGGGAAAGATGATTCCCACAGAAATCCAGCCGTGATTATTTGACGCAGAAGTCCTTAAAGGAACTGGTGGTGATCACACTTAGATATTTACTGGGCAGAAAAAAGACCAACTGACGCTGTTTACAGACCCAGCAACCCCTCCGCCTTCAGAGTGGAGGCGCTGTTACCAACAGATGACACGGATGAAAGAAATGCAGGGTAATAAGGAGGACGATTATCAGGTTTATCTTGGAATATGAAACTGAAATTTTAAAGTGCAACAATATGACCAAGAAACACAGGTGGACTTTGCTGGGGTGGTAAAGAATTGTCAAACGCGGGCCTCAACAACTGTCAAAACTAACTTCCCAAATATGGTCAACGCAATCTGTTGATAACATCAAGAAAAGTTGTTTGCTTACCCAACTAATGAAGATGAGAGTAGGGTTTTTGAAGTTTGATTTAAGAAGGACTTCAATGTAGGAACTTGATTGAGTATATATATATGTATATAAATCAATAGTTCAGGACTATTGGAAAGAGGAAAGTGATGATTTAGAAACAAAGCATTGGGTAAATTTTAGAGCTCAGAGGGGGGAGGGAAGACTATTAATACTTTCCTCTCAAGAGCTGATGGTGCATTTAGGAATTGCAAAAAGAAAAATTAAATAATTTGTCTAGTCAGGAGACTCTGGAAAAAAGTCATGCTAACAAAGACATAGGAATAGAAAATGCATACTAATGTAGGCAGTAAAATGTGATTTTATTTCTCAGTGGCTAGCCTGGATGTGGTAATTGATGGAGTGGTTCAGATCATAATGACTTACTGATCTCTAAGAGAACGTAAATCACTAATAGTAGTACCAGACCTACCACCCATGAGAAGCCTGAAAAGGGCATACAACCGTACATTAAATTAAATTAGCATTAAATTAGCTCAGAGCATTGCAGTTTGTTCTCTTTTGTTCTGTTTTAGTATGTGTTGTTTAATTTTTAAAAATAATGTTATTGGCACATACTTTGCATATCAAGCAGTTTAGTCATTTAATGATATTATGAGGTCATGACTGCAATAAATTTCACAACAGTTTCTTTGTGCATTCACTGTTGATAGCTCCCCATTTCCCCGCATCTCCCCCTGCCATGCAGCTAGGAAATTACTACTCCTGCTACTCCTGTTCTTACTCCTTCATTTCAGGGACCACCTGTTATTACAGTAGTTGGCATTAGCACTTTCCCCAAGTCATCATTATTCCTATTCAAGCAATAAAACCTGGTAAAACAAATATATACTTTGATTCCAATATGATGTTACTGTCTTAGTTCAAATATATGAGTAAATAAGAAATAAAAATATGTCTACAGAAGCTTTTGTTAAAGTAACAATTTTGTCTGCCTATACTTTGATATATACTGTTAGTGCTTTTATTTCGTTTATAACCTTTTAGTTTCGCTGTTTGCTATATACATTTCTCTTCTTCTACTTAGTTAATTTTAAGGATAGATGCATGTGTTCGTGTGTGCTTGTAGGTATTTTTCCTCAGGAAAATGCTTGGCCTGAATAGCCATTTTCCCCTTTCTCTGATAATCTAACATTTTTGTAGAGTAGACATCTTTTAGGTCTTAACTTGTTCAGAAATGTCCTGTTTTATGGCTATTTAACTCAATGTTATTATAAATAAACCTCCATTCTTGGTCACATGGATGACATTTACATGGTTACCATATCTTTATTATCACATTAATATGGCTCTAGGCATATTACTCTATGATTGCATCGATTTTGTTTGTTTACTTTTTCAGGTACTGTCTGAACCTGGCTTAGGTTCTCCAAGTGATACAATAAAAATACATTTGCGTGGGTATAAGTAGTTCACATGTGGTTGTTGTTAGTGTGAACCTTCAGAAAGTAACCCTAGGTTCCATTCAGTAAAATATACACATTTTGATTTCGGACATTGATTTCACAAGACATAATTTAATGGCACTTTCCCCATTTCCTCATGTGTTTCCATCCCTCCTTCTTCCTGTCCTTTCTTGCCTGCTATCCTTCAGCATGGGGAAATGCTGCCCTTTCAACTCAACTCCCATGGTTGGTTGTTCTCTGGAGGGCTTGCCTCCTCTGTGTTAGGACTCAGTTTAGAGACTGAAAGTGTAGTTAAAGAGGTCGCCATGTCATCTTAAACCCTATAAACTAAGTGACACAGTCTTGGGAGGTTCTTCCAATTTCTAGCGGACCTGTAAAGCTGGTCTTTGTTATGTTTAGTTTTGTTCCACTTTTTTTCCCACACTTCATCCGGGATATCCTACTGGGATCCCTTTATGGACTGGTAATTAGGGGTACTCATCTAGTTCTTCTGATCTCTTGTCCTTGAGACTGGAATTCGTATAATTCATTAGTCCTTGGGACTTATTGTTTCTATAAATCTTTAATTTTCTTTACTCTTTCTTTACTTCAATCAGAGATGGCTGCTGGCAATCTTTTAAGACCCTAGTTGCAAATCAAGCAAGTAAGATATATAATATTTTTGGACTATTTTATGCCAATTGTCTTTAGTGTCCTCCAATATTTTGATCCTGAACCCACAGTCCCAGCAGCTCATTCATGCCAGTTGTCTCTTGTGGCAAATATGTTTTCATAGCTTTGTTCCTTGTATGCTTGACTGCATCATGGATGCACTTAAAACACATATGCAGACATACACAGAAGTATCCTGGATCAAAGTTATGTATAATCTTGGTATAGCTTAATTCACCCTGATACTCTGGTTTGCTGGCATGTCTAGTTATGTATTGATTTACAGATTATTCTTATTGTTATTAACACAGAACTGGGTATGTAATACAATATTTTGCATTTAATTATTTTTCATCTCCTACTGTCTTTCTTTGCCTTGATCATTTTGTGCTGACAAGAAGGTAGGTACTTATGAACTCAGGTGAAGGGGAAGGCAGGATACACGAGGCAAAGTCAACACAAAGGTTCAATGACACCATGTAATGAAAAACAGCACATTATTCCTCTTCATCAAAAATAAACAAGTGCTCCCTAACGCTCTTTATTTTCTCTTTTAAAAAATGAAACAACTCAATGGCATTGAATTTATTCTACTTATTCACAACCCTGGTTTACAGTCTATGAAGCCCTACTGGTGTCGTGGTTGCGTGTTGGGTTTAGAACTGCATGGTCGGCAGTTCTAAACCACCAGCAGCTCAGTGGGAGAAAGATTGGGTTTTCAACTCACCTAAACTGTTACAATCTCAGAAACCCATGATGAATCACTGATGAATCAGCATTGACTTGATGGCAGTGAGTTTTTGTTTGTTTGTTTTTTATTATATATAAACTACTTAATTGTACAAAGATATCAGCTGAAATCGGTCAGGTGTATTTCCTACATGATCGTCAGTAAGTTTTTATGTCAATATAAATTCAATAAGCTTAAGAAAAGATCTTCTCTATATCTAAATGAGAATACATATTAGTCCAGTATGATAGAGGTTGTATTGAATTTATAAGTTTACTGAAGAGATGTGTAACAAGTTTGATTTAATTAGAAAACAGATAAGAAATCAACAAACATTGAAAGGGAAAACAAAGATATTTTTAGGCAATATGTATTTTATAGGTAGCCCAGCATGTGGTTGTTGAAGTCACATGGGTTTGATTATACAACTGCTTTAGGGGAAAATCCAGCTTTCCAATGGTCTTAAAATACCTGTCTTTAGAGGTCAAAGGGGAAATAAGACTTCCCACTCAAGCAAAGATATCATAGTTGTCTTAGGAAATATTTTAAATACACGGCATTTCTCGTATTTATAAAGCCTGTTCTAGCTAGAGATAATTTAGGGACCTTGTTAGCTAGAGACACTTAGAGTTTGTTTTTCTTTGCAGCTGGAAACAAAACAATCATGGCTTTGACATTCTTCAAGAGAAACACGAGATGAAGCAGAGGTGAGATGTGTGAGATGTGTGTGCACGCGCATGCACACACACATACACACACACAGATTCACACATACATAGCTCACCCATGCAGGGGATTTATGGAAAGAAAGCCAATTTGTTTAGCCACAATAAATTCACCCTCTCTTCTCCCAATTGAACTTGGTTTTCTGACACTTGGAATTGAAATCATCAACCAGCTCAAATTTAATAACCCTTTCTTTTAGCATTTTTGTTCTTTTTCTCAAATCACTTCTGTGACTTTCTACAAGTTGATGTCTAGAATTGTAAATCTGACTTTCAAAATCATTCACAATGTTTCTCATTGCTTTCTACCTGCTGCTTCTCTACAGAATGACTTTACATCAGCTTGGCCGTTCACACCATTGTCCCCCATGACACAGTTGACTCAATGTCAGTGGGTTTCCTCCTTTTTAGGGGGTGGGGGTGGGTACATAATACTGAAACAGTTCCATATCCACATTTGCACATGATCAACTTGGAATACATAACGCATATTCCAAAATGTATTCTGCCTCAAAGTCCAGTTGAAGTCTCCCCTCTTAAACATGTTATAATATCTTGAGTCACCAATGATTTTTTTCTATTTCAAATAAAGGGGACTAGTTATGGGTCATGGCTGATTAGTAGTCGTGGCAACAGTGGGCCCCAAAATAAGAACGATTTGATGGCGGCCTGGGGCAGGTTTCAGTCAGTTGTCTGTAGGGTGGATAGGACTTAGCACTGACCTGATGGCCTCTGACACTTGCTGAGTTGGAGTCAATTTCCATTTCTCATATGCAATTCTAATAATTGGAGAATGCATATTTTACTTGTGTTCTTTTATTTCTACTAATACAGTCATGTGTGTGCCTTAAATGGACTTCACGACATTAATTATTCCCCATTTGCATTCTTCCTAGCTTAGTGTAAACACTACTTAAAATGTTTAGTTTTTATCGCTAAGAAATTACCTTTACAAGAATTTCATATGATCCTCACAAATTTTTACATTAAGTACATTGTGTTGTGCTTCTTCCCTTTATAATAGATGTTCCCTATGAAATTAGCGTTTTCTAGAAATTCTGACAAAATGATCTGGTGGTGCAATAGTTAAACCATCAACTGCTAACCAGAACATTAAGGATGAAAACCCAACCATCATCCTTCTGGGAGAAAGAACTGAAAATCTGCTTCAATAAATATTACTGATTAGAAGCTCCCATGAGACCTTGTACATTTTCACATGGATTCCTGTGGGTTGAAATGGACTCCACAGCACCTAGAAATTCTAGGCACACTGGTAATGGTTAGTCACACAATGCAAAGAAGATAGTCACGTGTGTGTTGCCTCAGAAAGAAGATATTTAGAAATGAAGCAAAAAAGCAAGTATATATTTACATTCACTAACATATACAGCAAGTAGAAAGGCAGGTTCATATGTTTTCTATGTTTGGAAAAGAATCAGTTTAGGACAGTTGCCCTGATACCCAAGTCTGTTAACATTTTTTGTTTTATCAAGAAAATATTATAATTGAAACATGAATTGAACTCAATTATAATACATACTATCAAATTGCATTAATGAAAACTGCCTGGTACCTTTTAAATGATGGAAACATGGACCAATGGGATAGACTTAGTGTCAGAAACAATTCTATACCTCTATGGACAGGTGACCATTAACAAAAGTACCAAGTAGATTCAGTGGGGAAGCAAAAAAGGGGTACTGGTTAAATTAGACTTGAACATGAAGCAAAAATGAATTTGGACCTATTCCTCATTTCCTACCAAATAAAACCCCCCCAAAAAACCAACATGGATTTAGGACATAAATAGTAAAGCTTACTATTAACTTATTATGTTAAATTTAAAAATTATAATTCTGGGAAGAAAATATAGGGTTAATACTATAAAACTTGTTTTTGTTTTTTTTAATGATAGAAGATGAAAAACAACAACAAATGAATGATCAGCAGAAAACAAAATAGGTGGGATTTTATGAAATTTAAGTACTTATGCTCATTAAAAGATAACAAAGGAGAAATTCCTAGAAAGGATCTGTGTTAGTCTGGGTTGACTAGAGAAACAAATTCATAGATACTTATATGTGTATAGGAAAGAACTTTATATCAAAGAGCAATGTACATTAAGAAAACATCCCAGCCCACTCCAGATCCAGTCCTTAAGTTTGGTATTACCCTTTATGTGGATACTAGTCAATAAATTGCTCTTTAGACTTACTCAGCCATGCAACCATGCCAAATGCAGGGAAACCCAGGCCAGTGGGTGGAAAGTCTTGTGGATCCAGTGGTGGTGGAAGCATCTCAGTGCTAGCGTGGGTCTCCATGTGGCTTCTCCAGCTCTAGGGTTCTGACAGCATCAGCATGGCTCTATCAGGCTTGTCATCAGTAATGTCATGCAGGGAGAGTGTCTGTGTGTCCCGCCTCCTGGGAGCTATTTAGCTCCTTAGTACCTCCAAATGAGGTCATCAGTTGTGACCTGCTTGACAGGCTAATCTCCATCCCTTCACTCTTAAATCTCAAGTTGACAACAGGTTATGTAACTACCAAAGGGTCTACAGAGCCCATCCTGAAGTTCTTTAGATATTTTTCCCCTCCAATAATTTTACCGGCCTTTGTATGATATTAAAATGATCACATGGTAGAACTGATATGGGAAAGATTAAACATCAGAGGGATATATAGTGAATATCACTAGACATGGTGCTTTTGATGATGAGAAAAGATGACAGTGTATGAAAAAGATAAAAAACAAAGGAATGTAATACTTCATGAAGTCAGAAAGGAACCCAGGCAAAGTAGCGTTTCTAACAGTCTTTCCCATGGTTTCATAAAACAAGAGTTTTTTTTAAACATTTTATTAGGGCCTCATACAACTCTTATCACAATCCATACATATACATACATCAATTGTATAAAGCATATCTGTACATTCTTTGCCCTAATCATTTTCAAAGCATTTGCTCTCCACTGAAGCCCTTTGCATCAGGTCCTCTTTTTTCCCCCGCCTTCCCCGCTCCCCCTCCCTCATTAGCCCTTGATAATTTATAGATTATTATTTTGTCATAATTTGCAAATAACGATATAAAAACCTCTTGTTCGCCGGATAGAACAAGAGGTTTTTATACCGTTATTTACATTAAAAATTACTATTTATTTGCCCGTCTATCTCTGCCTTAACCTTCCTTGTCACGCCGCCTGGACACTAGTGAGAGACCTGGAGGTGTGTCCACTGCTATCAGATCCACAAAACTATGCACCCACTGGCTGGTGATGGCCCTGCGTTCTGCATCGCTGCATGTGGCTTCCTGAGTCTGATGAGGGATTTATAGACTAGTATCAGACTTATGGGTCTGATTTGGACTGGGCTGTTTATTGATACATACTTAGTTCTTGATATGAACCTCTCTTTTACACATATTATGAGTGTTCGTGGATTTGTTTCTCTAGTCAAGCTGGACTAACACAATCACCCAATTCACAAATTATCAGAGAAATCCCTTTTTAAATGATTATTTTTTTTCGTTAAAGAATCATGTATTTGGGGTGCAAGTTTACAGAACACATTCGTTTTCTACTCAATAGTGCGTGCAGGTTTTGTTACATGGGTTTTTACTCCCTTAATATAACAGTGCTCTTCCCAGCCTGTGCGCAGTCCTTCTTCCTTGATTCTTCTTTCCTCCTGCTCTCCGGACTTAAGAGTTTTGTTTCTGAATCAAAGCTGCCACCTTATTTTCATAAGGTTGCTTGGATTGAGTACATTGTCCTTGGTGTTGTTATCCACATTATAGGCCTGCCTGTTTTGGGGCTGGTGTCCTGGTGGGCTGTCTGCCTGCATTCCACAGCACCTGCAATTTGAAACCACTCCCTGAAAGCCTCACAGTCTGGGACTCCCACACGGGAAGTTCTACCCTGTCCGATTGGGGATCTATGACTTGGCATCTTCTAGGTGGCAGTAAATTTGCTTTTTAGATTTTTATTGCTTGACTGAAAGTGAATTCTAGGAGTGGGTTCAAGGTCAAGTTTGAAGTGTATCTAAATTAATAATCTCAAATATTCTACTAATGTGACTTTTAAAAAAATTTTTGAAATTGATTGATTTTTTTTTGGTCCATCTCTTCTAGTGACTTTGCAGTTTTGTTGGTTATTAAGATTCAATGGGATTTTTTCCCTCTATATACATGGAGAGATATATACATATATTTTTTCAATAATATCTATATATTTATTTCTTAATTTATTATTCTATTCATGAAACCTTAACAGGTGCTATTACATTTAAATACCTAGGACCAGCAGTATCAAGAATTCCCTTGGTAGCATAAGAGGAATAAGATAAGCAGAGCCTCTGTAGATATGCTATTTTTATAAGATTCTTTTTTCTCTCTGTTTGAATGTTCTACAAATTCTGTCTTAGCTAAGCAATTGTCTTTTTTCACTTTTTATTCCATGCAATTCCCTTCAAATAAAATCTTTGGTTGTTAAAATGTCTATTCTGGGATATGATTCTATCAGTTTATTTTGAGTTGGTTAATCGCATGTAAAAATGTTCCACTCTTGAAATGCTACGTTGGAAGTAGAATGGCAAATACTTTTTAAGTCCATATAGAATGAGCTGGACCCGAAACCTGTGATTAGCTTGTGAATGAGAAAAGGCCTAGTTATTATAAGAGTCTTGAACTGCGCACCTGAAGCTTTCATTCAGACAGTTGAGTAGCAGTCCTTTCCTGCTCAAGGCGATATATGGTTTATTTCTCTTTCATTCTTGGTGGCCAGTACTACTTAGGGAAGCTGCCAGCGGAATGATGACCATTAATATAAATTTGAAGTCAGAGAAAAAAAATGAACTCGGAAAGTCCCCATGCTGTGCCAGCATACTCTGACAGACTTCTGTGATTTCGCATCCCTCCCGGCAGTGTGGATTGTCATTAAATCACAGACATATGGAAGGCATGTAACTGGATGTCACTTTCGCTGTCAACACAGGGAGGGGAGAGTGTGGAAAGAGAGATGTGGAAACTTCTTTCTCAAATCACTCCTGATTTCGGAATGCAGACTGGTGGAGCATTGCTGCAGGTGGTGACTGGTTGACTGTTGTTTCAAGATAATGGAAACGTGCAACAACAAATGTTTTTGCAGGAGCTCAGCATCATGCCACTCTGTAGAGGTGATGATTTTGAGAAGAGCTCTGATACCTGACCCATTTATGGCATTTCAAAAACCAAAGGATCCTTCTAGAGTAGGGGCTTGACATGGCCATTTGAAACCCACATGGCACACAGTCCCAGATTTCAAGCTGATTATAATCATAAGAGAATTTGGTTCTGTCTTCTGTAAAGATAAAGAAGGATATTACCAACAAATTATTTGGTGAGGACAAAGGGATATTGTTAGCAGAAGAAGTAATAGTGTAATACAATAAGAATCGCCTACCTTTTCACACCTGCTTCATTTTTGCTTTCTTCTTCTATAAAAGCTAGATGGATAAAGCACTCAATTTCCCACTGCCTTTTCCCAGTTTCTCCTGAATGTGTTGAAAGCTATATAGTGGAAGGAGGAGTCCCTCTGGAGTAACAGAGGAAAATGCCCATTTGGACCCTGTGTCGTTGACCTGCTCGATGGAGATTGAGTAGTAAAGTAATGCACACATCCATGACAATGTCATGCACAGAGACCTACATCCCAAGCACAAAGCAAAGAGAGAGAGCAATGCCAATGGAGCTGCTCTCCATGCTCACATCCAGCTTGTCCTCCTGTGATGGCTTCGCATAGCCATGGTGCTGGAGCTCAGCCACTGGTGTTCCAAATGCCTACAGTGTCACCCAAGGTGAACAGGTTTCAGCAGAGCTTCCAGAAGAAAACCAGAAAGAAGAAACTGGCTCCCCACTTTGGAAGATGTAGTTACCGCAAACCTAATGGATAGCTTCAAAATATTGTCAGAAACTGAATGTCTCGGGCAGGGAAGTAGAGCATCGCTAGAAGTAGTGCTGGCGGATCGGTCTCTAAGGTAAAAGGGCATCTGGATGTGACTGATGAGGAGCTGCGTTTTCAGGGGAGCTCCCCATGATGTCCTGAGTGAAATAAGGATGTGCGAGTAGAGGCTTTGGGTCTTCATTTCCTGATGAGCCACAGCTCAGAGGAAGAAGCAACAACAAAAATCTACTTACCATCAGAATTTGACGTGCATGAAACACAAATCTAGGAAAATGTGACGCTGTCATAGAAATAGAACACATAAAGGTTCATATCTTATGTGTTATGCCATGGACTGGTATTGGCCATTTTGAATCAGAAACTCTTGTGTTTCACTATGGAAGGAATGACACAATCAAGGGCAGTGGCATGTTAATCACTGCCACAACGAACATTTCAAAATCAATCTTGAAGTACAACGCTATCTGTGAGAGGATTATGTCTATCTGGCCTTCAGGCAATCCAGGCAATACAACTCTTATTCAAGTTTATGCACCAAGCACCTAAGCAAGCAAAGAAAATGTTGAAGAATTCTAGAAGAGCCTTCGGTCTGGAATTGATCAAACATGCAATCACAATACATGGATAATTATTGGCCATTAGAAAGTACAAGTTGGGAGCGGGGAAAGGAAGAGCAGTTGGAAAGATGGTCTTGGTGATGGAGGCAAAGCTGGAGGTCACAGGATCAAATGTTGGAGACCAACAGCTGTTCACAGCAAATGCTTTTTTTCAGCAACCCCAAAGGTGACGATACACATGCAGGACACTTCCCCATATGAGATACAAAGAGGTGAAATTGGCTCCATCTGTGCAGAGACAACAGGGAAACAATATCAGCAGCTAAAACCAGAGCAGGGACCGATTGTGGAACAGACCATAGATTGCCCAAGAGCCCAAATACAAAGTTAAGTCTAGCTCACCTGAAGATTGAGACTATCTCAAGAACAAATTTGCTGCATTGACCACTAATGACAGAAGACTTGATCAGCTCTGGAGGACACCGACAATATTAGAAAAATGCTCCAGTCAATAAAACAACAAGATGGAGACTCTGCTCAGACCTGGCTGCTGAGATCAGGGCAGTATCAGGGGCTTTGGTGTGAATTTCTTTCTCATGCAATGTCAAGTATCGAGGTATTTCCAACCGAGAAATCTAACATTCTGGTGCATGTGAATCAGAGATACAAGATGGGTAGTGGAGGATCTGTCCCCAGTGTATCCTGCCCTTACCTTCTTCCCTGGACCCTGGGCATCATTCATAGGTGAAACCATGGAAACTGTTGCACCCAGACCCCTCAGAAGCAGAGAATACAGACAAGCACCCCTGAGAGTTGTGTGTGTGTGTGTGGGGGAGCATGGGAGTAGGGGGGTGGGTGTTTCACTGCCTCTGCAGGCAGATTGTGCTCCACAGAAAACCCTATCACAGACCCATCACAGTCTTTAAGGCAGTAAATACTTTTACACCTTTCCTGAGTTTAAAGCAAACTAGCACCCATGCCTGTCGGTCCTAGGAGTTCCTCTTTTCTAACTTCCCATGACACTGACCCACACCTCCAAGGACACTGCCGTCACACAGCCTTACCCCTGTCTCACTTAAACTGCTGACCTGTTTTGTTTCTTCTAGAAGTTCTCAGGTTACCAATATCTCTGAACCAGGTGTGTCAGCTACAGGATCACCAGCTCTGGGACCACCCCAACCTCATCCATCATGGACCCTGAGTGGACAACCCCTTCCCACAGAGTAGGAAGGGTGTGGGCCCAAAGCCTCGTTTTGTGCCCCCCCTTTGCCAGCAAGAAGTAGCTATAGATGTCGTTGCCTAGTTCCCCAAAGATTTTGGGTCCATTTCCCCACTGAAGGGGAAATGTTAGGTAGCAGAACAGGGACAAGGGAGTCCACTGGGCATGGATCAATTCAGGCCCTGAACCATGGGGGTTGGGGGATTGGGAGGCTGGGGAGGTACATCTGGATTGGCCTAATCTAGGTCAGGTGGGTTTAAGTCAGCCAGTGGGGTCAACTAGTACCATCTACCATGCCTCCTAGGGGAAGGTCCTAAAACCAGAACTTGGAGACAACCCCTCCTTTCCCCACTCTCCCACCCTCTTCTATGAGAAGAGATAATAGAGAAGTTCAAGATCAGCAGCTTAAATGAGGCTGGGGATGACAGTGGAATAGGTCATCAATTGATCATACTTAAGTTCAAGTTGAAGTTGAAGAAAATGAAAAAATCCCACAAAAGTCAAAAGTCAACCTTGAGTTTATCTCTCGAGAATTTTAAGAATATTTTCAGGAAATATTTCACAAATTGAACATTAATGATAAAAGACTTGAAGGCTGTGGGACATAAGATCATCATGCATGAAGAAAGCAAAATGTAGTTAAAAAGACAGGAATGAAAGAAAAGATCAAACTGAATGTCAGGAATAGACTGCGAAACATGCCCTTCAATGTGGAGTAGCCAGGGCTTATGATGAAGTCAAAGATATGGATAGAAATTTTCAAAGGTCAGCTGAAGAACAAACAGAAAAAAAATCATAATGAACTTTGTGAAAGTCTTGAGTTAGAACCAAAAAGAAAAAAACACTAAACATATCTTACAATGTAAAAACTTAAGACAAAACCCTTGCTTCAAGTTGCAATATTGGCAGATACTATTGGCTAAATATTGAGCAATTCATAAAACATAAGATGAAAATGACACATAGATTGACTGTACTAGATGACCTAGTCGACATTAAATAATTGCAAGATGTCTTATATGATGAGGAACAGAAGGTATTGAAGAAGGAAATTCAAATTACAATGAAGGCATTAGCCAAATATAAGATTTCAGGTATTGATGCCACACCAATTGAAATGTTTCAACAAACTGATAAAGCACTGGAAATACTATGCCATGAAATTTGCCAGTTTAGCTTCCAGAAGAAAACCAGAAACTATGCCAGTTTAGTAGAAGAGGCCCATATTTGTACCAATTACAAATAAAGGTTACCCAAAAGAACAGACAAATTAGAGAACAATATCATTCATATCACATGCAAGGCAAATTTTAACGAAGATTATCCAACAGTCCAGTGAGAGGAGATCCAGGTTAGATTCAGAAGAGGACCTTAAACAAGGAATATCATTACTGATGTTACATGGATCTTGACATGTTTTGCAAAGGTATAAGAGTGTAGATCATAAGAAACTATCCATAGCCTTGGAAAGAAAGGCAATTCTAGAACACTTATTTGTGCTCATGTGGAACCTGTACATAAGTCAGAGAAGTTATATTATATTATGAATAACATGGTAAGCTATATTATATGATAAAGAACATGGGACAGGCTTCGAGGAAGGCTGATTAATAACCTTTGATACACAGATAACACAACCCGCCTCCTGAAAGTGAAGAGGACATGGAGCATTTGCGGCAAGCTCTCAGGAGGGCAGCCTCCAGTCTGGAATACAACTCAATAGAAAGAAGACCAAAATCCTCACAACTGGACCTATAGGTAATATCATGATAAATTGAAAAAAGTTTGAATGCATCAAGGACTTTTCCTTGCTTGTGCCCACAAATAGTACTCATGGAAGCAACCGTGAAGTGATCAAACAACACGAAGCATTGTCTAAATCCATTCAAGACCTTTTTAAAGTGTTGAAGAGCAAGGATGTCGCTTTGATAACTGGGGTGTGTCTTACCCAAACCATGGTATTTTCAGTTGCTTCATATACAAGTGAAAGTTGCACATTGAATAAGGAAGACTGAAAGAGAATTGGTGCATTCTAATTACGGTCATGGTGACGAATATTGAAATTGCCCATCTAGCAGGGAAGCAACAAAGCCCACATAAAAGAAGCACACCAGCCTGTGTGATCCTGAGGTGTCGACAGGAAGAGTATAAAAAGTTCAACAACATGAAACCAATTCAATGTGAAGGGGCATGGATGCAATGGAGACCCCAAATCCAGCTGCAAGATGATTGCTCAGTCCCTCTCAGAAGGGTCACCTGGAACAGATGATAGAGCCAGGGTGCCCTATAGTACGGATGAACCACATAACTATCCTCTAGTTCTTTAACATGCCCTCCCCTTACTAGTAAGGCTTTGATGCATTATACCTCATTGATTATGTTAGGTGTGCATTATATTCATTTGTTTATTTAGGATTGCTCTCTCCATGAAGGTCAAAGTGGATGACCACTCAAAGACAGTGACAGGAGTGGTGGTCCCCTGAGGGTACGGTGGGGGAGTGGGCGGAGAAGATAGCATAAGTGATTGATGCTGGTGGGATTGAACAACAGCATTGTATTGCATGTATGGGAATGGATGTATTGGGAAATGTAAAATACATCAATGCAACTTTTATTTAAAAAAAGAAGAAAGCACGATGGACTTCTAAAAAACAAGCAAACCTGTCTTAGAAGAGTGACAGACAGAAGGCTCCTTAGAAGCCAGGCTTATGAGCTTTCTTCTCAAGTATTCTGGGCTTATATATGATCAGGGACTGTGATTCTCCTGGTCAGCAGTTCAAAACCACCAACAGTTTTGTGGAGAAAACTGGGCTTTCTACTCCCATAAACAGTTACACTTTCAGAAACCCATGTGGTGAGAGGTAGTTGTGAGTGAGTATACTGGGTGGGTGAGTGAGTATGCTGGGTAGGTGAGTGAGTATGCTGGGTAGGTGAGTGAGTATACTGGGTAGGTGAGTGAGTATGCTGGGTAGGTGAGTGAGTATGCTGGGCAGGTGAGTACGTATGCTGGGTAGGTGAGTGAGTATACTGGGTAGGTGAGTGAGTATGCTCGGTAGGTGAGTGAGTATACTGGGTAGGTGAGTGAGTATGCTGGGTAGGTGAGTGATCATACTGGGTAGGAGAGTGAATACACTGGGTAGGTGAGTGAGTATTTTGGGTAGGTACAGCAAGAATTATAAGAAATACAAACATGAACATAGTTCTCATAGTTCACCCTTTTCACACTCCAGGAAACCTACCCTGGAAAAAATATGGAGGTACCTTTCATTGGACACTGGAAGCCTTTGAAGTCTTCAGTGTATGGAATTTAGTTGGTTGGTTTCTCTTGAAAAATATTTCACACTAACTCAATTCTGTGTTGAGGTCTAAACATACAAATACATTTATGAAGTCGTTCTTACCTAGAACATCCAGTCTAGAAGAAGTGTCAGATACACATTTGATATCTCCATGTAGTAAATTGGAAAAGAAATTCTTGGAGTGTAGTCACGAAACACATAGCCAAACACAGATACACAAAGAACCATAAGGTGTACTTAAATAGTTAAATAATGATTTTTTTTGTTCTTGAAACATAAGCTGAGTCATATTTCTTGATAAAATAAAAAGAAAGCAACTCTGGAGAATTTGAATATGAAAAGTAAAATAAAATAATGTGAAAAGTATAACGCTATCAGCAAGCATGTAAGTTGAAACATATATTCATATTATATTGATTTTCATATTAAGTTTAACTTTTTTAACCAAAGCAATGGAGGCAGGAAATGTAAAGAGTAAATTAGTTCTATAAGGTAGTCAGTAAATATATTAGGTTGTATATATTTAACTTGCCTCCGAAGCAAGTGCTTGCAACTCATTTAGTTAATTCTAGTAGCATTTACCTCCATATTTAGAAATAGTGTGCTTATATAAACACTATTGATTTTTCAGTTTTAGTTTTTATCTCTTTACATATATCTCTCCACGGCTCCCTCCTCCACACACTCCATTGCATATTTTAATATTGCTGTAATATAATTTATTAAAAGAATATTGAGTGTTAATATTAGTGTGACCTTTGAGAACAATATATTTGCTCACTCTTTTACATTCAGAACATCAATAAGATTATACTTGCTTATATGTCAGTGATGCTGTTCCAAGTAGTTACATAAACAAACATTTTTAAAATTCATTTTATTGGGGGATCTCACAGCTCTTATAACAACCCATCCATCAATTGTATCGAGAATATTTGTACATATGTTTCCTTCATCAGTTTCAAAACATTTTCTTTCTACTTGAGCCCTTGTATCAGCTCCTCTTTTACCCTCCCTCCTCCAACCTCCAACCCTCATGAAGTCTTGATAAATTATAAATTATTATCATTTTCATATCTTAGACCATCCATTTACTCCCTTCACCCATGTTTATGGTGTTAGTTACCCTGGGGGTGGGGCATTGTTATGTCAATCATTGCGATTGGTTCCCCTTTGTCCCCCACCTTTTCCCTGCCCTCATGGTATTGCATGCAGCAGTATTATCACACCCACATTATAGATGATATGACAAGAGCTCAACAGATTGATCAAGGTTCCATACTGAGCAGATTCTGAATCACCGTGTTGCTATAGGAGAAGTAGACCCACAGGGTTCCACAAGTATAATCTTTTCAGATGTTGACTGCCTCTTTTTTCACTTGCGGAGTGGTTAATGGCTTAGAACTGCCAATCATTCAGCAACGTTGACTACCGCACCACCAGTGCTCCTTGATCAACTTACTCTGGAAGAAAATAGTGAAGTGCTGTTGGAGCCAGAGGTTTCTAACTTCAGAGCTATATTCCACATGGAACGATTTGCTATGCTGTGCATATTATACGTTTTACTTGTGCCGGGATTGTTATTGGCTTAGTGTTAGTGCATGTAACATACTCTGAATCCTCCTGATTTAAAAACCCTTGTTTCACTCTGGTGATGTGGTGGGTTACACGTTCAACTGCTAACCATAAGATCAGCAGTCGAAGTCACCGTCAATTGGAAGGGAGAAAGAGGAGATTTTTCTGCTGTAGAAATCATAGCCTCAGAAACCCACAGGGGCAAGTCTGCTCTGTCCTATAGGGTTTCTATGACTTTGAATAAACTCAATGAAAGATTGAGTTTTTTCATTCAAACCCTACACGAATCTTTACATTATGACCGTTTACATGGAACTCATCACTGGCATCAGTTTGGTTATTCTAAGTGTTTCATGTCAGTTCCATATTCTTAGTTTCAAAGAATTATTTTCTGTTTCCTCCAGAGTCATTATCTAAATTAGCTTGTTTCCATTTCATGGAAATGGCTTTTCAAGTAATATTCTTCTCCTCGTATGATCCCTTTTCTTAGAAATTTTATGTATTAGAGCCTTACAATGTTGTGCCACTTTTGAATACCTTATATAAAACACCTGGGAGTTATGAGATGGAGTATAGATGAAATATTTATCTCTGTGGTCTTCACTGACAGGCTATCCTTGAGTACGTTATTTCCAGATGGTTTCATATGATTCTTGTGGGTTCTCTCCCCACTGTGTTGGCTGTAGTACATCCACAGTTGCTTGCACTTGGCATGCATGTTGTTCTGATGCTGGGAATGATCAACATTAAAAATTGCCAGCAGGTTTACTTAGGTGGACAAGCTTCAGTGGAAAATCCAGAGTAAGAAGAGATCAGAAAGAAAGAAAACATAGTACATGATTAAGATATCTGGCCCTGCACTTACGAACAGCAGCTGGACACAGTGCCAAAATGAGCCCCTCACATTGGAAGACACAATATGATTGCAGACAAACTGCTTCATGAAAGTCGAGTCCAGTGTGGAGCTGTGCATTGGGCAAAGGTTTCAAGGCCTTCATGTGCTGGGGGGTCCTGGGTGAACATGAGAAGAAAGAACTACACCTGGCCATTTGTAATTATACAGGATATTAGCAGTACAGATGTGGGAAAGCTGAAAAATCATCAGAATAAAAATGGAACATATAAAGATAAACATGCTAGGAATTACTGAGGTGAAGTGGCTGTTCTGAAATGGACAATCATAGAGTTTACTAAGTCAGAAAAGATACACACACAAAAGAAAGAAATGATGTCACAGTCCTCCTCACAAAGAACATTTCAAGCTGTATCCTGAAGTACAGTGCTGTCTGTCATAGGATAATATCTGCATTCCTATAAGGAAAACCAGGTATACGACCATTTAAATCTATGCAACAACTGCTAAGGACAATTATGAAAATGATGCAGAATGCTGTGAACTTCTTCAGTCTAGAATTATCGAATACTCAATAAAGATGTATTGATAATTCAGATGATCTGAATGTGCAAGTTTGAAACATAGAAGCAATGTTATTAGTTGTAACATATGACCTTGATGACAGAAACAACATTGGAGAATGTTGAAGAGAATTTTACAAGATCAGCTTCCTGGCAAGTCAACGAGCAAAGCATCATATTTATGTTCATTTCCAAAGAAGGTGACACAACAAAATCAGAAATTGTTAAACAATAACATTAATATCACGAAGAACTAAATTTTTCTGAAAACAATTTTTAAAATGGCTGCAATAGCGTGTGAGCAGGCATCTGCCTGAAATTCAAGCCAGATTCAAAAGACACGAAGGACTGATTTACATGTCGGTGGTGTCAGCTGATTCTTTACTAAAGGAGAAGATTAGCAGGAGGGTGTTTAGCTGTGTTTTACTGACTGTGCAAAAGCTTTCAACTCTGGAGATCATAACAAATTATTGATAATATTGCAAAGAATGAGAATCCTGGAGCATTTACTTATGTTAATTTGGAACTTGTACCCAGACAAAGAAGTAGTCATTAAACAGAACAAGAGGATCCTGCATACTTTACTGTAAAATCAGGACATCTGTGTCAGGGCATCCTTTTCTGTCCTATTTGTGTCACATACATTCACCACAGGTATTTGCTCTGTATGTTAAGGACATAAGTCCATACTTGAACTTTATGAAGAAGCATGTGGAATCAGGATCTGGCAATTCTCACTAACAATCTCCAATATTCAGATGACAAAATGTTGCTTTCTAAAAGCAAAGAAGACATGAAGAACTTACTTATAAAGATAATATATATATGTGTATAACATATATATACATATATACACATATATATATTCATAAGGAATTACAGCTCAATGAATAGAAGATAAAAATCCACAAAAATGAACCAAGGAACTTTCTGGTAAACGGAGGAAATGTTAAAGTTATCAAGGATTTCATTTTACTTGGGCCCACAATCAATGCATATGACAGTATCAGTGAAAAAATAAAATGGTCTCTACATGAGTCTACAGAGAAAGGCACAGAGAAACCAGACTTCAGCTTGGTATGCCCATCCTTGAGGGCAACATACTGGCATGAAGCAGTGAACTAACAGTGAGATTTGCAGGGTCAGACCCAAGCCCAGCTATGTTTCCCACCCCACTAGAAGATTACACTACAGAGGACAGCACTGAAGATATAGCCCAAGGAGAGTAGGGATCTGACCAGACCACAGGAGAAAACTAAGAAGGAACGAGAGAGAGAAAGAGGGGGGGAGGGGGAGCTACATTAAGGCCTGCCAAGCGCCTTGGACTGGATGCCACTCCTCCTTGGAGCAGTCAAGGTGCAGAGAGGACCTTAGGACCGGCCTCACCATGAGATAGGAGAGAAGACTCACAGTACTGTAGGGGACAGCACTGGAGACAGTGCAGGATACACATCGGTCTTCCCATTCACACCTGGGAAAAACACACAAGGAGTGCAGCAAAGCAGCAAAGGGAGTAAAACAAGAAAGACCTGAGGAAACCCAAAAATAGACTCCAGACTCGGAGGGCAGGGCTGGGCAGCTCATCAGACTTTATCAGAAAACAAATGTAAGGGTCAGAAGGCAGACCTGGAACTATTTAACACACACACCCCACCCACAAACTCCCACCCCCACTGGTTTTTCTTTCTTCTTCTTCTTCTCCTCCCCCCCCCCCATATCTATCTATATAAGATAGGCAAGATAAACAATTCGGAGGAGAAAACAATGGGAGGACTAAGGGTTCCTGTGTGGGAAGAGACAGGGGAGGAGGAGAGGTGGAGGTGGGGGAAAGGGAGGATGGAGCCAATGAACTCAGGGACAAGGGAACAACAAGAGACCTAAAATCAATGGTAGGAGGGTGTAGAATGCCGGGTGGGGTTGATAAAGTGCAATGCAGCCTAGAGGAATTACTGAGAGCTGGAAGAAGATTGAACACAATAGTAGGACAGGAAAAAAGGATAAAGAGGAAAGAACTAGGAATCAAAAGACATTTATAAAGGTATAAATATAGGTATACATATATGTGAATATGTTAATTTCTGGCCATAGGGATATAGGTCTATGTACATATGTTTATAGGTAAAGTATCAAGGTAACAGATCACACTGGGCCTCTGCTCAAGTCCTCCTTCAATGCAAGAACACTTTGTTCTAATAACCTGGAACTCTATAATGCTCACCTTCCTGACAGGATTAGTGAAGATAAAATGGGTGCATGAGCAAATATGGTGAAGAAAATTCATGGTACCCAGCTATTACAAGAGATAGGCTCTTGAATCTTATAGGCTTGAAGTTATGTAAGTGAGTATCTATCAGGGAAGCAACCACGTGGAAGAAGCACACCAATCTGTGTGATCTCAAGGTGTCAGCAGAATCAGGTAACAGGCATCAGAAGACCCAAAACAAAGAGTCATATCGATATGAAAAAGGCAGTTTGGAAACCCAAAGCCCATCTATAGATAAGTGGACATGCCCTCATGGAAGGGTCACAAGAAAGGGACAGCCAGCCAGGGTGCAGTATTGCAAAGAGGAAACACATTTCTCTAATTCTTTAATGCTTCTTCTCTACCCCCCGCCCCACTCCCCGCAACTATCATAACCTGAGTTTTACCTTACCAATCTGGCTTGCCAAGAGCACGTACACTGGTACAGATAAGAGCTCTTCACATATGGAATCCAGGACAGATTAACCCCTTAGGAACAATAATGGGAGTAATGATACCAGGAGGGTAGGGGGAAGGTGGGAGGAGAAGGAGGGGGAGAAAGGAGGAACTGATCACAAAGATCGATATTTAACCCCACCCACCCACCAATGCAGGGGATGATCAACAAAGACATGGATGAAGGAGACAGTGGATGATGGAAGATATGAAAAATAATCATTTATAATTTATCAAGGGGTCATGAGGGTGGGGGTCAGGGGAGAATGGATAAAAAAGAAGAGCTGATACCAAGAGCTCAATTAGAAAGAATTTTTTTTAATGATGATGACAGCATATGTACAAATGTGCTGGATACAATTGATGTATGGATTGTGACAAGAGCTGCTAAGAGCCCCCAATAAAATTATTGTTAAAATAAAACAAAAAATCAAATGGTGTCTGTTTGGCAAATTTGCTGCAAATTTGAACATGCTAAAGAGCAAAGATGTTACTGTGAATATTAAGGTGAACCCGACCTTCCCTGTGCTATTTCCAGTTATCCCATATAGAGGAGAAAGCTGGACAATGAAAAAGGAAGACGGGAGAAGAATGAATGCAGTTTAATTATGGTATTTGAAAAAATGTTTATATAACCATGGACTACCAGAAGAACAAACCAATTGGTGTTGAAAGAGGCAGAATGGAAATGTTCCTTAGAAGTGAGGATCCTGAGGATTCAACACTGAAATTGTTGTCCCGCTTGGTAACATAGAGCAGCAGGTCAAAAAGACCCTCTGAAGAGCTTTGTGCAGACTTTTACCCACAGCAATGCGTCTTTTGATTTCTTGACTGTTGATTCCAGGAGCATTGACAGTCGCTCCAAGGAAGACAAAATCTTTGACAATGTCTAACTTTTCTCCATTTATCATGATATCACCTATTGGACGGTTGGAGGATTTTGGTCTTCTTCATATTGAAATATAATCTCAATACTCAAGAATAAAATCCTTGATCTTCATCAGCAAATGCTCCAAATCATCCTTGATTTAACAAGCAAGGCTGGTTATGTGCATATCACAGATGTTAATAAGCCTTCTGCCAATCCTGATGGAACAATCTTCTTCACAATAGCCAATTGCTCTGATAATTTGCTCAGCATACAGACTGAAAAAGTATGGTGGGTGAATACACCCCTGATGCACACCTTTCCTGATTTTAAACCATGATTTTAAATTATACTATGCCCTTGTGCACAACACACAACACACAGTTATGCCCTTGTGCATAACACACAACACAAAACACACAACAGCTACTTGATCCATCTACAAGTTCCACATGAACACAATGAAGTGATCAGGAATTTTCTCAAAGTTTGTTGTGATCCATAGAGTCAAATGTCTTTGCATAGTAAATAAAACACAAGTATTTTCTTTCCTGGTATTCTATGCTTTGAGGCAAAATCCATCTGACACCAGCAATGATATCCCTTGCCAGGCCCTCTGAATCCTGTCTGCAACTCTGGCCGTTCCCTGTACATGTCCTACTGTGACCACTGCTGGATGATTTTCAGGCAAATTTTTGCTTTGACGTGATATCAGTGAAATTGTTCTATATTGTGACCATTCTGTTGGGTCACCTTTCTTTGGAGAGGTTACAAATAAGGATCTCTGGCAGTCAGTTGGCCAACTAGCGGTCTTCTAAATTTTCTGCCATTGATGAATAAGGCCTTCCTATGCTTCATTACTTTACGGAAACACTTCCTGAAGCCTTGTTGCTGGCTAATGTTTTCAGTGCACTTGGAACTCCTTCCTTCAGTATCACTGAATTTTGTTCATATGCTAGCTACTGAAATGGTGGAATGTTGACTTGTTATTTGTAGTATAGTGACTGTATTTATTCCATCTCTATTGAGGCTTCCTTCATCATTCAATATTTTCTTGATAGAATCTTTCAAGATTGCAATTCAGGACTTGAAATTATTCTAGAGTTGCTTTCAGTTTCAGATATGGTGAATATTTTCGTCCCCTTTGGTTTTTTAAATAGAGATCTTTGAACATTTTATTATAATACTTGGCTTTGTCATCTTAATTTGCCCTTTGAAATTCGCTATTGGGTATTTTTACTTCATCCTTTATTCCATTGGCTTTAGCTACAATATTCTTATGATCATGTTTCATAGTCTTTCCTGACATCCACTTTGATCCTTTCAGTTTTTTTTTCGTCTTCTCTTTTTAATGACCTTTGCTTTTCCCATGAATGATGGTCTGACATCCTCCCACAGCACAGCAGCTCATCTGCCATCCGTGTTCAGTGCATCGAATGATCTGTTCCTGGGCCGTTCTCAACATGCAGGTGAGCTATGCTCTAGGTAGTATTTTGGCTTTCGTGAACTTGTTTGAATCTTCTTCAGCTTTGCCCTGAACTTACATATTAGCAATTGGTGCTTTGCTTCCAGTCAGCCATTGACCTTGATCTACCTGCTGATACTGAGCTTCTCCATCATCTCTTCCCACCATCATAGTCAATTTGACTTCCATGGATTCCATTGGGAGAAGTGCATGTGTACAGTTGCCTTTTGTGTGGATGAAAATGGTTACTGGATATGAACAATTTGTTGGTCTTGAAAAATCCTATCATGCAATGGCTAGCTTCATTGTTATCAGCAAGTCCATGTTTTCCAACTAATGTCTCTTCCTCTGGGTTTCCAACTTTGGCCCTCCAATTATCATTAATTAGCAATGCATATTCATTTCCTGTTTGATCTATTTCTTACTGGTCATTGATAGAAGTCTCTCGTTTTTTTTTTCACCACTAGTTTTTGTGGTTGGTGCAGAAAATTGAATAATAATTCTATTGATCTCTTTGAAGGAGGATAGAGACAATCCTATAGCAGACAGTATTGTATTTCATGGTCGATTCTGCAATGTTATTTTTGATAATGAATGCCACCTTTTTCAACTTTGTCATGTTCCTCCTGCCCTAGTTAATCATGAGTTTCTGATTCCAATGGACAATATCAGTCCACTTCAATTCACTAAAGCCCAGGATATCAATCTGTATGTGTTCCATTTCATTTTGACCATTAGCAATTTTCTAAGATTCATATTTTGCACATTTCAAGCTCCAATCATTAGCATTTTTATGTAATTGTCATGCCTTATCAAATGAAGAACCTAACAGCTCCAATGCCAAATGCTTTCGCCAACTCACACCAAAAGGTTCACACCACTGCAAGAAATCAACTCCTCCTCAGTCACATTTTGAGTGTCTTCCAACCACAGGGCCCCCATCCTCTGGCACTGTCTCTGAAAACTGTCTGCTTCCATTCCTTAGGCCGTCAGCATCTGAACAATGTTTTGAAGTTATGCATTAGGTTTTCAGCTGCTTCTTCCTCTCATGTGGGGGACCAAATCCTTCTTTGTTGTTTGTTCTTGGTCTGGAAGCTCCGCTGAAACCAGATCACTCCGGTGATCCTGCTGGTATTCGGATTACCAGTGACATAACTTCCAGCATCGCAGCAACATCCAGCCACCACAGCATGACACACTGACAGACAAGTGGTGATGGTGGCTGGTTGTACAGAAATAAGCTGAAGCACTAGTGTAGAACATACATAAACTAAAAAATATCAATTTCATTAATGCTTCCTCTTGAGCAAAAATAGATCATTTGTGACTTCTCTCTTTGGCAACAATTCAGAGCTCTTTTTTTATGTTAACAGAAATATTCATAAAATGGAAGAAATATATACGAGATGAATTGTTGGTGGCATTAAAAATAGAAAACTCTGTGAGACATTTTCCTAAAAAATGAATGCAAAATGGAATAATAGCTGATAATGAATTGAAGTAACACATTCTTCTTGAATTAGAAATATAACAAAATGCTGCATGCTATTAGGAAAGTTAAAATAAACAGTGAATATGTGTAGGTGATGCAGACAACAGAGACAATATTGGAAGCATGTGGCAGTATGAGAGGAGGAAGAATCGGCTCTATTATAGAACTGGAAGTCTAAGGAGGATATTTGATAATTCATCAGTACTATCTGGGGGCATCCAGACTTTCTAAGGTCACAATTTTGGTGAGTGGAAGGATCTGACAGTAAATTGCTTTGGCAATTGGCATCCATTGCAGTCACTCCTCCTGCAGTTTCAATTTTTCTCAGTGAAAATAGAAAGCCAAATCATTAGTGTGAAGTTATGATGGACATTTAAAAGTTTGAAGAAAAGGAAATGGATGCACCCCCACCCTACTGGAAAATGGAACTATACTAGGAAAACTCTAATAATTTAGTACATAATATGTTGGAATAAATATTCTATATTAATTTTGTGCCTTCTGAGTTTCTTGCACAATGTTGGTAATGTGAATCTCTATCTGTTTTAGTCAGATTATATATAAGAGAATCAGTTTTCCCCAAATTTACTCATTTCCTGGATATTTCTCAGTGACAATAAAATTTTTTGAAAATCCACCATTTTGGAATTGGAAGCACTTTTAATGTCCTGTATTTAGAAATGGGTTCTATGTTAGTTCATTATGTGTAAGATGGTAAAATATTGACCACTATATTAGATCTGACATTCTATATCTTAGATTTTTAAAACTAGACCAGTTTTCTTACTCAAACGTCCCTCCTAGTAAAGTATGTATTTGAAGGATTATAGCATATCTTTCTTTCGGGTCTGAGGTTTCCCCCATTCCCTTATCAGTTATGTTTACAATATTATTTGTTATGTGTTATCTAGTGTTATTAAGTAATTTTATCAAAAAATATTCAAGTTGCTTTGCTAACCATTTTACCAGAAAGAAAAAGTTGGAATATTTACTATTTTGGACAAATTATTTTACACTCTTGAGATATAGTTTTCTTCTCTGTTATATTCATATTATAGCATGAAAACTATAGATTTGTTATGAAGGTTAAAAAAGAAGTAGCAAGTCTTTAGATATCATAATATTACTTTCTTTTTTATTTTTTTAAAATCATTTTATTGGGGCTCATACAGCTCTTATCACAATCCACATGTACATAAATTGTGTAAAACACACTTATACATTCGTTGCCCTCATCATTCTCAAAACTTGCTTTCTCCTTGGGTTCCTGGAATCAGCTCCTCATTTTCATTTTTCCACTCCCCCTTACTTCCTGCTTTTCCCTCCCTCATGAACCCTTGATAATTTATGAATTATTATTTTATCTTATCTTACGCTGCCTGGCCATCTCCCTTCACCCACTTTTCTGTTGCCCATCCCCCAGGGAGGAGGTTATATGTAGATCCGTGTGATCGGTTAGAATTAGTTAGCTATGATTGTATTAAATGAACAGCAAGCTATTTTTAAAAAGGAGTAATTGAATGGACTCCAACTTACGGTGGCCATCTACAGGGTTTCCAAAGCTCTAAATCTTCATTGAAACACAGCTTCATGTTTCTCCTATGGAGACTCCAGTGGGTTTGAACCACAGACCTTATGATGGTTCACAGTCCAACACTTCCCTGACCGTGTCAACAGTGCTCCTTTGCAAGTAGTTACTGGTTTTGAATTGTGCTAAATTATTAGCAAACCAAACAAAAACTGAGAGACTGCAGGCAGACCTCTTCTCTGTCCAAAGTTCCAGTAAGTTTATCTTACACGATTCAGAATTTGAATTGCATATACCATTCCTTGGATATGATTTGTGTAAGTTCTCTTAAAAATTTACATTTATAATAGTATCCACCTGAAGTGACTCTTTAGGTACCATTGAGAGTCTAAATGTTATAAAAACCATATCTAATCTGTGTTGTATAATTGCCAAATTAATTTATAATATAAATTATTGTCCACTCAGTGAACATGAAAGCATTGACATTTATACACTCTGTATATATAACCACAACCTATTCAATCTGTGAATTTCAAACAATTTGGAACACACAGGGAGGATTTTAAATGCCATGGTGTTTGAAAATATTTGCTATTACTTTCCTATTATATTACATTGAATTACAGTGAAATGATTTCTTTTTTTAGCCACTAAATTTACTACCTCCAATTCTGCAATCTGGAAATCAGTTGTTTCCTGTTGGCATCTTCTCACCTCACAAGCAATTAAACATTTGATATAAAAACCTAGCTTAAAATATTGTTGACCAGTCACTTGGACACATCTGTTCTGGAGTCTGCAGCCAACAATAGGAAGAACACAGGGAAGTGATCTCACAGGATTAATATGCAAGCCATGCCATTCAATTACTGAAAAGAGAAGTATAATTTTAAATAAGTATTTGTGTCCCTTTAATTTAGCTTGAAGAAATAAACAAAGTGAAAGGAAAATATTGCTATGCATTTTCAGAGTCAATTAGCAAATATTTTCAGAAGTAACAAAATTAACATTGTCTCTAATCCACAGTAAATCTAGAAAGAAGTATACATTTAATAATTAATTTAATAAATGATCTCTAATTCTGTGTTTTCACAATGGCGATCACTTTTTGGAAAGATGTAAACTAGCCACTATAATTATCGAATTCATATAAAAGGACCAGACATTTTTATAAAATTGAATGATACTATGTGTCAAACTTGGTAGTTTTTTTGTATGGAATATTTTCTTTAGTCTTTACCCACAAAACCTATGAATTATATATCGAGGATTGGGAAGTTTAAATAGCCCATGCACAGCCAGTGGTTGGAAGCCACCAGGCCCTGAACTGGAGGAAGACAGGTCTCTACTCTCTTAAAGAGCTACAGTTTTGGAAACTCACAGGGTCGCTCTGAGTCAGCATCCACTCAATGGCACTGAGTTTAGTTTTGGAGTTCATTGTGGTAAAAGCTTTTTACTCATTCCCTTTTATGAAACGGAGATGCAAAGATTAATGTTGCAAACTACAAGACTTTTCAGCTGATTAGTGATTAGTATGTTCAAAGGTTGAAAATGATAATTTGCCTTGGAGAAGTTTATCTGTGTGTGTTCTTATATCAGCAGGAGTGGCCCTTAGAAATCGGCTTTCAATAAGATGGTCCTTCTTAACATATAGTAAAAGGAAGAGTGTAAAACGGGGTGGGGGTATTTTAAGAAGGAAATACATTATACTTGATGCAGCATATTCTAAGTTGAACTGAATGCTGCACGGTAGATTGGAAGACCCCAAAGGTGGGAAACATGCTGTCATGCGTAGTAATTGCTTTTCCATCTGTGAAACTGCTACATGCTCTTGAGGCATGCTGACGGTTTCCTAGGAAGAGCAACAAGAGTTTACCTGCCGATCACTCTTTGAAGAGTTTTATATTGAGGCGTGATATAAGGAGAGACCTTTTTTTCTTTTTCCTCTTGCTAGGTCCTATAGGATTCTGACTTCCAAACACTAAAATTGTTGATATCGTGTTCAATGTGAACTAGTTGCTAGCTGAATAGTGTTCTAAAGGGATCCATAAGGTTTTAGCTGGCTAATATTCAGAAGCATATTTCTAATCCTTTCTACTGTGCTTGTCTTTGGAAATGCCATTAACATCAGTTTAACACTGATGACTTCGTAAAATCAGCATTATTTTAAATGCTGGCCCATGGTTTTCAGCATCACAATTACATGTAAGCCGCTATAGTAGGGCAAGTGGGCACATGGATTACCCCGTGGATACTCCGATAGAATCCACAGTCATCGAGTGAACTCAGAGCAACCCTATAGGACAGAAGAGAACCTCCCCTTTGTATTTTCAAGCCGACCATTCATCTTTCCCCTAATCGTTTTACAAACGAACAAACAAGAAAACTCACTACCATTGCTTCCATTCTGACTCATAGCAATCCCATAGACCGCAAACTCATTATTGGAGTAGAAAGTCCTGTCTTTCTCCTGCAGAGCTGCGGGTAGTTTCTAACTCTTAACCTTGAAGTTAGCAGCCCAATGGACAACCACTATGCCACCAGCATTGATGGTACTCACTCACTCTCACTGCTATCCAGTCAATGCAAATCCATAGCAACTGGATGGGATAAGGTAGGACTTCCCCTGTGAGTCTCTGAGACTGTAACTCTTTACAAGGGTAGGAAGGCCTGCCTTTATCCTCCCATTGTTCAAGGTACCCTCTTTATATGTTGAAGAAAGTTGACTGATTCTATCACTCAGTGAGATTACATATTAATTTGGGAAGCAAGTGGCATATATCTTATGTCCTAGAAATTGATGAAATACCCATGGAGATGTTTCAATACATTGATATATGCACATTTGAAAGTGGCAAATTTGGAAGCTTACTAAATAATTGGCTAACTATCTGGAGGTGTGGTTCAGAGGAATATGTGCATCATTGAACAGCAGACCAGCAGGGCAGTAGATTATTCAATATGGCTCATCTACTCATAGTCTTTGTTAGTCCTGCCAAATGGCCTTTTGCTTATGGGTTTGGGCAAGCGAAGGTAGGGGTAGATACTAATAAGATTCTACGATTCAGCTGTGAGTGATTGGAAACAGGGTTAATTGACTGCCATCCTGTTAGGTATAAAAGGAACCATCGCAGAAGCAAGAGCTGGGATCTCATTACCATTAGGGAAAAGGAGGCAGGTGTGGAGAGCGTGCTGTGGACTCAGACTCCTGTGCATTGGACTCTCTTGACGTAGGAGACAGCTGACACCAGAGGAGGGACAACATCAGACACCGGAGCCGAGCATGAGACAGAGCACTGGATGTCCCAGCCCCTGGAGCAAGCATGGCTGAAAGCTTTCAGGAAAGACTGCCTTGTTGAGTAGGGTGCCTCTAGAGATTTAATTGGGGGTGCTGAGTGTGTTGTCACCAAGCTCGAGCTCAGTGCCTTCGAACTGAGGCATATGGCAGAATGGCATGCCCTTTGAAAATGCACTGGCAGTCCTAGAACTTTGGAATATTGCCTGAACAGGGCAGAGGCAGCGAGCCAATGGAAGTCCTGTCACCATCCTGAGAATGTCTCACAGGAACTGTAACTTTCGACTTCTCTAATAAACCCCAGGCTTTGTGAGATTCATCTGGGAGTTCTGTGGAGCCATTGCAATGATCCCAAATGAAAAGTTGAGTGGGCTGTGGGAAAGGACAGTTGGTATCGGGTTTGAGGGTGGGGTTTATCTCCCCTCAGCCTCCAAATAGGCTTTGGGATGTGCTGATGTGGAGTTTGCCTTTCCTACCCCATTTTATAGCTGAAGGAGGTCAGACCATCCCCACATCACATTCAGTTTATACAATAAATCATATCATATGCCAGTACATTTTTATTAACATAAATCACAAATGGATGTAACAGTACCTGGACTAGGGTCCTTGGGCAACTCAGCTGGATTCAGTGGAGGGCATGGGGCAAGAGATATAAATGCCTATGTTCAATGTAGCATGAATGGAAGCAGAAAATATCAGAGAGAGATTTACTTGTTGTTTATTGATGATACAAAAGCATTATGCTCTGTGGAAAATAACACACTGTGAAAAACATTGCAAATTATGAGGATTCCAGAATGCTTAATTATGCTCATGTAGAACATGAATATAGACTGAGGTTAAAAGTCTGGAAAAGTACACATCAGGTTGTATCCTTCTATTACAGGGGTCCTCAAACTTTTTAAACAGGGGGCCAGTTCACTGTCCCTTAGGCCCGTTGGAGGGCTAGAGTATAGTTTAAGAAAAAACTATGAGCAAATTACTATGCACACTGCACATATCTTATTTTGAAGTTAAAAAAAGGTGGGGGGACCCCCAGCGGACCGGATAAATGTTCTCAGCAGGTTGCATGTGGCCCGTGGGCTGTAGTTTGAGGACCCCTGTTCTATTATAACTATTCCATCTGTATGCTGAAAAAATCGGAAAAGCTGGATAGCCCAAAGAAGAACATGGCTTCAAGATGCAAGGAAGACTCATTAGCAGATGACACGACTTTTGTTGCTGAACTTGAAGAACATGAAGCAAAAACCGATGATGATGAAGTCTACCATTTTCAGTATGCATTACACCTCCACACAAAGAAAACAAAGATGCTCACGACTGAACTACATAAGCAACATCATGATAATCAACGGAGATTAATAGGTCTAGAGTTCAATTTTATTTAAATTAACAATCAATAACCATTTAAACGAATATCAGGAAAACTAATCTGTTGCAAAATGACCTCTTCAAAGTGTTATAAAACAATGATATCATTTATGGATTTTTTTATTAACAAATGTATTGGTGGCTCTTACAGCTCTTATAACAATCCATATATCCATTGTGTCAAGCACATTTGTACACGTGTTGCCTTTATTATTTTCACAACATTTTATTTCTACTTAAGCACATGGTATCATTACTGTTTGGGTCAGGTCTGGACTGGGAAGCCCCCACCTCCTTCTGGCTCCTCAGGAAGATGAAACCTCACAGCCCCCATTCCCAGCCTCTCAGGAGGATGGACGACCTTTTGAACTATGCAACTCCTGCCCCAACATTCCAAAGAGCTTATCTCTCTAGGTCAGGTTTGTGTAGCTCTTTTCCCAGCACGCCAGGAAACAATTTATTTTCCCAGGCTGGTTTGTATAGCCCCTTTCCCAGCACTCCAGAAAGCAGGTTTGCAAATAACAAGATGACTTCCCAGGGATCACATCCTGACTCAAGGCCCTGGAGCTGCAAGCAACAAAAATGTCCCCTTCTTTCTGTCAACATAAACTTCCTAAGCTCGAGCCCTATATATCTCCCACCACCTCACCAACAAGCTGCGACTTTCCTGACCTAACTCGTGGGTGGTAGAATTTGTGTGGGAGTCTCTCCTAGTCTCAGTAAAGCTTCTCTTTATTTTCTTTCTGGGCTGAGCTCTATTTTCACTCTGTGCCTCTGTTTCAACCTCACAATGACCTCATTTTTTTCCCTCTCTTTCCACCCTCCCACCCTCAAAAACCCTTGATAAATTATAAAATTTTATTATTTTCATCTTACACTGTCTGCTGTATCCCTTCACCCATGTTTCTGATGTTTGTCACCTTGGGTGTGGGGGGGAGTGAGTTTATACAAAGGAGTTCCCCGTTTCCCCCCCCACCTGCCCCCTACACTCATGGTATAGCTGCTCCCATGATTGTTCCTGAGGGGTTTATCGGCCTTGGATTCCATGTGTTGAGAGGTGTTATCTGTACCAGTGTACATGCTCTGATCTAGCCGGATTTGTAAGGTAGAACTGGAGTCATGATGGTGGGGGTAGGAGAGGGAGCATTAAATAACTAGATGGTCATTGTATGTATCATTGTTGCTATACTGCACCCCAGCTGGCTCATCCCTTCCTTTTGACCCTCCTGTGAGTGGATGTCGAATTGTCTACAGATAGGCTTTGGTGCACGACTCTACGCCTCCTCTTTCACAAAGATGTGATTGTTTATTTTTGGGCTTAGGATGCCTGATACTTGATCCTTATCAAAACCTCATGGTCACACAAGCTTGTGTGCTTCCTCCCAGGTAGATGACCCCTTTTTTATCTTCAAAACATGAAGGCCACAGATGCTATATCTTTTAATAGCCGGACATCATGACCTTTCTTTGCCACCATGACCTTTCTTTGCATAAGCATTTGCTTATGCACCCATTTTGTCTTCAGCGAACATGCCAAGAAGATAAGCATGTTATAACGTTATTAGAACAAAGAGATATTGCATTGAAGGAGTACTTGAGTAGAGGCCCAATGTCTGTCTGCTACCATAATAGTTAACCTATGAATATATGTATATAGATCTATGCCCTTCTCATTATATATAAATATATTTATATAGGGATATTCTAATTGCTTCATATGCATGAAAAAGCTAGACAATGATTGAGACAGAGCAGCAATGGATTAATTAAATTAATTTGACTACGTTGTTGATAAAAGATAATAACTATACCATGGATGAAAGAAGAACAAGTAAATCTGTCTGGAAGGTACAGCCAGAATGATCTTTAGAAGTGAGGATAGCGATAGTTCTCTCTTACTTTTGATAGGCTATCAGAAAGGACCAGTAAAGAGAGGGTCAATTTAGAGAAGGAATACTTTCAAGGACGTGAACTGCCTCAGTGGCTGCAGTAAGAAGCTCAAATATAGGAACGGTGGTGAGCATGTTATGGAATGGGGTAGTGTCTGATGGCACTTAAACAAGAACCTTGGTCAACGGCAACTCAGAAAAATAGCAGCAGGGGGTTATGTGGCAGTATTCATCATGGCCCCCAATTCTTGTCGATCAACTACATTCATTTCATATTACAGCCTCCTCAAATAGCAAATTACAAATTACATGGTAATTCTTCCCCAAATGAAGAGATGCTCTTGGCTCGCGTGACATGTTTCCTCCAGGGTACTTCATCTTGTCTCTTGTCTGTATACAGTAGGTACATACTGCTGAATCCCCAATGATAGCTCTCTCCTGAGCCCCAGATCTGCCTAGGTGTGTTCCTTTAAAAATTATTCTGTAACCTTTGTATGGTAAATGATAAAAAGACATTCAATGTTTTTAACCCCTCCTTTTCCATGTAGGACAGCAGTTCTCGACTGTGGGTTGTGACCCTTTAGGGTGTCGAACAACCCTTTCACAGGGGTCGCTCGATTCATATCAATAGCAAAATGACAGTGATGAAGTAGCAATGAGAATAACTCTGTGGTTGAGGGGTCGCCACAACATGAGTGACTGTATGAAAGGGGCACAGCATTAGGAAGGTTGATGATGTAGGGTTAAGTAAATAGACCACAGTACAGAGTATACTGAACATAAATCTTTTAAACAAAATATCTGTGAAAACTCCTCTGCAAAGTCCCTCACTTTGAAGAGTTAACTGGCTCTCCTCTACGTCTCATACCCTTCCACGTTTTTGAAGTGCAATTTCTTGCGTCTGACTTAGATTTCTGCCTGTCAGGCTTGTTTTTGTAACTCTCTGTACTAAAACCCTGCTGTCACCTGTTTGTATTTTACTTGAGTTCTTCTGCAAGAAGAAATTTTAGCCAATATGCTACGGATTAGATAGAAGATTTATATGCTTATGTATGTTAGTTTATTATATAAAGAGCTATTAATTCTTGCATCTCCTTTGTGGTCAAATTGCTATATTTTTGTGCCTTGATGGATGTTAAAACACTGTGATTGATTCTGGATGCTTTCACCAGCTCTGTTTTTTTATGTATTAATCAATGAATAATCACCACCCTTTAATAGAACAGTAAGGCTTATAGGTAAATAAGATTCTGCATATACCATTTTCCTTTAAATGATACTTTGTGCATAAATGTAAGCTCAGATTTCATTAGGAAAATTCAGCTGAAGTACTTCACTGTACTTGACAATTTCTGTGTGGAGAGCCCTCAACATAAGTAAATAAATGAAAATATTCTATCCCTCATTTTGAGGCCATTTATGGTCTAATGATTCATTAAATAGCATTCAATATTATCTCACATGTGGACCCATCACTTAAGATTCTCTCCAGTGCTTTCTCATGCATTGGATCCTGAGTACTTCTGAGCAAACCAGTGAGGTAGACAGATGGTAATTATTTCCCATATTAGGAAAAAATAGTACTTCCAAGGAGGGAGGATGTCACATTTAAATTTGTATATTAAAATATTGGATTTCTGTGAAATAGACTAGGGCTTTCTCCACCAGAGAAGGCATGTATCATAGGAAGAAAATTGATATTTGCTTAAAAAATACTGCAAAGTGTGAATGATCTAAATAAATTGCAGTGCTACAAAAAAGGCCAAACAACAGCAAAAGTTAAACGTTTGATGACTTCGTTATCAGTTATTTCTGTCACATAGAATTTGTTTATTATTACATTTATTTCATATAGGAAATAACTTATTTATTTTTATGTGTCTATCACGGACCAAAACAAGGAAAAACCCATGCATGAGAAGCAAATGGGATTTGATGTGAAAGATTTTTGTTAAAATCCAAGCTCATTCACATATTTGCTTTATGATCTTGAGAAAATTTTCTTAAAATCTGTGCATTGAAAAACTCTCTGGGAATAAAGATAATCTTATAAAACTGGAAGAAATTCTTTAATTTATTCATGGAATTATCAAATGGCTGACTCTAAAATATTTCTCTTTTTCCCCCTCCCCTTAATCAGTTCATCCTTCAGCAAATTCACTTTAAACATAAGTGGACTTATTTTGCCTTTGTTTTTAGAAAACAAAAGAGGAAAGTTGTTATGTGATGGAATACACAATTTTACATCTAAAAGTTTTATGTAGAGACACATGACCTTATAACAATTTATCAGAGTCAATCTGGTGAGAATGTGTAATATTACTAAGTATCTGATAAGATAATCTCCACTTAATTCCTTTTAAATTCCGATTAGGAACTTACTATTGCTTGAAGAAAATACCAATAAACTAAAGTCTCTACTAAGTTAGGTGTTTGGAAGCAAAATCGACACAGCCTGAAGATAAAAGACAATGCACACATTGAAGGAAATTTCACAGGTGGGTGAACATGAATATTTATGTGCTGCATCTATTTTCAGTCTTCCTGCTCAGGGAATCTCAAACAGGATAGTAAAAGTTTCAAAACTTCTTAGAAAGTATATTACCCTCCACAGAAAACGACTGTGCATATTGTCAACGGAATGAATGTCCCTGGGTCTGGAGAGCGAAGCAGTCTTAAGACGTTTAGTGTCAGAGGTGACAGCAATCTAAATAAACACCACATTATTATGAATTCATATCAACACAACACTTGGATCTTAACTCTTTTTATCATCAGGGAGGTGAACAGGGTTTTTGGTAGTTATATTTGTAAACATTAGAATCAAGAAACAAATGAGAGGGGAAAAAACCACGCTGTTGAATTACATTGATTTGGACTCAGACCAACCACTTAGGACGGACTAGAACTGCTCCTGAGAGTCTCTGAAGGTGTAAGTCTCCGGGGACGATGGTCTAATCTAGTCCCATCCTTCTCCCACCATCTGCCGACGAGTTTGAAATGCTGACCTGGCTGCTGGCAGCCGACTGCGTAACCCACTAGGACACCAGTTCTCCTTGCAAACGTTATGTTGCCTGATATTTGAAAATTAGACACTCTGAAAGTTTTGATATTAAATAACAATTATTCATTGTTTTATCTTAATTAGAGTCTCCTCTCTCATGTAAGAACTATACATAAATATATAAATAACTTATTTGAGGACCACAAAGATCAATTCTATTCTTATAACACTTTCTTTTATTTCAAAAATTTTAGTGAACCATAAATGCCAAAAAAATCATATAGAAAAAAATTTCTAAATAAGCAAATTCACTAGGTTAATATATTTTAAAAGAAGAAAGATTATCTATTTACTGAGTGGCTACTTGCATGAGTTAATGTTTTATTATATTTAATTTTTAGAAACACCACTCAAAGAGGTGAAATTGAATAAAATCAATTTTGCAGACATTACATTTCATTCGCTTTAATATTTCTTAAGAAATTCACGCCTTGATTTATTGACAAGTGCAATAGCCTTAGGCTTTAATGAAAATTAAGTAAATTAGTTTCTAGGCCACAATTCTTCTACTAACTTTAATGCATTTGACTTTTTATTGTGAATTCTGTAATTAAAAAACATATCTCTTCTCTCTTTTGTTTGTATTTGCATATCTAGAAGAAGAGATTGTTACACTACAGAATCTTAGAAAAATAATTATTATGAAGGTAAATAATACCAATGACCATCACATTATGGGTCAGAGGAGAGAAACCATACTTATCTCATATTCCATGGAGTATAAAAAAGAAGAAAAGCAAGTCTGTGTACAGCTGCATTGTAAAATGTAAATCTCATCAAGTATGATCAGCTCTTTGTGACTTTTGAAGGGTCAGTTTTATAGCTGCCTCATTAATCTCCTGGTCTAATCATACTGAAGCCTGTCTAGGCCTCTTCTTGTACAGCCAGATGACCACTGATGACCACCATCCAATCAAAACTAGGTCTCGATTGCAAGACTTGAGAAAAGACAGGTCGCTTTCAATGTCTAACTCAAACTTGAAGAATGCCTAGTTTGTTCAGGTGCAGAAATACCACAAGGTGGAAAGAAAGACCAGAATGTATTTTCTCACTGTTCAAGAGGCTAGAAGATCAAGTCCAGGGTGTGGCTCTGGGGGGAGATCCTTGTTTCTTTGGCTTCTGCATCCCCAGAGTTTCTTTATCTGTTGGTTAACTTCACGTGTGTGCCTGGCTCTGGCTTCCCCAGTTTGTGCCACCTTGTTTCTGCATCTTCATTCGCTGTCCTTTCAAACACTCAAAAGAGATTTGGTTTAGGACACATACTACAAGGGCACGGCTTCATGAACAAAACAAAGAAAGCGCTGTCGCTTCTGAAATCCAGCCCTTTCAAGGGGCAGCCTGCTACCAAGATTGGTATTAAAGCAAGTACTAGGTGCTCTGAAGGCATTCGTGAAAAACAAGACCCTGGGAATGGAGAGAACGCCGGTTGAAATGTTTCAACAAACTGATGCAGCCCTGGAAACACCCACTAGACTTCAGGAAGAAATCTGGAAGACAGAGAGCTGTGCATAAGGCTGGAAGAGGTCCATATGGATGTCCATCCCAAAGAAAGACGATGCAACAGAAAGTAGAAAGGATGCTATTAATGTAACATACAAGCAAAATGTTGCTGAAGATTTTTTTTTTAAGTTGTAGCAACACATAGAACATGTTATCAGGAGAGACTGGTCCCTGGAAAAGGATATCATGCTTGGTAGGGAGACAGAGCAAGAGAAGAAGACCTTCAACATGACACCGTAGCTGCAACCAGCAGCAATGGGCTCAAAGACATCACTTGTGTGGATGGAGCTGCACAGTGAGTGTTTCATTCCGCTTCACACAAGGTGGGAGAAAGACGAGGCTCTCTCCTCCTGTGAATGGAAACTCACAGTGGCAGCTCTACCCTGTCCCACAGGGTTTCCGTGAGTCACGGGTGACTCCGTGCCAGTGAGGCCAGTGTGTTTTTCACACAGGGAAGCTGTGTGTCAGGGTTGCTGGGGGCATCTAACAGCAAAGATCATTGTTAGGCATCTTTGAAGTTGCATTAAGATATTTAATCAGTCTTTTATGAATGTTAAGGACCCTTCTTGGCCTGATAGTTAAGTGATAAATTGCTAATCAAAAATAGACAGTTCAAGCTATTTGATTAGCACCTATGTGCTTAATGACCACACTACCAGGACTACTTTTAAAAATGATATACACTGAGTTTCATAAAAACTTTAGGTGATTGAAAATACATATTTTGCAGAGAAACCACTTTGAGGAACATTGCTTAAAATCAGTTGTTTAGAATGAAAGATTTGCTGAAAATTAAATCAGTTTGGGATAAACATTGCTAACAGTCTGCTGATGTTATTCCAAACATTTCTCTATAATTGTATAAAGATAGATTAGCAGACAGAATGTGTTTATAAATATGAATCCATATTACACATTAATTGCATTTCTTAAATTAGTTTTAATTATCCCCATGTTTGAAAAGAATATAATTTATTTTACTTCAATTTTTAAATTAATTAATTTAATTTAATACTCATGCCAAATATATTTATAAAAAATTGTTTACTTCTGTACTCTATTGCATCAAATATATACATGTATGTTATATTTTCTCAAATATTTTTCAAGAAGATCTCTTTACCTTAATTATTAGTACATGATTAAAAGATCACTCTGTTTTCTGTTATATCCAATTTTGAAGAATATATACAAATATAAAGTTTAGGGTAGATACTTATTTGCCAAATAAGAACTTTGATATCCAATTTAAAAGACTGGTCTTTTTAACAACCATGGTATTTATTTACTATATATGAAACTCCAGTTAATTTTACACATGAATACTTTTAAGAAATATTGAAAAGAAGCCACATAAAATTTGTATTCTATATGCCTTCTTTCCCTTTTTTCTTACACATAGTGAACCATTGCATTCTATAGACATTATCACCTAAAAATTCATGTAGCATTCTTAGATATTTATATCTTTCAATTTGCTATTGGATTAAGGCAAACTAACCTAGTTTATAGAGAAGTACTGTTTTAAATCAGATATTCAATTTTAAATACTGATTTTATTCCTTTTGTGTATATGCATACATAGAACATGATAATCACGTACCTTCATCAACTATTCTGGATAAAAACTAAAAGGAAATATTTGTACCAAATAATGTGGAGTATGTATAATGGTTAATGTATTTTAGGATCTGGGGTGGCATGTGGGGGAGGAATTCACTTGGTTAAACAGTAAATTTTGGTTTTCAAAACTAGCTATAAGATAAAGATAAAAAGACACTGCCAAATCAATGCTGTCTCAAGGCAACCCCATGTCTGTCAGATAAACTGATGCTCCATAGATTTTCACTGGTTCATGATCCTTGTCCTTAGTGAAAGTGTGTGGCTTTTTTCCTGAGGGTTAACATGTTTATTCTTTTTCCATGTGGGCTTTGTTGCTTCTGAGCTAGATGGCCGCTTGTTTATCTTTAAGCCTTTAAAACCTCAGATGTCATATCTTTTGATAGCCAGATACCATCAGCTTTCTTCGCTACATTTTCTTATGTACACATTTGTCTTCAGCGATGTGTCAGGAAGCTGAGATTCACAGAATACCAGATTGTTAAAACAAAGTGTTCCTTTGCTGAGGGAGTGCTTGTGTTTAAAACGAAGTGTTCTTGTGTTAAGGGAGTACTTGAGTTGAGGCCCATTGTCCATCTGCAACATTAATTCTTAACCTATCGATATGAGTACATAGTTCTAGCCCCCTCTCATTATATATACTTAGGCCTTAATAAGTGTTCTTTGCCTCCTGGTTCTTTCTTCTATTTCCTTTTTACTTTACTTCCCTCTTGTCTCCCCATCATGACCGGCCTTCATTCAGGTTTAAAACCATATCCAAGGTGAATGGGGGCAGGGGCCATGAAGTGGAGACCCAATGCCCATTAGTAGACAATTGTACATCCCCTCACAGAGGGGTCACAGGGAAGAGATGAGCCAGTCAGGGTACTGTATAGCACTGATGAAACACACAACTATCCTCTAGTTCTTTGGTGCTTCCTTCAGCCCCCCCATCAGACCTCAATTCTACCTTATAAATTGGATTAGACCAGAGCATGTACACTGCTACAGATAAGAGCCCACAATACAGGGACTCCAGGATAGATAAAACCCTCAGGGTCAACAAAGAGAGTAAAGATACTAGGAGGATTAGGAGAGGGTGGGGCAGGGAGGGAGAATTGATCACAATGATGAACCTAGAACCCCCTCCCAGGGGGACAAATAACAGAAACGTGGGTGAGGGGCGACGGAGGATGATGTAAGATGTGGAGAAAATAATCTATAAGTTATCAAGGGTTGGTGAGATAGGGTGGGAGGGGGCGGGAGGGAGAAGAATTGGGGAGCTGATATCAGGGGCTCAAGTGGGAAGAGAATGCTTTGGAAATGGTGATGGCTGCATATGTGCAGATGTGCTTGATACACTGGAGGAATGTATGGATTGTGATAAGAGATGTAAGAGCCCACAACAAAGTTTTAAAATATATATTTCTTCTACAGAAGGGATGGAGGAAAAGGTCTGAGAGGCATATTTTTCTACACAGCTACTTCCTTTCTTCCTTGTGTCTGTACTACCAGGGAGGCTTTTCCCGGTCCTTTGCCTGCGCCAGAGCCTTCTCTCACAGTGCAGGAAAAAGAGTCCTCGAGGGTAAAAGTTCTTCATGGGTGCACAGCTATTGGGCCGTATATTTTCACTCACAACCAATACCTTTCAATGTGATATCAGTTTAGTTGTGAAAGAGTGTTTTAGATTCTTAGTACGGTTGAAATAGATACATTGCAGGTGGAAAATTTTAGCAAAGCAAAATTGATTTTCTCACAATTTAAGAACACAGAAGTCTGGCTTTTGGGCAGGAATTCCAGGAGAGAGGATGTTCCTGCTCTGTTGGCTCTGCAGGAAGCTTCTGGGCTCTTTTCTGCTTCTGTTTCTCAGTTTTTAGTGGTTTTCCTGTGGTGTAGACTCTATCTTACTGAGTTTGAGTTTATTTTGTTTCAGTGCCTAACCTGTTCCTTTTGCATCTCCAAAGTGACTAGCTTGACAGGAACCCCAGACTGATCTTTCCTCATTAAATGAAAACATTACCCTCCCACAAACAAAGCAAATGCTTACAACCAGATGGATAGGTGTCAGGATTTATAGCACCTCTCTTTCGGGTGATAAACAATTCAATCTCTAACTGACAGCTATTGCGATTATAACTATTCTGAAAATTTTAAAAGTAAATAAATCTAAGGGGGTGGAAGAGATTTTGTAAAAATAGAAAACTTTTATTTAGTGATACCAAATGACTAAAATTGTCACTGAGAAAAAGACAGGATTAAAAAGAAAGGTAAGAAAATACTGAAGGAAAATATTTTATTTCATTTTATAAAAGTATTTTATTAAAAATTTACTGATCATGGGTTTTTTCCCTTAAAATTTGAAAGCATCTTATAGTTAAGGAAACTTAAAAGAATTCCTGTTTTTGACTCCTTTTCTATTTTCAATTTGATATTAAGTTGTAGATACCATGAACCTTTGCCACACATTCTCCATTTTCAAAGGTTGCTGCTAGGTGCCAACCAGTCGGTTCCAATCTGTAGTGACCCTACACCCAAAGGAATGAAAAATGGCCCAGTCTGCACCATCCTGACAATTGTTCCCATGCCCAATCTCATTGTTACAACCGCAGGCTCATTCCATCTCCCGTAGGATCTTCTTTTTTCTCTCTCCCTCTACTTTGCCACACACACACACACACACACACACACACACACACACACACCTGTCTGCTATTCAGTCGATGCTGACTAATAGTGACCCTAAAAAACAGGGTTGAATTTCTGGGGTGAGTTTCAGAGACGGAAACTGTTTACAGAAGTGAAAAACCCCATCTTTCTCTAGCAGATCACTGGAAATTTCAAATCGCAGACCTTGAGAATCATAGCCAAATGCTTAACCACTACATCACCAGGACTCTCCAATCACAGTCCCAAAAAAGAAGTGTTACCATATATTCAAATTTCACCAATTATTCCATATGGCTTTTATATAAATTTGAGAATATATATATACATATACATATAAATACTATATATATTTGTGTGCTTTTAAATAGCAATCAAGAATTCAGTCCCGTACCATTGTCTATGTTGCCTGGTACTGCTGTGACAGAAATGACACAGTGGATGGCTCTTTACCTAAGCAGCTATTTATTTTTCCACAGTTAGGAGGCGTGAGGTCCAAATCTAGGTCATCAGCTCTAGGCAAAGACTTTCTCTGCAAATTCTAGAGCAAGAGCTTAGTCTCTTTCAGAGAGTGGCTTGACCTTTCCTAATATTTGCTTGCCCACTCTTTCTTTTTTGTAAGAGATTGATTCAAAGCACGGACTGAACTTTAGAATGGAATGATGTTTGGCTTATGTCCTAATAAAATGAGTTTGGGGGAAATAAAGACACCCAACATTAATCTTACCTAATTAACATCACAAAAGCCTCCTAGTCCCAAATGGAATAATAAACACAGGCATAAACCAAAATCATAAAGCTATTTTCAGCGATTGATCCCATCTCTGCACCAAATGACTTCTTCACCACTGAGCGGCCTCATACAGCAGCATGAATGGGTAACACTGTTTGAGGATTATGTGCTTCCAGTGTGTCATCAGCACTCAGGCGTCTATGTCAGGAACTTTATAAGGGAGCTACTTGGCCAACTAACTGCAAGCGATCCATAGTTGTTCCCATTTCAAGAAAGGTGACCCAACAAAATGCTGAAATTATAGAATAGCATCATTGATATAACATGCAGGTAACATTTCCTGAAGATCGCCCAACAATGGTTGCAGCAGTACATTGACAAGGAGGTGCCAGAGGGTCAGGCTGGATTCAGTGGAGGATGTGGAACAAGACATATCACTGAGCATGCCAGATAGATCTTGGCTCAAAGTAGAGAATACAAGAGAAAAAGTTTAGTTTTGATTTATTGACTATGCCAACACATTTCAATATATGGTCCATAACAAACTATAGAGAACCTTGGGAAGAATGGAAATTCCAGAACATTTACTTGTGCTCATATAGAACTTGTATCTGTATCAAGAGACAGTTGTGGGATCAGAACAAGGGAATACTGCATGGCTTAAAATCAGAAAATGTGACATTTATCTAATCTGGAATCGAAGATGGTTGCTCGTTTACTGAGACATGGCCCATTTTAGTTCTCAACCTTCTATCAGAAATGCTATTCCTCGTGCTCCACAGCCGAAGAAGAGATGGAGCAGCTCCGGAATAAGGAGGCAGACTCAGATCCATTGTCTCCCCACATCATTATTTACAATTGGCCTTTTCCATGACGTTGCCCATTGGCCCCCATAGTATTTCCTTGTCTGCAGGGATCTCTCTCCTTTGGTTTATCTGTCCAATTGATCCCTGGTAACTTTGTGGCTCTTTGAAACTGCTGAAATCCCTGAGTTTGGGCCTAGAAATGATCTGCACAGTTCAGTTGGCATTTCTCTCTCCACTCATGGATCACATCCGGAATGGGCGACCACATTTGAGGAAAAGGCCTGAGAAAGCTGCACCAGTCTGCAACAGTTGTCCAGAGCCTGACTGTGCTATCCTTGTTAGATCTGGCAGCCACGTGAAAACCTGAGAATCCCACCAGTTTCCTATACATCCCGCTCTCTGTTTGCTATTCCTGTCTCTCCAGTCAGGGAAAAATTCTCCTGATTTGTCTAAACAATTTTTTGTGTTTGCAAATTCCCTTGGAACTCAGTAATAGAGATTTTATGAGACCAAAGTAATGGAAAGATGTTCTCTTTTCCCCTTAAATTTTAAGATGGAGTGAGTGCAAAAACTCCTTTTTCCTGCCTCCAGGTTGCAGCCAACTCTGGGCCTAGAAACCTTTCTCCTCTCCCCATATTGGACTTTGATTTGTGCTGAGGGCCAGGGTTTGGCTCCATCTTCTGAAACTGGGGATCCAGGTCAACCTTGTAACCTCCTCTCCAGAGACTGAAGATAGGGCTTTAGGCAGCACTTCCTGGAGGTTGCTGGCTTAAAGGATACTTCTGTTCATTAGTCTTTAGTACCCACACACTGTGATAGAAATAAGAGTGGTGGGGGTGGGGAAATTAGACTGTACCAGCTAGAACACTGGTTCTCAAACTTCCTAATGCCGTGACCCTTTAATACAGTTCCTCATGCTGTGGTGACCCCCCAATCATAAAATTATTTTCATTGCTACTTCATAACTGTAATTTTTCTACTGTTATGAATTTGGTGACCTCTGTAAAAGGGTCATTCGACCCCCAAATGGGTCACAAACCACAGGTTGAGAACCGCTGAGCCAGAGGGAGATGGGGATTATGTGCTTGCCCTATGAGCCGGTGCTTTGGAGGAAAGAACTTACAGTCTTTGATGCAACAGGAAGATCCATTGAACATTGTGATTGAACATATTAATAGCATTTGGTCTTGTTTTGCTTTTTCTATTCTTTGTCTTTCTGGGAAACAAGTATCTTAATGCCATGCTTTCTAATCCAAGGCCATATATTTTTTCCTTAAATTGAATTAAAATACTCATTTCATCTTTCAAAAAATCAGAAAATGTATGCATCAGGGTTGTCTTCTCTAACCATACTTATTCATTTTTTATGCTGAACAAATAATACAAGGGATTGCATTATGTGATGAAATATTGGGCATTATAATTGAAGAATTGCTTACCAGTACTCTACAATATGCAGATAATGCAACTTTGCTTACTGAAAATGAGGAGGGTTTGAAGCATTTGCTGATGCTATTGAGAGCTATAGCGCCTGGGGACTAAAAACTTGAAAATAAACAAGAGGCCATCTAGCCCAGAAGCAACAAAGCCCACATGGAAGCAGCACACCGACATGTGTGATCATGAAGGGCCGAGGGGACCAGGTCTCAAGCACCAAAGGGGGGAGGGTAATCATATCATCGTGAATGAAGGGAGCACGTGATGGGGACCCAATGCCCATCTGTAGACAACTGGACATCCTTGCAGTGGGGTAGTGGGGAGGAGATGAGTCACTCAGGGTTCAATGTAGCAATAATGAAACTCACAACCTTCCTCTAGTTCTTAATCACTTCCTCCACTCCAATCAATCATCATGATACCAATTCTACCTTGCAAACCTGGTTAGACCAGAGGATGCACAGTGGTACAGTTGGAATATGGAAACACAGGGAATCTAGGACAGATGAACCCCTCAGGACCAATGGTGAGAGTGGTGACACCGGAAGGGAAGAGGTGGTAGAAAGGGGGAACTGATCTCGGGATCTAAATATAACCTCATTTCTGGGGGAAGGGCAACAGGTAAGTGTGTGAAGGGAGACGTTGGGCAGTGTAAGATAAGCTAAAATAATAATTTATAAATTATTAAGGGTTCATGAGGGAGAGGGGAGTGGCAGGGAGTGGGAGGGAAAAAAGGAAAATGAGCTGATTCCAGGAACCCCAGTGGAAGGCAAATATTGAGAATGATGAGGGCAACGAATGCATAAGTGTGCTTTACACAATTGATTTATGTATGGATTGTGATAAGAGCTGTATGAGCCCCAATAAAATGAATTTTTAAAAATTGCATATTCCAGTATGGATTATAAGTCAATGTAAAAAAAAAGACCAAAATCCTCACAGCTGAACCATAGTAAATATTATGACAAATGGGGAAAATTAAGTTGTCAAGGATTTCATCTAGCATGAATCCATTATCAATGTTCATGGAATAAGCAGTCAGGAGATCAGGTGATATATTGCTTTGAGTGAATCTGGTGGATAAGATTTCTGTAAAGTGTTGCAAACCAAGGATGTTACTTTATGCATGAGGTACACCTGACCCAAGCCATGTTATTTTCCATTGCTTCATATGCCTGGGAAAGTTGGACATTGAATAGGGAAGACCAAAGAAGAATCAATGATTTTGAAATATAGTGATAGAGAAGAATATTGGAAGTTCCGTGGACTGCCAAAAGAACAGAGCAATCTGCCTTGAAAGAAGTAGAGCCAGAATGCTCCTAGCAAGATTTAGTCTCACATACTTTGGATATGCTACCAAGAGAGACCAGTCCCTAGAGAAGTAGATCATGCTTGGTAAAACGGAGGGACAGTGAAGAAGAAAAAGTAGAAGACCCTTGACAATACAGTCTGATATCGTGGAAGCAACAATGGTCTCTGTGGTAGTTACATAATCTGGTGTCCATTTGGGACTTGCGAGGATTAAGAGCAAAGGGCTGGAGTCTAGTCTATCAATCAGGTCATAGCCATTGAGACCTCTGTGTGGGCATGGCCTTCTCTTGAGGATTCTGGGAACTCCTGTATTTCCACCTTGGAGGAAGGGGAGACTCTCTGCTGATTCCCTGGGAGATATTGCAGCTGACAAGACATGGAACTATGCTGGTGCAAACTGGAGAAGCCACGTGGACTTACCCTGGTGTAGCCAGAACCCTGGAACTGGAGAAGCCACGTAGAGACCACTCTCAGCACTGAGATGCTTACAACGCCACTGAATTCACAAGACTTCCCACCCACTGGCCTGGGAGTGTGTGTGAATTTGTTTCTCTTGTCTACCCAGACTAACTCAGCCTCAAATGTAAGGACAATTGTGAGGAAGGCAGAGCATAGGACATATCAGTGTTCCATTTTGTCTGAAGTCAGAATCAATGTGATGACACCAAACAACATCGATAACATTTTAAGAATTGTAGACATATTAATTATTTTATTTCTCATTAAATTTCCATGGAAGCAGTGTTGCCTTGCTCCCTTTTAAAAGAGACACAGGACACACTTATTAGCAGTCCTCATGGGTTAAAAATTAAGGGTCGAAGTTTGAATGTACCAGCTATTCTCCAGGAGAAAGACTTGGGAGTCTTTTTCTGTAAAGACTTTTAGCCTTGGAAAGGCCACAGCTCCTCGCTACTCTGCCATGAAGAGTCACTGTGAACAGTACAGCGGGCTTGTTCTTGAGAGTTTGTGTTCACCACGGTGCCTGCTGTGCAATTCTGACACTTGAGCGATCTTTTAAGGGGAAGTCTCTGGAATCATAGTGGTTTCTACACTATTGAATTGTTAAGAAACATTAAATGATGTGATCAAAAAGTTTTTAATAATTTTTATTATGATGCAGCCTCCTTGCCGTTTCATGTTTTTATATTTACCCTTGTTTCCTTACCTTTTTAACACTCTATCCTTTCATTGTTTTCCACTCTCACCTACATCAGTCTTTGATTTCCTGATGGCCACAGCAAACTGGACTCATTTCTGTCCAGTGCATGCTGGTCCATGGTGAACCTATGCAACTCCGTGAGACAGAAGAACTCCATGGGAGCCTCAGGGTTGTAATACATCTGAAAGCAGGTTGTCACTTCTTTCTCCTGCACAATGGCGTGCACTATAAACCATTAACTCTTTGGTCAGCTGCCAGGTTCTTTAAACACAGGGCAGGTTACACTTACTTAGTGATGGGGTTTGGAGCTGAACTCTGTTTGTTTTCTATATGACATTTCCATTCTTATACGATGTTGACTTGCCAATTACAACTGAAAGATGACATTGCCATTGAAAATTTTAGCAGATGCGATCAAATGGGTGAAACTTCTCATGAATTAATGCATTAGCCTTAAGGAAAGGAAGTTATTAAAAACACACTGATGGAGAATGGATAGGGGAATGGAGGTCTTCAGAAGATCTAAATATGTACAAACTCAGGACATCTGAAGAAGTAGCTCTTGATAGAAGCAAGAAGATGTTTCCCGTAGGCATGCTTCCTAAATGTTAGCCCAAGTTCTTTTGAGAAAGTAATATAGTTAAAACCAGTGGTGATGTCTACTCTTATCTGCTGAAAACAACAATGTAGTGAGTAATGTATAATTATTTCCTTAATTTGTGTTTTTCTTGTGTGCATCTAGATGATTCAGAGTAGAATGAACAACCTTATAATATTTCCTGAGCTGTAAGTTTTATGGGAGAAAGTCACTGGGTCTTTCCTGATAGAGCCTGAATCAATGCTGCATTGTAATCTCAACTTTCCTGTTAGTCAAAAGCTTCTGAGACAGATTGCTCTGTCATTTTAGTGGTCCATGATACTTTCAACATTCTTCTCCAGCACCACAACTCAAATACATTGATTCTTCCTTAGCCTTCCTTACTGCGTGTCCCACTTCCATATGCAGATGAGGCAGGGGATAAAGACGAGGGTCCTCAATGGGATTGTTTGACAAAGTGGCTCCCACTGGGCACCCAGTTATGGGGACAATTGTGAGCAAGGTGCAGGACCATGCAGTGCCCCATTCTGCTGTTCACAAGGGTCTCTATGAGTCAGAACTAAATCGATAACACCTAACAGCAACATATAGATCCATATATAACACTATAATTCATCTTGACCACTAAGCTTCTTGATGTCTAAATTTGCACCCCAGAAGACTGCCTCACTCCCCTCTCCTTATCTAGGTACTGAAAATTAGGACAGAAAAGACAGTATTACAGACAGTGGTCTTGTCTTCCTTTTAACAGAATCTCCATGTCCTTCCTTAAATCGCCACATGATACCTATTCTCTGTACAAACATCAGGCCTTCTGCACAAACATCAGTACATGGAATACACACCAACTCACTGGAGTAGATATCACCTAAGGCTTCCCTCTCACAGGTCAAAGAGAAGAAGGAGAAAAGAGAACAATTTCCCCCTGGCACAAGCGTGATCAAAGGAGGTTTGCTGGGTGTCTTGCTCTCTGGTAAAGGTCCTTCCAACACCATCAATCGAACAATTTGCCATGCGGGACATTTCTATCTTTGCCGCTCGCAAACCCTTACTGACATCTAATTTCAATTATTGAATTCCCATCACTGTTTCTGTAACGTCGTGGGTCCCAAGAAAGAAATCCCTATGTGCAGGCTGTTTGATCAATTATATCCGTGTCTCTGGAGAGAAAATCCTGACATCCATATTTCTTGCAGCTTGCTCAATGAGTCCAATGTGAAGCCAAGGTTGACTGGCTGCTTGTGTTAACAGCTGAATTTTACTCTCGCCCTTCCCAGGGGTTACTGTCAGCTAGGAATCTAGAGCTAGAGTGATCTGCAGGCAATGGTCAGCTTTTCTACTTATTAACTTTCTGACCTTGTACAAGATGCTTCAACTGTACTATGGACTTTTTGGGGAGAGAAATGAAGCTAAGACATGTGATACAACAAAATCCCTAGTGTACATGCACTAACTCACCACCATGTCTCATATGCAGGAGCGTGTATATGCCTGCACACCTCAACACTGGTTATTAACTATTATTAGTAGTAGCTATGAACAATTTCTCCAAATAAAATGGTAGTAAGCTAATTTTTTAAAAGCTTAAGTTAAAAATGTTGTCTTGAGATAATCTTTAAGCCTCAAATTTTAAACTAAAAATATCCCGTGGAGATTCCTTCAAACTGAGCACTATTCTTATTGTTAGATCCATCAAAGCAGTGGCTACTCCTAGTGCCCCATGTAGATCAGAACACAATGCTGACCTCTCCCACACTACGCTCACTAACATTGCGATGACGGAGGCTGTTGTTTCAATTAATATAGCAGTCCGGCTCCTTGACGGGCTCTCTTTTTCTCTGGCACTCACTCTACTAAGCATGATCTGTTACTCCAGTGAATAGACCTTCCTCATAACACATCCAAAATACGTGAGACAACATCTCTCCATCCTCCCTGCGACAGAATATTCTGGCTGTTTCTCCCAAGATGTGTCCCATAGCAGTCCCTGGTGTAGTTCATATTCTTTGCCAACAGCATAATCGAAGGCATCAATTCTTATTTCATCTTTCATATAGTTTACCCACCTTTCAAATTAATTTTCGGACATTGAGAATCACATGGCTTGGACAGACACACTTAATCCTTAAAGTGACATGTCCACGTTAAAGAGGCCTTTGTTTTTACCACTTTAAAGAGGCCTTTTGAAGCAGATTTGCCCAATGGAATATGTCATTTGATTTCTTCACTGCTGTGTTTATGAGTGTTGACTGTGGATATAGGTAGAATGAAAGACTTAACAAGTTCCATTTTTCTCCATTTATTATGATGGTACGGACTGATTCCGTTGTGAGGCAGTTTGCTTGCTGGATACATCGAGATGTCCCACTAACCCAGACAGAAAACCGCCATCCTTGATCATCACTGGTGTGTGCTTGAAACCTTGTTTGTATTCAGCAAGTAAAGTTCTGTTATCTTCATAAAGCAGGCTATTCATAAGCTTCCTTCAATACTGATACCTAATTAGTAAAAATGTCTCCTTGAACGTTATGTTTCTCTGCAGAATTATCTACATGTGATCAGATTGACATCAGTAACTGGAAATGTGAGATAGGAACCTTAGGGGAAATGAGTTATGCTAATGGAACAAGAACATTGATAAATTTGAGTAAGAATGGATATGCAAGTCCAAGAATTAATGAGTGTCCCTCTCTACATGTAGCACTTGTCTAATTGATTTATAATTAGCAATAACAAAAGCATCATGATTGAATTTTTAAGGTGTAACTGGTTTGTATGATACAGGAAGTATTTCAGAGTAGAACTTTACCCCATAGAAATTATAATAGTCGTGAACTTTTGAAAGTAGATCGCCAGGCCTTTCTTCCGAGATACTTCTGATTGAACATGAACCTCTAACCCACTGGCGCTGACCTAATGCTGTGATCCATTAATACAGTTCCTCATGATGCGGGGCCGCACCAACCATAAACTCATTTGTGTTGCTACTTCATAACTGAAATTTTCCTACTATTATGAAGTGGGCAACCCCTGTGAAAGGGTCCTTCTACCCCCAAAGGATTCACAACCCACAGGTTGGGAACTGCTGCTTTAACAGTTCAGGTAACAGCTAAAGGTTTTAACCACTGGCTCCTTCCCTGGACTCCCAGTGACATTGCAAAACCCACTTGCACTGTGTTGTGGATGGCCCTTTCTGTTCAAGACTGCTGTGACTCTTTCAATCTCCATGTCATATGCTCACCTTTCAGTTTAGGGGTGGCTTTGTGACCACTGCAATGAGCAGAGCAGAGCTTGGCTCAAATGGCATGTGTGGTCCAGGTGTCCTTAGTGGCATGGACAGCCACAATCTGAAACCAGCGATCCAACCAAGAGACAGTGAAGTAAGTCCCCTGGCTATAGGGAGGTCGGTGGCTGCTCAGTGAGTGATGGAGGCGACCAGTGCTGACGTGCAGCTTTTCCACAAGTAGGAGAATATTTCAGTGCTGAGTGCAAGAAGACTCTAAGGACATTTTGGCTGGGGAAGGTTGCTCCCTTTGGAAAATAATAGATTGCCTGCTTTTCTACTGAGAACAGCTGTGCTCTAATTTTTTTTTTCTTATTCAGTGTTGATTTCAACCATAAGCCTAACCTAACTGGTCAAAACTCCTGCCCCATTTACTAAATCTCTGCTAGCCTCAGCATGAATCAGAGAAGCTGAGGCAGAATCTCCAGTTGGGGACCAGTAGAACTCACACTGGCTACACCTCGGCCCCAGCCGTGTCACAGGATTGGCTGTGTTTCCTTGTCTTGGGGGGATGCTGGTTTAGGAGCGGCTAATGGATGGGTGGCTTTCATTGCTCCCTGTCATTTCATCCAATCAACTAAACATTCTTTTACAAAATGTATGTTTTCTGAAAAATGTACACTCTGTGTACTAAGTTCACAGCTGGGTAAACTAGTAGTAAATGTATTTTTGTTTGGTTTGGTTTCTTCATCTGAACAAGATTCATGTTCAGACTTGTTCGATGTAATGCAAGCTGGGCAGTTAAAACGAACTATCTACTTTGAGGGAGAGAGTTGACCTTGTGTCGTTCTTAAAGCCTTATAGACTCGATGGGTCACTATGAGGCAGTGAGTAGTTTAAGTTTGTGCTTTAAATATTTTTATTATTTTTTGCTATTTATTTTCTAATTAATTTTTATTCAGGATGACCCAAATACATTTCAGAGTAGGACTGATTTATACACTGTTCAAGGTGATGACCCTTTTGGAAACCTATAACTAGGTTTATATTCAGAGGTGCCTCTGGGTTAGTTCACATGGTCATGACCTAGATTATCAATTGGAAACAGACTGCAACCTAGTTCTTTAGGAAATCTATGTTGCTTCTCTCTTTTTCACTGTTGTAAACAATATGCACAATATTTGACAATTCATCATTTTCAGTATATAATTTAGTGATATAAATTAATTGATCATGCAACATCCTTACCTATAATAATTGTCAAATGTCCTCTCACCATAAATTGAAACTCACTGCTTTTGAAAAACTATTTTTGTTAGAGCTAGTGTATTCCCTCCCAGGTTAATGCTTCAACTCCCTCAACCTCTCAGAGATATACAGATGAAGCTACCTATTGCCTTAATGATTTAAATTCTGAGAAACAGGATATAGGATCATTATGAGTTGAAACAGATAGACTAGTAATGGGTTGTAGTATTTACAATACCTTGCCTTGTACAAGTACTATAAATTAATTTAGGCTGCCTTTCATGATAAAGAAAAAATTTAAGATGAAGACAAAGTAACACCATGTGGAAGCAAGGAACAGTAGTATAGACAGGTCTCCAAAAGCTCCCGGGCACTGGAGGGCTGTCAGGACATCTGGGCAGAGCTCACTCAGCAGCTTTGTGTTTATTGCTTCTCTCTGCTTGATGGAGAGGATGAAGGAGCTAGCCAGCTGTAAATGAAATACTGGAAATGTGACACACTTTAGGATCTAGTCTGTTAAGGCTTAGTCTGTTAAAACCCAAATGTAACATGTTAAAATTCCATTTAAACTTAATCAGTAAGAATGTCCTAATTCAGCAAGTTCATGGATGGAAGAAAAAACGTAGTGAGTGACAAGCCTCTGATTTCCTGTGATTCGTGTCTCCTTTTTCCTCTGGTTTCAAAGCCATTATAACTGTAACAAACCTGTTAACTATTCCTGTGAACCTGCCACATAATTGAGGGTATAGAACTTGCTTGTCCATCACCTCTTGTCTGTCTGTTTGTCATATTGTGATGGGTTGTGTGGTGCTTTGGTGCTGGAAGTTACGTCACTGGTATTTCAAATGCCAACAGGGGTAACCAAGTGAACCGGTTTCTGTGGGGCTTCCAGACTTAGAACAGACAACAACGAGGAACTCGTCTCCCCATGTTTGAGGAAGAAAGATGAAAACCCTATGCATAGCTTAGACACACTGTTAAATACTGAAAGTCTAAAGAATGGAGGGAGGACATTGTCAGAGATAGTGCCTGAGAATTGGCCACTGTGGAAGAGAGCGCTGGAAATGTGACTGAGGGGGAGCTGATTTCTCACAGTGGAGTCAACCATGAGTCTAATAAAGCCTTTGGGACCTGACCCTTTAGGGTCTTTATTAACTGGGCACAACTCAGTATAAGAAAAGACAGGTGAAACATCTGCTAATGACTGGAACTTAGAATGTGAGGAGTATGAAGCTAGGAAAATTTGAGATATTCAAAAATAAAATGGAACACACAAAGATAATTATCATAGATACTAATGAGCTGTAATGGACTGGTATTCACCACTTTGAACCAGAACAATCTTATCAGTTACTGTGTGTGGAATAACACAATCAGGAGTAATGGTGTGGCATTCATGGTCAAGAAGGACATTGCAATATCAGTCATGAAATGCAGTGCTGTCTGTGATAGGATTATATGTATCCACCTTTTAGAAAACCCAATCAATACAACTATTCTTCAAATTTCTACACCAAACACAAAAGGTAATAATGCAGAAATTAAAGAATTCAGCCAGTGAAATTCAATCAAAAATTGATCAAGTATGCAACCAAGATCGATAATTATTGGTGATTTGGATGCAAAAGATGGACAAAGAGGAAGGAACCGTAGTTGGAAATATGATCTTGGTGATAGAAACAAAGCTGGAGATCACATGGTAGAATGTTGCAAATCCAATTTCTTGTTCATAGCAAATACTTTTATTCAACAACACAGAAGTCAGCCATTACACATATGGACTACGTTCCCCAGAAGGAATACACGGAAATTGAATTTACTACCTCTGTGGGAAGAGATAAGAAACTCAACCTTAGCAGCTAAAACCAGAACAGGGGTTGACTGTGGAGCACACAATTACTTGCATGTGTGTAAGTTCAGGATAAAGCTGAAGAAAATTAACACAGGTCCACAGTCAAAATACAACCTTCAGTCTATGCCACCTGAATTTCAAACACATCTCAAGAATAAATGTGATTCATTAAACACTACTAGCAGAAGGCATAATGAATGATGTGTGGAAAGCCATCAAGGTCATCATTCTTGAAAAAACACAAGGTCATTAGAAAGACAGACAGAAAGAAAAGATCATAGTGAATGTCTGAGAGAGTCAGAAACTTGTTCTGAGTCATGGAATAACTAAAGCAAATAGAGGAAAGAATGAAGTCAAGGAGAAGAATAGAAAATTTCAAAGGGTAGCCCTAGAAAACACTGTCAAATATTATAATGAAATGTGCAAATATGTAGAATTAGAAAACCAAAAAGGAAGAACACTCTTAGCCTATGTTAAAATTAACAAGCTCAAGAAAAAATTCAAACCTTGAGTTTCAATTTTGAAAAATTATGTGGGAAAATATTGAATGATGCAGGAAGCATCGAAAAAAGATGGAAAGATTTCACAGTCACTGTACCAAAAATAATTAGTTGAAATTCCACCATTTCAGAAGGTAAGATATAATCAAGAACCAATATGCTGAAGGAAGAAGCTTAAGTGGTACAAAGTACATGAACAAAAACAAAGATGCAGGGATTGATGGGATACTAAGTGAAACATCTCAGTAAGCTGATGAAGAACTGGAAGCAGTCATTTTTCTGTGACAGGAAATTTGGAAGACAGCTAGTTGACCAACTGACTTCAAAGATTGATATTTGTGACCATTCCAAAGAAAGGTTACCCAACAAAATCTTCTAACTGTAGAATTTCATCATTGATATCCTGTGCATGGAAAATTTTGCTGAAGATCAGACATGGGAACTTTGAAAAGTTCAGGCCAGATCCAGAAGAGGTCATGGAAAAGGGGAATCATTGCTGATGTTGGACGGACCTTGGCTCACTTACTTACTTGTGTTTTATTGACTATGCAAAGGAAGTTGCCTGTGTGGAACATAAATTATGGATAACCCTGAGAAGAATGGGAATTCTGGAACATTTTACTGTGTTCAGGAGGAACTTGTACATTAACAAGAAGCAGCTGTGGAAACATAAAAAGGGCATACGTCTTGGCTTAAAATCCAGAAAGGCGTGCATCAAGGTTGTGTCCTCTCATCATACTTATTCTATTTGGATGCTGATCACATCACCAGAGAGGCTGGCTTCTATGAAGAAGAATGTGGCATTATTATTAGAGGATGGCTTATTAACAATATTGACATGCAGATGATATCATCTTATTTGCTGAAAGTGAGGAGGGCTTGAAGAACGTACTGATGAAGATCGAGGATGGCAGCCTTCAGTATGGATTACCGCTCAATGGACAGAGACCAAGCTATGTATTATAAGGTACAAACGGTGTTTTCCATTGCCTCATGTGCATGGGAAAATTTGGACACTGGATGAGAATTTCAAAGAAACATAATGCATTTGGACTGTCGTGCTGAAGAAGAATATTGAAAGTACCATGGACTGCTAAATGGACAAGCTAATCTGTCTCAGGAGAAGTGTGACCAGAGTGCTCCCTAGAGACAAGGACAGCAAGACTTCATCTCACATGCTCTGTAAAGACTAATCCGTGGAGAAAGACAGCATGCTGGCCAAGTGGAAGGGCAGGGAAAGGGGAAGGCCCTCCATCAGATGGACTGACACCTCAGCTACAGCAACGGGCTCAGGCAGGGGAACACTTGTACAACGGCCCCTGAGGCCATGCAGTGGTTCATTGTTTTGGGCATAGGGTCACTAATGACTCCGTGGAATCTTTTCCGGAAATAATTGATCAGGCCTAAGGAGACATTGGAATGAATACCTCCCAGCTGGGCGGGTATCACCTTTAGGTATTTTACACCAGAGAAATAGAAAACCCAAGCTTCCCAGAATGTGCCAGCCTTGCTTCACCAGGTAGCAAAGGCTGAGACAGGGTGTAGGAAAGGAGCGAGGGATCCCAAAGGAGCTTGGAATTGGAATACATGTGTTTATTGTAACAAGTAGGGCCACTTGCAACATGAATGCCCACAGAGACAGCAAAAGGGTAGGGACACGGGCGCATGTGTTCAGCAGGGTATGAATTTCAACTCTGTTGAAGAATGAGGTGCTCAGGTTGTTCCTCAAGTTACATCAATATTTTACCATCATTCTTCCAGAGCCCCAGGTGAGAACAGCAGTGGGGATTGAGGATGTCAATTGTACTGGTAGACTCGGGTGCAACCTTTTCAGCTCTTACCCAGCCTCTGCTTTCGTGTGGGAAACAAGCTACCATAGTGACAGGTGGGGCTAACGATCAGTTCTTTTTGCAGCTGCTCGAGTGAAAAAGCTCACCCCCAAGTTCCTGGATAACGTCTTCAGGAAGAAGCAGAGGGGAAATGCACTGTTAACCTCCACATTGAGGAGAGATGAACCCAACCCTCTGGGCACTTAGAGTGCCCTGTCTGGACAGCATGTTTCTGCAATTAAGGTAAAAATTAAACCTGGAACTATAGTTCCTCCTAGGAAACAATATCCATTGAAGAAAGAGGCTCTGGGAGGCATTTGTCCCGTGATTATAAAGTTCCTCCAATGCCGCTTCCCATACAACACTCCACTTCTCCTGGCAAAGAAACCCAGAGGTGGGTGAGTGCCATTTCCTCCAGGCCCTGTAACGTGTAAACAAGTCTGTGGAAGGCATGGAACTTAATCCTGCAACAACCCGACTCCCTGAGTCCAATATAGACTCTCCAACATGACTGTGTCGAGACCTTTGAATGGGTATTCTCAAGCCATATGAACTCAGATACCCCTTCTTCAGGTAAGGTGGTCCAATTTTAGATTTAAGTATACACCTGCTGATTTGGGTATAGCTGATACCATGAGCTTCACCTTAGAGAACTATAGGTGGATGAATGATGAAGATGGAATCCTCTTACCTAAAGCCCTGGTAGATGCAAAACCTGATAGCTGACACACTTGCACTCACCATGGTCAGGACTCTTTGGCAGACTCTATCAAACCAGGGTTGGTCGGTGACAACTTAAACCAAGAAATAGATCTAGCCAGTAGGAAATGTGGACTGTGCCAGAGAAATCATGCAAAAAAGAAACTCACCACAAATTAACCTCACCAAACGGTACCTGGAATAACAGCCATTGGCGGATTGTCAGAGAGAATTCACTCAACTGCCCTAGGATGGGGAGTATAGACTTCTAATAGTTCTGGTAGGTACCTTTTCTAGTTGAGTTGCAGTCTTTCCCACCAGGACTGAGAGATCTTCTGAAGTTGCTAACACCCTATTAAAAGAAAGTATTCCCAGCTATGGCCTGCCAACCACCCTGCAGAGAGACAATGGAATGGCTTTTGTGTCTGAAATAACCCAACAAATGAGTAAAGCTTTGTAAATTGAAAGAAAGTATCACACTGGGTGGATGCCCTGGTCATGAGGAAAAGTTGAATGGGAAGATTACACTCTGAAAAGTACAGTGGGGACACTCTGTCTGGAAATTCAGCTAAAGTTCTCAGGTACTGCTTTTCCCCCAAAAGCAGACTCAACTTGAGTTCCTATGCAATTGAATATAGGAAGAAACATTTTCAGGTGACTGGCCATGTGGATGATTTTCAGTTAGAAAAATCTGTTGATGCAAAGGCCTACATGAAGCAGTAGGCTCGAGTTTTGTCTATACAGCCTAACTACCCCTTCCTAGATCTCCTATGGTTCCTACTAGTTCTCTACAGATATCTAGTCAGAAGACTGGGTCCTGTTGAATGTGTGGAATAATCCCCCCTCACAGGAATAGTCCACAAGCAAAGTAACGGACCCTTCAACTTACTCCTGAACACGCTGACTACTGTGAAGCTTGAAATATTCAAGCTTTGATTAAAAGATTAAAGCTTGAAAGATTCAAGCATTCTGGAAAGATTTCTGGATATACCATATCCAAGTGAAACCAGTCAAATCTGAATAATGGAATGCAAAACCAATTTATGGACCATTGTTGGATGAAGCAATGCTTTATGTGGTCTTCATCGTAATTCTAATCAACATTCAAGGGGCTCTGGCCCATCATGGTATTCTTCTCTAGAGAGATGAGAATGTTGGGGTATATTCAGCTGACAACATGGTGAACATTTCAGACTTCTGTGTAGCTAGCAGCACCTATGGGAAGCAAACCCTCAATCCATGAATAATAGAAACCAACACAGATATCTCTGTCTTAAATAAATCTCATAAGTATGAGATAATTCACATGAGCAGTAGGAAATGATGTTGTTGTTGTTACATGCCTTTTGTGGATTCCATAATGACCGTACACAACAGAACAGACCACTGCCAGGTCCTATGCCATCATTACAATTGTTGCTGTATTTAAACCACTGTTGCAGCCACTGTGTTAATCCATCTAAATGAGAGTCTTCCTATCTTTGTCTGCTCCACTACTTTACCTTCTCCAGGGACTGGTCTCCCCTGACAATAAGTTCAAAGAATGTGAGGCTAATTATTTCCACGCTAGCCTCCTAGGGTTCATTCTTGGCATACGTCTTCCAAGAGTGGGTTGTTTGTCCTTTTAGTGATTCATGGAACTTTTAATATTCTTCACTAGCACCATAGCTCAAACAAATAAATTCTTGTTTGGTCTTGCTTTCTCAGTGTTAAACTTTCACATAGATATGGGACTGTGGTTTGAGTCAGGCCCACCTTTTCTTTGGTGTAACATCCTTACTTTTCAATACTCTAAAGAGATCTTGTACAGCAGATTTACCTAATGAAACACATCTTTTGATCTCTTGCTTCCATAAGCATTGATTATGGATCCAAACAAGACAAAATCTTTGACAACTTCAATCTTTTCTCCATTTATCATTATATTATCTATTAATCCAGTTGGAAGGATTGTTGGTCTTCTTTACACTGCATCATAATCCATAGGGAAGGCTCTTATCCTTAATCTTCATTAGCAAGGAATTCAAATCTTCCATCTTTTCAGCAAGCAAGGTTGTGATATCTGCATATCAGAAGATGTTAGTAAGCCTTCCTCCAATACTGATGCTTCATTCTTCTTGGTATAATACAACTTTTCTCATGCTTTTCTCAGCATACAGTTTGAATAAGGATGATGAGATGCTATAACCCTTTTGCATACATTTCCTGATTTTAAACCCGATTTCAAATGCTTCTTCTGGTAGCACAACTACCTTGGGATCCATGTGGAAGTGTTGTATGTACACAATAAAGTGTTCTGGAATTTCTATTCTTCTCAAGGCTGTCCATAGTTTGTTTTGAGCCACCCAGTTGATTACCTTTGCATAGTCATTAAAACACAAACAAACATCTTTCTGGTATTCTCTGCTTTGAGTCAAGCTCCATCGGGCAGCAGCAAAGATACCCCTTGCTCCAGGCCTACTCGGAATCTGTCATGAGCTCCTGGCAGCTTCCTGCCAATGTACTGCTACAACTGTTGTTGGATGATATTCAGCAAAATTGTACTTACATGGGATATCAATGATAAAGGTCTATAGTCTGAGCATTCTGTTGTGTTACCTTTCTTAAAAATGGGTACAAATATTGATATCTTCCATCCAGTTGACCAAGTAACTGTCTTCTAGATTTCTTGGCATAGATGAGGAAGTGCTGCCAGTGCTTCATCAGCTTATTGAGACATGTAGTTGGTATTTTATTGACTCTCCAAGCCTTGTTTTGGGCTAATGCTCTCAGTGCAGCTTGAACTTCTACCTTCAACACCACAAGCTCTTACTCCTGTGCTACCTCCTGAAATGGAAGAATGTCAAACAGGTTTCTGTCTTTTCTGCTCACTGACTCTGTGTACTCTTTGGAGTTTCCATAGATGCTTCCTGCATCACTCAATATTTTGCCCAAAAACTAATTCAAGAATGCAACTCAATGCTTGATTTTTTTCTGGAATTTTTTTCCCCAGTTTAAGATACGGTGAGTATGTTCTCCCCTTTTGGAAATGACTCTCTGCTCTTTGCACATCGCATTATACTATTTGACTTTCTCTTCTTCAATTTCCTCTCAACATTTTCTATTCAGTGTTTTGACTACTTTATTTTTACCATTTGCATTAGCTACTCTACAATTAAAATTAAATTGGAGAGTGTCTTCTGATATCCACTTTGATCTTTTCATTTTCCCCATCTTTTTAATGGCCTTGTACCTTTCTCATGATTGGTGTTCTGATGTTCTCCCAGGGCTCACCTGGTCTCCTGTCACTGGTGTTAAATATAGCAAGGATTATCTTGAGATGCTATCAAAATTCAGGTGGGTTAGACTTAAGGTTGCATTTTGGCTCTCTTTAATTTGTTTTAATTTTCTTCAATTTAACCTGAATTTATGAGAAATTGATGGTCTGTTCCATAGCCACCTATGGACCTAGTTTTAACTGCTAATATTGAGTTACTCCATTGTCTCCTTCGAGAAATGTAGTCACTATATCCGTATATTCCATTTGGAGAAGTCCATGTGGATCATAAAGATTTGTGTTTTTGGAGAATAAAACTTCTAAGAGTAAGTACTTTGTCTTGCAATGTTCTATCCTGTGATCTCCACCTATGTTTGTATAACCAAGTTCACGTTTTTCAACGATTACTGCTTCCTCTTTGTTTCCAATTGTTTTCATTTGGATCACCAATAATTATCAATGCAGCTTGATTGCAAGTTGATCGTTTCAATCTGAAGACATTGGTAGAATTCCTCAATTTCTTCATCATTAGCATTCTTGGTTGTTTCATTTATTTGAGTAAAGCTGTAGTGACTGTATTTCCTTGATGGCTGTTAGATATAATCCTATCACATAGCACATTGTACCTCAGAATGGATCATGAATGGCCTTTCTAACAATGGATCCCATGCCATTCTCAGCTTCGTAAACTGCATGATGTTTTCATTCCAAATGGCCAATGCAAATCCATTTCAGCTCAGTAATGCCTTGAAAATCAATCTTTACACATTCTATTCAATATTTAATGACATTCATTTTCTTAGATTCATACTTTCATGTTCTAAGTTGTTATCATTAGTAAAAATTTTGCAACTATTTCTTTTTACCTTGAGTTGTGCCCCCTCAGGAAACGAAGGTCAGGAAGGCTTTCCTTCCACAGGCTTTACTCGATCTATGTCAGCACAGGTGACTACTTTGAGGCAGCAGCTCCTCCTCAGTCACATTCCAAGTGCCCTCTGACTGATGGTCCCCCACATTGGCACCATCTCCCATGATGTTCTGATTCCATTCATCAGGACTTCAACATCTGACAGTGTTTTGATTCTATGCATAAGGTTGTTGATGGCTAGTCCTCCAACGTGAGCATCCAGTTCCTTGTTTTTAAACTGTCCTTCTCTGGAAGTCAGGCTGAAACCTGTTCATTTGGGGTGCCCCCTGTGGCTTTTGAGATATCTGGGACATAAGTCCCAGGATTCTAGCAACACGCAGGCCACCACAGTACAACCAAATGAGAGCCCAGTAGTGGAATGGGGATGATAGAGGGTGTGAAAGATTTGGGCCACTTTGATCAAATATCAGAAATGTGACATAGTTTCAGATCCATTCAGACGTAGTGTGCTAATAACCCAAATGTAGTAGCCACCACCCCTAGTTATCTTTCTCTGCAATGCCTTAATAAATAGCAATTAAGTTATTTTCAGAAAATATATATTTTTAATTCCCCAAATAGAATGTAAGCCTAAATCTATTTGAAATCTATCGGGCTACCATAGTTTAGAAAAAAGATTATTACATAGTTGTCCTCATTTTCCATAAATACATTAGTAAACTTTAAGGAAACACTTCTTTCATGGGACTAATTGTATTAGTTGTGATCCTTATATTGGAGGGTCTGAGAATGCATAAAGTATTTTATCAATACAGGTGGGTAGGTGCCAACTAAGTTTCAATATGTGATGGTTCAATTTGTGTATCATATTAGCCAGATTGTTGTTTCTAAGTTTTGGTTAAACATTAATCTAGACAAATTTTCCTTTATGGAATAATTGTATGTGATTAAGTTAGAAAGCAGTCACTCATTCACTGTCATCAAGTAAATTCTGACCTCAAACCTATAGGCATTAATGAACTGTAAGTAGATCATATTACCTTCAATAATGTAATATACTATTTTGCTATTGCTAGATGAGAATATTATCTAGAAGCCAAGACACATCAAAGAACCAAAGAACCTCTAGAACTACTGGCAAAGAAGAAAAGGACACAGTCAGGACCTTAGTTTGGACTTTTACCCTCCAAAATTATGGTAGCAGTACTAGGTAGCTACGTCAAAAAAATAACTGAAAAACAAGAGTCACAGAAGCATGCCTTACAATTAGGTGGTGGTATAAGGACAGTGCACACAAACACTGATTATAAAGACCCCAACATATCTGATTGTGCCCGTAATAATAAACCATTCATCACATACAGCAGAAGAGATGTTAAGAAAATAGAAAGTTTTAGGGGACATCAGAAAATTATCTGCATGGTCCCCTGGCTCTGGGCCAAAGACACCTGATTGGTGGTGGTGCTCTGATATCAGTCAGGGACAGAGCCAACTTGAAGCCCTTTGTTCATCCTGGCTTGTTGCCTGGATTGCGGCCAGAGCTGTTTCATGCCTAGGGTAAATTTTAAAAAAAGAAAATTATCTGCATGGTCTATATAGGAGAGCAGAATGAACACTGTCAAAATACATCAGAATTGCTCTTCTCCTTCACTCTCAAACATGATTCAAAACTGGAAACCTAAAGAAAAAAGCTTCACAATCAAACCAACTTAATTCAGCAGGAAGATTGCTGTCAAGGTGCAAGGAAGTAGCAGCCAGAGGTTTTCCCTGAGGCCATTGTAGGTGCAAGCCAGAGCCTTGAGGAGACTAAGGTGCACTTAGCAGAGAGCTACATCCCCTTCCCAGGGGGGATTTCAAATTAATTCATGCTGGCTTAATGCTTTGCTGATAATTGAATGTCCACTCCAAGTACTTGGAGAAGACCACTAGTTCGCAGTCAAATATTCAAAATTCTTCCTGCACACCATTAACTCATATATTTGAGTAAAAATAGCTTTTTTCAGAATGTCTTAGTTGGCTAAATTGGAACGTTTTTACATATGATTAAAAATGTTACATACGTTTTTACATATGATTAAAAAATTTTTGCTTCCTTCTCTATTCCCAAATTATTAATCTGTAGGTCACAAGGAAGTTTCCTGAGTAAGGAATGTAGGACTTAAGATTAATTTTATGATTCTTATTTATGTATGTATGAATTTATTTATGATGTTTTACCTCTTCCTTAAGGGGGTATCTTGGATCTCAATTAAATAGTTGCTGTTTGGCATTCATACATTCTCTTACAGCACATAGTAAATATACGAAAATCACAGTCATTGTTGTTCCTTATGCTATTCTTTAAAATTTGAATAATTTAATCACCAATACCATGGTGTGATAGGCTGGGTTGACTAGAGAAACAAAACCAGTGGCACTCAGAATGCTTTATAACAAGAAGTAATTATATATCAAGAAAGAGTCCCATCCCAGTCCAACTAAAGCTCATAAGTCTGGTACTAGTCCATATTCCCTTGTTAGCTTCATACAGCCACATGCAATGATGTGGAATGCAGGAAGATCACAGGCTGGTAGGTACAAGGTCAGGTGGATCCAAGGTCGGTAGAAATATGGTAGGGCTCAGGCAGCTCTCAAGGTCAGCAAGCAGGAAGGTCAAAGGGGACCAGAGAGAGAAGGGAAGGTTCTCAGGGTCTTTCTTCCTCATGAGAAGGCCACACCCACAAGGAAGCACCATCAGACTGTGATGTGATTGGCAGGTTGGATACCACCCGTACATTTTCATACAAGTTGACATCAGTATCTCCATCCACCACAAAGATGTTTCCAAACTTATTTTGCTTACAGCTTAATTTTCAGGGGGAAAAATACTTATCACCATTTAGCAAGTAAGAACTGTTGTATTATTGCCTCTATTCTAGGGTACAGAACAGGGACTGCTTTTGAAGCCCCTTGAATTATTTCAGCACTCTCGGGTGGCAGTATCTCCCACTTTGGAAACACTGACTCCAACAATCATCAGAACAAAGGGACTGACTGTGTCTACTCTTCCACAGCGCTATACTGTGTACAATTTCACCATGACCCAGAACTGAATAAGCACTAGATCTAGGTGGGAACACTGCTAATTCGAGTGTCCTTGACATTGTCTGGTTAAGGGAGCACAAATTGCTTGGTGTTAATTGGTTGATGAATAGGCTATATGATATCAGTGGAAAAGAAAGAGAAGGTAATTTGTTTTATACCCCTGACCTCTATAAGACTAAGTTAGTTTTCTCAGTTCCCACAAAGAAAGTCATAAATAAAAGCCTTTATCAAATGTGAACTTAACAAAAAACATATCATAATGCAATTGACAAAAATATTTTCTGAAAATACAAAATCTGAAGTAAGTATGAAGATATGAATTAAAGGCAGAAATTGTCAACACAGAAATTGTGTGCTGAGCACCTTTAGAAAGGCAGCAAATCTTTCAGGCGTACCAGTAAACCTTCTCTAGGGTGCTCGACCCAGGATACCTTTACAAACATCTTCCATCACCGTCTCATTTTTCATAGATACCCTTTCCTCAAATTTAGCAGCCGGAAAGGAGGAAAAGGAATGGAAATCCTTATGGGATTTATAATATTTCTTCTGCCTACAAAACCAAGGCCCAGCACACACCCTCCCACTCCATTCTGGGTGATGCCCTGTGGCATTAAGTCAAAGAGGCCTGGATGGCATGGAAGGGGCAGTGAAGTCCACAGGGGCGAAAAGGGAAGGGTTGTTTAATGAGGCCGGCTTCCTAACTGTCCTGTGCTGTTTCTGAAAGGAGCCCCTGGGACTCTGGATGGTACTTGGATCAAGTTATAACTTAATGAAGGGCACTGGTGACATCACTTCCCGACTGGGGGGCTGTAGACCACACTGTGTGGCCATGTGAAAGGTCTCCAGTTTTGAGTGGGGCCCAGAACAAGAAGAGGCTCTGCAAACAGGTTCAGGCTGCTGTCCAAGCTGCTTTGCCACTGAGACCATATGATACAGCTGACCCAAGGGTGCTGGAAGTGTCAGTTGTAGATAAAGATGCAGCGTGGAGTCTTTGACAGGTGAATCACAGGGTAGACCATTGGGATGTTGGAGTAAAGTCCTGCCAAAACAGCTATTGGCCTAGTACTGGGCCTTGGTGGAGACTGAACGACTCATCATGGGCCACCAAGTCAACACAAGGCCGAAACTACCCATCGTGAACTGGGTATTGTCTGACACACAGAGTCATAAAGTTGGATGTGCACAGCAACACTTCATTGTTAAATGGAAGTAGTATATAGTGATTGGGTTGCAGGACCTGAAGGGAAAAGTAAGCTGCTTGAAGAAGTGGCTCAAATGCCCACAGTCTCCACCCCTGATATAGTAGATTCCTTCTCCCAGTCTGTACCTATGGCCTCCTGGAGAGTTCCTTATGATAATTTAACCGAAGAACAGAAAAGTCATCCTTGGTTTACAAATGGCTCTGCATGATATCTCCACTCCTAAGGGGATAGCAACAGCACTACAGCCCCTTTCTGGGATTTCCCTAAAGGACAGTGGTGAAAGGAAATCCTACCAATGGACAGAACTTCGAGCAGTGCACCTGGCCATTCAGTTTGCAACAAAAAATGGCCAGATGTGAGACCATATACTGATTCATGGGCTGTGGCTAATGATTTGGCTGGATGGTCAGGAATTGGAAGGAACATGAATAGAAAAGTGGTGACAAGGAGATGTGGGGAATAGGTATGTGGAAAGTCCTCTCTAAATAGGCCAAGAAAGTAAAGATAATCATGTCTCATGTGAATGTTCACCAAAGGGTTAACTCTGAAGAGGAAGACTTTAACAATCGAGTGGATAAGATGACACACACTGTGGAGACTAGTCCTCCTCTTTCCTCTGCCACTCCTGTCATTGCCCAATGGGCACATGAACAAAGTGGACATGGCAGCAGGGATGGAGGTTATGCATGGGCACAGCAACATGGACTTCCACTCACCTAGGCTGACTTGGCCACTGCCACTGCTGAGTGCCCCATTTGCCAGCAACAGAAACCAACATTAAGTCCAAGATATGGGACAATTCCTCGGGGAGATCAACCAGCAACTTGGTGGCAGGTTAACTACATAGGACCACTTCCATCATGGACGGGACAGCGTTTTGTTCTTACTGGAATAAACACCTACTCTGGATATGGATTTGCCTTCCCTGCATGCAATGCTTCTGCCAAAACTGCCATTCATGGACTTACAGAATGCCTCATGCACCGGCATGGCATCCCACATAGCATTGCTTCAGATCACGGAACTCACTTTACAGCAAATACAGTGCGGCAATGGGCCCGTTCCCATGGAATCCACTGGTCGTATCATATTCCTCATCATCCTGAAGCTGCTTTCTTGATAGAGCAATGGAATGGGCTCCTAAAGACACAATTATGGCACCAACTAGGTGGCAACAACTTGCAGGACTGGGGGAATGTTCTCCAGGAAGCTGTATACGCTCTAAACCAGCGGTCAATATATGGTGCGATGTCTACAATTGCCTGAATTCATGGGTTCAGGAACCAAGGGGTGGAAGCTGGCGTGGCACCACTCACTATTACTCCTAGGGATCCACTTGCAGCATTTTTGTTTCATGTCCCAGCAACCCTGTTTTCCTCAGTCCTGGAGGTCCTGATCCTGAAGGAAGGACCTCTCTCACCTGAAACACAGCACGGATTCCACTGAACTGGCAGCTGAGAATGCCCCCTGTCCACTTTGGGCTTCTCATGCCTTTGGATCAACAGATCAGTAAGGGTGTCACTATATTGAGTGGTATGATTAATCTTGATTACAAGGAGAAATTGGACTGGTGTTACATATTGGAAGTAAAGAAGAATATGTCTGGAATTCAGGAGATAGGCCATCTTTTAGTACTACCATGGCATGTGATTTTAGTAAATGTTAAATTACAGCAACCCAATACTGACAGGATGCCTAATGACCCAGACCCCTCAGGAATGAAGGTATGGGTCATCCCAGAAGACCAAACAAAAAAAAAAAAAAGAAAAAAAAAACACAGTCAGCTGAAGTGCTTGCCAAGGGCAAAGGTAATACAGAATGGGTAGTTGAAGAAGGCAGTTCTACATATCAGTTTCGGTCACGTGATCAATTGCAAAAGCAAGGCTTGTAATCATCAGATTATTTTCTTTATATATGCTTAATGAATATCTTCCCTTTGCTCATGAATGATGTATCAGATACAGTTAGATTCATTGTGTTTTCATTTATATGTATCATAGATGTTTGATATTAAGTATAAGTGTGATTTCATTAGTATCTGTAAATTACATGTGGCTAAGGAATTGTGTACAGGTGCCAAGTTGGCAAGGGGTGGATTGTGATAGGTAGGTTTGCTGTGCCAATCTGGACAATAAACACATGTGAGATTAATACGGTTACAGTTTAATTGAAGGACAAAGAGCCTCACCTCATCTATCTCTTGCTCTCTGATGATCAGATATTATGCAGCTGCCTTAGCTAGCTGTCTGCCCGAATTTGTAAGCTACACAACCTCTGGGACACCCAACCCATGTACCTTGTCGCACTAGTTTGCTGCTCCTTCGAGACCTGCTTTGCCACACTGCTACTGTACACATCACTTGAGCTGGGCACTGTCAGACCCTGTCATCTGGCTGACTGTTGGTGACCGGCCCTGCTGTTTGCTACCTGTGGCCAGACTGCCTGTATTGCTCTACAGATGACTTAACTGTCTGCTTCCTTGACTTGCACCCAGCAGGCCTCAGGAGTGGAAGGACTGCCAGTGTGTTAACTGTCTCACCAAGTGAGTTGAACTGAGCCCTCTGTACTGCTCTGTGGACTAATTAGCTGTTTATTTCCTTGTGTTATATATATATATATATATATGTGTGTGTGTGTGTGTGTGTGCGCGCGCATGCGCACACGTGCCCGAGCGTGTGTGTTTCAGGGACATGTATTAATTTTTGTAGAAAATATCCGTATAGTTAATTATTTGGCATAAGCCAGTTTATTTATATCCATATAGCTACAAATCTAGACCTCTATGCGTATTTAATTTCAGAACCCTATAATACAGAAATCAGGGCTGTCATTATTACTCACCAACAATGAGACTTTGAATTATGTAATTTTCTCTGCATACTAAATTAATATGTGCTGTTGTTTTTGTTGCAGTTGATGTTTATTATCACTGTTTTCTTTTTAATATAAGGTAGTGTTTAAGCACAGTATTGTGGTATGTAGTAGATGTGAAAAGGTGCACGGGTAGTGTAGTGGTTAGGCATTGGGCTGCAGTCTGCATGGTTGGCAATTTGAAACCACTAGCAGCTCCAAAGGAGAAAGACTGAACTTTCTTCTCTAGTCAGTTTCAGAAATGTACAGGCAGTCACTAAGAGTCAGCACTGATTCGATGGCAGTGAGTTTTTTGAATGAGTATTTGTGAACGTTTATCAATATTTTTTTGAGAATAAAATAGTAAAGGAGAGGGAGAAAATGGCTGTCTGGGTCCTAGTCATGTTTTTCTTAAAGGGCTAACTGGCTTTGCATAGGTGTTCATCGTGAGTGACTCAGCTCAGTTGGGAAGTAAGAAGCCACAAGCATGGAATCCTGTCCCAGGTGAGGCTTTGATGAAGGTGTGAACTTTGCCTTCTGGGATCACGTGGTTAGGTGGAGGACACATTGAGCAAGTTTGTTCATCTTTGGTGAGCCAGGTCTAGTCTCAGACAGTCCCTGCTTTTCTCAATTAAGCATGCAGATGCAGGTTACCTATTCAAGGAATAGCTTGAAAGTGGTAGTTAGTGCTTTCAATGCAGATATCAACGATGACTGCTTATCCCTAATCAAACAAATGGTAGTTTCTCTAGTGAGGTGTGCACTCAAAATATATCCCACCTCACTCCTACTTGATTAGCACAATAGAAAACGAACTACAAAATATGCCTATCGCCATCGGTATAGAGGCTAGCATGTACAACACATCACAAACTTGAGGACTGTGGCTAGAGGGCCATATTAATCAATAGCACCATGTGGTCTAAACAGAGATGCGGGCTGTCCTTGTTGATAGACTGGTAAGCCTCTTAACTTGGACTAATGCAGAACTGTTATATGACCCAGGGATTTCAACCAAAGATAGGCTCAATGAAGAGACAACATATTAGCACCACATCTGAGGAATCTTGTGGTCAAATATAAGAAAACAAAAGATAAAAATTGAATCTCATAATTTTAAGATAAAATAACATTACATTTTGAAGGAAAAAACATGTCAATATAGTTCTGAGTTTTGTTTTTCTATGTAAACTCTTGAAGTAAGATTATGATGGTAGAATGACTAAATGATTCCTGGACAAAATTAACATGAAAGAATAGTTTTATATACGATGAAGTTATGATGTCTTGCTAGAAAGTCACAAAGATGCTTGTATGGATACTTATAAGTTTATCATCCATGGATTTGGTGTGAAAAATAAAAACCATAAATGAAGACTCTAACCAAAATATTTATAAAAAGAAATATATGCACAATAGAGGAAAAAAGGAGAAAATATTGAGGATATGTGAATAAAAAGAAACACTGGGAATATAGAATTTAAAAAAAACATCTATATAGATGACTGCAAGACAAAAATTAATATTTGCTTTAATAAAAAACACAAAGTATATCAGTCAAACAAATCCGCTTGCATCATGCTATCTGGTAGTGGCCCTATGAGGCAGGACAGAACTTCCTCAAAGCTTTTTCAAAGATGTCAGCTGATTGCCAGATGTCTCCCAACGGAACAGCTCATGGGTTCAAACCACCCGTCAGCGGCTGCGTGCTTTAACCACTGTACCACTAGGGATCTTATAAAAACCATGGACGTGAATGTATTTAAAACATTGACACTGGGATGAAGGAGACAATGGATGCATTGTACAGATCTCAGATTATGGAAGCAAAGACAAATGATGATGCTGGAGATTATTTGTTGGAAAATTAACATTTTGTTTTGTAGTAAGCAATAAAAATATGTATTTTATTATTATCAGAAATGCACATTCTCTCCAGAAAGTACTTTCCCAAACATCGTAGCTCATGTGGAAACCCTATGAATTTTCAATTACCTGCTTTATTCTTTTCTTCAAAACACTTATTACATGACCTTTTGTTTCTTTGCTATTGAACGTTCTTTTCACAAAATAATGACTGTATGCATTTTAATAAGAAATGTACTTTATCTATTTGTTTTCATTGTTTTATCTCATTACTAGAAAGAAATAATAAACAGTGGATAATCAATATATTTATTGAATTAATGCATGAGTTCCAAGATAGAGGATTTAATAGTTAATGAAGTAGAAAAGCACAATATTTTATCAAAGTTAGCCATGGAAATTATAAAATCAATAGTAGTTTGCCCATACCGGGGGGAAAAAAAAGTAAAATGCATAAAAGAAGTGACAAAATGACATAAATTCAAATATAGAGTCAACCAAAGTCATACATAAACGTTTTAATATTTTAGACTGCTGGTTGTAGCTCAGTTATGTACAGAGCACCACTTGCCTTGCCCACTCAGGCCCAGGGCTTTGCTTAAGGCTTGTTTTTGCCTTCTGACTTCATGAGGACATGTTAGCCACCGTTGAGCATCTTAGGCAGACCGCATCTACACAGAGCTAGTTCTGACACACTTGTTTTTGCTTTTTTCAATCAAGCAGGCAAGGTAGTTACATAATCTGATGTCAATTTGCGAAGGGGTGGGTTCTGGCCTGTCAATCAGGTCACAGCTTGATGACTGCTTTATCTTCCTGCTGAGAAGACACAGGGAGCTACACCAGAGAGAGAATAGCCACATGGAGACCCCTGCCAGCGTTGGGATGCTTCCACTGCCACTGGTTTCACAAGGCTTTCCTCCCACTGGGCTGTGATCTTCCTGCATTCAGGGTCATTGCATGTGTTGGGTGAGTCTGAAGAGGAATTTATAGATTGGTTTTGGAATTTATAGGCTTGATCTGGACTGTGCCTGGGATGTTTTCTCAATATAGAAAAGCTTTTGCTTATACACATACAAATCCCGAGTGTCTCAGGATTTGTTTCTATAGTCAACCCAGACTAACACAGCAGGCAACTGCAGATTTTCCTATTAAGGAACAGTTTAAAGCCACAAGTTCTTGTTTAATACAAATACAAAAGATGGTCTTTCAAATCTGTAAACCATACCTCCAAAGAAACAAAGGATGGTGAATTTAATTGGACCCACTAGTAAGGTAGAGGAGCAATATGTTTCTGAACTCATTCTGAATGCATTGGCATAACCAATAACTCATACCAAAATGGGACTATAAGGACAAGTGTTGAGGCTCAAATTTATAACACATAACACAATGTAGAGCATATTAATAATTAACTGCATATCATATACTATATTGGAAATTATATCTGACAATATTGAAACTTAGGAACAGTTTTAATTAAATATAGTTGTGTTTTGCCTTTTTGACAACTTTACTATTTTTTATAAACTCTTAGGGACTGCTTAAACAATAAAGAGAAAATCACTGTGTTGATTTTAATATATGTGCCAATTTGGGTAGGTTATGCTTTTTGATTGCTTGTTAAAACACTCTTCCATATACAGTTCACCTACATAAAGCCAATTATACTTTATAACATTGGTGGGCCTCAACTGCAAAAACACATTGCTGAATTTTGATTTGAGGGGTGAGAAATCTGAGGGGTTTTAAAAAAGAAAAGCGTTTTTGTTTTTATAAAAATCATCAGTATTAGCTAATAATATCAGACACCTTAACAAATCGAGAAGTGCCCGTTATTCCATTAAGGGTGAGTTAATTGGATGTTTGACTAGTATGGGCCATGAAGAATGTTATAGATATTCAAATGGCCTTTGTCAGGAAAACTACTGGTCTACCTGCTCAGAAATACAACTGTGAGTGCAGTGAGTAAGAACTCTACAACACCAACCAAAAGGTCAATGGTTCTAGCCTCTCATCTCCATGGGATAAAGATATGCTAGTCAGCTTCCAGAAAGATTATAGAGTTACTAACCCTGTGAAGTAGTTCTCCTCAATTTCAAAGGGTTTTAATGAGTCAGAATTGAGTCTAAAGTGGTATGTGTGTGTATTAGTCTGGATAGACTAGAGAAACAAATTCATAGACACTCGTATGTGTATAAGAAATAATTTTATATACAAGAGCAATTGAATATTGGAAAACATCCCAGCCCAGTTCAGATCAAGTCCATAAGTCTGATATTAGCCCGTATATCTGATACTAGTCTATAAAGTCCTCTTCAGACTCACAAAACACATGCAACGCTGGCAAATGCAGTACAATCACAGGCCAGTGGGTGGAAAGTCTTGTGGATCCAGTGGCAGTGGAAGCATCTCAGCGCTGGCAGGGGTCTCCACATGACTCCTTCAGCTCCAGGGCTCTAGCTTAGCTCCATGTGTCTTCTCAGCAGGAATGACTCACATGGAGTAAGTTTGTCCCACCGCCAGAGAGCTATGCATCTCCTTGGCATCTCCAAATGAGGTCATCAACCAGCAAGCTGATTGATAGGCTAAACTCCACCCCTTCACTCTTCATCTTCTCAAACTGACAGCATTATGTAACTACTACAGAATGTGTGTGTGTGTGTGTGTGTGTGTGTGTGTGAGAGAGAGAGAGAGAGAGAGAGGACATGCCTTCACTTGTCATTCTATTTGATTATGGATTGTGATTGTTAAAGGGTTAGTGTCCTGTGTGTGTGTTGTGTCCATCTCTTACAACATATCAGAGAAGCAGATAACATAATGTAATAAGAGAAGGTAGAGACTGTACAACATGGAAATCGCCAAGGCAGGAGACATAGAAGCCACAAGACCCCACAAAGAAAGAAAGCCCTCCTCCAACGTTGCCTCACTGAATTCAGACTTATAACCGCATACATTTTGACAAAATGCATTTGTTTGTTAAATGCGTCCACATATAGAGTTTCTCTTATAGCAGCACTGGATAATAACGGTAATAGTTCTCTATTGGACCATTGATACATATTTTAAATCATCCGCATGTTTAGCCACACAGACCTATTTCTAGAAAATGAAATCCTAAACACAGAAGTTAGGATTCTTAAGGCATATTTTGAGAGGAACACAATCCAAACCATTGTGCTCCCAGCATCTAACTGTGTCAGTGTGTTCAGTCTGGGGGTGGGGTGGGGTGGGGTGTGTGTCGGACACCACCCTTTATGTTTCTTTCCTGATAACAACACAAGCCAATCGTTATGAATACCACTTTTAAAGGTGATAAGACAGCCAACTATGCTTGTATTTTAAACATGCTTCATACAAAATAAAAGCAGTTAAATCTTTCAAAATGTACAATACAAGGCACATGAGCTCTAATGTTCTCTTGGACACCGATTTTCGTTAAACACAAGTCAGTATAGGAAGAAAAGTTACATACTTTTTAAATAAAAGAAAGCAGGAAGTGTGTGGGCAGGGCTTTGCATGACAGAACTCAGAAGTCTGGTGATAAATAATCATTATTTAGAATATCATTTGATGCTTTTTTCCAGAGTAGAGAGGAGAGGTTGTTTTTCAGACACTGAGAATAGATGAAACTTTTTTTATTAAAGAAAATGTTAAGCAAAGGCTGTAACATAAGACAAAAAAGAAAGAGACTAAATAAATAGTACTAATTGAAGGACAGATTAAATTGTTTAAATTATGAGTAATATTAGAAATCATGTAAAATATTTCAATGAAACTTAAAAATAATTTCAGATAAATTATAATTATTAACGGCTTTACATGATTAACTTTGAAGCTATATATAAAATAGGGGGATTCCAAAGAAGTCACATTATTCTTACTAGTCAACCAATATTCAATATTTATTACCTGGTGAATCCCTACTTTGGGTTATACTTATAGAAATAAATATATACATAACTCCTATCTTATGGTTCAGCCTTGTGAGAGATGATTTTATTAATTAAGAAACATTAATTAAGTACCCTATACCCTGCAACAGACATTTTTTTAAATGTTGGAGGTATGGTTGTGAATAGAAGAAATCAAACCAAAGTCACTGATATACCAACTTATAGTGACCCTGTAGGACAGAGTAGAATTGTCCCTGTGGATTTCTGAGTCTGTAAGTCTGCTGTGTTGGGAAGCCTGATCCTTCTACCCAGGAGTGTACAGTGGGTTTGAACTACCGATTTTGCAGTTAGCGGTCCACCCGGAAACCCACTACACAACCCCAGCTCCTTCTGTGATGGACGAGAATAGAGAGATTAGGCAAGGCCCTTTTGATAACTCTATACTAATCATAATGGTATAGCTGAACAAGTAAATAAACAAAAACCACACTACCCTACCTTGTTAATAACTAATTGCCAGGCAGAAAACCTTATTAAACAAGGCATATACTGGTTGAAACGAACTGAAAATAAATCATAATGAAGGACGTATTGGTAATAAAAAGTTGGGAATCATCTCCAAAATTTTGAAGTTGTTTCTTGAAAATTCTGAGGACTTAGATAGAAAATGAGAGGCAGATAATTACCACTAGTTTACACAGACAGCAGCTATTTCCAAAGCAAAGGATTAGCATATTCCTAGTTTCCCTGCTAAAGAGGAGACTCCTGGTTGATCTTGGTTTAGAAAGTAACATTTGGACCTTTTCATAAAATGACTTCTTATTCTTTATGTTTCAACTATCATATACAATTATTCGTGTTTAAATTAAATTCCATATTACAGATAAAAACCTTTTCTGTTCATGTAATCTATCTCTGATTTATAACATATATGTATATTTTATATTTATATGTTGTTCCAAATAGATTAGTTTCAGCATATGATCTGTTATTATGGCTAAAAAATTTAAATCACAATGTTAGAAACTTGGATTTAATGAGCTCTGAGACCTTTAAGACCTCTACAATGTAGTCCTAAAAAGCAAATCATAGCCTTACATTACTCGAGGGTCCTTGTGGACGTGTATTTCAAGTAATCTGGTTCATGATTGATATCTATATTTTAAAAAGGAAATGTTATATAGTTAGCACCGTGTCTTATTTAAAATAAGAACATTTTACTGTTAACTTGCATGTCTGTTTCAGTCATTCATGAATATACGAAATTATGTTAGTGAAAATTCAAATATTTTTATAGATTTTCTGCATATAGTAATATCCACTACTAACTCCCTTAGATATATAGTTAAACTCCTAAACTTGGTTTACTCCTTAGAGACTGTTTATAATTCTGAGCATTCAATTATATATTTAGGGGGGAAAAATCAATGCTGATTAAACAAATTAAAAGTTAAAACTTTTACTTCTCTGTTGGTCCTGCTGTGGTGACTTGTGTGTTGCTGGAAGCCAAGCCAGTGGCATTTTAAATCCCACCAGGGTCCCCCAACGTGAGCAGCTTCCAGCACAGCTTCCAGACTGAGAAGAGACTACGAAGAAGGAACAGACTATCCCCTTCTGAGGAATTGAAGTTCCTATCGCTAAGTGCAACTGGACTGATTCTGACCCATAGCAACCCTCTGTGCAGCAGAACAAAACACTGCATTGTACTGTGCTTTCCTCGTATTTATTCCTGTGCCTGGACCCATTGTTGAAGCCATCATGCCCAGCTGTCTTGAGAGGCATCCTCTTTTTCGCTGCCCCTTCACTTTATCAAGCATGATGTATTTGCCCAAGGATCTGTCTCTTCTGACTAAATACTGAGTATGTAAGAGTAAACCTGGCCATCTTTGTCTCTAAGGAGCATGGTGGCTGGACTTCTTCAAAGACAGATTGGTCTGTCCTTTTGGCAGTGCATATTTTTTTCAACATTCTTCTCCAGTGCTCCAATTCAAATGCATCAATCCTTCTCCAATCTACTTTATCAATTACATGACTTCACATGCATGTGAGACAATGGAAAGTTCCATGGCTTGGGGCAAACCCACCGTAGTCCTCACAGTAACATCCTTGATTTTCAATACCCTGAACAGGTCTTGGGCAGCAGATTTACCTAATGCATTGTGTCTTTTGATCTCTTGACTGCTTCCAAAATTCTAGTACAAATTTAACCATTTTAAGAGGCAACATATGATCAAGAATCAGTAGTACTTAAGGAAGAAGTCCAAGCTGCACTGAAAATATTCGCCAGAAAGCAAGGCTCCAGAAATTTTGATGGAATAGCAACTAACATTTCCAACAAGTAGATGAAGCACTGAAAGTACTCATTTATGTATTCCAGGAATTTTAGAAGACAGCTACTTGTCCAACTGACTGAGAGAGATTCCAGGAATTTTAGAAGACAGCTACTTATCCAACTGACTGAGAGAGATCCACATGTATGCCTATTCTCAAGAAAGGTAACAAAAAAATCTGGAACTTTTTTCAAAGCAATAATTTACACGTTTTTATAAGAAAACCTTATAATCTTCAAAGTACGCTCCATTTCACTTAATAAAATTGCCACATCTGTGATTCCATTATTGGAAATATTTTTCAAACTCCTCTGTTTTGACACTGCCAGTACCTCCCTTGTTTTATCTTCCCCTTTTCTGTGTCGTCAAATGGCTGTCCTTTAATGTCACTGTTCATTCGTGGAAACAAAAAGAAGGTGCACAGAGCGAGGTCAGGTGCACGGGGCAAGAAAGGCACGCTGGTTTTATTGGGGTTGTGTTTTTTTTGCCAAAAACGGGCGCACTGAGATGGTGCATAAGCAGGTACATTGTTGTGTTGCCAAACCAGTCTCCTGTCTGCCACAAATCAGGCCTTTTAGTCGCACATTGTTATACAATTTTTCAGAACCCCTGAATAGAAAGTTTGACTAACAGAATGACCTGGTGGAATGAACTCCACCTGCATTATCCCCTTCACACCCAAAACACAAATGAGCATTGTCTGGATCTTTGATTTCACTTGACAAGCTTTTTTATGGGCCAGGTGATGATGGCATCTTCAACTGCTTTGATTGATTGATGTTTGCTTTCAGGGTCATAAGAATAGCACCATGTCTCATCACCAGTAATGAACTTGGGGAAAAAGTCTTGGTTTCTTTGGAGCTTTTCTTTCATAGCATTGCCCCATTTCTGTCGTCTGTCTTCTAGCACAGCATACAAATTTTGTCGACATTTTCATCTGTCCAGGATGTTTACAGAAGTCCAGAAAGAGGTTTGTCATCAATAGACATTTCACCATTTTTGAAATGAGAAAACCACTTGTACACTTGTATTTTTTCCCATAGCGCTGTCCTTGTAAGCTGCGTTCAACATCACAACAGCTTCTGTAAATTTTTCCCAACAGCAAACAATTTCACAGCTGTTCTCTTTAATTAGCCACTGCAATAAACAAGATTCAAGTGAAACTGCTGTTATGAAAAAATTCACTGTGACCATGGAGAACATAACCTAGCAACGTCACTGGGTGCATTAACTCAGAGTGAGTTGCTGGATGCTTGCCGCGTGGGAAAAATGCGTACTATGAAGGCTCAGGCCAGAACCCAGGGGAGCTCTTTTGGACTTTGAGGGGCTGGGGGGAGCTATCTATCTATTCTACTACAAACCTGTATATGCTCGTGAGTGTTGTCCATTTTACCAACCCATACTCATTTTGCATCTGTGCCTACATATCCATTCATAGATTATTGCTTCTTGTTGTGGGAGAATTCTGCATGTAATTTTATTTGCCTATGTTACCTGTAACTCCAATATACTTTTCAATAGCCTTACTTAAACTACTAATTGTTAAGATTTTGGGGTACTATGAAATGTATTAGTCACCAACTCTTTGAATGCACATAGCAGTGAAAAAAATATTTGCAGTTTAGAATAACAGAGAGGACACATTGAAAATGGACTGAACTCTGGATTTCGGCAGAGCTTTTTTCCTTGCATAATTAGCAGATTCATAATTCTGTGTATGTGAAATTAATTTTCAAGGCTTGAGAAACAATTACTTGATAGGATTACTTGTAAAGATTCCAATACTCACACAGACTAGGACCACTGTCTCTTCTAACTAGAATGTCTCCATAAAGCCTAATGGGTTATGAGGTTCTCACAGATTTTTCTCTAATCAGGGGAGAATATACAGCCATAAACGTAATGCTGTTTTTTGCTAGTCTAAATGTCTCGAAATTAAGGACCAAGGGAACAAGCAATTCAGTGGTTCTAAGCAGGGTTTATTTTGCCTGTTGGAGGACATCTGAGAATATCTGGATACATTTATGATTGTCATGACTTGAGGGCCAGCAGATTATTGATGAGGCTGTTGGTGTCTAGTGAGTAGAAACCCCAGATGATGCTAAACATCCTAATGCATGGGACACCCACTACTACAACATAAGTTATTATTCTGCCCAGAATGTCAATATTACTGAGGTTCATAAACTTAAAGTTATTTGTGTCTCTGAAAAATACCTCAAGAACATTTATAGTCATACAAAATATTCCATACAAAATAAGGTAAAATTAATACCTGGCATTCAAGGAGGTTAATCAAATTGAACATATCGAACTGAACAATTCTTGCCTTTATTTTCCCTACTTTATTTTAATGTAGTGTCAGTAGAATATATAACTTTTCCTTAATTGAAGACTAACCAGCCTTTTACTTATAGGAATTTTTAAGTTTATATGTACATTTCAACTAGAATATATCATTGCCCACACAGTACCTGGATCAGCACCATTGCACTTGGGCCTTAAATTGGTTTATTATTTTTTTTACATAATGTTGATTTTAAAATTCAAAGTCTGTTGCCCTAACAGAGATGGACTTAGATCAAGTTGAATATCCCTCTCTAGTTAAACTAGCACATAAGAGCACAGATGCAGAATTGTTTAACAATTCGTATTTTGAGCATTTCAAAACCTGCTTGTCAGAAATATTTTCTTAACCTGTCATTCTTCAATGTTTCTCCACGCCCTTTATTACCACCACCTCTTCTGCATTTTCTAAATTTTATGCTCCCACTTTGTGCAATTTTGCTATCAAAAATTTCATTATCCAAACATGAATTTCTCATCCACTGCTAAAAATCCCAGAGCCCCAGAGAAGTCCAGATGGCACTGGAATTTAGGGCTTTGTTCAAGGTCTTTGTGTCTCCAGATATAGAATTTCAGGACACACTAAGTATGTCCTTAAAAGTGGAAATAATTAATCTAAGATACTTAACTATTTAATCTACTTAGATAACACAAGTCTTTTAATGCACTTATAAATGAAGCACTGAACCTTGTTCCATTATGAATGATCACTTCCTTGTCAACTTCCAACAGAGCTACACCTTGTGCTAAGGACTCCAAGAAAAAAATGAACAACAGAAATCCAGATTTTTTCTTTTACTATTAAGACATATAGTTTCTTAATGTATTTTCATTTTGTATGATTAACACACTTCTATGATGACCTTATTTCAAGGATGTTATTTAAATTTTTTCTTGAATTTTCTAAGATTTAAATTCTGACCATTCTTTTTTCCCTTTATATCTAGATAATAATTTCTAAGTCATTTCAGAGCCAATAGCATCCAGATATGTAAAATTTTTATACAAATATCTATAGAGTTGACTATTAATTATAAAGAAAAGGGTGGCAACTAAAATAACTGTTAAAAATAAAATACCTTGATTCACAGGAGATTATCTTTTTTGACTAATAAGTTTGTATTTGTTACTCAGAACTTTCACGTCAGAACTGGCACAGAGGCTGAATTGGCATGACCTATTCTTTCACTGCGGTTCACAGTGGGCATCTTACTCTACTCATCTACACTCCCAGCCATCAACCAGAAAAAGAAGAACTGTCATTTGCAAAGTGCAGTTTTATAACTTGCTGTTATACTGAATTATCTCCACAATATTAATTAAAATACTTCTGATTACATAGCATTCAAAAACGTTCTATTGGAAAGACCCAATAACGATGAGTGTCCAAAAGACACAATTTTCTGCATTATATTTGACTGCAATGTATGTTCTGGATGATGTTAATGTGCATGAGTCTTCAATCCTAGTGTATTTATGGACAAGGCATGAGTAAATTCTGTATGACTTAAAAAGGAAGAGTGAATTTTCTGACCTCTAAAAGTTATTAATAATTACTAAAATTTAAAGATGTTTATAAACATCAGTTTTCTGTGTGGAAAAAAATGTTGCATGAAAAATGTGTTGGAGATCACATCTGACCTGCTCCAGTTCACAATGGTAATTGCTCTAGGGAAATGTCAATGAGGCTGAAGTCAGGCTTGCCTTCACCCTCATCATTTTTCACCATGTTCTAAAGCTAACTGTCCCTCTCATAACACTGAACTTTGTTGCTTGGTTAAATAACTCATTGCAATGGCTGTATAGAACTCACAATGTTTATGAGTACAGGATATTTGGGAACTCAAAAGAATACATTCAGGTATTCTAAAGGTACAAAATGTTAAAGATACAATTGATTATTTAGGCCCCCCCCCCCACTCCCTGCTATACTTAAGAGACAGTACTGAGGGCCATCCCTTAGGCTCTCAACTCCTTGGTCTGGTCTCTGCCTGCTTGAGGAACATTACAACAAATGTTTAGAGCTGCCCATAAATTCCCAAAGGACATGCCATTCTCCTGCAATCCTCAACCCCCAAAGCAGTCAGTTCAAGCTCCATGGGTCAACAACCCTACCTCCCGCTATTCAGACACTTCAAGTCACTCTGCTCCACAAGCTAGTCTCAGGCATTCATCTTCCCTTGTGGCTCCCTGGGTTCGGAAGTCCACTGCTCCATCCCATGTTCTGGTACCTGGATCTGCTACTGCTATTCCTTTTTACTCCTCTGGTGTCAAAATTGTCTCCTGGATAAAATAACTCATTTCCATGAATCTCAAGGTCCAGAGGAAGTACTTCATCCTTGTTCTTTACTTTGTGGGAATGAAATGCCTGAATCTCAAGGTCCAGAGGAAGTACTTCATCCTTGTTCTTTACTTTGTGGGAATGAAATGCCTGAATCTCAAGGTCCAGAGGAAGTACTTCATCCTTGTTCTTTACTTTGTGGGAATGAAATGCCTGAATCTCAAGGTCCAGAGGAAGTACTTCATCCTTGTTCTTTACTTTGTGGGAATGAAATGCCTCACCACTTCTGAGATCCTTACTTTTTATGTATCAGTATGGCCATCGGGAAAACACAGGGCTTTCTACTCCCAAAAAGAGTTACAGTCTTGAAAAAATACATGAATAAAAAGGAAAGTAAATTTTAAAATAGTTACTGCCTTGGAAACCCAGTATGAATCAGCATTGGCTGGATGGCAGTAAGTAAGTAAGTAGTATGGTAATCACAATGAACTTTCTTTACAATCACCCACAGCTGAATCATACAATCTAATCAATATCTTCCCCTATCTTATTAACCAGACCCTTCAGGGAAAACTATTTATTGGGAGTAACAAAAATTTAACTATGGCTAGAAGAGTCATAAAATAATGCATTGCACTGCATTTGAATTATGGTGCTGGAAGAGACCATTGTTAACATTGGAAATACCATGGACTGTTAAAAGGAGACACCAATCTGTCTTGGACAAAGTACAGTCAGAATTCTCCTTAAACTGAGGAGGGGAAGGCTTCCTTTTACATACTTTGGACATACTGTAAGGAGAGGCCAATCCCTAGAGATGGACATCATGAGCGGTACGTGAGTGGGGTAGCAAAAAGAGGAGACCCTCAACTACATGGATTATCACAGTGGCTGTCACAATGGGCTCAGGCATAGGGAAGATTGTGAGAGAGACACAGGACAGGGCACTGTTCATTCTGTTATTCATAGGGTCCCAATAAGCTGGATGGACTTGATAGCACCCAACAACAATGGTAATGAACTTACATATGATCTGTTACCTGGTCAACCCCAGGCCTTGGTTTGACTGCTGATATTGAGATTGCCAATCGGCTCTTGACATAGATGTAGACAATTTGATGTATGTGTATTTCATATGAATTCCATGTGTATACTCTTAGTGTATGGTGTTGACAAATGCTATTTGCAATGAAGGTGTCATCTCAATCTTCATTTCAATTGTCATATTTCCTAACTATTGTTCATCCTCTTTGTGTCTAACAGGTTAGGCATTAATGAGATGAAATTAACTGATATTCACCATTTTGAGTCAGACAGTGATGGTTTACTATGTCAACAATGACCAATTTAAAGGAATGTCTCTATAGTCATTGTAATAAAAACATTTAAAGATCTACCTTAAAGTACAATGCTGTCTGTAATAGAACTTAAATATATGCCTACAAGGAAATCAAGTTACAACAACAAATATTCAAACTGACCTATCATAACTAAAGATGATGAAGAAATTAAATAATTTTACTCACAATTTTTACTCTGATACTTGCTTATAGTCATAGAGTAGCTAAGGCAGATGGTAGAAATGATGAAGTGAAAGAACTAAAAAAATCAAAGGGAAGCTTTTGGAGACAAAGTAAGATATAATAGTAAAATGTTCAAAGAGCGAGAATTAGAAAACCAGAGTAGAACACAGTAACAGTATCTTAAACTGAAATAATTAGAAAAAAGTCAAACTTGAGTTGCAGTATTGAAAGATTCCATGGGGACAACATTGGGGGGTGGAGGAAGTACCAAAGAAGATGGAAAGACTATGCAGAGTCACTGTACCAAAAAGAACAATCGACGTTCAACCACTTCTAACAGTTCCATATGAACAAGAAGCAATCACACCGACGCAAGAAAAGCAAGCTTCTCTGAAACATTTGCCAAAAATAAGGCTTCAGAGATTGATGCAACTGTTTGAAATGTTTTAATAAGCTGATGAAGAATGAGAAATTATGCCAGCAAATTTGGAAAAGAGCTACTTAACCAACTGACTGTAAGAGATCTAAATTAGTAATCATTCCACAGAAAGACAACCCAACAGTACACTCAAATTAAAGAACAGTATCATAGATATCGCACGCAAATATAAATTTACTGAAGATCGTCCAACAAAGTTTGCAGCAGTACATTAACTGGTAGCTGTCAGAGGTTCAGGCTGGATTCCAAAGACATGGGGAAGGGTTATAATAGCTCATATTAGATGAATCGTGGCAAAAAGCAGAAAATACCAGAAGGATATTTACTTTTTAAATTAATTCTGCGAAGGCAGTAGTTCTCAATCTTCCTAAAGCTATGACCCTTTAACAAAGTGCTTCATGTTCTGGTTAACCCCCAACCATAAAATTAGATTTCTTGCTACTTCATAACTGTAATTTTGCTACTGTTATGAATAGGACAGCCCCTATGAAAGGGTCATTCAACCCCAAAGGGGTCGCGATCCACGGGATGAGAACCGCTGTGCTAAGGCATTTGACTGTGTGGACCGTCAACTCTGGATCGCATTGAGAAGTATGGAAACCCCAGAACATAATTTTGTTCTCATGTCGAACCTGGACATCAATCGAAAGACAATATAATCTATAACCACCCTCCCACTTTCATGAAATATGATAATACTACTTCTATAATACCGTATTCTTAATTTAAAATTAAAATTGGTAATTTCTACCCACCTTTTCTAAAGCATCACCTTAACCAGATATTATTTTGAGATATGTTTGATGTGATAAGCAGAAAGGAAAAATATTTGTGAGAAGCTGATTAGTAAATTTATTCTAAGATACTTTCTTTTTAAGGCATTTAATTCTACTATCTAATTATCTTCATTTTGCTTTCTTTCTTCCAACTGTGTACCTCCTCAAGGACAGAACTTTGACCAAAATTAACATGTTCTTTTGCCTTCCACCAGACCACAGAATTTTCACTTGGGAAGAGAGGGTGGTGAGCATAGGTGAGCACTGTCATGGTTGTGTGTGGATCAACACGCAGTTGTGAGAACAGCATACGGGACTAATGTGGGGTTTAAAATAAGGAAAGGTGTGTGTCAGGATTGCACCCTTCACCATACTTATTCTATCATATGCTGAATAAATAATCAGAAAAGCTGGATTCGATGAAGTATTAGGATTGGAGAAAAGCTTTTAACAAACAGTGATATGCAGGTTCAAACTTGCTTCCTGAAAGTGAGGGAGGCTTAAAGCACTTGTCGATGAAGATTGAAGTCTGCAGATTTTTGTATGACTTACAAGCAAGGTAAAGGAAGCTGAAATGCTCACAATGGGCCAATAGGCAACATCAGGGTAAATGAGGGAAAGCTTGAAGTTGTCAAAGGTTTCATCTTGTTTGGATCCACAATCAATCCTCATGGAAGCAGCATTCAAGAGATTGTATGACACATTACATTGGGTAGAAGACCTCTTGAAAGTATTGAGAAGTAAGGAAATTTGGTGACTAAGGTGCACCTGGCCCAAGCCATGGTATTCCCAGTTGCTTCATATGCATGTGATACTGGGACATTGAATAAGTAAGACTGAAGAAGGATCAATGCAATTGAATTATGACACTGATAAAAGAATAATGGAAATATCATGGATTGTCTAAACAACAAACAAATCTGTCTTGGTAGAAGTAAAGCTAGAATGCTTCTTTCAAGAAAGAATTGTGAGACTTCATCTCAAGTACTTTAGACTTGTGAGGAGAAACCAGTAGCTGGAGAAGAACATCATATTTAGTAAAATAGAGGACTGTTAAAAAGGAAGTCTTTCAACCATCTGAATTAACACAATGGCTTCATTGACGGGCTCAAACATAACAATTGTGAGCATGGTCTAGCATTGGGCAGTGTTTGTTGACATAGGGGTGCTATGCATTTGAACTTACTTGACTGCATCTTACAATAACATTTTCTGTCTAAAGTTGATCAACTATTCAACCAGTATGCATTTGTACATACTGACAATTAGAATGCATACAAAATTATTAAACTATTTTCATAAAGAGGAAGAATCAACTGTAGATGAATGTGTTAGTCCAGGTTGACTAGAGAATCAAGTTTATGGACACTCATGTGTGTAAGAAAGAATTTTATACAAAAGAGAAATTGTATATTGAGAAAATAATCCAGATCAAGTCCATAAGTTTGATATTTTAGCCCATATATTGGGTACCAGACTATAAATTTCTCTTCACACTCACGCAACACATGTGTTGACACCGAATCCAGGAAGATCACTGGCCAATGTGTGGAAAATCTTGTGGATCCAGTGGCAGTGGAAGCATCTCAGCACTGACATGGGTCTTTACATGATTCTTCCAACTCCATCAACATAGCTCCTTGGCTTGTCAAAAGAGTGTATGTCCCTCCTCCAGAGAGGAAGACAGGATTTCCCAGAATCCTCAGGAAAAGCCCATGCCCACACAGAGGCCTCATTGACTATCATCTCATTGACAGGCTAGACTCCACCCCTTCCCTCTAGTTGACAGTAGATTATGTAACTGCCATAATGAACATTCTGGCCTTGGTGATAAAAATTAAGCTGGAGATTAATCCTTTGTTAAAAAATATCTTTTTTTGAACAACATAAAGTATACATGTGGACTTCATCAGATGAAATGTATAGGAATCAGGGGGAGTCTGTAGTAACCAACAACACATTATTATTATGCAAAAGCAGGCCAGGGGATAACTCAGAATCAGATTATCAATTGTTCATACGCACCTTCAGGTTATGCTGAAGAAAATTCAAACCTGTCCACAAGAGACATGCTGAGACTCCCTAAGTCCATGCCACCTAACATCAAAGACCATATCAAAAGGAACTTAAACATATTGAATGCTAATGACAAAGACCTAATTAATGTAGAGATGACATCAAGAACACCCTACATGGAAACACAAAAGACAATTAGAAAGGGGCCGGGCTTTCTCTCCTTTCCAGCATCTTGTTTGTGGTGCCAGTAAAGAGGAAAGGCACTGGGAAGCCTGACAGTGTTTCTTTTTGTGCATGATATGTCGTAGACTCCTGTGCTGGCTTGTAGAGTCATTCTGAGAAAATCAGTGACCAGAAACTGCCTGGGTCGCGGGATACAGCAGGTGATACCATAAGCAGTCCCACCCTTTCCTTTTTCCAGCGTGGGAGGCCAGTGGACACCGTTGTCTAGGTCCCCGGGGTGGGGACTGAGTATACCGCAAGCACTGTTTATGAAAATGTGGTCTTCCCAAATGACTAGTGGATTTGTTTGGGTGTTTTGATTGAGCTCTAAGTGAAATCCTAGAGCCAGCTGATACTATTTAATAATCTGGAGGATAAAATAATGGTGTATCAATAAATGGAGGGTCCTCCTTCTGACATGCTAGATTATGAAAGATGTAAAATATTCAACTTGATTCACCCCCACCTTTTTTTGAACTTTGTATTTTACTGCATGTCTCCTTCATTTTTAATCAATAAAGAGTAAATTGTCCAAAAAATAGACAATTAGAAAAGAAAGAGCAATGTGGATGTCAGCAGCAAATCTTAAATTTTCTCTTCGCCTAGAATAGCTAAAGTAGGTGGAAAACTGATGAAGTAGAGAATTGAACAGAAAATTTCAAAGGCATTTTGAGGAGACAAATTAAAATATTATGAAAAGTGAAAATACCTGGAAAGGCCAAGGAGAAGACAACAGCTAACTATTTCTCAAACGGAAAAAAAAAATCCAAACCTCAATTTGTAATATTGAAGGAATATATGGATTAATTGTAAATGATGTTAAATCACCAAAAGAAAATGAAGAGACTACACGGATTTACTTTACAAAAAGTGTTGCTTAATATTAAATCATTCCATTCACCCAGGAAAGAAGACATACAAGCAGCCATTAAGAAATCAAACATCTCACCTTGACCAATTTTGCTGTGAGAGATTTCTATAGAGTAGCAAAGAGCAGACCTATCACTTTGAGAACCATTGGGTTGTTTACCCACGTCCTGGCCTCTTCCATCCCCTCGTGTACACAAGACAGCTGGACAGTGAGCGAGGAAGACGGCCGAAGAATCGATTCATTTGAATTCTGATGTTGGAGGAAATAGTGAAAAGTACCACGGGCTGCCAGAAGAACAATCAATAGGTTTTTGAGGACGTACAATCAGATTCACTGATCAGGAGAGACAAGTCCCTGGAAAAAAATAGATCATTTTTGGTCAATCAGAAGGTCATGAGAAAGAGGAAGAAGTGAGTCAGGCTGACACAATGGTTTCAACAAGCGATGACAATGGGCCCAGCACATTGTGCCTTTTGTTTTTCTTTTTAATTTGATAGTTTTATTGGCATGTACTTCACTAGTGACAGAGACCTGTCATTAGCTCTATCAGCTTAAGAAGGGTTGTAAAATCATCCCCACAGTCAATTTTACAACATTGTCTTCCTTCTAGCATTCATTGTTACTAGCGCCCTATTTCCCCACAACCCCTGCCATAGCCCAGGAACCATTAATAAAGTTACTGTCTCTAGAGATTTACCTATCTTTCATATACACAAAAATGTTTTTAAAACACAGTAACAAAGTAAACACAGGAAAACCTCAAATTTTTAATTGAGAAAAAAAATCATAAAACAGAAAATATTGAAAACTAGAACACATTTTAAACGGGTTAAAAGGACATCAAATGATATGTAAGGTGCAAAGTTTTACACTGTCTCTTTCCTAACCCACTTTTCAGTGTGCTGTGCATGCTAGCAAGACGATGCACGTCCCTAGTCTGCGGTCAGAGGGGATTCACCTACGGCTTAATCCACATGTATTTCTCCTCAAATTTTTCTTTAATTAAAACAACTTTAGAATGGGTCCAAAGGGATATCAAATGTTAAGAAATTTCATTTTAACCTAACTATTCATGCCATAATCAAGTTTAAAATGTTCTCTGTCTAATAACCCGACTATTCATATCTTTCATCTATGCTTAGAGAGAGATGGTGTATGTCTCTGAGAAGGCAATTACATTTCGGTTGGAAGGAAAACTTAGAAAAGGAAGTGCCCATCAGGAAAAATAATGATTAAAAAGCTGATATAGAACCCAATGGGAGTATATGTCTGGTACTATATTCCTAATTCGGTGACCCAGGCCATATTCTACAGACTACTGGAGTGTTAGATTCTCTTCTTTTTGATGTGCAGAACATTCTGCATAAACCACATCAGAAGGATTGGATGTGGAAATCCTGCTAAGTGAACTGAACTTTGCCATGAAGTCACCTGAACCTAAGGCTGAAACTCCCTAGAGGGAGAAGAAGGTAGCTGCTATCCCAAGGGAATCGAAATGGCAGTGATTGGCTCTATCTCTTGCCTTGAGGGTGGAAAGTGAATGGTGGGCTGGGATTACCATATGCTCACTGTTTTAATAACTGCTTTGCTTTATTATGGCAAGCATTAACCTGGGAGCTTTGCTGCTGTGAACTCACAGTGAGATTTCCTTATCACGCTAGTAGCAGGGTCTATTGGTTTGGGGGGAACCTTAGCACCCTTTTGGAGGGCAGCAAATGCATGGTCTTCGCCCTCTCCCATCTGGAAAATCTGACCGGCTGAGGTGAAGTCTCCTCTGCTGAAGTGTTTATTAAGATGAGTCTATGAAGGACATGATGCATAGTTCACAGATCCTAGACAAGCTCTCTACCTCATTGCTTATGAGACCAGATAGCCAGAGTGTGTGCCCTGGAGAGGGGCCTGCCTTCATCTTGTCATCTGGATATCATCTATTCTTATGGTGGTGTACTCCTAGAATTCCTGTCCGTTTGTGATTGACTAACTTCATACAGCATGGTGGTTTCCAGGTCCCTCCATGTCTTGGGGTGTTTCATGGAATCATTGCTATTCTTCAGGACTGTACTCAATTTCATTTTGTGCTTGTACAGTTTTTGGGGTTTTTTTTAACCTATTCTTCTAGTGATGGGCATTGGGACATATGGGATGTTTTCAGCGTCTGGCTATTTTGAACTGTGCTGCAATGAACATGGGTGAGCATAAGGAAGTTCATGTTATGTCTAGCAGAGGTATCGCTGGGTCATATGGTATTTCAATTGCCAGTTGTTTTAGGTATCACTATTGTGATAGTTACATCATTTCATGTCAACTTGCGAAGGGGTGGAGTCTAGCCTATCGATTAGGTCACAATCTGATAATGCTTCCTTGTGGGTGTGGAATCACAAGAGGATTCTGGGAACTTTCTGTATTTCTCTGGAGAGTAGGGCCACACACACTCTCTGCTTCATTTCCCTGTTGAAAAACCACATGGAGTCATGCTGATGGCAGCCAGCCACCTGAAGATGTACTCAAGACCATTGGATTCACAGGCCTTTCCATGCACTGGCCTGTGATCTTCCTGCACTCAGCATCATTGCTTGTGCTACATGAGTCTAAAGAGAAATATATATATATATATATATATATATATATATATATATATATATATATATATATCCCTGGATTTGTTTCTTGAGTTTACCTGGCCTAACCCAACCATGTGGCTTTCCAGCAATGGTTGCACATAATTATAAATCCAAAAGAAGTGCAATAAAAGTATCAGTCTCTCCTACCCTCTGTAGCATTTATTGTTCTTTTTTTAATTGAGCTATAATAGTGGGTGTAAGATTACATTTCATTGTTTTGATTTGTATCTCCTGGATGGCTAGTGAACATGAACATTTCCTGTGTTTGTTAGACATTCTAATGTTGTCCCTTTTGATTTGTTTATTCATGTCCTTTGCCCACCTTTGAATTGTATTTCTTTTTCTTTTTTTGACATGTTGCAGAATTCTATTGATATTAGTGATTAGTCTCTTGTCCATGATGTCATTACTAAACATGTTTTCCCACTCTAGGGGCTCTCATTTTCCTCTTTTGGTGAAGTTTTTCTATGTGCATAAGGGATTTGTTTTTAATAGGTTTCAGTCATCTATTTGGTATTCCACTATGTTGGCTTTCTTTATTATATGTGGTAGTCCACATCTTTGTGTTATACACAGGTTCACGGTAAGTAGAAACTGACATGGTAACAACTAACAACCACTGCAATGACAATCTTGGACATGCATGTTTTAATGCATTTCCCAACCCTGCCCCCCAACTCTGTAAAATCCTGATGGCAAAGCAGGTTATGCCTTATGGTGCCTACCATTGTTCAGCAGTCCACGTGCACCAGTCATTCCTTAAGTGAAAGATCAGTCTGTTTCTTTTCATAAAATTTCCCCCTCGGAAACATACTGAACCTTGTAATGCTGTTGCCACGTGTGCTGTTTTGAGTTGTAAATAAACGACTCAATAACTGTAGGCATTGTTTTTCTGAATGTAATCACAGAATAACAACTGTAAATAGCAAAAGCTCAACAGAAGGATTTGTTATAGTAAAGTTCAGATGCCCTAATCCATACTTTTTCACACATTAAACAGACTTGAAACATTTTCCAACTGGTCTCTCTGCTTTTAGCATAGTCATCATCCAGGTAACCTCGAGAGAGGCTCTGTGTTTGTTTTCTCATAAGAAGTTTGAATCTCACCTCTGCAAAGTCAGCGTGTGCGTGCACGCACACACACACACACACACACACACACTCACCTGGGTTAACATAAGTATTTCGTCATGATTTTACACCCACTATTTATCTTCTGTTTATTCCCTTGCTTTCACCCTCTCTGTTCCCTAATTTATCATTACGTAGAACAATTTGCCTTAACTATTTCCTTGTTCACTGTCATCCCACAAGCCAATCAAAGAAACCGCTCTGTCAGAAGTCATCCTGCAGGCAACTTCCCTTTTTGAGTTTTTTTTTATTTAGCATCTAATAATCCCAATTTTCAAAACATTCTGTGGATAATTAGTTATGGTATTGGCCACATTATTCCAGTTTTATCTTTTGAAGTTACTATTTCTTTCAATTAAATCAGAGTGCGAACTAGTAAAGAAAGATTGCTTTGTTTCTCAGTGATTAGGAGTGTTTACATAACTCAGTAATGAGATCTGGTAGCTTAGTGGGTCACAAGTTAGACTGCCAACCACCAAATCAACAGTTCAATTCCACCAGCTTCTCCATAAGAAGAAGGTGAGGCTTTTAGTTCCGCAACAAATATATAGTCTTAGAGATCCATATGGGTGGTTCTAATCTGTCCTCTAATTGATTACAGTGACTAGTACAACACTCAGTAAACAGTCATGTGGATTATCAAATTAAATGCTTTCAATTAAAATGTTTGATAAAATAATATTTCTAAGGAAAAACTTCACTTAGCATGAGCCTGTAAATTAGATATTAAAGCTATAAATACTAATTGGGCAAGGTAAGCTAAATGTTTATGTATAGGTTAAAAGTTTTTTCACTTTTCTAAAATAATAAGCTTTCAATTAAACATGAACAATTGCCTATTTGTACTTAATTAGCTAATTTAACTACTCTTCTTATAAAGAGCATAATCTAAATTTTCTATGGAGCATAATATAAAAGTCAGGATAGAAAGCATTTTTAGGTGAGAGCATCCCTGCAGCTTCTAGTCCCCCATTTATCATTTACTTATTGAAGCTATGACCTTACTCCAAAGAATTGCTAACTCACTTAGAGATCTAAAACCCACTGCAAAAAAATCATACCATACTGCATGATCTGATTGGACAATGGAATGATATGATATCTGGATTAATTTTTAATAAAATGGCTTTGGAAAAAAGGTTATAATACAATTCTAGGAATGGGAGCTTCAGGAATTAAATTATGCTTCCATAGAAGCAACAAATAAACCAACACAGACGGACAGTACTAATGCTGGTATTCTGGGCCGTTGTTGCCATCTCTCTCAATCATAGTTGCTGGAAAATGATTGCGAACACTTTCAGAATGTGCTGCTGTTCTCCTGTTATCAATGGAGATGGCTGCTGTCAGGTTGGACCTACCTGACGGCAAGGTCATGCCTCGCAGGGAGTGATGCAGCCCCATCCTGCATCGTCCTCTCTGCAGTCCACATGGGGACCAGCTGTGACACCGTGAGTCACTCCCACCTGGCTGGCATTTCCCTCATGAGTTTTTAAAAGCAAATAGTCATGGCTTTCTTCTTAGGCTTTTTAGGCTAAAACATCTTCCCCATACGTGACTACTGGTTTGTACTTTTCTGATCGAAATTGTAATGTTTGCTTTATAGTGATGGAATATTTAAGGAAATTTAGATTATGTTCTTTATCATAAGAGTAGCTAAATTAGCTAATTAAGTACAAATAGGCATTATACAGACTACTCGTGTATTTACAAATACATCATATAATTATTTATATATTATATATAAATTAATCATTTGTATTAATTTAGATAATGAATAGATGATGATTTATTTATAATTATACTTAAAACAATTTTAAATAGGCATTATAAAAGTGTTGGTGTGGTGCATCAAGGAAGACCATCTGTCCATCAGACTGTTATGCTTAAATATTAATAGTATGACTTTGAGCAAATCTTTAACTTTTTCTAATTTAATATCTTAATGTGGAAGATGTATCGCTAGTCTCCTGGTGTGGGGGAAAGGTATTTATTCCTTAGATGAGCAGGGCAGGACCACCACCTTTCATGGTTCCTGGCCCCTAAGAGGAAGCTGATGGCTCAGTCATGGGAGCTGATGAAGCAATGGCTGGCCTGTCTCTCCACCTGAGATCAATGGGCACCTGCCTGACTAAAGCTGCAGAAGGCAGCAGTCTGCAAACTTCTCAGTTACTTCTTGTTCCCAGCCCCATCCTCCCCTGCTGTCTGCGAATACATTGGCTGATGTGTTCGTGCTCCCTTGTCTACTCTCACAGGAATGTGACCTGTACCTTTGTGTGTGCAGGGAAAGTGTTTAAGCCTACCCCGATAAAGGCCAGGGCTCTGAGGCATCTGCGCTTCGGTGACCCCCGTGCCTCCCCTGCATCTCTCCTTTTTCTAATCAAAAAGTTTTGTTATTGCAGATTGTACCTCTCTTGAACTCATTGAAATCTATGAGAATGGGTCGCTACATTATCTTATATCACAGGTCATAATTACAACAACAGTCTTTTAGTACAACAGTAGAAAGCAATAGAAAAGCTCACTATTTAGGAAATTATATGGAAACTGTGTTTTCTGAAGTATGAAAGCTTTATCTTTTTTGCTGTACAGGAAAGAAGCTTTGCCCATTCTCTTGTAAACCTCAAATAGGGAAAATGAGTAACTAATGTTTTTTACAATGAAATATATAAATATAATTATATCTTTAAAGACCATTTAAATAATTTACAACATGGTATTAATTAGAAAGAAACATAAGTTCTTATTTGTGTGAAAGAAGAAATGTGTCCCCTAAGTGCTAAGTGTCAAGTAAAATAAATTTCCTCCCGAGTACTGCTATTTCCCCCTGCTAATCCTGGAGGTGTTTCCACAGTCGAAATATGTCTTCATGTAAGATGCAGTTGTTGCCAGTGTTGGAATCAGATGGCACAGATAGAAGTGTGATGAGTTTATACCAATAAAAATTTTAAATATATTGACTAACGATATTCCTTTAATAATTTAATTAACAATCAGAGTTCCCAGTTTATTTAGGTAATATAACCAGAAAATATATTTTTTAATCACTTGCAAATTTGCATAAGAAATGAAACTTAAAATGAGTAGGAGAGTATGTGTAAGATAATTTTCTAGATGGTTGGACTGGACGTAAATATGGAAAGAAACGTGGCTTAGGGTAGGTTTTCTAGAGAAGTAAAGCCAATGGCTCACCAGTTGTAGAAGCAGGCAAGCGCCAAGTCTGTGGGAAAGATGCTAGGCTGAAAGTTTGTCCTGACTTGCCTAGTTGTGGAAGCTGATGCAAACAAGATCAGCAGGACTACTATGGCAGCTAGTGCCTACCAAGGTAAATGAACTCAAGCTTTCCAGGTCAGCCTTATTGCCACAGAAGCAAATGAATCCATGGTCAACAGGTCATACGACAGACCACTATGACGCCAGGATGGCAGGCAATATGTTAAGCTATTGGCTCCAGTTCAAAGAGCTAGAGGTCCATGATCAGTCAGATGCTGGATCCAGAACCAGCAAAAAGCAAGCAAGCTTTTCCACAGCTCCCACTAATATTAAAAGCAGTTTACTGAACTATTAGATGGTGTGATATCTGGATTATTTCCTAACACAATGTTTTAGATAAAATAAAGCAGATCACACTGCCTAGCAAACATCCTTTCAGTTGATTGGATCATGGCTGTGGTCTGAGTAAGGGAATTACATCCCACTCTAATCTTTTCACAATGGATTGGCTGTTCATAACAGATCCCATTGCAGAGGTGATTATATTGTTTTAGATAATGGTTCTCAACCTGTGGGTCAGGAACCCTTTGGGGGTCAAACAACCTCTTCACAGGGGTTGCCCAATTCAAAACAGTAGCAAATTTACACTTATGAAATAGAATGAAAATATTTTTATGATTGGGTGATCAGAACATGATAAACTATACTCAAGGGGCGAAGCGTTAGGAAGGTTGAGAACCACTGTCTCAGATCATGTCATGAAGCAGTGTTTATGTGCTACCTCCTAACTCATTGGAGATCCTGTCCAGTCCAAGTCAATACAAACTCTTAACTATCACAAAGTGGGTGACAGATGTAAGTCTTCATTATCTGTGAGCATGTAATACATTTATGATTCTATAAATCAGTGGATTTGTTATTGTTCTTAGGTGTCATCAGTTTGATTCCAATTCACGACAATCTATCTTAGGACAGAGTGAATCGATGCCTGGACCTCAGCCATCCTCACAATCGTTGTATGGACCCACGACTCTAGTCACTGTGTCTGTCTGTCTCCTTGGTGGTCTTCTTCTTTTTCATTGACCCTCTCTTTTATCTAGGGGGATGTTATAAAGAAGAATGCCTTATAAAGAAGAATGACTTATAAAGGATAATGAAGAGTTTGAGCTCTTCTCCTTCCACAAGAGGTAGGAGATTCCAACTCCACATTCACCCAAGGCTGAGTCCTACAAATCAGAAGTCAGACGTCAAAACTTCTTCCCATTTCAATTGGCCTCACAGACCTTGCAGGCATTAAGCACTTGTGTGGAGGTTTTCAGGGAAGTTAGCAGATGACAATTTAGGTGAGACGTGCTCAAGAGACAGTTGTTCAGTCAGGTAGCAGTCTTCTCTGTTGTGTCCTTAAGGAGGCCGCTCCTGTGCCCCGTCTCTTGGTTGGGCGCCTTCCCTTTTTGTGCTGTGTTACAAAGCCCGTTTAAAGCTGCAATACATGCCCCACAGGTAGCGAATCTACCATACTACTCTGTGGGCAGGCACTCAGTCCTATTTCCTCAAATTAAATATTTCTAGGCATCCAACTCCACAAGCTGGTCCCCTGCCTGAAGACTTTACTTGCTCTGTGAGCTCTGATACTTGGTTCTGCTGTGGTCACTTATCTGTCTCCTAGGTCAAGGGGGTTCAGTATGCAGGTCTCTCAGGGCTGTAAGAGCAAGCTTGACCCCTGACTTTTCGTTTGTGCATGGACACTACAGTTGCTGAAATGACTTATTTCATATTTGGTAGACTGGACAACACAATGAACCCCGCTAACAACCACTCATAAATGAATCTTAATAATCAAGTCCGTAATTCCCTATCTTCTCTTACTCAGATCCATCTTGGAAATACTCGATCAGAATTTCAAATATTATGGCTAGAAGAAGAGCCATGTTAAATAATCCACAGCACTACAGATTCACTTTTACTTCTTATAACTCACTCTCCTTGTTTCAAAGATGCATTCTGGTTGTACTTCCCTCAACACAGATTTGTTTGCTCTTCTGGCAGTTCCTGCTATTTTCAATCTGTTTCACCAATGCTGAAATTCAAATGCATCGATTCTTCTGTGGGATTATTTTGTAGCCACTCATTGTCCAGCTTTCACATGTGTATGAGTTGATTGAAAATCCCATGATTTGGGTTAGGCTCCCCTTGGTTTTCAAAGTAACATCTTTCCTTTTTGGCATTTTAAAGAGATAGACCTTGTGCAGCAGATTTTCCCAAAGGAAGTCATCCTTTGAAGGCTTGGCTGCTTCTTTCAGGAGTTCAGAATGCAGAGCCAATTAAAATTAATTCCTTCACAACTTCAATATTTTCTCTGCATATTGCGACATTGTGTATGGTCAAGCTATGAGGCTTTTATTTACTTTACGTTGAGTTGTAATCCACATGAAGACTGAAGCTTTGATCTTCATCCGCGAGCATGTCAAGGCTTTGCTTTCAGTAAGCGATGCTGTGTCGTCTACAAATGGCAGGCTGTTAATGAGCCATCCTCCCCTCCTGATGTGCTCTTCTTCTTAGAGCCCAGATTCTCAGAGTGTTTCCTCGGTGTACAGATTGAATAAAACAATGAAAGGATATAACACAGACACACTCTTCTCCTAATTTTCAGCTACGCAGCACTACATTGTTCTATTAATCAATTATCTCTTATTCTATATGCAGGTTCCATATTTGCACAAGGTATTGTTCTGAAATTCCCATTCTTTACAATATTATCTATAGTTTGTTATAATCCCCAGGGTCAAACACCTTTTTAAATCAATAAAATCCAAGTAAATCTATTTGGGGCATTCTCTGCTTGCAGTCAAGATTCCTCTAACTTTAGCAATCATATCCCTAATGCCATGTCTTTTTCTAAATACAGGTATAATTTCTGGCGACACATTTACCAATGAACTTCTGCAATCATTTTCTTAATTATTTTAGCAAAATTTACTTGCATTTGATATAAACAATATTATTTGCTAGTTTCCACATTCCATTCAGTCTCAATGTAATTAGGATTAAACCAAAATTCCTGCCACTAGGTTGATTCTAATTAATAATATCAACACTATAGGGCAGAGTAGCACTGCTCCCCAAGGTTTCCAAGACTGAATCTTTATGGAAATAGAAAGCCTTATCTTTCTCCCATTGTGTATCTGATAGGTTCAAATAGCTCACCTTGTGGTTAGCAATCCAGTGCATAATCAACTGTGTCCTCATGGATTTATTCACTGTAATCGTGTCGCTAACGACCCATCGTAAACCTGCTAGACAGGGTAGAAGTGCCCATTATGTATTGGATCACATTAAACCAAATGTTCTTTCCATGTGTTATAAGATTGGATCAAAGGCTCAAGCCTCTCCACTGTACGCAGATTTTTAATACATGGTGAGTTTGGGCCACAGGGACAATAAGTCAGAGTAGAAGACATCAAATGAATTCTAAGAGTCTGCACACCACATTTCAGTCCGTTTGTAGTATTGTGGGGTTTGTGCGCTGCTTTGATGCGGTGCACGAAGGCACTGGTGTTTCAAATGCCAGCAGGGCAACTCCTGGTGAGTAGGGTTCAGGGGACTCAGAAGAGATTACAAGGAAGGAATATCCCATTCCACTTCTGAGAGCTTAGCCAAAGAAAACCTTATGAGTTTACGTATTGTTATATAGTGCCCAAACGTAAACCTTTTAGGGTGGAAGGATTCAATACAACTGGGAAAGAGCTATATTCTCAGAGTCAACCTTAACGACATGGATGAAAGAAACCTGCATTTGCTGATAGGGTAAGACTCAAAAGCTTAACAACAACTGTGAGGGGGGCGCAAGGCCAGGGGTTGTTCAATTGTGTTGTACATGGCTTTGCTCTGAGTCAGCGCCAACTTGACAGCACCTAAGGACAACAAGCAATAGAAGCTGTGTACTTTTCTAACTCTGAAAGTTGGTGAGAGGTCCACAACAGTTTCATTGCATCTTCCAATAGCAGGGTCTCCTATTCCCTCTGCTTGCTTTCTCAATGGCAGCCAAACCAAGAGCAACACAGATGTCTGAACACCTGCTTGCCCGTGGAGAGTGCATTTTGTGAGTCGTGCTTTTTGTTTCATCTTCCTTATTCATGAAATCAATTCACCTTCCTCACCTTCCTCAGCAAGCACTTCCATCCTCTCACTTTGAGCAAGAAAGGTGGCCTCCTCTGCAGATCAGTGATTGTAAACACGACTCTCTCCAATCCTAATGCATCTTCTTCCGCATATAACCCGGGTTCTCTGATGACGTGCTCAGCATTCAGATGGAACAAATACGGGGAAGGAAACTACCCCGACACACACCTTTCCTGACTTTGAACCACGCGCTATCCTTTGTTAGTTCTCACGACTGCTTGGTGATCCGTGTGCAGCTGTGACTGTGCTTACCCATGCTCCCCTCTCCCTCTTCCCAAGTACACACCCTGGGCTCTACTGAAAGGCAAAAGAACGTTTTGATTTTGGTCAAAGTCCTAGCATAGATGAGGTGCACCAATGGAAGAAAGAAAGCAAACAGGATAATTAGATAGTAGAAAAGAGTGAAGGAAGATAAAAATTAAATGTCTTAAGCAGAAAATATCTTAGAATAAATTTACTAACCAGTTTCTCCCAAATGTTGTCTTTCCTTTATGCTTATCACATCAAAGATATCCCAAAATCACATCTGGTTAAGCAGATGTTTCAGAAACACTTTATAGAAACTACCAAATTTAATTTTAAACTATTTGGCAACGCAAACGGAAGGTATTATAGAAGAGGTGGTAATTATCATATTTACATGCAAATGAACCAAAGATTAGAGATTATATCGTTATATTACAAATTCTGCTCCTGGTTTTTGTTAGATTTTAAAGCTCTACACAATCCCACAACTTCAAGGTGCCCACCATGAATGGCACAGCTCATAATGTGTCTGTGGATCTCGGCAAAAGTTAATGGCAGGACTTTAGTTTGAATCCAAATAGTACTTTGCGACTAATTATGCTTTGCATATGTATCCTTTTTCCATCTAGATAAGCTTCAGGTTTATGCCACGTTTCCAGACATCTAGCCAATATTTAGAAAATAGTAGTTGTTTGTTAAATAGGTCTTCCTTTGAGAACATGAGGAAATATTTTCTAATTCAAATACTTAACAGATTTAGAATATTTAAAACACTTTACATGTGGCCCTACACTTTTTATATATATTAATATTTTTGTTTTTTAAAAGGTAAAAGATAAATAATTACTCTGTGTTGGCATAATTGCTTCCCTTAGTTCTCCATGAAAATACATAATTTTATTTTTCTGTTGCCTCTGCACATGTTTTACATAATCCTTTAAGAAACATTATCTTGCTTAAATCTTCCCTATATCACCTGATTTTTTAAAGAGAGTTGAAATATTTGGTTAATCATTCATAGAACTTATGACTCTCAGTAAGTCTTCCTATGCCCAACCTATTTTTCTTTACTTGGAAAACTATTCCTGTTCTTTAAGAGAAAACTAAAGATATCTTCTTTCCCATAGACTTCTCTTGGCAAATGCTATACTTTTCCCCCTTAAATGCTTTCTCTTCTTAAATCATCCTTTTGTCTTTATCATTCGTGCTTACTTTTTATATAAATTAAGACTTTGATTGACACATACCCAATCTGTCTCTCTCATTTGTGTGTGTGTGTGTGTGTGTGTGTGTGTGTGTTTGTAGAATTAGTGCCACGGCCACTGCAATGTACTCAAATATACCAACAATCATAAGAGAACCCTGGAACCATCAATGCAGATGGTCACCAGGAGTTTGATCCTATCCACAGCAACTAGCAATAACAGAATAAATGAATACATTAAGTGATTTACTAATCACCTAAGCGATGTCTTTCCCCTCCATGTCTCATTTTCATTTCAAATGTCATAATGTCGTTACGCACAATACTCATAGTCTGAGGCCCCTGTCCTTACTGACATTCTAAGTATCCACATTATTAATGGAATACGATGTCTAAGCATGGCAGAAATACACAGCTTCCCCAGGTGAATTACAAGGAAATAGGGATTTCTTTTCTTGTTGTTACGAGTTCCCTTAGAACCATTGGACTCACTGTAAGTCCATGAGCACAGAGCAGAATTGTTCCGCAGTGTTTCAAGGCTCTGACCCTTCAGAAGCAGATATAGCTCTGATTTGAAACACCAACTTGGAAGTAGCAATTGAGTTCATGATCCTTTGTGCCATCTTAGAATGGAAATAGCTTTCCCAAGGTCAAGTAACATTTGGCTAGAAGGAACATTTTACTACCTATGGTTCATATCTCTTCTTGGACATGTACATTTGTGCATGTAAGACTAGATTTTGCCTGTGAAAATAAAACATTGCCAACCTTCTTGAATTCAGTATTTTTAAAATGAATTTAAGTCAGACTTAAACACAGTGACTTTACCTTATTCATATTGATGATGCAAATTCAAACCAAAGATTTTCTGTGTTAAAATAAAGCTAGGTTATACATTAAGAGATTTGGGGGGTTTTAAGATAAGGAAGAAAATGAGGATGATAGGTTTTAAGGCTCTCTGTCCCTAGGATTAACCTAGGTACTGCTCATCCCATAAGCAGTGACACAATCCTTTGAGGAAAACACAGTGGGCCATCATAAAGAAAAGATGAGACATTAAAGGTAAATTAAGGGCTTAAAATAAAATTAAGGGCTTGAAGTCACTCAGCTCTAAACTGAAGAGGTTTAGATGCAATGTTTACATTTCCTGCTATTTAACTCACAGGTAACTTTTAATTTTCTACTATTTTTATGCTTTAACAGCATAGCCAACATTCTCTTTCATTTTAAAACTGTTCAATTACACATAACATAATATAAAAAAATTAAATGGTCATACTTAGAGGAAATCACATTGCTAGTTTTTAAAGAAAGGAAAAAGTCTATAAGGCATAATTTTGTGTAGATTTATTACTTAATATATGTAAATTTCTCACAATATGAAATATGAGCACATATATATGAAACAATCAGAGTATGGTTTAATTAAGGCAAATTATAAACCCAGTATTTAAACAACATAACAATTGTGGATTTCCTAAAGTGAGAGTCTTTTCACCCTGAATTAGTTTCTGTGTTGTGTCTGTTTTAATAGAGTGGAGAAGGCAGAATTTTCAAATTCATATGTTAACAATTCATATGTCTAGATTGTATTTTTATTTTCTCTGAATATTTTTGCTCTAAATTGTCTCTCTAAAAGTAATATGCAAAAAGAAATCTTAATATATTTATAGTTAAAAACATGTTTGAAGCAAACTTTAGGGGGGCCAGTAAAGTATCTGTTCTGGACCTTAGGCTGCGTAATTCAGAATGCCTCCCTTGCTAAAGCTACTGTGCCAATGGTATCGGTGGAGAGACCCTTGGCTTCTCCCTTTTTCTTTCTCTACCAGTGCATCTGGAAAGAAACCCACTGAAAATCGTTGTGTCCTTCAGGAAACTTTGCAGAGCTGAGGAGAGCAAGGGGAGGCATAAAATGGATTTCAGTGCAAAATGGTAAAGGAAGACCGTTCACATTTATTATGAAAATTTTGGTGGACCGAAGTGTGATCATAATAGCTGAACTCTCCACTTACCTCTACAGAGGTGCAGTTAAGGAAAATACTGTACTTTAATTAACACAAGTTTAAGTCATTACATTATTTTATAGATCATTGAAATTATTTTATTAATAAGAAAACACGTGTACCCAAACCGAAACCCACTACCATCTAGTTGATTCTGAGTCATAGTGATGACACATGTGATTTCCCAGATTATAAATGTTTACAGAAGAAGATAGTCTTATCTTTCTTCCTTAAAACTCCTGCTGGGTAGAAAGGGGTGAGGTAGTTTATTTATTGTGCCAACCTGACCAATGAACACATGTGGGGCTAATTGAAGGGCAGAGGGATAAATGGCTCAGTGAGCCTCTCCTTTTGAGTTCTTGGGTCTCTTGCTTCCTGATGGTTGGACCAGGGTGCAGCTGCCTTAGCCAGTTCCCTGCTGACTTCCTGTGAGACATCTCTGAGGAGAAGTCACATGGACCTACCCCTATGCAGCCCTGGGTGTTGGAGCACCCGTGTGGAGACCCCTGCCAGCACTGAGATGCTTACAAATTCACTGACTCGGCTTTCATCCTGCAATCAGCATCATTGTGTGTGTTTTGTGAGATGGAGGAGGACTTCATGGATTGGTGTTGGACATATGGGTCAATGTTGGACTTGTGGGCTTGGGCAGCACTGGGTTGAGATGTTTCCTTGATGCACACTTAACCTTTATATAAAACTGTCTCTTATACATGATTTTCTGTGGATTTATTTCTCTAAAGTACCCAGACTAACACTTTATGGTACCTTGGAAGTGGGGTACTGGAGAAACAAATCATCAGATGGAGAGTAGATGTCTGTTTGACCTCTCCCTTATGGTACATTTTCTTTTTCATCTAGTCAGATGTCAGATAAAGCCACACTTTACTCAATTGTTTTATGGGAAAATTATGGAAGTAGGAAAATAGAAAGTTTGTGAGCCCACTTGCTTTCAGTCATTAAAATTTGACCTTTAGATGGGTTTAGTCACGTCTTCAAAGAAAGATATGCCCCACCCAGTGCTTTGGAGTACTCATGAACCAATAGTCTTTGTCAGAAGCTGGAAAAATTCTGGAACCATGAAGAAAACTACTCTCTGGGACTGAATGTTAAAGGGAGCCTGTGAGCAGACTGAAATGCTTGCTGGGTGACCACATGAATCTACTTGTTGAGTGGAAGTTGGAGAAATGCAGCAATAAAGAGACAGGTTGAATTTTAGTCACTGACACCTGTGGACTTGGTTTACAGGGGAAAAAGGAGAAGATGAGAGTGTGTTGACTGGTCTAAAGTGTATGACCAAACACGAAGGGGCTAGGGTTGTTGAGTGTCAGTCAGAACCCATGGTCTAAAGGCAAGGCGAACAATGGCACCCTGTGGAGGCTGAGTGAGGGAGCCCACATTGAGTTGACCAGAACCCGACCAGATGGAGATTTTTGAGCCTGTGAACTGGTGCGTATTGTTGCTGACTTCATGGATGTTCGGTCCGGATTTGACTTTGCTTATGGATGCAGACTTCGCAAGGTTCCAACTGGAATGAAGACTTCGTGTCAAAAAATATAATTGTGTTCTCAGAGAACTGGGTTGATATAAGTGGGCAGAATATAAATTGGATACTCAAAATTGGGGGGATAAAGGCATGAAGTGGTTGGCTTACAAACTTTAACAGATGATGGAACATATTCACAGGATTATAGGATTAAGATGTACATGTTACTTAATTGCATTCGTGAAGCTAAAGAATGATGTAGAGGTGCCAGGTTGGCAAGGGGTGGATTGAGGTAGTTAGTTTATTGGGGTTAATTGAAGGTCAGAGGGATAACTGGCTCAGTGCGTCTTGCCTTTCAAGTTCTCAGTTCTCTTGATTTCTCATGGTAGGAACAGGGTGCAGCTGACATAGCCAGTTCCCTGCTTTAGCTTGCAAGGCTCACTTCTTGCAAGGCATCCCTGAGGAGAAGCCACATGGACCCACCCTGATGCAGCCCTGGGTGCTGGAGCACGCATGTGGAGACCCCTGAAAGCACTGAGATTCTTACACACTCACTGACTCGGCTTTCCTCCTGCAATTGGCATCATTGCATCTGTTTTGTGAGATGGAGGAGGACTTTGTGGATTGGTGTTGGACATTTGGGTTAATAGGTCAATGTTGGACTTGTGGGCTTGGACAGCACTGTGTTGGGATGTTTTTTTTTTTGATATGTACTTAACCTTTATATAAAACTCTCTCTTATACATGATTTTCTGTGGATTTGTTTCTCTAAAGTACCCAGACTAACACAGGGGGAAACAATTCAAAGGATGTACATATAACCTCCTCCATGGGGTGTGGACAACAGAAAAGTGGGTGAAGAGAGACATCAAACAGTGTAAGATATGACATAATAATAATTATAAATTATTAAGGGTCCATGAGGGAGGGAGTAGTGGGGAGAGAGGTAGAAAAATTAGGAGCTGATACCAAGGACTCAAGTAGAAAGGAAATATTTTGAGAATGATGATGGCAACAGATGTACAAATGTACTTGACACAGTGGATGTATGTATGGATTGTGATAAAAGTTGTATGAGCCCCCAATAAAATGATTTAAAATACAAGGAAAAAAAGAAAATAAAGATATGAAGCTCTTTCTTATACATTAAAAAAAATGCCTGGTGGATTTGAACTGCAACCATGTGGCTAGCAGCTAACTCTAAACCAAAATAGCCCCAGGACTTGTTAAGTATGTGTGCTAAGAATAAATAATTTATAAATATCACACAGCTGGAGATGAAAAGTATGGGATTTAAATTTGTACGTTTCTCTTTCTACTCTCACCAATGTACAAACAATATACATAGATATCATAAGTACCTAAGTGCATAGTAACTACATATATGTCTTTGTGCTTATACTATGTATATATGATGTACATAGATTTCTTTTCTCTGATTATGTAGTATATGATATGAGAGTTAGTAAAAAGTTTACCTAGAAATCACAGAAACATTTACTGAAAAGCATACTAAAATATAAAGCTATCGGTTCTCGATTTGTCCTCAGTCTAGATATATACACTTCGTTAGGTGATTTTCCCATTTCTCTAACTCCCCTGAGAAACTGCTATCTTCGGTTTATACAAAGTCACAACAGCATCCTCCAAGGACTACACTGCTGGTCCATTAAAATGTTCTTTGAGCTTGGGAACCATAATGAGTCTGAAAGGACAAAGCCAGAGGACCATACCATGGACGGGGTAGATTTCCCAGGGAAATCCTTGACTGCCGAGCACATGCCATGCCTTGTTGGGGGGGTGGGTGGGTGGGGGAAGCCTCAGCACACATTTTCCTGAACTTGATCTTGCCAATGAAATATCCAATTTTCTTAAAACATTTTTCTATGACCTTAGTGAAAATCTGCCGATTACCATTTGAAACCATCCAAAAGTAGTCACCATAACCGGAACTGGTCTTACTACCTTGTATTTCATTTGACCTGCAAATTCCCTCTGAAGCCACCTTTGGGATTGGACCTTTGTTTTCAGTGGCATCCAAATGGGCCACTGAGACAAGAGTAGTGCTGAGATTTCTTCTCTGTAACTCTGCAGCTATCCACTAAGCTCCAAAACATGTGTGAACACACTGTGTTGGTGATCAACATAACCATGAATGAACTGGTACTCTAGTAGGAGAGTTTAGTTTGTGTGTGTGTGTGTGTGTGTGTATGTATGCATGTATACTTGTTAGTTACTATAAATTCCAAGTTTATTTTAATTGTGCTTTTGCTCATTTTTTAGGCCACTGAAACCACTCCTTAGGTTTCAGAGTTAGGAAATATGGAGGGATATTTTGTCTTTTAAAGAAATATACAGAGTTCATCTCAAGAAATGAAATTAACGATGTCCTGTTAAACTCTCCGCTCCTCCCTCTGCCCACTTCTTTTTCCTGGCACCTCTAGTCATCAAAGCCTTGTCTCTTGGTATATAAAACACATTGCCTTTTCTTTGATTGCCCTTATCACCATCGTGATATTGAATATTTATCTTTGTAAGATTGACTGAGTTTGCTAATCCTAAGGTTCTCTAGTATGGGCCAACTCTTACAGTTTTTAAGAAACCTATTATTGATTTTTATAGATGTATAAAATTCTGTGGTATGAACACACCAGTACTTGTTGAACCGTTCCCCTATATTGAGGGCCTTTTCTTGTTTCCACGTTTTGCTATTGTGAAAATAAGTGCAATAAATAAAGGTATGCATGTGTCTGTTTGTGTTATGTTCTTGATTTTTTTAGGGCATCTGCCCAGCAGAGAGATGGCTAGATCATCAAGTACTTGTATTTGCATTTGTTTAAGGAAGTGGCCTACTGATTTCTATTGTGCTTTTATAATTCTACTAGTCACCCCAGCAATGTGAAAGCGTGCCTCCCGCTCCAGCATTATTTTCTGTTTTATTAAAGTTTGCCAAAAGGTCAGTCTTAGATGATATCTCCTTGTTTTATGTTGTGTTTCTCATGATGATAGTGGGTTTGGGTTTGGTTTTACTTTATATGAGTCTTTTATTTTAACGGAAAGGAAGACTGTGTGAATTTTATAGTTTTGAATTTGGGCCATTATTGAAAGAGTTGGTGCTGCATTCTTACAATCATTTTAAGTCTTTTTTCTGAGTGTCTTGAGAGAAAATCTAAAAGAGTCTTAAATCAAAGCACCATACAGTCAGAAAATCAAGCCTACTAGCTGCTCTCAATAGGGAAAGTTGGACAGTCTGCTCTGATAAAGGTTTAAGGTCTTGCCAACCCTCTGGGGATGGTTCTACTTATCCTACAGGGTCACTGTGGGAAGGAGTCAACTCACTACAGTTAACTAGATCTCAATTGAAGGTGCCACTTACCCAATAATGTTTCTCCATCGTGGGCAGGAACCAAGCCAATGATGACAACTGTTTGAAATTTAGAGATTACTCAATTGAACCTTACCTTATATGCCATCTAGCTCTACCAGTTTATTTATAATTCTTGATCAGTTTTTTGAGTTTTTAGCAAAGACTCAAGCAAGTCCTTTGCACAATTCCATTACTCTTACCCTAAATAATTTTTTCCTCTTCATTCCTGTACTCCACAAATTTTAGTCCTTTGCTCTTGTGTAAACTCCACTTTCTTTCTTTCTTTAAAAAAAAAATCAATCTCTTTCATTCACTCAGAAAGACTGCAAAGCCCTGTTTGAATACCTGCTCTTTTCTCAGCAGGGTATAAATGTCCTCAAAGCCAAAGAGAACACATAGATAACAGTATCATAAGTTCAATTTAGAAAGGAGATTTTTCTCTGTTCAATTTTAAATCTATAAGATGTAGATTTGACCAGGAGAATGCCTTGGACTACTCTGGAGAATCACATTGAGTTTTCTTAGGTTTGTGAGTAGGGTAGACTGGCTCCTCTGAAGAAACTGATACGATAAAACATCCTCTTTTACAATTTCCTGTGGTTTCTTTCCCTTTTCTCCTCTTGAATAATACTGCTTTTTTAATAACTGTCTCTGCAAGAGGCAGTTACAATAGAGTCGTTAGAGTATTGTTAACTCACAAGATCTTTATTGATACCCAAATCAGACCATCTGTTTGATACCAAATCAGACCATAAGGACGATTAGAGAGAGAAAGTCAACATTTGGCTAAACTGTGTATTTTTATATCCTCCATGATAATAAAAATTCACAAATGAACTTTGATATGCTCCCTGACATTTGGGTCAGCTATATAAAATTACTTGTGAGCAGTTTGAGGATTTGAATATTGTAATATATAAATATCAGTAGCTTGACCACAGAAACCTCATTAATAAAATAGAATCAGCATTTAAGAGTGCACAGTTTATGTGAGAACTCTCCTTTCTCTTTAAGGAAATGAACAGATTGGTTGGTAAAATATAATATTGCCTTCCTATGGATAATTTTTAAATTATCCCCCCAAATTATGACTTCTCTATTATAGGTACCACTAATCATATTGGACATATTTTGCATACTTGCCAGCTTGTCCTTATTTCTGCATCATGGAGAAAAGCCACATTAAGGAAATAGACACCTAGACTTATGAGCTGTGCCCAGTGACCTTGGACAGGTTCCTAACCTTTTCCAAAATCTTTTTTATCAAACATAAAAGGAGAATAACCTCTCTATTATATAATATTGTCATATGAGTTATACAAATCATACAAGAGCAATTTAAAAAGATAAATATATAGCTATTAGTTGCAAATGCTATTTATATACTTTGCTCAGTTAAGCATCTTTTTTCCTAAATGTGAACCAAAGATATAAACCTTAAATTAGCAGCTTTTGGATGTACATTCCCCAGACTCAACTTTATAAATCCTTAATTTGAAAAGTGCAAAAGGAGATAAGGAAATACATTATCCTCCATTAATGTATGGGTGTGAACTATTAAAATAACCTAAATAAAACCCTTCATTCTTTGGTTTCCCTGAAAATCAAAATGTATTTCCTACCAAATTCAACTCATAGCAAGCCAAATCGGCCATGTGAGACTCCATAGGGTTTCCAGCTTTGCAAATCTTAACAGAAGTGGTTCACCGTCTACTTTTCCAATTGCTGAGATGGTGGGAATGATATAATCCACACCTTAAATTCCACCTAATCTTATAAAGAAAGTCCCTGTCCTTCTTACAGTAATCTCATAGAGGGAGATGATGATAGATAGATAGATAGATAGATAGATAGATAGATAGATAGATAGATAGATAGATAGAAATAGTGAGGCATTATCCAAAGACACAAAGAAATTGCCGAAGGCCTCAAAAATATGAAATTTCCAAGCATGTTTCCCATTCTACTTTAATTGCAGATTCTCAGCACTAAATTTTCAGTTAACCTGGATCAAACCTCAGCTCACTTTTGGGAAAAATAAAATAATGGATGAGGGATTTCATAACTTCTACTTAGGTCAGCAAATGTCACCAAAACTTCTCTACTTTTAGTTCATTTTTTTATGTTGTAGAAGTGATTCAAACACCATGAGGTCAGATAACTGAAATTAGTAAAATCATATGAGGTCTTACATTTGAATATAGTCAAATATCACAATATCTAAATGTGTAACATTTATAAGCAAACTGAAATTAACTTAACATAACTTGTAGGAATCAACTGCCCACTTGGGAGGAAGTGGCCCACTGAACAGCTTATGTCCAGCATGGAGACATTGTCAGATACCGAAGGTCTAATGACTGGAAGAAAAACATTGTCAGAGATAGTGCTTGAGGATGGGCTCCTCTGGTCAGAAGACATTCAAATATGACTAAGGAGGAGCTGCTTTCTCAAAGTAGAGTTGAAGACCCTGATGGGACTAGATAAACCCTGTGGGAATGATGACTTCCAGATACCCATTTGCTGATTGGGAAACAATGCAAGGTGCGAAGAAAGAGCTGAAAAATATTAAGAAGTACAACTTTGTACATATGAAGCCTCAATCTAGAAAAACTAGAAATAAAAATAAAATGGATCACATAAAATTTGATAGCCTAGGCTTAAGGGAGCGAAAATAGATTGGTATTATCCATTTTGAATTAGAAAATCATATGGTTTACTAAGCCAGGAATGAGATTTTCAAGAGAAATGATATTGCATTCATTGTCCAAAAGGACAATTCAACATCTCTCTTGAAGTACAATGCTGTCTATTAGGATTATATCTCTCTGCCTTCAAAAATTCCAATTAATATGACTATTATTTGAGTTTATGGTAAACCATTAAGGTTAGTGATGAAGAATTTGAAGAATTCTAGCCATGTCTTATCTGAAATTCTTTAAACATACAATCAAAATGAAATGATAATTGGCAATTGGAATGCAATAGTTGGGAACAATGAGGAAGGAACAGTAATGAGAAAATAGTATCCTGGTGATAGAAATGAAGCTAGATATTGAATAATGGAAATGTACAATGTTAACAACTTGCTCATAACAACTCCTTTTTTCAACACGATAAGATCATCCAACAATGGTTGCAGCAGCTCACTGAAAGGAGACCGCCAAAGGTTCTGGCCAGAATCAGAAGATTCTGTGGAACAGTGGACATCATTGTCTTCAGAAGGGATATTAGTTGAAACTGGGGAATATCATAACGATGTTTATTTGTGTTCGATTGATGATGCCAAGGCATTTGTCTCCATGGGTCATAACAAGCTGGATGGATAGCACTGAGAAGAATGAGGACTGCAGAATACTTCCCTGGACTCCTGGGGATCTGGTATGTGGGTCAAGGGGCATTTGTGTGAACAGAACAAGGGAAGACTGCATGGTTAGACTCAGGAACGGTTTTCAACAAAACTGTATCCTTGTCATACTTTCTAAATCTGTATGCTGTGCAATAGAAAAGCTAGATTACTTGGGAGTGGGGATGCGGCATCAGGATGGGAGGAAGGCTTATTAACAACCTGCAATATGCACATAACACAAACTTGCTTACTGAAAATGAGGCAGATTTGAAGAACTTGCTGATGAAGATCGAGAATTTCAGTCTTCAGTATGTATTACAAATCAGTGTAAAGAAGAATTTGGTATATACACAAAATTGAAAAATATGCAAAGCCAAAAACCATGAAGCAACCAATGACCTGGATGGACAGGGAGAGCATCATGTCGCATCATTATTCTATCACAAAAGAACACATATTGTATGAGACCACTACTGTAAGAATAAAAACCAAGAAGACTTGCATTTCAAGATAAAAAGATTTTGGAAGTTCCCAAGTGAGGGAAACCAAGGGTTGGGATCTGAAGAAATATACCAGAAGCTTTATAGCTATTGGCTTGGGTCAAAGAGAGGTGGGATTTCCTTAAGAAGGAGGAGGCACGGGAGGGAGAGTGGAATAGAATTCGAGTGTGAGGGATTATGAGTGATTTGAATTGCTGGATGCAGAATTGGTGGTTTCACATGTAAACCACCCCCATCCAATTAATTTTCATCAAATTAAAAAAATTAGTTCTATAGTAGACTATTCTCATGGAAATTGAATATTAGTGGAAGATATTACAAATAATAAATTATCAATGTATTTATTCTTTCATAAGTGATTTTATTTATATTTGTTATTTTTCATATTGATAGATGACTGCATGTAATTGTGGAGATGCAGGCAATAGAAATACAAAGTAGAATAAAAGACAAAGTTTTGTTCTTAGGAGTAAAATAAGATGACATACAGCAAGAAAAAAATTAGCACAGAATACAGAATACTACTAAGGAATTAAAGTAGATAAAACAATCAAAAGTGGACATGTAAATTTTAGCTTGGACACCAGCATCTGCTTTTCTGTGGAGAGGTTATTGAAACTGAGGTCTCGCAGGAAGGTGACTTGAGAAAGACAGGACAATAGCGCTCTGAGTTTTAAGGGAGTTTAGGATTGTTACAAACACACAAAGCAAATGGATAAAGGGGAAAAGGAGGGAATGATCTGAGATGGATTGAAAGAGACAGACATGGTTGGGTGCTAAAGGTTTATGTAATTGGAGAGGGAGGACTTAGATTTTATCTGAGATACAGAAAGGTTTAAGGGAATGACAGTAGGCCATTATTGATCATGATAAAGATGAATTGGTTTCTAAATGTTGAGTGCATTCAGAAACAACATTAGAAACTCTTAAAAATCCTAAAGTGAAATAAAGGCAAGTTTACCCAACAGAGGAGTGAGGATATTGGCGGGAAGGGGCTCTTTCAGAATATTCTGGAAACAACGTTGGTAGGAAGGTCAGATGGACTGTATGTGGGAGGACAGAATGAGAGGAGCCAAAATCACTCTGTGTTTGTATTGCGTAACTGGATTAAGTAAAAAGGTACCTAGGCTGGGATCCCCTTTCATAGGGGTCTCGGGGAGGAGATGAGGCAGACAGGGTGTGATGTAGCAACAATAAAAAGTACAACTTTCCTCTAGTTCCTAAATGCTTCCTCCCCTCGCCACACACCCACTATCATGATCCGAATTCTACCTTGCAAGTCTGGCTAGACCAGAGGATGTACACTGGTACAGATAGGAACCAGAAAAACAGGGAATCCAGGGCGGATGATCCCTTGAGGACCAGGGGTGTGAGTGGCGATACTGAGAAGCATAGAGAGAGGGTGGGTTGGAAAGGGGGAACCGATTATATGTGACCTCCTCCCTGGGGGACGGACAACAGAAAAGTGGGTGAAGGGAGACGTCGGACAGGGCAAGATATGACAAAACAATAATTTATAAATTATCAAGGGTTCATGAGGGAAGGGGGAGTGGGGTGGGAGGGAAAAATGAGGAGCTGATGCCAGGGGCTTAGGTGGAGAGCACATGTTTTGAGAATGATGAGGGCAATGAATGTACCAATGTGCTTTACACAATGGATGCATGTATGGATTGTCATAAGAGTTGTATAAACCCCTAATAAAATGATTAAAAAATAAAAGCGTACCTAGGGAATAGAAAGGATGTAGAAGTTATGAGTGGGGCTGCTAGCTCCAAGGCCAGCAGTTCAAAACCATCAGGTTATCCGCAGGAGAAAGACTGAGCTTACGACTTCCATAAGGCGTTATGGTCTCAGATACCCACAGGGACAGTTCGACCCATTCCTCCAGGGTTGCTGTGAGTCGGAATCTGCTCAGTGATGCTGAGTTTGCGCTAATGATACGAGTAGTTCTTGTAAAGGGATGGCAACCTAATGGGAGAAAGCCAACGCGAGGCTATGAAGTGAAGGCATGCAAAGCCAACTACTCATACTAATTTTTCCATGAAAAAAATAAAAAGCTTCTCAATTTGATAATTTTTATAAAGGTGGTTTGGTGTGTTTGTTTGGTGGGTTTTTTTTTAATATACATGGAGATAGGCTACTGAGAGAGGATTTACCATGGAAATTGATGATTCCCAAGGGAGATGAAATCATCATAGGAGTGATACACTTTTCTTCCAAAGAAGGTGCACATCTGGCAAATAAGAATACTGAGAAATAAATGCAAAATTTCTAGACTTACAAGAAATACAGATAGTAGATGAACAACTTTCATAACGGTCGGTTCAAGCGGATGAAAATGTTTTATATGCCTACAGAATGTGCCCCATTGATCGGTCAGTTGGTTGTACTTTGGTGCCTGGTGTGGCATTTCGATGCTGAAGGCAATGTTCCTGGTATTTCAAAGGCAAACAATTCAGAGAAGCTGGATTATATTAATAAGAATGTAAAATGAGAATTGAACGAAAGGTTATTAACAACCAGAAATATATCAGTGACTCAACCAGGCTTGCTGAAAACGAGGAGCACTTGAAATACATGATGATGAAGATCAAGGATTACAACTTTAGATATGGATTACAAGTCAAGGTGAAGAAAACAAAAATCCTCACAACTGGCCCAGTAGGTTACCTCATGATAAATGAAGAAATGATTGAAGTTATCAGGCATTTCATTTAGAACCACATCTTATGTAGAACCACAATCAATGATCATGGAAGCAACAGTCAAGAGATCAAAGGACACACTGCAGTGGATAAATCTGCTGCACAAGACCTCTTCAGAGTATTGAGCAGCAAGCAGATTACTTTGATGTCTAGGGTATAATTGACCCAAGTCACGGTATACTTTCAATCACCTCATATGAATATGAAAGTTTAATATGGAAGACTGAAGGAAAATTATGTGTTTGAATTATGGTATTGTCATAGAATATTGAAAATTCCATGGACTGCCCAAAGAACAAACAAAACAAATCTGTCTTGGAAGAACTGTTTGTTCTTAGAGGCAAGGATACTCCTTAGAGGCAAGGATGCCGAGAGACTTCATCTCACGAAATTTGGACATGTTATCAGGAGAAAAGGGTTCCTAGAGAAGGGCTGCATACTGGGTAACATGGAGGGGCATGGAGGAAGGTAAGGGTCTCAACGAGATGGATTACTGCAGTTGTTGCAACAATGAGCTCAGACATGAGGACAATTTTGGGAATGGCACAGAACTAGGCAGTGTTTTCTTCTACCGCATGCACAGGGCTGCTGGGAGTCAAAACGGATGAGGAGCAACATATACTTGCTCTCCATTACTTTCATGAATTGTTTCATCTTTTCAGTGTGTGTGATAGTTACATAATCTCATGTCAACTTGATAAATAAATAAGTCTAGGGGTGGAGCCTAGTCTATCAATAAGGTCACAGCCTGATGATGCCTCCTTGAGGCCATGGCTATCTCATGAGGATTCTGGGAACTTTCTCTCTCTTGATTTTACCATCAGAAGAGGTCTCTCTCTTTATTTCTCTCTCTCCTTCTCTGCCATCATCTTCAAGCTGACAAGCCACACTGATGGCACCCCAGGGCCCCGGAGATGCATCCATTGCAATTGGACCAACTAGCATTATCACCCACCAGCCTGTGTTCTTCCTGCATTTGGCATCATTGCATGTGTTGCATGAGTTTGAAGAGGAATGTATTGATCAGAATTGGACATATGGGCTAACATTGCACTTAAGGGTTTGATCTGGACTAGGCTGGGATGTCTTTCCAATGTGCAATTACTCTATGATATAAAGCTCTCTCTTACACATACGAGTGTCTCTGGATGTGTTTCTCTAGTCAACCCAGCCTATCATATTATGGTACCAGGAGTGGGGTACTAGAAAAACAAATCATGAAGATGGAGAGCAGATGCTTATTTGACCTCTGCCCTACGGTAGTTTTTCTTCTTGGCTAGCCAGCATTCAGGTATGGCCATGCAGTTTACTGGGTTGTTTTCTGGAAAGAACATGGAAAGTTAAAGTTGTGATTCTTCTCTTTGGTTGTTGTTTTTGGTTATACCTGTGTGAAATGGCAAAAACATACGTGAATAGTGTATATTTTTAACTCAGGTGGGAAATTGCTTCTTTAACGTCTCCCCTAAGACCATCATGTTTACTCAAATGGCTAACAGAAGGTCAACATGGCTAACAGAAAGTAAAAATGGCTAACAGAAGATCCTGCCTTGGTTTGATGCAGTGAGAGACATAAGGCCATATTACTTAGGAATGGAATAGTTTAGATAAGATGAGGATATAACTTAGCTTGAGTTTAGGATATTGCTGTTCTAGATTTATACTGATTTCTTTTTAAAAATTAATTAATTGATTAGGGGGGGCGGGGGTTACACTTTTCATGCGCTGCTCCGACTGGTTACCTTGCCCTCGAGGTTGGGTGTGGCATGATTATATCGATTTCTTATACCTATTGTTATTGAAATAATGATTGATAGAAATGTTTATTGGAAAGTAAAAATAGAGTTTGTAAGCCTATTGGCCTTTAGAAATTAAATTGGATCTTTAAATGGGTTAGGGCATATTACAAAGAAAGCTCTGAAGTGATCAGTCCCATGTGTGTTCAGGACATTTGTAAGCTAACAAGAGACTTGACTAGGGGGCTGTTGACAGACTGAGGAAAAAAAAGGAACCTCTGGTAGTTACATAATCTGGTGTCAGTTTGACAGGGTTATGAGTAAAGGGGTGGAGTCTGGTCCGTCAATCAAGATATAACCCATGAGGCCACTGGGTGGGCATGGCCTTCTCCTGAGCATTCAGGAAATCTGATATTTCCTCCTTGGAGGCAGGAAATATTTCTCTCTCTGCTCACTCCCTGGGAGGCATTGCAGCTGACAAGACACATTGAACTACCCTAATGCCCTGAGCTGGAGAAGTCACATGGATCTACCCTGATGCAAACAGACTTCTGAAGCTGGAGAAGCCACAGATAGACCCCTGCCATTGCTGAGATTCTTATAATGCCACTGCATCCACAGATTTTCTACCCACTGGCCTGTGATTGTCCTGCATTTGGCATCATTGCACGTATTTTGTGAGTCAGAAGAGGACTTTATAGATTAGTATCAGACATATGAGCTAATATTGAACTTATGAGCTTGGACTGGACGGGTTGGGATGTTTTCTTAATGTACAATTACCCTTTATATAAACTCTCTCTTATACACATATGAGTGCCCATGAATTTGTTTCTCTAGCCTCCCCAGACTCACATAGGACCCTTTGGCTTTTGGATTTTGAACTAGCGGTTTATGCCTGAAGCCGGAAAAATCTGCAGCCTTGAGGAAATTCCTCTCTAGGACAGAACGTTAAAGAGAACCTGCTGGCATCCTAAAATGCTTGCTAGGTGACCATCTGGATCCACTTGTTGAGTGGAAGTGGGAGAAAATCAGCAATAAAGAGTCTGGCCACTGACACCCTTGAACCTGGTTCACAGGGACTAAAGAGAAGGTAAGAGCAGATTGACTGGTCTGAAGCTCATGACCTAATCTGAGGGGTTTAGGGTTGTTGGTCAAAAGGGCAGCCTGGTGAGGCTAAGCAAGGCAGCCAACATTGAGTTGACCAGAACCTGACCAGATGAAGAAAAAATTTTTGAGCCTGTGAACGAGTGCATATTGCTGCTGACTTTATGAATGGCCTGTCCTGATTTGACTTTACTAATGTATGAAGACTCACAAGGTTCCAAGTGGAATGAAGATTCCTCACATCAAATAACATGCTTGGCATCAGAGCACAAGGTTGATGTCAGTGGGCAGTATAAAAATTGGATACCCAAAATTGTGGGGAGAAAGGCAGGAACTGTCTGGCTTACAAAGTTTCATAGATAGGGGAATATGTATATAGAATTATATCATTATGGTATACATGTTTACATAGCTGTAGTAGTTGGGCATAAAAATATTTGTTTTCTTCACTTACAGTATATTATGTTTAAATGAGGCTGGCACACTTTGAGTTTGTGCATTTTAGTTTTATCCTGTTAAGTACAAATATGATTTTATTATTGTTTTGTTTAAAAAGTCTGTATGGCTAAAGAATTGTGTAAACATGTCGAGTTGATAAGGGGTGGTCTTGGTTGTAACATAATTTCATATCATTCTGATAAATAAGTCTAGAGTGGAGTCCAGCCTGTCAATCAGGTAAAAGCCTGATGATGGCTTCTTGTGGGGATGGCCTTTACATGAGGTTTTTGGGAACTTCCTCTCTCTTGATTCTACAATCAGAAGAGGAAGGCCTCTCTCTGCCTCTCTCTCTCTCTTCCTGCTGAACAAGCCACACTGATGACAGCCAGAGCCCTGGAGATGATTCTATTGCCACTAGATCAACCAGAGTTTTTACCCGCTGCCCTATTATCATCCTGAATTTGGCAATATTGCACGTGTTGGAAGGAATCTGAAGAGGAATGTTTAGACTACTATTAGACATATGGGCTAATATCAGACTTATATACTTGATGTGGACTGGGCTGGGATGTCTCCTCAATATGCAATTGATCTATGACATAAAGCTCTGTCTTATACATATGAGTGTCTCTGGATTTGTTTATCTAGTCAACTCGGTCTAACACTTTAAAATATCCATATTTTGGTTTTTAATATTAATGGACTATAGGAATAATAATAAATATGTTGATTTGATCCCATTCAAGTTCAATGTATCCAAAAATATTTTTGTGTGTCGCTATGCTACTAAAATTGAAATAGATTTTGCTCATTTCACAGGAAATAAAAGCTTTATTTGGTGTTTGAGTCTACTGTGACACAGAGTGACCTGAAGTACAAGAGAAGGAGTCAATTCTCAGCCCTGAATATCTACAATTCTTTCTTTTGCTTGAACCCATTTATGTAACCATTGTGTTAATCCACCTGCCTCCGTTTTGCTGACTCTCTACATTACCAAACATCCTCTCCTTCTTCAGGTTTTTCCTCTACTTATAACATAGAAGCTGTATGTAAGAAAATTCTAGGTCTTTTCAGATTTTATTATACTGTAATATTTTTGTTTGACTTTTTGAGCTACTCTTTGTAATTTCCTGTTCTTCTCTTTTACTTCATCAAATAAAACTACTACAAGTTACTATTTAAGTCACCAGAAACCATCGTCAATGCTGCTAATGTGCCTAAGAAAATTCTCCTGGCTTCAGCCAAATATCAGAGTCCTGTTTAAATGTTGTGTCAATGTCCAGTAAAACAAGGTGTCATCTCACCTAGATTATCTGCCTAAGCATAAGGTGACAAGACCAGCAAAACTCTTTAAATGCCATCTAAAGCCAGGAAATATATCTGCATCAGGTACATTACAGTCATATATAAATTTGAATCAGTTTCCCTTACAAATTTAAGTACCGTGAAGATAGACATTTTATTTTAATCTACCGGATTTATAGAAGCACAATTATTGATGATTTATGCCCAAACCCTCCTAATCCAGCATAGTTGTATGTGCTAAAAGTATATAATTTAATAGGAGCATAACTTCTTAGTGATATTCTTTTTAATAATATCACAAATACATTTTTATATGATTATAAAAGTGTCCTGAAGTTTATTTACTTTTTTAACTAGGTATGGCCCTTTTACCCTCTTTATCTAGAATTTAGTACTGTCATTAGTTGACCTTGATTATGTTTCCCCAATGAGATAAAATTAATTTAATGTCATTTACTTAGTAGTGTATCCTTTAATATGTATATATTATCTATATACTATAATATATCTCTCCTCTATAATTTGAAATATGACTTTTAATACATATTAATTTATGTATGTTGATCAATTTATCTATCTATATCATAATTTCTTGGTCCATTTTCCCCCATTAGCCTCTCTGTCACATGGCACTCATACAATTAATAACATTCTAATACACAATATGCAGTAAGAAAAGTCTCTTGTCTTTATTTTTCTTTGTCAAATTAAGTTTTACTTTTCATTTGTTAAATAATATTAATTTTATGTCCAGCTTCTGAACATTTATACAACAAAAATTCTTAATTAGAATGGAGGGAGTAATAAGCTGCTCTTATTTACAGCAAAAGTCAATACATGAAATTTGACATCAACTTGAAATACAGTCACTAAATAATGACTTTACTTCAAATATCTTAGGCAACACAGCTAAACAATAAATTGAATAACAAAGATACCTACTTTCCTTAGGTTTTCGTCTGCTAGGGATGCAGAACTATAATAGACTGATTTCTCAGAAAACGTTTTCTGCGGTCATTTTCTGGAGAGTGTTTTCCATAATTCCCTGCATTATTATTACTATACTTTCCCCCTGTAAAACAATGTCCTGAGTTTTTAAATTCAACACATTTTTGTCAAATTATATTTCTGCCAAATTTTAACAAGCATTTTTTGTTTACTTTTTAAAGATGCACAAGGTGTCTTTACGTGCCATAGTCTGATGTTGGCTATGAAAGCACTCCATTTGTTCAAGAACCTGATGACCTAGAGTTAGAAACAGACAGATAGATATGTACAGCAAGGTGCTGTTCATGAGCATCAAAGTGACGTTCTATGAGTGCAAGATGCTGCAATCAGGACAAAATTACAGTGATGGAGATTAAGTGCTTCATCTCAGATTGCATGAGTTAGAGCTTCGGATCTCCCACTTTGTACTCAGAGAACTTGAAAAAGTTAATTACACTTACAGAGTCTCTGATTATTTTTTAATAAGAATAGAGCCTTTTTTTGTGGGGAGGAGATGAGCCAGTTAGGGGGCAGTATAGTAATGATGAAACATACAAATTTTCTCTAGTTCTTAAATGCTCCCCCCACTATAAAGACCCCAATTCTACCTGACAAATCTGGCTAGACCAGAGGATGTACACTGGTACAGACAGGAACTAGAAACACAGGGAATCCAGACAGATGATCCCTTCAGGACCAGTGCTGAGAGTGGCAATACCTGGAGGGTAGAAGGAAGGTGGAGTGGAAAGGGGGAACCAATTACAAGAATCTACATATAACCTCTTCCCTTGGGGACAAACAACAGAAAAGTGAGTGAAGGGAGACATTGGACATTGTAAGATATGACAAAATAATAATTTACAAATTATCAAGGGTTCATGAGGGAGGGATGGTGGGGAGAGAGGGGGAAATGGGGAGCTGATACCAAGTGCTCAAGTGGAAAGCAAATGTTTTGAGAATGAAGAGGGAAAAAAAATATAGAAATGTGCTTGATACAATGGATGGCTGTATGGATTGTGATAGAGTTGTATGAGCTCCCAATAAAATGATTTTTAAAAAGGGATTGGGCCTTTCATACAGAGTATTTATAATGAGGAAGTCAGGTAATTCGTTCAAAGCATTAAGAACAGTTTGGCACCGAGTAGGCATTGAAGAAGTGATAGCGATTATTGCTATCAGTGCTATTGATCAAGGGAAGTTTCCTGAAGGAGATGAAGGCTTTAGCCGAGTATTAGGATTTACATAGAAGCTCCATGGAAATCATTTTATAAAAGCGATTTTTTAACATCACATGTCATCTACTGTTCCACAGCTATCAAAATTCCCTGTAGGAAAATTTTTTGCTGTATATTTCACAAAAGAGGACAGGTCCCCAAATGGTTGTGTTACTTTCTTAGAAATAATGCCTAGCAAGAAACAGAGATGGAAGTGAAAATGTAGGAGTTTCAACTCCACTGTCAATGTATACTGTAGGTAAAGAGGGCTGCGTAATCCTTTGCCAGCTTCCGACTCACAAAATTAGCTGTGACTCACTGAGGTGATGTAGTCAGTGCACCTGCAAGAGCAGGGCAGAGCTTCTTTCTGCCCACTCACCTGAAATGCCTTGATTGGATTTGATTGCACCCTCTTTACCACTGATAATGGGAGAGAAAGCAAAATGAATTCATCTCAATTATACTTCAAAGAAATGTTGCCATGCGTTTAGCTAGTGGGAAGGAGCCTGTGCTTTTAGTTTTTTTTTTTCACCAGATAGTTAGAAAATTTTAATTGATAAGTCATTTTGAGACCACTGCTTGGATTCTAGCTAGCTAAGTTTTAAGATACAATATCGCCATGTTACTCACTAGGCGTTTAAGAATTGCGGGGAAATGAAAAGGTCTATTCAACAAAAAGCAGAGTTTAAATCATCTCGCCTTCTTGTGTGTGGCTTCATTCTGAAACTTAAGTCATTTGTGAAATTTGGTGACATTAAAAACCATACTATGTTATTGTTGAGGGTGGTTGAAAATTGAGATCCTGGATTCCTGATAATTGAATTTTAAATATCTCTGATATTCTTTGCCTTAAAGTTTTGCAATAATATTCTAGAGCCATCTGCCTCATTACCAGGCCACAATCCATCAGCTTGATCTGAAATCTGTTTAATCCTGCCCTGAGCACAGCACACACTTCTTCATGGTGCCAATCTGGGAACTACTTGCTTTGGAAAACTTTCTGAAGTTGGGCACATTATTTGTGGAGCCTACAGTCATTCACATGAGTCAGGAAAGTCCCCCTTCTGATTTCCTGGGAGGCCGTTAGTTGAGGTTAATTTTATTTCTGTATATTCATGCACTATTTTTATTACCTGGAAATTACTCAGAGAACGCCTGGAGGAATAATCAGTTCTGTGATAAATTGTTCCACTTCGTAACAAGGGAGCATAATTACTTGTTCACATGTCCACATTTATAATTTGCTTTCAGAAAGGAAAACAAATGTCATTTCACAAAAAATCTTGTCTACGTTTGCACAATTAGCAGGGATTTAAAAGAAACTTCTTCTTTTCTTAGCTCGGTGACTTTTAAAGTATAAGCAGTAAGTATTTTATTATCAGGTGCTGAATCATAAGCAGTCAGTTTATTTTATAAAGCCGCACAGGGGCTATTCCATGAGAAGCTTACTCAACAAGGGACTTTTTTCCCCAAAGAACTTCTAGTAGAGTATATATACACTAGTTAACAATTGGATGTACAACCAACTTTTTCAGTAAATCATAATTTATTTTTATTTTATATGTTAAGTATTGTCAATTAGTGAAGGTTTAATAATGCAGATCATCAGTTTTATATTCAACATTTCATTTACATTTTGCTTCAATGCATTCATTGCGATCACGTCACTGTGACCTCACATCCCATTTCCCTCTGTGTTTCCTTTTTCCAAACCGCGTTCCTTCTCAACCTGCTGTAATTTGTCCTTGGGTAACTGGTTCTCTTAAATCTCAAGCACTTGGTTATTCTAACATGGAAGTGAATTCATTTCGAGACCTGAAGAATGTGTCACACCCACAGTCTTGGGCAGTCAGTCAGCTTCTCTCTGAAGAGTAAGCCAGATCTCTTTTTATGAGAAATTAATATTTTTATTGTTTCTTATTCATGTTGTCTTCTCTCCTCACATATATACTAGTTAATCTTTGTGTTATTTATTTACTTTAAAAAATCATGTTGTTGGGGGCTCGTACAATTCTTATCAAAATCCATACATACATAAATCGTGTCAAGCACATTGGTTGCTATCATCATTCTCAAAACATTTGGCTTCTACTTGAGCCCTTAATATTGGCTCCTCATTTTTCCCTTGCCCTACCCATTCCCCCCTCCCTCATGAACCTTCCCTAATTCATAAATTATAATTAGTTTGTCATATGTTGCACTAACATCTGAAATCTCCCCTTGCCCACTTCTCTGTTGTCCATCCTCCAGGGAGGAGGTTATAAATAGATTCTTCTAATCGGTTTCCCCTTTCCACCCCACATTCCCTCCACCCTCCAGGCATCGCCACTCTCACCACTGGTCCTGAAGTGGTCATCTGTCCTGAATTCCCTGTATTTCCAATTGCTATCTGTACCAATGTACATCCTCTGGTCTAGTCAAATTTGTAAGGTAGAATTGGAATCATGATAGTGGGGTGGGTGGGGAAGAAGCATTTAAAAACTAGAGGAAAGTTATATGTTTCATTTTTCCTACCCTGCACCCTGACTGGCTCATCTCCTCCCACAACCCTTCTGTAATGAGAGTATCTAGTTGTCTACAGATGGGCTTTGAGGCTCCCCTCTGCACTCGCCCTCATTTACATGGATATAAATTTTTGTTCTTTGATGCTTGATACCTGATCCCTTCAACAAGTCGTGGTCACACAGGCTGGTGTGCTCTTTCCGTGTGGGCTTTGTTGCTTCTGAGCAAGATGGCTACTTGTTTATCTTAAAGCCTTTAAGACCCCAGACACTATATCTTTTGATAGCTGGGCACCATCATCATTTGCACAGGCTTGTCTTCAGTGATCATATTGGGAGGGTGGGCACCCACTGATATGATTTTTTTGTTCTTTGATGTCTGATACCTGGTCCCTTCTACACCTAGCGGTCACACAGGCTGGTGGGCTTCTTCCATGTAGGCTTTGATGCTTCTCAGATAGATGGCCGCTTGTTTATCTGCAAGTCTGTAAGACCCCGGTGCTATATCTTTTGATAACCAGGCACCATTATCTTTCTTCACCACATTTGCTTATGCACACATTTGTCATCAGCGATTGTGTTGGGAAAGTAGGTGTGCATCATGGAATGCCAATGTAATAAAACAACATGTTCTTGCATTGAGTAAGTACTTGAGTGTAGGCCCAATGTCCATCTGCTGCCTTAGTACTAAGGTTATAAATATATACACGTAGCATATATTTTTAAAAGAAAATAAACGCTTATAACTTTGTTTATACTTAGTATTAAATCAGCTTTTAACAAAATTAGGGTCAAGTTTCAGGAAATAAGACAAAAGTGGAAATTGTGAATTATTGTCACTCAATACTGATCTGAGATGTCCACCTAGAGACTAGAAGATTATAAAGCCACTTGCCTGGCCCTGCCAAACACTTGGATCAGGATCACAGTATGAGGTCTTGAACAGGCAAGAAAAAAATTTAACCAAAATACAAAAACAAAAAATAACATACTTATTGGTCTCCTAAAGACTAAAGCAACCCCCAGGACGACTGTGGTCTTACACACCCTTCAAGCTTGGAATTGAACCTACCCTCACCAGGAAACTGTTAGCCAAATAATACACAAGGCTTAAAGTGAATAATAACATCAGTGATAGATGTCCCCCTCATTACATTTAACCATAAGGAACCAAAAACCAGCATCCCCCCAAAACAAAGCTCAGAAGCAGGGCAGAGGACAAATGGCAATGGCGAACACAAGGAGGAAATGGGAAGGATGCTGTGAAATTGAAGAGTCGCAACCAGTATCAAGAAAACAAGATGTATCTGGATTGTGGAATAGAAAGCGAATTTGCTGTATAAATTTTCACCTACATTGCAATACCACTACATGTCTTTCAGTTTGTAACAGACCTGTGTGTTACTGGGTGATACTGTGATGCTGGAAGTCATGTTTCTGGTATTTCAAATGCCAGAAGAGTCTCCCAAAGTGAACAGGTTTCAGCAGAGCTTTCAGACTGGAAACAGACAACAAAGAAGGTCCCCACTCCCCACTTTGAAAGAAGGAACCCCTAAAAATGTATGCACAGCTTTAAAGCATTTTAAGTACTGAAAACCCAGAGAAGAGAAGAAGAGCATTTTCAGACACCCTGCCAAAGGCATTTGGAATCTGACTGAAAAGGAGATAATTTATTGGAGGAAAGTTAATCATGGTGAGAAGAGTCCTGTAAAGTCTGAGGTAGTGGTGTATCCTGGGTCTTCATTTGCTGATGGGGCACGATTGAAGGTGAACAGAAACAGCTGCCCAAATCTTCTAATGATTAGAACGTGGAATGTGACAAGTGTGAATTTAAGAAAGTTGGAAGTGGTCAAGGTTAAATGGAATGCATGGAGATTGATATTATAGGCATTAGTGAGCTCAAATGACTAGTATTTTTCCATTTTTAATCAGAATCATATTATTGACGATGCCAGGAATAACACAATGAAGAAGAATGAGATAACATTCATTGTCAGAAGGATTTGGCTAAATTCATCATGAATTACAATTCTACCTGTGATTTGATTATATCTCTCTATCTGCAAGGAAGTCCAATCAATAGATCTATTGATCAATGTTATACACCAACCACAAAGACTAGTAATGAAGAAATTGAAGTATTCTACCAACAACTTCATTCAGATATTGATCAACCATGCCATCAAGATGCATTGATAGTCATTAGTGATTGGAAAGCCAAAGTTGGAAACAAAGAGGTAGGAATAATAGTTGGAAAATATGGATTTGGTGATAGAAATGAATCTGGGCATCACATGATATACTTTTTCAAATTCAACGATTTGTTCATAGAAAATATATTTTTTCAACAACATAAAAGGCAACTATACACAAGGACCTACCAAGATGGAATACACAAAAATAAAATTGAATACATCTGTCAGAAGACACAATGGAGAAGCTTAATATCAGGAACTAAAATGAGACCAGGTGCAGACTGCAAAACAGATAATCAATTGCTCTAATGTAAGTTCAGGATAAAACTAAAGACAATTAAAACAAGTTCACAGAAGGCAAAATATTAACGTAAGTCTATCCCACCTGAATTTAGAGAACGCATTGAACACAAATGACAGAAAACCTGATGAGCTTGGGGAATCAAGATCATCATTCATGGAGAAAGCCAAAAGTCGTTAAAATACAGGAAAGAAAGAAAAGATCAGAGTGGATGTCAGAAGAGACTCTTAAACCTGCTCTTAAACATAGAGGAGCTAAAGCAAATGGAAGAATCAATGAAGTCAAGGAGCTGAATAGAAAATGTCAAAAGACATCTCAAGAAAACAAGGCCAAATATTACAATGAAATGTACAATGACCTAGATTTAGAAAACCAAAGGGGCAGAGCACATTGAGCATATCTGAAATGGAAAGAACTCCAGACACAATTAAAGGCATGAATTACAACTTTGAAATATTCTATAGGCAAAATATCGAATCATGCCTGACATGTCAAGAGAAGATGGAAAGAATGCATAGTCACTGTACCAAAAAATCCCCCTAACCTGGTCCACAGTCTACCATTTCCAGGAGGTAGCATATTAGTGAGAGCCCATGGTGCTGAAGGAAGAAATTCAAACTAGACTGAATACGTTATCCGAAAACAAGGCTCTGGGAACTGATGGGACACCCACTGAAATGTTTCCGAGAGCTGAGGCAGCACTGAAAACATTCAATCATCCATGCCAGGAAATGTCCAACTACCTGGCCAATGGACTGGAAGAGATCCAAGTTGGTGCCATTCCAAAGGAGGTGACCCAACAGAATGCTCATGTATAAAATGATAGCATGCTATCACACACAAGTAAAATACGGCCATGATCATCCACCAATGCTTGCAGTAGTACATTACAGGGCGCTGCCAAAAATCCAGGCAGGATTCAGAAGAGAATGTGGAACAAGGGATATACTTGCTCTTATCAGATGGATCCTCCCTCAAAGCAGAAAATGCCAACAAGATGTTTAATTGTGATTCATTGACTATGCTAAGGCCTTTGACTATGTGAACCATGATAAACTGCGGATAACCTTGAGAAGAATGGGAATTCCGGAACACCTGCTTGTGCTCATTTGGAACTTGTACATGGATCAAAAACCACTTGTGCAAAGACAGCAAGGGAAGACTGCATGGTTTAAAATCAGGAAAGGTGTGCACAAGGGTCGTATCCTATCACCGTGCTTGTTCAATCTATATGCTGAGCAAAATCACCAGAGAAGCTGGATGATATGAAGGAGAGTACAGATAGGAGGAAGGCTTATTAACAACCTGCAGTTTCCAGATGACACAATCAAGCTTACTGAAAGTGAGGAGTCACTGAAGCCCTGCTCATGAAGATAAAGGATTTTAGCCTTCAGTATGAATGGCAGCTCAATATAAGACCAATGTCCACACAACTGGACCAAGTTCGTATCACAAGGAAAGGTTAAGATTTTGTCTTGCTTGACCCACAATCAACGCTCATGGAAGCAGCAGGCAAGAGGTGAAAACATGTATTGCATGAGGTAAATCTGCTGCTTATGAGCTCTTTAGAGTACTGCAGAGCAAGGAGGTCACTCTGAGGACTAAGGTGTGCTTGCCCTAACCCGGGGTATTCTTCATTGCATCATACGGATCTGAAAATTGGACACTGAATAAGGAAGGCCATAAGAGACCAGATGCATTTAGATTGTGGTGCTGGAGAAGGATATGGAAATTATCCTGGGCTGCTAAATGAACAAACTGATCTTTCTTGAAATAAGTAAGATAAGAATGCTCCTTAGAGGCATAGATGGCAAGACTTGGTGTGACATGGTTTGGATTATATCAGGAGTGACCAGTCCCTGGAAATGGACATCATTTTTGGTGAAGTGAGAAAGAGGAATGCTCACGACCGGGTAGCTCGACACAGGGGCTCCACCAAGGTGCTCAGGGGTAGAAACACTGGTGAGCTGGCACAGCACTGTGCAGGGATTCCCTTTTTGTTCACAGGGTCCTGCAGGGTCACTGTGGACACAAGGGACCCAACAGCAACATATTGCAATAAAAATTAGATTTAGATGTAAAAATAAGGTGAGTTTTTACTCTAATAATAAAACCCCACATAATAATAATTTTATTACAATAGGAATATTTCTATGATTCAACTCCTCTTTCATTCACTGTTATCATTACCAGTTTTAATTCATTCTAAACAAAAATGGCAGCTTACTTAAAGACAAATGATGGTCAAAGCACTGATTTGAACTCAAAACAACGTCATCTAAGTCTTCCCTTTCTCACCTTCATTACTAACAGAAGTACAGTGAATCAATTAATGAGTCCCTCTAAGTGTCATTGTAACAATCTCTAACTATTTTGGGGTCAATAGTATCTTGTATTGATAGTGTGAAAATTAAATAAAATAATGACATTACATGACCTAACGGTATCTGGTTCATTGTTCAATAAATGTTAGTTCTCATCTGCAATACATTGTCAACTAATAGTGCATAAATATATAGGTCATCATCCTCCAAATGTCTCCTAAACCTTGAGTAAACAAAATATGCTGAAATATATACCTTTATAGTCAGAAAATGTTAAATGATAGAACTCACCTCCCTGGCGGTAATCCCGAGTGTGGCTCAGGGTAATGTTAGCTGTGTGTTAAAGTCGATCACACCTGGAATGTCTACTAGAGAGATTAAAATGAGTAATTTCTTAAGAATTACAGGCCTACAATATAAAACAACAAATTTTATGCAAAACAATGTCCCGCTTTGGGTACAAAATTACTGACTTAATAAGACCTCGAGGGAGGCTAGACAACCATGATATTTTGTTCTTTTATGTTTGGTGTATGTATGTGTGTGTGAGTTTATGGGTGCTTGTTGTTGTTGACTTGTGTTTGTTTGCCGTTTTAATAGGATTTACTAATGTCCACACAAAAGACCTTCAAATATTATCATCTTTCATAAGGCACGTGGACCCCTTTCTGTGGCAGGATACAGACAGAAAAATTTCTAGAGAACTTTGCCAACCTATGAACGAGTGTCAGCCTATCAAAGACTAAGAAGATTGCTTGAAAGGGAACCTATTGTAAAATAATTTTGATATATAAAAATCTGTAAGGTGAATGAAATTACATAAGACTTAGAACATTTTGAGAAAAAGCTTTTCATAATGTAGCAAAACACTTGTTCAATGTTGAACTAATTCGTTATTTTACAAAGAGATAAAGGGGGAAAACATTTACAATCCCAGTCCTAACAAACATTATAACAGAGTGAGCAAGTAACACGAACACTGCTCATTACAGAAGCATTATGACAAATAAAGATGAAAATGATAGCATACAGCCATTTTGTCATTCTTAATGATTTTAGGTAATGATGGTCACTGGCTTCTAGGTTTAAACACCCAAATAGGAAACACTTCATGATTGCTTTCTATGTTTTGATAATTATATTCTAAAACTATTTTAATAACTAAAACATAACTAAGAACATCATAGGCAATGCATGATGAAGGCAGAGTACGTCTTAGGGGGATGTTGTTGCAGTTACTGTTTGTTAGATATTTCAGCATGGTTATTCTGCAATTTGCTCTTTTCTCCAACCAGCTCTGAATTCATAAAACAGACCAGGATTTTTGCCATTACGATAAGGAGCTGTGGTGGAGCTGTGAGGTAAGCATTGATCTGCTAACCACAAGGTCAATAATTCAAGACTACCAGTCTTTCCTTAGGAAAAAGATGGGGTCATTTGCTCCCATAAGGTCACCATGCTTTGGAATCAGCTCAGTGAAAAGTTAGCTTATGATTAGACATGAAAATCTCAGAAAACTAAAGCATACATCATTATTTCTAGGTTCTACAGTATCTGTTTGCTATATTTCCATCTTTACAGAGATGGGTCATCCCCTTTAACATAAATTCATCCCTGCACGATGATCATAGCAACCTAACTGTTCCCATTCCCATAATGTTCTCTATTTTGTCATTGACACTTGCTTCCTAAATCACAAGGATAACCACATCACCTAATTTGTCAAATCATTCAATGACTCTATGACTGATGTAGAACACATCTATACCTATTTTATCTGGATCAAAATCTTTCAATTTCAACCTCTCACAAAACCCTCATTGTTATGTATTATATCAATGGAGTCAAGTAAACCTTGAATTCTGGTCTCATGATTGCTTGGGGTATTTAATAAGCCTAGAATACCTTTAAACCTAGTTGCACATGAATTTGATTATATTTAAATCTATTGAAATATTTGAAAACTGTAACTTACCTGATTATGTATGTGTTACTCTCTTTAAAATGTAATGGGAAAGCATTCATTTATGACTTTTACTGGACTATATTCTGCTCTGGTGCATGCCTGTAATGCAAATGGATCATATCTAAATAACATATACATAATGTATTTATAGCAATGGAATTAAAGTTGGTCCATTCACAATATTTCATTAATTAAATATTTCATAGACAAAGAAAACCTGAAAGCAACACACAACAGCTGAACACAAATCACGGAGGAATAAAGTTTGATGTCAGTTTACCAGTCAGATTCATGTCTGTGGTCACATGCTCTGTCCTTTAAGTGCTTTGTTCTCCATGGCTCTAGTTACTCCATGCACCCGTGAGTCTATACCTTAGCCTCATACTTGCTTATAAATCTCTGCCATCAAGAGTTCGACATGGTTTCAAGTACATTAAATTTTTTCTTATAAATCATATTTTAATTATGCTATTATACTGATATTCTAATATTATTATTTTGTTCGGAATAGTTTGTCACTCACCCTATTTTTTAAGAAGGGCTTTTAATTTTTCCTTTGCAGAAAATAAGCTCACTCATGGGTACATTTACTAGTCAGCAACAGTTCAGTAATGTTACACTTAAAAGTATGAGGAAGAAAATCAATCCCCTCATTCCTCTATAAGAGGTTCCTCATTTCACACTTACCGGCAGTATTGGCAATCGATATTGAACATACCATGGATTTCCAGACGAATGAAAAAAATTTATCATATACGAATTCCAACCAGAATGGTTTTTGAAAGCCATTATTGGGAGATATGTTTATTACATACCTCTGATATATTACCACGAGGGACTAGTACCTGTTGAAGGCATGATGCTTGGTAAAGTACATACTCAATGGAGAACAATATCTAGATGGATGGGCAAAGTGGCTACCACAATAGTCCTACACATTGCAGCAACTGAGGGTGAGGGGAGGATGGTGTAAGGCAAGGTAGTGTTTTGTTATTCTTTAAAATGTAGCTCTATGCTATAACTGACTTGAGACACTAAGCAACAAAAGCGTCTTTAGGTGTTTCTTTGCTAACAGAATGCAATCAAGTTTCGTTATTGGTCTCTATTTGGAAATTCAGCATTTCTAAGATTACCTGTCACACCTTTCATTTGTGCTCCTCCAGTTTATCACCTATCTCCGCTGCTCAGAAGATTGTCAAGGTTTAAAAATGATTGGAGATTCTTTGATCGAAACAATAGCGCATAGAATACCTTATAATATTGTATCCAGATCCGTTTACTGGTGCCAACCAACCTCCGTAAGATGGACTTAATAGCCTATCATATATGAATTTGTTCATTTAAAAATTGCCAATGAATTCATAATTTTCGCATAAAATACCACCATTTTTGACAATCTCATTGTCTGGCTTCTATGTAAAGATTATAATTCCTAGATTCTGGTTTGTTTGTGTTTTTCTAGTCTGTGGCCAGTGAGAGTCCAATGATCTGAACACACAGGGATTGGAATGGAAATGGCCTCTCGCTGTCTTCATAAATTCACTGTGTGTGAAGCTAGCAGAGCCCTGAGGGCTCCCTAGCGCACCATCCTGCCATCGTCCTAATTCACTTTAGCCAAGGTTAACCGGACCAGCCTCTACCTTCATTTCAAGGTTTGCTCCCATTTCTCATTGGAACCAAGTGCCTTTATAAGGTTTAGCCAGGTAAATTGGGAAGTACATTCTCATGACTTGCCTCTTGATGATTCTTTCCTGAACTCAGCCTGGAATTATTTCTGTAACTGTGTCTGGTTCCATACTGTTTTTCTTGAAATTATATACACATAGAGGGAGATTTCCATAACAATAGGGGTTTTGTTTGTTTGCTTGTTTGTTTGCTTGCTTTCTAGAAGCTTTAGAACCATATTAACCTTCAAACTAGTCTCCGCTCTATTTCAGTGAGTTTGGGCGTTGTTGTGAGCTGTGGGCAAGTTGATTCTGACGTATAAAGACCCTACACACAACAGAGCAACAAACTGCCCAGTCCTATGGCACCCTCAATTGACTTTCTGTGTGAGCCCATGACTGTAGCCCCTGCTTCAATCAGTCTCGTTGCTGGCCATCTTCTGTATCTCTGCCCTCTAATTTTCCAAGAATTGTCCCTTTACTATGGAGCATGCGGGTTGTACTTCCGCAAAGAGAGATCTGTTTGTTATTTTGCCAGTTCATAGTACTTTCAATATTATTGGCTATCATCATGTTCAAAGACATGGTAGCTTCTCCTTTCTTCCTTATTCAATGTTCAACTTTCCCATGCATATGAGGCGACTGGAAATACCACAGCTTGATAACTGCATGTGTTTGAAATGTAAACATTGAAAACAAAGAAGAAGGAACAGTAGTTGGGAAATATGGTCCTGGTAATAGAAACAAAGCTAGAAATCACATGACAGACTTTTGCAAGACTAATGATTTATTTATTTCAAATAACATTTTTTAAAAATGTAAACATGAACTTTGGAACTAGAAAAAACCTGTTCTCTCTGAATTTTGTGATATACCCTCCTGATTTCTTGTTTAAATCGCCGCTCTCCATTTTTAAGAGGTTCTTTAATGTTTTCTTTATTATTCCTCTGAATTTGCTTGGACTATATTTTTTGTCTTGATCTCTTTGGAGGTTTTTTTTTTTTCTCTCGGCATTTCTTTGTGTATTTCTTTCCTAAACATTGGAACCTACCAGTAGTTTTGTAGTTAGTTGTTTCAGTTAATATTCCAAAGATGGCCTTCCTCAACCTTTATTTGTGTTTTTGTTATTAAAGGAACCTCGACTACTGCTGGCCATGCCCTGTATTTAAATGGTTTAAATGAATAATATTCCAATGGAAATATTCAAGATTTGAAGACATGTGCATAGTTCTGAGCTTCGCATAGCACCCAAATTACCCAAAGGACCTTTTGCAGCACCCGGCTTTCAAGGTTACAGTGAATCAAAATATAAGGGTGATCTTTATTGGGCAATCTCAGACGTTACGTATTCCTCCATTAAGTTGACTGGAACAGCATCAAATGACTAAACTCACTGGGAAATGAGCATTCCTCTTGTGTCTGGAAAAATGTAGGAGATGAGGAAAGTGACCTTTGATTAATGATCAGCAAATCATCTCGGTCTCCCCCATGAGAAAACAAATTCTTAAACCACTAAAATCACAACATGCAACTCTAAGTGTACTCAAAGCATGTACTGCAAGTAGGCAAGCAATGCTTCTAAATGTCTATAGACTAGGACAAGAAAATAAAAGGACCCCTAGTGGTGTGGTGGTTCCAGTACTCAACTGCTAACCCAAAGGTTGGTGGCACTAACATGTAAATACCATACTTCACTATAAATACCAAATTAAAAAAATAAACAGAGATCATGAATTAAAATGAATAGAGAAGGATCTTTGACTTCTGCAGGGATTTAATCAACCTGACTGGATTGCCTGACTCCTGGACCAGCGAGTAGTGATTATTTCTGGCTCTGTCCAAATGATAGCTTCAGGGTGATATTCTGTAATGAACTTCTCTTCTGTTTACTGACACATTTAGCAGCATGCAAGTGTCAACCTCACTGTCCTCCTTTCTCATTCTTCCATCCAAACTCCAAAATAAATGACCTGTTCTCTCTAGGGTCAAACACCTGTGTCTGGAAGATGAACAGTGATATTAAATCATTGTAAATAACAAATGGATAAACGAATTGAAATGAACTCTGTAGAAATATATAATACATTCTTTTTAATTTCTGCATCTTCTTTTTGTATTTTTTTCAGTGCTGTCTCCTTAGGAAGAGATGTAATTCGGGAATAGGCTACATCTCAAGATCCTCTCAACAGTGTGACCTCTCACAGCATGCATTAACCCAATGTATTCATCCATGATTTATTAGTTTATCTCCATCTAAATGCCCCATTGCTTCCAATCATGCCTAACAACATTAGAATTGTGATCAAACTTCCTTTATTGATGTTATTCACTTTCTAGAAGGATCACCTACTTCATTCATCTTAAAATCCCACCTTTTTCCTAAGAGATTCCCTAATATACCCCATTGATTTGAAGCACTATTTTATGACTCTATTGAATTTAAACATAATTCAATTATACCACCCAGAATAGGCTTATGTGTTTCTCTGGATGCATGCCTACTTATTCGTTAGACAGTGAACTAAGAGCAAGCACTTTACATGTACATTTTCCCCCAATTTCCTAATGTCCTCCATAAAACACAAATATAATAAAGTCCAGATAGTTACAAGAAAGAATGAATCAAGAAAATTATGCCTCAGATGAAGGAATTAAGTTATACACTCCAAATAGTTTTAATGTGTTGATTTATATGTATTCTTTGTGCCTTTGTCACTTTGTGAAGTGCTACGATTGGCAATGACAACACATGGTGAGTTGCACATGGTAGTTGGCCCTGGAGGAGCTCTTCCCTCACACAGTGGCAGGCAATGAATACATATCAATGAATCTAACGCAGAAGAGATAATTTTATGTGATTCTATGAGAGAATACCAAAAAAAAAGGATTTTTTTCAAAGCTACATATTTAATTTGTTTTGCAAAACATCCTTATCCCCTTCAAAGGAATCTCCATTACGCCTTAATACATTTGTCAAATTTGCCATTCCATTATGTAAACATTTTTCAAAGTCATCTGTTTGGATGGCTGATAGAACCTCCATCGTTTTTTTCTTCATCTCTCCTTTGTCATCAAAGCTCTGTCCCTTTATGTCCCTCTTCATTTGTGGAAACAAAAAGAAGTTGCATGGAGTGAGCTCAGGTGAGTCAAGTAAATGGAAAAAGAGAGGCATAATGTTTTTTTTGCCAAAAACTAGCGTGCTGGGATGGCTGCATAAACAGGTGCATTGTCATGGTGGCAAAATCAGTCCCCCGTCTGCCTCAAATCAGGCCTGTTTTGCGTACACTATCTTTTCAGAACCTCTAAACAGGAAGCTTGATTAAAAGTCTGACATCCATTTGGGAAGTTAACAGACATCCAGAAAGAGGTTTCTTATCAATAGACATGTCACATTTTTGGAAACAAGAAAACCACTCTTACACTTGACTTTTCCGGTAGAGCTCTCCTTGTAAGCTGTGTTCAACATCGCATTTCTACAACATTTCTCCCAAGCAGGAAACAAAATTTCATGGTCACACACTGCTCTCCTAAATTGGTCACCACAAAAAAGAGGTTAGAGTTAAACTGCTTTTACAAAAAAAAAATCACTCTGACTCTATGACTACAGAGAACCTTCCAGGTGATGCCACTGGATGCACTAAATCAGAGTGAGTTGCTCATGCTCACCTCGTGTGAAAAAGGCATACTATAAAAGTCCACTGAAGAGCTTTATTCAACTTTATGGGGGTTACCCCTCCTAAAGGTTTTGTACCAACTTGGTTGGACCAGAATTCTCAGTGCTTTGACATTTAAAGTGCAGTAATTCCATCATGAGATATTCTCAATTCGAGATGCTCAGGGTGTGGTCTGCTTTTAATGTGAGTGGATGCTGCCGGGAAACTAGTGTGCGTTTTGGTGGGTCTAGATCCTACTTCTAGTTCATCATCGCACTCCCAGTTCTTAGGACCTGAACCAGGGGGCTGCTGTATTACCTGCCACCCTTGGATGTACTCACTTCCATAGACAGACCTTTCATCTGACCTGCCAGTCTTCAGATCATCAGCCTCTACAGCTATTTGACTCAGCAGAAGCCTCCAATTTGACATCTATTGCATGGACTTAGAATGTGTCCACTTCTATAGCTGTGTGTGTCATTGCCCTAATATAAGTTTATCTATAATCTACCATATTCACACACACACACACACACACACACACAATCTTCACTGGTTGTGCTTTTCCAGAGAACCCAATGTAGGATAGGACAGCTACTAAAATCTATAAAAGGCTTCAATACAACTCTTATACATTGCTTAATTTTTAAATTATTTTTATTAATTGGGAATATATATCATTCCATAGTTCTATCATATCTAGCAGACTTGTACATTTGCTACCACTATCAGTTTCCAAAGATTGCTTATCTACATGGACTCTTTGGCATTGCCTCACCTACTCCCTGCCACCACCACAGTATGCCCCTCACCTTGAATCCTTTATTCTACTTGCTATCTCTATAGGTTCCTCAATCCTAGGTTTCATATGCTGGTAAACCAATAAATGAAAAACATGTAATACAACTCAAGAACGACAACCCCCAATGACCTAATTCCTCTGACATAATCCATAATCTGTACAAACAAACACCAAACAAGAAAACACTAACCAAAAATACAGACAATTTTGGAAACCGTATCAGGTCCAGCATGCATCATAAGAGAGAATTTGCTGACGTGTTTTTAACTGTTCAAGTCAAATTCTGCCTTTGATCTTTTTACTGAACTCTAATGCACTTTGATTAGTAACCACTTTCCTCCTACCTCTCCATTGTGAGAGAGTTCTCCTGAAGCTTAATTCCTCTGTTGTTCCCACAAATGAATCTCGGGCTCTCACTGTCATCCACAGCCTTCTGGAAACCAGAATCTTACCATTGAGGCTCTTACACTGTTCCCTCCTTTGGCTTTGGATGAGATTTTCAGTGACTGATGATGTGCTTCTCCCATGTGGACATAGTTGAAATCTCACTTTGATGGCTGCTTGTTTGCAGATAAGCCTAGAAGACCCCGGGTGCTGTTTTATTTCATAGCCAGGCATTATTCAATTTCTTCATCACATTTTCCTACAGCCCCCATATCTTCTGTGTTCTCTTTCTGAGGGTGAGGATTGAGCAGGGCCGTGATATAGGAACTAATTGTTCTTAAGTTGGAGCTAGGGTTTAGTGTGGCTCACAAACCCATTCCTGGATTTTTCTTCTTGTTGTTCTTTTAATTTATTATTACTTGGGCACTAGCAGAAATGTCATGTCATTGCACTGTTAATCATTTCCATCAGAATTGTTCCGTCATTTCCTTAATCAGTTTCTAGACATACTATTTCTGGGTGTCCTACAAGTCTGGGCTTGTGCTCAACCTGATGCTTATTCCTACTGAGTGGACTCATTCAGTAGCTGTCCTTTTGTGCTTGACTCGTTTCATTCAGCATCATGTCTTCCAGGCCTCTCCACATCTTGAAATGTTTCATAGATTCGTCGCTGGGTTTTAGGGATGTGTAGTATTCCATTATGTGTATGTACCAGAGTTTCTTTATCCATTCATCTATTGATGGAAATGTAGGTGGTTTGCAGCTTCTTGCTATTGTGAACTGGGCTGCCATGAAAATGGGGGAGAAAACATCTATTTGTAATCTGCTTCTTATTTCTATTCGTAATCTGCTTTGTTTTACTTTGGGGTACTTTGGGGTATATTCTCTGTAATGGTAGTTCAATTCCCATCTGGTATCACCATATCGCCTTCCACAGAGGTGTATGTATCTACAAGTACACAAACAATGATATGGGTTCCAATCTCACCACACCCTTTCCAGCATTTGTTATTTTCAGTTTTTTGTTTTGTTTTTAATTGCTCTACAGTAGTGGGTGTTAGGTGGCATCTCATGGTTGTTTTGGTAATTCTTACTTTGTCTCTATTACAAGAGCTCCTCGGGGACCTTTTGTGGCCTGGTAGAATATGAGTTGGACTGCTAAACACATGGTCAGCAGTTCAAAACCACCAATGGTTCCAAAGGAGATAGATGAAGCTGTCTGCTTCCATAGAGAGTTATAGCCTCTGAAACCAATGGGGCAGTTCTACTCTGCCCTAGGGGATACTAGAGGTCAACATTACAGTGAGTGGCTTTTTTTTTGTTGTTTGTTTTTTTTTAAGAGGTCTTGAGAAACCCCTGGTGGAGCTGTAAGGAGATTTTGTGTTATGTGTTGAACTGCTAAACACAAGGTAGGTAGATCAAACCCATCAGCCTTTCTCTAGAAGGAATATGAGGCTCTCTACTTCCATAAAGATTCATAGCTCTAGAAACCTTATATCGCTTTTCATTTGGTTGAAACTGACTTGTTGGCAATGGGTTGATAAAGTTCTGTAAGATTTAGACACAAATAAATAGATTAAATAGTTCTTAAAATTCCTTTTTGTGTAGAGTAGGGTACTTTTAAATCATGTTTTCAACTCATTCTTAGCAATCCTGTGTTTATCCAGAGAATGAAAGTCCTAGGGCTGCTGGGTATATAAATAGCTAAAATCCATTGGTGCTGGAGCCTTAAACTCTATTTGTAATGGTTGTACTTGCTTTTTGAATGTGGCTAAAAACTTTGATTTTCTAACCCATCATGCCTTTTTCTGAGAATTGCTTTTAAATGTTGTTGATGTATCCAATGTGTGTATATTCATAGGCCCTGACCTTCAGATCATGACAAATGTCTGACATAATGGAGGTATAAGATGGAATTGCTTAAAATACACATACTGAATTCAAGGATGTCAACCTATTTTTTTAAAGAATGCATCTTAAAATTGGCCAAATATAGTACAATCTATCACAATGAATTCTATAATCATTTTAAGTTCCACATATTATGGAAATACTGAGGAGTATGTACTATATTTGCTCAATTAATCTACAAAACTTCCGGATAGGTATAGAAATAATGATATTTAGCACTGGAATTTTGTAGTTTGTATAAACTAGAGAATAGAGTAATTGTTGTGTCATAGATATTGTTAAGTCTAAAGAGTCTTGTAGAAATAGGTGACAACTTTAACTTTCAGCTTTCTAATAGAGTTCATACAGAACAGGTAAAATGTTATAAATATTTTATGAAAATAATCTCATGTTTAGGTAAGATGAACATATATTAAAAATTGACTACCAAAGATATTAATACTTAATGTTATTTTGATAAAAATGAATGTTTCATGATTAAGAATATTGTATAAAGGCAGATATTTGTTTCCAAAATCTATCTAATATTTAATGGTGGCAGTGAAGATAGCCGTTCAAATCAGAAACACAATCTAGTTGGAAATGCATAAAATTATACAAAGAGCAAACTTTTGAAAATGTTCATAATAGAAAGTAACTATTTCCAGTTTGAATTATGGCATATAGTTAAAGGAAGCAACGAGACAAACAAACAAACACCACCCCCAACTGTAGATATATGACTACCATTAATGTTCTACAAGAAAATTAATGACAATAACAATTAATCCACAAACAACTATTTATTTAATACTTCATGCAGGTCCGACACTTTCCTAAGGCCTCACCTAGTTTTAGCTCATTGACTCCTCAGAGCAAGCGACGTGGCAGATGCTCGTCCTTCCTGACATTGAAGATAATGACCCTGAGTGGAGCCTGCTCATCGGACTGGAGAGGAGAAAGACCCAATTATTGCTGAGCAGGGCTTGATGAGCATTGTTTTAGTTACCGCATACATTTGTAGACAACGGAGGTACTGAACGGCTTTAAAGAAGAGAAATTTAATCTCCTACATGTTTGGAAGCTTACATATCCGTCTCACTTGTGTCACTTCTTATATGGGTCTCACTCTTAATCACTTATGTCTGCCGGTAATTTTCGTAGGTCATGTGCCTGTCGATTTCACTCCATCTCCCTATATGTGTCTCTCTATTAGGTTTAAGACTCAGCTAACCCTAGTGGCGTAGTAGCTTGCACGTTGGGCTGCTAACCACAAGATGAGCAGTTGAAAGCCACCAGTTGCTTTTTGTCCAGGAAGGTAAGGCTTTCTACTCATGGTTGGTGGTTCAAGCCCAACAGTCCCTCTGCATAAGAAAGATGGTAAGCCTACTGATGCCCACAAAGAGATGCAGCTGCAGGAACCCTAGAGCGCTTCCCACGATTTACAGCCTCAGAACCCCAAGGAGGATCTCTACTCCAGCCCACAGGTCTCTTCTGAATAGGAATCAACCTAATGATTATTTTGATTTTGTTGTTGTTATGGCTGCACTTACATAACAAAATAAACGCCCCTGTTTCCAAATAAGGCCACCTCACAGGCCTCAGGGTTAAAGCTTTCAAAGACAAGTTACTCCGTAAGTTCTTGGCCAATGGGAAGAGCAGCATGGTCCAAAATATATGTAAGGACTTTCAGATATATCTGTGTCGTGCTATGACTTTCCGCTCATTTATTATGTCTGTTCAAACAGGTTGCTTCATCGGATGGAATCTTCCTTTGAAAAACTCAGTATACTGCTTGTCTGGCAAGATTATTAGAGTAATTAAAAACAATGTTAATATGAAATGCGTACAAAGCAAAATGAAATCAAGAGAGTAAATCCCTGAGTTACCAATGTTCAGTTTAGAGGAGCTCAGGCTTGCACTTCAACGCTATGTAAATTCGCCCTTATTTACAAATGGCTGAACCACCCTGACTTGACACAGATTCTTCCTCAAAATCACCTTCACTTGCTACACATTCAGCTTTGAAAACATTGAAACGCCTCTGACAAGGACCTTCAGCATCAATTCCCCATGAATTACAAAGGGATCTTAAACATGCCCTTAGGAGCACAGCTCTTCCATGATCCAGGGACTGCCTGAAAGTGCACATGGCGGTAAAGTCTCTACAGAATGAAAAGCTACACTAGAGGTTAGCGAAGAGCAGCTAGAGGTGGTTTTGTTCACGGTGCTGAACGAAAGACCTTTCAGGTCTTTCAATGGGATAAGAGAAAATTTACAGAAAAGCATACTGTATCCAGTTCATGAATCAATGGAAGGTTCTGAGGCTCCAGGAGTGAAGAGATTTTCCACAAACAGCCTGGGGGCAGTTAGTATGGTTCTCTAATGGACGCCTCACTTCTGTTACTAAGTCACCTCTAAGCATAACTTTAAATATCAAAAGTATGCGTGGTCTTCTTGTTTAAGTTCAACGCTCACCCCTTCCTCAGCCAGTGTCCATGCCCTCTTGAGATGCTGGAGCTGTGCCTCTGGCATTTTCTTGTCGGCTGGCACCTCCATCCAGGTTGCGGCAGAGTGTCCACACTAAGACTGAGTGGCTGGTTGTCCATCTTCTTGGAAACACTGTGCAGTGAAATTCCTACAGAATGCCGCCAAGTATAGTTCTATAAGGTGAATCCCTAAGTTGAAAGGCACTGCACAATAACCACCGTAACGGACTCAAAAGTATCAACTATCAACAACAAAAATATGGTTCACAACCTGCCAATGCTTTACACTAAGCTAAAATAGAATTTCAAGTCAGAGCTGACTTTTTACTATAGCTAATAGCAATAGAACCCTACTGAATAATATCCATATTTTCTCATATCAAGTTTGAAAGCTTAAAATATTTATTATAATGTCAAAAGTTATCCAGAGCTCTACCTTGTGCATTAGACAGGACAAGAAGCATTTATACTTTATAGACATGAACTCCTGATGTGATAATAGTGGGAGGTATTTCTCAAGTTCAAACTACAAGAAGTGTCCAGGCAGGAACTGGCATAGCTGGTCATTTGTTTTCTCAACTCCACCCCAAGTGTCAGTTCCTTTCTGAGGAGCCAGCTGGGTGAAGTTTGTTTTCTTCAAAGACACAGCACATATTCAAAGGTAACTTTTCTGTCTCTTTAATTCCCTTGGGCTGTTTCTGTAGGAGAAACTTTTGCTAAGGCTTGCTTGACATTATAAATAAAAAATGACTCAACTCTATTGAAAGCAAAATGCATTTTTCGCACATCCCCACTTGAGAGAATTTCTAGCATGATCAACATGAATGACCAAAGAATGAAACTCAAGAACAACATCTCTGAGAGATTTAAATGGGAGACAGAACAGGCCAATTTTCCCCTTAAATGTAAACTGCCTTGACTAGTCTTATGAAGAATTAAAACAGGGTTCCTGCTCCCATAAGAGCCCATTTATTTTGGCTCAGTTTTGAAATGTGCACAATTCCTCTGGCAGATGAACCAATATAGAAAGCAGAGTATGACTTTCAGGGCACAGATAGGTCATTCTTTATGACTTGTCCCCTAAGAATGGTAGAAGCAAAGGAATTCCCAAAGAATGTAGTAAATATAAGAATGCACTCTTTTCCATGTGTATATTTTATAGGCCACAGAAATATTTGGAAGAAAGTACTGATAAAAATATTTGGAAGAAAGTTCTAATAAAAATACAAACATCATCAATGTACACAGACCGGCCAGGGCGATTTCAGGATGACCGTGAATTCCCTTAGAAGTAAAAATGAACTCCATCAGTGATTAAGGGTATTGTATGTTAGGACAGGTTAGAAGTATACAAAAATGACTTCCCTAGATGAAGGGTTTTTTTTGTTTTGCATTTTTACATGATGTAGATATATTAATATGCAGGTCACAAGATGGTGAACATTGTTGATTGTAAAACTGAAAGAAAAGAATGGTTTCTTCTTGTCAGAATCCATTTTGAAATAGGAAGTGAAGCAAAGGTTTTAGAATTTATCAATCTAGATAGTTTGTTGTTGTTACCTGCTTTGACTTGGCCTCAGCCTCATGGTAACCCCATGCCAAAAAAAGAATGCAATGTTGCTCCATCCTGGGCCTTGCCTGTGATTGTTTGGGAATCAGACCCCTGTGATCCAAAGGGTGTTTATGGGAAGTCCATTGGCAAGCTTCTCTTCCCAGCCATTCCTTGTCTTCAAGGGCCACTGAAAGCTCTTCAGTCTCACAGCAACATGAAAGGCTCTTCTGACAAATGAGTGTATTTGAGCATTGAAGTGAAATCAAATTCTCATGGAAAGGGAAAATTCCCACCAGTTTTTTGTCATTTTTCCAAGTATCCACTATATCCAAGTACAAATACAGTATTTTATACTTCAGCTCTTTGAAAATATTTGAGACAAATCATCAAATATATGTAACATAAAATCATACACTCAAGGGCACATATGCCTCTCTCTCTGGTGCCTTCTGCTAAGCATATATATCTTACTCATTGCCATATAAAGCAAAAGAGCACCGTGTATGAAAGCACTGTACTGAGTGCTCAATTCCAGTTCCTCTATTTAATTGACACCTAGCCAAATACACAGGGCTTAGGGTTAATGCTGGAGTCAAACAATGTCTTCTTTAAATCCAGCCCATTCTAGCTCTGTTACCCTCATGCTAAAAAAGTATGTGAATAATTTTTATAAAGATAAATTTCTAAAATAAAAAGGGATTTTGCATAATTCCTAATATGCAATGGATATTGTATAAAGGCAAACTACTGTTATCATTGTTATTTAATTATTGCAAGCTGTGAATTATGTATTAATTATTATGAGATATGCAGTTTCCAGAATAGCGTCACCCTGTTAAGTAACTCCATGTTCATCTGTAAAAATGGAGATGCTAAACTCTGTTTTCTTCTTTATTTTATAACTTTGTCAGATACAATTCAGAAAAAGATGTACCAAAACATGAGTTGTAAAACAATACTGTGTAAATGGTAGATAGATGCATTGCTCACAAAAATGATAAGGCGAGTGTCCTTTTTCTCTCTCTCTGCTTTCTATAGTTCTCATTTTACCTTTGGATAGAAATTTTGGTAGATGCCATGAATTTTCTGCACACGGCTAGCTAATAGAGTTCAGTGATCATATTGTTGCACAAAACCAATTCACAGCACATCCATAGAATGCAATATTGATCTGCAATATATACAAATGAGCAAATTAATATGTGCAACAATATAGATCGGTAGATATAAAAAGTATTATGCTAAGAAAAAGAATTCAGATGCAAAACAGACTCGATGATAATTAAATCTGTATGCAAAGCCCCTGAAAAAACAGGAGAAATAGAAGACAGATCAGTAGTTGGCAGTGACTGAGCATAGGTGAGAGGCGTGATACGACAAAGTGGTAAAGGGAATTTCTAAATTTATGAGATTATTGTTATCTTAATTTATAAAGGAGTTATACAAATATATACATTGGAGAAAACTCATTCAAGTGTGCATCTCAATTTTCTTGAGTAAGTTAATTTTTCCGTAAGAAAACTCAACCTAATTCATGTAAGCGTTCATCTGCGCATGCACATGCAAAGCCCACACAAAGGCTTCGCAGTGATTGTGTCAGTCAGAGATACTGGTCGCTATTATGCAGTGTTCTCAGATTCACAGCAACCTTCTGTGAAATAGAAAAATGCATCTTCCTGCACCATCGTCATGGTTTTAGCTGAGCATTGAGATACTGATTATGTCAGAAATGTTCATTGATATTCATAGCTTGATTTTAAGTGAAACCTTCCCTTCCTTTGTATATTTATAGCCTAGCTCAAGATAGAAGTTTTAAAAATGAAGGTGTGGTTGGATTATTTTCTCAGCCTTCAAATTTTCATCATGCAGGTTTTAATTGAACAAAAGTGAGAGAAGGATTTAGGACTAAACTAACCTACTTACTTGAATTAGTGGTGTTAGTATTTTCACATAAAACTGAGAAATAGTCACTCTCAATATTAATGTAAAAGCTTTCAGGAATGGTATAGTTGGAGTTTGGAGGTTAAAACAATCCGACTTGGACTGATAGTGACACATACATTTTGTTTACCAGTTGTAATCACTGGAATTTTTCTACAATTATTTTTTGAAGGGAAAACTTAGGTGCAAGATTAATCAAAGTAAGATAGGTTGCACAAACACAGTAAGGGAACATCCAGGGTTTTAATCCTACTCTAGGATTTTGATATTAATTTCTATCACCTACTGTCGATATGGTTTGGATTTAGGTTGGCTGGTGCTGTCACATGTTGAAAGCTGAGTCTTTCTGGAAAGTGCATTTTGAATGTTACCTTATAGCAATGCATTGCATTTCTCAATAGGAACGTTCTCTCCAGCTGATTACAAGTCACAGCAACTCCATGTGTGCAAGGGTAGCACCAAGCCCCTTACGTTTTCAATGGCTGATATTTCAGAACGAGATGGCCACGTCTTCCTTCTCAGGGGCTTCTATAAGCACTCAAACCTCTAACCTTTCTGTCAGGAGCTAAGCACGTTTACCACTTTCCTCCCCCAGGAATTTCTCTTGTGGTTTCCCATGTATGTGTGTCCTAGATTTCAACTTGAAACACCTCTTTATGTACTAGAGAACTACCCCTCTGCCTTTGATGACATAATGCCTCCGGGAAGGACCCACTGCATGTCATCTAATTCTACCTTGGTTTTCTTTCCTACATAATCTAATTGTTGTGCATGAGAAGCTTCCCTGCATGGTTTACTATTCTGGTCCCAGCTAATCTCAGGGCGACTCCTCTCTCTCGCTTTCACTGTCTGCTTTACCAAATTGTTATGAAACACCTCTAGTTGTCTTTCCCAAAGTTATGAGACTGTGAGTTACCCCAAGAAAGCCCCTTACAAGACTTGATGTGCAGAGTAAATTCACACACACACACTTGCATGGACTAGACTCAACATGAAGGAGTAAGATCCCTCCTACACAAATACCAGGGACAACTTCATGAGTATACCCAGGGGACTACAGGACTCGGTAGGGACACCACACATCACCATGTTACAATTCTATCTTTAGCTCTGTGTTGTAAATAAAGTCCAATGGGATCATGGAGCATTTTTTGGGAGATGGGAGCCTCCACTGATATGTGGTCTTGCCTCTCACCATCTGTCCGCCTCCTTGTGGTGGGTAATCCACCTCCAGCAGGACCTGCTGCACAGACACCCACCAGGAGGGTCAACTTTGGGCATGTGCATCTGTGGGATGCATCATGGAGAAGAATCATGATTATATTATGAGAACATGTGCCTCATCAGCAAGTATGCTACTGCGTGAAGGATTACAACATGAAATATCAGGATTTTAACAATAAAGAGGGGCTTTAGAATGAAGGGGGGTGGAATCCTGGCATGAGCCTCTGTTATGGAAAAGAAAAAGGAATGTTGCTGTTGATTTGATTACAACTCATAGTGACTGCATGTGTAACAGACTAGACTGTGCTCAGTTAGGTTTTCTTGGCTGTAATCTTTTCGGATTCAAAGTGCCTATGGAGACAAATGTGGCGATCTTCTTCCACAAGTTCAGCCTTGACAAGTCATGTGCACAGTTGATTCGATGTAAGGGACACTGCAAGGCAGAGTAGGGCTCTTTTACAAGCCTTTCCCGGTGGTAAAATTTATGAGACCAGATTGGTGGTTTGCAGCCCAGTGCTTACCCTCACACACCAGGGATCCGTGGAAACCTGATGAACCGTTGTCAGACTCTCTACAGAGGGCTCACCATCAGTTGCCGTGGACTAAATGGCAACCCACACTGACACCAGTGCCAATGGGCTCCACTGCTCAGCCAATCACCGGGGTTTCTTTAGTTGAGCACTGCGGGGTCCGTTAAAAGTACTTCTAACCTTTTGCTAAACAGGTGAGCACAAACCATTACAGCCTTTAGGGACCCAGTTTGGCGACAGCTCCCACCAAAGAAAAGCTCTGCATGGTTCAGAATTTTTCTCTCTCTCTCCATCTTCTCAATAAATTTCACTGCTGTTAGTTTGCTTCTTGTGTATTTCCATTTTAACATTCTGTTAAAGTTTTGAAAATTTGTTTCCTGTTTCTACGTGTTTCATCCTTCATCTAGCTCAACTCCTCATGCAAGAAAGACGTCGTTCTGTTTTTAATTACCACTGATGAGATAGAGGTAGCCATCTTGTCTGTAAAGGTTATATGACATTCACCAAGTGTTTGTTACTGACTCTGAATATATTTAGATAGATATATGTATGAATTTATATGTGCACTTATTTATGATTATATATATATTCAATCACTATCATAGAAATTCCAATTCATCTTTCTCTTTCAAGACAACTGGCACATCAGAACTAATGATGTGGTTAGCAGCCCAACAAGTAACCTACTAAGTCACCAGTGAGTGCCTCTCTCTCTCTCTCTCTCTCTCTCTCTCTCTCTCTTTCATGCATGATGATCTAGCTCTGTGCCACAAACACTTCTAAGTGCAGGCCACACATTAGTCCATTTCAGCCTCACAACAAAGTCAGGAGATGGCCCTGCGTTGTTACTTTTTGGACACACTGGAGGAATTTGAAGCCAATAGTAGTTAAAATCTGTCCAAAATGATACAACTAGCAAGTGCATTAAGTATACTTCAAGCACAGTTTAGATTCAAACTCCTCATTTCCAACTGCATTGGTATACAACCAATTGGAAGCATAGATATTTTTTGACTAGAACTTTATGCTTTCTTGCTGTATGCATAGTGATGATAATATTGATTGATTTGCCAAAGGCTCACAGTGTTCAAATCAGTGTGTCATATTAGTGGCATTTTATAATTTACTCTAAGGAGAGTTCTGTGACTTATGCATTATTCAATGTAAAGATGAGGAGACAAACAGATCAGGTGGAAATTTGACCCTTGTTCACAAAACTACAATGATAGTGGTGATCTATTTCAATAGTGGCGATCTATAAAATGTAGAGCATGGAACCCACCATTTATGAGTGTCACTGGAGCTGAATTGTATCCAGTTTGAACTCAACTTCTACAGATGAAATCACGATGTTGTTCTCAATCCAATTGCATGTTCTTTACCTCATGTTAGTGTCTTAAAATTTGCCATGTAGAAATATTTACAAACCAACAATCTGCAAAGGCCAGAAAGCACAGTTGTCCTGACTGGCCCTCATGTGGTATGGCTAACCAACAGACTGCTGGGTATGACCTTGAGAACATATACGTGTTATGTAGCTTTTTAATTTGGGACCATACCCACAGAAATGCACCTGCTCACACAGCATCCCAGAGCACCAGTTTTTGGCAAAATGTCAGCATGTCAGGCCAGTGGGTAGAAAATCTTGTGGATCAAGTGGCAGTAGAGGCATCTCAGCATTTGTGGGTGACTCCACATGACTGTGACTCCTTCAGCTCCAGGGCTCTAGCGTAGCTCCATGTGTCTTATCAGTAAGCAGGAATGTCTCACAGGGAGCGAGTCTGTGTCCCACCTCCAGCAACCTATTAATCTCCTGAGTGCCTGCAAATGAGGTAATCAAGCTGCTACCTGATTCACAGGCTAAACTCCACCCCTTTACTCTTTAGTTTCAAATTGACCACAGATTGTGTAACTACCACAGTCCTTAATTAAGTATTGTACCAGAAACTTGCAGCTGCTAGCCACTTTCTTCCGTCTCCTGACCCTCTCCTTATTTTGAAGCAAATTCATAATTAGTAATCCATGTGGAGACAGAGAACACAACTCAGGGAAGAAAGATTCCAAATGAGGACCATGGTCATGCTTCTGTTAAAACAAAACAACAAAACAAAATAAAAAAAAATCAAGGGATGTTAAGAGCCACCTAGAAGATAGAAATTGGTGCAACTGAAGCCCTGTTTTAGACTCCGCCTCTAGAACTGTCGAAAACTAGATATCAGTTCTTTCAAGGGTCTTACTTGTGGCATGTGACATTTAGTGCTGCTGTTCTTAGGTGCCACTGAGTTGTTTTGACCCATAAAGATGCAAACCTGATGAGCACATTTCCAAATTTGAACCCATGTGTATGCCATTGCTCTGTTTCAATGACTACCTGTTGGTCTAGGTGCAAGTTGCCCATCGACATAATGAAGGTTTCTAGAATTTCCATTTCAGAAAAGTGCTCCCAAGTCTCCAAAATCATTGTCATTGAGTTGATTCCAACTCATAGACCTTATAGGATAGAGAAAAATTGCCCTTTTGGGTTTCTAAGCCTGTGCATCTTTATGGAAGCAAAAATATCCATCTTTCTCATGTGGAGAAGAGGATGCTTTCTAACTAATGGACCTGATGTTAAGAGCCCCACTCTTCACTGACTAAGCCACCAGAACCCTCATAGAAGTAGAGAGCAGTGTAAAAATACATTTCTTTATGTTAGGCAAAGTGTTCTGATATGTAATCCCCAAAACATAAGGAATAAAATGAAATAATCAGATAGGAGTTCATGAAAATTAAAAACTCTTGAGTTTCAAAGGATATTATCAAGTAAATGAAAATATTTTCAAATCATATATATAAAAGTATATTTATAACATGGATATATAATCCACCAGAAAAGCAAACTTTTCTTATGATTTAATCTTAGAGAACAAAAGTGAAGTCAAAGAACCATGTTTTGAGGAAATTCTAAGTCAAAGGCAGAGAAAAATAATAATTTCATCTAAAATTAATGTCATTTAAGGAAAAATGCATATTTATAGAGATAAATGATATAAATTATCCAAGTTCAAACGAGATAGATTAAAATCAAGTATAATATTCAGAAGGAAGTTAGAATAATCAGTAGAAACTGATTGAATGGAACCAATTTCCAGTTCTGATAATTAACCTAGGAGACTTTCCTCAGAAGAATTTATAGAGAGATTGGTGTAGACATATGTGACTAGAGATAGATATAACTACATATGTGTGCCAGTTACATAATCTCCTGTCAACTTGAGGCTATTAAGAGTGAAGTGGTGGATTTTAGCCTGTCAATCAAATAACAGCTAGATGCCCTCATTTGGAGGCATGATGGAGATAAATAACCCACTGGAGGGTGGGCCACACATGCTCTTTCTGCTGCACCTTACTGTTGGCAAGCCACATGGAACCAAGCTGACGGCAGCCAGAGCCCTGGAGATGCTTCTACCACCTGTGCATCCACAGGACTTTCTCCCCACCAGCCTTCGACCTTTCTTCATTTGGCATCATTGCATGTGCTGCGTGAGTCTGAGAGGAATTTATGGACTAGTATTGGACATATGGGCTAATATTGAACTTAAGAATTTGATCTGGATGGGGCTAGGATACTTTCGCAATATACAATTGTTCTTTGATCTAAAGCTTTGTCTTATCCACATATGAGTATCTCTGGATTTGTTTCTCCAGTCAGCCGGACAAACACAATATGTCTATCTTGAAACAGTCCTGACTTAAACACTTAATAAATAGAAAATGAAGAGCAACGTGGTCACGGCTCTTTCAGCTGCTGAATTATGCATGTTTGAAACTTCTAAAGAGGTCAAAGTGAGCAGATGGCCGACTCCACTGGAAATAAAGGCCTCAAATAAATAAGGTCATGGCCACTTAAAAAATTATCCAGATTGTCTTGATTAAAGTTTGACCCATAAACCTAGTTTCTTCCTTCATGCTTTGACTGAAAAAAACTGATAACTAAAATTAACATAAACAATTTGCATATTTATTTTCATCTAATACTTTCTTATCAGCTATATCATTTTAAGTTTCTGGATTATTTCTCCAATTTCCTATTCGAATTTTACAGTGTCTAACCTAGAGACAAAAAGTAACTTGCTCAATGCTAATATGGGTTTAATAAATAACAAAAAAATAAGTAAAAAATATTAAATTAGATAAATAATATTAATTTGTTTATTAATTCTTCAGGGATGAATATGCTGTAGCAAACTAGACAGATTAAGTACTTGCCTCTGAAAAACTATGTTCCAATCTGATGGTACATACAAGAAGCATGTCATCTTTTGTATCAATTAAACCATTTTCCTTCTATTTAGAAATAATTTGTTTGCATAGGATGTGATTAGAATGGGAGCTAGATATAGGAATGTGTGTGTGTGTGTGTGTGTGTGTAAGTAAGTTAAGTATGAGTTTCAATGCTTTGGGGAATTTGGAAAATTCAGTTGTATGTTAAACATACTCTTTTTTTGTACAAAGGAACCACAGAAATGTAAGAGCCATTTACAAACCTTCCAGCCATGAGTAGTCATCACTAAACAAAACTGACCATATTTCCTAAGTTGACTTGAAGTGGTGTCTTTAGATTGTGACTATAGAGGATACAAAATGAAGCTTTAGCCATAGAAAATTATTATGAAAATAAAATGTTTCACAGGGTAAACAGACTGCTTCTGTATGCTCTAAAATTCTAGAAAAACAAAAATGGATTTCAAAGCCCCAGTTCTTGGTATCAATGTTTATTTTAAAGCAAACCAGTGCCATCTAGTTGATTCCAACTCATTGCAACCCTAAAGGACAGAGTAAAATTGTCCTTTGAGTTTCCAATACTTTAAATCTTTGCCAGTGTGGGCAGATGAATATTTCTACCCCTGAGTGGCTGGTGTGTTCACATTGATGGGCTTGTGATGGGCAGCTTAGTATGAAGCCCTAAGCCACGGGTCTCCTTCTTGCTATGAATAGAAGTAATTCTTATGACATGACCTTGCTCAATACCTGCCCTTGTGAAGAAATCACTGAAGACATGAGTGCAAGAGTGGTGAAGAGAGCCGACGGTGTCTGGAGATTGAAAAGAACAGCATCTGGGATCTTAAAGTCTTGTCTTCAAACCAAAAGTCATCTAAGTGAGGTGCCATCTAAATTCACATGGGAGAAACAGAGAAGCCTGGGTGATCTAAGGGTTATAAAGAATAAAATCCAACTCTGCAAGAGGCAACAGTATTTGAGGTTAAATTCTGAGCACCTGATCTATAGTAGGCTGTGGATGACAGTGACAGTCCCAAACTCATTTGCAGGTCCCATGTGCATTACACCTCGGCTAATTCCCTGAGATTATAGAGCAGGGGTGGGATAGGCCGCTTGTCAGACAAAGTACGTTGGAAGGTGGGTTACTGCCATTGTAGTTTAGATTAAAATATGGCATTATTCGTTTGATCTCCATTTTGAGCCAATGTTTATTTGTTCCAGTTTTTAATAGTTTCTGCATTCTTTTTGTTTGGGAATTTTTCACTTTGATTCTGTCATTGCTGCTGACTGCTCTTTTGTTTTGAGGTTTTATGTCTCCGTATATGACACCCAGGAGAGGCACGTCTGTAGAGACAGCAAGTGTGTTCTCTGTACCAGGGGCAGGGCTGGGAAGGTTGGCAGGAAATGGAAATAGAACAACAATGAATAGAAGAAAGAAGAAATGTCCTCAAACTAATTTTGGTGATGATTACACAACTCTTCAAAATATAATCAAATGACTGATCTGTAAGATATGTTAATTATATGTTAATAGAATGTTAAATAAAAGAAAAATTTAATTTGTTATGATTGGGCTTCTAGATTCCAGAGTGAAAATATTTCAGAAAACCAAGTTCAAGGTCTTATCCAAAAGTGCCTAATATATAAAGTAAATGACTTTTATAGGTAGATCATGAACAAATGGAATTTTCAGAATTGAAATTTGGCTGTGAATCTTCAAATCCAAGCAAAACGAGTACACATTCCACCCATCTGAGGGAAACTGTTTTCCATGTATTGAGCTCCTAATAAAACCTTGCCAGAGATAAAGTGTCTTGCATGAGCAAACCTGAGCTCTTAAAATGCAACTCCACAACTTTCATTGTTTAATATCAATAGTTACATGAAAATAAACAAATCAGAAGAAATAGGAATATAAAACGTGACAAGAGCTATCATCCATACAAATTAATGTAAAAATCGCCTCAACTAATATTGGTAGAAATCTGAGAAATAAGTATCAAAATGGATAGCAATGCATTTGGGTAGAGGGAAAGAATGCAAAATTGGGCGAGAATAAATTTATTAATAAGAATACACTAACTGGAAATCCTGGAATCAAAGTTAAGTGGAAGCAATTAGGAGTCGAATAAACAATTTGAATGCTTCCTCCCTGTTAGTACCAATCTGGGGTTTTGGATGCAAAGAAAATAGCCTCTTTTTCCCCAACTAAAACTGACTGATACTTCATCCTTAGTCTTACTTCACACATGGCGAATCCACTCCTCCAGGAGGAAGTCTTGGAAAATGTGATTGCCGACTTCCCATATGCAGCTCATCCATTACTGCCCTTAGATCACAACCTTGCCATTGCATTACTTCAGGAACAGTCTACTCTGTTTCCATGTTTGTAGAACTCTGGGCATCCTTAACCCAGGCACAGGATTACTAGACGGAAACACTGTCATGGATACACTCACTTGTGTCAACTGGGATACTCTAGTGGAGATCGCATTGTTTATTAGCACACCACATAGATGAACTCTTCATAGGAATTTGAGGCTGTGATTTATAATTTTTGTATGCATTTAGGGAATTTTGTTTAATTTATTTTCATTCTTTTTGCTCCATTATGGTTTTAATTATGCTACAAGAGTGACTTTTATTTTTACCTCTACCGGTGCCTGTAAATTTTTTAAAAAACATTTTATTAGGGGCTCTGACAACTCTTATCACAATCCATACATATACATGCATCAATTATATAAAGCACATCTGTACATTCTTTGCCCTAATCATTTTCTTTTTTTTCCTTTTCTTTTTTTACATTTTATTAGGGGCTCATACAACTCTTATCACAATCCATACATATACATACTTCAATTGTATAAAGCATATCCACACATTCCCTGCCCCAATCATTCTCAAAGCATTTGCTCTCCGCTTAAACCCTTTGCATCAGGTCCTCTTTTGTTTTCCCCTCCCTCCCCGCTCCCCCCTCCCTCATGTGCCCTTGGTAATTTATATATTGTTATTTTGTCATACCTTGCCTATCCGGAGTCTCCCTTCCCCACCTTCTCTGCCGTCCATCTCCCAGGGAGGAGGTCACATGTGGATCCTTGTAATCATTTCCCCATTTCCAACCCACTCATTCTCCACTCTCCCAACATCGCCCCTCACACCCTTGGTCTTGAAGGTATCATCCACCCTGGATTCCTTGTGCTTCCAGCCCCCTCTGCCCTATCCAGTCCTGCAAGGTAGAATTCAGATCATGATAGTTGGGGGGAGGAAGCATCCAGGATCTGGGGGAAAGCTGTCTTCTTCATCGGTACTACCTCGCACCCTGACTGACCCATCTCCTCTCCTAAACCCCTCTATGAGGGGATCTCCAGTTGCCAACACTTGAGCCTTGGGTCTCCACTCTGCTCTTACCCCTTCATTCAATATGGTATATATATATATATATATATATATATATATATATATATACACATACACATAGACACACACACACATATATATATTTTTTTGCATGATGCCTTATACCTGGTCCCTTTGGCACCTCGTGATCTCACAGGCTGGTGTGCTTCTTCCATGAGGGATTTTTTGCTTCTGAGCTAGATGGCCGCTTGTACACCTTCAAGCCTTTAAGACCCCAGACACTATCTCTTTTGATAGCCGAGCACCATCAGCTTTCTTCCCCACATTTGCTTATGCACCCATTTGTCTTCAGCGATCCTATCATAGAGGTGTGCAGCCAGTGATATGTTTTTTTTTTGTTCTTTGATGCCTGATAACTGATCCCTTTGGAACCACTTGATCACACAGGCTGGTATGTTCTTCCATGTGGGCTTTGTTGCTTCTGAGCTAGATGGCCGCTTGTTTATCTTCAAGCCTTTAAGACCCCAGTCACTATCTCTTTTGATAGCCGGGCACCATCAGCTTTCTTCACCACATTTACTTGTTCACCCGCTTTGACTTCAGCAGTTGTGTCAGGAGAGTGAGCAGCATAGAGTGCCAATTTAATAAAAGAAAGTATTCATGCATTGAGGGAGTGCTTGAGTAGAGGCCCAAGGTCCTTCCGCCACCTTAATACTAAACCTATAAATGTAGACACTCAGATCTATTTCCCCATCCTCATATATATGTTTGCATGTACATGTCGTTTTCTAGACCTCCATAAATGCCCCTTGACTCCCAGCTCCTTCCTCCATCTCCCTTGACTTTCCTCCTGCCCCACTACCATGCTCCATCCCCACCTGGGCTCAGTCCCCACCTCTTCTCTATGCAACCTTACCCTTGATCATTCCCCACCAGGCCTGCCACTGCCCCCTCACTACCATTTTGGGTCCCATGTTGTTTCCTTGTCCCTGTGTTTGTTAACACCACTTCCTTACTCCCATACCCCTCCCCACCCCAAGTTCTCCCTGAACTGTCTGTCCCATTGTTTTTCCTCCAGATAGTTTATCCAGCTTGTCCTATTATGACAGACCTGTGGAGACACTAACATGCATGAAAACAAGAGAGAGGAAAACAAAGCAACAGTATACAACCAGACAACAAAACAACAAAAACAAACCGCTGACAAAGAACAAAACAAAACACTTCACAAAAGAAAAGCTTGTAGTTCATTCAAGGATCATTTGCTGGCCCTTAGGAGCATTTTCCAGTCCAGTCTGTTGGGGCACCACGTCCTGGCCCCAAAGTCTCCTTTCAGCATTCCCTGGGGACCTTGCCACTCCATTCCCTTGCTGTTCCACTGCACTCCCCCAGTGCTTTGCCTTGGTGTGGTGGGGTCAAGTCAGGTGCAATTCCCACAATGTTTCTCTGGTGCTGTCCCCTCTATCGCCCTTAGTCACTGAGGGGCAACATGTCTCATAGTAGGGCCAGCCATGTTGTTCTCTCTGTGGACTGGCTGCTCTACTCAGGAACATCATCCTCATGGCCTGGTGGGCCAGGCTGTGTTCTACTCTCTCCTCCTGCCCCCTCATCTGCTCCCGTGTGCTCTGATCAGATATGTCCATCTCCCAGAGCTGCAGAATCAATGTCGTCCTTTGAAACAAATTCTTTTCGGGGGAGGGGCAGGAATCCACTTAATTTTTGGTGCTGGGGCCAGCCTCCCAGACCTCTCCACTGGTTTCCTACTCCATGCTGGGATATTGCATTCACACCTTGAGGCACTGGGTAGAAGTCTGGTCCCACTTTCCCTGTGGAGATATAAACAATACCCTCCCCTTGGGTGGATTATTGCCCCATGCCCCCACTTCCCTTTTCTTCCTTTTATTCATCCTTTTTATTTTCCTTTCCCCCCCTCCTCCAGCATTGACTACCATGTACATCCCTGGGTTTGGTCTGGTCTCTGCCATACTACAGAGTCTTCACCCCAAAAATGTTTGTATACAGTAACTTTTCCCCTATGCCACTTTTGCATTTAAAAAAAATTTTTTTAATACTTACCTCAGCGGGCTCATGTTGTACTTCTCCTTTTGTGCCTGACTTATTTCACTTAGCATGATTTCCTCCAGTTCTTCCCATGCCGCTATGTGCCTCATACGTTCATCACTGCTTTTTAGTGATGCGTAGTACTCCATTGTATGTATATACCACAGTTTTTTAATCCAATCGTCAGTTGATGGAAATCTGGGTTGCTTCCAACTCCTTGCAATTGTGAACTGTGCCACAATGAACATTGGAGCACAGATGTCTGGTCTTGGTTTGTTTCTTGCCTCTTCTGGGTATATGCCCAGTCGGGGGATTGCTGGGTCATATTGTAACTCTATTTCCATCTGTTTTAGGTATCGCCACATTGATTTCCATAGTGGCTGTGCATACTTACAGGCCCATCAGCAGTGGATGAGAGTTCCTGTCTCCCCATAGCCCCTCCAACACTTGTTGCTTTCTGATTTTTTGAATTGGGCTGTTAGGTGTCAGGTGGTACCTCATTGTTGTTTTAATTTGCATTTCTCTTATGGCTAAAGATCGGGAATATTTTCTCATATGTTTGTTGGCCAATTGGATTTCTGTCCCTGTAAAATTTCTGTTCAAGTCCTTTGCCCACCTTTCAACTGGGCTATTGGTTTTTTTATTTTTGGAATCTAGCAGAGTATTGTAAATTTTAGTAATAAGGCCTTTGTCTGATTTGTCATTGCTAAAGATGTTTTCCCAATCTGTGGACTCTCTTATTACTCTCTTGGTGAATTCTTTAGATGTACACAAGTGTTTTATCTTCAGTATATCCCATCTGTCAATTTGTGCCTCCTCTTTGTTTGTGTCCTTCCCTATTTCTGGTAGCCTGTGTATTCCCTTTGCCAAAGTTCTCAAGTTGGTCCCAATTCCCTCATTGATGGCCCTAATAGTTTGGGGTTTAACTTCAAGATCTGTGATGCACCTTGAGTTTATTCTTGTGCATGGAGTGAGATAAGGGTCTTGCTTCATTTTTCTGCATGTTGATATCCATTTTTTCCAGCACCACTTGTTAAAGAGGGCATTGGCTTCCCATTTGATATTTTTGGGCCCTTATCAAAGATCAGCTGTGTGTATGCTGATGCTTTTATTTCTGGGTTTTCAGTTCTTTTCCATTGGTCTGAGTATCTGTCATTGTACCAATATCATGCAGTTTTGAGAACTGTGGCTGCATAGTATGTGCCAAAGTCAGGTAAAGCAAGCCCTCCCATGGTGTCCTTCTTCTTGAGGAGTTCTCTGCTAAGTCTGGGCTTCTTCCCTCTCCATATGAAGTTGGCAATCAGTTTTTCCATTTCTTTGCAGAAAGGTGATGGTAATTGTATCGGGATGCCATTAAACTTATATAGTGCTTTTGGCAGAACTGACATCTTAACTATATTAAGTCTCCCAATCCAAGAGCATGGAATATTCTTCCATTTGTTGAGGTCGCTCTTGGTTTCTTGTAATAGTGTTCTATAGTTTTCCCTATGTAGATCTTTTGTTTTTTTAGTCAGGTGTATCCCTAGATATTTCAATTTGTGTTTGGCTATTGTGAAGGGTACCACCTTTTTTATCTCTTCTTCTGTGGTCTTATCTGATGTGTATAACAGTCCGATGGACTTCTGTTTGTTGATCTTGTATCCTGCTACCCTGCCAAACTCCTCTATTGCTTCCAGTACTCCCCTTGTGGAACTTTTGGGATTTTCCATATATAAAATTATATCATCTGCAAATAATGATAGTTTCACCCCTTCCTTCCCCAGACGAATACCTTTGATGTCACTTCTTTGCCTTATGCTGTTAGCTAAAACCTCCAGCATGATATTAAATAGGAGTGGAGACAAGGGGCATCCTTGTCTGGTCCCCTTTTTCAGTGGGATTGTGTTAGTCTTTTCTCCATTGACTACGACTTTGGCTGTTGGTTGTTCATATATAGCTTGTATTGTCTTGAGGAACTTTCCTTACATTCCTATCTTTGCTAGTGTCTTAAACAGGAATTGGTGTTGGATGTTGTCAAATGCTTTTTCTGTGTCTATTGATATTATCATGATTCTTATACTTTTTCATGTCAATGTGACAAATAATACTAATGGTCTTTCGTGTGTTGAACCATCCCTGCATCCCTGGTATGAATCCCACTTGGTCATGGTGAATTATTTGTTTTATATACTTTTGTATTCTGTTGGCTAGTATTTTGTTAAGGATTTATGCATCAATGTTCATTAGGGATATTGGTCTGTAGTTCTCGATTCTTTTGGGATCCTTGCCCAGTTTGGGTATCAGAGTTATACTAGCTTCATAGAAGGAGTTTGGGAGTTTGCCATCTTTTTCTATGTTCTGGAAAAGTTTGTGTAGGATTGGTATTAGTTCTTCCCTGAATGCTTGGTAGAATTCTCCAGTGTAGCCATCTGGTCCAGGGGATTTTTTTGTTGGTAATCCCTTGATAGCCTTTTCTATTTCTTCTATTGCTATGGATCTGTTGAGATTCTTGATGTCCACTGAGGATAGTCTAGGGAGGGATTGTTTTTCCAGGAATTTGTCCATGTCTTCCAAATTGTTGAATTCATTGGAGTACAATCCTTCATAGTATTGTGTAACTATCCTTTTGATTTCATTAGGGTCTGTTGTAATGACCCCTCTTTCATCCCTTATTCTTGCTATTGAGATTTGTTCCCTCCTTTCTTTGGTTAGGTTTGCCAATGGTCTATCAATCCTGTTTATCCTTTCAAAGAACTAACTTTCAACGATATTAATTTTTTCCATAGTTTTTTTATTTTCCCTCTCCTGAATCTCAGCCCTGATTTTTATACTTTCTTTTCCTTTGCCATTAGTAGGGTTGTCCTGCTGACTCTGCTCTAGTTTTTGTAAATTTTGTGTCAGCATATCCATCATGTGTCTCTCTTCCTTTCTTAGGTGTTCTTGTATTGCTATGAACCTTCCTCTGATGACTGCCTTTGCTGTGTCCCATAAGTTTTGGTACGTCGTGTACTCATTTTCGTTGGTTTCTAGAAATTTCCTGATTTCGTCTCTGATCTGCACCAGTATGCACTCCTTTTGCAGTAGAGAATTATTCATCCTCCAATTATTTGCTCTTATTTTCTTTGTCTTCCTTTTGTTGATTTCCAGTTTTATGGCACAGTGTTCAGATAGAGAGGTCTGTATTATTTCAATGTGCTTAAATTTATGTAGATTTGCCCCAGCATGTGGTCTATCTTCGAATATGTGCCATGGGGCCTTGAAAAGAATGTGAAATTGTTTTTATTTGGATGAAAAGCTCTGTAAATATCTATTAGGTCAAATTGTCTAATTGTGGAGTTTAGCTCTCTAGTCTCCTTGTTGAGTTTCTTTCCCTGTGATCTATCTTTCTCAGTGAGTGGTACGTTGAAGTCGCCCACTGTAATTGTCGAGTGTGTGATTTCATTCTTAATCTTTTGGAGTGTTTGGTTGACATATTGAGCTGGTCTCTCATTTGGGGACTATATGTTTACAATGCTTAGTGGTTCATTGTCTATGATTCCTTTGAGCATTATATAGTGTCCCTCCTTATCTCTTTTTATGGTTTGCACTTTGAGGTCAATTTTATCCGAGATAAGGATTGCAACCCCTGCTTTTTTTGTATTGCTGTTTGCTTGGTAGGTCCTTCTCCAGCCTTTGATTCTCAGCCTATTTTTGTCTGTAGCCTTCAGATGTGTCTCCTGTAGGCAGCAAATTGATGGGTTGTGTTTTCTAAGCCATTCTGCTAGTCTCAGTCTTTTAATGCCTGAGTTCAGGCCATTGATATTCAGGGTTATTATCTCCATGTGCGGACTCTGTGATGCCATTTTATACCTTTTGTGTTGGGAGTTTTCCTGCTTTCCTTTCTCATTAGTGTGTGTTTTGTGTGTGTATCATTCTTGACTTCTTTCCGTCCTTAAGCCATTGCTACCTTGGGGTCTGTTTTCTCTTTGTTGTGCTCTGAGTGAGGTTGTTCTATGTGTTGGTCTCTTATTTGTGCTTGGTGAGTGTTGTTCTTCTGCCCATACTGAGTCAGTGAGGATCTTTTGTAAGGCTGGGTTTGTTGTAATGTATTTTTTGAGTTTTTCCTTGTCTGGGAAGACTTTTACTTCTCCATCGATCTTGATCAATAATTTGGCTGGGTAGAGTATTCTTGGATTTGCGTTGTTTTCCTTCAGTTTTTGGAATACGTTACTCCACTCTCCTTTTTTTCATAGTTTCTACTGATACGTCTGAGCATATCCTTATGTGGAAACCTTTATATGTGATTGCTTGTTTTTCCCTAGCTGCTCTCATGATTTTCTCCTTTTCCTCAAAGTTGGATAGTTTAACTATTATGTGCCTTGGTGATTTCTTCTTGGGGTCCCGTCGTGCTGGTGTTCTTTCAGCCTCCTGGATGGTTGCTTTGTTTTCATTCATTAGGCTGGAGAAGTTTTCCTCCAAGAATTCTCTCGCTATTGTTGCAGATGACTTCTTTGTTGTGTCTTCCTCCAGTAGGCCAATAATTCTAATGTTCCTCTTCATAGCATCAGACATAGCTCTTAGGTTTTCTTCGTCTTCTCTGATGCTCTTATTAGATTTTTGTTCACGTTTATTAAAGTCTGCTTGGCTGTCCTCCAAGACACTGATGCGGTTCTCTGATTCCTCCAGTCGATTCTCAAGGAACATGATTCTGCTATTGTCTTTTGTTATTTCCTCCCTAAGCTCCTGTATTTCCCTTTGGTGTATGGCTTCTATCTCCTCTATTGTTTCATCCTTTTTCTGTATTGTTTCCCTCATATCCTGCATGGCTCCAAGCAGCATTCTGAGAGTTTCTTTGTATGGCATCTCAATGTCTGCTTCTTCTATGTATGTTGCTATGTTCAGCACATCTTCTGCCTTTGTCTTTTGTTTCTCCTATTTTTTTTTGTTGAGGTCATTGGGACTGATGGCTGTTTGCGTTGAGTTGTTTTTAAGGGACCAGGTGCCATTTTCTAGTCTCTCTCTGGAGGACTTATAGGAATGCTTCTTCAAACTGCCTACAGCTGATTTTACTACAGGATTAACCTACCACTTTATCTTCCTGTGGCTTCCCTATCAGGGGAGTGCCCCAGATGGCAGATCGACTGCCTGCACCAGTGTTGCAGAGGCTGGGCTGAAGTTCCCGCTATTGGTTTGAATATTGATAAGTGTTGGCTGAGCTGCCTTATGTCCCCAGGTACACAGGCAGGAACTCCCTGGTGAGAAGTCCGAGGAATATCCCCTGGAGAGCAAGCAGGCCTTTCCCTAGCCTTGGGCTATCTCTGCAGGGTGGAGCTCACCTAGCTGGGTGTGACCCAGACGCAAATGCCCTAGGGCAATGGGAGTGCCTGGTAAGTCTGCAATGGAGTGTGAGAGAGCAGGTCAGGAACAAGAGGGGGAGAAAAATTAAAAAGTGAGACCAGACTGTGCAGGGGTACAGGGAAGCGAGAGAAGCAAAAGCAACTATGCAGCTGAGTCCCACTCCCTGCCTGTGGACCTGCAAGGGCCCACTCCCTGCCCCAAGCCCCAGCAGCAGTCCGCTGCTGAGCCCCAAGTAGAGTCGCAAGAAAGCTGCTGAGCAGCCCCCAGAGAAGTGGGGGGACAGAGAGCAGAGATGTTAACAGACGCTGCAGTGTAGCTGAACCTTGATCCCTGCCTGTGGAGCTGTGGGGGCCTGGGTTCAGTCCCTGCTCAGCCCACATGGCGTGGCAAGCTGTGGCTGTGCCCCGAAAAAGCCCCTGAGCAGCCCTCAAAGGCTGCGTGGGAATATAGAGCAGAGACGCAAACAGAAGCAACAATGCAGCTGAACCCCAATCCCTGCCAGTGGAGACTCAAGGGCCCTGTCCCTGCTCTGAGGCAGGTAGGGGAAAACTGTGGCTGTGCTGAGACCAAGCCCTGCTACAGGCTCCAAATGGTCCTGGCTTGAGAAGACACAGAGGCAAGGCTACGGTTGAGCCCCAGCCGGCTTCCACTGAGGTAAGCCAAAAGCCCCTAGCCCCTCAAAACCCCGTGGATCTGTGCCTACTTATCTTTATGATGCGCCTCCTGCGATCCAGTGGTGTTGAATTTCCCTCTGAGCAACTCTCCTGGGCTGGATTCTGCAGAGTCCCTCTGGTATGTGTCACTCCTTCCCGGAATTCCCCCGCCTCTAAATTTTATAAGAAAACGGAGACTCACTGAGATGAACTATTTCTTATCAAAGTCGCACTGCAGATAAGTAAACTAGAACTTTAACAAATTGTCTGAATTCATAGTATCTTGTCAGTAAAATCCTTCTCTTTTAGCCTGGGGATCAGGGATTATAATCTAGTATGGGACAAACCCAGGCAGGTTACTAAACTCTTTAGTATTCCTGAGTAAGGGGCAAGGTTCTGCCCTCACAGCAAATGCAGATGAAAACAGAATCTAAAACCTTGCTTTCATGCTGTGACTAAAATGGTTCACTTAATAGGATTAGAAACACAGGCAGGAGTTATTTAGAAACATGGTAATGCTATAGTGACATAGTGACAAGATATATAATATTTTTTCTATGAACCTCTGTATTATCCACTTATTCATTGTGTGGTATCCTTCTCTGGTGTCTACTATCCTTTTCTCCAACATGATTTGGCAAAATCACCAAATATATAAATATTAAAGATGTAGTCTAATTCATATTCATCTCTGGCTGTGATCCACACCAAGTGATGCTGCGTGGCATGCAAGAATATTATGTAAACTGAGAAACCGTACATTACATTTTAGCTTTAATTACCACAGGCAAGTTTCTCAAAATCTTCAGCTCCTGTTTTGATATCTGTAAACTGAGCGTAATACTTTGCTGGGTTGTGGAAAGATGGCACACGGTGTTCGGTATAGAGCGTTTATATAACATTCCTCTTCAGACAACATCAAATGTGCAAATTCAGACATCCTTAATTTGCCAACTTGTTTCTTCATCTTCAAAATAAGAATGGTGATATTGGTGCGTAGAGTGTTCTTGTGACATTCAAGCACAGTACATCCTGCCTCCTCACCCACCACTGTTTGAACAAAGTACTGCCCCACATGGTCTCTCCTCAAGTGACAAAGCCCACGCACGGCGGTGAAGAAGGAGAGCGAGGATGAAGTCAAGTAAAAGGGCATCAATTTTATCAAATGCATTTTCATATGATGAGGTGTAAATGCCAATCTTGAAGAAAGTTCAGAAAGACAGAGTCCTCGCTGGTGCTAAAAGCAAAATGATCAGTGCACCGGATGAGAGAGTGCTCATAATCAGTGTCTCCAAAATGTGGAAAGCCCTCAGATGTGTCTGTCGGGAAGGTAGGAAGAGAAACTATTTCTTTGCCCTTTAAGACAACATTAGCAGGCCATTTCTGAAACGTAAGGTGCACACTTTTATTACATCCATGACCCGCAATAGCGAAGCATGTATTAAAAGCTTTCACAGCGTTACTATTTTTAATCCAGAGAACTTGTGTCAATCAGTAAGTAAACATATAAGGATTTATGCACAGTTTCAGCTGAGCATTAATCATGAAAAGCATTTTACTATTTAACATGTAAAAACAGTAAAGCCCAAAGAAAATAAATACCCATGCATTCATAATGAAGTAGACAATTAAAGAAATAAATAAAAGCAGAGAACAAACATATCTCCCATGTAAAGGATTTCCAAATACTTTTGCAGATAATAAGCACTCTGTCAGTGAAATATAATCACATGGAGATGGCCCATAGTGACTTTCTTCAGACTAAAGGATAGAAACCAAGAGAAAAAAGAGCCATAAAAGAATACATTTATATTGAAGAAGCCTGACTAAGATTATCTCACAAAAGATGATCAAGGTTAGCATCGAGGGTGCTAGGTATTTAATATTGACACAGTGTACGCTTACTATTCTATGATAAGACTGGCATTGCAGCTCTGTGACCTTCTTCCTCAATACACGTAACCTCAGTAATTATGAGATGAACTATAGGCAAGTTCAACTGAGGAAAATGCTACAAAATAACTTACCAGTATACTTCAAAGGGACCATGTTTGTCAAAAACAAGGAAAATATAAATGGAGCCTTGGGGGAAAAGTCTTATTAGGCAAAATCTAAGAGATTCTGAATAATGAATGGAGTTTAGTTAATAAGAACAGATACATCATATTACAAAATATCACAATTGCATAATGCTAAGAACTTAATAATAGAGGAAATGTGTAGGTCTAGGAAACTTTCTGTAAATTCATTTTTTAAATATAAAATAATTTGAAAAATTTGGGCTATTAAAAATAAAATACTTAAATGATAAATTATTAGAATAAAAATGGAGAAACATTTGTTTAAAGCAACAAGATCTGAATTGAGTTTGGGATGGGTTCAATGTTACCTGTATTACTCAACAGAGAAATTGAATTTCAGTTAATCCAGGGACCAAACGATATTCTCACCTCTAACCTAAGAAGTACATTCTCAAATATGCATTCTAAAGGGGAAAAAATGTGAAGCTTATACATACTCAGGGGTCACAAAATAACCAGGATTTTTTTTCAAAGCTATGTATTTAATTTTTTTAACAAAACCACCCTTGTCACCTTGAAAGTACTCTCTGTTACCTTAGTACAGTGTCAAATCTGAGGTTTCATTCTTGGAAACATTTTTCAAACTCATCTGTCTGGATAGCTGACAGCACCTCCCTTATTTTTTTTTCTTCACCTCTTCTATCATCCAATCATCCTTCCACCTCCCTCTGCATTCTCAGAAATAAAAGAAATCCCACAGAACAGGTCATGTGAGTCAGGTGCGTGGGGCAAGAGAGGAATGCTGATTTTTGCCCCAAACTGGCTCTCAGATGGCTTCCTGAGCAGGTGCATTGTCAAGGTGGCAAAACCTGTCTGCTACAAATCAGGCCTTAATTGTCATACACTGTTATGCAATTTTAGAACCTCTAAATAGAAAGCCTAATTCCCTAATTCGCAGTTGAAAGAACTCCAAATGCACAGTGAAGTGACATTTTCATAAGTTCAGGAGTTGACAGACTTCCAGAACAAAGTTGATCATCTATCGCCATTTCACCTGTTTCGAAATGAGAAAACCACTTGTACACTTGAATTTTTTCCCATAGCTCTGTCCTTTTAAGCTGTGTCCAACATCACAAAAGTTTCTCCAGCAATTTTCGCAAACAGGAAACAAAAATTCACAGCTACATGCTGTTCTATTAAATCAGACGTCCCCAAAACAAGCTTGGAGCAAAACCGTGTTTACAAAAAAAATCACTGTGACCAGAGAGAACATTCCCAGGTGACACCACAGGGTGCACTAAGCGAGTTGCTTGATGCTCACCTACCAGGAAAAATGTGTACTATGAAAGCTCTGATTGGCCCTGTGTGATTCCTGTCTCGGAGGGAGGGGTATCCTCGCTCACTCACACACACACACATAAAATAAAAATATTAAAAAAATGTCTCGACATGGGTACTTAAAATTAAACCATTACTTTTCTCTCTTTGTAAATAGCTAGTTATAAATATTAATCAAATATATTTTATATGTCACTAGACATGTTTTATATTCCTATAATTTTGAAAATTCGAAAAATATAAATATCCCCAAATTACATTATTTTTAAACATTCTACAACAAGAAGGGACAAGTATTAATTTATTTTCTAGAGAATGAAATTATAATTGATAAAAATATTTCCAGTATTTCTGAGCTATAAGGGCATTGAATTTCATACACGGAACGATTATGGTTGCCTATATGTGCATGAACTTCATATCAAGAAGCAATAGAACAAAAGGAAATGGTCTGCCCACTCAGTGTCCTTTCCTCCCTGGCTTACATTATACCTCAGGGTATGTGGACCTCTGAGGCTATAAGCTCACTTGTCAAGGCCTTCCGTTGGATTTGATGAGGTTGAAAGATGCAAAGAAAGTTTATCTAGGCTTACCCCCTCTCCCTCCACAAGTTTTCCCTTCCTTGCAGAACATAAGCAGCCAGGAGAGCCTTTAGGGTGTGTGAGGCTGCTGGAGTCTGGGAAAAAACAACTCCTTACAGTGTCCCTCTGCGGACAGTGGGGGTCTCCGCAGGGGGAAAAGTCTGGCTCTTTAAGGTCTCCTGTTTGCAACCCTTCCCACCTCCTTGCTTTAAACTCCCTGTCTTTATATAAGCTAGAGGAATTGTCTTAGCCTAATCGGACCTTCACATAGCAATAGACAAAAATATCCATACTTATTAATTTAGAAGAGCACAGTTATTGTGAGAAAGCTAAAAAAATATGCAGCACTGAGGACTATGTCATATCTAACAATCCTTTGTGTCTCGAGGTTTGAGTGTACCTCTCCTGACAAATAGACATATTTGAAAGGGCACTTGTGGTGTGGTTTGGTTCTGTGGAGTTGGTTGCGACCTTACATGTATCAGAATGAAACGCCGCCTTTTCCGGTGCCGGCTTCACAGTTGTTTGAGCTAATAGTTGCAGGCTCTGTGTCACTCCTTCTCAATGGCTGTCTTCCTTCCTCTCGTTGCCCCTCTACTTTAGCAGCATCATGTCCTTTTCCAGTTAAGGGTCTCTCCTGACAACAAGTCCAAAGTTCCTGAGAAGGAGTCTCTCTGTCCTTGCTTCTAAGGAGCATTCTGGCTGTATCTCTTTCAAGACAGATTTGTTTGGTGCACTTCCTGTTACTTTGATATTCTTTACTGGGATTGTTATTCAAAAGTATAGGTTCTTCTTAAGTCTTTCTTATGCAATGTATACATTTCATATGCATATGAGGCAATAGAGAATACAAAGGCTTGGATCAGGTGTGCCTTAATCCTTAAAGTATTTGATGATAAAAAAGACTCATTTAAATATATTTTGTTTGCAATAAATCTGTGAGTGTATAAACCAGAAAACGACTGGCAATATTTTTATTTACTCATATATTTGCTTGTCTTAATATTTACCTAGAAGAGTAAAAAATACTGTCTCCTCTAATTTTGTGACCAAAACTCATTGGGTTTTTCATTGGGTCCTGTCACCTCTTCACCAAAGAAAGCTTGGAAATTAAACTCGAAGATACCCCAGTCAAGTAGGTATCATTTCAAATGGACTTCTACTCCAAGATAAATTTTTAAAACATAGTCTAAAAATAAATTAAATCATTATTTTAAAAACTAGATATCAAATATCTACTATGATGATAAGCAAAAGTATAAATGAATAATACTACAAAATAAATACAAAATTATGGACACCCTGGAGTTCTAGGATGCAAAGGAACTACCACTTCAGTACAATTTTAAAATGTTCATAGGCAGTGAAAGAATGATGATAGATTAGGAGACTATTAAAAACTCCAGGCATATAAGAAAAATTAACAATACAAAATTTGTAACAATAGAAATATCATGGCTTTAAAAATTATGCTAAAGGCTGTTATTGCTGTTAGTTGCTAAGCAACAAGGACTCATGATGACCTCGTGCAATATCTGGATAGGACTGTCAATGCAGGAAGTCTTCCTAGGATGCTGGCACTGAAGGTGATTGCGAGGCCTTTCCTCTAAGTAAGATGTTTAGACAGAAAATTGATAAAGCAAAGGGGTCTGTATAACAGCCTACGGAACTGAACAACCCAGAATGTGACGTTGAGTGACAAATGACAGAAGGTCCAAAAATAAATAAATAAAATGAGTTAAGAGAAGAGTTTCTCAGATACGTTCATTGTATGTGTAAGCTGAATCCAGAAGAAATGACAAAGAAATTATATAAAAAGAATAGATAAGGACTATAATGCATAATTGATTTTTTTAAATGCAATACCAGACCTCACAAATTATAGTCCATTTTAAGGAGATAAAAAGTGGCTGGAAAATACCCATGTCTATGAAAATTAAAGTCAACTATAGATCACAAGACAATAAACTCTGTAGAAGAGACTGCAATGTTGTCAGTGGATTAGTAAAAAAAAATATGAATTGCTTGTTATTTTTTTAATGCTGATCCATTCTGGTATCCCTGGTCTGAACCTAATTGGGTTCACTTTATGGTATTTTCATATGTTGTTGGATTCTGTTGACTAGAATTTTCTTGACAATTTATGCTTCGGTATTCCTGAGGGCTATTGGTCTGTAACTTTCTGTTTTATTGGTATCTTTGTCTGGCTTTGTTATCAGTGTCATGATTGTTTCATAAGATCGATTCAAGCCTTTTGTTTTTTTCTAGAATGCTTTGATTAAAGTTGGCATAAACTCCTGTCTAAATGTTGGTTGAATTATCCAGTGAACATGGCTGTGCCATGGCTCGGTTCTGGTGTTTATTGTGTCTTTATTGTTGTGGATTTTTGCAGAAATGCAGTAGCTTATGTGACCTTTCTAAGGTTTGCCTTTTTAAAACAAGGCTTTATTAGCTCTTCATCCACATATTATGAAGTTCATTGATTCAATCATATCAAGAAGAGTTGTACAATTATCACCACATTCAATTCTAGAACATTTTTGTCTTCCTTGTACTCATTGTTATTTATGTAATTTTTGTCTACTGTGGCAAACAATATACACAACAAAATACTCTCTAATTAAAAAAACCTCTACATATATAATTCATTGCCATTGATTATGCAATTCATATCGTACAAGCATTATTGATATCATTTTCCAAATTATTCCACCACCATTAACATAAACTCAATTCCACCTAAGCGCCAACTCTCTTTTCTTCACCCATGGGATACATTTGTCAAATTTGGATTATTTTATCGCTTTTCCTCTTTTTTTTATAGAAGTAGTTTTCTTGATATAGTATTCATATATCATACACTCATAATTCTGAAAGGGTGTAGAAAACACTGTCTCTCCCATAGAGTGGTGGGTGATTTTGAATTGTAACCTTGTGGATCTCAGCCCAACATGGCGCCACTATACATGGAGCCACTGTACATGGAGCCACTGTACACGGAGCCACTGTACATAGAGCCACTGTACACGGAGCTACACTGTACATGGAGCCACTGTACATGGAACTATACTGTACATGGAGCCACTGTACACGGAGCTACACTGTACATGGAGCCACTGTACATGGAGCTACACTGTACATGGAGCCACTGTACATGGAGCTACACTATACATGGAGCCACTGTACATGGAGCCACTGTACATGGAGCTACACTGTACATGGAGCCACTGTACATGAAGCTATACTGTACATGGAGCCACTGCACATGGAGCCACTGCACATAGAGCTACACTGTACATGGAGCCACTGTACACAGAGCTACACTGTACATGGAGGCACTTACATGGAGCCACTGCACATGGAGCCACTGTGCATGGAACCACTGTACACGGAGCCACTGTACACGGAGCCACTGTACGTGGAGTCACTATAGCTAGAGTTTCCCTGATGAGTATCTTTCCATATGTTGGTGGAAAGTGAAGCTAATGTATAATATGGCTTTTTATACTCATAGTATTGTTTTTTAATTATTGGCATATAATTAATATATACAATTCAATAGTTCAATCATATTAAGAAGAGTTGTACAATTATCACCACAATCAATTTCAGAACATTTTCTTCTTTTTTTTTCCTTACACTCACTGGTTTTGGTTACTTATTTCCCCCAAACCTTTCCTGCCATGTCCTAGGTGATTATTAATACAGTCACTACCTCTATAGAGTTGCCTATCCCTTAAAACAAAAAGAAAAAACAAAGCACCGACAACATCGACAAGTGCAATGGAGAAAAAATTTCAATTGAAACAAAGCAGAAAATATTAAAAACTGAAAGAACTGAAATGAGCTTTAAAGACTGGAGACACTATTCTTTCGGATAGCTGCGCACCGTCTGATTTCTTTCTGTCTTTGTTAAAGCATGGCATATTTAGTGATGTGCTCATGAGGGCAAGCATACAGATGGAATGATCACAGGCATTATAATTGTTCATATTATTTCAGCTCCAAAGTTAGTAGCTATTCTTTTTCTCTCTTTCTCCTGATTTTTGCTTCCAGTGCTATTTATGATGAAAATGACGGGGACGAGGCGATGATGGTGCTTTAATACCTTCAGCAGCCACTAGCCGAACCAGAAATAATGTCAGTGTCTTCATTTCCCTGGTTCTCTATTCACATTTTTCCTATAAAGAAAAATTCATTACTGCACAGTTCCAGGTTAGTCTTTGAGTTCAGTTTCTTTTTCTAATCACAAAAATAGCTCCCAATCACAACCCTGGAATACCCGGATTATGTTTACCTGCTGAGCTACACTGTTCCTCGTGAATCTTCACCCGGAAAGAGACCCCTTCCCTAGTTTGTAGTGTATGCCAGATCGTGATGCCACTCAGTGCACCTTTTAGCAAATGCCAGTTCTATTTTAAGTGATCGCTTTTTTTGTTTATTTCAGAGGATCTTAAAAATACAGAAATGTGATTGGTGTGTTCTCTTTCTACACAGTAAACATTTCTCTCAGCTTACTGTTAAAATGTATCACCAGTGGAGGGAAAATTCAGAGCTTCCTGTCTCATGCCCAAGTTTCTATTTTACAACATTTGAAATGAGACTGAAGAATTGGTTTTATTTGTTTGTTTATTTTTAATTTTCTGGTTATACTTGTGCTAGGTTAAGTTCTCTAGAGCAGCAAATGCACTGGTGCTTGAATGTATATGTATATGGAAAGATAGTTATATGAATAAATGGCTCACATCCTTGTAGCAGTAGATAAATCTAGTCCAGCTAAATTCCATAGGTCAGATGTCAGTTGGAGGCTTTTCCTGACGTGTGCAGCTGTAGGAGCTGATCAGCGGGAGGCAGGACGATGAAGCCAGAGGGCCACAGGAGGGCTGGTGGATGCTGAGCTGAATGAACTCAAAGTCAGCATTCGGCTCATGGCTCTTGTGATTAGCAGGCAATATAAAAGCATATAAATGAATGAGGCATAGGACCCAAATCTGGTAGAAAGTCAGTGGGCAAGATTTTTGTATACAAGACCACTCCCCTAAGGAAGTGTCATTAGGCTGAGACCCGAACGTGGCCACTGTACACAATTCTTTAGCCATGCAAACTCTTCTAATCAAGACAATATTAAAACCATAATTGTTCCTAATATGATACAACTAACCTGCATACAATTGAAAATGCACTAACTGCTTTATATCTTCTATTTTATAAGTGAACAACACAAGGCCATTTGATGCAAACATTCAAATGAGAATTACTCATAACAAGTATAATCCTCATTTCTGCAGCTGGTCTCTGGGCCGTGGCTGTGTTTAGAACTGCCTTCTTCCACTACGCATTGTATATTTCCTTTGCCCTCTGCAAGTCCCTCTGTCATGTATTTTGTCTGATGGAGTGACCCAAACTTTCATTTCTGAAGAAATCTAGGTACTTTGCTACTGGCTACTCTACCACTACCCGTTGTCGTGTTAAAATTGTGGTGCTACGCTTTACCATCGACTTTAATCACAGGGCCGGGTAGCAGAAAGAGACAACCCAAGGAGCCTTCTGGACACCGTGCCTATTGATCTTTGCCTCCATTGCACACCTCTAATCCAATTTCCCCTGGCACTCAGGTTCACTCCCACTGCTCACTAAAGTCACCCACTTCTTTGCCAGTGGATCAGGAGGCAAAAGGAGTCCAAAATGGCCAGGAAGCATTCTTCACTTCCAGTTCAATGGAATCAGTGTTGTGTCTACAGGTCGGAGTATCCATCCCTCCCTTTGGATCTAAGACCTCCAGACCAGAAGAGCACAGGGATGCAGGTGAGAAGGAATCACGTGATGAGTGTGATCAACCTGCTGCCAGGTTGCTAGTTGATCTCCACGGAGACTGGTCCCATATGTTGAAGCTAGTGTTGGTCTCTGCCACTGGCAGACTGGGAACTCAACCGCAACAGTAGCTTAGCCGTGCTTGGGGACTGGAAGTTTATGCTGCTGAGACCATGTATGACCTCCGCCCCTGCCACCATAGCCACTTTGTTCATGACCCTGACCCCATTTGGTAAGGACAGAAGGGCCTGGGAAAGAGAAAGACCCATTTCCAAGGAATGGGTCACCTGGTTCATTCAGTTATGTCATCCTCCTCTGGCGTAGCAGCCCTTTGTGGGGACTGCTGTGAGACCCAAGGGTCTTCACTTCAGGGCCTAGACAACCAGAACCCACTGCAGAGGTTCCTCATGTCCCGGACCCCACGCAAGGTTGGCAGCTTTCTGAGTCCCTTTCTAGCTACAGGCCGGCGGCGCACACTCAAACGAGGGATAGAGCGCCTCGAAACTACGAAGATGCCCATCAGGCATTGCGTTGATGGGAGGGCAGATGCATTAACTTATTCTTTAAGTAGAACTATCTCAGTATGGTCCACACCATTCAAACCCTAGAAGTTTCACAAAAATGGAATGCAACTGAACTTTTGTTTAGCAATTTCCCAAACTCTAAGATGCAGAAGTGTTACCAATAAACCTGTCTTTGTTACTCCTTTCTCACTGGGTCCCTCCAGCAGAATATCATCAATGTAAGGAACCAGGGTTATATGTTATAGAAGGGAGGCCATCAAAATCCATGTGAACTAAATTTTGGCATAGCACCGGAGAATGAACATAAATGTAAGGGGGAATTGAAAAAAATGTATCGCTGCCCTTGCCAACTCAAGGCAAGCTGCTTTTGATGGTTCTTTGAAACCTTAGTGGAGAAAAAGCCATTGACCAGATCAAAATCTGCATACCAGGTAGCAGAGGTATTAATTTGTTTCAGGAAGGAAACCTCATCTGGATCAACAGCTGCAATTAGAGGAGTTGTCTCCTGGTTAAGTTCATGATCATTGGCTGTCATTCTCCAAGAACTATCTATTTTGTGCAGGTCCAATAGGTGAGTTAAATGGGGTTTTGGTGGCTTTGACTGCTCACGCATCCTTCAAGTCCTTGATGGTGGCATTTATCTTCGCCATCTCTCAGGAATGCAGTATTGCTTTTGATTTACTGTTTTCTTAGACAAAGGAAGTTCTAATGGCTTCCACTTGGTTTTTCCTAACGTAATAGCTCTTGTTCCACATTTTAGCAAGCCAATATAGGGGTTCTGTAGGTTTAGGAATATTTTTACTACAATAATGCATTCTGGAACTTGGAAAATACTACATGATTCAATGGGACCCATTGACTCTACTGTGAGATGAACCTGAGCTAAAATTCTGTTTAAACTTGACCTGCACATGCTTCCATCTTTCTTATAGATGGACATCCAAAACATTTTGGGCCTCCTAGAATTAATGTGAATTCAGAGTTAGCGTCCAGCAACCCCCCAAAGACTGATTATTTCTCCAGGGAATACTCACTTGTGAAAAGTTCCCGATCTCTTTGGGGAAAACTAGGGATAAGACTAACGGAATAAACCCTGGGTGAGGTAGTGAGTCCTGCTTCAAAGGGTCCTTCATTCCAGGGAGTATGGGTCTGTAAATTCTCTTAATTCTTGGAATTGGTTGAAGGCTAATGACTCTGTTTAGAAATTTGAGTTGGATTGTTGTTCACCTATTCTAGAATTGTCTGTTCGGGAAAGTCAAGTAAATACTTACGCTTCCTTTTTATTTGATTCTTAGGGACACCCTGCCTCAGTCATCAATGCCATAGGTCTGTACAAGTCAGACTATTCTTATAGTAACTGCATTCCAGGATAGTAACTGCACCCCCCGCCCCCCTGTTTCTGTCAATTGACTCCTGCCACTTGGCCCTTACTCCACAGGACACCATCTGTGCCATTTTAAAGAAAGCACATGAATTCAATTAGGGGAGTTCCCCTGTCACAACTATGGGACATAAAATAGCAATCATGGGTGTTCAAAGACATTAGCACTCTCATCACAACTTTCTTTCCTCTGTTTTGGTCACAGTGTGTCCTAGGGCCCCTCCCTTTTTGGGTGTATGACTTCACCCTGATAAATCCACTCAAACTTGCCAATTTCCCTAAGCATTTGTATACTTTCTTCTATAGTACACCGTGGTAGATTCTGTATTTCAACTTGACTTAGCATAGGCCATTGTGTAACCCATTCTTAACCAAATAAATTATGAAATCCTTTCCTAACTTCTCAGCTGAAGCATCAAATCAAGAATCTTTGCTTATTGGGCCCATATCCATAGACACAGATGGATCCAGCTGTGTGTTGCATGCACCATTACCCCACACCCCTGAGAATCATCCCCACCCATGGCCTCCAGGTTTTTGCCTGTACATATCAGAAAACTCTAGCATGTCTCTAGGAGCATAGCACACCCCTTCTTATGTCACCATTTGAACTTCACTTTTGGGGTCACACTGTGACCTAAACTTAATTATAGGTCTAGAGGCAATAATGGGTGAGCATATCATTCCCCATGGATGTACAGCCGCCTCATGTATGACAACTACCTCAGGCAATGCTCCAGATACAGCTTCAGGGATGCCGACTCCAGGAGAATAGCTGAATCAGTGAGCCTGTAAGCATCTCAGCGCTGGCAGGGGTATCTACAGGGCTGTTACAACACCCAGGGCTGCATCCGGGTAGGTCCATGTGGATTCTCCTCAGGGATGTCTTGCAGAAAGTGAGTCTTGCCAGCTGAAGGAGGGAACTGGCTAAGGCAGCTGCACCCTGGTCCAACCATAAGAGAGCAAGAGACCAGAGAACTAGAAAAGTGAGGCTCACTGAGCTATTTATCTCTCTGCCCTTCATTTAACCCCACATGTGTTTATCGGCCAGGTTGGCACAATAAACCTTAAATATCTCAGGGGGATAACAGTTTTATAGAGAGGAGATTCATCTCTTCAGATGGGAGGGTTGGTGACTGGAGAGGCTTAATGGAATCCAGGGGTTCAATGTCACCATTATATCTCCAGCCCATATATCTCCAGCCCCAGTTTCAGAGTCCCATTTTTCCCCCAATAAGCACGTTCACGTTAATATCAGGACCTTGCTGTGTCTTGAATTCAGCTGGTGTTTTTGTATGATGGGGCTGGTTTACAGCAATAGCCGTTCTGTTTTGAGAAGAGGCCTGGCATTCTTTCAAGGCATACATAGACACTTTTTGAAGTGTTTTATTCACCATTGAAGTCAGGGTTCTGAAGTTCTGAGTCTGTCTTTCTCCTTTACCTGTTTGTCTATTGTAAATAGTACCAACTAAGCAGCTTCCCCTTATGACTCCTCCTGACACAATTGGAGAAGGTTATCAAAGAGATAATCACCTGGAGCCTCCCTTCTCACCAACACTTCCTCTATTGGTGGAGCTATAATTTGGGCAACAGCTTTGACACTTTAGGCCATTGATTAGCAATGTCCTCTTTCTTAAGCATGGTGGACTTATTTGCACTCACAGAAAAAGGTGTTTTCAGTGCCTTTAAGCCTAATCAGACTTGAGAACCAATTTAGAAAATGTATCTTTACAATATTGTTTCTCTAGAACCACATCTGGGATAAAATGTGTCAAACTGAGTCCTCCGGAGAAGCAAACCCATCGATGTTGGTATGGGAATGCATGTCTACAGAGATTTATATCAAAGAAGGCTTCCCCGACTGTGGAAATAAAACAGTCCAGTCTGTTTCAAGTCCCTGGGTCAGAAGTCAGCTGGAGGTTTCCCTTGAATGGGTAGCTGCAGGAGCCGATAAAGAGGCAGCAGGAAGATGAAACAGGAGGGGCACAGGCTTGTAGATGCAGAGTTGAATGTACTTGAACTTGGCCGAATGAATCCAAGGTCGGCAGTCCACATGGCTTCTGTAATTGGCAGATAATATAAAAGGAGTGTGATGAATCAGACATAGGATCTAGGTTCCGCAGAAGGTGAAGGGGCAAGTGAGGTTGGTTCTGCTCAGGATGTCCTTTATACAAAAGGCCCCACGGCCAAGGAAGGGTCGTTAGGCTGCAACCTTACTGATAAGGTGGATACCCCTTCTACGTTCATCCCTGTGTGGAGAGTTAACGCAAAATCCAACCATCACAACGCCATTGCATGCACCTTATTAAATTTGTGCAAAATGTCCAGATTGCTCTTTTATGTGAACTATGCACTGGGCCTAGGTAAAAGAACATAGAGAATGTTGCTCATCTGCTAGTAATTAGTTATACAAAGTTGGCCTGCTCATTTGTCATCTCTGTGACTTGAATTTCTCACATATAATATTTGTTGATTAAACCTGTTCTACCTACACATCATAATTACTGTATGGGTTGATTATGAGTGGTCAAAATAATAAGAAACAGACTTTAGATGAAACTGAGTACTTCTTCTGAGTGGGTAATCATAGGTGTGTACACACAAACTGTTAACAATGATGGCAGTAATTATTAGCCCACAAATTTAGAAACAGATGGCAAAATAGCACAGCGTCTATGCTTTCTTTCTCTTCATAATCATCTAATTATCTATAATCTTTATTCCTGTGAGTAAACTTTTACTCTAAATATCCATTTAAACAATTTTTTGAGGAAAGTTGGTGCATTTGAATTAGTCCCATTCATCCTGTCAAAATGATTTCACCATTTTAAAATTCACTAGTTATTCCTGTCAACTAATTGTTGCTCACCACATTCTCGCTGTTAGGAATTTCTAATATTTTACGTAATCATTTTACTTTTGTTTGCGAAAAATGACTCAGAAGAGGGGGTGTTTCTAACCTCCTAAAGCTGGCCTTGTCAGACATGCTTCCAACCTAAATCTTTTTCACCCATTCTCCTACCGACCCTTCTTCCTACAACACTCTTCTAGGCTGGGATTGGTAGTCAAGTGCAACGGTCACACAGTACTCATAAACAGTGACTCAGAATTCGCTTAAGGGCAGTACATTTGTCTTCATTGGTTGATTGATAGATTGATTGATTGATATTAGAGAGGTTAATAGGTTACCACAAACCAGGATCAGTAAGGAGTAAGGATACCGTCCGTGGGTTGTACCTCATTCTTCGCCTCTCACGCCAAAAAAAAAAAAAAAAAAAAAAAGCATGCCGAAGCACATGGGGTGGTGCACATCGCGAGTTCTTATGATGGACAGGGAAGGCTCAGGGTTACAGTCTCAAAAGGGTACAAGCTGTTTCTGGAAAGCATGCCAGGTCACTCAGAAGCCCTGCTGGGGTTTACAGGTGGGCACGAAAAACCACGTAAACAGGAACACCCACCCATGAGGAACAGGGGAATCCTGGGGACTGGGAGGTCAAGAGCAATTGAGTAAGAACCTAAGAGCCCCAGAGGAAGTGGGCCCCAAGTAGGCTCAGAGCAGGCCCTGAGGGGGCATGTCTGGGCCCCAAGTGTGTGACCACCCTCCGGCCTGCCACAAGATAGAGCAATCAGAGAAATTGGTTATCTTGTAGCTGGCTTTTAACCCCTCTGCCTGGGGAGGTGTGGTTGAAGGTTTTGGTTAACCTTGTTGGCTGAGTTCAGGCCCATGTGTGATGTCATTTTCTGGTCACTAAGGTGGTGGGTGTGCCCAAGATATCGGTCTTACCTGGGCCTATGGCAGTGGTTCTCAACCTTCCTAATGCTGTGACCCTTTAGTATGGCTCCTCATGTTGTGGTGACCCCCCACCCATAAAATTACTTTCATTGCCACTCATAACTGCCATTTTGCTACTGTTATGAATCAGGGGATCCCTATGAAAGGGTCGTTCAACCCCCAAAGAGGTCGCCACTCACACAGGTTGAGAACCACTGGCCTAAGGGGTCCTTGTCTGTGCATGCTCAGTTCTGGGTTTCAACATAGGTGTATAATGGGGTGCCTGATTTCTTTCCAATCTCCTCCGGGGGAGGGGGCTTTGCAGGCATGTGAGGAACAATCCCCCCTGTCCCTAAATCTAGCTACCTAACCCATCTCCATGTCTCCTTAGCCAATAGCCACGTTTCTCGCAGGTCGTCCGCCTCTCAGATACATGGTTTCTTACCATCTGCCTCTGGCAAAGTCTTTATCCTGACCTTTGCTCTCAGTCTGGATCCTTTGCTCTGTCCAGGATCTCCATGCCTAGGTGCCTCTGGTCTGTGCCTCCAATGTGCTCCAGTGGTGATGGTCCTGAGGTTTCTCTCTGTGATCTTGCTCTGTGATGGCTTTTAGCAAAGGCTTTGAAGTAGGTGTAGTTTCTCTTTCAGGAGACCATAATCCCCAGGAAACAAAGGGGGGAGGGGTTTGCTCATACACACTATTATGATGAGCATTAATCGCACCTGAATACTGTCCATTAGCATTAGAGAGCACTCCCTCCACAATGAGATGACAGCCACTCATCTACAAGCCAGAATTCATAATATATGATATACTGTATTGTAGCTGGAAGTCCATATCAATTAACCACATCTCACTGTTTTAATTGAATTTTGGGAAGTGAGGAAACAAATGTAGCTTCACAAAGTAATAGCTAACAACTCCAGCATAAATTTCAAAGCTATTCTAAGTTTTAGTTCACTAGGTGATAGGGCTGTGGTGAATGAGGATAAGAATTAAGGGATAGAGGTCCTGGACTAGAAAGTTCTATGTAGTACATCACATTATCAGGCACCAGTAGGACAGATTTCAGGTACTCTGTTAGGAATGTAAGATGGTGGAAGAGTAATTCTAGAAGCTTTTCTAGAAGGCAGAAATTGAGGTAATGGAGGGTAATGTAGAGAAACATAAATTAGGTTAAATGATATTTAATAAATTAAAGTCATATTCCCTTTCAAGAGATGAAGTGTTCAAGACAGAAATATGCAGAGATAAGTTTCATATCAAAATCGCATTCAAGAAAAATCGCCTTTGCTTAGTTAATATGCATTTTCTTATTAAGTGATAAATTTTTGTTTTGGTTTGGTTTTGCAGAGTTTTAAACAAAATCAAATCGAGCCTATATACATTTTTGAATAAATCCTCAGCTAGAGGAAGCTGCTAAGGTTAAAGTCAGAGGCTCAATAAGTAGTTATTGCTGTAGATGAGATCAGACATGAAGAGGGCCAGCCACACAACAAAAGATTAAACACTTGAATAGTGAGGGAGAAAGGAATTATGAATGAGCGCTCAGACATTTTCTTGTACTATTAGATGAATAGTTGTTACTGATAAAAGGGGTTATTAAAAGAGGAAGAAGAATCATATTTTGGAGAGATTTTCCTCATTGTTTATATTTTCTACTTTGTTCACACTGCTCAGCTTTCGATGATTGAGAAGTTAAAATGAAGATGTGCAGTTCAGATTAGTCCTCAGGGTGATAATTTGTCCCGCTTCTAAATTTTTATCACGTTCACCACCACAGTTGATCTTCATCTCTCATACAGAGGAAAGTATTTAGAAAGAGGAATGTTTTCTGTTTTGAGCTGTACATTTTCTTTTTTTTTTCTCTTGGACCTAATTTTTTCTGTTCTAATGATGGAGCCACATTCAGAGCTCATGCTGTCCTCAGGCCCTAACTCCATCTGTGGTAACAGGAAGGTAAGGTTATCTAGGAAGGAAAAGGGGGCCCACTCCCGCCTGGGGTTCATTGTTCATTCTTCCACCAGGTTAACTTCTGAGAGCAATCATTGCATTTGTTTTGCTAAGGAATCCTTTCTCTTCTTTGGGCCGTGTGATAAGCAGATAAGTAACTATTATGTGTCTCCTGGAGATGAGAATGCTGGCTAAACATGAAGGATGGTGTTCAATAGAGTGGTGCAAAAATCTCAGGAGAGAGAATAATAATTTGAAGTCCCTCACATTTTAGTGAATTCTTAAAGCCATAATGTTAAAAAAAATCATATATGTATATATATGTGTATATATATATATATATATGCATCCCCCTGCTTACCCTTAGCAGGATAAGCCATTATTTTGGGGAAATATTTTTTTTTAATCCACAATGTGGATTCAATACAGATGGTGCTGCATATTTTAAAAGTCATATCATTAAGCAATGGTAGTATATCCCTAGTGAGTTAAGCACTATTTTTATCAAATAGATCAACAGTTAGGGTGTTGTATCTCCTAAAAAATAGTCTACTTTTTGCCTGGAGATACCTATCTCGCAAACGTTGATATATTTGTATATAGAGAGACATTACATCTGAAAGCTATTCACTTCTATCTCCACTCACAGCCTTTCCTAGCACAGTGAACCTAGCACATTTATACACAGATTAGATCTGTTAAGGATATGTATGCATCTATTGAATCTGTTATATATCCTCTGTGTTTGCTGGACCTTATCTCTGTCCTCACACAGTTTTAGCACAAGATAGCTAAGAAACTAGCACATCTGAGAATCCACATTCTCCCCTTAAACTTGGGATTGTTTAGAGTCTGCTATTTAATTCAAGAAATTTGTTATTTACATCCACCTTGTCTGTAAAGTCAGGAGTCTAAAGTCTGCCAGCCAGTCTATTCAGACTCAGACAATCCTACAGGACAGAGAGGAACTGCCACTGTGGGTTTCCAAGACTAACTCTTTAAAGGGTAGAAAGCCTCATCTTTCTTCTTTGAAGCTACTGATGGTTTCCATCTGCCCACTTTGTGCTTGGCAGCTGTTTTCGTCTGGGTTGGCTAGAGAAACAAATCCAGGGAGACTCATATGTGTATAAGAAAGAGCTTTATATATAAGAGCAGTTGAATGTTGAGAAAACATCCCAGCCCAGTTTAGAACAAGTCCATAAGTCTGATTATTAACTCATATGTCCGATATCAATCTATAAAGTCCTCTTTAGACTCATGGAACACATACAATGATACTAAATGCAAGGAGATCACAGGCCGGTGGTTGCAAAGTCTTGTGAATCCAGTGGCAGTACCAGCATCTCTACATGGCTCCTCCAGGTCCCAGGGCATGGGATCTATCAGGCAAATGTGTGTGTCTTGTCAGTAGAGCGTCTCTCAGGGAGTGAGCAGAGGCAGAAAAGTGTCTCTTGCCTTCAAGGAGGAAATACCAGAGTACCCAGAATCCTCAGGGGAAGGCCATGCCCACACAGAGGCCTCATTGTCTATGACCAATTGACAGACTGGACTCCACCCTTCACTCTTAATCCTCTCAAGTCACAGATTGACACCATATTATGTAACTACCACAACAGCCCAGTTTATAGAAATCCCTATGCCACCAGGGCCTCTGAAAATGATAAGAAAGTATAAGATCATTTTGCATAATGACACATTATAGGTAATCAAATGGATTATAATTGGTCACTGGTGGAAGATGTAAGGAGTCTATTGATATATTGAAAATAAATAATGAGTATTTCAAATGTAAAAATAATCCAATATTATTTACATTCTTTCAGGTGAACATGTATTACATGATGCTCTTAAATACAGATGTGTATGCTATTTCCAAAGGAATCATGCTTCCCAGAGTAATTAAAAAGACTAAGGCATAGGGGTAAGTATAGAAGTTTCACAACTGAAAACTGAATCTCTGTTTTACTTGCCTCCTACAAATAAAATGTAATTTGTGAAAATCAAGGCTAGAAAGATTTCAAATTTTAGCCACGATTGCCCCGTGTCAGAGGTTATTTGAGATAGAGAGATGATTGCTATGTCCAAGGAGCTGTCTTCTAGCCTCATATGACCTCGTAGTAGAGGAGCCTAGAGGCACCGTAGTTTGGCTGTTAAATGAAAAACTGAGAGTTCAAATGTACTGGCTTCTCAGTGGAAGAAAAATATGGCAATCTGCTTCTGTAAAGATTTACAGCCTTGGAAATCTTATGCGGAAGTTCAACTTTATCTTTTGGGTGGGGGGGTGGTCATTGCGACCAGAATCGACTTAACAGCAGTTTTTTGGTTGTTTCTAATGGCTTGACAAGCACAGCTTAAAATAATATCAAGCTAGAAAGTAGCTGGTGCTCCTGGTTTAAGGTTATAGAGATTTACCTTTCTGGGCTCTTTGAAGTATGGTATGTCTTTTCATAGGTTATGAAATCTTTATAATAGATGGGAATAGAGAAACCAAAGAAGAACCAATGCATTTGAACTTGGGCATCAGTGAAGAGTATTAAAAAGTACTATGACCTTCCAAAAGGACAAACACATATGTCTTGAAAGAAGTACAACCAGAATGGTCCGTAGAGACAAGGAAGGCAAGACTTCACCTCATGTGCTTTGGACATGTCAATAGAAACCTGTCTCTGGAGAAGAGTATCATGCTCAGTAAAGTAGCAGGGCAGTGGAAAAGAGGAAAATCCTTGAAAGGATGGATTTACACAGTAGATACAGGGATGGACTCGCACATAAGAATAATTGTGAAGGTGGTACAGGACCAGCCAGGTTTGGTTTGGTTGTACGGAGGTCACTACACATCAGCACCAACAGCTGTAACCCAACAACGATATACATCATCTTATTTATTTTGTGTCCATCCATCTATTCATTCATCCATAAACACATGCTGCTATGGGAGCCACATGCAAATACAACCTATTATGACGAGAAAAAGGTATTGGAACACAGAAGAGTTATAGCCTAGCATGGTCTCATGAAGGCTTCAGGGAGAAGAGGTTGGTGAACTGAGTCTGAAAGGACACAGGACAGATGGAGAAACAGCAAATGCCACAGCCCAGACTGGTGAAAAGAAAAACTCAATAAGTTACCTGTGCAAAATTCTATTGCGGGTAGGTATTTCTGAGTTGCAGCATAAACTGAAGAAAATAAACAGGTATATTGTTACATAAATATGGATTTGAATTCTTGTTCTACTATCTAGTCCTACTTTTTCTCTTGAGTCCTGTTAGATAAATAGTTGGTCCAGTTCTGTATTCTGTGAAATGAGGATGTTGCTCTTGCCCTTATTAGGTGTTATACTAATTGTGGTAACAGACAGAGAGAGCACATATGACACGGCACAAACTAATCCTGCCCCTGTGTCCTATACTGCTGATGTCTCTAAGAAGCTGCTCAGATAATCCTACTGCCCTCTTCTCGTTTCCCGGGAATAGGGTCTGCCATTGGAATGGCAGCTCCAGGTTCAGAATGTAGAAAAGATCCGTTGGAAAGGCCACCGAAGGAAGAGCTAGGTCAAGAACATATCACTCTAAGGAAGACTTAGGATAGAGTAAATGTTGACTGTGGTATCATCCAGACACATATGTAGCTGAAAAAGAATAAGAGAAGAAAGAAGCATCAGCATGTGGCTGTCAGCATTTCATGCTGGGAAAATGGTGAGATTAAAGAATTGTTGTATCCAGACAAAAAAGGGGGAGAGGGGATTAAAATAGAGAGAGGGTAGAATTAGGAACTCAGTCATTTGACTTTGGATCACCACCACCTCCACCTCCACCACCACCTCCACCACCCCCCAACTGGACTTAGCTGGCAAAAAAGGCTTCTCTCTGGCATTGAGTCCCCTGACACAATGAGTTCATCTTTTCTTTATATCCTCGCAACCTAAAACTACTGCCAAAATATTGGGACAGATAGGTGGCTTGCTATCACAGACAGCTTTTCATAAAGGGTCAGTGGCTCTTCGTACTTGCTGAGCTCCTGGGGAACTGTGTCCAGGTCAGGATCTTAGGTTCCCATGAATACATCAGAGCAATGCACTAGGAAGACCGCTAACTGAAAGCTGTGGAGGCCTGTAAGCCCAATGGAGGTAGAGCGCTGTGAGAACAGGCTCTGGGTGGGGGCAGGTTAGTGGTCAACTGACTGGGAAGTAATCTGTGCTCTCCAGATTGGAGTTCTGTTAATGTGAATTTATTGTCAAGCTCCACAGATAACCCTCTTGTCAGAGGGAAAAGAAAAAATATACAAACCACAGTTCTTTAAATGGAGGTGGCACTGCCACTCATAGACTGTAGCGTAGTCTATCTATCACTCAATCTTATTCGACAGCCCGCAATGGAACTTCCATTCCCCTCCGTCTCTGGAAGGTTTGTGGTCCCTCTCTTCCAGTTTGCAAAATCCAATAACTGCTCTTCTCTGCTGAGCATCCATTCTCGGCAGCCTCAGGCAGCACTGAATTTCTTTTTTCATTTTCTTTTTTGGAGCTCTTGTAATGCCACCCATTTTTGGTTGTGTTCAAACTACTCCAAAACCTTCTCTTCAGTCTCCACTGGCATGTCCAACATGTAGTGGAAGGGATTGCTTTGTTCTTTCTTTCTAAATACTTTATCTAGATCATCCCATCAATTCCCATTCCCTTAAAATGCCATGACATGTATAATTCAAGTTATCTTTTATCATGGTTTCCCAGGTCACACTTGATCTTACCCCTGTTTTTTCCCCGGCTCCATCTTACAACACCTCCTTCCTCATTCAATGAACATATTCTAAAATATTATTTCTCAAAATCTTATGTTCATTTTAACACTGATTTAAAAAAAAGATTCTGTTTTATTCAGTGATAAGGAGCCCCAAAGCCTGCCTATCCATATGTAACATGTTTCCCTGATTTTCTTTTTGTTAATTCAATTAAATGTATCTGTTTATATTTTAATTTTTTATAAATCATTTTATTGGGGGTCTCGTACAAATTTTATAATAATCCATCATTCAAAATATTAAGCTCACTTGTACATATGTTGCCATAAACATTTCTAAAACATTTTCTTTCCACTTGAACTTTGGAATCAGCTCCCTTTTTTTTTCTCTTCCCCCACCCTCCCACCCTCGTGAATCCTTGATTAATTTTATATTATTATACTTTTTTATTTCATATCTTACACCATCCTTTGTCTCCTTTCGCCCACATTTCTGCTGTTCATACCCCTGGGTGGTGGGGAGAAGGGATTTATATATCCAGCCTTGTGATGGGTTCCCCTTTATTCCCCCTTCCACCTCTTACCCTACCCCTACCCTCATGTTATCACTACTCCCATTACTGTTTCTGAGGGGTTTATCTGCCTTGGATTCTATATGCTGAGAGCTGTTATCTGTACCCCTGCATGTACTACGGTCTAGCTGGATTTGTAAGGTAGAGCTGGGTCATGGTAGTGGGAAGAGAAAGCTTTCAGGAACTAGAGGAATGCTGTGTGTTTAGTCGGTGCCATAGGGAACCCCAATTAAATCACCCCTTCCTTGTGACCCTTCTGTGGGGGATGGCCAATTGTCTACAGATGGGTCTTATGCCTCCACTCCAACTCCCCTCATTCTCATTGATATATGTTTGCTTTGGATCATTTGATACCTGGTACCTGATCCCATTGACACCTTATGATCACACAGGATAGAGTAACATGCTTTTCTTAATCTTAAAATGTTCTAGACTCATTTCTGATTTATAATTTTGCCATTTGGATTTTTCTCTGACTGGAAAATTATCCCCGAAATATTTACCATTTCACCTTCTAATAATTTTTATATATAATTTGTTCAAATGCTGTCCTGAGAAACATTTCTTAGATTCACGATATAATATAATATCCCCAGTTATCACATTACATTCTTATTCTAACGTATTTACTATTTTGGCACTTAGTAACACCTGAAATATATGATTACTTATTTTCATTCTTTTTTAAATAATTGAAATCCAATGAGAACATATTTATATTTATTTTTCAATGTTGTATTAGGTAATAAATAAGTGATTATGGAAAAATCCCAAATAGATTTTATGCTTGTTGCTATATTGTAATTTCTAAAGGTATGTAACCACCATAGATAATGTTACCTGTTTTTATCACTTGATATTTAGGATGTGGTAAGCACTTTATACATTATATATTCTCAGTATAATTCTTTGAAGATTCTCAAATATTTTAAAAATTATTTTAAACAAACATTTTACTACTGTACATCTTATTACAGAGAAACTCCTGGATTTTCTTTATTGTATTACTATGTGATTTCGGAATTTTTTTTTTTTAGAGAGAAATGTTTCAAAGATAGTGAACTTCTATGTAACCTTATACTACTTATAACACACTTTATGTAATTGTGTATGTGTTAGTCTGGGTGGACTAGAGAAACAAACTCATAAACACTCATATGTGTATAAGGAATAACTTTATGTACAAGAGTATTTGAATATCGAGCAAACATCCCAGCCCAGTCCAGATCAAGTCCATAAGTCCAACATTAGCCCATATGTCTGAGACCAATGTATAAATTCCTCTTCAAAATCATGAAACATATGCAATGATGCTGAATGCAGGAAGGTCACAGGCCAGTGGGTGGGAAGTCTTGTGGATCCAGTGGTGTTGAGAGAATCTCGGAGCTGGCAGGGGTCTCTAAGTGGCTTCTCCAGCTCTGAGTCTCTGGTTGCTATCAGCCTGTCTCCTGTGTGGCTTGTCAACAAGAAGGTTTCACAGGGGCAAAGCATGTGTCCTGCCTCCAATGGGCTATTTATCTACTTAGTCCCTCCAAATGAAGTCATTAAACTATGACCTGATTGACAGACTAAACTCCACCCCTTCACTCTTAATCCTCTCAAACTGACAATAGATTATATAACTGCCAGATGGTATATTTGTCAACATGATTAAATTAGAATGGGAGAAATACTAGTTACTAAAGTACAGATTTTATTTGGATTTCACCAGTTTTTTGTTTTGTTTTTTCACTATTGTGCTTTGTTTCACATTTTCAAATGTGCTTTATGAAGGCAACATTAATAAGTAATCTGACATTTAGAAAATTTACTCATACGGTTCAATATGTTTGACATATCAGTGGAACCTTATACATACCATCACAAGCAACAAAAAGACATTCTTGTCAACCCGCACTACTTTCTCATTTATTTCACAGAGTCTTCCTATCTCGAATGCCTGATAGAACTATTGACTGAACCTTGCCATTCTGTTTCTTTTAGTCTGCTCTGTAACCTCACATACATGGAGTGATTCAGTCAGTCTGTTTGTGCATGGCATCCTACACTCAGTCACATTCTTTTGTGTTTCACCTGTGCTGTTGTTTGTGTGAGTTTTATTATCCTTAAAAATAATTGAGTAATATTGCATTATAAGAATTCACGACAGTTTGTTCCTCCATACATAACTTTATAGGAATCTAATTTGTTCCAATTTTTTGGTCTTCTATTAAGTTTCAACTGCAAGTCTTTTTGAAGATATATAGTTTCCGTTTTCTTAGGTAAATTACCTAGCAGTGATAAATCTGGGGCCTACCGTGAGACTGTGTTCATTTTCTCAAAGAGTGGCCCCACTGTTGTACAAAGTGATGACACAGTTTCTGAAGAAGATTCAGTTGCTTAAGACACTTGTTAAAATTGGAAGTTTCAGTCTTGTTTTTCTTTTAAGGTCAGTAGTTTCAGTTAGCGCATTATGGTTTTCGTGTGTGTGTGGGGGGGGAGGGGGATGTCACTCAAACAGTGCTATCTTTATCTTTAATATCCAGGTTCTAAAATCCACCTCAGTGCCACACAGAATTCACAAATAATATTCATGTCTAAAGGATTTATTAAAAAAGTTAACAGGTTGTAATGCAAGTGTGAGAAATACTCAGGCTACAGTTGTCTCAGGTCACGTTACAATCTTCTTTCAGGGCTGCTAATAAATCTCCAGGCCAAAGGGATTCCCAGCAAGCCCCTTTGGTCAGCAAGATCAGCTCTTCCAATTAAGTGCCCACAGGAACCCTACTCCACAAGCCAGCCTCCTGCCCCAAAGCTCTCAGCTTTGCCTGCTCCATGGGCTTGGAGGTCTACCACTGCTTCCTGCTCTCGTGGTTGCTTCTGCTGCTGCTCCCCTGATGCCACACATCACAGAACATCTGCCACTGGCTTTGCTGACAGTGATAACCTGTCTCCTGCTTCTGAGAGACTCATTTTGGGCACCCGTGGATGGCATCCCAGTGAAGGGCAATCACAGTTACTCACAGGTGACTCCTATCAGTATCTTTCCAGACCTTCTTACCAAAACCTATGCAGGGGAAAGTTATTTCGTGGGAGTTAGAGGCTTTGGCCCATGATCCCAGAAAAAAATTCACCGCCCCTGCTCTCTTTATCTGTTTAAAGATTCATGACAAAAAGAGTCCATGCTATATTCAGTAGTTCCAATCCACCAGTTCCTCCTAAGAAGGAAGACAAGGCTTTCTGATCCTGTGAAGATTTACAGTTTTGGAAAATGATGATAAACATTTTTATTCTCTGAATGTGGTGAGTGGTATTATTATAATGTTAAACGTAAAGCCAAATTTCCTTTCCAAAACAGATTGCACTTGTTTGTTTGTTTGTTTTTAGCTACAGTTTTAGTTCTCACAATTCATACAAATTATACCACTGGTTGAGTAAAGCATTACATGTTCGACTGCTAACCTCAAAAGATCAGCAGTTCGAAACCACCAAGACACTTTGAGGGAGAAAAATAAGGCGTTGTCTCAGGTGGATTCACAGTCTCAGAAACTTAAAGGGTTTAAATCAACTGGATGACCATGAGGTGGAAATCAAAATCAATTTGAAGACTATAAGTATATCTATGTCATATATATATATATATATATATATATATATATATATATATATATATATATATATATATATATATATATATAAAAAATGGCTCTTTGAGAGAATTTTAGTAGCAACATCAAAATCAATTTCAAGACTCTCTCTCTCTCTCTCTCTCTCTCTCCAGGAGAACGCCGGTTCTCGGCTGCATCAGTACTCGACATAATTGGACTGTGACATGAAATGTGGAGAAAATTTTGCATTGGAGCTCGAGCAAAAACATCAGAATCTGACCCAACGCACGTGAATGTTGTAAACAAAAGCAGGTCCTCTTTCGCTCAGGAGGTGTTGGCGTTGCTGATATGTGCTGTTTAAACCTTTTGTGGCTGTGTTCCCAGCGTTGTGCTATTCTTTTCTTAGTTTTTGTGGCTTTTTTATTGTTTTTAGATTTAAAAAAAAAGCCAACACATGGGTCCTGAGGTAGTTAGTTAATTTTGCCAACCTGGCCGATAAACACATGTGGGATGAATTGAAGGGCGGAGAGATAAATGGCTCAGCAAGCCGAGCCTCTCTTGTCTCTTGCTCTTCCAGCGTGCTGCCTTGCTTGTTCTTTGCCTCAATTTGCAAGCTACACTACACCGAACCCAGGGACTGTGTCACTGTAATTTGAGGTTCTTTCAAGACCTGCTTCGCCCCACCTTTGGAATTTACATCTCTTGAACTGGGGACTCTCAGACCCTGTCCTCTGGCTGACAGTTGGTGACCTGCCTTGCTGTTTGCTGCCTGTGCCCCGATAGCCTGAATGTCTCATGGGAGTGAGTTGCACTGAGCCATTTGCACCCCTTTATATTTTAATTAACTGTTTATTTCTTATGTTATCTATCTATCTATATAAATATATAAGAAATTATTAGCATTCTGGTTTTGTTTCTCTAGAGAACCCTGTCTAACACAGTCCTAAGAAAGATTTTTTTTGGAAAAGAATCATCATGATACGGAACTGGTTAACCGTGTTATCAATATTGTTGATGATAATGTAGTAAACCCTTTCAGAAAAGAGTTAAGGAAACACCAACAGTAGACCACATTAGACAGATTGTTTTGTTTGTTTGTTTTAGAGAAAGCCAGCCAGGTATTAGTGAAAAACAGCAAGGAAGGGAAAAAAATCCTGAAAAGCAGCTACCAGTTGATTTGATGGAAGGGGATTCCCCTGTCAAACAGTGCCTGTCTCTCCATCCCTCCTCTCCACATCCGTGTCCACAGATCAGATCCTCATCAGTCTCAAGGTATGGACGAAAGAGTAGTTAAAAAAGTTTTAAAAGTTGTGTTTCTTATTTAAATTATTCAGCTCTGAACTTATTTACTTTGAAATTTCTGTGTAATGTTTTGTATAAAAATGCAAAGTTAGGGTAAAAACTTGGTGGGTGAGAACAGATTAATTATGTTTTCAGTTTTTTCTTATGTGAAAAATTGATTCAGAACTCAACTGCATTGCATTTTGACGCTCCTAGAATGGATTATAGTTGAGGTCTGAGTTTCTACTATATAATTATCTGTACTTACATTGTTGTTATGAGTATTTTATCTACAGATGTTGTAATCTAAAAAGGTTATTACTTTATTTTGGATCATAACACTTTAGTCAGGAAAAAAATAACAATTTTAGTTTGGACCTAAATTCTACATGACATCCTATCCTTTGAGATGCCATCATTTCTCATAAGTCATTTTGTAATTTTCCTTACTTTAAAAATATCTTTATTTTATATTCCATAAAAATACTTTCACTGGATAAAAACTTATGAGTTAATGATTTATGCTTTTTTTTTCATTTTCATTCTGTTCAAGGTGTTGGTTCATTCTCTTCTGACAGTTATGGTTTCTGGTGTGAGTCCTGCATAGAATTATATTGTACCTTTCTGAATTCTGTACCATCTTTCTTAAGCTGGTTTCAACATTTGCTCTTTATATTCAGCTCTGGGAGATGTTTTGGGGTTTTTGCCTTCAGTTGGGGACACTCTTCAATTCATAATATTGTTCTTTACTCGCTCTTAACTTGCAAGTTGTCAACTATCTGAAAATATGTTTCATAAGCTTCACCAGTTTCTACTAATAGTACTAAAATCAAACCATTATTCTCCATTGACTTGGGCACTGGGAAAATAAATTCTAAATACTGTTAAATAATCTTGGTTAAAATGTGCAAAAATCAATACATATTTTTAAATAGTACATAAACTGATACCAGGGGGGAAATTGGCTGTTTGCAGGATGTATTGTAGTCAATTGAAAACCTCAGAGCAGGTAGGAACTGGACAGAACCATAGAAATTTTGAGCCTAATGCTCTCATTGTAAAGATGTGAAATTAATCTAGACATGACCAAAAATAAAAAAGGCTCTGATCCAGGACCAGACTTAGTTTCTTGACTCTATGATCTGTTTTGCAGGAAAAACTACACATATATGCATACTCTTGGGATAAGAAACCAGGCTTTTCATTGTTTTATTTGAACCCCTCTACAATGCTACATGAGACATGACCACCAGCCAGTCCTCCTAATCTGGGGAAATGGCTGTCTCTAAAATATCTGGTCAAGACACAATACATCCAGACGATTGAGCCATGGGTTATCCCAGACTAATAACATCCTCATCCTGAACAGTAGCAAGCTTATTTTCTTTGCCCATATTTCTGTCAACATAAGCTGCTTGGTGGAACATTTTGTCTGAAATAAACACAAACTTACCTGCCTTACAACACAGCAGATTTTCCAACATATTTAACCAAATAAAGCTCCACTCTAAGGAAAAGGATGGTAGAGTGGGTGTAAAATATGTTTTTCCAATAATTACTATTTCCAGGATTTTTCAAGTCACACATGGACTGAGCATCTGACAGCATAGGAGCGAAGATTCTGGAAAAGCTGAATAGTGTCCCTTGCCTCGAAAGTGATTTCTCACAAGCCTGGATAATATCTCAATTCTAGACAGTCGTGTTAAAGGCCAATTACTTGAGAATCTGTTTTAGAAAATAATTCAATAGCCACGTTACTAAAATGATTAATAGAACTGGTCTAATATTTATTCTTTGTATTAGTGTGGGTAGATTAGAGAAACAAATTCATGTATACTCATGTGTATAAGAAAGACCTTTATATACAAAGAACAATTCAATATTGAGAAAATATCCCAGCCTAGTCCAGATCAAGTCCATAAGTCTGATATTAGCCCATATGTCAGATATCAACCTATAAATTCCTCTTCAGACTAATGCAATACATGCATTGACACTGAATGCAGGAAGATGAGTGCTGGCAGGGGTCTCCACAAGGCTCCGCCAGCTCAGGACACTCGTGAAACTTCGTGTGTCTTGTCAGCTGCAATGTCTCCAAGGGAGTGAGCATGCGTCCTGACTCCAGCAAACTTTTTCTCTCCTGAGTGCCTCCAAATGAGGTCATCAATCTGTAACCTGATTGACAGGCTAAACTCCACCCCTTCACTCTTAAGACTCTCAAATAGAAAACAGATTATGTGACTACCTTTTAATATTTATATAATTCATTTTTAAATATGGTAATAAGTTGGTAATGGTAATATGGTAAATTTGGTAATAATTTACCATCTTTATATTTCTTGATTCAGACATATCCCATACCTTCCAGGAATTAACCTTGAGTGAGATTTGAGAAAACAAATGAACAACAACAACAAAATGCTGTAGAATGTTTCAACTGGATTTTATTTCTGTTTGCAATAGATGGCAGGTTCCCAAACTTATTTGGTGTATCGCCCACTTTACAGAAAAAAATTACTTGGTTACCCTGGTGATTAAAAATTCTGCACTATAGCACACACTCTTCCTTTGGAGTGGTCCCTGGGTCTTCCATGCCCTCTCTCCCATTTCCCTCCAGGCTGATATTGGAAACATTGTAATACAAGCAATTTTCTTCTTTGTGATACATTTTAGTACTTGTGGCATATCCCAGACACTTGGTTAAAGCATAGAACTTCTCAGTTTGTTAGTTCTAAGTTTATAATCTTTGGGGGGATTGTTGTTAGGTGTTACCCAGTTGGTTCCACCCAGCTCATGGTGACACGGTGAACAGAAGAAGGAAACTGTCCGGTCCCGTCTCAGCCTCATGATTGTTCTCAAGTTTGATCCTTCCATTGCAGCCGCTGTGCCAATCCAGCCTCCTTTTCGCTGCCCTTCCCTCTCACTCACCAAGCACGGTGCCCTTCTTGACGACAGGTTCAAATTATGTGAGCTGAAGTCTTGCCATCCTTGACTCCAGGGAATCTTCTGGCAGCACTTCTTCCAAGTCAGATTTGCTGGATGTTTTGGCAGTCCGTGGTCTCTCAACATTCTTCCCAGCCCCACACTTCATGCATTAATGTTCTTTCCCCATTCAGTGTCTACTTGCACATGCATAGGAGGCAATGGAAAATAGCATGGTGAGGGGCAGGCACAACTTAGTCCTCAAAGCAACACCCATGTTTCTCAATCTTTTAAAAAGATCTTGTCACGCAGGTGAATTAACCCAGTGTCATGCATCATTTGATCTCTTACTTGCTGCTTCCGTGAGCATTGTGGTGGATCTAAGCAAGATAAAATCCCACCAACTTCCATCTTTTCCCAAATATCATGATATTACCTGATGGTTCAGTGGGGTTTTGCATTTTGAGTTTTCTTGACATTTTTTACATTGAGCTGTCACAGACTGAAAGCTGCAGTCCTGATATTCACCAGCAAGTGTTTCCATCCCTCCTCATGTTCAACAAGCAAGCGGTGTTGTGTCATCTGCAGAAGGAACAGCCTGTCCAGCTGTGAGGAACTAGCCATTGCAAGCTTTACAGATAGCATGGAAGCACTGGCAGATACTCAAACCTAGTGAGCAGAAGAACACCATTGTCCGAGAACGTGTCAGAAGATGAGCCCTGGAGTTGGGAGGCCCTCAACGTATGACTGAGGTTGAGCTGCCTTCTCAAAGTAGAGTTGGCAGTAGTTCTAGAGATGCCTTGCTCCCTCACTCTGCCCAGCAATATTCTCTTTCTCCAGGACAGCCTTTTTCAACCACAACTGCATACTGAAATCACCAATAGCAGCACTATGGAGAAACCTACTCTAGGGCAAGTTTACCAAACTTCATCCTTTAAGTTTTAACATTCATGATACAACAGTATCTAAAACTTTCTAATAGCCCCATCATTCAATTCAGAATCACACTATTCCATTAAAATGTATTTAGGGATAATATATGGATATTCAAGTCTATATTATACAATGAGTCAACTATTGCTACTGGGTGATTGCTTATATGGGCAAACACTTATTTTAAAATGTGTTTCCATGTCTCTGCAAATAGTGGCTGACAAAAGGACTCTCCAGATCTTCAGGATGCCTTAAATGATGGCCCAATCAGAACACTTGTGTCCTCAGGTGTCTGTGTGGCCTGTTAAATTCAAGACAGGGAGGTCAATTCAGACATCTATGGGGGTGGCCTGTGGGGGAAACGGAGACTCCAAAAAGATCATATTATTAGATTTTTCCCCAAGAGGATGATTATATCAGCTTTTTAGGAAGACGTTTTAAGAAAATTGGAAGCTGCAACATTTGGAAATAGTCCAGGAAAGTTGTACCAATAAAAATTCCACTGCAAAAATTTTTTTACAGAGAGGAATTAGAAAATGTTCTACTTAGTAAATTGGTTGGTTAACTAAAACATGGATCAAAAGGTGAACTGTCAAAATGACCTTGATCTGCTGCAGTGGTTCTCAACCTTCCTAAAGCTGTGACCCTTTCATATAGTTCCCGGTGTTGTAGTGACCCCCCCCCCAAACATAAAATTATTTTCTTTGCTACTTCATAACTGTAATTTTGTTACTGTTATGAATGCGGCAACCCCTGTGAAAGGGTCGTTCAACCCCCAAAAGGGTTGTGACCCACAGTTTGAGAACTGCTGATCTACTGTAAAAGAAACCATTCAAAAGCTTAGTGTATTAGAATTTTAGAGGAGATCCGTAATTGAAGACCCGCTATCCTCATCAGGTGGGGCACAACACACCTTTCATGAAAACTCTGCGCAATAAAATTGTGCTTCGTGACTACCCTCATTAACGAGCTTTGCAATTGCTCTCCTCGTTAGATCAGAAACCAGGTGGACCATTGTTTAGTTACCTCCTCGCTGGATTGGGAAGCAAAAGGCAATCCTGTGATCTTGACTTTTGATCATGATGTCAGAGAGAGAGAGAGAGAGAGAGAGAGGGAATACAAGGTTCTGCTACATTTCTTACTAGGTCTGAATAATCAATAGTTTTTTGTGGCAGGTGATCCTCAATATTCCTTACAAATTGACAAACCAGATAATCTTAGGCACAATTACATTGCCATTCTCTGGGCATAATTAACTATTGAAAAGTTGATTACATTGACTTGATTTCATCAAAGAAGGGTAAATACTTTGTTATTTCTGGAATACACATTTATGTCGATTTAGCTTGTTTCCCTTGCATATAGTATCTGTCGAAACTACCATCCTAGTATTTACAAATGCCTTGTCCATAATCATAGCATTCCAATGAGAATTGATCCTGATCATGAAACTTATTTCATAGCAAGTGAATCACAACCATCCATCCAGCCAGCAGCTGACTTAATAAGACAGAAGAGTAGCCTGCCAGAGGGGACTCAGGCCGTATTGCATAAGAGAGAGGTAATCTAGATAAGAAAGGATTGAGTCTGAGTGTTTCAAAGAGGTCTGTGCTTAGCGTTATATGTTTAGTTGATTGTACTATGATTACATTGATTCCTTCCTACCTGGTGTTTTTGTTTTTGAGATAAACATGTTTGTCACCAGAGACTCCAAGACCATTTTGATTTTACTTTAACTCCTCTTTTTTAAAGTTACATAAACTACTATTTAGGTTTGAATTAAGAGGGAGGAATCTGGATGGATTTTGTAGTTTGCTTGATGAAGAAACTCTGTTTCCGTACACAATAGAATACCATGCGTCCCTAGAAATCACGGAAACACTTTTTGTGTGTGATGAAACCCTGAAACGTCTCTTGACATAGATGGATCTGGAAACCATTATGCCGTGTGAAGTTAATCACAATAGGACAACTATTGTATGAACACACTCCTATAAGGATAAGACAAAGACAGGCTGCAGTTCCCAGACTATCTAACTATAAGTTATGAGGTAGTGTGCCTACTTGATTCCCAAATACAATGTATCACACCTCCCCTATGAGAACATGTTAAAAAGGACTTCAAGAGGCAGCTTCACTCAATATGGGGTGAGTTTCCTGTGTTGTGAGGAAAAAATCAATTCCTAGTGTGCAACAATGTGCAGCCATCCCAATTCAACAGACAATCCCTTAAGAGTTAACATTGAGCCTCACAGGGAAACCAGGTCAAGAGGAGCAGGGACATGTCTGTATCAGAGAAGGCAATCATACTGCTGACGGCGAGTGAGCCATTTGCAGTGCCCTGCCAGTGAGGACAAACATGCAGCATATGTACAGAGACCCCTACGGGGAAATTATGCCCAGTGTAAGGTCCCTAATTGGTCACTATGGACCTACTTTCTGACCAGGCCCTGGCCACCCAGACCATGTGGTATAGCCAACTAGAACTCCATATCTTCAAGGTACACAGCACCTTTCATAGACCACACCAGAAGGACCCCACCCCACCACTAAATGAACTAGACTTTACCTCACTTTTAACAGAACTATGGAACTGAAATACTCCTTGTAATGTTACGTTGAAATACCCTAGTAGGAGAAGAAGCAAATTATGGCCATCCCAAGGTTAGGGAATTGGTGGTTATTGGATTTGGGACAGTCTCAGAAATAGTGCTTCCATGATACCCAACGAATGAGACTACGTGGGACCAGCAGGTATTTGGGGTTTCCAAACTCTATCTTTTTGTGGCATGTGTTATTCTGCCTCAGCGTGGTCCTGCCTTCCTCAATGAATGTTACTGAATGTACTGAAATGCCTGCAATAGTCACAGCTTGTGTAACTAGTGTCCAGGCCGCTACACCTTGGAGATGTTGTTGATATTAGGTACCAGTGAGTCAGCAGTGACTCCTCACTGCCTTATGTACAAAACAGTGAAACACTGCCTTTCCTGTGGCATCCTCACAATGGGTCTTATTTTGGGCCCTTTGTGGCAGTCACTGTATGAACGCATCTTGTCAATGGTCTTCCTCTTTTTGGCTGCCTCTCGACCAAGCATGACGTCCTTCTCCAGGAACTGGTCTCTCCTGACATTATGTCCAACTTATGGAAGAGGAAGTCTAGCCCTCTTTGCTTCAAAGGAGCATTCTAGTGGTCCTTTTCCAAAGCAGGTCCATTCTTCTTTTGGCAGGCCACTGTACTTTCAATATTTGTAGCTAGCATCATAATTCAAAACATCAATTCTTCTTTGGGCTTCCGCATTCAATATTCAACTTTCACATGCAACTGAAAATACAGTCGCTTTGGTTCAGGCGCACCTTAGATACTAAGATAATATCCTTATATCCTTGCTTTTTAACTTTTTTTTAATTAATAAATCTTTTTAACTTTTTAAAGAGGTTTTGTACAACAGATTCCCCCAGTGAATCATTTGATCTATTGACTATTGCTTTCATTAGCATTGATTGTGGATTGAAATAAAACAAAATACTTGAATTTTGTTTACACAATTCAAGTATTTTGTTTGAATTGAATTTTGTTTACAAAATTCAAGTATTTTGTCTTGTTTGAATACAAAAAACAAAAAGCTTCAATATTTTCAAAAACAGCTTGTTGTATTTTGTGAATTATTTGATATAGTCTCTGTTCTCTATTGTCTACTCAGTTCCCTCTGCTCTTGTTTATTTATTTGTTTATTTTTATCTTCATTGTGGACTGTTATATATCAGTTCCTGTGTTTATTAGATTAGTTCCATATCACTTTGATTGTTTATATAGAATGTTTTCTTCAGAATAATTTCTTTTCTGATATTTTAGGTTGCTGTTTATTGTTCCTATAGATTTTCTGTCCATGGAATTTGTTTTAATATTTTTTGAGAAAATACTCATATTTTATAGATTCCTTTATATTTTCCATATCTATAATGTTTAATTCATCCCTTATATTTCAAGGACAGTGTTGCTAGGACTCTTGGTTTGCTAGATATGAGTCTTGGTTGGCTTTTTCTCCTTTAGATTTTGCATGTATTGTTCTATTGCCTTTTTGCTTGAAAGGATTTGGTGGAAAAATCTGAACTCATCCCAATTGCTTGACTTTTATATATAATTGTTCTTGTGGGGGGTTGTTGGGTTGTTTTGTTTTTTTCCAGCACTGATCTTGGAATTGTTTCTTTCTCTTTAACATTGGAAAGTCAAGGGGATTTTGTTTAAAGTCAATTCTCTTTGGAGTTCTGTGGATTTCCCACATAGTTATTTTGTTTTGTCTTGATGTTATGGAAGATCTCCTTTAATATTTTATTGACTTTTCTCTGTAATTGAATTTCTTTCTTTTGTTTTGGGATATTTTTCAGGCATATATTGTTCCTTTTGAGAGTCTGAGATAAAGTTTATTGTGCCAACCTGGCCAGTAAACACATGTGGGGTTAATAGAAGGGCAGAGGAATAAATGGCTCGGTGAGCCTTGCCTTTGAAGGTTCTCGGGTCTCTTGCTTTCTGATGGTCGGACCGGGGTGCAGCTGTCTTCAGCCCTGGGTGCTGAAGCAGCCTTGTGGAGACCCCTGCCAGCGCTGAGATGCTTACATGCTCACTGTCTTGGCTTTCCTCCTGCAGTCGGCATCATTGTGTCTGTTTTGTGAGATGGAGGAGGACTTTGTAGATTGATGTCGGACATATGGGCTACTGTTGGACTTATGGGCTTGGAGAGCACTGGGTTGGGATGTTTTCTTGATGTGTACTTATCTTTTATATAAAACTCTCCCTTATATATGTGAGTTTCTGTGGATTTGTTTCTCTAATGTACCCAGACTAACTCAGTGTCACTTAATATTGTTAGGTGTTCTTCAGTTTTGGAGGGTCCTTTTTGTAACTTAGGCTTTTATATTTTGTTCTCCAGATATTTAGCTTCATGTTGATAATTCCTCCCCAAATTTCTAGGAAACTCTGCCACAATCCAAATCCCAAGTGATCCAGCCAGATGTGGAGAGCCAATCCACGGCCGACCCAAATCTCCTCTATCTGGCTGCAGTGGACTTTGCCAGCATCGTGCCAGGCAGAAGAGAAGCTTCTGCTGTCGTGTTTCTGGGGTTCTGTCGTCAGATTTCCCTTGCAGTAACTTTGGCAGTTGTTTCATTTTCTGAAAGTGGGGTCTGGATGTCAGGCTGCTGCAATCTGTCAGCAGCTTCATAAATTTTTCTTGAGAGAGGGATTAAGAGTGGCTTGGACTACACATCATGTTGTTCCAGTCTGCATTTAGTTTATTCATTACTATTTTCAAAAATGTGTTTGATTAGGATAAGGCATCCTATTTTGCTTATATGGAACCCATCCTCAGTACATTATGATCAGGAAGTAATGATAGAAAAGATAGTTTGAAGTAGGAACTTTTTGAATTTAATGTAATTATTGATTCTTTTGTTGATTAAAAGTAAGAAAATAGATCATGGTTATTATAGGTAATGTTTCCCAAACTCACAGTGGCAGTTCTACCATGTCCTATAGGACCACTGGCATCAGCTTGATGGTAGTGACTTGTTTTTGGATCCTAGGTAAGACGTTTTACAAGCATTTTATAAATTCCATGTATAAAATATACAAATCCTGCAGTTGTGCAAATAATTTACTTGATTAACTGAGAGTTTGAAGGTTCAAGGCCACCTAAAGAATCACAAAGTCTCAATGTTCTACTTCCAAATACAGACAAACAGCAAAGGAGAAGAGATCAATTGTTATCAATGCAAGAATGCTGTGTTCTAATGATTTGACATTCTGCGATGCTCACCTGCCCAGCACTATTGCTGAAGAGAAAATGGGTGCATAAGCAAATGTGGCAAAGAAAGCTGAAGATGCCTGGCTATTAGAAAATATAGCATCTGGGGTGTTAAAGGCTTTAAGTTAAACAAGCGGCCATTTAACAGGGAGGCACAAAGCCCACATGGAAGAAGCTCACCAACCTTTATGATCACAAGGGGTCGATAGGATCAGGTATCAAGTATCTGAAGAGCCACACAACCACATTGATGCTATTGCGGAGGGTATGAGTGCAGAGCCAAGGCCCACATGTAGAAATTTGGACATCCCCTCACAGAAGGGATACAAGGAAAGGATGACCCAGTCAGGGAACAGTATAGCGCCAACAAAACATAGAACGTCCCTCTAGGTCTTTGATGCATCCTTCCCCCCACTACCATAACCCAGTTTTACCTTACAAATCTGGTTAGACCAGGACATGTACATAGGTACAGATAACAACTCTGGACACACAGAATCCACGACAGATAAACCTCTTGAGAACATTAATGGGAGTAGTAATACCATGCGGGGAAGGAGGAAAATGTTGGGGGACAGACGGGGAAGAAAGGGTCACAATGGTCAACTTATAATTTCTCCCACCCACCCCCATGCGACACACACCTCCCTGGGATGAACAACAGAATCATGCGTGAAGGGAGACAGTAGATGGTGTAAGATATAAAAATAACAATTTTTAATAATTTATCAAAGGTTTACGAGGGTGGAAGGGTTGGGGAGGAAGGGATAAAGAGAAGTTGATACTAAGGGCTCAAGTAGAGAGAAAATGATTTGAAAATGTTGATGGCAACCTATGCACAAATGTGACTGATAAAATTTCACTCTCTCTCTCCTGTCTTATAAATGTCTTCTTCATCAAAATATTTTCAATTTAGAAGAAGGCATAAGCAAAGTTTGCATTGTTACCATCTTTCTTGAATTATGGATTCTTGTTATGTTCATAATTAAATACTTCTAATAGTAAGAAATATGAATAGTAATTAGAATAGAGAGGAGAGAAAACGAAGGAAAGGAGGATTTGGAAGATGAGGAGAAGTAGGAGGACCAGAAATAATTAGTTTTCTGTGTTATATTCTACTTATTAAATGAAGGATAAGTGATTCTTCCCACACAAATCTTCTAAATATGTTTAAAGAATTGAAGTGTCTTGTATGTTATTTATGTGCAAAAACGTTAGAAAAAGAAAGTAAACAAAATAGAGTCACTGTTCCACCTCCCGATTGAAATTGGCATAGTATTTATTCAGGATCTGTTTCCTTTTCATGAAATGTCACGAGGACCTTTGACCTGAATAAAATAGTTTGAAAAATTGCTTCTGTGAACAATGATTGAATGTGGCAATTACTAAATAAGCTATGGCTTGATGAAAAAGTTAGCATTCTGTAGGATAATTAGCTATCTATTTGAGATTGTTTTCCAAGTCATCTAGGACATTATGGGATGCTGGTCATATATGCCATCCCAGCAGTTCATATTGAAATATAAATGAATGCTTTTGGGCTTCTTCTCACAGATTTGAAGATAGTGCTGTGGAACTGGCAATAATTGACACGATCATAATTGTGTCCATAGGTTTTAAAGTCAAAATATTACTGAGTTTAGCCTAACTACTTTTACTTAATATTTGTGTCCTTGTATTTCCTTTTTCTGAAGAAATTTTATTTTTTATCTGCAAAATGCAGGTAAGAATCTTATGTACTACTTGCTATCCCCATGCATTTTTATGTATTATTACACTTCACCTTCAAAGCAACCTAATGCGATAAACAGTCTTGTTGCCTATTTTTTAGTCAATATGTGACAGAATATAATTTGTACCAAGGCAATTGGTCTCCGAACCCTCTATACTTAAGTTTTATGTTATATTGAATTTCATATAATAGCTTATGCAAAGCCTCTGGCAGATGTTAGAAATTCAATACATGCTCATTCCTTAGAGTCTAGAATGCGGAAAAAAAATATGACCAAGGAAACTTAAGCATAAAATACAGTTTTAAAAGTTTTTTTTAGTAAGAATAAAAGTACTCACATAAATCTTTTAATGTTTTCTCTAATTATACAGCTTATATAGACAAAATGAAATCATCTTCCTAGAAACTCAAAGGAGTCCATTTTTACTGATTATGGCATAAGAGCAGTCCAAACAGGTAACACTATCCTAAAAAATAAACTATCAACTCAAGGAAAACAATTTAATTTTTTTTCATTTTGTATGGATATTTTCTAAGGAGAAAAGTTTAAGTGTCATTTATATTTAAAATCACACTACATTAAAAACAAATCTTTTGCTGCATAGTTTTATACATTTAAATATGTAAACATTTGAGTAGAGGACTAATATCCATATACTACCTTGATATTTAACATAAAAATATATGTACAGATACCTAGATCCCTATCATTATATATGAATATATTTACATATATGCATGCCTATATTTATACCTCTATAAATGTCTTATGCCTCGTAATTCTTTCCTCTATTTCTTTTACTTTCCTTCTGTCTCGCTATCATTTTCTACCTTCATTCGGTTCTCCGAAGTTCCTCTTGGCTACATTGCACTTGATCAAACCCTACTAGGCACTCTATACCCTCTTCACCACTGATTGTAGATTAGTTGTTGTTCCCTGGTCCCTGAGGTTGTTGAATTCCCCTCTTTTTCCCCTGCCTCCTCCTTTCCCCTGTCCCCCTGGGACCATCCAACCTGTTGGTTTCTCTTTGGAATTGTTTATCCTGCTTAGCACATGTAGATAGACAACAGTAGAGAGAGAGGGAGACAGATAATACCTGGAAATAGTTCCAGGCCTGCCTGCTGACTCATAAATGTTTTCCAATTCAGTCTCATGAGGTGCCAAGACCTGACCCTGAGTCAGAAGTCTGCTTTCAGGATTCCTCGGGAGCTTCCTTGCTTTGCTCCCCCTGCTGCTCTGTGTGCTCCCTTCCTGTTTTGCTCAGGGGTGTCTATGTGGGGGATGTGGGGGGCTCTGGGAGGGGGTGTCAGATCTGTTAGTATTCCCACACACTGTCTCCAGTGCTGTCCCCTATAGTGCTATAGTTTAGTGAGGGGTCATTGTGTCTCTTGATGGGGCTGGCCCTACAGCCCTGTCTCTGCATTGGCTGCTCCCAGGAATGTCATCCTGGAGACTTGGAAGGCCAAATTGCAATCCCGACTCTCTATTTCTCTCTGTTTGCTCCCACATGGTCTGGCCAGACCAGCCACTCTCCGCAGGCGTCATCTTCAATGATTCTTCAGGGGGAGGGGTCAATGTTCTGGGGGTGGGGCTGGCCCCACAACCCTCTCTGTTAGTTCCATGCTTCATGCTGGTATGGTGTCCTCCAGACTTGGTGCACAGGTTCATGTTTGGTCACTTTCCCCCCATCCTGTGGAGACAGAAGCGTACCCTTCCTGTAGTAGGGTCAGTGCCCTGTTCCCCCACCATCCATGTCCACTTTTTTCTACTCCTTTGTAGTGGGCTTCCATGTGCATCCTGGGGTGGATCTGGCCTCTTCCACAGGGCCTGAAGCTTGCCTGGGAAATGTATGCATTTAGAGACTCCCCCACCCCCCGCCCCCCATGTGTCTTGCGCTTTTTAACTTTACCTCAGTGGACTAATGTACGTATCCTTTTCTGCTTGGCTGCACCTCGCATAATTTCCTCAATCTCTTCCCGTGTGATGATGTGCTTCGTGAGTTCCTCACTGCTCTTTAGGGATGCCTAGTACTCCATTGTACAGATCTATCAGGGCTTTTAAACTCATTCATCTGTTGACGGAAATGTAGGCTGTTTACAACATTTTGTGATTGTGAACTGTGCCGCGATGAACCTTGGAGCACAGAAGTCTGGCTGTGGTCTGTTTCTTACCTCTTTTGAGTATATGCCCAGTAGGGGGATTGCTGGGCCATATAGCAGCTTGATTTCCATTTTTTTTAGTTATTGCCAAATCAATTTTCCTAATGACTGTACATATAAGCACAGTTTCATTTAGGAAATTGCAACAGAAATTAGTATGCAATCTGCTTAAAACTATATGAAGGAAAATCATTTATGTTCTCATTTCATGATATAACCATCTGATGAACAAACATTCAGTCATAGTACAAAACAACATTGTAACAATGACTAAAGAAATACATTTTGGAAAATATATATTTACATATATATGATATCAGTAAATCATTTATTAAAAATAATAAGATGCAAATGTTTCATTTACCCATGATAAAATAAATTAAAATGAAACCAAGAGTGAGCCTCTATTTTCACATTAGTATATAATGATGGATTGACACAGTGGGCACAAGAGTGGGCTCAGTCACAAGAACAATTGTTAGAACGGTACAGGAAAATAGAGAGTGTTGCTCTGCTCTGCATGGGGTTACTTTGAGTTGAAATAAACTCAATTGCTACTTATAACATATTATAACCTAATTTATTGATTTATTTATCCCATACTTCATTTTTTTAATAAAAGTATTCTTGGGTCTACAATCAATGATCATGGAAGCAGCAGTTAAGAAATAAAATTATGTATTGCACTGGATATTGAAATTGATCCAGCAGTTTTGGGTTTTTTTAAAAAAAGAGATAATTGCATTGAGTTAATCGTCTCTAAAACCACTTCTTCAAATGTACAGAGCCAAAAAATGTAAGTTTGAGCACTTAGGGGTTTTTGACCTAAGCCAATTTGAATAGATTTTTTTAAATTACTTCAAATTTTTGCAAACTCTGGGCAATGGATAGGAAAACCTAAAAAGACATGATGCAGTTACAGTACGGTATGTTGCTAAAGAAAAATATGTGATGGTCTAAGAAAAGAACCCCACAACTTGCCTGTCTCTGTAATTCTGTGTTGGATTCTGTGTTGTTGAGATGCTGGAAGCTCTGCCACTGGTATTTCAATGACCAGCAAGGGTCACCCAAGGTGAATAGGTTTCAGCAGAGTTTCTAGATTGAAAGCAGATTATGAAGAAGGAATAGGCATCCCACTTCGGAAAAATTGGCCACTGGAAACTTTATGGCTAGCAGCATCACACGGTCAGATACTGAACTCCTCCTGAGTAGCAGCAAATACAAGAATGGTGGTGAGGGTGGTGCAGGACCGGACCGTACTCTGGGCTGTTAGAGCCGACTGCAGAGCATCTAACAGGAAGAGAAGACCAAGCAAATCTCTCCTGGAAGAAGCACAGCCAGGAGGGAATCAGGAGGGAAGAATCCCTAGAGAAGGGCCATTAAGTGATGGATTGACATGGAGGCTAAAAACAATGAGTGTGAGGATTGTGTACAAAAAGGAAATGCTTTGTTTTGTTCTAGAGTTACTAAGACTTGGTGGCACCTATCACGAATAACAAGATTAAATAAGTATTTGGAAACATTAAGATAAAAGACACTTTGTATTTATCATTCATAGCAATTAAATTTGGTAAAATAGTTTAATGTAATTTTCAATGAATTCAAATATTCAAAATCTTCTAATTGTAACCTAGCAACAATCCTATATTCACTTACAGCTTAACCAAACGAATTTATGAGAAGCATATTTAAAATAAGCAAAGATTTATGTATAGGTGCACTTAGTAAGGCTTTATGTAATATAATACAATAGAAAATGAAATAACAGCATTTGAAAGCATGTTTACATATAATATATATTAATTTAAATAAACATTAAATTACCTATGCATTTTAGAGATTGACAGATTATTTAAATTGAACCAGAAAGAAAGCTAAAAGCATTCAAATTAAGGTAATATATTCCTTCAGATATGTGTCACTTATTGTCTAGGGAACAGGTGGCCATGTATACACCCATAAACCCCTACTCCCACCGACTCACGGGCAGCCTGTAAGGCAGAGGGGGACAGTCTCAGAAAGACTGTGAGTGCTTGCAGAAGCACATTTCTTCCTACTTTACTTAATGCCAAAGTGTAGATTCTGACTCATAGTCACCCTGTAGAAAGGGTCAAACTGCGTCTGTGGATTCCCAAGACAATCATTCTTTATGGGAGTAGAAAGCCTCATCGTTCTCCATGGAGGGGCTGGTGGTTTCAAACTGCTGACCTTAAAGTTAGTAGTCCAACACGTTCCCACTCTGCCAGCTGGTGGGTTCCAACCTTTTATTCCCAGCATTCCTTGAGCCATCGGTGCTAATTGATAACTGGAAAAGAAAAACAAAACTAACACACTAAATTCAGTACCTTTGAGTTGATTTCAATTATAGCGCAGGATAGACGTGCCTCTGTGAGGTTTCTGAGGCTTTAACTACTGTTGGAGTAGAAAACTTCATCTTTTTCAGTGGGAGGGAGGGAGGGCGGGAAGGTGGGCCAATTGATAAAATGACCCATCCACAGGTTGGATGCTAAGTGTGTCCAAGGTAGGTGGTGGCTAGGCTTAACTCTCAGAGATTGGTGGGAACCATGCAGGTCTGGCCGTGGTGTGGACCATATTGTCCCATGACCTTCATCACAGAAGTGATATCTTGGGTTCTTGCCCTAGTGCCTCATGCCCAAGTGCCTCATGCCTGTATGTACAGTGCTCATAGAGCATCGAAATCACTTTTTCCTGTTCCTCAAAATGGATCTTGGACATAAGGCAAGACATACCTATATTCTAAAGCTTTAAAGAGGGCTTACAATCAAGAATATGCAAACATCACAATACAAACGTGGACAAAAGGTTATTATCTATTAATGCGAAAAGCAATACGTATATTAAATCTTATAACACACATATATGCTATCTTAAAATTCAGGATACAAGATGGTATAAATTAAATGATTCTAACTCAAATGTGGACAATTTTCATTTTCTTTATTACAATTTTAATTTTAAAGTTATTCAGTAATGAATTTGTTTTAATATTACAGATCATTATCAAGATTATTTTGAAAATTAAATCAGAAAAAAACAGATAAGAAACTACAAAATAAAAATTACAAGATATTTACTGTTTTTCTTTAACGTTGCTTTTAAATTAAACGTTGCTTCTATTTACCCTCTAACAGTAATAAGAATTAAAGTGAAATACAATTTCTGTATTTTGAGCGTTTCCTCATCAATTAATGCAGACATTTTTGCTGTATTCTAAAATGCTAGGTGCTTGATTTATTTTAAGGTGGTTGTTTTTTTCTGTTTTATTTTCTCTCTATCCATTAAAAGTATCAGTATAATAGCAAGCCCTATTTTTTGTAAATTAACAACAATAACAAGCACAAGGAAATGTGGGTGGGGGGACCCCACTTAACCTGAATTTCTCAGAAAGAAGATAAAAGAACAAGTTTTGTGTATTTTTATCCTGTCTCTAATAGGATTAGTAATACACTCCAGCACTGTTCAAATGTGCTTTAATGAGTCCTTGATGCAGTCCAACGGTTCAAAATAAATGCTCAAAATATTTGTGACTCCGAAATCCACAGATTTCTCTTTTTTCTAACTTGAATATGCACAATCTCACAGTCAAATGGAGTATATGAAACTAAAATCTGAGGGTTTTTACAATGATATTTAAGAATATGTAAAATCATTTATGATAATTGGAATTGGAAGTATTATTTTCATCCTAATAGTCTCATTTAATCGGGTTTAATTTGCTTCGAAGTACATAGTTGTTAAACTATATTAAATGAGTCATAGGTCTCTCCAGACTAATGGAAAATTAAAAGATAATGTCACAAAATTGACAAAATTATGAAGAAAAAACACTTGGTAAATGAGGGAAAATAAAACTTTTATACCATATTTTCTTACATTCGTGCAGTGTCTCAAACGCTCGTATGCACACACGCACAAAATCACATGCATTTACCATTTGCACTTTCTGTCCGTCCAAATCTTTTCCTTTTTTTGATTGAAGTGTTCTTGAACATACACTTTAAGAAAGTGCATTATCTTGATAGAACTAAAGAGCTTTTCACACTTGATGTAAAATTTTTTTCCCTTCTTGTTTAACTTTGCACTGTGAATTGGGCAAAAGTTTACTAGTTTGTTTGGGTGCACAGAAAACGGTATTCTACATCAGAGTTTTTAAAGTGCTTGATACCACACCCAGAGCATCCTGGTGTGATGGGGATGTGTGTATGTGCATGTGTGTGTGTGGGAGAGGGGGATTGACGTGGGGGCTACCAAAGCAAATACCTGTAATTTATCCTAGATTATAAACTGTAGTACAAACATTTTAAACTGCTGGATGGGAGTGGTCCACTGAGTTGTTTGCTTCTGCAAAGAGGACATTAGGTCAAGTTAGCTGGGAAACCTATTTCCCTACTTGGATAAGTAGTGATTGGGTCTGAAGAGCTAATGATTGGTCATGGAAAGTGCCAGCATTGATCTCATCCTGTCCGGTGCTAAAAGTGAAGAAAATCAACTCCCCATGGAAATAGTCCAGTGGCCTGTTATGTGAACATCAACATAAAACTTGTGTACTGTAAGAAATATATTTATGAAAATGGTAGTCATTAATTAAACTTGTCTTCTCTCTCATTGTAAAATGAATTTGAGAAAATGTATCTGCTAATACATCTTCCACATGCATATGAGATGACTAGAAATCCTATGGGCTAGCTCAGATTTGCCTTCACTAATATATTTTTTAAAATATCCTTTTGCTCTAGGAATGTTAGTAGAAGTGAACACACCCACGCAACATCCGGATGCAGAATGTCAATTTTAATCGCCAAAAACAGCATCCAGACTTGGTGCTACAATCATAGCTTAAGCTCGTTTACAATCCTATCTGATAGGAGAGGCGGTGGCACTCCGACAGGTAACTGAAGACTGGAGATTGGAAAAAGATCCAACTTAGTGTGAGATAACTTGTTTAGAAAATGACTGCTGTCAACTTTAAATCTCCACACGTCATCCGATTACTCAGTGCTGCCAGAACAGAAATACCACCTCCGAGTGGGCTTCATAGACAGAAATTCATTTTCTCATGGTTCAGGAAGATTAATCCCAAATCAAATTCACTGCATGGATTTCCAAACAGACAAAATGGATACAACTACTCAAGGGATTTCTATTGGTTGAAAAGCTTCAGTGAATTAGAGTCACATCTTTTTTTTGTTTTTCTTTGTTCCCTATCTAGCCACGTCTAGGTTTCAACTACCAAACTCCCCACTAGTCTCCGACTAGTGAACCACTCTGCCGCTCTGAATGCTTGGGGGGCAGAAGGTTCCCTTCAGAGCCCCGCTTCTAGGAAATGGCGCTCCCTAGCTGGGCACTTAGAGGGGAAATGGCTCTTCCTTCTCAGCTTTTCTTCTTTGATACATAGGTCATGTCCCTATGGCATCAATCTTTCCCCTTAGGTGCAGGTTTGTTTTCTGCTCCTTTTAAATCTTAAAAGTGATTGGTTTACATAAGAAATGCCCCACACTGATTTTTTCTTTTGGTGATTAGGTTTTATGTCACTTTGAAACTGGTGTGAAGGTATGTGTAGAGTCAGAGGTCTCAGTCAGTACATAGCCTTGTGGGAGTTCTTTATGGGTTTGGCCACTTTTTAAGAGATGACCCTTCTTGCCCCTCTTCACGTTCAACTTGCTGAATTCTACTGCTATGTTCCTACCGACCTTGGCCCACGCAATCTTGCACTTGCTGTTGTGTGCTCTCCCAGGTTTGCCTTTCTGTTTCATTGGCCAGCAGCTGTGTGAGTCTGGGGGTGGTTGCTACTAGCACGTGATTCATGGATTGGAGTGCAACTGGCCTTGGCTGTTTCCTTGATACACATTTCTTTCAGGCTTGGCTGCTTTCTTGATATACATTTATTTCATATATATATATATATATATATATATATATATATATATATATATATATATATATATATATATATATATATACACACACACACACACATACATACCTGGTTTTGTTTCTCTGGAAAATACAGCCAAACATTTCATGAGTATAACAAAGAAATCCAGTTCCTCAATCAATGAAGGAATGCCTCAATTCCTCAATCAATGAATGCATTGCTTACTGGTTGAAACAAGAAGCATAGGACCACTTCTCTCTCCATGTGATTTCCGGACAGAGGAGAATCCAAATCTCCTCCAGCACAGAACTGACTGCCACAAGGCAGAGGTCTGACATCTTCCAACTTCCTTAACCGTTTTCTGACACCAACACATTATTCTGACCCCTAAGACATTCTACTTCTCTGTTGGACTCTGTAGTTTGTTGCAATGGCCACGCAGAAGTAACAGAAAACAGTCAAGCTTACGGGTTTATTAGGAAAGTAAATGGTTATAACATCTTGAGGACGTAGTTCTTTTGTCCACAATGCCTCTTCTTAGTTATGCTGCCAGGCCTGCCTCCCTGCCCTCTGATCCCCGATCATCTCTCAGGCATGTGGTCCCTTGGCCCCCATCTGTGTACCTGGGCCAGGAAGCCCACCTTTGCCGTGTATTGGTTTGCCCCCTTGCTTTGTCTCATGGTCTTGGGGCTGTGGCTCCTGGTGCCTTTGTTGTCTCAGCCACTTCAGATAGGGATATTGCACGTGTTACACCAGTGACTTTTCTTGATGGTCAAGGAGTTCCCTATTGCTGCTTCTGCCATGACTCACTTTGGCCAGCGTCATGACAAAACTGACCAATCCTGGAGTTAGAGCCTTGTTTACCTTATTTTCCCTATCCAATCATTTGGTGGGAGGTACAGAGCTAAACAGAGAAGAGCCATATTGAAGCAAATGAACTTTACCACAATGTACCAAAACATATTTTTGGAGGGACTCAGTCCATCCATAATATTGTACAACCATGAAATTTTATTGAGAGTTAAAGGTTACCCCTCACATCCCCTTAAATCCAATTTGCACCTAGGTACTGACTTAATAAAAGTTACCATAAATGATCTTTTGGGATTTAGGAGTCAAAGTAATGAGTCCTCTAAGCTTCTTCTTTTGTCTCCTGGAAATGTGACTCTGGAAACATCTTTATCTATTTCACCTTCTCTTGTATTTTCATGAATCTCACTCTCTTGCATTAATTTTGTCTCTCTGAAAATATATTTACTATATATTTTTCTGGTGACAATTTCTGTCAGTTTCAGCTTGCCTGGCATGCTCCCTCCACCTGACCCCTTTAGTCCCGAAGGCTAATTTAACTGGATATATAGAATGATTTGAAGAGGTTTTGTGTTTTTGTTTAACTTTCATTATTAGCCATTTGACTTTATTTTCAGAATTTTTTTGATTGTATTTAGAAGTCAGCTACAAAATTGTTCTTCCTTTGTGGATGATATGTGTTGGGTCTTAGCAATATTTTAAGTATGTGTCCCTATTTCTTTCTGAAGTGTATTTATATCATTTGATATAAATGGTGTTTTTTACTATGTGAAGATTTCATAAATTTGGTGTAATATTAGTCATTTTTTCTATTTTTTCCTACCACATACCTTTCTTTTTGGAGTACTAATACATGCAAAGAGACATTTTTAGTTCCTTTTACACATGCCCAATATTTTTATTCTGGGCTTCAGTACATATATTGCCTTATGTCTTCTATTTTACTGATTCTCGGTTGAGTTTATGTATATTTTGTAATATATGCGGTGGGCAACAACCTTAACTCTTGGAGTTTCCATTGACGTCAGGACCTTGGCATTATAAGTGTTTGTGAACCTTGTGTCTTTGAAATGCCTTATAAAACCTAAGTTTAACCAGATTTCAAATACAAACTCACATTGAAAGTAGAGTTGCATAGTTTTCTAAAAGGAAGTTACTGTGTAATATTTGGAAGCACAGTTTCTTCAATTATTATCATCTTACATTCATATAGTACATTTATTATAATTAATGAACTAATACAACTATATAACTTTAAAATAAAATATGTAATTAACATCAGTGCTCACTGTATTATATAATTCCGTAGGTTTAGACAAGTACAATAAAGTATTAGTGAAATTATTTTAGCTGGCAACCACTGACCTCTGTGGTTGTCTTTGTAGATTTTCCAGTTATAACATATCATGTTATTATAAAATATTATTTCTCTATTAAGCAATATGTAATTTTAATCCATGTATTTTGTAGTGTGATAATTTTACTTTTGTGTGCTTGTGTGTGTGTGTGTGTGTGTGTGTTTATGGAAGGTTTACAGTACAACTTAGCTTTCCATTCAACAATGTATGTATTGGGGGGCTGTGTGCGTGTATGTGTGTGAATGACATTAGTTTACAATCCTTTCTATCTGGTAGTACCCTTTGAACTCCCTCTCTGGGTTCCTCACTCATGTCCATCCTTCTGCCCTGTCCCTCACAAGATTTATGTTTGGACAAATGTTGCTTTTTCAGTCCTGGACCATTGATTGTTCTGAGAATTCTGTTCTTCACAAATATTATTTTCACTGTGTAAGGATGGATGAAAGATAGCCCTCAGTGGCGGTTCCAGTTCCAGGTTGGAAGGCTAAAGGTTCAAGGACCAAAGTTTCTAGCATACCCCCGGCTTCTCTCAGACCAGTAAGGTTGGCATTTTTCATTTTAACTAATTTGAAATGGTTTCTACATTTCCCCCAATCTGTTTAGGAGATTGGGTGGAGCTCCCAAGCGGAGCAGTTGGCGGTGGTCAGGGCACCATCCTGGGCTTCTGGTCACAGGTTAGTGGAGGCTGATGCTCCAGCTGCCCTGTAACCTCCTGTACTCACTGTTCCACTGAGTGTGTTATTTCCTTTACTCGCTCTTGCTCCAGATGGGAGTGACAAGTCATTGCATCTTAGATGGCTGCTTAAAAGCTTTTAATACCTTGGTCGCCACTCAGCAAAATAGCATGCAGGACACTGTGTTTGTGCATTCTATTATCCCCGGGGCTATGGCTATACAACCTCAAAATCTTTGACTTATTTCTTCAATTCTTCAAGGTATTTAGTTATGGCTAAGAAGTTCCCATAATTTTCTCCCTTATGGTTTCTCCTGTATAAATCAATACAGTTGTAGCACATAAAATATATATGTGAAAATGTTTTCTTTCAAAACTTTGTATACTCCTGAGAGCAGTCTCATCCATCCTATTATACCTGCTCATTTTGAATATATATATATATATTTGACTTATAGATTATTGTTTGTTGTTATTGTTATATGACATTTGAAGCATAATGGGTCAAACAAGTTATTTCATATTTCCTTTGGAGAAATTTATGCTCAGCATTTAATCATATTATTCATGTTCCGGTTTTGATTTTTTGTTTTTAATCAAGAACACATGGGTGTAATTTTTAGATACATTTTAAAGCAATTGCTATGAATTTCTATCTTTTACCTGAAAATGGAAAGTAAGTTCTGTGAAGCAGATAATCCTCTTGTTATTTTGATGCTTAATTCCTTTATTCATGTTTGACTTGTGTTGTCGTTAGACTCTGTTCTAAATCATAACTTCCCTGTGTCAGAGAGAACATAACATCGCCTGGTCCTCTACCTTCCTCATAGTTGTACTTATGTTTGAGACCATCGATGCAGGCTCTGTTCTCTCCTGACAATGCATCCAAAGTACCCGAGATGTAGTTTGGCTGTCTTTGCCTCTAAGAACACTGGTCACACAGATTTGTCTGTGTTACAGTCAATCTGTGCTATTATCAATATTTCTAATCAGCTCCATAATTCAAATACATGGAATATTCGTCTGTCTTCTTTATTCAATGCCTAACTTTCACATGTATATCATTCCATTGAAAATATCATGACTTGAGTCAGGCGCACTTTATTCCTCAAAATATCATCCTTGCTTCTTAACTCTCCGTAGTGGTCTCGCGCAGCAGATGGACCCAGTGCATGGAGCCACTGGATCTCTTAGCAAATACTGGATCTCTTAGCAATGCTACTATGAGCGCTGAGTGTGGATTCCAGCAAAAGCAGACTCCTTGGCAACTTCGATCTTTTCCTCCTTTACTATGATGTTACTGATGGGTCTAGTTGTGAGGATTTTGGCTTTGTTTTCATATATTTGTGATCTAGACTGACGGCTGCAATCACGATCTTAATCAGCAAATGCTTCAAGTCCTCGCTTCCAGCAAGAAAGATCGTATCAGCAGCATATCGCACGGTGTTAATACGCCTTCTTCCGATCCTTCTTCCGATGCCACATTCTTCGTCATATCATCCAGATCCTGGTTATTTGATTGGCAAGCAGATTGAATAAGTATGGTGAGAGGATACAACCCTGACACGCACCTCTCCTGATTTTAAACCATGTTATTATGCCCTTGGTCCGTTCACACAACTGCCTGTGGATCTCACACGAGTAACATCTAGGGCTCTCGGAGTATCGTTTTTCTCAAGGCCATGCAGACTTTGGTCAGCTCCACATGGTCAAATGACCTGGCTTAATTAATAAAACATACGTAGATCAGTATCTTTCTGGTATTCTCTGCTTTCAAGATCCATCTGAAATCAGCCATGATATCCTTTCACTTACTTTATATAGCTGTAAAGATATTGATTTATAGATGTGTGTTTGTAAAGAGAGTTGAACATACTATATACTTTAAGAAGAACAAACAATCTGTCTGTGATTCAGAACAGCCAGAATTCCTCTCAGCTGCTCAGGTGCTGGGACTTTGCCTCTCTTACTTAGTGCATATTATCCGGAGGAAGAAGTCCCTGAAGAAAGACAAGATGGTTAGTAAAGTCAAAGGGAGGTGAAATATACGAAGATCCTCAAAGAGCTGGGCGATTGACAATGTGGTTGCAACAAGATTCAAATATGAGAATAATTTTTGTTCGTGCTCGTAATAATATGGTTACGCAAAAGAAAAATTATTTTGCACATTCCTTCACCTTTCTGCATGTAACAATGTGGATTTCTTTAGACCAAAATAACAGGGTTTCCTATGAAATGGTGGAAGGAGTGGACTTATTAAATAGATTCACTTAGCTTCTTCGGGCATTTCAACTAGTAGCGCCAGAGCAAGGAGCAAGCTACAGCAGGACGCTGTGGGGAAGTAAGTGACGAACGACCACGAACCACGTCCACCCGAGAGAGTCTCAACGGCATCCAGACGTGAACACTACTACTGCTTATCTTGAAGAGCAAGTCCATCTCTGTCGTAGTGAGGCGATCTAAAGAATGAAGTAGGGTGGGAACAATAGTCCTTTGGATTTAAGTGTTTGTTTTTGTTTAACTATAAAATATGGGACATTTCAGTAGAGCCCTATAGGCTTGAATATGGAGTTGCTGAGAAGAAATGAAAGAGGTTTCAAGATTAAAGTCATAATTAAAGGAAATATTTGAGAGACTTACTGTTTAGACTGAAAAGTCATAGTACTTTATATTGATCAACCTAGTCAAATTAATAAAAACAATTGAAAAAAGATTAGGATGGTAATACATGCTATTTCTTTCACTGCATTTCTGATATATTTCATTTTAAAATCACAAGAGATAATAAAACACTTCATTTTTAAAGTAGCTTTGGCATTAAAAGGAAACAATACATTTTTAATAAAACCTATGATTCATGCCTGTTTCTTTGTACCTTACAGGCACAAATCCCCCAAAAGCAGCTAAGCTCTCTCAGGACCTTCTTAGATCTGCAGTTCAGAATCTGTGAAACCAGAGATTAATCATGCACCCTCTCTTTTACCATAAACATAGCTTTATCATCTTCATTTACTACACTCCCCTCAGAAAATATTTGAGTTTCTACCACGGGAACTATGAATACATGCCCTTAGACTTTACACACTAGTGCATTATTTGCCATCTTTGCTATAATGGATACATATCTGCCATGTATTGAGTTGTGTTACTTTCAAATGCTTTCTCAATCATGTTTCCACTGAGCTAGTCCCCGATCCTCCATGGTTTAATAGTTACATAATGACCTAAGGTGGTAGTTTTGCAATTATGCTCTATGATATGGTAAAACAGAGAGCCAAAATACAACCATTAATCTATTTCACCTGAATTTGGGTAACACAGGCATTCAACTGTACGGATCAAGACAAAATATGGATAGCGTTGAAGAAATGGAAATTCCAGAGCACTTAATTGTGCTCAAATGGAACCTGTACATGAATCAAGAGGTAGTTAATGCAACAAAACATTAGAATGCCACAATGTTTAAAACCAGAAAAGATTACCACATTGTTTAAAGTCAGGAAAGATGTGGGTCATTTTATTATCCTCTCATTGGATAATTATTCAATCGGGATGGTGAGAAAATAATCAGTGAAGCTGGATTATAAGAACAAAAAGGAGGCGTCAGGACTTGAGAAATGCTTATCAACAGCCTGTGGTATGCAGATGCTACAGCCTTGCTTGCGGAAAGTGAGGGAAACTTGAAACACTTGGGATGAAGACCCAGGACTCTCACGTGCCCCTTCATGATGGATGATAATTAAATATAAAGAAAACCCAGATACATACAAGTGTACCATTAAATGACATCATGATAAATGAAGAAGATGTTGTCAAGAACTTCATCTTGCTTGAATCCACAGTCAATTCTCTTGAAAGCAACAGTCAAGAGATCAAGAGCCATATTGCATTGGGTACATCTGCTACACAAGCCCTCTTTGAAGTGTTGAATAGCAATGATATTATTTTGAGGTTTAAGCTATGCCTGACCCAAGCCATGATAATTTTTTAATGTTTTATTAGGGGCTCATACAACTCTTATCACAATCCATACATACAGCAATTGTGTAAAGCACATCTGTGCATTCTTTGCCCTCATCATTCTCAAAGCATTTGCTCTCCACTTAAGCATTTGGCATCAGGTCCTCTCTTTTTTCCCCTCCCTCCCCACTCCCCTCTCCCTCATGAGCCCTTGATATAATTTATAAATTATTATTTTGTCCTATCATGCCCTGTCTGACGTCTCCCTTCACCCCCTTTTCTGTTGTCCATCCCCCAGGGAGGAGGTCACATGTAGATCCTTGTAATTGGTTCCCTCTTTCCAACCCACTCTCCCTCTACTCTCCCAGTATTGCTACTCACACCCCTGGTCCTGAAGGTATCATCCACCCTGGATTCCTTGTGCCTCCAGCTCCTATCTGCACCAGTGTACATCCTCTGGTCTAGCCAGACTTTCAAGGTAGAATTCGGATCATGATAGTGGCCGGGGGCAGGGGGGGGGGGGCGGGGGAGCATTTAGGAACTAGAGGAAAGCGTATTCTTCATCGGTGCTACATGGCACCCTGCCTGACTCATCTCCCCTAGATCCCTCTGCAAGGGAGGATCTCCAGTGACTGACAAATGGGCTTTGGGTCACTACTCTGCACTTAATTGCCTCATACACATTTTAAATTTGGAAGTTTAATATAAAGACCGGAGAAGAGTCAATAGATTTGTATTATGGTCCTGGCAAAATAACAAGCAGATCTATCCTGTATGAATTCTAGGCAAAATTATCTTTAAAGGCAAGGATTTCAAGACTTTGTGACATGTACTGTGGACATGTCAGGAGTGATCAGAAATAGATCACGCTTGGTGAAGTAGAAGCAGAGCAAATAAAGGAATTCCCTCTGCAAGATAAATGGACCCAGTGGCTGCAACAATGGGCTCAAGCATAAGAACCGTTCTGAGGATGACAAAGGCAGGCTTATATAGATTCTCTATGAGTTGGAAGTAACTACAAACACAATGGAAATGTTTCAAGAAACTTATGTGGTGCTGCAAGAACTCATTAATCTTTGACAAGAAATATGGAAGACCGAATTCTGGCAGACTCTGAAGGAGATGGACATTACTGCCCATTCAACAGAATAGAGTGTAGCGATTATCAGCAGTAGCATTCATTTCACATGAAACTAATTTTTTTCAGCAGATAATTGAGAAGTAGTTGCAATAGTGTATGATGGTGTCAGAAATTAAGACAGCTTTACAAGAATATGTGGCACAAATGATAACATGGCTGGAGTTACATGCATGTTGACTGAAACCAGAGTACACCAAAAAGATGTTTACTACTGGTTTATTGATTTCACAAAGGCATTTGACTGTATAAATCAGAAACTTCGGTGAACAATGTGAAGAATGAGGTTCCAGATCTGTTAACTTTTCTCATGTGGAAACTGAACACAGATCAGTAGGCAGTCCTGCAAAGAGAACACGAGGATACTGCATGTTTCCAAAATCAGCACGTTGGCAGGGTTGTATCCTTTCTCTACATTGAATAAATCTATATCCTGATTAAATAATAAAAAATAGACTACTTTCAGAAAAAATGCCATCAGGATCAGAGGAAAGCACATTAGCAGCCTGTAATATGCAGAAGAAATGGCTTTTCTTGTTAAAAATGAAAAAAAACCTTGAAATATGGTTGAAGATCAAAGACTATAGCCTTCAGCATAGATTACATCTCAATATAAAGAAAATAAAAATACTCATATGAACCCATAGACAATATCCTGATAAACTGAGAAAACATTGAAGTTGTAAAGTAGTTCATTTCACTTGGATGCACACTCAATGCTAATGGAAGCAGCCATCAAGAGATCCAAAGCTGCACTGCATTAGGCACATCTACTGCCCAGAAGTTTTTAAAGTATTAAACAGCAAAAATAACTCATTGATGACTGTGTACATGGCCAGGCTGTGCTTGCTATTTGCTATTGCTCCTTAAGCATTTAAAATCTGGACAAAGAATTTGGAACCCTGGAGAAGATTTATTCATTTGAATTATGATGTCACAGAAGAACAGTGGGATTCCACTTGAGCAAATGAATCTGCCGTGCAGGAAGCTAGAATGTGTCTTAGGAGCAATGTTGAGGTTTTTTGCCCTATATACTTTCACATGCTATCCAGAGTGACTAGTCCCTGTACAAAAAACAAACATGATGTGTGTTAAAATAGAGGGTCAGTGAAAAACAGAATGAGATAGATCAATACAGTTGATGCTACAAAAGGCTAAGGCATATAAATATTGAGAATCGCGTAGATCTGGGCAGTGTTTCTGTTTTATGTAAATTTTTCTGCATTGGCACTGATTCCATAGCGTTCATTCAACAACTGCTGTGACACATTATCCGCTGTTCAGAGTCAAGTTGTATCATTTGCAAAACCTACTCTTCAATGAGCACATCTCCTATCCGTAATATAAGGACAAAGTACAGTTAATACACATTGTAATTCACATATTTAAAGAAATGGAGGAAGAAGTGGCTTATAATTATTTTTGGTATCTGTGAAGGACAAAAAATAAAGTATCAGTGATTTATGAATGAATCAAAGTAAACCATATATATATGTATATATGGTGGAATTAATCCATTGTAGTTAGCACTTTCTGTGTACCATACATATGTGTGGTAGGTACAGGTGACTATCTGAGAAAGTGAGAACAATCTCGCATCTGCATGGATCCCTCCCCCTTATCTAATGAACTTCTTTGATGTGAATCGGGCATTTCAGCAAACGCACTTGAGTATTTGCTGCAACTTGGATACCAGTTTCAAAATACATGATGTTTACATAATTTTATTTAAAATCACTGTACAATAACATGACAAGTCCAAAATAGCCTGTGTCTTTCTTACGTTCTCTAAAATACCATTCTTTCCTGAAAGTTCCCAAAACTTGAGAAACACTGTCTCATATAATGTTCACAAAGCAAAGAAGATTAAATTGACAGTAAAGATCAAAACAAAGATTTAAACAAGAACCCGTAATTTATTAAAAATAATTTTCTTCATATTATAGAAATTTTTTCTTCACTTCAGTCATTTACAAAGGGGATCAAAATTAGAGTTCAATGGTTTTTTAAATGAATGTTTAAATCTTTCTCATATTTAAATGAAAAAAGGAGTATCTGATACCCAGTTGATGGATATTACTTTTTTCTTGAATTCTATTACATTTATAATGTTTTCTGTAAAAACAAGTTCTAAAACTCCTACAGATATTTTATTGTACTATACTCATTGTTGTTGTTGACTGATATCATATTAATTGATAGCATTGGTAAATTAAAACCATATTCTGATGGATGTTGGATATGGTAGTATGCATTTTTTATCAATAAGAAATTTACAATCCTGAAGAGTACAAAACTATATGTTATTGAACCAATAGATATGGGGATGTGAAAATGTCCATTCATCAAAAAATGCAACTGTGACGCTTGTCTAGGCTATATGGCGGGCATCCAACTGCCCACTGATTGAGGGGATGTGTTGACGGTGCTGAGAACTCTGCGGGTACAGTGTGCTACTAGGTGTGCTGCTTATAACAAGGTCAGAGGTTCAACCAACTAGCCACTCCAATGGAAAAAGATGAGGAGTTTAGGTTTCCATAAAGATTATAGCTTCAGAAATCTTCCGTCAAAGCTCTGCTTGGTCCTGCAGGCTGCTATGAGTTGACATGATTCATAGAGAGAAGAGTGATGCTGACTTAGCACGCGTTTCATCTTAATGGATCCAAGATGACAGAGACATCTAACTGCAGGGGCCTAACGAAAGCATGGTAACATTATCTCGAAAAGTTAGTAGTCTTCACATCCAAGAGGCTGACAGACCAACAGTGCCAAGAACAAAATATAATTATCATATTCTTACAAAGCAACAATGAATGCTTTCTCATTTTACCTTTTTATGAATCTATAATAGAGCCTAGTGCCATAATGGAAACATGAGACTCCATTCCAGTAAATATTTGCATCTTAGAACCCCTAGAAAGCACCTCCATTCTGCCCGTTCGGTGTTCTATGAGTCAGAATTGACTTGATGGCTGGGGAGGTGGACATAACATGAAAGAATGACAGAAAAATTACATATTTCTAAAAAGTATTGTCCAAGAGAGATTCTGAAGTTGATTACAATAATTGAAATTAGGAAGGGTTCCGACCATAGATTGGAGGTACAAAAAGAAGAATCAAGACAACCAGGCAGGGTGCAGGGTGGCAACAATGGAACATATAACATATCACTTTCCTCTAGTTCTTAAATGCTTCCTCCTCCCCACTATCATGATCCCAAATCTACTTTACAAATCTGGCTAGACCAGAGGATGTACACTGGTACAGAGAGCAACTGGAAACACAGGGAATCCAGGACAGATGACCCCTTCAGGACCAGTGGTGAGAATGGTGATTCCTGGAGGGTGGAGAGAATGTGGGGTAGAAAGGGGGAACTGGTTATAAGAATCTACGGATAGCCTCCTTCCTGGGGGAGGGACAGCAGAGAAGAAGGCGGGGAGAGACATCAGCCAGTGTAATATATGACAAAATACTAATAATTTATGAATGATTAAGGGTTTATGAGGTAGGGGGAGTGGGGAGGGAGGGGGAAATGAGCAGCAGACATTAAGGGCTCAAGTAGAAAGCAAATGTTTTGAGAATGATGATGGCAACAAGTGTACATATGTACTTGACACAATGGATGTATGTACGGATAGTGATAAGAATTGTACGTGCCCCCAATAAAATGATTTTAAAAAAGAAGAAAGCTTGAAGGTAGATTGAGTGACAGACAGTAAGATGAAGATCAGCAGGGAGACTAAAACAAAAAAATAGACCAAGAAACCAAGTGAGCACCAAAAATGTGCTCATATAAAGGGAATAGAGAGTAATAACATTTAAGGCATAACTAGAAACTTCAAAAACTTTTATTGATTTTTTTGAAATTAGGGTTAGTTTGGAAGATCTTAGTCTTTCCATCCACAAAGCTCATCAAGCTACACATAAAATCAAGACAAAGATATCAACAGGGATACACTTGGGGTTGCTAATGCTAAGTATAACTCTTAAACCTACCAGCCTCCCCACAGGAGGAAGACTAGGCTGTATGCTGCCATCAAGATTTATGGTCTTGGAAGCCCTATACCAATAAGATTACAATGACCTGGTGGCTGGGGGGTTGTTCCAGTCTGTCAAAATTCTAGGACAATTAGTGGGTTGTGAAAGCAACAAGAGAGAGGTGACACATCCTGGATAAGAGAGTCTCCCCAAAAACAAACAAAAAAGTTAGCAGCAGATGTGAAGAATTGTGTTCCCCAATAATATATTACATTTCTGGTTCTTAAATCTGTAAATATAGTTCTATTTGGAAACAAACTTTATGATGATGCAAACTTAATTTCTTTTAGACAGAGTAATACCAGGAGGGTTGGTACCGATAAAGTGGGGGGTTAGCTGACTTTTCCAAAATGTTATACCATTCTGTATTCCCTTGTATCAGCGACCTCTCCACCTCTTAGCATATTCCTGAAGATCCAGTGTGGCAAAATTTGGCTCGTTGTCTCAGAGAACTCACAAACAAATTAAGGACACGGCTCACGTGGTTGTGAAGCCTACCAAGTTTAAACAATTCTGAAGTTTAAACATCTGCCTTTAGGATCCTCCTAATTCACCCTAATTCTGTGTTGAATCGCCAGCCGGGGAAGCTGATTTATCAGGTCTGACACTCAAGCTGCTGACTCAAGTCTCAAAACCTGGAAGGCATATAAAGGCAGGCTAGACCCAGGTGTCCAGAGCGTGACAGCACAATTTACCAAGTCTACTCAGTGCAGCTAGAGAGAGGTGACATTCTGAAAGTGGAAGAAGGTCTCACTTACTTAGCCAGGCAAAATATATGTTGGCATTCATGCCAAGAAGGTTCCCTTTGTCTGTGGCAGTAACTGACAGCTTCCTCTGTGCTAGTCTTCTTTGCTTTCACAGTCTAGAAGGAGAAGTCCCCAAGAGGAAGCCTGACTCATCAAAGGCTTGGATGCGGGTTTGGTTGTTGTTTCTGATGTACAAAAGTTAGATAGAGGACAAGATGATCTCTTACATCCATCATGTGAGGGGCAAATATAGTCTCAGACAGTTCTGTTACCCCAGCCCCCACTTTCCTCTAGTAAGCAGGCATCTCATGGTTTGCCTGCTAACAGACCCACTTACAGTGAGAAGTTACTTCTTATTTGCAGGATACAATCACCACAGGTTTAGAGGCTGTGATTTACAAAACAAGCCATGCAGTAGAAGACTATGTTTAGAAGGGACATGTCAACTAATTAACTATGTCACAAACCGGCTGCTTAATCTAACCATTTATTAGTTACGAAAAGACCAGAATGGACACAGGTGGGGGAGAAGATGGAGAAACGTGTCGTGTAAAGACTGACCACAGACCAATGAATGCTGAAGACCTAAGCAAAGCCTCTGCCTGCTAACAAGGAAGGAACGGACTTGACTGAGAACATAATTCGCAGCCAACAAGTTGTAAGAAACTATATCTGTGTTCCTTGAAGCTACCCACTGGAAGTGTTTGCTCTAGAAGTACTAGTTAACTAAGACATCCAAGCAAGATTTCCAGGGATTATGTCATCTCTATTGATGAAAATTTTGTATAAAAAGTAATGACATTTAAAAAGCAGTTTTACATATCAGATATTAAGCCATTTAATAGATACCTTCCTAGTGGTGAATTACAAAAGCGACAATAGCGAAAATAACTTAAATTCACTGTAAAACTTTCAGTTTTATTCCCTTACCCACTTAATGTCATTTGTTCAAATAACAGTCGCTGAGAAGACATTTTCTCAGAATCCGTATTGGCCACTCTGTTTTGTAGAAGACAAAAGGACTCATGCCCTCAAAGGATGCACACAGGAAAGAAAGCCGCATTCACTGTGTTGTTACAGATATCCAGTGCTTTGTAACAGAGAGATGGCAACCCTACAGCCGACCAAGGAAGCCTGCCTTGGTCCTGGACCATCCTCTCCATTATCTGAATGTATTAGCCCTTTTATCTTTTGTGAATATGCAATGGATTTTTGTAGCAATAATTCTTAAAGAATGAAATTCTACTTTTATCATACTTTGTTGGGCTTTTGAATAAGAGTTCTATTGCTCTCAAAAACTTTTATATATCTGTGAAAGCATCTATCTGTCTCTATATTTTCTTTCTTCTAAAGTATTTTTAATATATATAAAACAGTACACAAGTGTACTCTATGTAAATGTTGGTCCTATTTGTGAGCATCCATGTTAGGTGTATATCTATATGATTGTGTGTATGATTTATTTTGGGTGAGTTCATGTCTGAAACATGTAGTTGGTCCATGTGAACCTATTTCATGTTTCTATGCTAGGAGAATGCATTAGTGTGTGCGTGTGCATCAATGTGAGTACGCTCATCCCTGTGAGCTGTGTGCATGTTTGTACAGAGCGTGTACTTTAGTGTATTGGCAACCCCACCCAATGCTTTGATTGTGGACTCCGGAGGGGAGGAAGCATAAGCTAGCTATAAATTCACTACTTCCATTTCTCACTCACAATTCCATCCCTTATTCTGCAGTCCTTTATATAACCTGATGTTGCCGGGACTGTTTGAAGAATTCTTGCTTCAGGTCTCTTCCAAGATTCAATAAAAAATTCATGCCTAACTCTTGCAAAGAATGAATTCGGGTAAAAAATTTGCTAGGCAGGAGGTGGCTGCTGTGTCCTGATGTGTACCTGTCTCAGTGTAGTCTCGGATAGAAGGAAAGAACTTTCCCAAACATTTCATTTTATTCTGCATGTCAGCTTTGCAATAAATCAGCATGGATGCTGCTCTTTCAATATATATTTTTTAAATCTTAAATTTATATTTAAGTTATAACCATATCTATACAATTTAAAATCACATCCATACATTCATTATCCAATATGGGAAAATCTTAAACCAAAAATCATGAGTCAATTCTAACTCACAGAAACCCGACATAGATTCTACAGAGGCTGCAAAATTTTACAGGAAGACAAGTTTTTTTTTTACTCTTTCAGAGCTGTTCTTGGGTGACCTTGTTCCTTAGGTACAATCTCATTACTACCACCACGAGTTGATTCTGACACCTAATATCCCTATTGTTGGTTTCTTTGTGGGAGCAGAGAGACTTGTCTTTTTCCAACAGAGCAAATGGTGGGTTTGAACTGCCAACCTTTTGTTTAGCAGCCCAATACTTACACAACATCATCGCCAGGGCTCCTTGTAAAATCTTAGGAGAGTTATTTCAATTGGTTGAGCTTCCCTGGCAAGAAAACTGGACAGAGCTATTGTGAGCATGCAAACATGAGAATGTATATTAATGCACTTATAAATGTTAACATTTAAGCAAACGTGCAAAACTATGACTTATGGCTGTTATTGTAACCATTTTCCCCAACATCTAGATAATACAGAAGTTCCCCAATATATCTAGTTTGGAGTCTGAGAAACAAATTTTAAGATTCCCTGCAGTTCCACGTGAGAAACTGAACAATCACTTATTTTTCCTTATGGGAATGATGGACATCACGAGGCAATAGTTTTCCTCATTGTACTCAAAAGTAGGGGATTTAATTGGCAACCAGTGTTCACAAGTAGGTGATAAATGGCATATTGATATATTATTGACCTTGTTGGGGTATTTTAAAAATTTATTTCACTATATCATCAAATTGTTGAAGTTCGCGTATTCTTTAACCCATATTTTACACTTTTTGAATTTAAACTGAGGAAAAAATTGAAATGCATAAATACACACCCATACAAGATGACAAGTAATATGTGTATTCTTTTTGTAAAGGTAAAAGTGAATTTATCTGCAAGTACACAAATGTGATAAGAGTGTATGTAAAGTCGGCATCAGGTCTGCTGTTATGCTATGTTATGCTTTGAGCTGCTAATCATAGAGTCACCAGTTCGATTTCACCAGCTACTCAGTGGAAGAGAGAAGACACACTGTGCTTATGTAAAGGCACCTATAGGGGCAGTTCTCGTCTTTGCTGATGGCAGTGAGATGTTGGTTTAATCATCACAAACCACTTCAACTCTGTGAGAACCACACCAACAGCTCTCTGTAAGGGAAAAGTAAATAAACTGTGGTACACGAGACTACCACAAGCTTTTATGAAATCATAGGAAAATTAATTGGCTCTCAATCTCCAATGTTGTAGTGAATTGGCCATTGAGCTTCTAACTATAAGGTCAGTGGTTCAAACCCACCAGTCCCTCTACAGAAGTAAGATTAGGTTCTCTGGTCCCCTCAAGACTGAAAGTCTCAGCTCTGTCTTCTGGGGTTGCTATTAATCAGAATACAATGGCACTGTTTCTGCTTCTCTTGTTGTTACTTGGAAAAATGATGAGCCTATTAAATAAAAATATATTTGTAACTACTACGTGGCTTCAAAAAGTTCATGGAATCAAAAGAAAATAGAATTTTTCTATGAACATTCTGCAGCCCCAGCCATAAATTGCTATAGGGACAAGCAGGGGCTTTCTTTCTACATGCTTCTGTTTTGTTTGATTCTTATAATCAGTTATTTGTATAATTAAACAAGATATATCAATATAACTAAGAAAAATATGCTAAAAACATTTTACATTTTTAAGAGACAAAATATAAGAATATTAAGACTCTTAAAGGGCCATTCAATTACATGGCCTAATAAAAGAAACTATGATTCAGTAATTTGAACTGAATATGTAATAACTTTATTCTCATCATGGCTCATTCCACAGGCTGTGCGGAATCTTTTAGAGGGCAAGCATTTCCATGACCTTTTCGTTATAATGTTATGGAATTTAGAATGCTACGATTTTGTTACTCTTTCTGATTTTTATTTTTCAGATTTAAACTAGTATGTCATTGGAGGCAGGCTCTTGTGGAATAAAAGCAACAAGGGCAGGGGTCCTCCTAGGAATTGCGGACTTCGTAGCAAGTCCTATCACATGGAGTATGGTTTCTCTAGCTTTGTCGGCTATGGGAAAAGTCCTCCAATTTATATCCCAATAATCATAAATTGAAAAGATTCCTAATGAGTAGATCCACTTACCACCGACCCATGACTATCCATTTAATTCTGACTCATAATGTCCTTACAGAACAGAGTGCCCTGTTTCTGGGATTTGATAAGGCTATTAATCTTTATAGAAGCACACCACCTCGTCTTCCTCCATTGGGTTTGAACCACAAACTCTGTGAGTAGTCCAATGGATGTTTAACTTATTTCACTACAAATGCTCTTTGAGACAAACAAAGGACATGTTTGTTGTTGCTGTTGTTTGCTTGTTTGTCTTATACATTTCTCAATGGATCTTTGTCTGTGTATGTGGGTTTACTCAACATGACAGAAACGGATAGCTGATCTGAATAACCCAGTCGCACTAGGTGTCCAATCTATGAAAGTAAATCAAAGCATGTTGCCACTTGGGCTTCAGTTCACACATACATGAATTGATTACAACCAAAATATATTTAAATATATTTATGTCGCCAAAGGATGGCTACAGAAATGTTTTTATTTTCCTTTCCATAATACATTAATGTAAGGTGACCCTAAAAAAAATCCAATCAGAATAGTGGCCGGTGAGGGGATGTATTAGTCAGTTCAACAAGTCAGATAGTTTGTTGTGCCAGCCTGGCCAATAAACACCAGTGAGATTAATTGAAGAGCGGAGAGATAAATGGCTCGGTGAGACTCACCTTTCTTGTCTCTCGCTCTTGGATCTTCGGACCAGTGTGTGGCTACCTTGCTTGTTCTGTACCTCAACTTGCAAGCTACACTACCTGTGGGAAACCTTACCTATAGATGGTGTTGCTGTAATTTGAGACCCCTTTAAGACCTGCCTCTCCAGAGAACTAGAATGTACATCTCTGGAGTTGGGGACTGACTGTTGGTGACCTGCCTTGCTCTTTGCTGCATGTGCCAGGATAGCCTAGCTCTCTCTACAGAGGACTACCTGGCAGCCCTCAAGACTTGAAACACTGCCAGTGTCTCACAACTCTCTCATGGGAGTGAGTTGCACTGAGCCATTTGTACTGCTTTATAATTTAACTTTCATTTCTCGTATTATATATCTATCTATATAAAATTTAACAGTTTATTTCCTGTGCTGTATATCTATCTATCTATCTATCTATCTATCTATCTATCTATCTATCTATCTAACTATCTGTAAAATTATCAGCAATCTGGTTTTGTCTTTCTAGAGAACCATGTCTAACACAACAAGTAAAGGAAAGAGGTTAATATAGAAGATTATGACAATGCACTTGCCCATTCTATGAGCAAGGACTGTACTATGATAATTGTGTTGGAAACCATTATTCTATCCACCCAACGTCCTTGACCTTGTCTCTTCAGAATTCTTTTTGTTCCCCCAAATCATAGACAGTTGAGAAAAATATGATTTGGGTTGCTTGAAGGATGCCAGATAAGGATGGCGGAACTATTACTTTGACGTAGAATTCAAGGAGCACAAATGTTTCATGGAAGGATAGAGAGATGGAGACAATAGCTTCACATTTTTATAATTTTGTTTAATAAATATGCCTATGATTTTGTAGCAATACTTTTAAAATTTTAATGTTTTAAATAGTTTAATTGGCATATGATTCACATATCATAGAATTAATAGTGTATTTGTATCGAGAGGAATGTATAATCATCACCATAATCAATTTCAGAACATTTCCTTTTTCTCATTCTTGTTGTTTGCTCCCCTTTTTTGCCTCAACTTCCCTCATCAGGCTCTCTCAAAATCTCTAAACTCACTGTCAGCGAGTTGATAGCACATATATTTTCAGTGATCTCATCATGAGAGGGCATGTTGAGTAAGGCCTTGTCATAAGTTCTTAGCTTAGGGCTACCACTATTTTCCAGCCCCAGATCCATTGATAGTATCATTAATTTAGCCGAAGCACTGTTGAGAAAAGAAGATTATACAAATATAGGCCTGAATTTCAGAATATAATACTTGAATTGTTCACCTATCTGGATCAAAAGCTTAAGTAATTGGATACTATTTACACAAACAGTAAAGGTTGGGGATAGGGAACACATTTCAATAACACAAGGGCAGAACCATGTTTTCCAGACCAGCCTGTTAGATGTATACAAGAGTTGATAAAAAATGGTAAATATAAGGTAGCTCAGGCAGACATTTATTATGTACCCTCAAAGCAAGAGGCAGAAGTCAAAGTCCAATGACTACAAATTCCATGACTGTGGGATAGCTGTGGCTGGCTGCTTCTCCCAATAGGACGTTTCAGTCTTCAGCTCAAGGAAGCATGCCAGTTTCTTAATCTGCTGCAGGTGAGTTTAAATGGGGTTTGATTCCTTTGGATTCCAAGCAGGATCTTCCTGGTATGGCTCTACTGGCAGACTCTAAAGTCCCTGCTGTCAATAGTACATGGCCTAGGTTAGCAAGGGCTGGATAGAAACCAAGTAAAAAATGTCCAATTAAAAGTATAATCTTGGGTTCATGGTCTGTTGGGTTTTTTATAAAAGTTATTAGATTTTTCCCAGTTGCATGTTTCTCTGCCTGGATTACCCACCAACAGATCTGCAATTGCCTTCCCCTGCCCTGCCTCACATCTTGACTTGGATTTCTAATTAAGTTCACTTAGTACTGTTCTAGGAGTGTCTTTTGATTTGGGGTGACCTTAGCACATTTTTAAAAACTGATCCAGATGGAGAGAGGTCACCTCTGTCAAAGTGACTATTAACATGTACAATGGGGTTGGTGGGGGGATGATATATGGTTCATTGGCAGTAGGCAGGTTCACCATCCTGTAGCTTGGGATATTGGATTATAGTTTACATGACCTGAGAGCAGAAGCCTGCCTTTAGCTCATTTTTTATCCCCACAGAAATGGACTCCTACAATATTTGTTCTTTTGTGATTGACTGACTTCATTCAGCATCATAATATCCAGGTGCCTCCATGTCATGAGCTGTTTCTTGGTTTCATCCATGTTTTTAAGGGATGCATGTTATTCCATTATATGTATGTCCAAATTGATGGGCATCTGGGCTATTTCTAGCTTCTTGGTATTGTGAACTGTCCTACTATGAATATAGGAAAGTATACACTTGTTCATGTTCTGTTTCTTATTTTGGGGGGTATTTGCCCAACATAGGCATTACTGGGTTATAGGTTTTTTTTATTTCCATTTGTTTTAGGTTGTACCATGTCACTTTCCACACTGGTTGTACATATTTACAAGACCACCACCAGTATACACGAATTCCAATCTCTCTGAACCCTCTCTGGCACTTCCTGTTTCTGCCTTTTTGAATTGGGCTACTGCTGTTGGGGAATAGTGTTATCTCATGGTTGTTTTAGTTGTATCTCCTGTCTGTCATGTGATCATGAGCATTTGCTCATGTGTCTGTTAGCCACTTGAGTGTTGCTCCTCGTGGATTCTCAAAGAGTGTCCTTTGCCCAACTTTTAATATGAATATTTGTATTATTCTTATCGAAGTGTTGTTGAAATCCATGGATTTTAGTCCTTAGTTGTTAGTCCATTATGTCATTGCTAAAGACTTTTTTCCTAATCTATGGGTCCTTGTTTTACTCTTTGGATGAAGTCTTTTGATATGCATGAGTGTTTTCGTGTTAATAGACCCCAATCATCTCTTATGTCTTCCCCGTGTGTGCTTCCTATATTATATTAGTATAGTATAGTAATAGTATAGTATAGTCTTATAGCCGTGGGGTTTACATTTAGGTCATTAACCCATGTTGAGCTCATTTTGAGCATGGGACAAGACATGAGTCTTGTTTCTTCTATAGATGGGGACCCAAATTTTTCAGCACCATTTGTTGGAAAGGCTGTCCCATTATCATTTAATACATTTTCCCTTTGTTGAAAATCAGTTGCCTGCATGTAGATGCATTGTTTCTGTATTTTCTATTCTGTTCCATTGGTCTATATATTTATTAGTGTGCCAATACCAGGCTGTCTTGACTACTGTGGCTGTGTAATAGGTTTTGAGTTACAGAAATAGGTTTTTACTTACCTTCTATTTTGTATTATGTCCATGCCCAATGGAATGGATATTTTTAATCATCTAGATCCATTTATAAATTATATATCAAGCAGTATTTTGGAAAAGTGGAGCCGAATGTCTAAAAAGGATTACATTTTTTTTATTCTCTGTCATGGCATGCTAATTAATAGATGTGTAAATTATGTCACATACTCCTTAAACTATGTTTTTGTTTTATAAAATAGTATATGTAAAGTAGTTAATGCAAAGGTTGAAACATAGCAAGCACTCAATAAATGTGAGCTATTATTAAAGTAAGAAAATAAAAAATGAGACCTTGTCTTCTTCTCTATTAAATAAATTATAAGCAATTTAATATCACTTAAGTGACTTTTACCAAAAGATCGTGCTTGTACTCAAAATTCATCCATCATCATATTCACTTCATATATGTCTATTAATAATTTTTATTTTGAATACTTTCTGCTATGGTCTGATAAGAGGCTCACTGTTGGAATCCACTTGACTGTTTGCTTCATACTCATTGAATCCTTGGAAATATTAGTTTGATATAATCAATCATGTCTTTCCTATGTTTCCCTGAAAGCACATATTCAAAATTTCTGTTTGCTGCAGAGCACTTACCTGTCTGTGTCACCCGTGTAATTTTTTCCCCACCTAGCCCTGAAATAGATCACTTCTCCAGAAAGTTGTGTCTCATTATTAAATTATGGTATTTAAAATTCAAAACCTGACATTGAATATGCTACTGGCTTGTTACAGTTTCTAGGACTATCAACAAACAAAAATTAGAATGATATTTCTTCACGTAAAATCATGCAAACATGCACATATATAATTATTTATTTTCTTATATTTCTCTCTATACAATATAAATACATATATATCATATAGATACAATCAAACAGACACAGACACATGGAGTTTTTACAATTCTTGAAAAATGGAAATAAAAGATAACAGAATTGAAAGATAAACCCACTGCCATCAAATGAATTTAAACACATAGGAAAGTTAATGACAGATTGAACTGCACATATTAATAGGGTTGTAAAAACTGTAACTCTCTATGAGAGAAAACGGCCTCATTCTACTCCAGAGGATCACAGTGGTTTTGAATTGCTGACCTTGGAGTTGACAGGTCAATGCTTACCCCATGACCCATTGCATCATCAGATTGGATATGACATTTTTTTTAATATTGGAAATTTCATGGAGCGGCAGTCAGGAAATCAAAGGATACATTGCATTTGTTAAATTTGCTCTTTAAAGTGTTAAAAAGCAAGTATGTTACTTTGAGATGTGAGGTGCACCTGACCCAAACCTTGACATTTTCAATTGCTTCATATGCAGTTGAAAGTTGGACATTGACTAAGGAAGACCAAAGAAGAATCAATGTTTTCAAATTGCAATGCTGGTGAGGAATTTGAAAATACCGTGGACTGCCAAAGGACAAACAAATCTCTCTTGGAAGTCCAGTCAGAATGTTCCTTAGAGGCTAGAATAGCAAGATGCCATCTCAGGTGTTTTGGACCTGCAGCCTGGAGAGACCAGTCCCTTGAGAATGCATGCTTGGTAAAGTAGTGGGGTATAGGACAACCTTTGACAAAATGGATTGCCACAGTGGCTGCATTGATAGACTCAGAAATACGACCAATTGTGAGGATGGCACAGGACCAAGCAGTGCTGTGTTCTTCTAGAATTATGGTCCCTGTGAATCAGGACCAAATTGATGGCACCCAACAACAATATTCTAAACCACCCATACAGCAAGCTTTGAGATGGTCCATGAGGTTTTATCCATCTGTCCAGGAGGTGACAGCCTGTCTCCTTAAGAGCAGCTGGTGGATTTAAACCACTGGCCTTAGGGTTAGCCTCTTGAAACTCACCCGACAGAACAACCAGGGCTACTTAAAAACTTAATGGAAAAATAGAATTAAAACATAATAGAATTTGTTTATAAACACTTTGAAGCTTTCTTGTATATTGGTATATAAACTTTAATTCTTATTTTATTCTTGCTCAAATAATGAGAACTATGGCTCCCATAATCTATATGGTATTTAATTACTAGTCTAATAGTAGTGTAATCTGAAAATTGATTATCCCTATGTTAACATTACATTTATGCCTAGAGTACTGCCATTCTGAGTAGCTCATTCTTCATCCTGATCATAGCCAGTTGGAACATCTTTTTGAAAAGTTTCTAAATTCCAATAACCAAATTTCCAAGTACTCTTTGGATCCAACCTATTTAATTAATAGAATACATTTAAGATTTTTCCATGTCCTTACATGAGCCAATAGCTTCTATGACTGAGTAGTATTGCATTATAAGACTAAATAGATTTTCCTCAGCAATGGTGATGGATTCTTGGAGGAGGAGATAGTATAAGGGTGAAAGTATACATAGGGATTCATCTTTAATTTGGATTGGACTTTGAAATACCTAAAAATATGTTTACTATAAAATGCTCAGGCCATTAGGAAATGGAAATGTTTATATATGCTAGAATATTTACAGGCCTTATTTAAAAAGTGAAACTCCCTTCTATGGAGTCCTTTCAGATTCATCATGACCCTATAGGACAGGGTAGAACTCTCCTGTCATTTGCTGAGACTATTCTTTATAGTAGTAGAAATCCTTGTCTGTATTCTAGATTGGTGGTGGTTAGTTTTACTGTGTTCATAGGTTACACGCATTAGGTGAGATCAATTAACGACCAAATTATTTTTATACTTCACCAAAATTCTACCGTTCCAAAATATGTACACTGTATATGCATATTTAAGAATTCAAGCTAAACTATATTTCTAAACCAAATTATAAGCAAAAATATATAAAAGGAAAGAAGTTTGCATGCTCATCTAGTTGTTGAGATGAAAAAATACAAGAGTTTAGGCTGTTGGGGAAATAGAGAAGACGGAATATTTCAAAAAGACTTGAGGGCTATTTACAAGAAAGACCAGCATGATTAATACTGGATTAAGTATTGTAAGATAAGAAGACAAGAAGATATGAATTTTAAAAATGGCCTGGAGAATTATGTCTGAATGTATTATGGTTCTTTTCATTGAAGTTGAGATCCCCGGAGTAAAATGTAATCAATGGACAAATGTCTTGAGCTTGCATTTGGAAAAATGGCTTTGAGGTACAACTACGAAGAGTTGATCAAAGCATCCAAGTGGATGCAGTGGTCCGGAGACACGAGAGGGATGCAGTTTATTTAGGAACCTTTGCAGTCCTCACAGAATTCAGTGGCATTGGGGTTAGTACTGCGATAATGACTCTTGATAGTGGTGAAAGTTTGAACTAGGTGGAGAATGATATAAAGTTTATATTGTCATTCCAACATTGTTTATAATACGAGCCTTTTCCTGGCTCATATACTTGATACAGGCTCATTCATGTACTAGATGCTGGATTATAAAGGTGACCTGTTATGCATCTGTCTAGGTTGAATTTGTAGATAACTTGGAATAAATACATGTATTTCTTATTTAGCATCTTTTAGTCAACTGCCGATCTGAGAAGGTAGTGTATATTTTACCTTTATAAGCACACAAACCAGGAACCCTGGTGGTGTAGATTGTACCCATTGGCTTGTGATCTGTGCAGTCAACAGTTTGAAACCAGTGGCAGCTCTGTGGGAGAAAGACTGCACTTTCTACTCCATAACAGTCTTGGAAACCCATGTGGCGGGCTGAAGGGGCAGTCCCTATGTGTTAGTAATGACTGGATGGCAGTGTGTGGGATGCATATGAACCACCTCCATACATATTAAAATGCCTTAAATATGAGCGTACAGCATTGGACAGAGTGATAGTAAAAGTAACTGTATGTGATACTATACTAATGTGTGATAGCCAATGGGAACCTGGGTGTATACAACTATCTCTCTCTGTGTGTGTGTGTGTGTGTGTGTGTGTGTAGGATTGGTAGGTTTTGTACATTTATACTGGACTCATCATGACCCTATGTACAACGGAACTAAGCATGTCCTGAGACTGTACCATCCTCCTGATTGTTACGTTTGAAGTCATGGTTTCAGCTGCTGTGTCAATCGTCTCTTGAAATTCATATTTTCCTCTGACCCTCAACCTTTTCAAGCATCACGTCTTTTTCCAGGGACTGATCTCTCTTGCTAACATAGCCAAGGAAAATGAAACAAAGCTTTGGCATTCTCACTTCAGAGGAGACTTCTGACTGGATCTTCTCCAAATAAATCGGCTCATTCTTCTGGGTGTCCACGGGACTTTCAGTATTTTTCTCCAACACCATGAATCAAATGCCTGACTTCTTCTGTGATCTTCCTTAATCATTGTCTAGCTTTCCCATGCGTTGGGGCAGTTGCACCTTACCCCTCACAGGGACATATCTGGCCGTTGACACTTTAAAGACGTCTTGTGTAGCACTTCACCTGACGTACCACATTATTGGATTTCTTGACTGTTGCTTCCATCAAGTTTGATTATGGATAATCAAAGGTAAATGACATCCTTGACAACTTTCCATCTTTCCTCCGCTTATCATGCTGTTGTCTTTTGCTCCACTTGTGGGGATGTTGTTTCTGTATATTGAGTTGTTAACATACAGTAGACTGGAGACGTCACTCAACGAACGCTCAAAGTCCTCTTCATGCTCAGCAACCAAGAGTGTGTCCTCTACATACTGAAAGTTGTTAATCAGCCCCCTGTGAATTCAGATGGCCCACTCTTCTTCCAGGGTCCAGCTCTGCAGACTCTTTGCTCAGGATACCGATTAATAAGTAATGTGAACAGAGACAGCCGCATGCACATCGGCTATGAAATCATCCCCTTGTTCTGTTTGCAAGACTGCCTCCTGTCTGCCAAGTACAGAGTACACACTCAGCCGAGTGTGAACAACATGGTGACCTTACTTAACAAGGTGGATGATGGTCTGTGTGGACCAGAAACCCACTAAAGGTTGCAAAGTTTACAGAAAGTCCACAAAATAGTATGTGCAGAATTTGGTATAAGCCATTATATTTAACCCAAACTTTGATGCTATTGGCTCTCTTGCAGTCCATTCTTAAGTCAAAATTGCCTGTGTTGTCCTTAAGCCCAAATTAATCTGAGGATTTACTGTACTTTCTTTTGGATAACCTTAGAGAGCTTCAGACAGGTTTCCAGTAAAATCTGCATCAAATAAATTATTATTTATTTTAACATGATATATTTTTAGATCTCAAAGCATGTGTCGTATTAAATTTTGTATTCCCATGGATTTTCTCATCATCTGTAACATAATACCCATTCTTAGATGAATGATGATCATATATAATTAGATATTTGAGTAGTATATCTGCTTATTAATGCTTTAAAAATTCTTAGCCTTTTATTAATGAGTATTGAGGATAGCAAGTATTCCTCCTTGAATCTAACAAACTCTAAAATAATGCTGTTGTAATTAGTGATGTTATCATAATATTGTATAGCTACTGTATTATATCATAGATATGACTTGGTTAATAAATAATTAAATGCGTGTAAAGTAAACCCCCTTACTCCCAATGATAACTTAATGTATGAAACATATTTTTACCAAATTGTAATTTTTGAATTTTTCTGAAATTGCTTGATTACCCAGTGGCTGGAGGATAAATGACTTGTTCGAAATGGGAAGCTTTATTATTGTAAATATTTCAGTTCTTCTGAAATTAGTCTGCAAATGCAATCCTAATCAAATCTCAAAGTATATTTTTGAAAATAGACAAAATGATTCTTAAATATGTCTGTAGGAACAAACATAGCCTAATAATTGGGGTGCCGAGATGTTGCTGAGATTAATTATCTGAAAGAGCTATAAAAATTTACATAGCCCATGGCCATGTGAGAGTAGACAGACATATCAATGAAACAGCACAGTGAATTCTGAAAGAGACATTATACATAGCATTTAACATATTATAAAATGGCATTTAGAACTGGCAGGAAAGTAATGAATTATTCAGAATTTGTTCTGGGACACCCACTGTTTAGTAAAAAAGGATTAAACAACTCAGATGCGTATTTCACATCTATGGCAAAATAAACCAAATAAAGTTTACATTTTAAATAAAACCATAAAAGTAGTAAAAGAAAATATAATGAATAATTTTATAATAGTCTGGGAAGATAAAAGGGTTTGTAAAGCAAATCAGATGAAGCAAAGACTGTGAAGGAAATGGCTGACAGACTTGAAAGGGAAAAGTTTTTTTTTTAACAAGTAGATAAAACTTCCAAACTTAATAAAAATGGTAAATTAAAGAAAATGTTGCAATGTGTAATAAAAAAGTTTGTTATCCTTAACATATAAAAGTTAACTCCAAACCAAAATAGAATTGTTCTGGAGAATATTTTGAATACATATATCCAGTTGTGCCACTCAGCACCACCAGGTCAGCAGTTCAAAGCCACCAGCTGCCACTTCAGAGAAACATGAGCCTTTCTATGGCCATAAAAATGTACAGTCTTGGAGACACCCAGGCAGCTTTACTCTGATCTACGTGGTCTCTATCACTAGGAGTCATCTGGATGGCAGTGAGAGTATAAAAAATGTTTCTCATATGTGTTAATAATAGCATTTCAAATTATAGGGCCACTGAGTCAAAACTGATTCGATGGCAGTGAACTTTTGAGATCTGGCAGAGTAGAACTGCCCCCATAGGATTTGTTTGGGTGAAATATTTATGAGAAAATATGTTCAGGTATTTTTTTCCCATTGAACCACCATGAAGGTTCCTTCAGTACACCAACCCGAAGGAGCAACTCTCTCCAAGGTAGACTAGCACCACAGCTCAGGACCAGGGACACCACCTTGGAAACAAGAACCGAGCTGTCAGTAAGCTGCCATCCTGGGTGGTGACAATTCATCCTCCAAGTTGGTCACTGAACAAGGGAAAACACTGTCTTCATCACACCAGATGGAGCTGGCTTCTGGTTGCCCACATCAGCAAGGACTTTTCATTGAATGGATTAACACTTCAGAGCTGGAAATGTTCTGTGCGCTGGGCCTCATTACTGCTCCACCAGGTATCAGGTAGGCTTTGGATCACTGCTGGAAGGGGCGTGAGGAAGCAATATCTCCAACTTTACTCTCCTATGACTGCCAAGAGACGAGTTTCGCTGGCAGACATAGAAGGTGCCCAAAGTGTTTGATCTACAAGAAATACAAGTGGTTTCCTGCCAGCAGCATTCCCAGACCTAATTCCATTTATCCCTTCCTTTCACTGCTCTTTTCTGCTTTTGCACACCTCTCTTACTTACACAATGGCACCGTTTTTATTTGGGGGACTATTATCTCACAAGGTTGTGCCTTCTGTATATCACAGGTTGATAACGAGCTTGGCTTCAGTCCTGATGCTACGTTATTCTTCATATAATCCAGGTAGCTTCTCTGATGATCTGCTCAGGATATACATTGGATTAAGATGGTGAGAAAATACCATCCTGAAACACATCTTTCCTACTTTGAAACCGTGCAATATGCCTTTATTCTGTCTGAACAACTTTTGGCCCATATGTCTCTATAGTGGACCAGAGTTGTAGATAAACCACAGGTCTATGCATTTTGAGCTCACAGGTAATTGTATTCCTAATGTAAGAAAAAATATTTCTTATGACATGGGCCTACTCAATACTTGCTCTCATGAAGCAATAACTGAAGATATGGGTCCTATACCAAAATGTTGACAGAAGCAATTAGTCATAAATATAATTTCCCCCTATAGCTAACTCTCCTTTTTCTCTAGGTGGACAGAAGCTACTAAAAGAGTTTAAATTATCTTTGATTAAAAACAACTCTATGGATTTTTTAAAGGAAAAGAAAAATACTTTTACTACTGTTATAGGTAGTTTAAAATATATAGCATATAAACAGACAGTAAATGAGAGTTCAAATGCTATTATTATGCAACAAAAATCTTTGCAAGTTAAAAATAGAAGACAATTCCATTAACTCGTTAGCAATATTTGAATAAACATACCTGAAAACATCCTACTTAACCACAACATATTACAAGGGTATGCTTTAAAATGTAGAAAATGACAAATACCAGCCTTAAATTCTTCTTTGAAACAATTCATTTATTTTAGTTAATCAGATAAACTAAACAAGGAAATTAAAGAGGCAAGGGTGAATCTATTAAGTATGGAAGAAGTATAAATTATTGCATTATTCATAAGTGATTGTTTGCATTTAAAATCCAATATTACCTAAAAGTTGTTAAGATGGATAATTAGGCTTAGTAATGCTGACAGAAGCAAAATCAAGGTATATAATTATTATTATATGTGTATATAGTGAGATGACATCCTGAAAAATCTTTCTGAAGGAAAGCAGCAATAATGCACCAATATAGTATACATAAAATAAATAAATAAGAAACATTCTAGAAGCTAAAATCACAATATGGGAAAAACATGAAACCCCAAAATAATAATGGGAACAAAAAGTGTTAAGGCAAAGCACAGATGACGTAGCACAAATATAACCCAATGAACGCATTAATTGTAATTCACTAGATGCCAAGAAAGGGTGAAATAAGAAAGAAGGATTCCGTATGTATTTGTGAATATATGCACATGTGTATTAGTATGTGTACAGATGAGAGAATTATATAAAACACAAATCTAATGTAGATTATCATTATGACCCAAACTAAAAAGGTCAGAATCGTGAAAATAAACAAAAATCTAACAGCCAGATAGGTTTTTATATATCTATACTACTAAAGAGAGTATAAGGTTGTAGCTTAAAAATATATTTTTACAGCTATATAAGATGATTAGTTAATATAACAGGTTCACCTGGCCAGAATGATTGACGACTAAACACATATATGCATCATAACATAACTTTAAAACTGAGCACCAAACTGATCAGAATTGCTATGAAAATTTGGCAAAATCGTTATAATGAAGTGTTCTATATACTAGTGTTTATAACTGTTAATCTAAGCAAATTTAATTGATGAGAAAAATATGTATCTCGATATAAAGCATATCATAATAGATATAAAAATCATGAAAACATAAAATACAATTTATTTTAAACTACAAAAATTATAAATAATGATCATGCATTAAGTCATGAAACAAATCTTAATGTTCAGAATATTATATTCTCTGAATAAAATGTAATTAATTAAAGATTACCAGTAGAAAATAATTTTAAAATATTAATGTGTTTGAAAATTTAAAACACAATTCTGAATCATTTTAAAGAATGCATCTTTGGAATTTTAAAATATTTATAACCTAAATTAAAATAATATTACAATATATTGAAATTTATGGAATGTAGCTAAACTAATACTTGGAAACTAATATCCTTAAATTATTAAAGAAAGACAAGGGTTGTAAAATAATGAACTATATTCTAAGAAACGAGAAAATTTAGCATTTGTTTTAAATATACAATTGGTTAGATTAAATATATTGCAAATACAAAAGTAAAGATTGAGCGAACAAAAGCTATTTATACAGTCGCTGTATTTGGGCACCTTTGCGTCTATGCTGGACCAGAGCAGCTCCGTGGTCCACAGACATCAGCCCTGCCAGGTCCCGGGTCATCTCCCCTTTGTGCAGGTGGAGCACATTGCTGCTGGCATAGTGTAGATTGCTGTCCTTCTTGGGGAGGGACTTTTGCTCTTTGCGGACCTTCCATTTTACCAAGCACAATGTTCTTCTCCAGAGATGAGTCGGTACTGATCACAAGTTCAAAGTAAAAGAGGCACTTCACCTTCCTGGATGCCCAGGTCACAACCGTTGCACTGCTTTGAAAAGGGATTCCTTCACTCTACGGGCTGTCTGTGGTATACAGATGGTTTCCAATTCCAAAAGAAAACAGTGTCAAATTTTCTTTTTTATTTACTATTTTGTTTTCACCTTGCTATGAGATGATAGAAAATATCATGCTTTGCTTCAGGTGGTCTTCCATTTTCAACCTGACATGGCACTTTTAAATCAACCATTGAAAGAGGAATTTTGCGACAAATTCGCCCAATACGATATGCTATTTGATATTTTGACCATTGATTGTTTGAAAATTGATTAGGGATCCAAATAAAATAAAATTTCTTTAAACTTTAATCTTTTCTGATTAGTCCAGTTATACTTTGGGGTTCTTTTTTAACAGTGTTATTGGCATGTTTTATTGGTGGGAAGTATTTCTTTCTGTTGTACACAGAGTAACTACAACAAAACCAACCTGTGGTGCCTATAGCAATGTAAATACAAATGTTGCTGGGGAAATAGCTACCGTCCTAAGGCATAAGAGAATCTCATAAGCAAAGTAGTATCAAGAAAAGGAAGAGATACAAAGTGGCAATGCCACAAAATTTAACAGATTGTAAATATGCTACAAGAATAGAAAAAAAAAACCCTAAAAGACTAGGAGAAAAGTATGAGTAGGTCTAAAACTATTGCAGGTAATAAAACAACTGAAGTAAATTCATGTTGACATTATCTCACCGCAAAGAACATATGAGGTCCATATGGCTTCAGAGTGCATACAACCAAATATTGAGGACGAAACAATCCCACGCTTCTAAAGAAAATATCCAAAAAAGCAGCAAAACGAAAAGGAAAAATGTACACATCAAGTAGTCCATGAATTATTTTGTGAAACTATTGCACTTTGGTAGAAATACTAATCATGGATAGCATTTTAAAGAAAAAATGAAAAGTATTATTTCAAATTTAGGTGTGAAAATGTAAACAAAATATGGGTACATTCAATTACGGTGCCCCATTTAATACTGTGTTGGAAAATGTGGATTTTTAATGCTCAAACTGTAGAAATGCACTTTAAAAAAAATGACACTTTTTGTCCTTATATAAGCCCCCAGAATTAGAACAATATATTTAACAATGTGTTGATATTCTTATGATGTAGAATAAAACAATTACTAGTACTTTAGAATAATTTATAGATGTTTTTAAAAGTCTTCCCCAAAACTACAAATGAATCTCAGGTACTTTTGAGACTCAGGATCAAAGTGTCAAACTCATTGTGAACAAGTATCTACCATGCATGGATGCAAAATTGATAGGCAAGTACTCCTCAGTGGGAGTTATCTGGGGTATACCCAAATTAATATATAGCAATTTATGATTATTTGTATCAATTGCTTGAGAATCAAAAAATATCCTTTAAGAGTGATGATGGCAACAAATGTACAAATGTACTTGACACGATGGATGGATGGATTGTGACAAGAGTTGTACAAGCGCCCAATAAAATGATTTAAAAACAAACAAAAAAGAATTTAATCTCAGTGTTTCTTTCTAACTTGAACATATTTTTATAGTGGGTCTGTTTTACTTATAGGGCAGTTGTTGTAGTTTGGAACTTGAACTAAAATTTATGATAACTTTCCTTCTTATTTTAGTAAGAAATAGTGTATCAGCAAATAATTTTAATAAAGTAAATCTCATTTTGGAAAATGATTTACATTGAAAGAAAAATTTTATATTAAAATAAATTAAGAAAATTTTGAAATATCCATGAACTAATGTCCATGAAATAATGACTCAGAAGGATTTATTTCAGGAGGTAGATATTTGTTCTAACATCAGCACATAAGTTAAGGTAATTGATGAAGAATAAACCATATTAATATGAATAGATACTAAAAAATGCAAACTAAAATTTAAGCGAAAATATTTTAAATTGAAAATCCAAAAATTGAAGGTACTTTATTTATATATTTAAAACATACAAAAGTATCCTAAGAGTAAATTATAATTTGTAAGAGTTAAGCAAAATTTCCTCATGCAAGGTCCATTAACAAAAGTTCATGCAGAGCTTTCTGAAATAAAACTGAGAAAAGGTTCTCTGAAAAGAGATTTTTAAAACAATGGTGAAAATATGTGGTGTTTAGGATTGTATTTAACAAAACACAAAATATTCCTCTAGGCATTACATTTCACCACTCATTCATTGTCTGGCCTTACTGTGGTGCCTTGTATATTGCTCTGATCTGGCAGCTATGTCAGGAGCAGTTCAAGGACCAGCAGGTCACTGTGGTGAATAGCTTTCAACTGAACTTTTAGGTTACCAATGATAAATCGGATTCAAGAGAACTTTCAAACTAACAGCACCCTAGGAAGAAGGAATAGGCTGTCCACTTGTTAAGGGAGTAGCCACTGAAATCCTCGTGAGTAGATGTGTGGCATCACCAGACAGCTGGAAGTTGCACCCCTCACGTTGAAAGGCACTGAAAATACAACCAGTGAAGAGGTACCTTCTCAGAATAAACCAAACCAAACTCACTGCCAACTCAAAGTGAATTTGACCTTAATAATGTGGATGGATTAGAGCTTTGGGGAGCTTCATTTGCTGATGAGCCACAATTCAAAATTAAAATAAATAGATGCACACATTCATCAATAATTAATTGGAATGTATAAAGAATGAATCTAGGAAATTGGTCATCATCAAATATGAAAGTATATTTATAGATATCTACATCCAAGGAATTAGTCATCTGGAATGGACTGTTGAGGAAACATCTGGCCTTCTTTGGTACTGTTATACCGGGTTCTCTAGAGAGACAAGACCAGAACACTTATGATTTGATAGATAGATAGATAGATAGATCGATAGATAGATTGATAGATAGATACAGTATGAAGGAATATAGTGGCTAATTAGTTCACACGGTAGTACAGAAGGATCAGTTTAACTCACTTTCATGAAACAGTTAATATACTGGCAGTCCCTCAACTCATGGGGACTGCTGGGTCCAAGGTCAAGGAAGCAGACAGCTGAGTCTCTGGTAAGTCAGTGCAGGCAGTCTGGCCACAGGCAGCAAACAGTAGGTCAGGTCACCAACTGTCAGCCAAATGACAGGATCTGACAGTCCCCAGCCCCAGCAGTGTGGTGAAGCAGTTCTCAAGGAACCTCAACTCTAGTGACAAGGTCCAAGGGTTGGGTGTCTCACAGGTAGTGTAGCTTGCAATTTGAGGCAGAGAACTAGCTAAGGCAGCCGCACACTGGTCCAATCACCAGAGAACAAGAGACAGAAAGGTGAGGCTCGCTGGGCCATTTATCTCTTTGCCCTTCAATCAAATTGCGACCTTATTAATCCCACATGTTCTTAGTGGCCAGGTTCTCAAAATAAACCTACCTATCACAGCTACCAAAGGTCAACTGCCACATGACAGAAGTCCACTCTCCATCAGTTTTAATTGCATTCTGTTAACAATTGCTCCTCCCACAGCACTCTCAGCTGAATTTTATAATTAACTTCAATGGTCATAAAGAAATTAGATAATTTTCTTGATTATGGTGTTTATTAGAGAAGTTGATAGGTCAAAATTCAGGTGAGAAATGCTCAGGATAGAGTTATTTTAGTCAGATAAATTTCTACTGTGCCATGCTAGCAGGCTAATCTCTCTCTGTTTCTCATTGACATGAACTAGACTTCGCCTTGTTTACACAGTTTTACAAAACTCTTTCAGGGCTGCTAATAGATGTCCAAAGTTTATTCCACTCTGGTGTAAGCCTCACCTCAGAAGTTCATGACAGTTAAAATATAATCTTTTGGAGAGACCTTCTGAATTTAGAGACGAGCTAAAAAAAAAAATAAGGCCTTTGAGCACTAATAACAGAAGACCTGACAAGCAGAAAGATGACACCAAGAACATTATACATGAATAAAGCAAAATGTCACCGAAAAGACAGAAAAGCATAAGATCAAAGTTGATGTCAGAAGGGATTGTGAAACTTGATCTTGGGATTAGAATAGCTTAAGTGAATAGAGGAAATTAGTAAAGTAAAAGGACTCAAAAGAAAATTTCAACGGATATTTTAAGACAGTGGTTCACAACCTTCCTAAATCCCGTGACCCTTTCATACAGGTCCTTATGTTGTGGTGGCACCCCCAACCATAAAATTATTTTCATCGCTACTTCATAACTGTAATTTTGCTACTGTATGGATCGGGTGATTTCTGTGAAAGGGTGTTAGATCCCCAAAGGGGTCGCAACCCACTGGTTGAGAAGCACTGAGTTAAGAACACAAGAGCATTATGAAAAAAATTGTTCAAAACATGAAATTAGCCAACAAGGAAGAACACACTCAGCATAATTTAAGCTGAAATAATTGAAGAAAAACTCAAGTCTTCATTGGAAATATTGAAGGACTCATTAGGCAAAATATCAAACAATGCAGAGAGCATCAGAGGAAGATGAGAAGAATATATAAAATCACTCTACCAAAAATAAGTGGTCAACATTCAGACATTTCAAGAGGAAGCATATGACCAAGAACCGGTGGTATTGGAGAATATCGTCCAAGCCGCACTACAGGTGTTAGCAAAAATCAAGATGTCAGACATTGGCAGAATACCAATAGGAGTGATTAAGCTAAGAAGATTCAGTGATAGCTAACAGAAAGAGATTCACATTTATGTTTATTCCAAAGAAATACACCCCACCAGAATAGGTTTTATTATTTAAATATATCATTAATATCACATGCAACTAAAATTTTTCTGAAGATGCTTCAAAAATTATCACAATGGTGCTTCTGCTGAGAGCTGCCAGAAGCTCAAGCAGGGTGTCGAAGCAGACTTTCAAGAGTGATATCATTTCTGATGACAAATGGATCTTGGCTGAAAGCAGAAAATACCAGGACGAGGTTTATTTGTGTTAGATTAGCTCTGTAAAGACATTCAACTGTTTGGATCCTACTAAATTATGGAAATATGGATGATGTGAGGAATGGGAATTCCAGAACACTTCATTGTGTTCACGCACATGCACATTAATCAAGAGACAGTCATTCAAGTAGAACCCCAAAACACTGTGAAGTTTAAAATCAGGAACAATGTGCATTGGGGTTGTATTATTTCATTATAATTATTTAATATGTATTCCAGCAAATAATCTGATCAACTGAATTTTGTGAAGACAAAAAAGGCATCAGGTCAGAGGAAGTCTTATAAACAACCTGTGATATGCAGATGACACAGACTTGCTTGCTCAAAGTGAGGGGGACTCAAAGAATTGTTGAAGAAAAGCAAACAGTGAAAAGAAAAAAGAGTCCTCACAGCTAAACAAATAAACGAAATCATGATAAGCAGAGAAAAGATTGGAAGTTGTCAAGGATTTCATCTTGCTTCGATTCACAATCAACGCTCATGGAACCAGCAGTCAAGAAATCAAAGGGAATATTAACCTTGCTGAACTCTGCTGCACAAGGCTTCTTTAGATGTTTAGGTTCAACCCATGTCATTTTGAGGACTATGCTGCAGCTGTCCCTAGCCTGGATATTCTCACCCCATATGCATGTGAAAATTGGACATTGAATATGGACATACTGTTTTCATTCTTTGTCTTTGGGGCCAACATGTGTTGGAACCTACTGGAAGCCACCTAGCAACAGTAGCAGGGTCAGGCTTAAGGAGCCCCATGTTCTAAGACATGAAGCCTTAAAATCCTAAAGGTATCTACTGACCATTACAGTAAACTGTAGATTCAGTTAATTTCCTGATAAAATTACAAAATTATAAAAATTACTGAGAAAGGAAAAAAAACCTTAAATAGTGAGAAATAACATGCTCAAGTAAGGAAAATTCTGTGCTTTACTATTCTAATAAATGTGCATACTTGCCAATATATTTCCATAAATTCCTCAAAATATCATCAAGTAAAATTTGTAAATGAATCTTAAATATAAAAGAAATGGACAATTGTCCAAAAGACATGCTTTTGAATACCAACACGGAAGAGTTACAATCCACCATTCTATGCCCTTTAGCGAATCTTTTTTTTTTTGGCCTCTTCACAAATAATTTGCTTGAAATTCAAGGTACACTAATGGCATGCTGTCTAGTTCATCTCTGACACATCATTGTTGAACATGTACCACAAAATGCCAATTCAAAATGCTTTAAACAGGTTAGGGCAAGAGGCGACATTGCATTGAAATAGAACCTGGAAAATAGAAGTATATATCTGAGTTTTAAAAGTCTACATGAAATAATATAATGTGACAATTTTATGCCTATTGTCTCAGGATTTTTAAGTCAGAAGCAGACAACAAGAGTAAAGATCGCGTTAGCTGCCATGTCCCATTTTCCTGCACAAGATACATCCTATTGAGTTCCTCAAGAGAAAAGATGCAATGAAAATTCCAGTCAGTCAGAAACAACTTCGTCCTGGACTTTACCACTGTGTCTGTCCGGGTCAACAGACACAACCACGGTTTAAAACACAGGTGGAGGCTCTCTTTATATTACTCTCTTCCAAAATTTCAAAAGAGAACCCAGTCACCTCTGTGACCCTTCTTCAGGATTGTGCCACTCACAGTCCCGTTCTCAAAGGGCAAGTCTCAAATTAATGAGAGAGACAGGGGGGACAAAATAATAGAGAGTTGAAGACCAAAAAACACAGCTTGAAACACACGGAAATTTACCTGGAGTGCACCAAGGAAACTCCAAACCATTCTCCAGAGGCCCCTTAGCTTGCCGTAAGTCGCCCTGTGTGCTTTGGAATGGGTGCTGCTTTGCTACACGGTTCTACGTGCTCTTTGCGCAAAGGGGAGAGAAGAGTGGCTGGCATCTTCGCCCCAGGAAAACAGTTGAAGTCTGATTGTTAAACTTTGCTGGAGAACAAATGATTTTCCAGCCGCCAGGAGATTGCTAAACAGTCATCTCTTTTTTTTTCTCACAGAAAAATTGATACCCGGCAGTTCGGGGAGTGTTTTTGTTTGTTCATTTTGTTTTGAACTCAGCCAGATTGTGGAGCGTGTTCAGTTTTGACAGTCCCTTACAGATCATGGGTTTCCTCTTGTTGGATGTGAGGTGTCGAGAAAGCAGTTTGGCTTTTTGTTCTGGGCACCTACAACCCGATTCTGAAAACTCACCTGTGTCTTACGGACTAAGCCTCATGGGGGTGCGGTAATTCAAGGGCACAGAATGAGAGCAATGACGATTTACAGAGATGCCAGCTGGGAGGAGCCTTGCAGTTGGAGAGAGGCAATGTCTGTTTTCCAGGCAGCTAGCAGGTTTGTCCCTGGGGACATGAGAATTATGCACTGGGACGCCTCTGGCCTTACTGCATCCATCTCCGCCTGAGTCTCCTTTGTGTGGCTGTGGTTGTATTACAGTTATTGTTGCCACTGTTATGCGTCCCATGTGCACCACTTGGGAGCCATTCCGTAGATTTATCAGAGTTAAAGTCCCAGGCGTTGGGCCAGAATGTCTGAAGTCGAGAGAGTCAAGGGGATGCTTCATCTTGTGGCTAATTTCTGCTTTCCCAGCTCTGGATTACATACCTGACTGCGTTTCAGCTGACCAGAGGAAGGTAACAGATATTTCCAAAGGGCAGGGCTGGCTGTGGAGTGGGGTCTGTTAACAGCACACATTTGGACTCAGAGGTGGACCATTTCAACCTCTCTGGACTCGTCTCTAGTTCTATATAATTTGTACTATAAATGCTTCCTCCTTGGCAAGATTTGCAAGTTCAGCTGTGGCTATGGCTTGGAAAGAAGCCACTTTGGGTTTGTGATATTACATCGTAATATAATATCGCAAAGAATTCACAAGTAGCTTTCTTGTTTTCCATACAGGCAAGGGAGACTTGGTTCCTGGCCCTGGATCCCATGAGAAGCCAACATTAGTAGTATGGCAGTAGAGGCTGACTTGTTGCTGTATTTCAGTGTCGCTTCCACATTAAGAGGAACAAGAAAGAAAGGCATATCAATCTATTTCCAGTTATTAGCCAAACAATCCCTCAAGATCACAATTGTTTCATAAATATCCCATCATGAATAGCACAGGATCTGACAGTCTATTGTTCCATTGAGTCACTGTGAATTGGCTGGTTTGATAAGAGTGACACCTATAGTAATATTATATAATGTTTTATATTCTCGATTTTGTTTTATTCAGCTTCTCCTCCCCCAAGACCCCTCCTGCCACCCCCACCCCAACCTTTGGTCCCATTGCTTTCTCTTCAGTCTTGCTTCTCAGACCTACTTTAAGTAGACAGACAAAATAAAACCAATGAAGACAAAACACCAACCAACCAATGAACAAATGAACAGCAAAGAGAGCAACACACAAACAAGCAAACAAACAACTATATGTAGTTCCGGGTCAGTCCACTGACCTTCATGACTATCTCCTCACTGGTCAGGTGGGGCTCTCTGTACTGCCCCTGCAAACCTGAAGTCTATTTTCAGGAATCCTCTTGGACTTCTTGACTTTGCACCCATTGTTGGTCTGTTATGTTCAATTCTGGTTGGGGTGGGGGGAGGGAGACCCAACTCACCCCTGTGTTGTGTTCCCAATATTGTCCTCCGGAGTGCTGAAAAAAAAAAGTAAGTTATATTCAGCAAAAACCCACCATCCACTCACTGACACTAAATGGATCCCGACTGAGAAGCCAGTGTGAGAGTGCCGATCTAATTCTTTATAAGAACGACCCCTCCTCTTTCTCTCAAAGGTGTGTGGCCAGTTTGAACTGTGACTTGAGTTTAGCTGCACCCCCACAGCTCCTTATATAAAGCATTGTGCAGCATGATCACTGTAAGTTAAAATGTCCTTCACTACCATCTTAGTATAACTGGGTTCAATTAACTTTCTTAAGACTTAGATGAAGTACTTTGAGTTTCAATAAAACACTAGTTCAAGCATGGGGAAAAAATTCAACTGTTTTCCAGGAAATTTTTGCCTTACCTTTCTACATAGTTGCATTCAACTTAAAGAATGCTAGATCTTGCTATGTTTCAGGCATGACTGGTCCCTGTCCTTTATATGCTTCTAGGAAACTGGTGGTACTTTCCCATGGCTTTCTCAATAGTAGTATGCGCTTCTGAATGGCCTAAGCTAAGCATCTCATCCTAAACTCATTTGCGTCACTGTGAAAGAAATAGTAAATGAGATTGAAAAACAGATTCCTCTGAATTGTTAAGCTGTTGTTATACGTGTTTGTGACATATGATAAGAACGCAAGCCTCAGAGGCATTACCAAAACTCAGAATAGAAATGTTTTCAGCGGTTATGACTCCGTGTAAATCTGTCTTCCTTTAGAAGATTCACAGCACTGAACCTAAAGGGAACCTCACTCGCAAATGGGTATTGTCTTGGGAAATTCAACAAAACTTCTGGAAGCTGATATTTCCCCAAGTATGAAGTGTTGATAACACAGAGTGTGTATTATTGTAATGTGAAGGAAAGAAAATCAGATGTCTAAAATGAAACCACAGTATCTTCACATAATTTGTTCTACATACATGTTTGGTTTATTCCAGAAAAGGTCAATATAAGAAAAGTCCATTTGAAAAAATATCACTAAATTCGGTCAATCAACAACAGTGGTTTATGCATTTTCTGGTAATAAAATCATTGCATGTAAATTAACTTCTTAAAACGCGAATGTTTGCTTTGTTTTTATTTTTTCCTAATAATCAAGAGGCTTGCTTCCATCATGGAAGCTAACGTAGGCCCAGCTGTTATTGCTTTGAAGTGCAATCAAATCATTCCTAACTCATAGGAACACCAGAGAAAGTGTGAAGCAGTGCCCTATTCACCTGGCATGTTGTAGCCCATGGCAGCTACGATGTCTGCTCATCTCATGGAAGTGCATCCTCTTGGTCCTCAGTCCTCTCACCGCCATAAAGTGCTTCTCCAAGAACTGACTCCTCCTGATGGCAGGCCGATAATGCACAAGACAGCTTCTTGCCATTCTCAATTCTAAGGTGGCTTCTCATTGTACTTTTTCAATCTGCTTGTTCTTCTGATCATCCACTGAGAATAGGTACTGCAAACAAAATAATTGAAGTTTAACTGTGTGTGTGTGTGTGTGTGTGTGTGTGTGTGTGTGTAAGGATCCCTGATGGTGTTGTGGTTCCCTGTTGGGCGCAATCCACATGGTTGAAAGTTCAATACTACCAGCAGTTCCACAGGAAGAGGACTGCGCTTTCTACTCCTATAAACGGTTATAATCTCAGAATAATCTCAGAAACCCACAGGGGCTCACAGTGAGTCAGCAGCAACTTGATGGCGGTGAGTTTGGTTTGGTTTGGTTTAACATTTGTCACATGTGAGATTCCCTAATAAGCCGCGACAGCTGTGCTATTCTCTGTGAGGGCTGTGCAGCCATTGCAAGGGAATCTCGAATCTACCAGAGAGCTGGAAAGCCACGGCACGATGGGTGGAAGATTTTTGACTTTTGCCTTGTGGACATCAACCTGGGGTGGAGCTGAATTCTCCTTCCCCGTGCATAGGCCAGGCAGTTTAGACATGGCTCCCAGCCACTTCCAGAAGTGGGGAGGCATGTTTCTGGCATAAAGAAGAAGGGTTCAAACCAGAGAGAGGTACTATTTCTACACCATTGAGAATGCATTGTCTGTCATTGAATTGTACTTTTTAGAATGGTGAATTACGTTACATTAATTTACCTCAGTGCAAAACAATAAAAACCAATTTAATAACTTCACTCCATAACCCAACTATCCTAAAACCTACCTGAATAACAGACACTTAGATATACACTTCTTCCAGGTGGCTTCAGAGAGATCATGACGAAACCTCACTATCATTCGGTTTCATGCTTTCAAGACAGTTTGAAACCTCCTCTTAAGACATTATTATAAGTATTATAGCAGAGATACATGGTGCTATTAGTGTATTCTGGGGAAGTAGTGATGTCCAATTACCTCTATCGTGATGGCAGAATGTTGGAAATAATTTTCATAGTGGGGCTAACGTATCAATCTTGCCTTAAAGAGTGAATAGGACATAGAGAGATGAAGATTCATAGAAGAATGTCATGGGAAGGAAAAATCAAACCAAGATCAAGAACGTGACAGTGCATTCATTCATTCACAATTAATGCATTGGGTGGCTGATTCAATAAGCAATAATGGATGCTTGTCAAACATTGTCCAGGAATCTACTGGCGAGAAAACTCTGCTGCTAGGGATGCAGAAAGGCATAGGGTAGAGGGATGAGCAAAGCAATGAGATAAAATAAAGTTTAAAGAATAGGTAAGCCTAGCCCTCCCGGGAATGAAGGGAGGGGTAGGCGTTTCTTGAAGAACCACTGGTATAGACAATTGCTTTTTCTAATAACGAAATTAAAGGAAAAACTCTTAAAAGTCGAACTAAATCAATCTTCCCAAACACTATCTTCCCAAGGCCTTTCTCTATTTAACTCCTACCTCCTGCCCATATTAAAAGCACATTTCATTTGCCCTAAATTCATCTCATTTCCTCTCGTTCTCTGAAGTGCTTTCAGTCATCCCACTTCACAGCCCTCCGCGCACTCATTTGCTGCTGGCGTCAGACGCTCCCTCCATCCTGAGTGACAGGTTTGTGAAAGAACCCAATTAGAACCCAGTTAATGAGCCCTCTGCGGGCTCCACTAATAGCCCAATGACTGCTTATTTTCATCTTTTGAATTAAGAAAGAGAATGTACATCAAGAAGGAGTTTAGAATACAGAAGCACTAATTGAATCAGAAAAGCACCTGTGCTCCTAGTCGTGTATTTATGTATGTACTTTAATCCGGTGTTGCTTAAAAGGTGCAAAGTGTTTTAGCACAATAATTATGTGTGATGGTAAACAGACTGCCAATAAAAACTTAGAAGTAACAGTGAGAACAGAAAAAAATTATTCAGGAAGCAAATAAATTACACAACCTGTTTTTCCCCTGGAGAGTGCTTTTATAAAATGAAGATACCATGTGAAATGTTACTTTAAAGACAGAGTATAGATAGATAGATACATGATAGATAGATATGGAGATATTCTAGAGGAAAAGTAAGATATGATCAGAGGAAATTATTTACACAGATTTTCATATTTTACTGGCAAAAATCCCCAATATCCAAAATTCTGAAATCCATATTTTAGGCTGTTTTTTCATACCCATGCAATACAGTAATACTCATATCTAAGCAGCTGTGTACACTTATTAAATCTATAATATGTGATGGACACACACCTAACCTATTGCCTGAGATAATTCTCAAACCTTAAAAAAGATATTGCATGAATTCTTCTTAAAATCCAATAAGTTTATTTTAACTAGTTAAAAGAAATTGACCTTTAGTGTTATACTTTTAAAAAGTGCTTATAGAGGATAACACTGACAATAGAAACTTGAAAAGATTAGATAGAAAGGTGAGTAGGTCATACATTTATGCTAATTGCCGAGGAGATTTTCAGAAGTGTCTCAGAATGGTGGTAGACTCAGGGTTGTAATAATTATGACTGAATTGCACATATAGAAAGTTTTGAATTTGTGCATCTTCTGCTATGTATGATGGGGCGAACTCCCCAAATGGAAAAAAGTTCCATGGGGCTGTACTTTTGTGGTCAGTATTCTCCCTGCTAGACCAGCATCAAGGAACTCACTCTGAGTTATTGCACCCAGCGGTTTTTCCTGGTAAGGTTCTCTCTGGTCACAGTGAATGTTTTCATCAATTCCGTTTTGCTCAAACCTTTTTTTTTTTTTTGTGACGGCTTATGTAAGAGAAGAGCACGTGGCTGTGACATTGTGCTTCCTGCCCAGGAAAAATGCCCCTGAAACTGTGGTGCTGTCAGACAAGCTTCCAATGACAGCGCTGCGGGGAAACTCACGTGTGTGAGAGGTTTGCTCATTTCAAAAATAGTTTAATGTCACTTGATAGCAAACCTCATTCTGGATATCCGGCAACTTCCCCAATGGACCAAAACGATGCCTCATTGGAGGTCATTTGGAGGTCATTCTACCAAGTCACACTTTGAATCAAGCTTTCTATTTAGAGGTTCTGAAAAGATTGCACAACAGTGTGCAACAAGATACATGATCTGTGGCAGATGGGGGACTGGTTTTGCCACCTGGACAAAGAGCCTGCTCACACAGCCATCTCAGTGCTCTAGTTTGGGGCCCAAATCAGCATGCCTCTCTTGCCCTACACACCTGGCAAACCCGACCTTGCACCATTGGAGTTCTTTTTGTTTCTGCAAATGCAGAGGCACAGGAAAGCACAGTGAACTTTAAAATCATTTTATTGGAAGCTCATACAACTCATCGCAATCCATACATCCATCCATTGTGTCAAGCATATTTGTACATTTCTTGCCATCATCGTTCTCAAAACATTTTCTTTCAACTTGAGCCTTTGATAGATTTTCTATCCCTCCCTCTATCACCGTCCCTCCCTCATGAACCCTTAATAATTTATAAATTATTCTTTCTTCATGTCTTACACTGACCAATGTTTCCCTTTGCACACTTTTCTGTTATCCATCCCCCTGGGAGGGACTTATAGATAAGTCATTGTGATCAGTTTCCCCATTCTCCCCCACCTTCATTTTACCCTCCTGGCATGGCTACTCTCAATATTCATCCTGAAGCATTTACCTGTCCTGGATTCCCTGTGTTTCCAGCTTTTATCTGTAGCTGTATACATGCTCTGGTCTAGCCAGATTTGTAAGGTAGAATATGGATCATGATAGTTGGAGAGGGGGAAAGGGAGGAGGAAGCATTAAGGAAAGGTGTATGTTTCATATGTGCTATATTTTACACTGACTGGCTCATCTCCTCCACATGACCCTTCTCTAAGGGGATGTTCAAATGCCTACAGATGGGCTTTGGGTCTCCACTCCATGCTCCCCCTGATTCACAATTATATGATTATTTGTTCTGGGTCTTTGATTCCTGATACTTAATTATATCAACACCTCATGATCACACAGGCTGATGTACTTCTTCAATGCTGCTTCTCAGCTAGAAGGCCACTTGTTGCTCTTCAAGCCTTTAAGACCCAAGACACGTTATCTTTTGTTAGCTGGGCACCATGAGCTTTCTTCACCACATTTCCTTATGCACTTGTTTTGTCTTCAGTGATTGCGTAAGGAAGGTGAGCATCATGGAATGAAAGCACAGTGATTTGATGACATAGACGAGGTGAAGAAAAAGCAAGGGAGTTGCTTTCAGCCATTCAAACAGCTGAGTTTGAAAAATATTTCCAAGAATTGAATTTCAGATTTGGCAAGCATAATTAGTGTAATGGAGAGTATTTTGCAGGTAATAAGGTTGTTTTTAAAAGGAAAAAAAGTTAAATATATAGCTTTGAAAATTTATCCCAGTGTTTGGGGGGATAACCCCTCTTATATTCTCAACAACAATACAAAGTAAATTATATATTTTAAAAAAGTATTTCAGAAGCCCATCAAAGAAAAGAAACATGGTCTAATAATATCACAACCAATAACGACAAATATCAAGTAAAGGCAACACATAGTAGCCAAAAAACCCATGGTCTTTTGGCTAGAATTTTCTTATGAATTTTTAAAAATTATTTTATATCCATCAAAGTAAATTTAAAATGTACTTAAGTAGATTTTATGACAAAAGAGTAGTATAGTTCCACTTGAAAAATAAAATCCAAAGATCATTGTTTTTGTCCCAATTTTATTAAAAAACTAAATCATCTTTTGAACCCAATTTCCTTGCCTCATCTCAGTAGTGCTTTATATCAACCAGATGTATTATTAAAATATATATCACAACAGCTTGCTGTGCAATTAATAAAGATAATTGTGTTTAGTTATGATGATACACGTAGTGAGCAATAGGAGAGAGAACGATACCCGATTATTTTTTCTCAGATAGAAGCCATCAAATTGATAAGGATACTTCTGTCCTCCCTAATGCAGCCAACTTATCAAAAGTATGGTGCTTTATCAAAGGTAGCTCATATAAGGCTTCAAAAAGTTCAGGATAAAATGGAATTAAATGTTAGTGCAATCTTTCCCCAACCTTTTGACAATCACCTCAGGTTTCCTTCTAGGTGTGTAGTTTTCAAAATTCGTCATCCTGATATTATTTTTTTACCAAGCACCAAAAGAAGACAAAAAACAAACCCGCTATCATCCACTGTATTCCCCTTCAGCGGGACCCTGTAAGACAGAGTAGAACAGCTCTGTGAGTAGCAAGGCTGTAAAATACCCTGTTTCCCCGAAAATAAGGCAGTGTCTTATATTAATTTTTGCTCCCAAAGATGTGCTAGGTTTTATTTTCAGGGGATATCTTATTTTTCCATGAAGAATAATACAGTACACATTTATTGTTTATTGTTTTATTAAAAGAGACCTCATACTTCCTGTCTGCTCTGGCTGCGCTGCGGCCAATAGTGAGCCTGTGTGGTGACGCCTGCCACTGCAGGGAAGAGTCCAGAGTTATGGTAGCTTCGGGGGGCCTTATTTTCAGGGAGGTCTTATTATGGGAATGAAGCCTTATATTTTTGCGAGAGGCATAACTGTAAGCAGGTCTTATTTTCGGGGGATGTCTTACTTTCGGGGAAACACGGTATGTATGTGAGCAGAAAGCATCCTCTTCTGGTGAGTTCTAACTGCTGCCCTTGTGATTCACAGCCTGCCATGTTGGCATTAAGACACCAGGGACCATTACCAAGCGTTAAGAATACAGCAAACATCAACTCTTAAATGGCATTCAAGAAAACATTGAAAGGAAGAGAAAAATCTGAGTTTGGTTGTGTAAATCCATTATCAAAAAGGAAAAACTGAAGTGAAAGCCCATCCTTTCAGATAGTGAGGCACCTGGTAACTAAAATGATAGTATGAGTTATCCACAAACAAAGAGTTGAATTTCATTTTTTTGCATTACCTGCTACTGTCCCATCACCTACAATTACATTCTCAAGTTAAAGTGCATTCCAATTTCAGACTTTACATCAATCTGAAAATGAGCCAGAAAATGTTGACAAAACCTTATCTCCTGTACACTGGTACAGATAGGAACCAGAAACATAGGGAATCTAAGGTGGATGATCCCTTCAGGACAAGTGGTGTGAGTGGCGAAACTGGCAGGGTATAGAGAGTGTGGGTTGGAAAGGGGGAGCCGATTACAAGGATCTACATGTGACCTCCTCCTTGGGGGACAGACAACAGAAAAGTGGGTGAGGGGAGACAAAAGACAAGGAAAAATATGACAAAATAATAATTTATAAATTATCAAGGGCTCATGAGGGAGGTGGGAGCGGGGAGGGAGGGAAAAATGAGGACTTGATGCCAGGGGCTTAAGTGGAGAGCAAATATTTTGAGAATGTTGAGGGCAATGAATGTACAAACATCATTTACACAATTGCTGTATGCGTGGTCATAAGAGTTGTATGAACCCCTAATAAAATGATTTTAGAAAAAGAAAATACATCCTGCAAAAAATACCTCGTCTCCAAAAGTGAATGTTAATAAAACAGTATCATGAAGCATCATTTATTAAATGACTAATGTATGATAGGCATTTCCCTCCCTCTTTTCTAATCCAGAGAAGTTGGAATATTATGAATACCTTTGGTAGTGTTACTAGGTTCGCAATCAGTTTCAACCCAGTAGCTCTGTGCATAAATGAAGGAAACATCTCCTTGTCTTCTGCCGTTGCACGAGTGTTCCTATGTTCTCCCCCATTGTTGTAACCACTGGATCAAGCCTCTCTGTCAAGGGTCTCCCTCCAGTTCTCTGACCTTCCACTTTACCTAGCGGAGTGTCCAGTTCCATTATTTTCTCATAAGAATGCTGTGGAGACCTAGGATTCAGTCATTAAAAGGCTGTGATGCGATAGGTAAAAAAGAAGCATGCAACACATAGTAGGTCACTTCCTGTTTCTGAAATGTCTGCAAAAGTTCTGGGAGTGGACTGTGATATATGCCATTTTGTTGCTTACCAACCCCCCTAGGTCTTGCCTTTCAGCCATGACAGTTTGCTCAATATTTGTTCAGCCCTACCAGGATCTCATACCAGGAATAAATGGCCTTGTTTCAAAGGCGCATGTTGAATATGGCAGAACATCTTCATACTTGCTATTCTCCAGGTGTGGTGTAAGCAAAGCTGGGTAGAGAATCATCTGACCTTGAGAGATGAACATAAGAAATAAAGATGAATGCCCAGTGTCCTCCAAAGTCAATGGTCAAAGTCAGATGCTATTTTCTATTCTGTTGCTCCAAAACATAATTTAGAGGGAAAACTTGTCCAGCCCCTGCTTTGTGAATATGGTAATTCCATATTAACTCCCCATGATAATGCCCACATCTGTTAGCTCATTACAGACAAAGTTGAAAGCTACTTGGAATCAGTGTTGGGCAAATGTTTGGATGAAACATGCAGTCCTCCTGGATTGGTAGCTAATTTATCTTTGCCAATCTTTGCTAGTTTTAACTATGCAAACATGGATACAGTATCACAGCAGGCAGCCAGGAAATCCCTGGGCAAGTTATGGTGCCTCAGCTGCCCTTCCAAAGGTTTGGCAAATTGAAGATGACTGGCGATACGCCCAATCACCAGAGCCCAGCTGTGCTGGGCATGTAGCTAGACTGCAGATGGGGAGAGTCAGGCTAAAAGCTTTCCAGTGCCAAGATTTCGCTGCTGGAGGTCAAACAGAGGAGGGAGGAAAGCCTGGCCAGCTCCTCGGTAGTCCAGGCAACATAGCTGAACTCAAACTCCTGGTGTCTGTATGGGTGTTCATTCCACAGAAAGAGAAAATTTATGGGTACTGCGAGGGGTTCAAAATGCTTTTATCTCTCTATGAAAGAGAGTGGAGAGGATATTGGCTAGGCATGGGGAAGTTTGGGAAGCCTTCTCCCTTGCTTTTCTCCTCCATTGTAGCCGGAGTCAATCCCTGGGCCTGCGGTGCTTTCCTTGGGTTCAGAAAAGGCGATGACTGCATTGCTTAGGGACCTCAGCACAATACTCCACAGTTCACAAATACAGTATTCTTAAAGAGCCCACAGTTTTTTAAAGCTAAGTAAGGCGAGAAAAAACGATTTTATGGCAAACGATGTTATATGAGTGAGTGAGAGAGTGAGTGCATGTGTGTTTTGGTGGGGTGAGGGTGAGGTTGGACTTGTCTCTAAAAAGCCTACATAAACTCTGGCTGTAGATGCAAGTAAAGTAAAAAATAATGATACATAATTTGGATTCAGACAGATATGCATTTTAAATCTAAATTTGAGCAATCTGACCTATGTCAGCACAGTTGCCACATCTGTGAAAAGAAAATAATAAAAATAGCTTAGTTCATTTTTGTAACTTTTAAGTAAACTAAAACTTTTGAAAGCATGGTATGCAAATCTCATTTAAATTTCGTATGTGAAAAAAAACTAAAATCCATATGTTCTTCTACTAGAATAATTTTCCTTTGTCTTTTATGTTGTTTTGTTGCTACTGCTATTGTTGCTGTAATAAGGAAATAAAATGTTCTCCTTTGCTAGAGATATCCAGTCTAAATGAATAGTGGATTTAAAAATATATATGTGTCCTTACTATCACAGCCAGTGTTGCAACAGACACAGAAATCTGGATTAGAATATATATAAATATATGTGTATATACACACATATATATTCTAAACCATATTTTAAAATGATATATAGATATGTATATAGATATACATGTGAATAGGTACCTATGTCAATGGATATATATGTAAATGAATATATAAGTGGATATATACCTATTTTGACATATATATTATATATATCTTATGTGGTTTATATTATACATATGTACATCATTTCAATTACATATACAGAATCCAGCAAAGGGAATGTTCACATGAATTCCTGAAGCCAACACCTATAAAACTCAGGATCAGTAGTTCAAATCCGTCTAGGACCTTTTGGTGACATTTTGAAACTTTGGGAACTTGCTGGGTCTGAAAGCATGAGCAGGGCAGGTGCGGATTCCGCAATACGCAAGCTCGGCATGGGCTTCCTTGTGCTACTGACTAATCAGGAGGTAAATGCCACGTGAGTTTCACCCTGTCTTGTGAATAAGTGAAACCATTCACTCAGAGATGAATAAACGAGCACAAGGAAGCCGAGCTGATGCTGTTTGCTGAGTACGCCATCCCTCTCAGGGACTGCAAATTTCGACAGGTTTTGATTAGTTTGGAAGTGGCTGTGTGGCCTGGAGGGAGAGAGAGAGAAGACATTGTTATTAGCACTATCTTTGTTTGGGTGGAAAATGTGTAATTAAAAAATAAAGTGGAGATGATATCAAGGAGTTCAAGAAGAAAGAAAATGTTTTGACACTGATTGGGGAGCAATTATACAACACTGCTTGATGTAATTGAACTATGGATTATTATATCTGTAAGAGTCCCAATACTATTATTTTTGCAAATGACATGCGTCAATCAGTAAGAACAGTTGTAAGTCAGTCCTTACCTGCTTATTGAGTAATCCTACACCAGAGCAGGGTGAGGCAGAGGACAGTCTCAAATTTCAAGTCTCTGGCCATGCAGCTGTGAGTGGGCACCAAAACTGCACAAAGTTTGATTATTGATTGAGACAAACTATAATTTAGGTAACAATCTAAAGTTGAGTGTAGTGATTTTTTTAATATTAATAAAAGAGATTGTGGATGCATTTGGTCTGGGTTAACATCCCCCCAAAGCAAGTCAATAATAATCATCTTTAGTTAAATGCCAATAAAATTGAGATTTCTGTATCTCCAGAAGTCAATCAAACCTGACTTCTGTATCTCCAGGTGTCAAACCTGACTTGTGGTATAATTAAATAAAAATTAATGTTTGGGTGGTATCACTTTCATAATGGTATGCTGGTGATGTGTATTTTAATTACATGAATCGTATTTACCTTAGTAATGCATAGATCCAGAATTAGCTATATAGATAATTCATTTATATATTTATATTATAAATAATAGTATTCACTCTAAAAATTAGAGATATCATTGAGTGAATAGTATATTTCTTGGCTGCCAGCAATTAAAAGATATAGCATCTGGGGTCGTAATGACCTGAAGTTAAGCAAGCAGCCATCCCACAGTGAAGCAACCATCCCACATGGAAGAAGCACACCACTGGTGCATGCAGTACATCGGGACCAGGTAACAGGCAGAAGATTCACAACAAACAAACCAACAAACAGACCAAAATGTGTTGGTGAGAGTGAGGGGGTTCTGAGTGGAGACCCAAAGCCCATCTGTAAACAAAGGAACACCCCCTCCCCCACAGAAGGGCCGCAGGGAAGGGACAAGCCAATCAGGGAGCAGTAGAGCATGGATGGATCACGCACTATACCTCTGGAATCTTGAGGCTTCCCACCCCCCACTATCATGACCCCAGTGCTGATTACCACCCTGGACTAGACTGGAACACGTTCATTGGTATAGGCAAGAGATTAAGCTCATGACACACAGAACCCAGGAACAGGAATGGGAATAGCAATACCAAAATGTTGGGGGGAGGGGGCAGAGAGGAGGGGAAAATGGGGTACCATTCTCAATAAAGGTCATATAACCAACCACACACACGCCTCTATGTAGAAGAACAACAGAAACCAGAGGGGAATGGAGGCAGCGGTCTGTGGGAGATATGAAAATAAAAACAACCTGTAAGCTATCAAGGGGCCACAAGGGTGGGAACAGGGGAGGGGAAAGAAGAGGAGCTGATCCCAAGGGCTCAATAGAAAGCAAATGTCCAGAAAGGAACATTGGCAATATATGTACAACGACATCTGATACAATTGCTGTATGGATTGTAAAAAGAGTTGTAAGAACACCAATAATATGATCTTAAAAATAAAAGAAAATAAAAAAGGAAACAATAACAAAACATGGATGAGAAATAAATGGAAAAGTATTTCTTTCCTAGATCAACTCTGACAGCTCTATAGAGTTTGCTTGGTTGAAAACTTTATGGAAGCTGATCAAAACCTTTGCTCTATGGGTCATTTAGGTGAACTCAAACCACCAATCTTGAGCTTAATTGTGACGTATAGATGGTTTGCAGCACTGGTGAATGATTAGGAGTGTCTTGGACATTTTCATGGTTGCATTGGTAAGCATGGAGCTGCTAACCCCAAAGTAGGGGTTTAACCCCACCTGTAGCTCCATAGGAAGAAGATATGTTACTTTATCTTGTAAAGTATAGCCTCAATAAACCTCTGTAGGTTCTCTTTAAGTTGAAATCAACTCAAGGCAGTGGGTCTATGAATTACTGAACACACTTAAATCTAAATATCCTTATTTTATTATTTGACAATGGAGATTAACTGCCTCATAGATGAGATATTCTTATAAAATATTTTTATCTCCTTTTAAGATTAACAATGAAATAGAATTTTCATTGCAGGTATCTTTAAATCTTCTAAATTCAAACTCTCTAATAAACTTTCTGAATAGAAATAAAAAACACTTAATAGTATAGTAAGATTGAAAATCAGAGGAGTTTTTTTTTTCTAGTTTAAACACTGTCTTAGATGTCTGATTTGGTTTGAAGCTAAACTGATTGATCATTACAACAGATAAGACTGGTTTTGCTGTCATTAAAGGATGTCATCTTATCTCACCTGATTCATAGAAACATCGTGTGAAATAGAATGAAGCTAGTGTTCTACTGACATTATCGTAAATGTAGCTCTCCCAGAGCCTACTTTTAGCCACTGTATCAATCAATATTACTGAGGAGTCTACTTCTTCTCTTGTGTGGAGGCATATTATGGAGGATCGTCCACTTTCTCGCTGAATCTCTGCCAAGCATGGTATCTTTCTCCAGGGATTGCGCAATGAAGTATTGCCATTATTGCTTCTCAGGAGTGTTCTGGTTGTACTTTTCAAAAACTAACTTGTTTGCATTTCTAGAATTCCATGGTATATTCAATATTCTTGGTCAACGCCATAAGTCACACTCATTAAATATTTCAGTCCTTAAAAATTATCCAGATTTTTTATTCATATCAGGAGACTTGATATACCACAAAGGGGAACACGCGCATCTTCTTTTTTAGCCTTTAAAGCTGCCCTCCGGCAGATTGCCCCAGGGCACATCATTTGATTTCATGACTGTGGCTTCCACGGATATGACTGAGGATCGAAGTAAAATAAAACCCTTGACAACTTCAATCTTTCCATGCTGATAACGGTGTTACATAAACACCACCAGCCTTTATATTTTAGTTTATGTTTCAATGTAATGTTAATGTTCTTATGTAACCCTTAATGAGGGCTGTAGTTTTTGTTCTTCATCAAACAATGTTTCATTTCCTTTTTATTTTAAACAAGCAAGGTTGTATCACCTGTGCATTGTAAGTTATAAGGGAGTCTCCCTCCAATCCTGTGCTCTTTTTCATGGAATCTACATTCTAGGATTTTTTGTACAGTTGTAGTTGTTGTTAGGTATAGTCAGGCTGGTTCCAAATCATAGTGACCTAGAGCAAAATACTGCCTGGTGCGACACCTTCCTCACAATCATTATTTGGAGACCATTGTCGTAACCACTGTGCCATTCTATCTCATTCAAGTCGTCCTCTTTTTCAGGGCTCTTCTACTTTCACAAGCATGATGTCCCATTCCAGAAAGTGGCTTACGTATGTTGGAAGCATAAGGAGTGTTCTGTCTGTATTTTTCTCTAAGAACTTTTTGGCACTCCATGGTACATTCAATATTTGTGGCCAGCACCATGATTCAAATGCATTGATCCTATTGTAGTCTTGCTTATTCAACTTCCTTATCCAACTTTCACATGCATATGGGATGAATGGAAATACCAAGGCTTGTAAAAGGCACATTTTAGTTTTCAAAGTAACATCCTTGCTCTACAACACTTAAAAGAGATCTTGTGCAGCAGATTTACACAGTGCAATGTTGTTTGACATCTTGACTGCTGCTTCCATGAACACTGTGAATCTAAGCAAGATGAAATCATTGACAACATCAATCTTTTCTTTGGTTATCATGATGTTGAAAATTATAAGGATTTTTGATCTTTACATTGAATGATAACCCATATTGTAGATTGCAACTTCTGATCTTCATCAGCAAGTGATTTGCGTTTTACATTCAACAAGAAAGGCTGTGTCATCTGAATAGTGCACTTGGTTAATCAGTCTTCTTTCTGTGCTGGTATTTCCTTCTTCTTCATGTAGTCCAGCAGCTTAGATTATTTGTATAAAGACTGAATAAGTGTAGTGGGAGGCTAGAATTCTCATGCACAGTTTTTTTGAATTGAAACATGCATTAGTCTCTGGGTCTGCTTGAGTGATTGCCCCTTGGTCCTTGTGTGGGTTTTGCAAGAGCACAATGAAGTGACATGGAATTTCCATTCTTCTCAATGCTGTCCATATATTGTTATGATCCACACAGTTGAATGACTTTGCATAGTTGAAAAAAGTCATATCATATTTTTCTAATTTGAATCTGATCTTCTGTCACCAGCAATGACATTACCAATGATAGTCCTCTTTCTATATCTTCTGAATCCTGCTTGACTTTGTGGAATCCTCCTGTAAACTTACTGCTGCAACAGTTGTTGAATGATCTTCAGCAAAAATTGTATTGTAAGTGATATGAATGATATTGCTCAATAAGTTCCATCTTCTGAGTAATTAAAAATGTATTTTTCCAGTTGGTTGCCCATGTAACCAACTTCCAAATTTCTTGGCATTTGAGTGTGAGTGCTTCTAATGTTTTATCAGCTTGACAAATCATTTCAATTGATATTCTCTCAATTCCTGGAGCCTTGATTTTCTCTAATGCCTTCAGGATAACCTTGACTTCTCCCACCAGTCCTTTCAGTTCTGGATCATGTGCTATGTCTTGAAACGTTTGAGTGTTGTTACTTCTTTTAGCACAGCGATGCCGTGCATTCCTTCCATCTTCTTCTCCTGCTCCTTGAATCCTTCAATATTTAGCCAATAAAAATGTTCAACATAGCCATCTGGGGTTGATTTTTTCCCCTTGAGTTATTTCAGCTTCAGGTAGCCCTAGTGTTTTCTGCCTTTTGTATTCCTAATTCAAGGTCTTTGCATATTTTATTATAATAGTTTTCTTGGTCTTTTCAAACTAATCTTTGGAATTTTCTGTTCAGCTTTTTGTTTTTATTTCCTCCATAGCAGTGCTGACTGCTCTATAATCAAGAGCAGATTTCAAAGTCCTTTCTGACATTCATTTTTATCATGTTTCCATTCCTGCCTTTTAAATGACCCGTTGTTTCCTTTATGTAGGATATTCTTGATGTCATTCCATGGCTTATGAAGTTTTCTGTCAATAGTGCTCAACGTAGAACTTCTGTTCTTGAGATGTTTCCAAAATTCAGGTAGCACATATTCAAGGTCTTATTTTGACTCTCCTGGGTATGTTTTAATTTTCTTTAATGTCAACTTGACCTTGTGAGCAATTACAAGTGAGCAGTTAATGAGCTGTTACACTGTCAGCTCCTGACCTAGTTTTATATTTTGTTTCTCGATTGTCTCTTCCAACAGATGTAGTCAATTTCATTTCTGTGTATTCAAACAGGAGAAATCCATATGCATTTGCTAACACCAGTCCATGTCAGCTAAGTAAGCCTTGCATATTGACTTTTGTGCCCAATTTCATTTTTTGATAACTTCCAGTTTTCTTGAAGTCATGCATTCCAAGTTTCCAATATCAACATATATTGATAGCTGTTTCTCTTGGAACTGTGTCCCATTAACCAACAGAGGTCTCAGATGCTTAAGCCCATCCATGTCATTATGGCGAACTCAATGTTGAAAGGCACTCTTTCTCAGTTATAGGTTGAGAGTCTTACAATCTGAGGGTCTCATCTTCTGACACTATTCTGCTGCTAGTCATAACGTTTCCAGCATCTGACAATGAACCCATGCTAGTCACAAAGTGTTGGGTGGATAACACCTCAAGACCCAAGGCCCATCTGTAGTCAATGGGACACCCCCACTGAAGGGTTTCGGAGAAGAGATGAGCCAGCCAGGGTTCAGTTTAGCAACGATGAAACATACAGCTTTCCTCAGTTCACAAATGCTTCCTCCTCCCACTCTCATGATCCCAATTCTATCTTACAAATCTGGCTAGTTCAGAGGATGTACATTGGTACAGATAGGAACTGGAAACACACGGAATCCAGGACAGATGACTTCTTCAGGACCAATGGTGAGAGTGGTGATACCTCGAGAGTGGGGGGAGGGTGGGGGTAGAGGGGGGGAAACCAGTTACAAGGATCTACATATAACCTCCTCCTGGGTGATGGACAACAGAGAAGTGGGTGAAGGGAGATAGCAGATAGTGTAATATGACAAAATAATAATAATAATTTATGAACTATGAAGGGTTCATGAGGGCGGGGGGAGGGAGGGGTAAATTGAGGAGCTGATACCAAGGGCTCAAGTAGAAAGCAAATGTTTTGAGAATGATGATGGCAACAAATATACAAATGTGCTTGACACAATGGATGCATGTATGGATTGTGATAAGAATTGTACAAGCCCCCAATAAAATGATTTTCAAAAATGGACTGTGTACCCCTTCATTGTAGCCTGCTTTCAGTCTGGAAGCTGTGATGAAACGACCTGTTCACCTCAGTCGTTCCTTCCTGATGACACTTGAAATAGCTTCCAGCATCATAACCACTCTCAAGTTCCCACTGTACTCCAGACTTATAGACAAGTGGATGGATTTTTCTCATAATGCACATGACATACTCACCTTTCTTGATTTTAAATCATGCAACATCCCCTTAGGCAACATACCTGGTATAGGAGGCTACTTAGTGAAGTGCTAACAACATCATTAGTACTTCCAACTCACCGTTCCTCCCAAGGACTAAAACAGGGCTGGCTGCTTCTTTAGAAATCTGAAAGTCTCATTATGCCACCCCATCACTAAGAATCAAAATTGCCTGGGAAGTTTGGTGGGTTGGTGTTGAGTATCCCCTTATTCAATCCTCTCGGTCCATGTGCAGGTTCTGCATGGCAACATGAAGTGCCCTGTAATTCGTCTTTGCAATGTTATCTCCAATTTGTCACGATCCACGCAGAATGCCTTTTCATAGTTAATACAACACATACACATGTTTATGATATTCTCTCCTTTTAGCCACGATCCATTTAATATCAGCAATGATATTCCTTATTGTACCTTCTATTATAAATCTTGCCAGCATTTCTAGCAGTTTTCTGCTCATGTGATGTTGTAACAGTATTTTGAAATACCTTGGATATGATATGAAGGCTATTGCTCAATAATGTAAGCATTGTGATGGATTACCTCTCTTTGAAATGGGCACAAATAATGATTGATTCCTGTTGGTTGGTCCATTAGCTTCGGGGCACTGACCAATGAGCTGTGCCATTGCTGTCTCCATGTGCTGAAATGTCTCAACTGGGATTTCTGCAATTCCTATAGTTTTCCAATTTCTCCTAGGATACCTTCCTTCCGTCGGGTTCTCTTTGGGTACCCCACATATGATAATCCTCTCTTCTTTTTCTTTGGATACTTCCTGCATCATTCCCTATTTTGCCCATAGAATCCTCCTTTAATATTGCAACTAGAAGCTTTAATATCTTCACCATTTGAGAAATATGAAGCATGTTCTTGTCAAATAACACTAGAAGATATAAAATGTTAAAAGGTCAAGATTTTTATCTATCACTCAAAACAAATGTGGGGTTGAGTAAGGTGCCCAGGTGGAGAAAATATAACTACTAAATTAATAGCCCCTCAGAATCTATTGGATAAAGGTACCTGAAAGATAATGACAAGAATAATAAGTCTATTAGACAAGCCCGCAGCCTGAATGGACCCTGAATTTTAACATTGAAAATAATATTTGACTGGGTCTCAAAGGTGGAGCCCTTGTGGCTGTAGGTCCGTGTCTGGCTGCAACCCGCAAGACTGGCATTTGGAAACCACCAGCCGCTCCCCACCAAGGTAGAGCCACTGGGGTTCCTTACTCCCTTAAACAGCTAAGCCTCTGGCACTCACTGGGGCAGTTCTCCCTTTTCCTGTATGGTCACTTCTAGTCGACACTGCCTAGGTGGCCGTGACTTTTGAGACACAGCAAAAAGCGGACTTTTTGAATCCCTTTCAGAATTATCGTACGGAATAGCGTTGGCCTCGCTCGCTTTTCCCTCTGAACCTCACTTCCCGCTTCCATAGAGTGCAGGACAATAGTTCGAGACTTCTGCTGTTAGATCCCAGGTGTGTTAGGCTGAGGTCAAAGTAAAACCAAACAAACTCACAGCCATCAAGCCGATGCTGAGTCAGCGCAACTCCGACAGAACAGGGCGGAACTGCCCCTTGACTTTCTGAGGCTTTCCCTGCTTAAGGGAGAAGAAAGCCCAGTCTTTCTCCCTCGGTGCATGGTGGTTTCAAACTGCTGACCTTTCAGGTTGCAGCCTAACATGCAACCCCCACACGGCCAGCCTCCTATGCCGAGCCCAGGCAGACAATGGCCGGGGTGTAACTGGCTTGAAAAAGCTGAAGGTGAGCCGTCTCTATGGAATTTGTTAGATGATAAGGCAACTGTCATAGTTTCAGGCTGTGTAACACAGTCTGGATTTGGAAGTCATGTCTGTGGACTAGGTAACAAAATTAAATTCCCAGGCACTTGGGGGATGATTGGCAGTGATGGATGAGCAGTACTGAAGATAAGAGCATGCAAGGCTCTAACCGGAAGCCAGGGTCATTTTGTTCTGGAATATAAATGTTCAAGCGTGTGAAGCGAGATGACTTATCTATGTCACCAGGTGAAATCCTTCAGCAGAGTTGGCTTTTCCACATAGCTCTGGAAACATCCAAGATGGCAGATCCTTCTTCCAGTGTTTGTGAAGGGAAAACCAGTGAAAAGGAGGCTCAGAGCAATAAGAGCTGTTGGGTTGTGTGTGGAAATTAAATATTGGAATGTAGGAAAATCACCTACATTTGGACGAGACATTCAGTAACTAGAGAGCAGGGCTAACTTGAATGTCAGGACGATGGGCTGAGGAGTAAGGCAAGTGTGTTGTGTGCTTGTTATGTGGCAAATAGTATATGGAGACCCGGTGGTAAAATGTAATGTGAAATTTAATATTAATGTTTTTAAAGATGATAAATAATCATCAAATATTAATTTAAATATAAGCATATAAACTTCACACTTCAGAATACAGCATGCAAACATTGTGTGAGATATAATCAAGGAATAGACCTTGAAGTGATGCAGAGTAACAAAATGTTATATTTTATTTCCTAAATTTAATTACAGACAAGTTTAAATACCCCTCTTAGTAATTTGAAGGTAATCCAAGTGATGTAAAATAAAGATGAACTGCTTTTATAATTTTGAAGACCACAATATGGCAGACTCGGGCACACAGTAGTCTGAGAACTAGTAGTAACACAGTAGACGGAGCAGCAGCTGAGTTCCTTTAGAAAAGTGACATCAAGAGGAAGGCGTTGCTATTCTCCACAGAAGGAAGCTTAGAGAAAGCTGCGCATGCGCTTAGCTGAGCACTTACTATGTGCTGACATATTTCTCCCAGTTGTTTACTACAGAATCATTTGTTAAAATATACAAGACACTCTTTCCGTTTTTAATTTAAGCCCATTCACATGGTTAGAACTACTGTGACCTTGGAGAAATGGACACCGTTTTTTTTTCCTTCTTTATCTTTCCCCTGATGCGCTCTGTCAACTGCATCCCTGTTTGTTGAGCCCTCTCTCTCCTTCCCGGCAAACATTGTCCACGTCTTCAGGCACCGATTCAGCGTCTTTCCTCTGATGTGTCTTGCAGCATCCTTCTTCCTCTTCACATTTCAGGAGGAGCACAGATTTGAAAAATAAAATTCCCAAGAAAGTCTGTTGTTTAAACTCACTCACTTTAGGCAAACAGCAAAGCTCTCCTAACAGAACCTCTTTTCAAGAGGGAGTTGAGGAGCGATGGTGACAGAGGTGCCTGGCGGAGGAGAGGGGGTTTGCATCGACAGATCTTTTCATAGATCTGTTCACTGCGAAAACATAACAAACTGTACTTCTTCAATCATTATCGAGCACAGACAGTATGTCAGCTATTTTGTTATGCTCTCAAGAAAGCATGGCTTCCGTTCTCTATCTATAAGATGCTGAATATCATGGAGGAGATTTTCACACGAAGGCATTCATGACGGTGTATGGAAATGCTATCTGTCAGTGCATCAGAGTTCTCCTAAGGACCCACGTGTACAGTGAAGTGCCCCCTAAGGTGGTAAAGCCTGTGGTCTTCCTGAAGCAGGTTGTCGGCCTGTCTTTTGAAGCACCCAAGAATAGGTTGAAACCTCCAGCCTTCAGTAATTAAGCCATTAGTTATCACCCCAACCAGGCAACAACTAAGAGTTGTTAACAATAGTGTGCAAGATAACAATAAGACAACAGCAAGATAACAATAGTGTGAGAAAGCTTTAAGTTGGGGGAGAATAATATGTTAGGATGTCCCCAATACTTTTCTCAGGCTGTAGGAAGCACAGAGATGCACTGTGACAGGAAGAAAGCAGTGTGCTGTAGTTGCTTAGCACTTCAGCCAGTGCCATCACTAATAAGGTCACTCCTATACTGGTTGATAAATCAGTATATCACATAGCTATTCACATCGCTATAAATTTCTTTAGTCTTAAAATGGAATCTAATGAAATCCCAGAGTCGTGTGAGACCTATAAAAGCATACAGCCTTATATTTAAAAGAAGAGAAAGCTCATGGAGTAAAATTGAATAGAAATCGATTTATTATACAAAAGGGATCAGAAGAGGAAGAATCACAATGAAGTTCAGAAATGAGAAAGGCAAGGACTTTCAAAGAGAGTGAGGGGTGGAGGGTGGGGGGTGGAGCTGAGAGAAGAAAACAAGGGAAGACTGGGAAGAAAAAGAAAACAAGCGAACAGGGAACTGTGGGAAGAAAAGGCGCATGCAACTTATCCAGACTGAGTTTATTTAGCAGTTTTGTTGTATGAGTAGAAGCAGAAAATCATAAGGGAGAAATAAGCATGATTTAATAGCGTGAACTTGAGACCACAGAAATAACTGAGCATTAGACTAAAACTTCTTAGCACACCCTCTTGTTGGAGCTAAGTTCACATGATGACACTTCATTGTTTAATTAGTAGCCCTAAACACGTACAGTCTAAATATAATGTTGACCTAGTAGCTTCCCTGTCACAGTACACTTGTAACATTACATCTTCTAGATTGAAACCTCTAAATGAGCAATCCAATTGTTTGAGGCAAAGGAAAAACTCCTGCACAGGTTGTTTCCTGTCCCCATTATCTCATGTGCCCCTCTAGCTGATCTGCAGAATCTACCAAGTGCTTACTTAATGTCCTTCCCTTGAGGCAGTTGGCGCATCCTCTACACGCTTGTATACACTTGAGACTATTGTCTTACCACTTCACGGAGCCAAAACACGTTGACCTTAGAAACATATTATTTTTTCCTTTTCTGCTCCCTTTACTCGTGTTTTTTTTCCTAGACAATTTTTTTCTGACAGCTTTTTCTCATAATTGATGCACTATAAAATACACATTTATTTTTAAATAAACAAATTGAGTCTACGGTTTCTCACTTCATCATTATCTCTATTTTTCTGACTTTTAAATAAATCAGCGCTGTGTGTGTTTTCCCTACTAACCCTCGCACTTCTTTTTTCTCACTCTAGATTAGCTTCCATGTGCTTTCACCTAAAATATACTCAAGTCCATCACCCCACTACTTTAAAAACAAATTTACCTGTCAACATCTCCAGGCTGAGACCAATGCAGACAATGTAGCAGAGGCGAAGGAAAAAAATGAGGGAGGTACTATCAATCATCCAAACAGACGAATTTGTAAAATGTTTTCAAGAATTAAATTGCAGATTTAACCAATACATTAAATGTAATGGAGAGTACTTTGAAGATGAAAAGATTGTTTTATAAAAATATTTAAATACATAGCTTTGAGATGGACTGTTCTATTTTGGGGATACTCCCTTGTACACCTTATAAGTCACTTTAAAAGAGGAGACGTCAACTAAGCTAGATTCAGTTTTTCAAGATGTGGTGAGAGAGGAAAGACCCTTTGGTTGCAGCCTTACAAAATATGCTAAATTTATCCCGAAGCAGCAAAGAGGGCAACCAGAATGATAGGGAAACCTTCACAGACCACACCAGAAAGATTCAACATGAAAACTGCGCTACGTGAAGTGGGTGCTGCCTCAAATGACCTGTATCCCGTGGATTTAATTCAGAAGCGTCAGTGTGTGAGGAAGTCTAGATGGTCACTAGACTTTGATTTGAATCTCTTGCCTTGAGGATGCTCAATGACTGCTGGGCTGAGTCTATCATATACTTATTAGTTTTAAGCCCTCCTGGCTCAATGATATGTATTCATCTAACAAGCATGATTCTGCCACTGTCAATAGACATGGCTTAAATATTTGGCTCATCAGTAACCCCCATTGTTTGTGTAATTAGGGTCCAGCCACTTGAGATTAATCTACACAAGTCCGTAATACATGTATTTTTGTTTGTAGCTGGCCTACACTTGTATAGTTGCCATTTATCAACTGTGTATTAAATTCTATACCATTGGCTAAATTTTTAACACTGTCTATAAGATGATGCCCAGCCATCAGAAAGAATAGCGCCCGGGGTCTTAAATGCTTGTCTTCAAACAAGCAGCCATCTAAGTGAGGTGTCAACTAAATCCATGTGGAAGAAGCACACCAGCCTGTGGGATCCAAGGATTGTAAACAATAAATCAAAATACTAAAGAGAATCGCATCAGAGCTTAAACTGTGAACACCTTCTTGGCAGAAAGCTATGGATACAATAGAAGCTCAAAATCCATTTGCAGTGTCCACACACGGATTAAATCTTCAAGGATTTCCCTCTACCCTTAGTTGAGGAGTGTAGACAGCCAGCTCTCAGAGAATACTGTAAAGACAACTATGGCAGAGTTAACTAAGTTAAAATCTTACCTTATTTCCCTTTTGACCTATTTAAAAGTTGGTTCAGTTAAAAAACTGAGTGAAGGCAAAAGATACATGGATTAAGTATCCTGTGACTGCTCTCCGACAACAGAGCAGTTATGTGAATAGCCTGGTCATAATGCAGAGTGCATTGGAAAATTGATTAAGGAATACTTAGAGTAAAATTTAACACCTTATCATTTGATTTCCCCTTTAACCCTTTTTAAAGTTGCTCTAGTTTTTAATTATTTTCTACTTCCTTTTAGATTGTGTTTTTTCTCTCTTTTTTATTGTTGCTGTTTTTAGTGATGATTTTATAGATGTTTCTATATTTGAAATCCAGGATAGGTAAATCTATAGAGACAGTAACTGGATTAATGGTCTCTTGGAGGTATGGCAGGGAGTATGGGAGTAATGGGGAGCTAATAAAAGTGAGTAGAAGAAAGAAAAAAATATACTAAAATTGACTTTAGTCATGATTATATATCTATTTTTGCCATGATTGTCTACTTGCATGACATGAGGATCATGTGCAATTAAATTATTGGAAAAGAAAAGATAGAAAAATAGTAAAAAGTTTTCCTTAGTTGAAGAAAGATTGAAGTATAGACATTGAAAAGCCTATGGAGTATAAGGAGAATTTGTAAGAGAAGTCAAACGTCTTTCTATATATTCAGGTAAATATCTTGAAGTTCAACAAAGGAACGAAAATTCTAACAGTCTTTAACATAGAGAAAATAAAAGTATTCATAAAAATGTTTATCACACTAGCCCTTCTACAAACTGTGGAGTTGTGATAAAAATCAAACAGTAAATGCTATTGATTCCGATTAAAACATTTTAGCGTCCTAAGTACCCTAAAAGTCCAAAGTATCCGAAACTCACTTATGATAGACATTTCCTGGCCAAGAAGAAGGTGGTTGTGTAAGAACTTCCAAAACACATATTTGAGGTTAAAAAACATCAAAAAACTATAACCAATCGAGTTAATCATAACCGTCTGAAACAGAACAATGAGCGCACTGCAGTTGAGTCCAATATGAGTGATAGTGACCCTACAGGACACGGTGCAGCTGCCTGTGTGTTTCCGACACTGTGACCCATTGCTGGGGAAGGAAACCTTGTTTGTCTTCCTCTGAGAGTGGTTTCAACATTCTGATCTTAGGGTTACCTGCCCAGAGCACCATCCACCATGCCATCAGGGCTAGACAGTGAAAATTAAAGGAGAAAATAATTAGTGAACCATATATTCTTCAAAATATGAATATATGTTTGCATATATGCATGCACATAGATGTGCGTATGACTATAGATATACACATATATTTGCACACATATTTGTGCAGACATACACATATGTGTGGGGATATATATATTGACACACATATACACATGCATAATTAGTGGAACTTTTTCTAAATTACTAGGTAATATTTGCATGAATGCTAAATAAATTATAAAACATTTTGTTTTCTAATGCTTATGTGAAATTTCTTCACTAAGGTGTTCCCTTCACTTAACATTTAACTTAACATATAATTGGTGATCAATAATATTATATGGAAGAATGAAACAGGAAGTAATTTTAGTAGCAATGTGATTCATCTTAATAAGAATGTATAGTACTAGAAAATTTCAAGTGTCTAAATTCGTGTAGGAAATATCATTACTGACCCACATTCCTTACTCTGAAAGCATCAAGGGAGTTATTCTGAGACTATTATTTTCTTAATGAAAAGAGGACAGTTCATAAGAAAGACATTAAAACTACAAATGTATATTGTCCAATAATAAAGTATCTAATTATGTGAATAAAAATCTATCATTTTAAAGCTGAGATTAAGAAAGTTCACAGAAGAAATATTAACACCCATGTGTAAGCAATTATTTAAGCAACCACATAAAAACAAACAAACGAAAAGTCACAAAATAATTCACATTATTAATATAATTCATTTATGTTTAATTGAACACCCACAACAGTCACATATAATTATCAATTTAGTTGATCAAGGAAAATGTCAAGTGATTTTTATGATTGAAATTATAGAGATTATGTTCTCTAGTCACAGTGAAATTAAATTATAAGTTGATTGCAATAAGCTATCTATTCAAACTGAAATAAAACACACAATTAAAATGATTCATAAGTCAAAATATCACAGAACAAACTAGACATATTGTTGACACTGATAATGAAAAGATAATGCAAATATCCATGGAATTAAGCTAAAGCAGTGCCGAGATAAACATAGAATTACATTGTTATTTTTCAAAGGAAAATAAGTCTAAATCAATGGCCTAAGATTTTACACGTTATTAATGAAAACTCTCAAATCTCTTTAAAAAATAAATGCAAATCCACCAACCTAACAAACTCCTAGTTAATTTGATTAATAAGACAAATTTGATTAATGAGATCTTTTAAAATGTGACCCAGAAGAGAAGAGTGTGAAGGGGCTGGTCAGAGCTAGGCAGAGAAGGCAGAAGTGAGCCCTGGGAAGGAGGAAGCAAAGATAACACAAGTCACCAAGAGGAGGAATCAGTGTGGGATCCTTTATTTACACACTTTCAAAAGATTTTAAAAGGAGGATGCCTAGAAAAGAACATGAACAACTTATGCCAGTAAGTTAAACCACTTTAAAAATGGAAATATGCACTAAGAACAAAATGGATGACATGACATTTTTATTTATTGTATGTATAATACAATATTAATTCGTGTTATATAAATATTTGAAACTTGAATTCAAAATTTTAAAAATACTTTTCCACAAATATTTGTCACATATTTTTCTACTGTTGAATTACGGCAAACAAAATGTTTATGCATAATTTTCAGCAAAAAATGGTATACTATCATGGCATTAATATCAAGCCTTGCCAAAGCCATACCTGAAATAAAATTACAGGTGAATGAATATTCATCTTATATATGTGTATATAACTCCATAAGAAAATATTAGAAAACCATTTCTAAAATACACATGAAATAGATCTACTCAATACTAAATGAGAAGAGGGAATTAAAAAGTTTATCTTTTGTTCTTGTAAGATTTATAACAAACAACCACAAGATAACAATAATTACCAAATCTTTGCTTTCTGTGAGTTGATCAAAATGCTTGGTCCTTCTTGGGAGTTTCTCAGATGTGTTAAATCAGTTGCTGAGGAAGAATACAATTATGTGAAATATCTCTTGAGTATTTTGCCCAAAACGGCTCACTCACATGGCTGTTAATGCATGCTGCTTTATTAACTGAAGTGGATCTGGGATTACTGGCTGAACATGTGCTCCATCACCTCTCCATCTGCATTGTGTCCTCACAGTCAAAAACTGGATATCCAGTGGGGTGTTACCAAAGCAAATGTTCCATGGCGCAACATACACGAATCACCAGGTCAGTTAGGATTTGCCTGGAATGGGCAAAATGACTCCACAGTATTCAACGGAGGGAATAATTATGTTCCACCTATCAATTAATGATGGTGGAGAAAGGTTTGTAAGGCAAATTTGGGATGTATTTTGCATTTATTTTTGGAAAATACAGTCTGCCACGGTAAGTCTTGTGCCCATAATAATTCACATTTTTTCAACTATCACTTAACTCTCACTTCAAAATTCAAATAATATATCACCCCACTAAAATAAAGCTTAAGGTCCTGAATCTCGACAAATCTGATGATAGATAAAGTTTTTTGGATAGTTTTATTTTGTTTTGTTTTGAAGAACATTGATATTTTATGTGAAAATCTGTAATCTGAGAAACTAGTTATGTACATACCATCTATATATCTACTATAAAAAATAGTAGCCAAAATGAGCACTTATTTTAGTGGAGGAAGGAATGGAAGCTATATAGCGGTCATTGGTCCAGAATCAGTCTGAAATTCCCACGGTCATGCATTGCACTTCCCTTGATTATGCTTCCATGCAGCTCATCCGTATGGCTTCTTGGCTATTGGTTTGGCTCTATAAGTCATTCACACCCAACCTCATAGGAAATGGGCTAAAATACAGTCCTAGTCTGTGAGGGAAATATAAGGACACAAAAGACAGAGATCTTACCTAATAGCAAGCATTACAAAGAATCGAACCAATACTCACATTCAGTAGGTTGAGATAAAGCAGGGATAAGTTCTTGGACAGCTCAATGGACTCCCCAAGTTGCTCCATCTCATATCAGATGCTCACTTTCCGTGTCCAAACAACGAAAGCTATCTCAATGAAAACTGTGCGCAGGTTCTAGTTTCCCAGAGCAGGGGATATTTAAAATGGAGACATCTTCCTTTTATTTTATGAGAGGTATATAGTCCTATCTTTGGGGAGTCATATAATGTGAATATGTTTTCTTCAGGCCCTAGGTGGTATAAACAGTGATCCGATTCAGTACCGGACCAAAGGTTAGAGGTGGGAGCCACCCAGAAATGCCCTGAAAGAAACACCTGGAGCTCTAGTTCTAAGCAACTACTCATTGAAAATCAATCCTGCAAGGAAGCTTCCACTCTGCTAAATGTCAGGTCTTCGTGGGTCAAAACTGACTCCACAACAACTATGCTAGTTTTAATCCTAGCTGCAGGAGACTCTATAGTTAAATCTCCTTTACTTTTAGCAAATATCATTAATCTACTTATATGAAATCCCATTTGGGAAGCAAATTAAAAATGGTTACTCAACTTCTTTCCCCTGTAAATGTTCTCAGTAATGAAGGTAAATACGTGGTAGGCTATCTATTTTGTTTCTGCTCCTTTAAACGGCTCCTGTTTGCTGCTGAATTACGTTCGCATTTATCTTTCTGTCCTCAGATGTTGGGGTCCGCAGGGCCTCTTTGCATTTAGAATCACTTCTCTGCTTACCAGTCCAAATAGGTAATGTTTTAGTCTCTATAACTCTTCTAAATAACACTAACGGTGCTTGTGTGGTTATGTTTAAGGCACACAGGCAGATCTCTCTGAAATAAACTTCCATTTCTATTATTTGGGCTGAAATGGCTGCATGTTTGTCCATGTAAAAGAGTATAAAATCAGACATTTAAGATATTCTGATGCTCTGTTCCCTGCAAGATATATTTTAAGAGCTATGCCTTTAAAAATATTAGAAGCTACACTCAACATATCTTCTCCACAAAGTGTGTTACAGAAGCAAATTGAGATTATTTTTTTACTGTGAAGAACCTAGATTTGGTATTGTTTACCTGTGGTAATTTGTTGACTCCATAAACGATTTCTAAGGAATATGGGCAATGGCATTTTTAATTTGAGTCTAGCCAGTCTTAGAATTTTTTCACATTAGTTTGGGCTTAAGTAGCACAGGAACCTCCCCCCACAGAAGGGTTACAAGGAAGGGATGATTCATGCACGGTGCAGTATAGTGCCGGCAACACACACATGATCCCCCTAGTTTCTGGATGCTTCTCCCCTGCCCACTACCATGCCAACACTACCTGACAAATCCAGCTAGACAGGAGTACACACATTGGTACAGATGAAAATGAGGACTTGATGCCAGGGGCTTCAGTGGAGAGCAAATGTTTTGAGAATGATGAGGGGAATGGATGTACAAATATGCTTTTCACAATTGATGCATGTATGGATTGTGATCAGAGTTGTAGGAGCCCCTAATAAAACGATTTAAAAAAAGATAAGGGCTCTCTCACATGGAATCCAGGACAGCTGGACTCCTCAGAAACAGTAGTGGGAGGAGTGATAATTTGAGGGTAGGGGGATGACGGTGGCAGGGAGTTGGGGGTTGTGGAGAAAGAGAGAACTCATCACAAGGTTGGATATATGAGGTATATAACCCACCCCAAGGGGGATGAATAACAGAAAGGTGGGTGAAGGGAGACAATGGACAGTGTAAGACACAAAATAACAACAATAATATGTAATTGATCAAGGATTCATGAGGGTAGGAGGATGGGGAAGGAATGGGGAAAAAGAGATGCTGAGACCAAGGGCTCAAGTAGGAAGAAAATATTTGGGAAATAGTGATGATAACATATGTACAAATGTGCTTAATACAATTCAATGATGAATTGTCATAAAATTTTAAGAGCTCCCCCAATAAAATGATAAATAAAATAAATGCAAGATGCCCAGAGTATTAACATGTCCCAGATATTTTACAAACTATATTTATCCTAAGAAAAAATAGTACTCATTATTTATTGGAAATTCGGAAATTAACTGGAAATTATGTGTTTCCTTTGGCAACCCTATGGGAAAATAGACTTGAACACTGGCCTTGAGTAAATTACTTAATATCTTTCAGCCTCAGTGTTCTCATATGGGAAATTGGAATAATACTATCTAACCCATAGGGTCCTTGTAAAAAATTACTTGAGACCTTGTATGAAAAGTACTTAGCAAAGTTGCTTATCACAAAGTAAGCAATTGTAGCTAACTGTCCATTATTGCAATGACTCGAATGATTCTATTGTTCAATTGAAGCTTTTATTAAAGCATTCCTAGAAACATAATCCTCATATGGAAGATTGTGTCGTTAAAGGCTCCAGTGAGTCAAATAAAAAAAAAAACAACTGTTCTTATGTAATAAAGAAACCCTTATGGAAAAAAATGCAATATTCTGAAAAGAATCATACTTTACTTTCACCGTGTTAAATTTTCTTTGATTATATAGTTGCTGGCTTGTTGATTTCAAAAAAAAAGGAAAGAAAGAGAATGAAACAAAGAATAACTGCTCGCTTGGAGCCATGGTGTCGGTAAAGCAGATTGATTATGACCAAACAGTCAGAAGAATGGACACATGTCTCATACCGTAGAGAGTGCAACTTAGAAAATATGACAACACCAAGTCTTACTTACTTGGGGCATGTGTCTCAGGCTGAGTTTCCAGAGAAGCGAAACCAGTGAAGTGAATAGGTGTATCTGTAGGAAGACGTGTGTGCAGAGAAAATGACTGAACATTTTGTAGGAGGAGTCAAGTCCAAGTCCAGTCTGTTTTCAAGCTTATGAATCAGGTACCATATTGGAGGCTTTTCCTGAATCAAGCAGTTTTGGGGGCTGATGAGTCATGTCAGCAGGAAGAAGACAGCATAGTGACCGCAGAGCCAAATGCAATCAGGCTCAGCAGGTCAGATGACACCCTGCTATTGACTTCCAGGATCCTAAGGCAATGCAACAGATTATTGGCCCATGTCCAAAATAGAAGAGATCAATAAGCCAGATGCAGGATCCAAACAAATACAAAGCAAACAAGCTGCTCCACAACATCCACTTATTTTGGAAGAAGTCCATACCCTTGAAGAAACAGCCTTTCAGATGATCGCATCATGACTGTGACTCTAGTAAGGTTCTTGCATCCCTCCTTAGTTCTACAACTGATTGGTTTCTTATCGCAACCCATTATGAAGAGGAATGTATTGTGTTGGGTCAGGCCTGGGGAGGAAACCAAAACTCACTGAAGTAGATGCCGACTCCTCGCAACCCTACAGGATTGGGCAGAACTGCTCCCGTGAGTTTCCCAGACTGTCACTAGATCTTACTTGCCAAAGGGCACAGTCAAGTTGACATTGACCCATCTCAGCATGTTACTCTTAGAGAAGAACATCTTATTTTGAAAAATAAAGCATCAGTAGATAAGAGGCGGACCCTCAAAGATACGGAATGACACACTAGCTGCCAATTGCAGCAATTCTGAGAATCCCACAAGATGCGGCAACATCCCATTTTAGTATTGATGAGATTATTATGAGTTATTAATGATATAATTTACTTGATGACAACTAACAACAAAGCTTGGCAACTGTCTGTAAGAGATCCATATTTGTACCCATTCCAAAGAAAGGTGGCTCAACAGAATGCTTAAATTTTACTGCAATATCATTAGCATTGCATGCAAGTAAAATTTTGCTGAAGATCATCCAACAATGACTTCAGCAGTACATTACCAGGGAGCTGCCAGAGAATGAGACTGGGTTGAGTCGAGGGCATGGAACAAGGGACGTCATGGGGGATGCCAGAAAATCTTGGATGCAAGCAGAGACTACCAGAAGGCTGTCAACTTGTGTTAGATCAGCTATGCCAAGGCATTCAACTGGGTGAATAAGAGCCTGCTCTCGATGACTTCTGAAAGAGCACTCCACTGTGCTCACGCAAAACATGAGCTGTGCAAACAAAACAAGTCAACACTGCACGGTGTGTGTGCCAGGGTGTGTCATTTGCCTTACTTATTCATCCTGTATCCTGTGCAAATAATCAGAGAAGGTGGATAATATGAAAATGAATGTGGCATCAGGATTGGAGGAAGACTTATTAAGCACCTGTTAGATGCAGATGACACAACCTTATTTTCTGAAAATAAGAAGAATTGAAGCACTTGCTGATGATCAAATTTCAGCCTTCAGTATGAATTACAACCAAATATAAAGATGACAAAATCCTCACAATTGGACCAATAACATCATGATAAATGGAGAAAAGGATGAAGTTGTAAAGAATTTTTGTCTTCCTTGAATCCACAATCAATGCTCATACAATCAGAAATCAAGAGAGCAAAAGACCTGTGGTGTGCATTAGGTAAATTTGCTGCACATGAACCCTTTAGAGGATCAAAACCACAGAATATTACTTTGAGGGCTAAGGTACACCTAATCCAAGCCATAGCATTTTCCATTGCATAATATGCATGTGAAAGTTGGGCATTTACCATATATACTTGAATATAAGCCAACCGGAGTATAAGCCAAGGTACCTAATTATTACCTGGGAAACCAGAAAACCTGATTGACTCGAGTATAAGCCTAGGGTGGAAAATGCAGAAGCTTTTGGTGAGTTCCAATAATCAAAACAAATGAAAATAAAATTACTAAAAATTGAGACATCAGTGGGTTAATGTATTTATATATTTATTTTAAATAAAAACATAAATAAAAGGACAAGTCATTTAACATTTGTAAACCAGCACAGTAAGTGGAAAATAGGTTCAACAAAAACAATGAGGTATCAAGAATGATACCTTAAGAGTACTATTCCCTGAGCTCAATCAGCAACCAAGCTAAAATGTAAAGAGTTAAAATCCTTCAAAACTGGATTCCTCCTCATCATCAGTATCCCAGTGCAGAGCTTCAGTTGGTGTGAGGTCATCATAGACACTGTCCTCACAGAGATTGCCGTCATCACCATCACTGCTGTCATTTTCATACAGAGCGCAGTCTTCACTGCCATCCATAGCATTACTAATACTACATTTCTGGAAGGCATGTCCCACCATGTCTTCTGGAATGTCTTCCCATGCATCTCAAACCCACTTTGCTATGAACTCCATGTCAGGTTTCATGAGATTTCCTCCTTTTGTTAGTTGGGCTTGACCAGATGACATCCATTCATACCACATCCTTCCCACACGGTCTTTAAAAGGCTTATTCAAAGATATACATCATAGGATGGCTCTGATTGGTTAGATGTAAGTAAACAAACATTTAAAGCCTTGCAGCGTCAGCGGGGCTTTGGATGAATAGTGGAGAAATGCCAAACGTCTCTGGGGTACTACTGGCCCATGTATAAGCTGAACCCTAGTTTTTTAGCACATTTCTTTTTGTGCTGAAAAACTCTTCTTATACAAGAGTATATACGGTAGTTTAAAAATCCCCATGAATACTCAATATATTTGAATTTTTATTCTGGACTGAAGTAAGTGGAGAATATTTGTGGACTGCACATCTATCTACCGACTTTATCTCAGATTCCATGGACTCATATTTTTCTTCTACATCTTTCTTTTGTCTTTCAGGACTAAACTGAGATAAATAAGTAAAATTCTGTAGTGTTTTCTAGAATATGAGAAATATTTAGCACTATTGTTTCTCATATCTGAGAACAAATACTAAACATTTGGTGACAACAAACATTGTTTGGTTACAATTGTTTACCTATTTTCTGTTTTGTTTCCATAGTGTTTGGCTTTTTTTCTCTTTAAATATAGTTGCCAGAATTATATTTATTGTTAATGTTTTAAAACTATCTTTGCTTTTTAGAAGGAATGGTCACACTAATTTAGATAAAACTCAGTGAATATCTGAAGAAATGCATATGATGTAATCAAGTAGAAGAAGCATTCATAAGCAATGGCAATTAATGATTTTCTATCCATTTTGAATGTAATTCAAAATTTTTCAGGGTCCTTAAAACTAGTATGATTTGTGCTCTCATTCATTCTTTCACCAAATCAGCTGACACTCGTTCATTTTCATTTGTTAATTTGGGGTTCTTTGGCTTTCTAAGTCATGACACCATAGCTCCTGACCGAGACTTTTGCCCTGATTTTTTACCCATCTAGAATACTGCTTCCCAAAGAAATCTGCAATGATCATGTGCTCAATTGCCTCAGATTTTGAAAACATCAATATATACCAGTTCCACATATTGTTAAGATAAGCACTTGGTAAACTGGCCCCCATCTCTCTGTTTCTTCCCTCTTTGATTGCACCATCAGCTATTTGTATGTTCTTTGTTTTTTAAAATCATTTTATGGGGGACTCGTACAATGCTTATCACAATCCATACATACATCCATTGTGTCCAGCACATGTGGTGCCAGCATCATTCACAAAATGTTTGCTTTCTACTTGAGCCCTTGATATTAGCGATTCACTTTTCCCTTCCTTCTCTGACCCCTCCTTCATGAATCCTTGATAATTTATAAATTATTATTATTTTGTCATATCTTACACTGTCTGATGTCTCCCTTCACCTACTTTTCTGTTGTCCGTCCCCCAGAGAGGAGGTTTTAAGTAGTTCCTTGTGATTGATTTCCCCTTTCTGCCCCACCTTCGCTCCCCCTCCCGGTATCGCCACTCTTGCCACTGGTCCTGAGGGGATCATCTGTCCTGGATTTCCTGTGTTTCCAGTTCCTATCTGCACCAGTGTACATCTTCTGTTCTAGCCAGATTTGTAAGGTAGAATTGGGATCATGATAGTGGGTGGTGGGGAGGGGATTTTAGGAACTAGAGGAAAGTTGTATGTTCTATCTTTGCCACGCTGCACCCTGACTGGCTTATCTCCTCCCTGTGAACTTTCTGTAAGGTGATGTCCGGTTCCCTACAGATGGCTTTGGGTCCCCAATCAGCACTCCCCCTCATTCACAGTGATTTGATTTTTTTCCCCTTGATGCCTGATACGTGATTCCCCCCCCCCCCCCACCAACATCCTATGTTCATACTGACTGGTGTGCTTCTTCCATGTGGGTTTTGTTGCTTCTGAGCTAAATGGCCACTTGTTTACCTTCAAGCCTTTATGACCTCAGATGCTTATCTTTTGATAGCCTGGCAACATCAGCTTTCTTCACTACATTTGTTTATGCATCCATATGTCTTCATCGATCACATCAGGAAGGTGAGCACAAATGATACGATTTTTTTCTTCTTTGATGCCTGAAACCTGATCTCTTTGATACCTCGTGATCACACAGGTTGGCATGCTTCTTTCATGTGGACTTGATTTCTTCTCATTTAGGGAGCCGCTTGTTTAACTTCAAGCCTCTAAGATCCCCAGACACTATATCTTTTGATAGCTGGTCACCATCAGCTTTCTTCACCACATTTGCTTATGCACCCTTTTGTCTTCAGTGATTGTGTTAGGAAGGTGAGAATCATGGAAGGTCAGTTTAATAGAGCAAAGTGTTCTTGCATTGAGGGTGTACTTGAGTGGAGGCCCAATGTCCACCTTAATACTTAACCTATAAATATATGCACATAGATCTGTTTCTCCATCATCATAAGTATATTTACATATGTACATACCTGTATTTAGACCTCTATAAATGCCCTTTACCTCTATTTCTCTATTCCTCTATTTCCTTTTACTTTGCTTTTGTCCCACTATCATGTTCAGCCTTTATTTGGGTTTCAGTATTTCCTCTCGGTTACAATACCCTTGATCAAGCCCTATCAGGCCGCTTACACCCTCCTCACCACCAATGTACAATCAACTTTTTTTCATGGCATTTATGATTGTATCATTTTTACTGTGTATTAACCTGTATGAATTGTCTTTCCCCCACTTGACTAGAAATAGATGAGTTCTGCTATTCATATTTGTACCCGTAGCACATTGGAAAACAATGGTTGGTGTTCAATATATATTTGATAAGTGAGTTTGATATTAATCTCTTCCTTGCTCTTATTCTATTACTCAGGGATCATAATGTCCAAAGATACTAAGTTATATTTTATCTTATACTACTTTTAAGTGTTTGCCTTATTTATTTAACTGGGCTTTGTGTTTATTAGCGTTTTCCTGTATAATATAGAAGTTACTAGCTAGATGTGGCTATTTAAATTTACCTTAAGTAAAATAAAGTAACATTTAAATTGCAGCTCATAACTTCAAATACAAGTGTTCAATAATTTGATAATGATTTCCAACTTAGGTGGTTTAGATACCAACCAATTCCATCATCACACAAACACAAAGTGATGTTCTAAACACTGCTCTTCTCCATTATAGCTTTGCATTGGAAGACTTCTATCTAACTAATTATATTTTCATTTTCTATTCTGTGCCACATCCAATGGGTTTAAACCTAATTTCTTAAACGTGATCAGATTCTAATCTTCTCTTTCCTTGTGTTATACGTTTCTCTAACCAAAGTAACGTTGAAAAAAAATGTGAGCAAAGAATTTTGGAATTGTTACTTCAGATTCTCTTCCTTCACAAATTGGCATTTTGACCTTGAGTAGAGGATGGTAAATGAAGAAGACATTCAGAGCTGGAATGCTTTCAGCACTTGACCTTTCATTCCTTTCTATTCTGAATTGTGTTTAAGGTATAATAAAGTGGTGCTGTCTCTGTCTAGCCAGGCTTTGTCTAAAGCACATTGTTAGGGCTTTGATATCATATGCATGTGTACCGCAAGCGCAGCATTATTTTTGATTTACAAACAGAAACATGGCTGTAAATATTATAATCATCTCATCAGTGTGAGAGCACAGAACATCAAAAAGAGGTTTATGACAACAGTGAAACAGACTTTGCACAAACGTAAACTTAAACACATTGGTTCTGATTTATGGTTTGGAGCTCAGTCTTGTGCCATAGCATAAATTAATATCACCTGCTACATTCTAGCCTATTCTGTGTTATATCTTTAAAATAATTGCTACGGACTGTATTTATTTTAGTAGTCTGGTAAGGGCTGGAGGAAAGCTTATTAACAAGCTGCAATATGTAAATGACACAACCTTACTTGATGATAGTAAAGGACTGGAAGCACTTACTGATGCAGGTAAAGGATTGCCGCCTTCAACATGGATTGCAATTCAATGTAAAGAAAAAGAAAATCCTCTCAACTGGGGCAATATATAACATCAAAATAAATGGATTAAAGACTAAAATTGTCAGAAATTTCAGCTCACTCACTGGGATTCCACAATCCATGCTGATGAGAGCAGTAGTCAAGACATCAAACTATGTGTTACAATGTGTAAATCGGATGTACAGGGCCTCTTTTCACTGGAGAAAAGATATTACTCTGAGGACTAAGGTATATTGGTTCCAAGTCATAATGTTTTCAAGTGATTCACCTGCGCGTGAAGTTGGACCTTGAATAAGGAAGCCGGAAGAAGAATGGATGCCCTGGAGTTCCGGTGCTGGTGAAGAATGCTGAAAGTTTGCCCCATGTACTGCCAAAGAAACAAACAGCTCTGTGTTGGAAGAAGGACAGACAGTTTATTCCTCAGGAATGAGGATGGCAAAACTTGGACACATGTATTTGGGAGACGTTGCCAGGGAAGATCCTTCCCTGTGACAGAACATCATGCCTGGTCTAATGATGGACATTGTAAAGGAGGATGACCTTTCACCTGATGGATTGACACGGTGGCTACAATGACTAGCTAAAGCACGACAATACTTTTGTGGATGCCACAGGATCAGTCGGTGTTTCATTCTGTTGTACATAGTGTCACCATGAGATGGAACTGACTTGATGACATCCAACAACAACACTAAGAGGGGTTGTAGGGTTCTCTTTTGTGGTGGTGGGGGGAGGGGAGATGACGCTTTGGTACCAGTAAACGAGCCTGGGTAGAACCGTGGTAAGAACCTCAGTTGCTAAGTGGAAAGTGGGCAGTCCTTTATTCCTCAGTGTATTCTAGAGAGAAAGTGTGCAGCCAAGATTACACTCTAGAAAACCCTATAGGAAAGTCATATACTACCACATGGGATAACTCAGAATTGGAAATTCAAGCTGATGGAGCACAACAAAAACCATAGCATTGATGGTGAAGCAGTAAAAGACTGTGTGGAAGAGAGTCCTAGCTCCCACTATTGTAGCTGGTTGAACATGGGCCTGGTATTTAAACAAATAGATTGATCCATGTAAAGCAAATTTATAGAGACATTTATTTATATATTGTGTAGAAAATCCTTAGGAAAATTATTTTACTATGAAAAGTGATATTTTCATTATTATTTATTTTCCTCTTAAAAATACATCCATAAATTTGGGTCCCAGTAAACTATTTCCAGATCTTTCTGGTCCCAAATAATTATGTTAAATTCTTTTATTGTTTAGCATATAATCCAAGATAAAACTCACTCCCAAGAAGTTGATTCTGACTCACTAGACTCTTTAGGGCAAAGTAGAGCTGCTCCTTTGGATTTCTAAGACTGGAAATCTTCACACTAGCAAAGAGCTATTTCTTGTCTCAAAGCAACTGATGGACAATCCACTTGACATGTATCAGCCCAGTGGTTAGCTCATGCAGAGTCAGGCTCTTGTTTAATACTTAGTACTTATATATTATTATTATTTTGCAATAGTATAATTGTCTTCTTTTATTGATAAAATTTGAGATTGGGTTGTTCTGTAGTCTTTTCACTGGTTTTGAGGAGTAAACAAATTGCTTCTATTAATCGGGAGCTACTTCTTGAACTTAGGGAGGGATAGACTCCATCCAGATGGATGGAGCCATTTGTGAGACATCAGGTACATTTTTCATGTGTCCTGGAAATAGTAAGTGTTCTATAGATGGGAAGAAAAGAGACTTGCATTTATCTTTAGATTGTTCCAGGAGATTTTAGCAGAGACAGCATGATTGCTGTCCTTCGCTGTCTCTATTTTCTCTCATTTTTTCTTTTAACATCACTGGCCATATAGAACTTAATTCTGTGTAATGAGCTCTGTGCCCAGTGTTTTGTTTGTCTTCCGTGGTGTTTTCATTGTTTTCTTTTTAAGAAGACACTGATACCTTCCGCTCGTCTTCCTTTTCGCTCTTTCTGTTTAAAGAATTTGATGATAAAAGCTTGATCTTCAGCATCCTATAGTCACTTGAGAGAGTTTTGAAGATTAGAGTCAATTATTTTCATGTTTGAACAGTAAGACATCCTGATGTTGGTATCATGGTGAAAACAGAGCCAAGATGCTAACTCTGGACTGCTTGGTTTTAAGAGTATTTAATGTGAGAGAAAAAAATGTTAATTACCTTGTATCACTTACTTTATCTTACATATTGGAATAATTATATCAAACCTAATCATTTCAGCATACACAGGATAACTATGATTCAGAAATAACTCAAGATCATCTCACAGCATGACCAACAACAAAAATCAATGACATTTTCATCTTACAACTCCAAGTTCAAGTCTCCTCTTCACAGAAGGCTTTTGTAAGTACATACCTGCCTCCCTTCTAGACTTCACTGATTATTGTGTGCATCTCTCTCCTAGCATATAAGAGTCACTATGTATTCTGACTTACCTTTTTTATCTGATTTTTCTCCCTCGTGAGATGCTAATCTCTAAATGTCCCAAATCTATCTTTTTACAATATTGAATGCATTATGCTGTCTTATACAATGCTTTAATATAACAACTTCTATACACATTTCATTTTAAAATAATGATTTGACAATTTCTACAGTTCTTATAAAATGATAAAAATCATAAAAACAAAGCAAATATTTATACACCCAGATAAATATGAATTTTAGCATTTTGAGGTACCTTGAGGTTATTCCATTACTTTCTCTCCTTGTGTTTCGAAGACGCAAGCACAGATTCTCACAAAGGTGATGCCCAGATACGTGCACGGTTCCACGCTTGCTTGTAGTACTAGTGCCACACTGAAGATCAACGCTCTTCCAATGTGTTTTACATTAACACTATATCACATTACATGAAAGCTCATTTAGACTGTTTTCACAGTGCACCCCATTATATTATCTCTCTGTTTATGTATGTCATAGATATCTGTGCTTCATATATAAAAAGAGTGAGGTTATTATGTCCCGTCAGTAATCAATTTTCACTCCCTTGGAAATGATATTACCCTTCTTTGAATGCATATTGTATACATAAGTATATATCATAAATTACTCAAAAAGTTTTATTGTATGTGAGCATATAACATGGTATAATATCTGAGGCACACATTTTCATTGAAAAAATATAGATAATCTAAAGGCATGATAATGATCCATGAAAAACATTAAATGTGTATATTAACATTCCCATATTATAATAACATTGAAGTAAATAATTAGCTAACAAAATCCCATTGGAGAACTAAGCCAAGATTTTATCATATATGGTTCAAAAATCACATACCATATATATACTTGAGTATAAGCCAACCCAAATGTCAGCCGAGGCACCTAATTTTATCACAAAACTGCATCAAAAACGTGCTGAAAACTTGGCTTATACACAAGTATATGTAGTAGTTATTTTCACTATTAGCTTCATATTCTGATCCTATCAACTACACAGTGATCCACCCATACATATACATAAAGAGAGAGAATACTCATACCGACAAGTTATAATAATCATATATAATACAATAAGGGTTCCTAGGGGGAGGGCGGGGGAGGGAAAGGATGAAAGTACTTGATTACAAAGAGTTCAAGAAGAAAGAAAATGTTTGAAACTGATGATGGCAGTAATTGTGCAATTACGCTCAGTCTAATCGAGTTATTAATTGTTATACTATCTGAAAGATCTAATAAAATAATTAATAAAACAAATAATAAAATCAAATTTTATAAATGAATGGGATAGTCTTTCAAAAATATTACCCATCATTGAGAATATGGTTATACACTTACATAATTTAAAAAATCTCTGAAGCAAAAAGGTACTCAGGTAGTGATGTAGCCCAGAACCTTCATTTAATAATGAAAGAACTAAAATTCTAATAAAAATATCGCCAAACTATGGAAACACTAAAAAATGACACTGAGATTGCAATGCCATTCCTGAGATCCTGGAAGCCGTGGTTTTTGTTTGGTTCATTCTAGGCAGTGCCTATTAGCTAATAATAGATTGGGTGGTAAAGATGCCCTTGGAGACTTTGAGCAACTTGAACTCTTCTACTTCCCTGTGAAATTGCCTCTGTCATTTCTAAGTTTTTAAAAATCACTTTATCCTTTTTCTCACACTCTTGTCATTTCTCTTAATGCCTGGCCATAGTCCTTCAGCTTTATGGTTTTGCCTGCACTGAGCTATACTCAAGCCTGTAAATTATAATCTGTGATTGAAGTCAGATAATTGAAATAAAAAGCAAAATAAAAACCCAAACACTATCAGAATGTTTCCTGCATATCAAGACTAACTATGCACGGCTTGAAGGCACACGAGACTTTGTAATGAGTCGAATGCATTACATGCTGACTCCTATCTTCTTTGCCCTTATATTTAGCCTTAAAATAGATGCAAATATTTACCAGTTTTGAAATTGAATTTATTCTATGTTCATAATGTCTAGAATAATTTACAGTTATCTGTTGATCCCTTTTTATGGTATACCATATTAAAGGTAGAGATGTCTCTCTCCAGATGAGTCATTTTGTTTAATTTGACTTTTAGATATTGTTTGGGGGTGGGGAAAGATTGACACTTTTTGTATTCTGTTTCCCTCTTAATGTGAATTGAGTAAAGACTTAGTTTTTGGTCTTCCATGAAACAATCCATGGTTTTCCATGAAACAATCCATTGTTTTCCATGAAACAATCCATGCACCTTCTGTCGCAAGCCATTGATGGCAACCCCAGAACATAATACACTGATCCCACTTCCTCCCTGCAGGTATCATTTCCATTGCTCATAAAATGAATTTTAATAGAGTGAAAATATATTGTCTTGATGGAAATATTGTATTTCAAACTTTCCTTAAATGAGTAATTTTGTATTTGTCTATCCCAGTGAATATGCACCTGGATGGAGTACACCATTCAGTCTATGTATTATCAACTACTTACTGAACACTCAGCTGGCACTGTGCTAGACTCACACAGACAGGGGCTTCAGAGCCAAACTCACTGACGTTGAGTAGATGCTGACTCATGGCAGCCCTGCAGGACAGGGTAGGGCTGCCCCTGTGAGTTTCCTAGAATGTAACACATTCAGGAAGTAGAAAGCTCCAACTTTCTCTTGGGCTTCAGAAAGTTCATGAAAATTGCATTATATTTTACCTTTACCCACAGACTTTTTGAAGTCCCATGATAGTGAGATCCAAAGGTTGCTTTTGTGCAATGTGTCATCCTTCCTCAAACCAGCCTTCTGAATGAGGAAGTACATTCATTTTTGTTGCATAAGTCCAAAAAAAATTTAGATGCCTTAATTATTTAAGTAAATTGTCTAAAGTCCTACAGATCAGAAGTGGTAGTACTTAATATGAATGTAAATTTTCTAACTTCCAGTGTGAGAATCATCTTTATTGTACCAGAACTAGGAAGTTCTTGATATCTTCAATCGTTCTCAAGATATCAAGAGACACGGAGAAGCCACGGGCTTGTTTTCTGGAACAGCACTATGGATAGATCATTTCACAACAATGGTTATGTCCGATGTTCAATGCACTACTTAATGCTGCATCCACAAACCACATGCAGTCAGTGAGCACTATAGGAATAGTGTTATTAAGAAGCTTAGTTTTTACTTGTATATATTTTAATTATTGTATTCATAAATATAGAATAGCACATGTGATCATTTTTACTGAAAAGCTGATAGGGGAATGGGCAACGTACGTGCTTTTATCCAAAACATCTTGAGAAATCATGAAATGGTCTAAGAAAATCAAATGAACATTTCATGTTAAAACTATAAGGTCAAACCTAGTCATGGATTGCTTATGATTGAAGTAGTACCCAGGTGCTTTGATCACTGGGTACTTGATTTAGATGTTTGAGAACATAATGAAATATATATTTTCCTATTCATTAATTTTCTATATCCAAATTCTCTATATGTGAAAATTATATTCAGATATCAGAAAAGGATGCATTAAATAGGTTTCAAATTAAATTAAACCCCCCAAAATAGATATTCTCTAGTTCAGGGGCCTTTTATTTTAGAAGTGGAATTTCAGGTACAAATAGAGAACCTATTGACTTCCTCGTGTCTACATAATGAGTCAGCTGCCAAGTGAGGTTGAGAGGTCAAATCTCTGCGCTCCCAGATTAGAACTCTTGAGAGTACCCCCAACACTTCACTGACCTTAAGACTTGTCACACCCACTTAAGCTTCCTGCCATGCTTACTTTCAATAAAATAAAAGGTATTTTCTTCAATCATTCTTTCTCTTATCTGTGATGGCAGGTAGATTGAACAAGGTGAAACACTAAAATGAGAAAGAAACGTGGTATTATAGTTTAGATAAACTCCTTTCAAGAAGAAACCAAGATGGATAGCGCATAAAATTACCAAGCCCCTGAACAAGGACATTCCTGCTGTCTCTCTCCTTCAATGTATAACTCCTGGGAAATTTAAAATTCTCCTGCAGACTCATAAAAGTGTTCTGAGGCTTCTTGATGGTCTGTGTCATGGTATCTCTGCACATTTATTATGAAATAGAAGTGATCACTAGCATATATAGCAGCTAATTTTTAAATAGCACAGTGTTTCTCGTATTGTTCGCTGTGGAGGACAGGCATGTCAGGGGCGCGGTCTGCAATGGCATAGATAACAGTCCTAGTTAGCTTTACCATGGAATCTGGCTCTTGGACATCAGTCCTAAAGTCAAGGTCAAAATCCATTGGACATGGGTATATTTAAAACAAAACCTATGTGTCATCACCACATAGATTCCCCGGTACAGATCGAATGGGGAGACCAATATCTAGTTCTGCCACGTGTTATTCTCCTTTCCTCTACCCGAGTACTTGTGTGTGCAAGAAGGCGAAAATAGTGTATTTGAATTGGTAACTGTGATTGTTCCGTGAACTTCCTCTACTAAACGTAGTAACAGTCTTTATATTCTATAGTCAGGGAGATAAAATTGAACACCATCCATTTTATTCCCTGAAGCCTAGCTCTTCAAACTGAGAAATGAAATGTTTACAGCACTCATTGCTGGGTTAATCAATGTCGGGTATGGGTCCCCAACAGTAGAACCAGTCCTTAGGAACGACTTGGCGATGATGGCAAATAATGACAGACAAATAGACAAGCAACACACAGGAGCTCCATGCATATATATTGGGGCTTACAGATCTTTCAAAAGGCATGTGCACCATATAACGAATATGTAATATAATCAGTGGGCAATGTCATAAGCACGTAACATAATGGACAGGCAATGAAAATTACTCAGCATCTTGACCTCATGCTGGTTGACCTTGAATGCCCCTGAGTCCTCCCCAGATGCCAGAAGAGGGTTTGCTACATTTTGGTGTAGGTTGGGCTGTAGAAACTGATGGCTCTTATTGACAGATAACCAGGTACAGTGATGATCCAGACACAGGAAGGAGTCATCTTTTATGACAGTTCCTTTATGGGGGGGTTATTGGACAGTGTTCAGTCATGAGAATGTGTACTAAGATTTGTTTATATCTCTCTCTCATGAGGATGAGAGGCTTCCCCAACTGGAGTTGGCTTTCTAGACCCATAATTATAAGCACAGAGGATTTATCTGCATTGCATTCACATCCAAACCCATGGTCTACCACAAACATGATAGAGCCATGGAATCAGGTTAAAATACATAGAGATGCTCTGTAATCTCACGTTATTAAGAATTAAAGGTCACAAGAAAGCAGCACACCAGCATGTGTGATCATGAGGTATTGGTGGGAAAAGGTATCAAAATTCAAAAACAAGCAACCCAGGTGACATGAAGGAACATAGGCCAGGTGGAGACCCCAAACCCATCCGTAAGACAATTGGACGGTCACTCACAGAAGAGCCACACAGAAAGGATGGTATGTCCCAGAGTTCAGCATAACACTGAGGAAACACACAACTACCCTGTAGTTCTTTAAAATCTCCTGCTCCTACTATTCTGCCCCTAGTTTTATCTCAGTAATCTTGTTAGTCCTGCATATGTACATGGGTACAGCCAAGATCTTTCGATGCTTGGAATTCAAGGTGGATTATCCCCTCAGGAGCAGTAAGGAGAGTATTGACTTCCTGAGGATATGAGATGAGAGGGGAGATGGAAGGGAGAAGATGGAACAGAAAGATATGGTGCCTGTATAAACCCACTCGAGGAACGAACATCAGAATTTAAGGATAATGGATACATGGACGGTATGAGTTAAAGCAATAATAATAAGAATAATATATAACGCATTGATGAATCAGGGGGCTGGTAGGGTGGAAGAGGAAGGGGAAGAGGGGGACTGATATTAAGGATTTCAAGACGAATATAAAATATTGAAAATGAGGAAAACAAATGTACAAGTATGCTTGATCTAATGGGACTATGGATTGTAGCTATATCTGTAAGATATGAAATAAGAAATAAAAGGTTTAACAAAAAGATACAGACAGCCATGCGGCTCAGACAAAGCAAAGAGATGCCAGGGGCATCTGTCCTCCCACATTGGAGCTGCTTGCTCTGGTCCAGAATCATAGATCGGCTCTCCAGGTGTGGATTTGAGGGTTACCACCGTGCACTCCGGAAACCATGGACATCATGCACACTTTCATGTTGTGCCTTAGAAAGCTGAAGCACGTTTGTGACATGCTACAGTGAGCTGGGCCTTCTTGCTTCTGGACTCATTTGGTATAGGTCAGAAAGGAAGTCAGTAAAGCTCTAGCAAGGGCACTCACTAGACAAGTCTCTTCTTTCCAGTATTTATCTGTAGCTTATTCACTTGCGAGTTCCGCTCACTAAGAACCCAGACCTCATCATGGGTTGTGGTTACCAGGCTCCTTCAGAAAAGCTGAGGTGCTACCATTGAACCATTGTCTCTTAAGCCTGACCTCTCTGTTCCATTCTGCTTGATTGTTGTTTCCTTTCTGAGCTGCATCCCTACTTTGACGACTTCCTCTAGGCTCCCTGGCTTTGGGGCTACATTTACAAACAGGGTGACACTGTTCTTCTTTGTACTTTTCTTCAGGGTCCACGTTGTGTTCTGGAGCAATGTGCAGGCGGAAATTGAGAGGAGGGAGAAAGAGCAACAGATAAATAAAAGGAGAGAGAGAGAGAGAGAGAGAGAGAGAGAGAGAGAGAGAGAGAGAGAGAGAGAGAGAGAGAGAGAAAGAACACGAACCAGCCCTTGGACCTGAGGGGTCCACCCTCTGGCAATATCTCTGAAAATATTCTGTTTTCTTTGTTAGGTTTGCAGTATCTGACGATGCTTCATTGATATGCATAAGGTTTTCAGGGGTTTCTTCCTTCAAACTGGGTAGCACAGTTGTTCTTCATTGTCTGTTCTTGGTCGTGCTTGGATCTGCGATCAGTGCTTACGGTAACAGCAGTCCAGAGATAAAAAAAAATTTTTACAGTAGGTAAATTTGCCACACAAGACCTCTCTAGAGTATTGAAGAGCAAGGATGTTACTTTGAGGATTAAGGTGTGCCTGACCCAAGATGTTGTTCTCCATTGCATCATAGGCAAGTGAAAGTTGGACATTCAATAAGGAAGAGCGTACAGGAATCAATGTGTGTGCATTTTGTTGTTGGGGAAGAATATTGAAAGTAGTATGGACTGCAGAAAGAACAAACTGACCTTATAAGCAGGCAAGTGTGTTCCTTAGAGGTCAGGACAACAAGATTTCTCCTTACAAACTTGGAACATATTGTCAAGAGAGACCAGCTCTTGGAGAAAGAGATCAAGTTGAAGGGCAGCAAAAAAGAGGACGACCCTTGATGAGCTGGATGACATAGTGGCTGCCCCCAGGGGCTCCGACGTGGGAACAATGGTTAGGAAGGCTCGGGGTGCAGTGTTGTGCTCTGTCGTGCATAGGGTTGCCATGAAGCAGAGCTGATTCACTGGAACCTAGTAACATCGAGGTCAAGCAAGTCTGCAGAATGGGCAACAGAACTTTGGGGTCTAGCAAAAGAAATTCCCACATAGGCTTTTGATTTGAGTCATCTGTTGGACAACCCAGCAATGCTGCTGTGGAGGAGAATACATGGGTCTGAATCTTAGCAATGAGGTCAAGGCAATACATCTGAATTGTAAATATGACAGAAGTGAGAACAGATAATCTGTATGTCAAGCATGGCTTTATTGTAATATGACAAGAAAAGAGAGTTAAATATTGCATCGATGAGTGCAGAAGTGCTTACTGAATTTGCTATCTAGTATCAGGCCTGGGAGCCACCACATCTGCTACGCTTTGGCTGGCAGGAGACTTGAGTCTTCAGTGACAGGAAAATAGGTTAATGCCGTCAATTGTCCCGGCTCATTTTAACCTTATCTGCTAGCATATTTGCATTGTCCTTTTATAGAAACACAAAAACAAAGGTACATGAAAGAGGAAAGAGCAAGCAAAAGTCATTTCTTGCGGGGATGAAAGCGCCTGCCACAAAAGCTTAAGAGTAACAGGAAAAGGAACCAATGTAACAGATACCGAGAACTAACAATGGTTATTAGACTATACGGGAAGATGTCCATGTTCCAGGCTTCTATGTTCTGTGTTCTTTACATCAATAAAGTCATGCAATCTCCACAACAGATAGCAACTATTTTTATTCACATTTTACATATGGGGATCATGAGGCTCAGGGAATTTCAATGTATCCAGTGATCTAGCTATTTATTGGTGGGAAGGAAATGTTTATTACATTTACTGCAGCATGCTTTGTGACCTAAATTTATTATCTCCTATCACTCTGGTAACATTGCAAGTGTTGAAATGGAAAAATATGAAAGGAGAAGGCATTGGTTGAGTCCCACATGGTCCATGGGTTCAATATGTAAGGATTCTTTATTTTATGGAATCTCAAGGGTTTTCATTTCTAGAACATACCAAAGCTTCAGTGAGATATTGCACATGAAGTAGGATATGGTATCGTCCAAGACATATTCATTCCTTTTTCTACTAGTGGATGTAATTGAAATACTTGAAGAAATTGTACAGAAGAAGCATTTGTAGAAATGTATTCAGCAAATCGGAGCAAAAAAGCCCATCCCAAGGAAAAGGACCATGGTGTCATAATATTACAAAGGGATAGAATTGTGTTGCTGTGTTATGTAAAAAGTAACAAGGAAGCACTGTGAAAATGTTTTCAGTTTAAAGGAAACAATTATACCTTTGAAATATTTGTTTTTCCCTTGATAGGAAGTAAGTTTAAGTATAAATTTTATGTGACAGATACAATGGTATGATGGGCTGTAAGCTGTGGTAATTTATTTGATGGTTTTATAGTGAAGTTGGTGTCTATGTGTGAGAGAAAGGACAACAAGAAGAGCGCTCATCAAGAGTGTTTTTCGGGTTTTTAGGCTCAAGGAAAAGCATTCAACTAGACCTAATTGGTAGGCATTGTTCATGGAGTTTTAGGCTTTGTGTTTGATTCTGCACGTGCAGGGAGACCTATATGCGATGTCATTTCTATTATAAATCAAAAGTAATAAAAAAGTCCATTTTAGGGGAAATAAGTGTGATGTGTGCAGCTTCTTTATGGTCTTTATAGTTCTGGCTGGCCCAAAGTGCCCCGTATTTCCTGCCACACAGCTGTCAGCCTCGGAAGAGGGAAAGGCGTGCGTCCAAATCAATGCTCACTGCATCTGGTCTCTGTGTCCTTTCGCGAGGAAAGGTGAAGCTGGGGTAAAATCTCTCCTCTTTTTGTGAGCAAGAGCGCAGAATGAGTTCTTTTTACAACAATACCCCAGCCACCCTCCTCTGAGAAGAGTTTCCTAGGAGTCTCGATTCCGGAGATGATGCACAAAGCAGCTGAAATGAATGCTGCTCCAAGCTGGAAATGAATCAGAACAAAACTGAGCAAACTGTAATGCTCCTGAGAGCAGAAACGAGCCAGAGATGAAAAATGGCTCTCCCACCCACAGCTAATATGCCCCACTAGTTCCTATGGGATATGTTTGTTTGTTTGTTGTGGGTTTTCTGTCTTGTCTAAAATTCATAGAATCGTTGAATGTAAATATACGTTAAAATACAAATAAATAGATAAATAAAACTAAATTCAAAAGTGAGAAATTTGAGATTACTAACCTTGCCAAGTGTTACACAAAGGTATTGCTTTATTTAAAAAAATGGAATAAAAGCAAATACTTTATGACGTTTTATACTCCTCCCTCACCCCCAAATATTAAGAAACATCACCATTCCTTAATTTTCTGGTTGGGTAGAAAAGAACATAGATTTCAAAGAGGTCAGCCTCATTTTTCTTTCTTCCCCATTGGCTGCCTAGTCAACTTCAGATAAGTTTTAGTTTCTCTGGACAATTTGAAAGTCATTCTCTCAGACTGAATTCTCTGTCAGGTTGTTATTAAGACTGGTCTGCTGATTAACAAGATCTGTGTTTTGGGAAAAAGAATTCTTAGATCCTAAAAGAAGGTTGGTCAGACTCTGTTTTCATATCATTAACAGTATAATACTTAATTCATTTCCACTGGGAATTCTGATGCTGAATTGAAATAACTACCCAACTCACTAACTCTGAATTATGTTTAGGGGATGTATTAGTCTGGGTAGACTAGAGAAACAAATTCATAGTTACTCATATATATAAAAGAAAGAGGTTTATATACAAGAACAATTGAATATTGAGAAAACATCCCAGTCCAGTCCAGATCAAGTCCAGAAGTCCAATATTAGCCCATATGTCTGATACCAATCTATAAAGTTCTCATCAGACTCACAAAATACATGCAATGATGCCGATTGCAGGAGGATTACAGACCAGTGGGATGAAAGTGTTGTGGATCCATTGGCTTTGTACCATCTCAGTGCTGGCAGGGGTCTCTACGTGGCTTCTCTGGCTCCAGAGGTCAAGGTACATCAGGGTAGATCCATGTGGCTTCTTCATCTCCCAGGGTGTAATGCCATTTGTCTTGTCACTTCTCAGGAAGTGAGAGGAGAGTTAGAAGTGTCTTCTGTCTCCAAGAAGGAAATCCAGGAGTTCCCAGAATTCTCAAGAGAAGGCCATGCCCACACAGAGACCTCATTGATTATATCTTGATTTACAGGCCAGACTCCACCCCTTCACTCATAATCCTACCAAATTGACACCAGATTATGTAACTACCACAGGGGATAAAAATGCCAGAATTTTAAAACATTCAAAGTTCGAGAATTCCTCCAATAATTTTCAAGAATTATCTCTTTTTTTAAAAATTGTTTCCATTTTATTTATATGAGGGGGTTTCTAAATGCTTGTGGAAATGTTCCACTAACTCTTTATTGTATTTTTGTGTGAATTGTTTATGTTCATGTGTGTACATCTATTTATATGTGTATATGTAAACTATGCCATCTGAAAATACATAAATGATATTTCCTCAAAATTGTCCTCACATAAATTTTAAGAAAATATCTGCAGGAAGGCATATATCTACTTAATAGTGATGTAAGTGATTTAAGAGCATTTCTTTTATTTTATTTTACATGAATATTCTATAGTTTCAGTTTAGTTCTATAAAAATTCATTCTATCGATGCATACCAGTGGGAAGAAGGGGTGATCTCTTCAACTGGCTCCAGGCACTATAGCATCAGACAATGAGGTATTAAGAAATCTACAGGAACTCTGAACTAATGTTAACCTGCTGGTTATTAAATTGCCATTATATGCTTAGCATAGCATGAGGTATGTGACATGTATTAAAAGTAAATGAAAATATATAATTGCTATTCATTGGAATTCCTACCTCTTGCACGAAACCATGAAGATCTCCATGAACTTCTTCCTTGTAAAACTGAAAAAAATACATATTTTTAAAAGATAAAGAAATAGTCACAAGCCTATAGAGAAAATGAAGAAACATTTATTTTTCTGTGGTGGGTTATGAACTCTGGTAGCACAGTGGTTACACGTTGGGCTGCAAACTGAAAGGACACAAGTTCAAAACCACCAGAACCCTCTAAGAGAAAAAGACAAGGCTTCTCTCCCCTTAAACAGTTACAGTCTTGGAAGTCCTCCAGGGAAGTTCACTCACTGCTATAAATAGCATGCATCTGATTCTGCATCAACTGGATTGCACTGATAGTTTTGTTTTTTTATAAATTTTTTACTGTGGGTTAGGAATTGGCCAGCTAAATATAAGATGAGCATTTTGATCTCACCAATTAGTCCACGGGCAAAAGATGAGGCTCTCTGATCCAGTATGTGCAGCCACAGAGACCCCAAGGGACAGTCCTCAGTCTCATAGGTGGACATGAGTCAAGGTTTAAATGAATTTAAAGCAATTTTGTACAAAAAAACAACTTTTCTGGATTTAAACCAAGACACATTCTCTTCTCTTTTTCACCTTAAAGCGATGGGAATTCTACCCCCAGACTGTACCACCAGACACACAGAGGTCTCTTTCCTCCATACACTAGGCAGAGAGCTTCCTGGGAGGGGCAGGGCCTGCTCATTTCTAAGGCTTCCTCAGCCAAATGTTGGCTAAAATGAAAATCTGAGACTATAACCAAGAAGTATGAGAAATTTTCTTCCATTTAGTGTCTATTCAAGGCTCAGCACTTCACCTTGAGTGTGGTGTGTTTTTGACATAACTTGAGTCCTATCCGTCTTGTCTTGTGAGATCAGTGGTTCTATGCTAGGGAGAGGATTGATAACCTGTGTAGCTCTGAGAAAATATTTAAATTCTTCAACTTGCCCAATGAACCAACTCTTAGAATATGAGATATTGTCAATGGATTTTGAAACATGCTTTATAATGAACTGTTTTTTCTGTCCTGGAAATGTTTCATTTGAGCTCTCTGCTCTTACTAAAGCACCCTACCCCAACAAGTATCAGTTAACTTCTTCTTATTTCCTTTGGGGAAAATAGCAGGCTAAAAATTGAGCCCACACTTTGAAGAAATCTGTCAAAGTCTTTCCGCATCACTCCCACTGATCTAGAAAGTCCCCTCAGGTGTGACCAGCTCAACTCTGGCAAAGGAAAGCAGACTCTTTGTAGAACGATTCAGAGCTGCGTCCTGACTGGCCATTTAGAAGCAAGGGTCTGACAAGCCATTACCTGATCAAGAATCATAACCCTACCTTAATGGATTCTCATAACCATGCCTTGGAAATAGGCTACATATTCATATTCCCTCAATTTACTTCCTAGTATTTTACATGTGTAGCAATGTAAATCCCCCTTTTTCCTATGGTTTACCCCGGTGACTTTGGTCTCAATTTATTACTTGCTTGATCAAGCAAAACAAATCTATCCTCTCACTTTCATCTTGTCTCTCTTTCTCAGTCATGCGGAGCAAGCCTTGGGTTGATTGCATGGATGAGGTAAACCACGTTGCATTGGGTTGCTTTCTCCACTGGCCATATCAGATCCTGGCCCAGAACTGTCCCTCAGGGAGATTAACTTTATTTAATGTCTTCATCTCCAGGGGCAAAACCTTGGGCCAATGCATTTACCTGCATTAGAGGAGCAGAGAGCTGATATGTTCACCTCTAAAGGAACTTTCCAAAGCAGCGGAAGTCTTAGTGGAACACACTGACTGGTTTCTTAGATATGTGAGCTAAATTGTCAGTCTGTCATTTCAGCAAAAATAAAAACAAAAACAAAAGAAAAGAAATAACAGAGGAGTATTTTAGAATCAGAACAAAATTTAAACATTGATCTTAAGACCTGGTGTTGAATTTGGTTGCACAGAGTTATGGAGATGTTTGTGTCTAAGGAATTGGTTTTTTTTCTAGGAGAAAAAAACCCAACAAACTAGAGCAAGAAGCCTGCATCTGGTAGTATGTAGTAATCAGCTGTACTCAGTGAAATAAACTTTCAAGGGGAATTCCCGCAGCTGTCATCAAATGATACCAACTCGTGCAGACTGATATTTTTCATAATAAAACGAGGGATGACCTTCTGTAGTAGATGTCCAGGACTTTATTCTAAGATACCTCAGGGTAAATTAGAACAGCCAGCCTTTGAGTAAGTAGCCAAGCACTTAGAGATGTTCATGAGCCATACTTGTCCATGCCAGGCTGGGGAGCATACTCAAGGTAGAACCCAGAGAGACACCGCAGAGGGTTGTCTGCGTGAGGGCTTGACAATGAATTCCCTAAAACTGTCAGCCAGTCAGGAAGTAAGTAAGCAAGGGAACAGCCCCGCAGAGTTGAGCCAATCTCCAGCACTGCTGAAATGTATGGTGTAAAACTCAAGTTTCCAACAAAAATATGATAGGCATGCAAAGAAACAGGAATGCATAACTCATATACGAACAAAAGAGCAGTCAACAGAAATTTCTTATAGAAAGGACCAGATGTGGGAATTAACAGAATAAGATTTCAAACTGTGTGTCATAAATATGTTCAAAGAAATAAGAAATCTTGTTATTGTAAAATACCCCACAAAAGTAAGATGGTAATGTCACATTAAACAAAATTATTAATAAAGAGAAAGATTATAAAAACATCCATAACTCTTTTGATGACTTATGTGTCTCATGTCAATTGACCTTAATATATCTATGTATATTGTTATTTATAGCATATTTAAAAATACGTTTTGATGTGATATAGCATGTCCCAGTAGAATTTAAACATTTGTGTAGCACAATCATTAAATAGGATCAAATAAAAATTCAGATGTTAAGAAGTACAATAACTGAAATAAAAAATTTACTAGAGCTCGTCAAACTGGAAATCAAGAAGGAAATTAGATATTAGACTGATAAGAATGAAAATTAAAACACAGTGTTCCAGAACTTATGAATTCTAGCCAAAGCAGTGTTTACAGACATTTAGAGCCAACTATCTATATTAAATAAAGAATAATTATTGTAGGGAGTTCATATTAAACACAAGAAAGTAAGCCTAAAATAAGCAAGATGAAGACTAAAAGTGAAATGATTTGTTATTATAGGGAATAGAAAAAAGAGAGAAGATTATTAAAATAAAATGTCAGAGGTTACCTTGACCTGCATTTTGTCTGAGAAAGTACTTCTTCTGATTTATAATAATAATTTCTCATTGAGCAGATGCTGTTTCTTGTGGAAAGCACAAAATACAGAAAATGAAGAATAAAAATAAAAGCGTTTTAGTTGGCTCCCAGCCTGAGTGACCACGATGTGTCGATGGGATCAGGTATCAGGCATGAAAGAACAAAAAATCATATCACTGTGAATGAGGGGAAGTGCAGAGTAGGGACCCAAAGCCCATCTGGAGGCAACTGGACACCCCCTTACAGAAGGGTCTCAGGGAGGTGATGAGCCAGGCAGGGTGCAGGGTAGCAACGATGAAACATATAACTTTCCTCTAGCTCCTAAATGCTTCCTCCTCCCTGCCCTCCGACTATCATGATTCCAATTCTACCTTACAAACCTGGCTAGACCAGAGAATGTACACTGCTACAGATAGGAACTGGAAGCACAGGGAATCCAGGGCAGATGTTCCCTTCAGGACCAGTGGTGGGAGTGGCGATACCAGGAGGGTAGAGAGAAGATGGGGTAGAAAGGGGGAACCAATTACAAGGGTGTACATATAATCTCCTCCTGGAGGATGGACAATAGAAAAGTGGGTGAAGAGAGATATCATACAGTGTAAGATATGACATAATAATAATAATAATTTATAAATTATCAAAGGTTCATGAGGGAGTGGAGAGTGGGGAAGGAGGGGGGAAATGAGGAGCTGATATCCAGGACTCAAGTAGAAAGCAAATGTTTTGAGAATGATGATGGCAACACATATACAAATGTGCTTGATGTGATGGATGTATGGATTGTAGTAAGTATTGTATGAGCCCTCAATACATTTTTTTAAAGCTTATAATTGTTTTACCATATAAAATCCATTGGTACTTTATTTGTGTAAACTTATACACATCACAACTTTCTGTGATATGTTAAATCATAGTAAACACCTATTTAAAGTGTACAACTCAATATTTTTCAGTATGTTAACCAAGTAGCGCCAACATTGCCACACTTTCCCATTAGAACATTTTCACATCTCAGAGAATAATCCAGAGTCATTAATCCACTTCCTCCTCATTTCCTCACATCCTGAGTCATGGATCTAATTTCTTCGACTCAATACATTTGAAGTTTAGACATTTCATGTGAAAATAATCACGTTATTGCACAGAGCGTAAGCTTATCAGTGTCTGCCCATGCTGTAGCAGGCTCCATCTTTTAATTATTGTCCTGTGGCCAAATAATACACAGATTTAGCACATTGTTTACACGTTCATCCTTTGAGAGAATGTATTTAGGCTGTTTTCACCTTTTGGCTATTATAAAAAATGCTGCTATGGGAACTTGTAATTTTTAATGAAATTTTATATATATATATATTAATATGGTAGCTGAGACATACAATAATCCTGTGTTTATAATTTGGTTATTATTAAAGTTTTTTCTAAAGTATCTATATCATTTTGTATTTACATGAATTATGTATAAGGACTCTAATTTTTTCACTTCCTACTCACTAGTTGCTTATGGTTTTAAAATTAGTGATTTTTCACTATGAATATTTTGGATATCCTAGTTGGTAGGAAATCCTCACAACTGGATCAATAGGGGCCCTCATGATAAATGGAGAAAAGAGTGAAGATCTTACGGATTTTGTCTTGCTTGGATCCACAATCAATGCTCATAGAATCAGCAGTCAAGAGATCAAATGAGGTATTACAGTGGGTAAATCTGCCACATCAGAACTGTGTACAGTATGGAAGAGCAAGGATGTACTTTTGAGGGCTACAGTGTATCTGACCCAACCACGGTGCTTTCAATCGAATCATATGCATGTGAAAGTTGGGCATTGAATAAGGAAGAAAGAAGAATCGATGCATTAGGATTACGGTGCTGGTGAATATTATCGAAAACAGCACAGAATGCTAAAAGAACAAAAAAATCTGTTCTCAGAAGCACGCATGGTGAGATTTTTGTCTCACATACTTTGCACATGTGATCAGCAGAGGCCAGCCCCTGAGAGGGGCTTGATAAAATGTAGGGACTATGACAAAGAGTAAGACCCTCACAAAATGGATTGGCACAGTGTCTGCCCCAATGGGATCAAACATTATAATAGTTGGGAGGATGGTGCAGGACTGGGTGGTGTTTCCTTCTGTTGTACATAGGGCCAAACTGACTAATGACATGGCACCTAACAATAACAAGATGACAAGAACTTTTATGACATCTTCTCGTCTGCTTAAGTTTCACATTGGTCATTGTAACTTGGTTAGCATGGTAAGACTAACTATAAGACACAGGTTTCATATGCAAAGTTTATTTTGATGCTTAGATTATCTTATGTTTTTTTAGAAAGGAAGGCCTATTACATTAAAGTCATAGTTCAAGAATTTACATTATATTTATTTTTGTCAGATGGAATTAGAAACTTTAAACATAACTATGGGGAAAGATTTTCAAGACAAAGCAGGATAAACTCAAATTAGTTACACCAAAATTTTTAGGAGTTCACAGTGCCCATCTGTGAAAAATTATGGCTCATTAGAAATGAAAATGGGTAGGTTAGAGGGTAAAGCAATGCTAATCAAAAATAGGAAAATTAAACCAAGATCTCTCAGCATAAATTTAATATAATTATGAATAATTTAATATTCAACTCAGATTTAATTACAAGCCATGGTCAATTAACAAATTTATTAACAATGTGTAAATAATGGATGATTTTATGCACTAGATTAAACACTAAGAATTAGTATAATACCAGAGAAATTATAAATAACAGAATTATGTGCCTAAACATTTCTAAGAATTAAATTATGTGCCTAAATATTCCTAAGAATTAATATTTTGAGGATTAACGATAAAGTCATTATTTTTCTTAAACTTCATAACTAGGATTGAGAACAAATATAATCCATGAAATTTACAAACTAATTCTTGACATTTGAAAGATAATAGTAAACCCATTTGTCTAAATTAAATTTCACCTTCTGTTGTAGTTATTCCCATCTCATCAGCTTTGACTAATGGCAACTTTATAGATAACCCTATGAAATGTTGTGGTTCCATACTAACTTTTTGATCATTAATATGTTTAGGTTTTGGGTACAACTATCTTGTCAATCCATCTCATTCAATACTTCCCTTGTTTTCACTGAATCTACTCTATATCAGCCATGATAGTGTTTTCTAATGAGTATGGAAAGCAAGGGTGTTACTTTGAAGGCTAAGGGGGCTTAGACCCACGTCACGGTATTTTCAATGCCCTCACATGCAGGATGGACATTGAATGAGAAAAATCAGAGAATGGATGCAGTTGAATTATGATTCTGGCAAAGAATACTGAAAGGACCACAGACTGCCAAAAACAAACAAACAAATCTCTCTGGACAGAAGTGCAACTAGAATGCTCCCCAGAGGCGTATTCTGTGGAGAGGCCAGTCCCTTGAGAATCACATGCTGGTCGGTAAAGTGGAGGAAAGCACAAGAGAGGAAAGCCCATGAGATGGACGGACCCAGTGTCTGCAGATGGGCTCAAACATCGAAACAATCTCCAGGAGGACACAGGACAGAGGGTGTTGGGTTCTGTTGCTCAAAGGGTTCTATGAGTCAGAATCAATCCTATGGCACCCGGCAAAAACAACAACAATGATGAGGTGCCTAAGTGACATCTATTTATGAAGATTTATATTTTGTGAATGTATTTATTGTATTTTGAAATATCTGTAATATTTATCCATTTAAAATGAGAACCAATCTTTTATTTACAATATAGCAATATGAAAACCTTTGCATTTACAAACTCACAATAACGGCAATAACACTGCAAAGTAAGCAGTACTCTAATCTGCATTTCACAATGAATAAAATGCGGCACAGAGGTTGCAGACATGTCCCAGATCACAGAATAACTGCACAACTGAGCTACACAGTATGACCTCGGAGATTTTTCTCAAGCAAGATGACACCATGCATAGGGCAACTCTATTCTTTTGTGTCAAATACAAATACTACTAATAAAAAATGATCGTATACTGATAAACATTAAGAGCTACTTTAAATTGGACAGTCACTGTAATGGGCAATTATCATTCTGATGGAAAAATAATCTGTCATTTTGGAAGCTTCATTATTTCCCAAGGGCAACTTGGGACTCCTGGGAAAGGTCTCTGCTCAGTTGAGTTCAAATCTCTGACCTCTAAGTAAATCAAGCGCTGAATTACTTGCTTCCTTATGCCAAGCAGAAATCAGCAATGTGGCCAGTGGAGAAGCGATGGTTTCGGAATGGAGTAAGGCATAGTTTTAAATCTTGGATTTCTTACTTGCTGACTTTAGCACATATAGAAGAACTCTTTTCTCTCCATTTTCTTCAGTCATATCCTGATAAATAAGGATGCCGATGCCTAATTTATAGTTTGCAAATTACATACATTTTATATGTAATTCTGACATAGGGCTAGCTATAGAAACCTCTTAATTGTCTGTGTGTGTTTTAATTGTGTTTTCTCGTTAAAAAGTTCAAGGATGACAGCACACCTTCATGAGACGAAGAACATTTAAATATCAGATAAATAATAAAGCAAGACTTACTAACTAAAAAAAAGTTCAAGGATTTGAAAAAGATTAACTTAAATAATCTTGTTTTGCCCTTTAATTCTTGAAATTATGAAAAAGTATATACTGCTATAACTGCAAGAACGAGACAAGGCAGTTGTGTTCTTAACACTGCTTTGATTCCCAATATGTTTTTTGTTAAGTAGTTTATACAATAATTTAAAATAAGTAAAAAACGGATTCTCATTTGTTGGTTGATGGTTTATCCTCTTAAAATGAATACTTAATCTCATTTGGGCTGAGATTAAGTATTTGAAAAAATCAATGGGCTGCTACAGAGAAAAGAAAGTGTTTATTAAATGCTCATTTGAACCAAAGCTTCAAAGCAGAACTTAGTTAATTTTCTAGTTAATGCTCTTCATTTATGTTACTCCGCAGGGCACTTTATAAGTATGAGCTCAGTATTATGTGGAACTTTTCTTGCCCTTAATAAGTGGCTCCATCTCGGATTTTCTCCATCTCCCTATAACTGAAGGCCATTTGTACAGTCATCCCCCTGATGACGTGTGTCTGCGGGGACTAACCATGAGAGTTGACAGGAGAGGAAATGTGTCTCCGTGGCATCATTGAGCTCCAGGGGAATTCTTCCTGCGGGAATAGTTATTCCCCTTGAGAATACTCTGCCTTCCTCAGAGACAAAAATTACAAGGCCTAGAACAAAATTGATACATTGTAGATAGAATTTCTTCATCAGTGTGCAGACATTTAGCTGTTTGTTTCGTTAACATGGTAAGTAGAAAACTTCAAAGCCTATTCCTTGCATATGGACTCTTGTTTAAGTAAACTAAATTTAAATCCCTGTGTGAGTATAAGGATGTGTGTGTGTGCGTGTGTAATGAGAATGAAAGTGATTTACAAGGGAAAGTGTTTTTTCCTTGCTTCTATATAATGTAAACATGCTATATGTTTATTTTTCATGTTATATGATTAATTTTCTGAGATTTTTGTTACACATACTATAAATATAACTAGAACATGGTGCATGCCATTAATATGGCTCATATAAAATAGTGGTCAGAGAAGGTATATTTCTGTTTAGCCTAGTACTTGTCTGTTTAGCCTAGAATTTCTGTTTAGCTTAGAATTTCTGTTTAGCCTAGAATTTCTGTTTAGCCTAGAACGTGTCTTTATGCTCCCAGTATCATCACTCACCCCACGGGTCCTGAAGGGATCATCTGACCTGAATTTCCTGTGTTTCCATTTCCTATCTGTACTAGCATACATTCTCTGTTCTAGCCAGACTTGCAAGGGAAAATTCAGATCATGATAGTCAGGGTGGGTCGGGGGGGGGCGGGGTGAGGAAGTATTTAGGAACTACAGGAAAATTGTATTTTTCAACATTGCTACATCACACTCTGACTGTCTTGTCTCCTCCCTCAGACCCTTTTGTAAGGGGATATCCAGTGGCCTACAAATGGGCTTTGGTTCTCCACTCTGCACTCCACCACTCATTCACTATGGTAATATTTTTTGTTGATACCTCATACCTGATTGCTTTGATACCTTGTGATCATACTGGCTTGTGTGCTTCTTCCATGTGTGCTTTGTTGCTTCTAAGCTAGATGGCTGCTTGTTTACCTTCAAGCTTTTAAGACCACAGATGCTATATCTTTTGATAGCCGGGTACCATCAGCTTTCTTCACCACATTTGCTTATTCACCTGCGGTTATGTCAGGAAGGTGAGCATCATAGAATGCAAATTTAATAGAAGAAAGTATTCTTGCATTGAAGGAGTACTTGAGTGGAGGCCCAATGTCCTTCTGCTACCTTAATACTAAACCTATAAATATATGCACATAGATCTATTTCTCCATCCTCATACATGAATGTATTTGCATGTACACTTGTCTTTATCTAGACCTCTATATATGCCCTTTGCCTCCCAACTCTTTCCTCTATTTCCCTTGATCTTCCTCCTCTCCCACTATCATGCTCAGTCCCTACCAGGGTTTCAACAATTCCTCTTGGTTATATTACCCTTTATCATGCCCTACCAGGCCTCCCACACTCTCCTCCCCACCAATTTGGATCACTTGTTGTTCCCTTGTCCCTGGGTGTGTTAACACCACTTCCTTTCCCCCAACCCCCCTCACAAGGATCTACATGTGACCTCCTCCCTGGGAGACAGACAACAGGAAAGTGGATGAAGGGAGACTGCAGAAAGGACAAGATATGACAAAAATTATTTACAAATTATCAAGGGGTCATAAGGGAGGGGAGGTAGGGAGGGATGGAAAAAAATGAGGACCTGATGTTAGGGGCTTAAGTGGAGAGCAAACGTTTTGAGAATGATGAGGGAAATGAATGTACAAATGTGCATTACACAATTGATGTATGTATGGATTGTGATAAGAGTTGTATGAGCCACTAATAAAATGATTTAAAATTTTTTTTAAAAAGAACATGTCTTTATAGTAGCAACAAGAAAATTTGTAATTTGTGCCTGCTATTTATGATATATTTTATCCGAAGATGTTATGCAACCTATATGAATCTTAATTTTGTAATCCTGAATTGACCATGAATTTATCTCATCATTTTTCAGTGAGAATAAAATTAGATGATTGTGTAAAATATTGAATTTCCTACCAACCATCCACCCACGACCATCCACTCAAAAAATACCTCATAGAGACCCTACAGGACAGAGGAGAACTGATTCTTAGGTTTCCAACACTTGGGAGCAGCCTTACTGCTCTTTCTCAGAGAAACTGGTGGGTTCAAAGCTCTGGCCTTGCAGGTAGCAGCTCAATGCACATTCACACTCAATTACCAGCTAACAGGAGACCCACCTGAGAGGCCCGGCCGGACTGAGTGTTCTTTTACATTCTGAATTTCTAGTGCAAGGTCTTTGGACACTTCATTTTATGCTGTACTTTGTCTTCTCCGTGAGCAAAAAGAGGAAGACTCTCAAGGAATTCGATGGTCACAGTGGCTGCAACCATGGCCTTCAACCTAACAATGACTGATCACCTGTATTTCTTTTGAAATATGGAAACCATTTGGAAACTTGACTTATGAAGTAGTTATGACTTGAAAATGAACACGAACACATAGAAAGTTGTATAATATTGAAATGAGAATCACATGAGATGTCACAGTACACATATGAAAATGGCTAATGAAACAAGAGGGGTTGTAAATGCTGGTACAGATAATACAGTGGCTAACATTATGAACTAAACAAACCTAAGTAGACAATATATTTGCTGATAAGGATAAAAAGGAAACTGAATTTCCAAATGTTCCCGAATGGAATATAAATGTCACATCTACGTTGAAAAACAATTAGACAATTTATTTTTAAGTTAAATATTCACTTGCCATAAATTCTAGACATCCTATTCTAGTTATTAAAGAAAAAATGAAGTGCTTAAGAAGTTATACTCTTGATAGATCAAAATTAGAAAGAATTGAAACAATTAATGAATGGATACACATCTCATATGACATCCATAGAGTATAATATTTTGCAATAATCAAAAGGAAATAGTTACTGATAAATTCAACTATATAGAATAATAAAAATGTCATTATACCAAGTAAAGTTAGCTCAACACAAAAGTCTCAGAACTGCATGATTGAATTTAAGAATTCTCTGGAGGAGTCAAAACCACGACATGGAAATAAAATAACTACTTTCCAGGTTCCATGATTGGCACGAGGGGATCGTGTGCCACAAGAGTGAAAGGAGCAGTTTGGGGTGACAATAGAAGTGTCTGTAACGTGGAGGCTGCATGGCACTGTGAAATTGTCTAAACTAATAGAACAGAACACCTACAAGCCAAGTTGTATTGCATGGAAAGGGCGGTGAAATTTTGAATAAAAAATGAAATATTCACCTTGAATTATCAATTCATCTCACATCCATTACTCTAAATTTAAATAGGCACTAAGAACACAAATTTCAGAATTTCAAGGAACAGATCTCCTCCCCTAAGATGATGACATAGGTAATTTAGTGCCTCCATTAACCAGAGCAATATAATTTAAAAATAGCAAAATTAATGCACTTGAGCAGGAGGACTTGAAGTTTCAGTAACCAGTTCAAGAAATAAAACACTGAGCCAAGAGGAGACATAAAAGCAAGACTACAGTTAGAAAAGTATTTCTCTCTATAAGTTCTGAACTTCTCCGGGCAGCTCCAGTGGAAGCCAGTTCACATGGAGCTCCGTTAGAAAATATAGCGAATGACACTCTCTAGGCTTGAGAGAGCAGTGAAGGAAATTCACACTTGCTGATGGTCCACTACTGTAGAGTCATATGCTTTTCCTAGAGTAGCTGGGAAAATTGGAAAAAAGCAGATTCTTCTGAAAGAAATCAATGGAACAAGAATAACAAAAAAAGATGAATTTTCCCCCTTATTGAGTCTTAGAAGGTTTATCAATGTTATGAATATTTTAAACAAGAAACATAAAGACTTTGTTGTCATCTTTATTGTATATTTATATCTCCCTTTTACCACATTATTTTCCTTTTAATTAATTAGTTATATTTTTGTGACCTAAATACATTTTAATTTGACATACCCATGTTAGGCTCTGCATTTTCCTCTAATTTATACCTCTAATGATTTCATATTCTATTTAAAACATCTTAGATAAATTGTGATTTCTTATTTGATCTGTTTCAAGACAAATAGTACTTGGTATCCAGATAGTGTGGTTGTTATCGATGCCTTCCGTCCATTCCAACTCTTCGTGTTGCACCCTACAAACCACAGAACGACCCCTGTCTAGTCCTTGTCACCTTTACTATACTAGTCCTTCATAACCTTTCCTATATTAAATGCCATCATTGCAGATGCTCCGTGAATCCATCTATTGGAGAATGTGCCCTGGTCGCTCTGGTTCTTTGCATTATCAACATAATGTCCTTCTCTAGAAACTGGGCCCTCAAGCATGATCAACCTAAGTGACACAAGACCTCCTCCTCCTAGATTCTAAAGCGCATTCGGACGAGGCATCTTACAAGATAGATCGTTTTCTGAGAGCGCAAAGAATACTCGATATCCTTTGCCATTATCATAATCTTTTTCTCTCCTCTTTATTCATAGTTCCCTTGTAGCCTGCGTTTGAGATGAGTTAATAGACCCTGGCTTAGGTCAAGCTCATCTTAATCATTAAAGGTGACGCCTTTGCTTTTTAACACTTTAAAGCGGGGGTGCTCAATACGTCGATCACGATCTACCAGTCAATTGCAAATGTACTGTGGGTAAACGGCCTGGTATTAAAAAAATAGATGTAAGCCTATCATCAATCCAGTCACTTAATTGATAGACAGAGCAGCCAATCAGATGCATGTGCAAACGCATGCACAAACAACTGCGCAAAGTGCAGCAAAACTGACAAGCTACGTTATCGCCAATTTTTAGACCTTGTTTTTTTCTCTCGTAAACGTAAGAAAGGGCATTAAAATGAGTGGGGGAGCTGGACCAAGTAAGAAGACAAAAACCTATCACGTTCATACGCAATGGGAGATTTTGACTCTAAAAGCCAACATTCAGCTGAAGTCCAGAGCTCTGAGTGACAACTTACTCAAAGAAGTGAGCTTGGTCTCTGAGGCTATGCTTTTGTATTTTTCTGCTTCTCATCTTAAATATATCTCACTGTGTATATTTTGAGGTCATGCATTGAAGAATGTACCGCTTTTGAATATTTATATCTTCTTTGTGTGTTTAATCTTTGTTCATTAAGTTCTACAATTTGGTCGTTGTGGTTATTGTCCTTCAGCCTGACATCATCCATTATTAACACACCTTAAACACCATGGTACTTTGCATTCATCTTATCCTTCTATCTATGTAGTTACTGCAGTGGTACAAATTCTTTACACTTGACTCTTCACCCAGAGGGTGGCATGATGAACACTTGCAGGATTCCTCAAAAGAAAGTCTTACTGATCTACTTCCGTAAATATTATTGCCATTGTTAATTGTCCATCAGTCAGTTCTGATTTACATCCCACAGGATGAAACACTGCAGGTTGAGCATCTCTCATCCTCCTTATGATGGCGTCGCTGTTGTGGTCACTGTGTTAGTCTGTCTCATGGTAGGGCTTCCTCTTCTTGACACTTTATCACTTATGATATTTTTCTCTAGGGAAAGGTCCCTTCTAATAACCAATCCCAAATACATTGTATGTGACGTGTTGTTTTGAATGAGGCTTCCATAGCATGCCTCGTGGCTTATAGCCCAGACCTCAGGGCACCACGATGAGTTATGAAGGAACTCCACAGCAGTGGGTGTGTTGGGTCATAACAGGTGACTTCAGTGAAGGCTGAGAATGATAGTGGGACAAGAAGAAAGTCAAACAAAGTAGCAGAAAGACCTAGGAGGCAAAGGGCATTTACAGAGCTCTAAATACAGGCATGCACATATGTAATTATATTTATATATGATGATGGAGAAATAGATTTATCTGCATATATTTATCAATTGAGTATTAAGGTAGCAGATGGACATTGGGCCTCCACTCAAATACTTCCTCAATGCAAGAACACTTTGTTCTGTTAAACTGGCATTTCATGATGCTCACCTTCCCGACAGGATCGCTGAAGACAAATGGATGCATAAGAAAATGTGGTGAAGAAAGATGATGTTGCCTGGTTCTCAAAAGATAGAGCATCTTGGGTCTTAAAGGCTTGAAGGTAAACAAGTGGCCATCTAGCTCAGAATCAACAAAGTCCACATGGACGAAGCACACCAGCCTGTGTGATGACAAGGTGTCCAAGGGATCAGGTATCAGGCATCAAAGAACAAAAAATCATATCATTGTGAATGGGGGAGAGTGAAGATTGGGGACCCAAAGCCCATCTGTAGGCAACTGGATATCCCCTTACAGAAGGATCATGGAGAAGAGATGCAGGGTTCAGGGTAGAAATGATGAAACATATAATTTTCCTCTCATTTTTAAAGGCTTCTTCCCCACCCACTATCATGATCCCAATTCTACCTTACAAATCCAGCTAGACTAGAGGATATACACTGGTACAGATAGGAACTGGATACACAGGGAATCCAGAACAGATGAACCCCTCAGGACTAGTGGTGAGAGTGGCGATACCAGGAGTGTAGAGGGAAGGTGGAGTAAAAAGGGGTAAAGCAATTACAAGAATCTACATAACCTCCTCCCTGGGGGATGGACAACAGAAAAGTGGGTGAAGGGAGACATCAGACAGTGTAAGATGTGACAAAATAATAATAATCTATAAATTATCAAGAGTTCATGAGGGAGAGTGGAGTGGGAAGAGAGGGGAAAAATGAGCTGATACCAAGGGCTCAAGTAGAAAGCAATTTTTTTCAGAGTGATGAGGGTAACAAATATACAAATATACTTGACAAAGTGGATGTTCATACGGCTTACGATAAGAGTTGTACTAGCCCCCAATAAAATGATTTTTTAAGTGGGGAAACTTCAAAAGTTTCTTGGAAAAACTCCACTGCCTGCATTCTATTCTGTGAACTTTTTAAGCTCCCTTGTATTTATGTAATTACTGAAATACTTAAATTTAAATTTAGCCTAATATTGCATATGTATAAGAAATTTGCCTTCTTCGGCATTTGGGGTATGCTTTAGAATAGCTTATAATCATTTTAGTTTTCCCTCAATAATGTGGTAGTTTTGTTTTATAATACACACTTCAAAAAGAGTGACGAATCGAGCTCAGGTAGAAGAGGAGGTGGAGTGAAGGGAACCATGAGGTTGGCGCTCTGCCCCTCTCTCCCTCTTGCGAGGGCTCAGACACATCCAGCTGTGGGCAGAGGCTTGGGGGAACCTGTGGAATGCCAATGCCGGGTAGCTTGGACCAAATCTTTACTCCCCCAACACCATGTACCCTGCAGGTTCCAACCCTGCCCGTCCACCACCTGTGAACCCTGCCTACCCTCCAGACCCCTTTCCCAATCCCTCAGGAGTGACCCAGGGAAACCCAGCTGTTTCCCCTCAACCTGAACCACAATCAGGGCATCTGGGATGCCAACCCCAGGCCCTACCCTCCACCTAGCCACTACCCTCCACAGTACCCACCACCTGTTCCTGGGCTGCCTCCCCTGAGTCCCTTGGCTCCTGACATGGTTGGACCAGAAATAGTCCTGGACAAAAAGATTCAGAAGAAAAGAAGAAAACCCATAAAAAGATGCAGAAGAAACAGAAGCAACACAAGCATTCTTCCTCCTCCTCTTCCAGCAGGACGCTGACTGAATACAGGCAGGCCCCTTCCCTTAAGTCTCCGCAGTTCTGCTCTCCCATGATGCTTCAGCTTCCATGATGTCCTGAGGGAAATTAGCCCTTGTGCCTCCTGCCCAGCGCCGACCTGCTGCTCAGCCCTACCAGCTATGGAAGTAGGAAGAGAATCGCTAAGGATTACATAGACCTTTTTGTTTCCTGGGTAGATCTTTTTTTTTCTCCCGCTGGTGAGCTTTTTCAGGGCAATTTATTTTTGAAGATGGTCAGCCCTTTGACCTAAATGCTGAAGACAAATTTAAGATCTGCAAAGTGATTTAAAAAGAAACAATGAAACTTTCCTAATATACTTCAATATTATTCAGTAATTGCTTTCAAGATTAAAATGTTCTTTACTTAGTAAAATTTAATACAAATGAATAATTTTGCTTCATTTTCAAGTCTTAAAATTTTAACACCTGTAAATCTTTCTTTGACTATACAGTCCCACTCTGAATTTATGACTTCCTTCAGACATTTTAAATCCTTCATTTTCTAATAATTGCTTATTATAAACAGTGTTTATTTGATTATCCAATTATTTATACTTTCTATTAGCTTCATTTTCCTAGGCGTCTATCTGGAATGTTTCATTTAGCCTGAATAAAACTTGGCCCTTTCTTGGGAACAGAAATAAGTGCTGGTTTGCTTGTGTTATCTCAGTTGTCAATTCATCCCAATATCCCTTTATTTCACTTTTGTTCTAAACGTTTTTTGCATTGATGCTTTTCTTTTAGCTTCTAGAAAATATTATTCCGTTGATTTTTTTTGTTCACTTGTGTTGTTTCTAGGAAATGAGTTATTTACCTAATCCTAATCACTTTAGTTCATGTAAAGGAAATTATTTCTGATTACTCTCAGGTGCTTCATTCTCAATGGTTTTTAGCTGCCTTAGCATGTGAAGTTTGAATGCAATTTGCATTTATATATTTTTATTTTTGTTTGTGCAGTTTCTTCATATGTGTGCTTACTTATTTCATCACTTTTGATGTAGCTCAGTGTTACTTTCTTCAAACAATTTTTTTAAAATCAGAGCAAGGGTGGGTCCTTACTGTACCTGAATGCAAAATTTACTAGAGTGACAGCATTTGCATAAGTATAAATCTATAAATCAGAGGAATCCAAATAAAAATAACTAAAAGTAGAAATAGAGCCATAAACAGATAGTCTATTGACATCAACACAAGTAACCCTAAGTATTTTGATATAAATAGCATAGTTCTTTTAACAAATAGTCTGGTATAAATGCATATGGATATAAGTATCAAACAATTGAAATAATATACATATTTACTGAACACAGTAAATAATGGCGAAATGTCTATATTATAAAAGTCTTGAAAATTAAGAAATAAGTAAAATAAGTTAAAAAATTCAAAATAGGCAATTTTGACCCTTACTATAAGTCCTCAGTTAGTGATATGGGAAAATATTTTAAAAGATCATACTTTATGGGTAGACTTATTTAAGAAAACCCTATCTTCTTAAAATAGTACCCAATTAAAAATGAAAGTTATAGCTCCATACTAAGATGTTTCATGTACCTGTCATGATTAACTTTTCACCTGATTTATCCTAATGATTCTGAATTTAGAATGAAGGCACCTTGTATTTTTCCTGAAGAAAAATGTTCAAAGGGAGTTTGATGGATGTGTAAAAGCAAAGCAGATTATCCTTCCTTTGACAGATAATTAAATGTCTAGTGTACTTAGTAGGAGTCAAGTTATTTTATTCCAGGATCTGTTGCTTACAATGTAACTTAAGAAATTCACTTAAATCATATCCATTTCCGTTTCTATCACTCTAAAATTAGGATGAAGGCATCTGTCGCCTTCAGATGGATGTCTGAGATAAATGAGATTTTAAGTGTGAGAAATTTATAGGTCTCTGAGTCAGGGCATTATAAAAATAAACATTAATCTTTTGTATACAGATGTCATTATATGAAAATTATGTCTGAATGTCAGTTAACTTTGTATTTTTTAGAATACAATGGGCTACTAGAAATTAAATTCCTCTTCCAGCTTCTTTGTGTTTCTCCAGTTTCTGGGGAGTATTTCCAGTTTAATCTAGGATGAGTGCAGATATGTGTGCAGGTTAAAGAAAACTGTAAAATGTATTCACACACAAAGACACATACACATAAGAAGAGATCCAGAAAATGCATGGAATTGTAAAATTGAAAGATTATAGATATTTTCCATGAATATTTTGAATATTCAGGTGTATAAATCAAATATGTATGGATGGCTATAGGTACATATGAATATATGCTTCTTTTAAGGTGTCTCCAGTTAATATCTGGTGAGGAGTTCAAATCTACTTAGTGGCGCCAGGGAAGAAATGACTAGTGATCTGTTTCCGTAACATTTACAGTAAAAATCCTGCAACCTTTTTTTATTTAATTAGGGGCTCATACAACTCTTATCTCAGTCCATAGATATATCAATTGTGTAAAGCACATTTGTATACTCATTGCCTTCATCATTCTTAAAACATTTACTCTCCACTTAAGCTCCTGGCATCAGGTCCTCACTTTCCCCTCCCCCCTCCCTCATGAACTCTTGATAATTTATAAATTAATATTTTGTCATATCTTGCCCTGCCTGATGTCACCCTTCCCCCACTTTTCTGTTGTCCATCCCCCAGGGAGGAGGTCACATGTAGATACTCATAATTGGTTCTCTCTTTCCAACCCACCCTCCCACTACCCTCCAAGTATCACCACCCACATCACTGGTCCTGAAGGGATCATCTGCCCTGGATTCCCTGTGTTTCCAGTTCCTATATGTACCAGTGTACATCCTCTAGTCTAGCTAGACTTGCAAGGTAGCATTGGGATCATGATAGGGAGGGAGGAGGAAGCAATTAGGAACTAGAGGAAAGTTGCATTTTTCATCATTGCTACATCCCACCCTGACTGGCTCATCTCCTCCCGGAGACCCTCCTCTAAGAGGGTGTCCAGTGGCTTACAAATGGGCGTTGGGTCTCCACTCTGCACTCCCCCACCTCATTCACTATGGTAAGATTTTTTAATTCTGATGATGCCTGATACCTGATCTCTTTGACACTTCGTGATCACACTGGCAGGTGTACTTCTTCCATGTGGGCTTTGTTGCTTCTGAGCTAGATGGCCATTTGTTTATCTTCAAGCCTTTAAGACCCCAGATGCTACATCTTTTTGTTTATGTACCCATTAGTCTTCAGTGATCGTATCATGGAGGTGAGCACACAATAATATATTTTGTTCTTTGATGCCTGATAACTGATCCCTTTGGCACAGGCTGGTTTGCTTCTTCCATGTGGGCTTTGTTGCTTCTGAGCTAGATGGCCACTTGTTTACCTTCAAGTCTTTTAAGATCCCAGACACCATCTCTTTTGATAGCCGGGCACCATCAACTTTCTTCAATGTATTTGCTTATTCACCTGCTTTGTCTTCAGCAATTGTGTCAGGAAAGTGAGCATCATAGAATGCCAATTTAATAGAAGAAAGTATCTTTGCATTGAGGGAGTATTTGAGTGGAGGCCCATTGTCCTTTGGCTACCTTAAAACTAAACCTATGAACATATGCACATAGATCTATTTCCCCATCCTCATATGTAAATATATTTACATATTTATATGTACATGTCTTTATCTAGACATCTATAAATGCCCTTTCCTCTATTTCCTTTGACTTTCCTCCTGTCCCACTATCATGCTCAGTCCCCACCAGGGTTCCAGCTATCTCTCTTGGTTGCATTACCCTTGATCGTGCCCTACCATGTCTCCCACACCCTCCTCACCACCGATTTGGGTCACTTGTTGAAAAACATGTAACCTTAATGCACAATCCCACTCAGTAACACATGGGATGACCAGGAGTTAAACTCAGTTTGACAGCAATGGGTTGGGTTGGTTTACGCATAGATGTGTACGTATAGGTTTACATGATATGTGCGGAAGAGGTTAATAGGTGTTCTCATCTACTTTGACCCTTTCCCTTTGATAGTCACCAATTTCTCTGTCAGGAATTACTCCTTATGTAAGGATGACACCTCAACCTAAAGACAAAACTCCCCACTACTAGGCAAAGAAGCAACAACATAGTGGAGAAAATAGTAAACTTGTAAAGGGTTTCATTTCACTTGGATACATAGTGCCTGCCAATGGCATCAGCAGTTAAAATATCAAATGACATTTTGCCTAGGGAAATTCTGATGCAAAAGGTCTCTGACATGTTGCAAAGAAACAGGCACCTCATTCATGCTATGATAATTTTAGTCTCCTCGTATGCAGTTCAACCCTCTCCCATAGGGTCATTGTGAGTTGTGAGTTGGAATGGACTCAATGTTGGTCACACACACACACACACACACACACACACACATACACACACACACACACACACACACACACACATAAGCAGGACAATGAGTAAGGAAGCTCAAACGAGAATTGATGCTCTTGAATTATGGGGTTGACAAAGAATATTGAATATACCATGGACTGGCTGGAGAATGACAAAATGTGTTTTGGAGAAGCATTACCAGAATATTCCCTAGAAATGAACATAGTGACATATTGAGCTACTGATGAGGCACAACTTATGCTAAGAAGAAACCACTAGAAATTGTTGATAATGATTGATCCTTGGAAGGTTTGAAGTATGGATTTAGGAAAATTTGAATATGTGAATATTTGGGGCATGTTTACAGATGCGACCAGTCCCTGGAAAAAGACAGTATGCTTGTTAAAAAGATGGTCAGTGGAACAGTGGATTAGTACACCAGTAGTAACAGTGGATTCAAGCAGTGAGGATGACCAAGAAAAAGGCATTTTTTTTATTATTCTGCACATAAGGTCACTATGAGTAGGTGCTGACTCCACAGCACCTACCAAGAAGAGTTAGTACTAAGTAATTTATAGGTGCTCACCTTGGTGGCACAGTGCTTCCACATTGGGCTTCTAAGCACAACATCAGTAGTTCAAAATCAGTAGTCATCCTGCAGGAGAAAGGTGAGATTCTCTAGTCCTCTAAAAGGGTTACACTATCAGAAACCCACATAGGGCATGACCCTGCCATGTAGGGTGTCTATCAGTTGGAATCTACTCGATGGCAGAGAGTTTGATTATTTGCCTTTGGAAGTAATAAATAGCACAAGCATTCATGTAAGAATGACTTATTATGTGTCATGCTAAAATTGGAAAAATGTCACATAGAGATAACTTAATCAGTATATATGAGATTTGAATTGATGTTCTATATATTTCCGGCTTAATAGATTTGATGTTTCCCTAGCAAAGTGATAGTTGTTTTCTTATCAAATGGATAATAAAGAGTGACAAGGGTAAGGAAGTCATGAGGTCAAGCGATCTGAACTGGCCTGGGGAAGTCAGCAATCCAGGCTCTCTAAAGCGAGTGTTAAAGCTGCTTTGAATCATTGAAATTCCAGGATAGCATTCCACATATGCTTGAAGATGCTTGTAAGCATTCATGCTCAGAAAATGATGATGGGATACAGCTCTATATATTTTGGTTCCCTGAACAATTCACTTATTTATCGAGGAAGTCAAGCTGGTAACAGATACTTTCACAAGAACAATTGTAGTAGTGTTTGAAAGTGTGTGAGGCAAACAAATAAATAATTCATGAAACAGAATCTCAACATTTCCAATAAGTTATCTTCAGAGAAAAATAAATATTTCTGAGTGAAAAATCAACATATGTGCAACATTTCTTTCTCTCTCTCTCTCTCTCTCTTCTGGTAATGGAATAGAAAATATTTAAATTGGAAGAAGTCTTGCAATCAGGCAGACACTTCATTATAAATTCTAACAATCTTATGCTTTTGTCCACTATGTTGTAAGTGAAATTGAACAAGCTTCTAACTTTTATAAATATGATCTTTGTTCTTTCTTTCAATATGCCTTTTCAAATATAACATCCATATTGTTTTGAGAATATAACCCAAGCTCTCAGAAATTATCACTTATGTGATGATAATGTCCCTTACAGGTGGAGAAAAATCAGTAAATTATAATCATTTTCCTTGTTGCTTTCCAAAAAATAAACATTTCTTAAAAGCATTTTACTGAAATATAGCATCATGTGTATATAAATCATGCACTATTCGTATTTATAGAGAAACTTCTAAGAAGTTTCATCTCACCAATTGGAACAACCATATCAATTCTACAAAAAACCAAAAACACATTAAAGATTGATGTTTGTGTCTGAAAGGCTTTTTTTTTTTTTTTACTTTTTTACATTTTATTAGGGGCTCATACAACTCTTATCACAATCCATATATATACATATACATACATCAATTGTATAAAGCACATCCGTACATTCTTTGCCCTAATCATTTTCTTTCTTTCTTTTTTTTAATCTTTTTATTGGGGCTCATAAGGCTCTTATCACAATCTGTGCATACATCAAATGAGCAAAGCACCCTTATACATTCGTTGCACTCGTCACTCTCATAATTCACCTTCCACTTGGGTTCCTGGAATCAGCTCGGTTTCCCTTTTTTTTCCCCCATCCCCCTCCTTCCCCAATCCCACCCCTGGTCCCTTGATAGTTTATAAATAATTATTATATCTTATCTTACACTCCCCGGCGTCTCCCCTCACCCGCCTCCCCCTTGACAATCTCCCAGAGAGGAGGTTACACATAGATCTCCGAGATCGGTTCTCCCTTTCTACATGCCCTTCCCTCCTGGTGTCGCCTCTCCCACCGCTGGTGTTGAAGGGTTCGTCTGTCCTAGATTCCCTGTGCCTCCAGATCCCCACTGCACCGCTGTACATCCTCTGGTACAACCAGGCCCGCAAGGCAAGGTAGGATTGGGGTCATGAAGATTGGGAGGGAAGGAAGCGTTCAGGAACTAGAGGAAGGTTTTGAGTTTCATTGTTGTTACACTGAACCCTGTGTGGCCCATCTCCTCCTCCCTACCCCTCTGGAAGGGGTGTTCAGCTCTCTACACGTGGGCATTGGGTCCCCATCATGCACTCCCCCTCTTTCACGGTGATGTGATTCTCACCACCACCCCACCTTTGATGTTGGAGACCTGGTCTCCTCTGTCCTTCATGGTCACCTATGTTGGTGTGCTGCTTCCGTGTGGGCTCAGTTGCTTCTGGGCTAGATGGCTGCTTGTTTGCTTTCAAGCCTTTAAGTCCCCAGACGATATATCTTTTTTTGATAGCCGGGCACCATCAGCTTTCTTCACCACATTTGCTTACACACACGGCTGTCTTCAGTAGGAAGTATCTCTGACTACAGTATCACCACCCGTCTGGCCGCCCTTGGTACTGCAGTGGCTTGTATGTTGAGGTGATGCTGGTAACTACGTCACTGGTATTTCAAATGCCAGTAGGACCCACCCTATGTGAACAGGTTACAGGAGAGCCTTCAGACTAAGAATTCACCATGAAGAAGATGTCGGCTGCCCTCCTTAGAGGAAGAGGCCACTGAAAACCTGATGCAGTGTCTGGATATTGTCAGACACTGGCACTGTAAGGAATAGAAGCAGAGCATTATTGGACATGGTGCCCAGGGATGCGCCTCTGACTGTAGCAGAGCTGCTGTTTAGTAGCGGAGTGAACGAGGATGACATGGATAAACCAGGAACACCTGTGGGAATGAAACCTCTGGAACTGCATTTGCTGCTGGGGCATAACACTCCAGGCAAGAAGAAAGAGCTGAAAGCATTCTGCTAATGATCAGAACTTGGAATGTAGGAAGAATGAATTTAGGAAAAGTGGAAGGCATCCCAAATGAAATGGAACACATAAATATCTGTATCCTAAGCACTATTGAGGTGAAATCGACTGATATTGGCCATTTTGAATCAGAAAATCATATAACTTTCTTTGTCAGGAAGAAGACAATCAAGACAGTTACATGGCATGCATTGTCAAAAAGCATACTGCAATATCGGCCTTGAAGTCCAATGCTACCTGCGAAAGGGTTATTTCTCCCTGCATGCATTCAAAGAAAGACATCGATACAACTATCATATTTATGCACCACCAACAATGAAGGATGTCATTGTGAGGAAGGAATTGCAGAATACTAGAAATGTGTTCAATCAGAAATCAAGAGCCATGGATCATTATTGGCCATTGGAAGGCAAAAGTTAAGAGAGAGCTTGGAGTTAAGGGTACGGCCTGGAAGAAAGGGTCCGAGGCAGAGTGGAGGTAGACTAGGAGTCACGGGATGAACTGGCTTTTCCCTCAGGTGTCTACAGACTACCACGGTCTTGGCCAATGCCTTTGGAGTTTTTCACCTTAGTTTGTCTTCTGTATAAAGGGTTGGAAGCAGGGTTCCAGCACAGTGAAGTGAATTGTTTATAGGCCTTTTCCAACTCCAACATGATCTAATAAAGTCCAGAATGTCATTGGTTGGGGTTATGCAACTTTACTTATTTAGAATGTGCTTAGGGGATCGGTCACATAGTGGTATGGATAGAGAACAAGGTGGTGAAATTGATGGTGTCTTTGTTTATACACGACTTAATTCTACAGAGGTTAGGGGAGACCTCTCTACTCTTAAGGAAAAACTGGGCCACAATATGTGCTTTGGACCAAGAAGCTGTGCTGTGTTGAGACAAGACAATTGGCGAGAGCCAGCAGAGGGGACTTCGGAACCATGAGCTTGTGAACCCAAGGAGTAAAGTGGTCAGGGTAGCTTTGCCGGCCCCCGGTGTAAAATGAGCCATAGTGGTGGCTCATGCTGAACGAAGATTGAGTGTGCCCTGGGCAGAGGCTGCGCATCTCCCGGCTAGGCAGAAGGGGCCATGTAGCACGCAGCAGAGGAACTCCGCAGACCCAAGGCTTGTGAAAGAAGCTGATAGCAGTGTTGACATGAATACGCCTGGCCTAAACCCTAGTGCTCTACCGAGTGACCTAAACATGGAGCTGGGTCCTCGGGAGAAAGGCAAGCCTGATGCCTTTGAAAACTCCATTGCTCTGCCACTGGCTGCTCTTTGTCTTCTTTGTGTTGTTCCTGGTTCCACCCCGCAGCCACCTCCCTGTGCACCTGCTCTGCTGCCCCAGACCCCAGCTGCTCTCCTGCCGGAGTCCCTAACTCAACTCGTGCTTTCTCTGTCCTCCGCCTCAGAGGATCGGCGGCTGCCCCACCAGCTCAGACGTGCCCCTGGCCACCATCCCTGAGACCACCACCAAGGGCTTAAAGGAGATGAAGGAGGAGGCGGAGAATGGAAGAGATGCCCCACTAATGGGACCACTAATGAGGAAAACGGGAAACCGGAGGCTGACAAGGATTTGGGGAGAAAGAAGAGGAAGGAGGAAGGTGGTGGTGAAGAAGATAAGGATGAGCAGGCTGAACCAGCTACAGACAAGCAGGCACCTGAAGATGATGAGGAAGGCCATGTGGACACTAAGAAGCTGGTCAGGAAGACTAGACAGCAAAAGGAAACGTGCAACCTCAAAAAACAAACAAACAAAAAAACAACGAAAACACAAGGCCACTGTGACCTATTCGCCCTGCACTTCTCTGGGAATCTGAACCTGGTCCCCATGGAGTAGAAAGTCCCGCCCGCCCACCTGGCTGCGCTCCCGCGGACACACATGCTCACCACTCCCCACCCAAACCACGCCGTGACTTTGCAAACTGACAAGGCCCTGCTCTTTTTCTTAAAAATACTTTAAAAAAGGATAATTGTATTTTTATTTATATTTTATATTTTTGTACGTATTGCTAGAAGTCAGCCATTTTCAATGATCTCAGATGAGCAAACCAGCCTTTGGAGCCGTCTCTGTCCATTTCTGACTTGATGTGTGGTGCGACCACATTCATAATAATCTCAAAGGAGAGGGGAAAAAACAACCTTGTAAAAAAACAAAAGCAACAACCAAAAAATGCAATCTTGTTCCAAGCATTCCAGTAACCATTTTCATGTATGTACCCAGATGTGCTATAAGTAGCTGGTTTGTATGTGACGGTTAAAAAGGCCAGATATAAAGGTTCCTTTTTCCCTTTTTTTCTATGAAGTTGCTATTTATTTATTTATTTGGGGGGAGGGGCATTTGACATATGCATGGAAAACAATGTTGTCCAACAATAAACAGGAATTTTTTTGCTGAGTTCTAACAAAAACAAAAGAAAGAAAAAATATATTGCTATTATTTACTGTTTGCTTTTTACAAGCAATAATAAGAATGACTTTCACTTTGACAAACTGTAAAAATATCTTGGGCATCCAGACAGACGACAGATGCAGCGAGAAGATGTATTTTGTTCCTCGGTTACAGAAGCCTAGAAACTTGAGACAAATATTTTTATGCATGCGCAATACTGATAGAGCACAGTACTGTGAGATGTTTGATAACAAGCCATTTATCTCCATGAAAAGGTTGGAGATTCTGATTAAGTTTAGAAGTTCAGAGGGGGATTCAGATAGGGCCAGGAACTCTCACCAAGACCATACACCCAACAAATGGCTCTACAACCTGGTCTAGACAAACAAGGACAGAGCGTGACCCCAAAATGATACAATTCTGTCCCTCTGACCTCCATATTTCCACAGTAAGTAGTTATCTCCTTATGAGCAGACCCTACTTAAAACAGGAAAGTAATGCACTACGGTGAATGTGTCTTTGTAACCTGGCTGTGGACGAATTGGTATGGGTTGATTGGATGTTGGAAACCAGCTTCTATGAACACACACACAACATGCATGTATTTCATATATAAAAAAGGAATTCAATATAAACATAGTTTAATATTACATTACAAATATACCTCATATTTGTAAGTATTTCTTGGAAATCATTTTAATGATTCCATAATTAACTTGTATTACTTACTCTTATTATTCACTTAGTTAACCAGAGTTCTCTCAGGTTCCTCTGCCTCCCTTTATAGTCTCACTATTATAAACAAGGTAATGCTGAGAAACCTTGCAGATAAATGTTTGATTGTGTATGTGATTGTTCCTAAGAACAGGCTCCTGGAGATGGTCAACAACCATAATGAGATTCCACATTCTTAACGTAGAGAATCAAATAACAGTGTTTTCAATCCCATCACATGTGTGCCAAAGTTAGACAAAGAATAAGAAAGAGCTAAGAATCGCCGCACTTGAATTATGATTCTGGCAAAGAATATGGAATAAACCCACAACTTCTAGAAGCACAAACCAATCTGCCCTGGAAGAAGTAAAACATGGATGCCCGTTGGAAGCAAAGGTGAGGGACCTGTTTCTCATTGTTTGGACAGGTCATCAGGAGCGGTGCATGCCAAGGAAAGAATGGGCTGGACTCAACAGACTCAAACAATTGTGAAGATGGCACAGGACTAGCAGTATTTCAGTCTGGTGTACATAGGGCTACTAGGCATGCTGGCAGAGTGGGTTATGCACTAATTACTAACCTTGTGGTTATCAGTTCAAAACCACCAGCTGCTCTTCTGGAGAAAAAAAAATGAGAATTTTTATCTGCTGTAAGGTTTCAGTCTCAGAAACCCATGGGGCAATTCTACCTGCCCCTCTAATGTTGCTCTCTATTGGAATCGACTTGAAGTCAGTGAATATCTTTTGTTTTATTTGGGTTTTGAATGAACAACAACAATAAAACCATTTTCTCTCTAAACCTTGTACTTCATAATTCTATCTGGAAAAATGTGGATTCTCCTCATCATGATCCACTAAATTAGACATTCATTTTTGTTAATTTACCGATAAAAATGTAGATTGTATTCTTTAATCCCATGTCCTTGAATAACAATAAAGTTAATTTTTTTTCTTTTTTGAGGTCTTTTCACATAACTGACCTATTTATTTTTGGAAAAATCATTTTATTTGGGGCTCACAACTCATCACAATCCATACATCTGTCCATTGTGTGTCAAGCACAGTTGTACATTTGTTGCCATCGTTATTCTCAAAACATTTGCTGTCTACTTGAGCCCTTCTTATCCGCTCCACATATACCCCCTCCCTCCCCAGTTCCCTTTCCCTCATGAACTCTTGATAATGTATAAATTATTATTATTTTGTCATGTCTTACACTGCCCAACATCTCCTTTTCTGTTGTCTGTCCCCCAGAGAGGGGGTCATATGTAGACCCTTGTAATTGATTCCCCCTTTCTACCTCACCCTCCCTACACTCTCCGGCATCCCCACTCTCAGCACTGGTCTTGAAGGGATCATCCACCCTGGATTCTCTGTGTTTCCATTTCCTATCTGTACCAATGTACATCCTCCGGATTTGTAAGGTAGAATTGGGATCACGATAGTGGATGAGGAGGAAGCATTTAAGAACTAGAGGAAAGTTGTATATTTCACCGTTGCTACCCTGCACCCTTACTGGCTCGTCTCCTCCCCGCAACCCTTCTATAAGGCGATGAACTGACATGTTTATAAATGAGGATTTTAGCCTTTTTTAAGAATTTGATTCATCTATGATGTATAATTGTATGGCAGTGGTACTTTCCATGCTCATTAACACAACTTACTCTTAAATAAATCTGAAAATTTTTGTTTGAAAATAACTATGATATAGAGGTCTAAATATTCATATATTTTACTAAATGGCTAATTTCCTTACCTGATGATTTAATATTTCAAAGTTTAATAATGTGGAATATTGATATGTAAGTTAAATCAGGCCTTCTCGGGATTGACATCTGTAATAATTGACATATTTTATTAACATGTTCTCACATAAACAGAAGTTATTCATCCTTTGAAATTACACTCATTTTTCTCATTGTCACGGAATGGAAATTTTCTCACAAAGCACCAAAATGTACAGCATTATAGGTAGCAACAAAGGGCTTTTCAAATGGGACTCTCCTTCCAAGTGATCACATCCTAATAGAGCTTTGTTCAAATTCATATCTCTGAATAATTGCAAATTACTATAAGACGTGAACTGTTGTCGTATGAGAGAGACATCATTAGGCTTAAACTGAGACCATGGATGTGGCAAAAAAAGAATCGAGAAAAAAAGAGGAGCTGGATTGAACATAGGAGAATATTATGAAATATTTCTCTCCATGCATCTGTGGGTTTAAACCTCTAAACCTGTTTTACTGATAGGTCTGTCAAGGTTTCCAGCATCAATCTCGAACTGCATAAGCCACCACTGTTTTTTTGTGCCCCCAATATTAATACAGGATTTCCTTTCATGCTTCTAGGCTCCAGAAGGCAGAGCCTTAGTCCATTTATTTACCCAGAGGGAAAGAACTAGTGATTTTTTTCTGCCAAAGTTACATTGTTCTCTCCATTAACTACCTGCAAAGCTAAGGATTTCTTATTAATAATTTGATATTAATATAGGATGTAGGGACATCTAATATTATTAAATGAATCTAAATATTTTATCTTTAAGTCAGTTTGTGTAGTTTACTTCAAAAGGACAATGTAAAACGTGGCCAATCTCTCAAGGTTGGGCATATCTGTACATTGTGACAACTACTGACAAGGGAGATTTTGTCTACAGATTCTGCCTTTCTGATACATATGGAATACATTGTTACTGTTAAAAAATTAAGTTTTCATTCTAGAACATTACAAATATTGAACGCATATAACCCTAAGAAATTCCATATCAACTAAAGCCAGCGAAATCACCTTGAGAGGTCTGTTTTTACAGTCTATGCTGGAAAGTAGTGATCAATGATCTCATTTTAATGGCTCTACTATTTTCCATCATATATATATATATCCAAATGGATTTATTATTTCCATATTTTGAATATTTATGTGGTATAATCATCTTTCTTTTATAAATAAATAGGTGAAACATAACTTATTGAAAGCTATTTTTATATCCTACAACTTTCTTCTTTTCTAATTTTTGCACACAAAGTTTTAGTACACATTTCTAAATTGTTAGCCACAACGGTTTGTAAAACAGCACAACTTCCTAGAGCCTTGCACAAAATTATTATCAGCATTCAAAACTTTTTCAAATACTTAGAGAATTTTTAAATTTATCATACTAATGGTGCGTTTATCACTTTACTTTTCCTTACTTTAAAATCTTTCCAGTTTATGTAGAGAAATAGGTAACTTGGTGGCATCACAAAGCATTCAGTAGAGAAGTTTGTATAAAAATATTTTAATTGATGTACAGAGGGAAACCCCGTTAAAGTACTTGGGGGTCACCTGACTCTTGCCTAGGCCACTTGGAAGCTGAGAAGAGTGGTGCCTTCTCCACTGAGTAGACAGGTACAACGTTTATAATCTCACTGTCCTTAGGACACTTTCAGTTCCGTTGGAGAGGATAATTTTTGCTCAGAGTGACCAAGAGAAGCCCTTTACTTGAAAAGTTCCCATGAAGATGAATTGTGCAATAAGGGTTCTATAATAGAATCTGAAATTATTAATTGCCAATATTGCTTTGGCCTTCATTCCATTTCCGCATAGGAATAAGAGAGACAGGACCAAGGATATGAGCTTGTTCAATTTAAAAAGTGAAGAAATTTAATTTGTTTAAATCACATTTCTCCTAGGGGTAAGCCAGAGACAACCTCATCAGCAACAGGGTTCAATTTTTAATAATGTATTTGCTTATTAGAGAACGACTTAAGTGGACATAAGAATGAGGACACAAAGCTTGGCCTGTGGGAACTCCTAATCCTCCTGTCAATTAATCCTCCAAGTTTCTTTACTCCCTGTGTCTTGTTGAGGTCATCAGGGAGTCTTATCTTACTGTACCAAATTAATTCATATCCTCACAGGAATTATGCTCGATTATGCAGTAAACTTTACACACTAATCGCATTGTAGTTATGTCCAATTACACTACTCATAGTCACAAAGATAGGGGATTTCATGGCTTAAAGTCATTCTATAAGTGGCCTTGCCTCATCACCTCCAGTCGCAGGGGTGTACGTGTCTTCCACAAGGGAAGCAGCGTGCTGCGGAGACTCTTCATCTTTCTATACTAGGGGCTGATTCAGCATTTGCCAATCACCTAGGAGGCGGCATTTGTTATCTTTTAAAAAATATTTTAACATATATTTTGATCTTCTATAGTCATCTCTCCAACGCATTCTATTTGGTGACCACTCTCCTCCCATCCCTCAATTGTGGATAGAGAGAGATCCCCGAAAGCTTGTGTTCTGTGTAGTTTTCCCAAGTGTTATCTTGAGCTCCCATGTCATCCAGAGCCTCTGCAAACCAGAATCTCACAATTGAGGCACTGACACTAATTCCTTCTTTGACTTTGGATTATAGGAATTACAAGCCTTCGGTGACTGATGATAGTGTGCTTCTTCCATGTGGACTTAGCTGACATCTCACTTAGATGGCTGCTTCTTTGGAGACAGGCCTTTATGATCCCAGACACGATTTTGTCTGACAGCTGGATGCCATCTAATTTATTTGCCACAATTTGCTATAGCACCTGTATCTTCTATGTTTCCCTACCTGAGGGTGGGTATTGAAAGGGCCATGATGTGAGAACTAATTGTTGTTGAGTTGGAGTTAGGATTTAGTGCAAGGCCCAGACCCATTCCTGGGTCTACATGGTTTTTTTTAATATATATAGTTAATTTGGAGTTAATACATATATCATATCATTCCATAATTCAATTATGTCAAGTAGAATTGTATGATTGCTTCCACAATCCATTTCCAAGCATACCTTTTCTTTCTGGATTCCTTGACAGTACAGAGCTGGTCTTTCTGCAGAGAAACAGTGGGTGGTTTGAATAGGGTCCCTATTAATCAGTATCAGCTCAACATCAGCGGATTTAATATCTTTTGTTTTATTAAATAAAGTGAACAGTGAATTATCAATGGCATGGAATGGCACAGTAGCTCCAATAATGAACTCAAACAGCAACAATTGTGAAGATTGCACCAGAACAGGCAGTTTTTACTCTACAGCACTTAACAAAAGCAACATTTAATATGAAATAACATAAATGATAATATGAAAACTTAAATGTGTACATATATGTGATAACTGTAGGAAATGCAAACAGGTTTCACTGAACTATTTACTTCAGAGCTGGGCATTCAAACTCACCCAGTAGAATCCTAGAAGCAAGGCCTGAGAATCTGATTACATGCAGTTTGCAATTCCAGTCTGTAGCACTTAGGCTATCAAGTCAAACTCAACCCAAAGGCAAAGATTTGATTGCTTGTCTCATATTTACATCTCTAAATGTTTTCTTATGTCTGATTCCTGCAAACAGGATTATTAAGTCAAAGAAAACAAAATTCCTGTCTTCCTTTAGCTTCACTCCCTGAAAGCTCATTCATACTTATTAATGTTTCATATATCAAAACGATCTGAATTTTCTATATGTAATAATTGAAAGATGTACAGCCAGTTTACATTTATATGCAGGTTTTTCTTTTTTGTGTAGAAATTGGCTTACAGAATAAACTGTTGTTAAAGTAATAAAGATGTGACAAATTAATCATGGGATCGAGGAGCTGTGGAACAAAATAGCCATCTTGTACATTTTTTTTCCTGGATGCCAGTCTTTTAAGTGAGTTGCCATCTTTTAACCCAGACACATTCACTTAGTCACCTTGTGCTAACTGATGATACAATGGTGGTGCAATGGCTATAGAATCTGCAGAAGGTTGGTAGTTGGACCCATCAGCCACTCCACAGGAGGAAGGTGTGCTGGTCTGCATCCAGAAAGATCACAGCTTCAGAAACCCTATGGAACAATTCTAGCCACTCCTAGAGGGTCACTAGGAGTGAAAGGTGGTTGTTATTTTTCTCATAAGGCAATGGAGATATATAAATGAATACAGCACAGTCATTCACCTTGAAAAAGCCACAATGTTGTGGTTGCAGTTAAATATATTAAAAGATGATTACATACTGTCTGGTAAGTGCTGAAATAGAAAAATGCAAATGATATTATGACAGTATCTAATCTAGTTTGACTGTATTCACAGTGTCTGCTCAGAAATGGCAATGCCTAGACTATTCTTGAAACGAAAAGAAATAATGATGAAATCAAAAATAGGTCCAAGAGATATGTTTACACATTGGGAGACATATGATTTAGCTATGTAGTTAAAACAAAACCAATACTCGTATTGTGTTTTTAAATTACCACTGAACAAAAAGTCTATCCAACAGTCTTCAAATGGAAGCTCTAGAACTAGTTAAGTGATCTGGGGAATTTCAGATCAATATTCTGAGTCCTTATTTGTTCAACAGACAAGGTAAATAATAGTGTCGGACACAAGAAGTTTGTGTGAGGATTGAATAAAGTGTAAAAGGTGAAAATGACTAACACAATAATGTCAGCAGGCATATGGTATCAAATGAATAAAATGTAAGCTTATCTGATTCATTTAAACAAGTTACAGGTATGACAATAGTATAAAGAATAATGTCTTGCTTTCAAGAAGTATAATCTTAGTCCAAAGAAGCATACTGATAAAATACACTCAAACAAAATCCACTGTCTTAAAGTTGATCGTGACTCTCAGTAGAGAGCATCGTTTTTCTCCCTTGAAGCACTAATGTGTTCAAACTGATGACGTTGGCTTTAGCAGCCTAGTACTTAACCCACTGAGCCACCAGGGCTTGTCTCTGATCTAATAAAAAATGCATATTGCTATATATAAATGCAACTTACAGATATTTAACATATAATGTACATACTATAATTTCACATTGAAAACATATGATCACACATTAATTATACCACATAAACTAATTACATCAAAATGTACTAATAATACAATTATTATTCAAATGTATGCATCAACCACAAAATCTAGTGTTAAAAAAAACTGAAGAATAAAATAATTCTACAATAATTTAGGTTGTACATTGATCAAACATGCAATCAGGATGTATTGGTAGTTATTTGTGATGGGATTGCAAAAGTTGGAAACAAGAGGAAGGAGCAATAATTGGAAAATACAAACTTTGTGATAGAGATGAAACTGGAGATCACATGACAGAATTTTGTAAAGCCAGAGTGTCTTGTTCATAGCAAATAAGTTTTTCAAAAATACAACAGTCAACTATATATATAGGCTTCCCCAGATGGTATACAAAGAAATCAAATTTACTTTCTCTGTGAGAAAACATAATGGAGAACCACAATATCAACAGCTAAACACGGGAGTGACTGTGGAACAGACCACCAGTTGCTAAGAGAGAAGTTCACGACACAGCTGACGGAAATTAAAACAAGTTCTCAAGAGCCGAAAGCCAACTTGCAGCTATCGCACCTGAACTCTTGAGAGCATCTCAAGATCAGACGTGACACCTTGAGCACTGAAGACAGAGACCTGAGGAGCTGTGGGAGAACATCAGACCTTCATTCATGAAGGAAGCAAAAGTCGTTAAAAAGATAGGAAAGATGGGGTGCCGCCAAACCCTGGCCCCAACGTCTATTTTTGCTATTCCCTGGGGACTTTGTTGCTCTGTTACCCTTGCTGTTCTGTTCCACGCCGTTAGTGTTTTGCCTTGGTGTGGTGGGATCAGATTGGGCAGAATTCCCACACTGTGTCTCCAGTTTTGTCCCCTGTAGGACTATGGGTCAGTGTCTCATAGCAGAGCTGGCTATGTGGCCTTCTTTGTGGATTGGTTGCTCTGAGCGGGGATATCGTCCTCAAGGCTTGATGGGCCAGCATGTGCTCCACTTTCTCTTCCTCTCCCTTCATTTGTTCCCATGTGCTCTGATCAGACACGTCCCTCTCCTGGAGCTGCAGCTTCAGTGCTGTCCTCTGAAGTAAATTCTTCTGAGGGGAGGGAGAGGTGTCCACATAGTTGGTATAGGGACCAGTCCCTCAGACCTCTCCACTAGTTCCCTATCCATGCTGGCATGTTGCATTCACATCTTGGAGCACTGGGTTGAAGTCTGGTTCCTCTTCCCCTGTGGAGATATAAACAATACCCTCTCCTTGGGTGGGTTAGTGTCCTGTGCGCCTGCTTCTTTCTTTCTTTCTTTCTTCCTTCCTTTCTTTCTTTCTTTCTTTCTTTCTTTCTTTCGAAATAGAGGAAGGAGCTAGGAGGCAAAGGGCATTTATAGATGTCTAAATGCATGTAGATATGTAATTATGTTTATATATGAGGATGGGGAATGGATTTATGTATATATATATATATATATATATATATATATATATATATATATATATATTTAGTATTAAGGTAGCAGATGGGCATTGGGCCTCCACTCAAGTAGTCCCTCAATGCAAGAATACGGTGTTCTATTAAACTGGCATTCCATGATGTTCACCTTCCCAACTCAATTGCTAATATATAGTGGGTGTGTAAGCAAATGTGGTGAAGAAAGCTGATGGTGCCCAGCTATCAGAATATATAGCACCTGGGGTCTTAAAGGCTTGAAGGTAAAAAAAAGTGGCCTCTAGCTCAGAGGCAACAAAATCCACATGGAAGAATCCCACTAGCCTGTGTGATCACAAAGTGTCAAAGAGATGAGGTAGCAGGCATCAAAGAACAAAAAATCATATCATTATGAATGAGGGGGAGTGCAGAGTAGAGACCCAAAGCCCATCTGTAGGCAACTGGGCATCCCCTTATCACGGGAAGGAGATGAGCTAGTCAGGGTGTAATGAAGCAACGATGAAACCTACAACTTTCCTCTAGTTCCTAAATGCATCTCCCTCACACCCCCATTATCATGATCCCAATTCTACCTTACAAATCTGGCTAGACCAGAGGAGGTACACTGGTACAGATAGGAACTGGAAACACAGGGAATCCAGGGTGGGTGATCCCTTCAGGACCAATAGTGAGAGCGGTGATACCGAGAGGGCGAGGGAGGGTGGAGTAGAGAGGGGGAACCTATTACAAGGATCTACATAAAACCCCATCCCTGGGGGATGGACAACAGGAAAGTGGGTGGAGGGATCCCTCAGACAGTATAAGATATGAAAAAACAATAAAGTATCAAGGGTTCATGAGGGAGTGGGGGTTGGGGGGAATGAGCTGATGGCAGGGGCTTAAGTGGAGAGCAAATGTTTTGAGAATGATGAGGGCAATGAATGTACAAATGTGCTTTACACAATTGAGGTATGTATGGATTGTGATAAGAGTTTTATAAGCCTTTAATAAAAGTATTTTTTTAAAGACAGGAAAGAAAAGATCAAAATGGATGTCAGAAGGGACTCTAAAACTTTCTCTTAAGAATAAAGTTGCTAAAGCAAGTGGAAGAAAGGATTAAGTCAAGGAGCTGAATAGAAATCTTTAAAAGGCAGCTAGAGGAGACGAAGTCAAATATTATAACAAAATGTGCAGCAGCCTATATAATTAGAAAACCAAAAATGTAGTACATGTTCAGCATAACTGAAAATGAAGAAAAAACTCAAGAAAAAATTCAAGCTTCTAATGGAAATTTTCCAAGATTCTATAGACAATATATTGCATGATGCAGGAAGCATCCAGAGAAGAAGGAAAGAATGCAGAGGGACTGTACCAGAAGGAACTGGACGACAGGCCCCATCTCAGGTGGGAGCATTTAAGCAAGAGCCAGTGGCGCTGAAGCTGCACTGCTTCATTAACCAAAGACAAGGCTCCAGTAATGGATGGAGTACCAATTGGAATATTTGAGAAAGCCATAGAAGCACTGGAAGCATTCTTTCGTCTGTGCCAGGAAATTTGGAAGACAGCTACCGAGCCTACTGACTGGAAGAGAGCCATATTGGTGCCCATTGAAAAGAAAGGTGACCCAACAGAATGCTCAAACTGTAGCACAGTAACGTTGATAGAGCACACGAGTACCATTTTACTTAAGATCATCCAACTCTGGTACAGCAGCACATCGACTGAATCGCCAGGCGCGAGGCTGGATTCAGAAAAGGATCCGGAACAAGGCATATCACTGCTGATGTCAGATTGACCCTGGCTCAAAGCGTGAACAGCCAAAGGATGTTTACTTGCCTCTCGCTGGCTATGTAAAGGCATTTGGCTGCAGACCATAATGAACCCTGGAGATCCTTGAGAAGAATGAGAATTCCCGAATACTTCACTGTACCCATGTGGAACCTGTACATGGATCAAGAGGCAATTGTGCAAACGGAACAAGGGAATATTGAATAGATTAAAATCAGGAAAGGTGTGAATCAGGGTTGTATCTCCTTACCATACTTGTTCAATCTGTCTGCTGTGCAAATCCTCCGAGACACTGGACGATATGAAGAAGAGTGTGGCTGGTCTTAGGTGTGGAGCAAGGTACAGGATCGGGCAAGATGTCCTTCTGCTGTGCACATCATTGTATGGCTCGCAGCTGACTCCATGGCACCTAACAACGTAACACATTTAAAATATAAAATATATTCTACAATATATAACAATATTAAATCACTTAAAGAAAAATATTGATAATAAAATCAACAATGTCAATTACATAGAAAAATAGTAACTATCATTTATTGAGATTCCTATGGAACCAGGAATTGAGTTTGAACTTCATAGGTAGTATGATAGTTTGTCATCATGAATGTTCTATAAAATATATGATTTTATTCTTCTCACTCTGTAGGTGAATATATTAACTGACAGAGAATTAAAATGAAGTCCTATATGCCAATAGTTATTAAGCAGAGCAAGACTTAGCATCCAAGTCATAAGTGGTTTTAAAAAAATAATATCCAATTAAATCATTTTTTTAATTTTTAAAATCATTTTATTGGGGACTCATACAATTCTTATCGCAATCCATACATACATTCATTGTGTCAAGAACATATGTACATTTGTTGCCATAATCATTCTCAAAACATTTGCCTTCTACTTGAGCCCTTAATATCTGCTGTTCATTTTCCCCCTCCGTTGCCACTCCCCCCCTACCTCATGAACCCTTCATCACTCATAAATTATTACTATTTTGTCATATATTACACTGTCTGATGTCTCCCCCTGCCCTCTTCTATGCTGTCCGTCCCCCAGGAAGGAGGCTATATGTACGTAGATTCCTGTAATTAGTTCCCCTTTCTACCCCACATTCTCTCCACCCTCCAGGCATCGTCACACTCACCACAGGTCCAGGAGGAGTCATGAGACTTTCTATTCTTGTAAAGAGTTACATTCTCAGAAACCAACTGGGGGTATTTCCATTCTGTCCCGAGAGGGTTGCTATACATTTTAATTGACTTAGTGGCAATGGGCGGCATGATTTACAGCTCATGATAAAAAAAACAAATAGATATATGAGTGCATTTTCAACTAAAAACTATCCACTTGTAATAGCACAGGCCAAAGGGAGGAAACCAGAAGGAAGGGCCATGGACTCCAGGATTTGCTCACAGTGAGGATGCCTCTCTTCTGGGGATTATTATGACTTCTCTCTTTTAAAGCGAGCACATTCACTTCCATCAAGTCAATGCCAACTCATAATGGTGCCCTAAAAGACAGGACAGAACTGCCTCTGTGGGTTTCCGAGACTGTAACTCTTTCAGAAAGCAGAAAGCCTCATCTTTCTCCCACAAGGGGGCTGGTGGTTTTGAACTGCTGAACTGGTAGTTAGTAGCCCAATGAGGAACCACTCTGCCAGCAGGGTTCCCAGAAGTTCTGTCTATATGTGTGGTTCTCTCTCTATTCACCTTCCTGCTCCTGAATACCACCCCTGGCTGCGAGATTCTCAATGTGGGCTCTACTGGAGCCTAGCTACCAAAAGGAATAGCCCTGTCCCTTTCGCGCCCTATTTATTCCTCCCTCGCCCACAACAGCCTACTCACGCTCTCAGCAATCGCCGCAATGACAAATCTGTAGTTAAAAGACTCTCAGAGGTTTTCTTTGCTGAAACGTGACATTCTTTACCAAGAGTTACTTGTTACTTACCACTGATCTTAAAACCTCTAAAGTTTCAATCTTGGGAACCTTGGCAACACAATGCCCCGAATGAGGACAGGCTTCACCGTACATCCATTTAATGGTCTTGTCACAAGGAAATGATACCCAGCATTCTGTACAGAACTATAATAACTGGGGACTTTCATTTCCAATGTACTACAGACCACAAATTACTTAGCTTGCTTTCATGGACAATTTGGGAACTCTTTTTTTCCCCCTTAACTAAAAGCAGACTGTTCAATGTCCCACCTAGGGCACAAGTGTAAGCATGTCAAATAGTAGGAAGAGACAGGATAGTTCGTTCCTTTTAAAAAGTTTTAACATTCTTTATTTTAAATAGAGGGACAAGATCAATATTCTAGTTTACTTTCCACAAGCAGGGTGACCTTGAAGTAGCCATTTAAATGCTGTTTTCCCAGGGAGGGGGCTTTAATTATATTTCCCTATGTTTGTAGGGCAAGACCTGAAATGAGTGGGATTGGTCCAGTGGCTGCCTTGGTGAGCTCAAACACAAGAAGCACGGTGGGAATGGCACTGACTGGGCAGCGTTTCATTTGGTTGTCCACAGGGTCACTAAGAATTGGACTAATTCAAAGGTACCTAACAACAAGAAGAGGTTTACAAAAGAGCCATGGTGTTGCTGTGTGGTTAGTGTTGGGCTGCTAGCCTCAAGGTTGGCAGTTCAAAACCACCAGTGTATCTTCAGGAGCAAGTTATGACTAGTGACCCTGTATATTTTGAAGGTCACTTTAGTGGAGAGCTCTTCTTGTCAGCTAGGGTCAAATGGGCAAGGGAGGAGGATGGGTCGCTGACCACTTGGGACAGTTGTGCAAAATTAAGATGAGGTCCGCTGGACGTCCCTTTTAGAGGACTGAGAGATACTGATGGGAAAGCCAAGTCACAAGACTCAAAAGGGAGCAGACACATCTGGGAGAAGACAGATACACATCTGTTGGTAGGAAAAGGTGAAGGACCAACCTCGAAGTGGTGGGGGAGAAATGATTAACAGTACTTTGAAGGAGCTTAACAGGGGATTATGCCTGGTAATATGCACCAAATAAACCACACTGACCCAAGTTTCTATACACACCTTGGGGACCAGGCCAAGTACTATAGAGCCCTGGGGGCTTGAATCTTGGATCTTTAAGGGGCAGAATATGCTGCAAGGGCCTCACCATCGGGATCTGCTATGGAAACTCCCCTATGTGAACTGGACACACCTCAAACACACCTGTAACTCACCTGTAATCTGAGACCTTTAGACAGAAAATTCATGGTGTTTGAAGAAGCAGGAGATAGCTATGAGAAGAGTATTAAGAATAAAAAATCATATCATTGTGAATGAGGGCAAGTGTGGAGTGGGGACCCAAATCTAATCTATAGGCAACTGAACTACCCTTACGGAAGGGTCATGGGGAGGAGATAACCAGTCAGGGTGCAGTGTAGCAATGATGAAACATACAATTTTCCTCTAGTTCCTAAATGCTGCCTCCCCACCTGCACACTATCATTATCCTAATTCTACCTTTCCAATCTGGCTAGACCAGAAGTTGTGCACTGGTACAGATAGGAACTGGAAACACAGGGAATGCAGGGTGGATGATCCCTTCAGGACCAGTGGTGAGAGTGGCAATACCAGGATGGTGGAGGGAGGGTGGTGTAGAGAGGGAGAACCGATTATAAGAATCTACATAAAACCTCCTCCCTGGGGGATGGACAATAGAAAAGTGGGTAAAGGGAGACATCATACAGTGTAATATATGACAATATAATAATAATTTATAAATAATTAAGGGTTCATGAGGGAAGGGAGAGAAGGGGGTGGGGGGAATTGAGCTGAAGCCAGGGCTCACATGGAGTGCAAATGTTTTCAGAATGATGAGGGTAAGGAATTTACCAGTGTATTTTATACAATTGATGTATATATGGATTGTGATAAGAGTTGTATTAGCCCACAATAAAATGATTTTTTAAGAAAAATGGATTTAAAAAAGAGTATTAAACTGTTGGTAGGCAAACTGTCAGTAGGCAGTATATTGTAAATTTTGCCTGACAACCAACTCCCATTGTTTGTGTAGCTAGTGTCCAGCCACATAAGGATTTGGTTTGTACAGGTGAATAATTCATATTATGATATGTAGTTAGCCTACATTGATCCAATATCCTTCTATCGAGAGTATATTAAAAATTAGTACCAGGGGCTAATCAGGACACTCTAAACAGAAGACATTTTTTCTCGAGGGAAATGATTGCTAAGTCTGTACCATAAATTACCAAGAAGGTCTTGGAAGGGAGCCAGAGGAAAATTAAAACCTTGCCATAGAAATGGATGTGGGTTCACACTAAATTGTAGCTCCAGTTTAAGAACCATTAGTAGTTGTACCATGGCTGTGATCAATACTCATCCTCAGGAAGGGGACACAGAAGGTATGGGTGCGACAGCAAAGTGTGGTGAAGAAATGAGATGGTGCCCAGGCTTGAGCTAGAATACTGTCTGTGGTCTTAAAGACTTGTTTCCAAACAAGAATCTATCTAAGTGCTACATCAACAAAGTCTACAGGGAGAAAGCACACCGACATCAGTAATTCAAGGATTGTAAATTATATAATCAAAAACTTAGGGAGGGAGATTGGCATTGCAGAAGGCTATAGATGACAGTGGATGCCCAAGATACATTTATAAGATACCCACAGGAAATAAGCCTCTGATAATTTTCCTTTATCCATAATTGAGGAATGGGAATAAACTGACTATAGGAGATCAAAATAATAAATCTGACTTGAAAAGTTCAATCTTTATCACTTGATCCCCCTTCTGACATGCAGTTGGGCTTGGTCTGATTTTCAACATGTTCTTCCTTTTTTATTATTGATATTTCTATCTGATATATTTTGTTATTGAAGGAAGGCCTCTTGAATTTTGGTTATATGTTTTTCTGGGGGGGTGGCGGTTGGTATATGAAACCAGGATTGATGAGCGCATAGACAAGTAGATTAAGGTTTCCTGGGAGCTACAGAGGGGGTGGGCAGTGCGGGAGTGGGGACCAAGGGGAAAGGGAGCTGGCATCGAGGAGGCAAAGGATGAAGAGAACATTTTGAAACTGATTGTGGTAGCAACTGCACAATACTGCTTGATGACTGAATTGTGGAATAATGTGATATTTGTTTTAGCTCCCAATAAAATGGTTTTGAAGAAAAAAAAATATGTCAGGCCTCAAAATCCCTATAAAGGGTATCTATGATTCAGAATTGACTGGATGACAGTGGATTGAGTATACAAAAGTTATAGTTCCCCTTGCTATTGCAGAATAAATCATTCTAATGAAAATTAAATGGTGCAATCCAAAGAAATAATTGCCATTATTTTATAAAATATTTGGGCATTCTCAGACCTGCAAAATCAAACCACATAATGAATAAAACAAAAAAAATAGCACTACTGTAGTATAAAGTGTTCAAACACATCCTAGATACAAAACCACAATGGTTTGATGCTGAGATGCTGAGTGAAGTTCTGGGGGAAGGAGCTTGGCACTGCCAATCTTGCTGCTCAAGATATTCAACACTTCTTTAATGATTCACTGCAAAACATATGCTGATGCCCAGTTTTGCTTTCTGCTTTTTGCCATAAAATATGAAAGCAGAATTTCTCCATTTTTTCTTAATGGTTACTGAAAACATGTAAATGTGTGGGGTTTTGTAGAACAAAGTGTTATGAGGTGGACTTTCAGTGAGTGGGGACCCCTTGCATTCATGAGCCATGGCGATGCAGTAGTTAAGTACCCAAGTACTAATCCAAAGGTCACCCACCAACTACTTCTCTAGGAAGATGTGAGAACCTACATAAACTGCCAGCGTTTACACTCTCATGGGGCCGGTCCACTCCGCCATATCAAGTTACTGTGAGAGAGAATCAACTCCGTGGGAGAGGGTTTCCCCTTGGTTTTTAAGGATGATTTAGGGAGCTGTGATGCTTCTGTGTGTGCCTGCACATTGCGCTGCTGACTGTAGGTCAGCGGTTCCAACCTACTGGCTGCTCTGTGGGAAAAGATTAGGTTCTTTTGCTACTGAAAGGATTTACAGCTTCAGTACAGGGACACTATGATTTGGAATTGATTTGAAGGGAGTAGTTGTTTGTTTGTTTGCTTGTTTGCCTTGGTGGAGTAATGGTTAAGAACTCAAATACTAACTGAACCCCCTCCCCCCTCACTGCACTGAAGGGTAAAGATGGTGTTTCACATAGGGTTGGTAAGAGTTGAAAATTGACCGGAAGTCACACAACAAATGGATTGGTTAAGTATCCCTGGATGGAGCAAACAATTAAGTGTCTGCTGCTCCGTGAAAAGGTAGGCAGTTCAAATCCATGCAGTGGCAACTCAAAACGAAAGTCTGATGAGCTGCTTCTAAGGACATAGCTCTGAAACACCTAGGGGGTGATTTCATAGAAGGGATCGCTGTGTGTCAGCACAGGCTGGGTAGCAACTGGTTCCTATCTTCAGATAGTATCATGGGCTGAGCAGCTGAGAGTGTGCACTCCGTGGTCTTGCATAACGGGATCGCAGAGAATGCAGCTTCATCGGCCAGGTGTATGAGTATTAATCAGGATTATCATCAGGATTATAAGAAGCAGAGGCACAGGAAACTTTGGATCAGCCAATTATCAGAACCAGGAGTATTCCCTAATCTTTGAGTGATGTGATGCTTCAGATTACATTATTCCCTACATTAAAAGGAGGGGGTCAAGTTATTAATTTGGAATGGATGCTTAGATTAAAACTATGAATGTCAAATGATCTAGAGCAAAGAGTAAGATCTTCAAGTGTTGATTAGTACTTGGGTACTTAACTATTGCATCACCGTGGCTCATTAATACAAGGTCCCTACTCACTGAAAGTCCACTTCATAACACTTTTCTCTATAAAAATCCACGCAATTACTTGTTTTCAGTAAACATAAAGAAAAAAGGGAGGTATTCTGCTTTCATATTTTATGGGAAAGGTGGAAAGCAAAATTGGGTGTCAGCATATGTTTTGCAGTGAATCATTAGAGAAGCGATCAACATCTTGAGTAGCAAGGTTGACACAGCCAAGCTCCTTCCTCCAGAACTTCACTCAGCATCTCAGCATCAAGCCGTTGTAATTTTAGATCTATAATGAGTTTGAAGAACACTTTATCTTATGGCTGTGTTATTTTTGGTTGTATTCATTATGTGGTTTGATTTTGGAGGTCTAAGTATGCTCAAATATTTTATAAAATAATGGCAAATATTTCTTTGGATTACACTATTTTAAAAAGTGTTCTGGATTCCCTGCCATTTTTAGTCTATAAAATCTTTCCATCTTATAATAAATGTAATTCAGCTTTTCCAGTGAATTGCAGGAATAATAGCCCCACATCGTGTAATCTATAACATTTAATAAACATTTGTTGAACAATGATGGATGTCAGATTGTTAACCAGGTGCTGGGAATACAAAACCTGTTGTCTTCATTGAAATAATAGTTATATAGTGATAAATGACCTAGACAGTAGAACTGAGATAAGAATAGAAATTGGACTGATGACTAACAAGGTATACATCTTTTAGTTTATAAAGAACTTTCATCAGTTAACTTGGTCACAGCAGCAACTGTGCAAGGTAGAGCATTTATAGCTCTAAAATTCTGCTGAAGATCATCCAACAAGTCTTGTCTCAGTGCAGTTACAGGGAGCTGCCAGAGGCTCAGGAAGGACTCAGAAGGTAATCTGGAGCAAGGCATACCATTGCTGACGGCACATGGAACTTGGCTGAAAGCAGAAAACAGAAAGATCTCTATTTGCGTTTTGTTGACTATACCATGGCACCGACTCTATGGATCATAACAAAATGTGGATTTCCTTGAGAAGAATGGGAGTTCACCATTGCTGCCACAAAGAGATCAGGCTTAGAAACAATTGTGAGGATGGGGAAGGATGGTGCAGTGTTCGTTCTGGTGTACATAAGGTTTCCATGAGTCAGAACTGATTCAATGACACCTAACAACAGTTTAGTGAGGATGGAATACCTTCCAAACCCCCCAAGGAATTCCCTGGTTTACTTTTCTCCCTCTTGTTTCTCGAAGGATTGAATTAGAGGCCATGGGAAGCTATTGTTTTCATTTCTTCATTAGATCACCAGTTATGTGTCCAGCACTTAAACATTGCCCTAAGATGACGTACATTGGAAGGCATTTCATGTGAATTTAGCCTTTACTCTCTACTACCTGTATAACCTGGGGGAAAATCACCTTATCTCCATCATGCAGTGTGAGTAGCCGTTGGCCTTAATATCAATAGCACCCCCTTTTTAAAAAAATCAAATGTGTCCCAGTTTAGATGATACTGTATAAAATACTCCTAAGGTTGACATCTGGTTCAATTAATTACAAAATGAAGAATATTATAAACATCCCATGAAATCAACCTCAATCCCTTGGAAAAGATGGAGGACTTTAATATGGACATCCTCACTGGAGCCTGCTCACCTGTTGTGGTGTCCCAAGATGAACTCTGCTCTCTGTACAGGGGCCATTTCTTCCCCACCCAGCAAAGGTCCTCTGGCAATGCACTCAGTATGCTTGGCGATCAATCCAGTTTTTAGAACTATCACAAGGTTACATAAAATCACACACATAATAAAGCTGAAAGAGAACAATCTCTCTAGAGTTACACTCCAAAATAATAAACTCAAACACTCAGAACTTGTTATTACACACACACACACACACACACACACACACACACATGCACATATACTTTAGTGCACTCCTGGTTTTGCACATTTATAATTGACTTTCAAACAGGAGATATTTCCCATTTGACTATCAAAATGTCTGTCAGAAGTAATGAGGTTTGTATACAATACATTCATTTTTTGACAAATAATGCATCAGAATAAAAAATATATAAAAATAATTTCTCATGATTAGCTAGAAGTTTTCTCCTAATCAATCACTATGTTTTCCAGTTGGAATATTACAGGAGTTCTCACAAAGAAAGCATTTATCTAAGTTTCAGAATGAATGAAATAATATAAAAAAAATGAGTATTGAAAGAAATTAATTCAAAACTCAAATGGACTTAAATCTATTTTTTGTTTATGTGAATGTGCTAAAATATTGTTTGGCTTTGTTTTGTAATGCCAAAACTCTCTGTAGATTCACAAGTTGTTCAATTGCATTGGGTGACTAGTGTATTTCTACTGCATATCTATTATTTATGTCTTCTCTGCTTCCAAACTGAACTTGAGGCAGCTTTCCATAAAGACACAAGTGTAAATACAATTGTAGTAACAGATGGAGATATCACTACAGATAAATATGGTCGTACCCACTGGAAAGTTAAAGATAAAAGCAGCAGAAGAAAATATATGAGGGAAGTAGGCAGTAAATGTGTCAAGAATTAAATTTATTCAGGTCTCCCCAGTAACAAGATAAAAAAGGAAAGGAAATTGATTATATAGCAATGAGTTCCCCCAAATGCATTTCGTGGAATATTCATCATATTCAATTCTAACAGACTGTCCATCATTTATTGCATACTGCTTCACAAATGATACAAACGTGGGTTGTCAGTCTTGGCTTCAGTGTTCATCAGTATGAATAAGATGAGTATATACATTGAATCTATCAGAAAAATAAAATGTTTGAAAATTAGAATCTATTCCCAAAGTGATAATTTGACACAATTCAGGCTTTACTGCCCATAATATCTAGGTGTTCCTAGGAAATGAGCTCATTTCTCAGAATCTCATACTCATTAAGAAAGAATAAGAACTAATTAAAATGATAGTTATTACATTTCACTCTCACAATGCATTAGTAATTCTTTATAAAACTATAAAATGTTTTATTTTAAGTAAATCCTGCCAAAGCTAGAAACTGTGTAAGGATAAAGCCTATCATAGAAGAGAATTTAAAAGATTTTCCACTAAATAGAGAGCTACAGAAAAGTGAACCTTCACCCTGTCAATGGCATAAAACTTGTGAGACCAGAAAAATAAGACATTCTTACCAGTCTAGTTTGTGCTCTCATAAGCTTACATATAGGCAATCGTAAAGAGATAGAGATATCAGCACAGACAAATATACACATACATAAAGCTACATGTGAACATATGCACATGATGTGGCTGCATGTGTGTGCGTATTGCCATCATTATTTTGTAATATTTATAAAAGTGCTTAGATGATAGGTGACAAAAGGAAGACTGAAATCAATGCATCATGAATGCACATATACAATTGGTAGAAATACATACATGTTACAACTATGAGAGAAGTCATTTGTGCAGGCTTTCCTACAAATTTCTACTCAACATGAGTCTTCAACACGCATGAGCAAGCACAGAGTCCACAACTCCCAGGGTTGACCATTTTACCCACACTGCACCTGCCTCCTGCAGTCGGGGGAGATGATCAGGGGCTTATAAAATAAAAAAAGCTATAGGCTTCTCTGGGCTTCCATTTCTCGAGTGTTTGTATCTCCCATCCTCTATAGTGCTCACTTTCCTTGATGTGAATCCTGCCTTTGAATGAGCTGATGCAAATTAATTTTCAATTTTAAAGGAGCTGTGGGTTATTTAATTTTAAGCTCTGTATCTTGAAGTTCCATTGAGAAGTCTACTTTCACATGCACCCTCTTACTGGACACAATGCATGTGTCTTTGTGAGCTCTATGAATATACAAGGTGTGTACAAGGATCTACCCCCCCCAAAAAAAGAGGAACAATTTTAAAGCTATATTTAATTTTTTACAAAACATTATCCTCTTCAAAGTACTATCCATTACACGTAATACATTCATCAAATCTGCAATTCCGTTCTTAGAAGCATTTTTTAAACTCATCTGTTTGGATGGCTGACGTCACCTCACTTGTTTTTTCTTCACCTCTTCTATGCCATCAAATCAGTCTTTTCATGTCCTTCCACATTCAGAGAAAGAAAAAGAAGTCACACAAAATGAGGTGAGGGAGGTAAGGGAGGTGAATGGGGCAAGAGAGGCATGCTGTTTTTTGGTCCCAAACTGCCACACTGAGATGGCTGCATCCGCCGGTGCATTGTTGTGGTGGCAAAACCAGTCCTCCATCTGACACAAATCAGGCCTTTTCGTTGTGCCCTGTTATGTATTCTTGTCAGCACCTCTAAATAGAAAGCTTGATTAATAGTCTGATCTGGTGGAACAAACTCCAATCGCACTATGGGTTGATATTTTCATCCATTTCTGAAGTTGGCAGATGTGCAGAAGGAGGTTTGTCATCAATCGACATTTCACCTTTTTTGAAACAAGAAAACCACTCATACGCTTGAGTTTTTCCAATAGTCCTGTCCTTGGAAGCTGTGTTCAACATAAGAACAATTTCTCTGGCATTTTTCCCGAGCAGGAAACCAAATTTCACAGTCACATGCTGTTCTCTGTAATGGACCATCACAGAATCGAGGTTCAAGGGAAACTTCTTTTATTAAAAATCCACTGTGACCAGAGAGAACCTTCCCAGGTGACACCACTGGGTGCACTACCTCAGAGCAAGTTGCTGGATGCTCACCTAGTGGGAAAGATGTGTACTCTGAAAGCTACAGCCAGCGGAGAGTTTTCTGTTTTGTTTTGTTTTATTTGGGGCGGGTTGAGTACATATAACCATTTTAATAATTACTAACATTTTAAGTGAAAAATGTAAAGCACAATATTCAATTCTTTATTTTAAAATAAATATTGATGCTTTAAAAAGATCTATTACTGAAATCACCAACTGACTGTCTTTGAGTGAATTCCAAATCAAAGTTACCTCATAGGATGGAGTAGAACTGCTCAATGGAGTTTCCAAGGCTTTAAATCTTAATGGGCACAGACAGCCTATATTTATCTCTCGGAGCATCGAGTACATTTGAAATGATCACTTTATAGTTAGCAGTCCAATGATTAGTCCACTAAGCCACCAAGGTCTTGTAAAAACCCGATACCAAACTCAAAGTCCAAACTCATAGCCATCGGCTCCATGCTGATTAATAGCGACCCTATAAGTCAGGGCAGTTTGTCTCCTAGACTGGAGCAGTTTACAGGAATACAATACCCCCTGACTTTCTCTCTTGGAGCTGCTGTTGGTTTCAAACTGCCAACCACATTACTGCCCATTGCATAACCTTGTGATTTTTAGCTCCATTTTATTCTATATTTGTCAACCGAGACTTAGAGAAAGTTGCGGTCCAACCTATACTTAAAGTTCACTCATGGATCAAGCTGCTTCTTTATTGCCCTCTCTGATTCAGCGTTCCTCCCTCACCGCATATCAAACCACCTCACTTACTTGCTTCCTGGCATTTGTTGAATCTGAATGTATTCATTTTCTTACTCATTGCTATGGATTTCCTCCACAAATATGTAAGCTCCTAAATCAGTAGTCATGTCTGTCTAGACCAGTGCCTTGTCCCATGATATCATAGATATAAAACAAACAGTTGGATTAGTGAAAACATAAATAAACACGTCAACAAATGAATGAATGATGAATGACTCAAAAGTGCAAGCTCTTTTCACTGCTCTCTATTAGGTTTTATTTTTCATGCCGCACAAGGCAGACATTAAACAAATTATGAACGTCTCTTGTGTCCGAGGAAGAGTTCATTTCAAATTAGAGCAAGAGCATAAAGTCATTTTCTATAGGTCACCAAAGACACTCTTAATATATTCCTAAAATGAAAGAGAGCTTTGGAATTTATGCAGCCCCTTCATGATATTTAGCCCTTTTATCCTTGAAGTATTTTAGCTCTATTTGAACCAAAGCATAACGGAAAGCCCCAGAGAAAATGAATTGTGCCAATAAATATTTACTTTCATCTCCTTTCTATATGCCTACAGAGCTTCTTCTATCTACACTAGTTTAAAGGGGGAAATTAAGTCGATCATTTGAATGGTGTTGTGAAAACTAAGGAAAGTTGAACATATTTCTAAGTCACAGTATTAATTTTTGTTGGATGATTCTATGCATGAATTGATAGAATGAAGGAATGTGATTTTGAAGATTCAAATACTTAATGTTTAAAATTCAACAAGCTCAACTAACAGGGTCTTACCCCTTTGATAAAACTACCTCTCCCTCCTAGAAGAATCTGGTAGAAAATGCTGGACTGGATTTTCCCTTTTAGCTTTGTGTTATGTTCCCCCTGGCTTAGACATCCCTGACACCACTCCAACACACACACACACACACACACACACACGCACGCACCCACACGCACGCACACACACGCACACGCACACACACGCGCACACACACACACACCACCCACCACCCCCCTTTCCTCCTCCTGGATAAACCTGGCCTTGGTTCTTAAGTCAATTCATTTGTAACTTTCCAAGTTAGGCTTTCCTAATGAAAACCCTACCAACAATGTGGATATTCCTCTCCTCTCTGCTCCCAGAAATTATGTTTTAATTGCATTTATCACACTTCACTGTCTTGGGCTAAATAATTAACTTTCTCATACTTCTGACAACCGCTATTCACTGTTTGTCCAGTGCTTTGTGGATACCTGGTGGGTGTTGTTGCTTCTGTTGTCTTTGATGTGGAAAAATAAAAGAGTAAAAATATAGTTCCTTTTTGAGAGAACACTGGATAGCCGCTGTGTCTGGAAGGAATGTATCCCAAGGGGCATCTTCTGGTGACACTCTGACATGCTTCTGATTTCTCACTCTTATAACAAATCTGAACTTGAATTGGTGAGTAAAACATCAGGTGCTACTAGAACAGTGGACCCAGCAAAAGGAAGATGAGGGTAAAGGATGCATCAGAAAGACTGCTTTGACAGTAGAACATGGGAAGTAAAAGAATCTATTATTCCTGTACAATAGAGGAACATTTTCAGGTGAATCTCAATCTACGTAAACCATATTTTGGTCAAAATTCAATGTAGTTTTGATTGTCCTCAGTGCCAAAACACGGGCCTTCCCGTGGCTTTCAAGAATGCCCATTTCCAAAGAGGAAGCCTGTCGATGATGTGTGTAAGCTTGCGTTGCGACGGTCACAAAGATTCTTGTAAAAAAAAGTTTAGGAAAAAAATAAACAATAAAGGCCTAACCAAAAATGGAACTGTTATGTGAGTTAGGATAGAAATAAAATGTGACTTCTTTGTAATAACAAGGACTACTGCTATGTGCTGCTAAATCAATTCTGACTCATCATGACCCTCTATAAATGAGCAGAACTGTCACACAGCGTTTCCCAGGCTGAAATATTTACAGGACCATATTGCTACATCTTTTGTCCAGGGGAGCATTTGGAGATTTAAACTGCCCATATTTTGACTAACAGTGGACCACTTGTTCAGTGGCCACTCGGGCTCCTTAATTGTTGTTTAGTCTAATATTTAACAATATCAGTTCTACAAAAATTGTCATGGATTATAGAAAATAGGTTAACATAAAATAGAAGTACTAACATAAGTAGCCCACGGATTATGGGTATATGTGTCCCCCAAAATATATGTTTAAGTATTTAATGCTAGTACCTATGAATATGGTCTTATTTGAAAATAGAGTCTGTCTATAGGAGGAGGTTATTGGGGTAGGTTTATATCTGTGTGTTAGTGTGGATACTTTAGTGAAATGAATCCACAGAAACTCATGTATAAGTGAGAGTTTTATATAAAGGTTAAGTGCACATTAAGAAAACATCCCAACCCAGTGTTGCCCAAACCAAGTCCAACATTAACCCATATGTCCAACACCAATTCGCAAAGTTCTCCTCCATCTCACAAAACAGATGCAATGATTCTGACTGCAAGAGGAAAGCCTAGTCAGTGAACATGTAAACATCTCAGTGCTGACAGGGGTTTCCACATGGCTGCTCCAGCACCCAGGGCTGCTTCGGGGCAGGTCCATGTGGCTTCTCCTTAGGGATATCTTGCAGGAAATGAGCCTTGCCAGCTGAAGCAGGAAACTGTCTAAGGAAGCTGCACTCTGGTGCAACCATCAGAAAGCAAGAGACCTGAAAACTAGAAAGGCGAGGCTCACTGAGTCATTTATCCCTCCACCCTTCAATTAACCCCACATGTGTTTATTGGTCAGGTTGGCACAATAATCTAACTACTTCAATCTATTAGACTATTGTTATTGTTAGGTCCCATGGAGTTGGTCCCATTTCCCGGCAATAGTTTCTATTTGGAGGGGGCGGGTTGTGGTAATATCCACTGTGTTGAACTATCTCCATGAGGATTGTACCCGTGTTCATTCAGCCTGTACTTTATTAAGCATGATGCATTTCTATAAGCACTAGCCCCTCTTGGTAACATTTCCAAAGCACAGATGAAGTCTCATTATTTGTCTATTAATGCACATTCTGACAGTTCTTTCAAGACCCATTGACTCACTGTTCTGGCAGTCTTGACTATATTAAACACTCTTGACTAACCATTTCAAAGGTACAAATTCCTCTTACTTTTCCTTCTCTATTGTCTAGCTTTGTAAGCATATGGGACAGTTGAAAAGACCATGGATTGGTCAGGCACATCTGAGCCCTCAACCTGACATCAGTATGCTCTTCAAAAGAGGCCTTGTCCATAAGACATGTTCAGTGCACTCCCTGTTGGGTTTCTTGACTTCCACTTCTATAGGCACTGGTTGTGGATCCAAGGAAAGCAGAATCCTTGACAACATCAATTTCTTCTCCATTTCTAGCGATATGGTCTGCAGGTTGAGTGGTGAGAATTTTGTCTATCATCTCAAAGTGCAATTCTTACAGGAAGCCGTATTCTCTAATGTTCATCAATGAGTGTTTCTATGAGCCAGTCAGGTGCAGGGTAGCAACGATGAAACATACAACTTTCCTCTAGTTCTTAAATGTTTCCTCCCCCCTCCATCATGATCCCTATTCTACCTTATTATGATCCCATTCTACCTTACCAATCTGGCTAGACCAGAGGATGTACACTGGTACACATAGGAACTGGAAACACAGGGAATCCAGGACAGATGACCCCTTTAGGACCAGTGGTGAGAGTGGCGATGCCTGCAGGGTAGAGGGAATGTGGGGTGGAAAGGGGGAACCAATTACAAGAATCTTCATATAGCCTCCTCCCTGGGGGATGGACAGCAGAGAAGAGGGTGGGGGGAGATGCCAGACAGTGTAAGACATGACAAAATATTAATAATTTATGAATGATGGAGGGTCCATGAGGGAGGGAGGAAAGGGAGGGAGGAGGAAAATGAGGAACAGCCATTACAGGCTCAAGTGGAAGGCAAATGTTTTGAAAATGATGAGGGCAACAAATGTACATATGTGCTTGACACAATGGATGTATGCGTGGATTGTGATAAGAATTGTATGAGCCCCCAATAAAATGATTTTTAAAAATAAAATAAAAATAAGTACTTCTAAACCTTATCAGTTTCAGCAAGCAAGGATGTGTTACATACGTCATAAAGGTGCCATGTTCTTCCTCACCTTGTCCAGCTTCTTGGATTATATGTTCACCATGCAGACTGAATAAGCATGGAGAAGATTATAGTCCTCATATGCCCTCCATCTGTTAACATAACTGCCTCCTGAATTTTGTTTAGGATTTATAAAAACACCATTAAGTATTCTGGAATTCACATTCTTCTCCAGGTTACCAATAATTTGTTAAAGTCCAAATACAAATAGGTGTTGTCACATAGTCAATCAAACACACATGTCCACCTTTCTCATATTCTCCAGTTTTTTCAAAAGTCTATCTGCTATCTGCAGTCCTAGCCCTCTCTGCAAGCCCTGTTCTGCACCCAGCAGGGTTTTCTGACAGCTCCCAGCTTATGTACCCCTGGGATCCTTGCTATGTTCCTGTCAACAATGCTACCCTTGAAATATGAGCACCTCCAGGATTGTAACCGTTTGCCGAAACATGTCAGTTGGATTGTTGCTGGAGATCTGGTTTTGTTGATTTTTGTTTGTTTGTTTGTTGCCAAAGCCTTCGGTGCAACTTGGACTTCTTCCCTTAATATGATCTGTTCTCAATAATTTTGGACCTCCTAGAAGGGCTGAAAATCAACACATTCTTTTAGGTACAGTGACTGTGTATCTTCTTTCATCTTTATTGATGTGGTTGCCTCGTTGTACCATTCATAATCTTTCCCATAAAATCCAATATTTCAATTCAAGTCTTAATTTTTCCTTCTCTTCTTTCAACTTGAGAAATGCCAGGCTTATAATTCCCAAACAAAACAAAACAATTCTTTATAGTATTTTATTTTGTCTTTTCAAGCCACCGTTTGAGATACTGAATTCAGCTCCTGTACTTCATCCATTCTATATCCCTTTCAAACGGTTGGACTAGGCAGAGTGTGCTTGTGCGGATACAAGGCAGGGGGACACTTAGGATAGCACAGCTGAAGGAGTAGAGGAAAGCTCTGCCCGTAGTGCTTTTGGAGGGTCCATGACCCACTCATTCCCTAAATTTTTAGTTCCAGCACTCAGAACTGTGAAAAAATTACTATCCGTGTTTTAAGTAAGATGAAACTGTGAAACATTTTGTGTCTGCTCCAGGAAAGAAATACACTAGGCAATTGAAGAAAGATTATCTTTTAATAACTTTATTTGTATAATATTTTTCTAGGATTAGGATTAAAAGTTAGCCTGTGTTGCATGGAACTAACTGCTACCTTTTCTTCAAACCCCAACTCTCGCCTTAGTGCATTAATTGTGCACTAATTAGTGCATTACTTGTGCAACAAATTGTTGTTGTCCCATAGGTTGGGTTTGTTATATAATCTGCTGTCAATTTGAGATTTAAGATTGAAGGGATAGAGTTTAGCCTGTTAATCAGGTTGTGGCTTGATGACGTCATTTGGAGGTGCTAAGGAGATAAACAGCTCGCTGGAAGTGGGACACATGCTCACACCCTACAGGACATTTCTGTTGACAAGACACGGAGTTATGCTAGAGTTCTAGAACCAGAGGAGCCAAGTGAAGACTACTGCCAGTGCTGAGATACTTACACCGCCACTGGACCCACAAGACTTCCCACCCACTGGCCTGTGATCTTCCTACATTCAGCGTCATTGCATGTGTTTCCTAAGTCTAAAGAGGACTTTATAAATTAGTTTCGGACATATGGGCTAATATCAGATTTATGGACTTGATCTGGACGAGGCTGGGATATTTTCTCAATATTCAACTGCTGTTGTATATAAAACTCTTTCTTATACCCATATGAGTGTCTATAACTGACACTGGTGTCAACCATAACTGACACAGGTGTGGAATGATGCTCTATCTTCCTGTCCTCCTCTGTTCTCTGATGTGGCTGCACTTTATTTACATGGTTTATATATTTACACTTTTTAACTATTAAAGTAACTATGTGATGAGCCTGCTTATAGCCCATATCTTTGCATATTTATGTATCATATTCTGGTTGTTTTGGGGTAGCATTAATCAGTTCCCATGGATAACAACCTATGTACATCAGAATAAAAACCTGCCCTGTCTTGAGTCATCCTAAAAAATGTTTGAGCCCAATGTTACAGCCACTGTGTTAATTCATCCTGGTGAGGGCCTGCCCCTTTTCTCCTGCCTCTCTACTTTGCCGAGCATGCGCTCCTTCTCCAGGGACTGCTCTCACCTGATAGCACATCCAAGTTGGTCAGACACCGTTTCACCATCCTTGTCTCCAATGAGCATTCTGGTTGTACTCCTTCCAAGAAAGATTTGTTTGTTCTTTTGACACCCCGTGGCACTTCCACTATTCTTCAGCAGCACGATAATTTATACTCATACGTTCTTCTTCAGCCTTCCTAATTCGAAGTACAACTTTCACATGCGTATGAAGCAATTCATCGATACATTTGAATTGTGGTGCTGGGAGAGATGATTGGAAGTGCCATGGATTGTAAAATGGGCAACAGATCTGTCTTGGAAGAAGTAGGACAAGAGTGTTCCTCAGAGGCAAGGATGGCAAAACTTAAGAGAGACCAGTCCCTGGAGAAAGACACGGTGTTTGGTAAAGAAAGAGGGGAAGGCTGTGAAGGAGAGGAATGGCTGCAACAATGGGCTCAAGAATGGGAACAATGATGAGGATGGAGCAGGACCAGACAGTGTTTCATTCCGTTGTGCAGAGGGTTGCTCTGAGTGGAAACCAACTTGTTCGCAGCTAAAAACAATTAACAGGAAGCAACTGAAAATAGCCTCATTGGACAGCTGAATCTGAGTCCACCAAGCAACGTATTTGTATGTTCAACATTGTAGAAGGGTTCTCTGTGGCAGATTGATTGTGGGTATAAGTAAAATGAAATCCATGAGGATTTCAAACTCCTCTCCACTTATCACGAAGCTACCTATTGGTCCTCTTGTGAGGATGTTGGACTTCTTTACATTGAGTGGTAGTCTACACTGAAGGTGATATTCTTTGATGGTTCACCAGCAAGTGCTTCAAATTCTCCTCACTTTCAGCAAGTAATGTGTCATCTGCATCTGGCAGGTTCTTAATAACCCTATCTCCAATCCTGAGGCTCCATTCTTCCTCATATAACACAGCTTCCCTGATTATCTGCTCAGCATACAATTTGTATATGTATGGGGAGAGGATTCATCCCTGAACACACCTTTCCTGATTCTAAACCAGGCAGCATTCTCTTGCTCGGTTCCCACAACTGCCTCTTATTCTGGTACAGCCTCGAAGTGAGCACCACTACCTGTCTGGAATTCTCATTCTCAAGGATATCCACATATTGTTATGAATCACAAAGCCAAATATATTTTTGTAGTCAATAAAATGCCAGTAAACATCTTTGTGGTATTCTCTGCTTTTATCCAATATACATCTGACATCAGCAATGACGTAGCTCTGGTTCCACATCCATTTCTGGATTCATATTGAACCTCTGGCAGCTCCCTGTCACTGCTCTCCAGTCAACATTGTTGGATGATCTTTAGCAAAAATTTACTTGCATGTGATATTAATGATTATAGCTTGAGCATTTCCTTGGGTCACCACAATCAACTCTACTTGGAAACAGCAGCTTCTCCTCGGGCCCATTCAGAGCTGCCTTCTGACCTGCGAGACCCAACGTCTGGTGCTGTCTCTCTCAGGCCTTAAGTCTCTGATAACGTGGGAGTGCTTCGCATAAGTTTTCCAGCAGCTACTTCCTACTCAGTGCACAGCTGAATCCTTATTTGCAGTCTCTTCCTCGGCGGCTGATAAATGTTTTGATTCATATTTGTATTTATTATTATATAACTTTCCCATTCTATTATTTATTTCCTTTTTAGTTTATTCATATTATAATCCATTAGGAATTCAAAGATGGAATGTTTTATTAAGAGTGTACCTTTTCTATGTCCATGCATACACACAAACAAACACACACCTTGGAGCATACATTAGTGTATGAAGCAATCAAACATGGGGTGACAATTTTATAGCAATTATGTCTGAGGTGTCCACTTCTGTGGAATTATTGACTTTTTTCACTGTAGCACATGCTACATATATACTTAATTTTTTTTTCTGAACAAAGCTTATTACAACCATCGTATCTGTATAAATTAACATCGATGTTTTTCACTTTAAATGTTTTCATCTGTTATTTCAATCAACAGCCATTATGGAATGCACACAATTTGCCTGAGTGGCTGTGCAGAAGACACAATGGTAGATGCTGAAGATATTTCTGGATTCTGTGGTCGCTATTAGTCTTTAAAGCTATAGAGTCCAGGGTCCCATTGTGTTCCCTGACTATTTTTTCCAAACATGCTATCTTTTCTAACAATTGTTCTTTCTTACGATCACATCAAAAAAATGGTAGCCAACGTGACATCCAGGAGAGGTTATTTAGTTTGCTTGGGCTGATTTGTATCTACTTTTTTTTCTGCTCCTATTTGTTTCTCACCTTGTTCCTTTGACTTTTGTCATTATGTGTGCAAATAGGAGTGTGTGCTTCCTCCTCTATGTGCCTTGCTTCCTCTACCTATTTATTTATAAAATAAGGGCTTTGTTAGCGTATTTCAACCACTTCTCCAAGTTAAGTGTCAATCTTGTTTTGTTTTCTTAATTTTTCCTTACCAGCTGCATCATAAACCAATAATATTTTTAAATTTTGGTTGTTTTTATTGTTAACTGCCTTCAAATAAATTCTGCATTTTGAGCACCCCATCTGCTACAGAGGAGGACCATCACATTTGCTTGGAAGAGTTTTCTTAATAGAAGATGATCGCTAGACCTTTTCTCCCACAGCACAGATGGGTGCTTTCAAACCACTGAGCTCTGAGTTTGTGGTGGATCACAAACCAGTTGCTCTATCCTTGGCAGAATAGTGGGTTAGTCATCAGGCTGCTAACTGCAAGGTCAGCAGTTTGAAACCACTAGCTGCTCCTTGAGAGAAAAATGAGGATTTCTGCTCCCCTAAATAATTGCCCACTCAGAAAAACCACAGCGTGAGTTCCCCTCTGCACTGGGAAGGAGTCCCTGGGAGTCAGAAGTACCCGGATGGCCACACATTTGGTGTGAGTTGGGAGGGGCCTTAGTATATCCTCTCTGGGACAGTCTGAATTCCTAGCTGGGAATGTTTCCCAGCATGGTAACAGCTTTCCACAAGTACCACTTGCATTTGCTCAGTTTTTACTTGGAACTTATCTTCAGAGGCAGAGTCTTCCGCAGCTCACAGGTACAAACTCGTAGTGTGAGATATTAGAAGCCCCATGAGCAATCCCCCTTGACAGAGAAAGACCGGGTGTAGCCATCTGCCTCGGCTACCGCTTCTCTGTAGGGCTTATTCTGACAGGTGTTGCACATTGTCCTTCAGAGACTCCAGAGTTTATAAATACAAACAAAAAACTCCATTTCATACCTTTTACTGGCTCTTCACTTTTTCCCACTTTCTTTTTTCTCATTATCCCTAAGAATACCTTTCAAAAAAAAACTTTACAAACATCATTTTGTATCAAAATAGTAGGCAAGCTCATCATCATGCAATCTCTCCTTTTAAGAAAGCTGTTCTTTTATTATATATTTCTCTAGGCCATGATTATATTGGTTAATTTATTTAATGACCCCAATCTTCACTCAAGTACCTCACTTGCATAGAGTTCATTTTCTCTGTAATTGCTTTCTCTTGGGTCCATTTCAGCTACATTTGGCAGTATCTTTTTCAAGTTTGTCTGTTACAAGACCGACTCTATTCTTTGCAAGTCGGTTCGATACATTGCTGCAGAGGTGTGTTTTTAAATGTGATGGCATAATTTGTTCTCATTTCTTTCCGAGCATTGCCGTTTTCCACCTCATCTCTTTCTCTTAAGTTATTAGGTTCCCCTGGAGACCTGGCCAATTGTCTTCAGATAGCTTCTGTGGTATAGCTCAAAATTAAATTTTAGCATGCTCTTGAAATTAACGTCTGTGTGGATATAGAAATCAACAAGACTGTGCAAAGAGGAAAGACAACTTCTGGTGTATCCCCAAACAATAATGTTGCTCAACCTTTAGAGGCACACTGGAGCTCAGATGATTCATTAGAAAAGTCTCGTCTTGCCTTAAACTAAATACCGCAGTCAACCAGTGGGTGTTTCCTAACTGGTTAGAGCATGACTTCGACTAAGATGCTTTGGTTGGCTCACCAAACCCCAGGTTGACAGTTGAATGTTTTTTGCTATTGACATTCTTAGCAGTTCCAGGAGCAAATTCTTCTAGAAAGAAACTTAAACAAATACTTCTCCAACTCTCTTAAACAGCCATTCATCAACCATTATTTTAGCCACATACATTTCCATTTCTTTGAAGATGTGATCTGATAATTCTCTTTGGATATTTTTACAGACTTCATTCTCCTGCTGTATGTGGTATCCCTCTCTTCTGTAGGATGGTTATATTTGGTATAATTTTCTAGATCGAAGCTACCTGCCTGTTTCCCATCACTGAGTGAATCATTTATTTTTTTTCTAGAACACTGTCTGTGGAATGCTTGGCATTTCCCTGATACTGTTCTCATAATTGTCTCTGGAAATTTAGATTGAGGGTCTAAACATTGGTAGCTTTAAAATGTGTATAGTATTTGAATTTGGTGCGTAGATAATGAGAAATAAAAAGTAGTCAGGGAATCTGGCAACAATCAGTCGGCCACCAGACAGGTTGGTTGGGCAGTGACATGTCATTCCCTCTGTCCGAAGCTCTTCCCGTGAGTTTTCTCAGAGGGACCTCTTCCCTGATCTGGGTCCTCAGGTAGGTGATCATGCTGTAAGATGTTGCAGATCACCTCTGACTCAAGATTGAGCCTATTTCTGTGTCTGTTGGGTCAATGAGTCTCATAAGGATTCTCCAGCTTTTGCTGACTCAACCAAGCCTGATGTCACTCTTTTGTGTTTGTGTGGGATGGGGGTGAGGGGGTGTTTATTTATTAAATTTTATTGAGGGATCTTACAGTTTTTGTCACAGTCCATACATATACCCATGCGTCAAGCACATCTGTACATATATTACCATCATCTTTTTCAAAACATTTTCTTTCTACTTGAGCCCTTGCTATCACCTCTTCATTTTTCCCCTTCCTCCCCCACCCTCCCTCAGTCATGAACCCTTGGTGCTTTATAAATTTTATTTTCATGTCTTACACTGATCGCTATCTCTCTTCATCCACTTTTCTGTTGTCCATCCACCTGGGAGGGGGCCATACATCAATCATTGTGATCGGTCCCCACTTATCCCAACCCCCTTCCCTTACCCTCCTAGTATTGCTACTCCTTATTGGTCCTGTGGGGTTTATCTGTCCTGGATTCCCTTTGATTCCAGCTCTTACCTGTACCCTTGTACTTGTTTTGGTATAGCCAGATTTGTAAGATAGAATTGAGGTCATGATAGTTTGCGGGGTAGGGGGCACATTAAAAAACTAGAAGAAAGTTTTGTCTTTCATCAGAACTATACTGCACCCTGACTGGCTCCTCTCTTGGTTGTAGCCCTTCTGACAGGGGATGTCCAATTGACTACTGATGGGCTTTGGGTGTCTACTCTGCCCTTCCACTCATTCACATGGATATAATTTTGTTTTGTTTTGTTTTGTTTGGGGTCTTTAATGCCTGATACCTGGTCCCACCAACAACTCATGATCCCACAGGCTGGTGTGCTTCCTCTATGCAGTCTTTGCTGCTTCTCAGCTAGTTAGCCACTTGTTTATCTTCAAGCCTTTTACGACTCCAGATGCTATAACTTTTGAAGTCACTTTCTAACAATTAGTTTTTCTTCGTAACTTGTCCAAAAAGTGAGCCAAACTCCCCAAACACTTTCATCAAAGAAATATATTGGTTTAATTTTGTCTGAAACTGATTTATTGTTATTCTGGCAGCCATGCTATGTTCAACATTTGTTATTATAACGCAGCTTAACCACATTTATATTGCTTCTGAATTCCTTATTGAGAAAATTCAAAGGAATTTGGGGAGCCCTGCTGACATTGGGGTTTAGGCATTGGTTGCAATCCGCAAATTCCACAGTTTGAAACCAGCAGCCCATTGGCTGGGGAAAGACAGGGTTCTCTACTGCCTTGTGTAGTCACAGTCTTAGCTTAGAGTAGGAACACAACAGGGCAGTTCTAGCCTGTCTTCTATGGTCACTGTGAATAGGTATCCATTCATGGCAGTGAGTTTGTTTGTTCGGGGTTTATAGGTTACATCAGGTATGCTTCAGTCACCTAAATAATGCCCTGGCCTTCTAACATGTTGAAGGGGTCAAGCTGTTTCGATGTCATACTCAACTTTATTCCTTGACCACTGCTTACACAGGCATTGACTACCAATCCAAACAAAATAAAATATTTGGCAATTTCAATGTCTTCTGCATCTAACACAGCTGGCCCTCTGATAGGGACCCACACGGGACCAAAGGTGGTAGTGATTAATTAAGTCACTCATCACTAAAGCAAACATTAGCTTATGGCTTGGCTCAGTTTGTAACGATTTTGTTTTCACACAATGTTTTTAAGAGCTCTCGACACATTTCCTACTTTCCTGCTTATCTAGTTTCCTGCTGTTGCAGTAGCAGAAATACTAGAATGAACAGCCATTTATTTTCTCACAATTAAGGAGGTTCGAAGTACGTGGACATGGTTCTGGCTTGAGGGGACCACTTTCTCCGTGGCTGCTCTGGAGAAAGGTCCTTGTTTGTATGCACTTTTTGTTCCTTGCTGCCTTGGCGCGCGCTCGCGCGCGTGTGTGTGTGTGTGTGTGTGTGTGTGTGTGTGTGTGTGTATTGTTCTCCTCCTAAGGTGCCTGCTTGTTTCTGTGGCTGGTTTGTTCTTTTACATCTCAGCAATTGAGATCAGATTTAAGCAAGCCCTACTTGCACATGGATTCATCGACATAACAGATGACCCAGGAGTTCTAAATAGGATTACATAACAAGCATATAAAAGCAAAGATTTATAATGCATGACTTGGGAGGGACACAATTGAATCCATAACACTACTTTGGTTTCCAATTTTGGTAATTTTCATTTAATATATGCCTTTCACTATGTATGAGGTCAGAATTCAGGTCTCTTTGCTCACCACTGTACCTAACTACATAGTACAGGGCCGGGTGTCTAGGTGACATTTTATACATTCCAGTTTGATCTAATATGGTACAGTAAATTGTTGGGGGTGGGTGGGAAGATGAGCATTAGAATGCTGACTATTGATTAATTAGAATTCTAAGTTCATGGAAATTACTTTGAATACTATATTTCATACATTTTGAAATGCAAATTATTTTAAGGTACTATCTAACCAATATAATCCACTGTCACCTAGTTGATGCCATCTCGTAGCAACTCATAGGACAGAGTTGAACAATCTTTGTGGATTTTTGACACTAACTCTTTATGGAGTAAAAAGCCACCTCTTTCACCCAAAGAGTGACTGGTGACTTTGAACTACTGGCCTTGAGTTTAACAGCCTGATCTGTACCATTATACTTCCAGGGCTCCTAAATGCTATCTAATGACTTTCAATGGTGTGTAATTGGGACTCACTCCCATTATTGACAAGAAGAAAAAGCAAAGTCCTTGATTTGGAGGAGTTTAAATTTGATATAAAACCTTATCCAACCAAAACCTCACTTAAAAGAAGGACTTCTTAACCAAAAATACCATGTTTTTATTGATTCTTCATTATTATTATTAATGTCTAATGGGATTCAATTAAAAACTATATTCATTTCTTATCAGAAGTCTTAGAGTATTGAGAATTTTAAAAGATTAACATTAAACCAGTTCATTACAAGATTGCCATCTATTTTCCAAGTAATTGAACAAGTATGTTCTTGTCCTTGTAGTTCATTAAATTTCATGGTGAAGCTTTCCAAAATCACCCAGTAGGAATTAACTTTTAAAATTTTTGTTTGACAAAGAACATCTGTTTTCCCTAGCATCCAAATGGGTTATACTGGTCAAATCTGTATATACAATTTTTTTTAAATTTGCATGTGGTCAAAACAACTACTAGTTTTGTACATTTATTAAACATATTTCCAAGTTTGTAAAGGCTCCGTTGTCATCAGCAGCAAATGCTGGAACTATATTTATGTTCTGGAAGTCTGGAAAAATAACTCACATTGTACGTAAAGGTCTTTGAATGTCAAATACTTTGAAATATTTTTCCAAAATGAAACTGATGGTCATAAAATTATTTTGTTCTAAAAAAAATCTTGATTCTCTTTACCCTGAAAAATAATTGCGTGTCCCATTGATGGGTTCTATCGGTTCTATCTATTTCCCCTGGAGTCATTTTCCTTCCTAAACAATATCTCGGGCACCTTTTATTATCTCTTCAGTCTGAGAAATTGTAATTCACGTAGAAAATGGCTTTTTGGTCCACTCTGGCAAATTGCACACCCATTTAAAAGTCATTTATCATTAGAATTATCATCCCATACTTTTCTTTTTTAAAACATCAATGTCTTTCGTCCAAAATAACCATTCTTCTAAGGTAAACAGAAATTCACTGTGTGGAGTGGGACATTCACTATGAGGTCATTGATCATTCTGCTCTGAGAAAATAGCTAGCAAATGTGAAACAGGGTCTGATCAGTCAATGGAGCCATTCTGTGATGTGGGTGGACCTCATCTCACGCCACAACCCTGGAATACAGCTCATCATGTGGTGGCGATCCACCCCCCCCAACCATAACATTATTTTCATTGCTACTTCATCACTGTCACTTTGCTGCTATTACAAATCGTCATGTAAATATCTGATATGCCGTATGTATTTTCATTGTTGCAAATTGAACATCATTAAAGCATAGTGATTAATCACAAAACAATATCTAATTATAGCTTGTGAAATCTTTATTTCTAATGACAAATCAATGAAATTTTGTCTTAAAGCATGCTGTAGCATGGGTAACAGCCCTCACACCGCTGGTACTCATATGTGGTGTAGCTCTATGTGGAGGGACCCGCCTGGAGACAGAGAGAGAGAAGCGGTATCTTGGTTCCTAAGACCATCGGAAATATGTGTTTTCCAATGGTGTTAGGCGACCCCTGTGGAAGCGTCATTCACCCCCAAAGGGATCGCCACCCACAGGTTGAGAACCACTGCGCTAGAAGGTCCAGGATGGAATGGGCAAAAACCGTGGGACAAAACTCACAACTATATAAACACCAAGCCTACTGACCATAGAGTCTGGTGAAACTCCAAAAACTAACTCCTGGTAACCCATCAGGTCAGGAAAGGAACTCCTTCCCCATGGCCTCGTGTTCACCCAAACAACACATGGGTGTCTGAGGGAGCAATCGCTCTAGAGACCCGTGCACACACACTTAGAATCACCAACCATTGAGATACAAAAGGCAACATTTACCAGGAAAATAGAGACCAAATGCGGAGCTCTGATAACACAGGTGTAGTCAAGCTGTGCGCTGCTAACTAACTGGGAGGGCAGCAAAAGGCTGGTGATCTGCGGTCGCCAAGATTACAGCCTAGAAAACTGTATGAGACAGTCCCGGTCTTTGATACAGGCTCAATTTGAAGAGTCGGACTCGAGCCCCAGCACCTGCTGACAACCACCTAATCTTTAAAGCATGGTGCCCACCGCCTCAGGAGGAGCCTGGAGGTGGTGGGAAGAGAGCATCCAGGAAGGAGTTCTCCAGCTGCAGACACAGACCAGATGCCGGACAAGAAAGACACCACCCCAGACCCAACAACAAAGAAAGGTGGGAGAGAGCTAGTAGAACAGGTGGGTGATCATATTTGGAACCTGAGTTTCAGGGGATGGAGAGAAACATGGGTTGAATACTGTGTTAGTCTGGGTACTTTAGAGAAACAAATCCACAGGAACTCGTGTGTAAGAGAGAGTTTTATATAAAGGGTAAGTGCGCATCAAGAAAACATCCCAACCCAGTGCTGCACAAGCCCACAAGTCCAACATTAACCCATATGTCCAACACCAATCCACAAAGTCCTCCTCCATCTCACAAAACACACACAATGATGCCGACTGCAGAGAAAAGCCGAATCAATGAATGTGTAAGCATCTCAGCGCTGGCAGGGGTCTCCACACGGCTGCTCCAGCACCCAGGGCTGGATCAGGGTAGGTTCATGTGGCTTCTCCTCAGGTATGTCTTGCAGGAAGTGAGCCTTGCCAGCTGAAGCAGGGAACTGGCTAAGGCAGCTGCACCATGGTCCGACCATCAGAAAGCAAAAAACCCGAGAAAGAGAAAAGTGAGACTCACTGAGCCATTTATCCCTCTGCCCTTCAATTAACTCCACATGTGTTCATCAGCCAGGTTGGCACAATAAACTAACTACCTCAAATGGGGAGTGAGAAAAGAAGCTGAACAAAAGCAGTGAGAGAAGGCAGATAGATGGACTGCCTCAGTACCACCATCTTCAATTTCCACAAGTGGATTTCCATCCAGACAGAGCCAGGCACGAGGGTGGCTGAGGAGGAAGGAGAGACAGCAACCCCAATACATCCTACAGCCCCACAAACTGGGCCGTCGGATTATTGATAGCCAACGGGCCAGAAAGTTCTTAGAAGAGAAATTCCCTAATATGAAGGAGGAGACAATAAGCATTTAGGTAGTTGTATGAATAGACACCAAAAGAAATCACCAGGATGCTCACGAGATTCAGACTTCTAGAGCCAAAGACAAGGAATGGATCCTGATGACAGGTTGGGATAAAACAAAACGTTAGCTAAGAAGGAAAACTAGGAAGATTTAGCATCTGATTTCTCAGCTGACACCACGCCGCAGGCAAGAAGGCATTGGAATAATAGATGTTAAAAACTCTGAAAGAAAAAGAAATGTCCAGCAAAATTCTCCCTTGAGTCTGATGGCAAAGTTACTACATTTCCAGATAAACAAGATCAAAGGAATTTGTACAAATCAGAGCAACTTTACAAGAAATCCTACAGGAACTTCTTCAGACAGATAACTGACAATGACTTGATGATAACATATATCAATCACAACACCCAGAGGTCAACCTATAGACATAGAACAATCCAAGGTAAAGTAAGCCTACAAAACTGAAAATGCACCAGAACTAACAGTTTGTAGCTAAGACCATTAGCACAGCGTAAGGTGGGTGTAGCATAGTTACAGAACTTCCAGATGGAGAAGTCGAGTTGTGGAACGGGGTAGGCAGTGTACATTAAGGGGAGTTGGCCCAAAAGAATGATGGAGGCAGAGAAACAGACTGAAGAGCAGCACTACAGTTTAGGCAAAAGGTAGATACAGTTATATACACACTCCAATAATGGTGATCTGTGGGTAGACACACGAGTTCGATGTCAGGAAGGAGAGAGTGTACTTTGCTGTATATTTGTGTAGGGAGATTTACCTTTTCTGCAGACATGGGTAAATGTGGTAGAGCATAACAGAGTTATGAAAACTAATTAAACAGAAGCAAATACCTTGAAGGGATGAGTCCCTGTGCTGGGTGCTCAGGACCAATGAAGACCAATTGGCTTAACAATCGACAGATAGTGATCCACAGTCTTAAAAGTTTGTGCGGAGCCATCTAACACAAACATGGGTCTCACTGTGTCCAGAGGAAACAAGTGTTGAAAATCAAAGACGTGGAAACAACTAGTCCAATGGACTACTGGACCAGGTGAACATCGGTCCTAAGGCTCAGACCAGAAGTTTGAAGCCGTGCCTGGCTCCACTATTGCTACAAAAGGGATTGTTTTGGAAGATCCTGGGTAGAGTAAGAGAAAATTGTGGAATAAAACTCAGAATCCTAAAAACATCAGGCTTTTCCTGGTCAGATACTGTAAGTACCCCGTAGACAGGCCTTGGTCACCCAGCAGGTCTGGAATTGATCTCAGGCCCGTGGCTCAGTTTTCAATGGAGGGAACAATAACCGGGAAGTACACATTAGACTAATACACTATGAGGTCAAAGGGACAGAATTTATGCAAGAACAAAGTTCAGAAGGGCTAGACAAGGAGGAAGTGCTGTAGGGATTATAACGAATGTACTAAAACTAAATACATGAATGTTGAATGTCACACCTATCTCCATCTACCTACCCAATCACAAACAAATACATAAAACTATTGGACTATGGCATGAAAACATGATCAGGAATCGTGTAAGGAAAGAACTCAAGCAGTAAACTTCCTAGAGGGCGATTGGCTGATGTTGGAGTACTAGACAGGATGGCGGAGTGGGGCTGCATGGAAAGAACAAGCATCCGGCATGGAAGGTGTACAACCAGAATGCTCCTCAGAGGCAAGACTTCATCTCATGTCCTTTGGACCTGTTATCAGGAGAGATCAATCCCTGGAGGAGGACATCATACTTGATAAAGTGGGTTGGGTGGGGGTTAGAGAGAAAAAGGAAGGCCCTTCAACAGATGAATCATCCCAGTGGCTGCAGCGATGAACTCACATGTAAGACTTACTGTGTGGATGACACCACGAGACTCATTCTGTTGGCGTGGTGGTGGTGGTGTTCACTGTTGTCAATATTCAGCCATTCAGGAGATAATGTCTTAATACTTTTGCTGTAGGTAATTAAAAATTGTTGTAGCAGGACATCATCAGGGAGGGATCTGCTAGGAATTCAAGTCAGATTTAGAAAAGGATGTGGAATGAAGGATATCATTGCTGATTTCTCATGAGCGCTCATGGAATGCAAATTAAAATAAGCAGACTATGAGCCACAGGCTATAGGATGTAGAGGGAAGTAAGCGCATTAATTCATTTTCTGATCAAAATGGTATTTCCTGGTGTCTACACTATGAATGATGACCAATTCTTTTATTTTTTTTAATTTTCAGAAGCAATACTTTGTTTTATTCAACAAATACTCTTAGACGTAATTGTACCAGCATTATTATGTGTTCTGATAACACAGGACTGGGGGGGGGGGCGGATAAAAAGAAGAGATACAATCCAGGTGGCTATGACTTCTTCTCAAGTCTGATTAGAAGGTGCTTCTTGTACTTTTTCCTAAAATATTGTTGTTTCTCAGTCTATGATCTCTTCTCTATAGATTTATTATTCCTAGATATTTTAACTATTCTTTTACCCTTTTTATTAGTTGGGATTTAATACATGGGTATATCATTCCATAGTTCAATCATGTCAAGTAGAATGTACAGTTGCTACCACATGCTTTTCCTACATGGACCCCTTGACATGATCTCCCTTTTACTCTGACCAATTTTTGGGAGCAGTTACTCTGTGTGTTCTTTCTAACTTTCCTTGGTACGTTGATCCGCATTCTTTCTGTTGCCCATAGAATCCTCCAATATGGCATCCTAAGGTTTAATTTTTTTCTTCATTTCTTTCAGCTTGAGAAAAACTAAGAGTGTTCTTCCTTTGGGTTTTCTAATTCCAGGTCTTTGCACATTTCTGTATAATACTTTACTCTGTCTTCTCGGATCTGCTCTTTTACTTCATCATCTCCTCCATTGCCTGTAGGCACTTTCATTTAAGAGCACATTTCAGAGTCTTTTATGATGTCTATTTTTGTTTGTTTTTTCGTATTATATATATATTTTTAAACGTTTTATTAGGGGCTCATACAACTCTTATCAAAATCCACACATGCATCAATTGTGTAAAGCACATTTGTACATTCTTTGCCATCATCATTTTCAAAGCATTTGCTCTCCACTTAAGCCCTTGGCATCAGGTCATCTTTTTTTCCCCTCCCTCCTGGCTACCCTCCCTCATGAACCCTTGATAATTTACAAATTATTATTTTGTCATATCTTTCCCTGTCCAATGTCTCCCTTCACCCCCTTTTCTGTTATCCATCCCCCAGGGAGGAGGTCACATGTAGATCCTTGCAATCAGTTCCCTCTTTCCAACCCACTCTCCTTCTACCCTCCCAGTATCGCCCCTCACACCCCTAGTCCTGAAGGTATCATCCACCCTGGATTCCCTGTGCCTCCAGCTCTCATATGCACCAGTGTACATATGATGTCTTTTTTTGTCTCTTCTTTTTTCTTGTCCTTTAAATTACCTTTAGCTTTCTTCTTATATGATATCATTCATATCAAACTCATCTGGCCTTTGGTCATTAGTGTTCAGTGAAACAAGTTGATGTTTTTTTGGCACCAAGTTGATTCTTATGGTGGTCTCCAAGTTAGGATAAGATGTGCTTAAGGTCAGACTTCCACTCTGTGGACTTGTCTTAGTTTTCTTTAGCTTTAACTTGAAGTTGCATACGAATAATTGGTCTGTTGCATAATTGGCACCTGGTCCTATTCTAACTGATGGTACTGAGCTTTTCCATTGCCTGTAGGTCATTTGATTACTGTGTATCCCTTCTAGTGGGGCCCATGTATACAGTCGCCATTTATGTGTTGGAAAAAGATATTTACACAGACGGACTTTGAAACTTCTACTCAAGGCCTCCCTTAACACAAGAACACTTTGTTCTAATAACCTGGCATACTTTGATACCTTCCAGACACAATCGCTGAAGACAAAATGTGTGCATAAGCCAATGTGGTGAAGAGACCAGATGGTGCCTGGTTATCAAAAGATATAGCATCTGGGGTCTTAAAGGCGTGAAGTCAAACAAGCAGCCATCCAGCAGGCTGGAAGAAGCACACCAGCCTGTGTGATCATGAGGTGTTGTCGGGATCAGGATACAAGAAGGTGGGAGGGTCAGGAGGGTGGGGGAAGGAGAGGAAAAAAGAGGAGCTGAGGAGCTATTACCAAGGGCTCAAGTAGAAAATGTTTTGGAAACGATGATGACAACACAATAAAATAATTTTTTAAAAGATATTTATAATGAATGCCACCTTGGTCTTGCAAAATTCTATCCTATCATTTCCAGCATCATTGTCAACACCAAGGCCATATTGTCTAGTCGCTGATCCTTCTTTGTTCCCAACTTTCACATTAGAATCACCAGTAATTATTTATGCATCTCGACTGTATATTCTATCAGATTCTTACTGGAGAAGTGGGTCACACTCTTCAATTTCTTCATCTTTGGCATTTGAGATTGGTGTGTTAATTTAAATACCAAAAATACTCACTGCCATTGATCCTGACTCATAGTGACACTGTAGGTCAAGTAGAACTACCCCTGTGAGTTTCTGACACTGTAGCTCTTGCTGGGAGTAGAAAGCCCCCTCTTGAATAGCAGTCATATTAACTGGTCTTCCTTCTAGGGACATGGACATTATTCTATCCCTGATAGCATTACATTGCATGATAGACCGTGAGATGCTCTTTTTGACAGTATATGTGATGCCCTTCCACTTCCAATTGTCATTCCCAGCATAGCAACCAGGAATTTGTTTGATTCAAACTGGCTTGACCAGTCCATTTCAGCACACTAGTGAAAATGATATTGATCGTTGTGTGCTGATATTGATCTCGGTACTTCCCGTGTTCCAATTATGCATGGATGCTTTCAGCTCCTCTTCTTCTCATTTTGAGTCATGCCCCACCAGCAAATGAAGGCCACAGAAGTGCTGCCCCACCCAAGTCCTTCCGGTCTACTCTGCCTCGAGCAGGCAGCTCTTCCCCAGTGGCAGTTTGAGTACCTTCCAGGCCAAGGGACCCATCTGTCCCAGAAGATGTTCACTTCTATCAGAAGTAGATCACCCAATCCCCCTTCTAGTCTGTCTTCATCTGAAGCTCCACTGCAACCTATCCACCATAGGAGGCCCGACTTGTGCTTGAACTACCAGTGATGGAGGCTCCAGCACCACAACGTGCAAGCCACCACAGTACGAAACACTGACAGCAGCACCTCGATAATTAGATCAGTGTGGCATTGATGTGTGACTAGACAAACCACAGGAACAACATAGAAAGTCTAGAAATACGCTCAAGCACAAAGCAAACATAACATGTGATAAATGAAGCATCTTAAGCCACAGGGAAAATTTGAACTTTGTAACTCATCGGATTCGGAAAACCATCATGCTCGGAATGCATGGCACGTCTTTAAAAAGAAATGATCATTAACATCAAAAGACAAGAAGAGTTGGCGAAATGTCTGAAGCAAATCCCCCTTACTTATACAGAACTAACTAAAATTAAGACGAAAAATGCTCAAAGCCCCAAAGAAATATGAGTAAAACAGCAGGATTGGAAAATTCACAGGAAGAAAAAGCTAATGGTCTTTAAATTAAGGGGGTGGGATAAAGAAAACTAGTTTATACATTCAGAGAAATGCTTATTGGAAAATACTTTCTACTTATCAGACTGGCAAGAATCCAAAAGCTTGACAACATACTCTACTGGGAAAGTTATGAAGTAAGGTAGGAATCCGAAATGGGGCAATCCTTGGGGATGGGAATTTAGCAAAATTTAGTAAAATCATATAGGCCTTCACCCTTTGAATCAGAGGTCTCACTTCTGGGAATGCACTTGAAGATGCGCTTGTGCAATAATGTTACCATAATTTGTGGCTTCATTTGTAACAGCACAAGACGTTCCTCTCTGAAGGCCAAGAGTGGATTGCGATACTGTCAGACGGCCACACAATAGAATATCATGACACCATTTTTAAAACCGAGCAAGCTCTTGAGCTGAAACAGGGTGACTGCCAGTCAGCTTGTTGGGTGAAACCAAAGCGCATAGTTAAGCCTCTCTCCACATCAAAGACAAATGCAAATTAGAATTTTTTAAGGAAAATATAAGAAGGACGTTATGTTTTTTAGTTTATTGGAATTTCTTCCCTATATCACACAACTCCATGTTCAATTAATTGTATCCAGAATAGTTTTACAATCACTACCACAATCAATTTTAGAACATTTTCTTCTTCCTTGTACTAATTATTAGTGGAATTTTTTAATTGTGGCAAAAATATACACAACAAAACATTCTCCAATTCAACAACTTCAACATGTATAATTCAGTGCCATTGATCATACTCTGTTGTGCAACCATTATTGATAAGAAGGCTATATTGGTGTTAGCTCTGTTGTTTCTTTGAGTTGGACTTTTGTATGTTTTCCAGTATATGAAATCCACGAGGGACAAATCTATGGAGACAGTAACTAGATTAATGGTTTCCTGCAGAATGTGGCAGCGGAGGGTGGGGGGAGATGGGGAGCTAATAACAATGAGTACAAGAAATAAAAAATGCTCTAATATTGACTTTATTAATGATTGTAAAACTTTTAAAAAATAATCTTTCTTTTTTTCAACAGTTGTATTGGCATACAACTCACACACCATGCAATTCATTAGCTCTATCACATCAAGATGTACTACTCTTCAATTGCATGATATGTGAATTATATCCAAATAAAACTGTCCAAAAAATAAGCAAACTCTAAGAAGGGTAAACCAGAAGCTAATAAAATTGTTACCTATATGAGGTGGGTGTAAATGAAGTGGGTATTGAGTTATATGACATGTGGATGAAGTTCTTATGAAATTGTTAAAAGAAAGAAAATTGTGAGCATGGGAATGGGACCAAACTTCTGTGAGTATAATTATCATTATGTCATTTAAATTTTTGAACTACATGAAGGCTTTGTTTAAAATTTAAATACAATTAAATAAAGCAAACCCTAAACAGTAACATTAAATGATCCTAATTGATATCATAGCCATCAGACAAAAGGAGCACGGTGGTGCAAGCAGCTTGTGATTGGCTGCTAACCTAAAGGTTGGTAGTTCTAATCCAGCCAGCAGCTCCATGGAAGAACTGTGGAATTGGTCTTCCTTGGTGAACTGTTTCCCGAAAAATTACAGTCGAGAAGATCCAGTGGAGAAATTCTATTCTGTGACACACGGAGTCACTATATGTCAGAATTGATTGGATGACAACTGATTTTAATTTGGGTTTCTTATTTGTTGTTCACAGTGAGAAGATGTATACATATATATGTGTGTGTGCCAATCTCATGACCATTGAACTAATGCTAACGCATGCCAACCTTATAGAACAGAGTAGAACTGTCCCCATAGGGTTCAGATGCCATAAATCTTTTTTTTCCAAAACCTTTTTATCTGTATATGTAATACAGATATCATGTCATTCCATAGTTCAATCACAGAAAATAGTGTCCTACCACAGGAAGTTTCAAAACATTCTCTTTCTTCTTGAACTCCTTGATATCAGCTCCCCTTCAACCCTATCCCTTTGTGCCCCCCCCTAAGAACCCTTATTTTACTTGTTATCTCTATAGACTCATCAATCCTGTCTTTTTGCTTTTCTATGGAAGCAGGAAGCCTCATCTTTCTCCCAAAGAAAAGCTGGTAGGTTCGAACTACTGACCCACTGGAGGATATATCTTAAATACAAGTAAAATATAAAACTTTACTAGATCTATTATTAGCAATAACACAGATACTATAATTATGAGGTTATTTTATGTACATATAACATAAAGCAGGAAGAAAAGTATAAAATACATTTCTAATCTATCTTTTTAAAATAGAAACCAGCATGTGTGAGCATGGGTTTAATTAAATATGTTTTTTATACAATGGAAGGAACTAGAAATGGTATCACTGAGCACACTGACCACCAGATAATCTTCCTCAATATTTATCCCCACCGAAAGGGCCCAAATTTCCTTAAAGAAATAACCAATTCCCAGGCTGGGGCCATCAAAGTAAGAAGTGAGCGTGGCAGCAAGGGGCTAGAATCAGAAGACCGCAGGAGTTGATTGAATCCCCAATGGCCAAATATAGAGAACTGAGAATCCAAAAGAGTAGTGATTCTCACAGATTGTACCATAATAAATAAATGCAATTATGCGATCCATGAGCAATACACAGACTGAAAACACACACATGGGGATTGAAGGAGAGATAAAGGAACATTCGTTACAGGAAACTAGCTAGTAAATTTAGAAGAGAAATGTCTATTTTTTCCCTTTTGCTATTTGTTTTATTAGTTGGGATTTAATACATATGGCATATCATTCCAGATCTCAATCACCTCAAGTAGACTGTGCAATTGCCACTGCAACCGCTTCCAACCATTCTTTTTCTACATGGACTCCTTGACATTGTCTCCCTTTTACCCCACCTCCACCACTGAATCCCCTTCGTCGAGCCTCTTATTCTACTTGCTGTCCCTATAGGTTCACCAATCCTTGGGTTCATATACTGAAAAACAGAAAAGCATATGACACAGCTTCAAGTGGGTGACCTCTATTCACATAACACCTCTGAGACACACTCTACTAGACAATACAAATCAAAAATACAGAAAAATCTGGAAACCAGATCAGGTCCAGCATGCGTCATAGGGTGGGGGTGGGGTTGCTATTGACAACTTTTAACTGTTCAGTTCAGAGTTATGCCTTTGGTCTCTGTGCTCCTCTCTCCCGAGCTCTCTGTTTACTGACCACTCAGGGAGTTCTCAGGAGGCTCATTTCTTCAATGTCCTTCTGCTCATGGTTCTTGGGCTCCCACTGACATCCATCGCCTTCCGCACACCAGATTCTCACACTTCAGGCTCTGATACTGGTCCCTCCTTCGACTGCAGATTATATGAATTTCAACCCTTCAGTGATTAATGATGGGATGCGTCTTCCATGTGGACTTAGTTAAAATCTCCCTTAAATGGTTGCTTGTTTGGTGACAAGCCTTTAAGACCCTGGACACTATTTTACCTGATAGCTGGACACCATCTAAATTCTTCACCACATTTTGCTCTAGCACCCATATGTTTTGCATTCCATTCCTGAGGGCGAGTTGAACAGGGCCATGATGTAAGAACTGTTTGTTCAAGGTAAACAAGGGGCCATCTAACTCAGAAGCAACAAAGTCCACATGAAAGAAGCACACCAGCCTGTGTGATCACAAGGTGCTGAAGGGATAAGTTATTGGGCACTGAAGAACAAAAAATCATACCATTGTGTGCTCACCTTCCCAATACACTGAAGACAAATGGGTACATGAGCAAATGTGGTGAAGATAGCTGATGGTGCCCAGCCATCAAAAAATATAGCACCTGGGGTCTTAAAGGCTTGATGGTAAAAAAGTGGCCATCTAGCTCAGAAGCAACAAAACCCACATGGTAGAAGCACACCAGCCCGTGTGATCACGAGGTGCTGAAGGGATCAGGTATCAGGCATCAAAGAACAAAAAAATCATATCATTGTGAATGAGGGGTAGTACAGATTGGGGACCCAAGACCCATCTTTAGGCAACTGGACATCCTTTTACAGAAGGGCTGCAGGGAGGGGATGAGCCAGTCAGGATGCAGTGTATGTAGCAATGATGAAACACAGCTTTCCTCTAGTTCCTAAATGCTGCTTACACCCCACCCCGCATCATGATCCCAATTCTACCTTACAAATCTGGCTAGACTAGAGCATGTACACTAGTAGAGATAGGAACTGGAAAAACAGGGAATCCAGGACATATGATCCCTTCAGGACCAGTGCTAAGAGTGGGATACTGGGATGGTGGAGGGGGATGGGGTAGAAGGGGGGAACCCATTATATACGGGATATTAGCTTAAATGAACTTTAATGACTCCTACTTCGTCCATTTTATTGTCTTAAATTGTTTAAATTGCAGAAATTGTAAATTATAATTGGTTAAACTGCAGAAATAAAGGCAATTTGCAATTCTGTTTCTTTCTTTCCAGTCCAATCATGTACAGCTTATTCCTTAACCTAGTTTTGTTAGGTTGTTCAGAAGATTTCATATACTGTTGAAGAATAGTGGTAATCATATACTGTTTCCAACTTTAGTAACAATATGGTTGGAAATTCAGCTTTATGTAAAGTCTACTACAGAATTTCACATAGGTTCCCCCACATTATTTTTGTTGTCATCTTTTGATTTCTGTACTTACTTAAAAAAATTATTAATCATTTTATTGGGGACTCTTATAGCTCTTATAATAAGACATACATAAATTGTATCAAACATTTGTACGTATGTTGCCATCACTTTCTTTTTTCCCTCTCTCCCCACTACCCCCTCCATCATGAACCCTTGATAATTTATAAATTATTATTATTTTGTCATATCTTACAATGTCCGATGTCTCCCTTCATCCACTTTTCTGTTGTCCATCCCCCAGGGAGAAGGTTATATGTAGATCCTTGTAATCGGTTCTCCTTTTCTACCCTCCCTTCGCTCTACCCTCCCAGTGTCACCACGTTCACCACTGGTCCTGAGGGGTTCATCTGTCCTGGGTCCCCTGTGTTTCCAGTTCCTGTCTGCACCACTGTATATCCTCTGGTCTAACCAGGTTTGGAAGGTAGACTTGGGATCATGATAGTGGAGTGAGAGGAGGAAACATTTAAGAACTAAAGGAAAGTTGTGTGTTTCATCCATGCTACACTGCACCCTGAGTGATTCATCTCCTCCTCACTACCCCTCTGCAAGGGATGTCCAGTTGTCTACAGATGGGCATTGAGTTCCCATCTCACACTCCCCCTCATTCACGATGATATGATTTTTCTTCTTCTTTGGTACTTGATACCTGGTCCCTTAGACCCTTCATGATCACACAGGCTGGTGTACTTCTTCCATGTGGGCTTTGTTGCTTCTTGGCTAGATGGTCACTTGTTTACCTTCAAGCCTTTATGACCCCAGATGCTATATCTCTTGATAGCCAGGCACCATCAGCCTTCTTCACCACACTTACTTATGCACACATTTGTCTTCAGCATTTATATGGGGAAGGTGATCACACAATGATGATTTTTGTTCTTTGGTGTCTGCTACCTGATCCCTTCAACACCTTGTGATCACAAAAGGCTGGTGTGCTTCTTCCCTGTGGGCTTTGTTGCTTCTCAGCTAGATGGCCATTTGTTTACCTTCAAGCCTTTAAGATCCCAGAGACTATATCTTTTGATAGCTGGTCACCATCAGCTTCCTTCACCACATTTGCTTATGTACTGCTTTATCTTCAGCTATCATGTTGGAAAAGTGGGTATCATGGAATGTCTGTTTAGTTGAGCAAAGTGTTCTTGCATTGAGGAAGTTACGTGAGTAGAGGCCCAATGTCCATGTGCTACCCTACTACTAAACCTGTAAATATATGCACATATATCTATTTCCCCTATCATCATATATAAATATATTTACATATGTACAAACCTCTATTTAGGCCTCTAAGTATGCCTTTTGCCTCCTACTTCTTTCCTCTATTTTCTTTTGCTTTCCTCTTGTCCCACTACCATGTTCAGCCTTCATTTGTGTTTCAGTAATTTCTCTAGGTTACATTGCCCTTGATCACTCCCTACCAGTCCTCCCACCCCCTCCTAGCCATTGGTTTTGAATCATTCATTGTTTCCTTGTCCCTGGGTTAGTTAACACCTCTTTCCTTCTGTCCTTACTTTTATAAAGAATTAATATTACCTTTGTTTAAAGCATTCCAACAGTTGAAATGATGGTATGTTTCTAAATTACTTGGATATTTAACATTAAATTCTTTTTTGGTGTCATAGATAAAGAATTTCACAGCTGCCTTAAATCCAGGTTTAGTACCAGTAAAGTGCCTTTTTTAGATTAATTCCCATCTTTTCATTCCTATTTGCAATTGTTATAGCACATCAAGGTGGAACAATATTAAAACCTTTAAAATCCTAGCATATTCTGATTTCAATCTTTATTTAGGAGGATCACAAATATGTCAAGAGAAGAAAACATTGCTCCATAACTACCTTTTCTTCTACTGGCCAAATATGGTAATAGTGTCAAAATTATCTCAAAACTTACCAGCTTAAAACCATAAATACTAACTCAAGAGTTTGGGGGTCAAGACCCCAGGAACATCTTAACAAGATGGTTCAGGCCCGGCGTCTCTCGTGAGGTTGTAGTGAACTATCTGTTGGGACGGCAGTCTTTTCAAGACTTGACCCTCTCTGAAAAATCCACTCCCAGTGTCAGGGATGTGTGTGCTCCCAAAGCTCAGCACTTCACAGCTTGGTGGCTGGAACCTTCAGTTCCTTGTAATGTGAGTGTCTCCATGAGGGGGCGACCACAGACTTCCCCCCAGGGCAATGGCTCCCCAAATGGAAGCTGCAGTCTATCACTTTGTCTCAGACAAACATGACCATCACTTGTGCAATAGTCTATTGGGCACACAAATCAATCCTGGAACGATGTGGGGTGTGGGGGTGGTGGGGAGATTCCACAAGGGTGTGGATGACAAGACTTGTGAGGATGGCTGGGGGCCAACTTGGGGGAGAGCTACCCCACTCACATCACGAGCAAAAAGGCTCTCCCTGTTTCTTCTTTTTCTCGGAAATGGTCGCTCCACACATCCTATTGGTTGACCACTTGCACTGGGAACCAATAAATAACTCTTTGTGAAGCTAAAAAAAAAAAAAAAAGAAAGAAAGAAAGATTGGTTAAGCAAGTAAAGAATTTTTTAGACCAGTCAGTGACTTTTCCATGAAAGGATTGAATTTCAAATTTTCTTTCTCTCTCTCTCTTAAAAATCATTATCCAATGAAGTTTTCTGTTTCCTCTAGAGTGGAGAGAGCTCCCTCCCCCTGCCACCCCATCCTGCCCGCTGGCTCTAGTAGCTACACTTTTGTTATTCCTCCTGCTCCCAGGAGTCAAAAATGACACCATTTGCTGTGGTTTGTGCCAGCAGCATGTCTTGGATGTGACCCATCATGGCAGGATTCTTTTCGATTTTAATCATTGTGGTAGTTACATCATTTTGTGTCCACTCGAGGATGTTAAGAGTATAAGGGTCTAGCCTAGCCTGTCAATCAGGTCACAGTCTGGTGCCTTTGTGGGCATGGCCTTCTCATGAGGATCATAGGAACTTCCTCTCTTCCTCCCTGAAGGCAGGATTCATTCTCTCTCTCTCTCTCTCTCTGCTTCACCTTCCTGTTGACAAGACACATGGAGCCACGCTGATGGTAGCTGGAGCCCTAGAGATGGGCCCACCACCATTGGATACACAGGACTTTCCACCCACTGGCCTGTGATCTTCCTGCATTCAGTATCATTGCTTGTGTTGTGTGAGTCTAAGAGGAATTTATAGACTAGTTTAGGACATATGGGCTAATATTGGATTTATGGACTTGATCTGGACTGGGCTAGGATGTGTTCTCAATATATAATTGCTCTCTGATACAAAACTCTCTCTTACACACACACGAATGTCTCTGGATTTATTCTTCTAGTCAACCCAGACTAACAATCATTTATTTCATTTTATTGCTGTTCAGAATATACACATCAGAATGTACACCAAGTCAACCATTTTTGCAAGGACAAGTCCATAACAAGGATCTCAGGTTTCGAGTGGGGCCACCAGCCTCAGCATCCTTTGCTAAGCTCTTGCTCCCCATTAACTTACACTCACCAGCCCCACGTTTTCTATCTCATATTTCAAGTCACTTTGATCCCAGGGAACTAGAAGTTGAAAGAACACAGTGCACAAGGCAGACATTTTTGGGTAGTTGGAAAAACTATTGTTTGGTGTTAAGAAGACTTGGAGGGATATATTTAAGGTTGAAAGATAATCTTAGGGAAATTGTTTGGGGGTGTTACCCAACCTCTATGACTCCATAAAGTTTGGATTCCATAAAAATGTTTAATTCTCAGTGTTGCGGGGTCAGTCTGAGCCAATTCTGTCACTGAGTCTCCAGTGTTGTCCCCCGTAGGGCCATGGGTCTTCGAGGGACATCGTGTCTCATAGTGGGATCTGCTATATGGTCCACTCTGTGCATTGGCTGTTTGGAGCGGGGATATTGTCCTCCATGCCTGGTGGGCCAGGATGCGCTCCACTCTCTCTTCCTCCCCATTCATTTGCTCCCATGTGCTCTGATCAGACATGTCCCTCTCCCTGAGCTGCAGCTTCAGTGCTGTCCTCTGAGGTAGATTTTTCTAGGGGAGGGGGCAGTTGTCCATATAGCTGGTATGGAAGCCTAGCCCTCAGGCCCCTCCACTGGTTCCCTTCTCCATGAGAGCACGGTGCATTTGCATCCTGGAATACCAGATTTAACTTTCCTCTAGTTCTTAAATACTCCCTCCCCACCCCCACCCCCCACTATCATGATTCCAAATCTACCTTACAAATCTGGCTAGACTAGAGCATGTACACTGGCACAGATAGGAACTGGAAACACAGGGAATCCAGGACAGATGACCCCTTCAGCACCAGTGGTGAGAGTGGCAATACCGGGAGGGTGGAGGGAGGGTGGGGTAGAAAGGGGGAACTGATTACAAGGATCTACATATAACCCTCTCCCTGGGGGATGGACAACAGCAAAGAGAGTGAAGGGAGACGTTGGACAGTGTAAGATAGGACAAAATAATAATTTATAAGCTATCAATGGTTCAGGAGGGAGAGGGGAGTGGGAGGGAGGGGGGGGAAATGAGGAGCTGATATTAAGGGCTCAAATAGAAAGCAAATGTTTTGAGAATAATGATGGCAACAAATGTGCCTGGCACAATGGATATATGGATTGTGATAAGAATTGTATGAGTCCCCAATAAAATGATTTTTTTAAAAGAATTTTAAATTCTGCATCCCACCCCACCCCAACCCCTTTCTGATCAGGATTCTTCTACACTCTTTGATCAAAATGTTCAGTCATGGCTGTCAGGCACCATTCCGCGCTTCCAGTCTCAGAGCAAAAGAGAGAGCTATTCCTGGAGGCAGTCACCATCCTTGCCTTACAATTTGGGCTGCCAACCACCAGGTCAGGGCTGCAAGCCACCAGGGCTGCGCAGAAGAAAGAGGAGGCTTCATAGATTCACAGTGTGAGAACCCATGCACAGGGTGGTTCTATTCTGTCTTATGGGTCATTATAAGTCAGAATTGATGGCAGTGAGTTGGGTTTTCTGTTTTATTCGGAATGACCCTCCCCGCCCACCCCACCCCCCATTGCTTCAGGTGGATAATGACTGATTGTTACACCCTGGAATGGCTGTCTTCTTATTCAAAGTTGGATGAAAGTGGTGTCTTGGGAGATAAAGAAACTCCATTCACCTTGGAGAATTCGCTGTGACCCAATCACTATGCTCCTCAGCCCTCACCCGCTGCCTGGCCATTGGTGCTCAGAACCAGGTGAGGGAGTGGGTTTTCTCCAGGGAGGTGAGTTCTCCTGGCCAAACTTAGCCATTACCTTCAGCTCCATGGTGCAAATAGACGTTTGTCCAGCCCGTTGGCCTCCCAACTAGCACCTCAGAGCGGCTTCACATCCACGCGTTCCCTCATCGCTTTCCACCCTGCTCTGGCCCCCAAGGAACCACCGACACAGGATGTGCAGAAGAAAACACACTCGTTTATTCATTCACAGGGGAGCAGGCATTTCCTGGAAGTTCCCCCAAGAGGCTTTGAGAACTGGCTCTTCGTGGGAAGTGCTCCAGTGAGTCACGCAGTGGGCAGGAAGGGGACTGCACAGCAGACCTCACGCTGTGAGAGAAAATCCCAACAGTGTCAGTTGAGGAACCAGCCATGTCCTCTCCACATCCCACCTCCTTAGAGGAACCCTAGGAGTCTTTAGGCATTGGGGTGCTAACTCTAAGTTCAGTAGTTCAAAACCACCAACCACCCCACAGGACCAAGACGAGGTTTTCTACTCCCATTGAGTTACAGTCTTGGAAACCCACAGGGGCAGTTCTACCCCAGCCCATATGAGTCAGAACGGGCTCGGTGGCAGTACGTTTAAGATTGGAAGGAACCGCGAGAGACAGAAAAGAGCAATGTGTGGTATCATTGAAAGAGTCATGGTGTCAGGTGGCTGCGTTCAAATCTCATGTGTTCCCATCTCACTGTGGGTTTGTTTTCTGTTTGTTTTTTAAGGGGTAGGGCTGCTCAGATTTTATTTCAATTGTTAATAGCTTATTTTTTTGGGTAAGGGCAGTTTCAGGTTTATAGACAAACCCAAACCTAAACTCAATCGCTGTGGAGCCCATTCAAATATTCAAAAAGCCAAGAGGGGTTGGAAAGGAGCTAGTCTGTTCCAGGGAGTCCAGAGCTGCTCACCAGGTGCTCCTGCTTGTAATCTTTACAGAAGCAGATTGCCAGCCCTGCCTGCCCGACACCACTGGATGGATTTGAACTACCAACCTTTAGCTTAGTTAGCCGTTAAGCACAAACCATTTGCACAAACACCCCGGGTCCTTGCAGAAAGTACAGCTTTCCCTCTGCACACACTTTTCTCTTCTTGGCAACATCGTGCATTCCTGCGGCACGATTGTTCTAAGTGATGAGCCAGCATTATAATTAACTGAGGTCCATACTACAGTGAAGTCTTAGCCTCCCTGACTGGTGCCCCTGGCTTTCCCAGCTATCAAGTCAGGACTTTGAGCCAGAGTCTCCTCGGATGCCATGGAGCCCTTGAACTGTAAGCTGAGACATGTGGGAAATAAGTTTCACAGTGAATACTTCCTGGACCCAGTGCTTTAGGAAGCCTTTCCTTATGTCCATTTTCTAGATCAGTGCACTGAGACCCAAGGCCCTCCCTCAGAGAGATGATGCACTGGAAATCTGGAAATCCTTGCCCAGGACCTGGATCACTGGAACTGCTAAGGGCAGGGCTCAGGCAGAGGCTCTGCTGGGGGTGTGACTCTGCCTCTCCCTGCCTGGCTGCGGGGCCTTCCAGAAGGCTGGCGGGCAGGGGGTGGGGGGTGGGGTGGGAGTGGGTGGGGATTGGGAGGAGACAGGGTGAGCTTCTCTGGCTTACCCTACACAGGGCTCATGCAGACTTTCCCGCACATGCCCAAACAGCACTTTAAGTTTCCCTGGCACTGGCCATCCTTGTGGCAGTAATTGGGAGGATTGAGCATCATACACTGGCCGTTGACCACCGGACACTTCCCAGGCTTCTTATCTGTAGAGAGCAGAGCTGAAAGTCAGAGGTCTTCTCCCCTAGACGTCACCCCCTGCCCCTGCCCGACCCTGAACCCAGAGACTCACCCTCCCCACTCCCACCTCTCCCACCACCTTCCTAAGGATGGGGAAATTTGACTTCCCTCTGACATCAAGCCCTCCTCGGCCGGTGTCAGTACACTCCAGCTCCCAGTGCTGGAACGAATGCCTGCCAATGGCCTGCCCACATGACTCAGCAGGTAACCAATGGACAGACTGACCTCCCACTGACTACCTAGCTTATGGGCTAAGGTCGGGAATCTCCACTTAGACAGTATGACCCCCTGGCTGGCTGGCACTCTTGGTTTAAAAGCTCCTAGAAAGCCGGCGGTCTGGCAGGACCCCATAACTCAGTCCCTGAATCCTAGATGCAATGGCCTCAAGATCTCGCCTCTCACCCAGCTCTCCCACCTCCTCACCTGATGCAAAGAGGTCCACAGGATCCAGGCATTTGATGCCACAAGCACCGTGGCAACATTTCCGCTTCTCTGGACACTGCCAGTCACTCTGGCACTGGGGTTCCTCATATCTAAAGCACATGACCTGCGGTTTAGGAGGGCAGCGCCCAGCTTTCTCAGGCACTGCAAAAGAAGGCCAAGAAGTCAGGTGAGAACTGGGAGAAATCTGATGCTGCTCTGTCCACAAAGTCCAAAGGGAACCACCTGTCTGGCCGCCTTGAGGTATGTCTGACATGTCCAGGTGTAGTCAAATCACAGGGCCAGGAGAACAGGCAGGGGCTCCCCAGCCCAGGCTCCCGCCCCAGGGAAAGGCAAGGATCCCCAAAGGTAGAGGAAGGCTAGGTGCCAATGGAGACAAAAGCAAGCAACGATCAAGGTACCCACAAAATAGAGGTTGAAAGGCAGAGGTAGAAGTGGGGGAAAGATTATATATATATTTTTTAAGAGGCTAAAGAATTCAAAAGAAAGTGGAAAACCAAAAAGTGTCAAAGGCTGGTGGCTATAGAGATGTGGACAAGTAAGACTGTAAGACAGAGCACAGAGAAAGAGAGGGGAGAAGGGAGGGTGAACGCAAGAAAAGGAGGGGAGGGGAGAGAGAAAAGAGCATGAACACAGAGCAGCTGAGTTAAAGAAGCCTTTCCCCCCAGCTGCTCAGAAGCCCTCAGAGACCTGGGTGCCCAGGTGGACAGGAATCCCACCTTCAGCGAGATCTCAAACCTGGAGAAGCGCCACCCCCATGCCACCAGGAGATCCCACGTCTGGCCCCCTCAGAATGGGCTAGGGTGCTGCCAACTCACTCTTTTCAGCACCTTCCACGGTCCAAGGAAGCAGAGCTGCGAGAGCCAGCAGCACTGCCAGCGGGAAGAGGCTCTGGGACTTCATGGTGAGATCAGGGAGGCTCCGCAGCCAAGTGCATACTTCCTTCACACTTTATACCTTCACAGGAGGGCGTGGCCGGGAGCTCCACCCCAGGACCCACTGTGCTGACACCAGGAAGGATGACTCCTTCACACCCCAGCAGAGCAGGGCCAAGGAAGACAGAGAAGAGGCTGGCCAGGACTGGGGTGTCACCAGGCTGTCACAGAGGCCCTCCCAGGAAGCCACCTGAGCCCCGCACATTGGGGCTTGGGTGAGGTGTGGGGGGGCTGCCCATCAGCCTTAGAGGAAGAAAGGAGGACAGGAGTTGGAACCAAACACAGGCCCTTGTGCAACACACACTACCGCCCATTCCTGGACTCCCAGGGATTATGAAACCCCGGCCGCCTTGCTCAAGACCAGTTCCTTCTCAGGAGATCAGAGAAGGAACAGATCATTTCCCCCCAGTGTGGGCGCCGTTATCTGCCAGTACCGATTCTGAGCCTGGTCCCTAGTAGCACTGGGTCGCACACAACTGGAGGAGCCTGCCCTGCCCACAGCAGATCTCTCGGGAAGCTCGGTTCTCTCGGTTGGGAAATGGATTGATTCTAACAAGTCAGCTCTTCTCAAGGGATGTGAGGTGCAGGGTGTGAGAGGACTCTGGAAAGAGTGACTGGGGCAGGTCCATTGCTGCTGACGTAACTGGAAATGAATCTGAAATCAAGGGACGAGGCAGCTGGGTGGTCGCCTTAAGCACCAGCTAGTTAATGCTGTGTGGTTTGAAATAGCACAGGCCTGCTTTGGCCCACGGTTTCACGGAATGTGCCATTGAATCAGCAACAGAACGTACTGGGTGCTTCTTTCCTACCTGCTTGCTGACTGCACAGGGCCTGGGATCTTCAACGCCAGGAAGCAGCCATCCCAGGCACGTCGGGTCTCTACGCAGAAGGGGCTGGGAGGGTGGGGGGACTCCCAGAAGGTGATGGAAAGGAAGGCCGGTTATTTTCACGATCAACACCCCCTTTTGCTTGGGACCCAAAGAACTGAACGGTGTGCCTGACAGCCACGACTGAACATTTTGATCAAAGATTCCATAGAAGAATCCTGATCAAAAGGGGGAAATGACAGAACAGAATTTAAAATGCTCATGGAGTCTAGATGTCCTGGCGCCAGAGAGGATGGGTGAGCCCTGGAAACTATTGCCCCGAGATCATCTTTAACGTGAAACCAAAAATCTCTCCTCGAGTCTTCTTACAATGGAACCATCGTTTAGCTTCACTAGTACAAAAGGGGCTGCCTTGAGCAATGTGCTCTTTCGTAAGCCATCTGTAGGGGGGCACATGGACAATGACATGGAACACGAGATGGGTCCCTTGAGGGACCGTGCCTTTGTGCCAAGAAAAGAAGGGTGAGAAGCGTACACCTTGATGAAGCTAATGTCCCTAAATCGCACCTGTTGGACTGGGGTTTGCTTTCTCAACAACAACAAAAGGAATATTTAAAGAAACAAACAATCTACCAGAGAATTGCTTCTTATCTCCAAGTCCTCATGTGAGAACCAACATTGGGGCTGCCAAAGGTGAAGGTTGGCAGTTCAAAACCACCAGCCCCTCAGAGGGAGAAAGCTAAGACTTTCTACTCCCATAGAGACTCACACTCTCAGACACTCACAGGGACAGTTCTATGCTGTCCTATAGGGTCACTATGGGTCAGAACTCACTTAAGAGCAGAGAGTTCGAGGGTGTTTGTTTGAGTCATTTATTAAAATAATTCTATATGCTACACAAGGTCCCTAAGTGGAACAATGGCATGTGTTCAACTGCTGAAGCTAAGGGTTGGTGGTTCAAACACATCCCACGGTAGAGAAGAAGAAAAGTCCTGGTGATCGGCCTCTATTAAGATGACAGTCAACAAAGCCCGATGGAGTTCTACTTTTGCATCGCAGGGCTCTCGGTGGGCGGGGACTGACTGCACGCAGCTGAGCACACAGCCACAAGTGCCATCGTCTGCAGAGGTCACCGGGGACTCTCAAGGGAGTGGCCGTTCCGCCCAGATCCGACTGCAAAGCCCAAGCTCTCTCGTCATATGGCTTTGACTACAGGGGATTTCCCCCTGGGTTCCTCCCTGTGAGGGTGGGTGGAAATTCAAATAGACATCAGAGAGGCAGCCATGACTCTACCTGGACCGAGTTAGAAAGTCTTCACCAACCAGACCATCCAGGAGCAGCAGGCAGCCGGTGCAGAAGTTACTCACTGTGCTTTACATTTGCGGGAGGAGTACTATTAACACGCCCTGCGTAACTACTCTGCCTCAGGTGCTTTCACGGCCCGCAGGTGGGAGCCCAGGGAAGCAGGCAAGGAGAGGTGGAGGCTGGGACTTCCGGCAGTGGGTGAGGTCACTCTCAGGGCAACCAGCTTGACTTGCCGTCACGAATTGGTTCTCACCCTGGAGTGCCTGCAGGGAGCCAGGTGATTTTTTTCACCTAGGGATGGAAATGAGAGACACTCTGTTCCTCCCTATCCTCCTCGATGTCACACGCTGTCATCCGGAGTTTCCCGAATGTTCCAAACATGGAGTCAAAGGGAGAAGGCTGCAGCTAGAAATGTCTATCTGTGCTGTACTGATAAAGACCAACTATCTGGTAGGAGCCCAGTGATCAACTAGCAATGTCTTCTATGGACATCATGGTCACACATGGTCATTTCTGTCCTGGGCTCAACTGGTTCTAAATCTGAAAATCAGAGACCTTGAGGATTCAAAGTGACCCCAGAGATCCTCTAGGCCAGGAGTTAGCAACCTCCAGCGACCTGCTGCTTTTGCAAGTGGAGCTTTACTGGAACACCCTCGCTATCATACATAGATGTCTCTGGTTGCTTTCCCATTACAACCAAAGACTTAAGTGGTTGTGACTGGGAATTAGAATATGTAATGCAAAACCTACAATATTATGATGTGGCCCCTCACAGAAAATGTTTGCTGACATCTAATATAGGCAAAGCCCCCGGGTTAGAGCCAAAGAAACTGAGACTATAGGAGAAGGGACAAGCTGGGAGTACATAATGAGTTGATTACAAACCACAAAACAGGGCTTTTCTAAAGTGGGTTACTCCCATTCTGATTCCCAAAACCTGTTTGGTGGTGGACACTCCCCCACCTAGCCTGACCTTAACCTAGGATTTATTCACTAGGCCTCCTGCCCACACCCTCTATTGCCTTCCACTCATTTCTATTAGTCCACTCATTCCATCCATTCATGCAAAAACTATTTCTTGAGTTCTCACAACCTACCAGGTGGCATACTCCGCCTAGAAGTTACAATGAAGAGACTTGGGGTCCATACCATGTGGTGTATCTGAGTCTGAACTCTAGCATCAGACTTGCCTGTGTCAGAAGAAAATCACTCAATGGCTCAGAGCTTCCGTTATCTCAGCTATTAAATGGGGGTATTGGTTTCTCCTATCTCTTATGGTTATCCTGAGGAGACTTTGGCCGGCACAGTGTCTGGTTCACTCACTATGGTAGATGGCCTGATTACAGCACAGGGGGCTGTCGGGCACTGCCTACAGCCTCAGTCTTTGGGTCTGGACCCACCTGGCTCTGCTCTGTTAACCAGCAAGTGATCAGGACAAAGAATGGGGTGGATTTAGATCCAGAGACCTAGTGAAGAGATAGCAGGAGAAATTAAAGTATCCATTAGACTTAAGTGGATAGGAAGACCCACAGAGCAGGGGAGCAAAACAGAAACATGGGGGTGCAGTTGAATAAAATGATCAGCCACCTGGACAGGCTCTCTCTACTCAAGGAGCCTCTAAGTGGTACAAATGGCTAAGCACGATCAATGGATGGGCTGTATTTCTACTCCACTCAGCAGTGCCTTGGGAGAATGGCCTGGCGGTGTCCTTCCCAATGGTCACAGCCATCGGAAGCCCTCCGGAGCAGAGTGCAGCTGTGAAACACACGGGCTCACCGGGAGTGGAGGCAACTTGATAGCAACCGGGTTCTGTGGTTTCCTCTAGTTGGAGCTTCTTCCATGATCCATGATCGGGCAACACGGATTGTCAGCTTCCATAGCCCCAGGTGCTGGACTTCAAGGATGGAAATCACCGTAAGAGGACAAAGAGTCAGGGCTTTGTTTTGTTTGGATTTTTTAATAGAACATTTGATCTAGTTTTAGACAACAGGAGGAAGGCAAAGACACAGAGATAGGGGCGACCACTGGAATGGGTTAGAATGGTGCTCAAGGGTTTGCTGATGTACAGGACTTTAGAAAGGTCATGGGAGGTCAAAGAAAACTGTCACCCATGCATGGTACATGGCAAATCAAAGCATCATAGTTACAGGTGGGGTTACCAGAATGGCAATGGGCCCACGATCGGGGCATGTACACTGTGGTAGACAGAGGAGCTTACAAGATTGGTCCCGGGGCCTCCCCAAGGCAGTCAGGGTAGGACTCGTGTCTATGTGACACCCACCATGTATGGGGACCTCCATCAGACACACCCAGGCAAGATTCCAAAGGACACAGCCCATCCTTGTGCTTGTCAGGTGGGTGGAATTAATGCCTCTCCATTGCATTCTGTCTGAAGGCAAGATTATTCATATCCCTGCTCAATGTTCAGAGGGGATTCGATAGAGACTCTATCCATGTGGGGACCTTGCAAAAAGATTTTGGGCTTTTACTGTCATCCTTAACTTTCTGCACACCACGTGCTCAGAATGTAAGCTCTAGTATACTTCCCTCCCCTGATCATGGATTTTATTATTGGAAATCCTTGGATCATACAGGCTAGTGTGCTTCTGTGCAGACTGAGCTGCTGGGTTTTCTTGTGAGGGCAGATAGGGTGGCTGTGATGGCCCATGCCATGCCTTACAACTAACACCTCCATTCCTTAGCACAGGTGCCTTCCCTTCCAGAACCATCCAGGTCTTTCTCAGGCAAATGCCCAAGGTGGGTGATAGCAGCTGACCTGTGTCAAGGAGGCCAATCATGGGGGTGATCAATGTTAATAGAATGAGCAAATGCCAGCTTACAGGTTTGAGTTCTGAGCCCAGCAATGAACCAAGTGAGAACTCATTCCAGCTTCACTTGAAGAACAAATCTAATTCCCATAGGAATGGGAAGAAGTAGAATCTTCTGGCTCAGACCACTGAGAAAACCAAGAATAATGGTTAGTGATAGTGGTTGCTTTTTTTTTTAGGGGCTCATACAACTCTTATCACAATCAATACACACATCAGTTGTGTAAAGCACATTTGTACATTCATTGCCTCATCATTTTCAAAGCATTTGCTCTCTGCTTAAGCCCTTGGCATCAGGTCCTCTTTTTTCCCCTCCCTCCCTACTACCCCCTCCCTCCTGAACCCTTGATAATTTATAAATTATTATTTTTGTCATATCTTACCCTGTCTAATGTCTCCCTTCATCCCCTTTTCTGTTGTCCGTTCCCCAGAGAGGAGGTCACATGCAGATACTTGTAATCGGTTCCCTCTTTCCAACCCACTCTCCCTCTACCCTCCCAGTATCACCCCTCACACCCCTGGTTCTGAAGGTATCATCCATCCTGGATTCCTTGTGCCTCTAGCTCCTATCTACACCAGTGTACATCCTTCTGGTCTAGCCAGACTTGTAAGGTAGAATTCAGATCATGGTAGTGGGGAGGAGGGGAGGGAGGAAGCCTTTAGGAACTAGAGGAAAGCTATAATCATCTTTAGTGCTACATCGCACCCTGACTGACTCATCTCCTCCCTTAGACCCCTCTGCAAGGGGATCTCCAGTGGCCGACAAATGGGCTTTGAGTCTCCACTCTGTACTTCCCCCTTCATTCACTATAGTAAGATTTTTTGGTTCTGATGATGCCTTATACCTGATTCCTTCACTACCTCGTGATCGCACAGGCTGGTGTGCTTCTTCCATATGGGCTTCGTTGATTCTGAGCTAGATAGCCACTTGTTTACTTTCAAGCCTTTAAGACCCCAGACACTATATCTTTTGATAGCCAGGCACCATCAGCTTCCTTTGCCACATTTGCTTATGTACCCATTTGTCCTCAGCGATCATATCATGGAGGTGTGCACCCAATGATATGATTTTTTGTTCTTTGATGCCTGATAACTGATCCCTTTGGAACCTCGTGATCACACAGGCTGGTGTGCTTTCTCCATGTGGGCTTTGCTGCTTCAGAGCTAGATGGCCGCTTGTTTATCTTTAAGCCTTTAAAACCCCAGATTCTATATCTTTTGATAGCCAGGCACCATCAGCTTTCTTCACCACATTTGCTTATTCACCCGCTTTGTCTTCAGCGGTTGTTGGGAGGGTGAGCATCATAGAATGCCAATTTAATAGAAGATAGTATTCTTGCATTGAAGGAGTACTTGAGTGGAGACCCAATGTTCTTCCACCACCTTAATATTAAACCTATAAATATAGGCACATAGTTCTATTTCCCCATCCTCATATATATATTTGCCTATGTACATGTCTTTGTCTATACCTCTATAAATGCCCTTTGCCTCCCAGATCTTTCCTCTATTTCCCTTGACTTTCCTCCTGTCCCACTATCATGCTCCATCCCCACCTGGGTTTCAGCATTACCTCTTCCTTACATTACCCTTGATCATGCCCTACCAGGCCTCCGACACCCACCTCACCACCAATTTGGATCACTTGTTGTTTCCTTGTCCCTGGGTTTGTTAACACCACTTTCTTACCCCCCATCCCCGCCTCCCCCTATTCCATTTCCCCCCGGAACTGTTGGTCCCATTGTTTTTCCTCCAGATTGTTCATCTAGCCTATCTGATTTAGACAGACCTGCGGAGATAATAACATGCACAAAAAACAAGACAAAGCAAAACCAAGCAACAATATAAAACAAAACAACAACAATGAACCACTGACAAAGAACAAAACAACACACAACAAGAAAGAAAAGCTTGTAGTTAGTTCAAGGATCGTTTGTTGGCCTTTAGGAGTGTTTTCTAGTCCAATCTGTTGGGGCACCATGCTCTGGCCCCAAAGTCCACCTTCAGCATTCCCTGGGGACCTTGCCACTCCATTCCCTTGCTGTTCCGCTGCACTCCCCCAGTGCTTTTTCTCCATGTGGTGGGATCAGGTCAGGTGCAATTCCCACACTGTGTCTCCAGTGCTGTCCCCAGCAGAGCCATGGATCAGTGAGGGGCGTCATGTCTCATAATGGGGCTGACCATGTGGTCCTCTCTGTGGTCTGGCTGCTCTAACTGGGGTCATCGTCCTCAAGGTCTGCTGAGCCAGGATGTGCTCCACTCTCTCCTCCTCCCCCTTCATCTGCTCCAGGGTGCTCCGATCAGATATGTCCCTCTCCCTAGTGATAGCAGGAGTTTTCACCAAGACACTGCTTCTCTCTCGCTGTCTCCAGGGGGGTCCCTCCACATGCAGATACACCCACATACGAGTACCAGCGGTGTGAGGGCTGTTACCCATGCTACAGCATGCTTCAAGATAAAATTTCATTGATTTGTCATTAGAAATAAAGATTTCACAAGATATAATTAGATGTTGTTTTGTGATTAATCATTATGCTTTATTGATGTTCAATTTGCAACAATGAAAATACATCCTGCATATCAGATATTTACATGACAATTTGTGACAGCAACAAAATGGCAGTGATGGTCTATTAGGACCCCTTCCAAGGCAGTTGGTGGTGGTAGCTGGCACCACCTATTCTTCTACTCTTGGAGTAGCGAATGATGTTGTCTTTATGGTCCCTAGTCCTCTGGACTCATTGTTCCCTGCAGCTTCATCTTCAGTTTTCATTCCTCTGGACAGGGAGAGGCCAAAAGTGGCACCTTAGATGACCTTTCACTAGTTTTTTAAAAAAATTAATGCTTATTACATATTTTAATAATTAGCAAGTTCTTATTTTTGAAAATTATTAAGTTTTTTTACATTTTATTAGGGGCTCATACAACTCTTATCGCATTCCATACGTATACATACATCAATTGTATAAAGCACATCCATACATTCTTTGCCCTAATCATTTTCAAAGCATTTGCTTTCCACTTATTGACAGAAAATTCACCTACTCTACAATGGTTTGAATATATTAAAAATAGTCGTGCAGTCATTACCACAATCAATTTTAGAATATTTTAATTTTTTACATGTATTACTCCATTTTCTTCATTTTTGTAGTCAGTGTTATTAGCTTCCATTTCTCTCCAACCTCTCCTGCTATAATCCTAAGAAACTGTTCTTCTTGTTACTGTCTATAGATTTCCTGTACTAGGCTGGATTGTTTAGAGAAATAAGCCAGTGACATTCATCTCTGTATAAGAACGAACTTGATAGCAAGAAGCAACTGTACATCAAGAAGGTGTCCCAGCTCTTGTCCAGCTCAAGTCCACGAGCCCATGCTAGCCTAGGCCCTCTTCAGACTCATGTAGCTGCAGGTCAATGGTGTCAAAAGGTAAACTGGGAAGCAGGAGATTACAAACTGGTGGGTGCAGAGAAGCTGTGGCTCCAAAGTTGGTGGGAATGTGACAGGGTGCTGTGTGAGGCCGGGTTGATCAGAGAAACAAATCCAGAGACACTCCTATGTCTGTAAGAAAGAGCTTCATATGAAGAAGTAATTACGCATCAAGAAAGCATCCAGCCTAGTCCAACTCAAGTCCGTAAATCTGATGCTCATCCATAATTCCCTCTTTAAAGTTATGTGGTCACATACAATGATGCAGAATGCAGGAACATCACAGACCAGTGATTGCAAAGTTGTGCCAATTCAAGGTCTGTGGACTCTTGGCAGCTCTCAGGGTGGCCAGCAAGCAGGAAAGAGAAGGCAGAGAGAGAGAGATGTTCCCCAGGACCTCTTTATGAGAAAGCTACACCCCCAAAGGAGGCATCATCAGGGTGTGACCTGAGTGACAGGTTGGATTCCACCTGTACACTTCCACACAAATTCAAGTTGACATAAACTCTAACTGCTACATTTACCTATTCTGGATTTAATATAAAGAAAATCATGCCCCCCCAAACTCCATCAACAATAACAAAATAAAACACAAACCTTCAATCCCAAAGAAAGCAGAAAATAATAAAAACTAGAACAAATTAAAAATGGGCCACAGGGAAAAAGCTACTGTATACAAACATTCCTGAGACAAGGTCCAGGTAGTATGATAGGGCCCGACCAAATCCAGGGATACATATGGTAACCAACTAAAAAGGAAGGGGAGAAAACTGAAAAAAGAGAGATGGGTAGTGGGCTAACAGCACTGACACACCCAAGGGGAGGGAATTATTTATATCTCCACAGGGAAGGAGGGACCAGACTTCAACCCAGTTCTCTAAGACGTGAATCCAACTTACTGGTATGAAGCAAGGAACCAATAGAGAGGTCTGAGAGGCAGGCCCCAATCCCAGCTACGTGGAGAGGGAAACTGAGTCTTGGCAATAAAATGCCCTACTCAATCTATTAATCAAGGCTCTGCGATAAAAGTCACTGATGGTAAGTGTGGCAAATGTATACAAAAAGAGGAACTCTCTGGGAGTGGGAGAGAGTACTGTTTTGGGATTGTCATTGTTGTTAGATGCCACCGAATAGATTCCAACTCACATTGGGGTGTGCACAACAGATCGAAACACTGCCGGTCCTGTGCCATACTCGCAGTGACTGAAACAATGAATCTCGTGTTGGAGCCCACTGAGGCAACCAGTCTGCCAGTCCATCATGTCGAGCCTATTCCTCTGTGTCACTGCGTCTCGACTTTGCCAGCACCATGCCATTCTCTGGGAACGGGTTCTCCTGACAGCAGGAGACACTGTCTGACCTTCCCTACTTCTAAGGAGCATTCTGGCTGCACCTCTTTAAAGATAGATTTGTGCTTTCTTCTGGCTGTCGATAGTCATTTTATTCTTCACCAGAGCCAATGCCTAAGATCGTGTCACAGAACTACTCCACTAAAACTGTTCCTACTCCACCACACAGGACACTGGACAAGGGATAGCATCCACTAGAATTGCATCCTCCCCTGTCCTTAGACACCAGTGAGTTCATACATCAAGTAAGGATAAACAATAACACATAACCTTTATCTCTTTCCAAGGATGGAAACAGTATGTAATAATAGCGGACTCTATTTACAGAATGTTTTGCATTGTATTCTATGCTCTCTAATCCTCAAAGTTATTTCAGGAGCCCTGCTCTAGTCTAAAAACATTTAAGTGCCTTTAAACTGCTCAGGTACCTCTAAAGCTAGTCTCAGTGTTCCTCTGTGCTGCACCCAAGGATCGAAAGGCATTTTTGACTTGAGGGTACCATTGTGAAAGGTAGGCATAGCCATAGGCAGTCCTTGAATCAGTGGGTCCACAAAGAAAGCCAAGAATGACGTGGGGATACAAGAAAAAGGAGCAAGGTCATAGCAAAGAAGAGATGCAGGGAGCCAGCATACATCTGAAGAAATGTTCACAACCACTCACTCTCCAAGAGATGAAACTCAAAACCGCAATATGCCACCTCACTCGGGCACTGATGGCTAAGTTCCCCAAAACTAGACAATAAACACTGCATGGGGTGGCTCCAGTACTGGAACCCCCATACACTGCTGGTGCAACCGTAAAACACTACAAGCACGTGAGAAAGTGGTTTGTTTCTTCTTGAAATAATGGGAATAGAAATACTATATGAGCCAGCAACGGCACTGCTTGGTGTATAGTCTGCAGAAATAAGGATCACACCATGGGCGGCTATATGCACCACATGTCCATCATAGCGTTAGTCACAATAGCAAGAAATGCAAGCAGCCTAAATGCCCTGCAATAGGAGAACAGATCTACAAATGTTGGTGCAGACACACAACGACCCAGTCTGCATCAGGAAAGAATGGTGATGGAACTGTGAAATGCCTCATGGCATAGGGAGATATAGAGGACATGGTACCGGTGAAGTTAGTGCATCACAAAAGGACAAATATTGTATGAGACCCCTGACACAAAAGGGTTTTCACACCTTAGGAAACATGCTTTATAGTTAAAAGGGGTGGGAGAGAATAGGTTTATATTGAAATAATAGGTGAGAGGGTGTGTAGATGTTAACATGCATGAGCATCCTGAAAGGGGGGGGGTGAGGGGATGAAGGGAGGTGGGATAAAATAAGTCATGGGATATGTTGTTTCAGTTGTTGAATGCAAAATATAAAATTGTGGTGTGATCTGCAACCCCCCTACTTAATTCAAAATTGAAAAACTGTTGGAAAACAAGAGCACGTATATGTAAGAGAATAAACTCCTTAGTGTATAAAATATAAGATATAAAATGTAGATCAGAAAGCAGCTCTGGGACTTCTGTGGGGTTGTTCACCTCACTCAGAATACGCTGTGTTTATTTAAAGAGTTTCTTTTCTTACAAGAGACTCCACTAGTGAGATACAGCAGAAGCAGAGAGAAAGCCCCAAGCCCTGCCTCCATCTTCTCCCCTCTCCCAAGGCTGTGTTTCAGCTATTGCGTACTCCCTTTGACCTTTAACTTACCACATTGTCATCCTTATGCTGTTTCCTTGGCTTTGAACTTTTCCTCCGTTCCTTTTTTACCTGGCGAGCTTGTCATTTACCTCTTTACAGAGGTATTTTCTCCATAACACACATAAGCATGCACAGCTCTTGTCTGCCAATCTAGAAGAACTGTCTACAGAAGGAGCTGTAAGAGGTTTTTTTGAAAACTGACAAAGCATCCGTTTTATTGTGTAGTCCAAATAATGTTTATCAAAGTGATCCTGATGTTTTTCAAACGGCGTGACAGGATGAGAGCAAGGTCCGTAGCTGAGGGGCTAAAACATTCAAATCATATCTGAAAAAAGATGGGTTAGCCATTTGTCTGAGAAGGCAAATCAGAATAAATAGGTCTCTCCACAAACTAATTTCTAGATAAACTGGTAGCTATAGAGATGTTGACAAAATCCTAATCCTGTGACAGTTGTTTGTTTTTAATTAAAATGGAGAACGCAGGGAAAGTGGGTTGCACAGAATTGACAGCCACATGGTTTCAAGCCTCTTAACATAGTCAATATTATGTTTGAAATATCATCCATGATCAACAAGAAACACAAATAAGTGACCCCTGCAATATGTTAATCTATAATAACAGATAAATATGTAATGGAATTTATCGTAGATCTAAAAAGAGTGACCGCATGGTTAGGTAAAGAATTTCAAATGTTACACATGAAGCAAAAGGAACAAGACCACAGCTTTAAAAAAGTGTGTGGGGAGGGGAAAAGTGACGGAAAAAGGAAAAACAAAATAAGTCCATTGGTTACTGCCTAAGTAATAAGTGTAATCAAACCATACTCTTTAAAACTAATAAGCCACCTAGTGAAAGTTCAAGGAGGAGACAGCGAGATCAAAGGCACTTTGTAAGCACACACAAACACAAATGACCGCTGGAGCAACACATCAGCCTTACAAAATACAAACAAAGAAATGAGAAAGAACTTCATGACAGAATAAAAAGATGTCAGAGAAAAGATAAATAGAAGAGTGGTAACGTGTTGTAGAGATAGTACTAAATATTGCTGTCATCGTGAGTACAAAGGCCTGTTTTGCTATAAAACATCTAAAAAATTAAACTATTCTTATTTCTACTTGGGAAAATGTTGGAAGGTATTTAAATGTCCAAGTGTCACAAAGTGGTTGAAACAACAATGGGGTGTTTTGTAGCTGTGAACATGCAAATGAGAAGGGGCTTCAGGCAGAACTTGATATCCAAAATGTCAAGATATATTGTTAAACAACAAAATAATAAGTGCGTAAAATATCATGATAGGTAGATTTATTGTGCCAACATGGCCAATGAGCACACGTGGGATTAGTTGAAGGGTGGAGAGATAAATGGCTCGGTGAGCCTCACCTCTCTCTCTCTCTCTCTCTCTCTCTCTCTGCTCATCAGAGAAGTGTGTGGCTGTCTTGCTTGCTCTGTGCCTCCATTTGCAAGCTACACTACCTGTGGGACACCTAACCCGTGGACTGTGTCGCTGTAATTTGAGGTTCCTTTAAGACCTGCTTAGCCACACTACTGTAATGTACATCTCTTGAGTTGGGGACTGTCAGACCCTGTCATCTGGCTGACTGTTGGTGACCTGCTTGATATCTGGAATTGCTCTACAGAGGACTACCTGGAAGACTGCCAGTATATTGGCTGTCTCACGGAAGCGAGTTGCACTGAGCCATTTGTACTGCTTTATAGATTAATTAACTGTTTATTTCTTAGGGAATCTATCTATCTATCTATCTATATATATACATATATATATAATTATTAGTGTCCTAGTTTTGTCTCCCTAGGGAACCTATCTAACACAAATATCTGTAGAAGGATCTTTCCTAAAATGAAGGATAGGAAATAAGAAAATATACATTATTAACTCCCACACATTTAGTAGCTTAAAGCAACATACTTCATTGTTTCACGTTTCTTGTGAGTTAGAAGTCTGGCAACAGCTTAGCACGAATGAGAGGGTCACATGCGGAGAATGTAGGTCTGAACTAGATTGCATTTCTCTGGAGCTTGGCGTCCTCCTCCAGGTGGATATGGTGGCTAGCAGAATGCAATTCCCTGTGAAACAAGCGGGGGCCACTCACACCTAGCATCTCACCACTCTGCCGTGTGGCCCTCACACAGGCATTGTCGGAGAGGAGTCGGTTTCCTCCTCCAAGCCAGTAGGAGAATCAATCTATCTCTTTCTCCCTTTCGTCCTGTCTCTCTCTCTGTGCCTCGGTCTCCTCTCTGCCTGCTCCTGTGCTCTCCCCTTGTGTAAAATGGAACATAATCAACGCTGAATGGACACCTTCACTTTCGTAATCCTCTGTTGCCTAGCTACCGTTCAGCGTTCATTCCCTGCTCTAGAGGGAGGGATTGCACACAGATGTGACTGATTCATTTGATTGTCCTCGAATTCCCTGTGACTACAGGCCTGACGTTTGTGCTTCCAACCGAGCTGGCAGCTGGGGCTGGGGCCACACATATACATATTTGCTTAGTTTGGACAAAATGCACATATATAAAGAGAGAGAGGAAAAATACCAGAAACATTAAAATTAGTTACCTAAAAGGGGCCCGGGGGAGGAGATTGGATGAAAGCAATGGGAAACTCAAAAGCAGGACTCTGAAAAGTCTCTTTGTTTAATTTATACTTTAGTTTATACTTATAGAGCCACGCAAATATGCTGCCTACTCAAATGTTACAATTAAAGCAGAATAAAAATGAGAACAGATCCTAACACCAGATGAAAATAGAAACAAATAGGCTCATATGGATTTTAAATTAATGTAACCATGCTAATGGAAGAAGGGAGACTAACCCAAATAACTTTTGAGTTTGGTGCATGAGTCTAAAGAAAAATTAATACATATTTTTTAAAAGAGAGCAAACAACACAATCGACTCTTCTTAGTCGTTTTGCTGTTTACACTGGTATGCATAATGCAGTGCCCAGACAAGCTGTGAGTATTAGTAGACCGAGCAAGTAAATCTGTTAATATGAAGGAAATCAAGGTTTTCTCTATGGAAGACAGGAGCTATAAATATGGAATGAGGTAAAATAAACCAGAAATCCAACTCACTGACATTGAATCAATTCTGACTCATAGAGACCCAATAGGACTGGGTTGGCTTGTCTCAGTGGGGTTCCACGAGGTGGGGTGGACTGGGGGTGGTGGTGGCGGCTGGCTTTTATTGAGGCCAGTGGTTTGCAAGTATTCTTTGTGACAAAATCGGGGAGTTTCACTTCAAAGACTTGGAATCGGGACCCCCTTCCAGGGATTCGTGCTGGTTATATGTTCAAAACTACTGTTCCAGCCAGTCTTGCAGCAGGAAGTTTGCCGTGCCCTCCCAACAGAAAATTTAGAAAATAAATTACTCTGAGGAAGATCATTTAAATGAAGTCTATTGTTTTTTCTGTGAAATAAATTGGAGAAAAAAAGAGGGGGTTCTTGGATTAATTTACCTAAATAAAATATCTCTTTCACTCAATATATCCAAGTTTTCTGAAAGAGTGAAATGGCCACTCTTAAGGCACACCGTAGTTAAAGAGACTAGTGTACTCAGTGACGGACACATGAAGCTTTCGACTCCTGTCCGTAGCTACGGTCTCAGACACCCACAGAAGCACTTCTCAGCGGTCCTTCTAGGGCAGTGGTTCTCAATCTCCTAATGCCGCGACCCTGTCATACAGTTCCTCGTGTTGAGGTGACCCACAACCATAACATTATTTCCGTTGCTACTTCATCACTGTCATTTTGCTACTGTTAGGAATCGTGTGACCCCTGTGAAAGGGTCGTTTTTAAATCCCAAAGGGTCACGACCCACAGGTTGAGAACCGCTGTTCTAGGGTCTCATGTTCCGAATCAACTCGATAGCAATGAAAATATTGAAGAATAAAGAATAAATTTGGTTCAGGAAGCAATAAAACCAAAAGTATCAACCTAAAAGATTAGCACCCATGACCAATAAGACTGGGGTGCTGATTTGGGGTTCAAATTTAAAAATCATTCATAAGTTCAGTGACTGATTGGGAAATAAATAAAATGTCAATTACATTGCCTTCTTTTTTTAAAAAAAATTTGTACCTTACCCAGTTTTAGTGACCATTTGAAAATTAGCAAATACGCTTGACTTTGTTTGTTAATTCAGTTGATCTTACCAACGAATTGCTTACCAAAGAATTTGGGAAACCAGATTGCTTATTTTAGGGGGTATTATTTGATAAGCTTGGACTTCAATATAACCTCACAAACTGATGAATGCTGTTTGTGAATGACATTTCCTTTCGAGTCTGGGTCTCTGTAATATCTCAGGAAGTCTGATCAGAACTTCCTGAATTTTCCCTTAGTGTCTTGCTGCTGTCAGTCCTAGGCACTATGGAGCTTTTTCCAACTTGGAGAGTCCTTACAAACAAGAGAATAAACTTCTGCTTAGCTCTGCACCAGCCTCACAACTGTGAGTAGGTGTGAGCTCATCAGTCTCAGTGAGGACCTGCCCCCTTTTCTGCAGACACTGCAGCTTTCAAAGCACAGTGCCCTTCTTTAGACACTGGTAACTCCTTTTGACATGTCCAAAGTGTGTGAAAAAGTCACACCCTCCCTGTTTCTGAGAAGTATTCTGTATACACCTTTTCCAAGCCAGATGTGTCCATCCTTCTGGCTCTTCGTGGTTTATTCGATATTCTTCACTAACTCTATGTGTCAAATGCATGAATTCTCTAGTCTCCTTTGTTCATTGTCCAGCATCTGCATGCATATATGTCAATTGAGAAATGCCATGACTTAAGTCATGTGAACCTTTATCCACAATGTAACACCGTTGTTTCATAAGACAGTCTTAATAGATGCTCTTTCTCCTGAATTTGTTTCAGAGTTACATGAAGAATATTTTATTTTCTAGAAATAGTCTATTTAGAAAGGCCAGTGAAGTTTTTAGAATTTTTTGATTAATATAAACATTTCATCTTTAAAAACTTATAAAACTTGTAAGAGATAGAGTTATCAAAATAAAACAATTTATCATGGTGCCTCTCTTCTCAGCCTGTGCCCCTTCAGACAGAGATATTGAATGTGCTCTCCCCAAATGGTCCTGGGCTTTATCTTTCTGCATATAATACTGTCAGGATTTTTTATTTCAGTCACTATCTTTGCTGCCACCTTGTTTCCTTTGAATCTAGTTTCATTAAAGCCAATGGCTTAACTACAGATTTTCACCACTTGCTCATCAAAACTGGTTTTTTAATTACCATTCAGTGATTTAGAGGTTTTATTACCTTGCTATATCTTTAATATATTAAAAATTTGTTGAATATTATACCTCAAGAGCATTACCTGTTACATCAGAAGCTCATTGAAAATAAGCTTAATCATTAAGTTTAGAAATGTTTTACCTAAACTTTGTATTACCTTTATTGGGTATCATATTACTTTCATAATTTCAATAAGGTTCTACATACTTCAGGATTATTATACATAAAATATGATAGTCTTTAAGCTTATCACTTACAGAAAAGTTGTGAATTACAATTTTATTGAAAACACATAAAATATTTCAACAAAAATAATTGAAAAGGGCTTGTAAAACAAGATTATAAGCATTTAAATTTGGATATCATTATACCAAGTGGCATTTCTGTAATGTTTAAATATAAGCAGATTTTCAGACTATTTCTGATAAAAATTATGTAGGACCAACATTAACTCCATAGAACTAAATAAACTAAAATAATTACTATACAATTTTCATTAAAAAACTGGGAATGTTCATTTTCAGATGTGGCTAAAGGTTAAAAAAACGATTTTCCTTCCCTCTTCTGATATAAGAATCAGTTATTTTAATAACAGTGATTATGCTTTGGGGGGGTTCAGGGGTTCAAAGCCACAACTGTTTCAAGGAGGCAACACCTCACTTTCTCCACCAGTACAATGCCATCATCTAGGCAACACACAGGAGCAGTTCTACTCTACCCAAGACAGTTTCTATCCATCAGAATCAACTCAATGGCAGTGAGTTTGAGGTTATTTTTGGAGCTCCAAAATATTTTTCACAGGTTAGAAGAATCCTTGACAAACAAAAACTACACTCCCACAGTCAGGCTAATATCCCTCCAGGAGAACACATATTTTGGAGAGGTCATTAGGATCTCCTAAAATGGACACCTTATCTAAATCACCCTTGCAAGCCATTCTCCAAATGATAGAGTACATACCTGAAGCCACTTCTCTCAGCTAAAGCGACACCCCAACTGGATGCTCTAACCCACTGAAGAGCACAACCTCGAATTTGGACATTCTGCAAGTCAGAGGCCACCGGCACCTGGAGGAAACAGCCATGCCCATGGCCACCAGACGGCCTCGTGTTGTTGTTAGGAGAGGTCTAGATGATGCTGGCCCACAGTGACCCTGTGTGCAACTGAAGGAAACAGCGCCCAAGCTGTGCAAACCTCAGAGTTATTGCAATGGTTTAGCCCATTGTGGCAGTCGCTGTATCTGTACATCTGGTCAAGGACCTTCCTCTTTTTCACTCCCAGCACTTGACAAGCATGAGGTCCTTGTCCAGTGACTGGTGTTTCCTGGCGGCCTGTCCAAAGTACATGAGCCAAAGTTTCCACCCTTGCCTATGGGGAATAGTCTGGCTGTACTCCTTCAAAGACTGCTTTGCTTGCACTTTGGGCAGTACTTTCAATAGCATTCTGAAACATTTAGATGGATATTCCAACAATTCCTGGATTCTTGCTTTTCGCTAATGCTTCCAGAGTAACTTGGACTTCTTCCTCAGGACCTCTGGTTCTTGCTGATATGCTACCTCTTAAAATGGTTGAATTTCGACTAGTTCTTTTTGGTACAGTGACTATAATCTTTCCATCTTCTCTTAAATCTTTCTGCATCATTCAATATTTTGCCCATAGAATCCTTCAGTATTGCAACTCATGGCTTCAATTTTTAAAATTAATTCTTTCATTTTAAAATATGCTGAGCATATTCTTCCTTTTTGTCTTTTGACCTTGAAATCTTTTCATAATTCATTACCATATTTTACCTTATCTTCTCAAGCTTGAAATTTGCTTTACAACTCTTTGGCTTCATCATTTCATACATTTCCTTTAGCTACTGTACAATTAAGAATAGGTTTCATGGTCTCTGCTGATATCCACTTTGTTTTTTCCAGTCTTTTTAATGACTGTTTGCTTTCCTCACATATGATGTGTTTGATCTCATCCCACAGCTCATCAGGTTTTTTGTCATTAATTTAAATGCATCAAATTTGTTCTTGATATGTCCTTGAAATATGCGTGAGATAGATAGACGCCAGTCTTGTAGGTTTGTTTTCCTGCCCATGTTAACTTTTTTTTCAACATCACATGGATTCCTTAGATGAAACACAAAGAAATCAAATTGGTGACATGTGTAGGAAGACAGGATGAGGAAGCTTAATCTCAGTAGCTAAAACCACACCAGGGGCATACTGTGAAACAGACCACCAATTGCTCATATGTAGGTTTATTATAAAGCTGAAGAAATAAAAAAAGAGGGGAAAAGCTGAAGAAAATAAATCCACAAGAGTCAAAATACAACCTTGAGTCTATCCCTCCTGAATTTCAATAAAATCTAAAGAACAGATCTAATACATTGAACACTAATGACAGACCTGCTGAGCAGTGGGAGGACGTCAGGATCATCATTCACAAAGAAAGCCCAAGGTCATTAAAAAGATAAGAAAATATCAAAGTGGATGTCAGAAGAGACTCCGAAACTTGCTCTAAATCATAGAGTAGCTACAACAAATGGAAGAAAGTTTAAAATCAAGGAACTGAGCAGAAAACTTCAAAAGGCAACTCAAGAAGACAAAGCCAAAAATTATATCAAAATGTGTAAGAACTTAGAAGTACAAAACAAAAGGGAAGAACAGGTTCAACATATCTGAAACTGAAAAAACTCAAGAAAAATTCAAGCCATGAATTGTAATTTTGAAAGATTCTGTTGGTAAAATATTGAATGATGCAGGAAACATCAAGAGAAGATGGAACATAGAGTCACTGTACCAAAAATAACTAGTCGACAGTTCACCATTTTAAGAGGTAGCTTATGAGGAAGAACAAGGGTGTTGAAGGAAGTTCAAACTGCACTAAAAAGACATCTCTGGGAATCAGTGGAAGACCAATTTCAATGTTTCAGAAGGCTGTAGAAGTGCTGGAAGCACTCACTCATGTCTGCCAGAGAATTTGGAAAACAGCTACTTGGCCAACTAAATGGGAAAAAAAATCCATATTTATGCCCATTCCAGAGAAAGGTGACCCAACAGAATGTTCAAACTGGAGAACTCTATCATTGAATCTGCACATAATTGTATTGATGGAAGAAGTTCAAGCCTCACCAAAACTTCACGAAAAACAAGACTCTATGAATTAATGGAATACTAATAGTACTAATAGAGATGCACCAACAATTAAATGCAACACTGAAACACTTATCTCTGTCAAGAATCTTGACAAACAATACATTCACCAACTCACTGAAAGTGTTCTAGATCTGTACCTATCCCCAAAGAAGTGATACACCAGGATGCAGAAATGATCATAGAATATCACTTGCAAGTAAAATGTCAATGGAATTCAGAAGAGGATGTGGAACAAAGGACATCATTGTGGATGTCGGATGCATCTTGGCTGAAAGTAGAGACTACAAGAACGATATTTACTTGTTTTTCGTTGACTGTGGATCATGACCATCTATGGATAAGAGTGCACAGAATGAGAATCCAGAACACTTCATTACACGCAAGCAGAGTCTGTACTTACACAAGGAAGCGAGCCTTCAAACAGAACAAGATGACAGGTTTTTCAAAGCAGAAATACTGTGAACCATTGTTCCATTATTTTTACCATACTTCATGCACATGTACATTGAACAAATAATCCTAGAAACTGAACTACAGGAGCAAAGCAAGGGGAGGATTCATTAGCAACCTACAGTGTGCAGGTGACGTACCTTTGCTCACTGAAAGTCAAGAGGCATTGAAGCATGTCCTGATGAAAATGAACGACTACAGACTTGTTCGGATTATACCTCAACAGAAAGGAAGTAAAAACCCATCAACGGAACCAATAAGCAGCAACATGACAAAAAAATTTCCATTATTTCACTTTATTTGGACCCAAAATAAACTCTTATAAAACACAGCCATCAATAAATCAAATGATGTATTGCATTAGCTAATCTGCTCCAGTTGATCTATGTATTGTATTTAAGCTGAGCTGTCATTTTGAGGACGAACGTGCCGCTAACCTAAATCATGGTATTTTATGGCATTTCAGTCACCTCCCCCCACACAAAAGTTGGAAATTAAATAAGAAAAATTGAAGAATCTATTCATTTAATTCATGTGTAGAGTGGAGAATAATACTGAATATACCATGGAGTGCCAGAAGAGCAAACAGATCTGTGTGAAGAAATACAATCAGAATATTCATAAGAAGGAAGATGGTGAGATTTTGCTGCATGTCTTTGAGCAGTCTATCAGAAGGGGACCCTTCCTGGAAAAGGTCTCTCTTATTGAGAAAATAGATGGCCAGGGAAAATGAGGAAGGCCCTCAGGGAGGGATAAGAACAATTGTGGGCTCAAACATCGTAAGGATGGCACAGAACTGCACATTTTGTTGTTCCATTGTACCTGGGTGTATTGAGGTCAGAAATGATTGGGGACACCTAACAACAATACGCTGCCAAGTCCTTAGAATGAGGGAAGAAAGCCAAAGATGAACTGCTGGGTCAGAGCTGTTTTGTGTCCACTGGATGCTCTTAGACTCCATATGCTTGATTGATTTGTCTCATCTCTCTCTAATCCCTGCTGGCATTTCCCATTAAAATTACAAAATTTTAAAACCATGCTTTCTAAGTTATTGATGTTTAAAATATATGACTATTAGAATAAGTCTGATTCATTAATTAACTGCTTTCTCCATTCCATGTTTTCCACTCTCCTGTAGATCCTCTTGGTGGCCTCTACCCCCTCACTTGATACGTTGTGCCTAAGAATCCTAGGCGGCTGTTATCCTTGATCCTATGTGAGCATAGGGAATTAAAGTAACCTCAATGCCAAGAGAACTGTTTGGAGGGAAATTTTGTCGGACAATGTTTCATAGTAGTTACATTTCAGCCTGGAGACATAATAAAGGTAATTGAAATGTTGAAGAAGGAAGTAGCATACTGAAAAGGCATTGAACACAACTAGATCCCTAAAGAATCACCAGGGCCATCTCACCCTCCTGAAGCTTGCCTATGAAGCATCTACTAAAGATGTGAAAAGCTTTAGTCAGTACATGTTCTGGAACTTTCTCCTCTACACACACCACTGACATCTTCCCAAATCTGTAGACAGAAAGTGTTTTTTGTATATTTTGATGAGATTCAGAAAATTTTGTGAGATTTGAAAATTCTGCCATCTGCTGACTAGCCGCACACTTTAACTTGCCCTCTTCAAATCCCATCCTACAGCCTTAAAATTTACTTTCTTATTTAAAAAGCAAATTCAAGGATGAAAATATTCCTAAAAAATCAGGAAATTAAAATAAAGGATGACAAGGGATGTGTGAAGCCCTCATCTCTTTTGCTTCAAAATGTGTTCCCCAAAGAAGCAGAAGGAAAGGCTTTGATTTAGCAAGTTTATTATCACACTATAAAGTAGGGTCCACTCAATCTGCTTCCCCATAAGTTAATTCAAGCAGCTTTTTCCCCAATAAGCTTCTCACTTATTCTCATTCAGAACTGATCTGTCTTTGCTGTGCACAGTGCTAGCACTTTAGTGTGTAGTCTAAGGCAACCTTTCCCATCTTTGAGTTCCTGCAGGTGTCTATGTGCACATATTCATGTTCTTCTAGTTCATGGAAACTAGACAGTCTCGGGTTTATTTTTAAATTCACTGCCATTTACCAACATCGCACACATGAAACTACCAAATTTCCATCACCGTTCAGAGAAAAGCCTAAGTGATCAATCAGTGTATGATATAATGTGCGCATAAAGGAGGTTTGAGATCACGGTGTTTTTCAGTTCTAAAGACATCAGAGTTGCTTCCACGTAGGTCACATTCTTCGGTTTCTTGTCTTCAAATCACACATCATTCTCTGATTCCGCAAATTGCTGGAGCTGACACTACCATTTATATAGAGAAGGAGGAGGCAGACTATCAGAGGCGACGGAGAAGGAAGGAAAAAGGAACGAAAAACAAGAGGAGGAGACAACCTGAAAGTACAAACGGAACATGAGAACACGGTGGAAACGGACGTGCAGAACAAAAGCCTATGCACAGGTGATGTCCTTTACTCTGTCTTTGAATTGTTGGTCTTCGACTGTGCAGGCTTGCCTTGCTTTGTTTCTGCGGAATCGGGTGGAGCCAGGGGGAAAGGGAGGACGAGCCCCTGGAACGAAGAAAATGAATCCTGGAAGCACTGTGCCAAGTGAAACGGAGTCAGTTCGGGCTCTGCTGTTCAGCCCTGTGTGCCACAGAACGAATCACTGCCCGTCGGGCACCGTCTCACTGTGGCTGTTCCGTGGGAGGCCACTAAAGCAGCCACTGTGAGTCCCTCGGGAGCCTTCCTTCTTTGTTCTGACCCTCTACTTCCCCAAGAATGGTGGCCTCTTCCAGGAACTCAGCACTCCTAATAACTTGTCCAAAGTTTGATCGATGAAGTCTCACTTCCTCCTTCCTCAGGAGCATTTTAACTGTCCTTCCAGGACAGGTTGGTTTCTCCTGGCAGTCCACGGTCCTTTCGGGGGTTCTTTGCCAACACCCATAATTCAAATGAATCAATTCCTCTGCGGTCTTCCTTCGTCATTGCCCAATTGTCACAGGGAGATGAAGCAATAGCAAACTATCAGGCAAACATAGGGAAGCAGGAACAACATAGGGACTCTTCGTTCCAGAAATCTGGAAAACACTGCCTCTTCCACTGACCAGGGCTTGAGTTATTAGTCACATTCTTACTGATATAACATATTGCTTAAACAAATACCCTAAATACACTGAACGTCCCCTTACAGAAGGGTCGCGGGCAGGGAGGAGACAAACCAGTCAGGGTGCAGTATAGCAATGATGAAATCTACAACTTTCCTTTGGTTCTTTAATGTTTCCTCCACCCACTATCATGATCCCAACTCTACCTTACAAATCCAGCTAGACCAGAGGGTGGTACAGATAAGAGCAGGAAACACCAGGGATACGGGACAGATAAACCCCTCAGGACCAATAATGAGAGTAGTGATACCAGGAGGGAAAGGGAAAGTGGGGGAGAAAGGGAGAACTGATCACAATGATCTACATATCACCCCCTCCCAGGGGATGGACAACAGAAAAGTGGGTAAAGGGAGACATCGGACATTGTAAGACATGAAAAAACATTATAAATTGTCAAGGGTTTGAGAGGGAGGGAGGGTGGGGAAAGAAGGGGGAAAATGAGGAACTGATACCAAAGGTTCAAGTAGAAAAAAAATATTTTGAGAATGATGATGGCAACAAATGTACAAATGTGCTTGACACAATAGATGTATGTGTGGATTGTGATAAGAGGTGTATGAGCCCCCAATAAAATATTTTTAAAAGAGAAAGCAATGCACTAAGAATATTCATCTTTCAGGATTCTTGAGAAAATAAAATACATTCTAAAAAAGATGAGACCATAAAATTTCCATTTAATTGCTGTACTTTGGTGCCATTGAGTCAATTATGACTCATAACAACCTTTTTGTTCAATAGAACAAAACACTGCCTGGTCCTGCCTCGAGCTCCGATAGTATGTATATCCATTGTTGCATCTGATGTAACAACCCATCTTGTTAGGAGTTTTCCACTTTTTCCTGACTCTCTACCAAGCGTGATGTCCTTTTCCAAGGGAAAGTCCCTTCTGATCACATGCCCAAATTACAGGAGACAAACTCTCCGCATCCTCCCTGACTTCTAAAGAACATTCCTTCTGATTGTACTTCTTCCAACATCGATGTATATGTTCTTCTGCGAGTCCATGGTACTGCCAATATTCTACTCAATACCATAATTGAAATGCATCAACTCTTCTCTGATCTTCCTCCCCCACTGTCCAGCGTTCACATGCTGGTGAGATCATTGAAAACACCATGGCTTGGGACATGTCCTCAATGTGACATCTTTGCCATTCTACAGAGGCCTTCCATGAACATGGGGGATTCAAGTGAAATGAAATTCTTGATCTTGTCATGATATTGTCTCAGTTGTGAGGATTGTTTTGCACGATATCAGGCAATTGTTGCTTGCTGTTCACAAGTTTTTCCATGGCTAATTCCACAGAAGTAAATTACTTCTCTTTTTCCTACTGTGTCCCAGACTAGAAGATCCACCGAAACCTATCTACCTTGAGTGACCCTGATATGACTTGAAATGAGCGATTGCAAGAAGAAGGCCACTCACCTGTCAGTGTATCATACAATATCCACTTAGTATGTGTCCACACATGCCAGCTCCTTTTTATATCAGAGGTAAAATATGTGTCCATGGAGCTAAGATGCTTATTCCTCACAAGCCAGATTCCTGTTGTTTGGCCTTTAATTTTAATATTTGTTTACACACCTCTCCTAGGGGTGTTTTTCATAGATATAAAAATGTTAAAATCAATAAGCCGTCATCTGATAAGCCACTCATTTTTGACAAGGTAGAGTTCCCCTTTGTCACAATCAGGGAACCTTTGTCGGAGACTCTGTAATGGGAGGGTTGGATTCTAGGAAATGCTTTCTGCATATGTGCCTGCTGACTTCAGTCTTTAGCTTGTTGATAAAAATCACTTTGGCTTTTCCCAGGAAGTCTCTTGCTTTAATGTCCCCTCAAGCAAGGTCTCAGAGGCTTATTTCTATCCTCTTCAGAATGTAAACTCTGCCAGGCAGAGTTTTTCTTTAGCATAATTCCTAATGGGCCATGTTGCCTGCTCAGTCCAGGATGTAATAACTCATTAAGAAATGCAGCTGGCAGTGCAACTGGGGGGAGCACAGCTACAGCCCCGAATCCATACACAAAGAGCTCATAAACCCACATGGGCACCTCTATCATCTCCTGGCCCTAACTACCCACCCCCTGCCTTCGCAATCAACTCGGCTATTCTTTGGCCACCACAAGAATTTATACTTTATTAACCTAACCTGTGAGTTCTCACCACAGCCTGCTACTGCTGTAATTCATTTTTTATTTGTGTGCCCAGGAGCTTTGAGCAATGGGAATATTTTTCCCCCACCATTTGTAAAGACATATAAAATTACCAAGGGCCAAATTCTCCTCCAGTTTACTAAGCTACTGGATTATTTTTTTTAGCTTGGAGAGGCCTCTATTTACAGCATCATACTTATCCAATATATCTTAAAAATTATACTTTATATTAGAAATACCATGGACTTCCAAAAGAGCAAACTAATTTGTTTGGAAGCAATACAATTAGACGGCTACTTACAGGCAAGGATAGCAAGACTTGGTTTCACATGCTTTGGCCATGTTGTCCGGACAGACCCAGTTCCTGGAGAAGGCCATCATGCTTGATAACATGGCGCAGCAGTGAGAATGAAGAAGCTCTTCGACAGGATGTACTGGCACGGTGCCTGCCTCTGTAGGCATGATTATAAGTACAAGTGTGTGGACATTCCAAGACTGGTCAGTGCTTCATTCTGTTGTGCCGAGGGTCACTGTGAGGTGGAACTGACTGGATGGCATCTATCAGCAACATCAGAAATACATCATTTAATAGTACAGCATTATATTTCAGAAAGTTTTACATCCTCAAGACCATATATTTTACACTACTACATAAGGATAGAAAAATAACCACCTTCCCTAACCGACCATTCTCCTTCACATAGGTGTCTCTTTCTCTCTCTGTTTGTCTGTCTTTCTGTCTCTTTATCTCTATCTCTCTCTCTCTCACACACACGTGTGCACAATGGAACTGGTATATTTAACAGAAAACATCCATTTAAGTAAGTGTCCCATTTCATCACTAATCACACACACACACACACACACAACATACACAAGTGTGCACAATGTAACTGGTACATTTTTAAAAACATCCATTTAAGTAAGTGTCCCATTTCATCACTAATCACACACACATACACACACACAACTGTGCACAATGTAACTGGCATATTTAAAAAAACATCCATTTAAGTAAGTGTCCCATTTCATCACTAACTAAGCAGTACCTGTCCAGTCTTGTCTTTGCTTTATGAAATTTACATGTGTTAGAAATCTGATTTGGCTCAAGTAACTGCCTTTAACTTAGAGACGCTGTAAGTAATAGGAATAACAAGCCATGCTACAATCAATGAGCAATAGCCCAGCCTTGTTTTCTTTCACGCAGCAGCAAATGCTATAAGACTTCAGGTTATATTAGTTTTAAAATGAGGGAAACTCAACTTCCCTTTTGCTCTGCCACCCTGTCTTCATAAATGGTGCTGAAGAGATTGATTCTTGCTTTTCACTTCCATGTGTAGAATGAGGATGATCATCACTGAGCTGTGTTGCCACAGGATTGTTGAGGAGCAAATGAAATGATGTATCCAAAATTGTATTTAACAGCGTGATGCTTGAATAATAAACAATATACATATCTTGATTCTAAGACTTTGTTTACCTAGAGATGATGCATACTCATTGAAATATCATACCATAGTGTGACACCATAATATCAAATTGTAAATGTGATTCGATACCATGGATAAAACTACATCAGGTATTAACTTATACAAGGAAATTTTATTATTACCACTATTTATTGCTATTTAATTAGTTGATAATGTATCTTTTATCACTTTTTGAAAGACAAAGCAACACTGGAAAGGGCCCATCGCAGGCTCTCACCAAAGCCTGGTCTGGGTCTAATAAACATTGGCAGGAGAATTTCTTCTCCTTTATGGTGACCCCATGTGTGTGAGTAGAATTGTATTCCATAGGATTTTCAAGGCCTGTTTTCAAATGTTCATCCTCAGGCCTTTATGCTGGGTAACTTGTGAACAAACTTCAACCTTTCATTTAACAGCTGGGTATATTAACTTTTTGGACTAATGTCATTGTAAGGTGATGTTGAATTAGCTCTGACTATGACAACCCCATATATAATAGGAGGAAAATTATTGGGCCCTATGCCATCCTTGCATCTTTTGTTGACATATGCCATTGTTGCACCCACTGCGTGGATACTATCTCTCAAGACCTTCCTCTTTTTGCTTACCCCACCACGTTATCAAGAACGACTAGTGGTGGTGTGGTTATATAGTGGGCTGTTAAGCACAGGTCAGCAGTCTGAAACCAGTACACAATCCTTGGGACAATGGTGAGGTCTTCTACTTCCCCAAAGGGTTACAGTCTCAGAATCTCTTGGGGACAGTTCGACACTGTCCAATAGGGTTGCTATGAATGGAAATCAAGTCTTTGGCAGGATGCTTTTTCCCACTTTATCAAGCATGATGTGCTTCTGCAGCGACTGGTCTCTCCTGGTAACATGTGCAAAGTAAGTGCGACAAAGTCTTACTATTCTTGGCTCTAAGCATTCTGGTTGTACTCCCATCCAGACAGACCTGTGGGTCCTTTGGGCAGTCCATGGAATTTCAGCACTCTGCACTAACACCAGTGTTCAAATGTATCTCTATTTCTTCAGTCTCCCTTATTCAATGTCCAACACTCACGGTTTTTTTAATTAATAAATCTTTTTATGGGGCTCATACAGCTCTTATCACAATCCGTACGTACATCAATTGAGCAAAGCACCCTTATACATTCGTTGCCCTCATCATTCTCATAATTCACCTTCCACTTGGGTTCCTGGAATCAGCTCTGTTTCCCTTTTTTCCCTCTCCCCCTCCCTCCCCACTCCCCCCTTCCCTCTGGTTCCTTGATAGTTTATAAATAATTATTATATCTTATCTTACACTCCCCGGCGTCTCCCCTCACCCACCTCCCCATTGCCCATCTCCCAGAGAGGAGGTTACACATAGATCTCCAAGATCGGTTCTCCCTTTCTACATCCCCTTCCCTCCTGGTGTCACCACTCCTACCGCGGGTGTTGAGGGGTTCGTCTATCCTAGATTCCCTGTGTTTCCAGATCCCTACTGCACCGCTGTACATCCTCTGGTATAACCAGGTCCGCAAGGTAGAATTGGGGTCATGATAATTGGGAGGGGAGGAAGCATTCAGGAACTAGAGGAAGATTTTGAGTTTCATTGTTGGTACACTGAACCCTGAGTGACTCATCTCCTCCCCACTGCCCCTTTGGAAGGGATGTCTAGCTGTCTACAGATGGGCATTGGGTCCCCATCACGCACTCCCCCTCATTCACGGTGATGTGATTCTCACCACCACCCCGCCTTTGTTGTTTGAGACCTGGTCTTCTATGCCCTTCACGATCACCTATGTGAGTGTGCTGCTTCCATGTGGGCTTTGTTGCTTCACGGCCTAAGCGAATACAAGGTGTTGAATGGACCATGTAGCAGACACCAAGAAACAAAAACAATCATTGTGTGATCACCTTCCTCACATAATCGCTGAAGAGGAAAGTGTGCATAAGCAAGTGTGGTGAAGAAGGCTGATGGTGCCTGGCTACTGAGAGATATAGCATCTGGGGACTTAAAGGCTTGAAAGCAAACAACACTCACTTGTATGTCAACACTTTAAAGCAGTCTTGGGCAGAAGATCTACATAATACAGTGCACCATTTGCTCTCTTGACTGCTGCCTCCATGTGCATTGATTGTGATCCAAACAAGATAAATTCCATTCCAACTCAATCTCTTCTGTTTACCAGGGAGTTAGCCACTGGTTCGGAGGATTTAGGTCTCCTTTATCTTGAGTTGTAATACAGACTGAAGGCTGAAGCCCTAAGTCTCCATCAGCAAGTGCTCCAGTCCTCCTCACTGTCAGAGAGCTGCGCTGTGTGCTGCTGTGATGCTCAAGGTCAGGTCAGGGGCACTGAACATACCATCATGCAGCTCTAAATGCAAGTCTTTCCCTACAATTAACTGCTGAAAGGAAAAGGAGAAAATATGAGAAATGCTCAAGTTACAGCAGAAATCATGATGGAATGGTTTGGTGGCAGTGTTCCATTCCTTACATCTTGCACGTTTTATTCTCCTTCTAAGCAAATAGGAAAATTAATTTCTACAAGTAATTGTGAAATATCTCCTTAAACAGAAATGCAACTTATATTTCATAACTGCAGAGATTTTTCCTTCGAAGAAAAAGTAGAGTAGAATATTAAATGTAGCCAAACCTGTCATGTACACAACTCAGAATTTTGGCTCTCGCAATTCCAAGGAGATTTTCTGGAACCTAGAGGTGGCTGGAACCACCCACTGACACAAGACAGTCATTTGGTTTCTAAGAAAGCTGCCATACCGAATCACCTGGGTTTGGATGAGAAGGCCACCATGCATAATGTAACTGAATGGAAATCACCTGGAAAATGTGTTAAAGGAGGGAAGCAGGTTTAGACCCAACACTTCTGGAATTAAGACAAACAAGGAAACTGGAATGAGAGCAAATAAGGAAGGACTCAAAATCATTATTTTATTATTATGTAAAATTCTATTGAATGAACCTGTAGATTACCTTTGAAAGTCCAAGTTTAATTATTCATCCAATTATGCTCACCCTGGTCCATCATCTAAGAGGTGAATTTAATTTTGGTTGTGCAAACAGCTTTACTTTCTTATTAACTGTACATGACACTGAATCTTTATGAAAAGTGAACTTTCAACCTCATTGTGATGCAGTGAAATTACTTAATATGACTCTTCAACCCATGTCTCTATAACTGCCGCTAAATGAATGGTGGCCGTGGCAAAGAACATTGAATGCATCATGGACTGCTGGAACGAATGAATCTGTCTGGAAAGAAATACAGCCAGAACACTCCTGAGACATGAAGATGACAAGCCTTCTTCCCATATATGTTGGACAAGTTGTCAGGAGAGAGTATTCCTGGACAGGAGATCATGCTTGGGAGAGAGTCAGCCAAAAGGAGGGGGAAGCATTGATGAGACGGCTGCACCAATGGACTCAAACAAAGCAACTGTGAGAAAGGCGGAGGCCCAGAAATGTCCTTCCTCTTGTAACTGGGTTAAGCCCAGAAATGTCCTTCCTCTTTTACCTGGGGGCTCTGAGTCAGAACGAACTCAACAGGCCCAAGCAGCAAATGCCATCGTCTCACTGAATTCTAAGACCTGTGAGAAATATCTCCATCCATTTTATTGAGAACTTGAAGTCCATAAATGAAAATAAACTTATTCCCAGTCACAAATCTAATGGAAGAAAATCAAGTGCATGTTTAGAGACCATAACAACCATGGTCTTTGAAAGACAGAGTGGTTGGCCCAAAAATGTAGACTGGAGGAACGCCAAATTATGTCACACCTAAAACCTGGGATTTCCCTTAATATTACAAACCCAAATGTTTCTTATCCTCATGCTCTCTGTCTTTCTATACCACCTGTCATTCCTCACTGGATCCCAGGTGGCACATTGGTTGAAATGCTCAGAGTTTAATTAGAAAGTTTGGCAGTTTGCTGCTCCCCAACACTTCTCAAGAGCAAGTTGTGGCACTTGGCTTCCATAAAGATTTGTAGCCACAAAAACCTTATAGGGGAGTTCTGAGTAGAATAGTCTCCGTGATGAAAGGTTTAACATTATAAGAGATATGTAATCTCTCTTCTGTAATAATTCATTGGGACTGTCAGCATCACCACAAACTACTTTTATATACAAATAACTAACAGCTAACTGGTACTGTGAGTCAGGCTTGGTGTTAAGTGCTTTACATACCATGTTAGACTGAATGATGGCCCCCTAGAGATAATCACATTCTAATTTCAGGAGCCTATGAATGTTATGACATGTGGTGAAAGAACTGGGCAAATATGGTTAAATTAAGAATTTTTTAATGAAACACTATCTTGTATGATTCAGGTGAGCAGTAAATATAATTATGAATGCCCTTACAAGAGGGAAATTTAAAACACACACAACACACGCATACATACATACATACCTACGTACATACACATATACATACATACAAAGGCTGAAACAAGCTGCCTTTGAGGATGAAAAGAAGTATGGCATTCAAGGAATGCAACTAAAACCACACTAAACGCACAACCATCGGGATTTTATAAGAAAAAAGCAATCACAGCTGTAGAGTTTCCAAGAATGCAAATCCCTGTGAGAACAGGTGCTTCACCTTCTACCCTGGAGTGACTGATGCCTGCCCAGTCAACAGCTCCGTGCTTGGCCCGTTACACTGTCAGGGGGCCTCTAGAACCCAAGAAAAATACAAGAGAATGGAGTAGCGCTTAAGACACCCAGAGTTCTCAAAGGAACGAAATTGATTTCAGACTTCAAACCTCCACAACTGTGATGATAAGCATTGCCTGATGTCACATAGCTAAGTTTCAGTCATATTTGGACTTCCTGCCCCAGGCACACACTCCACCACCCCTTCCCCCGACTCTGCATAGAAGGTCCCCTAGCAGCCCTGTGGATTAGACACCAAACAAAAACTCGAGGCTATTGAGTTTATTGACTCATAGTGACTCTACATAGGGTTTCCCAGGCTGTAAATCTTTATGAGAACACAAATCTTCATCTTTCTTAAGGATTCTTAGATCGCCCTTAAATTGAGGTGATTTATAATACGTGATGTATTTCCAATTCTACTCCTTTTTCATATATATAATTTGTCCTAAAGTTTTTATGTTAAATTATGTCAAACATACACTATAATTGAAAGCATGTTGTAGATATTACTAGGTGCCATTGAGTTGATTCTGGGGTACAGAGAGAACACAACACCGCCTAGTCCTGTACCGTCTGCACAGTGGTTGTTCTGGTGGAACCCATTGGTACAGACTCCATGTCAATCCATGTTGTTCAGAGTCTTCCTCTAGCTTGTTGTCCTTCTGCTTTATCACGCATGATGTTGTCACAACGACGCTGATGTGTCCAGGGACTGTTCATCTCACAGACTGAAGGACGGAATCATAAGCCACCAAATGATAAGCAGAAAGCAAATTTTACTTGGAAAGGAAATTTTAAAAAGTATCTGACACAGCAAGTGGGGAGTTCAGTGAGTTGCTGCTAAATGAACTGTCTAGGGGACAGTTAAGCGTGCAAGAGTTGGCCTGCCTGTGTCTCCAGATTACGGACAAGCTAATCCCAGGTCTGGTCCTATGTCCCAAGTGCAATCATGAACCTGGCCATGCTATCCCCATGCGGGGTCCTGCCCAGGCATGGATAAAAAAGTAAGTATGCAGTGGGTCAACAAAACGTATCTTGGGTGTTCTGACTATGGAGTGGAGAATCAGCCTCGGGATCGTATGCCAGCTGGTTTAACATTTAAATTGCCCTAGATGTTAACCTTTTGCTTTCTTCATGAATCATGGTTTGATGTCCTCCCAAAGCTCACCAGGTCTACTGTCATTAGTGTCCAATGCATCGTCATGAGGAAGAAAGTGGCATCAGCACTGGAGGAAGCTTATTAACCACTTGCAATATGCAGATGACACAACTTTGATTGCTGAACGTGAGGAGGACTTAATGCACTTACTAATGATGAGGGAGGACTGCAGAGTGGATTACAGTTCAATGTGAAGAAGATCACAGTCCTCACAATGGACCCAAGGGTGGTAACATCGTGATAAATGGTGAAATGGTCAGTCACGAGATCAAAAGATGAGTCGCAATAGGAAAATCTGCTGCAAACGGTGTTTATAGAGTATTTAAAATTAAGGATGCTGCTTTGAGGACTTAGGTGTTCCTGACCCAAGCCATGGCCGTTTCCATTGCTTCATGTGCTTGTGAGAGTTGAATACTGAATAAGGAAGCCCTAAGAAGAATCACTGTGCTTCAGTGGTGGTGCTGGAGAAGAATTCTGAAAGATCCAGGGACTGCCAAAAGCACAAACCCCTCTGCCCTGGAAGAAGTCAGTCCGCAGTGTACCTCAGAGGTACGGATGGCAAAACTTCATCGTACATATTTTGGGCACATTGTCAGGGAGACCAGTCCCTCTGGAAGGACATCATGCTTGGTCAAGTGGCACCTAACAACAACAACAGCAATGACAGCAGATAGTTGGAATCACACCTGCAGATGGCCTGGTACTCCCCAGGCCTCCAGCCACTGGGCCTCTTTCCCTCACTCGACCTGCTGCTGTCTATCTCCTATCTCTCAACATCCTTCTCTGACGACCAATTGTCTGTCAGTCTGTCCCACTGGGGTGTTTTATGTATTTCTGGGAGGTCAGAAGGTAGGTCACTGGATTTTCCAATACCAGTAGGGTCACCCAAGGTTAACGGCTTTTAGCAGCGCTTCCAGACTCTGAACAGGCTGTGAAGAAGGACTAGGCCGTTCACTTGTGCAGAATGAGCCATTGAAAAACCTTATGAAAAACAGCAGATTACTGTCAGATCCTGAAGATGGAAAGAATAGTAAAATGAATAATGATGTGCCCTTCAATTTTCCAATTGTTTTTTCATATATTCCTCTCCACATATATTTGTGTACAAATTTGACAAAGAAGTTCCACCTCTCTCTCACAAGAAGAAGCTTTAGGGTATAATCTAGCATTGATAAAAAGATATTATTGTTAGACAATTTAAATACAAATTGTCTAGAAAATAACTAAGGATCATAATAGGATTGTGGTGTCTCTTTTAATTTATTTTAACGACACCTTCGTTCTTGTTTTCCTATGTCTTGTCACTGGCATTTTTAAAGGAGTAATGCCACATACTTTGTATGTATCCTAAAACCCAGACTTCATTATTTCTTTATGTTTGGATTTTAACCAGGATAATTATCAGGTAATATTGCATACTTTGAAGAGCATTTATCAAAGGTAATACCAGTTTGACCATTAAAAGTAATACAAAGTTTTAGCTCTCAATTAAAGTTATATCTTCCATTGGAAAAGTATTTTATAGTGAATGATAGGTGGGGGGCAGGTGCGGAGTAGAGACCCAAAACCCATAGGTAGACCTTGCAGAGGGGTTTCGGTGAGGAGACGAGCCAATCAGGGTGCAACGTAGCAACTAATGAAACATACAATTTTCCTCTAGTTCCTAAGTGCTTCCTCTTCCCCCACTATTATGATCCCAATTCTACCTTACAAATCTGGCTAGACCAGAGGATGTACACTGGTACAGATAGAAACTGGAAACACAGGGGATCCAGGATGGATGATCCCTTCAGGGCCAGTGGTGTGAGTTGCAATACTGGGAGGGTGAAGGGAGGATGAGTTGGAAAGGAGGAACCGATTACGAGGATCTACATGTGACCTCCTCCCTGGGGAATGGAAAACAGAAGAGTGGGTGAAGGGAGGCATTGGATAGGGCAAGATATGACAAAATAATAATTTATAAATTATCAAGGGTTCATGAGCGAGGGGGAAGTGGGGACGGAGGGGAAAAATGAGGAACTGATGCCAGGGGCTTAGGTGAAGAGCAAATGTTTTGAGAATAATGAGGGCAATGAATGTACAAATGTGCTTTACACAATTGATGTATGTATGGACTGTCATAGGAATTGTATGAGCCCCTAATAAAATGATTAAAAAGGATTAATGATTTGGGGACAATTCTTGGAGATAGGGTAAATATTCTGTTTCCTAGTATATATTTTACTCATGTAAAGTGATCATTTCATTAAAAGGAAAAAAAAAACTATGAGCATACACACCGACACAGACACAAGCATTTGTTGAATGGATTTTTGATGCATGTGAAGTCAAAATAATTTTGATATGTTAACCACCAATTATTTAAGAAGAATTTGATATTTGTAACCAAAGAAGCTCTAATGGGAAGTAAAGTTTTTTCAGTTGTTTTGAAAATTCTTTTTGAAAATAACCTGAGAGGAAACAATCATTGTAAAATGAAAAAAGGAAAAACCAGTTGTGATGATCTCCAATTTGACTCCAAATTTGAAGTATATGATATTCAACTTTACATGGACAAAAATAGAAAGGTATCCTTCTGTCCTTTTTGTTTTATTTCATTTTCACCTGTACTTTTGAGGGTTACGTTATAAATGACCTTGTGTAGAAGAAATCACAAATATTTTATAATCTGATTGGATTTGGCCCTCATTTTTGTTACTTAAATTGACCATCTAAGTAAGACACACTAAAAGGTATGCAGATGAATCTAAAAGTAACCATAAAGAAAGGAATCTACTGCAAATATTTCCACAAATTCTCTCAGCCGAACGTCTTTGGACTGTTATGTTCACAGTCTTTACTCCTAAGCATTCATGTAGGCTGACTTTTCAATTTCAAGGGATTTCAGTACAGTTCCCTGCAATTTATCATGTGAAAAGAATTAACAAGAAAGAAACTGGAAGCACATTCAGTCGTGCCAAGACATTTCCCTTTAGATGGAGAAAAAGCTACTGAATGAATAATACAAGAGAGATGATTTCGCTGTTTCAAAAACAGAAAAATTCTTAAAAGTGCCCGTGACTGAAGCCAGCCTCCCCTGGCCTACAGAATATAAATCAGCAACAAGCACACAATGGAAGCCTGCTGTATCCCAGCTCATTATCACACAGGTCCAGGCATGGCTCACTCCGGTGCCCCACCCCTTTCACAGACAAGCTGGCAACACCAAGGACTATGGCACGCCTCAACACATGACAGCATTGAAAAGACATTTTGAGTTCCCCGGTGTTTTTTAAGAAATTGACTCCAGGGTAAAACATGAGGTAATCCCAACTGCACACCAGCCCTGCCTTTTCAACCCCTCCTCTTGCTTCCCCAGGTGCTACCTCTCTCTTTGCTAAGTTATAAGTGTCTCCAATTAGTGTGCCAAGCACAGGGCCAGTGGGCGGGGGGAGAAGGGGGAGAATCAACCTTTGTACTCAAGGTCATTATTTTTGAATCTCTTGGCTTCCAAGTACTGGCTCTCATAAGTCACTTTAACCTCCCGTCTCTCCCTGGGATTCCTCTCTAAGTCGTTTATGCTCTTGGGAACTTGGACTGTCCCCAGCTGTACCCTGTGTATGCCTCTTTCCATATCCTCATAGGTCAGCATGTTATGAAACTTGCAATGCTTTATCTGATCTGACACCCAAAAGTAATTTCTCCTCAAAGCATCCAAAGTAAGCGGTGGTCCATCAATGGCAGACAGTTCCCTGCTGGTGCATCTCAATCATGGACCTGCTACCTATCTTCACTGAAGGCTTCCATGTTGCTAGGAGGCTGAACAGGTTTCAGGGGGGCACCCACTGTCAAAAGCAATGAGAATGTCAATGAAAATCGTATGGATCATTCTAAAAATATTAAAATAGATACTTTTCAAAGATGAGGCTTATTTTATGTGCAACTAAGAGACTATTCTGATTTTTTTAAGGCAAATGATTCCATGTAGAGTAGTTACAAATGAAACTTTAAAACAAAGACGGTAATGAATAGAAGATGCTCCATGGGCTGATCTTAACTTGATTGACTGTGGGAACCCCGCCCTCCCCCTGTAGGGAGGTCCATGATTATTAGACCACAGGTTGTCTCTGGTCCTCCTGCAGCCAGGATATTTTTTGAAATTCAGATGAAGTAATCCTGGATTCAAATTTGAAGGTAAAACCTTAGCAACTTTGGATGAATCCAAAGACGTTGACAGAATTAATTTTGGATTAGGAATTTTTTATGTTAAAGATTTGGGTTTGTGGGTAAGAAACACCTTAAAATTAGGATTATTGTCCCTTTGACAGTCACAGTTGCAGTTAACCACAGTAAACATATAAAATAGTAAAAGTGTCAGCATATACAATACAATTTCATCCACTTTCTACTCAGTTAATTCATCTGTCAATCATCTCTTTCTGGAGCAGAGACACTGGGCACAGGTCTGCGCTGGGCCCTTCACCTTCTCCTGGCGCTCACTTTCCAGGTCCTAAAGCCCTCCGGCCGGGAACAAGGAACAGTGGCTCTTTGCTGAAAATTAGCCTGTCTGTCCTTGACCAGTTAAGGGAATAAGCCTTTTTAGTCTGTTAACCGCTAGACCCCAGTTCATAAAAAGAAATTTGAAAGTCGCTAGAATGCTCTGTTACAGTAAGGAAGAAAGTTTAAATATGAAAGAAACGAATTGCATGTTAACTTTTCAGCGAGAACGAGGAGACGGGGAGCTTCCATGCATATAACAGAGCAACTGCTGAAATTAGTTGCTAAACTCTTTTTGCCAAAGAGACCGACTAGAGAGTGATAGCATTAAAAAGTCACAAGCAACCCAGTTTATTTGGGAACTTGATACTAATGCTTTCATTTTGGCTTTAAGCTAATATAACTGATATTTCTCTGTCGTTGGAGCTCATTCTGGCTCTTTTTCATCTTGCTATTCAAATGTGTGGCCAAAGGACAAGTCACGTTGAAAGTATTTCCTGAGGTCTGTAGAAATTCTTTTCTTACAGAAACAATCAAAATAAAAAGTGGTGTTTCCCAAAACATGGAACTTCTGTTCTTTGGTACTAGAGAAAATTAAAGGCGCAGGAGTCTCTGTGGCCGTTTTCATAACATGGCAGCAAAGTTAACACAAGGGCACGGGCAGCTTTTCCAGAGGACTTGGATTTCTGAGCAGCAGCCGGAAAAAACCTAAACACCTATATTGCAATAAAAAGCTCAGCCAAATGACAAATAAGCACAGAGAGAGACATACTTTAAACCTCAGACTTTCAGTTCCAATCACTTTGTAATTTATGAAATACATGAATATTTAAACTGTACCAAGCACCAGATTAATTATTAGTTGATTGATTTCTAAATGACTGTTCCACAAAGCCAAACTAATGGAAAAATTAATAATCATGCTTTTTAAGAATAGGACAAAATTATGAAGCTTATAGATAGAGTGGAATTTCTCTAATACAAATCCACACTTGGTGATTATGGAGACAAAGACTCATGGAAAAGAAGTGGTTTATTGAAACCTGCTCTTTGAGTGTCATCCAGAGAGACCAGTCCCTGGAAAAGGACATCTGCTTGATAAAGTGGAGGGTCAGCGACACAAATGTAAAGTCCTCAAGAAGATGGAGTGACACGGGGCTGCAGCAAGGGGCTTAGGTGGGAAACAATTGTCAGAACAGTTCCCTCCTCCCCAGAGGCCCTTCTGTTTGTTAGCTTGTTTGTTTGCTTGTTTTTCCGCATGTGCAATTCTGTGGTTTGCTCCCTTGAGTGCCCACAGGACAGGTCATGTTTCATTCTGCTGTGCAGAGGCTGGACTGTCAGGGACTCTGCAAACACACTTTGAGCTTTTAATGTCATAACCTGGAAAGGGGATACTCAGAACTTAAGCACTGATAATCTTTTCCCCTCTGTTATAAATTATATTATTAACTCCCCTTTGATAACAGAGACTGATATGCTTCTTTCAGGTTGACTAACCTGACACCTCACTTAGATGACTACTTGGTAAGACAAGCCTTCCAGACACCAGACATTGTTTTTTTTGTGATAGCTGGTCACGATCTGTCTTCATCATCCTTTGCTTGGCATCTATGTATCTGTGATTACTTCATGAGGCCTACATTGTAGCAGAGACACATTATAAGTACGAATTATACTTAGCATAAGGCTTAGATTTAAATACATGTTTCCAATCCATTCATAGATCTAGTTTATACATACATATATATATATATATATATATCCCACTTTTGAAACAAAATTATCAGCTTGAGAATGGCATAAACTACCTTCAAATAACATTTGGTATTTCTCATAATAATATCATTCATTTAACTAGTGGTATAGAGCTTAAAATATTCCTAAAATGAAAATATATATAAGTAAAGTCCTTTTAGTTGTTTATTTATTTATGGTGATTTTTGTTTTTTTAATCAATTAATTGGGAGCTCTTATAGATTTCATAACATTCCATAGTTGAATCACATCAAGCAGTATTGTACAGTTGCTACCATAGTCAGTTTCAAAATATTTTCTATCTTCTTGAACTCTTTGATATCAGCTCCCCTCACCTCCCCAGGGACCCTTATTTTTATTTATTAATTGATGTGTTATTTTGCCGCATCTTACACCATCCAATATATCCATTTATGTACAATTCTGTTGTTTGCTCCCCTTGAGTGGGGTTATACTATCATCAGTGCTGTTAGCTGTTCCCACTGCCCACCCTGAGCCCCAGCCCTCCCTTCCTGTCCCTTCAGGGAACCATTACTCCTGTTACTGTTTCTGAAGGATTATCTATCTTGGCTTTCATGTATCAAACTATTTTAATTATACACATTTTAGATTAAAATATATGAGATATACATATTTATTTGTTTGTTAAATGTAAAATATAATTTAAGAAAATTAATGTTCAGGCAAAAGGCAACACTTTTGACAGCACTTATTCACCAAGGAATAACTATTTATCTGCAGAACAAAGATATGTCACAAAAAGTAGAGAAAGCTTGAAAATAGAAAATATATAGTTTCAAGTTGTCAATTATTGCACAACTTCAAAGCAATGGAGATTTGAACCAAAATCCAGTGACTCCAAGACCTCAGGACAGCAATTCTTGGCTTCCTCTCACACCAGGATCTCTCAGCTTTCCGTCCAAAGGAGGATGCCATCCCTCTCATCTGCAACAGATGTGCTCACCCTAAAGTTTCCTTTACCTTAGTGAGGTTTCCAAATTAAACTTCTCTTTTGGGAACTTGTGAAGAATGCTGTACAACTTGAAAGGACAAAAATAAATATCCTTGTATTTTGTAACACAAGGACTGGGTTATCAGAACACAAAATAAATTTACTTAATAGGGTATGATTAGGAAAATGATTCAGGACAGATTGTAAAACTGATGTTCATGTTGGTAATGCTTAAATTTGGTTTTGTGGTTTTTGTTTTGTTTTGTTTCTACTTAAGGCTAGTAGCCTTTCTCAAGTTTACCCAACAACATAAATGAACTCACTCCTCAGAGACAGATTTAATCCTCTCTCTTCTGGCCATGAATTTGGGTAGAAATTCACTGAACACCATTGTAGGAGTGTCTGTTAAATTAGGGTGAACGTGTGGCAATATTTTATGGCAGGAATTATTTGGTAATTTTTGCCAATCTCCCCCTAAATGAAATTTGACCCTAACTGAGGTGAGGCCTCGTGTTTTAAGTAGTACAAAAAAGGGAGTGATAAATGGATTATAAACCCTAGACAGGCACATCAGAATGTTGCTTTGGAGACTAAATTAAATTATTATATGACCTGCCCTAAACCTACATAGCTAATCTGATGTTCTTCCTTCCTTCCTTCCTTCCTTCCTTCCTTCCTTCCTTCCTTCCTTCCTTCCTTTCTTTCTTTTTTTTGGTGAAATTTGGTCCTATAAATAAAACAAATTCTTCAATTTAGCATATTGCTAAAAAAATGATTGACTGGTTTTTCTGGACCATTAATCAAATTCAAAATGTCATTCAAGTACCAATTTGTTTACTTTTGGTCTATCTTTAAATCCCAAAGTTAATAAAAACAATTTTAAAAAGCAGCTAGTGGTAAATGACTCACAATTGGGTTATTCAAATTTGTAGTTATCTTGATTTTTACTGGTGAACTCCAACTCAGGATATTAATCGTTTTTTTATATAAGCCCAGTATAGACCAGTTTTGCTGCTGCTGCTGTTGGTGTTAGACATTTTTGGTCTAATCAGGTGAACAAAGTAAAAGCTGATCTGAGGAAAACTTGATATAGACATAGTTTGTGGGGAAAGACCAGCCCCCCCACAACAAATTGTGGTTTCGATAGGCACAATTATATTTATATATATATAGATATAGATATATATAGATATATGAGAAATTGAAATAAAGGAGTCAGACACATTTCATGGTAGCATGCTCACCTCAGCCTCCCTCTGTGGTTCATGTGGAGATGGGAGAGGAGAGGGCAGAAGAGAGGGGCAAGGGAAGGAGGACAAGGGGAGTGGGGTCAGGGGAGTGAGGACTGAGGGTCGGAGGGAGAGTCATGGGAGAGAGGTCTGTGGGAGAGAGCCAGGGGGAGAGACTGGGGAGGGAGCCAGTTTTATTGCTAACCAATAACGAGCATTCTTTGGGGGGGGGGAACGTGAAAGACTCCTAATGATAGGACATGTCACAGGAAGGGGTTGTACTATAGGTAAATACAGTAATGAGAGGGGGATGCACTAGGGGTATACACACAATAGGAAGGGGAGGGATTGGGGGTATACATGTGACAAGATTGGCGGATCCTAGATTCAGGATGGTAGCCTAACTTCGGATGTCATGGAGCAGGTTTGACCTGTTTTCTGGCTCTCCATAGAAACCATTATCAGTAGGGTATGAACCCCACTTAAAGTGGACCAGACTGATGGCTGAATGGCTTCAGGGAGAATATTTCTAAGCACCTGACCTCCCACCATGAGCTGGCATATGTTTGGCATATCTTTTGGGGAAACAAAGCATGGGAGGGGGGAGTCTTTTTAGAATCCCACAATAGTTCATCAATAGTCATGCATGTGTGTATTTGTGTATGTCTGTATACAATATAAATATGGAGATTGGAAAGAGTTGATTGGAAAATTTCCAATCCAAGGCATAGCTAAATCATGCTAACTAAAATCAGCAAAAATCTTTAGACAAAAAGAAAGTATTTTAAAATACGGTACTCAAAAATTTCAGATCTAATACAAACTTAAGTTTCTAAACCTGTTCTTTTGTTTCTCAGTTGTATAATGGAAAAATTGTTGTAAATATGTAGTAAAGCACTCAGATAACATAATAAGTGTAACATTGATAATTATTTAATAAACTCTTTAGATATTTTAACAACCCTATGAAAACAATAGTCATAGATAAACCTGCACACCAAATTATCCAAACACTATGTCTCTCCTAGAGCTATATAAAAATTCATGTGAAATAATTCCACAGATGCTGTGGTGAGGGACCAAGCAGAGTACGTGCAGTTAGCCTAATGACAAAAGGGCAGTACATGCAGCTCACATGACTTCCCATGAAACTTTGATGCTTCATGAATTATTTCAGAAATACGGGACCATCAGCCTTTTTCTGAGACCATGTGTTTTGGTAAATCCAATTACTCTTTACCATGAAAGCCAGACTATTGAATGGAAGACTTTCAAACTAGTAATCAAATAGGGTTTTCTTTTACTATTTTTGGTTTAAAAACCTAAGCCTTTGTTAATACTATGAATTAAACTTTCAGTTTATTTGGGTAAAATTTTATATAAATATCAATTAATAAGTCTGCCATCCCTTGTTCTTATATATCACTTATCATGACTTTTTTAAACTTAGGAAAAGTGAACAACTTTTTACCAGATCTCTTTTCAAACAGTGTGAACCTCAACTTACAATACACATTTAAGTCAATTTAAATACCATCATCACTCCGCCAACAGGCTATTTCTACTCAGAATGAACAAAAATCCTATTCATTTGCATATTTGAAGTAGCTCAGCCTGAACCTAGTAGAAAAACTGGTTTTTCCTCTAAAATTTTGTTATTGTTTTGCAACATTTGTAATATCTAATTCAAGTCCCTTGTAACAGACTAGATTCTAAAGTTGATATACACATACAATAAATTATCAACATGAACCATTTCATTATGTTTTCTTCATATCAAAACAGTTTAATTCAAGAGCACACATGTATTATAATATCAAAATTAACTTCAAAAAAGGGAGGTGTGGAAAAGAAAAAAACAAAATATGTACAGCTCGTTTCTCTTCTTTCATCAATCCTGGTTTTGGAGAGTTATAAAAGCTTGTACATTACACATTTCATTTCATTTACCCAACGCTCTGGAAAATAATTTTAACTGTAAAACAGTGTGATGATTTAGATAACAATTGAGGGGTTGTTTCTTCCCTGAATTCAAATTATACGAAGGCCAAGTTTTAAAGCAGTAAAGCACCATCTGTTTGGAGCCACAGGTTTATAAAAACAGGAAATTTATATGACCTATTGGCCTTTTCTGGGGAACAGACAGTTTGGAGCCTATTGCAAGCAACCAACTTTAACAGATCACCAACTCAAGGTCTATTGAGTACAGGGTCAGTATGAGTCAGAATCTATTTGATGACATCTAATAGCGTGCTTAAATAATCAAATAACACCAGTAAAATCACATTCAAGTAAAATTTTGCTTAAATGAATTCAGCATACATTGCATCAAGACATTATCAGGGAACGGCCAGAAATATCATCCAGATTTGGAAGAGGAGGTGGCAAGAGGGATATCATAACTGACATCAGATAGGCCTTGGCTAAAGCAGAGAACTCTATAAAGATGCTTTCTTGTGTTTTACAGATTATGCAAAGGCATTTAACTGGACAGATAATATCAATTTACAGATAACGCTTAGAAGAATGGTATGATTCAGGGTTACTTTATTTTCTGCATGTAGAACCTGTGCATGGACCAAGGGCAGTAATTTGGAAAGAGCAAGAGAACACAGCATAGTTTAAAATCAGGAAATGTACACATAAGGGTTGTAAATTTTCACCATACTTATTCAATCTGGGTACTCAGTTAATAATTTGAGAAACTGAACTATATGAAGAAGAACTCAGCATTGTTTGGAGGAAAGCTTATTTGTGTGTATGCGTGTGTAATTTTTATTGCTAATTATTTTATTGGGAGGATACAGATATTATAAGAATCTATAATTCAATTAGATCAAGCATAATTGCTGCCACCATAATTTGTCATTTTCAAAACATTTTCCTTCTTCTTGAACTCTGTTATCAGCTCCCCTTTATCTCCTCCCTCCCCTCCCCTACCCATCAGAAAGGCTTATTCTATAGTCATATCTTATACCACCCAATGTATCCGTTCACCTACAATTCTGTTATTCATTCCCCTGGAGTGCTGTTATATAGTCATCATTGCCATCAGTTCCCCCTCCCTCCCTCCCTTCCCCACCCTCCTCTCTTCCCTTACCCTCAGGGAATCATTACTCCCATGATTATTTCTGCAGGGTTTATCTATCTTGGATTTCATGCATCAAATGATCTTAATTATACAAATGAATAGACATAAGTCTGATGAGATTAATGTGGTAAAACTAAGGCCATAATAGTAAAGGGAGGAATATTAAAAAAATAGATGGTAGTTATGTATTTCTTCAGTGTTATACTGCACCCTGCATCTATCATCCCTTCCATGCGGCCCTTCTGTGAGGGGCTGACCAGTAATCTTAGAGGTAGGTTTGGGGTTTCCACTTTGTCTACACTCCTTCACGTCAATTTGATGCCTTGTTTTTGATCTTCTGATACCTATTCCTGTTGACACCTCATGCTCACACAGGTTGGTGTGCTTTTTCCATGTGGGCTTTTTTGCTTCTCTGCTAGATGGCTGCTTGTTTTACTTCAAGCCTTTAAGACACCAGGCACTAGATCTTTTAATAGCCAGGCACCATCAGCTTTCTTAACCACATTTGCTTATGTCCCCATTTTGTCTTCAGCCATCGAGGTCAGGAAGGTGAGTATCATATACTGTCACATTATTAGAACAAACTGTTCTTGTACTGACGTAAGATTTAAGTAGAGGCCCAAAGTGTCCATCTGCTTCCATATTGCACACACACATATTTGCATATATATAAATTTATACATATATGCACACAGATACACCTATCTTTACATGCATAGCTATCTATATACCTATATATATAATTTTTACTTTCTTATTCTTTCCTCTTTTTCTTTTATCTTTCTTCCAGCCCACTATGTGGTTTACCCATTGTTCACCTCTCAGTAATTCCTCTTAGATACATTTCATCTGATCAAACATGACGAGGACTGCTACCTCTTCTCACCGTCAATTTCACATCCCTTACTATTCCCCTGTCCATGTCATTACTGGCTCACCACTCGCCTCCCCACTCCTCCTCATCTCCCATGCCCCTCCAGAACCATCGGTCCTGTTGCTGTCCCCTTGGGGTTGTTTGTCCTGCCTATTTTATATAGGCAGACCCCAAAAGAAAAGAAAAAGAGAGAGAGAGAGACCATACAAATAGTTCAAAATCTACCTGTCTTCCTGACCCAGAGTAGATGAGTATCTCCCTGTTAAATAGCAAGCAGACCCCCTTATAATACATCAGTCCAACCCCCTTTCCTTTCAGGGATCTTATACCCCTTTAGTCCTCAGCACTTGTGACCAAGGGGCAGTGCCTTCTGTAAGTCCCCATTGCTCCTCCTGTAGCTGGGGATGGAGCGGCCTAGTGCCCCCCACCCCACCGCGTTACACCTTTAGATTATCTGTGTGGCCCCTTGTGGTACTCCCCAGTCAGTTCAGATAAGGTGCCAAGTGCTGCCCTCTGAGTCAGAAGACTACAATTAAGAGTCCTCAGGGACTATGTGGCTTTGCTCCCATTGCTGGTCTGTTGCACTCCCCTCTTGGTTTGCCCCCATGTGGGCGGGTCAGACTGGCCTCACTCCCTGAACTGTATCTTCAGTACTGCCTTCTGCAGTGCTGTCATTTAGGAAAGGGGCGACATGTCTTGAGCTGAGGCCCACCCTGCAGTTCTTTCTGTGCATGAGCTGCTCCAAGCAGGAATGCTGCTGGTGCACCCCAATGAGATCTAGTCTCTTTCTCCCTTTCTGTGGAGACATAAACACCACCCTCCTCTTGGGTGGACTAGGGCCATGTTCCCCTATTGCTGTCTTTTTCCCCCCTACCCCTCTGTGGGCCCTTAAGGCATATGGGGCCAGGTGGGGGGGCGGTGGGGAGGAAAGGGGTAGTATTTCTTTCAGCACAGTTACTATCTGCATTGTTTTCCTTTCTTCCTTTCTTTTGTTGATGGCATATGCATCATTGGCCTTGGTCTGGCTCTTGCCAGAGTATCTATCTGCTCATCAGCTGTATGTTTTCCCCTGTGCCTGTTCTATTGATTGAATGTACCTCAGTGGACTTGTGTTGTACTTGTCCTTTGGTGCTTGGCTAACTTCACTCAGCATAATATCCTCCAACTCTTTCCATGAGAGGAGGTGCTTCATCTTTTCATCACTGTTTTTTAGGGATGGGTAGTACTTCATGGTATATATATATCAGAGTTTTTAAACCTTTTATCTCTTGATGGAAATTTAGGCTATTTCCAATTTTTTGCGATTGTGGATTGCATAATGATGAACAATCGAGCACAGATGACTGGTCATGGCCTAGTTCTTACTTATGGAATTATGGAAATATTCTTATTTCTTCTGGGTATATGGAATTTCCCAGTAGTGGAATTGCTGGGTCATAATACAACTCGATTTCCATCTGTTTTAACTATCGTCAAATCACTTTCCCCATTGGCTGTACTTATCTACAAGACCACCAGCAGTGAATGAGAGTTCCTATCTCACCACACCTCATCCAACATTTGTTTCCTTCTGTTTTATTGAATTGGGCTATCCTTAGGGGTGTTAGGTAGCATCTCAAGGTTGTTTTGATTTGTATTTCCAGGATGGTTAATGATCTGGAACATTTTTTCATATGTTTAATTGCCACTTGAGTTACCTCCGTGGTGAATCTTCTGTACATCTTTTGCCTACCTCCTCAGTGGGTTGTTCGTTGTTTGTTTGTGTTTTTTTTTTCTTATTGTAAGGTTGCAGACTTTAGGAATAAGACCTTTGTCTGAAATGTCATTACTAAATAACTTTTCCCAGTCTCTGGCCTCTCTCATTACTCTCTTGACAAAGCCTTTCAATGGCACACGTGTTTTATCTTTAACATGTCCCATGTATCTATTTTATCTTCCTCTGGGTGTGTATCCTTCATTATTGCTGACAGCCCAGGTATTCCCTGTGCTAAGGTGCTTAGCTTTGTCCCATTTTTTTTTTCGTTGATAATCCTGATAATTTGGGACTTTACCTCAAGGTATGTGATCTACCTTGACTTTGTCCTTGGGTGGGGAGTGAGGTAGGGGTCTTGCATCATTCTTCTGCAAGTTGATATCCAGTTTTTCCAGCACCATTTGTTAAAAAGGGCAGGTGATTCACATTTGATTTGCGGAGGGGGGCTTATCAAAGATAAGTTATCTGTATTTGGTTTTATTTGCTTTTAAGTATTTTATATTGTTTTTATTCTGTTTATAAGTCTTCTATTTTTATTTCTGGATTTTCTGTTCTTATCTATTTTTCCAAATATCTCTCATACCAGTCAGTACCATGCTGTTTTGACAACTATGGTTCTATGACAAGTTTTAAAGTCAGGTAGTGCAAGCCCACCTACTTTATTCTTCTTCTTGAGGAGTTCTTGGCCAATTTTGGGCTTTTCCCCTTTCCATATGAAGCTAGTGGTCAGCTTTTCCATTTCTTTGAAAAGTGATGCTGGTATTTATACTGAGATTGCATTGAATGAATATAGTGCCTTGGATAGCATCTTGATATCTTCTAATATTGAATCTTCCAATCCATGAGCATGGGATATTTTTCCATTTTTGAAGGTTATTTTGGTTTCTCATAATAATGTTCTGTAGGTTTCCTTATACAGATTTTTAGGGGGGAGTAGGTATATCCCTAGATATTTCAATTTACAGTTGGCTATTGTGAAGGGTACTACCTCCTTGTTCTCTCTTTCTGTAATCCCATCAGTTTTACATAGCAATCTAATTAACTTCTGCTTGTTGGTCTTGTATCCTACACCTCTATCATATTCCTCTAACACTTCCAGGACTCCTATTGTCAAGCCTTTGGAATTCTCAAAATAAAAATCATATCTGCAAATAACGATAATTTCACCTCTTCTTTCCCCAGATGTATACCTTTGATATTCTTCCATCATCTTATATGATATTATTAACTATGACCTACAGGAAGATGTTGAATATCTCTGCCCTAATTTTTTATAATTTCTTTTTGTGTGCTATTAGAAGGATTATCCTATTGATTTTGATTTTTTTCTGCTGAAGGTATTGTAAGAACGTATTCACCATAAATCTCTCTTCCTTCCTCATGTGTGTATTTATCACTATCAAGCGCCCTCTGATAAATGCCTTTTCTGTGGCTCATAGATTTTGGTACATAATGTTCTTCTCATTGGTTTCTAGAAACTTCCTAATATTATCTTTAATTTAGTTAATACTCACTCCATGAAGAAGTAAATTATTCATAGTTAACATATTTTCCCTTGTTTTGTTGTTGTTTTTGATGCTGATTCCAAGCTTTATGTTATGTAGTGGTCAGAAAAGGAAGTCTGAATGATACGTATATGTTTAAATTTCCTCAAACTTGACTTATGTCCCTGTATATGGTCTATTTCTGAATACGTCCAATGTGAACTTGAAAAGAATGAGCACTTTTTATCTGTTGTATGGAGAGCTTTGAATATGTCTATCAGTGTTGAGCTTCTTTTCTGCTTATGTATCCTTCTCACAGAGTGGTGTATTGAGGTTTCCAACAATGATTGTTGATCTCATGATTTCTTTTTTTTTAATTAACATATTTTGCTGGTCTCTCAGCGCATATATGTTTATTATGCTCACTGACTCAGTCTACTGATCCCTTAAGTATTATATAATGCCCATATTTATCTCTTGCTATAACCACCACCTTGAAATCTATTGTGTTGGAGAATAGAATTGCAACTCCTGCTTTTTAAGATTGTCATTAGCTTGACATACCTTCTGCCAGCCTTTTATCCTCAACCTATTTTTGCCTATGAGCTTGAGATGTATCTCTTGCAAACAACAGATTACTGGGTTTGCTTCCTGATTCAGTCTACTAGTCATTGTCTTTTGATAGGAGAATTCAGACCATTGATTTTTGAGTTATTACTTCCATCCATATTCTTTGCTGTCATCTTGTACCTGTGGTGATATACATTTTCCTCCTACTCTTCTTTGCAGGGTGTTATGTATGCATGGGGGAATCAGTATTGCCTTCTTTTCACCATTGGATCAAAGATTTCTTGGGCATTGCTTTCAGTGCTCTGACTTCTGGATGATGTTATATGTGGTGGTCTCATGTTTGTGCTCTGTGAATGCTGGTGTTCTGGCCATACTAAGTTGTAACATAATTTTTATAGTGCTGGCTGGGTGGGGTTGTTGGTTTTGTTTGTTTTTTTTCAATGTATTCTCTAAATTTTTCCTGATCTTGGAAAAGCCTTACCTCCAAGGCTATTTAATGGAGGGTTTGGCAGGATAGATGGTTCTTGGGTTATCATTATTTCTCAACTTTTGGAAGATGTTACTCCATTCACTCCTAGTCTTCAAAGTTTCTGCTGATAAGTCTGAGCATATTCTTATCTGATTACCCATATAAGTGACTGCATTTTTTTTCCTAGCTGCTGTTATGATTTTCTTCTTTTCCTCAAAGTTGGATAATTTGACTACTATATGACTTAGTGTGTTCTTCTTGGGTTTTAGTCTAATTGGTTTCCTCTCTTTGTCCAACATTAATGTCTGATTCTCCTTCATTAATTTGGGAAAGTTTCCTTCCAGGAATTCCCTCAATATCTTGGTTTGGGGCAAGGACACCTCCTGGTGTTTTTTCCTGCTTTGTTATCATAAAACGTTGATAATGAACCAGGGATGTGGTGCTTAGATTCAAAGTTATGAAAAGGAACACAGACTCAGAATAACAACACTTTTGGAAAAATTTAAGGGGGTTGTAGGTGTCCTGATATCGAGGCTGAGTCACATTGTCCCCCAGGAAATAGGGATTTGATTGACTAAGTTGTTTTGGGGCTCACTGAGTCTGAGTTCTCCCGGGTATCCTCCTGGCTCACTCTTGTCTGGCTCCTAGGCTGTGCTCTGGGGGATCTTTGTTCTGTCTTAGGTAAAAAGCCCCGGGACTCTTTGATTGCAGTAGTGTCTAATTTTCTTTCATTAACCATGCTGGCAGGCAGCTCAGAGCTGGGGAGAAGGGGAGATGGGGTGGTTGATGTGGTCATTCTGTTCCTGTGTTAGGAGAGGTGGTGCAAAGCCTGAAAATGCATGAGCAGCAAAGAGAGCAGAGAGGAGAGCACTGGAGTGAGGTTTTATGGCTATATTTTGTAGGCTTTCTACAGGTCTGGGATCATGACCACTTTTAAACAGCAGTCTGGGGAAATTACTGCATGTTGGCAGGTGTCGGCTCTCAGGGGGCAGGTATGGGTGTACCATCCCCCTGGAACTGGCGATGGCTGTGGAGAACCCACAGACAGAACTTAGAGCATTGCAGTGGGCCCTCAAATCACTCTGTGAGCCAAAATCATAAGGGGAGTTCTGAACCACAAACCCTAGTACACTGGGATTCTGTTCTAGTACCCGGGCTCACAATATTGGCCTCCTTACTTCTTCATTTTCTGATAGACCACCAGATGGGTGATTCTTCCTGGACACCATCTTGAGACTTCTTTACAGAAAGCTTATTAAGAATCTGCAATATGCAGGTGACAAAACCTTCACTGTTGAACATGAGGAGGAATGGAAACACTTGCTGCTGAAGATTAGGGATGACAACCTTCCTTCTGAATTACAACTCAATATAAAACCCAAAGAGAAAAACTTACTGCCAATAAGTCGATATAGACTCATAGCAACAGGGTAAACCTGCCTCTGTGAATATTCGAGTATGTATCTATCTACGGGTGTACTGAGTCCCCTCTTTCTCCCACTAAGAAGTCATAGGTTTTGCAGCCCAAGCTGTAATCACTATGCCACCAGACCTCCACAACAGAATATGCTAAATGGAACAAAAATGGAAATTGTCAAGAATTTTATTTTGCTTGGATCCATAATAAATATTCAAGGAAGTTGCAGCCAAGACATCAAGCCACTTCTTGTATTGGAAAATCTGCTACAGAAGCCTCTATAAAGAGTTAAAAACAAGGATTTCACTCTGATGTGTCAGACCCAAACCAAGAAATGTTCTTCATTTGTTTTCTTACATGTGCTACAATGGGAAGATTTATTTGCCTTTTTCCAGCTTTGATTTTCCTCTGATAGATCTGCAGGTCCTTCCTATCTAGCACATAGCTGTCTGCTCAGCCGCACTGGCCTGGCCTGGAAGAGACACAGGCAGGAAGCTTGCCTGCTGGAAGGACTCCTCCAGAAGTCTACTATTTTTTGCATTCTTTTTTCATTCATCATATTTCTTCTGAATTTTCTTTGATCGCCTTTTTTTTTATAGATCTCTTCCTCTTCAGGAGTCAGCTTAGGCCACCGCCCCCCCCCGCCCTATTCCGTCCCAGGGACAGTGCATAGTGGTACTGGTGCGCTCTCAATGAGCATGAGGTCATTCACCAGGGTCTTGGTCCCAAACAGCTCATTGTTGGATGCTTTGTAGACAACATCAATGATTCTTGTTTTGTGGGTACAACACTCGGAGCCCCAAGAGAAGTTTTCCACATCTAGCCTCAGGGCCCTGTTCTTCTTGTTGCCTCCTCTCACATGAACTGTGTGGATGCGGTGGGGACAACCTTACTGTTGGAAGCCGGCACCCCGCTCTTCTGGTATCACTACTCCCATTTCTGTTCTTGACAGTTTATCTGACCTGAATTCCATGTGTTGTAAACTCTTATCTGTACCAGTGTACTTGCTCTGGTCTAGCCAGATTGAAAGTCAAGACTGGGGTCATGATCGTGGGGGTGAGGTGAGGAAGTATCAAAGAACCAAAGTAATATTGTTTTTCATCAGTGCTACACTGTACTGTAGTTGACTCATCCTTTCCTCTGACCCTTCTGTGAGGGTATGCTCTATTGTCCACAGATGGGATTTGGGTCTCTGCTCCAACCTCCCTCATTGTCAACAATATGCCTTCTTTTTGTTTGTTTTGGATCTTCTGGTGCCTGATACCTGATCCTCTCAACCCTTCATGATCACACGAGTTGGTTTGCTTCTTCCATGTGGGCTTGTTCCTTCTCTGCTAGATGTCTGCTTGCTTAACTTCAAGCCTTTAAAATCCCAGACACTATATATTTTGATAGCCGGGCATCATCAGCTTTCTTCACCATATTTGCTTATGCACCCATTTTGCCTTCAGTGATCATGTCAGGAAAGTAAGCATCACAGAAAGCCATGTTATTAGGACAAAGTTCTTTGTGTTAAGGGAGAGCTTGAGCAGAGGTTCAAAGTCCATCCACTTCTAAATGTATTGCCATATAAATATATGTATATAGGCCAATACCTTGATTTTTATTAATGAATATATTTACAATTTTATACATCTATGTTTATACCTCTATCTATAGCTTTTCTTTCTATATATTTCCTGTTTCCTTTCACCTTCCTCCTGTCCCACCATCATACTTGCTCTTCTTCTGCCTCTTAGTAATTCCTCTCAGCTAGATTGTTGTTGGGCCAATATCCCTGGATTCCTCCGTCCTCCTCATTGTTGATTTTAATTCCCTAGTTGTTCCCCTATCTACAGTGTTGTATGCACACTGCTCCCTTCCCCATCTCTCCTCCCCACAAGTCCCTGCAGAACTGTTGGTCCTGTTGCTTTCTCCTCGGGATTGCACCCCATGCCTACCTTACAGAGGTTGGCAGAACAACAATACAGTGACAAAAGAAAAAGAAAACAAATGATTGAATAAAAAGAGTTAAAAAAACGAGGGGAAAAAACTCAAATGAAAAAGCATACATAATTTCAAGTGTGTCTGCTTTTTATGACTACCTCCCCACTATTCCAGGAGCCTTCTGGGGACTACCCTTCTAGTCTAAAACCTATTTTTTGCCTCCTCAGGGGATTTGTGGTGTTGCTTTTCTCCCATTGCTGATCTATTATTCTCCCTTCTTGGTTTGACCCACTGGGGAACATGGGGACATTCAGGGGTGTGAGGTCAGACCCCACAGACTACCTGCCATGTGTCCCCAGTATTGTCCTCTGTTGTGGGATGCCCCAGTGAGGGGACATCATGTTGACCTGTTGTCCTTCCTGCTGTCCTCTCTGTGTCTTAGCAGCTCCATGCAGGGACATTGTCCTCCGGGCTTGGTGTGCTGGTACGGGGTCTAGTCCCTCTCACTCTCTCTTTTTCCTTCTTGATTTGCTTCCATGTGGGTGTGGCAGGCCAGCCCCTTCCTACAACCTAGATTTTCAATTGCCTCATAGCAATGTGTAAGTTGAACAATAAAAAAGGAAACCCAGAGGAGAATTGAATGTTTTGAATTATGGTGCTAATGAAGAATATTGGAAATACATTGCCCTTCTAGAAGAACAAAAGTTTTATTTAGGAAAAGTACAACCAGGATGCTCTATAGAAGTGAAGGTTTAAAGATGCTATCTCTACTTTGGGGATTTTATCAGCAGAGATCAGTTCCTGGAAAAGGTCATCATGCTTGCTAAAGTACAGTTTGCTATGTGTGGGGAGAAAGTCCAGGAGACCTGCCTACCATCCTACAACCAAGGGCAACCAGTAGCAACATTCTTGACCTAGACTGTCGGCTAAAGATGAGATAATAGTGAGGCAGTCTACTTAAGCATATATATATCGTCTCATTATTATCTTATTTCTAGTCTAAATCTAATCAGGAATTCATGTGTTATATCAATGTTCTTTTAATAACTTCAATTTTTTACTGTGTAGGATGTGTACTTGAGGATTTTGAAAAATATAAACATTAGAGTACAAATGGAAGTTGAGTCTTATATCATCCAGATACAGATTGAGTATTATGGAGAGAAAAGATCTGGTTGCCCATGGTGCATCATTTGTACAGTCGTGTCAGAGTAAGAGAATGTCTCTCATCTCCTCACAGATAGTGCTCCTGCTGTAATATCTAATTCAGCAAATATTAAGGCATTATAGGCTTTGTATCTATTTTCTTGGATGTAAAATCTTACCCAAACCTGGTGGTTTTGAACAATACACATTCACTGTCTTGCAATTCTGAAAACTGTAAGTCTGGAATCAATGGCAATCAACAGAGGGCTTGGGGGCTGAGGGTGCACCCTACAGACTTTATCAGCAGACATTGTCAGAAGAGCTAATGCCAAAATGACTGCCCATAAAAATGTTGTTCCGTGCTTCAGAATAAATGTATTGTACACTGTTATGACCACAAAACATATTGTATAACAAAAATTATATTTTATTATAACAACAGAACCTTACTTCATAAGTATAGCTTGCTTGTCTCAGTCTGCTGACTAGGTCAAAATTCTGTACTAATTTTGCTTTTGGAACCTTCTAACATGCTCCCATCATGACTGTCATTATCAATCAGTAACAGCGATGCTTTGGCCCATGTGGCTTCATCTACGTGCATTGCGAGCATGTACCCTTGCTCAATCGCCTCCTGTGTTTCTATAGCTGTTGATTTTGTTAAACGTCCTGATGTTTTACCTACAAGATTGTGCTAGCTATTAGTTGGGAAAGTCCGTCAGTAATTTTTTTGAGAATGAGTAGGAACGACAAGAAAATGAGGGAGAAAATTAAAGGCTTCTATTCAGTTATTAATAATGTTTTAACAAGTCTTCGTTTTGCAACTGGATAAGTATTGGACTGATAACTGCAAGGAGAGTAGTTCAAACCCCATAGCTACTCTGAGAGAGAAACATGAGACTATGTACTCGATCATAAAGATATGTAGCTCTGGAAACTCTACAGGGGTTGATCTGAATCAGGATCCACTTGGTGGCATTGAGGGTATATTTTTTGTTTTTTAATAATATTATAATGCAGTATAGAAAGATAGTTTTTCCAAATGTTATTAGTGACATATAAGAAATATTATATGTAAGCAATTTATAACTGTATTTATCACAAGTGATTAAAATGAATGATACTCATCACTAAAAAAAAATCTATAAGACCTGATATGGTAGGAACTCCATGGTGGTTGGAGGATGACCTTGTGAGTTACCTCACTGGGTAGCACCAGTCTTTGTGATGACACTGTATACAATCAGTCTCCCTGACTAAAGTTGTGGAATCCATAGAACCATGTTTGCACAGAGGCCCCAGGAAAGAATTAGCTCCCTTGACTTGTATAGTTTCCACAGTTTCATTCCTCACCTTCCTTGTGCCATGACCACTCCTCTGTCTTCAAAATCACTTCTATGGACCACTTGGTATTCAGTCAGTTCTGATTCATAGCAACCTATAGAACAGAATGGAACTATTGTAATTAAAATTTTTTAGTAAATACTTTTATTGGGGGCTCTTATAGCTGCTATAAAAATCCATAAATTCATTCATTGAGTCAAGCACATTTGTATATATGTTGCCATTGTCATTTTCAAAGCATTTTCTTTCTCCTTGAGCTCCCTCTCTTTACCTCTTTCCTCCCTCTCCTGCCCTCCCTTCCTCATGAACCCTTGATAAATTGTAGATTATTATTTCCATATCTTACATTTTCTGATGTCCCCCTTAACCCACTTATCTGCTATTTGTCCCCCTGGGAGGGTGTTATATGTTGATCCTTGTAATCAATTCCCCCTTCCTCCCCCTTATCTTCCTTATATCTTTATTATCATTATTGGTCCTGAGGGGTTTATCTCTCCTGGATTCCCTGTGTTGTGGGCTCTTATCTGTAGCAGTGTGCATGCTCTTTTCTAGTCGGATTTGTAAGATAGAATTGAGGTCATGATAGTGGTGGGAAGGAAGCATTGAAGAACTAGAGGAAAGTTGTATGTTTCATTGGTGCTATACTGCACCTGACTGTCTCATCTCCTCCCCACGACCTTTCTGCAAGGGATGTCCAGTGTATTCAGTGTATCCTAAGTGTGCCTGTAAGTCCAACGTGTAAATAAATAAAAAGAGGTACATCTAGGTTTTGTTTAGACTTGCTCTAGTGCAAGAGAAAAGTACAAGCCTTTCAGTGATTTCAACCTGTCCATGCAACAAGTGACGGTGGATGTAGTGGTTGTGAAGCATTAGTTGTGAATAGGGGTCCTTCAATTATTTCACAGTGAGAGTGATTTATATAATATTATAGTTTCAATACAGTGGTATTTAAATTGATCCTTTATAACACATGTCTGCTTTGATTCTTATTCAAATTGCACTTGAAATTATCCATTTGGGAAGGAGTTCTGAAAAAGAAAACACTAGGCTCTCTGAGCATGGCCCCACAGACTGCTTACATGTACAGCTCTTTTGAGGACAAGTTCATGTCATGTATTTTGTATATCCTCACTGTTGTAGATTGCATAACCCCCCCCCCCCCCCAATGTATGCAGTCCTATTCTTTGGAGCCTATGGATGTTATCTTCTATGGAAAAGAGAACTTGGAAGATGTGACGAAGTAAAGCATTCCGAGATGAAGAGATGATCCTAGTTTATCTAGGTGGGTTCTAACCTAGTTTCAAGTATCTTTACAAGAAGAAAACAGAAGGAAAACACCACAGAAAATGACAAAGGAAAAGTGATTATTAGAACAGAGATTGAACTGATGTGCCCACAAACCAAAGGATGCTGGCAACAGTGAGGAATTGAAAGTGGCGGCAGATGCTCCCTGGGTTTCCAAGGGAGCCCAACACACCTACCCCTCCCTTATGCTCCATAGGATTCACTGCAGATCTTGGTTCTAGAATTATAAGCGGATACATTTCTATGTGTTAAACCACAAATGATGCAGTAACTTTTACAGAAATAATCATTAACACACACACACACACACTATGCCATCAAGCTAATTCAAGTCACAGTCACCCTGGAGGACAAAGCTGCACTGTGCTATTGGGTTCTGGGGGCTGTGATGTTCATTGAAACAGACAGGCACACCTTTCCTTGAGAACAGCTGGTGGCTTTGAACCCCTAACCATTTGGTTAGTATCTGAATGCCTGTGGTGGTTAAATTTTGTTGACTTGCACCTGTGTGAAAGTGTAAGGGTGGAGACCTACTGGCCAATCAAGTCATAGCCTGATAGCTCTTCCTCCTCAGGGTGTAATCTTTTTATAAGACAGACAGTGAGAATGTTTCTCCCCCTTCCCTTTTGCCTTCCTTATTTCCTTTTTTTTTTTTTTTTTCGGTTTGGTGGTTTATTTTATTTTATTTTTTCAAATCATTTTATTGGAGGCTTATACAACTCTTATCACAATCCATCCATCCATCCATTGTGTGTCAAGCACATTTGTACCTTTGTTGCCCTCCTCATTCTCAAAACATTTGTTTTCCACTTGAGCCCTTGGAATGCAAGCGGCCATCTAGCTGAGAAGCAACAAAGCCCACACGAGAGAAGCATACCAGCCTGTGTGATCACGAGGTATAGAAGGGAGCAGGTAGAAGACACCAAGGAACAAAAAGAAATTCATCACTGTGTGATCACCTTCCCCATACAAACGCTGAAGACAAATGTGTGCATAAGCAAGTGTGGTGAACAAAGCTGATGGCGCCCAGCTGTCAAGAGATATAACATCTGGAGTCTTAAAGACTTGAAGGTAAATAAGTGGTCATCTAGGCCAGAATCAACAAAACCCACATGGAAGAAGCACACCAGCCTGTGTGATCACAAGGTGTTAAAGGGATCAGTATCAAGCATCAAAGAACAAAAAATCATATCATCATGAATGAGGGGAAGTGCAGGGTGGGGACCCAAGACCACTTTGTAGGCAACTGGGCATCCCTTTGCACAGGGGTAGCAGGGAGGAGACAAGTCACTCAGAGTGTAGTGTAGCAACGATGAAACACACAACTTCCCTCTAGTTCTTAAATGCTTCTACCCCCTGCCCACTATGATGATCCCAATGATCCCAATTCTACCTTCCAAGTCTGGCTAGACCAGAGGATGTACACTAGTGCAGATAGGAAATAGAAAGAAATACAGGGAATCCAGAACAGATGAACCCCTCAAGACCAGTGGTGAGAGTGGCAATACTGGGAGCGGGGAGGGAACGTGGGGATGGAAAGGGGGAACCGATAACAAGGATTGACATATAACCTCCTCCCTGGGGGATGGACAACAGAAAAGTGGGTGAAGGAGGACATTAGACTGTATAAGAGTTGACAAAATAATAATAATTTATAAATTATCAAGGGTCTGAGTGGGGTGGGGGGGATTTTGCCTTCCTTCTTGATAGGACTCTGTGTCTGCCACAAGGAGCCGTGCCATGTGGGCCGCAGACCTGGAGACCTGGAGAGATTTCCGCACCCAGACACATTTCCACGGACTTTGGATCAAAGTGACTCTGGATCCACTGGCCTAAGCTAACTGTGATTCCAGTTTGACCTTTCTGTGTCCTCAGTTTGCCGCTAATGGAGCCTGAAGAGGGCCTCCCATAGCCCTGGACCTGTGGACCTGAGTAGGACTGGCTGACATACCATCTTAATATAAAGTTATTGTTTGATAGAAAGATCTTTCTTATACACATGTGAGTGTCACCGCTTTGTTTTTCTAGACAACACAGCTTTGCCATGCTTCCTAACCATTATGCGACCACGTCTCCCACAGAATTCATACACATGTGAGTTATCTAGGAACTAGCCACTGAGCACACCAGAAACATAATAGACGCTGAGCAACCCTAATGAAGGTCAAAGGGGATGAGAGGAGGGAAGAAAGGAAAAAGAAAACCAGGAAAACAAAGAAAATCAATATTTGCGATTTTAAGTTAATCAATAGTTGGCCTATTTTCCTAACGTAGGAACACACTCCTGGTCTCCCAACAGAGAAGAATTTATTTTTCCTATTAGTTAAGGATCCCTTGTCACATTCAGAGTAACTGTGTTTTAAAAATCTGCACCTGGCACGGGAACACTACACAGCTCCTTTCACCTTGAGAGGAGTTTTGCAGTTGAATTATGAACTTCTGCACAAAAACAGGGTACAGGGAGAGGAAGACAGGTCCTTTTCTCAGGCAATGCTCACAGGCCTGTTTCAATAATTGGAAAGTGGGTGAAATTCAGAGGGGAAGGTACTTAGACTCACTGCCTTAGGAAAGCCATTCCTTTCTGTCTGAGATTTTAGGTTAAAGGCACATCATTGCAAGCAGAGTCTTTTAAAAATGTTCTCATGTCTATTAGCTCTGGGGAGACAATTATTACTTGATGGATTTAGTGATATGTGAAATATCAGATTCAATATATATGGTTTCAGAAATAATGCATCCTGACCCATACTGAACTCCCTAATTTATTGTATTTAGTGCAAACCTGCAATGACCTAACAGGGGCTGATGTGTCGAAGGCACGCGTTACCACGGGGTAGTTCACTGAAGTGGCAAATTAAACAAAACAGAAGATGGAAAGGTTGAAGCAATTAAGCTTCTGCGCTGTAGACCTTTTTCTGTAGGTCCTGTGCTGGGATTCAATTAAAATGAAGACTTTTTTTTTTCTTCCCTGAAATTATCATTGACTTACTCAGTTTAACAAACTCAACATTGCCTTAATGTTTGTTCAAGTGAAAGAAATCTCTGTGTTTCTGTCATAGAGATAAATGAGGTAAATTCATCAAGAAATCCAACTCAATAAGAATATTGATGATGTTATGCTTGGACACATAAGTCTTTCAGTCATGAGAGACTTGTCAGATATCCAATATGGTCTTCTTGTTAGTGTTTATAAGATGAAATTAAACTAGTGTATATACTTCCCCTTTCTGTAATTTCCTCAATTATTTTTATCATTTTGTTTTATTTTTTATGGCGAGTTTTATGGTATATCAGAGCTGGACTCTGAAAGGTTGTAAGTAACATAAATAAACAAGCAAATGACATTAGCAAGCTGCACATAAATCTAGTATTTTGTGATTTTGTAACCTATTTTCAAGGATTTAAAAACCAAGCTGGCAAAGTATGTAGATAGATCTTTCCTCCTCACTTATTTAAAGTATATATGCATGTATTTCACACATATGTATTTGTACATAGGACACAAACCATGATCTCAGTGATTCCCACTCTCGGAGGTTCCATAGCAATAGAATTGCCCACAGTTTCCAAGGCTGTCATCTTTATGGGAGCATATTACCAGTCCTTTCTCCCACAGAATTTCTGGTGGGCTTAAGCCACCCACCTTTCAATTAGCAACTGGGGATTAAGCATTGCACGTCGGGGCTCCCAGTTTAAATGCTACATGCTATTTATTGATTGCAAGGTTATCCTTACTATGACTGCTCTCTTACTACTTTCTCCTTCACTCAACAGACAGCACGGCCCGTTTAGCTAAGTCATTCTAATAGCTTCCATCTTTGTGTCCATACTTAGCTGCATCAACAGACATGTTGTGCCTTTATAGACAAAGACACAAATCTATACTTATAGGTTAAAATATTTATTTATTTATTTATATAGTGTCTTACAAAAACGTTATATACATTTTTCTTTATCTTGCATTTTTAATTACCTGGAAGCATTCCTCCCAATCAACCGGTATAATTCCAAAATTATTCTCTCGAGTGGCTTCACTGCATGATGCTAATGGACAGTAGCTTTTGTAACCTATTCTTCACTGACTTTTCTAATACAAATGACAATACAATGAAGCTCTTTCTATATAGATTTTTCTTTGTTGTTGTTGTTAGGTGCTCTGTTTGTGCCAAGCATAGTGACCCATCAATGGGCAGCAGAATGAAGCATCGCCTTGTTCTACATCATTCTCACCATTGCCCTTGTGCTTGACCCCATTATTGCAACCATTGTCTCGAGCCATTGCTTTTTGAGGGTCTTCCTGGTTGGTTTTTTACTAACCCTCTCCTTTGCCAAGCATAATCTCCTTGGTTGAAAATATGTGGAACAAAGTCCAACCCTTCTCTGTTCTTTCAAAACAGGCCAGCTTCATCCACTGAGGTTCCATAGCACCATAATTCAAATGCAAACCTGCTTCTCCAGTCTTCTTTAAGCACTGTGCATTTCACGTGGATCACCCTGCCATGGATCAGGGGCACCTTAGTCCTTAACCCTTTAAAGAGGTCTTTTGTACCACATGTGCCCAACGCAATACTTCCTTCGATTTCTCGACTGCTGCTTCCTTGCATGTTAAATGGGGATAAAGTAAAATGAATCCTTGACAACGTCAAACTCTTCTCCCCACAATGATGTTGTCTCTTGACCAAGATGGGAATATTTTTATTTCCTTTCCATTGCATGGCAATCCATATTGAAGGCTGCACTCTGATTTTCATCGGCATGTGCTCCACTCTGATTTTCATCAGCACGTGCTACAAGTCATCCTCCTTTCACCAAGCAGGAGGCACCATCTGCATGCGGCAGGTTGTCCTTAAGCCTTCCTCGAAGCTGCTGCTGCTGGATTCTCCATATAGCCCAGGTCCGTGGATTATGAATTCTTCGCATAGCCCAGGTCCGTGGATGATGTGCTCAGCATACGGCTTGAAGACGTACAGTCTGAGATCGCAACCCTAACACCTTCTCTGATTTTGAGCCAGGGCTTGTTTCTTTGCTCTGTTAACCTGACTCAAGTGTCATGCAAACACGATTAAGCATATTCGCATTCTTCATAATGGACTCTATACATTGTTATGATCTACATAATAAAATTTTTAATAGTCAATAATTATAAGTTAGCATCTTTCTGATATTCTCTGCTTTCAGCCAAGAGCCATCTGATGTCAGCCATTATATTCTTCTTGCTACCTTTTCTCAGAATCTCCCTTCAATGACTCACTCCTCCCGGTGAATGTAATACTGCATCTTTTTATTTAATTTACTATTAGCAAATTTTGTCTTGCATGTGATATTAATGAAATTGTTTGGTAATTTCCACATTTCTTTTTTTTTCTTGGTTGGGGGTTGTTCTTCTTTCTGTGAAATGTGCCAAAGATGGATCTGTTCCAATCAGTTGGCCGGGCAGCTGTCTTCTAAATTTCTTGGCATAGACAAATGAGCATTTCTGGTGCTTCATCAACTTGTTGAAATATTTCAATTGGTACTTGATTCCTGGAATAGTGTCTTGTTTTTAGTGAATCCCTTCCCTTCAGCTTGGATTCCCTTTAATACCATTGGCTCTTGATCAGATGCTACCTTTTGAAATGGTTTTTGGTATCGTGACTCTGTATTGCTTCATTATTTTTAGAAGCTTCTTATATCATTCAATATGCATCCTTTAATATCTTAACCATGTTGGCAAGTTACGTGGAGTTATTTCCAACTCAGAGACCTTACGTACACCAGAGTGAAGCACTGCCCATTTCTCTGCCGCTCTCACAATTCTTCTTATGTCCAAGTCCATTGTGGCAGCCAGTGTGCCCATAACCCATCGATTATCTTGTCATTATTTCTAAAGGGTTAGATCTGTTCTTGCAATAGTCCTCCATTTAAGTTGGGATGTATTCAAGGTCATGTTTTGGCTCTTGTGGATTGATTTGATTTTCTTCATCTTCATCCTGAACTTGAATTTGAGCAACCAAACGCCTGTTCCACATCAAACCCCGGCGTTGTTTATCTCCTCAGAGAGATATAATTTTTATATTCCTGGGTATTCCATCTCGCAAAATGCATGTGAACAGTCATCATTTACATTGTCGGGAAAAGTTGTTTACAATGAACAAGTTATTGGTTTTGCAAAGTTTTAGATGATCATGGCTTCCTTTCTATCACAAAGGCCGTCTTTTGGAACTTCCGTCACTTACTCTTTGTTTACAAATGTGAATTCTAATTATCAATGTATTTGTACTGCACATTTTATCAATTTTAGACCGAAGAATTTGGTAGAATTTTCAATTTCCACAACACTAGCTTAAATGGTTGCTTAGTGAATTCAAACAATTTATTATTTGGACTTCATTGTAGTCATATGGACATTAGCCTATCACAAACCACATTGTGATTTAAGATAGATCTTGAAATGTTCTATCTGATCATGGGTACAATGTCATTCCTAGTACAGTAAACCATATGATTGTTTGACATAAAGTCGCCAATATCAGCCCATTTCTTCTCACTAATGCAGAGAATACTGATCTTGGTGCATTCCATTTCATTTTGACAACTTCAATTTTCCTAAATTCTTACTTCATGCAGTCTATGTTCCAATATCAGTGGGTGTTTGCTGTTACGTTTCTCTTTGAGTCATGTTCCATTAGCTAATAAATGTTCTAGAAGTCTTACTCCATCCAAGTAATTATGGCTGATTCTACTATGAGGAGCCAGCTCTTCCCAGTAGTATTTTGAATGTCTTTTAAATTGGGGCCTCGTTTTCCAGCACTGTATCTAACAGTGTTCTGCTGCTATTCAATGGATTTTCAGTGACTAATTCTGCAAGAAGAGAATCACCTCTTTCTTACTCCTACTCCGCTCTTGGTGCCCTGGTAGTTGGGTGCTTATGTTATGTTTCTTGGGTGGGTGATAACTCGGTTCTTGCCTTCACATGAGAAAGAGTTCTGTTTGAAGCCTGGTTTTGTAATCCAAGTGGATTATAAAGGACGGAAGAAGTTTCCAGCTTTATAGTCTCAAAAGAGTACGCACTATTTCAGGGGAGTGTGCCAAACTGCACAAAACCCACGCTGGGGCCCACTACTGAACAAGGGCAACCTCGTGGGACTGCACCGCCACACATGGTGACCTGAGGCCAGAGAGACCACCAGAGGACAGGCACAGGAGAAGGGTCAAGGGGAAAGGACAAAGGCAGAAGGGCTGGCAGGCCTGCTGCCAAGGTATTTAAAGTCTCTGGCTGGAGAGGCGTGGTTGGTGGTATTGGTTGACCCCCATGGGCTGAATTAAGCCTACCTGAGGGGGTCATAAGCCTATGCCCAATTTGGACCTCCCAGGTGTGACTCTAGAAGTGGGGGTTGGGGTGGGGTTGTTATTTGGAGCATGCCCAGTTAAAGTCTTCATGGGTGGTCAACACTCTTCTTCCCCTCCTGTAGGGGGCCTGTGGCAGCCTGAGAGGGACAACCCCCCTGTTCCAATCTTGCTACCTAACAGTTATGCATTGGGCTGTAGACCTTGAGGAGAGCAGTTTGAAATCACCAGCTGCTCTCCGTAGGAGAAAGGTCAGGCTTCCGATGCCTGCAAAGGGTTACAGTCCTGGAAACCCACACAGGCAGCTCTCCTGTGCCTAGTAGGGTCACTCTGAGTCAGACAACCCAATGGTAGTGAGTTTGATTTAGTCTGCTCTTAGCTTGGAAGGTACACTGAAACCTGTTCACCTTGGGTGACTGAGATAGTTCCATCATCTGGTGTTAATTTGAGACTATTAAGGATGAAGGGGTGTTGTTTAGCCTTTCAATCAGGTCATAGCTTGGTGACCTCATTTGGAGGCTCTATAGAGATAAATAGCTCACGAGCAGCCAGACCCACACTTTTTGCTTGGTTTTCTTGCTGACAAGACACATGGAGCTACACTAATGGAACCAGAGGCCTGGACCTGGAGGAACCACATGGAAACCCGCACCAGTGGTGAGATGCTTTCACCGCCACTGGATCCACAAGACTTTCCACCCACTGGCCTGTGATCTTCCTGCATTCAGTGTCATTGCATACGCCGTGTGAGTCTGAAGAAGAATTTATAGATTGGCATCGAACATGTGAGCTAATATCAGACTTATGGACTTGATCTGGACTGGGCTGGGAGGTTTTCTTAATATACAATTGTTCTTTTATAGAAAGCTCTTTCCTTTATTCATATGAGTGTCTCTGAATTTGTTTCTCTAGTCCACCTGGACTCACACAGTGACCTTGTTAGTATTAAAATATCGACGATCTAGCTGTCAGCATCACAGTCGTGTGCCAGCTAGGAGAGGAGGACAAACTGACAGATGAGTGGTAGAGATCTTTATACACTGATGCTACTGAGATCTTTATTTACTGATCGTGTCAATAAGATACATTGCCAGAAACAGAACACTGCTGAATAAATCAATCAAACAACCAAACAAAAAACCCCGTTGCTTTCAGGTTGACTTCATCTCAAGGCAACTCCGTGCATTACAGCATAGAGCTGTGCTCCACGGGGTCTTTTTGGCATTAATCTTTACAAAATTATGTGATCAGGACTTTCCTTCACAGAGCCGCTGGGTGTCTTCCAGCCACCAAACTGAAGTTTAGCAACCACTCGCAAATTGCTGAAGGATATATGTATCATAGATTTTCATAGTTTCTTTAATACCACTTTCGAATAAAAGACATCACAATACATATTTCACCAGCAGATATTAAAGTACTATTTTCTCTACATCCTCATCAAAAATAAATGTTGGATGACGTTATAAATTGAATTATGTTGGGGAGAGTGGGGAAATCTTGTGGCCTAGGGGTTATATCGAAGGTCAACAGTTCTGAGCAACGGTTGCTCCCGGTGAGAAAGATGACAAAAGTGCTCCCACAGTATCTGCAGTCTTTGAGACCCTCTATGAGATCTCTGCTGCTTAGACTCCACCTGATGGCGGTGAGGTTGGTTTGGCTTTGGCTTACATGGCACGTTTGTGTCAGTTTACTATATAGTGTGCCAAAACATAACTATATTTATACCCGATCCTTGAGCATTTCTGGAAATCAGTCTTTCCATGGGCTTAGAAAAGGGCAGAACTATAAAGAATCAAATTATACTGGGTACTTGAAAAAGCAATTCATACATAGTAGATGTGTGTGGATGGGATGTTATTTTTTCTCTGTCCTGCTCTCTCTTGGAAGGAGACCAATACCGTGAGGGAATGCAAGAAACACCTGTGGGCTTAGTTCATTAGGGAATGTTTGCACAAGCCCAGGAACTTGGAACTCAACTTCATTTGAAGCAGCCTGGCTGTGACAACGTGATCAGAAATCAATGTCTGAATACTCTGCTCATTTCCTCTATTCATTGATCTTCAACCCTTGACTTGAAGGCACACACACACGCACACGCAAAAGAACAACCACAACATAAGAACAAATCCCTTTAAATAGTAATCCATTTAAAACATTGTGTCAGAAGATATTTAAAATTTAGTCAGATATCTTCTCTTCTTTATGTTTCTCCTTTTACTTTAACTAGTCCTGGGGGGGGGGGGGCGGGGGCGGGGAGGAGGTCTCCTAACCACAGCCAGGTCAGCTTTCTGTCATATCTCTATCTTCCTTGAATGATTACTCAGGTCAGTACAGGATACTAAAGAGAATAAAATTGCCACAAATGAAAACATCATAATATCCTCTTGCAAAGAGACCAAAGAGTCCTCAGATGAATAGTAGTCCCTATTTAAATAGTATTTAAATAGTGTACTTTCACGTATGAAACCAATGAGCCACTCTTTGTAAGCTATAACTGCAGAAACCTTGGATATACAAGGCAAACTAAAATTTCTTGAGCTTGGACCCAAGAACCTATTTTATTGTTGGTTTGTGCAGGGATGAGGCAGCATCTCATTGCAATTTTGGTTTCTTTATAAGCTACATTCTTGCTGGTGGGGTAGTGGAATATGAACAGGCTGCTTTCTTCCAAGTCCGTAGTTTCAAACCCCAGCCACTCCGCAGCAGAATGATGCGGCTTTCTACTCCAATCAAGACTTACAGTCTCAGAAGCTCTAGAAGGTTGTTCTGAACCAAAATCAACTTGATGGCTGTGTGTTTGCTTACTTGAATGTGTGTGTGTGTATTTGTTACACATTTCCCTCTTCTTTTAAACATGGGCATATTCACAGCACACACAAACACATTTGTAGAAATGTGTCTTCCAAACCTGAATGTAGTCCCTGCACTTGAACCTGTTTCATCAGGTAATTGCAACCTAAACTGGTACTTTCAAAGCCTTTATCTCTCTTCCCATTTAGGATGATTTAGGACATCAGTCAGTTGTCAGTGACAAAGGAGAAGAATGGTGCTAATTGCCTATTTGACATCTCCAAGTGACTGTATAAGAACTACTTTCTTTCTCTCTGAAAAGGTTGTATTTTACCTGCCTTCTGGGACTTCAACCCTTTGAGTGCTTTCTTCCTGCTGTGAAACTAGTTAAAATAAAGGCTTCCTTGAACCTTCTGAACCTCCTGAAATGACTTGCTCCCTGTTCTTTCTAATAAATATTTCTTTAACTTTGCAATTATTTAAAGTCATTTTTTTCTTCAGGAAAGTTTTTTTATATTCAGTCACCAAACCACATGGAGTGGGAGCAAAGTGATAATGGATTTATCATGAAAGTGAATGTCAAATGGTTTCTTAAAGGATGGTAATGCATGTCAATTAGAACATGAAGATAGGTAGAAATATGACTTCTTTATTCTCTACATTATAGTAGATGGTGTGTTTTCAGAAAAGCTAGAGTAAAGATTTTGTTCAGTAACTATCATGTCAGCTTTGATTTCTTTGAAATGAAGATTTAGATATTTTAAGCACCCTATCACATTTTCAAGGCATCCTCAGCACCTGGCAGCTAATAGTTAAAATTTGAAATATTCTCAGAAATTAAACATGAAATTCAGGCTTTGGTGGGGTAGCTCAAGAATAGGGAGAGTGACAAATGAAGACATTACAAAGATAATGTGGTGGACAACCGTGCCCTGCAGAGAAGAGGTCTTTAAGTTCAGGGTCAAAGAAATTGACTATTAATGAATAACCAAATTATCAGGGTGTATAAAAACCAAATTGCCAAACCCACGACCATCAAGTTGATTCCAGCTCATAATAACCTTACAGAAAAAAAAAGTAGGACTGCCCATTGGGTTTCTAAGTCTGTAATCTTTATAGGAATTGACTGGCTCTTCTTTCTACTATGGAATTGGCTAAATGCATTGTGCCCCAGAGTTCTATTTAGGTATAGAAAGAAGTGATGTGTTCTTTCCAAAAATTCATCTTTTCTCTTTGAAAAATACAATAATAATTCATTACCATCTTAAGTTATTATTTTGATAAAAGAAGCAAATATTACAAAGTGAAATACTGTTTCACATGAACTTGAAGGTCAAGGAATCAAATTCACCCAAGTAAAGAAACGCAGAGATATACACTGAAGAGGCTATACCAAAAAACTAAACAAACAAACAAAAACAATCTAAAGCAACTGCTACTGTCTACTCATAGCAATTGCCTAGAACATTATAGAGCTGCCCCATAGGTTTTCAAGCTTGTCAATCTTTACAGAATTAGACTGGCACATGTTTTTCCCATGGAATGACTTTGAACTGCCAATATTTTGGGTAGAAGCCAAACTCTTTAATCGCGGTGCCACCAGAGATTCTTGAAGAGCTGTATAGTCTCACTAAATGTACTCATTGAGACAATCTTTAGAGCACTAGAAATATTTTTAAACAACAAAAGGTCTATGTAGATCAAATATTTATTTAACCTTGAGCAGCTCTTAAATGCTGTTTGGAGGGTTCTTCAGAAAGCTGTTTCTAAGGTGAGGAATGATATCTTAGTGCCAGTGAGTTTTAGAATGTGCTCTGGGATGCCATTAAGGACTTGAGGAGAAAGGACAGGGAAGGGGAGAAGTCAATCAAGGAAGAGATTTCAGAGACAGTCCCAGCAATAGTGTAGGAAGCTGTGGTAGTTACATAATCTGTTATCAATTTGAGACTTAAGAGTGAAGGGGTAGAATTTAGCCTGTCAATCAGGTCACAGCTTGATGAACTCATTTGGAGGCCCCACAGAGATTAAATAGCCCTTGGAGGCGGGACACATACTCACTTCCTGTGAGACATTCCTGGTGAGAAGATACATGCAGCTACACTAGAGCCCTGGAGCTAAAGGAGTCATGTGGAGACCCCTGCCAGCCTGAGATGCATCCACTGCCAGTGGATCCACAATACTGTCCACCTACTGGCCTGCGATCTTCCTGGATTTGGCATCATTGTACGTGTTGCATGAGTCTGAAGAGGAATTTATAGACTGCTATCAGACATATGGGCTAATATAGGACTTCTGGACTTGATCTAGACTGTGCTGGGATGTTTTCTTAATATACAATTGCTCTTTTATATACAACTCTTTCTTATACATGTATGAGTGTCTATGAATTTGGTTTCTTTAGTGTACCCAGACTAACACAGAGGCACTGACATAAATTGTGTTGTAAGTTGCTGTTGCTTTATATAAAACAGCATAAGTCTCTGGTTCTATGACATCCTATTATCTTTGGTTTTTCTGAGACCAACCTTGTGATTATTATGTAGTTTTTTTCAGCCAAAGGGCACATCTTCCAGCCATATATTAAATAGAATTCTGATGTGATCCATAAACTTTTCATTGATTTATTTTTTTCAATCACCTGTCAACTCTCTCTATTCTGTCTTAGTATGAAAACTTTAATAACATCTGTCATTCATGAGTTTCCATATTTGCATCTGAAATACCAATGGCATAGTTTCCAGCATCAGAAGAAGACAAACTGGTAGAAGGCTGATGGAGAATATAAATTTAACCTTTGGAATTAGTCCTGCTTAAATTCAGACAACTAGTTTGGATATTCCCTGTGAGTTTCTGGGACACAAGAGTAGAGTGTCTTATCTTGCACCCTCAGAGCAGCTATGGGGGTGGATTCAAACTGCTGATCTTGAGGTTAGCAGACCAAACACAGAACCACTGTGCCACCAGGGCATATAAACCCTAAAGCAATTCTGACTTTCTTAAGAGTGGGTAAAACTATGAGCTCCAGAAGTCCCAAACCAGTCAGGTATTACAGCTTACATGCTGAGCACTAGGTGTGGAGAAGGTTTCCGTTTACAGTGGGAGCCCTAAATCCATTTTGAATCCCCACGTAGATTCAGTATCCATGGAATTCTTTCTGAGGAATGGACTGGACATGTGACAAGCTTTGTCTTTGGCCCTGTGTGTCTGAAAGTGGATTCCTGCTACTCCCCTGGCTAGCCTTGGGGAGGACAGCATAGCTCTCGGGGTCAGGTTTAAGTGTATCCTTGATAGAAATCAAGGTGCTAGAATCCCATTATCATGAGTAGTAATACAGGACAGCCTTGGTCACAAGACCGTGAACCAAATTTATAAGCTTTTCAAATTTGACGTCATGCATGCATGCCTATCAAGGTCCCATTTCTACCGCTGTGATGTGTCTGCGCCTGATCATGGTTAGTGAGTGCTCCCTTGTTGTGCCCTATGGAAGTGGCCATATTTCTGTGAATCTTATTCCTTAGGGGCTCATGCTGATTGTCACCCTCATCTGGGTGAGTTTTGTCTTTATCCTATTAAGGACTTAATAAATATGGGATTATAAACCATATTTGAATTGGGGAATACTTGTATCCCCTAGACACCTCCACAGAAGATCTCAAGTACCAATCGGCAGGAGCAAAGCTCTCAAAATTCTGAGAAAAGAAAGGGGATCTGAGGGAAGCAGACAGAGCTGCAACCATCTCACTACTTTACAAACAGCCACTACAGGGGTCAGCGGTATTAAGCAGGTTGTCTGAAGGCACACAGCATAATAATGGCAGACTGACCTTGGACAGTCTTCAACTCAAGACTTTCAGCCCCATGTTCTTTCCCCAACACCAAACTACTGTTCTAGATATCACTATCCACCTCTGTATCCTAACCTGACTGTTTAAACACGAGTCATGGGAAATAACCTATGTACTATTATATACTCACCGCAGCAGCAGTAAATCTTTTGGGTTATAAATAAGGTTATAAATAACTTTAAAAGGCACCAATGCTAGCAGATTCTCTGTTCAATTGCAGCAAATAGAAAATGATTATCTTAATTCTAAGATGAAGAAAGAATGAGATAGTGAGACATGTTCGCTTGAATGTAAGGATTTTAGAGAAAATACCTGTAAGATTCAATATTTCCTCATCATCCATGCATACAAATTACTTTCAAATTCACTAAAAATAAGAAAAGAATCTCCTACCCGGTGAACATGAGCACATATTCTAAAAATTCCACTGGGTTTAGTAGCCATATTTTGTCATTACTTGTTAAGAAAAATTTCAATTAATCCGTCAGACATTGAAATGAGTGTAGCAAAATTAATTTCTTTTTAAAAAAACATTTTATTAGGGACTCATACAACTCTTATCACAATTCATACATACATCAATTGTGTAAAGCACATCTGTACATTCTTTGCCCTCATTATTTTCAAAGCATTTGCTCTCCACTTAAGCCCTTTGCATCAGGTCCTCTTGTTTCCCCTCCCTCCCGCTCCCCCCTCCCTCACGAGCCCTTGATAATTTATAAATTATTATTTTGTCATATCTTTCCCTGTCTGACATCCCCCTTCACCTCCTTTTCTGTTGTCTGTCCCCCAGGAGGAGGCCACATGTAGATCTTTGTAATTGGTTCCCTCTTTCCAAACTACTCACCCTCTACCCTCCCAGTATCACAACTCACACCCCTGGTCCTGAAGGTACCATCCACCCTAGATTCCCTGTGCCTCCAGCTCCTATCTTCACCATTGTACATCCAGACTTGCAAGGTAGAATTCGGATCATGGTAGTTGGGGGAGAGGAAGCATTTAGGAACTGTAGGAAAGCTGTATTCTTCATCGGTGCTACATTGCACCCTGACTGACTCATCTCCTTCCCTAGACCCCTCTGTGAGGGGATCTCCAGTGGCTAACAAATGGGCTTTGGGACTCCACTCTACACTTCCCCCTCCACTCACTATGGTAAGATTTTTTTTTTTTTATGATCTCATATACCTGATGCCTTCGACACCTCGTGATCGCAGAGGCTGGTGTGCTTCTTCCATTTGGGCTTTGTTACTTCTGAGCTAGATGGTCGCTTGTTTACCTTCAAGCCTTTAAGAGCCCAGACTGCTACCTCTTTTGATAGCAGGGCACCATCAGCTTTCTTTGCCACATTTGCTTATTCACTCATTTGTCCTCACCAATCGTATCATGGAGGTGTGCACCCAATGATATGATTTTTTTGTTCTTTGATGCCTGATAGCTGATCCCTTTGGAACCTCATGATCACACAGGCTGGTGTGCTTCTTCCATGTGGGCTTTGTTGCTTCTGAGCTAGATGGCTGCTTGTTTATCTTCAAGCCTTTAAGACCCCAGATGTTATATCTTTGATAGCCGGGCACCATCAGCTCAGAATGAAATTCTTAATATAGTTCTTCTTCCCAAGTCGCTGTAATTCCCATCAGATGATGGAGTGGGGCTGTGCATAAAGGGTGTTTACAGTACTGAGATGGCATTGCTCAGTTTGTTCTTGTTATAAATGAAGTGAGCCACCTTGGACGGGCATAGAAAAGAGAGAGACCCCAAGGATCTTGGAAGACTATGTTCAAGATCTGTGTCTGAATTGACAGAAATTGACAGAGGACACCAAGACAAGATGGATCACAAAACATGGCACAGAGACTCAGAGAGGCATCAGAACCTCTGGGGTACCTTCTCCTTACATGGTCCAAGACTATGGAACTGTGGAACAGAGAGATAAGCAGTCTGGATTCATGGCCCATGAAGGGAAAAGCCAAGGGACCCTATAGAGGAGAGATTCAGAACCCTTGAGAGATTGGCTACCACATGGCTGAGAGGCTGAGAACCAGAGAGCGAGACGTGGCTGCTGGCTGGGGAGATCAATGGCTCTATCTTTATTGTTTATTGCTCCTGACATTTAGTACCCTATTGCTTCCTTAATCTTGTTGTTATGTACCATAGAGTCAATTCTGACTGACAGTGGCCCTATGTTCAACCCACACACTGCCTGACCAGTGCCATCCTCCCAATTTCCCTTAAGTTGTAGCCCATCTTCTGGTACTGTCTGCGACAATGTTCGGATTCTTTTCATGAGGTTCTTGTTATTTGATAATGTTTTTATTCGGTCTATAAGGTTTGCGTGATTAATTCCCCAGAAGTAGACAGCCTATTCCTTCTTCATAGTTCGTTCTCAGTCTGGAAGCTTTGCTGAAACCTGTTCAGTTTGGATGACCCTGCTGGCATTTGAAATACTAGTGATATAACTTCCAGCATCACAGTAACACAAGAGCCACCACAATATAACAAAATAAGAGACTAATGGGACTTCACTAATAAACATCCTAATTTTGAGTATTATCTGTGAGTTCTCTGTGACTATTTCAACAAATTATGGGACCCTGCATTTATGCAGAGTGATGTAGCAGAAAGAGTTGGTCTCAGAATAGGTAAGAGGCTTGTCTGATCCCTGCCTCTTAGTGATTGGGAAGGCAGAGGAGGTTTCATGTGGAGCGCCATTGGCACAGACCACAATGAGAAGGGTGGGTGCTGACTCAGGATGAACTCTAAGAAGCCCTCAGTTTAAACAAATTGATTTTAGAGAAATCAATTGTTTCAAAGACTTGAGATTCTTAAAACCCCCCCATGAGCACCTGTGCCCCTGCTCCAGTTCGAGCATGGCTGTAGCACAACCGACTTACTTTTGGAATTGGCCTTATTGACCGCTTTCCTCTCAGGTGTCCCACGTGTCTGGGCACCTCTTAGTTCAGAAAAATTACAACTAGTTAATTATAAATAAATGATTGCCACCACCTTATGTTCTATGAATATATTGGCTCAGAAATGTGAACCAGTTTCTACTAGAGGACTGTGGGGATAGCTTTGCTAGGTTTCTGGGGTGTTGTACAAGTGATTTTATGAGGAAAAGGGAGATTCCAGGTCGTCACAAGAAATCCCAGGGGCCAAGACCAGTAAATCCCAAAAGAGCACCCTGAAAGAGAGGCCTGAGTGGGAGCTCAAGCTCTAAACCTAGGCATCATGTGTGTGCTCCCACCCTGACCCCCACCATGGCACCCTTCAACATGCAAGAGCACACCTGAGCAAGAGAAGAGTCAAAGAGGGCAGGGGCTTGTACATGCTTGCTTTATCTCCTCCACCTGGGGAGCTATGGTTGAATGTATTGGCTGACCTCATTGGCTGAGTTTAGGCCCATTTCTGTGATGTCATGTGGCTGAGCATGCTCAGTTTGGGTCTTTCCATAGGTGTCTATTGGGTGCTTGCTTTCTCTAGATCCCCTTTGTTGTGGCACAATACAGGCTTCCCTCCCCCCACCCCCGCCGCCACCCTTAGTCCCTATTCTGGTTACCTAACAGCTTGACTCTACCCTACTGTACTTTTGCCAAATGACCATCTTCAAAAATCCAAAAGAATATCACATAGAAGAGGAATCAGTATTATCTTTTTTCACTGCAAAAATCATCAGTGTGAATAGATCGAGAAAAAGACAAACGAAAGGAGCAGGTGTACTATGATACTACAAAACTGTTACTGTGCTGCATCAATTAAGGTCAGTAAGTTAAAATTTGGAAGTTCTCCAAAAATTGTCCAAAATGTTACACACATATAGACATGTTTATAAATACTCAACAGTTCAGAAAATCTTATAGGATGATTATTTCATATAATGTTTGAAAATTGTAGCTTATCAGGGTTAAAACCGAAAGTCCTCCGACATTAATGCCACAAATCACATCCATGCATGCCCTGATGCAATTGAGTTATGTTTCATACTGTGTGATATTTTTCCTTTAAAAAAAAAGAAGAGAAACTATGGATTGTTAAAAACTGACCAAGTGCTTCCAGAATAACTTTAGGTGAATATGAGTGATATTTTCATATTGGGCTGGAGTATTTTTAAGTGACAAAAAGGGTAGAACTGTAGAACTCAGAATAAAACAACTAGAGAGACACCATCAGGGAATAACTACTAATAAATTATTTATCCAGAACTTAGAACATTGACTCAAAAGAAGAAAAGGGGGGGAGATTCAGGAATAGGAGGAGGATATGGAATGTGTGGCTAATTGCCTCCATGAATAATTACCCCCTTGGTCAAGGAATCAGAAGGATTGAATGGTGCCTGGCTCCCATTTCAGATCATTTTACCCAATGGCTCCATACCCAAACCAAACTCACTGCCAGGAAGTCAATGTCAACTCTTAGCAGCTCTACAGGATAGGTAGAACTGCCCTGATGGGTTCCTAAGATAATAACCCTTTAGAGGAGTAGAAAGCCTCATCTTTCTCTGGATTCAAACTTCTGACCTTGCAGTTAGCAGCCCAATGTGTAACCATATGGCCACCAGAGCTCCTATAGAAGGACCTAAAATGAAAATATGGAGAACATAATTTCAAATTATCGTGGACATTAGACTTTCTGGGACCATAGAGACTTGATGAAACCCTGAAACCATAGCCCTGAGATGATGTTTAAACTTACAAAAATAATTGCTTCTAAGGTATTCTTAAAACCAAAGAATAATAAAGTTAGAAAAATAAGTCTTCCTTGAGAATTATGTTCTTCCTTTTAAAATTTTTTGTATTGTGATTTGAGTGAAAGTTGACATATCAAAAATATTTTCCATTCAACAAAACATAATCATTTTACTTTGTGACTCGGATTGCAATGGCCACAATGAAGCAACCCCACACTCACTATCTCCATTAAAACAAACAAACAAAACATGTCTACTCCTTTTTCTGCATCACTCTTTTGTCTGTTTGTCATACTGTGGTGGCTGGATTAAGAGTTGATCGTGGATCCAATGGAATCCTTGATAACGTCAATCTTTTGTCCATTTATCATTTTATGCTTTGATACAGTTTTGAGAATTTTATACTCTTTATATTGAATTGCAATCCATACCAAAATCTGTATTCTATGATCTTCATCAGCATGTGCTTCAAATTGTACCCACTTAAAGCAAGTAAAGTTGTCTCATTGGCATACACAGATTGCCCATAAACCTCCCTTTAATCCTAATCCTCAGACCACTCATCTTCTTGTGTTATCTACTCAGCATATTATAAGGGGTTTCCCTTCCGAAAAACTGAATTATTTTTTCAGAGTTATGTATTTATTTTTTACAAAATAACCTCATCACCTTCAAAGTACTCTCCATTATACTTAATATATTTATCAAATCTGTGATTCCATTCTGGAACACATCTTTCAAACTCATCTCTTTGGATGAGCACCTTTATTGTTCAGCTCTTTTACATCGTCAAATCGCTGCCCTTTCATGTCCTTCTGCATTTGCAGAAACAAAAAGAAGTCTCATGGAGTGAGGTCAGGTGAGTCAGGAGCGTGGGGCAAAAGAGGCATGCCGTTCTTTGCCCAAAACTGGTGCACTGAGATGGCTGCATGAGCAGGTGTGTAGCTATGGTGGCAAAAGCAGTCCCCCATCTGCCACAAATCGGGTCTTTTTGTTCCACACTGTTATACAATCTTTTCGGGCCTTTAAATACAAAGCTTGGTTAACAGTCTGACGGTGAAATGAATTCCAAATGCATGACAAGTCGACATTTTCATCTGTTTGGCAAGTTGACAGACGTCCAGAACAAGGTTTGTCATCAATCGCCATTTCACCTCTTTTTGAAATGCGGCAAACTCTCATACATGCACACTTGAGTTTTTTTCCATAGTGCTGTACTTGTAAGCTCTGTTCAACATCACAACAAGTTCTATGACATTTTTCTTGAGCAAAAAACAAAATTTCACATCCGCATACTGTTCCCTTGCCATCGCACAAAAAAACAAGGTTTGAATGAAACTGCTTTTATGAAAAATTCCCTGTGGCCAGAGAGAACAGGAGCACAGTGGAGTGTCTGGAGTTCCCCATTCTTCTCAGTCATTCCTATATCTACGTTTGCCTTTTCTAACAAGCAGTGAAATGCTGTCTCACTTTTGTTTTTCAAGATACAAGTTTGTAAGTTGATCACTTATCTGTCCTGATTTCTAACTTAGAGCTTGTTCTTCAGGGTCATACAGGCTTAATGCATGTTTATTCAGAAGGCAGTGTATCAATTTTGCATGTGTGCTAAACCATTCTGTTATGGCTTCCAGAGTAAGATTTGCTGAGCCGATGAGGAGGTAGTGCAAAATGTTTCGAAGCTCAGCATTAAAAATTCCACTCACTACTTAAAACAATTTGAGGTCACACCCAGAAATTCTTCTTGACTGTCTTCCAGCTAGCTCAGTTGGGCAGAAAATTCAAGAATAGAACCTTAAAGACTGGTATGAGAACAAGAATAGAAGTTTCCCTAAACTGTCAAAATATGGGGATTAGTCCTGCATACACACCATATGTTTGGGGAAAAATATTAAACCCTGGAAAATATAACTTATGTTTAAGAAAAGTGAGTAGATATGTAAAGTAGAGGAGGAACTATATTAGGGGATACTCCCCCCCAAAATGAGAAAAATCTCCGCTGGGCGGACCTATCATAGTACGCATTTTGCCCTGCTAGGAGAGCATTGAGCAACTTGTTCTGAGTTAGTGTACCCAGTGGCATAGCCTGGGAAGGTTCTCTCTGCGTATAGTGATTTTTTTCATAAAGCAAGTTTTTCCTAAAACTTGTTTTTTTGTGATAGCCAATTTAATTGAACAGCATGCAACTGTGAAATTTTGTTTCCTGCTCAAGAAAAATGTTTCAGAAACTGTTGTGATGTTGAACACAGTTTACAAGTATAGCACTATGGGAAAAACTCAAGAGTATAAGTGGTTTTCTCATTTCAAAAAAGGTGAAATGTTAATTGATGACAAACCTTTTTCTGGAAGTCTTTCAACTTCCCAAACAGATGAAAATATCAACTCATAATGTATTTGGAGTTCATTCCATGAGATCAGACTGTTAACCAAGCTATCTGTGTAGAGGTTCTGAAAAAAATGATGTGACAGTGTGCAACCAAAAAGACCTGATTTTTGGCAGATGGGGGACTGGTTTTGCCACCACAACAATGCACCTGCTCATGCAGCCATCTCAGTGCCACAGTTTTGGCAATAAAACAGCATGCCTCTCTTGCTCCATGAACTTTACTCACCTGACCTAGCTCCTTGTGACTTTTTTTTGTTTCCCTGAATGCAGAGGGACATAAAAGGATCGCAATTTGACTATGTAGAAATGGGAAGGAAAAAAACAAAGAAGTGCTGTCAGCCATCCAAACAGATGAGTTTGAAAAATGTTTCTAAGAATGGAATCACTGATTTGGCAAATGTATTAAGTGTAATGGAAAGTACTTTGAAGGTGATAAGGTTGTTTTGTTTAAAAAGAACTTTACATAGCTTTGAAAAAGATAACCCATTTTGGGGGCACTCTCTAATATGTATATATTGTATTAAGATTTAATTAACCCCTGAAATAAGGCAAGATGTGGGAACAAAGTAGGGAAATATGAAAGGACCATGAATATTCCCTGATGGAACCAGACTGAAAAGGTGTAATCTCTAGCCGAAGGTCACTGTAGAATATAGGCTATTCCACTTGCTTAAGGGTATTGAGTTGAAATCAGTGACAATTTTCTCATATTCATTTCATTTCTTATATAAAGCTAGAATTTAAAATAAATTGGATTTCAAAAATAGAATTTTATTGATGAGATGGCATCTTCAGTGAAACTTCACGGATCTCATCAAGGTGTGATGTAAAAGAAATTGTGATCAAACTGAGAGCAATCATGGAACTATAATAACCTTTGCATATCTCAGTTCAGTTCAATCAAATAAAACAGACACATGAAGGCTTGCCAATACTCCATATATTTTCAGACCTATTTCCACATTAGCCTGAACCACATACACCTGGAGTCCGATAGCATATATATCGATTGTCAGATGCCTAAACTCACTCACAAAATAAAACTATGAAGAAGCATAGCAGAGATTAGAACATTGGCATATCTCAGATTAGACTTTCCATGCTCAATACAAATAATTTCTCCAAGAAATGTCCTTACACACGGCGTATTTTGAAGAAAATATCTTAATCAGAGTAGTCCCGCAAATTCAATTGGTTAGTAGAAAATGATATGATTTTCAAAATTTCTACCCTACCGATATTGCAATTTGCACTATTCTTACCCTTATTTCTTATATTTCTTTTGTCACGCTAGAAAGTTTGGCCAGGGTTGTTAGTAATGTATTCTGGCCATGTGGAGTCTGATTCACAGAGACCTGACTTGACAGTGTAGAAACTGCCCCACAGATTTTCCTGTGTGTCTATTGGAAATCTCTTTGCAAGCAGACTGTCACAGTTTTCTTCCACACAACTGCTGATGGATGTAAAACAACATTCTTTCAGAGATAGCAGTTGAACACTTAACCACTGTGTCACCAGGTTTTATCTGGAGTGGGTGTTAGATATGTCATTGTCATAATCCTGCCATTTTGTAGGAATCCTGGTGGGTTCGTGGTTACATGTTGGGCTGTGATCCACAAGGCGCCAGTTTGAATCCACCAGCAGCACCATGAGAGGAAGACTGGGCTTTCTATTCCTGTTAATGGTTACAGACGTGGCGACCCACAGGGGTTGCTATGAGTCACATCGATTGACCCTACGGCAGTGAGTTTAGTTTGAATCTTGCCACTTTACTGAAAAGAAAGTAATTTGGAAGTGAAAAGACACACACAAATTTTAGTTCTTTTATTTATTGAACATGATAAAGCCACTTTGGGCTTCTGTTTTCTCATGTCAAATCTAGAAATAGTAAAGTTTTATACTTCTCAATAGTGTTTTAGAATTAAATAATCTTGGGTAGTTTTTTTCAGCAAAGTCCTTAATAAAATGTCTTTTATATAACCTTCAAAATTATTTCATAAAGAGTTATTGTCCCATTGTTCAAATGCAGACAAGAATCCTCAGATGGCTTCAGTCATGCACAAAGCTACACATCCAGTGAATGGAGAAACAGATCATTAGTAGCAGGACCCAATCTTCCTTAGTTTTGTGTGGCATCAATCTCTGATCTTGTGTAAAAAGTCCAATTCATATATTTCATTAGACACTGTATACAGAGGCCTTAAAGGAAGAAAGAGAGCCTGTTTTTGTAGTTGCCAGGGAAAAACTAGCCACAAAGCACATGAATAGTATATGCATCTTTCTCTGTTTCCAAATATAATATTGGATCCTTTAAGGAAGTCTAAAAATTAAAATGACTTAATATTAAAATTTCTTAATTTAAAATGACTGGGTGAAAGATAACATGTTTTCAATTCAAATGTTTGTTAGATACACTTTGTAAAGTGGAATAAAGAGGCTTAGATAATGAAAAAAATGTTGGGGTGTGTTTGTGTAAAAGGGACCGTGCACTATTGAGGGTGAGTATATGGGAGGGGGTATTGGAGGTAAGAGATCAGGTAGTGTAAGGAAAACTTTGGCCTGAAAATAAACATGCTTCTGTTGGATTTATCCCAACTTACAGGGATCCCGTGTGTGCAGTTACTGATACTTTGCAAATAGATTATCAGGCCTTCATCCCAAATGCCTTCGGATAAGTTTGAACCTTCAGTCTTTTTTAAATAATCATTTTATTGGGGATCATACAACTCTTATCACAATCCATGCACATTTGTTGCCATTATCATTTTCAATACGCTTGCTTTATACTTGAGACCTTGGTATCAGCACCTCATTTTCCCCCTCCTGTACACTCCCTCCCTCATGAACCCATGATAATTCATAAATTATTATTATTTGTTCATGTCTTTCACTGGCCAATGTCTCCCTTCACCACTTTTCTGTTGTCCATCCCCCTCGGAAGGAGTTATACGTAGATCCTTGTGATTGGTTTCCTCTTTCTCTCTCCACTACAACTAAGGATGTTAACCATGTACATCATTGAGCGAATTCATATAAGGAGATATAAGTTCAAAACATTATTTTGTCTCAGTCAACCACAAGAACCTAGACTATTTGTTTCCGTATACCTTCAATGTTCTCAAATCTTCTTTACTCTGAAAGAGGAGAAACTAATGACTGTACTTTAGATGGCCACATACAAGCTTTCAATATCACAATTGTCATTCACCAAAGTAGAATGTAAAACTGTGACTCTGTGTATTATGTTATTACCATTGTCCATCAGGTCCCCCTTAATTTGAAATTTTATCTTTGACCTTTCTAATGATGATTTCTAATTCTATAACATTTTTTGATAAAATGCTTTGTAGAATTTGAAAATTAAATAATAAAATGTATAAATAAGATGCCACTCTAAAACATCAACTCATTGCCATTCCCTTTGTCTCAAATCAGAGATACACCAGAGAACAGAGTGGTGCTGCTGCTGCTGGGTGCTGTCAAACTGATTCCAACTCGGTGGGCCTCTGTATAAGTGAACAATCCATTGCTGGGCTCTGCATCCTTCTCTCACTGTCTGTTAGTGAGCCAATTGTTACAGAGACCGTGTCCCTTGACCTTGTAGAGGAGCTTCATTTTTTTCACAGACCCTCTGATTTGCAAGCATGCTGCTGTGTTCCAGCGATTGGCTCTCCTGATAAGATGCCCAAAGTATGTGAGATAGAGTCTCTCCTTTTTTATATCCAAGGAACATTCTGGATGCACTTCTTCCAAGACCGGTTTGTTCATCTGGCAGCCTCTAGTACTATCAAAATCCTTTGCCAATATTATCATTCTGAACTCTTCTGGGTTCTTATCTTGTCCAACTTCCACATGCATATGAGGGGATTGAAAATACCGTGTCTTGGGTCAGGTGCACCTATATCTTTAAAGCAACAACTTGGCTCTTCAACACATTCAAGAAGTGGCATGCAATACAGTTGCCCAAAGAAATCTGTCCTTTGATTTCTTGACTGTTGCTTCTTGAGCATTGATTAGGGTTCCAAGCAAAATGAAATCAGAAACAATGTCATTCTTTTCTCCACGTATCATGAACTTGTCCATACTCCAGTTCTCTGATTTATATTGAACTGCGCTCTATAGTGAAGGCTGAAGTCTTTGATTTTCATTAGCAAGTGCTTTAAGTCTGCCTTGTTTCAGCAACCCAGGGTGGGTTTTCTCCATAGTGTAGATTGTAAATAAATATGCTAATTCTGATGCTATTTTTTTTCTTCAGACAGTCCACTCTCTCAGATTAAGTGATCAGCATATGGATTGAATAAATCTAGTGGAAGACACAATCCTGACCCACATTTTTCCTGACTTTAAACTACACAATATTTTTCTTTGGTTTGAACAAATGCCTCTTGGTCTATATATTGGTTCTTCATGAGCACAAAGAAGTGATCTGGAATGCCCATTTCCTCACTGCTTCCAATGGTTAGCTGTGATCCACACAGACAAATGCCTTTGAATAGTCAATAAAACACAAGTAAACATCGACTGATATTCTCTGATTTCAAGCAAGATCTATCTGACAATCAGAAATGATATCCCTCATGCTACCTCATCTTCTGGATTTGGTTTGAATTTCAGGAAGTTATCTGTCAATGTACTGCTGCAACTGTTTTATAATTATCTAAGCAATGTTTTAATTGAATGTGATATTAATGATATTGTTACATATTTTTCTACATTCTGTTGTATCACCTTTCTTTCAAAAGAGTACAGAGATGGATCTCTTCCATTTTATTGTACAAGTAGATGCCTTTCAAATTATTTGGCATAGATAAAAGGGTGCTTCTATTGCTGCATCAGCCTGTTGAAACTCCTTAATTGATATTCTGTTAATTCCAAGAGCCTTGTTTTCAGCTAATACCTTCACGGCAGCTTGAAATTCCTCCTTTAATATCATTGGTTCTTGATTACATATTATCTCGTGAAAAGGTTGATTGTCTACCTTTGGTAATTTATAAATTATTATTTTGTCATATCTTGCCCTGTCTGACATCTCCCTCCACCAACTTTTCTGTTGTCCGTCCCCCAGGGAGGAGTGGCCATCTAGATCAGATGGCAACAAAGCCCACATGGAAGAAGCACACCAGCCTGTGTCATGAGGTGCCCAAGGGATCAGTTAGCAGGCATCAAGGAACAAAAATATCATATAATTGTATGTTCACCTCCATGATATGATTGCTGAAGACAAATGGGTACATGCGTAAATGAAGCGAAGAAAGCTGATGGTGCTCAGCTATCAAAAGATATAGCATCTGGGGTCTTAAAGGCTTGAAGGTAAACAAGTGACCATCTAGCTCAGAAGCAACAAATCCCACATGGAAGAAGCACACCAGCCTGTATGATCATGAGGTGTTGAAGGGATCAGGTATCAGGCATCATCAGAACAAAAAATCTTACCACAGTGAATGAGGTGGGGAGTGCAGAGTGGAGACCCAAAATCCATTTTTATGCCACTGGAGATCCCCTTGCAGAGGGGTCTCAGGGAGGTGAGGAGTTAGGGTGCAATATAACAACAATGAAAAATACAACTTTCCTCTAGTTCCTAAATGCTACCCCCCATCCCCCCACTATCATGCTCCCAATTCTACCTTGCAAGTCTGGCTAGACCAGAGGATGGACACTAGTACAGATAGGAACCAGAAACACAGGGAATGCAGGGCGGATGATCCCTTCAGGACCAGTGGTGTGAGTGGCAATGCTGGGAGGGTGGTTTGGAAGTAGGGGGGGATCCTATTACAAGTATCTACGTGGTTTAACTTCTTATATTGAGCTTTCCCATTACCCCTTTCCACAAATGTAGTCCATTTCATTCCTCTGTATTCTGTCTGGTGAGGTCCAAGTGTGTAGTCAGTATTTATATGAATAAAATAAAGTATTTGTGATAAAGAAGTCATTGGTCTTGCAAAATTCTACCATGCAATCTCCAGTTTCATTCCTTTCACCAATGTCATATTTTCCAACAATATTCCCTCTTATGTATTTCTAACTTCCACAACTCTATTACCAATAATTATCAATGCATCATGATTATGTATTGATCAATTTTGAGACAAAATGATTTGTCAGAATTCTTCCAATTTTAGCTTTAGTGTAAATTTGAGAAAAGGTGGCATTAGCTGGACTTCATTGTAAGACTTTGTTGTCAGGTGTCATGAAGTCAGTCATGACACATAGTGACTCTATGCATGGCAGAACAAAATGCTGCCCAGTCCTACACCATGCCCACAATTGTTCCTAATCTTGATCCCAATATTGCAACCGCCGTGTCAATCCATCTCCCTGAGAGCTTTCCTCCTTTTAGCTTCCCCTCTACTTTACCAGGAATGATGTCCTTCTCTAGGGGTGGGTCTCTCATGACATCTTCAAAGTATGTAAGATGAAGTCTTGCCATCCTTGTCTCAAAGAAGCACTCTGTCTGTACTTCTTCCAAGACAGATTTTTATGTCCTTTTGGCCGTCCATGGTACTGTCCACATTCTTGTAGGGGTATAAGTGTTCATCTATCACAGACATCACTGATCTAAAGATACATCTTCAAGTATTCTTTTTGATGAGGATTGAGATGCTGTTTCTCTTGAATGTTTCCTTCCCATGATTGTAGGTTTCAAAAAGGTCAATACCACTCTATTATATATTTCACCAATGCCTAGGATACCAATCTTTGTGTATTCCATTTCATTTTTAATGAATTCCAATTTTCCTACATTAATGTTTCATGAGTTCCACGTTACAATTACTAATGGATATTTTCTGCCTTTTCTGTGCATTTTGAGTAATTCTTTATCTGCAAATGAAGGTCCTGGTAGTTTTATTTCATCCATTTTATTAGGATCAACTCTACTTCTCTTTTCATCTGAAAGCTCTGCTAAAACCTGTTCACTCTTTCTGACCCTGCAGGTATTTGAAGAACTAGTGGCACAGCTTTGAGCATCACAGAAACATGCAAGTCACCACCTTTTGGTAGACTCTGGAGAGTGATGGACAGGACTGGATAGAACTGCTGTGTAGACTTACCAAGAATGCAGATCTTCACTGCAGTGGATTGTAACATTTTCTCTTGTCAAGCAGCTGGTGGGTTTGTATCACTAATCTTTTAATGAGAAGTCAAGCACTTACCCACTGTGCCATCTGAGCTCTATATGAAGCAACAAATAAAACTGTCCCTGTATTTTGCAAATAGTAACATGTTTGGTTAGAAATAGCCAAGTTGGAGGTTTCAGTTTAGCCAGAAAAAATAAACACCCAAGGATCTATTTCTATTTAGCCCCTACAAGTTCTATATAACATAGTTCTACTTTAACATATCATGAGTTGGAGTTACTCTGACAACTGGTTTTCTGATTTTAGAAATGAAGCAAAATCTTACAAATAGTAAATTACAAAGGAGGCAAGATACAAAATGAATAAATAGAAGAGACAAATACAAAATAAAGCAAAACAAAATAAAATTTAATGATATTTACAAATCAAATTATTTAAAAATGTAAGGAATATAGTTTCAGCACTCCACTTAAATATAAATACTAGTATGAATAAAAGAGTAATATCTAACCATTTTGAATACTAAAATCCAATATGAATATAAAAATTTAGAAATCAACAAATGAGAAGTGCTCATTTATGCAAATAAAACCAATACGAAAGCTACATCAATATAATACAATACAAATAATATAATTTTAGTAGCTACATCAGTATAATACAAAATACATATCAGAGGAACACTATCAGACATACGACAGAAAATATCTATATTCTGGATGTGGGAATATTTTCTAACAGAGTTCCAAATTCTTGAGCTAACATTGGCGTATCAAAAAGATTTAGAAAAATGCTATCATCTTTGAACTTTAAAAGATTGAAATACTATTGAATAGTCGCTCTTCCTGAAAAAGAAGGGCATCAGAAAGAACTCTTAAGACGTGTGTAAAAGCATCATATCCTTATACCGCCCATGGCCCCCAAAAACCATGCATCAAAGAAAAATACCCATAAAGTATATTATAAAATATTTTGATTGAGTAATAATTAAAATATAACAAAATGAGATTAGTGGGATCCTGGTAAATCAGTGCTTACTCTAAAATTGTAACTTGAAATTTTTCACATTAGAAAATAGAAATTTCTAAATTGTAAACAGTCACCTTTATAAACTATAAACAAAACAAATTATATTCAAATATCTACCTGCAGAAACCATTGAGTTAGAAAATACTTGAGCAATGTAAAGCAAAACAAGTCAAAACAAAAATTCCATCAAAGTGAAAGATCATATAAGGAAAATGAAATCAAAGGACTTCTATTAGTAAAATCAACATTAAAATGGAGGAAAAACAGTGTTAAGAACACTGAAATCACAGAGGTTTTGCACAATTCATTTTGTAATAAGCAGATATGACAAAAATATTTCATCAATAAGTTTGTCAAATTAAGTTAGATAAATTCTGCGCAGATATGATTTTGCAAAATGTTCAAGCTAAATCAAAATCGTATTGAAAGTATATCAGTTTAAAATATGGAAATAGTTACTAACCTCTATCCCCCTAGGAACAGTCTCAACAAAAAAAGAGAAAAAAGGTAACAAATAATCAATCTGGGAATATATGGCTATATTGTTGAAATATATTAATAAATCAAGAATAACTAATACTGAATTTACCAAATGTTGAGAAAATATACTTAGATTAAATGGTTCTCTCTGCAGACATGCCAATTAGGAAAAGATTTCAAATATCCATCAGAAAACTTCAGACTAATATTCTTCACTGAAAAAAGCAAAGATCCTTATCAAAATATTAAGTAGGTGAATCTAGCAAAATGTAAAAAGATTAATGCATCATGATCAATTACCATTCCTAGAGCACAAAACTGGATCAACATTGAAAAAATAGTGAATTCAATTACCATTTAACCCTCTAATTGAGAAAGTACTATGATCTCAATGGTTAAGGAACGAATACTAAGAAATATTAACTCTAACACATTAAATCAAAAAACCACAATCAAAATAACAACATATAATCATCGAAAAATATAAATGATAGAGAACTTACTCAACCTAATAAATATCACTTATAAGCAAACAAAATAATAAAACAAACTTACCAAACCAAATCAAATCATACAATGGAGTTGATGCCGACTTATATCATCCCTCTAGGGCTGGTATTTTTGGCTCCGTGAGTTTCCAAGACGAGAATAGACAACCTCATCTGTCTGCTGCAGAGCAGCTCATGCTTCTCACCAGGATCCAGCAGGTAAGGATAACACCCACGGCACCGGGGATGCTTAAAGCAAATATATGGCTAACGTTATTCTTACGGCAGAAAATCTAAAAAGTATTCTCTGTGCAGATCAGAAATATTTGTTTTTTTTTTAAGGATGCTCATTCTCACTTCTTGAAGCTCTTAAAGGTTTAATAAGACAAGAAAAAAATTCAAACACATAGTAAAGAAAGAAAAGAGTTATCACTATTTGCACCCTAACTTTGTTTTGTGTGGAAAAAATGCTAAAAATCAACAGAAATATACTAGAGTTCAAGTTTTATATAGCAAGTGTATGTGCTAGCAGGTCAAAATAAGTAAATGTATAAATAAGCAAACAACTAGTGTGTGCATGTGAAAGTGAGAAAAATATAAAGTAAAATCATAATAAGGCTGGAATGTTCACCAATAACATTAAATATGGATAAATTCTATATCATGTGCAATTGGTTGTGGTAGTTACATAATCTGGTGTCAACTTGTGAAGGGGTGGAGTCTAGCTTATCAATCAGGTTGCAGCATGATGACCTCATTTGTAGGCACCATGGAGATATATAGCTCACTGGAGGCCAGATACACAGACTCTCTGCTTCATCTTCCTGATGGCAAAACACATGGAGTTGGGCTAGAGCCCTGGAGCTGAAGAAACCATGTGGAAATCCTTGCTAGTGTACAGATTCTTCCACTGCCTTGGCTCCACAAGACTTTCCATTCACTGGCCTGTGATCTTCCTACATTCGGCATCATTGAATTTGTTGCATATATCTGAAGAAGAATATATAGATTGGTATTAGGCTAGTATTGGACTTATGAACTTGATCTTAACTGGGCTGGCATGTTTTTTCAATATACAATTGCTCTTTTATATAAAGCTCTTTCTTATACACATATCAGTGTCCCTGGATTTGTTTCTCTACGGTAACCAGACTTACAAATTGGTTTAAAACAAATTTCTACTAGGTAAAATTTAAAAAATATGAGTAACTGGTGAAGTGAACAAATCAAGCTTTAAGAGAAAAGAACTCAGATTTTTAAAATGGACTACTTCCTAAAATGGATCTACTAGTTCAGAGAAACTCAATAAATACCAGTTGGCTGTTTTTTGTAGACAATTACTAACTGATTCTAAAATAAATCCAGAAATTCCCAAAACATATAGTAGTCAGTGCGGTCAATTCAATTTTGAAAAGAGAGAAAAAAGGACAGAGGATTCGTTCTCCTATACTTTATGACTGACTATATAGTTACACTGCGTGGGGGTCCTGGTAGCACTGTCAGAGAAACATTCATAAAAATATGAAAAGAGAAACTTCCCCCCAAATAATTAGGGGCATATCTACAAATCACCAGTCACTGCTATCTATACTCAATGGAGAGGGACTGAAAGCACTCCTCAGATGGGGAATCAGATAGGGACGTTTCTGTCACCATACTTATTTAACACTGTACTGTCTGTGAAAAGGTAAAGAAAAGGCCATACTTACGTATAAGGAAGAAGTTTCCATTGGTTACGGTGTCCATTGAAATAAATATCCTGGGATGAATTAAACAGAAGCCATCCGCACTGATAAAGAAGAAGTAGCCACAGACACGCTTATTCTCTATACAGGGGGACACTAGAGTCTCCATAATAATGATACTATTGTTAGGGTCTCGTCCAGTGAGACCCTCACGCGGTGACCCGGAGGGGCGACGAACCTGGATGGAAGAAAGACACAGAGACGTGGGGCAAGACAAGTGCTGATCAAGCCCGTTTATTTTGCCAAAACTCGGGGTATATATTTACAACAGAAAAGGAAGTGGGAGGCACATATTCCAATGAAGCACACTATGTAACAACCAATCGGCTACACGTTCCAATGAAGCATACTGTACAACAACCAATCAGCCACATGTTCCTAATAAGGTACAAAGGGTGCGCAACAGTACTCAAAGACGTCTGTGGTGACGTCCGCAGGCAAATTAAGGCTTACCGGGTGAACTTATCACTATGTTCCTAATATGGTATATCTGCAGTTCAATGGGTGCTCCGTACTTTGACTAATGGCAACAAGGTCAGTTATTGCAACTGCCCATGCTACTGAGCATGTAGCTTGGAATGTGGGGGCAAAGTTGGGCAGGAAACAAAGCCTTGCTGTTAGAAAGCGGCCAAGTTTCTGCTACGTGTCTGAGGCCAAGGTCTTAATGGCTATCTGCTCCCAACATACTATAACTAATTGAAGTATATACCAATTGAACTGTTTGGCAAAATCCCATAGGAAAAGATCAGTAGAAAAAATCTATTGGATTCTGGTGTTGGTAAAAAACATTAAATATAGTATGGATCGACATAATAGTAAACAAATCTGTCCTGAAAGAAGTACAGGCAGAATGCTCCTTGGACATTAGCTTGTCAAGGCTCCATCACTTGTTAATATGAGGAAGCTGTCACTGGAGAGGAACATTATGGTTGGTCAGGAAAAGTGAGGAAGACTCAATGAGACAGACTGATATCAGTGAGGTACCTGTTTCTCAATGAACTCAAGCCTAGGAATGACCAGGAAGGTAGCACAGAATAGGAGAGGCTAGTTTCTTGGGGTTGTTTACAAGGTAGCTATACGTTTTATCTTACTAGATGGCCCCCAACAACAATGCATCAGAGTAAAATTTGTTAACCACATTAAAATGCTCTCTAAAACAGCGTTTTTACTTCTTTGCAATTTACAACTCAATACCACTGATTAAAAATAGTTTTGTGTGTTTTTTTAAATCCAGATATGCTGCTTTAACCACAACACTCTTTTGTAATCACTGGAACATGGTGAACTCTGATGACTCATAAGAATATATAACTTGCTTCAGTTTCCTTCCATCTGGGTGAAAACATTGTCCTTTAATAATAGCGTCTCTGATTAGAAAATATTGAGGGCCTCTTCTCATCATGCTTTGTTAATGGCACTTTAATTTCCCTGTAAGTCACAGCAAACCTCTCTGCTCTTCTGAGACTATTGAATTTGTATTCCTTTTTTAAATAGACTGCAATATGGGTGAGAATTTTTCATGTAAGTTTTTGGAAATCAACAACTAAAGGTCAGAATTTGACTCTGCAGCTAGAATGTAAGTTTATGCTTACTGGTGGCTGAAAATATATAACTAAATGTTTTGCTTACTAAAGAGTCATTATTTAGTCAGTTTTCTTGTCTGCATCTCTGAAAGTAAGGGTTAATGTTTTTATTTCTGTTTGATTGTTTGTTTGTTTTGCTTTGGCTTGTTTTTGTCTGTCCGGTTGGTCTGAGATTTGTGTCTGTTAGCTTTGGCTTTGATAGTTTGCTGTTCTATGACTCCTCATTATTGATGTGTTAATCCAGGTTGACTAGAGAAACAAATCCATAGACATTCATATGTGTTTAAGAGAGAGTTTTATATCCAAGAGTAATTATATATTAAGGAAACATCCCAGCCCAGTCCAGATCAAGTCTATAAGTTTGACATTAGCCTATAAGTCTCATATTAGCCCATATGTCCAATACCAGTTCATAATTTTTTTCTACAGATTCTCACAGCACATGCAATAATACTGAAAGCAAGAAGATCCCAGGCCAGTGGGTGAAAAGCCTTGTGGAAGCATCTCAGCACTGGCATGTCTCTCCATGTGGCTCCTCTAGCTCCAGTGCTCTGGCTGCCATCAGCATAGCATCATATGGCTCATGAAGAAAATGTGAAGCAGAGAGAGTGTGTTTCCTACCTCCAGGGAGGAACACAGGGGTTCCCAGAATCCTCAGGTGAAGGCCATGCCCACACAGAGGCATAATTGCCTATGACTTGATTGACAGGCTAGACTCCACCCTTTTGCTCAAGTTGACAGAAGATTATGTAACTGCCAGAAGTAATATCCTATACATAGTGATTTATCAAAAATATTTTCTGAATGAATTAAGAAATACATGAAAAATTGAGTAATAAATTATATTGAATGAAGAAATAATTTAGTTGTCATTACCTTTTGCTCTTCCTCTTTAAGATCTTTGTTCTTAGCCTAAATTGTTGATTTTTTTAGTTTATTTAACTTTTCTTCATAATCTTCTCCAGAAAAATGTTATAATTGAAATCCAAATTAGAACAATCTAAATTTCAGGTAGTACTGTGTCACAATGAACTTGTACAGAATGTCTCTGTGGTAGTTACATAATCTCACATCACTTCAGGGTACTAAGAGTGAAGGGGCGGAGTCTTGCCTGTCAATCAGGTCACAGACTAATGCTGCCTCCTTGTGGGCATGGCCTTCCTATGAGGATTCTGGGAACTTCCTGTTTCTGTCTTCATCTTCCTGTTGACAAACGATGGAGAGGCTTGCTGAACCCTGCATCAGCTTCTCTTTCTCTCTCTCTCTCTCTGCTTCACCTTTCTGGTTTGGGGCCACACATGGATAGCTGGTGGAGGCATGTGGAGACCTGTGCAACACTGAGATGCTTCCACTGCCATTAGATCCTCAAGACTTTGCACTCACCAGATTGTGGTTTTCTTGCATTTTTCATAGTTGCATGTGACAGGGTGAGTCTTAACAAGGATTTTTGGACTAGTATTGGATTTGTGGGCTAATATTAAATTTATGGACTTGTTCTGGGATGTTTTCTTAATATACAATTACTCTTTGATATAAAGTTCTTTCTTACATATATATGAGTTTCTCTGGATTTGTTTCTCTAGACAAGCCAGACTAACAGAGTCTCCAAATATCTCCATTCAATAGCACTTATCTCTTTATTTTCATTCAATTAAAAGGAAAGCAACACTCACTACTGTGAATTATACCACAACTTTCACCTCTGTCAATATAAGTAAAAATGTCTGGTAAAATAAACTCCGCCCCCCCCCCACCCCGAAACCCTCTCTACTCCTTCCTGATATGAGGCCTAAATAACTTACTCTTTGGGAAACATTTTATTACAACTCAGTGTTAATAATATGTTTTACATTTTTTGCCTTCACTGTGTAGATGAGTGTGACCTTTAAAATGTGGAGCGTACAATGAAAGGAGAGGATCAGAATAGAAATTAAATGAAAGGGGAGATAAGGCTTCCAAATAATCTTAGTGCACATCAGATATTACTTTTCTGTTGATTTATATTGGAAGAGGTGTATATCAAGAAATGGCTTATACAGTTGTATAAATAGATAAGCCCAGTCCAGTTCAAGTTAAGGTAGTCCACTGATGGCTTTTGGGATTGGCAGGTGTTGCAACAAGAGATGAAGAAACCAGGGTAGCATGACAATGCAGAGGCACCAGGAGACATGGCTGGTCCAGAGTCAGCTAAATGAGTCCACGGTTGGGAGTCTGCTGACTGCTCCTGGGATCAGCAGGTGACACACTGGGAGGTCAAAGAGCCAGATGCAAAATCCAGCTCCAGGAGAAGGGAAGGACCAAAGAGGATTCAATTCTCCTAGGTTTCTCTTATACAAAAATGCTTGCGATGACAAACAGGTGTCACCAGGCTGCAACATAATTTAATCGATCATTTGAGTTCCACCCCTACCCTTACCCAGGAATGTCTAGTTGGCACAATCTCTAACCATCATGTTGTTGTTGTTAGACGCCATGTAGTTAGTTCCTACACATAGCGACCTTCTACAGAACAAAAGGAAGCACCGCCCTGCCCAGCACAATCTTCCTATTTTCTCCTATGCCTGAGCCCATTGTTGTAGCCCTGACCATGATAGGAAGCTAAAAAGTATTGTTACAATCAGCCAGCTTGACCTCCTAGACCAGCAGTTCTCAACCTGTGGGTCCTGACCCCGTTGGGGGGTCTAAAGACCCTTTCACAGGGGTCGCCTGATTCATAACAGTAGCAAAATGACAGTTATGAAGTAGCAAAAATAATTTTACGGTTGGGGGCGGGGTGTCACCAGAACATGAGAAACTGTATTAAAGGGTTGCAGCATTAGGAAGGATGAGGACCCTTGTCCTAGACATATACAGACTAGCACATCTGACATCAAAGAGTATGCATTATCCAATCACAAGGTACACACTCTAGAATTGACCACACGTTAGGCTACCATAGCAAGCTTTAGTAGAATAGAAAATAATTTATATCCTATAATCCATTTTCTCTAATCACAGTGCTATAAAACTTGAAATTAATAATAGAATGAACAAGGATATAAAACCAAGCACACAGAGAATGAACAACATTCTACTTAAAATCAACTGGGTAACAGATCAAATTTGGGATTAAATTAAATTCTGTAAAACAAATGAAAACAATATCACAATATGCCAAAATACACAAAACACTCGGCAAAAGCAGTTATCAGAAGGAAATTTATAGCAGCCAATGCACACATTTAAAAAAAAGTGTGAAGAAACCAAAATTAACCTCTCAACAGAACACCTCCAACAACTAGAACAGGCGCAGAAATATTAACACTCAACCAGCGGGAGAAAAGAAACCACAGAGATTAGAGTAGAAATAAATGAACTGGAAAACAGTAAAGCAGTGTCAATAACCAGCAAGACAAGAAATTGATTCTTTGAAAGTTTTAACAAAATTGACAAATGGCTGGTAAACAGAATACGGTGTTCCTAGCACCGAACTAGTGGGAATTATACAGAATATTGAGATTATTGTCAACCACGGGGTGACTAGTGAAACTTCTCAGAGACCACTGGTGTGGGACATATCGAGATATTCCTTCTAAAGTAAAGGACAAGTTATTAACATCTGAGTGCTTCCCCTACTAAACACAGAGGCACCTTTGTATGGGGTGGCAACATAGTCAGTTGTGCTATTATGGGATATTTTTGGATGAATTAAAAATCTGCTAATTTTGAGGTGAACCAAACAATAGAAGGCTGTGTAGTAGGTTCAGGTGGTTCTGCAAACTCCTCGACTCCTTGTTCTGTGTGATCTTGCTGATCAGAGGGGATAGGTAGAGAGGCTGTCGGAGTTGTTGGCAAGCCTCTGTTGCTGAGTCTGTTTGAAGCAATGTCTGCCAGCCTCTGCAGAGAGCTGCTTCTCCTTCGGAAAACAGATTTTGGTTTGTTATTGCATTTGTTACTTCTGTTTGTTAAAAGAGACAGAAAACTTAACTTAATCTTGCATCACCAAGTACTAATCTCCCCATGGTGACCTGTGTGCTGTCTGACCCACAGACTCATAAAATTGGTTATGGACAGCATGACTCCATTATCAAATGGAAGTGTGTCACATCAGGCTTGAGAAAGACTTGAAAGTACAAATAAAGTGCATGAGCATGTATCCAGATATCCATAATCTCTATTCTTGTCACATTACCTGCCTTCTTCTAGTCTGCCCCTGTGGTCTCATGAAGAGTTTCTTACAAGTAGCTGATTTGGGGAGAGGAAATGCTTGCCTGTTGTACAGATCATTGTGCATGATAGGTGGGTACTGTTCAGAATTGAACAGAGGCAGCACTGCAGGCACCACCTGGGACATGTGTCATTGCATACTGGTCATGGTTTCTGGCCAGGGGTTTGGTTGGACAGTCAGATATTTGGGAGAATTATGATTGAGAAACCGGTGGCAAGTTGGCATGAGAAAAACACACGTGGATAATATGCCTCCCTAGGCCAAAGAAGTGGAGCTCTTTGTGCCTTATGTGAATGCGCATCAAAGGATGAACTTGGCAGAGGAGGACTTTAATATTTGAGTGGATCTAATGACATGTTCAATGGACACCAATTGACCTTGTCGCTGGTTACTCCTATCAATAGAGAAAATAACAAAATGGTCATGGTGACAAGAACGGAGCATATGCATCGCCTTAGCAACCTAGATTTCATTTAACAAGACTGATATAGCCACAGCCACTGCAGAGTGATCAGTCTTTCAACAGTGGAGGCTCAACCAGAATCCTTGATATGGCATCATTCTTCAGAGAGATTAGCCAGCAACCAGGTGGCAGGTTAATTATATTGGGTTATTATTAAAAGGACAATGTATTGTTCTTTCTGGAAAGAAATTTACTATGGATGTGGATTTACTTTCCCTGCACCCCTTATCCATCATCCTGGTACCTTACACAGCATAACCGCATCAAGGAACTCCCTTTACAGCAAATGAAGGACCGATGCTCACTGGACCCACAGGTCTTTCTATGTTCCCTATCCAGCAGAAGCTGGCGTGATACAACAGTGGAATGGCCCTCTTGAAACACAATTACAGTGCCAGTTAGGTGGTAATAATTTTCAGAGTTGGTATAATATTGTCCAAGATTGTGTATTTACTCTAAACCAGTGGTTCTCAACCGTCTTAATGCCGTGACTCTTTAATACAGTTCCTCATGTTGTGGTGACCCTCCCAACCATAAAATTATTTTCATTGCTACTTCATCACTGTAATTTTGCTACTGTTATGAATCAGACAACCCCTGTGGAAGGGTCATTCGACCCCCAAAGGGGTCGTGATCCACAGATTGAGAACCATAGCCCTAAACAAACATCCAACATAGGATGCTGTTTCTATCATAACCAGGATTCACAAGTCCAGGAATCTAAGGGTGAAAATACGAGTGGCACCTCTCATAATTAATCTTACTGGCCCACTTACAAAAGTTTTACTTTCTTTTCCCACAACCTTGTACTCTGCAGGCCGAGAGGCCTAACTGTCAAAGAGAAAAAGGCTCCTACGGGAGAAGTCATGTAGGAATGCCACCCAACCACTTGGAGCTCCTTCTGCCTCGGGAGCAACTGGTTGAAAAGGAGTGATTGTATTGGCTTATGTAATTGATTATGTTTTTGTGGCGAAGTGAAAGTCCCTCAGAATTCTTGGGTGGGATACTCAATGGAGGGTGGAAACTCTAATGGAGGGGACTGGTTAGACGGGTATAAAATAAGCCATTTAATAAGCAACAATGGAGCATCTTACAACTAAGAAAACAGAAGAAGCAGGAGTGAGCTGCATCCATGAGCCCCTGTGGCGATCTTGGCAGCGGAGCAGCACTGAGAGCATGGGGCAGAGGAGAGGAGCAATTTGAAACCCCGGAGGCAGAGAAGCAGGTGTCCCAGCCCATCAAATGAGTGAGGCTGTGGCCACTGGAGAGGGAACTGCTGGTAGAGTGGAGTGCTCTCTGGGCATTTGCCAGCACTAAAGAAGATTGGTAACTCTTGCCCAAGTAGGGCAGAGGCAAAGTGACCACGCGACACAGAGACTGAATACGAGAGAGAGCTGTCTGCCAGCATGGCTGAGAAGGGACATTGTGAACAAAGGAAATATGCCCTGTTAGTTTCTCTAGTAAACTCTGTAACTGTGAGTCCTGTGGGCCACTGCAATGAGTCACCATACTCAGCAGAAACACTGTGTGCCGTGGGAGGGACAATTGTCAGAATGATCAAGGTGAGCAGAGTTGAAGGGCAGAAAGAAGCATGTCAGACTTCTGCCTCATAAGAGCCATTCTTGCGCAGACACGGGGATGGATTCTCCTTCTCCCCTGTGTAGCTTCCATACCCTTTCCTCTGGATTGTTTCAGGAGGTTTACACAGGCATCAAGTTGGCCAAGGATGGGACTGTAGTAATTAATATGATGGGCCAACTAGGCTGTGCCATGACTTTCACACCTCTGACCTAGATAGACTGAAGTCAGAAATGACCATACCATAGTCGAAAATGCAGCGGATCATTACTTATTGTAATACATGCATTTCCCTAAAATGAAGTGCCTATTGAAGGCCAGATCTGAGAGATCAGATGCTAAATTAAAATAATGTTCTAAATCACTGGGATTCTTTAAAATGCTGTGAAAATATTGTTATTGTCATTTGGTGCCATCAAATTGATTTTAACTCATAAGAATCCTATGTAAAACAGAAGTAAACACTTCCTAATCCCACACAATTGTAAAAATTGTTGCTACACTTAAATAGTAGTGAGCTTAACAATGGGCTGAAGTGTTAAAAAAAATATTCACTGGCACAAGGTCAAGTCTGACTCCTTGCGACCTTACTGGACTGAGAAGAAAAGGCCCTGTGGGTTTTCAGCACTGTACACTTTCTGAGAGTAGAAAGCCTCATCGTTCTTCTGCCGAGTGGCTGGTAGTTTGGAACTGCTGACCTTGTGGTTAGCAACACAACACTTAACCATCTGTAAAAATGGCACGCAGCTGCACAAGCTTGCAACACAAGGCACCATCCACTGACTCTGGATCTGAATTTTGGATGTAGAAACAAGAAAGATGATCATTTCAGGAGCATCAATATTAAGAAATTCACAGAAATGGGAAAATTGTAACCATATCTTTTTAAAAAAAATCAACTTCTACATCAAATTGATTCACAGAAAGCACAGCTGGACTCTTATTGTGCCTTTAATATTTGCAGTAGTAGAGGAGGTCTGGTGGTCACACTCTTGATCCGCAAGGCTAGCAGTTCTAAGCCACCAGCAGATCCTCTGGGACAAAGGCGAGGTGATCTACTCCCACACAGAGTGACACTCTCAGAAACCCACCAGGTCAATTCTATCCTGTCTTATAGGGTCATTAAGACTTGGAATTAGCTCGAAAACAGTGAGTTTGGGGTTTATTTGCAGTAGTGTGACTTTGGGGGAAATTACTTAAGCTTTTGGTGACTGTTAAAAACAAAGCAAAAATGTTATAATACCTTCTTTTGGTGTTGTAGGAATTTCAGAAAGTATATGTAATAGGGTGAATCTCAAATGAATAGCATGAGTATTAGAATATATGTTTGGAAGTTCAGGAATTACTTGCTTATAAATACCTTTGTACATATAAATTAGATAAATCTTACCCATAAAGATTATAATACCTTCCAAAACTTCTTAAAACACCATATCAAACTCAACCCTGTTGAGTCTGTGTGGTAAGCATTGGGCTGCTAAACACAGCTGATGACGTGTGGAATATCCAGGTGTACTTTCATTTCACTTACCTCTAGGTGAGACAAGAACTTCCGTGGAACCAGAGTCTTCATTCTAGAAGGTCTTAAGTTTAAAAACACTGTATATCATTCCTGTCATGCCTTAATAGGCTATAAAGGAGGACTTGTACAATTTAGGAGACTCGATTTAGAGTGCTTAGGCATTCAGTTTGCAAGTCTTAAATCATCTCCCCTTTCTGTCTGCCTGCACAACTTTTATGAACAAGTTATGTTAAGCAAAAATTCATACAACTGATCCCTGAGCCCACCTCAATTGTGAAAACAGATTGAGAAAATGGGTGGATCGGTGAAAGGACAGTAGAAATTTCAAAATTAGAAAAATCGAAGCAATTAAAGGAATTGAACATGTTTTATTATTTCATCCCAACAAAGGTCTGTAGAGTAAATTTCTAAAAAGAAACAGAATAAGCCAGTAAACACAGCATATCACTCATTGAAGGAGCTCTGGCAGTGTAGATAGTTAAGTACTCAAATGCTCACCAAAAAATTGGCAGCTTGAATCCACCCAATGGTTCCTTGGGAGAAAGACTCAGCACTGAGTTGGGTAAAGCACATTCGGGCAGAGCCAAGAAAGCCAACTGGGGCAATTCTACTCTGTTACCTTGGGTCACAGTGAGTTAAAATTAAATTTATACCACCAAACAACATATACTGACTCTAGAAATAATCATTAATCAAGAAATTCGTTAAAAGTTGAAAGTCGATATTAAAATAACATTTATTGTTTATACTCCTATTAAAACAAAAAGCACAACATCTGGCCGACTCATGGTGAACCTATAGGACAGGGCGGAACTGCCCCTGTGACTTTCTGAGACTGTAACTCTTACTGGAATTGAAAGCGGTTTCTACTCTTTATCCCGTGGAAGGCTGGTGGTTTCGTAATGCTGACCTGACCGTGAGGCTCGAAGTTCAACATATAACTTCTACACCGCCAAGGAACCTCACAGGTACACCTAGAGTCAGTCCTTTTTTCTTGCAAAATAAGGTGTAGGACTGGAAGTTGTGATTTTTAGGGCCACAAGTGAGCATAAATTAATGATACAGTGACTGAGTTCTTGACTTCAAATGCAAGTGGAAGAAAGAAAATAAATTTGATGAACTATTTCGTAGCCTGCCCAGGTTGGGTGTTTGATTCCATTCATCCTAAGAAGAAAACTTCCTTTCTCTAAATTGTCTCCTCCCAGAAGGTGAGCTAGATCCAATTGCATTACAATAGAAAATGCATGACTACTAGATCAAATGCCCAGGGTAATGTTTTCTGTGCTTGAGGTCAACTAGGAAGGAAAATTCATGAGTGTTGCAGGCAGACCACTGCCAATAGCCTTGTACGCTTCAGGGATAACGAGAGCAAGACTCTCCTCCTCCACTTCTAGAGAGACTTATAAAAATAGCATCGGTCTCAGAGTGAGTCCCTTTCCAATCCTTCCAAAGCTTTAATATGTTTCCCTAGCTCACATGGAATCTCCTCATATTCATATTCTACCCACACTTACATTTAATCTTTTATGGTGACACTTCTAACCTTGATATATTTTCCTTGCCTAAAATGAAATTATAGTCTGATCGACGTCTCTGAAATTCCCTGGGGGAGGAGTGTAGCCTTCCTTTCACTCATACTAATTCTATAGTATTTTATAGATTTGACACCTAGTAACTATGTTTAGAATAAATAATTAAAGAGCATGAATTAACTTAAATATTTATTTGAAAGGTAAGGTTTGTATAAAAGGGAAAAAGAAAGAAATAGAATAATACATATTTCATTCTAAGTCTCAATTGTCAACAGTTGAAAACTGCAGAGAGGAAAATTATTTGTAATTTTAACATGTATTCAATAATTTTCTATATAAAATATAACATATAGGTACTAAGATATTAAAAGACCTCAACTAGAGGCTTGAAGACACATCTTAGGCTTAAATTTTCTATCTTGAATCTGTTCTTCGTGGTAGATCATGGAGTATTTCAACCCATCTTCATGGGTAAATATATGATGAACTAGCCTTTTATATTTCACTGATCCCGTTGGGCTACAGCATTTCTCAGATAATCTTGGTTTCAAATGTTCTATAATACTTCCACTGTAGGGTTTCTACCATTTTCAAGGATCCATTGTGACCTCAGAGACACAGGCTTTCATAGTAGAGAGACTTCCCAAGGGAAGCAGTTGTATTGGCTTGTCTAGGTCTGTCTCTCTGAGGCAGGAACCCTGATTGCACAGTGGTTGAGACCTTGCCTGAAGGTCAGTGGTTCCAACCCATTAACTTCTCTAGAAGACACACTTGACAGTCTGCTGTCATGAAGACTGTAGCCTTGGGAACTCTATGGGGCGGTTCTACTATTAAATCACTATGCCTTGGAATTGACCCAGTTTGAGCCCTTGAGAAACCAAGTGCTCTAAACTTGATGCCTTTGTAACATTGTAACTTGCCTCTTCTACACCACCTCTCTCTTCCTATTAATAATTTTCTTTCTCCCATTATAAGATTTCAAGAGAAAAAAATATCTTCTTCATTAATATCTTCCCAACTTCCTCATTTACAGTGTCAATGGCAATTGAGTTTTGAATTAAGGGATATACTTGGATAATTTTTTGAGAATACACATTTTGGAATTTTGTAACATCACTGAACCTAACAATAGCATATTCATAACAATAATTCCATTTTGAAGAACGTAAAATTTATATATACTTTTAGTAGGGATATAAGTGAGGAAGAAAGTAGAGTTAATATTGATTACGGGATATGATATTCTTACTTCTAGAGATGTGTATGGTAGTTAAGATTGCCACTTGGGGGTAAATTCTGTCTTTGCTGATGATGAACTACTTCTTGGACAAGGTCCTAACTTCTCTGTGCCTCCATTTCCTAATTAAATAATACATATCCTAATGATAGCTAAGAATCCATGTTAGAATTATCATTAGGCATTGGGCCACTAACCACAAGGTTGGCAGTACAAACCCACCAGATGTTCCTCAGGAAATAAATGAAACTGTTTATTCAGTAAATATTTATAACCTTGGTAACACCAAAGAGAAGATTCAAATTCAAATTATCTTCTCTATATATGAGATAGTATTGTTTGTGCTAGCTATCACAAGAACAGTCTTCAAGGTTAGGCTAACCACACAGTCAGCATTTTGAAACCACCAGCCACTGCTCCTCAGGAGAAAGAGTTTTCAACTCCCATGAAAAGCTAGGAACGTCTTGGACACTCCCAGAGGCAACTTGCACCCTGTCCTATAGGCTCACTATGAGTGGGGATAAACCTGATGGGTGTCAGCAGAGCAGTGCTCTGTCGAGTTTGCAATGACTGATTTTAGTGTCAGTGTATGATACCTGGTGGCACTGTCGGGGAAGCTTTGGCCTGCTAACTGCCAGGTCAGTTCAGAAGTTCAAACCTGTCAGCTGCTCCACTGGCAAATGATGAGGCTGTCTGCTTCTGGGAAGACTTAACCTTGGAAAGCCTATAGGATCGCTATAAGTTGGAATCTATTCAAAGGTAGTGGAATATAAAAGATTAATCAATGTCAGAGTAATCAATGGCAACAGGTTTGCTTTTGTTTAGTGTACCAAAATATATCACCAGGCTCTTCTTGCAAGGTTCCTCTGAAGGACCAAATATGGTGCTTAATGCTTTGAATGAAACAAGGACTCCAAGATAGTGCTTAGCATATAGTAAAGTGTTATAAGGGATATCTCTCATTGTTGTTGTCATAGTTGTGGTGGTGTCAGGAGAATGTAAGCGTTGAGAGACTCCCAAATTGTGTTCAAATCTTGTGGGATGGCGTGTTGTTGTTGTTTCCAGTCATTTTGTTGCTGTAAACAAGGCTTCAGGATTGTCTGTCACTATTTCAGCCAGAGAGAGAGATCAGGTTGATTGGATCATTTCTATGTTTATTCTGCAAGGGACAGGCAGAAGGAAATAATGAGATTTGTTACCTCCAAATTTCCTCAGACATCAAGTGAAAAGCAAGCAAGTTACATACCCCAAAATACATGACAAAAAAAAGGCAGGTTTGGGCATGATAACTAGAAAAAATTAGCACCCCAAACAATGTTATGAAATAATAAGTTTGCAAAAATCACAGGAAACAATGATCTATTCCTACATTTTCCACGTGTTTCCAGACCACTGTCCATGGAAACCTCATATTTCATAGTTTTTCTCGCTATTTATCACAATGACGTTGCTTACCAGCTTCCTGAGTTAGGGCATCCGTATTGGTTAATATTAAAAATAATTTTTACAGCAAGGAAGGGGGCTGATGTATTTTGGATGTACAACAAACTCTTAAATGGTATATTTCTAGTATCTTGATTAATAGGCTAACTCCTTCACCTCTTTATCATTTTGGATTGTAATAAAATTATAGCATCATCAGATCATTGACATATCTCTCAGGCACCAACTTCCAACTTATTTTCTACAGAAGGATACTTGATCATCATCATTTTCAGAGACTGCACAGTGAGTGCCTCTTCAGCTTCTGCCTCTTCTACAAGGTCGGCCCAGTGTGTCTCATAAGTCTTCATGACCATGGCTCTGATATAATGGCAGAAAGCTTTACTGGAAACCTTTTAATCGCCTCCCACTGTATCCTTGTCCTGATCTTGGAGAAGATCCAACTTAGAATGATCTTCTCTACCAATGGAATAATCTTCTCTCTGCTAGTTATTCTAAGAAGAGCAGTTATTGTGTTAATGGTGGTTATTATTAACTTTCAAATGTATTCATTTTGTGATAATGTTCAGAGTGGATCTGCATAATGCTATCATTTGCTACTCAAAACCTTCCTGAGAATGAAAGGCACTGACTCCGAGTTCCATAGAGGATGGACAGAAGTTCTGAAGGAGTCTAGAGCAAAGCTCTCGTTACTGAGTCCATGTATGCTGGCTCCCTAGCCTGTGCTCTTTCACTACAACATATTTCCTTCACGACCACCCAGGAAAAGGAAGGAACTAATTGCCTAAATGTTCCTTGGGCAGCTGGGAATTTGAAAGCATTAATGAAAGCCTGGGAGAGGCTCAGCATATGCTCCAACTAAAGTTAGAATCCAAGCTCTGGTCCCCAGCAGGGAAGAACCATTGGCAAATCCTCTACTTGATCATTTGTGTACACATTTTTCAAGGACAATTTGTTGTTTAGCTGGAGACCTCCTGCTAGGTTCAGAGGTGATCCAAAATGAACATATTTGATGTGTCTGGAACCCTAGTGGGAACGACAGACTTGGGGAAGAACAAAGCAGGAGGAGAGCAAGCCTTGTTCTTCATTGTTTCACATATGTGAACTCATTGGCTTCTTCGAGTATCCCTATATGATAACACTGTTATGTCCCCATTTGGTGGATGGGGAAACTGGCGCACAGGAAATGTAAGACAATTGACCCAGGTTAGATACCTGACAGAGTCTGATAGAATCAGCTATCTACCTGTTTCTCCAAGTAGAAATTGAAACAGGCCCAGATGGAATATGCTATCAATCTTTAGTAGTTCAGATGTTAGCTAGTAAACATTCTTCAGGCTATTTTTATGTATATGTGAGTGGGGGGTATTGTTTTTTGTTGTTTATTTACTCATTCCTTATTTTAGACCAAGGATAGTCCACTGATGGGGCATTCAGAACCGAAGATCCCTCAGGGTGATTCCATTCCAAAATTCAACATGCATTATAATTAACCCACTCCCAAGGAGTCCATATTCAAAGGAGGATGACCCTGGAGAACAGAATAGAATTTCCCTGTAGGTTTTTCAAGATTGCTGTGGAAACAACATATTATATCTTTGTGGAAGCAACTTATTATACCTTTCTCCTTCACAGTGGTCAGTTAACCAATAACATTTCATTAAGCAACTGCTTGTTTGACTGTGGCATCACCTATGAATATTCTGAGGAGAAGTTGGTGGGACACGAGGAGAGGGGACTTAGGGACTTATCTAGCTACATAATCTGTTGTCAGTTTGAGACTTTCGGATAAAGGGGTGGAATTCAGCTTGTCAATCAGGTCGCAGCTTGATGGCCTCATTTGGAGGCGCTAAGGAGATAAATAGCTCACTGGAAGCAGGACACATGCTCACTCCCTGTGAGACATTCTTGGTGACATGCCGCATGGAGACAGGCTCATGGCAGCCAGAGCCTCGGAGCTGGAGGAGCCACGTGGAGACCCACGCCAGCGCTGAGATGCTCCCACCACCCCTGGATTCACAAGACTCTCCACCCACTGGGCTGTAATTTTCCTGCACTCAACATCATTGCATGGCAGCGCAAGTCTAGAGAGGAATTTATGGACTAATATCGACATATAGAGTAATGTTGGACTTATGGATTTCATCTGGACTGGGCTGGGATGTTTTCTCAATATACAATTGCTCTTTTATATAAAACTCTTTCTTATATACTTATGAGGCTTCCTAGATTTGTTTCCCTAGTCTAGTCTACCTAGACTAACACATTAGTAAAGAGGAAATAGAGTGCTCAAGGGCCGAGCGAGGGGAAAGTGGCCCTGCAGGTAGCACTTGAAGTGGCAGGATGTTTACAGGGGTGACTTCCATAGCCTGGGATCATTTAAAATCTTTGAGCAGGTTCATGATTGGACATAAGGAATGTGACCAGACTTGGGATTAGTCCTTGATAACTTGGAAACACAGACAGACCAAGGACCCCACATCTGAGAAAAACACCAAGACAGAGCTCTTTTGAGAGCAACTCACTAGAGACCTTACCTGCTTTGTCGGGCACTTTTCTCTGTACTTTCTACATAAATCGTGCTTCTTGCTTGTGATCAGTGAGTCCATTCTTCAGTTCATGAGTACAAGAATCCCTGAACCCACCAAACTGGTGCAACAGGGGAGTCCTTCAATTAAAGAATCATATCCCACATCTCTGTCTTGCATTTAAGAGAGAAATACAGCTCTGAAAGTGGAAGAAACCATGAGTTGTTGCTGCCTTTAAGTCTTTCTTTGCCTTCAACTAGACCAAGAACAGTTCCAAGTATGATGCCATGACCAGTAAAGGCTTCTTGTTGAGTTCAATATGACAGATCATCACGAGGGATTACTGAGGACACTGCTTGCATTGCTCTCTGTGGATCAGACCCCAGTTTCAATTGCTCTGAATGAGTAAAATGGACTCTTTTCACAGCTTATTTATTGTTCTCTCCCCTCACTCCATTCCTTTCTTTAAAATGGCAGTCAGACTTTCATGCCTCTGGTTTAAAATAAAACCAGGGAATGAAAATAGCTAAGACAATACAGAACCATTTACGCCACATAAAATGCAGGACTTGGGAAGTATCTGCCCAAACCAAATCCCATACCTTCCAGAAGATTCCAACTCACAGTAACCATATGGGACACAATAGAAATCCTCCTGAGGGGTTCTGAGGCTGTGAAATTGTATGGCAATAGACAGCCTTGTCTTTCTCTTAAGGAGAGGCGGGTGGTTTGAACTGCTGAATTTGCAGTGAGCAGTGCAATGTATAATCCATGATACCACAGAGGCTCTGTAGTTATGAGATACCATGATTGGGAAGCCTAAAGGAACATGAAAGACAATCTGTCTGAATTTCAGGGGAATGGCTCTAGGCAGACGCCCAGTGAGTCTTGAAGGCACCCCAACAATTGATTTCCAAGTCGTGGCTCATCTGTATGGACGATGTCTGTTTTCCTCGTGATTGCTCACCAGATATGGCCCATGGCACCCCGCAAACTTCCGCTCTAGACTGAGACAATGAGTTCTGAGTCCCATCCTTGGATAGGACTTTCTCTCCTCCTTTTAAGTTAGATTTTTCCTTGGCACTCTCCCTCAGCAGTCAGATTTTTTTTGTCAATCATGAGTAAGAATGTATATTAAATTGCCCAGTTTCAATTACTGTATCATTTTCCTCTTTTGATTGGATTCTGACTGCCACAGAACCATAGAATTGAGGTTAGCAACCACATCTTGATTAGAACTAGAAGCTGCCGGGGCTAATCACTGGGGCAATAGAGGAGAATCCCAGAATGCGAAGTTAAATCAAAGGGATGAAGATAGGTGTTCAAAAGTTAAGTCTTTCTTGAAGGAGCAAAAGTCGTTAGAGTGCGCAGGCAAAGTCTTTGACCAGATCTGAGAGGGTTACAGTTGGATGCAGCAAAGCCTCTCCACATTGATCCGTGAACTCCAACAACAGTGAAGCTTTCTTCCACTGACTGCTGTGTGGTCCTTAGGTGCCCTTGAGTCAGCTCCAACTCAGAGTGACTCTGGGTAGCACAGCAATGCATTGCCCTGCCCTGCACCATCATTACAATTTTTACTGTGCTGTGCCCATTGACTGTGCCACTGGGTGGCACTTTGCAACCTGAGCTACTCATCTTCAACCATTAGAACAGGCAGTATTCTGCTGCTTTTCAGAAGATGTTCAGTGACTGGTCTCAGATGTGGATGACACCTCCCTTCTTTCTAGTCTGTTCATAGGCTGGCTCTTCTACTGAAATCCAGCCCCATGGGCTTCTGCACAGTTTCTAGCATCGCAACATCATTCAAGACACCACAGTATGGCAAACCGACAGATAAGCCTGGATCATAACTTATGAAATTATGATCTATACATTTATGAAGACAGGCATAAGTAGAAAAGCAATGAACAATATCCAAGGTTCTAGAGATTAATAACACAAGCTACCTCCTGATCAGCAAAAACCTTGGGACTCTGAGTCACAAAGCCCCAAGATTCTAGTTCCCCTTGTTGTTGTTTAGTTATTTGCTTTATATGTATACTACATACTGTGTTAGTCAGGGTTGACTAGACAAACACATTCACAGACACTCAAATGTGTATAAAAAAGAGCTTTATTTAAAAGAGATAATATATATTGAGAAAGCATCCCAGTTCAGTCCAGATCAAGTCCATAAATCCGATATTAGTCCATATGTCTGATACCAATACATACATTCCTTTTCAGACTCACAAAACACATGGCAATGCAGAAAGATCACAGGCCAGTGGGTGGAAATTCTTGTGGATCCAGTGACAGTGGAAGCATCTCAGCACTGGTGTGGGTCTCCACGTGGTTTCTCCAGCTCCAGGGATCTTGCTCCATGAGGCTTGTCAGCAGGAAGACGAAGCAGGGAGTCTATGTCTGGATAGCAGGGAACTATTTATCTCCTAGTTGCATCCAAATGAGGTCATTGAGCTGCGACCCAATTGACAGGCTAGTCTCCACCCCTTCACTCATAATAGTCTCAAATTGACACCAGATGATGTAACTACCACAGATACCTCTTCCAAGCATATTATGTCCATGACAAGAATCTTGCTCTAGTAATAAGACAGACCTCCTATGATTTTAGAAATGCCAAAGGAAGATAACTGAGTACAAGGTGGGGCCCATTATGATTACATAAAATAAAAGCTCAGATTGTGCAGTTACATATTAAAAGAAATGCTGCCTGCAGAAGACTGGCTAACTTGAGGAAATTCATAATAAAAATTAACACATTTACTTTTCTGAAGAGCTCCTATTGCTGGTTTGAAGGTCAATTAAAGGATAGCAGTCTAAAGATACCCATGTGTGGATTTGTAAATGTTAACTCTCTGAGCCTCATTTGAAATGGAACACATGAACATCAAGCATGCTGAGTAAATAAAGAAATAGATTTTAATGGATTCTTTCTACCTTGAGTAAAACATTCTTTCATTGCCTTTTCAAAGGTTTATGCTTTAATTTGAAAAAGCAGTGTCCTTTATGCCATCAATTTTCACAAAGACTCAAAAGAAACTTAACAAACATCAGTTTTCTTTTTTTTTTTATGCTTGTAGTATTTATTCATTCATTTCATAAAACTCGTTATACTTTTTTTTTTTTTCTTTTTTTTTTTTTTTTAAACATTTTATTAGGGGCTCATACAACACTTATCACAATCCATACATAGACATACATCAATTGTATAAAGCACATCTGTACATATTTTGCCCTAATCATTTTCTTTTTTTTTTTTTTTCTTTTACATTTTATTAGGGACTCCAACAACTCTTACCACAATCCATACATATACATACATCAATTGTACAAAGCACACCCATACACTCCCTGTCCCAATCACTCTCAAGGCATTTGCTCTTCACCTAAGCCCCTTGCATCAGGTCCTCCTTTTTTTCCCCCCCTCCCTCCCTTTTCCCCCCTCCCACATATGCCCTTGGTAATTTATACCTCGTTATTTTGTCATATCTTGCCCTATTCGGGGTCTCCCTTCCCCCCTTCTCTGCTGTCCCTCTCCCAGGGAAGAGGTCACATGTGGCTCCTTGTAATCAGTTTCCCCTTTCCAACCCACTCACCCTCCACTCTCCCAGCATCGTCCCTCACTCCCTTGGTCCTGGAGGTATCATCCACCCTGGATTCCCTGTATCTCCAACCCTCCTATGTACCAGTGTACAGCCTCTGTCCTATCCAGCCCTGCAAGGTAGAATTCGGATCATGGTAGTTGGGGGGAGGAAGCATCCAGGATCTGGGGGAAAGCTGTGTTCTTCATCGATACTACCTCACACCCTAATTAACCCATCTCCTCTCCTAAGCCCCTCTATGAGGGGATCTCCATTGGCTGACACTTGGGCCTTGGGTCTCCACTCTGCACTTCCCCCTTCATTTAATATAATATATATATACACATACATATATACATATACACATAAATACACATACATACACACACATATTTTTTTTTTTTGCATGATGCCTTATATCTGGTCCCTTGGGCACCTCGTGATCGCACTGGCCGGTGTGCTTCTTCCATGTGGGCTTATTTGTTTCTGAGCGAGATGGCCGCTTGTTCACCTTCAAGCCTTTAAGACCCCAGACACTATCTCTTTTGATAGCCGGGCACCATCAGCTTTCTTCACCACATTTGCTTATGCACCCATTTGTCTTCAGCGATCCTATCATGGAGGTGTGCAGTCAATGATATGATTTTTTGTTCTTTGATGCCTGGTAACTGATCCCTTTGGGACCACTCGATCACACAGGCTGGTGTGTTCTTCCATGTGGACTTTGTTGCTTCTGAGCTAGATGGCCGCTTGTTTATCTTCAAGCCTTTAAGACCCCAGTCACTATCTCTTTTGATAGCCGGGCACCATCAGCTTTCTTCACCACATTTACTTGTTCACCCATGTAGGCTCCAGCTGTTGTGTCGGGAGAGTGAGCATCATAGAGTTCCAATTTAATAAAAGAAGGTATTCATGCATAGAGGGAGTGTTTGAGTAGAGGCCCAAGGTCCTTCCGCCACCTTAATACTTGATCTATAAATATAGACACAAAGATCTATTTCCCCAACCTCCTATATATATTTGCATGTACATGTCTTTGTCTAGACCTCCATGAATGCCCTTTGACTCCTAGCTCTTTCCTCCATCTCCCTTGACCTTCCTCCTGCCCTACTACCATGCTTCATTGCCACCTGGGCTAGAGTATACCTCTTCTCTAATCAACCTTACCCTTGATCATTTCCCACCAGGCCTGCCACTCCCCCTTCTCTACCCTTTGGGGTCCCATGTTTTTCCCTTGTCCCTGGGTTTGTTAACACCACTTCCTTACCCCCCCTACCCCCCACCCCAAGTCCCCCCGGAACTGTCGGTCCCGTTGTTTTTCCTCCCGATAGTTCATCCAGCCTGTCCTATTCAGACAGACCTGTGGAGTCACTAACATGCACGAAAACTAGACAGAGGAACACAAAGCAACAGTATATAACCGGACAACAAAACAACCAAGACAAACCACTGAAAAAGAACAGAACAAAACAGTTCACAAGAGAAAAGCTTGTAGTTAGTTCAGGGATCTTTGCTGGCCCTTAGGAGCGTTTTCCAGTCCAGTCTGTTGGGGCACCACGCCCTGGCCCCAAAGTCCACTTTCAGCATTCCCTGGGGACCTTGCCACTCCATTCCCTTGCTGTTCCGCTGCACTCCCCCAGTGCATTGCCTCGGTGTGGTGGGATCAGGTCAGGTGCAATTCCCGCACTGTGTCTCCGGTGCTGTCCCCTGTATCGCCCTTAGTCACTGAGGGGCATCATGTCTCATAGTAGGGCCAGCCATGTTGTTCTCTCTGTGGACTGGCTGCTCTACTCAGGAACATCATCATCACGGCCTGGTGGGCCAGGCTGTGCTCCACTCTCTCCTCCTGCCCCTTCATCTGCTCCCGTGTGCTCTGGTCAAATATGACCATCTCCCATAGCTGCAGGGTCAATGTCGTCCTTTGGAACAAGTTCTTTTCGGGGGAGGGGCAGGAATCCACTTAATTTATGGTGCTGGGGCCTGCCTCCCAGACCTCTCCACCGGTTCCGTCCTCCACGCCGGGATAATGCATTCACACCTTGCGACACTGGGTTGAAGTCTGGTCCCACTTTCCCTGTGGAGATATAAACAATACCCTCCCCTTGGGTGGATTAATGCCCCATTTCTGTCATGCTGATTGTACTTACCTCAGGGGACTCATGTTGTACCTGTCCCTTTGGGACTGGCTTACCTCGCTTAGCATAATTCCTTCCAGCTCTTCCCATGAAATAACGTGTTTCATGTGCTCATCGGTGCTTTTCAATGCTGCATAATACTCCATTGTGTGTATGTGCCAAAGTTTGCTAATCCACTCGTCTATCGATGGAAACTTAGGCTGTTTCCAAGTCTTTGCTATTGTGAATTGTGCCGCAATAAACATTGGAGCGCATATGACTGGTCGTGTTTTATTTGCTGCTTCAACCGGGTATATGCCCAGTAGAGGGATGGCTGGGTCGTAAGGTAGATCGATTTCCATTTTCTTTAGGTATCGCCAGATTGCTTTCCACAGTGTCTGTACAAATCTGCACGACCACCAGCAGTGGAGGAGGGTTCCTATTTCACCACAGCCCCTCCAACACTTGTTGCTCTCTGATTTACTGATCTGGGCTAGCCTCAGGGGTGTTAGGTGGTATCTCATGGTTGTTTTGATTTGCATTTCTCTTATGGCAAGGGACTTCGAGCACTTTCTCATATATTTATTGGCCATATTGATCTCCTCTCTAGTGAAAGTTCTTCTCATTTCTTTTGCCCACTTCCTTAGGGGGTTAACTGTTTTCCTCTTTTTGCAGGTCATGATGGTGTTGTAGATTTTAGTAATGAGCCCTTTGTCTGACGTGTCATTACTAAAAATCTTCTCCCAGTCTGTGGGTTGCCTTGTCACCCTCTTGGCAAAGTCTTTCGAGGTGCACAGGTGTTTTATTCTTATTAGATCCCATTTGTCGATTTCCAGATCACCTGTGTGTGTCCCCTTCCCTGTTGCAGTGAGCCTATGTGCTCCCTGGGCCAGTGCTCTGAGATTAGTCCCAATTCCTTCCTTAATGGTCCTGATGGTTTGGGGTTTGACTTCTAGATCTGTGATCCACCTTGAGTGTATTCTTGTGCATGGGGTGAGGTAGACGTCTTGTTTCAACTTTCTACATGTGGATATCCATTGTTTCCAGCACCACTTATTAAAGAGGGCATCTGCTTCCCACTTGACGTTTTTGGGGCCCTTGTCGAAGATCAGTTGTCTATATGCTGATGATTTTACTCCTGGGCTTTCTATTCTTTTCCACTGGTCTGAGTGTCTATCATTGTGCCAGTACCATGCTGTTTTGACCACTGTAGCTGTGTAGTAGGCATTAAAATCAGGTAGGGCGAGTCCTCCAATTGTGTCCTTCTTCTTGAGGAGTTCTCTGCTAATTCTGGGTTTCTTCCCTCTCCATATGAAGTTGGTGGTCAGTTTTTCCAATTCTTTGAAGAAGGTTGATGGTAATTGGATTGGTATAGCATTGAACTTGTAGAGTGCTTTAGGAAGAACTGTCATCTTTACTATGTTCAGCCTACCTAACCATGAGCAGGGGAGCTTCATCCATTTGTGAAGGTCACTTTTGGTTTCCTGTAATAGGGTTTTATAATTATGCTTATATAGGTCTTTAGTATTTTTTGTTAAGTATATTCCTAGGTATTTCAGTTTGTTCTTGGCTACTGTGAAGGGTACTTCCCTCTTAATCGCCTCTTCCATGGCCCTGTCCGATGTGTATAGAAACCCTACCGACTTCTGTTTATTGATCTTGTATCCTGCTACTCTTCCGTATTCCTCTATTGCTGTAAGTATTCCAACTGTGGAGTTTTGGGGGTCTTCAATGTATAGGATCATGTCATCTGCAAATAACGATAGTTTCACCTCCTCCTCTCCCAACTGGATCCCTTTGATGTCCTTCCGCTGTCTTATGTTGTTAGCCAGAACCTCCAAAACGATATTGAATAGAAGAGGGGACAGGGGGCATCCTTGTCTTGTACCCTTTTTCAGTGGTATTGTTCTTGTCTTTTCTCCATTGACTATGATGTTGGCTGTTGGTCTTTCATAGATAGCTTGTATGAGCTTGAGGAACTTACCTTCCAATCCTATCTTCATGAGTGTTTTGATTAGGAATGGATGCTGGATGTTGTCAAATGCTTTTTCTGCATCTATGGATATTATCATATGGTTTTTATCCTTTTTCTTCTCGATGTGGTGAATGATATTGATGGATTTTCGGATGTTAAACCATCCCTGCATCGCTGGGATGAATCCTACTTGGTCGTGGTGAATGATATGCTTGATGTTCCTTTGTATTCTATTGGCCAATATTTTGTTAAGGATTTTTGCATCTATGTTCATTAGAGATATTGGTCTATAATTCTCTACGCTTGTGGGGTCTTTTCCCTGTTTGGGTATCAAAGTAATGCTGGCTTCGTAAAATGAGTTTGGGAGCTTGCCGTTCTTTTCTATGTTATGGAATACTTTGTGGAGGATCGGTGTCAGCTCTTCCCTGAATGTTTGGTAAAATTCTGCTGTGTAGCCATCTGGCCCTGGGGCCTTTTTCCTTGGTAGGTTTTTGATGACACTCTCTATTTCTTCCTTCGCTATGGGTTTGTTGAGGTTCTTGATCTCTGTCTCAGATAATCTAGGGATAGATTGTTTTTCTAAATATTTATCCATGTCTTCCAGGTTTCTGAATTCATTAGAATACAAACCTTCATAGTACTTTGTGATTATCCTTTTTATCTCATTGGGGTCTGTTGTTATTGCCCCCGATTCATCCCTCATCCTGGCTATTGATGATTGTTCCTTTCTATCTTTGGTAAGCTTTGCCAGGGGAGTGTCAATTTTATTAATTCGTTCATAAAACCAGCTTCTAGTTGCGTTAATCCTTTGCATTGTTCTTTTGTCTTCCCACTGGTTTAACTCCGCCCTGATTTTTATTATTTCTTTTCTCTTGCTATTGGAGGGGTAGTTCTGTTGACTCTGTTCTAGTTGTTGGAGGTTTTGTGTTAACATATCTGTCATACGCCTTTCTTCTTTTTTCATGTATGCATTCAGTGATATCAAGCTACCTCTGATAACTGCCTTTGCAGTGTCCCATAAGTTTTGATATGTTGTATGCTCGTTCTCATTAGTTTCTAGAAATTTCCTGATATCCTCTCTGATCTGGACCTTAACCCATTCATGTCGCAGGAGATCGTTGTTTATTCTCCAATTGGTGGCCCTTGCTTTTCTGGGTGCCCTTCTATTAATCTCCAGCTTTATGGCATGGTGGTCTGAGAAAGACGTCTGGATAATATCTATGTGTTTGAATTTACTCAGGCTGGCCTTGTGCCCCAGCATGTGATCTATTCTTGAGAAAGATCCGTGTGGATTGGAGAAGAATGTGAAACCTTTTGCTTTTGGATGAAAGGCTCTATAGATGTCTATCAGGCCCTGTTGCCTAATTACATTGTTTAGCTCTCTGGCCTCTTTGCTGAGCTTCTTTCCCTGTGACCTGTCTTTCTCTGATAGTGGAGTGTTGAAGTCCCCCACTATTATTGTTGTTTCCGTGATTTCTTCTGTCATTTTTTTAATAGTTTGTTTGACGAAATTTGCCGCACCATTATTAGGTGCGTAAATATTCAGTATGCTTATTGCTTCCTGGTTTACTGAGCCTTTGAGCATTATGTAATGTCCCTCTTTGTCTCTTTTTATGTTTTGGATCTTGAGATCCATTTTGTCGGAGATTAAGATAGCCACTCCTGCCTTCTTGGAGTTACCATTTGCTTGGTAAACTTTCTGCCAGCCCTTTATTCTCAGCATATGCTTGTCTGCTTGCTTAAGGTGTGTCTCTTGCAGGCAGCAGATTGATGGGTTATGTTTTCTAATCCAATCCTCCAGCCTCTTTCTTTTAACATATGAATTGAGCCCATTTGTATTCAAAGTGATTATTACAATCTCTGGCTTCATGGTTGCCATATTCTGTTTTGTGTTTTGGGTCTTTGCCTATCTTCCTTCATATCAGTGTACTGCGTTTGAGTGGAGGGTTTCTATCCTGTCCTCTTTTCCATCTGAGACCGTGTTGTCCTGGTACGTGTTGCTGGCATGTTGGCTTCTAGATGGAGATGGGATATATGGTGGTCTCCTGGAGGTTCTAGTTGGAGCTTGATCTTCTGGCCATAGTGAGTCAGCCAGTATGTTCTGCAGGGTCGGGTGACTTGCAGTATATTTTTTGAGTTCTTCCTTGTCCTGGAAGACCCTTATCTTACCCTCTATCTTAATGGATAACTTGGCAGGGTATAGGATTCTGGGGGAGGCATTTTTATCTTTCAGAATTTGGAAGATGCTGCTCCATTCTCTCCTCCTCTTCATGGTTTCAGCTGATAAGTCTGAGCATACCCTTACCTGCGCTCCTTTGTATGTGACTGTCTTCCTTTCTCTTGATGCTCGTAGAATTTTCTCTTTTTCCTCTAAGTTGGATAATTTTACAATTATATGCCTTGGCGTGTTCTTCTTGGTGTTTAGCTTAGCCGGCGTCCTCTCTGCTTCCTGTATGAGAGTCGGATTCTCCTTTGTTAGGTTGGGGAAATTTTCTTCCAGGAATTCCTTTGCTATCTTGGCGGTCGATTTGTGTGTTATGTTGTGTTCCGGTAGACCAATTATTCGAATATTTTTCCTCTTCATAGCATCTGTCATTGATCTCAGGCTGTCTTCTGTTTCTTTAATTTTCCTATCTGATTGTTTTTCTCGCTTGCTTCGTTTGTTTTGAGCGTCCTCGAGTTCACTGATACGGTTCTCAGCCTCCTCAAGCCTAGATATAGCTTCTGTGACCTTTTGTGTGGCCTCTGCTACCTCCTCTGTTAGTTTCTGCAGTTCCTTTTGGTGGATAGTATTCATCCCCTCTATTGTGGACTTCATCCCCTCTATTGTGCATTTCATCCCTTCTATCGTTGCATCCTTATTTTGGTTTTCTTCTCTTAGCTCCTGTATTACTGCAAGCAGAGTTCTGAAGATTTCCTTTTGTGGCTGATCTATATCTGTTTCTTCTATGAGTGACGTTAGGTCTGTTAAAGTGCCTCGTTTTTCTGATTTTTTTGTTGGGAGTGATGTGGTCTGTTGATTTTTCCTTGATCCTTTAATAGGCCCCATGCTTCTGGGAGACAGGAGTAACCTTATTGTGTGGAGGCTCAGGCCACTGTGCCGTCTCCTGGGGTGGCTGGGGCGGGCTGCGGCAGGCTTAGGGCTGGCACTGGGGACCCAATAGGGCCCCAGGTGGTGAGAGCTGGCTGGAGCTCACTGAGGGCTCCTCAGGGACTGCAAAGCCTAGACTGCAGGTGGAGTGTTTGATCTGCCCGGGCTGGACACTGCAGGGAACAATGGTGTTCGCTCTCCGCCCTTTTGGCGCGAAACCGCAGGGGGTAATGGCGCCCTTCCTCTGCTCAGGCTCAGAGTCGCGGCCGCCGGGGTCCCCGCAGCACCCTGGGGAGGGCACCTACTCTTGTGCCTTGCGCAGGGGGGGGCCCTTGGTGGGCAGACTCAGCAGCGCGGGGCGCGGCGCTCCGCGGAAGCTCAGGGTCCGGGACAGGCGCGGGTTGGGCTATGGCTCCTGTTGGCGGGAAGTGCTCAGCGCAGGGTCCCGGCCAGGAGTGGAGCTGGCGCTAGGCTGCCAGGGGCTGGCGGGGGCGGGCGGGGGTGGGAGGCCAGCGCACGGAGGGCAGGTGGAGAGGTCCGCGGCAGCGGTGCGGGTGGATGGTCCCCCGTGGGGGTCGCCAGACAACCCGCGGGTCCGCTCCCCTGAGCTTGGATGAATGGAGGGAGGGACGTGGGCCCGAGGGCAGATCGCTGCCCTGCGGGGAGAGGGGAACTGCGGGAGAGGAAAGCTTCTCTCCCAGTGGAGATCCGCGTATGGGGAGTGGGGAGTGGGCCGCTGGAGTAGGCAGGGCAGGCAAGTGGCTCTGGGCTGGCGTCCGTTTGGGGATGGAGCCTAAGCCGGTCGCCAGTGAGCTCACGTCAGCTTAGTGGCCAGAGATGTCCCACTAGTCCGGTCCTCATTGACCTAGACCCCTGCTCCGGACAAATACGTGGGGTAGGACTGGGGTGCTGTCCCAGGGGGATATTTCACTCACCAGACTCTTACTATTCAGCTACCTGGTCGCCAATCCCGCTTTGTTTGGAGGAGCTCTCAGAGTATGCGGGTGTCCCTGTCGGCCATCTTCCCCCTCTCGCCCATCAGTTTTCATATATGATTTCATGGAGTCTCATGTGTGTGATGGATGTAGATAAATGCTTAAATTTTTGAAGCTATGATTTATGTCAGAAAATATACGGTTCCCTGTTCATTCTGAACTTTTCTAAGTCTTGTCACTGGAGCCAACAAGTGATCAAAAATAACCCAGAAGCTGAGTTTCCAGTGAATTACTCCACAGGGTAGATATTTTGCCCCAGAATTCATTGATAATGCTTTATTACCAATCCTTTGCTTTTTATTATTTTAATCATTTTACTGGGGGCTTGTACAATTCTTATCACCATCCATACATACATACATACATTGTGTCAAGAGCATATGTACATTTGTTGCCATCATCATTCTCAAAACATTTGCCTTCTACGTGGGTCCTTAATATCTGCTGCTCATTTCCCCCTCCCTCCTCACTCTCCCTAACTCATGAACCCTTCATCATTCATAAATTATTATTTTGTCATATGTTACACTGTCCAACATCTCCCCCTGCCTTCTTCTCTGCTGCCCATTCCCCAGGAAGGATGCTATACCTAGATTCTTGTAATCAAATCCCTCTTTCTACCCCCCATTCTCTCCACCCTCCAGGCATCACCACTCTCAGTACTGGTCCTGAAGGAGTCTTCTGTTCTGGATTACCTGTGTTTCCAGTTGCTATCTGTACCAATGTACATCCTCTGGTCTAGCCAGAGGGGATCATGGTAGTGGGGGGGAGGAAGCATTTAAGAACTAGAGGAAAGTTATGTTTCATCGTTGCTACTCTGCACCCTGACTGGCTCATCTCCTCCCCACAACCCTTCAGTAAGGGTTGTCCGGTTGGCTACCAGTGGGCTTTGAGTCTCCACTCTGCACTCACCCACATTTTCAAAGATAAGATTTTTTGGTTCCTTGATGCTTGATACCTGATCTCTTCGACAGCTCATGGTCACACAGGCTGGTGTGTTTCTGACATGTGAGCTTTGTTGCTTCTGAACTAGATGGCCAATTGCATATCTTCAAACCTTTAAGACCCCAGATGCTATATCTTTTGATAGCTGTGCACCATCATCTTTCTTCACCACATTTGCTTATGCACACGTTTGTCTTCATTGATCACATCAGGGAGGTGGGCACCCATTGATATGATTTTTAGTTCTTTGATGTCTGATAACCGCTCCCTTCTACACCTCATGCTCAGACAGACTGGTGTGATTCTTCCATATGTACTTTGATGCTTCTCAACTAGATGGCCACTTGTTTATCTTCAAGCTTTTAACACCCCAAATGCTATATCTTTTAATAGCCGGGCACCGTCAGCTTTCTTCACCACATTTGCTTATGCACATATTTTTCTTCAGCAATCGTCAGGAAGGTGTGCATCCTGGAATGCCAATTTAATAGAACAACGTGTTGTTGTGTTGAATAATGCTTGAGTGGAGGCCCAATGTCCATCTGCTGCCTTAGTACTAAACCTATAAATATATGCACATAGATCTGTTTCCCTACACTCATATAAATATATTTACATATGTACATTCCAGTCTTTAGACCTCTATAAATACCCTCTGTCAATTTTTATTTTCCTTTATCTTTTTTTTAAACAACATTAAGCCAAATGCCAAGATACCTGAGGTCCCATCTCAACTCTCCCTCTCATTTGATCCACAACTTTAGCAGTTCATCCTATCCTCAAGCCTTGCTTTCCTTGACGAAAAATGTGACAGTCATGTCATGTTCCTAGAGTCTCAGGTATGAAAACCTTCTGAGAAGTTGAGTTTTATGAAAATTGTTGCTACTACCGTGACCTAGTAAAGAAAAGTAAAGCATAATACCATTTATATATGAAGACCTACCTCGTTGCAGGTCAATTGCAAAAGACTTTCATTATTGAGAGGGAAGGCTGATTTGTGGAGAGAGAGACCCTACACATTTGTAAGCACGTGCTTACCATGCTCCATGGATACTTGGGTAGTGGAAGGAGGTGTTGACGACGCATCAGAAAACTTGCACTCTAGGCTGCTCCTTTCCCTGACTAACAGAAGTTTCCGTTCTCGCAGGAGCCTCGAGGTGACTGGATGATGGACAGGCAGTTTGGCTTGTCTGCTGCCCTCCATGCCCAGTGCCTTGTGTTTCTTAGATGTAGGCTGGCTGGTACGTGTGGATTCCCACCTGGAGTTCATTCTCTAACACTGTGCTTTTTACGGAATGGTCCCTCTAAGGGTTGATCACTGCAGACTTGTCCCCTCTCTTTGGCACCATCCTTTTGTGCCTTTGGTGGGTAAAGCCCCTTTTTGACCACCTCATACCTTAATACTTGTGAGGACTTTTTTAGAAAAAAGTGTAAATGCCATAACGTTGAGAACAGGACTATGTTTTATGGTGTTTTCAAAAACTGATTTCTTGGAATGATATCATCAGACCACTCCTCCAGGTGCCTCTGCGTGCCTGACACTTCCCGCTTTGGGGGTAGCAGCCAAAGACATTGACCTTTTTGATTAAGGCTATTTTTTTTATTCCTTATAGGGTATTATATCTCCAGTCCTTGTCATCATGCATTACTAACTGTGGTTATATCTGTGCTTGATATCTCAGTGGATCTTCCCGGTCCCATTAAATACTACCCCAGAAATGCGAATGACACAATCCAACCTCAAAATTGGCCCTGGCTCTGAGTGACCCTACGTACAACAGAACGAAACATAGCCCTGCACCATCCTCACATTAGAGCCAGGGTGGCCTCATGGATTACAAGTTTGGCTGTCAACCACAAGGTCAACAGTTCAGAACCACCAGCTTTTCCAGGGGGTGGGGGGAAGATAAGGCTTTCTGCTCCTGTAAGAACCCTACAAGGGAAGTTTTACCCTGCTATATAGGGTCATTCTGAATCAGATTTGACTTGATGATCATGAGTTTGGTTTTTTTTTTGTTTTGTTGTTGTTTCTCTCTCTCTCTCTCTCTCTCTCTCTCTCTCTCTCTCTCTCTCTCTCTCTCTTAACTTGGTAAGAAAATTAAAAGATAACCAAGGGATGCTCTCTGTACTTTGAGCTGATGGTATAGCCAAGTTCATTCTGACACACAGCAACCTTATGTATAACAGGATGAACAATTATAATTTTTTGGAAAAGCTATTAAATATCCTCCTTCTTTTTCTAACTTCAAAATAAATAAATAGATACATATATAGATATATAAATGGCCAAAATTCCAGGCCTGAAGAATGATTACAGACCACAGTCTCTGGGTTCTCACAAATCTTTGTCAGACTAATAAGTCTGTCCATTTTAATTATCTGAGTTTTGTTGCCCATTTATCTGCCAGCTATGCTGGTAACATTTGTGATCTCTTTCAGAGTGGTCAGCAGGGGGCGCAGAACACCATTTAGTTCTTTCTTAGGGTCATACACGCTGAGGTTTCTGGGTCTGTCAGTCTACTGGGCTAATTATTTCCACGTGTCACTGCTTCTTGTTGTGTTGCTGTTCTTTGCTTTAGATGGAAGACACCAATACTTCCACCTTACATCGCTGCATCGAAAACTTCTAAGACTCCACCTACTGCCTACCAATGTAGGATGTAGCATATTGTCTTTGTGGGCCTTGTTCTGCCAATTCATATTGGTGCAGCCTGCATCCAAGCCTCTAAATCTAGAGATTTATTCCCTCAATGTGCTTGGTTATGACTGAGGCATTAGCTCACTGTGTTTCCTCTTTAATATACATGGAGATATTTATAGCACTACAAATAGGCGTGCAGAAAGTTTTATAAATTACATATAATTCAGCAGCCTTCTTGTGCATATGGGCGTTTTATGATATTGAAAACTTCAGAGTTAAGAGGGACACGAGAAGTCATCTAGTTTACCTCTTCATAAAGAAGAGGTATATCTTCTATATATCATTTTATATAGTTGGAACCATAGGTCTTGAAAAGGGAAATAATTCAAGTTCATATAAAAATGCAGAAATGGAACTGATCTCACTGCGATAATTCCCTTGCCTTGTGAGGGTCCAGTGATTCTGTTTATACATACCAGGTTCAGGGAGTTTTCTAAGACCACATCATCAGTTATAGCTGGTTCCAAGGTTAAAGGTCCACTTAATGAACCGGACTTCCCCTTAAAGAAGCTGCTACATATGAAAGGAACTGACACACTGATATGCTCCTTTGGACGTTAAGCCATAAGGGCCTATTGAGAATGGAAGAGGAGGACTGTTACCCCAAGGTGGCTGGTCTGAAAGTCACCGGACATCAGTTCCAATGTGTCTTGCTTTTGAGGCTGCCGTATAGGAAGTTTCAGACTCCCTTATATTTGCTACTTTCATATTTTCTTTGCTTTTTAAGACATGTCTGTAGACATAGTTCTGCTGTAGTGAATTAGTGTTACTGAATTGTGTGTCCTGTGTCTAACCCTTACTGTTTTATTAAACAAGATTCAGTCACTTGAGCTTTTAATATGCATGAGTGAACACCCCATGCATTTTAGTCTAAAACTTTCTGCATGTTAATATCCCCCTTATGGCAATAGTATTTTAAATCCTGTATCATTGACTAGTGTAGTGATACTATTAGAAATACCAAAGTCCCTGTGGAGATTAATTATATTATCTCTAAAAAATCTAGTAATGTTGCCACAAAAGTGGAACACGAGTCTATATAAATGGAATACATATTACTGGATATTGAGCTCACACATTACTGTAAATCCTAACCCAAGTTCAATCAGTTTTTATCCTGCAGCTTTGCTCGATATTTGCTTTCATAAAGGGATCACAGAAGACATGGGTGCTATAGCAGTGCGAGGTGAAGAAATCAGAAGATGCCTGGCTATCAGAAAGAGTAGCATCTGAGGTCAAAAAAGCTTGTCTTAAAACAAGCAACCATCTACATGAGTTATCAATAAAGTCCACCCAGAATGAGCATGTCAGCCTGGGTCATCTAAGGACTGTACATAATAAAATCCAAGATCAGTGGAAGGAATTGTATGAGAGCTTAAGTTCTGAGCAGCCAGTTTGCAGAAGGCTATTGAGGACAGTGAAGGTCCCAAACCCATTCGCAAACTTTTCACCAGGATTAAATCCCCATTAAATTCCCTCAGTCTATTGACCAGAGATGAGAATAACATTGCCTTCAGACACACTGCACCATATAGTGAATTCATGCACATATTACCCAAAGCCAAGTTCACTACCATCAAGTCTATTCCAACTCATACAAACCTTATAGGATGAAATAGAACTGCTTCCATGGGTTCCTGAAACTACATCTTTACTGGAGTCGGGGAGTAGAGTCTCTCCTTTCTCCACAGAGTAACAGCTGATCTTGAACTGCTCACCTTGTGATTAGCAGGCCAACTCTTAACCCAGTATACCTTCCTGACTCCTAATGCAGACATAGTTAGGATAGAGTTGAATGTTTTACCATTTGATTTCCATTTTAACTCATTTTGAATTTGATTTAATTTTTATTATGTTCTGCCTTCTTTTGGATTAGGTCTTTCTGCGTTTTATTTTATTATTATTTTTATGTATGTGTAACAATAACTAGATTCATTGCTTCATAATGTTATATCAGGAGAGGTTGGGGTGGGGGCAGTGGGCAACTAATGATGAGTATGGAAATGTTCTAAAATTCATTATAGTGATGATTGTACAACTCTCTTTAAATAGAGTCAAATAAAAAAATAGATTCGAACTACTCAATTGTACAGTACATGACTTTCATGCCAAAATGGCTAAAGCGAAAGATGAACAATTATAATTTTTTGGAAAAGCTATTAAATATCCTCCTTCTTTTTCTAACTTCAAAATAAATAAATAGATACATATATAGATATATAAATGGCCAAAATCCAGTTTTCTCTTCCTCAATCCATTACGGTCACAAAGCTATACTTATCTCAAATCCTACTATACTTTGAGTTAATGTTATTAGCTAATATATGTATTTGTTCATCCATTGAATTAATCTGTATTTTTAGTCTATCGAGAGAAAGAGGAATATTGCACAGAAGTAATCTGACTCTGTTCTGCCCTGTGCTGTTAGCCTGGACCAGTGCAGATTCACAGAGTCAGCAAGCAAGGCTTACCCTGCTTTATGATGTTCCCAATCAGAGAGTAAGTAAGTCCTGTTGGTGGAATCATTGGGATCATTTGTCCCTCTGAAATTAAATTCTTTATTCATTTAACCAGATCTTATTATCATCAGGTCTTGAGACTGAGCAGGAGAAATAAAATATCGCAATATTATCATTAAAGCTAATAATCTAGTTCAATTTTCTAAATATATGCCTTACTGTTTGCCATCCGGTTTTGTCTCACACAGAAAACTCTCCTCAGAAGCTATAGCTTGTTTGTGAGCTTTCAATATTTCAATATCTGCCCGCCTTTATTAATTTTCTCATATTTCCAAATTGCATTTTACCTTAAAAGGTAAGATAGTAACCATTTTCATCACCTATGAAATATAGCATATTCTAGAATCAGAAAGAAAAAATTAAGGAGCTAAGATGCCAAGCCAAGACAATTAACCTTGGCTTACCCCTATCTTCATACACTTTACCTGTCTTAATTTCCTAGGACTGTTCTAATCATTGTACCCCAAAGGGGTGACTTTAAAGTACAAGAATTTATTGTCTTGTGGTTTTGAAAATGAAGAGTCCAAATTCTAGTTGGGCTAGGTTCTCTTCCCATGTGGGGGCAAGGGCAACGTTCCTTGCCTCCTTCCATTCACATGACATCTGTCATTCTCGGCATGCATTTGTCTCTATTTGGGTGGTGTTTATTTTTATTATAAGACACTACTTAGATGAGATTTGATTAGGGAACCACCTACTCTGTTATGATCTCATTAACAAAGCAAAAACCTATTTTCAAACAGAGTCATATTCCCATCAAACAGAAATGAGTATTTCAATATAACTTCTTTTAGGGTACTCAAATCAATATATACATGATTCTTCTTGGTCCCAGCTTTTTGCCATCTTGAACTATTAAACTGTTTGTTATAACAAAAATAAAAAACATCCAATACAATACTGTATATTAGATGGTAAAACAAATGTCAGACAATAATGAGAAGAAGAATAGTGTAATTTCCTACGATTACTTTTTAAATGAATATTTACCTTCATATTCGATGTTGTGAGTTAGGTGCTAGATTAGGAAACTTTTTCCAGTCCTTTTAACCACAGTTTCTCCCTGTGCACTGTGTGCCCTCATACTAGTCTACCCTACAAATTAGAAAGTCAGACTCCCATTCTTAGGGAAAAAACTAGTCTAGTCTGCTGTTTTGTCTTGTTGTATTCATCCAAGCCCAGGGTGTCGCACCTACACTAGCCCTCTGGTAGATCCTTTCACATAACTTTGATCTACTTGCACTGTTCACCACGTTTATATTATTAGCTTACGGTCTATCTCCTCTAGTCAGATACTGAGGATGATGGAGTTGGGAATGATGCCTGATTTGCTCCTTAATACATATTTAGCACCATGTCAGGTGTTCATCAAATGAATATTTTTACAGCTGTGGATATGTAATCCTTTCCCCCCAAGATCTTGATGGGCTTAAGGTAGGATATACTCACATAAACACAGGCCCCCTAAGGTACAATAGTCACAAGGTAAAAGTCACGTATAGTTAGTGCTGAAATGACAAAGTCTATAGGGAGACCGTAAGAAGAGAACTTAGTAGACGTGAATTAGTGGGGCGATCAGTAAAAAAATATCACAGACTTTTCTCTTTGATGTAAACCTAAAAGAGTGCTCAGCATCATAGAGCGTGACAGTGAATAGAGAGGGCATCTTCCCATCAGAACAAACTCTATGAATTGAGGAGCCATGACATAAGAGCACTGACGTATTGAGGGAACTAAGCAGGTGAGAGGGAGCCATTAAGGTTTATTCGAAAGCAGAGAGACAGGTATGATGGAGCTGAAAAAGAGATGGCTACTGACTCTAAGAAAAACTATCAAGAACACTTCTGCTGATGATCCCATAGGAGACATCTCTAGGAGAAAGGCAATTGACAGGATAAGAATGGCACAGCTAAAAACTGGGGGATATGAAAACTTGTAGTGCATTAAGTAGGACCGTGGTGATGAGATTTATTCCAACTAAGCTTATGCCCTGGTTGAGTGGAAGTAATGAGAACTAAGCTTGGAGAATGCTATTGGAAGATTATTATCCAGATGGAATACATTACTTATGGAATGTGCTCCTTTAAGACCCTTTACGTGAGGTTGATGGTATCACGTTTGTAAGTGAGAGACATTTGAGGTGAGGTAACAACAAGGAAGGAGAGCCACAGATACACACAGATGACCTGAAGGAAACCTGGGAGCATGAAGCCTGACCTCAGGGAACAGTGGAACAGGGAGACATGGAGAAGAGGAGAAAAGCATGCATATTTGAAAGAAAAATATGTTTGAGATTTCTACAAAAACAGTGCTCTATTTCTTTTTATAAATATAGTTTATTCAAAAGATACCTTCTGAATATTTACTATCTTCAAGCCTATATTTTTTAAAATGAATTATTTGTTTATTATCATTTTATTTGGAGCTCTTAAGGATATTGTACTCATTCATAATTCAATTAGATAACACATAATTGAACAATTACTGCCACCATCTCTTTTAGAGCATTTTCTTTTTTCTTGAACTGGTTCATATCAGCTCCCCTTTATCCCCTCCCTCCCCCAGAAGCCCTATTTTTTGCCATATCTTACACCATCCACTGTATCCGTTCCCCTAAAATTCTGTCATTCATCCCCCTCAAGTGGGGTAATGCAGCCATCTTTGCCCTTGGTTCCCCCAAACCCCCAAGGAGTCATTACCTTTTCCAATGGGTTTATCTGTCTTGGATTTCATGCATCGAATGATCTTCATTGTACAAATAAATACTGACAGGTCTAACCAGCTAAATAAAGTAGAACTGTGATCATAAAAGTAATGGGAGGAAATATTAAAGAACTTGAGGATAGTTATGGATTTCATCAATGCTATACTGCACGCTGGATATATCTTCCCTCCTGTTTGCCTTTCTGTGAGGTACTGTCCAATTATCTCACAGGTGGGTTTTGGGTCTTCGCTTTGTCTATGGTTCTTCACATCAACTGACTTACTTGTTTTTAAACTTCTGATACCCATTCCCATCGACATCTCATGATCACATAGACTGGTGTACTTCTTCCATGTGGCCTTTGTTGCTTCTCAGTTAGATGGCTACTTGTTTAACTATAAGCCTTTATGACCCCAGATATTATATGTTTGGATGAAACACACAGCTATCATATATATATATATAGTATATAAATTATATATGCATTATAAATATCATATGTATACACCACAAAATATATGTGTTGATTAATATATGTGTGTATATATTTTTATATACCTATCTATATTTATACCTATATATATGATTATTACCTTCTAGTTCTTTCCCCTTTTTCTTTTCCTGCCCCACTATTATGTTGCCCATAATTCACTTCCAGTTATTCCTTTCAGATACAATTCAATTGATCACACATCCTGAACGCTATAACCTTCTTCCCATCGATTTTATATCCTTTGCTAATCTGCTGTTCCTGCCGTTATTGGCCCCTCACCCCTGCCCACACCTCCTCCTCTTCCAGGACCCCACCCCCCAAACTTTGGTCCCATTGCTGTCTCCTTGGGATTACCAAGATTAGTGAGGTAAAACTAGACCTAAAATAGTGGGAGGAGAACATTTTAAAGAACAAGAGGATAGTTGTTTGCTTCATCAGTGCTATACCATATCCTGGATATATAATCCTTTCCCTGTGGCTCTTTTGTGAGCGACTGTCCAATTGTCTTACAGGTGGGCTTTGGTCACCACCTTGCCTACATTCCTTCACATCAATTTGATTACTTGGTTTTGAACTTCTGATATCTTTTCCCAATGACAGCTCATGATCACCGAAGCTAGCATGCTTCTTCCATGTGGGCTTTATTACTTCCTTGCTAGATGGCCATTTGTTTGACTTTAAGACCCCAGATGCTATATCTTTTCATTGCTAGGCACCATCAGCTTTCTTTACCACATTTACTTATGCACCCATTTTGTCTTCAATGATTGTGTTGGGATGGTGAATATCCTACATTGCCACATTATTAGAACAAACCATTCTTGTACTGAGGTAGGAATTAAGTAGAGGCCCAAAGTCAATCTTCTTCCCTATTATACTTACTCATGGAAAGTATTGAGCACCTGTGGATAGGGGAAGGGATGGAGGGAGGGGGGGAAGGGGAAAAGAAAGCTATAATGACTGAATAATTCCACTTAAAGGGAGCGAACATCAGAATTTAAGGAGACTGGATCCCTGGGATGGTGTAAGTTGAGGCAAATGATAATAATATCCTGAGGGTTCGGGGGATGGTATTGTGAGATAGGAAGGGGATAAAGGGGAGTTGATATCAAGGAGTTCAAGGAAAAAAATAAAATGTATTGAAAATGATGAGGGCAGCAATTGTACAATTATGCTTTATCTAATGGAACTATAGATTGCTATACTATCTGTAAGAGCTCCTAATAAATGTCTTAAAAAGAGAGAAAAGAAAAAAAAACAAAGATAGAGACCATACAAGTAATGCCAAGGCTAGCTGTTGTGTTGTTGTTGTTCTGTGGCAATAAAAACCTTTTATCATCAGAGGTGTACTGTCAACAATTTCATCCCTTCATGATTTTTTCTTCTTTGCATTTCCACATTAACACTTGTTACAACCTAAACCTCCCACTCCCATTACTGAAGTCTTTCAACACACAGTAACTGGGGAGTATCTGAAATTGTAAGTGATCCAAAACCTTTTATCAAGAATTTATAAAGAACAAGATGTAACCAGTTAGCGAAACTGGTCTTAAGTTCAAGTTTTGTTTGCAACCTTCAGGAATAAGGAAAAACCCAAAATTTGAACTCAGTACCTTAGAGTTCATTCTGATGCACCGCAACTCTCTAGGGCGCCATAGAAATGCCCATATGGTTTATAAGGATGTAGATCTTAACAGGCACAGACGCCCACATCTGTCTCCCACAGAGCTGCTGGGAGGCTGGAACTGCCCTCCTGTCTGTTAGCAGCTGAGAACTTTCTTGATATGGAAGCCACCAAGTCTCCTGGAATAAAGATAGCAGGTGAAAGGATACCAAGTAAAGTTCCAAAATGGCTACACTTCAGTTACTCAGGCCTGCCCCATGTGCGCTTGGGCCCACCGAGAGGAAATCCCCTTCAGGTCAACAGGGTGAAGCACAGCCTCCTCCCACATTAATAGCAACCGAACAATGAGTCGCAGTGCTGATGGTTTCAGTGGCCCACTTCACTTAAAGGGATTTAACTGGAGCCCCATGACAGCCCACACAGCAGATCCTTTCCTGTCTAGTTGGCAGCCACCAGAAACAAGACTTCTGGTCCCACCTAAGGCGGAGTCTCTTAGGTTCATTCCTAGCCAGTTTTTTGATCTCTCAGAATCTACATCCATGGAGTCCCTCCCTCTTTGGAGCTTGCTCCTAAACTACAGGTGTCTCCTTTGAATGTATACCCTAACCCAAACTAGATCCACAATGAATGTTGAAAGAGAATTACATTAAATAAGGTTAGTGTCCAAGAGAGGGTAAAATCTAAGCGTTGAACTTACAGCTGAAAGTGTACAGGTTGAAGATGATGATGATGAAGGCACAGGAAAAGAGCTCCAACAAGAGGCATTAATACCCCTTTCTTCTCTTCAAGTCGCTGGACAGAAAGGGGCAGCCTGATTGCAAGAGACCTGGAGGTAGTTGGTCTCCAAATGCATTGAATGTAGCAGTATTTTGAATAGAAGTGTGAGGTAATTTGGCTCTTGAAAATGAGAGCTGCCAGAACGACGGACAACAAACCCAAGACCTAAATATGTTCCATGGGTGTCTATACAGGAGCTCTAAATATGCGTTACATCCCTACACTAGATGGTCAAATAATGAACTTCTTCTATACTTATGATTCTCACTGTACTTCCCAAAATGAGACAGCTCTCTTCCTTTCATAGGTTCTTGGTTGTACAAATTGTAGCAATTTCATATGCCAATGTCCATAACTTAGTGTGTCAGTTACATAATCTGTCACCTTGTGAAGGGGTGGAGGGAGTCTTGCCTGTCAATCAGGTCTCAGCTCGTTGACCTTATTTGGAGGCACAAAGGAGATAAATAGCCCACTGGAGGCCAGATACTCACTACATTTGACATTGCTGTTGGTAAGCCACATGGAGATGCACTGATGGAGCCAGAGCCCTGGAGCTGGAGAAGCCACGTGGAGACCCACGCCAGCTGAGTTCCTTCCACCAACATGGGAGCTACAAGACTTTCCACCCACTGGCCTTTAATTTTCCTGCATTTGGCATTATTGTGCTCCATTAATCTAAAGAGGAATTTATGGACTAGTATCAGACATATGGGCTAATATTGGACTCATGGACTTGATCTCAAATAGGCTGGGATGTTTCTCAATATATGATATCTCTTTTATATAAAGCTCTTTCTTATACACATATGAGTGCCTCTGAACTTTTTTCTCTAGTCAACCTGGATTAACATACCTAGAGATAACAACATTTCTCTCTATATGTATAGCATTCTACTTTGGGTAGAATAAATATATTTATGGATGTTACTGGATTTATGTCATGTTCTTGAGGCAAGGTAAAGGACAGTCATAAAGTACATTGCATCACTTAGAAGTGTAGAGAAAAAATAGCATTGTTAAAAATGAAAAGGAGAGAGAGAGAGAGACTCTCAGGAAGCGAGAGCCAACTGATTTTTAACAGCAAGGGAATTTGATCCCAAGAGCATGCAATTTATTGAGCAATAATGTGCTTAATCAAAAACTCTTCATGTTAATTTCAGAGCACCACCAAATGCACCATAGTGGTAAAATATGTTACCAGGATGGGTTGTATGTATCAAATATATAGGATCCTAGAGTTTTAGAAAGAGTAAACAGAAATGTTTAATTTAAAATTATGCTTGTTGTAGAAACCTCTTTTTATGATGTTTGCCCCAATTATTTTAAAATCAATAACCTGTAGTAGTATCCCCAATCTGCCAAAGTCACGTATACTCTGTTCATCCATCAAATATTCTCATTTTTATATCAAGAACTATACATTCTATTCATGCTTTTATGGAAATAATAAATAATGTATATAAGATCAATATTTTATTAAATGCATTCAGGTGACATAAAAGAGATCAACACAGCCTGGCATGTCTCCTTTTAGGCAAGATGAACAGTGCTCTGCCTGTATAATTACCTCCCCCTCACCACACCTACAACTTCTGTGCCCCCGTATTAAGCACCTGTGCCAGCCCTCCCATGATAACTCCCCATACATCACTTCTTGTTCTTTTTTTGACCCTGCTTGACTATTATAATTTATAATTTATAGCTTTTCCTTGCCCTTCCACTTTAAAACCTGGTCAGTGGCTGACATTAATTAATTTTCCTCCACAGAACTTTATCTAGCTCTTCAAAGATTGACTGACTGATTGGTTAAACCAAAGTGAGTGAATGCCTGTAATGTATTAGTTACTTAGAAGAGAAAAGATAAACGGGGACCTGTCCTTTTCCTCAAGGGTCTTTCTGTACAGCGGAGGAGACCAGCCAGTAAACATAAATATGCTATTGTGCTCTTGGCAATGAACTTCACTTGCAATGGTTCCCCAGGACAGCAAAGTTCAGCAGAGTGTTTCTTCCTTTAGGGGAGGGGAGTGGAAATTCTAAATTTGAGAAGTGACCTTTGAGCTGAACCTTGAAGAGCAAGGAAGACTTTTCCAGAGGCAAAAGCAATTATCCAAGGTGCTCTGGGAAGGGAAAGGTGTAAATCCACACACTAAGGTTGAAGTTGTGTATCTGGTTGCTGGAGGTCTGATTTGTCTACTTTGGCTGAAGGGACAGAGGGTTGAGGGGAAAAAAAAGTGTTGTGTCTGTGATGAGGTCTCAAAGCTATTTGTGTGTGTGTGTGTGTGTGTATACACACACATATATATATATATATTCATCTATTAACTGTGGAACATATTTCCCAGCTCAGTAAAGCAGTCCTCAGAAGAGATCAGGTGTCTACTTACCAATTTTTTCATCAAATTATTCCTGTATGGGAAAAATGTATTTCTCTCAATGACACAATTAATTAGGATTTAGAGTAGACATTTTAATATCGGTGTTTAAGATTTTACCATAAGTAACATGCTAATGTAGGTGACACTTTTATCACATAAATCTCTTCAAACAGCATACTTTGATTTGTTATATTTTAGGGTCAATATATTTAATAAAATAGCAAATTTACTCTGAAGTTAAATAGCTTGAATTTTTGATATGGTAACATTTTTTTTCACTTTGTATTTTGTGAATATGCACAGGGAAAAATGACATCAATAATCATCGCATTAGCTACTCTTTAGTGAGGTCCAAGTTCCATGCTAGATTGTTTAAGAGAAAACATTAAGATCCTCTTTGTAGTGGATGTCATTAATTCCATTTTTAGATGATGAAGAACTGAGACTCAAGAGACTCAGGGAATTTATCCTTGCTGAGTTAAGGTTTAAAACCATTTGTCTGACTCTTTCCACTGTAACATTACTAGCTTTATTAGACACGTTTCACTGGGGTCCTAATAAATACAAGCTCAATGTGAGATTTGATTTCAAGCCATTATTCTCAGCCAGTTGCCGGCATTCATTCAGGATTCCATCCTCACCTGGCCCTGGTTCTATGGCAGGTCAAATCACCTCTTGAACAGCATTTAATGCTTGTTCTTGTTTAGGTGATGCTACGATAGCTTTCATTGGAGTAAATCAAGGTCAGTTTAAATAACATGACGAAATAATCCTGGAGCTCAAATCCAAACATATTTGACTCCAAGGATCTAAAACACATTACACATCCCCAGAAGTTGGGCCATCCGTGAGGAGTGAGCACACAACCACTTGCATTGTTGAACTAAGAATGTGTTTGTCCTTACACGCTGTCCTTAGAATCAGGGCTTGTTGGCCTTTAAGAGTAATTATTAAACTCAATTAGGGGATTTCAGCAAATGGTACTGTTTCAGTGGAGTGCTAACATTTTATGAAGTAAATGTAACTCATTGTTTCTTTCTGTATGAATGACATAGAGCTTAGAGTCAAACAATCCCCACCCCCCGCAAAGAAACAAACCAAGAATACAATTTAATTATTCATCCAAGCCTCAAATCGCAAACGCTGTACCAGCAACTCAATTCTGACTCATAGCAAGCCTACAGGACAGGGTAGAACTACCCCTATCAATTTCCTGCATGGTAACTCTTTGGGAAGTGGAAAGCCCGGTGTTACTCTTGCAGTGTGACTGGTGGTTTTGACTGCAGAACTGTGGTTATTAACACCCCACCCAGTAAGCTCTCACCACCAATGTTCCTTTTTAAATTTTATATAGCATACATTATCCTCTTTTAAAAATTAATCACAATTCTGCATGCTTTTATATTTTATGTGTTTAGTCTTCGTATTCCATTTCCTCTGTCTGCATCTTCAGAGTCTTATGTCAACACTCGTGTGCACCTGACCTAAGGTGTAGAATGGTCCATTGCTTCATATGTATGTGAAAGTTAGACACTGAATAAGGATGATGGAAAAGAATCAATGCATGTGAATTGTGGTTGTGGAGAAGAATATTGAAAGTACCATGGGCTGTTAAAAGGACAAACCAATCTGTCTTGGAAGAAGTATGGCCAGAGTTCTTCTTAGAGGTAAGGATGGCAAGACTTCATTGTCTTACATAATTTGACGTGTTGTTAGGAGAGACCATTCCCTGGAGAAGGACATCATGCTTGGTAAAGCGGAGAAACGAAGATAAAGGACCTTGTGGAGATGGTTGACACAGTGGCTGCAACAATGGACGCAAGCACAGGAACAATGGTGAGGAGGAGGCAGTGTTTCATTCTGTTGGGCAGAGAGTTGACTAAGCATAGGGGCCAACTGGGTGGCACCTAATAACAACATTCCCATTTTGCAGATAAAACAAGTGAAGTTGAGAACATAAGTAGCTGGTCTTAGAATGTCTATAAATTAATAGAAATGAAATTTATTGGGAGATGGACTTTGGTATGTTATCACTTAAGAGACTCAAGGCACCTTGACAAACTATTTAGCCATTCCAAAAGTCTGTGTTTGGCCTGTAAATTATTCATAATAATATATTTACAGAAGTGAGACTAAAATGAGAGCATTATCATCAAGTAGGTGGTCATTATGGCTTTAGGGCTATTTCCAGGGCATTCACTCTGGGATTTCCAACTCGCTTTTTCCGTAGGTAGAAAAGGAGACTTTACTTTGAATAAGCAGGGTAAGAGCAAATGCTGAACATGGCACTAGCTGATGTTCTAATAAGCACTAATGGCTAGACTCAACTAACATCAACATCATTCCATGATCTTAAAGCGACATCTGGGCTCTATTATACATTAATACCCTAAATAGTTTACCAAAAAACGAAGCTTATAATGATCTGGCAATGGAAGGACTTGATCCAATCTGATCCCCAGAAGCATCTTTTGCAAGTAAGGCCATGTAACAGCGCATTGACGTTGGAACCAGTAGGAAAACATTGGAAACTCAAAGACTGCAAAGAAACTGCTGTGATAAAGGAACATGATTGTATAAATTATCTCTGTTTATAACAAGAATTGAAAGCAGTGAAAAGCCAAATGGGTACCATCAGCCATACACCAATATCTGCCCAGTCTCTCTTTTTCCACTATCCTGACAGCACTTAGGAAAGGGGTTTCCTCATAGTGCCTTTTCCCAAATCACAGCTGTAATAGCAGCAACTTTTGCACATGTAAGTTCTGTTAGAATCTTTATAGAGGGCAATAGAATAACTCAGAAACAGAAGTATTGTAGTCTCCATTAACACCCCACCTCCCGAGACAAAATTCAAATAATTTTCCCTGAGAAAATAAAACTTCAATTGAAAGAGAGCTTTGTCTAACTTTTGGGTTACTTTCCTTTCTACATACCACCTCCAAATGGTGTTCCAAATTCACTTTACCCAGCAGAACCTGAATTGACGGAATTAGCAAGGCCATGTTCACTTTCCGCAATCTTGTTCTCCCCATGCTCTGGCCCTGGGGAGTGCTCTGGACATGCTGTGCCCAGCTTCCCTCGCACAGAGATTGTCTCTGCATATAGACAAAGGAGGCCTGTGTCTTTCCCAGGGCACACCCACCTGACAAAGTACAGCACTTATGGTGCCATGAAGAGCCCCTCCCAGGATGTAAATCAAGATAGACTTGTTGGCCCACTTCAGGAAATTTGCAAAAGGCTGGGCCCCTCCTCCCTTGAAGGACACCTTGCATGGGGATGAAGCTGTAATTGGGCCTTTGAATTATTTTGTCCTCATTTTCCCCACCAGAGTGCTTCAGGTCCTTCTGTGGAAGGTGGGGCTTTGGGGAAGAAGTCCTTTTGGCCATTGGCTAAAGTCCCAAGATGTGCAGGCAGGTAACGTGCTGTCGTCCAATGACATGTAGCTGGAATCAGGACAGCTTTCATGAGTGTAAGCACTTGGTGACTAGCTGGGCCAGTCTGCTAATAACTAATCAGAGTAGGGGCCGTCCCAGCTTCCTGTGGAACAGAGTTCATCGACTTCTTAAAGCCTCTTCCAAATGGTTGGACAGCACAGGAAATGGGCAAGGGGAAGTACCGAGGGAACATTCTCTTTCAGGCCCCACATTTATCCAGCCTTCAGATTCAAACTCTTCCTTTTTTTTTTCAGTGACCCTTGCCCTCTCTAATCCCTCTTCCCCAGAATTATTAAGCATCAAGCACTGCCTTCTACTTTGGTCTCATCTCATCGCTCTTTCTTTTTAATCCCCTCTGCTCAAATCTTCGAACCATCTGTCATCTGGCTACAATCTTGGCTTCTAGTCCAATCTATTAGTGATTGCTGCAAATCACCTAATGCATCTGTCACTACAGAAAGCTTCCTATCTCCCTTTGGCCCTTCCCTCCTCTACCTTCAGAGTGGTGGAGTTCTTTGCACGCTCATTTCTAATGTTGAAATATGATCTCATCTTCATACACATTTTCAAATACCAGCTTCCTAAAAAGTTGTCTATGTTTACACATGAATGTGGTCACTCTTTTTCCAATCATCAAGATTATTGTCTCTGTTTTGTCTTACACTTTCCATTATCAGTCTTTATTGTAATTAATAATTTAATAGCTGTTAGTATCTCAATTAAAATGTGAATTTTGACTGAATAAAGGTGTAAAATGGACCTTTGAAAATGGTTAGTATTGATAGGAAGTTAGAAGACACTGAGGCATGCCCTCTCCATGAGAAAAGGAAAACAAAATCATACAAATTCTATAGCAATATCTAAGGTAATAGTTAAAAATATAAAAGCATCATTGTTTGACAATCTAATTATACAAGGCCCATTCATTGTGAATGAGGGGAGTGCAGAGTGGGGACCCAAAGCCCATCTGTAGGCAACTGGACATCCTCTTACAAAATGGTAATGGGGAGGAGGCAAGCTATTCAGGGTGCAGTGTAGTACAACTTTCCTCTAGTTCTTAAAATGCTTCCTCAGCCCCCCTCCCCCCATTATCAGGATCCCAATTCTACCTTACAAATATGGCTAGCCCAGAGGATATACACTGATACAGATAGGAACTGGAAACACAAGGTATCCAGGGCAGATGATTCCTTCAGGACCAGTGATGAGAGTGGTGATACCAGGAGGGTGGAGGGAGGGTGCGGTGGAAAGGGGGAACTGATTACAAGGATCTACATATAACCTCCTCCCTGGGGGACGGACAGCAGAAAAGTGGGTGAAGAGAGACGTCAGACAGTGTGAGATGACAAAATAATAATTTATAAATTATCAAGGGTTCATGAGGGAGTTGGGAGTGGGGTGGGAGGGGGGAAAATGAGGAACTGATTTCAGGGTCTTAACTGGAAAGCAAATGTTTTGAGAATGATGAGGGTAACGAATGTACAAATGTGCTTTACACAATTGATGTATGTATGAATTGTGATAAGAGTTGTATGAGCCCCCAATAAAATGATTTTTAAAAGGTTTTCAGTGGCAAATGTACTCGATGCAGATCTTTTTTTTTCATGATAAAAATGAATGTTTTAAAGTGTTAAATATTTATATCAAATAAAATTTAATTGAGTTAAAAAACTGCCAGTACAGTGATTATTCCCATTTTACAGAAAAATAAATGTTTACTTACAAACTTTAAATGAATACGTTAAGATCGACTTACCTAGTCCATATGACCCGTCCTTCTGTAATCTACTCCTTTATTTTTACAAGACTAAGAATTTAAGAGACACTAAGTAAGTGCCGCCGCAAGTAGACTCTCAAATATTTGTTAAGACTGAAGCAGGTACACATTGACCACTTGGGCTTAGCAAATATTGTCTTATAAACTCTTGGAAACGGAAGTGCAAATCTGTGAGAAGAGCATTTGGATAAGTGACAGAGGATGGTGTTTTATTTATAACTATAAATGCAGCTGACCCTCTGGTGCTAGATTAGGTCAGCAGTCAATGGCATGAAGACATTTGGAAATGTCTAAATGATCTGCACACTCGGTTCTGCATGGCAGCCATCACCATCATCTATCTGAGGTTAGCTTGATCTCTCTATTTCCTGCTTGGACTTCTAATGAGTGTTCCGCCTTCGGAAAATGGTTTCTATGCAGGGCAAACCCAGACCAAACCCAAGCCAACACTGACCTGATAGCAACCCTATAGGACAAGGCAGAAGTACTTCCGTGAGTTTCTGCGACTGTAACTTCACGGGAGTAGAAAACTCTTGCTCTTGTGGAGTGGCTGGTGGTCTTGCAGTTAACAGCCAGTGCATAGGCCACCACATCTCCAGGGTTCCTTTTTTGTATGCACATCCACCTATCTTTATCCTTCTACAATGAGAGGAGCAACAACTAACCAGAGAGATCTAGCTGGGAAGCTGCACCATGCTTTTCTCCCCTTTCCTGTGGCCGAATGCCTGAGTTCACTTGCGTGCATGTTTCCATTTTCAACAGCAACCCCCAAACCAGGTCTTCCTGCAAAGAACGTGGCTGATGGTCTCTACGCCCCGCCCCCAGCGCTCCCTTCCTTTGACTCACCTTTCACAAAGGGTCTGCTCCCCCTGAAAGTCTTTGTATGCATTTACTGCATTCCACCAGTTCTAAGACTCTGTTAATTAAACTGTTGTTTACCACCATAAAGAAAGTCTCTGCCAATTAAACTGTGATCTGATGTTTTCTTCTCACTTAGAGGATTCATTTGAAAATCCTATTACAGGCACCTGTTAGAGTTATTTAGAATTAGGAGGAAGGTCAGTGGGAAGAGGGGTGACTGAGTGGATGCCCATGTCCTGCCGATTACTGTGCCGCAATAGCACCTTTCTTGATTCTGGAGAAAATCGCATGTAAAAATATAGATATGTATCACAATGGATAAAATATGATATTTTTCTTTTCTATCCAAATAGACCCCAAGCTTCTTAAGGTCATGTACTTTTTCACATATTTTTTTATATTTGTACCCATGGGACCTTTACAAAATGATGCTTCCAAGCCATCATAACGTAGGAGCAATCACTAGACTTGTAACTTTTTTTCTGACGCTCAGCCTCTTGCGCAGGTTTCTTTCAAGGGAGTTAATGCAGACTAAAACAACGCATAAAGTCATCTAATGCCATCCTGACAATGATAAGCGTTAAAACATACTAACTTGCTCATTTAAAAATAAATGAATGAGCACAAGGGCCTGAGGAGACGCCTTTTGTTGTTCTCATTCTTCTCAATCATCCTGTCTGGACCTTTCTAATGCTCATTTGGAATCCATGGACATGCCGAAAGATAATGAGCAAAATGAGGGAGTCTCTGCAAACCCTACAGACTTCAAAACATACCCCACATATTATCGGATAGGAAGGAAGAACAGAACATATGGTGGAAAGATGCAGAAAGCTGTAAGAGTCACCTGAAGTTCTTGAGGTTCTTGTGGACCAGGGTATCACAGTGCCCAGTGGCAAAAACAGGACATCAGAAATTTTCTGAGAGGGAACAGAGCAGAACCTCAGAATTCAAGGGCCTCAGAAATTGTATAGGATGGGGAAATAAAATCTCACTTAAAACAATCCTAGCTTTACTGATGTAATCAAACTTAGTGACGTATGTAGGGACACTGTGAGTCAGAACTGACTTAATGACAAGTGAGTCTGTTGGTTTTGGATAGATATCCAAGGCTCTTTGAGATTTTAAAGCAATTGCAACACAAAGGATTCTCAAGCAAGAGGATCTTACTATGGTTAGGTCGTAAAATGCTAACTTCAGAATGTTAGAAAAAAGGACCAATTCAAGGCAGGTGTGTCAAATGTTTGGTGTATTATAGAATTGTCAAAGGCAGTTTATTACAACAAACCCAGCAATTCATTTGGTACTGCTTTTCAGGGGCGTTACCATAAAGGATGACCACCTCTTTCTCAATATCTGGCAAATGTCAGTTGAGGAAGGGAGGGAGTAGGGAGGGAGACAGGTAGAGAGAGAGAAAATCATTTTCTGTTAATACATTGACCAGAGTATCTAATTAAGACTTATAATTAGCCCTCGCCCCCCCACACCCCCGTGTGGCCACTCTAAGATAGTTGTTCTCAGAGCGGCTACCTTTGTAGCATGGCCATTCTATGCAAAGTTATAGAATTCTATTTTTAATGTTCGTGGAAACGTCCATTTATTTATATATTTTATCAGTTTTATTGTAGTAAGTGTAATAAGTCAATTGACTTTCTCTCATGTTCACAGGTAGTACCCAGTGATATTATTTATGGTTATCATGTTGCTCAACCATTAGCACTATCCAACCTCAGCAGGGGGTCGTCTTGTTCCCCTCCTTCCCGTCTATTAGGTTGTGGTTGTTAGAGGTCATTGAGCTGACTATGACACATAGTGACCCTATGTGAAACAGAACAAAGCACTGCCCAGTCCAGCACCAAGCTCACAATAGTTGAGCCGATTGTTGTAGCCAAAATGCCCATCCATGTGCTTAAAGGTCTTCCGCTTCCTTCCTGACCCACTCTTGTAGCAAGCATGATGCCCTTTGCCAGGATTGGACACTCCTGACAATTTGTCCCATGCGTGTGACACTGCCGGATCATCCCTCCACACCCCACCCCTTCTTTTAAGGAACATTCTGGCTGGTCTTCCTTCTGAGCCACGTCTCGTTGTTCTTCTGGCAGCCCACGATACTTTCAATATTCGTTGCCAACACCAGAATTCAAATGCACCCATGCTTCTGCGCTCTTTTGTATTCATTGTTCAGGTTTCACATGCATGTGAGGCAAGTAAAAAGACCTTGGTTTTGTTCAGGCAGACTGGATTCTTCCAATTTATGTATTTGCTTTGTCATCATGTTTTAAAAAATCTTGTGCATCAGAGTTGACCTTTGTTACACATTGTTCAAGTCTGTGACTTCCGCTTCCATGAGTGTTGATTGCGTGCTTTGAAGTAAATGAAATCCTTGACAACTTCAAGCCTTGTTCTGTAAATCATGATGCTATCTATTGACGCAGTTTTGAGGATATTTTTTCTTACTGTGAGATGTAGTTCATATTAAAGACTGATGTTTGTTATTCATTGGTAAGTACTTCAAATTCTCCCTGCTTTCATCAAGCACGGTTGTGTCATCTATACATCACTGGTTTTAATGAGCCCATCTCCACACTTGATGCTGCATTCTTTGTCACATGGCCCCACTTCTGTTGAGTTGCTCAGCACACAGATTAAGTATGATGAAAGGATACAACCATTCCTGTTTGTAAACCAAATCATATCTCCTAATTCTATTTTAAAAAACAATTGTCTCTCAGTTTACATACATGTTCCTCATGAACACAATGAAGTGTTCTGGAATTCCCATCCTTCTTAGTGTTGTCCATAATTTGTCATGATCCACACAGTCTTTGTATACTCAAAGAACCATTCATCTGATGTCAGCCAAAATCCCTCTGACATCCCTTCTGGCATGTGCCCTTCTGAATCTGCTTGACTTTCTCAATGCTGTTGAGATATAGCTGCAATCATTATTAAACTATGTTCAGCAAAATTTTACTTGCATGAGATATTAATAATATCACTTTCTAATTTCTGCCTTCCATAGTGTTGCCTATCTTAGGATGGGCATAAACATGGGCATCTTCCAAATTTCTTGGCATAGAAAAGTGAGTGCTCCCAAACCTGCCTCAGTTCTTTGAAACATTTCACCTGGCATTATATAAACTCCTGGAGCCTTGCTTTGGTCTAGTGCTGTCTTCAGTGCAGCTTAGACTTTTCTCTTTAATCCCATTGGTTCACAATGATATGCTCCTTCTTGACTGCTAACTTGTTCTTTTTAGCACAGTGCCTTTGCACTTCCTCTATTATTCAATGCCTTGCCTTGAGGCTTAGAGAGTTTTTACAGTTCTTTCAGCTTGAACTGTGCTGAATGGAGTTTCCTTCTGCCTTTCCAACTGTGGGTCTCTGTTCCGTCATTTATAATACTCTACTTTGTCTTCTTGAACACACCTTTGGAATTTTCTGTTCAGCTCCTTCACTTCATCATTTCCTCCATTTGATTTAGCTGCTCTGTAGTCAAGAACACACTTCATTCTTTGGAATGTAAACACATATTGATCTCTCCCCATTGGTTGACCAGGTAGCCATCTTCCAAGTTTCCTGATGTGGCCAGTAGGTGCCTCCAGTGGTGCATCAGTTTGTTGAAATATTGTAGGTGATATTCAATCAAGTCGTGGGTCCTTGTTTTCCTCAAATTCCCTCAGTGCACCTTGTACTTATTTATTCCTTCAACACCATTGGATTTTGATCATATGCTACATTTTGAAATGATTGAATGTATTCGCTTATCCTGGAAACCAGCTATAAACATCAATCACTAGACCCTTAAGTAGCCTTTGTACCCCTCATCTCTTTTGTCTACTCCAGACTTTTCAGTTTTTGTACTGCGGTGGCTCATGTGATGCCGGAAGCTATGCCATTAGTATTTCAGATACACGCATGGTCAACACGGGTGTCAGCAGTTTTCAGACCCAGAACGAACTATGAAGTAGGATTAGGCTACTCACTTCTGAAGAATTAGCTACTGAAAATTTTATGGATAACTTAAACATGTTGTCAAATACTGAAAACGTCATGAAAAGAAGCAGAAAATTGTCAGAGATGTAACCTTCAGATCAGAAGGCACTTAAAACATGACTGAGGAATAGGTGCCTTCTCAACGGAGAGTCAACCTAAAGCCATAGATGGGGCAGACTTCAAGATATTTATTTGCTGATGAGGCACAAGTCAACTTGAGAAGAACTAGCTGCTCACATAAATTAATCTTTGGAACTTCGAATGCATAATGAATGAATCTAGAAAAGATGGACATTGTTAAAACGAAATGGAAGCCATAAAACTTAACACTCTAGGCATTAGAGAGCCGGAATGGACTGGCTTGACCAATCTGAATCAGGAAATTACTGGGTTGACTGTGGCAGGAATGGCAGGCTCAAGAGAATCAATGTTTCACTCATCCCTGAATGAAAGGGATGAAAGGGGCACTGCAGGATTTAGCTTGAAGAGCAACGTTGTCTGTGATAGGTTAGCATCGCTCCTGATGCAAGTCAGTAAGTGTTATTCAAGTTTACACAGCGAACACTAACACTAGTGATGCAAAGATCGAAGCCTTCAACAATGTCTCCAGTCTGAAAGTGATTGAACATGCAATCAAGATGTATTGATATTTATTGTGTATTGGAATGAAAAGGTTGGGAATAAAGAAGAAGGAACAATTGACAGAAACTCTGGTCTTGGTAATAGAAATGAAAGAGGAGATCGCAATGTAGAATTTTTTTAAGAGCAATAACCTTCATCACAAATACCTTTTTTCAAAAGCAAAAATGATGAATCTACACAATGACTTCTCCAGATGGAACATTCAGAAATCAAGTAAACTTTATCTTGGAAGATATGAGAGAGAAGATCAATATCAGCAGCTAAAACCAGGCCAAGGGCTGACTATGGAGCAGACCATCAATTGCTCATAAGAAAGTTCAGATTGAAGTGGGGAAAAAATTAAAGCAAAACCTTGAGAGCTAAAATATGACTGAGTATAACTCACTTCAATGTCATGAATTTCTTAGGACCAAAACATTTGATGCACTGAACATTAATAACAGAAAACAGGGCATCAAGAACATCAGGCATGAAGAGAGCAATAGGTCATTCAAAAGACAGAAAAGATCAAAGGGGATGGCAGAAGATGCTCTGAACTTGTATTTAATCATAGAGCTAAACCAAAGGGAAAAAACGCTGAAGTCAAAGAACTGAACTGAAAATTTCAAAGGACAGCTAAAGAAGACAAAATAAAATGTTACAGTGAAAAGACCTGGAGTTACAAACCCAAAAAGGAAGAATAGTTCAGCTTGTCTTAAGCGGAAAGAACTAAAGAACATGCCACATTCTTCTTCATAAAATCTAGCTTTTCGGATCATTTGCTTGACATGCATATTGAATAAGTATGGTGAGAAGCTATAGTCCTGGCCCATCCCTTTCCTGATTTTAAACCAGGCAGTATTCCCTTGTTCTCTGCTGCCTCTGGATTCAAGTACAAATTCCACATGAGTACAATTAAGTGTCCTGGAATTCCTAGTCTTTTCTAGGTTATCAATAGTTTGTTATTACTCAAATAGTCGAATGCCTTTCAATAATCAATAAAACACAAGTATACATTTTTCTCGTATTTTCTTTCAGCCAAAATCCATCAGGCATCAATGTTATCAATGACTGCAATGAGGTCCCTTGTTCCATGGGCTCTTCTGGATCTAGCCTGCATTTCTGAGCGCTTCCTGTCAATATCCTTCCACAACCTTGTGGGGGATCTTCAGCAATACTTTGCTTGCACGAGATGTTCGTGATATTGTTTTATAATTTTCGCATTCAGTTACTTTTCTTTGGAACAGGTATAAATATGAATCTATTCCAGTCAGTTGGTGAAGTAGCTGTTTTCCAGTCTCCAGTCTTGAATTATTTATGTATTATCTATGGATGGATGGATGGATGACCCAGTTAGGAGTTTAGATGGTCCTAATCTCTACTAAGCATGTTTTCAATTTGATATGTATCTCTAACCACCCTTTTGGACAGAGTAGAACTGTCCCAAAAGGTTTCTAATCCTATCATCTTTGCAGATGCAGACAGCCCTATTTTCTAACACTGAGTAACAGAGAAGTTTTAACTGCTGACACCAATTAGTCATCCAATGCTTGCACCAGAACTCCTCCAGTTCTAGGTAGTACAGATTATCAACTCATTATTTGGGTGTTAACAGATTTCAAGAGACACTACCTTTGACCAAATCTGTCTCAGAGAAACCCTATATTAAAGAGTAGAGCTTCCCCTGTGGGTAAATCATAATTTAGAATAAAATCGCCTCTTTCTTGACCGGGGTGGCTGGCATGCTCAAACTGCTGGCCTTGAGTTTAGCAGCCCAATATGTAGCCACTGTTGGACCAGGGCTGCTATCAGACTTATTCTATCGTGAAAAGGAAATCTCTTCTCAGATGAGGCAACAATTAAGACTCTGAGCATCTGAGGGAAAGTGTTTAGGAAAGAGAAAACTTATATCATTTCAAATTATTAACCTGCACATTACTTAGTATTCCAAAGGGAAGAATATGCTATTGCAATGGAGGAATCTGATAGAAATCATTTTAACTGAGGAATCAAATATTACTAAGAGTAACACAACCTGACATTAAGTGATTCCTGGTGTAATTGATAAGAAGTATACCTCCACCTGTAAAGTATGCTTGTGAAATCTCTTTACTCCTAGTATTCTTGAGGAAACAGGTACAGTAAAATTGTAAACCATTCCACAAAGCAACTCTTCAAAAAATTTCATGTACTGAATTATATTTTAAAATGCAGAATTTTTCTAAAAAGATTAGAGAAACTAAATCAAATATAATGTCTTCATTAGGGGAAGAAAGAAGGAAGATATTCTTGAGATAGTAACTAGGGAAATTTAATGATGGACTATATATTAAGTTATGATGGAATTATAATTAATTTTCTAGAGTGTGTAAATGATACCACGATAATTGAATGTTTTTATTCTTAAAATATATATGCTAAATATTTATGAGTAAATATGATGCTCATAAAAATTCAAGAATACTGACAAAAATCTATCTATCTGGAAATAAAATTAAATGCAATGAGGTTGACAATTTTGAGTCTCATTGACTATATAGGGTGACCTTTTTTGGGTATTTTTTTTCACTTTGAGATAATCGTCACTATATTTTCATTTCCCCTGTATACTTGAAACTTTCCAAAATAAAAATTTGAGGGACATTGTTTTAGGTTAGACAGCCCTTTGGTTAGGTCTTACGGTAGCTCCATGTCCTTTTTGTGTGGTGTGTGTTATAGTAGAAGACACATTAATTCCATTAAATGTCCTTAGTGTCAGTAACAGTGACTGGCACATTCCAATATTGTTGGATAAATGAAAAATGACCTGACCTTTGTAGATGTCCCTGTGTTTGATGCTGCCTCTTAACCAGTTTCAGAAGTGTCTTGACTGACTCAGATAAAGTTGAAAGGAAAGAATGAGACATCAAAACACAAGCGGCAGCATAATGTGCTTTAATTCAAAGGCAGTACTGGTGACTGTGTTTCATAAAGGCATTAAGATGTTTTTCTTAAGTCTCAGGGCTTCATCATATTTTGCCTTTAGCTAAACTATGATCTAAAAATCCAAATAGAGAGCATTGGTTTGATTAAATGAGTATATATATAGCTTCATGGAGTGAATAAAAAGATTTTAAAAATAAGATGATAAAACAAAATTATTTTCTAAAAATTTAAAAAATAAAGCAAAGCTATAGCAGGAATCATTTCAATTCTTGGTAAATACTAATGTTGAGTCTGATGTAATGAATGAGATCATTTCGTTCACTGTTTGCAAACTAGGGCCCCGCGATGTCTCCTAGGCTGCCGTAGGTGGCTGCTGTGAGGTACAGGATAAGAGTAATCTGACTACTCCACGGGCATTGTAAGCTGAGCAAGGTTTTTAATTTCCCAAATGGGTTTTTATATGGTCTTTGCTTATAAAATTTCCTTTGTAAAACTATTCTGCTGTAAACAGACAGTTGTAGCTCACTCTTCTTTATGAATCTTCTGTCTGAGGCAGACATCCCATCCGGGTGAGAAATATCCAACTCTGTATGAACATATATACTAGGGTTGCAAACTTATTCTCCATTATTTGAAGTTTCTGAGTGATTCTAGCCTCTCGTTTTTATTAATACAAAACTGAAATTTCTGAAACTGTGACTTGTCTACCCAAATTCCACATCATGGGGACAGATGAGCTCTGGTGTCATAGTGGTTAAGTGCAGGGCTGTGATCTGCAAGGTCTGCAGTTTGATACCACCAGCTCCTCGGTGGTGGGGTGGGGGTGGGGGGGATAGGATGGGACTTTCTTCCCAGTAAACAGTGACAGACTCAGAAACTCAAGTGACCCGTTAGTTCTATGCTGTCCTAGAGGATCACTGAGAGTCAGCCTTGGCGCGATGGCAGTGAATTTGGATTGTGGATGGGGACAGATGAGACCATTCTAGTCCTTCCCATCCGCGACAGCTCCTCAAAAAGCCAAAGGTAGCATTTAGCATGTCTCTAAGTCTGCATCACGGAGCCACGGATGGGCCAGTAGGAGAACTCACACATTCCAGGCTGGAGAGTATGGAGTCCTAGTGGTACTGTGGGTAAGGCTTTGAGTCGCTAACCCTAAGGCTGGCAGTTCAAACCCACTAGCCCTTCTGTAGGAGAATGAGGAAACCACCTGATGTCAGAAAGATTGATGACTTCAGACGTTCTCTCTAGGGTGGCTATGCGTCAAAGTCGACTTGATGGCAGTGAGTGAGTGAGTGAGTGAGTGAGTGAGTGAGTGAGTGAGTGAGTGATGCGTGAGAATAGACTGGATGCTGCTTTGGGTAACAGGGAGAGTCGGGCAGTCTTGCCAGTCAATGTGCTTCATGCAGTCACGTCCATCTGTCCAGGGAGACGTGAAAGTTGCCATGATGCCCAATGGGGTTCAGCAAAGCCTCCAGAAGGAGACGCTTGGAGATCTACTTTTGAAAGTCAGCTAATGAAAGCCATATGAATTATAACTTATGTTCCATGTGCGTGGCACCCCCATGAGCCTAAGTTTGACTTGACTGTTGATAAAAATTGCAAAACAAACAGCAAACCTGCTTCAGGTTAAATGTCCCCCACTCTTTGGGACCTATTTTTCTATATGATTTACTTTGAACAAATCATAATTGAGGCATTTAGTTAACTCAGGTTTATATATTTTAATCATAGTTCTAACCCTTATTTATATATCCCCAAACACTCATTTTTTTCTGAGCATATACTAATTTTCATGAATTAGTAATTTTTCCAAATGCTGAGGGCCAAAAACATTACAGACATACTACTGTACCTCAGTTTTGTGTGTCCGTGAATTCTCTTTTTAGGGGTATTAGTCGGAGTAGACTAGAGAAACAAATCCACAGAAACTCATATATGTACAAGAGAGAGTTTTATATAAGGGGTAAGTGTACATTAAGAAAATATCCCAACTCAGTCCAGCCAAAGCCCATAAGTCTGACATTAGCTCGTATGTCTGACACCAATCTACAATGTCCTCCTAAAACTCACAAAACACATGCAATGACACCAAATGCAGGACCATCTCAGGACAGTGGGTAGAAAGTCTTTGAATCCAGTGGCAGTGTAAGCATCTCAGCACTGGCAGGGGTCTCCATGTGGCTTCTCCAGCACCTAGGGCTGCATCGGGGGAGGTCCATGTGGCTTATCCTCAGGGATGTCTTGTAGGAAGGGAGCCTTGCCAGCTGAGGCAGAGAACTAGCTATGGTCTGACCATCAAAGAGCAAGAGACAAAAAGGTAAGGCTCGCTGAGCATTTATCTCTCCGCCCTTCAATTAAACTGCCCTTCGATTAATCCCACATGTGTTCATTGGGCAGTTGGCACAATAAACCTAACTATCACAGGGTCCTCTAGTTGTTTTGATATACGTTGGTTCTGTTTAGATTTCTGTTGGACAAGAAATACAATATTTTAATTCCTGATCTTAGACACTGTTTTGGTGGTGATTCAATCATAATTCATGCATTATTTCCATTTTATATGAAGTGGCATAGAAGAATTCAATCCTCTATACCAGTGGTTCTCAACCTTCCTAATGCCACAACCCTTTAATACAGTTCCTCATGTTGTGGTGACCCCCACACCAACAATACAATTATTTTCGTTGCTACTTCCTAACAGTAATTTTGCTACTTTTGGAATCATCATGTAAATATATGACATGCAGGATGTATTTTCATTGTTACAAATTGAACATAATTAAAGCATAGTGATTAATCACAAAACAATATGTAATTATATATTGTGAAATATTTGTTTCTAATTACAAATCAATGAAAGTTTGTCTTGAAGCGTGGCGTAGCATGGGTCACAGTGGGAGGACCGGCGTGGAGACAAAGAGAGGAGTGGTGTCTCAGTTTCTAAGACCATCGGAAATATGTGTTTTCTGATGGTCTTAGGCGACCCCTATGAAAGGGTCATTCGACCCCCAAAAGTGTCATGACCCACAGGTTGAGAACTACACATTAAAGCTTGGGCATGTTTACATGAAAAGCTTCTCACCATGAACGCCTTCCATCTGCAAGGACCGCAGATCTGCGAGGTGCCCTGGGTCATTTCTGGGTGTCTTACAAATTGTCTTTACACTATCGCAGATGGGCCGAACTTGACTCAGGTGTATGTTCTGGAATAGCAAAGGTGATATGAGGTCGTCAAGTCAAAGCTTTAATGATTGAGATTGTGATGCACTGTCTTCGTTTTTGTTTTTGTTTTTGTTAATTCTATATCACACAAGCCATGCTTTAATGAGTTTGAGGAGATAGATAATGGTTTTATAATCCACCTTTAAAAATATCTTTGGATTATCAGTTTTAGGGCATAATTTTCTAGTGAAAATTCTTCCAAAATACTTCTCAGAAATGAGATCAAATATCAGTATGTGAAATGAGATCAAGATGTTTTATTAAAACAGCACACACACAGACACACAAATTGATTTCCCACTCTTAGTTGTGTTTTTCCCAGAAGCAGAGTCCAGGACTGAATGTATGTCGTTTTGGAGGTGAGGCAAACTACAGACACATGGATCAGGAAGTGAAGAGGGATATTTAGAAAAAGGGTCATATTATTAAAGTCAAATACCTGCTTGATCAGAGAAGGAAAGTTTGAAAATTAATCTAACACACACTTTAGTACAATCTATCCCAAGAGTGAGAGGGCTGGGGTGTTCACACCCACAGCTAATCAATCATTGATTAAGGTGGACCCTTGGGAGAAAGGTTAATTCCCAGAAATGTCCTGTGTCTATGGTTCAAGGACTAAAGAGGCTCTGGCAGGCTGAAGGCAGCCTCACCCAAGATGCAGGCGCAGACCCCGAAGTCAGCCCGGCCCTCCTGGAAATGGGAAGAGAATCTAAGGGGTCTCTACCACAAGTCCAATTATTTTAAAATGTGGAAAAGTAACAAAGTTTAAGAAGAAATCAATATACACTCCCGAAGTGAACAGCGAAGACAGATAAAGGTCGGATACTCACCATATACTTTCTGTGAGGTACAGAGAAGCCACAGCATCGCCATGATAAGTCGTAGTACAAGGCCTACCTTTCCCAGATGGCCCCCTCGGGACTGTCACGCTGACAGAAGGCGCACCATTGAGAGTCTGGTTTGGCTTCACAGAGCAGTCTGAAAATCCCTCTGAATTTCCACGCTAGGTTTCAGTAATAGTGCACTACCACCCTTCAGACTCCAGGGAGGATGGAAGGCTGTTAACTCTCTCCCTCCTGGTGGAAAGGAGTTTCTTTAGGAACTGAATAGAGAACATCAGTGCCGAAGGAAGACACACTTTGATGAAGGAGAGAGGAGGGAGTGGCATTAACATGTAACATGACTTTCTGGTCTTGCAGAGCTTCCAACGTCCACTTCTTCACTTGGAGGGCTGGCTGTTCTTCGCTGACAGTTCCTTCCCTCAATTTCACTCCTTTGGACCAAAGAAAAGTTCGGTTCTTGGTCAGGGTCAACCTAGGAGTCCTGAATATAGCCTTGAGAGAAGCGAAGCTCCCTGTGTTTTCCGCCTTGCCCTTCCCACAGTCAGTCTGCGGTTCAGCCTGGTGCCTGTGCACTCCAGCCTCCCCAGCCTACTCCTCTCTTTCTTCCCAGGACTGCCTTCATGACTTGAAAGGTTTCTTTGTATCTCCGTTCCTTTGTTCTCTCCATGGAAACTATTGTCTCCTCATTGCCTCCTTGTGCTAGTCCAGAAACTATTGCTCTGGTAATTGTGGCCAAGCATGGTCCTCGGTGCCTATCAGACGTGGATTTCTATCTTCAGCTCTGAGGTCCAGCTCTGTAAGGACCCTGTCTCTTACCTTTGTCTTGCTTTCCTGACCCCGCACCTGCTGGCATCTAGGAACCGCGCCTTCTTTTGCATGGCGCCAGCCTGGACTCGGGATATCAGGTGAGTGAAATCAGGGAACACAAAGCAGCCTCGCTCAAAAGTCAACAGGCGCCGAATGATCGTTGGACGAAGCTGAGTCCCAACAGCTGGATTCGCAGCTTCTTTCCACTGTCACACATTCACTTGAATCCACTCAAGTCTTAGGTTAGAGACATCTTAATGAAAAGGTACAAATTAATGTATGTTTGACCTGAGAAGTTCTGATATGATTCATAGAAAATCTTGTGTTTGCTTTCACTATCATTTTTATGAGACTTTTACTTTTAAGATATCTTTCCAAGATTGATTAACAGCACTGTCAAGTCCATTCTAACTCACTGTTGCCCTAAAGGCCAGAGTAGAGCTGCTCCATTGGATTTGCCAGACTGTCCATCTTGGTGAAAACAGAATGCCACACCCCTCTCTCTCGGAGATTCTGGTGGGTTTCAATCACTAGCCTTGTGGATAGGAGCCCAGTGATTAAACTCCTTTGTCACCAGAGAGCCTTGACAAGGTTAAAACTCAGACCAAACCAGTGCCCGGCAAGTTGATTCTGACTCACCGTGACCATGAAGGAAGGGTCAGGCAATGGTTTCACTCTATTTTAATATGTGGGCAAGCCTCACAACACTCGATTTTACAGCATTTCCCTCATTATGGAACCCATTGTTATTAGCTCCGCCTTGCCCCAACCATTGCTGTCATATCTTTGAAGAACTCTTATTAATCGAGTTACTATCTATAGATTTGCCGATCTTGGATTTCAGAGGAAGGAAATCATCCCCCCAAATGATAATAAAATAAAACACAGAAAAACCTCAATCCAAGAGAAAACAGAGGATAATAGAAACTAGAACAAATTAAAAATGAGTCAGCATGAAAAAAATATTATATGTGAAATTTTATTGTAGCAAAATCCGCAGTAATCCACTTTCCAATGCACTCTGTCTGGAGGACAGGCTATTCGTGTCCCTGGGCAATGGTCTGAAGGAATTCAATGGATACTTAACCTTAAAGGATGCGCTGCAAATGGACTTTGGGCTCTCACCGTCATCTGAAAACTGGTCATGAAGCCTGTAAAATGTTATTCCACTTAATTTGAGCTTTAAGTTATTTGATTCTATTAGATGAAGAATATATGACATATATTTTAAAATCTCTAACCATGGTCCCCATCTACTGCCAATGGAACTAGCATGTCTGTAAATCAAACAGTGTACAATACGCTTGCATCTTTCCATTTACCCTATCCCTCCCAAGAGCCTGAAAGGGCATAAGGGAAGCATCGCTCCTTGTTTCACAGATGATGAAGCCAAGGCACAGAGGAGTAATTCAAGATGTCCATGACCACCTATTGCGAGTGTGTGACCACAAATTGGCATTGGGAACAAAATAAATCACTTACATCAACCAGTTTCTATTTTATTTCCAGAGCCACCTGTGCCCTCAAAGTCATTGGGAGCAAGATATATTCCCTCTAGCAAAACCCACAGACCACCAATTTCGATTAGGTGTTACAGTCTGCCCAGGAGCAAGCACTTACTCATATTTCATATGCAGAATCCATTTAATTATGTTGGTTTATATCTTCTTGCCCATCAACATCCGCAATTTCTAGGAAATATAAATCCATATATCGGCAGTGACTTGTGCTCATTCCTAATGGCAAGTTAGAGAAAAATAGCTGAAACAAGCTCTATTTCATTTTTTAATTATGAAGCAAAAGTGACAGTTCATCTGGAATGTTGTTGAGCCAAGGTTTTTTTTATAAAGATGACTGAGATTTGGTTCCTTGACATATCTTTGGAGGGAAAAGAATCTGCTTAGAATCATAGGAGGGAGCATTCCAAAAGTTCTGGGGAAAGTGGATTTGAAAAATAATGGGATTTTTCTGTGAATTGTTTGAAGTCCTTCATGCAAACATCTTAAAAGCCAAGCATTGTGTAGTGCTTTTATTCATGCGATTCAGAATAGCCTTATCACTTGCTCATGGTTTGGATTTGTCTACTTTATTTCCATCATTCAGGGCACAAGTAATGTCCACGAAAGATCGTGCAGCTTAATGATCTATAGTCATAGGGATTGATGATGGGCATGAAGATAGGAGCAGAATAGAGATGCTTTTTGCTGCTTTTTAAAAAGTTGACTTTCACTCTTTATATTAATATGAATGTCCATTAGTTAAGGATTTTTTTTGTTAAGTGCTATCAAGTCAGCTTTGACCTATAACGACCCTCATGCACAACAGAACAAAATCCTGCATGGTTCCGTGCCAACCTCACAATTGTCATTGAGATCCATCCTCTTTATCACTGCCCCTCCACTTTACCAAACATGATGTCCTTCTCCAGGGTGTGGTCACGCCTGACATTATGTCCGAAGTATGTGAGACAGGAGAAGTCTGGCCATCCTTGACTCGAAGGAGCACGCTGGCCTTAGTTCTCCCAATACAGATCGGGTTGTCCTTCTAGCAGTCCATGGGACTTTCAATATTGTTCTCCAGCGCCATAATTCAAATGCAGGATGACAAACTAGGGCAAGTGACAGTAACTTAGCTTAAGACCCAATCTGGCTATCAGTAACTACATCTAAATGAAGATTGACCTTAAAAAAAGATTATACTTGTGGCAGTCACCTAATCTGGTGTCAATTTAAGGATTAAGAGTGTAGGGGTGGAGTCTAGGCTGTCAATCTGGAGATAGCCCATGAGACTTCTTTGTGTGCATGACTTTCTGCGAATTCTGGGAAATCTGGTACTTCCTCCTTGGAGGTGGAAGACAAACACTCTCTCTCTGCTACTCTCTGGGAGACATTGCAGAAGATAAGCCATATGGATGCAACTAGATGTCAGAAGTTGGAGAAGCCACAGAGGGGCCCCTACCAGAGCTGAGATGTTTCCAATGACACAGGATCCAAAGACTTTCTACCCACTTCCTTGTGATCTTCTGCATTCGGTGTCATTGCATGTGTTTTGTGAGTCTGAAGAGGACTTTATAGATTGATATCAGAAATATGGGTTAGTATCAGACTTATGGACTTGATCTGGACTGGGCTGGGATGTTTTCCCTATATTCAATTGCTCTTGTATATAAATATCTTTCTTATACACATATGTGTGTCCATGTATTTGTTTCTCTACCCAGACTAACACAATTCCTGTGGTAGGGGCAAAGCTTTAGTCATTGTTAAGAAAGTTAAAAAAAAAAAAAAAGGAGTATGCGCCTTCAAGACTTAAGGAGATGGTTTCGCTGGGCAAAGGATGACAGATGAGCTTTCAGGGAAAATATGCATGCCCAGCCACTAAGGCCACCTGAAGCCTCAGATGAGGTCTTCCCTATGGAGTCTCCTTTGTTGTAGCCTTCATGTATAAAAGCAGGCCACAACAGACACATCAAAATGGCTTTCCATCAAAAGGTGGAAGGACACTACAGTACCCTGTTGCTGCAAAAGCTCCATCTGAAAGGGCCGTTCCAGTCATTATCAGATTGCAGAATTTGGGGATGTGTGTTGTAGAATTTTGGCAGAAATGCTGACTAGACATATGGGAAGAAACATAGAAAAAGAATACTAACATTCTTAAAGATGATAAGAATAAACATAAGTAGAGCCATTCTAGTTTAAGCTAATGGAAACGTCATAGCTACCTTTCTCACCACTTAAAAAAAAATTAAGTGTTGGAGTGCAGTCCAGTACCGGAATTCAGTGCAGATCAAGGAAAGCCTGCTTGTGCACGATGTTGACAGACTCCCCTGGAAGTATGGGTGATGGTGGAGTTCATCAAGAGGTGTCTGGAAAAATAGACCCAACCATCTACGCCAGAAAACCTAATCATGAAAACCTGTGAAGCACAGTTCTACCCTGTCAGGGGCCACCGTGAGTCCCTGCCACTTGACGGCAGAGGTTAGTTCAGAAGTAGTTCAGAGTGCCTGCGCTGCACTCCAACTGGAATGCTGGGTGGCTGAAACCATCTGCCTCTGCAGCAGAAGACATACCTGGAGACCCGCTTTGGAAGATTGCAGTCAAGGCAACATGATGGGCAGCTCTCCATTGTAATACATGAGATTGCTGAATCATAAACAACTTGATGATAATGGAGATATATATACATATACATATATACACGCATATATACGCATACAGACATGCATGATGTGGTACCCCTCCCCCAAATGGAATTTTTTCAGAGCTATGTATTTTATTTTTTATTTTTACAAAACTAAGAACAACCTGATCACCTTCAGAATACTCTCCATGACATTAAATACATTTATCAACTCTGCGATTCCATTCTTGGAAATATGTTTCATTTTTCAAACTCATCTGTTTGGGTGGCTGACAGAAATTCCCTCACTTTTTCTCTTCACGTCTTCTAGGTCATCAAATCACTGTCCTTCCATGTCCCTCTTCATTCAAGGACACACAGAAGGCCCACGGAGTGAAGTCAGGTGAGTACGTTGTATGGAGCTAAAGAGGCATGCTGTTCTTGGCCAAAAACTAGCCCTCTGAGATGCTGCGTGAGCAGGTGCAGTGTTGTGGTGGCAAAACCAGTCCCCCATCTGCTATAAGCCATGCCCTTTCTGTCACACTCTGTTATCCAATCTTTTGGAATGAATTCCAGGTGCATTATCACCCTCGCATTTAAAAAAAAAAGAAGAACATTGGTTTCTTTTGGTGGGGGTGGCCTCTCATATACAAATACACACGTATGCACACACATCAGAATTTTATGATATGTAGATTTGTCCAATCTTTAAGAATATAGATTTCCTCTTCCATTCTAACCCCTGGCTCTTCCCATCAGTTGCCAATGCGATTCCAGAGTGTCTGCAAACCAAACCATAGGCATTAGAGTTGCTTCTTTCCTCTTATTCCATCCCTCCCAACAATCTGAGAGGCCATATAAGAAATGCCCAGTGTAAACCTGTCCTTGTAAACAGAAAGAAACCACAGGTTCCATGGCATCACAGAGAAAGGCACATTCAACAGTTACAAAACACAGCAAAGGGACTGCTGGGGGAGACAGCGAAACCAGCGCATGCTCCAACAGAGGACCAGCATCCACCGCAATTGTTGCATGACCATCACAATTTTCTAATCAATTGATTCTTCTGCTGATATAACAACACAGGTAATAAGAGTGATAGCAGTTTCCAGCTTTCGAGACATGCTTATGTCAATGGACTCAGCTGTACCTCACAACAGCTCTGTTACTCAGGCTACACAAAGATGATTAACTTGGTTGTTGTTGTGAGATGCCACCCATTTGGTTCCCACCCATAATGACCTCAGACACCACAAAGCAACACACTGCCCTGCCCTACACCATTCTCACCATTGTTCTGATGCCAGAGCCCATTGTCGCAGCCACGGCCTCAAACATCTCCTTGAAGGTCTTCTTCTGTTTCGCTGTCCCTCTCCTTTACCAAACATGAAGTCCTTCTCCAGGAACTGATCCCTCCTGACAACACTCCCAAAGCACGTAACATGAGCTCTGGCATCCTTTCCTCTAAGGAGCTCTCTGGCCTTAATTCTTCCAAGACAGATCAGCTAGTCCTTTTTGCCTTCCATGGTGCTTTCAATCATCTTCTCCAGCTCCACAACTCAGATGCATCGATTCTTCCTGTCTTTTTTATCCAGGGTCCTACTTCATCCATACGAGGCAATTGAAATTAGCATGGCTTGGGTCAGGAGCACCTTAGTCCTTAAAGTAACATCTTGCTTTGCAAGACACTAAAGAGGTTTTGTGCAGCACACTTACCTAATCCAACTCGCCTTTTGGTCTCTTGACCGCTGCTTCCATGAGCGGTGATTGTGGATCCAAGCAAGATAAGAGCCTTGACAACGTCAATCATTTCTTCCTTCATTGTGATGTGACCTATTGGTCCAGTTATGAGGATTTTGGTCTGTTTTACATTGAGTTGCAATTCATACTGATTAGTCTGGAAATCATATACCAGACTATCTGAATTTTGTACAGAAAATTGTTTGGAGGCTCAGAATACCTACTGAACAAATTTGATGCAAATTTGCATCAAGGCCCTATAGGACAGGGTAGAACTGGCCCTGTGGGTTCCCAAGAACTCTTTACTGGAATAGAAAACTCTGACTTTCTCTGGGAATATGTCTGTTCTTTCTATCTACACAATGCTTCTGTAAACTTAAACTGCTCCAACAATAAAGTTGATTAAAAAATGTGGAGATAGATAAGCTTAAATTTATATCCAGTTTACAATGCTTATCACATCAGGTATAGTCATGTCTGTCTCTTCTACATTTTCTAACATTGATTCATATAGGTACTTCCATCTGAACTACATGGTGTTTCCCATAAGGCATTTCGTGTGCTTGGTTGCTGAGAAAGGATATTGATTCTAGGCAGAACATTGATTTAAGATTCATAGGTGATTAACTAGAAATGTGAAAATAAGTCATTTATTTCTGTGTAAACTCTTTATGTTAAACAAGTCAGTTTCCGTTCCCTAAAAAAAATAAGATTATTATAAGGAGAAGAAGCATATAAAATTACCTGCAAAAGTAAATCTATTTCAGAAACTGTTTTCCTCTCATTACCCTCTATACTTAAGGAAATTAAGGTACTATACTTAAGGAAATTAAGGTACTTAGGATACAACTATGTATATATATCAATATATATCAATAGATATATATAGATATGGATGTATATATATAGCACCTTTAGGGTTTTCTGAGAGAAATAGCTAGTGTGAAATAGAAAAGTGTTTAGAAAATTGCTAGCTATCCTAATCAAGTTATACCAATATGGAGATATAATAAGATTTTCCAGAGATCACTATACATAATGCTTCCACCATGTATTCTAGTAATTATGAAAACATATGCGGCGCTTGGATCTTTGCTCTGGGAGATATAAAATTAAGCAGACACTAATTATATTCTCCAAGAGGCCATCGTTGATTACAGAAGACCAGTGGATGTACACTCCAAAAGATGAGGCAGGGAAGAGCCTGCAGATGCATGGATACACTGCTACACACAAGTCACTAAATTAGCTCTGAAAGTGAAATATTCCTTCAACAATTCACAATGCAGAGAACCACTCCAGTAAGAATTGAAGAAATAAAGACTCCTGGGCAAAAATCCAGGATATTAAAGGATTCATGATGGAAATATACAGTCGTTTAATCCGATTTGTTTCTGAGCTATTTGATGTTGCAAATCTGACCACGAAATGGTCAAAAGCCAGATCGCATTTGAGCTGCAAACGGAGGAGCAAGTGCTTGAGTGGGCAGGACATAGGGCATCAGTAGCAGCAACATGGCCAGATATAGATGTGCACCAAGAGTCTGTGCCCATGTTCAGAACGTCTCATGAGAAACGCCAGGAAAAACACAACACTCTGTAGGTTGCATTACTCGCAATGACTTCAAATACTTTTTTCCTTAATGCAAAATGTGCTTTGAAATGTCCTAAGGAACACAGCCCGTCCTCAATTGTGTAGTTGGTCAGACCAACATTCAAATGGAAACTGCCATTTATGAGAGCAGGGAGCCTAGGGTCTGTACTTGACCTCATCTGAAATACAGGGAATCATGTCCCTCTTATAACATATGCCATCTACCAAAATGGATATTGGTAATGCAAGGATATTGGAGATTCTAACTAGCCAATGGGTTTAAGATTCATAGCATGTAGAAAATCTTAGAAAAAGTTAACTATTTTCCTTTCCTCCCCATGATCTAATGTCCAGAGATATTTGAAATGGAAGAGAAATGGCATGTATAGATTAATTATTTCAGATCATGCTTAAATGAAAAGCAGTGTTATGGATGAGTTCTTATGACATTTAGCTTCATGATGGGTTGCTAACATATTATCTGCTTATATTTAGACCAGGACTATCTGTCAGGTAATTTTTTTTAAAAAAGATAAATATTTCATACCGCCTCTTTCAGGAATGGCAGGATACAGCACTGATGGAATGGTGAAAGCATTGTCAGAAGGCACAGTCTGTCCATACTCTATAGCATGAGGCAGGACAGTTTTCCAGAGGCAGATAAGTGACATCTTTGTGCAAGCCAACCAAGTCCTTCTACACGTGGTGTTTCTTTGTTTTATGGTTCTACCCATTTTCTTTCTACCGAAGCAAGTCACCTCATTAGCCTTGAATTTATCAGAGAGCAAGCATACTTTATATCAACATGGCCTTGCAATCTGAGAGGATTGAACCTTGCAGCTAATGAACATTTCTAACTGAAAGCCCTTTACTGTCCTAGGCTGTGTCTCACTTGTTAATAGGACAAAATAGAAATATAAAATACCACATACCTGACGTAGAACATCCAAAGCTATATAAGCTTTGAGGCCTGAGCAGTCCGTTAACAGGCGATCTTAATTTGACCAAGTTGGCTTTCTCTTTTTAACACAAGACATTGGCTCCTTCCTCCAACATGTGAAACACCAATGACTCCGCTTAGGTTCCTTCTCAAAAATAAGGTTTGCTGCTACTCTCATCTGTTTATCATCGTCTTTCAAGATATCGCTTGACCACACCCTTTATGCAAACTGGGACATGTATGTGAAATTTTCCTTCTGCATAAAATGCCATCTTCTTTGAGTCACCATGGAAAAGTCTTTCTTACTCTTCCACATTCAACTCAATGTAATCTCTACAAAGTCCTCAGAGTGTTTATAAATCAAAACCAAACCCGCTGCCATTGAGTGCCATGCTGACTCAGAGCGACCCTATAGGGCAGGGTAGAACCGCCCCCCCCATGGGTTTCCATGACTGTAATTGTTCATGGGAGCAGAAAGCCCAGTATTTCCCCTCTACCTGCTTTCCCCCCTTGTGTCTATATAGAACCTTACATTCCTGACCTACTCTTTGCCTATGATCTTGAGGACTTTGAACCCATAGGCAAAGGTTCTAGTTCAATATCAGGGATGAATGGGGGAAAGTCCTCAAGAATGCCTCTTAAATTTCTAGCTAGCCCTGAGCAGGTCAGTAGAGGAAATGAAGATGACTTAGTCCATTAATAACTCCTATGAGTTAGGTAATAGCATCAGAGTAAAAAGAATCTAATAATTGTTAGAGTAAAAGATTAAAATTACCTTGGAATAGTTAAAGAGGATGGGATTTTGGAAGAGGAGAAGATGTGAAATTGGAAATCAATTCATGATACAAATTTTTTTTACTGCATGACGTGGAGAAAAGGAAGCAGATCGGGGTAAGAAGCTAATGAACAAAGTTCTACAGGAGGAGAAGATTTAAAGTTGTTTTCATTTGTTGTTCACTCTGGGCGAGAAGACCTTCATTTTTACAAACATGGAATCTGCCCTATTTGCCACATCCAGACAGAGGGGAGCCTCTTGGTAAAGCCTGGGGATTGTGTGGCGTTCTACTCGCTGGGCCAAACTCAACAGTGAAGAGTTATACAAAAGACAATTTATAAGAGAGGAAGGGGTGAGGGAAGTGTCATTTTACATGGTTTTCAAAAGGTAGCAGGCTACAGAGATTGGAGGAAATAGGGCTAAGGAACCAACTTCAACACCAGAAAAAGAGAAAATAGGAGGGGGGCACAAGATCAGGAGGTGCACTGCTCCCGATTGTTTCCAAAAATCAACTATTATAATAGATCTATGGGGGAAAGCTCTGGAGACATAGTGCAGGAATTGTGCCCTGTGTTACCCCCCCACCCCCCACCCAACACCAGGGCAAAACACAAAGGGAGCACAAGGGAGCAGCAAGGGGAACAAAGCAATGAAGTCCCCGAGGAGTTCCCCCAAAATAAACAGGGGCAGCGCTTGGCACCTCACCAGACTAGATCAGAAAACATTCATAAAAGCCAACAGATAGGCCTGGAACTATTTATAGGCTCTTTACCCTCTTCCTCGACCCCATGTCTATCTATACAAGATAAGCAGGATAAACAATCCCGAGAAGAAAATAATGGGACTGAAGATTCAGGGAGACATGGGAGAGTGGGAGATGGGGGAAAACAAGGAGGGGGCCAACAAACTTGGGACAAGGGAACAAGAAGTGATCTAAAATAGATGGTGAGGAGGTTGCAGAAGGCCTGGTGAGGTTGGATCAAATGTAATGTAGCCGAGAGGAATTACTGAGAGTAGAATGAAGGTAGATCACAATAGTATAGCAGTTCTCAACTTGTGGGTCGTGACCCATGAGGGGGCGGGGTCTAACGATCCTTCCACAAAGGTTGTCCAATTTCAAACAGTAAAATTACAGTTATGAAGGAGCAACAAAAGTAATGTTATGGTTGTGGGGTCTCTACAACTTGAGGGTCACAGCATTAGGAAGGTTGAGGACCACTGCTATAGTAAGACCGGAGGAAAGTAAAAGGAAAGATAGGAAAGGACAGGAGTCAACAGACATTTATAGAAGTATAAATACAGATATTTACATATGTAAATATATTTATATATAATGATAGGGATATGTCCATATACATATATTTATATATTATATTAAGGTAGCATATGGACATTTGGCCTCTATTCAAGTACTCCATCAATGCAAGAACACTTTTTAATGCCTTGGCATTCTGTGATGCTCACCTTCCTGACATAATCACTGAGGACGATGGGTAGGTACATAAGCAAATGTGGTGAAGAAAGCTGATGGTGCCCAGTGATGAGAAGATATAGTATCTGGGATCTTAAAGACTTGAAGATAAACAAGCAGCCATCTATCTGGGAAACAGCAAAGCCCACAAGGAAGAAGCACACCAGCCTGTGTGATCACAAACTGTCCAAGGTATCAGGCATCAGAACACCCAAAACAAATAATCTTATCCCTGCGAACGAGGGGGGCCTGGGTGGAGACTCAAAGCCCATTTGCAGATAATTGGACATCCCCTCACGGGAGGGTCACAAGAAAAGGATGAGCCATCCAGGGAGTAGTACAGCACCGAAAAAACATACGACATTCCACTGGTTCCTTAATTAATGGTTTTTTCCCCCACCCCACTATCATGACCCCACTTCTACCTTACAAATCTGGCTAGACCAGAATATGTTCACTAGTACAGAGAAGAACTCTCTACACATGGAATCCAGGACAGAGAAACACCCCAGGAACAGTGCTGGGAGTAGTGATGCCATGAGAGTATGGGGCAGGTGGGTGGAGAAGGGTAGAGCGAGTTCCAGTGATTGACGTATAACCCCTCCAGGGTGATGAACAACAGAAACATGGGTGAAGGGAGAGAACGGATGGTGTAACATATGAAAAAAATTATCATTTAACAAGGATTCATGAGGGGGAAGTGGGGAGTGTCGGGGGGGAAGGGGAGCTGATACTAAGAGCTCAAATAGAAAGTAAATGTTTAGAAAATGATGTTGGCAACACATGTGCAAATGTGCCCGAGATAATGGATATATGGATTGTTATAATAGCTATAAGAACCCCCAATGAAATGATTTATTAAAACATAAAAGCTGTATAATATTTAACATAGGGATTTATTCTCAGGGACTCACTCTTTGATAACCTCTGAAGATTGGGAGTAATAACTATCCATTTTCTTTGGACTCTTGTCAGTCTTTAATACGATCTACAGCCCTACATTGAAAAGTCACGCATACTAGATGGTCATTCACGGTTTATCACGTAGTTTACCCTTGATGGTTTCTTTTGTTTTACTGTGGTTTCTTTGCATCTGCATTTATCAAAGCAAGGGATACAACTTAGACAGAAGCAATTAATAGATCCAGCCATGAAGACCATTGAGATTGCAGTACAAAAGCAAGGGAAATAAATCATGGGAATAACCAAATTAGAATATGTATGTGATCTTTTAAAAATGCATATGAATTTCCACCAAAGACAGCCATTGCTTGAATCCTTGAAACCTGTGTCCGTACCAAAAGAGGAAGCCCAGAGCATGTCCAGCTTGCATGTGAGCATGACCGAGTGACCAATCATCCTGAGATAGGACAATAACTCATTTTTTTTATGGACAGCTAATTGATAAAGTAGCAGCCTGCTTGAAAGACAGAAGCATCCTTTTGTATGTGAGCTGTGTAATCAGGGAGTTCCTTGACTAAGCACATTTTGGGTTAATGGAAAACAGACCCTTCTGTCCCTAGGAGCAGTGAATACCTACATTAGGATTAAACTATGTGCATTGCTGACTGCCCTACATGTTCGCATCAAAAAGGGAGCAGAGAAACGGCATTTTCAGTAATATGGCTAAGGGCTATATCAACCTAATTAGAAATGTTCAGTTCTACAAGTTCACAAAATTGTATTATGGCAATCGCTCTTGAAAAAAAAATTCAATTCCAAAAATGCAATAAGAAAATTCAGAAACTGGTAGCTAACGTAAAGCCTGTTCTGAGGATAAGTACTGTATTAGAAGCAGGAACACAGAAAACTCCAGGGCCTTGGGGTGTGAGAATGAAGCTGCTTGGTTCTTAGACTGCCCTGTAATGACATTCCTGGTTCCTGGCCCGCAAAACCCGCTGCCCTCAGCCTGTGCCCACCATTCCTCTCCTTGGCCCGCGCCCTGCCATTCCTCTCTAGTACTCTTCTTGTTGTTGAGCTTTAAGGTTCAAACCAGGACCCTGAGTGCTTGATGCAAACACTGAACTGCTTTGGACATATTTTCCTTTATTAATTAGCTCTATGTAAATGTATGGTTTTAGAATATCTACTTTGACACCAGGCACAGTCTCTCCTCAACCATTTCCAATGTTTGTTTATTTTTTATACTACCCAGCTATGTTAACCACATAAACACAAAAACCATTCTTAATTCTTTATCATCTGTGATTCAGCTCCAATGCCTCTCACTTTAGTTTCTAAAGTATTTCTTTCTTTTTTTAATAATTAAATCATTTTATTAGGGGCTTGTTCAACTCATCACAATCCACACATACATCCATTGTGTCAAGAATTCTTGTACATTTGTTTCCCTCATCATTCTCAAAACATTTGCTTTCTACTTGAGCCCTTGGTATCAGCTCCCCACCTTTCGCCCTCCCTCCTTTTGCCCCCCTCCCTCATGAACTCTTAATAATTTATAAATTATCATTTGTCATATCTTACACTGTCCGATGTCTCCATTCACCTACTTTTCTGTTGTCCATCCCCCAGAGAGGAGGTTATATGTAGATCCTTGTAATAGGCTTCCCCTTTCCACCCCACCCTCCTGGTATCAGCACTCTCACCACTGGTCCTGAAGGGATCATCCACCCTGGATTCCCTGTGTTTCCAGTTCCTATCTGTACCAGTGTACATCCTCCAGTCCAGCCAGATTTGTAAGGTAGAACTGGGATCATGATAGTGGGTGGGAGGAAGCAACTCAAGAACTAGAGGAATGTTGTATGGTTCATCATTGCTATCCTGCACCCTGACTGGCTCGTCTCCTCCCCGCAACCCTTCTGCAAGGAGATGTCCAATTGCATGAAGCAGGAAACCAATAGAGAGGCCTGAGGGGCCAGTCCAATTACCACCCTCCCTCCCAGAAGAATTCACTTCAGAGGACCACGCTGAAGCTATAGCTCAAGGAGAGGGACATACATGTCTGATCAGAGCACACAGGAGCCAATGAGGGGGGAAGGAGAAAAAAAATAGAGTGAAGCACACCCTGGCTCACAAAGCCCGGAGGAAAATGTTCCTGCTCAGAACAGCAATGCACAGAGATGACCACAGGGCAGGCCCCACCACGACTTGACACAGCGTTCCTAATTGACCCAGAGTACCAAGGGGAACAACACGAGAGGCACGTGGCAGGAATTGTACCCGCCCTGAGCTCTCTACACAGAAGCCAGCTTCTGAGGGCACGCAGCAGAGCAGCAGGGGGAGCAGACCAACGAAGTCCCCAGGGATAGATGTGGGACCAGGGCATGGCACCCCATGAGACGTGACTGGAAAGTACTCCTGAAGGACAACAAATAGACGTTGAACTATTTATAGGGTATATTTTTGTTGTTGTTGTTGTAGCTATTGTTTTATTTTCTATTGTTGCTTCATTTTACTCAGTCTTGTGTTGGTGCATATTGTTGTCACTGCATGTCTACCTGGAAGGAATAGGTAGGATAAACAAGCCAGCAGAGAGAACAATGGGATGACAGTTCTGGGGGAACACTCCAGAGGGGGAGGTGGGGTGAAGGAGGTGGGCATGACAGGCCCAGGGACAAGGGAACAACAAGTGATCCAAAATCAGTGACAAGGAGGGCATAGGAGGTCTGGCAGGACTGAATCAAGGACAATGTAACCAAGAAGAATTCCTGAAACCCAAATGAAGGCTGAACATGACAGTGGGACAAGAGGAAAGTACAAATAAATAGAGGAAAGAACAAGGAAGCAAAGAGCATTTGTAGAGATCTAAATACAGGTATATACAGATGAAAATATATTTATGTACAACGAGGGGGAAATAGGTCTATTTACATGTATTTGTACATTTCCAATGTTTTAAGCTTTTCTTGTAAAATATGCTTCTCAGTTTTGTTAGTGTAACCTCCATAGTCCTCTGCATGTTGTGTTGCACATTTGTAACACATTAACTTGTAACCAGTTTTTCCTATCAGTTTCACACCTGTTTGTTCCTCAAAATAAATCAAGGTGCTATCATTCCTAGTAGGAGTCACAGCTAACCGTGACCCTGTGTGCATCAGAAGGAAACACCACTTGCTCTTACAGCTCCTCCAGGTTATTCTCAGAGTTGTACCCATTGTTGCAGCCATGATGTCAGTAAATCTCCAAGCCCTTCCTCTTTTGTGCTGGTCCTCCACTTTACCAAGCAAAATGTCTTCTCCTGGAAAGGCTCTCTCCTGATAACAGACCCAAAATACTTGAGACATGGTCTAGCCATCCTTGTCTTTAAAGAACATTTTGCCGATATTTATGCTGAGAAAGATTTGTCTGGTTTTTTGGCAGTCCGTGGTACTTTGAATGTTCTTTGCCAGCACCATAATTCAAACTCATCTATTCTTTGTTCGTCTTCCTTATTCAATGTTTAACATTCACATCCATAAGAGGCCATTGGGAATACCATGGCTTGGGTTAGGCAGACCTTAGTCCTCAAAGTAACATCCTTGCTCTTCAAAACTAAAAGAGGTTTCGTGCAGCAAATTTTACCCAATGCAATACTTCATGTGACTTCTTGACTTTCTGCTTCCATGCACATTGATTGTGGATCCTAGTAAGAAAAAATCCTCGAAAATGTCCATCTCTCCCCCCTTTATCGTGATGTTACCTTTCGCTCTAGTTGTGATGATTTGGGTCTTCTTTTCATTGAGTTGCAATCCCTACTGAAGACTCTCATACTGAATGTCTGGACAAAATAATTAAATACAAGTAAAAGTTTTATGATATTTTTTAAATTTCAGTCAAGATCCATGTGACATCGCAGGGACATCATTTGTTCCATGTCCTCTTCTGAGTCTGTGCTGAACCTTTGGCAGGTCTCTATCAATGTACTGCATCCATCATTGTTGGATGATCTTCAGCAAAATTGTTCCTAGACATGATATCAATGATACTGTTCTATGAGCATTCTGGGTCCCTTTTCTTTGGAATGGGTTCAAATAAGGATCTCTTCTAGTCAGTTGGTCAATTAGCTGTCCACGCAGAATCTCAGTGATATGAATCAATGAACTTTAATCACAGAATCATATGTGAAAAACAGAATTGCTAATTGCTTAAAAGTGATATTTCTTAGTGTATACAAATACAAACAAAATGTTTTGCAAAAAATGTTTTCACCTTGACTTATATGATTAGCTATGATGTTATTGGTAAAGTCCTTTTTTACTTCCCCTTTTTCCCCTTAAAGTACAAGTCCATTCTTTTAAAAAAAATGAAAAGAAAAATTAGTTGTTGATTTGGTTCATAAACACTGCCTACCACAATATTATAGCTAAAATACCAGAACAATAGACAAAACCAGTGACTTAAGAAACCCTAGAAGCAATGAGTCCATGCAGAAAGCCATAATTTGAAGTATTTTTGTAATTGGTCAACAAGGACAGCTCTGATCAGAGCATGATAGAAGGTTCAAAGGTAAATTGGAATCTAATCTTGTAATTATATTTGATACCAGTAAAGTGGGCTTACTGAAAATAATTTTGTTCTTATAACTAAATACAGGGATATTTTTAAAAAGGAATAAATGTTTTTAGAAACACGGCACGTTATTTTATAGACATTCAATATGGTGTCACCTCTTTTGGGAATGTCACCACCTGAGGTCTATGCTACCACTGCGCTCCTTACTAGATCAATAAAATGAAAATGTTTGTGATGAGAGTCAGGCATCGATGTGTCTTAAGAGCTGCCTGGGATGGTTATATTTAGTCATATTTAAGCCCCATTTCACTATACCTCACTTATTCCTAAGATTAAACAGGAATGAAAAGGGAAGTGAAGAGTCTATTGTGCATACTTGCAGACTTTAAACCTGGAAATACTAATTCAGTGGGTCTGTGGGTACCAATAACACATCCAACCCATTCCTGTTGAGTCCTATAAGATACTCCCCTCAGGATGAGAACACTCCCCAGGGAGTGGCTGCTGAGTTTGAAAATGTGGCCTTTGGCTAGTACTGAGTGCTTATCAGAAGCTATTTCAGATAAAGTTGCTCCATGAACCATAGTTTGAGAAACTATTATAGTTCTAGTCTTGATTAGGACAGAGAGAGTTAAGGTGCTTGGGGCGATCCTTAAGATTTAATGCTGTTACATGAGTGTATTCTGATTACTCAATCTAGACACATCCACTCTTTCTTCAAAAACCAGGACAGACACTCCTTCGAATAATCAACCATTTAAGATCAAAATGGCAATATGCACACAAGGGAAACATCCAGAAGGTTAAGAAAGGAAGAAGGATCGGGATGGGAAACACAGGAAGGAAGTAGTATAAGTGCTAATACATTACAATGAATGAGATGAAAGCAAATGTGTCTGAAATGTTCGATGCAAAACTTATACTTTGCACTAAAAACCATCCACCAATTTGCAATTTATAAAGTTGGGAAAAGAGACTCAGAGTTCTTCCCTTTTTACAAATATCATGTTCCCTCCTTCCTACCACAAGTGGTGACCTCCTCCCCACTTACTTTTTTACTGTCACTACCACAGAGAACTTAATATTATACCCTAGAGGGAGTCTTGGCTTTGTATATATGTTTGTGTCCAATTCCTGAACTCTTGTGTCCCTGCTTGTCATAAAGTAGATGACTGCTAAAGCACACATAACTGAGTGACTCAGAATGGACCCAGGGTTGATGCTGCTAGCTTGAACCTTGGAATTCAAGGTTAACAAGCTGTGTCTCTTCAATCTCCACCTCTGCCCCGTGTCCTGTGAACTATGCAGCAACTAGGGCCTGTAGACATTGTATCCAGGCTTATCTTGTATCTTGTCGTTATGGCAATTAGACCCTTGGCCTTGACCCTGGTGTTTGGGGCCTGACTATCCAGGAACAGACTTTCCTAATGGTGTGGTCTTTTATTTCTAAATGCCACGCATGTATTAGTGGGCTTTGCATCAGAAACAAATGACCTCAAAATCTTGGGTGGCTTACAGACATTGAGTCTGCTCTCATTTGTCAGTCACAGGAGTCCAGTGCTAGATGGGCAGGGCCGTTTCTTCCAAAGCCAAAAGGAAGAGGTCCTGATACCCTCGTGGCAGAGCGAAAAGGGGATTCCTAACAGAAGCAGATACCCTTGTGGCAAGGCAAAAAGGAGATTCCTGACAGAGCATGAATGATTTGCTGCCAGAAGCTAGCATGACACAATAGGTGCTTACGTTTCATCTGTCAAAGCAAGCCACGTGGCCAGGCCTGACAATGTGGAGGGATTTTATTCCCAGGGAAAGATCAGCAAGTCACAAGTAGCTGGGAAGAGTCGAGTTCCCGTAAAGGCTTTCCTGTACCGCATTATTTATGGAAGCAGACTGCTGCATGTTTCTCCCTCGGTCACTGTTTGACCAGTGTTTAATCACGGTGCCCCAAGACTCCTTTCTACAGGAAAGAGGAAAGAAAATCATTAGGCCCAAAGAGTCATGCCCAAACTCAGATCCATCAAGTGGATTCCGACTAGTGGTGACCCAGAGAGAATTTCTGAGACTGGCACCTTTTCGAGAGCAGCCTGCCTCCTCTCCTGTAGAGCACCTGGTGGGTTAAAGCACCCACTTTGCAGTTAGCACTCAACGCCTGACCAAAAGCACCACTAGGGGGGCCAACTAGATGCCGGCCTATGAAACCACTGCTGTCCTGTGATGCGAATTGCTTCACACGTACACATCTCCTTTCTGATTCTGCTGTTTGGACTATCTTGTACTCTCCTGTTAGCTGGTGGCATCACGGAGACAGGGTACACTGCTATCCTCAAGGTCAGCACTTTGAAACCACCAACATGAGGATTTCTATTCCAGTGAAGTGTTACACTCTCCGAAACCCACGGGGACAGAGCCATCCTGTCCTTTAGGGACACTGTGAGTTGGAATTGACAAAATGATAGTGAGGTTTTGTGGTTGTGGTTGTTAGCTGGATCTGCCGATATGCCTTCTCGGTTTCCTTGCTGTCATCAGCTGCTGCAGAGTGGCCCCAACAGAACAGAACCCCTTGCACAATGGAATTTGGCCCCTGGGGTCTATAAGGTTTAAATTGGCTCCTTTTCGGAACTACAACCCAGACCTTTCTTCCTAGTCTAGCTCAGTAGGAAACATCCTGCGGATATGCGGCTGATATCCGCTCAGCATCGTAGGAACATTCAAGTCATCACAGATCGGCCAAGCGTAGACGCATGGAGGCGCTTTGACCAGAAATGACACCGATCACGATCCCTTTTCTGTTTCCTTCCAGCGTGTCCCCTTGCAGGTAATCGGGGCAGTAATCATGCCAATAGGCAGCAACACAGCCAATCCTGCCCACTCTCTGTCTGAATACAACCATAACCGCTGAAACCAAGCTTCTCGGCCTCCCCTCTGCTTCTCTATCTGGCTCTGTTCCTGGTTGTTAAGACATACGCTGCCCAGAGCACACACTGAGCACTGCACACACAGTGGGGCTCCTGCTGTTGCTACCTGCTGGGCCAAAAGCAGTGGAATCTCAGTCTGCAGTCACCTCTCTGATCAGTCTCCCTCTTTGAGAAAGGCAGGCTCTCTGGGAGGAAATAAAGATAAGCCAGGATCACCATAGCTGCCTCCTTCTTCACCTCACAGCTCTTCTGCTTAAGGAAGCTGTCAGCTACTGGGCCAAAGGCACACACAGCCCCCCCCCCCCCAGGTGACTTGTGCAACCCTCTCGGTGAGCAGATTTCTTGAGGTTTTGATCAGCATCAATATACTACCTTTGATCTGGTTTCTGGATTTAGACAAAGTCTAAAATGTTTACAATCCAGATTTTTAGGTTAAAAAAGGTGTTTAAAATTTTTTTAAATGTTTGTAGACTTGGTCCAAAGAAGAAGCATCCATGGGGGAGGGGAAATTATAAATTATCAAGGGTACATGAGAGAGGAAAATGGAGGAAGGGGAATGAGGAGCTGATATCAAGGGCTCAAGTAGAAAGAAAATGTTTTGCGAATGATGATGGCAACATATATACAAATGTGCTTGACACAATGGGTGTATGTGTGGATTGTGATAAGAGCTGTAAGAGCCCCCCAAACTATTTTTTTAAGAATAAGCATCTTTGTTTTAAATTTTACTTCAACACCCCTTCCAAAATTGATCCCAAAGACTGGCCGTGTTCCAGGGCGCTATGAGCAACAACTGCGATGGAATAAGAAGGAGCTAATCTCATTGGGAGCAGCCGATTCTATTTTCATTTTCAGCACGTCCCCAAAGAACAGCTCTTCGCCTAGGGATTCTCTTTGGTTTTCTAAGAACTAATTGACACACGGGGTTAGAAAATGAAGTGGTAAGGAAACAAGAGAGGCTTGATTTGTTATTTTTAACCTTTGCCAGGAGCAGTGTTCTCTGGATTTGTTTAGTGTACCTACCCAAGAGAGGACCACGGCAGGGCTTGAATGGATATTGCTGTTTCTTGGCTACCTATGGATATGGATTCATCTCAGGGCCTGGGGGAAAATGTAACCCAACTTTTCTTGTTTCTTGCCTTCCTGGGAGATGAAGTGGGACCACATGATATAAATGACACCTTACTTAACTTGTGAATTTCTCCCAGTTACTGTAATTGAGTGGGAGAGTAGAGCATATTTAGTTAGAAGAATGAATTGTGTTGCCGGACATATTTTTTCTGTGACTTTAGGTTATTTATTTCACCTCTTTGTGCTTTGGTTCCTTTGCCTATTAGAGGGAGTGGATTTAGTTATAGTGCCTATCTTGTAGTTCTCAAACATTATCAGTGTCTCTTCATTCATTATATTTTTAGTACTGTGCTAGGGACAAGAGTCACTCTTTGGTGAACAGCACGGGCTTCTCTGTTCAAGTGACTCACAGTTCAACACGACAGTGAAAACCATGATAAAAGCAGCCTCTAATACACAGTGAGATTAGAGAAGCATAACTAACAAACTAAGTTCAGGGCTAGGTGTAACATCTGTGCCGATTCTTACATTCAAACACCGACATCTAAAGCCATTTGGATAGGAATCGCAGTGGCAGAGGCGACAGTGAAAAACAAACCAACAAGCAAGTGTCATAAAAGCACAAACAGCAGAAACACAGGCCAAATAACATTGAGGCCCGAGTCCATGAGCGGAAGACAAGCCCTGAAAAGGGAAAGGTGAAGACCAAATAATGAATTGATAATTAGAAGTGAAGATGGACTGATGAGTTTTGTATATTGATAAGTATTTTTAAAAGAATTACATGAGCTTACAAGAGAGACTGAGAGAATGTTCTACTCCCTGTTGGGAGAATCATTGTATAGCAAGTTGTTTGATTGATTCAGAATGTAGAGTATCCATCCGTCTTGTATGGATATGGAGTGGAAAATGAAGTGGGTGTGCTTGTTCGTGTATTTAATTGTTGCTTCCAAGTCAGTGACAATTTAGAAGAGAAGAAAATCATCTGAGTCAGTGACTTGAACAATTTTGAACCCATTTAATCTTAGAGGACTTACGTTGCCTCGTTATGTTTCTGCTTTCTGCCCACCTAAAAGGAAAATTTCACCCTGCCTACTTCACAGAGTTGTATGGATTAAAAGAACACAGAGCTCAAAGGCATGCTGTTATTTTGAGGATAGAAGGCTCTTCAAAAGTGCAATGCTAGGGTTAGTGAAACACACACACACACACACACACACACACACACACACACACACACACACACACACACACACCCTCTGCCTGCTCCTTGCTGCCTGTGTTTGAGCTGAACCTACATATCTCCCGTCATACATGCCGTCAAGTCATGTCTGATCAATACCAAGTCCGTGTAGAACAGAACAAAGCACCGCGCAGTCCCGCAGCGTCCTTACTAATGTTGCCGTGTTTGAGCTCCTTGTGGCAGCCACGGCGTCAGTCTTGTTGAGGCTCTTCCTCTTATCAGCGGCCCTTACCCTTCACAAAACACGATGCCATTGCGGGGGTGCTCTCTCCCGATAACATGTCCAAAGACTTTGAGATGAAGTCTCACCATCTTTGCTTCTTTTTTTATATAAATCATTTTATTGGGGCTCATACAACTCTTATCACAATCCATACATCCATCAATTGAGTAAAGCATCCTTATACATTCGTTGCCCTCATCATTCTGAAAATTCGCCTTCCACTTGGGTTCCTGAAATCAGCTCATTTTCCTTTTTCTCCTCCCCTTCCCTCCCCACTCTCCGCTCCCTCATGAACCTTAATGATTCATATTATTATTTTATCTTATCTTACACTGCCTGGCGTCTCCTTTCACCCACTTTCCTGTTGCCCATTCCCTAGAGAGGAGGTTACATGTAGATCTCCGAGATCAGTTCTCCCTTTCTGCACCCCCTTCCCTCCCAGTATTGCCACTCTCACCGTTGGTCCTGAGGGGGTTCACCTGTCCTAGATTCCCTGTGTTTCCAGATCCCAACTGTACCGCTGTGCATCCTCTGGTCTAACCAGGTTTTCAAGGTAGAATTGGGATCATGATAATTGGGGGGTGGGGGAAGGAAGCATTTAAGAACTAGAGGAAGGTTTAGAGTTTCATTGTTGCTGCACTGAACCCTGAGTGACTCATCTCTTACCCACTACCCCTCTTCAAGGGATGTCCAGTTGTCTACAGATGGGCATTGAGTCCCCATCACACACTCCCCTCATTCATGATAATATGATTTTCCCCCACCTTTGCTGCTTGAAACCTGGTCCCCTAGGCCCTTCATGATCACACATGTTGGTGTGCTGCTTCCATGTGGGTTTTTGTTGCTTCTGGCTAGATGGCCGCTTGTTTACTTTCAAGTCTTTAAGACCCCAGATGCTATATCTCTCTAGCCAGGCACCATCAGCCTTCTTCACCACACTTACTTATGCACACATTCATCTTCAGTGTTTATGTGGGAAAGGTGATCTCACAATGATGGTTTTTGTTCTTTGGTGTCTTCTACCTGATCCCTTCAACACCTCATGTTCACTTAGACGTGTGTGCTTCATATCTGTGGCTTTGTTGCTTCTGAGCTAGATGGCTGCTTGTTTGCCTTCAATCCTTTAAGACCCCAGACGCTATATCTTTTTGATAGCTTGGCACCATCAGCTTTCTTCACCACATTTGCATATGCACATGTCTGTCTTCAGCGATCATGTCAGGAAGGTGGGTATCATGAAATGACTGTTTAGCTGGGCAAGGTGCTATTGCATTGAGGGAGTGTGCGCAAGGAGGCCCAATGTCCACGTGCTACCCTACTACTGAACCTATAAATATATGCACATAGGTCTATTTCCCCCATCATCATAAATATATTTACATATATACGTGTCTGTATTTAGGCTTCTATGTATGCACTTTGCCTGCTACTCCTTTCCTCTATTTCCTTATGCTTTCCTCCTGTACCACTACCATGTTCAGCCTTCATTCTGGTTTCAGTAATTCCTCTCAGTTACCTTGCCCTTGGTCACTCCCTACCAGTTCTCCCATCCCCTCCCTCCACTGGTTTTGAACCACTCATTGTTCCCTTGTCCCTGGGTTGGCCAACACCTTCTCTCTTCCCCGACCTCCCATACTCTCATGTGTCTCTGGGACCATTGGTCCCGTTATTTTCTTCTCACATTGTTTGTCTAAGAAGTATTCTGCTACATGGAACAAGTCAGCATTCCAAGACTGATTTATTTGTTCTTTTGGCAAGCTAGGGCACTTGCAATATTTTTTACCAGCCCCACGATTCAAAGGTGTCAATTATTATTCAGTCTTCCATATTCAATGTCCAATTTTCACATGCATAGAAGGCTTAGGTCAGGCCCAACCCAGTCCAAGTGAGAGCTTTGCCTCTTAATATCTTAAAGAGGTTTGGGGAAGCAGGTCTACCCAGTGCAATGTGTCGTTTGATTTTTGGACTGCTGCTTCCATGAACATTGAATTGAGGATTCAAGCAAGATGAAATCCTTGACAACTTCAATCTTTTCTCCACTTATTGTGATATTACCTATTGGTCAAGTAATGAGGACTTTGGTTTTCTTTATATTGAGTTGTAATCTAGAATAAAGGTTACTATCTTTGATCTTTATCATCAAGTGCGTAAAGTCTTCCTCGCTTTCAACAAACAAGCTTTCAACAATGGGTCATCTGCATATAGCAGATTATTAATAATCTCCTTTCAATCATGGTGCCATATTCTTCATATAATCCAGCTTCTATGATTGGTTATCCTGCATACAGATTGAATTAGTATGGCGTAAGTATACAACCCTGACATACACCGTTACTGATTTTAAAGCTTGCAATATTCCCTTGTTCTGTTTGCACAACGGTGTCTTGATCCATGCACAGGTTCCAAAGAAGCACAATGAAGTGTTCTGAATTGTTATTCCTCTCAAGGTTATCGATAGTGTGTTATTATCTACACAGTAGAACGCCTTTCTAAAACACAAGTAAACAGCTTTCTTTTATTCTTTGCCAAAATTCATCTGATGTCAGCAATTATATTTCTTGTGCCCCAATCTCTTTTCAGTCTGGCCTGAGTCTCTGGTGGCTTCCTATGGATGTACTGTGGCAAACATTGTTGGATTATCTTCAGAAACATTTCACTTGCATATGATATTGATATTATTCTTATAATGTATGCACTCACCTAGTGGTTACGTGTTGGGCTGAAATCTGTAAGGTCAGCAGTTCGATACCACTAGCCACTTCTCAGGAGAAATACAGGGCTTTTTTATTCCCATAAACAGTTAGTCTCAGAAACTGATGGAAGCAGTTCTACCCTTTCCTATAGAGTTGCTCTGAGTCAACATCAACTTGATGACAGTGAGTTTGGTTTGTGTTTGTGTTGGGTTACCTTGTCTTGGAATAGGTACATGTATGGGTTTCTTCTGGTCCGTTAGCTATGAAACTATCTTCCAAGTTCTTGCCATGGTTGAGTGAGTGCTTCCCATGATTCATCAGCTTGTTGAAACATTTCAATTGGTCAATTCCAGAAGTTGTAGTTTTGTATAATGCCTTCAGAGCAGCTTAGCCTTCCACCCGCAATACTAATGGGTCTTGATCATAAACTATCTCTGACATAGCTGAAAGTTGACTAGTGTTTAGTACAGTGATTATGTGTTTTTTCAATCTTCTTTTGATACTGACTACATTGTTCAATATTTACCCATAGAATCTTTCAATTTTGTAACTTGAGACCTGAATTTTTTTATTAATCCTTTCAGTTAAAGATATGCTGAGTGTGTTTTTTCCTTTCTGGTTTTCTACTCTAGGTCTTTGAACATTTCATTATATTTTATATTTTCTTCTCAAGCTGCCCTTTGGAGTGTTTTGTTCTGCTCTTTGACTTCATCATTTCTTCCTTCTGCATTCACTAGTCCACAATTAACAGCACAGGTTAGAATTCCTTCTGACATCCACTTTGATATTTTCTTTCTTGCCTGTCCTTTTAAGCATTTGTCTTCTTCATCTATGATGCTCTTGATGTCACTTTACTGCTCATCAGATCTTCTGTCATCAGAGTTCTAGGCAGAAAATCTGTTCTTGAAAATCAGGTAGGATAAACTTAGGGTCTATCCCACTCAAGGTGGGATAGACTCTCATGACCTTTAAAATTTTTCCTTCAGCTTCAATCTGATCTTGCAGATGAACAATTGATAATGTGTTTCATAGTCAGCCCCTGGCCAATATTTACCTGTTGATATGAAGCTTTTCTCTTCACACAGATGTAACAATTTGATTTTTGTGTATTTCATCTGGAGAAATCCATGTGATTAGTTACCTTTAGTATTATGAAAAAAGTAATTTTCTATAAACTCTTTAGCCTTGCAAAATTCTATGTGATTTCCAGATTTATATCTATCATTCAGACCATGATTTCCAATGACTATTCCTTCCTCTTTGTTCCCAACTTCTGTATCCCAATGGCCAAGAAAACATTGGTAAAATTCTTCACGTTTATCATTGCAAACTTTAGTGGCTGATGTATAAAATTGAGTAATAGTTGGATTAACTGCATTTCCTTATATGTGCATGGATATCCTACACAGACGACGTTGTACTTCAAGGTAGATCTTGAAATATCCTTGTAAAGGCTAATTCAATGCTCAAAATCCCTCTTGCACCTGTCATTCCTGGCATATTAACCCATAATGATTCATGACAATTTAGGGCATCAATATTTATGTGCTCCACTTCATTTTTGACCATTTCCAATTTTACTAGATTCATACTTCCTATATTTCAAGTTACAATTGGTAATAGATTTTTGAGCTGGTTCTTCTCATTTGGAGTCATGCCCTGCCAGCAAATAAAGGTCCCAAAGGCTTTACTTTTTCATACCATTCAAGTTGACACTACTTGACGAAGGCAGATCTTCCTCAGCCAGATTTCGAATGCCTTCCAACCAAAGGGGCTTATCTTCTGGTGTGAGCTATGGCAGTGTTCTGCTGATATTCATGAGGTTGTCAGCATCCGAGAGTGTCTTGATGCTATCCCTAAGGTTTTCACTCTCATTCTTCCCACAGTGAGCAGCCTGTTCCTTCTTTATTCTTTGCTCTTCATCTGGAAGCTCCACTAAATCTTATTCACATAGAGTGACCCTTCTTGTATTTAAAAATACTAGTGGCATAGCTACCAGCATGACAACAACACACAAGCCATCACAGTATGACAAACAAACAGACAAGTGCTGGTCATGGAACACGAGATTTTGAAATCTGCTATACTTCTTAGGAATATTGACTTTTTCAAGTAAAAATGTCTAACAGCTAATTTTCAAATAAAGGCAAATATTCTATATGCAGCATCATCAAGGAAAAGTTTCCCAAATATTCATGTAGTTCTTGGTTCCACTTGCATGTTGAGTAAGGAAGTCTTATACCACACTTAAGATTTTTAAATTTTTAAATAATCTTGATTTAATTTTCTCTGCTGAGAAGCCGGATTTGTGAATAGCTAGTAGTCTCCTATCCAATGACTATAAATATAAGGTGGCTTTTACACATAAGGTTGGTAGCTTCTCATTTCTTTTGCCTACACAGTGATGCTTAGGGCATCATCAAGAAACAGTCCCAATAATATTTTGAGACAAATCAAAGAATTTTGCTTCTCTAAAATATTCCAAATATTTATTCCCTGGAAACTAGGAGAAGATCACACTCTTTGTGTTTATAATATACTTATATTATTTGTTTTACCCTGGAATTTAAACTATTTCCTATGATTGACAAATTATTCTTCGAATCAAAAAATTATGAGTCTTTGCCAAAATTGTCTTGTGACTTTTCTGGCTTGAATTGGCTTGGAATTCTATCTTAGTAGTCTATTTTGACATCAGAAGGAAAAATGAGTATTTGTAGAAAACTACTCCATTCTAGAACTGATACAGAAAGGTCCATCTCCACTCTCTTCAACCTAGACCACCTGGTCTATGTACCTCTGGGGGCATTATTCTTTGCTTTCCTATTTGCAATGGGGCTAACTGGCTACCTGTGTAGCATCAAGGTGTGGAGTGAAATGTCCCATGACTTTTGTGAATTGCATTATTAAAATGAGTGAGCAAGGGTAACTCTGCTGTATTTACAATGGTGATGTTTATGTTTCAACATTTTCTGACAGAGCAGATGCTGGAGAGTTTATATTTCACTTGAATTTACTTACATGGAATTTTAAAGCATGATAATGTTTATCCCTCATGTGTTTGTCCATGACCAATATGTTGACCTTGTATTGTCCTTACAAAAGAGCTTAAGAAAAAGCCAATGCCTGTGATCAAACTGGAAATCAAAGCCAATAAGGAAACATCTATTGAAGGCTATGAATTGTGTTGTCTTTTAAATACTCAAAGGCAAAGAAGACAAAATTCTCACCTTCAAGAACTTGTTAAAACACAAGCAGTTCCCTCCTTCTGTGGGATTCAGTCCCTATGATTGTTCTAAGTTCATTTTGATGTACTCAAATATTTTTTCTTTCAGTTTTCATTATTGTTGGCTTTTATGACAACTGTCTTTATAAATTTAACATTAATTTGCTTGAGGGTTTGAAAACAATATTTATAAACTTACAGATACTTTGAATGCATATAGAGCCAAATAAAAATATACAACTCGTAAAAATCTGGTCTGATGAAAAGAAGAACTTGACATTGACATTTTGTCAATTGCAATAATTACTGTGGAAGTTTGTGGATTATCTAGATTACTCCTGGGAAGGGCATGTGCATTTCTAGACCCAAAATTAATGAGAGTAATATTCACGGTCCTTTTCTTCCTTTCTTTCTTTTTTTCCTGCATCTATTTAGTGCTAAAGTTTGACTGCTTATCTACATTAGCATGTGGAACCATGTTTTAAAGAAATTGAAGCCTCTTCTTTAGTTAAGAAAACTAAATTGACATGACAGTCACTTGAACAGAAAACCATAACACTGAATAACTGTAAGGGAAATTCTGAGAATAACAGGAGTGAATTAAATACTGTAACATCCTAAGTCTTAAAAACTCATTGCCATCAAGTCAATGCCCTATATGATCCCATAACCCTATAGGACATAGTAGAACTGCCCCTATGAGTTTCATAAGCTGTGTCTTTTTACTGGAGGAGAAAGCTTCATATTTCTCCCACAGAGCAGCTCCTAGTTTTGAACTGCTAATGGTGTGATTGGCAGCCCACTGCATAACTCATTAGGGCACATTGGATGTGGTGAAGATTAAAACCCAATGGAGTCAATTCTGACTCATGAGGACCCTACAAGACAGAGTAGAACTGTTCCTTTGGGTTTCTGAATCTGCACCTCGTTATAGGAACAGGCAGCCTCAGTTTTTCTCCAAAAGTAAAAGGTTGGACTGCTGATTCTTGCTGTTAGCCCAGTGAGTAGCCCACTGTGTCCCCAGGGCTCCCTGGTAGTGCATATTACTAAGGAGAAAATCTACCAAAAAGAAGGTTAATCATAAATGCAGTTCATCACCACTTGTATATATTATAATTTGAATGGCCAGTATTCAACTTGTAGGTCAGAAGACTATGGTTTCAAGTCATTCTCTGCTATCCACAAAAACAACCAACTCACTGCCGTGGAGTTCATTCCAATTCTTAGCAACCTATGGTGATTTGCTGGTGAGAGGTTTGCTTTTGTTGTTGTTCTGTTCTGATTTTCTGGTTTTAACCATAAGTTCAGCAGTTTGAAACCACCAGCTGCTCATTAGCTACTGTTATTAACAGAAGGAGTCCTTGTGGAATGTGGGTAAACCCATAGTCCGCTAATTGCAAATCCTCCAGCCTCTCTTGGGAGAAATGCTAGGCTATGTGCTGTTATTAAAATTCTGTCTCCCAAGGGCTACTATAGTTCAAATGGACAGGATGGCAGTGGTTGGGTTTGGTATTACTTGCGTCTCTAGTTGGAAGGTTTCAAATTCAGTTAGAAATTGAACTCTTGTAGTCCACCCACAGGTGCCTCAGAAAAAAAGACCTGGTAACATACATCTGAAAAGGCAGTGACTGGAAACACAGTTCTACTCTGATACATATGGAATTACTTGTCTCAACTGCTTGGCAACTTGGCAATTGAGGGTGGGTGGGGGAGAAGTAGGAGGAGTCATATAGTTCAGGTGGTATACCGGTTACCCATTGGGCTACGATCCATAGGGTTGGCAGTTTGAAACCACCAGAAGCTCCTTGGGAGAAAAGTCCCATAAACATTTGCAGGCTCAGAAACTCATAGGAGGCTCGCTGTGTGTCAACATTGATAGTGATAGTGGTGGAAAGTGATATTTTGGTTATATAGGGATATTTACTAAGAACAATGAGCTAGTGGTACAATAGTAAGGCAAACAGCTGATTAAGCAAAAATATTAGCGAACATGGTTTCCCCCATCCCACCCCCTAAACAACTTCACGGCAGAAAAACCTAGTCATCTTCCCTGGAAAAGATGGCAAACTAAATAATACCTATGGGATAATTATACTCTTCTAACATAGAGTTATATAAATCTGAACCTATCTAAAAATAATGACACTAAGAGCAATCATGCTTAAAAGAAGGATATAATTAAAAGGTATAAAATTCTTACTTTTCACAAAAGGAGCTATTTAGCAATTAAAAAAAAAAAGCAGACAATGCACCATAAGGGTTAGCACAATAAGCTCCTGTCAGGTAAAATAGCTGTCAACACCCACAGCTTCCACACCTGCCTTTCCCAGTGGTGAGATTACTGGGAGGGAAAATTCAACCCCATTTGTTTGGGAAGGCAATCTGTTGGTGAACAAAAAAAAACAAACCAGAATTAAAACAGATGTAGTATGTCTTTGAATTATTTGTGTGAAATGTTTTTGTTTTGTTTTTAATATGGAGGCTGTGAAGTTCAAGCATGGAGCTGATAAAGTGTTAGGCCAGGAGGTCCACTGTACTCCGTGCTTATCTATCAGGAAGTGTGCCAAGGGCAACCTATCCCATTTCTGAGAACACTTTTTGGGCCTTCCCTTCCCCACATCACTTCTATTTCTACCTAGGAGCATAAAAAGGCATTCTTTAATTGCACTGCCTTAATCCCTGGTCCCAGCGTCTGTACTCAGTTCTTGATTCCCGACCCACGAAGACAGGACGAAGGCCAGAAGTTAAGTTTCTTCTCAACCGAGCTCTGAGTCACCAGCACCAGCTTCTTCTCACTGAGACCTACCCCAGCTTTTCGAGACCTATTGTTTCAAAGAGACCTCTCTACTGAGAGCCTGTATTCTCCCACCCATGGTTTATTTTCATTGAAGAATCAAAGTCATTTCAAGGTTAATTGGTAAAATTCAGCATTCCTCATTCAAAGAAATGAGTGCAAACCAAACAGCATTTAAAAATCCTAACTCTGTGGTACTTGGAAAAGTATGTGAAGATCAATTAACAACAAAAAGCTATAATAACCAAATGAAGAAAATATTTTATTCATAAGTACATGACATTGAGAGAGTCTCTTAATTTCTCTTCTGTTTAACTCTTCATCACCCCCAAAGGATTCCTTGTGCCACACTGAATTCATCAATGTGCTTCTAACTGAGAAGTTAGTGATTCAAACTCTAAACTAGACGCTCTGTGGGGGACAGAGGAGGCAGTTTGTTTCTGTAAAATGTACAGCTTCAGAGGCACCTTGGGGTAGTTCTTCTCTGCTCTTTGGGGTCTCTATGCACTGGATGGGCTCCCTGGGAATGGCTATCATCCCAGGGATGACACCATTTGCATGGTACAAATGGGTCATGCTCCAGACTGCTAACTGAATTGTTGGTGGAATGTGCTCAATCGAACTGGTGAAATGCCTGTTGATCTACTTACAAGAAATTAGTTACTGAACACCTTGTGAAGCAGAGTTCTCTTCTGACATGCATGGCTCAGCATGAATCTAGGTAGACTTACTGGTGACTGTATGTTGTTTTGTTTTGTTGGGGTTATTTTTGCCCATATTAGCTTTCTATTGTTGCTGTAACTAATTGTAGCACACTAAAGAGTATATAACAATGTGCTCATAATTCTTGGGCTCAGAAGACTAAAATGAAGATGCTGGGAGAGGTGCATTCCTTCTAGGGGCTTCAGGGGGGGTCTGCTTCCTTTTCTAGCTTCTAGAGGTCACCTCTGTTCCTTGAGTCCGAATCTTTCTTTTCTTTTCTACACTCACTACATCACATGTACGGTTTCATGATCACTTCTCCTTCATTGGTCTTTTCACCTTTTTGTCTCCTTTCTATGAGGCACCTTGCAAATACCAGATCAAGTCTATAAGTCTGACATTAGCCCATATGTCCGATATCAATCTATAAAGTCCTCTTCAGATGCACAAAACACATGCCATGACACCGAGTGCAGGAAGATCACAGGCCAGTGGGTGGAAAGTCTTGTGGATCCATTGGTGGTGGAAGTATCTCAGCGCTGGCAGGGTCTCCACATGTTTCCTCCAGGTACAGGGTTCTTGCTGACATCAGCATAGATCTTTGTGTCTTGTCAGTAGAGAGTGTCTCAGGTAGTGATTGTGTGTATCCCACCTCCAATGAGCTATTTATCTCCTTAGTATCTCCAAATGAGGTCATCAAGCTGTGACCTGATTGACAGGCCAAACTCCACCCCTTCACTCATAAGTCTCAAATTGAAAATAGATTATGTAACTACCACAAGCTGGCTGGTAGTTTCGAAATGCTGACCTTATGTTTGGCAGGCCAAAATGTAGCTTCTATATCACCAGAACTACTCTTAGTGCGTCGAAAAGCAAGGATGTTATTTGGAAGGCTAGGGCAAGCCTGACTCAAATCATGGTATTGTCAATTGCCTCATAAGAAGGGAAAGTTGGACATCGAAGAATGGGTGCATTTGAATTGGCGTTCTGGTGAAGACAATTGAAAGTACCATGTACTGCTGAAAGGACAAGCAAATCTGTTTGGGAATAAATGTGACCAAGGTGCTCCTGAGAGATAGGGATAGCTGCAATTTCATCTCACTTACTTTTGCAATGTGGTCAGGAAAGACCTGTCCCTGGAAAAGGACATCATTCCCGATAAAATAAAGAGGTTGTGAAAGAGCGGACTAGCTTTAAATGGAGGGATTGGTACTGTGGCTACAGCAGTGGGTACAACTGTAGGAAAAATTGTGAAGATGGCAGAGAATCAGGCAGTGTTTTTCATTGTTCTGTTTTGTTGTGAAACTACTCCAGGATACTTAACAAGAATAATATTTGATCGACCACAGTCTTTTACCTCTTAGAGTGCTTTGAGGATATATGTGGAGGAATGGAATTTTTTAATGAGGATTTTAATCAAGATGTATAAAATACAACATATGGTTAGTCTTTTCAAACTCTCCGGGGTCTATAATCATCTTTCTCTCTGACATTTGGCCCTGGTACCTTTGCTACAGACTGGAAAATAGCCTTATGCCACTTACTATATTCTTATTTAGGGAATTCATCATTTTTGTCATTCCCAGTTTCCCTGTCCAATCAGTTATAATGAGCCCAAGGTGCCTGCAACAAAAAGAGGCTTGAGATCCCCTATGGGGAGCTACAGTCAATGGGCTTTAGATGATGTTCAATCTCTCTGGTGCTCACTGCTCACTCCCAGGATGGTGTCCGGTGCAAAGACAGCCGAGACACCACGTCTGGACTGATTGCAGTGTTTGAGGTTTAGTTAAGATAGAACGTGAATTCTGAATGCAGTTGTGAAGGATTTGCTCATATACCCACAAATATTCATAAACCTCAAATCACTATTCAGGGGAGTCTGAAGATCATTTCAGATGTGCTCATTAGCTCTATAGGGACCCATTTTAATTTCTGTAATTACAGATCTCAATACCATAAAAACACAAAGAGTTTTTATCTGGAACATGTAAGTCCTTTCATAGTTAAGTGAATTGTGAAATCACTGAGAATAGAACAAATCTGTTTAAAGAAGATGCTGAATACACTGATCACTTTTAGAAAGAAAACTGAGTGAGTTCCTTCTATTGAAAGTGAGGGTAACGATGGCAGTGATGTAGATGAAGTAGTGGTAAAAATATTAATATTATAAAGATTGATTTTATTGTGTCTGGTGCTTAGTTCAATAAATCTCTATTACCAAAAAGTAAAGCAAAACCTAATTCTTATGGAGGATGGCAAAATCTAAAAATTAGTAAGTACAACAGGCATGGTTTTAACCCCAAACCTTCTCTTTTGACTAGCTCATTCAACCTCTCTCCCAAAGAGTTAGACATGATGAGAGCTTCGAACGTCAAACAACATAAAGACCTCAGTCGGTCTGGATCATTTCCTGGAGGCTTGGAGTTGCTGTGATGCTGGAGGTTACTTCACCAGCCTTTTAAGTACTTACACGGCCACTTGTGGTAGACAGAGCTCAGCAGAGCTTCCCAACTAAGACAGATGAGCAAGAAAGGCCTACTCCACTACTTACAAACGTAGCCATCAAAAACTTTATGGATTGTAAGAGAACATTTCATGATGTTGCTCTGGAAATGAACTCAAACACACCAATCAGCCTCCGATAGAGTAACACTTTGTTCTCGTGTGCATAGAGTCTCCTTAATACAAGTCGACTGGACAGCTGCTACAACAATGATGACACCACTTAGAGATGGTATAACGCATAACAAACTTTACAATGAATACTTCTTAAAGCAGGTGTTTCAGTCTTCGTTTTCCATGAGAAAACTCCTACAAAGCAGGTTCAGATGGGTTAGCTCCATTTCCTTAACTTTAAAGTAAACAATGTATACATTCTGAATGACTATCGGGCAGTATCCCATTTTAGCAGAAAGAACACTTACTCGTGAGCTAGAAGATTCACATGGCAGATTTCTGACTTTGAGATGCCTACTCATTAATTTATCAGATCCTTGTTTCCTGAAACATTAAATTGGAACAATACAGATTATTCTAAGTATCGTATAGATGTGTTCTGAAAAGTAATTCTATGTTTGGGAATCTATTACAAACCTTATAACACTATATCTACTTAGGAGATCTTTAGGGTGAAAAAGAAAAGATAAGGGAAAGGGATATTAAATAGTGCTTTCTCTATTCCAGGAACATTGCAACAGTATCTTATTTAATCTTCACAACAACCTTGTCTCATTCTTTACATACCGGAAAGCAGATCCTCTCATAAGACCAATGCCAACGACCATGTCATATAGCAAGTAAGTGGCAGAAACAGATAGCAGAGCTTAAACCCTTACCCCAAATTCCAAACATGTAAAAGTTTATTCACTAAGTTTAACTAGCTTGGATCAATTTTTTTAAGCATCTTATCAAAACTTGCACCAATTTGATAGTTAATAGATATTTAATTTCATTTTATTTAAATGAATACTAATAGTCCCTAGAGAAAGACATGCTTGGTAAAGTAGAGGGATAGCAAACAGAGATGAAGGGTCTCAGTGAGATTAATTACCATATATACTCGTGTATAAGCCAAGTTTCTCAGCACATTTTTATACAGTTTTGTGGTAAAATTAGGTGCCTCAGGTGATATTCGGGCCTGCTCATACTTGAGTATAAACAGTAACATAGAGGCTGCAAGAAAGAGCTCAACCATAGGAACACTTGTGAGGGTAGTTCAGGACCAGGCAGTACTTGGTTGTGTTGTGCATAGGGTCCCTATGAGCTGGAACTGACTAGGTGGCACCCAACAACAAAAACAACAGTATTTGCACAAACTTTAGGCAAAGAAACGGAGCTCTGGTGGTACCATGGGTTATGTGTTCGACTGCGCTCTACAAAGCCAGTAGTTCAAGTACATCAGTTCCTCCTCGGGAGAGAGAGGAGACTTTCTGCTCCTGTAAAAATGGAACGCCCCTGAAGCACATGGGCCTGTTCGAATCCATCTTATAAAATCCCTGTAAGTCAGAACTGACTCATTGGAAATGAGTTTGGATTTGATTTTCCGTATGCCAAGCAAGGAGCCTTAATGCTGCAAAGATTAAGCACTTGAGTGCTAATGGAAATGTTGGACCTGACACCTCCCTCTCTCAGCCTACCAGAGCCTCTGCAGTAGAGTGAGCTGACCATCTGCTCCTATATTTATTACAGTATAGGGAACCCTCTGGGGCAATTCTGCTTTGTCACCTCTGCTCAGTATGGGTCAGGTTCCAGTGAGTGGCACAGAAGAATCGCAATAACACAGGCTCGCTGATACTGGGAGACACTGGTGAGAAAGGACTACCATGGTTCTTGCTTTTATGAAATTCAAAGAATAATGTAGTAGGAAAATAGTATTCATGAGAAGAGATATACAAATACAATGGAAAGATAGATTAAAAAAGAGAGGTTCATGAGATTTTCCTTTTTTAGGAAGTTATGGCCAGTGTATTGTTAGGTTGATGTTAGGGGCCATCAAGTCAATGTTTGACTCACAACAGTCCTGTGGGATGGAGTAGAAGTGTTTATAGGATATTCTGGGACAGGATCTTTATAGGAATAGATCCCAAAATCTTTCTCCCACTGAGCCACTAGGAGGGTTTAAGCTACTAACCTTTTGGTTAACAGAGTCGCACTTGACCGTGGCATCACCAAGGCTGCACATACTCACTGGAGTGCAGTGAATTGTGTTCCCCTAATCTAAATATATTCAAGTTCTAATCCATAATATCCATTAAGGTGGCCTTCTTTCTAGATGCAATCAACTTAGGATAATGCTATATTGGATTATGATCAGTCTTCAACCCAAGGACCGGTGTCCTTATAAAAAATGAATAATGAGAAACACATAGGCCAAAAGTTCATACAATGATGGAAGCAGAGATTGAAGTGCGGCAGATAAAAACTGATAGGCCCCTAAGAATTTCCAGCCACCAGCAGGAAATAATGAATCTAGGTAAATTGAAAGTCATCAAAAACGAAATGCAACACATAAATATCAACATCCTAGACCTCGGTGAGCTGAAATGAACTGGTACTGCCCATGTTACATCAGGAAGTCACACGTTTGCTCTGCGGGGAATGACACCATCGAGAGAAATGGCACTGCCTTCAGGGTCAAAGTGGACATTTCAAGATATGTCTGAAGTACAATTCTGTCTGTGATAGCCTTATATCTGTCCACCTGTAAGAAAATATAATCAGTACAACTATTATTCAAATGTATGTACCAACCTCAAAGCTAGTGATGAAAAAATTGAAGAACTCAATCAAAAGCTTCAGTCTCAAATCGATTGAACATGCAAAGCATTGGTAATTACAGGTGATTAGAATACAAAAGTTGGAAACAAAGAGAATGGACTAGTCGTTGGGAAAACAAAAAAAACATTGTTAATAGAAATGAAGCTGGTGGTCTCATGATAGAATTTTGCAAGAACAAGGATGTGTTCCTAGCAAATATCTTTTCCACCAAACAAATGGCGACTATACACATGGACTTCTCCTGAAGTAAAACATAGAAATAGAATTGATTATTTCAGTGGGGGTGGGGTGGGGAGGAAATGATGGAGAAGCTCAATAGATTCAGGTAATCCCAGGCCAGGGGCTGCCTGTGAGGCAGGGGATCAATTGCTCATATGTAAATTAAAAAACAAGTCTCAAAGAGCCAAGATACAACCTTGAGTCGATCCTACCCAAATCTCAAGAACATCTCAAGAACAGACAATGCGTTGAATACTAAAGATGGAAGAGCTGAGAGCTGTGGAGGACAACAAGAACATCACTCATGAAGAAAGCAAAAAGTGATCAAAAAGGCAGGAGAGAAAATATCAAAATAGATGTCAGAGGAGACTCTGAAACGTGTTATTAAACAATAGAGTAACTAAAGCAAATTGAAGAAAGGCTGAACTCAAAGACCTACATATAAAATTTCAAAGGGGAGCTCAAGAAGACAAAGTGAAATATTACATAGGAATGTGCTAAGACCTAGAATGAGAAGAACAAAATGGAAGAACGTGTTTAGCATATCTGAAACTGAAAGAAGTCAAGAAAAATGTCCAGCCTCGAGTTGAAATACTGAAAGATTCTATGGGTAAAATATTGAATTATGCAGTCTGTTAGTCTGGGTACTTTAGAGAAACAAATCTACAGAAACTGATGTATAAGAGAGAGTTTTATATCAAGGTCAAATACACATCAAGAAAGCATCCCAACCCAGTCCTACCCAAGCCCACAAGTCCAACATTAACGCATATGTCCAACACAAATCCACAAAGTCCTCCTCCATCTCACAAAACACACACTATGATGCCAACTGCAGGAGGAAAGCCAAGTCAGTGAATGTGTAAGCATGTTAGCGCTGGCAGGGGTCTCCACACAGCTGCTCCAGCATCCAGGGCTGCATCGGAGTAGGTCCATGCAGCTTCTCCTTGGGGATGTCTTGCAGGAAGTGAACTTTGCCAGCTGAAGCTGGGAACTGGCTAAGGCAGCTGCACCCTGGTCAGACCATCACAAAGCAAGAGACCTGAAAACTCGAAAGGCGAGACTCACTGAGCCATTTATCCCTCTGCCCTTCAATTAGCTCCACATATGTTTATCGGCCAGGTTGGCACAGTAAACTAACTACCTCATGCAGGAAGCATCAAAGTAGATGGAAAGAATACACCGCCACTACACCAAAAAGAACTAGTTGATATTCCACCATTTCAGGAGGTAGCATATGAGCAAGAGGCAATGGTGCTGAAGAAAGAAAGAAGCGTAAACTGCATTGAAAGCATTAGCTAAAAACAAGACTTCAGAAATTGCTGGGATGGCAATTGAAGTGTTTCCACAAGCCGATGAAGCACTGAAAGCACTCACTCATCTTTGTCAGGACATTTAGAAGACAGTTACTGTAAGAGATCTATGTTCGTACCCATTTCTAAGAAATGTGAACCAACAGACCAATGCAATTATAGATCAACATCATCAATACTATATGCAAGTAAGATGTCCTGAAAATCAGCCCACAATTGTTGCAGCAGCACAGTGACAGGGAAGTTCCGGCAGAATTCTGAAGAGTGTGTGGAACAAGAGATATCATTGTTGGAATCCTATAAATCTTAAATGAAAACAGAGGATACCATAAAGATTTTTACTTGAGTTTTATTGAGTATGAAAAGACATTAGGCATAAAAAACTATGGATAGTCTTCGGAAGAATGGGAATTCCAGAACATTTCTTTTTGCTCATGAGGAACTTGTCCATAGGTCAAGAGGTAGTTGTGCGAACAGAAAAAAGGGAATACTACATTGTATAAAATCAGGAAAGGTTCATGTCAGTGTAATAGTAAGAGAAGTTGGGTTATATGAAGAAGCATGCACTACCAAGATTGGAGGAGGTCATATTAACAACCTACCATATACAGATAATACAACCTTACTTGCTCAAAATTAGGAGAATTTGAAGCACTTGCTGATGAAGAACGAGGATTGTAGCCTTCTGTATGGATTACAACTCAACATGAAGAAAACCAAAATCTTCACATCTAGACCAATAGATGACATCATGATAAATAGAGAAAAGGTTGAAGTTATCAAGCATTTGTCTTGCTTAGATCCTCAATCAGAGCTCATGTGAGCAACTATGAAGTGATCTAAAGATGTGTTACTTTAGGCAAATCGTTTGCACAAGACTTATTAAGAGTATTAAATGCAAGGGTGTTACCTTTATTATTAAGGTGCTTCTGACCTAAGCCATGGTATTTTCAATTGCCTTATAAGCGTGTTTCAATTGGACATTAAATAAGGAAGAATTCATGCACTCAGATTGTGCTGGAGAAGAAATTGAATGTATCATAGACTGTAAAAGGACAGCCCCTGTTGGGAAAAGTACACCAGAGTGCTCCTTAGAGGGAATGATGGGACGACTTTATCTCATGGACTTTGGATATGTTGTCAGAGACGGCAGTTCCGATAGAAGGAGCCGTGTTTGATAAAGTGAGGAGAAAAAGAGGAAGGCCCTGGAGAGATGGATTGACATAGTGGCTGCCACCAGGAGCGCATCCATAGTCACCATTCTTGTGAGGATGGCGCAGGGCCGGGCAGTGTTTCATTCGGAGGTGCAGAGGGTTGCTGTGGTCTCAAAGCAACTCCTCAGTGACACCTCACAACAACTGGAGTGGGAGAGAGGCAGTCATTAGATTCTCTCTCAAAGCTTCCAGGAGGAACATCTTGCTTTCAGACTTCTTAACGTGTGAGATAACTTCTATTACAGCCATTGTTATACATATCCAAAGAAATAAATACACTTCTAACACTTTTGCTATACAAACCAGCCCCTCAAAGAAACACCCACCTACCACAATCTTTATGATAAAATGTAGAACACTTTCCACATTCAAAACTGCTGGAGGTTAGACTCAGTGACAAGATTGCTTTCTTAAAAATCATTTTGATCAAAGGAGCTATGAAATACCACATAACTACTTCAATATATTCTCTAGGGTTGATCTTTCTAATGTTTTTGGTAAGTTCACAGTTTCATAATTATGAAGGAGGGGAAATGTACTTCCCTCTTATAAAATAATTCTCTCATCACCCTTTTCCTTCCCAGCCCAGCGTCATGTTGCTTCATCTTCTTTCAGTAGAGTTGACATCATTGGACTACCCTTTGATGACGGGTGTTGCCCGTGGTGAACAGAAGTTCCCACTCGCATGTATCACTGCTGTGAAGAATGAGTCACTTGAGGCAACTTTATGAAGTTCTTTTATGATCCAGTACCTCAAGTAGTTCATAATACGAGGCTTTGATATAATAAAAGCAATGAGGGACCAATTTAGAGTAACTTTCTGAGTCTGAGGAGGCCAAAAGGAAACCCCAGGACTTTGGAAGGAGAAGCTGGGCATGTATCAGTAAACATGGGAATGAAGGAGATTTAAAAAACATCATGGAATTCACATAGATGGTAATATTAGAAGGAACAGTAGAAGCTACCAATTCCTAGGTCAGATATTTAACATATATAATCCATAATATTTGTGAGATTTTGGATACTGGAGACCATTTAGAGATGGGAAAAATAAGCCCAAAGGCAAACACAAAATACATGCCAATTCATGAGTTCAAAGGCTTGCAAGGCAATGTTCTGCCTCTGAAGTTGCAGTCCTACCCCGACTACAGCTCTTCTGTCTGGATCTTGTTACGTTGACTACTTTTTGCCTTACTTGCCCACAGCAGGGCACCATCCTAACCCTAGACGTCCATCCATTAAAAAGAAACTGCTTCTGACAGCAAGTATCACTCATTTCTACAGATATTTAGTGTCACGTGAGTTCCATCTATATACACCTGAATGGAGTGTTTAGAGAAAAGGACCAGTTCGGATCAAACTAGGATTCACAAAATCCTTTAAACAATGCACCTTCAATTACAGAGCCATCTACCCTCAAGCAGAATCATGCCCATGGTCCTTGGCTGAACCAACTTTCATCATCTTTCCCCTTTCCGTCCTGCACCTACATATGAGGTTTTGACATTCCTTGTAGTAGATTGTTTGTTGCTGTACTGACTAAATCTGAAAAATTATTTGGTAGACAGACTGTGGTCAGCGTGGCTTTTTATTAATTATTAAGGTTTATGGAGAGGTAGGAAAAAGAAGAGGAAGACCCTCGATGAGTTGGGTTCAAGCACAGGAACAATGGGAAGTAAGGCACAAGCCTGGAAGTATTTACTTCTGTTGTGCATCAGAATGCTGTGGGTCAGAACCAACTCAATGGCACCTAACAACGACCAAGTTTATGGGGTATGTATATTTTTGTGCTTAGCACAATTCTCTGAGTTAAGAAGTCTGCATATGTACCATAGCCATGTAGCCAAGGGGGAAAAAGGAATAATTTATCAATCACTATCAGAAGTCTAAAATCCTTAAATCATCGTTTTCCAGTGAAAGATGGGTTCAAATAAAAAACACCAACCATGACGGTGGCATGAAGTTCACGTTGTACTAGTCACTTTTTCCATCCTTCTCTCAAATGGAAGATCACACCTACACTGGGGGATTTCAAACTGTGATGATATAAAAAATGCCTAGACATGGACAATAGGTGTGTTAAGGCACTGAAACAAATGCATATCACCCACGAGGAAACAAGCAAGCCAACATGATCGAACAATATATGTTTATGTTTCATTTCTAGGGTATTATCATTCTAAGCAGATATTTCTCCTCCTTTATGGAGAAGTATAAAGGCACTAAGCTTTGGACATATGAGCTTCTCTTCTATGGCATCCAGAGCATTTTTATTTTAGTCCAAAATTTATTTTCAACTGATGCACACATGTTTATAATCTCCTTGGAGAGGAGACCACCTTCAGGCTTCGTGAGGTCATGGTCTCTGGACCTTATGTACACTCATGGGACCATCTCTAGACAAGTCAATTGTCAACAGCTATGTATCTAAGATGTAAGTAAAAACAAGAAAGTGAGAACAGTGTATGGTCAGAAATTCTCTCTTCCGTGCAATGTGAGGACAACAACGTAAGCATAGTACACACCTTGCAAATTCATGGAAAACAAAACAAACCATAGCAGGCCCAGTGCACTCTACCGTGATGCTGAATGAAGACTAGATGGTGTTTGACCAGGAGGTTCATGCCCGATGATAAGGAACTGTTAGTGCATAAGTAATCAATTAAAAGTCAAATGTATGTGTCTACAACTGATATATCTATGACCTCAGACAAATCATTTAAGTTCCTCAAATCTCATTCTTGTCAGTTGTAATTAGTCATATGTTTCTGTCTCCTATGACTGTCTAGGAGATTAAAATGTTCTGTAAATTGTCGTATTTTTGTTACGTTCTCCTTACTTGTGGCAGTAGAGGAGGACGAGAGATTCCTTTCCTAAGTTGGCCCTCTTTGGGGGTTTGTGAGGTGGTCCTACTGATCTGATACTCCTTGGTGTGCTTCAAATCATCATGTCAGCTTGTCCAGACCAAGACCAAGTGCCTATGGTCCTTCGGAATTCTATTTCCTATGCACCACAGGAGCAGTCGTGGGAAAGCGGGAAGAAGAGCCATCTCTGTGCGTTATTGATGTGGTAGCTCCTCTTTCTTCTTTCTTCTGCTTGTCCATTATGTCATGTTGTGATTTTTCTGTTAGATAGAAAATGGCTCCCTTTGTCTCTTGGGAGCTGTCTTATGATTGATTTGCCATCCTTCTCCTCCTATTAGGATACATGTAAAACAGTCACCATCAACATTACAGACTTCTATGTGGAACTCCCAGCCTTGGCTATCCAAGCTTAGTGTTACCTCCCATATTCATTTGGCGGCTTATGTGGCCTTAGTAATTTTTAAAATATATATATAATTCTGGATCATGTTGCCAAAGATGTCTATTCTAGGGTTGCAGAGTTCCCAGACAAGTCAGGAGAAGTGACCATGTCCACAAGAGGCATAGGCTATAAATGTAATCATGTTATGAACTCATGAAAGTTTAAATAGATTACAGAAAGTTGCCAAACACTATCTTGCCTTGCAAACTCCATGTGTGACAAATGCAAGACTACTGATTTCTGCTGCCCTTCTTCCTTGCTTGCTGTCATTCTACTCACACTGCTATGGCAGTGTACATACCATGGCATTGAAATTCTTCTCTGGTTTTCTTGGATCAGAATATCTCCTGGAAAATAAGTTCTACATCTTAATGTTGATCATTATAATTCTATTGGAAGGTGGGAGAGCACACATGAAAAGAGACTGAAAATAAGCACCATATTAGAGTTTGATTAATTTTTATAATTAAAATTTAAGGCCAAATAAGGAGTAAATACAATACTGTCTAAAGCAAAAGTTTATATTCTCTACTGTACATTTCTAGATGTTATCTTTGCAATGATATTCAAGGGATCTGTATTGTCTTCCCTCCTGGATGACTGTTTGTGCTCACAGAATTAAATAACATATAAAAAATGCAAAGCAAACTTGCAAAACACGACACAAACATAAGAGAGGATTATTAACAAAGAGCTCAGGGGATCATAGGATGAGTTTTAAGCAGCCAGACCTTGCTCCCTTTCCCAGCCAGGAAAATATTTCTGGACTTCAGATTTCACAGCCCTCAAAAGATAGTTGCAGAAAAGTGAAATAAAAGTCCCTTCTTGTCCGAACACTAGATCACTCTAAAGGGGTTGGACATTCTATCCGAGACATTGGAAAGGGATAAAGTACTCTCCTAATCACAGAACTTTTCAAAAGAGAACACTCTGAACTTTCCTCATGAGTCATTTCACAGGTGGGGACACCTTCTGATTTTATTTTCAACCATCACCAATCAATCACCAAAGAAAAAGAAATATCCTGAGTTAGAATTTTAGAAAGGTTTAACAATTCAGCTTCTCAGAAAAACGCCTGTGGTTTCAGGAAATAATGTATTCAAATGGTCCACTAAGTCCAGAGCATTTAAGAGCAAATCAAGCTGAAAAACTTGCCAGAAAATTATGGAAGTGGCGTCTTATGGCTGCTTCCATTAAGAGTTCATAATCAGCAGCAGATTGACCTGGTGCAACTTTAAAAGCAATCCTCAGATTCCCAAGAACACATTTAATTTCCCCCACTAATGTTATTAATAGAGGAGTTTGGGTGAGGCGGTATTATGCATTTGGGTGAGGCGGTATTATGCATTGTGATCTGCAGGATAGTCCATTTGAAACCATCCGCAGCTCCACGGGAGCCGGACTGGACTTTCTCCTTCCAGAAACATTTATAGACTCAGAGAACCCACAAGAGGATAGCTATGAGTCAGCATTGACTTGGTGGTAGTGAGAGTGTGTTATTAGTGATTAGAATTGCAAAGGTAGAACGAGTCATCTCCAGTCACACAGCCATTTGGTGGTAAGAAACAAATCTCTTTATGGATTCCAACTCAAGTTGAGGGTGATTTTTCTACAGAGAGTCTTTAAAAGGACCCTATTTCTGGAAGCCCCATAGCCCCCATGCATCAGAAATGGAATAGTACTAGAAGCTGTGGAACTAGACAAAGCACACGGAGCAAAGGCTGTTTATTCAGAGCTTGCAAGGGAGTGAGCCACCTCGACTTTCTTCTGGCGGAGTCTCAGAGACAGGGAGGGGAGTACAAAGTCTATCATGGAAATGGAGCATGCTTCAGTGCTAGGCGCAGACCTATGGCACAGGGAAACGGGACTTAAACAAACTAGATGTGGGGCCGTTACTGTGATCGGGTAGGGGATTATATCCGGCTTTCTCTGCTCCGTCCTAAATTGGAAGAGAGGATGACAATTAAGGAAACTGAACCACACTGATGGAGTGAGTGACAAGTTGGGCTGCTAACCTCTAGATTCACATTTCAAGCACCCCAGCTGCTCTGCAAAGGAAAATGGGGCTTTCCACTGCTGTAAACATTTACAGTGCTGGAAACCTACTGGGGAAGTTCTATTCTGTTTGATAGGGTCATTGTGAATCAGAATTGACTTACTGGGAATGAGCTCTTTTTAGCCAGGTAGTAACAAAAACTCAACTTACTCCACTGAGTCAATTCCTACTCATGGAGACCGTAAGGACAGGGTAGAACTGTCCTTGTGGGTTTCTGAGAAGGCAGCTCTTTACGGGAGTAGAAAGCCTTTTCTTTCTCCTGCAGAGTGGCTCTTGGATTTGAACTGCTGAACTTTCTGTTAACAGCCACATAGGGAATCAAGCCCTGGCCATTTTGGAAGCATTGTTATAGGAATGACTGGTTGGCATCCTGATTTTCAGATCGGTTTCCACAATAATAGGTCTGCGACACCCTTTTCAGGAAAAAGTTACTCAGTGCCCCACTAACAATGAAAGGACATCCAGGAGGTGTGTACTTGTGCCATCTCCCCCTCACCTCATCGTCCCACTTCACACTGCCAGTCCCTAGCACCCACTTTGGGAAACACTAAGCGGCTTGTCATTATGGAATGAAAAATGTAGATACTGTTTTAAATCTTTTGTGTATACACAGTCAGATTGTCGCCTATTATTTCATTGAGGTGCTTCTTGAATATTGTGACTTCATATTAAAAATGCATGGATGGTATCACCTCTCTTTATATGGAGCAAATTAAGCCTTAGAATTGCTTGATCAATAGACCTTTTGTGTTTATAGTAGTGGGCACTGGGCAACCTGCAATCAGGGTCTCAGTTCTGCCGCTGAGCAGCTGTGGAATTTTATAGAAATCAGAGATCCCCCTGTTTGCAGTATCCGTAGCTTGTCATCCAGGCTTCATATCAGAAGGGCAAACAATAGAAGTATGCCCAGAACTCCATGAAGTCCTTATCCAAGTCCTTCCAACACCGTGATAACGTGTTGGCACACACTCTCTCTGGCCTGAAGTCCTTGAGAGACTCAACAAAAGACATTGCTCCCTCATCAAGGCTCTTTGAAACTTAAAGAATGGGAGAAGCATGGGGGCCTTCTGCCCATGTCTACTCAGGCAGTCATCTTCCCACCTATCAGATCCGGGAAATGAAGAGAGCATCTTTATCATGGGACATCAGCAGGTGATGGTTTTGCTTCATTCGTTTTTATTTCCTTTGCAAGACCCCTTTTTACGAAAGCAATGTCTACCAAATAATTTGTATTTCTTCCTAAAATGGTTAAGTCCCTTGCCCACCATTGGTTACTAGGCAAAGGAAGACGTAACTGTCTATAAGAGATTCCCATCCCTTTGTTCCAAGTTATACTAATTTCAGCCAAAAGCCAAGTAACTGGATATTGTAATAAGCCTGGGTAATCTTATTGAGAGGTAACACATGATATCTATTTTAGTAGTAGACATATTGAGAAAATTCTGGAGGGCCTCTGATATTACCATTAATGAGCCTGAAAAATTCCTGCTGAAATGATTCCTATGTTCCCCTAAACTTGATCAATTTAAATATCTCCTGATTCTCAATGGAATAGTGTAAATAGATAATTGGACTATATTTGGAATAAGAAGAAAAGTATCAGGAAAGAAACTGATATATTGAGTTTTTATTCATTTTTAATTAGACTATACACCTCCAGGTGAAACACAGTTTCTTGGTTACATTTTCTGGGGGTGTTAATGCATTCTTAACTCACGATGAGTCAAGTGTGCATTTCAGAGAAAGGTTGAAATTTTCCCCAGTAAAACTTAAAAACTTGGAGAACCCTGTGGTTTGAATAGTCTTCTTTTAGAGCTCCTGCCTATAACCATATGGATTTCTGAGTAATATATATATATTTTAAGAAAATCACACATGCCATATAACCATTGTAATTCTGGTAACAAGAATGACTAGTTCGCCACAGTAATTCATCAACAATAATCCAATGCCCTTGCTCTGAGGGAGTGATTCTGCTGTCCCAGCATGTGTTCCACCTCTATAGGACTCAGTTTCTGCATCTAGTAAATGAGGAAGATGAAATGGATTTATTTTGACCCCTCAGGATATCTCTGGGGTCCTTTACAGGTCTAAGACTAGACGTCAGGTCTATGAACGATGCCATCCAGAATTGGCTTTCTGATATCTGAGCTCTTTGCCAACTGGGTTGAAAAGTCTTTAGCAAGCATATATCATTTCTGAAAATCCTCCTCATTTGGTCATATTCCATCGATTTACTTATTCTTTCTTTCGTCCAGTCACTCAACCTGGTTATAAAATATCTGCTTTGTGCCATGCCAGATTAGAAACTCTGACTAGATAGGGTTTGGAACTGGTGCTCACAAGCACAACCCCCCAGGGAAGTGACGAGTTCATTGTCACTGTGTTCACAGAGGGACAGACATAAAGGTCACACACAGAGAAGACCTTCAAATAGACTGGTGCCCAGGAAAGGGATCGTGAGATATAGTCAACCGTAGAGGATAAATACAAATTAGGAAGAAGGAGAAGGGATATGGATTTGTAGGCACAGCCTGGTAGACATGTAAGAAAAGGTCAGGAGTTGATTGATGCCGGGGTCGGGGGGCAGAGCTATTAAACCGGGCGAGGCGCCCCCGTAAGATGGGCAATGCGTTTGGACTTCACCTTAAAGGGATGAGAAGTCACGGCAGGATTTAAGTAGTGAAATGATACGGTCATGATATGGGCTTTGTAAAGATCCGAGGGCTTCAGAAGAAAGGTACATGATGTGAAACAGAGGGAGAGCGGAGAGACTTGCAGCCCCGAAAGAAGCGAGGAGGCTTTGGTGACGTTTCAGAGAAGACCTAAACTAAGAGGACAGCAGGGGAAAGAAGGAAGTCGAGGGAGACGAAAGAAAATGATGGGGAGGAGAAGGACACTAAGGGGTTCACGCAATACTTAAACTCTTTGCATCTGAACTCCGTCTCCAATCACCTTCTAAATGAGAGCAAATATAATGGACCACATGTTGAGCCTGTAGATATCCACACTTTGCATCTTTCCCTGTGGGCCCTCTGCTGAGGTTTTAATGATTGGAAAAAGGCAGCATGACAAAAATCCTTTACCAAACAAAAATATCCTCAAACCCCATTAGACAGTGTGTAATGAAATGTTACAAATGGAGGATTACCAGGGAAAAATATAAATGACCATAAATCCAGGAGGGAATCAACTCTTATTTCCAGATTATATTCAACTTTAATAAAGAAACTTGATAAGCTCCTGCATTCCTGCCAGCTTTGGATATGGCCGTGCTGATCAATAGCATTTCTTTCCAGAGAGAAAGAAGGGTGAGGACGAGATGTCAGAGCAGCATGCTGATGCTAAAGCGTGTGAGCAATGACACGGGGCGGCGGTAATGAAGATTTGATCGAGGCAACAGCCCAGCAAGCCTGTCTTTGGCTTTGAATATCAAACTGTGAGCCTCTCCTCCAGATCCCATTAACACCTCTGACTCAGCAACTGAGTTTCAGGCTGCAAGTCATCTCAGAGGAAAACAAAGAATGCTGTTTAGTTTCTCTGTGCTGGAAAATCTAAATAAAAGTCAAAACGTTGAATTTGGAAATGACTGTTAGGGTTGAGAGAGTTCACCTTAAGGAATGAATGGATTTACAGATCAGCAGAGACCTGCAGTCACTGAGTGCCCTGGCTGAACACAAGGATTTTCTTTCTCTCTGAAAATCTGCAAGACAAAGGCAGATGACCATTGCTTAGGGACATTGGTGGGAAAGTGCAAGTTTGACTAAAATAACCTTAAATTTCATTCGAAGGCCCCAAATCTCTCCCCTCCTTATTTTCTTCTCCTTTCTCCCCCATTTCATTTTTTCTTTTAAATGTGTACACCATGTATTTTTTCCAGGAAATATTTTACCATAGCTAACCATATATTTATAATGAAATAAAATAGATATTAAGAAATAGAGGCAAAGAAAAACCTAGATAGTTATTTCTGTTAGGAATTTTCATAAAGTAAAACTTTTGTGATACCATGAACCATATTATAAAATATATTCATAAAATTGCAGTAATAATAATTTTGCATAATTTGAGTCAAATTGATTCTGCTCTTGAAGATATAATTAACCCCTGAAAACAGGGTTCAAGATTGAGTCATTTTCTTTATTCTAGCCTAGGCCTAGCATACCTAGTTCATACGAGCTTTCTGTTTTTCTTTTAATATGTTCTTAATCAAATAAATGAATAAATTTGTCACTAATGAATGGATGCATGCATCATGGGCTCCCACCCCCATTGGTAGTGAATATTATCTTGATTTTGAATTAAACGTGATCATTATTTTTATTGCACTTTATTATATTTTATATTATGATATCAAAACAACAATCCAAATCATCAATCATTTACAGTCTTTGATTTATATATTTATTAGATAGCTAAAAGTTTCATTATGTCTTGCAAATAGACTTCATTTCCATTTACTATAAAACAAATAAACAAGCAGAGATGTAAGAGCTCCACTGCAAAACCACTTTTTTAAACAAGTAAGGCTAGAAATAATACACTGCACTGAGAAAATACTAAGTTAAAATTATCTATTGTCAAGTTCTAATATTATTTTAGTTATCAGATGGAGCTATTACAGATACACCATAATTTGGGGTATTTAATAAACAGAAATTCATTTGATCATTTCAGAGGCTGAAAGTCCATAATCAGTGTGTCAGCGCTCTGCTTTTGAAGTAGGTCCTTGGTGATCAAGTGGGATGGATTACCCACCTTCTGTGTGCTTACTGACAAAGTTTGTGTGCTAGTCTTGGTGGACTAGTGAAACTAATTTATACACACTCATATGTGTATAAAGAAGAGCTTTATATAAAAGAGCAATTGTATTTTAAGAAAACATCCCGGCCCCATCCAGATCAAGACCATAAGACCAATATTAGCCCATATGTCCAATATTAGTCCATATGTCTGATACCAGTCTGTAAATTCCTCTTCAGACTCATGCAACACATACAATAATGCTGAGAGCATCAAGATCACAGACCAGGGGGTGGGAAGTCTTGTCGACCCAGTGGCAGTGGAAGCATCTCAGCACTGACAGGGGTCTCCACCTGGCTCCTTCAGTCCCAAGTGTCTGGTTTCCATGAGCATAGCGCTGTGTGGCTTGTCAGCAGAGAAGCCGAAGCAGATAGTATGTGTCTATTTGCCCTCCAGTCAGCTACTTATCTCAGTCACATATCTCAATGAGGTCATCAAGCTGTGACCAGATTGACAGGCTAGAGTCCACCCCTTCACAAGTTGACAGGAGATGATGTAACTGCCACAATTTGCTTATTATACCTGAAAAGTATTTGGTTTTGCACACCCTGCACTAACACTACCTAAAGATCATAACAGAAACCAATCCCTACTGGGATTATAATCACAGGTACAAGGGGAGGCTATTTTGCACATATGTGGGTGATGTTGAGCAATTCAATTCGTAACAGTGAACATATTCTGTGTTGCTACTTTTGAGTAAGAAATTTAATAAATATTTGAGTCTCAACTCTAAAATAAAACCGTATTGCCTTTTACTGGTTTTGTTATGAGCTGATGAGATAATGCAAACCAAATTATTTTCTACTTGCTATTTCTTATATATAGGTAAAGAAATGTTATTGTTATGATCTTTATAAGGCATTGAAGCAATAAAAAAGGCATCTGAAGTGCCATAATCAAACTAACCATAGGGTTCTAAAGGGTGCAATGTCTTTTAAATATGAATATGGGCAATGCTTTGCTTGTTTCGAGGCATAAATATCTCAAGGTAACAATGGAGAGATCCAGTATCAACACCACACACACACACACACACACACACACTACTATTTCTTCAACTTTTTGAGCATTTCAGAAAAAGAAAATCCTTTCTAATAAAATATAATCATTAAAAAATTAGCAATGTTGTAAACTGGGTTATGTATAGAAGAAATATTACTGAAGCTGATATCTGAGATAAGTCAAAAAGTATTATTACAAACGCATCCAAACTTTCATTAAACAAAAATATCACAATGTGAAACTAGCTTCTTGGCATATACATCTGGTTCAATAAACTTTGAAGATGGTATTTCCATCTCTGACCCTTCTTCTCAAGATTTCTATAATTTATGATTTATATATGTCAATATGGTCATTTGGTATTGTCAAGAAAACCAAATCATATCCATTAAAATTGTGTTTGAGTTTAGAGAACAGAAATACATTTGAATGGTCAAATTAAGGTTGTGTGGTGATGGTATGTTTTCTCAAAAAAAGTTTTTATAGGACAGTTCTTGCTACCTTTGAAGAGTGAGCTGGTACATTTTCATGATGCAAAAAAAGTGCTTATTTCAACTTTCCTGGACTCTCTGTTACCAGTGCAGTTTCGAATTTTGTGAAAACTTCTTCATAGAAACCTCCCATGATCATCCTGTCTACTTCAAGACTACACCTTGGAAACCCCCCCAAAATTGTTTTCGACCATTCTGAGCAGATCTCCCTGCCGTAAGTTTAGGCAGGCCAGCATATCCCGGATGGAAGCGCCACTTGGATTGGACTTTGTGAAAAGCATCCTCATGATTAAGACAAGGAGCTTTGGTGACAAAATCAGTTACAACGTGGACTATTCAGAGCAAGGTCGGCAGATCAAACTCACTAGCTGTTCCTCTAGAGAAAGATGGAGCTTTCTCGCCCAGAATCATTTAGAGCCTCAGAAACACAAAAGGGCAATTTTATCTGACTGTGTAAGGATTCTCAAAGCAGTAGAATGACTAACGAGAGCAGATGACTGAGAGTGTGCCTGCAGCCACGCACTGAACCCCAACACCCAGAAACACATTTTCTTTGGATTAACCCTATATATAGATGAAGTGAAACCTAGTAGCAATACTTCTTGTTTTGTGTGTGGTAGATCAATATAGATAGGTATGTAGATGATAGATAGATAGATAGATAGATAGATAGATAGATAGATAGATAGATAGATGATAAATGGATAGATAGATAAAGGAAATGGGGAACTTTTAATATTTCAAGAAAATGTCATAAGGTTTTCGAAGAAATCGTGTGGGGGCCAGAGCAGGCCTCCTCTTCCTTCATCAGGGAAAAGAAGAAGCCAATTTTGCACCAACCAGAGGACGATTGCCACAAGCCATAGCTCGGGTATGCCTCCGCCCTCCGTCCTTCTTTACCTTATTCAGACACAGCCATCCCTCCCAGAGGCCTTTACTCCCCTTCTGGGCTTGATGGTCTCTTGCAATGGCCATGCACAAATCACAGACACTACTCACCGTTCTGAGGGTTTGCTAAGGAAACCAATAAGCTTCAACCTGGTAAGGAGACTGTCCTTTTGTCAGCAGTCTCTCTCCTCAGCCATGCTGAGAGTCATGCCGCTCCGGTCCTTGGCCTATCAACCACTTGATACTTGGCCTTTGGCTGCCTCATGCTCTGCCTCCCAATCTCATGGTCTCTGGTCTCAGCATACTGGTCTCTGTTGCCTCTGCTATCTCCACCACTCACACACGCTCCACTGATGCCCATTCTGTTTTGACAGTCCTCAGATTTGCTTTGTTCTGGTTCTGAGATGGTTTTCCTTTACTTAGAGGAATGAGTGGCCTGACGAACTGGTTCTATCAGTGCATCACAAGGTACTGTTTGCACCACCCCATCATTAGAGGGAAGTTATAGAGAAATGGGTAGAAAAGCAATAAGTAAGTAATTTCACTCCACTAGAGTTCTTGCCATGATGTGACGACAAAGCAGTTCTAACCCTTGGAGACCTTATGTACAACAGCACGAAGCATGGCCCGGTTCTGCACCATGCTCACACTTTCTGTTCTGTCTGACCCCATTGTTCTAACCACCATGCCAGTCTGTGCCATCGAGGTGTTCTCCTTTTACACTGTCCCTCCACTTTAACAAGCGTGATGCCCTTATCAGGCACTGATCTCTCCTGGCAACGTGCCCAAATTACATGAGCTGAAGTCTTCCTGTTCTCACTCCTCAGGAGCATTCTGGTTGCACTTCTTCCAAGGCTGACCGCTCTGTTCTTTTGGCAGTCTACAGTACTCCCAAAAATCTTCAAAAGTCCCATAATTCAAATTTATCCATTCTTCTTCATTCTTCCTTATTCAATTTCCAGCTTTCACATGCTGAGTCAAGGATATTAACTTCAGGACTAAGGTAAACAGATACAAGTCATAGTATTTTCAATTACCTCATATTCATGATAAGAATTATATGAGCCCCCAATAAAATGATTTTTAAAAAGTGGACATTGAATTAGTAAGACCGAAGGAAAACCAACATTCTTTAACTGCAGTGTTGGTGACACATATTGAAAGTGCCAGGGATGGCCAAAAGAACAAACATCGGTGTTGGAATAAGTGCAGATACAGTGCTCCTTAGAAGGAAGGCTGGTGAGACTTCATCTCACTGACTTTAGGCATGTTATCAGGAAAGACCAGTTCCTGGAGAAGGACATCTTGCTTGGTAGAGCAGAGGGACACTGAAGCCAAAGACCTTGGATGAGATGGATTGACACAGTGACTGCCACAACGGGTTCAAACATAAGAACAATTGTGAGACTGACTTAGGACTAGAAGGCATTGATTTCTCTTGTACATAGAGTTGCTGTGAGTCAGAATGAACTTAACAACACCTGACAAGGAAAAGAGGTGATTAAAATATACCATGGCCTGGATAGTGTGCCTCTTAGTCCTCAAAATGACATCCTTGCTACTCAACACCTTCAGGAGATCTTGTACAGCAGATTTACCCAATGTAATGTATTATTTGATTTCTTGACTGCTGCTTCCATAAACATTGATTGTAAGTCCAAACACATTATAAAAGCCTCGTTAGCTTCAATCTTTTCTACAACACAGTTAAGTCTCCAGATTGCGGGTCAGATGCCAGATGGAGGCTTCTCCTGTTTCATGAACCTGTAGGGGCTGATGAACACCAGATGGTCGATGAGACCGGAGGCTGTTAGTCCACTGCACAGGAAGGCTGACAAATTTAAGATCACAGGTAGGAGAGCAGGATGGTGGATCATAGGTTGCAGATTCTAATGAATTCCAAGATTGGCAGGCAATAAGGAAGGCCACTGGATAAAATACCAAGAACTGGAAGATGGATGCAGAACCTGGAGCAAGACAAAACTCAGATAGATTTTCCAGATGCTCTTTGATCCTGGCCATAAACCTGAGGAGAGTCCCTTTTGAGTGATTGATTGCTCATAGCTAGTTTCACTATGGAAGTGGGTATATGATATTAGATCTTATCACCAAAGATAGTTATATCATTACATAAACGCCACACTATATATAAAAAAAAATTGGAAACCAGAGAATCACAGTCCAGGCAAGATGACATACAGCATGAAACTTTACAAGTTAAAAAAAAAGTAAAGGAATCTAACTTTTAGATATTGATACAGTATCTATAAGAGTGAAGAATGAAAAAAAAAGAAATATACTCTAATTGGTAAAGAAATTTATTAAGAGCAGTAGGATTCTTATATTTTATCAATAGTTTTGAGTAATACAATACTTTTGCAAATAAAGAAATATTAAAAATAATCAGCAATTTAACAATTTAGGAAATATTTAATTTACATTATCTATACAAAATTATTATTAGGAAAAGATAAGATACATTATTATATCCTCTGTATCAACTTATCATGATTATAAGTTCCTACATTGTTTGTTTGTTTGTCTGTTTTTAATTTATTTTATTGGGGGCTCTTATAACAATCCATACATATATCCATTTTGTCAAACACATCTTTACATATGTTGTCATCATCTTTTTTGAAATATTTTCTTTCTACTTGAGCCCCTCGCATCAGTTCCTCCTTTCCCCGCTCCCTTCCCCACCATCCTTCCCTACCCCACATCTCACCCACTCTTCTGCTGTCCATCCCCCTAGGATGGGGGCCACACATCGATCATTGTGATCGGTTCCCCCACACACACCCCCTTTATCCCTCCTAGTGTGCTGCTCCCATTATTGTTCCTCAGGGTTTTATCTATTCTGTATTCCCTGTGTTTCCAGCCCTTACCTATACCATTGTTAAGGTAGAATTGGGGTCATGATAATGGGGGCGCATTAAAGAACTAGAGAAAGGTTGTGTGTTTCCTTGGTGCTACACTGCACCCTGACTGTCTCTTCTCTTCCTTGTGACCATTCTGACAGGGGGCTGTCCAATTGACTAATGATGGGTTTTGGTTTTCTACTCTGCCCTCCCCCTCATTCCCATTGATATGCTTTTTGTCTGTTTTGTTTTGGGTCTTTGATGCCAGATTGCTGATCCCATCGACATCTGATGATCACACAGGCTTGTGTGCTTCTTCCATGTGGGCTTTGTTGTTTCTGAGCTAGATGGCTGCTTGTTTACCTTCAAGTCTTTAAGACCCTAATGCTATATCTTTTGACAGCTGGGCACCATCAGCCTTCTTCACCACATTTGCTTATGGACCCACTTTGTCTTCAGCAATCGTGTCGAGAAGGTGAGCATCACAGAGTGCCATGTTAGTAGAACAAATTGTTCTTGCATTGAGGGAGTACTTGAGTGGAGGCCTAATGTCCATCTGCTACCATATTACTTTATAAATAAATATATATACATTGATCTATTCCCCTGTTATTATATATAAATGTATTTACATATATGCATGCCAATATATAGACCTTTACAACTTCTGTGTGCCTCCCAATTCTTTCCTCTATTTCCTTTTACTTTCCTCCCATCCCACTCTCATGTTTAGGCTTCATTTGGGTTTTGTTAACTCCTCTTAGCTACATTGCCCTTGACAGAACCCCCCTAAGCATCCTACGCCCTCCTTGCCATCAATTTTAGGTCACTTATTCTTCCCTTGTCCCTGGGTTTATTGTCACCCCCCTTTCTTTTTCCTCCATCTCTCCCCTCCTATGCCCCCCCAAAACATCAATATCATTGTTCTCTCCTCCAGATTGTTCATCCTGCCTATCTTGTCCAGATAGACATTCATAGACAATAATACATGCAAATACAAAGCAGAGCAAAACATAACCAAAAAAGATGACAAAAATAAATCAACAAAAGCAAATACAAAAAAATAAATAAAGAGAAAAAGAAAAACCAACAGCAAAAACTGAAAAGCCTTCAAGTGCTGCAGGTCCGTCTTGACATTTATGAGTGTTTTCCAGCTGAGTGTGTTGGGGTGCCACGCCCCGGCCCCAAGTCCACCTTTGGCATTCTTGGGGACTTCATTGCTTTGCTCCCCTTACTGCTCCCCGTTACACCCTCAGTGCTAACCCGGTATGGTGGGGTCAGATCAGGCACATCTTCCACACCGTGTCCCCAGTGCTGTCCCCTTTAGCACTATGTGTTAGTGAGGGACAGCTGGTCCTGTCATATAATGGGGCCAGTCCTGTGATCCCCTCTGTACCTTGGCTGCTCTGAGCCAGAATATTATCCTCAGGGCTTGTTGGGCCAAGGTATGTTCCACTCTCTCCTTCGCTCTTCGTTTACAACTGTTCAGAAGAGCCCCACTTCCTGAGCTGCAGCTTCAGTGCTGTCCTCTGAAGGGCATTCCTCTGGGGTGGGTGGTGGGGGTGTTCACATACTTGGAATTGGGGGCCAGCCCCACTGACCTCTCTATTGGTTCCCTGGTTCATGCCTATATGTTGCATTCACGTCGTTGTGTGCTGGGTTGAAGTCTGGTAACCTTTCTCCCTCTCTGGTGGAGATATAAACATTATATTCCCTTTGGGTGGGTTAGTGCCCTCTTCCCCCACCACCCCTGTCCCTCTCACTCTCTTTTTTCCCTCTCCCTCCTTGTAACTTGGCTGCCATATGTATCCCTGGGTTGAGTTTGGCACCTGCTGAAGTATCTGGACCTCTCCCAGGCCATGCATGTATTTAGTAGCTTTTCTCTTATATCCCCTTTTGATTTTTTTTTTGCTTACCTCAGTTGACTTATGTTGTAATTGTCCTTTGTATTTGGCTTACCTTGCTTAACACAATTTACTCCAGTTCTTCCCGTGCTGCGGTGCGTTTCATGTGTTCATCTCTACATTTTAAGTATGCGCAGTACTTCATTGTAAGTATGTATCACAGGTTTTTATTTCCAACATCTGTAGATGGAATTTTGGGTTGTTTCCAACTTCTTGCAATTGTGAACAGTGTCACGATGAACATTGGAGCACAGATGTCTGGTCATGGCTTGTTTCTTGTCTCTTCTGGGTATATGTCCATTAGTGGGATTGTTGGGTCATATGGTAGCTCGATTTCTATCTGTTTTAGATATCATCAAATAGACTTCCATAATGGCTGTACATACCTACAGGCCCGCCCGCAGGGGTCAAGAGTTCCTCTTTCACCATAGCCCCTCAAAAATTGTTACTTTCTGATTTTTTGAATTGGGCTATCTTTGAGGGTGTTAGGTGCTATCTCGTTTTAATTTGCATTTCTCTTATGGCTAGGGATCTGGAACATTTTCTCATATGTTTCTTGGCCATTTTGGATTTCAGCCCTTGAGAAACTTCGGTGGTTTTGTCTTTTCGTAAGCTAGCAAAGTATTATAGATTTTAGTAATAAGGCCTTTGCCTGATATGTCCTTGCTAAAGATGCTTCCCAGTCTGTGGTCTCTCTTATTACTCTCTTGCTGAATTCTTTCGATGTACACAAGTGTTTTAGCGTCAGTATGTCCTACTGCCAGTGTGTGCTTCCTCTCTATTTATGTCCTTCCCTGTTTCTGATAGCCTATATATTCCCTGAGTCAATGTTCTCAGGTTTGTCCCAATTCCCTCCTTGATGGTCCTAATAATTTGGCGTTTTACCTCTAGCTGTGTGATAAACCTTTAGTTTATTTTTGTGCATGGAGTGAGGTAAGGGTCTTGTTTCATTTTTCTGCAGGTTTATATCCGTTTTTTCTAGCACCACTTGTTGAAGAGAGCATCTGCTTCCAATTTGATATGTTTTGGGTCCTTATTGAAGATCAGTTGAATGTATGTTGATGGTTTTATTTCTGGCTTTTCAATCTTTTTCCATTGGTCTGAGTGTCTTTCATTATACCAATACCACACTGTTTTGACGATTGTGGCTGCATAATAAATGCTAACGTCAGGTAAAGCAAGCCCTCTAGCTTTTCCCTTCTTCTTTAGGAGTTCTCTCCTGATTCTGGGTTTCTTCCCTCTCCATATGAGCTTGGTTTCTTTGAAGAAAGTTGAGAATAATTGTCTCGGGATTGTATTGAACTTATATAGTGCCAGGGGCAGAACTGACATCTTCACTATATTGATCCTTCGGATCCACGAACATGAGATATCGTTCCATTTTATTGAGGTCACCCTTGGTTTCTTTTAATTGTGTTCTGTAGTTTTCCTCATACAAATCTTTTGGGGTTTTTCAGTCAGGGGTATCCCTAGATATTTCAATTTGTGTTTGGCTATTGTGAAAGGTATTACCTTTGTGAGCCCTTCTTCCATTGTTTTATCTGATGTGTATAGCCGTCCAATGGACTTCTGTTTGTTGATATTGTATCCTGCCACTCTACCATCTTCCTCTATTGCTTCTAGCACTCCCCTTGTGAAGTTTTTGGGATTTTGCATATATAAAACCATATCACCTGCAAATAATAAGAGTTTCACCTCTTCCTTCCCCAGATGAATACCTTTGATGTCTTTTCTTTGCCTTATACTGTTAGTTAGGACCTTCAGTGCGATGTTAAATAGGAGTGGGGACCTTTAAGTGACATCCTTGTCTGGTCCCCTTTTTCAGAGGGATTGTTTTTGTCTTTTCTCCATTGACTACCACATCGACTATTTGTTTTTCACATATAGCTTGTATTATATTAAGGAATTTTCCTTCCATTCCTGTCCTCTTGAGTGTCTTAAACAGGAATTGCTGTTGGACATTGTCACATACTTTTTCTGCGTCTATTGAAATTATCATGTGGTTCTTATAATTTTTCATATCAATGTGGCAAATAATACTAATGGTATTTCGTATGTTGAAACATCCCTGCATCTCTGGTATGAATGCCACTTGGTCATGGTGAATTATTTGTTTTATATGCTTTTGTATTCTGTTGGCCAGTGTTTGTTAAGGATTTTTGCATCAGTGATCATTGGGAAAATTGGTCTGTAGTTCTCAATTCTTGTGGAATCCTTGCCCACTAAGTATCAGGGTTTTACTAACTTCATAGAGGGATGGGGTGGGGAGAGGAAGTGCCATCTTTCTCTTTGTTCTGGAAGAATTTGTGTAAGATTGGTGTCTGTTCTTCCCTGAATGCTCAATAGAATTCTGTGAAGTTATCTGGCCCAGGGAATTTTTTTGTTGGTAATGCCTTGGTAATTTTGTTGATTTCTTCTATTGATATGAGTATGTTGAGATTCTTGACGTCCATCGGAGATAGTCTAGGGAGGGATTGTTTTTCCAAGAATTTGTTCATGTCTTCCAAGTTGTTAAATTCATTGGCATACAGTGCTTCATAGTACTGTGTAATTGTCCTTTTGATTTCATTAGGGCCCATTGTAATGCCCCCTCTTTCATTCCTCATCCTTGCTATTGAGATTTGTTCTTTCCTTCCTTTGGTTAGGTTTGGCAGTGGTCCGTAGACTCTGTTTATTCTTTCGAAGAACCAACTTTTAGCAGTGTTAATTTTTTCTATAGGTTTCTTACTTTCCCTCTCCTAAATTTCAACCATGATTTTTATAATTTATTTTCTTTTGCTATTAGTAGAATTGTCCTGATGGCTCTGCTCTAATTGCTGTAATGTTGTGCCAGCATATCAATCATAAGTCTCTCTTCCTCTTCATGTGTGCATGTATTGCTATGCAACTTCCTCTGATAACTGCCTTTGCTGTGTCTCATAATTTTTGGTATGTTATGTTCTCAGTCTCATTGGTTCTAGAAATTTCCCAATTTCATCTCTTATCTGTGCCAGTACATACTCCTTTTGCAATAGAGAGTTAGCCATCCTCCATTTGCTTACCCTTGTTTTCTTCATCTTCCTTTTGTTGATTTCCAGCCTTATGGCAGAGTGGTCTGAGAGGTCTGTATGATATCAATGTGCTTAAATTTATGCAGATTTTCCTTGTGCCCTAACTTGTGGTCTACCTTCAAATATGTGCCATGTGGACTTGAAAAGAAGCTAATTTTTTTGTATTTTGGTAGAAAGTTCTGTAAATATCTATCAGGTCATATCGTCTAATTGTAGTGGTTAGATCTTGAAGTCACCTATTATATTTGTTGAGACTGTGATTTCTTTTTGAAGCATTTGATTGACGTTTGGAGCATTTGATTGATTTATTCTGCTGGTAACTTGTTCGGCAAGTATATGTTTAAGATGCTTTGTGGATCTTAGTCTACTGTTCCCTTGAACATTATATAATGTCCCTCCTTATCCCTTTTTATATTTTGTACTTTGAAATCAATTTTATCTAAGATTAGGATTGCAACCCCTGGTTTTTTTTTTTTTGAATTCCTATTTCTTTGGTATGTTTTTCTCCAGCCTTTGATTCTCAGTCTATTTTTGTCTGTAGTCTTGAGATGTGTCTCCTGTAGGGAGCAGATCAAGGGGTTGTTTTCTAAGTCAGTCTGTTTGCCTCTGTCTCTTAAGGTCTTAGTTCATTCCATTGATATTCATGGTTTTTACATCTATCTGTGGACTCTTTGATGTCATTTTATACCTCTTGTGATGGGTGTTTTCCTACCTCCATTTCTTATCCATGGGTTGTGTGTGTGTGTGTGTGTGGTTTATCTTGCCTTCTCTCCATTGCTGAGCTAATATTAATTTGGGGGCTGTTTACCCTTTGGTGATCTCAGGGTGGGGTTGTTCTGTATGGCAGTCTCTTGTTTGTGATTGGTGTTGGTTGTTCTTCTGCCCGTACTGGGTCAGCAAGGATCTTTTGTAATTCTGGGTTTCTTTTGAAGTATTCTTTGAGTTTTTCCTTGTCCAGGAAGACTCTCACTTCTCCATCAACCTTGACTGATAGTTTGACTTGAGTATTCTTGGGTTTGCTTCATTTTCGTTACATTTTTGGCATATTTTGCTCTACTCTCTCTTCTTCGTAGTGACTTCTGAGAGGTCTGAACATGTTCTTATCTGCTTGCCTTTAATATGTAACTGCTTGGTTTTTCCGTAGCTGCTCTCATGATTTTCTCCTTTTCCTCAAATTTAGATTATTTAACAACTATATGCCTTGGCCTTCTTGGGATTCATTCTAGCTGGTATTCTTTCAGCCTATTGAATTGGTACCTGGTTTACATTCATTAGGTTGGGGAAGTTTTCCTCCAAGAATTCCATCACTATTTTTATGTTGATTACTTTGTGTTTTCCTCTGGTAATCCAATTATTCTGATGTTCCTTTTCATAGCATCAAACATAGCTCTGAGGTTTGTTTCAGCTTCTCTAATGGAATTGTTGGACTTTTATTTCACATTTATTAATTTCTGCTTTGGAGTCCTCTAGGTCACTGGTGCGGTTCTCTGCCTCTGCCAGTCAATGCGGTTCTCTGCAAAGTGTGTGAATTTGCTATTAGTTTTTGTTATCTCACCTTTAGCTCTTCTATTTCCCTTTGCTGCATGGCCTTTGTCTCCTCTATCATTTCATCCTTTGTCTGTAATGCTTCCCTCATGTCCTGTATGACTATAGCAGCATTCTGAAGATTACTTTCTGTGGGAATTTAATGTCTGTCTTTTCTATGACTGCCGTTAGGTCCAGGTCATCCTCTGACATTTGATTTTGTTTTTCTTCTGTTCTTAAAGCTGTGGAAGCAGCTTGCTGAGTTTTTGTCAATTTATTGGAACTAGGTGCCATTTTCCTGGGAGTCAGTCACTGCCTGCCTATAGACAATTGCCTTGAGGGGTGTGTTTCACCTTTGTCCTGTTGGTGGTCCATCCACCCTCAGGCCTCCATAGGGGCTGTTTGCAGCTGAGCACATTGTGGTCTGACACAAAGTATTGGCCTGGGCGCAGTATAGTTCTGGGATGAGGTGGGGACTGAGTGGTCTGTTCCTGGCTAGTGGCACTTCCACCAGGAAGGCTGATGGGAAGGAGACCCCTGTTACTTATGTTAGTGGGTATATCTACTGCTCAGAGCTCAGAGGGCAGAGGGGGATCGCACAAGCTTCTGCTTGTGCAGGCCAGGAGAGTCCTGGAGTGATGGGAACCTCTTGGAGAGGTGGGAGAGCTGGCTGGAAGGTCTCTGTGAGGAGCACTGTGGCTGGCAGGAACCTCTGGGGGCACACAGGAGAGCTGGGCAGGGGTCTGCGAGGAGCACAGATGTGGGCAGGAACCCCTACATAGTTTTATATATCCAAGCAATCTTAAATTTTTCATGTAATCATTTTTTATACAATAATTGTTTTAGCTCTTCTCTTGGGAAATGGACCAATTGTCTCTTAATCTCTAATGATAGCTATTAATTCCTACAAATATTTTATATAAGTCATCTTGGGAACACTGTGGACAAGATATTAGGCTTCTAACCCATAAAATTGATAGTTCTAAACTACTAGTTACCTTTCAGGAAAACAATGAGACTGTCTTTAATGGACAAACTAGAAAAGTATTATAATATGTGGGTATGAATAGTCATTATCTGGGAATGAATTATGGAAGAGAGGCAATCTACATAGTTGATATATTAAACTTGTGGTAAAATAAAGTGAAGAATGATGCAGGAAAATTTCTAAATTCCTGATTAGTTGTTGAATTGACTTTAATACCATTTACCCGAGACAGAGAGTACAGAAGGAAAACAGACCCCAAAAAAGAATCGACATTCCATCTAACCATGCTAACTTGAGAGCTATTCAGAGCTCAAATGGAGATATCTTACAGGTAACTGGCTATACATGTCTGAGCGCAGAGAAGTTGGGGCATTTCATAGACTTTCACATTATAGTGGAATGGTGAGGCGGGGGACTGAGGGAGAAAATAAAGGCCAAGATAAAGACCTTGAGAAAGAAAGCATCTACCATCAATCTGAGAGAGAAGAAAAAGAGAGGAGACACACAGGATGTGGTAGAATTGACTCAAGAAGAGCAACCGTTGCTATTACTCCCATTGGAGAGGCAGTGGAATAAAAATGAAAAAGAGTCCTATGGATTTGGCAATTAGAGAATCACCAATGGTGCTTTCATAAAGGTGCTTCTAGGGAAGGCAGAGCCAACCTACTGATGATGAAAAATGGAATGAAAGTTCAGTAAGTAAATAAAATGGGTGTATTGGATCTTATGGAGAGAAATGTAAAAAAAAAAAAAAAAAGACCTGCAATAGTGTCTCAGAGAAAATAGGGTGTTAAATAAAGAATATTTTTGATAAAAAAGATTTGTGATGATCCAGGAACTAGGAACCAGATGACAAAGAGAGTTTAAAACAGAGGATAGAAATGCAAAATCCAGGTTAATCTATAATCCGAATCTATCCAGTTTGAACTGGAACATTTATTAGCCCAGAGTAGACTTTCAGAAAGCATTTATTACATTTAATGATATTTATATTAAAAATATGACACAGGAACTCTGAGAAAAGGAGAACAATTTACATCTCGGATTGTTTTATTGAATAGGATATGAACATATATCTACTTTTTTTAAAGTTACAATTCTCACGTCAATATTTTTAGGGACGGCTGTGTAATAATTACAGTAACCACTGTAGCTTTATAATTATAAGTCTCATCTGCAGATGAAATTGTATCGCTGGCCAATACTTGGACTGCCCTACAAAGGAAAGTGCACAGGAATGAATGGTATCTCTTCAGGTGGAGACCTTCTAGTTGACACATTACGATCTCCCTCTCCATGGTTAGCTGTATTTGGAAGAGTCGTTCTTTCATTTAGCACGACCTGTTAGTGAGAAATAATTCTAGTTCAATGTTGAGATGGCGCAAGAGTAGCACAGGCGATCTTTGACCGAACAGAAAAATAAGAGGCTGACATGTAATTAGGAGTACTTTTATTCGTGTTCTCCAGTCTTCTGTTTTCCTCATGCCTCAGTAAGTTACTGGGTTAGTTACTGGAGGCATGCCATGGCTCATTTACTCTCCAAGAAATCGGTGTTACCTAGGGCAGGAATCCAGATGGAAATGTGACATCGGAGATGGATGGGATGAGTGGATGCTGCACAAATTTAGAAATCCTGGGAGCAAGTTACCTGAGCAAACAAAGCAGATCACCAAAAAATCAGAGGATGGCATCTAGAATTTGAGAAGAGCTTCCTTGCATAATCAAATGGTGTCTTGAAGTTTCTTTTCTAAAACCGGGATGAACTTGCAAAGTCAGGACCAAGAGAATCTCCTCAACTGTGTGGCCTTCACTACTTCAATGACCTTGATTAAGGACTGCTGTCTTTTGTGGGTCTACATAAGGAAATAATGTGTCTAAAACAAAAGCATATAAAGATTACATGCCCCTTGTTTTACGTTCATGTGCCCTGGTGATGCCGTGGTTTATGGGTTACCAATTGGGCTGTGATACGCAAGGTTGGCATTCTGAAATCTGCCGCTGCTCCAGAGGAGAACGGCTTGGCTTTCGACCCCTATCAATAGTTAGAGTCTCAGAAACCCACAGGGACATGTAGATTGTTCAGATCCTTTAATGTTATCCAGTATTCACCTATGCAAAGCACTTCCCGTGGACTTAGTACACTACAATCAGAAGTCAACGAAGCACTTTAAAGTTTGGTTAATTCTACTAGTGATGCACTTTGCACCAATTGTTGGCTTTCCAGCAAGTCTTCTGCTATTGGCTGTTTTTTCTTAGTGTACTTCCTTCAATTAATTAAAATTGAGTGATATACCATATTGAGTGTGGAAGAATCCAGTTGGCTCTCAATAACTAACTTTGGTAATAATTGGAATGCCTGGAGCGGAGACTCACAGGTACTATTTCAGGGTTTATATTGACAAATGGAGGCTGGCCAGACCAGAAAAAAAATTAGCCTACAAGGCTGATAGCAACTAGACCCAGGAGGCATGATATAATTTTTCATTCAGACTGGCCAATTAAAAAGCTTAGAACAAGAAGGCAAAACAGTCCTCTTGGTTTCGGGATTCCTGGCTGGGAGTCCTTGTTAGTGAGAATACCTGCTCTGAGATGGCTAGTGAGTCCTAAGCACTTTGTAAGCTAGATAGAACTGGGCAAAAGTGAAAAAGAGGGTGACAATGGCAGGAAGCCTCACACAAAAGAGAAGCTCAGTCATATTCCCCCCACTTGGCTCCCCAGCACAACAGAACGTGACGGGTAGATAAGACACATACCTTTATCAATAGAAGAGACCCTGACAAGGTACAAGTGGCTGGATAACATTGTTGGTTTCAGGCCTGGGGTCAAGGACAAAACATAAAATCTGGTGTGCAGGGGGGCATGAACCCGGAAATGGGAAGTACACTATGAAAAAACAGCCAATAGCAGACTTGCTGGAAAGCCAGGAATCGGTGCAAAGTTCGTCATTAGCAAAATTAAGGGCCGAGGTGTACATTTTTTGTACCATATCTTTGACTAGCTTTGAAGGTCCTTTGAAGCTCTATACCAGAAGGTGCTTTGGAGTTCTAGACCCCAAACCAAAACTCTATACTGTGGTCTCAAAGTTAATGCCTAGCTATCTTTCAGGACCATACAGGGTAGAATTTTCTCTGTGGATCTAGGAAACTATAACTCCTTATAGGAGCAGAAATCCCTGTCTTCTCCCATGGAGGGGCTGTGGGTTTCAAATTGCTGATCCTGAAGTTAGCAGCCTAATGTGTAACCACTAAGCTACCATGGCTACATCAAAGTCCTCCTTCAATAAACTCACTGTATTCTATTGTCCCTTTTTTATTTTCATCCTCTGGTATGAATATGATCCCTCACTGGAATTCATTATTGCAAGGGAAATGAGAAGTGAAAATGGAGAGGCTCAACCTTGAGTCTCTTCCTGATAATGCTTTCTTATTTATATCCTTTTAATCCATGATAAAGAGTACTGCCTCTCCAGGGGGTTTAAGCATTTGGTTGTTAACTGAAAAAAATAGTAGTTCAAATCTACTAGCAGGGCCTTGGTGGGAAAACGAGACTGGTTACTCCAGTCCAGATCTGTAGGCTTGGAGACCACATATGTCAGCTTCCCTCTGCCCACGGGGCTTCTGGGAGTTGCCATCAACTTGCCATTTTTGGCTTAGTGTGATGTATGGTTAATTTGTAGTAATGGGTATGATATAGTCTCCTTGACTTCTTCAAGGAATTGCAGAAAATTATACAACTCAAAGGAAAAGAAGAAACCAGTTGGCCAGGAATAAGAATATTTTGTGGTGTCTCCATATTGCAGGTGCTATCTGCCTCCTTTGTATTTTAAATAATAGTGTCATTTTCCTTTTCTGTTTTTCTTTTTAACTTATGAACCCTCCATAGCGTTGGTGGCCAATGCAGAGGAAATCTGCCACAGGTGTGGCTGCCCCTGTGGATGGGAAGCAGCCATGCGAGCACTGGATAAATCCCTGCTTTGGGAGATTAGCGCCATGTTCGTCACTAGAGCACGTAAAAATAAATATGTCAATAGCACTCATGAGTTAGACTCATTCTGTCTAGTTTCATATTCTCATTGCTCACCATGCCGAATCTTTTAAAATAATTTTTGATCTAGTAATGCCGGATTGCTCAGAGATGTCTGAACATAATAAATTGCCATGCTCCCAGGACATTTTAAAGCTGTTTCTTTCTCTCTCTCACTCTCTTTTTTTTGTATTTGGGCTAGTTATTCATGGCACATCTGTACTGCAAGTGTTACATTTAAAAAAATGTTAAAGCTGTCTCTTATATCTGAATTATATACTTTGACCAATAGATCATGGACTATACTTTGTTTAGTCATAGATTTTCCTTTTACTATGCATGTGCTCAGTCACAGTATAGTTTTTACTGTGCCTTTGTTTTGTCCTTTGAAAATAGAGCTACTAATAGTCTGTACTTCAAAGTGTTGGTATTAATCAATTTTGGTTTTAAAAAAACCAACATAGCAAATACCAACTTCCTGTGAGCTTAAAAAACAAATATGTATTTCTTGCTCCAACATCTGTGTGCTGTTAATCTGTGCGTCGGTTGCAGCCCTGCTTGCATCTCCCCAGCGCTAGAGGACTCTCCTTTACACGTCTTCCCATTCTAGGACCTGGGCTGAAGGAACAGGCAGAGCGAGGAATCTGCATTTTCTCACTGCAGAAGAGATGAACAACAAGCTAGCTGAACCATACTATTGCACTGATCAATTTTGTTTCCGTGGTTCTGCTCCCACCTGTTCGATTCCATTGACCAATGTCCGTCGTCATACAGAGTCCTGATGAGAACGTATACTGCCCCCAGAAGAGGTAGACAAGACGCACGACAATGAGTATGGGCACATGTCCTTCTATAGGGAAGGAGAAACATGGGCACGAATACAATCCCACTCAGGATTCTTAAAAGGAAACTACAAGAGATACTATCCTAGGTCATGCATGGTTAATAGTAAATTCTTATTATTGTTTTAGTAAAAGCACTGATAAGATACTATTGCTTCTCCAAAAACTGTCTGGACACTTCTCAGTTCCCTACAATCCTTTAAATGGTTTATCATCATCCCTTCTGTAGGCAAACTTTGAATTATGCAAATATTGTTTTGTAATTCTTTCCTTCCCTTAATTGTTTTTTTCTTACAAATTGAGGCAAGACTGTTGTCTTTCAGTAACTCAATCAACATCTATGGACTGGCCCTACTAAGTATGGTGGATAGAGGATAAAGCATAATTTTCAAACTATGACCTCAAATCTAGATGGAGTAATAAAAAATACACACATAAACCAAATATGTATGTGGAATAACAGTCCAGGTTTCTGGAAATCAATAATGTCTAATCTAAATTTCTATCATTTTTCTTCTGTATCGAGACTATTCAAATTTAATTTCTAAATCAAGAAATTATTTTTTGAAACCCTTAATATCTTGTCATATTATTTCTACAAATACATGAGATTGATATATTATCTGATGTGAAAAGCAGGCAGGGAAATATTTTAAGACCAAGATTCACAAGTAGGAAACCCTGAGGAAACAATGAGAAGTAAAAATGCACGAGTCTCTCTCAGGAGGCCAGCCTGTGTTTAGTAGTGTTGCAGTGTCCAGGTAGGCAAGGAATAGAGGAATAGTTCTAAGAAATACCCTTACAGCAGAAACCACGGAAAGAAAACGGGATGTGTAATTAGTCTTTTTTTTCAGGATAGGTAATAAGAATGTTTAACTAGTACAACATTAAGAGTGGTTGTCTCAGCAGCAGAATAGAAATTGGTTTCAGCATAAATACAAATTGGTTTCAGCAGTAGAAATATAAATATGGTTTTAATTTTTTGGAAGAACTCAAAGATAGAAGACAAGAAAAGGTGTGTCTGCTCTTGTTGAAGCAGAAACCAATAGAATGGAACCTCCGCAGCAGCCTGATCCATCACTCCATGTGTCGGCTAATGAAAACAATAACCTGGTGAGCACTTAATAAGCACTGTGTATTTTAGGAACTGCAATAAGCTCATGAATGAAATCAGTTGATAGTTCCATTTTATCAATGAAGGGAATAAAACTGCAAAACCACATAATTAACTCTGTTCAGACAGCTGGAATGATGGAGATAGGTTAGGTAGGTAGATGGATGGATGGATAGGTAGATAGATAGATACCATTTAATAAAATCCAATTTACAGCAATCTAAGTACAATAGAATGAAATCCAACCCAACTGATGGTGATTTAAGTACAGTAGGATGAAAGATTTTTCTTCGTGCATCATCTTCAAAATAATTGGCATGTTCAAATCCATCCTGTGGCTACTGTTCCGATCCATCTCACCAAAGACTCCCCTCACCCTCGCTGATCCTGTACAGCACTAAACAAGGAGCCTTTCATCAGTGATTGATTTCTCATGATGACCTGTACACAGTGAGCACGTTGCACCATCTTCCGTTGTGGGGCATACATCTTTACGAGGTAAACATTTCAGGAGTAAATCAGGTTTTCCTTCTCTGACCAGTCCTAGTCTGAAAACTAGTGAAACCTGCCTATCAATGGTGATCTGGCGAGCATTTAAAATACCAGTGGCAATCCTTCCACAAAGCATCCATGGGCAAGCTACAACACACGTTTAAGAACTAAAAACAAGCAAACAAAAAAGTGGAGGCCAAATTGGCATGCCAAAACCATAAAAAATAATAATAGTAATAGCTCATTAAAATCCTTGCCATAGAGTCAGTTCTGAGTTCCCGTGGCTTTGTAGTACAGAGTAGCATGGCTTCGTGGGATTCCAAAACTATCAACCATGGAAGCTGATGGTCAGCTCTTTCTGCTATCGACAGGATGGGATGTTTGAATCACCAACTTACTCAGTGAGTAAGATTCAACTCTTACTCCCTGTTTCACCAGGGATTCTATAACCAGAGGAGGACCCAGGACACTTCAGTTCTAGATCCATCTTGGTCAACTGCACACTACATAACTCTCAAAAAGTACACCTAAATTCCTAGTTTCAATTTTGTTCCTTTTAGGATTGGATTAGATCCCTGGTTCTCAGCATTTTCCCCACACTAATACACGGGAGTTTCGGAAATTTGTGGGGGAATAATGGAACTAAAAGATAGTGGAGTTTTTCTACAAACTTTTTAAAACTCTCTCATTCAGCAGGGAAATATGGCCTGTTTCTTTCAACAGTAGTGCCTTATTCTTACTGTGATTCTCAGGAGAAACAGAAATACAAGCTTATCCAAATCACAGAAAAGTTATGTTATAGTATGCCTTTCAGAATTATATGCTCAAGTCTCACTAGCCTAGAATATTTTTTAAAACCCTTGCAGCTAGAAAATTATATGACTTTGGCTTTTCTTTTTCAGAGTAATTTTGCAAATTTTAAGTGGCAAGAAAAGAAAAATTGTTTCACTTTTTGCAGGTGCCCTAGGAAAATATATAGACATGAAATAAATGCTCTTAATTCCACAAGTTAAGAGAAAAGTCCATTAACATTGCTAGCCAAAATTTTGTCAACCTTTTCCTGAAAATAGTCATTGTCATCATTATTTTCAATTAAGATATCAGAAAGATCATGGGTAAATCATTTAGTACATTAACTAAGTAAGCATAATTTAGATCCAGAGTCTATGGTGTTGACAATCTGTACAGTGGGTTGGATGTCTTTCTCAATCTTCATGGAAAAGGCAATTATTTGATACCTTAATAACATCTTCATGTTTCCTACAGGTTAAACAGATTTACAAATGTTGTAGCTGTTAATACCCTATTTTTAAATGGGAATAAATTTAGATCCAAGGAAAAGTTGCATTTTTTCTTCCAAGCGCAAAGAATCACTGTATATCCTTTACCAAGTCCCTTTACTGTATACTCTTTACCAGGGGCCCTGGTTGTGTAGTGTAAGAACTGGGCTGCAATCCACAGGGTCAGCAGTTCAAAACCACCAGCAGCTCTGTGGGAGAAAGACTGGACTTTTTACTCCTGTCCAAGTTACGGTCTTGGAAGCCCACAGGTGATTGCTAAGAGTCAGCAATGAGTTTCTCCTATTGCTCATATTTAGGTAACATATGAACATATTGGTATTAACTAAAATAAAGACCTTGCAACACTTTATTAAAAATACTTTTATTTTAGAATATGAAGGTAAGGATTTCTTTTACCCTTCAGTCAGACTTATTTATTTGTTTGTTTTTTTGTTTTCCTCTAATGCTGTTTTCTTGTTCCAGGATTCCAAAATATCTTTAGCCATCACGCCTTCTTCGGCTCCTCTTAAATGTGACAATTTCTTTGATTGTTGTTCTTCTTCTTTATGAACTTTATAATGTTCAGGAGCTCTCTCTCTCACTGCCATCAAGTCAATTTCAATTCAGAGTGACCCTAAAGAACAGAGCAGAACTACCCCTGTGGGCTTCCAATAATGCAGTGCTTTATGGACGTAGACAGCTGGTGGTTTCAAACTGGTGACCTTGCAGATTGCAGGTCTGCAAGATCTTCATCAAGGAAGATTTGTTCAATGGTTTTCTTATTATGAAACTGGAATTTTAGGTGTTTTAGAGGAGACCACGGAGGCAACATGCCATTTCACCACATCACATTAAGGATGCATGACTATTCATGCTGACCCCAAGCACATGGTTAAGGTATGTGATGAGGATCCTCTACTATGTAGACATGCCCACTTTCATACTGTGCTCTGATGGAAGCCACTGTGTGCAGCCCACAATCAGAGAGTGAGGGATTTTATCTCATCTTCTTAGGAGAGGAGTATCTACTTCCATTCTTTTAAGTGATTTGGCAATATTCCCAATCCCAAAGAATAAAAATGAAATGATAAATACTTACTTTATAAAGAATAAACACTTGTGCTTTCAATGTGCTTCTTTCACTTAATCATTAGTATGCATTTAAAAATGGATCACACTTGATCAAACTATTTGAACAGGAGGCCAACAACCCCAGTAAGTGATAAAGATGCATTTATTGGGATTTTTCTATGTTCATGGCATCGTGTCACATGCACGTCAGAGGAAACAACACCGTGTACAATGGACGGCCCTCCTCCAGGAGCCTTCCACCGCAGGCTGACAGACAGCATTCCCTGTGGTGTTAATATGAATTTTAACATGAATGTTTGAGAGTAATAGATCAGTCCAAAATGATGCGGTGCTGAGCAAAGTTGTTATTTTCTATTATTTTTTATCTTCGTTTTGTAATATGTATGTTTCCACCTTTGGTTTTGTACAGAAACAAGCACATTCTGTAAGCCAGGAACGGAGGCCCTCATCACTTATCCTCTTCGAGTCTCCAATGGCACCGAGAAAGAGTAATTGTTGGCCTCCAATATAAACCCAAAGAACAGTTAATTTCAGGGGTTAAGCTAGTAGGACGCTCACTAAAATTGGGCCCCCTTCGCAGGCCTGCTCAAAGAGAGACCCGTGCCGCAGAGCTGTGAGAACAGGTGTTCTGCCCTCCATGGTGCTCCAGCTACAAGGGTTTCGTAGGCTATGCTCCAAAGTCCCAATTTGGGAGCCTCTACAGTTGAAGGCTTTTTCCTTTGGTGTTAGCTAGTTGCACTACTTCATGCACTATTATAGAAAATAATAAGTGTAAGAGGCGTAAGTTACCTGAACGCTTGCACTTCATCAGGCTGTGGGAGGGATTGAATGATAGTAGCTCCAAGCACTTAGCTCAAGCCTGGGGGAACCGTAATGGGAAATACCCCATGCTCTGCTCCAAAACCTTGTGCACGCATTGAACTCTTCTCCCAAACACCTTTGCCCCCCTAATAGCAAAACGGAGCGTTGTACATCAATTGTGTTGAAGGTAACTGTCGTTGAAAGCAATATCTCTTACACATGTAAGACATTTACTCTTTATTCAATCTCTTATCCACTATCAGTTGAGTGCCTTGTATTGCTATGAATATTGATCCTGAGGAGGGTACCTGAGACCTGGACTCTACATCAAGTTCATAGTTCTATGTGGGCACCAACAAAGTACATGTATATTACAAACAGGAAACATTAAGTGCACTAGTAAAGGAAAGCACAGGACAAGTGGATTAATTAATTATGTTTCATATTGGTTAATTTTTACTATGCTTGCCTAGTTTTGTGTGTGTGTGTGTGCCTCTCTAACCCACAGCATTATGACAACAGAATTGACAGACTCGTGAATGAACATGTATGTACTCAGTCAGTGTGGTGGAAGAGGAAACAAACTAATCTTTATAAAAGTCTGGATTAAAGATAAATAGGATAGACAAGACCCTTACATCATTCTCAGAATCCAAGGGGTGCCCAAAACACTCAATAATCCAAATAATGTCTTCATACAAGAATTTAAAATCTAAGGTCAGCACATATTAAATATAGGCAGGATCAGTGTTCCTGATTTATCCTTTTACCTCTGGGTTGCGTGTGGCTCAGTACAGCACTAGTTTGTGCTATTTCATTTAAAACTCTCAAGATGCTATAATATGGTACTACCAGACTCATGTTACAGAGAGAGACATTGGGCTATTAGAGAGGATTTTTCTTGGTCAGAATTCCACAAATCAATATTATAACTCTCACAATTCTCATTGCATCCCTTGCTGTAGTCCGTGATATTTCTCCAGAGTTCTGCGTCGTATTCTGTGATGATTCTCCCTCATTGAAAATAAGCTGAAAAGGTATTCCATTGGTTGAAATATTCACTGATTGGCTATTGTAGCACTGTAAGAAAAGCTATTTTGCTATTTATATCTAAGAAGCTAATGTTTTAGTTCAGCCCTTTTCTAAGACACAGCAAAAAATAACATGCTATTTTAATTCTACCACATATGAAAGCAGAAATTTCCTGGGCTTTCCATGGGAAGATTCTCCCTAAAAGCAGGAAGTAACTGTGATAATTAGCACACAGAAAAGACTTGGGACACAGACTGACAATCTGAGACGAAATTTGGATCTAAACTTGCGGCCTTCTTGAAATCAAGTTATTAGGTCAGCCAGTGATCTCTGCTTCACTGAGCAGGGAAAAAAAACGATTCCTATGAAGAATTGTAAGTTATTTACTTACTTGTGAAAGAGGTCACCCTTGATGATTATTTTTGTGTTATGATAGAAGCATGAATATACTCAGCTGCCAGCACAAGGTAGAGTCGAACTTAATGACATGGATGGCGTAAAGTTTCTGGGACTTCTATTTGCTCCTGGGCCATGACTCAATAGGAGAGGAAACAACTGCAAAGACCCATTTTTGAATATTTAATGGATGAAATGTACAGCTAAGAGAATTTCATGTTGTCTAAAATGAAGTGGAATGCATAAAACTAGATAGCCTCAGTAGTGGGGAGTTGAAATGGATTGATATAGGCTATTTTGAGTCAGAAAATCATGTGGTTTACTATGGTGATTATAAAAACCTTCATCATCCAAAAGAACATTTCAAGACATGCCTTGAAGTACAGTAGTACCCATGATATAATAATAATAAATTCACTTACGAAGAAGTCCATTTAATACAATTATTATTTGTATTTATGTACCAATCACAAAATGAATGATGAGGGAATTGAAGAATTTTCCCAACTTCTTCAGTTAGAAATTAGTCAAACGTGCAATCAAGATTGATGAATTATTAGTGGAGATTAGAATGACAAAATTGGAAACAAAGAGGAAGGAATTGTAGTTAGAAAATATAGCCTTGATGATAAAGACAAAGCTGGAGATTGAGTGATATAATTTTTCAAGAACATCAAGTTCTTCATTGCAAATATATATTTCAACAACATAAATGATGACTATACACATAGTCTTGGAAAAAGACATAATTTTTCAGGGAAGATTTAAACAAAAGACCAACTGCCATCAAGTCAATTCTGACTCATAGTGACCCTGTTGGACAGAGTAAGACAGTGGATTTCCAAGGCTATCAATCTTTCTGGGAGCCTAAAGCTCCCCTTTCTCCCTTGGAGCTGCTAATGGTTTGAAATTACTAATATAAAGCTAGCATCCACTGTGCCATCTGGTCTCCGAAAGAAAGAATGAGAAAGATGCAAATAAACCCACCAGAAATGTAGAGCCCACCAGAGAATAAGTCAAGAAACAATACCTTAATATTTTGATATTTTTGTTTCATTGCACCCCTATGATTCTGTAGCAATAGTTTGTTATTTACTTCATATATGTATAGATATCTATAACTGAAAATCTCTAAAAATTTATCTATATTGAGTTTAATAACTGTAAAACGAGTATTATATTTTCTTCTTTCATTCCCTTCTCCATGGAAACAGAGGTCACATCAGTTTTTGCTTATTTTCATGGGATTTTTATTTTGTCTAGTACCAGAATAAATCTTATGATAAATACCATTGATTTCACATGATTACATACAAGAAGAGATAGAGATCACTGTATGCACATGGCACAAGTGAAATTGATGTTAAAAAAATACATATCTGTGATAATGAGCTGTCGACAGGATCAGTTAACAGGCATCAGGAGACTCAAAACAAAACACACAAGCAAAACATATTGTTGAGAACAAGGGTGTCGGAACAAAGATCCAAAACTCATCTGTAGACAACAGAACATCCCTCACAGAAGTGTCTTAAGGAAGGGATGAGCCAACCAGGGTGCAGTATAGCACGGATGAAACATACAATATTTCTTTGCTTCTTTCATTTCTGGCTAGACCAGAGCATGTACATTGGTACAGATACGAGCTCATGGCACAAAAATACAGGTCAGATAAGCCCCTCAGGACTAGAAATGGGAGTAGTAATACAAGGAGGGTACGGGGGACTTGGGAGGAAGAAGGGAGGGAGGGGGACCCAATTGCAATGATCAATGCATAACCATCCCTCCCAAGGTGATGAACAACAGAAACATGGGTGAAGGGAGACAGCAGTCAGTGTAAGATATGAAAATAATAATAAATTATCATTTATCAAGGGGTCGCAGGGTGGAAGGGGGAAAAAAGGGAAAAGGGGTAGCTGAGACCATGATTCAAATAGAAAATAAGTGTTTTAAAAATGATGATGGCAACATATGTACAAATATGCTTGGTGCAATATGGAATATTATAAGAGCTGTGAGGGTCCCCAATAAAATTATTTTTAAATAATAAAAAAATACATCTCCTGGGGAGCAAGGGCAAGGAGATACAGTCTAGAAAAGCCTCAGCGTGGGATTTGAGTCCATGTTTGAAAGCTGGGTAGGACTGAACCGAATGATCAAGGGATTCAGGGAGTATCAGATCCGGAATTAAGAGAGCCTGGGCAAAGGCTCAGAAACAAGATACATACAACCAGATCTGGCTAGTAAGCAAAGTGTTCCCTGTAAGGAGGATGTGCACCAAGAGCTGGGGATTAGGTGGATAAGAATTGTGTTATAATGAGGATCGACTATACCTATTATTTGTTGCTTTGAATAGAAAATGTGTTAAGGTTACATAATTTAGTCCTCACGACCACATTTTGGAGTAAGCATTCATAACTAAAATTTTAAGAGAAAATTTTGGATTATAGAGGCTTATTGTGGCTGACCAAGTGAGTTAGACCTGAACACATCATCAAGTTGGGATAAATAACAGCCATAAGGATGTCAGGATGTCGAAATCTTGGCTAAGGTGGCTTTCTCTTTGGTTTCCTACAGAACAAGCAAACCAATGGTACAAATAATGACAAACACAAGATAAAAGAGAGAACCCTCTCAATCTCTTTACAGGGGCATCTACATTCTATTAGTCAATGATGTCACCTTATCAGAGAACCTAGAGCCACAAGACCTTGTCTTTTTTTTTTAATGTTAGACTCAGGGAGGGGCCACTCCAAGATTACATAGCTCTGTGCTCCTTGTGTCAACCTGTCATCAGACCTCTAACAGTGGGATTCCGGTTTACGTAGACCACCAGACATGTTTAGCTAGTATTTGGAGAGCTAGTATTAAGCCCTATCTGCTGAAATCAGTGTGTCTCACTCTTCCTACAATACTGCTCTTCTCTCGTGGAGAGTGCTGGGTGCATCGCAGGATTAGATTAACGATCATGTGATCACAGGCACACATTGGACAGATCATCTCCGCCATCAGAAGCTGATTCTCTAGAGGAGTGCAAAATTCAAGATGGAGAAACCAGGGAGGAAATGGTCTGAAAATCAGTGAAGAAAACACCAGAGCCTAAACTGGGGGAAAGGTATCAAGAATGGTAATAGGGAAAGTAGAAATGCATCTATTGCTGATACAAAGGATAGAATTTAGCAATTTACAGATAATGAGGGATAGATATAAGGAAGAAAGCAAAGACTTTTCAAATATGTTAAGTTTAAATACATGAATAATGGTAACTGAGGAAAATCATAGACCATAACAAGAAAATGAGTAACTTCTATTGAGTTATGCTCAATCAAGATGGTCCTTCCAACAATAATCCCTTATGTGATAAAATTCTGAGTTTCATACTCCTATGGCTGTAGTTCATAGGAGTCCATCATGGAGGGAATTGTCTGCTAATGGACAGGAATAAAGTGAGATTAAGGCTTGACTTTAATAGAGTGTGTGAATTGGGACACCTTCTTTTTTTAATGGTTATCTTAGTTGTAGATTCAAGAGTGATTCAAAGAATGATGTGCTATAGCTGAAGGTAGAAAATCTAACTCTGAAGCGACCTGGGGAAAATATGGCTGTTTAAGATTAGTAGCAGGTCAATGATTACTGAAACCATCCTGTCAGAGGCCCCAAGTCATCTTTCATAAATAAAATATAGTCCAGGAGTAGATGATATATTATGATGTGTGAGTGAAGAATACATGTTAATTAAATTGCACCATTGATATTCTATGTAATTCCCAAGACCTTTCCCTGCATGGGTCTGGATAGAAGTTTGGGGGAGATATTAATAGGATTCACCTGTAATTGTGAACAGGATTCCCTGCAATGCCATCCTGATGATAAGCAGGGGTATGACCTCATCCTTGGCAAGAGGCAAGAGTAGAGCATACCTTCTGGACTGAGCATCCGGCTTATCACTTCCTGACCTTCCTATTTGGGACTGGGCAACATCTGCCACAATGGGAGACATTCCCTCAAACGCTTGTGAGTGTCTGTGGGACACTACAGGAAGCTGCACAATCTAGAAACATGAGGGGAAATCCTCAAAGGAGCAGGGAGTGGTGGTGGTTGGGGGCACGGAGTATACTATCATCTTGAATGAGTTAAACATTTGGGATTTCTTTAACCTCCAACCCCTTGGGACTTATTTGGTATTAATTCTTTTTTTTAAAATTTTTTTATTTTAACAATTTATTGGGGCTGATACAATTCTTTTCACAGTTCATACATATACATACATCAATTGTATAAAGCACATCTGTACAGTCTTTGCCCTAATCATTTTTTTCTCTTTTCTTCTTTTACATTTTATTAGGGACTCAAACAACTCTTACCACAATCCATACATATACATACATCAATTGTATAAAGCACATCCATACATTCCCTGCCCCAATCATTCTCAAGGCATTTGCTCTCCACTTATGCCCCTTGCATCAGGTCCTCTTTTTTCCCCCCCTCCCTCCCCATTCCCCCCTCCCTCATATGCCCTTGGTATTAATTCTTACAAAAGAAATTGTTTCCACAGCTATCTGCAGACTTCCCAAATGAACCATTCACTCTGGTAATTACATATTCTACTGTGAATTGGAGGCTTACGAGTGAAGGGGTGGAGTTTAACCTGTCAATCATGTTGCAGCTTGATGACCTCATTTGGAGGTACTAAAGAGATGAATAGTTCATTGGAGGCAGGACACACACTAACTCCCTTGGAGCCATCCCTGTGGAGAAAACACATGGAGATATGCTAGATCCCAGGAGCTGAAGGAGTCACGTGGAGGCCTCTGCCAGCATTGAGATGCTTACACCATCACTGGATCCACAAGACCTTCCACTCATTGGCCTGTGATCTTCCTGCATTTGACATCATTGCATGGTTTTTTTGAGTCTGAAGATGATTTTATAGATTGGTATCAGACATATGGGCTAATATTGGATTTATGGATTTGATCTGAAGGTCTTTCTTATACACATGAGTATCTGTGGATTTGATTCTCTAGTCAACGCAGACTAACACAGTTACAAAACATAAGACCCCGATACCAGTTCAACAAATACCTACCTACTTACAAATATGTTCTCCTTTGCATTCTCTATTCTCTTAGATTTGGCATCAAATGAATTTTTTTCCAGATTGCTTGTTTTATTCCTTCCCATTCTCCTATAAGATTGTCAAGATAGCACTTGAATATGTCTGGAATATATCTGACCTATCTGAAAAACCTCCAACGAGCATATGTTACCTAGGAGATAAAACCCTAACTTTCCTACCAGACAATGTAAACCAGGCCATTTGCGGTTGGCTCTTACTGACCTCCTCCCAGCTAGCATGTTAACTCAGCCCTGTGCCCAGCAATAGAACATGAAGCACCAGTTCCTGTGACAAAGTCAAATCATTCCATGCCTCCGTGCTTGTACTCTCACGGCTCCCTCCACACTGACGTTTGCTGTGTTCTCTGAGGTGAGCTTCAAGATGCGGAAGGAAATCTGTGCAGTTATATAAATTCTTCAAGATTTAGTCATTCAAGAAAATTTTGCTAACGTGCAACTTCTCCATAAAATATTGACCACCACCCAGGCATGCACCTCTGTACACATCCATTCCTGTACTTGTTGCACTTTATGGTGTGTGTGGTATATATTTTTCTCCCTCAAATGATGCCATCCCATTAGCTAAGAGCTGTGTGATCCCTGGTACTTTGTTCATATATCGGGGAATAATAGCATATAAGTCATGGATAACTGCCTGATAGATAGATGACTTCATGAATCATCTCCCCCTTACATACTTACAAAGGTTCCCGATTTTTAATTGATCATGATGTGTATTTCTACTCATGTTTTCTGCAGCAAAAAATCCCAAAATATGTTAAACTATCTTTTATTGAGACTAATGGAAATTCTCATGCAAAAATAATAGAAAATACAGGGAGACCATGTAACCTTCCCCTAGTTTCCCCAATGGAGACAGCTCCATAACTATTGTTCAGTAATACAGCCAGGAAACTGACAGGAATACAACCCACCAACATTAATCAACGTTTAAGGTTTGACATGTACTGATGTTTGTGTGCATTTAGTTTTATGCAGTTGGGCCAGCTGTGTGTGTTTACATGTGATCAAGGGTTAAGATAGACCATGATCCCATCACAAAAATTACCATGCCATCTTCTTTGAATACTCGTGCTTTCACAGGACACAGGGCCCATAACTCATATTTTTGTTGTTTGTGTCAAGAGCTGTTGTTGTCTAGTTTATTGTCCACTCATAGCAACAGAACGGAGAACTGTTCTGTCCTGTGGCATCTCCATGATTGCTTGCAGACAACCTACCACTATCAAGTAGATTCGGACCCATTGCAACTCTCTCATGGAATTTCCATGGCTGTAAATCTTTATGGGAACAAGCAGTCTCCTCTTTCTACCACAAGGTGGTGGGTGGATTTGAACTGTTAGCCTTGGCGCTAACAGTACTATTTACCCAACCGCATGACCAGAACACCACATCAAAAAGTCAGTTTGGGAATTCTCGAGGGACTCCAATAATATCCCTTTTAAATGTAAAAAAAAAATTGGTTTCTGGAACAAAAGGAAGTTTAAAGGGGCAAGATCAAGCTGTACAGTTAATGGGGTAAAGTTTCCCAATCAAATCCATAAAGGTTAACACTTGCTACCAGAAGGTTGGGGGGAAATAGGGAGCTGTGATAGTTACATAATCTGATGTCAACTTTAGGATTCAGATTGAAGGTGTGGAGTCTAGCCTATCAACAGAGCATAGCTGGTAAGTCCTCTCTATGGGCATGGCCTTCTCCTGAGGATTTTGGGAACTCTTGTATTTCCTCCTTGGAGGCAGGAGACTCTCTCTCTCTCTCTCTGCTCACTCCCTATGAGACATCCCTGTGGAGAAGACACATGGAGAGAGGCTGTTAGAACCAGACCTCTGGAGCTGGACAAGCCAATTGGAGACACTTACCAGCCCTAAGATGCTTACAACACCACTGGATCCACAAGACTTTCCACCCACTGACCTGTGATCTCCCTGCATTCAGTGGCATTGCTTGTGTTTCATGAGTCTGAAGAGGATTGGTATCAGACATATGGGCTAATATTGGACTTTTGAACTTGATCTGGACTGGACTGGAATGTTTTCTTAATGTATAATTACTGTTTATACAAAGCTCTTTCCTAAACACATATGAGTGACTCTGAATCTGTTTTTCTAGTCTACCCAGACTGACGCATTGATACAAGAATAAATAAAATTATCTCAAACTGATTATGGTGATGAGTGCACAATACTTTTTCAATAATTCCAAATCTTTATATTGTATCGTATATGTCAATAAATCAGTTAAGAATCTATGGAAACAGAAAATCTCATAAACCAATGAACCATTGTTGTGAGTATAAGCTGTCAGGAAAGACTCGGAGAGTAATCTCGTACTTTCTAACAGAACGGAAGATGTGCATACCTGGGTAGTCGACTTTAAAGCACGTCCTCATAGTTTAAAGAAACTCTCATGCCTATTTAATGAAGTTCATGGCAACCACTATTTATAATAGCACAATGTTGAAAATCATCAAAGCAAAAGGATGACTCGGTCATGGCACGTTCATAAAATGGTACATACCATTAGAGCCTTTTCTTTGCTTAATCTAAAGGCGTATTTCGAATCACTTATCTGACTGTAAAGAGGCGTATGCGGTTTTTCACAAACATTTGACGAAAGCACTTGGATGGGACTTCCTTGACTATTGCCTTCCTCTTTTCATCTTGAATGCAACCTTCTGAGGTTGCAGCGTCTATGAATTGTATTTTCAAAAGGGAGATTTGTAAGAAGTAAATGACATTTCACGAGTAAAGTTTTGAGAATTCTGCTGCATTGTTTCCAATGTAATAAACTTTACTTCTCTAAAAATGAGCGATTACATCTCTGGCTAAAAGCAGATCAAGCTTGCAGCTGACAAGATCAAGCCTTACTTGTCAAGTCTGTCACAGAAGTTAACTCCTCCTGCTCCAGGGATTTCTGGAACCTCTTGTTCTATTGTCCTTTAGGACTCTTTGGGGGAAGGGAAGAAGAGACTCTTCTAACAGGAAATATGATTTGATTGTCAAAGCCATCCTCTGAAACTCCCATTTGTTGCTTACTTAACCGTGGAGACTTACGTTATAAATGTCACTTACTAAATTATAGCCCACCTATGTGGTAAATTAAAATGTACCTTTCAAGGAGTTTTATATGTATTGCAGTTGTTGCCACAGAATTTTTGATTTTAAAAATTATTATCTAGAGTCAGAAATCATTTAAAATAACTGATATAAAGATTTTATTTTGGAGGAGGGTAGTTTTTATAACAAATACGGCTCTATGGTTTCTGTGCCTTGAGAGACTGGAAGCTCAACTCTCCTTTCCATTGGTCGCGTCACCTGCGTTGTGGAGAAGACCCGGACTCCTTCCATCTTCCATTTCCTCCATCTGGCAGGAGCCCTATGCTTGCAGCCCATAGAGAACGTTGTGGAGAGACTCCACACCCCCACGGACACGAAGCATCCCTGTATTTACTTACCGACTTGGCAAAAACAAACAAACCACCAGGAAGCCTTGTTGGCTGCTTCTCAGGCTTGAATTTTCAATAAGCAACACTGAGAATTGAGGTAAAACCTCCTCACAAGTAGAGAGCAGACTTGTTATCATGAACTGCCAAAATGGCGAATTCCTTCAGCTCCCTGTTCCTCTTTTGTCACCTGACCCACTGTTCCTTCAGACATCTTTGATGAGCCGTCTGTTTGGCTATGTCAGACCTCAGGAGACCCTGCGAATAGGAAACCCGGGCTTTTTCCCCTAATAAAGACCTTTGTTTCTGTGGGGGGGGGCGGGGGGGGGCTGGGAGAGGATACAAGAAAAAACAATGAGCGGGTACTTTGTCTTGATGGGGGGTGGGGGAATCCTTACTGTACTTTTCCATACTTCTTTCTCACCACTGTAGTTTTTCCAATGTTCTTAAAGCATCTTCATAATAATCACTTCTGATTGTCCTGTGTTCTAAGAGAAAACCCCTCACGAATACCTTTAAGGAAGCCAAATAAATAGATAGATAGATAGATAGATAGATAGATAGATAGATAGATCACCATAACCATAGAAATGGAGCTTTCTGACTTTAACTTAATTAAAAGAGGAAATCCCTGAGGAGCCTCTCTTTTGACGTAGGCTTCTTTTGCTTTTTAAAATGAAGGGAAGATAAGTGTACGGCTTGGAAAACATGTCTGCAGACTCCCACTGATCCCAAATGTTGAAGGGCGTTTTGTTTGGAATAAACTAGTGCATGTGTACTTGATAATATACTTTTAAAATAAGTTTTCACTATAAAAGTGGTTAAAATTTTTTTAAAACTATGTATTGTGGAAATCCATCTTATGAAGTAAAATATACAAAAATCCTACCCTAAGCTGTTTTCAACCATACTTTCTACAAAATTACAAAAACTATATCTTGAGCTATAGGTAAAATTATATATATATATAGGTAAAATTATATATATAGGTAAAATTATATATAACTTTACCTTGGTATCCTTATAGGCTGTGTCTTAGTTAATTTATGAGTCTTGAGCTATGTGTGGTTGGAAGTATAGTTTATTGCAAAGTACAATGAGTTTTCAATAATAAATAAAATTTTGTTACATACAAATAATCAATGGGCATCTAGTAAGAAACTTCCATGTGTTAGTTCCTGAGATGATCTGGGATTGACGAGATAAATGAGAGAGTTATTATTCTTAAGGAGTTCACAATCTAATATGAAAATAGTTGCATACATGATTGTGTTATGAGCCTGAATAAAATGTGGTGCATGCGAGCATGAGAAGATGTACAAAGGAGAATAGGGACCATAAGAAAGGGGTGGTTATCTCTAGTTGCAGATTTTAGGAAAGCATTGATTATCGTGTCATTGTCACATCTTGAAGTTTGCCTGGCTGTCTAACAAACACAAGGGACCCTCGTGGCATAGTGGTTATGAGTTGGGTGGCTCACCATAGGTCAGCAGTTCAAAACCACCAGTTGCTTCTAGGGAGGCAAAGTCAAGATTTTCTACTCCCATAAAGAGTGACAGCCTTACCACGGGGATGGTTCTATTCTGTCCTGTAGAGTCGCTGTGAATCAGCATTTACTGGAGACGAGTGAATGAGCGCTAGAACAAATACAGACACCACTACAAATGGAGAACAATAATGCTTACTTAAACTGAGCTAACATGAAAGTATTTGATGTTTTTTTTTAACAGGGAAATTATGATTTAAAGAATATAATCAAACTACCATCACAACCTCCTAGTATTCTGTCCTGAAAAATTCAAATACCAATTCAATACATTTATATTATTATACAAAATATACCAACCACTGTTACAAATATTTTCCTTTACCCAAAAATTCTGTGCTAGATGTGACTCCCTCCTTCTTAGAGAAAATTGTACCCTAACTGTTGTCTTTCTGAAACTGGTTCTGAAAGCAGGACTGTGTAATTCTCTAGGAGATGCTGCCTCTTCAATCCAACATAATGCTTCCAAATCAGCAGGTATGAGAGTTTCCAGGATTGCAGAGGAGAATTATTTATGCCTCCAGACCTTTTTCATTTCAAGCAAAAATGTTACTGTCTCTAATTTCTGAATGAAGAAAGTTACCTAGCAAATTTCAATGAATTCATGGTTTCTGAGGGCCTTGGGGCTACATGCTCTTTGTTTTACTCAGTAATAAAGACAAGTATACTAATAGGACAATGTATAAAAAATAATAAATCTATATTGAATAGGAAAAGATAATAGATAATAAATTCCTATTAAACTTAGTATGCATCATACTTTGGGTGGTTTCAGGCTACCTTCACATGCTTTATATTGTTTGACATTCCTCTACCTGGTGCAGTTGAAAGTACAGGTATTTATATTTTCTTTTTGACAGAAAATAAGCAAATTCAGAGAGGTAGGATAATGTAACAACACACAAGTGCATTGACTTAAAGGCAGAACCAGGACAGACCTGCAATGCACCGAACCCACTGGCATAAATTGCACACCATAATGCTGAGGGTAAAATGCACAACTTATTTATAGCCTTGAGAAAGTCAAAGAGTCATAAATCTTTGACTTGGCTCCTCTTTCAGGTATTTCTCTTAAGTGCATAGCATCATTGGTGTTAGGTAGACAACAGAATGAAATGCTGCCTGGTTCTACATCATCTTCACCATTGTGTTTTTTGGGGAAACCATTGCTGTGGTCGCTTTGTCAAGTCTTCTCCAATAGGGGCCTCTTCTTTTTGGCTAAGCCTCTACTTTATGTCCTCCTCCAGGTTTGGTCTCTCTTGGTTACACACCCTAAGTACATGAGGTGACGTGTTCTCATCCTCACTTCTAAGGAACCTTTGGGCTGTATTTCTTCCATGACAGACTTGTTTCTTCAAGAAGCCCATGCTATAGTCAATTTTCTTCACCAACGCTGTAATGCAAAGGCTCCACTTCTTACTCCATCTTCCTGATTTATAGTCCAACTCTCACATACATGTGAAGGCACCAAAAAACCTTTCACTTGCGTCTGGTGTGTACAAATCCTCAGATTGACTTCTGTGTTCTTTAACACTTTCAGTCTGTCCTTCCATCGTAGGCTTCATTTTGCTGTGATGCTGGAAACCATGCTACTGTCTGTTTTAGTGACTGGCAAGATAAAATACACAATGCAGGTGTCTGATATTCGTTGGGTGGTTAATAAGCAATGATGTAATAGACAATGAAAATCACTGAATGTATGTTTGTCTCCCCCTCACTTCCCCTTTAAGTAAACATAAAAAATTCTGTGGTATCCAATAAAGGGGAAATCTAATTCCAATCAAAACATAATCTAATTCTATGATCTCCATTAAAGGTATTATCTAACAGTTCTATTAGCTTTTATTAGCTCTTACTGGGCAGGAACCCAAAACATGCGAACATAAATACATACGTGTACACCAAGCTGGATCACAGTGAAAGCATTCAGTGTAAAGTGTTGCTGTATAGTTCTGATCATTTGTCTTCCTTTTTAGCCTGCCACATGCTAAACTGAAAACAGCAGGAAAAGGGGATTTGGAGCAGTCTGGGGAGTATTAAATGGCTCCAGTTTAGTTTGGGAAAGAAAAAAATGAGCAAGACAAAAAAACAATTATCAGAGCACAGCCACTGCACATTAAAATCAACGTGATTCTTTATTAGTCATAAAGTAGATGAGAGAGACAGCATCTGAAAATTTGGGAACAGAATGGAAAGCTTCGGTATTTACTAATTAGATACTAATCTTTTTTCAGGGAGAAGTCTAGTTAGTTTATGAAAGCATTTCAGATGAATAATGGGAATTAATCTGTCTTCCAGACTAGGAATAACATAAAAATTACAATTGAAAGACAATTCCATAAATAACTTTCAGAATGTTGAGTAAAATGAGGATAAGTTATGCTCTTAAGAAAACGGAAAAATCAAGCCAGCAGTCATTGAGTCAACGCATGGCAATCCCATGTGTTTCAGAGTCGCATTATGCTTCCTTGGTGGTTTACAGTAGTTATGCATTTAACCTTTTTCACTTAGGCTTTCTGACTGATATTTATGCTTGTCTGAATTACAGTTTAGTCTCAGAAACATGACCGACCTCAACCAAAGCCAAACAGCTTAAAGCCAGAATTCATGATATTTCTATTGTTGGTTCCACAAACTTTAGTGTGTATCTGAAGTGCTTAACATGTCGAAGAAATGTTTAAACTCAGAACATGTTGAAGCGCATATTCGTGTGCCCCACTGGTAGAGTTTTTGATTCAGTAACTCTGGAAGTAGAGCACAGATTTTATGTCGTTCACTCTTTCTCAGGTGATGCTGATGCTGAAGTTGCACTCTGAGAACCTCTGCTGATGTATAACATTTTAAAAGTCCAAAGTTAAGCATTTAATTATAGACACTTTTCTAACTTGGATTCATGAAATAATAGACCAGAGGAAAACAGGAGAACTCTGATTGCAATGATTAATCTTATGAAAACTGCTGGAGGGCTTATTAAAGTTGTGGGCATCTACTGTGAAGTGTGTTAAGCCTCTCTCATTAAAGCTGGTGTACCACTCTTTGAGTGAGTAACTCTCGGGGGAGGCAGTTAAAGATATGCTGAATAGGGGGGTGGGGATGTGGCATTAGAGCTGAGGAGGAGACAGCATAGCTCCAGGTGTGCACAGGTACTGGTTAGCTGGAGGGAGCTTCAGCATGTAAGCATTTCAAACTTTCACTGAGTGGATGGAGGGACAGTGACATTTCAGGAAGATCTGAGAATGAAGCAGAACACAGAGACATTTGAAATTACAATTTTGTTTAAAATCTGGTGGCATTTCTGTATTTCTTTTGTTTTGTTTTTTTTTTCAAAATATATTTTTAATCATAATCAAGTGGGTCTCATACAAGGTATGCTTCTTTGTCTGGTTTTGGTATTCATAGATTGAGTTTGGGAATTTGCTGTCCGTTCTATATTCTGGAACGATCTACATGGAATTGATAACAGTTCTTCCCTGGATGCTTGTTAGAATTCCCCTGTGAAGCCATCTTTTCCTGGGCTTTTCTTGGTTGGAAATTTCTTGATGATCTTTTCTACATCCACCTGTGTTCATTTGCGTAGTATATTTCTAGCTATTTGTCCATTTCTTCTAGATTGTCAAACTTAGTGGAGTACAGTCTTTTGGCTCTGTTGAGATGTCAACCTTTTAATCTCTAATTCTAGATATTTGCATTTTCTCTTTCTTTTTCTTTAAGTGCTACCAGTAGTTTGAAAATTGTGCTGATTCTTTCAAAGAACCAACATCCTGTCTTGATTTTTTCCCATTTTTGTGTGTGTGTGTGTGTGCTGACATTTACTTAAGTAATTCTCTTCTCTATCTTGCTACCAGACTTTGATTTTATTCTACAGGCATAAATCATAATTTGTCTTAATAGCAATGGTTCCAGGAGCGTGGATGTGACTTTATTCTAGCCCAGGACACAAAACAAGTCTCAGAGATGACTTTTGTGATAAAAGAGATAGCTATGGGAGGGAAAGACCCCATTCATGCTTAAGATGCTTCTTTGTGAAGACTTGGCTCTTGGATTTTTAGCATCCCTGATGAGTCCTGCTGGAGGAGATCACTCAGATGTGAAAATGGCAGTTCCAAAGGAAGAAAGTTAGGTATTTCAACTGCCTACTTTTAGATGTCATGTTCAATGAGATCATGAAGTGCTGAGTAAGTGCATGTGTGTTTAAGAAACTAATTGCTACACTTGGGGAAAGAGATTTGATCTTTATTTTCCTTAAGAACACAAAGGTCAAGTCTTTCAATAATTGCAATGTTTAGGTGCAGAGTCAGACACTTTCTCTTATAGAACTTTCGGGTACATTAATCTTCGAACTGAGAGACCTCTCCAATGTCACTCCGCCAGTTGAATCATTTAAGGAATCTTCTCTACATAAAAGAATTCAACTCAAGTTACATTAAGGTCCTTCCCAATCCCAGGTACCTATTCTATTTCATTACCAAAGGGAAACTTTAAGAGAAATAACTAAATGTTTCTATGTTATATGTTTAGGGTCCATGCTATGTTGTAGTTATTGTTCTTGTTGCTAGTGTTGTTGTTGTTGTTGAGTGCCCTCCAGTTGCTTCTGACTCACAGCTATCCTCTCTACCACAGATCTCATCGCTTTCCAGATCTGCACAATCTTTATAATTCTTGGTATGTTCGAAGCTATTGTTGCAGCCACTGTGTAAATCCATCTCGGTATCTTTCTGTTTTTGTTAATTCTCTCCCTCCCAAGCAATACGTCTCTTTCCAACAACTAATGTTACTGAAAACAAGTCCAAACGACGTGAGAAGAAATCTCACCATATTTGTTTCTAAGAAACACGTTCATTGAGCTTGCTCTAGAACAGATTTACTCATTTTTGTCCTAGCAGTTCATTGTACTTTTCATATTCTTGACCCACATCACGATTCAAATGTATATAATCAACCCTTAATACAAAGTTCTAACTCACAATAAATTAGATTTAAATGTCCAATAGCTATTCTGAAACCATAGTCTACTTCAAGTGGCTTCCAGTAACTCACTCACTGCCATCTAGTTGATGCCCATTCATAGTGACCCAAACGTTCAGGTAGAACTGCCCAGGTGGGTTTCCGAGACCATACCCTTACCGTACTTGAAGGCCTCGTTGTTGTTTTCCTGAGGAGCAGCTGGTAGTTTTGAATTATTGCTCTTCTGGTTAGCAGTCGGATTGCATAAGGCCCCTGACTCTGAGTAACAAACACCTTTTGAAGTAATTAAAAACAATAAAAATCTAGAGCCTGCACATAACTCTTATGGTTTTTACTTTGTTGGATGCCATCATTAACAACAAGAAGGAAACCATGATGCCAGTGTAAGGTGATGCAACTGAGAATCAATAGATTTGGCCCTTGAAGAATGAATGCCACCAAAAAGAATATTATCTGTTAATATCATGTCTTAAGATTTATTAAACATTTTGCAGGTATATCTTATATATAATATTTATAAAAATTCAAGGAGAGTAGTACTATCATTATCTTTTGGCAAACATGAACTTCCAGGATTTTTTACAATCTTAAAATTTACTGAAGACAACTAATATATGTCTTTATTTATGGTTACATTTATAATTAACTGCTCTTTTAGAAATTAAATCCAAACAGAAATTAAAAGTTATTTACTATCCTTTTAAATATTCATAAACCCATTTTATATTAACTCATTTTATAAAATTACTGTTTTTCAAAACAAATATTTATATTATGAGTGCCATTATTGTGAATCTAGGTAAATTTCTTAAATATTATTTCCTAGCCCTCCCTCAAATATTCCAGAAAGTGGTATAATTTTCTAAAATACATCATGGCAGAAATCGAGAATGAGTTTTGCACTGAACTATAGCTGGTCTTTGGGACGGTGAAAGTGATCCTAGTTTAATGTCTCTACAAATGATTTCTAAAATTTGAGACACTGATTTACAACCAGATTGCTCCCTATAACATCTAGGAACATGTGTTAAAATTTTAACTTCTTTACCCCAATTTTACAAAATTCTAATTCAGTAAACCTCTGTGGGATCTAAGGTCCAGTTGTGTAAAAAAATACTCTTGCATAATCTAAAGGCTACAGGTCTGGGTCACTATTTTAGACTGAATTCTGTCCCTTCACCACTGTCACCAGCACCCCAAACACTGGAGCTGGAGCTACAAATATAACTCAGGTATTTGTGGATGTAATATCATTTGGGAATAGGGTTTTTGCTGTTATGTTGATGAGACTGTATTAACATAGGCTGTGTCTTAGACCTAGCCACTTTTGAGGTATAAAAAGCATATCAGGCACAAAAAAAGAAAACACAAATCAGTAAGTGATAGACTGATAGAAATGACTGAATCATTCAAAATGAAAACGGACAGAAAAACGAACACCATCATTTTCCCTAAAGTGGATTGGAAGTGCCTTCTCATACACAAGCAGCCTGGACTGAGACTTAGCCTTACTCACTGTGAGGATAATACATTCTGCTATTTTAGCTTCCTCTCCATTTTTATTGTGTTATTGGCAGCTTTTCTGGAACTTTATTTTGGATTTTTGAATGTTTTTGTTTTTCATATGTGAAATCGAGGATGGATGAATCTATAGAGAAAGTAACTGGGTGAATGGTTCCTCAAGGTTACTGCAGGGGGTGGTGAGGGGGTGGGGGAGGGGGGTGGAGAGTCAATTGCAATGAATAAAAGGAAAAAGAAAATGTTCTAAAATTGTTTGGGGTAACGATTGTACAACATTTCTTGACCTAATTAAACTCATCAATTGTAAAATATTTGGATCATGTCCCAATAAAACTGTTTGCAATGAAAAAGAAACTCTGCTCATTGAAGCCGCTTACCTGTGGTGCTTCTACTAATGCAGCACTAAGGTGGGGGCAGGGGGACAGCCACAAAAATAGTCAGGAACCAAGACATTATCATAGCGACTGGCATTTTCAAGGTAGGAATATTGATATTAAGTAACATGAACGTAATCACCTCATCAACGTGAGCAATTGAAGGATGGGGCAGGCCGGGCAATGTTTCATTCTGTTTCTTGTGCGTAAGGTCGCTGCCGGTCAGAAGTGAACTGATCTGATGGCAGTCTGGAAGGCCATGAAAGAAGTGATCCATTTGAGTGATTTGGCACAGGTTACAAGGAGAGACCAGTCCTTGGAAAAGGACAACATGCTTGGACTGAGAAAAAGGATGGCCATCAAGGGGATGGATGGGCAGGGAGGTTGCAACAATGGGCTCAGGCATAGCAATTTTGCGAGGGTGGCTCAGGACTGCGATGCTCCGTTGTGTTGTGCGTAGGGTGACTCTGAGTTGAAATGCCCCACTAGCACCTAGCAACTTGTTTTTTCCCAATGTTTTCTAATTTTGTAATAATGTTCAAATACCAACCTGCATTTTGTGCATCCAAACTCCTACTCCCTCTGTGAGTTTCATTTACCCGCCATTTCCTAATATCTCTCTTACCAGACAGAGCGACATACTAACAATCCAACAAAGACATCCGCCACCACCGTTTCCGTGATTAACCCTCTGTGATTCCCTCCGGCTTTCACTTTCTTTTTCTCTTAAAAAACTTGCTGGAGGCCTATTCAACTCCAAGATAGACTCCATGCTTCAAAGGTTGCACGAAGCAATGTATGGCCAACCAAATTTCTCGTTCCTTTGTGGTATCTTTGTAACTATCACATGTCAAACACAGCAATTGGGTTTTACACGTTTGGATCCATGCTACTACTGTACATTTCAGAGTATTTTGAGTTATTCAATATTAGGTTACTAGTACACCACAGTGATTAGGATGTAATGGATATCTGCATATATTGTTTGGCTAAATTGAGACGTGTGATTTGTTTAATTTAATGTAGTCTAAGTCACCTTCTAATTGTGTCTTGAGTCAGCTTGCAGAAACAAATTTTTGGAGATTTGAATACAGATTTATTAGTAATGCCCTGAGATTTACAACTCTGACGGAGTGAGGAAGAGAACTGGGCAGAGGGGAAGCGGAATGTTGATGTAGTCTGAGCCAATAACGGACCCATTTGAAGCCCATGGCAAACTTAGTATCTGGAATGGCCTTTCAGTGTTGTACACTAAGTCAAGTCCCACCTATTTCAGAAGCACCAGTGGCTTAGAGGCAGGATGTCTTAGAAGACAGGGCATCACCTTGGACTAAAGAACTTCCTTTAGTTAGTGATCATTTTGAGCTATGATCTTTCAGTAGTTAACATACCCATCAGCCAATGAAAGAATATTTCTATTCTGAAAAGTGGAACTATGCACCATTCATTAAATAACTCATGTCCTAGTTTTTATTAAGTGAAAGCACAGTACTTAAAAAATTAAATAATTTCATTACCTTATTCTTTTATTAAAGAATGATAAAGTTCCATTTAACCCCTTTAGACTTAAAAATATTATTTATCTCATCTAATTTGTATCTCATATGCTGATATTCTCATTTGTCCACAATGATCCTGCCGCCCCCGCACTGTCTTCTCCTTCTCCTACTTTGGACTCTATTCTTCTTGTCCTTCATCTCCCTCACTAGCCTATCATCCTGTTTGCCTCTTGATGATCTCATGCTGTTATCACAAACTCTACAATCCAATCTGTCTAAGCTAGACTCCTCTGAGCAGACAGGAGTGAATTTGAGAAGGTGAAGTATGTAGGGAAAGGAAAGAAGAATATTGGGAGCATTTACATTGCAAAAATATTCGAGTGAATTAAAATTGTGCCACTTTTTCTGTTACTGGTTACCTTCTTGCAGAAGAAAATACTTGATACCAGGGCACATTGAATTCCCAGACTATGTGTCCTCTATCCAATGCTCCATAACTGTAATGCCACGAAACCATTAAAAGAAGGAAGCAACCAATGAACTCATATGTAGTCAAGATATAAATAATGGGACAGAGGCATTTCTGAAACAACGCCATAGTTGTCTGTAGTTGATAGAGGAAAGAGAATGTATTTGGGACAATCAGTATCAAAACACGTGTGTGTGTGTATGTATTTATTTTGCAGAGAGAAGAGAAAAATATATTTTGATTTAAGAAGACAGTTTCTTTGACAGTATGCAGTATTGGAAAGTGATGGCATGCATAAAGATTATTCAGATCTTTCTTTAGAGAGTCCAGGGAGCCGTGGGACTATCGTACATTACACGTTGGCCTGCTAACACAGTAGTTCAAATTGACAGGAGAACAATGGGTCTGTTTGCTCCGATAAAGGCTGACAGTCTCACAAACCCTATTCTGCCCTGTAGGGGATGTATGAGTTGGGATCAACTCAGTGGTAGAGAGTCTTCTGAATGTCACTGTAGAGAGGGATGGTAACACTGTGCATGGGGGTTGGATGCCAAGTAGCAAGGTCAGTGGTTCAAACTTATGAGCAATTCCAAGGGATAAAGAGGAGACTGTCCATTCCTATAAATACTACAGTTCCAGACACCTAAGGAGGAGTTTTACTCTGTTCTGCATAAGGCCACCATGAGTCAGAATCACCTTGAGTGCAATGGACTTGGGTTTGTTTGTTTGTGGAAGGAGCTCTGGTGACACAATGGGTGAAGATTCACTCTCCCAGCTCACTGCCACTGAGTCAATTCCCACTCACAGTGACACGATAGACAGGGTGAAACTTACCCTGTGGGGTTTTAAGACTAACCTCTTACAGGAGCACAAAGCTTTATCAAGCATCACAAGGTTCGTAAATTAAAACCCACCAGCTACAGTACAGGAAAAGAAGTCTGCTGCAGTAAACATTTACAGTCTCGACCCTATCACCCACAATCAACTCCATACAGTGTTTTCCTGCTGTTTTTTTTGTTTTTGTCAGTCTGTGTGATAGTGATTCAGCCATGCAGGAATGACATTTGAGTTGAGCAGGAATGCATATTCACTTATTTACGGCACGAGACTTCGTCACATTGTTAGATCATTTATGATGGCAGGCAGTGATGTTAGATTCCTGATCATGATTGACATTATTATGGGATCATGAAGGAAAGATAGGTTTGAGCCCTGGACTCTTCCCCTCACTGTGCAGGTGTTTTGGGTAAGTCACTCACTTGCCTTTCTAACCCCTCCCTACAGAGATCGTGAGAGAAATGACTACTCTGAATTATCATCATGAAAGAAGAATCTGATTGGGGAAAGGAGTCAGAAAAGAGCCATGTAATGTAGGATTTCTTTCTATAATCTCATTTTTTTCTTTAGTGCAATTTTTCCACTGTGTCCTTTACCTTAGCGAAGGTCTAAGCGATACTCATTGAATTTCAGATAAAGCTTCTGTCCAAATTCCCTCAAAGGTTCTAAAATGGTAACTCTAAGTATAGCGCTGACAGGTCTGTATACTTAATGAAATGCCATTCTTCATACTCAATGAATCATAAAGACCTAGTCTATATTATTTGACTAAAACTTCTATTAACTAATTATAGCACTCCATTCACCCTAATCACATTCCTCATTTAAATTCAGTGTGGTTTTTGTTTTGTTTTCTCTCATGTAGATAACCCCTACAGTAGTCACATATTACACCATTGTTTTATCTATTTGTTCTCATGCTAATCTCAGGTTACCCTCAACAATAAGTTGTTGACTACAAACAAGTTCACGGGGATTGCGTCACCTCTGAGGTGTTAAGATATTAAGCGTGAAGGATCACCTGATATGAATGTAAAACATGAAGATGACTCTTTTTATAAGTGTATCACACTACTCTCTGGTTGTAACATACTATTTGAGTCAGTATTATATTTTCATTGATTCCTCTGGTTGGAGGAATATTTTCCTAATATTTGCTGATTTTAAAGAAAATAAAATGTTCTGCAACTTTACCTTTATTGCAATGTAATAGATAGGAAAAAATGCTGATTACTGAACTCCCATGAATCTTTATTTGAAGTCCTCTATAGCATTAAACACATTTACAAGCTAATTTTCCTACTTTACCCAAAACATACAAGATATTTCATGGTTTCCAAAAGGTACATGAATTCTTAAGAACTTTAAAATATCTGTAATCTCTGGCAATAATGTATAGCTGGAATTCTGACTTCTGATTGTATACTAGTTTCTGAGATTATTTTTATCTGTGCAATATCTATAATTATTACCTAATTTAAATATGAATAACCATTGGCTTGGTATGTTTCTCTTAATATGTTGATCTTATACTTAATATTCTCTACTGAGGAAAGGAGTGGAAGGTGAATTAATTAATATATATATATATATACTATATACACTATATAAACTCATATCTATATATTAGGGGATACCCCCCAAAACTGGAATTGTGCTGAGCAGAGCAGAGCTTTCTTACTATGCATTTTTCCTACTAGGAAAGCATCTAGCAACTTGATCTGAGTTAGTGCACCCAGTGGCATCACCTGAGAAGGTTCTCTCTGGTCATAGTGGATTTTTTTCATAAAAGCAGTTTCACTTGAACTTCATTTTTTGTGATGGCTGATTTAAGAGAACAGCATGTGGCTGTGAAATTTTGTTTCCTGCTTGGAAAAAAATTCTACAGAAGCTGTTGTGATGTTCAATACACCTTACAGGGACAGGACTGCGGGAAAAACTCAAGTGTATGAGTGTTTTTCTTGTTTCCAAAGAGGTAAAATGTCGATTGTTGCTAAACCTCACTCTCAACATCCATCCACCTCCCAAATGGATCAAAAAGTCAACTCATAGTGAGTTTGGAGTTTGTTCCACCAGGGCAGACTGTTAATCAAGCCTTCTATTTAGAGGTTCTGAAAAGATTGCGTAACAGTGTGCGACAAAAACGTCCTAATTGATGGCAGACTGGGGACTTGTTTTGCCACCATGGTGAATCACCTGTTCACACAGCCCTCTCAGTGTGCCAGTTTTTGGCAAAACACAGCATGCCTCTCTTTCCCCACCCATCTTCCCCACCTGAAAATGATCCTTGTGACTTCTTTTGTTTCTGCAAATGAAGAGGGGTTTAAAAGGACAGCATTTTGACAATGTAGAAGAGGTGGGTTCTGTCAGCCATCCAAACAGATGAGATTGAAAAAATATTCCAGAATGGAATCTCAAATTTGATTATTGTATTAAGGATATTGCAGAGTATTTAAAAGGTGATAAGATTGTTTTATAAAAAATAAATAAATACATAGCTTTGGGATATTCCCCTTGTATATATGTAAATGCAACAAGGAAGCAGATGAATTTGTGCTTCTCCTTAAAACTGACCTCAGTACTAGAACGGTTTGTTCTGATAATGTGGCACTATATGACACTCACTTTCCCAACATGATCACTGAAGACAAAAAGGATACATAAGCAAATGTGCTGAAGAAAGGTGATGGTACCGGCAATTAAAAGATATGGAATCTGGGGTCTTAATTGCTTGAAGTTAAACCAGCGGCCTCCTAGCAGGGAAGAAACAAAGTCCACATGGAAGAAACACACCAGCCAGTGTGATCATAAGGAGTCGATGCAAATAGATATCAAAAGTTCAAAAACAAGCAATAAAATTGACATGAAGGAGCATGGACAAAGTGGAGATGTAAAACCCACCTGCAAGATAACTGGACACTCCCTCATAGGAGGACCACACAGAAGGTAGGATACATCCAGGGTGTGGTATACCATGATGAAACATGTGAGACAAACCTCTAGGTCTCTAATTTTGCTCCCCTTACCATGGCTTTTGTTTACCCTCATTAATCCTGTGAGCCCTCTCTATGTTCATTTGTATCATTAAGATTGTTTTATGTATGAAAGCCAAGATAGACAACCCTTCAGAAAAAGTGGAGGGTTGGGGGGAGTTGGAGCTGATAGCAATGATGACTGCATAATCCCACTCAAGATGGAATTGTAGGTGAATAGATCCATTAGATGATGTAGGATATGGCTTATATATACACATATATATATTTATAATGTATGCATGTGAATAAGTATATATGTATACATATATATAAGAACAACATATAATATAATAGTACGGTATGGTGGGCAAGGGAGGGGATAGAGAGGAGTTGAAATCAAAGAGTTCAAGAAGAAAGAAAATGTGTCGAAGCTGATGGTGGCAGCATGTGTACAATTATGCTTGATCTAATTGAATTACCGGTTGTTTTAATATCTGTAAGAGCTCCCAATAAAATTATTTTTAATAATATAAAAATAATAAGTAAATAAATATAAAAATACTTTTTGAAAAGGTATCTTAATCTAAAATGTAATGATAACCCACAAATGTTTATGAATATCGAAAAGGTACCAAAGGTTTAGGCTCTATACCATGGATTGTTTACAAATAGACACCATTCTGTTAGAGAGCTTCATATAATAATCAGAGATAGCTTCTTGGCCTTTTGGCTAAGACCAAGTGTAGTACAATAATCAGATAGAGTTAAGCTATTTCCATTTTACTGCTAAAATAAGTGGGAGTTCATTTATTGTCAAGATGAAATTGTGATCATAAATATTTATAAGCAACTTCGGAGCTTTTTAACTAATTTAAAAAACATAAATTCAATATATACTAAAACCTCCAGTTTATTAAGTATGATATCTCCCAATATCATATTTCAAGAATATGAAGACACTGATCTATACTGTCTCAAAATAATGACAATTATGAATCCTCTGATCCTTTATATGTTTCCTCTTCTACCGTGCAAATACTGAGGAACCTCCTTAATAATTCTAAATTATTCTTGCCCCAAACTGATATATACAGAAGTTCTATTCAAAAGCATATTCATTCACACTGCCACTAGTCAAATATGTATTCCATAACTTTATGTGTCAAGGAAGGGGACAATGGTGAATACGAGATAGGTGGTACCTGTTCTAGTGGACCTCATCTCTAGTAGGGAAGAGAACAGTGGCTAGGTTAGGTTATGTTTGTTCGTTTTTTAATTGTAGTAGTTGGGGCTCTCACAGCTCTTATAACACTCCGTACATACATTGTGTTAAGCACAGTTGTGCATATGTTGCCATCATCCTTTCTAAACATTCCTTTCTACTTGAGCTCCTCATTTTTCTCTCCCTCCCCCAAACTCCCACCATCAGAACCCTTGTTAAATTATAAATTATTGTGGAATTCAGAAAGATTTCTCCCAAGTTGTCTCTCCCAAATATATGCCAAACCTAGATGTTTGCTATGCATGGCAAATACTTTACACTTGGAGGTCAATGAAAGTAAGTCAGGTTATTCTCTTTTGGGGTTATCAGCCATCTAGAGCAATCAGACTGTATAGCCTGTCCCACCCTTAATAGGGCCAACTCCATCTGATAAGTATAGTAGGTTGTCCCCCTGAAGGAGAGCCCATGGAGGACAAGCCCACTCAAGGGTGACCATGGTTAGGCTGCCATATTGAGTCTAGGGTCTGCCCATCTTATCATATGTATACCTGTAACATGTACACATATCTATACCTATTACATGTACACCCCTAGCTCATCCCCTTCCTGTGATGTGTATGTCTATTATACAGCCCCTTCCTGTGACGTTTGTGGCTACCTATAATCACACCCCTAATTATTTATGGGCCTTGGATAGAAATAGAGCTCTCTCCTGCCCTCTCTGCCTGTGTTGTGCATGGACCTGACTGGTGAGATAAAGGGCGTTCAGGAGGTGAGCATTCTACCATGAAATCTGTCTGACTTCTTTATTTTACTCTCTCCTATCTCTCCTATTCTCTATGACTTTACTATAATCTTCGTATAGCATAGCCACACAGTTGCACCTACAGAACCCTTGATAGTTGTGAGGGGCTGGTTACCCCACAAATTATTATTATTTTCATGTTTTACACCATCTGTTGTCTCCTTTCACAGATAGTTTGTCACCCTGGGTATCATTGAAATCGGTTCCCCATTTCTCCCCCACCTTCCCTCTATCTTCATGGCATTGATACTCCCATTATTGTTCCTGAGGGATTAATGTGTCCTGGATTCCCTGTGTCAAAAGCTCTTATCAGTATCAGTGTACATGCTTTGATCTAGCCAGACATGTAAGGTAAAACTGGGGTCATGATAGTGGGGGTTAGGGGGAGGAACATTAAAGAACTAGAGAAATGTTGTATGTTTCATTGGTGCTTTATTGTGCCCTGGTTTGTTCGTCCCTTTTTTGTGACCTTCTGTGAGGGGATGTTCAATTGTCCACAGATGGACTTTGTGTCTCCACTCTGGCTCCCCTCCTGCGCATCGATATGATTGTTTTGGGTCTTCTGATGCCTGATACCTGATCCCTTCAACACCTCATGATCACACAGGCTGGTGTGCTTATTCCATGTGGGCTTTGTTGCTTCTCAGCTAGATGGTTACTTGTTTATCTTCAAGCCTTTAACACTTTTTCATGGCTGGGCACCTTCAGCTTTCTTCACCACATTTGCTTATGCATCCATTTTCCCTTCAGCAATCTTGTTGGAAGGTGAGAATCACAGAATGCCAAGCTACTAGAACAAATTATTCTTGTGTTGAGGGAGGACTTGATTGATGGCCTAATGTCTGTCTGCTACCTTAATATTAACATATAAATTTATGTACACATATCTATATCCCTATTGTTATATAAAATATATATTTATATATGTACATGTCTGTATTCATACTTCCATAAGTGTCCTTTGCCTCCTAGTTCTTTCCTCTATTTGCTTTTACTTTCCTCTTGTCCCACTCATGTTCGGCTCTTCATCCAGGTTTTAGTAATTCATCTTGGGTACACTGCACTAGGTCAACCCCATGAGGCATTCTGCGTCCTCCTTGCCATAGATTTTTAGATCACTTGTTGTGTTTACTTGTCCTTGGGTTTGTTGGCTCTCCCTTCCTTTCCCCAACTTCCCCCTCTCCCATGTCCCCTCAGAATGGCTGGTACCATTGTTTTCTCCTTGAGATTGTTTCTCCTGCCTATCTTATATAGATAGACATGAAAAAGAAAAAATTGCCTATAAATAGTTCCAGGTCTGTCTGTTGACCTTTCTGAATGCTTTCCAATCAAGTCTGATGAGTTGCCAAGTCCTGTTCCCGAGGTCTAATTTTGGGATTCCTCAGACCCTTCATTGCATTGCTCCTCTTACTGCTCTGTTGCCCTCCCTTCAGATTTTGCCTGGATGTTGAGGTTCAGACTAGGCACAATGCCCACACTATGTAGCCAGTGTTGTCCCCCACAGTGCCATGGGTTAGTGAGGGACACTATGTCTCATGTTGGTCACCATTGGAGGCAGCAATAATGAGCAGGAATAGCATTCTCAGGGCTTGGTGGGCCAAGTGTTGTGGTGTCTTCTCTCTCTCTCTGTCTCTCTCTCCCTCCTTCCCCCCTCCTCTTCCCTCTTAGTTTGCTCCCATGTGTTCTGAGTATACCCGCTCCCCTCCCCAAGTTGTATCTTAAATGTTTTCCTCTGCAGGGCATTCTTCTGCGGAGAGGGCCCACATAGCTGGGATTGAAGTTGGCCCAGCAGACCTCTCTGTTGGTTCACTGCTTCATGCCCATATGTTGTCTTCAAGTCTTGGCGCACCAGGTTGAGGTTTGGTCCCTCTCTCCCTTTCCTGTGGAGACAGAAACAGCACCCTCCCTGAATGAAATTACTCTGTGGGCCCTCTCCACTGTGTGTGAAGGTACGTTGGATGAGAACAAAATACCCACAATTCATTGTTATTAAATTAGAGATACTTTTTTACAAACATATAAATAAATTGGTACTTGTAAATAGGGAAAGTATTAATTTCAATTAAGTAGAACAGGAAACATTTCATTGAGGAGGTAACACTTAATTACATGGTTCTCACACGTAGGTTGGTTTTCACACAGAATGCCAGACATAGTGTATACTTAATACATTCTGCTGAATAAACGAATGGCTAATGAAGGAAGTTTCCTACCAGGAGAAACCTGTGAACACAAGGAATAGAATTTGGAATGCACAGCTTACATTTGAATAAATGAATAATCGCTTTCTTTTTCTCAGTGTCTGATAACCAATGTCAGTTCATAAGGGGAAATTTTGATGGGGGGTGGGGTGGAGACCAGACCAGTAATGCAAAATGCCGCTCCATCCTAACTCAAGAAAATGCGAGAAAGTATCCTTATGTGAAGGTTTCACAGCTGAAACATGCTGATTATTAGGAGTGTGGATCAACTCATGTGTTTTATATATGCTATTTAGATTATTGCCAACTGAAGTAGATCTAAAATGATGTTCATCAAACTTAAAATCTAATTTCAACACTGAGTGATGGCTGAAATATGAAATGGGAACTCCTGACTTTCTATGCCTCTGTGAAGCTAATACTATACGCATCTGGGAGAAGTAAATCTAGGAAGTAATTTGAGATGACCTGTCTGGCCCATTGGTACAAACCTGTGGCTAGCAAGGAGAGAGCTTCAATAAGAAGTAAAACACAAGTTAAGGGTCTCTGTAGGCTTACAGAGAGTAACCTTCCCTTTACATTCCACATCATGACAACCCGCGCCCTTAGGAGGAAGAGTACATATCTGGATAGTTAAGAATGTCATGTTCAGATATTAAAGCTATCGTGTCAATCCAAAGATGCTGACAAGAACAAATTCTTAAGAATGCTGAGGCTTTAATGATTAAGGAATACCCTCAGCATCATAAAATCTTGAAGTGATTGACAGGTTTCATACTTAAACTCATGTGTCTTGGCTGTTAACTCACACTTCTCTCAACCTACAGTTTCAGGTCAGCCTGTGAGTTCACATCAACAATGTTAACTATGGGTAAGAAAAAGAAAAACACAACTCCACTGTTGAGAAATGTCTTACTTACCCAATACTAGGATATCACAGATTCTATAAGAGAGTGCTTTGAACAAACAGACATAGATTATTTTTCATAGCTAGGGAGACTCTAAGACCAAATACAGGACATCGGCTCCAGGCAAAGGCTCTCTGCTCTGTGGAGGGAGGAGTGTGTGTGTGTGTGTGTGTGTGTGTGTGTGTGTGTGTGTGTGTGCTCTTGTCTCCTCTCTGTGTGAATTCCTAGATCCCATTGAAATCATTACCTGTGGATCTTCCCCTCTGCCAGTGGCTGCCCTATTTTTTATGATCTTAAAACAGATTATGTGAAAGCACACCATACATGAACCCTACCTCATTGGTATAATGAAGCAAAATCATGAAACACAGGATTATACCTACAGGTATAAAAACCACTCTCTTAGAATAAACTCTCTATGCAGGATTTCTGAGACTCTAACTCTCGACCATTTCTCTGTCATCTTGTCCTGCTGTGTTAGCATCCTGTGGTGGTTTGTGTGTGTTGGTGTAATGTTGGAAACTGTACCACTGGTATTTCAAATACCAGCATGAACAGCTAACGTGAACAGGTTTCATCAGAGCTTCCAGACCAAAAACGGACAACAAAAAAGGGATGGGCTGACCATTTCAGGGGAAGTAGCCCATGAAAACCTTCTGCACAGCTTGAAAACACTGTTCAATCATGGAGATTTAATAAATGGAAGGAGGACCTTGTAGGAGACAGTGCTTGAGGACAGGGTATTCCAGACCGAGGGCACTGGTAATGGAACTGAAGAGGATCTGCTTTCTCAGGGTGGAGTCAACCATGGTGACATGAGGGATAAAGGGTAGGGGAGTAGAGACTTCAGGATCTTCATGATGAGGCATTACTCAGGGCAAGGAGAAATAGCTGCAAAAGGCTGAAAATTATAGGGCCTTGGAATGTGCCAAGTACGAATCTAGGAAATTGGAAGTCATCAAAAATGAAATGGAATTCATCTGATTGATATCCTGGGCATTAGTGACCTGAAATATACTGGTATTGACCATTTTGAATCAGAAAATCATATGATTTAATATGCTAGGGATGGCATAATCAAGGGTATTGGCATTGCATTCATTGTCAGAAAGAATTTTGCTACCTCCATGGTGAAGTGCAATGTTGTCTGTGACAGGACTATGTCCAAAGAAGATGAAAAGAAAACACAGAATCACCGTACTGAAAAGAGCCAGTTGACATTTCACCATTTCAGGAGGTAGCATATGAGTAAGTACCAGTGATGCTAAAGGAGGAAGTTAAAACTGCACTGAAAGCATTAGCCAAAAAATGAGGTTCCAGGGATTGATGGAATCTCAATTGAACTGTTTCAAAAGCCAATGAGGCACTGGAAACACTTACTCCTCTATACTGGAACATTTGAAAGAGAGTCACTTGACCAACTGACTGGAAGAGAAACATCTTAGTTCCCATTTCAAAGAAAAGGGCACCAACAAAGCACTAAACTACAGAACAATATCATTGATATCACATGAATGTAAAATTTTGCTGCGATCATCCAACCATAGTTCCGCAGACATTGACAGGGAGCTGCCAAAGGTTCTGGCAGGATTCAGAAGAGGATGTGGACCAAAAGGTATCATCACTGATGTCTTCAAGCAGAGGATACCAGAATGATGTTTCCTTGTGTTTCATTCACTAAGCAAAGGCATTGGACTGTGTGTCCTTAACAATGTATGGGTAACCTTAAGAGAAGTGGGAATTCCAGAACACTTGATTGTGCTACTGTGGGACTTGTACATGTATCAAGAGCTACTCATGGGAACATGACAAGGGACTACTCTGTTTGATGTTTCTACCCTCAAACTGATTCTGACCCATATCCGCTTTACAGGACAGGCTAGAGCTGCCGCTGTGGGTTTCCAAGACTACAACTCTATACAGAAGTAGAAATCCTTCTCTTTCCCACAAAGGAATAATGCATGGTCTAAAATCAGGAAATGTGTGTGTCATATTTATATTTCCTTGCCAGATTCATTCATTATGGATGCTGAACAAATCATAAAAGATCTGGGTTATTTGGAGAGAATGTAGCATCAAGCTTGGAGGAGGCCTTACTTACAGCCTTCGACATGCAGATGACACACCTTTGCTCGCTGGAAGTGGGAAGGGCTTAAAGCGCTCCCTGGGGCAGATCAAAGATTGTCCCCTTCAGTATGGATTACATGTAAATGGATAGAAGACCCAAATCTTTACAACTGGTCAACAGATAACATCACGATAAATGGAGAAAAGAATGAAGCCGTCAAGGATTTTGTTTTACTTGGATGCATAAGCCATGCTCAGACAAGCAGCGGGCAAGAGATCGAAGGATGCATTGCACGGGGGGTGGGGGTGGGGGATCTCCTGCACAAGACCTCTTGACCTTTTTAAAATGTTGAAAAGCAAGATTGTTACTTTGGAGACTAACGTGCTCTTGACCCAAGCGATCATATTTTCAGTGCCGCAAATGCTTGAGAAATGTGGACATTGACTAAGGGAGACTAAAGATGCATGGATACATGCGAATTGTGGTGCTAGAGACGATGAATAGTACCATGGAGTTTTGAAAAGACAAAACTACTTTCTGGGAGGAAGTACGGCCAGAGCACTACTCAGAAGCAAGGATGGCAAGACTTTGTCTTACAGACTTTGGTTGTGTTCAGGAGAAAGCAGTTCCTGGAAAAGAGCATCATGTGTCATAGAGTGGAGGAGCGGTGGAAAAGAGGAAGGGTTCTAATGAGATGCATCGACACAGTGGACGCAACCATGAGCTCAAGCATAGGAACAATTGTAGGGATGCCACAGGACAAGGCAGGTTTTCTTTTTCTTGAGCATGCATTTGCTATAAGTCACAACTGCTTTGCTGACACTTCACAACAACTCCCTATAGGAACAGGCAGCTTTGTTTCTTAGCAGAGCAACATGCGGGTTTGTACCACTGACCTTGTGGTTAGCAGCAACCCCATGTGAAACCCCCAGCATCACTAGAGCTATGTTGAGATCAGGGATTACGCTGCATATTTTGGCAATGCCAGAACTCAACTTCTAACGTCTCATCCTTTTCCCTAAAACACAAGTAAGCTACACGAGAAAGTGCCCGAAGTATCTCTACTGTCACAGTCCCTTCCTTTTCCCCATCTTAGCTGTTGCCTCTGGCAATTCCTTCCAATTGGTTCACTGGGGAAGAGAAAACTAGTGCCTCATGCAGAGCTGGCTCTGCGTGATATGTAAGCACCCCTGGAAATTGGAGAGCAGTAACAGCAGGAGCCCTTTCTAAGCTGTCCCTGAAGGACCAGGCTGAAGGGAACTCTCCCAGGGGACAGAACTTCAAACAGTGGAACTGGTTGTTCATTTTGCTTTACAAGATAAGTAGCCTCATTAGTAATTGTGTTGAGATTCATGCACCATAGCTACTAGTGATTTGGCTGGATGGTCAGGATCTTCAAAGGAATATGGTTGATAAATTGGTGACAAGGAGGTAGAGGAAAGAGCCATGTAGGTAGACCTCTTGAGTGTTAGCAAAGTGAAGATAGTTGTTTCGTATGAATGTGCACTGCAAGCTACTTCTAAATACCACCTCCAACCACATGGCTTCTGGCAGAAATGAGGAGTCTAAGTTTTCTTCTTTCTTTGTTTTGTTAGGTGTGTCATATATTGTTTTCTTCCCTCCCTTAACCCCTTGCTTATTAATAAAATGTGATATATAATAGGGACTAGTATACTTTTGTTAGTAAGCATGTTAATTGTTTCATTTTAGATTGAAGTATGGCTTTATCATTTCAATGAAAACACTACTTTACCTTATAACTGGTGAAAAATAGCGTGAGTTTTTGTGATGCCAAAGTGATCTTTTGGAGGAAGCCCACTCTTGCTGCTCTAGAAAGAATTTTATCTACTGGGTTTCCTGGCGTGAGTGAATCTGCTGTAGCTGTAGAAATGAAAATTCTCTCATTATATGCAGAACGGAGGAAGCAAGAGGTTAATAGGTAATCAGCTACAGATTATATAGATGCCACTTGGCAATGTCTCACTAGAAGATCCCCATCAGAGCACCTCAACAAAATCCACAAAGCTGGCTCCAGGAGAGGAGATTCCCAGAAGTTGGCCTTTGAAGGAAATGAGGAAGGAGGAAGACGCAGACCACGTTCCTCCAAACTGAGGTGTTTGTATTGTCTGAGTCTCTTTTGAGCTGGGCTGGAAGTGGAGGTAAAAATGAGGAGGAAATTTTAAAATTGGAAATCTTAAAATGGGTAAGAAAGTGTAGTTTGATATATTAGGCAGGTCTTTTTAATGAGCCTAAGACCAACCCAGGAGAAGGAACGGGAGATACAGTAGAGTCTGTTAGAAAGAGACAAGTAAAACAAATTCATTTCCATCTTTCATTCCACTAAGTTCAATAAACAAGTAAAATATGAATTGTATTACCTAAATATTTAAAATATAAATTTAAGGATCATAAAAGGAATAATTTATGGTTTCAGCTAATTAAAGAAATTATTATAAAGCCTGGCAGAGTACCCAATATATAGGAATTATTATAACCCTTTACATATCATCATAGTGCTAGTTATATATCAGAAAATGTATTACATAGCTACTAAGCATGAAAATAAGAATTCTACACCAGAGCCTATGTTCATTTCAGAACTATATCTGTCTGCCCAGGGATATCTAGGTTACACAAATGGTTAAATGATAGGAGTTTCTCTTCCACCCAAAAGCGCCTCAGGTGAAAGATTGAGCTGAGGACCACTTTAAATCCCTTTTACTACGTGTATACATGGAGGAAATCATTGACTTAAGTACTATAAAGTTCAATGACAGATATCCCACCATTGCTACTATAGCAGCTTACACATTATCTGGGAGACAGCAGTCTATTGTCAATGTACAGCTGAGCAAAATGTTACTTGCATGTACTATTAATGATACTGTCCAATAATTGCCATAGAATATGGAAGCATAATCCCTTTTGAAATAAAACCATGGACCCAAATGACATTGAAACTGTCTGCAAAGGAGAAGTACCATTATTAAGTTGGAAGTAGGTCATCATTGCAACTGTTCTATAGATGTGAACAAATATGGGAGGTACAACTGGACAATATCCATGAATACATGTTGGTGTAACAAAGGTTACTTCCACATATGCGCTTATTTGTGCTGAAAATGCATTCATGAATATAATAGAGCATACCAAACCAAAACCAAATCCACTGCTATCCATTCGATTATGAATCATAGCCACCTTGTACAATAGGGTAGAACTGCCCTACTGAGTTTCTAAGAGTGTGGGGCAGTTACATAATCTGTCAACTTGTGAAGGGGTGGAGTCTAGTCATCAATCAAGTCATTGCCAATTAGACCTCTGTGTGGGCGTGGCCTTTTCTTGAGGATTATGCAACCCCCTGCCTTCCTCCCCAGAGGCAGGACACATACTCTCTGTTTCATGCTCCTGTTGACAAGCCACATGGAGCTACACTGATGGGGCCAGAACCCTAGAGCAGGAGGAGGCACATGGTGACCCATGCCAGCATTGAGATGCTTCCACAACCACTAGATCCTCAAGACTTTCCACCAACTTGCCTGTGATCATCCTGCATTCAGCATCATTGCACGTGTTGCTTGTGTCTGAAGAGGAATCTATAGGCTGGTATTGAACATGTGGGATAAAATTGGACTTTATGGACTTGATCTGGACTGGTCTGGGATTTTTTAAATATATAATTACCGTACAAAGTTCTTATATACATATGAGCGTCTCTGGATTTGTTTCTCTAGTGAACCCAGGCTAACACAGAATGTAACATTTTAAGGGAATAGAAAGCCCCATCTTTCTCCCATGGAGCAATTAGTGGTTTTGAACTACTGACCTTGCAGTTAGCCACCAAACTCAACCACTACAGTCACCAGCATTCCTAATAGAGCATAGGACAGACAAAATTATGAAAATTCCTTTAGCTATCACCAAAAACCTTGAGAAAATGAATTGCTGTACCTGGGACTCAAGATCACAGCTGTGATGGATGTCAAAGGCAATTGGCATAACAGTCTGCAATGACAGTGTTCTAGATCCTTCTTTGGTGGGTGGTAACTGGAATCTTAAAGTGAATGATTGACCATCTGGGTAGCACTTTCTATATTTTCTCCTCTGGAACAAAGGAGACAATATAATAGGACATGCCAATTAAATTGAAAAATAAAAAAGAAAGAAAAATATTACATAATCATCTATTTTTATTTATTATGCAGTGAGTAAATGTGACCTCAGCTCTGTCTTAGTCATACTGGAGAAGAGAAAGAACAGATATGGCCACTGCATAACCTACAATTCTTAAATTTAATCACAAATTGTCATCTGGGGGAGAGTGAACAAATAATCAGCGAATTTGTAAGACTATTTTTGTTGTTGCCTTTTATAGCTGGGAGGACTAAATGTTTTAGAACCTAAATAATGTAGAAAGGCACTCATAAATCTTGGTTCCTTTATGTCAATCCAGGTTTTAAGCTTTTTAATATACTTCCCCATCTCTTCATCAAATATCTAAACCAGGCACAGGCATGGCTGACCTACTAAATAGCACGATCACAGACATTTTTGTTCCTTTTCTACATCAAAACTTTCCTTATTTTAGAGCATCAAGGTCCAAGTCACCACGCTCTAAAAGCAAACAACCCAAAAGTAAATTAACCAAAATAAACACTTTTATTTGGAAAGCTCCCTTTGTACTCATTGGCCTCTTGCCAATGTTTGCTTAGCAAACTTTTAAACGTTTCACCTAAGAGGACGAGCCTATGCTTTTAGAATTAAAATACAGTCACAAACATCTCTGGCCAGATAATGTGTGAGTTGGCCTTGGTGGAAAATCACAGAGGCCTGAATATCTAGGTAAAAATTAATAATAGGGTGAAAAATGATCTTCTGGGATAGATGCCAAGTAGGGTACTCTCTTACACCACTTTACCCCTTCATTAAAAAGATGGGAAATAGGAACTGAAATCCCATAAAAAATAGTGCTAAGGCACGACTACTTCCTGTTGTATCTTCCAGATATAATCAAAGGAGGGTAATGAAACAGGTAAACATTGAGTCGGCAAATAGTGCTGAGATATAGAAATGAGCAGAGGAAGACATGATAGCCCCAAGTTTATTTGGTTTATTCTGAAGCCCAGACTTCCTGAACTAACAATTGACTAGTGGTTGATTGGCAACTATCCTAAGGAAGGCCAGGAAAGGACTGAACGAGTGATGGTGGATGGGCGAGGAGCGCAGTAGTAAGATGCTCAAGGAAATATTATAGACGATATGACAGGTTGGCAGGAATTTGAGTATGAGAATGTAAAAGAGGTTTGAGAAAAATAAGATAACTTATTTCTAACTTTTTAACGTTTTCAGTTCTTAGAGTTTTAAAGGAAGAAAAATGAGAACTGTCTGAAGCGGGAAATGCACCGGCCCATCAGGGGAATCAATAGAAGGCCAATCGGACTGAAAGATGTGAGGGAGCATCAGTGCAGTGAGGAGCAGATCATGGAATGCCCGGTGTTTCTGGTCCAGAACTTTAGTGGAACGGAGGGCATTGGGAAACCGTGATGGAAGGTAGTTTGCACAGGGGTGACAGTATCTATATTTTAAGGTAATTCTTACAGAATTTGAATATGGGACAAAAAAAGAAGTTGAGAGGCTACGCAATTCCCACAAATATCTCTATGTGCATATTTGAATTTCCATATAATCTCTATAATAGCTATTTCTTTCTCCTACAAAAATGTCTCTATAGAAACAAATATTCTCTTGTACATTCTCAAAAATAGGAAGACAGAAAATAGCAGCTAGCTGATTCCATTCTGAGGAGCAGGCCTGGTATCTACATCTGGGCAATATTTATTTCTAAAATTCAAAGACCTACTTGAATATTTAATAACACAAATATTATATCATAGAGTTGGTCATCATTGAAACTCTCCAAAGGAAACACAAATAGAAAGAAAAGGAGGGAAAATAACGGTTATAAATGTATCTTGAAATATATTTATAGCTCTAAGAGCTGCTTGGCTTCCGCTGCATTGGAAACGTTCAACAATGATCCAAACACCTGAAGCAGAAGTGATGACTTTGAGTTCAGAGGTTGGCAAAGAATATTGAATGCTCCCCGGACTGCAGGAGCCAAGTCTGTCTCGGAAGAAGTACAGCCAGAATTTGCTCATGAGCAAATGGTGAAACATCATGTCGTATAAAATAATGTAGAGATCGGTGCTTATCTTACCTTGCCAATGGGTTTCAGAGGGGTATGATCTGAGAATGAGAAAATTTATATACAAATTGGACAGCCAAAGTAAGAGCCAGGGGGACCTTGCAGGATAGCTACTCCAGGGCCTGGTACTGTATGAGGGGCAGGCTTAAATTCCTTCCCTGTACGCAGCCTGTAACTTGTGATACATTTACACCCAAAACGACAGTTCATGGTTTGAAGGTTTCCAAAGAAGCCTTAACACATCAGCCAAGTTACTCACAGAAGGGAGGGGAGGATACGGTTGGGAAATGAATAACAGATAAGTTTTCAGACTGCTGCCTTCTGCAGTTTTAGTCAGGGAACAGGAGGCAAGTGTCTGCTTATCTCAGGCAGAGGGACAGGCCAGCCAGGGCTTCAGCTGCTCCCATGGCTGAACCATCAGCATTGTCCCACTGGCCACGAAAGGTGAAGGTCTTGGCCCTGTCCTGTGTGCCTAAGGGGCAAACAACCCTTCCCCATGACATCACTTGATATTAGAAAGGACCAGAGCCTGGGAAAGGACATCATTTGTAATAAAGGGTCCGTGAAAATGAGGAAGCCCCTCGATAACTGGATTGACCCAGAGATTGCAGCGATGGGCTCAAGTATTGCAACTTTTGTGAGGAATGGTGCAAGATTGGGCCATGGTTTTGTATTGTTTTTTTCCCCCTGTTATTCGTAGGATCACTAGGAGTTGGAAGTGACAGGATAGCATCTAATAAAAATGACAACAACATGTAAGATAAAGATATCTTCAAAAGTTCATATTCTACTCTCTTTTGATTCCATTTTCCCCAAACTTTTGGAAGCCCACCCTTTTTTTAAGTAGAAGCTATTAATTTTATATCATTTTATTGGAGCTCATACAATTCCCATCACAATCCACACATGCATCATCGTGTCAAGTACATTTGTACATATGTTGCCATCATCATTCTCAAAACATTTGCTTTCTACTTGAGCCCTTGGTATCAACTCTTCATTTTTCCCCTTTCCTCCCTGCTTCCCCTCCCCCATGATCCCTTGATAATTTATAAATTATTATTATTTTGTCATATCTTACACCATCCGACGTCTCCCTTCACGCACTTCTCTGCTGTCTGTCCCCCAGGGAGGAGGTTATATGTAGATCCTTGTAATCTGTTTTCCCGTTATCCCTCACCTTCCCTCCATTCTCCTGGTATCACCACTCTCACCACTGGCCCTGAGGGGTTCATCTGTCCTGGATTCCCTGTGTTTCCAGTTCCTATCTGCACCAGTGCACATCCTCCAGTCCTGCCGGATTTGTAAGGTACAATTGGGATCATGATAGTGGGGGTGGGTAGAAGGAGGCATTCAAGAACTAGAGGAAAATTGTATGTTTCATCATATTGCACATATAACATACAGACATGGCAAGCACATTTCTTACTGAGTTGTGGCTCAGTAGAAAGTGGAGCTCAACATATTTGAGTTCCAGTCTTGTGTTAGGCTGGGTTCTCTCGAGAAGCAAACCAAGATGCTTCTCGATGTAGGCACATGGAAAGACATTCACAGCAAGAAATGGCTTGTGCATTGCAGATGTGAGTAGGCCCCATGTGGTTCAAGTCTGTGGGTGAGATGCAAGCTAGAGGTTAGGGAGCTGAAACAGGAAAACCACATGGATCTGAGGTCAGCCCTACGAATCAAAGGTCAGCTTTCCCATGGTGGCTTGTGGGATTCATAAGGATTAAGTGACCACAGGCATGAACAGGTGCAGAATTCAGATCCAGCAGGAGTGAGCTAGCTCGTGCAGTATCCATCTTTACTAAAAATAGGCCACACCCAAACGAAATCGACCCAGATTGTAACCAGATTAAGGTGAAACTTTAATGTTGCTTCACACATCCGCTTGGCTGCTTCACAGACAATCTCCCCCTGGAGTTGACGACTCAATTTTAGATCACATCATAGGATAATCCTGGGCCACTCAAGTGAACATAAAACCTAACTATTGCAAGTTTCAAGTGAAAATCTGACAGAACCACTGTTGAGTCTCATACAGGACCCTATGGCCTACTGAGGGGGAGAGTCCAAAGATACCGCATCAGGAAATAATCACTGAGCTAATAAACAAAGCTATTTTCTCTTCTTCCACTTGATTCTCAGGCCCATGCTTCTCAATTTCGGTGAAATAATACTACAAGTGTATATCAATTTCCACGTACAATCATAAACTGGATCTGCTATAATATCATCTCACAATTAGCACCAGAACTTGTTTTTTAGAAAGCCATGTAATGCCCTGTCTGGCAAGCTGCTTCTTCAAGTGACAGGACATGTGGAGAAATCAGTGAATTTTGTAGACAAAAGCCCATCGCTATATTTCTTATACTGTAACTGAGAGCCTTGGTCAAAAGCAATATTACATATAAAGCCCTCTTGGTGAACAAGGCATTCTCTTAAGTTTATAGATGAAAAGACTGGATAGCTATTATAGTCAGGGAAAGCAAATTCACATGAAAATGATAACTACTTCAATGCGGAAAAATAATAATCTTCCAATGGAAATATTAATAAAACAAAACTCCTGCCTAAAGAGAGTCTACTGTAATCAAACTATTACCAAATGGCTAGCTATGATTTTTAAAATTATTCCCACTAGGGATTTATACCACGCATGCAGTCCATATCCATCTCTGCTCTTGAAGACTTAGATGTCTTATACTTGCCTATCATGTCCATCTTGTTTAGAAGTCCGTGTTATGAAGGCCACGAATAGCCTCTAACTCTGACTTTACAGTAATGTGATGTGTTAGTCCGGGTAGATTAGAGAAACAAGTCCATAGTAAATCATATGTGTATGAGAGTTTTATATAAAGGCTAATCGTACATTAAGAAAGCTTCCTAACCCAGTTCAGTCCAAGCCCATAAGTCCAATATTAGCCCATATGTCTGATACCAATCTGTAAAGGGAGAAAGTTGGCTTTCCTTGTGGAAAATGAAAATTCAAATCCTTAAGATATATAATTTTTAATGTAATAATATAATGTACTTATAGGAAAAAGTAAGAGAAGACTTTTAACTCTTTTAAGAATTCATAGATTCTTTCAGATAGACAGGTCAGGAAACACAAGTCAAAATGGAGAAGATAAGTTGGAATATACCAGAAATTAGAATGTTCATAAGAAGCAGGTACCATAGGCAAAGTTAAGATAATAATCAAATTGAAATGTTTTTCCACTATGCATGAAAAAATCTCACCTCCTAGAAATAAGTTAATATAGATAGAAGAAAATTAATTTTAAAAATTAGTGGAAACAACTAAGTAATTGCCAGAGAAGGACATAGGCAATAATGTGAAACTACACACATAACCTAACAGAAATGAGGTAAGTACAAAGCAACAGTGTGAGTCTTTTGCACCAGCTTCAGGTGACAGGCAACAGTCAGGAGGTGAACTATTACTAAGTGTTGACAAGGTTGAGAAGGGGTAGGAAAGAAATTTTCATGCTCAAGGTTATTCATATTAATTTATAAAATAAATTGGAGAATAATGAGAAAATTTAATGAAATTGAAAGGAATACATACTGCTACACCACAAACTTGTCCTTGCTTTATACTCTAAAACAAATTCCCATTTATATTTATAGTAACAATTCACAAAGATGTTGACTATATAGATTTTTAAGCTTAATTGAAAAAATTTATAAGATTGAAAAGCTTGAAATAGCATCAGTGTTAAATATGTTGTCATGTATTCACATAATAAAATACTACAAAAACTAAAATAAACTATACTTTTATTGATCTCCATAATATCAAATCAAATAATTATGGGGTGATATATACAGAGTGATTATATTAAGGTGATTTTTTTTAAATCTTGCCTTCAAAGAATCCTGGAAATAAATACAGCAAATTCAAGATAAAGGTTTACTTAAAGGAAGAAGTTTTCTAAATGCTATTGAGAGTCAAAAGAAGCTTCCCTGAAGCCAATATATTATATTATTGGAATGATAAAATAATTTAATTATGAATTCTATGTCTACTGGTGTCTGATATTTAACTCTTTCAAGATTAAAATACACAGTTCAGTGATACCTAAGTTTTAAGAAAAAGCAAATAAGGAATATTCTTGATTTTTTTAAAAGTGGCAAGAAATAATGACTCAAGAAAGGAGAGTTGCCGGAATGAAGTTAGAAGCATATAGAGACAAGGGATTGTTTGCATTTATTTTAATTTTCGCTGGCTTTGTCAGTGTGAAAGGTTAATGAATGCTCCCAGGGGGCACCGGGGATAATTCACCAAGGAAGAGGAAATAAATGATGCAAGAGGGAATGAATAGCCAAAGAGGGAGTGTGCTGAAATGTAACAAGGAAAAAAAGTTTATTTTAACAGGGGAGTCATTGATATAAGCTGTAGAGATACTTTCTCCACTGGAAATAGGGTACAGGTTTATATTGATTTGGCGATGTGTAAAATGTTAATCGTCCTCTATCTGGGTGATTGTTTCTCCTGGCAGATGAGAAGTCATTTCACGTTCTAGTTCCAAAGCTCTAGAAGTCAAGAAACTGCTAAATGCATCTGTCCTTAACAGTGGCATTAAGACTAGCTAGTATAAATGAGTATGCAGAGACTAGATTGACTTATAGTATATTTTAGAGACTGCTGAAGGAGCTTCATAAAGAGGTAGTGTTTCATATTAAGACAATTCTGTAAAAACATCAGACTTAATATGTATAAACAGGTGATTGGGGGCTTTTAATAATATAATTCATTTCATTCTTATTATTTTCATACATTTGCTTACAAAAATTACTGTTTAAAGGGAAGCATCTGCACCAATCAGTGGCATAAGAAAAAGTCATCTTTTTCTCCCCTTTCTTAGACACTTATCTTAAAAAAGAATGTTGAATGGGGTATGTAGGCAGCTTGAAAACTGTGAAGAGAAGCATATTCTAGGTTTAAAATGTATGATCTTAGACATACTCCTGAGAGATAAACACTACCTGTCATATCAGATGGATTAAGAGGAATCCCTTGCCAAAAATGATGAAGCAACTCATATATGATGGCTTCAATTTTTTTTCCTTTGCACTATGAAGTGAGGTCATCAGGTATGAGTGATAAAGGCATAATTTAAGTAGAGAATTAGTTTTGAGAGAGTCATCTTTCTCCATGCTGAAAAGAGATATTTGAGACACATCGAAGGAATCTAGACAATTCTTTAAACATCATCATCTGGGTTAAAAAAAATAGCTGTGTCATTTTCTTCAGCACCAATCAGTGTCTCAGGTACGGATATGAAAATATGGGTCATAATTTTCACCTGTGGATGGTAAAGGGGAAAATATAAAGACAAAGGAATTGACAGAATTTTCAAGAATGTAATAGTAGTAGTGGGTCAGGAAATCTTGACCACTGTGCATTGATTCTCAGATGATAAGAAAGTTCCTTGATTTAAATTTTTTAACATATTTTTAAATGGGGCAAACACATTGTTGCATATATATTGATAATAATAAAAATGTCATGGAGAACAGAAAGAAAATAAGTTTCATGAACAAGATGTTTGGTGTTATGATTTCTGAAGCAATCAGTTGTTAGCTGGTGCTCTGCCGACTATCACCTTAGGTTGTTAGGCAGTCACTCTCCACTCATAGAGACCTTCTGCACAATAGAACAACAGAATGCCCAGTCTCAAGCAGCCTTACAATTGTTATATTGGAGGCCATTGTTTCAGCTACGGACACTTTGTGACAGGATGACGAATCAAATGATTGGAGCTCAAGAGATTAAAGACTAAGTGTGTCATTCATCTCAATAGGTATCCATGTCCCTGAGAATGACAATATAAATCAAAATAATGAGAAAATATGGTCCTCATTGAAAATTAGGAAGAGGTTATCCATATATGATGATGTCTCTGAGTAGGGAAGAGGTACTAGCTACATAGTAGGATTTTCTCTGGTTACAAAAATATGACTAATGTAATAAGCTTTATTGAGTTGTGCATGTGGAAAGTGTTGAATTGGCAAATGTTATAAGTTAGAGATTAAGTGGTATTCTCTGAATCTATGTGTTGCAATTCCCAACCTCTATCCCTGTAGTTATGAAACACCACCTGGTCGGTCCTATGCCACCTTCACAATTGTTCTTGGGTTCGAGCCCACTGTTGCCTCCACTCTGTCAATCTACTTTCTCCAGGGTGTTCTTCATTTTCCTTGCACTCTACTTTACCGAGCATGATGTCTTTCTCCATGGACTGGTCTCTACTGACAACATGTCTAAAGTACATGAGGCTCATGAGAATCACCATCCAGGCTTCTAAGACGCGCTCTGGCTGTACTTCGGTCAAATCAGATCTGTTTCTTGGACAGTCCCTGTCAGTATTCTTTTCCAGCACCATAATTCAAATGCACCAATTCTTTGATCTTTCTTCGTCGGTGTCCAACTTCCATGTGCATATGGATCAATTGAAATGCGATGGCTTGAGTCACGTGAGCTTGAGCTTTTTAATGTAACCTCCTTGTTCTCCAATGTTTGAGAAAGTCTTGTGCAGCAGATTTAGCCAATGCAATGTGTCATTTGATCTTTTGACAACTGCTTCTATGAATATTGATTGTGGGTCCAAGTAAGGTTAAATCTTAGACAATGTCTACTTCTTTTTTTGACAATTTCAATCTTTTTCCTATTTATCATGATGTTGCCTGTTTGAGACTAGGTAGCTTATATTATGGTAATACATCAGGAATGGTCTACTTACTTCCATAAACCAATCTCTTTTGAGATGTAAAAGAATTTTAAAAAAAAACTAAGTGAGAGAACCAGGAATGTAGAAAGAGAAATCCCAAATCCAATGAAGATGATCCAGAAGCATCATCCTGCAGAGACAACGACCTTCTCCCAATGCCAAAACAGAGAAGAAGCCTTTCCCTGTGGCCAGAACCTTAAATTCGGGCTCAATTCATCTTCCTTTGGGTCGTTGTGGTGTTGCTGTGATGCTAGAGCATAAACAGCTTCCTAAACTGTGGGGAAATCAATTTCTCTTTGTTAAAGTTATCCTTTTGTCGTGTTTCTCGTGTAGCAGCTCTAGATAAGTAAGCCAGCACAGTATCTGTATGTTTACAATGATAATACTAAGAAGATCTGCCCATCTCTTCCCCGCAACAGAAAAGTTGTAAATGATGTGATAGTGGCAATACTGAGAATGTTGATGCCTAATCAAATGACTACCTCTAAACTTGGAGGATACTCAATATACAATGTTAATATTAGTCCTGACAGGGAATATGATTCTGAAGGATCATTAAATTGATATCAGTGTAGCTCATAAGCATGATCTTGAAAACACTGCCATCTCTGTCTCTGCCTCTTTCCCCATGCCCATGGCCATCCCTATTCTTATGCCTGTTTCTTCCCTATGTCATTGATATTTTATCTACAGATATCTATAAGCTATATTTTTTAAAACTCAGTGCCGTCAGGTTGGTGCCTACTCACAGCACCCTGTGTGACAAGGTAGAACTGCCCTGTGAGTTTCTGACAGTTGTTAACCTGCTACAGGAGTGGAAAGCCTGCCTTTGTCCCTCAAAGCGGCTGGTGGTTTCGAACTGCTAATCTTTCCATTAGCATCCCAATGCATAGCAGTTATGTCAGGAGAGCTCCTTCTGGAAGAAACATGGACCCACTCAAATCAGAAAACATAAGTTGAAATAACAGAGATACAGTAGATTGTTTCAAAAAACACTCTGGCATTCATTTCCCAAAAAATCTTTGGAAAGCACTTCTGGTTACAAAAAATAAAAAGTAGATATGTTTCCCCTTCCCCCTCTAAGCAGACCTAACCACCCCCACCCCCATCCCCATATATCAGATATAAAATGAAAATTAAATTCCTCTGAAGAGAAGAGAAGGGAAATCAGCCAAGGTGCTTTGGAGCTGCTGAATATCATGTTGATGAATCCCTTGGGTTTTCATATTGACCCAGGCTGGTAGTTTACCTAACTGGAAATGTCTTTGAAAATAGGTGAGAGAAAGAGAGGAAAAAACTTTATTCCAGTACAAAGAATGAGAAAAATGGAAACTTATTAAGAGAAAGATTACAAGGAAAAAAATTATCATCCCAACTGCATCACAGCAATGACGAAATGGGGATTTACTACTTCTGTCCTCAACAGACTGGAATCAGGTGAAGGTACCTCAACACTACGCCACACTGCAGTACCTCAACACTAGTGCTCAGAGACTATCAGACAGGGTTCAGGAAGAGCCATATTGGATGGTAATAAGGTCCACCTTGATGTTCCAAAGTGTCAGCTGGTGACCAGACATCCCACTTTGGGTGGGACAGTCCCACTTTTAAACAATTTGTTCCGCGTCCTGCGGCGTTTTTAAAAAGTCCCCATTTTTGGAAAGAATGCATGACAAGCGAGGGTATACGGTTTTCGGCTGCCATATGGCTATTTCGCCAGGAGATGAGTTTTATCTATGGTGTCCCGCTTTACCAATGTTACAATCTGATCACCTAACACGGGGGACAAAGTCAGACGTTTAATTGAGAGTGGGGATTTCATCCCAACCCAGAAGTAATAAGGTCACTTTGTGTGGTCTCAGTGGAGAACAATCGGAGGACAGCATCAAGGAATGCCTGACATTACCAGCCAGAGTAGTGTCAATAAAAGCCTGTTGGGGAGACTAAGTTCCTATCCATGCCCGGCAGTAATGAGGAGCCCCACCACCGTGGCAAAGTGTTAATGGAGGCCAAATAGGCAAGCCGGAACTCTATGCCAACTTACAATAGCAAAGAGTTACCTTCTTTCCTCCACTGAAGAAGTAACAGAAGAAGCCAGCTAAAAGAGATTTAATACGCTTTATGATCTTGAGTAATATAAAAACAGAAATGTGCAGATATGATTTTTTTAATTCATCAAACAAGGAACCTAGAAAAGTGTCATCTTAATAGAAAAAATGACAGATTCCAATCCCAAAATGACATAAACATTGAAATTATCTGACAAGACTTAAAGTAATTACCATCATAAATGGTTCAATGAGTAAATAAGAACATGCTTCAGAAAATGAGAAAAAGTTGCAGAAAAGAAATAGAATATGTAAATAAGGACCGTGTAAATGTTTAAAATTGAAAAATGCAATAACAAATTTAAAAACTCATTAGATGTACTCAACAGCAAACTGTTGAGCAGAGAGAACAAAATAGTGAACTTGAACATAGTACAATTGAAATTACCCAGTAAGAAAACGAGAGAGAAAAATCGTGTCAAACCAAGTACAAGAGCCTTGGGAACCTGAGAGACTGTGAGAGAGATTTAACATGATGGTGCTGGAACGAAGGGAAGGAGAGAAAGAAGAGAAATGGAGAAGGGGTGAAAAATTATTTGAAGAAGTCGTGTCTAAAAAGATTCTGAATTGAGCAAAATAACAGTGTAATCTCTAAACAGAATAAAGGTGGGAGGGGAGACAAAGAGACGCATGCGAAGAATCATTTTATGCGTTTCTTATTGTTCTTACAAATTACCACAAATGCAATAATTTAAAACATACATGTACACATAGATACACACACACATACTAAGGGAGAGAGGAAGGGAGGGAGGGAGGGTGGAAGAGAAAAAAATATGTTACAGTTCTGGCATTCAGGAGCCCCACATTGACAAGGATGCAAGAATGGCATCCGTAGGACTCAATGCCTCCTGAGGTCATAGGCAGAAAACCACGCCTCTGCTGTGTGTGTGTGTGTGTGTGTGTGTGTGTGTGTGTGTGTGTGTGTGTGTGTGTGTGAGAGAGAGAGAGAGAGAGAGAGAGAGAGATCTCAAGGTTTCTTTTAATATTCATTGGCTTATGACCTCTTTTCCAACCTCTACACACCATCCAGATAACATCTTCACACCAAACACACCCACTCTTTCTCCTTATTGTCTCCTTCCCTTCTTTCTTTGGTCTTGTTTCACTTTCCTTCTCCCACTTCCATCTCGCTCATCATGTTTTCTACCCTATCGCTGACACTTATGCCTCAATTCTGTAAAAAATCATTGTAATTACACTGGGCCCACCCTGTTACAACATGATACAATCCTAATTTTAAATGCTTAACTGGGAAATTCCTTTGTCATGTAAAGTAACAGGTTTATAGTGTTTGTGGATTAGGACATTTGTTGGGTCATTATTCTGAGATATATATATATATATATATTTAAGTTTCTGAAAACAAAAGTATTAATTATAGACAAGATATCTTGAAAGACTCGAGAGATAAATGCAGCTTACCTATAAAGGATGTTTAATTAAAAAATAATTTGAATATCAACTGATTTCTCATCACTACTCATACAGGTAAAAATTCAAGAAAACTTAAACTTTGATTTCTGTGGTTGTTAGGGATTATAACAACTAGACCCTCCATTGCTAGGAGTGGAGTGAAACCTGTCAATCAAGTCACAGCATGATGAGAATTTCTTGGTGTCATAAGCTTTTGTTATGGACAAGGTCAACAGAGATGATCTCTTTCTCTCTGCCACTTTGCCTTTTTGCCTACTGGGACTCTTTCACCAACATGGAGACTTGCTGGCACCCTGCCACGTTTCCACCTATTTTTGGATCCCTAGGACTCTGCACCATCGGCCTGTGATCTTCTTGCTTCCTGGCTCACCGTTCAACATCACAAACTTGTGTCTAGGGGGGTCTGCAAAGGGATTTATGGACTAGCATCTAATTTGTGGACTTGGGTTAGACTTGGCTGGGACCCTTCTTTCATATATAATTACTACTTGATATATGGCTCTTTCTTGTACTTGGAAGAGTGTCACTGAATTTTCTTCTCTAGATAATCTGGCCCAACACATTAACCTTATCATTGTACTTTTATTCCTGACATAAAACAAATTAGGCTTTTCCTTGTTGTTCTCCTATGAAGCTATTTTTGAACTCACTAATGTGTTATGGAGCAGGATTCCACAAGCTATCTTCCACAGCTATATTAAATAGGATATCTAAAACTTTGTTGGTTGTAAATATTGACGCCAGAACAAATCACTACACAAAAATGCATACCTGTAACAACCAAATTAGTAAACAGAGTGCCACCTTTCTAAAGTGGAATGACTAGGATTAAAATCACAACTAAAACTAAATACATGCTGAGTTATTTAAAGAACCTAGCTTTATAAGATAGTTTGGTGGTTAGATGCATGTTCTTACCTAGTAGCCCACCCAGTTCCCATTCGAGTTTTCTTTCTGCCCCTAACCAGCATGTGGATTTAAATAAACCTCTGTGTCTAACATACTATCACAGTTTTTAATTTAATAGTGTTATGTGCCTCACATTTGTGAAGAATATAGGCGCTTCATAGCTGTGATTCCTACATTGACCCTCTCTGGTTCTGCAGACGAGTCACTGGGAAATGAGAGAATGAACTCCAGAGATCTGATAAGAGGATAATCTTCTTATCACACATTGCAGATGGTTTACTGGGAAAGGTCTCCTTTTCCATTATTCCTCTCTTTACTAACTTCATGTTAGAGTCTACAGGTTTGATAATTAGGCACTTTTCACCAACTGTAGTCATCCGCTAAAGGAATCCCCCAGACGATGGAAACATTTGGATGGAAAGATTTTTTTTTTTAATGATTCTGAAAGTAAGCATATTCACGGAGTGGGTAGACGTGTGTCCCTTGGAAGCATCTGCTTCATGAGTACCTTCTAGCCCCTCACCATGAGCCCTGTGAACTTCAGGGGGCCAGAGCTGAAGATGAAAATGCACAAGTGGCGGGATTTCCCATATCTCTTTGCTGAGTCCTGTGAATGCTGGCAAATGCCAGGTAACATATTGGATCAATAACTCCACAAAATAAATTAAAAATTGATATATAACAAAAATATCGTTGAAGCATAAAAGCATAATTAAATATTGTGAAGGAGTAGCTGGGTATATGTATTGTTAGAAAATATATCCTAAAATAATTGCAAAACAAATGTTTCTACTGCAGGTCAATGATAATAAAAGATCCGTGTAACATAAGAGACAAGAACTACCAGGAAGAATAAAACTATAAATAAATAGAGCACATTTCCCTTTTCATGAATTTTCAATATCATGTTTAACAGTTGATGTTGTTCTCAATGAATGTAGATATGTAGGCAAATTTCTTATAAATAGAATACATAAAGTAACATAATAAGAGGTAAGTGTCAACACATCATATAAACTGGTAAAATAAAATACATCCTATAGCTAACAGTGTAATATCTTGTGCAATCCATAGAGAAGATATATAAGTAGATGCAAATATAATAGATAAATCAAAGAGGAATTCTAATAAATTCTCAAGCAACACATAGGAAATATGAAGAGGTAAAAGCAGAGATTATAAATGGAAGATTTATGCCCTAATCTACCAAAAATTACAACATTAAATATATCCAGATTCTTGGATTTTGTTTTATTTTTTGCTCAAGATATGGGGCATTGGTGTAGTGATAGTATCTAACCTGGTACCATGCACCTTTTTCTGATTTTAACTAGACTAAATCATACCTTTTTTTTGGTTTTAACTAGACTGGTCCCTTTTTAGTAAATGTCCACAATATAGATGTGGCGTTTCACCATTCTCGCTCAAAGAGGAATCCAGGTGCACGTCTTTAAAGATCATTTTGTTCACTCTCCTGGCAGTCCATGACGACTTTATTATTCTCACTATTTAACACGATACTGGACCAGTTGTGAAGACTTTTATTTGCATGACATACTGAGTTATATCCCTGTGGAGCACTGCATTCTTTCTCAATCATTAGTAAGTAATTCAGACCTCTTCCCTCTCAGCAAGCAACAGGTTAACGAGCCTTCCTCCGAGTCCTGTTCTCCTTGTAGTCTGGCTTCTCAGACTATCCTCCGAGTCCTGTTCTCCATGGAGTCCGGCTTCTCAGAGTGTCTGCTCAGCAGAAAGAGGGAACCAAATGCTCTGAAAGGGTACTGCGGCGTCGCTTCCCTTTCCCAATTTTAACCCACATTCTTGTTCTTACGAACAACGGCTCCTTGCTCTATGCACAAATTCTTTAGGTGCACAATAAAGTGTGCAAGAATTCTCATTTTCCCCCTAGGAAATCCATATTTTTTTCTATGATTGACACAGTCAAATGCTTGTGTAAAGCCAATAAAACACAAGTTAACATTTTTCTGGTATCAGATATCAGAAATGATCTGTTATTCCACGTTCTCTTTTAAACGTGACTTGAATTTTTGACAGTTGTTTGTTAATGAATAGCTTCAGCTCTTCTTAAATTATCTGCAGTAAGAATGCTCTTGCTTGTTATTAATGATGTCATGTTGATGATTTTTGCAGCCTGTCAGTTCACTTTTATTTGAAATATGCAAGTCTGTTGGCTAGGTAGCTGCTTTCCAAATTTATTGGTACAGTTGATTATAATCATTAAACATTCTTGAAGTTGTAAAACCGTAAAAGTGGAGAACAAATAATTGGATCCTGATAGAGGGAATTGAGTATGATTATTAAAGCGGAACAGGAAGGATCCTTATGATGATGAAAATCTTCTGTATTTTGACTTTATCAGTATAATATTGTAATTTATCTAGTTTTTCAATATGTTACTTAGGGGAAAAATAGGTAAAAGGTACCTGGAATCTCTCTGCTTTACTTCATGCAGCTGCATGTACATCTATACTTATATCAAGATTTTTAAAAAATTAATGAAAAAATCGAACTTTTGTCCAACCTCATTGGTAAAAAAAAATTGGAATTGATCTCAACATTCTATGTTGTTGTAGGTAACCTAATTGTTTAACTATAATTAGCAGATCTATATCCAAGCAAAGTTGTTAAAGTTTTTGTTGTTCTCAATATAGCAACAAAGAAATACTTGGCCAATGACAATATAGTAAGAACAGTTTCAACGTTGATATTACAAATCAAAAAACTAAGAAAATAACTTTACTTTATAATTATTTATTGGACGATCTATCTACAACTAAGACATGGCTGAAGCTAAGAAGACTAGTTAAAATATAAATATATGAGACCAAAATAATAGCGATAAAAAAATAGAATGCAAATGGGAAAATTTAGCACACTTTGACTATATCTTTGCATAGACATAATCATGTATAGCTATTAGCATAGGTTGGAAAACTTATTTTTCTTACATGGCAGATAGGAGATAGTTTAGATTTTGTAAGTTCCATGGCTTCTGTTGAAACAATTCCACTCAGCTGTTGTCTAAATACAGCCGTAGACAATATGCGAACAATAGACACGATTGTCATCAAATAAAACATTATTTACAAAACGCTTACTGATTGGACTTGGGCATTCATCTCCCAACCTCTGTTATGAAATATGTAAACATATCAGTAAAAATGCCTATCTAATGTATGTACTTTTTGTTTGGATACATATGCATAGACCACTGCATTTTCCAGACTGTGTTGAAAATATTCCAATCAATTAACATTTTTTATCAAAAAAGTTCATTCAACCACTTCACTACAGTGTATGGACAGTGTCATTGCAGTGTATCTAGTAAGTACTGACAATGGTGTCTGCAGTCCGTTTATAGAGATCAAACCAGATCTGATTGTTCAAATTATGAGCGAAAGCTAAGAACGTTCTAAGGGGGAGATGCTTTAAATAGTTTTGTTTTGAAACAATGAAGTGTGAACATGAAATCATTTCACTGAAGTATTTACTGTGTACAGCTGCTTGCCTGGGTAAACCCGACCTGACAGTTGCAAAGCAGGAATTCCACGACAGAATCCTCTTATCGTGTCTTAAAGGTATCGCTTCTGCCTGAGGGTGCTGTGGTTTTCATAACTATTTGTCTGAAAGAAAAAGCACAGTCCTACCCCACTGCTCGCTACAACAGAAACGCCTGCTGAGGAATTCAACGGTGACCTGGGAGGTTCCCATAGATTTTCTTCGTAAAAGTGAAGACACAAGCCAAGCTCAGGGGTCAAATGAAGACAGCAAACAGCTTAAAGGTCACCTAGTAGAGAAAGCAGAGCAAAGAATAACCAGTGGAGCAAATGTAACTTAAGACACAAGAAATCACAATGGGAACACAAAACATTTCTGTATTTGACAAGAGCTTTGAGCTGCTGTTAAAACACTAATGAAATATGAACAGAATTCTTTGGTAAAGGAGAAATTGCAAAACTAGAAACTATAAAGACTTTTTTTTAAGTAGTGACTATCCTAATGGACGGGATTGCAAACTGAATTAATGAATAGCCTACTTTTCCCAGAACACGTACTAAAAAGAGATGAACAGAAATTATGACAGATCAATGAGTTGCAACCAGGAAAAAAATTGCATACACATGAAGAGGTGGGTGGGAGAGAAAATTGGAGAGAGCGGTGAGATGAATTAGGGAGTATGGCAGTGAGAAGACACACACACACACACATACACACAGCGAAATGCATGAAATATGCCATATTGGAAAACATCATAGTTTGGGAAAATAATTCACATAAACACAAAGGACACTGAATTCTGAAAAGAGAGAAAGAAAATATTTCTATTAGGAACCTAAACCTTTATGGTAAACTCAACAGATAGACGATTAAGGACAAAGGAAGACCCTTGCAGATACAGAAACCTTAGAAAAATATACCTTAAAGCCCTTAAGGAATACATTTTCTGTAGTTTTTTACTTGAATAGAAAATTCAATCGCGTTTTACATAGTGTTTGTTGTTTGTCAATCTTATGGACTCCCAGCGTGGTGCAAATGCGAACATGATCAAATACTAAATGAATTTAGTATTTGGAAATTTGACACCATGCCGATGGAGCACTTATGGAGAAAGGCCTAAAGTTTTTTACCAAAAAAAAATATCAAACATGGAAAGTTGCATAAAGAGCGTTCTGTTCAGACACACGGACATGGTGAGTTGGATTCACCTGCACAAGTGGAGAACGATTCCCTTCTCGAGCAGACGTCTAAAGCACTGACGGGCACTAGGGAAGGGCAGTTTGCTGAGGAAATAAGCTTGAGACTGCGTTCCAAATAGCAACAAACTCAAAAAGGCACAGAGAGCCATCACGATCACAGCTCTCCTTGCTCTTATAAGTTACAGACAAGGGCGAAACTCTGTACTATCTGCTAAAACAAAGACAAGAGTTTATTAAGGACTAAACCCCAATTACTTACAGACAGCTACGTTCTCAAATCCCCCAAAATGATGTCCAAATGGCTCGCCTCTCTAAGAAGATAAAAGAAAAACGAAAGAAAGGAAGAAACCCACCGGCATCCTGTGGATTCCTACTCATATTGACCCTGTGTAGAGTTTCTGAGATGATACACCTTTATGGGAGCAAACATTTTCTTTTTCGCCTGAGGAGCAGCTAGTGGATTTGAACCCCTGACCTTGTGGTCAGCAGCCAAAAATTTATCCAACATTACCACCAGGGCTCCTTTCCTAGGAAGGTGATTCATGGGGATTTCAAAATGAAATTCTATGCTGGTGCAAACCCAACCAGCTCTTAGGAAGGCATTTGGTTACATTCAGAAAGAAGAATGTTTTATTTGCTTGCTTTCTGCAAAGATAGTACTTTTAAAATGTTAATCTCCATTCACTCTTCTGTATACATTTCTGCTCGTCACTTATTTTATGAGTCTGTGATACAAGTATACAAAAGATGAGATAAAGAATAATAGTGAATGGGGCGATGAAGTGGTTAGTGTTTGATTTACATTATCTCTCTTTTGAGCTTCACGAACAATACAGCAGGTACATGTATGGCTACGTGACAACTTATTATGTGTGAATCTCCAGCTTAAACACTCTAGCTACCACGGGTGATAGGCATACCTATCTGACAGAAATCCCAGGGCTATCATCCCAAATTGTATTATTACTCCCATTTGAGAGCCGAGGGAAAGAGATTGCAATAAAGATGCTAAAGAGCAGATCCACACCCAGCCCTCATACCTGAGAAGAAGCAGACCTGGGATTCAAAGCCACATTCTCTGCCTCCAAACCCGGGCATGTTTTTCACAGCTCCAAGAATGAAATCGCATTGAATTAGCAACTGTGTCTAGCCTGGAGACATTTTCTGTCTGTCTGTCTGGATCTAACTGGAGCAAGGCAGATGCAAGTGAAGGCCATCAGTCATTTGAAAGAAACCTGCAAAAAGCCCATTAGCCAGAAGAACAGCATGTTTGGGACACCTTTCACATATCCTTGCTCAGGGACCTTTTCAATACAATTATGACCTTGTCCCTGTTATCAAAGGACTGTCAGCAAGCACTTAAGGAACTCACCTGCCTGCTAAAGTGCCCCACAGGCCAATGGAAAATTTCTCTCAAGCGGAAAGTCAGAAACTCTTGCTGATTGCAGCGAGATCCGAGACAGCCTGGCACAGGTCTGTCAGCAGCTTTGGTCTCCAGGAAGCCACCTGCCTGTACAGCTGAACTTCGGCTGAATGAGCACAATCAGCAGGGAAGACGGAGTCAGGAAGGTAATGCCAGACGCCCTTCTTTCAAGTCTCTACGCATATCCAACATTTTACTCCCGGTGCAAAAGCAAAACAAAATGTTTCATGTAACATAGGCACATCAATTCACAGGGGACTTAACTAGGAGTTTAAAGATCTTTATCCAAATAATAAACGACGGGGTCTGTTTTTACTAGATATTGTGCTAGACACTTAATATGAATCATTGCATGTAAACCTATGGAAAACCATTGGTAAGGAAAACTGGGTTTCAGTTCAAAAATTTAAAAACCTTGTTTTACACGAGGGGCCCTGGTGAAATATTGGATTGTGCCTACGGATGTAAACCTCAAGGTCAGCAGTTTAAACTACAGAGGGAATATGAGGTTGCTTGCAACCTTGAAGTTTAGCAGCCTCAAAAATCCATGGGGCAACTATTCTGTTGTATAAGGGCAATGGGTTGATATCATCACGATGGCAGTGGGACCTTGCGTAACCTTTGGCAGTTAGTTGATAATAGAACTACTTTAAAATGATTAAAAAATAATTATTCAAAGAATCAAAAAATAGAACTACTTTGATGCATGAAGCTCCATCCCATGCAAATTTCAAAAAGGGTCTAAAAATAAAACACAGAGCAGTGTGACAGGGAATGCCAGAGACTAAGAAGGCCACGACTGCAAATTCAGGCCCCAAAGAAATGAACCCTCCACCTGACAGCAAATTAGCTGTCTTCCCTTGTTCAAAGTCATGGTGCATACAGGTCTGTTGAGTTACTAGAACCTAGTGACTCAGTAGAAGGGCCTGCGTCCTCGTGCTCCATGTCTTCCAATAGCACACTGGTGATTTTTTTTAGTTGTTAGATGCCATTGAGACAGTTACTGTGTACTAGAGAGCAAAACACTTCCCAATCCCGTGGCATCCTCATCATTGTTCCTCCATTCAAGCCTACGGATGCTGCCACTGTATCAACACAACTTGTCCAAGGTCTTCATCTTTTTCGCTGCCCCACCACTTTACCAAGCATGATGTCCTTCTCCCAGGCCTGGGCTCTCCTGACAACCTGTCCAAAGTATGTCAGACAAAATTCTTATTTCTAAGGAGCCTTCTGACTGTTCTACTGCCAAGATATATTTACTTAGTATTCAGTTGGCACTCCGTGTTGTTGTTGTTGTTGTTGTTGTTCACAATTTTTCCTCTGCCTCAGCCCATTGTTAAAGCCACTGTGTTCATCCATGCCTTGAGGGCCTTCTTCTTCCCCTTGACTCTTTGAAACATGATGTTCTTCTCCAGGGACTGGTCTCTCCTGACAATATGCCCAAAGTATGTAAGAGAAATCTTGCCATCCTTCTTTCTAAGGAGCACTCTTGATGTACTTCTTCCAACAGATTTTTTACAACCATACAGAAGCCACCACAGTCTGGCAAACTGGTAGTCCATGGTATATTCTATGTCCTTTTCCAGCACCACAATTGTAATTCATTGATTCTTCTTCTGTCTTCCTTATTCAATGTCTAACTCTCACATGCCAATGTGACCATTGAAAATCCCATGGCCTATGTCAGGCATATCTTAGTCCTCAGAGTAACATTATTGCTGATGATTTTAGCCAGACTAATTTCCAACCCTGTGCCTCAATTTACACAACTAATAAAGGGGGCTTCAGACTACATTATCCCTAACTCCCTTCTAATTCAGACTATCAGACTTTAGACTATCATTCTTAAATACACATTTATAACAACAGGGCAGTTTCATACAAAGTATTATAGTCTGATTAAAAAATGTGTAGGTAGAAATAAAAGAACCAGTTCAGACTTAAGAGTCATCTAGGACAGAGTAAAACTGCCCACAGGGTTTCCTAGGCTATAAATGATACGGAAGCAGACTGCCCCCCCACCCCCCTGTCTGGCCCTGCCTACCGTTAGGATCCCAGGTGAACGCTTACTTAATCACTGTAGCATCAGGACGCCTTAGGATGAAACAGCCTGATGACTTACTTCCTCAATAACGTTTGGCTCAATTCACTGAACACTGAAGGATTTCCAAAACCAATTGAAAGACTGTAAGCTACATTTTTTCTCTCCTTTTGTTAAGACAGATATAAATATTAACTTATATTTTATAGAATTTTATGGTTTATAAAGCCCACATATATCATTTCATTAATTTTTGCCTTGTGATTTAAATGGAGGTTTTTACAGAGCAAATCAGTTTCCCATTCAACAGTTCACACACTTTATTTCGTGCTGTTGATTTCACTTCCCACAAGGTAATAGCACTCTTTACATGTCCTTCTTGCGTTTACTATTTCCATCCTTTTTTTTCTGATTCATTGCTGTTTCGGAGATTTATTCTAGAGAACATGCTACTCTTTCAATGTCATATAGTTGATTGTTCGAAGGAGCGTGTACTTCCCTGGAATGAGTATTCCCCCAGCAGGACTGTCATTGTGTGCCAGTGTTGAGTCATGCCTGTTAATACAGCTCCAGTCCTGAAGAGGGCCACAAGCCAGTGTTCGGGGTTCCATCAATCTCAATCAGACAGTCATGAATTTCCATTTTGTTCCACATTTTCTCCCACTCTCCCAGACTCTCTGGTGAACCCTACTGCAGGAGTTGGCAGTGGTAGTTGGGTTCCCTGTGCTTCTCGAGCCTCGGCGGCATGAGGATTGAAGTTTGGGTGGCCTGTTATTCCTTTGACCTAATTTTTTCCATGTTTCCTGCACTTCTTCTTGGCTCCTGATGAGGAGAGAACAACAGTTACACCGTAGATGGCCACCCCCACTCATTGAAGACCCTAATTGCTACTCACAGAAGTGGAACATAGAGCATTGTCTTTGTGAACTGCATTTTTCCAGTTGAACTTGATGTTTCTTTCAACTATGATCCCAATCCTCCAGACCCAGTGATGCATTTCATCCGGGTTTTTAGTTATGGCTAAAAAACTATGTAACTTCTCTCCCTGTTTGCTCCATTATAAATGTGAAAAGCATATACAAATATATCGGTGTACATATCATCTGCCAAACAGGTGTACTCAGCTTCTTCATCTGCCCAATCTGCCTAGGTATCCAATTGTTTTTTTTCTTTCTCATAATTCAGGATTTCATCTAGAATAGCATTCACCTTTGTTACTTTTAGCTTTTTTCCTGCTCTCTTTGCCCTCTTTAGCTTTAGTGATTCTGTGTTATGGTGTATTGCCTTTCCCTTCACCCAAATTAACGTCTATCTAGTCAATGATTCTCTTCTTCCTTCACATCCCTGGTAACCATGATTTATTTTTCTCCCCTATGAGTAAATCTTTTCTTGACTTTTTTAGTGTGAGTTTTTATAATTTTTGTTGTTTTGTGGCTAGTTTATTTCACTCGCCATAATGTCCTCCACAGTCATTCACATTATGAGAAGTTTCTTAGATTCTTTGTAATTGTTTAATGCTGTATAATATTCCATTTTTTGTATAAACTGTATTTTGTCCATTGATAGGCATATTGGTTCTTGTCCCATCTCTTTACTCTTATGAATAATGTTGCAATGAACACAAGTGTGCCTGTCCGTGTTCTGACGTTTTATTATTATTATTATATATAATTTCTGGATCAAATGGTCCTCTGTTACCAAATTCTAAAGGAAACATCATGCTGTCTTCGACAGTGGTTGTGCCACGTTGCAGTCCCCTGGGAAGTTCTGTGAGTTGCAATCTCTTCAAACCTTCGGTAGAAGTTGTTGTTGACTTTTATGTTTAACTTTATTATTATTGCTAGAGTGAGTTCATATCTCATTGGTGCTTTGATTTGCTTCTCTCTAATAACTGATCAGAAGGAGCCCTAGTAGAATAGTGTTTATGTATTGGGCTACTAATCAAGAGGTCAGCAGTTTGAAACCTCCATCCCCTCCATGGGAGAATGATTAGACTTTCTACTCCCATATACATTTACAGTCTCAGAAACCCACAGGGACAGCTCTGCCCTTTCCTTGTCATTTTGCTCTTGTATTGTTTTCCTGACTACTTCTAGGATATATTTTCTATTTTACTTAATTGCATTGATTGGCTCCTTAGTATCTTTGAAATATATAGATATAACCTTCACAAAGTTCATAGAAAAATGAAATAAAAAGATAATGGAATTTCTTAATTAACTTCTTAAATACTCCTATGCATCTTTTGAATTATCTTAGATATCATAAATAACTGTTTTTCCTTGAAGAGGTTTATTTGTATTTTATTTTGCTTACAACTTGTCCTTTATTTAATTTAAAAGTGTCTGTCGTCTGAGAAACTTTGGAATTTTTTTATTCATTGATTATATGTTGGTGTATTAGACTCTAGTCTGGTTTTTTGTTCTGATTTTTTTTTTTTTAGAATTTCCAGAAAGGCAGGGTGGGCTTGCTACTTCAGATGCTAGCTTAGAAGCACAGAACCCCTCCCCTCCTGTCTCCTGTTGTGACTGGTGAGACAGTGAATATGGGTCTCTGCTTGCTGGTCAGGAAGACACACTACTGCCCTGTGAACAGATGTTGTACTTCGTCTGTTGTTATTCCGTGTTTCAGGAGCCCATGGTGTGAACAGCCTGTGAGGTAGAGCAGTAGGTGGTAAGTGGCTGACTAATGGAGAACAATATCCGCCTCTCACAATATAGGGATGAGATAGTTTATTGTGCCAACCTGGCCAAGAAACACATGTAGGGTTAAATTGAAGGCCAGAGAGATAAATGACTTGGTGAGCCATGTCTTTCGAGTTCTCAGGTCTTTTGCTTTGTGATGGTCAGACCAGGGTGCAGCTGCCTTAGCCAGCTCCCTGTAACATTGGGGAAAATAGGAAAGAAATTCTAAAATGAATGAAATATTTTTAAAAGAATGAAATTTTTAAAAGAACAAGGGAAAAATAAACTAGTAAAATAGACAAAAATGCAGACAATGGAAAGAGATCGTGAGAGAGGGCACCCAAAGGAATCCCACCAATGAAAAGAAAATCCTGATAGCTATCACTGCAACACTGTCCTTTACACAACCCATTGGGGGACATTCCTGCAGGTGGGGCTGGAGTCTGGGACAGTCTACGTGTGTGTGCACCTCTGATGACAACAATAGCAGGGGGGACATTGAGATCTCCAGAAGCACACTCTGTCATTCACATAGGTGCCATCGGTGCAGGGGTTGGTCTGTGCAGGAAATCATGCAGGGGAGGGTCATTGGTGGGAGGAGTGGCCTAAGCATACCTGTGGGGCAATGGGTGTGTCCTGGACATTTAATTAGTGTGGGCATGAGAGAACCTCCACATTAATCACAAGAAAGGTTTGATGGTGGGGGTGGGGGGGATGGTGCTACTGGTTGGTATGGACGAGTTAACTTTTAGGGAGGCACAGTCCCCATTGCAACTCATTCTCAGTGAGTGGTAGGGAGGCACCTGGGACAGTGCATACAGTGGTCACCTTGTAGACCTTCATGTCTCCTTGGCGCTGGTAAAAAAGAGCACGCAGGCACCAGCTCACGGTCTCTGCATTCACAACGAGGGGGGTGAATCAAACTCCATCAGCCCAAAGCCAGTTCCTTTAAGGAACTGTGCTAATCAGTCATACCTGCAGGTATGCATTTCTCTAATCTTTAGTCACTGGCTTCTGCCCTGCTTGAGTAGAATTTCTTTTAGGGCTGATGGAAAATGTCCCAAGGGCATCCACTTCATAAATGTCAGTCCAAAAGACTTGTAATTCTAGCTCCATGGGTCAACAAACCTAGCTTGAGCCACCTTATTCTGCATGCAAGCCTCCTGCCCAAAGTGACTCAGTTTTACTTGCTCTCTGCCTGGGAAGCCCATAATTCTGTCTTGTGTTCAGGCTCTTGGTTCTTTTGTGTCTCCTCTGCCATTCATTTGATGTCACAACTTTCTGTACCTAAACCAAGGACATTCAGTTTCCAGAGATAGTGAAGTCCAAAGGACACACTCCACTCCTGACTTCTCTTCCTTGATAGTAGTGAGATCCTCCTATTACTTATTCTGAGAATGCTAATTTTATACCCAGCAAAATTGTCCAATCCCTCATTAGAGTTCCACTTTTTAGACTCACAATTAACCCTATTAACAATTACCCGTAACTAACTCAAATAATACTCTTAGCATTACCTCCCTACTTTCTCTTGCCCAGACTCTGTCAGGATGAGAGGAAACATATCCAAGCTTCATGGTTAAATGTAGTCCACTGGTGGGAGTTACAAAGCCTAGTTAGAAGCAAATCATGGCACTGCAGGCCTCAACCCAAAGCACCAGTGCTCCCTACTAGTGAATTATTTCATCTCCCATCACTGGATCTAATCTGGCTCTTTGGTCACAAATGACATGGACATTCTTGCTCATTTGTTGTCATTTCCTCTCCCATATCCAGCATGCATTCTGTTCACCTTGTTTCAATCAAGAGCTGGACACACTATGTCTCTGCCCCAATAGGGATTCTGTGAAGTTGGCTTCTTCTCATCTGTGTGTGTTGCCTTATGTGCTCCAAAATGGTCACACGCAGCGTGGATCCCCTCTCCACAGCTCTTCTCCATCGCTGTTTCAGTTGTATCCCCCTTTCCAGTTCGCATTTAAACTGATTTCTTATCCTCTTGTTTGATGCTCAGCCAAAAGGATTAACATTTGTATATGTTTCACTCAATTTTCCTGGTACTTATTATACAGGGGTTAGGAGCGTGTGTAGCCAGGATGCAATGTTTTCTTTGCTCCTATCTTATTAAATCTTCCCAAGTCTTTGTAGTGTTATCAATTCAGATCATGAAGACCCAGGAGTATAAATGAGGTTGCCAGGGTGGCACCTAAATCCTTATCTTGATTACAAATCGTCTATTCTTTACACTTTAACACCTTCCCTGAAGATTAACAATCAATAAAGTGCACTTATATTTTACAGTGAATTAAGATGCAATATTTACCCTCAAAGGCATAACCAGTTCTATGTAATCCATGCATTTGGACTTTGGCAATTTTTCTGTTGCTATTTTAAGGTTAATCATTTATCATAGGGCTCTAAAGTTACTTGTAGTGTTTATTAAAATTAAAGTGATTTTAATTTGTCTAAAGAGGAGGGATAAATGTGGATTATTTTCATACGTTGCCACAGAAAAGTAAATAATGTTTAAAATGAGAGATTCGGTACATTTCCAAATGCAGGTTTGACTCAGTTCTAAACTGTCAAAACATGTTTTTCCTGCCCAGAGCTAAAACCATTTCTAATATATCTTTCAAACATGGTGACCAAACTGACAAACTTTTCAAGTTCTTCTGTTGCTTGAATGAAACAAAATTATTATTTCCTGAAATATAAAAGTGCATTAAAACACTGTGAGCCTACTTCTCTGCCCCAAGGGAAAGAGAATTAGCCCCTGGGGAAGTTTAAATGTGTGCTACTCCTGCAGTGCAATAAGACTTAGTTATAGTTCTCCAAACCTGTCATGCCACTCTCTGAGGGCAGACAAAAGGTTTCAGAGACCCTGGGTGACAGGAACACAGGCACAACCACTCTCCCAGGCACTGGAACTAGCTGGAAGTTGTAGTCCTATAGTGTGACACTACAGATAAAGGAGCATTCAAAATCCCGGAGTTCAGAGAGATACACAGACAGAAACAGATACAGACAAATCTTCTTTCCCCGGGAGAAACATATCTTCTACTCAGCTGTTAACTACAAGTCTAGAGGTTCAAGCTCACTCAGAAGCACCTTGGAAGAAAAGCCTGGTAATCTATGTCTGCAATAATATTATAAAAGAGTTCTACAGTTTCATTATTGATCAGAGCCAAGAAGGCAGGCCTAGGCAAGAGGCCATACCCAGGATACCATGAGACAGAATAGAGAAACAATGCGATATTATGAGACTGTGAGGCTGAGTGGCAGTTTGGCTCCTGGTTCACGGAGGCAGAGACCAAGGGACCATATGGTTGAGAGGCAGAGGACCTGTAAGAGATTTGGAAGCTGGCTGAGAGAGGTGTTTCTGTGGACAAATAACTGTATCCTTATTGTTTACTGATCCTGACTTGAGGTAATCTATTGACTTCCTTAATAAAGCCCCATAATTTAGAGTTGTGTCTGTGAGTTCTGTGGGGCCATGGAAATGAATGATCAAGCCCAGCCTTGAAGTAGAGTGTGGCTGGTATGAGACTAGGTAAGAATGATGAAGTTTTGAGGCATGTCTGACCTCTGCCTCATGACCTCTGCCTCATTGCAATAGGGAAACCAGAGGAAGTCAGATATGGTCTTCCTTGCTGATCTTTTTAATAAAGACCTGTATGGGACTGTCCTGAATCACCACTGACTCCATATCAATCAGTTTCCTTCATTTTCTTGTTCTCCACTTTCTGAACTCCATGGGATAAGCCCACCTGAAACTGAAGAAAAATGGCTTCCAATAACCCTGTTGACCACCTGAGAGAAGAACCAATGCTGAGGAAATCTCAAACATGCTCACAGTCACCAGTGTAAAAGGTAAAACTTGGCCATCTAGGTCTCTTGCAGAGACATGGAAGAAGATGCTACAAAGTTTGGATATCAGAACTATAGGGCTGTGCCTATCACACACACTTACTTCAAAACTCGTGTCCAGTGGTGGTTACGTGATCTCGTGTCCACTTGAGGGTATTAAAAGTGAAGGGGTGGAGTCTAGCCTGTCAATCAGGTCACAGCCTGATTCCTCCTTGTAGGTGTGGCCTTCTCATGAAGATTCTAGAAATGTCCACTCTTTCTCCCTAGAGGTGGGCTGCACACTCTCTGCTTCCCCTTCCTGTTGAAAAGCCACATAGACACCCACACCAGCTGAGCTCCTTCTCTTGTCAATGTAGCCACATGACTTTGCACCCCTGGCCTGTGATCTTCCTGAATTCAGCATCATGGCATGTGGCTGCGTGAGTCTGAAGAGGTATTTATGGACTAGTATCAGACAGATGGGCTAATATTGGACTTATAGACTGGATCTGCTCTGGGCTGGGATATTTTCTCAATATTCAATTGCTCTTTGGTATAAAGCGCTCTCTTACACATATATGAGTGTTTCTGGATTTGTTTCTCTAGTCAACCATGACTAACAAATCCCCACAGCAGATAAGGTCCCCACCCACTATCATTTCAGTGAGAGTGAAGACCAGTTTCTCCTACTCTCAATTGGGATTAAGCTCCATGATGCTGAACAGGAAACCTAATTTTTGAAAGGTCCCATATTTCTTAACTACGAAATAGAGTGTCTACCACTTGTCATGCGTACCTCCCTTCCTGAGTGACTGTGAAAGTAATCTGAAAGAACAATCTAGAAAATATTTGGAGAGAGGTAAACACATTGCCATGAATATGAATATTAGCCATAAAACACAACCCTCAGTGCAATGATGACGGCTGCGTAGGTGTGGAAAAATAATTTAAGATGAAATGCACTGTTCAGAAAACCACAGCGATCTTAAAACTCAGTCTCATCTTCCTTTTTATGGGAACAGAGTTTCACAATACTGGCCGGCAGACCCCATCATTATCAAGTTAGGGCACAAACGGCTTACCTGGAAGAGCCCCTTTGAGCGCAGCAGGCTCTAAAGCACCATGAAATGTTCTTTAAAGGTTTAACAGACTGTGAGTAGGACCAGAGGGAAGATTAATCACTCTTCTCTTAAAAACAAACAAACATTGATACTGAGCCATGCTTCTAGCCTGATCATAGAGAGAAATTTTAAAATGTCCCTGAGACATTGACAAAATATTTTTAAACATTCAACCCTTACTAATTCCTCATGCCTTAAATTTACCCTCTACTCTAATACACCCTTAGAAATGAATAAACGTTCTATCTGCATTTTGCTAATTAAGAGGGTCAAATCCAATTCTGAAAACCAATCTACGTGCAGTTTTCGCTACAGAAAAGAGCATAGTTTTAAATATATATACTGATGTTCTTCTGTTTTGGTTGACTCATAGAAAAATCCACTGAGTTAAAATGGGAAAAACAATGTTTTCAGAAAAGTAAATACCAAAAAGGACAAAAAAGAAACAGCTAAATATCCAAAACCATGTTGAATCATTTGCTTGCCAAGAGTGTTTTCCTGTCAGATCAAGTATTACCTTCTCAGATTGTATGGGTTGATCTTCTTGGTTCCTGTCTCCAGCCTTCTGCAAACGGAAAGATTTCTCTCATAGGAGAGGGGGAGTAAAGGAAGGACCTCATGCAAAAAATTCTGCAGTTTATCCCGGCTTATTCTACAGGTGACAAAGACCGAAGATTGGATAGGGAATTGCCGTCACTCGCATGAAACGCAAGTACATTTTAGTGGGACTGGAGTCGGGGGCAAGTCTGTCCACACAATTTCAGTGTTTCCTTATGGGTGGCGCCTTAGAACAAGCCAGGGACTTAGAGAACGTATGGATGCAGGCTTCATTTCTGACTGCTTGAATCAGAATCTGTTTCCTTTTCTATGATTTAGTCTATAAAATAAAGAAATCGCCAAGGATGACAGAGAAGTACTCTAACAACTCAATGAGATGAAGCACAGGGATGCCTTACATGGACGTTGCATCTACAGAGCCTGAGCAGTGTTTGTGGAATTTGTTCGCTCTCTCATCTTCATTCGCCTACTAACACTTGGACCAAAACCAAGCTCCTTAGCAACAGAACCCATTATCTTACTAACAATATTTAGAATATCCCCCCTTACAAAATGCAGTTTTTCAATGGTACTTTACTTAATACACTCTTTTTTAAAAAACGGTTTATTAGGGGCTCGTACAACTCATCACAATCCATACATACATCAATTGTGTAAAGCACATCTGTACATTCATTGCCCTCATCATTTTCAAAGCATTTGCTCTCCACTTAAGCCCTTTGCCTCCCGCCTCCTTCCCCTCTCCCTCACGAGCCCTTGATAATTTATACACTATTATTTTGTCATATCTTGCCCTGTCTGATATCTCCCTCCTTGTGGCTCAAAAGCAGGCAGGCTTTGAGTCAGCCTATAGGGGGTAGATAGTACTGCGAGTCTTCTCTTATATACCTGAATATTAGTGAGTAAAAGCTAGCCCCGGCTCTCTAGGTAGTCAACAAAGATATCCTGAGACTGGCTTAAAACTTAACAAACCTTATTGTTCTGTTTGCTTGCTTATGGTCAACAGTTCTTTCCCGTGTTTAGGCTGAAACCTGAGTTCCTGTAATACATCTATATGTGATCCCCCAAAGTGTAAACCCCAATGGAAAGGATAGATATTCTCTATGTATTCTGATATCAAACAGGACACCACAAAGACAGTCTGGTTGGCACTCCTGTGGTCTCCTTGCTGGAATAGCTTCTCAATAAAGCCGTCTCGCTCCTCCGTGACTTGGGGTGGGCAAGTCTGCTGCACTGCTTCAGGGTAAAATACTTGCCTTTCAGGTGGCAGCAAGGCAACGAATCTTTCATTCTGTGTCTCTGCAAGACCTCCAAGAATTGATGTCAATCTTCTCCCTCCATCTTCTATATTCTTTTTCTTTGTTTCATCTCTTCAAGTATACATCATGCCTCCTCACACTCAGGGAATCTGAACAAGACGCTGCTTCTGCCCAGAAACATGTGCCACCAGCACTTAGATCCAGCATAGCCCCTTAGCACAGAGCCACAAGGTTGAAGTTAGATTTCAACCAAACCCCAAACCAGTGGCAATTGGGTCCATCTTAACGCGCAGTTATCCCACTTGTGTTAGAGTAGACTTTTAGGGTTGAATTTTTGGAAGTTAATTACTATGTCACCTCCTTGCATGGCCTTGGTCTTCCACCTTAGCAATTCGCACTTAAGAGTATTAACCATTTATGCAATACAGGGATGGTCACATTTCACTTTGGATCCCCCAAACATTTTTATTTCCTTTAAAAGTAGAAATGACTATAGTCTAATCTGAGCATTTACTTCTTTTATATCAACACTAGTTTAAATGCTAATCCATGTATATATATTTATATGTTTATATGTATGTGTTGTGTATGTGTATGACTATGAATATGTGTATTTGAATATACACAAACACATTTATACATGGGTGCCCTAGTGACACAACAGTGAAGCACTCATCTGCTCACCACAAGGTGGTTCATTTGAAGCAATCCAGTAGCTGCGGTTGGGGAAATATATGGCAATCTGCTTCCATGGAAATGACAGCCACTAAAACCATGTGGAGAGCTCTACCCTGTTGATGGGCTGTGGTGAGATGGAAATTGAAGGCACAATTGAGGAACAATAATATATATCTATCAGTCTATCATCTATCTTCTATGTATGTTTATTTGAAAGGGGAGGTCTTACAAAGGTGAGTGTCTAGGTTCTGTGAAAGTCATGGTACAACCCTGCCCCGACTACACCACTGTCCCTTCCCTGGTTAACCCTCCATGTGAGTCTGTTGATGCAACGATGTATGCGCTAAAACTCACAGCCTTTAAGTCCGTTCCAACTAAGAGAAACCCGCTAGGACAGGGTAAAACTGCCCCATAGGATTTTCAAGACTGTAAATCATAGGAACAAACAACCTCATCTTTCTCCCGTGGATTAACTGGTGGGTTTGAACTGCTGGTCTTATGGTTAGTAGCCCAATATTTAGTCTGTCAAGCCAACAGTGTTCCTAAGCTCATGTAATAATCTTCTTTAATAGGAGAGAGAGAACAAGATAACCTTGAACCTCCTAGTCAGAGTTGTTAGATGAAAATCGGGAGCCATGCCACTATGGTAACATGCGAGAATGGCAAATTCTTGTCCTTCAAGTCTGTCCTGAGAGAAAATACTAAACGATCAAAGTTATATATTTAAGCAGGAGACAAACCCAATTACTTTACAAACATAATGAGGAATGAGGGAAATCTATAGAATCTCATTTCCTCCCTCTGGTTATGGAGAACACTTATGTGCCAATCAATTCCAATAATTATTAGCTAATAAGAAGTTGTATTCACAGCTGTAGGGAACAATGCATTCAATATTTCAAGGAAATAGCTTCCTCACTGTGAGGCAAACATTGAGGGTGAGGGGGGGGCAGTTTGAGAGAACAAGGTAACAAGGTCCCTCCATCAGAGTCACTTGCAGAAAAAAAACACACACCTTGTTTTGCTATGAAAATACTTAATGTGGTATAAGAATTCAGGTTGGATTGTTGCAAGTCATCATATTTATTATTACATAACTGATATGTATTAGTTATATAATCTGTTGAGAGGATTACAAGGGAAGGGGTGGAGTCTAGTCTGTCAATCATTGTATGTCCAATGAGGGCTTGGTGTGGGCGTGGCCTTCTCCTGCGGATTCTGGGACCTCCAGTATTCCTTCTTGGAGGCAGGAGACTATCTCTCTTGACTCACTCTCTTGGAGACTCTCTACTGATAAGGTTCACTGGAAAAGCCATGTGGAGAACTCTGACCATGCTTAAATGCTTATAACACCACTGGATCCACAAGACTTCCCACCCACTGGCCTGTGATCTTACTGCATTCAGCATCATTGCATGTGTTTGTGAGTCTGAAGAGAATTTTATAGATTGGTATCGGACATATTGGCTAATTTTGGATTTATGGACTGGGCTGGGATGTTTGCTCTTGTATACAAAACTTTTTTCTTATTCATATATGAATGTCCATGAATTTGTTTCACTAATCTACCCAGAGTAACACAATATATATATATATATATATGTGTGTGTGTATGTATATATAGATAGATATAGCCTCTATATATAAAGTATAGAAATATCATAAACAGCATCATTATTCTTACATATTCAGAATAGATTGGTTAGTTTTGTATATGAATTTCAATCTCTCTCTTTCTTAACTAAAAAAGGAGTAAAAAGTATTGGTTGACAGAGAGGAAATGAAGTATATGTAAACAGAATATTCCTGGAATTCTCTAACATATAAGATTAATTTACAGTTCCTACTTTTTCCCCACTGCAGGGGCTTAGGAAAAAAAACTATTTCTAAATTCTCAAAACACTCTTTTACATATGATACAGTCATTTTGATAAGAAAAGGATGTCTTTATTTAAAGGGTAAAGTTAAAATTTATTGCTTACTATGAGCCACAAATGTATTGACTCAGTACTGATGATTTCACAGTATTTGTGATTACCTTTAAAATATGTTCTATGATTCCAAATGACAATTAATTCCACTCATAATCTTGGTAAATGGTCATTGTCTAGTGCAGTGTTTTTCAACCTTCCTAATGCCATGACCCTTTAATACAGTTCCTCATGTTGTGGTGACCCCAAGCATAAAATTATTTCTGTTGCTACTTCATAACTGTAATTTTGCTACTATTATGAATCGGGTTACCCTTGTGAAAGGGTCGTTCAACCCCCTAAAGGGTCAGGACCCACAGGTTGAGAACCACTGGTCTAGTGTCTAAGGTGTGGCACCAAAGGGGTTAAGTGTCCAACTACTGGCCAGGTGGTCCAATTCCACCTGTAGGTGCTTCAGAATACACCTAAGGAACGTGTTCTTGGAAACTCTGTGAAGCAGTTCTACTCCGCCTCAGGGGATTACCAACAGTTGAAATGATTCAACAATTGCTAGTAACAGCAGAGATGAGAAAATCTAAATAATGGAGCCAAAAGTAAGTGACTACGTATATTTTGGATCATGACTTCTCTCAGCCAATGAAGCAGTAACCAAACAATCCAAACAAAGGAATATTTTAAATTTGTTATGTTTTTACATTTATAAATGTTGGTAACTTATCTAACTACAAGTCTGTTTCCCTATGTTAAGAACATGTATAAAACTTATATATTTATCATTAGTGGCAAATGAGGTGATGATTATTTATCAGCAACAAATATTTATTTCATTTCTGCTATTTCAGGATGTTTGATATATTAAACAATTATAAATACAAGGAACATGCCAGATATTACTCATTATATCTTTATCTGATATAAGATGTAACCCCAGATCTTCTAGCTAATTTTCATTCTAAAAGTTTAATTTTTGGTGCCTAAAAGAAAAGCTTTTTAAATTTTTGTTATTTTAAAAATAGGAAAATGGAAGTGAATTGTTGGAGTTTTGAAGTAAGTAAAAATAAAACCCCTATTTCTCGGTTAGTTTACTCTGGTGGCTTGTGTGTTGTTATGATGCTGGAAGTTATGTCACTTGTATTTCAAATTTCAGCAGGCCACCCAAGTTGAACAAGCTACAGCTGAGCTTCCAGAATACAGGCAGGCTACAGAGAAGGAATAGGCTGTCTGCTTCTGAAGAATCAGCCACGGGAAACCTTTGAACAGCTGCAGAGTTTGTCAGATATGGAAAACCTCATGAATAACGATGCACCACTTTCAGATAGAGTGCCTCAAGATAAGCACTCACAACAGGACAGAGGAAGAGCTGCCTTCTCAAGCACAGTTAATCATAATATGTGACGGAGTATTAGCTTCATTTGCTGATTGTGCGTGACTCAAAATTAAAAGAAAAGGCTGAACACATTTTTTAATACATGAAGCTCAGAATGTGAAATATGAACCTAGGATAAATGGAAACCCTAAAAACTGAAATGAAATAAATAAAAAATGTTATCTTAGGCATCATGGAAATGAATGGTCTGGTATTGACCATTCAGTTATAAGTCAGACAATTATCAGATGCTATGGTGATTTCATGTTTCTTCCATCTCTTTTGATGCCTCTTGCATTGTTCAATATTGTGCTCATATCCAAACCAAATCAAAGCAAACTCACTGATGTCTAGTCCATTCCACAGAGAGACCCTGTAATTAAAAGCAGAACTTCCCCCTTGTGCGTCTTTGAGACTAGAGCTCTACCGTAGTTGACAGCGTCATTTTTCTCCAGTGGAAGGGCTGGTGGTTTGACTGATAATGTTAGCACTTCAGCAAGTAACTAGCACACCACCAATCTGTTCACCTTGTGACTTGGGGCTCACATTTCTATTTCAAGTCCTTCAGCTGGAGATAAGATGAGTGTGCTCTTCCATTTTGGTGTTCAAACTCCAGGTCTTTGCACATTTCAGTGTAATAATACTTTGTCTGATGGAGCTGCCTTTGAAAGTGTTCATCTCTTTCACATCATCATTTCTCAGTGTACTTTAGCTATTCTTCCATCACGAGAGAGTTTCAGAGTCTCTTCCAGCTCCACGTTGAGTGTGACTTTCCTTCCTGTCTTTTCAGTGACATCTTTGTGTCTCCTACCTTGAGCACTCCGCTGCTCCCAGCTCAAGTTATGATCGTTCCAGGGGCCTCCTGTGCATGCGAAAGTTGCATATTGAATAAGGAACCAAAAAAGAATTGATGCATTTGAATGACGGTGCTGGTGAATCCTATTTAAAGTACCCTAGACTGCCAAAAGAACAAACACGTCAGTCTTGGAAAAAGTACAGCCAATATGGTCCTTGGAAGCAATACATGAGGATACTTCATCCCATGTATTTTGAACATGTTGTCAGAAGAGATCGTCTCTGGAAAGGGGCATTATGCTTGTGAAGTTGAGGGAGAGAGAAAAACAAAACCCTCAGGGAGATGAATTGACACAGTAGCTGCAACAAAGGCTCAATAATAAAATGTTGTGACTCTGGAGCAGGACCAGGCAAGGCTTTGTTCAATTGCACATAGGGCTGCTAGCAGTCACAACTAGACAGCCCCCAACAACAACTAACAACCTGAGTGAAAGCAGAACACATCTAACAAAGAAAATACATTTACCAATAGATTTATTTATCGGTGTCATTGTAAAGAATGATATTAAAGCCAAATAACCTGAAGAATTGCTCCCAGACAGTATTGCCAGGTCTCCAATGAAAATGCAATTGAAAAATTTACTTTAAAATTAGAATTACAAAATGTAAACATTTTGTCAGAAAGTCCTTACAAATACATATCATGAATTAGATCAGTGATCCTGAAGGTCCAAATGACAAAACAAGATCAAAGACAGGAGAGGAAGACTCATCCAGGTGCACGTGACTAAGGATTTCACAGAAATCTTAATCAGGCGGATTTGGCATTCAGCATAGTGATACTCTTTTGTTTTAAAGAACGGTTTGTTTCTGTTGTTCAGTGCAACAAGGTAGAATTGAAAATAGTTTATTGGAATGCATGAGTATATATAACAAAACCTGAGAAACATGAAAACTGTGTATCGAGGAAGCCTATCAGAAGGGAAAGCTCAATGATTTTCCCCGACAATAAAGGAAGGAAAAGTGGCAAGACTGCATCCCATCAAAGGCAGAAACCAGAGGATTCCCTGAGGCACTCAGAACAAATTCAGGCTCGCAGGGGTTTGTTTCCCTGTATCACCTTTCAGTTGAAGGAGGCCTGGTGACAGACACAGCCCTTAATCATCATGCTGCTAACCACAAGGTCAATGGTTCAAACCTACCAGTCCTTCCACGGGAGGAAGGTGAGGCTATGGGATCTTATAAAGATTCAGTCTTGGAAACCCCAAGGAGTAGTTCTACTCTATGGATTAAGTCGCTTCATTAAAGGAACTCTGCAGAGAAAAAGAGGAAGCCCCTAGAAAGATGGATTGATGCAATGGCTCTGACATTGGACTCAAACAAAACAATTATGAGGATGGGGCAGGACTGGACAGTGTTCCGCTCCATTGTGAATCAGAACCAACTCAAGGGACCACACAAACGCAACACATATTGAACATAACGAACACCTATAATCACAATATTTGCTGTTGCCTGTAATAAATTCACAATCAAAATTGTCTCTTAAAACTTTGGGGAAGAGCAGGGCTCACCCTACTTGGAAGATACTGAAATGAGAACTAGATATGTCAGGCTTATACGCTGCATGTGAATGGGGCTACATAACAGTTCAGGTGGGACTTCTCTGCTAGTGCGTCTTTCCCACCTTTCTCCGACGGAAGTGCGTTACGTTCTAACGGCTGGCTTCTCTATTTCGCCATAACTGCACCATGTCCCTGTGACTCAGAATTGGTTTGGTAATTTTGCTATCATGCTCTGAAGGCTTTTGACCCACCTCCCATAATCCAATTGTGATTGCAACAGGCTACACATGTCTCTGACAATTGTGGTGCCTCGTATATGTTTTTAAAAATTGGATTCTAAAATAATCCTCCTTTCCGACAGCACAAAATTGACTCTCTGATTTAGAAAACATGGTGATACTCAGAGCTTAATTTCATCTGGAATTATAGTGCTCCTGGTTTAGATTTCATTCATTTTACTAAAGCTTAAGACTGGCTTAACTCAAGGTGTGCGTTAGACACGTTGTTTTTGAAAATCAAAATTTTATATGCAATAATAAAAAGATGGGGTTACATGGACTTCTTTACGCAGTTTATCTCGCTTCTTACCACTATTTCTAAAATGACTCACTTTCCATCGAGCTCTCAAATGATTGCGACTCAGGGAATGTTTTCTAGTCACAGTGTACAGTTACTGAGTGCAGGTAACTATTTCTATCATAATCATATTATTACTGAAAAGCATATTGCGGTAGATATAATTTACTAGTTTCAATTTGGAAGCCAAAATCTTAATTTTCACTTAGCACTAATAAAGGGCAAAAGAACAATCGCTGTTGTTGTTTCTAATCACTAAATAAATCTGTTGGTTAACTTGTTGCTGTTGAGGACCACAAAGCAGATCCTGTATCCCTGCCACAATCACTGTTATACTTGATTGCATTGCTGTAGCCCTGTGTCGGTTGATCCCACGGAGACTCTAACTCTGGCTGTTGGCCCTCTACTTTATGAATAGTATGTCCTCCAAAGACTGGGCCTTTCTGATGATGTATCCAAATGATCTGACATGAAGTCTTGTTATCCTGCGTTGAAGGACACTCTGGCTATACTTATTTCAAGATAGATTTGCTCCTTCTTCTGTCAGTGTATATATTTACTATTTTCCACCAATGCCATCATTCAAAGACCTCCAGTCTTTGTAGTTTTCTTTATTAATTGTCTAACTTTAAGATGTATATGAAACAACTGAAAATGCCAGAGCTTGTATGAGGTGTGCCTTAGTCCTCCAGTGACATCTTCAGATTTTTACACGTTTACAGAGCTCTGCTGCAGCCACTTTTCCCATTGCAATAGGTTTGGCTTTGGGGGCTGCTATTTCCATGGGCAATGATGATGGATTCAAAAATTGTTTTAAATGTTTACATGGTCAATCATTTCTTCACATAACATGGTTTTTCTTATGGAATCATTTATAATGATTATTATTTAAATTTATTTTGAGATGTAATCCATACTTAAGGCTGTGATCTTTGATCTATTTCAGCAGGTGCTTCCAGTCCTTATATCTTTAAGCAAGTACGGTGATGTTGTCTGCAATCTACATCGTTCAGGTTGTTGACTCTTCCTCCAATCCTGTTGCTTCTCATGCTCTCCATATAGTAGTGGTTGTTGAATGATTTTTTTCACCATACTTAGTGAATATATAGGACACAATTTTACAAACCTGAAGCATGTACTGCCCAATTATAAACCACACAGGATCATCTTATTTTCATCAACTGTCTCCTTTTTTCTGTGTACAGGTTCCACATGAGTACAATGAAGTGTTTTGGAATTCCCATTCTTTGCAGTGTTATCTATATTTTATTATGACCCACACATTCAAATTCCCTTGCATGGTCAACTAAACACTGGTAAATCTCTCCTGATATTTTCTACTTTCAGCCCATCCAGCTAACATCACTACTGACACTCCTTTGGTCACACCCTCTTCCCCAAACCAGCTTGAAATTCTGGAAATTCTTTTTTGATTATCTTCAGAAATTTTAACTGGCATGTGATACCAATGTATTGTGAGATAATGCTCGTGTTCTATTGAATTGACTTTTTGGAACAGGTACAGATATGATCTTTATCAGCAGACGACACAGGTAGCTATCTCCCAAGTTCTTTGCATGGACAATTGAGCACATCTAGAGTTGTATTTGTTCATGCCGAAACATCTCACTTGGTATTTTGTTAAGTCCTGGAGCCTGGTTTTTCACCAATGCCTTCATGGAAGCTTTAGCTTCTTCCTGAAATATTCTTGTCTCTTGATCATATCCTTCCTCTGGAAATGGTTTAACATTGACCAGTTGTTTTTGGTATAGTGACTCTGTGTATTCCTTCTAACTTTTTTGGATGATCCTCGTATTATTCATGATTTTGTTCACATTGCTGTTAGGTACTGTGGATTCTGTTTTAACTCATAGAAGCCTGGTGGAAAACAGAACAACACACTACTGCGTCCAGCAAAATCTTCACAATTGTTTTGGAGCCCATTGTTGGAACCTCTGTGACGGTCCATCTCATTGAAGGTCTTCCTCTTTTTCTGTGACCCCCAATGGGATGAACTATCACTATGACCTTATTTAGGTAAACCTAGTGCCCTTTGCCAGGAATGATCTCTCGATAATATTTCCAAAGTGTGAGAGATGAAGTCTCTCCATCCATGTTTCTAAGGAGCACTCCAGCTGTGTTTTGTCCAAGACAGATGTGGTAGTTCTTCTGGCAGCTCATGGTGGACTCTTATTCTTGGACAACACCATAATTCAAATAGGTCAATGTTGCCCATAAATCCTTCAATGATGCATTTGAAACTATTTTTTTCAATTCTTTCAGGTTGAGAAAAGCTAAGTATATTTATTTATTTTTTCCTTTTAGTTTTCTAACTGCAGACTTTTATATATTAGATTTTAATAGTTGGTCTTCTTAAGATGTCCTTTGAAATTTTCTGTTCAACTCTTTTATTTTTGTTATTTCTTCCAGTTGCTTTGAGTACTCTATGGTCAGGAGCAAGTGGCAGTCTCTGTTAACATCTACTTTTGCCTTTTATTCCTTCCTGTCTTTTAAAATAACCTTTTGCTTTCTTCATGCATGGTATTCTTGATGTTATCCCACAACTCCTTGAGTAAAGCATAGTATTGATTTTTTTAGATTTGAAAAAAAATGCGGTTTATACTTTGTGAAATAAGATAGAAGAAGATGTGGAGAGAGCTATGCCATTTAATTATTTCTCTTCTGTAATCTCAGGAAGTGTAGGGATATTATCAGTAAAAAAGAAAATTAAATACTAAAGACATCTTAATTATTGTTAAAATCATTGAATCAAGTTGCCCTTTTCCTACCAAATCAATTATTCTATAAATAACTGAATGAGAGGTTTTAATTTTAATGACTTTTATGGATTTCAGAAGTTGTGATGAGCTATTATGGACCAATAGTTGTACTGTAACATATATAATTAATTTACATCTATATATTTCTGCCTTATCTATCATATGCAAAAAACTACTTATAACCAATAAATAAAATATATTCTTTAGATGATCCCTAAATATATATAGAATATGTTAAAGGTCATTATTTGGCTCCCATAAGCTTCTTTTCATCTTCCCAATCTTCATATTGCACAACTGATGGTCAGTTCCTCTGTCACTCCTCGCTGTATTCCAACCAATGACATAGGGCTTCTATAATGTTTCTTTTTAGAGCAGTAGTAGGTTTGATTCCTGTGTTTTTTATCTGATGAGTTCCACATATATAGTTGTAATTTATGGAACTAGTTTTTCCTGCAAAATTCTGTCATGACATTTCTGGTGGTTCTTATCAGAAAATGCCATATTTTCCAAATCCCTATGTGTCTTTGCTTCCAACATTTGCATTCCAATCCATAGTATTTACCAATACATCTTGATTGCATGTTTGAACATTTTCAGACTATAGAAGTTGGTGAAATTTTTCCATTTCCTTATCTTTGGCATTAGTGGTTGATACATGAATTTGGGGAATACTTTATTAACTGTCTTCCTTTTAGGTGCCTGGGGACCATCCTAGCACTGGCAACACTAAACTTCAGGATAGACCTTGAAATATTTCTGTTGATGATCAAAATGACACCATTACTCTTCATTTAGTCATTCTCAATATTGTGGAACATGAGCTTGTCTATTTAAAAATGGGCAATACCCATCAGTTTCAGGTCAGGAATGCCTGGGATATTGCTCTATAGGTGTTCCATTTCTTTTTTGACAATTTTCCAATTTTAATAATTTCCACGTTCTGACTATTAATGGATGGGGACAGCTTTTTCTTCTCCCTTTGGGTTGTGCCACGTCAGCAAAGGAAGGTCCTCAGATCTTTGCCTAAATCCTTAATGTTAAGTCATCCCTGAAGAGGCAGCATTTCCCCCTCGTGCTTTGCCTACCACACCTTCCCACCTGCAGCTCCCGTCCTTTGGCACTCTGTCATCCAGGGTTCCGCTGTGACCCATGAGGTATTCACTGACCTGACTTTCAGGTCACTGACATCCCGGTCCTCCTTTCTACTATGTCTCAGTCTAGACCAGAACTCGGTTGAATCCTGTGTATTACAGGCTACCCTGCTGATATTTAAAATACCAGTGACATAGCTTCCAGCATCACAGCAAATGCAAGCTATCAGAGGGCAACAGCCTTACTAACTAGAGGCGGGAGAGCTCTTGAGATTGTCCTATTACAGCACCCTTTATGGCAGCATCTGAACTCACCTCACGATATCTCTCCGCCAAACAATTGAGAATCCTGCGAAGTGAATGCTAACGCCAGGGCAGAATATACACCTCAGTATAATCAACCACATGGGACCGGAAGGACTGCATTTTCCCCAAACGAAACCCAGAAGGAAAGCCCAGGAAGGACAAATGGAAATGGGGACCCAGAGAGAAAGAGGAAGTTCTGTTAGATTGAGGGACTGCAACCAATGTCACAGAGTGAAATATCCATCAATTGCCGAATGGAAAATTAACTTGCTATGTTGCCTTTTACCCAAACTATCAAATATAAAGAAAGACAGGTGTCTGTAGAAGTGCCTCACAATAAGTAAGTAAATAAATAAAATAACAGCTTTTTTTTAATAGTTTCCCCCGAGTTAAAAAGCAAACCAACTAACAAAAAATCCATGCTCAGAACAAATTAAGCAGTACATAAAGAAATGACATTAAGTTGTGGTATGGAAAGGACTCCCTGAATGCAGGCTCATCGCCCTTTGTTGCATTGGCCTGTGTAAGGTCAAACCTTCTCCGACCCTTGTACCTGTCGGCACGTCCGTGGACTAGGTACATCCTCCGTGACTCCACTCAGGGTACCTTATGAAACGGCTCACGTTTCATAATTTGAAGTTTGCTCTCTGAAATAAAACAAATTTCAAGCCTCTTATTCGCAAGATCTCCTTGGGAGGACATATCTTCATTCTCTAAGTATCCATATCTAAGCAGGCATAGTGTGCTTCACTTTGTGTTCTGGAATTGTGAGTGAAGAACATGATGAGAATTTAGAAAAGATTTAGGAAGGTTATGAAATAAAACATATCATCTTGTCATGTCAAGACCACCTAATAATCAACTAGGTGTTCATGCAGGGGATGGGACAGTCAGTTCCTGGTATGCAGGATGGCTCAGAAGGGACTGAGAGAGTAGCTGTCGCTCAGTTAGGGTAGTCCTGAAGGGGAACATGCACTACCTGCCAACAGCTGCCTCCTGGCCTCCATGGGTCGGATACAAGGGGAACTACATTCCCCTGCCTGCAACGGTTCTGGTAGTTCATAAATTTCCTTGGGGGAGTCATCAGGAAGTCTCAATGGAGCTTATTTTTCATTCAATGTTTACCATTTGAAAGCCATGACTGTGCCGCTGTAATGACACAGCAAGCCCTTACGTGATTGTGTCTGCTTCCTCCAAATCCCGTTCACAAAACTCTTGATTTTCTCTGCTGAAGTAGGCTTCCTGGGTCTCTAACCTGCACTTCTGGGTGATTTTCACAGACGTCTCCATCCTGACTAGATTAATGTATCCATTGCCCAATCAGGACTTTATAAATCCTCCTTTTGCAACCTTGTGAAATTTGTAAATAGCCACTCTCATTTCATTCCCTTTGCCCCGGGCTGTTTATCACATATTGCATTTCTAAAATATCTTTTGAATGCATTCCTCTTGTATTTTTCAAGGTCTATGACCCTTTGTAGAGTTTATGCCAGCAAATTCTAGTACCCTCCTCTTTCCATGGGAAATGGCCTCGGAGTGAGTCTTCAAGTGAACTAGAAGCCATCTCACAAGCAGGTGCATTGAAAAGAGGCCTTCATAAAAACTTAAGGACTCTAGGATGAGGCTAGAATTCCCACTAACTTTCCGGGTGACCCAGAGTAAGCCAAATACCTGCTGCCAGATGCGATTCATTTAAAACATCCTCAAGCCGTTGAAGAAAAATGGATTAGAATTCTCCTGGGAGAGTGTTAGATACAGGTACATAAACATCAGGTGTGCTAACCTACCCTAGACATAATGGCTTCTCTTCAATATTTCATTTTCATTTAAAAATGGCTTTATTAAAAATGTCTCTAGATCCCAACTTGTGGACTTTCTGTTTACCTTTACCTTTTAATTGATGTGCAATTTGATCTTAGCCTGTTACCTTCTCAAGTCATTAAATCAAAGCAACTCTGCTGATGATAGGAGCATCGTCGCCATCTCTTTCAACTCTGTCAAAATGTGGCAGAGTGGCAAAAAGCTCAGAAAACAGCCTGGAAATGTCATCCACCTTAGATTTTCTCAAAACCCCAAAACCAAAAAGCACATGTTGCAGTATTGATAGTCCCAAGGTTGTTACCCAGACCTCTCAGGCCTGCCTCAAATTGTGCTTTCCAGAGCACACCCTCCATTCCCAGAGACTCAGAGGAGGGTAAATTAGATCATATATTTGAAGTGCTTGGTTTCCCTGTAAGAGAGGGTCTTATCAATTCTCCGAGTTGTCACTTTCTCCTTTTTTCCCCCACCCTTTGATCTTAGCTCTCAGAAAGTTATTTATAATGTGCATTGTAAGGGCACCTGAGAACAACTCCAGCTGCTTTCCAGGTAAAGAGGCCAGAGAAAAGAGCTCTCTCCCTGTCACCTCCACAGGACCACTGGCCTCCCCCCTCCACTGCTTGAGTAAGCATAATTATAAGAACAATCACAGCTGTGAGAGGCCGGGAGTGGCAAGAGATCAGTTGCTGCCAGGCTATGCTCTGGGGGAGTCTGAATCAGAATGTGGTCTCTGACACTCCCTACTCCAAGCCCGAATGTATTGGAAAAGGGGAGGGGAGAGCTTTGTGATACTATGTGCAACTTGGGGATACTTATGAGAACAGTCCCATAGCCTGCTCCATTCGAAAATGCTTTTTGTATTTTTATTTTTAAATTCACTGTGTTCAGGGACACAACAAGGGGAAAAAAAGAGGCAGACATTTCCCTGAGAATAATGATAACGTAAATAACCAATACACTAAGGATGCGCAGGCATGTTAATTCTTTATTTAGTGGTATCCTTTTCTTGCAAGGCACCCAATTCAGAAACGTCCCTCTTTTCTTAACAGCCTGCATGCAGTTGCAGTTTCCTACCTGTACAGTCTTCTAAAGAACCTCAGATTCACTCCCACCTCCCTCTTTGCTAAGGTCACCGTCACAGCCTGCTTTGCCCAGCTCTCCACTTCTGTGCGAGGAGCATTTCTTCCAGTGGACCACTCTCATCCGTCTCTGTGCACTCCAGGAAGCAAATATTCTGCCATGCAAAGCCCAGACACAGAGGTCTGGGTGTCCAGGACCCAGGACCATGCGAAAAGTCTAGCACTGATATCAGTAAAGCGGTGAGGAAGAGTGAGGCTTTTCCTGGCTGCCTCAACTCCTGGTAACTTCGTGCATAATAAAAATGAAGCGGATGCGTGCCGTTCTTCCGGCAAGGAAGAAGGTGCTTGTGTCATTTCTAAGCAGACACCTGCCTAAGGTGGGCTCCTATGGACCTGCTCCAAAGAGGGAGACACAGCAAGATGCAGATTTAACCCCCAAATACTTTTCAGCCCCCACTTTTTATTTCTCCCACACAGTCACACTTTAAATTAATCTAAACGGCATTTAAAGTTTACAGTTTTACGCTTATTGTTTTTGCTAATCCATTAATTATTCCCAGCAATTCTCTTATCCAATTGGCAAATTCTCTTTGGTCTTTACAATGTAATTAAAGCCTATCTCCCACTTTGGAGGCCTTCTTTATGATAATCATCGGCCTAGTCTAATCTGCGCACTTGCTGTACTTTTTCATCTACATGGTGAATCTTTTCTCACAACTATATTGTAATTATTCTTTCATCTACTTGTTTCTCCAGTAGACTAAATTGTTCACTCCAGGAACTCCCTAGGCTTTAATAATATTTGGACTCCTAGAACTTGGTGGCATTACTGGAATATCATTGCACAAGGTGTACATTTCTTATAGTACATGAAATTACCATGTGCAATGAGCGGTTATGAAATGGAGACTGTGAGAAAGAAAGGACTAGCAAGCAAACCACCTGGTGCATTTGAGAGGTTGTTACCTGTGAGCGCACACAGTGAGCTCATACTCCATGGTGAAGAGTAATGGGGAATGTGATATGTCAGCGGGGCCCAACCCCTGCCAATCCTCTGTATGTTTTTAATTGCACCAGTATCTCTCCTCCCCTCAAAACGCTGTGTTTTATTTGTGTTACAAACCTCTGTAGAATACTTACTAGTTTTAGCAACTATTCTGATCGTTAACTATGTTACATCGTATAATAACACTGAAGTTGGTTCAAGTTCTGTAGCCTCAGCACTTGTTTTGGTACTCAAAATTATGGTGGACCCTAAGGAGTTTTGGTATCTGTGGATCATATTCATATTAACAATTTAAATAGCAAATTTAAAAAACAATAGCTTAAACATTTATCAATGTCATATTAATAGGAATAACATTTATTTTTAAATGATATCTTCAGTTTTAATTGCCTAGTGTTGATATCACAAAAATACCACAAGGAAATGACATTAACATACAAATGTCTGGTCTCACGATTCAGGAGGCTAGGGACATCCTTTCAGGGCATCAGCTTTATAGGAAGGCTCTCTGTGTGTCCGTTTGCTCTCAGGGCGTGTTCTTGTAGCTTTCCAACATGTGTGGTTTCAGTCTCACTTAGAAATATCCGTGTGTCTTCACAGAAATCTTCCTTCGGATCTACGGAGGTCTCAGCACAGGCCCCCAATTTCAAAGGACTTTCTGCCCCTGGCTCTTCTTTCTTAGTGTTAGTCAGGTTGCTCTGAAAGCAGCTTGTTTGTTTAATCTCCTGCATATCTAAAAAGATTGACTTAAAATACAATCTAATCTTTTGCTGGTATCCCACCTCATTAACATAAATGCCTCTACTCTTGTCTCATTAACATCATAGACACTGGGATTTTTAACATAGGATAATTGATCAGCTCATAAAATGGAGGGAAAGGCCAACTACTGAGAATAATGGCCGACACAAGTTGACCTATAGTTGGGGAAGCACAATTCCATCTATGACATTCCACCCTTTGACCCCCAAAATACATGCCCTGCCACATGTGAAACATGTAAACACCAACAAATCATCCACAAAGTCTTAAGCCAACTCAAAGCTCAAAGGTTAGGGAAAATTTCCCCTTCATCTGTGAACCTGTAACATCTAGAATAAAAATGATTGGCCTCTGAAGTACAATGGCAGAACTGGTGCAAGGTAGACATTTTCATTAGTAAACAGGATAAATATGTATCAAGCAAGTCCCAACCCCAGCAAGTCCATTGCAACCACTATACCATCAGTGGCTGAGTAGTGGCAACGTTCTGGAAAGTCCGGGCAACTGGGAGGGCATCTCCGCTCCCTTGGCTTGGGCAGTCCCATTCCATTAGTCCAACGGAGTGGTGCCCATTGGCCATGGCAGCCCTGTACTGTCAGCTGTAAATGATGGCTCTGCCCTCCTCCATCATCCCAACCAGCAGCCCCACCCAGGAGCAAAGCTGTGACTTGAAACCCAGTAGAACAGAGCCCCACCTGGTGAGAGCCCCAAGGCTCTATTGATTCCAGAGGCTGTGTCCTCCTTTGAGGCAAAGAAAGTTTTGCTGCTCAGTCTTTGCCTCTTTGGCTTCTGCTTCCTGCTTCTTTGACCACTTGGCTCAGTGGCCCCTCTCTTTGGCTAGCCCAGATTCTTCTCTAGTGGAGCAAGTGTTACATGATGTATAGGTATATATTACCACTCTCAATTTGTATTTGGGTTCCATTGACATCTTACTGCTTCTCTTACATGATCTATGTTGCTGCTTTTGGCCATCAATACCACCTCTGGGGTTACAATTCTCTTAACTGCCTTCTGAGCCCTCACCAGAATTCCATATGACACCATTAAGTTCACCAACAGTCACTTCCAAAAAACCTAGGCTTCTAAGAGTAGGCATCTTAAAACTTTTCCAGCTTCTACTCAATACCCAATTCCCAAACTGCTTCCACATTTCAGATATCTACTAGAGAAGCGCCCCACTCTTGCTCCCAATGCTATCTCAGTAAGCTAGTGCTGCTGAAAGAAAGTAACAAGTGAAAGACTTTAGCAAACAACTTTGTCCTCTCACAGTTGAGGACATTAGAAATCAAATTCCAGAGTCCCAGCTCTACCAGAAGGTTTTCTCTCTATTGCCTCTGGGGAAAGGGCCTTCTCTCCTTTGAGCATCTGAGAGCTTGGTGTCTAATAGACATCTTCCTGTGCCTTGACCTCAGCATCCACTGGGTCAAGAGGTCTCTCGGTGCAGAGATCCTTGTTCAAAGGGGCATACTCTGCTCGGTACTCTCTTTTCCTGGGAGTAGTTTAGTGTGTCTGATCACTGCTTCTGTGTTTCATCTATTTTATACCTCAAAAGAAACTGACTCAAGGCAGGACTCAATCATGTAGATTGTGTCCTGCCTTATTAACATAAATGCCTCCAATTCTAACTCATTAATATCATAGTGGTTCGTATTTACAACTTAGGATAATTGCATGAGGTCACAAAGTGGAAGGTAACTATATCATCCCAAGAAGCATGACCCATCCATGTTTACACACACTTTTTTTGGTGGGGGGTCAGACAAAATTACATACATGACATCTTCCAAAACAAAACCAAAATATACTGAGAGGCTTTACATTTTCAAAATCCCTTTAATATCTTCCTTAATTGAATTAGCTGAATTTCCACATTTTTCTCCTACATGTACTCTGGTTGTGATATATTATTGTGATTGCTATATGAAGAAAATCTGACTTTATCTTGGATGTGTTTATAAAACAGGTCTTTTTTATTAGACTTCTCATATACATTACATATTAATTTTTCATGTTATATCCAAATTAGCAAACAGTGATTGCTTTCAAGATGAGCTACTATTGAGGAACAGAATTTGAAATAGTCCTGGCATCGAGGTTCTCTGGAGCCACCTAGGTTGTAATTACCTATCAGAAACCATTCTCTGAGATAATGTGTAAATCCTGAACCTTACCTTAAACTGCGCTGAAAGTCAGTTTGTTAAATCAAATATTAACAAAATAAAAATCAAAACAAAACAAAGTCATTTTACCATCAGGCCAATTCTGATTCATATCAGCAACATAGGATAGAGAACAAGGCCCTCAAAAGTTCCCCAATGTGGTCACCTCTGTGTGAAGGACTCTGGTTGCACTGTCATTAGGCGTTCAGCTGCTGACTGTAAGGGTACCAGTTTGACTCCATCAGCTGATCGGCTACACAAAGGTGTGCCAGTCTGCTGGCAGGAGCAATCCCTTGGAAAGTCTATGGAACTGTCCTTTCCGTGCTATAGGACTGCTATTAGTCAGAATGGTGTCCATGAAGGAGGGTGTGCGGGGGCGGGGGTACAATTCACAAAAGTAGATCGAAGCATCTTTCTCCAATGACTGACTGATGGCCTTGAACCACTGTCCTTTGAGTCAGCAGCTGAGCCTTTATCACTCTGCCAGCTTCATGAGTAAAGAAGGTTTTCCCTGGGCAATGTGCCTTTTAAAAGAATAATCTATGTGCAGTTTCCAAATTTCCAAAGGCCAGGGTAGAGGCTATATTTTAAAGCCAATCAGTAATTAATAGAATTATTAATTTTCTATAGAAAGAGGTCTTTTATATTGTAACAACACTGTGTATACAAATGGGGGATTAAAATATCTATGGAAAATGCCATTACCTTTCCCCCCCTCCCTGCTCCATCCTCCCCCATGAACTCTTAATAATTTATAAATTATTATTATTTTGTCATATCTTACACCGTCCAACATCTCCCTACACCCACTTCTCCGCTGTTCGTCCCCCAGGGAGGGGGTTATATGTAGATCTTTGTGATCTGTTCCCCCTTTTGTATTGGACACAACAGCTCTGTACTGAGAAAATGCTGAATGGAATTATTCATATCCACATATTATTATATAAACACTCTTTGTGTTTACATGACAATGTTTAATTACTAGCAATAATCTAGGTTATAAGAAATATTTTCTTTATTTTTTGAACATTTTTATTTCCCCTATTTGAAAAGTATATATTAAACTTCAATCCATTTCTATCATTGGATTAATATTGCTAATACATAGACTCTAAAATCATATCAATAAGCATGTTGTATTCTGTGACATTAAAACTCACTGATGTAGCTTACACTCTGAAGTAATATTTTTTATTTTATAATGTCAGGCACTGGTCAGTTGAAAAGTGTGGGTTCCTATGGTTCTTTAGTGCTGTCAAGTAGACTCGGACTCAGAGAAACCTTAGGGGGACAGACCAGCACTCTCAGATGCGGTTTACAAGGCTGGATTCTTTGTAGAAGCAGACTACCATAGCTTTCTTCTATGGAATGACTAGTTATTGTCAACTGCTAACCTTTCTGGTAGCAGCCAAGTGTTTCGCCGCTGTACCATCAGGGATGCTGAAGGGCTTACAGATCCACACTCAGTACCTTTAAGTGTATACTGCCTGTAACGACTCTAGATCAGATTCCCAAGGCTGTATGTCTTTACAGGAGCAGGATGAACTCAGTGTTCTCCCACTGAAAGGTTGGTGAGTTTGAACCTCTGATCTGGCAGCCCAGTGTTTGTCTGACAGCACAAGCAGGTCTCCTTTAATTTTGCTTGTAGAGTTACCAAAGAAATATTTCAAGGGCTAAAACACATTTTTTGTAAAAGATCGAAAAATTATATTCATTCATACTATCTTCAATCCCATCAGAATTATCTTTAAGTATTAAGAAGCAATTAAGCATACTGTGAATCTTCTCATTTTCCCCAAACTTTTTTTAATAGCTTGGATTTTGGAGACAAACATTATTAGCTTTACCGCTGACTCTGATGGGCTGATTTCATTTGTTGCGATAGGGTGGGATTTTGGAGAACGCACTGGTGTCCATTTGCACACATTTTGTTTTGTGGCCTTGGTTGCCGTCCCCAGCATGAACAGCGTTCTTCACCCTTACTCCTTGTGCTTATTGTTTCCATTCATCCTGCTTTCCTATTGTTTCCTGCCTTCTGGACTTTTGTTTTTGGCAAATCCTGCCCTTTTGATCATCTGTGGTTGATCCTGTATCTTCCTGGTGTTATTGAAGGCCTGCCTTTTGTTAGATGGAATGCTAAGCCATTGGGTGAATTCAGTTTCAGGCGTGTAAGGTGGGTGAGCAAGAACCAATGGTGCTGACAGAATAACTTCAAACTACTGCCAAATATAAGTTCCAGGAATTAATGGATGCCAACTGAAATGTTACAGCCTGATGAAGAAATACTGGAATCACTCAGTCATCTACATCAGGAAATTTGGAAGACAGCTACCTGGCTCATTGACTGGAAGAGATCCAGATTTGTGTCCATTGCAAAGAAAGATGAACCAACAAAACTATAGAACAATATCATTGCTATCACACGAAAATAATTTTTCTTAAGATTGTCCAACAATAGTTGTAGCAATATGTTGATAAAGAACTGTCAGAAGTTCAGGCCAGATTCAGAAGAGGACATGGTACAAATTATATAATTGCTGATGTCAGATGGATCTTGGCTAAAAGTAGAGAATACAAGAACGTTTTTACTTTTGTTTCATTGACTACGCAAAGTCATTTGACTGTGTGGCTCATAATAAAACGTGAGTAATCTTGAGATCAGATTCCAGAACACTTAATTGTGTTCATGAGGCGCTTGCACACGGATCAAGAGACAGTTGTGCAAACAGAACAAAGGCACACTGCATATTTTAATTTCAGGAAAAGTGTGCATCAGGATTGCCTCCTGTCACCATACTTATTCACTCTGTATGCTGAGCAAATCATCAGAGAAGGTGATATGTTTTATGAGTTTCAATTTTGTTGCATATGTTTTTGCAGTGTATCTAGGGCTCTCCATTCTGAGCAGTCACCTCTGGTAGTCAAGCACAGTCTAGTTCTTCTGGCTTCAGAGTATTGTGTGAGATGTTTACTTGGGTCATTATTCCTTTGGACTAATTGTTTTCACGCATGTTTGATTTTCTTTTTTCTTTTTTTAAAATCTTTTTATTGGGGCTCATAAGGCTCTTATCACAATCTGTACATACATCAATTGAGCAAAGCACCCTTATACATTCATTGCACTTGTCACTCTCATAATTCACCTTCCACTTGGGTTCCTGGAATCAACTCGGTTTCCTGTACTCTCTTTTGCTCCTGTCATGGAGATATCAATAGCGATACCTTGCATAACCTTTCTTCCTATTACCTCCTGGGTCTACCTTTCCCATCCCTCCTTCCTATCTATTGTGTGGCACACATCTCAAGACTTGTTGCTACTTGTCAACGCTGTAAGTAGGATACTGTCTTTGGGGGAAATGTGTACCCATTGACCAGTGGCTTTAATCCTGAGCACCCAAACCCAGAGACTCATTCCCCTGAGGGTTTGTTTGGTTTTGGTATTTTATTTTGAGAAAATAGCTTCTAGTTTAATTACTCAAAAGGGTTCATCTGTTATTTGTTCATCTGTGCCCCTGTTGTCTTTCAAATGAAACTCTCGGGGAGTTGAAGGGATGGCTAGTCTAGTGCACAACTGAAACCAGCAAACATGTGTTTTTCTAGAAACAACGACTGTACCCCAGTCTGCAGCTGAAAAACCTTACGTGCATTTCCCACTTTGTGGCACAAAAGCTTAAGACAGAAAATTTAATTGGAGATAAGTTTGAATAACATTAATAATATTTTTGGTTTCAAAGGGGATACCTTTAAGTGGAACCAGTTCTTTTTATTTACTGCATGTATTTACAGTGAGGAATACAATGAACAATCTATTGCTAACTGTTTTTACAAAATCAGTGGAAGAGTAAACACAATGAAGAGAATCAATAGTCTTTGGGTTGACCTCATGGACTCCTTGAAATAACCTTGGGAAGGCTCAGAAAGCAATAGGCCATTCTTTAACCTTTGCGTGGAACCACTTTAGAGATAAATAAATTAGGTTTAAATTTTGTATAACTTCTTCATCACGCAGACTGTTAGATGCCAGAGCCAGGATTCAAACTCGGCCATACGTGCTCTGAACTAAGGAAATAAATAACCAAAATGAATACAATCGTTATGCAATTGCTACTTTAATATGCTGAGGTCCTTCTATGGTTTGGACGAGTTAGCGAATTTTCCAAAGTAATCATTCAAATATGCGATGATATTTTTCTATTAATTTTGTATAATGGTGAAGCAGGAAGCAAGGAGCTCACAGGCCACAGGGTGCAGAATCACGTGGATCTAGGTTCAGTGGAAACATGGTAGGATGTAATAGCTGCCAGGTTGGCTCCCAGGTTTGCCGATCCACATTGGGCCACCCCTGGAGGCAGACACAGAGTCCCAGCAAGCAGACAGGGCAAAGGGGCCAAGGGGCCAGAGAAATCCTCAAGGTCTCTATCTCCTAAAAAGGCCATATCCCCAAGGAGGTATCACTAGGCCAGCTTAATAGGTTTGACTCCACCCCTACACTTTTACACAGGTACCGAGTTGGCATGAAATCTAATTTCTAAATGTTGTTAGGTCTCCTTGGTGGGTTCCAGTTCATAACAGCCCTGTCTATATACAACAGAGCAAAGCATGGCCCTGTTCTGTTCCATTCTCATAATTCTTGCCATATCTGAATCCATTGCTGTCACCACTGTGCCAACCCAACCTATTGAGGGTGTTCAGCTTTTTGTTTTTTCAACAATCTGCTTTGCTAAGCATGATGTCCTTCTCCAGACACTAGACCCTCCAAATGACATCTCCAAAGAATGTGAGACAAGGTCTAGCCAGTTTTTATAGGTGATCTAACCTATTACATTGTGCTAAGTACCCTCTACAGTGATGATTGAAACTTTTATTCACTCCTGACCTCTCAGGAATTCAGGTTGATATACTCAGCTGTTTTGCGACTACTTCCACTTTTTTTGTTTCACAGACATTTTAAACTTGATGTATCATGTATTAAACACAAAATTTATCCTCTGAAGCCTTTTAGGAAGTTTCCTGTGGCCTGCACTCCCCAATGCCATTCCTGTAAAAAGGCACCCACTTGTTAGGGGTCTAACACAATAACGAAATGCATTCGGTTGCTCATTATCCATAACTTCCAAAGTGGATCAACAACAGTCTATTATATTTCTTGAGGAGTGGGTGAGCAAATATGTAGATAGATGATGATAGATACTGTCAGAAAGGGAGGAGGACTTGACACACTGACTATTGAAGATCAAAGACTGCAGCTTTCCAGTAGACTGCAGCTCACTGTAAAAATGCTCACAACTGCATCAGGAGACAGCGTCATGCAGAATAGAGAAAAAATTCAAGTTGTCAAGGATTTAATTTTATTTGGATTCAAACGTTGTATCGCCTTGGACCAATCTGCTGCACAAAATCTCTTCAAAGTATTAAAGAGTAAAGGTGCTCCTTTGTGAACGAAGGTGCGCCTGACCCAAGCCTTGGCACTGTCAATTACTTCATGTGCATCTCATATTAATATGGATCTCTTCCCATTGGTTGTCCAGGTAGCTGTCTCCCAAATTTCTTGGCATAAATGCTTCAGTGTATTGAAACATTTCCATTGGTTTTCCAGCAATTTAAGGATCCTGTTTTCCATGAATGCCTTCAGAGTGCTTGAACTTGGTTCTTCATATGCTGCTTTTAAACGTAAAGGTCAACTTCTTCTTTGGGGTAAAAACATGACTCTGTGGTTGCTTCTTTCTTTGATATTTACTGCATTGAGCAATATTTTGCCAATAGGGTTATGAACGTTGACTAAACCAAGAGAATATTAAGTGCTGGAGGCAGGAATAGAACTGAGAAGCACCTTTCTCTGCGACCTCCACTGGGGTAAATGGCACAGCTGCACAGGGCTTGATCAAGTTCAGTGTAGCTGAGAGGAACTACTGGGAGCTGAATGAAGGTCAAGCATGATAGTGGAACAGGAGGAAAGTAAAAGGAAATAGAGAAAAGAACTAGGAGGAAAAGGACATTTATAGAGGTCTAAATTCAGGCATGTACATATGTAAACATATTTATATATAACAATAGGGACATATTCCATGTACATATATTGTGTGTTAAATAATAAGGTAGCAGATGGACACTGGGCCTCTACTCAATACAAGAACACGTTGTTCTAATAACCTGGCATTCTGTTATGCTCACCTTCCTGATATGATCACTGAAGACAAAATGGGTTCATAAGCAAATGTGATAAAGAAAGTTGATGGTGCCTAGTTAGCAAAATATATAACGTCTAGGGTCTTAAAGGCTTGAAGATAAACAAGCGGCCAACTAGCTTGGAAGCAACAAAGCCCACATGAGAAAAGAACACCAGCCTGTGTGAAATGTTGATAGGATCAGGTATCAGGCATCAGAAGACCCAGAACAAATCATCATATCAATGCAAACGAGGAAGGGGCACTCCGTGTAGAGAGCCAAAGCCCATCTGTAGACAATTGGACATCTCCTCACAGAAGGGTAACAAGGAAGGGATGAGCCAGCCAAGGTGAAGTGTAGCATCGAAGAAACATACAATATTCTTCTAGTTCTTTAATGCTTCCTCCCCTCCACTATCATGACCTAGTTCTACCTTACAAATCCAGCTACACCAGAGCATGTACACTGGTACAGATAAGAACTTTCTCAACACAGGGAACTCAGGACAGATAAACCCCTCAGGAACAATAATGGGAGTAGGGATACCATGAAGATAGGGGGAAGGTAGGGGGAGAAGGGGTGAAGTGATTTCAATGATCAGTATATAAAACCCACCCCCCAGGGGGACCAACCACAAAAACTTGGGTGAAAGGAGACAGTGGTCAGTGTCAGATATGAAAATAATAATAATTTATAAATTATCAATGGTTCATTGGGGGGTGGAGAATGAGGACTGATACCAAGTGCTCAAGTAGAAAGAAATTTTTTTGCAGAGGATGATGGCAACATATGTACAAATGTGCTTGACATAATGGATGGACGGATTGTTATAAGAGCTGCAAGATTGAAAAAAAATAAAAAGATTCAAACTAGAGATATGGGTGGGTTCCAGATCCAGATTTTCCATTAACAACTCTGTCAATATGGGCAGGATATTTTTCCTCCTGGTATAAATTTGTTTTTATTCTCCAGTGAGCACAGAAAATACACAAAGATGTATCCTGATAAGCAGTGTAGTGAAGCTAAGAACAAAAACCTGGGGAACCTGAGCGAGGGAAGAGAGAGTTTGTATATGGGAACTCTAACGATTTTATGAAAAACCAACAAGTGAACTTTTGAGCTGTGGGGGAAGTGATGGTGGCAAACCGGAATCAACTGACATGTATTGAACGTTCTGTGCCCCGAAACAAATTCTATAAGTTATCAGTTGTTTTATTTACCAATGCCTGAAACAATCACAGTGGTGCTATGGATTAAACATTATCTCAATATCTCAAAAGAGGAAATTAAAGTTAAAATATGTAATACGCTCTCCAAATTCACACTGTGAAGCCGAGACTCAAACACAGATCTGTCAGATATTTAAACCCTAACAAATGTATGATACTACAGCATCTTAAATAATGTGGTTATTAGGTATCTTTAAGTCAGTTTTGATACCTTGGGATCCATGTCTAACAAATGAAGCTCTGCCAAGTATTGTCCCATCTGTACATCTGTGAATATAACTACCGTATATACTCGTGTATAAGCCGAGTTTTTCAGCACAAAAGTGATACCCCAGTGAGGTGTAACATCTCACTGGGCGCCCCCCCAACCCCATCCCACCGAGGTAACTAGATGAGCTCCAGTTATCTGGCGGGCGATTACTGTTTCTCTGCTGTTCATTCAAAGCCCCGCTGACACTGCAGGGCTTTGAATGTTTGTTTACTCACATCTTCACATCTAACCAATCAGAGCCGTCCTATGACATGCAGCTGAACTGGTAAGGATGTGTCTGTGGCTGCATTCCCTCTCTCCCCTCTGGTCTGTGTTAATTCACATCCTGCATCCCCCCCGCCCCCGCCCCCACAGGGACTCCACCCTCCTCCTCCCAGCTAACACATCGCGAGGGGCAGGGGAGGCAGTTCTTTTTCAAAGTCTTGTTTTTTTTATCCTATTAGAAATGGATACTCTTGAACCAAAATAAAAATGCTGATCATATGATGCTGATTTCAAAATGAAAGTTGTGTCAAGAGCAGAAGAGAGCAATAACAGTATTGCAAGTAGGGAATTCTGTGTTGAAGAAAAGCAAGTGAGGGAGTGGTGGAAAATGAAGGCTGACTTGGAACTTGATTCCAGAAGCAAAAAAGCTCATTGTGGTTAAATGTCTTTTTATGGGGCTCTAGAGAGTGAATTGCATAAATGGGTTATGGAATGACGTCAAAATGGTTACTGCATAACACACATGGGAATCCACATATGTGCTCTACAAATGGCTAAGGATGACAAATATAAAGCACCAGGCATTGAAAAATTTTCTGCATCAGCAGGATGGTGTACCTGCTTCATGAATAGGTTTGGCCTACTATGTTTGAGACAAAGAACAAAGATTTCTCAGAAATTGCCTCAAAACCTTGAAGAAAAAATTATGTCATTCCCGTCATTTATTATAAAACAAAGAAGGATTTATAATTATGACCTGCAAGATATTGGGAATATAGATGAAACTGCCAAGAATTTTGATCTCCTAAGCATCAGAACTGTGGCAAGTTTAGGAGAGAAAAAAAAACATTTTTCTCAAAACCACAGGAAATAGAAAAAAAACACTTTACAGTTGTTCGATCATGTTTGGCTAATGGAACTAAGCTGTGTCTTGTCATTATTTTTGAAAGAAAGACCTTTCCTAAAAAGATCTATTTCCCACCAAGAATTACTGTGCGTGCACATTTTAAAGGCTAGATGGATGAAGACAGAACAAAAGATGGCTGAAAGAAATTTGGAGTCGATGTCCAGGAGCAGCCTTAAAGAAAAAGCCATTGTTACTTGTTTGGGATATGTTCAGAGTGCACCTATCGGATGACATAAAAATAATTGGCAAAATCTAGTAAAGTTACTTTAGCCATTATTCCAGGTGGACTTACATGTGTACTGCAGCCTCTGGATGTATCTTTGAATAAGCCTTTCAAAGACCATGTGCGAAGGATGTGGCATGAATGGATGTCATCTGGTCAAGCCCGACTAACACAAGGAGATAATCTCATGAAGCCTGATATAGAGTTAATAGCAAAGTGGGTTCGAGATGCATGGGAAGACATTCCAGAAGACATGGTGCGACATGCCTTCCAGAAATGTAGTATTAGTAATGTTATAGGTGGCGGTGAAGACTGTGCTTTGTATGAAAATGACAGCAGTGATGGTGATGATGGCGATCTCAGTAAGGACAGTGTCTATGATGACCTCACACCAGCTGAAGCTCTGCATTGGGATACGGATGATGATGAGGAATCCAGTTTGGAAGGATTTTAACCCTTTACATTTTAGCTTGGTTGCTGATCAGGGAATAATACTCTTAAAGTATCCTTGTTGATCCCTTATTGTTTTTGTTGAGGCTATTTTCCACTTACTGTGCTGGTTTACTAATGTTAAATGACTTATCCTTTTATTTATGTTTTTTATTTAAAATAAATATTGAAATACATTACTCTACCGATGTCTCAATTCTTAGCAATTTTATTTTCATTTGTTTTGATTATTGAAACTCACCAATAGCTTCTGCATTTTCCACCCTAGGCTTACACTCGAGTCAATCAGTTTTTCTGGTTTTCCATGTGATAATTAGGTACCTCGGCTTATACTCGGCTCGGCTTATATTCGAGCATATACAGTAGGTGTTTTCTGAATAGAAGATATGGAAAAGGAATTCTAAGAAAAGAGTAACCATATACAAAGGCAGAGAAATAGGGGAGCTCATATAATATATGTAAAATATGGGATGTTTATAATGTTTTAAACATATTCTCTATAAGGAGTAGCTTCAGAAAATTAAAGAGGGCAGTTCGAATATGATTGTTAAGACTGAGTCCCCAGGCAGAGTGCTTGGATTAAATAGTAGGAACTGAGGAAGGGGTTTTAGGTGCTTAATCATGGGGGGAGTGTGGATCCTGATCAGACTGGCATTTTAGCTACATGTCTCAGGAAGCAATGTCGAAGAACTAGGATACTCAGTGTGCAGGAAGACGATGGAAGTCTGCCAAGAAACCCTGTGCACCAATTATAGCACTTACTGCATGCTGCCTGGTTGCATAATGGTTTACTTGTTGGCTCCTACCCACAAGGTCAACAGTTTGAAACTACCAGTCACTCCAAGAGACAAAAATGAGGCTTTATACACATGTCAAGATTTATAGCTTCAGAAACTCACAGGGGCAGCTCCCGTCTGTCCTACGGGTTCACTGTGAGTTGAAATCAACTCAATGTCATTGAGTTTGGTTTGTAGTTTCCTGAATTCCAGGGGATGGGGACCAAATGTCAATTATCTCTCTCTAATAACATCATACATCTAAACTCAAAGATATCTAATGCATTTATTAAAAAGTTAAAGCTATTTTAAAAGATAATTTTATTATCTTTTTAAACATACATACTTGTCTTCTCTTTAGACATTGTTTTAGTATGACATTTATTTTAACTTTTAATTAAATTAGTGCCTAGTTTTCCTTTTCCTTCAAGTAATTGGCATTTGCTTCTTATATTCAATCTAGACTCATCTCTGTATTTACCTCATTTAATCAAAATATTTAAGTTTATTAAGTCTTTTATAATTTGCCAGATCTTTAAAAATCAGGGAAACTAAAAAGTCCCAGGGGTTGTGTTGAAATCTGTAGGACTTTAGTTGTGTTTCCCAGCTATTCAGACATGTTACTTATAATCTGCAGTATTTTTAGGATACATAACATGTTTCAGATATTATGCTAACAAACTTTAAGATTATTATAATTTCCATCTTTACAAGAAACAAAAAACCAAAGCCTGCAAAGGTAAAATCACTTGCCAAGTTTTGCACAAAATGATCCCAAAACCAGAAACAAAATTAAAACCATTCCCAATTCAAACTATGTTCTTACCTTCATCTCAGTCTGCCTTTGTCTATAACCACACTAATCATAACTCCTAATGCCTTTTCTCTTTGAAAACCACTATCAAAATTATGTTTAAAATGATTGTTCTTTAAGAAAACATCTTCCACAGAAAAACATTCCCTCTTGCCTACTTCCAAGGTTTATAATCCAGCTTTCAAGACCAAAGTACTGTTTTTTAGCCAAATTAATTAAAAGCTTTGATTAGAAAACACCTGAAAATGTTTTCCTCAAATCAGCTTAGCAGGAGTGTGCTATGTTTTTTGACAAGATCAAGTTAATCCTCAAAGTCTTTTGAACTTCTTATCCTTTAGCCAATGAGTCCCTGACAGTGCAGTTAAAGCACTCAGTTGCTAACCAACATGCTGGCAGTGCAAACTCACCAGCACTTTCACAGGGAAAGAAAGGTGTGTCCTTTTTCCATCTGCCCTATGAAGATTAAGCCCTCACAGACCCTACACGGAAGTTATATTCTGTCCCACGGGGCTGCTCAGAATCAGAATCAGAATCAACTTCATGGCACTAGATCTGTGTTGGTTATCCATGAGCTGAAGACAGTGAAAAAGTGGAGCATTAGAGCCAATGCACTTTCTAAGAGTTATGCATGCTTTAACTTATTTTATTTCCTCAACCAATATTTTGAATGTGCATGGACATATTTTCACTGACAATGTCAGTCAGATCTAACGTCACCATTCCATTTTCATTGTGGTGGATTTGGTGTCCCAGACCTTATCTCTTGCATGGACAAATGTATTTATTTATCAGTAATTCATCTAACCAAATCCACCAGCCACTGCCACCATGTCAATTCTGACATCTCCACCCTAAAGATAGAATGGAACTGCTCCTTGGGGTTTCTAAGTGTGTAAACCTTTATGGAAGCAGACAGCTTGTCTTTTAGCCTCAGAATGGCTGGTTGCTTTTGAACCACCAACCTTGTGGTCAGTTACTCAAGGATTAACCCACTGCACCACCAGATTTCTTAGCAATCCACTAAGTACATACTTATTAAAAAGCTTTCTGCAGATTAGTGGAATGCTACACACACTCTTCCATTTTCCATTTAAGCCAGCGTGAGAGATTCCTCCGGCTTCCCACATCCATTCTACAAATGAACCTAGAAAATGATATCACCCACCTGTTAGGGTGCAAGTCAAAATTGATCCCTTGACCCTTCTTTGTACTTTGCAGAAAGGAGCTGAGTACCTAGCAGCTGGGGGAGGAGTTGGGGGACCCACGCAGTGAAGCAGTGTCAGAAGAGCATCAGTTATGAGGCTCCGTTGAATCCGGTTACTGCTGGGATTCCAGTTCATGCACACGCAGGTCTGTCCCAAACGAAACATGTTTAAACAGATCCCTGCAATCAATGGAAAGCTGCAGGAAAACTCTCTTAGCAGCACACTTGTCTAAGTCTCGTTAGAGTGCCTTCAAAAGTGATTTCATCGAGCCTGGGGTTTCCTAGAGAATCCGCTGGGCTGCTTTATTAAATTTCAGGGGTGGAGATTAGCCCAGAAGGTTATAGCATGTTTTCTTTTTTTTAATTCGAAAGAGGTAATCTTGATAGATTTTCCTAAAGGGATGCAGGACCATCAAAGGAGCTGATTAGATTAGAAAGAACTTTTACGTTGAAAACTGCTTTGTTGAGAAAGGAGCCACAAAAAAGTTTGCATTGGGGAAATGCTTTCCATCAGGACGATGCACTTGCTCTTTCTGGACAGTGGCAAAGGCTGCCCTCTGAGAAGTTTGTTGGGAAAACTTACCCCGCTCACTCTACCGCCTAATCTTACCCCTTCAGACTTCATTTGAATGCTAAAATGGTGGTGTCAGCTAGCTAGATCAAGGATGAGGAGGTTGTCCCTCCCATGCCTGCAAAGCCCCCCACAGAGGCGGTTGGGAAGAACCCAGGTGACAAATTGAACACCTATGAAGACCCTAACTGAGCGTGCTCAAATTCAAGCCCCCGCCATGTGGGAGGTATACCTGGGCAGCCCAAACTAAGCCAGGCCCAGGACATCACCCAGGTGGACTGAACAAAGCCAATGGGGTCAGCCAATAACTTCAACCATGCCTCCCCAGCTACAGAGTGGGCCAAAAGAAAGACAGGAAGCATGCTCTAGGACTTCCTCTTTTATTTTCTTCCCCAGCGCTCTCCCATGCCCCTGAGCTCTCTGGCCTCAGGCCTCTTGTCCTTTCTCCCTTGACCCCTACATCCCTGAGATCCCTCCCGCAGTTCCTGGGATCCCTCCCCCAGTTAAAGTGGTGACTGGCTTATCACAAAGTCAATGGCTCTATATGCACTAGGGACTTCACAGGCAAAAGTTGAGGCAGTCTGATCCAGTAAAGATACAGTCTTGGGCAAAACTAAGTAGCAGGGTGTGTGTTGTTCCATTGCGAGCCCCAGCATGCATCTGCATGATGTGGCACACTTCCCTGAAATAGTGTGTCTACTTTGGAGACTGTGAACCCTGAAACTTCTCCCATCCTTCATAAAAAACCCACTTGGGTTACAAAACAGGCTTTGGCGTGAATTCTTTCTTCTACGAAGCCAGGAACCAAGGTGTTGCCCACTTGAGAAACCTCACAATGACATTTACAAGGGACACAACTTGAGTCCCTTAAGGATGCCCGAACTGCTCTGTGGAGCTGGTCTAAAACGAAAAGCTCAGAAACCCACATGGGAAGGTCAGAGATGAGCACTCCACCTGCAGTGTACAGAGACTTAGATGAGGGATGTGTCAAGAAATAATAGTTTCATGTTTTGATTGTCTCATAAAGATTTCTACACCTTTTCAGCAATTCTTTTTTTACTTATTCCTGTGTTACTCTCCTGACTCTCCCTGGACGGGCAGTGGTGGTTTGAGTTGGTCATCCCTCTCTCTGGTGGCCTAGTCCCCACACTGCCCTCACAGCCACTGAGTATCAAAGACTAGAGAAGGGGAAGGCAAACTTTGGAAGAATCGTATGAGTTTTAAAATAAGGAGAATAGGATAAAAAAAGAAATGCATGACTTAAAAGAGTGTTGACTGAAAGAAAGTGACCTTGTGGAATATGTATGACCTTTGGAGACACTGTTTTCATTTACATTATTTCATGTCTGTCTCACAAAAAGACCATAAAGGAGGAATCTGGGCCTTGCGCTAACCTGGCCATACAAGGGAGGCAGCAGAGGAAATGCCACTCTGGTAGTGAATATTTCCAAAGTTTCTGGATGTCCTTCAAAACCCATAGTTTATAACTTTTAGTCAGATATAGGCCTCCAATGTATCAGTAGGAGGAAATTGCTATCTAATTTTAATATGGCCTAGATAACAAAATGAAAGCTACAAAATAAAGCGTGGGTTTATATGAGACTTTTTTAAAAATTAAGGAAACTATACACAATACAAAGATACTTGGTTGGACAGTAAGTATAGGAGTAGCTTGCTTATCACAAAGTCAATGGTTGTATATGCACTAGGGGCTCATAGGAAAAAGGTGAGGTTGTCTGATCCAGTCTTGGAAAACTCTATGTAGACTCACCTTGATAATATTTGTTATGTACAGTATCAGCTATAGAAGCGATCACTTAGAGATTCCCTGCTACGAATTGAACAGGAGTCACTGTGTGGGGTAAAATCTTTACTCACTAACCCACTAACCAAAAGATTGGAGATTCAAGTGCCAAGAGGTGCCTCTTAAGAAAATCTTGACTATCTTCCAAAAAATAATCATTGAAAAACATATGAACATTTCTACTCTGACGCACATGGATCTCGATGACACAGAGTTGACTCAAAGGCAACTGATACTGAACTATGCTTAGAATGCCATGATGCTTACATGTAGAGCCTTAGGTGAATCAGAGTAACACAGGCTTGCCTTTTACATCAAGGTAAGTAAGTGACAGACTCTGTTATTTAATTACAACCCTTGCATTTGAATTGGCAGGGAAACTTTCAAAGAACACTTGGAGTAGACACTTGGAGGGTATTGTTCATGTCTCCACAGGAAAGGGAGAGAGGAACCAGACCTCAACCTGGGCACCAAGCCTCAAGGGCAACACACCAGTAGGAAGCAGCAAACTAACAGAAAGGGCTACTACAGGACAGCCCGAGTCCCAGCTAAGTCAAATCCATGCCCAGAAGAATGCAATACAGAGACAGCACCAAAGACACAGTCTAGAGAGAGTGACATGTCTGCCCAGACCACACAGGAGCAAATACGCGGGGGAGAGCAGGGGGATCAGCATCCTGACCCACCAAGCCTTGAGGAAGACACTCCTGCTCGGAGAAGCCAATGCACAGAGAGGACTTGGGGGCTGGACCCACCAGGAGTCATGATACCCCATCACTGACCCACAGTGCTGAGGGAGACAGCACTGGAGGCACAGTGCAGGTATCGTGCATGGTCTGACCAGCCCACACCAGAACAAAACACCAAGGGAGTGCAAAAGAGCAGCAAAGGGAACAGAACAATGAAGTCTCTGAGGAATCCAGAAAATAGACTTCAGAATCAGTGGGCAAGTTGTGGAACTTCAACAGATCCAATTGGAAAACAATCAGAAGGGTCAGCAGACAGACCTGGAACTATTTGTAGGCTTCTTTCTTTCATTTTCTTTTTTCTTCTCTTTTCTTTTTTCTTCTCTTTTCTTTTGTCTCATGTCTATTCATATAACATAGGCAGGATAACCTATCTCAAAGAGAAAATAACAGGGCCAACAGCTCTGGGGAGACATGGGAGAGGAAGATATGGAAGAAAGGAAACAGGGAGCCAACAAACCCAGAGATAGTGGAACAATAAGAGATCTAACATAAATGGTGACGAGGGTGTAGAATGCCTGGTGGGGGTCTATCAAGTGCAATGTAGCCTAGAGAAAGTACTGAGTCAAATGAATGGTGAACATGAGAGTGGAACAGGTGGATCATAAAAAGAAAGAGAAGAAAGAACTAGGAGGAAAAAGTCCTTTATAAAGGTACAAATATAGGCTTGCACATATGTAAATATATTAATAAGGATATAGGTCTGTGTACATATATTTAAATTAAGTATTAAGATAGCAGATGGGCATTGGGTCTCTACTCAAGTACTTCCTCGATGCAAGAATACTTTGTTTTAATAACCTGGAATTCTGTGATGCTCACCTTCTCTACAAGAATGCTAAAGACAAAAAATGAGTGCATAAGCAAATGTGGTAAAGAAAGATGATGGTGCCCGGCTACTAAAAGATATAGTGTCTGGGGTCTTAAAGGCTTAAAGTTAAACAAGCAGCATCTAGCAGAGAAGCAACAAGCCCACATGGAAGAAGCACACCAGCCTGTATGATCATGAGGTGTCAGCAGGATCAGGTATCAGAAGACCAAAAATAAACAAATAAATTGATGCTAATGATGCAGGTCAGAGAGGAAACCCAAACCCCATCTGTAGACAACTGGACATCCCCTCACAGAAAGGTCAACGAGTCAGCCAGCATACAGCATAGCACCAACGGAGCACACAACATTCCTCTAGTTCTTTACTGCTTCCTCCTTGCCACTATCATGATGACCCCAGTTCTACTTTAAAAATCTGACTAGACTGGAACATGTACTCTAGTACGGATAGGACATCTTGACACACAGAATCCAAGACAGATAATCCCCTCAGGAATTATAATGGGAGTAATGATACTGTGAGGTAGGGAAAGGTGGGGAAGGAAGGAGATAAATGGTGAACCAATGTCAATGATCAATGTGTAACCTCTCCCCCCCCTCCACCCCAAGGGGCGAACAACAGAAACATGGGCAAAGGGAGACAATGGATGGTTAGAGATATGAAAATAATAATCATTTATAATTTATCAAAGGTCCATGAGGGTGGGAGGGTGGAGAAGGAGAAAAAAAGAGGAGCTAATACCAAAGACTAAAGTAGGAAAAAAAGTTTTGAAAATGATGAGGCCAATATATGTAGCAATGTGCTTGATACAACCGATTTATGGATTATTATAAGAGCCCTCAACAGAATGATTTATTAATATTAAAAAAGAACAGTTGGAATGTGGACAATAGAACTTTAGTCTTCAGATTGGCCGTAGTCTTCAAAGAAGGTCTTTATGATGCTGACCCACAGGATGACTGTGCAAAACCCCTCAGGAGAAATTACCATGGAGCAGAAATAGCCCAGTTCTTCCAGGCAATCACAACAAAACAAACAAATGAAAAGGATGCTCTAACTATGAAACTTAGAGAAAAAGAGGAAGGTGCTCAAGGAGATGACTTGTCATAGTGGCTGCAACAGTGGGCTCAACCATAAGAACAATTGTGAGGATGGCACAGGACCAGGCACTGTTTCCTTCTGTTGTGCATAAGGTCACTGTGGATTGGAGCCAATTCAGTGACAGCTAACAACAATAGCAACAACTATAAGAGGACTCAGAGGGCTTGACATTGTTGGCATTAGGTGCTATTGAGCTAGTTAGAACTCATAGCAATCCTGTGTACAACTGAACAAAATGCAACCCGCGACTGTGCCATCCTCACAATTGTGTATTTGAGCTCATTTTTGTAGCCATTGTGCCAATCTATCTCATCGAGGGTCTTCCTGCTTTATCTGCTCCTCTACTTCACCAAGCTTGATGACCTTTTCCAAGGAAAAGTCTGTGCTGATAACTTGTATGAAGTAGTTAAGACAGAGTCCTCTCATCCTTGCTTCAAAATAGCAGCCTGGTTGTACTCCATCCAAGATAAATTTGTCTGTTCTTCTGGAAGCCCGTGGTCTTTTCGTTATTTATCAACAACACCATACCACATCAATTGTTCTCGATTCTTCCTGATTTGGGCACACTTTAGTCATCAAAGTGACTTCTATTTAACACTTTTAGAAGTCTTCTGCAGCAGATTTACCCAATATAACTTTGATTTCTTGACTGCTGCTTCCATGAGCACTGATTCAAGTAAAATGAGATCCTGAACAATTTCCATCTTTCCTCTGTTTTTCATGACTTTTTCTATTGGTCTAGTTATGAATATTTTGATTAATTTACACTGATCTCTAATTCATACTGAAGGTTGTGGTCTCATTGTCATCGGCAAACTCTTCAAGGCCTCTTACTTACTTAGGAAATTAAGTCTAAGACTTATGCTCTGAAAGTCACATTGCTTGCTGCATTTTACAACATTCTTCCAATCTTCTTCAATATAGTCCATCTTCTAGGATTATTTGCTCAGGATAAAGATGGAATAGGTCTAGTGAAAATATAGTTCTAACGAATGCCTTTCTTAAATTTTAGCTATTACATAGTCCTTTGTTCTGTTAGAGCAATTGTCTCGATCTATGAACAGGTTTTGAATGAACACAATTGATCTTCTGGAGTTCACATTATCAATTGCCAAGTCATAGTCAATAAGTAAACATTTGCTTTTAGTCAAGATCCATCTTATGTCAGCAATGATATCCTCATTCCATTTCCATTTCTGAGTCTAGATTGAATATGTGGTAGCTCTCTTTCAATGTACTCTGATAAACTATCTCTGAATTATCTTCAGCAAAATTATATTTGGAAGTGTTATTAATGATTTTTAATAATTTGGCCATTCTGTTTAGATACTTTTAATTGGAAAGGGCACAGATATGGATCTTTTCCAGGTATTGGCCTAGTAGCTGGGTTCTAAATTACTGACATAAAGGAATGAGTGCTCTCAGCACTGCCTTCTATTTTGGCAGCACCTCAGTTGGCATTCCATCAATTCCTGAAGACTTGTTTTTCACTTTCAATGCAGCTTTGACTTTTGTCTTCAAGACCATCCATACTTGATCACAGGCTACTTCTTGAAATGATTGAATGTTGACCAGGTTTTTTTTATACATGGCCTTTGTTTATTCCTTCCATCCGTTTGTTTGTTTGCTTGTTTTTTAAATCGTTTTATTGGGAGCTTTCACAGATATAGTAACATTCCATAGATCTATCACATCAAGTAGTGTTGTACAATTGCTACCCCGATTTGTTTCAAACCATTTCTTTCTTCTTGAACTCCTTGATATCAGCTCTCCTTTTTCCCTTCCCTCTTCCACTATACTCCTGAAGAACCCTAACTCCTTTTTAAAACTATAATAGTATTTATTTTTCGCCATATCTTACACAATCTAATATATCCATTAAAATACAATTCTGTTGATTGATCCCATCGAGTGGAGTTATACAGTCAACATTGCTAACACTTCCCCGTGTCCCCTTCCTCACCTTCCTTCTCTTATCCCATAATCTCCGAGACCCATTATTCCTGTTACTATTTCTATTGGATTAATGGTCTTGACTTTCATGTATCAAATGATCTAAAATATACATATGAATATATGGAAATCCAACATGATTAATGAGGTAAAACAGATGCTTCCTATGTTCTTTAATATTTTCCCCATAGAATCCTTCAAAATACCAACTTGAGGCTTGAATTTATCTTTAGTGATCTTAGATTGTCACATACTAAGCATATTCTCTGCAGTTGGCTTTCTAACTCCAGGGCTTTACTCATTTCATTATAATGTGTTACTTTTTCTCTCTGAGCTAAGTTTCAATATATTCCTCCTTCACTTTACTTCCTATTCAAGAGCAAGTTTTCATATTCTCTTCCAGTATCCACATTGGTCTTTTATTTCTTTACTATCCTTTTAGTGATCTTTGCTTTTTTCATGTATGAATCACCATGCATTCTATTTCATTTTCTATGACTTCTTAATGTCATCTCAGAACTGTTTTGGTCTTTGAACATGGTATTCAATGCATCAAAGCTGTTCTTGAGCTGGCCTCTAAATTGAGTCAGGATATATTCATGGTCATATTTTGGCTCTCATGGATTTGTTTGATTTTTCCTCAGCTTCAATCTGAATTTGCATATGAGCAATTAATTGTTTCTGGTCTATTCTATAATCTGCCCTTTATCTTCTTTTGGCTGATGATATTGAGCTTCTACATAATCTCTTTCCATCGTCATCATCAGTATGATGACCATGTATCTCATCTTGTGCGGTCTACTCATTGTTGAATAGATCTTTAGGTTGTTGAGAAGGGCAATTGCATGGAGGAAGTCATTGGTCTTATATAATTCTGTCTTGTGATCTCCAGCTGTGTGTCTAACACCAAGATCATATTTCCCAACTAATGATCATTGTCTAGATTGAAATTGTCAAGAATTTCATCTTGCTTGAGTCCACAGCAGTCAAGAGATCAAAGGGCATATTACATTGGGTAAATCTGCTGCACAATAATTCTTTTTTTTTTTCACATGTGGCAGCGAGTACTATCAAATTCCAGTCATTGAGGTAAGCTCTACTGGTGACAATAATTCTTTAAAGTATTGAAATGTAAGGATGTTCCTTTGAGGACTACATTGAGCCTGACCCAAACCGTGGTATTTTCAATTGCCTCATATGCATGTAAAAGTTGGACACTGAAAAAACAAAGGAAGAATCTATTCATTTGATTTATGGTGCTGGTCAAGAACACTAAAAGACCATGAACTGCCAAAAGAAAAAACAAATCTTTCTTGGAAGAATTTCAGGCAGAATTCCCCCTAGAAGCAGAGCTTGTGAGACCCGTCTCTGGAGAAGTCCATCGTGCTTGGTAAAGTAGAGGGCGGTGAGAGAGAGAGAGGGCCACCACAAGATGGATGGACTCAGTGGCCACCACAGGAGGCTCAACCAGAAGAACAATTGTGCAGATGGTGCCGGACTGGCAAGTGCTCAGTTCTGCTTTAATCGGTCACTAGGAGTGAGAACAGGCCCCAGGGCCCCTAACAACAATAAGAACATTTCATTTCCAAATTTCACATTCCAAACATAAGTAATTGAACCTTTATTATGAATGCACCAGGGTTGCATATTTGATCAATTTCAGAGTGAAGCAGTTGGTAAAATTGTTCAATATAATCATCATTGGCTGTAGTAGTTGGAAAATTTGAATACCAGTTGTATTAACTTATCTGTCTTATAGGCAAATAGTGGGACCCCTATCACTGACAGCATAGTACTTAAAGATAGAATATGAAATGTTCCTTTTGAATGATAAATGCATAGTGATTCCTCTTGAATTTGGCATTCCTAATAGTAGCAGAAACAGGAGCCAGCATTGGAAACACAGTGGTGTTGATTGCAGCCCAGATGATGTAAAACTGAGAGCTTGGAAGGAAAGAGTCTGGCTGGTAGAGGGAGCCTGCCTCTGTGCACTTAGCTGGGGCCCTGAAGGTTCTGACCACAGAGCTGGAGCTGCCCGCCTTGTGCTGATTGATGCTTACAGCAGAGTAACTTGCCTTTGGGAAATCATTAACAAGTTTGAAGAACTCTGTAACATGTTCTGATCGAACAACTAAATCCTGAGCATTTTTTGCTTGCATTGTAAATTCTTTATAAATCCCATAATGCTGAGTATTGTGTGTGTGGCCACTGCAGTGAATCAACCTAGCAACCGAAGGACAGTGTGATGTGTGGCAGAGAAGTTGCTGAGTCAGAATGGATGCAATGATATCTATTAGTTTGAGGTTCCTATCATGAAGGAGTCCTGCTGTTGCAATGGGCCAAGCATTGGGCTAGGAATCAAAAAGGTCATGGCACTCCGTGGGAAAAAGTTCAGTCTGCTTCCATAAGGATTTTCATCTTTGGGAACCACTATGAAGCAGTTCTATTCTGTCGACACTGTGAGTCAGAATCAACAGAATCGGGTTTGGTTTGGGTACCACTGAAAAGAAGACTTTCCTTTTGTTGTGGTAGTGAGTGCGTCCCAGTGTAGAGTGGATCTGAAACCTCGTCTTCTCTGATTGATAAAGAAAGGGCAAACTAAAAACAGATACCAAACCAAAGGAAATTCACTGCCATTGAGTTGATGCAGACTCAAAGAGACCGCATGGAACAGGGGAGAAATGCCCTGGTGGATTTTAGAGACTTTTACTCTGCGTGGGAATAGAAAGCCTCCTCTGTCTTCCTGACACTGACACACATGAGAGAAATCCGAAGACACAGGATGAGAGAGATGCGTGTATCAGCCCAGAATGACCAAACAATGCAGTGAGCTAGGAGGCATGAAGTTTCTCCTAGAGCTGACACCCTGAAATTAAACTTTCTGACCACCTTAAGGTGAGAGAATAAGTTTCTGACTTTCAAGCCACCTGCACAGGGTCTTTCTATTATGGAGTGCTAGGGAATGCTCTCTCTCTCTCTCTCTCTCTCTCTCTCTCTCTCTCTCTCTCTCTCTATATATATATATATATATATATATATATATATATATATATATATATATATATATATATATATATATATAATTATATTTATATACCACATGGGTAGATCACATATGTATTAGGGTTTAAACCAAAATTCAGATTTGGTTTTTACCTGAACTTCAATTCTATGCTATTTCCTCTAGTGCTTTGCAACATACAACCCTTCTATACTCTGACTTCCGAATCGGAATCATCTGCCATGATTTTTATCCCACCTCCAAATGGCTAGATACGTATCTCTAGAATTTGGGCAAGAAAGTGAATTTGCAGCAAGCTCCACAGTAACTTGTTATCTTGTGGACTGGAACTTTGAGCACCACTGATGTCGTCGATGTCTCTGCTCAAATCCAGACAAAGTGGGTGCCTGCAGAAGTACGCATCCCAGAGATGGATGACCATATTCGAGAGACGTCGGAGGGGACTGCACATGATAGATGGGAAAGGAAGCTGTTGAATCTGATAACCTCGTACAGTCCGGCCACAGGATGCTGTGATTTTATAATTCAACCTTTTCAAATTTACCAAATACCTAAATGGGGAGACATTTTAGTGCTTCTCTGGAGCAACAACCATTCGCCTTGGTTTCTAGAGAGAGACTGGGTTTGAAGTCTCGGGAAAGAACATGCTATCAAATCCAAACAGTGGCTGTCTTCACTGAACAATGATGATAGCTCTTTGACTTCTGAAGGTTCTTTGTCCTCGTACGGACACCCCTGAGTTTTATCTCTCTTCCTCCTGCTACCTTTCGACTGAAGACAAGATCCAAGGTCTTCTGCTACATCTTTTCTTCTCCAACGGGGCTGCAGACTGCATCCTAGATCACGACTGAATCAGAAATACATTTCTGTTACAGGTGAGGTTAAAAATCTTCTAGGGAAATAGATGTGTGTGTGTGTGTGTGTGTGTGTGTGACATTTGAAAAGCCTGCTTCTGAGCAGCTGTTGCCAGTTGAAAGGCCATCTCTCAAGGCCAGAAGCCTTTTGATATTGAAATGTTTACATTGCCTGACAGGACACAAACATTTGTCAGTCAGGGATTGAACCTAATACTGCTGAGCTACAGGAAAGGCAGGACCACACTCCAGCTACCCTCAGCTCAGAATAAATGCCAGTTCTTCCAAAGGGATATTTAGAGCCTGAATCCCAGGATGAGTCAGACCCAAGTGTTCTTATTTAGATAATAGTGAAATCAGGCCTTAGAGAATTGTTAGTCAGCAAAACTCAATTTTGGTAAGGTCATGCTCGGGGAAAGAAAATGCAGAGCTATGAAACCAGATTTAGGCCTGTCAGGGAGTAAAAGAAGCAAGATGTAGAGGAAGAGTCAAGCTCTTCTCCTCCTGCCTCATGTCAATCGAAGGGAGCCGTGCAAGCTGCAGAAAGAACAGGGTCTGCTCAGGTATCAAACTTCCACGAACCTCTCCCAAACTATTAATTAAATCTCAAAACATTACCTTCCATTGGCTGCCCCCACAACTCAGTCTACTTCCTTTCCACCAAACGGCTGTGTTTTTCTTCATTGCCCCTAGCCCCTCCTTCAGCAAGCCTTTGCCATCCACAGGCAAAAATAACTCAAACCAAATCCACTCCCTTCAAGCCAATTCTGACTGCTAGTACTGCACCTGTGGGTTGCCCATCTCTTTCCCCAGGGAGAACTGCTGACCTGGCAGCCCAAAGCATAACCCACTGAGCTACTAGGATGCCCATCAGCCCTAAAGGCCACAAGCAGCTGGTTCTACACCCCAGGTAGGACCTGCACCTTCTGCTCTTGTAGAGTTCCCTCTGGTTGTAGTGCAGTCTCTTCAACGTGAGGGTGGATATAAAATGGGGCTATGCTAAGGCAAGGAAACGATTCTGTGTCATCAATGGGGGGCACAGGACATGATACCCTTGGCAAAATCCTTAGTGGTGAATATAGCCAAAGTGCGAGCCCAGTGCAAACTAAGGGCTTTAATTAATAAAGAACCCTAGTAGCTCTGCTGGGTAAGTGTTGAACTGCTCATTTCAAGGTGAGCAGTTCAAATCACCCAGTGTTCCTCTCCTGTAAAAAGTTATAGCTAGGAAAATCTATTTAGGGTGGCTGTAAGGTCTAATGGACTCATGGCAGTAGGCTTTGGAGTCTTGTTTAATAATAATGTATCGAGGTCTGTTCCCCAATTGTAACAAATGCAAGTGGAGCTTGTGATCATGATTGTTACCAGGGATTGGAGATGGGGCCCAGGTGAGTTTTTCAGTTAGCAACATCCACCTAGGAGTGTGGATCCAGTCTCCTTCTTGCCGACATTCTGTAACTCTTTCTTAAAGGTTGTCTTTAAAACCTGTCCTTTTCTCTGGCCAAAGAATGCAGGAAGGTCTCAGGAATGACTATTTGCTATGAAATTGTTTGTCCTTCAACCTGTCTCTTACGTAGAGGATAAGGGCCGCAAGACTGGTTTGTCAGACATTTGCTCAGCACGGAAACAGGTGCCTGGCAGCACCTTGGTGCTCTCTTTGATTGTTCTCAGGCCTGAGGCTTCAGCCAAAATGTTAAGATCACAAGAAAAGCCTCACTCAAAATCTTATTTCAACAACGTTCAGAAATTCAAGGGGTTGTGTTGGTGCTGCCGTTGGTTGGAGCTCCGTGGGGGTTGTAAAATAAGCAGTTGGCTACCAACCAAGGAATGCAGTAGGACAGACACTGATCTAGGAGCTGTACGCAGCTGCGATAAAAGCAAATTCTGTGCAGCCCGTAGGTGCTGGGGAAAGCTCAGCGAGCAAAGGCATGAAGAAGTGGCTCTGTGTATGAGAGGTGGTTGGAAGTAGATTTCTTTATGCTCTAGTTTTTAAATAAAAAACTTGGGAGCGAAAACATTAAAACCAAAAATACACTGCCATTCAGGCCATTCAGATTTATTGCCCCCTAGAGGACAGAGTGGAACTGCCCCTTCAGATTTCTGAGCCTGCAAATCTCTACAGAAGCAGCGACCTTATCTTTCTCCTGCAAAGTGGTAGGTTCCAACCTTGCAGTTGATAGCCCACTGTGTAACCCACTGCCCTTCCCACCAGGGAAGGAAGGGCAATAGGAACCCTACTATCAGGGGGGGAAGGTTTCAAAGCTGAGAAGTTGTGTCCCTTTCCTGTGGCTACCACACCAGGTCTGTGCCTCCTGATAAGCCAGAGGCTATAATGAAAATACTCCGCATCTCCCGCAGCAACTCCTGCCACAGGGCCATCCGAAAGCATCTGGGAGGAGCAGCAACATAAAGAAGAGCCCGCAAGGCTTGGGATAAGATGAAAGCAGAGGGTGTTCTAATGGGGGCTCAGGGCAAGTCAATAGGTCGAGAATATTAAGACATCAGGAACAGGCCTGAGGATCAGGATTGTAAGAAAAGATGGAGCTCAGTGATAGCCTGAAAGTAAAGGCTATGATGGTTGGAGATCTCATGGCCACCTCCCACCACCCCCACCCACCCCAATGCCCCCACCAGAGGGCAGGAGGCTACAAAGACTTCTGCCAAACCAGGGGAAAGAAGAGAAGGCATTGGGAGAAATAGAATGTATGTTGTAGTTACCCCAAAGAGAGGCAGACTTAAATACAATGAGTGAATGATCTTCATTCACACAACTTAGTTCCAAATCAGGAAGGAAAAAAAACAGGTGGGGTGAGGGTGAAGCATGAGCTAATTTGAAATGAGATCTAAAAGTATCTCTGTGTACAACACATCATATAACTAAGCAAAGTCACTCCATTGAAGACTAGATGGGCCATGAAAACGTGCCTTAGAGTGCAAATTGATTTTATACTGAAGCTAGATATTCACACTGTACTCTTCGCCTTCTATCAAAAAGCGTACTTTCTAGGCCCACCCTAGGCTCTTTGGGAGCATGTAAGAAGGAAGCATTTCGCCAACACATTTCTTTGGAGAGGGTGAATTCTGCCCTCCCAGAGCCAAGTCATGCAAGCAAAGCCAAAGCCCAAATCTCTAAATAGTATGTTCCTTAAATTCATTACCATCTATTTGGAAACACATTCTCTTTCTCTCTCTCTCTCTCTCTCTCTCTCTCTCTCTCTCTCTCTCTCTCTCTCTCTCTCTGTCTCTCTCTTTAATCACTTTATTGGGGGCTCATACAACTCTTATCACAATCCATACATACGTACATCAGCCATTAACACACATTCTTATCCATTCAAACTGGCATCAGAATTCTTGGAAGGCTCCTAACTCTCATTTGTAACCACCGTGATCTGCTCCCTGGGTACAGAGGCAGCATTAGGTCGTGAATGATCAAGGAGGTGCTAAAGTCCAGACTCTTGGGCCAAACCCCGAGTGTATAATTTTCTAAATGTGAGATCCAGGGCAGATTATTTAAATTTTGTGTGCCTCCACTTCCTTTTCCTGAAAAAAAAAGTAAGGGGATGTCTTCTCTCTCTCTCTCTCTCTCTCTCTCTCTCTCTCTCTCTCTCTCTCTCTCTCTCTCTCTCTCTCTCTCTCGCTCTCTCTCGTGAATTATAAGTCTTCAACAAGCAGGCAGGAGGATGTACACAGGAGTGAGTGCTCCGTCAGAGCAGAGAGTCAAGTTCCGTTTGGAAAGCCACACGATGGGGATGTTGCATTGGATTGGGTAACTCCTGAGACACTTGCCACCTTTTTTTTCTTAAAGAAAAAAGCTCAGTACTAAAAAAGAAAATCTACTTGGAGATAAACCCAAGTGATGGCTATCATTTGGAAAAAAGAGGCCAAAGATATATTATCTAATATACACTTAAAAACTGACATAGAAATAGGCAAGTCTTTCTTGCCATTGCTTCTGTAGCTAGAAAGTCATGGAGAATATAATGGATTTAAAGTCAGGACCGGAACCCCTACATTAATGTAGGTGGTTTGGCCTTGTTCAAATCAGGTAACAGATATGGTTTGCAGTTTCTTCACTTCTAAAATGGAAATAAACTTGTTTTCTCCAAACGATATTCATAGGATTAAATGAGCCAAAGTAAAATTGCTTTGAAAATGGTAAATCACTGTAGGAATGTGGGTATTATTATTACCAAAGCGTAGATTATGCCATACATCACTTGTTTTGAAAATCACAGATGTAGCCTCAGACCCTGGCACTGACGAAGCCTTTGTTTTCAACGTCCTAATGGGTGTTAGAGCTGGAAAAGCTGCCATTTCAAAGCTCCCTGCATTTTCCTCTGCTGCTCAGGGGTGACGACTTGATTTACCTTCAAGGCAGGCAGCACTTTTGTTCTGAAATAAATAAACAAAGAAAACCTGGGCCTTGCCTGTATTTAGACAAATATAAATCTGGTTCTTCTTCTTTGTTCCATGATAGTGAGATCATCCTCAGCCTGACTATAAAATCTCAGAGGAGTACGTCATTTTTTTCTAAGCTACATCAACTGGGTACTTTTTAAAAGCACATCTTCTCTCAAATATCGGTGAAAAGTACACTTATTCTATATCGAGAGAATATATGCATACCACCCATGCTCCTTATAGTACCCACATGCTATTTTATTAATGAGAGTAGAAATATATAAACCGTTTATAATGACAACTGTTTAAGAGAAATTAGGCAATATAGAGTGCTATGTGACTCTATAAGAATGAGACTGTACTTAGTCTAAGTGGAGTTGACCAGGGGCACTCATGAAGAAAATTTTAAGCTAAGCCTTGCAATTTAGATGGGAATGATGCAGGTGGAAGGCAGAGTGTCTCATTGTTGCTTCTGGGAGAATAAATAGGATTTCCAGGTGAGCAGAACTCTCAGTGAGTTTGCGAGCTCTTTGCTGAGAGAGTATCGAGAGAGGGGATCCAAGAAAAAAAATAACGATAGTAAGGCAAGGTATGCAGGCATGTGGTTGTGTCCTGTTGGGGACACTGCTGTGAGGAGAACAGCATTAGGCTCAACGTAGCCTGGACCTATGATGCTGTGTCTGTGGCATTGCTGAGCATAGTCTTCTTGTTGGTTTCATGATAGTAATGCCTTCATTTGGGGACCAACAGCAATTCTCTTTCTGAACAGAATTGGATTTTTACCTAAAGAAATAGATCATCAGATTGTACCAGCCTATGAAGATTAATGCTGGGACAGGAAATAGAGACCCAGTATCATCCCAGCACAGTACAGACAGGTAATGTGCTAAATTGGAAGCTGGGAGGTTTGAGTCTGCCCAGAGGCACCTGGAGTGAGCAGGCCAATGATCTAGTTCTGAAAAGTCAGCTGTTGAAAACTCCATGGAAATCTAACTGCTCTGACAAGACATGTCCTCGTCACAGGTCAGAATCAACTTTGCGCTCACTGGTTCTGTGTATGTTTAACTCAAGGGTAGCCTTTGCTAGAGTTTGAAGCTGAGACTAACCACAGGTAGAGTTGCCACAAGTTGTGTTCTGTGATATATATCCCCTTTCTTTTCTCATCTTTCACTATATTCTTACCGGAATATGAAGCCTGGTCACAGTTGAATCTTACAAGGGGATGGAATGGTCTATGCCATACTTAGGAAGGTGTGAGAAAAGGGAGAGTTTCTTCAGTGAGCCTGAAGCACCAGCAGCACAGGATCACCCAGGGAGAGAACCTGTGCCCAGTGAAACTGAGGACAGGGTGATCGGGAAATCACAAGGTGATGTGAAAATAAAGATAGAGGGATGGGTTCTCTTTCTGAGCAGCAACCGTCCATCAGAAAGAGTAACAAGGAGAGCACCAGACAACCAATAGAGGGCAATTAGCACAGTAGTGCTTAAGTTATTATAAATTTGACATTCATTTTTTTCTATGTGTTCTTGTGTGGGATGGTTTCAAGAACAGAACATTTAGGTCTCATATAAAACAACTATTCATAGAAAAGACACTGTAAGTCTCACTGTCCAGACAGCATAGAACATGCAATTCTTGCTCAGATTTTGAAAATTACTCTGGCATTAAAACACACCTTAAATTTGGGAAATATGCAGTTATGAACAATAAAATCTTATCTCTAAAGGAAAAGATTCCACCTTAAGCAGACATGGCGAAGAATCATTCTTCTTTGCCCACATGCCAGGAAATGCAGTTGGTAAAGTCTACTTCTCCAAGGTGACCCCAAGTACCTGTGATACACTTACAAACGCAGCACATGTTTCTGTCTCAACATTCCTGATGTTCCAACTACTTTTGATATCGATGGCCCATCAATGCTCAATAAAAGAAGCCCGGTTAATACATCAACTCTTGAATTTATATTCCAGTTAAGCATAAAATAATTCATAGTAGAAAAGATGAGAAATGAGCAAGAGGCTAGCCCTTGTAATCACACAAGTCTAGGTTCAAAGTCAGGTTCTACCAAATATCTGCTCTGTGATCTGAAGGTTAAGGGAATTGACCCACATCTGCCTATTTCTAAAATAGAAACTGTGATAACTCTTTCAGAAAATTGTTGTCCAGATCAAGAATCATTAAAAGGATTATGGAAAAAGGATTGGTCTTGAGTAGATGGTCAGGATATAGTATCCAGTCCCTGTGTATTCAGCCTGGGACATTTTCAGCTAGATCTTCCGTTGTGTAAGTCCAAGTCCAGCACAATGGGTATAATGCTTCCTTTAGTGAAGTGTCAATAACGCTGGCTTGGTTGATGTTGTCATGTTCTGTCAGACTGGCTCTGACTCACAGGCGCGCCATGCGCCACAGAACAAACCCCAGCCCTGCCCTGTGCCAGCCTTACAATCATGTGCAAGCCCATTGTTTCAGCTACTTTGTTGTTCCTCTTTTGGGAAGGACTTTCTCCTTCATTTGACCAATCAAGCCATGTTTTTCCAAGGAATTTTCTCTTGTGATAACATGTCCAATCCATGTGGAACTGAGTCATGCCAGTCTCCCTTCTAAAGACCATTCTGGAAGTACATTCCTCTAAGACAGGTTGGTTGAGCTGCCCTTCCATGGCAATTTCAATAATCTTTACCAACACCGTCATTCAAATGAATCCAATCTTCTCCAGGTTTAATTATTCATTGTCCACGTCTAAATAATGTTGGTCAGTTTATATTTAGGGAAACAGCATTAAACTAAAGCAATTGAAGAATACTGAATCCAATACTGAATCAACAAGATGATTGCTTTTGTTCTCTTTTTCCTAATATGTTTAAGGGAAAAAAAAAACAAACAAAAGAAATAAGTGGTGTGTCCCCCTCCCCTGCCCCCCTCTTTCATTTGATGTACCCAAGACTCTAGCCAAAGCCTGGGCCAAAAAAAGATAAAGTTTCCTTTGGCTGTGTGTAGTGTTTGCAATATTCACCACAATTCCAGTCCATTGATTCTGTTTCAGTCTCCTTATTTATTGTGGAACTTTCACATATATGTGAGGCCTTTGAAAATACCACGGCTTGGGTCAGGCTCACCATAACTCTCAAAGGAACGTCCTTGCTTTTCGATGCTCGAAAGAATTCTTGTGCACCAGATTTATCCAATGAAACAGTCTTTCCATCTCTTGACTGCTGTTTCCATGATCAATGAATATGGATCCAGGAAAAACAAAATCCTTGACAACTTAAATCTTTGCTCCATTTATCACGATGTTCCTATTGACCCACTTGTGAGGATTTGAGTCTACTTTATAGTGCACTGTGATCCACACTACAGGCAATCATCCTTGATCTCCATCAGCAAGTGGTCCAAGTCCTCTCACTTTCAGCAAGCAAAGTTATATCATTTAAGCATCACAGGTTATTAATAAGCCTTCCTCTAATCCTGATGCTGCACTCTGCTTCATACATCTTCATACAGCCCCACGTGTCTGTCTGTTTGTCATACTCTAGTGACCTGTGTCCCTGCGATGCTGGAATGGATGTCACTGGTATTTCAAAAGCCAGCAGGATCACCCAAAGTTTATATGAATGCTATTTTTGTCATGTTTAGGTCAAATCAATTTTGAATCTGAATAACTATATGTAAGCACATCAGGAGAATTTTAATGTTTGATCCACTTGTTGTTGTTATCATGTCAAAACATCTTGTGGAGCATCGTCCTCTATTTAGCCTTGACATATATACACACACAAGGAGCTTTCCTTTTAAAGAAGTTTCCCACAAACTTTTAAAGTTATCTTTTAAAAACAAAAGGGGCCTTCAAAACATTCAAAGGGAATTCTATTGTCTTTCATTTCCATTTGCCCTTGCATTTTTAAAGCCCTCAATGTTTGTGCAAATATTTTTACATATAATTTATGTAAGTACGTACGTGCATGAGTGCACACCCATGTGTATATGTGTGATGTGTTTATGAAGGAGTCTATATTTTTCTCAGTATATTTTATAGCTGCACTGGTTTTGCTTCTCTAGAGAAGGCAGATGAAGATAATATAACTTTTTTAAAAATTAAGAACTATTCTTTAAACATATCACAAGAATATGAGTAGCTACTGTATCGACAAAGAGAAAATAGTCACAAATGCATATCTGATATAAGACTTGTATGAGAGGGCATCAAAAATATTATGGGGAAAATTGATTTGTTTAAGTCTATTTTTCCATGAAATGTTTGATGTCCTCTCGTATAGGACACCTATAAGCCAAAAAAAGTAGATCATCCAATTAGAACAAAACAAAGTTAAAAACCTTGAAAATTTTGAAATGACATCACAAAAGACAATACTTACTACTCTAGTAGCCAGAACAAATAGCAAAGTAATCAAGCTCATGATTGATCAGAAGAATTCAAATTCAAACAATGAGACATTAGTATACATTCACAAGAATGGCTACGTCACGATGAGTGGCAATATTTAGTGGCAGTATTTAGTGGGATGCCAAGCAACTGGCATATACATACATCACTGATGGAAGTATAAATACCCCTTTGTATCCATTTGTAAAATTGGTTTATATTTACTAAAGTTGTAAACATGTGTCTCTTTTATAATCTGGCAATTCTATATATTAAGTATATATTTAGAATAAATGAATGTATATATCCTCCAAAAGATACATACAAGAATGTTCATAGTAGCTACATTCATAGACACTAGAAACATAAATAACTCAGATGTTCATTAATATGAAAATCAATATATATTGTTGTATTATTACTGAAAGTTTTAAACATAAAATAACAAACCATTGATACACACAGATAAATGGGCTAATACAAAAAAAAAACCACAAAGAATGAATGAAACCTGACACAAAACAGAGCAAGCTATATCATTCCATGAATATAAAGTTTAAAAATCAAGCTAATCTATAGAAGTCCTGGTGGTGAAGTGTTGAACTGCTGGCTGGAAGGTCAGCAGTTTGAAACCACCAGCGGCTCTGTGGGAGACAGTTGAGACTTTCTATTTCTATCAAGCATTACAGTCTCGACTGGATTGCAGTAAGTTTGGTTTGGTTTATAGTGATAAAAGTTGACTAGTTGTCACCTCCAGAAAAAAATTAGAAGGGGCATTAGGCAGATTGTCTTGGTTGGCGGAAATATGTATACCATACTTTTTTTCCAGAGTGATAGCTATAAGGATATGTACATTTACACAAAGTATGTGAACTCCATATTGGAAAGTTGTGTGCAGACTTCTGTCTGTCTAGACAGATAGATGGACACACAGATACAACCAAAGCTATCATCATTAGGAGGAGAAAGTGGCTAATTGGAAACTGAGGTTCCAAAAGATATCTGCTGTGTCATTGACCATGCTTAATTTCCTGTTTACACCTCTACCTATCCTCACAAACTCCTGTAAATGAAATCAATTCACCACAAAAGGTTAAAAATTCAGCCAACTGGTCAAATATTGTAGTTGGGTTGTTCATTTTGCTTGGCATTATCCACCATTGGTTTTGACCAATCTATATTCTGTCATACATACATGTACGGGCATGTCATCATACCATAAATATGTCATATATGGCCACAAAGTAAATAAAATAATTCTAGTTTATTGCTAACCCTAGCTTGAAAAAATGCATTTCTTTTTAAAAGAGAGTAGAAAAACAACTCTGTTAATAATATTAAGTCCTGCTCAGTTAGAACCTGAGCTTTAGGAGTGCTGTCAGTTATGACTCACAGCAAATCTATATATGATGTTGAAGGAAAAATCTTAACAGAAAGAGCCTATGCACTTAGCAGACCGACACCTGATCTACCGTGCCACCATCGAGAGATGGAGAGCGTAAGTCAGCTCTATGCACGCAAGCTCGTTTCTGCTAATTTCTCTAATTCTGTCCCAAACAAGATGTACAGCAAGAGACCCCAGTGACCATGGGGCCAGGAGATGAAAGTGCTATCCTGAATCTAGCATCTGCAAGTTTGGGGATGGACCCTTACCTAGTAAGATGCATCTCCTGACCCATACTAGCTCATTGATAGTATTCCTACTTCTTACTTCAGAAGACAATGAAGAGTCTACCTGGTGGGATCCCTGAAAGCATGATAGCTAAGAGCTCCTCTAATTTGGAAGACTTCTCTATTTTCATATCCATGACTGCTAATATCATATTATAAATTTACTTATTGTCTTTCCAAACCAACACTTCCGGTGAACATTTAGTAACTCCTGCTGCCTGGACTCTGGAGCCGTGGTGGCACTATGAGACAGGCATTGGTTTGAGAAGGACAAGGTTAGCAATATAAAGCCACCAGCCACTGCATAAGAGAAACATGAGGCTGTCTGCTCTTATTAAGATTTCCAGCCTCAGAAACCCTAGGAAGAGTTTCCACAAATTGGAATCAACTCGCTGGGAGTCAATTTAGAGATGCCCCTACTGGAGTTCCTGGGGTGTACAAAGTTGTGTTTGTTGATGACTGGGTCGAAGCATTTGACTGTCTGGATCAAAACTAACTATGGCTGACTTTGAGCAGAGTGGAAATTCCAGAACACTTTATTGCACCCTTGCAAAACTTGTACGTGAATCAAGGGGCAGTTAAGTGAAAAGAACAAGGGAATGGTGCATAGTTTCCTGCAACTGCGGGGTCTATGGTTTCACCATACTTATTCAACCTATATACGGAACAAATCATCAGAGAAGAGGGATTATATGGAGAAGAACGCTGCATCAGGATTGGAGGAAGGCTTATTAACAATTTGTGATATGCTGATGACACGATCTTGCTTGTTGAAAGTGAGGCTACCTTGAAGCAGCTACTGAAGACGATCCAGGATGGTAGCCTTTAGTGTGGACTACACCTCAATGTAAAGAAGACCAAAATCCTCGCAAGGGGACCAGTAGGGAACAGCATGATAAATGGAACAGAGATTGAAGTTGGCAAGGACTTTTTCCCCTCTTGGATCCATAATCAATGCTCACGGAAGCAGCAGTCTTTAGGTAAATCTGCTGAACAAGATTTATTTTGAGTATTGAAAATCAAGGATGCTATTTGAGGACTACAGTGTGCCTGAGCCAACCCATGGTCTTCTCAGGTGCCTCGTCTGCATGTGGAAGTTGGACATTGGCTAAAGAACATGGAAGAAGGAGCCGTGCCTTTGAATTGTGGAGCTGGTGAAGAATATGGAAACTAACCTGAGTAGTCGGGCTCTATCCGTCGGGCATCACCATGAGCTGGATCAACTCAAGTCAGCTCACAGCAGCAACAACGAGCTGCATGATAAAGATAAGGAGCTGCTCTTCAGATCACACAATAAGCTGCGCCTCCACAAAGAGCAAACTTCATCTGAGAAATATTCTCACACATTTAGGAGACTATGCGTTAGACCACCGTCAGCATACAACTGGGAAGATAGTTTCTGCCATTGGGTTGTTTTTCTAAAGCCAATCCCACCCAGCCATCTCAGGGATAATAGATATCATAGCATCTGTGTCCATTCAAGTTGCCCCAAACATAATTAAAATGTCAGAAAATCAAGAAATTCTATCCACTTGCTTTCAGAATGCACTACATTCATTATTTGACAGTGTCGGATGTTCATAGGAGCACCAAAACCTCGGTTAGAAATGAAAGAATGCTACACAGGATATTGGGCTCAGGAAACCAGTGTCCATTGGCAGGTGAACTGGAGCATCGGGGGAATTTTAGACTAAGATTAGAGCAGCAGCTCCACACCCTGAAGGTCAATGTTCTGCCTGCTACTCTGTTAAAATGTGTGAGTTCAGAGGAGGATGTGGGCAAGAGAACAAGAGTACAAGTGAGAGGAAGAGGGAGGCTTGCCCCACCCACATCCATGCGAATGGGAAGGAAATTCTGAGTCGTGAGTCACGGGAGGTTTTAGAAAGTTGAAGTGAAGTGTGAACAGGAAGGCAGAACAGTAGAGGAACCCTCCAATGAGTACCAGTCAGGAACAACTGCCCCACATGGCTCTGAAAGACCCGGCCACAATTTTAGACCACACACCTTAGACTGGAAAATGGTACAGAGAGCATTAGTACAGTGAATTCAGAAATCAAGTGGATGGGATTTCTAGATTTCTTGATATTTAGCCAACGTGCAATAGGACAATGGATTCATGAGGTCATCAGATTCTTAACTGGTGAATCATACTAAATCCAATTTGCTGTCTCCCAAATCAATACCTCTGTGTTAGGCCAGGTTGACTAGGGAACCCAATCCAGAGGCACTCAAATATGTCTAAGAAAGAACATAGTATCAAGAACTGATTATAAATTGAGAAAACATCCCAGGCAAGTCTAATAGAAGTTCATTAAATGCGCTAAGTCCCTCTACAGACTCCCAGGCATGTGCAATGATGCAGAATGAAGGAATATCACAGGTTGGTGGGTGCACAATCCTGTGGATCCCATGGCTGTAGTAGCATCACAGGGCTTGGCAGCAACCAGAATCCGCCAACAGGAAGGTGAAGTCAGAGAGAAAAGGGGGCGTTCCCAGGACCCTCCTTATGAGAAGGCCACACCCACAGGAGGCACCATCAGGCCTGATTGACGGCTTGAATACCACCCCTACAGTTTTATCTAGCTTCGAATTGACATGAAATTTTATAACTACCACAACCTCCTTTCAATCTCTACTCTTTTTGCCTTAGTTTGAAAGCTCATCATATCTTACAGGATTATTGAAAAGCTTCTTAAAAGTTTTTTTCTTTCCAAACACTCTTCTCCACTCATATTCAAAGTTATAGCCATTATGATCTATCTTGAACTAAAATATTACCACATAATTCTTATTAATGTTCTCTGCTCGGTGGGTGGCTGCTGCTTATAGGCTGACATCCAAGCTGTTTGTGGAATGGTCTTACTATGATCTTGGTCTTCATATGAACATGTAACTGTAAAGTGTTTCGTGTGCCATGTTAACTAACCTGAGGCTGATGCTAAGTAGGTAAGTACTCAAAATACATCAGTTCAATGAAGGAATGCATAAAAAACGAGTGTGTGGAGGGATGTCATTGATACAGGCCAGTTCAAATTTCTAGACACATTGTAAGGAATTTTTATTTTGCAGGAGGAGATTGGGAGAACAAGCATCTCCCTGTGACCACATTGTGTGCGCTCCACATTCAGCAATCGTGCAGTTGGGAACAAATACTATTCTGTTGATATATGTTTCCATCCAAATGTTCACTCTAGAGAAGCTTTAATAAGTGGAAAACCTTAAGGCAAGTCTGTTACTTAAGTTTCCTTGTGTTCATATCTACAGCTGGACAGAGATAAACATGACTTTTCCCCACATAAACATGACTCTCAGGGAACAAACGTCCACCTCAATTGATTTCAAACCACAGCTATGGAGAAACTGTACAGTCGCTCATTACTACAGTTGCCATCTCTCCCTTACTCCCAATATATCTTACAGACAGTGAGATTTATTTTCCTGTAATATCAATCTTCCTGCCTCTACCTTCACCTGCTTTAATATTCCCTCTTCCAGTTAACATGGTAACATTTGAATAAGAATATATATTTAACAAGAACTAAAAATGTTTAACCTACACAAAGGAATTAACAAAGATGACATTTTGGAAACATGGGAAACTGTTGTATAGAAAAATGTCAGAGAATGGTCAGAAAAAGAAAGTTTGTCTCACATTACCTTGCCCTTCATTAGTTATTCTTAGAACATTTAGTTATTTATTCTCAGCACGTCTTCTCTGCAAACTATAGAAACGATCTGCTCATGTTTAAAACACAGATGTCATTAACATTGGCAAATTTGCATAATTAGTTCTTACCCAGTCGAATATCATTGTTGCTGTTAGATACTGCTAAGGTGGGGTCAACTCATAGTAACCAACCTGTGTACCACAGAAAATACCACTTCCCTGTCCTGTGCCGTCTTGTTATTGGTGTGCTTCAACCCATTGTTTCCGTCACTGTGTCAATCATCTTACTGACGGCCTTTGCCCTTTATGCTCACTCTCACCATTATTAAGCGTGATTTCCTTCTCTAGAGAGCCATCCCTTCTGAGATCGTGTCCAAGTCTGTGAGATCCCAAAGTCTATTAGCATAACATAGTTCTCAAAACAATGTTTCTACCTCATATTTTAGTGAGTAGCAAATGGGGTCTTAAAAGCTCATGAGTAGCTTAAAGTGAAACTATGGGGCTCTCCTCACCCAGAGGGAAAATGATCGATAAAAATCAAAAGACACCTGAATACAGCCCCATGAACTCAAGGATCAAACAAGCAGTAGTCTCTACAAACCAGAAGTTAGAAGATGGTATCTGGATACCCGTAGCAAGTGTCCTGAAAGAAATCGTAGTAGAGAATATTGGACAGGGTAAAAGAAAAATATGAAAAAAATCTGCAGATCATAAAACAGAGCAGGGTTACTGGTCAGACACAAGTGGAATTCTCATGAGTATGGTTTTGACTTGACCTTCAGGTCTGCAAATGAACTCAGTCCTGCAGGTCAGATTTCAGCCAAATAGTAAACAAGTTGATGGGAGTAACATTAGCATGAGTAAACGTGCACAAGCCTTAGAATAGTCAACCATCTACGGTTGCATTCAGAAAGGTTAGCAAAGAAGGAGGAATGGACACAGGAAGCGCCAGAAGGAAGTGGCATAAGAGCTGGTGCTTCGAGGAATTACAATCAATGAACTAGAACAAAATATGTTTGGTTGCTGGATGTAAAGCTAAGGATCTGCTCTGTAAACATTCACCTAGTGCACAGTAAAACGATTTTAAAAGAATGAAAAGTAGGCAATGGGATTTCTTGCCACCCTTGTTCCTAAGGAACATTCTGGCTAGTGATTTATCAGTGCCCTTGTTCACTGTCTACATTTTCCGTGCATACGAGGTGCATACTATGGTGCGGGTCAGATACGCCATAGTCCTCAAATTGACATCTTTGTTTTTAACACGTTTAGTGCTCTTTTGCAGATTTGCCAAATGTGCTATATTGTTTAATTTCTTGAATATGGGCCTGGTAATAAAAAAATCTGTGCTTGGCTCATCATATTCTCTCTGAATGCTGACATTTGTTTTGAACCCCATCTTTCTGAATGTATCCAAAGCTGCTGTGTTTATGTAGCACAATGAGTGAGATAGGTAATAAAGTCAGAATCGATTGCCTAGTAATAGCCATGATTCTATAGACATTAAAGGGTATTTGTAATTTAGGCCCATAATTTGGCCTAATGCCCTCTCTTGTGTAGCTATTGATTTTTCAATTGTAGGATAGTCCCAGAAAACCTTTCAGAACTAAATCCTGCAAAGAATGGAACAAGTCTGCTCTACAAAAAGCCAAGCCCACAGAAATGCCTTCCTTTCTGAAAGCTACAAGTGCTGTATGGCTTATTAACTCACTTGAAAATTCATCCATGCCTTTCCTGAGCACCTTCAAAAATGAACCGAAATCATATTAAGAAAGTGTCCCGCTGTCAGTGAAGAATTCCATTAGTAAAAATACAGCTGCTCCACTTGACAACCTGCTCCCTGTTGATTCTCTAACTAGAAGGTCCACTAGACTGCCCCATCACGTCTTAACACATGTCCAAGACTGGAATGACCTAGGAACTGTCAATCTGTCGGGAAAATGACAATGGCCTATTGCTTTAAACACTCACCCACTCTCAGGGAGACTATTGACTTAAAAAGTTAAAAACTCCCACCGTTGGAATGATTCCATTTCTAGGGACTCCTATAGGACAGACTAGTAGTGCCTTTGTGGATTTCCAAGGTTGCAAATCGTTAGGGGAGCAGGCAGCTTCATCTGTCTTCGAAGGAGTGGCTGGAGGGTTTGAACCACCAACCTTATGCTTATCAGCCCAACACACAATCCACGATGCCACCAGAGATCCCTATACTGATGGATAGACCCCCTATTTGTGGTTTACAGGTTTTTGTAAATCTTTACTGTAGCAAACAGCCTCATCCTCTACTTAATTTATCAACTATTTCTTTATTTAAAAACTACCTTGTCCACTTCCTTTCTCCCAGCGAGTTCTTTAAAGGGCTGATTCTTTGGTATGGATCATTTAAGAATCTTAGGAAAATCCCTTATCCTGAAAGGACATTACCTTTCCTTAAACATGCCTGATATGCTCTATTCTTCTATAATACTGCAGTCACACTGCAAGCTTCTTGACTATTTAGATAAACAATAAGTAAACTGTGTAAGGTCACTGATTCAGTGCTAAGTAGCTCTGTATGGTTTCATTCTTACTGGTCCTATTTTATATTTATCTAAATGAACCTGTATCCGATTTTTATGTGCATAAGCTTTTGACTTTCTTAAGACATTTAAAACACAGGTAAAAGACAAACTCACATTCTGGCATTACTGATGTCAAACTCTGTGACCTCAGGTATGTGCCATTTTCTTCCTGAATGTCCTCGTCTATATTAAATTCTACCCTAACTAATATAAAAAGTTGACATATAAGGTTTCACATATTTGGCTTTAAGAAGGGGAGGTGGGGAAAAGTAAGGGGGGAACCAACAAGCTCAGGGACAAGAGAACCACAAGTGACCTAAAATCAATGCCGATGAGGGCATAGGATGCCTGATGTTGCTTGACCAAGTGCAATGTAGCCAAGAGGAATTCATGGAAGCTGAATGAAGGTCTAATATGATAGCAGGACAAGAGGAAAGTAAAATAAAACAGAGGAAAGAACTAGGAGGTAAAGGACATTTATAGAGGTATAAATATAATCATGTGCATATGTCAGTATATTTATATATAATGATAGGGACATAGATCTATGTACATATATTAAATGTTAAATATTAAGATAGGAGGCAGATATTGGGTCTCTACTCAAGTACAGCCTCAATGCAAGAACACTTTTTTCTTTTTTTTAAATCATTTTATTGGGGACTTGTACAACTCTTATCACAATTTATATATACATTGAGTGTGTCAAGCACATTTGTACATCTGTTGCCATCATCATTCTCAAAGCATTTGCTTTCTATTTGAGGCCCTGGTATCAGTTTCTCATTTTTTCCCTTCCCTTCCCTTCCCATCACCCACTCCCTCATGAAACATTAATAATTTATAAATTATTATTATTTTGTCATGTCTTACATTGTCCAATGTCTCCCTTCACCCACTTTTCTGTTGTCCATCCCCCAGGGAGAAGGTTATATGTATATGCTTATAATTAGTTACCCCTTTCTTGCCCACCTTCCCTTCACCCTCCCAGTATCACCACTCTCACCACTGGTCAGGAGGCATTCATCTGTCCTGTATTACCCCTGTTTCCAGTTCCTATCTGTATCAGTGTACATCCTCCGGGCTAGCCGGATTTGTAAGGTAGAATTGGGATCATGATAGTGGGTTGGGGGAAGGAAGCATTTAAGAACTAGAGGAAAGTTTTATGTTACATCATTGGTTCACTGCACCCTGACTGGCTCATCTCTTCCCCGTGACCCTTCTGTAAGGGGATGCCCAGTGGCCTGCAGATGGGCTTTGGGTCTCCAATCTGCACTCCCCCTCATTCACTATAATGTGATTTTTTGTTCTCTGATACTTTCAAAACCTCGTAATCACACAGGCTGGTGTGCGTCTTCCATGTGGGCTTTGTTGCTTCTGAGCTAGATGGCTGCTTGTTTACCTTCAAGCCTTAAGACCCCAGATGCTATATCTTTTGTTAGCCGGGCACCATCAGCTTTCTTCACCATGTTTGCTTATGCACACATTTGTCTTCAGTGATTTTGTCAGGAAGGTGAGCATTCTGAGATGCCAATTTAATAGAACAAAGTGTTCTTGCATTGAGGGATTACTTGAGTGGAGACCCAATGTCCATCTGCAACCTTAATATTAAACCTATAAATATATGCACATTTGATCTATTTCCCTATCATCATATATAAATATATTTGCATATGTGCATGCCTATATTTAGATCTCTATAAATGCCCTTTGCCTCCTAGTTCTTTCCTCTATTTCCATTTACTTACTCCATGTCCCACTATCATGCTCACCCTTCATTTGGATTTCAGTAATTCCTCTCGGTTACATTATCCTTGATCACGCCCTACCAGGCCTCCTACACCCTCCTCGCCACCGATTTGGATCACTTGTTGTTCCCTTGTCCCTGGGTTTATTAACACCACTTCCTTTCCCCCACCTCCCCCTCTTCATGTCCCCTCGAAACTGTTGGTCCTGTTGTTTTCTCCTCCAGATTGTTTATCCAGCCTATCTTATCTAGATAGACCTGTAGAGATAATAATATACACAAAAACAAGACAGAGCAAAATAAAGCAACAACAAAATAATGACAGGGAAAAAAAGGCCTGTAAATAGTTCAAGGTCTGTTTCTTGATCTTTAGGAGTGTTTTCTGGTCAAGTCTGATGGAGTACCAGGCCCTGGCCCCAAAGTCTATTTTTTGCACTCCCTCTGGACTTCCTTGCTCTGCTCCCTTTGCTATTCTGTTGCACACCCTTAGTGTTTTCCTAGGTGTGGTGGGTCAGATCAGGTGTGATTTCCACACTGTGTCTCAGTGTTGTCCCCTGTAGGGCTATAGGTCAGTGAAGGATGTTGTGTCTCATAGTGGGGCCGGCCATATAGTCCTCTGTGCATTGGCTGCTCTGGGCAGAGATATCATCCTCAAGGATTGGTGGGCAAGGATGTACTCCATTCTCTCTTCCTCCCCCTAATATCCTGGCATTCTGTGATGCTCTCCTTCCCGACACAATCACTGAAGACAAAATGAGTGCATAAGCAAAGGTGATGATAAAAGTTGATGGTGCCTGACTATCAAAAGATATTGCATCTGGGATCTTAAAGGCTTGAAGATAAGTGGCCACCTAGCTGAGAAGTAACAAAGCTCTCATGGAAGAAGCACACCCACTATCATGACCTCAGTGCCACCTCCCAACCTAGACTAGATGGGAGCATGTATATAGGTATAGGCAAGAGATAAAATTGCAGCACATGGAATATTGTCACATCTGGACCCTTTCATATATCTTTGGGTCAAAGAATTAGCCACTGTCTATGAACTTCTCCTCTACAAGGCATCTCTTCTATAAGAAAAGTGAGTATTTAGATCTATATGTAATACTTTACTCAATGGGAATCATTTTCTTCCTTGATTGGGGTTGTAACAGGAGAGTTGACTAGCCATGTTGAAAAGTACTTGGTTTGTTTTCCTTATGAATTAGAAAGGTATGGTTAAGTTGCCAGGTAGTCATATATGAGAGTTTCAGAGAGACTCAAAGCTGATAAATAGAACATTAGAAATACAAAAGAGCTTATTTAATTTATTTGCAAAATCAGAACTTTTGTGATTTCAATTCCATATACACACTTCCAATTGGTAATCAAATACTGCTAGTAATTCTATTTTAGACCAACATGAATCAGGTTAAATCTCTAAATCCATTACCATCAAGTGGATTCCAACTCATAGCAACCCTTTTTCTCGTGACTCAGATGATAACTGAAATATGATGCCAAGTTGGCCAATCAGGTGACAAGGCTTCTTCTAGTTTAGGGGGTGGAAAATGTCACCTGTGAAGAGCTAAATAATCAACATAGCAGGCATTGCATGCCATACAGCCATTGCTACATGTTTGATACTGTGCCTTGGTAATGCAAAAGCGGTCATAGATAATGAGTAACAGATGACCATGTCTGTATGCTACCAGAACTTAGTTACACACACAAATTAGTTTCAAGTGATTCTAACATGTCATAGGATATGCAATCTTTCCTTATAATCCTTGAAAAAGGTAAAAATAAAACAACAATAAAAGAAAACACACACAAACAAATCTAAGCTCACGGGCTATGCATTAAGTAATAGGGCATCACTTCTTGAATCTACTCTAAGTTCTATGAAATCCCAATAAGAAGCTAAGAATTTCTTTGAAAGGCTTATTTGCTTAACCAAGAGGCTATTTTTAAAATTTGTTTTACTGGAGGCTCTTACAGCTCTTATCACAATCCACACATATATTCGTTGTTTCAAATACATCTATATGTATGTCATCATCTTTCTCAAAACAGTTTCTTTTTACTTGAGCCCTTAGTATCAGATCTTTATTTTTCCCTCCCTCCCCCATAAACCATTGATAATTTATAAATTATTATTTTTTGTTAATGAGGGGGGAGGGCAGAGTGGAGATCCAAAGCGCATCGATAGTTAATTGGATACACACTGTCAGAAGGGCCAGAGGAAGAGATAAGACAGTGCAGTATAGCACTGATGAAGCATACAACCTTCCTCTAGTTATTTAATGCCCCCCTCCCCCCACCCACACACACTATCAGGGTACCAAAACCAAGAGGTTATTGATTTGCTTAAAATCCCAGAGGGATTATGCTGTGACTCCATCCTCAAGGTGTGCCAGGAGCTACACAGCTCCCTAGTTGGCAATGGACACATCAAGGTATATCCAAGATGTGGATTCATAAAAGAGAAACTGGATGGGTTGTCCCACAGCGGCTGAGATCAGTTGGCAAATACTTACCTGTTATGGGTTCCTCTTCAAAGGTGTCGGCCTTTAGGTCTCTGTGTAAATTGGTGGAAAATCATTATCTAGAAACTCAGACCGTGTTACCTAAACTGGAGAGTTGTAGCGATGGTGCCTCTTTTATAAGGGATACAATGTACAGAAAAATGAAATAGCAATATGTTTAGGGTTTGAATAAGTCTCGGATCCTCTAGATGGACCATCTGAACACTGACATAAAGGTATTTTTATGACTTTTTTTGCATCTTAGTTGTGGACATAACGTACATGGTACATGACAGCTAAAATGAAGACCACTTCCTACTCTATTTATTAGAAGCATTAAAATGTCTGTGGATGAACCAGTGTGCATGTGAGGGCATTGAGGTGTCAGGCAAGGTTCTGAAAGTAAAGGAGTTCTAAACTGGATGACAAGTAGGATTCATCCTGGTGAAGATAGTAGGAATCAGTGTCCCAAACATCAGGAATAGTGTATGTATACAACTAAAGTACTAGGCCTAGAAAGAAAGATTTTGAAGTCCATGGTATTTATGGGATAAACAATCCTTAAAAGAGATGAAGGGCTACTGTAGAATCCCAAGAACACCAGAATCTGAAGGTCACTGAAAGAGAAAGAACTTCGCACAACTCAACTGTGAGGAAGTGTAAGAGACGTTTTATTTCTGGAAGTAAGGAGTTTCCCAAAAGGTCAAGCAAATCCTAGAAACAGATAAACATAATAAACAAATAAATAAATATAAGACAAGGATTTCTTCCAATTTAGTAAGAGGTATCTTTCATAACTCTTCTTGTTTCTCATTCTCTCATTCTGCACTTTTGTGAGCTGTGCAGTAGACCCCTCTTGCTGGTTTGAGATTCTGCTATCTTTTCCCTGTCCCATGATGGTTCACCCATAGGAGGCACTTTGCCTGATACCTCAATACCCTCACAGGCACACTGGTTCATCCACAGACATTTTAATGCTTCTAATAAATAGAGTAGGAAGTGGTCTTCGTTTTAGCTGTCATGTACCATGTACGTTATGTCCACAACAAAGATGCAAACCACCACAGAGTTAGGTGGTTCTCCTACATTTAGAGGCCAAGAGCTAGATATCTGGGATGAACAGAAAGTTCAGCTTTATGAACCTGAAGAGAGACTTTGAATTCTCTACAATCACTAAATTAGCTATGAAGTAAAGAAGTCATTTTACTATAAACCAGTGGGAATCTGGAAAATATTTTTTAAAGATACAGAAACAATCAAGCAAAAGCCATAGCGAGATCACGATTTACTAACATAGTAAATATTAAGCAATCATTTTATAAGCACGCTATGAATGTGAAATTGGTAACAAGACATCACAGTCATGTGGCTATATGCATCTCTGTACATATCTATGCACATATAGACACTTTAGCAAGCTGTAAGTTTATTGATTTTCAAAATAAATCTGTTACCTTACTGCTGCTGTTAGGCCCCATGAGTCAGTTCCAACCCATAGCAACCTTGTGTAGCAGAGTTAAACACTGCTCTGTTCTGCACTGACCTCATAACTGTTGTTATGTTTGAACCCATCATTGTAGCCACTGTTTCAGTATATCTTGTTGAGGGTCTCATATATATGTTAAAAATCACAGAAGAGAAAACTATAAAGATTATAGAGTCATTGTGAAGCAAACTACACGGGCAGTTCCCCAAGTTCCTCTACAGTCCTGATGTTATTTTCTATTTAAGGTTAAAGGACATAATATTCTGACATCCTGCTAATATGGAGAAACACTAAATTACATTATCCTCACTGCCCTATTTAGGTAGTCATGTTCAAATAGCACAATAAATTCAATCATTAAAAAAGTTCACCAGCTGATTAAAGAATATAAACTTTTAATCAGTGTCATGGTGCAAACCACAGGTTTCTGCAGTTTGTCCCTTGCCATAATTAAACCCAGTTTCCATGAAATAGATGTTAGCTCGTGGTTCCCCTTTGTGAATCTGAGTAGAACTCCATAGTTTTCCAATGACTGATTCTTGGAAATGGATCAACCAGGCTTTCCTTTTAAGGGGCCTATGAATATTAGCAGCAGAAGGTGCTAACCATTTAAACTACCACCAAATTTCATCAGTTATCAAAATGATCATGATGTTTTCTCTTGGGCAATACCTGCCCATGCACCGAGAACAACATGTTTGTCCTAGGAGCAGTTTCTTCTTCTGTTCCATCCATAATTATTTTGGAAGATATTGTGTTGCTACATGACCACATACTTTAACCATCGTTGACTAATCCAATGTTTGGCCGGTGGTTCAAGATGTTTTCTCAACTGTTGTGCCCAGAACATCAAGTTGTCTCTTTCATGCTAAGTTAACCTCAATTTTAACACCTCAAAGTCATTGGTGACCATGGAGAACCAGTTTACATTAAGCGTGGTGGTTAGATTGTATGCCAGCTCTATGATACCTCTGTTAAGGCAGGAGTGGAGTCCAATTTGTCAATCAGATGGTAGCCTGGTGATGGCTCCTTTGGGATGTGGATTTTTTAATAAGTGAAAAGTTATCTTTTTTGTTCCTCACATTCCTCTTTGTTTCAATTCTCCGCCTGCCTTCATGGGTGGTCCATGTGGACTGACAACCCTGGGAGCTGTATATATATACTACCATGTTCTCCTGTACCTTAGATCTAAGAGATTCTACACCCACTCTCCTGGGATCTCCTTGCTCCCTGCTTCTGCTTCATTGGCCTATAGCTATGTTATCTTAAGAGAGGGCTCTGGATTGCATTGGCCCATTAACTTGAGTTGGACTTAGCTGGAATACCTTCTTGATGTAAAGTTCTTTCTTCTAGATATATGAGTGGTACTGGTATTGTTTCTCTACCAAACCCAGCCTAGCACACAAAGAGCAGAAATAATGGAAAAGGAATCCTGGCAACATGGGCAACTCTGACCCAAAATGCAACCCTAACTAGCTCCATCTTTCTATATTGTGTGTTTATTGTCTATTCTGTGTGTTTATTGTCAACTCTTCATTGAAGATCCTGGACATACCTTGATTTAGGCTCATTTAAGTTGTGTCTCCATTATCTCTAAACAAGAGTTCAGACTGAAATAATTTGAACACCATGGAAGCTAAATATCTTTGACCTTGTGTATATTGCATTACTATCTCTATTTGAGCTTTGATTTTTCCAATTTAAAAAATTAAGATGATGACATTGAGAAAACTCCCAGCTTTAATACTTTATAATCCTAGGACATTTATTATCTTACCCTATCTGTGGAACATGCTTATCCTAAGCACACCATGTTCCCTGATGCAACAATCAAATAGACCTGGCAAGAATAAGTACCTATTTTCAACATAAAAAATTGAGGTATACCCCATAGGGTGCAAGTAATGTTCACAAGCTTTTAAGTCAGAGAACAATATAGAAACAATTCTGAGGAACATAGAAAAGAAACTGGCAGCTTTTGTGACATTTCTCAGTCAGCCTTTTAATGATCTGAATTTTCAAGCCTACACAAAACACCTACTACTTAATCACCAGTGATTAAAGAACATTTCAATATACAGGGTTTTTTTCTGTTGATTTATTTGAAGATATCTCCTAATTAATGCATAAGCATTTAACATCTGGTAATAATCCAGCAGTAATAATCACAAATTATATAGCGAATAATAGAAAATGCAAACAAGATAGAGAGAAACAAAGAATGAAACTGCTAAATAAAATTGATGTGGCAAAGAGCCTGAGAACACTGAGAAGAAGGTATTACCAAACAAAATGACAAGCTATAATATGGAACCAGTTGAATAAGGTGGCTCTTTGGTGTGTATTTGGCTTAAAAGAATAGTTTCCCAGCTCCTCCCTGAATTTGGTGATCCAATTCTTGAAAAAATGAAAACAGAAGCTTAAAACTCAGTTTTGCCCAGACTTCAAGTCAGACTTCTGGAAGATGGCAACTCAGTAATATATACCAGAGGGACTTTGCAAAAAAAATCAGTGCAGGAGAGTTACTAAGAGGGAAATTCCACCCTTCTGGGTCACAGGAGGAGCATCATAAAGAGAAGCAGGCACAGATCCACTAGGTTTTGAGGGACTTGGCTTACCACACTGGAGGCTGGGTAAGGTGTGACCTTAGCACCGCCACTGTCTTGGCCAGAGCCAGGACCATTTGGAGCTGATGCAGGGGCTTTATCTCAGCACAGTCACAGCTTGCCACCACCTCAGGGCAGGAATTAAACCCCTCTAGCCCCATGGTGAGGGATGGGGTTCAGTTATATTGTTAGTTTTGTTTCCCTCTCTTCTCTCTATCCCCCCCACTGTCTTAGCAGGCTTAGTTGTTTTTTATCCTCTCATTTTCTTTTATTTATTTTTCTCTTTCCTTTTCTCTCATATGCCAATGCCAACATCCAGACCACTCCCTTTAGCCTAGGGCATTTATGCCTGCCCCCCAGCCAGCTGGGAGTGCTCCACCCTCTGCAGCGTAATGAGAGGATAGGGAAAGCCTGCCTACCCTGCACCAAGGAACATCCTGCCCAACTTCCTCTGGGGTAAATGCTGCCAGCATACCCTCTAAAGTGCTTTACACTTGGGTCAAGAAATCCCACCCACCTTCTTCAGGGGAAATTCTGCTTGCTTGACTGGGGGATCTCCTATCCTCTGGGGTCACACGTGGCTGAGGGACCATCCTCCTAACTCCCGTAGGGCCTCAAAGAGCTATAAGGCAGCTCAGCTAACACTCGCCAATGTTCCATACTGCTGCTGGAACCTCTGCCCAACCTCTGAAGCAATCAACCCGACAAGGGAAATTCGTCCCACCATTCACGAGGCTCTTCACCAAAGTGGGCAACCCACCAGTCTTCTGTGGCACTCCTGTTGCAGTGGGCACACCCTCTGTTGCACCCCAAGCAGCCATGGGCCACAACACCATGGCTCTTTGTGAAATCAGCCATTACAGCACCATCCTCATGGGTGCACGGCAACCCAACCAGCGTCGCCTGAGAGGACCATCTGACTAGCCCTCCAAATAACAGAATACAGATTGACTATGGAAAGAGTAAAGCCAGAAGAGAATAAAATGTTATGCCAATTCCGTAGTGAAATTAGCTGCAGGCAGTTTGAAGGAACATTCCTATGAGTCTACCAGAGAGAGCCAGTGCTCTTCAACTCCCTGGAAAATGGCACCTGGCTCCTTTAAAACAATGCAATGCAAACAGCCATCAGCCCCAACAACCTCAATAAAAAACAGGAGAAACAAAAGGTAATGGCAGAAGATGTTCTGAACCTAACAATGTGCATAGAAGAAGTAGACACTGATCTGCCACATAAAGAAATTTTCAGAATACTGTTTGGAGTCATAAAGGACATGAGGGAAACAATACATAAAAAGGATGAAATGATAAAAAAGATAAAGATCACATACCAAAGGGAAATATAAGAGCGTAGGGAGGAAATAACAAAAACCAGTAGTAGACTCACGGACTTTGCCAGTCAACTGGAGGAGGCAGAGAACTTCACCAGTGACCTAGAGGACAGTCAGACTTTAACAAATGCGAACAAAAATTAAATAAAATCATCAGAGACGCTGAAGAAAACCTAAGAGCTATTTCTGATGCTATGAAGAGGAACAACATCAGAATAATTGGATTACTGGAGGAAGACACAACAAAGAAATCATCTGCAACAATCGTGAGAGAATTCTTGGAGGAAATCTTCCCCAAGCTTAATGAATGAAAACCAGACAATCATTCAGGAGACTGAAAGAACACCAACTAAACTAAATCCCAAGAAGTCACCAAGGCACATAATAGTTAAACTATCCAACTTGGAGGAAAAGGAGAAAATCAATTGAGCAGCTAGGGAAAAACAAACAATCACATGTAAAGGTTCCCAAATAAGTACATGTTCATACCTATTGGCAGACACTATGAAGAAGAGGAGATAGTGGAGTAACACATTATAAAAATTGAAGGAAAATAACGCAAACTGGGAATACTCTACCCAGCCAAATTATCAATCAAGATAGATGAAGAAGTTAGAATCTTCTCAGACAAGGAAAAACTCAAAGAATACATTAGAAGAAACCCAACCCTACAAAAGACCTTTGCCAGCCCAATATTGGCAGAAAAACAGCACTCACCAAGCATAAATAAGAGACCAGCACATTGAACAATCTCACTCAGAGGGTAACAAAGAGAAAACAGCCCCCAAGATAGTGCTGGCAAAAGGGTGGAGAGAAGTCAAGAACGAACCACACACACATACACAACACACTGATTAAAAAAGTGAGGTAGGAAAACACCCAACACAAAAGGTATAAAATGACATCACACAGTCCACAGATGGAGATAATAACCCTGAACATCAATGGACTGAACTCAGCCATTAAAAGACTGAGGCTAGCAGACTGGCTTAGAAAACATAATCCATCAACATGCCGCCTACAGGAGACACATCTCAAAACTCCAGACAAAAATAGGCTGACAATCAAAGGCTGGAGAAAGGCATACCAAGAAAACAGCAATTCAAAAAAATAAGCAGGGATCGCAATCCTAATCTTGGATAAAATTGACCTCAAAGTGCAAATCACAGAGAGATAATAAGGGATATTATATATTGCTCCTATGAATGGTAGACAAAGAACCACTAAGCATTTTAAACATATTCCCTGAATGAGTGACCTGCTGAATCAATCAACCAAATACTCCAAAAGAGGAAAAAATATCACAGCCTCAACATTTATTGTAGGTGACTTCAATATACTGCTTTCTGAGAAATATAGAAACTCAAAATGGAGGCTAGAGATATAAACACTACAGTTAGACAATTTGACCTGATACACATATACAGAGCTTTTTATCCAAACAAAAAAACAATTCATTCTTTTCAAGGCACATATTTGAAGATAGACCACCACATGCTGGGCATAAGGTGAATCTGCATACATTTAAGCACATTGATATTATACAGCTCTCTTTCTGACCACTGTGCCATAAGGCTGGAAATCAACAAAAGGAAGATGAAGAAAACAAGAGCAAACAATTGGAGGATGAATAACTCTCTATTAAAAAAAGAGTGCATATTGGCCCAGAACAGAGATGAAATTAAAAATTACTGGAACACAACAAGAATGAGAACTCAATGTACCAAAACCTATGGGGCACAGCAAAGGCAGTTATCAGAGGAAGTATCTTAGCAGTACGTGCACAAATGAAAAAGGAAGAGAGAATTATGATTGATATTTTGGCACAAAATTTACTACTAGAGCAGAGTCAACAGGACAATCCTGCTAATAGCAAAAGAAAAGAAATAAGAAAAATCTGGGCTGAGATTCAGGAGAGGGGAAATAAGGAAATTGGGACAAAAATCAATGCTGCTAAAAGTTGGTTATTTGAAAGAATAAACAGAATCAACAGACAACTAGCATGCCTAACCAAAGAAATAAGGGGACAAATTTCAATAGCAAGGATGAGGGATGAAAGAGGGGACATTACAATAGACCCTAACCTCCCTGGCCGTCTAATTATGTCAGTAATTTTTTACCCAATGCGGTACACTGTTTTGCATAAAATTTGTTGTTTTATATTGTAGCCCTGTAATTCTTAAGAAATTACTCATTTTAATCTCTCTAGTAGACATTCCAGGTATGATAAACTTTAATACACAGTTAACATTTAACCTGAGCCACACTCAAGATTACCGCCAGGGAGGCTAATGAAAGCAATGGGGTAATTACACAGTACTACAAAAGAGTGTGCTCCAATGAATTCAACAACTTGGAAGACATGGACGAATTCTTGGGAAAATAATCCTTCTGTAGACTATTCTGACAGACATCAGGAATGTCAACACACCCATAGCAATAGAAGAAATAGACAAGGTTATCAAGGGATTCCCAACCAAAAAAAGCCCCTGGACCAGATGGCTTCACAGGAGAATTCTACCAAGCATTCAAGGAAGAACTGACACCAATCCTACACAAACTCTCCCAGAACATAGAAAAAGAGGAAAAACTCTCAAACTCTATGAAGCTAGCATAACTCTGATACCAAAACCAGGTGGGATTCCACAAGAATCGAGAACTACAGACCGTTACCTTTAATGAACCTCGATACAAAATTCCTTAACAAAATGCTGGCCAATAGAATGCAAAAGTATATAAAACGAACAATGCACCATGACCAAGTGGGATTCATACCAGGGATGCAGGGATGTAGCTCAACATACAAAGGCCATAGTATCATTAGCCACATTGACATGCAAAACTATAAGAACCTCATGATAATATTGATAGATGTGGAAAAAGCATTTGATACTACCCAATACCAATTCCTGTTTAAGACACTCAAGAAGATAGGTATGGAAGGAAAATTCCTCAAGATAATACAAGCTATATATGAAAAACCAACAGCCAATGTGGTAGTCAGTGGGAAAAAAAACTAACATAATCCCACTGAAAAAGGGGACCAGAGAAGGATGCCCCTTCTCCCCACTCTTATTTAACATTGCCCTGGAGGTTTTAACTAATAGCATAAGGCAAAGAAAAGACATCAAAAGTATTCGCCTGGGGATGGAAGAGGTGAAACTATCATTATTTGCAGATGTTATGATTTTATATATGGAAAATCCCAAAAGCTCAACAAGGGGAGTACTGGAATCAATAGAGTATGGCAGAGTGGTAGGATACAAGATCAACAAAGAGAAGTATATCAGACTCCTCTACACATCAGATAAGACCACAGAAGAGGAGAGCAAAAAGGTGGTATCCTTCACAATAGCATAGCGCAAATTGAAATACCTAGGGATATACCTAACTAAAAAAAACAAAAGATTTATATGAGGAAAACTAAATAACAGTATTACAAGCAATCAAGAGTGACCTCAACAAATGGAACAATATCCCATGGTCATGGATTAGAAGACTCAATATAGTAAAGATATCATTTCTGCCCAAGGCACTATAGAAGTTTAATGCAATCCCAATACAATTACTCTCATGTTTCTTTAAAGAAATGAAAAAACTGATCAGCAACTTCGTATGAAGAGGGAAGAAGCCCAGAATTAGCAGAGAACTCCTCAAGAAGGACACAGTGGGAGGGCTTGCTTTACCTGACTTTAGCACATATTATACGTCCACAGTGTTCATAACCGCATGGTATTAGTGTAATGACAGATACTCATACCAATGGAAAAGAACTGAAAACCCCAAAAAATATCATCAGCATACAGACAACTGTTCTTTGAGAAGGGCCAACAAATATATCCAATGGGAAGATGATGTCCTCTTTAACAAGTGGCAATAGAAAAAATGGATATCTACTTGCAGAAAAATGCAGCAAAACCCTTATCTCACTATATGCACAAGAATAAATTCAACGTGAACCACAGACCTAGATGTAAAACCCAAACTATTAGGGCCATCAGTGAGGAAATTGAGACCAACCTGAGAACTTTCATGCAGGGAATTCATGGGCTATCAGAAATAGAGAAGGACACAAATACAGATGGTTCACAAATTGACAAGTGGGATATACTGAAGAGAAAACACCTGTGTACATCAAAAGAGTTCCTCAAGAGAGTAATGAGAGTCCACAGACTGAGAAAACATCTTTAGCAACGACACATCAGACAAAGGCCTTATTACTAAAATCTACAATACTCCTCTGCTAGCTTCTAAAAAGAAAAACTAATTGCCCACTCAGGAGGTGGGCAAAGGAGCTGAACAGAAGTTTCACAGGGGCAGAAATCTGAATGGACAATAAACATATGAGAATATGTTCCTGATCATTAGCCATAGAGAAATGCAAATTAAAATAGCAATGAGATACCATTTCATACCCTGAAAGATAACCCAATTCAAAAACTCAGACAGCAAAAAGTGTTGGAGGGGCTGTGGTGAAATAGGAATTCCCATCCACTGCTGGCGGGCCTGTAGGTATGTACAACCACTATGGAAATTGATTTGATGATGTCTAAAACAGATGAAAATCGAGTTACCATATGACCCAGCAATCCCCCTATTGGGCATATATCCAGAAGAGGCAAGAAACAAACCACGGCCAGACATCTGTATTCCAATGTTCATCACGGCACAGTTCACAATCGCAAGGAGTTGGAAACAACCCAAATTTCTATAAACAGACGAATGGATTAAAAAACTGGTACATACATACAATAGAGTACTACGCATCACTAAAAAGCAATGATGGATGCATGAAGCACATCGCCACATGGGAAGAACTGGAGGAAATTATGCTAAGTGAGGTAAGCCAAGTACAAAAGGACAAATACAACACGAGTCTGCTGAGGTAAGCTTTAAAAAATGCAAAAGGGGCATAGGGAAAAAGCTACTGTATACAAACATTACTGGGGTGAGGTCCAGGTAGTATGGCAGGGCCCAGACCAAATCCAAGGATAACCAACTAAAAAGGATGGGGGAAAATAAAGATAAAAAATAGAAATGGTTCACAGAGGAACAGGGCACTAACCTAAGAGGAAGATATTGTTTATATCTCCACAGTGAAAGAGGGACCAAATTTCAACCTGGTGCTCCAAGATGTGAATGCAACATGCCAGCATGAAGCAGGGAACCAGCAGAGAGGTCTGAGGGGCCAGCCCCAATCCCAACTATCTAGACAGCCCCCCCCCCTGCCCCAGAATTTATCAGAGGACAGCACTGAAACTACAGCTCAGGGAGAGGGACATGTTTAATCAGAGGACACGGGAGAAAATGAAGGGGGAAGAAGAGAGAGTGGAGCATATCCTGGCTCAACAAGCCTTGAGGATGATATCCCTGCTCAGAGCAGCCAATGCACTGAAAAGACCATATGGCCAGCCCCACTATGGGACATGACATCCCTCACTGAACAATAGTCCTACAAGGAAAAATAATGGAGACATGGTGTGGGAATTGTGGCCAATCTGACCCAAACGCACCGAGACAAAACACTAAGGGCATGCAACAGAACAGCAAAGGGAGTAGAGCAAGGAAGTCCCAAGGAAGTACTAAAAATAGACTTTAGGGCCAGGGTGTGGCACCCCATCAGATTTGAGCAGAAAACTCTGTTAAAGGTCAAGAAACAGACCTTGAACTATTTACAGGGTTGGTTGTTTTTTTTTTGGTCAGTTTTGTTTGTTTGTTTTCTGCTCTTGTTTTGTTGCTTTGTTTTGCTCTGTCTTGTTTTTGTGCATATTTTTATCTCTTCAGGTCTATCTAGATAAAATAGGATGGATAAACAATCTGAAGGAGAAAACAATGGGACTGAAGATTCCAGTGGGGACATGGGAGAGAGGGGGGTAGGGGAAAGGAAGTAGTCTTAACAAACCCAGGGAAAAGGGAACAACAAGAGATTCAAAATCAGTGGCAAGGAGAGTATAAGAGGCCTGGTAGTGCCTGATCATGAGCAATATAACAGAGGAATTACTGAAACTCAAATGAAAGCTGAGCATGATAATGGGACAAGAGAAAAATAAAAGGAAATAGAGGAAAGAACTAGGAGGCTAAGCACATTTATAGTGGTCTAAATACAGGCATATACATATGAAAATATATATATATAGATGGGGAAATATATATGTATATGTATATATATGTTTAATACTAAGGTAGCAGATGGACATTGGGCCTCCACTCAAGTACTCCCTCAATGCAAGAAAACTTTGTTCTATTAACCTGGCATTCCATGATGCTCAATTTCCAGACACAATTGCTGAAGACAAATGGGTGCATAAGCAAATGTGGTGAAGAAAGCTGATGGTGCCCGGCTATCAAAAGATATAGCATCTGGGTTCTTAAGGGCTTGAAGGTAAACAAGTGGCCATCTAGCTCAGAAGCAACAAATCCCATATGGAAGAGGCACACCAGCCTGTGTGATCATGAGATGTTGAAGGGATCAGGTATCAGGCATCAAAGAACAAAAGAATCATAACATTTTGAATGAGGGGGAGTGCAGATTGGGGACCCAAAGTCCATCTGTAGACAATTGGACATCCCCTTACAGAAGGGTCATGGGAAGGAGATGAGCCAGTTAGGGTGCAGTGTAGCAATGACGAAACATACAACTTTCCTCTAGTTCTTAAATGCTTCCTCCCACCACTATTATGATCCCAATTCTACCTTACAAATCCAGCAAGATCAGATGATGTACACTGGTACAGATAAGAACTGCAAACACAGGGAATCTAGAACAGATGATCACTTTAGGACCAGTGGTGAGAGTTGTGACACTGGGAAGGTAGAAGGATGGTGGGGTAGAAAGGAGGAACTGATTACAAGGATCTACATATAACCCCCTCCCTGGGGTACCGACAACAGAAAAGTGGATGAAGGGAGATGTTGGACAGTGTAAGATATGGCAAAATAATAATAATTTATAAATTATCAAGGGTTCATGAGGGAGGCTGTAGCGGGTAGGTAGGGGGAAATGAGGAGCTGATATCAGGGGCTTAAGTAGAAAGCAAATGTTTTGGGACTTATGAAGGCAAAAAATGTACAAATGTGCTTAACTCAATGAATGTATGTATGGATTGTGAAAAGAGTTGTACAAGCCCCCAATAAAATGATTAAAAAAGAAAGATTTCAAGTCACTTCTGCTTACCTACAAAGCCTAATCTTTTTCAATTCTGCTACAGTGCAAGCAGCCCACATGTGATGAACCAATGGCCTACAAGTAGCATACTCAATTCTGAAAGGAAATGGTGTAGTTAATATATCAACTACATATACTTCCATAAACCTTGATGAAAAGTTTAGATATGAAAATGTGTAACACTTTCTCCCATTCTGCAACCTACTAAATAGGAATTTGGGTACAAATTTCAGATCTATGTTTTCATAGGACCTCAGGGTGATTCGGACACATGCTAAATTTTATGATTCTTGATCAGTTATTGTCACAGTTCAGTGTGTATACAAATTGTTGAAAGAGCTTGTTAAAATGAAAGTTTTTATGATATCCATGTGCACCTGAGCCTGAGCCACTTCAAATAAACTCTTGAAGTGATGCTGATTTATTGGCCCAGAGAATAGTTAACCAGAAAACTGAAAAGAAAGCATTAAAAAATTGAAATGACATACAGTCCTGAATAGCCTCCTTTGGGCCAAGCATTATGATAGATTCTAGCAGAGAGAAAAGAAAATTACTATATAGTATCAGGGATTCAACAACTTAAAATCTAATGAAGGAAACAAATACCTAATCAATTTAAATGAGGTTACTGCTGTTATGTGCTATCCAGACAGTTTCTAATCGCACCGAACTCTGGGACAAGAGGATGAAACATTGCCCAGTCACGTGCCAGCCTCAACATTGTTGCTATGCTTGAGTTCATAGTTGCAGCTGCTCTGTCAATGTATCTCACTGACATTGAGACAAATTCTCCTGGGTTTGCTCTCCCTGGGCATCACTCAGCAGGATGTCTTTTTCCAGGAACTACAGTTCTTCCTAATAATAATGGCGGAAGTATTTGAGTTGAAGTCTTGCCATTGTCACTTCTAAGGGGCATTCTGATGGTCATTCTTTCAAGATGGATTGCACCTTCGACAGACCTTGTTGCTTTCAGTATTTGTTATTGTAAATCCTCAAACAGAAAACAAAATACTTTTCATATCTAAGGCAGAGGAAATAATTATCAATAGGAGTAATAGGAAATGATTTTCTGTCAGAGGCAGGGTTTTAGTTATATCATAAACAGTCAGTAGAATCTTAGTAGAATAGCACTGGAAGTGGCCAGGGTAGGAATCCATGGGGAGAAAAGACTATTCTGACACAAGGAGCGCTGTTAGGGAAGGCTTGGGTGTTGCATATAATGGCGTGGAGAACTGCTCAGGACAGTGGGAATCCATGCTGCTGGAATGACAAGGGTAAACCACGGTTCCTTCTCACAATCCAGCATGCACACAGTTAAGTTAAAGAACATACTCCTTGGTTAATTAAAATAAAAGCCCTGACCACCTCTTGAAAGCCATGGACCGCCCTCATCCCTCATTCACTATTTCCTGTTATCCAAGCCATTTCCTTCTTCTTTGCCTCAGTTTCTCTGCTTTTGCTAGTTTCTTTTCCTGGAATGTTCTTCATATTCTTGGCACAGCTGTGTCCCACATGCCTCCTTAAAAGCATACTCTAGTGATCCAACAATTTTTGTTTGAGTTTCTCTTTTAAATTCACTCTCTGTAGCCTTCATTTCATTGATTACAATTTGACATCTGTCTACTTCTAATACTCTGTTTTTAAGTCTGTCCTTAAGGTTGTAAATTCATTATCTCAGTGACTAGTAACTCTGTATCCATCAATGCCATCATGTATCTATATGTAATAACATTCTACCAAATATATAGCAGGCACTCAATTTATATTTGCTTAATAAACAGTACAGATGAAATGAAGGTCCTTTTATCCTATACCCAGGTGATTGGAAATCACTCAGTCAGATCAAAGTTCAAACCTTGAATTAGCCTTTTATTGAGATTTGTGATGTTTGAAACTTTCTTTACTTCTCGGTATTCCAGTATTTTTGTCTTTGAGTAGAGATAAAATTTATTTACTGGAATGTTATAAAAATTAAATGAGAGGTATAACTAAAATACTTGGTGCATAAACATCATTTAATAAAATAACAATGGTTAATTTTTAATGTCATGTAAAAGGTATTGACTGGAAGAGAGATAAAATCTAATAAAGATTTTTGAATGGTAGAGTATTAAAAACATCAAGACATTTGAACATATAGGCAATTATTAAATAATTTTAAGGGCTTTTAAAGAAACATCTAGTCCAATCAAGGCATAATACTTTAAAATTCTGTGATGATCTGGAGTAAATAGTGGAAAGTGTACCACTTACAAGATTTGGAAGGTAGCACACAACAGTGAACACTATATATTTACTGATATTGGAGCCACTCTGTATCTGCTCAATTCAAACTCCTGGTGTGTGCCAGAGTGGACATGTTCCCCATAAGGTTGTCAATGACTTTTTTTTTTCTTTTACCTTAGCATCTCCTTTTATTTGTTTTTCCTTGAATAATATTTTTATTGCCATATCTCACTCATTCCAATATATCCTTTCCCTTCTGCGATAGTTTATTGTGCCAGCCTGGCCGATAAACATAAGTAGGATTAATTGAAGGGCGGAGGGATAAATGGCTCAGTGAGCCTTGCCTTGCCTTGCTTGTTCTGTGCCTCAGTTTAAAGGTGTACACTACCTGTGGGCTGCCTAGCCTGTGAATTGTGTCGCTGCAAGTTGAGGTCCCTTTAAGCCCACATGACGGGAATGTTCATCTCTGGAGCTGGGGACCGACAGTTGGTGACAGTTGGTTACTTGCCTTGCTGTTTTCCTGCGTGGATATATAGGCCAGCTCTCTCGACAGAAAGGGAATGGCAACTGGTGGCTCTCAAGCCTTAAAGGACTGCTAGTGTCTCACTGCTTTATAATTTAACTGTTAATTTCTTGTATCATCTATCTGTATATAATTTAACGGTTCATTTCTTGTATTATATCTATCTTTATAAATATATTTATATATAATTACTAGCAATCTGATTTCTCTCTCTAGAGAACCCTGTCCAACACACCTTCCAACACAGTTCTGTTGTTCATTCCCATCAGGTGGGTCTATACAATTATCAATGTTATAGACTTCCCCCAGCACCTTCCCCTTCCCAGCCCCCATCCCACCACTTCCCACACCCTTTGGGAATCTTTACTCCAGTCAGTGTCTCTAAGGGGGTGCTCTATCTTGTCTGCTGTGTACCAAGTGATCTTAAGTGAACAAGTGTATCATAGAGTGATACATTGTTGGGACAAACCATTCTTGAGCAGAGAGATTTAGGTAAAGACCCGAAGTCCATCTGTTACCTAGTTGCATTTATATATATATATATATATATATATATATATATATATATATATATATATACACACACATACATACATACACACACACACATATATATGTATATATATACACACACAAACATACATATACACATACAAAAACAAATATCCACATATGTATGCACATATATATTGGTGTTTTTTCTCCTACCCCATTATTATGCATGCCTGTTGTTCATCTCTGAATAATTAATTTGATCCAACACTCCCAGAAAAGCTACACCCTCCTCACAGTACATTTTAGAACACATACTATTCCCCTGCCCCCATCATTGTTGGCTCATATATCACGTCTCCCCCCATATCCCCTCTCATGCCTCACAGGAACTGTCAGTCCGGCCACTGTCTCTGTAAGACTGCCCATCTTATATAGACTGTTTTTCTTGTATAGATCAATACCCAAAACAACAACAAAATAATAATAAGAAAAAAGAAAAGAATAAAACAAACGGGGGGAAAAAATCCCAACGCACACCAATATACAGATAGCCATCAGACTAAGAGGGATCATGACACAGAGCTGCATTCTTGCTGAAAAGGCAAGTTTCCCCAGGTTGTTGCTATTCCCGCAGTGCAGGATGGATCATCTGGTGGCTCCCCACCCCCCCCCAGCAATTTATACCTTTGACCTTCAGTGTGGCCCCCTTGTGGATTCAGACTCATAGAGAACCTACAGGTCATAACAGAACTGTCCCTGGGAGTTTCTGAGACAGTACATCTTTACAGTGATAGAAAACCTGATCATTCTCCCACAGAGCTACTGAGGGTTTTGAGTTTGCTACCCTGTGTTTAACAACCCAACAAGTAATCACTACACCACCAGGCTCCTGCCCCTGAGGATAGTTAGTGCACACAAAGAAAAGTCACATAATTGACGGGTATAGAGAAGGAAAAATATATACATTTAAATATTTATAAATTTATATAGTCATGTATAGCAAATAGTATGGAACCAAAATAGTGTGGAACCAGATCATGAAAATTAATAAAGGATAATAGCAAAATCACTGGAGACACCCAACTGTCATAGTTGATTTCAATTCCTAGTGACCCTGTAGAGCAGAGAACTGCTCTGTGGGGTTTCTGAGACTGTCAGTCTTCATCGGAGCAGAGAGCATCATCTTTCTCCCACCTCATAAATGATGAGTTCGAACTGCTGACCTTGCAGTTAGGAGTTCAGTGAGTAAACAAACTGTATTACCAGGGTCCCTTCAAATCACAGAACATAGATTAAAAAATAAACATAGGCAATATCATTTCTATGTATCAATAAGTTACAATTATGAAATGAAGTTTTAAAAACAGCAGCGGCTCTAATAGCATCAACATACAAAAGTTATGCAAAACTTCTATGTAGAGAGCTATAAAACATTTCCAAGGGAAATTAAAGTTCTTAGAACATAGAAAGATCTCCCATGTTCATGGTGTGAAATCCTCCACAGTGTAACAATGTTTCCCAAAGTAGATTGTACTTTGAGCCCAAAATAATTCAATGTAATTAAAATCCTAGCAGATCTGCATACGTGTGTGTGTGTGTGCTTGTGCTTCCATTCACTCACTATCATATTGTTGATTCTGACTCGTAGTGACCTTATAGGAGAGGGTAGAAGTGCCTCTGTGCATTCAGATCATCACTCTTTACAAGAACAGAAAACCTCATCTTTCCTGCATGGAGTGGTTGCTGGTTTCAAACTGCTAACCTTGCGGTTAGAAGACTTGCATTAGTGTAAAACGTAAGAAGTATATTATGAAATGTAAATGGAAGTCTGAAAGAGTAGCAATAAGAATGATTGTCTTAAACCGAAGGGATTTGCACGACACCAAAATTCATCAATCCTCAGTGAAGATTTGTGCAAACCCCGTGTGAAGCAAGTCTATTAGTGCCATGTTCCTAAGAGCATGTTCTGACTTTTCATCTTATTTTCATAATTCTCTCCATAGTTCAACCTTGACTACAGTATAAGAAATGTATATATTTACCAAGAACAACAACAACAAAATCTGTAGCTTACTTGCTTGCAACATTTGCTGTATTCTAGTGGTATGGAACACACCTTACGCTTGCTCTGAAGTGTGCCAGTACAGGGGAGTTCAGTTTGGTGTGATTGCCTTAGATTGTAGTGACTAGTAGTAATGTTAGCACTATCTTCACCTCATAACCTGGAAATTTCATTCTTAGGACAATAACTAAGGAAAAATAAACACATATCTAACGGAGGGCTCTTCAGAAAATTCTTGTAAAAAATTAGTGATCTTTTAATTCATTTATCCATGAACTGTTTTTGAACTCCCTCACACAGATATAAAAACAGATATATCGATATAGCTATAACAGGAGGCATGTATAAGAATGTTCACCGTATTATTACTTCTCAGAGACACCAAAACTGCCAACATTGGATGAATAAATAAAGCATAGTTGTATCATGCAATGGAAGAGATATATTTTGTAAGTTAAAGAACTATTATCACACCCAACAACAAGGATGCATCTCAAAAACATATTATTGAGAAAAATGTGATGGACACAGTAGTTAGTGTTCAACTGCATTATTCATTGCTATTGATTCCCACTCATGGTAACACCCTGTGTTGTAGCATAGAACAGCATCGTTGGGTTTGCTAGGTTGTAATTTCAACAGACTTGAAGAGATCCATAGTTGTATCCATTCCAAAGAGAGGTGACCTGGCAGAATGTTCAAATTAGAGAACAATATCATTAAGAACACATGCAAGTTAAATTTTATTGATGAGAATTCAACCACAGTTACTGCAGTAGATTAACAAGCAGTTGGCAGAAATCCATGCCAGATTCAAAAGAGGTCATAGAACAAAGGCTACCATTTCTGATGCAGATGGATCCTGGTTGAAAGCAGGGAACACCAGAAAATGCTTACCTGTATCTTATTGACTATGTAAAAGCATCCGTCTGTGAGGATCCTAACAAATTGTATTCCATAACCCTTAATTGCATTCATGTGGAACCTTTACATGGACAAAGGGGCCATTACTTGAGCAGAACAAAAGTATACTGCATGGTTTAAAATCGATAAAGTTGTGCATCTGGGTTATATTTGGCATGATTCTTATTCAGTCTGTATGCTGAGGAAGAGCATGATATCAGAATTGGAGAAAGATGTACTGACAACTTTCGACATATGGGTGGCACAACATTTCTTGCTAAATGTTAGGAGAACTTGAAGTACCTGCTGATGAAGGAAGATCAAGGAATGCAGTCTTCAATATGGATTACAATGTAAAGAAGACAAAAATCCTCAGAACTGGACAAATAGGTAACATCATGATAAATGGAGAAAAAATTGAAGTTGCCAAGGGTTTTGCCTTGCTTGGATCCACTACCAATGCTCATGGAAACATCAGTCAAGAAATAAAAAAAACCCCACATATTGCATTGGGTAAATGTGCGCATTAAGGAACAAGGACATCACCTTGAGGACTACGGTGCTCCTGACCGAAGCCATAGTGTTTCAGTTACCCTATCAGCATGGAGATGTAGACGTGGAACAAGGCATACCGAGTAAGAATCGATGCACTTGAAGAATATTGAAAGTACCATAAAATTGCTACGTGAATAAGCAAATCACTCTTGGAAGAAGTACAGCCAAAATGCTCCTTAGATGCAGGGATGCAAGACTTCATCTCACATACTTGGGGTTGTTCTTAAGAGAATCTAGTCCCTGGAAAAGAATGTTGTATTTGGTAAAGTAGAAGGGCAGGGAAAAACAGGAATGTCCTTGACAAGGTAGATTGACACAGTGACTGAGCCACAGTGCATGGCCTCAAATGTAAGAACAAGTGTGAGGGAGGAACAGGACAGGGCAGGGTTTCCTTCTGTGCTACATAAGGTTACGATGAGTGGGAAGCGACTCGGCCACACCTGAGGGCAACACAGTTATATCATGCAATGCTACAAGGGCAGCAGCAAATAATAATAAACTACTCATGTATGTCCAACCTAGGGAATACTCAAAAGAGGAATATTGAGCAAAATCTTGGGACAAAAGGTGTATAATCTATGGTTATATTTATAGAGTTTTAAAAGCAAAAGCGTATTGCTGGTTTACATGTCAGGATAGTGGCTAGTTTTTGGAATGTGGATGGAAAATACGCTATTTCTGCGGTGTGGGTAATGATATTAGTGCGCGACCCCTGGTGGAATAGAGTGGTATGCATCGGGCAGCTAACAGCAGTGATTTGAAGCCACAAGGAACACCTCGGGAGAAAGATGAGGTTTTATGCTCCTGTAAAGATTCACAGACTTGGAAACCCACAGGGTCAGTTCTACTCTCTCCTATATATAGGTTGCTATGAGTCAAGTGAACTCAATGGCAGTCTTAATTTTATCTGGACAGTGTCCTATATTTCTTGTGTGTTCAATTTGTGTTATTTAACTGCTCTGAACATTTACATGTTTCCACCATTCCTAGCATATGTTTTCCTCCAGTAAAATCTTATTCATATACTCTAATATAACTAAATAAAATGTGAAGAAGATATTTATAAGAATACATTTAAAATTGATAACTTACATGGATTAAATCTTTGAATATCCTAATTAAATAGGTAACATTTTTATCTCACATGAGCAGAAGGGAAAAGATACAAACATCTTTAAGATTCATAAAGGGGACCTTGACTATAGAAGCTCAAGTTTTCATTTAATTATGAGGTGACTCTGTAAAATTACATGGCCACACATCTTTCAACCTAGGTAAAATGAGAGTCCTCTAAATGTACATTTTCTGAGTTCATTCAAGTATTGGAAAAGTGGAATAGAGCCATAATGATAGAAAATGTTAAGGATCTTCACAACTATAGCTCCCAATACCCAAGCACATGCATAACTTTATTCAGATACATCACTTCTCTGTTCAAAACCTTCCAAAGACTTCCCAGTTCCCTCAAATAACACCTCAGATTTCTGTAACGACCTAAAATCTTCAGCATGATCGGTAGCTCCACAAACCTGCACCTGCTTCTCTTGCTTCCCTTGCCACTCTGCTCTGAAGGGCCAGCTTCACTTCACCCTCTTGAATCTCCTGCTGTGATCAAATGAGCAAGTCCTTGCCTTACACACACATTCTGTTTCTTCTGTCTAGAATGGCCTTTCTTTAGGCATGTGGTATGATACCTCACATCCTTCAGAGTGTCTTAATCTGAGTTCTCCAGAAGAGCAAAAGCATTAAACTCTGTCCATAAATAGAGATTTACTGCAGGAGAATGGCTCACCCATTTGTTGGGGGATGGAAGGCCGCATATCCAGGGATCTGGCAGGAGACTGGAGATCCCTGCTGCTTAATGGGGTTTCATGTGATGGTGAACTCAAGATCTGCAGATCAAGCTGCAGACTGGGATTTCTGCAGGTTCCCATGCCCAAAATTGAAGGTCACGTGATGAGAAGGGTGCACTACCCAGAGCAAGTTAGATTTTCCCAAGCATCCATTTCTCTACCATAACAGGTCACACCTCCTGCAACTGCCCTTTCAACTGATTTCCAGCTCGCATGAGATCAATATGGAAGATCATCCAGTACAATGCCTACTATACCCCAAGAATTTTACCTAGTCAAGGTGACTTAACGTTAAGCATCACAAAACCTCTACTCAGCTGTCAATTAAAAGGGAAGCCTTCCGTGAATATCCTCTTTACCATAGCAACTTGGCGTTCTACCGTCTTCTTGCTTTGTTTTCTATCTATTATCTCTCTATCCTTTAGAATCAATAGAATGCTAGTTTCATGAGGGTAAGAACAATATGCAAGTCACTTGCTATTTTGCTAGCACCTAGAAAAGTCCATGGCATGTGGTAAAAATAACCCCAAAGTCCCACTGCCATCAAGGTGATTCCAACTCATAGCAATCCTACATGTTTCCAACACTGGCTCTTTACAGAAATATATACCCTTTTCCTTCTCCCATAGAGCAGTCGGTGCTTTTGCGGCTAGCAGCCCACTGCCTAACCTACCACCCCAACGAGGCTCTTTACATAGCAGACCTTCAATGCGTATCTATGCAATCAACTAATTACATCGCTTCAATTGCACTTTAAGTGAATGACTCATATTATCTATAGTTCGAATCATGGCCTCACACAGTTTCTGATGGAAGCCTAGCAATTCCTGACATTTTTTCCCTCTGGGAAATGGAATTTATCATTTCCAACTATTTGGTATATTTATCAAAGTCCCTAACACTTCCTGATCGCTATTGTCAGCCTGAGATCCTAGCATGGTCTCTGGAACGACACATGTGCTCAAACTCCAGCAAAACCTTACCTTCCTTTCTGGGGAGGCCCCTGCCTGTATCCGTGTGGTTGGCAAATCTTGTTGGCGCTCCTACATCCCTCACATCTCATTCCCCTTATTCCAGTTCAATCTCTCACTACTTCTCAAGTAGTTATCCGGACCCTGTTTCTATTTTTAAATTTCATAAAGTTAAATGGATGCTTCATCTTGCCAAAATGACTTTCGTGTAATGCTTATCAAACCAATTGATATAAAGTTGATGTTAATGCTAAATCTAATTTTAAGTCAATTATTTGTAAATTAGAGTACCTTTCCTCACAAACAAATGTTAAGAGTAAACTGAAGAATTGTGAGTATGGACTGGGACTAATCCAGATGTTAATATAATGGGTAATTCCTTTGTTGACCCACATTGGGACCATCCAGACAAAAGCATTAATATAGTTTCAATACCTCTTGGGAGATCTTGCTGAGACCTAACTCTTACAGGTACTCATAAATAAAATGTCACCTTAGGACTTTCCCTTTCCCAAATTTCAATGAACGATTTCTTAGTGGTTTCCATAGGTTTTGAAACCTCGAGATGGAGTACAGTGTTATCTCTTCGCCGGAAGAGGAGCTGTGTAATAGAACAAGCAGTGCCTTAGCAGCAGGATGACTCTATAAATTTTTCATTACATGATTTTATACAATTCATTTAAATTTCCTACATCTCAGTTCCCTCCTGTTTCCTGGTGAGGGAAAATAAAAATCTGACATTACTTTTTATATGTTATAGTCACAATCTAACTAAGAATATTTAATTCCTGATTATGAATCTATATTTATCTCCTTGAAGTCAATCATCAGACTATATTAAGAAGTTAATATTATCATAAATAAGTTAGAATATTCTATTTCAACACGACATATAAATACTAAAATTCCTTTCAAGTTCCATTATGTTATTTATTCATCAGGTGACATTCACTCCTAGTTGCAGGGATCAGACTCAATCCTTGCATTTTGAGAGCTGTTAGTGAGAAATGATAAAGCAACATCACAAGTCCCACAGCAAGCCCCCTTGCAGTCTTCCCTTGCACGGTCATTGGCGCCCATGGTCATTGGCGCCCACGGTCAGTGGCGTCCACGGTCATTGGCGTCCACGGTCATTGGCGTCCATGGTCATTGGCACCCGAGAACCCAGGCGAGGAGTTCCTCAAGTCACAGATGGCACATTGTCATCAGTATCCTAGGTTAGCACCTACCAGCTAACCAGGCGCCATCAAATCTATTTTGAGTCGCCGTGTTTCTGCATATGTCTGAGTAGGACTGTACTCTACAGGGCTTCCAGTGGCTTAGTTTTCAGAAGTAGATTTATCTCCAGGTCTTTCTCTCTAGGAACATCTAGATGGGCTTCAACTTCTGGTTTTTAAGTTAATTGGGTGCGTGGATATTGATTAAATGAATGGCTCACATGTTTCAAAGTCTCTGGAGATACCTTCATTAGAAATTCTATGACATTCAAGCCCTCCATTTTCAAGTAGGCCCTCAAGCAAGGTGTGATCCAGTACCATTCTTTGGGGGCACCTTTGGGATACCCCCACATCTGCATTGCTGCATTTTTGGCTACACTGGGGAGAACGGAAACAGAAAGCATCCACGTTAGTAAGATTGAGAGGGGAGGCTCTTACCGATCACGATTCTCATCATGCCATCATATTTTCCTCTGTTTTCACTTCTTCACTAAGAGAATAAGCTATCAGTAAACACTTTTTCAAATATCTTAGTCACAAAAACTGGCCCATATTATTTTAGAAGCGAATGAATAATAGAGAGGACATCATGTAATAGAACTTTTAACTAAGTACTTTTCAAACATAGAGCAGTTTGGGATGAAGCACAGATAGTGTCTTGGGGCTGCTCCTTCGCTCGCTTTCCATAAGGTGGACCCTGAAACTACTACATGTCTGGGGCCATTGTCACATTTTGGACTTGAGCACACTAGCAGGCTGAGCACATCCTTCCAAATAACTATAACCTAATCCAAAAACACAAGTCCTTTTATAAGCACTTATGAGTGCATATCTATGGCCATTAATTTCATTGCAAATAAGTTATTTGATGAAGAAATATAGGACATTTTAGGTTATCTTGGATGCCTTTCTGAGAGTTGTTATGACTCTAGATTCAATACTTTGAGAAGAAATCTACCTGCCCGCTTTGCAAAGTAAGAATCTTCTTGCGTTGGAAATGATCTTGTTAATAACTGAAGTTCTTATATTTTGAGGGGAAGCATGTTTTGTTAGCAGTAAAGCACCACCTTTTAGGAAGGCAAATGGGCCCATAACCATGGATAGGTATACACATTTGACAGAAAATATTTCTACACATATTTGTATGCGCTATAGATACAAGGGATCTTCAAATTTTTTGTAGGAAGATTCAATGATCTTTTAGGGCCATTTTCCATGAACATTTTTGCAATAAATGTATTAGAGCACACAGGAGAATAGACTTTGAAAAATGTTTAATAATAACCTAAGGCCTGTGAGCTCAGGACCATAGTCTCAGTGAACACCAAAGTCAATTGGCATAACATTGTCCACAAAGATAATGTACTACATCCTCCTTTGGCGAATCGCATTTGGGATCTTAAAAGATGGTGCGTGGAACTCTATGGTGAAACCAATCCAGAACAAAGAACAATTATGATAATCAAAAATTCATCGGAACGATGCGAGCAAAGAATGAGTAGACTACATGGATCCCAGCCTACAGGACTGGAGACCAGAAGAACTAGATGGTGCCCTTCTGCCAATGTCAACCTTGACAAATGGCAGCACAATTGGAGGTCTTGGAAAAGTGTGTGAAGAAAAATGTGGAACAAAACTCAGAGTAAAAAAAAAAAAACCCTAGACTTTCTGGTCTGATAGAGAGTGGTGGAAGCCCTGAGTGTCTGGGACTAGGGCATCCTTTGTGCTAGTTATGTAACCTGCAGTCAATTTGAGACTTAGACCTCATTGGAGGTGCTAAGGAAAGAAATAGCTCCCTGGAGGCAGGACGCACACTTGCTCCCTGCAAGATATTCTTGTTGAGAAGACACATGGTGCTACGCTAGAGCCCTGGAGCTGAAGGAGTCATGTGGAGACCTCTGCCAGTGCTGAGAAGCCTCTACCACCACTGGATCTGGATCTGGCCTGGGCTGAGATGTTTTCTCAATATTCAATTGCTCTTGTATAGAAAGCAGCTATGTTATATAAACATATGTGTGTTTATGAATTTGTTTCTCTAGCCACCTGGACTAACACATACCTGAAAACTGAAACAAAGTTGTAGCTCGACTTTGAACCAAGCAACAGGCCTATAAAGTGAACAATCACACCGTGAGAATAATCAGCCCTGTATGATCTAAAAGCTAGAGTTTTCCCAGGGATAACTCACAGACAGAAAGAAAGGACAGGCAAGAAGGAGGGATGGAACAACCAGCATAGGGAGGAAGGATACTGTTCCATTGTAGAGAGGACAGTTAGTGTCTGAAAGCAAAACACGGGGCAAATGTGGTATGGGAAACCAATTTTCTCTGTGTACTTTCATCCGAATCACAGTTTTAAAAAAATTAAGAAGGACTAGTTCTTGAAAAATAAGCAAAAAAAAAAAAATAAGTAAAGGATGCAAAATATTTCGAGTTGGATGTGGTTTGCTGTTACACCTGTTATTTCTTTTTAAAATAAAATATGCTACTATGTTCTGTGTTACCATCCATGCTGACCAAGGCTTATTTGGTTAGGTTTGCAAGGTGCAAGTGAACCGGGGATTACCATTCGGGGAAGTTCTGTCATTTAAAGCAGATCCTCCTTCCATGTAGTTTCGTGGCTGTGATCGTTTGAAGCAGATCCCCAGGCATTTGTGGGTTTCTTCTGGGTTTGTTTTAACCGCTTGGACCACTCAGGACTCATAATGTGTGGTGAGTTCTTATGCGTGTCCAATATTCTAGGCTTCCTCTTGTCCACTAACTAGATTTTGAAACGCATGTTTCTTTAAACACGCACGATTTCCTGAGCCCATGGTGTGTGCCCACACTTTTCTTAGAGTGACAATAAAGCCAGGTCTCACAAGGGCAAGAATGACTGCCCTCATAAACCACAGTCACCCACACCCTCCTGTGAAAAGAAACATCTAATCCATTGTAAATGGTTTGCTGCTACTGTGGGTTCTCAGCTATAACCAAGTCCATTTTCTACCCAGGTCCCTCACCTCCTGGTGTGAATGTCCTGCAGGGTGTTTTCCTCACCACAGTGGCAGGTCACCTGAACAGTTTCACACGACAGCGCTTTGTGATCTCTCAACTTCTAACATTCTCTTCAGGGATGCTGCTCCTATTTGGATGGTACACTGAACAAAAGCTCGCCTTCAAATCATTTCAAACCAAACCAAAATTACAGCTTGCTTTACTAGCAGACTAAATCCATTCTTTTCCATTCAAAGTTCCCTTTAGAGACTCAGCTCAGCATGGTGACCAGGTGGTAGCTCTAGCAGAAATCTAGCTTCTCAGACTCCCCTTCAAAGCCCATGCCTCCTCCCTTCTCCTCATGACCAGTCAGGGAGTTTACATCCTGCTGGGTGCTTCACCAAAAGTCTCCCTATGAGTCTTTGGGGGGCAGCAGATAAAATTCCAATACAGACAAGCCAGCTGAGTGGAAATTATTCCTGTCTCAGCACATGTGAGCTGCACAGCCCGGGAGCAGGAGCTCTGCAATCATCCCATTCATTGGTCTGCGCTGGACTTCTGATGGGAAATTGTAATGAGGCTGTCCGAGCCACCGCTGTTCTCCAAACAACCGCTGCATCTTACAGATTGTGAGGTGAAAAGGGTTTTCAACACCAGGCCATGGTGCATGGTAATTCCCAGAATCCATTTTTATTGACTTAAATGTCATACCGGAGTAGGAGCATACACTTTGAAGTTGCCAGACCTGCTTTCTGTCAAGGTTTCAGCTCCTCTCAGGGTGTTTGATTTGAGACATTCTTACCCAATCTGCTTTGTCATATGCAAAGTGGGACAGATTATAGTAATATTACAGATTATGAGATTAGGCATAAACCAAGTAAATGGTACAAGCCACATAAGAGATGCTGAACACATAGGTAAATTATCACAAGAATAGTTCTCACTCATATTGTTTCTGCAATTGTGTGGGGCTCCAAACGTCTGTCCTGTGTAATAGGCATCAAAATTGAGAATATAAGAAATATAGAAGGAACCTGAATGATTGGTAACCTTACATTTTAATTTTTTAAATTTCAGAATATTCTTAAACCAAAATTCTTTTTGTACCTCTATATAAATGAATTAAAAGCATGTGTTACTTGTCGAAACAGAAAAGGAAGCATATATGTACCTCATCCCATTGAAGGAAAAAGGTCATCATTGAACCTCAATGGTCCATGAAGCCTAGTTTGAAGATGAAGTGTTAGTCTGGGTAGAGATACAGTTTCATGGAGACACTCATATGTGTATAAGAAACTTTATTTACAAGAGTAATTGTATATTCAGAAAACATCCCAGCCAAGTCCAGATCAAGTCCTTAAGTCCAATATTGACCCTTTTGGCAATACTAGCCCATACATTCTTCTTGAGACTCATGCAGCCAAGCAATGATGTGAATGCAGAAAGATCACAGGCCAGTGGAAAGTCTTGAGGATCCAGTGGCAGTGGAAGCATCTTAGCACTGACAAGGGTTTCCATGTGGCTCCTTCAGCTCCAGGTCTCTACTTAGCTCCATGTGTCTTGTCCGCAGGAATGTTTTGCAGGGAGTGGGCTTGTGTCCCACCTCCAGTGAGCTATTTATCTCCTTAGCGCATCCAAATGAGATCATCCAGCTGCGGCCTGATTGACAGGCTACACTCCACCCCTTCATTCTTAAGTCTCAAATTGACAACAGATTATGTAACTACCACAAATGTCTATCCACATTTCTTTCTCTTTTATAGTTGTCATTTAGAACCAAATTAGATAAAGAACTCACTCAAGATCACAATGACAGTAGTAGACCCTATGCGCCCTACTCTAAAAACATTTAAAAATATTCATTTACCAATTTCATTCATTTAAAAAGTAATTATTGAAGAGAGCATCATGCCAAGTATTGTCTCAATCTCTGCAAGATTCAAAAGTGATGACATTTGAGCTCCGCTCTTGAACAAATGAAGGAAACTGGAGCCAGTTGATGGAAATCAGAGGCAGTTGGCCAAACCCCAAATGAGCACAAAATAGAAGAAGGGAAGTTCTTATAGCAGAATCACAAAATACCCTAGATAAGCAAAAAAGGGAGTCATTTGTACTTTATTGGAAGATAAAGTTGTAGGCACTGGAGTAATTGCTTTCAGAGAGAGTCTTTCAAAGAATGGAGCAATTACTATCAGACAGGCAGAAAGAACCTGTTGAAATTAAAAAGAGGATGAGCAAAGGCATAAAATAAAAAACTGTAACTTCTAGGAAGCGTGACTACTTCAAATTTACTGGACTATTAATTACACAAGTGGGAGTGGCAAGAGATGTGTATTTTAATTCTCTGCAACATTGTGCAGGGCTCCAAATGCCTAGCCAAGTGTTTAGACTTGATCTTGCAACCCTGAAGAGCTGTCGAAAGACTGAGAGCAAAACACTGAGCACTGTGCTTCAGGAAATCGTTCCGAATGTGAGGTGGATTCTGCATTCAACGGTCTTAGAATAGCCTTGTATGACTCCCTTACCTGTTCTAATGCATGTATGGGAGGAGGTAAAGTTCTGGTCACTTATGCATGTATTTCCCAGTGTGGGGAGATGAAATGATTACTTATTGAGTGCCTACAACCTAAAAAACAGGCTATTTGTTCTTCAAAATAGTCATTCTTCAACATCGGGATTTTAACTGGATTTCAAGTAAGGAAATTAATGATTGACTAGTGAGGCAGTTAGTTTATTGTGCCAACCTGGCTGATAAACACATGTGGGGTAATTGAAGGACGGAGGGATAAATGGCTCAGTGAGCCTCGTCTTTCTAGTTCTCGAGTCTCTTGCTTTGTGATGGTCGGACCAGTGTGCAACTGCTTAAGCCAGATCCCTGCTTTAGCTGGCAAAGTTCACTTCCTGCAAGACATCTCTGAGGAGAAGCCACATGGACCTACCCCGATGCAGCCCTGGGTGCTGGAGCAACCACGTAGAGACCCCTGCCAGCGCTAACATGCTTACACATTTACTGACTCAGCTTCCCTCCTGCAGTCGGCATCATTGCATGAGTTTTGTGAGATGCAGGAGGACTTTGTGGATTGGTGTTGGGCATATGGGTTAATGGGTTAATGTTGGATTTGTAGGCTTAGGCAGCACTGGGTTGGGATGTTTTTATTGATGCACACTTAACCTTTATATAAAACTATCTCTTAATAAAAAACAAACAACTCTCTCTTATACATGAGTTTTTGTGGATTTGTTTATTTCAAGTGCCCAGACTAATTCAAATAGCTTGTCCAGGATCATATGGTGAGAGCTAAAGGTGAGAGTCACATCTGAATCTTTGTGCCTCTACAGTCGCAATCCAGTGAATTATCAAAGGTGGCTCTTTAAGCCTTAGTTTCTGTAACTCCAACCAAACAATCTCCTCCTTTTGGGTCAGGGTAAGGGAAGGTGGGGGAAGGCATGGGTACAAGGTATCTATGAATGATTGTGTACAAAGTGCATTGTAAGGGCCATCCTGCTGAATATACAATGAATCATCTCAGAAGCAGGAAGGGAGGATTCCGTAAGAGAGTCCATCCAGGAGGTGAGCATGTCCTTTGAACCTTGAGGTCTCTTTTTGGGTTCTGAAGCTTCTTGATCCAGGAGACAGCTTTGACGTTAGAAGAGTCACCGGAGAGGGGTGGACTACCCAGTCCACAGAGCAAATAAAGCTGAGTGCACTTACTAACTAGGGGACTAGGTTTGCCTTCCAGCTGAGGCTTAAGGTGTGCCTTTGGGGCATTTATTGGCTGCCATAAAAGAGCTTCGTAATTTTGTGTGAGTGAAACAGAAATCGCAATAGGCCTCCTGGCAGAGAAAGGGCAAAGATCAGAAAGGACCCTACTTCCTGGACCAGTTCAGAAGAGGCTATCTTGTCCAAATAATCATATCCTGCGCATTGGTCATCTTGTGACTTTCCTTAGTAAACCCCCTAATGGTGAGTTTTGTGGTTTCTGGGTGGCCATTGCCAGGAATGATCAAATCCGGTGGCATAGTGGTTACTCAGCATGTTGGGCTGAGAGCAGAAATGTCATCAGCAGTTGGAAACACAAGCGGCTCTGAGAAAGAAAAACAGGTCTTTCTAGTCTCAGAAACTCACATGGGGCAATTTTATTTTGTCTTATAGGATCACCATGAGTCAGCATCTACTCATAGGCAGAAATTTGTTTGTTTGTTTTCAATGTGAGAAATTGAGAGTCTTTTGGGAGGACCACTTGGTGTCAGAATTTGGAGGGGGTGTGGGGGCATGTTGGACCTCAGCCTTCCAAAATTGGCCCTGGACAATGCTGATGTAGTTAGAGTGCTGCCCCACCACCCACCCTCTTACCCCTTTATTTAGCTGGAGGAGGTTAGACCAGACTATTTCAAAATCATCATTCTTTCTATACAATTGATGTAAAATGGGTAAGAAAGACCTGCGTGTGGGGACATGTCTGCCCTGACACTCACTGTCATTAAGCCTGACTTGCAGTGACTTATAAGACAGAATAGAAATGCCTCTGTGGGCTTCTGAGACTATACGTCTTCAAGGAAGCAGAAGATCTCATCTTTCTGCAGCAAAGCAACTGGTGTTTTTGAACTGCTTACCTTGCAGTTAATAGCCCAATACTTCATCCACTAAACCACAAGGATTGACCTGATAATGGTAATTTGTTTGCTTTTACCCTAAGAGTTGGGCTGCTAACCTCAAGGTCAGCAGTTCAAAACCACCAGCTGACTTAGAGAGGAAAGATGAGGCTTTCTACTCCCATAAAGATTCACATCCTGGGAACCCAAAGAAACAGTTCTATCTGGTCCCTATGAGTTGGAATTGACTTGATAGCCATGAGTTTTGCTTTTGTGAATCTGGAGGAGGTCAGACTTTCCCACCACCCCCACATCAGTTCTTCTTTTATGACAATGTATGCTTCTGTCTCTGTGATGGTGTGTGGAACAGACAAAGCAGCCAGTCATAACTCCAACTGTAAGTAATGTTTGCAACCTGAGAATGACGTGGGGGAGGAGGAGGAGATTTTCTCGTGACAAAGTAAATCTTTCCTTACCAGAGGTTGCCAGGAATACCCAACAGCATTAGTCACTGAAGATGCACATCCTGAAAATCCTGTTGTAAGGTTACACTCAGACCTGGGATAATATGTAAGGCCTGGAGGATGACAAGCAAAATAGAAGCCTCTTTTTCAGAAGGTAACCCAGGCAATGCTTGTGGCAGATTAGCACTCAACTGGGTGAGCCCTTGGAAAGGTGCATGATGTTACTGAAGTCCAGGCAACACCATCTCCTGCTTACCCGATCTTTGAATCCTGTTTGGAAGAAGAAAAACAGGTTATTTTGACTCAAATCCAACCAACCAACTTATGACCTAGTATTGCAACTTCCTCTTTTTATTGATTTCTGTGGTAGTCATCTACTCTGGTGTCAATTTAAGGATTATGAGTGCAGGGGTGGAATCTAGACAGTCAATCTGGAGATAGCCAATGAAACTGTTACTTCCTCCTTGGAGGTGGAAGACATCTCTCTTTCTCTACTACTTCCTGGGAGACATTTGCAGATGACAAGCCACATGGATGCAACCAGAACTTGGAAGCCAGAGAAGTCACAGAGAGACCCCTGCCAGCACTGAGATGCTTACAACACCACTGGACCCAAAGACTTTCTACCCACTGGCTTGCAATCGTCCTGCATTTGGCTCCATAGCATGTGTTTTCTGAGTCTCAAGAGGACTTTATAGATTGGTATCAGGCATATGGGCTAATATAAGACTTATGGACTTGGACTGGACTGGGTTGGGAGGTTTTCTCAATGTTCAATTCCTCTTGTATATAAACCTCTCCCTTATATACATCTGTGTGTTTATGAATTTGTTTCTTAGTCTACCCAGCCTAACACAATTTCTTACACAAACAATTTCCTCTATATATCTAAAGTGAATTTCACCCCATCCAGAATACCCTCACTAGGCTGACATGGGAGATTTATAAGAGCAAACTTTATTGAAGTTGCCTAGATTTGCATATTTATTAACTAGGTGATGATTTGGGTCTTCTCACTTAACTCCAGTTGGCCTCAGTTTCCTAATCTATAAAATGAGATGTCAAAGAGGTTTACAAAGTCAAGTAGATTTAAATAGGTTAAAATATCTCCAATCTAAAAGTGTGTTAAGCAAAACCCTGGCCAATGCATGAGATGCACAATGCAAATGCTTGCAATTATTTGTAGCATGATTAATATCCTTGTCCCTGATATTATTGCAATCATCACGAATATCTTGAGACAAAATCGCTTCATGTTTAGATATTTAATAAAGCTTTCTGGGATTTTTTAGCAATACTTTTTGGCTTATCCTTTCATATCTAAGTAAATAGAAGTGTAGAATTTCCAGGACTACACTTCATAGTTCCTAACAAGTTCTCAAAGAGATCCATGACTCTCACCAACAAAGTAAGCAAAAATGGTTGGGATTGCCTCTAAATATATATGGCCGCATTCCTTTGGACTCAACTACCCCTTAGCAAAGCACTGTCAATGTTTTGTATGGCTGGAGAGTTCAGAATGTTTTTGTTTTGTTTTATTAATAATGAAGAAAAAGAAGCTCCCAGACACTGAAACCAAGATGCAAATGGAGGCAGAAAAGAGAGCGAGAGAGACTGCTAGTGGCCTGCAAAACCTAACACAATTATTGTGACTCTTTGTCGATGAAGTTTACCAACATCAGTGATTGGTAGTTGTTGGCAGGTCTTATCCATGTTGTTCAGACTCATCACCACCTTCTGTACAATAGATCCAAACACTATCCAGTCCCGCGTCATACTCACAATCACTCCTGTGTTTGACCCGATGGTTGCAGCGCTGTGAGAAACCATCTGATGGGAGTGGTTTCTTCTGTTTCATTCACCCAGTTCTTTACTAAGCTATGGCTTCCCTTGTCTAAGGACTGCTATTTCCTGATACATGTCCAGAGTTTGTGGGATGAACTTCTCCCATCCTCCTTTCTAAGGGGAATTCTGATTGTACTTCCTCCCAGAGAAATCTCTTCTCTCCTCTGTTCATTCAATACTTTTTTCTAATCCCATCATTCAAACGCATCAAGCGTCCTCTTCCTTTTCCACTGTCCATCTTCAGCATGCACGTAAGGCGAGCGTGAAGGCTATGGCTTAGACCAGATGCTTCATTGTCCTTAAAGTGACATCCTTGGTACTGATGGGAAAGAAGTCTCTTGCCACAGATTTGCCCAGCATAACCAATCCTTTGGTTTCTTGATTGCTTCTTCCATGTGCACTGATTGTGTCTTTAAGTGAAATTAAATCATGAAGAAAGATTGAACTCTTAATATTGGCTCTGTTCTTCATCAGTAAGTACTTCCAGTCTCCTTCGCTTTGAGCAAATAAGGTTGTGTCATCTGCATATAGCATGTTGCTAATGCATCTTCCTCCAATCTAATAGCATTAAACATAATTTATTATAATTCACACAGAGGCCCTTGTATCGTCAATAAAACCCAGGTAATCATCTTTCTGATTTCCCCTGCTTTGAACCATGATCCATCTGAGATCAGCAATTATAACCCACATTCCATAGGCTCTTCTAGATAAAATACTAAAATGCAGAGAAATTTCCACAGTCGGCCTCACATATTGTTATTATTGCTTTTGGCATTGATGGTTATTATTAGTTGTTGTTGGATTGAGGCCAATACTTGGAGATCCCATGGGTGCAAAGAGGAATGGTTCTACAGGGTTTTCAAGAGTGCCACCTGAATAATGATGTTCATGAAATCTGTCTTCCAAGTCCACTCTGGCTGGACTGGAACCAACCCTTTTAGATGGGAGGCACGTGCTTAACTATGTAAACGACGAGGGGTCCCTGGCTAATGGTTTTCTGCATATAGTAAAATTTAGCACAATTTCTCCAAAATACCTTGAATTAGTTAGTGAGCTGAGTCATTCGTGAATATAACTTCTGGAATGAAGTTAAAATCCACTGAAAGGAACTACTTGAAATGAACTTTTCCAAACATAAATTCCACTAATTCAAAATAATTTGAGGATCTAATAAAGATGTACCCATTATTTACACTAATATAAATATTCATTCTTATAACTGATTTGAATCTTTGCTATAGCCTTGTAGAGTCTGTGTAGTAGCACTGTATGCATTGTCTAGGCTACTGACTAAAGGTGAACAAGAATTTTCTTTAGATTAAAATAGAGCATAATTCAGATTTAATTTATAATTTAGCAAGCAAATCAAGCCTAAAACCTAATGAAACATTGGAAAATATTTGAGTGATCTGGTTCAATAGATTGCTAGTTAGACTTTTTAACACTAAAGAGGCCTGTCCTGGTTTTTTGGTTCATGGTTCACTTTGGCTCAGATCTCTGATTTCAATGGACATTTCCCTGATTCACTCAAATTAATGGGGCTTTGCTATATTTGGCTAATGAAGGGCCCTTGCAAAGCCTATGAGTTCTGCTCCATTTACCAAATGTGACCAGAGGATTTCTAACTACTTCAAGAAGAGGAAAGGACATCATTCAGTGGTAAGATCTGGAAATATTTCAATGGAAGGAAAGTTTATAAAAAAAAATGTGGAAACTTTTGAGACAGCTAGAAAACCCAGGTATTTATTGCCTGGGCATAACAGGTTGGTGGGGGTCTTTTCCCATGTGTAGGTGAGGCATCACTGTGCAGTGAAGAAAACAAAGATTCAGTATCATTTCTATCATGGTGATTTTGAGTAGGATCTCGCTTTTATAAGGTGATTTGGCAGTCTGGGTGGGCAGAGGGAGAATGCATGGCTTGGTGGTCTTTAGCTGTGAGTCAGAATCTCCTCGATGCTAGTGGACTGTGTTTTTGATCAGGACTCTGTGGGCACCTTGCTTAGTCGCCATGTTCTTCTCAGTCTCTAATTACCTCAGAGCAAACGATTAGCAAAACTGAAACCAAGATCAGGTGTCTCTGACCCCAGTCTATGCTTGGCTTCTTTGGGATTCGGTCTGCATGTCAGCTAATCCAACGGAATCATAGAAATGTCTACTAAACAAAATAATCAAAATGGGAAGCTATTATTTCTGGACCTGTTGTTGTTGGCCTCTCTACTCCTCCCGGGGAGAACCCTGCACTCTTCATTTCTGGACCTGTTGTTGTTGGCCTCGCTACTCCTTCCGGGGAGAATCCTGCACTCTTCGATGTGTTCTGCATCACATGAGCATTTCCTCATGGGACTCAAATCTTGTTCCTTGTAAATGTCCTTTGAGTTTGAAGAACAGAAGTTCTTTTTTTAAAAATAAATCTTTTTGTTAGGGCTCATACAACTCTTATCACAATCCATACATACATCAATTGAGCAGAGCACCCTTATACATTCGTTGCACTCATCATTCTCAAAATTCACCTTCCACTTGGGTTCCTGGAATCAGCTCGGTTTTCCTTCCCCCCCCCTCCCCTCCCTCCCTGCTCCCCCCTGCCCCCTGCTCCCTTAATAGTTTATAAATAATTATTTTATCTTATCTTACACTGCCCGGCGTCTCCCCTCACCCACCTTCTCATTGCCCATCTCCCAGAGAGGAGGTTACGCATAGATCTCCAAGATCGGTTCTCCCTTTCTACACCCCCTTCCCTCCTGGTGTCACCACTCCCACCACTGGTGTTGAGGGGTTCATCCATCCTAGATTCCCTGTGTTTCCAGATCCCTACTTCACTGCTGTACATCCTCTGGTATAACCAGGTCTGCAAGGTAGAATTGGGGTCATGATAATTGGGAGGGGAGGAAGCGTTCAGGAACTAGAGGAAGGTTTTGAGTTTCATTGTTGCTACACTGAACCCTGAGTGACTCATCTCCTCCCCACTACCCCTCTGGAAGGGATGTCCAGCTGTCTACAGATGGGCATTGGGTCCCCATCATGCACTCCCCCTCATTCACGGTGATGTGATTCTCACCACCCCCCACCACCACCACCCCCCGCCTTTGTTGTTTGAGACCTGGTCTCCTCTGCCTTTCACAATCATCCATGTTGATGTGCTGCTTCCGTGTGGGCTCGGTTGCTTCTGGGCTAGATGGCCACTTGTTTGCTTTCAAGCCTTTAAGTCCCCAGACGCTATATCTCTCAGTAGCCGGGCACCATCAGCCTTCTTCACCACACTTGCTTATGCACACTTTCGTTTTCAGCGATTATGTGAGGAAGGTGATCACACAATGATTGTTTTTGTTCCTTGGTGTCTGCTACATGGTCCATTCAACACCTTGTATTCGCTTAGGCTGTGTGCTTCTTCTCTGTGGGCTTTGTTGCTTCTGAGCTAGATGGCCGCTTGCTTGCCTTCAAGCCTTTAAGACCCCAGATGCTATATCTTTTTGATAGACGGGCACCATCAGCTTTCTTCACCACATTTGCTTACACACATGTCTGTCTTCAGTGATCATGTCTGGAAGGTGGGTATCATGCAATGACCGTTTAGCAGGGCGAGGTGCTATTGTATTGGGGGAGTATGCATGAGGAGGCCCAATGTCCATCTGCTACCCTACTACTGAACCTATAAATATATGCACATAGGAATATTGCCCCCATAATCATATATATTTACATATGTACATGTCTGTATTTAGGCTTCTCTGTATGCATTTTGCCTCCTACTCCTTTCCTCTATCTCCTATCGTTTTCCTCCCGGAAGAACAGAAGTTCTTAAGGAGTAAACTCATTGGTGTAGAGTGAATGGAGTAAAGATTTCCATGGATATTTCTCGTAAGTCAACCCTTTCTGCTCTCAGACAATGAGTGGGTACTTTGTTTTGATGTAAGACAAAAATATCCTTGGGACAACTTTCCAGGTTTTTTTCTCACAATATGATTTTACAGTTTATTATAATTTCTTCCTGATAATTCCTCTACATCATCCCACGTCCTTCAATAAAATCTCATGTTCTTCAATTAAATCCATCAATAGTATTTTATTTATACTAGTATTTTTCAACAAGTTGGTCTTCCTCACATCCATCCCACAATATGTGATATTTGAATCTATTCCGTAATATCTGATCCTTTGCTCCATTCCAACTCACATTGAGTCTCTGCTTAGACTTCCATAGGCATTCTCAAGACTAGGGCAGGACCTTCATTTATTTATCCATTCAATCTAATACTTTTAAAATGGCAACTAATAACTATAATTTAATTCATAGGACTGGTGTGCAAAGCAAAGATTGAAGTTGTCAAATATTTTATTTTGCTTAAATCCACAACCAATGCTCATGGAGGCAGCAGCCAAGAAAGAAAACCATGTAGTGCATTGGCCAAATTGTTGCACAATACCTCATGAAAGTGTGCAGTGCACAGGTATCATATTAAAACTAATGTGCACGTGTTTCAAGTCATGATATTTTCAGTGGACTCATTTGCACATGAAAACTAAATATGTAATTGATCTTTTTGAATTCTGATGCTACCAAAGACTACTGAAAGTAATGAAGGCTACCAGAGTAAGAAATAAATCTCTGAGAAGGAGTACAGTGAGAATATTCCTTAAAAGCAAGGATGGTAAGACTTCATCTCAAGTATTTTGCACATGTTGCCAGGAGATGCCAATTGACTGCCGTCACTTCCAACTCGGAGTGACCCTTTATGATCGAGAAGAACTGCCCCTGTGAGTTTCTGACTGTCGCTTTATGAGAGTAGAAAACCTCTTCTTTCTCCCAGAGAATGGCTGGTGGTTTCCAATCTTGAAATTAGCTGCCCAATGCATAACCATTAAGCTAGGAGACGCAGTCCTTGGGAAACGATATCATGCTCGCAAAAGCCGATGGACAGTGGAAATGAGTAAAACCTGCCATGAAATGGATTAACACAGTAGCTGCAACAGTGGGCTCAAATTGAACAATTGCGGGGGTGGGGCAGGACTGGGCAGCGTTTCCTTCGCTGTGTATAGATAGGGTCATTGTAAGTTGGAACCGACTTGCTGGCACCTTGTGACAGCAACACTGATGTATCAAGAGCTAAGGCTCTGACTTCTGATCACTTGACACCTGTGCTTTTGCTGACATCAGGAGCAGCAGAGTCCAAACCCACTTTTTCAGGGCCTGCTGCGCCACTAGAAGATGAACCAGGCCCCATCGAGGTTTCTTCACCTCGTGGTGAGCCACCACTACGTCAAAGCAAGTTTTTACCAAAATATTATTTCAAACCTTGAGTCCAGTGCATCTCTCCAATGACTATCATATAATAGGTAAGGGAAAGAATTTAGCTTTACCCAAAATACAGAAGGTGTTTTCTTTCTTTGAAGAGAGAGAGAGAAACAAAAACAGACATGGAGTAATTTTTCATGATTTGGTTGGGGTCATGTGGGGTACACTTGAGGTTTGGGGCTCATGAGCAGAAATAATTTACCGGGAGGACAATCATGTAGTACTGGTCCGTAGAAGCCTGGATGTTATCTGAAAGGTCAGCAGTTCAAACTCACCAGTAACTCCTCCTTGGGAGAAAGACAAGGCTTTCTCTTTCTGTAAAGAGAAACAGTCCCTGAAACTGACATGGGCAGTTCTACTCTGTCCTGTGGGGTTGAGGGTCACTATGAATCAGAATTGACACAATGGCAGTGAGATGATGAATCTATAATTCAAATACAGAATCCTGTGGATTCTGTGGATCGTTGCATATCATTGAACCCAATGGAAAGTGGAGAAGCAGCCGAAGAATGCACCAGCATCCCTGTGGACTCCCAAAATTTCAGCTGCTTCTTTCTTGGGCTTACTTACTAATCTGTAGTGAACAATTTCCCATATTTTGACCACATCAAACTTTGGCCTCAACATATGATTTGCCTCAGACACTCTCAAAACCCTACAGCATCCTCCTTCAGAAGCAAAACCTCTTGTGAAATGACAATACATTGTCATGTACACATCACACTGCTAATCATAAGGTCGGTGTTTCAAATCCTCTAGCCACTTCTTGTGAGAAGGCCGAGGCCATCTGCAGCTGAAAAGATTGACCAAGCCTCAGAAAGCCTATCTAGATCCCTGTGAGGTAGAATCAACTTGATGCAGTGTTTTTTAAAAACACAGGAAGGGGGAGCCATGGTGGCACTGTGGGTTATGCATTAGGCTGTTCACCTCAAAGACAATGGTTCAAACCCACTAGCTGCACCACAGGATAAAGTTGAGGCTGCCTCTTCTCTTAAAGATTTACCATCTCAGAAACCCAAAGGAGCAGTTCTCTGCCCTCCAATTGAAATAGACTCAATTGCAGTGGGTTGGGTTTGGTTTTAGGGCAGAGACAAAATATCCAGTACGCCAGGTAAGCATGGAATCATGTGAAATTATTCACTAAAGATCACTAAATAAGCACAAGCAAGTCTGAGCGTGTCTGCTTATGGGTAATCTAGCCTGATATCTGCCAATTTGGCAGTCTGGGGGTCATCCAATAAGCTGTGAAATCTGTCCGAGAGAAAGGCTGTGCCGTGTGGATGGTGGCTGTCAGAAATAATGGAGCCGTAGAAACATGGGGACTGAACCAGTCTTCATGCATGAGAATGGTATTCATGCTGATTCTCATTCACAAAGCTATCTAGGAACTAGGTCACCACATAAAGTTAGACTCTTAAAGTCAAACATCGTCTTTCTACATTGCACTGCACTTCTTTAAACTCCCTTTTTGGCATTTCCCTGCTGATCCATTTAAGTCAATATTTTGATAGTGAATAAAGGTGCCTATAAATCCAACGACTTGCTGTGCACCCCTGCTGATCTAAGACCTGGCTCATCCCTGAGACCCCACTTCTCCTTTAGCTCTTATCACTATAAAATCAACACATGAGGCTGCCCACTGTGGAAAAGAGGCCAAATATCCGGAGGCAAGGAGAAACAAGGTTTTAATATACGTGCGTACATTTAATATATGTGGAGATATGTAATATGTGTATACATAAATTTTAATATGTATGTATATTAAAAAGAAGACATACGGGATTGTCTCTCAAGAGGAGAGGGAAGGTGTTTTATAACTCAGGTGGCTAGGTGCCAGGGTTCTGGACTTCTCAGACCACCCTAGGAAGTGTCAAATAAAAGCGATTCAGCAAGTCAGGGTGAGCTAACAGGGAGCAAGCGTGTAGCCACAGTCAGCCCCACAGACCATTCCCTTATAATCCACCCCTCAGGGCTAACTTTTACTGTATAATAGGAACCTTCCCCTTTTGGAAGGTCTCTGAGATCCCCAAGAGGTGCCAGGTGGAAAGGGCCCAGCAGAGGAGGGCCTTGAAGAAGACCCCTTCCTCCTTCTTTGTTTTTCTGTTCTTATTGGAACCTGGTGCTATAGTGATTATGTACTGGGCTGCTAAATGCAAGGTCAGCCGTTCAAAATCACAAGCCACTTCAAGAAGGAGAGGCAGGGCGTCTACACCCTCAAAGAGTTACAGTCTCAGAGACCCACAGAGGCCCTTCTCCCCTGCCCTGCAGGGTCACTATTAGTCAGCGTCAACTTGATGGCAGAGAGCGTGGTATCAGACTTGATTTTGTTTCTCTTTAGCTTTGTGTTCCTTTTCCTGGCCGTGGCCAGTGCTGGTCAGTGTGCCTCTCGCAGACAGACCACTTCTAACCCAGACACAAATTCTTACTTCATTGACAGTCCAACATTGATTGAGTTGTTTTAAGTTGTGCATGTGTTACAAGAGACACGGCTGCCTTTCTTCATTCTAGACACATTACTGAGGATGTGGGGACACTCACTGCTCTGGGGGAAAGAGCAGAAAAACAGCAGAAAGGTTTCTCAGATCTGCAGGGGCCACATTCTCTAATGAAAGCTCCAGAGGTCAGTATCCTTCACTTACTCCACATTTCTTGAGCAATCTCTTCTTCATCCTGATATGAAGCTCCAATCACTCCATTACTTCCAAACAGGTCTAGAATGAAAGTGTCTTTGTTTGGACTGGAGAGCCACATTGGTTCTCTCATTATTCCCAGAAACCCAGCGTAGTAAAGGAGGATGGCTACTTAATGAACACAAAGACAGAAATGTGACTCAGGGCTTGAAAAATGAAGGCTGCTTGGCCAAGCTGTGAAAACAAAGGAATCTATGGGATAATAACCGAACCGAGGAGATTCTGATTGGTCAAAGTTTTGGAAACAAGGGACTTCACCTTCAGTCGACCACCTCATTTATAAAGATCTGCCAACCCACTGAAGTAGAGTGGGTGAGCCTTTGAAGCGGTGCCAGGCACATTGGTCAAGAGCCCAAAAGTAGCTAACCTGAGATTCCAAGCCAGAAACAAACATCAATTGAGCCAAACCTGCCTGGCTGGTTTATGATGGCCGAAATCTTCCAAAGTCTCATGGTCAAATCCTGAGAATTAAACACACCGACAGAGCCTTTTCCTTTTTGGGAAACTTGAGAGTTAATGAAAGAGTTTAGCACATGTGGACAAGAAGTCTCTTATTTTACAGGTGAGACGTCTGAGACAGAAAGCAGAGAAATGAAAAGCAAACAAAAGAAGTGAATTTGTGATAAAGGGGAGTGGAAACTCAAACCACCGATTTCATCTGCTGACATTCTCTCTGTTAGGCAGCACGAGGAGGAATTGAAATCCGCCACACCGCGGGAGAATAAGAAAATGTCCCAATGTAAAGAACAAAGATTAATGACAATGATTGCTAAGAATAAATAGAACCTCATCAGTATAAACCTTGTTTTCTGGGTAGTTATTAGTAAGTAATCATCTAATACTGTAAGTAAACACTACCCTTCACCACGGGAAATCAGTCAGAGTGAATTACGGGTCTAATCATCGTGAGTAACGGAAGCCACTGATTGGGTTTTTTGGGTGCATTTTTCTTGAAATGTGTAATTATTTATCATGCCACTGGTATAGTCAGAGTTCTACACGTAGACTGTGGTTGAGTTACGTTTAGACAAGATTCTACTGCAGGATCTAGCGATAAGGAAATGAAGAAAGAAATAAGGAACAGAAACCAGAACTCACAGCCAACAAGTCGATCCTGACTCAAAGTGAGCCTATTGGGCAAAGTAGAACTGCCAGTGTGGGTTTCTGAGACTCACTCTTTACAGGAGTAGATTAGTAAATCTTTTTTCCTAAAGAAAGGAAGGGGGAAAGAAAGTTTTTAAAAGCCACCCAACACCCTGGTTCCAAAGACCTGGCAGTCTGGTGTGGGAGAAACACATCATTCCCATACAAGGACAGCCCTGCTGGCACTCTTTCACACAGGCGTCAGAACGGAAGGCACTGGGTGTAGAGATGACATCAGGTATAAAGAGAATTTAACATAACCTGCCTTTCAAAATTCCAAAAGGACAATGCCATGAGGCATATCTTCTGCTGAACGCCCAGAGGGGCAGCAACGGCTGGCTGTAGTAGATCATGGGAATCACAGCAGGACAGTCCTTAGGTAATGCAATGACTCTGAAGTCTTTAGTCAACCAGACAAGGGTCGTCTTCCTACCGAGAGAACGTATGCCTGTGTCATGTCTCTCATCTTTTGTGGACAAAGGGACTGTGCTTCCATGGTGCTCACCCTCCTGTGGGCAACTGTGATGTGGGGGCCATTCTGCGGCAGTCGCTTTGTGCGCAGGCTCTCCCGGTGGAGAGAGCAGGGGGTGGAGAGCCAAGAAAAGCTCTACGTGAATCGCCTTGGCAAGGAAACAAGTTCTCAGACTTACCCAAGTTTCATTTTTTTCGTCATTAACATGAAGACAGGGTCCCAGGCGGAGAACCAGGGCCGAGTAAACCAGGCATCTGGCAGCTTCTCCCAGTGGGTCTTCTCATGCTCCCCTCCCTCCTCTCACTCCTGGACCCAGAGAGAATCTCCCCAGCTGGGCATCTGGTCTCCGAATCTCTGTCTCCCGGGCCACTGCCTTCATGGCTCCAAAGCTTCTTCTAAAGGCATGCTTTGAAAGTGCCAGCCTCCTTATTGAAAAAGTAGACAAAGCCAAACAAGCAATAGTTTACCTTTACCCGCGGGAGCCCCTCCCCCCCCCGCCCCCCCCCCCCCCCCGTCCCTGTCTAGCCTGCCTTTCTTGTTGCCTCTCTCACTTTTTCCACAGAGAGCCTCAGCTTCTTCCAAACCAACACACGCAGGTCTCGTAGGACACCCTGGCTTTGCTCTGCTCCCCCCTCAAATGCTGCCGCTCCCCTTAACAGGATCATACATTCGCTGACACTGCGAGACAGCCCCGGGAAAAGCTTCTCATAACACTAGCACTTTCCTAAGTGATGTGGCCACATGAAATGTCCATGCCAGGAACATCATCTTTTATATCAACCTATTTTCCTGCCTTGAGTACACTCCGGCCATTGTGCAAGATGCCTTCAATAGACTAGTGTTTTTTTTCGTTCTCCCACACACCCAGCTCTCTTCTCCCAGATCCGATCACTAGGTGCTCAACGATGGGAACCAGCATTTGAAGGGGCCCAAAGGTCACAGGCTCAACCACCCCTAACATCAGCAACAAAAAAGTATCCCCCACAAGACTGGTGTATTTATATTCTAAAATTTGGCCAAGCTTACCCCCTCCACACCTGAGCCCATGGCAGACCCTGCGGAAGGTCACGGGCACAACAGAGTTGAAACACAATGGAAGCGAGCAGCAGCCTGACTGCCAATAAATCTTTTCTTTTCCGACCTTACTTTCAAGTTCTGCAACAATAGGGCTGATGAAGAGATTCTTGCAGGCGCCACAGGTGTGCTGAAGCCCTACCATAACACCACCCACGTCCTGTGCCTTTTCAGAGGCTGCCTAAGAAAAGAAAGCAAACACACGTACACACACACACACACACACACACACACACGCTCCACCCTCAAGTTCTCCATTTCTGTGTGGGCCTTTCATTTCACAGTCCTCTTGGAGGTGTGATTTGTGAGGCTTAAAATATGTGAGCTGGCCAGGCAGGAGGCAAGTTCTCCAGAGAAAATCACACACCAGGATAAGCCACATCACATTGTTTCCTCTGGGACACATTTTGTTCTGGGAAAGGGTCCTAATAGCCTCTGATTTCAACGTGACTGCATATCATAGCGCTGTGCCTGGGAAAACACAGTGACATTTTACATGATGACATTGTAGTAAAATAATAGCTCTTCGGCACTATAAGCAGCAGACGTGTAACATCTATTAGAAATTGTGAGCATTGAATATCCTAACCATCGACTAGTCTTGGCACAGGATTGGTGCTGCCTCTAAAGAGAGTGGGTCCCGCAAACCTAGGTGCAATGCATGTTTGATCACAAAGCAGATGCTTTCTTATGCTAACGAGAAGTGGAGAGAGGTGCTGGCTATCAGCAAGTCAGTAACTAAGGGATACAAAGCTCCCATTGCAGTCACAAAGACTATGATTTGGGGCCTCTGTAAATTTGGACATGTAGCTTCTCTGTGCATCATTTTGCTGGTTCATAAACCAGATGCTTATGCTTATTTCACATGGTTTTCATAATTTCCATTTTCCTTTTCCGAGAATTAGAAGCATTAGGTGCAGAGCCCCAGCAGTAAACAATGGATGGTTATAATGGAAATAATTCATAAGCGAACAGCCTTCTGCAGACCCGTTGCTTTGGCATCCTCTGTTGAAGAGTGTGAGATCATCTACACTCCACACGAGAAGAGCAGGGATACCACTGGCCTCTGGCACTCCCCTGTCTGCGGGAGACATTGCGGCCCGTCCCTGATAGCCACTGATGAGATTAATGTAAAGGATTAGAGTCCCGTGGAAAATCCATGACAAGATTAGTATAAAGTTACTTGAGGCTGGGGTTTATGTAGCAAGCGAGTTCAGGCACTCCTGAAGAAATTCAGGAAATGTCTTCATAGGCAATCTTATTTTAATTATCAGTGCCGTTCGCTATAACCAAATCAGCAGACCTTCGGTCCTTAGCGACTGGAATGTATTCTGTTGATTGTATACAAGTTTTCTACTGCTGCTCAATAAATACCACAAACAAACCAAAAGTATGATCTTCTCTCTCTGTAGGCCAGAAGTCTGAAATGGGTCTGAAACCAAGGTTCTAGCAGAGAGAGCTACCTTCCTTCTGGAGACTAGGAGAGAAAACCTTTCCTTGTCTTGTGCATTTAGATCCTGCCCACCTTCCTTAGCCCGTGGTCCTTTCCACCGTTGTCAAAGCTGGCGACATTGCATCGTTTTTAATTCATCAGTTCTTTTCATCTCGCTGCCTTTGGTCGTCCTTCTCTGAGTGACTCACCCACTTTTGGGGATACTTGCGATTATTTTTGACCACTCTGGATAATCCAGGGTAGCTTCACTATTTTAAGGTCTGCTGATTAGAAACCTTGAATCTCCTTGTCATGTCCCTGGAAAGAGTCCCAGGTTACAAGGCCTCAGACATGGGCTGTTCCCCCCAGGAATGGTCATTGCCATCACTAGGCATCAGTTTGGCTTTAAGTACTTTCCAAGGAAAGAAATAGTCAGCCCTCTCCACCCCGCCCCCCCAAAAAAAACAAACAACAAACAAACCCCACAAATTTTACCATCAGAGAAAAGGCAAGGTAGACATGCACTGACAAGAATTATGGGCCAGTCCCTTCAGATTCATTAATTCACTTCACCCCCAAGACGGAGCTCTTTAAAAGGCAGCAGCACCTCATTTAGGAAGGTAGGAAGGGGAGCAAAATAGAAGCCTGGATCCCAGGAAAATGGGGCAGCGTGCAATGCCATATTTCCAACAGAGAACAGCAGGATCAAAGCACAGGGGTGTGAAACTATACCAGCTAAGCAAGACATCATAACATTAGTGCTAAAGAAACATGTCATGCAATAAAGGAAATTAAATAAGGTAGATAAATGAGGCAAAATGCTCCGGTTTTCAAATGCCATCGCAGAACTGTAAGGATTTACAATTAACACAGAATCAACATGAGCATATTTGCACTTTATAAAGAAAGCTTAGCAAAGTAGCATTGATGGGATTTAGGATTGGATACTTGGAATCTGTTAGGCAGATGCGGCACATTGACATAATCTCCTCTCAATTCGAAGGAAGGGGTGGAGTCTAGCCTGTCAATCAGGTGATAGCCAATATTGCCTCTGTGTGGGCATGGTCTTCTCCTAAGAATTCTGGGAACTCCTGTCTTCCTCTCAGATGCAGGACACACACACACTCTCTCAGAAGCATTCCTGTTGACAAGTCACATGGAGCTATGTTGATGGCAACCAGAGCCCTGGAGCTGGAGGAGTCCCAAGCCAGCACTCAGAAGAGATGCTTCCACCACCAATGGATCCACAACACTTTCCACCCACTGGCCTGTGATTTTCCTGCATTCAGCAACAATGCATGTGTTGCATGAGTCTGAAGAAGAATTCATAGACTGTATCAGACATATGGGCTAATATCAGACTTATGGATTTGACCTGAACTGGGTTGGGATGTTTTCTTAATATACAATTACTCTGTGATATAAAGTTCTATCTTACATGTATAGGAGTGTCTCTGGATTTGTTCTCTAGCCAACCAGGACTAACACAGCAATGCAAGTATCTAGAAATATTTGAAGTTGTATTTAAATGAGTTGGTATTGATGGAGAGGAGGAACCATATTGGGAAATTTTCATAGGACTTTAGAATCACAACCCCCTAGTCAAGCTGCCTGCCTCTTGAAACAAGTGGGCAGCTCTCTTCCCATTTTAGGGGAAATCTCTTTGAGTAACTTCCCTGCCATCAAGTCCTTTTGAACTCACGGGGGATCTATGAGGCTGGGTAGAATAGGGTCCCATCTTTTACCATCAGAGCAGCTGGTGGTTTGGAACCATTGACCTTGAAGTTAGCAGCCCAACACATAATATCACACAATAAGCCACCAGGGCTTCCTCAGTGGTCTCTTTTTCTGAGACCTGAGACTCAAACTGAGTTAATTTTCAAGTGACAAGACTCCTCTGAAAAAAGCATCACTTTGCGGCTGCCTTTGCCGCCCATCTGGGGGAAGAGGATGCATTCAACTGCAAGAGATGCTTTGGTTTTGATGTCGGGTCTAGCATGGAAAGTCTGGTAATGCCTGCATTCTCTCACTGGTTTACACACAATTCGCACTTCTTTGCTGGTTTGATCCAAGAGAAAAGTTCCCTTGGATTTCCTCTTGGAGGAAAGGACCGGGTGGCCCAGAGGATCTGAACACATTTTCCCATTGCCTAACCAATCCCTTGCCACAGATTCACAAACAAACAAAGAAATTACTGGAAACAAAGGGCAGATTTTGCCTACTCTTCAATAGTGTCACACACCTGTTGTTGCTGTTAGGTGCCATGACTTGGGCCCACTCTTACACAACCCTATGAATAGCACAACAAAGCCAGGCCCGGTCCTGTTCCAGCCATGGCAGCATTGCTCTGCTCAAAGCCTTTGTTACTCCCACTGGATCAACATTTCTCTTTGAGGACCTTCCAAGTCTTACTGATGCTCTACCAAGCATGGCGTCCTTCTCCAGGGACTGGCCCCTACTGATATCATCCCCCAAATACTTCTAAGGGATGGCTGGTTATATTTGTATTCTAAGAGAGATTTGCTCATTCTTGTCACATAACCTATGGGATATTGAATTTTGTTCACTAACAAAAATGCAAAGTCATCCATTCTTCTGCAGTTTCCTTACTCACTGTTCAGCATTCACTTAGGTGTTAGGTGATTGAATAGATTGTGCATTGGGTTGGATTCACTTTATTTCTTCAGTTTCTTTCCATGATTATTATGAATATCAAACAAATACTTATAGAAAATACATAAACAACCTTTTGAAAAAACCCATAGTTAGGTATGTACATATGTATTTGATAAAACTGTGTAAAAGATTTTTTAAAAACTGCCCTGAAGTAAAACCTGCAGAAACATATGCCAGTAAGATCAGGAAAGAGGCCATGCAATGATGCATATGAAGACACTTTTTACATAAATGAAAGAGGCAACCAAAAGCAGCGATTATTCATCTCTGCACCCGTGGAAGGCCTAGCAGCTAAACCCCATTCCTTCAAGAGTCCTGGGGGCTGATGGCTTGCCAATTTCCTTGTGGAACTGCTTAGGTGAAAAGAAAGCAGCCCTAAGACCCACCATGACTGCTTGAGGTGAGACCTTCGCTCCTTGTGTTACCGAGTCTCCCATCTCACTAGTACGTAGGGAGTCAAGCGTTGCTGAAGGAGGATTTTTTGCCTGTTAGTGAACTGGATAAGAAGCCACAAACACCAGAGGCTTACTTTCGATATGTGTGCTGTGAATTTGAATGATAACAACGGAACTGCCCCATTTTTGCTTTCCTTCCTTCTACTTAACTTACAGGACCATAGGCTCTATTGATTTGTTATACTATTGGACAAATAAATCTGACATCGTAGAAAGACGCATGTTGGTGTAAGTCATATTTGTCACAGCTGCTCACATCTTTTATGTCAAATAGTAACTATTACTATTTGCTCTTTAACACCCAAAAGAGAATTGGGACAGAAGATTTGCCCGAAGAAATACCTTTCTATTTTTGGACTGTTCTTTCCATGGATGTTGGATGTTAAACCATGTGTGTGAGGCTGAGTTGACGAGATAAACAAATCATGTGTGTATGAGAGATCTTTATATCAAAGAGCAATTGTATATTGAGAAAACTTCCCAGCCCAGTTCAGGTCCAGTCCATAATTCCAATATTAGCCCAAACATCTGATACTAATCCATAAATTCCTCTTTAGGCTCAAGCAGCACAGGCAATGATGCTGAATGCAGGAAGATTACAGACTGGTGGGTGGAAAGTCCTGTGGATCCAGTGGTGGTAGAAGCATCTCCAGGGCTCTGGCTGCCATCAGTGTGGCTCCATGTGGCTTGTCAACAGAAATGTATGTCAGAGAGAGTGGTCTGTCTTTTCTAATGGCAGAATCCAGAGAGAAGAAGTCCGCAGAATCCTCATGAGAAGTCCATGCCCACAAGGAGGGACCATCAAGCTGTGTCCTCATTGACAGGCTAGATGTCACCCCTTTATTCTTTTATCAAGTTGACATGAAACTGTAACTACAATACCATGTAAAACAAAATGCTTGAAAATTTTAATATTTTCTCAGTTTATCATGACACTGTTTATTGATCCAGTTGTGAGGATATTTGCTTTCCTTCCATTGAGAAGTAACCCATACTGAAAGCTTCAGTCTTTGACCTTCATCAGGAAAATCTTCGGGTTCTCTTTCTGTAATCAAATCAAATCAAAATTTCTGTAATCAGATTTATGCAAATCTGCATAGTACAGGTTGTTAAGAAGTCTTCCACCGATGCCAGTGACACATTCTTCTTCATATAGTTTTAGTTCTCAAGAAAGTTTGTTCAGCATACAGATTGAATAAGTGCATGCAAAGCTGCAAGCCTGATGCACACCTGTCCTGCTTTTATACCATGCAATATCCTCTTGTTTTTGATCTAACACCTGACTCTGGGTCTGTTCACAGGTTCCCCAGGAGCACAATTTAGCACTCTGGAATTCCTATGCTTTACAATGTCACCCATAATCGGTGTGATTTACAATTGAATGCATTTGTACAGTCAATAAAACAAAGAGAAACACCTTTTGGGTGTTCTCTGATTTCAGTCAAGATCCATCTCATATTAGAAATGATATCCTTCAATCCATGTCCTCTTCAGAATCTGATCTGAATTTTTGAGTTTCCTATTGACATATTGATAAAACAATATTTTAATGATCTTCAACAAAATTTTACTGGATTCTAATGATGACAGAGTTTGATAATTTCCTGACTCTGCCGGATCAATGTTATTTGGACTGGATGCAATTATGGAACTCTGCCAGTCGGTTGCCCAGGTTGGCTGCCGAGATAGCTGTCTTACAAATTGCTTGCATAAACCAGTAGCTCCTGTTCTCATACATTTCAATGGCTATTTCAAGTCTCCAAGACTTGTTTTCCTTAAACCACCAGTGAAACTTGGACTTCTTCCTCAGTGCCACGTCTTATGCTTCCTCCTGACTTGGTTGAGAGCCAACACTGGCTTGGTTTGGGTCGGTTCTGTTGGTACAGTGACTCTCTATTCCTTCTATCTCCTTGTGATGCTTCCTGGGTCATGCCAATGGATTTTTTTTAATCATGAAACTGAAAGCTCTCTTTTGGATTTTTCTTTCTTCAGATTTCTCAGCTTGAGGAATGCCAAGCACGTGCCTCCCTTTGGGCGTTGTAACTACAGGTCTGTCTTTGTGTAATTCATTATAGTACTTGGTTTTCTCAAGTCACCTTGAAATCTATTCAGATCATTTACGTCACTATTCTGCTGGTCCCTTTAGCTAGTGAGCAGGTTTCTGAGTGTCTTCTGACATCCACTTGGGTGTTATCTTCTGCATTTTTGTGTATCTTTGCTTTCTCCACGTTCAATGTCCTTGATGTCACCCCATACCATGTCTAGTAATTAGTGGTTATAAGTAATTAGTGTTCAATAGGTCAAATACATTCTTGGGATGGTCTATAATTTTATTTATTATTATTTTTAAATCATTGTATTTGGGCTCATACAGCTCTTGTCACTATACATACATGAACGCAATTTGTCAAGCACATTTATACATTTATGGCCATCATCTTTCCAAAACATTTTCTTTCAACTTGAACCCTTAGTATCAGCATCTCATTTTTTTCTTCCCTCCCCCACCTTCCCTCATAAACCCTGGATAATTTATGGATTATTATTATTATTATTTCATGTCTTACATTGACCAGAGTCTCCATTCACCCACTTTTCTCTTGTCTGTCCCCCTGGGAGGGGGTTATATGTAGATCATTGTGATCAGTTCCCCCTTTCTCCTCCCACCGTCCCCTTCCCCTCCTGGTATTGCTACTCTCATTATTGGTTCTGAGGGATTTATCTGTCCTGGATTCCCTGTTTCCAATTCTTATCTGTACCAGTGTACATCCTCTGGTCTAGACAGATTTGTAAGGTAGAATTAGGATCATGATGGTTGGGGCGATGGGGTGAGTGGTGGTAGGGAAGCACTGAAGAACTAGAGAAAAGTTGTATGTTTCGTGGGTGCTATACTGCACCCTGACTGGCTCCTCTCTTCCTTATGATCCTTCTGTAAGGGGATGTTCAATTGTCTACAGACGGGCTTTGGGTCTGCACTCTGTACTCCCCCTAATTTACATTGATATGATTTTTGTTCTCGGTGTTTGATGCCTGATACCTGATCCCATCAACACCTCATGATCACACATGCTGGTTTGCTTCTTCCATGTGGACTTTGTTGCTTCTCAGCTAGATGGCCTTTTGTTTGTCTTCAAGTCTGGAAGACACCAGATGCTGTATTTTTTGATAGCTGGGCACCATCACCTTTCTTCACCACATTTGCTATGCACCCATTTTGTCTTCAGCGATCATGTCAGGAAGCTGAGCATCAGAGAATGCCAAGTTATTAAAACAAAGTGTTCTTGCATTGAGGTAGTACTTGAGTAGAGGCTCAATTTCCATCTGCTACATTGATACTTACCATATAGATATATATACATAGATCTATTCCATATATATATACACCTGTTTCTGTTTCAGACCTCTACAAGTGCCCTTTGCCTCCTTCCTTTCCCCCATCTCCCATGTCCCCTGGGAACCGTCAGACCCATGGTTTTCTCCTCTGGATTGTTTGCCCCACTTATCTTATCTAGATATGGCTGCAGAGATAATAATAAGCACAAAATCAAGACAGAGCAAAAAAAAAGACAACAAAAACAAACAAACAACAACAACAAAAACCGACAAAAAAGCTTATTTATAGTTCCAGGTCTGTTTGTTGACCTTTAGGTGTGTTTTCTGGTCGAGTCTGATGGGGTGCCATGCCGTGGATCCAAAGTCTATTTGGGTATTACCCCAGGACTTCATTGCTTTGCTCCCCTTGCTGCTCTATTGCAAGCCCTTAGTGCTTCACCCCAGTGTGGTGGTGTCAGATCAGGCACAATTCTTGCCCTGTGCCTCCAGTGCTGTCCCTCATAGTGCTGTGGGTCAGTGAGGGACGTATTGTCTCATGGTGGGTCAAACCTACAGTCCTCTCTATGCAGTGAGTGCTGGGCTAGGATGTGTTCCACTCTCTCTTTCCCTCTTTGTTTGCTCCTGTGTGCTGAGATGGTCCATACATTTAGTTAGCATATCTTTAAGGTCATATTTTGAATCATGGAAACTTATTCTGATTTTCTTCAATTTCAACTTAAACTTGCACATGGACAACAGATGGTCTATTCCACAGTTGGCCCCTGGTCTTAATCTGACTGATGAGATGGATCTGCTCTATCATCCCATTAAGCAGATGGTTTCCATCCAGTGAGATGCACATGTATATTGTAGTAACTCTTTCATTGTTGAAAAGAAGAATTTGCAATGATTAAGTCAATGTCTTGCAAATTGCACCATGAAATCTCCTGTGTCCTATCACTAAGATAATAGTTTTCAACTAATGATTATTTTTTCTCCATTTTTTAATATGTGAATCACTAGTAGTGATTATTGTATCTTCACTGATAACTGCAAGGTTAACAGTTCAAGCCCAGTAGTTACTTTGCAGGGACAAAAAGGAAGCTGTTTGCTCCCCTAAAGATTTATAGCCTTGGAAGCCCTATATAGGGTTTCTAGGCATTGGAATGCTCTCTATGGCAATGAGTATTTGGTTTCTGTAAATACCTACTTTGTTTTCAGTATTCTCTAGTGGAAGACGGGACTCCTGACAAACTGAAAACTCTGCGGTTTCATGCAGCTTCAGAGTCTGACAAACGGAAAATCTGTTGCAACAAGACTTCTGCTGGCTTATGCCCCAAGAGCTTATGTTCAGAGAATGAGAAGATTGGAGCCAAAACACAAACAGAGAGAGAGAGAGAGAGAGAGAAAGAAAGAGAGAGAGAGAAAGAGAGAGAGAGAGAGAGAGAGAGAGAGAGAGAGAGAGAGAGAGAGAGAGAGAGAGAGAACTTGTGGTAGTTATATAATTGTTTGTCAATTTGAGGATTGAGAGGTAGGGATGGAGTCTAGTCTGTCCATCAGATCATAGCCAATGAGGCCTTGGTACAGGCGTGACCTTCTCCTAAGAATTCTGGGAAATCCAATATTCCTTCTTGGAGGCGGGAGACACACTGTCTCTCTCTGCTGACTCCCTTCAAGACATTGCAGCTGACAAGACACAAGGAGCTACACTAGTTCCCTGAGCTGGAGAAGCTACATGGAGCTGCCCTGATGCAACCAGATCTCTGAAGCCAGAGAAGCCAACTAGAGAGCCCTGCCAGGGATGAGATACTTACAACACCACTGGATCCACAAGACTTCCAACCCACTGGTCTGTGATTGTCCTTGATTTTGGCATCATTGCATGTGTTTTGTGAGTCTGAAGAGGATTTTATAGATTGGTGTCAGGCATATGGGCTAATATCAGACTTATAGTCTAGGACTGGACTGGGTTGGGATGGTTTCTTAATGTACAATTACCCTTTATATAAAACTCTCTCTTATACACATATGAGTTTCTATGGAATTGTTTCTCTAGTCTACCTAGATTAACACAGAAAGAGAGAGTGAGAGAGAAAGGGAAAGAAATTTGCTGTGGCATCATTTATATAATGGAGATAAGCTACACAAAGGGAATGCCACTTCCAACTCATTGATGTTCATATCACCATAAAATAGATGATTGTACAGTGCCTGGAAAACCACAGAGAATTATAGTCGTGTTAAGTTGGCATATGACATATAACATATAAGAAGATGAGGTTTATATATATATATAAGCTGATTATAGAAACTTTCCTTTGAAAACTGTAGGATCAGTGTATAATAGTAAGAGAAAATGCTTAATTCTATTTTTTTTACATCTATGATGTTGACAGTTGGGCATGAAAAGAAAAGACAGAAATTTTTCATGTTCTAGAAACTATGAACAGAAATATACAGGCCTTGGCTATTCAGAACACAGAGATGAGACATTTAGAGGAGATGGGAGGTTAAAAAGACTCTCTGTAATAAAGAATAATAAAATAAAAGGAGAGAGGATTGTGGATCTACACCGAGGCTTTGAGAGGAAGGGAGGGTCTGAGCAAGTGGGGAGGAGACTAATACTACTGAAAAAGGCAACCGTGAGGGAGAATTTTCAAGGGAGAAAATATCAGAGACACACATGCTGCATTACGGGAAAATAGATATACTAAAGGGAAATATTCTTATTTTTATATAATAGACTTTAATTTTTTAGTCATTTTATTGGAGGCTTATACAACACTTATCACAATCCATACATCCATTAATTGTGTAAAGCACATTTGTACTTTTGTTACCCTCATCATTCGCAAAACATTTGCTGTCCACTGAAGCCCCTGGCATCAGCTCCTCATTTTCCCCCTTCCTTCCCCGCTCCCTCCTTCCTCATGAACACTTGATATTTTTTTTAACGTTTTATTAGGGGCTCATACAACTCTTATCACAATCCATACATACATCAATTGTGTAAAGCACATCTGTACATTCAATGCCCTCATCATTTTCAAAGCATTTGCTCTCCACTTAAGCCCTTTGCATCAGGTCCTCTTCCCTCCACCACCCCCCCACTCCCACCTCCTTCATGAGCCCTTGATAATTCATAAATTAATTTTGTCATATCTTTCCCTGTCTGACATCTCCCTTCACCCCCTTTTCTGTTGTCCGTCCCCCACGGAGGAGGTCACATGTAGATCCTTGTAATCGGTTTCCTCTTTCCACCCTCTCTCCCTCTACGCTCCCAGTATCACCACTCACACATCTGGTCCTGAGATATCATCTACCCTGGATTCCCTGTGTTTCCAGCTCCCATCTGCACCAGTGTATATCCTCTGCTCTATCCAGACTTGCAAGGTAGAATTCAGATCATGATATTTGGGGGGTGGGGTGTAGTGTAAGAAGCATTTAGGATCTGGGGGAAAGCTGTATTCTTCATCGGTGCTACATCACATCCTGACTGACTCATCTCCTCCACTAGACCCCTCTGCAAGGGGAACTCCAGTGGCCGACAAATGGACTTTGGGTCTCCACTCTGCCCTTCCAACTTCATTCACTATGGTAAGATTTTTTTTGTTCTGATGATGCCTGATACCTGATCCCTTCAACACCTCATGATCGCACAGGCTGGTGTGCTTCTTCCATGTGGAATTTGTTGCTTCTGAGATAGATGGCCACTTGTTTACCTTCAAGCCTTTAAGACCCCAGACACTATCTCTTTTGATAGCCGGGCACCATCAGCTTTCTTCACCACATTTACTTGTTCACCCGCTTTGGCTTCAGCAGTTGTGTCGGGAGGGTGAGCATCATAGAATGTCAATTTAATAGATGAAAGTATTCTTACATTGAGGGAGTACTTGAGTAGAGGCCCTATGTCCTTCTGCCACCTTAATACTAAACCTATAAATATAGGCACATAGATCTATTTCCCCATCCTCATATATATATCTGCATATGTACATGTCTTTGTCTAGACCTCTATAAATGCCCTTTACCTCCCAACTCTTTCCTCTATTTCCCTTAACTATCTTCCTGTCCCAGTACCATGCTCCATCCCCACCTGGGTTTCAGGATTACCTCTTTGTTACATTACCCTTGATCATGTCCCACCAGGCCTGCCACACCCACCTCACCACCAAATTGGATCACTTGTTGTTCCCTTGTGCCTGGGTTTGTTAACACCACTTCCTTACCACCCTGGCCCCCCCTAGCCCATTTCCCCCTGGAACTGTCAGTCCTGTTGTTTTTCCTCCAGCTTGTTCATCCAGCCTATCTTATTTAGACAGACCTGCAGAGATAATAACATGCATAAAAACAAAAGAGTAAAACCAAGCAACAATATACAACAAAACAACAACAACAAACCACTGAACAAAACACAAGAAAGAAAAGCTTGTAGTTATTTCAAGGATCATTTGTTGGCCTTTAGGAGTGTTTTCCAGTTCAGTCTGTTGGGGCACCATGCCTTGGCCCCAAAGTCCACCTTCAGAATTCCCTGGGGACCTTGCCACTCTATTTCCTTGCTGTTCCACTGCACTCCCCCAGTGCTTTGCCTTGGTGTGAGGTCTGGGGGGCTGGCCCTAGTACCAAATACTAAATGGATGTCTGTCCCTCCCCCCAGCAGCTCTGGGAGAGGGACATATCTGATCAGAGCACACGGGAGCAGATGAAGGGGGAGTAAGAGAGAGTGGAGCACATCCTGGCCCACCAGGCCCTGAGGACGATGACCCAAATTAGAGCAGCCAGTCCACAGAGAGGACCACATGGCCAACCCCACTATGAGACATGACGTCCCTCACTGACCCATGGCCCTGTGGGGTACAGCACCTGAGACACAATGTGGGAACACTTGATCATTTATAAATTATTATTTTGTCATATTTACACTGTCCAACATCTCCCTTCACCCACTTTTTTGTTGTCCATCCCCCAGGGAGGAGGGTTATATGTAGATCCCTGTAATCGGCTCCCCCTTTCCACCATACCCTCCCATATCGCCACTCTCAGCACTGTTCCTGAAGGGATCATCTGTCTTAGATTCCCTGTGTTTCCAGTTCCTATCTGTACCAGTGTACATCGTCTGGTGTAGCCAGACTTGCAAGATAGAATTGGGATTATGATAGTGGGGGAGGGGGAGCAGGGGAGGAAGGAATTAGAGGAACTAGAGGAAAGTTGTATGTTTCATTGTTGCTACACCACACCTTGAGTAGTTTGTCTTCTCCCCATGACCTTTCTGTAAGGGGATGTCCAGTTGCCTACAGATGGGCTTTGGGTCCTCACTCCATACTCTCCCTCAGTCACAATGATATACTTTTTTGTTCTTTGATGCCTGATAACTGATCCCTTTGACACCTCATGGTCACACAGGCTGGTGTGCTTCTACCATGTGGGCTTTGTTGCTTCTGGGCTAGATGGCTGCTTGTTTCCCTTCAAGTCTTTAAGAATCCAGATGCTATATCTTTTGAAAGTCTGGTACCTACAGCTTTCTTCACCACATTTGCTTATGCACGATCCTATTGGGGGAGTGAGTACACAATGATATGAGTTTTTTTGTTGTTCTTTGATGCCTGATAACTGATCCCTTCAGCACCTCATGATCAAACAGGCTGGTGTGCTTCTTCCATGTGGGATTTGTTGCTTCTCAGCTAGATGGCCACTTGTTTATCTTCAAGCCTTTAAGACCCCAGACACTCTATCTTTTGATAGCGGGGCATCATTAGCTTTCTTTGCCACATTTGCTTATGCACCCACTTTGTCTTCAGCGATTGTGTTGGGAAGGTGAGCATCATTGAATGTCAGTTTAATAGAACAAAGTATTTTTGCATTGAGGGAGTACTTGAGTGGAGGCCCATTGTCCATCTGCTTACCATAATACTAAACCTATCCATATATGCACATAGATCTATTTCCCCCTCATCATATATAAATATATTTACATATGTACATGCCTTTATTTAGACCTCTCTATATGTCCTTTGCCTCCTAGCTCTTTCCTCTATTTCCTTTTACTTTCCTCTTGTCCTACTATCATGGAATGCCTTGATTTGGGTTTCAGTAGTTCCTCTCGGTTACATTGCCCTTGGTCACGCCCTACCAGGCCTCCTACACCCTCCTCACCACTGATTTAGAGCACTTATTGTTCCCTTGTCCCTGGGTTTGTTAGCACCACTTCCTTTCCCCCACCTCCCACTCTCCCTTGTCCTCCTGGAACTGTTGGTTCCATTGTTTTCTCCTCCAGATTGTTCATCCAGCCTATCTTATTTAGACAGCCTTGTGGAGATAATAATATGCACAAAAACAAGACAGGGCAAAACCAAGCATCAAAAGAAAACAACAAAAAGCCAATGACCAAAAAAAATAACAACAACAACCAAAAAGAAAAGCTTGTAGTTAGTTCAAGGACTGTTTGTTGGCCTTCAGGAGTGTTTTCTGGTCTAGTCTGATGGGGCCCCAAGCCCTGGCCCCAAAGTCTATTTTTAGTATTCCCTGGGGACGTCGTTACTCTGTTCCTCTTGTTGTTCTGTTGCACTTCCTTAGGGTTTTGCCTCGGTGTGGTGGGATCAGATCAGGCAGAATTCCCGCACTGTTAGACTTTATTTTTACAGTTTTAGGTTTAGAAAAACAAAAACTGCAGAATGTAAACTCCCCATCTCTTTTCTGTCCTCTACTCACAGTTTCTCCTATTAGTAACCTCTTGCGTTAGGGTGGTACGTTGGCTATAGTCAATAAGTCAATTCTGATATGTCATTAACTAATGCCCATAGCCACATTAGTATTCACAGTTGGTGTTATACAGTTCTATAGGCTTTAACGAAGGTTTGATATCCTGTGTCCTTCTCACAGTATCACACAGAGTAGTTCCATTGCCCTGCAACTTTGGATTTTGCTGTACTTTGTACAGTCTATAGTAAACTCTATCTATTATATTTTCCTTGTAATTAACTTTAAATATTTACTTTTTATGGTATGCCTAGTATTCTATTTTGTATGTGTTGCAGTGCTATAAAACACTTTCCTCAAATCTTTAATAAAGTCTGTTTTGTACAAAGAAATGATTAAGAAGGGATATCACAGATCAGGGAAGTGAGAAGAAAACAAACATGAAGCACAGGAATTTGGGACAAGAGGAAACTTGAAGGAATTTTCTATAAACCTCCAAAGACACATGCTTAGATATAGTATCCATATTTAATAATACTTCGACTTGTGTCATATTCTGAAATTCCTTGCCTAAAGTTGAGATCAACTCAGCAGCAATGGGTTAAACAGAAGAAAACATCAAGAAATTATTATGGAAGTTTCTGGAAGGAAAGTTACTTAAAGGAGCGAATAAGAATCAGAAAATTTGAAGCCAGTAGAACTTCTACTTGATAGCACTGTTTCCTGGTATGGTGGGCCCAAATAAGACATCCAAAGGGCTTGTGGGATGCCAAGGAAAGCACACGAGTGACAGCATTTTGTCAACTAAGGTCCTCCTATATCAGCGATTCTCAACCATCATCAACCTACATCAGCGGTCCTCAACCATTACGGTCATGACCATCGGAAAACACATAAATATTTCACAATATATATTTACATATTGCTTTGTGATTAATCACTATGCTTGAATTATGTTTAATTATTTTCAATTTGTAACAATGAAAGTACATCCTGCGTATCAGATATTTACATGATGATTCATAACAGTAGCGAAATTACAGTGATGAAGTAATGACGGAAATAACTTTATGGTGGGGGGGGGTCATCACAACATGAGGAGCTGTATGAAAGGGCAGCAACATTAGGGAGGTTGAGAACCACTCTCCCATATGAACATTACTCTTGTTCCAATAAACCTGAGCTCCCCTCTAAAGTCCTTGAGTCTTAGAACCTGCCACAACCTACACAATCTGTCTTTTCTTTGTTTTTCCATCACTTGACTATACAGTCCGAGTTATTAATGGAGCCCTGGTGGCATCGTGATTATGCATTGGGCTGCGCTCCTCAAGGTCAGGAGTTTAAAATCACCAGCCACTGTGTGGGAGACCGATCGGGCTTCCTCCTCTGCTAAGGAGTCACCAAGCAGCTCTGCCCTTCCAATAGGGTCGCTAGGAGTCGACATCAACTCGATGGCGGTGAGTTTTATTAACTGAGCAGAAAGATTTTGTCTTAAATTTAATGGGAAATAATTGATGAATTATAAATCTTCTCCGCGGGCAGGTATGGCTGATTTTTAAGTATTTTCTCAGAACTCTGAAATACTTGAATGAAATAAGGAAAGAAAGAAATCATACATATACAGCATCATCAGCCTTGCAGAAGAGAAGAAATATGGGGATGGGTTTTCTGGGAGGAATTACCCTTCATAGGCAAGGATGATGAATGACACTGACTCCGGGAAGATCAGATAACTTGAACCAGCGAGAGTGGCCCCAATATCCCGGGGTTCATTAAGAACCCGAGGTCTCGTCAGCGCTGTAGCACAAGCCACAATGGGAAGCCAGGGGTCAGGAAATGTAGGCAGTTGCAATCCCCCATGGAGGTTATCTTTATCTTGAATTATTTACCAGCAGATTTCCTGACTGTGGGAATGCACTAATAATGAGATTTTTTTTGTGCGTGGAGGGGGTCCTCCAATTGTAATTAATCCCTCTCTAGGACATCAAATGGTTCTGACAGAGCCAGAGTCTATAAATTACTCCAATTAGTGTCTTGATGGCATCATGCAAGTTTCATGGAGTGGAAAACCACACTTCCGGAAAGAACAGAGGACAGAAAACACTTTGCGATAGATTGCCGCGGATTCCTGTAAGGTGCCATTTCATTCAGGCTACATTAGGTCCCGTCATTAGGGGGAATGCTATCTATCCATTGAGGAAATGGATGACAGAATTTTAAAGTAGCAAATGGGAGATGGCTTTTGATCAAAGAGTGTAGGCTAGCCTCAGAGACAATACATAGGGAAAATGTCTGTGTGAGAAATAATTGTGATTTTGATGGCTCAATAATTTGTGACTTTTCAAAGATTCCCTGTGACCTTTGGCATAGAAGCCAACTCTTCAGCATAACAGAGAACACAGTGCCCTCCACGGGCTGGCTCCTACTTCTGCTCTAGCAGCACCGTCCAAGTGTCCCACGTCAATAGAGTAGTCTGGGTTGAACTAGCTATTTACAGTTCCGAAAGCACAGTATGCTTTATGTTTGGGAGCTGTTTTTCATGCTGTCTCCTCTGCCTGGAATTCTTTCTTGCCCCCCTCCTGCCTGGCAGAAGCGAATCCTTAATGAGTCAGACTATGTGTACTCTGATGCCTTTCCCAGAATCCCCTTAGGCATTATGCTTATTCGTTCAGGGTGTGGGGCGGGGGCAGTTTTCTCTTATCTCTCATATAACATTCAGTACTCTGCACTGCCATTGTGAATATACTTATCAACTCTAGACACAGACACATACACACACCACCAACAACAACAACCACCACCAGATTCTTTAAGACAATGCCTCCTTCCTTTTCCCTTGTTTACCAAAAACCTACAGAGAGACAGGACATGGCAGGTGGCCGAACAAAGCAGTTTTGATCAAGATAGCCACCACAGATTTCAACAAGGACCAAAACAATGCATGCAAGTGAAACAGGTATGAATTCCAAATGGAGCTGATAAGCACAGCCTTGACTTTGCCATAAGACAAAATGATAAGAAATGACCTTGCCTCATAGTGTGTGGACTCGCCATTCCAATGAAGACATATTCAGCCTGTTATATATTGAAATCAATGTGTTTCTCTGAAGGAACCAGGCTAGCAAATTCTAGTCAGGTGGACAAGCATCTAGTTACTAACCAGAAAGGTGATGGTTCAAACCTACCAGCGGCTCACCAGGAGGAATGTGTGACAGTCGGATGTCATTAAGACACTATGGCCCTTTGTCATCCTTCTGATCTCGTACTAAACTCACCTCCGTGGGAGAATAATCTGCCCATGGAAGATCAGAGAGGCAGCATGTTTCCAAGGACAAATGCAGAAGGTTAGGAACAAAGAAGGAGTCTACACGGGAGGTACGGGAAAAGAGGGAAACACTCATTGAGTCATTGCAATGGATGAGTTGAAACAAAATTAGTATGAATGTTTCATGTAAAATTGGTCATCTGCTCTGTAACTCTTCACCGAATTCATAATAAAGACTTTCAAAATGACACAGAAAAAAATTGCTTCTAAAAACATTAACTGCCTCAGAAACCCTATCAGGTGGTTCTCTTCTGTCTTACAAGGCCCCACATGAGTCACAATAAATGTGAGGGCAATGGGCTCTTTCGATCTGGGATTTTCTCAATTGCACAAATCCAAATTTCATCTTAAAGTCCCAGCCAGCCTACCACCAGCAATTCCCGGTGGGACGTCTGAGGGCGTTGGCATGTATGTCTCATCTTCTATTTCCCTGTGCCTTTTCTCACTAAAGGACTTGAATCCTGTGGCCTTCTCGTTGTTTTTAGGTGCTGCCAAGTGAGTTCCAACTCATGGCGACCCCATGTACAACAGAATGCAACCCGACCCGGCCCTGCACCAGCCTCACAATTGTTCTAAATGCGATCCCATTGTTGCAGTCGCTGTATCAATCCATCTCCTTGAGAACCTTCCTCTTTGTTGCTGCCCCTCCATGTTACCAAGCATGATGTACTTCTCCAGGGACTGGTCTCTCCAGACAACATGTCCCAAATATGGGAGAAAACTGTGCCAACTGTTAATCCAGGTTGACTAGAGAAATAAATTCATAGACACTCATATGTGTATAAGAAAGATATTTATATACAAGAGCAATTGAACATTGAGAAAACATCCTAGCTCAGTCTAGATGAAGTCTATAAGTCTGATATTAGCCCATAGATCTGATACCAATCTATAAATTTCTCTGCAGATTCATGAAAGACATGATGTCGAATGCTAAAAGATCACAGACCAGTGGGTGAAAAATCTTGTGGATCCAGTGGTAGTAGAAGCATCTCAGCACTGGGATGGGTCTCCACGTGACTCCTCCAGCTCTGGGCTCTGGCTGCATCAACATAGCTCCATCAGGTTTGTTGTCAGAAATGTCTCCCAGGGAGTGAGTGTGTGTCCTGCTGCCAGCGAGCTATTTATCTCCTTAGCGCTTCCAAATGAAGTCATCAAGCTGTGAACCGATTGACAGGCTAAACTCCACCCCTTTACTCTTAAGTCTCAAATTGACAACAGATTATGTAACTACCACACCAACCTGGCTTCTAAGGAGCATTCCAGCTGTAGGTCTTCCAAGACAGACCGGTTCATTCGTTTTGCAGTCCATGGCACTTTCAGTATTCTTCACCAACACCATAATTCAAGTGCATTGATTCTTAGTTGATCTTCCTTATTCAATATCCAACTTATGCAAATGAGGCAATTGGAAGCACCATGGCTTGGTGCCTCATAATAACATTAATGCTTTTCAACACTTGAAAGGTATCTTGTGCATCAGATTTATCTAATACAATGTGCCTTTTGAGCTCTTGACTGCGGCTTCCAAGATGCCAGGGGCTTCAGTGGAGAGCAAATGCTTTGAAAATGATGAGGGCAAAGAATGTACAGATGTGCTTTATACAGTTGATGTATGTATGGATTGTGATAATAGTTGTATGAGTCCCTAATAAAATGGTTTTTTTTAAGTGTTAGAATGCAAGGAGATACTGTCACAATAAAATTATGTTTGCCCCAAGCACTGATATTATCAATTGCCTTGCATGCATGTGAATTTCTGCATTGAATAAGGAAGATAGGTAAAAAATGATGCATTTGAACTATGGAGCTGGTAACATATATTGAACGAACCATGGACTGCTAAAAGAACAACAAATCTGCTTTGGAAGAAGTATTCCCAGAATGCTTCTTAGAGGCAAGGATGGTGAGACTTGTCCCACATGTTATCTGGAGAGACCAGTCCCTGGAGAAGGGCCGCTTGCTTGTTAAAGTGGAGGGGCAAGGACAAAGAGGAAGAAAATGCATTGATACAGTGGCTGCAACAATGTGCTCGGAGGTCAGAAGAGTTTGAGGATGGTGCAGGGTCAGGTGGTGTTTGGTTTTGCTGTACACGGGTCACTATTCGCTAACATTAACTGCACAGCCCTCCCAACAACAAAGCCCAGGGTGAGACTGCGCTTGCTATCAGCATTATTGTAATTGCTTCCAAAAACAGAAGTCGGAAATCGAGTTTTCAGATATCTTTAACTAAAAAACAAATTCACTGCCATCAAGTCAATTCTGAAACATAGCAACCCTTTAGGCGGGTGGAATTGCCCCTGGGGGTTTCCACGAGTGTAACTTTTTACAAGAATGAAAGCCTCATCTTTCTCCCACAGAGTGGCTGGTGGTTTAGAATAGATGTCCTTGCAGTTAGCGGCTCAACAATTAGCTCTAAAACTTTTGAATTTCTTAGATCATTGATAACAACTAAAAAAATGAAAATAGCATATTTTGAATAATGAGCATGACTATTTTATTTCTTCCTCACAGTTCCAGCATTCAAGTTTGTAATTATATTTACAAATGAGTTGTCACCAGTCAAATAATGCTACTGTAATTGTCCCAAGCTAATGAGAAAAGAATCGAGGCAGATTTAGCAGGCAAAGGATGTATTCCTGCCGGGTGAACTCCAAATGACATCACTGTGAACCACAGGGATGAAAGTTCTGAATTAGTGCAAAACGGGTGATAAAAAGAGGGGAAAAACTGTGTTCAGTCCAACTGAGAGGTATAGGCATGATACAATGAAAGCATCAGTCTATACGGCAACCAAAGTAGTCTCATCAAAATTAAATTATGACAACGTACATTTATTTTACCTTTGCTTTTAGAATTTGCTTGGTTTTAGTTTAGAAATTTCTTTTTATTTCTGATAGTTTACACTTAGTTTAACATGCAGGAGTTTATACTTGGTTTAATGTGTAGGCAAAAAAAATGAGGTCAAACATATCAAAGATTTTGGAGATGGTGCAGGACCAGGCAAGGGGTCGTCGCTATTTAAAAGACCACCACAAGTCAGATCTTGACAGCAACTAACAACACGTTTCTACTGAAGTACTAGTAGATTAAGAATAACTACATTCTACATTGCAAGATCCATGAAAGTATTTGCCTTTGAGAGAATCCATGTTATTTATGATTGGTAGGTGCATTGAGTATGTTCTAACTCACAACAGCTCTATGTACAATGGGACAGGGCACTGCTCAGCTCTGTTGTTGTGCTGTTGTGTTGTTGCTGTGTTAGCTTCTGGGTCAGACCACCTCCTTGAAGCTCCTCCTCATGATGTCTTTTTCCAGAGACTGGTATGGATCTCCTGGTCAACTCCTTAGGGAGGCCAGGCACGGCCACGATAGCTCACAAGAGACTAGGGGTGTTACATCTGAGACATGTGCAAAATGCCAATGCGTCCGAGCTTCATTGGCATTCAAAAGGTTTTTTTGAAAGTTTTAATTTATTTTTTTTCTACTCCCAGAATCGCATTAAAGATCCAATTAAATTGAAAATGGGAAAAGGAAAAAAGGAAAAGCTTTTAATAAATTGAATTTGCATTGGAGTGTTATTAAAATTATCATGGGGATGATTATGCGAAATAATCGTGGGAAAATTGGACTTAGAAAATATCCACACTGTGGACTGCTTCTCTCTTGGTGAAGCATCCTCCCAGCAATGGATGTGAGGGGTGGGGCTGGGAAGCACCATGCTCATGAAGGTTAGACAATGTCATCGGAGAGAGCTATCCTGCCAAGAGGTGTGCTTAGACATGATTTTGTTGGAAAGGCAACAAAGCTGAGGTTAAATATCACATTGTGCAAGTTTGTTGCATATGACACTCACAAGCTATGTTTTAAAATTTTCATCAAGTTGGTTGCATATGTCACTCACAAACTATGTTTTAAAATTTTCATCGTTTGATTGTTCTACCTGGATTTCACATATCAATGATTTTAAAATTTAGGCTTTATTAATGAATTAACTATCAACTGAAATATCACTTATCTGGATCCCAAATGAGCTTAATATGTACTTTAAAAAGGTCAAACTAGGTCCAGTTCCAAATCCAACCCAACTAAGGAAATTTTTTAATGTTCCTACCATCATGGATTGCATCTCATTTTTCTATTAAATGGTTATAGGAGATATTTTAGTTTTGTAATCTGAGACAAATATTTATAAAACATTTGTAAGAAAGCTTTTATATTGCAGCACACGCACAGGTCAGTAGCTCAAAGTAACATTACTAAGTTGAGATAAACTACTTTGTGCTATTTTAATTCTCTTTCTTGCTTAAAGTATTGTGGTTTATAATCAAAATTAGCTTTGTAATTTGCTCATCCAGGTATAGGATGTAATTACTTTTAATAGTCACTTTGAAAGTTGCTTGGAATGAAAGATTTAAAAAAAAACTTGACATATTTTCTCAGCAAGACTAATTGCTTCTGAAGAGAAATCTGGGTAAAGACTCTTACATTACCAATTTATTTTCAGTCTGAAACTATGTCCTTCTGTGGAACTAAGCAATGAAATGAGCAAGACATTTCATTTTTTTCAAAAACATTTTAATGGGAGCTAATACAGATATCATATCATTCCATAGTTCAATCACATCTAGCAGTATTGCATAATAGCTAAAACAATCAGTTTTATTTTTAAAATATTCACATATCAGAAACACTGTTTGGGATATAGTTTTTAAGGCATTCATTCCGATTTTTTTAAAAGATACCCTTTCCGTGATGAACAACCGAAGCATGGGTGATGGGAAACAACAGACGGTGTAAGATATGAAAATAATAATAATTTATCATTTATCAAAGGTTCATGAAGGTGGGAGGGTGGGGGAAGAAAAAAAAAGAGAAGCTGATATCAAGGGCTCAAGTAGAAAGAAAACGTTTTGTAAAGGATGATGGCAACATGTGTACAAGGTGCTCAACACATGGATGTATGGATTGTTATAGAGCTGTAAGAGCCCCTAATAAAATGATTTAAAATATAGATACCTTTTCCAGGATAAATAACAAGGATCCTATAAAAGTTTGTTTTAAAATGATATTGTTTCTCAATTCAAATTTCCACAAACTTTCGAATTCCCTTTTTATTCCAACATGTTATTTGGCTTAGTATTTAGCACCTTATATTATGTGACTGCTATTCCGTGGGTAGACTGCAAGTTCCTAGAGGACAAGAACAAACTGAGCTCTGATTAATTGCTATTTGTCTCATAATTAAGTCAAAAACTCCTTACAAGGAAGGCTTGTTAATTTAATTGAACAGGATTTTATTTAACTAAAATGTATTCATTAAGAATGATGTACACACCTTTAAATTATGGATACCCCTTCTAGAATCAATCTCAATCATAGGGATACCGTCAAATTTCCAAGTGGCACACTGCGTTTGATGCCTGCCCTCCTTTCTCTTCCATTGAAGCAACCATGCTTAACTAACCACAGATCATTAGTCGGGCAATTAGGAGGGACTTTTACTGAATTACAAAATAAATTTTTGAAAACCTCAAACTAAAAAAATATATTAAGCTCTTCATTGTGGCAGAAATATAACAGCAAAAGCAAGGAAGTGAACATCGTCGAGTTGGGGGTTCCTGTCCCAGGTCTCTACAACAATGGTTTGGGGTGTGTTTCGCTCTTTGAACCCCACATGATGAATACACTCGCTGTGTGCTGCGGGGTGGCAGGCCAGCAGGGACGCACGGCTACGAATCAGTAGAGGATCCTGTGTAACTCTTGGTTTCTTCCTCCCGACTGCATCCCTCCCCAGCCCACAAGTTGTGATTCTGACTTGATGTGCTAGGTCACCTGAAATTCTACAAGACGTTTGGTTTCTCACATGGCCACTGCCTGCTGAGTGGTCTACTTCTTGCTCACTGAGTCTACTGTTACAGCCATCGACCTAAGAAGAACAGTGGCAATTTGAGAGGTTTTACAGAGCATATCTGTATAACGTGCTTTTTGTTTCAACCTTTCTTTACCATTATACAAGGATCCCAGGTTTGTGCGCTGGTCAAGCACTGGGATGCTAACCTAGAGGTCAGCCATCCCAACCCAATGGCTGTGCTTGGGGAGAAGCACGCAGCAATCTATTTCTCAAAAAGATTGGCAGCCTTGGAAACCCTATGGGGCAATTCGATTCTGTTCTATTGTGTTGCTTATGAGTTGGAATTGATGGTGATGGGATTTGGGCTTTAAATCTGTGATCCACACTACAGCACAGTGGTATAGCTTGTTATGACTGAACCTTTCCTTGTGAATTGGGTAAAAGCCTACAGAAAGCATCAGTTTTCCATTGGACAATTTGTACACATTGTGCTTTATCTCATTTATTGCAATCACCACAGTGTGACATCATGGATCCCAATTTTACCTGTGCTTTCTGCTACCGTGACTCTTATTTTTCTCTCTTGCTGCCCTTTTTGATCTCAAAGGGCTGCTTGTTCTAAAGCGTGAGTAACTCGTTTGTGCTTTTACTGATGAGTTCAGTTAGAAACCTGAGAAGGGATTAAAGGGCACAGTCTTTGTGGATTCCACCAGTCTAGATCTAACCAGTAAGGTGGTCCTTTTTTATGATTTGGGACTTTGTTCCAACCCACCCCCCACCCCATTATCTAGAACCTTCTAATGAGATTGCTTTAGAAACAGTTGGTGATGGCAGCCAGGCACCATGTAACTCTGCAGGTCTAAGGGAGATTAATGTTCATGTAGTCTATTAAATGAATCGTTTCTATGCATTTTGTGGACTATGTTATGCCAATTAATGTTCACATCCTGTGTTAGTCTGGGTAGACTAGAGAAACAAATTCATAAACACACAGATGTATATAAGGGAGAGTTTTATATACAAGAGGAATTGAACATTGAGAAAACATCCAAACCCAGTCCAGTCCAAGGCCATAAGTCTGATATTAGCCCATATGTCCAATAGAAATCTATAAAATCCTCTTCAGACTCACAAAACACATGCAATGGAGTCAAATGCAGGATGATCACAAGCCAGTGGGTAGAATGTGTTTGGGTCCAGTGGTGTTGTAAGCATCTCAGTGCTGGCAGGGGTCTCTCATTGGCTTCTTTGGCTTCCAAGTTCTGGTTGCGTCGATGTGCCTTGTCTTCTGCAAATGTCTCCCAGGGAGAGGGAGAGAGAGAGAGAGAGAGAGAGAGAGAGAGAGAGAGAGAGAGAGAGAGAGAGAGAGAGAGAGAGAGAGAAAGGTCTTCTGCCTCCAAGGTGGAAGTACCAGATTTCCCGAAATTCTAGGTGAAGGCCATGCCCACACAGAAGTCATATTGGCTATCTCCAGACTGACAGCCTAGACTCCATCCCTACCCTCAATCCTTAAATCGACACCAAATTAGGTGTCTACCACATGTCCCCTGAGCCTTTAGCTTCCAGGATGAATGACTCATTCTTCCAAGGTATTTGGTTGCATCTAGAAAGTTTCCCACCACTCATCTGTCCATGTTCCTGATGTTGTGCCTTAGGTATTGCTTTGATCTTAGGAACAGGAGGAAGACCTTCACTGAGATGGGTTGACATATTGGCTTTAACAAGGGGCCTCCAGCATAGCAAGTGTGAGGATGGTGTAATACAGGCAACGTTTGGTCTGATTATACCTAGCGTCATTGCCATGGGTCGACATCAAAGAGCATGAAGTTTGCATAACATTGCCCCTGTATGTTATATATCATTTTCAAGGATATATTTGTCTCAAAGGTAAATACCCATGTCCAGATATTTTCAGTCAGGCATACATTCTCAGTGTCCTTACTACACCCATTAGCCTGCATTTCTGCCCATGCAACAACTTGTGGATTTCCATTATCGCAGGATCGTGTGTGCAACAGTATTAACCACTGTTGCCTTTAACTCTTGTAATCCTCTCAGTGACTTCCCCCAGTGGTCTAATTTTGTTGTGGTCTTGTTTTTAAATTGACCAGACCTCATTTAAATTTTCTACGATTTCCCATGGCTACTTAAGGTAAGCAGAAATTTAAACAAACAACCAACAACACAAACAGTTATCGAGTTGACCCTTATTCATGGTAACACTATGCGGTGTCAGAGTAGAACTGAGCTCCAAAGGGTTTCCAGTGACTCCTTTTAAGAAGAGAGCCAGGCCTCGTGAGTTGCCTCTAACCTATTAGCGTTCAAGCACATGAACTGTTTACACTTCAGGGACTCCAGCAGAATAGCATTGTATTAATGAAAGCTATCTCAGGACAGTACAAAGACACAGTCAATTCAAATTTGAATTCTCTTTGATGTAGTGGTTATATGTCCGGTGTCAATCCGCATGGTCGACAGTCTGGAAACCACCAGCAGCTCCTCAGGAGAAAGACTGGGCTTTCTACTCCGTGAGCAGTTACCATCTGAGAAACCCACCGGGGGTCCCTGTGCGGGAGCATTAACTAGGTGGCAGTGAGTTTGTTTGGTTTGGTTTTCCTGCATTCCAAGGAGATTGTGGGCTCAAGAGTTCAAGAGGGAGACTGAATGGTTGAGTGTGTGGTCCACAGGTGGATTCTTAAGTTGTCCTACAAGTTCTTGGTGGCCTACGAAGAATGTCCCTAATGCCATCTGGTCCTTGCATGAGCTCCATTGTCTGGTCTGTGGCTGGCTACCTCACCATTTGGCTTCCCCACACTGCCAGCTCATCGGGGTCTCCTTGTCTCGCCGGGGCTGCGGACTCTCTGGGTCGCAGCCACACTGGTCTCATTTAAGAAGATGGCAAAGCAGCTGAAATACGGAGGTTTCTCCTCCCTCACCACTGAGCACCAGACATCTGGACCTCAACTCAGCGTCCCTTCGTGCCAAGTGGGAACACGGGGTCATTTCTGCAACACTCTCATCAGAAACTGGGGCCAGTGGGAGCAGGGGCATTAGTTCTCTTTGGTCTTCCCGGTGGCTTCTTGCACCGTGATTGCAATTTTGTTTTTATCTAGAGGGCAACCTGCAAACTGGTCACTACCCAGAGTCCCCAGGAATAAGTGAGGTCTTGCTCCTTTCTGCTCTGGCTGTCCAAGGTGAACAAAATGTCCCTCTCTTCCTTGTGTGGTCTTTCAACACCAAGGGTAGAGGCAGGACTCCACTCACCTCTCTCTCTCTGTCTCTCTCTCTCGCTTGCTCTCGCTCTCGCTCTCGCTCTTGCTCTCTCTCTCTCTCTCTCTCTCTCTCTCCTCTTAATACTAAAGAACTCATATTTGGTTTCTGTCTAATGGAAGCCTCTTCCCCACATTTCTTCCTTCTCTTCTGCGTTCCTGGCAGCCCACACGTTCGCTCTTAGGGCACTGTGCTTGAGAAGCTGCATGGCTTCACACCAGAAGAGGGGCCACGCAGAAGGTGTTTTTTCACAAAGGACATTACAGCAAGTCCTCTTCCTACTTCTTTTAATTAAAAAACAGCATCTTCATGACAATTTCAATCCCAGTTCGTCGTGAAGTGTTTGAATTTTAGGGTTGATTTGATTTCTGTGGCGTCAAAATCAATTCTGATGAATACATAGCTGAAACAATTTAACCATGACACTTCTCCCTGAGCAAACCTTTGAATTCCTTACCGATGGATTCCTTGTACCCTAAAGTGGCCTAACACTTAATATGAATCTGAGTAAAGGAAGACGTAAGTTAAGAAGCAAATTAATTGAATAATATAAAGTATTTAAAATTTTGCCTGTCTCATAATAAGTACTTAATAAATTAGAGGCTTGGGAGGGGGAGTGTTTTGCCTAGTTCTCTATGCTTATGATGCCTAAGACCAATATCTCTGATGACAACCCCGCCGGCTCCCCGTCACTGGATTCTGGGTTCCTAATCATCCCTGTGTCCGACTCCCACACTCTTCCTGATCAGAGAGCCCCGATACCATTAACTAACCCCTAATGGCTATCCGATCGTCTCTACTAACTGCATAGCCCTAGCGTGCTTGTGCTTGAGACCCTCCCTGGAGCAAACTTCATTCTGATACACACTCATTCAGGGGCAGAAATTAAAGTGTACAAATAAAATGCCCCTTGCTTGCTTTGTATGCCTACACTTTAAATATATAAATTTAATTATATATAATATATATTACACACATATATATAATGGACAAGTCCATTAGAAATAAAATCCCCCCCTTACTTGCTTTGTATGCCTACACTTTAAATACATACATTTAATTATATATAAAATCTAGAGAGAGATTTTATATATATATATATATATATATATATATATATAATTGACAAGTGCATTCTGATTCCTAGCAACCCTATAGGGCAGGGTGGACCTGCCCCTGTGAGTTGCCAAGACTAGCTCTTGATCAGGGCGCACTCTCCTGATGGTTTCACACAGCTGACGTTGAACTCAGCAGCCCAATGCCTCCCCATGACTCCACCAGGCCTCGAAATGTAGACGCTGCCTCTTTGTTTTGGAAGTAATGCCCTCAGAGAGGATAGCCGCGGTCAGATTTTACACAGCCCATCCTTGGAAGTCACAGACTTGGGGTACAAGTGGAGGTAGGTTTGGGGCAGAAGATAAAAGTGGCATAAAGAAAAGGTGGAAAGTGGCTGCCTGATGGCGATAGGGTGCCTATTGTCCTTAAAGCGTTTCATTTTACAAGGAGCTTGACTCTCACGTTTCTCCTCTCCGAACCAGAATGTGTTTAACTGACTCAGAATGTGTTTAACTGACTCGGGTCCGGTGTGATACAAGTTCGCCAGTTGTGAACTCTTTAAAAGTAGCTGAAATAGCCATAGAATGAAGTCCAAGATCAGCATCAAGAGCGGTAGCCTCTGCAATTTTACTTGTGAGTTGATCCACTCTGCCCTTCCGGACGCCAGGCGTCCACACTGAGGGTTTTGACTGTAGAACTCAACATCTGCTTTTCTGTAGGATGCTATCGCTTCTGTCACCTTCATTTCGGAAATTTCCCAGATTCAGAAATGGATACTTTTAGAATTACGTGTCTGGGATACAAAACCCCCTTGACTCATGAAATCACAGATGCTTTGATTTGAGCTCATTCTTTTGTTCTCCACCCTGTGCTGCACAGACCTGCCAGAGATGTATGTGATCTGTCCCCAGGGTGTTCATGCCCCAGGGTGATCTGTCCCCAAGGTTTTCATGCCCCAGGGTGATCTGTACCCAGGGTGTTCATGTTCAGGGTGATCTGTCCCCAAGGTACTCATTCCCCAGGGAAAGCAGACCCTCGTATGTGAGCAAGATCAGTGACTGCTTCTATTCAGTGGACAATAGCAGAAAGGGACAGAAGGTCCAAATTGAGTTGATCTCAAGTAAACCAAACATGAGTTTATATTGCACCAACCTGAGTTACTGAACTTAAAGCCCTAACAAAGAGACACCTGCTCTCTTGAAGGTGAGAGATTTCCTCGCTGGCTTACTGACTGTAAGGAAGTTGTGGGCAGCCTCTGGTGGCTCATGGGTATCCCCAGCCCATAAAGGCACAAAAGAAATCAAAACAAAAAATATCCCCTGGGGCTTTAACTTTAACGCATACACCTACAAGGAAGTCAAGGTTGCCAACAACCCGAATGAGTTTGAAAGTGAACTTGTCCATAGTTTACTTGATGACAGATTGTGAATTCCTGAGCAGAGGATCTTGCTAAGTCTTTCTCAGATCTGAGCAATATAAATGACCCGTGTCATATTAATGTATCAAAATATACCTCATGTGTTTAGGAAAACCACAAATCTATCACAAAGTGAAACAGCCATAGTCATGAGCTTTAGAGAAGAAAGCACAAGCACGATACAGTAAAAGAAAAGCAAAAAGCTCAACCACACAAACAAAACATACAATAGCATCCTACTAAATTCATTCCCCCCAAATGTATCCCCAGAATGAATTATCCTGAACAGATTTGTCAAAAATTCAAGTGTATGCAGGCCTTCATTGACATTATTTAATCCCAGCGGGGTCCCAGAAGACATGCAAATTCAACAGGGTGCCTAAGTGTACAAAAGATTAATGGGTAGCATCCTGGGTGATTAGTAGAAGAACTGAATAGGGCAAAACTGAACTCCCTGGGGCAGCCAGGGAGGCAAATGCCTGTAAAAAGACAGAGACAATAGGGAAGCACCACTAACAGCCCCTCTTAAACTTTAGCAAACGCTGCAAGAACAAGTATGCTCACCACACATAAACACCAGCAGGGGCTCATTTTTATTATCTTTCTAAAGATTTCTCATGTCATAGAGAAGTCTTAAAACAAAGCAAAACAAAAACACAATGCAGATGGTTGTTATCAATGTGTCACCTACTCAGAGTTTGAGGTTTACCGCACAATTTTACATTTGGAATTGAAAGCTTGGTTTAAAGACAAATTTACTTTACCTATTGCCACCGACTCAACTTTGGCTCATAGTAACACTACAGGAAAGAGTATATCTGTCACACAGGGTTTCTGAGACTGCAAAGCTTTGTGGGAGCAGGCAGCCTTAGCTCTCTCTCTCTCTGAGTGGCTGGTGGTTTTGAACTGCTGTCCTTGTGGTTAGCAGTCCAAGACTTATAGAGAAAGTTCCTTATTTTACTTTAAGGGTCCCCATGACTGGGCACTCCGACACCCCCCTCTGTTCCTCAAGGACAGATCGTGGGAAGGGAGAAGATGGAGGGTGGGAGGGCTATTCAGTAGCTGCTTTTTACACACACAAATTCACGTGTGTGTTGGGGGGTGATGGCAGAGAATTCCTAGGTGGTGTTAATGCTGGGAAGGGTTGACGACGACCAGAAAGGGTGGCAGTTCAATACCACCCAGAAGTGACTTGGAAGAATGGTCTGGTGGTCCACGTTCTGAAAAGCCAGCCATTCAAACCCACAGGAGCACAGTTCTTCTCTGGCAAACATGGGTTGGACTCAGCACAGAGAGAACTGGTTCTGATGGAGTGTGTGCAGTCACCCAGAGACGGAACTCAGTGCTGAGAACACTCTGCTCTCTGCTTCAGGTTTGCCTGTGGAGCAGGAACATCCACCTTATTGCTACTTGCAACTCATAGCCAATCCCACTGTTGATTGGCTTTGACCATGTCCTTCCTTCCTGTTTGATGAATCATTTGACATCTGTTTTCTCCTTCTTCATTAATTTAGACCATTATTATCCACTTCCACGTAGCAGCCCTTCAAACAGATGAAGATAGACCATTGTCCTGCCTCTGGTGGTAGCAGAGCAATGAAGAGCCGGGTCTGCTCCAGATCAAAACCCCGCCGAGAAGCTAGTCAGTTCTCTAGTTTCTCTGTCCCCTCCTGGATGCAAATGCTAAGGGCCAGTGTCTTAATGCTGTTCTTAAGAGATCAGTGGAGGGCACCCAAATTGTGCCTTCAGGGAAAGAGGAGGAGTTGACACGGTTTCTATTAAAATTCAAAAAGAAAAGATCAATATAAAGAGGCTGCAAAACTCTCATCCTATATCCACTGTAATGTTCCCGTGTGTTTAAGATTTTATTGAATCTGTATTAACCTTTCTGAGATTTAACAAGATGTTTAAGGTTGGGAAGTGTAAATATCTGAGGACAATTTGAGTATCTGAGATATGTGTGCTCGCTTCATCATAAAAATGAGCCACACCTAAAATTAAGACACAGAGAATTGTTCAAATGGAACCCATTAAAAGAGATCAAGAAAACAAGGACAACAATATTGACAATAGGGAAATAATAAATATGTCTGAAGGTGGAGAACTAGTCAATAACCGCACATTGCATTCCATTAAATCAAATCAACAGCACATCTGCTTTTGTAGTGGGTAAAGCATTGTGCTGTAGCCACAAGGTTAACAGTTCTCCCACCAGCCATTCCACAGGAGAAAGATGAGACTTTCTACTCCCAGAAAAATATATGGCCCTGGAGCTCCAAAGAGGCAGCTCTGTCCAACAGTGCCGCTATGATTCAGAATCAACTTGATGACAGTGAGTTTTATTATTCTAACTATATGATATTCTTTTTTAAAATATAGAGACATACAGAACAGTGTTAGCCCACAGGAATTTGTTGAGGTGGTCTATCTATTCTACTTCTTGACAACGGTGGAAGATACATGACAGCATATCTCTGTAGAACTTATACTGGCAACAGACTCATATCAACCTTGGACAAGGGCTCTGAAGCTCAAAGTTTTTATGGAAGCCAATAGCCTCAACTTTCTCCTGCGGAGCAGCTAGTGGGTTTGAACTGCTGACCCAAACTTACCTTACAGCAACACCAGGTTTCCTTAAAGAGACATGAGACGTATGAAAAGATGATCACCAGCAATAGTAATTGGAGAAATGTGAACCCAATCTCAAGTTAATATCACACTGTGCCCAGTAGGGTGGCTAAAATAATCACAATAAAGAACATAGGAGGTGTTGAGGAAGATGTGGAAACATTATAATTCTCATAAAATGCCGGCAGGATGTACAATGCTGCAGCTGGTGGGAATTTGAAACCGCGAATCGTGTTGAGGATGGAGAAAATGGCAATGAACCAAGAAATGGAGGAAGGTCATATAAACCCACTGTTTTCAAGTTGATTCTGATTCCTAACACCCAATAAAGACAGAGTGGAACAGTTCTGCTGGGTTTCTGAAGCTGTAAATCTTTAAAGGTGCAGAAAGTCTCACCTTTCCACTGGAAAGGTTTCGAAAGATTTGAACTACCAACCTGGTGGCTTGAAGCTGAACTCTAGCCCCCTACATCACCAAGGCTTCTTGGGAGAGTTACAGAAGCAAGAAAAGCAAGGAAACGGATTCTCTCTGGAGCTTCCAAAATCAGAAAGGCATCTCTGGCAGGATTTGAAACTGCTCCTGATAGTGCCGTGGGATCTGTAACCTACGAAAACTGTAAGACAATAGCTTTGCTTTGGTTTAAGCTGCTGAGTCCACGCTAATTGGTTACAGCAACCAGAGAAAACAAATCCATCTCCGGAGTCTGAAACTCCTTCCATACACTTCCTGTGCAGTGCTTACTTTCTGTTCCTCTGGCTGGACTAGGGACCTGGTGAATATCACGTGTTTTGGTTTGTTTGTTTTTTTCCAAATCCCAAACACAATAGGAACATAGTAAATGTGCAAAAGCTTGCTCAAGTCTGGCCCTCTGAAGCTCTTTTTCCTTCAAGTTCTCAATCATTTTGTATTACATTCCAGGAAACTGCCCTGGAATTTAAGAACAAAACCAAAGCAAGCCATTGAAAATCCAGCTAGAAACAGGGTCCATTAGGACAGCCTCTTGAGCAGAAGGCTGTGATGTTAAGTTCCTTGAGTTAATGTGCTGCAATTCACTCCCAAATATAATGCAGTGGGCAGAGCGGAATGAGCAATTTCACAAGAGGAGATGAGATGAGCTGATCCTTATCCATCTGCAAATCCATTTAGCCCTATAGGTGAAATAATAATAAATTTCATGATGGTTTATTGAAAACATCTTCTCAATGATTATAGATCTGTTTATGAAGGCATTGATTTTTTTAAATGTTGTCTTGAATCAAGTATTTCCCTGTGCTAAATATTCCAAAGTATGAATGAGATTCTACTAAATGCTGAACTAATTATGGATTCTCCAAGATGCCCTTGATTGCCAACTCAGCAGCGGCTCTGCCGGGGAGTTAAAATGTGTGATAATCTATTTCTGTAACAGAAGAACCCCTCATTTCAGACAATAGAGAGTCTGGTGGTGGTTGCAATTATGTTGAATCCAGCCAGATAAAAACCTCACTTGTAACATCAAGTACTCAATGTCATCTTTGTGTGGCTGTCACTCAACAGTTTTGAAAAGTATCAAAGGCGCTGAACTTCACACTTTAATCTCATTTTTTCTTTCCAATGGGCATTTCTCACTCAATCGTGGATGGGGAAAATGGGGCTAAGAGCATTGAAGGAACTTATCCAAAGCTGTGAAGAAAATTAACAGAAAAGCTAAAATCCCTGCAGGAGCCTCGAAGTAGGTCTAATGCCCATGTCATTATGCCATTCTGCCTCTGTAATTCAGGTGATAGAGCACAGATTTCAAGAGAAAGTGTGGCTTCATGCTTGTACTCACAAATGATTTCCATCTATCAAAATCACAGCCACATACTTGTTAGATTTAGAAAGGAGGTCTGACACTACCTTGGGGGGGGGGGGTGTTCTCTTACAGAAGAGGGGACTAAGACCTGTCACAGTGTAGTGAGTGGTGGAGGGACCCCGCTAAACACAAACAGTGACTTCTAACCGAAAGGTTGCCAGTTTGAACCCAACCAGTGTCTCCATGGGAGAAAGGCCTGGACATCTGTCTCTGTGAAGACAGCCCCCAAGGAAGCCCCCTGGGCAGTTCAGCTCTGTGACTCCCAGTCACTACGGCATGAAACAATCTCAGCGATGCCGAGCCACCACAACCAATGCTGGCGTCGGAGCCCAGGCACTCCAGTTTCTGCTACACTGCTTTGCTTGGACGCACAGAGGAAGAGTCCCCCAGAGCTGTAAGCAAGCATAGAACCCAGAGTCCAATGGTTCAGACGTCACTGTACAAAGGTGTGCATTCAGGAGAGATCCCTGGGAATAAGAGGTTCAGAAGCAGCTGAATCAATAAGCAAAACAAAATACATGAAAAATACAAAACAAAATACACTGGGGTAGAATGTGGCACGTATTTAAGCTAAAATCCTCGTGGAACTTTGTCTAGAGCTAGGCGTGTAGGTAGTGTGGCCATAACCTGATGTCATAAAAAGAGACAGGAACTAAATCGGGTAAAGAAAAAGAGGCTTGTACAAACTCCAAATTTAAAACTAACAAGAATCATCTGCTGTACCCACACGTTACCTCTTGTCATGTCTTATTTTAGACCCATTAGTTCCTGGTGTTAATGGAACCCAATATTTTCTTCTTATGGGGCAGGGGAGGATGTAGAACAAGAAACCCTTGCCAAATTCACTCACAAAAACATAATGATTGTTAGTTGCCATCAAGTTGATTCCAAGGCAGGGAATCCTTATCTATAACAGAGCAGAACATCACCCGATCCTGTAGCCAGTGGTGCTGTTGGTTAAGTGATGGCTTGCTTATCCGCAGTTTGGCAGTTCAAACTCATCAGCTGGCTGTAGGGAGAAAGAGAGAGCTGGCTTCTGGAAAGGTTTTTGACCCAGACGAATCCTCGGAGCAGTTTGACTCTGCTCTTTGGGGCACTGTGAGTCAGAGTCAACCAAACAGCAGTGGAGTTATATGTCCTTCTCCTAATCTTAGGTATGTTTGAATCAATTATTGAAGCCGCCATGGCAAAGGTAGTGGGCATACTTTGAATGCCCTTCCATTTGGTCACAGTCTAACTTTATAAAGATCATAGTGAGATGGAGGGATGATTAATCCAAATGAATTCATCACTAATGATGGAATACCTGCATAGATGAAGGAAGGGATATAGTGGTGTCTCTCAACTTATTATATACTCCGTATATGAATATTTGGCAGAAGAATATAAAGAATTACTGGGAGGTAGAGTTCTGGCAGAACACAATTATTCCTACTATGGAAATAGTGCTGGAATCGAAGGACATTGATAAAAATATAAATAAAATTATTAACATGAAAGAAGACCTACTGGAAGTGTTACAAACCAAATGCTCTTCTATGGACAGGAGTGCACATAACCCAAACCATGGCATTGTCCACCCACATGTCCCCGTGAAAGCTGGATAATGAATGGAGAAGACCGAGGAAGAAGCTATGCCTTTGAACTGCGGGCTTGGTGAGGAATATTGTATGCACCATGGACTGCCAGAACAAGCACATGTGTCGTGGAAGAAGTACAGCCAGAGTGCTCCTTAGATGTGGAGACGGTGAGACGTCATCTCACAGACTTCAAACATGTTATCAGGAGGGACCGGTCCCGGTAGAAGGACATCATGCTTTTAGAATAGAGGGACAATCAAAAAGATGAAGACTCTCAAAGAGACGGGGCTGACACAGTGGCTACGACAGTGGGGGCAGTCGTAATGATTGTGAGGCAAGCAGAAGACCACACAGTGTTTTGTTCTGTTGGGCCTAGAGTCACCTTGAGTCTGATTAGCCCCCAAGTTACCTCATCACAGAGAACATGTTTGCACAAGTAATTCTTTCTATGTGGAATGAATTTTTCCATCTCTTGCAACTTCTGCCTGTAACAAAGCTGTGTGTTAATTTGGCTAGGCTATGGTGCTCAGAAGGAGCCCTGGTGGTGTAGCGATTCCATGTTGGGCTGTGATCCATATGGGCAGCAGTTCTAAACCATCAGCAGCTCCTCAATAGAAAGACTGGGCTTTTTACTCCCATAAACAGTTAATTTCAGAAACCCATAGGGAGCCACTATGAATGAGCATTGACACCATAGCAGTGAGATGGTGCCCAGTGGTATGGTGAAATATGAGCCAAGACTCCAGTGTCTCCCAAATTGGGTAAGACAGGCCCCTGAGAAACTGGAACAATCCAGGTGGGCTACAAAAGCAGATACCTGCACTTTATCCAGGATTATAGACTGTTAGTATATATATTTTTAATGTGCCAGGGAAGCCTGCATAATACCCCCCCACCCCCACCCCCACTGAATGGGGAATGGTAGGCCAAACGAATTTGGGAACTGGGATCTAGATATTGCTTTAAAGGCATTTACATTGGCTCTTTTACAACCATTTGATGTTAAATAATTCAGATTATCATTCTTAATGTGGGAAAATCTTATCCAATCAAATGAAGAGATTAAGAGAAAAACCTAAAATATCTCAAGGAAGAAGGATTCTGCCGCAAGACTGTATGATGGCCAACCTCCATGGAGCTACAGTCTTTCTGTTTGACCAATTTCAGATGAAAGAAGCTTGATGTTTCCACTCTACCACCTGCCCTATCTATTAAATTTCCAATGGCTAATTCCACTGAAGAGGACAGCCCATTCCTTCTTCGTAGTCTGATCTTAATCTGGAGAAACCAGTCCGCTTTGGGTGACCCTGCTGGCATTTTAAACACTAGTGATAGAGCTTTCTGTGTCACAGCAACAGATAAGCCACTACAGCATGACACACTGACAGACCAGTGGTTGAATAAGGAAGACTGAAGAACTGATGCACTTGAATTATGGTTCTGGTGGAAAATATTGAAAATACCATGGCCCACCAAAAGAACAAATAAATCTGTCTTTAAAGAAGTACAGCCAGAGTGCTCCTTAGAAATAAACGTGCTGAGACTTCATCTCATATACTTTGGACATTTTGTCAGCAGAGACCAGGCCCTGGAAAAGGACATTAAGCTTATTAAAGGGGCATTGAGAAGTCCCCTGGGAATGCCAAAAATAGGCTTTGGGTCCAGGGCATGGCACCCCATCAGACTGGACCAGAAAACACTCCTGAAGGTCAACAAGAAAACCTGGAACTCTTTATAGACTTTTCTTTTTGTTGGTATTGTTGTTTTGTTATTTGTTTTCTTTTGTTGTTTGGTTTTGCTCTGACTTGTTCTGTGCTTATTATTGTCTCTAGATAAGGTAGGCTGGATAAGCAATCTGGAGGAGAAACAATGAGCCTGGCGGTTCCAAAGGGACATGGAGAAGGTGAGGCAGGGGAAAGGAAGTTGGTGTTAACAAGCCCAGGGATGAGGGAACAACAAGTAATCTAAACTCGATGGCGAGGAGGGCATAAGATGCCTGGTAGGGCTTGATCCAGGGCAATGTAACTGAGTAGAATTTCTGAAACCAGAATGAAGACCATACATGACAGTGGGAAAGTAAAAGGAAATAGAGGAAAGAACTAGGAGACAAATGGGCATTTACAGAGGTCTAAATTCAGGCATATGCATATGTACATATATTTATATGTATGTATTACAATAGGGAAATAGATCTATGTACATATATTTATATGTTAAGTATTAAGGTAGCAGACAGATATTGGGCCTCGACTCAAGTACTCTCTCAACACAAGAGCACTTCGTTCTAATAATCTGGCATTCTGTGATGCTCAGCTTCCCAACATTATCGCTGAAGACAAAATGGGTGCATAAGAAAATGTGGTAAAGAAAGCTGATGATGCCCGGCTATCAAAAGAGATAGCATCTGGGGTCTTAAAGGCTTGAAGCTAAACAAGCTGCCATCTAGCTGAAAAGCAACAAAGTCCACATGGAAGAAACACACCAGCATGTGTGTGATCATGAGGTGTCGATGAGATAAGATATTAGGCATCCAAGACCCAGAGCAAAAAATCAAATTAATGTGAATAAGGGGGAGTGTGGGGTAGAGACCCAAAGCCCATCTGTAGACAACTGAACATCTCCTTACAGAAGGGTCACAAGGAAGAGATGAGCCAGTCAGGGTGCAGTATAGCACGGATGAAACATACAATTTTCCTCTAGTTCTTTAATGCTTCCTCCCTAGGCCCCACTGTCATGAACCCAATTCCACCTTACAAAGCCAGCTAGACTAGAGCATGTACATGGGTGCAGATAAGAGCAGGAAACACAGGGAATACAGGACTGATAAACCCCTCAGGACCAATATTGAGAATAGTGATACCAGGAAGCTAGGGGGAAGGTAAGAGGAGAAAGGGGGAACTGATCACAATGGTTTACCTATAACTCCCTCTTAGGGGGATGGACAATAGAAAAATGGGTGAAGGTAGACATCAGTCAGTATAAGACATGAAAAAGTAATAATAATTTATAAATTATCAAGGGTTCATGAGGGAACAAGGGTGAGGGAGGGATTTTTTAAGAAGGGGGGCCATTGAAAAGGGGGAAGATCCTAGATACGGTGGATTGACACCGTGGCTGCATTGATGGGCTCAAACATAAGAACAATTGTGAGGGCAGTGCGGAACCAGGTGGTGTTTTATTGAACTTAAGGTCACTACAAGTAAAAGCCGAATGTACTGTATTAAAACAACACCTGATCTAAAAATTCTGGATTTTCCAGACCCCACAATTTCATGAGCTAGTTCCTTAAAGTAAGTCGCCCACATTCCTGCCTATTGTCCATATAGATACACTGTCGATTCTTAAAGAACCAAATCAAAGGTCATTTTTGCCACATGCCTCTATGAACTTCTTTCATAGAATACACTTCTCCTCTTCCAAACCCCCATGTCACTACAGTTGCGCCTTCAATACAACAAGGGAGCCTTTGGGGTGTAGAGGGCACATGTTGAGCTGTGACCTGAAAGGTCTGAAATCACTAGCTGCTCCTGGGAGAAAACCAAGCTTTCCCCTCCTGTAAAGAGTTACAGTCAGGGAGGCCCCAGAGATAGTTCTTGATTGTCCTATAGGGTCACTATGAATAGGCATAGACTTGATGGCAGTGAGTTGTTTTTTTTTTTTGTTTTAATACAATATGTATCTCAATCAACTTATATAATTTATCGGTCAAGTGCTCTTTTTCTCAAGGAGCCTTACTCAGACACCGCAATGGCCCCCAAGGCCAGGAGATGGAAGAAATGACTCAGGGGGCAATGGAGAGGAAGATTACTTCTTATAGATAAGTTAGAGTTTAGAGACCTATTAATAAGGATGCTCATGATCAATCAACTAATCAAGCTGAAGGAAACAGATAAAAGGGCAAGCCAGCTGTGTATCCGAAAGAGGGAAAGGCATCTCTATTTATGGGCTGATGGACAGAGTGAAGTTTGAGGCTGGTGAGGTTAGGAGGCTCGGTATCTAAGTTCTGTTCTTTGATCTAGCTTCTGAGAGACTTAACTCAGGCAGAGTACAAGCAGCATAAATGCTTGCAAAGTTCATAAGGGCCTGCACACTGAAATCCCTCAGATCCTAGGCCACAGAAGCACATCAGTGTGTGCTGGCCCGAGATACCGAGTCCCCTCCTCTCGCCCACCCGATGAAACCATCTCCAACATATCACGCACACTTCTACCCCAGGACCTTTACCAATGCTGCTCCCATTACTTGGGATGGTCTTGCCTCAGGGATCCCCAGGCATGCTCCTTCACTTTCTTCATGTTGTTCCTCATGTATCCTCTTATCAGTGATGTTTTTCCATAATACATTAAAAATGAAATATAAAATCACCCCGAGCATGCTCTCTGCATCCGTCTTATCCTACTTCATTTATTGCCACTGTAATTTACATTGCCCAACTTATTGCAGATATATTAGCTTATGAATTACCTAATTTCTATCTCTAGTCCAATAGGATGAATGTTCCCTGACAACAAGGTTTTGTCTGTGGTGTCCTATGATGTTTCTAGATCAGTGTTTGATTTCTAATAGTCACTCAATAAACACCTATTTAAGAAAGAAACCAATATGTCTGACGGGAACATTTAATTGTTCAGAAAACATATGCTGCCTGTCCCCGTACAGATCCATTTCTCCTGAATATGGATGAAGCTGACTGTCTATTAGAGCATTGAGAATATGCGGTGGTGATATCTGAACCTTCTGCATTAGCCCTTCCACCACTACAAATGCTCCAGACTCTGCTTATCCTGCTGTATTGATAAGTCCCAGCACACACTGCTGCCAGGACCGCCCAAGTTATCACACAATTCCAGTCTGCCATAGGAAAATAGCAGAGAGAATCAGCAGTAAACTCTTACAGCATTCCTGCAAGCATTCCAGCTCATTCTGAATGGAAGCTGATAAAGATTGACTACCTTTATGTGGTAGCAATTCATCATACTTAGAGTCTCGCTTTTGAACATCAATCTTGTAAATTCACTGGGAGACTTAATCGTGTAAATATATTATTCATAAACTAGAGTGAATCCCCATTCACCATAACCATTTTGACAATAAATCATAACGTGTAAATGTGGGGGGGGGTTCTTTATGTTTTTTCTTATTTGGAGATGCCACAAAATACATCTATAAGTAGAACAAAGAGCAGCAGAAAGACTTCTCCAGACAAGAGCTGAGACTCAGAAAGAGAAACCTGGATTACACGCAAGAACGTGCAGAGCACCAATGAGCTAAAGTGATTTCCCCCAACCCCCACCCTCAGATTTGTACAAAAATCTTTCCTAGTATCACTCTTATTTGTATCACAAACGACTATAGATCACATCTCCAAAGTTATTCTATGCTACTGAGCTCTGTGGATTCTGTCTTCTAGGAACACCAAACCTATTGCCTTCTGGGAGATTGAGGCTCATATGGACCCCTTAGGACTCTATAGGATGATAGAAAAGTGGGCTATAGGGCTTCTACAGCTGCAGTCCTTACAGAAGACTGCCACTCTTTCAAACCATGCAGTGGCTGGTAGATTTCAGCGGCCAGTCTTTTCTGTTCACAGTCCGATGCTTAATCACCGTCTCACTGACAATGCATGGCAATCGGCCATTAATTCTCAAATGGTTAGGAGATGGGTTGGTTGAGTGTAAAAAGAAGTTTAAGAAGTGATATTTTAGCATAGTTATCATATGTAGAGGAGAATAAAATGCATACCAGTTCTGTAGTTAGAACTGGGTTCAAATTCAATTTATCAAGTCTCTTACCATTATTAGCAGCATTCTGATATTGGCTAATCTCCATATGCTAAGTAAAGATTTTATCTATTTTTACTTCAGTTTTAAGGTATGTGTTAAATAAATGCATACATATATTTTATCATTAGGTATGATACAGACATGATAGATCAGTAAAATACATTGAAATGTTGCTGTAACCGATGAATACAAAAATTCTAAATCCTCTTGTGATGTATTTTGATGCAGCTTAGAAGGAACATAGCAAAATAAGACATGAAAATAACAAGGTGAACTGGCTGCCCCTCAGGAAGAGATTGGTGAAAAATTGTAGTAGCACCGACGGTAACACACACCAAGCCAACTCGTAGCCACCCAACATAGAGCTTGTGAGGCTGTAAAGTTTTATGGAAAAGACAGCCTCATCTTTCTCCCAAGGAGAAGCTGGTGGGTTAGAACCACCAACTTTGCCATAGCAGTTCAATGTTAATCTGACAGTGCCATGAGGGGGCTATCATTCTCATGTTTGGTTTATTTTTGTAGCTCACATTCATATCCAACAGGAGTTAACCAGGCAAGATGCATGACTCTCCCAACACACAGAGTTCATGTCCAACTGTCCGTGTCAGAACACCAGATTAAAATGATCTGACACTCCATGTGGGGCTGCACGGACATGCAGCTCAAAAATCTAACTGAACTTAGAATATTTAGTCAGTGACATTAGGGTTTAGGAACTGTTCTCTGTCCCTGAATGGAATTAAATGTGGAAAATCTTTTGAATTAAAGGATACTCTTTCTTTTGATGTGCCACTTCTAAGAAATAAATGTAAATAGAATAATTTTTCTTTATTACTGTTCTATTCCCTGCCAATTCAATTAAATCATTATTCTTTTTTGTGTGTGATCCAAGTGAGTTTTATTAAAGGATAGAAGTTTCAAGTTGTATAGTCATTGAACACGGGACCGCACCCCCACGCATGTGTCAACCTGAGGAGGGAGGGAGAGGGAGCGGGAGAGGGAGTGGGGGAGAGAGCGAGCAGCACAGTCATGCAGAAGGCAGAGGAGCAGGGTGGGGGGGGGGAAGAGCTAAATAATTATTCTCTTAAAATACCATGAATCTAAGGAATTGAGAGACCTTCTTAAGAGCCAGAGCTGAATCCTACACTTAGCAATTACTAATTTCATGAAGTTGGATGAATAAATGAATCTCTCTGTGATTAGGTTTCTTCATCTCTAAAATCGTTTGGTAAATTTTAATGGACTTACATGGGCTTCTCACAAATACTATGATGTATGTTTAAAATTGAAAAATACACATTGTTTGAATAATAATGTAGTGAAAACGAAGCAATCTGGGACTTGATGGGATCGCCTTGTTTCCTTGGTATGAAAAGTTTTCCACTATTGGTCAGGTACACTCGTACTACTTTTCTATCGCTTTCTATTGGTAGAAATTACTTGAGTTTCTCTTCATGACAGATTTCGGCCTTAGCCAGTGAGATAAAGTCAGTTACTTCTAGCCATAGTCCTCCTTTTGGATGTACCTTTGTGGTGCACAAAATGTGATAAGATTATGAAGGGCATATTCTGTTGTGCTAACGAGGCAGCATTAAATTGCTGTTGATGTATGTACTTCGGGGCCTCACCTTACTAGAAGGTACGAGTCAAGGCACCACCTTTTGTTGCTTTAGGGTTATTATGGTATGCCAAAGGCAAAGACCACACCTCCATCAAAGCCACCTTTGTGACCTCCTCCTTCTGACTGAGCATGTGCAGAAACACATTTCTGCTCTCTTGCTCTGGATCCTGCCTTGGACTTGCCTCGGCCTGATTTCCAGCTCTTGGGACTTGAGTTGCAAACTATCGACTGGCCTGATTTTTCCAGCTTCTCCTCCCCATGCATGTCTGAACTTTAGATATTGGATTTATCAACACCACCAATGACATGAGCCATTTCTTCAATAGTTTCTGAGTTCCGTAAGATATTGCAGCAAATTACAGGAGCCTAAGATATGAGGAAACACATTAAGGGAAGGAATGGTTGTTGATATAAGGGATAATAGAGTTATCTAAAACTCTGGAAAAGTCAGACCATTTCAGACATCTTTAATCTCTACCTCCTTAGGACTAATCTTGCTTTCATCTTTGTGAAATAGACTATTTTTGCACCCAAGTTCTGTCTTGCACAAATTTTACTATAGTTGTTGTAATTAAAAATAAATAAGGGGAAAAGGGTAGACTTGTATTCAGACTTGATTTGGTTTGGGTACAAATAATAGACTGACAGACCCATAATCGGGCTATTAAAACTTTCCATGTCCCCAGAGTCCTCTCAGCGGATATGCATGCTCAGATGTGTTGAAGGCGACAGCAAGCTCAAGTGACATGCTTTTGAAGATGCTTTCCAAACTACCGTAAGTTTGACAGAGTAGGTAATATCCCAGTGCCTACCTATCGACAATGGTGGGAGAAGTTGAATTTCCAGGCTTTTCAGAGCCAGAGGTGTCTGATTACTCTTTATCACACTGTATAATTAATTGAAAGCAGGAAGCAAACCATAAGGAAGTGAGGTTGTTAGACACAGATAACGCTATAATTCGGAGGATAGGAGAAGAAAATAGAAAGGAACTAAAAGGCTAGATGCTACTTAGCTTGTATGATATCATAAACAAGTGCCAGAATAGAAGCATTCAGAAAACATTGGGGGCCAGCATACCATATCACCTTATTTTGCAAGCCGGGATATTGAAAGTAACAGAAACTTTTCTAAGATCATATAAGTTGTTGTCGTTGCTATTAAGTCATTGCCATCTTGTCAATTCCGAGCAACAATGACTAAGAGCTTGAAGGCCTACCCACATGCTCTGACTCTGCCCAGTGCCTCATCCTCTGTCACGCTGCCAATGCAGTCCTTCCTGTGGGTAAAGCTCTGTTCCGGGTGAAGGGACATTGAGCTAGCAGCATGTTATCCATGCTTCCTGCCTCTCTCTAACTCACAAGTTAACTACTGCTATTTGAACATGTGACTTATATCTGGAATTCGGGATGGTTTCTTCCAATCCTATTAATTTCTAATATAATTTCTCACATGTTCTGCAGATGCTTTAGGGGCGGGTAGGGTGGGTGAGTGAGGCTGAGGATAGAAGATCTCAGTGACTCAGAAGACTGGTTAATTTTAATATACATAAGTGATAAAATGCTGATTCTGACACACATTGTGTTCAGATCACAAATGAAATTCTATAAACAAATTTTCAAGAGCCAACATAGAGCAAGTGGTTTGTGAACAGAAGCTCACAAACAAAAATGCCAGTTCAAAGCTCCCTGGCTGCTCCAAAGAACAGAAGGCCCGGTGATCTGCTTCCAGAAAAATTATAGCCAAGGAAACTATGGGGCCCTTCATCATAAGTCAGGGGCACGGCAATAAAACATACTTATTCTTTGGTGTGGTTTCTAACTGAAAACTGCGTGTTGTTTGCTCCTGTAAAGATTTACAGTCTCAGTAACTCAGCATAAGGCCGTTATGAGTTAGAATTGAGCAGGCGGCAGAGTGTATGATTCATGAATTAGCCTAAGTCCTTTTCAAAGATCCCATGGGGTTGGTGACAGAGCTGTGGTTAGACCTCACTTCAAGGCCTGCCTCCTTCTGGCTCTCTACCGTACATGCCCATGTTTTCAGCTCCTCAGAGAAGCTTGGCCACATGCTGAGAGATAATTATTTAGTTACTTATGCCTCAGTGTGGCATTTGCCTTACAATGCAAGGTCTACTTCTGATTTTTACCTTCAATATACAAAGAAAAGATAAGTCTGTCATGAATGGAACACATCATGATAATTCACATGTTAAAAGTCAAAGAAAACAGCTGCTGATAAATTCTGACCGATATGTTACCTTCCTGTAGAATTATGTTGTAAACCAAATTTCAGATACTCTTTGTATGTCTGTGGCTGGGTGGGAGCTTCAGAGAGGGGTGTTGGGTGTGGCAGGGTGTGTGTGTAGGAATCAGAAAGAGAGACAGGGATTGTATAATTTAAGAATCGAATGGCATTATGCTATCCATTTTGGCACATCTATGTCCACATTAGGAGTCCTGGTATATATATTAAGCTGTTAACCACATGGTTCAGGTCACCAGTCACTCCTCAGGAGAAAGATGAGGCTCTCTGCTTTTGCAAACTCCCTTGAGGTGAGGGACATGCTACATTCCTATGTCTGGTATTATACAAAACAATACTACAGAAAGGCTTCCGGTGTGGTCACTGCATAATTGGAATCCATCTGAGCACACAAACTGCTCTCCGGTCTGTCTCTCTCACCTCGGTTTTCTGACCTCTTCTTTACCCTTCACTTGATTTCACTCTTCTAATCAGGATGACCACTACCTCTTTAGTTTAAGAACTTATATTTGGGCCATGACATTGCCTCCACAATACACTTACAGTATCCAACCTTTAGTTTTGCAGGAGACTGCTCTTTGAAAGGCCGAGTGAAGCCAAGCCATCAGAAAAGAAGGAATCATACCATCTCTGCCATGTAGTAGTTACTTCACAGTTTTTCTTAAATTAAAAGAAAAGAATGTGTACTTGGAATTCATTGTGCTTTGCTGCTCAAGAGTCTTTGAATGAGTGGTATAAATCTTTGAATAAAGTGAATCTGAAATTATTTCAATAATCAATGATAAGCTTTGTGTTATTCCCAGAAGACAATCTATAGCATGGAAATAGGTCATGACACTGCTATTTACCAGGAAATAAACTAATATAAACTATTTATTTAAGTAATATACGTTGGCAAGTAATTAAGACATATGAACATACACATCAATCATTTAAATTCAAATCGTTCTGTACTATCTGAATGCTTTATATAATTTTTATAATACAACACATCTCAGAAGCTTAGCTATTGCTATAAAGTATTTCTTAAATGATTTTTTCAAATACATTACAAGAGATAGCGTAATGATTAAATATGAAATATAATGTCAAATTAACCTGCATCTCATACCTGAGGACCTTGATGGAAACAATAGGTTGAAAAAATGAATGAATAAGTGTATAAGGAATATGTCTTTCTTTTGATGCATTAGGCAGACTGGGAAAATATTTTAGAAGAAATAGGTGTTTGGGAGAATTTGGGAGTGGAGAAGGCAACATACCCAGGCAGGGGATGAAACAGATATCAGTGCATAAAGTCTGGAAAGGAAGCAAATATTTATGTAGTAAATAAGGTAATGTGTGGCATTTACCAATATGTGGTAAATAAGTATTCCTATAGGTGAAATGATATAGCAACTGGTCATAAACCCGAAAGTTGGCGGTCCAAAGCCACCAGTGGCTCCATGTGAGAAAGTTATGACAGTCTGTTTCCATAAAGATGTGTAGCCTTGGGAACTCTATGAGGCACTTCTATTTCGTCCTTCAGGGCCACCATGAACCTGTTCGACTCAATGGCAATGGTTTTATGTGAGAAGTGCACCATACACACCGATCCAAGTTCCAAACTCACTGCCGTCAAATCCATTCTGTTTCATGGAATTACGCGGTCATGTTGTAAATGAAGATGTTGAGACTGGCCATGTGCTTTATAGAAGCAGAAGGGGCTTATTGTGGACTTGAATCAACCCATCTGACTTCAGAGTCTCTGCATTGTAATACCATCCAGATTCCTCTTCTCTGCCTATTCCCATAGGTCAGTCAGCACAGCTTCCTGAACCAGAACGACTCGCTTTCTAGGGAGACTCCCCACAGGACAGAATGAGACCTCTTTTTGTTTTCCTTCATACTGGTTAATCCAGGAGAGCAGAAACTAAAGGTACTGATTTGTTTTCATTCCCTTCCAGGCAGGAAACTGCTGGGTCAAAAATGAGATTGTTCTGAGATTATAACTATATTTAAAAGCTGGGTTGTGGCCTATCCTGGAGATCAAAGGCATCCCTTATGAAAGAAGCAATGCTGCCCAAAAGCTCAGGGACTGGTTCTTAATTAAGGAGTGAAACTCTTAAGCGCCCAGAAAGAATTAACAATGAAGATAAAGAGACCTTTGAAGAATGCACAGCATTTCCTGTGGCATGATCTCACAGGTGTTGAGAGTGTGCGTCTTCCCAGCACAAGGAAGGGCCCTTAAAACACGAGATCTCATAAAACTGTTACAATTCAAATAAAATAAAGAATAAATTGGAGGCATAATTTCTAGTATCCTCTAATCTTAACCAGTCAACAACAACAAACATGCTATCTATCTCTGGGCTGTACTTGGATAGTAGTCAAAGGTCCGTGTTCCTATACCTGTCTTGCTGAGGATGATGGGAGGCTCGGAGCATGGAAAGTGGATGCACCCATTCTTCCTCCGCATTTGCTGCCCCCCAAAGTGCCAGCTGTCAAGAGCAGCTGATTCTTCTCCTTGCCTTCCTCAACACATTTCTAATTCTGGAACAGAATGAAAATGACACCAGTCCTCAGACTCTGAAAACTAAGCTTATGTCTCACAAGTCTGTTTTGTTTCAACATGACGGGAATTAGTCTAAAACTGAGAAATTACCTAGGAACAGTTGGACACATTTCATAGGCAAGATTCCAGTGTGGAAATCTAAGGAGAATGGTTGTCATAAATGTAGGAAGAATTATTACTCTGTACAAAGTAGCAAAAGCTGTGCTTTCATCCTTGGAGACCGAGGCCGGGCTGACAGGTCGGAAGACAGAGGAGAGCCAATGTGAAAGATAAAGAATCAAATTGGCAAGGGTGATTGTAGAGGCACAAAGAACCACTCTCCTACAAGTACAGGTACAGACATGGGAAGAAAAAAATTAAAAGCCAAACAGAGTGTAAGAGATGCAGCTCGCTCACTTCTCACTGGTTGTGTGGCCTCTTGGGAGTCAAATAGGCACCCCCAGGCTTTGTACCATCACTCCTGGAACCGTCCCTTCCAGGAGGACATTTTGACACAAAAATAAGATACTGCCATTACAAATGATCAAAACCTGTTTTTACAGGTGATTAGCCAAGCTGTGCCATAAACTCCACTATGAAACAGGTTTCTGTAAGTAATGGCATAGTCAAAGAAACAAAAAAGAATAGGGTCAAGAAAGTCTAGTAAGTAATACAGCTTGAAAACAATTTGCATAGCCTAGAAGCAAATCATTTTCACTTTGGACTAATACAAACAAAAACAAATAAAGGACAGACTGCACAGAGTTCTTTGCTAACAAAGACTAAGAGAAAACGGAGCAAATCCTTGTCTATACTATCCCATATGTTAGCTCTCCCTCGTGGAACTTTTGTTTTAAAAGGAAGTAAATATTTACCTATCAGAAACATCACAAAGGGACTTCCCACATTGTGCGCGATGTGCATCACATTTAAATTCTACTCTAATTTTAAGATTCTATGAAATGCCGCAAAAGCGGAGCCAATATAAAAATGTGTTATCAATGGCCTAGGTAAGAGTTTAGAAAAAAATACTCCTCAAATTCACATTAAATATATAAAATAAGCATGTTGGCAGGTATTGATAACATGCCTCGTGCTATTGGGAAATGATCAATTGTATCATATGTATGAGGCTGAAGAAAAGACAAGAGATTTAGTTAATAACTGATTATATATCTTGAGCAAGGTAGCTATCCTGGCAATGCCTTGTATTAATAGGGAAGACAGAGTTGGACTCCCAAATCTAGATTCTCATCCTTAGGTCCCTCTCACTTGGGAAATCTAGAATTTTATTCTTAGATAAAGTAGCCATACCTATTTCTTTGAATGTGAGGTCTCCACAGGTGGAAGAAAAGTAACTAGCATGCGGCACAACAAAGAGGAAATAACAACAAATGTTTGCTTTCCACATCACCAGGGAGAATCACATTAACTATCATTACCTTTGAATATGGTCTTCAGACTTATAAGCCACTAAATTACAGTGTTTTTTAAAACACCAACGGCCTACACATTTTATGAGACATCTTGGTAGCCATCACCTCTTCATCTATGACTTTGAGCTCCCCACTCCCACCCCACCAACATTTGATTTCTCTTCTGCCTTTTATGCAATCTTTTCTCCCCAAAATGTGCTTTCACAAAAAACTGGCCTATCCGTTGTATTTTGGCAACTCTGCTATTGTTACTTTCATTCTCATTGACTCCAAACCCAGAAATCTGACTTCTTTTTCTCAAATGAGCATGAGAGAAAAAGAAATGGATAGTTTCAGTGCCTTCCTGTCTAGGAGGCCCACTATGTTAAGCTCTTTAGCATCACAAGATCAAATGCTTCCTTCTAGTCTGAATTTACTCCCAGACAGGTAAGCCCAGTTCAAGTTTCGAACAGGACACCGGAGAAGGGCTAAGCAAAATCTATTGCTTCATTTCTTAATGTTGAATAGAGATGACTAAATAAAAATTTTTTAAACGGGGGTGTGTCAAGGAGTTAAATTTTGTAGAAACTCTCTGCCAAACACTTTAAAGCTATTGTACTGTGTTCTAGCTACTGTAAAGTCATTATTCCAGGAGCCATGACAACTGTCCAGAACTGATTTAAAGTTGTTATTGAATCAACACAATAACTCAGTAGCTGCTGTGTGTGAATATGGTGCCAGGCACTTTAACACCTTGACCCCATTAACCAGTCACAATATCCATGTCAAAGTCATGAAAACAAAGAAACAGTGGCTTTAATCCATGCGGCAAATAGCATGCAAAAACAATTTGAGTTCAGAAGCTCACTTCTTCCTGTTTCAAGTCGTGTGTGTATATGTATATACGCATGTATGTATACATATATATTTGCATTCTATCCTGTGCTGCTGCGGCTCTTGTTGTTGTTGTTGCTATTGGTGTTGATGTTAGGTGCCATCTAGTCAGTTCCAGCTCGGCGACCCTGGGCCATCCTCACAATTGCTCTTATGTCTCAGTCCATTGTTGCGGCCACGGTATCGTGCCATCTTGCCAAGGATCACCTCTTTTCTCGCTGCCCCTCTATTTTAATATAGACCCACAGTTGTTCCTTCCACCTCCTTCCATGGAATTGTGCCCCATCGGGAAGTAAACGTCCCAATGGCAGGCTTTTCCCTTCAAGGTTTTACTCCATCCATTAAGGTAATTGTGGTCAATTCTAGTTTGAGAAGGTAGCTTTTCCTCCGCTGTATTTTGAGTACCTTGAGAGCTCAGTGGCTCATCTTCAGGCACTATCTCTGACAAGGGTCAGCTGCTATGTGTTGTTGCTGGGTGCGATCAGTTTTCCAGAAAGTCACCGCTGACTATGGTGACTCTGTGTGTATCTGAAGGCAATGTTGCCTGCTCCCACACCAGCTTCACCTCTATTACTATGTGGGAAATTATTGTTATGACTTGAACATCAATGCGCCTGAATGGAGGCAAGAAAGAAAGGGGTGTTGGGTGAGCCCCACAGCTTCTAACGGTCAAATATCAGCAATGGAATATAGTTCTTTTATCACAGTAAATAAACTCAATGAGAAGAAATGTGCTTGGAGTTGAATTGGGGATGATCAGCCAGACAGTTGGATTTACCCTGGAACATCCATTCCTTGATGCCAGGGCATGGGGACTGTGTATGCTGATAGGAACATTCCACAGAACAGCACCTGGCCCATTCTCTTTGTGTAATGAGGTCTACTGAGATGAAAGCACAACATTCCGTTGTAAATAATAATCAGCCCCAAACCATCAGCAGATCGATTATATGTTTGTGTACATTGGAGGGAATAAATGTACCCTCTTGGGAGTGAGTGTCTAAAAGCTTTTCTATACAATTGTTCGTGAAAACTTCTCCAGAGCACACTTGAAACCAAAATGAACTAATATATATTGTGATCACACTATGTCCCCAGCACTTTACCCCGATGAGCATAAATTTACCTTTACAAGCAGCAGGCAGAGGGTTGTTGAGCTCTGCCTTTTATAGTAAGCTGTACCTTGGATGGAACTTCTGCAATTCTAAGGGGAGCAGCTCACGCTCTGTCATATGTGACGGGTACACACGGAGACCATGAAGTTGACAACCTGCCGGGTGATGCAGGGGCCCACCCGGAGACTCTCAGCTAGGAAATGGCTGTCCTGTGTTTTAAAACCAAGATTTCCTGGCTCCAAAGTCCACGTATTAATTCTTCTGTACGGGGAATCACATCAGAAACTGATTTTTTAAATGAGTTGAGAGGAAGAAAGGATATATATATTTACTTTTCCTAGGAGTCTGTCTTCAGAATTTTCAAGAAGAAACTTAGCATTCCAGCTGGGACTCCAAAGTGGGGCAGTTGGCAAGCAGTAAATACAAGCCTGTGAATTTTAAGCAGGGCTAGGACCAGACATTTCATGGAGGTATTGGCCTTTGTGTTTAGAATTCCTCAGTTCTGAGTTCAGGAGTCATTTATGGTGAGGGATCAAGGGGATTAAGGGGCTCAGGAAAGAATTAGAAAAGCTTATGAATATTCACTCATTTATAAACACTGATCACAGCTGGAAGGAAGGAGAGTTGGCGAGAGCATTCTAAAGTGTGCATTTGAACGTGAACACTCTAATAAGGTAGAAGTACCGCAAATTATGCAAGCTTCTGAAGGGCCCTGCTCTGGGCACGAAGGACCCTGTGTGTGACAGGAAGGCAAACCACATACAAGGTGAATGCCCTGCTGAGTGCTACAGAGCGGTCTAGGGGAAGTGAGAACCTACACTGCCCTTAAGGAGTTGACAAACTAGCGAGGAATATAGAGATAAACTTCAAGAGAAGACATTTGGGAAAACTATATGGGAGAGATAACACGCACTAAGCCTTGATTCATACAAAGCGTTTCTTAGTGTTTGCACTCACCCTATAAGATATTAGATATCATATCTTATATAAGATGTAAGATACAATAGCAAATCAAACTTGGGAGAACCTTACTACCAGTGTGAGAGAGTAAGTCTATAAGTAAATACAATATACATGGATAAGGAATATACCAAGACTGATGTTATCCTTGAATGCAATTAGGGAAGGCTACCAATCAGATTATGGTTTGATGAAAACTCTCATTGAAGAAATGGCATGAGAGCTAAGACCCTGATGACCAGGAATCACTTTAAAAGCAAAGATCTGGGGGTCTAAGAATCGAGGCAGAGGATGAAGCAAATGGTGGAAACAGAAGTCCCAAGGCAGCTTGATGAGCTCCAGAAGCAGAGTGGTTCCAAAGTAGCTGGTGTCATGGGGAGATAGCTGATTTAGGGTCACTTTCGGTCAGATAATGAGTTTAGATTTGACTTGATGTTGAATAGGAATTCCAAGAGAATTTTAAGCTGGAGTGAATGTTGTGATCCAATTTGTGCTTTCAAATATCAATCTGTAATAAGATTGGATTGCTGCAATATGATTAATATAGGAGCAAAGAATTTATGTAAAGACTATTGGAATCATCAAGGGAGGGGAATTTAAAGACTGAGTAGAGCATTCAATGAAGAGGATGGAAAGTGGGCAAATTTGGAATGCATTTTGACAGTGGACAGCAAGGAGATGAGGAATGGCACATAAAAACTCAAATAGAGACATTTCAAAGGGGTGGAGAATGCCCATAAACTCTGTCTAAAGTAATGGGATAAATTATTAACCTAGATAGGATAGCTTAGAGAGAAGAATTAAAAAGTTTGCTGTTGACTAAGAATAAAAGGATGGCAGAAAACATAACAGGCAAACAGCAACTTTTAAAAAGCAGGAGTTGCAGTCCTAATCTCCAACAAAATTGACCTCGAGGTACAAACCATAACAAGAGACAAGGATGGGCACTATATAATATCCAAAAAATCAGTAGACCAGGAACCAGTGAGCATAATAAATATATAGGCACCTAAAAATAGACCTGTGATTTCATCAAACAAACTATTCAAAAGTTGAAAAAAAAAGAAACCATAGACTCAATAATCATAGCAAGCGACTTTAATACACTGCTATCAGAGAAAGATAGATCACTGGAAAATAAGCTCAGCAAGGAGACTACAGAGCTAAGCACCACAATTAGACAACTGGACCTGGTAGATATCTATAGATCTCTCTATCCAAATGTAGAATAATTCACGTTCTTTTCAAGTGCACATGGTTCATTTTATAACATGGACCTTATGCTGAGACACAGGTCCAGCCTGACTAAATTGAAACACAGAGAGGTCACGCTGAAATCCCTCTCAGACCACCATGCCATAAAACTGGTGATCAACAAAATGATGATCAGGAAACAAGGGAAAACAATTGGAGGGTGAATAATGACCTTCTGTGACAAGAATGGTTACTGGCCCAGATCAGAAAGGAAATTAGGAAGTTTCTAAAAATTAATGAGAATACAAAGTACTAAAACTATGGCTACGGCAAAAGCAGTTATCAGAAGGAGTTTGATAGTGATTAATGCCTATATGAAAAAGGAAGAGAGACTTATAACAGATACTCTATCACAAAACCCCCAGCAAATAGAACAGAGTCAACAAAACAACCCCTCTAATAGCAAAATTAAAAAATAATAATAATCAGGGCAGAGTTAAACAAGTGAGAAGACAAGAGAATGATGCAAACAATTAAACAATTAACCAACAAGAAGTTGGTTCTTCAAGAGATCTACAGCATTGACAGACTACTGGAAAACCTAGCCAAGGAAAGGAAGAAACAAACATCAATAGCCTGGATGAGGGATGGAACTGGGGAAATCAGAACGGACCACAACAAGATTAAAAGGGAAATCACAAAGTACTATGAAAGTCTGTGTTCTAATGAATTCAACAATGTGGAAAATGTGGACAAATACTTATAAATGTAATCCTTCCCTTTTTTAATCCCAGATACAGGTCAAGAACCTTAACAGACCCATAGCAAAAGAAGAAATATATATATCAAGGAACTACCAACAAAAACAATTTTCAGACCAGAAAGCTTCCCAGGAGAAGTCTACCAAGCATTCAGGGAAGAGCTGACACCGGTCTCTACAAATTATTCCAAAGCATAGAAAAAGATGGCAAACTCCCAAACTCATTCTATGAAGCCAGTATAACTTTGATAAGCAAACAGTGCAAGGAACCCACAGGAATAAAGAGCTACAGACCAATATCTCCAATGAACACAGAGCAAAAATCCTTAACAAAATATTGGCCAATAAAATACAAAGTGTATAAAAATATATCATTGATCATGATCAGGTGGGATGTTGTCAATATGCTTTTTCTGAATCTAGCAATATTATCATGTGGTTCTTATCCTTTTTCTTATCAGTGTGATGGATTATGTTGATGGACTTTCAAATGCTGAACTATCTCTGCCTCCCAGAAAAAAAATATTGACAACATCTAACACCCATTCCTAATTAAGGCATTCTAGAAGTTAGGAATGGAAGGAAAATTCCTCAAGTTAATACAAGCTATTTATGAGACGCCAAGGGCCAACATCAGTCAACAGAGAAAAGACTTAGACAATCCCACTGAAAAAGTGGACAAGACAAGGATGCCACTTGTACACACTTTTAGTCTACATCTTACTGGAGATCCTAGCTAACAATATAAGGCAATGGAAGGACATTAAAGGTATCTGACTATGAGAGGAGGAGGTGAAACTATCGCTATTAACAGACAATATGATTCTAGACATTGAAAACCCCAAAAGATGCAAAATAAGAGTGATAGAGGAACATGGAAGAGTGGCAGTATACAAGATCAATAAACAAAAGTCCATTGGCTTGCTATATACATCAGACAAGACCATGGAAGAGGAGATCAAGAATCCAGTGTCCTTCACAGTAGCTAATAACAAATGGAAATACCTAGGGATATAACTAAACAAAACAAAAAATACAAAAGACTTATACAGAACCCTACTACAGGGACCCAAAAGGAACCTCCACAAATGAAAGAAGATCCCATGCTCATGGATCAAAAGACTCAAGATAGTAAATATGTCAATCCTACCCAAGACACTATGTAAGTTTAACACTACCCAATTCAAATACCAAAAACTTTCTCCAAAGAATTGAAAAAACTGCCCATCAATTTCATATGAAGAGGGAAGAAGCCCAGAATTAGCAGAGAACTCAAGAAGTACAGAGTTGGAGCGCTCACATTACCTGACTTTAACACCTCCTGTACAGTCACAGTGGTCAAGAGTGTGGTACTGGAATAATGACAGTTGGACTAATGGAAAAAAACTGAAAACCCAGAAATAAAAGCATATGGACCACTAATCTTTGACATGGGTTCAAATAGCATCACGTGGGAGATGGATGACCTCTTCAACAAGTGGTGCTGGAAACAATGGATATCCACCGATAAAAAAAAACTGAAATAAAACCCTTACTTCACCCCATACACAAGATCAAACTTAAGGTAGATCACAGACCTAGAAGTAAAACCCCAAACTATCAAGACCATCAATGAAGGAATCAGGACAAACCTAAGAATCTTGATGCAGAGAATACATAGTCTAACTGAAGTAGAGAAGGATGCACACACAGATTAAACTGAAGTAGACAAGTGGGATATACTAAGGATAAAACACCTGTGTCGGTTAAAAGAATTCACAAAAGAGCAACAAGAGAACCCACAGACTAGGAGAGCATTTTCAGAAATGACACAACAGACAAAGGGTTTATTACTAAAATTTACCATGCCCTCCTAGCCTGCAAAAAGAAGAAAACAGTTAATCCCTTGAGGAAGTGGGCAAACAACCTGAACAGAAGTTTCACTGGAGAGGAGACCCAAATGGCCAATAAACATAGGAGAAAATTCTCCCAATCATTCGCCATTGGAGAAATGCAATTAAAACAACCATGAGATGCCACCTAACATCCTTGAGGATCAGCCAGATCAGAAACTCAGAGAACAATAAATGTTGGAGGGGTTGTGGCTAGAAAGGAACTCTCCTCCACTTCTGGTGGTCATGTAGATACTTATAACCACTGTGGAAAGTGATTTGGCAATATTTAAAGTAAATGGAAATTGCGATACCTTACAACCCAGCAATCCCTTTACAGAGGCAAGAAATATATCACGACCAATGGTCGGTGCTCCAATGTTTACTGTGACACAGTTCACAATTGCAAGGACTTGGAAACAACCTAAATTTCCATCGATAGACAAGAGGGTTAGAAAATGCTAGCACATACACACAATGGAGTCCTACACATTCCTAAAAAGCACTGAGGATCAGATGAAGCACATCAGCTCATGGGAAGAACTGGAGGAAATTATGCTAAGCAAAGTAGCCAATCACAAAATACAACATGAGTCTACTGAGATAAGTATAATCAGCACTGTATGTATAGAGGAAAAGCCACTTATCTCAAACTCTAGTGGTTGAGGTACAGGCAATCAGGTGGATCAGGTGGGGGACAGATCAAATCCAAGGATATACATATCATCTTGTGTTGGTCCGGATAGACTAGAGAAACAAATTCATAGATACTCATATGTGTATAAGAAATAGATTTATATGTAAATATATTCATATATGATGATAGGCAAATAGGTCTATGTGCATATATTTGTAGGTTTCATATTAAGGTAGCAGATGGACATTGGACCTCCAATCACGTACACCCTCAATGCAAGAACACTTTGTTATATTAAACTGGCATTCCATGATACTCACCTTCCCAACACGATCGCTGAAGACAAATGGGTGCTTAAGCAAATGTGGTACGGATAGCTGATGGTGCCCACCTATCAAAAGATATAGCGTCTGGGGTCTTAAAGGCTTGAAGGTAAACAAGTGACCATCTAGCTCAGAAGCAACAAAGCCCACATGGAGGAAGCACACTAGCCTGTGTGATCATGAGGTGTCGAAGAGATAAAGTATCAGGCATCAAAGAAAAAAAAATCATATCATTGTGAATAAGGGATAGTGCAGAGTGGGGACCCATAACCCATCTGTGGGCAACTGGACATCCTCTGACAGAAGGGTGATGGGGAGGAGATGAGCTGGTCAGGGTGCAGTATAGTAACAATGAAACATAAAACTTTCCTCTAGTACTTAAATGCTTCCTCCCCCTGTCCACTATCATGATCCCAATTCTACCTTACAAATCCAGCTAGACCAGAAGACGTACACTGGTACAGATAAAAACTGGAAACCCAGGGAATCAAGAACAGAGGAACCTTTCAGGACCAGTGGTGAGAGTGGTGATACCGGGAGAGTGGAGGGAAGATGGGGTAGAAAGGGGGAACCAATTACAGGAATCTATATATAACCCCATCCTTGGGAGATGGACAAGAGAAAAGTGGATGAAGGGAGACGTCAGACAGTGTAAGACATGACAAAATAATAATAATTTATAAATTATCAAGGGTACATTGGGGGGCAGTGCAGGGAGGGAGAGGAAAAACTGAGGAGCTGATACCAAGGACTCAAGTAGAAAGCAAATGGTTTGAGATTGATGATGGCAACAAATGTACAAATGTGCTTGATACGATGGATGGATGGATTGTGATAAGAGTTGTACGAGCCCCCAATAAAATGATTTTTTTAAAAGAGCTTTATATAAAAGAGCAATTGAATATTGAGAAAACACCCCAGATCAATTCCATAAGTCCAATAGTTGTCCATATGTCTTATACTTATCTATAAAGTCCTCTTTAGACTCATGAAACACATGCAATGACACAATTCAGGAAGATCACAGGCCATTAGATGGGAAGTCTTGTGGATCCAGTGGAGCTGTAAGCATCCCAGGATGGCAGGGGTCTCTATGTGGTTCCTCCAACTCAGGGCACTAGTGTAGTTCCAGTCTTGTCAGCTGCATTGTCTCCCAGAGAGTAAGCTGGGAGAGACAAATCTCCCAGCTCCAAGGAGGAATACAGGAGTTCCCAGAATTCTCAGGAGAAGGCCATGCCCACACAGAGGCCTCATTGGCTATGACCTGATTGACAGGCTAGACTCCACTCCTTCATTCTTAATCCTCTCAAATTGACAAATGATTATATAACCACCACACATCCCAACACAAACAAGGGGAAAGGGTGGGGGGCGGATAAGGGAAAAATTGGACAAATAAAAGAGGGAGATGATGACATTTGGGGAGGAGGGCATTAAACATCCCAGCAAAGGGTATTGTTTATGTCTCCACAGAAATGGGAGTGTGGGTGCAGACCCCACCATGGTGCGCCAAACCTTGAGAACCACATGGAGCAACTCATGAACAGAGAATTCTACACAGCTGGCCCCAATCAGAGGCAAACTGACCCCATCCCTAGAAGTATGTGCTACAGTGGGCAACACTAAACCTATAGGCTGGGGAGAGGGGCTGGCCTGCAGTAGCCACATGGTAGCAAACCAAGAAACAAAGAGAGAGAGTGAGTGACTAGACCCCATACTGGAATCCCAAGCCCTGAGGATGACATGCCTGCGCAGAGCTGCTAAGGTACAGAGAGGACTGTAGGGCCAACAAGAGCTCCAGACATGATGTCCCTGGCTGGAGTATTCTGCATTAGAGGGCAATACTGGGGATACATGGAGGAGAATGAGTCCGATTTGAAACACCGCCACCCCCCGCCCCCAACTATAGGGCTAACCTAGAAGGGAACAAACAGATCAGCAATGAGAGCAAAGTAAAGCCAAAAAGTCCCTGAGGAGCCCCTAAAATAGACTTCAGGCTAGGAGGGATTGTTCCCGGAACCACCACCCCCATCCCCCAGGACTAGTGGGGAGGCAGTCATAAAGGTCAGTAGACAGACCCAGAATTAGGTATGTCCTTATGGTGTTATTTTTTTCTCTTTGCCTTCAATCTTTTGTTTTCTTTTTGTTTTGTTCCTGTTATTGTTGTTTTGCCTACCTCTATAAGATGAGCATGGGAAGTAAACCCTAGGAGAAAGCAATGGGACCAACAGTTCCTGAGGGACTTGGGGGGTGCGGGGAGAGGTAGGGGAAAGAAACGGTCAGCAAACAACTCCACAAGCAGGGGAACAACCAGGGAATTAACATCAACAAAGAGGAGGGTGTAGAGATACTGGCGGTGTTGGATCAATGGCAATCTAGCAGAGAGGAATCCCTAAGATGCAGAAGGGCAAGCTTGATGGTGGGGCAGGAGGAAGGTAAAGCAAAACAGGAAAGATCTAGGAAACAAATCTGGATAGAGATATAAACAGGTGTGAAGTGTGTACACAAGTAAATATATTATTTCTTAAAAATAGAGGTATTGGCCCATTTACATATATTTACATGGCAATAAATTGAGGAAGTGGACAGACTTTGGGCCTCAATGCAAGAAGAACCTAGCATCCTATGATGTTCACCCTCAGGACACAATTGCTGAAGGCAAAATGGGTGCATAAGTAAAAATGCTGATGGTGGCCAGCTATCAAAAGATAGACAGCCTTGGGTCTTAAAGACTTGAAGTTAAACAAGTGGCCATCTAGCAGAGAAGCAACAAGCCCACATGAAAGAAGCAACACCATTCTGAGTGATCAAGAAACATCAACAGGATTAGGTATCAGGCCTCAGAAGACCAAAAACAAACAATCATATTGATTTGAATGCGGTGGGGGGGAGTGGAGACACAACGCCCAACAGTAAACCATTGGACATCCCCTCACAGAGGATCCCAAGGAAGGGATGAGTCAAAGAGGGTGCAGTATACCACCAATGAAACACACAATAGTCCTCTGGTTGTTTGAGGCTTCCTCACCCCCTACCATCATGTCATAGTCCTACCTTTCAGTTTTGGCTAGACTGGAACATGCACACTGGTATAGATAAGAGCTCCTGACACACGGATTCCAGGTCAGAAAAAAAACCAAACACCTCAGGAACAGAAATGGGAGTAGCAATTCCAGGAGGGTAGGGGGAAATTGTGGGGAGAAGGGGAGAAAGCAGGATGCCTAACCCCCACTCCCAAGGGGGATGATCAACAGAAACATGGGTGAATGGAGGCAACAGTTAGTTTAAAATATGAAAATAATAACTTATAATTGATCAAGAGTTCACAAAGGTGGGGGAAGGAGGGTAAAAAGAGGAGTTGATACCAAGGGCTCAAATAGAGTAAAGGTTTAAAAAATGATGATGGCAACATATGTACAAATATGCTTGATACAATTGCTTCATGGATTGTTATAAGAGCCCCCAATAAAATGATCTTAATTGAAAAAATGTAAAGAAAAAAAAGAATATGTACTTAATCCTAAGGACAATTGGAACGCTTTGAAGGCTAATGGGGAACTTTGAAGGGATTTAATAAAAGATTGAAGGAATAGAGACCTGACTTAAAGAAGCAGCTCTGCTCCCAAGAGGCAAGTGTCTCCTTTCAGTAAAGGAGACACCACAGAGGTCCCCTGCTGCAGTGACAGCTGGGAACAGTCAGGACTGTGCAAGTTGCAGTGTGGGCACAGATAAATGGCATATTCAAAAGTCTGAATATTGACCCTCACATAATTTAGCGATACAAAGTAGAAAAGGTTCAGAGGGGTTAGAAATCAACGATGGTGGCCAGTGGTAGGTCTCAGCAACTAACTGGATATTATTTGCATTTAAGAGGGCATGAGTGCCATCTGCGGAGTAAGATTCTATTTCTTCCTGGTTTGGGCTGAATGACCTTGAAGACTTTATTTGACACTCAGCAAGATGTAAGCTCAAACTTTAATTTTCTTGCCCATAAAATGTGGATAATTAATACCTTTAAATGGCTAAGAGGAGGTAATGACATAATTACTGGCCAAAAAAATTTTAAGCAAAACTCAAACTAACCATCATCAAATCAATTCCAACTCATATTGACTCTATATTAAGCAATGTTGTTATGGGAAAGAATAGTCTCCCCTAGTACTATATGTATCATACCTACTGTGATTCCTATTAACCTGAAAGAACAGAGTCAAACTGTCCATTTGAGTTTCTGAAGCTATAAATCTTTGCAGGAACAGAAAGCTGATGGAAGTATATTTCTTCCTTTCTTTGTTTGTTCTTTGGTCCCTGGAAATCTGTGAATATGTTACCTCGCATGGGAAAACATAATTAAGTTTGCAGATGTAACTAAGGTTGCTAATGAATAGATCATCACATGGGAAGATTATCCTAGATGACCAATTGGCGCTAACATAATCCGAGAAGCTCCTATAAGTGGAAACGGGAGGCAGCAAAGAGAAAGCTGAAGGATCAGGCCCAATGTTCTTGACTTTGGAAGTGGAAGAAAAGGTTCACAAGCCAAGAAAAGTGGGAGCTAGAGAGAACCAAAAATGCAGTCATTCCACTAGAGCCTCCAAAAAAGGATGGAGTTCTGCCAACACCTGATTTTGGCCCCATGAGAGCTGTTTCAGATTGGTCGTTCCAGAAACCCTAAGATAATAAGTGTATACTTTATTGAACCACTGAGTTTTTGGAGGTTTATTACAGGAGCACAGAAAGCTAATATCAACTATAACCAATGTTATTAAAATAATTGCAAAATATTAGGTCCAAGAAGAAGAGGAGGAGGAAAGGAAAAGGAAAGCAGAGAAAGTGAAGAAATCAACGGATTCTTGTTAAGAGAAAGAGAGATTCCTTTGGGATCGCAGTGAGAAAGTACAGACATATTTGAGAAGAAGAGAATTGTGGGCTTAATTACTATGTAGCTGAGATAGGATTTGAATGGCTGGGAAGTGAAGATCCTTTTGATCCACGCTGAGACATTTGGATGCAATTCTGGATTCAATGGAGAATGATACTCCATTCATCCTTGCTAATATACCTCCTAGGGATCCCTGGTGATATTGAGCTTTGGAATTGGTTATGCATTTTTCCCCTGTCTTCTTTTTGAAATAGGGAACAAAATCTACAACAAATACTTATCCCAGTAAAACATTCTAGTTTCAAATAACAGTCTTACTCCAGGTTGATTCTTCCCAGATGAATGCTATCCCCTTGGCCTTCTTTGACATACTTGAGCATTATCCATGAGCAATTTGGGCTGTGAGATCAGTCTGCTATTAAATGAAGGACCGCCACTTGTAACACCAGCCAGGTCCATGGGAGAGAGATGAGGCTGTCCACTCCCATAAAGGGATAGAGTCTTAGAAACCCACAGGGGCGGCCTTACCCTGCCCCAGACAGTCATGTGAGCCAACATTGACTCGATGGCAGTGAGTTGTTGAGATTACCCTGCCTTCTCCTCTTGCCTCCATGAGATCAATTCTGTTATCATTTGAAAATGGACATCATAATCAGCAATAAAACTTCTGGGAAAAAAATTTTGAGGACATCAGGTATCAGGAAGGAGGATCGTTGAAAGCAATTCATGCCTGTGTGAAGCGCTTCCCAAGTGCTCTCACAGCAAAAAAAAAGTTTACTCACAAGAAGGAGAACACTGTCCTTGAAACATGTAAAGTAGCTGTCTCTCAGTGAAAAGAGTGGTCTATCTTGGTTCTGTCCAAAGCCAGCATTTTCCTGGACCAGGCACTTCTCACAAACTCATCTGTGAAATGGGAATGATCATTCTGATCCTGCTTATGCAACAGATTGCTGAGGATTAAAGAGTGGAGCATGAGAGAAAGCACTGTGTACGCAGAAAGGTACAATACCTCTACCATCAACCCTCATTCACTCACAGGCTCCCCAAGAAGCCACAGAGCTGTCTGGTGGCAAGTTGGATCACATACACACATATCACCCATTCTTCTCTTCGCTGTATTTTCTTATGTCCCACTCCACACACACCGCCCCCCTTTTAATCAACTGAACACTTTGATGACGATGTTGCCTCCTTGTTAAATAGGTCTGAAATTCATTTATTAGCAAACTGATCTCACAGCCCAAATTACTAAGGGATAATGCTCAAGCAATGTCAAAGAAGGCCCGGGGGATAGCATTCATCTGGGGGGAATCAACAGGGAGCAAAGCTGTTATTTGAAACTAGGACATTTGACTAGGATAAATATTCATTTTGGATTTTACTCCCTATTTAAAAAAGAAGATGAGGGGCGGGGGATACACTATCAAAGTGCTAAGAGCGAATTTCATTGGCGGCACTCCAATAATATGTTCACAATGAATCCAGTGATGACTTTCTGAAATTATGCACTGACAGACCATTTCAAGGTTTGGTTTCATTTTATAAAGATCACTTTGCCTTCACAGGACCTCGTTCTGAGGCTCAGGTTGGATATTGATCGACAATAAATAGACACATTGCTTCCCCATGAAATTACTCCTGCTTTGTATATATTGTTTCTCTTCCGACCTCTGTTTTCCAATCTGGAGCATTGGAAAGGTGTCATGTTGGCCCATTTCTAGCAGCACCAAGCAGAAAAATGAGGAGAGTAATTTCTGCAAAAGGTAAGCTCTGGTACCAAATCTGCTCATCGGGGTTGCATAGACACAGGAAAAACAAGCCTGCTGCAGAGACCAATTCTGGAAGCACACCAAGCAGAGAAATGGCATTTTTCAAAAAATGGAGCCACTTGGGGGAGCTCAGCTGTGACACAGAGATGTGTGACGTATCTCTCACCTGATATCATGAAGCTTAGGTGGGTAATACATTGCTAGACACCCAAGCAGCAGGAATCTATCTGACTTCCAGGCAAGCTCAGAAGGCATGCTAATTGTCCTTTTCTGATTAATTATTCTTGGTCACTGTGCATATTCCAATTGCCTATAGACGCCCATTGACATTGACTAATGGCTGTAAAGATTTATAGTCTCCGAAACCCACAGGCACTGTTCTATTCTGTCCTAGAAGGTTGCTATTGGTCAGAATCAATTCATTTGCTGTGAACTTGATGTGTTCGTACAGGTTGACTAGAGAAACAAATCCAGGACAGACACTCACACACACACACACATACACACACAATATATATATATATATATATATATATATATATATATATATATATATATATATATATATATATATATATATATATATATGAAAGAGTTTTATATCAAAAAACATTTATATATTCAGAAAACATCACAACTCAGTTCAGATTAAGTCTAGAAGTCTTATATTAGCCCATACGTCCGACACAAGTCCATAAATTCCTCTTCAGACACACACCATATGCAATGATGTCAAATGCAGGAAAATTATGGGACTGTGGGTGGAAAGTCTTGTGGATCCAGTGGTGGTGGAGGCACCTCTAGGCCTCTGGCTACCATTGGTGTGGCTCTATGTGACTTGTCAAAAGGAAGGTGAAGCAAAGAGTGAGTATGGCCAGGCTCCCAGGAGAAAGAGAGGAAGTTCCCAGAATCCTCATGAGAGGGCCACACCCCCAAGGAAGCATCAACACACTGTGACCTGGCTAGACTCCACCCCTTCACTCTTAATATCCTCAAGTGGACATGAGATTATGTAACTACCACACTTGGTTTTTTAGTTTATCCCTGGGAGGATGAATTGTTTCAGATATACCATGGGTTTAGTCAGAATGTGAAATCAGAAGAGCTTTCCATGATCATATAGTTTAACATTCTCATTTGAATAAATCCCAGACACTTCCAGCTAGGGAGTTGCAGAGCATGGCCAGTAAAATGTCTTCTCCTCTAGGGAGCTCCTCTTTCTCAGTCTAATTTCACCAAGTAAAAGGAATAACTTTGAAACCCAGAGGGAGCAACTAGTGGGGAGGAAGGTAATAAACTTCCCAGAGTCACCCTAAAAGAGTCCCACCAAGTGCAAAGGGAAGTCCCCCCACAATGAAGTTAATTGATACAAATGGAGTAGGTCTCTAGAAAGCTTTACAGAATTGCACTTTAAAGCCCGAGAACTGGGTCATTTCTCTGCATTCAGGATCATAGAGAAAATCCCAAGAGGGCTCTTTTGCTAAGTTGACAGGTAGTTTGTACCCCAGGTAACTCTTTAATCTGTCACTCACGATTCCATTATGAAGGCCTAGGTCTAGCTCACTGAGGATTCGGTCTTAGAGCTCAGGATTCAAGTTTGTTCATGAGAGCACTCCTGTGTCGAGGAAAAACCTTTTAGGAACATGCTTCAGATTTCCCAGTCCTCTGGAGACAACCTGGCCCTCCCAGGTCTCCAGCTAGCATCTAAATCTGCTCCGCTCTGCAGGGAAGGCTAAGGTCTGGATAGAGCAAGTGGTTAAACAAACAAACAAACAAACAAACAAACAAACACATCATTGTCCCTTACCTCCAGTTCCATTTTCCAGCTAGTAAACTTTCACTCATGGTGACTGCATGCATGCCAGAGTAACTATACTCCATTGGCTGGTTTGTCAACCACTGATTCTTCAGAAGAAGATCACCAGCCCTTTCTTCTGTGCATCCTCTCAAATACAAAAAAGCCAAACTCATGGCCACTAAATTAATTCTCATCCATAGTGTCCCTAATGGACTGAGTAGAAGTAACACGTTAAGTTTCTGAGGCTGTAAATCTTTATGGGAGCTGAAAGTCTCAATTTTCTCCCATAGGGCAGCTAGTGCATTTGAACTGCTGACCTTATGATTAGCAGCCCAACTCAAGGCCCACTGTTCTAGTCTCTAGGTTGAATCAAACCTCCAGCCTTTCAATAGCAGCCAAGCAGTTTAACTGTTAAACTATAAAGCTCATTGCCTATGTTACACTGTTGTTTGTTCTACCAGGTAACTCTTTCCAACACATTCTCTCTCCTCCCCACTAATCTCCCCAACGAACCCTTCCCCAACAATTATTTCCTCCCTCCTCTGGCAGCCAAGAATGATTGTGGAACCCTTCATTCATGCTCCCACTGCCGTATCTCTGGTTTTCCTTTGTAATGGGTTCTTGGCCTGTCTGTGTCAGTGCTGATCTGTGATCTCCTTTCACACAAGAACTTGATCTTTCTCATCATAGCCCATGTCCTGCCAGAGTCAGTGCTGCATAAATATTTGTTGAGCTGAATAATGAATGAATGACTAACTCAAGTCATAAATGCACCTATAGGAAGTTAAGGCTGGTCTTCTGTGCCTGAGAAAATTATGGATCTTATTGTTCTAAGACAAAATTTAAAGGAAGAGGCCCACTCTAGAGATCTCTTGGCCTCGTCATACATGTAGGTAGATATGTGCCCTAAGAGCACTTTTAAAAACTGTGCCAATGTAGACTCAAGATTAGCTATCCAGTCAGAGGCCATTCAATTATAGTTAAACTAAGAATCAGAGAAGTGACAAGACTGGAAGAAAGTCACACTTAAACTGTGCTTAATTAAGGAAAATAAATAATCAAGAAAGACAGGTATTCCCACCTTTCAGTTTGTCAGACTGTGATGGCTTGCATGTTTCTGTGTGGTTGGAAGCTATGTCATTGATATTTTAAATACCAGCAGGGGTTTACATAGTGAACAAGTTGTAGCAGAATTCTCAGATGACTAAAAACTAGGAAGAAAGGCTTGGTGCCCTACTTCTGAATATTAGCCAAAGAAATAAACATAACCCAACAATCTGTTGCCTGCAAGAAACATAAGTTAAGCTCATCGACAAAAATGAACTAAAAATAAAAGGCTGGAAGAAATTGTACCAAGCAAAGGGCAACTTAAAAATGGCAGGGGTTGCCATCCTAATCCCCAACAAAATTGACCTCAAGGTGCAAACCATAACAAGAAACAAGGGACGGCATTATATAATGCTCAAAGAATCAGTAGACCAGGAAACAGGAAGCATAGTAAATATATTATGCACCTAATGAGAGAACTGCAAAATATGTAAAACAAACTATTAAAAAGATGAAAAAAGAAATCACAGACTCAACAATCATAGTAGGTGACTTTAATACACCACTATCAGAGAAAGATAGATCCCTGGGAAACATGCTCAGCAAGGAGGCTATAGAGCTAAACACTGCAAGTAGGCATTGATCTGATACAAATTTATAGAGCTTTCCATCCAATAGCAAAAAAATTTAGATTCTTTTCAAGTGCACATGGTTCATTTTTTAAAATTGACCACATGCTGAGACACATGTCCAGCCTGAGTAAATCCAAACACATTGAGCTTACTCAGGTATCCCTCCTAGATTACCACTCCATAAAGCAGGAGATCAAAAAATAGAAAGCCAGAACAACAAAGTCAAAAAATTAGAAAATTGAATAACAATCTGCTGAGACAAGAATGGGTCCTGGGCCAGATTAGAGAGGAAACTAGGATGTTGCTAGAAATGAATGAAAATGAGAACACAATGTCCCAAACCTATGGATACAGCAAAAGTGGTTATTGAGGGAAGTTTGATAGTGATTAATACATATATGAAAAAGGAAGAGAGCTTTATGATTGATACGCTGTCACACAAAAAAAACCCCAGCAACTAGAACAGAGTCAACAGAACAACCCCTACAACAGCAAAGGAAAATAAATAATAAATATTATGGCAGAGTTCAGCGAAGGAGAAGACAAGAAAATAATGCAAAAAATCAATGCAGCAAAAAGCTGCTTCTTTGAAAGGATCAACAGAAAAGAAAGAGCAAACATCAATAGATAGGATGGAGGACGAAACCGGAGAAATCACAAGGGATCCCAATGAGATTAAAAGGATAATCACAACGTACTATGAAAGTCTGTATTCTAATGTGCTTGACACAATGGATGGATGGATTGTGATAAGAGTTGTATCCACCTCGAATAAAATGATTTAAAAAATAAAGAAAATCTGTATTCTAATAAATCCAATAATGTGGAAGACATGGACAAATACTTGGTAAAATAAGCCATCCCTAGATTAACCCAGATAGAGATCGGGAACCTCAACAGACTCATAGGAAAAGACGAAATTGATATGGTTATCAAGAAACTACTAAAGAAAAAATCTCCCGGAATATCTGGCTTCAAAGGAGATTTCAAGCACGCATTAAGGAAAGAGCTGACACTGGTCCTCTACAAATTATTCTAGAGCATAGAAAAAGACGGAAAACTCCAAAACCCATTCTACCAAACCACTATACCTTTGGTATCCAAACAGGGCAAAGATCTCACAGGAATAGAAAACTACAGACTGATATCTCCAATGAACATAATTGCAAAAATCCTTAACAAAATATTAGCCAATAGATTACAAAAGTATATAAAACTTATCATCCATCATGATGAAGTCGAGTTCATTCCAGGGATGCAGGAATGGTTTAACATCTGAAAATCCATCAATAGTATTCACCACATTGATAAGAAAAAGGATAAGAATAACATGGTAATATCCCTAGATGCAGTAAAAACATTTGACAACATCTAACACCCATTCCTAATTAAGACACTCAAGAAGATAGACATGAAAGGAAAATTCCTCAAGTTAATACAACCTATCTACAAAAAGTCAACAGTCAACATTATAGTCAATGGAGAAAAGACTAAAACAATCCCACTGAAAATGGGAACCAGACAAGGATGCCCCTTTCCCCTCTTCTATTCAATATTGTACTGAAAATCCTAGCTAACAACATAAGTCAGTGGAAGGGCATTAAAGTATCTGGCTAGGAAATGAGGAGGTGAAACTATCGCTATTAGCAGATGGCATGATTCTAGACATTGAAACTCCCCAAAGCTTTACAACAGCAGTACTAACAGTGATAAAGGAATACGGAAGACTGGCAAGATGCAAGATCAACAAACTGAAGTCTATTGGCTTACTATATACATCGGACAAGACCATGGAACAGATCAAGACCCAGTACCTTTACAATACCCAAGAACAAATGGAAATATCTCGGGATATGTTTAACAAAAAATTTAAAAAGACTTATACAAGGAAAATTATAGGCCCCTACTACAGAAAACCATAATCAATCTCCACAAATGGCAGAATATCCCATGCTCATCTATCAAAACACTCAATATAGTACAGATATCAATCTTACCCAAGGCACTATTTAAGTTTAACGCCATCCTGATTCAAATATCAACAACCTCTTCAAAGAATTTACCGCTATCCTGATTCAAATACCAACAACAACTTCAAAGAATTACCCCCAATTTCATATGGAGAGAGAAGCCCAAAATTCGCAGAGAACTCCTCAAGAAGAAGTGCAAAGTCAGAGGGCTTGCTTAACTGATTTTAACACCTACTACACAGCCACAGTGGTCAAAACAGCGTGGTACTGGAATAATGAAAGATACTCAGACCAATGGAAAAGAACAGAAAACCCAGAAATAAAACCATTAGTATATAGACAACTGATCTTGGACAAGGGCCCAAAAGGGAAAGGTGAATGCCTCCTTTAACAAGTGATGCTGAAAACAATGGATATCCACCAGTAGAAAAATGAAACAAGAGCCTTACTTCTCTTCATGAACAAGAATAAACTAGAAGGTGGATCACAGACCTAGAAGTAAAACCACAAACTATCAGGATCATCAAAGAAGGAATCAGGATAAACCTAAGAGCCTTGACTCAGGGAATACATAGGCTAACTGAAATAGGGAAGACTACTACACATACAGATTAAGCTGAAATAGACAAGTGGGATATACTAAGGATAAAACACCCGTGTGGGTTGAAAGAATTCACAAAAGAGTAACAAAAGAACCCACAGACTGGGAGAGCATTTTTAGCAATGACAAAACAGACAAAGGGCTTTTTCCTAAAATCTACCATATACTCCTAGCCTGCAAATATAGGAAAACAGTTAACCCCCTGAGGAAGTGGGCAAAAGACCTGAACAGAAGTTTCATAGTGTGGAGACATGAATGGCTAATAACCATATGAGAAAATGCCCCCAATCATTAGTCATCAGAAAAATGCAAATTAAAGCAACCATGAGCTATCATCTAACAGCCTTGAGGATAGCCCAAATCAGAAAATCAGAGAGCATCAAATGTTGGCGGGGATGTGGTGAAATAGGAACTCTCCTCCACTGTTGGTGGTCCTGAAGATACCTACAGCCTCTGTGAAAAGCAATCTAGCAATATTTAAAGTAAATGGAAATTGGGCTATATTATGACCCAGCTATCCCTCTACTGGGCATATACCCAGAAGAGGAAAGAAATTGCCCATGGCCCATCATCTATATTCCAATATTTATTGTGGTGCAATGAATCACTGAAAAGCACTGCTGATCACATGTAGCACTTCGTTTCACGGGAAGAGTTGGAGGCAATTCTGCTAAATGAATTTAGCCAATCACAAAAGGACAAGTACAACATGAGTGCCCTGAGGACTCATAATCAGTACAGCACATATAGAAGAAAAGCCACTTAGCTCATGAGGTACAGGCAGTTGGGTGGGGGACAGACCAAACCCACAGATGTATGTGTTATTCCAACACAAAGAAGGGAAAAGGGAAGAAGTGAGAGGGAGATAGTGGGGCGGGTAAGGGAGACGATGTCACTGGGGGAGTGGAGCACTGACGCATCCAGGAGGAGAGTATTGGTTATGTCTCCAGAGATTTGGGAGTGTGCATGGAGACCCCACGATGGCGCACCATACCTTGAGGGCAATGTAACCACATGGAGCAATTCATGAAAAGAGTGGGCTACAGGGCCAGCCCCAATCATGCCCCCACTGACCCCTCCCTAAATGTATATGCTACAGAGGACAACACTAAGCCTGTAGGCTGGGGAAAAGTGTCGGCATGCCATGCCCAAATGGAAGCAAAAAGAGTGAGTGAGGGTCTAGACCCCATATCGGAATAGCAAGCCCAGAGGACGATGTCCCTGCCTGAAGCTGCTAAGGCACAGAGAGGACTGTAGGGCTGACAACAGCTCATTATCTGACTGGAGCATACCATGACAGAGGACACTATGGGGTACACACAGTTGGGACTTAGTCCAGTTTGAACCCCCCACAGTGGGATGAACCAAGAAGGGAATACAACATATCAGCAACTAGAGCAAAACAAAGCCCCTGAGAATCCCCCAAAATAGACATCAGGCCAGGAGGGCAGTTCCCAGAATTGCCCCAGCACCAGTGGGGCAATAGTCATAAAGGTCAGTGGACAGACCTGGAATTAGATACGCTTCTTTGTTTTTCTTTTGTTAGTTATTATTATTTGTTTTTCCCCCTCTTTTTAGTCAAGCTTTGTTTTCTTTTTGTCTTTCTCCATTAAGATAGGCATGGCAAGCAAGCTTGAGGAGAAAGCAATGGATCAATGATTCGAGAGGAATCTGGGGGGAGGAGGAGGTGAGGGAAGGGAGCAGTGAGCAAACAAGCCATAGACAGGGGAACAACTAGGGAATTAAAATTAACAATGAGGAGGACTTGGGGGGCCTGGGTGGGAGGAGTAGGGAGTTGGAGCAACAGCAATCTAGCTGAGAGAAATTACTAAGAGGCAGAAGAAGGGCAAGTGTGATGGTGGGGTAGGAGAAAGGTAAAAGGAAACAGAGGAAAGATCTAGGAAGCAAAATTATGGAGAGACGTGTAAACATAGGTGTGTGCATATGTAAATACATTAATTCATAAAAAGTTGGGCATTGGGCTATGTACATATATTTATATGGCAATACACTGAGATAGTAGATGGACTTTGGGGCCTGCTCAAGCCTTACTTCAATGCAAAAAATACTTTGTTTTAACAACCTGGCATTCTGTGATGCACACTCGCCCAACAGGATTGCTGAAGACAAAATGCGTCCATAAGCAAATATGGTGAATAAAGCTGATGGTGCCTGACTATCAAAATATATAGTGTCTGGGGTCTTAAAGGCATTAAGTTAAACAAGCAACAATCTAGCAGAGAAGCTATTAGCCCACATGGAAGAAGCACACCATCCTGTGCCATCATGAGGTGTACAAGGAATCTGGTAACAGGCATCAGAAGACCAAAAACAAACAAACAAAAACTATATTGTTGAAAATGAAGGGGTCAGTGCAGAGACCTCAAACCTATCTGTAGACAATCGGATATCCCCTCACAGAAGGGTTACAATGAAGGAATGAGTCAACCATGGCTCAGTATAGCACCGATGAAACACACACTATTCCTCTGGTTCCTCGAGGGCACTCCATTATCATGACCCCCGTCCTGCCTTTCAGTTCAGGCTAGACTGGACCATGTACAAAGGTACAGATGAGAGATAAGAGCTGACAACACAAAATTACATTACCAGAGCATAGCATTTTATTTTACCTAGAGAGGGAAACACTTTAAATCTCAACAAAAGGTACTTGCTTGACTTGTGAATTTTCCTCTTTTAATGTTACGTGTTTTCAGTGAAGATGTACATAGTCAATTAGGTTTTCATTGAACAATTTCTCTACAACTTGTTCAGTGACATGGGTTACAGTTTCTTTTCATTCCAAAAGAAAGCAGAATAGAATAAAAATTAGAACAATCTAAGACTAGGTCAAAACAAATGAGAAAATGTGAAAGTTCGACCTAACTATTTCTGAACCATTCACTTTCTGATATCCTCATTTTGTGGCCAGGGGTATTATAATCCATAGTCTCTGATCAGTGAGGTCTGCAGTTCAAAACCATCAGTCTCTCCGTGGTTGAAAGATGGAACTTTCTACTCCCGATAAGAGTTACAGTCTCATAAACTCATAAGGGCAACTCCATCCTGTCCTTACAGAGTTACTGTGAGCCAGCATGGACTTGATAGCAGTGTGTTTAATACCTGATTTTCTCAATAGTTTCAGGGTGTTCAATGGAGGCTTATTTCCATATGACTTTTCTTCAGAATAAAATTTCATAAATGAGTAAAAAGCATAATATAGTGTTAATAGCATAGAAGTTTGAACTAAGAGGTATAATGACTAGTTGTTTCTCTCTGTGTGCAAATCTTGAATAAATCACTTCTTGATTATGTTATTCTTGATTAATTTCCTCTTTTATCAAATGGAGATCACTTTTCATACCTTTTAATTGTGATATCAGGTTACAGATTTACATTATGTTCAGTAAATCCTCTCGGTGAAGTTTTACTCTACTAATAATTACTGTTACTATTAAACAGAAGCAAGAGAGAGAGAGAAGAAAGAGATTGATAAAGGGAAGAAAGAGTAAAGATAGTGCTACTGTTCCCTAAACTAGAGTTCAAGGAGTGTGAGCAAACAACCAAAGAAATTGTCACAAGCAACAGTGATCCAAATACCTCAGACAGCAATGATCCAAGAGCTGAATCCTAGATATCAACACAAAGCATGCTAGCTGGAGGAACAGGAAATCCAAACATAATCTGATTTCTTTACTCTCCCTGAATATGCTTGTCTGAGGATAAATGATAATCTTGCTTTTTTACTATTGGAAAGTCTAGGATGTTTTAAAACTATTCTATTGTTGAACCAAAGTACAGGAGAGTTTGTCCAGCCTAGTTTGTCCAGTCAGTAGCTTAAATCCCCAATTCCTCTGCCCATATGGGTTGGGGACTCACAGGATTCTGTGTTCCTCTAGACTCCAGGAAGTAGGGACTGTAGGAAGCTTGAAGGAATACATCTAAAGGCATTTCAGAGCAAATATCCTTTACAGAATAAGAGGGGGGATAAAAGGAAATCCACGCTGCTCTGTCCCTAAATTTTTCCAAATAAGAGGCCTAAATCTCTCCCCTATTTCCCTCGGGATTCAGCACGAACCATTGTTTATTGGAGACCCTCACTACTATCTATCTGCATCTCACTCTAACAAAGTCAGGTTGCATCACTACTGCCTCTTCATGGAATGACCTTCGCCCTGCGGGATAGACAGGTGACAGATGGAAGATGTTGGCCTTTTCTAATGTGGACTTCAGTCACAAAGTACTGCTATGAAATTATAGCATCCATTATTCAATTAGAATATCAAAATGTGAGGTTTTTTTCTCTACATATCTTTCATCTAAATTTGTATTCTTCTTTATTTTCTGTAAACTTTCTTTTTTTTCATCATTTTATTGGGGGCTCGTACAATTCATATCACAATCCATACATACATCCATTGTGTCAAAAACATATGTACGTTTGTTGCCATCATCATTCTCAAAACATTTGCCTTCTACTTGAGTCCTTAATATCTGCTGCTCATTTTCCCCCTCCCTCCCCACTCCTGCCCACCTCATGAACCCTTCATCATTCATATATGATTTTGTCATATATTACACTGTCTGATGTCTCCCCATGCCCTCTTCTCTGCTGTCCCTCCCCCAGGGATGAGGCTATGTAAAGATTCCTGTAATCAATTCCCCCTTTCAACTCCACATTCTCTCCATCCTGCAGGCATCACTGCTCTCATCACTGGTTCTGGAGGAGTCATCTGTCCTGGATTCCCTGTGTTTCCAGTTGCTATCTGTACCAGTGTACATCCTCTGGTCTAGCCAGATTTTCAAGGTAGAATTGGGATCATGATAGTGCGAGGGAGGAAGTATTTAAGAACTATAGGAAAGTTATATGTTTCATCGTTGCTACCCTACAACCCTGCCTGGTTCATCTCCTCCCCACAGCCCCTCAGCAAGGGGTGTCTGGTTGGCTACCTTTGGGTTTTTAGTCTCCGCTCTGCACTCACCCACCTTTTCAATGATATGATTTTATGTTCCTTGATGCTTGATACCTGATCCCTTCGACAGCTCGTGGTCACACAGGTTGGTGTGTTTCTTCCATGTGGGCTTTATTGCTTCTGAGCTATATGGCCACTTGTTTATCTTTGAGCCTTTAAGGCCTCAGACACTATATCTTTTGATAGCTGGGCACCATCTGCTTTCTTCACCACATCTGCTTATGCACACGTTTGGCTTCATTGATCGTATCAGGGAGGTGGGCACCTACTGATATGGTTTTTAGCTCTTTGATGTCTGATAACTGGCCCCTTCTGCACCTGTGGTCAGACAGTCTCGTTTGCTTCTTCCATGAGGGCTTTGATGCTTCTCAGCTAGACGGCCACTTGCTTATCTTCAAGCTTTTAAGACCCTAGACGCTATGTCTTTTAATAGCCAGGCACCGTTAGCTTTCTTCACCACATTTGCTTATGTACATGTTTGTCTTCAGTAGTTGTGTCGAGAAGGTGAGTACCCACTAATATGGTTTTTAGCTCTTTGATGTCTGGCAACTGGTCTCTCCTACACCTTGTGGTTAGCCAAGCTGGTGTGCTTCTTCCACACTACCCATCCCTCAAATCCTTCCCAGGGGAAACCTGTGCTCTTTGATTGAAATCCAGTCAAAATCACAGTTTTTAGCATCCATCTGAAACTCTGATTTTGTTCGTTTTAAATGTCCTTTGAATTTTTGGAAGTTGAAAGGGCAAAAACAGGGATATAAGGGGTGTGGAGTAAGGTTTCCCAACGATATTCTCATAGGCCATCCATTGCTGCTCTCAAAGATTGAGTATGCTCCATTGGTGGGGAAACAAAATTCCTTAGCACAACCTTTCTGACCTTTTTCCATTAAGGCAGTTTCCAATTTTCTTAAAACTTTTCCCTGATAAGGAATGTCCCCGTGGTTCATAGCCCAGTGTGTAACCCACTACACTGTGAAAACACTTAATTATAATGAACTGCTAGTATTCCATAGATAGCCGATAACTGGAACCAAATGAGAGCAGAGCTGATGAGCCTTTCTCTCTCCCCAGCACCCTGCCCCCATCCACCCCTACCCCACTCACAACCAGGATCAGTATTAGGTATATCAACCAGACTTGTCAAAGTGATCTGAAAGCTAATGGACAAGCCTTTGAATGTCCACCTGGGGAGTCTATTTTCATATACATTGGAGCCATAGACACCTGTCAATAAGTCAGATGAGCATATCTGCTATGATTGGTTTCCGAGTATTACAGGTTCTCAGATTGCTGCCACCTGACTGGTCCTTAACACCATACAAAACCTCAGCCAACCATGAGACAACTTCATCTCTTGCTGAGTAGCACTCCTCCTGAAGGTTTTCAAGGTTGTGACCTTCAGCAAGCAGGTTGCCGGGGACTTCCGGGAGTGTTGGGACCACAGACTGGGCAGCAGTTAAGCACCTGGTCATTTACACCTCCCAGGCACTCCTTGGTCCCCATCTAGTCCTCATTCTGCTCAGGCACATAGTCATTGCTCTGGGAGAAATATCAGAACAAGCTCAACCTAGGCTCCTTATTCCAAATCCTATGCCCTTCCTACTGCTCTAATAATATTCAAATGAATTCATCGGAAATAAAAGTGTTTTGAACCAAATATATTTTAAATCAAGAACCTGCTTTTGACCTCTTTGTTCCTCTCAAAATCCTTACTCATGTCTTGAGTTCCCCTGAAACCCTGGTTACTGACAACGCAGAGAAGAAGGACAGAATTCTTTCCAGTTTGGGGAAGGAAAGGCTGAACTGAATTCACATTTAAATTATGAATGAAATGTAAATCAGCCTACACGTTCACAGCTTCATTATACAATTACATGAGCAAAAGAAATCTCCCCAGAAATTTCCGTACATGAGAATATAACAGAAAATCTTGCTGGAAAATTGAAGTCAAGAAATTGCCTGATGATGTTAGCGGAAGTTAAAAGCTTCTGGATAAGGTGACCACGACATGACTGACATTGTATAATTCACAACTTGGCAGGGTCCGCTTGGTTAATTCATAAAGCCCAGAATGGGAATCCAGAAATTACTTAGTATCAATCTAGTGTCTGCATTTTTCCAAGCACTTACTTTTCCATTACACCATGCGATGTGTGTGTGTGTGTGTGTGAGAGAGAGAGAGAGAGAGAGAGAGAGAGAGAGAGAGAGAGAGAGAGAGAGAGAGAGAGAGAGAGACTGTTCTTTTGTATAAGTAAATGGCTTTGGGAAGGAACAGGCTGTGCTGGAAAGAACACTCAGTGGGAAGTCCAGAGGCAGAAATGCCAAATCTGGATCTTGTGAAATCATTGAACTTCACACACTTACCTGCAAAGTTCCAGCTCCAAGACTCGATGCTGTGAATACACATCCAGGATTCGGGAGGAAATCATCTCTGCCTTCCAGAGAAACTTCATACGCTGTAGTCCAACGACTGAGATGTAAGCATTCGCCAGGACATCGGGAGATGAGTCTATTTGATTTGAAGAGGAATGTCATTGAATCTGAGGTCACAGGAGTTCCAGTTGGACCGCTTACTGGCTGAGTGGCTTTTAGCAAGCTCCTTGAGGTGTCTGCCCCTTGGTTCCCCCACCTGTCATGCATGTATTTTATCAGTAAATAGATTTAAGATAGAGACTAAATACCAGGGCATGCTGTAAATGTAGGAGATCATTCATACCATCGAGCTGCTCAATATGTGAAGCACCATTCGTCATATGGACCATCTGCAGAAATGGTAGGCATCACTAGAAACAGCTGTGATTATCAGCAACATGCAAATTGCCGACTTTCCAGAGCTCCTCAGGAAAATGCAGCATGGGTTAAATGCGTTGATGCCAGTTAATTTTGTCCACTCTGGATGTTGGGTCCTGCATGTTGTTATATTACTAGCACGTTGCTTTATATTATGCAAATGTGTATGCTCTTTGCAAACTGGCAGTAATTACCAGGCTTAAAACATCACTGCAGTGCTTCTCTCCCCTGAGAGCAAATCATCTGAGCAGTTCGGTTACTGACCTTTTCATTTGTCTGAACAAATAAAAAGAAAATTATTGACTTGGATTTTTAAATATTTACTTGCCACCTTTAAAAAATGTTTTACTTGCCTCCTCACATAAATGGAAATATCAGACTTTTGTTTTTCTAGGTTTTCTTTGAATTTCACCTTACCCAAGTCTACTTTCCTCCAGCTTTTTAATAGTTTTTCTTTCACCAAAGAATGCATTTTGTATTTAAGATGTTATCTTCTTTAAAGTTGCTGTTGAAACGAGCTGACTATCCCAGGGATTTTCTGCAAGCCTTGGGTAGCCACTGGGCTAGTTTTTTTGTTTATTTGCATTCTAAATGCCCTAGGGATGTTTAAATCAACTCTCCTTCATGTACACCAGAGTACTTGTGTAGAGTTCTCAGATGGACCTTATCAATGAGCTGGAAATACATGGAACAAGGGTCATTAATCAGTTGAGTCTGTTGTGATTAGATCATTAATAAAAGGAAAGGTACTGGGCAAAAGGCATTGATTTAAAATTTTTAATTCCTGATCATGAATTAGTGAGTTGAATGTTAATGAGCTCTTTGGCTTCCCGCTGTTTGATTTGGGGGAAGGAGGGTAGAGTGAATGAAAGCAATTTTCTGGAGCTTTCTGTGGTAGAAGTGAGTTGAGACAGACCTACCTGGTATGGGATCAGAGGATGTAGGGTCTAAGCCATGACCTAGAAGAAGCCATTTATCATCTCTGGCTTTCTGCGTTTCACCCCTCTGGATCTGCAGAGCCATCAGCTGAGCTCTGAGTGATTGGAATTCACAGACAAATACAATTCTGCTAGCAGCGCCAAAGAAGGTCAGGGCTGGAGGGTCTGTTGCTAATTTTTATTCTCCAAATAAAGACATGCAAATTTAATTTGAATGACAAACATATAGAACAATCAAATCTTAGGGGACAAAAAGAATGCTCTTTTAACTTTAAGAGAATTGATTTGATGGCAATTTTACTTTTTTCTCTTCTTCTTCTTATTCCTTGAGGGTTGATGAAGGGTGTTCCGATACAGCAGGATGAAAATATGCCATTATCCTTGGGAACTGCTAAGGCAAAGCCCTTCCAAGCACCACTAGAACACAGCAATTCTTTGAAACTTCATGATGCTCTAACTCACCACCATCGAGTAGATTCTGACTCATAGCAGCCCTACAGGACAGGGCAGAACTTCCCCTGAGAGTCTAACTCTTACAAGGACAGAAAGTGCCATCTGTAGCTCTTGCAGGGCTGGTGGCCTTGAAAGGCTGACCTAGTGGTTGACAGCCCAATGCTTAACCCCTACACCACTGGGGTGCCTTCTTTGTAATACTAACAGATTTGAAAGATTCTTTTTTGCTCTAAAATTCCATGTAACACTATAGTTTGAGATACTTCAGACCCACATTTATTTTCTTTATTACAGACTTCTTTAAGTGGATTTCCTTAACTGAATGTTCTATTGACAGAGATGGTTGATAAATGTGAAGGTCAATTCATATTTCCTTCACTTCAGTCACATGACTAATATGTTAACCAAAACTTCCAAGTCTTCTCCACATTTGTAATATAAGTACTCCGCTACTGTCACGTACCCCACAGCTTAATTTCTTATGAAAAAATGTGCTTAACAAAACTTTCTCTGCAAGGTGACATTTTTATTGAATTACAATATATTATCAAACTAGGAAACCATGTATTTTCTATAAAGTCCAACTAAGAATATTAAAATATGTACCTTGTCTTTAAGTTCTTCATGACCTTTATATTTACTGTGACATAAGGATAAAAGTGATTTCACCCTCCTTGTGCATGAGGTGGCTGTCAGGCTCACGCGAGATTACTGTGGTTAGCTCTAGGTTCTATGGATCAGCTTTGTCTCATAGTGACCCAGTGCACAGAGCAGTAGACTGCCAAGCCCTGCATCATTTCACAAGCCTTACCGTGCCTCAGTGTCCTGTTGCCGCCACTGTGTCAAAGCAGCTCATGGAGGGCCTTCTTTTTCAGCACTGCTCCACTGTACCAAGCATGCTATCCTCCTCTAGGGTCTGCTTCCGCCTCCTGACATAGCTAAGTCTTCACTTTTGAGAAGCATCCTGGATGTACTTCCAAGAGAGCTGTTTGCTCTCCTGGCAGTTCATTGTATATGAAATATTCTTTGCCAAATTCATAATTTAAGTCCTTTAGTTGTTCTTTAATAGTTCTTATTCATTGCCCAGCTTTCATGTGCATAGCTGCAATACCTTTGTGATCTAGAGAGATTTAAATTCTTTCCATTTCATAAAAAAATGCTTAAAAGCTTAGATAACGGAAATTATTTGCTACCATATTGTAATATTTTGTAAATATTAACTAAATAAATTTTAAAGTAGTTTATCAAATATTTTAGAAAGGAAGAATGAGATTGAGGTTCTTTTAGCATTCAATTTATAAAAACTCAGTTGGTTCTGAGTAATGCCTGATAATTTAACTTTGTAAATTATTATTTAATATTTCAAGAACAATGAATTCAAATTCACTTTACAAGGAATGTAAATGAACACCATTTGAGGTAAACATTATATAAAATTATGCTACATTGATTCTATAAAGCTAGAATTATAATTCTAGTAATCTCTATATAATCTGCATATTTCTCAGCACCTACCTTAAATTAGGATATCTTAGAATAAGTAGTGTAATCTAATCAAAGGGCCTAAATCATCATCTTATTCTTCCATTTGGGGGGAACTAAGAAACAGTAGATTCAAAGAAAGAAATTATTTTACATTTGAAAACAATACTCACCTAGGATCATCAGATAGCATTGCAGCATGGGTAAGAAACGTGGAACTTGTCCATTTTTGTCAAGTGGGAAATCTCTGCTTAAAATTTAGCGATGAAGGGTTAAAGTCCTGCCTCTGAATTTTTCAGATGAGAGTTCATGAATATCATTTTAATTATATAGCAGATGTTTTGTAACATTTACAATATACCAGGGATTGTACCCAATACCAGGTTTGCCCTGATGATGAGCTAACACATGCCCGCCCTATCCTCAGGGAGCAGACAGGTCATCACAGTAAAATGTGAAACTTTCCACAGTAAGGGATCTACAGCATGCTTTGAGGCCACATAGGTTGTGTGGGAGGGTTTGCATTGGGCTGATAACTGCAAGGTCAGCAGTTCAGAAACACCAGTCCCTTCAAGGGAAAAAGAGGAGAGTTTATATTCCCATAAAGGAGCGGGGAGGGATGGGAAAAAATGAGGAGATGATATCAAGAACTCATATAGAAAGCAAATGTTTTGAGAATGATGATGGCAACAAATGTACAAATGTGCTTGACACAATGGATATATATATGGATTGTGATAAGAGTTGTATGAGCCCCCAATAAAATGATTTTAAAAAGAAATAAAGAAAAATAAACCATTGGAAAGCAAAAAAAGAGATTTACAGTCTCAGAAACCACATGTTGAGTTCTGCCGTGGCTTAGAGGGCAGCGATGAGTCAGCATCAACGAGCTGGTGGTGAGTTTGGAGCTTTGCGGTCACAGGCCAGGAACAGTTACCTTAATCCAGAATGTGAGGGGCACATCGAGGAGGAATTAAGCCAAATCTTGACCTTTGGAAGATGCCACTATCGAAGAGGCACTGAGAAAGTATTCCAAGAAGAAAAAAAGGGGGAAATGTGAAAACCCCCAGAGATCCAAGAGCAGGAGGATACAATCATCCTATCTATGTACATTGCTTGGGTCCGAGAAAGAATGGATACCCAGAGCGAGTTAGGCTTTACTGCCACTGGGTGGGCAGGAGAAAGACAGAAAGTAGCTCACTGAGTCGTCTTCATTCCAATCAGCTCACTCTCCTTCAATGGTGCTGAATGAACGCATGGTTCTGACACCAGTAGGTATGAACAGAAGCTGAGTGTCAACTGATCTCCTGTAGTGAAACCTCGTGTAGCTTCACTGCTGTCAGGGGGAAGTGGAATCTCATTGACAGTAAGTTACAGGAATGCAGAGCATCGGTTGCCCACTCCATCTTGCCATGTCAAGCGTATTGCTGTAAGGGGCAGATGAAAGGCTCAGCTCACCTTTGGGGCCTGCTGATTCTACATTCAATAGGAGACTGGCAGGACTGTCTGTTTCTTAGAGGCTATGGGACAGAAGATCAGCTACCCACTCCGACCACCAACACCACACCGACTGGAAAACTGATGAATCGGTGCCATTTCTGTCAGGCAAGTGGGGGCACATTGAAGACTGGCTTGACCCTACCAGAGGCATTTTTCCATTGCTATTTGGATAAGCGAGGGTGGGTAATGTGAGAGAGGGTCACCCTTTTCCTGGTCCTTTGGCTAGGGAAGCAGACTTTATTTTTATATGTTTATGCTTTCTTCACCTTCTATTTTTATATTGTTGCGTATTGTCTGTGTTAAGTGGTAGCCTTCTCCAACACCTAAGCCAAGATATCTGTCCGGCAAGAAGGACACTGAATCCGACTGGACACATTTTGATGCTCAAGTCCCAATATCCCTGGGAAGTTCACTCTACTCTTTCGTCCTTTGAGAGCCCTCTGACGTGTTTGCTGCTGTGCCGTATGCAGTTACGTACGTGTAAGTGGGATAACTGGGAGCAATAAAACCATCCCTTTCTTGGCTACCCTAGAAGTCTAAATATATAGTTTTAATAAAACCATAATTAATAACACTAAAAGATAGTGTGTATAAGTCTATATTTTTTGCTCTCTTTCCATTCTTCATTCTTGGTATGGACCAGATAGTCTGTTACTTTTCTTCTGCCTGAAAGAGAATATCTATCTATCTATCTATCTATCTATCTATCTATCTATCTATCTATCTATATATATATATATATGAAATTTTCTCAGTTCTTCCTTGCCTGGAAAAAACACTTTGTTACATCTTTATTCATAAAAAGTTACCATTCATTAACAAATTCTTAAGTTATTTTCCCAGAGGACATAGAAGATTCCACTGTCATCTGACATACATTATAATGATGGAGAAGTCAGCTGTTACTCCTATAAAGCGAACCTCACTTCTCTTTCTGGCATTTTAAGACTATGGTGACAAGATCATGTATATGTATGGATTTCCCTTCATGCTTTTTAATGCTTAGAACTCATTATTCCTCTTAAAGCCATGTATTCGTGTCTTTCTTCCATTCTGAGTACTGCTCAGTCACTACAGCTTCGTCTATTACTTCGGTCTCATTCCTGCCCTCTACCTAGGACAGTGATAAACGTGTCATGTGCTTTCCTCTAATGGTACCACCGATGTTTCTGCACCTTCTTTCCTCTTTCCATTTCTTTATCTCTCTGGGATGCACTCTAAATAATTTCTCCTAGACTATTTCCTTGAAACTAAAAACTCATTTTCTGGGTTCAGAATATCACTATCTACTAAGATCCTTCTAAAACAGCTGCTAAGGCCATAAAATGAATTTTTAATTTCAATGATAATTTTTTTAATTTGCAGATATGAGATATTTTTCAATATGCTAAGATTTTTAAATGGTTTCCAAGCAGAAAAATTTTGACTTGCCTTTCATTTCATTAAAACAAAGCATGGTTAAGTTATAATCCAGGTCTTACAAGAATATTTTCTGAAATTTTCATTCTCTGTTCCTTTCTGTTGCTCCTTACTCTTATTTATTTTATTTTTTTTTATTTTCCCATATTTTTATAACTTTGCATTTTTACTAGAAAAGAAGCCTTGGTGACACAGGGGCTAATGAGTTAGGTGGTTAGTCACACGGACAGTAGTCCTAAACACCAGCTTCTCCACGGGAGAAAGATACAGCTTTCTACTCGGTAAAGATTTACAGGTGTGGAAATCCACAGGGGCAGTTCTACTCTTTCCTGTAGGACTGCTATGAATTGGAATTGACTCGATATAATGAGTTTTCTGAGGTCTTTCTAAAAGTATCTGTAGGAATTCTTTGAAGGGCAAGAAAAATGAGTATTCCTCTGGAAATAATTTTGCTTGCTCCTTGAAATTAAGGGACAAAATCTATTGCATAAAGTTTTATTGTTTTTATTATTAAATACTTTCATTGGGAGCTCTTTCATCACTTATCACAATCCATACATTCCTCCATTCTGTCAAGCACATTTGTACCTACGTTGCCATAATTGTTTTCAAAGAATTTTCTTTCTACCTGAGCCCTTAGTGTCAGCTCCTCGTTTTTTCATCCTCCCTCCTCCACCTTCCCTCCCTCATGAATCCTTGATAAGTTATAGATTATTATTTTCATATCTTACATCATCCTTTGTCACCCTTCACCCACTTTTCAGTTGTTTGTCCCTCTGGGAGGGGGTTATATGTTGATCCTTGTGATTGATTCCCTCTTTGTCCCCCCACCTTCCCCTTATCCTCCTGATATCTCTATTCTAATTGTTGACCCTGAGGTGTTTATCTATCCAGGATTACCTGCGTGGTGGGCTCTTCTCTGTATCAGTGTACATGCTCTGGTCTAATATTATCTGTAAGGTAGAATTGAGGTCATGATAGTGGGGTTTAGGGTGTGGAAAAAGCATTAAAGAACCAGAGGAAAGTTGTATGTTTCATTGGTGCTATACTTCACGCTGACTGGCTCATTTCTTCCTTGTGACCCTTCTGTGAGGGATGTCCAATAGTCTACAGATGGGCTTTGGGTCTCCACTCCTTATGTCACCTCCACCCTTTCACATTGATACGATTTTGTTCTGGGCGGTTTTACTGTTTTGTTTGTTCTTGTCCTGCATTGGTTAGATTTGTAATCACCAGCCTGGATGATTACAATCCATACATACATCTATTGTGTCAAGCCATTTGTTGCCATCATCATTCTCAAAACATTTCCTTTCTTTTTTTTTCTTTTCATTTTATTAGGGGCTCATACAACTCTTTTTACAATCCATACATACATCATTTGTGTCCAGCACATTCGTACATATGTTGCCATCATCATTCTCAAAACACCTGTTTCTACTTGAGCCCTTGATATCAGCTCCTCATTTTCCCCTCCCTACTGTTCCCCCTCCCCCTTAGCCCTTGATAATTTATAAATAATTATTATTTCATTATATCTTACACCATCCGTCGTATTCCTCACCCAGTTCTCTGTTGTCCGTCTTCCAGGGAGGAGGTTACATGTAGACCTTGTCATCTGTTTCCCCTTTCTCCCTCACCCTACCTCTACCTTCCCGATATCACCACTCTCACCACTGTTCCAGAGAGGCTCATCTGTCCTGGATTCCCCATATTTCCAGTTCCTATCCATGCCAGTGTACATCTCCTGGTACAGCCAGTTATATAAGGTAGAATTGGGATCATGATAGTGGGGGAGGAGGAAGCATTCAAGAACTAGAGGAAAATTGTATGTTTCATCATTGCTACACTACACTCTGACTTGTTCTTCACCTCCCCACAGCACTTCTGCAAGGGGATGTCCAATTTCCCCCAGATGGGCCCTGGCCTCTGCACTCCCCCTCATTCACAATGCTATGATTTTTTTTTTTGTCTTTGATGCCTAATACCTGATCCCTTCGATGCCCTGTCATCTCACAGGCTGGTGTGCATTTTCCATGTGAGCTTTGTTGTTTTTCAGTAAAAGCAGGATTCTTAACAGTGCAAGTTCCAATGATGTATGTAGTCCATTCAGGGAAAAATATATATACGTGTATAGCCATCATACAAATTTGAACAGCATCAGAGTTATAAGAGTGATGGAAATAATGTGCTTTCATGATTTTGAGGAGGGAGTTCATGTCCATATTAATGGGAATTGAATAAAGGTTCAGAGAGACTAGCAGATGATTGACAACTAAAAGGAAAAGTCTGATTTGAACACATGAAAATGAGAAAGGAAGGGCACTCCTGGTGAAAGCACTTGGGCAAAAGGAAAGGGACACAGACAGATCTAGTGCTCATGAGTACAAGATTTCATTTTACTGCTTTGTACAAGAATGTTGATGGCCCAATCCCCCAAGTTTGAAAATCCTTCCAAGACTAGGAGAGTTTGGGGGGTAGCAGGAAAAAATGTAATGGGATTTTAGAATTAGTCAAATCTAGTCAACAGGTGATTGACTCCAACACCTTACTGTGGTAGCGTGCTCATTAACCTTCTTGATCCTAATTTCTTTATTGCCTAATTTACCATGTTATGATATTATGAAAAATGACTTAAAATACTGATAAATCCTCCTTGTCTTTGCATCTGATTACTGACAGAGCACTGTGTGTTTGTGTATGACACAAAGATCCCTAATCTGGGGACAAAGGTGTTATAAGGTGCCATCAACTCAGTTTGGATTCTCCATGACGCAATGACCAATGCAATGGAGTGTTGTCAAGTCCTGCCCACACTCACCATCATTGTTTTGCTAGAGCCTCTTGTTCAAACCACTGTGTCCACCCTTTTTCCAGTAGCCCTCGTGGTTGATGATCCTCCACTTCATCAAGCACAATATCCTTCTTTAATGGCTCTCTCTACTTTTCAAACTCTGCAAGAGCCTATCTGTGCCTGAAGGAAGGGATACCATTTGGCCTCAGAAAGACATCTCCTTCTTGCCAAGCTGTATGCCAAACTAGGAGAGGCGCTTTTCTCTCATTCATGCAAAGGTCTGATAAGAAGACACAGTAAGATGTTTTTGTTCTGATATGCCTGATACCTGATCCCTTCGACACCTTGTGATCACACAGGCTGGTGTGCTTCTTCCATGTGGGCTTTGTTGCTTCTGAGCTAGATGGCCACTTGTTTCCCTTCAAACCTTTAGGACCCCAGATGCTATATCTTTTGATATCCGGGCACCATCAGCTTTCTTCACCACATTAGGTTGTTCACCCTGTTTGTCTTCAGCAGTTGTGTCAGGAAGGTGAGCATCATAGAGTGCCAGTTGAATCGAAGAAAGTATTTTTGCACTGAAGGAGTAAATGAATGGAGGCCCAATGTCCTTCTGCTACCTTAATACTAAACCTATAAATATATGCACATAGATCTATTCCCCATCCTTATATATAAATATATTTGCATATGTACATGTCTTTATCTAGACCTCTATAAATGCCCTTTGTCTCCACTGTCATGCTCCAAATCCTACCTTGCAAGTCCGGCTAGACCAGAGGCTGTACACTGGTACAGATGGGAACTGGAAACACAGGGAAGCCAGGGCAGATGATCCCCTCAGGACCAGTGGTGAGAGAGGCGATTCTGGGAGGGTATAGGAAGGGTGGGTTAGAAAGGGGGAACCAATTTCAAGGATCTACATGTGACCTCCTCCATGAGGGACAGACAACAGAAAAGTGGGTGAAAGGAGATGTAGGACAGAGCATGATATGACAAAATAATAATTTATAAACTATCAATGGTTCGTGAGGGAGGGGGAAGTGGGGAGGGAGGGGAAAAAATGAGGACCTAATGCCAGGGACTTAAGTGGAGAGCAAATGTTTTGAGAATGATGAAGGTAATAAATATACAAATGTGCTTTCCACAATTGACGTATGTATGGATTGTGATAAGAGTTGTATGAGCCCCTAATAAAATGAGTTTTTTTAAAAATTAGACAGGGCCCTGAGCACAGAGATGGATACACTGTAGAGTCAAAGGGATTTTAATTTCCTGTTGACTTCAAGGCCTTCCTGATGAAGTCCAAGGAACTTAATGTGTCTTTCCAAATATCCTTGCTCTTTTGGATGGAAAATATCATGAAATTTCATGTAATTTCTTTTTCATATACAATCCTGTAATCTGAGATCAAATATGGGAGGCAAAGAGCAACTTCTAAACAAAACTTCAATCTCTGTGGCAGGAACCATAAAGAGGGCCACAATAAAATGCATATAGATTTGAATCCTGCTAAGACGTACAACATATTGAGTAATTGAGTAGTGCATTCATTAAGATGGTTTGATTAGATGACTAATTATAATTAGTAAGGATATGGGATTTAGCTCATTTCAACATGATTAAGGAAGTCCCGTAGATGCTCGACACTGTCAGGTTGCACCTGAAATATTCAGCGGACGTGATATGCCGGTTTTCATTGAAGCACAGAAATTCTCCTTCCGTAAACCCTGGCCAAGCCTCTCTCCAAATTGTGTTAGTCTTTCCCATTTCTGAGTCTTGACAGAAACCTTCAGAGTTTACAGATACATTTTGTAACATAATGGAGAACTCAGTCCTAAAATTAAAAATAGTTAAAATCTGGTACTGATTGGGCATTGACACGTTGTGCAACCACAAGCAAGTTATTTGACCTCTCTCATCGCTGGTCACCACCTACATACAACTGCTGTGAGGGCTAAATGAGGTCATGGATGTGAATAATTTATCAGAAGTGTATGACATATGATAAGATCTCCATAATTAGTACCTATTAATATGACCTCATAGTCTTTCCTAGGTCCCACACTGCATCATATTTATTTGCAAATATTTTATAACCTCACCTTCCCCAATGACCTGGAATCCTCTTGTTACTTCCAAGACTGTGATGAAATCATGAATCCCTGGGTAACACAAAACAAACATTATCAGTTTGAACACGTCCAGAGGCAGTTCAGAGACAAACTTCGTAAGCTGGTTCCAAAACATTCCCGTCTTGAAAACCCTATGGAAGAGTTTCTTCTCTGCACACATAAACTGGAATAAATAACAACATTGAGAAGTCATGGCCAGTGTCAAAATCATGTGTCCTCAAACTACGGCCCGCGGGCCACATGTGGCCCACCAAGGACATTTATCCAGCCGACCAGGTGTTTTTGCCCTGTTTGTTTTTTACTTCAAAATAAGATATATGCAATGTGCATAGGAATTTGTTCATAGTTTTTTGGTTTTTTTTAACTATAGTCCAGCCCTCCAACGGGTCTGGGGGACAGTGAACTGGCCCCCTGTTAAAAAGTTTGAGGACACCTTTGTTGACTCAAAATCATGAGAATGGAGCTCAGTTATTTTTATGGAAGATTTTAGCATTGCATACATTACAGAAAGTGGTCAAGCAAATATTTGCCAAAGAAATAGAGGAAGGAAGCAAAATTAGGAAAGCATGTGAGATAGTTAAGGTTTATTGTGCCAACCTGGCCAATAAACACTTGTGGAATTAACTGAAAGGTGAATGATAAATGACTTGGTGAGCCTCGCCTTTCGAGTTCTTAGGTCTCTTGCTTTCCAATAGTTGGACCAAAATGCAGCTGCCTTAGCCAGTTCCCTGCTTCAGTTGGCAAGACTCACTTCCTGCAAGACATCCCTGAGGAGAAGCCACATGGACCTACCCTGATGCAGCCCTGAGTTCTGGAGCAGCCGTGTGGAGACCCCTGACAGCGCTGAGATGATTACACTCTCACTGATACGGCTTTCCTCCTGCAGTTGGTGTCATTGCATGTGTTTTGTGAGATTAAGGAGGACTTTCTAGATTGGTGTTGGACATATGGGCTAATGTTGGATTTATGGGTTTGGAGAGCACTGCGTTGGGATGCTTTCTTGATGTGCACTTACCCTTTATATAAAACACTCTCTTATACATATGAGTTTCTGTGAGTTTGTTTCCCTAGCTTACCCAGACTAACACAGCATGCAAACATTTCAAGATTACAAGAGTCCAAACTTGGGTTTAGGAAGTGCTGCAAAACCCCATACTCATATACCACCCCCTCTAGCATTTCCATTTCCAAATTGCATGTAGATTAATAGTTAATATTTTAAATGTATACTTCCTTAAAGCCATGGTATGTATGTTCCACTGAATATAAATACATTCATCATTAAAATATATTGGCAAGAACTGATCCTGTATCATATGGTCTAATTCTTCTTTGTAGGATTAGCATCTCAACAAATAGGGTGACCTCTTGGTCAACCACAAAGAACAATAATGGCAATTATTCATTATAGTTATCTGTACAATTCTGTATAGTCGCAGAAACATAAGTCAGGCATGATAAGAGTGATGAAAGATACATCACTGTCTACTATGAAGCTTATACTTCTAATCTACCACCTCACGATGGAACACAAAGGAAAAATATGCCTTTCCTTGGGACTTGAAAGTTAATTTATTTGGGATTTATCTGATACAAAGAGAAAGCAATTTCAATTTTCTCTTTGAAGAATTTTCTCACACCCTCAATCCAAGATGACAACTCAAAGATAAACAAGTTTGGATAGTGATTTTTTAAAAATCACTTTATTGGGGCTCACACAACTGTTATCACAATCCATACATAAATCCATTGCGTCAAGTACATTTGTACATTTGTTGCCCTCATCATTCTCAAAACATTTGTTTCTACTTGAGCCCTTGGTATCAGTTCCTCATTTTTCCTCTCCCTCCCCGTTCTCCCATCCCTTATGAACCCTTGATAATTTCTAAATTATTATTTTGTCATATCTTACACCATCCAATGTCCCCCTTCACCTACTTTTCTGTTGTCTGTCCCCCAGGGATGAGGCTATAATTAGATCTTTGTAATTGGTTCCCCCTTTCTATCCCACCTTCCCTCCACCCTCCCGGTATAGTAGTGCCACTCTCACCGCTGGGCCTGAAGGGATCATCTGTCCTGGATTCCCTGTGTCTCCAGTTCCTACCTGTACCAATGTATACCCTCTGGTCTAGCCAGATTTATAAGGTAGAATTGGGATCATGATATTGGGGGAGTAGGGGTGAAACATTTAAGAACTTGAGGAAAGTTGTATGTTTCATCGTTGCTCCACTGCACCCTGACTGGTTCGTCTCCTTCCCACAACCCTTCTGTAAGCAGATGTCCAGTTGCCTACAGATGAGCTTTGGGTTCCCAATCTCCACTCCCCTCCATTCACAATGATGCAATTTTTTGTTCTTTGATGCCTGCTACCTGATCCCTTTGACACCTCATGGTCACGCAGGCTGGTGTGCTTCTTCCATGTGGGCTTTGTTTAAGACCCCAGACTATATCTTTTGACAGCCTGACACCATCAGCTTTCTTCACCATATTTTCTTATGGACCCATTTGTCTTCAGTGATTGTGTCAGGAAAGTGAGCATCATGGAATGCTAGTTTAATAGAACAAAGTGTTCTTGCGTGGAGGCCCAATGTCCATCTTCTGCCTTAATACTAAACCTATGAAGATATACACTTAGATATATTTCCCCACCATCCTATAGAAATATTTTTACATATGTACATGTCTGTATTAAGACCTATTAATGTCCTTTGCCTCTTAGTTCATTCTACTATTTCCTTTTACTTTCCTCTTGTTGTACTTCCATGCTCAGTCATCATTTGAGTTTCAGTAATTCCTCTTAATTACATTACCCTTGATCAAGCCCCAACAGACATCTTACACCCTCCTTGCCACTGATTTTGGATCACTTGTTGTTCCCTTGTTCCTGGGTTGGTTAACACCACTTCCTTTCCCCCCACCTACCTCTTTCCCATGTCCCCCCAGAACCATCTGTCCCATTGTTTTCTCCTCCAGTTTATTTATCCTACCTATATTATCTAGATAGACCTGCAGAGATAATAATATGCATAAAAAAACAAGACAGAGCAAAACAAAATGACAAAAGAAAACAAAACAATGAGTACAACAACAAAAAACAGTGACAAAAATAAGAAAAGCCTGTAAATATTTCCAGGTCTGTGTGTTGACCTTTAGGGGTGTTTTCTGGTCAAGTCTGATGGCGTGCCAAGACCGGACCCCAAAGTCTATTTTTGACATTCCCTGGGGACTTTGTTGCTCTGTTCCCCTTTTTCTGTTGAATGCCCTTCGTGTTTTGCCTCGGTGTGGTGGGGTCAGGTCAGGCACAATTTCCACACTGTGTCTCTAGTGTTGTCCCCAGTAGGGTTATGCATCAGTGAGGGATGTCATGTCTCATGATGGAGCCAGCCATATCATCCTCCCTGTGCATTGGCTGCTCTGAGCAGGGATATCGTCCTCAAGGATTGGTGGGCCAGGATGTGCTTCACTCTCTCTTCCTCCCACTTCATTTGCTCCTGTATGCTCTGATCAGACATGTCCCTCTCCCTGAGCTGTAGCTTCAGTGCTGTCCTCTGAAGCAAATTCTTCTGGGAGGAGAGGCAGTTGTCTACAGTGATTATTTTTTAAGTGCAGATTCTAGCTTGAGGATTAAATGTACATCTTTTTAAAAATCTTAAAATTCTGGATCCACCATACACAAATTATATAGAGCAAAAATATTGCCAGCCTACCAGAGGTGTGGATTGATTGAGATAATGTGTTGAATCTCTTAGTACAGTGACCAGAACATGATAGGCATCAAGTAAAGAGTGGCAGTTATTCTTACAACGGAATCATCAACTGTAGTGATGGCATTCAGATAAGTAATGCAGAGGATAGCTTTAAATAGGAATCGTCCCAAAAATAAAGGACTAACACAATTGGTAGTATGTAAGCTCAAGGAATAAGGGGTGCTGGTATATATTGTTTTCTCTGCTTTACCTCCTGAAAGAGAAATGTCTCTGACATGAAGAAGGTACTGAAAAATATCTTCTGAATTAATTAATAGATATCTCTCAGAAATCCCATTCTACTGGAAAATCCACCCAGTGAGCAATGGTGATTAAATGATAGAATTGACAGCTTTGATGCTGGAGACTTGGGCTCCGCTCTCAGACAGTGTGCCTCATGGGCGGCGGTCACTCATCTGTCAGTGGAGGTGTGCATGCTGCTCCGCTGCAGAGCAGGCTTGCTGGGGCTTCCAGGTGCTGCTGGTCTGGGAAGAGAGCCCCTGGTGCCGCTGTGGAATCCAGAATTCCTCATTCTGTGGCAATGCTGGCTCCTGGAGTGATTACTGGACAACCCTTCCCACAGCGGTTTCATTAAATAAAGAAAAGCAGCTACATGTCTCTCTGAACACCTGCAAAATAAAAAAAATAACAAACCAACCAAGAGTAACAGTATGCTCTCTTCAATATACGACTCAACTAGGCAAAGCAAGAATAAGTCCCTAGGTCTGCAAGACTGAGCGCCTGCTGAGCAGAGCTGAGCCAGGCCTGGGATCACTAAAGTAATCTAACCGGAGAAGACTTAGATCCTGCCCCTTAGCCTTCCCCCGAGGCTCCTATGAAAGCCCTCTCCTCTCCCACCTCCAGGTGATAGCTTTTCTGCAGCATTGGCCATCACATATGCCTCTCTTTTAATATATATTAAAAAGTGTGATTACTCAAATCACGCCAGTCTCAGAATAAGCTGGTACCATTGCAGCAGGCAACTCTAAACCATCATTTGGGCCTCGCATCCTGTGGGGCAGCTTCCAAAATGCAACCACTGAAAACACAATGGTCAACGACAACAGTGGTTCAGTGCAGTTTGCGTGAGGTCCCCATAAGTCAGGGGTCACTGGACAACAGCTAAACAACAACACACGCTTGCTTCCATTTCCTCCCTCTACCCTCCCAACACAACACGCTTTTGTCTGGAAAGTTGCTAAGCTTGCTCACGAGTTTGCACTAAGCCAACTCAAAAGTTAAACTTTTTTTTCCAAACCAAGGTTCTCTTTTCAAACATCTGTGATGTTTCTTTATTGACCTAAGTGGAAACAATTTTGTTCTTTGTTTCATGGAGAGTGAAGGGAACACCGGAAGGAAGCGATAAGATACAGAATAGTTGGCTCCAGGCGGAATCTATTCACTGGTTGCAGGACCTGGAGGTGGCCGCAAGACCCACCCACCCAGGAAGCTCCGGGTGTATATGTGTTAGAACTTAAGTATCCAGAAATATCTCACACCAGAAAAAACAGTTATGAAACAGTCCACGAGTCTGTTTCCTCCTCAGTAAATAGAAATGCTCCTTTATGATAAGGTTCCTGAGAAATTTTTAGAAAGCACTTGAAAATGATGACCCTACAAATAATATTTTTATTTGTCCAGAATAATACTTCTTTATGCCAGTCATATCTACAGCTTATTGTACAAAATTTTCAAAAGTGTTATAAATCGTGGTATTGAAATACCTGGGTAACTTGTAAAGAAGTAAGCTGGAAAGAGGGGAGGAGGGAGATGTTATTAAGAGATGAAAATAAAGCTTCTGAAAATGTGCACTCAATTCATACTATTTTTGTAGGAATAGTCTTTTTAAATTGGGTTGTGGAAGCAGCTATTATATGGCATGCTAACCCATAGACAGAAAGCTCTTAGAAGAAGGAAAAATGATGATGGAGGAAGAGGGGGAAGTCAGCATATTCTGATTCTGCGTTGTGTTTAGTAAAAGGATTATAAACATAGGCCACTACTCTTGAACTTTTCATCTCTTGAAATAAACACAGAAACAATGGTTCATAGAGATTGTTCTGAATACCTCGCTTCATCAGGAGGAAAAGCATAACTGAAAACATGTTGAATCCAGAACATAATACGAGTGCTCAGCCACCAACAGTCCCGAAGCCTTCCTATCATTCCCCTTCACAGAAAGCCAACTGGTCCCTGCCTTGCCCAAGGGGTACAGCACAAATGTAGCAAATGTTCCAGAATATTGGTATTTTCATTTTCAAAAGCAGCAGAATACAAAACTTGAAGGCTAGTAGGGAAAGAAAGAAAGACCAGAGATTACCAAGATTGCGTGTGCTGCCCTGTCAATGCCGACTCCCCGTGACCCTCATGGGCGGAGTAGAATTGCCCCACAGGATTTCCAATGCTCTATTTCTTTATAACATTCTTGTTCTTTGACACTGGACAGAGATCTTGTACAGCAGATTTTTCCCAATGGCATTGGGACTTTGTCTCACATACTTGGGACACGTTATCAGGAGAAACCAGTCCCTAGAGAACGACATCCGGCCTGGGACAGAAGAGGGATGGTAAAAAAGAGGAAGACCCTGGAAGGGGGGAATTGATGGAACGCCTGCAACAGTGGGCTCACCCCAATCAGGATGGGATAGGACCAGGTGTGCTTCCCAGGCTGGCTCTGTGTGGGGACGCTCTTGGCTTAACAAGAACAGTTTACCTTTCCAAGAGCCAGGGGCCGTAGCTTGTTTCCTGTGGAGCCACCGGAGGGTTGGGACCTTCAACCTTTTCCACACTGTTCCAGCAGGGCCCGTCTCATAGCAGAGCTCTGGGAACGATCCAGAAAGATTCCTGTATCTTAACAGGATCGAGGTCAGAGTCAGGCAGCTTGTGTGGAAGGAGGAGGGCTGGCAGGTGCATCGCATAAGCATCTTTGTAGCATTCTCAATGGTGGTCTTTCCTGAAGAGTAGATTTGAGTTTGTTTGTTTCCACTGTCATCAAAACATATCCATCACAATATGGATCACTTCACTTTTCCCCACATGTACAACTTGGTGACATCAAAATATTCTTTACGTGCATTTGTCACCAGAAATAGAAATCCATTGGCTCCTAAACAGTGACCCCTCCCCCTGCCCCAAGGCTCCGTTGCCCACGTTGTTGCTAAACACTTGCCCGTTTTTAAGAATTTCATATAGGCAAGATCATGTGATATTTGCCCTTCCGTCATGTGACGAACTGACTACATTGGGCCAGCTTGGCCGGGGTCAGCCCTGTGGTAACACGGATCAAGACTCCACTGTAGTTTAGGATGGAGTCTTCCCATCGCCGGGATGCACTGGCATTCCTCTTGTTGAACTTTTCACCTAGTGGTGGAGGGCTTACCCCTTGGCTAACCTCAAGGTTGGCAGTTAGAAATGAACCGCGGCCAGAGGGAGAGACCGGTCTTTCTACTCCAGTAAAGACGTATAGTCTCACAAACACACAGGGGTAGTGGTTCTACCCTCTCCGGTAGGGTCACTGTGAGGAACTATCAACTCAATGGCAAAAGTCCATTATTGCTGGATATTTGCCATATTTTATATAAATAACAGATGCATGTAGCTATTTCTCATGCTGAGCAACCTACCTATATGTTTTTTCATGAGTATTATATACCAATTTTCTTTTACATGTTGATGATTCCAATTTCAACTTATTGTCTTGGTGTCTATTGATAGGGAGGTCTGGTTCCTCATAGCAGACCCTACACCACCTCTCCTCGAGGTTGTGAAGCAGCCCTTCTCCATTGGATTCCCCCATTGTTCTGCAAATGCTTCCTCCAGTGTGGTAACAAGGTATCACTTCTCTGCCCTGGACACAGCCTGGCCAGAGCAGCTGGTCAGCCTCAGGGTTGTAACTGGATCAGCATATCCAGTCCTGAAGAGACCATTGAGGCAAGCAAGAGCATCTCCGCACAGCCACACACGTTCCAGCCTGCCTCCCAGATGCCTGGCTGCTATGCCTGCAGGGGCCACTTGATTTCCCCACTCTGTGATGCTGCCTGGCAGGTAGCAGAGCTGCAGGCTCTGCAGGCCGTGTTTCTCTCACCCAAACCAGACAGGTCTAACTTGCTACCAGGCTGCATACTGTGTTGGGACAGTGCATGCCCACATGGTGAACCATCACCCACAGGACATCCCCGGGCGCAGGTCAGTTGCAAGGAACTCCATTGCTTTCAGGGCCAGTGGAAGACTGTCCCAGAGCAAACGCGGCCTTCGTTGTTGATTATCTGATGATCAACCTCATCCATGACTCCTTGACAAGGCTTATGCCTTTATAAGACAAATGGGATCCAAAGCAACAGTTTAGACCCATGGAATGAGACGGCACTTTACTTCTGGAGAAGCCACATGTCATACCAGAAGTTTTCTTTACTTATTGTTTTATTTACAAATGTTTTTAAATTGCTGCCCACTAAGAGTATATGCACATCATTTTACATGGATGTATTATTCATAACTGCAACAAAAGAGGTAGGTTGTTTCCACTTTGGGCTTCAGTAAATATGGATATTAGGGATATCTTTTAATGTGTGTGTGTTAGGAGAGTATGTTTGAGCTTGCCTATATTCTCAAAGTTCTGTCATAAACCATAAAGGCTTGCCATAGTCAAAAGGCAGTTAAATATCACATTTTCAAAATGTATCTTGATGATATTGATTAAATTTTAGCAAAAAAGCTGCCTTTTATCAATCCTATAAATTCTATCCCTTACCAATAAAATATTCACTTAGAATCACAGTTTATTAAATAACCATCAGTTCCTACTCTAGCTCTGGAAGAATTGGTTAGGCTGTCTGAATTTTACCCCCCTCAGGAATTATTTAGATATTATTCTAAATGTGTAGGCGACACTTTGCTGACATCTGCTTCTAATGAAGATGATAATGCTGCAGCTCACAGCATTGTGAGTTAAGACTCCATAAAACTACACGTGTTTACAAAACTGTGGATACTAATTTGGGTCACAGCTTTGATGGAATGAGAAAAGTGTTTTAACATCAGCTTTTAAGGATTTCTATTTCTCTCCTAGATGTGTGACAGGTTTGGGAGTGTCAAGAGCTCATTCCTCTGGGCTTAGTCCTTGCATATAATTTCAGAGAACTAAGAGTCAAAATGATTTCCAACCCAACAATTCTTAATCCGGTTGCTGTTAGCGGCCCTCAGAGCAGGTCATATGAAGCTGATTCAGAAACCTATGTAGATAGAAAATGTATGGACACGGAAACCTTGCGTATAAAACATTGCCTTGTGCTTTACCATCGTTACAGTTAAGTTGTCTTTGACCCCATTGCTGTGGCCATTGCGACAATCCACCTCATGGAGGTTTTTGGTTTTTTTGTTTTCTGATCCTTTACCAAGCACAACGTCTTCTTCCATGGACTGGTCTCTCTTGATAATATCCAACGAATGTATGCAAGATTAGCTACACCATCTCCATATCTAAGAACAAGCACAGCTGTGCTTCCTTGTTCTTCTGGCGGCCCATGGCGCTCGTAACGCTCTTTGCTAACACTATATCTCAAATGCTTCCATTCTTCCCCAGTCTTCTTGAGTCCTTGTCCTGTCTTCACATGCATGGGGTGTTTCAGAAACATCGGTCCCACCTTAGTCCTCAAAATGGAATTTTTACTCCTTAACACTTTTAAGAGGTCTTGTGTAGGAGAATTGCCTAATACACTATGTCATATGAATTTTTGACAGGCTCTTCAATGAGTGCTGACTATTAGGCCTAGAAACCATGTAATGACCACCCATGTAGGGTTTCTTCATAAGTGGCTTTGGGAGATACATGCTGGACCTTCGAAGCAATAAAGAAAATGCATTCTGCAGAGGAATCGTCTTTATTTCACGGAATGGGACCCTGTGTATCACATTGAAACAAGGAGGACAAATACGTTTATTCCATTTGTACTGATACCTGGGAGTTCTGGTGAAATAGTGGGTTATAAGGTAGCCCATTAAACACAAGAGCAGCAATTTGAAGCCATTAGCCAACCGATTGGAAGAGATACACGTAGGTACCCGTTCCAAAGAAAGGTGACCGGATAGCATGCATAAATGATGAAACAGTATCACTGATCTCACATACAAGTAAGATTTTGCTGAAGTTCGTCCGACAGAGGTGGCAGCAGCGCATTGGCAAGGAGCTGCCAGAAGTTCAGGCCAGATTAAAAAGAGGACTTGGAACAAGGGATATCATTGCTGATGCCAGAGGGATGTTGACTGAAAGCAGACTGCGCCAAAGCATTAGATTAGATTGTGTAGACTGTAACGAAGTAGGGATAACGTTGAGAAGAATTGGAATTCCAGAACACTTTACTGTGTGCATGCAGGACCTGAAGATGGACCAAGAGGCAGTTGGGGGAGCGGACCGAGGGAACATGGCATGATTTCATGTAAAGAAAGATGGGCATGAAGGTTGCATTCTCACACCTTACTTATTCAATCAGCATGCAGAACACATTGTCCAAGGTGCTGGATGATATGCAGAAGAACACGGTATCAAGTCTAGAAGAAGGCTAATTAACAACCTTCAAATATGCAGATGACACAGATTTGCTTGCTGAAAATAAGGAGGACTTTCTGATGAGGCTTAAGGATTGCAGCCCTCGGTATGAATCACGACTCACTGTACAGAAGACCTACATCCTAACGCTCGGCCCAGCTGGGATCATCATAGTAAAAAGAGAAAAGATTAACGTTTTCAAGGTTTTGTCGTGCTTGAATCCACAATCGATGCTCATGGAAGCCAGAGTCAAGAGATCAAAGGGCACATTGCATTGGGTAAATCTGCTGCACAAAACCTCTTTCAATTGTTGAGAATCAACACTGTTTCTTTGAGGACAAAGACGCGCCTACCCAAGTCTCCGTATTTTCACTTGCCTCATATGCATAAGAAAGTTGGATAGTGAATAGGGAAAACTGAAAAAGAATTAATGTATTGAGTGATTGTGCTGGCAAAAATTATTAAAAGTACCATGAACTACTGAAAGAATAAACCTATCTGGCATGGCAACTGTGCAGCCAGAATGTCCCTTAGAAGCAAGGATGGCAAATGAAACAGGATCATAGCTCACACACATATATAAAAAGAACTCAAGATGAAGCAAAAGCCTAAAAACCATCAAATAAAAAAATAAGGACAAATGTAGACTCATGTCTACATGACATAAATCACTATCAAACATAATTGAAAATACACAAACAGCAGAGGGCACACTAATTCACTGGGACTGAAATCTTTGATTAAAAGATTTCACCTGAAGACTAAAAAGAGAACCCAGAGCCTGGGAGAAAAATTTGCCACTAATCTCTATGAGACGAGGGTCTAATCGCTAAAGTTTACAGAAATCTTCAGCACCCCAACCAGGAAAAGGCACCCAATCCACATTGTAAAATGAGCAGAAAACAAGAACTGACACTTTATCAAAGAGGACATGCAGGGGAAAAAGGAAGGGGGCGGGAGAAAGCTAAGAGGAACCTACTGCCTTTCTTGCTGATTTCCAAGGCCATGGAGAAAGGAGAAATTGTGGCCGAAAGGGACAGTTCTGCAAGTGAAATCTCTGGTTAAGTGATGTGAGCTTCATACACATGCAAATGATTGAATTTTACCCCATAACCCAATTTCAACCGGCTGAATCAGAAATTCAGAGGAGGCCTAGGAATCTCCGTTTTTTGTGAGTTCTCGGGGTGCCATCGTACTTGCCAAATTGACATCCACTAAACGAAATAATGGAGTCCTTGGGCGGCACAAATCTTACACTGTTCTACTCGACGTGAAAGTCTGCTTTCGGTCCATCCAGAAGCACCTTGGGGAACAGGCCTGGCGGCCTGCTTCTGAAGGGTACCAACCATGAACCCCAAGAAGCAGTTCTATTCTGCAATATTACTTGAAGTTGCCATGAGTCGGAATCAACTGGTAACACGTTTGTTTTTGGTTTCTGGTACGGTGTTAGACATATGAATGATTTTAACGAGTTCTCTCCTTTCGGAAGGAGAAAGGGCAAGAAAGCAAGGGAAGGCAGACAGCTCCCCTAATAAAACTCTCTGCACTTGGCAGCGAGCAAAGAGAAGAGCGCTGTCTAGACTGAATAGATCGCATCCTCAAACGCCCTTCTCATGAAGTGAAAATAGAGCAACACACACAGTTGAGAAATAGTCACATCTATTCTATGTAAATGTAAAGTTGTCTTTTTACTTCTGCTTGTCCTCCCTAAAAAGATAGTGTCCTATTGTTCCCAGAGGTATCTTTCTAAAACCATATCCAGCATTCCACCGCGCTCAAAGCCTGCAGTTAGCTATCTGCTTCCTACGGGATGAAGGCTGAATGATGCAGCCTGGAAGAAAGACACAGCCAGCCGCACATGCGCCTCGGAACACCTTAGCGGTATCTCGCGTTCTTTAGTTCTCTGCCTCAGATAGAAGAAGCAACTTTGAATAAAGAAAGCGGTATTAAAAAAAATGCTTCTCCACCCTCATCAGTGGCTTCCAGAGGTTCTGCCACGGCCGGGCTGGCATGAGCCTGCCCATCAGCATTCTGGCAAAGACCTGGGAGACTGAGCTGCGGGTATTTGCATGCCACGTGGGGAGCCAGGCTGCTCCGCATGCTGAATCGTGTGTGACGCCTGCAGCCCGCAGACTGTAAGATCTGTTGACTAAAGAGAGCTGGCACGGAAAGCGTTTCCATTTTCAGATACTTCCATTTTATAACACCCTCTAACTTCCAAGCCATCCCGACTTGTTCAGCATACAAATAGTAGTGTCTTTCACCCGAGGGGCGCCCCATGAGAGCAAAGGAAGTAGGTAGGCTCCACATCACTTTTATTGAGATGTCTCCTACTTACATGCCTGAAAGGTTGAATGCTGGACACTCCGGGGATAACAGAGAGTTGCATGTGAAGCAACAGAGTCAGCCGGATTCGAGAAACATCAAGAGATGCGCTTTCGCTCACCTCTTCACTTGGGCTCCTCGCTCAGGGAGAGGGCCCATCCGCGTCCCATCTCAGGTGGCTGTGGAAACACAGCCTTGAATGTGCCTTCGCTTAATGTTTCCATTAACTTCCCTCTCTCTTTCTGCAAAGTCTCAGAACAGACAGATTCTATTTGCATGAATAACGCACCGTATTTCCAGGTTCAAAGGAGCCTGCTTCAGTCTGCACAGCAGCAAAAGGCAGTTAAGCAAGGCTATTTTCAAAGTTGTGCACGCATCAAAAGGCAGATGGACAGGCTCCATTTGGGGGAAATTTCGTTCAAAATAAACTTTGGAAAGTATTGTCCTTCCCACACCCTCCCAACATTCCAAATAGTTTCAAAGTATCAAATCAAGTAAATACTGTAAGCCTGAAGTCTGAGGTGGCTGATTTTCAGAGTGGGGTGGGGTGGGGGAGCAGTAGGCCTTTCTTTCATTGTGCCTTCTGGCGGACTCAAATCTCAAGCCTTTCAGTTAACAACTGAGCAGGTTAGCAGATTGCTTATGTTTCACTGCTGTGATAATGATTTTTGGCTCAGCGATTCGCAGAAGCAACGTTTTAGGAGTTAAAGAGGAAAAGTGAAATTAAGTCAGAGCTGTTTAAAAGCTGAGGTAAAATTTTGAACGATTGCCATTTGAAATATTTCGAGTGAAAACCAAAAGCCTGCTGCTGGCAAGTCGAGCCCTGTTCAGCGTGAAACTAGGCTAGGTTAGGACTGCCCCCTTAGGGCTTCCTCTGTGCTCCCCAGGTTTCCAGGTTTTGATCACCCCAAGCTCTCATCTTTAAGGGCCTATTCTTTCTCAAAGACACTGATGTAGTTTTTAAGGATCAACCTTTTCACTAGCAGCTGAGCACTCAGCTACCAATCCATTAAAACAAACAAGGAAACAAACAAACTCCCTGCCATCAAGTCCATGTGGAATCTTAGGGACTCCGGGTATGGGAAGAGAAAGCCCAGTCTGTCTCCCTCGGAGCTGCCAGTGGTTTCAACTGCAGACCACGAGGATCATCGTCCAGCCGTAGCCATTCCACTGCCAGGCTCCTTAATTGCAAAAGAGTTGGAAGGAATACACATGAGGCTTCGCAAGAATATTATGTTCACCGGAAACTAGAAATTCCGTTCACCTGGGATGAAACATAGCTATGAATTAAAGCATGCTGGAGTCAAAGACTGCTGACTAATAGGATGGATATTTGACTATCAATGTTGTCGCTGGCAGACTGGAAACCAGTGTGTGCCACTGTCCGAGCTACCAAATGGAACTATGGTGATGAAGATTCGCTGCCAAGTGAACTTCTGGTGACGGCACAGAGTGTCCGAATTCTGTTCTTCTCTAAACAGCTAGGTTCACCCCCTAGAACAAAACTAAAATGATGTATAATCAAAGGTCTCCCTCTTTGGTCACATTACATCACTGACTCTGGGCTGTGTTCTTGGGTTATAGGACACCATGCTGTGCTCTCTGACTGCAGAAAGGGTCCCAAAGCGTAATGACTGCTGCTGGACTCACAGCCAGCTAGTGACAGAGACAGGCCTCTAGGCAGCTCTTGCGGTGGGGTCATCCTTTCTACTTTCTCGTTTGTGTTTTCCTAGGAGATCTGGAGTCAGGGACATGCGGGACAGTGTGTGCTAGTGGGGCAGGGATGGGAGAAAGGAAAGCAATTCCTTCCCTGCAAATTTACTCTGGAATATTTGTTTCCTTTTCACAATTCATCAATGAAACAAGCTAACTTCAGCACCTTTCCTCGTGGGGGAAAAAGAGTCCCTTAAAAATGCATATTTTAGAAGTCGTTAAAATGTGTTTTGCCATGTACATTTGGCCCTGAACCATTTGCAGCAGGGGACCACCCAGTGTGCACTTCCCCAGGGGTACGAGGGGTGGGGGGGTTGCTGGCTAGTGCCAGAGGGGAAGTTCTGAGTTTCTGGGTTACCGCCGCAAAGGAGATGAGCTAAAGAGACAGAATGTGGAAGGAGCTAGGGAACCCAGGACAGTCCCTGTTCTATGACTGCCCCGCACCAAGCAGGAGAACATGAACTCAACTCCGAAGGAGGTGCCTCTCCAGTAACAGGAGACAACGGCCCAAAGTCAGAGTCAAGTGGGCTCTGGGAAAGGAGAGGATTTTTTTTCAAGGTGAGTTATTGGGCTCAGATTTGGAATACTCATGATTTATTTGAACCCCCTTAATCCTGGTAGGGAGCACTGCTGTTGATATTGGATCGGCATCAGACTGTTACCATAGGTCAGTGGTTCATAGCAACAATCACTCCTCAGTACTGGACAGGCGAGGACCTGCTCCGGGGAGATTTACAATCCCAGAACTCCATTAAACACTCACAACGAGTAAGGATGGAAGCGGGCAGTCGTTACTGTGGCCTGCTCATTGTGGAATGGACAAATGGATGGATGGCGGATAGAAGATTGCATGTGTATTTCTTTGTGTGTGTGTGTCTCATTTTCTACGATAGTAAGTACAAACCATGAAGGATGGAACAAAGATCATTTTGGGAATCCCTGCAAGTGCTCTTTTATAAGAATGAACAATTCAATTTATGCTCTTGAGATGAGTGCCTGACGGAACTCTTTGTATTTTAAAATTTTCAAAGGAAAATCTCATGCCCACGAAAGGAATGGGAATAGAAGGTCTAGATGCCTGAAATAGCAAATGCCTGAAAAAGACCTGGCTCCGCCATTTGCAGAGCGAAGTGTGTTGGAAAGCTGGAAGGTACGTTGGCAGCTTGAAAGCACGAGAATCAGTGTGTTAGGCAGAGTTCTCTAGAGAACTCTAGTTCTCTAGAGAAACAAAACCAGGAAACTTATGATTTTATATATAGATAGATAAATAGGTTTATATAGGATGAAGGAATATAACAGCTAATTAGTCCACACAGCAGTACAGAGGGCTCAGTTCAACTCACTTCCATGGAACAGTTAATATACTGGATGCCCTTTAACTCATGAGGGCTGCCTGGTCAAGGTTAAGGAAGCAGACAACTGAGTCTTCCTTCTGGCAATGCGGGCAGAGTCTGCTCACAGGCAACAAACAGCAATGCAAGTCACCAAGTGTCAGCAGCTCAGGAGTTTAGCGAAGCAGGCCCGGATAGGATATCAAACTGAAACAATGCAAGATGACAGAATCCACCACCCTCAAGCTCAAGTGATGTACACACCAGCAGTATGACAAAGCAGGTCTCAAAGGAACCTCAAGCTCTAGCGAAATGATCCATGGGTTGGCTTGTCCCACAGGTAGTGTAGCTCCCAAATTGAGGCTGAGAACTAACTAAAGGAGCCACAAGCTGGTCTATCACCAGAGAGCAAGAGAAAGGGGGTGAGGGGGAGGGGACCTTGCCAAGCCATTTATCTCTTTGCCTTCCAATCAAACTGTGATCTGATTAATCTTACATGTTCCTATTGGCCAGGTTGGCACAATAAACCTACCTATCACAATCAGCTTATGACAGTACCAGAAGTGAACCTAGTTCTTGACCTGGGTCAGCTTGCAGTGCATCCCCTCCTGATAGACAAGGTCTTGGGTTGGGGATCCTTCTGTGACACAAACATACACACTCTGCTACTGTCCCATACCCAATAAGCGACAGCACAGATGCAGTACCACAGGCTGTCTCAGCCTAAATCTCTTCTGAGTGAATGACTGACACAAATCAAGGTGCTCTTTTCCTTCTTGATTGTTCCTTCTTCCCTAAGTACAACTTTGGGGAGTGGGTAGCCAAGAAGCAGAAAATGATGCTGTCTTAGGATCTGCAGCCATTAAAGGAAGGGGAGACATGGCAGCAATTGTGCTCACCTTATTGGCTCCCAACACCTCTTTGCTAAGCAAAAATGAATCCGTTCCAAGATCCAATCTGAGGAGGTGGAAGACACTATGAAATAGTGCTATTAAATATCTGGACTTCAATGTGGATTGTGGAGAGAAAATGGGTGCAGCAAGTATATTTCTTCATCATGTAGGGTTACCCTGTTTCAGAACAACCACATTGTTTAACTAATGGATGAATCCATTAACTATGCATCCAGGTAATTTGTATTGCTTTAAAGGCCCTATTAGGGAACATAGTCCTTTCACTTTAATCACTCCTGTTTCTGCAAGACATAATTTTAGCTCTTCTAGCTTTAATCAGCCTTAGCTGAGACCTAAGAACAACTGTATCAGACACAAACTGATTTGATCTGGGCCCTCCCTTGGGAACTCAGAAGGTCAGGCCTGCATCCTACAGTCCTCGTAGAAGACTCAGAATGGGCTTCCTGTCCTGGGTGACTGATGAGAGAGAGATGCAAGGTGTGAAGTCAGATTTGTTTGCCTTTGGGAAAGTGCATGTTGGGTAAAGAGAGAGACCCATATTAATCAGCACACTCCCTTTCCTGGCCTACAGGAAATCAAAAGAAATGGAAAGAGAGGCATGCCTCTTATTTCCTTCCCAGCAACAAGCCCACCATAGAAACTCCAGAAAGCAAAGAGGAGGAAAGGGGCAGGATGGAAGGAGGGAAAGCTGATGGTCTCCCTCGGGAACTTGCTCTGGTGGCTCAACAGTGGAAGTATGTGAAAATGCTTTCTGCTCTGCAAATATTAGACATTTGTGAGATGGACGTTAACCTTTGTTGCAACAACTCAAAATTTAGCGAGTTAAAAAATAAAAAGGAAAATCTCCTCCAGAAAATCCAAACATGATTCATTATCTAGAACAGTACCCCGATTCTGCGACCCATGAGCCATGCTATGGCCCCCTTGTTGAACACTGAGATGTGGGGAAGGGAGCATTATTTAATTAATTAACTAATTCATTATTGATGCACCAGAGCTCGCCCTCTACTGAGCGATCAATTTCTTGGTGGACCATCGTGAGTAGGTCCCCTGTTTACACTGTGACGAGGATAAACAGAGCTGGTGGCACATATATACTGTCCAGAGGGGGCCTTGACTGGACAGGGTTGATTCCAACTCACAGTGGCCCTGTAGGATGGAGTAGAATTGCCCCCATGGGTTTCCAAGACCAAACTTTATGGGAGTAGAAAACTTCAGCTTTCTCTTACAACGCAGCTGGTGTTTTCAAACTGCTGACCTTGAGGTCAGCAGCTCACGCCATCATCCGTAACACTACTAGAGCTCCTGGGATAATGGAGAGGAAGGAGGTAGTTACTAACAGTGGGCAATGCAAATATCAGACCATGTGCCAATGCCTACAACCAAATGATACCTTTAGTTAATCTTTAAGGACAAATATATTCTTAACCCTTTTGGTAAGCTTTTGGCCCTAAACCAAAAATCAAATCTAAAGCCATCGGGTTAATTCCAGCTAATCGTGGCCCTGTATAGAGTTTCTGTGGCTGGGAACCGAATGGGAGGAGGCCACTTCATTGTTCTCCAATTGAGCAGCTGCCGGGTACAAATTGCTGATCTTCCTGTGAGCGGGCCAACCCAAAACCCTCTGCAACAAGGGCTTCTTTAGTCAGTAAGACAAAATAGCCAAGAGAAGAGACTTCAGGCCCAGACACCTGAATTCCAGTATGACTTATCTCCTTTCCAACTGTAAAGCATCAATGTAGCCTCTCTATGAAAATGGGACTGATAATAGGAGCTACCTTGTCAGCCAGAAGCACTTTAGTATAGCAGGCAAAGACTGAAAGTTTGGCGACTGTTCTTGTGCCCTCTAAGACTACGCCCAGGTCGATCCTTGAACAAAATCAAGGAGGCATCTGAATGGAGCAGGCATTAGGGGAGGGTTAGATGTATAGTCGTAACCCCAAGTGATATCTCATTCAAGTTTGATCCCTCATCCCAGCTCATCATTTTCACAATGACTCTGTCTGGAAGGAATTATTCTTCTTACTAAAGGTAGGAAAATAGGGGCTCGACTGGGGGTCCCTGGTGGCACCACCAAGTACATGCTACAATCTATGGACAGCCCAGCCAGCTTCTTGGAAAACAGCAGAGGCAAGAAGCATGTTTGCTCTCACAGATATCACCAAAACCAGGGGGGTCTGAGCAGACAGGCGGGTAGTTTTTGAAGAAGCTCTGAGCCTGACTCTAAGAGCAGGCTGGAAACGGAAGCACCAGTGGATTCTGATAGAACACGCTGCCAACTAGGCACAAAAAAGCAGGCTTGGTCATGAGCAGGGGAGCTGTAGGCAGGGAGTTCTTAGAAGGGGGATTTAAACTGTCGCTCCTGATCTTTAATTAAGGATAGAAGTGAAAAGCTCAAAGATCTTCCCATTTAAAAATGCCCTTCAGGCTTTGCCTAACTGAGTCAGAAAAATCTCCAACTCTGAACCCCAGAGTATCTAGGAGTGTACAATCTTAGTATTTCTCCTGAAACCCAAGTAATGAGGGATCAAGTCTTTGTAGATGATTTGATGAAGTCTGTGAACTTGAGGCTCCACCAGGGGCAGCGTCCCAGCAAGGGTTCCCTCCCTCCTCCGTTTGAGGATTAGCTCTCAGAGATGCCTCTAGGAGTGTGAGGGAGGAGCAAAGGACTGCAGCAGGGATTACTCACTAAGCTTATCTGTATTCCTAGCCGATTTCTCTGCCCAGCCAAAGGGAGAAGATGTTTCCATTTCAGATTTGATAGACTGGCTTGAGTTCTAGGGAGCTGGCACCAGCCATTCGCCTGCCCCCTGACTCTGCAGAATCAAGCACGAATTATTATCTGCTGTAATTTCCTTTATCTTAAACAGAAGAAGCTCAGTGCCAATAATGTCTATTAGAGTGCTTTGTAAAAAAAAAAAGAAGTCAAACATCAAACAAATATATAAGGAATAATGATGATAATGGCTATAAAGATCAAAGTTTTCTAGCAAGGAAAAAATCAGGAAAGCAAAACTTAATTTGAATGACAAAGGAGCAGTTAAGTAAACTCTGAATATCTGTATCATAGAATGCTAACTGGTCATAAGTCTCTTATGGAGAATTTTTTAGGATGAAAAAAATTGTTGATGTAATGGTATATGAAGTTCACTCTATGTAAGGAGACAGGTAATTGAAGTGAATAGATGCACAGATGGACAGATAGAGATAAATATAACACAAGGGAAGGGCAAAGAAGAGGAAATTATAGCCAAATCTAGAAAGAGGACTGACCTCAAAATGCAAGTACTGGGGGTGTTTTATTTCTCTCTTTTAAACTTAAACCTTTATCTTTAATTCTATCATACCTTGTTTGAAAGCAATATAAAGCTGCTTACACAATATATACAAGATAACAGTAAGTGTTTGGAATCCAAGGCGAGGAGTCACTATCAGAACGATAAGCTACAGGCCGCACTATGGCTGCGCAGTGCAATGAGCTACCAAGAGTTCCACAGGGAAGGAGCTTAGCATGCTCCCTCCTAACCTTTCCGGTCTCCATCCCAAAGGGAATGATGTGGAAGACCCTGTGCCGCCTGAGGACCAAAGGAAGCATTGCTAGGAAAGAGAACTCCAGCTCCTTCTCCATAAAGAAATAGCCCTGGGCGGAGCAGATGTGCGTGTTGGATTTCTCATCTACAGGTTGTTGAGTCAGGCCATGTTCTTCTTATGCTTTGTAGGATTTTTAGGATCCTCCCCCCCTCCCCCCGCTTTTGCCCTTACTCGGAGGCAGGATCCTCTTTCTCACTTATTTCATTGAATCTCCACTGAATCCCCGATTGTACATTTTATCATACCCACTAGCAGTGGAGGATATTAAGTCTCAGAATTTTGAAAAATGTGAAAGTGGCCAAACTACCATTAGAAGTGGAAAAGTTCATTGGAGGCGGGTCTCTCCTATATTGCTCTTTGGAGTATCAAGAAGAGCACTCTTCATTTGAAGACAACTTTACAAAGCACAGCAAAAGCATCGGTGACGTACAGAGCTTTGGTCACTGACATACTATTCCTGAGAGGTTATTCTAAGGAGCCACGTAAGAATTGGGGAAGCGTTTAACTAACAGAATGCTCCTTGAATCAGGGTAGAGTTTAACAGAATGTTCCCTGAATCACTCTTGATATTGTGGCAAGACTGGAACCTGATAGTCAAAAAGTCAGAGTTTCAATGTCCTGGGGTCTGTCTTTACAACAGACTCCCTGGCTGATGCAAATGATCATGCACTCAACAGCTAACCCCAAAGTCTGGCAGTTCCATTCCACCCAGAGGTGCCTTAGAAGAAAAATCTGGTGAGATCTGTTTCTGAATAATCACAGCTATTGCAAACAAGTCTATTCGGATATACGTGGGATTGCCATGAGTTCAAATTGATTAGACAGCAACTCGTTCTCTTTTTTAAATTCCTAACATATAGGAGCAGGTATCCATGTGTCCAGATTGGTCACAGAACTATATTTATTGGCTTTCAAACATATATATTGGATGTATTTAAAATAAGAAAATTGGATCACAGAACAATTTATTTAATAGGGTATACGTTAATTTGCCAAATAAGGAGTCCTGTGGATTTGCCAGGTAAATGTTGGACTTCTAATCACAAGGTCAGTTGCACAAAGTCACAACTGCTCCATGGGAGAAAGATTAGACTCTCTGCTCCTGTAAAAATGTCAAAGCCTCAGACACTCTATGTTGCTTTGAATCGGAACCAACAGTGTGGCAGTGGGCTTAGGTTTTTCATTTAGTTTGGCTGACTTTCTTAAATAAACACAGTAAAATGCACAATATCTGTAGGAAGAAGATATTATCGATAGCTTTTATATTCTTCTTCATACATATCTATTTTAAAATTTTATCTCTACTAAAGTGTATTACTCTGCAAAAACAGAGGGGGAAAAAAATCAAACCCAAACCAAGACAACCAGACCAAAGCTTTAGCGCTGCATTTCTGTCTAAATGGAGGAAGAAGTAAAAATATGGATAAAAAGACCGATGAAGCCAGGCCGAATATCCTGCTGTGTTTGTTGATGGCATTGTCATGAATAGAATCAATATTCCAAACCAGATAGGGGTTGGTGGAAGACGTCTCTGTAAGTTTGATTCTGTTCCTTTAGGACTATTACCCTAAAATTGTCAACAAAAAGAACTCAAAGTTCTCTCTTAACGGTTTCAAACTTAAATTTAGAGCCAGCACTAAAAAGAACGGGGAAATCAACCAATTTTAATAATGTTTGTAAGTCATTCCTTTTAGTCCAATCCTCTCCCTCTTTGATTTCATAGAACACACCTACCCAATGTACCCAGCATGCTCTATTATCGCTTGCATGGAAGCAGGGAGCATTGGGTAATCAAAGATAATCCTGCTCCCACATGAATAAATGTAGCGTGGACTTGTCTATCATTAAGAGGGCTCAAAGGAATAGGAGACAGAAATGGGTATAATTTTAGTTCTGAGCTTTCTTTTATTCTAAAATGCATTCCAGCATATTTAATAGCAGAGGAGCTAACATATGTCAGCACTTCTTTTTCACTTAAAGCTGCCTACATGTGTTACTGAAGGGAAGACGCATCCTGGGCTCTCATTTAAAATAGCACGCAATTAAGTAAATGTTTTCCATTGCCCCCTTCCTTTTCGCTAGGTTTGGGAAAGTTCATCCTTCCGCTCACACTAAATGTGCTCCGTGCCTACCAGCGAACACAAACAGGGCCATGTTTTACTGTAATCGTGTTCAAACATTACCCTGCGGAAGCTGCCTGCGTTTGTTTCAGCTAGCAACCTACCAAGTCAAATGTGAGCTTCCATAGCCAATTGCAAAGCCTTCTGACAATCACAGGGCAGTGGGGATGTAAGCTTCCTTATGACATAGCCTTAGTGTTTCTTGCTTCACAGTTTTCACTAGTTATGTGACCACCTTCACATCCTCATATACATTTTGCTTTTTCATGCATCAGTGACTTTTTAAAATTCTATCCTCTCCCCTCAAAAACCGTTAGGATCTTAGCCAAGAAACAGTGTCTTATTTGCTTAGTCAGCGGTTCTCAACCTGGGGGTCGCGACCCCATTTGGGGGTCGAACGACCCTTTTGCAGGGTCGCCCAATTCATAACAGCAGCAAAATCACAGTTATGAAGTGGCAACAGAAATAATTTGATGGTTGGTGGGGGGGTCACCATAACATGAGGAACTATATTAAAGGGTCGCGGCATAAGCAAGGTTGAGACCCATGGTCTTAGCCCATCCCTACTCTGCATTCAGTGAACACCTCCCTTCCTACCTTCTTCAGCAAGATGAGGATCATTCTGTCCCCTGTGCCCCTTCCTGGGCCTTTAAGGAGAATCTCTGTGTTACATGAGTCACACTCAACCATAAGGGTGTGTCTCGTGTGCTTCTTCGGCACCAGAAAGTCAGGACGCAAAGCCGGTCTTTTCTTTCTCAGAGCCCAGCATTCTCCAAGAGAGGGCTTTATAAAACTTGGTTGACCTAAAGAGACAGTCCGTGCAGTTCATCTGAAAAGCGATGGCAAAGGGCCAAGGGTTGTGGGAGAAGGAGAAGATGAAGGGGAGGAAGAGGCAGACGAGGAGGAACAGAAGCTTCAAAGATCACCTTCTGCTGCTGCAATCATCTTCGTTTGTTATATCTCAAGGGGGTGGGAGTGGGATTAAATGATTCCCTGGACCAAGAAGTTTAGGGAACATGAGGTTTCTCAGATTGCTTCTCTGCAAATTGCCTCTTGTCAACTTGACTCAAGTCATTAGATAAATGCTTTCAAGTGGATATCAAAGAGTATCTCTTTTGGGGGTCTGGGGTGGACTACTGGTAGGAGAGTTTTAGTTTATTGTGAATGACTCACATGCACAAGGCGACCCAAAGCACATCTACTCTAACGGGATTCTAAAAACCAAAGACAAACTTTCAGACTGGGCTGTGAAGGGAGGTAGCATGCGCATAGATTGAGGGGGTCAGTGTCTGAGCCTTCAGACTGGGCTGTGAAGAGAGGTAGCATGCGCATAGATTGAGGGGGTCAGTGTCTGAGCCTTCAGACTGGGCTGTGAAGAGAGGTAGCATGCGCATAGATTGAGGGGGTCAGTGTCTGAGCAGCGGCAACAAGAGCAGTGCTCAAACATCCTCCCTCAATACAAGAGCCACTGTTCCAATGCACCCCTAGATAAATGTACTCACTTCTCAGTGCTAGAGTAGATTTTCTTATTAAATGAGGGCACAATAGCTCTAAGGACACTGGCTTCTTTGGGGGAGCATAGGAAAGGATTGTGGAGGGGGGAGTTGATTTTAACTTGGTGATGAGCCGTCGGATGGTATGAAATTGCTACATTGCTCTGTTATCCTGGAAGCTTGGAGAGTTGAGTCCGCTAAGGCCTCGCGATCTACTTCTGAAGAATTCACCTACAGAGACCTACTCTGACACTCAAGGGTCATGGGTCAGAATTGACTCCACAGCAGTTGGTTATCTTGAAGATCATCCCCCTGCTGGAGGAGAATGTTTCCCACCACCTTCCCCTTTGGGAAAAAAAAAAGCCCAAAGCAATGAGTCAGTGAAGTTGACCCTTAAATTTTATCAGCGCTGAGCTATTTACATATCCAAGCACCACACAATTATAGAAAAAATACTTCTGAAATTCTGACTTATACAAAAGATACCAGGGAATGGCAAATAGTTAAACTAGAAGGCTGAATCTGAATTCTAGAGAGATCTTTATAGAATAGAAACCAGACCTATTTAACTTTCTACACAAAGACAAATTCTAATTTTGAACCTACTTAAACTACTAATTTCAGAGTAAATAGCATTAAAGATCGTTTTTTAGAATAAGAGTCGTGCATTCATATTTTGAGTGTCAAGAGTCTGGAGAATGTGGAAAGTCTAGCATACCTTGTCTCAGGCTAACAGCCCACCAAACAGCTAATATCCCACTAATATCCCAGCCTCAAGTCATGATGATAAACAGAAATGCCTTGATATTTTCCCAAAGTCCTTAGTAGTTTGACTGATCTCTCTTTATTCCCTCTTGAAACCCTCTGCACGCCTTGCTCCAACCCATTTTCACAGATAATAAAATTAAGTCTGGCCCAGAGAAGAAAATGGATTCTGAAAAGTTTTCAAATAGGTTGGTTGAACGTAGCTAGAATCTAAGCCCCATAGCTCAATCACTTACTATTGTTTTGTACTTGTTAAGTCACACAGCATAAAATTACAAGGTATCTGGGAGATATCTTATGGACTGGAGATATCTTATGGATCTGGACTGGACTGCTTCGCTTCCTGACTATTAAAAAGAAATGTTTCACTATCTTTGAAACACATGACCATCTATGGGTCTGCTGATCACCAGCGAAGAGGGCCAGACTTTCATTCTTCCTGTTTAAATTCCACTTTAGATTTTTCTGGGAAAAATGTGTATATATAGATATATGTGTGTATATGATAGACATAATATGATGTTCCAAATGAAATTTCAAACGTTAAAATATGTATAATTCAATGTCTGTTTAATCTAGCCAGTAAATCATTGCATCAACTTAACCTTGAAAGTCTAAATAAACCTTGGCTTAGCCATGGATGAAAGAAGCTTTGTTCAATTGTGATTGCTAATTAGAATAGCTCGAGAAATTTTGAAAGCACCTCTTGCCAGGCAGGGCTGAGTCAAAGGTAATAAAGAGAGTTTTCTGTATTAGGACTACATAACTATAGTTTTACTAATTTAGAGGAATTCTACATAATGAACAGCCTAGGGGAAAAAAAGCAAGCACTATACTCAATGGTCTGAGCTTTTTAAAAGGATAACATTGGTCAAGTAAATTGATTTATTGAGAAAATAATTTAGGAAATGTGAATCTCAAAATTAAATCTCATCTCAGAAGGCAGTCAAACAGAGACCATTTTAGCTTTCATTTAATCCAACCCCTTAATTGTAGGTATAAGAATATTAAGGTCCAGAGGGGGAAAGTACAATTGCCTTTCCTCTCAAAGCAATGCTACCATCTATAGCAGAATTGGAGCAGCTTATCGTTTAGGTCCTGAAAGAATCAGAAAAAATGAAAAAGATCATTTTCTCCCAAAAATATTTGGTAGATTAATTTCTCATTTTCCTTTTAAAACTGTGTGACTTTTAAAATGTTAAACACTCACTAATGACATAGCTGGTATTTGGTGTACCCTTATTTACTGTAAAAAGGCAAACAAAAAATGAACAAAAAAACACAGAAAAATAATCCAAAATTTTTGGAATTGTAGCTATTAAGAACAATTCTGCTACTGAGCCAAATAAATGACTGGATGCTAATCTACTGATTGGAAATATCTAGTTGTGAGGAGTCCTGGCCACAGAGTGGTTGTGCTCTGGGCTGAGATTGCGTGGTCTGCAGTTTGAAGACCACCAGCCTCTCCTGGAGAGAAAGACTGGGCTTTCTACTTCCATAAACGGTTACTGTTTGGGAAGCTCAAAGCTCCCAAGGAGAGTATTGACTCCATGGCCATGAGTGAGAGTTAATTACACAGTAGATGGTTTTAAAATCTTGATGAACCCCCTGAAAAGTTGTTGGTGTATTTATTTACTTACTTGCTAATTACTGCCTAAGATAGATCCTGCTAATAAACATCTGCCAGGTGAATGTGCAATGGAGAACTAGTGAAAACTGGAGCAACCTCTTCCCAGAGAGTACTCAGCATCCAATAAGGGGATATAACATAAGCAGAGGATAGAAGCTGAACAGGAAAGCAAGACTAGATGCAGTTCAGTCAAGAGAGTGCAGGGCCAGCAGGAGGTGAGAGGGCTAAGACGTCTTACCCTGAAGGTCTGTTTCACAGCCATGCACTACATAATGTATGCCTAGACAATATCTAATGATGTATATATACTTCCAGGGTCTCATAAGGTTATAGGACAATATAAAACTCCCTATTGGAAAATAGGGTGTGGCAGATGTAACCAGAGGTGTGAATGCAACAGCTTCTCAGACACACTAAGTATATCTCATGTCTCTTATAGACAAAGCAATTGTACATGTAATGGTATAGAACTTATGTAGTATAACCTAAAATTCATATATATTGAAAGTCTCAATAAACGCCTACCGTATGTTACTACACTTTAAATAAATATTGTATTGTACTTTCTATTGTTTAATGTGAACTTCTCCTATGGACAAATAAAAAGTTACCACATAACAACCCGCGCTTTAACTTCTAGGCGACAGCATGCAATTTCAGGTATCACGGGTCTCTTCATTGCGGTCGCGTTACCTTTGGGTTTAATTGTCGTTCTCAAATAGCACCGTAAGGTGAAGCGCAGCTCCCGCACACAGCGACCTCCGCAGCTCAGGGCAAAGGGGAAGTAACGATTTGGAAGTGAAGCAAAGGCCACGCCAAGGTGGAAAAGTCAGTGCGCTGGCTCACAATGTAGGCAACCCAGTGTGCTAGGTGGTACCCACACGTGATGATCTGTTTCACAGACTGTGTAATGGACTTAGGGACTGTGCAAGCTTTGAGCTGCTACCTGAGACGTTGGTGGTTCAAACCCATCAGCCTGTCAAAGGTAGAAAGATGAGGCAGTCTGCTTCCATGATTTTGACAGCCTCAGAAGACCTCAGGGAGAGTTCGACTCTGGTCCTATAGGATCACTGTGCATTTGGAATCAACTTGATGGCAGTCAGTTTTATTGAGAACCTTGACACATACCTCCCTTGGGCACCTGCTGCATGATGAGGTGAGGCAAACCCACTAAATGCACAAGGACAATTAGAAACGAGGGGCAGGCTAGCTCCAAACTGTTCAGTTGGTCGGTCTGCAAGTGTACCCCCCTTTCCCCTCTCACTTTGTGCCCCACAAAGCTAGAATTTGCCAGTCTTCCAGAGGATTCAGGGTGTCTTCTCCGGGGGAGGTGGGTCCAGTGTTAGCGCACACTGTGACTCAATGCTGCCGGGCACAAAGGGTCTTTCTGGTGAGGCTCCAGAAGCTACTCATTGAGGGTGACCCCTAGGAAGGAGATCTTTCCCAAAACACTCTTCCAAAACACTTCATTCCACATGGTTGACAAATCGTGTTTCATTCTGCCCATTCCCTAGTTTTCTAGGCTCCCTGAGGCACATATAAAATCAACCAGAGGATCATAAAACTGAACTTTGATATTGGTCTTTTGAGTCTGAAACTAAAATCTTAGACATACCACGAGCTAATAAAGGTGTGGTCTTAAATCCCTTGGACCTTGGTGACGTTACCTGTAAACTCATGATAGCATATATCTGATAACATTTCCTAAAGGGTGGTTTTGATGACTCAGTGAGACACTACTCACAAAGCACTCAGTATATTGAATACAGAAAATAGCGTGCTCATAAATGATAGGACATCGAAACCTTAAAAATTGTGTAAATCAAACTAATTTTCAAAATAATACACAAAAAGTGTCCCAAGAACCACTACATGGTGTCAGGTATGGTACTAAAACACCCCTGCTGCCCCTCGAACAATGACATAATTAAGGCAAAGGAAGTTCCTCCGATCTTCTTTCACCATTGATGCCCTTCTTAACAGTCTCCTCAGCAATGACAATTCATTGAAAAAGTATTTTGCCTCTGCCCCTCAAACACCCACCCTGACAACCTTTATTGTGTCCTGTTGCTCTCCCTCTTCTGGTCCCCCTCATGAGGAGTCCTGGTGGCAAGGTTAGCAGTTGCAAACCACCAGCAGCCCTGGGAGAGTGATGGCCGGGCGTACTCTGGTGAAGAGTTACCACCTGGCAAACCCGCAGTGCTGCTTCTACTCTGCCCTAAGAAGTCACTATGAGCCGGCACTGACTCCGACGCAGTGAGTTTGGTTTTGTTTCTTTATTCACTCTCAAACTTCGTGCATTTAACCAATGACTGTGTTAGTATGTGCCATAAAGAGGTACAGCTAAGATATGGCCAGTTGGCACATGCCTCGGCTGCCATTTGAAGGGGGTGCCAGCCGAGAGAGGTCATTCAGGAAGCCAGAACTAAGACGCTCTTATTGCAGAGCCTCTGTGACTCACCGCACTCTGGATACTGCTGCTCCGCTGAGTGTAGAAAGAGAGGGGTTGAAAGAAATGGCTCTGAGACATTGCAGACCTATTTTCACCTGTGAAAGCCAGGAAGGGGCAATTGTGATGTTCATGGAGTTCCACAGGTGTTAAATAAAAGATTAAGGAGCTTGACTTGTATTTCTGAGCTGACATTAAAGTTATCTTAAAAATGGGTTTCAGATATCTTGAAGGGGCATACTATCAGCGCCTACAATAAGGACTATTTTCTATGGACCCAACCAAGGACAAGTTGGTGAATGAAGCAAGCTTAGTCCTTGGTTTTTCTCTTCAAATCCCTTTGTTTTGTAGGTTCTCTTAACCTTTTTGGACATTCTTCCAAAAAATAAAAAAAGTCTTCCCAAATCTTGAAACTAACAGAACAAAGAAGAGCCAGCCATGGATTTATCAGAGGACCTGTTTGAAATACATCTTTCTAGGTTAATCCATTGAGTTTGTTGCGTAAACAAAACATTATCATTTAAAAATAACCTACAGCTACATTATACCAAAGACCAAGGCTCACTCATGGCCATCAAATCAAGTCACTGCCATTGACCCAGAGCGACTTGATGGGACAGGATAGCACTGCTTGTGTGATTTTTGGAGACTGTCCCTCTTCATGGGAGTAGAAAGTCTTATTTTTCTCCTGTAGAGTGGCTCGTGGTTTTAAACTGCAGACCTTGCCGTTAGCAGTGCAGCCAGTAACCCACTGTGTCATCAGGGCTTCGAGCCTGAGGCTGGACTGTCATAAGCATAGACCACAAATCTGGAGAAAAAAGTCAAGAGGCAATGCTGTGCAGAGGGACTAGAAGCAATCACAAGAACAAAAGACAACCTGAAGCTAATGCTTTGAGGCTGCATAGGATAGAAACCTAATTGCCTTTGAGTTGACCTTGACTCCTGATGATCCCAGGTTTTCAAGAGTGTTGACTTCATTAGGAGATTCCCAGACCTTTCTTCTGAGGCACTGCTCTGTAGACTTTTGGTGAACTATTTGTTGGCAAATGGTATTAACTGCCAACAAATGCATTTATTAAATGTAAATACATTTTGTTTTCCAAGGCCTTCTCTTCACCAACCCATTGTTTCTCACCTTGTTGGAAAGCAAGGAGGGGTCATGGGTAAAAGAAGTGAATGAAAAAGGAGACTCGTTGAACGATAGAGGCAAGAAAAGGAGTGAGAAAAAGGTGAGAATGAAAGCCAAAATGAGAGCGTGTATAGAATCGCCACATAACTATGTAGAGACAAGAGTGTATAAATGGTCCTCCGGCCTGTGGGAGATGGAAAGGAGAATTTCCTCCGTAGGGGAGAGAGCTTCTGTTACTGGTGATGGACATTTTGGGCAATTATTCATGGTGATGGTCAAACAACACGACGCTCACGGGTGAATAGCATTGAATGGCCACTGCTTTGGCATATGCATACAGGAGGCTCTTCAAGTATAGTACAGGTCACTTGGCCAGAGGGCACCGCATGACAGCTGGGATCAAATGGTCTGGGGGATGGGGGTCGAGATGCTGTGTGCTGAGTGGTAGCCATGTGGATCTGGGGTGAGGTCCCCCAAAGAGGGAGGTAGCCCTGTCAGAGGGACAAGACTTACTGATGGGATGGGGCATTCCAGGAGAGGAGAGTGGGAATGGTCAAGTTTGGGTGAACATGGGTGCAAGTCTGTTGCAGGGAGGTGAGGTTGGGCTGACCACCAGGTGGGGGGAGGAGAGACTGGGGATGCTTTGGGGATCTTTAGGTGGGAAGGGTCTTTATTGGCATGCAGCCAGAGGGCAGAATTGACCTAGGGCATCTGGGGGGATCTTGGGAACCCAGGCTGTGTTCCACAGAGCATTGGGTTACTGAATCTTGGGTCTCTGAGGTGCACGTCATGCTCCACGGGGTGAGCTGGAATCGACCCCAGACACATTTGTAACCTGGAGACTTAGGCTGGGAAACACCCGGTATCTGAGGAAGAAGAAGACAGCTGTCTGGAGAGCGGTGCCATGTTGGTGGCCGGACAAACGAGTAAATAAAGAAGACAGGAGAGGGGAAGGCGCACTAGCACCTACAACAGATTGAGACCGCGTAACTCATGTTAGAGGTGAATTAACCGACTCATTTTAGAGGTGAATTAACCGTGGGGGAGGGTTGGAAGTGCTCTAAAATGGATGTGGGGGTGATTGTCCAATTCTCCCTGATGTGATTATGTGATTGAACTATTGAAGTATATGATATGTAAATCACTTGCCAATAAAACCGTTGGGGACAAAAAAGTTTGTGGAATTGGAATTAAACAAAAATGGAATTTATCCACCAATTCTGTGAAGCCGCTTGTATATTTACACAATTGGGGGAAGCTTTTAAAATTACTATTAAGATTATCAAAGTGAACTAATCAAGACCATGTTCAGGATGTGGGATGTCAGCCTCATGCGCCCCCTCTCCAGGTACAGTGTGCAGCGCTCCTCGAAGGGCCTGCTTGGAAATGAACCCGAAAGCACGGAGAGCATGTCCGTGGTTCTCACGCTCTGCACGGTCTGCAGGGCAGAGGGCCACCCTGGCTCTCAGTCTTACAGGTGACACGAGGGCCCCACGGAAGATTGCTGTATGTCACCGAGAGAGAAAAATAGGCCGGTTAATACACACTAAAAGCCCCTTACTTGTTATTTTTCTTTGTCCTTGTGTACTTGCCGCATTGTTCCCTCCACTAATTACCTAATTACAGATGGTGAAAGCATTTGAAGGATTAAAATGAAATCCCTGACATGTAATGTGGAGGCAGAGCTGTTTATTAATTGCTCCGCTGAAAACTGCTCCATCCCTTTCAGGACACTGCATCGTTTATTAATCTGCCCCCTCCACTCATGTGTTTACCCAGCACTAATCCCTCTAAGGTACCACTAAGTACTCTGGCCATTTATACTGAGTCCTCTAATTAATCACGTTAGTGGTCCTATGTTGACCCTCTAGTTTCTGGCGTTCCATTCATGCGATTTCCTGGGGGAAAGAACCAACCAGAGCGCACATTTCTATCAATGGCTGCAAGGCACTTTGTGACCAACTAGTCCCTGACAATTGCAGGTACCAACATTTCAGACAAGAGAGGTCAAACCGTGGCTCTTTTGATTTTGACGTATAGATGTGGCTGGCAGATTTATTCTGCTATATATTCTGCAGCATAAGACAGCAGGAAGAACCTGATCCTCCAAATAAAAAACAGAGCAAGCTCCACAAATAAGAGATTTAAGAGATTCATGTAAATCAACATGTTCCTTTTCTTCAATACAAGTGCTCTTGGGCAACTTATTAGTCCAGGTAAATCAGTTTACCCTCCAGGAACAAACATCTACAGCCTGACTGGCTTCACATAACAAAGGTTTGGATGGCCTTCATGCAAATTCCTCTGCAGGAGACTCCTGTCACTATTCAGCAGTGCAGTGGGCCACTCCAGCATCTCAACAGGAAGTCCCTTCCCTGGCATGGAAAGAGACAGTTTGAAGAGTCACAAGTAGTTTTCCCACTGTCTCAGCCTCCAGTGACAGATGCCACTGCCAAGACCCATCATAGAGCCCTACTGGACTGCCAGAGGACTACCACATGCCATTTCTCCTGTGTCCACAGCGAAGGAGGAAGCAGATAATGGTATGCACTCTCAAAGAAGGCTAATTCCATCAGTCCGCATCGCACCTCCCTGAAACGGCGAGTTCTAATTTTAAAGGCAGTGTGCGATACATTTTTGCATTTCTTTTCACTCTCCCACGTGACTGAAAGTAGACCCTGAGAGTATAGGAAGTCGTCGGTTGGGTGGTGTGTTCGTCTGGGTGGACTAGAGAAACAAATTCATAGACACTCACATGTGTAAAAGAAAGAGCTTTATATACAAGAGCAATTGAATATTGGGAAAACATCGCAGCCCAGACCACTTTAAGTCCATAAATTCGATACTAGCCCATATGTCCAATACCAATCTATAACGTCCTCTTCAGACTCATGAAACACATGCAATGACACCCAATGCAGGAGGACATAGGCCAGTGGGTGCAAAGTCCTGTGGGTCCAGTGGCAGTAGAAGCATCTCAGTGCTGGCAGGTGTCTCACATGGCTCCTCCAGTTCCCAGGGCACGGGGTCTATCAGCGTAGTGCCATGTGTCTCGTCAGTAGAGTGTATCTCAGGGAGTGAGTCTTGAGTCGTGTCAGTAGAGAGTCTCCAAGGAAGTGAGCAGAGAGAGTCAGTGTGTCCCGCCTCCAAGGAGGCAAAACAGGAGTTCTCAGAATCCTCAGGAGAAGGCCATGCCCACACAGTGGCCTCATTGGCTATATCCTGATTGACAGGCTAGACTGCACCCCTACACTCTTTTTTTTTAAATCATTTTATTGGGAGCTCCAACAACTCTTATCACAATCCATGCATACATCCATTGTGTCAAGCGCATTTGTACATTCATTGCCCCCATCATTCTCAAAACATTTGCTTTCAACTTAAGCCCTTGGTATCAGCTCCTCATTTTCCCCCTCCCTCCCCAAACCCACCCCATGAACCCTTGATAATTTATAAATTATTATTCCTTTGTCATGTCTTACACTGTCCAATGTCTCCCTTCACCCACTTTTCTGTTGTCCGTCCCCCAGGGAGGAGGTTATATGTAGATTCTTGTAATCAGTTGCCCCTTTCTACCCCACCTTTCCTCCACCCTCCCGGTATGGCCACTCTCAGCACTGGTCCTGAGGGTTTCACCTGTCCTGGATTCCCTGTGTTTCCAGTTCCTATCTGTACCAGTGTACATCCTCTGGTCTAGCTGGATTTGTAGGGTAGAATTGGGATCATGATATTGGCGGGGGGGATACGTGTAGGAAGCATTTAAGAATTAGAGGAAAGTTGTATGTTTTACCATTGCTACACTGCACTCTGACTGGCTCGTATCCTCCCTTCGACCCTTCTGTAAGGGGATGTCTAGTTACCTACAGATGGGCTTTGGGTCCTCATTTCACACTCCCCTCATTCACAATGATATGATTTTTTGTTCTTTGATGCCTGATACCTCATCCCTTCAACACCTCGTGATCACAGAGGCTGGGTGCACTCCGACACTCTGGATCTTCAAATTGGCACCAGATTATGTAACTCCCACTGATGGATTTGAAGTTTCAACCTATAGGTTAGAACTGGAAGGCAAACATACATTCAGTTCTCACAAGATCTCTTACTTTAGAAGCTTGGATTCAGAGCTCCTAAGAGTATTCTAGTCTCTCTCTCTCTCTCTCTCTCTCTCTCTCTCTCTCTCTCTCTCTCTCTCTCTCACACACACACACACACACACACACACACACACACACACACACACACACTCACCACCCCCCTCTGTCTCCATGCACTCCCTGCTTGAGTCAACCAGGTGACCTTACTCCCCTCCTCATTAGAGACCCCCCCCCCCCACCTTCTGAGCCGCCTGCCTGGCTTACAGCTTCGCCATGGGCTAAAAAAAAAAAGAGTATTCTAAAGTGACTTGCATCTCATTTTCTTGTGGAAAGTCTTATCGTGTTATCCCAAAGGATTCTGTCTATAATCTAGAGACTCCTTGAGGACTGATACTGTCTTAGTAAGGTTTCTTTTTTTTAACAATTTATTGGGGCTCATACAATTCTTATCACAGTTCATACATATACATACATCAGTTGTATAAAGCACATCTGTACAGTCTTTGCCCTAATCATTTTTTTCTCCTCTTTTCTTTTTTTACATTTTATTAGGGGCTCATACAACTCTTATCACAATCCATACATATACATGCATCAATTGTATAAAGCACATCCATACATTCCCTGCCCCAATCATTCTCAAAGCATTTGCTCTCCACTTAAGCCCCTTGCTAAGGTTTTAATACTCCAGAAGGTGCATCCATATTCCTGGCCTGGTCAAGAAGACAAAAATAGATGATTAAGGAAGATATTGAAGAAAAGAAATTGGAAAGGGGCAGATGCCCTCTTGAAAACATACCTCAATATGGGTTTATCTCAAACCTCAAAAAACAATTGTTGAAGGGAATTTGAACCAAAAGGTCCAGCAGGAGAGACCCCATGACTTGAAGCTGGGCAAGGCAGGGGTCAAGAAGCCAAACTAACCATGTTTGCCGTGGAGACGGGGGAGATTCATGTATTCCTTGGTCCCGGTGCCCTGGAGCCCGAATGATACATAGCCTAGTGCAGGGCTGTAGTTTCCGGGAGTTAATTGAGAGTAGGCACTGATGTGACAGCAGTGCTTTGGGTTTTGGTTTCGAGACAATAGCATGCGCATCAAAGGTTGTTGCTCTGTTTGTTTGTTTTGCAATGATGCTGTGACTCATTTGTTGGTTTGCCTGGTAATATAAAAAAATCATTCCTCCAAGCATTGTGATTTCTGCTTGTTTGTTTGTATGTTTAAGTTAGAACTCTCTTTTCTAGTGGGCAGATGAAAGTGGGGGAGTCTTCAATGTAGAAAATTAACAATAAAGACTAAACACAAGGAGGAAACAAAAGAATAAACATTTAGTGAAAACACAACCTCACAAGGGTGAGAAATCCTGAGTTCCGTGGTAGCTGCCACAAGGTACTTTAATCTGCGGGGAACACTGAAATCGTACTTCTCTGGACTAAAAATGAAGCACTGCTTTATGCTGCAACCTCAGGAAGGTCTTTATAAACTGACAACGCTCGGTCCCAGGGTGAAGAACGCAGTATGAGCAAATATACACATCGTGTCACACGCAAGGTCATCTTTTCCTGCCAGCTCAGCCTAAGCCTTGGTCCTTCACTTCCCACTTCCAGGGGAAAAAATTTTCCACACTTCTGAGTCAAAACCAGATGTGAAGCACCACCCCTGCCCCACTTTGCTCATTATTAATATCACACCTGTTAATCATCATCCCACTTAGAATCTCACAGCCCACAGACAGGCCAGGTAAATATCTCTGATCACACGTTCCCTTTTCTAATAAAATAAAAGTAGTAATACCAACAACATCTAACCGTCCTGAAGCAAACCAGGTGTCTATCAAATAGCATTTTCATTCCTATAGGTGGGAACTTCCCAGTCCTGTCCTGCCAACACTCCGTGGGACTCATCTGCGCTGGTCCCTCAAAGCGAGGGAGGGAATTTTGTCAGTCCATCGTTGTCTTTCTGCCCTCTAACCAGTTGCTGTTGAGTTGACTCTGACTCATCACCAATCCTGGGGTGTCTGAGCAGAACCATCCCCCTGGAGTCTCCATGGCTGACTCTTCAGAAGTGAATCTCACCAAGCCTTTCTTCGGCAGCACGGCTGGGTAGATTCAAAACACTCACCTCTTGTTTAGCAGTCAACAGCTTTCTATACTAGAAACCAGAGCAGAGTGTAAGGACTGTGGTTAGACTGGGAACTCCATATGAGGCTGTCTCTGAACTTCCTCTCTGGCCTCTGTACTTCTTTAGCCGAATGAGCTTTGGTGGTGAAATAGCTCCCATCATCCCTGACATGTTTCAGCCTGTTGATGATAATTACCTTAATAAAAGCATATATTAAGTGGTTGTTTTTGGCTGCGCTGTAAGGGATCGGCATGCATGAATTATGGGCACAGAGAGGTGCATAAAGCATTAGTATGGGCCCCCTGTAAGAATAATCATAAAGTCATCCTCAGTGTAAACATTGTCCACATGAATATTAAAAGTGCACTATGGAAAGCCAGAAGCTGGCCTAGCTATCCCTTGTCGGTCACAATCCTCCCTTCCCACCCGGCAGAAACCACTACGGACTCATCAGGACAATAACATGCTTACCTTTCTCTGTGTTACTGAATGTGGACAATGAACACCAGGTTTCTCAGATGGTGGGGCGGGGGGGATACACCCTGGCAGACCACCCAAGCCAGTTCCTCCCCTGGCAGCACCTGGCAGCTGTGTTCACCACACCCTGGCAGGGGAGGGGCCCTGTGTCTGTTTCACATGCAAACTGAAATCTTCACCTAAGAAAACAATTGGAAGTCAGAAGAGTGCCGGGAAATAAACCTGTGGACCTTCCTGCATTTGAAAGTGCAAGAAACTCAGGTTCAGAGAGTATTGATGACTTGGCCAAGGTCACAGGACTAATCAGATCGGATCAATAGAATTTCCTTAAAGAATCTAACGCATGGAGGAAAAAGGAGGTCATAATTGGGGTTTCCTTTCCATTCCTGACTCACTAACCCTGTTGGTTCCTACTCTGGGAGAAGCCCTGGGAGGTGAGCCAGATAACTGGACGGATTTAGATAAAGCTAGCAGAAGTGTTTTCACTCTTCCCCCTCTGACCTCAGTGCTGAAGCCGGAGTCCACGACGTGACTGTCCCAAGGCCCCTCTGCATGTGTTTGAGGTGACAACCCTCACGCTTACAGGAGCCCTGGCAGAGGGCTTGACAGATGACAGACTGCCCTTACACAGGTGATCGCGTGCGATCCTCTTAAGAATCCCCTGGGAAGTGGTCAAGCTGATAATTCTCTTCCCACTTTTAAAGGAAGGCACTGCATACTGATTTGAGGTCATAAAACTACTCAACAATGGAGCTGAGATGGCCGACTCCTTTGTCCCTTACTGCACCTGCTGACAGGTAAGGAGAGAGTTTGGGAGTCGGTGACACTCACTTTGTCCTTCCCTCCGTGACGATGTGTCCCTGAGAACTATTCAAAGCAACTTCACTCATTAACTCCTCATCTCAATCATCTTTCCTTTATATACCCCCACACGGAAACGTCTTGGCAGAATAATTTGACATTAACACAACTTTTATCTCTGAAGGCTCTTCTGAATCACAAAAATCAATAAGTTATTCCATTATTCTACAATGATTCTGCCTGTCATCTTATTTTCTAAGGTAATATATATCTCTATATATTTTAAGTCAGCATGTTAGAGGCAGAAGTAAATTTACAAATAATCTGGTTCACCCCTCTTTCGCGTTATGGGTGAGACGCTGAGGGCAAGAGAAAGGGAGTAGCTTCCCCGGGTAGACAACAATTCATAGCAGAGCCAGGACGACTATCTTCTGAGTCTCAGGTCCAGGTTCCTTCTACCTACTGACCTGCCTTAGCCCCCTTGCCTTTCATGTTTGCCCCTCCTTCCCTCCCTCCCTCGAGTTGTTCGTAAGTAATTCACACCAAGGAGCTTGTCCAGAATGTGTCTGTACTTGCCAGTATCTCATATTAATTGTAGCAATGGCTCACAGAGCTGCCATTTCCTTCAGACATCTGTGCCCATCCCTTCTGGGCCGGAAGTCACCTGCAAAAGGCAACTGAGCCAAGTGCTTCCCACTTCCCACTCTTCTGAACTATTAATTGTTTTGGAAACCAGAAACGTCAGGGTCGGTGTTGGTTATCAGACTTTGGACACTGTGTGATGCTCCGGACAATGGACACACTCAGGTGCTCACAGAAAGGTGGGGATCAAGTCCACCTGAACCACTTCTGACAACAGGCCTGGTGATCAGCTTTGGAGAAATCCGCCATTGAAAACCCTCAGATGCAGTTCTTCCTCTGGGCCACAGGGGTTCGCTCTGTCAATTGATCAGCAGCAGTTAGTTGGATTGTGCAGGATCTTTGCAAACTACCCCACATCTCTGTGCTACAGCTTCTGTTGTTTCTCGTCTCTGACGTGGAGAGCCTACAATCTTGTCTCTAGTCCATGGAAAGGGTACTATGACAGCTACAGAAATTAACAGACTCTAATCTCTTCTAAATAAAATGCATCCTGGTTGATGTCTTCATCAATTAATCATCACCATTCCATTAATCTATATTAATCATTCTTTATTTATTAAACTAGCATCCATTATGGGATTACTGAGTGTGCACCATCGTGCGGGAAGGCAGGGGGGATAAGAAGCAGAAGACCCAATCCTCGCCTTCAAGAAACAGACAAGTCAAAATAGCAAGGAGCTATCCTATCACTACCCCCCAGCCTGACGCACACCAAAAAAGGTCACAAATGCTGGTGAGAGTGAGTGTGGAGCCACCAGACCACTTGGACACTGACAGTGTGGCTATGAAAGGGTACAACACTCTGGAAAATGGAAAAGTGTCACTTTAAAAATTTGAAAATAGAAGCTATGTGATTCATCCATCTCATTGTTAGGTATCTACCTGCTATAAATAAAAGCTCAACCATAGAGGCATGCGCACTCATGCTCACGGCAACACTATTCACAATAGCAGAAGAATGGAAACTGTCTAAGTGCCCATGGAAAGGAATAGCCCCATTATGGCGCACACACACACACACACACAGGAATACTAGGCAACACTGAACAATAATTATGGCTTTGTGAAATACTTCTTATCTTCGGTGAAGTTGGAGGATATTCAACTGAGGAAACTAAGCCACACATCACAAAGCAAATATTGTATGAGACCATTATTATGAAAAGTCAAGAAAATGTTTACACAAGGAGAAAAAGCTGTCTGAAGGCCCCCATGGATGGTAAAAAGGAATGCTGGTGGGGTGGTGGGGTGCATATTGGGCTGCTGACCTCAAGGTCAGCAATTCAAAATTACCAGTCGCTGCATAAGAAAGATGAAACTTTCTACTCCCGTAAAGATATATACCCTTGAAAACCCAAAGGATTTCTCGGTCTTACAGGATCACTATGAGTTGCAATTGACTTGATGGCATTGAGTTTGGACTATTTGGATTTGGGGGGAGGGAGGATGAGTCTATGGATATTAGGGAAAGTAACAAGAAATCAATAGATAGTAAACATTCATTACCTTGAGTGAAGGGAAAGGTGAGATACAATAAGGAGGACACTGGCAAAGTATGACCAGGACCAAGAAAGACATGAGCTAAAAACAGCAAAGATCAGTACTATTCCATAGATGCAATCCTGCAATTGGAGGATTACAATAATCCACCAGTGGATACATAAATAGACATGCAAGCTGAACATGTGTGGGAAGGCAAAATGGACTCCACCTATAAGTATAAATAGATTTGGCAGAAGATATGTCGACACACATATTTATATATGCCATGAATAAATCCATGTACATATTAAACAGGAGACAAAATTGTGAGATTTCTTAGCCATTACCAATTCTTTAAGGAAAGGAGCCACTGGGCTGGAGAACTTGGGCCATCTCTTAGGGAATGTGTAGATCAATTGACATGGCACAGTATACAAAGACAATATGCTACATCTATCCCCTGGTGTCTTAGGAGACTGTGGGTGGTCTTGTACTGATTTCTCCCCATCTGGAGCAAAGAAAAGGGAAGAAAACCAAACTTGCATGGAAACAATTGGTCCAAAGGCATAATGAAGCACGCAAACCTCAGCCTCCATGAGCTGGAGACCCAGAGAACTAGATGGTGCCAGACCACCACTACAGACAGAGCTGTATCCGGTCTTGGATACAGAAGCGTAAAACTGTGTAACACAACTCAAAATCATAAAGAAGATAGACATATTGGTCTACTGACAATCGATGGAACACACACACCACCACCACCATCACTATTGGCCTTAAGATCACCTTATACCCTGGAATCGAACTCACCCCTGTGGGTCAAATTTGAGGCAAATATTTGAATAACCTATGAAATAAGCAATGCTAGAAGGAATATATCCATTAGAATAATCAATCAAATGATACCAAAAGGCCCTTGAACCAAAACAAAGCCCAGAAAGCAGGAAAGCACGGGAAAGAAGGAGCGATGGAAACAGGGAGCACCAGAGAGAAGTGGGCGGGGGGGGGGGGGGTTCAACTTAGTGTCAGTGCCACTAAATAACATTGTTAAATGGAAAATGCATTTGCTCTCCAACTTTCACCCAAACCACATTAAAGAATTAAAAGACAGTCTTTAAAAAGGAAGAAGAAGCAGGCAACTACGGGACAAAATTGCACAGGCACAAATAAAATAGACAAGATGTCACTTGAAAGGTATGCATAAGCAAGGTAAACCAAAATCAACCCCACTCGCTGTCAGGGAGATGATGCCCACGCATCGTGACCCCGCAGGGCAGGGCAGGGCAGAACTCTCCCTGTGTGTTTCCAAAACTCTTTATAGGAATGGAAAGCCTCATCTTTCTCCAGAGGTAAACACGTTAGAGTGGCATAAACAGCAATGTCAGGTTATTGGCTCCATCCTTTTGGAGAAAGAATTCCCCACTGCTTTGGAATAAAACAAAACCCAAAAGCTAGGCAGAGGAATGGGGAGCACGTGGCTACAATGGAGGATTCCTTCTGGAAACCCCCATTGTTCTTTGTCAGCACCTCCCTTTGGCACAGCCACTCCCCTTCATCCTGTAGTTGCTCATTAATCTCTCTTTGCTCTTTTGCCAATCCAGAAAGCCATGCCGTTCGTTCCTCCCTCCACACCCATGTTATGATAGCCACTTGCCTATCAGGGCGTCCGGAAATACGGATTGATGTCAGCTGAGGCACTGCATCCTCTCCCCGGCAAAGGCAGACTTGACCATTTTCACATCCTGCTCAGGAGGACCCATATTGTTCCACAATTAGGGGACCAATTAAACAGGGTCTCTAAACTGGGTAAAGCCAGGGCAGGCTGGCTTCTGTACCCCCTTCGTGCTGCTGAGAAACTGTGGAGTGACCAAAAAAGCTGCTGGATTTTAACAACCATCAGCACTATCTACACGGAGGCACACAAAGCTACAAAACAAAGTGAAAGGAGTCAATTCAGAGCCAAGTCAAGATGGTGAAGAAGGCGAAGCTCGGCTCTCAGCACCTTGGACGCCCAGGCCCTGCCGGCGGTCTCTGACACTGCTAGGCCCTGTTTCAAGGCCTCACATTGCCTGCCTCTCTGTCACACAGGTGACTCTGGAAAGCCCTTTCTTAAATTGTTCCTCAAAACTTTAAGAAATGCCCATGTCCACCCGATACAAACACATGAATCCGTGTCAACCTCTTCTCCTGAGAAACACTTTAAAACGACAAGTGTCTTGGGACCTACTTTTGGCCCTTCCACGTCTGTCAGTCTGGAAGGAAATCCAGAAATGTGAGTTTGAAGGGTGCTCTGGGATTGGTTCTTGGGCCCACTCCTGGTTGGGATGGCCATGTAGTTAGACTTCTGCTTTATTCATATGGTAGTCAGAGCCAGAGAGAAGGCATGTCTAACTCAAAGCCACATAGACAATGCATGGGTAAGAAGGACTTATTTATCACAATATATTTTGCAAAGGCTTCAAAGTGTGTACTTTCCCTCTCAGAAGAGATGAGTTGGTCTGAACACGTGGAACAGGTCCTATTTGAAAGCAAGAAAATGTAACAGCAAAGTGGACGGAAGTGTTGTGGCTCAAATGTTCTATCCACACTAGGCCTTGGGATTAATTGAGAGATTGCAACTGAATTTCAAAGAGAAGACTGCTTGAGGAGTTGATGAATAGCTACTGTCATCCAGATGGAATTTCCTCTTTGCTTTTCAATCATGTATTATTATTTGTAATATTTCTGAAATCATGTTTGAGATAATAAACTTGAAAAATCAAAGTCTCGCGGATGCATGGGGATTTTTATTATACAATAAACAGCAGGGCGGGAAATTGTTAGTGTTTCATTTTAGTTAAAACATCTCACTTTGATGAAGGTCCTCAAGGGCAAGAGGCAATACGTACACATTCCAAATTGGCGGTGTTACAGAAAAGTAGAATTATTAAGAAACAAATGCAATAAAATATTTTAGTGATACACAATTAGGGCAGGTAGAGAGCCCAGCCTCGCTGACAATATTAGCAAGCAGGGCTTTAAACCAGCCCAGATCCACGCAGTGACACTGTTGCAAGGGCTCTGATGTGCCCAGGGGGCTCTTGGTCTCTCGAATCCAGGAATGGACCACAAACCAGCAATTGGAAACCAAAGCTCATTTGAAAAAGAAAAGCGCCTGAGGCAGCAGACAGGTCCTGGGATGAGCCGCCCTGAATGGACTGTGTCTAGGGGCTTTTATCAGACGAGGAGTACCTGGCCTGTCTGTCTCCTCGTCCTGTTTCTCAGGTCCAATCATGTACCTGGTCCTGCTCTCCCCACTGCTGGGTGGTGGCCTGGATCAGGAAGTAAGCCTGAAATTATCAGCAGTAAGCGTCCCAGGTTGACTGACCATGGAGTTTAGAATCAATCTAGGTGCCAGAAGCCTACAGGCATAAGGTCAGGTTGTCCTAGGCTGTCGAGATCTCCCTTCCTGATATCCGGCCAACCCCCATGCTTCCTTCAGCGGGGACCCTTTCCCTCTTTCCACCTGTGGGCTCCCCATCTCCTATCTCTCAAAATCAGAACAGACCTGAATTTGTAAAAAGTGAGTTCTGGAACAGCAACTACAAAGGAACAACTACAGGTGGAAATTTTGTCATGGGAGTCTCTGATAAGGTGTAGTGGACCCTTTCCAGGAACCTGATGCCGGAGTTTGGATTATTTCCAGGACCCCCAGAAGAGCACACACATACGTCGTTGCAGACAAGCCAGACGCCACTGTTTCTCCCTCTGCAGGCCAAGAGATCTGGTTGCTGAGCAACATGCCAACTACCCCAGTTTTCTAAGAAGACTGCATTTCTGTCAGCTTCGCCTTTTGTTACATCCTGGATTACCAATTCCGGTCCCTTCAGGTGTGCCTGCCTGTCATGGCTGCACAGGGAGAACCCCTTCCAAATGCTATCACGACCTTTAACAGCGGCCGTTCCGTGTGGCTCCAAAGAGGAAACGAGAAAACACAAGAGTTTGAGAACATGCTTATTTTACCAAACATAGACTTTTTATTCAGAAGCAGACAAATTTCTATGATCTTTCATTGGTAGATTCAAGCCAATAGAACGTGGCGGAGATAAATTCTCAAATGTTACTTTCACTTCCAAGATATTATCAAGAACCATGAAAAACATGAGATATGAAAGAGACCCATGTGCCCTTGTTCCTACCCCACAAGAACATCTCAACATGCAAATTGATTGCCAGAGTTGTCGCCCCTTCAGTGTGACCTCACAGGGGCAGAGTAGAGCCACCCCCATGGGTTTCAGAGACTGCTGCTCTTGACAGGATTAGAGATTCCCCTTCTCCTTGGAAGCTGTGGGTGGTTTTGAAGAACTGGACCTTGAAGTTAGAAACCCAATGAGAAGCCATGACATCATGTATTAAACAGGGTCGATTATGCTTTGCGGAATTAACAAATCCATCTCCAAATCTCATGAGGCCACCACAACAAAGTGTTTGGTTTGGCTTGGGGTTCCGCTTGTCTTTGTCCTTCGGTCACTCATACAAAGATTAACTAATGACCTCTCTTTGACAGTGGTCCTCTGGCTGCTCCCATCAGGCAGTTCCACCATTTTTAAGAGTTCCACCTGCAAACCACGTGGACAAAGTGTGGAAGAACACAGAGATCTCCCCACTCTCTAAACTTTCTCAGACTCCATGTGGTACATCACATCTGCTTCACTTCCCCACAATGAGCTCAGACCCCCGTGGGAAAAACTCTGACGACAAGGAGGCTGGGGATAACCTGCCTGTATATTCAAGAAGAGAAACCATGACAAGAACGTACCTGTATCTGCCACAGCCGGGAGGGAGCCCTGGTGGTGAATGCTCTCAGCTGCTCTCGGGAAAGACAATTAAGGGTATTTTAAAAATCAGGAGTAGAAGAGAGAGGCATGATTGAGTCTAAAGATCCAGAAAGTTTTCAACAAGCTGGCAAGATCAGAGTTGCTTTATCGGACAGATTAGGCAGAGCATACAGGCCATGGGTACATTGGGACCCACATTCTGAAGACAAGGGTTAGTATTGTGTGTGTGGAGAATTACTGTTGTGTGGGAGAGAACTGTACAAAAGCAAACACTGCTGAGCAATTGCTGGGCAGGTCAAGGTGGATTAGAGTTTATAGAGCTAGGAACAGGAGTAGAAAGTATCTTCTGTTCAGAGAGCAGTATCGTGGTAAAGGATGTGATCCGGGAAGCCAGACTGCCTCTGTAGAAACAGGCATGGCACAGATATGGAATTCAGAAAGATGTCAATCACCCACTTTCCCTAACTTTCTTCAACTATCCCTTTGATTCTCTAGGCTCCAGGTACCCAAACTCCCCAGTATCCTCTCTGTCCCCTCCACCTCGACTTCACTCCAGATTCTCAGGATCTCTTGCCTGGTCTCTTGCTACGTCCAGTGCCCTCCTGTGCCTGCCGACTTCCTTTCCCCTTCAGCATAAACCTGACACTATAAGTCCACAATGTCTTATCATTAAGACTCTTGCCTCATCCGGGCCATTCTGTCGAACCTATGCCGAAGCACTCTGTGGCTTCCTGAAAAGTTCAGTCTCTTCACGATTCATGAACATTCACATAAGCTGCTCCTCTCAATGGAAATGCCTTTGCGTTCTGGCCTGCTCCCCACCCCACCCCCCCAAAACACAACTATTTATTTTGTGAAGCCTTTCTGCACAGCCTCCTCTTGACCTCTCCTGTAATTAATAGTGTCTCCTTTGCCCTCCTTCTATGACTTTTATATGCTTTTAAACCATTTCGTTGCTTCCACTAGTAAACACGTGTTCGCATCCCAGGCACCTTCCCCGTATGTGCAGAGTGAGCCCCCCGCGGACAAGGATGGTCTCTTCTTCACCTTTGCATCCTCATTCCACTGCGAGGCTGGTGTCTGGTTCCCAGCACTAGCTCCATAGGAACTCTTCTGAACTGAGGCTTAAAAGCACTTGCCCCATAATAGCAACAGCATCATGCATGCAATTCAGAATAGTATACAGGACAAAGAAGGGGACGAAAATGCTAGCAGCCCCTTAGGCGTGATTCCTCAGTAATGCCTAATAGTTATGGAGAGCTCGAAGCCCCTGGATGAGTGCAAATGGTTAACTCACTCGGCTGCTAACCACAAGGACAGCATTGGCATGTCACCCAGAGGTACCGCGGAAGAAAGGCTTGGAAATCAGCTTTCCCAAATTAGCCATTGAAGATGCTATGAAGCACATTTCTACTCAGAAGGGGTCTTGATGAGTCAGCATCAGTCTGTCAGCAACTGGTCATGGAGCATCTATTACGAGCCAGCCACTATGTGAAGGGTAGCAATATCATCTCTCATTTCATGCTCACCCCAAATTTTTAAGGCAAAATACTATTAGTCATATTTTACAGATGAATAAACTGAGGAACATGGGGATTAAAGCTTTCATCCAAAGATATACAGCTAATAAGCGTTAGAGCTAGAATTTGAATCCAGGTGCCCTACGATAAAATCTCTACACTAAGACTGCTCTGTGATGAGAGAAAGAACTCAGATACAAGAATCAAAAGCAACGATACAGAAAGCAATTAAGACATTAAAGCAAGAGGGATGATAGAATGGGAGGGTGAGAACATGCATAAATTAAGCTCCTTGCCCTTGGTAATTTAGAAATAGTCTGAGTTATGCGCTGGTGGGAGTGGTATGTTAAGTACGTGCTTTTAAATAAGAAGCATGCTTTATTAAATATATGCATATCTATAGTTAAAACCCAACTTTAGGCATCTGGAAAATAAACAAAGATCTCATTATAAAAAAGATAATTACTGAACAAGGGAAGCCAAAATTAACCAGGATCAGTATTTGTAAAAACTGTACCATGATTGCCAGAGGAAATAGCTTGAAATATAAATGAAACAAATCTATGCATTTTTCTGTGCTATTTTTAAATGAGTGCATGTTTGCCTTTCATGTCTTTTTCTCAAGTATTTTTATAAATCAGCAATACATTTATTAAACGGTTCTCAGAGACCCCTGCCACAAGGTACAGGCTTCCGGGGAACTTAAGGTTTTCTGGGTGAGTGTGAGAAAAATAGAAAAGGACAGAGAGCTACAGAGACATGTCCCCTCCCTCTGACAGGCTATCAATATCAATAACTTCTAGTCAACACATAATGCACGGCATGCTTGCCTTGTAGCGGGGATAGTGGTCAATGACAGGGACAATACAAAGAACATAGTAGACTCAGTCCCTTCCCCTTCAGAGATCAAAATGTTGTAGGCTATAGACATGTAATGAGGCCATGTTGAACTGAAAGTGCAAGGAGAGGGGCCTATGGGCATGCCTAGAAGGACCCCTCACCCAGATGTGGTAGATCAGAGATCTGGTAGGTCAGAGATTTGGGAGCTCACTTTCTTGACATTGGAAGACTCCAGGAACTAATCCTTGAGAAAGGGAACAAAAACTGTAACACAGGTGAGAGTGTGGGCTATTAAGGAAGCAGAGAGACAGCTAAAACCAAGCAAACAAGCAATTTCCTTATTGAGGCTGAACCAGGAGTCAAGAGGGACAGCAGCGTAAGATGAGACAGAGAGGCAGTGACGGCTAGAATATGAAGCCATGTTATGAACTCTTTTCCTGAGGGCAATGAGGAGTCACTGTGAATTTCAGGTAGAAAAGGGAAATCGTCAAATGTACCTTTTAGAAAATACTCTGTTTACAATGTGGAGAGATGATTGTGAGGGCTAATACTTTAAGTTGAATTATCTAGTCCTTTGGGAATATAGAGGGTTAATACTTGACTGCAAACGGAAAGGTGGACCATTTGAATTCACCCAGAGGCAATATAGAAGAAAGGTGTGTTGATCTGCTTGCCAGCAATCAGCCACTGATGACGCTGTGGAGGATGGTGTGTCCTCTGACACCTGCGTCAGAGTTGACCTGATGGTATCTGATGGTGGGTGTGCAGCTACGTAAATGAGGGCTGATGGTTTCTGGGAATAGATGAGGAGAGCAGTGAGGACTAAAGTGGGAAGATGTGTAAGTTATTCATGCGGGAGAAACAGCAGGAGTTGGAGATGATTCTACGGGCGCCTTAAAATGAGGGAGGACCATCAGGTAATACCAGGTAATACTTGGGCATGAACGTGCAAAACTGGGCGGGCCATGATGTCAGTCAAATGAAATGAAAATCAACAAGGTAAGCTCAGGCTTGTAGGTAGAAGAAAGCTCCATTTGGGACACCCTGCTCTTTTGGTGTCGATCATGTATCTTCTGCTCAGTTGGATATGTGAGGTCAGGACAGAAGGCAGGCCTAGACATTTATACCAAGATGTCATCCACAGGGAAATGTGATGAAAGCCATGGCAGCAGACCAAGTCACCCCAAGACAATGCCCTGAAAGCACACTGTGGAAAGAGGCTCTCGAAGAAACTCTATATTGAAAGGGCCCATTGAAGACAAGAAATGCACAGAACAGTGAAAGAAGGAAAATCATAAAGGATAAAAGAAAACCAGCAAAGCGTGGCAAGAGCTTATTTCAAAAGAAAGGAATGGTTGGCTTCACCACATGCTTCTAAAATGCCAAGCAAGGTCAGAGTTCAAGAGCGTCCATCATATCTTAAGCGGAGAGCTGGCACCTTGGGGAGAACTGCTCAGGTGAATGATGGGCACAGAGGTAGCCTGTGGTGGTTTAGGACTGAACGTGGGTTGAAAATTTATTCAAAGCAGAAATGTTACCGCCAGGGAGAGGTGTAGTCAAGGGATCTCTCTCTAAGATGTAAGGATCTTAAATATACTGAGATGTGGCGAGGAAGAATCTAGTCTAGTAGGTGTGGTTACAAATGGAGGGAAAGGGGACTCATGGGAAGTGTGAGGGCCTTGAGATTGCATGTAGAGATGGAAGATGCAGAGCAGAGGTGGACACGTCTGTCTTTGACAGGAATGGGGCCAGCGGAGGCATTGTAGCAGAAAAGGAATCTACAAGTAGTAAAACGAGAAACTCATGAGTAATATGAAGAGTAATAAAGAGAATCTGTTTTTCAGAAACAAATTCAGAATGAGGAGGCAAAAGAGGCATTTGTCATCTGGGCCCAGAAAATTTCCTTCCCCACTCAGGCTTCTGCTCTCACTCAGCCTATTGGCGCTCGCCTGGGGCGCAGGAGCCTAAACAGTAGAATAGCGGTGTGCAATCTTGGCTTTCCCACACATCTGCAGTGTCGCAAATCATTGCCTTCATTTACCAGTTTATGAGAGCAGGTCTAAAATGAGTTTTGCTTCTGTTAGAAATGGATGAGAAAATGTTTCTTATCTTTTTAAATATAACTTCAAGTACTGATAGGTACCTACTCTTCAGAGACTGTCATTGAACCCAGGGGAGTAAGAACCACCTTCTACATTTGAGTGATACTTGACCAGTGATCCCTATACAGCAGCTAGGGTTGAGTGTTTAATGTGCAGATCCCAAGACACATTACTCAGAGATGAACTTAGAACATGTCTGGGAGAGGCCTGGGAATCCGACCTTCTAAACCCCTTGGTGATGGTCCAGGATTGATGGAAACCGACACTTTTCACACAATCCCTTAAGTAAGACATACTCCAGGCATTGGGAGGTTCACATTTGCGGTCTAAGGCCCCACCAAAAGCAAACTAAATAAAGCATGCCATTTCTTGACTCGTGCACTGGCAGTGACATTGTATTTCTTGTGAGCACACCATGCACACGAAGCCTACGTCCGGGAAAACTACCACAGAGAGGAACTAGATATGGGTGTTTTCCTCAGGTCCTTTCACAGTCTGTTGGGAAGACAGAGAAGAAAAATCCACCAATAAAGACAGTTAGTTTGATAAGTATTTTGACATATATCTGACACCTCGTATGGCCGAGATATCCATGTTGCTATGGAAACATGAATGACTATCTCAATTAGAATAAGCAAAGGTATCCACCTATTGGAGGACCTATTGGCTGATGTATGAAGGTGTGCTAGAATGTCAGTGAACCCTTCATGAGGAAGGCAGGGAAAGACGTTCTGGGCAGAAGAAAGATAGCTTTTCTGTAACAGTGCCCTGGACCTACCCAGAGACCCTGTGTCAATACTAGCAGGCAAAAGTACCCAAACCAAACCAAACCTACTGCCACCAAGTCAATGCCAACTCACAGCAACCTGATGGGCCAGGGTAGAAGTCCCCGGAGAGTTTCCAAGACTGTATTCTATAGGGAGTAGGAAGCCCCAGACAAAAGGCACATGATGTCCTGAGTTATAAAGACAGCGTGCTACAACTCTTAAAATGGTTGAGATGTCTTTGATTTAGGGGTTTCTCCCATCTTCAGAGCCCCAGAGTTCTACAGTGGATCCTCAACTTATGGCCGAATGGGCACAGAAAGAACCTGGGAAGTCACGTTAAGATTTCATGACCCACACCTGAATATGGTTTCCTGTACTTCCACCAACATTCCCCTGGCCATAACTCACTCACACGGCGTCCACCTCACTTCAGATAGCAGAGTCTGTGTGAGATGCAATGCTTGTGTGTGCAGAAGACACAACATGGAGCTGGTGAAGCGAAAGCATTGTCTTCAGTATGACTCACCACAGTCAAGTTAACTGTCTCAAGGACTCGCATTTGGAAGGACAGTGAGTGGGCCAGTTCGTTGAAGCATACAGTGCAATGAAGCCACACCATTCAAAGCAGGAAAAACACCAGCATGCGATGATGTGTGAACACAGATTCCTTCCCAACCATTACCTTCAGGGCCAGTGTGGGAGGATGGAAGCTGGAGCTAAGGACCTGCTTAGTAACATCTGGGTAGAACCCTTTCATAAATGCTGAAGTCGGAGTCAAGATCACACACCAAATGGCACCGATGAAAAAGCATATGTATGTAATTGACTCCACGGCATTCCTCCAGCGAAAGAACCATCCTCCCCACACACTGACACAAAGATCCCTGGTGGCTGAGTGGTTAAAGTGTTTAGCGACTAGCCAAAAGGTCAGTGGTTTGAAGCCACCAGCCACTCTGCAGGAGATAGATGCCGTAGCATGCATCCATAAAGATTTACTGCAGGTGGACTCTGTCCTCTGAGGTCCCTATGAGATGGAATTGACTTGATTGAAGTGGGCTTGGGGGTTGAGAACATTCACACATACACACTTGCACTCTCTCACACACACCACAACATGCCTTTCTGTGACTTATTTTAGCCTTCAGACTATATCTAGATACGTATTTTTTAATAATTAAAAATACTGAGGGACATCGGTAGTTTTGATCAGCCTACAAGCTCATACACAGAAACTGCAGTGAACTTGAGCTTGAGTTTTTCTATATATAGACAAGCCTTTTCACCACCTTAACATAAAAAGTCTCATAATCCGTCTAGAGTTAACTTCTGCATGACACAAAAAAAGAGAAAGAATTGGACAGTTGTCCTAACAAGGAGGTTATGATACAACACTGATGATATTGAAAAGGGCAGTAATACTAATAATAGGTAGTACTGATGGCACTCATTATATGAGACACTATATAAACTCAAACAACTCAGATGAGGTAGATACTATGTCATCATGTATTTTGCATACGAGGACACCAAAGCCCAGGAAGGCTAGGTAATTTACCCAGTGCTATTCAGTTTACGATTATTGAGGTATGGTTTACAACTAACAGTTAACTTCCATAAACGGTGCTTTTATCATGGTATGCTTATTACACTGCCTTTTCTCAGCATGTCAGCAGCCAGAATGAGGTGAGAAGTAATATCTAAATAAAACAAGTAGCAAACAATATTTTGTGGTGCAAATAAAGATAGGCTTCTCATATGCTTCCAGTGGATTCATCTAGTTTTCACCATAAGAGTCCAAATACCAGGTACATTTTCTCTTCATTTACTTTAGCTCACCTTCCCCCTACGCCTTGCAGATAGTGAGTTTCCTGCCTTAAGTTCCAAGGCGAGGAGGAGTGGCCGACAGTCTCACTTGTGGATGCTGAAGCCTTTCTTAGCTTAGCCAACGAGGGGGTGAGCCAAGAAGATTCAAAAAGATGCATACAGATATTGTAAGCTTTGTAGACTGCATCTCCAAGCGCTGACCATCTTTTCTATTATTTCTTAGAGTGGATGAGAGGCTAAGCCAAAAAGAGGTGGCAATGCAAACTCTGGAGTCCGGAGCAGTGTGGAAGAGACAGGGAAGGATATATTGGCCTAAGCAAACGGGTTATGGACGTTTGAGCACAAAATTTGATCCTGAGGATGAAGGAGGGACTGAAATAAATAAATAAATAGATAGATAAGCAAATAAATGAATAGGGTGTTCAAGGTTACGCGCTGAACTGCTTTAAATTAATTCCTCTTAGACGCCAGACATCAGTAATGAAACTCATCAGATGCTCTCGCTCCAAAGGCCCCTGAAGTTCAGTTTATAACAATACAAACAATTCACTCCTTGCTCTCTGAAGCTTATTGTTTAATTTTGTTTGTTTTTGGGACTAGATGAGGTGTTATTATAGCAAGCAGAGCAAAGGCCATCACAGTCCATGGTCAGTTCCTGGGATGACAACTTGCTTTCGAGTAACTTACACATACATAATAGTGAAATCCTTGAAGAAATCTGTGTATACTGAGCGTATACACAGTCATTTTAAAAGCTAACTTCTCTAGCCATATGAAGTATCTAATTTGATAATACTAGCAAGCAAACCTGTCTTGCAGAAAGGACAGCCGAAGTGCTCACAAAAGGCAAGCTTAACAGGAGGTCTTCACATTTGCCTCAGGCATGTTATCAGGAAACGCCAGTTCTTGAAGAAGGACGTCATGCTTGGTAAACTGGAGGCTGTGCCCCAACCAAGGAGGCTCCTGGGTGACATGGGTTGACACAGTGGCTGCCCCAATGGGCCCCAGCCCATAAGAACAATTTTAAGGATGGCACAGGGCCATGTTGACCTTGGCGTCTCTTAGGCCTTGGGTGGACAGGTGTCTGACCCGTTTGGGCTGCAATTCCCCTCTATAGTTACAATGTGGCTATTGTTGAATTCCTTACAGAGGTGTCACAATGAAACCTTCTATTGAACATTTTAGTATGTGCCTCATCAGTACTTACTGGCTCTTTGAGTTGAGATTATTCTTATTTTTTTCATTTATATTATTCTTGGCCTGTTGCGTTATTACTGAACTGTGGCGGGCCGGGTATTGGTAAAGCAGTTCAGAATGGGAAGCTGTGCGGAGCACAGGTCTAACCTCAAGACATTTACTTTGTAAGGAGAATGGGTGTGGTAAGAAAGTGGGGGCAGTACTGACATGGAATTGGGTACTAGCTGCCACGGGGTCAAAAAAGAGAAACAGAGCGAATAAGCCCAGACTTCCAGCCTAGAACGGAGACCTTCACAACCCTTTGAGGCTGAGGGTTATAAGCTTTCTATATTGTCAATCTGGAATTTCTTAGCTATGAAAGTCATCTTTCAGACTCCAATATCCAGAGCACATCAATTCATTAATTTCACATCAAAAGTGCAATTATGAATTTCTGCTATACAACCTTTTCCCCCACAAAACTGAAGATAATTCCCATAGTAGTAAAAACCCTTAGTAGTGGGGATCAAAAAACTATGTAGTCCCATTGTCAGCATGTGGGATGCATTTCTTTCCTAGACAGAATATTGGAGGACCAAATCCTGGCTTGGTGAGGGCCGGGGCAGCCAAGATTCAGACTTGCAGGCTGCATTTGCTGGCGCTGCTCTGAAACTAGGAGAGCATTCTCGGGGTTCTCAAGGAAGGCACAGATGTTGTAGATGCAATTTCCAAGGCAGCCAGGCCCAGCAGGGAAAGGGTATGAAAGCTGAGATCCCAGGGAGTCCCAAGGCTCTGGCCCCAGGTAACAGCTGGGTCACTGCGCTGCTGATGGGCAGAGTCCCCGGGCAGAGTCCCCCTCACCAAGCTGCCCCCAGTGTCTGAGACAGCGCTGGACTGCACTGTGGTTTCTTCTCCACCTTCGGACTTGGTTTCTAAGCTGGCGATTGTACTATACTCCCGAAAGACCAAAAGGCGAGGACTCTGTTCTCTCAGTTTCCATCATTTTGGAGGGGATCCGGAGAGCCACGGAGGCTCTCAGCGGCGCGGTGGAGAAACGCTGCGCCCCTCGCGCGCTGCCAGTGGGCACTCACACCTGCACTCACGCCAGCGGGGCTCCTTTCGGACACGCGGAGGCTGGGGAGCTCCTCCGGCCAGCGGGAGCGGGGGTGCAGGGCGGGGGCGGGGCGACGCGGAGGCTGGAGACCCGCCTCGGTTCCCCTCCCGGGGTAGCCGGAGATTGACAAAGCTCGTGCTGCCTTTCTAACCAATGAGCGCGTCCCAGGGCGGGCCCTAGCAGCGGCTCCTCTGGCTACTTAGAGTCCTTCGCGAGCCTGAGCGAAAGCAGAGCGCAGCCGGGATTGCCAGGTGTTGGTTCCGGGATTGCCGGATCTTTAGCCGGCACCGAAGGGCAGGCGCACGGAAACCGCGCCAGGCACCGCAGCGCACCGTCCCGTGCGGGGCAGAGCGGAGCTGCAGTCCCACGCGCCGCCCCAGGACCCGCTTCGCGCTTGCCCCCGCCGCCGCCGCCTCCGCAGCACCCATGGGGACCCGGCGACTTTAAAGGAGTTTGGGGTTTCGGGAGCTGGGAAATCACCGGTACGGAGAGGCGGCTTTGGTTGCCTTGGAAAAGGGTTTCTTCGTGGAATCGTTTAGCCCCTGTGCGGGGTAGGAGGGAGAAGAATCGTTTGTCTCAAAGTGGACCCCAGACCCTCTGGCACGCACACCCCGCGCTGGCTTCCCGGTTCTCCCCGGCCTCTTTGTTAGGTTGGTGTAGAGCGAGCAGCCTCGCCCTGGCGCAGCCCCACTGGCTCGGTTCAGGAGCTGGGAGAGAAGTATGGGGCAGAGTGCACCTTGCAGTGGGGGCAGGTGTGCCCAGCGGCTCCGGTGTACGTGCACCGGCGGGCGTGCAAAGCTGGGGCTGGAATTGTGTGTGGCTGCGAAGGTGGGAGTCCCGGCTAGTGTGCTGTCACTAGGGTTTGTCATTGTGTGTTTGTGTGTGTGTGTGCGTGTGTCCCAAAAGTGCACTAGCATGCCAGCGTCTGGACTTCCAACTGTGCGAAATGTTGCGGGTGTCTGAGGAGTATCTGCGAATGTGTCCGACGACCACCGTACGAGGCGCGATTAGCGGAGGGGTGCGACCTAGAGTAAAATTAGTAGGTGGGCTGCAGAGGGTGGGGACAGAAATCGGAGCGCCATTTGCTCCTGGCTCTAGGGCCTTTGGCGCCCCTTTTTCCAATACTGCCTTTCTCCAATTTTTTTTGGAGGGGGTGGGTGGTTCTATCGACCACGCGACCACCACCCACGCTGTCCGCCCCACTCCGCAACCCTCTGGCCTGCCTGTTTGTTTTTCGATTTTGTTTTTAGGTTTTGCTTGTGGGAGTTGCATCCGGCTTCGAGGGCTGGGTTGGAGGCTTTGTGTTCCTTTCCGCGTTGGTCCCGGACGGCGCTGGGGCTTCTGCACACCTCTCTCTGGTCTTGGGAAGGTCCAGGGGACTCGGCTGGAATTGGGACCCGGCGTGTGGGCGCGTGGGCTGGCGGGCGGGCGAGCAGCTTCCCCCCAGAGCTCTGGAAGCCCTGAGGAGAGGCGGCCAGACCCCGACCCTGCTTCTGAAGGCTTCTCTCTGTGCCCCCGCAGATCCCCGCTCCTGGCCCTCGCCCCGTCGCGTCATTGATGGGCAACCAACTGGACCGCATCACCCACCTCAACTACAGCGAGTTGCCCACCGGGGACCCGTCAGGGATCGAGAAGGACGAGCTGCGGGTCGGGGTCGCCTACTTCTTCTCGGATGAGGAGGAGGACTTGGACGAGCGTGGCCAGCCGGACAAGTTTGGTGTGAAGGCCCCTCCGGGCTGCCCCTCGGGCCCCGAGAGCCCCAGTCGCCACCACCACCACCTGCTGCGCCAGCTGGTCCTCAACGAGCCCCAGTGCTCTGCCTTCCGGGGCCAGGAATGCATCTTTTCCAAAGGGAGCGGCGGCCCGCAGGGCGCCGACCTGAGCGTCTACGCCGTCTCCGCGCTGCCGGCGCTCTGCGAGCCGGGCGACCTGCTGGAGCTGCTGTGGCTGCAGCCCGCGCCCGAGCCGCCCGCGCCCGCCCCGCACTGGGCCGTCTACGTGGGCGGCGGGCAGATCATCCACCTGCACCAGGGCGCCATCCGCCAGGACAGCCTGTACGAGGCGGGCGCGGCCAACGTGGGCCGCGTGGTGAATAGCTGGTACCGCTACCGCCCGCTGGTGGCCGAGCTGGTGGTGCAGAACGCCTGCGGCCACCTGGGTCTCAAGAGCGAGGAAATCTGCTGGACGAACTCGGAAAGCTTCGCCGCCTGGTGCCGCTTTGGCAAGAGGGAGTTCAAGGCCGGAGGGGAGGTGCCGGCCGGCACGCAGCCCCCGCAGCTGCAGTACTATCTCAAGGTGCACCTGGGGGAGAACAAGGTGCACACGGCCAGGTTCCACAGCCTCGAAGACCTCATCCGGGAGAAGCGCCGCATCGACGCCAGTGGCCGCCTGCGAGTCCTCCAGGAACTCGCCGACCTTGACCTCGTGGACGACAAGGAGTAGCTGCGCGCGCGCGCGCCGGGGAAGCGTCTGCCTGGCGGGCCTGTCTCCCTGCTCCCCGCTCCCTTCCCCTTCAGGCTCTCCGGCTTCCCAGTCGGCGATCCAAATGCTCGCCCCCCAGGCGTGCCCGCCACCGGTGGACTGGGCCCAGGCTTTACCCTCGCACCCCTCCGGCAAGTGGCAGGAAGTCGCAGGAACGGGTCCCGGTAGCTGGGAGGGTACTACTGTGCGCCCGGGCGCGCGCTCGCCTTGCTGAACTTCCCAGAGGGGTGGATGATTTGGGGGAAACCTGGAGTACAGTGAATGTTCCCAGGTGGAGACATAAGGGGGAGGAGGAGGAGGCAGGGTTAAGGGGAGCAGGAGCATAACCGCCTCCCCTCCAGTCCCTGGTGACTATCCCCTGGAGACGGGCCACCACTGCCCCAAAACCATGCTGACCCCCTGGGAGGTGATAATTAGTCTTCTGAGACAGCAGTACTGCAGCTGTATGGAGGAGTCCCCAGATTGCAGGATTTCCAAGAAATCGAACCTGCCCCTTGCGCACTTGTGAATAATTCCACCAGAAAGCACCTGGGTGCCCCTTGCGCACTTGTGAATAATTCCACCAGAAAGCGCCTGGGTGCTGAATTGTTCGAACACAGCTGGAGACTTTTCCAACGCCCCTGCCCCAGGGCTCCTGACCTTGTATCCTAGGCTCCAGGCTAAACTAGATAGTAGATGCTTCCCTTTCTACCCCGGAAAGCAAACGCCACTGCCCACCCACATTTGCTTGTGAGCTTCCCTCGCTGGCAGATGGGAAGCCTTCCCGGGTCCCTGGAGGAAAAGGGCACAGCTAATTTGGTGAAGAGAGCCAGTTCCACCGTCCCCACCCCCCACCCCACCTCCAATGGACACAGTTCACTTGGTGTCTGGAACTTGTATGTGTGGTGAAGCGCACTTAATGTTCTCAAGGCTAGATATCCCCCTCCTTGGGCGGCACTTCAAAAAGAGTCATATTTTTAATGGGCTTGGAGGAGGGGGTGGGGGTGGGGAAGACATGACAACATTCCAGTAACCAGCATTCTTACACCACCATAGCCAGTATATTTCCTTTGGCTTCTCCTTACATAGAAATCTTAGGAGGTGGGGAAGTGGGAATAAAGTTTTCAAAGGAGAGAGCAGTTTTCCAACTATGTCAACAATGCCTATCGTGTTGATGTCTTTATTGACCATTTTAGCAACATGCTAATAAAATTTCAAATTGAAATTTTTATTTTCATGGCTTTAATCCATGATGGTTTAAACACTGGGGGCCATTAAGAGTGGATTTAGCTAAACGCTTAGCTAACATTGTCTTTTCACTCTATTTTTTCTCAGCTCTTATGAGAACCCTGTTTTTGAATATTGTAGTTAGTTTTTTTCGTTGTTGTTGGCTTTCCTCAGCAGCCCTGGTAATGGTGGAGTTGCTAATCAGTGTGTATATTGTACTGAATTTCTGTCAGTTAAAAGGTTTACTGCTTTGGTGCAAATTGCTAGCAGGTTCCATTATTTTTCTGTTCCCCCTGTTGTATGCTAATACTGTTACATATTTGCCTTCCTCCCCCGTCCTCCCCCTCTGCCCCTTATCTACTTATAAATGATTCTAGAGTTAGTGGACATTTCCTCCGTGTCTTCAGTCAGTTACACAGTTCATTCCTGAAACCAGGAAAGAACGTGCAGGATCCGGACAAACGTGTTTTTCAAAGAACCAATGCTGGGCAAAGCCCCTCTCTTTGGCAAGGATTTACAAACTTCTCTCCCTGTACTGCAGCAGCAGCAGCCTGACTGATTGTTACTTGATTCCACACGTGTGACACCCCTACAGCATCTCCTTCCCTTTCAAGGGAATTTGTCCAATGATGGTGTTTAGCTAATTGTTGCAAAAGCAATTCCAGCTGTGATTTATTGGACAGCAAATATTATGGCCAAAGCCAGGTTCTTGGCATTTCACATATAATGCAATAAAAACTAGTCGAGGTTGACTGAGACGTGAAATGCCTCTTTTTCCATGGTAAACGATTCATTTCTGTTTTGTTTTGGGTTTTCATCCTAGATACATTCCTTGATCTTGGAACAAAAGGGCAGATTAATGAAATAAGAACTAAAGTATTTTTCTTAAGACTACTGAGTGATTTATTTTAAAAGTGCCAAATTCACATGCTTTCCCCAACCCCCAGCACATATGATAGCCACGTTTTGTAATATCTATCGTAACCTTTGCGTGTACAGAGAATTGAAAGTCATTTATTTCCCTAACCTATTCCTCTTTCAAATAACTGGATGACAGATCATGAACTAAAATTCTTTATTGTACTGACACACTCCATGTTCTTTACTTTGTATCTGACTGCCGTGTCTTGGCTCCCTGCTGTATTAAACCTCATTCAGCACTGATTCCAACAGGACTCTTTAACACTGTGACTCCCACCTCTCACTCACAGGGTACAGCTTCAGCAAAAGAAGTGAGTCACTCTCTAGAACACCTAGCACCAAGATGGATTCCTTCCATTGGCACGAAATTGTATAGCTTTCTTACTAAAAATGCCCACGAAAAAAGAGTGACTTAATCATTCCGTATTCCTAAAAATTTAGAAGTCAAAGTAGCCCTCATCACTATATTTGCCTTTTGAAAGTTGGATCAATGAGGAGCCTACTCCTACTCTCAGCCCAGTCCCCTACACACAGAGTAGATGGCTTCGGAGATGAAATCTTAATGGGAACGAGCGTCTCCAGAGTGGTTGATGGGTTGTACCTACCAAGCTGTTGGTTAACTTCCCCAACGTTGCCCCCATGGCATCACCTGGGCTCCCTCCATTTCGTGACGATGCTTGAAATCCACAGTAGTTTCAAAGCACTGTGTGACAGGCTAGAACATCAAATGCTGAAGGATGCCTCAATTTAATGACGACGCCTGATTTTACTCGATCTTCCCACATGTTGGTGATCTTTGGACTTTCGTGTCATAGTCGTGTTTCTATATGACAGACATTTCTTGTGAGTAACGACAATGTTCAGAAAAGCAGGTCACTGATGTTTATAAACTCACCAGTCTACCTGAGCCATCCGTCTACCCTGCAGTCTGAAAACAGCGCTTGCTTGATCAGTTATGCTAGATGGTGTGCTTCCAGTAGCCCAAGGGTTAAATGACCAACTCACCTGACAAATGGAGAAGGGGGAACTTTCGAAGAAGTTAAGCGTAGGTTACACAACCATAGGAGAGCAACCTAATTTTCTTTGATTCACATGCATCTCTGGGAGATTTTCTGCTTTTTCTGTCTTTTAAACAAATGAACAGTGTTCAGTTGGTGTTTGCCTTTCGATGAACATTTGTTACTTTGCTAAAGGGTGTGCTGGCCACTGCGCAGAGGTGCAGGCTTCTCCGTCTCTTGAAACACAGCTATGTTTTAAGAATGGCTATTCAAAACCCAGCCTGCTTTTTATTGACCATTACTAGGTATATGCAGAATGGAGTAAGTGTAAAGATACTTAGGCAAATATGCCTGTCCATAAGTATGCAAACACATACACCTTTCTACCTACAACTAGTAATGTTATTCAGAGACCTGTATCCATGTACCTAAACATATACACACACACACGCACAAAAGACTACTCATAAAAAATAGTGAGAGTGCCTTGATGTCTCAAAAGCAAAAGGAAACGACCTAAGGGTGAGAACAGAGTATAAGTCATGGAGATAGTAATGCTACACTGGTGGCTGTGTTTAAACAGTAGTTCTCAACCTGTGGGCCGTGACCCCTTTGGGGGTCAAATGGGCCTTTCATAAGAGTAGCAAAATTACAGTGATGAAGTAGCACCGAAAATAATGTTATGGTTGGGGGTCCCCACAACATGAGGAACTGTATGAAAGGTTGCGGCCTGAGGAAGGCCGAGAACCACTTGGTCTACATAACAAGGACGAGGGTATGAGCATTGAAATTAGTTTTAATCTCACTTTTAAGAGAATATGTTTCTGGGTTTTGCAAACGAAAGACACAGGATTCAAAGGAAAAATGTAAAGATTATGAAGTAATTGAAAAATAAGACCCAAGATGAAGTGGTGAAGTGGGGAGGTTATGAGGTAATCGAATAATAAGCTAATAAGCTTCCCAACTGGGGATTCCTGCTCTCTATTTTAACTGAAGACAGCAAGGGAAAGCTAAGATCTTATTTTTGCCAGTCTTTAATAATTTATCCTACCCCCCTTGATTTCAAAATCTATATGTAGTAGGTTTGCCTCATTTGAACTTGTATTACAAGAGATTTAAACTTTGAAGATGTTGTTGAGGGAAAGAGAGACAGTCTTCTCTGCCCTTGTGGTGAGGTTGGATTTTATGATGAGTGTGTCCGTTGGCAGAGCGCCCAGTTCTCCATGCTGTCGCTACATCCCGTTTCTGTGATGGCTGACAGCACAAGGCACACAGTAGGTGTTCAATTTAGAGCTCGGACATCTCTCCAGTCCAAATGGTTCTCACCATTATTTGATCATCAAGAAAAGCTGAAAGGCCACCGCTGGCCTTCTCTGTAAAAGTGAACTCAACAAAATATCTCTAACTGACCTGGTTGGGTGTTCCCACAACAGAAATCTCATGGAAATTCAGTTTATGAGATGGAAGGCTTATTTCAGCTAAGAGGCATTCTGAATATAATATTTCTTTCTAAAAAGATACAAGGGCAACAAGAACAAACCACATCAGACAGGAAAGGTGGGCCTTGTGCTGCTGTCGCTTGTTCAGAAAGGAAAGCAAACTAGTATTTCTGGTTCTCACCCTTCACAGCTTCATCTCTCATTCACCTCATGGAGAGAATTTTCTCACATGAAATCACAAGATTACTCTTCAGAAAGAAGCTTATTATTGAAGCCCTTGCTAAAAATTTTCCTCGGTATGTAGGGAAGTACTGACTGGAATGTGTGCTTAACTCTCTGAGAAAATTAAATTTGACGGAGCTTGGTCATGGGTGTTTTTTCTAAATAAACATGACTCATATTTTAAAATATCCCAAGAATGGTTATGCCCATTGACTTTCATAACCCAATTAGTTTTATGTGAATTGGAAATCTGAACTTAATTTTGTCCAAAGAGTAGATGTTTCTAAAATAGTAGGTGTAGAGAGCACCAATGTTCTGAGTTTCCTGTAAAATATAATTTTTCTCAAATTAATTTGAAAAATATTCAATGTTGAAAAAGAAAGAAAAAAATAATATTGTGAGGCTGCTGCTTATGTGCTTCCAAAGATGATTATTGTCACCAATCTACCTCGTCACAGTGGGGGAAATTGAAGACTCTAGAATAAGTGTATTGACATTGGCTTGGTTAACTAGAAGTCAGTGACAAGAGGAAGACTCAGTGACATGGGTCTGACACAGTGGCTGCAACAGTGGTTCACACAGTTAGTATTGTGGGCATGATGGAGGGACAGACAGTGTTTCATGTCCTGCTGCATAGGTTTCTATAAGTTGGAATCCACTTACAGACATGTAACGGCAACGAGAAGATGAGTCTTGTTATCAATGTGTGATATGATGTAGGCATTATATTTATGTCACAGCAGGGAACTTAAGGGGTTTTTATAATAAGCATACCGATACTTGCTTTAACAAATAAGTTGTTCTTAATTCAAACCCAGTTGTCTCTTGTACAACCCCACAACATGCAAGCACTTTATTTTGGGGCCAAGCCTACTATTTTCCTTATTTCATAAAGTCCAAGAGAATCAGCATATTTGTAGAGATTACACTAAGGATGATTTTGTAAATCAACTCCCAGTAGCATACCTTTTATTTCATCGTGCCTTCTGCTTCTGGGTAGAAGGGTCTGTCTGGGGTTCGAGCCAGCGGGAAACAGCACTCAGCGGTAGGGTGGCCCATATGTAGCAACTAAGAAGACAGATTGCTCAGACTTGAAATTCATAAAAACTATGATTTTTTTTTAGTGGCTATGCAGTGTTTGGGGCTTATTCATACTAAAAAGTATTCATTGTTTATCTGAAATGTAAGTGCAGGTGGGTGTTTTAGACTTTATCTGACAGCCCTATTCAGAACCCTGCCATCTCTAAAGGCCAGCACGCCTCTTGTTTTTCAGAGCTGACGAACTCGAGATGTATTCCTCATTCATGGCATGGAGAGCTCATCAGGTTGCGTATGTGTCCTTTAGGCCCTGGTCAGGTGTAGGCCTAGGAAGAGGCACACAGACCAAAAGCTTCAGCAACGAAAGTTCACACAACACTGAGTCAAGTTGGCTGTGAGTTGGAATGGGGATGGGCGTTCCCTGTGTGTCTACTTTTTGTGCCTTTTCATGATATCTTACAGAAGATGGTACCCTTTATCGGACAGCGGTATGAGGATACAATCAATAATTTCCTAGATGTAACTCTAGACACTTTATATGCCATTGGGTTGAATCCCATGTATCATTTTTCCCAATCTGAATCTTTACTTCACATTTGGCTGTTCCAATAGCTGCCTGACCTGGCCCTCTATGCAAACATTCAGCATCGGTGCTCTTTCTAACTACAAACTCCCTCGTCACAAGAGAAAGGCCAAGATGCTTTGCAAGGTAGGCAGGGTCCCGCATAGATTGAATCCTGTTACGTTAGAATCACACAGATGTTTTGCAGAACATGTATGCAGTCCAGGCTTTCATGACTCTTCTGGTCATTGTCAGGGGCCATTGAGTCGATTCAGACTCACAGTGACCCTGTGCGCAACAGAACAAAACACTGCCCTGACACTGCCAGGCACACAGCTGTTCTTATGCGTGTCCCCATTGCTGCAGCCACGGCTTCGATGCATTTCATCGCAGGTCTTTCGCTGGCCTCCACTCAACCGAGCCTGGTGTCCGCCTCCAGGTAGTAGTGTCTCCTGACCACATGTCCCAGTACAGGAGAAGACATCTTGCCACCCTTACCTATAAAGGGCATTCTGGATATAATTTTTCCAGGACAGTTTTGTTTGTCAGGGACTTCCAATATTCTTTACCAGCACCATCATCCGGATGCATCGATTCTTCTTCAATCTTTCTTGTTCAACATCCAACTTTTATATGGTTATGGTGGCATTGAAAATGCCATGGCTGGAGACAGGTGCACCTTCCTCCTCAAAGTAATATCTTTGCTTTTCAACACTTCAAAGAGGTCTTGGGCAGCATATTCACACAATGTAAGGCCCCCACTTTTTAGGCTCTCCTTAACCTAATTGCCTTTCTTGTTTCTTTTTTAAAAAATATTTTATTAGGGACTCATATAACTCTTGTCACCCTCCATACATATACATACATCAATTGTATAAAGCACATCTGTAAATTCTTTGCCCTAATCATTTTCAAAGCATTTCTTGTTTCTTAAAAGACAAACCTGTATCCACCATTCCTTCATCATATCCTTCCTGGTTACGCTCTAGTGTGGCTTTAGTAATTTTTTTTTCATGTGTTATTCTTTGTTTACACTTCCACCATCTTTCCCGGCCTTCTTCTACAAAGATAGTTGGCATGTGTGTGTGTCTCGCCCCAGTCTCAGGTCTGTTCGGGGAAGACTGTCTCTGCCACCCATTTTTACAGTTTCAAACTCTGTCACCTGAAATATGTGCTCCATGGAGTTAGCTGAGTGATGTGGAGAAGCGGAAGGGGAAGAAGGGGCAGCTGTAGCTCCAATGAATGGGAGCAGTGTTCTGCGCATGATCTCCCTCTTCGAATCAAGCCATGCAGGGATGCGCTCTACATGATTCTCCACAAGAACCACACAGTAGAAAATTAGTTCCTGCTCCATCGAGAAGCTGGAATCATGAGAAATTTACACTGCATTTTATTTCAGCACAAACGATAGGTACTGTGCCATAAGTCGTTTGAGAATGTTCTCTGGCCTGACTACACCGGTACAAAAATGTCTTCATGAATAATGTTAGGAGTTTTATTTCTATGGAAATATAGAATTTTCTGCTCTTGGTAAGTTGATTTAATTTCTGACTAGGTGAGATAGCTTTACGAGTTGAAAATTTAGAAGGCAGCTGGGGTTTTTACTTCTTTTAAGAAGTCAGGTGAGACACTTTCTAGATGCGCCACGTTAGCCTAAACTGCGGGACTCAGGGCAGAAAGTCCGAGGGAAACGAAGTCCCATGGCCTTTGGGGGAGTAAGATCTCTCCCATCAGCTGCTGTTGCTTGCTGCTGTCCGGTTGGCTCCAGCGCATGATAACCCCCTGTGCGCAGAGCAGAACTGCGCCGTGCGGTTTCGAGGCTGTAAATGACCAGAAGCAGAGCACTGTGGCTCTTATCTAATGTGTCCCTGGGATTTGAACCAAGCTTCTCAACGTTTAACCATTTGAATCACTGAGGGACTCTCCTAATCATACGAGTAAGCAAACACCTATGGCAAGTGTGGAAGAGAGAGACAAATAAACAAACACCTTTTAGGACATTCTAGAAGGGGGAACCAAAGGAAAGAGAGCTCCTTTGATGGATGCCATTTGGACCGCTGGCAGGGCTGAAAAGCTAGAGTAATTTGAAATGCAATTGAGCAATAAAAATGTAACTAGTGTCTTATAAATATATATATGCTTTCATATTTGACCATTTCCCTGGAATTCTAGGCGAATCACCCCACATTTTTTAGGGAGTTATTAATTTCTTAACACCTATGGACATTTAAGAACATGTGTTAGATAGGGCTCTCTAGAGAAACAAAACCAGGACACTTATGATTTTATATATAAGCAGATAGATACATACAGCACAAAAGACTAGAACAGCTAGTTAGTCTACACAGCAGTACAGAGGGCTCAGTTCAACTCACTTCCATGGAACAGTTAATCTACTAGCAGTCCTTCAACTCACAGGACTGCTGGGCCCAAGGTCAAGGGAGCAGACAGCTGAGTCTTCCATAGAGCAGTGCAGACAGCCTGGCCACAGGCAGCAAACAGCAGGGAAGGTCACCAACAGTCAGCCAGATGTCAGGATCCGACAGCCCCAAGCTCAAGTGATGTATACACTCTAGTGTGGCCAAGCAGGTCTCGAAGGAACCTCAAGTTCTAGTAACATGATCCATGCGTTGGGTGTGGGCAGTGTGGAAGACAACTAGCTAAGGCAGTTGCACAGCTGGTCTGATAGAGAGAAAGAGAGAGAGAGAGAGAGAGAGAGAGAGAGAGAGAGAGAGAGAGAGAGAGAGAGAGAGAGCTTGCCTAGCCATTTATCTCATTGCCCTCGAATCAAACTGTGACCTTATTAATCCCACATGTTCGTATTGGTCAGGTTGGCACAATAAAACTACCTATCACAGAAGAGGTATTTTAATTTGAGATCTCTTGTACCATAATATCCTGTTGAGTAAAAAGTGATAAAATTCAAGAATTAACTATTTATTTAGAATAAAATATTACTACTCATGGAGTAAATGAGTTCTCTGTAAATGAGTTCTCATAAAATATGCTCTTACCTCTAGAGAAATTTCCATTGTGTAGTCTAACCCTTTTATTTTCAGGATTCAGTGTCCCTGGTGTAGACCTGCTTTATTTATGCCTAACTCTCTGAGCAGAGTCTACACAGGGAGTTGGAATTAGAGGTAGTTACTCCATTCTCTAAAGACCAACAAAGTAAATGCTCTAAAATGCAGATAGAATCTGCTCATCAGGCATCGTAAAAACCTCTAAGAGCTTTCTGTCGCTTACTTAATAAACTCCAGGCTCCTCAGCAGGATTGAAGTTTTGACTGGTTTTCCCTCTGGTTTCTGAATTCCACTTCCTGCCCTCTCACCAAACATTCTGACTGTGACTCATCCACTGGGCCACCTCCTTTTCTCTAAAGCCCATGCAATCATACGCTTTTGTTTACATGCTCTCATCAGTGAGGTGTTTCTTCTCCTTGGCCACATGTCTGCAGAGCCTGCCTCAGCTCCAGACATGATGTCCTCTCCCTAGAGACACTGCTATAGAGGACATCCCTGAAGATACAGTTTGGGGAGAGTGGCCTATGACTCACTGACATGGTGGCAAACCAAGAGGGAAGTGCAACAGGCCAGTGGTGGGAACAAAGCCACAGAGTCCCTGAAGAATCCCGATGGTAGACTTCTGACTTGGGGGGCAGCCCTTGGCACCTCATCTGAACTTGTTGGGACCAAAATGAAGGTCTAAAGGTGTATGGGGGACACTCCACTGCTCCATCTCTTTGGGGACAGCAATGGGGATTGTAGGATGCAAGCCTTTTGGACAAGAATGCTGAAGTTGAAAAGGGTGTATATATTGTTAGGCAAGTGGATCCCAGGGCATGGGACTCCAAAGAAAAGGGTATGGAACGGATGCATTGTACCATATCTTTCTCGCTATTGAACAGAGAGGTGGCCATCTACTCTGGGTTAGGATCCCTGTTAGGAACTGTTTGTATGGTCTTCTTCTCTCTGCTTAGGGTGTTTGTACAAGATAGACAGGATAAGCAATCCTAAGGACTGATGGTTCCAGGTGGGCATGGGAGGGCTGAGGAGGGGGGAGGTGAGTAATGAGCCAATAATGATAGGGACAGGGGAATCAGAAGGATTCTAAAATTGATGGCAAGGAGGGTGTAGCTTCTCTGGTCATAACTGATCAAGCAAATTGTATCTGAGAGGAATGCCTAAGAGGTGAACAATGGGTAAACATCATACTGAGCAGAAGAGAAGAAAAAGGAAAAAGAGGAAAGAAAAAATATATCTACAGGTATATATAGATAGATATAGATACGTATATAGGTAAATATATAAATCTAGGCATATTTGTTTATATATGTGCATATATATGTAAATACAACAAGGAAGCAGATAGACATTGGGGTTCTATTTAAATCTTACCTAAGTACAGGACGGTTTGTTCTAATAATGTGGCAATGTACGATACTCACTTTCCTGATGCGATCCCTGAAGAGAAAATGAGTGGATGAGCAATTGTGGGTGAAGAAAACTGATGATGCCCAGCATGGGACCCCAAAGGGTAGAGAAGGGGGAGTGGCAGGCCTGATGGGAAATGATCAAGGGTAAGGTTGCTTAGAGAAGAGGTATACTCTAGCCCAGGTGGCGATGAAGCATGGTAGTAGGGCAGGAGGAAGGTCAAGGGAGATGGAGGAAAGAGCTAGGAGTCAAAGGGCATTCATGGAGGTCTAGACAAAGACATGTACATGCAAATATATATAGGAGGTTGGGGAAATAGATCTTTGTGTCGATATTTATAGGTCAAGTATTAAGGTGGCGGAAGGACCTTGGGCCTCTACTCAAACACTCCCTCTATGCATGAATACCTTCTTTTATTAAATTGGAACTCTATGATGCTCACTCTCCCGACACAACGGCTGGAGCCAAAGTGGGTGAACAAGTAAATGTGGTGAAGAAAGCTGATGGTGCCCGGCTATCAAAAGAGATAGTGACTGGGGTCTTAAAGGCTTGAAGATAAACAAGCGGCCATCTAGCTCAGAAGCAACAAAGTCCACATGGAAGAACACACCAGCCTGTGTGATCGAGTGGTCCCAAAGGGATCAGTTACCAGGCATCAAAGAACAAAAAATCATATCATAGACTACACACCTCCATGATAGGATCGCTGAAGACAAATGGGTGCACAAGCAAATGTGGTGAAGAAAGCTGATGGTGCCCGGCTATCAAAAGAGATAGTGTCTGGGGTCTTAAAGGATTGAAGGTGAACAAGCGGCCATCTCGCTCAGAAACAAATAAGCCCACATGGAAGAAGCACACCGGCCAGTGCGATCATGAGGTGCCCAAGGGACCAGATATAAGGCATCATGCAAAAAAAAAAAGATATAAGTGTGTGTATGTATGTGTATATATGTGTATATGTATATATGTATGTATATGTATGTATATATATCATATTAAATGAAGGGGGAAGTGCAGAGTGGAGACCCAAGGCCCAAGTGTCGACCAATGGAGATCCCCTCATAGAGGGGTTTAGGAGAGGAGATGGGTTAACTAGGGTGTGAGGTAGTATCGATGAAGAACACAGCTTTCCCCCAGATCCTGGATGCTTCCTCCCCCCAACTACCATGATCCGAATTCTACCTTGCAGGGCTGGATAGGACAGAGGCTGTACACTGGTACATATGAGGGTTGGAGGTACAGGGAATCCAGGGTGGATGATACCTTCAGGACCAAGGGCGTGAGGGACGATGCTGGGAGAGTGGAGGGTGAGTGGGTTGGAAAGGGGGAACTGATTACAAGGAGCCACATGTGACCTCTTCTCTGGGAGAGGGACAGCAGAGAAGGGGGGAAGGGAGACCCCGAATAGGGCAAGATATGACAAAATAACGAGGTATAAATTACCAAGGGCATATGAGGGAGGGGGGAAAGGGGAGGGAGGGGGGAAAAAAAAGAGGACCTGATGCAAGGGGCTTAAGTGGAGAGCAAATGCCTTGAGAATGATTGGGGCAGGGAATGTATGGATGTGCTTTATACAATTGATGTATGTATATGTATGGATTGTGGTAAGAGTTGTTGGAGTCCCTAATAAAATGTAAAAGAAGAAAAGAGAAAAAAAATGATTAGGGCAAAGACTGTACAGATGTGCTTTATACAATTGATGTATGTATATGTATGAACTGTGAAAAGAATTGTATCAGCCCCAATAAATTGTTAAAAAAAAAAGAAAGGTATAGCATCTTATGAGAAGATAATTAAAACATTTATTGAAAGAGAATAAAAGTAGACTTGAGTGAATAGAAAAAAAAAAAGAAACAAAATTTTGACACTTAGAAATGTCTTGATTGTTTCCTGAAGCTCTAGCTATATCTGAGAATGGAACTTCTAATCAGACTTTGAAGACCAAGCCCACTGCCATGGAGTTGAGGTGGGTAGAACTGCCCCTGTGAGTTTCTGAGACTGTAAAAAAAAAAAAAAAGATAAAATGTCGTATGAGTCCCTAATAAAATGTAAAAGAAGAAAAAAAAAAAAGATAAAATGTCTGGGGGTTTAAGGGCTTTTAGTTAAACAAGTGCCCATCGAGCAGGGAAGCAACAAAACCCACATGGAAAAAGCACACCAGCCTGTGTGATCATGAGGTGTTGACAGGAAGAGGCCTTTGAAGTTCCAAAGCAAGCAACCAAATCGACCTGAAGGGGCACGGCTGTTGCAGAGACTCCACATCCACCTGCAAGAGAACTGAACAGCCCCTCTCGGAAGGGCCCCTCTGAAGGGATAAGTCCCTCAGCCCTGATGAACCACATAACTATCCTCTAGTTCTTTAATAGTTCCTCCTCTTACTATTATGGTTTTTATTTGTTTTACCTCATTACTCATGTTAGATTTGTGTATGTTCATTTGTATATTTAACATCATTGGATACATGAAAGCCAAAATAGATAACCCTTCAGAAACAGTGGTGGGAATAATGGCTCCCTGAAGGTACGGAAAGGTTGTGGGGAGAAGAAGGGGAAGAGGAATGTGATAGCACTGGTGACTATAACCCCACTGGAGGGGAGTGAAGAACAGAATTGCAGGCAAATGGCTATATTGGATGGTGTAAGATACAGTTAAACAAACAAACACACACAAACACGTACATTCAGAGATGTTCCTGGAGGGTTCAGTTGGGGAGGAAAAGGATGGAGGGGAGCTGATAGCAAAGAGTTTGAGGAAAAGAAAAGGTTTGAATTTGTGGTGGTAATTGCACAATAAGGCTTGATAAGCTTGGACTATGGGATGTTATGATACGTGAAGGCCTCCCAATAAAATGATTAATTAAAAAAAACTCGCTCCTCTGTTAGGACCGATTCACATATCAACTGTCCTGTGAAACCAGCCCTTCATCTGCAGCCTCCTTTCCCTCAGTAATAACAACAGGTAGCCCTCCCAGAGCTCCTGAAGCTCTTTATCCAAACCTTTAACATTCACTCCATCCTTTTAATATTCAGCCTCAAATTTATAAAGAACACATTATTAATGTTCATGAGAACCCGATTACCATCTTAAAAGGGTTTTAATCTTGATACCAGGGTTTTGGCATTTTGATCTTTGGCTCTTTAACAGCTAGTATCTGGTACTTATAAGATTTTCAGCCAATGCTGATGGAATTCAATTCAATTCATTTGAACCAAGAACAACTTTAATTAATACTCAGGTGTGCAATTAACTCCTTAAATATCATTGGGTCTCTAGGTAAACCTTTGTTTTGGTAGTGTGTGGAAATATGAATAAAGTTGTCTAGACTTCAACAACTCCATCTTGTGAAAGCAACAGACACACTATTAGCTGCAATTCACTATGACCTTGAATTGTTTATGGAATCAGTTAGCAATCACTGCCAAGTTGATGCTCCCTGGTGGCAATACCTTGCTTAGCAGAATAGTTGCACTCCATGGGGTTTGCGATAGCTGATTCTCCTCTGAAGCGCTTCTGGGTGGACTCGAACCAACAGCCACTGAGGACTTGAACATCTGCACACAAATCAGGCCAAGTCGAATCCAACTCATAGCAACCCTAAAAGAGTGGCAGTAGGACCTATTAGGTTTTTAAAACTTATTTTTATTGGGTGCTCTTATCAAAATCCATACATATAGCCATTGTGTTAAACACATCTGGACATATGTCATCATCATCTTTTCCAAAACATTTTCTTTCTACTTGAGTGCCTCACATCAGCTCCTCATTTTTCCCTTTCTTTCCCCCACCCTCCCTCCCCCATGTCCCCTTGATAATTTATAAACTGTCATTTATTTTTTTCATGTCTTACACTAACCATTGTCTCATTTCACCCCCCCTTCTGTCCATTCCCCTGGTTGAGAGTGGGGTGGGGTTGCAATATGTGAATCATTGCTATCAGTTTCCCCTTACCCCCTCCACTCCCCCCCCACTAACCTTACCCTCCTAGTATTACTGTTCCCCTTATTGGACCAGAACATGTATATTGGTACAGATAAGAGCTCGCAGCACAGGGAATCCAGAACAGCTAAACCTCTCACGACTAATAAGGAGAATGCCCATTAGGTTTTTTTTTTTTCTTCTTTTACATTTTATTAGGGACTCATACAACTCTTACCACAATCCATACATATACATACATCAATTGTATAAAGCACATCCATACATTCCCTGCCCCAATCATTCTCAAGGCATTTGCTCTCCACTTAAGCCCCTTGCATCAGGTCCTCTTTTTTTCCCCCTCCTCCCTCCCCTTTCCCCGCTCCCTCATATGCCCTTGGTAATTTATACATCGTTGTTTTGTCATATCTTGCCCTATCCGGAGTCTCCCTTCCCCCCTTCTCTGCTGTCCCTTTCCCAGGGAAGAGGTCACATGTGGATCCTTGTAATCAGTTCCCCCTTTCCAACCCACTCACCCTCCACTCTCCCAGCATCGTCCCTCACACCCTTGGTCCTGAAGGTATCATCCACCCTGGATTCCCTGTACCTCCAACCCTCGTATGCACCAGTGTACAGCCTCTGTCCTATCCAGCCCTGCAAGGTAGAATTCGGATCATGGTAGTTAGGGGGAGGAAGCATCCAGGATCCGGGGGAAAGCTGTGTTCTTCATCGATACTACCTCACACCATAATTAACCCATCTCCTCTCCTAAACCCCTCTATGAGGGGATCTCCATTGGTCGACACTTGGGCCTTGGGTCTCCACTCTGCACTTCCCCCTTCATTTAATATGATATATATATACATACATATACATACATATACATACATATATACATATACACATATATACACATACATACACACACTTATATCTTTTTTTTTTTTGCATGATGCCTTATACCTGGTCCCTTGGGCACAAAGGAGATAGTGTCTGGGGTCTTAAAGGCTTGAAGGTGAACAAGCGGCCATCTAGCTCAGAAGCAAATAAGCCCACATGGAAGAAGCACACCGGCCAGTGCGATCACGAGGTGCCCATTAGGTTTTGAAGGCTGTGTGTTCATGGAAGCAACTTGCTAAACTTTCTGCTTGGAAGCTTTGGTGGCTTTATGCTGCCAACCTTTTGTTTATCAAGGAGCCTTGGTGGGTGTTGAGTTGGGCTGCCCACTGAAAGGTCAGCAGTTCGAAACCACCCATTGCTCTTCAGGTGAATGAGGACAGGCTTTCTACTCCCATACGGTCCTGGACTCCCACAGGGGCAGTTCTACCCTGTCCTGTAAGGTCGCTATCAGTCAGAATCGACTCTGTGGTCATGAATTGTTTGCCAGCCAACCACATTAAACCGCGTACCTCTAGGTGCACATCCATACAAGGAGTGCTATCCGCCACCGGTCTCTTGCTGGTTGTTGTGAAGTCAAATCCCATGCAGGGGCCCCAGGCGGGCAGGGTGGGACTGTTCCGGAGGGTGTGCAAGGCTGTGACCTTCAGAGGCAGATCACCAGAGCTGTCTGAGTCCTCACCCTCACCGGCAACTTTTCCATAAGTGCTTGATCCTTATTTGCCTCCCCGGGGACTCCTGATGTGTCATCCACTGCACTGAGTCAATTCTAACTCATATGGACCCAGCACTACAGAGTAGAACTCTCCCTTTGGATTGCAGGGCTGTCAATCTTTACCGGGGCAGAAAGCCTCCTCATTTCCTGCAGCTAGCTGGTGGTTTCAAACTCCTAACCTTGCAGTTGGTAGCACAATGCTTAATCATTTTCACCACTAGGACTTCTTTTTTTTTTAACTACGTTTATTGGGGCTCTTACATCTCTTATCACAATCCTTATATTCATCCAGTGTGTCAAGCACACTTGCACATAGGCCACCATCATCATTTTAAAAGCATTCTCTTCCTACTTGAACCCCTGATATCAGGTCCTCATTTTTTTACCTTCCCTTCCTCACAAACCCTCGATAAGTTATAGATTACTTTTTCCATATCTTACATCCTCCTCTGTCATCCCTCACCCACTTTTCCGTTATTTGTCCTCCTGAGAGGGGGTTCTAGGTTGATCCTTGTGATTGATTCCTCTTTTCTCCCCCACCGTCCCTAATCCTCCTGGTACTTCTATTCTCATTGTTGACCTTGAAGGGTTTATCTGCCCTGGATTCCCTGTGTTTCAGGCTCTTATCTGTAGCAGTATGCATGCTCTGGTCTAATCTGACTTGTAAGTGAGAACTGATGTCATGATGGTGGGAGGAAGAAGCAGCAAAGAGCTAGAAGAAAGTTGTGTGTTTCATCAGTGTTATACTGCACCCTGACTGGCTCATCTCTTCCCTGTGACCCCTTTGTGAGGGGATGTCCAATTGTCTACAGATGGGCATTAGATCTCCACTCCATGCCCTTCCCCATGTCATTACTGAGATACAATTTCTTAAAAAATGAGAGCAAACCACACAAAAATATGCCCCCCACCCAAAATCAAAAAAACATACTTAAAATTATATATCTCTTTTGAGAAATGAAAGTCATCAACTGGTACACAGGTTCTGAATGATGTTTTATTAATAGTTGAAAATGGAAAACAACACAAAGAAGTGTTTTACATATTTTGTAAATATAATGTACTGATTTTTGTCAGTTTTACAAAAAAGGCTCATTTTAGCAGGCACAGTCTAAATATGTTAAAAATGCTTTTTGCGTTTACTGAAATTGGCAAGTTGTTAGGAGTTAATTTACCAATTAATTCATTTTTCCAGTACATCTTAGAAGACAAGATCTCTGATAGATAAAGTGGTTACCTACCTAAGATTCAGTTCACAAGTTTAGGGGAAGTTCACTAACAGGAAGCTATACAAAGATAAGGATTTCTGGGCGTGGACTTGGCCCTAGGCACTGATGACCAGAGGGAGAGAGCTCTGTCAGGAAGAGGGATCATGAAGCCCAAAGACAGAAGAATCAGGCCTCCTGATGGAGGGCAATGGGAACTGTAGATGGGGAGTCACTTAAGTAACAGCAGGTGTGAGAGCGCTGATGAGATCAAGTAAGTAAAGTGCTTCAAGTCCAAGGTGGAATTTATAGCTGATGTGGAGCTACTGCCACGATGAAACCAGGATGGCTCACAGTCTACATAAATATTTCAGTGATAAAGTATGTTCTATTTAATTTAAACATGGCCCTGTGGGGGAGAGGAGTAAATAAATCTATTCTCTTTGACAATCATCTCTCAAAACAGGAAATAGAATTTCTTTGAAAGTGTATCAGGTTGCATTCTCTAGAAATGCAAACCCCATGACATTTGTGCGTGTTGTATAAAGAAAGAGATATATATCAAGAAACGGCTTACACATTTGTAGAACTAGGTGAAGCTAGTCCACTTCAGGTAGGCTTCTCCTGGCTTATGGAAGCTGATGAACAGGAAGCAGGATTGCAAAGCCGAGCCAGCAGAGGAAATGTGTATCTGAAGTTGCTCAAATGCATCCACCCTCGGTCATCCACTGACAGCTCCTGCGATGGGCAGGCCACGGAACAGAAGATGGAGGAACCAGAAGCAAGATTCAGCTCCAGCAGAAGGTGAAGGACCAAAGAGGAGTCCATTGTACTCCTTCTCTGCGTTTTACACAAAAGGCCACACCCCCAAGGATGGGTCATCCATCAGGCTGGGTCAGGGCTGGTAGGTTGGGCTCCATCCCTGCGGTTACCCAGTAATGTCTAGTTGACATAAACCCTAACCAGCACAGAAGGAACATCTTTCTAAGCTTTTTGCCTAATTCACAACCCTGAATTGACTCCTGTGTTTCCAATGGCCTTTGACTCAAAGGACTGAATTTCTAGTGTCTCTAATAACTGTAGTTCATTCCTCGTGAGTGTTGGCATACCATCCAAGCAAAGTTTTGTTTTCCTTTTTATTGGAAGCTAATTTTCTTTAAAAAGCAGAAAGTCCAGAGTATACACAAAGATGACGACGGTAGCCAAAATTCCCCGGCATACATGTGGCAGGGTCTGGAATGCCAGCCATTCTTTTAGTTTGAATCGCACGCTAATGAACACCAAGGAAGCATCAGCTGACTTTATGCATTTATCGTAATAAGGCTGTGAAAGCCGTCCATTTACACTACATATAAAAATCTTCTTGTCTTTTAAAAATGCTAGACAGAATATTTTAATAAATTAAATTTGACTGCCTGTCAAATCTGTCAAATTGACAAGATCCCTCAAGGAGTATTGCTGATATTGGAGTTCTCTTTGTCCAATAGGGTTACATTCAGAATTTAATATAGGCTGCTTAGAGGTGGAATCTATCCATCAGAGTAATTTAGAGTAACAAATACTAACATATTCTAATTCTCCATCCTTAAAAGGTCAGAGTAACTGCTGATTTCTTTTGAAAACCCTTTTAGCACCCACAGAGTTTCTTATTTGTTAGATTTGTTAATAATAATGAAATGATTTAAGGAGCCAAGTAAGTCCGTATCATCGGTAAAAGAACCATGGTCATTTTCTGGGAGACATATACCTTACATAAGCTATTGCCAAGGGGGGGGGGGAATAATGGAAAGTGCATATTCTTAAAATAAAATGTTTAAAAAATACCTTAATCATACATTTAGGACAGATTTAGAATTATATTTAATACTGATTTCCCTTGTCCTATCTCTTTTTGAAAAGTGTCATCAGGCTGTGGCTGGAGCGCTTCACCTAACCACCAACCCAGTCCTGGTCAGGTCTTACAAGCCCCACCGCATGGTCGGAAACACCATGGATCGGCATGGGCGAATATACAAATATGCATTTAGTAGAATACGAGATTAATTGCTCTGGTCCCAGGCAATACATTTCTCTCTTTCACATGCAATTTTTCCTGCAATAACTAAACAATTCCTTCTCATATTTTCTCCCAGTGGAAAATCTATCGGATGCTCCCAATTAATATGTGGGAGAATTGTACTAAACCCCTGACAGCAGTTGATCAACACCAATAAACTCCTAATTTGTCAGAGTTATGGCTGCCCTGGTGTCATGGAGGGCTAAGCATGGGCTTCAAACCACAAGGTCAGCTGATCAAAACCACTAGCAGTGCCCATAAGGATTACTGAAACCAAACCCACTGCTATCAAGTCAGTATGAACTCATTTTGACCCTATGTGGGATTCCTGAGACTGCAGAATTTTATAGCAATAGACCATTACAACTTCAAAAGTCTGATCAGGTAGTTTTATTCTGTTCTATACATTTGCTGTGAGTTGTAATTCACTTTATGGTAGTTGGATTTTTGTTTGTTTGTTATTTGTTTGCTTGATTGTCTATTTTTTTAAAAAAGAGAAATAGGCATTAGAATATCAGAAAATGTAAACACATTCAAACTCTGGACCAAGGATTATTCATCTACTAATCACTTATTTTCTTGCTCAGATCCACATCTAAAAGACAAAATTTAATTAAACTTCAATTGTTTTTCTTCCAGAATTTCAGAAACATAGCAGGACCCATTGGCTAGTATTTGAGGCTGAGCCTGTTACCACAGGTCCAAGATAGTCCTCAGAGGGCTTCTCATTTATTCCTCAATAAATATCATCTGGCTTATTGTGTTTAGGGAAAATACTTTTAGAAAATGGTTCGGACAAGGGAAATCAGTATGTAATATAATTTGACTTCTGTCCTAAATGTATGATTAAAACATTTTTAAAGGGCAAGCAATTTCAATGAATTTTTTTTTGGCAATAACCGGCACTAAACGTTGGAGAAAAAGAATTTTAAAAAGAATGCCTTCATAGTTACTGGTCAGCTTAACAGCAGGATAATAGAGTCAGCCTGCACAGATCTGACTGAAAGATGTATTTGCATATGTACAGAAGCCTATTAAAGTTAGCTGGGAGAACACCGCCATTAGAAGCTGCAGAGAATTGTTTATCCATGGCCAGTCTCACGAAAGGATATCTCATGACTTAATTCATGGCATTTCCATTTCAGAATGAGATTACTAACTCCTCATGGACCATGAACTCATTAGAGATTGAAAAAAACCTGAAAGAGAGAGAGAGAGAGAACTCAGTAAATAAATCATCTAAGAAACAGATAAGTCACTGCCACAGAGCGCACCCAACTCCCCTTGCTGTGTTGGTTCAGTGCCCTGGAGTCAGTGCTGACTCAGGAGGCCTCCTGCACAGCAGAAACTAGCACTAGCCTGTCCCGTGCCATCTTCACAATGGCTCCTTGAGTCCAAACTCCAACTCATAGCAGCCCTATGTGGTGTTTCTGAGGTTCGACACTTTATGGGAGAGGATAGCCTCATCTTTCCCAGTGGGAGCAGCTGGTGGATTTGAACCGCTGACTTTGTAGCTAACAGCCCAATGCTTATCCAACAGTGCCACCAATGGTGTTTCTGCCTATATGCTCTTGGACAAATCACTGCCCTGGGTCTCAGTTCCCTCTTGTCCTTCAAAGAGGAGGTGGTGAAACGTAACTTAAGGGGCTCACATGGCTTCAATTAAATAGTATCAGTGGAATTGTCTAACCACAGTGTTATGCCCACAACAAGGAATCAACAGACATCAGATGAATCTAAGATAAGGCACTAAGTGAATTGTGTTTTTCTTTACCACTGGGATTATGAATTTTAAAATTCTTGAATGGTTTGTCGCTTGATTCATAACTAGCAAAATTGCAGTGATGAAACAGCAATGAAAACAATTTTATGATTGGGGGGTCACCACAACATGAGGAACTGTATCAAAGGGGCACGGCATTAGAAGGCTGAGAAGCACTGGATTGGAGGTTAGTCCCGTGTTATTTCAGCAGAACCATAAGCTAATGTACCACAGGAGGGAAATGAGGATCCGGACAAGCCATAAGGAGGCTTGATATATTGTTTAAATTGTTAGGTACAAAACAGTGACCATCTATATAAACTCCCACCTAATTCACTATAAAATGCTTTTGGGGGGAAACATCTGTTTAAAGTAAAGAACAACTAAAATTTTATTAGAGATTCTCTGAAGATGATTTTCTAAAATAAAACAGGCTCTGCCCTATTAAAAGAAGCACAAACATGTTCTTCAAATAGTTTGCTCAATCACTGCCTCCAACCTGTGTCTGATAAAGAGCACCCACCCATGACTGCTTTCCTCCTGGTTCAAGAATTTCCCAGCCATTACCGCGCCGCCCACCCACCATATGAAAGCTTTCCCCTTCCACCCCCTGCTTCTGATAGGCTGCAAAATACTGTGGTTAACTCGGCTGTTCTTTACGCTCTGCTGCATGGCCTGTCTCCGGTTCATATTGGACAGGGATCGAATGCCAATGATTTTCTGCTTAAAAGGCTGTGTGCTTATTTGTAAATGTGTTCACCAAATTTTAAAAGAGAGAGGATATTGTTACACATAATGTACTTGTTATATATAATTACACATAATATCAATTTCTTCTTCGGTGTTGTACCCATTTCATTAGTGTAGTAGGTCTTAATATTTGGTTCTAGGACCTCTTTATGCCCTTATTGGGGAGTCCAATGAATATTTGTCTATATTCATTTTATCTACCAATATGTGCCACAATAGAATGAAAACTTCTATATGTAAAACTGCTTATTAATTAAAACATCAAAAATATTAATAATACCATGAATAATAATAGTTGAATTCAAATAGTTTTGCCTCCAAAATTAAAATAGTTACTGAAAACGAAGGGATCATTTTACATGTTCCAAAATATCTTTAGTGCCTAATTTAATAAAGCACCACTGGTTTCTCTTGTCTGCTGTTGCATTCAGTCTTCGATCTCTTCTCACATCACACATGATGCAACCTCTGGAAACACTTCCATACACATATGTAAAAGAATAACATCTTAAAATCATGAAAACAGATTGTGCCTTGCCCCGAAAGGATATCCTGAAAGGAAAGCCCAGGCTCCAGGATGATACTTTGAAAGACACTTTGAATCTTGCTTAGTTTTGGAAGAGACTTTCAACTGGCTACTTCCAGTATCCCTACTCAAGACAGCCATCTCCCGAGTTATCAAACTGATAAATTAAAAATGTAATTGCCATAGGAACAAGGAGTCACCAGTGCATTTTCAGAATAATTAAAAAGATATATCTCTCATCATTCACCAAGTCTAGTTCCTTCCTTGTCACTGGTAAAGTCAGTGGTCAGTATAAGATATGAAAATAATAATAATTTATCAAAGGGTCATGAGGGTGGAGGCAGGAGGAGGGAGGGAAAAAGAGGAGCTGATCCCAAGGGCTCATATAGAAAGTAAATATTTAGAAAATGATAATAGCAACATATGTACAGATATGCTTGATACAACTGATGTATGGAATGCTGTAAGAGCCCCCAATAAAATGATTCTTAAAAATATTACAATGAAATATGCAAAGATTGAGAATCAGAAAACTAAAAGGGAAGAACATGCTGAGCACATCTTAAACTTAAAAACTCAAGAGATAATCCAAGCACTGAGTTGCAGTATTGAAGGATTCTATGGGCAACATATTGAATGATGCAGGAAGAATCAAAAGAAGATGGAAAGAATACATAGAGTGTACCCAAAAGAAGTAGTGGACCTTCCACCACTTCAGGAAGCCTATGAGCTTCCTGAACCATGGAGGCTGAAGGGAGGCATTACAGCTGCACAGAAAGCATTATGCCCAAACAAGGCTCCGGCAATGGATTGAATACCAACTCAATTGTTTCAATAGTCTGCTGGGAGCACTCGCTCTATGCCATGAAATTTGGAAGACAGCTAGTTGGCCAACTGACTAGAAGAGATCCGTATTTGTACCTATTCCAAATAAATGTGAGAAAACAGAATGCTCAAAATATAGAACAAGATCACTGATATCGCACATCAGTAAAATGTTACGGAAAATCCCCCAACAACAGTTGCAGCAGCACATGGAGAGGGAGGGAGCAGCCAGAGGTTCAGGTGGGATTCAGAAGAGGATGTGGAAAAGGGGGTAACATTGCTGATATCAGGTGGAGCTTGGCTCAGAGCAGAGAAAAACAGACTGTTACTTGTGCTTTGCTCTGCCAAGGCATTTGACTGTGCGGATCATAGCAAACTATGAATGACCTTGAGAGAAAGGAGAATTCCAGGACCCTTCCCCAAGCTCGTGAAGAACTTGTCATGGATCAGGAGACTCTGTGGGAACAGAACGAAGGAGTACTGCATAGTTCAAGTCAAGAAATATGTGTTACAGCGTTGCATCTTCTTTCCATACTTATGCAAGCTGTGTGCTGAGGAAATGATTAGAGAAGCTGGCCTATATGCAGAAGAATGTGGCACCAGGTCTGGAGGCAGGCTTATCAACAACCTGCAATATGCAGAAGACACAATCCGCCTTGCTGAAAGCTAGGAGGACTTGAAGCACTTGCTAATGATAATCAAGGACTGTAGCTTTCAGAATAGATTACAACCCAGGGTCAGGAAGACTTAAATTCTCACAACTGGACCCTTGGGGAACATTATGATAAATGGAGAAAAGGTTGAAGTTGTCGAGATTTTGTCTTGCTTGGATTATAGAATCAATGCTCATGGAAGCAACAGACAGATCAAATAACACATTGAATTGGGTGAATCTGTTACACGAGCCCTCTTTAAAGTGTTGAAAAGCAAGGATGTTACATTGAGGATTTAGGGGCACCTGGCCCAAACCATGTTGCGTTGTATTGCATCATCCCATGTGACAGCTGGGTAGTGAACAAGGAAGAACGAAGAAGAATCAATGCATTGAATTGTGTGCTGGAGAAGAATATTCCGAGCTCTATGGACTGCAAGATCATTAAAAGAACAAACCAAATTGTCTTGGAAGAAGCATGGCCAGACTGCTCCTTCGTGGCGAGGATTTCATGATTCGTCTTATATTCTTTGGACATGCTGTCAGGAATCCCTGTCTGTGGAGAAGGACACGGCCTTTAGTAAAGTAGGGGGCACTGAAGGAGGGAAGGCCCGGGGGAGGATGATTGAAGCCGTGTGACAACAATGGGATCAGGGACAATTATGAGGACTCTGGCTTGGACCTGAGCAGGAAGCATCTATCAACAACAGCATTTCATCTTACTTGATAAAAATTAAGATATGCACAAATCTGGGATAGCTATTGTGACATATAAGGACATTTACTGAAGTGAAAAAAAGCCAATTTTTGCCACGGGGAATATATGTGCGTGTGTGTATGTGTGTTTTAAACCATTTAGGAAAGCAAAGTAAGTCACCTCACAGGGATTGTTACACTGTTTGAACTTTTAAGGCGATCTTCAGATAAATATCCAACTGCAGCTTCTCCCCCAAGATAGTCAATACTGTAGTTCAGGAAGGCTATTAAAGGTGCTGGAATAAGAGAGGTCCCTGTCTGGCGTGCTACACTCCCCATTTAATCTAACCTATTCACTATCTCTTCAAAAGTCATTTTGATTTCTACAGAGAATTAACTGCTACAAAATGACCCATATTTAGTGGAGCTGCAGTGAGAAATAGAGAAGGGATATAAAAAGTGTCTTTTCTAGTTTTCTCCATTTAAGGGTCACTTATATTCTGTTTGGAATCTGAGGAGAAGACAGGAGTATCAGAATAGCAGAAGCAATGCCTCACAAAATCCATTGACTTTGAAACTGAAACGAAGAACATCACTTTCCCAAAGCGGGAAGCATCCAGAATTATTTGAGAGAACGGAAATCATCTAAAAATCTTAGAAAGGAACATTATAAACTATGTTTATGGAAATTGCATTTTCGAAAAGTGGTATGATTAAAATATTTGATATTATTACTAAGGAATATACCTTAGAAATGTTGAAAAGACAAATGATGCACGGATATATATATATATACAACATATATATGTATGTATATGTATACAATAGACATAAGAAGCCCTAGTAGTGTAGTGGTTCCATGTTGGGCTATGATTCACTTGGTTGGCAGTTCAAAACTACAAGAAGCTCCGCAGGAGAAAGACAAGGCTTTCTATTTCTGTAGAAAGTTAGTCTGAGAAACCTAAAGGGGGTCACTACGAGTCAGCATTGACTCAATGGCAGTGAGTTGTTTTTTCATTTTCATATGTAGACACATTGACAAGTGTGTGCTTATGTATATAGACACATTGACAAATGTTGTGATTGCATATGATATGCATGCTACATATGTATTCACATCAAAAGTTTGTGGGAAATTCTATAGTTAAAACTGTATTATGAATTAAGTGAGAGTTTATATTTCTGAGGGTTTACAACTACATCCATTTTGTGTTTAGCAATCAAAACTTAACAAATCTCCTAATAGATTGCTCTGCTCCCCCAATTTATAATCACTTTCCTTCCACTGGTAGAATATTATCTTCCATTTAACCTATAGCCTATAGTTTCCCTTTCCCTCCCTTGCGCTTCCATCCGTGGTAATCACCATAGTCTATTTTTTGTGTGTGAAAAATCTTTACCTTGATTTTTTTCTTTTATAACAATGGCTTCATATAATATTTGACCTTTTGTGATCGACTAACTTTACTCAGCATTCTGTTCTCTAAATATATCCATGTCATGAGATGTTTCATGAGATAGTATCAGCGGTCTATAGTGATGTATAACATTCCATTAAGGTACAGGTAGTGAGTTATGTGTCAGGCTGCCAACCACAAGTAAGCAGTTCACCAGCACTCCTGATATAGTCTCAGAAACACAGAGGCAGTTCTACTCTGCCCGATACAAGTCATTATGAGTCAGATGTCAGGGAGCTGAGGGAGTACTCCTTTGTGCGTATGCATCCATTATGTGCGTTACTGATTCATTCTTCCACTGATGGGCATTTAGGTTGCTTCTATCTTCTTGCTATTGTGACTAGCGCTGAGATGAACATGGGTGTGCATATATTTATTCGCGAGTTCTGCTTCTTTAGGATATACACCATGAAAAAGAATTGCTGGGTCAGATGGTATTTCTAATCCCAGTACTGTGAGCACATATCATATCACTTCGCACAGTGGTTCCACGGTCTTAGATCCTACCAGCAGTAAATGAGGGTTCCGATCTCAGTTCACCCTCTCCTGCTATCAAGGCCGGTGTGAGGTAGTATCTCACTATTGCTTTGATTTTCATCTCTCAGATGATTAGTGATCATGAGACTTTCTTCATGTTTGTTGGCTGCCTGAATGTTTCATTTGGTGAACTGTTTATGCACTCTATCCATCTTTTAATTGGATGACCTGTTATCCTGTTGAGGTGGCAATGTTTCCTAAATATTTCAGAGACTAGTCTTTTGTCAGACATCCCATTTCCAAAAAATTTCTCCCAATCTATGGTTTTTCTTATAACCCTTTGGATGAGGTCTTTTGATGAACATATCAGTCTTGTTGTTAGGAGGAAGTCTTGTCATATGTCTTGTCTTCTGCTGTGTGCATGGTTTTCAGTACCTTTAGTTGTGGGTGTGGGTGTGTGTGTGTGTGCACGTGCGCATGCATGAAAGTGTGTGCACACGCACTATAAGCCCTATAATTCTAGGGCATACATGTAGGTCTTTAAGCCATCTTGTGTTTGGTTTTGTACATGGAATTAGGTATGGGTTCTGTTTTGTTCAGCAAATGGAAACTCAATTTTGTCATCATGATTTGTTGAAGAGACTCCTTCCCATTTAATATATTTCAGCCCTTTGTCAAAAATCAGTCGTCTATAGATGAATATATTTATTTCTGGGTTCTTCATTCTGGTCCATTGTTTCACACATCTATTACCATAACAGAACCAGGCATTTTTAACTACCATGACTGTGTCATACGTTTTAAGGTTGGGAAGGGAAAGGCTTCCTACATTGTTCTTCTTCTTTAGTAGTCTTTGAATATCTTGGTTCCTCTTGGTCTAAGTATAAAGATGGCGATTAGTGTTTTCCATTTTTAAAAAAGAATGTTGCTGGAATCGGAATTGTAATTGCACTATATTTCTAGATTGCTTTGAGTAGTGTTCACATTTTCACAATGTTGTCTTCCTATCCATGAACATAAAACAACTTTCCATTTATGTAGATCTCATTTGGTTCTTTGTAGTAGTGACCTGTGATTTTCTTTGTACAAGTAGTTTATTTCTCTGGACAGGTTCATTCCTAAGTAATTCGTCCTTTTTGTGGTTATTTTTAATGGTATGTTTTCTTTTCAGAGCTCTCTCTGTTTGTATACAGGAATCCAATTGATTTTTTAATCTTGATCTTGTACCCTGCTACATTTCTAAAGCTATCAATTATTTCCAACAATTTTCTTGTACTGTTTTTAATGTATAGAATCATATCATTTACAAAAAGGGACTGATTACCTCTTTCGTTTTAAATTTAGATACCTTTGATTTCTTTTGTTATCTTATAGCTCTAGGTTGAAATGTTCAGGACAATATTAAATAAAAGTGGTGATAGGGGACATCCTTGCCTAGTTCTAGTTCACAGGGGAAATAGCTTCTGTTTCTCCCCATCGAATATGAGCTGACTGTTGATTATGCACAGATGGCCTGGATTATGTTGAGAAATTTCCCCTCTATCCCTGTTTTCTGAGGGTTGTTCATGGGAATGGCGGCTGGATTTTATAAAATACCTTTTCTGCATCAATTGCTATGATGGTGTAGTCCTTTTGCCTCATTTTATTTATGTGGCAGATTACATTAATTGTACTTCTAATATTGAACCTTCCTGCATACTTTGTTTGAATTCTAATAGATATTTATGAGATTAAAAAGTATTTTGTTTCAAGTGTTTGACCAGGATTTGGTTGCAAATTTTTGAATCTGTTCAAAAGGGATATTGGTCTGTAATTTTCTATTCTGGTAATATCTTTGGCTTGGGGTATCAAAATAACACTTCATAAAATGTGTTTGGGAGTTTGCCATCACTTACTATAGTCTGGGACACTTTGTATGGAATTGGTGTTAATTCTTCTCTGGATGCTTGATAGAATAGTCCAGTGAAGGCATCTGGTCCTAGATTTTTGTTGTTTTTTAATGAGCTGATTTACTTCTTTTATTAAGGAACTTCTGAGGTTTTCATGTCAGTCTGAGTTAGTTTGGGTAGCTGGTGTATTTCTAGAAATTAGTTCATTTGTAGGTTTTCAAATTTGGTGGAGTACTGTCTTTTATTGTGTTGTGCTATTATCTTTCTTATTTCAATGGTTTCAATTGTGATGTTTCCCTTTCTTTATTCATGATATTTGTTTCTTCTCTTTCCTTTCCTTTGTTAATGTTGCCAGTGGTTGGTCAATTTTGCTAATCCATTCCAAGTAGTAACTTCTTATCTTAGTGATTTTTTATTTTGTTTTACTGTCTTCTGATTTGTTTATTTATTTTTAAAAATGTTCTGATTTGTTTCTGTTCAAATATTTATTATTTCTTTTCTTCTGGTGATCAAAGGCTTACTTTGCTACTCTTGATCTACTTGTTGAAGATTATGAATCAAAGTGATAACTGATGGTTTTTTCCTTTATGGATGTGTGTGTTTATTACTATAAATGTCCCTCTTTTTACTAATTTGGCTGCATCCCAACAATTTTGGTATGTTTTATTTCTGTTCTCTTTTGTTTCAAGAAGTTTTTAGTTCCATGCCTTATAAATAATAAATGTAATTTATAAATTTATAAATAACCTATTATTCAATAAGTTTTCATCAGAATTCTGTTCAATTTCTGTATACCTGTTTTTCCTTGATATTCTTATGGTTAACTTCCAGTTTTATTCTGTGTGATTTAAGTTTATTTTGTGTAATTCGGAAATTTTAAATTTATTAAGATTTGCTTTGTATGACACATGCAGTTCCTTTTGAACTGGGAGTGTGTGTTTAATTGTCATTGGATGAAGTGTTTTGTATAACCTGAAGAGGTCAGGTTGATTAATTGTGTTTAGTTCTTCTGCATCTTTATTGAGTTTCACTCCAGTTATCTGTACTTCCTTGAGAATGGTGTATTGAAATCTCCTATTAATGCAGAATTACCTGTTTCTCACTTTGACTCAGTGAGAGTTTGATTAATGTATTTGGAGAGTCTTTCATTGGGTGTGTAAATATTTATAATGGTATGTCTTATTTAATTGTTCCCCTAATAATTATATAATGCTTTTCTATGCCTCTCATGATTATATTTTGCCTTGAAATATATTTGATTAGAAATTAATATTTCCACTCTTGCTTTTTTTCTTTGATTGCCAATTGCCTGATATGATTGATTTCTTCCTTTGATTTTCAGATTAGTATTATGTCTAAGGTGTGTAAGCAGCATGTCAATAGGACCTATTTTATTATCTATTCTGTTACTCTCTGCCTTTTGACTGGTGCAGGTGGTTCATTCACATCAGTCATTAATAGTAGGTATGAATTTATTGCCATCCCTCAGCTGTGCTTATTGTTATGGTATTATTTTTTTCTTGTTATTTTCTGTTCTGACTTCATATTTTTGTGTGTTCGCTCCTCATATTTTCCTCAGCTGTTATTTTACTGCTTACTATATCTTTGTGGTTTTACTCTTTTAAAAATTTTGTTTAGGTTTGTCTGCTTTGTTAGAGGTTACTCGGTAATTATTATTTTCTCCCCGACTTAAGATAGTCTATTCTCTGACCAACTACTTGACTTTCATTCCATCAAAACGTTTGTATCTAAATGATTCCTCTTATTACTTTATAATAGACTCTATTGAGGACTGCTATCTCAGGATCCCTATTTTCAATGTAATTTTTTTTACTTTGTGTACATATTTAAATAGCTTGATTTATGGATGGTTGTATATTGGATGTTAATCTCAAGTTTATGGCTGATGCTGTTGGTGATTCTCTGTCAAATACCTCCCCCTTTTCTAAGTTTGATTGTGTGTGTGTGTAAAAATTCGTTTAATTTCTCATTTTTTGGAAAAGCCACTAATTCTCCCACAAATTTGAAGAATAATTCCACTGGATATAAGATTCCTGTTTGGCAGTTTTTTCTTACAGTTTTTATGTTTTTCCATTTCCCTCTTGCCTGCCTGAATTCTGCTGAGAAATGTAAGCTCATTCTTATTGGGTCTGGTTTGGCAGTAACTTTCTTTTTTTCCCTGAGCCTTTTTCAAGATTCTTTCCTTGTCCTTGATTCTTAAAAATTTTGATTATGGTGTTTTGTGGTAGTTTTATTTTAAGATTTATCCTTTGGTATTTTTTGTATGTACAATCATTTCCACAATCAAATTTAGAATATTTTCCTCTTTCTTCTACTCATGTTATCAGCTCTTCATTTCCCCTGCCAAACTACCGCCAAAAAAGTCCACGTACTATGTCTCTAGTGTCACCCATAGAGTATTTCATATACCAAAAAAACATACAAAAATAAGAAGCAAAAAACCTAACAGCAATAACAAAATAAAATAGAGTAAAATCTCATTTCAAAAGAAAGCAGAAAATATTAAAAGCTAGAACAATGTTAAAATGGGTCAAAAGGAGATCAAATGATAAGGTGTTGAACCCTAAGCTTATTACAGCTTCCATATTTGACTTTCCAGTGCACTGTGCATAGTAACAAGACTACTCACATCGTGGTTTATGGTCAAAGGGAGTTCACTGGAGGAGGCTGAAGTCATGTAAATTTCCCCTTCACTTTTTTTTTAAATTAGCAAAACTTTTAAATAGGTCAAAAGGACACCAAATAAGATATTCTATTTTAGCCCAACTCTACTACACTCATCACAGCAATGGCCTCTGCCTGATAACAAGGCTCTTCACATCCCTCAACCACAGTCAGAAGGGATTCACCAGAGTCTTGGTCTATGTGTAGACCCCTGCAAAGGTATTTTGGGCTTTCACTGTCTCCCATAACCTCTTGAAAACTAGGTGACATTATCTAAGCTCTGATACCATTCTCCTTTAATTTGGATTGTATTATGTATATTCCTTGGAGTACACAGGCTAGCATGCTTCTTCATTGTGGACTTAGTTGATGCCTCACTTAGATGGCTGCTTGTTTGAATACAAACCATTAAGACCCTAGATGCTGTTCTTTCTGATAGCTGGGCAGCACGTGTTTCTTCGTAACACGTCACTATAGATCCTGTATCATCAATGATCTCTTTATTAAGTCGAATCTAGAATTAAGTGTAAACCCAACATTCATTCATATTTTTATGGTTTATATATATATGTCTCTAGTTCAGTCTAGAGACACCATTATCATTTTATGTTAGAGAAAATTATCAATCATCTCCATGGGGCATAAGGTAATTCTTTCTTTCTTTGGGTATAAATGTTTTCTCCAGCCACTTGCTAGCCACCTGCATATCCTAGTCTGGTTTCTGGAAAGGTTTCAGTGGAGGATCAGGAACAAAGACTATTATAGCTTTCCAACCACTACCATCAATGTCCTTAGCTGCTATGGTAGTCAGCTCCCCTCACTGAGCCTTAAGGTCCAAGTTCATCTGCGGCTCAAGAAGAGCCTGAGAAATGCTAAACTCAGCATTTCTCATGAGGCTTTGTGCCACTGAGCTTCACGATCTTAGTGCTTGAACTGAACACGGTCTTTTTCTTGCCAAGCACCACCCTAGGAAGAGCGAGACATAAGGTAATTCTATTGCTAATGTGATTAATTTAGCTAATGGTATATAATTTAAAACAGTTACAAAAAGGAGATTATACAAGTATGGGCTGGTTGTGAATTGTGATACTTGAATTACTGACACCTACAGGTTAAAAACTCAATTGATTGGGCACTATTTACGAACAATGAGGGTTTGAGATATGGCAAACATTTTAATAATATTAATTGACACAGGTAGAATCAGGTCTATCAGATGAATACATATCATAATAAAGCCAGGAAATAGTAAGCATATGGTAGTGCTAGGCCAGCATTCATTGGGTATCCTCAAGGCAAGAGCTTCAAGCCAAAGTCCAATGGCCCTAGTTCTATGCCCTTGGTATAGCAGTCTTGGTCTGCTTCTGACATTATGAAGTTTTCAGCCACCATTCCATGGGCTACAGGTGAGTTTGAGGTAGAGCCCCATTTGCTTATCCACATCCAGTCCTCTGGCATGGCCTATGAAGCCTGCTGTGCTCCTTGAAAGAACAGAATCTAAAGTCCCAGTAATCTATAGCATATGACCTAGGCCACCAAGGGTGGGATTGAAAGTAGGTTAAACATATATCATTAGAAAATTAGTACCATGAATACTCTCGTTGGATTCTGTATTTCCTAGATATTGTTAAGTGTGTCCCCATTTTCCTACTGATTGAAATGTACTATCTTCTCCTAGACATGCACGCTTCCCTTTCCCTCATTTTGATTTGAATTTCCAGGAAGCTTTGCTTACCACTCTGGTGGGAGTGTCTGCTGATTTGGGGTGACCTTTGCACAATTTTCATGGCAGTCAATGAATAGTAATCTCCCCTTCCCCTATCTTAAAAACCTGACATGAGGTCTCCTCTGTCAAAGTGGCTTTTATGATGTACCTATAGAGGGAGTGATGTATGTGCCATGAGCCCATGGCAGGCTCTCTACCCCTTGCTTGGCAGACTGGGTTTGCAGATTACATGGCCTGGAAGAAGAAATCTGCTTTCACCTGGGTTTTTATCTTTATGGTAGAAGAGTTATACGATATTTGTCTCTTTTTGCTTGACTGCTTTCACTCAGCATAATGGTTTCCAGGTCTCTTCAAGTCAGGAAATGTTTCATGGTTTCATCACTACTTTTTAGGAATGCATAGTATTCCACTGTGTCTAAGTCCTGGAATTTATTTTATCCATTCTTCTACTGCTGGGAACCTGGGCTGTGTCCAACTTCATGCTATTATGAGAACTGCAGTGAACATGGGATACCACACACCTGTTCATGTTCTGTCTCTTTTTTTCATTGGGTTATATCCCCAGTAAAGGTATTGCTAGGCATTCTGGTATTTCTATTGCCAGTTGTTTTAAGCGTCCCTATATAGCTTTCCACAATGGTTGCACATGTACTAGTTCCCCAAAAGTCTTTAAGAGTTCCAATATCTCTACACCCTCTCCAGCATTTGCTGTTCTGTTTTGTTTTAATTGGGCTTGGTTTGCGGGCATAAGATGAGATCTCATCACTATTTTGACTTGCAGTTCCTGGATGGTTGCTGAAAGAGCATTTCCTCGTGTGTTGGTTAGTCATTTGAGTGTCTGCCTTTGTGAACTGTCCACTTTTTAATTAGGAAATTTGTTGGTCTGTTTTTCTTGTTGTAGAATTGTGGTTGCCGATTTTAGTAATTAGTCCTTTGTCCATAAAGATTCCCCCCAATCTTGGGCTCTCGTTTTACTCTGTTAATGAAGTCTTTTGATGTACGTGTTTTATTTTCAATAGCTCCCAGTCATCTCTTTGGTCTTCCACTGTGTGTGCATCTTTTATTTTATCTGTGTATATCCTCAATAGGGACCTTAAGTGTGCACCAGTGTGCTCAGTGATGATCCTGATAGCTCTGGGTTTCTGATCTGTCTTGAGGACATTTTTTGTTCAAGGGGTGAGGTATGGGTTCTGTTCCATTCTTGTGCAGGAGGGCATCTGATTTTTTTTTTACATGCATGGTTAGTGTTTTATTTTTGAAAGAATGATTCTAAAACATCACACTAGATCAGGTTGAAAGGTAAAGATTAAAATAGACCGTTTTATAAGGATCAGTTATAACATATGTAGTGATGGTTCACGCTACAAAATCTTGATCTCAGCATATGATACACTCGTTGGCAGGAGCACCAGGGATTCCAAACCAGCCAGTCATCATTTTCCTCTCATCTGCATAGACTTCTTCTCGTTAGCTGCCTTCTGCTTTTGTTGCATGATCTCAGAATCCCTCTGCTTCCTCTGAGAAGCAGTCAAGCTATCCTCTTTTCTTTTTCCCTTGCTAATCTCCTGGGTTTTCTTCATGTTTTTCTGGCGGGCAAGTTCTCTTTGATTTCCACGGGCCATGCCGACCACAGGGACAGAGCAACTCGGCGAAGCAACGGTTCCCTCGCACGCAAGGCCGCTGTCACCACCAGCTGGTCGGTCGGGAAGGCAGCGTGCCGGCCCTCCGCGGGGCGACGCCTCTGCCGGCATCTGATTTTTCCAGCACAATTTGTTGAAGAGGATACCTCTTTCCCATGTAATGTTTTTGGTTTTTCGTCAAACATCAGTTGTCTGTAGGTAGTTGCTTTTATTTCTGGGTTTTCTATCCAGTTCCATTGGACTATGTATCAGATTCTTCTACAGTTATTTTTTCTCCTTTTCCAACAGTTCTTGGACTATCTTCTTGCTGGATAATTTTGTTCCTTTCTGTTCTGGAATGCCCACCATATGCACGTTTTTCCTCTCAGTAATGTCCCAAATAACTCAGAAACTTTTTGTCAGATATTTTTTATTTCCTTTTAGATTATTCTTCTCTCAGACTTCAGTCTAGAGATTTATCTTCAAGATCGCTAATTCAATGTTCCATTGCTTCATCTATACTGCTTTGATAGTTCTAAGTGCTGTCTAATTATAATATCTTACAGTTAATCGTCGGAATTTCTACTTGGAGTTTTTGTATGGTTTCTATTTTTTCATTTATATTGTCATATTGCTCTTATAAATGTTTTCCTGAGTTCTGTAGCTTTTATACCCTTTCTTTTTTTAGCTCTATTGATCTTTTCTCCATTTATTGAAAGTATTTGAACATAATTCTTCTGAATTTCTTTTCCAGTAGTTTCAAAGTATTTTCATCCTTAAATCTTGGGCACTCATTAATTTAATTCTATCTTGCTTTTTGTGTGAATAGAAATTGTTGTCCTTAATAGATTGTGTTATTATTTTAATGCAATTTATGGATCGCTTTTTACTAAGGTGGGTAACAGTCCTGACCTACTAGTTCTAGCTGTTGAAAGTGTGGAATGGCTTAGTAGTGTGAATAAAGTTCACTCCATTAAGTAGAGTGGACAAAGAAAAATAATGAAACAGAAATAAAAGTACAAAGACACACTAATAACAAGACAGAGCTAACAAACACACAAACATCCCTTCAATATACCCTTTCTCCCCCCACCCCACCCCACTCATAAACACCCAAGCCATTCTAACCAATGGCTTTTTCTCTCTGCCCCAGTCACCACTGTGTGTTTATCATGGTCCCCCCACAGTAGGAGTGCAGCCTGGAGGACTCCAGGGTGAGAGCTGACTGCCTCTCTGGTCAACAGAGAGTTGTGAGAGGGTAGGGATTCTTCACCCCTGCTGTCTGTGTCTATCTGCTTGTGGCTTTTACAAACCATTAAACAAACCAACCCAAAACACAGGGAAAAATAAAACAGACAAAAATCCCAATCCAAAGTGTCCCCTGCCTTTGCCCAAGGCCCCATGCATGAGGTTGCCTTTCATGATCACTGGTAGATCTAGCACATGGGATGATTCTTCTCCACCGTATCTGTGTTATCAAGCAAAAAGCCAGGAAAGAAAGCAGAGAAAGCGCACGCACACACACACACATGAAGAATGAGAAAACCAAGAAAGACAAAAGTCCAAGGTCAGACTGTACATCCTCTCTGGGCCCCAGTGCCTGGGAGCCTTGTACGTTCAGTCTCCCTTGCATTTGCCTGCGGTATTGCACGGTGGGTCTTTCACTCTGCCCCTCACCTTCAGTGGTCACATGGTGCTCCTGTGGTGAGGAGGGAGGGGTGCAACTGACCTCTATGTGGGTGACCTTGAATCTAATGTTCCCCTTTCACCTAGCTAGTGTCTGGGGCAAGTGGGTAGTGCATCGTGTTCATGGTCAGGTACTCCAGAAGTAGTTCGGTGTGGTGGGAGGGGTTGGCCAGCTTGTTCTTGGGATTGGGGAGCAAAGAGTTAGTTTCTTCTTCCTCTTGATCTCTTTTTGTGGGTTTCGTCATCAAATTTAGTCTGTCAGTGTTTAGTCTGCTTAATTTTCATTCCACAGAGATTCAGAGCTTCAGATTTTTCCTCCGTATCTTTGTTGAAGAGATTGTAGAAAAACTCCATGATTTTTCCAATTACATATTTTCCATGAACTTTCTGAAGTCCATATACATATTCATATATGTAAATGTATCATCTATCTATAAACGTAACTAGACATAGAGGAAGAGGCGTCTTGCTGGGGAGGACAGAGCTGTGATTGTGCTTGAATAGAAGAGAAGCATCTTCTATTCTGACTCAGAAGTAGACACAGAAATGAAAATGTCTGGAGTTTACGATTGAGTGAGATGTCAGATCAAAAGTCTGAACAGTTTCACCCAACCGGGCCTCAGAGAGCTCTCAAATGCAAAGTTGGTGTTTGGCACTGGGATGGCTGTCAGGCAGAGGATCAGAGAATGAGGCGCAGAAATACTCTAAGACTGGCTCCGGGTAATTTTCCTGAAATAGATTTTGTTTTCAGTTTTGTCTGTTTGTTTTCTTACCAGTTACAGCCGAAAGCTTGGTTCCAGTGGCCCGCTTTTAAATGATGCAGGAGGCCAGTCTGGGTGTCTTAGTTACCCTGTACTGCTATAGCAGAGATACCACAGGTGGTTGGCTTAACTGATACATTTCTTTCCCCACTGGTTGGAGGCTGGCCATCAAAATTCAGGGCAGTGGCTCTAGGAGAAGGCTGTCTCTGTTGACTCAGGAAAAAGGCCTGGTCGCTGGAAGAAGGTTTTGGAGTTTATGTGCTGGATCAAACATCTTTATGCCCTGGTATCTCTCTCCTGCCGTCTCTGCTTGCTAGCTTGCCTTAAATATCTTTTAAATCTCAGAAGACATTGATTTGAGATATACCTTACACTAATCAGTCTCATTAACATAACAAACCCACTCCCAAATAGGATTAGGACCACAGGAACGGAAGTTAGGATTGGCAACATTTATTTTTGGAGCTATAATTCAATTCTTAACCCTTGGCAAATATTATCAAATTGCCCCTGAGCATGATTTTGTCAATCTATATTCCCACAATAGAGAATGACTGATTCCTAATGATCTCCTTTTGACTGCCATTGGGTTGATGTCGACTCAGAGCGGCCCTATAAGACAGGGTAGAATTGCCTTGTAGCATTTCCAACATTGCATCATTATGGAATAGAATTCATTTTTAAATTTTGTTTTCATACAGAGACTCTCATGAGTTCTAATCCCTGATCTTTCGGTTAGCATCTTTTGTTTTGCATTTATAAAGTATAACTAAACACATATTTATGTACTATATTTATGTTAGTATGTGCTATTTGGTGTTTTTTTATATCTGTTTATACTGCAACTTTAATGTTTTTCCTGATGGCTTCTATAAAATCTTAACATGAACTATCTGCTGAAGATCCAACTAAATGACTTGTTGATCTTCTATTTGCATTGTATTCATTAATGATCTTTTACACATAAACTATGTGGTCAAATCTCTCAATATTTTGTCCTGGAATCTTCACATGTCCAGTTTGTTTTTAAGCTATCACTGGTCAGAAAACATATTATTTTTCTGATTTTTTAAAAGAACTTTATTATTTATCATCAAATACATTTTCTGAATTCTATTTTGATGTGAGGCAAAGGTCTGTACTTGTCAGACGATAGACACAGTTTAGCTAGTTTAAGCAGAAGGGGGTGTATTTTGTTGCTATTCTTAAGCGTTATCTAGTTGGTTCCAACCCATAGCAACCTCATGCACAACAGAATAAAACACTGCCTAGACCTTCCCCATCTTCTCAATTGTTCCCACGCCTGAGCCCATTGTTGCAGCCAGAGTGTCAATCCATCTCCTTGGAGGCCTTTCTCTTTTCCACTGCCCTCTTTTTTACCAAGCACGATGTGTAGTATTGAACTTTGATTTGTTGGTAAATTAGTAAATTAGTTAAACTATGATGTCAAGGACATCTTCTTTGGTAATCAACTTCCAGAGATCGCCTAATGAAAACCCTAAGAACCACACTGTCCAAACCACAACCGATTAGGGAAGTGACCGAGCACCCTGCAGTGCCTCCTCCCATTGTGCGTAGCATCATCAGGAATGGGGACCTGCTTAGTGACAGCCAACAACACTGTCTGGGCATCGAGTCGATACCCAGTGGGTGTCTGTGGTGTGAAGGAAAGAAGAGCCCATGGATGAAAGGATGGATATTTGAGAGCATATGTTTGAACTCTCTATATGGGTACGCTGCAACGCCTGGCATCTGTTGGGATAGTGTCAATTGGCCTTTTACCTTCACTCTCCATCTTTGTCCACCCTTCTACATGCTGACCTTTATGGATTATGTCAATAGACATTTCTCTACCCGCTGGTTTCTGCTGGGGTTCCACAAGGAGGTGTCGCTGCAGAAAGGAGGAGAGTACGGATGCTTGGACTTCCTCCTTGACTTGCCTTGGGTCCTTTGGCCACAAGGTAGAGTTCCAGTCAACGGTCTCCACATTGTTTGCTTCACCACAGGTGTGGTTGCTACGCTGTCCTCCGTCTTTCAGACCAAGGACTCCCACAGTTGGTGACTATAGGAGTTTTGCATTCTCCCATATTACACGCCCTGGAATCTGCATGCCGCCATTTTGTCAATAGCCCCTTTGCTAAACTTTCCTCAAATTACCCAGTTTGTATACACCATCTGCTTAAGTGGGTCAGTATCAGCACATTGTTTTAATCATCATCATTTTAAACCATGTCTTAACATCTGGTAGGAGAGATGTTCAGGGATTCCACACACACAGCCCTTTCAAATGTCCTTTTAAAAATGCATTCTTCAAGATTAGAATCACATTGAAGCATAAAAACAATCCATTTGATTTTTAAAAATTCAACAATGATTCCATATAAACTGAATTATAATACTTTATCTTCCTGTTTGAGGGCATGCAATGACTTCCCATTTTCTCAGGTTTCCTTCATATTCTTCTGAAAATGTTCCCAGTTTCCTCCCATAGGCCTGCAGGTATCTTGTTATTTCCAGCTCTTTAAGGTGTTACATCTCCCCCCTACCCACTCCCCTGTTCTTTTCCCTACAATGTCTATATTTCAAGGATATCTACATAAATGCTTAATTTTGCTTTTTAAAATCTAGCCACTTTACTAAATTTGTGTGCTTATTCAGACAGTTTGCAGTTTGTCTTGGATAACCTAGAAAATTGTTTTCTTTTGGAATACTAGGTAAACTTATATTCTGGATATGTTTCTCTGGTCTACTAGATAATTAAATCATCCTCTACCCATGTAAGTTTTATATTTCATTTCCAATAATTGAAACAATTACATGTGTTTTGTATGATTGAATTATCAAAAGCTTTTGAAAGGTTGGGATAGTGGGGTTTTCTAAACTTTATTTGTTTCCTATTTATATGAAAGACTCTAGGGATTAAATATTAGTGTTATGTGGGTTTTTATTTTTGATATTTTTATAATATTTTGATACTTCCTACACATTATAAAAATATTTAAAATCAGGAACCAATTGCACATTGACATGTGTACTCCTTATTATAAGGTTTTCAGTGGCTAATTTTTATAAATGAATGGCTTCTTCCTTCTTTTTAGCCTGCCTTAGTCTGTAACAGCACTGAATCCTGACCTTGATAGTACTTGAAATATCAGTGGCATATCGTAGAGCAATACAGCAATAGATAAGCCATCACAGTACGACAAATTGACAGAGGAGTGGTGAAAGGTTTTAGATCATAGGTTTCTTATTTGGACTACTGCCCTATTTTGAGGGGGGAAATTCTCAGCAGTCCTCTGACACCCATGGCAATTAAAATATTTTGTAGTATAGCTCATAATCCAGGATAAAGTATAGGCATCTGCTTTAACAGCACCCCCCGGATCTTACAGTATCCTCCAGTCATGGTATCACACATTTTGGGAAACATTGATTTTAGACAAGCACCTTATTCCTCACAAATGCCTCTTTTCAAAAATATAAATGGTGACTATACATGTGAACCTCAATGGGTAGGCTACAATAAATAAAAAAAAAACCTCCATGTGTAGTGTGTTAGGCTGGTTTGACTAGAGAAACAAATCCAGTGGCACTCATATATATATGTGTAAGAAAGAGCTTTCTCTCAAGAAGTAAATATATATCAGGAAAACATTCTATCCAGCCCAGTCTAATTCAAGTCCATAAGTCTGGTGTGAGTCCATAAGTCCTTTGTCAGACTCACAATCACATGCAATGATGCAAAATGCAGGAAGACCACAGGCAAGTGGGTGAAAAGTCTTATGGATCCAATGATAGTAGAAGCAACGCAGAGTTCTGGCAGGTTCCAGAGTGGCTCATGAGCAGGAAGGTGAAGACAGAGAAAGATGGGGGTGGTTCCTAGGACCCTCCTTATGAGAAGGTCAGCCAACAAGGAGTCGTCATCAGGCAGATTGAGACCTGATTGACAGGCTAGACTCCACCCCTACACTTTCATTATATCTTCAAGTTGACATGAAATTATGTAACTGCCGTATGTGGATAGAGGATGTACTCAACATCATCAGTATGAACAAGGCCAATGACTGGTTGTGGAATAGGCCCTCATTTGCTCATTAGCAAATTCAAGTTGAAGCTGAAAAAAGATTAAAATAAGTTCATGAGAGACAAAGTATGACTTTCAATTTAGAGACCATCTCAAGAATAGATTAATTAGATGCATGGAAGACTAATGACTGAAGTCAAGATGAGATCTGGGATGACATTAAAGACATTACACATTAAGCAAGTGAATAGGAAAGGACAGGCCAGAGTGAATGTCAAACATGACTACAAAACCTGCTCTTGAACGTAGAATAGCTGAACCAAAAGGAAGACATTACTCAGTAGACAATTGAACAGATGATTTCAAAGGATATAAAATTAAGACTATAAAGTTAAGTTTAGTGTAATGTAAATGACCTGGAATTAGAAATCCCAAAGAGTAAATCATTCTTAGCATTCTTCAAGAACAAAGAAGAGAACTGAACCTCAAGTTGCAATGTTGAAGGATTCTCTGGGCAGAAATAAGAAATACTCAGAGCACTGTGGATTAGGCGTTATTGCTGCTAAGTGAATGGTGAGAGGGTCAAGGCCACCAGCCACTTCTTGGGAGAAAGATGAGGTCCTCTATTTCAGTAAAGATTTACCGTCTCAGAGACCTGATAGAGGATCATTGTGAGTCAGAATCAACTGCATAAAAGTGGGTTTGAGTTTGATTTTTGTACGGAAAAACATGGAACACTATTGTAAGTATTAAAAGAAAATGGAGGGAAGGCAATCAGTCACTGTATAAAAAAAAGAATAGTTTAATCATCTCAGGAAGTAGCATATGATCAAACACCAATGGAATTGAAAGAAGTATTCCAAGCTGCACAAAAGAGAAAACAGGGCTACTGGAATTTGCAGAATACAATTGGAAATACTGTAGCAAACTGATGCAGTACGAGAGGTGCTCACTCATCTGTGCCAAGAAATTTGGCAGACAGCTACATGAGTAATTGACTAACTGAGATCCAGATTCATGACAATTTCCAAGAAAGGTCATCCAACGGAATGTGGGAACTATAAAACAATAGTATTAATATCATATACAGGGAAAAGTTTGCTGAAGACAATTTAAGAAATGATTGCAGCATTACACTGTCAAGGAAATGTCAAAAGTTCAAACATAATTCAGATGAGGATATGGAATATAAGATAGCATTTCTGACGACAGATGCACCTTCCTGAAAGCAGAAAGTACCAGACTGATACTTACCTGTGTTTTATTGACCATACAAAGGCATTAAAGCCTGTGTACCATAACACATTATGGATAATCTTGTTTAAAATGGGAATCCCTGAATATTTAGTTGTGCTCATGGAAAGCCAAGAGGCAGTTGTTCAAACAGCATAAGGGGAAAGAGGAAAAGATGTGTTTCTGTGTTAGGCCTGGCTGGCTAGAGAAACAAATCCAGTGACCGTCATATATGTGTAAGAAAGAGCTTTATATCAAGAAAACATTCCAGTCCAGTTTGGCTCAGGTCTATAAGTCTGATGTTAGTCCATAAGTCCTTCCGACTCACACAGCAGGAAGATCACAGGCCAGTGGGTGGAAAGTCACTTGGGTCCAAGGTCTGTGGAAACAGTGCAAGTCTCTGGTAACTCTCAGGGTCAGTGGCAGAGAGAAAGGGAGATTCTCTGGGCCCTCCTTATGAGAAGGCCACACCCACAAGTAGGCATCACCAATCAAGCTGTCACCTGATCTACAGGTTGGACACCACCCCTATACTTTTGTATATCTTCAAGTGGACATAAAATTATGTAACTACAACAGTGTTATTCTATCTTTTCATCTTACTCCTTCAATCTGTATGCTGAGCAAATAGTCTAAGAACCAAACATATATGAAGATGAAGGCAGCTTCAGGTTTTATGGAAAATTCATGAATGACCTGCTAAAAGTAGAAACACAACCTTGTTTGATGCACATGAAAACGCCTTGAAGCACTTACTGTTGAAAATCAGACTAGCATCTTCAATGTGAATCATATTTCAACAAAAAGAGAGCATAAAACTATCTTTCCTGGATCAACAGACAACATGATGAGAAATGCAGAAGTGACTGAAGCTGTCAAGGATTTAATTTGGCTTGGATCCACAATCTGTATTCATGGAAGCAGCAGTCATTTACTGTCTTGCAGTGGGAAAATAGACAATGAAAGATCTCTTTAAAGTGTTAAAAATGAAAAATATCATGTTGAAGACTAAGGTACACTTGATGCAAGCCATATTTTCAATCCCCTCATATGCATATGGAAACAAGGAAATGAATTAGGAAAACTTGAGAAGAACTGATATTTATGAATTATGATATGACCAAAGAACATTAAATTAAATGTATGATAGGCTGTCAGAGAAGGAACAAATCATTCATTAGATTTGTTAGAAGACATATATCTATAAGACTGCTTCCAGCAGATGTCATTTCACATACTTGGGACAAGTCAGAAGGAGAGACTGGCTCCTGGAGAAGGCCATCATCCTTGGTAAAGTCAAGAGTCAGTGAAAAAGAGGAAGATATTTATTCAGATGAGCTCACAGTAGCCTCAACCAGGTATGATTGAGAGGACTCAGCAGGGCCTGGCAGTATTTCTTTCTGTTGTACAGAGAGTTGCTATGAGTCAGAACTGACTTGACGTTGCCTAACAACAAAGAGTCTCTACAGATGGTTGTGACTCTGGACTGGATATTAAATTGCACCGAATAATTTCTCAGTATGTTTTACATGATTACAATAGTTTCTTCTTGAGCACATCAGTATGATGTATTAAAATAATACAATTAATTTTAGGACAACTCTTCAAAGAATAAAACCTACTTCATTTTTGGTGCACTACTATTTAAATAAAATTCTGGATTTAAAATTCTTACATTTATAAAGTTTGGGTGTTTTGGGGTTTTTTTTTGGTTTGGGGTTTGTTTGTTTGTTTACATCTATGTTCAAAATTATAGGTGAGAACCTTGTTACCTTTTCAATGCCGTCCTCTACCAGTTGTTGGTGAAATAAATTTCTGAAGATTTTTAGAGTTGCTTTGCTTTGGAACAATTAAAATAGTAAGGGAGTTATTCCATGAAATATAAAGTAGTATAATTATCTGAGCCTGGGATCATTTTGAAGCCTTATTTTCTACTGAGCTTTTAATGCAATGGCTTATTAAAGTAGCCCTGGCAGCTGCTAACCAAAGGATAGACAGTCCTCGCCCACCAGCTGCTCAGGGAGAAAGAGCTGGCAGTCTGCTTCCATAACGACCACAACCTTGGATACTGTATCCCTAGGGCAGTTTCACTCTGGTCTTTAGGGTGGCGAGGAATGGTTGGGTTTGCCTTTTATTCTTCCTGAATAATTTTAGGTCATTTATATTTTCACAGATAATTGATTTTGTTGTTTGTTTTGAGACCATAAAATGTAACACCAAGAGCTCTCCGTGGTGAAGCTTAATCTACACGTTAAAAAATCATATTATGAATTTATCTATTTTACATTTCGTTTCATAAATTCATGAACATCAGATTGTTTACTGTTTTCCCTATGGTTTATGTAAGTCTCTGAATTTACTATAGTTTCCCGGATGTCCAGCTTAATTTACTCATTTAATTTTGATCATTGAAGTAATGAAATTACTCAATGACATTTAGTTCACTATGAATACTTTAGTCCCATCCCTGTTTTTATATGATGTTACCATTTTAATTTCATTTCTAAAAGCTCATTGTAGTTGAGATGTTGTCAATTAATTTTGGCCTTTTAGCCACATTTATGTGATGTATCATAATTTAAACACTTAATATTAATGTCTAGTGTTAATGTCTAGAATTACTCTAGGAGCCCTGGTTGTGCTGCTAACCACCACGTCAGCAGTTCCAAACCACCATCCTGTCTGTGGGAGAAAGATAAGAGTTCCTATTACCATAGAGTTATAGACTTGGAACTCTACATGGGGCAGTTCTACCCTGTCCTGGTGGGTTGCTATGAGTCAGAGCCAACTCAACGAGAGTAAGTTTGAGTGTTACTATATTGAAATAAGGATAATACTGATTCTTCTTTTTAAATGCTAATAAGAAAACACATTTGACTTCCCAAAGGTCCATGAAATAATTTTACTATTATGAGTCTTCTGATTAGGCATTTAGCAACATGGAGAACAACCATATGACAAAGATCATTGGCAAACATTTTTGTTTCCATAGTCTGGAAGAGAGGCGAAAATTAGACCAATTCAATGAGTCTTGTTCCCCATCACCCTCACACCCATGTTGTCCTCACCCATGGGCTGTGGATGAACCCATTATCAGAAAAGAGTACATTATTTAGCTTCCATAATTTTTCCTCTATTCCTGAAAGGGTTCATCACTTCCCTGGGAAAATTAGTAGGAGACGTTCCTTGCTGTCTTTTATTTGAACACCTCAGGTCCTCTCATAGGTGTCCATCAGACCGTGTTGGATAAGAGAGAAGAAACATGTCCTGTTAACAGCTGATATTATGTACATGCGAAAGGTTATTTGATGTTATTTAAACCTGAATTTGCTACAGTATGGCAAACTTAATAAACAATCATGCACTATTAGCATTTTAATAAGAGCAACCATAGCTTAATATGTGTGTGTTGGGGGAAAGGTTTCTAAACGTTTCTGGAAATAATAGAATTAAAAGATGGTGAATTTTGCCCCAGCAAAACTTTCTACAGCTCCCTTGTACACATGCATTTGTTGTGTTTGTTATCCAGAGTCATTGTTTATCATCTCACGCAAACACCCCGAAATCCTGCCTATGAAAGAAAGTGTTCTGAGGACTTGTAACAGACTGGTCCTCTTAAATCGGCCATCACAAAAAACGAGGTTTGAGTGAAACTGCTTTTATAAAAAAATTCACTGTGACCAGAGAGGACCTTCCCAGTGATGCCACTGGGTGCACTCACTTGCCTTTCAGGGAAAAATGTGTACTCTGAGAGCTTTTTCTTTTTCTTTCCCTGTTTCTGTTTTTGTTTTTGGTGGGTGCGTACCCCACGTGTAACAATAATACTTTTCACGTTGTCTTTTTGCTCTCCTCTGTGAGTCAGGTGTCTCCTGCTGATCCCGGATGGATTTGCTTACTCATCTAAGGCTTAGGAGGCTTTATCTTACCTGGAAGCTAGGCTCTGAGCTGTACTTCCACCACATCTACTAAGATCACCTTGGTAAAAGCCAATTACTTGCCTGAGGCTGAAGTGAAGGGATGAGGAAATACAGCGTTTCCCGCATGAAGAATGGAAATATTACCCAGCAAAGGGTACAGCCAATGAAAAGGCTGTAGGATTTCATCATTTATTTGTCGAGAGGAGTGCTGAGGCTCAGGTAAGTTACATGCGTACCACATCGCCACATAGCATGTTAAAATAATAAAGGTAACTGAAATGGAATGAAGCAAGGTGAAGTTTGTAGGGAAGTGCCTGGGAAGGGGGAGAGGATATTCCATCTCTGTTTGTACAAATAGTTATGACTTCCACCGAGTTTGGAATCTAGTAAGGATAATCTATTCCTCCACTGGACATTTTAGCCCTGTAGAGCTGCTTATCATATCCCAAACACACCGCCTCTCTCACACCTTATACCTTCAAAGGCATATTTATAGTATCTCCCTTTGATTAAATTAGGTTATCTTCAGTACCCAGATCACATGACTTCCCTCAGGCAATTCCCCAGTGTTTTAAATTGTTGTGGGTACCTCATCCTCTATCTGTACCATTACACCTGGAAGAAATCCTAAAGCTAACATTTTTTTTATCCTACTTATCTATGTACCGTGATCATGACCATGGATTTCTTCAGGAAAGGACAGAGCGTCAACAGCCTCTCTGTCCCCAGAGCTTGCAGTGCCTGGTGCATGGTGGGCGGGTAGTGAATAAGCAGAAAGGGCTTCAGTACAAAGTGACAGAGATAAAAGCGGCCGCGGGGAAATGTGGATGAAGACAGGCACATGTCATGAAAAAAATAATAATAAAGATTTGGCAGTTGTCATCTTCTTTTTCTTATAAAAATTAAGATAGTCATGAAGATAAAAACAGAACTCAAAACAGAAGGCAAGTCTGATGCTGTCCAGCTAGGTACCCCTGAGAGTCAATACTTTCTGTAGGGTCTACATTTGCCATGCGTTTTCTCAGATAATCTCTAGCTACAGAGGCCCCAGCTCTTCTGGCCTTGACTTCTAAGTTGCTTCACACTGACTATGGTTGATGACACTGCTGGGTAGAGAAAGTAGATATAGAAGTCACTGAGAAGGATTTAGTCACAAGAGAAAACAAACAAATAAGACGTTTTAATTAAAATTTAGCAGCTATTAAGTCACAGAAAATACCTAATGTTGAATAGAATGAGAACAACACTGTTTGGGCTTCTTATTAAACTAATAGGCATTCATTTGACGATAGCATATTACATCTTTCAAAATTACATAAGAAAGAAACTCAGGGGGTACAGTGGTTAAGTGCCCTGATACTGACCATAATGTTGATGCTTTCAATCTGCCGTTTTAGTAAAAAAACTTTGGTGGTTTGCTCACATTAAACTATACCCTACAAAATGCCACAGGGTGACTGTTCTCTGTCACACAGAGCTGCTATGAGCTAAGAATCTCTTCAATGACACCCAACACCTCCACCACCACCACCAATTTCCTGAGAAAGTCTTTGCTCTTACTAATTGTAGTTTTGGTAAAATTTTACAGGGGAAATTAGATTTGTATTCTACAACTAGAAGGTGAACATTACCAAACAATATCATATCCAAGGGAAATTTTGCTGAAGATAATTTAAAAACTAGTTGTGCCATTGCATTGCCATCCCCGGTGCTACATTTCTTATTGTCGGTGTTGTTATAAACATTTCCGTTGATTTTCTGCCAGTCCTTAGACATCTTCGACAGACTCCCCAACAGCAAGCTACCAGCTTGAGATCGACATACCATACACCACCATCCATGAATCTAACTGCAGTATTTACCTCTATACACAAGGCAAAACAAAATAATAAGCTAAGTAAAGATTCTACACGTTGAAAATAAGAATCCTGAATTATCACTTCTCAAGGGAGGCCGTTATAAAGTAATAAAAGGAAATATTTAGATATAAGACTTTTCGATGGAGTGAAAGTCAAGTAGTTGGTGAGAGAGAATAGCTTATCTTAATATCCACAGAATCTAAGAAATGGTGTACTTAATCAATTTAAACTCCACATATTACATACTGTTCAATAATAAATTCAACTTTTGTCCTTAGTAACACTTTACAGACCTTTTGTTTTACGACATTAGTTGCAGTGTCAGTCTTCTCACTCTTCCTCCCAAGGCTCTCCCACCCTTCTTTCTGGTAAGTTTTGCTTTCTACCAAGAACTCCCCATTCCAGGGGCAGAGATGGTGGGATTTATCAAGTGGAAGAGAAATATGAGACACATCTGACCTGAGAGGAATAGGCAGAGAAGGAGGGATTGTATCTGCAATTACCATTTTATGTCCTACATTAGTGACATGGAGAAAAAGATATGTGTTTGTCCATTATGCTTCCAAGGGTGGGGACTCTTCCATTGTTAGTCCCAGTAGTAGAAAGAAAGAGCGAGAGAGCATTAGCCCTATCTATGCGTCCCCTCAGCTCCTCTTAAGCCTTACAATTTCAAGCGCATCTAATAAAGATGCTTCTGAGTTCATGAGAGTGACTTAAAGTGTGATGAGGTGTATTGGGGAGCTGAAGAGAGAACACCAAATAATTTAAGAAGGCCCCACTTCTAATAATATCCTCCCTTTTTCCTGTCTTTACCCATACCTAGTTGTCTTCAAACAGTGCCCTAACGGTAAATGCAAAATATGAAGAAATATAATTGAATTGGGAAATATGATTTTGGGGGCAAATTAAACAGGACTTGTTTATCAAGATTAAGACTAGAAAGAAGATAAAAGATAAACACTATTTTATTCACACACAGTTCAAACTATCACTTTCATTGAGTTATATTAGATTGACAGGAGTATGAGTAAGTAGAGCCAAGCAGTAGAATGGTTGGGATATATTATATTTTTATTTCCAATTTTCAGGAAGTCCCATACATTTTCCACAGTGGCTGTACAAATTTAAAGTCCTACCAGCAGTGCATGAGAGTTCTGGTCTCTCAGTATCATCAGTGTTTATTTTCTGTTTTGTTTTTGATTTTTAAACTTTGCTCTTTAATGCTGGGGTGAGATGATATCTTACTGCTGTTTTGATCGGCATCTCTGGAATGGAGAATGGTCTTGAAATATCATTTCTTTATATATGTTTTCTTGATTTAAAAAAAAATTCTTGAGATGTCATTTCTTTATATATGCCTTCTTGATTTTTAAAAAATATTACTTTTTTATTGGGAAAAATATATGTACTAAATGGTGACCATTTCAACACCTTTCACAAATCCAAATCAATAATATTAACACAAATTCATTCTGTGGTTCCACCATCATTTTTATCCATTTCTCAGTTCTTTCTATCTCCCTTAAGGAGTCAGTGTCTCCTCGGCATAATTAAATGCAGATTCTGAGGGCTCCAAGAGGCATACCTTTTGGACTCTAGGTGAATTCGCACAGGTAAGTAGCACACAGCTTGAACATTAGACGCTAGAGGCTGACACGGGATCCGTGCCATGGTGGGAAGGCCAGCTAACGCAAGCATAGCCACTGAGTCCCTGTCGCATGGCATGGGGGCGCTTGAACACACCCCTTCCTGACTGTTCTCGGGACCACTGTGCAGGGGAAGAGGTGGGAGGATTTCAGTGTGAACACAATGGGGAGAGGGGTTTGTGGCTGACTTGACAAGAAAGGCCCCAGGCCTCGAACTGGCCTACAGGGCTGTGGTCTCAGCAAGCCGAGGAAATGTCTGGCGGCCACTCTTCTATTCTGCATGACATATTTTAGACTTCTTGAGCAATCCAAACTATATTGGAGATCTTGCTTGAAAACCGTGATGCCACGCTTCATGGTTAATTACAACTCTATGTTATGCAGTGAGAGGGCCTATAAGGGGGAACCAAGGACGCTCCTCCTTTAAAACTTTTAAACTGTTTGATATGGATTCTTTGGGCAACTTTAGACACCCCTTCCCCTAGACCCGAGCCTCGGTTTCTCTGCTTGTAAAATAAGACTTGGAACAGGGTGACCATTGTCTCTTTCCCCAAGATGATCCTACTTCTAAAACAGAAGACCCAGCGTCTTAGAACGCCCTTCCGTCCTGAGCAAACCAGAAAACATGGTCTTCCCAAATTTTGCTTTCATCCCATCATCTGTCCTTGAGCTTCCTCTCTCCAAAATTCAAGATTGGAACTCTGAAGCCTGTTTGCCCACATCTGTCCCGGGTTAAGCACGAAGGTCCCCCAGGTCCGTTCTGGACATGTTGGGATGCTTGGACACCTTGTGAGACAAGGCTCTTTTCAGAGCTGATCAGGGTGCCCCTCTGTGACGTAGCCACCTCCAGCTGCTCTGCAGGAGGACCAACACCAGCACCAACACTCAGCTCCGGCCCACTTGATCTGGGCTCCTGGTGGCCCAGAGCGGTGCCCCCACGGGGCTCTCCATGGCTGATCTCTTAGAACGCGGTGGCCAGGTCCTTCTTTTGAGATGCCTCTGGGTGAACAGAAGCCTCCAACCTCTCAGTGAGTAGCTAAGCACCATAATCCTTCTCATGACGCAGGCATTCCCAGATAGGCTGAAGATGACTCCATTGAGATCAGATCAGGATTGCAAAAGGTTTAAAAGAGGAGATTGAGTCACGGGGATTAAGGGACTCAGAGGTAAGGTCTTCCACAGCTTTCCCTCCTGGGCAAACCTGTACAAAATGTCTTTACTGAAAGAGCAACCACCAGACCAATGACCTGATTATACACAAGCTTTCCCCTGAAACAAAGCTTACCCAGATCGCTAAGGAGGGGCTTTACGTGTGCTCCAAAAAGAGATCTCCTTCTGAAAACTGCTGTGTTAGATCACTTTATGAGGGAGAGTCATGGAGGAACTTCCATGATAAGGGATGAGTATAGGTCAACTGGCTTGATAACCTTCTGAATTCCATGGCGGGTCATAGAAATAGCCTAGCATTGGGGCTGAACACATGACCTCACACTCTTTCAATTGTGGTCTTGGGGCTTCTGCTCAAAGTCCCTCACTATCGAAATATCTGCCGCAGTAACAGCCTCGGGGTAGATTGTGATAGTGCTCTGAATCTTTGCTTCCCCTGTTTGGGGAGCCCATCAAGGATTGGACATTCCTAGCGTAGCGATTATGTTCCCCACTCCAGTCACATCTGGTTCGATATCACATTTCGTTGTGTGATATGATTAGGCCAATGGTATGTGAGAATAACTGTAAAATGAGCATGTGTTTTTCCTTCATATTTTTTCTCTTTGAAACCACCAGGGGCCAAGGCAGGTCTGCTCCATCAGCCTGAGTCCCACAGTAAAAATAACATGGAACAGAGTAAAACAGGAACATACTGGGCAAGGAAAAAAATCGCTTTTGTTGTAAGCCATTCTGATTTTGGCATTAGTTATCACTGCAGCAAAGAAAAAATATAAATCAATCAGTAAAAAAGACCACAGTGGTGAAAATGAAATCAGATAGAATACATTAGCTATGAATGCGGCATCTCTTTATATGTAAGTAAGGAATATCACTGGTGATTTTGTCATTTCTAATTCACATCGTAATAGATTTTGGATTTCGGATGGTAATATCCCCGTGATGTAGGGCCTTTATGGAACAATGGGAAAATACCAACTTTTCGGCCAGGAAGTTTTTCATTATTGCCTGTATTTGAGCATTACCGCCTGCATTCTAGGGCTCCCTTCTGCGGTCTGTGAAAGGAGAGATTACACTTCCACGGTGTCAAAGACCCCTCCCCCCTCTGACAGTGTGTTTTTCTTGCACTTGCTGGATGGGCTAGAGCGCTCTGATTTGGCCCAGATCGCTTGACTGTGAATGTGTGCCTTTCAGGAGCATGCTGCCTTTTGAAGGACAGCTGTGTCTGAATGTGCTAATGGATTTAATCAAAGAGGCAGAAAATATTGCCTCATGAAGATATGAATGTGTCAGAAAAGAGTTATTTCAGAACACTCCCTCCTTGGAACTGAAGGGACGGAAGGAGCTGCAGAATGGTCACTTCTGTGACTGCAACGTGTCTGAAGGATAACAGAGGCTGGACGAAGTGACCAAGGATCACCTACTTCAGAGAAAACGGGGCAGGTCAATTAGCATAACGCAGTGCACAAAAAGAATGTTGTACTTCAAACTCTGGTAAGAAATGACCAGGATTTTAAAAGCTGGTGAACAACCACCTAAGGTGCATTTACTGGTCTCTCGACCTGGAGCAGAGAGTGAAGAAAATCAGAGACACAGGGAAACTGTTCATCCGAAGGACTGAGGGCTCATGTGAACCCCTTGACTCTGACACCTGAAGAACCAGGTGGAGCCGGTCCATCACTGCTGACCATGCTGAAAGGCACCAAAGCTGGAGGGTCTGGTTAGAAGGGGAGGAAAATAGGGACCCAAACTCACACATGTAGAAAAGGCCAGGCTTCCTAGTGCAATAGAGAAGCTGGTGGAACCTCTGAGACTAGCCCCCTTAGATTCCCTTTAGACAGGAACCTGAACTCAATCCCTTGTTCCACTTAAATGCCAAAGGACACACGCACCTGGCAGGTGAACAAGAACACCAGGGAGACATGCACCCATTAGAACAAGCAATGTTCTAAGACTTACCTAAGAAGACATTTAGACGGACGGAAAGGGTGGGAATGAAGAGGAATGGGAAATATGTAAACACAGGGAGGAAGTGGCAATACTGATGGTACATTGGAAGGACTGCAATCAACATTACCAAGCCAAAGGTGTATGAATTGTTGGAAAGAAAGTCAATTTGTTCTATATAAACTTTTGCCCGAATTACAATTTAAAGAAAAGAATCAATGACATACTGCTTATTTTGTATTGATCAAATTATTTAATCTCTATAGGCCTGAGCTTTATTGCCTATAGTGAAGGTATGTAAAATGTAGTATATATAAGAAATGCAAGGTTTTTTATTGTTTATAAATAATTCCGCTTCATGACTAGCTCATTGATACCAGAGTCAAGCAGGTTTGAGCCTGAATTCCAGATGTCTGATTTATTAATATTAGGACTTGGAAGTCGTGGGACTCAAATGGCCTATGACATGGAGATTGTGGATTAAACCCCTCTCTCTTCAGGGTTATCATATTTGAGGTGTTGGAGAATGTGCACCAATCACATAACAATTATTGAAGATGTGTTATCAAGATGGTGGATGGTCAGACCATAGATGCTCTGATCTGGTATTTGATTAGCGACCCCTCCCCAAGAAGTTCCCATGGGAAAATCACATATTGGAAACAGGAAATACCACGCCAGGACAGTCACCTTCAGGCATTTTCACTATCCCAAACCACTAGGACATACAGATTTCATCTTGCTGGGGGAAAAAAAAAAGCCAATCCATCCACATCTCCATCCCCACACCCAGGAGTATAGCAAAATAGTCTTCTGAGAACTACTATGTGTCTTTTTCACATCGACAGCTTTGAAAGGTTTCCCATATCATCTTTTCTCTCACACTTTTATACATGGATACATATCTGTTCAGCTGTCTTGAACAAAAATCCCTGTGAAACATTGTTTAAACAAATGGCAATTTATAAACCAAGACCCAGGCTGGCCAGAGCTGGTTAGTATGCCCTTGATCTCCTCAGAGACACGGGTTGCTTGGGCTACTCTACTCCGCCATTGTCAACACAAGACCCCACCTTCAAGCACGCTGCCTGGTGCCATCACAGCAGCGGAAGTTCCAGCTGTCAAATGAGCACTCTGTGCTGAAAGAATGGAAGGTCGACGGGGCCACAGGTCCTACCGACTCCGCTATCTCGCAGCACATAGCATGCGCTCTCCTCAACCTACAACGGAAACTGGGAAAGAGAGGCTTATCACTTGTAAAATGAAGCACCGGCTATGAGATGTATTTGTCCACTTCCAGTTCACACTAGTCCAGCCCAACAAGACTGTATTTCCTGGTTTCCTTGTATCTAGAGACACCTGCCCTTTGTGTGAGTGGGAGCAGAAGTGAAGAGTGTTTTTGGAGAGCTCTTTAAAGGAATTTGATTCAAATGGGAGTCTCTTTGCCCTGAGTGTTTGCTGTCCTGGTATTAGGGTTCTTTTGTGACGATAGAAGAACAATAGGTGTTGGAATACACAACTCTCGTTTTCGGCAACACAGTATAACACTATTTTATAACCAGTCCCTTTGCGCAGACAATCCCTCCACTCCTCACATATGTTCCATGTAAATGACCAGGTTTCGTATTATCACTGTATAGTTAATACTCCTTCTTGGCAGAATGTTGGGTTGGTTTTTTTTTTTGCAAGCTGATTATTCCAATTTATACCAGCTGGTGAAGTACATTCCCTAGGGACCTGCTTCCTAAGTTACAGGGCTTTGTGAGATGATCACACTGTTTTTTACTTGTTCTAAGTAATTTCCATGCCCCCGCCACCATGATAAGCCCAATGCCCACCCCGCAAAAATAGCCTGTACTCAGTAGAAGCAGAATAATCCAGAACAGTCTAAGTTGGATCTGATTTGACTGAATTATTAATTGGTTTTCTGCTGTCTTGGCTGTTTCTTCTGTTACTTTAAAACATCGTAATTTTAGCATTGTGAATGTGTTCTTCCCCTTTTAAAAAGAGATGTTTACAAATTTAAATAGTCTATAAAATAAAACAAATTATATATCTGTTAATATCGGCATGCACGTCTATTTATATATACTCATAGGTCTGTGTGTGTGTGTGTATATGTGTGCGTGCGTGTGTGTGTGTGGTTTTATTGGCCATGGAGTTGATGCTAACTCTAAGCAACCGAAAGGGTTTCCTGGGCTGGAGCTGAGATCTAGTAGGTTCAACTGCTGCCCTTTTAGCTAACAGCCAACAGCTTAACCATGGCACTGCCAGGATGCCTGAGAAATGTAATGCCTACAAACTTCAGAAACCCCTGAATAATAATGTCACATCTGCAAATAGTATTGCCCAGGAATCGGAGAAGATTCTTTTGAGATTTTTTGTAGAATCATCATATTCCTATTATTCTCTTAATTTTAAGCATGCAAAAATGAACACTTAGAAAATCCAAGTGCCTTTTCCACAGGCAGTGTCCCCTCCTCCACTCCTTGTAGAATATCTGAAAATGTGGAGCTCATTCAAGCTGGGGCTTTTTCTGTATTTGTTTTTGTTAGAATGTGAATCAAGCACTTTTGACAATCTATGCTTATGAAAAATGACTCATAGTTTGCAGCAAAAGTGCCGAGCTCAACTGTGTACAGCACAGCCTTTGGAAGAGAAAGCTAAATTTAGCCTCTACGGGAGGAGATGGCGGGAGTGGGAACTTTCCAGGCTCCTGCATCCATGTCTTGGGTGGTCTGTTCTGTGCTTGGTCATGGCGAGAGCCCAGGAGGTAAAAATAATAAGAAAAAGGAAGACAACGCAACAAAAGTCTTTCCAAGGTGAAAGATGCTCTAGAAACTAACTGAAAGCATTGAAGTTATCTGTAACAGAATAAAAGACAAAGTGCAACTTACCCCATTTTGTGGACCTAGTACATGAATCAAGTGGGTTTTGAGGGCGATCCCCCAAAGCAAGTATATTTCCATTTCCTAGCTCATTCTCCAAGGTCACTATTTCATGCCATATCCTTTTCCCTCAAACCTCAAAATACTCTTTCCTCTCTGCTGCTGAATTTATGTAATTCGCGAATCACATAGAACTATCAGAAGTTTCTATATTCTTCAATCATAAAATCTGTAAACTTACCCAATATCTGTACCTAGAGGAATATGAAAAAAATTAACAACTGCAACATGGATATGACTCCATCTCGGGGGCTAGCAGCTTCACACACACAAGCAATGCATAGGAGTTCAACTTGCACGAACCACCTTCTCGTCACTTCTGTGACAGTGGATGGTCCCAGCTAGTCAACCTGCCTCTTGTGCACGGTATTATCAACTTTTCAACTACTCAATATTGCCCTTGTGATGTTACATGTTGAATTTTTCCTTCTTTGTTGGCTCATTCACATCTATCTTCAAGCTTACTGTGAGGTCCATCAAACAAACACACACACACACACACACACACACACCTTGAGTCTATCAAACTCCTAATTTTTCTGCTCCCGTTTGGCAGAAAATCACTTAAGAGTTATATTGTCAGCTTTTTCCTCCGTTCTCCCTTGGAAGCATTCTTATGAGGCTTTCATATCCAACACTGAGCAAAGACCACTGTTGTCAATAATCTCTCTATTACTAAATTTACAGTTCAATTTTCAGTCCCCGTCTCACTCAAAGTCACAGCCCCATTTAACATAATTGATCATTTTCTCCTTTTGCATCATTTCCTTGTTGGTGTTCTGAGCAAAATATTCTCCCCATTCCCTACCTGGTTGCCCCGCTCCAGCTGGAGTTCCTTACCACGATGCTCTCTAGAGGCCGGGGCACTGCAGGCCGCGTTTCTCTTGCTCTTCTTTTTTCAATCCCCTCAGACGCCTTCATTTCGAATCATAGCTTTAAGTATTTTTCCCCTATCTGCTGGAATCTCTCAATTTATATCTGCAACCCTGATCTCCTATATCAGCTTATAACGTATAAATCCAGCTGCCATGTCCCTGGAGCTAGTGAAACAGACCTAAGAATGTTCTCAAAATCCCACACAGGGAGAGTCTTCCCCCTGCGCTCATTCCCCCAATTCAGTCTTTCAACCTCTGAAACTATGAGGAAGAAATGTCAGTTCTTTAGACTATCCACTGGTGATGTTCATGTTCTAACAATAGTGGGAAATTAACTGGACACACTAAGCACACAATGGAGGAAATTTCTTCCCCTGGAGCAGAAGAGGTGAATATTCCGGCATAGCAACCTGTTTGTTTTTTCCTCAAGAACATCTCACATATCTTTAATCTTTCATCACTGTGACTCCTCCCTTCCTTTTGTTTAATCCTGGGCCATTGATTCCATTTTGACTCATAACAACTCTGTGTAGAGGTTCTGAGAAGGGAGAGCTTTATGGGTACAGATAGCCTCCTCTCTCTTCTGAAGAACGGTTGGTGAATTTGAACTTGCAATCTTGCATGTAGCAGACCATTGTTTAGTTCACACAGTTACCGATGGTCTTTCATTTGTCCTGAAATAGTTCGTGTGGCTTTGCTCCTTTGCTTTCCAGGTGAATTATCATTGGATATTAGAGGGTGAACCTACTGGGCACTGGGTTTAGGGACAATTTTGTTATTTGAGATGTATTTGATCCTTATGAGATTTGCTTATAACTGACGATGTGTCCACAGCAGTCTCTACAGTCTGTGACTCAAATCCTCTCTTGTCTTCCAGGAGAAATACGTGGCAGATTACATTCATAAAGATTCCTCGGAAATCATGTCAGGCAGTTCTACGTTTGCCCTGGAGTTGACATTGATTCTAAGGCATTCGTTTTGTTTGTCATTTGTATGTGTGGGTTTTATTATTTTTTTCATCTGTGTCTAGTTTACAGCTGAGTCTATGTACCTCAGGCTATGCTACGTATTAAGGGGATACCCTTCTGAAGACTTGATTCACTGCTCCACGTGTTCTGAGATCTTCTCACTGCAGCAAGTGGGTAAAATAGTTCAGACCTGTGTGAGCTGTAGGCATGGTTCAGACTAGCAGTCCCATCCCTTATAGGTTACCGCCATCCTCAGACAGAAATGCTAGTGAACCTTCCTGCACACCTTTGTAGCTCCCTCTTTCCAAGGTTCAGGCCACAAACCCTAAATGTCTAGATTCCAATATGGGCCTCATCAATTCCAGGAGGGGCTGGGCTTGGGTCTCCACTCTCTATTCTGGGCTCTGAAACTGCTTGGAGGCAGGAAGTTGAGGCCATCAGAGGGCTGGTTTCACTGGTTCCCCTTCTGTTGGAGATCACAGCATCACACTGCCCTTCGCTCAGGGTCTGAAAACAATCATTTCACATAATTGACCAATGTGTGGCTGTTGGTAGAGGGCAGCAATTTCCGTGGTGATTATCCTCTTGTTAGTAAAAAAGGAAAGCACCCGGACTTCTTTTAATGCTTGGTTGCATTGATGAATACAAGAGGCCAAGAACTAGAGTATCTCAGTTATTTATTTTAGAAACTATGAATATGGTGGTTTGGTTTTAGAACATGAGATTTTATTTTAGCTTGATGTCACTGGGGAAATTTAATTCTCCTCTTTTGAAAGTTCTGAAGACAGCAGTATGGAAAATATCATGTTTATTCACTTAAGAGATCTGGAATTAAATTTGCCCTATATTACATGCTCATTCTGGGATTTTCAGCATATCGTAACTGCATGTCTCAGATTCCACCCAAGAGCCTGTGGATAATAGTCCTGCCTCATTCATCTCTCAGGAATGAGTTATAGGTCAAATGAAGGAATACAAACCATCACAATTTAGGAAGAAAATGCTTTAAATGAGCAATGTAGAAAGGGGATGCAGCCATCTCTGTAAGCCCATGGATTCTTAGTAGCTGTGCAGTAATTAACACTCAGCATGGGATACAATTAAGTGCCAATAATTACCCCCGCTTTTATTTGATTCCTCTTGATACAGCAGTTGAGGATGTGAAAGTGAAAATAGCTTGATTTATTTTACAGAGGTATGAAGGTATAGAACTGAGACCTAAATTATGTATTATGTTGCCAGATTTTAAACTTTATCTTTCTTGGATATAAAAATGCTTCCTTTCCTTTCCCTTCAAAGGATGTTCCTTTTAGTCTTTTATGGACTGACACTGGCATGCCTGCCACTGGATGTGTCCTGAATTTCTGTAAAAAATACTTACAAATTGATCGCAGCTTACTCTGCATGTTACCATGGACTTGGCTGTTGTCAGAAATTTATCTTCATCCTCCAGAAAGACTAGTTTAGAAACTCTAGCTGTGCCAAATCATAATTCTTGTTAGGCTTCCTACCAGGAAACCTTAAAACATGTTCACTAAAAATCAGATCACTGGTTACCTCGCATGGTAATACCCCATCAAACCTTTTCTCTGCATGAAAGCCATCAACCTGGTGCACCGATCTCCCATCACACGGTCAAGTTCACATCCTGTGTTTGCAAATCCTTACTATGGTAGAGTAATGAGAAAAGTTGACAACCAGATGTGAAGACTGGGCAAATACAGAGTAGAAAAAAAAACAAGCCAAGGTTGACCACTCATTCTGTTATTAAATAGGCAGAGAGTTATTATTGTCGGGCAGAAGGCTCGGAGCTGCTCTGCAGGAATACAGGAAGTAGAAAGAGCAACTTTATGCCTTTGAGCAAAATGGCAGAGTCTGGTTGTAGTCATTGAGAGGCCAGGTCATTTGCAAATGGCCTTGGTCCAAGACACAACATCCAGGGGGATTCAAAATTCAAGTGAACCCAGGAGATAATCCAGAGACTTTATATAAGAAAGTACAAGGAGCTTCAGTAAAAACTCAGTGAGTGATTACAAAATTGCTGATACATCTGATAGATGGGAGATGACGTATGTTTCTAAAGTTGTTTTTCTAAATGTTACAAAGTAATCATTCCATTGGATACAAGTGGCCTTGAGAGATAATCCTAAAACCCTTCTTGTGTGACAGAGGAGAGGGTGTGCACAATCCAAAATTCCTTGGGAGCTAAGTATTTGTTCTGAGAATTGTTTGGGTCTTGGCTTCCTAAGCATCAAGCCAAACCTTTAAGTGAGCAAAATTACCTTGCTTTCTTAAATTGATTCCCAAGTAATTTTCTCGGGGTACAGTGGAGAGTTTCAGGAAGGACAGTTTACTTTTCATTCCCAGGAAAGTTTTAGCCTTAGACTTTATTCACAGGGGTCTTCCATTAATTTTGGAATTTCTTACTCACCTAGAATTTACATTTCAATTGTTCAGAAGGAAAGGCATTTTAAATGGCTGCTGGGGAATTGGGGTAGCCAGGACAGGCTTCCAGAGGCAAAGGAGTCATTTCAGAATACCTGCATCCATGTAAGCATCCGTTTTTCAGGAGACAGGAAGCTGAAAAGGTTTCCTTAGATTGTCAAAGGCTCCCTGACTAAAGACCTGATGAAAAGTCTATAAAATATGGAGATATCATATTAGATTCAAATCCCATAAGATATTGCTATTTGTAAAAGAGACTAGATTGAATTCTAATATTCTGTTTTAAAATTAAGTTCGAGAAAAGACTGAGGATATTAAATCTTCAGGAAACCTGAGCTATAGTTTGGTACCCATAACAGATACTATGCAGAAAATTGAATAAATAAAATTACCCTATGGTCCCCTCTATATCCATTTACAATATCTTTGTGTTTTGTTTCATTTTATTTTTCCCATACAGAACATCACTCAAACAAACTCACTGCCATCAAGTCAATTCAGGCTCAGAGGGACCCTATAGAACAGAGTAGAACTCCTCTTATGGGTTTTTGAGACTGTCACTCAATACAGGGGTAGACAGCTTTATTTTCCCCCCATGGAGTCACTTGTGGTTTCAAACTATTGACCTTGCAAAGCAGCCCAATGAATGAGCGATGGCATCACCAAGTCTCATGCTAATAATTGTCTAAAATATCTCACCAGCCAATAAGCTGACTTTGAAACAGCATGAGTAGAATAAACAATACTCCAGAATTGAAGGACTCAACTGATAGTAATAATAATAATAATAACACAAATGAACATATTTGTTGGAAAAGGGTAGGGACTCTAAAATGAAACAAACATTATGAAACAAAATGAAAGTAAACATCAAATGCAAAGTTAATTGAGACAGAAACAACAGTTTTCAATAGAAAATTCAAGACTCAGTCACTTGAAATATTGTCCTTATTGGGAAGGCTAGATTCAGACAGAATCCCTAACTACCCCCTGTCCTTCCTGAATCGGACATCTCTTCTCATCCAAATCCCACTCTCCAGGTCTTCTCTCGTGGCCTCGCGTGTAGGCAGCTCTCCTCCGATTTCAATGTGACTGCAAGGTTCTGTCTGCGGAACAGAGGCCTTCAGTCTCATTAGTCACATTGACATGCCAAAAAAGGAAGTGGATTTCCTGAGTTATCAACCTGCTCAATTTATGCCTACACATTTCTGTCCTTCAGTTAAAAACAAACCAACAGAAACACCTTCATTACACTTCACTGCTATTTACTTAAGGGAATGACTCACTTCCCTAAAGTCTCAGAGTTTTGTTGTGTGTTTCTTTTAATAAACTTTTTAAATGTCCTACCATGATCTACTTGAGTATCTTGCTCTTTGATTACACTATCTAAGCCTCTTCTAAAGGCAAACTCACTGCCCGCAATTCGGGAGCGACTCACAGCAATCCTGTCAGACGGTGGAACTGGACCTGTGGGTTGTCCAGACTGTGACTGGTTAAGGGAGTAGAAAGCCTCGTCTCCTCCCCCACCCCCAGGGGGCACCTGGTGCTTTGATTTTGAACCACTGCTTTGCAGTTAGCAGCTCACTGTACCATGCATTGAAGCATTTTCAGCAATAAATAATCAACATATAAAACAGAAATATCAAATGACAAACTAATATATAGTCTTGCCAAGTCCCTCATTTAACAAAGTTCATTCATAAATTTTAACCTAAATTCTATGTGAGGTCTAGCGTCTGAGATGTCAAGGGCAGGATATATAAATTGAAGTATAATCTTCCTCGATATATCTTTCAGGTATATCTTGAAAGAAGTTCACAGTATTGGCTACAAATAGAGAGAAACAGATATCCACGTGTACGAGTTTGTGTAACTGATAGATTGTTGGTTTGGGCCTCAAAGCAAAGACGTGGTGATTCGCTGCTGCACAGCTGTACTGCAACACACATGAGGTCACCATGAGATACAACCAATTTGATAGCAACTGGTCACTGGTAAGCTGTGGTAGTTACATAATCTGGTGGAAATTTGGGACTGGAGAGGATTAAGAGCGAAGGGGTGGAGTCTAGTCGGTTCATCGGGTCACAGCCAAGGAGGCCTCTGTGTAGGCATGGCCTTCTAAGAATTCTTGGAAATCCTGTATTCTTTCTTGGAGGCAGGAAACTATCTCTCACTCTACTTACTCCCTGGGAGACATTGCAGCTGACGAGATACATGGACGTACCATAGTGCCCTGAGCTGGAGAAACCACACGGACCTACCCTAATGCACACAGACCTCTGGAGCCAGAGAAGTCATGTAGAGATCTCTGCCAGTGCTGAGATGCTCACTACACCACTGGATCCCCAAGACTTCAAAACCACTGGCCTATGTTCCTCCTGCATTTGGCATCATTGCATGTGTTTGTGAGTCTGAAGATTTTATAGATTGGTATCAGACCTATAGACTAATATTGGATTTATGGACTTGATCTGGACTGGGCTGGGACATTTGCTCAATATTCAATTGTGTTATATATAAACCTCTTCCTTATACACATATGAGTCTCCCTGGATTTGTTTCTCTACTATATCCAGACTAACACACAGCTATGGTCAGGTATTATGTGACTAAATTATGTTAAAAAAAGAAAGATGGATTTGGGATTTTTAAACTCCATAATAATAAAAACAAAAATTAGATACCCAGAGGACAATAAGTTTAGGTTTCTCTCTTAGCTGTTATTTCCAGGTTGGAATATTCTATACCCATCAGCTATCATTGAGTAGATCCTGACTGCTAAAGACCTGTGATAGTTAGGTTGTGGTAATAATTTCTTTTGTAAGGATTAAGAACAGAATACTTTCAAGAAGTTGGAGACTGAAGATGTCTCAAATGTCCTTAGCTCTTCCAAGATACTGTTTACTCCATTTCTACTCGTTCTTTCCTTGGGGATAGTCCCTTGTGTAATTCTGTGATTCACTGCAGCACACCACAAAAACCCACAACGCTTTGGGGAACTGTGTCCTGTGGCTGCTTGACGCTGTTCAGTCCAACATCTGAGGATGAGACAGAAGTGAGCCAGATGCAGATTGCAGAGCCAGAGCCAAAAATACCCCGAAGCCACGCAAGTCTTCCTGCTTCTATCAAAGCTCAATCAAGAAAACAGAAGTCTGAGTTTCCGGGTGAGGCGGTGTGATGTCTGTGGAACTATCAAATGTCACCATTTTATATGCAGGGAAAACAACGGTGTCACCTGGTGCATACTCGGCACTAAAGTGAAAAACCTTACTGCCATTGGTCATTTCTGATTCATAGCAAGCCTATCCATGGTGACCCCAGTCCTGAGGTGGAGTCTTAAAGATGCCCTCAAGCAAACACAGGGTTTAATGCAGTCTCTCCACATTCCTGGTCCATCAGCACAGTAGGGAGTGCCCTCCAGAATGGGCCTGGAGCCAGAGGTGACTACCGGGCAGAATACAAGAACCGGGGCTAGAAAGACCACATGAACTGGTCATAACTCACAGGTTTTATGTCAACTTGGGCGGATCAGGGTAGCCAGCCCCTAACAAATAATCATAGCCCCGGTAGCCGCGATTGTACATCTCTAATATGAAAAGACTATAGTAAAATTATAGGGAAGCAGAGAGATAGGGCAGAGAATAAAATGAAGGGGTCAGACACATTTCGTGGTAGCATGCTCACCTCGGCTCTGCTTGGTGGTCCATGTGGGGATGCGGAAGGTGGGAAGGGCAGGAGAGGGAGTGGGAATAGAGAACCAGAGGAGAGGGGACAGAGTCCAGAGGAGAGGGGACAGAGCTAGAGAGAGGACAGGGCTGGAGAGAGGACAGGAGGAGAGCACATCTTTATTGTTTTGGGGCTATTTGTAGGTAGCTATAATAAGACATGCATATTCAGTAGTTACAAATGTCACAAGGTGGGCATTAATCTCAATAAAGTCCCTGAGCTCACAGGTAAGGAAACCCAATACCTGCCTTGGGGTAGGCATGAGGGGGGATGGGTGCCTCCGTGGGAGGAGATAATCAGGGAAGGTGTGCCTCTAAGGGAGAGGGAATCAACCAGGTGCTCACTTTGAGGCAGCATAGCTGTTAGGGGAGAATCTTCGGGAAGGCATTTGATAGTTTTCCACAGGTGAAGATTCTCCCAGGATGTTGTACTGCATGGTGTGGGATCTCCTGCGAAGAAGCCAAGCAGTTGTGGCTTAATCATCTCCTCCACCCGGTCATGGTCTTATTACAATTGACAGAGGTTTCAACAAGCATGCCGGCCAGTTTCCTAGGCATCCACAGTATGGGGAAGCTAACTCATTTCCCCTGCTGGACCTGGATCCTGCCCCTGGCTGGCCCACCTTCTGTTCTATCACCTGCTGACCCCACATGTCATCAGCAGAATCCGGATCTTGGATTTATTCAGCTCTGCATCCGTCATCCTGTCAGCCAAGCGCGCCCCCCTCCCCCCCACACACACCCAATAGCATCCATCCCCTTGCCCGGCTTCATCTTTCTGCTGGTGTAGTGATTAAGTATGGGGATGAGATTCTCCTGGTCAGCAATTTGAAATCACCAGCAGCTCTGAGGGAGAAAGACTGGGCTTTCTACTACTATAGACAGTTACACCCTCAGAGACCCACAGTGGGTGGCTGAGTAGCGGTGACCCAAGGGCAGTGAGTGAGTGAGTGAGTGTCCCCATTGATCAGTCCCCTCCAGCTACACAAGCCAGGAGACGCCTCCTGGACCTGCCACTTCTATAACTCTGGGAGCCAATTCTTGATACAAGTATCTTCTGTGCATATATTCACACACACACACACACACACACACACACACACAAAATCGCTACTGGTTTTGCATCTCTAGAGGACCCAGCCCAACACATGCTCCCACGTAGGGCCTGAAAGGTTGTAAATATTCATGGGAGCTGCTAACCTCATCTTTCTTCCACGAAGTGACTGGTGGGTTTGAACTGCAGATTTTGTGGATAGCAGTCTTACATGTACCCAACAGCACCAATGGGGCTCCTTAAGATTACATAGGAGTACACGAAAAGAAGACAAGTTTGGGTAATCACAAGCCAACGGGCTGGGACCCACAAGATCAGCAGTTCAAAATCATCAGCTGCTTCTAGGAAACTCAGAGGAACGGTTCTACCTCGTTCTATAGAGTCACTCTGAGTCCACATAGACTCTATAGTGGAGTGTGTGTGTGTGTGTGTGTGTGTGTGTGTGTGTGTGTGTGTGTGTTTTAATGAGAGCAAGCTTCATCCACTTCTGGGAAAGGATTCTTCAGAAGAGACTTCCTCCTTGAAAGCTGACCCACTCTGATCATAAACCACCGGGTTCCTGAGGACTTGCCTTAGGATTCCAACTGCTTTAGTAATAATTGTCAGGCACTGTGATGTCAGCTACCAAGGTAGAAACGCCTTTAAAAGGAAATAAAATGGACTCTGTTTCCAAATCTGTTTGTTTGTATATTTATTCTTTTTTTAAAATTAATAAATTTTTTTATTGGGGCTCATACAACTCAATCCATACATACATCAATTGAGCAAAGCACCCTTATACATTCGTTATTCTAAAGGCCCAAAGAAATTTACTGAGAGGAGAATTCATTTCTTTGAAGAAAATAACCTGGCTTGACTTTTATCTTTATTATTATGATTATCATTATGACTCTTAAGTTATGCTTCAACTATCTGGTAACTGCCGGTTTAATGTGAAACGAGAGATCCTTGGTGAGTGATGCGTACATATAAATAGCTCCTGTAGGTTCTCAGGTTATAAAATGACTAGAAACTTCTGGAAATAGGGGGATGAATCCTTCAATGCACTCTAGTAAGAAATGGAGTGTGAAAAGATAAATAATTTTCTGCCAGGAGACCACATTGAAGCTTTAATAAAGTAGCGGCTAAAGAAATATAACCCAACTCACGGGTCAGAGTAAAACAAACTGAGCTTCCGAGGATTCTCCGTGGCTGCATCTTTCAGAAGCAGAATGCTAGGCCTTTCCTCTCAGGCACCTTGTATGTTAGCAGTTGTTAGTGATTTGCAGAGGACGGCAGACTTTGCTGTGATTCACTGATATGGGCCTGCCAAAGATTCAACAACAATAATAACAATAACAACTCTATCTGGTACTGACAGTTCAAGCACCATAGGATTAGTTAGATTCTAGGATTTTAGACACAGGGTAGCCTGCATGGCAGCTCAAACATATTGCGGAGCCAGTTCTTGTTCTGGGCCCCACCCAAAATGAGCAGTTTTTCAGGTCAACCAATAAATGGAGGAGAGTAGCACAACCAAGCGAGGGACATGTTTCTTTGAAAATCCAAAGAGGCTGACAAGGCAATGTGCTCTTGTTTTTAGTTGTAGCAGTGGCCAAATCTAACTATTTACCTTTATTTAAAGGAATATCTTGACATACACCAAATCACCAGGCCATTAGAAATTTCAAGGCGATAGAAGACACCTGACTTAAGCACACGAGCCTGTGTGATCACGAGGTATCAATGGGATAAGGTATCAGACATCAGAAGACCCCAAACAAACAAATATATCGATATAAATGATGGGGTAGGAGTGGAGACCCAAAGCCTTTCTGTAGACCACTGGACCTCCCCTCACAGAAGGATCACACAGAAGGGATGAGCCAGCAAGTTGCAGTATAGCACCGATGAAACACACAACATTCCTCTAGTTCTTTAATGCTTCTTCCCTCCACTATCATGACCCCAGTTCCACCTTATAAATCCAGCTAGACGGGAGCAAGTACACTGGTACCGATATGAGCTCTTGACACATGGAATCCAGGACAGATAAACCCCTCAGGAACAGCAGTGGAAGTGACGATACCATGAGGGTAGGGGGAAGGCAGGGGGAGAAATGGGGAACCAACTACAATGACATATAACTCCTCCCCACCCTCATGGGCATGAACAACAGTAGCATGAAAGAAAGGAGACAGTGGGCAGTGAATGTAAGATATGAAAATAATAATAATCTATAATTTATCAGGGGTCCACAAGGGTGGGTGGGTGGGGAGAGGAGGAGGGGAAAAAAAAGAGGAGCTGAGACTAAAGACTTAAACAGAAAGAAAATATTTTGAAATTGATGATGGTACCATATGTATAAATATACATGATACAATTGATGTATGGATTGTTATAAGAGCCCCCAATAAAATGATTTATATAAAAAAGACACCTGACTTATTGGGTTAATTCCTACACTCAAGCACACAAATAAGGAACTGTAGTGACATAATAGGGCTTAACTCACCAGCCATTCTGCAGGAGGACAAAGATGCTGTCTGCTTCCTGTTAAGATTTATACAGATTTATATAGTCTTGGGAATCCTAAGGAGCTGCTCTCCTCTGTCCTATAGGGTTGCTATCTATGAGTTGGAATTCGCTCAATGTGGAATCCACTCGATGACAGTGGGTGATGGTGGTTCATGCAAATATTTTATAAATGAATCCAAAGCCATTGATATTTAGTTTGTTTGGTGTGTTGTTTTTTTTTTTTTGCTAAGCCCATTCACTGTAATGTTATTAATGTAATGTAATGTTATTAACATCTTGTGAAATGGAAAAGTGATCAAGCTCCCTCAGGGCTAATTACAAGATAAAACAAACAAACAAACAAACAATCCCTCTCATTGCCATTGAGTCAACACTGACTCATAGGACACGGTAGAACTGCCCTGTGATCTTCCCAGAATATAACTCTTTATGGTAGTAGAAAGCCTCATTTTTCTGCCCAACTTGTAACCCTATGACCCCAGGGCTCCTTAAATTATGACACAGGCCTGGGCACTAAATATCTGCGATAAAACATCAAGGTGTTTTACTGCTCATGTCAACTGAAGGCAAACTGTTTCTGTGTTCATTCAAAACTGGAGTTGAGAAAAAGTCATTGGCCAGATCAATAGTTGCATGCCACATACCAGGAGATTTATTAATTTGCCCAACCAATTAAGCCACATCTGGAACAGCTATCACAATGAGAGTCACCTCCTGGGTAAATTTATGATAATCTACTGTAACTCTCCAAGGTCCATGTTTGTTTTGTTTTGTTTTTTCACAGAAGCCAAATCGGAAAATTGACTGGTGAGGATCCTCTCTCCTGTATCGCTCAAGTCCTTGATGGTGGTGCGAACGCTCCAGGAAGGAGTTATTGCCTGTAGTTTACTATTTTCCCAGTTAAGGGCATTCTAAATGCTATCTGCTTGACTTTTCCAACCATAAAACCCTTCACTGGGCATGTCAGGAACTCTTTCAATTGCTTTGTCCGTCTGTTCTGATTACGCGATATGGAATTGGGGAAATCACCAGAAGACAGACTTAGGGACCCAATGGAACCACTAGGAGGCACAAGTGAGCAATGCCTTCCCTACTCCCCTGATCTCCATATACCCCTACTCTGAATGATGGACCACAGTGACATTTTGGGTCTCCTGGAATCAATGGCAAGTTCAGAGCCAGTGTCCAGTAATCCCTTTTCTTTAATGAACAGTCACTCTCATAAAACACGGTCGATGTTGTTGCCAAAGACGGAGAGAAAGATGAACAGTAGACTTTGATGGCAATGTATTAGATAGAGCCTTGATTTAAGGAGGCTCCACCTCCCTTTCTTCACGGGATTAGAGACCTGCAAACTGGCTCAAGTCTGGGAATTGATTAATTAAGGTGTCATAGCTCTCTATCCTGGTGCTTAAAGTTAGGCTGTCATTCCCTTGACCTAGAATTCTTCCACTTACAGATAAATAAATGCTTAGTAGACTTCCCACTATTTCACTCTTAAAGACACCATCTCTAAATAGCCAACACCATGGATCCGAACATGGATGATTGCTGACAGCTTTGAATTTGCTGTCCTTGGTGATAACCACGTGCACTTGGTCTTTGTCAGGTTGATCCCTACCTTCATCAAGTCCATTCCTTATCTATCTTATCTTAATCATTATCTAAACGATTCTATGGTATGAAATATAGCCTTAGGCCTCTGACTGCATCAACTCAGGGTCTGGCTTTCTGTCAGCCATGTTGACCCTCCATCAGTCATTCTGACTAAGCAGCATGGTCTCAGGGGAAAAGTTCAAGGGCTGATTTCATCCCCTTAGCTCAAAATTTACATTTATCACATTCTTTTTTTTTTTTTTTACACTTTAAACAGGAATCACCAAGGAAAAGAACCAAAATGATAACTTCTCACGTCCTTTCCAGAAAACCACCCAGTTAACTGCATGGCCATATCTGACCTCCGGCTAGCAAAGAAGAAAAGCAGCCGAGGTCAGACAAGCATCCACTCTCTTTTGTCACAATTTCTTTTCCTAGTACCCCACTTCCAAGGGACCATAATGTGTTAGACTGGGTTGACTAGAGATACAAATCTAGAAACACTCATGTATGTCTGACAGGGCTTTATATCAAAAGGCAAGTTTTATATATTGAGAAAGCATCCCAGCCGAGTACAGATCAAGTCCATAAGTCCAATATTGGCCCATATGTCTGATACTTGTCCATAAATTCCTCTTCAGACTATGCAGCACATACAATGATGCAGAATGCAGGAATATTGCAGGCCGGTAGGTACAAAGTCATGTAGATCCAAGGACAATGGAAGCATCTCATTGCTGCTGCAGGTCTCCAATGGATCTCCAACAGGAAGGTGAAGCAGATAAAGTGTGTGACCCACCTCCAGGGAGAAAGAAAGTTCCCAGAATCCTTAGGAGAAGGCCATGCGCACAAGGAAGAGTCATCAGGCTGTGACCTAATTGACAGGCTAAACGCCACCCCTTCACTCTCAATAGCCTCAAGTTGACATAAGATTATGTAATTATCAGAAGGGGATAAATGGTCTGATGGACAGTTGGCTTCACAAGGCTGAGTGATTTTTTTTTTCACCTGGAGTAAGAGAGGTGATTCTGTTGGCAGGAGTAATTTAGTGGAATTTAAGGGTTCAGTGTCTCCAGCTTTCTGATTATCTGGCCATATATCCCCATCACAAGTGTCAAGATTCTACTTCTTCCCAATCATTTCTCTCACTTTATTCACTGTAACTTCAAATGGTGTTGGAAGTTCAAATTCATGGATACTGTTTTTCATTCACTTTTATGTAAAGACTCTGGGTTTGTTTTGGCAATATCAGTTCTGTTGCTATAGTAAATTGGATTCTTTTCAGGGCAGAATCGACAATTTCAAGATCTTTTCTGTGGTCCACAAACTATAACTCTGGAGGTTTGAACTCATTCCTTTATTTTACCACTTTGTTTAATGAAAGTAAGACTAACTAATTAGCTTCCTTAGACTTCTCCCTGTAGCACAATTGTAGAAAGTATCAACTCTCCACCACCTGAAGCCTTGCTTCTCACATCTATTTGAGATATTGTTAGTGGTACTTTGTGGCTAACCTCACACCGTGGATGAGAAGCTCTCTATTACTGGGGGCAGAGTCCTCGGTGCCTTCCATCCTAGCAAGACTTGAGAACCCATTCCAAAAGTGCATCCATACTTTTGTTCATCGGCAACTACTCTTCAGACCAAGTGTCTTAGGCTGGGTTCTGTAAAGGAGCAAAACCAGCACACACACACACACGCGCACACACACATTTATTTCAAGTAAATAGCTCATACAAGTGTGAATGCAGGCAAGTCCAAAATCCATTGGTCAAGCTTCAGATTGGAGGCTGCTTCTGATCCGCAAAGTTGTAGGGGCTGATGAAGACCACATTAACAGGTCAGATAGCATGAGCCCACGTGAGCTGGAGAATTTCAAACTCTGCAAGTCAGGCGGCAGGCTGAAGATTTCTCTCAAGAAATGGAGATTAGAAATAATAAATCCAATGAATAATTGATAGAGGGCACTTTGCCAGGACATCCATTTATAGTGGATGTAGGCCACGCCCCCAAGAAAACATCACGTTTGACTGACTGACTGACTGCTGGTATGGTATATCACCAATGAAGGATGATTACATAGAACCTACTAAGTCACTGAGAATCATGAGCTGGCCAAGTTGACATATACCTCAATCATCACAGTATATTTCTTTTTGCTGATAGAACAGATTACCGTATATTTAATGGTTTTTCAATAACATTTATCATCTTATGATTCTTGAAGTCTTAGCTTTTTCTGGGGAAAATTAAGCGATCAATAGGGCTGTCCTCCCTCAGGAAACTGTGGGGGGAATCCATTCCTTACTTTGTCCTCAAGAGACTACTTGTATGCACATTCTTGCAGTCCTCTCCGATCTTCAGAATCCTCAATTGCATCACTGATGTTTGCTTTCTTCCTCACATCCACCCCACCCTTTTTCTCACTCTGATACTTTTACCTCTCTCGTTGCTTTACACGGATCCTTTAGATTACAGAAAGTTTACTTGGATAACCAATGCACCCTGGTGGCAAACTGTTCAAGCGCTTGGTGACTAACTAAAAGGTCAGTGGTCGGCACTCACTGGACTCTCAATAAAAGAAAGACATGGCACGATGTGTCTGTTGAGATGACATCCTTTGAAAAGGTGAGGGTGGTTTACTCTTTGATCTAGGGTCACTAACAATGGAAACAGACTCAATAGCAATGAGGTTTTGCCAAGATAATCCAGAATAATTGCTCCAATCTGAAAACTTTTAGCTTAATCATATCATAATCATACCCTTTGCTATGTAAGATAACATTGACAGGTGTGATAGGCCAGGCTGTCTAGAGAAACAAATCTAGTGACACTCATTTATGAATACAAAGGAGCTTTATATCAAGAAATAATTATATATCAAGAAGGTATCCCGGCACAATCCAACTCAATTCATAAGTCCAATGCTAGTCCAGAAGTCCGTATTCAGGTTCATGTAGCCATATGCTGGTGACACGGACTGGTGAACCAGGGATGCAGAAAGGTGCAAGGTGAGTGCACTCAAGGCCGGTGGGAACACGGCAGGACACTGGCAGCTCTTAGAGTCAGCAGCAGAGTCCTAGCAAGCAGGAAGGCGAAAGGTCAGAGAGAAGGAGAGGTTCTCCGTTTCTTCTGCTCATATGAAGGCCATCCCCCAAGGAGGTATCATCAGACTATGACCTGATTGACAGATCGGGTTCCAACCCCTACACTTTCATACATCTTCATGTTGACATAAGTCACCTCCCACCACAAGTCCCGGTGATTAGCACAGGGGCATCTGTGAGTAGGGGGTGGGAGCTGTCCAGTAATGGACCTGCCACACCCGCTAACACCCAGCTCATCTGAGCTGAAGTTGCATGAATACCAAACACTTGCTGAGTGCTCTTTATGTACAAGGCATCAGGAGCCCATATCTGTTAGCCCATTCAAATCTTCAAAGTGATTTTTTTGAAGTACTTTTTTATTTTCAAACAACCTGTCCAAGATCATACAGCTGGGAAGGAGGGAGGCACAAAGACAAACCTAGAAGTCATGTAGCCACCGCTCCTCTAGAACAAAGAGTGTGACAGAGATTCTGTGAAATGTTTGCATTAGAATCTTTGTTTCCAATCTTATCTCTTTCCCTGTAACATGTTGAAACCTCAGTGTCACTGCTGGGTGTGAGGAGGGACTATCCTCCAGGATTCGCACGCCACTTGAATAGTGTTTACCCGAAGAGGAGGCCTTATCTGGCCCTAATGCTCCTACGGAACAATAAGATACAGCCTTTTTCACAGCCAGTGGGGCCTTGCAAGGTCTTGTCTAACAACTGGTTAAATAGCTAAGCTGTGATGCAACTTAAAGTATCTATTTGAAGGAAAATTGTATTGATGATATTCTATATTGCTTCCTCCCTAAATGGAAGAAGTGGAAGAGGGTCTTGATCACTTCCTCTGCAAACCTGGTTTCCCTGCATTTAGGGATAATGCAGATAAATTGAATTCCTACAGTTGCTAATGTTTGCTAAATACAGTGGATTCTAGAAGGAAATGAAAGGCAGAGAAAGTAGCCCAGAAGAAAATTCACAATGAGCTACTGATAAGATACACTGGATATTTCTGAAAGAACCTTGAGAGTTGGTGGAATTAACTTACTGTTCTGGGTATCTATTTTTTAAGGAAAATGTGTATTTGCCTAATCCAATTTCAGCATAATTCATATCCCTGTAACACTCTGAGAACACTGGCATATGGTTACATGAGATATAAATTGGGAGTATGATTAAAAATCACTGGTGTTTCGATTTCAATTACATTTCACAAAACAGACTCTAGGGAAAATATTGCACCAGCAAGAGCACAACTAACCACTGGATGAAAGTGGAGAAAAATCTCCTACACACTCACACACACACACACACACACACACATACACACTCATGCACACACACACACACACACGACCAGGCACTGTGTGCCCTAGGTGATCTCCTGACACATTAGCTTCCATCCTGCACCCAGTTAGCTATGCATGGTTTGACTTGATGCCCGAGTTCAAACATTCTCAGAAGCCATCTGTGATTTTATGTGCTGAACAAAAGAACAATCCAATCTGCCCAAACTTTTGGATCAGAACTCTGATTCTCACCATTCTCCCTCACACAAGTTATTCTATCTTCCCTCAAAATTACCTTGAAGAATAATTTTGAAGACTACTTGACACATAGTAGGCGCAAAACATAATGTATTCAAGTCAGGAGAACTTTGCTCAGAACATAGGTCAGGCAATGAATAAAAATGTTGCTTTATTCATCTTTGTATCTCTGGAGGCTGACAGCATTCCTGGCACAAACTAAGTGCTCAACACATTTATGGAATAGAAAGTAAAGATTCAGGATTTCCTTTTTTTTCTTGTCATCTAAATCCATCTATAACTCTTGGTGTAGATATTGCTCCCAAGTGATAGAAAAAGGGGAAAGGTGAAAAAGAATCCTTTTTATTAAAGTAAGATTTTAAGAGCAAAGCTAACTTCTTCCTCCCCTTAATCTTGACAGATGAGAATTTCAAGTTCCTCATTTTGTTTTAAGGAGCTAATAAGGAGTTCATAAATCTCAATTACTTCTGTGGAGTTAAAAGCAGCCACAGATCCGCTAAACGTGATTCCAATGCCGGAGGCGGAGAAGGGCCTGTGTCTATTTTCACCTTGCACTGAGAGGACAGCAGAGACAGTTTCTTCTTCTGGCCAGAGCAAGGAGGGACTCCGGCCAGGCCAGGCCACCTGCAGGATGCTGCCCCCACCATCAACTGTGCCCTGCCAGTAGCTTTAGAACTGGTTTCAGTCAGTTCCTGGAATGGGTCAGTCCTGAGCATGTTCAATGAATCAGTCAATTAGTATCTATGTATACCCCTAACAGAACTCATTGTCTTTTCATTCCCAGCCACCTAGTCCCTTGAGTATGTGTGCTCTTTCATAGTTCACTAGATAGTGAAGGAGCTCCTCCCCCCACCCTTTAAGTACCAGCCAGCCCCTAGGCTGGTTGGCTCTACCATCCCAGTGCCTCAGAAGTCTGTCCATCCTCCAACTGCTCTGTCCATTACGTCCATTTCTGACTCCTCATTCCACGCATCCAGACTTTTTCTTGGGTTGTTTTCTTTGCCTGGGGACTTCCTCTTCCACATTCCTCTTAAATAATGTTATCCGTGTATCAACATCCAGGACAAAGACCAGATACAGAGCTAAACAGAATCAAGTCCCCTGACTCCATCTTCTTTACCACTTATTTACACTACACGATGGTTATTTGCAAGCAAAAACCAGCCCTGCATTGATGAAAGAGCGGAAGCTTTGAGCCAGATGGGCACATCTCATTTCCACCACTCATGGCTTTGGAACTTGAACAGTCGGTGAATTTCCTTATCCAGAACAGCATGACAACACCCATGTCATAGGCTTCCTGTGAGGATCAACGTAAACGAGGCTTAGTAGATATACTGATGCGTCTGCCACGTAGCAGGGACTCAAGAATGGCTTCTTAGCATTAATATTATTGCTGTAGAGTTTATAGTCCCTCCTCCCCCCACACACACACACAACACCCTTGCCGTTAGCACTCTAGGCACAAAGACTGTAAATTGATCGCCTTTTGACGCTTTATCGCACCGGAACTAGTGATTTCCATATCTTAGTTCTCTACAAGCCTTCGTCACCCTCATTTATGAGATGCTCTCTGAGACCCCAGCTACCTGTGCTGCAGTGCTTGGTGCTTTTGGAAGAGTGTGAATCTCTATAATTGGAATAATAACAATAATAATTCACATGACTGCTTTTAGGAGTATATTGAACAACCTCTACAAATTATGAAAGACTACGTAAATGTTAGTAATCCTTTAGAGAAAGGAAAACTGCGTGAAAGAGATCTTAGGCTGTGGCTCGGAGGCAAGGGAAGATGGGAAGGAAACGACTATTTGAAGAGCGAGGTAGGACTGAGCACTTGAGATTGTGTCTGTCAGTGACTCTGCTAAGTGGCATTCTGAGAGGCAGCAAGAGGGCCAGTCTTCTGAACAGAAGTAGTGTGCAGGCTTAGGAGTGACCCTGCATGGCCCTAAGCAAGACAGAGGGGTGACTCCACTTACAGGGAAAGGTGGGAAGAAATTGCAGTAATTCAAGACAAAAGAAATCTTTGTAGATAGATGAAACAACAGATCCTTCTGGCCCCTGGTGAAGAGCAGGAAGACTGTGAGATGGGATCATCAAACTAGGGGACAGAGAGGTGAGCTCATCAAAAACAAACTAATTAATAAATTAAAATATTTTAATCACAGTGTTAGGCCCTAAAGATACGGGAAGGAGCAATTCATAGCTTCTACCCCCATAAAGTAAGAGGCTATATGAATATTTAAGCTAATACGCGATAGTCCATTTTCTGGATGCTACCAGAGAGTTCCACACTGAGTCGAGTGGGATGGGAGCACCAAACAGTGAGCATGCAGCATCAATACCTGGGCCGAGCAGAAGAGCTTCCCAGGAGATGCTCACCTCTGAATCGAGTGCCGGACAAGCAGGCGGGTTGTAAAGAGCAAGGAAAAGGGTCGGGGAGGCAAGTGAGCAGTGTGAACAGAGAGGATGTGCTGGGCTAATGGCAGCATTAGCAGAACTAGGACAAAGCAACGGTAGATGGAGTTGAAATAATAGACAAGGACAAGGTCATAGAGAACATTTAAAGCTAGAAACACAAACAGATTCTTTACTGGTAGGTGACAGTGAGCCACTAAACACTTTAATCAGAGTAACATGAACAGACTTGTGTTTCAGAAAAACTGCAGGGAAATTGAAGTGGTAAATGCATGATCCTGTTGTGATGAATCAATAAGAGATAGATTTTTTTGAGTCCTTTATTTTAACTGTGAGTCTTTAAAGAACCCACTATAACGCTAGGCCTGGTTGAGATGAAAGAAGGTGTGTATAGACAAAGTAGCCCCTCAAAGGCAAGCACAGGCCGGGCTAATGAGGATCTGCTCTGCCAGGGAAGAGAGAATTGAGGTGAGCTGTGAAGAAAGATCAAGCTAATGAGAGAGAAAGGCAATCTGGATACTTAATCTCTCCAAATATGATTTCTCATCTGTAAAATGCAGATGGCCATAAAGCTCATCTTATGTGATTGTTAGAAGTAATTGACCATATGTGCATAAAAAATAACCAAAGGATCCAGCACATAATAGATTCTTAATGCCAACTATTAGGATGGGGAAGAATGGATTTGACGTGTATCAGAAAAATTGTAGAATTTAGAATAAAATTTAATTAATACTGTGCATGATTTACTACTAGCCGTGGTACACAGCACTCTTTATGTACTACAATATATCATTTCAATCACTCCTCTATAATGAAAGTACAATCATGGTACAAAAAATAGGTACAAAACAATTCCTGTTTTGCAAGAGGGAAACTGTGTTTTGGAGATGTTAAGTACCTTTTCCAAGATAAATAGATATTACAGTGAGTTCCAGATCTCAAACAAACTTTTGTCATGCTCTGAAGTTTATTTTCCCAAGGATAAGATTATCCCAACATTTCCATTTGCTTGTTGGCAAGCTTTAGGGTCTGTGGCCCAGTTCCTTAACCTGGTTCCTCAACCTTACTGCCAGACTTCTAGGTTCTATTTACCAGCCTCCATCGCAGTTGCTTTTGGATTACGCATTGGCCAAGCGAAGGCTGACAGAAGAGATGTGCACGCCAACTCTACAAGAAATCATGGGTATTGGGTGTTGGCTACTATTGTTTGCTGTTAAGAAGTTATTATAATAGAAGAACTCAGGCAAAACGGACTGGTTTATCAAGCCAAATGAAAGGACTGGAGAAAATATCTGTGGTCAGAGAGTAGGTTAGAAAATTCAACCTTCTAATTCTACACTATTGGGTCAAATAATTATTCAATGAATTAATTATTCATGCAAGGTTTTCACATTTTAACATCTCTGATGTGTAATTCCTGAGGTCTCAGAATCACTTTGGTGCACTACCAGGCAGTTCTTTGCCTACACCTTAAAACTTTGTACTTCCTCCTTTGCAAGATAGAGCCAAAAAATGAATCTTGGTTGTTGTCTGCTTATCTTCTACTGACTTGCAGATCAACTTTCTATAAAAATTTTTAAAATACCCTCATCAAAATTTGCAGAATGGTTGTTACCAAGTTGAGAGAGCATCTTGAAGATAGTAGTGTGGTTCAGGTTTGAATAACATTTTGCAATATGAACACATTTGATAATATAGAATACAAAACTGCATGTAAGAATATAGACCTCCATAAATCTGAGATAGAAAATGATTCAGAAAATATGAATTATTAAAGAAAATAACTTTGGAAATTATTTTTTGTAGGAATATTTCTTTTTATTGGTACTTTTTCATTGTTGTTTTATTGCTGGTCAAAAATACTATCCCATCGTGATTTCAATAAAAAGGACATTGCCCAATATAATGAATAGTCTTGCATTGAGTCAAAACAGATCTGATGCTTCGCTGATGATACAATACTACATACAAATTTTTCAACATAAAATAATTCCAGAAAACATAGAGTAATAGCACAAGGTATGTTTCCAAATAAATTCACTTCCTTTTCTTTTTTTCAATCATTTTATTGGGGCTCATACAACTCTTATCACAATCCATCCATACATCAATTGTGTAAAGCACACTTACACATTTGTTGCCCTCGTAATTCTCAAAATTTGCTTTCCACTTGGGTTCCTGGAATCAGCTCATTTTCCTTTTACCCCTCCCTCTCCCTCCCCACTTCCTTCCTCCCTCCTCCCTCATGAACACTTAATCATTTATAAATTGTTATTTTATCTTATCATACACTGCCAAGTGTCTTCCTTCACCCACTTTTCTGTTGCCCATCCCCCAGAGAGGAGGTTATATGTAGATCCTTGTGATTGGTTTCCCCTTTCTACCCTACCTTCCCTCCTGGTATCGCCACTCTCACCACTGGTCCTGAGGGGTTCATCTGTCCTGGATTCCCTGTGTTTCCAGTTCCCATCTGTACTGCTGTGTATCCTCTGGTCTAACCAGGGTTGCAAGGTAGAATTGGGATCATGATTGTTGCGGGGAGGAAGCGTTTAAGAACTAGAGGAAGGTTGTGAGTTTCATTGTTGCTACACTGAACCCTGAGTGACTCATCTCCTCCCCACTACACCTCGGCAAGGGATGTTCAGTTGTCTACAGATGGGCATTGGGTCCCCATCACGTGCTCCCCTCATTCACGATGGTAAGGTTTTTCCCCCCACTTTTGGTGCTTGAAACCTGGTCCCCTCAGCCCTTCATGATCACACATGTTGGTGTGATGCTAAACTTTGGAAATCATTTAATGAATTTATTTACTTTCATATTCCTTATTACAAATTTGCAAAATTACATATCATATAAAGAATATTCCAAACTTCTACCTCTGATTGAGTTCTTACCAGAACAAGTTTGAAATATGAATTTTGAGAAAAGTATCAAGCTCTGTAGAATGATCAGAAGGCTGGGAAAGTGATGAAAACCAGGCATTATTTGAAGAGAAGTTGATCCTTGGAAGGAAATAATAGCACTGACCAAAGTGCTGCTTTTCAGCATTTTCACCTTAGGAAGGCCTCTACCTAGTCAAGCTTGAACTGGGACAGAAAGTCTGAACATTTCCAGACTGCAACACCAGAGGACAGAATCTGTAGAAATAACAGCTACTAGGAAATAAATGGAAACTTCACAAAAGAAGAGATGGACAGACCTCAATTGTGTTATACACTCTAACCCAAATCTCTGACTGACCCCTGAGTTACCATATACAAGGCAGGCTCCATGCACTAAACTATGGATGAAAGAACTGAGATTTTACTGGCAACAGTAGATAGTTTAAAATAGATTAAGTTCACCCACTTAATTATTAGACACACACACACACACACACACACACTTGGAGAAATATATAGAATCTAGAATTATCACAAGGTAAAAATCATCATGTCTTTCAGAGAAATCTAAAATATTTCACATATAAAGAAACAGGAAAACATCACCCATTGTCTACAGTACATGCCAGCAAACTGGTAGGCCAAAGTCAGGTTTTGGCATTTCTTTGTCTGGTCTGGCAGTTAAGAACGGCATTTAATCATTTGAAAGGAACGCAAAATCAGAATGACAAGATTATGTAACAGTGTGTGCATGGTCCTTAAAGGCTAAAATGTGAGGTACCTGGCTCTATTTCAAACAGAACAGGTGTACTTGCTCTTTGATTTAGAAGACATAAACAAAATAGAAGCTAACCCTTGGATTGCCTAATGTTGGAATGCATAGACAATACATTTTAAGAAATTATTTTAATTAGGTTCAGCTACATAAAGGAAAGTATACTCCAATAAATGAAAAGATAACAAGTCTTACCCAAGAAGGATCCCAGACACTTGCTGCCAGCAGGTCACTGCTATTTTGTAGTAACCGTACAGAGTAGAGGAGAGCTGCCTCCGTGTGTGTCCAAGACCATGATTTACTTCTGTGAAGAAGAAAAGTTTCAATAAGTTCCCTAAGATCCTATCTGAAAAAGCAGGAAGAAAAGTAAAGTAAACATAATGTTTAAGAACTAATAGCATGGATACATTTTTTAAAAGCAGATACAACAGAGAAAAATTAGTCATCAGAAATATTTGGAAAAGTTGAATAAAATTGAAAAAGCTCTGAAACCAAATAAGCAATAGAAAAGAGACTATGGATTTAAAATATGGATTATTCAGTTACTATGAGGAAAACCTTTATGTACATAAATCTAGAAAACTACATAAAATAGTTGGTATAAAACACAACAAAACTAGAGAAAACGAGAGAGATAATATGAATAGCGTAATAACAGTGAAAGAAACAATTATTTTTAAAAACCTTTCTTGTGAATTCTACCAAACACTGAGGGAATGACCTCAAGGTCAGAGAAAATAAAGCACTCCTCATTAATTATAGGATTATCCTAAATAGTAAAATCTGTCAAAGACTTAATAAAAAATATGCACCAATAATCTGCAGTCCTTAACAAAATTTAAAAATAATACCTAGCAATATCTAAAACTATTACTACAATATAACCAAATAAGAATCCCAGAAATGTGAAACTATTCTAATATTAGGAAAGAGAAGAAATTATATGATCAATATACACAGAAAGAAAACTTGGTAAAATTTATGATCCATACATAATATCAAGATATTCCTCAAGCCATAACAAATGCCAGAGTGGGAGGTGAGAGGAATGCTGCCTCTTACATCCCTGTCAAGTATACAAGCATTTTTATAAGCTTTGAGGAACCTCTGTAGTTTCACTTACAATAAAACTTTCCGATGTTTTGCTGTACGCTGTCTTTCTTAGCTGAATTCTTTCTACCAAAAGGACTTGGAATTTAGGATGAGAAACCAGTCTAGGATCATGTGTGACAAAAGTATGTGTCAACTTGCTGGATCATGATTTCCGGTGGTTTGGAAATTATGTAGCTATCTAATCTGTCAGATATAATAGAACCTAGCAGTCATGTAACAGTGTGGTTAGCCTGCATTTTTGCATATTGCCAATTTTCAAATAATAATCTGGTCTTTGGAACTGACCCATGCTGATGAAGAGTGGGTGGACATTCAATGCTCATGGTTAAACCTGGGGAGTGGGCATCCAGGTATGATGATATCATTTTTTCCAATATTTTCTTCAGGTTAAAAATGGTCATAATAAAAGGTGGAAACCCATATCTTTCAATAAATCTTTCCATAAGTAGAGAAGAAAAAAATCAAAATTGGAGAAGCCATTGAATCACCGTATTTCAACCTTTTCTTTCACAAGTGGTATCTACAATAAGAGTGCTTTAAAATTGGTGACATATTAGCATCAATTAAGTATAGTAGTAACAAATAAGGTCAGAAAAGATCTCAAGGGACAAGAGCTCAATGAGACTTCTCAGTTAAACAAAGTATTCCAGCCTTTTGGCAAATAACAGATTAAAACTGTTAACTTCCCAGCAATGTCATTTGTTGCTCTTGCTGATTTCAATTATCCTCAAGGAAGCTGCCAATATACTGAGAGGAAAAGGCACGAAGGAATTAGGAAACAAAGGGATGAGTAAGGTTCTCGCATCATGTCTAGGGGGAAAAAATAAAAGTTGGAATGTGAATCCTGGCGCATGGAGCTATTTGTCAGAAACGTATGGGGTTTTGGAGAAATTGTGTTGCTGCAAGAAATCAGTAATTTGACCTTGAAAATACTATCCATTGGGGAGGAGGATTTTAAATAAGGGTCTGTATGGAAACTGGACGATGAAAGCTCTTTAGCATCCTCTCCAGCACACTCTTCAGACAGCTATGGGCAATATGGATTATTGTCAAACTTCCTGGAGAGTTGAATGGTCATAAGAAATTTCAAATCAGGGAATTTTTCTAAAGAACACAATCAAGGGCTCAGCTCCAAGACTTTCATCACGCCCATGAAATGTTGGAGGAATAACAACAAAACTCTCCCCACCTCCACCCCATCCCCCCGTGCCTCACAGGTCACTAGATGGAGAAGACCCTATTTTACAATCATCTCAAACCCTAAAGAAGAAGAGAGGCAGATAATATGCTCTGTTGATGGGAAGAAGCCTGAAAGCTATTTGATGACCAGAGGTTGGATTACACTCAACACTGACCTTGCTTTCTTTTTATGTGTGTATTCACTCCCAATTAATGAATTAAAAAAAAGAATGACAAATACAAATCCTCAAACCAGAGCAATAAAAATAAGGTCAATAAAGGAGCATTGAGTAGAAAAAAGAGAAGAGTGTGTGATCATCATTACAATCAGTTTCAGAACCTTTTCTGATCATACTCATTGTTGTTAGTCTCCTCTCAGCCCTCCCCTGTCATGACCCTAAAACCCAAACCGATCTCATTGTCAGTGCGTCAATGCCTACTCGTGATGACCCTCTAGGACAGAGCAGATCGCCTCTGTGGGTTTCTCAGACTGTCACTCTTTACAGGGGTAGAACGCCTCATCTTTCTCCCTCGAACCGCCTGGTGGTTGTGAACTGCTGACCTTGCACTTAGCAGCCCAAATCATAACCACTACATCACCAGGGCTCCTCCTAGGTAATTATTAATACAGTTACTGTCAGTCCTGGACTTCCCATATGGAAAAGTATACAAAACACAAACAGGAAGCAGTCAGACAGAACAATAACAATGACTAGATGTAACAGAAAAGCCGCAATTGAAAAGAGAGTGGAAAATATTAAAAATGGAAAATGTTAACTAGGTCAAAAGGAAGATCCATCGATAGAGTATTACATTTTACCTTCACTATATCTGTCACAATTGACTTTACAAAGTGCTCTGTCTCATAGTACGGCTACTCATTTTCTTTGACTCTTTTCAGAGGGGACACACCAGAGGCTTCAACAATTGTGGGACCCTGCAACTGGATTTTGGGCTTCCACTCTCATCCATAACCTACTGCAAATCACGTGTATACAATTTAAGATCTGATACCATTCCCTCCTCCAGATTTGGATTTTATTACTTACAATTCTTGAACCCCACTGGCTGGAGTGCTTCTTTCATGTGCACTAAATTGACAACTCACTTAGATGGCTGCTTGTTTTAAGACAAGTTTTTAGGACCCCAGACGCTATTCTTTCTGATAGCCGGGCACCAACTGGTTTCTTCACCACAGTTTGCTATAGCACCTTTATCTTCAATGATCTCTTCATGAGGGCAGTATGTTGTAAGAACTAGTTGTTCTTAGATTAGGGTTAGAATTAGGAGTGAGTCCCAAATCAATTTATATATCTAAACTTTATATATGTCTCCGGTTCACTTTAGAATCATCATTTTAATTTCATGGTAGAGAACATTATAAATACTCTCCCTTGGACATAAAACCATTATATTGATATGTCAACAATTTAGCCAATGGTATAAAGTGTAAAACATTGTTGAGATAAAGAAATTGTACAAGTATAGGCCGAGTTCTGAATTGTTGACTCTTAAGTGACTGGACACTATTTACATGAAAAATGAGGTCTGGTGATAGGACAAACTTTCAATAATACTCATTCATGAAGGCTGAACTATGCCCACCAGACTAATACATGTCATAAGAAAACAAGGAGCAGCTTAAAATAGTAAATATATGGTTGTCCCAGGCCACCATTCATTGGGCACCCTCAAAGCAAGAGATAAAAACCAAAATCCAGTGACCTCCATAACCTTGAGGTAGAAGGCATCTGTTTTTACTTCTCACACTTGGGCATTTCAGCCTTAAGTCCAAGGGAGTATGTCAATTCTTTAAATATTCTACAGATGAATTTGAGGTAAGGCCCAGATCATGAGTAGAGTTTCCAATTCAAATCCTTCTGGTGTGGCCTGTCAAATCCTTTATGTGCCTCCAAAGGACAGACTCTAAAGTCCCAGTAGTCTATGTCCAAGGCCTGGGTCACCAAGGGCTGAACAGAAACTAGCTCAAAAGGGTCCAAATAGGAACCCAGTACCAGGCATCCTTCCCTCCGTGGATTCTAAATAAGCATTGTCAACTTTTTCTGTTTTTCTTATGGGAAGTTGCTTCACCCGGTTTTCCCGCCAACAGAAGTACAACGGTCAACAGTGAGATATCCATGGCCCCTCCCCAACTTGACTTGAATTTCCAGTGTGTCCATTATCAATCTTGTAAGACTATCTGTTGATTTGAGGTAACCTTAACCCTGTGTTGTATGACAGCATTTTAATGGTCTTCTCCCTCTCTCCCTATATTGGAAAACTGATCACAGATTAAGTGATGGCTCCTCTTGGAAGTGTTGTGAAGATGTTGTATCAAGGGGGTGATATATGGTCTTGCTCGAGGCAGGCTATCTAAACCATTGCATGGGAGATGGGACTGGAAGATTACAAGGACTGTGAGCAAAAGCCTGGCATCATCTCAGTGTTTACTCTTATGATAGTGGACTCATACACCCCTCTCCCTTTAACTCTTGGGCATTCAGTTAGACTACTTTTCCTAGGTAATCTTTCAGTTAAGTGTGGTCATGTGACTAAATTGAGACCAATGGAATGTGGGTAGAAAGGGTGTAAACACTTAAAGGCCAGGTCCTTACTAAGTTTCCATATTGTCATCTAATATTTATCTTCCCCCTTTAGATGTCAGAGGACCTAGCAAAAGATATCCAAGAAGCCTGGTCTCTGATATTTATGGAATATCACTCTCCTCCTTTGCTTCCTCCTGGTCGCCAACTGGACTTGAGAAATCAGGAAAATAAATTTCATTGCCATAAGCCTTTGATATTCAAAGAAAGCTTTTAGTCTAAGTATTTCAGATATAACAACACTTTTTCTTCAGGATCATGGAGAGGCTTGAAATAAAATGTCAAACCCGGTGCCTGATAGACAGTAGTCAGGCTCCATAATGTTAGGAGCCCTGGTGGTGCTTTTGAGTAAACATTGGACTTCTAACCACAAGTTCTGTGGTTCAAGCCCACCAGCCTCTACAAGAGAAAAAGATGAGGCTGCATGTCCCCAAAAAGATGAAAAGTTCTTAGGAACTCCATATCAAAATCAAACTCACTGCCCTTATGCCCAACATGACTCATGGGAAACCCCACAGGACAGAGTAGACTGCCCCTGTGGGTTTTAAGGTTGTGAATCTTTACAGGAACATAAAGTTTCAACTGTTCCTCACAGAGCAGCTGGTGGCTTTGAACTGCTGACCTTGTGGCTTGCAGTGGACCATTATACCACCAGGGCTTTTGGTGGCTATAAAATATCTCTCATATTAAGTGAATATCAGATGAGTAGTTGTGGGATACAGAAGGATTTCTCCCAAGCTGTCTCCCCGAAATATATGCCAGACAGCTGCTTGGGAATGACTATACTTGGAGGTCATCAGAAGTAGGTCAGGGGTTATTCTCCCTGAGAGCCATCAGTCATCTAGAGCAAGTAGTTACCACTGTTTATCCCACAACAAATAGGGCCCACTCCCTTCTGATAAGGATAGTAGTTGTCTGTTTCCTTGTAGGAGACCCCTGAGAGGTCAAACCTGTCCAAGGATGATCAAGGTTAGGTCGCCATATTGAATCTAGGATCCGCCCATCTTGTCACATGTATAACCCCAACCCCCCCCTTCCTATTGTGTGTATGTCCCTAGACCACCCCTTCTGATTACTGTATTACCTATAGTACAACCCCTTCCTGTGACGTATGTCCTCACCTGTAATTAGGGGGCTTGCATGTCCCCAGAGAATATAAAAGGGGCCGGGGCTACCATTAAACTCTCTCTCTCCCTCCACGTGGACCATCATGCGGGGCAGAGGTGAGCATGCTACCATGAAACGTGTCTGACTCCCATTTATTTCAATACTTCTATTCTACCTCTCATGCTCTCAGTAAGTCTACTATGATCTCTACTTACTGTCGCTGTACAATTGCGCCTACCGGACCCGTAATGATGTGTTAGGGGCTGGCTTCCCCTGACAAGTGGTTAATAGAAAAGAAGGCACAAAGTACTTTTTCTTCTTAAGACCCAACAATAGTTACCCTCAAAGCAACCGCCATGATGTGAAAGAGAGGGAGGACTGTTTTCCTTATTATGAGGTCGCTCCGGGAACTTTTCTTACAGTTCAGCCGGATTTCTTGTCTTCTCCATTGGTCCATCGTCTGCATTGCTTTGCCTTCCCGACATTAAAGCAGGACTGCACACAACTTGTCCTGGAAGCTTCCAAAACTAGCCTACACAGACTTTCCCTGTAGAAATTTGACCGATACTCCCCAAGGAGAAGTTGACCGTAGGTAATATAAACAGCAACAGTGAGGAAGACTCTAAGGTTTCTTGGATCTTGTAATGATTTTTACCACTACCCTCGGTCTTTATCTTCTAACTACCCACATTGGGTTTTTGAATTCTGTCTTTATTCTTGAGACTTGGCCTCACCAATTCACATCTTCTTATTGGCCCTCCTTTAATGCCCAACATCCTCTTCCTAATGAATGCATTTTGATTTAGAGGTTGCATAACTCATGTATCCTAGTTTCAGGTGGACCAGGACCTTAGTCATTTCTTCCCACATGTCCTACATTTTTTTGCAAGATTGAATATTTTTTCTTTTGAAATTTCTAAAGACTTTATTGCATTAATTCAACTTAGAACCTTATCCTGTCATTTTGATAAAATATTTTTTAAATTTGAAAAGTATGAAACCATGCTTCGTCTCTAGTCATCATTTAAAAGGCCAACACTGTTTTTGAAGCATTTTATTTGTATGTAGTGTGACGTGTATATTAGGTAAATTTGGTTTGAATGGAAAGAATTATAACAAATTATGACTGTTATAAATAAACATTGCAGTTGATCTGTGGTGCTGGAGAGTATTGAAAGTACCATGACTGCTAAGAGTACAAGCTCATGCATATTGGAAGAAGTAAGGCCAGAGTGCTCCTTAGAAGCAAGGATGGCAAGACTACATCTTGCCTACTTTGGACATGTTGTCAGGAGAGACCGATGCCTGGAGAAGGACATCATGTTTGGTAAAGTTAAGGGCGGCAAAAAAGAGGAAGGCCCACGATGAAGTGGATTGACTCAGTGACCGCATCAATGAGCTCAGGCCTAGAAATGAACAATTGTGAGGAAGGTGCAGGAACCTGCAGTGTTTCTTTCCAGTGTGAATAGGGTCTCGATGCGTGTGGTAGTTACATAATCTGGTGTCAATTTGGGACTTGAGAGGATTAAGAGTGAAGGGGTGCAGTCTAGTGTGTCAATCAGGTCATAGCCAATGAGGCCTCTGTGTGGGCATGGCTTTCTGCTAAGAATTCTGGGAACTCCTGTTTTCCTCCTTGGATGCAAAAGACACTTCTCTCTCTCTGCTACTCCCTGAGAGACGCTCTACTGATAAGACACATGGTGCTATGCCCTGGGAGCTGGAGAAGCCACGTGGACCTACCCTGATGCAACCAGATCCCTGGAGCTGGAGAAACCACATGAGACCCCTGTCAGTGCTGAGATGATTACACCATTGGTTCCACAAGACTTCCAACCCACTGGCCTGTGATCCTCCTGCACTTGGCTTCATTGAATGTATTTTGTGAGTCTGAAGAGAATTTTATATACTGATATCAGACGGATGGACTAATGTCAGACTTATGGGTTTGATCTGGACTGAACTGGGACGTTTTCTCAATATTCAATTGCTCTTGTATATAAACCTCTTTCTTATACACGTATGAATGTTCATGAATTTGTTTTTCTAGTCTATCCAGACTAACACCATGCATCAGAACCGACTTAATGGTACCCAAAAACAACATGAATGAAAGTGGAAAATGTACAGTACTAGATGCATGCTGGGCTTGTTAACAGAATCTTGAAACATGTTGAAGAACCAAGTCCGTGAGGACCCTCCATCTCCTCAGCTAACACAAATCATTGTGATTCAGTGCTCATAATATCCTGTGTCTGGCTCCTTTTTCTTTCACACCACCTCATGTACTCTCATTGTTGTCTGAGTTCCCATTTCCGGAAAGTATCAAGAATTGTGATCTACTTGTTACTGCAATTTCACCTGAAGCCACCCTCCTGATTTTACTGTGCTGCACTTAGATGGCTTCCTTTGTATTTTTGTAATATGCCCAACTCTTTCCTCCCAGGATCTTTGCACACTAAGACAGCGACTCGCCTCCTCTCACCTCACCTCTGCAAACAGCCAGCTCCTCCCTTCCTTCAGCTTAAATGTCACCCGTCAGAGACAATGCTCCATCCTGACGCAACACCATCTCAGTTTCAGCTTTTGTTTTGTTTTCTTCCTGGTACTTATGACCATACATCGTTGATTTTGACTGTGCTCATATTTACGCTGTCTTTCTTCTCTCAAGAAGGGTCATCTCTGTCATGTTCACTTTGGTATGAACTTCAATCAGCACAGTGATTTGCATATACTAAGTGCTTCATCAGTAATTGCTGGGTGCGGGGTGGATCATGTAGCCTCCAGTGTTCCCATGGCCCCTGTACATTTCAGCTTAAGCAGTCCTAGTGCCGCGATGGTTAATGCCCAACCACTAACTGAATTGTTGGCAACTTGGACCCACACATAAGCTGCATGGAAGAAATATTTAATAACCTGCTTCTGTGAAATTTATAGTCTAGAAAACTCTATCTGACAGTTTACTCTGGGACATGAGATCACGGAGTAGAAAATCAACTCAACCCCACGTAATCACAAAACAGCATGTTTGTGTTTATATCAGGATTTAAAATGGGCTGAAAGTCAGATAGACTATAACTCAATCCTGACACTAGCTACAAGATCTTGTTAAATCTCCTAGTTCTCCTAAGCATGTAGTTGCTTATCTGAAAACAAAATATCGGAATAAAAACAACCTTATAACACCTAGCTATTTAAAAGCCACCGTGTCTCTAGAGTCCAGGGCACATAGTTGACTCCTGGCTATTTTTGTGACCTTTTCACAATTGGAGTAAGTTCCCAGGTTGCTAATGAATTTAACCTGATGTTAATGAAGCTCTGGGTTTCATCCTCCAAAGACTTGAATTAATGACATTTGATTTTAAGTAATTAATTTACTTCAGAGAAGTTCGGTGATACAAATTAGAAGTGGGTTTGACATGATAGGATTTTGACAGCATGGATTCCATGTTGAGTTCCATTAAATGGGGGGTTATGCCACCTTTAGATCTGGGGAATTTAGACTCACATGGTTACCCCTCCTTACATGCACATTCTCAGTGACACAGTGAACAGAAATAATCCTGTAGTCACAAAAATATATGTTTAAAGAAGGTATCTGTTTGGAGGAAAAGAGATATTTCCCTTTGGAATTAGGATTATGCTTGTTGATCAAAGAGGAAAGATTATAAATTTGGTAGATTTTAATAAAAATACAATTTCTAAATCTAGTTTATATCCTCAGACATTATCATCACATATAAATAAATTAGTGGTTGCTCAAAGATTACATTCTGATTGAATCAGTAATCAGAAGAAGTAGCTTCCCAGGAATTTTCCAAGAGAGTAGCAGCAAAAAAAAGCTGGAATTTGAGACCAGATTAATATTTGAACCCTTGCTAGCTTATTTATACACCGTGTGAAATAGAGAAACTTCTCTGAGCCTCCGTAAAAAGAGGATCTAGGTACCCACTTACTGCCCTGTGTGTCTATGCAAGAGCCTGTGTGAGGCCAAGCAACGTGAAGAGTGGAAAGATGCTTCACCGGTGCTCATCATGTGCTAGAAATTCCATGTGATGAGACAGCAGGACTTTCAAGCATAGAGACCTGGTGGGGAAAAGTTGTCAATGTTTGGTGCCCCGATCCTTCTCGTCCTTTTCCACATTTTCTCCTCAGGCAGGAATCAGAGTTATTTTTATAAAACACCCGACCCTTCCTCTATGTTTTTATTCTCTGCTCTAGTTTTCACCTGTCCTAATGGAATGCCTAAAGGACTTACATGATTTGACCTTGAGTGTTATGCCCCTTCAAATAGTGTCCTATGGTACACGTTTCCTTAGAAAAGCCGTGATTTTTTGTCAAATAGGAGTTCTATGGCAAATTCTTCCTGATTATACATTTCCCCAACAAACCATATCTTCAAGCACTCTAAAGTGAAGAATATGTTCTAATTATTCTAGGAATTGAGTATGAAACAATTTAACTTTCTTGTGTGTTTCCTGTAAAGCCCAAAGGAACTAATAGTCAAAGCCTACGACTATGCAGGTTTCTAGTATAAACTGATTGGCCTTGTCATTTTCTTGACGATTGTAAGGCTGGCTAGGACTTCAGCCTTAAATATCTCCTTTAAAACACGTCCTTCCCGTTAAAGCACTAATCATACACTGGAACACATCATTCACTGGAACACACAGAGCACGATGCGAATTGAACTCTTCTGGTAATAGAAAACAGATCCAACTCTTATTGTCATATCAAATCCTATTATTTCGGCTCAAGCCCACTTTGGAATAAAAGTCCATTGAAAAGAAAACACAGCGTCCCAAAGGTCAGAGGACAAGTTTGAATTGGAAGGCACATAATTATAACTTTCTAGTAAGTGGCTATTTCCATTTAGAAATTTAGTCTCTATATTCAAGGTTTTCTTTGGCACTGTTTTCTACCTAAACCATTCTGGTAGGTTAGAGAAACATGGTAACTGGCAAGGGATAAGAACGGCAAATTACAGTTGATGAATTCAGTCCTTCTGGGTTTAACAACTTCTGGTTTGAAAATACATCCATAAGGTTCTTTATTAGGATTATACAAACAAGATTTCTCATGGGAAAAATTCAAACAATATGTAACTGGAATATGGTCATAGAGATGTTCAGTAAAATTTCATTCACTGTCATTCATTAAATAGCTCATCCTCTAGTAAAGAAGTCCTTATCTTTGTAACGGGAAACCATCATTGCTGTGGCTGTAACCTATTTGACCCTGGTTTGACCAGGAAGCAATCCTTTTATTGGACTAGAAATTATTTCCCTGCCTAAATCTCCCTCTACACCAAACTTTTCCCCATTGCAACAACAGGAAAAAGGTTGATCCCTTCTTAGAAGGGGCAATGAAGTCCAGAGATCAATAAGTGTCTTTAATTTTGTAGTCCCACTGGAAAGTATTTCCATGGGAATCACAGAAAAATAATGGCAGGACCTAGCAAAAACCTATATAGAAAAACTGAAACCAGATTTATGTTTGGAAAATCTGAGAATGAACTTACAATGGGAGAAAAGATAATCAAATAAGTAATTATGTAATTAGATCGATAAATTATTTATTTGAGAATTTAATTAAGAACTTTAAAAACAGTTTTTTGGGGGTGGATGGGTTGCAGAATTCAAAAACATGGATTCTGTCCCTTTGGGGGTTAGTCACAGATTAATGTGAAATTAATCTGTTTCACATTTAAGAAATGCTGATGCTGAGAAACTTCATGCATCACAATTCCACTTTCTTCTATTTACTTGCAGCTATCCTTGAAGATATTGTAGATAACATATAAACCAATGGATCTACAGTAATAATGATAATGAACAATATTGATTGAGCAACAACTATAACACAGGAAATATAGTTTGCATTTACCATACATTATTGAACCCAACAAGTATTATAATCTCAATTTAGTAAATGAGAAAATCCAGGTGTACAGACGTTAAACAATTTCCCATTACATGAGAGATCTAGGATTTGTTGTAAGTATGAAGACCATGTTTTTCCATCATGCTACACTGTCACGTTGGTCCTGCCTGGTACAGCATAGGTCAAACTTATAATAAAGACCCTCTCACCCCAACCTTCCCATCTGGACCAGCAATTTAATAGTTTCAATTTAGCATTTGAAACATTTGTCAAGTTTTAATATTAGTTTTTGAAATTCAAAACTAAGAATTCTAGGAAGATGATGGTGTGAACAAATCCAGTGAGACCCTCCCTCACAAATGCAGCAAGAAATGTAACAAGGAAACAGCGCTTCCTTTGAGGAAAGCTGCATTGAAGACCAGAAGAAAGTGATGACACACTGGAGAGAGGCAAGAATCAAGAAATCAACAACTTGTGTACAGTGGAAAAATCACTTTTCCCCTCTCCTTGCCTCTCCCCCAGTAACACAGGTTTCCAGTTACTCAGAACTGAAACAATGGTCTCAGAAAAGAAGAATCTGCTCTTTTACTGACCGAAGTCCCTACTTGTACAAAGACACGAGACCCCAGCTTCTGTCCTAAAATCCACAGGGCAGACCCCCACCCCCACCCAAGGATGTACCAGAATATATCAGAACTTCCAAACCCAGACACTGTTCATTGCAAGCCCAGTGTTAATGATTATGGAAGGCCCATGCAGGAAAGTTTGTTCTCATAGTTGAGACTTTACCTTCCCACTGAGAATCTCGTAGCTGAGGCATTTAAAATCAAGAGCCCAGGTCTTCCAGGAAGTCACTCTGGGGTCTGCCTGCTCCCCTTATAAAATGATGCTAAGGATTGTTGACTGAGGCTGTCATGTGCTAAGAACAAGAGCCTTTAGTGTATGCTACAAACACACGTTTGGGGGGCTCTATAACAAGGGAGACCTTTCGGGGGGTGTCTACCAATTTAGAGTATGCCAGTACCTCCCCATCCAAATACTATCAGTGGTAAATCTACTGCAAATTTCTACAGAAGTCCGTGCAGTAAAATCTCCTCCCACAGTGAAACTGCTGGTGTCTCTAACTTGGGACCCTAGTAAGTTCCGGGTGGATAGAAATTGTGTCGTTCGAAAAAGGTATTTGCTCTAAAGTCATTGCTCTTGCAGAATTCTATCATGTAATCAAATGCTTCATTTCTATATCCAAGGCCATGTCTTCCAAAGGTGGTTAGAGAAGGTGTAGTGTTTTAATGAAATATGAAAAGATTTCCAATTAGAAAATCAAAAGGGAAGAACATCCTTGTCATCTCTCAAGTTGAAAGAACTGAAGAAACAATCCAAAGCTCAAATTGAAATACTGAAGGATTCTATGGGCAAAAAGATTGAATAACACAGGAAGCTTCAAAGAAATATTGGAGAAGTAAATGAAGTCACTGTATCAAAAAGAATTGGTCAATATTTAACTATTTCAGGAGGTAGAATATGTTATACCAAGAACAGTTGGTAGTAAAAGAAGAAGTCCAAAATGCATAAATCATGGGCAAAAAACATGGCTCTAAGTGGAATTGAATAAAAATTCTAGGACTCTTCATTGTGCACATGCAGAGCCTGTACATAAACAAGGAGAGAGAGTTGGAGAGAACAAGGGGATAGATAGCTCATGCTTACTCAATTGTTATGCTGAGCAAATAATTCGAGAAACTGGAAGAAGAATGCAATTTCGGGATCAGGGTAAGGCTCATTAACAACTTTCTGTGTACAGATGACACAATTTTGATTCCTGAATGCGAAGATCACTTGAGGTACTTGCTGATGAAGCTCACAGGTTACAGCCTTCAGGGTAGACTATACTACTTGTACAGAAAAGCAATCCTCACCGATGAACCAACAGCCAACAGCATGATAAATGGAGAAATGATCGAAGCTGGTAATATTTTGTTTCTCTGGATCTATAACTAAAGCTCATGAAAGTAGCAATTAAGAAATCAAAGGATGTATTGCATTGGGAAACTCAGCTGCTGACTTATCGAATGCACTAAGGAGAAAAGATGCCACTTTGAAGAATAAGTTGCACGTGACCCCAACCATATAGTCCATACATCCAATATTAGCCCATATGTCTGACACCAATCTATAAAGTCCTCTTCAGACTCACTGGCACAATGGTCACACAGTGGAATGCTAACTACGAGGTCAGCAGTTCAAAACCATGAAGCGCTCTGTGCGAGAAAGAGGAGGCTCTAATTCCACAGAGTTTCACATTCTCAGAAACCCACAAAGCCACATTACTCTGTCTTACAGGGCCACAAGGAGTCTGGATGAACTTAATGGCAATGAGAGTTCGAGACTCAAACCGTGGTGTGTTTTTGAATGTCTAGTATGCTTGTGAAAGCTGGACCATGAAGAAAATACAGAGAAGCAGGAATACATTGGCATTGTGTTGGCGAAGAATGATGAAAATCATCGTTGACAACCAGAAAAACAAACAAGTCTACCTGGGAAGAAGTACAGTCAGAATGCTCCATAGAAGTGAGGCGAGTGAGACTTCATCTCACGTAGTTTGGACTTGGTATCGGGGTGGACCCGTTGCTGGAGAAGGATGCCCTGCTTGGTAAAACAGAGGGGCAGGGAAAGAGGAGGAAGCGCCCTGGGGAGACGGATCGACACATTGGCAGCCACATAACAAACGTGGTGACTGTGACGTAGGACCATGCCGGGGTTTCATTCTGCCGGATGACGGTGCCATCAGGAGCTGCAGATGACTCAATGATATCTAACAATAACAACAACAACCAATCTTTGAAATTTTAGGTTCAGTTCCTTTACTTTAATCCTTCTATTGATGTAGAGACATTCCTAAGCAACTTTAAGAGTCTAAATTGACAAGTATTTTTGGTCATTTTTGTCTTTTTTACTAGCTTTTTGCTTTCTTCATAAACAATATCCATATGGCAATCACACACCTTGTCTGGTCTTCCATCCGTAATATTCAATGTGTCGAATCTATTCTTAAGATGATTGCTAAGATACAATCAGTTAGTGTTAAGGTTGTAACTTTGTTCTCGTGGACTTGCTTTATGCCTTATTTTGTTAATAGGTTTAAATTGATCATTTTTTTCTTTTGCTCTCTGAGTTCTGTAGTCTTATATAACAACACGGCCTCGGTATATAGTTTCTTCTAGAAGCTGTATGGTTTGAGTTCTTCTCGGCAATAGATTCATTTTGAGTTGATTTTCATAAACAGGATGAGAGATAAGGCCAAGTTCGTTTTTCTGCGTGTGGCGTTTCAGTTGTCCCCTTCCTCACTTCCATTTCTAAATATGGAGGCAATGTCAAGATGATGTATTGTTAAGCTATAGCACCACACACATGGTAGGCCACATAGCTTTTGGTTGTGGGGAAGTGTACTCTGTATTGTAGGATATCAAACAATAGCCCATGGCTGTATTCATGAGTATAACTCTCCTCACTAATATATGATGATCTAAAATGTCGGTAGACGTTGCCAAATTAACTCCAGTTGAAAATGACTATCAAGGCTATTTAGAAAATCAATTGATAAAGTGTACTTTGGGGGACTTGTTTAATAAACAATACACACTTCCTGCATCCGGCATCATTGCATGTGTTTCATGAGTCTGAAGAGGACTTTATAGATTGGTATTGGACATATGAACTAATATTGGACTTATGGATTTGATCTGAACTAGAATGGGATGGTTTCTCAATATTCAATTGCTCTTGTATGTAAAGCTCTTTCTTACACACACACACACACACACACACACACACACACGCACACACACAATGAAGAATATACATCTAGGCCTCTGCTAATAGGAAACCTTAGAGAATCTGTCACCCACACAATGCGTTTCTCACTCTCACATACACCAAGTGCCTGGACAAGAAGGAGACAACTTCTTGTTCTGAAACTGGAAAAAGAGAGTTCATATTGGCATTGATACAAAACCATGGGTTCAACATAGAATGGATGGAATCATATTTCTACTCTAACGCGCCTACTTCCACCTATCTTCAGCTGGCTCATTCTCAAGTGGTCTTTCCTATAAGAAACGTTTCAGACTCTCACATTTGAGCTTTCTGGTTAGTTACTGCTTTTCTATATTCCCATAGTACCTGGGAACGTCTCGATTTCTATACTCATTATAATGATCCATTTATGTGCCTATCTCCCCTAGAAAAATGGATCTAGAGGTAGGGAACATATAATTCAGTTTTATGTAGTTACATGAGCAATGTTTGCCTAAGACAGTGATCTGTTAACATTTTTGGAATTAATTCTATGGTAAGTAATAGAATTAAAAATAATAATAAAGTGACCGCTCAGGATTTAAAGACAATCAATGGCTACTTTTTTTTTTACAGCTACTTATTTTGACAAACAGTGAAAGTTTTACATGTCAAGCAAGGACTTAGCTCTGATATTAACTCAGCTAGAAAGGTCTGTGCCAGCCCCAACTCAAAAGTGTTCTGAAACCCTGATGGAGGGGAAGGGAGGTATGAATATGTGTGTGTGTTTTAGAAGATGAGATGAATAAAAAAATAATGCATTTTATACAGTAACATATGGTCAGAAGGACTACTATGTTAAGCTAGGCTAAAATAATAACAGATAGTCTCAAAACTGCCTTCTTCTAAAGATAGGTTGCCTTTCCAACAGAGCATTGGTCTGCTGAGAGGGAAACAGGGGTCGGAGCCCTAGGTAAGCTCCCTGGAATAACAGAGATGAAGCTGAACACTGACACTTGGCTCCTTTTATGCTTCTCCCCCATGCAGAGCTCAACTTCAGAAGTGCTGAGCAAATATTTACAGAAAGTCCTTTGGAAGAGAGGCCAAATTCATTGGCCGGGCCCCAATTCTAATGTAGCTGGAAGTTTTCTCACAATTTTAAAGAGACACAGGGGTTGGTTGGGTTGGGAAGGATGCCAACAACAACAATAAAAAGACAAGGTAAAGAAGGTCCCGTGAAGGAGATGAGGGTATGGAGGGCCAAAGGTCGCCTGTCAGGTCTCTAACACCCCCCCCCCCGCCCCCCCGTGCAGCATCCCTGCAGGAGAGCATCCCAGTTAAGGAGGATGCAGTCCTCAGTATGAAACTCTCGGCCTTGACTTGATACCCAGCGGACCAGCAGCCTCGGCACCCTGTGTCATTTGTCTCCAGGGAGTGACTTGGAAACGCCAACAGGAAGGGCTGGACTATCGGACACTTCTCTTTCTCTCGGTAAAGAAGCAACATCGCTCCTGCCTTAAGTGTCTGAGTTTACCCAATATGAATTGGCCTTTCCAAATATGACCAGCTCCGGGACCTTGGTAAGATTGGTTTCTGGACCCATGAGACAAGGCCATACCAGAGACTTCAGTGGTGTCACCAAGTTAAAACATCAGGCCGTGAGCCAGTTTCTCTCAGCAATCACGTCCGTCCTGGCCAAGGCCTTTCTTTCACATTTCTCCAGGGAGCATTAAAATATCTATCCTTGGGATGCAATCCAACTGTTTCATAACAAATTGCAATAAAAAACTCCTGCATTATGTCACAATCGCATCAGTTCAATCATCATTTTCTTGCCACGTAGACGCTGCTGAATATAACTCTGATTGTTTTTCTAGAGAAACCACTCCGTCGGGAAAGGCATGCTCCCGGAGAAAGCCGGGCCTTTTCAAAACTCACAGACATCCCGGACAACTCTCTTGATATATTGTTGTTGATTTTTTTTTCCAGTCCTTCCCAGGATCCTGAGAAATGCTCTGGGTTGGCAACTTTACATTTTAAATCTTTCTCTACACATAGTGTCTATTCATCTGTGATTGACAAGTCTTGGGCAATACAAAAGAAAAACTTTGACTGACGAACGCATTTTTAATATTTATGGGGCACCGACCAGATGCATATGTTTGGTCTACTGCCTCGTGCTTGCCGTCACTCAGAACGTGAAATAATAGTCACTTATAAAACCTCTAATTTGCATGGGCAGATGATGTACTTTTACCAGAATGCCTTTAAATAACTCCAACTAGCACCCTGAACCTGACAGACTTGGGAATGTAATACAAAGCTAATGGAAGAGCTTCCGTCATTTCCCTACACTGCTAGGATCCAGGCAAACGAATCGACATCAAGACCCAGCAACCTCGTGTGAATTTTCACTTCCTCACCGGCTACCTCCCTACACAGTCCTGGAACTGGTTGTCTCCCAAGCTGGAGGAAAGGCAGCTGCTAAGCAGGTCTGCAATTGTCTCTGCCTGGCTGACGAATCTATGGGAAGAGCCGTGCCATTTCTCCACCAACGTGGATGACTGCCTTCTCAGGGCCTGCCCTCCGGCTCTTTCTGCGCGTGCGCACAGCTCCCATCACCACTCACTCACTTCCCGCAATCATCTGCCAAGCACCTGTGCTGCTGCGTCAGCATGGACTTGACAAGGGAAATGGTCCTCGGGAAAAGTAAAGATAATAAAGCGTCAGTAGGGGGACTCTTCTCAAAAGCACAGCCGCATGTCAAAGCCAAACTACCTGAGATAAAGGCAGAGCTGCAGCTGCCTCCCCCCAGCGATCAGAGCACATCTGTTAGTCTCTGTTCTGTTTCTGCACGAAGCCTGCCAGGGCCCGCCGAGGGCAGCATTCAAGTGCAGCTAAAGCTGTGATGCCGCCTGGTAACGAAGTTACCTTTGATGCTTCGTATTATATTTTGTTGGGAAATACCGAATGGTGAAGGGGAAGATATATATTCTTCCCACAGAGGTCATATTACGTATTCCATGTTTGAATTTTTAGGTTTGTATTTTTGAAGTAACGAATATGTTTTATAGCATTCCACAGTTCATAAATGACCTTCCTGTCCCTTCGCATTTATGTTTGCTTGTGACCCCATGCGAGGTGACTGTTACATCGATGTGGTAATTCAGGCTCACTGCATGCGGGGCAGGCTCACTTTCCCGCCAGGGCTCACAAAAAGCGAAGACTTACATCCTAGACCCCAGATTCCAAAGTTAAGGGAGCAGAATGTACAGCTGAGAGAGAAATGGGCATTTCTGGACTCTCATTCTGTTACATCTATTTTGCTCCAATCAGAGCTCTGGAAGGAAGTACCCTATTTGGATCTCTATACTGTGTGAAGCTGATGCCTGTCTGCACCTTATATGATATGTACGAGCATCTGTACAACATACACAAGTGTGTGCGTGTGTGTGTGTGTATGTGTCTTAAACTCCTCATCAGGTTTTTTTGTTTGTTTTGTGTTTTCTAAAACAAAATTACAGTGAACTAGTCTCCTCATCAAATTGGGAATATGAATAGCACTGAGAAAGAAAATTAAATATACAAAAGTAAGTGAAAACCATTGCCACACTATGACAATATTTCCACAGTACCCTCTTCCAACGCTCCAACTCCTCCCTGGGGAAGTCGGTGCCATTGAAACCATGTCAAAAGGGCAGTTTTGACATCCGCATGGGACTCCACTCATGTTCCTTGTATATGTTCTGTGAGCTTTGGGGGCTAAAGACAATCTGAAGGATGGAAAATCAGCACAATAGGCTAGATGATAATGTTTCTGAAGGAAATCCTGTTGCTCCCCTTGACTAATGAGCAGGCCTCTTATCGGGATAGAAGACAAGTATCTCAGCAGCCCTCTCTAGACCTTCTTCTCACCAATGTCACGGCAAGTTTCTTAAAATTCTTCACCATAAGCTCCTATGATTGTCCTGTGTCTTTTGAAAAAATCTATCAAAGTTAACCCCTCTGGAGTCCCCCAAACAGTGACCCTAACCTTCTGAGATGACCTTACTACCTTGCTTTTAAAGGGCCTAGCTGATCCTCCTGGAAGCCCCTGTTTTTATTGGACAGTCCCCTAACGAGACTCAGAGAAATGTCTTCCTGAGCCAACTTTGGGACAGTCACCCGCTGACTGACCACACAGGTGTGTTTAAGTAAGATGTGTTAGGAATAAAACCATATGTGTGTGATTTGGAACTCTAAGTAGGAATACTTAAACTCTTGTAGTAACACTTTTTGATTGATCCTTGGATTTACCTTCAAAAGACTAGAAAATAAAGAAAACAGCAGGACCAGAGTAGCTGTTGTTTAATTAGACCTTGCTCTTTAATGTGTGCACAGGCAAGGTAAGGATCTGCCATCTCAATGGTAGAGTGTGCACAGAATGATGAGCAGAGAAGATCAACCTGCTGTAGCTCTGGGGACAGAGATGCAACTATAGAGACCACCGTCGTGGCGGTCACTAGACGCTCTTCTTTGGGGGGTGAGGGGTGGTGTAAAAATAAGTGCATCAGGTCTGCACTGTGACCGAACACACAGATGGATGGGACACGGACTCACTGTAGCTCACTGTAAATAAAGAGGCCCAAAAAGCTGACCGTTGCCAGATAGTGTGGTAAGTGCTGAGACAGGAAAGCCCAGAGGGCTATGGGAGGCCAGAATAAGAGGCCATCGATCCCATCAGTGTGCTCAAAGGGTTTCTGAAGGAAACTAGAGATCATAGATAGCTGGTTGAGAGTGGGTGGTGGAATCGCTTAGGCACATAGAATAGTATGTGTTTCACAACAGTTGGCAGCAGCAGCCTATGAAGAACTGCCTGCTGATCTGATCTCTATGCTCCGAGGAAAGGGTGCTCCTTGTGAGGAAGTGGTAAGTGCTGGCTCTGAAGAGATCATCACAAGAGCTGGTCAGGAGGCACAAAACGAAGATCTTGGGCTTCCCCACTGCTTTCTTAGGTCACAAGGGGGGATAGGGTCATTGTGCATAAATATGATCTAAGCCTTATAAAACTGATTAATCTGGATATGATCAGCTTATGGTTGTTGTTGCTGTGGCTAGGGGCCGTGGAGTCCGTTCCGATCCATAATGACCCCGTGCACAGCCGAAGGAAACACGGCCCGGTGCTGTGCCATCCTGAGCACGAGTAAAATTAGGCAAAACTAAGAAGCCATTGCAGTCAAGCAGCAGAGGCAATCCGAGGATGTGAAGTAAGAAGGCTGGGATGGAAGGAGAGTGTGGATACCATTAGGCTGGGGAGACATAATCATGGTTGGCATGCAGCCTGGGGGCCTCTGCTCCTGCTGCTGTTTCTGCTAGTAGACCGCACCCACAGTAGCCAGACGGGACCAATTTTGGTGCTCACAACCATCCAGCCTTACCAGAGTGATGGGTTTTGGACTGAGAATATGGCAAAGCCAGCCCAATCAGATGCTTCCCTGAGACTTCAAGCTTCATCTGGGAGAAAGAAAACTAGCGGTTCTTTCTCTCGGTGCCAGTTCTCTCTCAGCAGCCTCCCTGTAGGAGGTGTGAATAAAACGGACACAGCTTAAAAAGCAAACAAACCAGAGGTTGAGAGAATAAAAACAGCCGTGGGTTTCAGGATCCAGAACTCCCTGTCCAGAAAGCGAACACAATCCTCGACCTACTCTGTGGACTAGCTCTCTCCCTTCCTTGTTTCTCAAGGTTCTTTGAGTTGAAGTTTGGTTATTGATAATGTGCTGAGGTTCTGAAGTAACACAGCAGGGAGAGAAAGGGGCAGTATTGAGAGACTGGAGCCACGACATCCTGGCACCCGGGAACAAATGTGGTGCAAATATCTTCTGGACTGACCGGGAGTGGGTAAGCTTCTTCTGTGAAGAGCCAGATGGTAAATATTTTAGGAGGTACAGATCACATAATCTCTGTGACAGCTACTCAACTCTGCTGCCTTAGCATAAAAACAGCCAGTGACAACCTATAAACCACGACTTTGGCCGTGTTCAATAACTCTACAAAGCTGGAGGCAAGTCAGATTTCGTTGTGGGTCCTAATCTGCGGACCCATAACCAAGACATTTACGTTTCTTTGTCTTTAATTCAAGGCTTGTCAGGCACTCTTTTAATTTTCAATAGTCAAGCACATTTCAACGATGACCTTGTCACTGAGGTAAAGGGGTATCTGGATTGAGCATGTAGCTATCCTTTCCTCTGGAAAAAGACACTTTTGATCGCTGATTGTAAAGTTGGCATCTGTTTTACACATTGCTCTTTTAGTATGTGACTGAGTTTGGCTCCATATATGAGCTATTTCTGAATGTCCCCAGAAAGTCCAGGTTCTGATCCTCAAAGACTGGGAACCAGAACTCAACTGAGGTCAAATCCCTTATGGTAATGTCCCCAGAGAGGCTACCAGTGTCCCCCTCCCAAGATCCCTTCTACTCCTGCAAGCCTTATCAGAGATCCTGCAAGCCTTATCAGAGATTGCAGTGTCATAGACACAATGGTCTCAAGGACTTTGTCAGAAGCAGCAACATTAAGAAGGGTCCTGTCTCCAACGGAAATTGAACCCCCTCCTGCCGCCCGCCTGCTCTTTCTTATACGTTCCTTTCCATCTTAATTCTATCTCCCTTCTGTTCACCCTGTTTCAAACTGTTCAAAGGTGCCAGATGGTAGACTTTATTTTTCCCCCCACACTGGGCATATCTCTTAACTTTCCTGGGTGCCACTGAGCTCATCGGCAAATGAGAAATGAATCTTTCTCTCCAGGCTGGCTTTGCTAGTTGAATGAGATAACAACTAGGAAAATATAAGTATCTGGCTTCTATTAGATGCCCAGTGAATTCAACATGGTCTCTGAGAACTATGATGGCCCTGGACAGAATTAGGCAGCCTTCGTGGCCCTCAATCATACGCGGCCCACAGAGAGATGCTTCGGAAACATCGTTGTGTGTGTAGTTCATTTTGCATCTGGGGCCTGGGGCCCTTGGAATGTGATTGGTTCTAGCTCTCAAACCCTGAGCGTGCTTCAGAAGGAGAGAATCTATGAAAACCCAAATGTAGGTGTTTTGTAAATAAATGTGGTAACAGATGGGTGGAGTTAGCTTGTTTGTCAACATAGAAATCATTTTCCTAAAATGAGTTCTCCCATCTAAGCATAGGGCCCTTAATTCCTACAAGTAAAAACACCTGCCATATGTTAAAATTTACTTGGTAGCAGCTTTTGAGTGAAATGACACATTCTTTGTAACTATTTTCTATGGAGAAACGATTGGAAAAACATAAATAAGGAGACTCAGATTTTGAGTCCTCCCTGTCCTGATTCTCAGGACGTTCCAGCTGGCACATCCTAGGACCTGGCCCTCCTTCCCTCGATGCAAAACAACGAACGCCAGTCCGTGACTGTAACACCCTGTCCAGCTCCTATTTAAAAGACATTGCAGGATGAAGAGATTGGAGAAGAGAAAAATATTTAAAGTAGGATTTTCTCAAAATAGTACCATATCTGGTGTGTGTGTGTGTGTGTGTGTGTGTGTGTGTGTGTGCGTTTTCAGGAGAGAGGGAGTCAAGATTTAAAGACTTATCACGTTTGGACTGAGTCTTCAGGAATCACTCTTGTAGTTCAAACCACCATGTTCTCGAATGATGTGGTGAGTGAGAAAAAAAGCAATGATGCATACATCTCAGATGCCATAGTGAACGCGCCCAAGGTCAGCAGGTCATTGTGACCCATGGAGGTGAATGAATGCCAGGTTGGTAGGTCAGAAGGCAGCCTAGTGATGATTCCCAGGCCATTGGTGACCCCTAGGCCATTGTCTGAAGAACAGATACCTGGAGACTGACCAGGCAGATGCAGGATCCAGATCCAGCAAAAAGCAAGCAAGTTTCCCCATAGCATCCACTTATATTGGAAGCAGGCCACCTCCTTTCAATTGCTTGGCTCCTCATCACAGAAGTGAAGACGCTGTGCTAGGGCTTCACTGCCAAACCACTGAAAATGCTGACCAGCCAACTGGACACGAACCTTTACCTCTCACAACCGTCAGCTAATTAAGCGCCATGATGGAAAGTTGTATACATGTTTGTGGTGGGGGTCCAGAGAAAGGGGAGAAAGCCCTCCCTGGGCCTGCAATGGAAGTTGTCTGTCTTATTTGATACCATCTTCACCTGGCTACTGTGGTGGATGATATGTCTGAATCTTTCCCAGAGATGGAAACTCCTGCAGCCCGATCCTCTGTTCTCCGACCCCCAGGCAGGAGATCTGAGGGTGAATGAGTGCGAGACAGTACAGTGTGTTCCACCCCCAACAGACCAAGATCTCCTAGTGACCAAAGGATGCGCAGCTCCAAGGTCAACAACAACAACAAATGCCCAGGTCAACAACAACAACAAATACCATCATGCCTGAGCTGGTAACAATATTTAGCAAAATCAACCAACATTAGTGATAGGGAAGAAACATACTCCTCCACCACTTTTTTTTTTTTTTTTGGCTTCCAATGGAAGATCTGTTTATTTCATTATGAAGGAAAGGAGACTGACCTAAATTCCAGCTTGTTGACTCTGCACCACATTTGGCATGGCAGTCAGGGGCTTTAAGCCCTCTCTCTTCCTGTGCACCTGGGCGTCTAGCATCAGCAGGTTCCTGACAATTCAAAGGGCCCAGTCCAAACGGAGTCTCCAATTATCAAAACTTCTATTAAATTCCTCCAGGACTCATCAAAGATCATTAAAGCCCTGAGATCTTGCCATTCGGTCTCCACTTTACAAAATATTTCCACACACTTTTAAAAAAAGTATGCTTTGTAATTAGGAAATAATGATTATCATCCTTTCATGAGAAATGGCACATCGATAGGTCACACAATTGAAATAAGGGTGATGCAGCACCCCGCTCCAACCCCCTCTGATTATTCTACTGCCTGCCAGCCAGGGAGTCCAAAAGAACCAAAGAACACAAAGACTCCCATTTCCAGGGATCTCAAATTGCTCCCTAAGTCAGAGGCTGTCTCACTTTTCACTGTAACTCAGTTACCTGTCAAAGTCGGAGCGTGCCTCGCTCCTCACTGCAACTCAGCAGACCAATCCCACTTCCAGCACAGCCTTTGACAAGCTATCCAGGAGAACTGGGGATGGGGAGAACCAGGGGAAATGGCAGGTGCCCTCAGCATCTAGAAGGAAAAAAGAGACTCTTTCTGTGTGATCCCAGAGGTCAGAACCAGGATTCAGGAAGGACCAACAGATAGACAAGGGCAAACTCCACCTAGAGAAAACCCTCTAGTTTCTTAGGTGTATCGCCGATTGCTTCGTGAAGCAGTGGGCTGACCACTGAGGTGCCCACGCAGACTGAGAGATGTCTTGTTGGCACTATGCAGCAGCGGGGGCCTGGACACAATGACTCCTGCTAAATCCAGTTGCCTATAAGGCTTCTGTAGTCCTCTAGTTAGAACACACAGTTGGATGAGCATGCCTCCTTGGGCCTTTCATTTGGAGAAAATGTGCTATAAAAAAAATAAACGTCTGCATTATTCTATGACTCAAGGACTGGTGGCCACCAGTGATTTCCTGTGGACTCACTTTCTGTCATTATCTCTCGTTCTCTCTATCTCTCTTTCTGATTCTACCTACCCACCTCTCGCAACTCCATCTTTATCACTGGGATTCTCTCTTCTCCCGGGAATTAAGTATAGTACTACAGAGAGTTATGACCCCATCACCCAGGTTCATAATTCAGCTCATAAACTCCGTGTGTCAGTCCTAAAAGAATGGTGACTGTCCTCACTGAGTTCTTTGTCAACTCACCTGGATACCTGGTGTCCTTATAACCGGTTTCATTCATTCTATCGATGCGGTAAATTTCATAACATATATATTAAGGACAATATATCACAGGTCTACATCCAACAAAGAAATTGATATTAAGAAGGCACTGAGTTACGTTTCACAAAATGCAAGGTACACACTAGGCACTATTATGAAAGCTTTATATATGTACAGATATTCCAAATGTCACTCTGCAAAGTAGCCAGTGCTCTATCCATTTCTTATATTTCCCATTTATCTGACACTTACGGTGCATATCAAAATAGGTGACCAGACTGGTCTGGCTTCCAAGCTCATGGAGTTCAAACTACAAATGTGAGGGCAATTTCCATAAAGAACCCTCACTGAAAATAGAGCTGGGCTTCAACCTGGAGTTTATCTGATTCCAAGGCCTGTATTGTATCAACTGCAGCCAAAAGTTAAGCTTGGTTAATAGGAATACATATATGAAGAAGAGTGGTAGGACCAGGGAATGAGATTCCCAACACCAGGTTGCATGGTTATTTATTATAAATGCTGATTATTTTCTATTTCCATTATTTACTTTTTCAGGGAACTAGAAACAGAAAGGCAACCCTGGCGATTCAGCAGTTATTTAAATAGAACAGTGCGTGGACTCTGTACTCTGTCCCTGTAATTGGAAACCATTCCTACCGTGCACCCATATTTCAAAAGCAATACAACCCAATTCTCTGACCCATGAATCAGGGTTTTCCCCTCCACCAGCATGAAAGATTGGGGCCAGCGCAGATCGGAAGGAATACTTCTCTTAGGCCCAGCTTTTGTTGAAGAAGCTGACAGAGGTAGATCTCGTTGACTGGGTTTTTAATTGAACAACAGAATAAATTAATTGTGTGGCACCTGCTTTCTTCATGCGATGAATGAATCCATGCTAGAACATGTGCTCTGTGCTCTGAGAACTGCACCTCACACTGTTCGGAACTGTACTGATTATTCACTGGGTGTCTTTACACAAACACATTTAGCTCGAATTATTTATGGGCAAGCAAACTATGTTGCTGGAAAATGACTCCCTTTCGAATTCACATCAATTGTCTGCATATTCAAAGGTGATGATTTTAATTCTACTCTGCTGGTCTCAAACATGAGCAACTTGAAGTTAGGGGCATTGGAGCGGAACAAAGCTAACCTGACTGTGGCGCTGGATGGTACACTTGATCTGAGGCACAAGCCCCTCAGCTGAACACTGGTCCTAAACTAAGTGCCAAGGATAGTAACTGAGAGATTAAAGGCTGGGATATTATCAAGGGGCTAGTCTAGTATCTGATGCTTAGAGGGTGCTCAGAAAATACTAATTCTGATTTTTCTTTATTTTGTGATTCAAAGTGCTAAGAAGATTCCCACACCCATGCATAAATAGAAGCAACTGAGCATGAATGACTGAAGGAGGCGCTGGTGATTCCAGGGGAAATTCTCCCCTTGTCTGTGGGAGATGCCACTGCATGTCCTGATCAGTGTACCTCACACGCAGCCACCAACCATCTGACACTGGAAGGTCGCATCCGCTGATGCTGAACAAGTTTTGGCAGAACTTCTGAATGGAGAAAAACCAGGAAGAAAGGCTTCGTGATCTACTTCCCAACATCGACCAAAGCAAACCCATGGGATTTTAACATTACAAAGAGCCAAGTGGTCTCGGGATGGTGTAAGACTGAGCACCGTTTCATTCTGCTGTGCGTGGTTGTCCTGAGTTTCAGACCACTAACTCTGGCCACTACCAACAAGGGCAGCCTGCATGAGTCGGACACTGTCCTAAACGAAAAGAGGACTTGGCACGGCTTCTTCCCCCTCTTCCTCGCCATCGTGGCTTCTCTCGGGGGCACCGATAGTCCAGGCACTTCACGTTCCCAATCTTTGACCCGTTTGATTTTTCTCCGTGCAGCAGTTAGAGACACCCAGGTTTCCAAAGGTTGGGAAGTTTATCTGAGCTAAAACAACTCCTAGTAAGCAGCTACTAATAAACAGCTAGTAATCAAGCACTGGTCAGCTAAGCCCTCTGCTTACAGTACTTACTCTTTGAAAAGGTGTTCCCTTCATGTGTTGGGCCGCTGCTAACCACAAGGCCAGCCATTCGAAACCACCAGCTGCTTCACCTGAGAAAATGGAGGTTTCCTACCCCACTAAGGGATCACAGCCTCAGGACCCACAAAGAGCTGTTCAGCCCTGCCTGCCATGAAGTGTCAAGGTTAGTTGGAATCAACTCAATGGCAGTGAGATGGTTTGCTGTTGTTGTTGTTGTTGCTGTTGTTGTTGTTTTAAGCAGAGTGCCTCTCAACAGGGGAAATGTTGGTCCCTGAAGGACATTCATCAATGTCTGGAGATATTTTTAACTGTCACGAGTAGGGGCAGGATTGATTGGGGCATTGTGGGAGCAGAGGCCACTAACATGCTAGACTGCAGAGGACAGCCCTCCAGGCAACACAGAATTTTCTGATCCAAAATATCGATCGTGCTGCCGTTGAGACTCCCTGCTCTAGCATTTATCCGAATGTGTCTGCTTGTAATATAAGTGAATGCAATATGCTTCATGTTCCGGATTCAGACCTCCATTCCTTATTGATGCACCGATACCAAAGATCTCATTTGTCCAATTCTCTAGCAAGGCAGACATTTCCCCGCAGTGTGGAACATGTTCATACTGTCAGTTTTACTCATTTCCACCACACAATGTCTATTGTCTCATGGTTTCCATGGTAAAAGGTCTAGCTGCTGTTTGCTTCGATTATTTTTTGCTTGTTCATGTCATTTGAAAACATTTTTAAAAATGAACTGCCAAGGTCAAATACAATGGAGTCTTTCCTCTTCTTCCCTTACTCATTTATGTTTCCTACTTAAAACATATAGCATGTCCTGTCAGTTAAACAATCCACAATATCTGTATATACAGAATGAAGATCTGATGGAAGTAATTACGATTCAGAAGATAAAAATGTGATTTCTGGCAGGGTTCTGGAAGATCCAGTCCACTCTGACTGGGAAAAAATGTTGTCTCAGATCAATTGTGATCTACTCAGTGAAGTGGCCCATTGGCAGACAGAGAGAGAGAGTGTGAGAGAGAGAGAGAGAGAGAGAGAGAGAGAGAGAGAGAGAGAGAGAGAGAGAGAAAGGCAGAGAGAGAGAGACAGAAAGGCAGAGAGACAGAAAGGCAGAGAGAGACAGAGAGAGAGAGAGAGAGAGAGAGAGACAGAAAGGTAGAGAGACAGAAAGGCAGAGAGAGAGAGAAAGGCAGAGAGAGACAGAAAGGCAGAGAGAGAAAGGCAGACAGAGAGAGAGAGAGAAAGGCAGACAGAGAGAGAGAGAGACAGAAAAGGCAGAGAGAGAGAGAGAGAGAGAGAGAGAGAGAGAGAGAGAGAGCTCATAAGCTCTCTGACTCTTGAAGTGGGTGCTTCTTTGCACAGGCCCAGCACATGCTCAGACACCGTGTTTTCAGCACAATTACATTTCCTCCTATCTTTTTTTGAAGGTTTCAATAGTGATAGCAATATGCTAAAGGGAAATTCAGAGTTACCATTTAGGGGCTCTCTGCTGTATGAGAGTGTAGAGCAAATAAGAAGTTTGGGTTCTCTGGAGTCCAAGACAGGGAGCTGCCAGACACTCCGACTGGACTCAGCAGAGGACATGGAACAAAGGATCTCATTGCTAATGTCAGGTGGATTGTGGCTCAAAACAGGAAACATCAGAAAGATGTTTACTTGTGTTTCGTTGACTATGCAAAGGCATTCGACCGTGTGGACCATAATAAACAGTGGATCACCATGAGAAGAATGGAATTCCAGAAAACAGAATTGTGCTCATGAAGAGCTTGTACATGAATCAAGAAGCAGTCGTGTGAACCCAACAAGGGAATACTGCCTGGTTTAAAATCAGGAAAGGTGGACATCAGAGTTGTATCCTCTCACCATATTTGTCCAATCTATATGCTGATAAAATCTTCAGAAGAGCTGGATTATAGGAAGAAGAGTGGGGCATCAGGATTGGAGGAAGGCTTATTAACAAAGTGAGATAAGCAGATGACACAACCTTGCTTGCTGAAAGTGAGGAGCAATTGAAGCGCTTGTTGATGAAGATCAAGGATTGCAGTCTTCAGTATGAATTAAAACTCAATGTAAGGAAGGCCCAAATCCTCATGACCACACCAATAGGTAACATCATGATAAATGGAGAAAAAGTTGAAGTTCTCCAGTATTTTGTCTTAGTTGGATCCATAGTCAATGCTCATGGAATCAAAAGATGTATTGCTTAGGTGAATCTGTTGCACGAGACGTCTTTAGAGCATTGAACAGCAAGGCTATTACTTTGAGGACTAAGGTGCATCTGACCCAAGCCATGGTATTCTTCACTGCATCACATGCATGTGAAAGTTGGACACTGAATAAGGAAGACCATAGAAGAATCGATGCATTAGAATTACGGTGCTGGAGAAAAAGATGGTCAGTATCATGGGCTGCTAAAAGGACAAACTGATCGACATTGGACGAAGTAATGCCAGAGTGCTCCTTAGAGGCAAAGATGGCAAGACTTTGCCTCACTTACGTTAGGCATACTTTCAGGAGAGCCTAGACCCCGGATAAGGACATCATGTTTGGTAAAGTGGAGAGGCGGTGAAAAGGAAGATGAAATGGACGGACACAGTGGCTGCATCAATGCACTCAGCCATGGGAACACTTGTGAGGATGGCACAGGACCATGCAGTGTTCCGTTCTGCTGTGCATAGAGTCTCTACAGGTCAGGCCGATGCAATGGCACCCAACAACAGTAGAGTGCAAGACGAACACGTAATGTACACAGAGTAATCACTCCAGCCATCCGAACTCCAAATTGTGTGACTGGCATTTATTACACTTAGCATAACATCAAAGAGGTCTGTGGGATGACTTGCCCTTCCATGGTTTCCTCTGTGAAACGGATACATGACATGTCTCAATCTGAGTCTGTCTCCTATTTTTCCTATATAAACCCTCAGATTTTCAGCAAGGAATTATACTATAAGATCTGGATATATTTCCCACCTTTATTTTTTCCTTTGGCAACACCCCTTGAGGATTGCCTCTAAAAGACCTGGGGACAACTTTCTCCATCTCTCCCACTCTGACTTCTGACTTAGTGGTCATGTTTCTTTCCTTACAGCCACTGGCCTGTGTAATAGCTGCACACTGCTGCCTGTCCTGTCCCTAATTTCCCACAACAGAACGCTGACCAGAGTTATGTAATGAGGACAAAATAAAAAGACCTCAGTTGTAATTTCTGGAAGAAGTTTGCGTCATCTAAAAGTAGTAATTCTTACACTCTTCAATATAGACCCAACATTGAACTTCCTGTTCAACTTCCTGTTCAACTTCACTTTGTTCTTTCAAGAGACACTTCTGGACTTACTCACCGAACTCTCTAGACCAGTGGTTCTCAACCTTCCTAAGGCCATGATCCTTGAATACAGTTCCTCATGTGGTGGTGACCCCCCCGCCCCAACCATAAAATTATTTTTGTTGCTATGTCATCACGATAATTTTGCTGTTGTTATGAATCAGGTGACCCCTGTGAAAGGGTCATTCGACCCCCAAAGGGGTAGCAACCCACAGGTTGGGACCGGCTGCTCTAAACCATCTCTGAGACAGTGGGTCTCACTCTTTGAGCTTAGACAAACTAAGGCAGCTGGCCCTCCAGAAGTTTAACAATATCAATTCCTGATCTAAGACAACTGGCAGCAAGTGGGATGAAGCATTTACTTCTGAATAAATTCTAGTTACAAAGGCACTACTATCTGGCACCTCCACCTGCCCCAGACCTGACTCCTACAAACCCACACAAAAGCAACACATGTCAGTAGCATGCTTTTCAGAGTATGGATTATTTCGCCAAAGGACCATATTGTACCAGTCAGCCGTTTTCCCGGACCTTAAAGCAGTCTTTCATCCAGCCGGAGAGAGAGGCAGCCTGAGCTCCACTGCACGCTAAAGCAAACAAGCCATCTCTTCTAACGTCCTCACGTCTCAGCTGAGGACTATAAAGCTCAGAAGGGATTGTTTTCAAGACACCGAGCGAATCAGCGGTGAAGTCACGAATAGAATGCAGGCCATGTAAATTCCAGTAAGGGGTTCTCTTTCTTTTAATATTTTCCAGAAATCTCAGCAACGGGGAATCATGATCAAATATGAATATGAATACACCTAGGAATAGTCAGCAAGTGAGGGAAACCTAGAGATGCACGGAACACATGGAGACTGAAACTGGGTCACCGTGTTCCTTGGGGACCCATCATTTCTTAGCCTCAAACAAAATAGGAAGGTAAATTTCAATGGCAGGGACACAATACACATTGTAATTGATTTAGAAGATGTATTTAGAGACTGTTAATAATGCATGTAGCATGCTGAATACTACTTTTCTTGTTATAAATATTTAAGAGCATATAGTTTTTAATAGCACAGGATATTACCCAGTGGTCGTTTATGTAAGTGATGACACCCACCACTTAGCGTGGAGCCGAACAGAACATATCACTTCCTAACCTAGAATAATCACAGGAAGAATAACACCCTAACAGGTAAATTTGAAGTCCATTGTGAAAGGCCCCACATTTACATTGTTTGATTTATGATAACTCCATCTTCGCTTGTCGCAAACTGTTGCATAGACTTCGCTGTTGCTGATAGTTGCTATCTAGGCAATTCTAGCTCACGGCAACTCATGTGTGCAGAACAGACTCGATTTCGATTCTGCCAAAATCATGTTTCTATGTGAACTCCAGGGTTAACTCCCTGCCTTGCCTCTTTAGAGGAATTTTAGTAGCAATAAGCAAATTGGCAATTTCTTCCACTGATTGGTCCGGAATTAAGAAAGTGTTTGCATTTCTATAGCTGACATTCAATTACAGGTTTAAAAAGGGTAAAAATAACAGCAGCATCCTCAACAACAACAAAACTCAGAAGAAAAAAGAAACAGAGAACAATCTCGCTGCCATAGAGTCAATTCTGACTCACAGTAAGCCCGATGACAGGGCAGAACTGCCCTGTGGGTTTCTGAGATGGTAACTCTTTCCCGGAGGAGAACGCCTCATCTTCCTTTCACGGAGTGGCTGATGGTTTCAAACGGCGGACGATTGCAAGCCCATCACCGTGTCACCTCGATGCCACCGCGCCTCCACTGATCAACCTTAGCTGCATTCAGAGGAGATAGATGACTCTTTGAACAGACAGGGAGGTTGTCAGGAAGGAAGACGTGCCTGGCATTGCTTCTAAATATGTGACTTATACGATCTCATGCATTTTGATATGATTCAAAAAGAAAATATTTTAAAACCTTCATTTGGAAATTAGGGCTTATGTGACAAAAACACCCTCGTTTTGTTCTTCACATCTCCTTTCCAGATGACAAAAGTCTAGGGCCCCCGACTTGATCTGAGTTGCCACACCTCAGATGCCCAAAGAGGTGGAAGGTCACTGTGAACCTGTCCCAGACTGCGACGGGTGAAGCCAAAGGAGTGATATAAAAAGCTTGGTCATATTGCGAACTTAAATAAAAAAAACCTTAGCCAACCACCCACATAAATGATCAATCTGAGTTTAGACAGCAAATGTAAAGAGAGTGGAGAGGCTGGATTTGAGCAGAAGGTCTGCATCCATGGTTAAACAACACAGGAGTCAGAAGGGAAGGCAGCTGCAGGGTTTTATTTTGGGTACCCGCAGCTTCCAACCCACCATTTGTGTATCACTTTGTATTGGTGACTTGTATGCTGCTTTGATGCCAGAAGCTATGTCCCCAGTGTTTCAAATACCAACAGAGTCACTCGAGGTGAACAGATTTCAGAAAAGTCTCAAGACTAAGAGGAGACTGAAGAAGGAATAGGCTGTCCCCTTCGGAGGAACTGGCCATGGAAAACCATGTAAACAGCACTAGAGCATTGACAGGTCGACTGAATGCAGCACAACATGGTCAGATAAGAGTCCCAGAAGATGAACCCCTCCGGTTGGAAGGTTCTCAAAATGTGACTGAGGAAGAGCTGCCTTCTCAAGTTACAGTCAACCACAAAGTCGTGGGTATGGGAGAGCCTTTGCGACACTCACTTGGTGGTAGGGCACATAGCTCTCAATGAGAAGTAACAGCAGCAAACAACTATCGATCATAAGAGTGGGAAATGGTCACAGTATGAGTTTGAGAAAATTGAAGCTCATCGAAAATTAAGTGGAGCAAATAAAGATTGGTGTATTGATATTGGCCCTTTTGAACCAAATAGCCAAATGGCTTAGTGTGGCAGGAATGATAAGCTCATGAACAACGGAAGGACAGTCCTCTTCCAAAAGAACGTCTCAAGATCTGTCTTGAAGTACAACGCTGTATGTGATAGATGCAAAGACAGACACCCAGCTAATACAACTGTTATTCACATTTATGCACCAACCAATAATGCTAGTGATGAAGAAGTCGAAGAATTCTCCCAATTTCTTCAGTTTGCAATTAACCAAACAGGCAACTGAGATGCATTAATAAGTATTGGCGATTTGAATTTGAAAGTTGGGAACAAAGAGAAAGGAACCGAAGTTGGAAAATGGCCTTGGTGGTAGAAACAAAGCCAGAGAGAGCATGACAGGATTAGAGATTTTCATCCCAAATACCTTTTTGCAACAACATCAAAGGGAACCATACTTATGGATTTCACCAGGTGGAATTCACAGGAATCAAATTAAATATGTCTGTGGAAAGAGAGGGTCAAGAAGACGGAGAAGCATTTGCTGATGAAGATCAAGGACTGCAGCCTTCACTATGGATTGGAACTCCACATGAAGAAAAACAGGGAATCCAGGACAGATGATCCCTCCAAGACCAGTGGTCAAAGTGGCGATATAGGGAGGGTGGAGGGGAGGTGGGGTAGAAAGAGGGAGCCAATTATAAGCATCTACCTACAACCTCCTCCCTGGGGAATGGAAAACAGAAGAGTGGGTGAAGGGAAACATCAGACAGTGTAAGATATGACAAAATAATAATTTATAAATTATCAAGGATTCATGAGGAAGAGGGGAGCTGGGAGGGAGGGGGAAAATGAGCTCATACCAAGGGCTTAAGTAGAAAGCAAATGTTTTGAGACTGATGAGGGCAACAAATGTACAAATGTGCTTGACATACAATGGATGGATGGATTGTGATAAGAGTTGTATGAACCCACAATACAATGATTTTAAAAAAAGAAGAAAAAGAAAATGTTCACAACTAGACTTGCAGATAACATCATGACATTTTTTAGGATTTCACCTTGTGTGGGTCTGCGATCACTGCCCATGGAAGCAGCAGTGAAGAGGTCAAACAATGTATTGACCTGGACAAGTCTTTTAACCAAGACACCTTTAAGATGTTGGCAGCCTGTCCCTATGAAGAATAAGGTGTACCCTTCCCAAGCCATAGTATTTTCAATCACCTCACAAGCATGTGAAAGTTGGACAATGGATAAGGAGTATCGAAGAAAAACCAATGCATTTGAATTATAGTTGTCCATAAAAATTATGTAAAGAACCATTGACTGCCAAGAAAACAAACAAATCTATCTTGGAAGAAGTACAACCAGAATGCTCTTTGGAATTGAGGATGGCGAGAATTATTATGCACTTTTAACATGTTATCAGGACATTCCAGTCCCTGGAGAAGGAAATCAAACTTAGTAAACTACAGAGGGAGCAAAATTGAGGAAGACCCTCAAAGAAATGGATTAATGCAGGGACTCACACAGAACAAGGGTGAGGGTGCCGTGGGACTGGGCAGAGTTTAGTTCCGTTGAGCAAAGAGCTGCTGAGAGACAGAGTTGACTTGACCGTTCCTCCCAACCAGAACAACCTGAGCAGGGGGAGCAGCTAAGCACAGTGACATGACATGGGCCAAAGGGATCTGGTGTAGGCTTGTTTTGAACATGTTATCCATCCAATAGAAATACAATAACTGTTTTCACAAGAAATGAAATATGCATGAACACTGCTCATAAATGTGGACGTAATCAGAACTAGATGGTACCCAGTGACGACTACCAATCACTCTGAAAAGCATTGCATTAGAAGATGCTGGATAGAGTCAGGGGGAAATGAAGAACATAACTCAAAATCATTAAAGAGCCCACGCTTACTAGTCAGATTGAGAGTGGAATCCCCAAGACTACGGCTCTTAGTTACCCTTCAGGCTCAGTACTGAACTCACCCCTCTGTTAGAACAATCAACCATTCGCGATCTAAAGTGCACTGTTTACTTAAGGACACGGCTCAGAAGGGCTAGAAAAGATGGAGAAATGGCAGCAGGGGACACAGGGAGGAACTGGCTTACGTGATGCTACCCTGAGGGGATAGGAATGGACCAGTGGAGCCAACATATCGGTAAACTAGTGCATGTAAAATGGATGACTGCTCTGTAGACTTAGAGACCAGTTTCCAATAAAACGTTTTTCAAAAGAAGAGAAATGGAAAACCGAAGTCTTTCCTTTGCGCAAGGCCCTGGTGGAGGAGTTGACAAAGTATTGGGCTGACTGAAAGGCCCGTGGTTTTGACCCGTCAGCTACTCTTCAAAGGGAAAATGAGGCTATTGCTCCCATAAAGAACTTGTTAGGTGCCATCCAATCGGTTCCCACCCATAACGACCTTCGCACAGTAAAAGGAAACACTGCCTGGCCCTGTGCCATCTTCACAATTGTTCCAAAGTTTGAGCCTTTCGTCGCAGCTCCAGTGTCAATCCATCTCCTCGAGAGCCGTCTTTTTTGTTGCTCCTTTACTTTACCAAACAGGTGTCCTTCTCCAGAATCTGGCGTCTCCTGCCAACACGTCCACCACACTGGCGGTACTCTTCTCCAGCACCACAATTCAAGTGCATCAAGTCTTTTTTGGTCGACTTTATTAAATCTCCAACTTCCACATGCACAGGAGGCAGTTGAAAAATTGTACGGCTTGGGCCTGGCACACCTCAGTCCTCAACGTAACATCCTTGCTTTCCCCATGCAGAACAGATTCGCCTAATGCAACTCATCGCTTGATCCCTTGACGGCTGCTTCCCGGAGTGTTCACTGTGGCTGGAAGCAAGACAAGATCCTGAACAACTTCCACTTGTGCCCCTTTATCTTGAAGTTACCTGTTGGTCCAGTTGTGAGGATTTGGGTCTGCTCTACATTGAGCGGTAATCTAAACTGAAGGCTGCAAAAGATTTACAGACCTGGAAACCCGGTGGAGTGGTTCCCTGCTGTCCCCTGGGGTCAATAGGAGCTGAAACCAACCCAGAAGCACCTATTCTTGAGAAGTACACTGTCTCCTAAAAAATGTCCAACTATCCCTTGCTATCACAGAGCACCAACTCTGGCAAAAAAATCTATCATGCTCTGCCACTCTCCATTCTCTGTGGAACGAAGTCTAAATCCCCCAACCTGAAGCTCTAAGCCCTTAACCTCTGACCCCGCTGTCTCTTCAGCACCGTCTCTCTCTGTCCCGTCTACATTTTAGCCCAGGGCAATTGCTTGCTTCCCACACAGCCTGGTGATTTTATGCTTCAATGCTCTGTTCATAATGCTGCCTCTGCCTGGAATTTCATTTCAGACCGATTGAAAGTCCATTCTGAAGGTCCAGTCAATCATTTATGCATTTTGTAAACTTTTATTGATGGTTTAATGTACCCCATTCTCTTTTCTGAACATAGTGATAAAAAATACTAATTAGAAATAAGCAGCCATCTTACATTTAAGAAGCTGGAGTGGGTCAGAGGAGGCTTATTAAAGAAAGTGGAGTCTACTTCCCCAGGAGCAAGTCCTAATTGTCTTGTCTGAAGGCACGCTCATATTCAATCTGTGCTCTCCTAGAACACAGAATTCTCCAGTCAGAATTAGAATGATCTAGTTAATTTTAAAGTTTCAGAGTAAAGACCACCTTCAGAGCCAGTGGTTGCTTATTGGAGAAAGGGGTATCGGTCTATTATCAAACACATAGAATTTTCCATACAGACAGATTAACTATTGATTATGAATTTTAGGATACATGCATATTTATCTGGGCACTTTGTTTTCACAACGTGTCACCACAATTCAATTCCCAAAGTCAAGCTTATAGTAAATATTGTGTAAAAGAAAGAAAAATATAAACTCAATGTCATCAAGTCCATTCAAATACCATTATAATCCTTCTTATTGTTTTGGGGGGGCCTTTTGGAAGGTCTCTCAGTACACCTCTCTATTCCAACTCCCTGTGTGCTGTGTCTCTCCCTTGCCTTATCCAATGGTTCCGGAATGCTGACAACACTTTCTGCATCCAAAGGAGCGCTGGTTCCTAACCGCAGTCTCTTATGTGGGTTTGTACAAAGTCGCTTGCCTTATTTTCTCTAGTTCTCTCACTTCTTCCTCTCCAGGAAAGGAGGGGTTGGCATCTCACAGACCTCCAGAGCTGGTGAGCATCACCACCCTGCAGTCACGTAGCTTCAAAATCCACCACAAGGTTTCCCCTGTGACCAGGCTCCCTACGGCTGCTCTTCTTCAATCAGAGGAGAACTAGTGTGGAGCCAGTGAGGAAATCATTTCGGGTGCAAAAAAATATGAAGGGTAGCCCCAAACTCACAAATACAAATCAGTCATGTCTAATGCAATATTTTGTCAAGAACGTTGGTGGCAAAGTGGTTTTAAATAAGGCTGCTAACTAAAAGGTCCATAGTTCAAAACCACCAGTGCTCCATGGGAGAGAGATGGGGCTGTCTGCTCCCATAAAGAGTTACAATCTGGGAAAGCCATAGGGGACGTTCTACCCTGTCCCACAGGGTCCCTATGAGTCAGCATCGACTCAATGGCAGTGAGTGGAGGTGATGCCATATTCGGGGGAATAAAAAATCCTCAGAACAAATCCCAAAATCCATGAAAAGAAAATTGTAAACTGATGGTATTGTTATTTCTTTTTCTTTCAGACTGTCACATGGCTAAGCAAGGAACTGACAACTGATCTCATGGTTTCACCAAGAGGGCAGACTTACTCTTGGGTTGACTTTGGCTTGAGGATTCACTGCCAGCTTTGCTTCCTTAGAAAGCACCCATCCAGGGTGTTAGCATGGAAGCTTCTTTTGTTCTCTGCTGAATTCCCAATCAGACTTGTGTAAGTCAGCTGGTCTCGGGCTTGGTTTTGACTGGCTCCAGACATTTTTCCTCACACCGGCATTTCCACTCATACAATCCATTTATGTTGAATCTTTCCTGCTGTCTCTTTCTCAGTGGACACACTCTAATATGAAAGAGAAAGTGGTTTACTGAATGGCAAGCTTGGATAAAGTTTCCTACTTATATATAACTTGCCTCCCCACAAGCTGTCCATAGTTTCTCTGTTTAATTTCCCATATTACAGGTTTGTTTGTGCCAAGGACAAAGCCCGGAGATACTGTGTGTGTGTCATAACATACGCATTTCAAATAGTCATACCTTCTTTGTGAATTACATATTTTTGAAGCAGATTTTTGGGATTATTTTTGCACTGTGGAGTGGATTTCATTTCCTAACCAGGACTGTCGGTCATAGAGAGCCAGATTAATCACTTGCTGATCACTAACACAAGACTTTTGCCCTTTAAAATATCTGTGCAGCCAAGAAGCAAATGGCTTTAGATCAACAACTTGATGTCGGTTGTTCTTTATCTTATTTTGCACTACTTCCACAGATAAGGAGGGCATGCTGGAACCTGTTGACTGCATATAGTTTGTACATAGGCACTCAGAAGCAGATGAACACTTGGCCATGTTAACTTGGCCCTGGACATAAGCCCTCTGGTCACAGTCATGGATTCCAGAGACCCAAACTATGAGTCAGCGGCAGAGCTATAGGGAGTACTACTAATGGATTGATTTAGAGGAATATGGGTCCATGATGATGCAGTGGGTCAGGCTTCGGGCTGCTACCCATACATCCGCAGTTGGAACACATTAGTCACTCCTAAGCAGAATGATGAGGCAGTGAGTTTAGTCTGTTTGTTTTTTAAGAGCGGAGGCAGAAGTTTTTGGTTATCTACCCATTTTGTGTTTCTCCTAGAGGCATTTCATAAAATCCCTTTCTCCGTCAGTCACCCAGGCCTCCTTGCTGGTATGGGCTAGACTGTCTCTCCACAATAAGTACAGGGCTACGACCCCCTACACTGGTGGACAGAAGCCTATTTGGAAATAGGGTTTTCGTTGAGATGTCAATAAGGCTACATAAATATAGGATGCGCCTTAGCCATGGTCACTTCTAAGTTAGAAGAAGAGCAGATTGACACAGACTTGAGCACCATGGAGGGAAAGAAACAGTGTGAGGCCCCCGTCGAGTCCGGGGACTAAGGAAGGCATGGGGTCACCCACAGGAAGGGAATACCAAATGTAGTTTTGAGCATTCATCCTCCAAAGCGGCGAAAAATTAAATTTTCCTCCTTGAAACCACCTACTTGCATCTGTCCCTAGGAATACCAGGAAACTAAGACTCCTGCTGACGCCACGGGCTCGGAAGAAAGAAAATCCATTCTAGCTGCGGGAGAGATCCTTACCACAATTGGTTTCACAGTGGCCTGGGTTGAATTCAGAGAAACGTTACTGCTAGACTGCTAGCTCTGAGACAGGCCACTGGCGCCCACCAGGTGCTCCGCAGGAGGACAGAGGAGGCTTCTGTCCTGCAACAAGGCACAGCTTCAGGACCCCCCAAACGCGGTTCAAATCCATCCCAGCGGGTCTCTCTGAGTTGAGGGCTACTTGAGGGCAGTGTATTTGTTCTGGATTTTTTGTTGCTGATTTCTAGGAAAGGTGTTCCTGTGTTCTAGGGGGAAAGTTTGGAGGTGCTTTGCTCTTCTGTTTTTTGGCTGACCTTGACATACGTGAACATAAGGGGCCACGTGACTGAAAGCGGGCTGAGGAGAAAACCGACACACACAAGACGGACAGTCCCAGGAAGGGCATGAAGCTGAAGCTGACACCTGTGATTATGTTAACTCACCCTTCCCCCTGGACTTTCAATAGGTGCACTAACAGAGTTCTTTAATCCAGATTAAATGTACTTTGTTATAACTCCGCCCCAAAGCATTCTCAATCTTGTAGAGAACCTTGTCCTATAAGAGAAGGAGACCGCTTATGGAGCACAGAGGAAAAATTGAATGGAAATAAACATTTGGGATTGTCTGTCTCTAGCAATCAAATTTCAAAGAAGAATGGTATTGGCACATAAAGTAGGAAAAAGAAACTTAAATGCTTTCCTTTAGAACAATAGTCATGAGAGTATAAATGAAAAATGAAAACTGACATCATATTGAGTTGGAGAAAGGGAGGGGTTTTCTTCGGACAAGTGGTGAGAGCTGCGAGGTCAGGCAACAGAGACAGGAAAGGGGAAAGGAGATCTCACTGCTTCAAAGACAAAGCTGCATTTCACTCTGCATCCTGCCAGTGGGAGCAACGCAGACGCAGACGCAGAGAGCTCAAGCGCAGGACGCAACTGCAGGAGGCTCGGGCTGCACAATTTTCATCTTGTCTCTAATGTTGGCCGAATAAACTTTTTATTATTACTGCCCCATACCTCCACCTCTTTAACCCCAAATAACAGAACTTATCTATCTAAGTGATGGCCTGTAGAAAAGAGCAAGTATCCCCCTGCCCACCCACCCCCATCCCCCCCCCCCCTTTGTAGTGACAGAACCTCCCTTATCAAGGTTAGTTATATGGAGAAAAGGGTAAGAAATGACTACTCCTTGTAGCCAACCCAGCACCTCAAGAAAGAATGAGGCTTTGACATTCACACCTGTGCCATATGGTACGTTAACCTGAACTGAAGGAAGAAGACAGACAAACCATGGGATGAGAGATCACCATCCTAACGTTCTACCAATGAGCTAAATCCTCTCTTTGCTCAGGGATATTGATGAGGGATAACAAGAGGAGCCAGAAGTGTCTTCCTAGCAATGCCTTCGAAAGGTAGAATTCCCGGATAGACCCAAAAGGACAGGAGGAATCTATTCCCCTAAAAAAACGAACTCAAATAATACAGAGGAAGCGCACATGCAATAATGATGAAGAGATTATTTCCAAGTAATAAAAGAGGGTACACAGTAAGGAAAATTGGTAGAGCAATCCTTTAATATCAGGAGAGCTATGTCAAGTATATTAAGAGAAATGAAACATATTTGACTAGAGAAAACCTAGAGTAGTGTAGAAAATCATGATGATAAGTCTAAAAGTATGGATATAAAATCATGGAAAGCTTATTAAACAACATATCAACATGTGAAGCTATTGCTTCCCCAACATATGCTTTATCTAGTTCTGCACATATCAGAGGTGGTGCGTCCCTCTCTCCAAGCCTTCTCTGGAGAATTCTGCGTTCTTCAATTTGTACCACATTGAAAGGGTAGTTTTGGCATCCTTGGAGTATTCAAATTGTGTTCTTTTAAAATGTCCTTTGAGCTTGCTGGGAGGGGAATAAGTCTGAAGGGGCAAGCCTGGGGCAGAAGGGTTCATACGATAAAGTTTCTCCACAAAATTCCTCTAAGACAGTTCTTGCTACCCTGAACGAATGAGCAGGTACGTGGTCCCGATAGAAAAAATAAAACATCCTCAGAATAACTTCCTGGCTGATTTCTCACCAATTCAGTTTTCCATTTTCCTGAAACTTCCTTCTAATAAACTCCTGTAATCATCCTGCGCCTTTTGAGAAAATCTATCAAGATTACCCCTTAGGAGCCTCCAACTCAGTGAACATAAACTTATAACCTGGCTGCTGTGCCTTGAATTTAACTGGTTCAATAGATCACCTTGGAAACCACTGTTTTGATTGAACTTATTCTCTGAATTGTATTTGTAAATCAAAGACTCATTTGTGGTTATGATTCATTACCTCAAATCATCTGTATTTAGCATCAGTTTGTCTTAAATTCCTGATGGATAAATCCGTCTTTTGAGCTAGATGCTTTTAGTGCAACGCTTTGGAGTCCCATTAATCCAAAAGCTTGCTGAGGCCAAGATGTTCAATTAAAATGGAAAATGCTAAGCCATCTGTGGTTTTGACTTCAGTATTATCACATCAGTGGTAATCCTGCTCTCTTTCCCACCCTCTTTTCTCTTTAACAACAGTTTCTCCGTTAGTAAAGGTCAACAGTCTTCCCCCTCTCGGTTCATCTTTGAGGTCTTCCTGAACTTTCTTAAACTGGTTGAGCTATGGATGATGTAGTAGCATTCCATTACAAAGCTTCAATGATATCCACTTGGGAAGATATACTTTTGAGTTTTGTTAAAAAAGTTTGATATTGACGCCAACCTGAAATTGTCCCCAGGACACACACAACATTTTAAGGCATCCTCGTTAGACCAAGGCAAGTGTGTTAGTGAGAAACTTGTCATTCATTCACAGATCACCAAACCAAACCCACCAACATCAAGTCTATTCCAACAAGCAGAAATCCTCACCCGTTGATAGACCTGCCCCTTAAGGAAGCATGGTCTCCTCTTTCTTCCACCAAGTGGCTGGTGAGTTGGGACCACAGAGATTGTGGTTAGCAGCTGAAAGGATAAGTGACTATGGCCCCAGGGTCCTTCCACTGGTCACAGAGACATGCTTAAACATGCTTTGTTTGGCAAGCTTTACATAAATCTATGCATGTATGAACTGGAAGCCAAGGAGTAATATTTATATGTATATAATATATATTTAATTTACCCTGTGATCCAACACACCACGGGAGTCAGCGTGTCTTAGCACAAATACAGCACTGGAGAAGCAGAGTAGTCAGAGGACAGAGCTAGCTGTATCAGCAAGCCTTGTGAAGATGAGATGAGGGCTTATTGCAGGTAGGCCTCCAAAGCGTACAAGGGTAAGATTTATATTTCACAGGCATTTGACTATATGGTACCCAGAAACTGAAACTGAAATGCGGGGGATTAGACCAGCTATCCCACATCAAGCTGGGTTCAAAATGAGGCGTGCGGATGAAAGGGAAAGAAAGATATATACAAAGCATGGGATCCAGAGGCCTTCAATCTGATGGACTGATGTCTGGAGTATATTTGAAGCTTGGTTTTTATACTCTTCTTACACAAAGGAATTGGTTACAAAACAAACATCAAAGAACTTAAACATTCCTAAACTCTTATCTATGCAAATGTTACTTAAGTAGTCACAGTTTCTTAACTTTAGAATAATAAAAGCACTAGGTTCAAGGACAATCACAGGGATATGCAAGATTCAAGAGAGTCTCAAAGAGATCTTAAATAACTGAGTTATCTCTCAATGTTTTTAGCAGCAAAGTCACAAATAACAGTCATTTTGCAATGCTTCTGTCTGCAAAGACACAGAGGCACAGGGGATTAATGGATCACCCATTGGTAAACACCTTGATCAGCCGGATGCCTCCTACACTAAAAATACCCATAGCAACAGGAAAACAGTACATCTTGCCCATGCAACATAACTTGTGGGGCTTGGACACTCCTGGTGAAGTTCTCAAGAACCCAGCTCCCTTCCGTTTCCTCCCTGTCATCCTTCAAGCATAACAAAACCATTAATACGTATCAATTATCGCCCATGATGACCCAGTAAGTGACAAAGCAGACCTGCTCCCTATAGGATTTTCTTGACTTCAGTCTTGACAAAAGCATATTTCCAGACTGTTCTTGTGGGGCACAAGTGGGTGGACGGGAAGGCAAGCTTAGCTGAGTCAGCGAGTGCAAACCACTCACAGCAGCCAGGGACTCGGGCTGTTCTTGTGTCCCCTGCACGTTGTCTTCTGATCATAAAGCTCATTCTCCTCCCTGGCGTCCTGTCTGCATCATTTAAGGAGCAGAGTAATGGGGACACATCTTGGAATGGAAGGTGAAGAAAGCAAAGGATCTGTAGAATAGTCACTGCTCAATTTCAGATTACATGTCACTAACCAGAAGGTGACATGTGGCCACCTCTAAATAAATATCTGGTTTTGGTCTTGTTGGGTGCCTTTGAGTAAGTTCTGCCCTATTGCAACCCACTCTCCAATAGAATGAAACACTGCTCTGTCCTGCACTGCCCTCACAATCATTCCTACGCCTGAGCCTGTTGTTACAGCCACGGTGTTAATCCACGTAATTGAGAGCCTTCCTCTTTAGGCAAGGGGAATGAGAGAATGAAGATTGGTTTCCTTATTCTTGATTCATCATGCATGGAGAATAGAGCAAGGTGTGTCATTCTGAAGATCAGATGATTACCCAGACATCTGGACAAATCATGGCTTCACTAGAAGTCAAGAAGTGGAACAGGGAATAGGTTTTTCGTGGACAAATAATATCTGCTACAATTCTTTAGCATCAATGACTATCCATCACTGCTTGCTCTAGGTCCCTCATTAGTTCCTCAACACGGTTCTTTCAAGACTCTTGAAGCCTCTGAAAAACTTTCTATTGGTTGTTGCATGCATACAGATCATACTTTCCCAAAATCTTCCCCAAAATTGGTATAGGAAGAGAATGTTCTCATTCTTGATATTTGATTAGTGCGTGATACCATCTATTGTCATAATCAGATGCTAACTCATAGAAACAATTTTAAAGAGGCAAGGTGGGACATGATATGCCCATTGGACTGGAACAAGAATCACAGATACTTGAAAACAAATGTCATATTGACTTTTATTGGTTTTGTGGTATGACACAACTTTATCTCGGGTCTGCAGTTTTCTCCACATCAAATAGGGATGGTATAAAAGATAAAATGGGCAAATAGATTTGAAAGTATCTTGCAAATTAAAAATGCTATTGTACAGTTGAGATCCTACTTTATCTGAGCAAAGAACAACAGCAGTGTGGTTTTCTGTTTTCAAAATGGAGTGTAACGTAGGGAGGAGGATGCTTGAGATTACATTCTGAAGAGTGTGGGAATGGAATGAATGGCTGACATGGAAGATTAAAGTCAAGGAAACAGGGTCCAAGGCCCTGCTTCTGGCTTGTTGGCCATGTAATTTGAAGGCAGGCAACTTTTCTTTCCTGGAGCTCCCTGTTTCCTCATCTGCAAGACATATGTCATGGAATCATGATTTTGGAAGATGACCGTGTGAAAGCACTTACCCAGGGAATAACCCACAGTAGTTGCTTGTAATAATGAAGGGTTTTTGTTAGCCTAGCTGGGTGAGGATTGTCGGTGGTTTGGCACTTAACAGCTAGTAACATTTTAACAGCATGACCTCACCTAACACAATAGAATTATAACAAACAGTTGTCAGTCTCAATAATGGGATGGGATTAGGATGGGGTGCAAAACACAAATAAAATACTGGAGAATCATAGTCATCACAGAGTAGGTCACAGCCCTCATACAATTAAAAGAGTATTTTCTTGGGGGTGTGGCCTCCTTCCTACATAAGGACACTGTTGCAAAGATTGCTTTGCTCTTTACTGGGTCTGGATGCTGCATCTGACTCATTAACCTCTGATACATTGGCCTCCAACCTGTTTGTTAGGTAGGGTTGACTAAAGAAACCAATCCATACAGACACACATGTGTAAGAGAGAACTTTATATCAAAAAGTAGTTAGATATATATCAGAAAAACATCCCCAACATAGCCCAGATCAAGTCTATAAATCTGTTATTAGCCTATAATTCCAATACAAGTCCAAAATCCTTCTTTAGACTCACACAGGTACATGCAATGATGCAAAATTCAGGAATATCACTGACAAGGGGATCTACTGGTGATGGAAGCATCTCCAGGAATCTTACAAGTCTCAGTGTGGCGCCAACAGCTCTCCAAGTGATTCAACAACCAGGAAGATGTAGCAGAGAGAGAAAAAGATCTTTCAGGGCTCAGCAAGTCTACACCTGGCTTGTCAACAGGAAGGTAAAAACAGAGAGAGTGTATGCGGCCCTCCTCCAGGGAGAAAGAGAGAAGAGGCTGGCCTAGATGAGCCATTTATCTCCGTAGCCCTCCAATCAAGCTGTGACCCGATTGACAGGCGAACCCCCACCTACAAGTTCTTACAGGAGCCAAGTTGACACAAAAACCTGACTATTACAACCTTCTCTACTGCCTGCCAATACTAAGAGTCATCAGTGGCCTATGGTCTAAACTGTCAACCATAGACTCATTCAAATCTGACCTGCCAACCTTGGATATGCCCACTCCTGTAGCCACCAGCCTGTGGCCCTCCTGCTAATCTTTAGTTAGTCTGGTCAAGTCAGGAAAAGTCTTCAGCTTAACATCTGACTCATACACTTGAAGCCTGCCTGGACTTTGACCTGGCAACTTCTACAAATGTATGGTATTTTTTTTTAATGTAAATCTGTGTGTGTTTGTATGTATACAAATAACAACGTCATTCATTTTGCTTCTCTAAACAACCAATCCTAAGAGAGCTCAGTAACTAGTTCCAAACTACTGCTGGTTGGGGCAATATGCTATTACATTGTTGATGAAGGTTGGAGGAGCTGGATCAAATGATAGCAGACTCAGTGTCAGAGAGTAGCCTGGGGAAAAGCATTTCACAGAGGTCAGGTTTAGTCAAGAGGGCAAGAGGATGTCCTACTGATACTGTCTGCACTGTGCCCTCTGTCTGCAGTGCTTCCACTTCCTAAATAAAGTTCGCAGTGCTCTTTCTCTGTGGCTTGCTGACCCCCTGCCACGCGGCCGAGTCTGATTTTCTGTGGCTCCACTCCCTCTCCTCATTCAAGTCAGCTCGTCCAGCATCACCGGTCTCCGTTCTCTGCCTCGATGCTGAGAGCACAGAGGAGAACATGAGATCCATATTCTTTGGTGCCTGCCTTTGAAGAGTCACAGTCCTTAGAAGAGGGAGGAAAATTAGGTGAGCGCCTCCTCCTCTGCTGTGAGAAAAAGAGGCTCCATTGCTTTAGTCCCCATGCCTAGATTAATGCTGAAGATGCTGTTGTTGTTAGTAGTTGCCATCAAGTTAATTTCAAAACACGATGGTCTCCTATGTGTAGGGTAGTACTCTTCCATATGAGTTTAAGGCTCTGAGCTTCTGGAAAAAGCCAGGATCTCTTCTCGAAGGTGCATCTGAACGGGTTTGAACCACCAATATTTCTACTAGCATTTGAGCACTTAACTGGTCATGTCACCCAGGGACTCCTGCCTGGAACACAGTAGTCACATAACATTGGTTAAATGAATTACTTACTTTAAACAATTTGTACAAAAGGATCGGGCTTTTGTTTTGCTTGGCTTTTTATTCATCGACAATATTGGCCAGGTGGATTCCAGCAAGCATTAGAATATTGATATGTTAGACCCTAAACAAACAAACAAAAAGACCCAACTATTTTACAAGGCCTGAGATTTTCCAAGTATATGCTTTCCAAACATTGCCCCCTTATTCTCCTTACATTAAGTCGTGGGGTGCTAAGACTTTCCTTTCTTCACAGTTGACAAAGATTTAGAAATGACAGCTCATAGGAATTCATATACACAAATCTTCTCCCTAACGTTGTGTTCTGCTAAATTTCAGCCAGTGAACTCTCTCTCAGATGTTTGGTGTAGCTGAAGTCCCTACATAGCTCATAGCTCCAGCCTGCATTTATTCCTCAAGAATGAGTGTTATTCTGTCAGTGCTTCCTTTACTGAATTAAATCAATAAAAAATATGCCTACTTTGTGACAAGCCTATGAGCAGTACAACATCTGAAATTAGCACCCCAGCCACACATCCACAAAACCCAGGGAATGTAAGAAGAAAAAAAACCCATCTGCAGCTTTTACAAAAGCAATCTCAAGTAACATCATGCTTTGAAAATCGAGTATGCAATACAATCTAGACAAATCTTGCCTTTGCCATCTGAAGACCATAGCAGAGATTTAGCAGCATGGGAAGGAACAAGGTTCTACAGAGACCAAAACCCACCAGTAGAAAGAAAGAGAAAAGCTTATGCTTCAAAGTCTCCAAGATGCCCTTTGGCTGAAACAGTAGCCCGGAACCCACCTTCCATCCAGTCAAATGCACTCGGAAGACGGGCCCTCGGGGAACGGGGAACGGTGGCATTCTCTCTTCCACCGTTGAGCTCCACCAAGCCTACTCAGCACTGCCTGTTCTTCCACAGCGTAGCACGGACACAGACTCATCCCAAACAAACTTCCTGACAGACGTGGGACCCTCCCTTAAAGTTCCCCATTTTCTGAACCTCTATTCACTACATTTAAAGGTGTACATCTCCACTTTCTTTTTGATTCTTGCATTTCTCACAACCCAACCGTGAACTAGAGCCAGGGCTCCATCCTGTGAGGGAGCAGGGTGCCAGGTACTTGCACGCGCCACCCTGGCTACCTTCAGCTTTCTCTTTCCGGCTCCCCAACCCATCAGTGCCCCAGAATCACCGTGACTGCAGCTACTGTGACTCTCTCTCTCTCTCTTTGGTTTCTCCGTGAAGGCTCCACATGGTGCCTGATGTTGTCTCAGCTTGAGAAGCTCACAAAGCAGATGCTTGGACTCCCATCTGTTGCTGATGAAACAGACCACAGACCATCAGAGACCGCAGGCATGTTATGACCTGCTCCTGTGACTTTTGTCTTTCTCCTGATTCGGAAGGTGCACTCTTGGGTCTTGGTGGTCCAGTGGGTTATGCACTGAGTTGTCAGTCATGTCAAAGGTTCTGACCATCCGCCACTCTGAGAGAGAAAGGTGAGGCTATCTACTTCTCCCCTGTCACATAGGGTCACTGTGAACCAGAATCAGCTCAATGACAGTGGTTTTGCATTTTGGTTTTATCTTGTTTTCATTTTGGGGACAACTTCCACCCCTGCCGGGCAGCAGTGACATTCTTTCCAGCTATGCTTAACCCTCAGGGCTTCCTCTGCCTCTGCATCTATCCTGTTCCTTCCAGTGGGCCTTGCTAGAGCACATCAATATGAACCTGTTCCATAACTTGGTTATGTTCTCTCTGTCATGTATGGTACTAGTCTTATTTCTGGGGCTCAATATCTTTTTTCCTAACACATTTATTCAGAATTATATTAGTGGCTCCCTGTAATAGGGAGATCTGCAAAGTTAACAAATTTGGGGTTGATTAGAAAATCCAGTGTTCAGAGAAATCTTATTTATTCTCACTTTCATGAGTCTGAACCCCCCCCCCCCCAAGACCTGTTTAACCTTTAGTCCAAATTACAATGGAGAGCAAAATCAAATTATGGTCATTGTTTTCTTCTCTAACCATGCTGTTGCTATTACTGTTGCGCACTGCCGAGTTTCTTCTGACTCAGTGTCTCTCGAGGCCGGAGGATAATTGCCTACAGGAGTTTCTAGGCTGGCATCTGGTAACACGTCACCAGATCTTGCCTCCTGTGCAGCGTCTGGTGGGATTGAACTGCTGGCCTTTCAGTTAGCAGCTGAGTGCTTAAGCTTTGTGGCTCCCGGGAACCCAGCCATATCATTACAACAGCATATGTAGCCTAGCCATGTTGTTTCAAAGTTGCAGAGCGATGCATTCTCACCCAAGTAACAAATGGGAATCTGGAGAGTGGGAGGGTCTGAGTCTCATGATCTTGAAATAGAAGAGGGTAAGTCAAGAAGTATCGCTACTTGGGTTCCGGTTCCTATAAACCCAGATTGATTCAAAGCACAGTGTGTTGAAGCATGTCTCTGTGATCAGTGGAGGGCTAGAGACGATCTCCAATTAAGCTATGTTTTATTAAGAGATGTTTAAGTTTGCTTCAAAAACCAACATACCTTTTGTACCATGGGGAACAGGGGGTTATTTTGATCTAAGAGAAAACATAACATTATTAACCCAACTCAAATTAGCACCTTCTGAAACCAGGGAAGCCTTGTGACACGTTTACTAGAATGCTGCAAAGCAAGTTTTTAGTTAGATCAAAAGTCTTACTGAAGTTTGGCAAGGCCTCAAAGATTAGCCATGAGAGAGCAAAACATCAATGTAGATCAAAGGAGACACTTGCAGAAGTTCAGAAAATAGTAATAAGGAGATAGTAGAATTATCATTGATGAGATAGATATTGAAGTTGGAACCCCACGTGGTTCGGCTTCAGTAAGGTTTTGACTTGATAAGTCCCTAAAATGGGACACAGAGTTCACCTTGATGAAAAAGCTGATCTGTCCATCCATCTCATAAACAAGATGAACTTATATGAAGATGATTTTATAGAATGAATCCTTACCAGAAATGAGTCTGCAATATATTAATACAATCCAAAGAAGAAAGTACAATCAAAATAATGGTTTTTGAGGTGACGTTAAACTTAAGGGAGAGAAGTCAGCTCAGAAAATTATGGGGAGTGTTTAGGGGTCCTGCAAAGGTATCGTCGTGATATGTTTTCCCTAAGGACACAGGACACTTCGGTTTTGTGCAACTGAGTCAGCTCCAAGCCATGGCAACGCTGTGGTACAAGAAACAGAGTGAGTTACTGACTGCTAAGGAGACATTTTCACAACTGTGAAGTTTGAACCTTCTGCTGAAACTAAACATCCATCTCCTTAAGGATCGGCCTCTTCCCAATGACTCGATGTTTTAAAATCGATGTAACCTTTAAATGGGTCCAAGGGAGGATCAAATCAGATGTAACATTCTAACCTGGAAGGAAGTGTACCAATTTCACCACAAGGGTTTTTTTGTTTATTCATTTGTTTTATCTTCCTCCGCTGCCCACTTCCTTTTCCTACCCAGGTGTTTAATAAAAGAAAACTCCAGAGGAAGAGTAAGGGAGAGGTGGGGAAAGGCACCTAACAAGACCTGGATGACGGGGAAGCTGACAATCTCCTCAAGAAAAGTGACTGGGACAGGGTTTGCAGGTTCTCAGTAGCACACGCACAAAAGAAAACCACGTTACATTGCAAAATCGTCTTTGTGAATTAAAAAATAAAACATGCTACTTAGGATACTTTTTGTGACCAAGCAATGTTTCTTACGTGTGTTTAGTTTAGGGACACAGAACAGAATAGTCAAGGACTTCAGTAGCAGTGCCCCCAAATGACGAGGAAATATTATTCACAGTGTGGCGCTTACTTCTTCCATGAGAACTGTCAACAGCTCGGCCTTCGCTGGTATGAAGCAGATGATGCCTGTGATACAGTTCACGGTCATCTCAATTTGACTTTGTGTCAAGCGGCTCTCATACTGCCCAACAGCATTAGAACCAGGACCCTCAACTTTCCTGGCAGCCCCATGGGCTCAATGGCATGTGACAGGCACAGCGGGTGCCTTGCACAAGTGGCTTATAGCATCTCTCTATGAAAGACAGCATCTCGGTAAACATTTCAACCCCTTGTTTGACCCCCCAGTTCTAACTTATGTCCCTTCATAAGCTAATCGCCAGGGGTTTTAACTAATGAAAAACCGGTTTGGCTTTAGAAAAGACCCTCATTAGCAACCAATATAAATTAATTATGTTTAGAAATGACCAGAGAGAGTGTGTTTTGATACGGACTCAACGTGACTGCAACTCAGAAGCTTTCTTCACGCTGAATTAGATAAAACTATTAAATTATCTGCAAATGGATGTTGGCCTTCCACTGTCATCTATGGCCTTCTGCCTATCAGTGTTCCCAATTTAAGCTCCATTCTCTCCTTTGTATTTGAGTTTTATTATTTACAATACTTGGATCACACAGGCTGGTGTGCTTCTTCCATGTGGATTTAGTTGATGCCTCACTTGGACAACCGCTTGCTTTCAGCCTTTAAGCCTTTAAGACCTCTGGCACTATTCTTTCTTATAGCTGGGGACCATCTAGTTTCCTCACCACATCGTGCTGTAGCACTCATAACTTCAGCCACCTCTTCATGAGGATGCATATCATGCAGGGCCAATCTAATTGTTCTCAGATTGGGAATAGATTTACATGACAACTTAACATATGTTCATATATGTAAGGTTGATATGTGTCTTTGGTTCACTTTAGCGACATCATTATTCTTTTATGTTAGAGAATTTTCAATCATCTCCCTGGGGCATAAGGTCATTCTACTGATAGTGTCATTAATTTAGCCAAAGGTAAAGCATTAAAAACACAGTTTATAAAGGGGATGATACAAGTGTAGGCTGGTTATGAGCTGCAAGCCATGAATTGTTCAAACGACTGCCTCTTGGTCCATGTACAGGTTCCAAGCGAGCACAACAAAGTGTTCTGGATTCCCAACCTTCTGAGGACTATCCACAGTTTGTTATGATCCACACTGTTGAGTGCTTTTGCATAGTCAACATATCACACGCAGAAACATCTTTCTGGTACTCTCCACTTTCAGTCAAGATCCATCTGACATCAGCAATGATGTTCCTTTGCAACTTAAAGCTCAGTTTTGTCTTTAGTTCTTTCAATATAAGATATGCTGGGCGTATTCTTCCTTTTTGCTTTTCTGACTCTCGTTCTGTGCATGTTTCATTATAGGACTTGTCTTTGTCTTCGAGAACTCCCCTTTGAAATTTTCCTTTTATTATGCTTGTAATATTTATTTATTGCTTTATAAAATACATGATATTTTGATGACATACTGCATTTTAATCATTTTATTGGGGTCTCCTACAACTCTTATCACAATCCATATATACATGAGTTGTGTAAAGCACATTCCCCTCCCTTCTCTCTCCTCCCTCGTGAGCCCTTGATAATTTATAAATAATTATTTTGTTATATCTTACACACCTTTTGAAATTTTCTGCTCCGCTCTTTGACTTAATCATTTCTTTCATTTGCTCTAGCTAATTTGTGATTAAAAAGAAGTTTCAGAGTCCCTTCTGACATTCACTTTGTTCTTTTCTTTCTTTGCTGTCTTTTTAATGATCTTCTGCTTTATGATGTTTTTGATGTCGTCCCACAGCTCATCGGGTCTTCTGTCACTAGAGTTTAGTGCATCAAATAGGTTCTTGAGATGTTTTCTAAATTAAATTGGGATTTTGACTCATGGATTTGTTTTCATTTTCTTCAACTTCAACCCAAAATTACAACTTACTAAGACTGTAAATAATAAAATTCAAACACAAAAGAGGGAATGGGATTAAAGGTTAAACTCTGATCACCACATTTGCTGAAGGCTAGGGATGACAGTGTAATCCCCAAATCCATTTTCAGGGTCTTCCCGTAGATTAAGCCTCCAGGGAATTCCCTCTGACCATAGTTAGGCACGTGAATAGTCTTGCTCTTAGAGACCTTCATAATGTGGAGTATGGAAGATATATTTATGTTAAAAGCCAACACGGTATAATTTGATCTCCCTTTTGATTGATTTTAAGGTTGACTCAGTTTTTAGCATTTTCCACTTTCTTTTGACTAAAGTTTCTCTGTTTTGTATTATTATTGTTCTGTTTGTTCGTTTTCTTACTGTTTGTGTTTTTTTCCTGTATATGAAATCTAAGATAGCTAAGTCTTTAGAGACAGTAATTGGATGAATAATTAACTAGGGGACATGGCAGGAGATGAAAAGCTAACAACAATGATTTTAAGAAGAAATGTTTTGAAATTTATTGTGGTTATTTCACAACTCAATATTATTGAACAATTAAATTGTATGATATGTGAATTGTATACCAGTAAAACCAACTAAAAATACGGTTTGTGTTAGGAGCACCTTAGTCCTCCGTGTGACTTCCTTACTCGTCAACCCACAGGCCTCGTGTAGCAGATTTGTCCAGTGAATCCATTGTTTCATTTCTTGACTGTTGCTTCCATGAGTGTTGATTACAGAGCCAAGAAAAATGAAATCCTTGGAAATGTCCATGTTTCCTCTGTTTATCGAGATCCTTCTACTGGTCCAGTTGTGAGAATTTGGACTTTATTTACATTAAGTTGTACTTCATAATGAAGCTGAAATCCTTGATTTTCATTCGCAATTGCTTCAAGTTCTCCTTGCTTTCAGCAAACCAGATGATGTCATCCCTACATTGCAGGTTCTTGGTGGGCCTCTCTCCCATCCTAATACCATGCTCTTCATACGATTCAGTTTATCAGAGGATTTGCTCATTATATACATCGAATATGTATGCTGAAGGGATGCAACCCTGATGTGCATCTTTTTTTATTTTAAAAAAAACACAGTAATCCCTTGTTCTGTTTCAATGACTGCATTTTCATCCACATGTCGGTTCTACATGAGAACAATGAAGCAAGCATTCAAGAATTCCCATTATTTTCAGTATTATCTAAGTAAGATTCACCAAGTCATAACAAAAGCATTGGCTTTTTTTATAATCAAGAACACACAAGTAAATATCTTTCTGGCATTCTCTGCTTTCAGCTAAGATCTTATAGGACATCAGTACAGAGATCCCCGGTGAGAAATTCACAAAGCAATTTTAGCATCCTAATGGGATTCAAACTATGCTCCTTCTAAATGTCCCTTACATTTAGGGACCAACAGGAACTCTGGAAGGACAAACTCAGAGTAGCAGGATGGATAAGGTACGAGTTCCCAAGTAAGTTATCTTAGGACAGCCCTTGCTAACCAAGAAGAACTAACAGGTGCGCGATTGTGAGTTTAAAAGAAAAAGTCCTCAGTCTTTATTCTCACAATGCAGTTTCTACTTTTCTTAAAATATTTTCTGCTTGAGCCCTTGGCATCAGCTCCTCATATTTCCCCTCCCTCCCTGCTCCCTCCTCCCTCATGAACCCTTGATATTTTATACATTATTTTGTCATATCTTAAACTGTCTGACATCTCCCTTCACCCACTTCTCTGTTGTCCATCCCCAGGAAGGTGGTTATATGTAGACCTTGTAATCAGTTCCCCCTTTCTACCCAACTCTACCTCTACTCTCCCCATATCGCCATTCTTGGCACTGGTCCTGAAGGGCTTATCTGTCCTGAATTCCCTGTGTTTCCTGTCCATATCTGTACCAGTGTTCATCCTCTGGTCTAGCCATATTTATGATAGAATTGGAATCATGATAGTGGGTGGGGGGAGGAAGCATTTATGAACTAGAGGAAAGTTGTATGTTTCATCATTGCTACACTGAACTCTGACCGGCTCATCTCCTCCTGACGACCCTTCTGTAAGCGATGTCCAGTTGCCTACAGATGGGTCTTGGGTCCTCAATCTGCACTCCCCCTCATTTACAATGATTTGACTCTTTGTTCTTTGGTGCCTGATACCTGATCCCTTCAACACCTCATGATCACACAGGCTGGTGTACTTCTTCCATGTGGGGTTTGTTGCTTCCGAACTAGATGGCCACTTGTTTACCTTCAGGCCTTTACGACCCTGACGCTATATCTTTTGGTAGCTGGACACAGAAAATGTTTTGAGAATGATGAGGGCAACAAATGTACAAATGTGCTTGACACAATGGATGTATGAGTGGATTGTGATAAGGGTTGTACGAGCCCCCAATAAAATAATTTTAAAAAACTTTCATATTAAACCAAATCAATCTTCTGTTCAAAAAGTTATCAAGATTGCCATTTTGAAGATTGCCCTAAAAGCAGTTGCCACAACCTTCAGAGTTGACCTTTCTGCCTTGAACCACTCAGAAGTCAAATTGGAAAAAAAATTTTTTGAAGGCCCCCCCAGAGGAGATTTGCACTAATAGATTACTGAAAGAATCCGTCTTCGCCAATCCAGTGATTGAAGCGACATGTTTAAAGATGTTAGGTTGGAATAAACTCATTCGTGTATAAACGGAAATGCTAGTAGCAATACTTTACTGTGTCTGCAGAAGGCTCAAGAAGTCAGGGATCTAGGTATACATTGTGTTCATCTTTTTCTAGACAAAGAGCAGCTGCTCGTGTAATAGGACATCTGGAGGTACAGGTAATCGGAATACTTGCACTGAATTAATATGCTTTGTTCGAGTATGATATATCTGGCACATATACTCATACAAACCCACATATGTAAACTGCCTTATCCTTTGGGGGACAGATCCATGCCCTCCTCTGGGCATCTCTTTGTGGGCTCCTTCCCACAGAGGATCATTGATGAGGCTTGGAGGGGCCATGGTGGCATAATGTCCAAATGCTAGGTAATTAAGCCAAAGGTCAGGGATTTAAATCCTGCCGTAATTTTTCAGGGGAAAAAGTGGTGGTCTGCTTGTGTGAAGATTTAAGTTTGGGAAATCTCATGGGGCAGTTCTATTACCTACAGTATACCTACTCTGAGTTGAAGTTGCATGACAATGGGCATGGACCCTTAAGGGTTAATGACCCAAGTATTTTTAGGGGACATCATTGCTTTTGAGTACGACTGGAAGCTCTATTTGGCAGGGGATTGATGAATCACACGAAATCATTATTTATCGAGCAAATGAACAAGAAACTGGGCCCTTGGTTGATGATGTCATACGAGCCTCAGGAAAAAAATCCTAAAGGTCTATCCTGTCATGAATTTATTTCTACATATTTCTGAAAACATTCATAATTAATATAATCATGCATGTGCGAAACAGCACATAGCTCTTACTTCCTAGTGTAGGCTCAATTATTTTTTTAACCAATTCTACAATCGTATTGAAAACATTCAATGCCTCTCTGAATGCTGTAGCATTGAGGTAGATCCATTTTGTACCAAAACACACAAACCAGTGTGGAGTTGCCTCTGACCTATGGTGGCCCCGTCCTCCACAGGGTTTCTAAGGGCTGATTTTGCAGAGCGAGAGCTCTGGCCTTTCCTCCCACTGTGCCTGTGGTGGACTCAGCGCTCCAACTTGCACCATGCAAGCTGCAGGCACTTACATTTGCGTCAAGTCCTGACAGACTTAAGGCAGGCCTGCCTCCATCCCAGCCCCTTACCAAATGATGGGTACTGACACCCAGCAGAAAATCAACATTTCCATCTTTGCGATTTTCTAAAAACCAAAGCAAACATCAAACCACCATAACACAGTGAGAGGAGACAGCCCTTCTCCCGGTAGCAACTTGTAAGAGGCGATCGTTACAGAGAACTTTCTGTGAGGGGCCTGCGACCGTGCTCCAGGAAAGACTCCTATTCTCAGTCACATCTTTACAGACAATACAGATGCATGCTTTATTTAGGTCATTTCTTATACAGCGCCTCGATGAAAGAAAAGGACGTCCTCTTCACCAGCACTTCTCCAGAGACAGTTTGACAGGGTGAGAGCAATTGCACTGCGACATGGCGCTCCTGGTCATCTGAGCTGACACGGGATTAGTCTGCCATCACTAGTAGCAAAGGGACCAGGCCACACAATGCCTGTCCCAGACATGACTTCCTTCTCAGAAGTCGGCTCACAGGCAAGTGTAGACTGAGGGCTCAGGTGGGAATCTGGATTACAGCGAACTGGGTCCTTGCTTGGGCTGCGCACACTGCACTGTCTCCTTCCCTCTCTCATTGCTTTGACCTGTCAGGTCCTCCAGCACTCCTCCCCCACCCTACTTCTCCACTGTTTACGTACAAGATAGGCCCTGTCATAGAAAGGAAGTCAGGTCCCCTGTTCCTCATTTTTGTTCTAAGCTTTGCATCTTCCAAGGTCTGAACGGTCTCTGTGCACGGACACCATGAGGTGATTACCTGGGGACAGACATACTGGGTGGTACAGATGGTTAATGCATTCCACTGCTAGCCACAACCTGGAGGATTGAGTTCACTCAAGGGCACCTCAGAAGAAAGGACTGCCAGCTACCTCCCCCAACATGAGTCACGGTGAGAGTAATGGAGCACAGTTCTGGTGTGACACCCATGAAGCCAAAAGGATTCATAGGCAAAAGGATTCATTGAAATGTAGGCAAAAGGATTCGTTGAAAGAATGGGACTATCAGAGAGTTGGATTTCTAGCATGCGGTCACCATGAATCCAAAAGGATTCCATGAGGATCGATGAAGGTGGATGGATCATGGGTTAATGATGGAGACTGTAGTGAGGGTCCAGCAAATATAAATTTCTCTGATGATTTATTGTTGGGGAATCATTAAGGACATTCTTGGGCAAGTCCTTGTGTCAGAAGTGCAGGCCCAAGCCTGTTCCTTGAGTGGACAACTCTGCATACTGCTCGATTGACTTTCAACCTTATTTTTCTGGATGGCAAACTATCCTTCCTTTGTTTACCCACCAACACGCTTGACTTGTCTTCTCAGACACAGACACAGAATCTCTGAGAAGATGCACTTCAAGCCAGAGTATGTGTCCGCTATTTTAGTTATCTCAAATACCCCAAATTTGGGGATGTCCTTACACATTCTTTGAAAGCCTCTTATACAATGGACTCTGATTGTCATCTACACCCCCAAAACAAACTACTGTTGCCTTCTACCTTGACTAACTACAAGGCAAGCATCCCTCAGTCACAGGCTTGGTTATGTGCATAGCTTGATAGCTTATGAGCAAGAACCAGATGTTACAATGTGTAAATACAACACTCTGGATTCAACACCCTCATTTTGGTCAAGTGCTCTATACTAGAACTCCATTGGAGTTGAAACCAATCCAATATTCTTTTCTTTTTGCCTCTATCTCTCTCTTCATATTGCCAAACTGGAAATGAGAGGTCTCTGTATGTTTCTTAAGAAGCATAGCCCTGCTTTTGAGTAAGCAGAAAGATGTGTAAACGGGGAACCTAGACCTTCTGAGATTGAGGGGGATTTATTTTAACAGGTGTTTGGAGATTTATCAGCCACCTTTATTTGACTATTAATAGTCATATTTTCATATGATAATGCATATGTAAGTATAATAATAATATTATTATTAATAGAAGTAACAATAGTGTGTAGCTCACAGTTCACAACATTTACTGTAAGCCAGGGAAATGGAACAAATTTATTTCTAATCTTCCAATAATTCCATCAAGTGTGTGAGAGGCCCATTATCTGAGGTTGGCAGAGTTACCGACTGTTCTGAATCCTGCCACCCTTCTCGGCTTTGCCTCAGAAGAGGCAGCCTCACTGTGCTTCATTTTACCAGGGATAGCATTGCCTCCCACTTACTTTTCAAGGTCATCGTGGAGATCTGTGTCTTCATAACGCTTGTCCAAGAAATTGGAGCTTCTTGGAGGCCTGTCACTAGCTAAAAATAAAGTATGTTATTATCCCCCCCAAACCTTGGCAATTCTTTGTCACTTTCCCTTTGAAAAGAAAATTATACTTACCCAAAGCATTTCATTACCACCTGAACTGTCTGTTCAATATAAATTTAGAAACCTAAATATATATAACCTCACAGACAAGTGCCTGAGAGTTGGGAGCCCACCGAAATTAAAAGCCAAACCCATTGTCATTCTATAACTCCAACTCATAACAACACTATAGGACAGAGTACCACTGCCCCTTGGAGTTTTCAAGGCTGCAAATCTTCATGGACGCAAACTGTCATGTCTTTCTTCTGCTGAGCAGCTGGTGAATTCGAACCCCCAACCATCTGATCAGCAGCCAAGCACTTACTTATCATTGCACCACCTGGCCCCTTTAGTTTTTGCATCATCTCTGTTGGGAAGGCTCCTTCAAACTATTTCCATCAGATGGCCCACATTGCCTATAATTGTTTCTGCTGATGGGATTTATGGATTTATGGAGGATGAATCCACCTTCCCTTAGAATATGTAGAATTGCTTCATCAATGCTTGAACAAGATGCCACAAGGTCCCACTTAGGGAAGCCACATCGACCATGGATCAGAGCTTATTGGGTGGCCCAGGATAATCCGTGGCCCTCACATCATAGCGTTTGAAAGTGGTGAGTGAAGTCATTTCAGTTTGGCGGGGTCCTCTCCTTTCGGGTCACTGGTGATTGTTCCTAGTCACAAAGCCCTCTGGACTGGGAGCAGACCTAGAAGATACTCTTCCTCGTGTGCTCAGCATAGCACTGCTGCTTCCATCTCCTCCTCTAAACCAGGGAAGGAATCAGACCTCGTTGACACTGTCGCTGTGAGGACTAAATAATGTAATCGAAGGACTTAATATATTTTGACATATTGCATATCTTCAATAAATATCAAATTAGATGCTGAGAGAAGAAAAAGGAAGAGAAGACAAAGGAAGAAACAAACATTTTAATTAGCAATAGTGGTCACAGCAGCATCAGTTCCTAGGTTACTTCAAGGCTGGACCTGAGGGAGACATAGCCAGAAGTAGAGAATGCAAGAAGATGCAAACTAGACCCAGAAATAATTGTGAAGGCTTTGTTATTGTTGTTGTTGAAATCTCCAGAGACAGCAATAATGTCAGTCAACAAACCACCACTCTGCAGGGTGCTGGTTGTCGTAAGTGAAAAACAGAAAGGTATCAGGACCATGGAATAGAAAAACCACATTGCAGCTAAACATCATCCTTCCTGGGAGTCAAATAATGATTTCCCACATATGCCCACAAGGAGCCCTGGTGATGTTGTTATGCCCTAGGCTGCTAACCAAAGGGGCAGCAGTGAGAACCCCCCAAGCACTCCATGGACCAAGATGTGGCAGTCTTCGTCCACTGCCTTGCAAAGTCAGTGGGAAGGTTCTACTCTGTCCTATAGCTTTTCTATGAGTCACAATCATACGTTCACAGCCTAATGCACATCACAAAAGCGTACTACATTTGATGATACAATCCAGGCTGCTAATTATCTAAACTTAAAATAGAGAGATTATCCCCGGCTATCTGATGCATGAGGTGGGGGGTGGGGAGGTATACAATGTAATCAAGAAGGTCATTCAATGTGGAAGAAAAAGAAGAGTCAGTATCAGAATAATACAATGTGAGAAAGTGTTGATTAACCAAAGTTTTACTCTGGAGAAAGACGGCGACTGAAGGTCAAGATTCCGGAGTCGTCGATCAAAGGAGTCTTTGGTACATCTCCAGGAAAGATCTCAGCGTTATCAACATTTTGATTTTAACCCGGGAGACCCTGCAGATGAAGGACATTTCATAATATGGCTCTTCTACCTGTCTCTATAACTCCTCCCACACGGTAGGGTGGGACTGTCCAAACAGCACATGTGTGAAACCAATAGAGGGGATTGGTCAGTTTTGTTACCTCCCCCTACCCCTGCTATAAGGATGAGCCATTTTGGAAGCGGTGGCAGAGACCTGAACACTACAAGGCAGTGTGTGTGCGTTTCCTGAGGCCAGAGTATACAGTGGTGTACTAACAGCAGCAAGAGGGTGCAGTCAGACGGAAGCGACTTCACAGTCAGCCCCAGCACCAGGTCCGGGCTTCTCTGCAAGCCCACGAAGGGCTCGTGAGAGAATTAACCCCTTGCAGGAGGAAACAGAATGTCTTCCAAGAGCTGCAACGTTCTCCACTGGGTGGACCACTCAGGAGCAGAGGCGTAACAAGAGGAGAATAAGCACGTTTCGCTCTTCCTCCCGTTTCTTTCTGCTGCTGATGCCTGTGGAGGGATGCTTCTTCCGACTGGTTCTCATGATTTCCTCAAAGGGGAAGTCCGGAACTTCTGGAAAGCAGGGGGAACAGTGGGCATGCGTCCTGCGGACTAGTTGGAGTCCTGCTTCTCTGTCGCTTCCAGCTCACAGGAGAGCACAGCCCAACCAAGATTTTAGGGGGCGTCTGAGGACAGCGCCACTAACCTACATTTCAAATATTAGATCAGGGAGTGTTGTACATGCAAATGTTCTCATACAGAATTAAGGGATTAAGTATCATATTAATTAGCAACAATTTATGATTTTAATAATACCCTTAATTATTAAAATCTCAGTCTTGAAGGGAGAAGCTAACACCTGGGTATAAAATAACCACAAAGCGTACCCTGTTCTGTATGCAGTGGTACTGTTTAGAAGCACGCCAATTCCATCTTATACCGGATTTTATATAATTAATTATGATTCGAACTTCAAGGGAACAGTTAGAATATTAAATAAGAGTAGGGTTAGTCTTATGGGAAATTCCACAGAATGTGTTTGCCTACAAACAAACTGATCACTAATTCCTTTGTAATGAGCACTCTTTCTGAATCTCTCCCTTCCTCCCCACCCTGGGCTACTTTCCCCATCCTCCACCTCATCTCTTTGCTAGTGCAAGCTTTAGAGTGCCTCTCATAGGATTTTTGAGAGATTCATCAAAACATGCTGTTTGAATAAACTGACATAGTTTTGAAATGTCTGTTCCAGGCACATGAAAGTGCTTATCTTCAACATGGAAATGATAATAATTTATAAATTAATAAGGATTCACAAGGGATGGAGGTGTGGGGCAGGAAGGGAAAAATGAGAAGCTGATATCAAGGGCTCAAGTAGAAAGAAAATGTTTTGAAAATGACGAGAGCTGCATATGTACAATTGTGCTGGACATTATGGATATGTGTATGGATTATGATAAAAGTTGCAAGAGCCCCCAATAAAATGGTTAAAATAATAATAAGTTAATTTTTTTAAAAAAGAAAGTATTTATCTTCATGCTGCTATTACATGGACACCATTTCTTGAATTATTCCATGTATCATGAACATGAAATATTATATTTATGTAGTCCAGTAGGATAAAGAGCCAAAGCAGCCCCAACCCAGTGGGGTTGACTCTGAAAGCTATGTCTGCCCCAGGGTCCATTCAACTTGACCAGGGATGAGGAATTTACTAGAATGGACCTCTTTGGATCAGCTGGGACATGACAAACAGCCTCTTGGGAAGGACCGGGATGGAAAGTAAAAGGTAAGCCAGTGGATAGGTAGGATGGTGCAGTGATTATGCGGTAGATTCCATAGCCAGACTTGCTGGGGCAACTCCAACCTCTGCCATTTGTTGCTGGGTGACCTGAAGCAAGTTACCTGGTGCTCGGTGCCTATGTTTTTATCCCTGTTAAACAGGGACCAAAGTGAAAGTTGCAATATCACAAGACCATGAAGGTTCTTGTTGTAAAATGCCTAGTAGGAAGTAAGTTCAAGTTCTCCTTTTAATCCACCAGATGATCACAAATTGCTTCCAGAAAGATTAGTGCCAAGAGGACCCGATGGAGAGCTTCGACTGTGTAGCGCACGGAGTCACTGAGTCAGGGGCCGACTCAAAGGCAGCTGATAACGACACGACCTGGAGTAAATGGTTTGCTTCTCTGGGACCTGTTTATTGGCAGCGGAAGAAGTATTTATAAAACGGTTTCGTTGTCAAAGGAGTCTTCATCCAAGTTCTTTTTGGAGAGTCATGTGATGTCCCTTGTCACATCCCTAGTGACTCTGGAAAAGATTCTGAGAGGGATCCCCGTCTGAAGATATGTTGCTTTTGTCCTCAGAGGGAGTATCTTTACAAGTTTTCAAGACCACTGTAATAGCCACCAGCTCTCTGTTTCAGGGACATGGTCTGGACAGAAGGCCACATTCAATCAGCCTCGGGTACAAGATTGGGATCAGGAGGGCTTTGTCTAGGTCTCAGACTATCGCCATGAGTTCTGGGGGATATGCCAAGCAGGAATCCAAGGCACAAACTAGAGGGGAATGTGGCGGGAGTGAGTTTCTGGTAATACTTTGACAAAGATTGGTGCCCGTTCATACGCTGAGAGCAAAGCACCAATACTGAGCAGGAGTCTCAGAAAGAGCAGAGAAACAGAAGCTAAATGGACTGAGATACTCGAGGCAAAGGAAGGGAAGTTTAGAATCTCAAAATCCATCCCCAGTAATAGGTTAACTTCCATACTGGCAAGTGGATGACTTAATTGAATCCTCTGATTTCAGTGATACCCACAAAAGGGAGAGGCACATGTTGGAGTCCAGGCTACTCCCTGCTTGGTTGCTGCGCCGGCACACGGAAAGGAAGCAAACTGATGGGGATTGATGTCCAGCAGCTCAGGAGGCCTGGCGGGCACTGACGATGCAGTTGACACTACGCTTACTCCGGGAGTCCTTGAGCCAAAGCCTGCTGGAACCAACTTTGGGGAAATCTTCAGGATGGTCACCCTCAGAATGCTCCACTCGTCCCGCCACCTTGTTGAAAAGCACATACTGAGTCAGAGCTGCCATGAGACCCTTACAGAGTCTCCTTCTAAGGAGGGATTTCCTAAAAGGTTTGAAGCTTATGAACATGAACCCCATGATTCTTCTGTTCCACAGGCCCCACAAGGCCTCGGGTTCTCCAGTTCTCCAGGTCTGTCTTTGCCAGGAGAGATCCTGGGTTATCCAATGGTCTCTGCTGTCTTGAAATCGGCATGAGTGTCCCTGTATTGCCAAGAGATTTTTTTCTTTCCCTGTATCTGTGGATTTTCTGCATAGCACGGGAAGCAAGAGGTACATGAATTCTTTTTTTTTCATTCAAAAATCATATGCCAAGTAGGACACTGCACGAAGGACTCACAAAGGAGGAAGACACAGGGCTCCTAAGGAGCTTGTTGTTCCATGTGTTGGCTATTCTCCTGCAGCGAATGGATCGACTTGGATCTGTAGAAGCACTCACCATTTCCCAAACGCATGATTCCATTTCATCCCCTACTCTCTGCATATAATCTTCTACCTTCTGGAAAACTCCTTAAAAATCTCTAAACATCCTTATTTCTTTACAGTCTTCTTTGACTTTACCTTCCTCTGAATTTTAGAATCCCCTCCATAGATTTGCAGGTTTGTTTTATATGGCAAGAAATGGAAAATCAAAGAGAACTAATTTAAATGAAGAAGTTATCATATGTTTTACACAAGAAAAAAAATCCAAAGCTAAAGCAAGCTTCCCGGTCAACCTGAGTCTAGCCTCTGGTCACCTCTGTGAATTGAGCTCATTTTCAGGCTCACAGAGACAAAGGAACTGCAGTCTTTTCCAAAAGATGAGAGAGAACTGGGAGCAATCCCACATTTCCCAACACAATGCCCTTTGAACCTCACTGACCTGAAATATACCATGAGGCCATGTCCAAACACACGCCCTGGCTCAAGGCAGCCATGTATTGATTGATTTGGGTTGTTTTTGTTCTGATGGAAAGGTCTTAGCATGCTTATATGACAAAGCACCAGTACGGAGAAGAAATAGCCCCTGACCACTCCTAAGATGTGGACAGAGTCAATCCTTAATATGGTGGTTTCTTTATAAAGGGAGGGATGTGGAGTGGATGTAAGTTGGCCATTAATGATGACAAAATCACCACCTGGGAAAGGGAGAATTTGCCATTACTCTGAATATCACATGAATAAGGACTTCCCGTTACTCTTTTTTGAAAAATCTCTAAAGGATCCAGGGTTCAGTGGTCAGAAAACTAAACCTTCACTAGAAATAGTCCTTCCCCCTGCACTCATTTATCCTCAAAGATAGCGAGACTATTTGCTTCCAGCAATGTCAATAGGCAAATCTAAAGTATAGCTGAATTATTCCTAAACTGTTCTATTTGTCTGCTGGTGATTTAGCCTCTGAAGATAGAAAGCACTATTTTCTATATTGGCTCAATTGGACATCATTTTTCCCCTCTATTCTTTACTAAATATTGCCTTTCTTAGGACAAGTAGATAATTTTGGATCTGTCCAACACGTATTGGTTTCCTTTTGTATAAAAGTTAAAGGACACGTCTTAGAAAGCAGAATCTTCTCCTTGTAGATAATAACGAAAACATGGATTGTAGAGATTTCCTGAATGAAACTGAAACAGAGCAAGATTCTCAGTTAGCAGCCAGCTTCACCAGTGAATTTAGAATGTTGAAGGAAATTTACAGCATTAAGCAGAGGTGCCAGAAAGACAGTGCGGTTCACAGATCATGTTCCAAAATGAGATCGTTTCTTTACTCACAGAAGTAGTTGTTTGTGTCCAGAAGCCTTCACGTGGTAGCAATGGCAACATAGTACCCAGTTATCACAATAGGAGGAGGCGTTGGAAGTAATTTTGCCATCTTTGTAAAAGTATAGCCAAAAAAAGTTAGGCAGCTCCTCCAAGACCACATCCCTAAATTGGTAATAGCTGGAAGGTATGGTAGTTACATAATCTTGTGTCAACTAGAGGATATTAAGAGTGAAGGGGTGGAGCCTAGCCTATCAATCAGGTCGCAGCCTGATGGTGTCTCTTTGTGAGTGTGGCCATCTCATGAGGATCCTGAGAACTTCCTCTCTTTCTCCCCGGAGGTTGGACTTACCCTCTCTGCTACACATTTCTGTTGACAAGCCACGTGGAGACACATTGATGGCAGCCAGAGCCCGGGAGATGCATCTACCACCATTGGATCCACAGAACTTTTCACCCACTAGCCTGTGATCTTCCTGCATTTGGCATCATTGCGAGTGGCTACATGAGTCTAAAGAGGAATTTATGGACCAGTGTCAGACATGTGGGCTAATATCGGACTTATGGACTTGATCTGGACTGGGTTGGGATGTTTTCTCAATATACAGTTGTTCTTTGCTATATAGGTATCTCTTACACACATATGAGTGTCTCTGGATTTGTATCTCTAGGCAACCCAGACAAACACAGAAGGAGTCATAGATGAAAAGAAAAGCAGATTTGTAATGTGACTTGGCAAAGCCAGGATGTAGTTGTGCACTGGACCCATGATCAGCTCCTGAATGTTGGAATTAGCACCAAGAATGACTAATGATGCCCCACCAGGTTGCCAAACATCTTCCAGAGAGAGTCAGTCATCTTAGGTTCAGACGCAGGATCAAATATGGAACAAAGGTGAGTAGTAGGAATCCATCCATCAAGGCCGGGACCAGATCCAGGCAGTCTATTCTGCCCAAATGGCTGGGCTGCTTCACAGAAAGTCACGTCAGGGAATTGACCACACTGTGTTAGACCATTTCCTGGGACAGTCCTGGCCCACCCAAGTTGACATAAACTCTATCACCGATGTATTTACAGTACATGCAAATTCATATGTAGAAATATTCCTCATGAAACTTGTATACATTTGTAAGTGCATTACCACACGCATTTCCCCATCAGCATGTCTGTGGATTCACTTATACATTGCTGCTTTTGCTGTTATTGAAGGATTGTCTAGGTGACAATATTTGCCTTTAATGCCTTTAGCATTTGGACTCTTCCTTCCCTGTGTCTGCCTGGGTTATTTTGTGCTGTCCTCTTCCCGTAATACATATTACCTTCCAGTTCACTCAAGCTAATACATATCTACCTGCATATCGATCTCTAGAAGATCGAGTTATCTTCTAGAGATTTTTCTATTTACAATTCTGAAATAATCCACTGAAAAAGAGAAGGGGAGAATGATTGTGCAAATAGTTGTGTGATCAGTTCTGTGCGGAATCTCCCTTGTCTGTCCTTCCTCCACTTTCTCCTCTTATATACCTTAAACTCTAAACACAACCCCCCACCCCCAGACTTGTATTTGTTGTTAGTTCCTTGTCCCTGAGTTTGTCAAATACATTTATCACTTCCCTTGTCCCCCACATCTTCTTAGCAAAAAGGAATTAAAAGAATGTTCCTTCTTGAGTTTGATGTTAAAGAAAGGTGTCCCGGTTTGGAGGATCTAGAGAAGCTAGGATTGATATTTTTCTCTAGCTCGTGTCAAGAACAATTCTGACTTTCTATGATGAAGAGGTCTTCTCTTGATTGGGACTATGAAATATGGTGTACAAAAGTTATTAATGGATCTGGTACTAAAAAGCCGAATGCTTATGCTATTCAAATACCCAGAAGGACATGAAACTTTTTTATTTTGGGGCATACAAAAGAGAAATGGAGCACTGGTTGCTTTTCAAAGAAGTAGGGTGCATAGGATGAGCCTTTAAGAATAGGCAGACACTTCGCTGGTAGATCCCTAGTAGAGGTGGAGGCAGTGGTTCCTGGGCAGGAGGGTGTTAAAATGCCTGACAGTTGCCGGAACATACAGTCTGTCATGTTTGGAAATCAAGGTGGATGCTGGGCAATGAATGCTGCTGCCTTTAGAGAGGTCAGATACTCAGTACAGGTGACATTTTCTGCATCTGAGTCAAAAAACTCCGCAGCAAAAACAGATCAAGGATGCTTGTCTTGTTTGCTGAGAACTTTTCCAGGCAGACAACTTGTCAGCAGCCAACTTCTGAAGGTCCCCTCTATTCCCTTCTGAGATTGGATAGCTCTCCATATATGCCCAACATGTTTGGGCAGGCATTCTGTCTACACCAGCAATTCTCAACATGTGGGTCATGGCCCCTTTGGGGGTCAAGCAAACCTTTCACAGGGGTCGCCCCAATTCATAACAGTATCAAAAGGACAGTTAGGAGGAAGCAATGAAAATAATGTTATGGTTGGGGGTCACTACCACATGAGGAACCATGTTAAAGGGCCACGGCATGAGGAGGCTGAGAACCACTGGTCTACGGCCTCGTGTAGGATGCACTTGGGTCCTTCATCCTGCCCTGCTCTCTAAGCAGCATTCTTCATCTTGCATCCTCCTTGAGCACCTGCTTCCATTCTCTCTAGACTATTCTAAGAGTCCCCTCTCCTTTCTGCTCCAGTCTTTGCATTCGGACATCACATGTCCTACCAAAAACTTTTCTGAAAAGCAGGTTTTGCTCTATCACTCTCTGACTTAAAAAACCCTTCAGGGCTTACTACAGGAAAAAAATAGATAAATAGCAAAATTAAATGTGTTTTGATGGAGGGAGGCAAGATGGTAAACTCAAAAAGGCTGGAAGCCCAGTTGATTTCTGATCTAAGTGATAGAGAATCATTGAAAGTTATCCTGACAATGGCCAACCAATGACAAGAGGGTGTCCTAAGCAGAGTCTTTCTTAAAGAAGAACCTTGTGTTCCAGAAGCAGCCACATCAGGATACTCCACACCCTTGGAAACACTGGAGCACACTTGGCTGTGAACTGAAAGTTTGGAGATTCAAGTCCACTCAACGTCATCTCAAAAGAAAGCCAGGTGATCACCCTGTGAAAAATCCACAGAGCGATTACAGATCCTCGAGCACACAGTTCTACTCTGACACATTTGGGATTGCTTTGAATCATGATTTACTCTTACCAATCAATAGCAATTGTTATTGTTCAGGGAACCTCATCATTTTGGAGAGGCAAGAAAAGACCCAGAGTGCTACAATTTTAGTAGTCTGTGATTCCAGTGGATACATCTCGGGCAGTAACTATAAGACCTGCTACTACTGGTATAAATATGAGAGTCAATTCATCCCTCTGTGCCTGCTGCCGTATGACCTCACAGTCCTTGAATCTGAGATTTTCAGAATCATACTCTTGCCCTACTTCAATTATATCAGGCTCCGGTGAGTCTCTGTATCGTGATCTTTTTTGGGATCTGATTATAAATTCTAAGGCAGAAGGAGGGGGGCGGCTTTGGAGAAAGCTCCTTCCTTGGAGGCGAGGGCATAGAGCGTAGAAAGGGGAATAGAGTTCTATTTGGTGGTAGACCAAACAGGTGAAAAGCATTTCTGAGAGCCTAAAGCAGAAATGTGTATGATTCATGGAGCAATGTCACAGCCTGTCATATGAGCCTCCCATGAAAAGAATCGTAAGGGAACTTGAGCTCCAAGGACAATTGCTCTGTAATGGGTTTCAGCACTCAACGCCATAGGCTTTCAAGATTCAAAAGAAAAGATTAAACCTCAAGGGTACAGGAAAACAGGCTCTGCCTATTTGGCAGGGAGAATAAGCCTTTCCCTGCCCCTACCTCCCCCACAGAGCAACTTTCAAGAGTGACCTCTGCCCAGGCTTGTCAGGGCTTTTGTTAAGGTGTAGTTAAATAGGTGCTGTTCTAGTGAGTCCATTCAAACTTCATCTAGTTCTAGGGATTTTCATAAAAGCCCTGTTCTACGCAGGGTACTAGGCCAGGGCTGATGATAACTAGCATCTAAATTGGTGGCTGAGATGGCATCTCCAATCTCCAGGGGCTCACATTCTTATCAAAAGAGATAGATCGTGTGTCATGTAACAGACACAAGGCTTTTAAGAATTTCCTAATGCAGTATATGGGAAACATCGTCCCGTCTCTCTGCAAGACCCCACCAGCTGCCCTCGAATCTCAGCACAGAGTGGTCTCTTCTAGGAACCCTGCCTCCCACCTCTAGCACAGAGGAAGACATACTTAGAGGCCTGAGGAGGAGAAGGTTAAGGCACTCTGGGAGTGTGAAATGTCAGCTGATGAATAGCTTGTAGGGTAAGTTCCCCCATATCACAGGCGTTTCAGCAGCCTTTTCTAACACAGCAAATCTAGGAACTAAATGAGGATTGCCATTCCCAGTTTATAAGAAGACACATGCAATCCAATGAGAGTGGTTCCCGCATGATCAACAGCAAGACACAATGAAGTCCCAGCATTACCTCCTCTACTCCCCCAGACCTTGTTGCTCTCTCAGTGGACCCCTACAAGGGTCTGAAGCACACAAAGCCAAACCACACCCCACCACCGAGTCAATACTGACGCACAGTGACCCCACAGGACAGAGTAGAACTGCCCTCTGAGTTGCTGAGACCTTATGGGAATAGAAAACCTGGTCTTTTCTCATGGGAGCAGCTGGTGGTTTCAAACTGCTGACCTTGAGGATCGCAGCCCAACTAATAACCAATACACCACTAGGGCTCCTACCTGAAGCATACAGTTGACCCAAGTTTGTTTTACTATACATGCACAGCCTTGTGAATAAAGAGCTGAGCGTGTGAGTCTAAGAGATGCAAATTGTATACAAAACGACCTCTAAAAGTGATCTGGGACTGAGAGACAGTATGGTTGGTATTGGTTCCTGCACAGTAAGCCTTTCTTTCCCTGTGGGGCCCTGACCACCTTTCCCTGACAAGTCCAAGCATGAAGACAAATAACTTCTTATGTGTGTAGCCTACCTTCTTCAGCATGGTATCAGAAGAACGTGCTTCAACATGCTAGCCATGTTTGCCACACTCTGATTACACTTCTACAGCTTTCCAGGGGCAGGAAAGGTTGGGGTCCCCCAAACAAACTCTCCCAAAGGAAGTCACCTCTCCCGGAAGCTGAGAAGTTGGTGGTCACCCTTCTTCTGCAACTTTGGGGAACTCTGCCATCACTATCAGATAGATAAAAAGGCTTCCTTCTCTGCTCCTCTTTGCGCCAATAGCCCATCAACACAGACTCTGTGCAAGACAGATGTCCCAATTTTTCTGTCTGTATGACATACTATCCCAGAACTCTGTAGTGTAAAGCTGCCATTTATATGTTCCCGGAGTCTGTGGGTCAGAATTCGGGCCAGGCCCAACAAGGCTAACTCAGCTCTGCTCCACAGAGTGCCCGCTGTGGAAGCTCAAAGCTGCAGGTTGACATGAGAGACTCACTCATTCCCACGGTTGCCACTTGATGCTGGGGCCCCATCAGCTAAGGCTGACATCATCGTGGCTCTGCAGGGGATCTCCCTCTATCTCTATGTGGCCTTGTCACATATTCTTTCCAGTAATGATAGCTGGACAGTCATTACTGTGATTCCAACATGTAGGCTCAGGGTTCAGAAGAAAAGTGCAGAGGAGAGAAAGAGGGAGAATACTCATTGGGATCTGTGTCACTTCTTAGGACTCAATGTTGCTTTGCCTCTGAGGCATTGTTTCTGTTGAATTCTAGTTATTTGAAGTGATTCTCAATGTCAGCCTAACGTCTTCTGGAGGAGAAGCATCAGAGATGGGCAAGCTATGTTTGAAAACCACCATAACTATAGAGCCTGAATTGGTGCTAGGTTACTCTTCGATGTTGAACGACAGCCTCAGCACCTGGAAACATACTACAATTAAAAATGAACTCCTCCCCATTGCATTGGCTCTGACTCATAATGACTCTGTAAGTCACACTAGAACTGGAAATCTTTATGGGTCAAACAATTTCATCTTTCTCCCACTGAGTGTCGAATGGTTTTGAAGGAGTATGCTACCAGAGCACCAAGGCTTGAGTTTACTCGCTTTTTTCCTTTCCTTTTTTAGAAGGGGCAGATATATTGAGAGAAGAACTGATATAAGAGCTTCCTGAGGATATGGCGTGGCAGTGGAGGGGAATTGTTGAGAAAAGCATGAATATTGGAAGGAGGAGGTTGTACTAGGACTCACTGTGGTGATGCATAGACAGCTCTTTTAAAATACAACTGAACTATGCAAGTGTATGATATGTGAGTTATATCTCAATAAAACTATACGGGAAAGGCTTTAGTCTACTTGTATGCTACAAACAAATCCTTGAAAAATATTGTCTTATGCATCTCTTCCTAACATGACCGTACACTTTGTGTCCTCCCTTTACTGGATAATCCCTTTATTTCTACTTCTGTAGCATCACATGCATTCCACACTCACAGCAAATAACAGTCAGTGTTTTTATTGTCTATAATTCAGTTTTTCAGAAAGTTGGCAACACTGCCCCTTGAGAATGCCAACATGATCCTGTGGGTGGAGGGGGGGCTGTTCAAAAGCAGGTATCTATACATTATCCTGTTTATGGTCTATATTACCAAAGTTCTAATTTCCACAGGGCATTGAATAATTTCTTTCCTGAAGAAGGGGCGATAGGTCAAATAAATTTGGGAACCTTCTGTCTATAGCTATCTGCACTGGCATTTGAGTTTGTAAGTTCCATGAGGACAAAAGCTTGTTTTCATCATTCAGCATAATTATTGGTGGTGTTTAAAGAGGTTTGTTTATTAAACTAAATTGAACTGGTGGCAGAGGGGATCCACTGCAGGGGTCAAGGCCAACAATAGAACTAGGGGTCTTGAAGAAGCTCCTAAATGCTTAGTCTACATTCCTGCTCCAATTGTATCTTTACTGTCTGCTCCATCCACTTGCCTTGGAAAAGTCGAAAGAAACATCATGAGCCTCCTGTGCTTGGGATTCTTCTTCATTTAATATTCATCAATCGAGCTCATGCAATCATCTACCAACCTCCATACAGAATAAGTTCTTAAAAAATGTCTTTTATAATTGTTGTTAGGGTAAGGAAACAGGGATAAAACCAGATTGAAGACCAGGCTCGAGATCAACTTTGCCAGTAATTGATCTAAATGTTGGCATCTCTCTTGACTTCAGTCTTCTCCTCTGTAGAATGAAAGAGTCCCTCTGGCCCGAATGAAGTCAGCAAGTGTTACTATCAAAACCAAATACGTAGCTTGAAAAATAAAAGACGTTCTAAATTATATTGGTAGAAATGTGTGTAATGTGTGTAAAGAATACTCAGAAATAGAGTGCATGGTAGAAAACCCCAAGGGTGGTGATACATATCAGAGTGAATTTAAAATATATCTTCATCACCATCTAGCTATCTGATAATGGCACAAGCCATTCACCATTCTAAGTTTCAGCCCCTTCATTCTTACTCTGAAAGATGGAGGCCTCCAAAAAGACACAGGATTTATGTGTGAATCTTCATCCATAAAGTGGAAATAGCAAAGCCAGGCCAAAAGTATGAGCTGCTTTAACTCTCAAGCTTCTCTTGAAACTTTTTTCATGTTTTAATTTCAAGCAAAAATAAGAAGAGGCCTCAAAGAGTGCATGGAACAAATTCCATTAGCATATAATTTTATTTTTCCACAAACCCTTTGAAGACCATTTGTATGTGCATATATTTTGATATACACATTGATAGCATATGTAACAAGTATAAAGTATACATGTAAATAAATAGCATATACATGTAAAAATTTGAACATATAAATATAGGAGGGGGCTTCAAAAAGTCTGTGGAAAAATGGAATCAAAAGATAATGAAATTTATCTATAAACTTTCTGAAGAGTTTTCATATATAGTTTTATGTATATATGAAAATATATGCATAAAGGCATATATATACTTATATATACACATGTATATATGAAGGGGCTTTAACATTCATGGAAAATTGAATTTAAAAATAATGGAATCTATCTACAAAATTTTTGCAGCACATATATATACACACATATATGGTATTCTGCTAAATATTCCATATTTTATGAAGTATCTGAGCATTATGTTATGACAAGCTGAAGTTTTCGTATTTTGCTGATGTGAAAGGAAGACACAGAGAGACAAAGTGGCCTTCCTATTGTGACACAGGTCGGAAAACACTGGTGGGAATTCTTGCACAGCTTACCAGGCCTTGCTGAGTCTACAGCTATATTAAATTAGAGTTGAAATAAAAGGCATTCTTATCTGGTTCCTTTTCAGAAGGAGAATGCTTTCAATTTCTGTCCATTCAAGGAAATGCTGACCATTGGTTTAGTCTTTTTTAATTTGAGGAATAATCCTCTTATTCTCATATTATTGACGGTTTTTAGAAAGAATAAATATTGAATCTTATCAAGTTTCTTTTCTCCATTAATATAATCATATAATTCTTTGTTTATATGGTTTATTATATTGTTTTTTCTAATATTAAGTCATTCTTTTGCACTGGATATTAATCTCACTTGAACATAATGTATTTTTTTAAAAATATTTTGTTGAATTCTGTCAGCTAGAGTTTTGCTGAAAATTTTGGTATCTATGATCACAAAGGATATTGGCCTATAGTTTTCTATTCAGGTGATGCCTTTGCCTGGTTTTGGTGACAGGGTTATACTTGCTTCATAAAATTAGTTGATTGAAGGGAGACGTCAAACAGTGTAAGACATGACAAAGTAATACTAATTCATAAATTATCAAGGGTTCGTGGAGGGGGTGGGAGCGGAGCTGATACCAAGGGCTCATGTAGAAAGTGAATGGTTTGAGAATGATGTGGGCAATAAATGTACAAATGTGTTTGACACAATGGATGGATGGATGGACTGTGATAAGAGTTGTACAAGCCCCAAATAAAATGATTTTTTAAAAATAAGTTGAGCAGTATATTATCTTTTTCTATATTCTGAAATAGTTACTGTAGTTTCTCTATTCTGAAATAGTGTTAACTGGTCCACTGACTGGAAGTACCCATGCAAAGAAAGGCAACCCAAACGAATGTAAACATCACCAAACAAGATCATTAATTCATATCCAAGTAAAGTTCTGTGGAATGTATTGAGTAATGGTTACAATATATCAACAGCAAGCTGTCAGGAATTCAACCACAATTCAGAAAAGACTCAGAAAGGGACATGGAACAATGGATGTCTTGGCTGAATCCAAGTGAATCTTGGACAAAGCAGAGACTACCAGACAGATATGCACTTGTGTTTTATCAACTATGCAGATCCTAACAAACTATGGATAGCGTTGAGAAGAATGGGAACTACCGAACATATCATTGTGCTTATTTGGAACACGTATTTGGCCAAGAAGCAGTTGTTCAAACAGAGCAAGGGTGTACTGCAGGATTTAAAATCAAGGAAGGAATATGTCATGGTTGTATACTCTTACAATATCTGTTCAATCTGCATGCAGGGCAGATGACAGAGAAGCTGGGCTAGGTGAAAAAGAATGCAGCATCAGGATTAGAGGAAGGTCAACAGCCTGCCGTGTGCAGATGACACAACCTTGACTGCTGAAAGCGAAGCAAATTTGAAGCAGTTGCTGACGAAGAGCGAGGATGCAGCCCTCAATAAGGATTGCAACGCAGTGCAAAGAAACCCAAATATTCTGAATAGGACCAGTGAGTAACACCATGATAAGCAGGGGGAAAATGGAAGTGGCCAAGGACTTCATCTTGCTTGAATCTACAACCAATGCTCATGGCTGCAGCAGTCAGGAAATCAAAGGAGCACTGGGCAAATCTGCTGAATACGGTCTCTTTAAAATATCAGAGTGTAAGGATATCACTTTGAAGATTAAGATGTATTTGTCTGATGCAAACATGGTTAATTTTAGCCACCACATGCATGCAAAGATTGGACATTGAATAAGGAAGACTAACGAAGAATTGATATGCATTTGAATTATCGACCTAATGAAGAATATTGGCAGTACTGTGGACCGCCAAAAGAACAAAGAAATCAGTCTTAGAAATCTAGAAAATCCAGGATGATCCTTAAAAGAGAGAATTTTAAGACTTTCTCTTACACCCTCAGGACATGTTAGAAGAGACCAATCCTTGAAGGATGTCATGCTTTGTGAGGTGGATGGGCCCTGGAAAAAATAAATAAAAGGAAGACTCTTGATGAGATGTTTTGGCTGTCACAACTAAACAATGGGCTCCACGAAGCCACAACTGTGAAGATGGTGCAAGACCAGGCAGCTCTCCCTTCTGGTGTGCATAACACTGTCATGAATTGGACCTCACTTAAGGACACCTAACAGTGGCAGCCTGTTTTAGAATGGATGACCCTACTGGTATTTGAAACACAAGCGTCATGGCTTCCAGCCTCACAGCGAGAGACCAGCCACTACAGGACAATAGACTTACAGACCAGTGGGGTGTCTAGATATTATTAGATTCCATTAGTAGGCTTCAGAATCTCCCGGGGCATTGAAGAAATATCTAGATGCATACTCCAATCCTCAACGATTCAAATGTTTCTTGTCTAGGGAAGAAGTCACAATCTCCATATTGTTTTTAAAGCTGACCTGATGATTCTTATAAGCTTCCAGGCCAGCACCATTTGTTCTGTTTTTATATAGACTTCAATCCTTAACAGAATGGTATTTTAAAATGCTATCATTCCATTTTATAGGTGATGAAAGCAACCCTTGGGAAAGATAAATATCTTGCCAAGGTCACAAAAATAAACTCTGAAAGAGTATGACGCAAACTCAAAGCTGTCCTTTTGCAAGGCCCACGCTCCTTCTCCGATACTGAGCTTCCTCGGACTCAGGAAGAAGTCTCCCACTGTGAGCAAGACACAGTTCTCCTTGCACTCAAAAGAGGCCATGGAAAATTTCTACCTCTGAACAAGCTGGCTCCTGCTATTTGGCTAGAGGTGGGTGGAAAGTGTCTAAACAATTTTCAGAGCATGATACCGAAGCGTCATGCTTCAACAGAATAAAAATGGCCTACAGAAATTTACTAAACTTTCTGGAGGAAAAAAAACCCCAAACACCTTTGGGCTCAGAACAAGCCTGAAAAATTCTAGCTCAAAGCATGAGTTGAAAAAATGCTAAAGGTTCCTAAGACACAGACATATAGCAAAAATGGCTTCTGGATGATATGTATAACAAGACCAGGGTGGTCAGATAAGCGGCCTGGTCTGTAAGGTCAGATGGGCCAGGAGAAGAACTAAAATCTCCTTCCAGCCTTTGGTTTCCACATGGGTACTGTTAATGGATCTTGTCTAGGAATAAGTTTCTCTTCATTGCTTACTGAGATCTATTGGATAAACGAGTAGAGTTGATGGATTCTGTCAAAAAAGGGTACAGACTGCCAAAAAGATACCTTCAAATGAAGGACAGCTTCTTTGAAAAGTAACAAACTTTCAGAAATCGTAGTTATCAAATATTAGCCGGCTTTAATTTATCAATATGTCCAGCACCAAGGACTGGGTTGTAATGTGAGAATCAGCTATATGCAAAAATGGAGGATTACCCCATCAGATCACAAAATAGAGGGTGAGATAACTAAATAGCTGTTAAGTTACCTGAGGATCGTGGCCCAGACAAGTTCATACATAGCCTTAACCATCACACCTAGCATTACTTTTACCTCATACCTTGTTTGTTATAGCAAGTGTGAAAAATGCACAGATTGTTTTTCTTTTTAATATTGTCCTAAGTGCAAAATGATAATGATACCGTGGATCAGTAAGGGATGATTATATTGTGATCCTTAACAATATTTTCCCTAATAGGTAGTTAATACAAGTTTTTAAGTACAGCATTTAGACAGTCATACCACTGGCTGTTTTAAATGTTAACATTTTATATTAGGATATATAGCAGCATTCAAAAAAAACTAGAAGATATTAACAAATGTCTATTTTAGTAAGTGAAAATCTCATCTAGACTGACTCATTGATTGGTTGCCACATGTCCATACATCCCACAGAGAAGGCCCCTGAGAAGCACTTAGTGAGTCAGCAAGTGTACACGGGCTTCCATGTGGGATTTCCATGAATGCCAGCTGGCAGAAGTCAGGTTGATGTAGTCATGAGTCTCAGCCCCAATCAACCTTCTGAAATAACTAGAGTTAATGAAATGTCTGCTCTTGTGTCTTGCCCTTGAAATGATTTTCAGTAGAAGTTGGATGGGCTGAGTGGAACTAGGAATCATCCTTGTAACCACTTGCCTAGGAGAGCTCGTAGGATGCCCACTAGCTGATTGTGGGGCATTGTTTGGACTAAGCTGAAACAGGCCAGGGCCATGCACTTGCTCCCCTGCACTTCCCTGAAGGTCAGCAGCAGATAGCACCAGATAAGATAACTGGTGAAACCAGATGTTCAGGGTTTGAAGAAAGCCATAAGGACCACAAGCAATTCTCAGAGTGTCCAGACCCCATATGCTAATTGTCATAATTGCCATCCATCCCTCACCACCCCTTTAAAAAACCTCACACCTCCAGCTGCTGAGCACAACTTCCCTGACCTGTTGGCCCAGGTCACTGAACCTCATCCGTCCGGGAGCCCCCTAATATTTCTGTTTCTGCTCTCCCTTTCCCTGTCAGTTATGTCTGTCTGTCTCCTTGTACTTCAGTTTCACTTTTACAGACATCGAAAGTGGTCATTTGACAAACCTACCCCCAGAAAAGGAAGAAAAATAAAACCCACACTCCCTGCGTTTTTCTCCTAATGCACCCTCACATTTTATTTAGTTAATCCCACTTTCTAAGACCAAAGGAAAAAGAAGAGGAAAATTTGAGGAATGAGTTCACAAGGAGTTATTATAAGGAGGTAAAATCTTCCACTGGGCACTGAAGGTCATTTGTACTACCTCTCCACCATCGCTGATTACTGTAGTCAATGTCTGAGATGATATTTAGCAAGAAAGTGTGTTTTATTATATAATGTTCAAGGTCTGTGAAAGCTTATTCTTGTCCTTAACGATGTTTTCTATTTCAAACACCCAATAAAATTGGACATCAGTACAAAACATGGTCTCTCTGTGACCAATTCAAAGAAATAGTATATGTTCCTTCAGCTGCTGACTTACATTCAATTTTCTTTGAAAAGGGTCCAAGAAAGCCAAAGACATAGTATATGCATATAAAGCAGTATTAAGTACAACACATATTTGCTGCAAATAAACACTAAGCCTCAAAATATAGAGTTTTTAACATAAATGTAAATTTCCAGACAGGCAAAAATATCCATAGAGTATCTAAAAATCACACTTTATTCCATTCTGTCATGAATTGTGTGTTACACATCACCAATATTTTTGTAAAGGAGGCAAGGAAGGCTTGCAAGATTCTAGGGCCTTGACACTCCAGTATTTACTAGAGAGATCTTTAAAAAGGCAAATCAGATCACTTCACTATTTTGGTCGACACTTTTCAATAGTTTCTAATTCCATTTAGAATCAAGTCCACAGTCCTTGCCTGAACTTGGCCTCTGCCTGATTCATTGTATCCTTTTCTTGTCCTGGTCTCTTTAATCATTGTCCTCTAGTCTCAGTGTCTGCTTCCCTTCCTCAAATTCATTGAGATCGTTCCAGCCTGAGGCTCACCGGCATGGCTCCTACTCTAGCTTTTTTCTTGGCTCCTTCATCTATTCCTCTGCATAAAGGTTATCTCCTCCCAGGGCCTTCCCCACTGCATCTAGATCAGAGGCTGATATGGATGAAAAATGAATGAATGAGTGGATTCACCACCTACCTTACAGACAGAACTCCATTAAATATTTAACTGGTTATTGTGGCCTATTCTAACTTACAACCCTAGTTAAATATTTTCACTGAGTAGGTGAGGTGACATGCTATTTCTTGGTATGCTTTCTCTGTCCCTAATTCTTACTGATCCCACACAAAAAAAATTCAAAAATGAAGTATATACAATTATAATGAGGGATGTGGTAGTTATATAATTTCATGGTAACTTGATAGGTAAGTGTAGGGCTGGAGTCTAGACTGTCGATCGGGTCACAGCCTGGTGAGGCTTCCTTGTGAGCATGGGCTTCTCATGAGGATTCTGGAAACTTCCTATCTCAACTTCATCGTCCTTTGTAGGCGACACTCAGAGAGCTGGAGTAGCCATGTGGAGACCTACACCAGCTTTGAGATGCTCCTACCACCACTGGATCCACAAGACTTTCCAGACACCGGCCTGTGCACTTCCTGCATTGTCTGCATACGTCTGAAGAGGAACTTATGGACTAGTATTGGACATATGGACTAATATCAGACATAGGAACTTGATGTGGCCTGGGCTTGGATGTTTTCTCAATATCAAGTTGTTCTTTGATATAAAGTTCTCTCTTAAACACATATGAATATCTCTAGATTTGTTTCTCTAGTCAACCCAGTCTAACACAAGGGGATTGTTTGGTTTTTCTATTCCACCAAATATAAATAGAACCCTCTCAAAAGTAGGAAAAGAGAATCCCATTATCACCATGAGACAAGATCCAGGGGTGGGAGCCCAGCGTGGAGAGGGGCAGAGGAGCAGCACTGAGACCTTGGGCCAGAGTGGCAGGCTTCCTGGCCAACGGGGTGAGTAAGGCTGATGCCTTCAGGCAGGAGGTTGCCTAGTTGAGTGGGGTGTCCCTTGGGCATGTATCAGAGCTAGAGGTTTGTAAGCACGCGCTCAAGTAGAGCAGAGGTCAAGGCAGCCAAGGAGCTGAGGCTAAGAGCCAAAGGGAGATGTGCGTCGCAGCATGACTGAGAAGAAAAGATGTGGACAAAACAAAGCAGAACAAAAGCCTGTGCCCGTAATGCTGTTGGACTCTGACTTAGAACTTGTTCACTTATAACTTGATGAAACTTTCTAATCTCGAGACTCGTCAACTCATAACAACCCTGTAAGAATTGGCTAGAACTTTCCGTATGAGTTTATGAGACTCTAACTCTTTATGCCTCATCTTTCTCCCACAGAACGGCTGTCAGTTTTGAACTGCTGAACTTGCAGTAGCAGCCCAACTCATAACAAACAAGGCTCCCACAGCTACTCCATTCTATCCATTAGTGGAAAGCCCTATCCAGAATGGGAGTATAGCCACAGGCAGAGGCTAGAAGGGATGACAGCTAAAAACAATGTACTGCCATTTAGTCGATGTCAAGTCACAGCGAGTCTGCAAGACAGAGTAGAAGTGTCTCTGTGAGTTTCCAAGGCTGTAACTCATTACAGGAGCAGAAAGTACCATCCTTCTCCTGAAGAGCAGCTGGTGGTTTCGAACTGCCAACCTTTGCGGATCACAGCCCATCAAACCATTACACCACCAGGGCCATATTAATTGACTGTATCTCAACAACACAGGGACACCAAGAGTGAGAAGTCAGGAGGAAATGCAAATTAAAATCCAAATGTGCATCAGTCGGAATAGAACCTTGTTGGATTGGGGTAAGGAGAGAAGCAACCACATTTGTAGCCGTCAGGAGTGCAATGACAAAATTGAGGAGACGCTCTTCTATTGGTTCTTCTAGTCAATTATGAAAGATTAAGTCAGACTCAACACGCATCACTGGCAACACCTCAAGAGATATCTTCATCCATTTCCTAATCCCTTATTGAAACCAGGGTAGGTTAAGGGAAGGTGTTTAGGACACCTGATATACAGACATATTCTCAGGGTCATATAAGTACTTATATAAATTTTTCACACTGCTCATCTGAGTCCCTGTCCTGTCACTCATAATACAGTATGCCCTGTGGCATCCTGGTGGCGAGGTCTGCAAAGTGTTTGGCTGCTAACTGAAGGATCCGTGAATGGAGCCACCTGTTGTTCTACACAAGAGAGAAGGAGGAGGCAGTTTGCTTCCATAAAGATTATAGCCATGGAAACCCTATGGGGCAGTTCTATAGGGTCACTATTGATCAGAATCGACTCAATGGCAATGAGTTGGGTTGTTGTGAGACAAGCGATTCTATTCAGTTTCAATCTACTGCCCCTTCATGTTAGACTCATGGATGGTGGAAATGATTGACTATAAACCAAAACATAAGTGGGTCAAACACAGCCTGAGACCCTTTATTAAGAAAGGCCTGTCAAATTTCTTTGGAAAGATCACAGTCATGAGACTTGTGGAACACAACTCTCCTCTGACATACATGGTATAGCCATGAATCAAAATCGGCTCAATGACAATACTGCTGGTTTTGAGGTGATGAGGCCTCCTTATGCCCACCCACCCTCCCCCCACCCCAGTGGGTTGTGGTATACCCTGAGCCAGACTCTGAAAGATTAAAAGAGATCATTGAGAATAAGTCTCAGAATTAATCATCCTATCCAGAAGGACATGGCTGTGGTTCACTTTGGACCAGGAGATGGCCTCTGATAGAAGGTCACGGGCATCTGGGAGTGGAGGAGGGAAAGAAGCGAATCGTGGCCGTCTGGATGATTTTTCTTTCATCCACACTGTGGATGAAGACAACTTCCACAGGTGAGCTGAGGAGTAAAAAACGATTCCCAAAGAAAGAAGAATGTGAGCCGACATTGTAATGCACAATGCTAAGCAAAGTAGGAAAGAAATGGACATTTTATTCTAGCTTGGGAATGTCTGGTTGTCATTAAAGTCAACTCAGCTCTTCAAGCCTGACATCTCGCTGTCATTTTCTTTCTAATTAGTACAGGAGCGAAGCGCTCAAGCCTTAATTTGACTCTTCTGCCTTTTTTAACAACGGGATTGGCCATTAGCGGAAATCAAAGGCGATTCTCTTCCACACAGACTATTTAAACTGTGCTCAGGGTTAATTCCTTGATCATAGACTAAGAGAGAGTTCCTTCATCCAGACCTAATGAGAGTCCTCGAAGAAAGGTAATGGCGAGTGAGCACCCAGGCCAGGGGATTAAACGCACTAATTAAAATGCAATGCTGCCCAAGCCGCCTGGTTTCCAGAGATCAGCAACGCCAAGAAGTTCAATGAGGCTAGAAGTTCAGATGGGCCAGCGGAGTGAGGAGCTAGGCTCTCAGGCAGGAGGGCGCAGAAATGGAGTCAACCAGCTAGGCAGCTCCCACTTGGAGAGATGAAACGCTTTCTGATGGCTGCATGTAACTCATAATAACATAATTTTATTCTTAGAAGCAATTTCCATTACCGGCCCTGTTTATTATCACATTATTTTCTCAATAGCAGCAATAAACACACTAAACTCTCCCTGCTTGCTCACATTTTTATTACTGCTCACCGTCATTGGGAAAGGGTAAGCTTTGAAGAATGTCCTCATTACCAAGGAGCCCAATGCGGTGGGGGAGGGGGGTCACCGCCGGGCCTCTGCAACAGTGTGCCTGGGGGCAGCGCAGAAACCCAAGGAAAAATGCCCAGAGGGACGCAAGTTCAGTGAGTGAGAGGTTACCACTGAGCATTTTACCTCAGTCTCCCCACCTGGGATTTTGATCCTGTAGAAAATAAGTCAATAAGTAGCACAGTCAAGGGTTTGTTGAAAATGCTAATCGTGTTTTTCTGTCACTTTATGAACCTTCTGTGTGTTATGAAACCAATGCAGAGGGTCATGGACAACGTTTTGTAAATGAAAGAATAAAACTGAAAACAAAATCTATGGCAGTAGATAGACTATGAGCTCAAGAAACTTCAGTTTGGATTATGTGTCTATGTATGAGAGTGAATAAGTGAGTGTGTTAGTCCAGGTAGACCGGAGAAACAAATTCATAAACACTCATATGTACATAAGAAAGAGCTTTATACACAAGAGCAATTGAATATTGAGAAAACATCCCAGCCCAGGCCAGATCAAGTCCATAAATCCGATATTACCCCATATGTCTGATATCAATCTACAGGGTCCTCTTCAGACTCACAAAACGCATGCAATGACACCCGAATGCGAGAAGATCACAGGCCAGTGGGTGGAAAGTCTTGTGGATCCAGTGGCTGTAGAGGTAGCTCAGCGCTGGCAGGGGTCTCCATGTGGCTCCTTCAGCTCTAGGGCTCTAGTGTAACTACGTGTGTCTTATCAGCTGCAATGTCTTCCAGAGAGTGAGTGTATGTTCCACCTCCAGAGAGCTGTTTATTTCCTTAGTGGCTCCAAATGAGGTCAGCAAGCTATGACCTGACTGGCAGGCTAAACTCCACCCTTTCACTCTTAAGTCTCAAATTGACAACAGATTATGTAACTACCACAGTGAATGAGTGCGTGTGCCTGCGTGTATGCATCCATGTGCGTGTGAAAGAGTGGATGTGAGTGGATGCACACACTGAGTCATGATAATTTCTTCCTATGGATTGAGGTCAATATTTTATATAAATACAGCTTATGATTCAAACCCTCGAGGAAAGTGACATAGTAAAATAAAAAGAGTCTGAGAGAATTAGATTTGATTCAAGTCTTCCCACTTACTAGCTATGTGAGTCTGTATGGCTCAGTGCTTATAATATCTCATTTCAGTTCTCCCTACAACACTGAGATTAGAGTATGTGCCTCGTGTGAGAACACTGTTGGTTGTCATCAAGTTAGTCCCTAACTCAAGGTGACGCCATGCACCACGGAATGAAATATGGTCTGATCCTAAGACTTAGAGATTTTGTAGGCTTATTTCAGAAGTATCTCTTTAGGTTTCAAGTATCTCTTTCTAGTCCATCTTAGTCTGGAGGCACTACAGGAACCAGTTTGGCAACAAAGCAACACACAAGCCTCTAGACAGGGGATAGCTGTACATGAGGTATATTTTCCAAGAATCAATGCCAGGCCTCCTTCCCGGAGCTTAGTACTCTACTATGAAACTACCAGTGCTACTAGTAGGCGAATAGAATGGGTTAATAAGAGCAGTGGAAAGGGTGGTGTGTCTGACGTCAGAGAACCTGCATCGTCTGTTCAGCTGGGTGATTCCTTTGCCTTGGTTGGGCAGATAATCTTACCTCTCTTGGCTTTAATCCCATCATCTGTAGAAGGTACAGGTAATGGCATCTGTCTCTGAGGTTTGTTTTTGACGAGCAATGAGATAAGAAAGTGTGAATGTGCTTTGTGAGTGGGAAATGACTACACAAATGCACAGGCTTGCTATTTCTATTTTTATCTCATGTTGTATAGGGAAGAAATGCTGTTTCTAGTGAACCTCGGTAATTTCATCCTGGAAGCACAAGGCTAAAGCCTGCATTGCCCTTTGTTTCTGACGAGTGGAGCCAGAATTTGGAAGTGTCCCCATGAGCCTTTCCTTCTTAGACAAGAGGTTCAGAGAGTCCAGAAGTGCTTCGAGGCACTTCGACGGAGTAGGGGAATGAAGCCTTCGCACAGGAGAGGTGGACAGAGATGAGATCCCATTGTGAACGAGTCCGCTTACGTAATTACAAGTTACACTATTTGATGACTACAACCCCTGAAGAATATTCCAGTCTGGTTTCAGTGGTGTTATATGATGATGCCATTGGTGTTTGGCCATATGTATAGGGACTCTGGACACATTCCATTTTCATTTGTCGTGGCATACGATCGAGAGGTAGCAACAGAGAATCCACAGTACTGAAGGAAGACATCAAAGCTTCATGGACGGGCATTAGCAAAAATCAAGCTCTAGGAATTGATAGCTTCCAATTGAGATGCTTCCAGAGATGCAGTGTTAGAAGCTTTTAGTCATCTATGCCAAGCAACTTGGAAAACAGCTAGATGGCCCACTGACTGAAAGATTTTTAAAAAATATTTTTACCCATTCCAAAGAAATGTGATCCAACCCAATGTAGAAATCATCTAACCATATAATTCATATCACATACTAGAAAAATGTAGATAGCTGAAGATAATTTAAAAACCGTTCCAGCAGTATGTTGACATAGAACCACTAGAAATTTAATTCAGATTCAACAAAAAGTGTGGAATGAGAGAAATCATCAGTTATACCAGATGGAACATGACTGAAAGCAGAAAATACCATAAAGATGTTTGCTTGCGTTTACTGATGGGCAAAGACATTGACTATGTGGATCAAAACGAACTACGGAAAACCTTGTGAAGGTGGGAATCCAGGACACTTAATGGTTCTCATGCGGAGACGAAGAGGCAGCCGTTTGAACAGGATTAGGGAATACTGCACAGTTTAAATCAGGAAAAGATGTGTGCCAAGATTCTACCTTTTCATCATACTTATTCAAACATTCCAAGAAACTGGATGGTAGGAATTAGATCGTGAGCTCTGGAGACTCATTAATTTTAATAGTCAGAAAACACAAGCTTTCTGGGCTTGTGGAATAAGCACTTGAAGCCCTTATTCATGAAAACCCAACACTACAGCCTTCATTATAGGTGATACTTCATAAAGAAAGCCAAAGGCTCCACAGCTGGACCAGTAAGCAATAGCACAATAGACTGAGAAAATATTGACGTTGTCAAAGGTTGCATTCCAGTTAGATCTACAATCAGCTCTCCTGGAAGCAGCAGTCAAGGAAGTGAGCAATCATGAGGAGCCTTGGTGGTGTCCAGGCTACACTTTGGGCTGCGATCTGCATAGTCAGCAGCTTCAAGGGGCAAGAGTGGGCTTTCTACTCCTGTAAACGATTATCGTCTCAGAAATCCACAGGGAGTCCCCAGCACTCTGCACTGAGTCAATGGCAGTGAGTTTGGTTTGGTTATTGCTGAGCAAATCCACTGTAAAAGATCGTTTTAAAGTTAAAAGCAAAAATGTCATTTAGGACTAAGATGCACATGTCCCAAGTCATGGTATTTTCAATTGCTCATAGGCTTTTGAAAGCTCAACAATGCTGAAGAAGTTGAGAAGCCCATGTGTTGATGAAGAGTGGTGAACCATGGACTGACAGAAGAACAAACAAGTCTGTCTTGGAGTAACTGCAGCCAGGATGCTCACTAGAAGTAAGAATGGAGTGCTGTTTGCTTGTGTGTGTCCTTGTACTTGAGGCACATTATCGAGAAGGACCAGTTCCTGCAGGGGTACATCATATTTGGTGAAGAGGAAGACCCTCAAAGACATGGATTGACACAGTTGCTACAACAATGGGCTCAAACAAAGCAGTGATTGTTTGGGTGACCCAGGGCGAGCGCATCTCTTGGTCTGTCTACCTACGGGGCACTGTGAGTTGTAACCAGCTTGAGAACACTAACCCATAAGAAAAGCATAGGATAATCATTCCCAAACCTTGCTTAGTTTCTGGAAAGTTACTTAAAGAGAAACATTCCACTGTCACGCCATGGGTCTTAGTGTCAGTTAGCTTAATGTGACTCTCGAAAATGTAATCTTTCTTTAAAAAGGTCTTTGATGATAATGACCCAAATTCAGAGCCTTTGCTAAGGAAAGGAGAAAGTATGTCCATCCAATAAGAGCATGCATTAATTCTATCTCAGGCATAATATATTTCTATGCAGGTCGATTGTCAAACGTGGGTATGCTCATTAATTTCTCTAGGGGGGTGGATTTGCTGGCCTCACCTTCAGAGACTCTGACTGAGGTTGGGGTCAAAGGCTCTGCAGGGATAAGTACCCACAAGTGACTCTGAGGACTAAGGCCCAGAAACCAGCCCTCGGAAGAACACTGCACGTCACTGGTGAGCCATTGCCCTTCACTGAGCCTTCTCCCCTGGCTAGAGAATGGGTCGACCTTAATCCCTAATTTACTTCTATTGAAGGGCCACTTCAGGGGTCAAATGAGTACGGTGACATGTAAGTTGCTAAATGTTATACACGCTGGCCATACTTCTTCCAAGACAGATCAGTTTGTCCTTCTAGCAGGTCCTGATGCTTTCAATCTTCTTCCGCAACAACACCGTTCAGATGCACGAAGAGCAACGTGAGCTGGGCATACAGAGCCAAGTGCTGTGCAGGAAACAGTGAGAACACTGGCTCCTCCAGAGAAGAGAAATCATAACTGGAGACATGACTACGGAAAGAAGGAACCCCAAACACCAGGTTTGGGGCACTGCACATTGCATGGAGTGCTATTACAAGTTCAGAAAAATGAGAGACCTGAAAGACATCTTAGCAGCGCTGCTCAGCCGTTGCAACTGACCTGATGCAGCAGGTCTGGCCTAGAACTTGGTATTGTGCATTTCCGAGAAGACCGGCAACGACTTTTCTGCAAGTGTGCCATTCCGGGGTGGTTTTCTGTTGCAATGACGCTGGAGGTCTGTCCCTGGTATTTCACCCCAAGTGAACACGTTTCAGCACAGCTTCCAAATCAGTAATAGACTATGAAGATGGACTAGATTGTCTCCTTTGGGGGAAGGAGCCGCTGAAAACATTACAGATAGCATCCAAACATTTTCAGATAGGGCAGGCTGAATGAAGGGAACAGAAAGACTGCTAAAGATAGCGCCAAACGATGAGTTCATCAGGACAGAGGACTCAAAATATGACTGAGGAAGGGCTTGTCAAAGTCACGTCTACCAGAAGAGCATGCACGGAGTAAAATCTGCAGGAGTAAAGTTTATGCGCCTTTATTTGTGGATGGGGCACAACTCAAAATGAGAAGAAACAGCCACAAAAAGCTACTAACAATCAGAACTTGGAATACAGAAAAGAGCAGTGGAATATACGTACAACTATGTCAGCTACAATTGATGTGTGGATTGTAACAAAAGTTGTAAGAACCCCAAAAATGATTAAAAATAATCATAAAGGTAAATTAGAGAGAGAAAAGTATGAATCCAGGAAAACTAGAACTTGTCAAAAAAGAAATGGAACACATAGAGACTGACACTCTAGCTATTCGTGAGCTGAAATGTGCTAGGATTGGCCATTTGGAATTAGAAAATCACCTGGCTTGCTGTGCTGGGAGTGGCACAACTAAGAGGAATGAGGTTCTCCCCTGAGTCCAAAAGGACATTTCATGATCTATCTTGAAGCACCGTGCTGTCTCTGATAGATTTATATCTATCCAGATTCTAGGAAATCCAGTCAATACAATTATTACTCAACTTTATGTGCCAACCACAAAAGCTTTCCGTCTACATTGATCAAACATGGATTCAAGATGCACTGATAATTCTTAGTGGTTGGAACTCATTGTAAACAAAGAGTGAGGGAGAGTGGTTGGAGAATATGGTTTGGGTGTTAGGACAGAGGCTGGAGATCACACAAACAACAACGTTGTCTTTGCAAATACTTTTTCCAATAAAGCAAAACAAATAACAACTAGACACACAGACTTCTCCAGACGGGATTTGGAGAAATGAAGTTAGCTACACCTGTCTGATGAGATGATGGAGAAGCTCAATATCAGTAGCAAAGTGAGGTCAGGGACTGACCGTGGAGCAGACCACATAAAAATTCAGATTGAAGTTGAAGGTAATGAAAACAAGTTCACAAGAGCAACAAACGACCTTGAGTGTACCCCACCTAACTTTCAAGAACATCTGACACATTCAACACTGATGGCAGAAGACCTGGTGAGCCGTGGGAGGGCATGAAGAATATTCATGAGGAAAGCAAACGGTCATTTAAAAGATGAGAAAGAAAAGACCAGTGAGTATGAAACTTGCTCATAACCACAGAGTGACAAAAAGAGGAAGAAGGAGGAGGAGGAAGAAGAGGAGAAGGAGAAAGAGAAGAAGAAGAAATGACTAAGTCAATGAGCTGCGCAGAAAATGTCCAGGGGTACCTAGAGAAGACAAAGTAAAATATTATAATTCAATGTGCAAAGACTTAGTGTTAGGAAAGCACACAGTTCAACAATAAGAATGGAAGAAAACGGGCAGAGAGCATTGGGAAGTGGAGCACCTCCATCCCTTCCAGTCAGCCCAGAGAGGGGCAGTCTCCCATAGGGGCTGGCCTGTGTGCCCTTGATGGAGACACAGTGCTGGGGTCACATCTTGATGAGTCATATCCAGACTGCCTTGGTTGGAAGGCCCTGTGCCAATCTTGCAAGTGCTTGGGTGTAATGTAGTGGGAATGTCTCGGTCCTGGTCCTGTTCTGCTTCTGTAGCCCTACCTGGAAGTGTAAAGTATTGATCTGCCACCAGTTATACTTTTGGGAGAATTTACTGTGCTCTGTTTCTCAGCAAACCCTCAGACACCATGAGGACCGCGTGCTCATGCTCTGCATCTTCTGAATGATGCAGCTTTGCCTTGGTTTTGGTTAAGATTTAATAAATGTTCTCCTGAAGTTAACAAAAAAAAGAATGGAAAAAAATTCAAGCACTGAATTTCAATTCTGAAATAGTTTATGGGGAAAAATATTGAATGATGCAGGAAGTATCAAAAGAGGATAGAAAGAATATAGAGTCACTATACCGAAAGGAACTAGTGGTAAGACACCCCACCCTTTCAGGAGGCAGCACGTGAGCAAGAAGCAATGATACTGAAGGAAGAAGTGCAAGCTGCACTGAAAGCATTGGCCGAAACCAAGGCTCCAGGAGTTGATGGAGCACCGATGGAAAAGTTTCAACAAGCTGCTGAAACACTGAAGCACTCACTCGTCTATGTGAGGGAATTTGGATGACAGCTATTTGGCCAACTAACTGAAAAAGATCCATGTTATAACCACTCAAAGATGGACAATCCAACAGAATGCTCAGGTTATAGAACAACATCAATAGCACAGGGAGTAAACTTTGGCTGAGTATCACCCAACAGTGATTGCAGCAGTGCATTGAGAAGGATTTGCCAGAGGTTCAGATTCAGAGATTCAAAAGAGGACCTAGAACAAGGAATATCATTACTGAAGTTAGATGGATCTTGTCTGAAAGTAGAGAAAGTTGTTCAACTGTGTGGACCTTAGAAAACTCTGGCTAGCCTTGAGAAGAATGGGAATCCCAGACCAATTCGTCGCGTTCATGCCGGCTCAAGAGGCAGTCGTGCAAACAACTGGAACAGAGGAATACTGCACAGTTTAAATCAGGAAAGGTGCAAGTCAGGATTGTACTTACCCTCTCACTGTGCTTATCAATCTGTACGCTGAGTAAATAATTTTAAAAGTTGGATTTTACAAAGAATGTGGAATCAAAACTAGAGAAAGGCTTATTAACCACCTGTGATAAGAATATGACACAACTTACTTTCTGAAAATGAGGAGAGCTTGAAGCAGTTGCTGATGAATATCAACGATGGCAGCCATTAAAATGGAATTTGACTCAAATTAAAAAACAACCCTCACAAAGGCCCAAATGGGTAACATGGTCAATGGAGAAAAGTTTGAAGTCGTCAAAGATTTCATCTTGTTTGGATCCACAACTAATGCTCAGGGAAGCAGCAGTCAAGAGATCAAAGGATGTGCTTTACTGGCTCAAGCTGCTGCGTTAGACCTCCCCAAAGTGGTGCAGAGCAAGGATGTTACTTGGAGGACTGAAGGGTACATGGCCCAAGTCATGGTATTTCGAAGTGCCTCACATGCATGAGAATGTAGGATGCTGAATAAGAGAAACCAGAGAAGGATAAATGTGTTTGAATCATGGCGCTGGTGAAGTGTATTGAAAGTACCGTGGGCTGTCAAATGAACAAACAAATCTGTTTGGGCTGAGGTACAACCAGAAGCAAGGAGAGTGAGACTTAGTCTCATGTGCTTCAGACAGACTGTCAGAAGAGAGACCAGTCCTGAGAGAAGGGCATTATGCGTGGGACAGTAGACGGGCAGCAAAAAAGAGGAAATCCCTGGGAGAGATGGGTTGACACATTGGCTTCAAGAACAGTCTCAAACATAGTAACTACCAGGGGGATGGCACAGACCAGGCAGTCTTCACTTCTGTTATGCATAGGGTAGCTGTATGCTGGATCCCACTTGATGGCACCTATCAACAACAGGAAGACCAGAGTTATGCCATTGATCCTGGTCAGAACACCACTCATTTGAGTAGCAAGAATAAAGTCCATTGCAATACAGTGAATTTAAACTCTGAATTCATAGCAGCATCACCTAGAGATTTTTTTTAAAACACTTCCGATACCTATTATCTATGCTGTAAACCAATGAAGTCAATATAGCCGGAGAATGCAAACATTGGTAATTTCAAACATTCCTCAGTGATTCTGATGTGCACCCAGAATTGACAGAAAAAATGTGGTCCAATCTTTCTTAATTGTAGAAGAAAGCCAAAGCTCACTCGTTTCATGGGACAGATGAAAGGAGGACCGGTTCCCCTGTTCCTTAATCAGAAAGAGCCTTCTCACCAGATCCACGGTCTTTGATGCAGTAATCCTGGAAAGGAGCGCACAAAACAGCAGGCAACTGCAAATCTTATTTCGAATATTTCCTGGCAATATTTTTGCATAGCATCCTGTGAGGTTATCCTTATGCAGCGGCCTCTAATCTTTTTTGATTAACGAGTGAAGGGAACACCCTATGAATTCCCCTTCCTATTCTGGCAGTCCCGTGATCCTACAACAAAGCGTGTAGAAAGCTTAATAAGAAAAACTGGTAATGTGTTACAATTATGCTTGGCTGGCTATAAATTGAATTCCACAATAGAAGTGCAAATAATTTAACATTTAAAACAGTTGGTGACTTGAGTTTTCAGTTAGGGAAAATTAAACGGCAAAATTTTTGCCCGTGTAATTCTATTTTTTTGTCTTTTCTTCTACAAATTCCACAGTGACATTGTCTTCAGGAAGAATGCTGGGCTGGGTTTCGAATCCTGTGTGGTTGTTAGGAAGTAGCCCTAATTTTGAGCTTTAGTAGAGGGGTGAAAGTAGATGATCTGAGAATAAGACAGAGACATACATGCTTCCAATGGCCAACAGGAGAATGAATTAAAAAGTGAGCAGAAAAGAGAGTAAGAAAGAGAAACTTCGATACTAACAGAGAGACGCTACTACGTGCTCTTCCAGTTGAGGGTCTCCAGCAGAACTCTAGTTATATTAGAGGAGGACCATTTCCACGAAGAAGTCTCCTGTGAACAAGCCTAGCCAACGAGAGGCAGAAACTGGCTAAAAAGTCTGGCAAAGTGTTCCCTAATCCTGATGCTATCTCCATTCCCGTGTCATTCTTAATCTACTTCACGCATGAAACACATTTATAGATGCACATTATCATGGTATCATCACACACTTTCAGGCATGGCTATTGTTGTCCCGACTCACAGCGACCCCTCGTACTACAGAAGGAAACACTGCCCAGTGCCAGGCCATCCTCACGACCGGTCTTATCTTTTGAGCTCATTGTTGCAGCCACTGACCAAGCCCTCACATCCAGGGCCCGTTGAAACGTTTCCATTGGTTTCCTGTTCATTCCTGACCTCGGATGAGACGCTCTGGTGGCATAGTGGTCAGTACTGGGCTGCTAATGTGAGGTCAGCTTGTCAAAAGCGCCAGCTGCTTCTCAGGAGAAAGATGGGGTTTGCTACTCGAAAAACAAGTTTAAGAGTTTGGGGAACTCACAGAGGCAGGTCTGCCCGTCCTTTACAGTCACTATGAATCGGCATTCATTCTAGGACATTGAGTTCATTTGTCTTGGGATCAGCTTTCAGTGCAGCTGAAATTTCCTCCTGCAGTACAATTGGTTCTTGCTTACATGCTACACCTTGAGATGGTTGAAGTACCTAGTTCATTAGGGCACAGCGACTCTGGGGCATTATTTCCATCTTCTTTTGATGCTTCCTGCAAAATTCAATATTTTGTCCTTATAATCTTTATGTATTTCAACCCGAGGCTTGAACTTTTTATTTTGCTTGGACTATATTCAATCCAGTTTACTGTCATATCTACATTGTTGATTCACTTGCTTTCAGGATTGAGAGGAAAGAGGTGAATTTTGTCTATAAATTTATAACAGAGTAAGATGACCCTATTACTATTTTTGTAAATTGTATATAAAATTATCAGTGCCAATGGAAACATTAATAGAGGCACAACACATTCATAGCCTATCTTGGTCAATAGGCATCATTAGAGGTGAGAATCATGGTGCTAATTTCCCTAGTATTCAGAATTCTTTGTAAACACTATTCAAGGATAAGGAGTAACTGCTATTGATTCTAGGTCAAGTTGGTTCTGCCCCATAGCAACCCAATGTACAAGAGAACAAACCACTGTCCGGTACTGTACCATCCTCACAATTGCTCTGTTTGAGTCCATTGTTGTGGACACCGTGTCAATTCATCTTGGTGAGGGTCTTACTCTTTCACTAGCCCGCTACTTTACCAAGCATGGTGTCTTTTCCCAGTGACTGGTCTCTCCTGATGATATGTCCACATACTCTAGAGAAGGCCTTCCCATCCTCACTTCCAGAGAGTACTCTGACTATATGCTTCTTCCAAAACAGATTCGCTTGTTCTTCTGGCAGTCAATGGTACTCTCAATGTTCTTCACAAGTACTCTAATTCAAGTGCAAAAATTCTTCCATTTTCCTTATTCAGCGCCCAACTTTCACACGCATCTGAAGCCATTCAAAACACCCTGGCCTGGGTCAGGTGCATCTTAGTCCTCAAAGTGACATCATGCTCTTCAGTTCTTTAAAGAGGTTTGTGCAGAAGATGTGGCCAATGTGCTCTGTCCTTGATTTCTTGACTGATGTTCCCAAGAGCCTTGGTTGTGAGTTCAAGCAAGATGAAACCATTGACGTCAATCTTCTCTCTGTTTATCATAGTATAATGGTCTAATTTTGAGAATTTTTCTTTTACATTGAGTTGCAATCTGTACTGAAGGTTACAGTCCTCGATCTTCATTAGCAAGTGCTTTAAAAGGTCATTGGGTGGTGCTAAAACTGAAAGCTTAGAGATTTGAGTCTCAGCAATGTCACCTTGGGTGAAAGGCTTAGGGATCTACTTCCATTACTACTAAAAATCAGTGATCATCACCATTGAAAATCCCATGAAGCCGCTATTCTTGGACACACATAGTTAAGTTATTCCTTGGCAACCAGAGGAGACGGGTCTAAGACTACAGAATAATCTCTGAATCTAAATGGTAATGTGTGACTATGCCTGGGAGCAGGCATAAATATGCATGAGCATGTGAGATGACTATTGGGTATGTACGGTACGGTCATACATGAGTATGATGAGTATGTACAAAATCATTCCTGAGCACATAGAGATTTTATACACTTCTTATTATGAAGCGAGTGAAGATTAACAGAGAACATCCAGTTTCTAGTCTACAATGTGCACACATTTTTGTTTTACATCATTTAGTGCAGTCTCCAAGGTAATGTACCCTGCCCCATGTCCTCCCCGTGTTTCCTGGTTCCATCTTTCCTTTCTTCCTAACTCTGACCATGCAGAAATGATTTCCTGTGATCTCAAATGGTTGTTACAAAAGGGATTTGTAACATAGTGTTCACCATTGAGGCTTATTGTTTGGCTGAAAATTGAGCCACAGGGGTGGGTTCAGTTTCAGACCTAAATGTTAGCATAGTTTTAGAGGTTCCACCAATCTTTCGTTGACCAGTAAATCCAATATTTTTAATGATTTTGAATATTATTCTAATTTTTTCTCCAATTCTAGCCAAGACTTTCTAATATTATCCCCTTCCAAGCAGATGGTTGAAATACCAAGGCACCATCTAGTTCTGCTGGTCGCCAGGCTACGGAGGCTGATGCTTGTGTGACATATTGGACTTACTATTTCAATGCATCTTCTATTTTCCTCACTCTTCTTTTCTCTGGATGATGGGGATCAACAATTACTCCTTACATGGACACAAATGAGCTACGCAGTCTCTCGCTGCTCCTCACAAAATAGATCAGAGAACGTCAGCTTTGAATACATCCCCCATGACGCCGAATGAACTCAGTGTCCTCTGAGACTAGGCCCAGTGAACCACTCCTTCAAGGTGTTTGGTTCTGTCTGAGAAGTTTGTGCATATTTGCGCCTGTATGCCCACCGCACTCCTAGATATATATGCAGCAAAGGGAAATACACATGGAGAAGCATATAGTCTTGATGGACTCTCACAAACGGTTCTTTTATTTCCTACTTACAAAAAATTGCTATGTGGTAAGGAAAGTAGGAGAGATCGAAGACTGCATTATGAAAATGGACCCGGAAAGAGATCCACCCTTTCATTTAAAAATTCTTGACATTTATGCCATGCATTGCAATGAAACTCAGGATGCACAAAACATAATGCAGCCTTGCACAGAACGATAAGCCAGCCTCAGTGAAAAAAAGGAAATCACAAACTTTCTATGTATTTAATTTTAAAAGATTTATTGATGAACCAATTGGTACTTAGCCTAGTCATGCAGTGGTTAAATGTTTGTCTCATATCCAGAAGATTGCAGTTCAACCCTACCAACAGTTAAAGATTCCAACCTAGAAAACCCATGGGACAGCCCTGCTACCTCTTATAGGGTCGCTATGAATTGGAATAGACTCAATGACACCCAACGGTGACAACAAAATATTAGTAGAATTGGTCTTTTAGAAAATTCTTCTATTAGCCATTCGCTGTGGTGGAATTGAAGTTACCAATGATCATTTAAAGGTTGTGATAGTTAAGGTTTATTGTGCCAACCTGGCCAATAAACACATGTAAGATTAATTGAAGGGCAGAGAGATAAATGGCTTGGTGAGCCTGCCTTTCTGGTTCTCTGGTTTCTTGCTCCCAGGGTGCAGCTGCCTTAGCCAGTTCTTTGCCTCAGCTTGCAAGGCTTACTTCCTGCGAGACATCCCTGAGGAGAAGCCGCATGGACCTACCCTGATGCAGCCTGTGTGGAGACCCCTGCCAGCACTGAGATGTATGTGCTCCTTGGTTCGTCTTTCCTTCTGAATGCAGCATCATTGCATGTGTTTTTGAAAGTTTTGAGGAGAACTTTGTAGATCGGTGTCAGACATATGGTCTAATGTCAGACTTATGGGCTTGGAGTGGACTGGGTTGGAATGTATTTTTTGATGTACACTTAACTTTAATATAAAACTCTCTTTTATATACATATGAGTTTCTGTAGATTTCTCTAGTCTACCCAGACTAACACAAAGGTAAATCAGTAAACAGTTTAGTAAGTTAGTTCATTCACCTGAGGGCTGCCACTTTTCACAACGCTCATGTGTCCCATAAATATGGTTGCCTATGTGGCTTTGCCCCAACAGACCCTATCGCTGCTCTGGCCCTCCTATCACGCATCTGTCACTTTGCCATCTTGTGGTGGCTTGTATGCTCCTATGATGCCAACAGCTGTGTCTCTGCTCTTTCACATGCCAGCATTCCAGTAAGGTCACCCATGGGAACAGGTTTTAGTGGAGCTTACAGATTAAGACAGACTAGGAAGAAAGGGTTAATGAGATGCTTCCGAAACTAGCCTATGAAAGCCCAACAGATCAGCGTGCTAAGAGAAGAGGCCCCTGAGTTGGAAGGAACTCAAAGCTACAGTGTCCACAACAAGAGACTCCAACCTATCAAGGATAATAAAGATATTGCAGGACGGAGCAACATTGCTTTCTGGTTAACACAGGATCATCAAATGTTGCCCCAAGAAACAACATTAGAAATGCCGGGAGCATCCCTGGTCATGCATTAGAGTTTGTTTAAGCAACTGAGCTCCCCAGTGGAACTCCCCTGGGCAGGTTGGTGCTCTCAACTCAATCCTCACGATCGATGATTGTGTTTGTACTGTGACTGGGAGTGGATTCAAAGTAGAATTCCAACTTCGCAAACTATTTGATCATATGCACCTCACCTAACCGCTCAAGCCTATCTCTTGGGAGAGGAAGACCCTTGATGAGATGGAGTGATACAACGGCTACACGGAAACCAAAGCTGATGCACAGCGGCCCACTCTGGAACTGTCTGTGGGAGTAGAAAGCGCGGTCTTTCTCCTGCAGAGCTGCTGGTGGTTTCAAACTGCTGACCATGCAGAGTGCAACGCAACTCCGAACCTGGTACTGTGTCTACACAGCGAGTTCAAATGACATTATAACAACTGGGAGGTCGGCACAGGAACATTCTGTTGTGCATATGGTTACTATGAGTCAAAGCTGCCTCAACGATGCCTGCCAATAGCAACAAACTGGCCTCTAAGGGGTAGCCTGTACACTGAGGAAAGTAGTTGACCTCTGCACTTAAATAGTTGTAAATTAAATTACGATACCCACCCCCAGAACTCAAGGGTCACAGTGAACCTGGCCCAGCTCCAGAGTGTCCCACCCTGTCTTGGAGTGACACCTGTGCTTTCTCCATCAAGAGATGAGAGAGGGGTGGATGATACATTTTTTTTCAAGAGACCATGTGCCCTCTCTCCTCCTATGTATGAGACTTACCACCGTCAGGGTCATGATCACTTCTGGGGCTTGGGGGCTACATAATGCCCTACAGATGAGCCCTGGGAGGTCAACAGAAAACTTTCACCCACTACCAACATCCCCAGCTTTCCAAAAGCTTGCTTTACACCACCTTGCTTTTCCTGAAGATTTAAAATAATATCAGTTTTCACTAATTGAAAAGAAGCCAAAAGAATTTTCATGTATACCCCCCAAAAAAAGGGTGGGGGGGGAGAGGGGGTCGGGTTGGACCCCAAACAACTAGCATCCAGTATTTACTTTGTAGGAAGCCATGAAAGAGGCCCCTGCGCCTCCAGCAGAGAAAGCTCCCTGTGGAGCTCCTGCATGCATCAGCTCCGCAGAAAGCTGCCACCTCTTTAAACTGCCTGGCAACACTCCGTGTCATCGTTATTTTAGACCTCCTCTGCTATGTAGTATGGTTGCAGAGAATTTAGGGAGATGGTTTGGGCACACGAAGAATTATTTATCATATAAATTGTTTATCACTAAATGGTTTATCATATAAATTGTTTATTATATAAAATGTTTATCATATAAAGACTCCCAGCTCCTTCTGCTATTTTGGAGTCCCAAAGCTTCTGTAGAAACCCTCCAGGCCCTCTGAGCTGGCAGGGGAACCAATATGGTTTGGTTTGGCTACCCTCAGACCTACTGGGATGAAGCCAAGAGGGGCGCTCTGCAGTGCACACAGGCAGCCAGCAGTAAGGATTGGCGGATTATTTCCCCCAGGAGGAGGTGGCAGTGCTTAGCTGCTGCAGCTGCCCAGAGCATTGGAATGCTCTCTTTTCTAAAGCTTCTGTTGAATTAAGCCATCACCAATGGAAACTCAACTCTGATAACTAGCCTACACCAAAGCAAAATAAAAAAACTAAAACAAACTCAACTGCTATCCAGCTGATGACATCTCATATCAACCCCACAGGATAGAGCAGAACTGCCCCCTGTGTCCGTCACTGTTTATGTCACTCTCTATGGGAGAAGAAAGCCCGATCTTTCTCCCACAAAACTGCTGGTGGTTTCAAACGGCTGACCTTGCAGATCGCAGCCCAATAAGTAACCACTAAGCCACGAGGGCTCCTCGCAGACTCATACAGTGCTTGTGAAATGCTGGCCACCAGGTGCCGTGGACTTTACATCTTTAACCCCTTGAAACAGACAACTGCAGCCTTTTAAAAATCTTGGTATGCTGGTACAATGTTTAACACAATACCTAGTATTCAGAATACCTAGTATTCAGTATTAATATTGTTTGAGTTACTAAAGTATGGGTATAATTAGCAATTGTGTCTTACAATACATAGAGAATTTTCACATTCACCCCCTTAATTATCTTTTAAATGAGGCAATTACATCATTTGCCTTATTCTGTACTGAAGACACTGAGTCTCATGGTAGACCTAGGGCTTGGAAATAATTTGGAACTAATGACACAGTTAAGACACAATCCCATATTTCATTTTGCCTTTTTTTAACTTGTTGGTTTCAATATAAACCCAGGGGTCTTTCCACTGCAGGAAGACGCTCTTGTTCATGAATTAACTAGTCTTGTGGTGGGAATGCTACTCAGAGACACGTGCTGCCCATAAAAAGAACTCTGATCATTTTCCCTCACAGTCAACTAACTCAGAGTCTTCTTCAACCTCAGAAAATCCCACATCACCATGATTCAGAGTTATTATAACAAATCCAAAAGCTGTGCTAGGAAGACAGTGAAAGGAAACACAGAAGTTATTATCTGCAAAGAGGGATACTGTCGTCTATCAAGTGCATGCCAGTAATCTCAGCTGAATTTCTGAAGGAACATATGTAATTGGGTCGACAGTTTCCAAGACCATTCCAAGTTATAGCACTCCCGGCGTTTAAGCTATAGGACTGTGTTTCTTTCAGTGGACCCCGGCTGTATGAGTTTCAGATGACAAACGGGCACAATGAAAACATCGCTGAATGCCCTTTGTCATCTTTACTACTTGCTCACTCAAAGAAGTCCCAGGCAAGGTATTCCTCCGATGGTGAAGGTCCCCAAGCCCAAGCCTCATTCTCAAGAACATTCTCATCATTTAGACGCCAGCTCTTTATTAAATGGATAAAGGTACACAATTTACAAATCTCATAAAACCTTCCCATTTCTGCTCCCTCTCCGTGTGACCTGCCACAGTCCTCTTCACATTACATTAATGCTCTTTTACATAATAAAGACCAGTAAAAGGCAACCAGAATGATTTAGGTATTTTTAAAGACCTATAGAGTGTGTGTATGGCGGGGGAGAGAAATGTATCCTTTTATGTATCTAATGAGTGACCTTCTGAGAAATGAAATGTGGACAGCCAGCCCCCTTCACTCTTCCATGCACCTCACAAGGAGAGCAGCCCAGGCCTCGGTGTGGAAAGAAATGAGATGCGAGGAGATCGGTTTCCTCTGGTAATGACTTCTTTTCCTTCCCATTAGCATCTTAACCGTGTCTAGATTAGAGATCATTGAGAGACAGTTACAAGGTCAAGTCAAAAGTGACAATAAAAGGGCAGGCCACTTGATAAGAAATTATGTGGCTGTCCTTAGAAGCAGGTGGAAAAGGCGGTAACCCTCAAAGAGCCCCAGCAAGAAGCACCGTGAGCACTTTCAATGAGGCTTCTGGGCGCCTTTGCAGGGAGGTCTGCTTCTGTCCTGTAGCGATATAAAGAAACAGAAGCAAACTTACTGACACCAAGTCCACTCCAACTCATCACGGCCTGTGGCAGTTACATAATCTGGGGTCAATTTGAGAGCATTAGGAGTGAAGGGGTGGAGGCTAGTCTGTCAATCAGATCATAGTCAAGTGGACCTCTGTGTGGGCATGACCTTTCCCTTGGAATGCCGGGAAATCCTGTATACCTTCTTGGAGGCAAGAGACTATCTCTCACTCTACTCACTCCCTGGGAGACATGGCAGCTGACAAGACACATGGAACTACACTAGTGCCCTGAGGTGGAGAAGCCACACGGACCTACCCTGATGCAACCAGACCTCTGGAACTGGAGAAGCCACGTGGAAACTCCTGCCAGCGCTGAGATGCTCACAACGCCACTGGATCCAAAGACTTTCTACCCACTGGCCCGTGATCATTGTTCATTCAGCATCATTGCATGTGTTTCATGAGTCAGAAGAGGACTTTATAGATTGGTATCAGACATATGGGCTAATATCGACCTTATGGGCTTGGACTGGACTGGGTTGGGATGCTTTCTTACAGTATAATTACCCCCTGTATAAAACTCTCTCTTTTACACATATGAGTTTTATGGATTTGTTTCTCTAGTCTACCCAGACTAACACAGACCCTCTATGAGAGAGGCATCTTTAGGGTTTCAGGGAGTAAATCTTTATAGAAGCAGGAAGCCTCATCTTTTTCCCATGGTGCACCTGTTGTGTGTTCAAACTACTCCGCCTGGAAGTTATCAGCTTAACACATAACCCACTAGGTCACCAATTCTTTGCTTTTGGGTTATGCTCAAAACTTACTGCCACTGAGTTGCTGCTGATTCATATTGCCCTAGGGGACAGGGTACAATGCCCCTGTGAGTTTCCAAGACTGTAACTCTTTACTGGTGTGAAGAACCTCCTCTTTCGCCCGAGGAGTGTCCGGTGGTGTAGAACTACTGAGCTGGTGCTTAGCAGCCCAACACATAACCACTACACCACCAGGGCTCTAGACTCCCATTAAGTAATAAAACCCAACAATGTATGTGAAGCTACTTTATGGTTTTGAGAATTTGTGTTTGTTTGTTTGGTGGATTGATAGTGTGATCAATTGGTTGATTGATGTTCAGTGCTGAGAGTTGTAGAAGTGTTCTGCAAATTCCAAACAATGACATAAGTTAGGGTGGCCTTATTCTGGGCATGGGAAGAATGTTCCTGAGCATTTTCAGTCAATGAGGAAAATTACATGCATATTTTCCTTTTCCCTTCCAATTGTGGAGATTGATGGAGAGAAGTCATCTGGTCCATGAAAAAAGATAATGCTGTAAATTGAACACACTTTCCATAACTAAATGGTATCTAAATGCGAGCTGATTGTCAGGTACTGTTAGGAGCTAGATTTTCCATACCTATGTGAGTCCCTTGCCAGGGATCAATGCATGGAGGGAAAAGAGAGGAGAAAAGGAAAATGTAAACGACTTCATCATGTAAAGCACTACCACCCCCAGGGACTGGAGACATCTATGTACATTATAGACACACACGCTCCTTAGGAAAATGTTTTTCTTATATTTATTTAAGCTGTTGTCTCTGAGAATTACTGTCTGCCATAAGAGTGATATTTGTACTATGGAATGTGTGTGTCCATGTGTCCATGTATCCAGCTGGGACCACAGACTCAGGAAGAATGTGGACATGCGTGTTATTTCACACTGGAACATGCTGGGACACAGAAAACCATATTGTGTTCATCTAGCTGCAGGTCTTGGGATACCAGACCCAATCGTGCATCTTTGTGGCTTCTTTAGGTGGAGGGAAGAGGATGGATGCAGAGGGAGCCAGCCCCCATAGACAGAAATGGGTTTTTCCTAGGAGGAGTGGAGAAACCAAAATGCACACTGAGAAGGATTAAGGAAGTAGCTATCTCCCAGAGATACATACCCTCGAGAGATACATACCTTGAGTGTTTGAGAGGACCCTGTAACTAATCTAGCTTTCCAACCTCCTTGGCTGCTAGAAACAATCTTTTAATGTCTCATTTTAAAGGTTTTAATTCCAAAAATATAATTCCTTTTAGTTACTTCCAAACTTTAACGAAATTCTTAATACAAGAGTATGATGGAGAATCGAGATGCTCTGGGGTCACAATGGGTTAATGTTGGGTTGCCAAGCAAGTGGCCAGCTGTTTGAAACCACCAGCTGCTCCATGGGAGAAAAATGAAACTTTCTACTCCTGTGAGAGTTCAGTCTTGGAAACTCACAGGGGCAGTTCTGCTCTGTCCTATAGGGTTGGTATGAGTCGGAAGTAATTCAAATGGCAGGGCGTTTGGAAGTGTTATACGGAATTATGCAAAGGGTGGGTTTCTACCCATGTCTCAAATGAGGCCAGTGTGGGTAGTGTAATAGCTAATGGGAGGAAACAATGCCACAGAGTTCCAGGCAGCGACAGGCCACAGCAGCGAGAGAGGGGACACTTATTTCTAAACAGAAGCAGCTCCCTCATGGACAACATCAGAACAAATACTGGGGTAGACCTCTCTTTTCACAAGTATTATAGAGAAACCCTTCTCTCGAAGTAATAGGTAGTCATTTTGTTTATGTTAATAGCTATTATGATTCTAATTATCATTAAACTGTTTCATAAATATTTATTGAACTGTACAAATGGAATAATTCATTCACTTCACAAATATTTACCAAGTAGTCTCAGAATAAACAACACTTTCTCACAAACATGTAGATATATAAAATCACATCTGCATATGCATGCATACATATTTCCACACTCGCCCACATAGCAGCAAATGTGTGCATATTAATGGATACATGCTGACATACATAGTCACTAATGTACACATATCCAGAGAAGGGCACACATACCACATACCTGGACACCCAGAACAATAGCTACAATAGTATTGACCTTGGCCATGTAAGATCCCGGATATGACCCCTGGCATCCCTGGCAGAAGCAAAGCTCCCTGTTTCCTCATGCTGACTCCTCCCAGGTATCCATCTGGAAAGTGGGGTCCTGGCAAGGCATCAGCCTTCATTGTTGCCATCACTGAGCGTTGCAGGGCCTTCTCAGGAGAGGAATCAGGTCAGTACCTTTGACTCTGAATGGGCTGCAACCATTTTTTGAACAGTTAGATCTTAGACAAAAGCCTTATAGGTCAGCTGGCAGCCTCAAGTACTTCCTCAGCCCTATCCCTTTCTATCAGCTGTTTGACTGGCAAACAGGGCCCAGACAGGCGCACCTTTCTGAAGGCTGCGAAGGGAACGACATGGACCGAAAAGAGACGAAATTGCAAGGAAGAGGCAAGCTCAGGATAAAGGCAGGGGAAGACTCATCTGGAAGAGTGTGAGGAAGATATAAATAGATAATGAATAATAAGATCAATTGTCAAGGGACTTGATGGAATGGAGATACAGAATTAAAATACAGAATGAGTCAAATCAGAAGAGTCAGCGTCTAAATTGGTAAGTGTTGAGAAAGCATTGGGGGTGGTACTTTCATGAACCTGATGTGTCTCTTCAACCTTGAAAACTCCGCTGAGCAGATCCAGCTAAATAGATGAAACGGTTCTTTAAAATGAGCACAACAATGCAAGTGAAAAAGTAAATATTGAAAATAAACTAAAATACCTAAGGGTGAGTTTAAAAGAATTTTTTGAAAACGGGTACTGAACAAAGATGTCAGCGTATGAAGCTCCTTTCTTGACAGAGGCTCCATCTAGATCTATCCACTTCTGAAGGCAATGTTTCCATCTCTCTAATCCGTCCTCAGGGAATTCTACACTACTCCATGGACACCACCTCAACATGGCAGTGTGGGCATCCTAAAGGGGCTCAAAATGTAATCTTTTAAATGTTCTTTGAAGTCTTGGAAGCAAAAATAAGTCTGACGGGGCAAGAGCAGCGCTGTTGGGTGAATGAGTCAGGTTTCCCAATGATGGGACAGGCGGGCTCCCTCAAAGACTAAGTAGAGTGCACTGTCCTGGTGGGGCAAAGTCCAGACGTCAGCACACATTTTCTGGCCTTTTACTCACCAATTCAGCCTTCAATTTTCGTAAAACTTCTTCCTAGGCAGCCCCCGCCATTGTGCCATTCCATTCAATAAATCCATCAGGTTTAGTCCTTTGGAATCCTGAAAGTCCGCCACCATAGCCTTCTCAACTCAACTTGCTCCTGTTTGACGTCTTCCCAAGCGTCCTTAAGACACCGGATCCATCTAAAAGTGGTTGTTTTCTGTAGGACTACACTCCTGTATACTTGTTTGTAAGCTTCAATGATTTAGAAAGGTATCCACTTAAGTTGTGTTTGAAATTCAATATTAGCTTTGACCTCAAAATCATTTTTTCCATGGCATAAAAATTGTTCCTTTCAAAAACTCATTTGGGAAGCCGCCCTAATGATACTAAGCTAAGTGTATGACTGAGACAAATTGTCAATAGCCATCTCGATTGTGGAGACAGGTTTAATCAAATTTTGTTTGGCATACGCCCTTGCATGTATGAGCTGGACCTATACTTTGTGACTGTATGTCGCCAACAGGTCTTATGTTCCCAGGAACTATAATATTGAATACATAACAGACCTGGTAAAATTGGATATATATATATTTTTTCATTTTCCTTTGGGTTTGGCTATCCTGCCCATTCTTGTGTGCCTGGGAACTTGACGGATGGTAATTCAGAACAAACCAGGTAGAAATAAGGTCGGTGGGGCTTCTGAAAGGTTAGAAGGAATGCCAAATGGGGGCTTTCTCTTGCCACATGCCAAAATGGACATTCTAATTTTGGGAGGTGAGGGTGGAGGCGTTTGATATGATTTCTACTTGAGGAAATAGTAGCATGTTATTGAACACATTTTCATAGGTGCAGATTCATTGTTTCTGCTCACCTTCCATACGTTTGGGGGTGGTTACAATGATAAAATAATTCTGTCTCTGGCTCATCTTTTTTTTGATAATGAAAAATGTCTTGGCTGTATACTATGTCATAAATATGGTCATGCTTGTCATTGTCTTTCCAAATAGTCTATATTCATTGTAGGAATGGTAGCACAGTTTAAACAGTTCATACATTTGCCCATTAACCAAATGGGGAGAGGGACCAGTCTAGCCAAAAGTACATTGAAGAAAGTTTTGGTAATTGACTTCTGAATTAGATATTTTAAAATTATTTTTAAATTAGATATCAATGTGAATTAGCTTGAAATTTGAAAAATCTAATCTACTTAGTATAACTTAGAAGTACCTACTACCCACTAGTAGAGATACTTAATTCACCCAATATAGTTATATGAAAGCTATCATATGATGTTACACATTATTGGATATTGTGTAGCAATTTTTAGACATTTTCCTTATTAACAGAGAAACAGTCCAGGATTCATTTCTTTTTCTTTACTTCAAAAAATACCTTCATGAAACATACTTTCATAGAGGTCATTGTAAAACATAGTCCATTAACGTTTTGTCTTATAAAATCAAGTACCATACAGAGTTCAAGTAGGATCACCGCTGAAGAGCTTTCCAGAAAATGGAAGGTCACTGACATCCTTCCTGAGACATAGTATGAAGGAATAAAGGACAGAACATTGAGCAATGAGAGGTAGGGAAGGAGAAATGGAGAGCAAATTAAAAAAACAAAAACAGAACAAGAGAAGAATTTTTCTAGCAGCATCATCAGTTCGATAGTCTAAGTTACACTGTGGTAACAAAGAACCTCAGAGTGTCAGTAAGTGCAACTCCTACTTATGCAACCTGTCTCGGGGATCTAATGTGACGGAGATACTTGACCAATGAAAGGCTCCCTCTCCACAAAGGCATCTAGGGTCTCCATGGAAAGGACAAAGAAAAAAGGCTCAAGAACCAGTCATTAGAAAGCTTCCCTCTGGAAAAGACACTGCTGCTTCCCCACCGCCAGATCCACTGTGCCCAGGGCCAGTGGGCGTTTAGGTGAGTAGTGACCCCGGCCAGCCTCAGGCTGTGTTTACATGCACGTCATTCACTAGATTACACCCCTTTAAAGCACTCATCTGCTGATCCTTAACTTTCATCTCTCCAGCCACCAGCAAAACGCCTGTCCAACAGTGCATGTTTAGTTTATGTCAATGCAAAGCTGTCTTATTTCCTAATCTCACAGAGATTAGGGACCTAGACGCGGAGCTGACAGATGGCGTTGCGTATAATTGCCTGACATCACAGCATTTGAGATGTCAGAAAGAATTGTCTTCATATCCTCAATGGACTGAGGGGAGGCCTTGACGGGTGAAATTGTGACAGTTGCCTTATCCTGTGTACCCCATCCCAGACTTTGCACCCCTTCCTCCACCCACCAGGGGATGCTCGGTTTATCACCCCAAAGGGAACCAATCTTTGAATCAGAGAAGGCCAATTCTAGCTGGAATTATACAATTCCTCTAACAATGTTTCTGAGGAATCTGGAGCTAGTCAGACATGATCTGCCACTAAAATAAAATGGACTTTCTACTACACATCAAGCAAGAAATTAGAGACGTACAAACAGCTGTGTCGTGCATGCAAACACACTCTCTGTCCTGGCCCTCCTGGAAAGGAGGGCAGGGGACTACTAAATGGGTTCCCACCATTACAATGTCCTGTTGCCAAATGTTTCTGGAACCTTCAGCTCTTGTGTGACTACTTCTTGTGTGCTGGCAGGGAGCGACTCCGTCAGCATGTGGTTGACCACCAGCACACCTGATACCCAGGGTCTCTGTGCAAGCTGACAGACGCATCTTTACTGTGCATGTGATAAGAAAACCTACATTACTTTCATCACCCTCAGGTGCGATTTCTCAAGTGCATTTTGTGTTGTGTTACCATTTTGGAATTCAGATATATGAATAAAAATATAGAATATTTTCTACTGGGGAAAAACTTTCCTATTTACAAGAAAATCATTTCATGGTTTGTGAGGGAGAAAGATCACACAAACCATTGCTCTCGTTTGTGAAGGAATACAAGAGCAAAGACTTGCTCCTTCATTTAGACAGGGGGAGAGATTCTTAGAGAGTGGTAACTTGTCCCAAGTCACACCATTTTTTAATGTCAGACACAAACCTAGAACTCACTGTCTTGGATCTCAGTCCAATGCCCTTCATTCCTACAACACAAAAACAGATCCTTCTAGCTAATATAAGGGGATATCCCTTCACTTCCCTTATATTTGGACATTAACAACCTATATACATTTGAATTTTTAAAAGATATGCTTCAATAGAGCAGTTCCTATCCAAATCCAGATTTTAGATAATACAGGTATGTAGGGGGCTGTGTACTGAGCTCTAACCATAAGGTCAATGGTTTGAATTCACTAGATGTCTCTCAGGAGAAAGATGAGACTGTCTATTCCTGTAAGATTCCAAGTCTTGGAATCTCTGAGGGGGCAGTTGTACTGTGTCCCCTAAGGTCACCGTGAGTTGCAATCGGTGCCAGTGAGCTTGCGATGAGTTAGGGCAAGAATAGCTATGGCACAAATGACTATTAGTGGCTCTAGAAATATAGACAAGATACATCCATAGATGTTATTGTTATTGCTATTGTTGTACTCATAGTCATGTACCTATGTAGGGCCATCACCACCAACCTGAATGGACAGAGTACTTATCCCAACAAGACATCCACCGCCTGTAGCAGGAACCATACATGCGGCAGCTCTAAGGATCGAGAGTAAGACAGAGCTATGGTGCACTCCAAGACAAAGGCCAACAGTCAAGGGTTTTCTAATTCACCCAAGTCCTTTAAAATCGGGCACCTGACACCTCAGCATGCATCATGAAGAAGGAACGTAGGAAGTAATTAAAATATGGAAATTATTTCAAACAATTCTCTCATCAAATTTCAACCACATTTCCCCACTGTGTAACGTAGTCAAATTATTTAAACTCCACAGACTTTCACTTTTCACCTATGAGATATACTTTATGAAACTAATGTAAGATGACAAATGTAAGGGATTGATACGTGGTGGGGGCCTTATAATTATTAGTATCCTATTTCTTACCTTCTCTCCAAAATCCTCAAGTCCACTCTTGGTCTGAAATACCCCTTTCTGATTCCCATATTGCTGCCTTGTGGGGAGTAGCCATTCTCTAAGCCCCACTGGCTCCCTTCTGAGACTCCCATTCCAGGTGCCCACTTTGGGCCTCCAAAGAAGCCCGAGGCCATCCTAATTCCCCTCCAGTTACCATAGCAAGGACCTAGTACCTTGTAACCCCAAGCCCACTGTCATTGAGTTTGCTTCGTTTCATAGCTATCCTTTAAGACAGCGTAGAAGGGTTCCATAGGATTCCCCAGACTGTCCACGTGGGCAAGAGCAGATGGACTTCATCTCTTTCCTGTGGAGAGGCTGGTGGATTTGTACCACCTCGCAGTTAGCAGCTGAGTAGTGAACCCACACTCTCCCCAGGGCCCCCGTCAACCATCAGACAACGGCGCATCAGGAATTGAAGGCTGACTCCGCTTAGCTGGACTGCTTTCTCCTGCATGAAAAGCTAGCCCCAAAATATCTGTTTGAAAACACCTTTCTTTCCCCCAAACCCAGAAACCTCACCCTTTTAAGCCAGCTGAGAAAGCTGATGAGAAATCAATGGCATTTGATTATAAACCTGTCAACGTGATCGTGATGGGAGTACATTACTAGTGGCTCGTGGGTATCGATTCCTACCCCCTCCCTTTCTTCATCACTGCACATCACCTTCATATGAGAACAGATTCTTTTTCTAAATTAATCCCAGGACAAGAGAAATCAATAGTATTTGCCTCCTGCATATTTCCTATCCTCCGGAGTCAACAGTTCGCACCGCCTAAAACTAGAGGAGAGGGGCTGAACACGCCACACGCTATATGGGGATGTTCCACGTTGTTCACCCTGCGGCAATGCCTGTACCAACCCAAGAAAATAATGAGGAGGCTTCCAGTTGTGTTAAATGGTGGAACTATAATTTTTCACATAAAAAGAGAATTTAGACAGAAAAAAAGTCCAATCACCCAAATCTACTAGGATTACATGACACACAGACTCACAATTATCCCCAGAGAACTTAAAAATAAGACAAATGTTAGAGCTGTACTGGGTAAGAGAGCACCTCTAGCACTCTGATTCCATTGCTGAAAGTTCTGAAAGAATCATTTTGGGCCACTGATTGCTTTTTAAAAAACACAATACTTGAATTTATTATTTTCACTTTAAATAACATAAAAAAGATGAATGTGACACCTTTGAAGAGTTTGAGAAACACTCATCTGGTTCGGCTCCCTCAGACTAATCCACGGGAAACAGCCCAGGGGGAAAGGAGTCCTGAAATTCACACTGATGGTAAAAGTGACAAGTATTTTATGATTTATGGGTTGCAATTATAATAGCAACAGCTGTAATTTATTGAGCATCTACTTTTATGACCAATATGGATAGCCATTCTTCACAAACTCACACTGAACTCACTGACATTGAGCCAACTCCAGCTCCTAGCGATCTTGCAAGATCAAGCACAACCACTCCTGTGGGTCTCCAAGACCGCCCATCTTTATGGGAGTACAAATCCTCATGTTCCTCTCCTGAAGAGACTAGTGCTGTCAAATGACTTACCTTGTTTTTAGCTGCCCCATGTGTAACCCAGTGTGCTCCTACTGTTAACACTCAGTGATTCTATATGGTGTCTGTATCAAAGCTGGGGAGCCTCCACTCAAGAATATTAGTGAATTTATCCAGAATCACCCAAAGACGAATCCTAGTTTATTTGACACAAGGTGGCCTTTTGTCATTCACAAACTAGGCTGACTTTCTGATCCTTATCTATTAGGAACCAGGTGGCTTCTGGTCAGTACTGAGGGAATACACGAGGAGGTCAACAATATCCAATAAGATAAATATTTTGTTTCTCAGAGAACTAGAAAATAGGATTGGTTGGAATGATTCTTAAAAAAGAACCAGAGGATTCAGATAGAAGGAAAGAAAGGCAAATATTTCAAACATAGGGTTTAATACAAGTCACAAAAATAAGAAAACATGAAGATATTGGCAGATGGTAAAGCAATGTTGGAAGCTTCATAATGATATGACAAAATCAGAGGAATTGAGATTATGAAAAGAGGGTGAGACTGTGCTGTAAAGAGGACGAAGAAGTTAGGATGTAGAAGTCAAATGTACGGAACAAGACATGACATGATTCTAATGAATAAACTGTGAGGGAAGTAAGGTTAAGAGGAGAGAGAGCGATGATTCATGGTTGTTATCAGAAGTACTTCAGTGGAGCCATGTTGTCTTCTACGAGCCTGGACACAGGATTAAAAAGGAATAACAATTGTGAGAGCTTGTTTTAAGTTCTCTAGAGAAGGTAAACTGGTGACAAAAATATATATTTAATTTCATGTCAAGGAAGTGGCTCACATAATTTTCTAAGCAGTTAACCCCGGTCTATTTCAAGTCCCTGAGTCAGATGTCAAGCTGAAGGCTTTTCCTGACTCTCCGAGCTGCTGTGCTGGCAAACCAAGAAACAGGAATACACTCCAGGCAGCAAAAGCAGATCAATCCAGTGAAACAAGCACAGGCTCATGGCTGCAGAGTTGACCACTCCAAGGTTAGCAGGCACTGTGGGAGCTGACTGATAGCCCCCAGGGTCAGCAGGAATTATGGTGTGTTGATGAGCCAGACGTGGTATCCAGACTAATAAGGAGGTGGTAAGCCTTCGGATAGAGTCTGCTTAAAGAGGAGTAGGCCATTTGTGAATGAGTGCTATTGAAAGTTTTGCTCTATCACCAGGCCCCATTGTTCATGTAAATAGTGCCCATCATTTAAGAGTTTAGTCTGTACAAGTCAACACTACTTGAATTGCAGTATGAAAAGCCAGACTATGCTTGCATAAATTTCCATTTCTCAATAGTGTTGTAAATTCTACACCATTGGCTAACTTAATGATACCATCAAGAGGGAATGGTTTATAATGTTGTCTATCATAAAATGATAATGATGTATATAAAGTGAACCAGAGACACATATAAATCACAGATATATGAATGGATTCAGGGCTCTCACTTAATAATGGGTCCAAGCTAAGGAAAAAATCATTCGTTTGACATGACCCTGCTTCAGGTTCACCCTCAGGAAGAGATCACTGAAGATATGCGAGCTGTAGCAAAGTGTGGTGAAGAATCCACACGGCGTCCAACTACCATAAAGAATAGCAACTGGGGTCTGAAAGGCTTGTCTTAAAAACAAGCAGCCATCTAAGTGAGGAGTCAACGAAGTCCACATGGAAGAAGGACACCAGTCTGTGTGATCCAAGGATTAGAAATGATAAAACGCAACTCCAAAGGAAGGGACTGGAGCACAGCTCAAATTCTGAACACCTGATTTGCAGAAGACTATGGATAACAGAAGCCCACACTCCATTTAAGGAGTCCCCAAACAGAATGGGCCTCTAGGGAGTCCCCTCTATCCATAGTCCAGTGATGTGAACAGTCTTGCTATCAGACAAAGATCACTGTATAATTAATTGTGTCAGATGCAGTCAGATTAAAATGTAATACCTTATCATTGCATCTCCTTTTTTTTACTAATTTTAAGGTTGTTAATATTTTTAATATTTTCTGCTTTCTTTTCAATTGAGCCTTTTCTATTTTGTTTTTGTCATTGTTTTGCTTGTTTATTTATTTGCTTACTTGCTTACTTCCTAATTGCACTTTGAATAATTTTCTATATTTTAAGTCCAGGATGGATAAATCTATAGAAACAGAAATGGATTCTAGCCCTCTATAAAGGTCCTTTGCCTCCCAGCTCTTTCCTCTATTTCCCTTGACTTTCCTCCTGTCCCAATATCATGCTCAGTCCCCACATGGATTTCAACAATTTCTTTGGTTACATTATCCTTCATCATGCCCTACCAGGCCTCCCACACCCTTCTCACTACCGATTTGGATCACTTGTTGTTCCCTTGTCCCTGGGTTTGTTAACACCACCACCTTTTCCCCCACCTCCCCCTCTTGTCAGACAGGGAAAGATATGGCAAAATAATAATTTATAAATTATCAAGGGTTCATGAGGGAGGGAAAGCGGGAAGGAGGGTAAAAACTGAGGAGCTGATGCCAGGGGCTTAGGTGGAGAGCAAGTGTTTTGAGAAATATGAGGGCAATCAATGTACAAATTTGCTTTACATAATTGATGTATGTGTGGATTGTGATAAGCATTGTATACTTTCATCAAAAACACAATAATCAATTTATAGTTACTTGACAAAAAAGAATTGGATTCATAATTACTTAGGGGCATGACATGAGAGTTTGGGGGGAAATGGAAATCAATGAATAAAGGACTATGAGAAGGAAGTGTTCAGATTGTGGGGATGATTGTACAACTCTTTTTTTAATCACTTTATTGGGGGCTCATACAACTCATCACAATCCATACATACATTAACTGTGTCAAACGCTTTTGTACATTTGTTGCCATCATCATTCTCAAAATATTTGTTCTCCACTTAAGCCCTTGGTATTAGCTCCTCATTTTCCCCCTCCTTCCCCACTCCCCCTCCCTCATGAACCCTTGATAATTTATAAATTATTATTATTTTGTCATGTCTTATACTGTCCGATGTCTCCCTTCACCTACTTTTCTGTTGTCTGTCCCCCAGGGAGGAGGTTATATGTAGATCCTTATAATCGGTTTCCCCTTTCTACCCCACCTTCCTTCCACCCTCTGATATCGCCACTCTCACCACTAGTCCTGAAGAGATCACCTATCCTAGATTCCCTGTGTTTCTAGTTCCTATCTGTACCCGTGCATATCCTCTGGTCTAGCCAGATTTGTAAGGTAGAATTTGGATCATGATAGTGGTAGGGAGGAAGCAGTTAAGAATTAGAGGAAAGTTGTATGTTTCATTGTTGCCACACTCACTGCATGCTGACTTGCTCGTCTCTTCCCCACAACCCTTCTGTAAGCGGTGTCCCATTATCTACAGATGGGCTTTGGGTCTTCACTCTTAATGTGAGTGAATAATTAAATTGTATGATATGTGAAGTAGATGCTAATAAACCTTTTTAAAAATCATCAGGAGTAGGCCACACCCTTAATGAAACTTCTTTTCAGTTGTATCAAAGCTGTGACCCACCCTAATCTTCCTGCAACTACTTGGATGCTCATTAAAGATCCCATCATAGAGTTGAGTATATTGCATTCGATCACATCATGGTAGAAGCCTTAACTGCCTAACTTCTGAGAATTCTAGCCCAGCCAAGTGTAGGGATACTTGTTTTAGAAGTAATCGTACTAGACAGTCTCAAGCAGTTGAATATTAAAGATATCTCAAATATCCAACTCTTGCAAGATGCTATTTTTCTCTATGGCTCCCACCGCATTTCTCCTTTGAGTATCTTCACTCACACCCCGCCGAGGTCCTGGAATTCCCTGAGACATCCCACAGAAAGTCACACGTTTTCAGGAACTGTCTCATGGAGCAGTGGCTGCTGTTCAGTCTAAAAGGTCAAGCAGAGGCAAACCACATGCAGAATCCAGAGCCAGAAGCCAAAAATATCCAAAAGTCATAAAAGGTCTTTTGCTTCTACCAAAGCTCAGTCAGGAAAAAGAGGTATGTATGACTTTCCAGGTGATGGAATACGTGTTAGAATTATGCAATGCTACCAGTATTTATACCCCATCCTAGGAGAGCAAAGGATGGTGTCTTAAGTCCCATCCTCTACTACAGTAGTCTTAAAAATGCCTGCAAGGAAACAAAAGGTGACTTGGTTCAAACATGCTCTGAAAAACCACAAAACTAAACTCACTGCCTTTGAGTCAATTCCAGTTCATATCAGCCCTTAAAAGAGTCTAGAGTTTCTGAGACTGTAACTCTTTATGCACATAGAAAGCCTCCTTTTTCTCCTGAGGAGCAGGATGGTTTGTGAACATTGGGGTTAGCAGGCTGAAACCAGGGCCCCCCACTCTGGTAAAGCCACGTCTTAATCCCACCCTGATCCTGTATCCTCTAAAATGGGTTTATAGCCACTGGCAAGTTCAGAATTATGACGGATAAGGCATCATGACTATAATGAGCCATATGAATTGTCTGCAACTCACCAAATTAACACAAAATGAGCTAACAGAACGATATGGTTTTTTAAAAAAATAACTTTAATATAAAAAACCAAAGGAAAATTGTAGGAACTGGTGGTTCAAAAGAAAGGCAACAATGGATGCCTGTGACGTCACGAGGAAAGTGATGGTTATATGATGAAGCACACAACGGTTTTCTAGTAGCAACTTCTATTCACACACATCCCCTCCCAAGGTCTTTCGCAGATCAGCAAAGTATAAGTTACTCTCATCATTCTGCAAATGAATACTCAAAATCTAGAGTTTACATGACTTGTCCAACACTAGCTAATCTCTTGATTTGAAGTCTGAAATCTTGGGGAGTTCAGGCCATCTATGCAGGGTAATGTTACGGTAGTATTCCAGTACTCAGGGACTGCGGATATCGGAGAGGGCCCTAAACATATTCAGAACAGGGGAACCTGCAAATGGTAGTGCCTCATGTCCTTTATAGGTTCTTGATTCCATAATTCATTTCATGAGTATTAATTAACCTTTGTAATGATCTCCTAGCAGGTAAACAGCTTCAGTCTCTACACTATTCAATCTATCCTTAATCCTGCTGCTGCTGAACTATGGTAGCTGGTATCTCTTCTTTGATTCAAAGTTCCATTTCTCCTCTCCTCACGAGTCTAAGTGCAAGGCCAGCAGGTCCCACAGAGCCTCACCCTGCGGCCTCTGCACTCATTCCCTCGGGCGTTTGCTCCAGCCGCTCCCTGTCCTAGAGCGTTTGCTCCAGCTGCTCCCTGTCCTAGAACAGCTTCCCTTGATCAGAGTCACACAGCTCACTCCCTCTCCCCCCTCAGACTGTCCTGGCTACTCTATTTAACATAAAAACCAACCGTTCTTTTATATGCAATAAATTTTATTTCCTGCACAGAATTTAATGGGAATGAGGGGGAAAGGGAGGGGAGTCAACTTTTAATTCAACAATCTTTGAAGAGAAAATTTCATAAGATACTTTTCATAGTTAGTAACTTGGCATTAAACATATATTTTAGGGGAAGAAAAATGAAATGAAAAATACCGTCTGCCATTTCACCGTCTGCTGAGATTGAAATGATGTCGCTAACCGTTGGAAAGCATATTTCAGATGAGCAGACTTCCTTGGTATTCTATGAGATTTCCCTCTCCCATTTGAACAGACATCAATAACATTGAAGTGTCTGTCCTCGTAGTGTCTTTACAATTTAGCACTTGTAAAAAATGAGACTTTCTAGCTCATTAATTTGCTTACAAAAATAGAGCCCAGAACTAGTTAGTCCTGAAGAGCAACTACTCTACTTCCATCGTCTAATAACTATTTCCTTGCCTCGGCTTCAGCCTAAGCCGGTGAAAGAATCACCACAGAGACATCTCTCCCCCCTCCTGGACTTCTCAAGAGAACTGGCTATGAAGACAGTCAACAGTGTGGCAGGTGCTGGTTATTCCTTCTAAAAAGGGCAGAAACCGGGGGTTGCCAATCTGGTTCCAACTTAAACTGACCCTCAAGGAGAGAGTAGACTGCCCCATGGGGTGTCCAAAAGTGCAAATCTCGCAGGAAACTGTTTGCCACCGCTTTGCCTCGTGTAGAAAGCTGAGTGCTTATCCTCTGTGGCACCGGGTCTCCTTGGAAATGAAGGAGGGCATCATTATTCAACCAAAGAGCAAGGTGATCTCAGCCAGGACAAAACGGCTAGAAATAGGAGAGAGCGTGCACGCAGGCTCTGTGGTGGGGCAGATGTGATACGTGGGAGGAGGTTTGAATCCATCACTCATACCTTGGAGCCAAGATGAAGCAGTCCACGTCCATAAAGATCACAGCCTTGGAAATCACAGGGGGCAGTTCTCGTCTTTCCCATGGGTTGTCCTGAATAGGAATCGATTTAGTGGCAATGAGTTGGGGGTATTTTTGTTGTTAGATAATATTTTGGCAATATTATATCAAACGGTGGCCCCCTCATTACACATCCATAGAAATGGTCTGAAGGCACTTTTATAAAGGATGCACAAGACCCCTTTAAAGTGTTACAAAGCAGTGATAGGGCTTGGAGGACTAAGGCCCATTTGATCAAGTCATGGCATTTTCCACAGCCTGATGCACATGCAAAAGATGGCTAATGAATAAGGCAAAACAAAGAGTAATTGATAAACTGAACTGCGGTGCTCCAAAGAATACTGATTGATTCCAGAAACACAAACAACTGCCGTGGAAGAACTGCAGCCAGGATGTCGCTAAGAAGCCGGGAGACCTCGTGGGATCTACTTAGGTCAGGCTATCAGAGCGGCCAGTCCTTGGGGGCTCTGGTGAAATAGAAGGCCCAAAAAAGGAGGAAGGCCTCAATGAGACAGGCTGGTGCAGAGGCCGCAAAAATTGGCGCACATATCGCAATGCTTGTGAAGCCAGCACAGGCCTCGGGCAGTGTTTCTGTCTGATGTGAATATGACCACGGAGTTGGAGCTGACTCAATAGGACTGGACAGCAAAGACATTGAGACAAAAAGACCCGCCGCTGTTTAAATGCGCTATAAAACGTGATATTCTCACTCTCCGCTAAAATGACGAGGAGCAGAGGGTTCACTGATACTAATAACTGGAAGCTTTCTCTTGCAATTCACTCTTAACAGCACCTATTATCTCTCAGCATAAAGTGCAAATGTTCTTCTTATCATGACATTAACCTCCCAAACTATTTCTCTGCCAACGACCCAGTTTCCCCTCTCCCACCTCCCTAAGAATCATAGACTAGGCGGGATGCTGTCCCCAAGTTCATTTCCAGTTATAAAACCTTAGCCTTTGACATGGGTGTCCCACATAGTTATCATAAACTAACTGAAATGTTGATAGGCATCCACCCAAGATGCCTCTAAAGAAAGACGTGAGAATTAACTTTCCAAGGTCACTGCCACTGAGCACGCTGGGAGCAGTGTGACTGACCGCCGTCTCCATGAGAAGGGACTCAGCAGCACCTGGGTGTTTGCTTTCTGAGCCTTTGATCAGGGGGCTTTTGCCAATCCTAATGAAGATCCCCCAGTTTTAATTTCCAATGGCCTGCTAGCCTTCCCAGTCCACGTCAAAGGTCACTACCTTATAGACTATCATCCTGGGATAGTAAACAAAATGGGGGTTGACATAATCTGTCCCCCTATGATATTTTGCATGTTTCCTTGTAACAAACACATGCCTCTGTTTCCAGAATTAATTGGTCACTAATAAGAGCTTGACCTTCAAATTGAATTTCCTGAATTTTTTTTGTTTCCTGGTTAAACAGAAACTAACTCGGATGAACTCACTGAGACCTTGGTGTGACAACGACGGGAAATGGTGACTTCACCTGACTATCAGACCCAGTCAGTTACATGGGACTCAGAACCAGGAGTTCTGGCAGTATCCCAAGCCCTGAGCCCTAGAGTTTCCCAAGATACATACTGGTAAAATGTATTGAATAGAGTCAGAAGCTTTGCTTTGAAATGTTAATTTCTGGAAACTATTAGTTGGATTAATTACATCAAAGCCTTTTTATCCCTCCCCACTGTGACCAACACTTGAACGTATGAAATACAAAGACCTGAAAATTCATGTCTCCTGATAGAAGAAGTGCCCTTCTCACAAGTCCTTATTCCTTGAACACAGTTCTAGTTTGGCATGTTGTCTGTGGGCTAACATCTCGTGAGAGGCTGAGCTTGTTGAGGACTGTGTTAGACAGGGTTGTCTCAAACCAGACCACTTATGATTTTAGATAGATCGATAGATATAGATACAGCAAAAAGGAATATAATAGCTAATTAGTCCACACAGCAGCACAGAGGGCTCAGTTCAACTCGCTTCCATGGAACAGTTAATATACTGGAAGTCCCTCAACTCACGAGGGCTATAGAGATCATGGTCAAGGAAGCAGACGGCTGCGTCTTCCACAGAGCAATGCAGGTAGCTGCGTCTTCCACAGAGCAATGCAGGTAGTCCAGCCAGAGGCAGCAAACAGCAGGGTAGGTCACCAACAGTCAACCATATGACAGGATCTGACAATCCCCAACTCAAGCAACATATATACCAGCAGTGTGGTGAAGCATGTCTCAAAGGGTCCTCAAGCTCTAGTGACATGTTTCATAGGTTGGGTGACCTTTAGGTAGTGTAGCTCACAAGTTGAGACAGAACTAGCTAAAGCGACCTTACACTGGTCTAATCACCAGAAAGAAAGAAAGAGAGAGAGAGAGGCGGGACTTGTCAAGCCATTTATCAATTTGCCCTGCAATCAAACTGCGACCTCATTAATCCCACATGTTCCTATTGGCCAGGTTGGCACAATAAACTGACCTATCACAAGGACCAAGGGGATAGTTTAGTTATCTTTGTACTTACAGATTCATATCCAAAGGTACTCAGCAAGAGTTTAATGAGTGAAACTGGCCATTGAACCTGACACAGGAAATATCATTTGCTTCCTTTAATGGAACAAGAACTCTCTGGGTTAAAACTGACCATTCCCTAAGAGCTTGCTGCATGCCAGGCATTGAGTATGGTTTATCTTATGGGATCCTCATAATACCCCAAGGGCTTGGGGGCAGCGCACAGGATTAGAACAGTTAAAAGATTTAGCTGAGATCTCACCAGTCAGAAGTAGCAAAGCCATGATTTGAAAACAAGACTTTGTACCAAGGCCACACACATAAACAATACGTCACACACACACACACACTGCCTAATTATGGCTATCTTGTGGTCTTAGACAATTCGTTATTTTTAATAAACTGCAGATTATGTAAGAGAATTGGACCAACTGTACTCTAAGGCCTCCTCTAATTCTGATATTCTATAATCTTCTCAAATGAAATCAAGGAAGAAGTAAATAATCTCACCCAAGAGTATAGAAGCAGTAAGGGGCAGAGGGAGCCCACGAGCATGACTATTTTTCAGGGAGGAAATTGAAGTTCTATTACTTTCCCTAATGGCACAATTAACCAGAGCCCAAGTGCAGTTTTGAGCACAGGCTAACTACTTCTGGAGACATGATATTAGATAGCATAGTCTCCAATTTCCTCCGTGGGAAATAGGCATTAAGATAGTGCCACCCGTAGAGAGCTTTCTGTAAGGATAAAGTGCGTTGTCTTAGAGCACGGTGCTACCTGCTACAGGTGAGTGGGCATATGTTGTTGTTATTATTGTTAGAAAACGTTGAGTCAGTTTTCAACTCATAGTGACCCAGTGGGCCAGAGTCAAACTGCTGCTCGTGGCATTCCAGGATATGGTCTCTGTAAAAGCACATATTCAGCTTTTTCCCGCCTGTGCAGCCATCCAATGGGGTTGGAACTGTCCACCTTTAAATGAGCAGCCATGTGTTCAACCATCGTGCAGAGTCAGAGCTTCAAACAATCGCTACTAGAAATGTCCCCATGCCCATCTCTTCTTCACGTGTCCTACAGGACTAGCGTGTGTGCGGCTATTACACTGGCCATTTTCCCACTGACATTTCAAATGCCAGCAGGGTCACTGTTAGGGACAGTTGTCGGCAGTGCTTTCATGGGAGACCTGCTAAAGGAGAAACACTCGGGGGTCCTTTAGAAAACTGGCCAGTGGAAACCACAAGACTGGAAGCAGTCTCATCCCGTTGAAAGGTCAACACCCTCTATGGGAATGGAAACTAAACTCAAGCCTGCTGGTGACACGGAGATGGAACAGGGCCAGGGGGTGCTGTCTCCTGGTAGATGTGGACTCACTGGGGGTTGGAGCAGGTTCGTTAGCAATGAACAGCCTTAGCAATCCTACGAACTGAAAAGATATCCAGGAGACTATGGTTTAAGATCTGGACAGGGCTGGGGGCACTTTCGCCATCATTCCACCTCCCCGACTATGTGTTTCCTTGAAAGGGTGTTATCTAAGAGACAAAACAGTTCTAATGGGTCACCATCCCATGGGTTTTGAAATGGGGAAGAAAACAAAATTCATATTTTATATTGAGTTTTTGATTACTCAGCAAGTGATCCCTGTCTCCTACTTCCCCAGCTACATTTGGCAATGCCTGGAGCAATTTTTGGTTAGCATCACTGGGAGGGATGTGTTGGCATCTACTGAATAAAGGCTAGAATGCTGCCAGGCATTATGAAATGCACAGGACAGATCTACCACAACAAAGTGTTAGTCGTCAAAAATGTCAAGAAGCCTTGATTTCAAAGATGTGGAAAAAGTGAGTTTACAAAGACAGACAGACCATAGGAAGGAAAACCATTCATGTGACTATTGATGAACTTTAGGAAGAGAATGATGGAGATGAGAATGGCTACTCTGATGATAGACAACAGACAAGGGGGTAAACGGAGACATCGGATAGTGCAAGACATGGAAAAACGACAATAATTTATAAATTATCCTCGGTTCATGAAGGAGGGAGGAGAAGGGAGGGGAAAAATGAGGAGCGGATACCAAGGGTTCAATAGAAAGGAAATGCTTTGAAAATGATGAGGGCAACATATGTACAAATGTTTGAAACAATGGATGGATGGATGGATGGATTGTGATCAGGGTTGTATGAGCCCCCAATAAAATGATTTAAAAAAAGAACGGAGCTGAAAATGAAGGAAATAGATGTGTAAGGAGGCTATTAATAAAATGGATAGAGCATGGCCAGGTGAGTAGTTAGCTATAGAGAATAAGGAACAAAGAGCATTACATGAGGCTCTGATATCTGGAGACCCCATTCTATGAGGGGAGGGGCTTAGCCTCTGTGGAAGCCGTCTTACTGTGGGAGAGAAAGCACTGTGTGGAGGTTCCTCACTACTGTACCAGGCCTGCAACGTTCACACCTTGTCACTTGATCTCTCTGTACCCAATGGCATTTCCTCTAAAGGGCTAAGACCTTCTGCTCTTTCTCAGTCTGGATTCACTTTCTGTTTTATACAATCATTGTTACTGTGTGTTCCTTTCTGTTCTGCTCAGTTTTGTCCTTTGGGGGCATGCATTTCCATACAGGGAAGCCAACATGGACGGATTTATGAAGACAGCAGCTGAAATAATACACGGGAGCCCGGAACATCGATGACGAGAAGGAGGAGGAACATGTTCCAGAGTTGATCGTGGTAATAACACAACCTTTCTTAACATGATTAACTGTTGAATTTTATGATGGGTTCGTTTTTTTTAAATAATCATTTAATTGTGGGCTTGTACATCTCTTACCAAAATCCATCCTTCCATCCATTGTGTCAAGCACATTTGTACATTTGTTGCCATCATCATTCTCAAAACATTTGCTTTCTAATTGAGCCTTTGGTATCAGCTCCTCTTTTTTCTACTCCCTTCCCATTCCCCCCTCCCCAATGAACCCTTGATAATTTATAAATTATTATTACTTTGTCATGTCTTATACTGTCCGCCGTCTCCCTCCCTCCACCCACTTTTCATTATAGCTCGTTAAAATAATTTTTTTACAAAAGAAAGTATTGCATTGAACCCAAAAATAGTTATGGAAAAATTCCATTATCTCTTCAATGCCATTTCCCAAACCTTTTTGAAGCCCCCTCTATAAATTCTGCCCTATTTGAGGCACAAACCCAGCACAACTTAACAGCTAGAAAAAACTCCCTGAATTTAGAAATCTTAAGATTTATTGGCAACGGAGTTTTCTGCCTCACCTAACGTTGAGTGAGGCATTAGGCAAGGTGGCGGTATCAAAGGTCTCATCTACATGGCTGGCAGCTGGTACTGACGACCAGCAGGGAGCTCTATAGGCTAGGAGCCTCAACTTTCCCTCAAGGAAGGGACTTTTGAGTCTTATCAAGTGATTTGTGGCTGAGTTACAAGAAAAAGCATTTCCAGGAGACAAAACCCAGTTCACAGGACTTATTTAACCCCTGCCTCATCATGTTTGTCCAGGTCCTATCGATCAAAGATAACCACATGACCCAGGCAGAGTCAATGTGAGAGGAACAGTATACAGGCATGAATGCTGACAGGGATGGTTCACTGGAGACCATTGAAGCGACCGTCTATCACAAACCCTTAAAACCTTTTATCTGTATCTCCCTGCATATTCCCCACATTTATTTGCTTATGGTACCATCTCTTCAAGGGCCCAGACTGCGTTATATTTATCAATTCCCCACCACAGTATTTGGAACATAATAGGTGTTCTATAAATATTCCGTGAATTTTAAAAAGGGCCAGAGGAAGCCAGAAAGAATAGAGAGAGGGAGAGGCAGGCCGGGATAACCCAGCGTTTATTTCTGGAGCAGGACAATAGGACAAGCGATTTGGCTCTCTTTTTGTTTTGTTTGCCAAAAGGTAAAAATCTCAGTTAGTGTCTCAAACCACCCTAGTGCTCCAAAGATATCTTGCTCAAAATATGAGTGAGAAAATATTGGCCCAACTGTGATTCAGACTACCAACCACCAAAAGTTGTCGGAGGCTCAACACACACAGTCCCAGTGCGAGAGCCAAGAAAATTCCTGCTCGGAGAAGGATTTCTTTTCAGACTAAATCTAGCTCCTGGAACTCACGCTCTGTTGTCAGCCAAAGTCTGCCCATGGAGAAAACATCCGAAGGCTGCGTCAACAATGAATCAGATCTGAAGGGTCTGATTTATCATTTCAAATGGAAATGTCACTTCATCTCACACTCCATCTTTCCTCTTCATCTCTACTTGGAAAACACAGTCACCCTACTCCCCATTTCTAAGTGCTTCACACCTGGTGTGGCAGCCAAACCTTCTTCCCAATTCTAACGATAACATCTTGGCTGTAACTCCATTCTAATTGAACTTCCACACACTATATCATTCTGAGGGACCCACGGGCATCTCCATCTTCAAGTCTAAAACCCAAACCATCACACACACACACGCACATGCACACCCCACATAAACACATCACCCAAACTAGCTCTCCTTCTCATTTACTAAACATACTCAGGAGCATATAAACATCTCCCATATTATTCTAGTCCTCATGCAATTAGCCATCATAGCTTTCACCATTTTTACACCTCCATCTCTTCCAAGAGTGGTTACAACACCTGAAACAACATGTGTGTTTTTTTGCCTTAATCTTGTACCTTATACCGCTTCTCCGGTGCAGTAGACAGGGTAATTATGCTAAAATTAAACCTCTTCCAATTATAAGTTGCTTTAAATTTTTCAACGATTTTCTAAATCCCACGGGGTTCCATCTAAATGCCTGTAAGCCTCGCTAGTTGCTCGTGCTTTGTCTCTTCCCACCTCAGCTGTACCTTTTACTTGACTCTCCCATCTGAACTTCCTGCTGCTCCAGAGTTCTGAGCCTTCTGAAAATGCCCTCAGTGGGCAAGAGGTTGCCTTCCCTACCGACTGCCTGACTCATGCGCATCCTTCAAGGTAAAGATTCAACCTTAGGCGCACAGGCCCTCTCCTTAGACTTCGTGCTGTGTCTTCTTAGCACTACATATTTTCCACCAGTTAGTTGTGCACCCCTGCTCGGCTGCATGGTTGACCAGGCTGGCCATCTCAACCTGGCTGTGTGATCTCTGGGGCCTGAGATATTTCACGGTCCTCTGTGCGTCTCCAGAGTTGTGATCCACCATGGGGTCAGTAGAAAATCAACTCTGTTTTGCTGAAAGCCCACCCTTGTCTGGCACAGAAGTTTAGATGATGCAGAACCAGGGGTAGTTGTTAAAGTTTAACAAATGGGAAAAGTGCTCACTCACCCTGTGAAAGGCTTCTCTGCCTGAAGCAGAAACATCACAGGCAGAGGCCCCGCTGCTGTACTTTCTTCAGGTGCAGCTCCACACGCTAAGTAACTATTTCCTGAAGACAGATGAGAAGGCTCTGAATTAGAAATGCGTGTGCTTTAACCTTTCAGTGACGTCACCCTCTCCAGGGCTGAGGCTTGAGTATGTCTACTTAAAACCCATCTCAGTGTCTTTCCCACATCACACGTTCATGCTCGGGGCAAGTGTCTGCCTTGCGGTCCTTCTTGCACATCACTTCCTTTGGGTCTTCATGACTCTACCATCACACCTTGCCTCGAGCAGGAAGACTCCTTGTGGTCTTCCAAGACCGGTGCAGGCATTCTTGTATGAGGGATGCCCTTCCTTAACTTTAAAAGCAGACTTAAGTGTTCCTTCCACTGTGCGTACCTACCAATCATATTGCCTAGGTGTATGTGTCTCTCTGTCTTCTCGATGAAGCTATGAGTTCTGTGAGGCTAAGAACAGGGTCCTGTTCATCTTTAGATCTCCGTTTCTTTGTGTGATGCCCATAGTATAGGAAAGGAGTCCTGGGCTGCTGAAGGCTAGGCTTAGGCTACTGACCACAATGTTGGTGCTTCAAACCCAATAGTCATTTCTCAGGAGGGAGATGAGGGTGTCTGCTTCCATAAAGATGTATATTCTCAGAAACCCTATGTAGGGTCGATATGAGTTAGAATCAACTCATCATCAGTGTTTGTTTGTTTTTAGTAGCCTAGTAAAAGTTACTTTGAATTAATGCATATATTAATTTGAAAATAAATAATTTGACAAATGATTATCTCAAGAGCAGAGGAAAGAGTTCTAATACATGCAAATGTTGGATATTAGAACCCCCAAATAAATTAATATTAGCAGTAATATATTTATAAGTATACTCATGTTAAACTTATTCACTGAAGTTATCATTATTGGGATTGAGCAGAGACTCTTTTTTTCTCTCCAGTGGACTTTTAATGATGGTAAAGTTAATAAAAACTGAAATTCATAATCCTAAATTTTAAGCTCAGTTCTGCAACTCTGACTAGGAGCAAAATATTTAACCTCTAAGCATCAATATTTCTTCCCCAGTAGGATGAGTGTATAAGGTTTCATATTCTCTAAGTTTCTTTTAACATCTTGTTCCAAACATCTATAAACCCATGATCCTACTGTTCTCTCCACCCACTGAATTTCCCACCACATAGCCCACATGTCCCGGCCTTTAGCAATCTCTCATCACTTTCTGCATACACCTCCTCTTATTCTCCCCATTTGTGTCTGCTCCATCTGCTTGATTAGCTATATCTCAGATCCCACTCGCCCTTGTCCACCAGAACCATGGGACCACAGAATTCTCTCAAAATAACCTCCCACATCATGCCCAATGAGCTGTCTTCCCACCCTCCTGCAAAAAGTGTCTCAAGCTGGTTCCTCCCAGAAACTCAGATTCATCTGTGCTACTCTCTAAACACACACATATATGTATACGTATACATATACGTATGTGTGTATGAGAATAATGGTAGCAATTCTCAATAGTGCTTCCTAATTTTTTTTGAGTACTGTGTGCATCTACCACCTCACTTAATTTTCTCAATAATGCTTTAAAATAACTGGTGTTATTCACCATAATACTGGTACTAGTTGTTATTGATCATAATTTTACAAGAAACTGAGGTTCAGAGTATGCAATTTGACATTGAACTGAGTTTCCCAGAAACATAAAGTTAAGTAACAGGAGAGTCAGAATTTGTTCTCCGGTCTCCCGACTCCAGTTTTTGAATGTCTTGATTCTTTATGTCTCTCATCTTGGAGCTTAAACACATAGAACTCAACATGCTTCCCTGATTACTCCAGTCATTTCTACCGGACTACTCACCTGAAGCTTGGTGGTTTGAACCACTGCGTGGAACCACAATGTGATATTCTTTTTAATAAAAATCCCACCTAAAAAAAACAGATTAATGCAATACTGGCAGCACATGGACGCCCCACAACAAATCTAGAGCTGCTTCAAATACTGTCTATACTCGAGTATAAGCTGAGGTTTCCAGCACATTTTTAATGCAGTTTTTGTGGTAAAATTAGGTGCCTTGGCCGATATTCGGATCGGCTTATACTCGAGTATAAATGCTGACTAATTATTTGGCAGTATCAAGGTAATCCCAATATGAAAAACACAAAAATAGTTTAACAGCCAATCTCTACAAGATAGCAATGTTGATTCTAACTTTAGGGATTTGTACATCTATATCTACTGTGTTGAATGTCCTTTCCTACCCACTCTTCCTTATCTGAAAAATATCTATTCACCCTTGAAGACTCACATCAAATTCAAGTTTATATATATTTCCCCCAAATAGCCTAACCACTTTTGGGGCTCCAATTGCTTCTATGTCTCCCTCTAGCATAACCCTTTCAGCCTGCTCTATGATTGTCTACTTTTATGTCTTTCTCCTCACTACACCATGTTCTCCTTCGGAGCAGGCGACTTATTAATATTCCACTTTCTTTTCCCCTATGTGACTTGAGCATGTACATCACATAAGGTACTTTGAACATCTTTGTGAATGAGCAAATGAACTAATCAACAAATATTCCAAGTAGACTCCATCCAAGAGTTGATGTATCTCTTTGTCTCTCCAGCATGATGGGAGGTTAGGCTCCAAAGCTTGTATATTTGCACAGAGGAACATATGTCTCCCAAGAGTTCCAGAATTTCTAACTTGTCCTTTTCTATGTGTGCTAGTCTGAGTAGACTAGATAAACAAATCTATAGACACTCATGTATATAGGAAAGAACTTTATATACAAGAGCAATTTTACATTAAAAAAACACCCCGTCCCAATCCAGATCAAGTCCCTAAGTCCGATATTAGCCAATATTTCCAATACCCATCTATAAAGTCCTCTTCAGACTCACAAAGCACATGCAATGATGCCGAGCGCAGGAAGGCATCTCAGCACTGGCAGGAGTCTCCATGTGGCTTCTCCACAGGGATGTCTCACAGGGAGTGAACCAAGAGAGAGAGAAGTCTCTGAAATCATTGACCCGTTCAAAATGCATCACTGTGGTGCATAGAAGAGCATAAAACACAGAAGTAAATCAGAGGATTTCAAAAAATTAAAGTTAGCCAAGGAGTAGAAGATTCAGAAAGGACCAAGTTAGAGGGAAGACCTTTCCAACCTTTTTCCTAGTAAAGTGTTCAACAGTTATCAGAAGCACCACTCTAGTGAAAGTCATGTAGTAGGAATAAATCCATGAATAAAATAATTTAATAATCAGAGGAGATGCATGAGATTCTGTGGGGTAAGCTCTTTTCTAATTATTTTTTTCTAAAACTTCCATTTAAAGAACTATTCAGAAATTTAAAGAAAAAAGACATTAAAGAGTTGGCTCCAACAGTGTCTGTCAGTCTCTTATTCAGGAGAAGTGGAAAGAAGCTGTGAACTCTGAAAGTATAGAAACTGCACAGGGTTGGCCCCGATTGGTTGGATGTGCCACCTCTTAGGGAAGAGGCAGTAGCTCAAGCACATGAGTAGCTTCCTCAGGGTCTGGAACTTGGACACTCTTTCAAGTCATTGACACTGTCATACTGATTTGATAGCGTGGTTGCCAGAAAGAAACCATGCAATGTTACAAACCCCCAAGCCAAACCCATGATCATTGAGTCAATTCCGGCTCACGGCAACCTCATGTGCTACAGAGTAAAATTGTCCCTTGGGGTTTTTCGTAACTGTAATCTTTACAGAAGCAGACGGCCAGGCAGAAGCAGATGTGCTGCACACAGTGACAAGGAGCTGCATCTGGGAATGCCTTTCTGTTGTTGCATCTTAGCCAGACCTTTACTTTTTTTTTGTCTCCAAACTGAGATGAAGGAAAAGAGAAGAGCAAGTGGCTGTGTGACCCCCTTGAGGTGGGCCCGGAAGGGTGTAGCATGGCCATTGAACCTGTGGTGATCAAGACGGTCTTGCTACCGAATCCCTGGGCCGAGTAACTTCCAGAGCTCCAGCTCTTCAAGGGGCTGCAGCCTACTTCTGGCAGAAGAAAAGAAAAGGACTTGGCTGAGTCAGTGAGCCTCTCAGTGTCTGCCCTTCTGGATGGACTCAAAGTATTCCTGAAGGGATGTACAAAAGTTTCCCACTCTCTGCCTCTACCTGGCAAGGCTACTTACTGGGCCCGGGGCTGAGGATTTGTACCAGGTGTGCTTCACCACCCAGGTTTAATCAATACCTTCCCTTCAGCTCCTCCTTCCTTCCAGAGAGTTTCCCTGGTCAGAGTTGAACAAGACTCAGCTGTGTGTCTTGACTTTCTTGGCCCCCGGAGAAAAAGGGGTTTTGTTTTTGTTTGTTTTGCTCTCCTCCTCGCTTCCTTTCCTGCCTTGAAAAGTGTCTGGTAAGAGATACTCTGGACAGTCCTTTAGCGTCCAGCCTATGGTGCCAGAGGCCATTCTAGACAGGAAGACTTTTGCAGGGCTCCCACCCCAGCCTTCTCACAGGAGCAGCTGTAACACTAGGAGAATTGTCACCTTGTCCCACGTGTCCTTAGTCCTTCATCAGTCAGGTAACCCACTGCCAGGCTAGTTCTAAGTTCCTACCTTCCCCATCACCTGCCAGGGGCCAGAGCCTGGCCTGTGCTTTGGGAGCCACTATCCTCCATCCTGCCAGGTTCTTTGCAACTGTGTCTCAATCAGGTCCTTCCTGTGAACCTGAGCCTTCTTTTCACCCCTGCCCCAAACTCCTCAAACTGCATGTTAGTTAAAATCTATTGTGCCAACCTGGCTGATAAACACATGTGGGGTTAATTGAAGGGCAGAGAGATAAATGGCTTGTTGAGTCTCTTGATTTCTGAAGGTTGGACCAGGGTGTAGCTGCCTTAGCCAGTTCCCTGCTTCAGCTGGCAAGGCTCACTTCCTGCAAGACATCTCCAAGGAGAAGCCACATGGATCTACCCCGATGCAGCCCTGGGTGCTGGAGCACCCGTGTGGAGACCCCTGGTAGCACTGAGATGCTTACACATTCACTGACTTGGCTTTCCTCCTGCAGTCAGCATCATGTGTGTGTCTTGTGAGATGGAAGAGGACTTTGTGGATTGGTGTCAGACACATGCGTTAATGTTGGACTTGTGGTCTTGGGGAGCACTGGGTTGGGATGTTTTCCTGATGTGCACTTAACCTTTATATAAAACTTTCTCAAATACATGAGTTTCTGTAGATTTGCTTCTCTAAAGTACCCAGACTAACACACTGAATGACAATTTTCTACTCTGAGAAGAGGGGTCAAGTGGCAAGGACCCATGCCCCACCCACCATGTATCACCTGTCACTTCCACTAGGCAAAACTCCACAGGCCAGCCTGCCACTTTCCTCCATTCTTAACCCTAGACATTTTATATGTATAAATACATATATATATAGCAATATGTACTTCCCTATACTTCCTTATGAATATATAAGGAGAGTTCAAAAAGTTAATAGAAAAATTCCATTAATGTGGTAGTTACATAATTTCATGTCAACTTGATAAATAAATGTAGGGCTGGAGTCTAGCCTGTCGGTCAGATCACAACCTGATGATGCCTCCTAGTGGGCGTGGCATTCTCATGAGGATTCTGAGAACTTCCTCTCTCTCAGCTTCACCTTCCTTCGGAGGAAATGCTCAAAGAGCTGAAGGAGCCATGTGGAGATCTGCACCAGCACTGAGAATCATCTACTGCCACTGGATCCACAAGACTTCACCCACCGGCCTGCAATCTTCCTGCATTCAGCACCATTGTGAGTCGGTACATGAGTCTGAAGAGGAATTTTTGTACTAGTATTGGACATATGGGCTAATATCAGACTTAGGGACTTGATCTGGACTGGGCAAGCATATTTTCTCAATATACAATTGCTCTTTGGGATAAAGTTCTGTCTTACACATACACACGTGTCTCTGGATTTGTTTCTCTAGTCAACCAGACTGACACAATTATCTTTTTGTTGTGGTTAGGTATCATCAAATTGATGTCAACTGCAGTGACCTTGTGTATAACAGAATGAAACACTGCCTTGTCCTGCACAATCCTCACAATCACTGCTGTGCTGGTGGCCTTTGTTACAGCTGCCATGTCCATCCATCTCCTTGACAGTCTCCTGCTTGTTCACTGACCCTCTACTTCACCAATCACAATGTCCTTCAGGGGCTGGTCCCTCCTGATAGCATGTCCAAACTATGTGACACTCAGACTCTCCAACCTTCCTTCTAAGGAGAAATCTGGATGCCCTGCTTCCAAAACAGATTTATTGGTTCTTCTGTAGCCCACAAATATTTTTTTTTCATTTTCAATTTTCTCTTTATAACAAAAAGACTCCTATAAAAGTTGGCCATACAATATAGGTACCACAGAGACCCACAGAACAAGGATGAAACTTATTTTAAGATACAAACCTACAAGATATCTTTAAATATTGTATTTACATATGTGCGTGTATGTACTGTATATACTTGAGTATAAGCCGATCCGAATATCAGCCGAGGCACCTAATTTTACCACAAAAACTGCATTAAAAATGTGCTGGAAACCTCAGCTTATACTCGAGTATAGACAGTATTTGAAGCAGCTCTAGATTTGTTGTGGGGTGTCCATATGCTGCTAGTATTGCATTAATCTGTTTTTTTAGGTGGGATTTTTATTAAAAAGAATATCACATTGTGGTTCCACGCAGTGGTTCAAACCACCAAGCTTCAGGTGAGTAGTCCGGTAGAAATGACTGGAGTAGTCAGGGACATTTGCAACAGTATTATTTGTTGTGAGCTGCTCTCGGATGACACGTGTGTAGAGTAGATCTACTCCTTTAAGCTTTCAAGTCTGTGATTGTTAGGATCAGCAAGTCTGTCTTCAAAGGCACCTCTGGGTGCTGATCCGCCCTACCACCCACCCTGCTCCTCCAAATTAGGTGTGGTTATCGCTCTTCTCAGCTCAGGAGTGTATGCTCCTTGCTTCTTTTGTATTCTGTCTAATCATTTCTTCTACTCTAAATTGTATTACTTTCTCAATTAATAATATTTCCCTGATCCTCCCTGTGGTCCAGAGCCCCATTCTGATTCTGGCCCTATTCTCTTCCTAGTTTTTTTATTTTCCCCCAGTGGGAGGATTTAATCATAGCACAGCCAACCAACAGAAAGTTCCTGATGAAAACGATAGGCTTTGGGATGCAGGCAAAAATTCTGCATTCCCTTCAGGACCTTCTAGTCTGATTTAAAAAACAATCTATACGTTAATTCTCAGGTGCTACCAAGAAGGTTCCGACTGTCAGTGACACAATATTCAACAGAACAAAACACTGTGTGGCTCTAGGCCACCCTCACCATCATTGCAATGTTTGAGTCCAGAGTTGCAGCCCCTGTATCAGTCCATCTCATTGAGAGTCTTCCTCTTTTTGCTAAGCTTCCTTTTTACCCAGCATGATGTCCTTTTCCTGGGACTGGTGCCTCCTGATAACATTTAATTTGAGATTAATATAGGGAAGAGGAAGAGTTTGCCTGTTGTAATCAATACTAGAAATATAACATAACTTAAGTTTTAGTTTGATAAAAATCAAATGTGGTAGTTACATAATCTGTTGTCCGTTTGAGACTTACAAGTGAAAGGGCAGAGTTTACCTGTCAATCAGGTCGCAGCTTGATGATCTCATTTGGAGGCACTAAGGAGATAAATAACTCACAGGAGGCAGGTCACTCGCTCAGTCCCTGGGAGACATTGCAGCTGACAAGACAAATGGAGCTAGGCTTGGGCCCTGGATCACTGAGATTCTTATACCACTGCTCGATTCACAAGATTTTCCACCCACTGGCCTGTGATCTTCCTGCATTTAGCGTCATTTCACGTGTTGCATTACTCTGAAGAGGAATTTATAGGTTGGTATAGGACATATGGACTAATATCGGACTTACGGACTTGATCTGGACTGGGCTGGGATGTTTTCTCAATATTCAATTGCTCTTGTATATAAAGCTCTTTCTTATACACATATGAGTTTCCCTGGATTTGTTTCTTTAGGCTACCCAGACTAACACGTCCAAAATGTAACAATAGCCCACTCCCTTGCAGTAAAATTACTTTTAAGGCGAATAAGCAGAGATGTTCTAATTCAGGAAGGAAGCTAGCAAGATCATTAAGAGAAGTCGCCAGACAGGAAGCACTCCCAGCCAGAAGCCTCAGCCTCACTGGTAGTGCTCTGGTAAAGCCTGGCACAGATGTATCACCCCAATTTACATAAACAGGGAGCAGAAAGCTTCAGGGGATGGGGCTCCAATGGCCCCAGGAGAAATGCAGGTATTGATAATCACCTAATGATCATTACAAAACCTGCCTCCTTAGAGAATCAATTGTAGCGAGTGACATTGTAAAAATGCCTGCTAATCTCTTCCTGTAATCACTGTTAAAACAACAACAAAAACTATTTCTTGTCTAATATGGGGTCCCCCCCCATAGTTTTATTGGTAAGTAATTTACATATCCTATAATTCAATAGTTCAACCATATCACTGGGAATTGTACAACCACCACATCGTTTTAAGAGTACACCCCCCCCCCCATGATCAAATTTCCTTTAAGATGATTTAAGCAATCAAAATCCATTCTAATGCTGGCTCCCCACTCCCATCTTCATTAGTTACTCCCCAAATTCCCTCTTCCTCCCTATCCTTGCCCCACTCCCCGTATCCTCAATATCTCCCCGTGTCCATTATTATCATTATGCACACACTCCTCCTGTGCTTCACAGCTGGGAGACTCAACAGAAAGCAAAAATTTCAGTAAGGTGGTTGGGTGAAAACACAATGGAGTACAGACAAAAACACTAGTGATGCGGAAGAAGGAAGGCTCTCCAACAAGAATAAAAAAGCCAGGGAAGACATTTCTGTCATGGAACCAGTAAAAGAGAGTTGAAACCAGAACAAATTCAGGTCACGTCTGTAAGGTGGTCACCTGGTCAAGTATCGAAGTTCAAGGTTTATTGTCTTGCTCGGTCATGACTCTGAAACAGCTCCGAGGAGAGACCTGAGGATTTTCCTTCTACAAGCGCTTGCAGGACTAAACAGAATTTCTGGAGTGGACCTAGTCTCTGGTTTTGGGTCAATACAGTGACAGACGGCCCAGAACAAGATGAAGTTTGGCCATACTTGCTACTCAAGATCTAGCTGTCCTTCTTCCAAGACAGATTTGTTTGCTCGTCACACATGTCAGTGCCTAAACTCAAAGATCCCAGCAGAGCCCGGGTTGTAGCCTCAGCCTTGAAATAGTCCTGAGACCCTCTGGAGTACCTCACAGTCACTTTCGGACCTCATACATATTAGTGTGTTCGGTCTTGTTTCTCTCGCACAGCGGTTCTCAACCTGCGGGTCACGACCCCTTTGGGGGTCAAACGACCCTTTCACAGGCCTTACCTGATTCATAACAGTAGCAAAATGACAGTGATGAAGTGGCAACGAAAATAATGCTATGGTTGGGGGTCACCGCAACATGAGGAGCTGTGTGAAAGGGTCACAGCATTAAGAAGGATGAGAACCACTGCTCTGGACACAAGCGAACTTTTGAGACTGAAGAGCCAATGCTGTCCCTCACAACAATATAACCCCCTCCCAGGGGGATGAACAACAGAAAAGTGGGTGAAGGGCAACAGAGGATGATGTAAAATATGAAAATAATAATCTATACCTTATCGAAGATTCATGAGGGAGGGTGGGCCCGGGAGTGAGGGGGGAAATGGGGAGCTGATATCAAGGGATCAAGTAGAAAGAAAATGCTTTGAAAATGATGATGGCACCATATGCACAAATGTGCTTGACACAATGGATGAATATGGATTCTAATAAGAGATATAAGAGCCCCCAATAAAAGCATTTAATAATATATATATAAATTGTTCTAGAGCCATAATTATACTTTTAAAAATATGTGAAATCATCATTATCTGAACTGTATCCTTTAAACTTTTTCCATTTTACATCTGAGTCACATGTGCGTATTGAAAGAGCCACCCATGACTCATGAGCCAGTTCGCCAACTCTACTCTAGACAGCTCAGCCTACCATAAACCAGTTTGCATTTCACTGGGAAATGGATTCAGTTACCAAGGTCCTAAGGCAGCCTCCTCCCACAAATGATTTCACAGAAATTCAAACGTCTGTGACTGTGAAACTTTAGAGACAAAAGGGAAGCAGAAGCTTACTGACAAGCACATTATGAACTCTTCGTGTTTTGTCTGAGAGTCTGATTAAGGATACAGACCTTTGCCCTAGAAAACTGCACATATAAACATTTCGCATATAATTTTTAGAACCTCCAGTGAAGCATGCCTAGTATTACTCCAACCCACCTCGTTATTTGTACATGAAGAAGGTAATGTGACACACAATTATCTCATTTTCAGGTTCTTCTAATTACACGGTGTCACCTTTCCCAGTGAAAACTCCAACAACTGAGTACTTGGAAGAGTCAAAGGGCATGTTAAGGATGTGATGGCAGTGGTAAATACAGAGGCAATGCTGTTCTTTCCACCAGGAGACCTGGGTTTGAATCTCTGCCAGGGAATTTCGTAGGTAGCCCACAGCCATCTGTCAGTGGAGGTTTGTGTATTCCTAGGAAGATAAACAGTTTTCAGTGGATCTTCCAGACTAAAAGGGACAAGGCAAAAACGAACCGGAAATCTACTTCTGAAGCTCAACCAATAAAAACTCTCAGATCTAGTCACGATTGGTCATGGGGTGTCACAAAACTGGGCGGCATTTCCTTCGGCTGAGCTTACACATACCAGGAGTCTGGATCTGACTTAGTAGCAGGCAACAGCAACAAGGAATGCAAGATTATAGTGCAATATAAGATGATAGATCACACTTATAACTAATAGCTAAAATTACATCACAATAATTACAGAAAGCAATTCTTGAACACTTGCTATGTGCCTGGAAGCATTCCAAATGCCACCCATCATTGAATTCTCTTCACAAATGTGTGAGCTGAGCATAGTCACAGAGCTCCTCCTGTAGAGTAGCTGCAGTGCTTGCCCAAGGTCTCACAGGCCGTAAGTGGCAGAGCCAGGATTTGAACCCAGATCTCGCACAGGCCTATCCTCTGTGTGACACCGCTCTGCCACAAGCTGAATTAGCAAGATAAATATGAATTATATATATTTTTTATAAAGTACACTTTTATTCTTGTCCAGACTCTACAGGGACTCAATGTAAGCAAAATGTGTTCTCTAGTTTGCATTAATTAGTAGTTAAGAATGATTTGTAATTAGCCAATCAATTTTTGTATGTAAATCCATGCTCTCCAAATGCTTATCCTTGAAAGTGTTCTCTCAAGCATCTTAAACATTCCTCCCTATAATTTCATCTAAACTACTCATGAGTAAAACTTATAAAGACATTGTTTTACTTGACTGAAGTTTTCATTTACCCAATGCTAATAACTAAATCAAAGAATTAGAATTGGGGTTTCTTTGAAGAGCTGAAAAGAACCTCATGGATTATTTATTTGAACCAACTCACTTTATAATGAGGACACAGCGTGGAAAGATGAGTCGTGATTTTCATGAAGAGAGTACCGCAAATTCCTGGGAAAGTGAGCGATAAGACAGTTCTGGGTACAAGAGCAGACAGAGTCCTCTCTGTGGTCTCATGACTGCTCACGACTACGCTTTTCAAAATGATCACTTCATTCTTTTGTAATGAATAGAAAACTGGGAAAAAAGAAATAGTCTCACATTTGGATATTTCAATTCTTTTGTTAAAAAAGTAAGAAAAGCAAACTGATATTAGATTTTTTTTAAAAGGGGGGGATTGAAATTTCAGTACACTTTACTAGAAGATTCACAGACACACAATCAATCTAGGTGTTTTCTTTCTTTCCTTTCTGAAATACGAAATGCATGTTATTTTTTTTAGAGAAAAGTTACATCAGCCATCTTTCCTCATCAGTGAAAATGGAGGTTCAAAAGCATTGTCTTAATTTAAAAAGATAAATGTGTAAACAGCCAGTCCTCTATCATGAAATCTTTCAAAGTGGGAAGCAGAGAGGAAGGACATTCAGCCCTCCCCAGGGACTGTTTCCTTGATACATGTCCACCCTCCCCAGAACTGGAAGCACCTGGAATGCTGGGCCACTTGGTCCCGGGAAGCTGGGAAAGGCATGAGCATTCCTCCGGTCCTGGCCTTTTGAAAGCAGAATCCCATTCCATTCTTACAATACCGCGGTGCCTGCTGCCTCTGCTTCTCAGCTGACCAGACTGAGGCTCAGCGAAGCTTCAGGACTTGTTCAAGAGCTTACACATGTACAACCAAGAGAGAACACTGGACTATGAGCCTAGCTTTGTTGGTTTTCATTCATGAGTTCCTTTCTCCCCAAATACAAGGTGTAGGTACTTCTCTGCCTTCCAGGTTTCAATAGGTTGAAGAGGATTAAAAAACAAAAAACCAAACAACTGTTCATTTAAATGTGATTGAAAGTGCTAATGTAGTGACCTAAAGGGAAAAAAGTGGATTCCTCAAAAATGTACCAATATAGAAGCACATCTAAAAATACACTTATTCACGTTGCAGGCTATGTTTGTTGCCTCTATAAGGCAAGCACATACTAGTAAGTATAAAATATAAGCAATACAATCCATTTTTAAAGAAGAAAAACAAAAGGGAAGACAGAAGATAAAGAGGCAGAACGAAAAAAAACAGTAATCACGTAATTTCAAACCCAAACCCACAGCAATCAACTCCCGGGCAACTCGTGTTGTTAGAAGCCATCACTTCTGCTTCCACACAGCAAGCCTCTGCACCAGAGAACAAGACGACACCTGGCCCCACAGCCTCGGGCACCGCTGTCGTGTTTGAACCCACTGTGCTGCCCACTGCGCCAGCCCATCTCACGAAGGCTCTTCTCTGTCGCTGCTTCTGCTTCACCATGCCTGTGGTCTGTCTCCAGGGAATGGTATCTCCTGACAACGTGTCCAAAGTCCGTGAGGCGAAGTGTGGCCATCCTTGCTTCTAAGGATCATCCTGGCGGTATCTTCCCAGACAGCGTTGTTGGTTTTTTAGCCGTCTGGTACTTTCACTATTCTTTGCCAGCACCAAGACTCAAATGCACTGATTCTTATTCCGGTTTCCTTTTTCAATGGCAAACGTTCACCTGCTTGTGAGGCAAGTGAAAATACCATGGTGTGACCTAAAAGGAGCATCCTTTTTTGTCAACACTTAAAAGATGTCTTGGGGAGCAGATTGACCCAATGCAATGTGTCCTTTGGTCTCTTGACTGCTGCTTTATAAGCACTGATGGTGGATTAAAGCAAGATGAAATCCCTGACAACTTCAGTCTTTTCTGTTTCTTATGATGCTACCTACCTATCGGTCTAGTTTTGAAGAATTTTGATTTCTTTGCATGGATTTGTAATCCATTCTGAAGGTTGCAATGTTAGGTCTTCATCAAAGAGTGCTTCAAGTCTTCCTTACTTTCAGCAAACAATTTTGTATCATCTGCATATCACAGGTTGTTAATAACCTTTCCTCCACTACTGCTGTCACTTCTTGGCCATAGAATCCAGTTTCTCTGATTATGTGCTCACCACTCACATAGAATAGGGGTGGTGAGTGGCTACAACCTTGTCCCATGCCTTTCCTGATACAGTATTCCCTTGTTCTGTTTGTACAGCTGCCTCTTGATCCAAGTGCAGGTTCCAGGTGATTAAAATGAAGTGTTCTGTAATTCCCATTCTTCCTTGTACTTGAATAGATATTATCCTACCACAGGCAGCATTTTACTTCAAGAGAGATCTTGGAATGTTCTTGTCCCAGTGAATAGCCACCCTTCCGTTTGACTTGGTCATTCCTGGCAGAGTAAATCAGGTGATTTTCTGATTCAAATTGGCTACGATCAATCTATTTCCGCTCATATGCATTCTAGGTATTAGGATTTATGCATTCCATTTCATTTCTGACAACTTCCGGTTTTGCTAGAAGCACACTGTGTGCAGTCCAAGTTCCCATTCTTAATAGCTGCTTGAAGCTGCCGCTTCTCAGTTTGAGTCATGCCCCATCGGGCCATGAAGGGCCCCAAAGCTTTACTTCTGCAGGCCGCTCTCTAACCATGGCCTGATGGCGGTCTTTCCTTGGTGAAGGCAGCTCTTTCCCAGGTATATCTGGAGTGCGTTCCAACCTGAAGGGCCCGTATCCTGGCACTTTCTCTCCCCTCGGTCTGCTTCTGCTCATTAAGCTTCAGAATCTGACAATATATGGATGTTTCCCTAAAGTTTTCATTGGCTAATTCCTGCGAAGTGGACACCCTATTCCTTCTTCTTAGTCTATACTGCGTCTGGAAGTTCTGTCACTGGCTTTCAGCGACCCTGCTGGTATTTGAAATGCCAGTGACCTAAATTGCAGCAATACACAAGCCACCACAGGATGACGAGCTTTTCCTGCTGGACAAGCGGAGGTTCGGACTCGTAGTGACTCTATGTTTCTGTAGTTCTGAATCGATACGGGAGCCGATAGCCTCACTTTTCAACCACAGAGCAGCTGGTTGGCTTGAAACGCCGGCCTTGTGGTTAGCAGCCCAATGCTTATCTGACAATGCCACCAGAGATACAGGTGTATAAACTCTCGTTACTCAAAATGTGGCCCATGGACCAGCAGCCTGGGCATCTGCTGGGAGCTTGCCAAGAGGGCAGCTTCCCAGGCCCTGCTTCAGCTCAAGGAAGTCAGAGCCTGCACTTTAAATGGTTCCCCATGTGATCACAGGGAAGTCGTGCGAACACCGCTCTCCAGGAAGTGCCACACAGTGTAGGGCACTGGGCATTTTCAAAGAGGTCAAATACACTGGATAATAGAGTGATCCGAGGGCTTACTTTGAGAAGGCAGAATGTGAGTGAATGTTCTCTGAAGTCATGGGCAGAGTTCCTGTGAACTGATGTGGAGAGCTTATCTCGCCAGTAAGAAGAAAGAGAAATGCTTATGAGAAAGAGGAGGCATGCCAGAGCCAATTGAATTCAGGAGCTGCAAGGGAGCAATCCATCCCAACCATAGCGCAGGGTACCTGAAGAAGGAGGTTGGAAATGTCTTTTGTGCGTTCTTACTAGACCCAGGCTTCTGATCCTCTCACATGAAGTGTTTACATTCACAGGGGAAACATGCTCAAATGGAACACGGATACATTTGGCATCTGGAAAAGATGAGTGCTCATCAGGGATAACAGACAGATGGATTCTCTGAGCACATCTGTGCTGATTTTCCCCCACCCACCCCCATGCCCCAAGATCTGCCTACTAAATGACAGCTTCGGTGTGCTCGTGAATGCAGTGGGTATACAGCTGGACTATGGGGCTCTGGCTACCTGAAGGCACAACCCAATGAAGCTGTGCTTTGTTCCAGGTTTTATTGGCACGAAGGGCTTCTGAGTGCATGTCAAACTGCTGCTGAATCAGGCTGTTGCGCACAGAAAGTAAGCAGCGTATGGTTCCTAGTCCACGGAGGGTTAACTTGTCCCAGCGCCTTGCTCTAGACACAGCAAACGTCACCCGGAGGGAGCTGGCTCCCTGTGCCGTAGTGACTTGCTGCGATCATTAACTAAAAGCTAATCATCCAGGATCTAAGCAGCATATTGGCTCCAAGAGGGGCCCTGCCTTGCTGAATCCGAGGCAGTTTGTTCGGTTATGCAGACATGTATTGGGGGTTGAACTCACGTCAGGGCTTTTTCGGTGACTGTGGGCTTGGAAATGGACAGATGGGGTCCCTGAGTTTCAGTGACGACTCGTCTACCTGACAGACAACTAAACAAGTAAAATGCCACGAGAAATGTTCTCAACAGGGGAAAACAGGATAGTAGGGGTTCGGAAGAAAGAAAACCTGGGTCATTACTGAATAGTTAGGAAACATTTGCCAGGTAGATGTGTGGGGAATGTCAAGTGTTTTCCAGAAAGAAAAACAGTTTGCACACAGTCTCAGGGGCTGGAAGCACCGGGATTACAGAGGTTGTGGGTAAGAATAGAGAATTTGGCATCCAACAGTACAGGATTAGAACCTCAGAAACTGGGTGAGACACTGAATGTTTGTGGCTTTAAACTAGTAAGTGTGGTGTGTGTATGTGGATAGGTGTGTGTGTGTGTGTGTAATTTGTTATGCAGAAACATAACTAATGAACTGTGAAATCAATGCAATTTGAGTGTTGGGCATTCTTACTTCAACTGATCTCCATCAAGAGCCCTGATAGAGTGTTCACAGTCACTGACGTGTTTCAAACAGGTAACAGGAAGACACTGGATTTTGTGATATTTGAGATATTTACTAGCATTTTAAAATTTGTAATTTGGTGTCCATTTTTGCTCATTCTAAATCAGCAATGACTTCCTTGGCAAACCAAAGAGATACATATACAGGTCAGTCCAAAAGTATTACTACAGAACCATAGAAACCGTTACGAAACAACAGCATCAAATTGTGAAGCTAATATTCCTTGACATAGCCTCCATCGAGGCCTTTAAACTTCTAGGCACTGTGTGTCCTCTCAGCCTGCCACGAAGAATTCTCTCCAATGTATGCCACGTCAAGGGGTATCCTTGAGGGGCCCCTGTCATGTTCTTTTGAGGTGGTTTTGACTTTAGGGTACAGAACGAAGTCTGAAGGGGCAAGACCGGGCTGTAGGGTGGATGGAGTGCCATTTCCCGTTCAAAGGCCTTTTGCTCATCAATGCAGTTTCCACTTTTCTTAAAACCTGTTCTTCATATCCCCCATGATGATGCTGTGTTTTAGAAAATGCATCAAGATTCCCCCTTTGAACCTTTGAAATGTCTAAAAACAGTCAAACTTCCTTTGACCTACCCCTCTCCCCCTGCCCCCCCCCAAAGTTCCCAGTCCCAGGTGAGACCTTGTTGACACTCACAGATCCCTGAGAAGTTTGAAGCACTCCTTGCTTCTGCTTAATTTTCTTCCTGGAGAAGCCCCACTGCAAGTCTAGTGAACATGTACCAACCTGTTATGAGAGTCTATGCTGGGTTTCTTTAACTGATTATCACCTTACATGACTCTGCTGCCCTCATTTACTAGAGGTGCGTAAACACATTTTTATCCTGTTACGGGACCTTAATTAAGAAAGGTTCATGAGAAAAAGGTATATGTCTTTGCTATATATCACACTCATTCCAGGTAAATATAACTCATAACATGATGTAGAAATTAAAGTTTTGCAGCAGTTAAATAGACAACAAAAAGTCATGCACCGTTAACCTATCACAGTATAGACTTCTAAACACAGAAGAAGCCACATGAGAATATTCAGTATCATTCTCATCTGAGATAAATGGTGAAAACGTTCAAGATATTGCCTATCTTATGAAGTTGGTATGGTTTATTTGAATTGTATCTCCTTTATAGCTGTATTCATCTGTAGATCACGAATGGTTTATAGTAGATCTATGAACATGAAGGAATTAAGTGCATTTTCCCTTAGAGAATATTGAAGTCAACATTTGGGGGGTCCATGAGTAAGTTTCATGGATTCGATCTTAGGGTGTTACCAAGGCAACCCAGCGAAAAGAATACCTCCAAGGACGCACTAGTTCATTCATCACCTATTTACTGGTGACGATTCAAACATGGCCCGGAATTACTTAAATTGTTGGCTAGAGTAATCGAAGAGGTAAGCAAGGGAGGCAGAACGCCCTTATATTCAGGGGGAAAGGGAAACACAGCACAATGTTGTTCTCAGAGATGAGAACCTCGCATGGTGTGACAGTATGGCCTGGTGGGGGGACTTCTTTGATTTGAAGAACAGGAAAAGCCTTTCTATGGAAAAGACACAGGAGATTCCTGTTGCAAACAGAGGGAACAGGAACTGCAAAGACCCTGCGTTGAAGTGGCTGGAGGCGAGTCAGGGAATGGAAGTTAGTGCAGCAAGTCAGTGTGTGGGTGTGAACTAGATGGAGTCAGACCACCCAGGGCCTTTTGAGAGGAATCTGAATTTTATTCAAGTTGCAATAGGAAGCCTGTGAAATATGCTTTAACTGGAATGAGTCGATATTTATATGTAGAAGGATCATGCTAATGATGGTGTGAAAGTTAAATTAGTTCTAGGAAACAAGAATGAAAACAAGCAGAGGAGTTGGAGAGAATCCTGGAGCAGAATCAGTAAGAAATCTTAGGAGCCAGCTCACTGCGATAATTGAGATTTTGTGTCACCTTGGCTGGGCCAAGATTCTTAGTTTGCTTGGCACTTACTAAGTAAGTAGAAATTCACCAGCTGAGCTCTAATGTAATGCAATCACCACCTTGATGAGATCTGCTATGAGCAGCGGATGAGTTGAGAAGAAACTTCTTCGGGGTTGTAACCTGCTATTGATATAAGTGGATGCTGTGGAAAACTTGCTGGCATTTTGGCTGGATCTGGATCCTGCCTCTGGCTCATCTTTGGATGTGAGCCAGCAGCCTGCAGTATTGACTGCTGATCTTGAGAAAAGTCAACAGCCTGTATTCTAACCACCAGACCTTGGATTTATTCACTGCTGCAGTCAGAAGCCTGTAATCTGACCTGCCCATTTTATATTATTTGGCTCCTGTGACTCATTGAGTCACGAGAAGCTTCCAGCCTGACACCTGACCAATGGACTTAGAATTTGTCTATCTCTACAACTCTAAAATCCATCTCCTTGTTATAAAGTCATCATATGTATATATATATATATATATTTCACTGGTTTTGCTTCCCTAGAGAACCCAACCTAAGTTGCTAATTTCGGGTGGCAGTAGAAGCAGAAGTACATGAATTCAAGCATTAAAGTGCAACCCATAGGACTGTGGATAAATAGGATAAAACAGCATGAAAGGGAAAAAAGAAGCGCCACTGGGATTTTGCTAGTGCAGGGTTTGTTTGTTTTTCCCCCAAAAAATGACAGGGTATTAAAATAATTCTGGCAGGAAACATAACAAAATATTATTCATCTTTGCATGATAAAATGAGGATGCTCTGTGTGTGCATACATCAAAATGATTTTTTAAATCGTTTTTGGGGGCGCATACAATTCTTATCACAATCCATACATACATCCATGTGTCAAGCACATATGTACATCTGTTGCCATCATCATTCTCAAAACATTTGCCTTCTACTTGAACCCTTAATATCAGTTATTCATTTTCCCCCCTCCCTCCCCATTCCCTCCTACCACATGAACCCTTCATCATTCATAAATTATTATTATTTTGTCATATGTTACACTGTCCAAAGTCTCGCCCTGCCCTCTTCTCTGCTGTCCCTCCCCCAGGGAGGAGGCTATATGTAGAATCGTGTAATCATTTCCCCCTTTCTACCCCACATTCCCTCCACCCTCCAGGTATCACCACTCTCACTACTGATTCTGAAGGAGTCATCTGTCCTGGATTCCCTGTGTTTCCAGTTGCTCTCTGTACCTATGTACATCCTCTGGTCTAGACAGATTTGTAAGGTAGGATTGGGATCATGGTAGTAGGGGGGGGCATTTAAGAACTAGAGGAAAGTTGTATGTTTCATTGTTGCTACCCTGCACCCTGACTGGCTCATCTCCTCCCCACAACCCCTCAGTAAGGGGTTGTCCAGTTGACTACTGATGGGCTTTGAGTCTCCAATCTGCACTCACCCACATTTACAATGATATAAGTTTTTGTTCTTTGATGATTGATACCTGGTCCCTTTGATAGCTCATGGTCACACAGTCTGGTGTGCTTCTTCCATGTAAGCTTTGTTGCTTCTGAACTAGATGGCCACTTGTTTATCTTCAAACTTTTAAGACCCCAGACGCTATATCTTTTGATAGCCAGACACCATCAGCTTTCTTCACCACCTTTTCTTATGCACATGTTTGTCTTCATTGATCATATCAGGAAGGTGGGCACCCACTGATATGATTTTTAGTTCTTTGATGTCTGATAACTGGTCCCTTCTACACCTCGTGGTCAGACAGGCTGCTGTGCTTCTTCCATGTGGGCTTTGATGCTTCTCAGCTAGATGGCCGCTTGTTTATCATCAAGCCTTTAAGACATAGACACTATATCTTTTGATAGCCGGGCACCATCAGATTTCTACACCACGTTTACTTATGCACACATTTTTCTTCAGCAATCATGTAGGGAAGATGTGCATCCTGGACATCTTAATAGAACAATGTGTTCTTGCATTGAGTAAGTGCTTGAGTGGAGGCCCAGTGTCCATCTGCTGCCTTAATACTAAACCTATAAATATATGTACATATGTTTCCCCACATTCTTATATAAATATATTTACATATGTACATTCTAGTCTTTACACCTCTATAAATACCCTTTGTCACTTAGTTCTTTCTTCTGTTTCCTTTTACTTTCCCTTTGCCCCACTATCATGCCCAGCCTTCATTTGGGTTTCAGTAATTTCTCTCGGTTACCTTGCCTTTGCTGAATCCCTACCAGGCCTCTCACACCCTCCTTGCCACTGATTTTGGATCACTTGTTGCTCCTCTGTCCCTGGGTTGGTCAGCTCCTCTGTCCCTGGGTTGGTCACCTCCTTACCCCCTCTTCCCCCTCTCCCATGTCCCATGTCCCCCTGGAACCATTTGTCCAGACTATTCATTCAGTCTGTCTTATCTAGATAGATCTGTAGAGATAATAATATGCACCAAAAATCAAGTCATAGCAAGATAGGTGATGAGTGAGAACACAGCGATGACAACAAAAAAGGAAACCAATTACTCATAGAAGAATAAATTAATTAAAAGGAAAGAAAAACCTGTAAATAGATCAAGGTCTGATTTTTTATCTCTAGGTGTGTCCTTCAGTCAGGTCCAATGGGGTACCATGCTTTGGTCCCAGAGTCTGTCCTTTGTACTCCCTCGGGGGCTCCTTGCTCTGCTCCCATGGCTGCTCTGCCGCAAGCTTTTAGTGGTTTGCCTCGGTGTCACAGGGTCAGTCTGGGCCAGTCCCGTCATAGAGTCTCCAGTGTTGTCCCCCTTAGGGCCCTGGGCCATCAAGGGATGGCGTGTCTCGTAGTGGGATCAGCCATATTGTCCACTCTGACCATTGGCTGTTCAGAGTGGAGATATCGTCTTCCAGGCCTGATGGGCCAGGATGTGCTCCACTCTCTCTTCCTCCCCCTTCATTTGCTCCCATTTGTTCTGATCAGACATACCCCTCTCCCCTAGCTGTAGCTTCAGTGCCGTCCTCTCAAGTGAATTCTTCTGGGGTGAGGGGCAGTTGTCCACATAGGTGGTATGGGGGCCGAGCCCTCAGGCCCCTCCACTGGCTCCCCACTGGTTGCCGGCACACTGCATTCGTCTGGCACTGCTTTATATCTGGCCCCTCTTTCCCTGTGAAGACACAAACAATACTCTCCCCTTGGGTGGGTCAGTGCCCTATTCCCCCATCACACATCTTTTATTTTCTTTCTCTTTTCCTCCCTCCACCCCCATTTTAGTTGGCTACCATATGTACCCCTGGATTTGGTCTGGTCCCTGCCCTACTACCTGGACCTCACCCCTGGAGTGTTTGTATACAGTACCTTTTCCCTGTACCCCTTTTGCACTTACCTTTCTGTTCTCTCTTATACATATAAACTTACTTCTGCAGACTCATTTTATACTTGTCCTTTTGTGCTTGGCTTACTTCACTTAGCATAATTTCCCTAGTTCTTCCCATGTGACGATGTGCTTCATGTGTTCATCACTGCTTTTTAGCAATGCATCGTACTCCACTGTATGCATGTATCACAGTTTTTTAATCCATTTGTCTGTTGATGGAAATTTGGGTTGTTTCCACAACCTTGCGATTGTGAACCATGCTGCAATGAACACTGGAGCACAGATGTCTGGCCGTGGTTTGTTTCTTGCCTCTTCTGGATGTATATATAAATATATATATATATATATATATATATTGTGGGTTGTATGGTAACTCAATTTCCATCTGTTTGAGAAATCGCTAAATCGATTTCCATAGTGGCTGTACCTACCTACAGGTCCAGCAGCAGTGGATGAGAGTTCCTATCTCACCACAGCCCCTCCAACATCTGTTGCTTTCTGGTTTTTTGAATTGGGCTATCTTTGAGGGTATCTCATAGTTGATTTGATTTGCATTTCTCTTATGGCTAATGATCGGGAACATTTTCTCATATGTTTATTGGCCATTCAGATTTCAGATTCTGTGAAACTTCTGTTCAGGTTCTTTGCCCGCCTCCTCAGTGGGCAATTAGTTTTTCTCTTATTGTAAGCTTGCAAAGTATTGTAGATTTTAGTAATAAGGCCTTTGCCTGATGTGTCATTGCTAAAGATGTTTTCCCAGTCAGTGGACTCTCTTATTACTCTTGTGGTGAATTTTTTCGATGTACGCAGGTGTCTTATCTTCAGTATATCCCACTTGTCTATTTGCGACTCCTCTGTATTTGTATCCTTCCCTATTTCTGATAGCCTATGTATTCCCTGTGCCAAGGTTCTCAGGTTTCTCCCAATTCCCTCATTAATGGCCCTAATTGTTTGGGGTTTTATCTCAAGGTCTGTGATTCACCTTGAGTTTATTCTTGTGCATGGAGTGAGGTAAGGGTCTTGCTTCATTTTTCTGCAGGTAGATACCCATTTTTTCTAGCACCATTTATTGAAGATGGCATCTGTTTCCCATTTAATATTTCTGGGCCCTTATTAAAGATCAGTTGCCTGTATGCTGATGTTTTTTATTTCTGGGTCTTCAGCTCTTTTCCATTGGTCTGAATATCTGTCATTATGCCAGTACCACACTGTTTTGAAGTGAAAATGTGTAATTGATCCTTTTAATTTAGTTTTGGAAGGGTAAATATCAGTTCTCTCACATTGATTAATCTTAAAATCCTGTGTAGAAAATGAGTATTTGTAAAAAGTCTGACTTGAAGTTGTGGAAAGTAGACGAAATTAATGATTAAGATCTGGGTAAAAATAAATGATGTTAAACTAGTTTGGCTTTTTTTTTAGAAACTATTTTAATCCAAATACAAGCCTAAGTACCACAACTTGTGGTTACAAGCAGTTGCTTTTTCTAATAATCATTTTATTGGGGGCTCACTCATACAGCTCTTATCGCAATACATATATACATCCATTGTGTCAAGCACATTTGTACATTTGTTGCCATCATAATTTTCAAAACATTTTTCTACTTGAGCCCTTGGTATCAGCTCCTCATACTTTTCCTCCTCTTTTCCCCACCCTCCCTCCCTCCCAAACCTTTGATAATTTATAAAGTATTATTTTTTCATGTTTTACACTGACTGATGTCACTCTTCACCCACTTTATTGTCCGTCCCCCAGAGAGAGGGTTAGTTATATGTAGATCATTGTGATCGGTTCCCTCTTTCTCCCCACCCCCACCTTTCCCTTCCCCTCCTGGTATTTCTACTCTCATTATTGGCCCTGAGGAGTTTATCTCACCTGGATTCCCTGTGTTTCCACCTCTTAGCTGTACGCATGTATATGCTCTGGTCTAGCTGGATTTGTAATGTAGAATTGGGATCATGATAGTGGGGGCAAAGGGAAGCATTAACGAGCTAGAAGAAAGTTGTATGTTTCACCGGTGCTACCCTGCATCCTGACTGGCTGGTTTCTTCCTTGTGACCCTTCTGTAAGGGGATGTCCAATTGTCTACAGATGGGCCTTGGGTCTGCACTCTACTCCCCATGTTAAAGTGGTTTTATGGGTTGATTATGTTGAAATCCTGGTACTTATAAGCATGAACTCATTTGGAAATAGAGCCATTAAAATGGTATTAGTTAGCATGAAGCCATATTGGAGTACGGTAGGCCCTAGATTTATATGAATAATCAGTTTCCACTGAGTCAATTCCAGATCATACTGATCCTGTTGGACAGAGAAGAGCTGACCCCATAGGGTTTTCAAGACTGTAATTATTTGGGAAGCAGGCTGGCCCATCTTTTGCTCAACTGTTGACTGGTGGGATCAAATGACCAACCTTTGGGTTAATAGCTGAAGACTATTGCGCCATTTTGGATCTCCCTAGATGACTAATGTTCTTTGGAAAAAGGAAAGGAAACAGAGAATAATGTGAAGATATATCAGTAAGGCAAGACATCTCAGGGTTACCATCGACTAGAAGAGTTGAGAACAGTTCATCCTTCTTGGGGATTTCAGAGGGAGCAAGACCTGGTTCAGATGCTCTAGCCTCCAGAACCATGAGACAGAGCACTTCTCTTCAAAGCCACCTAATGTGTGGTACACTGCACTGAGGCACCCAACCCCACTGCTGTCAAACCCACTGTGACTTGTACAAACCCGATAGGGCAGAGCCAGGCTAGCCAATGGGCTTCCAAAGCTGTCACCTTTAAGCAATCGCACGGCCACATCTTTCTGGCACACGGCTTCTCGTGGTTTTGAGCCACGCTCTGGTTAGCGTCTGAGTGCTAAGCCACTGTGCCAGTGGGGCTTCTTGTGGCGGAAGTTCTAGAAATGAAAGCAGGAGGAAAAGGCACAAAGAGAGAAATTGGACCTCCTTCAGCTCCTAAGATTTGCCTGCTCAGCATGACTGAGTTTAAGGAGTTAGCAGTGCCTATCTGCTCCTGCTGAACAATAGTTAACTCTAGCCAGTATGAGTACTTCTGGGTCCTGCAGAATATCTGGGACTTCCTCCTTCACTGAAATCACAGCTTGAACTAATCTATTCCAATGTCTGTCACTGAAAGCAGGAGGGGACAAAAAACACAGAGCAAAGTGACTAGAAGGTCACATCGAAATTGTCACATTTCTTGCCATTATCACTCATAGTCATTAAAACCGCCAGCTGTATATGAGTCTAGATGGCCAGGGAACAGAAACAACCAGAGTGCATTCCTAAAATTATACAGCGATTTGGTGATTTTTGTCCATTTTGCTTTCCACCACACTGTGTTAAACACAACAGTTCAGTGCTTTCCGGCCCTTTTCTCACCATGCCCTACACAGAAAGGGATACTTTACAGTCTGTGGGGCAAACGGACAAGGATGCCGACGGCTTGCTGCACCTATCTCAGAGACTTGAGTTGCCTCAGGCCTTACTTGATCACACATACACCACCAAAAAGGTGAGTATCTCTGCCCATCTTTCAGAAAATCCCACCCTACGTTGTAAGGGCCTTAATTTGAGGGTTCCTGAATCTGATTGATAATGGGGATCATTTGACAACATTATTTAAAATACAAATTCCCAGGCCTCATCCAAAACATATGGGCTAAATGACTGTCAGTTACAAGTAACCAGAAACTCCTCCACCAATTGTCTTAATGAATAGCAGTCAAGAGCTCAAAAGACACACAGCACTGGATAAATCTGCCAAAGATGGAAGACCTTTTTCAATTGTTGAAAAGCAAGGATGTTACTTTCGTAACTAAGTTGCACCTGAAACAAGCCAGGTTCTTTTCAATCACCTCATTTGCATGTGAAAATGGGACATTGAATAAAGACGAGGAGAGAAACATCTATACCTGTCAATTATGGTTCTGACAAAGAATACTGAAAGTACTATGGACATAATAAAGAAATCTATCTTGGAAGAAATACAACCAGAATGGTCCTTGGAGGCAAGGATGGCTTACATACTTTGGACCTGTTGTTGGGAGGGACCAGTCCCTAGGGATGGACATCATGCTTGGTGGTGGGACAGCAGGAGGAAAAGGATAGCCCGGGATGAGGTGGCTGCCCAGTGCAACAAGGGGCTCAAGCAAGCGAGCAATTGTGAGCATGGCCAAAGACTGGACAGTGTTCCCTCTGTTGTACATAGGGACCCCACAAGTCAGAGCAACAGAGAAGCCTCCCGGTGGGTGAGGCCTTGCATAAAGCTCATCACGACTTGGTGCAATGGTTTCCCTTAAGCAGTGGCAAGGGGAATGGAGTCACAGCACTGAGCACTAGCCCCTGACGCTGGAGACACCTCTCCCCCGCCAGAGACAACAGACAGCTCAGGGAGCATCGCTCCACAATGAAGGCAAGGAGGAATTCAGCTCCCATCTCTCCAACCATACTTGACCAATGGGGTGTTCATAAACGTTTAACAAACCTCCATGAGTTGTGGTGTTTGCTGATTGTTGAGATGTTGTTACTCTCACCGTGACTGGTTTCGAGCTTCTGGTGTGATACCGTTGGGCGCGGGCTTGAGAAAGGGTGTTCATGGCCCCCTCCCAGGAGCAGTGGACATCGGCACCAGCACTGGCCATGCCTCTGGAAGCCCCATCTGAATCGTACAGCCTACACAGCCAGATTCAGCAACGCGTTGTGAACACATTCTGCTCCACACGAAGAAGGGGAAACTAGTGAGATAAAAGCAGCAATGGAATTGGCAAGACTTTACAAATATGATGCATCCTTATTTCTAAATACACACGTTGGCCACTGTGTTTTACAACATCAGGCCTTGGAATCATTGTTCCAGAATGCCCACCCTCCCTTCAATGATACGCCATTGGAAGACTAATCGTGAGCAGGATGTTCATGTTTTAAGTAACTCCATGATCATTTCTATAATTTATTACTCATTAGTGAGAAAGAAACCTTATAAAAATACTAGAATTCAAAAAGGCTAGTACAGAATTAATCACGTTCATACACAATGGCAAAGAAAAGTATTATACCTTTGAATTTTGTTGAAAGCAGAAAATTTATTTTAGCAAATTTCTATCCCTGATACTACTTAAAAGTACAGAAAAACCTTTAAGCAATCTATTACAGTCATGCAATTTTCTCTTTGCCTCATGCACCAAGATTAAATCTTGCTTTATATAAATGTATACGTGCCCCTTCATATCCCTTTTCTGATGACTTGGGGCTAAAATTGAGAAAGTGGAATCAGCTTTGTGGCTTAAAAGTATTGCCCCTCATTTCAAGCTGCCTGGGATGAAGGTTCAGCTCTACTGCTGGCTAATGGTATAATTCTGGTCAGTCACCTAGCCTCTCTTAACCCCAGTGTCCTCGAAAATAATAACAGTGCCTATATCATAGGGTTTATAAAAAGAGCCAGCAAACTCTCAATAAGGTAAATTGACATAATAGCAGCAACAATGAACTCAAATATGCTAAAAATCAAGATGACACAGGGCACTGCCAGGTTCTTCACGTAGTGCAGCTCCTCAGATGACTTGTTCTGTTGTAAATAAATGAATTTCTCTTGGAGAAAGGATCATTTTCTCACCTGTACACACATAAGAGAACCTACTCCATAGCAACTAGCAGCAAGAAGTGTACGTAGAAGAAACCATTCCTGGCTCAGTACCGTGCGTGGTCCAAGGTCAGGATGCTGTGGATGTTAGCCACACTGCCATGGCAAATCGGGTGTCCCGAAGCCTGTGGACAGACTTCTCTTCGATGGATCCACCAACAAAGCAGAGTGCTACGTGGAGAAATTTCAGGAGAATTCATTCTCCTTTCAGAGTGAAGAAAGCCAAGAATGGATATTACTGACTGAGGAATCTATAATGCTATTTAGTGTGTGTGTGTGTGTGTGTGTGTGTGTGTGTGTGTGTGTGTTGAAAGGGAGAGGAAAAAATGACACCTTACTTTGATTTGATGGGCTTTTCTTCACCCACAAAGCCAAAGAGTACCCACAAAAGCATTCCAATTCCTTCCTTTTCCTACACTGCACCCTGACTGGCTGATCTCTTCCATGTCCTTACAGACCCTTCTGTAAGGAGATGTCCAATTGTCTACAGATGGGCTTTGGGTCTCCACTCGGAACTCCCTCTCATTCACATGGATATGACTTTTTGTTCTGCGTCTTTGATGCCTGATACCTGATCCCATTGACACCTCGTAATCACACAGGCAGGTGTGTTTCTTCCATTTGGACTTAGTTGCTTCTCAGCTAGATGGATGCTTGTTCTTCAAGTTTTTAAGAACCCAGATGCTAGATACATTGATAGCCAGGTACCATCAGCTTTCTTTACCACATTTGCTTATGCACCCATTTTGTCTTCAGTGATCGTTTCAGCAAACAGAGCATCATGGAATGCCAGGTTATTAGAACAAAATGTTCTTGCATTGAGGGAGTACTTAAGTTAGGCTCAACGCCTGTCTGCTACCTAAATACTGAACATATAAATATATGTACGTAGATTTATTTCCCTACAATTATATATATATATATATTTTACATATATGTATGTGCCTATATTTAGACCTCTATAAATGCCTTTTGTCTCCTGGTTCTTTCCTCTACTTCCTTTTACTTTTCTTTGTCCCACTATGATGTTTGGCCTTCATTTGGGTTTCAGTAATTCCTCTCAGTTACATTGTCTTTGTTCCAAGCCCTACCAGGCAGCCTACACTCTCCTCGCCATTGATTTTAGATCACTTTTTGTTCCCTTGTCCCTGGGGTTAACACCCACTTCCTTTCCCCACCTCCCCTCTCCCATGTCCCCCCAGAACCATCAGTTCTGTTTTCCCCTCCGGATTCTTTATCCCACCTATCTTATCTAGATAGACATGCAGAGACAATAATAAGCACAAAAACAAGACAGAACAAAACCAAAACACAAAAGAAAACAACAAAAACCCAATGCCATAAAAAGAGAAAAGCTTATAAATATTTGCAGGTTTGTTTGTTGACCTTTATGAGTGTTCTCCAGTCCAGACATGAATACCAAAAATAGACTTTGGGGTCAGGGCATGGCACTTCATCAGAATGGACTGGAAAACACTTATAAAGATTATGATGTATATTTGTAAAATGATATTTCATTGATAGGAATGCTTTTTTGTTTTTTGGCTGTTACTTAAACTTTTTGGTTGGGAAATGAAATATTTCGTTTTATGTAATTGATAGGAACATTTTGTTATTGTTAATTTTAAAACATTTTTGTTGTTCTTTTTCTAACAAAGACAGAATAGAACAGGTCAGGAAAGGGTTAGCAAGAAGCTGAAGGTGAATTTGAGCCTGGAAAAATAGAGACCCCTTAGTTCATGAATCTGAGAAAGAGGATTCTTCTGAGATTCTGAAAGCTGAGAGCGAAGCTGAATCCAGACTATGGGTTACTGTCTATGAAGGCCTCCTCCAGGAGAAGCTCCCATGGGGAAGGAGAATGTGCAACTTCTATGGGTTATGGGTCTTCATTTCCATCCAAATAGTCCTTAACTCATAATGACCCTTGCATCATTGGATCAGACATGTTGTGATTCATAGGAGATTTATTGGCAGATTTTTTTTCAAAATCAGATTCCAAAAATCATATTTTTCTTTCATCTGTCTTGGTCTGAAAGCTCCACTGAATCCCATTCAGTACATAGCCTAGCTCCAACTAGAAAGTTCCCTATGATGAAGGGTTTTTGTGGATCTATCTCCACTATCACCCATTTATGTTACACCAGGGTTTCTCTATGTTGGCACTATTGGCATTTGACTGGGTAATGCTGGGTTATTTGGGACTGCGCTGTGGAGTGAAAGATGCTCAGCAGCACCACCGCCTTCTTTTGACTAGTTGCCAATAGTGCTCCCAGTCGGGACAACCAAATGTCAGCAGACTTTGTCAGATGTTCCTGGTGGCCAGAATCATGCTTAGCTGTAAATGACACCGCTAAAGAATCACCTTATAAGATCGCAATTCTTCCCACACAGGGAAAACTCACTCATAGGTAGTAACTTGCCCAAGGTCCCAAACTAGTGAATGGTATACACTGTTCACTGAATGGATGCTTTTACCATTCTGCCTCTCATTTGTAACTTCCAAGTGTAGCTCAGAATCTTCAACACTGTAAGGATTTCATGCATACATGATCAATTGATAAATGAATGAACATGTCACTTCTCCTCTCAATGTTCTATATTTTAATCCCCTGAAAATGAAAGAGCCCTGTGCTACAGTGATTTCTAAAGTGCTAACCTAAAGGTTGAAGGTTTGAACCCACCATTGTCTTCACAGAAGGAAGATGTAGCAATCTGATTCCATAATAATTGACAGCCTTGTACATGTTTGGGGGAAATTCTATTCTGTCTTATAGGGTAATCTTGTGTTGGAATCTACTTGATAGCAATGGGCTTGGTTTGAGGTTTTATTTTAAGTATGGATCAGAGTAAATAAGTCAAAAGCTAAGACTCAGTAACAAGAGCTATTGAGACTGGAAGGAATGATATGCAGTGAGGACATATATCAATGAGGGATATACATAGATTATATACATCAGTGAATAATGGAGTCTTATTTAAAGGGGCTACATGAGTTACCGGAGACTATTGTAAAACTATGAATAAAACATCAGAGATATAAAATTAACTGTATGATATCAACTAACTGCTGATATTGATCTTCCATTAAATAACTCCAGCCTCATTACCTTGTTGTGAGGACTACTGTGTGTCTAAACCAGAGCTTGGCATATACATGATAAATAAGTAATACAGTGTTACTTTATTTGCATAGAGTGCACATATATGAGGTACTTTATTGTGCCAACCTAGCCGATAAACACGTGGGGTTAATTGAAGGGTGGAGAGATAAATGACTCCCTGAGTCTCGCCTTTCTAGTTCTTGGGTCTCTTGCTTTCTGATGGTCAGACCAGGGTGCAGCTGCCTTAGCCAGTTCCCTGCTTCAGCTGGCAAGGTTCACTTCCTGCAAGACATCCCTGAGGAGAAGTCACATGGAGCACCCGCGTGGAGACCCCTGCCAGCGCTGAGATCCTTACAGTTTCACTGATTTGACTTTCCTCCTGCAGCCAGCATCACAGTGTGTGCTTTGTGAGATGGAGGAGGACTTTGTGGATGGGTGTCGGGCGTATGGGTTAATGTTGGACTTGTGAGCTTGGGCAGCACTGGGTTGGGATGTTTTCTTGATTCGCACTTAACCTTTATATAAAACTCTGATACATGAGTTTCTGTGCATTTGTTTCTTTAAAGTACCAAGACTACTATAATATGTATACCAAATGTATAAAAAATAGTAAGACATTACTCCTTTCTCCCATATATGAGCTAAAGTTCTGAATCACTTGTGTGTCAGTGTCATTCTTAGAGATAACAAGGAAGAGCCTTGATCTGGTTATCAGCAGACAGGTTCTAGCCATGACCTTAGGAAATTAGTAATCTGTCTGACTTTGAATAAGTCGCTTAACCCTCTGAAACTCTTGCATCATTTGATATTTCAATTCTAGGTCTCTTATTCTTTGAACCTGTGTCTTAAGATGACCATCTGCTGTAGTATTAAAGTTCCAATCGCCTCTAAACCATTGTAATGAATTGCTGCAGAATTCAGATTAGGGCTGCAACAATCAACAGTCAAATCGCCAAACGTAAGTTAACTATCATGAGTTGGTTATTTCTCTGCATGGCAAGTAACTTGGATTTAAATAGTTATGATTTTGCATCCAGCTCAGGAATGTGGTCTCTTTGTCTTGCATTGAAGAAAAATAATCGATGGAAAATAATGCTTCCCATCAAGTGCTGGTCAAATTGAATGTTGACTAGCCTAACTGCAGACACAGCAGATTCGTTTTTTTAAAAATCAATCTTCCAACACAAGGCCTGAGCATATAAATACCAAGCAGCTTCCTCTTGCCTGCGGAAGCACTGGCAGTCCTGTCTCTGAATTGGCATCTGTGACATGCTCTCCATTTTGAATATTCAAGTTGTAGGGAACACGGACAATGAAGTTTCTTGAATCTTTTCACAAGAAAGTTCGCTTCTTATTCTGAATTTTCAATCAGAGATATCCATCACACATTTACAGAGTATATACTCTATTCTGGAAGTCAAAACCAGAGGAGATGATGGCAATATTATGCGGAGGTGCTTGGAGAACACTTTAGCCTCTGGCAGGTTAAGGTAAGGTTAGAGAAGTAAAGGGCAAACATGAAAATAATAATACAAGAGGAAACCATGAGAGTTGGAGAAAAGGGGCAGTTGATGCAACTCAATAGACACACAAGCAACCTCCTCAGGTCCTATGAGATCTTCACAATTGTTTTTATGCTGGCCACACTGTTGCAGCCCCTCTGTGAATCCATCTTGTTGAAGGTCTCCTTTTTAACTGCCCTATATGAAGCATGACGTCCTTTTCAGACTCTTCCCTCCTGATACTGTGATCCAAGTAGATGAGATTAATGCTCACTCTCCTTCCATCTGAGGAGCAAATCCAGCTGTGCTTCTGCCAAAACACATTGGCTTTTTCTTCTGGCAGTTCAAGGTACTTTCTTTAGTACTGTCTGAAGGGTGTTTATTTCCCTCACCAAGGTATTCGTGATGAAGAACTGGCCACCCTTTGGCACGTTCCTTTCCCCTCGTTGCCGCTATTGCCCCAGCTGAAGAGGTGCTGAGGAAGGGCAGTGGCCTGAAACCCAGGGTGAGCCAACTCTCTGGCCCAGCTCGCCCCTCCGATGGACCATTTTTGGGGCTTCCCTAATTCTCATCCTTTTCCATTCCGGGTTTTTGGAACATTTCCTCAAAGGACCTCTCCTGACATGGCCCTCAGATCCTACAAAGCTGCCTTACCTTCAGTTGAGAGAAGAGTGAGACAAGCCGCCTGAGTGTCTTCCTCTAGTGCTTGATATCCCAAGCTCAGCAGTAGTGCTGCAGAAAGGTGTTGGCATGGTCCCCTCAGACCACCAGGCTCTGCTTCAGGTATTTCAGCTTCTTTTTCTGAGAAAGGTCCTTGGGCAGATGTAGTGTTTGCAGGAATGTCTTCAGAGGTCTCAGGCATTCTTTACACTGGTTTGGAACAGAGTGTACACTTCTAATCCAACCATGGGTTCTCGCCCCCATTACAGCACAGGTGCCCTTTGGTATCCTTCACAGAGGTGCATGATGGGATCTGGGTAGCGATAATGACTGCTTTGCCTCAGTTACTTAACCCACACTTTATTCTCAAGAATGTTGACCCCCATCTCCTGGACCAGGCCTTCCTATCCTCTTCAAGATATTGTCAACATTCTTTGCCAACCCCATGATCCAAATACATCAATTCTTCTGTTGTCTTCCTTACTGATTTTCTAGATTCCATATGCTTATGAGGCAATTGCAAACACAATGGTATCAGTCAGGATCCCCTTAGCCCTAAATGTGACATCAATAAACACAGTAAAGAGATCTTATGCAGCATTTTTGCCTTATGCAAATACACCATTTGATTTCTTGACTGTTCCTTCAATAGGCATTGATTGTGGATCCAAGTAAAATGAAATCCTTGGCAATGTCAACCTTTTCTCCATTTATGGTGTTGTCCATTGGTCCAGTTGTGATGGGTTTTGCCCCCTTTATATTGAGTTGCAATACATATTGGAGGCTGTAGTCTTTCATCTGGTTGCTTTCAGGAAGCAAGGGTGTATCATCAGCACACCAAAGGTTATTAGTGAGCCTTCCTTTACTCTTGGTCTCGTATTCTTCATATAGTCCAGCTTCTGGGATGGGCATAGATTGAACAGTGTTAAAGAAAATGATACAGCCATGACATGCCTTGTCTGGTTTATTTTTATTCACTATACCTTCAATAAGTAGATGGATTGAACTTAAGCAAAAATGAGGAAGACTCTCAAAAATGGAATTGACTTAAGAGCTGGGTAATGATGGGGACAAACATAGTAAGGGTTGTGAATACGGAACAGGACCATATATTGTTTGGATCTAATGTGTTTGGGGTCATTGAATCATTATGAGTCAGAATCCACTTGAAAGTACTAACAACAACATTACAATAAAATCTTCAATAAAGGATTCCTGGTAACACAAGAATTAAGCACGTATAAATGAAAAGCCAGTGGTCCAGGCCCACGTAGAAGTTCCGTGGGATAACCAACGGTGTCACTGCATCCATAAAGACTGCAGCCCAGGAAATTGTATGTCACACGGGGTTGTTATGAGTAAAGAGTAGACTTATGGTGCCTAAAACATCACCACTACCACCTTGAAAAAATAATATTATCTCGGCAGCATGAAGTGTAAAAGATTAACCAGCCTCTATAGGAAGATGAAGGATGCTTTGTATAACATGGCATGATAAGCCAGACCAAATTTAATGAGGAAGACATGATCAGACTGGTATTTTGGAAGAGAATTCTGACAACAGTGTGGAGAATAGATTGGAGAAAGACAAGATCAAGTAAAAGAGAGGAAAGCTAGTTATGTGTTCGTTAAGAGTGCAGACATCACATAAGGGTATCATGGTGACTTAGGTAAAGGCAGCGACAAGAAATGACAAGAGAATGGGTTCAACAGATCTTAAGGGGTGAGATGAATGTGCTAAAAGGAATCAGGGCGGGAACACCATGTGACGGATCACAGCATTAACCCCTTCAAGAAGTTCAAGAGGTAAAACAAATCCAAATTCAAGTTAGTTTGAGATAACAAAGGAACAAGTCTGTGGAGTTGTAGCTATGTTTAACTCTTTTGTGAAATATAACACACATACAAAAAGGTACATAAAAATAATTGTGGCTTAATAAATTATTATAAATCAAATATCCATGTAACTATGATTCATGTAAAAAACCACAGAACATTTCCGGATTCCCAGAAGTCCTATGAATTCTTCTTGCTAATCACAACCCTACACTAGCTACCCGACAGGACCACAAGTCCGAGTTGGCAGCCATCTTTTCCTCGTTTCCTTTGTATTTATCACACCCAATTATAAATTCTTAATCAGACAGCAATTTCATCTTTTTGATGTTATATGAATGAAATTACATTGGGTGAATTCTTTTATTTATTTTTTTGTGTGTGAGAGTGAGAGTGAGAGTGTGAGAGTGTGAGAGTGAGAGTGAGAGTCAAGGGTGCATTCTTTTATAGCTAATGTTTTTCTCCACCATGATATTTGCAAAATGTATTCATTGCTGAGTTACTTGTTTTACCTAGAATCTAGTATAAACATCTATTCATTGTTGGCAGACATTTGGGTTGTTTCCAGTTTTTAGCTATTATTAATAATGAACATGATTAGGCTTATCATTCAGCAGATTTTTCTACTGGGTGAATAAACTGAAATAGAATTGTAAGGTCATGGAATACACTAAAAAAAAAATCTTACTGTTGAATGAAGTCTGACTCATAGTGTCTTCATTTGTTACAAAGTCTACCCTCCCCTACTACTTGGCTGTACTTACAGACACAAGTCACCAGGAGTTTATTCCATGTTAAACCTGAATGAGTTTGAAAGTCAATTTTTTGATTTTGCAATCTGCTTTGACACCCAAAGATCCAAAGGAATGCATAGTACCCTAAATTTTAGCAGATAATGCCTATTAATGTTCTAAAGACTCTGTATCAGTTTATGATATCATCAGTGGTAAGTGGTCATTTTAATTGCTTCAGAACTTCACAAAGACTTGGTAATTGGTGTCTTTTAAGTATTAGCATTCTGGTCGGTGTGTAGGGGTATCAGTGCAGTTTATTGCTGAAGAAAGTTTGACATGCTTTATACATACTTTAATCATTTCTCTAGCCCCTTATGTGAAATACATCTGTTATATGGTCCATCTTTCTACTGAGTTGTAAGTCCTACTCTGATCGATATGGAAATCTTTATACATTCTGGATAAAAGTCCTTTGTCAGTTACATGTATTGCAAACATGTTTGTGAATTGTTTTCTCTCTGTGTGTTTTCTCTTTCTCTTCTTTAGGGTGATTATTGTACAAATGTATTTCCTTTTTATTACAGTTCATAAAAAACAAATTGCCTTTATTCTATGGACCTTATATTTAGCAGCCGCCTTGTTAAACTCCACTTAATATGAATAATTAATATACCCTAATTTTTCAATATTTCTTTATGTTTGATAATCTTTGTATTTGATTATTTGATGTTCAAAGGTTCACCACACCAGAGATAAAGATGCAATTTTTTTTGCCTTTCACATTTAGGTCTTCAATTACCCTGGAATTGATTTTGCATGTTGATAGAAGTAGGTGTCAAGTTTCATGGTTTAGACATTCAGTTATTGCAGCACTATAAAACAAGTACTCTGAAAACTGTTTGTTTCTATTTTTGAACGGAATATTCAAATATTTTGAATATTGTTTCTATTTTTGAGCACCCTAGTCTATTGCATTTGACCATAAGCCTGCACCTTAAACAATAACTTGATATCTTCATTGTTGTTCTTTTTAGCTCCTGTTGTCAGCCTGCAACTCATGGTAGGCCCGTGCGTCATGGGATGTGCTCACTGTGATCCATACCGCTCTTGGTAGCTAAGTAGAGAGGAGAGGCAGTGGAAAAGAGGATGGCCTTCAACACGAGGATGAACACGGTGGCTACAACAATGGACTTAAGCATGAGACCAATCGTGAGGCCGGTGCAAGGTTAGGCTGTGGTTCACGGGGCTCCTGTGAGTTTAAGGCCCACCTGACCCTTTCAGGGCCTCAATCATCCCCAAGGAAAACTCATTTCCATCCAGGGTCAAGGTCACAGGTGTAGGGTTAAAACCAGCATAACAATTTAAGTCATCACATGAATAATTCAGAAATGCAAATTCTGAATGAGAATGGTTTCTAATGTTTCCTTTTAGTACATCGCCTGTCAAATTTGTTATCCAAATTATACCGAATGCAAGAAATGAAGCAGGGAATGTTATTTCTCATTTCACTGGATGCTTTCAGCTAAGATTTTGTTTTTTAAAAAATACAGTTTGATCGACTTTTCTAGAGAAGTCATGTGAGCCTGGAGTTTTCTTGGCAGAGAAATGTTTGTGCCGATCCATATCACTAATAAGATAGTACTGTGTCCATTTCTTCTTTGTCAAGTCTGATAAATCTTATTAGAATAGTTTCAGTCAACCTTTCTACTGACTGGATATCACTTTAGTTATAGATATATGAGGGGTACCCCCAAAAACACTGATAAAATTGGGTGGAGTTTTCATAGTACGCATGTTTCCCCCTAGGTGAGCATCAAGCAACTCACTCTGAGTTAGTGCGCCCAGCTGTGCCACCTGGGCAGGTGCTCTCTGGCACAGAGAATCTTCTCATGGAAGCAGTTTCACCCAAATCTCATGTTTTGTGATGACTGATTTAAGAGAACAGTGTGCAGCTATGAAATTGTGTTTCCTGCTTGGGAAAAATGCCACAGAACACAGCTTACAAGGGCAATGTTGATGTTGAACACAGCTTACAAGGGCAATGCTATGGGGAAAAACTCAAATGTATGAGTGGTTTTCTCATTTTTAAAAAAGTGAAAGGTCAACTGATGACAAATCTTGTCCTGGATGACTGTCAACTTCCCAAATGGTTGAAAATATGAACATATACTGCATTTGGAGTTCATTCCAACAGATTACAGTTAATCAAGGTTTCTATTTTGAGGTTCTGAAAAGAATATCACAGTGTGCGAAAACAAACAAACAAACACTGATTTGTGGCAAAACGGGGGACAGGTTTTGCCACCATGACAAGGTGCCTGCACATGCAGCCATCTCAGCGTGCCAGTTTTTGGCAAAAACAGCATGACTTTTTTGCCCCGCACCTTACTCACCTGACATCACTCCAAGCAACTTCTTTTCGGATCCTCAAAGAGGACATGAAAGAACAGCAATTTGACCACTTAAATAGGTTAAAAACTGAGGGAGATGCTGTTAGCCACCAAACAGATGAGTTTGAAAAATATTTCCAAGAATGGAATCACTTAAATGTATTAAGTGTAATGGAGTCATTAAGTTTGAAGGTGATAGGGTTGTTTTGTTTTAAAAAAAAGTTTTAAAAAGTTAAAATATATAGCTTTGGGGAAAAATTCCCGTGTTTTGGGAGTACCCCATCATGTATTTATGTGTGTGTGTGTGTGTGTGTGTATCATAGCAAATAATTTGATATAACTGAGACAAATATGGCATTCTATAGCTAGTAAAAATATCCTTTAGAAATAAAAGTACTATGCACTTCTTTGCCCACCAAAAATAGAAAAGAATTTCCACTTGGCAACCACAATAACTACTAAGGGAAATTTACAAGGTGTTTTTCAGGCAGAAAGCACACTCTACCAGATGGCTGTTTGCACGGGGAAAATAAATTAGGTGCACAGGATATGATAAATAGGCGGATAATTCTAGATCAATATGAGATTAGAAAGCATTCATCATAATGCCTTTAAAAATCTGGTCGATTCTGACTCTTCAGAACTCTATAGGGCAGTACACAACTGTTCCATAGGGTTTCCAAAGCTATCATCTTTATGGGAACATCTTTCTTTGCCACATCAGTCTGCAGAACCACTGATGGGCTCAATGTGCTGCCCCTCTGTGAGCGGCCAAGCACTTAACCCTTGTGTCGAAGCGAGCCCCCAATAGTGTCTTCTTTTGTGACAGTTTTAATCTATATGGTTTTTTCAACAGTTTTATTGCTTTTTAATCTACATATCACACAATTCAATAGTTCAATCATATCAAGAAGAGTTATAAAATCATTACCACAATCCATTTTAGAACACACACCCCAACCACCAATGGTTAAGTCACTTTTAAAATGAGTTGTGTAATCACCATCAGTTCCAGCACTCCCTTCCCCCACCCACATACATTGTTTGCTCCTCCCTCCTCTTCATCCTCTCTCTATCCCACCCTCACCCCTACTGCTCCTATAAACCTTTGCCTCAGTTCTTATCTCTATGAATCTACTCCTTCCGTGCTTCATCAACGGGAAAACCCAACAGAAACAATTCAAAATAACAGGAGCAAAATAAAGTGGTAAGGATAAAATGATAATAATAGAAAGAGAAAAATACAAATAGTGGATCAGAAAGATAAGACCTCCATGAATAATTCAAAGACCAGGGAAGAAATTTTTGTTGTGGAACTAGCAAGAATACTTGCACCTCGAAGAATTTCAGGTTGGGTCCAGAGAGAGAACAAACCAAGTATAAAGTTTGACCCAGTATCAATGATCCCTATCTGACAGTAAAACTGTTCGAGACCATTGCTATGGATAGTCGGGATCTATCAGTGACTTAATCTGACTAGATGAGAGAGAGAGAGAGAGACAGAGAGAAAGAAAAAGAGAGCCAGTTTGCTTTGTTTCTCTATCTGGTTTCTTATTTATCCAGGCTGAATTTCATTTGATTTTTTTAAATCTGTGGTTTGACACCTTTTATCTATTTTGAAAAAGTTTACAATATTATTAAAATGAGTTTTACCTTGACTCATTCACTCTACTTTCCTTTAAAAAAATTTACTTATTTTCTCTTCATCAGTTTATTTTGTACTCATTTATTCTGAACTTAACATTCATTATTCTCATTGTATTTGAATTTTCTCAATAGTTTTATTGATATAAAATTCACATATTTATCCTCTCAACCATGTCCTACTCCACTGTTTCTATATAGCTGTTTTTTAATTACATCTTAAAAGTCAGCAATTTAAAAGTTTTAGAACTTGTATTTGGTGCTCTTTCAAATTTGTTGTGTCACTTTTTGGGTAATTTCCAGTTATCTGGGTAAAATTATATATGTTATCTTCTATTTGGTTGAACATAGCAAGTCCCACTATTTGAAACTATATAAAAGTAAATACATTTTGGGAAGTCTGTTGTTTTAGCTGGATTTTTATGCATGTTGTTGGTCTCATCATGAGCTTCGCTATCTTGGATTGTGTTCCAGATGTTACTGAGCAGGTATCCATAGAAACATGGCAATGCTTCCGACGAGGCTATTTCTTCCAGAGACTTTTGTTGATTTCTGCCAGCTGTCTGGTTATATTGGCCCATTTTTGGCATGGGGATACTCTGCTATACAGACAATTTGAATCGATGTTGGGAAGAAATGAAGAAAAATTACAAATATAAGAACGAGGAAAATGAATCTATTGATTTTGGAAACTAGGCAGGAGTTTTAACTTGGTTACGGAAATATCAGGAGAATAATAGAGAAAGTAAAGATGAGCGATTTTCCAAAAGCTTGACTTTCATGCACAAGTAGGAGCCGCGTTTGGGCCGCATGCAAGATGTGCTGCCTATCCTGATTGGCTTTAAATTAAGCTAATGTGAAGGCTTAATTCTCCGACGAGGAAACACGCTTCTTGAGGGTCAGAGGTTTATCTTCCTCTCAGTTTTTCCAGAACACATCGTGGAAACGGGCACAAAAGTGAGTGGAATCATTCAGAATACATAATCCCAACGTCACACACATGCATTTTGTCTTATGGTCTTTGTTTACCTTATTAGGACCTGTGGGAAAGGTTAGCGCATTCTCCAAGGGCTAATAAAAGCCACAAGCATTTATGCGCATTTTAGTGCATATTCATCACCAGTCTGGGCATGACAGGAAAGACAGGTCGGGACCTGTCTGCAAGAGCTTCCCTGTGGCAGAGGAACCAAAACCCTCTTTCCCACTTAGGAAAACAAAACATTTTCTTTTTCTGCTTGTGAAACACAGGCTGTTTAGATCTCATTGTTGCTTTCAAGCGTTGCTCTGAGCGGCCATAGCTCTTCAACAAGCACTCCTTGGAGAAGCCTCCGGATGATCCGATCCCCCTCAATAATTTAGGTGTTCTATTATGTGGTAACTTATACTTTACTGCTGGGCTTAAAAATTTATATTGCATTCTTTAAGAGCCTGACATTATACTGCAAAGCAGGCACTGTGAAATGACTTGGAAAGCCTTCTATAATATTCCCATCACCCTCTGTGCCGGGGAAGAGAGCTAAGGCACAGTGAGCCTGGCAAGTACAGATCAGAGCAATACTGGGTGGAAAGCGGGCTCCTCACATTCCTTGCGGGAAGAGCGTGAGAATCGGGGGCCAAAAGTCAAGGAATAAATTCTGGTTGCTGTGTAAATTCAAAGGGGCAGCAGATCAAGACACACTTGAAGACGAGAGTCAGGGTGAGTATAGGAGACCCCTGACTTTGGGTTTCGGTTACTCTCGACACTCAGGACTTCATTCGGACCTGCTTGAGGATCTTTAATGAAATAAATAAGTTGTAAGGAGAGAGGAATCTGTATTTCCAGAATGGAAGGAATCACGTTTCAAACCTTCTCACTGCCTCTTCCTAGCTGTGATTTGGGGTAAACAAACCAACCAAGAAACAAATACGTAACTTGCTCAAGTTTCAAATTCCTTATCTGTGAAAACTAAAATGATAAATTTTAAAATATATTTCAAAGGGTAAGTAAAATAGTTTCTGTGAAGGGTGTGAGATTGTACCATTTGAACAAGTTGTATTAGCATAGCCACTAGGAGAAAAACCCAGGGCCTCTGGGTCAGAAGTGAACGTCTGAGCTAACTCTTCGTAGCAAACGCAGTAACCAGAATAACTCCCTGTCCTATTCCCTGAACCCCAGTCCCCACATGATAATGTCCAAGTTTTGCTGCTACACAAAGGGGAGATGCACTAAGGAGAGACACCTTGAGATTAGGAGTCTGCTCTTATATATGGAAAGATGCCTTAAAAAAAATCTCATCTTCCCATCTGGGTTCTTTATCTCTCTTATTTTGGAATGTAGCAAATCTGCACCAGGAAATGGACAGCTTTCTGTCCTTCTTGTGCCAGAATTCAGTAGATTGCTGTAGGAGTCACGTTTTTTTATTTTCTCAAGGTCTTTTCCTTAGACAAACATGATTTAAAGGACAGTCTGAAGCGAATTGGCTATCAACACATGGATGTGATGAAATATGACTTACTCATGAAGAATTATTTCCTAACAGGTATAATGGCCATGCTTTACACATGAGCAACCTGAGCTTAAGAGCTTAACGCCTTCCTGGAGGGCAGTGGGATGCCAAGCAGGGAGTGGAGCAACCAGGAGGAGATTCTCGCTCCTCTAGGTTTCAAGCTGGTATTCGTTCCCACGAGTCACGGCACTTGAGGGAAACAGGTTATTTTTTGCAAATGGGAAAGAGGAGACCTTCTAGGATGTCCTTGCTGAGCTATAGTAGAACCAGGATGTGAACCCAGGATCCCTCAGTCTAAGACCCTTCATGTTAGTTCACGGCAACACGAGGCTGAACTCAACAATCACACATAGACAAAAATACCTTACATGCAAATTCAACTCTCCATTTTCTACTAGATGTGTGAGGTGCAGTCACTTACTTAACCTTTCTTAGATTCAGACTCCTTTACTATTAAATACTAAAAAGAAATCATCATTGTGAGGTTGTGGTGAGAATTAAAATGAAAGCAGTAACATCTTCTAAGGCAGGCAGTACTCACAGACTGGGGACCATGCATACTCCACGCACGGTGGTGACAGACGAGCGCTGGACTCATAATGGTCAGGCTACTTGAACTGCCATATAACACTTCCTACTGCCCTGAGGAAGAAGGACCAGATGCGTACGTCCTTGTTCCTATATGATTAGCACCACTCGACTATTTCAGGAAGGTTTTCCTTCTAAACATGCAGGCTCCGCACTAGCAGTGAGCAAATAGTCCTCCTGGGTCCTCTACCCAGGAGAGGATAATAGGCTGACTGAGTCTAGATGTGAAAACAAACCATTGTTACTGATTCTGACTTAGGAAAATTCCCTGTGTTACAGAGGAGAACTGCTGCATTGCATTTTCTTGGCTGTCTTCTTTGTAAAGTAGATCAATACCCTGTCTTCCATGGTGCTGAAGGTGAGTTTTAATTGCCAACCTTTAGGTTAGTAGTTGGAAACAAATATTTGCACTGTTAGGAGCCTTGATTTTAGGTAGAGATCAACCCATGTTCTTCAGCGTAGGAATGGTTCAGGATATTTGCAGGAGCCCTGGCGGGGATAACTGCAAGATCAAAACCACCAGCTGCTTCAAGGGGAAAAGATGACGCCATGTGACTTAGAGCCCTGGACAATCTATACAGGGTCATAGTGAGTCAGACCTGATTCAATGGTAATGGGTTTGGTTTTTAGTTTTAGGGATATCTTATCTCCAGTCATCAGTCTGCTATGTCTGTTTTCTTCATTGCTTCCTATTTCAATAGGCCATCAAAATGTTTGGCTATTGGTCTGTTTACAACTTGCTAATGCAGATAAGTCTAAAATATATTAAAATAGTCATGATAACATCAGTAATAGTGTATGTATACATGTATGTATGTATATGTCTGCATATATTCATATATGTATTATAGTGTATATGTGTGTATATATATGTGTGTATATATATGTGTGTAGTCTTGGAAGAATACAGCCATTACACTCCTTAGCAGCAAGCATGGCATATACTTTATTGGACACGACGTCAGGAAAACCCTGCCCCTGGAGGACATCATGGAGTGACGCAGTGGCTGCAGAAACAGGTTCAAACATGATAACTATTGTGAGGATGGGACCGGACCAGGCAGTGTTTCCTTCTGATGTATATGGGGCGGCCACGAGTCGGAATCAACTCAGCTGCAGCTAACACCGACATGCACAATAAAACTCTTCTTGTTTTTAGGTTTTCGCTGCAGGAGGGAAGCCACAGGTTGAGTGACTTGACAAGAGCTCTGGGCCCTGCTTTGACAAGAGCGTAAAAATCTATGTTTCCTAATGTCTAGTCAAATAATCTTCTCACTTATTCCTTTTAATCATGTTCTGATTAAAATATAACAGTCAAATGAGGTTATAGGCCGAAAATTGACCTCCGAGGGCACAGAAGTTCCTCTAGATATATCAGAATCTTCTGAGAAATACTGCTAAGCAGATTTAATGACAATTAACAACCAGAGTCAATATCCATTTACACCACAAAAATAGATTATTTGAAATAGACCCTGGCTTAGCATTTAAATGATTCCCACACCGTTCAGAAATGGTTTTGGAGAAAGCTGGTGCTAAGAGACGACACGCGAGTCACAAATCTAACTGAGACATAATGAGCAATATACCGAAATACACGTGACTGTTTTAGTCATGTAAACACCATCAGATTTTGTGCCAAAAAAATGATCTTGAATGGCTTGTAAGCTATAGAGAGAAATGAAAAGCAAACAGAATAAATTGTAAGAGCTTAAAGAGTGGCAAATAAAACCTCCTATCAAGTAAATGAAACAAGTTGGTATGTCATTAAATGTAGTTTGCAGACTTGTCTATGGCTAGGTCAGCAAGCCAGCCTTGCTGGCAATATTCCAGGAGTCAATAACATCTGCATTGAGGCACAGCAGTTGTCTGAATAGAAAACAATCCAAAACATTTGACAGCTTTGTTTCTAGCTTCTGGCTCAGGGGAGTTGAGGGGCTTCAGATTGGTAGAGTAATTATATTATGTTTGCAAACAATATGAGCAGTCTACAGAGGTACGGATTTAGGGAACATCTGAGCAACTAACCTATAAGATTAAATATATGGATATTCTATCTCAAGATCCAAACAAGGGCAAACACCTCCCTTTCGCAGAGTTTGTATGAGGAAGCGTCAAAGAGCTTGTCGGAAAATTCCATGATCTTTTTGTTCCACTGGTTCGTGAACCTGTTGAAACCCCTCATATTTCAAAGGCGATGCGTTCAGACCCGCACCCCAGCTCCTCCATTCAGTAGATAATCAAGTGTCGACATGGCACTATTTTGCTTATGAACGTGCTGAGAAGTGGTCCAATATTAAAAATGAATCAAACAGCATTGCCTCCCTAGAGCAACTTCTGATCATAAAAGTGCCCTGTAAATGGGGGGGGGGTGTTTCTCATTATAATCTTACAAAAGCAGATCGGCAGGTACCTCTGTTACAGCACCATCACTGGGTTCCAACGACCAATTCTTAGTTTTCTAGTTCAGCAAGAAACACTTGTGACAACGAGGTAACTTGGATCAATTGGATGAATGCAAAAAGTGATTCTTATGGGGGAGAGGGGGATGCGCGGAGAAGGAAATGTGGAGCTGATACCAAGGGCTCAAGTAGAAAGCAAATTTTTTAAGACTGATGGTGGCAATGTATGTACAAATGTGCTTGACACAATGGATGGTTGGATGGATGGATGGATGGATGGATGGATGGATGGATGGATGGATGGATGGATGGATGGATGGATTGTGATAAGTGTTGTTTGAGCCCCCAATAAATTTTTTTAAGTGATTCTTAAGAGACCGTTAATTATGTAGATAAATTTTCAGATCATGCAATTTGGTTATATTTAAAAATAAGTAAGAAGAAATCCTCCCTGACTGAATTCTGAGAGCTTTTTTTCACTAATGTATAGAACGGACCACAAATGTGAAGGCTTAAAAAACTTAAAAACTCCCATTGCCTTTTCATCCCCTTTACCACAGGTTCGGAAGCCCCTTTACAGGTATCTTTTTTCCCTTTATATACCTTTATTTTAAAAAGAAATTTCATTTTGACCATGTTCTGTGTCCCTGGAGCCATGAAATGTCTTCTGGTGTGATCGTTAGGATCATGAAAAGGAACATGTGTGCCCCTGATGTAAGGAGGGAGCTGGGGTTTCATCTCACCACTTCTCCACACGTGTAATTCAGCATCAGACATGCACATTCTGCGGAGTGCCAGCCCTGTGCTTTATAGAGCGTCTCAATTGCTGGGGACGAAAGGTGCCCCTGTTTGCTCCTGTCAGGACTCACAGTCTGGGAGACTATTTAGGATCTCTATGAGTTGGAATGGACTAGATGGCAGTGGGTTTTCAGGTGTCCTTTGTTAGCTTTATTTTACAAAACAAAAAACCCCAACAGAGTAAGAAAGGCTTTGCAACTTGACCAACATTATCTAACCTACAAAAGGCAAAGCTAGAAATAAAGCCCAGATTCATCTGGCTCCACAGCCTTGACTTTTCTACAGTGAGATATTTGCTTCAATTCACTGTGTGGGGGCACCTTGATAAAATGCTTATTTATTTCCTATTTGGAACTTTGGGGTTTTAACATGATAAAGATTGAACTGGACGTCTCTAGAGGAAGAACTGCATGTCGATTACTCGCAATGACGTGAATACAAGTGTCTATGAGCCAAAAAGCAAGCTCATGGTCATCGAGTCATTTCTGACGCAGAGCAACTTTATGAAGACTTTCTGTGACTGTACATGTTTCTGGGAGCAGACAGACTCATCTTTCTTCTGAAGAGTGACTGGTGAGTCAGGGTTAATAGCTGACCTTGTGGCTCGCAGCCCAACATTGACCTTACAACTCTACCAGAGCTATTAAGGTCTAGAGGAAAGCATAAAAAGTACCAAGAGCTCAAGGAACACCCAGCAAGGTCCACTCCACCCCAATCAAAGCATGTTATAATATTCAAACTAAACGAGATCAAATATGTGTTAAATATATAATATGCATATATGTATCTTGAATGAAGACAAAGGAAGCAAGCCTAATTTAAGAGAAACATAGATAAGAATTGCATCAGTCTTCTCTTTAGAATCCATATAAGCACAAGGAATACAGCATAAAATATTCAAAGTGCTAAAAAAAAGAAAGAAAAGTCACATTTTAAAATAAGCCATGGTTTACAGCTAATTTACAAGGGAAATTAGAAAATATTTGAACTAAAGAAAATCGACGTGGGATCAAGCTAATGCACTATTTAAAGAAAAATGTATTGCATTCAATGGTTATATGAGAAAAGAAGAAATCAATTATATAAAGTTCTAGTTTAAGAAAACAGAAAAATAAGAGCACATTAAACTCAAAGTAATAAGAAGCACAACAAAGAAAACAGAATAAATCAGTGTAATGGAAAACAAAACCAAAAATGAAGGCATGCAGCAAAAGCCGGGTTTTTGAAAAGGGCACTGAAATTGATAAGCTCCCAGCTGTATCAGGAAAAATATTGACATGTAATTAACAAGGAGGAAAGGATTTACAATTCACTCCATCGGGCCATTATTATACTGATAACGCAGTCAAACGTGAGGCAAGAAGAGAAAACTACACACCATTATGCCCCAACAAAAATGGCCAACAGCAACTATGAGGCACACAAGTATTATTAGAGGTCTAGACACAGTAAATGGATAGATCTCTCTCCATAGCAACAATAAAAGCAGATACACATCAATGTCTTTGTAAGGGATATAGGTACACACATATATATGAGACGTCATGGTGACACAGAGGGCTACATGCTGAACTGCTAGAAAGGTTAGCAGTTAGAAACCCCCACTGTTCCACTGGGGAAGTTTATATAGTTTAAATATATAGGTCAATGGGACAGAAGAGTCCAGAAATAAACTTACTCATTGACATTGAGTTTGGTGTGTACACATACACACACACAGGCACACACCAAACTCAATGTCAAATCACAACTATGATATGAAAGATACCAATTTATTGAAGGACACAGACTACCTTCCTTATAAGGTGACCAGATTTTGACATTGGTAAAGCGGGACACCAGCGGGACACCATTGATTAAACTCATATCCTGGCAAAATAGCCACATGGCAGCTGAAAACCCTATACCCTAGCTTGTCGTGCATCCTTTCCAAAAATCGGGACGTTTTTAAAACGCCGCGGGACTGTCCCGCCAAAAGCAGGATGTCTGGTTAGAAGAAAAGATAAATTACAAAAAGACACATCTTACTACCACTGAGCTGATGTTGACGCATAACAACCTTAGATATAGGACAGAGTAGAAAGCCTCATTTTTCTCCCACAGAGCAGCTAGTAGTTTAAAACTGCTGACCTCAAGATTAGCAGCCTGACACATAACCACTAAGCCACAAGGACTCTTTTCCAAAATCAAACAAACAAAACCACACAGATAAGTAGTACTAAATCTACACAGACTTTCCCATAATTAACTCCATGCGCCAGCATTGCCCTGATAACATAAGTAATGATTATACAAGAGAAATGAAAGAACTAGAAAACAAAACAACTTATGAATCAGTATCTCCCTTGAATTCAGATGTAAAAATTATCTGAATCTTGGTAATTCGAAAACTGCGTAAAGAGTATAAGAAGTACATTATGACCAAATGAGGCTTATTTCAGAAATATAACTGGGTTAGCATTAGAAAAATCAATCATATAACATTTTATTAATACATACTTTCTGAAAGAATTAATTTGATTACCGCAATAATTAAAGAAAATACTTTGATGAAATTAAAAATACCAGCATATTATTCTCAAAAAATGCAAAATAGCAGAAGAAATCTTGAAAATGAGTAATAATAAAGTACAAAACTCACACTTTCTGATTTTCAAACAAACTATGAAGTTACAGAAATCAAAGCTTCCTGTTGCTGTTATAATGATAAATATATAGGCCAATGGGACAGAAGAGTCCAGAAATAAACTCACACATCTAAGGTCAGTAGCACTAGAAGGATGCTAAGTCCTTTCAATGAGTAGAAAAGTCTTTTTAACAACAACTACTAGAAATACTAGATTTTCACATGCAAAGGAATGAAACTGGATCATACCTCCTACCATATAAAAACCAAATCCCAAGTCATATCAAGTGAGTCATGGAATAAATGTGTGAACTAAGGCCATAAAACTCATAGAAATATAGTGATATTGTTTCAGGACTTAGATTTAATAAAAAATTCTTATAGTATAAAAAGCAAGTAGTAAAAACAAAATGAGATCTTACATTATTAAAGTGAAGTGTTAGAAATAACTTATATATCCATTTTTTTCGAACACTTCACTTTAATTTAATAATCTCATTTAATTTAATAAACCCACATTATGGTAGATATGTACAAGTAAGTATTATTCAGCCACAAAGGGAAATGGATGTCTGATATCTGCTACCACATGAACGAACCTTCAGAACATGGTGCTCAGTGAAATGGACCAGTCACAATAAAAGTGCATAATCCCACTTATGGGAAATATGTAGAGTAGGTAAATGTTTTAGAGACGAAAGATTACTCATGTGCTCACTGGGACATGGGGAAGGGAGAAGAGGAGAATGAGTCACTACATAGGGCAGACAGAATTACTATGAATGGAGGCAGAATAATTGGAAACGGTGGTGACAATGACTGCACAACCTAGGAGGATGATGAACATCATGATGTCACTGAAGCACACGACATTTTAAAATTTGGAAATAGTAATATAGATACATCAATCACAATTTCTTTTAGAGTCTCAGTGAACAGGAAGTGGACAGGAACTTTATGAAATATGTTACTTACAAAACAATATGGCATCGGTATTGAAAGAAGTCTCCTCTACAAAAGGAAAAGAGGAAGGAAGGAAGCAAGGGAAGGAGGAAGAAGTAAAGGAAGAAGGAAGTTTGAGTTTGGCAACTCAAAGGGGCCTTAACAGGGCCTGAAGGGGCGAGCGGTCCCCGGCGGGGCGTGGCCATCGGTGACGCACGCTGCGGAGCAGGCGTCCAGGCTTCCTACGCTGGCGGCGGCCCCGCCCCACGCCCCGCCCACCAGGCGGCCACGCCCCGCCCCGCCTCGCTCCGCGCCCTGGTCTCTCGGCGGCCCCGCCCCGCGCCCCGGCCTCTCGGCGGCCCCGCCCCGCCCCGCCCCGCCCCGCGCCCCGGCCTCGCGGCGGCCACGCCCCCTCGTCCTTGGCGTGCTGCCGTCCCCCCCGCCCGCCGCCGCATTCTTCCGCCGCCGCTTCCCCGGCAGGACCCGAGGCTCGGCGGTACTATGGCGGCCGCACGGCACAGCACCCTGGACTTCTCGCTCGGCGCCAAAGCGGATGGCGAGACCCTTCTCAAAGGCCTGCAGCCCATTTTCCAAGAGCAGGGAATGAGCGAGTCGGTGCACACCTGGCCGGACCACGGCTGCTTAGCAACCTACGCCCACGAAAACGGCAGCTTTGCCAGTGTGAGAATTTACCCCCACGGGTTGGTGCTGCTGGACGTCCAGAGTTACGATGGCGATGCGCAGGGCAACCAAGAACTTGACGGTCTTCTGAACCGAGTCGAAGACCGCCTGAGGGAGCTGAGCCCGCGGGGGCGGGCGAGGGTGAAGCGCCTGCCGCCCCTCGTGCGAGGCGGCGCCGTGGACAGGTACTGGCCCACTGCCGACGGGCGCCTGGTGGAGTACGACATGGACGAGGTGCTGTTCGATGAGGACTCGCCCTACCAGAACATTAAGATTCTACACTCGAAGCAGTTTGGGAATGTGCTCATCCTCAGCGGGGACGTCAATCTGGCCGAGAGCGACTTGGCGTATACCCGGGCCATTATGGGCGCTGGAAAAGAAGATTACGCCGGCAAAGAGGTGCTGATTCTGGGCGGCGGCGATGGGGGCATCTTACGTGAAGTCGTGAAACTGAAGCCCAGCATGGTCACGATGGTCGAAATTGACCAAATGGTGATTGATGCGTGTAAGAAGCACATGCGCAGAGCCTGTGGCGAGGTCCTAGACCAGCTTCAAGGAGACTGCTACGAGGTCCTGATAGCCGACTGCATTCCGGTGCTGAAGAGGTACGCCCAAGAAGGAAAGCTCTTTGATTATGTCATCAATGATTTGACGGCGGTGCCTATCTCCACGGCTCCAGAGGAAGATTCCACCTGGGAGTTCCTCAGACTGATTCTTGACCTTTCAATGCAAGTATTGAAACACGATGGGAAATACTTTACACAGGGCAACTGTGTCAATTTGACGGAAGCCCTGTCCCTCTACGAAGAACAGCTCGGGCGCCTCTATTGTCCTGTGGGCTTCTCCAAGGAGATCGTCTGTGTCCCTTCGTACCTGGAACTGTGGGTATTTTACACTGTGTGGAAGACCACTGAGCCTTGAAGATGAACGGCACCCAGCATGTGTGACCCCCACACGTTGGATGGCATCCGAATGAGTTTAGCAATTGATTGTGAATTCCTTAAGGTTTTTTTCTTTATTATTATTATCTTCAATTTTAAAAAACAAATAGAAAATGTCTATTTTGATGCACGAGGGTGGTCTGTTTTTAAGTCAGTTTAAGGATGATCCAGCAGCACAGTTGAGGCTGCCACATGCACTGAACCCCTAGAACATGAGCATCATTATTTTGTTTCTAAGGAAAGTTCTTCTCCAAAAATTGACTTAGCTACTAAGATTTGGTGCTTATAAAGGAGAGTTAAATAAAATGAATAGCATTGCTCCGATTAAAGTTACAAAAGAAAAAAAGTAGAATTAAACCATAAAACTCATAGAAGAAAAATTAGGAGATAACCTAAGTAATGATTTTCCATATATGAACATAACACAATATCTAAGAGAAGAGATACTGGTATTCATCACAATTAAAATCTTTTGTCATTCAAAGCTATTAAAAATAAAAATGCAAGAACCCATGATAATTTATAAATTATTATTTTTTCATGTCTTACACTGATCAATATGTCCCTTCATCCACTTTTCAGTTGTCCAGCCCTTGGGAGTAGGGTTAGATGTAGATCATTGTGATCGGTCCCCCTTTCTCCCCATACCTTCCCTGTGGTATGCAGCTGCCTTTTACTTGTCCCGTGCCTCCATTTGCAAGCTACACTACCTGTGAGACACCTAACTCGTGGATTGTGTCGCTGTAACTAGAGGTTCCTTCAAGTCTGGCTTCGCCACGCTACTGGAAGGTACATCTCTTGAGCTGAGGACTGTCAGACCCTGCCATCTGGCTGACTGTTGACCTGCTTGCTGTTTGCTGCCTGTGGCCGGATAGCCTGAATTGCATACCCTGCGGCCCTCAAGACTTGAAGGACTGCCAGTGTACTAGCTGTCTCATGGAAGTGAGTTGCACTGAGCCATTTGTACTGCTTTATAGATTAATTAACTGTCTATTTCTTATGTTATCTATCTCTACATATAAATATATATATAAAATTATTAGTGTCCTGGTTTTGTTTCTCTAGAGACCCCTAACACATTCCCCTTCCCCTCCTGGTATCAAGGATTCATGAGGGAGGGAGGGTGGGGGAGGGAGGAGAAAATGGAGAAGCTGATACCAAGGGCCCAAATAGAAAATGTTTTGAAAATGATGATGGCAACAGATGTACAAATGTGCTTGACACAATGGATGGATGTAGGGATTGTGATAAGAGTTGTATGAGCCCTCAATAAAATGAGTTTTAAAATAAATAAGTGCAAATTATAGGCTAATAACAAATATTGGCAGAATATATGCCTGACAATAGTCCAGCATCATCTAGACAAAGTGTTTCTAAAGAAATTATAAGAAAAGTACTATTCAATTAAATGTGAGCATGTATGGAAATTTCACCAAAGATAAAACCTTCAGTGGAGCAGGCTTATCTTTCTCCCACTGAGTGACTAATGAGTTTGAAATTTTGACTTGGCAGATCACAGTCCAATGTCTACGCAAAAGAGTTGGTGGTCAATTGTTAATAAGCGCGTGAAAATGTTACAAACACCATTTCTCAGAAAAATTCTAATTAAAACCCCAACTAGATACCAATGTACTCCCATTTATTGATATAAGAGTGAGCATTCCAAGTGTAGTAGTTGGATGATTTTATGTCAACTAGAATTTATATGAATCTGTATGGGCAGAGTTCAACCTGTCAATCAGGTTACAGCCTCTTTCTCTGTCCCTCCATCTTCCAGTTTGCTCAAACTGCCTGCCTACAGGGGTGGCCACATGTGGGCCATGCAGCACTAAGCACTTTCAGCACCCTGCCATGTTTCTACCAATCCTGGATCCATACAACCCTGCACCCTTTGGCCCATTCTGATACATATGTGAGGGCCACTGGTTTGTTTCTCTTGACACCCCAGCCTAACACACCAAATATTGGTAAGCATGCAGAGCAATTGGAGTGTTAAATGGTACAGCCACTTGGGGAAACAATTTGGAATGGTGGTGTGAAGAACTATCAAGACAGTTATAACTCAGAACTACTTGATAGACAACAGAATGAAACCTCGCCCAGTCCTGTGCCATCCTTAACAATTGCTCTGTTTGATCCCATTGTTGCAGCCATTTTGTTGATCCATCTTATTGACAGGCTTCCTCTTTTTTAGTTCTTTCTTTGGCCAAAAATGATGTCCTTTTTCCAAGGACTGCTCTCTCCTGATAACATGCCCAAGGAACATGAAGTCTTACCAGCCTTGCCCCTCGTGAGCATTTGATCTGTACTTCTTCCAAGACAAACTGGCTCGTTCTTTTGACCATTGATGTTTTCAATACTCCACCAACACCACAATTCAAATGCAATGATCCCTCTTTGATCTTCCTTATTCAGTGTCCGACTTTCACAAGCAACAATAGAAAATATGGCTTGAGTCCAACATGCTTAATCCTCAAAGCAACCTTCCTGTTTCAACAATTTAACGATGTCTTGTCTGAATGTTATACATCCTTTCATCTCTTGACTACTGCTCCACAAGCAGTATTGTAGATCCAAGCAAGATGAACTCCTGGACAACTTTAATCTTCTCTCTAGTTATCAGCATGCTACCTATTGATCCAGTTGTGAGAACTTTGGTCTTCTTTACATCGAGTTGTAATCCATACTGTGGGCTGAAATCCTTGATCTTTATCAGCAAATACATGGAGTCTTCCTCACTTTCAGCAGCATGGTTGTTCCATCTGTTAATAAACCTCCCTACAATCCTGATGTCACATTCTTCTTCATATTATCCAGCTTCTCTGATTATTTTCTCAGGGTACAGACTGAACAAGTATGGGGAGAGGATGCAACCCTGACACACCTTCTCCGATTTTAAATCATGTAGTATTCCTTTGTTCCATTTGTAGAACAGCATCTTGACCTATGAGCAGGTTACAAACAAGCACAATGAATTGGAGCACAATGAAAGGGTAATTCTGGAATTACCATGTTCCTCAAGGCTCTCTATAATTGGTTATGGTCCACACAGCTGAATGCTTTTAAATAGTCAATAAAACAAAGTAAACCGATTTCTAGTATTCTCTCAGCCAAGATCCACCTGATATCAGCAATGACATCACTTATTTCAGCTACTCAAAATCAGCAGCTAAAAGCAGGCCAGGGGCTGATTGTGGAATAGACCATCAATTTCTCAAATGAAGGTCAACTTATAGTGGAAGAAAATCAAAACAAGTCCATGAGAGCCAAATACCACCTTGAATCTATCCCACCTAAATTTCTAGACCATCTCAGGAAGAGATTTAACACTTTGAACACTAATGACAGAAGACCTAATGAGTTGTGGAAGGACATCAAGACATCATTCATGAAGAAAGCAAAAGGTCATTTAAAGAAGGTCCACAAGAATGAAGGGAAAGATCAAAGTTATTGTCAGAAGAGATTCTGAAATCTGCTCTTAATCATATAGTAGCTAAAGGAAATGGAAGAATTAATGAAGTCAAAGAGCTAAACAGAAAAATTTAAAGGCCAGATCAAAAAGATAAAGGCAAATATTACAATGAAATCTGAAAAGACATCGAATAAGAAAACCAAAAGGTAAGAGCATATTCAGCATATCTGTACCTGAAAGAACTCAAGAAAAAAGTTCATGCCTCAAGTTTCAGCCTTGATTCTATGAGCCAACTATTGAACGATGCAGGAAGCATCCAAAGAAGTTGAAAAGAATGCACAGTCACTGTATCAAGAAGAATTTCCTCATCTGTAGAAACACTTAATCCCTAGACCTTTAGACAGCATCATGATAGAGGAGAAATGGTGTAAGTTGTGAGGTATTTTGTCTTGCTTGTATTCACAACTGATGGTTACAGAAACAGCGATCTAGAGATGACAAGATGTTGCATTAGTAAATCTGCTATATAAAATCTTTTTAGAGTATTGAAAAGCAAAGATGTTACTTTGAGGACTAAGGTGCACTTGACACAAGCCATGGTATTTTCCATTGCCTCATATGCTTGTGCAAGTTCAATATTGAACAAGGGAGACCAAAGAAGAATAGATGCATTTGAATTGTGGTGCTGGAGAACAACATTGAAAGTACAACAGACTAGGAAAAGGAAAAATAAATCTGTCTTGGAAGAAATATGGTCAGAGTGCTCCTTGGTGGCAAGGATGGTGTGTTAGTCTGGTTAGACTAGAGAAACAAATCCAGGGAGATTCATATGTATATAATAAAGAGCTTTATATAAAAGAGCAGTTGAATATTGAGAAAACATCCCAACCCAGGCCATATTAAGTTCACAAATCCGATAGTAGCCCATATGTCTGATACCAATCTATTAAGTCTTCTTCAGACTCACGAAACATATGCAATGACACTGAATGCAGGAAGATCACAGGCCAGTGGGTGTAAAGTCTTGTGGATCCAGTGGTGGTAGAAGCATCTCAACGCTGGTAGGGGTCTCCACGTGGTTCCTCCAGTTCCCAGGGAATGGGGTCTATCAGTCCAGTGCCATGTGTCTCGTCAGTAAAGTATCTCTCAGGGAGTGAGTCAAGAAAAAGACAGTGTCTCCCGCTTCCAAGGAGGAAAATCAGGGGTTCCCAGAATCCTCAGAAGAAGGCCACTCCCACACAGAGGCCTCATTGGCTATATCCCGATTGACAGGCTAGACTCCACACCTACACTCTTAATCCTCAAATTGGTGCCAGATTATGTAACTACCACAGATGGCAAAAGTTTGTCCTACATACCTCGGACATATTATCAGGAGAGACCAGTCCCTGGAGAAGGACATCATGTTTTGTAGGGCAAAGGGGCAGCAAAAAATATATATATTAATGTGTTAATCTGGGTAGACTAGAGAAACAAATCCATGGACACACATATGTATATAAGAAAGATATTTATATACAAGAGCAATTGAACCTTGAGAAAACATCCCACCCCAGTCCAGATCAAGTCTATTAAGTCCAATATTAGCCCATATTTCTGATATCAATCTATAAAGTCCTCTTCAGACTCATGAAACACATGCAATGATGCCAAATGCAGAAGATCACAGGCCAGTGGGTAAAAATCTTTGGATCCAGTGTCATTGGAAACAGCGCTGACAGGGGTCTCTCTGTGGCTTCTCAAGCTTCCAAAGTCTGGTTGTGTCCATGTGGCTTGTTTTCTGCGATGTCTCCCAGGGAGTAGCAGAGAGAGAGAGGTGTCTTCCACCTCCAAGGAGGAAGTCCAGATTTCCCCGAATTCTCAGGAGAAGGCCATGCCTACAGAAGTCTCATTGGCTGTCTCTGGATTGACAGGCTAGACTTCACCCCTACACTCTTAATCCTTAAATTGACACCAGATTAGGTGAATATATATATATATATATATATATATATATATATATATATATATATATATATATATATATATATTCCCTCAATAAGATGTATTGACACCGTGGTTGCAGCAATGGGCTCAAGCATGATAACCATGGGTGGTGCAGGGCCTCGCAGTGTTTCATTGTGTTTTGCACGGGGTCCCTATGGTGCATCTGAACCAACTCAATGGCACCTAAGAGCAATAACAGTATAGCCTAAAAAGGATGAACATGCATGACACTTTTTTCTTAGTGGTGAATTGTAAGTGTTGATTAGAGAAACAAATCTAGTGACATTCCTATATGTATAACAAAGAGCTTTGTATCCACAAGTTATGATATATCAAGAAAGCATCCCAGCCCCATCCATAAATTCAATACTAGTCAATAGGTGCCCTTCAGCCACATACAATGATGCAGAATGCAGGAAGATCACAGGGCGATGGGTGCAGAGTCATGCGGATCTAAGGTTGGGACAGATGGCCGGGCTCTGGCAGCACCCAGGTCATTGTCCCAGTCCCAGCTGGAAGATGAAGAAAAAAGAGAAGGGGCCGTCCTCTCTCCCAGGTTAATTCTTTATGAGAAGGCTGTACTCCCAAGGAGGTAGCATCCGGCTGAGACCCGAATTCCAAATTTGACTCCACCCTTCACCAAGAGTGTCTTATTGACATAAGATCATCTAACCGCCACAGTATGAAATGCAATGTTTTAACTTCAGTTTTACCTTGGTAAAAGGAATGTCTCCATATGTCCCAGGTCATGAAGCCCCCACTAATGAAGTGGTAGGGTTTTGTTTGGTTGGTTTTTCTTTTTTGCTGATATATTTTAACTTTCAGTTATGATTTGTATGAAGATTTACAAATCAAGTTGGGTTTTCACTCAATAATTCACATACATTTTGTTTTGTGACCTTGATTGGATGGAATAGTCCTCATAACTCTCCTATGCTGACCATCAGTCTTCAGTTGCCTTTGTCTTCCTTCCTTCCATCCCTGCCTTCTGAGCCTAATCTTTGGGCAAACATCACCTTTTTCATTTCGAATGGTTGGTTGTTCTAAAGTATGAACATCCCTGGTGCTGCTGCTCACCTCTAGGCCAGTGGTGACGAAGGTGTAGGACGAGGCAGTGCTTCATTCCATTGAACACAGGGTCACTTTTAGTCAGAGTTAACACACAACAACTGTTTCTAGTAGTGTTTCTCTCCCTCCTGCCTCCTGGAGCAGGTGAGTCTTCTCGGGGCCTCCAAAATGCTTGCCATATTTTGCTAACCGCTGGTCAATATACAACCCAGGATACAGTGGGACAATTTAATGATCCACAGAACACTCAGGTGCTTTACCTCCCTTTTTGTGAATACGAAGAGTAAGAGAGAAAACATAACAGTGGAACAAGATTGTGAATGTATCGTGTCATCTTTATTATGTGAAGCCAAACTGCTCTGATCCTTTCTAAGAGGGGGCACAGGAAGAATATATTCTCCAATCTCTCCAGAGCAAAGCCTGCCTGTTATGTACCTGGCATTGCATTGATCCATTCAACTAAGACACCGCATCTAGCATAACTGCTGCGATTGGAGCTACTTGTTGATTAAGGCCTCCAAAATCCATCTGAGTTTTGTAGTGACTAGACACTACAAGATCTACTGGGGATGTGATAAAGAACATCACATCTGCATATTCCTTGTGTTTCAGAATGGTACCACTCTCAATCTCTGCCATTCCCTTTGGCTGGTTCTCTTAGCATGACTGGAAAGCAGGTGCAGTTTCAGAAGCTTCTAGTTGGCCTTTACCATGATACTAACCCTTCCATCATAGGCAAAGGACTAATGTAAAAGTTCTCCCAACTACCAAGTACAATTGTTCCAATGCTTAGGAATTTTTAAAATGACCATGTGATGAGTCCACAGACCCAGTGTATGCACGTGACCCAGATACGAGTTCAGAACTTGATTTTTTTTTTCTTTACTGGCTATAACAGATGGCCCATGATACCAGGTTCCTAATTTTAATTTTCTATCTAACAGTATTGAAGATGCCTGTGTATTTTCTTTCCCCCAGTATATGAAAACCCAAACAGTCCCTTTAGATAAAGACTTGGAAATTATTGTGATGTACATGTCATGTAGTATTGCTGTGTCTTTCTTTGGAAATTACCTCTCTTTTAGTCAGTGGATTATGAATTTAAAAACCATTTCACATTTTACCATTATTTGCCAATTAGCCATCTTTTGCCTTTTATTAAATTCCTCTAATATGTTGATAACACACAGCAACAACCATTCATTCCCATTTAATTTATACATAATAGTTATTTTGATTATTTATTATATAATAATTTACTCTTTATTGCTTATAATTAGTTACAATTACTACTTCCCTACCAGCCAGTGCATTTCCATCATGGCTATATATTCCAGTTCACCACTAGGGAAAGTTTTAATTACTGTTGAGCTACAGCATGCCGGGGCCTCTCACTCTCTTCCCACAGCTAGGAATGAGCCTCTTCATGCTAGCTAGTTGGGAATCGACCGTGTGAGATCAACATCTCTCTGGATGTTTTACTTCTTTATGTTATTCCTTACTTTGAATATTTAGATCACCATTCCAGAAAACAGTCTTCAAAATCATATTTTCCTACATAGAAAGTATTAGCGAATTTCTTGGCAACAATTGTGGGAGTGAGTGCAGAAAACAGGATTGAACAGAACAAGAAGTTAAACTGCCATGAAATTTCAACCAAAGGCGCACACAGCTTCAAAGGCATGTCCCCACAGGGTTACGGAGAACTGAGAGGGCTCCTCAGAGTTGTCCTAACCTGAAAGGAGAAGGGCATGGCGTTGCCCGTCTGAGGTGCCTAGTTCTGAATACCTGATGTTTATAATGTTGTGTGGTGCAGCTTCTTTTGGTCAAGGTCAAGTTCCAGGTAAGTGCTGTCATTCTTCTTTTTTTTCTTCCCCCAATGTGTCAAACATGCTTTATTCTGCCACAAATAAAACTTTTACATTTTAACAATCTTTTCCTTAGTAATCGTTCTCGTCTGCCTTTTCTGCATTACAACAATATAAATTTTTCCGATATGCTGGTGCTTATTATATTAACCTTAAAATATGGACTCATAGTGTTACTACTTGAATTGTCATGACCAGTTCTCCTCATTTCAGTTTCTCCACAATAAAAGAAAAGGTACTTAGTTGCTGTAAGGTTGCCATGTTCTTTTCTTATCTTCCAATCTCAGTCTCTTTTTAACATTTATATTAATTACATTGATAACTTTACATATGAACAAAGGAAAAATACCCACTGCCACCCAGTTGATTCTGATTCATAAGCTCACTGCCATCAATTCAAATGAGATTCATAAGAACCCTATAGGACAGGATAGAGACTGTAAATTTCTATGGGGGTAGAAAGCCTCATCTATCTCTTATGATCAGCTGTTGGTTTTGAACTGCCAGCCTTGTGGTTGAGTTTTAAACTGCTGAGCTTGTGATCAACTTAGTTTTCTGAAGCTGTAAGGGGGAAGATAGCTTCACTTTTGTATTGTTGTTGCTTAAAACTAGGTTCATTAAGCTAAAAACACATCACATAATTCAAAAGTTAATTATTCAATAGTTCAATCATATTAAGAAAGGCTGTACAAACATCACCACAACCAACTTTGAAACATTTTCTTCCTTCTTGATGTTGACTTCCCATTTTCTCCATTCTCCTCTTTCATGCCCCAAGTACTGTCTTCATAAATCTTGGCTTCCATATATATATATATATATATAAATAATCAAGGACAAAGAATAGAAAATAATTAAAGGGGCCCAACAGTAATGATTATATTAAACAACAAAAGACTTCTATTTAAGAAAAAACAAACAATAGTAAAATTGTAAGATAAATAGAAATGGGTCCAGAGGAATCTCGTGTGGCACTGTCGATGTGCAGTTGCTAGGAACCTCTTCACAACACTTTTTGGTAGATATTACGGCTCTTCACATTCCTCATCTGTGGGTAGTAGGGGTCACTGGGACTCGATCCATGTAAGAGCCCTGCAGAGGAGTTTGGGACTTCCACTAACATCCATACATTCTACAAACAAGGGGTGTAGAATTTAGGCACAGGTACTTTTCCCTCTTCTGGGTTTGGATCTTATTGTTTGTAATCCTTGCATCACACATGCTGGTGTGCTGCTTCTGTGTGAACTCAATTATATGGCTGTTTGTTTTGAAACAAGTTTCAGGTCCCAAACACTATTTTTCCTAATAGCTGAGCACCATCTGATTTCTTCATCACAATTTGCTATGGCACCCGTATCTTCTGTGATCTCGTGAGGCCGATTCCAGGTAAGTTCTTAATGGAGAATCATCATCATCCCATATTACTATATGCTGCTGGGGAATGCATGCCTAAGTATGAAAGCTGGGGTATGAGCAGGACCCCACGACACTCACTGATGGACTCCCAGTTTGTGTATCTCTTGGCTTCACACGAGCACAGCCCTATCTCTGATACTGCTCTCGTGTGGAAAGCTCTCCAGAGCAACAGCCCAGCCTCTCTGTCTCCAAATAAATAAACAAGCTCAATGTAACAGAAACTCTTGTGCCTCAGCTCCATTCCCTAATCCACCTTTAACAGCCATGAAACGAATAGCACACTTCTATTTTGATATGACTTGGTTGGCGGAGGGAGGTGAGGAGGGTCCTGTTTCTCAATTGGCTAAGATTCTAGAGTAAAAACTTCCTTTTTAAGTTCCCATAGGATAAGAGCAGACACATAACCTACAGATGAAAAAAGAAAATCAAATGAAACTATAAACAACACATGCCTACGGCATGCCTACAGAGAAAGCAGAACACTTCAAACTTTAATATTTATGGGAGTGATAAAATAAATATCCCAAATCAACACAAGCAGTTTCCAGGCTCATGCCAGCAGAGAGAGCAGGGCAAAGACTTCACAAAACAAAACTAGGAGAGTGTCTCATCCCGCCAGGGATGAAGGTACAGACAGTATTATGCCCAGGAGAGGAGCTCACTCTTAATGGGTAAATAGCAAGGAAATATCTGAGACCTACTAGGCCTATTATTGCAGGCTAAAATATGTAGCTACAAACGTGGCAGTATTTGGAAAAGCATCCCAGTCTGGTCCAACTCAAGTACACAGGTCTGATGCTCATTGCGAGCCCTCTTCTGACTCCTGTAGCTGCAGGCTGATGATGCAGACAGGTAGAGCGGGGTACAGGAAGATCACAGGCCAGTGGCTTCAGAGCTCATTGATCTAAGTCAGGGAAAACTTGGCAGGGCACTCAGAGCGCTCAAAGTCAAAGTCAGGTGGCCCTCAGGGGACTGTTCCTGGAAGCAGGCACAGAGTCCCAGCAAGAGGAAAGCGAAGAGGCAGAGAAAGAGGGCAGTGTCCCCAGCGGCTCTCTTCTCAAAAGGCCACAGACCTCATTAGGCTGTGACCTGGTGGACAGGTTGCATCCCACCCCATACACCAGTGCAAACATAAAATCGAATTGATATAAAAATCTAATGGCCACATCCTTGATAGCCTATCTGTCAGAAGGGTTGAACTAAACTTGATTTACCAACCAATTCTCCAGACCCACATCTTGATTTTCTTCATCAAGTTTTTACCTTTGTAATGATAAGAGGAAGATTGAACGTTGGGGAAAGAGAGCGTGTCTTTCTGAACCACAGAAAAAGTATGCCTATGGCCCGCAGCCACATGTGGCCCATCGAGGACATTTATCTGGCCTGCTGGGTGTTTTTGCCCCATTTTGTTTTTTTACTTCAAAATAAGATATGTGCAATATACATAGGAACCTGTTCATAGTTAAAAAAAAAAACAAAAAAAAACTATAGTCCTCCAACGGGTCTGAGGGACAGTGAACTGGCCCCTGTTTAAAAAGTTTGAGGACTCCCGGGCCCTAAGCCATTAGTGACTCCTTCCACAGCTCCACATTGATCTTCTAAGGTGAAGTCATTGAAAGGAAATGTCCACGTGGCCCACCAAATGAAATGAAAGAGTGAAGTGGTCCTCAAAGAATAATCACCGCGGGGCCAAGCCATCCATCATGGGTCCTGATGCAGAACGGAGACCTGTGAACTGCTCCCATCCCCCTTTCGCCACATTCTACCATCATTGCTTAAAGACAGAGTCCTGAGGACTACGGTTTGCCTTTGACACGTCTTCAGAGGTAGATGAGAGACAGTTATGCCTTCTCCAGAGAAAAGGAAGTCATAAACAAATGACATCCTTATATGGCAGCTTGTTAAAGTTTTGTTAATGATAGTATTCAAAAAGGCAACGATATCCTAGAACACTATGTCCATAGAGAGCCACTTCTGGGTCATTAGTTTCTCTTTAGCTGCCCATCCACCGTTCTGTTATTTTATTGTAGCGTTTATGTGAACCATTCTGCATCCCCTTGTGATAATATTTGCCTGCATAAAACCTAAAATTAGATTTCACTGGGGAAATATTAGACATAAGCACAGGAGCGACAATGTGTATAACCAGTAAAATGTGCATGAAATACGTTAACTTAAGCATTTGCCTAATTTCAGATTTACATATTCAGGATTCTATTGAAAGACACGACAGTTTTTGTGCTTAGTCAGGATAAAGAAAATGAAAAGATGCTGCAAGGTGTACACGTCTCTTTTTGATAAGCATTTTTCTTTTCCCTTGAAAATTTGTCCATATTGTCTCCAAAAAGCATCTTAATTATATTTTTAACAAACACTTCAAGGGTTGGATGATATTAAGTGTATGCATCACAGAGCCAGTACTGGTAATGCAGCTACATTATGTTCACCTGAACCGAGCAATATGTCTCAAATGTTTAATTGCTTTGGATTTACAATCTCTCATCTCCTTTAAGATGCAAAGTACAATTTATCAATATAGATATTTTGATCAGAGGAGCACTGAACATGGACAGTAAAATTGTGTAGGTCTCTAAAAAAACTAGGAAATGATTCCCACGATATATATATAGACAGTGTTCATAAGTGAAAGGTTGTAGCAGAAAGTTACTAAAAATTGGAGTAAAAACAAGAATGTGAACACTTGCTCCATTGCTTTAAGAATCTATTACTGGAGGACTTGATCAAGCTCTCAGGAGGTTTCCACCCTTCCCCAAACAGCAGGACACTAGAAAATGATGGAATTTAAATACATCACGGGCAAAAAGTCAAACATTAGATATTCACCCAGAGATGAGAACTCCACATAAAAGGAATATACTTGGGCCTACGGTGCCCATCAGTCATTCACCCTCCTGATGGCAGGATGTTTCATCAAATATGAGGAAAGTATGATATGCCCAAACTCAGCACTAAGCTGCATTGCAAATGAATCCAAACACAAAGAGGCCTAAAGGACTCTCAGGGCCACATATATACCTGTTGTCATTAAGTGGATTCCTTGTAGTCACCCTACTGCAACCCTATAGGATGGAGTGGACCTGCTCAAGGATATTTGCATGTCTGTAAACCTTTTTGGATACAGACTGCCACATCTTTTCTCCTATGGAGCAGGTGGTGGGTTTGAACCACCGACCTATTGGTGCCACGTGCACTCTTTCTCAGAACCATGTTATTGTAGTTGTTCTGACCTCTAGTGACCTTATGTACAACAGAAACAACATGCTGCCTAGTCCTGCACCATCCCCACAATTGTTTCTCTGTTTGAGACAATTGTTGTAGCCACTGTGCCAGTCAATCTCATTGAGATAGTTAACGGTTATTGTGCCAACCTGGCCAATGAACACATGTGGGATGAGTTGGAAGGCGGAGAGATAAATAGCTCGGTGAGCCTCACCTCTCTTGTCTCTCGCTCTTTGATCATTGGTGTGTGCGGCTGCCTTGCTTGTTCTGTGCCTCAATTGGCAAGCTACACTACTTATGGGACACCTAACCCGTTGACCGTATCGCTGTAATTTGAGGTTCCTTCAAGACCTGCTTCACCACACCATTGGAACTTACATCTCTTGAACTAGGGACTGTTGAACCCTGTCATCTGGCTGACTGTTGGTGACCTGCCCTGCTGTTTGCTGCCTGTGGCCGGATAGCCTGAATTGCTCTACAGAGGACTACCCAGCGGCCCTCAAGACTTGAAGGACTGTCAGTGTCTCACAATTGTCTCACAGGACTGAGTTGCACTGAGCCATTTATACTGCTTTGTAATTTAATTGTGTATTTCTTATGTTAGGTATCTATTTGCATAAATATGTATAAAATTATTAGCGTTCTGGTTTTGTCTCTCTAGAGAACCTTGTCTCACACACTCATCATGGGTCTTCCTTTTTTCATTGCCCCTCTACTTGGCCACGCATATGGCCTTTGCCAGGGATTGGTCTCTCTTGAGAACATGTTCAACGTGCACAAGACAAGATCTCGTCATCCTTGCTTCTATGGCATGTGCTGGCTGTACTTCTTCCAAGACAGATTTGTTGGTCTTATATGGGTACTTTCAAGATTCTTTGCCAGTTCCACAATTTCAATGCTTCAATTCCTCCTGTCTTCCCCAGTCAATGTCCACCTTTCCCATGCATAAGAGGTGACTGGAAATACTGTAGTGTGGGTCAGGTGCACCTAATCCTCAAAGTAACATTTTTGCTTTTCAATCATACCCTGTCCTTAAATCTAACTCATGGGGAAGGAGTGGGAGAGGCTCTGTCTGCAGGAGAGAAGAGGCCCTTTCATAGACACTCACCAGAAAGCCATTCCCAGACACTGACCAAATCAGAACTGGTGTTCCCTTATCTGAGGAACAGAGAGGGTGAGGACAGAATGAAGGATCTAAGAGAAGAGAGGAACTGTGTTCCACTTCAGTATTTCTCTTTTTAAAAAAGTGTGCAATCCAGATTTGAGTGACCTTAGTTTTAAAAATTAATTCATTAATTCAACAAAATATCTACTGAGATCTGGATAATAGCGTGTCTTAATCTAACACCGTCTATGGGGTGGTGAGTAAGACAGCCCATATCCCTTGTTTGAGGTGCTGGTGTTTTAATAGGAAGTAGAACCCAAACCCACTGCCACCGAGTTGGTTCCATCTCATGGTGACCATGTGTAGTGCTCTCAAGGCTGCAGACATCACTGAAACAGATCGCCTCATGTCGCTCCCAAGGAGCAGCTGTTGGGTTTTAACCAGCTACCTATACTAGCACCCCAACATACCTGATAGCATGCCCCAGGGCTCCTTGGGAAGACGCTTGCAGTATTTGACTAAATAGCGCTAAAGCCTAACTACTGCTGTGGAGGAAGTCATTAGGGTGATAGAATGGAGAATACCTTAAATATCACTTGCTGCAGTATAACAAAGAAAGACCCTTAGGAAAAGGTGTTCTGTGAGCTGAGTCCTGAATGCTGACAGCATTTCACCCCATTGAGGTCAATGTAAAGAGATTCAGACAGAGAAAAACCACAGTACAAAGATGCTGCAGTGGAAAGCGGAAAGACGGCCTTGATAGATAGGTACAGACCATGAGACGGAAAGAGAACGAAGGGACATACATTGTCAAAGAGGCTGAGTTCAAATGTAAGGCCTCCCAAATGCAAAGAGAAACTCATGAAAAACTTTTAAAAGGGAGCGATTACATGCTGATGTGTGTGTGTGTGTGTATGTATGTATGTATGTATGTATGTATGCATGAAAGCGCTACTTCTTACTGCTGTGCTGAAAATTGGTTTGGCAAGGTAACCAGGTTGAAAGTTTTGGATAAACAGCTGTTTAAATGACATATTATGACAGCTTGAACCAGGCTGTTAGTAGTAGAGATGGAGAGAAAATTAAAATTTTGAGATGCATTACTTTTATTTTTAATACTTTTGTTGGCATACAACTCACCTACCATATATATATATAATTCAATACTTCACTCATATTAAAAAGAGTTGTGAGCTCATCATCGAGGGCAATTTTAGAACAAGTATTTCTCTTTTCTTTCTTATTCTCATTGGCTCCCCATGGCTATCAACCTCCCCTTCCGTGCCCCTAGGGAATTGTTAATCCAGTTCCTGTCTCTAGAGAGTGGCCTATCCTGGATTTCCTATAGAAAAAACATGCAAAACAAATTTTTCAAAATGAAATAGAGTGAAACCTCAATCAAAAGAAAGCAAGAAATATTAAAAGCTGAAACAAATTTAACACAAGTCCAAAGGGAGATCAAAGAATAAGGTGTTACATTCTAACCTGACCTCATCCCAATGCTAGCAAGACTAGTCACGTCTCCTATGATCAGAGAGGGCTCACTGGAGGCTTCGTCCATGTGGGGACCCTGCACAAGGGATTCGGGGTCCACACTGTCATCCACAGCCTTCTGAAAACCAAGTGTTCACAACGGTTTAATCTTTGATACTGTTCCCGCCTTCGGATTTGGATTTTATTTTTTACAATCCTTTTGTCACACAGGATGGTATGCTTCTTCCATATGGATGTAGCTGATGCCTCACTTAGATGGATACTTGTTTTAAGACAAACCTATAAGATTCCAGACCCTATTCCTTATGATATCTGGTCAGTCACCATCTGATTTCGTCATTATATTTGCCTATAGCATCCATAAATTCAGTGATTTTTTTTCCACGAGGGTCCATAGGGCTACATCATAAGAACTAGATAAAAACTAGTTGTTCTTAGATTGGGCCTACAATTAACTGAAATCCCAAAATTCATTCATTTTCCTGTGGCATATATATATATATATATATATATATATATATATATATATATATATATATATATTTCACTGGATTCATATATATGAATCAGGTTCACTGTAGAGACTTTAGGATCCATTTTTAAAGGGCATAAAGTGAGATTTGACCATAGACAAAATGTAAGGAAGGAGAGAAGAGGAATTATCAAGGTGTCATTCATGGACCAGAACCCAAACCCATCGCCATGGAGTCAATTCTGACTCATAGTGGCCCAGTAGGAGCCTATATAAGCCCTGCATCCTCATGTTTCAGAGGTTCCACATCTGTACATGGACAGGCTGTCTCATATTCATCTCATGGAGCAGCTGATAGATTCAAACTGCTGACTTTATGGTGAGCAGCCCGACGTGTACCCCTCCCTGCCACCAGAGCTTCTGTCACTGAAAGGACCAGCAACTCAAGATTTGTCTCCAAATGTGGAGTATACCTTGAAATTAAAGAAAGAAGCAGGCAACTTCATTGTGGTGCCCGAAGGCGTTTACTAGGAGTATTGACATGCGATGACAGGTCCTCTTTGCTGCCTTCCCACGGGGAGGCCAAGGCTTTGATGGCTGTAATGAACAAAGGCAACTATCGAGGGAGACTTTCGACTTACAAGGCCATCCCCGCAGAAGTTACAGAAGATTGACTTAGCTTGAGCTAGTAAAAAAAAGAGTTGACTATGTTCAGCCTTCCAAAACCTATCTCCCATCTATAAGTAAGCTACTAACACTTACAATCTTTGGATCGAGCAATTGAGTGGATAACAATGTCATTTACTGAGATACAGAATATTGTAAGAGGCAGTTTGGGTGTGAGGAAGAGACAGAATCAAGAACTCTGTTTTGATGCCCACTGAATACGCACAAAGTCTCTAGGTAGTGCAAGCAGTCTGCAAATCAGCTGCTAACTTCAAGGTTAGTGGTTCAAACCGACCCAATGACATTGCAGAAGAAAGATGTGGGATCTGTGAAGATTAGAGCCAAGAGAACCTTGGCACAGTTCTAACCTGTGATACACGGGATCACCATGAATTAGAATTAAACTTGATGACAATGGACTTGAAATCAAAGGATGTCTAGAAGGTAATAGAAATGGTGAATCAGGGGCTCAGTATACACAAAGTAATAGAAATGGTGAATCGGGGGCTCAGTATACACAAAAGGCCTACCCATACAGATCTGGGGTTCATTAGAATGTTATTTAAAATGCAGAACTAGAAAAATTCCCTAGAAAGGGGTTTTCATTATTGAAGAGAAGAGCACCCCAGGACTATACCTCAAGGTATGAGGTAAACCCCCCAAAATGTACCCAAAGCCAGCAGACAGTGTATCAGGAAAGATGACAACAGTGTGACAGATCACGATGAAATTGAATGACATGAAAGGAATGCCCATTAGATTTGACAACAGGGAGATCATTTCGTAAATTGTATTAGTCTGCGTATTTTTGTGAAACAAAAGCAGGACACTCATATACTTATAAGAAAGAAATTTTTTAAAAAGTAAAAATAAATAAAAATAAAAAAGAAAGAAATTTATATCAGGAAGAAAATATATAAGAAAGCAAGCCCAGTCCAACTCCTATTTACTGATCAGATGCTATCTTGAGACCCTTTCTTCTGACTTATGCAGCTATCAACTGATGAATCAGGAAAATGAAGAAGGGTCTTGAACCAGTGGAGCCAGTCGATTAGATCCAAGGCAGTGTATGTACATTGGGCTACCAATAGTTCCCTAGGGTCTAAAGGCAACATGGTGGCCACTTGCCATGTCGTAGGAAGCCAGACACAGGATCCATGCCAGCAGGAAGGGGAAGAGTCAGTTCTCCACAGCATCTCTCATAGAGATCAAATAGGCCATACTCCCAAGGACGTGCTGTCAGGTTGCAACCTGATTGGCAGGTTGGACTCAATCTATGTACATCTTCCCGCAGTTGCAGCCAAGTTGAAACAAAATCTAACCATCACAGTAATCTGACCAAAATTTGCTTTTGCTTCTCTGTTGTCTCTGTTTTATTTTTGTTTGGTTTCTTTACTAAAGTGATAGGAATAGATGTCAGATTACAACACATTATAGAGCTCATGATACATAAAGAGCTAAAGAGGACTAGTAATTTTTTTGAGACGTTTGCCATGCAGAAAAGCAAGGACTAAGAAAAGCAAACAATGAAGCCATAACTGGAGGGGGCAATGGGAGCAAGTTACTCTGCAGGTATCCTAACCCCAAAGAAAAGGTAACCTTCTTAAGCGGATTGACAGAGGGGGAACTGTTGTCACGGCTAGGCTTAGAAGCCCCATGGATGTTTCTAATCTTCCCAAATAAAATAATCTAGATTGGCATGTCTTTTTAAAATGGTAGATGTTCTCCATTGTCTCCTGCTTCCACAGATGGCGTGTGAGGAGAAACATGAGAATCACGGCATCGGGAGGACTCGATTGTAGCACCGTCTGAGGAGTAATACCTCTTGCTTATTCATAGCAGCACGGCTGCCCACTGACAGCTGACAGGCGGAGGCTCCCCCTCTCTGTTTCCCACATTCTAAACATGTTAGTTGTCACCAAATCTTATCCGTTAAAATTTGCATCCTTGGAATCTACCTTAGAATCCTCTCCACTCTTCTCAGGGCAACACAAATGCAAGATACTTCAAACATGTGCCTACACTCCTGCACTACCCTTAGTGGGTCACACCAACTCCTTATGGACTGATTTTTCTCTGCTCACAAATCTTATTGCATTCTTCCATCTACGTGACTAAGAATGAATTTTCCATGCTTCTATTAAAGTCCTTTGCAATCTGCTTTGCTTTATTTTTGGTCATTCCTTCACAAAGAATTGTATAATTGGAGGATATTACATTACCCATATCTGTTTCTGAATATATGCTTTCTGTATATATTCATATAGATTTCCCTAGCAGAGCTGAAATGAGCCCAGGGAGAGCATGAAGCAGAGGATTCTGGGGCCTGAGCTTAAACAGAAACTCTATTTCCCAGGATGGCCCTTGCATTCATATGTAGAGAACAAGTTTGAAATGTATTGAGAAGGAAAGTCTCAGGCCAAAGCCGGATAAATGTAGCTGTGTTTCTTGTCTGAACAGTAGAAAGGCGGGGAGCATGAGCAAGGAAGACAATGATAAGGTCAGAACCAGGAAAACTAGGATCGGTATTGAAAGAGAATGTTAGCTCTCCAAAATGAGCGGCTCCGGGAAAAGCTCATTACTCACCAGAGAGGCAGGGTTTTAATCTTGGTTGAATGGTCCCTACCCTTCCCTTCTCCTTTACTTTTGCTTGGGTAGAGTTCTCTGACTGGAACACTGATGTCCATCACTCTGTCCAAAAATGACCCACACACTTAACATAGCTCAAATTTCCACGAAGCACCATGGTATTGTTTATCCTTCTATAGGATGGGCATATGTAACTTGTTCAGTTCCTAGGATTTACAGGTTTTGTTCTGAGTGTGTTGTGTGTGTGTGTGTGTGTGTGTGTGTATTTCTCATGGGTGAATTTGAGTGACTTGTATGTTTGCGTATCGGTCGAGTTTGATTTCCGGCCAAGGCACTTCATGTATAGTCGCCACCAGCTATCAGTAGAGGATGGAGTGTTGCTATGATGTTGAACACCCTTTGGTGGAAATTCCCAACTAAAAATGAACTAGGAGAAAAGGTCTACCAATCTACTTCCAAATCTCAGCCAATGAAAATCTGGGTCACAATAGTCAACCAGTCACGGTGATGGCACAGGACAGACGCAGCAGCACTCTGTTCAGTTCTGCACAAGGTCTCCATGAGTTGGGGGCAAGAATGGATGACCACGAACATCAATACCTTATGGGTAAGAACTGTGCCATCCACCTTCTTAGATCTGGCACTTCAACCTATTCCTGTACCTAGGAAACAATCTATTACCAAAGAGTCCAACCGTTTGCCACTTCAATTGACACGACGTCAGCAAGAAAGCAAAAGTGTTGCTATGTTTTCAATGCAGTCTTCCAACAGAAACCTTGTCTGAGTCAACAGAGTCAACACGTCTGTGAGCATTAAATTCCAAGTTGCAAGTCTCCAAATGCAAAGGGGACATCCTGTGGACGTGTAAGAATTAGAGAATACCGACATCACATCGAGTCCTCAGAGGTCACCGTTAGATTAAGAAGAAGAATTCTCAGTTCACTACGTTCTTGCCACGGGTGGAACTTTGACAAACGATTGTATTGGCCCAGGAAAGACAGGATTTAATGATTCCAATTTCAAGCTCTTTAGAAGAGAGGCACTGGAATTAGCATGAGATTAGCAAGCCAGGTCTCCCACTTGCTAGATGCGTGAATTTGACTAAATTGCATATTCCCTCCGAGATTTCTGATCTGTCAAATGAGAATAAGTGAAATTACCTTATAGAAGAGACCATAGGAAGAAACAATAATTAAAGTACTTGGACAAAGAATGTTAATGTATTTAGGAGTCATTTCAGTAGTGAGGTTTTATACTGCAGTTCACTGAATTAATATTGTAAAATTGCAAGATATTTTAACATAACATGGATATGTGTACATTAGTGTGTAAACTAAGATACAATTAATAATAAATAAAAATATTAGTTTAAGACATAATTATTAGTTTATCAAATTAATAAATGATTAGTTTAATAAATAAAATCAAATACAACCATTCCAAAACATTGGCTTTGAGGCAACTAACTACTGAAAAGTGGATCAATCAAAGGCGCCCATTGATGGAGCATAAAGCTTACAACTTAGAAAACCCAATGGCACAGTTCTGCTCCTACACACAGAATGACCCTAAGGTGGAATTAACTACATGCAATGGAGTTTTAATAGCATACTATTAAAAGTTTTAATACTATTAAAACCACAACAATTCATATCTATATATCTATATCTATATACATATACATATACTGCTGTGATTTTCATATAAACATCTATATTATAGGATATTCATATATATACTACATATATACATATAGACTATAGTTGTTTTCATATATCTATACACACAAATACACATTGTTGTGGTTTGCATACATACATACATATATATACTATTGTGGTTTCCATTTATATATATCCGTATATATATATTCACACACGTATCTACTGTGTGGTTTTCATATGTGTTGCAATGGTCTTCATATATATACACATATATTGTTGTTTCCATGTATAAATGCACATATGTATACTGTTGCAATTTTCATATACATACTGTTTCTTTAGAAGATTTACTGTGCACAAATGTTAGTGCCGCTCTTTTCCTGAATTATTTCCCCTCATTTGGAGGAAGAGGGAATTATAAAATGAAACATTATCTTTTCCCCATAGTTTCTGAGGACTTTGTTCTCTGGAGCCCAAAGATTCATTTTACAAATGAGATAATGAAAATTTCTAGCTAGGGCAGTGGTATCATGAGGATGTACGATATAAATTTTCATATCTTCCACACAGCAAAAACTTTACCTCACTATGGTAAATGGCCTTAGAAAAAATAATGCTTAGCATATAGCATATTTCACTTTTAACTTTCTTTAGCAATAATAAGCACTTTTACTGATAAGGGTATTACCTATATATTATGTGCAAGAACAAGAAAATTATTTTGCTGAAAGTTGTGAAATTAATTCTTATTAGTGGTACTTGGTAATCACATTCTCTAGAATAGCAGGCACTAAAATCTAAGCATAAACTACCTTAGACTTCAGTTTTAAAAATGCTCATTGGTAAGTGAGAGATTATTAGTAGCAAATCTGTTTTAGAATAAAAGGATCAGAGTCCTAATTTCCATAACAATTGCCGCTTTCCTGCTTGCCAAGCTATTCCCAGAGAGAGTTGGAGCTGAAGGGAAGGAATGATCCAAAGTAACTATATCAGCATACGTAAGCCACATTGTTTTTTTTTTTTGGTCAAATCTTCATAGCCAGTGTTAGAGAGAAGAAAAAAAAATACAGTGCTACTTAGTGGGCAAAGCTCGGAGCAAAGTTAAGTTCTCTGTTCAAAACCTGGCCAAACCCAATTGGAAGAGCCAACAAAATGTGAAAACTTTTAAACAATATCATTAATATCATGTACAAGTAAAATTTTGTGGAAGCTAATTTACAACCCATTGTAGCAGTACACTGACAGGGACCTGCCTGTCAGATTCATAAGAAGATACGGAATGAGGAAAATCATTGATGGTGCCAGATGGATCTTGGCTGAACGCAGAGAATTCCAGAAAGGTGTTGGTCTGCATTGTATTGGCTATGCAAAGGCATGTAACTGTGAGGATCATAATGAATTATAGGTCTGTTATAAAGAATGTAAATTCCAGAACACATAATTGTGCTCGGGAAGAATTTTTACATAGACTTAGAGGCAATAATTCTAAAAGAACAAGGAGATACTACATTATGTCCAGGTTGTATCACTTCACCATTCTCCATCATCCAAACTGCATGCAGAGAAAATAAAGCAGGAAGCTGAACCGTATGCAAAGGAGATGGAAATAAGACTCATAAACGATCTGCAAGACAATGTAATCTTTCTTGCTAAAAACACAGTATTTGAAGCACTTACCTGATGACTGTAAAAGATTACAGCCTTCAGTTTGGACTACTCCTCAACATACAGAACGCAAAAACCTTCACAATTGGACATATAAGACGCATCACGACTAAAGGAGAAAATATTGAAGTTGTCAAGGATTTAACTTAACCTAAGCAACAATCAACACTCATGGACTCAGCAGTCAAGAAATCAAATGACACATTACATGGCACACATTGGCTGAAAAGGACTACTTCAAAGCATTGAAGAGTATAGACGTCACTTTGAAAACTAAGGCATCTCTGACTTAAGCCATGGCATTTCAATAGCCCTATATGCATGTGAAAGATGGATAATAGATAAGAAAGAGCAAAGAATTATTGATGTTTTGAATTATGGTGTTGGTCAAGCATATTAAATATACCAGGGACTGCCAGAAGAGTATGCTCCTTAGAAAGCCAGGTGTTCAGACGGTGTCTTGTTCAGTCAGGCCCTGGAGAAGCACACAGGTGTAATGAAGTAGAGGGCAAGTGAAAAAGAGAAAGGCCTTCAACAAGGTGAAGGGACACAGTAGCTGCAATGATGGAATCAAATTTGGCCATGATCGTGTGGATGGCACAAGACTGGGCAGTGTTGTGTTCTGTAGCGCATAGCATTTCTGTGACTGCAAACCTACTGAATGGTACCTCACAACCACAACCACAATGAAATGCATGTCGCAGAACTAAAATACAGAGAAAGAAATGAGACCATTGCAATAAAAGTGCTTTGAGATGTTACATTTTTCTATAAATAAAATCCAATGATTGGTTTGTCCAAACCCATGGTAATCAAGCCTATTCCCACTCACAGCAACCCTGGAGGACAGAGCAGCACTGTCTTTTGTGTTTCCTGTAAAGCTTTCTGGGAGCAGAAAGCCTCATCTTTCCTCCGCAGAGCAGCTGGTGACTTTGAAATGCTGACAAGCGCGTAACAAAGGACACCGCCTTAACCACTGGCCCTTTCTCCATGTGCAGGTACCTGGAACTGACCCAAGACAATGTAGAAGTGAAATGGCCTCACTGAGGAAGAAAACACACCCTTATTTAGGCCCATGAGAGACAGACATTTTGTCAGACTCTTTGGCTGCATACATTGTTTGAATCCCCAGCGCTACCTCTAAAATGTACCCTTCCGTTCACACTTAAGCAATACAGAAATGGAGTTGCCCAGGTATGCTTATCTGCACGTAGCAGAATGACAGGGTGAACCTGAAACTGATGGCCATGCTCACACCTTTCTTGCTGCTCAGTAAATAGCCCATGGTTGCTTTCACCAACTCATTTCTGAAAGGAAGGCTCAGCTCACGCTGCGACTGTCTACTCCTATAAAAATTGGAAGTCCCAGGAACCCAAAGTGGGCAGACTGCCCTTTCTGATCAGGTCAGTAGGAGCCAGCGGCAATGAGATAGATGTTCAAGAGCACATTCCACACTCACTTCTGTTATTCATATTGGCCTTGTCATCCTTTCCTGTGTTTTCCATGACTTTTTTATTTTCTCATGTATGACATCAAGGTCCACAATTTGTCTAATCCATAAATTGCCATTTGTGTTTAATGCATCAAAAATTTTAGATATTCTCTAGATTCATACAGAAAATACTGGTGATGTAATGGGTTGCTAGACACAAGGTCACCAGTTTGAAACCAAAGCCACCAGCTGCTTCTTGGGAGAAAGGTGAGGTTTCTATTGCCATAAAGAGTGGCAATATCTCTCTCTCTCTCTCTCTCTCTCTCTCTCTCTCTCTCTCTCTCTCTCTCTCTCTCTCTCTCTCTCTCTCTCTCTCTCTCTCGCGTGCTCTTGCTCTCGCTCTCGCTCTTTCTGACACACACACATACACCAGGGGGCAGTTCTCCTCTGCCCTATAGGGTTGCTATGAATCAGAAATGACTGGATGTCAATGAGTTTGGGTTTTGTGATTTTGGGTTTTTGCAGATTTGTGTCGATTTTCTTCAGTTTTAACCAAAACTTGCACAGAAGCAATTGATGGTCTGTTCCACAGGGGCATCTGGCCGAGTTTCCTCTGATAGTAAGCTTCTCCGTGGTCTCTTCACAGACATAGTCCATTTGATTCTGATATCTGCCATCCTGGAAGGTTGGGAAAAGTTATTGAATGGTGGTCTCTTTAAATGAATTTGAAAAAAAAACCCCACTTATTTTGCTAAGGCCTAGAAAGTGTAATAAATGTTAGCATTACCTTTTCTTTACATTAGTTAAAACTTAGCTGGGAAACTATCTGCTCCTAAGGCTTTTTTTTCTTCCCAATTGTGTATTATTAATCGTCTTTCTAAAGTTCTTTAAAATTGCTCACTTCGAGTTCCCACTTTTGCTTTTGTTTTGGAGTTGAGAGTTGAGTGACTGGCGATGTGTGTTGAGGGAAAAAATAAAAGGTCATGTTGTAAGGAAACAGAGTTGTAGGTGGTCCTTTATCATTCTTTTGCTCTTATCTATATATCACATCACCTTTTCATTTTGAATCATATCTTTTTATTCCTTATTTTCTTGATCAGATTTATAAGGCATTTATACATTTTATTATTCCTTTACTATTAATTTTCAAGAAAACTGTTTTGGAGTTTTCTCATCCTTTATGCCAAGAAGCCCTGGTGGCAAAATAGGCTCTGCATTGGGCTGCTAACTGCAAGACCAGCAGGCAAACCTGTCAGGAGCTCGACAGAAGAAAAATAAGACTTTCTCATCTCAGAAAGATTTTTCCGTCTCAGAAACCCACAAGGGCAGTTCTACTCTCACTACAAGGTCACTTTGAGTTGGAATCGATTTGATAGCAATGAGTTGGATTTTTTGCAAGCTTTCCCCCCTTTATCGTATCAGTTCGCTTTTTATGTCATTTATTTTAGCATATATATCCATATATATATATATAACCTTTCTTATGCTATATATCCTGGTTACTCTTCTAATAATTCCTGCACTTTGTCATGTACTCTTTAAAAACAACAAATTTGAAGCTATGTGTTTTTCTTTGAATTCTTCCTTCACGCTATCTCAAAATTGAGGTAGGAAATGTGTGTCATCATTCTCCATTTCCACGTAGGACCTCTACTTTCCACCATTCTGTTTTCTTGGCATTCCAGGACCCTTCCCTAGGACTTGCATGTTTTGGATGGTTTTAGGTGAGCCAGTGGAAAGCAGCCACCGGTCAAAAGAGCACCGAGGAAAGAGGGGTTTGGCTCTGTGTTGGACAGAGTTCTCTAGAGAGACAAACCAGATGGCTAGTAATTATATATAAATATATTTATAAAGATAGATATAATATAAGAAATAAACCGTTAAATTATATACAGATAGATAATACAAGAAATTTACAGTTAAATTATAAAGCAGTGAGACACTAGCAGTTCTTTAAGGCTTGAGAGCCGCCAGTTGCCAGTCCCTTTCTGTTGAGAGAGCTGGGCTATATATATCCAGGCAGCAAACAGCAAGGCAGGTCACCAACTGTTGGTCCCCAGCTCCAAAGATGAACATTCTAATTGTGTGGGCTTAAAGGACCTCAACTTACAGCAACACAGTCCACAGGCTAGGCAACCCACAGGTAGTGTACCCCTTTAAACTGAGGCACAGAACAAGCAAGCCATTTATCCCTCCGCCCTTCAGTTAATCCTACTTGTGTTTATTGGCCAGGCTGGCACAATAAACTATCACAGGCTCCCTCCCTGTTTCCTGCTCGTGGTTTTGTCAGTGTCAGGGGCTACGTTTTTTGGAGCAGCACTTCCTACACAGCTCCAGCTCCCATTGGGGTCCTGTAGCACAATGTTGTCGCTTTTACACTTCAAGCCGCCGGAAGGACAGCTTGCCTCCGTGATTCCCTTCCAAGCCACCTAAACAGAGTGCTTGGGATTAGAACATCCTCTAAGGAGGAGTCTGAGAATGAAATCCTCTTTCTCACAGTCACGTCTCCTTATCAGAGATGACATGCTCCCTTCTCTGAGCTCACAGTAACTCTTCTTCCTGTTACTGTGCACGCGCCCGATGACACCTGGCCAACCCCACTGTCGGCATGACCGTGTAACATCAAAACTGCCCCCTCCCACCCGCCCTGGGGGAGAACTGACACCTGTGGTTTTTCTCACTTGCCACACCATTTGTTCAGAAAATGCAGGTTTACAAAATCAATTCCTGGAGCTCGAGGAGAAGTGCTCCTGCTGATTATGCACCATCCTCATGAGAGCTGAAAGACACCCCACCAGCATGGCCAGGCCGTCGGCTATGAACCCAGGCTCCTTCCTTACCAGCGTCTTGCCTTCCCTGTGCCAGCTAGCACTGACACCCCTGCAGTTTATGCTCTCTGAGTCCCACGTCCAGGGTCCCCTTTGCTTCCCTTCCCAGAATGCATGGGTAGCCTTGGGTGATGGTGGCTAAGCTTGGCCCCTTGAGTGACCGTCTTTTCAGGGCACCTGCCTTGTGATTAAAACCTGGTCTCTTTCCCATGATCCTGCTTACTACCTAAGTCAGAGGGTCCTGTGACCCCCACTTCAGTGAGCAGTGTCAATGACCTAGTCTGCCGTATCGCTATTCAGTTCGTTTTAAAATCCCAGGGGGAGCAGCTTTTCATAGCTCCCTCTCTCCCCTCCTTGGTCAGCCCCTTAGCTCTGCCCAGACCTCTGTGCAGCTGGATTTCAGTGGGTCCATCGGAATGGAGTTCTGTTCGTGCTAGCAAGTGTCAGAGCAGGGTTTGAGAATTCCAACTAGATTTCTTCTTTTATGTAGCTAGTGCTTGACAGTGTATTTCTTACCTTCCCCAAATTAAGGCCTTACGAATGGCATCCTTTTGTATTGATTTTAGAGTTGTAAAAATTTAAAGAACTATATATATGTGTGTGTGTGTATGTATGTGTGTGTGTGTGCGCATACAGATATACATATGAATACTTAGAGAGAGAACCAAGAAAAAAAAAGTTAAAGAATACAAGCATCCCTCATCAATGCAATCAGGAGCAAACCATAAAATTACTCTGGCCAAGGGACGCCATCGACAGCATATTGTAAACTACATGAATCAGCTCCAGCTCCGAATCGGAATCTTTATGGTTCCAGCGAGGCTGGGTTTCCTAGGAAGCCTCTGAGCACGTGGGGGTGGAGCCCTTTCTCCTCCAGCTCAGCGGGAACATGCTGTGATTGGTATACTGATAAAATCATGGCCCCTTTATTCTAAATACGAGCCTACTCAGGATTCTTAATCCCACCCTGCTCCCCACCAAATGTGACACGTTCTCTGAAAATGCAGAGCAGTGTGATTGTTGATCCCTTAGTCGTTCTCCCTCCCTCCCACAATCTAGTTCCCCCTGAGTCGTTCTTCCTCCCACCCACACTTCACGATGGAGCATGGGGCTACCGATATATCTGGAAGCCCATCCTGAGCTCAACAAGCCAATTAGCTGCTAAGGAAAACCCTGCAGCATGCTCTTGCTACGGCTTTGGCTCAAATTCCATGTTTTAATCATAGGCCAGCCAAACAGGACGCGCCGGTCCTCTATTAGTACCGCACCTGCGAAAGCTCCGCCCAGACTTTGTAAGGTCTGTTACAGAGGCAAGAGACAGGGCACCCCAAGCCTGCAGTCCATGAAGGAAGTGAAGCTGATGATGATTTTTTAAGCCCTCAGGAAATAGACCAGACAATGATCCAATTTGCAGCCGATAATTCTGTTGATCAAATCGAAGCTTTTTAAACATAAGCTTCTATTTGGTTTTGTGAAAGGATCCACATAACATTTGATGATTCGAAAAAGGGAAAATAACCCCCAACCTACTGCCATCAAGTCGATTCTGACTCCTAAAGGAAGGGCCTCTGGGTCAGAGATTTCCAAATTCCAGTGCCTGGACGATGGGTGTAAGCTAGTAGTGCATTTGGCAGCTAACTGAAAAGTTGCAGGTTCGTGTGCAGCCGAGGCAGCTAGGAAGAAAGGCCTGACATCCTAATTCTGAAAAATCAGCACTGCGGAGCTCTGACACAGGTGGGATCGCAGTGAGCCAGGAGGGGGCTCTAGGACGCTGGTGAGAGGGACAGGGAACCCGCCCCCCCACCACACACACACACACACACACACACACACGCCCCTTGGCCGTTGAAGAGTCATAGCGCTTTGTGCCCCCCTGGGTCCGCAGCAGCCCCAGCCACTCACTCTTCTGCTGTCCAGCATTTTACACAGGAGGAAATCAAGGCCTCCAGCGGGAGAAAACAAACTTGCCCCAAATCAAAAACCAGCAGGTAGAAAAGCGAGAACCAAGCTCGGATCCTCTGAGTCCACGTTCAAGGGTTTTGTCACTGCCTTTAACATTTTTTTTTTGGCCTTTCTTATTTTAGCTGCTTTCCTACTAATAGAAACTAAAACTGTATCCATTTCTAGAGCATTATGAAGATGTTACTACTCTGCAATTTCCCTGAGGAAAAAAGTTTGATGAATTATTTAACTATCCACTTTTCTCTGCTAAAATGTACACTGCGTGCTTTGTTGTTGTTGTTTTATCTCCAAGTAAAATGTGAAAACACTTCTTTTACGGAGCCATTTATATGCACCATTTTTCTTCTTAAAAGCTTCCCTTCGCCCATATGCATTACTTTTGGAACCTCGGGAGGTATTATGATGAAATATTGATTGCACCCGCTCTAGTCCCCACCCCATTCCAATGATCCTACAACTCCCGAGTCATTTCTGTGGAGGCAGTCTCAATCAGAAAGTTCGTTCACATTGGTTTCCCCAAGATACACTGTTGCCCTGGCCGGGCGTCCTGCAGCAGATTAGAGCACATCTCGGCAGCAGAACCATGGAAGGCTTGGCTTCAGGAGGGATCTTTGAATTCTCAAGACACTGGGCAGGTCCATTAAGTAAGAGGGTGACCACTGAAAGGCAGAGGGTGCCCATCGGAGTAAAAGGTATCATTTGGAGTTCCACTAAAGGAGTCTGCTTTCCCTCCTGCGGCTACCAGCCACTCCTCCTGCTGGTCCAGCTTGGAGGTGGGCAAACGCTGTTGCGGAAAATGGGTTTTCTTTCAAAACACTGGGTGGTGGGATCTGATGAAATACATGCTCTCCTTGGACTCATGAGTTTAGGCTCAAAGGCTGTTCAAATGCATAGTGGGCAGGTGACCTGGGATCACTTAATTAACCTTTGCTCAGTTTTCTCATCTGTAAACGGGTGATAAAGAAAGGATTACCATGTTATTGTGCAAATTAAATTGCATTCTAAGTACCGACAGGAAGCCTATAGACTCTTAAGGATTGTAAACACTTTCTCTTCTTAAAGGAGAAAGCAATGTCAGTGTTTCCAAGGAAACACGGGGTAGCTTTTCCCAGGTGGACTCCGGAGGGGCTGGGGAAACGGGTCCCCCATTATGGACATTATGACATAATCCCATCTATGAAACAATGCCTGGAAAGCCATCAACGGCAGAAAGCACTTGAAGGTGGTTTCAGATGAAAGACATGGGCCTGTTTTTCTATAACTAAACAATCCTGAACTCCCAATTTAGAGGCTTAAAAATAAGATAAGAAGATAATAAAAGGAAACAGAACCAACCATTGGGAATTTAATTGGTTCTATGAAATGGTGAATGCAAAAGCTACGATCTGATATGTAAACCCCCACCTAATACACAATAAAAATAAACGTATTATCCCTCATGGTTTGGAAGTCTGATTGAACTGGGAAGTTCTTCTGTTGGTCTCACTGGAGTCTCACATGAAGTTTGATCACCGTGTGATAAATAGGGAACCAGGGAACCCTCTGGAGGTTTCACTGAGATACTGGAATGGCTGGCCCTCTCTCTCTCTTCATGTGCACTCAGGCCTTCTCTCCCGCTGACCTCTCCAGCCAGTAGTTGAGCTTCTTACCTGGCAGGTCAGAGCTTCCAAGACAGATGTGTTACAAGAAAGAGGGAGAGAAGTTACCAGATCTTAACACCTGAACTCAAATCCCAAGGTGACTTCCTCCATATTCTGTACTTAAAGCAGTCCCAGGCTCAACCCAAATTCAGGGATGATTTCCAAAGCACAGCCACCTCTCCCCCTCCCTCCCTCCCTGCCCCAAGGAGTAGCAAACATGTACACAGTGGAGGGGGAAAGTGGGGACAAAGCACCACAAGAGTTGAGCCCAGCATTAGGAATAACACTAGCGGCCTTGAGAGACCAGGGCATGGTAAACACCCAGCACCCACTCCCGTGACAGTGCGCAGACCAGGTAGCGCTTCAAAAACCAACAGTGTGCTATGGACCTGAAGTGCCAGCGCCGGATGCATTTTCAAACGCTGTTTTCTGTAAACCAAGCTGCTCTCAGATTCCTGGCATGTAGTGCTCCCAAGAAGAAGTACCAGCCTGCCCGAGAGAAGACACTTTCCCAGGTTCCAGGTAGAGGCTGGAAGCCCAGAGAAGTAACTGGAGAGGGGCTGTCGATAGTTGCTCCTCCCGTGGCAAGCAGACACAAACCTGCCGCCAAGATGTGAAAATACAGAAGCGCTCACGCACCACAGACCCTCCGTTCACAAGCCCATTCAAATGCCCTGAGGCGGATTTTTCAAATACACTCACACAATTCTGCTCCAGAAAAATAAAGGGAAAAAACCAAACACACGGACGTCCTGTTGATCCGGTTAATGGTACCTCCAGGGGTACAGGGTAGAACTGCTCCAAACAGTTTTCCGTGTGGTTCTGTTTGTTTTCTGTTTTCTGTAAATAATGAAAGCAGATCACCAAGTCTTAGTTCTTCAATGCCCCTGGGTGGGTTTGAACTCCCAGCCTTCAGTTCAGCAGTCGGTCTTTGGATCAGTAGGCAAGTGCACACAAAGTGCGCCAACTAAGGACCTTTTCATTTTTCAGAAGAGACCTGACATTGTATACCCTATAGACACCAAACAACCTTAACACTGCCTGGTCTAGAAGGAGAGACAAGACAGCCGCCCAAGGCAGTCTTCATTCCTGAGATCCCTGGGTAAGATGAATTCAGAATCGTACAGGTAGAACTCGTTCCGTAAGGAAATGTCAGTCGATGGAGGAACAAGTATAATCCCCTTCATTCCAATGAAGTGCTTGCTTTTGGTTGAAGAACATCGTGAGGCGTTAACGGTGTGGCTGATCCCACTGCAGCAACTGCCATTTAGAACATTGTGCACATCACCAAAGACGTTCTTCATGCAGGACAATCCTCATGCGCACCTAGCTAGCTCCTGTGCTGGTAGACCATTCATGAGCTAGCAGTGACGATTTTACCACCCAGCATTTTCAAAGTGAATATGTTTGATGGGATTAAAACCTTACTTGGAATTCTAAGCTAACAACCATTGTGAGGATAGTGCGGGGCCAGACAGAGTTCTGTTCTGTTATAGGTGGGATGGCTAGGAATCCGAACCATCTAGCAACAGCATCTAACAACAACCACAATTTGGAAATGGGTATGTGACTACAGGTTCAAAAGCCGGCCCATTCTCCCCCTGCCACGACAAAGCAGGGCCACATTCCATGTGGTAGTTACATAATCACTTGTCAACTTGAGGGTATTAAGAATGAAGGGGTAGAGTCGAACCTGTCAATCAGGTTGCAGCTTGATGACCTCATTTGGAGGCACAATGGAGATAAATAGCTCTCTGGAGGCCAGACCCCACTCGCTCTCTGCCTTCCCTTTCCTTCTGCAGAGACACAATTAGGAACTAGAGGGGCCACTAGATCCACAAGACTTTCTACCCACCAGCTGGTGATCTTCCTGCATTCAGCATCATTGCATGTGCTGCATGAGTCTCAAGAGGAATTCATGGGCTAATATCAGATTTATGGGCTAATACATCAAACTTATGGACTTGATCTGGACTGGACTGTGATATTTTATTGGTGCATAATTGCTTCTTGATATAAAGTTCTCTCTTACACATATATGAATGTCTCTGGATTTGTTTCTCTAGTCAATCCAGATCAGGCACCAAGAGCTTGTGATTTCAGGGACCTCGGGAAAGAGACATGTCCCCACACATCTGTCTCTTTCTTATCTGCTGGCCACTTGTGGGGAGCAAAATGTGTCAGCCCACAAATTAAGATCAGGCTTATCAGAGGGACAGAATGCTTAGCACCCTTCATACGATATCAGTAATTGCTAGTAAATGACCTGGTATAACTGATGGGAGATAACACTAAACCCCAGAGCAGCCAACACTGTGAAGAACAAGCATGGGAATTAGCACTCTGAGGCAGATTTTCAGTTATATTACCTTTCCCCCAAAGCTTGAGTGAGCATCTTCAAAGCCAAAGTTAACAAGAAATATGGAAGCCATACATCGACCCAGTCAACTGTACAGCAAAGACATGTTACTTGACCACTTCCCACCATTTTTTCACTTTCTTCTCTCCTTGACCCTCCCCCATTCCCTGTAACTCTTCAGCTACTCAAGAGGCCCTTCATGATGAATCCTATAGTTTGAGCCTTCAGTTACAAGGGAGACAGAAATCTACCAGAAATAATTGTGGGCAGATTGAACATGTGAGCGACATTATCTTTGTCCCCACCAAACATACAATACAATTGTACAAAATCAAGCAAAGCAAAATTCTAAAATTCTGAATCTGATCGTTTTATAAAGCTATTCACTTCATCTGTTATATCCAATCCCATGAAATTCTACTCATTCTTCATAAATCTAACAACAAACATCATATCTTCCATAAAATCTTTGTGAATTCATATTTCCACACATAATTGTTCTCTTTAATTGACCTCTGAAATAACGACTCTTTAGCTGTGCCGGGTGACATCGTGGTTAAGTGTGGGGCTGCTAATAAAAGGTCAGCAGTTTGACACCAGCAGGCCCTCGATTTTGGGGGGAAAGACTGGGCTTTCTACTTCTGGGGAATTGCAAGTTTGGAAACTCCCAAGGCCACTTCCACCTTTCCCTTGAGGATCGCTGTGAGTCAGTATCTACTCGATGGAAATGAATTTTGGGTTTTTATGCCAAGTATTATTACTAATTTGATAAAATTTGCTACGTGGCAAATTGGAAACTGGGGATACAGACTTGAAGGAAGTTCTGTCCTAACCCCTTTCGTGAGTAATAAGACATAGTGTCCTGTTTTTTTGGGGGGGGCACTGAGGTTTAATAAGGAAGCTGCTGTTTCACTTTCTGTGCATGTCCACCTCATGGGGCCTATATAATTGTGTGACTCTGAAAAAGCGGGCTTCATCCCACTGATCTCAGCATCAGAGATTCCTTGGTACATACATGTCCCACTACCTATATAAAAATCTACATTAACCTCTACATTTCTTATTTCATTCAAAATGTTTCTCCTTACTGAAAACACAAAGTCTCCACCAAAAACTCAAAACAGAAACTATTTCAATCTTGAAAGGGTTAAGGAGCACCAATTCTAGGAGGGAGAGTTACAGGCTTGTACAATATCACAATATGGTACAAGATAGTAATAGTAATAATGTGATGGTGTGGTGGTTTTGTTTAGGCTGTTGTCTGCAAAGTCAGCAGTTCAAAACTGCCAGCTTCCCTTTGGGAGAAAGATGAGGCTTTCCACTCCCATGAAGAGTTACAGTCTTGGAAACCCAAAGGAGAAGTTCTATCCTGTCCTATAGGATCACTATTAGTTAGAATTGATTCTATTGAAACAAGTTATGCTTCGTTGTTTTTTTAAAAAAACAATGATATAGAAGGTACAGAAAGCAACACAGAGCAGAATAAACACCTTTAGAGAAAAATCAAGCATTGGAAGAAGAGTGTGAGAGGAGGGGAGACAGGATTGAAGGGCTAAGGGGAAGACCTTCTGAACCAACCAAATGCAAAGGCTTTCCTTCCTGACTCTCCGTGACAAGTGGTACTTGCACAAAGATAGGAAGGTGCCATGGAGTCTCTGGGTGGCACAAACAGTTAAGCATTCGATTACCATTAGAAAGATTGGTAATTCAAACCCACCTAGAGGAAATGTAGAACACAGGTCTAGTTATTCCTTCCAGAAGAGTATGGTCTTAAAAACTCTGTGGAGTAGTGAAACTCTGTACACAGAGACTCACCTTGAGTTCCAGTTAACTCAATGCCAATTGACAATGACAGAGAGGTGGTAACTGGTGCTAGATGGTCAAGATGGTGATGGGAACATTGGGGCTCATCAAGGGTGGGGCCTCCCATGTAGGCTAGAAGGGCACCATGAGGTTTTAAGCTAGGGAATGGGCCAGTTTTGCCTGTCATTACAGCTCTAAGGTCAATAAGTTCAATAACTAGAAATAAACCATGGGGCATGTGTTGTGTGTGGACTTCACATATTAAACTTGGTAGCTGCTCAATAAATGTTTGTTTTGCTACAGTTCCATCTCAGGCAGGCAGAATAAAAATTTCATGATAGCCGTAGCAGAGAGTAGGAATATTATAAGTTCAAAGAAGTTTAGCAATGAAAAAGTTCAAAATGAAGGAGAGGATCCAATGACTCCTCAGCTAAAAGCCAACCCGAAAATACTTGGGTAATAAAAAAAGGACAAGGTAATTTCTAAAGAGTCAAACAGATGAAGAAGATTTTCTAAACACTTTCAAGGGGAAAAGATAAACCATGGCTCATAATGGGTCTTCTAATAAATGAGAAGGGAAAGAACATTAACAATAAATGAGAACAGCTGAAATATTGAGCTCATACTTTGCAAGAAAAAATGAGAGGAGATAACTTAGAATCTTTGCAAGTATTAAAATCTTGCAAAATACTTAATAGGGAAGGAAATTGAGTGAGAAAATATTCACTAAATCTAATTCATCATTTTTTAATAGACAGCCAACCATCCTCACAAGGTATGCTTTCATTTTAAAAAATCAGATCAGCATTAATTCTCTCTCTTTTTATCTATGGCATCAGAAAACACTGACCTTGAAAGGAAGGCTAAGCATGCTGAGGAAGGAAAGATGGGCCCACACTTGAGTGTGGCCCTCTGGGAAATACCCAGGAGAGCCAAACTCTGAGAACATCAGTAGCATGCTGGGAAACACCAGAGGACTCTGGCTGTATCCGAACATTTGTGAGTTACTCAAACTGTCTGCTGTGAAGCTCTTTATTCACACGTTCAGGATTTCAGCATTTCCCTTCCTCTGTAAAGGGGGAGTTTGGGATTAGTAAAGGAACAAATTTTCCCCGTTTTATTTGTCCAATTTCTCACACGCTCATTGTCTGTTAGGTTCAGAAGGAGAAACAGAGAGAAAAACTCTTTATATGTAGTTGTATTTGTTGGGAAACACCTGGACAAACCTGGTGAGATGGCTGGAACGACATTCCAAAGCCTTGCGTACAGGTGTCATCATCAACCGAAGGATTCTGCCTCATCCGGGACTGAGACGTGCCCACTGATGACAAGGATGTTTACCAAAGTCATCTCCAAAGTTCTCTCTTTAAAACAAACAAGCAAAAAAAAATTAGGCTCTGAAAGAGTAGAGGAGGGGAAAACTGTAGACTGATAACCCTTAGGTTATAAAATAGGGAATCCAGGCTGGAATTGTACAGTCATTCATCAAACGGGCCAGCTTAAGGTCAAAGGCAGCAATTTTGAGATGAAAGGGTCTGACCGAGAACCAACAAAAAGAACCTTAACTGGAGCAAACCAGCTGTTCTCTGAAAAATGGAGGAATGTTATGTCAGAGGGACACAGGAACAAGTATCCACATGGTCAAGAGTAAGATAAAAACTAGGTAAAATAAGAGAGAAAGAGGGGCCACACCATGAACCAGGTAGAGAAATACTAAGCCCATGAGAGACAACATGTGTCGATGGGGTTCTTAAATGAGCAATAAAACAAACCCAGGCCTTCCAAACACACTTGGTATCCCCAGGTGTCCTGGAAGATAAGAGACAATCACAATATTTTACAAGCTCTTTTCTAGTCACCATAAGCATTTGGACCAGGGTAGAAGCAATTCCATCTGCAGGAGATGATAAAGTTAGTCAATAGAGGCATGTTCTGAATATGTCAACGAATCTCAAAATTCTACCCCAGGAATTTTTGTTTTTACTATTGGTGAAATGAGTTTAGCAAAAATAGACCAAGAATGAAAGCCAGAAATTGTTTTTAAAATATCCAAATGAAAACAGCCAGCAACAATTTCCCCAGGATATTGGCAAGAGCCTAGTATGCTTAGACTGATATGACCAGACCCAGCGGAGACAATTGACCTTCCCAGCCATGCTAGGTAAAGCTGCTCCCGTGTGATTCTTACTGTATTGAAGAATGGCATGGTATTGGCATTTATTTCAAATCCATGGGGAAAAAATGGGATGAGGTGGAATATTACAATCATGTCAATATGATCAACCTCAAGGCCAGCTTCTATCTAAGGTAGAAAAGAAGCGTTTTTGAGGAAAATCTTCACAGCAATACCAAAACCACAGAGCTGTTATTGAAAGAGCACAGTAATAATCAAAATTATGGTTTTCTCAGACATCTGAGAAAAATGGGGCTCAGAGAGGAGAAATAGCGTCTGGTAATAGCCGAGTTACCTCTGGTGGAATGTTAGGCAAAAGAACTAAACAAGAAGATGGAACAGGGGTGCTTAGAAAAACCAGTGAGAAAGGCAGTTGCTAGGGGAGATCAAGGTGAAGCATCTCCTGAGCCCCCCAGCATCCCATAGTCTGGTAGCCTGCAGGACTACCTCCTTGCATCACTCAAAGCAAGGTGGCAACGTGGGAGCCTGCATCCTGTGTTTTTACATTCCTGCATCATGCTCTGAATCTTCTCTTTCCCTTCCAGCCGTGAACTCAGTGAGGGCAGTGGCTGTATCCTATTCAATATCATCAAGGGTTCAGGAGGGAGGGAGAGGAAGGGAGGGGGAAATGAGGAGCTGATATCAAGAGCTCAAGTAGAAAGAACATGCTTTGAAAATGATGATGACACCATACGTGCAAATGTGCTTGACACAGTGGATGAATGTATGGATTGTGATAAGAGATGTAAGAGCCCCGATAAAAGCATTTAATTATAAAAAAGATAAAGCAACTAGAGAGATTAGATAGAAATCTTGGGGAGCAGAGAATTCATGACAATGAGGAGCGCACACTGCAGAAAAAGAGGGGGGAATAGTTGCATAACTTGAAGAATGTAGCCCATGTCACTAAAGTGCACATCTTAAAAGTAGACAAACACTGTTGAGTTGGTATATATTTTACTGTGTACTTTCTCAGCAAAAAGAAAAAGCAGCACACTGTTCAACGCTCACAGTGGGCACTCTTGTTGAATGAACACATGGATACGTGCACAAAAGGAAAGCCCGGGAAAGTGAGTTGTTGAAAGCCCCAGCGAGAGAGGATCATGACTGCAGACTGGAAGAGATTGGCTATTTCTGGGCCACCAGCACTGACCCTCTCAATCCTTGCCTTACTGTCTGCAGGCCCATCGCGGGGAATCCACCATCAACTGACTAAACGGACAGCAGAAACAACACCAAGATCTGAATAAAGCCCCGGATTCACCCAGCTGCCTCCTCTGTGCGTCTCACAGTGTGTGCCAACGGAGAAGAGTGACCCAGCGGGAATCCTGAGCAAGGGGTGGGTGGGGAGGTCAGATCGAAATGAGATTCATTATAGTGAAAGCAACACAGAGACTCTCCAGGATTCATACACGCGCAGAGGGGTGTAAGTAGATGGTGAATGGTGGGCAGGTGTCTCCTCTAGAATGCCTTCATCAATGAAACTTAAACCCCAAGGAGCCAAAAGCAACTGCCTCGTGAAGACGCTCAGCTGCCTCTGTCAGAAATACCTTTTAAGTCTCGGGGCATTTTTCTTTTCCCTCCATTGGAGCCTTTGCCACAGTCTGCCTGGGACGCTGGTATATGGTTGCACAATTAGACTCCCTGTACAAATAAACAAATACAAACCCATTGCTCATGACTCATTCATAGAGGCGCCATACAGGTGCTCTGAGTCAGGAGCTCTACACAGGAACAGGTAGACTTGTCTTTCTTCCAGGAAGTGGTTGGAATGGTCCACCTTGCCCTTAGTTGTCCAATGCTTACCCATCAGCACCAGTACAGAGGCTATTTCGAACTAATCAGTTTAGCCTGAGATGTGTGTGCACAGCATCATAAAGCATGTAGCCATGGCATTGACTCCAACACTTGCTCATCCCACATGCGTCAGCAGAGAACAGTGCTCCCAAGGGTTTCACGTGAGTGGCGGTTAAAAAGTAGAATGCCAGGCCTTTCTTCTGAGGTACTGCTGAGTCAACGACAACTCCCCATCATTCAGGTACCAGCCAAGAGCATGAGCCATGTGCCTCATCCAGAATCCCCCGGAATATAAGAGGCATCTTAAAAATATTTTTTAATTGAGAGTTAATACATGTATCATATCATTCCATTGTTCAATCACATCAAGCAGTAGTATACAATTGCTAGCACAAGCACTTTCCCAACATTTCTAGGACTCCTTGACATTGTCTCCGCCCGCCCTCCCTTTGTTTTTTAATAGTTGCAGCAGCAGCAGCAGAAGGAGCCACTACCCTCTATTGACCACATGCTATGGTATTGGATGCTGGGGATACATTTTACCTTTTTTCTCCAATCCTAAAAGCAACTCTAAACAGTGGTTCACCCCAAACCCAATGCTATGGGGTCTTTTCCAACTGCTAGCCACCCCACAGCAGAGTAGAATTGCCCTGTCGAGCTGTCATGTTTTGGAAAGCAACCTCACATTTTCTTCCTGACGAGGGCTTGAACAGGCAACCTTTCTATTTCCCGCCAATGCTAGTGCTTGAACAAACGCTACTCCAGGGCTCCTTTTAAAGATACTAGGTACATAGTATCCTTCTCTTACATGTCTCTCCTCTTTCCGGTCAGAACATGAAAGATAAGTGAGATCAAACTTCTTGGTTAGCTGGAGAACCAGGACTCCAACTGCCATCTCATTGATGCCCATTGGATGCGGGCATTGGCTCGGCAGCTACAGTACAGAAATGCTGCCCTCGCCTGCGATGCTGGCCTGGCCGCAAGGCCCTTACTGTCCCAGAGATTCACCATCTCTGCCTGCCACTCCTGCCCAGGGTGTTGTACCCTGCTCAGAGAATCCTGGGCTTGCCCACCTCTGAGGACCTCACTGATCATCTTGACTGGTAGACTGGCAGTCTCCTCATAGTGTGGCCTGATGTGACCATGATCACTGGGCGGATCTGAGTGACCAGGTTCTCAGTGGGCAGTGCCCCCTCCATTATTCCACCCAGCTTCTTACTCGGGGCCATCAAATCCAGTCTTCAATACATAAATTACACCATCAAACCCAGTCTTCAATACATAAATTACACCGGAAACAAAAACACACAATAATTTCCTCCCACAGAAATCAAAGATGACAAGGCGGAGGACTCTCGTTATTTAACATTTATGAGAAGAGGAAGATTGACCTATTTCCCACGATCCACGCAAACCTACTGTCAATGATTTTGACTTAAATCCTTCAGGTAGATGTTATGCTTCACATACCTTCCGAGAGGTACATTTCCAGGTCGGCCTGTGGAAGGCAACTACAATGCATTTTTCCCTGTGTCTGTCCTGCCTCCACATTCCCTCCCTTTGGCCCATTGGCGCCCTGACTCTCAGGGTAAAATGGCTTCCTGTCTCCACTGGCATTCAGTGAGAAAGCGGGTTGTCCAGGAGGGGCCAGCCTTCTTCCATGACAGCCTCTGCCTGTCACACTGGGGATTATTTCAGCTGCCCCGACACAGGGGCACACCCAATGGCCCGGCCTCATTCGTCAAAAGATTGAAGCACTAGGAATGCACTGACATTGAACAAAGCACATTTTTGTCCAAACATGAAGCTAATGCAAAGCACCCGAGACTGTATATATGTTTGTTTATTTCCTACACATTGTACAACACTGGAAAAAATATGGGATGCCGTCTCTTCTTGTGTAAAATGGACATAACACATCACCTCGGAGCTGTGCGAAGGAAATAGAATTGGGTAGCAAGCCGCATGGAGAGCAGCTGGCCCCGCGGCGGGTATGCAATGGCAAGGAGTGCTTTCCCTACTCTGCACAATTCCCTCTAGACCCCAGCCTTCCCTACGCACCTCTCTGTACCTTATTCTGGGCTGTTATTCAAATATTTCCTGGACACTCTCATAGCTTCATGGCACAATGACCGCATCCAGAATTTCATTATGACTATTTGTGTGTCTCTAGGTGAATGACAAAGACCCTTCCTTAGGCTTGCAACAGGTGAACGGAATTCAGTTGCCTTTGGCACAGGCTTGGCATTGCCAGCTCTTCCTGGGTTGTAGCGCTGCCATGAACTTGCAGTGTGACCTCTCTGGACTCAAACTTGCTTATCAGCAAGATAGGGAGTTGTGTCTGGAGACAAGACCTTTGTCCTTAGACAGTGGTTCTCAAAGTGGCATCCTCAAACCGGAAACAGCAGGACTAGTGAACTTACTTGAAACCCAAAATGCCAAGCCCCTCCCTGTAACTACTGCATCAGAAAGTCTTGGCCCAGGACTCAGCAGTCTAGTGTGAAGGCGTTCTGCAGGTAATTCTGTTACCAGAATGCTCAAGTCTGAGAACCACTAGTCTGGAAAATACAGACAAACATCAGGGCTTCTGTAAAATCCTTGGTTATAGGCAAAATACCCTCTGAGCAGGAACACACACACACACACACACACACACACAGAGGTTTTGTTCCAAGAAAACAAAAAACCCATTACCATCCAGTCCATTCCAACTCCTAGTGATCCTCTAGGACCAGACATAACTTCCCCTGTCTGTTTACAAGACTAATTCTTTACAATAGTAGAAAGTTTCATCTTTCTCCTCCAAAGTGTCTGGTGGTTTTGAACTTCTGACCTTGTGGTTAGCAGCCCAACTTGTAACCCATCATCATAAGTCTTTTTGGAGCCTAGTCAAGTCCTTTAAAATTTGTTTTTCATTATTACTGCCTTTTATTATCAATATATCTACAAATCCAACTTTTATTTGTCTTTGGGAATAAGAAGCATTACATGTAAGTAAGCTTACTTGTGTATTCTATCATATATGGAAAAAAATAAACAGTCATAACAATGGACCATTGGACACTGTTGCCATACGCAGTTGTGGCAATAAATCCACATACAACACTTCTGGCTCATCTGGGTTAAACCTGACAAGAGGGGTGACACAGGCGGAAACCATGAAGTGTGTGTAGAGTTTGCTTTCCTTTTTTCATACCATTTGTGGTAACATCACACTGCGTTGCGCATCTGCCTATGGACTCTGCTAAAGCCATCGATGCTGGGGACCATGTTTTAAAGAACTGGAAGCCCTGACTTGGTTTAGTATATTGAACGGTAAATCATAAAATAGAAGAGTGGCTAGTTCCTCCAGTGGACAACCTTTTCCTTCTTTGTAGTTCATTCTCAGTCTGGAAGCTGTTCACGTTGAGGGACCCTGCTGGGATTTGAAATGACACTGGCCTGGCTTCCAGCATCACAGCAACGCACAAGTCACCACAGCAGGACCAACTGACCGAAAAGCAGTGACAAGTGCAGGTAACCCCCTCATTATGATATGTTTGTGCTACCATAGCCTGAACTTATGACTCTCTTTTATTTTGTCTGTGTATATTTTATCATGAGTAATAGGTACCACATACAATGTGGAAGCACTTGATTTCCTGATACTCTTATTTTCAGGTGTTCCATTTTATCATTTACTATTCAATGTACAACTGAGTATGACAACCGTGTCCAATGATGCTGATGCTGATGAAAGATTTCAGATTTCAGGATGGATTACAACTTGGTGTAACTCCAAGAAAACCAAAATCCTCCCAACTTGACCAAGATGTAACATTATGATAAATGGAGAAAAGTTGCCAAGAAATTTATCTTGCTTGGATCCATAACCAATGCTCATGGACACAGCACTCAAGAGATCAAATGACACACTGCATTAGGAAATCTGCACAAGACCTCTTTAAAGTGTGACAAAGCAAGGATGTTACTTTGTGGACTAATATAGCCCAACCAAAGCCATGATATTTTCAATCACCTATACATCTGTGAAGAATTGACAGTGAATAAGGAAGACAGAAGAAAAATTGATGGGTTTGAACTATATTATTGGTAAATAATAGTGAATGTATCATGGATTATCAAAAGAACAAACAAACCTGTACAGCCAGAATGCTCCTGAGAGGCAAATATCTTGTCTCATGTGTTCTGGATAGGTAGTAGATGAGACCAGTACCTGGACAAGGACATCACGTTTGGCAAAGTGAAGGGACAGCAAAAGGGGGGAAGGCTCTCGTCAAGGTGAATCGACAGAGTGGCTGCAACAATTAGACTCAAACCCAATAACAACTATGAGGAGGGCACACGACCATGCAGTGGATGGCTTTGTTGTCCTTAAGGTTGCTATGAGTCGGAACCAACTGGATGGCACCCGACCACAACTATGACGTCCTGCACTTGTATGTTCCTCCCTGAGGAGACAGTGAGGAACTTTCGCAGCTTTCTCAAATGTTTAATGACCTTAATTGAGGCGGGCACTCGAGGTGAGCTGAGCCCTAGAGATCATTCTTAATGCAAAATGCCATGAATCTTACTAAAAAGAAACGGAGCATGTGATACTCTAAACATTGCTTAATCTCCGCATTAGTTGACCAGACGAACATAAGCTTAAGGACCAGGGCACTATTCCGAGAAGGAGCCTGCGATAGTTTATTGTGCCAGCCTGGCCGATAAACACAAGTAGGATTAACTGAAGGGCAGAGGGATAAATGGTTTGCTTGTTCTGTGCCTCAGTTTAAAGGGGTACACTACCTGTGGGATGCCTAGCCTGTGGACTGTGTCGCTGTAAGTTGAGGTCCCTTTGGAATGCTCATCTCTGGAGCTGGGGACTGACAGTTGATGACAGTTGGGGACCTGCCTTGCTATTTGCTGCCTGGATATATATATAGCCCAGCTCTCTCTACAGAAGGAGACTGGCGACTGGTGGCTCTCAAGCCTTAAACGACTGCTAGTGTCTCACTGCTTTATAATTTAACGGTTCATTTCTTGTATTATATATCTATCTTTTTAAATGTATTTATATATAATTACTAGCAATCTGGTTTGTCTAGAGCCCTGTCCAACACATTGCTTTTCACATTTGCCTCTTGTGGAAAGTTCTGTAACGAACCCTGGGGGACAAGCTTCTGCGTGCACTCCTGTTTTCACTTCTCTGGGGTGCATACTTGGGTCAGGATGGCTGCTCGTGCTTGTGAGTCACCGCCACAGCTTTGACACAGCGGCTGTGCCAGCACTTCACCCCCACCAGCAATGAGAAAGCTTCCAGTTTCTCCACAACCTCGCCAATATCTGTGATTTTCCATTGTTTGTTTGTCTATTTGTCTATTTTTTACTCATGATCATGCTAGCCAGGGTGCGATGGTCCGCACTGAGATTTTGATTTGTTTTCTCCTGGTAACAAATGGACGAGCCCTAGTGGATGATAGGTTGGGCTGCTAAGTGTAAGGTCAGCAGTTTGAAACTATAGACAGCTTTAGGGGAGAAAAATGAAACTTTCTACTCCTGTAAAGAGTTACATTAAAGGGACCCACCCACAGGGGTGGTTCTGCTCTATCCTGCAGGGTTGTGATGAGTCAGAATCAATCTTAGGGTGCTGAGAGGGGGAGGGAGTAACGAATGACATAGAGCAGTTTGTCACGGGTGGTTGGTCATCTAATACTCTCTTTGATGAAATGCCTCTTCAAGTTCTTTGCTTGTGTTTTAATCGGGTTGTTTTTGTTTTTGCTTTTGTTGAGTTGTGGACAGTGGGATATCTTGGATGTTAGACTCTTACTGGATAATTTTCTCCTCATCTGTATATTGTTCTATAGAGTTTTCAGTGTCTCCTGGTTTTGATTTCTTGTTTTTGCTTCTTCAAAAGTGGTCTACCAGCTCTTTCTTCAGAGGCAACTTTGAGTTAGCAGCCAAAATAAAAATTGTTGCCATCAAGTCAATGCTGGCTCCTAGTGCCTCCCTGTGGGTTCCTGGCACTGTAACTCTATACAGGAGTAGAAAGCCCAGTCTTGCTCCCAAGGAGCTACAGGTGGTCTCAAACTGCCAACCATGAGGATCGAAAGTCAACGCAGTCACTGGTTGATAGTTTCAGAAACCGCAGGGGCAGTTCCACCCAGATGGGACTCAACTCTTTGGCAGCGAGTTCAGTTGGGATCTTTTAGGGAGTCCTGGTGGCATCGTGCTTACATGTTGGGCTGCTAACTGCCAGATCAGCAGTTTGAAACCACCAGCCCCGCGGAGGGAGAAAGATTGGGCTTTCTCCTTCCATCAAGAGTTAGAGTCTTGGAGACTCACAGGGACAGGTCCAGCCTGTCCTGGAGGTTTGTTAGTCATAGGCGTGGACTTGATGCTGATGCTAGGGGAGTGCTGCTAGGGCAGACGGTGGGGAAATGGGGAGCTAATGAGTACAAGAAAGTGCTCAGACCTTGATTGTGATGAGGACTGCACAATAGCTTGATGCGTTAAAACCATTGGATCGTGTGATGTGTGAATCCTATGTAAATAAAACTGTTTGAAAAACAAATGTTTCCGAGTGTCAGGGAAGGAATTAGCTAAGGAGTAGGGGAGCCACGGGGAGGTTGGTGATGAGCTGCCCCCTCAGATGTGGGCCACAGTGCATGGCTGGCGAGGTGCTGGGGGCGCACGGACGGCAGAGCAAGCACCCTCAGAAGCAGCTGTGGAAGCAGCCTGGTAGGGTTTGCTGCTTCCCAGCTCTAAAGGGTTAATTTATTCCAAAAATTGACGCTCTCAGGCTTTGCCTGGTGCTGGCAGGATTTTGTTTTTGTTGATGCTAATTAAAAACAGGTGCATTTGCTTGAGAATTGTGCGCAGAGCCTTTCTGGGGCCTGGTTGCCCAGGAGACTACCATCTCCACAGGCGATCTCAGTTTAAGAGGAAAGAGTTCTGCCTTCATCTGCATATGAGAACTTCGCTTTCACCTGAGGTTCATAAAAGAAGCCAAAACATTGTGCGCTGAAATGTTCTCCAAAGGAGAAAATAGTTTGATGGAGTAGATTTCTGCAAAGGTTCCCCCAACACCCTCGTCCCCCAACAAAGGATCAAGAATGAGAATGGCTACTTTAAAGTGTGGGTGGGAAGTCAACAGGCCCAGACTCAGGTTCCAGGGCTGCTGAAACCTCACCATCACACTATCGATGGTAATAATAATGCATCTAGATCAGTGGTCCTCAACCTTCCTGTTGCCGTGACCCTTTCATACAGTTCCTCGTGTTGTGGTGACCCCGCAGCCATAAAATTATTTTCGTTGCAACTTCATCACTGTCATTTTGCTACTGTTATGAATTAGGCGACCCCTGTGAAAGGGTCGTTCGACCCCCCCAAAGGGGTCGTGACCCACAGGTTGAGAACCACTGATCTAGACTGTATTCTATCTCCTTCAAGCTGGTGCTGATGTCCACTGTCCGCCACCTCTGTCCATTTGCTGTACTGTTGCAAGTTGTTATGATGTTTCAAAACAAGAGAATGTTTCAAAAACAAGAGAACCACCCAAGGTGGCCAGGCTTCAACAGAGGTTCCTGACAAAAACAGACTAGGAAGAAAGGCCTGCTAAGATTCCTTCAGAGAAGAAGAAAGAAAAAAAATCAACCAATGGAAACCCTACAGAGTACGACAGAACATTGTCTGACTTACTTACTCTGGACAAGTCATTGGGAGGGATCAATCACTAGAGAATGGCATTACGTTTGGTGACATAGAGGGCCAATGAGGAGAAGTAAAATCATTAGTGAGAAGGGTTGGTCTAATAGTCCCAACACTGGACTTGAACCTGCCAGTGAGTGTGAGAATGATTCAAGACTAGGCAAGGATTTTTTTCTGTCATACATAAGGTCATTGTGTTAGGCAGGGTTCTCTAGAGAAACAAAACCAGGACACTTATGATTTTTTTGTATATATATGGATAGATTTATACGGCATGAAGGAATTTAACAGCTAATTAGTCCACACAGCAGTACAGGAGGCTCAGTTCAACTCACTTCCATGGAACAGTTAATATACTGGAAATCCTTCAACTCAGGAGGGTGCTGGTCCAAGGTCAAGAAAGCTGACAGCTGAGTCTTCCCTTGGGCAATGCAGGCAGTCCACTCACAGATAACAAACAGCAGGGCAGGTCATCAACAGTCAGCAGTTCAGGAGCTGAGAGAAACAGTCCCTCACCCCCACCCCATGGGATATCGAACTTAAGCAATGCAAGGGTCAAGCTCAAGTGATGTACCCACCAGCAGCATGGTGAAGCAGGCCTCCAAAGAACCTCAAGCTCTAGTGATGTGATCCACAGTTTGGCTGTCCCACAGGTAGTGTAGCTCACCAGTTGAGTCAGAGAACTAGCTAAAGCAGTCACATGCTGCTCTGATCGCCAGAGAGTGAGAGAGAGAAGGGCGGGCCTTGCCAAGCCATTTATCTTTTTTGCCCTTGGCCAGTCACTGTGGAGTAGGAGTTGATGCAATTGCACCTAACAGCAACATATCTCAGAGAAGTGAAAACTGAAGTACGGAGAGAAGTAACAGCCCAAAGTCACTTCCCTGGGTCACCAAAACGGAACGTGCTGCTTTCCAGTCAATTCCCACTCACAGTGATGTTCTAGGGTAGAACCGCCCCTGTGGGTTTTCAATTCTTTATGGGAGTAGAAAGCTTCATCTTTCTCCAAAGGCCCAGCTAATGGGTTAGAACTTCTGACCTTGGGGTTAGCAGCCCAAATTGTAACCACTATGTCACCAGGGCTCCTCCCACTGCGTGAAGATGACCTATCCTTTAAATCCATCTTTTTACTCCTCCATCCACCACTCTACTTTTTCAGCTCTGAGCCTCAACCTCTTTTGTATAAAATAAACCAAACACAGTTTTCTTCCAAACCTGAATCCAAACTTCAGACCCCTCATATGTGCTAGAATATTTTTTTCGTTAGGCTACACCAGTTTTGCCATCACAGGACCAAGGCTGGCCAGCGAGGCCAGCATGGATTTTCTGGCTCCAAACGCTAAGAAGAGAGGGGCTTCTCCAGGACCCGGCGTGATGGCGGTTCAGTCAACAGCAACTGCACCAAAGCTTTCATTTCACTGTGGGTTTTGTCGCTGGGTAGAATCGAGGCTGGCATTTGGGATGGATGATTTGGATGTCAAAACGAAGCCAAGAACCTGATTTACAGTGAAGATGATCTGCGCCCAAGGACTTAAGATCTGATTCCCTCCCACTACACTTTTTAATTTACGGCTCTCAAGCCAGTTTAATTGGATTTGTCTTCTATGGGGATAACTGTTTATTGCCATGTGAGAAGCCAAGATTTCAAAAGTGTAAGAGCTTTCAAAATTGTTTGGGGGATAGTGAAGAATCAGAAGATGAAAATTCCAATACTCCTTCCTAATATACCCACGCAGCATGAAGGAAGGTTAGAGGGGCCTTGAGTTAGTGTATTTCCCAGAATGCCTTGGCTGGATGACAACTTGGTGAAACTACCCAAATCAACTGCTTTCCCCAAGTCAAGCACACGAGGATTTCAGAACGTGCCTGGATTTCTTCCTTGGAACAAAAAACTCAAAGTTACCTTTAAGCTCCATCCTCTCAACTCTAGCTCCCAAGATGTTGTCGAAAGTAAATTTTTGAACAAGCCACAAGCTTGTCAAGATCACTCAGCGGAGCGGCCCCTCAGCCACTCTGGAGGAGTTGAAAGAACAGTAAAACTCACCCTGTTTGAAGCCGGTAACTGCTGCTTTGATTTTTGTCTCCAGCCTGTTTGACCTTGAACAAGTCACTTCCTCATTTAACTAGAGAGCTTTCTCCTCTGAAAGCCTGAAGGCAATGTCAGCCTCTCTGCCAGCAGAAATCCACGAGGCTCCGTTGGTGTGGCATGAGTAGATGCCAGCAAAAAATAACAATAAAAATCGGAAGCACTCAGATTGCCTAACTGGAGACTGCTAGAAAGAAGTGACTCTCGCTGATGGTGTGGAGGGCAATTGCATCCTCAGGGTACCTGGTTTCCCAAGGCTTTCAGACTGGCACACACTGGGGCCCTAGCCCAGCTCTGCCTTTGACAATTACCCCCTATGGCCTTCATCACCTTGCTTAATTGGCTTAGCCAGAGCTTCTCCCACTATAAAATAGGAGTAAGATGTCACCTGTTTCTTGTCAAGATCTAAGAAAATAACTTAATGCTCATTGCTAAGATTAATTAAGCCTTCAATTATGTTCCCTTCTCTAGTCCAACGGTTAAGGACCAGTAGCCAGGCCATCTGGCTAAATCCCCAGCTTTGCAGCTGCTTAGCTGTGTGGTCTTAAGAAGGTAACTAAACCTCTCTGAGTCTCAGTTTCCCCATTTGGGAAATGAGAATGATTACAGTAACTCGTACATATGGCTATAAGGTGACGATTAAAGAATCAGTATCTGGAAAGTGTTTGGAAAGAATCTGTCTGTAATAAGTGCCGTTTATCAACCGAGACACTTAACAGCAACAACATAACTCAAATCTCTGCTTGACTCAAGCAGCCCTCATCCTAAATGGGATTCGTTATAGAAAAGGCTGACCCTAGCCTTCACCTTCCACCACTTCACTTCAAAAGATCTAACTCTCCCAATTAGTGAAACTGACCTTCCACTTGCGCACACACACACCACCACCACCACCACCACCAACAACAACTCATTACTTTGCAGATGACCATGTGACTTCAGGGAAGAAGAAATGTTGGGGCACAGACATGCAGGACAACTCTCTTTACCTATTTATTTAGATTTCATCTTTCATGTACTAGCTCACTGCGGAGACTGCGAGTCCCTGCTCCGCCGGTCCTGGGTCTCTAGCTAAGTGATGAAATTTCTCATCATGTATTCATTAAAAAAAGAACAACATAAAAAACCTTCTAACAAGTCAATCTAGAAGTCCTACGGTGTTCAGTGGTTACAAGGGGATTTCTATCTGAAATAATGTTAGAGGCCAACGTTTCATTTGCCTCCTATTCTATATCCTGGTCTGGAGCTGTTTTATTTTAAACCACACAAGGCAAGACTGAAATTTCCCAAGAGCATTTCAAAGAGCAATTTCTCATTTCCTGCCCCTACACATTTATGTTCTTAAAATAGAATTGTACTAAACAGTTTCTTCTGAAATCAGGTTAATATGAACATGAAATGGTGGAGGGGGAAAAAAACTTGAAAAGAAAAACACTAAACCTTTTACAAAACCTATTAAGAAGAGACAAGAGAGCTCATTTAAGGCACGCTGGTAACACCATCGGGTAAACGCTCTGCTGCTTGTTGGAAGGCTAGCAGTGTGAACCTGGCAGTCATTGCTCTGCCAGTCGAAGATGTAGCGGTCTGTTTTCTGAAAGCACGACAGTCTTGACGCCCATCTGGAACGGTGCTACAAGGTCCCATGGAGTCCCAATGTACTGAAATTGACTCAATGGCAATGGGGTTGACCATCCATGCATCAGAATGAAAACAAGCCACTCAGGGGACCTGGATTATATTTAACTTCCATTCACTCATCAACTCACAATCATCTCTCAAATGTCTTCACTGTGGGAAAGTCTGTGATCAGCATGGAGCTTTTGGCCTATCAGGGAAGGAAGGCAGAGAGGAGTAGACTATAGCTAGGCCTTCAATGTAGTAGAGGTAAGAGGTGGGTAGAGAGTGAGAGTTAGAATTCGGTCCCTCTAATGGCTGAGAGATCAGGGATGGCTTACTAGAAGAGCATCTTAGGGTGTGAGTCATTTAGAGCTAGTGGAGTTGGGCAAAGGAAGGATCCTCGAGCGCGAGGAGGAAATCACACTTGAAGCCAAAGAAACTTGATGATCAGGCAAGAGAGAAATAAAGCATGTAGGTAGTGAACTGACAGAGGAGGCTACAGAAGAAGACGAAGACCAAATCAAGTAATTTTAGAAGTGAAACAGGGTGGGGTGGGTGGGAGGGAAGAATTCCTATCCTGAACATTCCAGAAAGCCATGAATGAACTTGAAGCAAAGGTGTAATGTGCGCTGATGCTTGTGTGCTGATGCTTGTATTATGAGCAAGAAAAGCTCGTGGCAGTGTGGCTGGAGCGTTGGAGAATGTCAGCCAGGGGGAAGGAAGACCATTGCACTAGGAACCTATTGCAACCATCCAGGTGAGGATGGTGACACCTGAACATGTTAGGATCCATGCAAATGGAAAAGAGGGCACAGATCCAAAAGGCATTTAGAAGACAGACGAGAAAGGCTATTCGCTGGTAGGGTGTGGAGTGGGGGTGACAGAAGAGATGGCATGACTCCTAAGTGACTGGCTTTTGGTGAATGGCTGGATTTCAGTAGACTTTTCTGAGAGAAAGGATTCCTACAGTGTATATTAGGAGATTATTATTTGCACCCGGGACACATTGAATGGAAGAATTTGGAAATGGACATTTGTGGGACCAAGTGGAGTGATAAGTCAGGAGGTATAGATATTGGTGAGGCCAGGAAAATTTCACCCTCCTTCTTCTGAGATGCCTTTACTTCGCACACCACCTCGTCAATGGTTGTGGTTCTCAGCCACTGAGTTCTGGAGGTAGCTTTTATGCATGAGGTGCTCACTGATACGAATAAGACAGGAGCCTGTGTTTGCAGTGAATGATGGGGCCAACGCTGAGGAACAGGTAGACACAGGGGACAAGTTCGGTGTCCTTCCTATTTCTCTAGAGTTGAGATAAAGGATGGAAAACTAAAAATGGACCTGTTTATTTCAATTGGATATTCTAGAAAAAGCAGTTAACAAAAATGGCGTAAGTAGAACTCTGTACTGCAAGATAGTGGAACTTAGTCGTTGACACTAAGGATTTGAGATCAGGAATTGCTGTATTTGAAGCCTGTCTTTGCATATTACCTATAAATTACTTAATCTCCTTGAGTGGCTGTTTCTATCTGACATTAAGGATAATGGAAATAACTATCAGGTTGCCATTAGGATTAACTCCAAATGCTTAACAGTATGCCTGGACTTTTCTTTGTCTCCCTCAGCCATATCCTGCTATACGATACCCAACCAAGCCGGAACCCTCTGTAAGCTTGTTCCAGATTTTTGAAACTAGAAGTTCAATTAAGAGATCTTTGAGGCCCACGGTACCACTATCATTCAAGAAAGTAAAGTCAGTATAAATACCCTTCAGGATCCAGTACTCAACTCACAAGAACCCCCATGAGTTTCTTAAAGGTTTTTCACTAAATGTACTGCAGCTGCACAGAACATCTTCATTGTTTTCTTGATTTTTCTTTTTTTTTCCTTTTATTCCTTAAAAAAATCAAGAGTTGCTTGTCCGTGTGAAGATGAAGCCTATCTCATCTGAGTTACATTCCGCTGACGGTCTGTTTTGTCACATAGCTAACTGTCACGCTTGGGTTGCTTTCTGTGAAATATCTACATATGTACATGTAGGACGGATAGCGTATATCAAATCTGAAGAGCCATGTTTCTCACTGTGACTACTGTAAGGTTGCACAACAATCTTGCCCAGCAGATGGGCCACCCCGTGATGACTGCTAAGCCCTGTCTGATAACTTCCTGGCTCATCCTTGTGGTCTCGGCAGGTGCCTCCTGCATTTGAAATGGCTAAGCCTCCAGTCTCGGCATCTGAGCCTATCTTCCTTTCAGATATCCCAGTAAAGAGACAGGACATCACAGGCACCGTGGGGATGGTTCAGTTCCTGCGCATGCTCTCAGCTCCCCATCCATAAGGTGGGCCATATTGTAACATCTTCCTTGTCCGCCATGAATAATATTAGCGAGCAGAAGCAACACATGTGCTTTGTCATGTTCCAATTAGGAGCCAGTCATTCACTGGGTGGACCATAGACAGCCCAGGAATGTGTATGCACTTGATCTGTATAGAAAGGGCCAAAAAACTTAAATATAATTTGAAGGTTCAATTGGGATAGTGTCTGCTCTCAAGCTTACTCACTTGGTCTCCGGCCTGATTAGTTCCTTGAGGGTTATTTGATGGAATACCTCAGTCCAATCAGTTTTCTGCTTGTTGGCCAGAGCCTGACCTCATCTCCTTTGCCAGGTGGCCTCTCTTCCACATAACAGCTGGCTTCATCAAAGCCAGCATAGAAGAGAGTGACCATAGGGAAAAAGTTACAATCATTTCTAACTTGAACACAGACACAACATCTTAATTACGTTTGTCATACTCTCGGTTGGAAACAAGTTAAAAAAAAACAACCCTCAGAACTCACTGCCATTGAGTTGATTCTGACTCACGGCAACCATCTAGGACAGAGTAGAGCTGCCCACTGTGAGATTCAGAGACTAATTCTTTACAGGAAAAGAAAGCCTCATCTTTCTCCCAGTGGCTGGTAGTTTCAAACTGCTGATCTGGAAATTAGTAGCAGGAGGTTACATTAAGAGACGTCTTCAGCCTGACAGCACAAAATTCAACCCACACTCACTGTTATCAAGTCAATTCCAATTCCTAGGGACTCCATAAGAAAGATTAGAACTGCCCCTACGGATTTCTAAGACAATTCTCTATGGGAGTAGAAGGCCCATCTTTCTCCTGAGGAGCGTCTGGTGATTTTGAACTACTGACCTTGCAATCAACAGCCCAACAGGCAACCTCGGTGACACCAGGGTTCCTTGACCAGCCACAAAGTGGGTCAAACTTTGGCTATCCTGAGTGTTGGGCCACAGGACAGCGATGAGATGGGCATACGGGCTCCCCCAGCCACATGCCCTGAAGCAGAGCTGTGAATAGTTGATAAGGCATGCCTTTGTATAGTAGGTCTGCCTCATTTTACACAAAGGCCCTACGTATGCAGGTGCTTAAGTTAGTACTGAGTCTAAGGGCTCAAGTCTGAGCAGAAGAGCAGCTTCCTAGTAAAGAGTGGTGGGACCACCCTGGCCCTAGAACCCTTACAATCCAGTCTCTTCCCAAAGAATCCATGTGAAAAAGAGAGATCAGAGAAAGCTCAGCATGTTCAGGAAATCCTGATAGGAGGTAACGGTGTTTGGGGGGAAATGGTGGATTAGAGAAAGAAAGTAGAAAAATATCCACATCACCTACTTTACTATTTTACCTATTACTCATCTTAGGTAAAAATCATCCATTCACACACCTGTTTTTCATTCACTTGTTCAGTAATCAGTGCAAGATGATCAGTGCAACCTTAGGCCAAGTCTCATAGCTGGTCCTTTCCTTTGAGGGGCTTATAGCTATGGGCAGAGACCCGTGGGCAGAAGGTGGCAGTGGTGTGTGGTAAATGCTAATAGGGTTTGCACACAGTGCAATGGAAGCAAAGAGGACTACCTGGGTGTATATTGGCTTCGTTATACACAGGGCAGCTGTGACAAAATGCCAAGTATTTTTGTGCTTTAAATAAATGATTTAAACAATCTCTTTAAATGGCCCGGGAGGTGGAGAGTCCAAGATCAAGGTGTTGGCCATGCTGACCTCTTCTGAGACTTTGAGAGAGAATCGAATCTGATCCATGCCTCCTGCTCGGTTTCCTGGAGCTCTAAATGTTTTTTGCTTGCACCTGCAGCATCAAGTACCACCTATCCTTCGTCAGTGTCTTTGTGCATGAATTCCTCTTTTTAGAAGGAGATCACCATATAAAATTAGGGCCAATCTTTTCCACTGTGACCTGGTACCGTCTTCAAAGATCTAACAAGGTCATGTCACTGACACAGGAATTCAGACTTCAACATACCTTTGTGGGGACAAAATTCACGCCATAACAAAAACGGGTATTATTTCATGAATCCAATACATAATTTTTAAACCCGTTTTATTGGGGCATAATCCCCATGTCACACAGCTCAATAGTTCTCGCATATCAAGAAGAGTTGTGCAATCGTTACCACAATCGATTTTAGAATATTTTCTTCTTTCTTGTGCTCCTCCTTATCAGCTCCCCATTTCCTCCCAAGCTTCCCTGCCACGCCCACAAGAAACCAATAATCCCGTTACTGTCTATAGTTTCACCATCCTGGATTTCATATACTGAAAAGCATACAAAACCAAAGAATGAAAATAATAATGACAATAGCAAAATAAAATCAAGAAAAGCCACAGTTGAAAAAAGAGTAGAAACTAGAGTACAAAGGAGAGCAAGTTTAAAGTGGGTCAAAGGGGAGATCAAGTGGTAGGATGTGAAAGTTTACCCTCATTGCATCTGCCACAATCCAATTTTCAATGCACTGGGCATGACAGCAAGTCTGTTCCGATCCTGGAGGCTTAATCCACACCAACACATAACTCACTCATTGCCATGGAGTCAATTCTGACTTCTGACTCATAGTGATCCTCTGGGACAGAGTAGAACTATCCTTAGAGACTATAAATCTTTACAACTCTCTCCAGTGGAGCAACTGGAGGTTTAGAACCACTGACCTTGTGGTCATCTGCCCAATGCATGACTCACTTTGCCACTAGAGCTCTTAGTCTCTCTCTTCTCTTCTCTTCTCTTCTCTTCTCTTCTCTTCTCTTCTCTTCTCTTCTCTTCTCTTCTCTTCTCTTCTCTCTCTCTCTCTCTCTCTCTCTCTCTCTCTCTCTCTCTCTCTGTCTCTCCTCAAAGCTCTAGTGGTGTAGTAGGCTATGCTTTGGGAAGCTAAAATCAAAATCAAAGTAAGCATCATGATTCACCAGCTGTTCCAAGGAAGAAAGATGTATCATCTCAGAAATCCAAATGAGGCCGTTCTCCTCTGTCCTAATGGTCATTTGAGCCAGACTAGATTCACGGGCAATGGGTTTAGTCCATCCTCCGGGGTGCTGGGTTCTGCTCTCGTGGAGTTTGTTTTGTTGTGAGAAAACTGAGTGAGAAAGAAAAGGTATTTACACAAAGGCAGGAAGGCATTTCAGGTAGTTCTGTCTGAAGCCTACACAGCAGGGCAAACCAAGAAGGGGACATGATAGATTTACAACTAGAGTAAACAAAGTCACAAAGCCCTTAAAGAGCCCTCAAAATAGACTTCAGGCTAGGAGGAGAAGCTCCCAGAATTCCTTCAAGTCCAATGGGAACACAGTCATAAAGGTCAGTGGACAGAACTAGAATTATGGATTTTTTTTCTCTTTTCTTTTCCTTTTTCAGTATTTTGTTTTCTTTTTGTTTGGTCTGTGTCATTGTTGGTTTGCCCACTTATCTAAGACAGGCATGGGACACAAGCTTGAGGAGAAAGCACTGGAACCATCTGCCCAGAGGGACTTGGAAGAAGGTGGGGGTGGGGGGAGGGGGAGCAAACAATGCCATAGACAGGGAACAACTAGGGAATTAAAATCAACAACAAGGAGGATGTAGAAATCCTGGGGGGGTTGCAGCGACAGCAATCTAGCTGAGAGGAAGCCCTAAGAGGGGGAAGTAGGGCAGTGTGACCATGGGGCAGGAGGAAGGTACAAGGAAACAGATGGATGATCTAGGAAGCAAAGCTATGGATAGAGATATAAGCACAGGTGTGTACATATGCAAATATATTTATCCATTAAAATAGATGTATTGACCTATGTACATGTATGTATATGGCAATACACTGAGGTAGTAGACAGACTTCGGGCCTCTGCTCATACCCTCCTCCTTCAATACAAGGACACTTAGTTCTAACATACTGGTATCTGTGATGCTCACCCTCCCAGCACAATTGCGGAAGACAAAATGGGTGCATAAGTAAATGTGATGAAGAAAGCAGATTGTGCCTGGCTATAAAAGATATAGCATCTGTGATCTTAAAGGCTTGAAGTTGAAATAAGTGGCCATCTAGAAGAGAAGCAACAAGCTCACATGGAAGAAGCACACCAGCTGGTGCAATCATGAGGTGTCATTGGGACTGTGTAACAGACATCAGAAGACCCATAACAAACAAACAAAAGCAAATTGTTGAGAATAAGGGAGATCACAGCAGAGACCCAAAGCCTATCTGTAGACAATGGGACCCTCTCCCACAGAGGGGTCACAAGGAAGGGATGAGTCAACGAGGGCACTGTAAAGCACCGATGAAACACGCAATATTCCTCTGCTTCCTGGAGGCTTCCTTGCCCCCTAACCCCAGTGCTGCCTCTCACTTCAGACTAGAGCAGAGCATGTACACAAGTACAAATAAGAGTTAAAAGCTCACAACACATGGAATCCAGAAACAGGAACGGGAATGGTGATACCAGAAGGATAAGTGGAAGGAGGGAAGAGGAGGGAGACAGGGGGAGCCAAGTGCAATATGGACACATAACCACACACCCCTCCAGGGGGAAGAACAACAGAAACCATGGGGGAAGGAAGACAGCAGTTGGTGTAAGATATGAAAATAACAATAATTTATAATCTATCATGGATAATGAGGGGGGCTCAAAGAGGAGAGGATATCAAGGGCTCAATAGAAAGTAAATGTCTAGAAAATAATGATGGCAACACATGTACAAACATGCCTGATACAATTGATGTATGGATTATAATAAAAGTTGTAAAAGATCATAGAATGACCTTTTAATAAAAATGTAAAAGAAATGGCAAAGGCTCGTGGTATGAAAGTGATGGGGATTTTAACAGCCTGCAAGTGTCCTGTCCCTGGTGCGTAGGCCGCATGCTGAGGAATGGGAGGCGATGGGAATTCTATGGCAGGCAACAGTAGTAAATCATGAGCAACTCCTACTAAATACTAAGGAAGGGGAGGAGTGGGAAGTCATCAAACCCTCTTAAAGAGAAACCAACATCAAAACATCAATAACGCAGTTGCTGCAGAGTCACGGAAACCCCAGGGCATTAGAGTAGAATTGCGTTGCATTGGGTGTTCCAAGATTGTGTGCTATCAGAAGTAGAGTGCCAGGCCTTTCTTCTGAGGTGTCTTTGGGTAGACTCGAATTATCAACCTTGCAGTTAGGAGCTGAGCATTTACTCATAAAGGAAATTTTAGGGGAAAGCGGAGGATGGAAGAACCAAACCTATGGTCATTTAGTTGACCTTTAAATCATTTTCCTGGCTATAATCTTTACAGAAGCCAATCCTTTCTTTCACAGCAACATTGGGTAGATTCAAACGGCCAACCTTTCGTTTAGGAGTCAAGAGCATATCACCTGTGGCACCCAGGAACTTTGGCTAGCCTCATCAGACTGGCATTCTTAGACAAATCTTTCCTGCAGCTGATTAAATGCTTTGCAGGGAAAGGACTTTGAACGCAGAAAAGTTTTTCAATCTCTTAGGAAAGTACATAAAGGGAGAGAGTTTGTCCACACTCCCTTAGTCTTCATTGACCTTCCCTACCTTTTCTTTGCATATGCAATTGTTTTGACGTGCTACACACAGGCAGCTCCCTCACATGTCTCACACATAATACATCGGCCGTGGGAAAAGCCACATCTTCCTTCCAGTATTCCCAAAACGCTGCACATAAATATGGAGGACAGAGCAATTTGAAACTTAAGGGGAATGAGATTTCAAATGATACAAACTAAACCCAATCCAAGGATAGCACAATCGAATAAAATTTCTCCATGGGCCTTCTTTGAGGACTTTCAGAAAATACCAAATGCACATTACTGCCATTTTGAAGATTTAAGAGATTCCGAATCCCCCCAAATATATTCAAGAATATGTAACAGACTACAGGATGCTCGTTTGCATTTCTAGTTTGGAATAAATTGCTAGAAAGAGGTGGCTTTGTATTTCATACAGTACAGTGCCTCACAGTTGAATCCATGGAACCACTGGTCTGCCTGCAAAGTCTCCTCTCCCAGCTTATGCATATTAATGCTTTGCATTAATATATCAGACATCCACACTGAAAAGTGAGAAAATTCAAGGCAAACTCAAAATCGCCTCCTAAGTGAAGCTGAGAAAGTCCCAGCAGTGTCCTCCTGGAGTTGACGGTTATTACATATGCAAAGATGTTTCCCTGCTTCTGTCAAACCATCCCCCATCTAACAAGTCGTCCTCATGGAGTGGGTTGCATGTTGCTATAACACTGGAAGCTATGCCGCCTGGGGTGGATAGATGTCAGCAGAGCTTTCCGACTAAGACAGACTAAAAAGAAGGACCCGGTGAGGAACTTCTTTTTCTCAAAAGAGTCAAAGGACACCTTTGATTAACAGCCGAATGTCATCAGATAATAAGGGGAATCCTGAGGGCAGAACTTGCCTGAGGACTGAGTTCCGAAGGCAAGGGCAGGGAAGGAGCAGGACTGGAAATCATAAACATAAGGGAGAAGGGAGAAGAGTGATTTGCATTGTGTGGGTTGCAAGCCATGCTATGGAATAAAATGAGTACGAAGTGAGTGAAAACCTGATTTGCTCTGTTAAATTCACCCAATTCACAATCAAAAGCTAAAATAAAAACACACACAGCAGACAAAAGGTGGGAGCATGCTTTGCATGTCTCAAGCTGAAGAAAAGCGCCAACTGGAATTTTCAATATTTAACTATTCTATAATGCACAAAAAAAGAAACCCTGATGGTGTGGTGGATTACTCGTTGAGCTGTTAACGGCAAGAGCAGGAACAATAACGAGAGCAGCGATACCAGGAGGGGCAGGGGAAGGTGGGGGACAGAGGACCGATCACACTGATCTTCATATAACCCCCTCCCTGGGGGACAGACAACAGAAAAGTGGGTGAAGGGAGACATCAGACAGTGTAAGACATGACAATGTGATAATAATTTATAAATTAAGAAGGGTTCGTGAGGAAGGGAGGGAGGGAAAGCAAAGAGGAGCTGATCCCAAAGGCTCAAGTCAAAAGAAAATGTTTTGAGAATGTTGAGGGCAACAAATGTACAAATGTGCTTGACACATGGATGAATGGGTGAATTGTGGGAAGAGTTGTTTGAGCCCCCAATAAAATGATTTAAAAAAAAAAAAAAAAGATCAGTAGTTCAAAACCACAATCCACTTAGCAGGAGGAAGGTGAGGTTTTCTGCTCCTGTAAACATTTACTGTCTTGGAAATCCACAGGGGGCAATTCTGTCTGCCTACAAAGTCTCTGTGAGCCAAAATTAACTCAATGGCAGTGAAAGTGGCTGACAAGTCTCCCCACCTTGCTTCTGTGGAGCACTTTGGTCGTACTTCTTCCAAGAAAGATTTGTTTGCTCTTTAGGGAGTTCATTGTTCTTTCACTATTCTTCCCCAGCACCGAAATTCAAATGCACGGATTCTTTTTACGCTTCCTTAGGCAATATGCAACTTTCACATGCATGTGAGGGAACTGTAAGTACCCTGGACTGGGTCAGGCACACTTTAGTCCTCAAAGTAACCTCCCTGCCCTTCAGCACTCTAAAGAGGTCTTAGACAGTATATTGACCCAATATAATGGGCATTTGGAGCTCTTGACTGCTGTTTTTGTGAACATTGATTGTGAATCCAAGCAAGACAAAATCCCTGACAACATCGATCTTTTCTCCATCTATCATGATGTTACTTTTTGGTCTAGTTGTGAGAATTTTGGTTGTTTTTACAATGCAATCCTTGATCTTCATCAGGCAGTGCTTCAAGTCCCCTGGATTTAAGCAAGTAAGGTTGTGTCATCTACTGATTACAGGTAATTCGTAAGCCTTCCTCCAATCCTGCTGCTGTATTCTTCTTCATATAATTCAGCTTTTCTGATTATTTGCTCCGTTTTCGAGGTAGCATATGATAAGGAAGTGATGATATTCAGAGAAGACGTCCAAGCTACACTGAAGGAATGGGTGAGAAATAAGGTTCCAGGAAAGAGTGTCATAGCACGTCATGGATAATGAGAATAACACATTGCAAAATGGGAATTCCAGAACACTTCAGTGTGCTCATGATGAATCTAGGCCTCGTCCAAGAGACCATCATTGGAACAGAACAGGGCCTTGCATAGTTTAGCACCATGGTTGTATGCTCTCATCTTCATCATTCAATCTGTCTGCCGAGATCCTCAAAGCTCTTGGGTAGCCCCCTAAGTTGCTGCTACTGACGTCTCCCCATCTAAAAGAGTAAAGAAGGAAGAAAGCCAAAGACAAATGGGGAGACTGAGCCTGCTTGGCCATGGGGACCTCGGCCTCCAAAATCCTAAGGTGAGGACAAGTTGGTGACCACCAACCACTCTGAAATGCCACTAAGGTCCCTGGATAGAGTGGGAATCCCAAAGACACTTGGAACTCTTTGTCCAAATGAGTGGCCAAGCACCCAACCACAGCCTCCACAACCCTGAGCCCATAAGGACAAGATGGTGCCTGGATACCACTACCACTCCTATTAAAACGATCGCATTGAAAAGCCCTGGGTAGAGAGAAAAAAAAACAACTATGGAGCAAAATTCCAAATCATAAAAAGACCAGGCTTACTGCTCAGATATAGACAAGTAGAACCCTGAGGCTCAGGTCCTCAGCTATCCAACAGGCCTAGAACTGAAGCACCCACCCGGCTGATATTCAGCCACACAACAGACAAGTCTCAAACATGGAAAGGGATCAACAGCAGCTTGTCGGGTTAAGTGTTGGGCTGCTAGCCAAAAGGTCAGGACTTTGAGCCCTCCTCCACCTCTGGGGAGGAAGATGAGAAAGTCCGTTTTCCCGGCATTTTCTACTTGGAAACACCTGGGATAGTTCCAGGCTGCGCCAGAGAGAGAGACACACTCCACAGAATAATCAGCTGTTTGAGATGAAAGGGGAAATATTTGCTCAAGGTGACTTCAGACACCAGGAAATGCTCAGAAAGGAACAATGTCACAGGGAAACCAGAAGAAGTAGAATAAGTGAGGTTACATCATGGGGATTGCAACCAATGACGTGAAACAAAGTCTATGAGTTATTGAATAGAAAGCTGATTTTCTTTACCCAAATTCATTATACAGAAGCTAAAAAAAATCAGGCAGCTGAGCAAATAAGCCAAGACATCGGACCATATGAAAAATAGCTCGAATTCAGAATTGGAGGATGACTCATTAAAAACCTGTGGTATTCGGGTGACACAATCTTGCAAAGATGACTTGACGCATTTGCCATTAAAGATGAAAGCTCTCAGTATAGATTCCACCTCAATAAAGAAAACAAAAATTCTCACTACTGGACCAATTAGCAACATCATAATAAACTGAGAAAAAAAATTGAAGTTGTTAAGGATTTCATTTTGTTAGGGTACCAAATCAACACTCACAGCAGCAGCAGTCCAGGGCAATGGTGCTGGAAAAGACCCTTTGAAGGACTGCAGAGCAAAGATGTCTCTCTAAGGACAAAAGCGCACCTGGACTGAGCCTTGATCTTTTCAATCACTGCATATGCATATGAAAGCTGGACAGTGAAAAGGAAAACCAAAGACAGATGGACACATTTAAATGATGGTGTTGATGAGGAATATTGAATATACCAGGCACTGCCTTGAGAATGAACAGCTCTGTCTTGGATGAAGTACAAGCAGAATGCTCCTTCGATGGGAGGATGTACAACAGTTCATTACACACACATTTGAAACAGTTTATATCACGTCCAAGGACAAATCCCCTGGAGAAGGGCTTCCTGCTTGGTAAAGTCAAGGGTTATCAAGGAAGACTTTCAGTGTGATGAACTGATGCAGAAGCTGCCCCAAGAGACTCAAAGTGATTGGAAGGCTTTTACAGGACCGGGTAGTAGTTTGTCCTGTTGTACTCTGTGTGGGTCCCTGTGAACCTAATAACTGTCTTAAAAGGATTTCCTTTGAACAAACAGCAACAAAAACAACTCTTATGAAGTTTGGTTTTAAAATTCTTATTAGAAGACACGCTACCTCTGGAACCTTTCAAAGAAGAGGTTGCCTCCACTTATTAATTATTATTATTTATTCACTCATCTACTGTATTAGTCCGGGCAGACTAGAGAAACAAATTCATGGACATTCAGATGTGCATAAGAGCTTTTTATACAACAGCAACTGAATATTGAGAAAACATCCCAGCCCACAACAGATCAAGTCCATAAATCCGATATTAGCCCATATATCCGATACCAATCTATAAAGTCCTCGTCAGACTCACACAACACATGCCATGATGCTGAATACAAGAAAATCACAGGCCAGTGGTCTCAAAGTCTTGTGGATCTAGTGGGGGTGTAAACATCTCAGCGCTGGCAGGGGTCTCCACATGGTTCCTCCAACTCTAGGGCTCTGGCTGCCATCAGCATAGCTTCATGTGTCTTGTTGGTATAGAGTCCCTCAGGCAGTGAGTGAGTGTCCCGCCTCCAGTGAGCTATTTATCTCCTTGGCGCCTCCAAACGAGGTCATCAAGCTGTAACCTGATTGTCAGGCTAAATTCTACCTCTTCAATCTTAACTTAAGTCTTAAATTGACAACAGATTATGTAACTACCACATCTACCTACCTACACATTTATTGATTTAGGTGGTCCAGAGAAGTTGAAGCTTTTCCTCAATGCCTGCACTCCTCTTGAACAATTAATTATGGCTCTTATGAAAGGCCCCTTTAGATGCATGCATAATATTTCCAAAATGCAATGCTGCTGTCAAAGAGGGTTCAATCTCTCTGCTGATACGAATTATTTTTAATCTGTCATTTTCTAGCACCTGACTGAAAGCTTCCAACAGAGGATTGACAGTTTTGATTGGAAGACTTGCAGTTCAAATCAGAGCAAGTGCATTTCCATCTAAAGATATCTGTGTTTTTCAAAGATCGACTTTTGAACTTGAGGCCTGGGAAGTCATGGAATAGAAGAAGCATTATTTTGACATTTTCAAAGATTGTTATCATTAAGTATCAATCATTGATACCTTTAAGCTCCTTTTTGGTTTATAGAGCTCTCGTAAACATGACCTTATGAAAGGAAATCTCTTAGTACCGTGTCCAATTCTTATAATAATTCAGATTTAAATACTCAGGAAATTTTAAATTCAGAATTCTGGGAAGAATATGGTGGGATAGGATCCCCTCTTTCAGAAAAAAACAGTCACTGTCCAATTGGATCCAGCTCATGGTGATGCGACATGTGTTAGAGCAAAAGTGTTCCCCAAGTTTTTCAATGACTAATTTCTCAGAAATAGGCCTCCAGGCCCACAGCCATTCTTCCGAGATGTCTCTGAGTGGACTCAGATCTGCAACTCTTGGTTTATAGCACCTAACTGTTTGCATCACCTAGAAACTCCCTTGTTCATATCAGAAGGGTACTGTCTTCTAGAAAGATCCAGACTAGAAATACTCGCAAACCCTAGCATGAAGTTCCTCATGTTGGTATTTACCATGGCAACATTAGGCTCCAGTTTCCTTCTTTGCTAATTATTAATCAGATGATCTATTTTAGTCTTCTTTCCAACCTGTAAAATATGCTCATACGGGAGTGAGTTATGATTATATAAGGGTTCAGAAAGTAGCCAAGAGAATTTCCTGGGCTGCAATTATCTCTGTGCTGGGGGCTCCTGTATTTCCCCTCTTTAGGAAATGACATCCCTACTCCCTTTCCATGTGGCGACACGTTCTTCCTTTGAAGTTTCTGTTCTGGTGAAGTAGTTTTGGGGCCCCCACTCACAGGGACTGGTCTTCCCATTCCTTCCTCACAGTGAACCCCATAGCACTGGATTCTCATTGCCGTTTCACATGATTGGCTGTACATGTTCCTGTCTCTTTCTTTGACTGTGAAATGCTTCTGGGCAAAAACTATGTTTAATTCCACAATGTGATGCACTGGAAGAGTTCGATGAAATTACATCCGATTAAATTAAATTAAGTGCAATGGGCTGAAATGTAGTTTGTTCATCAAATGTTTTAACTCACCCTTTAGATTATTTGTCCCATGAGAAAAATAATAAATAAAAACTGTAGGATTCACCTATCCTTTAGTCGGTTTAGCGGCTGATTCTACTCTTCTTTTAAGCCCGTGTTGCCTCCCAGGGCAGTGGATCTGCAACTTCAGTGTGCTTGAGAGTCCCCCCAGGGAACATGAAATTCAGATTTCTGAGAGGATGATGGGCCAGGCTTCTGAAGTCTTAATAAAAGCTTTCATGGTCCGATGCCAGTGGCCACAGAATCGCTTCAGGAAACTTGGCAATGGTGAGAGGAATGGATCTTTGTCGCTACAATCATTGAGTTTAGCAAGGGCTGACTTTGAACCAGTCACCACAGTCTCCTCAAGACAACGCCTGCTGCACTTTAGGGTTTCCTGGAAACTGCAGGCATTTGGCCAAACGTTGCAAATGGCAATGAAGTAAACTACAAAGGACTCTGGTTGAAGAGATCGTCGTAATCTTGGTTCCAACACAGATTAAGATCGGCTTTGGGCAAATTCATGGCACTTTCTTAAGCTCTGTCCTGGCATATGAAAATTAGAGACCAAAAGACTTTCCCAACTGGTGGCCATGAAGAGTAGAGAAAATACATTTTAAAGCTCCTGGCTAAGTGACCACCCATATATTTTAGTCTGAAAAGGTTTCTAATTTATGTGTATTTTCCTTTTCTCAATAGCACTTTAAAATCGATACCATTGGCTAGATTAATGATGCTATTATAGAATTACTGAATGTCTCATGGAGGCTAGTCAAAGTTTTTCTCATCAAGCTGATAATGCTGCCCCTAAAGTGGACCAGGAATATATAGATTTTTGAGCCTGCACTTAATTAGAAGCACTAATGAAAGAATAATTAGTTCTTGCCATGTGGCCCTGCTCAATCCTTGCCCTCACACAGCGATCACTTATGATATGGGTGATATAGAAATGCATTTGGAAGAAATCAGATGATCCAGCTATCATAAAGAATGGCATTTGAGGTCTTAAAGGCGCATCTTAAAACAAGCAGCCATCTAAGTGAGGTGTCAGCCAAGTCCACAACGAAGGAGCACATCAGCCTGTGTGATCGCAGGATTGTAATAATAATAAAATCCAAAATCACAGAAGGAAATTGTAAGAGAGATTAAATTCTGGGCACCCAGTTTGCAGAAGGCTACGGATGACAGTGAGACCCCAAAATTCATTTGCAGAGTCCCCACATCGATTAAGCCTCCACTAGATTCCCTCGGACCATTGAATAGGAACATGAATAGTCTTGCCACCAGTCAGTAGATCCAACCAGGGGTAAGGAGAGACTTGCTACCAGTGCATTGGAAAAGAGGTTACTGCATATTTAGGTAGGTTAATATTTAGCATGTGTTGTTTGCTTTTCTTTTTGGCCCATTTTTAATTTCTTCTAGGTTCTATTATCTCTGCTGTCAGATAATTGACCAGGGATATGGATAGTCTTGCCACCAGACAGAGTGCATTGGAAAGTACATGACTAAATATATAGCTAGGTTAAAATTTAACCTATTATTTGTTTTCCCTTTGGGCCCACTTTTTATTTGTTCTAGTTTCTATTAGCTTCTGGATTGAGAATTTTCTGTTTTACTTTATTGTAATTGTTTTGTTGTTACTGATTTTGTTATGGTTTACTTTATATGAAATCCAGGATAGATAACTCCATAGAGATCATAAACAGATGAATACTTCCTTAGGGTTGTGGCAGCGAAGGTTAGGGGGCAATGGGGAGCCAATTATAATGAATGAATGAACAATGAAGAAACTGTCCTAAAATTGATTGTAGTGGTGATTTCATCTCTCTTCAAAGTATTTAAACCACTGAACAACATGGTATGTGAGTTATATGCCAATAAAACTTTTAAAAATGTGTCTGTCATGTAATAGGTGCTTAATAAAAGAGAACTAATATTTTGGATTTATTCAACAAGATATTTTATTGAAGCTTCCTTTATCATTTGAATGATAATTCAAATAAGTCTCATCACCGAATCTTTCCATTATTTACTGTTTACACTTAATTCATTTATTTCCCCTTTGTGTTAGTTTTCCAAGATTCCATAGGTTTCCTTCTTGTTAGTTTTGTAGGTTGTTAACAGATTACAAACTTTCCGCTATGTCAGAAACAAGCAAATGAAAGTTTGCTTGTCCTTTTTTTCCCACGATAATACTTGTCCTTCCTTCTCATTATTTGTGACTCTCTCTAGTGACCTATAATAAAGACCTAATGCCACACCTGCTGCACTGATTCCAAATGCAACTTGCATGAATCCATAGGGACTGGAATTTTATGGTGATTACTTTTATTTCTAAGCATATTATCTTTCATAACACAAAGGGGTACAAAGAAAAATGGTATCCCCAATAGAGTCAACAGAATGCCTGCTATTCAGAAAGAATAGTGTCTGAGATCTTAAAATCTCATCTTCAAACAAGCAGACATCTAACAAAGACATCAACTAAGTCCACATGGAAGCAGCATACCAGTCTGTGTGATCCAATGGTTGTAAATAATAAAATCCAGGTTTGAAGGTGTGAATAGTATCAGAGCTTAAATTATGAATACCCAGTTTGCTGCACGAGACCTTTTTGGATTATTGAAAAGTAAGGATGTTACTGTGAGGACTGATGTGGGCCTGACCCAAGGCATGGAATTTTCAATTGCCTCATATGCACATGCAAGCTGGATGTTCAATAAAGAAGCCCGAAGAATGGATGCATTTGAATTTTGGTGCTGGAGAAGAATGCTGAGAGTACCAGGAAATATGAAAAGGACAACCCATTGCAACTTAGAAGAAGCAGGGCTCCTTATAGGGCTCCTTAGAGTCAATGATGGGCAGACTTCTGACATGCTTTGGACGGGTTGTCAAGAAGGACGGGTCCCTGGAGGAGGACATCATGTTAGGTGGGGTGAAGGGGCAGGTAGGGTGAGGAAGGCCCTCAAGGCTATGGATTGACACCATTGTTGGAACAATTGGTGCACGCCCGGGCAGTGTTTTGCTCTGTTGTGCATAAGATGACTGTGGGTCAGACCTGCCTCGATGGCTCCTAAAATCAACAATACAGAAACATGGGCAAAAGTAGAAGCCCCAAATCCATGTTCCGGGGCAACACAGCTTAATGCTCTGCTGAACACTCTCTGACCACAGTTCAGATATGTGAACCGTCTTGCTCTCAGACTTAGATCATTATAAAGTCGATTGTGGCATATGTAATACGGTTAAAATGTAAAACCTAATCAGCCAATCTCTCCTTTGATGCAACAATTGTAAAGATGTTTTCATTTTTAATATTTTCTGCTTTCTTTTCTATTGAGGTTTTTCTATGTTTTGTCTAGTCATCATTGTTATTTGGGATGGGGACTTTTGCTTGTTTGTTTTCTTCCTATATGTGTTTCATATGATTTTATTTTTTAAGCATTTTATTAGGGGCTCATACAGCTCTTATCACAATCCATACATCCATTGTGTCAAGCACATTTGTACATTTGTTGCCATCATCATTTTCAAAACTTTTTTTTTTCTAATTGAGTCCTTGGTATCAGCTCCTCGTCCACCCCCCTTCCCCAACCTCCTTCCCTCACAAAGCTTTGGTAATTTATAAATTACTATTATTACTCTTAAAAATCATCTTATTGGGGTCTCATACAACTCGTATCACATCCATACACACATCCATTGTGTCAAGCACATTGCACATATGTTGCCATCATCCTCAAAATATTTTCTTTCTACTTGAGCCCTTGGTATCAGCTTTTTTTTCTTCTCCTCCCCCCACACCCCCTCCCTCATGAACCCTTCATAATTTATAATTTTTTTTCATGTCTTACACTGACTGATGTCTCCCTTCAACCACTTTTCTGTTGTCCGTTCACCAGGGAAGGGGTTATATATAGATCATTGTGATCTGCTCCCCCTTTCATCCACCACCCCCACCTTCCCCTTCTACTCTTGGTATCATTAGTATTGTTATTGGTCTTGAGGGGTTTGTCTGTTCTGGATCCCTTGTTGAGGTAGTTCCATAATCTGATGTCAAGTTGGGACTTGAGAGGATTAAGAGTGAAGGGGTAGAGTCTAGTCTGTCAATCGGGTCCTAGCCAATGAGGCCTCTCTGTGGGCTAGGCCTCCTGAGAATTCTGTGAAATCTGGTATTTTCCTTCTTGGAGGCAAGAGACACTTATCTCTCTCTGTTCACTCCCTGGAGACATTGCAGCTGACAAGACACATGGAACTATGCTAGTGCCCTGAGCTGGAGAAGCCACATGGACCTACCCTGATGCAACCAGACCTCTGAAGCCAGAGAAGCCACATAGAGATCAAAGACTTTCTACCCACTGGTCTGTGATCATCCTGCACTGGGGCATTCCATGTGTTTCGTGTGTCTGAGGAGTTCTTCATAGATTGGTATTGGACATATGGGCTAATATCAGACTTATGGACTTAGACTGGACTGGGTTGGGATGCTTTCTTAATGTACAATTACCCTTTATATAAAACTCTCTCTTATACACATGAGTTTCTATGGATTTGTTTCTCTAGTCTACTCAGACTAACATGCCCGTGTTTCCAGTTCTTATCTGTATCTGTGTACATACTCTAGGCTAGCCAGATTTGTAAGGTAGAATTGGGATCATGATGGGGTGGGGGTGGGGGGAGAAAGCATTAAAGAACTAGAGGAAAGCTGTATGTTTCATTGGTGCTATACCACACCCTGACTGGCTGATCTCTTCCTTGTGACCCTTTTGTAAGGGGATATCTGATTGTCTACAGATATATATATATATATATATATATATATAATCCAGGGTAGGTAAATCTAGATTAATAATCAGCTAGGGGAATAGCAGAGGAGGTTGGGGGCAGGGAAACTTGGGAGCTCACAGCACAAAAAGGAAAATGCTCTGAAATGGACTGTGGTGGTGACTGTACAACTGTATTTCATAGGACTAAATGATGAAGTAAGTAAATGCCAATGAAACCATTTTTTTTTAAAAAAGGAAAGAGCCAACATATAGAGTCAACAATATATATTTTTAGGTAATAATTTTATATATCACACTTAATGAAAGCTTTGGGTAGAAATTATTTTTTCAATTAATGAGGTTTCTTATGTAAGAAATAGTTAGATATCATCATTAAAAGAACATCTCGTTAAATGTGAAATATGAATGTGCTCATTTTGTTCATTCTGGTGCATATAATAAGCAATCATTTTTTATGAGTCACATTTTTGCCATTCAAATATTTTATTATGTTTCTCAACCTGAAAGGAAATTCAGTTTCCTTTAAGGAGTTAGCCAGGTTGGGGGAGGGGGGGGTGTTTGTTTGTTTGTTTGTTTGTTTTCAAGAACACATATTTCACCAAGACATTGGTTCCTACCATATGGGTCATGAAATTTTCAAAATTATAGTGGAGTTAGAAAGGACTGAAGCATCTACGGCCACACCACCCTGCACGCCCCGATCTCGTCTGATCTCAGAAGCTAAGCAGGGTCGGGCCTGGTTAGTACTTGGATGGGAGAAAGTACTGGAGAAAAGCAGGACTCTCTGCCAGAACAGAAAGAAATCTTTGAAGGTGAAGAAGGAGTCCTTGACTCTCAATAATTGTAAGTGTACCTCTAATTCCCCTCTCCCCTCCACTTTCTATTGTCCTCACTGGGTAGAGTCCGCTTGAGGTCAAATCCCTGGGACCTTTGGCCCCCATCAGACTGTAGGTGACTTTGCGGGGCCGGAAGCACAGCAGAGACCTGGATTGGATTCTGCTCCTGGGAGGAGGCCTTACAGAGGGTCAGGAGAGCGGGCGGTCTTTCGTACCTGGCCTGCCCTTTTGTCCTCAGGTGGCTTTAAAAGAAGCTGCTTCCGGTCTCTAGTGTGTGCCAGAGGTCAGCAGAATCACCTGAAGTGTGGTTTTCAACGTGTGCCCCGTTACTTCTGAATCAAAGCCGAGAGCTGATGTTTATTTAAATGTCAGCCTTCAGAGCCCTGTCCCAGACCCACAGAATCAGATAAATGAAGACGGTTTTAAGGAAGAGCCATTTTAACCAGCTCTCCCTGTGTTTCTTCCACACCGTTATGCTTAAGCACCACTGACCTAGATCTATTAGTATACATCAGAATTGCACATTGACATATTTATTCACTGGCATTCCCGCGGGCAGCAATTTTTCTCCACAATGACAGAGATTTAATGTTGAAATGAAGGGCGTTAACTTTTTCACAGTTCTTTGGATAATCAATGTGCAATGACACTTTTAGTTTTTATTTCGGTTTAAGTTCCCGTGTTAAGAACAATGGACAAATGTTCACACATTTTAAAGAGAAATGATCGAGTGTTCTGTGGACCTTCCTAAGAGACAGCAAATTCAGTCCCCAGGTCAGCCTATGGCCAATTTCTGACCTTGACCTCCAGCTTTCGTCAAAGAAGATAAGAAGTTCAGAAGGAATTGACCAGAGTGAGCATTTCTTTGAAGTTCCTCGTCAGCCTAGAGAACTGTGGCAGTATGCCGTCCCTCCCCAGGGAGAGCGGCCACCCAGCCCAAACCAGAAGCTGAGAGCCTGGAAACTCACCGGACTTCTTTCTTTGATATGATGCCATGCCGCCCCACCCCCGCCCCCAGTGCCAAATACATGTTGAGATTCAGAAATTGATAACTTGACCTTGAGTAAGGAAGTTGATACAAGACGTTTCTGGGAAAAGTTGACTTTTGACCCAGGAGTTAAGTGGGGCTCAGAAACTGCTGCCTGACTGTGTGTGGAAAACTCTGTGAATGAGAGGTTTTCCAGGTCCGCAATAAAGACAGAGTGAAGACAGAGCTTCTTTAATGGGAGAGGCTACTACCTCCACTGGAGGAGGACCAAGAGAGAGGTTTTTCTCGAGACCCAAGTTGACACCATCTTGGAAAAACTTCATCCAGGATGACTGTGTTAGTCTTGGTAGACTAGAGAAACAAATTCATGGACACACTCATATGTGTATAAGAAAGAGCTGTATATAAAGAAAACACCCTAGCCCAGTCCGGATCAAGTCTGCAAGTCCAATATTAGCCCACGTGTCTGATACCAGACTAAGTCTTCTCCAGACTCAATGACGCCGAATGCAGGATGATCACAGGCCAGTGGGAGGAAAGTCTTGCGGATCCAGTGGTATTATAAGCATCTCAGCACTGACAGGGGTCTCCACATGGCTTCTCCAGCTCCGAGGCTCTGGCTGCCATCAGCCTATCTCCATGTGTCTTGTCAACTTCAATGTCTCCTAGGGAGTGAGAAGAGAAAGAATGTCTCCCCAATCCAAGGAGGAATACTGGAGTTCCCAGAATCCTCAGGAGAAGGCCATGCCCACACAGAGGCCTCATTGGCTATGACCTGATTGACAGGTTAGACCCCACCCCTTCACTCTAAATCCTTTCAAATGACAAACAATTACATAACTACCACAAAGACCACTTAGAAAAGCAAGGAGCCACCAGAAGACCTAGACTGTGAGGCAAACTGCTGGAGGAAGTCTGCGTGTGAGCATATTGCCTGGATCAGGGAAGAGCAGTGGGCAACGAGAGGGTTGGCCTCGGAGTAATTATCAGCGAAGAGAGTCAGCCTTTCAGAATCTGCTGATTTCAGATTTCAGCGTCCGTCATATGGGGTTGTTTCCTATCCCTGCTCCCCAATCACATCCCCAAAGTACAGAATCAGCATCAGGGGTGATGAAGGAGGATCATAAGAACGGGAGAGAGGAAGGGTGAAAAATGGACCCAGCCCCGCCCCTGCATATTGCTGTGAAATTGGAAGGTCAGCCTGTGTTAGGGAAACGGAGAAGCGGAGAGTAGGATGGGCACTGTATGTTTGATTTAGATGGGACTGGACTTTTTAATACCTGAAAAGTAGACTGCCGTTATATCTGAATAAATGATGAGCTCTACCAGCAAAACCATCCAAGGGTGGGGCAGTGGTTTCTGATAGAATCAGCTTAGGGATAAAATAAGATAAAATAGAAGCATTTTCTACTTGTACCCCGAGTCTCCCCTGTTCAATAAACCAATGAAAACCCTGCTGTCAGTAGCGTCTCATATACGGTGCCTATTGATGGCTCCTGAGTGGGATAATAAGCCTGGATCATTTCTGCACTGTCAGCATAGGACATCCGGTCAGGCATGGACCGTGAGTAGATTTAACAAACAGACTCCAAAGAGCCATGAATCACATGATGGACCAGTCTCCTGCTGAAGCATTGCTTTTCTAATCCTGCCTCTTTGTAGCGTATACCACATTAAAAATATATATATTATCACAAAATAATAACTGGAGAAACCAGAACCAGGGGCAGGGAGATGGAGGCATATCATTTCCTCCCTACGTGCTGTGACACCCACTGCTAACTGAATATCTATCCCTTTCCGGCAAAAGGCAAGAGAAAGTTTGATGGACATTCTAATCCAGGGCAATGGTGCCTGAAGTCCTGAGATCCAGAGAGAGGATGCATGAATGATATCTAACAAAAAGTGCTGGATACATGCAGAGTAACCAGAGATGGACGTGAAGTGGAAGTAGGATGGAGGAGCATGGGCCGAGAGGTCCCAGAAGACTGGGGACACCAGAGGAGCCCCAGCCCACTTTGAGTCAGCTTGCCAGGAAACTCTTAGAGTTGGCAGTTGTTCTGGGTTTGGGTTGTTTACTGAGCAGGGCACCGTGTGTACATGGATTTGCAGGTAAGAAAAAGGCAGCTGTTTTGCTTCTTGTACATCACCGTTGCTAGCATAGGCTTCAAGGACATGGACATCCCGTACCCCCCGGCACACGGTAGTGCAGCACAGACAATGCCCCTGCAGGATCAGTACCGGGCATGAGACCACACTGAGACCAAAGTCTGACTCAGAAACAATTTCCCCCAGCCTGTCAATGTCACAAATGACAGCAGGTGAACTCCAAGTACGCTGACTCTGATGTGGCCACAGAGGTGGGAAAATACGGCGCTCTGTCCTGTTGGCAGCCTCCACCTCCTGCACTCACTCAGGTGAGCCAAGGGCTCTGCTGGGCCAGCTTCCTGCTCATCCTGCCCTGCCCATGCGCACTTCCCTCTGTCAACTCAAAGCAGGATGGGTCCGCCTGCCTTTCCACCCTCCTCCAGCAAGGCACTTCCACCTCTTCAAAGGCACAAGTCTGCATTGACTGCAACCTTTCCTAACTTATTAGAAATGAAATGAGTCTTTTTTTAACCACTGTATTTTCTGTAGCATTGATCATTTTCTTCTCCAGCATGATGGCTGTGGGGTTTTTCAGGATCATGTGTATCACCTCACAGCAGACAAGCGCTTCCTTCTGGCAGGAGCCTGTGGAAATCTACAGAGGGGCTCACAGCATGTGTGTGTGTGTGTGTGTGTGTGTGTGTGTGTGTGTGTGTGTGTGTGTGTGTGTTTTCCTGGAATAAGTATGGAAGAAACGGTGAAGCAGATTAAAACTGTGTGCCTGGGCACCAAAGGAGGGGGAAAAACCTTAAGAATTTTTGGAAAGGTCAAAGGAGAGGAGAGCAAGAACAGACAGAAAGGAGTCCAGGGTCCCCACTAAGGGGTCCCCACCTACTTGCCCCCATGTTCATATGTTGGAGTGCCAAAAGAATAGATTTTGCTAAAGTTGTTCCCCCCTCACCCCCACCCCAATTATTACTCTGTGGTCACCTTATGTATTTTACAGAGGAGGAAATGGAGATACGGAGCTAAGGAGTGACTGAGCATCGATGTAACTCCCCAAATTGGAATTCTCCGTTTGTTACATTGTATCATTCATTTCTCTTTCCTTTCTTTTCTGAGACCAAACTAAAGAAGTGACTCTTTATGACTTGCCTGTGTTTGCATACTACGCAAGGCAGCATGACGGGGGCATCACCTCGTTTCCCACTGCCGTTTCCTGAACTGAATGCCTAATCTCCGTGAAGGAAGAACTCTTGGTTCTTTTACATTGTGCTGAGGCTGTGGCGAGACTACTAAAGTGAGGCAGTGACAGCCAAGCCATTGTTTATTCCTCCACCCCCTTTTCTGCTGGTGTCTTCTAAAGCCTAAAAATGTTAAAAGCTCCTCACAATAGGTCCTGTCGAGGCAGTTCCTATAGTTACTTTTCATAATGCAAAAGGCCTGTCTAGTTGATAGGGGCGCTACTGTGGATCCACGGTACTCACATCCCACTGAATATCGTTAAGGCAGACAGCTGCCTGCAAGCTACTCTGTGTCAAAAGAATGACGCTGCTAAGAACGAGCTTTATGGCCAGAGTATCAGGTCCAGTCCTAAAGTGTGGAGGCTGGGGTAGATTTCCAAGGCTTTCTAGTGGAACCTGTTTACAGAAGAGGAAACTGAGGCCCAGAGAGGTTGAGTTAATTGCTCAATGATACACAGCAGGTCTGGGAACACCCACTTGCTTCCTACAAATTTTCTTCTTTTAATCAATAGGTGCCCTCCTTGAAGCGTCAATAACAACAACAACAACAAAATCCTGCGTAGAAATTTACCCCTCAAACATCAACAAATCTAGGCTTCCATTCTCCCAAATCACTTTAAGCAAAGATAAACAGCTGCCCTTGAAAGTTTAGGAAAAGCACACAACAAAAATGCCACCAGTCAATAAAATGATGAATGGTTCAGGGCGACAAGGTAACTAATTATTAACTGTAACATTACCCAAGCAGTTAACAAAGATTAATCTTCTAGTCTGTATGCAAAGTACACAGATAACTCATTAGTTTGCTAATTTCTCTTGTGTGCTGGCATTCTGAATAAATGACCCTCTTTTTTAAAAAGGAGTGATTTTTTCCTGGGTGGGAGGCTCACAGCAAACCTTTCCTGGGGAGTACCCACTGAAGGAGGTCCAAGGTGAGTGGATTTGATTTTGTAGGTTCACTAAGAAGAACCTGGAACACCTGAGCTGTTTTCCCTCATGTTTATGGCAACCATTTCAATGACCTTTGACAGCTTTGTGATTACTTTTATCCCAAGATTAGAAATCCTCCAACTGGCCTTTTATCTAGAATTTTAGCTCCTTGAAATAGAAGATTTATTTTAAAGTCCTTTGTGTAGACTAATCATTTAGAAAAAGGAGTTATGAAAAGATCGTGCAAAATGGAATGAAAATATACTGGGACATTCCCACTGGCTTTTTTTGAAGCCGTCTCCTGTTTGGGTCTTCCTGTTCATGGATTGAAACAAGCAAACAAAACAAAAAAGCAGGTACGCATATGAAGGTAACAAATATAGGGGCGTTCCATGAAGCATTTCTATTATACATCATGAGGGGCCCAGGGAAAGTCAGACCTGGGATCTAACAGACCGCACCAGCCTAGGACTTTCCAAAAAGAAAAGGTAGGTTGTTTTGTGTTAAAACCATGTTCAAAAGCAACAAATGTTTGTGAGAATGTGGGGAGATTGGAACTCAGCTGCACTGACATTGGAAATGCAGAATGGCTCAACCATCACGCAAACAGTGCAGTGCTTTCTCAAAAAGCTCGAAGAATAAACACAGTATGTTCCAGAAATTCTACTCCTAAGTATATATCCTAGAAAAGCAGAGTCACAAAGAAGCCTACGAGGTGGTATCCCCCCCAAACGGAATTGCGCTGGGCTGAGCAGAGCTCTCCTAGTATGCATTTTTCTGCTTGGTGAACATCAAGCAACTCCCTCTGAGTTAGTGCACCCAGTGGCATCACCTGGGAAAGTTCTCTCTGGTCACAGTGAGTCTTTCCGTATTGAAGTTTCACTCAAACCTCGTATTTTGGGGAGGCTGATTTAGAAAAACAGCGTGCAGCTGTGAAATGTTGTTTCCTGCTTGGGAAAAATGCCTCAGAAACTGTTGTGATAGTGAACACAGTTCACAAGGATAGTGCTATAGGAGAAACTCAGGTGTAGGAGTGGTTTTCTCATTTCAAAAAAGGTGAAATGTCGATTGATGACAAGCCTCATTCTGGATGTCCATCAACTTCCCAAACAGATGAAAATGTCAACTTATAGTACATTTGGAGATCATTCCACCAAGCCAGACTGTTAATCAAGCTTTCTATTTAGAGGTTCTGAATAGACAGAGTAACCGTGTAAGACAAATAAGTTCTGATTTGTAGCAGACAGGGGACTGGTTCTGCCACCACGACAATGCACCTCTCATGTAGTCATCTCAGTGTGCCAGTTTTTGGCAAAAAACAGCATGCCTTTCTTTCCCCATGCACCTGACCTTGCTCCATGAAACTTCTTTTTGTTTCTGAGAATGCAGCAGGACATAAAAGGATTGACAGGCTAGACTCTACCCCTTTGCAAGTTGACACCAGATTTTGTTACTTCCCCAGTCACCCAAACATGAATTTGAAAAATGTTTCCAAGAATGGAATTGTAGATTTGACAAATGTATTAAGTGTAATGGAGAGTATTTTGAAGGTGATAAGGTTGTTTGGTAAAAATATTTAAATACATAGCTTCGGGAAAATAATTCCATTTTTGTTTTGTTTGTTTTTTGTTTTTGGTGGGGGGTGGTATCCCCTTGCATACATAACTATGTTGATCACAGCATTATTCACAATAGGAAAAGGATGGGAATAAATTAACTGCCTATCAGCGAATGAATGGATAAACAAGCTGTGGTAGATACGTTCAATGAAATATTCATACAGCAATAAGGAATAATGATGAGTTCACAAAACATAATATGGATGAATCTGGAGGATATTATGCTGAGAGAAATAGATCAACACGTTTTCTATAGCCCTAAAAATGTGAAAAGCATTTCATGATAGGTCTTGTCAATGTATTTCTGTAGTGGACTAATACCGCCTTTTCTCGTTTTATAAAAGAAAAAGAATAGGCATTTGTACAGAAAATAATGTTCTCTGGCGTTTCTCAGGGGTGGGGAGAGACCGAGAGTAGGAATTAATTTCTAGTTAGTAGACGCTTTTTTATGTTTGGTCATGGGAAAGATAATATCGAATGAACTCCTCCGAGGTCTACGGTGCCTCACCCTAAGCATGACACACAAATAAGGGAAGCAGAAAGCTGACCACGTTTATACAAACTCAACATTTCCCTCCACCTCTGTTCCTTCACTTTGCCAGCTAAGTATTATTTATATGTTGCCAAGTTTAATCACATGAAATTCTCTTCTGTATAATTAAGTCTTCCATACTCAGCTTATAGCTTAACTCAAAAATAAAAAGAAGCAGCTAGTGTGATTGGACCCATCGGGAGGAAAAATTCTACGTTGTGATACTAAAGAGAATTTTCCCAGCCACAGAGTCCAATAAAACCCTTTTTCATTTTTGTAACTGTTTTCATTCATTCAGGTCATGCAAAAAAAGCCGTCAGGTTATATTCAAAGTCCCCTTCTTTTATGAGGCCCTTTGTTAGTTTGCTACAGGTTTGATATGTGTTTTCTTTTATATAGGATATGTGTGATATAAACTCTTTGAAAGCAAGTATATCTAAAATGCTTCATTTTGTCTTTAACCTGATTGATGGTTTCTCTGGATATTGAAGCCTAGATGCAAAACCATCTTCTCTCATAACTTTAAAAAACAAGACAGGGATTCATATCTTTAGCCCCCCAAAGCTCCTAATGATACAATCTATATTGATACAATGTCTGTTCCTTTCTTGGTAGCATGTTTTCCTCTTTTAGAGCCCTGAAGACTTTCTGTCTTGCCTAGAATTTATGAAATATGTACGTACTCATTAATCCAGGACACAGCTTTTCCCATTAATTCAGCTCAGCCCTCGGTGAGCCTCCCCATGTGAAGATTCAGCTCTCTGAGCTCAGAGCTTGAGCTTCCCAATTTCTTTGTTTGATTCATGGCCTGTGTTATTTTGTTTTTTATTTCTAGAATTCCACTCAAATGAATGTTGAAACTGGACCCGTCCTTCGTGTTTCTTAAGGGGCGTCTTATTCTTTCACCTCTGTTTACTCCACATGCTAAACTTCATGATTCCTTTTAAATTAATTCATGCTATTTAGGCCACCCAGCGATGTTCATACTTTGGTATTATGCTTTGCATTTCCCATGTATAGTTCTTATTTGCCAGTTTACAATATCAGCATGCTGTCTTATTGTGACACAGTTCCCTCCCAAATTTTAGGATGACGTCTTTTGATACTCAGTTTTGTTTACGCATCTTGAAATTGTTCTGTTGTTCTGCTTGGTTCTTTTCTATCACATTGGGCTTTCCTCAAACACATGGTATTTCTTAGTTTTTCCAAGTACACTTAAGAATAAAGGATCATACAAACCACTATGCTTTATGAGGATTTTCTTCAGCAGCTGCACAAGTCTATTTTACAGATACTCTTCTCACTTGACACCATTGTCATTGTCATTAGGTGCCACCCAGTCAGGTGATGGGTAAAGACAGAGCAAACTGCCTGCACCATCACCCTGCTCTTGGCCATTGTTGCAACCACTGGGCCACTCCCTCTTATTAAAGAACTTTCTGGTTTTGCTGATCCTCTGCTTTACCAAGCGCCATACCCTTCTCTGGCGACAGGTCCCTCCTGATCACATGTCCTAAGGAGATGAGGAGAAAGTTCCCATCATCCTCTAGTCTAAGGGGATGCCTTACCTCAGGCTGCTATAACAGAAATCCCATAAATGAACGACTTGAACAAACAGGAATGGATCCTCTCACGGTTTAGGAGGAGAGAAGTCCAGATTCAGAGTACTGACTTTATCAAGGACAACGGTTCCCAAAATGGGCATCATCTCCCCCTGGGAGGCGCTGGACGAATCCAGCAAGGGAGGAGGGTGGAGGGAAGTGGGTGCAAAAGCAAATCAAACAACCAAATTCACTGACATTGAGTCTTTTTTGACGCAAAGCACTCCTATAGGACTGGATAGAACTGCCCCTGTGGATTTCCAAGCTGTTTAGGGAGTACAAGTCTTATTCCCTCAGAGCAGTTGGTGGTTTTGAACTGCTGACCTTAGGGTTAGCAGCCCAATGCATAACACTCCACCACCAGGACTAAACTTACACAATCCTGGATTGTGGGCTATAGTACAAAAGCTTTTCATTGCCAGGGGGTCACTGAGTAAGTTAGTCTCTTCTGGTTTTTTCTTAAAAGGATGTGGTAAGGCAAATAAATTTGAGAACCTATGTTCTACGATACGATGTTCTGTTCTGAACTTGTATCATTGGCTCGCCCTGTTCTCTATCTCTATTAACTGGTTTGCCATCTGTCATTTCCTAGTTATGTATATCTTCCTTGGGTTTAGGGCTCACACTAACTCCTAGTTCCAAAAACAAGTAGCTCTCACATCATGGCCCTGAGGAGATGGGTGTTGTGGCAAAAAAGGGTGAAGAAATTAGATGGCACCCAGCCATCAAATACAATAGCATCTAGAGTCTTAAGGGCTTGTCTCCAAACAAGTAGCCATCTAAGTGAAATATCAACTAAGTCCACATGGAATAAGCATACCAACATCAGTCCCCAAAGGATTGTAACCATTAAATTGGAAGTCAAAGGAGGGATTCGTATCAGAGCCTAAATTGTGAGAATCTGGTTTGCAGAAGGTTATAGATGACAGAGGGAGCCCAAGATACATGTGTGGGAACTACATAGGAAATAAGCCTCTGCGGATCTCCCGCTACACAAGACAGAGGGATGTGAGAAAGTAGTTGCTAAACAGAGTGCATTGGAAAGATGAATATAGATCAAAGTGATAAAACTGGCTTGTTTGGTTAAATTAAAACCTTGTCAGTTGATGCCTCCTCTGATCTTGCACCTGTAAGGCCCACTGCACCTGATCTGATTGTCAACATTTTCTGTATCTTTGTTCATATTGCAGTTTATCTCAGGTGTGTTATGTCATTGGGGATTACCCTCTTGAATTCGTATTATATGTTTTTTGGTATATGAAACCTAGGATTGATGAACCCCTACAGACAGCAAATAGAATAAGGGTTTGGTGGGGTGGTAGGGGTGGTGGTAAATAACAGGGAGCCAATGTCAAGGAGTCCAGGAAGGAAAATAATGTTTGAAACTGACTGTTGTAGCAATTGTACAATAGCCCTTGATCATGATTGAGCTATGGAATGATATGATATCTGTATTAACTCCTAATTTTATTAATTTAATATAAAAATAATTCTGAAACTATTCTTCATTGTCATCATTGAATTATTCTCTCCTTTCATTCTATATAAAACTCTTTTTCATAATCTAAAGTTTCCAAGAGCACAGCTAATAAAAGCAAAGCTAGAACATGAAGGAAAGACCTTCTGACTTCTAAACCAAAAGCTCCCTGCCATAGAGTCCGTTCCAATTCCTCCCCGTGCTACACCACGGCCCCCATTCACACTGCGGTAAAATTCAGGCTGGGAGTCAGCCAGAAATCAGAGTCTGGAGTCGTTGCCTGCTGGAAAACCCTATTGTGAGGCTTCATGAAAAATGAAAACTCTTTGAACCTTTTTGTAGACAGCATTTCACCGTGAAAATAAATGTGCGTTTTCCTAGAGACAGCGTCCATGAAGTCTGAGAATAGATACACGACGCCTGTGATAGGAAGGTTCTCTGTCAACGTGACTAGGCCAGGATTCTCAGTGGTGTGAGCTGGTAACGTGGCCTGAAGAAATGTGATCATCTCAGTCTCTGCTATAGGAAGCCAGGAAGTTGTGGGTATGTTGGCTGGAGTGTAACCCCTTCCACAGGTCACAACCCGGATGCAATTAAAAGGAAGTGTCCCCAGGAATGTGGCCTGTTTTCTATATGAGTAGATGCTGTGGGGAAGCCTGATATTTTTTTCGTGCTGAGCCTGGATTTTGCATCTAAACCATTCACCTCCACTTCTCTGGACTTGAGTCACCAGCCTATCAGATGTCCCACTGACCCTGAGAGCCATCACAGCCTGCCGTCTACTGACCTTGGATTCACTGGGCTTTGTAGTCAACAGCCTGTGATCTTCCTACTTCGTGGTGGATCTTCTTGCTTCCTGATTGGTCAGGCCCTGCAGCTTCATGAGTCACGAGTAGCCTTCAGAGTACCAGCTAAGCCATGGGCTTTAACTGGACGGGATATGCCTGCTTTCTGAGATAACGCAAGCCATATTCTTGATACACACACACACACACACCTGGTTTGGCTTCTTTACAGAACCCAGCCTAACACAATAGCCAAAAAAATTTAAGATTCACTTATGGAGATTATCTCAATGGCATCTCCCTACCCTAACAGTCTATATATAGCTCATGGAAAAATACTAAAATGATCTCATTTAAAATTAACTTTATCATGGGTCATTGGATTTGGAGGGTATCTTGCAGACATTAGGCTTGGGAATTAACCATAGCCCTGGAACACCTATAGAATGAATGCAAGCTTTGTTTATTTTTCCTGATTGCATAAATTACCTCTACCTCATATCCAGCTTCTGCCTGAACCTCTAGTAATTTCTGTCTTAGAGCTGTGATTGCTTGGAAAGTCTTATGTACACATGCCTCCCTGGTGGGGTAGTGCTTACAATAACCACAAGGTCATCAGTTCAAAACTGCTAGCTCCTTTGAGGGAGAAAGAAGAGGGTTTCTGCTCCCATAAAGAGTTCCAGTCTCAGAAATCCATGGTATATTCTACCCTCCCCGTAGGGTCCCAATGGGTCAGAATTGACTCACTAGCAGTGATTTTAGGGATTGCTTCCAGTGGCTGTGCTAGGCTCTATCTATTGTAGCCCATGAAATCATTGCAAAGTCTCTTTTGCCCAACAACCTATCAGGATTTAGGGGGTTCTCATCTGCCCGAGTCTATTCTTCTACAACCTTCCAAAGACAAGAATGCTTCTTCCAACTGCTCCCCGTGGAGCCTGCTCTGGTCAAGGCTCCCTCCAACAAGCGGTGATGAGAACTGAACACAACACTCTGGGGAAGTCTGAGAAACTCAAGCATCACTGTAATCCCCACTGCTCTTACACACCATTCTCCATGAGATAAGGTACCACACAAATCCTTGGGTGGTACAACAATTAACATGACATGCTCAATTGCTAACTGAATGGCTGGAGGTTGGAGTCTCAGGCGCCTGAGAAGAAAACCCTCGTGAGCTACTTCTTAAAACAAAAACAACTATTCAAAACACCATGACACACAGTTCTACCATGACACACACAGGACGTCTGATCTGACTTATCCGCCAGTCAGAATCAACTTGACAGTGACTGGTTCTGAAGAACTAGCTACCTCTATCCTGTCTCTCTGTGTTGCAAGGTCTGCACCAGAAGAGCTTTCTACTTGCTTCACTAGGCGCAGCCCATTGCTAGTCTTGGAACATATTTATAAAAGCCTATTCATTGCCAGACATGTGCCTAGTCAATGGATATGTATCTTGTGTTAGCCTGGGTTGACTAGAGAAACAAATTCCTAGACACTCATATGAGTATAAGAGTTTTATATACAACAGCAATTGAATATTGAGAAAATGTCCCAGCCCAGTCCAGATCAATTCCATGTCTGATACCAATCGATAAAGTCCTCTTCTGACTCATGAAACACATGCGATGATGCTGAATGCAGGCAGATCACAGGCCAGTGGGTGGGAAGTCTTGTAGATCAGTGGTGTTGTAAGCATCTCAGCCCTGGCAGGGGTCTCCATGTGGCTCTTTCCGCTCCAGGGCTCTAGCGTATCCCCATGTGTCTTGTCAGATGTAATGACTCACAGGAAGTGAGATGTGTCCTGCCTCCAGCGAGGTAGAAAAATTTTATCCCAGAACTTCTCCAAAAGGGGTGAGAAGCAAAGTAAAAGCAGGGGATAGTATTTGTCAGGATATCTGTCAGGTAGCTTGTGATAAGCTGCCAACCTAAGGGTTGGCTGTCCCACTTCATCCAGCAGTATGTGGAAGATAGGCCTGCTGAGGTGCTTCCAGAAAGATGACAGCCAAGAAGATCCCAGGGGACAGTTCTACTCCATCACACACGACGTCACCATGAGTCAGAACTGGATTTTTTCTGTAGCATCTAATAGAACATCCATGGAGGCATGGAGCAAATGGTCAAATGAATGGGAAGCAATGACTCATAGGATGACTAGCCATCTATTCTTTCCATGGCAATTCTTGCTTCTGTGAAAATTCAACACGCACTGAATTTGCAGGAATGCCTCATGATGCCCACAAAGAGCCATGCCAGGATGGTGGACAAGTAGCTTCTTTTCAACAGGAGAGACCCATGTAGACCTCAGCGAGTTTGTTGTTAGAAACAGCTGCGTACCTTGGCCTCCACCCTGTAAAGGAATCCTGGGATCTTCAAAGGCATCTCTACTGTCTGACCTTGTGCCCCGGGTTTCCTTGCAGATGTACGTCTCAGGAAGGAGGAAGGCAGAGCAGATGGATGGTTTGCTGACAGGCTCAAAATACTTCACGGAGCCCAGAAAGCACAGTGATTGCCGTGCATGCTCTGCTCATGCCGTTTCCCCACCTCCACAGAGGACTGTGCTCAATTAGGAGACTTTAGACTCAATTGTCATAGTGGCAGATTATCCGATTGTCTAGATTTTCCTGCTGATTTTGCCTTAGGAATTGTTCTCCTAATTTCAGCTACAGTTTGTTTTCAGACTGTGGCTTTAGTATCTCCGTCCCCTTTCGAATTCTTGCTGATCCTGGTCTCTTCTTAGTCTGCTTCCTCTTCAAGGTGAACCATAGCACCCACTGGGAAGAGAGTGGGGGAAACATCCCTCCCAGTTTGTGGACAACCTTTGCTTCACTTAGTGGTCCCCGGTGGTGCAAACAGTGAATACAGTCAGCAGCTAACCAGAGGCTCTCAGGAAGAATGGTCTGGCAATCCACTTCTGAAGTAGCAGGCTCTGAAGATCTTACAGAACCTCGTGGTGCCCTGATACACATGGAGTCGGCATCAACTCCACAGTACCAAGAGGCTTCTTGTTGTTAATTGGCCAGTTTACCATTTATCTCGAGTCTGTTGGGAACTTATTCAGCAACAGCCCAGATAATTCACATCACAAACCATTAAATAATGCATTTGGTCTTGGTGGCTCAAAAAATTCTCTTCCAAATTCTTAACTTTTAACATGGAAACTGAAGTCCCAAAAAGAGAAATTGAGATGATGGCTTTGTGGCCTCACTGAGGACTGGTTTTTACAGTACACTGGAGCCGCTGGTTATCATTAAGGGACTTCGAGCCCTGCCCCTTGGGGGGGGGTACATGAAACACTGACACTGATAACTACATGCTCTATTGATAACTGAAGAGCCAGAGAGAAAGAAGGGACTGTATCATTTTATCAAGTCTGGACTCTATCCCGCCCGCAGCAGTGGACAATTGTTGGGGCCTATTCCAAGCACAAAGGAGTCTTGGTGACCCTGTGCACTAAGCCTTTGACTGCCAACTGCAAGTGTGACAGTTCAAGCCCACCAACCACTCTTCAGTTGAAAGATGAGGCTGTGTGTTCCAGGAAAGACTTGCAGTCTTAGAACCTCTAAGGGAAAATCCTACTCTGTCCTTCCTATACAGGGGTCATTATGAGTTGGAATTGACTTGATGGCAGTGAGTTTGGTTTTAGTATTCCAAACACTGAGCAAGCATTCACTCGTAAGGCCTAAGTCTAACGGGGAATGTTATTTCCATTTATAGGGACAGGATGGCTAGAGATATGGTCCTTTACCTGGGAATTACAAGTATAGTAACGTATGATAATCCAACTAGTATTGCTATCACAAAGGCCCAGGAACCTCTCTGTGGTGAATTATTTAATGTGCCTTTTCTAGCCCCAGGCAGAGTCTCTGTAGCTCCTATCAAATGACTTCTTCCTGAAGGGTCTCAGTAAAAGAAAGTGGGGAAGGCACTGAAAGGATTCAGTTCCAAGTGGCTGTGAACATGGCCATGACAATTGCCATGCTGTTTGGTATAAAATGAAGCATCCCAGAGGCAGGAAAAGGGAGATTTCACTACCAGTGTCACGGGGAAGAATCAGGAGCAAAGCTCGCCCTTTGGATGCCCAAATCTCTGGGCATTGAACCTCCTTGACGCAGGAGTCGGCTCTGATCAAAGAGGAGCTGCACAGGCAGCAGAAACAAGAGGCAGAAACAGAGCAAAGCATCTCCCAGCCCACAAAGCAATAAAGCTGCATGCCTTTGGGCAGGAGGTTGACTGGTGAAGGTGGGTGCTTCCAGGCATTTAGTTGTAGGGGTGACAGGTTGGCCGACTCATGGACATAGAGTTGTGAAGCCTTTGGGTTGAGACTTGTGGTGGAGTGGCATGCCCTGTGGGCACTTATAGGCAGACCTGGAGAATCTGGGTGACACTGTACAGCTGAGGAGGGGTCAATGGGCCAAACACCAGAGAGAGGCCGGTGTGTGGTCATGGCTAAGAAGAGGCTGTCCTGTCTGAATAACTGTATCCGGAGCCTTCGTAACCTGTTAACTTCCTCAATTAACTCCCTCATTTCAAATTTTGTTTGTGAGTTCTGAGTGGCCATTGCTGGAGGGTGACTTCAGCCATCGAAGGCTCAGCCTCCAGCAGCTTGTACTGATTCTTCCTTCCCATCTGTGGAGTTGGGGAGGATCAGACTCCACCCCCATTCTACATCATGTTTCCTTTTACAGGAACACAAACGTGGGAGTCCTATGGTTTATTTTGATTAATAAACAGTGTGTTTCTACTTCACTCAATCTTGGCAGAAAATTATCAGAATGTTTTCCAGGATCACACCCTCCAAACTCAGAAGCATATGCCCAAGTCATCCAATTAAATGTCCTAAAGCACAACTTCTAGTTGTGTTCATGATCAGGCACTCTGAGTGCCTCACCAACACCTTCAGAATGAAGGATCACTAGTTAACGTTCACAGCAAGTGCTACTGGGCCTGTTTCAAAGAGCCACTGTACTCCCTCCACGCCTGAGCAGAACCAAGTGGCACTAAAATATATATACATTTTAGCATCTTCTTTATATTCCTACACCAGGGCCTTATTGTAGCCCAGAACCTGGAAATCTTCAGTGTCAAATAAAGAGCATGATCTCTCTTGTGCCCATCATACTTCTTACATCCGATACAATCCCATTGTAGTGCAAAGCCAGAGAATTCACAGAAACAAAGAATCTAAGATTTGGAAGAAAATATTCAGTGTAATCAGAAGAGGACATGGGAGGAAGGACACCATTGCTGATAATCAGATGCACCTTGGCTGAGAGCAGAGAATACCAGGAAGAGGTTTATTAACTAATGCAAAGACAGTCTATCATGCGGCTCAGAAGACATTATAGACAACATTGCCAAGAATGGGAATGCCAGGATGGCACAGTGGCTTAGGTATTGAGCTGCAAATGGAAAGGTCAGTGGTTAGAACTCCCCAATCACTCTCAGGGAGAAAGGGGAGGGTGTCTGTCCCTGTAGTGACTTAAAGTCTTAGAAACCCTAAGCGGCAGTTTAAGACTTGATGGCAGAGGGTGTGGTTTTGGCAACTGTGCTCGTGCCAAACCTGTACATAGACTAAGAGGCAGTGTCATAGGCCAGATTTTATTTTTCAGAGAAACAAAATTAGTGACTCATAAGCATGGAAGGTGGGATTCTATATCAAGAAATAACTTTATATCAAAGATGCAGCCTATCTCAGTCCAGTTCAAGTCCATGGGTCAGATGCTAGCTGGCGCCATCTGCAGAGTCACACAGCTGCCAGCCAAGGAAGCAAGGGGTGAGCAGGAAGCTGGGAGATCACAGGCAAGTGGGTACACAATCTTGAGGAGCCAAGATTGGCAGGAACATGGCAGGGTGCCACAGAGCTTCCAGGGAGAAGTCATGAGGCTCTGTCCTGACTGAGAGGTTGGATGCCATCCATACCACCACACAAGGGCATTGCATTGATGCAAACCTCCATTCACAGGCAGTTATTTAAGTAAAGCAATGTAACATGACATGGTTTAAAATAGGGGGGAGGGTGTGCCTCAGGGTTGTAATCTGAAGCCATACTTACTCGGTGTGTATGTTGAACAAATCATCTGAGAAGTTTGACTCATGGAGAAGGATTCGACATCTGGAGGAAGACTCACGGACCCTCTGTGATATGCAGATGATACAACCTTGCTGGCTGAAAGCAAAGATAAATCGAAGCCGCTACGAATGAAGGTCGTAGACCACAGACTTCCATATGGATCACGCCTCAACATTAAAGATACATTTGAAGACCTCACAATCTGACCACTAACTAATGTGAGAAGCAGTAAGATTTAATTTGTCAAGGAATTCATTGATCTTGGATCCACAATCAACATGGAAGCACTGACCAAGAAATAAGTGTCACATTGGGCGAATCTGCTGCAGAAGATCTTTTTAAAGTGTCCAACAGCAAAGATGGCACTTTGAGGACTGAGGAGTGCCTGACCCAATGCAGGGAATTTCCAATTGCCTCGTGTACATGAAAAGAGGAATCGATGCCTTTGGATGATTGTTAGTGAGGAAGATAGAATATACCATGGACTGCCAGAAGAAGAAAGAAATGTATCCAGAAAGGAGGATGGCAAGACTGCATTTTAAAATCTATCCAAGGGACTCTAAAGGTGAAGCCTCCCTTTTGGGATTATCTCAAAAGTTTCCCCCTGCCCGAACAGTCAAAATGCTAGCACGATCTGGTTGAATATCAGCTTTATCACCGGTTATAGAATTAAGAGGGAATCTTGCAGGGCTCAACACTTTTAAATAATATAGATGACCCAGCTTTTTGTGCTTTAGGATAATCTTCCTATCGATGAGCATTTTCAAGGTCAGAAATATCCAGTGTCGGTGAGAGAAAAATGCCAAAAAGTTTACTGATGGACAAATACTTAGGTGGCTCCTTTAAAGGAAGGCTCTGGAGAGCAGCGAGGCCCTGCTCACAGAGAGCAAGGCAGTTAAAGGAGATAGGCACACAGGGGAGGCGCCACTCACCCAGTCTGGAGCGTGGCACCCCCGGCTGCTAGAAACCATTATTAAGCTGAATTGTAGCAATTAACAAGAAGCACCAGGACAGAAAGATCAGGATACACTGTTCTGGGACGCAGAAATAAACACCTGGAGGCAGGAGAGAAGGATGTCACGCCGGGGCTGGCCCTAGCTTGGTTTGAGGCTGGATGACATGGGAGTTGTGCACTAAGCATGCTAATCCAACTGCACTGAAAGGCCTGCAGGGCGGGGCGGAATGAAAGCCAGGGGACAAGGAGGTCATTTGGTGAATTTGAAGCAAAGTGAATGTGGTCAGGGCAGGAAAGGGAAAGGCTCCACGAAGGCAAGCAGAGTGGAGAAGACATCAGTTGATGAGAGCCATTTTTGGAAGGCAGGCATCAGGAGGTTCGTAAGATTGACAGACAGACACCGCTTGACATAAAGCAAGTCCAAACCAGCACGCCTTTCTGAAACGCCCACAAAGCAAACACTCCACAGCAGGCTCTGCGGTGAAGGAGCGATCATCCTACCTTCCAGATCCCAGGGAAGGCCCTGGGAGAATCCTGAATTCCTAAGAGTGGCTCTGGGAGGCATCTGCTTGGAGCTACCTTAATTGTTCCGGAAGCTGGCTGCTCTACCTGCCGTTCCCAGTTCATAGAACCAGTAGGAACCCCAGTCGATTGTTGAGGTCGGTTTCGCAGGTGCCAGCCCTGATACGTCTAGGGCTTCCTCGGAACAAGTCCCACAGCGAAGAAGGAATGACAAGAGCGCATTGGACCGACTCTCCGCCTGGACTGTACTCACATTGGACCGACTCTCCGCCTGGACTGTACTCACATTGGACCGACTCTCCGCCTGGACTGTACTCACATTGGACCGACTCTCCGCCTGGACTGTACTCACATTGGACCAACTCTCCTCCTGGACTGTACTCACATTGGACCGACTCTCTGCCTGGACTGTACTCACATTGGACCGACTCTCCGCCTGGATTGTGCTGTGAGGAGGAGCACCTTTGATTAGCTATGGGGCAGAGGGCACGGTGGGGCGGAGCCGACAGAAAATTCTAAAACACAGGAAAAGGCAGCTATCTTAACAGATATTCACATAGGACATGCTGCTTCATGGTAAAGAATGTGACGGCGTGGGCAGGGAAGACATATACCTAGAGGTGAGGCGTCAAACACTAAGACAGGAAATTTAACCTCTTTGTACCTCAGAGTTCCCAGCAACAAAATGGTACTGTAACTCTCTAGTTACATTACCTGCTCCATTTCAAAAAGGAAGCTGGGGTGCTGCCGAGGAAGCAGTGAACTGCAACCTCAAGGTCCGTAGTTTAATCCTACCGCGTGCTCCGAGAGAGGAAGCTGAGAAGGATTTCTAGCCTTGGAAACCTCGACAGGGGTTGCGGTGAGCCAGTGTCGACTTAAGAGTAGCGGGTTTGAGGTGAGCTTTCACTTTGGCCTTAAAATTGCCAGAAAGGGCAAATATTATTCAAACAAGTGCTAGGGTTGTTTTTCTGTGTTCTTGAGCGCTCTTGACTCTTCCATTCCCACCAACCTTAGGTGACAGAGTACAGCTGCCACATGGGTTTTCCAAGACTGTACCCTTTACGGGAATAGATCTCAAGTCTATTTCTCCTGCAGTCACTGGGCGGATGCAGACCACTAGCCTTTCCAGTCACCTGACTATTATGCCAGACTTTAATGTCACCAGGACTTCTGGTATCGTGGGCCATGCGTCTCCCCCTGGAAAAAGCCTTGGTCCTCTTTGAGGATGAATGTTCTGATAAGGAACTGAAATAGTGCAGAGAACAAAGTGGGCCCTGGGAGATATTTCTCTAGAGCTCTGAGAAGCAGACATCTCTCTGTCCTGAGTGAGAGTGGACACATGGGATTGGGTATAGAAATTGTAAGCTGGCACACCAGTAGTTAAGAGAGAAAGGAATCTTTTGGGAGGCACTGCCCTTAGGCAGCTGGTTTAGGTTGGTGATTCTTTTACTACATTTGTCTCAACAATATACCAGAGCTTATAGGTGCCGAGTGAAGGAAAAAAACAAAACAAAACAGTTTTATGATTAAATAAGTTTTGAAAATTCAATGTTCATATGTCTTTCTTAGACATTTTTGAAATATAGTATTCTTATTTCATGCTTGGAAATTGACAACAAATATTAGACTTTCAAAAGAAGTTCAGAGTGAAGAGACTAGTTTAGCTTTGTTTTACCTAGAAATTTCTAACCAAAAAACACGTGTTAGAATTGCACCTAACCTGGTGTTATGTAAGACTCAGCCAGCTTGAGGATCAGCGGACTAGCTTGTCTCTTGGATTCTGCAAATTCTAACTTTATAGGAATTGATGGCTCTAATTCCAATTTCTCTCGTTTTGTGTGCCAAATCATCTTTAATCCAGTCCCACCTCCCTCCCTAGTCATATCCCGTGACTTCCTTTCCCAGACCCTTTCTTCAACCAGCATAGGGTGCTAACCATGAGGTTAGCAGTTCAAACTCCGCAGCTGTTCCATGAGCGAAGGGAGAGACTGCTCCCGTAAAAATGCCCAGTCTTGGAAGCCCTAGATCAGGTTTCTATGACTCAGCATTGATTCCATGTGCTCGATTTTTATGTCACTCAGCCCTCTGGACTCATTCCCTCTTCCCCACTCACTGAGATTTGTCCAGCTGCCCTTTTTCTCTTTTGCTTTAGCCACCCTAAGTGGTCCTGAGCAGTTTGAGGCATGGTAGTACACGGGAGCGTGTCACGGTAACTCGTGGAGCAAGCAGCAGGTCTGAGATTCAAACCCATGAGGGGCCAACTCTGAAACACATGGTTGGCTTCGTCCACACCCATCTAAGCTTCATTGTTCCACTGACAAGGTCTTCACACAGAGTGGCTTTGCCTTGTCCCTTGAATTTTCATGAAAATTTACCAGCCATCCAGTGAAGTTGATAACTTTCATCCCCGCTGTTTGTGGTTCCAACAAGTCACATTTAGTTTAAATTAATATTTCCTCTGTAGAGAGAGATGTCAGGGAGAAAAATGACAAGGTGAGGGAGACCAAGATTGAGGGCCGGAGACCTGGGTTCTAATTCTGCACCACACCCAGCTGGTGTGAGTCTTTTTCACTCTCAAGGCCTCTGTTTTCTCATTTTTAAAAGGAAGAGCTTAGATTTAAAGACTTCTAACTTTTGTTTTGACATCTGATGGCTAAATCAACAGAAGCCTCAGAGAGCAAATGCTAAGGGGCATCGGAGCTGAACTGCTCACAGACAGGAAGACACTTGGGGAAGCAGCTGAGTTTCATAAAAACAGAAAAGAAACCAAGGGAGCCCAAGAGGCAATAATGGAACAAATTTATCTCTCCAATACTGAGATTTGTATTAGAGGAAGAAAAGGTAGGCGATGGGGGCTGAGAGAGGGAAAAAATCCTTTTGGAGAAAGGAAATGCCATATATACTCCTGTATAAGCCAAAATTTTCAGCACATTTTTAATGCAATTTCTGTGGTAAAATTAGGTGCCTTGGCTGATTTTCAGGTCGGTTATACTCGATTATATTCGGTACTTATTATAAGTCTTCCATCTTTAATTATTACTAAAGCCGGTTATTATTTTAATACTTTCAAAGGCTTGAGGAGGTCTGGTGGCACAGTCAGGTAAGCCGTGGACTGCTGCAAACTACGGGGCTGGTGGTTCCAGCAGAAGATAATTGAAGCTCTCAACTACCTCGCTTCAGAATCCCGCTGTAGGATAACCGGTGTCCGAAGAGTTTCCACAGCAGTGAGTTTGGTTTTGCTTGATAGACTCATCTTTTCAGAGAATAGAGAATTATGGAAAGAAGGATTGATGAAACATGGAGTGACTTTCAAAATTAATCAAGTGAATCATGGGCTTCCTAGCTTGTCATCAAAAATGAAGATGGGACCCCATAACAAGAATAAAATAGGTCCCTACAAAGCCAAGAAATGTAAGGATCCCATAATTACAAATATCTACAACTTAGGAAACCAACAAGTAGATCGCAAGGGAAAAGAAAGAAGATTGAAGACGTCACAGTCGAGAAGAAAGAATGAAGTAACAAGAAGAGGCATGGGTGATCCAAATTTAGGGATTCAGGTTTAGGACTTTTAGGATGATGAAGAAGGAACAAATTTTGAAAAACTGTCTACCAAGGGCAACGATTTTGGCCTGGTCTATGGACATATGGCAAAGGTGCTGGGAAGTGATCTACACACCTGGATTCATGTCCTTGCTCCACCACCATCATCTAACTCTGTGAACTTCAACAAGTCACTTCCTCTCAAAGAAATGGCTTCTCCATCTGAAAAAAAATGGCCATATAAGATATATTCCTGACACTTGCAATGCACTAGGTAAATTGACCATATAAGACTGCAGCCCCCGGGGCAGGCAGCTGCACCCGCAGGCCTGGCCCCCAACTCCAGCCTGCCTCTGAGGTTCTGCTGCGGTGCAGGATCCAGTGACCCCGACAGCTGCGTATAGCTGTCAGAGATCCAGGCCAGCTGTTGGGGTGTATAAGATATAGTCCTGACACTTACAAAAATGCTAGGTGTGTTGTATAAACTCACAGACTCTTAAAATGGCAGAGCATCATTCTATGAACTCACCCAACAATTTCCCAGTCTCCACAGCCCCACCGCTATTTTACTTCCTGTTTTGAAATTCCAATTCATTTTCAACACAAGAGCAGTCTTTCCAAATCATAAGTCTGTTCAGGGTAGACCTTTCTTACAAACCTCTAGGAATTTCTCTTCATCTCTGTATTACATTGCACGTTCCTTAAGTATTTTCACAATGACCCACAACCTGTCCTCAACCTTCCATTTACAAACCTGCTAACCACTGGTTCTCCCAACCCCAACTGCAGCCAAGTTGGACTATTAGAAATTCCATCAGCACTCCTTGACCCTCCAGATGTCTAGGCTTTTGTACAAGCTCATTCCTCTTTCTGGCTTTTTCCATCGACTTCTTTTAACTCACCATTCAATACTGGGTCAAACACTATTTTCCCTGACAAGTACTATCCCACTCTCCCAAGCAGTTACTATTTCTGCTACCTTTGCTTTTTACCTAAACTTGCTAAGAGAAAAAAACAGTTCCATAGCCTCCTTTTGTTTGATTGTTTTCTAAATTGTATTTTCTGGTTGTTGAAAATGGACACAGCAAAACATACATCAACTGAAGGTAGTGACACTGAATAGATTCCTTAATCTGGGCAGCCATTCTCACCCTCTTTATCTGAGCTGTCCCTCTTTCATTCACATAGACTCACCGTTGAATCTTTTGAGTTCCGGTGTCAATTTGATCTTGTATAAATAGTTCTAAAAAGAGCGAATGTTCAAGGCAGACACTTTTTGTTCATTCTACTAAACGTTCTACCTCTTGTCTGTCAGTTTGTCCTATTGCGATGGCTTGTGTGTTGCTGTGATGCTGGAAGCTTGTTCCTGGTATTTCAAATACCAGCGAGGTCACCCCAGGTAAGCACGGTAACCACAAACTATGAAGAAGGGATAGGATGTCCACTTCTGAGTCATTAGCTACTGAAAATGTTATGGAGAGCAGTGAAAAATTGTCAGATACTGAAAACCTCATGAGCAGCCAGGGAACCATGTCAGAGATTGTGCCAAAGATGAGTCCCACAGGATGGAAGCACTCAGGATCGAACTGAGGAAGAGATGCCTGCCCATATGGCAGCAACCGTAATGACATGAGTACGCTTTGGAGACCTTCATATGTGAATGGGGCACAAATAAAAATGAAAAGAAACAGGTATCAACATCATCAAAAATTCTGAAAATGTCCTAGGCTTTAGTAGGCTGAAATGCACAGATAGAGATGACATAGCATTCATCACCAAAAAGGACATTTCAAGATCTACCTTGAAGTAAAATGCTCTGTGGTAGGATAATGTCTGTCCGCATAGAAGGAAGGCCACTCAGTACAACCACTAACAAATCTACACGCCAACCACTAAAAATAGCAATGAAGAATTTGAAGAATTCTGCCAACGTCTTTGGTCTGAAATGGATCAAACATGCATCAAGATGCATTAATAATTGTTGGCAATTGGAATGCCAAGGTCAGAAGAAAAATGGAAAAAACATTGTTTGCAAAAATATAGCCTTGGTGATAGAAATGAAGCTGGAGGTCACAATACCAACACTTTCTTCATCGAAAATGCCTTTTTTAACAACATAACAGACTGAAAAGAAAGACTTTATTTTTTGACTAGCTGAATAATACTTTATTGTATGAGTATGGACGTACCACATTTTGCTTCTCCATTCATCCGTTGATGGATGTTTACACCATGTCCACACCTTGGCTGTTGTCAGCAGCACTGTAGAGAAAATCACCATTCATTTCTGTCTCAATCTCTGCTTCCCAGGCTTTGGGGTCTGAATCCCCATGTGGAATTGCTAGATGATATGGAAGTTCTACTTGTAATTGGCGGGGGGGGGGGGCAAGGGGGGACCACTACACTGTTTTCCAATACAGTTTATCAACTTGCATTCCTACCAACAATGAACAAGAGTTCCAATTTCCCTTATCCTTGCCAGCATTTGTTATTTGGGGTTTCTTCTTTTATTTTATTTTGTTTGTTTTTCAAACTTTACCATTCTAGTGAGGATAAACAGTGTTTCATCGAAGTTTGATTCACCTCTATTTAAAGCAGGGGTTTCACAACCTTCCTAATGCCATGACCCTTTCATAAAGTTCCTCATGTTGTAGTGACACCCAAATATAAAATTATTTTCATTGCTACTTCATAACTGTAATTTTGCTACTGTTAATAATCAGGTGACCCCTGTGAAAGAGTCATTTGACCCCTAAAGGGGTCTCGACCCACAGGTTGAGAACCACTTCTCTAATGGCTAATGAGACTGAACATCTTTTCCTGTGTCTGGTGGTCATTTAAATCTCCTCTTCAGTAAAATGTTTATAGATGGGAATAGGCTGCTGAGAATGAGGAAGCACGCATCCTGAGCAGAGATGATTCTCGCAGCCAACATTATGCACTGCAGTGTTAGAAAGCCCCTCAAAAGGGGTGGAGAAAGACTGAAGCTAATCCCCAGGGAGGTCTGTGATGTTGGTTTCTGAGACCTGGGCTTTGGGTTTCATTGGTGCACAGGTGTTGCCCGTGGGAGTAGACGCCACTCCAGGGACCTTCTAGAACAATTAGCAATGCCGTACCAGCCAATCCTTCTCTGACAAGATCCACATGAAAGTCTGCCTGTTTGTATTAGTAGCCCTCGTAGATTATTGGCTGTAAATGCAGCCCACACTTAAAATGCCTGCTTCCTATCATGCCACGCAGCAGCCTTGGATAGTAGCTCTCAGAGGCAACCAGAGGTAGGGACAGGCTAACCTATATTGCTCCAGGAACGTTTGTCCTGTTCATTTTATCAGCCTGAGCTACACCTGCCCAAAGAGGCTGGTGGAGTGCTCTCAGAACAGACTTCACACTGGTAGACCTTCTGTAAATTCACAGAAGGCTTGTAAACGGCAGTGTCTAGAGGGAGAGAATTGTCAAATCCTGAAGAGACTCCAGAGAGATATGTCTTACCACTCTCAGAGTCCCACCCATAGTATATTTACTGAGAATCTAGTCTCCAGGCAAGATGCCTGCTTCCTATTACACAGCAACCGCACTCAGCTGTCCTTAGCACTGACTGGAAGGAGACGCTGGCAGGCACAAACGGATTCCATGGGAGGTCTGTCCTGTTGGTTTCAAACAGCTGAGCAGTGAAGTACATGTTTGGGAAGGGGGGTTAAGTGTTGGGTGTGGGAGCAGACTCCGCTGTGGGGGGCCTTGAGTAGCAATTCAGAGTCCTCGTGTAAGCCAACAGTGTCTGGAAGGAGGTGGTAGAGGCATCCTCCAGGAAGGTCGGCCTTGTTCATTTTAAGATTCTGTGTCTCTGGGCAAAGGGGTAATGGTTATAAGAATGAGCTGTTTTTCTGGGGCCATTTCCCAATTCACAGTGACTGGCATCCAAAGGGGCTGGAGGGCAGGGTAGAGATAGCGGAATAAGCCAGTTTCCTATTTATGTAATATATTGTGGTTCATTGATTATTATTTGTCTGTTCTTCTCTGCTCCCCAATTCAGAATCCCTCAAAAACAAGTGCTATTTACTTACTGTGTTTCTGGTTGTACTTGGGGGAAGGATCAGATCAATGATCTGTTCATGTCATACCACACACACACACACACACACACACACACACACACAATTGAGTCCATTCTGACTCAAAGCAACCCTGCATAGGATTTTCGAGGTTGCAATTCTTTACAAAAGCTGTTCGCCTCATCTTTCTCTCTTGGATCATTTGGTGGATTGGAACCATTAATCTTGCAGTTAGCAGTAGAGTGCTTATCCAGCATACTGCCATATTTCCTGAATGCCTCATAGCAAAATCTCATAAACTTTTTTATTTGCATTTTTTTTCTCTACTTACCCTTTGGTAGGCCTGAAAATGTAACCTTATTGACAGTTCAAAGGTCAACATGGTAAAAATAATGTTCCTTAATCTCATAAAACTAGGACTGAATTGGACTTGACAGAATCATGTGAACTTTAGGTCTCCCTGGCCATATGTACCAGTACTGTCAACATAAAGATTCAGGGGCGTACATCAACTGCTAAGCATCCTTGCGTGGTTCCAGCTCATTCTTTATCCCTTGCTGCTACTTCTTGGCCTCCAGTACTCACTACCATTGAGTCATGTCCAACTCATAGCAACTCTTTAAAAGAAAAGGGAGCTGTTTCTTTGGGTTTCTGAGACTTTCCATTTTTACCAGAGCAGATCTTTCTCCCAATCCCAGTGGGTTTGAACCACTAACTTTTGGGATAGCAACAGAGCACCTCACAGTTGTTGCTGTATCTGATCCCATTGTTATAGCCACTCTGCAACTCCATCACATTTAGGGTCCTCTTTTCGTTTGCCCTCAACTAAGCATGCAGCCTGCCTTCTGGTAGGCCTGGTCTCTCCTGATAACAAGTCTAGAGTAGGTGAAATGACGTCTTGGCTTCCTCGCTACGAAGGAGCATTCCGGCTGTGACAGATTTGTTTGTTCTCTGGCAGTGGATGGGATGTTCTTTATTCCTTGTCAGTGCCACAATACCGCATATTTCGATATGTTGTTTGATTTCATGATGGCTGCTTCCATGAGCATTGATTATGGATCCAAGCAAGATAAAATCCTCCATAACTTCAATCTTTTCTCTGTTTACCATGATTTTTCTTTACATTGAGCGGTAATCACACTGAAGGCTGCAGTCCTTGATCTTCAACAGCTGGTGTATTTCCAGATTTCCTCAATTTCAGCAAGTAAAATGGTGTCATACATATATATCGACGGTTGGTAGTGAGTCTTCATCCAGTCTTGAGGCCATGAGGCTTTTCCTTAGATAGTTCAGTTTATCAGATTATTTACTCAGCGTACATATTTAATAAATCTGGTAAAAGAACACAACCCCAATGGGCATCTCTTCTGATCTTCAACAATGCAGTCTTCCCTTCCTCTCTTTGAACTACCGCCTTTTGGTCCATGTTTAGGTTCTACTTGTGCATAATGAAGTGTTCTAGAAATCACATTCTACACAATGTTATCAATTATGTGTTATAATCCACAAAGGCAAAGGCCTTTTCATAGTCCTTGGAGTTCTGGCAAACATATGTGATGGTTACGGTTTTGTGTCAACTTGAGGATTCTCAGTGGTTTGATGGTGAAGACGTGGTAATGCCACAGGGGGAGATCTCCTCAAGGGCACAGCCTACTTTCAATATCAGTAGACTTTACAGGAAAGCTTGCCTGCTTTTTGTTGGGTCGGGATCTTGCATTTGGCTCTCTAAACTCCAATTTCTTGGACTTGAATTAATGGCCTTTCATATTGCAGGCTGATGTACGCAGCCACACGCCTGACCTGCTAGCTTTGAATTCATCTGTTTGACCATTCTGTGTCCACACAGCCACATGCGTCTGAAGAAGGACAGATAGACTAGCCTCTGACTTATGGACTCGAGCTGGACTGGGCTAGGATACCTTCTTGACATAAAATTATTCCTTTCTATAAATCTCTTTCTTATACATATATATGAGTGTCACTAGATTTTTTTCTCTAGGCAGCCGAGCCTAATATGAATACTGTTGGTTCTAAATTATATACTAGCTCCTGAAATGATTAAATACTTTTTACTAGTTTGACTCTGTGTATTTTTTCATCTGCTTTTAATGCTTCCTGAGTGATTCAATGTTCAATATTTTAGGTGGGTAGATCTAAATACCATGTCCTTCCAATCATTAAATATTTGTTCAATTATCACTTTGTTCCAACTGTCTGTGTTCTAGGTACTTCTGTGTGAATTATGTCACTGATCCTCAAAAAGAGCAAAACCTAGTCTTCTTTCCAAGTTATCAGTGTCAAATACCTTTTCAATTTATAATGCAGTAATGTTTTTTCAGCTGTAAATTAGTTGTTATTTAAGGGCCAACTTCCCAGAACTGGCTGGATATCCTGACAGTAGCTGACTTGAGAATCAGCCTCAAAGTCCCTCTTCCGTATGCTGTTATTGCTGTATCATTGACTTGGTTCCATCGCCATAGCAACCACATAGCCCAACAGGCAAAACACAGCCCAGCCCTGCACCATCCTGACGGCTGTTCCCATGCTTAAGCCCATGGTTGCAATCACTGTCCCGTCCACCTAGTCGAGCGCCTGCCTCTTTTTGACTGCCCATCTACAAAGCACAATGTCCTTCTCCAGGGAATGAGCTCTCCTGACAACGTGTCCAAAGTCCCTCTGATGGTACTTACCAAACCCCCCCCCCAAAAAAAAAAACCCCTCACTGCCATTGAGTCAATTGTAACTCATAACAAACTAATAGGTCACAGCACAACTGCCCTTTTCATTTCTAAGACTGTCATTCTTTTACTGGTGTTGAAAGCCTCATAAAGCCATAAATAGCCAGGCATCACAATGCCTAGAACATTATTTCTATTAGTTTGTCCAGAATACCTTATTGGGAGATGTTTTTCTTTGGAAGAGATCGGTATGGCTGTTAATTGCTCTCTTCCAAAAACAAACACAACAAAATTGAATCCATTGCCATTGAGCCAATTCCAACTCATCATGACCCTTGAGGACAGGACAGACAACCTTTCTGAGTTTTCAAGACTCAAAGTCTTTGGGGGGTGAAGGCAGCTTCATCTTTCTTCTTCGAAGAAGCCACTGGGCCCCAGCTGGTGACACAGTGGTTCGAAGCTTCAAATATAACCCTCTATGTCACTACAGCTCCTTCGTTATCCCCTAGTTTCTATCAAACACAGCTTAAAATGAACATAATAAATGAATAACATAGAGCCCCTATGAATCAGTCTTGGAGGAATTAAGGTGAGGAGGAATCAGAAAAGGAAAAAACAGAACTAAGATTATAAAAGTTATGATTATTTTCTCATAATAACCCAATAATGTGGCATTATTGTTATAGTCCCTTTATATAGTTGCAGATACTGAAGTACAGTATCTATTTGTGTTGTAAGCAAGTACCAGTCTTGAGGTTCACGTATAAGAATGCTATAGCATATGTAGACTCAAGACTATTTAGAGCGGTGGTTCTCAACCTTCCTAATGCCACAACCCTTTAATACAGTTTTTTATGTTGTGGTGACCCCCAACCATAACATTATTTTTGTTTCTACTTCATAAATGTAATATTGCTACTGGTATGAATCAGGCGACCCCTGTGAAAGGGTCATTCGACCCTCAAAGGGGTCACGACCCACAGATTGAGACCCACTGATGTAGAGCATGAGGGTTTCAAGATGACAACATGCACATTAACCACGAGGATAACCACCATCAAGCTAAGCTTCAGTGAAAAAAAATTCAAGCTTATATTAGGTTACTGGAAAATATGGAAGGAATGCTCTAATTCTGCAAGATTTCAGACTAAAATAACCATGGGTTCACCTGAGGGGAAACTAATGTATACATGAGCTGAGAAAATGCTAATAAAATCCATTTCTATATTTTCTCTTATCTCCCATATAGGCTCTTTGTTAATATGACCAACCCTGTGTTGGAAGTGTGAGTTCTTTTTTCTTTGTCCCTTTCAAACTTGTCTTTTTCACATTTTATGAAGGAAAGCATACTTTTGACCCCTCTCAGATGTCAGATAGTTCACTGCCTTGGGTATAAAAATCCCCAGAGCATGAAAGTATACAAAGAATAATGAATACAGAAAACATAAAGAAAGATAAACCAGTCAATCAAAAAACCTAGTACTGACAGAGACATTACACTTATCAGAAAAGGATATTGGAATCATGGTGATAACTGCATTTCATATATTCAAGAGATAAATTGAAACATGGAAGTTAGTAAAGAGACAAATCACACTTTTAGAGATGAAGACAGTAATGTTGAGATAAAAATATTAGGATGTATCAATAGAAAATTTTAAATTGCAGAAGATGCTATAAAATGAACCACAAAGGTAAAAAGGGATCGACACATCAAGAGAACATAACATTTAAAATATTTTTGTATTTCATAACAGAGATTCAAAACATAAAAGAAAATTGACAGAAGCATAAAATGAAATATAAAAACACAGCTATAACAGGTTATGTCAAAATTCTTTGGTAGATAATTGACAAAATAGACAGAAAATTAGGAATTATATAGATAATTTGAACAATAATTTCAAACAACTTGACTGGGTTGATATTTCTGGAAGTTTCTTCATAGCAAAAAAAAAAATAATACACATACTTTTCAAATGTGCGTGAAACATATAGACCATAATCAGAGCCACAGCACAAGGATAATTAAAATAAAATAATCAAAATAATTCATGTCACACTAGGCACATTCTCTTATTAAATGCAATTAAATAGAAACCAATAACCAAACTATCTTAAGTAATCCCTAAATATTTGGAAAGAATACTTCCAGATATTTTTCAAAAATCAAAGGTAAAATTAGAAAACATTTTAATTTAATGAAAAGAAAAGCAGAAATAAAATAAACATGTGTTAGTCTGATAAAGCAATAAGTGGGAAATCTATAGTACTAAACATTTATATTTAAATGTTCAAGCATCAGCTTGAAACTTCAGAAACTAAAAAATGTGTAATCAAATAAACACACATAAAGTAAGGAGAAAGGAAGAAATTATAAAATCAGGGCAGAAATTTTAGAAAATACAAACCAAAAAATCAGTAGAGACAATAATCAATATAAGTAAAAGCATGATCCGTAAAAGGATTAATAAAATTGATACCTCTATCCAGAATGATAAGAAAAAGAGAAAGGAAAATGTCATGAAATTCAATATCAAAATCACTATAGATTTTTAGGTATGTAGAACTATGTATTAAAGGTATGTAGGAGAATATTAAAATCAATGTAACAACAATTAATTCTACAAATTAGAATAAATAAACTAATACTCTGAAAGACAGACTATCAAAGCATGTAAGATGACAAAGATAAATAGCTCAATATATTTCTAAGCAGTGAATTTATAGTTAAAAATCATTCTAAGAAAAAAAATGTCAGCCCAAGTTGTTTCACTGAAGCATGCTTTCAAACATGAAGGATTAAATGTTACCCATCTAGAACTAAGTCCAGCAAATAGAAGAGGATGGAATACTTCACAACTCATTCTACAAGGCTAAAATTACTCTTGATAATAAAACCAGCAAAAAAAAACATTAGGGTATTAAAAATACCTTTAAAATATAGAGGTAGCAAGATACAATACCATTCATAAAGGGAGATGTAAAATTATAAATGATAAATCAGCAAATTGAATAAAATCGTAAGTCATGGGCAAGAAGGACTTATCACACAAACCCAAGGTTGCTTTTACATTTAAAAATAAATCAATGTAATTAACCAAATGAACATACCTTTTTTAAAATGCCATAATCATCATCTCAATTGATGAAGAAAACATGTAACAAAATTCTCTATTAATAAAAAATCTTAGCAAAATAGACATTGAAAAAATATCCTCAACCTAATGAATAGCATCACATATGAGAGAGTTTTAAACAGTTCAAATTTACATTATCTCCTAATACCATTTTTCCATAAAAGACCATTTTGAGGTCTTTTCATATTTAACTGTGAAGGACTGAATGCTTTCTCTCTAGTGTCAGCAGTAGGACAGGTCTATCGACACTCTCTGCTTTTATACAACTTAATAATGCAACACCTAGCAATACAATAACGCAGGAAAAAGAAATAAAAGGCAGCCATATTGGAAAAAAGAAAGAAAATCTGTATTTGCAGATGGCATGATCATCTCTGTAAAAAATGCAAATAGAATCTATAATGATATATACGAATCATCCAACACCCATTTCTGATAAAAACACTCAGCAAAATGAGTAGAAAGGCAATTTCCCAACACAATGAAGGCTATCTATCTACGAAAAACAATGGCCAACATCTCCCTCAACAGAAAATGGAAAGCATTCCCATGGCAATGGCATGGTTCCTTATCGCCACCCTTATTCAACACGGTGAAAGAAATCAAAGAAATACAGTTAGGCAAAGAAGTGAAACTAATTATTTGTAAATGTGGTATTTTACAAACAGAAAACACCAAAGACTGGACAAAAAAATGTTGGGGATCCATCGAAAGTTTTGGCAATGTGGCAGGAAACAACCCCCCAAAATCCATCAGATTCCTGTATAGTACTGAAAAGAACTTGGGTTTTTTAAAAAATCAAGAAAACAATACTATTTACTATAGCCACACAAAGGATGAAATATTCAGTAATAAACCTAACCAGAGAGACAAAAGACCTGTACAGAGAAAACTACAGAATGCCTCTATGAGAAACCAAAATAGACCTACATACATGCAGGAACATTCCTTTTTCATAAACAGAGAGCTCAACATTGTGAAAATGTCGATACTACCCAAGCGATCGAGAACTCCAATGCAGTTCTGACCCAGATCCTAACTCCATTCTTTAACAAAATGGAAAAATGAATTACTAACTTTATAGAAGTTATTCTGAGGAAGAGACCCAGAATAAGCAAAGGGCTTCTTAAGAGAAATAAGAATATATTTAATAAATGGCAAGTGTGTGGGCTACTGTGTAAATATAAAATATCAATAACATTTCTATACACCAGCAAAAACCCAGAGTAGCCCTGGGGCACACGGATTCAGGTCCTGACTATTCACCATTGGGTGGTAGTTGGAAAGCAGTAGAAGCTGTTCTCTAACGATTACTGAGCGGGATCGATGCCTTGGGAACGCGGCGGGGCAGTTCTACTCTGTGCTGCAAGTTTTACGAATTGGAATGGACTCAATAATACGGGCCTCGTTTGTTTTGTTGGGTTTTTTTCCTTTGACAAATCAGAATTGAAATGAAAAATCATTTACAATTGTATCAACAATATAAAATGATATTCCTGCCAACTAATCCATCAAAAGCATGCAAAGCATATACAACACAAATGGCAAACCATTTTTGAGAGAAATTACAGGTTTAAGTAAATGAGGAAAGACGCTACTCATATGGATTCAAATACTGAATTTGTTTAAGCTATCGAATGTTCCTCTACTAAAGTGAAAAACAGAAAGTCCATCAGTGAGGTGGACTGAAACAGAAGCTACAAAAATGGACTCAAACATAACAATTGTGAGATGAGTGTGAGGCTGAGCAGGTCTTTCTTCTGTTGTACATAGGGTCACTGCTAAGTTGGCACCACACCCACTCGATGGCACCACACTCACCGACTCACTGCCATTAAGCCGATGCCCACTCCGAGCGGCCCTCCAGGCCAGGGTGGAACTGCTGCTATGCGTTTCTGAGTCAGACACAGGAGTGGAGCCCATGACCTGCGGACTTGGCGGATTGCAGCCCAGTGCATAGCCGCTGGCACCACAGCACCATAGCGCCAGCAAATCAAGTTTCCCAACGCTGATCTATAGACTCATCACAGCCCAAGCACAATAACCCAAGAAGGGTTTTTGTTTTGTGTTGTTGGTAGAAGTGGATGAGATACATCCAAAATTCACTAAGGCCCTATAATAAATCAAACAGAAAGAGAGCAAAGGAGAGCTACTACCTGATTTGAAGACCTTTCCTAAAGTTGCAGTCACCTACACAAGCTGGGTTGGTTTTGTTCTGGTATCAAATATAGGGTCCGTCTACTCTTCTATCAGTTGTATTATCATTTTATGATTTTCTTCAAAGAATTGGTTAATTTTATATCTTAAATTTAAACTGTGAACCATTTCAAGTTATTTTTACATGTACACAGATATCATTCTCCGTGTCTTGATATTGTACAATTGCCAAAAATACATAAATCTATTTCTGGATGCTCTATTCTCTTTTATTGGTTTAATTTTCCTGATATGGAATAAATACAAGCAAACAGGTCAACCAAATCCACAAGCTACTCTGAAGGAAAGAGGGCTGGTAATCTGCTTCTGTAAGATTATAGCCTTAAAAATGATGTGGGCATGTCTTGTACTCTGTCATATATTGGTGCTATGAGATGGAATTGATTTGATGACAATGGGTCAGTATGAGCAAAATTAAAATGACACACATGGCCTCAAAGAAAATGGAGGGACTACATGGAGTCATTACCACAAAGGTTAGCTGGCATTTAACCATCTCAGGCGGTATCATATGATGAAATACAACAATGATGTAAAAGAGCTGAATAAAAAATTTTGAATTTCAGAAGACAAAATGTATTAAATTTAGCACAGACTTGGGGTTAGAAGTGCAAAAAAATATCATCAATAAATATATATTAAGCTGATTGAACTGAAGAAAAAATTCAAGCTTCAAATTTCAATATTGAAATATTACTTGGGCAAAATATTTAAAGATGGAAGAAATACACAGAATAACTGTCCCCAAAAGAACTACTATTCAACAGTCAAATATTGTATGAGGTGGTAGATCATCAAGAACCAGTGGTAATACAGGAATCAGTTCAAGCTTCACTGAAGGCATATGTGGAAAACAAGACTCCACAAATTGACAGACTGCCAATAGAAATGTGTCAACATGCTCATGAAGCCCTGGAAGCACACACTAGTCTACTTCAAGAAATGTGAAACTGAACCGGAAGAAATTCATATTTGTGCTCATCACCCAAAAAGGGAACCCAATTGAATTCAGAAAGTACCAAACAATGTGATTAATATCCTATGCAAGTAGACTTTTGCTGAGTATCATTCAACAAGGGTGGCAGTGGTTCACTGACTGTGGGCTGCCAGAACATCAAGCTGGATTCAGTAGATGATGGACCAGGGGACATCATTTACTGATGGCTAAGGAATCTTGGCTAAAAGCAGTAGTTGTTGTAACCCCAGGTGTTTGCTCGTTTTATTGCAATATTTTACTTTGTGTGGCCAAGTCAATTCCAATTCACAGCGACCTGATGTACAACAGAATTCCATCCTCACAATTGTTCTTTGTTTTGTTGAACTCACTGTTGCAGCCACTGTGTCGATCCATCTCATCAAGATTGTGTCACAGGTTGTTAATAAGCTTTCCTCCAATCCTGGTGCCACCTTCTTCTTCGTGTAATGCAGGTTCTGTGATTATTCTGTCAGCATACGATTGAATATATAAGGTGAGAGGATACAACTCTGATGCACAACTTTGCAGATTTAAAATCCTGCAGTATTCACTTGTTCTATTCCCACAATTGCCACTGGATCCATGTACAGATTTCACATAGCACAATGAAATGTCTGGAATGCCTCGTCTCCTGAAGGCAATCTATAGTTTATTATGATCACACAATTGAGTGACTCGGCCTAGTCAATGGAACACAAGCAAATATCTTTCTCGAGTGCTCTGCTTTCAGCCATGATCTGCCTGACATCAGCAATGACACCCCCTTGTTCCTTATCCATTTCTGAACCCAGTCTGAACCTCTGACAGCATCCTGTGGATGAACTGCTGGAACTATAGTTGGATGATCTTCGGCAAAATTTTACTGGCATGTGATATCAAGGATATTGTTCTATAATGTGAGCATTGTGTTGGGTCACCCTCAGAATGGGTACAAATAAAGGATTTCTTCCAGTCACTTGGTCAAGTAGCTAGGTGTCTTCCAAATTTCCTGGCGTAGATGAGCAACTGCTTCCAGTGCTTCATTAGCTCATTGAAGCATTTCAGTTGAGAGTCCATCAATTCCTGGAGCTTTGTTTTTGGCTAGTGCTTGGTGTACAGCTTGAAATTCTTCCTCCAGCACCATTTGTTCTTGCTCAGCTACTAGCTCCCGAAATGGTGGAATGTTGACGAGTTCTTTTTGGTGCAGCGACTCTGTATTCTTTCCATCTTCTCTTGATGCTTCCTGAATTATTCAGTATTTTGCCCATAAAATGTTTCACTATTACATGAGGCTTGAATTTTTTTTAGGTCTTTAAGCTTAAGATATACTGAACATGTATATGAATGTTCTTCCTTTGGGTTTCCTAATTCTAGGTCTTTGCACATTTCATTAAAATGCTTTACTTTGTCTTCTCAAGTTGAACCTCTGTACGTTTTACTATGTATATCCTCAACAAAAACAAAACAAAATATAAAATGCTTTTTTCTAAATGAAAGATTTTGAGCAGACAGCTACCCGGCCAACTACTAGACGAAATGAAATAATATCTGAAATGTTAAAAAGCAATGATAGCAAAAAAACAGAGAAACAGCCCAGCTTCAAGAGGGTAATCTCCCAATGGTGACACACCTCTGAGATACACCTTAGTATGGACAAGAATAAGCAAAATGTAACAGAATGACCATCACAGGATTGCTTGAATATCATGGATCTTCTTACAGCGTATAGGACGTTGATGTAGCAAGAACTTATTTGTCCGCCAACCAACAGTACACCTCTCTTGGTACAGATATCTTCTACTTCCTCAGACACCCCGTGATTTCTGGCTCAAGCCCTCAAGTTGCAAGTGTCCGGGGTAGAGACCAGTTTACCCAGTGGAGTTCCTGTATAGGCTTTCATAGCCTCTGGAGCATGCCATGCACCCCGAAGATCCAGGATTCCATGTCCCAGTGGTCCACAGCACCCGGCCTGGGATCCCAAGATACCCCCAGATGCCCTAGGTCAATTCTGCCCTGCAGCTGCATACCACTAAAAACAATCCCTCCCCAATGTTCCCAAGAGAATCCTCAGTCTCTCCTGCCCCCACCAGGCACCCTACCTCCCCTCCCCCCAACAGACATGCACCTGTGTTCCCCCAAACGTGACCATTCCCTCTCCCCTCTGCTTCACTGCCCCACTAATCAATAGGCCTCATCCCTCTGACAGGGCCACCTCCCTCTCCAGGGGACCTCACCCCAGATCCACATGGCTATCTCTCAGCAAACAGCACCTCCCCACCTTGTCTGATGACACCTGAGTATCTCAGGGATACTCTAGTGTCAGTGGAGGCCACCCTCTCGAAATTGTGTTATATGCTTTTCTGTTGTTCAGTATGTGCAACCTACAATCAATGAACCTTGAGGGAGAGCAAGTGGAATAAGGGGTTCAGAGGTAGGGGTGTACAGTGGTGGAGGTGGGGTAAAAGGGAGACAATGTCAAGGAGTCCATGTAGAAAAAGAATATCTGGAAACCGATTGTGGTAGCAATTGTACATTCTACTTGGCGTGACTGAAATTTGAAATGATATGATATATGCATTAAATCCACCCCCCTGAAAATAATACCACTTTGGCGACTAGGGTGCTCTTGACCCAAACCACGGTACTTACAGTCATCTCATACGTATGTGAAAGCTAAATCATGAAAAATTAAGAATCCACCTTTAATTATGACTTTCCTAATTTAACTGATATCATTCACACAGTGTCTCACACACACAGAAAAGCAATCCTTTTTTCTACCATCATTAAGTCACAAATCACATTCACAGGTACAAGGATTAAGATTTCAGTATACCTTTCTAGGGAACACAATTCCATTCATGAACGTTTTATATTTTCTCCGAGGAGCGTAATTTAAATTCACTCCTCTGCTTTGAGCATAAGAGCCCTGAATTGCTCATTAAGATTTTTTTGGGATACATTTAGTGTTTAAGGAACATGAAAGAAGGGTTATTTTGACAAGGTTGAAACAGTGTGGACAGATGGGATAGGCTCAGATTCTAAGGAGCGTGCGACAAGTGGCACTGGGCCATAATAAAAGCAAGATACATTTCATAGACATGTGTGTGCGTGTGTCTGTAAAATATACCACCGAAGATGTTACTTTGAGGACTAAGGTGCACCTCACCCAAGCCACGGTGTGTTGCCTTGCCTCCTATGCATGTGGAAGTTGGACAACGAATGAAGAAGATCAAAGAAATCAATGCATTTGACTTGTGGTGCTACCGAATATTGAAGGCACCATGAACCGCTGAAAGGACCAACTGTTCTGCCTTGGAAGAAGTGTGGCCAGAGTGCTCCTTAGAAGCAAGGATGGCAAGACTTCATCTTACATCCTTGGGTCACATTGTCTGGAGAGACTAGTCGCTTGGGGAGGACGTCATGTCTGGTCAAGTGGACGGACAGAGCAAAAGTGGGGGTTCCTCCACAAGATGGATTGGCACTGTGGCTGCAACAATGGGCTACGGCATGGGAACAATTATCAGGATGGTGTGGGACCGGCAATGTCTTGTTCTGTTGTGCATATGGTGGCTATGGGTCAAAACCAACTAGAGGGCACCTAACAGCAGTACAAGCTATCACCTTATAACATGGTAAAGACATGCCTCTCGCCCATAAAGCCACATCCTTAAAAGTAGAAGAATTTTCTTGACATAATACATTTTCCTTTTTAAAAGAATGTGGTAGTTACATAATTGGTGTCAATTTGAGAGGATTGAGAGTGAAGGGGTAAAATTTAGCCTGTCAATCAGGTGGCAGCTTGATGACTTCATTTGGAGATGCTAAGGAGATAAATAGCTTGCTTGAGGTGGGACACAGGTTATACTCCCTGAGAGACATTGTAGCTGACAAGAGCCAGGACCCATTTGTTCCCAACTTGTGCATTGGCCTTTTGTGCTCCAGAGGACTCCTTCCTCCTGTGGGTTCTCTTTGAAAGAGAGCACTGCCTCCTGGAGGCCAGCAGAGGAGTGACAGTAGCAGGAGCCAAATTCCAAGGATCAACTAGCTCCTTCCACAGAAACATTCGACCTCTATTGCCAAGACTGAGAGATTTGAATTTCACTTGTTTCTCTTACAAGCACTCTAGCTCCTTGGATTGTTTTCTTATTACTACTTAAAATGCACATGTAGTTCTACACACTCATAGGATAAATTAGGACTACCACCAAATTCATCATTCAACTGAAAGAATCAACGGTTTCTGAAATCCCTTCATTAACTTTCTCTTTTTCTTCTATATCAGAACCAAACTATTGGTCTTCTTTGGGGCATGATATCATAAAGAATATTTCCACCCCATCACCACTTTTACTAGTTTCTGTCGATGACTTGCAAAGTCTACTAAAATGGGAATGCTGACTCATCAGTCCAGGTTACTTACAATCTCGTGGATCCGTAGCAAGAATGAAGCTCAAGTCTAACTGACTCTAGGAGTGTCACGAACAGCTTATACTACCCATACCAAATGCTCACATACAAAGACTCTGCTGAACAAGTCCTCCATCACTCTGGTTCTCCTCTCTTCACCAAAGGGGCATTCCAGATATTAACGGCCAGGGTGAGGAAGCATCTAATGAAGTCAGGAAGTGTTTACTTCAAGTCTACCTTTCTCACCATGTCTATCATGGAAGTCAACACATACAAAAATGTCAATCAATGTCAAAGAAAAAAACTCTGATAAAGAGGGCAGATAAGAAATAGACCTTTTAGGTCTACATATAACCTCCTCCCTGGGGGACAGACAGCGGAGAAGTGGGTGAGGGTGACGTCGGATGGTGTAAGATATGATAAAATAATAATAATTTATAAACTATCAAGGGTTCATGGGGGAGGGGAGCAGAGAGGGAGGGGAAAATGAGGAGCTGATACCAAGGGCTCAAGTAAAAAGCAGGTGTTTTGAGAAGGATGATGGCAACAAATGTAAAAATGTGCTGGACGCATTGATGTATGTATGGATTGTGATAAGGGTTATATGAGCCCCTAAAAATGATAAAAAAAACAAAAACAAAGATGTTCTTATGAGGTGAAACCCAAGCTTAAAAAATGTATTATTATTCATCTCTTCACTGTTTGTAGATAAATATTTCTCCTTTCACAGAACATAAAGCATGTGAACTATAGACCATATCATTTTGATAAAATTAGTAGATCAATGTTTGTTTTTATAATCTTAATGATATGCAGCTACATGCATAAATCTTTGAGAACCTCACATATCTTTACATGTAACCAGTGTATAAGTATATGCTTCATAAAGATAAATTTTGTGTGACTTCTATAAAAAGAAAATAAATAGATCTTTTAAAGCTAAAAATATTCATAAGATTAATTAATAAAATGGGTATACAACATATCATATAGACCCATCATTTTCACACAGGCTAAAAGAAGTTAGACGATTTGCTGGATCCTACAGCTATTAATCTGCAGAATATACAGATGCCAGTGTCTGAAATTCTAGATGCAGTGTCACATCTCAAAGAAAGCATATGGAAAGAACCCATAGGCAGAGAGAGAGCAGATGATGAGGGGATGGAAAAGAAGACTGTGTCTTCATAACATAATTTGTTGAGAGACCTCCGCCCCCCAAAATCCACTCTAATTGTCACTGAAGCCTTTGACTGTGCCGAGGGCTTTAGAAATCAGGAGTGAAGCTAACAAATGACAAGTGTCCACAACACTTAGTTGTAACCATCAAATGCTTAATGGAGCAAGGACAGCGCAGCCTGGGTGGCATTTGCCTCTGATGATGCCTTGTCCTAAAGCAGTGGTTCTCAGTCTTCCTAATGCAGCGACCCTTTCAGGCAGCTCCTCGTGTGGCGCTGACCCCCAACCATAACATTATTTTCATTGCTACTTCATAACTGGCATTTTGCTACTGTTGTGAATCGTCATGTAAGTGTCTGCTATGCAGGATGTATGTTCACTGTGACAAATTGAACATAATTAAAGCATAGTGATTATTCACAAAACAATATGCCATTATATATTATGAAATATTTATGTGTTTTCTGATGGTAATAGGCAGCCCCTGTGAAAGGGTCTTTGACCCCCAAAGGGGACGCGATCCACAGGTTGAGAACCACTGCCCTACAGCCTGCTGGGGAACTCACTCTCCACTTCGGTCCCTCTCCTCCTCCATCTAGCACCCTCATCATCTTTCTTCACTCCATTCCCATGTACTTTGCTTACACCGAGTTTAGGCCGGTGCCCAATGCCAACATAAAGGCGTTAGCTGTAATTCACTGAGGTACACAGTCAGAAGCATTGGGAAGCCTGAAGTCTGCTTTTGAAGACCAGGGATAGGCTAGCACTTCACTTTTGCAGTTGCTGTTTGGTGCTGCTGAGTTGGATCTGGCTCACAGTTGGATCAGAACACCACTCTGCCTGGCCCTGCACCGTCCTCACCTTCAGTGGTATAATTGCATCCATGATTATAGCCTCTGTCAATACATCTTATTTTGAGGCTTGCTCTTTTTCACTTGCCTCCCTCCAGGCATGATGTCCTCCTCCAGGAAGTGGTCCCTTCTGAGATCAAGTCCAGGGCACATGGGATGAAGTTTCATCATCCTTGTTTCTATGAACAGTCTATCTGTACTTCTTCCAAGACAGATTTGTTCATTATTCTGGCAGTCCAATACTTTCCATTTTCTTTGCCAACATCATAATTCAAAGGCATTGATTCTTCTCTAGTATTCCTTATTCATTGTCCAGCATTCATGTGCTTATGAAGTTACTGAAGATCCCATGGCTTAAGTCAAGCATCCCTTACCTCTCAAACTGATATATCTTAGCACTCGTACACGTTATACAGGTTTTTTTTTGCAGCAAGTTCACCTAATGCAGTACATTGCTTGATTTCTTGACTGCTATTTCCCTGAGCATTGGTTATTGATCCCCAAATTAAAATGAAATTCTTGAAAACTTTCATCTTTTCTCCATGTGTCATATTATTGCCCATTGGTTCAGCTGTGAGGATTTTTGTTGAATTCGTGTTGAGGTGTAATCCATTCTGAAGCTGTATTACTGAATCAAGTGCCTCCAGTTCCCTTTACTTTGAGCAAGCGAGGTTGTGCCATCTCTATATTGCAGGGTGTTAGTAAGCCTTCCTCCAATCCTGAGGCCATTTTCTTCAAAGAGTTCACCTTCTTGAATTATTTGCTGAGCATACAAACTGAAATTGAGTCAGTAGAGTAGAAAGATACAACCTGTGGTAGTTACATAATTTCAGTGTCAACTTACAGTTCTATAAAAGTGTAGGGGTGGAGTCTGGCCTGTCAATCAGGTTGCAGCCTGATGGTGACTCCTTGTGAGTGTGGCCTTCTCATAAGGAGGGCCCTGAGAACTAACACACATTCTTCATTCTCTCTCTCTCTCTCTCTCTCTCTCTCTCTGCCTTCACCTTCCTGCTGGTGAGGCACTGTGGAAACTTCAAGAGCCCTGAGAGGCTTGCACCACCATTGAATCTGCTCTCTGCCCCCACTGGCCTGCGATCTTCCTTCATCATTGCATATAGCTACATGACTCTGAAGAGATACTTATCAACTAGGATCAGACTTGGGGCCTTGATCTGGACTGGGCTGGGATGTTTGCTTGATATATAATTGCTTCTTGAGATAAAGCTCTCCCTAGCATATAGATGAGTCCCCGGATTTGCTTCTCCACTCCACCCAACCAAGTACACAGCCCTAATGTGTACCTTTGCTGATATGGAACTTCAAGCGTGCTTTTTTCCTCTTCAAATGACTACCTTTTGTTACATGTATTTTTTTGGTCTATGTACAGATTCCATAGAGCCACAATTAAGTGTTTTGAAGTTCCTCTAATCTACAATGTTATCAATAATTTTTATGAGCCACACAAATTCCTTTGCGCAGTAAGTAAAACACTAGTAAACCTCTTTCTAGTATTCTCTGCTTTCAGCCAAGACCTATCTGACATTAACAGTGATATCACTCTTTCTACGTCCTCTTCTGAAACCAACTACAACTTCTATTAGTTCCTTGTCTAGGCATTGCAACTATTATATTATATTAATATATTAAATTATATTCAGCAAAATTTGACATGTGTGGTGCTGATGATATTGTTTAATAACTTCTCCATTCTGTTGGATTACTTTTCTTTGGAATGGGTACAAATATAGATCTCTCCCTGTCCATTGGCCAGATAGTTGTCTCCAAAATTTCTTGATCTATACACATGGGAACTTTTCGTCCTGCACTGGTTTGTTTAAACACTTAAATTGTTATCCTGTCGGTTTCTGGAGCCTCGTTTTTGTTTTGTTTATTTTCCACAGCCTTCAGTGCCACAGGGACTAAAATAGCATCTTCAACAAGTTCTAAGATGTTTCATACCCTTGCTGGGTCAATGGACCTGAAACCTGTGCTTTTGAATTATGGTCATAAAATTCTTATGGTCATAATTAAATTATGGTCATAAAATTCTTATGTAAAATAAACCTCTGAATCAGATGGTAAGACTGATATCAGAATACTTTAAAAAGTAAAATTGAAATGATTTTATTTTTTAAAGGAAGTTTAAAACTGACTGCAAATACATGCATTCCATCGGATTCAAAATAGTCTTTTGACAGATATGGGCAAAGTAGCTGAGGGTAAAAAAATAGAATTTATCATGCATCCAGAGCTTTCGTAACATTGCACAAGCTCTTCTCTCTCTCTCTCTCTCTCTCTCTCTCTCTCTCTCTCTCTCTCTCTCTCTCTCTCTCTCACACACACACACACACACACACACACACACACACACACACACGTAGCTTGAAACCACAGCACAAGATCAAGGAAAGTCACAGGCAAAGGGAAATGAACAAACAGGATAAAGCTAGGTGTTTTGTCTTCCCCGGGAATATTTTTAGTTTATTACTTGTTGTTAAAGTTTACCACCTACCATTATACTCCTGTGCATATGTTCTTTATGAATATTTGAATTGTCTTGTTTCTGTAAAGTTTGTGAGAAGTAGATTATCATTATGATTCTGCACATTTAGCAGAACACTCCCAGGTGCCTACTGAATCAAGCTAAATTCCCCAGCCTTGTTCAAGGCCCTACAAAATGACTCTTGCCCATACGTCCACTTTGTCCATACTCCTCCTTCTTCCTGAAGTGACATCTCCCTCACTCTGCTTGCCTATATCCTTCCCATCCTTTATCCCAGACAAAGGCAATTCTCCCCCATGATAGTAGGCAAATTCCCCAGGGAAACAAAGTGATATTTGTCCCCTTTTAATTGTCACAGTATCTTATCTAGCCACTTCTCCAGCCAGTTTATAAGAAAACACCATATTTGGCCTGATATATAAAAACAACAAGAGGGACCAGGGAACAACAGCAGCTCTAAAATCGATGGCAAGCAGGGTGTAGAATGCCTGGTTTGGCCAAATGCAAGGTAACCACGAGGAATTACTGAGAGCTAAATGAAGGTCGAAAATGATAGTGTAATAGGAGGAAAGAAAAAGGAAATAGCAGAAAAGACTGGGACACAAAATACATTTATAGAGGTATAAATATAGGCATGCATATATGTAAATATAGTGGTGTATAACTGTAAGGATATAGGTACATGTATACATATTCATATGTTAAGTATCAAGGTAGCAGAAAGACATTGGGCCTCTATTCAATGCAAGAACACTTTGTTCTAATAACCTAGAATCCTGTGATGCTCACCTTCCTGACACAATCACTGAAGTCAAAATGGGTGCATAAGCAAATGTGGTGAAGAAGGCTAATGGTGCCTGGCTATTAGAAGATATAGCATCTGGGGTCTTAAAGGTCTGAAGTTAAACAAATAGCCATCTAGCAGAGCTAAATGAAAGAAGCACATCAACCTGTGTGATCATGAGGTATGGGCAGTATCAGGTATCAAACATCAGAAGACCCAAAACAAACAATCATATTGATGCAAATGAGGGGGATCAGAGTGGAGCCCCAAAGCCCATTCATAAGTCACTGGACACCCCCTCATGGAAGGGTCAGAAGGAAGGGATGATCCAGTCAGGGTGCCGCATAGTACCTACAAAATACACAACATTCCTCTAGTCATTTAATGTTTCCTCTCCTCTACTATCATGACCCCAATTCTGCCTTACAAATCCAGCTAAACTGGAGCATGTACACTGATATAGATAATGGCTCTTGACTCATGGAATCCAGGACAGATAAACCCCTCAGGAACAATAGGGAGAGTAGTGATACCATGAGGGTAGAGGGAAGATGGGCAGTGAAGAGGGAGACTGGTGGAACCGATCGAATGATCTACATATACCAACCCCCACTCCTGAGGGGGACGAATAATAGAAATGTGGGTGAAAGAATGGTTTATACACATCTTGTTTCTTCCAATAGATAATGAGTTACTCAAAGGATGACCCATGTCTTCTTCATCTCTGAAACCGAGCGACCTGGTGAAGGACGTGTCATGGAGAGGGAGCTAACAAAATCAAATAAATAAATGAGTGGTGAGGTCCTATGAGCATCCATGATGTTCTGAAAGATACAGCCAAATAGAGCAGAAGTTTTCAATGTGGAAATGAGAAATAACTGATTGAAATATTCTGATCAGAGCACTATAATTAATAATACCTACCACCATGCATTTTTATTAGTCAATTTTAGACTACTAATGGCTGCAATTTATTAATCTAGGTCAACAGTTTCCATTTGCATGTCCCTATTTGCAGTCTTTATGTTTTTCTACAGTTTATCGACATATAATTCATATATCATACAATTAAATAGTTCATTTTAAAAGAGTTATGCAATCTTTACTACAATAAATTTAAAAGTTCTCTTTCTGGGACTCCTTGTTATTGCTTCTTATTTACCCCTAACCTCCCCTGCCATGCCCCTAGAAGACGATTAATTCAGTTATTGTCTCTGTAGATTTATGTATCCTTGACTCCATATACAGAAACACATACAAGATAAAAACAAAAAGCAAGTAGTAATCATAATAATTGGAAAGCAATAAAATGACAAATAAAAACAGAGAAACCTCAATAAAAATGAAAACAGAAAATATTGAAAAGCAGAACAAACTCAAAAGGGAGATCAAATGAGAATGGAGACCCTCACTTCAGTAAGCCTGGACAATGCCCTGTAACTGGCAATGTCACTATGAGTCAAAAGCAAGATGGCAGGAAGCTTGGTTTGAGCTTATCAGTGGTCAATCAAGTTAATTCTGACTATGTGACATTCGTGTGTGTTACAGTAGAACTGGCTCCAAAGGGTTTTTAATGCAAGAAAGGCCTTTTTCCCAGCATACCTTTGGGTAAACTTGAACTGCCAATCTTGCAGTTAGCACCTGAATGTATTGACTGTTTACACTCCCAGGAAGTCTACTGCACCTGAATGCCTCCAGCCAGCACCTTCAACTTCCTCCAATGTGACACTGTAAATATAATACATAACTGATTTTGCAAGATGTATTACCTTGGAGCTTTCTGAGGGAAGCCGTCTTTCTATTTCTGGGCCAGCCTGTTACATTGTGGCTGGTATGGAGTGTGTGTGGGTGTGGGTGTGTGTGAGGGGAGGATTCAGATGTCCCAAAACATGACTTTTAATTACAGGATCCTACTTGGCAACCACTGAAATGTATGAGGGGGGTTCAAAATATTTACTGAAAACTCTATTATCGTTTAATAAACTTTTGAAATTCTACAAACTTTGTGAAGCCTCTTCATACATGGGGATTTATGAAGCTTATAAGGAAATGTCCCTCTGGCAATAATGGAACAACTGGTGCTGGACTAGCTTTCCTGCTGTAAATAAAAGCAATACTGGAAAAATATATGAAGTGACTCTTTTTAGACATGAAATAATAGGGAACACCAGATGGCAAAGACTGAGAAAATGGAATACTCACTGCGTGTCAGTTATAGGTCCGGAAATGAAGGAGGCAGATTTGGAGCAAAGAGGCAATAAATCTATAACTGATACCTGGAGGAAGCCTACTGATTGATTGCCTAAAAATTCTATATGGTGCCATGTTCCAGACGAAAGTGCAGTGGCACGGAGCCTAACCAAAACCCGAGAGTCTGGTTCAGCAGGGATCAGATTGGGGGACTAAGGAGTGGTCAGGGAAGTCTGGAGTAGGGTCTACTATGACAGAGAAAGTGCTCAATCATTTGAATAAAGAATCCCCTTAAGTATTTGCTTGAAGATTCCCCTGTGTGTCTGTAGGGTGAGGCTCTACAATATCTGCCAGAGCATAGTTCTGGGAAGAATAGGAGTGCCCACAGGCTAGTTTAGACAGAATTTGCTGACAATACCAGACATTCAAGTGGGTTTCAGAAAGTCCATTTCTTAGGACTGGTACTACTCTATCACTAGCATTAGGTCTAGTCTAGACACACTTGAACCAAAATTTCAAGTTAAGTGGACCAAGTTGACTCGTAAGAAATGTGCTGCTTGCCAAATGAAATCCAATAATCTTTGAAGGAAGCAAAGCAAACACCACACACACACACATACTCCGAACCAGGTAACATTATGTCTAGCTCAGAGTTCTGGTGATGTCCTGGTTAGGCACTGGGCTGCTAACTGCAAGGTCAGCAGTTCCAATCTGCCAGCGACTCCCCAGGATAATCACAGGAGTTTCTCCTCTCTTGAGAGTTACAGTCTCAGAAACCCACAGGGACAGTGCCACCTGTCCCCTAAGGTCACAATGTATTAGAATCAACTCAGTGGCAGTAACGTTTTAAGAGACATGTCAAGAAGAAAATAAAAATTTCATATAACAACAATAAAGTCAATGGAAAAAGAGATAGAGATGATAAAGATGTTGGAAATATGATACTAGACTTCAAACCATTATTATTGTAATAAACATGTTATTGCTTTAAAGAAAAGATGCACACAAATAATAAATACATATTTTCAGTAGTGACATAAAAGCATCTGATGGGAATTTTAGAACTGAGTCAAACAAGACTTGAAAGAAAGCTTACTCTACCCCAAATGCACCTGTAGCCTGAGGACATAAAGCTGAAACCACACGGTGTGTGAAGAAGCGGGAGATGGTTATACCTAAGGCAAACATAGAGGACTGCCTGTAGGTGGACTATCATCTACTCACTACTTCAATGCAATACTTGCTTTATTAAGGTAAGTATTAATCTGGTATACCTGGGTCTGCCACTGGGTCTGCCACTGTCATTGACTATTATCAGTTTTGCTTGAGAACCAACTCCCATTATTCGTGTAAATAGTGTCCAGTCACTTAAGGATTTAATCTGTACAAGTCAATAATCCATATATCATGATTTGTAGCCAGCCTACACTTGTGTAACCTCCTTTTCTCTGTTGTGTTTTAAATATATTACTATGGGCTACATCAATGACACTATGAACAGGATCTTATGCTTCCAGGAGATGCCTGATGATATTCTCTAACATAAAATAGCAAAGATATCTGTAAGGTGAACCAAAGGCATATGTAAAACATAGCTTAGGGATGTATTTGGGCTCACACTGAACTCTAGCTCCAATCTAAGAATAGCCAGTCTTCTAACAGCCTTGCTCTATGCACACCCTCATGAAAAGAACGTGGACGGCCCCTCAGACCTCTCTATTGGTTCTCTGCTTCATGCCAGTATGTTGCATTTACATCTTGGAGCACCGGGTTGAAGTCTGATCCCTCTTTCCCTGTGGAGATATAAACAATACACTCCCCTTGGGTGGATTAGTGTCCTGTTCCCCCACTATCCATGTCTCTTCCTTTCTTCCTTCCTTCCTTCCTTCCTTCCTTCCTTCCTTCCTTCCTTCCTTCCTTCAGTCCTTCCTTCCTTTCCTTTCCTTTTTTTCCTCCACCCCCAACTCCTTTTTAGTTGGCTACCATATATATCCCTGGATTTGGTCTGGCCCCTGCCATTGTAATCCCAACTATGTAGACAGCCCCCCACCTCCCTGAAGAAGAATTCACCTTAGATGACAGTACTGAAGCTACAGCTCAGGGAGAGGGACTTGCCTGATCAAAGCACACAGGAACAAATGAAGGGAGAGGAAGAGAGAATGGAACACATCCTGGCCCACCAAGCTCTAACGACAATATTCCTACTCAGAGCAGCCAAAGCACAGAGAGGACCATATGGCAGGCCCCACTACAAGAAACGATGTCCCTCATTGGCCCATACCCCTATGGGGAACAACACTGGAGATACAGTGCAGAAATTTCGCCCTATATGACCCCACCACACTGAGGTGAAACACTAATGGTGTGCAACAGAACAGCAAGGGTAGCAGATCAAGGAAGTCCCCAGGTAATACCAAAAATAGACTTTGGGGCCAGGGCGTGGCACCCCATTAGACTCAACTTGAAAATGCTCCTAAAGGTCAACCAGCAGACCTTGAATTCTGTCTTATTTTTTGTGCATATTATTATCTCTGCAGGTCTATCTAGATAAGATAGGCAGGATAAACAATCTGGAGGAGAAAACAATGGGAACAACGTTTCCAGGGGGACATGGGAGAGGGGAAGGTGGGGGAAAGGAAGTGAGTGTTAACAACCCCATGGACAAGGGAACAACAAGTGATCCAAAATAGATGCGAGGAGGGTATAGGTGACCTGGAAGGGCTTGATCAAGGGCAATGTAACCAAGAGGAATTGCTGAAACCCAAATGAAGGCTGACAATGATAGACAAAAAGGAAATAGAGGAAGGAACTAGGAGGCAAAGGGCATGTATAGGGCTCTAAATACAGGCATTTACATACGTACGTGTATTTATATATGATGATAGAGAAATAGATCTATGTGTATATATTTAAAGGTTTAGTATTAAGGTAGCAGATGGATTTGGGGCCTCCACTCAAGTACTCCCTCAATGCAAGAAAACTTTGTTCTATTAAACTGGCATTCTATGATGCTCACCTTCCCAACACAATCACTAAAGACAAAGTGGGTGCATAAGCAAATGTGGTGAAGAAAGCTGATGCTGTCTGGCTACCAAAAGATATAGCATCTGGGGTCTTAAGGGCTTGAAGATAAGCAAGCAACCATCTAGCTGAGAAGCAACAAAGCCCACATGGAAGAAGCACACCAGCCTGTGTGATCATGAGGTGTTGATGGCATCAGGTATCAGGGATCAAAGAACAAAAAAAATCTATCATTGTGAATGAAGGGGATTGGGGACCTAAAGACCATCTGTAGACAATTGGACTTCCCCTTACAGAAGGGTCTCAACGAGTCAGGGTGCAGTATAGCACCAGTCAGGGTGCAATATAGCACCAAGGAAACATAAAACTTTCCTCTAGTTCTTTAATGCTTTCTCCCCCATCACTAACTTGATCCTAATTCTATCTTACAAATCTGGCTAGACCAGAGATTTGCACTGGTACAGATCAGATCTGGAAACACAGGGAATCCAGGGTAGATAACCCCCTCAGCACCAATAATGAGAATAGTGATACCAGGAAGGGAAGAGGAAGGTGGGGGAGAAAGGGGGGACCAATTACAATGATCTACATATAACCCCCTCCCTGAGGGACAGACAACAGAATAGCAGGTGAAGGGAGACATCAGACCGTGTAAGACATGAAAAAATAATAATAATCTCTAAATTATCAAGGGTTCATGAGGAAGGGAGGGTGGGGGAGAGAAGGAGAAAATGAGGAGCTGATACCAAGGGCTCAAGTAGAAGGAAAATATTTTTGAAATGATGGCAACATATGCACAAATGTGCCTGACACAATAGATGGATGAATGGATTCTGATAAGAGTTGAATGAGCGCCCAATACAATGATTTATTAAAAAAAGAAACTAAAAGAACACAGATGCGATGGGTGCTACAGCAAAGTGTGGTGAAGAAAGTAGATGGTGCCTGGCCATCAGAAAGAAGAGTGCCTGGGGTCTGAAAAGCTTGTTTTTGAACAAGCATCCATCCACGTGAGATGTCAAATAAGCCACATGAAAGAAGCGTAGCAGCCTGTGAGATCCAAGGGGTCTAAATAATACGATCCAAACCCAAAGGAGAGAATGGTGCTTAAATTGTGAAACCCAGGTTTGCAGAAGACTAAGAGTAACAGTGCAGTGTAGAATACATTGTAGGACCTAAACATAGAATAAGCCTCCGGTGATTGCCCTCTGATCAAGGCATGAGGACAGCCTAGTGATCAGACCGTGTATTATAGAGGTGATTATAGTAGATTAAAAAATAAAACATCTGAACAGAATGGTTAAAACATAATACCTAATTTGAATGGCTAAAATAAAACATTTGATTTAATCCCCTTTTTGACTCATCTAAAAGTACTAACAGCTTAAAAGAAACAGGTGAAGGGGAAATACATGTGGAAGAAGCCTGCACTGGGTTCTCTCTGAACATAGACCAGGGGTGTGAATGGCATTGCTGCTACGCAGAATGCAGTGGAAAGCAGATGCTGACAGATGAAACCAGGCTAAAACCCAGTACCTGACCATTGGATTTCTATTTTTGACACAGTTTGAGTTTGCTCTAGTTTTTAATATTTTGTTTTCTTTCAAACTGGGGTTTGTCTCTGTCGTGTTTTGTTATTGTTGGCAGCCTTCTTGACTCTTTGGCAGACACTTTTCAATGATTTGGGTATCTAAAACCCAGGAAGGTGGAATCGATAGAGACAGTAGGGTCTACAGATGAAGGATGAAGGGTTCCTGGGGATGGGGGGTGGGGTGTCTGCCAGGGAAGGATGGAAATGTGGAGAAGGAAGACAATATCTAAAACTGATCGCAATGGTGACTATAAAGTCCTTCTTTATTATTATTATTAGTTGGGATTTAATATATAGACACACCATATCATTCCATATTTCAATCACGTCAAGTAGAATGCACAATTGCTACCACAATTAGTTACCAAACATTCTTTTTCAACATGGACTCCTTGGCATCGTCTTCCTTTTACCCCACCACCAACACTGCACTCCCCTCCCCCCAAGGCCCTTATTCTACTTGCTGCCCCTCTACGTTCCTCGATCCTAGGTTTCATAAGACAAAAAAAGGAAAAGCAATTAACACAGTGTCAAGAGGGTGACCTCCATTGACATTACACCTCAGAGACATAATCTAATATATAACAAAGACCAAATAAAAGAATGAAAACAAAAATATTTGGAAACCAGATCAGGTCTAGCCCGAATCATAGTATGGGATCTACTGACAAAGTTTTAACTGTTCAGGTCAGGTTTATTCCTTTGATCTTCCATATAATGGAGAGAGGGGGCATCTAGAATGATGGGAGAGATGAGAGAGAGATGATGTCAGAAGTCCAGGAAGGAAAAGCATGTTTGGAGACTGATTATGGAAGCAACTGTACAGTTATGTTTGACGTGATTGAACTATGGAGTGATGTAATGTATGTATTAACTCCCAAGTTACAGTTAATTTTTTTTTAAGTATAGATCGAGAAATGGGTTTTGGGCTCTCCCTAAATCCTAGCTCACTTAGTTCAATACTCACCCTCAGGAAGGAAACACAGAAGTTATGGGTGCTATAGCAAAATTCAGCGAAAAGTTTAGATAGTGCCTGACTCTAAGATAAAAGAGGGTCTTATACAACACTTTATAATATGGCTAAAGTATGAATTGTGTGATATCTAGGTTTTATCCTAATAAAATGGTGTATATAAATATTTTAAAATATCTTTACACACATTATCTCATTTAAAACCAACATAACATATTGGAAAATCATCAAGTTAAAATACCAGCTCTATCACTTACTAGCCATGATATTATCTATAGGTGATATTATCTATCACTCACTAGCCATGAAATCTGGGGCAAGTTACAATAGTAGATAATATATGCTTTTTTCTTGACCTAAACATCACCCATTCTTTTTGTTCCAAAGTAACAGACCCCAGGCATAATTTTCTTTGGTTCCCCTTTAACCAAGAGGTCAAACAGAAGTTCCACATCCCATGTCATAATGCTTAACTGAAGCAGGAGCAATGGGAGCAATTAAGAGTCCTTGCCTTGTAATTTTTTAAATGAGCTAAAAGAAGATTCTTTGACTCATATCATTCCTGGAGAATATTGACAATACAACATATTGCCATAAAACCAAACAACTTGAAGAAGTATAGTCGGAATGAGGATGATGCTTGATCAGGAGAGACCAGTCCCTGGAGAAGGGCATCAAGTTTGGTAAGGAGTCCGCAGAAAAGAGGTAGACCCTCGATGAGCTGAATTGCTACCATGGCTGCAGTAATGCCCTCAAATATAGGCATGATTGTGAGGATGGCATCGCACTGGGCATGGTTTCCTTCTGTTGGACACAAGGTCAGAGCCAAAGTCAGAACCGACACAAAGGCACCGAACGTCACACCCACAGTGAGCGAGATGGTCACGTTCCTCTGAGGCAGGGATGTACCACTGACTTTTTAAATGGTGCTTTTTTTTTATCAGAGCCCCTCACTGGCCTTACGCCAATTCTTTTTAAAGCTGACCTACTTTGAAGTCTACCAAAGCCCTGAAATTGCCTTGGAAAAGGCCTTTGTGTAAATATTCTTATGTTTCCTTTTTTTGCAGTTAGGAACTCTAAAGCCGTCCAAGAACAAATGGATGTCTTCGGGTGTCACCTGCTGCTCTTCTCCCTCATTATTCTCCCACACGTCGTTTCCAGAGACATCAAGATTCTGTCACCTGTGCCCGTATGAATGCTAATCCAGCCACCGACAATCCCTCCCTTTCTTTCCCTATTCATCAAAATTGCATGTATTCATAAAGGCCGTGTCCGCTTTACACCTCTCCTGGTCCTTCTAAGGCAGAATGACAACTCTCCTTCATCTCCCTCCTCCGAAATAATGTAGAACTCTTCAGCACGTTTATCATCATGAGTTTGGCCCAGTGCTCATTCTGCCGCGTCCACCTTGTCACGTGGTGGGTACAGGTTGAGAAGAACTATATCTCTATTCACCTTTGCAATCCTCACAGATCGTGCTTGGTGAAATGTTGTACACGTAATGATTAATCAATATTTATTGAATGCAAATTTCACATGAGTTGAAGCTAGCTAATCTCAGAGCTATTAGCCACGCACCTACTACACATAGAGAAAAAGATCTGGGATTGCTTCCTGGCTGAAGAGGGAAATTCAAAAGAGAACTGCACTGAGTGCAGCTGGCACATGGTAGATAGTTAATTAGCATTAAATTGAATGTCAATAAGTCAATATTAAAATGAAGGACACGCCCAGAGCCACAGCTAGCAAGGGGAAAAAAAAGAAAATCATGTTGATGGACTTTCTCTTTTTCCATTATATTTACTCCCTCTCATTATACCTTTTCTTTTGTATCCCAAGAAAACCCAGTCATTAACAACATTACATTTCAATGATGCTCCGATGCCCTCAAATCGCTATAAGAAGGGTCTTCTTTACTCTCGCCCTTTATTCCCATCCTCAGGTTCTTGATGTCAGCCTCAGCTTGCAATGCTGGGGTAAGAAGCGCTTGCAGGTGCATGGAAAGTTATTTCCTCCTGCATCCCATCACTCACAGCCAAGGCTGGAGAGAAAAAAAAAAGTTTTCATTTTTGTGAGACACTGTTTATCTGTCTATAAATTTAGTAATGAAATGCCTATGCCACCGGGATGTGAAGAAATTTCATTTTTGCTTATAAAACCTCGGGGCATGTTTGGATACAAAGTGCAATAACACTATAAAATATTGCCCTCCAAGCCTGGAACGCATTTCTGCATTATGAGAAGCAAAGAAGAAGATTTATGGGAACGATAAGGGGATAGCTTTTCTCCAGTATTTAAATGAGTTTTTCTTTAAATAGTCATTGTCTGCTAGTGTCCTGTTTGGGGGAGTGAAAAAGGATATTTGTCGGTAGCTCTAGAAACCTCCCATTTATTATGGTAGTCAGGGCAGTGCTTCAATGGGTTTTTTAAAAAGCTACAACTTAAGTGCATCATGGAGGAAGTACAGCCAGACCCTTATGTCGCCAAAAGATTTTATTTCTTTACTAATCATCTATGGAAATATACATATGTGACCAAGTTACAGAGATCCATGCCTAGGTTCAGAAACATCTGGAAGCCCCCTAATATCTTTAGAAATTAGTTTGCTATTAGAGACCAATGAGAAAAAGGTGTGCTCAGGAATTGTGTCAATGCTGTTGAAAGTCTCTCCTGGCATCATTTTATCCAATGTGAGGATTAGGTTTCTCTGTCAGCTTGGTAAGAAGGCACCTCCACCTAGCAACTGCTCAGGGACTTGAGTTGGCCAGGGCTGGGCTGCTTCCTTGTTTTAAGTTTCTTGCTTGATAGGACGTTGTTTCTTACACATAGAATGATTTGTTTCTCTAGAAAACCCAGGTTAGCATACAACCAAGCCTACCCATGGCCATCCCGTTGATTCTGACTCACAGTGAGCCTAAAGGGCACAGGAGAGCTGTCCCTTCGGGATTGGTATGGCTGTAAATATTTGAGACCAGTCCCGGAGAAGACATCATGCTTGGTAAAGGGGAGGGGCAGGGGAAAGAGGCAGGCTGTCCACGAGATGGAGTGACACCGAGCCTGCAACAATAGGGTTCAGCACAGGAACAATGGAGTATGATGTAGGGCCGGGCGGTCATTCGTTCTGCTGTGCATACGGTCGCTATGGGTCGGAGCTGGCACCTAACAACAAATATTTGTGGCAGCAGAAAGCTTTCCCTTTCTCCCACTTGGGCCTGGCTTAGGTGATGGGGGTAAGCGACCAAAAGTAAATTTGGGAACTAAGCGTGAGCCTTCCCCGACTGTGTAAAACCCGGGAGGTTACAGAATCAACCTCCCTCTTTTCCTTCTCAGAACCCTGCCAAGTGAGTATAAAACAATGCAAACACTACAAGCCCACAAGGGCAAACTGAATAAGAGAGCAGACCTCAACGTATCAACTATCTCAAAAATGGAGAGGTTCAAAGCAGATAGAAGGGTGGGAATTTTGTAATTTTTGTAGTGCTGCAGAGAGAAGGCTAAAGAGAGATTCGCCTCTGGAAGAACCAACAGAGACACACTCCGAGTGACGAACATGATACGTTACTGCATCTAAGTCTTCAAGGAGAACATGTAGGTGATTTCAATGAGGTCTTCACAGTTCATACTTTGCCTTACTTTGGTGCTGAAAGGGTGCTGATGGCACAGCAGTTCAAGATAACCAATAGGGAAGAAGTGTGAACCCATCCCAGAAAAGAGATAGAGCAGTCAGCTTTTGTAAAAAGTCAGAGCTTGAGGCCCCAGGGGACAATTCTACTGTCCTCTAGGGTTACTATGAGAGAGAATCTATTCAAAGTCAGTGTAGGCTTGGCTCAGTGTTTTGGGGGTGAGGTCAGAAAAGGCTTGGACCTTTTTTTCAATGACTTAAAAGTGCATCAATTCAAAGGTATTTTGATGAAGAAGGTGTTCACCCAGATGATTGAGTGCCCTCCTCTTTTTGAAGGGCCCTCTATTTTAACAAGCATGGTGCCCTTCTCTGGGGACAGGCTCCTCCATCTAATGTCCAAAGTACAAAAAAGTCTTTCCATCCTTGCTTCCAGTGAGCATTCTGGTTGTCCTTCATCCAAAACAGATATATTTGCCCTTCATATTCCTTGTTAATACCACAGTTCAAAGACATGCATCTTTCTCCAGTCAGCCGTCTCTTGTAGCAGATTTTCCCAAGGCAATCCTTGACTGCTATTTCTAGGAGCAGTGGCTGGGGATCCAAGTACAATTCAATCTTAGACGATGGCAGCATTTTCTCCCTTTATCATGATGTTGCTTATTGGTCCAGTTGTGAAGATTTTTGTTTTCTTTCTGTTGAGGTGTATTCCATACCAAAGGCTGGAGTCTTTGAGCTTCATCAATATGCTTCACTTAATAATAAGTAAGATTGTACTATCTACAGATGGAGGGTTCTTAGTGAGTTTTGTTCTAATCCTGATACCACATTCTTCTTCATATAATCCCGCTTCTCAGTTATTTGTTCAGCCTATAGTTTGATTAATTATAGTGAAAGGAATCAATTCTGATGCATTCCATACTTTTGTAATTCTAAGCAACATAGTAGTCCCTTATTCTATTCAATCACTGATGGCAATGAAAAACAGTAGCAATCATAAATTATTCTAGGCTGCTAGGTTCTGAAATGGCAGGCTATGCAGCAATAGATAAGTAAGGTAGTAACACATCATAGAAAGGAAGTAACTCATGAAAATAGAAACAGAAAGCAGGAGGGGATAATGTGTATGACAGAACATCTCAAAATATAAGCTATGCAGCAGAACGAGACAATAACTGGTCACCACTGGAACAGGACAATGGAGACTTTAGGAGACAGATATATTTGAACATCTGAAAAAATACAGAAACATAGAATTGAATCTATGGGGAAAATAAGAATAAATACATAACCAATCAATACATGAACAATGAGGCCATCATCTGTTCCAGGAAAATAATCATTTGAAACAAAAGTATTCATAAATAAACAGAATTGACATACACATAATAAGATAATTGATGATAAACTAGAAATTGGGTGAAATATCTGTATGCTGGATGGTAGGAAATTATCCCAACAAAAACTATTGCTTGGTTTTGCTCTGTCTTGTTTTTGTGCATGTTATTATCTCTGCAGGTCTGTCTAAATAAGATAGGCTGGATGAACAAGCTGGAGGAAAAACAACGGGACCGACAGTTCCTGGGAGAAATGGGATAGGGGGGTGGGGAGAAAGGAACTGATGTTAAAAAAAACCCAGGGACAAGGGAACAACAAGTGATCCAAATTGGTGGTGAGGTGGGTGTGGCAGGCCTGGTAGGACATGATCAACGGTAATGTAATAAAGAAGTATTGCTAAAACCCAGGTGGGGACGGAGCATGATAGTGGGACAGGAGAAAAGTCAAGGGAAATAGAGGAAAGAGCTGGGAGGCAAAGAGCATTTATAGAGGTCTAGACAAAGACATGTACATATGCAAATATATATAAGAGGATGGGGAAATAGATCTATGTGCCTATATTTATAGGTTTAGTATTAAGGTGGCAGAAGGACATTGGGCCTCTACTCAAGTAATCCCTCAATGCAAGAATACTTTCTTCTATTAAATTGGCATTCTATGATGCTCACCCTCCCGACACAACCGCTGAAGACAAAGCGGGTAAAGAAGCAAATGTGGTGAAGAAAGCTGATGGTGTCCGGCTATCAAAAGATATAGCGTCTGTGGTCTTAAAGGCTTGAAGATACACAAGTGGCCATCTAGCTCAGAAGCAACAAAGCCCACATGGAAGAACACACCAGCCTGTGTGACCACATGGTTCTGAAGGGATCAGTTATCAGGCATCAAAGAACAAAACATCATATTATTGGGTGCACGCATCCATGATACAATCACGAAGACAAACTGGTGCATAAGCAAATGTGGCAAAGGAAGCTGATGGTGCCCAGCTATCAAAAGAGATAGTGTCTGAGGTCTTAAAGGCTTGAAGGTAAACAAGAGGCCAACTAACTCAGAAGCAACAAAGCCTACATGGAAGAAACACAGCAGCCTTTGTGATCATGAGGTGTCGAAGGGAGCAGGTATAAGGCATCATCAGAACAAAAAATCTTACCATAGTGAATGAAGGGGGAAGTGCAGAGTGGAGACCCAAAGCCCATTTGTCGGCCACTGGAGACACCCTTGCAGAGGGGGCTAGGGGAGGAGGTGAGTCAGTCTGGGTACGATGTAGCACCAGTGAAGAATACAGCTTTCCTCTAGTTCCTAAATGCTTCCCTCCCCCACCCCCACTATCATGATCCAAATTCTACCTTGCAAATCTGGATAGAGCAGAGGATGTACACTGGTGCAGATCGGAGCTGGAGGCACAGGCAATCCAGGGCGGATGATACCTTCAGGACCAGGGGCGTGAGTGGCAATAATGGGAGGGTAGAGGGAGAGTGGGTTGGAAAGAGGGAACCGATTACAAGGATCTACATGTGACCTCCTCCTTGGGGGATGGACGACAGAAAATGGGGAGAAGGGAGACGTCGGACAGAGCAAGATAGGACAAAATAATAATTTATAAATTATCAAGGGTTTATGAGGGAGGGAGATGGGGAGGGAGGGGAAAAAAGGATCTGATGCCAAGGGCTTAAGTGGAGAGCAAATGCTTTGAAAATGATGAGGGCAATGAATGTATAAATGTGCTTTACACAATTGATGTATGTATGGATTGTGATAAAAGTTGTATGAGCCCTTAATAAAACATCTAAAAAAAACTGGAAAAAAAATTCAGGCACCTACCATGCAGTGAAATTTCTAAGGGTCTAAAGGTATGGGTATGTCAAGATATTCCTACTGAATGTATTGTTATGCAATAATACTGAGATCTTGCATCTGGAACTTCCCACAAATAAAGAGGAGGCACAATGTCTGGTGGGCCTTTGGGTTTTGAGACGACCTATCTCACATTTGGGTGTGCTGCTCTGGCCTACTATCAAATGACTTGAAAAGCTACTAATTTTACGCGGATCCTAGAGTAAGAGAAGGCTTTTCATTAATAGATTCAGGCTATTCTTGCTGGGTCTGGATTCTGCATCTGGCTTGTCAACCTCCTTGGGACTTGAACCCTCTATGTCCCATATTCCCTGCTGATCCAGAGAGTCAGCCTCAGTGTATCTTCTCACCGACTGGCCTTGGATTTACTTGTGTCTTCAACCAGAAGCCTATCACCTGACCTTCAATCTTGGTTTTATCAGCCCAAGAATCATGAGTCAGAAGTCTCCAATCTGGCACCTGACCCACAGATTTGGAACTTGCCTGCCTTGTAAACTATGTGGATCCTTTTCCAGATATTAGCCTCTCTGCATATATACACATTGAAGCTTCACTGGTTTCACTTCTTTAGAGAACCCAATCTAAGGCAATGGGGCCATCTCTTCTCCATTTCTACAGAAAAGGACACAAGAGAGAACCATGACAGACTTGAGGCATGGAAGACTTTACTCTTTGGAAAAGATCTTAAACATTGAGACAAAGTGTGGAAGGCGGTTTTTCCAGTCCCATTTAAAATGTTTTGCAAGAAGAATTCGATCGTAAATGACCTTCTACTATACTTTTGGCAAAACAAAAATGATGAGCAATCACAACTTCTATCGTCAGAATCTATGATTGTTAGCGGTATATAAGGGAGCTCCTCTGTATGCAAGACATTTCACATGGCTCCTTTTCAGTGTGATCCCCTAACTTGATGCCTGACCATGACCCCCAAATCCCTTCCTAGATCTGACTTTGTTATTCACCAGCAGCGAGGCTCTGGCATCTTGGCTCTTCTCCATGACTTTACCACACACACACACGCACACACACACACATACACACACACCCCACTTCAAAGTAAGACCTTTGCACTTCTGACAATAGACTTTAAAATGTTGTGTTAGGCTGCATTTTGTAAGAAAAGCAAAACCAGTGATGCTTATATGTGTATATAAAGAAAGAAATTAATATCGAGGAAATGGCTCACCTAGTTGTATTAGTGGGTAAATCCAATCTGGTTCATGTTGGTGTGTCAGATATGAAGCTGGCGGCTTTTCCTGGTTCATGCGACTTTTAGGGCTGACAGACTAGGAACCGGAAAGATGAGCTAGGAAGCTGAAGTCCCAGGCTGGTGGAGACAGAGGCTGATGAATGCAAGGTCAGAAGATCAGGCTTATGGCTGCAGAATCCAATGAACCCAAGATAGCAGGCAATAAGGGGGGGGGGCTGTTGGCTCACGCCCAAAGAATTGGAGCTCAATGACACCGATGTAGGGTATAAGCCAGCAAGATGAGTCTAACCCTCCCACAGAATCTGTATAAAGAAGAATGAACCACCCTCCTCCCCCAGTGAAACTTCCTTCCAATTCATCAGGGCTGTGACCTCATTAACGGGGTAGCACTCCACCCTAATCTTAACCTCAACTGCTTGGCTGCTCACAGAAAACCCCATCATATACATTATCTTAGATCACTTCACAGGGAGAGGTCTCCACTACCAAACTGCTGAAATCTGGCCCAAACCAATTGATGCAAACCTACCTATCACCTACATGAAATAGGAACAAACATCAAATCAGCCATAAATTAAGCATCTACCTTAAAAGTTGTGTGCTTCCTAAAAACCAATGACTTCATTGGAAAATAAGTGAGAGGAAATGGAATTCGCAAGGCATGATATCTAACCTTGCACTAATTTGTCTCTTTCCCAAAAGTTTTCTCCATGCCCCCACACTATCACTCCTCACTCCCAAGATTGCTGACTCATAATTTAATGCCTGGCCTTCCATGCAGAGGACTGATGCTTACCGGATACCATGTTAATGCTTATGGATGTGGTCGTGAGTTGGCCTTTTCCTGCCTTCTGCCGCATGGCCTCATGGGTAGGCTAACTTGAGTTCTGAGAGGCCCAGACAGTGGGGGAGACTTTATAAATGCACATAACAGATGATGGAGATGTCTTTAACGTTAGGAATTCTTTAACTTTTAGGACTCAGAAAGGTGGGAAACCTTCACAAAATCATTGTGAAGATAGAAGAATTGTATCTAAAGCCCTCCATCTGGAACATGTCACATTTGGAATCGGAAACTGGAAAAGTTTCCACATCGGCCTACTTGCAATACCTCGGGGAAATGTCAGAGAGGGCAGATCTCACACTAAGAAACAAATGTAGGTGCTCTCACCAACAGATAAGAAGGAAAAGGACAGAAATATGGAGCAATCTCCCACAGGGCACACTGTTTGGCCCTCTCTCTACCTGATAAAGCAAAAACCAAGGCCACCCCAGGAGCAAGTTAAAGATTTGAACATCCTGGGCCTAACTTAAAAAAATACCCAAAAACTAGGTAATGAGTGAAAAGGAGGAGTATGGGAGTCATATATCCAGTTGGAAGAGAGAGAGAAAGAGAGAGAGAGAAGTGAGGGAAAGGAAATCTGCTCGTGGCTTCAAAATAGAATAAGACAGGCAAAATCTGCAAAGCTCAACAGCGGAGGGATGGTGAAAGTTTGCAGAACTAAGCTTAAAAATATAGAAAGTAAAAAAAATATATATATATATATACATAAACTGTTTCCCTGAGCCCTGGTAAGTTTGGACTGTGAGAATAACAACTATGGTTTCAATTCAAAAGTGACTGAGAGCAGAGTCATGTCTAACTACTTATATAAGCGAGGGCTTGCCATGTTAATTGTTGGTAATTGTTGTGGACAATTTAGAAGCTCGTGGAATATGTAATGAACGTATTCATTGAGTGGACATAAAATGAGTGAAAATTGTGGTCTTCATTTTGAACTTCTGATTACTTTAATCCAATTTACTTTGACATAAGAAAATCAAATGGAGTTAAGGATTATGTAATTAATTTTAAGTAAATGTGACTAAAGATATATGTGCACACATTGTATAGCAAAGCCACCCTAGAAATCTGAAGCCCATTGATGATCTATAATTAGTTTCTGATATTAATTATTCAATATTCTATGCTGCTCTCTGAGTAGACACAAGTGAAATTATAGCCACAATCAACATGTGTAGATGAAACTAATTAAAGATCCTTTTAAGCACTATACATTTGGGGAGAATCCATATGTAAATTTATATGTTAATCACTTATTAACAAGATACTGTTTTGAGTGTGTATTTTAACTAGGAGTGATTTTACAAATATCTCACAATAGAATAAATTTTCTCATTTTCAGAGGTCTTGATTTCTCGCAGGTATATCGTGGGGCAGCATAATTGGGGGAAAGCTATTTTCAATCTCTCTAACTAAAAAGATATGGATTTTAATGTTCCATGATGATTCCCATGCTAATATCTCCTGCCAACATATAGAATGGCCCATTAAATTCCCAGCATTTCAGAGGGAGAATCCATTGAATGCTATCAAATAGAATGTTGTTAAAAACTTACTCGCTCACACTGAGCCCTTCACCCCGAGGATACAATGCATAAACTCGGGTTTTCAGTGCAATACCTTCAACCAGTGGAGGAAAACTGAGGGTTTCATCTACTCATATAGCACATTCCATAAATCTTTTCAATTCTCCATAAGATTCTGATTTTTAAAGGAGTCTAACAGAATTATTTTATATCACATGATCACTTTTCCTGTACATTTGCAGAAATTAGTAAGAACCTGCTTCGTTTGCAGAAAGTACACCATGACCTATAACTTCAAGTTTATTTTCTTGAATTTGGCAAGGAGACAAATTCAGTGTTTAAACCATATGTTCAAGAGTTTATTTTGCCCATCGCCCCCCTTTTCAGGGTAGAAAAAAACACACAAAAATGTTATCACTCAAAAATATCATTCATACTGGCAATTAGAAAGTTTTGTGCTGTAGCTTATAATCCAGGATAAAGTGTAGGTATCTGCTTGGCAGGACCCTGGTGGTGTAGTGGGGTTTGCATTGGGCTGCTAACCACACTTCAGCAATTCAAAACCACCAGAAGCGCTGAGAGAGAAAGATGAGGCCTTTTACTAGCACAAAGTTTGAGTCTCAGAAACCCACAGGAGCAAGTCTACTCTGCCCTATGGACGATGAGTAGAAATTGAATAAGTGGCTGTGAGTTTGGTTTTGGTACTTTGCACCAACTGTGCTCCCTCCGGCAAGCAACACTGCCTCCTCTGGGAAATGCAGGTGTAGACAATCAGGAAGTCTTCCTCTAGAACAATCTGTAGGAAAAGCAGCTACTTTAGCAGAAGGAAAATCAAATACAAAGTTTGATTTTAAAATGAGCAGTAAAAATACACACCCACAGGACTCTAGAAATGTGACGTTCTATAATCAATATCAAAACAAACAAACAAAGACGTACTACCATCAAGTCCATGTTGACTCGTGGTAACCCTATAGGACAGGGTACAACTGCTCCTGTAGCTTCCTGAGACTTTCACTCTTTATGAGCATAGAAACCCGGCCTTTCTCCCTCAGAGAGGCTGGTGGTTTCAAAGCGCTGTGCTTTGGTAAGCAAGGGAATGCGAGCCAGGGCTCTTCATGATCAACAGGGGCACCCTAAAATACCATCATGTCATACATAGAAGACTTTATTTTTAGGAACACATCCTCCCCTCCCCAAATTCTCAGATCCTTAAAAGAAAACACGTGAACATGGAAAGAAAGGGATTTGAAGTCCACTACTTTATCTCGCTGTCTCCCTGGAAAGTCACTGTGCTAATCACTGTGTAAATAAAACTCTAAAATTAGATTTGGCATGCTTTCAGAAAAACCAGTTAGTTTTTTAATCTGAGCCTAACCCATGGAATACGGCATCCTTTAAAAGACATATGCATTTTTAATGAAACAAATGTTTCAAAACAAGAAATATTCAGATTCTTTATTTAGAACCAATTTACTTAGCAAATATAATTTCCATGCTGTCTTAACAGCACCAGAAATTCTATAAAATGATTAAAGTAATTTCAAGGAATATTATCTGTTCACTAACACAAATTACTAGTTTATCTTGGTCAATGCCATAAAATATGTTTATTTCTCTTTGTTGTGCTGAAATACTAGGTTAAGCGATAGTTGTTAAATATCACAATATCTTTGCATATACAATATGATTCTACCTGACATGTATTTGTTTTGTGTGAAAATATATGCATATGATATAAAATCACAGACTGTAGAGTTGGAATATCCCTTATGAATTATGTCCGTACCTTGTGGGAAGTTTACTATTCCAAAAGTAAATAAGAATACAGACATTAAATTATTGATGCACTTCATGGAAACATTGGATTATAAAAGAAGCAGTAGTATTCATAGCTTTAACATAGCATTTTACTTGATTATTAACGTAGGATGTGCTAATTATAAAAACTTAGAAAGCAGAGGAAATCACGAAGGGGAAAGGGTTGCACTATTGAAAACCTACACCAAAGGACTTTTTTATGATCAGAATCAATGTTTAAAACCACATGACCTCAATGCCTAAAAACAGAGAAATGTTTCAGTATATCTTCATATAGTTTTTCTTTTTCTCTATTTCCCATGTATTTTTACATAGGTGATACTTTACTTCAGTATTGATAACTTGGTGATTTTAAGTGGCTTGTTTTACACGCATATGAGCACACACACAATGTGCTCTATAAATACCTGGATTTGGTTAATATGGACATTTTCAAACACAGTAGAATAAAGCTTGCTCAGCTTTAGATGATTCATTCTCCCCTCGTCTCCTCTGCCTGACAGCACCCCCGCTTTTCTCAACTCTAATTAGAATGCAGTTGGTCAATCCTGACGACAGAGTATGAAACACTCGGTATTCCTTGAAGCATTATGTGCAAAAAACACCAAATAATGTATAAATAGTTTTTGGCTTATGTATTTTACAGACAGACAGACAATAAAAATATGCACAGACTACACCAAAAAATGTGAACAGAGGAATCTGGGTCTATAACAACAGTAGAGAAACAAACAGACAGACAAAAACCTAATAAAACTGAAGAGCTATTTCACAACAGAACCATAATTAGTCAAAAATATTTTTAAGTATTTCAAAATACTTAGCCTATATCAAATTTTAAACATTAAGACAAGTTTTGCCTATTAAGTTAGTAACAACTTTCAAAACTATTAGCACACAATTTCCATATTTGTATTTTTATGGACTTGTCTAACATTGATCTGAAGGAAAATTCAGGAACAAAAAGTCAATGAATCGCTCCACCTTAAAAAGATGGGTAGAGAAACAAACAGTGCTCAAATACCTATGACCATGACCATGACCATGATCACTGTCCCGATACGCATGCCCATATACCAGACTGATGGGAAAAACAAAACAAACAACAAGAAAAAAAACATGACACTTCACCTCAAAGAATCTATTAATTCTTTCCTTATTTGCACCTCGACAATATGAGGTAAAAGGAGTCCTAATGTCAAGGTCAGCAGTTCTGCTCCTAAAGGTTACAGCCTAAGAAACCCCAAAGGATCATTTCTCTCTGTCCTACATGGTCACTCAATGGCAGTGAGTTGGGTTTGGGTCTGGGTTTTGCTTTCTTTTTTTTTATTATTAGCTGTAAATAACATCATTTTCTTTTTTTTAATCACTTTATTGGGGGCCCACACAACTCTTATCACAGTCCATACATATATCAACTGTATAAAGCCCATTAGTACACTCGTTACCCTCATAATTCTCAAAACATTTGCTCTCCACGACGATGCTTCCTTTTAAAAAAGTCTATTCTGCCACTCTGGCTTTTTTTTTTTTTTTTAGCACATTTCTACATTCATTGCCCTCATCATTCTCAAAACATCTGCTCTCCACTTAAGTTCCTGGTATCACCTCCTCATTTTCCCCTCCCTCCCCGCCCCACCTCCCTGGTGAACCCTTGATAATTTGTAAATCATTATTTTTTCATATCTTACACTGTATGATGTCCCACTTTACCCACTTTTCTGTTGTCCATCCCCCAGGGAGGAGGTTATATATAGACCCTTGTAATCGGTCCCCCCTTTCTACCCCACCCTCCCTTTACCCTCCTGGTATCACCACTCTCACCACTGGTCCTGAGGAGTTTATCTGTCCTGGATTCCCTGTTTCCAGTTCCTATCTGTACCAGTGTACATCCTCTGGTTTAGCCAGACGTTCAAGGTAGAATTGGGATCATAATTGTGTGTGTGTGTGTGTGTGTGTGTGTGTGTGTGTTGGGGGGAGGATTTAGTAACTGCTCCATCACACCCTGACTGGATCGTCTCCTCCCCAAGACCCTTATGTAAGGGGATGTCCAGTGACCTACAAATGAGTTTTGGGTCTCCACTCCACATTCCGCTTTTGCTTTCATTTTGTACAGTTGGTAGTATCATTGAAGTTCAAGTCCATTTCTAAGAAAAAGTAACTTGACAATATGCATTGGTAAAGGGAAGACAATTTTGTTTTAAGGGAAACACTACTGGGGATAAAGAATTAAGGACATTTCCTTTTTGGTTCAAGTAGGATCTGTGGGGGAAAAAACTAAAAACTACCTTGGTTGTCTTTCTCATTAAACCCAAGGACCACCAAGAAAGCTAGCCAAAAAATTGGGTAGGTAGGAATGGTAGGTTAACAAAAAAAAGGGAAACAAACAAACTACATGGAAGAACTAATTAACAAAAGGAAAAATACAATTTTTAAACATAAGTTTGTTTTTATATATGCTTAACCTATGTAGTTAAAAAGATTAAAGGTGACAAGGATTTGATCTTGCTTGGATCCACAAGCAATGGTCATGGAAACAGCAGTCAAGAGATCAAAAGATGAGACAAATTGCCTTGGGTAAAACTGCTAAACAAGATCTCTTTAGAGTATTGAAAAGAGAAAATCTTGCTTTGAGGTACACCTGATCCAAGCTAGTCTATTTTCAATTGTCTCCTAAGCATGTGAAGGTTGGACATTGGATAAGGAAAAGTTGATCCATTTAAATTGTTTTGCTGGAGAAGTCTATGGAAAGTACTGTGGACCACTGAAAGAACAGGTGATTTGTCTTGGAGGAAGCATGGCCAGAGTGCTGCTTAGAGGCAAGGATGGCAAGACGTGGTCTTACCTACTTTGGACATATTGTCAGGTAGGTAAAGTAAGGCCCTCAAGAAGATGGCCTCAAGCCAAAGGAACAATTGTGGAGATGGCACAGGGCCAGGCAGTGTTTCCTTCTGTTGTGCGTAAGGTCACTATGGGCCAGAACTGAAGATGGCACCTAACAATAACATCTAGTTAAAAAGAAAGAAAAATATATGGCAAGTGTCTGCCTATTAAATTAGTAGCATCTTCCCAAAATAGTAGCACACAATTTCCATGAAACTCCTCGACTTGTAAACTCCTATAACTCATGGAATAGGAAAGTTATAAAACCTTTAGAAAAAAAATCAAACATTTGGAATATTTAGGCAAAGCATCTGTATATATAATTGCCATACTCACTTAATTCAGGAATACCATTTGGGTAAATTTATTTTAAGAAGATAATTTCAAAGAAGAAATAAAGTTATATGCATCCACTCACCAAAATAAATTAAATTATAATCAACATAAATGTGTAACAATAAGAAAAGGAAGCTAAAATATACCACATCTACTTAATGGAAAACTCTGTATTCCTTGAAATAGTAAGTATAAGAACAACCAAATAATGTGTAATTTTTTTGTTATAGTTCATTATAAATATGCAGACAGTAAAATTATGTTTGGGATATTACATTATGAATCCATGGTCATTTTCTGTTGATTTAAATAATAATGATGATTCTATCATTTTTAATAGGAAATAACTTTAAAATACAGTAAGAAAATGGTTTGGATCATCTCTGGGAAGCACACTATCATTGTTCACATGATTCTGCATCAAATGTAGACACTACCATCGTTCACATGATTCTGCATCAAGTGTAGACACTATCATTCACGTGATTCTTCATCAAGTGTGGACACTATCATCATTCACGAGATTCTGCATCAAGTGTGGACAGTATCATCATTCACGTGATACAGCATCAAATGTAGACATCATCATTCATGTGATTCTGCATCAAGTGTGGACACTATCATCGTTCACGAGATTCAGCATCAAGTGTAGACATCATCATTCACGTGATTCTGCATTAAGGAGAACTGGCACTTATGGAGGGGTTTTCCCGTTTTCTTTTTTATGAGTTTTATTGGCACATCATCCACTGATCATACAATTCAATAGTTCAATCGTATCAAGAAGAGTTGAAGAATCTTTACCACAATCAATTCTAGAACACTTTCTTCTTCCTTGTACTCATGTTATTCATGTAATATTTTTTCAATTGTGGCAAAAATATACACAACAGAACATCCTCCAATTCAACCACTTTTAGTTGTATAATTCAGTGCCTTCGTTTATACTCTTCATGTGATACAGCCATTATTGACATCCCTCTCTAAATTGGTTCACCTCCATTAAAATGAGCCCAATGCCCCCTAAGCAAAAGCTTTCCCCTTCACCCATGTTAAGCATGGGTCAAGTTTCATTTCTTATTGTTTTAGTAGTTTTCTTGATATAATATTTGAAATGTTTACTAAATTGAATATTGGTATTCATATATTATAGAAACAGTTTCTACCTGAGCTATTGTGGAGATGGTTAAGACCAGGCAGCATCTACTTGCATTGTTTATGAAGTTGCTGAGTTAGGGACTGACAGCAGCTAATAATGACATTTTATAGTACTGCAGACTGTGAAGATAGCAAGAGACATATGCTGGTTGCCTGGGAAGTTTATATTAAACAAAATCCCTTTACAGCCCAGAAGTTCACATAATCTTTGATACTTATTCAAGCTCTTTAATTCTCAGATAAATGTAAATTAATGAAAAGATCTTTATTTTTAAACTTACTGGATAAGTTTAAATGTTTACAATACCTATTTTTGTAAACAGAAAAATGATCACCTTCACAATTTGCCATCTGCATACATAGCTGATGGTAATATTAATAGTGTACATCTTTCAATTCATCATCCTCAACAGGGAATCCAAAGAGAGCCTTAAATTAAAAACAAAAACTAAAGTCTCTATCACAAGTCATCACTGTGACATCATTCAAAATGGAGAAAAGTTTAATATAATCTAAATGTCCATTAGCAAGGTAACCTAACCCATGGGTATTTGCAAACTCTGGTTCATCACACTCATTGCCATTGAGTAGATACAAACTCACAGTGACCTTATAGGATAGGGCAGAACTGCCCCCTGTGAGTTATTGATACTGTAACCCATTCCATCTTTCTTCTGAGGAGAAGCTGATGAAACTGAACTGCTGACCTCGAAGTGAACAGTCCCAATGCATAACCACTCTGCTACCAGGCCTCCTGCGTTGGCTCATAATGACCCTCTATGGGGTGTGAGATTGTAAATCTTTTATTTAATTTTTTTGAGACTGTAAATCTTTACAGTAACAAACAGCCTCTTCTTTTCCCCCTGAAGCATGTGGTGGATTTGAACTCCTGACTTCGTTGTGAGCAGCCCAGCATGTTACCACTAGACCACCAGGCCTCCTGTGTAAAGCTGTAGTATTTATGCATCAAACAATATTACAAAACCACTAAAAGGATATGTGTTGGAATAATTATGCTATCGTTTTAAGTGTACAAGGAAGGTGTATAATGGTACACCCATAGCATGATTACACCTGTTTTTAAAAACACAGTATAAATAAAACAACTTGGAAGTAAACACATTAAAATGTTACAAGTTTCTACTTGGGGAGTGAGATGAATGACTACTTCTTTTTTCCTTTCATTTTGTTCCCCTTTTATTCCCTATCTTCTGACTTACCTTAAAAAGCCCAATTTGTCATTATAATGTTTAAATCATTAAAGCAGCATGAACACTGTTACCAACACTTGAAATATCCAGGCATAAAACGCCTAAGTAGATTTAGCTTGGAGGTGTTTAAAATAAAATTAATATGGTAAATAACCACAAAATATGCTTACACTGGATGCCACGTTTTAACTGCCAAAGCAGTTTTGCACCTTTCAAGCCCTTCCAGCCCATCATGCTGACGTAGATGGGTGAGACCACCCCCAATCCCAAAGATGTGAACACCCCCCTTATGCCCCCCCTGCCCCCGAAGAATGCACTTCAGAGGACAGCACTGAACTGCAGCTCAGGAAGAGGGACACATCTGATCAGAGCATACAGGAGCAAACAAAGAGGGAAGGAGAACAAGTGGAACACATCCTGGCCCACCAAGCCCCAAGGACGATATTCCTGCTCAGAGCAAAGAGAGGACCATAGGGCCGGCCCCAACGCATGACAAGAAGTCCCTCAGTGACCCACAGTGCTACAGGGACATACACACACAAAAAGAACCCGACAGAAATGACAAAACAAAACAAAGGAACGCCTCAGTAGGAAATAAAGCAGAAAATGTTAAAGACTGAAACAACTTTAAAGAGGGAGATGAAATGATGAAGTTGCATGTTTTACCCTCCGTCTGCCATAATTGACTACGATGCTCTCAGTCTGATAACAAGGTGTTCCCCTCCCTAGACTGTGGACAGAGCAGATTCATAGGATGCTTGATTCGTGTGGGGACCCTGCAAATGGATTATAGGCTTCTACTGCAAACACGGTGGTCAGAATGTCAACTCGGATACCATTCCCTCCTTTGGGTTTGGATTTTGTTATTTGCAATCCTTGGATCACACAGGGTCATCTGCTTCTTCCATGTGGACTTAGTTGATACCTCATTGTGATGACCATTTATTTGAAAACAAGCCTTTAATACCTTAGACGATACTCTTTCTGATAATTAGCTCCCCTGTTTGGGGGTCCATACATTTATTGGGCTCCTCACATGTGAGATGCTATAGTGCCAGTAGGGAATGCATAAAAATAAGAGATGATCCCTAAACCCCAATACCGCACAGCCTAGAAGCAGCAAATAAAGAAGTAGACGACACAGCTGACAATCAGAGAGGTGGCGGGGGAATGTGGGATGGGTGGGTCAAACCTGCCCTTAGAGTTAGGATAAATGAGCCTGGTCTTGATGGGTGAGTGGGAGTTCAACAGCAGGAAGAGAGGAGAAAGGTATATATGCAGTACTTTCATCCATCAACGTAGAGCCATTCAAAAGAAGGGCTGACAACACAGAGAGCACTGGATGGAGAGGCAGTGTGAGAGCAGAAAAGTGAGGTCCACCTGCTGTAAGACTACTCAGCTCAAACAGCAGGGCTGGAACTCGGACCTTGTTCAATAAGCCCGAAGCTTTCTCTCTCAATCATAGGGAGAAACAGCAATGAATTTGGACTTCAGAAGACTCCTGGACTCCTAGTTCAGCTCCATCAAGGTCACTCTGCTGATCCTGATTCTCCTCTGAAAAAAGCCTTCCTTCTTCACCAATGGCAAAGAACTTGTGAAATCATGAACACATTACAGTCCTTTGTGAGCAAAGTATGGTTACTACTCTTCTTCTTAGCTTTCACGGAAGCCACGCCTTGATTTGAGAGTTGTGTGGCTTTGAGTATTAATTACCACTGAGTCATTCCCAATTCATGAAGACCTCTTATGGGCAGAGTGGAACTGCTCCATCAAGTTCCCATAGCAGGAACTTTGGGAAGCAAATCCTGCGGGCTGGCATCTGAGTTGCTTGCAACTATAATAAAACGAATTTTGTAGGTCTACCTGATGTGTATACAATTCTGGTTTACTCTGCCAGGGTAGCTGACAAGGGTGGCCACACTTCTTGCTTTTCCCAGGCCAACTCATTATATCCTTCATCCCTGCATAATTCTTAATCATTTTATTGGGGGCTCGTACAGCTCTTATCACAATCCACCCATCCATTCAGTGTCAAGCACATTTGTATATATGTTGCCCTCATCATTCTCAAGACATTTTCTTTCTATGCCTTTTGTATGTCCAAAAGTGTTGAGCTTTGGATGGTTCAAAAATATATGGACACCTCTTGTTGGACCCAATCAAAATATAAATGAAATTTTGTTTTCATAAACACAGTTGCCTATAGCAGGAATGGTACCCACGTTGCACCGAGTTGTTCCTGAATCTAGGTGTTTCTTTGCTCGCTGTTAGTCGCAGAAGCCTGAACCATGAGTCCTATTGGATTCCAGTGTCCTAAATCCATCACTTACAGACGTCCCAGGAAAATCTGCAGTTCACAATGACCCCACAAGTCATTGATTCTCAATGCGTCAAACAGTCTTCTTTAGTCAATGGTTCCTATGGGAGGAGGGCGGGAAGATGCAAACCATCACAATGTACTAGTCTAGACAAGCCTCAATTTGTAATCAGGCATCTCAGTTCCACTTCTGCCTCTTAGACCATGGGCTATGTCTATCATTCATTGAGCATTCTCAAAACAAAAACCCATCCTATCGAGTTGGTCCAACTCATAGTGACCCTATGGACAAGGTGAAATCACCCCAGTGGGTTTCTGAGATTGTAATTCTTTATGAGATTAGAGAGCCTCACTTATCTCCTGGGAAGCTCTAGGTTTCAAACTGCTGAACCTCTGGATAGCAGCCTGATGCATAATCCATTATGCCACCAGGGCTCCATATTCATGTCTCCAAATTCAGTTCCTGAGGAAAATCAATAGCATTGCTCATCAGGTCCTCCAAACCACCCCCGAGTCCCTCGTGAGCCCCCACACCAGTTGTTCTCAGCTCTCCTGGGAAACGGGACCCATGAAGGGAGTGGTCATCTATTGTGTGTTCTGTAAAGCTGCGCTGTGGCACTTTACACATCATACCACACATTGCTCTCACTCACTCACATCGGCCCTGGTTAAGCATGGGGCTTTGTCTCCACTTCCAAACTAGAAAACTGATATTGGGAGAGAGTAAATTGCCCAAGGTCACAATAAAATACATACAGGACCAATATTTTGCCTTCCATCCGTTCCAGCCTCCTTCAGTTCTACCACATTGAAGACCGATTGCTTACGCTGGAGGCTCTCGTGGGGACATAAGAGCAGAATCAGATGACTTGCATTCTGTCTCGGATTCTCATGCCTGTTTTCCTGCTCACTCAAATCGCTATCCTGTTCTTAAGACACGATGGCCCTTCCTGTCTCAGGGGCATTTTGAGGTAACATTTTAGTCTCAAACAGAACCTTGTCCTGATAAAACTCACGTCCGTCAATGTTATCAACCTTCTCGTTCATCCAAATAATGTTTGCATCACAGCCGGCCTCTCTGAGTGCCAGCAAACTCTGCTGGTTCAGAGTTGTCTAAAAAGGTTCCCGCTGTATTTTATCTTTATTCCTCGCAGCAGGCATGTTTATTAAAAACCCAGTCACTGCCAGAAATAAAACTAAATCCAACCCAGACTCCCCTAAATCTATCTTTCCAATAGCTTGAAGTTATATATTCCCAGGCATCTTTTAAATCAAACCAAATAATCATATTTATTAAAAACATATTGTTGTGGAGGATTCAATTCAACCCAGATCAATGAGTATTGAACACCAACAGGGCTCCAGCCACTGTTTCAGAGGTGGGGAAGATGAAGATGAATGAGACATGATTGCAGGCCTCAATAAAAATTGCAGTCAAGTCTAGGAGATAGAAGAGGCAGGGAAGAATAGTCGTATGCTCATGGCATAACCCTGGAATGGCCCATAACACCGAGCACAGAGAGCGCCATTGGTTTTCTCTTTTCTTCTGGACTTCTTGGTTGCCTTCCCTTCTGATTTTTGTCCCAATTTCTTTTCTTTCCTATTTCAGCATCAGACTCAGGGACTGACCCTTAAAATATGTTCGGTAAGTATGTATTTTATTGACCTGACTTACCTTTATCTTAAATTTTAAAATTGACATTCATGAGACACAGAGTACATTTAAGGTGAATTTTGAAGCTTCAACTCTTGGTGGATGATGAAGGGATTAGACACAGGCGTGGAAATAGACAGAGAGAGGATTTTTTAGTTTTGTTTGGCTTTTGAAGAAAAAGATATGGAAAGACATTTGTTCAAAGGAATTCCATTCCACTGGTTTCTCAAACACTGCCAAAGTCCGGCACATATTTAAATCCTGAAAGATCTCAAAGGTCACTCTGTGGGGAAGGGGACATGGGCATTCCAGCTGCCCTCCCTGAAGCCAGGAGCCTCAGACGCAGCTTGTGCTTCCGACCAGGCTCCTGAGAATCACAGGCTCGTGTAGCTGAAGTTGCAGACTACCCACTGCACTCTGGGGATCTCACTTGGTCAGCAGAGCCCGAGCCCCCAGCCTCTGTAGTTCTGAGATTCAGGGTTGTGCTTCATCCTACCTTTACTTCCTCTTCTTCTCCTTTGTCTTTTCTTACCTGGATGTAGGGTTCTGCCAGGAATGAAGCATTCTGCTTGGTCCCCTTTTCCTGCTCGAGCTTAGACTGAAGCCCCGTCAACCCTGAGAGCCTGACATTCTCCTGGCATCAAGCAGGACCTCCAGGAGTTGCTGCTTCATCCCCATGCATCCCCGGATGAACTGCACCAAGGAAAACCAAATACCTCTCGGGCAGTCCAGGGTTGACTCCCTGCCCAAGAATTAGCAGGGGGTGTGCGTGGGGCGGTGCTTCCAGCTCCCTACCCGGAGATCCTGATTAAGTGAATTACAAGCGTGGTCCAGTAATCTGCATCTTTTAATAATCAACCCAAGGGATTTTGAGAAGCAGTCAGGTTTCAAAGTCACAATTCCTGCCACCTATTGCTGTGCCTATGCGAGGCCCTTTCCAAGGATCAGACCCACCCATCTGTATGCCTGCTCAACATCCTAGAGCATCGCGTGGAATAGACCACCCTGGAACTGGACCCCACCGGACTGTGGCTCAGTAAATGCAGAGTACTGAGCCTAAGCTGGTCAGATGTTGCCTGGACCCATGGTAGCCTGGCATTCCATCATGCTCCCATGGCTCGGTGCTGAGTTACGTCTTCCTTAGAACTCTCCTGGGTTCCAAATGCCCTGCCTGGGTGCCCAAATGCCCTGCCTGGGTCCCCAAGGTCTCACCATGATCCCCCTGCCACCCACCAAAGTACATGCATGACATCTTCTAAAGCCAGGCCGACAAAAACACAGTTGACACTCAGAGGACAGTGAAATGCCCTGCTGTCCTCTTTCAAGTGTAAAAAAACATAATGTGTTTATGTCCCTGTCACAGTACCCATCACCCAGTAGATCTTAAATAAGTGTGTTTGGGATCTCAATCTAGAGGAGACAGGCACAATCTCAATGGATCTCTCTAATGTCCAAAGCAGGGGTCCTCAAACTTTTTTAAAAAGGGGGCCAGTTCACTGTCCCTCAGACCCATTGGAGGGCCAGACCATAGTAAAAAAAAAACTATGAACAAATTCCAACGCACACTGCACATATCTTATTTTGAAGTAAAAAACAAAACGGGGCAAAAGGCTGGATAAATGTCCTCGGTGGGCCGCATGTGGCCCGTGGGCCGTAGTTTGAGGACCCCTGGCCCAAAGTCATGGGGGCATTACCATGATCATTGTTTGCAGACATTGCCATTGCCATAGAGTCCACTGACCCATGGCAACCCAATTGGTGTCAGAGTAGAACTGTGTTCCTCAGGGTCCCCAGGGGCTGATTTGGTGGACACAGTTCTCCAAATCTTTCTTCTGAGGCACCTCTGGATAGACTCAAACTACCTACCTGAGGCCTCCCGAGGTGTTCAATAATTGTACTAGTCACTAGTAGTGAGGCTTATGTCCTGTGCCCAGCGTCATTTTGACTGCTATATGAATCGGTTTGTTTAAGCCCCTAACTCTCCCAGGCAAGTACTATTGTTATTCCAGTCGATGAGGACATGGAGGCCTAGAGGGGTCAAACAATTTACCCAAAGTCACAGAGCAACTGAGTAATGGAACCCAGATTTCAATCCAGAGCGTTTGAATTCCAGACTGCCTGCTTCACCACATTCCTGGGCGGTCCTCCAAGGTCAAGTCCCCCTCCAAATCAAGAGGCACCTGCTCTTGGCTTGCCCACCTGCCCATGTCACAGCCTAGAGGGAAATGCTTCCAAAATAATTGCTCTGGGCTCTTGGAAAATATTGTCGTTTCTTCATGATGACAGACGCCCTCAGGTGCTAGGAACAACTTCCATAACCTTGAAATGACAGGGCTGAATTTAATATTGTGAGAAGGAGCCGTCTGCGAGGGACCACGGAGCTCGTTCTGCCTTCCAAAGGGGAGAAAAGCAGATGCTGATTTTCTGAGAGAAGCACTCCTGCGATAAACCCAGTACAAAATGTTTCCAGGGCTCAGCGGGAAAGAAGCTGCCACCACCCCCTCAATTTTCTCTCCAATAAAATAAAAGAAAAAGAAACAGTGTACAATGGGAAGGCTTCTTTCCCTAACCCTAAGGAACCTAGCTGAAAAACACCGGAAGTTTTAGCAAGAATCTTGCTCAAACAATAGGAAAATCCAATGACACATGTTTTCTTAATGTTTACTTGAATTAACAAAGTCCAAGTTCCTGACCCTGGAGCTCCACTTTTGTTTATAGTAGTGGTTCTCGACTTCCCTCGTGCCCTAACCCTTTCATACAGTTCCTCATGTGGTGGTGACTCCCCAACCATAAAGCTATTTCTTTGCTACTTCATATCTGTAATTTTGCTACTGTTCTGAATCAGGCAACCCGTGAAATGGTTGTTCGACCCCCAAAGGGGTCATGACCCACAGGTTGAGAACCACTGGTTTATGAAAACAATCGGGTGCCAAACATTTGAATACATTATACAGTGTTCTCCTGTCCTGGCACGTGAACTCCCATTTCTGCCAAATGAGCTCGTGTGGGCTGTCCAGCACCCCGCTTGCCCTGCCCTGACCCAGCACCAGCCCCTGCGCCTGCAGGCTGTCCAGATGGGCTCTATTTGCTCATAAAAGAAACAGATGACCCAAGCTTATGTAGCGCCATCCCAAGATCCTATACCTTTCTCCCACCCAGAGAACGTCTTCTCCAAGGGCTGGCCTCGTCTTCACACGCAATGGACCCCGCTGTTGTGTGCTATGGAGGCAATTCCAAGCCAGAACCACCGCACAGGGCAGAGTAGAATCACCCCCATAGGCCTTCGCAAGCTGTCTTCCATATAGAAGCCGATTGCCAAGATGGGTTTGAAGAGCCAACTTTTCTGTTATCAGGAAGCACTTAACCTCTTCTCCTCCAGAGCTCCTTAAGGGAACATCACAACGGTCACACTGCCCGGGTCATGCTGACTTCTGACTAAACAATATCAATGCAAACAAGTGGGTTGTTTACTTTCCTGCTGGTCACTGAGGAAAAGAAGTATTGAATTTATCCTTTTTCTCCTTGCTTTCCCCCAAGCAGCATACCCCACTGAGCAGTTGGTTGTTTTATTGTCCCATTAATGGGTTTAAAAACAACAAGAACAAGACAAAACAAAATTGGACTCAAACTAGTAACAGGATGTGCCCAAGATTACAGAACCAGTAAGTGAAAGCAGGGCCGAAGGCCAGTTTGGCTGTCACCAAAGCCCACTGCCCACCAAAGATGGAATGGCTGACTGAATCCTTTCTGGAAGCCAGTGCAGCATAAGGAGGACCCAAAACAGGACCCGACCTCTTAGGAAGGAGATGCTTTGTCCTCAGAATATCCTTGCGCAAGAGAACCCCTTGGGGGACAAAGTCAGGAGACACGTGCACTTGCAGTTTGTTAATGCAATGCTAAAGAGAAGATGTAAGAGCCAGGAGGTGCGGTGAAGCCAGGCACAAGCTACTGTAGGGGACTCCAATTCCCTTTCCTGCCCAGCTGCACCGTCTCTGCGGTACACTCTACAGTAAGCGGTCTTTTCTCCTCTAAGACATACGGTTACACACATGCGCGCGCACACACACGCACGCTCGCACACACAGCAGTTGCTATGGGAACCATCCCGGAGAACTTCCTGTCTTTTATTCTATTAAAATTTCCACCTCACTCTGTCTTGAAGTGGAATCCACTTGTATTCACAAGAGGACAGCGAGAAGGTTCCCCTGATGGGCTTCACTGGCGAGGAGCAGGCGTGTGACCCTCTTCAGAGAGATGCGCAGCACGCCGCCAATCTTCGCATTAGTCCTGGTGAAGGCGCTGGCGCGAGCGCTGCAGAGGCAGTGGGCGCAGCTGTTCTCCTGGGTGGTGGGGCAGGACGAGCTGGGCCTTTATGGCACTCAACTCGGTGACCCTTCTAGGAGTCGCTTACCCTTCCTGTGTCTGAGCAGCCATCTGTGGCCGGTCATTGGGGGGCGCAGGAACTCAGGCTGTAGGATTGTTCTCGGGGGCCCGTGCAAGTTTACCTTCCATGATCAGTGGGGGCCTAAACTTGCCCAGGCTTGCAAATAGATCTTGTAAATACAATTGCAAGGAGCCACTAAACTTAAGGCAACCAACCTCTGAGGCGTCCATTGCCGAGCTGACGTGGGACATGGCAAGTTCGCAGAGAGAACAGTGCGAGTGGATGCGCGGGTGCTGGTCATTCCGCCTTTCGGGTGAACGGATGCCAGGTGGCCTGAGAGCACTTTGCCTTGCCAACATTCACTGCCTGCGTGATCCAGCAAATGGCCTAGACTCTTGGGGCCACAAAGTTCTTATCTGGAAAACAGGTCCAGTAAGGGTCACGGTGTAAAACAGATAATAAGATAAGTGAAAGATAACCTTCAGGAGCTTGCTAACTAACTGTAAAATGCGCGTGTCTGTTGTGTTTCCCATAGTTGTCCAGGCTAAACAGCGCCCTCTTGCACCATAGCAGGGGGACTGGGATGGAAGAAGGGAGGAACGAGGCTTAACCCAACCTATTCCTAGTGTCCATCTTGACTAGAGTAGACCTGCTCTTTAGGATTTCGAAGGCTGTACATCTTTATGGAGGCAGGCTGCCTCATCTTGCTCCTTTGGAGCAGCTGGTAGTTTCAAACCTCCAACCTTTTGGTTAGCAACCCACCACTCAATTCACCTTGCTACAGCTATATCAGATCTTTCTATAGGCAAGAGATATTCCCCCACAGAAGGGTCATAAGGAAGGGATGATCAACCAAGATCTAGTATAGCACCAGTGAATCACACATTGTTTCTCTAGTTTGTGAATGCTTCCCCGACTCCACTACCATGACCCAGTTCTACCTTACAAATCTGGCTAGACTGGAGAACACACATGGGTACAGCTAAGAGTTCTTGACACATGGGATTCAGGACAGATAAACCCCACAGGAACAGTAGTGGGAATAGCAATATCATAAGGGGGAGGGAAGAGCTTGGAAGGGAAAAGGGGGAGAAAGGGAGAATCCATCACAAGGTTGGACATATAGCTCCTCCCTCCCCCAAAGGGGACGAATAACAGAAATGTGGATGAAGGGAGACAACGCACAGTGTAAGATATGAAATAATAACAATATATAATTGATCAAGAGGGTGAGAGGGTGGGGGTTGGGAAGAGGAGCCTGTACCAAGGGCTCAAGTAGAAAGAAAATGTTTTGGAAATGATGATGGCAACATATGGACAAGTGTGCTGGATACATTTGATGGATGAGATGTTATAAGAGCTGTAAGAGTCCCCAGTTAAATGATTTGAAAAAGAAAGAAAGAAAAAGAATGCTGCCATTGAGTCGGTTGCAATTCAGGACAGCCCTGGTGCTACAAGGAGCCCCACCATGGGGTTTCTCGCTATGGTCTTCCAGCAGGAGGTCACCAGACCTTTCTTCTAAGGCACTGGGGTGGGGATAGGTAGGTTCTGAGCACCACCTTCGTGTTAATCAATGAGGGGGTAAATTTGATCCCTAGAGAATTAGACAGCCCGTATCAGCTCATTAAAGCAGGATCGACACCTTGCAGTAGCTACTGCCCTGTATCTGAAAATAAAGTGCTTAGGTTTAATTGGGGGAAAAAACATGACATGGAATGAGATGCTCAAAAAAAAATGAGATGCTCCTAGGCCTTTCTGGGCTAGACAGTTTTCTTTAATCATTTTATTGGGGCTCATACAACTCTTATCACAATCCACACATACATCAATTGAGCAAAGCACACATACATTCGTTACCCTCATCATTCTCAAAACTCTTGCTTTCCGCATGGGCTCCTGGGGTCAGCTCCTCATTTTTCTTTACACCCCCCTCCCCTCCCTGGTCCCCCCTCCCTCATGAACCCTTGATAATTTATAAATTATTATTTTATCATATCTTACACTGCCTGGCGTCTCCCTTCACCCACTTTTCTGTTGCCCTCCTGCCAGGGAAAAGGTTATATGTAGATCCTTGTAGTCCATTCCCTCCTTTTACGCCCCATTCCCTCTTCCCTCCTGGTATCACCACTCACAAGTTTTTAACACAGCCCTGAAAATAGGTGCAAGAGTGACCCAATGTCTTAGCCTAGTTGGGAGCGGTGGCCTCCCAGAGAGCAGGAACCCTGGCAAGTTAAAGAGAGAAGGAAGCTATGCACAACCCTTAGCATAGCGCCGAGAGTCGAGGGTCTAGTCGTAAATAATTGCAATAGTTCTAACCAAAACTGAACCTGATTATTTTCTAGGCTTTATATCCTGGCCTGCCTCCATCGGGCATAGCTGCTGTCAGGTAATATGACTACAATGAATGCTATGAAGGAACTGTGAGGGAGCTGGTGACGAATATTAAATGAACAGTAGGGGAGAATAGTAAACAAACAGCATTTCTCATTTCCTCTCAGAAGAAAACATGAAGACAGTGTGTATGTGCATGCATATACGAGGCCTTTGGGAGGACTCCAGTTCCAGTCACAACAGTGCTTAGAGCCACTCCGTCCTGAGAGCCCACTGTGTGCAGTACACGCTTGACATCCAAATCCTGTGTTCCTTCACTGCCTCAGGCCCGGAGAGGTTTGGTTCCTCTCTCCATTTCACCATTCAGAGTGAGTCAGTGGTTGGGAATGGGAAGAAACTTCAAGCTGTGACCTTTTGGAGGCCAATACCAGGCCTTTCTTCTGAGGCACCCATTCGTGGATTCAGGTCTCCCTACTCTTCTTGTTAGCAGCCAAGCAACTTAACTGTTTAGACCACCTGGGGAGCTCCTGCCTGAGCCCTGTGAATCTGCCTTGAGCACAGTACAACGCCTCGCCACGCACAGGGACTGGGACTGGGGAGCATGAATCACTTTAGAAGGCATCGTCTCAATGTTGCTCATGTAAATAACATTGTACAACTCTCTGGGAGCTGATAGGAAACATGATATCTTTACGAGGACACGGGGTTGACAGAATCATCATTGAGTCTCCACCTCAATTCTCCAGATATCGTTCAACCAGCTGCTCAAATGTACCCAGACATCTTGGTCGCTGACTCCGGGTACCTAGCACATGTCAAAGGCATCTCAGGGACCCCACTGAGAAAGAACTCTTCTGTTGACCAAAGGTGAAAATCCACCAAAAACCCCAAGGGGAGAAGATGTGGCAGGTAGTTCATGAAGCGTCAAGCCCTCTGGAACATTCTACTCCACCAGTAGGGTTGCTGTAATTCGGAATGGACTCAATAGAAGTGGGGGCCTGTGCTTGGGTTTAACAATCACAATACAGCACACTGGATGCTTCAAGAGAGAAAGAGGAGATGATGGCTCATTTCTTATCCTCGAGGCGTTCAGATTGCAATGGGAGAGAAACCGTCATGATCTCAAAAAGTTGTATTAAAATATAATGCATCGTTACATCAAATTACGATTAGTGTCTTCTAAGGATGTGTCTATGTGTATTAAGGGGCTTCAGAAAGATCGGGAAAAATGGAGTAGAAAGCTAACGGGATTTTTCCACAAACTTTTTAAAACTTCCTTGTATGTCCATATGCATGTATGTACAAAAATGTGATATTTTATGATAGTGTATGTATACAAATATGTGTGTGTAATATCATCATAGTATACAATATTAAAAGTGCTAAGGTTGCTCGGAGCATGGAGGAACTAATTTCCAGGAGAGAGGTCAAAAGGGTAGTGAATGCTGGTAGAAGGAAGGAAGGGGAAGAATTGAAGTACAAGTTAACTCTGAATTCAGAGCCTCTCAAATAAGCAAAGAAAGTCCAGATTGCTTGGAATGCCTTGGAATTGCTTACAGTATTGCCTGTATCTTTTCACAGCCTAGAGTGATAGAAATAGTGCTAAGTACCGGGGGCACAGCGGTGACCAAACCAGCAAGTCCCTGCACTTACAGAGCTTGCCTTCGACTCAGAGAAGACAGGAAATACACAAATACACTTACTCGTTGTCACCCACTTATGCACATGAATGAAAGGGACGGGGATGGGGACCAGGCTAGGTTGGACGTTACATAGTTTCCTGTCCTCTTGAAGAGATATAAAAGTGTAAGGGAGGCATTCAACCTGTCAATCAGGTCACAGCCTGCTGGTGCCTCCTTGTGGGTGTGGCCTTCTCATAAAGAGGGACCTGGGAACCTCCCCTTCTCACTCTCTGCCTTCTCCTTCCCGCTGGTGAGTGGCTCTGGGACCGGCCACAGTCCTGGAGAGGTGGCCACTGCCATGGGATCCAGGGGACTTTGCGTCCACCGGCTTGTGATCTTCCCGCACTCTGCGTCATTGCATGTGGCTGCGTGAGTCTGCACTAGGACTTATGGATTAGTCACAGACTTGTGGACCTGAGTTGGACCAGGCTGGAATGTTTTATTGATACATAATCACTTCTTGATATAAAGCTCTTTCTTACACATCTATGAATGTCACTGAACTTGCTTCTCTAGTCAACCTGGCCCAACAGGAGCAGAATTATGATATTTTATAAAGATGGGATATAGAAGGCCTCTTACTCTCTTTTAAAGAGGAGCCACTGTGTAGCCATGAATACCTCCACTCTTTTATCCAGATTATCCAGATCCCTGACTCCTTCAGGGTGAGGGACACAGACCCACCAGCGCCTCTCTCTGGGCCCAGCTTGACTAAGCCATCAGACAGACCTTAAAAGTCCAGCTTCCCAGAAAGCATTGCACTTTGTTCCTTTTTCGAATTAGGTCTAACTCACCTAAGTTAAAATATTTATAGCAAGATCATCCTGGCTGTTAAGCAAATCACATTAAAAGACCTGATATTTCTAATTCGTGACTGGATTAGTTTTAATTAGAATGTTCTTTCGGTCTTGGAAAGATAAATGCAGGACACAGTATCAGAAAATCGGTTTTGCCCCTGAGATCCTTGAAAGATAAATCTACTTGAGAAATTTCCAGTCTTTTTTTGAATGTAATAAAAAATTGGGACATTATTTAAATTATTTTAGGCCCCTGAAATCTATAATATTTAGTGGTATATTTCTGAGCCAAAGATTCATATGCAGTCTTAAGTTATCTTCACAAACTGGAATCCTGGCCTCTGGTCACTGATAAACTTAATGTTCTTTAAGAAATAGAACTGTTTCCTTACTAACTAGTTCATTGAGCACAACATTTTTGTTTTTTAAGATACCTATGAGAAGGCTTCAAAGAGTTCATGGGATAGTTCCATTATCTTTGAACTCAACTTTAAAAAAAAATAACTTTAAAAAATCTGACCCTCTATAAATATCTTAAAAACTCTAAATTATTCATTAATTAGCCAAAAGATAGGAAAAACATTTTGTTCAAAATTTTAGCATATCTGAATATTTCAAACCAGAATATTCTATAGTTTCCCAACACTAGCATTTGATAATGTGTTTCATGCTAAACTGTGAAGAATCAAGGGTAAGTAACCGAGAGGAATTATTGAAATCCAAATGAAGGCTGAGCATGATAGTGGGACAAGAGGAAAATAAAAGGAAATAGAGGAAAGAACTAGGAGGCAAAGGGCATTTATAGAGGTCTAAATACAGGCATGCCCATATGTAAATATATTGATATATGAGGATGGAGAAATAGATCTGTGTGCATATTTTATAGGTTTTGTTATTAAGGTAGCAGATGGACATTGGGCCTCCACTCAAGTATTCCCTCGATGCAAGAATACTTTGTTCTATTAAACTGGCATTCCCTGATGCTCACCTTCCCGACACAATCGCTGAAGACAAAGTGGGTGAATAGGTAAATGTGGTAAAGAAAGCTGATTGTACTCGGCTATCAAAAGAGATAGCATCTGGGGTCTTAAAGGTTTGAAGGTAAACAAGCAGCCATCTAGCTCAGAAGCAACAAAGCCCACATGGAAGAAGCACACCAGCCTGTGTGATCAAGAGATGTCAATGGGATCAGGTATCAGGCATCAAAGAACAAAAAATCAAATCATTCTGAAAGAGGGGGTGTGCAGATTGGGGACCCAAGACCCATCTGTAAGCAACTGGACATCCCCTTACAGAGGGGTTGCCAGGAGGAGATGAGCCAGTCAGGGTGCAGGGTAGCAACAATGAAACATATAACTTTCCTCTAGTTCTTAAATACTTCCTCCCCTCCATTATCATGATCCCAATTCTACCTTACAAATCTGGCTAGACCAGAGGATGGACACTGGAACAGATAGGAACTGGAAACACAGGAAATCCAGGACAGATGATCCCTTCAGGACCAGTGGTAAGAGTGGTGATACCAGGAGGGTGGAGGGAGGATGGGGTGGAAAGGGGGGACTGATTACAAGGATCTACATATAACCTCCTGCCTCAGGGATGGACAACAGAAAAGTGGGTGAAGGGAGACGTCGAACAGAGTAACATATGACAAAATAATAATTTGTAAACTATCAAGGGTTCGTGAGGGAGGGACCAGCAGGGAGGGAGGGGGAAAATGAGGAGCTGATGCCAAGGACCCAAGTAGAAAGCAAATGTTTTGAGAATGATGATGGCAGCAAATGCACAAATGCGCTCGACACGATGGATGGATGGATGGATGGATGGATGGATGGATGGATGGATGGATGGATGGATTGTGATAAGAGTTGTACGAGTCCCCGATAAAATGATTTTTTTTAACTGTGAGGAATCACAGTTATATTTGTTTTTTATTACTTTAAAATGTTTTAGGTATCAGAGAGATGACTAACATCATTTTTTCTAGTATGAAAATGTTGTACTTTGCAATAATAAAATGATGTCAATAATGAGACAGCCAGAATCTAATTTGTCCTGGAAAAGCAGAGACACAGCTGCCATTTAAAGAGTGGCCTTTGTAACAAAGCTGACAACAGCTAAACATTGTTTTACTCATACTGGCTTCAACCCATGCTCTGTGTTTTGGCAAGTGTGTGCTTCTTGAGTTTAGAAAGACAAGGTCTCAAAAACTGAATTTTAAAGGAATTGAACTATTTACTCCAAAGAGCTATCACGTACTGACAGCTGACTCTCTGGAATGTGCTGGATGCCTTTGCTAGTACCGTCCATGATTTCATCTGGCCTCACAGCAACTCTGAGAGGTGAGCATCATTGCCAGGGAGGTTACATGACCTACTGAGGGCCTGGCGGAAGGGAGAGTGGAATGTAGGAAGTGTGAACTCAAAGCCAGAGGGCACAGCAGGAGCGCCGGGAGTGCTGTCCCACTTTCCTTCTGGGAACATGTGGAGCCAACATAGTTGTGGTCCTTCTCTCATTCTGATTCTCTACCTACCTGCTAGGATTTTCAAATATGTGACCCAAGGTGAGTTTCCCACTCTACAACCCTCATGGGGGCATTTAATTCAAGACTCACTGAGCATCTGCTCCGGATCAGACGGCACGGTAGAGAACGGGGCTAAGAGGCTCCCCTGTCCTCACAAAACTCCCACTCAAACAGGGTGATACAGGGAGCTGATCCAACAAAGCATATGACAGCTTATCAACAGGTAGAATGTGAAAACACAGGCATTGTGTAATGGGGTACATGGGAGGAGTATAATGTACCCAGTTCCTTCCAGAAGGAGCCATTTATTAACAGTTATATTTAATGGAGCTGATGGAGCAAAATGAAGACATGCATAAAGGCATCAAACCAGTGCAAGTGGCTGAGGAGCAGAAAATCAGCTCAGGGCTCAACACCTTGAGTATGAAAGGAGGTGGAGAGGGACAGAAGGCTGCAAAGTGGCTCAGAATCACGTCGCCTCAGGCTTACATGGAAGCTAAGAAGTGGACTTCAGTAGACATCTCAAGCCTTCGAAAGATGAGTGGACAGGATGATGCAATGGGGTTGTGTTCTGAGGAGTGATTCCCACAGCACTTGACCAGAGACAGAGAGTCAACAAAAAGTCAATTCACAATCAATGGGCCAAGGGCATGGGCAAGACAGGAAAAAGCACCAATTAAGATAACACAAAGAAACATATTTGACAGCCACACTGGGGAACGAGTCCATCTTAATCACAACATCATGCATTGCATGAAACACAGACCTACCTTTCATTTAAGAGAAGAGCTCAAAACGAGGACTCTCTAGTGAAAACGAATGGAGCCCCAGAGGAGCAACGTTTAGCATCAGGGGTTCTGCAGGAGCAAAGACCCGGTGCTCTGCTCCCACAAAGCTTCCAGCTTAGGAAGCCCCCAGGGACAGCTCTACTCTGTCCTCTAGGCCTGCTCTGTGTCAGAACCGGCTAAGAAACACACCACAGCAGAGCTGGAGTGTCTGTTGAAATGAGCTAAAAAAAAGGTATGCAGCCATTGTGGAAAACAAATTGTCAGGACAAGAAAAAAAATTGTTTAACATTCACCCATTCATTCCACTTTTAGATGATTAATCCAAAGGAATATTTTGGAAGCCATGAAATACATTTTATCCAAAAAAAGAAATACATTTTATGCACAAAAATGTTCAGCGTGACATGTTTAGATGAGGGTGAAAGATCGGACAGAGAGCTCCGCTGATGGTAGCGACATGTCTTACTGTGGTACGTCTATTCAAGGAGTTCTGCTGATGCTCTGGCTGTGCACAGCTACGGCGATGCTTTTCCACAGGAGAAATGCGCACCAAATTACGGCAGCTGAAAGAGATGATGCAGCAAGCAGATTATGCAATGTGATGACCATTAGGCTTTTAAAGGGGGGGGGGACGCAATTGGTTTTCTAGGCTGGACTCCTCCCAGAGCAAAGTGTTAAGTCTTTCTTCAGAGGAGCGCAGAATGGGTTCAACCCATTCACCTTTCCCTTAGCAGGCAAGCACTTAACCAGCATGCCACCCCGTCTTCCAAAAATTACATATCAAACTAGAAACAGGAAGGTGTGTCACATGATCATGCCTGGTGTTCCTTTTTGGCCTCGAGAGTAACGCCCATTATTTTTACTTTTTTTCTATGTTTCTATAAAAATCAAAGTTCCTTAGTAAGCATACACTTGTGTGTGTTAAAAATACAGTATTTAAATGTCTCCTTGAGTTCTTCAAGCATCTTCTCTGCAAACTCAGATTAAAAGGGTAAAAAAGGAAAGGAAAGCAAACACCCGATCATGCACATCTACCAGACAGACAGCAGTACTTAGGACAAACAAACAAACAAACACTTTCAGGTTCACACAGGTTAGCTGGTCCCCTGAGCTTGATGAGTTTTATGAATCCTGGCTGCAGTAGGAGGAGTTATCTGGTTATCGTTCTGTTTCTCTAAAATCCATTTATATTTTCTGTACTGCTTGGTGTTGGTCATGAGCCTCCATTTAGGATCTACTTAAAACATCATTAAACACAGTTCCGTCCTTCTTTGTCATCATTAAGGTAGACATGAAGCCAGTCAGGAATTCTCCACCCAAGGGGCCCTGGGACACAATGCCAAACAAGGACACGGGGCCATTTATCATTTAACTTTGCCTTCTTCCAAGGGCATTTTCAATATGCATGCTGATTTTCATCTTCGGAAGGTTTGAACGAATTTTAAAACTAAATTATCAGGATGCACTAGGTGGGCCAATTATCTAAGGCCAGGCACTGAGTGCCGCCATGATCTTTTTTGCCACATAATGGGTAATTCAACTTAGAAGCCAGCAGTGGGATGCTGCGACTCATTCAATCGCATGCTGCTTGATAGGTAGGAAGCCAATTCTATCAATGTTTTTGCTTTTCTCTTTTAATATTTGTTTCATTTATTCATGAATTCTAAATCCAAGCATATCTTACAATTTCCCATCCTTTGCTCTCCTGAGTTTTTAACTTAAGCTGTTTATGTGGGAGTGGTAGAGATTTTCCATCTTGTTGACATCTTTCTTCTTGTGAAAGTTTCTCTTTATTTCTTTCCCTTTTTTTTTTTTTGGCAAGCTGCCTGTCTTTCCAGGAGTCAGTCGGTAGACTTACTGTAAAATGTCCTAGTCAGAGCTGGGGCTCCAACTAGTTTCTGAGCTTCTAATACCCTCAGATTTTCTGGAAGGGACTTGTGATTCTTTCTCCTCTGGGTAGAGTGCATTGAGGACAAAGAAAATATCTACTCAGCTACCAACAGTCCTGAGATAGTAGTAAAGGCTGAAACCCATTAATTAGAAAATGTGTTAAAATAAAAAAGAGCCTGGGTTCTGCCATGCTAGCTCAGTTCAAGTCCCTGCACCAGAACTTATGCCTCTGTGTGTTGTGGTCAAGTTGCTTAAGCTTTCCATGTGCTGGTGGCTATTTTTGTAAATGAGGATAATAATGCTTGACTTACAGAGCTAGCATGAGGCTTTACAGAATACAGGTTCCCCCACTATCTTAAAGTAAGAACATTCCGTAAGCCAAAATGGCATCCAGTGAAGAAGAAATACCATTAACTTATTACATGTGATTCAATTTTGAGCCATCTCAGACCCCCCAAAATACCTACCAAATTACACTAAATGACACCTACGACCTACAGTAACACTCACGCTGAGTGCTCACAGGCGCAGTCGAAGGCGTCGGTGGCTTGAAGCTGAGTGCAGTTCTTCCAGAAGGAGCTTGGCGTCCCCACTCTGACTGCTCGGGTGCGCTATGCCTTTTAATGGCTCGCTGCAAAAATAAGTGTTAAAAGCCCACTTTTCTTTCCACTTCTTTTTGTGAAGAAGAAAATTGTCTTTGGAGTGCTTGCCGTGAACCAAAAGAGACATATTAGAGACTTACAGTGAACTTTCAAAAAGTGGGGGATCTCTAGGGGATTGGTGGTGGTGGTGGTGGTTGTCACGTGGTATCAAGTAGCGGCCCTGTGCACTACAAAATGAAGCCCTGACCAGCCCCGCGCCATCCTCACAGTTGTTCCTGTGTTGGATCCATTGTTGAAGCCCCTGTGCCAACCATCTAGGCAAGAGGCTTCTTCTGTTTTAAAGGAAAGAGATTAAAAAAAGCTAGGAGGCAAAAGACATCTATAGAGGTATACATACAGGCATGTACATATATAAATATATTTATATATAGCAATAAGGACATAGGTCTATATACATATATATTTATATGTTAAGTATAAAGGTAGCAGACGGACATGGGGTCTCTACTCAAGTACTCCCTCAAAACAAGAACACTTTGTTCTAATAACGTGGCATTCTGTGATGCTCACCTTCCTGAAATGATCACTGAAGACAAGATGGGTGCATAAGCAAATATGGTGAAGAAAGGTGATAGTGCCCAACTATTAAAAGACATAGCATATGGGGTCTTAAAGACTTGAAGATAAGAAAAGGGACATCTAGCTGAGAACTGACAAAGCCCATATGAAAGAAGCACACCAGTCCATGTGATCAGAAGGTGTTGACAGGATCAGGCATCAGACAACCCAAAACAAACAATCGTATCGATGCGAATGAGTGGGGAGACCCAAAGACCATCTGTGGACAATTGGACATCCCTCACAGAAGGGTCACAAGGAAGATACAAGTCAGCCAGAGTGCAGTTCTTTAAAGCTTCCTCTTCCCCACTATCATGACCCCAGTTCTATCTTACAAATCTGGCTAGAATAGAGCATGTACACTGATACAAATAAGGGCTCTCAACACACAGAATCCAAGACAGATAACCCCTCAGGAACAGTAATGGGAGTAGTGATACAATGAGAGTAGGGGGAAGGTGGGAGAGGAAAGGGGGAACTGACCACAATGATCAACAGCTAGCTCACCCCACCCCCTCAGGGGGACAAACAAAAGAAACATGGATGAAGGGAGACTCAAACAGTATAAGATATGAAAATAATAATAATTTACAATTTAACAAAGGGTCACAAGGGTGGGAGGTTGGGGGATGGAGAGAAAAAAAGAGGAGCTGATACCAAGAACACAAGTAGAAAGAAAATGTTTTGAGAATGATGATGGCAACACATGTCAAATGTGCTGGATATAATGGATGGGTGTAGGGGTTGTAGTAAGAGTTGTACAAGTCCCCGATAAAATGATTTTTACAAAAAGAAAATAATGATAGCAACATAGGTATGGGCTTGAGACAATGGATTTAGGGTTGTTATAAACACTATAATACTAAGAGCCCCAATAAAATGATTTTAAAGTGTTTTCTAAGTTCCAGATACACAGCTGGCAGTTTAAACTGACAGTATGGAGTTACAGAGTTCGCGCTCTGCCTCCTAGTTAGGTAAGTAGCATGCGGAGGCCTTCAGCATTTGCAAACAACCATGTAGGATATAACCATTGGTTTCCATTTGTCAGGAGTGAAAGAGAACATAGGAAACTGAAGTCTCAAAGAACTAGTCGATAGGACTGAGACCACTTGCATCCTGGACTCATCAGTTCTGAGACCAGAGCTCGATGGTGCCTGGCTACCACCGTTAGCCTTGCCGTTCCCAGCAGGACTTCAGGACTCGAACCTTGGTAGAAGGGGAGGAAAATGAAGACCAGAATCCACATTCTTCAAAAGTCCAAATTTTTCAAAAGGTAGCCTTCAAAAGACCAATGGAAACTAAACGACTCCCTGAGACTATCATACTGGGATACTCTTTAAATCTTGAAACCAAAAGTCTCCCCAGAGGCCACTGTTAGTGAACCAACAGAGCAGCACACAAAATGAGTATAGTCCCTATTTTAAAAATCTGCAAAAGCACTATAAGACCAGAAGATCAACAATTACTCTAGAGTGAAGTTAAGAAGACAAGGGGCAAGAAAATTAGAGTGCCGCAAACAGAACAAATAAAATCCCATGAAAGAGAATGTTGACTCACTGGGTAAAATCTAACTCATGGCACTGAATAACTTGTACAGAAATTGCTGGATAGATATCTAATTTGCTACATACATTTTCACCAAAACAAAAACACAATAAAGTATTATTTTTTTAAACTGGCATTACTCGATTGTTCCAATTTAGTAAGATGCCCCAGTGCAACATTGACTCTCATTGACCCTTCCCCTTTTTAGTGACAGTGCCATTCAACCGTGATGACTCCTAAGGAACCCTGGTGGCTTCGCAGTTACAAGTTAAATGGCTAACCACAAGATCAACAGTTCTAAACTACTAGCCACTCCATGGAAGAAAGATTAAGCTTTCTACTCCAGTAAAGAGTTATCATCTCAGAAACCCACAGGGGCAGTTCTACCCTGTCCTATAGGGTTGCTATGCGTTAAAATCAGTGATATGCCAGGGAGTTTGAAGGGCCACTCTCCCAAACAGGGACAATCAGCAGAGGTGACCACACTCAGCAACATCATCATCATCGGCCACTTCAGTTACTGGCACCAAAGAAGTCCTAGGAGGACTAGCCATCTTCCACTTGCTGGTTTCTGAGCTCACAGTGACTCCCTCAAAAGTCAGAGCACATAACTGTTGTTTGCCAAAGCATTCTGTCAGAACTGCGTTTCCTTTGAAGCTAACCTCTCCAGATAAACCTTCCAGTGATAGACTTCCTGTTCTCTCCCAAAGTGCCCTGGTGCCAGCCTAAGTCTATGACACAACCTTCCCTCTACCTGGGTCCTCTGTCTCTCTCCTGGAAGTTCCATGGGCACCCACTGCATGTAGGTGCCCATGTGCTTAACTGAAAACATGCAATTCTCCCTTGCATGTCCCTCCACTGGGGCACAACCTTATTGCTGTAAGTTTTATCTTAGAAAATTGGGTTTTTCAAGTTACAGACATTCTAATGTCCGATTGGCCCACCCATATAATATGATTTAATTTCCTTTAATGAAATAATTGAACAGCTTCCTGAAACATATGAAGAAAATCGAAAATGAGAGGAGCCAGTTTCGTGTGGTTTCACTCCCTGCTCTGAAGTGCAGTAGAAGGAGCTCATCTCCAGACCCCAAGGCTAAAGTATTCTAGTACAAACACAAACAAAGCATCGCAGGGGTGTAGCACCATTATCACTTCATGGGTTACCAAACATATACATATCTCACCCTGACCCACTTGATCTGCATAAGAGTTCAGTTAAGCAGCTCCGTTGTCCTCATTTTATTGTGAGGAGATTAAGGATCCACAAAGAGAAGCAGTGTGCCCAAGGCCATCTAACTAATTAGTGCCAGGCAAGAACTGGCAGCCTGTTCTGGTAAAGTTTTATCTCCTAGCCCAATGCTCTACCCAACACTCTAATCGCTGTGCTGACATTAACCTACCGTCAAGAACGACCTTGCATAAGCATCAAATATAAACTTCAGCAAGTAAAAATCTTATTCTTTGTTTCCCAAACGTCCTTTGGACTTAGTCGAGAAATTATAAAATAAACCACTCTTTTAATCAGTCTCTAGCCATCCCAAACAGATCTATTTTAAAAGAAATTGAAAATGGAGATATCAGAAACCCATTAACCAACCACACTAACTATTGGAAAACTTCCCCAAACCATATAGACATCACAACTCTGAAGTTATTTCCACTAGAAAAAAAAAGTACCTGTTTTGTCTTGAAAGGTGCTAAAATAATCCCTAACACTCAGCCAAAGATTCCTCAACTTGAATACTAATAATTTGATGCATTTTGAGTCCACGTTGAAGGCCCGTGATTGCTATCTTAAGGAGGCTGTAGAAATAATGCAGGACAGAATTGAGTCTTAAACAGTGAAGGGTCTGAGCTGTTAGCCTACCTCCTACAAGCTAGCGAGTTGATCTATGGAGGTTTATATGCCATATCTGAAACACAGATATTGGATCAGACCTTTTATTCCCAGAGAAGCATGTGTCATTTCGCCATGGCCACTTCCCCATGGGGCAAGGCGGTGCAGCACAGGGGAAGGGGCAGGGGATTATGAACCCCATACCTCACACAGGAACTGGTGCTTTTGCCCATCTTCCTTCTGAGAGAGAGAGAGACCCTATATCTTAGAGTGAAAATTTTCTCATGGGAGAAGAGGGGGAAATCTCTACCCTGGAATATAAAAAAATTCCTTTGAGGGAGATGAAAAGGTTTCTCTAGACCTTAGGTTTCTCTAGTATCCTTAGAAAGGCATTGCTCTGGAAGAGAGGAGACATTCTCTATTATTAGGACTCCTATTTTTCAGAAGGCTTCAACCATACAGAAATGTCCAGAGGAGTATGCTCCAGGATGAATCAGTTGAGTCCAGCAAGGAGTGATAAATACAGGACCCACAATTTTGGACAAAATGATGTAAGTGACTACTTGCTTCTCTTTAGACAAAAACATCCGTATGTGGGTGGATGGATGGATGAATTGCTCTTCTATATAAAGCTCTTTCTTTCTTTTTTAAATCATTTTATTGGGGCCTTGTACAACTCTTATCACAATCCATACATGCATCCATTGTGTCAAGCACATTTGTACATTTATTGCCATCATCATTTTCAAAGCATTTTCTTTCTACTTGAGCCCTTGGTATAAGCTCTTCATTTTTCCTTCCCCACCCTTCTTCCCTGACTTTATAAATTGACCATTTATAAATTACTACAGGCAGGAAGAAGGCGGGAAAGGAGGAGCCATTGACTAGAGCACACTGAGCTTCTGTAAAGTTTGATAAAAATTTTTGGAAACAATGGTTATTGCACAACATAATGAACATAATTGTCACTGAATTGTATATGGAAAAAATTTGAAATGAAAAATGTTTGCTTTTTATATATAAGGAGCTTCAAAAAGTTCATGGAAAATGGAATTAAAAGGAAATGGGATTTTTTGAAACTTTTTTGAAACCTCCTCATGAATACTTTTTAAAAATTTTTACCACAACAAAAATATAATAAATAATTTTATCTTCTTGCATTTTTCAAAACACTAAATAACAAGTGTGAATGTTTTTCAAAACATTTCTTGTTTATTATTATTGCTTTTATTTTTACTAAGTAAGAAATATTATCTAATAGTTTGCTATTATGGGACCTAAAAACTTCATCTTGACATAAATAAGTGGGTTGAGTTAGGTAAAATTATATCTCCTTCCTTCATCAAGGGACTGGTAAGTTGGCAGGCAAGAATAATCCTAAACCTTTCCCTTATATAGGGGTTGCCTGATTGAAAATTCTTTCTACATATAACATTCAAATAAGCAAACTTTAATTTGTGATCAAACTGTTTCTTTTCCAGAAAAAGGAACATTTTAAGTAATCTTTATAAATGTTTTTATTTTCTTTATTCTTGCACACATTTTTAATAAATGTGTTTGATTTCTCATCATTTTACACAGGATTTCATGCAAAAGAGCAGTAGCCATTGAACGCTGTAAGCTTGTCATCAACTGTAATTACACACATAAAAGAACACACTTTCTGAATTTCAATAATCACAGAATAGTCAGGTTCAAAACATGCAATTTAATGAAGTGGTAATGATTTCATTAATATATCAAGCCATGTCTAATTCCTTTCAAAGAATATAAGACAATTTACATTTGCTCTGAATGCACAATGAGCTAATAGTTCAATTGGCAATAGATTAAATGGGTTCTCTAAAACAGAGTCTTGATATAAACATTGGTGCGGAATCACTAAGGAGTCTTGGAAAGAAGCACGCATTGGCTCATACTGTTCAAATGAAAAATAATCTGTTTTGTTTTGCTCTTATGGTTATAATGATAAATGAGCTATAAAAACAAAAATCAAACTCACTGTCATCAAGTTGATTCCAATTCACAGCAACCTTATAGCACAAGGTAGAAGAGCTGCCCTTGTTGATTTTCTGACAGCAACTCTTTTTTTAAAATCATTTTATTGGGGACTCTTACAGCTCTTATCACAATACATACGTGCACCCATTGTCTCAAAGCACATTTGTACATTTCTTGCCATCATCATTTCCAAAACATTTTCTTTCTACTTGAGCCCTTGGTATCAGCTCTTCATTCCCCTTCCCTCCCTCACAAACCCTTGATAATTTATAAATGGTTATTTTTCATGGCATACACTGACCGATGTCTCCCTTCACCCACTTTTCTGTTGTCCATCCCCCAGGGGGGTGAGTTATATGTAGATCATTATGATCAGTTCCCCTTTTCTCCCCTCACCTTTCCCTTCCCCTACTGGAATCTCTATCTGTCCTGGATTCCCTGTGTTACGAGCTCTTATCTGTACCCATGTACATGCTCTTGTCTAGACAGATTTGTAAGGTAGAATTGGGGTCATGATAGTGTGGGAAAGGGGAAGCATTAAAGACCTAGAGGAAAGTTGTATGTTTCGTTGGTGCTATACTGCACCCTAACTGGCTTGTCTCTTCCTTGTGACTCTTCTGTAAGGGGATGTCCAATTGTCTACAGATAGGCTTTGGGTCTCCACTCTGCACTTCCCCTCAATCACATTGGTATGATTTTTTGTTCTGGGTCTTTGATGCCTGGTACCTGATCCCATCAACCCCTCATGATCACACAGGCTGGTGTGCTTCTTCCATGTGGACTTTGTTGCTTCTCAGCTAGACTACTGCTTGTTTATCTTCAAGCCTTTAAGACCCCAGACACTAAATCTTTTGATAGCCTGACACCATCAGTTTTCTTCACACATTTGCTATGCACCCATTTTGTCTTCAACAATCGTGTTGGGAAGGTGAGTATCACGGAATGCCAGGTTATTAGAACAAAGTGTTCTTGCATTGAGGGAGTACTTGAGTAGAGGCACAATGTCCATCTGCTACCTTGATGCTTAACAGAGACAGAAACTCTTTATGGAAGTAAAAAGCCCTGTCATTTTGTCACAGAGCAGCTGGTGGTTTTGAACTCTTGAGCTTGCAGTTAACAGTCCAATGCATAACCACTATGCCATGAAGATAAAATTTATTCTAGCCTGAATACTTTATTTACCAACATTTCATATGCATGCTGCCTCTTTCCCCCTAGTTCAGGCTGCCTCTGAATGAGAAAACGAGGACAGAAGAACAAGGTCAAGCAAGACACTGAGGGAGCTAGAGGTCAAAGGGAAAACAGAGAGAAGACCCCATGACTGCAGTGAGGGTGTCCCCTTTATATTGAGCCATCTGAGATAAAACCTGTTGACTTGGAAAGGGGAGAGCCTTAAAATCCTTACTTTATTGTGAGTTACCATGGGATCGGTTCAAACACATAGCAAATTCATGTGTTATCAGAGTACAAATATCCTATATCATTTTCTAGACTATAATCTTTGTAGGAGCAAATCACTGGCTGCTGAGTGTGTCTGAACTACCAACCTTTTGGTTAGCTGTCAACCATTTAATGATGTGCACCACAAGGGCTCCTTGTTACAATCCTGCTAGCCTTATATTCTGAAACTGTGGGACTCTGATGCAGAGAGATGAGTTTAAAGACCGGAGAGATTAAAATCAACCTTAACTTGCAGTCTTTATAGTAGACCCTATACCAAAAACGTTGGTGATACAGAGTAAACTAGAGAACCAAACAGTTCCCTGCCCTGCCAGGATGAGAGTTCAGCGAAGAGGACCCAGTGCAGACAGGTATCACACATAACATAACTACACAGAAATGGCAATGACCGCACACAGTTAGGAAGGAAATAGGAATGTTGCAAAGGAGAATGGAGTATTGTACACCTCACGTGAGAAGACACATAAGCGCAACAACAACGTGGGGTCCGTGGACCAATTAATTCTGCCCAAGAAAGGCTTTGGGGCGGAAATGGCATGTGATGTTAGCCTTTGAAGGATGGGCATCATTTCACAGATGGGGTTGTTCACCAGTAACAGAAGGGATTGGGGGACCAAAAGCTATTTTAAGTATGCACTTAAGGGACCCAAGGACTTCTGAAAGCAAGTGTACTTGGGCTAACGGGTCCACCTCTCGATACTGCCAGAGGTCTTTGCAACAGCACAAAGAAGTCTGAAAATACCAAATTCCAAAGAGTCAGAGCTATGTCTTCTAAAAAAGATGCACCCCCCACCCTGCCCCTGCCCCACCAACTCTTTCAGGTCATATGAGGGAAAGACAAGCTTTTTATTTGGGAGAACTGGGTCTACATCTCATTTTAGTGACTGATTATCCAAGTGACCTTAAGGAATGTCTTAGGTCAGAACTCACAGTCTGAAAGGGTGCAGTGATCAGATGGTTAACTTGGGGCACATTCTCAGAAACATGGCTTGCATGGAATGGGAAGGGGAGAAATTGAAGCACTATGCAGTTGGGACAAGAGCATTAAGTTCTCCCTACAGGGAGTTCTGGAGTTGGGCTGCTCCATTAAAGCCATCCAGAGACTAGGTAAGGGGCTGCCTCTTTTAGTTTTCTTTATCTTGAGGTAGGTGTCACCCATACGGAAAGTTGTGTTCTTTGGTCGTCAGCAGCAAGGGCAGCAAGCAAGGTTGTGTCATCTGTATATTGTAGGTTGTTGATGAGTCTTCCTCCAAGCCTGAGGCTGCATCCTTTCTCTTTTATAGTCTAGTGTTGGTTGACATATAGACTGAATAAATATGGCAAGAGGACACAGCACGGATACACATTTGTGCTCATCTTAACTACACTATATGCTCTTGTTCATTTCGAACAGCTATTTCTTGGTCTGCGCACACATTCTGCCAGAGCACAAAGCAGTGTTCTGGAACTCCCGTTCTTCACCATGTGACCCATAATTTGGGATGAGCTACACAGTCAAACGCCTGTGCACAGTCAATAAAACACAGCGGGACAATTTTCTGGTGTTCTGTATTTTCAGCCAAGATCCCTCTGACATCAGCAAGGTTATTCCTCATTCCGTATCCTCTTCTAAACCCTGCTCGAATTTCTGAGTGTGATGTACTGCTGCAAATATTTTTGAAGTATCTTCAGTCATGTCAAGGGACGCATGTACCTAATTGACTCGGCTCTTCCCTGATGGATGGGGTCGAGATAAAAACTCCTTTAGTTCACAGTCTGAGCTTGATTTTGTTTGATTTGATTTTGATGGACAATGCCACATCAGGAATCCCTGAAACAAACTCATTGCCATCGAATCGATTCTAACTCATCACGTGCTAAAGGACAGAATGGAACTGCCCTGTGAGTTTCTGAGACTCTAAGTCTTCATGGGAGTCGAAAGCCTCCTCTTTGTCCCACACGGCAGCTAGCAGTTGGCGGCTTCAAACTACACACCTTGCAGTCCGTAGCCCAACTCATAACTCACTACCCCACCAACGGCTAAGCGAGTCAGGAGCCCTAAGATCTTGGCAATCTAATTTAAGTGAGAAAGATAATGAGTGAAGCTGGTAAGTCAAAAGATAAGTCTTTTAAAAATAATTTTAATAGAATTTTGGGAAACGGCTGTAACTGTTCACATTCCCCTTACCTTGAAACTGAAAGTATTATTTTTCTTCCATCCCTACCATCCAAATATTTTATATTTCCTTATAATTTTTGCTAGCTAATGAGGATAAAATGACATTTCTTTGTGATTATAATGTCCATTTCCTAACTAAAACGGAATTGAAATATCATATATTTACAGTCCACTTATACTTGATTTTCTGTAAACTGGCAGTCAGTTTATAACTTTTACTCACATTCTTTTTTTTAAAACATTTTATTAGGGGCTCATACAACTCTTATCACAATCCATACATATACATACATCAATTGTATAAAGCACATCCATACATTCTTTCCCTAATCGCTCTCAAAGCATTTGCTCTCCATTTAATCCCTCTGCATCAGGTCCTCTTTTCCCCCCACCCTCCCCACTCACCCCTCCCTCATGAGCCCTTGATAATCCACAGATTGTTATTTTGTCATATCTTGCCCTATCCGGAGTCTCTCAAATTCTTAAGAAATGTTTGCCTTCTGGTCAATTTGTATGACCTCCTTGGGCATCAAAAATTTTTTTGTTTTCTTAGTGATCTACAATTTAGAAATTATGAAAGCATGACATGAGGGAATGCACTTTATGAAGAATCGGTATATATTCAAATATGCCTTTGTCCTCTCCCATGGTTTTTACATTGTCCATTTACATTAAAGGGATAGATCCACCTCCTAGAGTGGACCTGTACTTTTCCAGATTTTTCTGCATTTAACTAATTATTCTGAGGTGTACTCATATATGCCGCATAAGATAAACAGTGGTTTAAGATGGGTATCGTTTCTTATTCTCTTTCAGATAAATATCTTCTTGAGCCAGCACGATTATTTCATATGAAAGTCTCCTGTTTTTGAACATATTTGTGAGTTCTTACTTCTGTGCCTCAGTAATCCATTGTCTGTTCACTAGCACCATATTGACTTGAGGTTAGTGGCTCTGTAGTAAGGCAAATCCCAGCCACTGTTCTTTTTCATACTTCTCTGGAATATTTTCTCTCAGGCTTTATTCTTTCATATAAACTTTAGAGTAATTTTCTCCCTCTCTCCCCTCTGCCAGAAGAATGGGGAGTCTAACTGTCATGGCATTAAAATGTAATATTAATTTAGGGTAACTAGCAAGTTTATGATATGAAATTTTCCCACTCAATAACAATTTATACTTTGGGATTCAGAGTTGATTTGATCCCTTTAAATAAGATGTCTGTAGCTTTCTTCATATAGATTCACGGCCTTTCCTGTTTTATTTATTTTTAACTATATTAAAGGTGGCATAGTAGTTAAGCTATTGTCTGCTAACTGAAAGGGTGACGGTTTGAACACACCAGCAACTCCAAGAGATAAAGATATATCAGTACATTTTTTAAAAGATTGAGGAGCCCTGGTGATGTAGTGAGTTGTGAGTCAAACTGGAAACCACAAGGTTAGCTGTTCAAAACCACTGGCCAACCTGTGGTTAGGGGGAGAAAGGGATGGGGTGTGCAGGAATTGAAGTTTTCTACTCCCATAAGATTTACATTTTCCAAAACCCACATGGGGTAGTTCTGTCTTGTCCTATGAGGTTACTGTGGTGGTTACATAATTGCATGTCAACTTGAAGTGTAGAGGTGGAGTCTAGCCTGCCAATCAGGTCACAGCCTGACAGTGCCTCCTCATAAGGAGGGGACTGGGAACATCCCCCACCCCTCTCTCTCTACCTTCACCTTCCAGTTAAGGATCCACACTGAGGCCTGTGTGAGCTCTGGAGGTGCGTCCATAACCATTGGATCCATAAGACTTTTCACCCACCTGCCTACAATCTTCCTGTATTTTGCATCATTGCATGTGGCTGCATGAGTCTGAAGAGGGGTTTATGGATGAGTCCTGGCTTTATGGACTTAAGTCAGACTGGACTGTTTGCTTGATCTATAATTACTGTTTGATATAAAACTCTTTCTTAGACATCTATGAGTGCCACTGGACTTGCTCCTCTGGTCAGCCTGGCCTTGCACAGTTACCATGAGTCAGAATTGACTTGATGGCAGTGAATTTGGTTTTGAAGATTAAACAAAAAGAGCAAGTCTCCTGCCATCAAGTTAATTCTGACTCACAGTGACTACACATGGGGTTTCTGAGCCTGTAAATCTCTACAAGAGCAGACAGCCTGTTTTCCCCCTGAGGAACAGTGGTGACTTTGAACTACTCATCTTGTGGTTAGCAGCCCAAAGCCTATCCCACAGAGCCAGATTTAGAAATCCCATGGTACAAACCTACCCTGTTCTCTAGGGCATTATTTGTCACCATCTACTTGATGGAATCAAATGGTTTGGCGTTAAATACTTTAACTCTTTCAATATAACTCAAGGATTTTTATGTCACAAATGAGAACAGGGGAACATATTACTTGTTTTCAATAAGCTTTATACCCAGCCACCTTATAAAATTATCTTTTGCAATAGTTTTTTAATATAGTCTCTTGACATTTTTGTAGTTGTGTTGTTCAGTGCCATTGGGTTCGTTCTGACCCATACAGACCCTACAGAACACTGCCCATTGCTGCGCCATCCTCACAATTGTTCCTAGGAGCAGCCACTATGTCAATCCACCTCACTGAGGGCCTTCCTGTCCTGTGTCGCTGTCCTCCTGTTTGAAAAAGCATGATGACCTTCTCCAGGGGCTTATCTCTCCTGACAATATGTCCAAAGCATGTGAGACAAAGCCTTACTGTCCTTGCTTTCAGGAGCATGCTCGCCGTCCTTCTTCCAAGACATCTATTGTCTTTGTAGCAGTCCAGGGTCCTTTAATATTCTTCAACAGCCCCACAGCTCAATGCATCAATTCTTCTGCAGCCTTCTTTATTGAATGTCCAACTTTCACATGCATAGGAGGCAATTGAAAATATCATGGCTTGGGCCATATGCATCTTAGTCCTCAAATAACATCCTTACTTTTCAATGCTTTGAAGAGGTCTTGTATAGGAGATTTACCCAAAGAAAGAAGTCCTTTCAGATCTTGACTGTTGCTCCCATGAGCATGGTTTGTGGATCCAAGCAAGGCTAAATCTTTGACAACTTCAGTCTTCTCTCCATTCATCATGACATTATGCATGATCCAGCGGTGAGGATTTGGGCCTTCTTGATATTGAGTTGTCATACGGAAGCCTGAAATCCTTGATCTTCATCAGCAAGTGCTTCAAGTCCTCCTCACTTCCATCAAGCAAAGTTATGTCATCTGCATTTCACAAGTTGTTCATAAGCCCTTCTCCAACCCTGATGCCATGGCCTTCCTAGATTCCAGATTCTCTGATGATCTGTTCAGCATACAAATTGCATAAGTGTGGTGAGAGGATACAACCATGAAGTGCACCTTTCTGGATTTTCAACCATACAGGTTTCCCTTGTTCTGTCTGCACAACCGCCCCTTGATCCATGTATAAGTTCCCCACGAGCATGACGAAGTATTCTAAAATGCCCATTCTTGTCAAGAATATTCATATTTTGTTATGATCCACCCAGTCAAATGCCTTTGCATAGTCAATAAAACACAAGTAGGCATCTTTGTGGTATTGTCTATTGCCAGCCAAGATCCATCTGACATTGACTGTCCCATGTTCTCTTTTGAAACCAGCCTGGACTTTTGGCAGCTCCCTGCTAATATACTGCTGCAACCATTGGATGATCTTCAGGAAAATTTTACTTACTTATGATATCAATGATATTGTTCTATATTTTGAACATTCTGTTGGGTCACCTTTCTTTGGAATGGGTATAAGTATGGATCTCTTCTAGTCAGTTGGCCAAGTAGATGTACTCCAAATTTCCTGGCATAAATGGGTAAGTGCGTCCAGTGCTTCATCAGCATGTTGAAGCATTTCAGTTTGTATTACATCAATTTCTAGAACCTTGATTTTGGCTCATGCTCTCAGTGCAGTTTGAATTTCTTCTTTAGGTACAGTGACTTGTGTGTCACTTCTTTTCATGCTTTTGTGTCATTCAATATTTGGCCCACAGAATTCTTTCAAGATTGCAACTTGAGGCTTGAAATGTTTTTCTTGGGTTTCTTGTTTGTTTTCAGTATAAAATACATCACAAACTAAATGTACAACTTCTTTCTAAATCTTTAAAGCAGTTATTTTATTTTTGTTTGTGTGTCTTGCATTTGCTAAAAATTCCCTACCAGAGTTTATTAATGACACTAGTGGCCGACATTCCTTTAGAGTTACTGATTTTAATTGAAATGGTTTTGGTCGTGTCTTGCTTTTACTACTGATTTTTCATAGTTAAGATTGTTGTTCACAATCATAACCCCAGTCCTGCCTTTCACTGCGGGCTACACTAACTCACGTACAGAAAAGAGCTCATGACACATGGAATCCAGGTGAGATAAATCCCTCAGGTACAGAAATGGGAGTAGCAATACCAGGAAGGTAGGGATCAAGTGGGGAGAAGAGAGGAGGAAGGGGGAACCAATTTCAGTGATTGACACATAACCACACACACACACACACACATACACACACACACACACACACACACACACACACACCAGGAGGACAAAACAACAGAAACCATGGGGAAAGGGAGACAGTGGTCATGGTAAGATATGAAAATTAAAATAATTTTAATTTATTAAGGAGTCATGAGGGGGCATGGGGGGAAGAAGGGGGGAAAGGAGCTGATACCAAGGGCGCAAATAGAAAGTAAATGTATAGAAAATGATGATGACAACATATGCACAAATATGCTCAATACAATTGATGTATGGATTGTTATAAGAGCTGTAAGAACCCCCAATAAAATGATCTTTAAAAAAATTGTTATTACAATTAATCTTTATCATATTTAAGAAGTTTCATTCTGTCCCCATATCTTCCTAGTCTTTACCTAGGAATTGCTAATGAATTTTATCAAATATCTTCTCAGTATTTGTTATTATAACTATTCAGGGTTTCTCGTTCAGTTTACATAATGGATAATGGATAAGATTGACATACTTTATTCACATTAACCTTTAGCTTACCAGCAAGCTACTGTCTCATCATCACATATTATTCTTTGGACACAACCTGGTATATACTGGCTAATATTTATAATTTTTGCATTTATAGTCCTGAGTACAATTGTTTTATACTTTTGGTGAATAGATAGATCACTTACCACAGTAGAAACCAGAAACATGATTAAACAGCTACCATTTAAGAAGTCATCTGGACAGATGGGCTCGCAGCTGCATTTTATCTAACCTTTAAATAACAAACAACTCGCATGTTTTCAAAGCCAGTTATTTCCAAACTTTGATATAAATCAGAACCACCTAGGGAACTTGGTGGGGGAAAAACAACAACAAAACAAAAACAGAAAACAGGAGCAGACGTTATCCTCAGCGTCGGGTCTGACTGTTCTCTTAGCGTTCCAGAGGATTCTCATGCAGATTTCTAGCACTACCACTCCACACTCTTTAGCGAGGCTCAGTGCATTTGTGGAGCCACCATGTCTTTGATACCCAAATCTGATGAGGCATGTTTATCTCTTTAAAGCATAAGTCAGAGCCTTTCACTCCTCTGTTGACAGCGTTCGAGTGGTTTTCCAGTGTACGTGGGAAAGACCCAAATGTCTTATCCTGACTTATAAGGCCCACAAAATTAGTCAGCTCCTGCTCTGACATCTGTCTCCCCACTTTTCTGACAAACCCAGAAGGCTCAGTCCTACTTTAGGGTCTTTCCCCGGAGCATCCTAGTCCCAAATGTTGACACATTCACTCTTTGTCATTCCAGCCTTGGCCTGATGACAAACGAGCCTTTTCCGTCTAGCCCTAGTCTCTACCATGTGGTCCAGCTTCTTCCTTAGGCACACCTCGTCTTTCTTATTCATCGTCTCACGCCCTATTGTTGTGAGTTCCTATTAAGTTGATGCAAATTCATAACAAGACCACGAGTGCTCCATAGGGTTTCCATGTGACCTTTCATGAGGGGACCAGTCCTGCCGCGTGATGTTGAAGACAGAGTCAAACGACGCCTGGCCCGGCTTCAGCGAAGCTGGACGGTGGGAGTTGGCTGCCCAAACCCGCTCTCGAGATGTATTTGGACTTGTTTGATTGGCCTTGCCGTAATTATTTGGAGTGCTTTTGGGCAAGATTCTAAAAAAGTTTATCATCCAGTTTTTCCCTTTCCTTATCTTGGTTACCGCATAGGGGGCAGAATATGGCATCCCCCTCCAGGAAATAACCCAAAGAGAAATAGAGTTCCTGACCCTGATTTACCTTATACAGGGGCTTGCAATGAAAATGGCATAAGAATAGCTAACAAAGAAGGTGTACAAGTTCCTTTTAGTAGTTTAAGTTTTATGGAATGGTTAGAAAGAAGAGGGCCTCCGTGATGTTTGAAGTCCACTGAAGCAAAGCTACCTATTGTGAGGCAACTCATACCTTGGTACAGAAAGACTTTTGGGAGTTTAATTTATGGGAACTTAGTGGGAAAGTAAGAACAAGAAATGAAAGCCCTAGAGGAACAGCCTAAGAAAGAACAGAAAGAACAGCCAAAGCCTGTCAAGTAATTTTTGATAATGAAATGTATTAATGCTTTATTGATTTCATACTTAGAACAATGCACCCTAGTTGGATGAAGTGTGCTCAGTTATTGTTAGAAGGTTTATGTCTATCACCCTTGTATGAGAAAGTTTTAGTTTCAAGATGTACTAATTTTTAACCAAGAATCATGATGTGATTGATGTAACTTGTTACGGTCTTGTGGCCTGAGAATTTCCTAATGTATGATCTCAGACCATACGCTTTAAGCCAAGAAAAAGAATATGTAAGTTGAAGCTTTACATTAATAAAATTGGAACAGTCACTGCAACCTTTGAGTTGTGTGATTTCTGTCTCCCACGCATCGAAGCCTTACCCACCTAGCAGGGGACCCGAACCCGCTGTGGCTGGACCGCGGCACTTTCAGAAGAAGATTCCTAGACCTTACTTCTGAGTCACTTTTGGCCATATTTCAACCATCAACATTTCCGTTAGTTGTCCAGTGCTTCCACAGATACTCCGCCCAGCGACTTCTCTTTCTCCTTGTACTTGTGTGTAGCCTCCCTTTCACAAGGATTTCATCTCCATTACTTACTAGGAAATTCTCAATACTCAGAATATCCCCTGGCACCATGAGTAAGGAGCTTTCCCTTACCATTGTGTAGGCATCCAGTAGATGGACCTAAGCCTGTTTTATAGCTGTAGCCCCAGAACTCGGTGCAAACCATGTCCCGGGGGAAATAATGAATGGATGGGCATTTTTGCTGGTTTGTTGTTTATTGTTAGGTGCCATCAAGTCAGTTCCACCTAATAGCAACCCAGTACACGACAGAACAAAACACTGCCCCTCCCGTGCCCTCCTCGCCACTTTCCTGATGTCTGAGCCCATTGGTGCGGAGACTGTGCCAATCCATCTTGACAAGGAGCTGCCAACTTTCTCACTGCCCCTCTCCATTACCAAGCTTCCTCAAAGACTCATAATAAAGACTTGTTCGTCTTTAAATATTGGTCTTATAGCTTAAATAGAACTTTAAGACTCTAAGAAATGAGAGGTAAAACTGGCCTGAGGAGGAAGGTCCACCAGGAGGATCAAGCTACAAATTCTCATCCAAGAGCCTTCTCTCCAAGGTGTGATCACCCTTAGAACCAAAATTGCATTATAAATCTTAGGCCCAAACGAGCCGCACACCATCTCCCAGTGCAGACTCTGCCTTCGGGTGAGTTGGCCGTCACTACCCTGACTTAATAGATATAGTTTGTTAGTCACAAAAGAAAAGAGGGACTCTGGGATTGGAAGGGGGAGAGGAGGTAAAATACGAAAGTTGAGTTACAGTAATTTCAGCAAATTCTTGGGAGAAATAAAGGAATATGAAGAACTATTACTGGACCTTCGCATTACGCTGCTGTGCATGTTGGAGCGAGATTTTCATAACAGGGACCAGCATTGTCTAATCAATATCTTCTGTTTCGTGTTAGCGTGTTTATGCGGTCCTATTGGATATCGCCACGCCATGCAGCCCGAAGTGGGTGGGAGAAGGGAAAGCCCAATTAATGAGAGGTGGATGGAGCGAGCTGACTTTTGTTCTAATGAAGAGAGGGTGCGATTTTCACATTGAATCTATGAAGCGAGTTGCCATTCTAGTTCCACTTTGAGTTTCATAGCTAATCACAAGGAAAAAATGGAGTGGATAAATGATGCCACCAGCAACACAGAACTACAGATGGAGAGGAAGGAGGCTGGCAGAATACAGTCCTGCCTCCAAGTCCGAGCCCGCTCCTGCTGCCTGGACAGCTTTGTTATCGCCTATTCAGCCTTACCAGTACGATCAAGGGCAAATGGGGGAGTGGAGATGTACTAAGTGTCTTCAATTCAGACTTGGGAGGCGAAACTATGCAGGGTTATCTCCAGTGAGAGCTGAGAATGCAAGGCTGTTACTCAAAAAGACCCCTTCCTCTCAAACGGTGAGCAATTTAACCTTCCTTACGGTAGCCTCTTAGGAGGAAAATATAATCAGGCTCACAAGCTCCCACAGCTCACCAGGGAGGAAGTGCTTTTTCACGCTGTTTTTGCTCTTAATTAACTTAAGCATCTGCCTGCTGTCTTCAGAAAATCATCCTCTGTAAAAGTTGGAAAGTTGATTATTTTTAAAGTTTTATTTTTGTTTTGTTTCATTTTCTCCCTCACCCCACCCCCACACACAAACCACCTATAGTCTCTGAGGAGTGAAAGCAGTAGAATCCATTCTGGAGTGGCCTCACTTTCGGGGTGGACAGAAATGGAGCAAAAGCGAAGAGTCAGAGTTGATAATTTATGATATATTAAGTTGTGTTGAACTGCTAATTACAAGGTTAGCAGTTCAAACCCATCACCCAGTCTTCGGGAGAAAGATGCTGCTGCCGCTCCCATAAAGAGAGACCGTCTTGGGAATCCAAAGGGCATCTCTCCTCTGTGCTGCAGGTTTGCCCTGAGTCAGAGTCAATGGATAGCAGCAGGTTATATGCAAAGTGTTTGCTAGATAAATCATAGCATCGTTCTGCTCATCTGAAAGAATGAGCTTCAGACTCATTAGTGGCTGGGTACTGTATCTGATCTCTCTCTCTCTCTCTCTCATTTACCCAAGTGATTTGTGAATACATTTGCTTGCTAAAATCTCAAACCTTACTGATTAAGCAGATTTTTAACATCCCCACCCTCTGCAATCTCAGTTCTTCCTCAGCAGAAACCATTGTAGAGATCCTGTCAGTTACACGGTTTGTTTCCATCTGATCCCTTGGTTTTGTAGGCACATGTACACATACACAAATAAAATGTTTTCCTTTCTTCCTAAAAAAAAAGCCTCCATAGCTACAGGTTTGGCATAGATCAAAAAAAATCTTTAGAATAGAAAAAATACAATCAGTGGCGACTACCGTGGCTCCAATGCTAAGAAGGAAGATGAAGGTGCTACACAGAGCATTCACATTATACTGGGCATTAGACAGAATCTACAGATGATTTAAAACAGCGGTTCTTAACCTGTAGGTCGTGACCCCTTTGGGGGTCACCCGACTCATACCAGTAGCAAAATGATAGTTATGAAATAGCAGCGAAAATAATTTTATGGTTGGGGGTCCCCATAGCATGAGGAACTGTATTAAAGAGTCAGGACATTAGGAAGGCTAAGAACCACTGATTTAAAATTTACAGGAGAATGTGCTTAAGTTATATGCAAATCAAAGCCATATTATTTATATAAGGGTCTTGAGCTTCGTGGATTTTGGTATTCACCAGGACTCTTGGAACTAATCCCTATAGATACCAAGGAATGACCTACAAGAAGGATCAAAGAGTATATGGAATTATTAAACTACAAGAGAGTGTAATTTTTAGACTTCACCAAAACAATGTTCTACATCCTACTTTAGTGGGTAGCAATGGTGGTCTAAACAGCTCATGAATGGCTACCTAGATGGAGCTCTTAGTATCTTCCAGTTGTGAGGACAGAGAAGTAATGAAAAAGAAGACACATGGGAGCAATTGTTCCAGTGGATGAATGGACACGTTCCCACCAGTTTCCATGGCCAGAGACCAGAAGAACTGAATAGTGGCCAGGCACCACTCCACTGCCCAGCAATGGATCACATTAAAAAGTCCTGTGTCCACTGGGGCAAAAATATAGAACAAACCTCAAAGTCACAAAAGAGACCAGTATTCCTGAGTTCAAATAGACTGGGAGAATCCCCAGGGAAAAGACTCTTCATCACCCTTCATAGCTAGAATTGACCTCATCCCCTCGGCTTAATTTTCAGCCAAACAATAAAAGTCTTCGAGGGAAAAATAAAACGAGTGATGCACATACACTTCTGAAAAGATCAAACATTTGAAACCACAAGGCCAGCATTTATTCAAAGATATAGTTCAGAAGGATCAGACAAAAGGAGGAGGAGTGGAAACAATAAACAAGGAGGGAGTGTGATAAGGGTGTTGCACTGTGTGACATTGCAATCCATGACGTGAAACAAACTGTGCATGAATTATGGAATGGAAAACTGATGGGGCTTGTAACCCTTCAACAAACGCACAATGAAAAATCTTTTTTTCCCTTCATGAACTTTTTTAAGTCCTCTTGTCCCATTCTATACCGTTTCACTAATGACCTTATCCACAGGCTTCCCATGGCACCATGCGCACCTCTAGCTAGTGCTCTGTGATTTCATGGTTGTGACTCCTTCCATTGTGTGCTTGTACTATAGTTTACATTCCTTGGCTGATGAAGACAAAGGATTTTTTTTCTCCCTACTTCTTACTCTTGTAAACAAGGCTACAGTCAAAATTGTTTTATAATTTACATATGTAAATGTACCCTCGGGGTAAATGCTGAACAGTGGAATTGCTGGAGTAAAAAAGTGTACGCATATCTTAATTTTAAGTAGATATTGTGAAATTGCCTTCCAGAAATTTGTGCGCTCTCATCAACAGCAAATGAGAAAAGTTGCTTTTTCACATCCTTTGTAATACTTCATAGTAACAATACTTAACAATCTTGTTTAAATATTGTAATTTTAAGAGCATCTTATTCTTATGTCTCCTTGTGTAATGGTGACCTTGAGAACCAGTCATACTTTCATTCCTATTGCCTAGTTTGGAGTCCCTGATTTGAAATTAAAATGCTAGCACTGTTATAAATTTCTCTAATTTCAACAGGGGAAAAAATGTTGCCATTTATTCAACTCTAACCAATGGCACCTCCATATGTGTCGGAGCAGAACTGAGCTCCAAAAAGTTTCCACTGGCTGAATCTTCAGGAGTGGATCACCAGACCAATCTTCCAGGGCATCTCTACATACACCCAAAGTCAAGCCTTCAGCTCATAGTCAAGTGGGTTAACCATTTGCTCCAGCAAGGCAGTTTCAAATAAAATAGCAAAAGTAAAAAAGCAGTCTCGATAATATGCTAAGAGATGTCACATAGATAGTAAGACAACCGAAATTCTGGCCCAGTTCTGATTCCAAAAACTGAGTCACCTTCCACCATGCCACATCAAAATTTAATTAATCATCTACTTTGTGCAAAAAAGCTTGAAGAGCTCTCAGGATGATTAATACAGTACCTGCTCCCTGAATAACTGAGGGTCTGTTCTAAGTTCAGAGAAAGATGCCACAGAGTGTTCATGATCACATAGCTTATTCCTGGGAGCTTTCTAGCCACTGCGCATTTGATACTTTCTAGCCACTGTGCATTTGATAACTTTCTAGCCACTGCGCATTTGATACTTTCTAGCCACTGCGCATTTGATACTTTCTAGCCACTGCGCATTTGATACTCACAGGAACTCACTCAATAGAGAAGAGGGGGCTTCTTTTAACACTGTTGTTGTTAGGTGCCATCCGATTGCTTCCAACTCCTAGTAATCCTTGTACAACGAAGGAACGAGGCACTGCCTGATCCTGTGCCATCCTCATAATTGCTACTATGTTTGAGCCCATCATTGCAGCCATGGTGTCAAGCATGTCATTGCCAATGAGCCCTCTTCCGACGCTGATCTGCATTTGCCTCCATATAGTCCAACTATCTGCTCAGTATGCAAACTGAGCAAGTATGGCAAAGGACACACCCTGACCCAACATCTTTGCTGATTTTAAACCATCCGGTATTATCTTGTCCTGTTTTAATGACTGCCTCTTGGTCTATGTATAGGTTCTGAATGAACACAATTAAGCATCTTGGAAAGCTCGTGCTTTGCAATGTTATCCATAGTTCATTAGGATCCACAGAGTCAAATGGCTCTGTATAATCATTACAACATAAGGAAGTCTCTTTATGGTAGTCTCTACTATCAGCCAAGATCCAAGTGAGTCAACAATGTTTTCTTATCCTATGTCCTTTTCTGAATCTGCTTTGAATTTATGACAGCTTCTTGTTGATGCTACCTTTCCAAAAACTTATCTTCAGAAAAATGTTACTTGCATTTGTTATTAATGCTTATTTGTGTGAGTCTGGGTTAACTAGAGAAACGAATCCAGAGACACTCATATGTGTATAAGAGAGAATTTGATCTAAAAGAATAATTGCATATTAAGAGAGGCTCCCAGCCAGTCCAGATCAAGCCAATAAGTCCAATATTAGCCAATATATATTATACCAATCTATAAATTCTTCTTCAGACTCATGTAACATATTCAATGATACTGAATGCAGGAAGATCACAGGCCAGTGGGTGGAAAGTCTTGTGGATCCAGTGGTGGTGGAAGCATCAGTGCTGGTGTGGGTCTCCACATGGTTCCTCCAGCTCCAGGGCATCAGAGCCAGCTATGCTGGCTCTATCAGCATAGCTCCACGTGGCCTGTCAACAGGAATGTCTTGAAGAAAGAGTGTGTGTCCCACCTCCAGCAAGCTATTTATCTCCTTAGCACCTCTAAATGAGGTCATCAAGCTACAACCTATTGTCAGGCTAAACTCCACCCTTCACTCTTAATGGTCTCAAATTGACAACAGATTATGTAACTAGCACAATAGTGTTCAATAATTTCCTCATTCTGTTTAACAATGTCCATCCCCATTGTACTTCTTCTTGGAAAGAATGCTCCTTAGAGGTAAGAATAGTGAGACTTCTTCTCACATACTTTGGCTCTATTGTTAGGAGAGACCAGTCCCTGGAGAAGTACATCATGCGTGTAAAATAGAGATGCCATGAAAAAGAGAAAGACCTTTGAGAAAATGGATTGACATGGTGCTGCATCAGTGAGCTCAACTAGAAGAACAACCGTGAGCGGGGCACAGGACCGGGCAATGTTTCACTCTGTTGCACAAAGGATCACTGTGAGTTAGAACTGACTCAACAGCACCTAACAGCAACAACACCGCATTCTTATTTGCAGGTGTAGACATGAGTCTCAGAGAGGTTATGAATTACTCAAGGAACCCAATTGGCAGGCAGTAAGCAATGGCAAATCCAAGGAACGGTTAGGGTAAGAAAAACAGAAACCTACGCAAGAGGTCCCTATAGGACTACCCAAATGAAAAAGCTTCTAGAAGAGGCAGATCTTGACAAAGACCCGGGAAATTGGTTTATATTCGTGATACAGGAGAGCACAATGAATCAATTGTATGCCTTCAAATGTCAACACCAAAAAAACAAAATAAAACAGTAATTTCAGAAGCTCAGATTCACAAAGGTAAAGCATAATTGACGATGCAGAAAAGAGTTTCCTCTTTGTTGGACAGGCGATGTTTGTTCCTTGTGAACTTCAATAAGTCCCTTTGATATGCCCTGGTGGCGCAGTGGGTTATGTGTTGGGCTGCTAGCTGCCAAGGTAGCAATTGGAACGCACAGCAGAAAGATGAGGGTTTTTTTACTCCTGTAAAGGTTTACAGCCTAGAAAACCCACAGGGCAGTCCTACTCTGTCCTTCAAGGTGGCTATGGGCTGGAATCAACTCAATAGCCGTGAGTTTTATGTCTTTTCTAACCCTGGAGCTGCATTGTTGTTAAGTACCATCAATTTGGTTCCAACTCGCAGAGACCCCATGTTAAAATGGAGAAAAACACTTCCTGGTCCTGAGATCCATTCATACTGGTTCCTAGGTCTGAGCTTTTTGTCACAACCACTGTGTCAGGTCATCACCTTGAGGATCTTCCTCTTTGTTACTGACCTTTCACTTTACCAAGGATGGTGTCCCTTCTACAGGGACTGGTCCCTCCTAAAGACAGAGCCACGCTACGTAAAGTGAAGTCTCACCATCCTCACTTGTAAGAAGTATTTCACCTTTACTTTTTCCAAGACAGATCATTTGTTCTTCTGAGAGTCTATAGTATTCTCCGTCAACACTGTCACTCAAAAGCATACATTCTTTTGATGGCTGATTTATTCAGTATCCAACTGACACATCAATCTGGAGTGGTGGAAAATGCCATAACTTGGGCCAAGCACACCTTATCTCTCAAAGTGACATCTCGACTTTTTAACACTATCAATCTTTTGCAGATTTTATCAGTGCAATGTGTCCTTTGATGTCCTACCTGCTACTTCCATGAGCATAGATGGGAAACCAACTCAACTGAACCCCTTGGAAGCACCAACCTGTTCTCCATTTCTAATGATGTTGCTATTGTCGCAGTTGTCAACTCTTTTTCTCTAAGTTGGGGCGTAATCCATACTGAAGGTTTGTGAGGGTCAAGGTTTTGTGTCACCTTGGCTGGGCCAGGATTCTCGGTGGTTTGGCAGTTGAAATGTAGTAACTCCTCCAGGATGAAATCTTCCTGGAGCAGTGGTCTGATTCCAGCATCAGTGGACACGATGGAAAACTTGCTTGCCTTTTTTGTTGGATCAGGATCGGGATCCTGCATCTGACTCTTCCTCTAATCAACCTTGAAGCCATCAGACAACACTCCATATCACCTGCTGCCTGTGGATTCATGTGTCTCTGACACCAGAAGACTGATGTCTGACCAGCCAATCTTGGGTTTATCCAGCCCTGCAGTTCTGAGTCAGGATAACCCTGCGGCCTGACACCTCACCCCTGAGCTTGAAACTTGTCCAGCCCTACAACGATATGAACCATTTCCTTGATATAAGCCTCTCTGTACATGCACATATATAAGCTTCACTGGTTTTGCTTCTCTAGAGAACACAGTCTACAAGAAGACTTTAGTGTTTGATCACCTGGAAACACTTCAAGTCCTCTTCCCAACTCCAACAAGCAGGGTTGTGTCATGGCTTATTGCAGGTTGTAAATGAGTCTTCTTTGACCCCTGGTGCTGAATTCCTCTTCATATTGTCCTGTTTCTGGGGTCACTTTCCCAGTCAGTAGATTGAATGGGGGGGGTGGTAATAGGATACAACCCTGGCAGACACTTCCTCTCATTTAAGGTATGCAATATCCCTTTGTTCTTTTCAAGCGACACCCTCTTGGTGTATGTACAGGCTCCAGATGAGCACAATTAAGTATTCTGGAATCCCGCTCTTCCCAATATTATCCATAATTTGTTATTATCCACACAGTCAAATGTACATACATAGGCAACAAAACATAGGTAGACTTTCTCATGTCTCCTGCTTCAGCCCAGATCCATGTGCTCCTTCCACATCCTCTTCTGAATCTAGCTTGAATTTCTGGTCATTTGTAGTCTTGTAACTTCCACAGAATGACTGGCGGAGCCATAGTCTTGTCTATGCAAAGAGTGTCTTGAATATTCACACAATAGGACTCTGTCCCTGTGGACCAGCTGGGGATTGGTTGGTTTTACAATCTTGCTAGGTTTCTCTAAGGGCCAGTCCTATCAGGGTCAAGGAGACTTCCTTATCATCAAGAGAAAATATAGTTGAGCATGTCCTTTGGATCCAGGATCCCTTTCCTGAGACCCAGAAGATAGAGCTGTAACACAGCCCACATAGAGAGAGAAGGTTGCTGTGATCTTGTTGGCCGATGGAGAGAGAACTGGGAGACTCCGTTCAGGATGTCACTGGCCAGAGACTTCCATGTAGGAGGTTTGTCTGCCACTAAAGAGCTATGACACATGTTCACGCAGGACAGAGGCCTGAGTGTGTCCCATACAACATGTCTCACCCACCTCCGTTCAACCCCACCCTGCAGCGTGGTGCAAACTGCACAGGCCTAGGTGATGTGACACTAACAAAGAGAACCATGTGGAACTACACAGCATGCGGGAGACAGCCGCAGAGGTCTAAAATACGAGGGAGTACCACCTCCAGCCCCACCAAGAAACACCAACAGAAAAAAGCTCCACTGGGCTGAGCTTTAGTAGTACGCAGTTTGTCCTGCTAGGCAAGCATCCAGCAACTCACTCTGAGTTAGTGCACCCAGTGGCATTACCTGGGAAGCTTCTCTCTGGTCACAGTGAATTTTTTTCATAAACACAATTTCACTCAAACCTCTTTTTTTGTGATGGCCATTTTAAGAGAGAACAGTGTGTGGTTCTGAAGTTTTGTTTCCTGCTTTGGAAAAATGCCACAGAAACTGTTGTGATGTTGAACGCAGCTTACAAGGACAGCACTATGGGAAAAACTCAAGTGTACCAGTAGTTTTCTCCTTTCAAAAAAGGTGAAATGGCGATTGATGACAAACCTCATTCTAGACGTCCACCCACTTCCTGAATGGATGAAAATGCCAACTTTTAGTGCATTTGGAGGTTATTCCACCAGGTCAGACTGTTAATCAAGTTTTCTATTTAGAGGTTCTGAAAATGGGATAACAGTGTGGGGACCAAACAGGTCTGATTGTGGCAGATGGGGGACTGGCTTTTCCGCAACAATGCACCTGCTCACGCAACCCTCTCAGTGCACCAGTTTGCCTCTCTTACCCCACGCACCTTACTCGCCTGGCCTCACTCCGTGTGACTTCTTTTTGTTTCCATGAAAGAAGAGAGACATGAAAGGACAGCTATTTGATGACATAGATAAGCTAAAGAAAAAAAAATGAGGCTGTCAGCCAGTCAAACAGATGAGCTTGAAAAATGTTTCCAAGAATGGAATCACCCATTTGACCAATGTATTATGTGTCATGGAGAGTGATTTGAAGATGATAAAGTTGCTTTGTAAAAAAAATAAAATTAATACATTGTTTTGGAAAAACAATACAATTTGGGGGGTTACCCCTTCATAGTCATCCCTTTGGGGAGGCAAGTTCCAGTGAGGCACAATGGCAGAGCAGAAGCCTCAGGGGCCATGCAGATTCCCCATGAGCAGGGTGGTGGTAGCCAGACATGAACACAGCATCTGACTGGAACCACAAAGCAAGAATGGAAGTTTGGGAAAGGGTTAGAAGTTCCCCTTTGGGAATGGGTTGTCATTGTTCACTATTTGTTTTCTATAGATACTATGATGGTTTCATTTTTCCAACACTGTACAAGTTTCTTGTGCATCCAGCTCTGTCACAGATGAACATTGAGCCCATGGAATGGTGCAATGGGTGATGCCAATCATTCATACACCCTGTTCTTAGCAGTCACGGGGCTTCCTGGAAGCTTGAGCCATGACCTGTCTGTACAGCCTTGCCTCTCATCTTCCTCCACTCACTCTAAAGCTTCTCAATCCTGAAGGAGCCCTGCTGCTACAACAATAAAATGCTTGGTTGCTAACAGCAAAGTCACCAGCTCTTCTGTGGAGAAGGATGAGGCAGTCTGCTTCCTTAAAGATGTACAGCCTTGGGAAGATGTACAGCCTTGGGAAGATGTACAGCCTTCCTTAATATGTACAGCCTTCCTTAAGATGTACAGCCTTGGGAAGATGTCCAGCCTATTGGGCAGTTTTATGCTGTCCTTTGGGTCACTGTGGGTGAGACTCAACGGGGCCACAATGGGTTTTGGTAATAAACTGTGATCTTAGGTGGGGACTCCTCATTTTTCAAAAGCTGACATTTGGGCTATGCCTGCTACTCTGGTCCAATACTGGGTGAGCCTTTCTGGGACAAGATGAACTCGTTTCTGTGAATTGTCTGCTCCACGATGGTCTTTCTCCTCTACTTCCAACTTCCTTGGGAGGAGTTCTTTTGTCTAGCTCCCACCAGGATCATCCTACCTGCTCCTGCTCGGCCTAGCACCACTGCTACCCAGGCGTACAGAGCACTCACACTTTACAGTTTAAAAGAATACAAGCTAACCAATGAAAATTTTATTCTAAATGGACCATCATTTACCATGTAAAATGAAACTTTTGTGAATTATAAATGTTAAATGAGGACAAATAAAATAAATATAAAATTCAGACAACCACCAAGCCCTTATTAATTATTTGCTAACTATGCTTCTATAGCCATTTTTTTCTACATTTTGTGGCTGCATTCTCTCTTAAGGTCTGTTCATATCACAGAATTTTAATAGAAAGAATTTTTAAAATCCAATCTTCATATTATAATGACCTACATATAACCTCCTCCCTGGGGGATGGACAACAGAAAAGTGGGTGAAGGGAGACATCGGACAAGGCAAGATATGACAAAATAATAATTTATAAATTAGCAAGGATTCATGAGGGAGGGGGGAGCCGGAGGGAAGGGAAAAATGAGGAGCTGATGCCAGGGGCTTAAGTGGAGAGCAAATGTTTTGAGAATGATGAGGGCAATGAATGTATAAATGTGCTTTATACAATGGATGGATTGTGATAAGAGTTGTATGAGCCCCTAATGAAATGACTTTAAAAAAACTTCACTCTTCCCCCAGGATGGTTGATTACTTTTTGTAGAAGAGCAGTCCTTGGGATGCATAAAACATGTTCTTTTGAACACAAATACACTTATTAACTGCAAGCACTGCTGAAGAATACCCATAACACACAGGTATTCTGATAAATTCCATTTCACGTTATTCCCATCAAACATAACAGACATGGTGAGTTCATAATTATATACGCACATTATCAAGTATATTCCCAACAGGAGAGAAGCATTCGTTTGACTAGTAGATGATAACTAAACATCTGGCTTATAGTTTTGTCTGATGATTGAGAGAATGCACCACAAACTAGCTTTTGACTTTATGTATTTTTCATGTTGTTTCTTCCCCAGGACTCACATAAGTCTTGTGGGACAGGACGGTTCATATTGCAATATGACCTCTTACCCTACACCTGTCTGTTGTGAGGCTGCTTAAGGCAGCTCAGTGAATGTGAGGAGGATTTCTGGGAGTTGTTTCTCCACCAAGACAAGTCACAGTAACTGAACTGTACAGGGAAGTGCTAGAGACCATGTACATACATCCCACTGAACCCAAACAAAAAGTATTTTCAAATTGACTCTCCTTTGGCTAATCCCAGAAAGGCCAGCAACCATGCCACGTAACCCGAAAAATAGGTTGGAGTAGATCCCTGTGAACAAATCGTACTGGAGCCCTGGAACTGAGGTCTCATTCATCTCATGGTAAATCCACCTCTGCTCTGATTCCTAATATAGCACTGTTCTCATACAAGTTATACAATAAATATTTGCAGTGGCAACTGAAAAGTTGTGGAAATAAGGAATAGTGGAAGCAGACCTAAATTTGAGTATCTGCTTCTATGCCCTGGTGGTGCAGAGGTTACACATTGGGCTTCTAACTGCAAGATCAATGGTTCAAATCATCAGCAGCTCCGTAGGAGAAAGATGGGGTTTTCCACTCCCATAAAGAGTTTTAGTCTAAGAAACTCAGAGGGCAGTTCTGCCCTGTCCTGTAGGATCTCTATGAATCAGCATTGATGCCATTTGTGTGTGTTTTTTTTGTTTTGTTTTGTTTTTGGTTTTGTGTGTGTGTGGCTTTTTTGGTCAACTTGGCAGAGTCAGGTTTCTCCGTGGTTTGGTAATTAAAACCTAGTAATCTACCATTAGGAGATGTCCTCAGGATTGTGGCATGCTTCCAATGTAAGTGGATAGTTTGGATAAACCTTCTTGCTCTTTCCCAGTTCTAGATTTTGCATCTGGCTTGCCATCTGACTGATGATTTTTTGGACTTTAGCCAGTGGCCTGCTGCATTGCCTGCAGATCTGGGGGTTATCAGCATCCTACCATCTGACCTGCTGTCCTTAGGTTCATCTGCCCCGGCTGCTATAGGAGTCAGGAGAACCCTCCAGTGTGACATCTGACCCAAAGACTTGGAACTTGCCCACCTCTATAGCTGTGTGGGTCTTCCCTTGATGTATATATCACACACACACACACACACACACACACACACACACACACACACACCCCTGTTAACTCTACTGAGTTTGTTTCTCTAGGGTGCCTAGCCCAAACAATCTGGCTAGCCAGGAGCCTTTAGGCAGACCCTGCATCTTCTCTGAGATTTAGCTTCCCTCATCTGTAAAATGAAACCAAGAATAGCCATCTCACAATGCCAAGGTGAGCCCTAATCAAGGTAATGGATGGGAAGCCACCTAGGAGTGCAGAGTCAGGGGCCTGCAGCATGGCCGCAGATAGAGGAGGAGCCAGCACATTAAAAACAGGGGCTGGTAGAAATCTGGGCCCAGTTTCCTGTGCTAATAAATGAGAGTTCCCGGCTTTACAGTTTCTCGGGTCCCTTCGGATCAGAACCATTCGATGATTCAAATCCCCATAGAAACAGTAAGGGGATGTGTAAAGAAATAATTACACACACACAGACACAAAGAATCAGTTCCATATGATTTTTCACAGGCTAATCTGTGGCTCCATGCATGGTGGAGAAGATTAAGAACTCCTGGAAACCCACAGGCTGATTATTTCAAATCCACCCCCGGTGTCAAGGAAGGGGGCCCCACCAATGAAGCATCATCCTGAGCACCAGCCAGGACTTATACACACACACACACACACACACACACACACATTTTAGGGGAAGCTAAAATCGGGTGGAAGGTTTTTTAGAAATCTCCGACTTGAAAGCGGAGCCACTGAAATACAGAGAGCTACCTCAATAGCCACCATCCCCTCCCTAAAGCTGGGTCTGGGACCAGCTCCAGCCCCATGCCCCAGCCCCTAATGCTGGAAACCAATTTGTTCCTGCAGCCTCGGCAGGGCCATGGAACTTAGAAAGAGCACCCCTCAGGCTGGCCAGGCCGTGACGTCTTGACGTCCTCCGTAGTCCCCTGTCAAGCTCTGCGAATGGTGAGGAGTGATCAGTGGTCCGCCCTTCATGGCCAACATATTAAGCAACAGCCGGGTCAGGCAAGAGGGGAGGGGAGTGATATGTCATCGAGATGGCGATCCATCTTCTCCGTCCTCAGAGAGAGAGGCAAAGACACGGGGGGAGGAGAAATCAGGAATTGATTAACTGGCCAGAGGCAGATCACTAAGTGCTGACGCCGAGGACTGACTCTCGCAGCCCAGAGCCTTTGGACAGTCCTGTAGTTCTTGGGAGAATCAGCAAGGAGTGGGATTGGGATAGCCAAAGGGAGCCACGACCATCCGGGGGCAGTTTTCCTAGTTGCATAATGCTACTCTGCCAGCATTTACTGAGTTCCTTCTATGGGTCGGACCCATACCTTAGTTCCCTTCGCCATGCTGTCATTGAACAAGGCCCCTGAGTGCCACCAGCCGTCGGTGCTGGAGTACCAGTGTCTCCCGAGACTGCGCAGAAAAGAAGCCTAGGGGCTGCTCTGGAACCATCCGCTGCTGCACACCGAGGCTGCGCAGTTCCCTTCTGACACACAGGGAGACTCCGGAGTCAGGATTGTCTCCATGGTAGCGGATTTGCGGGTTTTTTTTAAAAGCCTTCTTACAAAGCTGCCATGACTACAGGTGGGGAAAGTGGAGCTAATAAAAATCGCACTGATCAGTCCAGGGGGCCACAGTCAGAATTCACAACCCAGTGGGAGTTTCTCATCAGTCCACCCACAGGTTTGGATTCGCATGCTTTGATAAAGGTGCTTTCTGGTGAGTCTGCAGCGTGTGCACAGGGACTTCTCCACGTCGTGACCCTGAACCCTGGCTGAGAGTGCTCGGTAGCCAGGGATCTGGAAGAAGGAACCAGAGAAGGAGATTCTCCACAAAGTAGTAGAGGGCACAGCAGAAAAACTGCCTGGTGACAGACCAGTCCAGGTGCAGGATGACACCGATGAAACAGGCAGCTTCCTCTAGTTCTTTAATGCTTCCTCCCCGCCACTATCACGACCTCAAGTCTACCTTACAAATCCAGCTAGACCAGAGCATATACACGATACAGATAAGCGCTCACAACACAGGGCATCCAGGACAGACAAACCCCTCAAGACCAATAATGAGAGTAGCAATACCAGGAGGGGAAGGGGAAGGTGGGGTATGGGAAAGGGGGAACCGATCACAATGATCTACCTATACGGACAACAGAAAAGTGGGTGAAGGGAGACATCGGTCAGTGGAAGACATGAAAAAAACATAATTTATAAATTATCAAGACATCAAAAAATAATTAATAAAGTATCAAGTTGGGGGAGGGGAAAATGAGCTGATACCAAGGGTTCAAGTGGAAAGAAAATGTTTTGAAAATGATGATGGCAACATATGTACAAATGTGCTTGACACAATGGATGGATGGATTGGGACAAGAGCTGTGTAAGGGCCCAGTAAAATGATTTAAAAAAACAAAAAACCCTGGTGGTGAACAAGTGCTGCCGAGACTCAGCAAACAGAGCCTGTCCTGAGCTGTGTCCTTTGCAATCAACCCATGATGCACTGCCAAGTCGAGGGCTTGTTTAAACCCATCACACGAGCGTCCTTAAGATGCTCTGCGGCTTTCGCCTCTGTCTTTCTGAGTCTTCACTGGGTCCCTCGGCCAGCAAATCCCAGTATGTGAAGCCGTCTTCATCCTTTCATAGTGAAACCTGAAAGCCCCATTTCACAGGGATGATCCTGGTTTGCCTGGCTGAAAACACACCTTAACTTTCCCATGTCACCCAGTCCGTGTCTTTTCTTTCATCACTTCGGTTTCATTTGTCTATCGCCCAATTAATCTTTCCTCTCCAGTCTTAATCCCCTTCCATCTAACCTACTCCTCACTGGCAGATTAAATTGAACAAAGCTTCGTTTTGATCGTGCCAGTCTCTAACATGAAAACCTTCTTTGAAGTAAGCCACGCTCACTACAGTGCTCTTAGCTCAAGCCAAACAGAGCTACCTGGCGTCCGCTGATGGGGTGACATATCCCGCTGTTGCTCGGATTGCTGGTCCAGTGGTGCAGGACCCAGGTGAGGTAGAAAGGTCATAGTGTCAGAAAGGACGAGAAGGATGCCTGGCAGGAGGTTCCAGAGCCTCCTCAGAAGGAAAAGAAGTGAGCAGAGGTCCTAGCAGGAATCTGGGATCTGTCTCTAGAGAGAATCAAGGAGCACAGGCCAAGCCAAGCGACTGTGCAAATCCAGAGATTCAGGGGGATTTTTCTCTCACACATCTGTTCTCTACATCTGTCTCTTTTTTTCCTCCATTAAAAAAAAAGCCCCTACAACAAAAGCAGCGGTTGGTGGGGAGGGGAGGCCCGAGCAGAAGGCTAGAGTGGCCATATCCAGCTCTGTAGCAGATGGAAGGGCCCCCAGGGAGAGGGTGCGGGGAGAACCCGGCAGAATGCTGGAGGCAAGCAGGAAGCAGAGGTCAGCCAGGAACAGAGCTGTGACCTCCTGGTTGCTATGTTTGGGCGGGGTATTTGGGGGCTGGGGTACAGCAATCCCTTGTGGGAATTAGCTCAGCCCAGCCCTAAAGTCTCCTTGTACCCACGGATAAAAGACCCAATGAACAAATGAATCGTAATCAAGTACCAAAAGCCACTACCACCCAGCAGCCATGGAACTGCAGTATCCGAAAGAGAGAGAGAGAGAGCGAGAGAGAGAAATAATAAGCACTGAACATCTGGGCCACCGTACCATCTATACGTATGGTCAGGAATAGACTACAGAGCTTCCATGGCCTCTGCCAGCACAGATTTTCTTTCTTTCCATTTTATTTATTTGTTTGCTCTCTTCAATATTAGATGGAAACAAGGCCTGGGGAAGTGGCACCATTTTCAGGCTTCAGAGCTCACGTCCCAGCGTCGGCTGTGGAACAGACTTTATTTTAGCAAGTGGAAGTGAAGTGAAAAAAAGGAAGGTGATTTGTGGTTGGGCTTCACATGTTTCTCTATTTTCTTTAAACATAGGCAATATTTAATAGCAAATGCAGCTTTTAAATCCTCCTGATATTTCTGGAGCTGAGAATTGCTGGAGGCCGAACATAAAAACTTAGTCCAAATCGGTTTTCTTTGTAAGAAAAAGAGCAATAAAGAAGGAGGTGAACCTGGCACGCTAGTGGCTTTCCCCCTCAGTTCCTGTCTGTCAGTAAATGTGTAATTGCCATCATCAAAGCTAGACGGTGCAAAAGGACATCGAGAATCATTCGGAACCTAAGAAGTGACAATGACACCTGCCACCCAGAGCCGAGGATTGGAGCACTCATGGCCAACATTTAGTTTGGGTTTCTACTTATGATTTTGCAGATTGTTAATTGGAATAGAAGAAAGAAAATGCCGGAAGAGGGAAGTAGGAAGAAACGCGGCTCCAGGGAATGGAGAAACAAGTGAAAGGAACAACATTCAAGCTGAAATGATTTCTAAGAAAGAACAGAGGAGAAATGTTTGAGGCAGGGATTCAAAGGACGTGCCTTGGGAATCAACATGTCTACATTTCCTATGAGCAGATGAGCCAGACTGATGCCATCTGACTGACACTAGCTAATGTCCCTGCCTGTCTGCATGACAGAGGACCTTGTCAGGCTTTGAAGTAACTCTAGCTCCTTATAAGCCATCATTCCAAGGGAAGACACCACCCAGAAGACCCCTGCTTCCTGCTCTACAGCAGCCCTACCAATACGTGGGATAGATTCTGGAATCTCCATACGCTGATCAATGATTAAACTTGGCAAACGATACCAATGACTTATACCAGATATCAGCAAACTTAAGTAAAGGGCCAGGTAACTAATATATTGGGCTTTGTGGGTCATAGAGTCTTCGTCACAACTATTCAGCTCTGCCATGGAATAGAAAGACAGAGTGTGTGTGTGTGTGTGTGTGTGTGTGTGTGTGTGTGTGTGTGTGTAGACAGTCATATAAATAAATGAATCAGCATGAATGTTGCCTTTCTTTATCGTATGTCTACCAACACTATGCATCTACTTGATGACATATTCATGGTTCCCCTCCATTTTGGGATCTGAAGTAATTGTCTTCCTTTTCGTCATGTGTGTTATAGATTTGAACCTCTCGGTATTAGTTAGGCAAGATTAGAATGGGTTGGACACAACCTTAAAAGAGGATGTGATTCAAGCCCCACCCGTACTTAAGTCACCCCTTGCTTGAGTCACACCTTTATCTTGGAAGAAATAAAAGGAGAGAGAAAGGAGCAGAGGGGAGAGACTTGCCTATTACTAAGAAAGAAGAGTGAGGAGGAAAGCACATCCTTTGGGCCTGAGGTCCCTGTGCTAAGAACTTCCTAGACCCAAAGGAAGATTGATGCCAGGACCGTTGGATATCTACCAGGAACAGAGACATTAAAAGGAGGCAAGGAGCTCCCCCCAAGAGCTGGAATACTAAATTCAGACTTCTGGACCCTTAAATTACAAGAAAATTAATTTCCAACTTGTGGTAGGTATCACCAACTTGTGGTAGGTATCTCTGTTTAGCAGTACTTGATAAAATCACCAACTTGTGGTAGGTATCTCTGTTTAGCAGTACTTGATAAAGATAGCTGTGTTCCAATAAAGCTTTATTTGTAAAAACAGGCAGCCAGGCATACTTGATCAATCTCTGACTAAAATGACAATAATAAATCCTATTTACGGACTACTTCTACAGTGTCTTTCATTGACAGGTATCACCAGACTCATGGTAAGTGAGAAGTTGAAGGTACACAGAAACAATTGAATCACAAATGGTCACAAAGTCAATCAGTAACAGACACGTGAAGGTTAACTCCCTCCCTGCTTTGAGTCCTGCACATCTGGTCAGGCTTCAAAGCCCGCATACTCTACCCAACCAGCAATTCTAGCTGGACTGCTGTCCCATGTTAGCACTTCTCCTTCCTGGTCCTCGTCATCCTTCATGTGGAATGTCTTCTCCACCCCTTCTGTCTCTTGAAATAGATCCCCCCTGTGAGCTTTCTAAATATTAGACATCAGTATCTCACACACCTATTTTTAAAAGTCCTTTAATACCTCCCCCCACCCCTAGACTACAGGCTGAGGTCCGATCATTTTGGCACTGGAACACAGGTCTCCAGGCTCTGGTAGAGGTCTCCCTTTCCACTTTGCATTACTACAACCCATTAAGTATCAGTATTTTTGAACCGCATGATAGCTTCTTGACACAGCATCATATACTGTGTCACTGTGTGCATCGTTCTCTGTTCAAGAAAGCCCACCCCCACTCTTGACTGCATACCCATTCCAGGAGGGTTTTGGTGTTTTTATTTGCTTGACTATTTGTTTTTGCAAGAGAGGCATGGCATTATAAAGAATATAAAAATTTTCCAGAAAATAGAAACCCCAGGTCTTTAGTCTAGCTCTGTTGAGGACCGTGGTCCTTAAAAAGCCATCAGCCTTTTAGCCCTCGCCGGTAGATATCGCACCTCTTGTGGATGATGTGGAATCCCTGGTGGTACAGACAGTTACCCGAATCAGAGGTTCGAGTCCACCTGAAGGCAGCTCTTCCGGATCTTCATTTGCTGATGGGACATAGGTAAGAAGACAGAGATGCAAAAATATACTAATAATCAGAACTGGGAATGTATAAAATATGAATCCAGGAAAACTGGAAGTCATCAAAAATGAAAAGAAACACATAAAGATAAAAATTCTAGACATTATTTGAGCTGAAATGGACTGGTATTGTTCATTTTGATTCAGAAAATCATATGGTGCTTCCTATGCAAAGAATGACACTATCAAGAGGAATGGAATTGCATTCACTGTCAGCAAAAACATCTCAAGGGCTGTCTTGAACTACAATGCTATCTGTGATGGGGTTATATCTGTCTACTTTCAAAGGAATCCAGTCTTCAGTATGAAATTGATCAAAATCCAGTCAAAGTGCATTGATAATTACCGTTGATTGCAATGCAAGTGCTGAAAACCGAGAAAAAAACAGTAGTTGGGAATATGGTCTTAGTGGTAGAAAAGGAGTTAGAGATCACACGACACAATGTTGCAAGACCAAATGCCTTTTTTCAACAACACACATAGCTGCTACGCCCATGGACTTCTACAAACAGAACTCACAAAAATAAATCACCTTCTTCAGATTTTAGGGAGGGAAGCAGAGAATGTCCCGGTCAGATGAGTTTGAACTGTCTTAGGTGGGCTCTGGTGTAGAGATAACTAGAGAACATGCTTCTGGCCCCACCCACTACTGGACCACCAAGACTCATATAGGTCTTGAGGTTGAGAAGTCCAGGTAATACCCTCCTCATCTCTTTCTTAACTGAAAGCTTGAAGCATGAGGGTGGGAATCTTCTTGTTAACCGTTCTCTTCCTAAACAGAGATATAATTCCTGGGCAATAGGAAATAAACAATGAATGGGTAAGTGCCAAAAGTACACATGCGTGAATAAATCAACTTTGTCAATGAGGAAACTGAGAAATTCTTGCATAGGCTTTTTTCAAATAAAAGGTTAGGCTGATTACAACCATACACTTCCATCAAGTTGATTCCAACTCACAGTGATCCAATGGACAGACTAATCCTGCTCCCTAGGATTTTCCAAGTTTTGAGACTTTCCTGGAGCGGGCAGCCTCATGCTCGCTCATAGAGCAGCAGGTGGATTTGAACAGCCCTCCTTGCAGTCCCAGTGAGATTCCTCACCTACAGATCCACCAGGGCAGATCAGAGGAGCAGAGGGAGAGGGCTGAAACTTTCCTTTGCTGACATTTAAAAAAATTACACAATTCCCCAGTTGTGTTTCCAATTATTTCTATTCCAAATGACAAAATTAGCATTCTGTAAGACTACCTGTTAATATGCTGATGCTGCATGATTTTCAGGTAAAGGGGGTAAAATAGGTCTTTGCATGGTCGAGTTTCTCAACAGTGATGAAGAATCATGACAGCTGACTTGAAATAAACTCCCAGTTCAGAACCGCCACCGTCCAATTATTTCAGCTGTATCCAGTCTTATTGACATTATACATACCGAAGAATAAATAGCAAAACTGTTCATGAAGTAGAAAAATTAAATGCAATCTGCAGCAACACATACCAATAAGGAAGAGCACAGAATCGAGAGCTCACAAACCCAGCAGAATGACCGAGAGGAGAATGGCCATTCTCCTCTGTGGCCGGGCAGTCCATGAGGAAGGGAAAAAATCAATCAATGGTACAGACCCCAATGTCCTTAGGTTTGACTGGGGTCTCAGAGAAGTCATTTGATTTACATAAAACTCAGTTCCCTCATCTAAGCTATTGGGGAGATAATCTATGCCTGTCGGCCTCACAAAGTTTTGTAAAGGTTTAACAAAATGAGGGTTGTGACCCCTATAATCTATAAAGAGCTATGATAAAAGAACGTGATTACACTATCACGAGGGCTTCTATTAATTCTAACAATTATTTTTTTCACCAGAGGACAGCAGGATGCTTCTCCGATTAGACAAATGTGGAAACTATTTTGCTTTGAACATTTAGCTTTCTGTTTAAAATGAAACAGAGATGTGCTTGCTGGCACCAAAATATCATTGGGGAAAGGCTGACACACAACAATGAGGTGTCATATACTAATAGGCACTCCCTACGGAATGATGTATTAAAATCAGATCTCCAAAGAAAGAGTTCATGCTGTCCAATTAGCAGAGAAGAATCAGCCTCTAAATAAACATTAAAAATAAACATCAAAACCTCAGTCATGTAGCTTTCCCCCTTTGCTGAAGCACTCAACCAAATCCTGCCTCTAAGCATTACCTGACCGCTGACATGGCCTTCGGCTCCGTGTTGGGCACAGAAAAGTCCGAGCATCGCAATAAGCACCTGACTCACTGAACAGGAAAGACTGACAAAAATAAAGTCTTGCCGAGTGGTGTGATCTGAGCTAACATGGGGATCTGAACAAAACTCTGAGGGATCAGGGAGAGGGAAACATTTTTCTCCATATTTGAGGGCAGTCATTTTTCAAAATACCAGTATCTAAGTGGTCCTTGCATGTCTTCATTGTGTTGCGCGTTACGTGAGGCATCGAGAAGCCCCTCCTACACTCCCACTAAGACACATCTTTGCCAATGTCTAAGAGACACACCTGAGACAGTTTATTGGTGGGTTTCAGATAAGCCTGGTGTTATTTGTATCCTTTCAAATCCTGTCCAGTCAGGGCTGGAGAAGATGAGAAGAAATGTTTCCCATCTATTTCATTTCATTTCACTCCAGTTAAAATACAATGAAATGGGTGATTGGTTACATTGTAGGTCAACTTGGGTGAATCAGGATTGTCCTGTGATATGATTTAACATCGTGTGGTCAACTCCCTGATGGGAACTTCAGTGAAGCAGCCAAGATGTTTTGGGGTGAATAGACCTCCTTAATATGGCTACAGCCATGAAATGATTGCATTCAGGGTTAAGCCTATCCTTAGCTCAAAATTGACAGTGTATAGAAGCTAGCTCATTTATACTGCTGGATTTAGATCCTGCATCTGGTTCATTGCCCTCCTGTTACTATCCACTGATCCCAGGCACCATCAGCAGACTAGTGACCTCAGATACATTCAGTGCTGCATCCACTAGCCTATGGTCTTCCTGCTTCGTCTTCTGCTTCTTGTCCGTCACTCCCTACAGCTACAGGAGACAGAAGAAACCTTCGGCTTATATCTGACCCACAGACTTAAACCAGACTAGACTTACCCTCTTCTACAATGTAAGCCATTTCTTGATATAAATCTCTTTCTAGATACATACACAAGCCTGAGCCAACCTGGGGTATCTTCAAATGCCTCAGATGTACGTGAAAATTGGACATTGAATAAGGAAGACCCAAGAAGTGTGAATGCAATTGAATTGTGGTGTTGGTAAAGAATACTGAAAGTACTATGAGCTGCCACAGGAACAGATGACCTGTCCTGGGAGAAGTACAGCCCGAAAGTTCCTCAGAGATAAGAATGGTAAGACTTCATATCAAGGACTTTGGACATGTTGTTACAAGAGATCAGTCCCTGGAGAAGGATATCAAGTTGCTAAAGCGGAGAAGCCAAAAAAAAGAAAGAAGAAAGGAAGGCCTTGGTGACATGGATTGGCATGGTGGCTGCCACAGCAGGCTGGGAAAGATGGTGAGAACGGTGTAGAACTGGGCGGTGTTTCCTTCTGCTGCACACAGAGTCGCTATGGGTCAGAGCCAATGCGAGGGCCCTTAGCAACATTTACATGCATGTACACGTGTCACTGGTGGCGCTTCCCTAGAGAACCCAGCCTCCTGCACGTACCAGCCCAACACAGTGACTCTCTCATCATCCGACATTTTGCACTTCTCAAATTCATTGCCATCAAGTCCATTCTGTCCCTTAGAGACCCCACAGGACGGAGTGGAAATGTCCCTGTGCGTGTCTGAGACTGGAACTCTTTAGGGGATAAGAAAGCCTCATTTTTCTCCCTCGGGGTGGCTGATGGTTTTGAACAGCTAACCTTCCAGTTAGCACCCCGATGCATAAACACTATACCAATGCTCCTTATATAGTAAAAGACCTCCTATCCAACCATCTTGTGCATTAAGAATGTGTTTCTGGCAGCAGCACTGCAGAGGTATGAGCAAGGGTAGCACACACTGTGGTGCTTGAGGGAATGTGTCAACCTGCCTGAACCAGGATTCTTGGTGATTTGGCAGTTATGTGATGGTGTCATTTGGAAATTATATAATGACATAATTTGACAGTGACGTGACAGTGCAGTTTGGCAGTCATTTGGTGATATAATACAGCAAGTGCTTTTAAAATTGTAGAAAATGAGATTCAAAGATAAAAATAAAATATATCAACTTAATTTCTCACCATAAGCTCCGTGAAATCCAAGACACTTTGTTAGTGATTAGATTAGCCACTGAGTCCATCCCTGAAAACTGAGGGTCCTGAAAATTCAACCATGTCCGTGCAGTTTATTCGTACATTTGAATATGAAGAAAAATAAATGTTTTAAAACTTTTTATAAATTAGGAAACAAGAATCCCAAAGAAGCAAAATCAGGACTCTAAAGTGGATGACTCATAATTTCCCATAAAAAATTATCCCAAAATTGTCTTGTTGGATGAGAGAAATGAGGCAAAAACATCATTGTGTTAGAGAACTCTCTGGTGACATTGTCTGGGAATTTTCTGAAGTTTTGCCTCCACCAAATTCTAACAGTAAGCAAATGCTATCATTCTTTGGTCCTCTAGAAGGTCAAGGAGCAAAATGCCCCCAAAACTCCCTCCCATGAAGTCGATGCTGTAAGACAGCGTAGAGCTGCTCCTGTGGGTTTCTGAGATCATCATTCTTTACAGGACCAGGAAGCCTCCTCTTTTTCCTAAGGGTCCATTGGTGGTTTCAAACTGCTGATCTGTGGTTAGCAGTCCAAGTTATTGCAAAGACTTTTGCTTTAAGGACTTGTCCATTTGTGCTTTAACTAGACCACTCCGGTTGATTGTGCTTTGTCTTCAAAACTGTACTGGGATAGTCAGACTTCAGCACTTGTTATAATTCTTTGAAGAACTGCTTCAGGGTCTTGAGCTAATTTTCATCAAAAATGCTACTTTGTGTGCAGCAGATCTGAACATAACAGTATTTGCACCCATCAAGCAGAAAATTTAATCAATTTAAAATTTTGAGGCAAAATCGGGTAAAGTGAACCAATTAATGGTGTTGCCTCTTGCGTTTGCTATAAATCATTGGTAGTCTGCAATTAAGGCATCAACAGGAGTCATTGGCCCTTTGCAAATTGATGAGGACGATCGTTCTCTGCAGGCTGCGCCTTCCACATCCTCTCATCACGTCTCACAAGGTGTTCTCCGTGTGAAACTGTTACTCTCTTTGGGGCATTTTCCCCAGAAACTTTTCATAAGCCTTCAGTGACATCACCATTCTTTCATCCACGCTTCTCTATAAATTAGATGTTTGTTCTTACTTCAACTTTATTATAATTCATGATGCTCTGGCCGGGCCCGCCATTTTCCAACTCATGTCTTATTCTTAGTGGCTCAGACTAGACCCTGTTCAGATATTTTATTATAAGAAAATATGAGTTCATTTTGATGCAGAAAGCTTTTGAGATCTCTGCATAATATTTTCGCAGCACACATTTTCCATGATCATTTTGAAGGTACTTCATAGAAAGGGGTAGGCATCCTCTACTTTGTCATCTAACTGGTCGTAAGGCTGGCATGGGTTCAGTGCCTAACATTCTCTGACTTCACAACGAGGAAGAAATATCAAACTCAACATCATCCCAAGGCCAATTCCTGTGAGGCAGAAGTCAGACACCCCTGCACCATCCAAGCCTCTTCATCATTTCGGATGCCAACCATCTCACAGCACTCTCTGTTTGGTGAAGCCAATAATTCATTGGCTCAGAATTATGGTGTCTACTAGGGAAGTTAAACAGTTGTAAGTAAGGAACAGAAATACTCAGGATACAGTTCTTCCAGTGAGGAGCAGGTCTTTGCGGCCACATTCACAAAGGTGCCTCTCTCTGGCCCAAGGCCTCTCAGTCACAAAGTCCCTCTCAGCCCCTGCCAAACGTGAGCAATGTTATAGATGTCCTTTAGCCCTGCAGGGAAATGCCCCAAAGAGACTTCACTCCATTGGGCATCAGCCCAGATGCATTCAGCTCTAGCTCTGTGTGTCAACAAAACTACCTTCCGTGATTCAGTGCCTGAAGACCACCCACTCTGTGAGCAAGTCTCCTGGTGGAAGGCACACAGCTTTTTTGCTTCATGAAGCAGGAGGTTAACCACTCTGTCCCCTGCTCTGGCTCTTGACTCTATTGCTGTGCTTCTCTGTCATACCTCTGGTTTTAAACCTCTGTCTCCCGGCTTGAGAAATCTCCATGTAGAGGGATCGCAGGGTCCAGAGGATACATTCCCCTCCTGGCTCTTCTTTTGGGATGGTAGCGAGACCTGTTCCTGCTTCTGAGGTGGTTCATTTTAATCCCAGCAAGATGGTAAAATTGACCGGCCCCCATATCCCAGGTCCCTACATTCTCTGTGCACAGTTCCACAAAGTCATTTGATGGGAGTTACAGAGACTATGGCTAGAAGGGTCGTATTAACTCATTCACTGCAACACACTGGTCATCCTGCATTGCCACATGTCGATTTTGGTATAATTGCCTGGACATAGACAGAGTGTAGTCATCGACTACAGATGAGGAGACTGAAGTTCAGAAAGGTAAAGCCACTGTCCAACATGGCACAGCTAGTGAACTCTGCCTTCCCCATTTCAGACTAGCTGACTTCCAAGCAATGTGCCGACGCCATCACCATGCCTGCACCAGCTTCTTATGCGTGCTGCATAATGCTTCCTAGGACCGTACCCTTCATAATGCCGAATCCGAAAACTGATGAATCAGAATTTCTGATAAAGAGAAAAAGCAAAGTTTTAAAAAGAAAAACTATATCTTAGGGCATGGGGTAAAACAAAGAAGGTAACTGAGATAGTATAATCATAAAAGGGTTAAGTAATGGATACAGGGAATAATTCTATTGAGCAATAGCACTTTCTGTACTACTGTTCTATAAATGTCTTCACCAGAGACCCGGGGCCTACACCAGCAGTTCTCAACCTGTGGGTCACAAGCCCTTTGGGGGTCGAACAACCCTTTCACAGGAGTTGCCTGAGACCATCGGAAGACACATATTTCCAATGGTCTCAGCAACTAAGACACCGCTCCTCCATCTGTCTCCAGGCGGGTCCGCCCACATGCAGATACTCCCACATAGGAGTACTGGGCATGAAGACTGTTACCCATGCTACACCAAGACAAATTTTCATTTATTTGTAATTAGAAATAAATATTTCACAATATATAATTACATCTTGTTTTTTATTATTCACAATGCTTTCATTACATTCAATTTGTAACAAAATGCATCCTGCATATTAGATATTTACATGACAATTCATAACAGTAGCAAAATTACAGTTACAAAGTAGCGATGAAAACCATTTTATGGTTGGGGTCACCACCACATGAAGAACTGTATTAAAGGGTCACGGCATTAGGAAGGTTGATAACCACTGGCCTAGACAATCTCTTTGATGTAGTTATTCTGAACTAGACAGAGTTTTGTTCCTTAAATCCTAATCTTATATACGGAGTCTAGGATCAGAGAGATCATTTCAGTCCCTGATACCTAAAGCCTAGAGGCCTCTGATCCCTGGTATTATAGGAGGAAAAACACAGATGATTGTGGAGAAGACACAAAACATTCTGGAATCAGCATCTGAAACCCTGTGGAGAGTCTCTGAATCAGAAGCAGCTCAATGGCTGTGGGGTTGGCTTCTGAGAGAAAGGAATGTCAAAGAACTTGGGGTCATGTGTTAAAACCAACATAGAAAAACTCAAAACCGAACTCACTGGTTTGATTCCGTTCTGTGGGTGATCCTACAGGACAGAGTAGAACTGCCCCATTGGGTTCCCAAGGCTTTGAGTCTTTGTAGTAGATAGTCTCATCAATCTCTTGAGATCTGTATAAATATCCTATTTCTCCTTCAAGCTTTACTTGCTAATGTGAGGAGCCATCAATGACTCTTACCTGTAGCCCTTATAACGACCCCGTTTTTGTGGTGAGGTTTATTTCCTGCTGGCATGTTTGTAAATCAAATGTTCTTAGCTTGGCGGGATTGAAGGATGGGTGGGGTGCCAGCTCTTAAATTCTCCTTTGGGCTCAACCTCAGGGATGTACCTTGTACTGAGGTCTCTGGAATACAGGTCTCCGGATTCTCCTGCAGTCATGAACCCCACACTTTGTCCTGCCGCTCCACCTCCTCCTTCTTCACCTGCATGTTCACCATCACCCCAAGGCCTGCAGAGCCACACTGACCTGTCCGCAAATTGAGACATACCGTATATACTCGAGTACGAGTCGATCCGAGTATCAGCCGAGGCACCTTATTTTACCACAAAACGGCATTTAAAATGTGCTGGAAAAACTCGGCTCATACATGAGTATATACGGTACTTGTCGTGCCGTGGAGATTGACAGAAAGCATGGGACTCGATTGAGACTTTTGCCATTCCCGTGAGGCTGTCATCCCCAAACCCAGATGTGCACCATATGGACACTTGATAGAGCTCGCCCAGGTCTTCTCTCCGAGGGGCTGGTGGGGTTCATTGACGAGGAAATGCAGATTCCTCTCAGTTCAGAGGACCCCAGAGGGCTCACACCACCTCGTCAGTCCTCATGTGGGCTTTACAACCGTGAACTGTCCCGACTGAAGCCATCTGACCAGTTCCATGGTGTCTGCCATGTATGACTGTGCATCTTCTCTCTCCCTGAAGGCAGTCTGTCCTTGGAGTTCCAGCAGGTGCATCTCACTGCGACCTTAGCTCTCAAGGACTTAAAAAGAATTGTGGTGTAAATCTCGCCCTTTGTCATGAACAGTGGTGGCACCCTTCCTTTCCCCCTTCTATATCTAGGGTGGAAATTTGATTCTCTCTGTTTTTACAGTTCCTTTTTAGTCTAGTTCTTAAATGAGCTAAAAAAATCAAAAACCTATCCTAACTGGAATGTCTTTTTCCAATTCACAAACCATTCTTGAAAACTTTTTTTAAACTTTAAGAACTATCATAATAAGCATTACTCAGACTCAAGATCTTTTTTAATGATAATACACATATAATTATAGAGCCAGCACAGGTTATCAGCTCTTCCCAACAAATATAAACTCCGAACATTACTCTTTATGCTCCTGAAGCAATTATAATGAGAATAAATTGAAGGGGCAGGAAGAAAGCTTCCCTTCAGGAATAACAAGACGCTTCTGTAACTGGGCAGAAATGGGGGAGTCATTCTATTTTTATTTTATTTTTTGCCATTTTAATACTGTGAGTGGTTTTATTTTTAGTTCACCTTTAATTAGTCGTGCAGAAGAAGCATCTGAGTCAGTTAAAGGCAGGAAATTAAGCTAGTCAAGTCAACGCTATACCAATCTCCTCTGGAAAGTGGAGGAGGATTTAAACTAATGACTACCTGTACTAGGGGCATGAGGGCTCACCAAGGTTACTGCACCTTGAAAGGCTGGGTTCACAGAAACCATCTGGAGAAGGAGAAGGATTCCGAACTGAGCAGGGAAACAGTGAGAAGATTTGCAAATGTGCTCTGGATCTGTGCAGTGAATATGGGCAGGGGAGCGGGAGGAGACAACCTGGGAGTCGGCTGGTGGAGTTCTAGCTGCCAAGTCATATTGGGGATTTGCACTTGAGGCTTTGAAGGAGGGGTTGCCAGGATGGGAACGATGCTTTTAAACTCAGTAAGTTGGGCAGTATGAACTGAAGCAGGGAACTCGGGCAAGGCCTAGAGAGTCCAGTGGTGAACCCATCAAAGCACTTCTTAGCCATGGTCATTACTAGAACTGGTGTCCTCAGTACCGTAACCTATGATGTCAATCCCACCGTAGACCTCCTCCCATGCCAGGCTACACAGAATCCTGGACAAGGTTTATTATCATTTTTCATCACAGAATAAGCTGTGCATGTAGCTGCACACTACTTAAATATAATATTTCTTAGATTATGTGGATACCAATAATAAAGAGATTTTGTAAAATCTTTCTACATGGAATTAAATTATCAGTTGCCTTATAAGTAGCTGAGCTTTCAAAATTTTTCTCCTTCCTTTCCTTTACTTGCTACGTCATTATAAACACCTACTGATACACGTTCACAGGTACTAATTAGCACATTAGTGTAACTAAATCGCCAGGAAATTTGACCAGAACCAACAGCTATGAAAATATTGGGAGCAATGGAGATGACAGTGTGGGCTTGCAGGGCGCCCAGGAAAACCAAGTGGTCAGAAGCATCCTGGTAATTCCCTCTGACCATCTAGTAAGGGCTGAGAAGATCCCCAAAACAAGGTAGCACAGAGTTTTAGCCTTGTAGACATATTGGTACGTGTAAGCTAGTCTTACCAAATAAATAGGTTTTTGTTGCTCTAACTAGCTATAGGGACATCTTATGAAAATAATAAGTTCCCGCTTGAAGATTGCATGAAGATTTTATAGAAAATCATTTTGGGGGCAATGCCCCTGATGAGATCAATGAAGAACTCCCTTGCAAGACGTGGAACTGCCTTGCAAGACAATGAATGATGAACACAAGCAACTCGTCCTTGAAGGAAAATGAAAGTCCGACAAGGCCCTCCAGAAGTGCTGAGTCAGCAAAGACGTCAACAAGTGGATGAGGAGCCGCCCCAGACTTATCTGGGGACCCCTGATAAGACCGCAAATGATGTCAAAGAGCCAGCAAGACCCCTCTCAAAGGCTCAGGTAGAAAGGCAGAACTCAGAGAGCCGAATCAACATCAACTCCTGCTCTCTTCAGCTCTACCCGGGGTGAGTCCAGCAATGAAGGCAGTGCTTAACGGATGCTGCTGCTGAATTAATTGTATGTTACCCTCATAGGAGTAATTTAAGTTAGTTTTAAGGTTCTTAGATCGGCTAATGTGTGTTTATAGTGAATAAACCTAGCATTCGAAAATGTCAAAGAGCGTTAAGTAATTATTGATCACGCCGCTCACGACAGCCCCACGCCCTCACGACGCCCTCACGACAGCCCCTCACGACAGCCCCTCACCTGCACCTCCCACACCTCACTAATGAGGTGCTTATGGCAGGACTGACAGAAAGAAAGATGTGAGGGACATCATGAGAGCCAAAGGAAGTTAACTATTGCGCTGTACACAGCTATCGAGAGCGAAGGAAATATAAATGGCTCAGGTTGTACGTTTCACTCTGCCACAAGCAAAAATGAGCTTCTAATGACACAGAAGGGGACTGAGACAAGGCAAGCAACGGGCTAGGTACACCTAACCAGGTGGGCAGCCTGGCCACCTTGGGAAAGAACACAGCTCTGGCCTGGGTTTTGAGACCAGCAATGCCACCTGCCAGATATATGACATTGGGCAAGTGACATTACCTCTCTGTCCAGTTTTCTCAAGTGTTAAATGGATGTACTGACCTCAAAGCATTTTGCAAAATCTAAATTAGAAAACTTACATTAGATGCTTAGCGTGGTGCCTGGCTCCTAATGTGAATTGTTTTACAATTTTAATTCAATAAATGAGTCCTAGAACTGTCAGTGTACCACATACACTGCCCTCCTGACACTGGAATGCATCAATCATAACGAGTGGCAAGATTGCGTCTAGAGCCCAGCCCAAGACTGACCTCACAGGTAGAATGAAATAGCCCAGCTTTGGGGAGAGGAAGGTAGAGAAGACCAGGCAAAGGCAGGCCCCACATCCAGGGCCACCCTTAATCTGCCCAATGCATGAAGGGGGTCAGCCCTCCTGCTCACTGCCCAGGAAGGCCCTTGGGCAGGACACACCAAGGCCCAGGCCCAGACCAGAAACAGCCCGACCTTTTCCCTCTACCCACTTCAAAACAAGGCACCTTTTCCATCAACCCAGACCCTCAGGCCTTTTCTCTGGGGAAAGAAGAGCTAAATCACATCAGCTTTTCTAGAAATGGAAGCATGAGAACTCGGCTCTGGCTGGCTCCACTCTGGTCACCTTCTCTCCTCACCTCATTTGAGAGCCACCTCTTCTCAATCCTCCTGAAGAATTAATTCCCATTTGGCCGGAGCATATGCAAGGGAATCTAGCGCAGGAACCAGAGGTCACTGTCACGAAATGCCCCTCCCAAAACGACCTGGGCCAGAGCTCTCGCCACTCACAACAGGCACAGGAGAGCAGATTCCGATTCATGGTGACCTCTGGTGTCTCAGAATAGAGCTGTGCTGTGCAGCATTTCTAGTGCCTGATTTGTCAGAAGTCGATTACCAGATTTTTCAATCAGAGGTGCCCTCGGGTAGATCCCAACCTTCAACTTTCCTACTCACAGAACTGCTAACTACCAGGGCCAACAGTTCAAAACCAACAGCGGGGGTTTTATAATCCTGTAAAACGTTCCAGTCTCAGAAACCCGCAGGGCAGTTCTGCCCGGCCCTCTAGGATCACCCTGGTCAGAACTGACTCAATGGCAGTGAGAGGACTTGAACAATCCAGCTTTTCTGGTTCTGCAGACCACTCTCCCTCAAGCAGCTTATTCTGCCTCCATTCCCTATCTGGGAGCAATCTCTTCCCTCAGCACCAATTCCCTGAGCTTCACATTGATTAGATACTCTACTACGTATTAGGGTTTTATTGAACAAGGCACCGTCCCTTCTCCAAGGTTGTGTCCCTGTAACTGTCAGAGCAATGATGGGCATTTATAAGGCACTGTGGTAAGAACTATTGTAAAAGAGCCCAAAGGGGTCCTTGCACTGTGTGCACAGAAATCCAATCTCTGGACATCAGGCTGTGAAAAAGACGAAGTAGCTTTCTTACAAAACCCTGATCAAGGAGCCAGCCAGAAAGATGCTGCCTGAGATCAAGCTTATGACTATCTAGGGTTTTCAGATTTATAAGTAAATAGAGGTGAAAGTTATACATATTCCTAGAAAAAGGTGGGGTAAGACTGGAGATGAGTTGAATTTGCCTGCACTTCGATGCAAAGGGCCATGTTGTTGTTAATTCACTGCATGTAAGCAGACAGGAAGTGTTCAGAACGCCAGACTACAGGAAACAGGAAGTGCTGCTGGAGGATTTCATAAATTTGTTCTACCTGCTGAAAAGGAGCCAGGTTGCCTCATCGTTTCACCCTGTGTTGCAAAAGGTCAGCAGTTCAAAACCACTAGCCACTCTGAGGGAGAAAGGTAGGGTTTTCTACTATAAAGAGTTAGTCTTGGAAACTCACAGTGCCCGTTCTATCCTGTAATTGGGTCCCTATGGGTCGCTAGATGACAGTAAGATTGTTTTTGTCTTGTTCTGTTTTAGTTCTTATTGGCTGAAGGACTCTGTACATGTGTGGCAGTTACATAATCTGTCAACTTATGGAGCGGTGGAGTCTAGCCTGTCAATAAGATCACAGTCAATGAGGCCTCTGAATGGGCAAAGCTTTCTCCTGTGGACTCTGGGAACTCCTGTCTTCCTCCCTGGAGGTGGGACACATACTCTCCCTGCAAAACATTCCCGTTGGTAAGCGACATGAAGCTATATTGATGGAGCCAGAGCCCCGGAGCTGGAGGAACCACGTGGAGACCCCTGCCAACGCTGAGATGCTTCCACTGCCACTGGATCTATAAAACTTTCTACCCACTTGTCTGTGATCTTCCTGAATTTGGCATAACTGTATGGCTGCATGAGTCTAAAGATGGAATTAATGGGCTAGTATCAGACATATGGGCTAATATTGGACTATTGGACTTGATCTGGACTGGGTGGACTGGGATGGGTTGTTTCCTAATATACACTTGCTCGTGTATATAAGCTCTTTCTTATACACACGAATGTCTATGAATTTGTTTTTCTAATCCAGCAGTTCTCACCTTGTAGGTCACAACCCCTCTGGGGGTCGAATGACCCTTTCACAGGGGTTTCCCAATTCATAACACTAGCAAAATTACAGGTATAAATTATGACCTTGGCTGCTAGCTTCAAGGTCAATAGTTTGAAACTACCAACCACTCTACAGGAGAAGGAGGAGGCTTTCTATTCCTGTAAAGTGTCACAGTCTCTGACACCCAGATGGCGTAGTTCTACCCTGTCCTATAGGGTCTCCATGAGATGGCATTAACTCAATGGTGGTGAGTTCGTTTGTTTTGTTAGAGGTTGAGTACTGGGATGAAGAAGTCCTGATGGTGCTTTAAGTTGGCATTGATACAATGGCAGTGAGTTGGAAGTAGCAACAAAAATAATGTGATGGTTGGGGGAGAGGGGGTCACCACGACATGAGAAACTGTATGTAAGAGTCGCGGCATGAGGAAAGTTGAGAACCACTGCTCTAGTCAACCCAGACTAGCACAGCATGGATGTAGGGTTTAACTAACAGAGGCTGGTTTGAGTCATTTGCCTTCTGAGTTCAGCTGCTTGATTTTTGAAAGACAACTAAAAGAGAAGCTAAATACCAAGATTAATTAGCAAAGGAAGAGGTAACATTAGCCCCCAGCTGTGATGGTTCTACTGAGACAGAAAGAGGGGAGTACTGCCGGAGAGGAGAGTGCAGAGGAGAAAAACCCAACCCAACACGTGGACATCTATTACCTGACACCTCTGCTGACCGGAGAGTGGAAAGACTTTACGAAGTCCTAAGTGATGGGAGCAGATAGTTATGGGCCTAAAATTATTCAGGATGGCGAAGCATTCCTCCAAACCTTAGACCCGGTGACACATACGTAGTTCTGGGGATGTAATAGGTTATGTGTTCAACTGCTAACCAAGGGAGAAAGATGAGACTTTCTACTCCCACACAGATTTACAATCTCGGGCATTTCTACCCTGCCCTATAGGGGTGATATGAGTCATCATCAATGCTATGGCAGTGAGTTTTGAGGTGAGAGTGCCAAAATAATTTCTTTTAGAAGAATCAGCGCAAGGCTGAGATACCCCAACAAGAGAGAAGTAAAAGTGTCCCAAATACTACTCCATCATCTCTGATATCACCCACCGCTCCTCCCATCTGTAGCCTTTCTCATGGGCCAGCATCCTGCAGCTCACTGCAGTCTCACAGAGCTCATGAGCAAGTAGTGGGCTCTCCTGAGCACATGTCCAAAGTGTGTGAGACAAAGTCTTGCCATCCTTGCCACTGAGGAGCATTCTGGCTATACTTCTTCTGAGACAGATTTGTTTGATCTTTTGGCAGTCCATAGTGCTTTCAATATTCTTCACCAGCACCATAATCCAAGTGCATCAATTCTTTTTTGGTTTTCCTTATTCAATGTCCAGCTTTCATATGCAAATGAGTCCATTGAAAATACTATGGCTTGGGTGACACCGTGTTACCCAAAGTGACCTCCCTGATGCTCAATACTCTAAAGAGGTCTTGTGCAGCACATTTACCCAATGCAAGGCATCATTCCATTTCTTGACTGATACTTCATGGGGATTGGTTGTGTATCCAAACAAGATGAAGTCTTTGACAATTTTAATCTTTTCTCTCTTTATCAAGATATCACCCATTGGTCTAGTTTTGAGGATGTTGGTCTTCTTTACATTGAATTGTAATAAAGACCAAAGGGGTCCTAACTGTTCTTTAGAGTTTCCAATACTAGAAATTCTTACAGGAGCAGATAGCTTCGTTGTTCTCTCTCGGATTGGCTGGTGGTTTTAACCATCAGCTTTGCAATTACCAGCCCAAAGCATAGCTCACAACACCATCAAACCAAACCAAACTCACTTCCATTGAATCAATGCCAACTTAAAGCACCATGAGGACTTCTTAATCCCACTACTCAACCTCTAACAAAACAAACAGAGCTCACTACCATTGAGTTAATGCCTTCTCAAGGAGACCCTATAGGACAGGGTAGAACTATCCCTGTGAGTTTCTGAGACTGTAACACTTTACAGGAACAGAAAGCCCCCTCTTTCCCCTGTAGTTCTTCTTAAATGTCATGTTAATGCATAGAGTCCTAGTGGCCTAGCTGGCAAATATTGGACAGCTAACTCTAAAGTCGGTGGTTCAAACCCATCACCTACTCCTGTCTTGAAAGAAGTACAACCCGAATACTCCATAGAAGCAAGGATGGTTAGACTTCATCTCACGTACTTTGGACATAATGTCAGGAGAGTCCAGTCCGTGGAGAAGAGCATCATGCTCGGCAAAGTAGAGGGGCAGCAACAACAACAAAAAAGAGAGACAGGCCTTCAATAACCGGGTTGACACAGTGACTTCAACAATGGGCTCAAACAGCAGGACAATCGTGAGGCTGGCACAGAGCTGGGCCGTGTTTCACTCGGTTGTAGGGTATCTATGAGTCAGAACCAACTCAAGGACTGCACCTAACAACAACATGAGTCCGGATCGGCTCAGGGGAGAGATGGTTGGTTTCAGTCCAAGAGAAGTCCTTGTGGCACGGTGGTTCTAGCCCTTGATGGCTAACAAAAGGGTGGCAGTTGTAACCCAACAGGCAGTTTACAGGAGAAAGATGTGGTCGTCAGACTCCGTAAAGATTACAGGTCTACTCGGTCTGATAGGTTCTCTATGATTTGGAGTCAACCAATGGCAGGGGCTGTGTTTTGGCGGGGAGATCAATGGAAGAAAAGAGTTAAAGTTTTCAATGTTGGAAAGCGGCGCCTGCAGCTTGTGAAAGTGATGGTGATGGAGATGTTATACCTGGAGGGTCGATTCACTTGTTTCACACGGGGGGGGGGGGGAATTGACAGGGCATTTAAGGGTAAGTAGGGCTTGTCCACAGATTGGATATTCATAACCTGGGGCCGAAAACCAACCCCACTGCCCACTGCTGTCGAGTTGATTCCAGCTCGCCGCGCCCCTGTAAAAGGTCGCCCAGGTTGTAAAGCTGTACTGGAGAACATCGCTTCATCTCTCTCCCACTCAGTGCCGACCGTGCAGTTAGCAGCCAACGGCTGAGTAACTGGCAGGGCCACCAGTATATCCAGAGTGGAACTCTGTGTATTTCTTTTAACAAAATACATTTTCAATTTCTGTTTCTTTGTTTTTTTCCTTTTAATGTGTTTTCCCCTGCTGTGAATCCAAATAGGAGCCTGGTGGTGTCCAGTTACACACCGGGCTGCAGTCCTCAGGGTCAGCAGTGGAAAACTGGAACACCAGCAGCAGCTCCACTGGAGAAAGACTGGGCTTTCTTCTCCTGTAAAAGGTTACAGTCTCCCAGAGCGATAAGGGCTCGTTATGTGGTGGCATTGACTCAATGGCGGCTTGTTTTGTTTTTCGTTTGCTTTTTATGAGCCCAAAATCCTTTCCCCCAAATCCTTGGTGCAAAATTGCTTTGAACACCACGACTGTTCAGATTTTAGAAAGGAATGGGGTGCATACAAAGGAAATTCTTACACCCCAGGAAGGTTTTAGGGAGCACCCCGCCATCAAACACATCACCACTTCTGCTGCAAAGCATGGGGTTAAAAACATCTTCTTTCAGATCAGATCAGGAGGGGGAACCTGAGATTGCCAAGGGATTGTAAAGATTTCAGTCAGACATCATTGAAGCAAGGGTTGAGTGGGACACACTTTGGTGCCCTGTCATGATGAGAAACCTCCATGCAAATGTGTGTTAAGCTGGGTTGGACTAGAGAAACAAGTGCAGGGACACTCAGATATGTAAGAAAAGGCTTTATATCAAGAAACCACCTCAGTCAAGTCCAAATCAAATCTGTAACACCTATACTAGTGCATACGTCTGATACTAGTCCATAAAAACCTCTTCAGACTCACGCAACCATCAGTAATGCAGGGAGATCACAGGCCCATGAGCTCAAAGTCTTGTGGATCCAATGGCGGTGGATGCATCTCAAGGGCTCCTGCAGGTCTCCGAGTGACTAGCCAACAGGAAAGTGAAGCAGAGAGAAAGGGGGAGGCTCCTGGGACTCTCCTTATTAGGAAGTCACACCTACAAGGAAGCACCATCCGCCTGTGACCTGATTGACAGGCTAGACTCCACCACTACCCTCCAAGTGGACAAGGAAATATGTAACTACCACAAAATGTGATCAAGCACAGCACAACATAGGGGCGCTGCCCAATCGGGTTGAATGGGCTTTCCTTCTAGTACTCTGGGTGCTAGGACAAGTCCTGTAACGTGAGCTTCAATTCTCTTGTCATTGATGAAAGACTGTAATCCCTACCACAGGGTTGTATAGGTGAAATGAGACAAGGAATGAAGAAGGTAGGTGAAGGATCTTGGCTGAAAACACAGGTAGGATCTAAATAAACTAGTAAAGAGGGGGAGGGACGCATCCTGGAGCCTCTTCCAGTCTAGTGCTTTCTATTCGGTGGGGATATAGGAGTTTGTATATGGACCCTCCCCTATAGGATATGCTCCAGCATGTGCTGGCTCCACCTGTTTCTCAATATTGCCATAGCTGATGGACAGTCTTGCATATACCAGGGTCTCACTAAATGACTTCTGGATAAAGGAAAGATAGAATGAATTATTGAGGATGTGCTCAACAATTCCCTGCGGGTTGAGCAATAAACACATCACTTATCAGTCAGTTCCCAGAGCAGTTAGGGAGCCTCCATGCCAAGTAGCCCACCCTGGGCCAGTTCTCACCAATGTGATGAATCAGGGTTCTGAGCAGAACTGGTGAAGCGAGCCTGTCAGGTGAAATGTGTGTTGAATATATGGGCACACAGGGCTTCACTGGAAGGAGAAAAGGGAAAGGAAGCACAATGCAGACTGCTGATAGGGGCAGCGGATTTCAAGTCCGGCGCAGCTGGCTGCGAATGGTGGCTCTGCCATGTGCCAGCTGGCTCCTTGGGGCCAGTGACCTCAGCCCCCAAGGGGCTCAGGGGTGTCTGACAATAATGGGACAGTCTGCCTCGCAGAGTCGGTGTTCACATTAAAAGCACAAAGTCAGCCACCAGAAGAAAGCTCTTATTATTATGCATCGCTTTTCAGGGCAAGATAGACTCTTACACCATCACTGTAATTAGGGTAATTGCTGCAATATGTGTTGCAATTAAAACACCTATATTTGTCTTTGGCATTTTAACATACTTCGTGCCATCCAGAGTGTCACCGTGGGACTTCTCTCAAATTGGTGATTGATGGATATTAGACACCAATTAAGGAGCAACCAGATTTATTTTGTCATTCTGGCCTCTTCCTGGAAATCTCTTGCTACTCGCCCAGAATGTTTAAACTTTACCCATTTTAGTTCAAGACCAACTAAAAGGATGCCTTCCCCGTGGAAGCGTTCTCTCTCTTCTCCCCTGACCTGTAAAGGGGCTCTCCTCCACGCCTCTGCCATACCTCTGGTAAAGCCCCGGTCACTGCAGCAGAGTGACTGAGAACTTATCTGCTCTCCCCTCTTGTCTGGGAGCACCTGGAGGTCACAGGTCAGGTCTCCCTCTGCTTTGTCTCTAGCACTCAGCACAGAGTCTGGTCCTTAAAATGTCCCCACAAATCCAGGTGTGGAAAGTCACTGAGGGGAAAAAAAAAAAGGAATATTGCTATGTAATCAGTTGGAAGAAGCAAGCAATCGAAACAGGTTGTCCCGTGCTTGCTCCATAGCACACAGGCAAAAAGAAATTGCTGGCATCCCTGTACAACTCTCTTTCTAGCTATTGTTTTTGTTAGGTGTCCTTGAGTTACCTCCAACTCATAGTAACTCGGTGTAAACAGAACAAAACACTTACCAGATCCGCAGTAGGATGATTTCTTCTCAGTAGGATGATTTCTACACTAAGAGCATGCCTACGTGCTTTTCTTGACTGTTGGGGTTTTCAAACTGAGGTGTGATGCCTCCAGAGATTCCTGGAGACTTTTCCAGAACTCTTGGGGAATGGTTGATGAAGTCCATTCCAATCCTGAACTTCAAAATCTTAAAAATCTGCTCAAGTACCTACCAAGGATTAAGACTGGAAACACCGTGGTGGCTCTCAACTCCATTCTCCGTTTTCATGACAATCTTCATCCTGAACCCTTCCCTGGTTCATCACCTCGGGGCACAGTGAAAGAAAGCATGCTCGATACTGTTGGCCTGAATCTGCTTGAATCACAGAGCCATAAACCCTGGTCAATCTCACTATAGCCTCCAACAGAATTTACTTTTCTATATCGAGTTAATAGACATAAAAATGTGCAATATATGTATGTCTTCTGGTAAATTGCATGTTAATAGTAATTGTTATAGTAATCAAGTACATAAAAATGTTCATACTCAAAAGCCTTCAGAAATGAGGATATTTTAACATTTAAATTTCAACTTACCATATATACTCGTGTATAAACCGAGATTTTCAGCACAAAAGAATGTGCTTAAAAACTGGGGTTCGGCTTACACATGGATCAGTGGTACCCCAGCAAGGTGTAACATCTCGCTGCCTGCCCGCACCGCCCCCCCTCGTCCCCAGGTAACAGGACGAGTGCCCGTTATCTCGTGGGTGATTGCCGTTTCTCCGCTGTTAATTCAAAACCCTGCTGACACAGGAGGGAATCTCATGAAGCCTGACCTAGAGTTAATAGCAAAGTGGGTTAGAAATGCACGGGAAGACATTCCAGAAGACATGGTGCATCGTGCCTTCCAGAAATGTAGTATTAGTAATGCTATGGGTGGCAGTGAAGACGGCGCTTTGTATGAAAATGACAGCAGTGATGGTGATGACGGCGATCTCAGTGAGGACAGCGTCTATGATGACCTCACACCAGCTGAAGCTCTGCATTGGGATACGGATGGTGATGATGAACCCAGTTTTGAAGGATTTTAACTCTTTACATTTTAGCTTGGTTGCTGATGAGCTCAGGGAATAGTACTCTTAAGGTATCATTGTTGCTACCTTATTGTTTTTGTTGAACCTATTTTCCACTTACTGTGCTGGTTTACTAATGTTAAGTGACTCGTTGTCCTTTTATTTATGTTTTTATTTAAAATAAATATTTAAACACATTACCTCACTGATGTCTCAATTTTTAGTAATTTTATTTTCATTTGTTTTGATTATTGAAACTCACCAATAGCTTCTGCATTTTCCACCCTAGGCTTATACTCAAGTCAATCAGTTTTTTTGGTTTCCCAGGTAATAATTAGGTACTTTGGCTTATACTCGGGTCAGCTTATATTTGAGTATATACAGTAAGTACATAGTTTTGTTGCAGTGATGTATAAGTTGACCAGCGACAGACTTACAAATGCATAAACATATCATACTATTTGAAAATTCTGAAGGCACAACCGCTGAAGACAAAGCAAAAGTGTGTGCATGATCAAATGTAATGAAGAAAGCAGATCATGCCCAGTTATCAAAAGATATAGCATGTGGAGTCTTAAAGTTTTAAAGTTAAACAAGCGGCCATGTAGCAGAGAAGCAACAAGCCCACATGGAAGAAGCACACCAGCCTGTTTGATTATGAGGTGTCATCAGGATTAAGTAACAGGCATCCGAAGACCCAAAACAAACAAATAAAATAAATCACAGTGTTGAGAACGAGAGGGGTTAGAGCAGAGACCCAAAACCCATCAGTAGACAATGGGGCACCTGCTCACAGAAGGGTCATGAGGAAGGGATGAGTCAACCAGAGCATAGTGTAGCACTGATGAAACACACAATATTCCTCTGGTTTCTTGAAGCTTCCTCACCGGGCACTATCAAGACCACAGTGCCGCCTTTCACTTAGGGCTAGACCGGAGCATGTGCACAGGTACAGATAAAGATAAGAGCTCACAACCCATGGAATCCAGTAGTGATGTGAGGAGGGTAGGGGGAAGGGGGAAGAGAGAAGCAGAGGAAGGGGGAACTGTTCGCAATGATCAACACATAACCACACACAGACATCCTCTAGGGCAGCGGTTCTCAACCTGTGGGTCGTAACCCCTTTGGAGTCGAACAACCCTTTCACAGGGGTTGACCAATTCATAACAGTAGCAAAATTATAGTTATAAAGTAGCAATGAAAATAATTTTATGTTTGGGGGTCACCAAAACATGAGGTACTGTATGAAAGGGTCATGGCATTAGGAAGTTGAGAACTACTGCTCTGGAGGGGTGAACAACTGAAACCTTGGGGGGAGGGAGACAGGTGTAAGATATGAAAATAATAATAATTTATTCAGGGGTCATGAGGTTAGAGGGTGGGGGGATAAAAGAGGGGCTGATACCAAGGGCTTAATAGAAAGCAACTGTCTAGAAAATAATGATGGCAACATATGTACAAATATGCTTGCTACAATTGATGTATGAATTGTTATAAAAGCTGTAAGAGCTCCCAATAAAATGATCTTTTAATAATAAAAAAAGTTCTGAAGGGGAAAATATAGAAATAAAATACCAAGGGAAATGGGAACAATGTAAGCATGCAACTCTTAAAATGTGCGGTATATTTTTAATGGATGATGGTGGGCATAAAATCACCATGATTTTTTGTATTCCATTAGATATATTCCAAGAAGAGACGGAACATTTTTGTTATAGAATGTCAATATTTTACAATAGGCCAGAAGTCATATCATTTGCCACTCTTTATATGATGAAACTGTTTAGATATCAACCTGAAAAGAAAATAGATAATTTTTAAAACTTTTTATCGCATCCTTCTTATCTGGACTACAATTAAAAAGCAAGTGAAGTGCTGAAATCGAAGACAGGCAAAGGAAAATACTAAACATGAACTATAAAGCCAATTCGTTAATGTGATAGTTACATAGTCTGGTGTCAACTTAGGACATGAGAAGGTTAAGAAGGAAGGGGTGGAGTCGAGTCTGTCAATTGGGTCATAGCCAATGAGGCCTCTGTGTGGGCATGACCTTCTCCTGAGAATTCTGGGAACTAATGGATTTTTCCTCCTTGTAGGCGAGAGACACTGTTCTCTCCCTGTTCACTCCCTGGGAGACGCTCTACTGACTGATGTCGCTCTACACCCTGAGAGCTGGAAAAGCCACATGGACCTACCTTGGTGCAACTGGACATCTGGAGCCTGAGAAGCCACATAGAAACCCCTGTCAGTGCTGAGATGCTTACAACATCACTGGATCATCAAGACCTCCAACCCACTGGCCTGTGATCCTCCCACACTGAGCATCATTGCATGTATTTCGTGAGTCTGAAGAGCACTTCGGAGATTGCACATATGGGCTAATATTGGATTTACGGACTTGCTCCGGACCGGGCTGGGACATTTTCTCAATATTCAATATTTTTTTTATATAAGCCTCTTTCTTATACACATATGAGTGTCTATGAATTTGTTTCTCTAGTCCACCCAGAATAACACAGTTAACAAGGTATGTACAGAAGATCAGAGGAGCCTGGTGGGTAGTGGGAACGTGTTGAGTTGCTAAGTGCAAGGTCAGCAGTTTGAAACAAGCCACGCCATGGGAGAAAGATGGGGCTTTGAACTCACGTTAAAAATCACAATCTCATCAACCCACAGGGACAATTCTACCCTGTCCTATAAGGTCGCTATGAGTCGGCATCAATTTGTTGGCAAAGAGCTTGGTTGTTTGGTGATACGGAAGATCAAATCATAGGGGAATTTTGTTGTTGTTGTAAGTGCTACCAGGTAGATTCTGATTCCATACAGCACAGCGAAACACCCCTGGGTCCCGAGCCATCGCACAATTAATTGTTTTTATGTTTGAGCCTGTTGTTGCGGCCACTGTGCTCATCCAGCATCTTGAGAAGCTTCCTCTGTATTCTCGCCCTGGCTCTATCTCTAAGTCACGGTGTGACCCGGAGCAAGCCCTTGCCTTCTCTGAGCCTCCATGTACCCCAAAATGGAGAAGTTGGGCAAGGAGTCCCATAAAGCTTTGGGGAAGTTTAGAAGAACATTTCATCGCTTCACCTCCTGGAATGCAGCATGAGCTTAGAGAGGCAGACTAGGGACAGACTCACCTAGGGTTGAATCCAACAACCCTGGCCCTCACCTCTGCTTTTGGACATGGCTTCCAGGGCGTCTTTTTAGACAACGCTTTTCACAGCATGGGCTCCTGAACATGAGAGCTTCTCCTATCTGTTAATAAAGACCCCAAACTTTAAATGAAGAGAAAACAGTTCCGTGACCAAATAAATGTGAGACCAATAATATCATGGTCTTAAAGATTCATAACTACCATTAATAAGCTAAACGGCTTTTTTTAAAAGTTCTGTCGCAAAAGAAATTGCTTTGGTTTGGGGTAAATGACATGCACACACTGCTGACTGTGGTCTCGGGGCAGAGAAGATCCTTCAAGGCAGAGTTTAGAATGAGACAAGAAGGAAGCCAACAGTACCAATATTTTAGGGATAAGCAGAGGGAAATTTGAGATAAACCCAGTGAAGTTCTAGTGGCAGAGGAGAAACAAGGAGTGGAGTTATAAGACCCAAGGAAAGAGACGCTTTAAAAAGACATAATCAGCTGTGCTATCTGCTGCTGAATTCAGATGGAGCTACCAATGCTGGTGGCTGCAGAGGGAGAAGCAGTGCACTGGTCAAGATTCAACCCATATATTAAGGCAGAGAAATAATTAGTCTTTCCTCTTCCTCCTCCTGGTTATCTTCATTCCTCTTCTCCCCTGGAATAATTTGGGCCTAGAGTCATGGGGTGTGGCTGGACCAGGTGGAAATGTGCTTCCCAATGAGGGGTAGGATCCCTAGGAAAGCTGGGAGACGAGGTGTGAGGTGGAGAGAGGTGAGCAGCAGCTGGGAATGAGAGTATGAATTCATGAAAGGGTGTGTAATGTGCACGGTTACGCAGTTCAGCGGGGACCTCAGATGCTGAGTGGGGTAAGGGTGCCTTCTGCAATGGACATGTCAAGGTTGAGAGGTTGGTTACACACAGAGGCATTAATCACCTCAAAAACATGTTAAAGACCAGGGTAACCTGTTTTCTAGAGAAGAGAGTTAAAAACGTGAAATTGGGGTGGGGGTGAGGGGTGGATCTGTTTGTATTGGGATTGGAATCGTAGCTATTGTGTGAGTTTGTGGCTGTCAATATACAGCATCACCAAAACTCTAGGCACAACTTTAAGCTTTAATGACTCCAGAAAACACAAAACAGATCAACGGGAAGATTTCTATTTACCTTTTTAAAATTTACATGTGTGAATTTTGAACTACCGGTGCTTTATCTTAATTTGGGCAGATCCTCTGAAAATGACCATTGTTAGTCCAGGTTAGTCTAGTCCAGTCTAGAGAAACAAATCCAGAGACTCTCATATATCAAAGAACAATTGCATATTGAGTAAACATCCTATCCCAGTCCAAGTACAAATCCATAATCCAATATTAGCTCATATGTCTGATACTAGTCTTTAAATTCCTCTTTGGACTCATGCAGCACAAGCAACGATGCTGAATGCAGGAAGATCACAGGTCAGTGGGTGGAAAATCTTGTGGATCCAGTGGTGGTGGAAGCATCTCCAGGGTCTGTCTGCCATCAGCATGACGCCAAATGGCTTGTCAACAGGAATGTGAAGCAGGGAGGGAGAGTGGGACCCTCCCCCAGAGAGAAAAAAGAAGTTCCCAGAATCCTCCTGAGAAGGCCACGCCCACACAGAGGCATCATTGGCTATGACCTGATTGACAGGCTAGACTCCACCCCATCACTCATAATATCATCAAGTTGACACGTGATTAAGTAACTACCACAATGATCCCCAAAAGTTTTTAAATTACTACGTAATAATTACAAAAGCGTATGAAGAAAAAGACTTGGTTAATTAGAATTATACATTGATAAAATATGGGAGGTTCCCAAATTTTCATGAAAATTCATATTATGAGAAGACAGTGCATGAATATAATGTCAACTTTTTTTTTTGCATCAGTAGAAACTGATACTAACCTGTGATAAAATGTGTGAGCAAGAGCTAGCTTGAGGTACTAAGAAAGATAAGAAATCAATTTAGAAAGAGCCCTATCACAACAATGTGAATTTACTAAAATTGAAGCAAGAGTAAAGATGAAATTTATGGAAGCAAATGGGTAGAAGAATGGAGAAATCACTTATGCTCTGCAAAACCGTATGGGTACAATGGCCCAGAGTAATCAGTGTTTTACAATGGATTGCTTGTTTCCAGGCGGGATGCGATGATGTTGAAGATGAAGCCTGCACAGGCAGACCACCCAACCTGCAAGGAAACAATTAGTCTTATCTATGCCCTAAGTGAAGAAGGGAAGATGCGTGATTAACAGCAGAAACAATAGTCAATACTATAGACATCTCAACTGTTTCTGTTTACACAGTCCTGACTGGAAATTTAAAGTTCAGCAAGCTGTCTGCTTGACAGATCCCAACACTATTGCTCAGATCAACTGCAGACAACAGTGAAGCTTTCTGTGTGCATTTTAAACAAGTAAGGGCAAGACTCTGAAGCATGTCTTCAAAGAATTATAATGAATGATAGATTCTGGTTTTATTGGTCTATCCTAAAGGCAAAACACAATTGAAGCAATGACTCCCAAGAGGTGAGAGTGGTCCAGTTAATACAAAAGCACATTGGTCAAGAGCAAAGGTCATGGGGAGATATAGCTATATATAAAACTTTTGATATACACATGGATTTTTGAACTCACAATCATAAACCCTAATCTAAGAACCACCGATTTTTATGATGTGGTCCTGCTCAATATTTGTCCTGATGATGTGATCACAGAAGACATAGGTGCAATAGCAAAGTGTGATGAAAAAGAAATGAGATGCCAATGCTGGGAGGTTGCTTATATGCAGGGACATTGATCACATCAAAAACATATTAAGGACTGTCAGAAAGAATAATGTGTGGGTCTTAAAGAATTATCTTAAAACAAACAGCCATCTAAGTGAGATGTTGAATAAATCCACATGAAAGGAGCATGCCAGCCCATGTGATCCAAAGATTGTAGATAATAAAATCTAAGATCAGAAGGGAACTATATTAGAGCTTGAATTCTGAAGACTCAGTTTACAGAGCACAATGAAGGACAGTACGAGGCCAAAATCCATTTGCAGAATTCTGACACAGATTAAAACACCGTTGGACTCCTTCGAATTAGGAATGTAAATAGTTTTACCCCTGGAGGGCGTTGGATAGGGTATTGCTGCAAATATAGTTTAGCTAAAATTTAACATATCATCATTTGTTTTCCCTTGTGACACATTTTTAACTTGTTCTGGTTTCTATTATCTTCTACTTTGTGGGGGACCAATTTTTTTCTGATTTATTTTATTGTCATTGTAGGGGTTTTTAGCATGATTTCCTTTTTATGAAATCCAGGATAGGCAATCCATACAGAGAGTAATTGTATTAATTCCTACATTCGCTTCTTGGGTTTATGACAGGAGTAATGGGAACTAATAACCATGGGTACAAGGATGAAGAAAATGTTCCACAATTGAATGTCACAATTATTGCACAATTCTTTTTAATATATTTAAATCACTGAATTGTATGGTATGTAAATTATATTCCAATAAAACAGTTCTATTAAAATAATGCAGTCATGACAACATTATTGTGAGACAGTCAAGGTATATTTTGCTTGTTGACCTTCTGGAGGCCCAAAGAAAAATGACATCGGCTTGTTATACAAGTATTTTGAGGAAATACGCTAGAGCATCAGCAGAGAAACTTCCAGTAATCTCCACCGAGAGCCCTTTGCCTGTGCATTCTTCTTATCTAACAAGGCCAATTCTTGAGCGTTTTGATAGAAAATCATTAGGTGTCCAACTTATAGTAATTACTTGGCTCTTTATGACCTTTTTTGTCTCTTAATTTTCTTCAGCTAATAATGTATAAAATATTGCATTGACACGGATAAATTCCCAAGCCCCTCAATTCTTTAGAGTAGACTATATGCCTGGTATCGTCACTTACAAAAGTGTCTTGACCTTAAGAAACAAGATTTCTATGGTTTAATTTTTACCTTTTGATTCCATTTTCCCTAATTTTTAAAATTCCCTCATAAATAATATTTTGAAATAAAAATAATATTGATATACATTTATAGCATTTATGCTACTGATTCTATTAAAGCTTAAAACTGTATAAAACTATAGCCTTACTGCTATCCAGTCAATTCTGGATCATGACAACCCTACATAGGATTTAAGAGACTCTAAAACTACACAGAAGTAGATAAACTCACCAACCTTATGGGTAGCAGCCCCTTGCCCAATCCACAGCACCACCAAGGGTCCTTAAAATAATAGGACCCCTATATTTAATATGATTAGGATGTACCACTGTTTTTAGGTCTGTGGCAGTTACACAATTTCATGTCAACTTGATAAAGTGTAGGGGGTGGAATCTAGCCTGTCTATCAGGTCATAGCCTGATGATGCCTCCATGTAGGCATGGCCGTCTCATTGCGAGGGTCCTGGGAATCTCCCCTTCCCTCTGCTTCACCTTCCTGCCAGTGATCCACTTGGAGACCTGCTCAAGATCTTCGGGAGCCCTGGAGATGTGTCCATGGCCATTGGATCAACAAGACTTTGCACCCACCAGCCTGTGATAGTCCTGCCTTCTGCATCATTGCTTGTGGTCGCGTGAGTCTGAAGAGGGGTTTATGGACTAGAATCAGATGTAAGGACTTGATTTGGACTGGGCTGGGATGCTTTCTTGAGATCCATTGCTCTTAGATATAAATCTCTTTCTTACACATAGCTGAGTGTCACTGGATTTGTTTCTCTGGTCAATCTGGCCTAACACAGGGTCCTAGATCAGTGGTTCTAAACCTTCCTATTGGTGTGATCCTTTAAGTCAGTTCCTCAGGTTGTGGTGACCCCAAACATAAAATTATTTTTGTTGCTACTTCATAACTGTAATTTTGCTACTGTTATGAATCATCATGTAAATATTTGATATGCAGGATGTATTTTCATTGTTGCAAATTGAACATAATTAAAGCATCGTGTTTAATCACAAAAACAATATATAATTATATATTGTGAAATATTTCTAATTAAAAATCAATGAAATTTTATCGTGAAGCATGGGTAACAGTCTTTATATAACAACAGTAAACTACATTGGTACATTTTGCGACAGTCTGCATAAAAAGCCAACGTCAGTGCGAAGGTTGAGAGAGCTTTTTTCTCAGCAGATCAGAAATTCTCGGGGCAGTCTTTGCAAGAGTACAGTGAACATTATCTTCCACAAGTCTACTTCTCTATGTAGACTTAATAACCAACAAGCTAAAAGAAAAACCCTATTTCACAAAGATAGGTTGTTGGAAATGGAAAAGAAGGAGCAACACAGTCTCAGGCAGAACAGGACCTGACTGCAAACGCTTGATCCAGAGTTTTGTAACTGGCATTGTAGAGAAATCAGTTCTCGCTGCATTGCTGTTAATAAGGTCAATGACCTCCTCTTGTGCTGTCCCAGGAACATCTTCAACTTTGACTGTGAATGGGCTTCTGGCAAGTGCAAATGGGGTGTCAGGTTGATTTGGAAAGTACTATGAAATTTTGTCTGCAACCATGTGCAAGTGTCCTTTCACATAAATTATCATTGTAGTCTTTTGTCTGGTTCAATATCATATTCCTCAAAGAAAGCAGGTAAGGTAGGCAATATGCAAATTTTATGTTCATCCAATTTTTTTGCCAAAGCTAATGTTTCATTTGGAATGATCGGATCTTTTCAGATAAATTGAGGCATGTTGCATTTGGTCCTTACAGTGATCAATTTAACTCATTCAAGATGGCAAAGATGTCAACCAAGTATGCTATTTTCTGTAGTTCACCTTTATTGCTGAAAAGTGTTTTGAACTGCGGTCTTGCTTTCTCATTGAAAAATGTTTTGAGTTCATCACGAAGCTCAAAAACACGTTTTAAAACTTTTCTTCTCGACAACCATCTCACGTCAGTGTGAAACGGCAGAGCATTGCTTGCATCAAAGTCGTTGCATAGTTGTGAAAATAGTCGACTGTTTAAAGTGCTCACTTTTACAAAATTGACAGAACTGATGATGCTTTTCATGACTTCTTACAGCACTTGCGGCAGCGTCTTCATTGCTAATATTTGCCGATGACTCACAGAGTGAGCTCCGGCGACTGTTGGTGACTCGTTCAGTACCAAGCGTTGACATCCAGTTTGACACCCTAGCATAGCTGGAGCACCATCTGTGCAAACACCACAAGCCTTTTCCCAAGAGATCTTATGCTCTTTCAGAAATGAACCAACTGTGTTGAATACATCACGTGCAGTAGTTGTTTCAAGAGACTTGCAAAAAAGAAACTCAGCTTTAAAGTCGCCATCATTAATATACCTCACGTAAACCAGTAACTGTGAATAGTTTGCAACGTCTGTAGATTCATCAAGCTGGGTGCTAAATATTGGAAAAGGAGCAGATTTAATTTCCTGGATTACCTGATCAAGAATATCAGCAGACATCTATTCTTCTGCGGACAGTGTTGTTAGATAAGGAAATTTCACTCAATTTCATAACAAATTCATCTCTAATCATAACTGGAACAATGTCTTTGGCCACTGGCAACAGTAAATCCTCAGCAATGGTGTGAGGTTTCATAGCTCTGGCGATTCTGAGTGCCACCAAGTATGAAGCTTCAACGACTGCTATGTTTTGTTTGTGGTACTTGTCACCTGTATCAGGTCTGGCTTTCTTGAGTCCATCAGATTTGCTTCGCTTCTAAAATAGTTGGTATCTTGCTGGCAAAACTCAGATGCTTGCTATCAAAATGGCATTTTAGTTTTTTTGGCTTCATAGATTCGGCTGATAGAACTTCACAACAAATAACACATTGCCGATTCTCAATTCCTGCTATAATTATGGAGGTAAACCATACTGTAAAAAATCCACACTATACATTTTTTTCTTAATGTTCTTCTCTACACTAGCCATTGTCATGGGATGATTTGCTAATGAAAATAATATGTAACAATAGCTTTAAGAATATAAAAGATGATCCATGGCATAGTTCAGTCAATACAGTTCATTAATGTTTCCTATGATTTACCACTCTGTTGTTTTTTTTTTAACATTCATGTTCCTATCGCAAGGGGGCAGTATTCACATCAACCAAAGCTGAATATAAAAAGACTGATCAGTATCTAGATTAAGTTCCCATGGTACAGATATATATTTGCAGTAGTTGATGATTGTACAGTACATGATTTTACATTTACCCAGTAATTATCATTCATGAAGTGTCATTTTACCTCCAATACTGCTGCTTTCAACACAGTAGCTGCTTTTAACAGAGTAGCTGCTTTCAATACAGCAGCTTCTCTCTACACAGTAGCTGCTCCCTACACTGTAGCTGCTCTCTAAAAATGTGACTGGTCCGCATAAGCACATTATAGTGCCAGCCCTGTCACATACACCTGTATTTGAACGGGGTGTATGTGATAGGGTTGGCATGATGATATCACGCCAGGTACTCGTACGTGGGTGTATCTGCATATGGGCGAACCCACCTGGAGATGGATAGAGGTACCATATCTCAATACCTAAGACCATTGGATATATGTGTTTTCAGATGATCTTTGGCAACCCCTGTGAAAGGGTTGTTTGACCCCCAAAGGGGTCGCAATCCACAGATTGAGAACCACTGTCCTAGATGATCTCAGTATATACAGCTAAGGAATGTGTGTGCGTGTGTGTGTGTGTGTGTGTGTGTGCTTATGAGCATAAATCCAAAAGCCAAACCCATTGAGTAGAGCTGCTTCACAGGCTTTTCTTTCTGTCTTGTTGTTGTTGTTAATAGAAAGCTTTTTTTATTGTGGAGATGAATTAGTTACAATTTTTAAAATCATTTTATTAGGGGCTCTTACAGCTCTTATAACATTCCACACATCAAGTGTATCAAGCATATTTGTACATATGTTGCCATCATCATTTCCAAAACATTTTCTACTTGACCCTTGGGATCAGCTTCTCTTTTTTCCCTCAGTCCCCCACCCTCCAACCCTCGTGACTTCTTGATCAATTATATATTGTTATTATTATTTCATGCCTTATACTGTCTGTTGTCTCCCTTCACCCACATTTCTGTTATTTGTCTCCCTTTGGGGGGACTATATATCCAACCTTGTGATGGGTTCCCCCTTTCTCTCCCTTCCCCTCCCCAACCATCCCCCTACCTTCATGATATCGCTACTCCCACTACTGTTCCTGAGGAGTTTATCAGTTCTGGATTCCTGTGTCGAGAGCTCTTATCTGTACCAGTGTGTGTTCTCTGGTCTAGTCAGACTTCTAAGGTAGAACTGGGTCATGGTAGTAGTGCGGGTAGTGGGGCAGGGTGGGAAGCATTCAGGAAGCAGAGGAATGATGTGTGTTTTATCAGTGCTATACTGCACCTTAGTTGAAGCATCCCTTCCCTATAATCCTTCTGTGTGTGTGTGGCGGGGGGGACGTATCTGTCTACAGATGGGTTTGAGGCCTCTACTCCAAACCCCCTCGTTCTCATCAATACAGTTGTTTGTTTTGGATCTTTTGATACCTGATCCCATTGACACCTCATGATCACACAGACTGGTGTGCTTCTTCTATGTGGGCTTATTTGCTTCCCTGCTGGGTGGTTGCTTGTTTAACTTCAAGCCTTTATGACCCCAGATGCTCATCTTTCCATAGCCAGCACCATCTGCTCTCTTCACCACATTAGCTTATGGACCCATTTTGTCTTCAGTGATCGTGTTGGGAAGGTGAGTGTAGTAGTTACTTAATCTGGTGTCAATCGGGACTTGAGAAGATTAAGAGTGAAGGGGTGGAGTCTGGTCTGTCAATCGGATCACAGTAAATGAGACTTCTGTGGGCATGGCTTTCTCCTAAGGAGTCTGGGAAATCTGGTTTTTCCTCCGTGGAGGCATAAGACTTCTTTCTGTTGGCTCACTCCCTTGGAGTCACTTTACTGACAAGACACATGGCACTATGCTGATAGACCCTGTTCCCTGGAAACTGGAGAAGTCACATTGCAACCCCTGCCAGTGCTGAGATGCTTACAATGACACTGGATCTACAAGACTTTCTACCCACTGGCCTGTGATCATCCTGCATTCGGTATCATTGCATGTGTTTTGTGAATCTGAAGAGGATGTTATACATTGGTATTGGACATATGGGCTAATATCAGACTTATGGGCTTGGACTGGACTGAGTTGGGATGTTTTCTTAATGTACAATTACCCTTTGTATAAAGATCTCTATTAGATACATATGAGTTTCTATGGATTTGTTTCTCTAGTCTACCCAGACTAGCACAATGAGTATCAGGGTGCATAGGATTTCCTTACAGATGCACATTTTCAGGCATGTTTTCTATCACACTGCTGTGTCAATGTGAATGACCAGCTTTTAGGTTACTAATCAATTATAAAGCATTTGTACACCCTGGTTCCTTATACAAACACAGCTTTACTTCTAATCCATAGCTATAAGTAGTATCAACAAGCCAATATAGCATGCAATTTTTGGTTTGTAAATGTCATGCTCCATTAAAAGGAATATTCTGTAAACAAAATATTTGCAGAAACTGACTGATTCTAGGACTGGGACAGGAAAGTGACAAGATGAGACCGACACATCTTTGGGTGTTAGAAAACAAATACGTGACCAAAAGATGAAGAGGTTGTAGATGGCAAAACTCTCAAACAATTTGAGGATCAAATATATAGTAATGATGATAGTTTGCAGCAATCAACTAAATTATAAGCCAGTGAATTTAAAAAAAACACAGATACAAACCAATCAATGAAAACCCCAAAAGCGAGATGTTAATTAATCTCAAAATAATCACCTTTTTACTCAAGTGACCATCAGCACTGGTGGGGACAAGTAAAATTCATGCACCTCTGACCTATTCCTGCCAAAGATACAGAACTAAATCAAATCATAGCAAACATTAACCAAATCTAAATTGAGAGACTTTGGGAAAAAATGCTAGGCCCAAATCTTCAAAAGTCATGAAAGTAAAGAGCACACCACAGAGCTAGATGGGGGGAGCTTAAAGCAGGGGTCAATAAATCAAATGACCTATTACATTGGGCAGATCTGTAGCACAAGACTTCTTTAAAGCATTGAAGAACAAGGGTGTCATTTCAAGGACTAAGGTTCACCTGAGCAAGCCCTGGTATGGTGAATTGCTTCGTGTGCATGTGAACGTTGGACATGATAAGGAAGACGAATTGATGCATTTGAATCATGGTGCTTGGGAAGAATATTGAAAGTACCATGGACTTCTGGAAGATTCAACAAATCAATCTTAGAAGAAACAGCCAGAACGCTCCTTTGAACTGAGGATGGGGAGATTTCTTCTCGAGTACTTTGCATATGTTTATCAGGAGAGACCAGTCCCTGGAAAAGGATATCATGCTGTATAAAGTAGAAGGACAGAGAAAAGAGGGGACCCTTGGTTAGATGGATCGACACAGCAGCTGCAGCAACGGGCTCAAACATAACCACAATTGTGTGGGTGGTGCAGGACCCAGCAGTGTTTCATTCTGTTGTACATAGGGCCGCTACACATCAGAGCAAGCAACTAACACAACAAAAGATTCGTGACAGATGGACAAACCTCTGATTGTGATCTGGATCTATTTGTCCTAAAAATCATTACAGGGAAGGAGATTAAAGGATTGGACAGTACCAATGTTAAGTTTGTAGGTTTTATGGGAATAATGCAATATGGAAGATTGTGTTTGTAGAAAGACACTACAGCTCAAGGTGCAATGGAATATCAGGTCCACAGTCAACTCTAGAGGGTCTGGAAGACAAAGGTTATTTATTTTACTATTGCAAATTATATGTAAATTTCACACTATTTTTAATTTTTTCATTAAAAATATAGTTGATCTTTGAACAACACAGGTCTGAACTGTACAGGGACATCTTTACACATGGGTTAGAGTTATTTTTTTCTTCTCTCTGTTGCTATTATACAACTGTTACAAGTATCAGTTTTAAATACTCATACAATACTAATCATCAACATAGGAACTGTGAATTAGCATCACATGGCATTTTAAGTGGCTACTCAAACATGAAATCCAGCAATAGCAAAAGGAGGGGAAAATCTGCATGAAAGTAGGCTGACAGTTCAAATCCAGATATTTAAGGGTCAGCTGTAAGTCTACCCTGGTTTTTAAGTGTGAGGGAGGTGGACACCCCATCCCATCGGAGTTCAAAGGTCAATTGTATATCCAACGCATTGACTCTTAAGGGAGTTTATTTCCTTATCTGCCAAATGAGGTTGGTGATATCTATCAATGCTCACAGAGAGAATTTATCATTTGCATGCATGAGTTCTTTGTTACCTAGGGAAATTCTGTGCATACATAAGGTTCCAATTGTGCAAATGTTAGCTAGAAAATGCCGTATATTTACACCATTCATAGTTCAATGCATATTCAGCTGATTACTTAGCGAAACATACCAATGTTTGGGTGGGCCAGAGATAACAAAAGGCCTCTTGCCACTGAAGAGGAAAAAATAAAAAGCAGATTCTAGTACAAGATGTTGTCAGGTGCAGTCAAATTCATTTGGACTCATGAGGCCCCGTGCCAAGTACATAGAACAAGACACTGCCCAGCTGGGTGATGCCCACGGTTGTTATGTTTGAGCCCACGGTTGCAGCGACTGTAGCAATCATTGAGAGTCTTTCTCTTTTTCATTGACTCTTTACCAAACATAAATTCATTATGAGTTTTGGTTGTTTTCTTTTGCGTTTTCAAAAAAAATCATTGTATTGGGGGCTCGTACAACTCTTATCACAATCCATACATCAATTGAATCAGGCCCGTTTGTACAGATGTTGCCCTCATTCTTTTCTAGACATTTACTTTCTATTGAGCCCTTGTATCAGCTCTTCCCCCTCCCCCCACCTTAAGACAGTATAGACCTCATAGTATTCAAAAGTTGAAGACTAAACTCTCTTTTCATATCTCTTACTGACTTTGCAAACCCTATCCAGAGTGGAGATCTCTAACTTGATGCCCAGCTTCATGAAAATAGCACAACTATAAAAATAGCTTATCCAAAGGGCCTTGATGATACAACGATTACACACTGGTCTGCCATTTAAAACCACCAGCTGCTGGAGGGGGGTGGGAATAGTGCTTTCTAATCTCATAAAGAGTTACCGTCTTAGAAATTCACAAGGAGAGTTAGTTCTACCCTGTCCTATAGGGTTGCTGTGAGTCAACATTGACACAATGGCAGTGAGTTTGGTTTGGGTTTTTTTTATACCTACTCAGCTTTGAGTTTGTTTTAGCTTTCTAGCTGGGAGTGGTGAGGGGAAGGGGCACTCCCTTCCTTTCTTCCAGTCTTCAATCTTTCATGTGCAAGCCCTGAACGCCACCAGTAATGACAAGTGGCTTCATTATAAAAACAAACACAAAATGGAACTATGGTGGAAATATGGCCACCAACATGCATGAGAAGAATAACTAGCAGAGAGGTTCTATCAGGAGGGGTATCCCATTCTTCCTGTCTACGAGAAAGGCAACTTAAAAGGTAAATACACCAAAATTTCTTAAAGTAAGAGAAAAGCAATACCTGTGCTGACCAGTGGCATGAGCTGCTTCTATACACCCCACTCCTCCCTGACACCACTGACATTTCGCAGCCCCTGGGGAAACTCATCTAGCCATTTCTCTTACCTTGCTGGCCTCTGGGGCCCTGTGGGGACAGCAGACCACATGGGCAGCTTGGTGCCGACATTCTGAGTACCTGAGCTACAATTTCCCCCATTTTTTTCTTCCTCCATCTTTCCTGCTTTCTTACTCCCTCTGATATCTGCCCCTTCTCCCCTCCAACCTGCACAAAGCAAATTTACATACAATAACACTACCAAAGGATCAGGAATCCCCACCTATAAGGCAGTTGGTTTTTTTCTTTATTCTATTTTCTTAAAACCTTTTACATTTTTGTTCTAACATAATTCTCTCTAGATCTCTCTCACTTCCTCTCTCACCACACTCTCCTGAGAATATGCATCCCCTCACGCAAACACAGGTGGGCCTGTAGATTCGGGGACACAGACCCAAACAAGGGCCTTTTTTGTCCTTCTAAATGGACGCTCCCACCACATTCATACTGCCATAGTAGCAGAATCCCCACAACCACAACCAAGCTGAAGGTCAATCTTTTATCTCTTTTGTCTCCCCTTCTCTTCTCTGTGCAGGCAGACTTTTTGCCCTTTTGTCTTTCCCTCACTTTTTCTCTCTCTTAATCTTATTCCCCTTCATACATATACATATACACACACACTCACACACACACACACCACACACACACACACACACACACACCACACACACACACACCACACACACACACACACACACCACACACACACACACCACACACCACACACACACACACACACCACACACACACACACACACCACACACACACACACACCACACACACACACACACCACACACACACACACCACACACACACACACACCACACACACCACACACACACCACACACACAAACACACACACCACACACACACACCACACACACACACACACACCACACACACACACCACACACACACACACACACCACACACACACACCACACACACACACCACACACACACACACCACACACACACACCACACACACACACACACAAATCTTCTTCTAAATATTTGCATACACTTCTCTCCTGGCCAAATTATTATCTCTCTGCTCTCTTATTTTCCAAATGAAATATATTTCCATGAAACCTATTAATTCCAATTACTGCTATTAAAACGTTTCCCCATTACTTGTACAAATTTGTTGGCCAATCCAGAGAGCTGCTTGTTATTGCTATCATTAGCTTGATTTTGTTCCCTCTCCTCTTTCCTCACCCTCTTTTCCCAGTGACGCTTTCCCCTTTTCCCACTTCGCTGCCGCATGTTTTCCAGCTCCTGTTAGACCTCTCCCAGGTCACTAGACAGATCCAACGACTCTGCACAACTCAGAAGATCACACACCACCAGCGCACCGATGCACCATTTGCTAGTCTAGGTTGACTAGAGAAACCAATCTAGAAATATTTACATGTGTATAAGAAAGGGTTTTATGTCGAGAAGTAATTACATATCAAGAAATCAGCCCAGCCCAGCCCAGTCCAACTCAATTCTATAAGTCTGAAATGAGATTCCCATAGCCACATGCAGTGACACAGAATACAGGAAGAGCAGAGGCTGGTGGATGTAGAGTCATGTGGATCCGGGGATGGTGGAAACATGGTAGGGCTCTGGAAGCTCTTAAGGTCAATACCACAAAGTGGGGGGAGTTTACAGGGCCTTCCTTATGAGAAGTCCATGCCCCTTAGGAAGCACCGTCAGGCTGTGGCCTGATTGATAGGTTGGATGCTACCCCTACACTTTTATAAATCTTCAAGTAGGCATAAAATTATCTAACTACCACACACAATATGAGGCAAACTAGCCACAGTAGCTCCATTTGGTTGACTGCTAGGCGACCTGCCTCCCCCATTCCCCTCTCTTCTCAGAGAGTCCCACTGGTACTGTTCCCAGAATGTACCTCCCATACCTGGAACCAGGTTCACAATGATAAAATTAATCATACTATTTTTGCTTCTGTAACACTTGCTTGCTTTGAAAGTAATATCAATCATGCTATTCTTGTTTCTGTAATGCTTGCTTGCTTCATAGGAAAGTCCCTCTGTGGTTTTTTATCTTAAAAAAAAACCAACTTGCTTGTCACTGTTTTCAGTACTTCAGCTTAGGAGAGATCATTAGTTCCATCAGCAGACTGCCAGACTAGTGAAAGACTCCTCAATTCTATTGGGCATCTTAGCGGTCAGCATTTATCTGAACCCACTACTAAGACGCCACACTGAAATGCCAAGGGAACAACAGACAAGCAGCAAACTGAACATCGCTGAAACCCAATGGAGTAATCTGATCCAGAGACCCTAGAGCTGCCGGAAGCAGAATTCAGAAGATTGATGGTTAGGACCCTTCAAATATGAGGGGAAATGAAGGTATTGCCACACCAGGAAAAAACTTTAAAATTCACTAAAGAAAGACCAGCATTACAAACATTATTAACCAGATCTCTTTGGGCAGATAACCCACAACAGCAGACAAACCTGAGAGAATTGCAAAGTACACCCGCACCCAGACAAAAATACAATGAAAGTAACACAACAACACAAAAATGGAGGAGGTGCAAAGACACCAATAAAACCACAGATAGGGGCAGAGGGCAAACTCAAACACAGTAAAATGATGGCAATAAATTCACATGTGTCAACAATGACAACGAATGTCATGTATTAAATGTACCAATCAAAAGTCAAAGTGCAGCAGACTGGATTAGATGATAAAGTCAGTCTATATGCTGCTTACAAGAGACACACTTAGACTCAGACAAAAATAGAGTAGAAATCAAAGGATGGCAAAAACATCTACCAAGCCAAGGGAAGCCATGAAAAGAGAGGAGTGGCAATATGAATCTATGATAAAATAGGCTTCAAAAAGCCCATTTTTTAAAAAGTAGCATAATAGAATGATACACTGAGAAACAAAAATGGACATTATATAATGGTTAAAAGAACAATACACCAGGAACATACAACTTTAATAAACATATACACACCCAACAAAAGGCCCTCAAAATGCAACAATCAAATTCTTACAGAGTTAAAAACAGAAATAAACAGCTCAACACTAATAGTAGGAGACTACAACATGCCACTCTCAGGGAAAGACAGATAATCAGTAAAGAAACTCAATATCTTTTGATAACCGGGGTACAGATAAGAACTGGAAACACAGGGAATCCAGGACAGATGAACCCCTCAGGACTAGTGGTGAGAGTAGCGATAGCTGGAGGGTGGAGTAGAAAGGGGGAACCCATCACAAGGATCTACATATAACCTCCTCTCTGGGGGATGAACAACAGAAAAGTGGGTGAAGGGAGATACCAGACAGTGTAAGATATGACAAAATAATAATAATTTATAAATTATCAAGGGTTCCTGAGGGAAGGGGGAGCAGGGAGGGAGGGGGAAATGAGGAGCTGATATCAAGGGCTCAAGTAGAAAGCAAATGTTTTGAGAATGATGGTGGCAACAAATGTGCTTGAAACAATGGATGTATGTATAGATTGTGAAAAGAGTTGTATGATCCCCCAATAAAATGATTTAAAAAACAAAGAAAGAAAGAAATCTGTACAATCCCAGCTTGCAGTTGGACTATACTCGCGTAAACTCCTCATATCAACAGTACCTTAAATTCTATGCCATTGGCAACAAATTTGCAAATGTACTCGACACATTGGATGTATGTATGGATTGTGATAAGAGCTGTGCAAGCTCCCAATAAAATGATATTTTAAAATTCTAAAAAAAAAGAAACTTAATAAAGAAATAGAAGTGCTAAATAACACACCAGCTGAACCTCTAGACACACACAGAGCACTCCACTCAACAACAGAATTAACACACAGTGCAGGCTCTAGAATACACCACGTGTTAGGCCGCAAAGCAAACCTCAACAAAGTCTAAAACCTTGAGATCCGATGATCAATTTTCTTAGATCACAAGCCTATACAACTGGAAATCAACAGTAGAAAGAACAAGAACACAAAGACAGACACATGAGAGTGAACAACATATGATTTCAAAATGACTGGGTAATAGATTAACTAAGGGATGAAATTAAGAAATTACTGAAACAAACATGAATGACTATACAACATACCAGGTTTCTATCCAGCCCTTGGTGACCCAGGCCACACCTCCATATTACCTAACTTTAGGCTCTGTCCTTTCTTGGCACACAACATCCTTCATGGGCCACAGCAGAAGGGTTTGATGTGGAAACCGCATAAGAGAACTTGACTTTAACGCAGACTCACTTGTAGTGGATTTAGGAATGGTGGTGCACTTGGACTTCAGACTGAAACACCCTTAATGTGACTGCTGTCCTGAGTTTGTGGAAGTGGCGGTCCTTGGACTTTGGCTTGGATCTCTTGCTTTGAAGTTGCCCTGTGAATGGTAGCTTGGGGTTACCATATTTTTTTACTATTTAATGCTCCTATTTCTTTCTTGTGCTATGTATTAGTCTGGTAGGCATGGTCCTTACTTTGTAAGTGAGTGTTATTGAAAAATTTTGCTCTAAAACCATCATTGTTCATGTAAATAGTGTCCAGTCACTTAATTGTTTAATCTGTACACATCAACAATTCTTATATTGCTGTATGAAAAAGTTGACATATACCTGTATAATTTCATTTTTCAACAGTGTTTCATTTATTTATGTATTTTATTTTAAGACCATTTTATTGGGGACACTTACAGCTCTTACAATAATCTATACATCAATTGCATCAAGCACATTTGCACATATGTTGCCATCATTATTTTGTAAACATTGTCTTTCTATTTGAGCCCTTGATATCACCTCTTCTTTTATCCAACCCACCCCATCCCACCCTCGTGATCTCTTTATAAATTGTAAATTATTATTATTTTCATATTTTACACTGATCACTTTCCCCCTTCCTCCATGGTTTCTTCCCACCACCACCCCGCCCCCTTCTTCTCCCCATCTTCCCCCTACCCTCCTTGTATCGCTTACTCCCAGTTCTGTTCCTTAGGGATTTGTCTGATCTGGATTCCCTGTGTCATGAGCTCTAATCTGTACCTATGTACACACTTTGGTCTAGCCCACCATGAAGGGCAGCACTGGGGTCATGATAGTGGAGGGTGAGGAGACCTCAAGGAACCAGAGGAATATTGTGTATTTTATTGATGCACCTGGTTGACTCATCCCTATACTGCACCCTGGTTGACTCATCCCTATACTGCACCCTGGTTGACTCATCCCTATACTGCACCCTGGTTGACTCATCCCTTCCTTGTGACCCTTCTGTAATGGGATCAACAGTGTTTTAAACTCTACATCATTAGCTAAATCAGTGAGACTCTCAGTAAAATTACTTTATGCCCCAGGGAGAATATTTATAGAGTTCTGTATTATAAGATGATAATGACATTCTAAAGTGAACATGAGACATATATAAAGATTAGATATATGAATGGATTTGGCGACCGCACTTAAATTTAGGCCCCAATATAAGAATACCATACATGCTCGAGTATAAGCCAACCCGAATATCAGCCAAGGCATCTAATTTTACCACAAAAAAGTGCATTAAAATGTGCAGAAAACTCAGCTTATACAGGAGTATATACCATAATTCATTTTTATACCATGGCCCTACTCTATACTTGCCCTCATGAAGAGATCACTAAAGATATGTGTGCTGTAGTGAAGACACCATATGGTGTCTGCTATAAGAAAGAACAATTCTGGATTCTTAAGGCTTGTTTTCAAACAAGCAGCCATCTAAGTGAGGCATCAACTAAGTCCACATGGAAGAAGCACACCAGCCGGGGTGATCCAAGGATTGTAAATAGTAAAATCCAAATCTGATGGAGGGAATGATAACAGGGCTTACATTTTGAACACCCAGTTTGAAGAAGGCTGTGGATGACAGTGGAAGCCAAAATGCATTTCCAGGGTCTCCACGTGGATTAAGCCTCTATTGAATCCCCTCTTACCACAGTCCATGGATGTGGATAACCATGCTATGAGACAAAGAGCATTATAAAGTTGATTATGGTAGACACGGTTCGATTAAACTGTAACACCTTATCAGCTGATCTGTCTTTGGATCCATTTTTAAATGTTTAATTTTTTAAAATATTTTCTGCTTTCTCTTTGGTTTTCTCATTGTTGTTGATTTTTGGTTTTGTTTTCATTTCCCTGTTTGCTTCCTGTTTGTGCTTCATATGATGTTCTGTATACAAAATCCAGGATCAGTAAATCTATAGAGACACTAATTGGATTAACATTTTCCTAGGGGCATGGCAGGGAAGGTTGGAAGGAAATAGGAGCCATCAACACTGAGTGCAAGAAGAAAATATTCGGAAGTTGAATTAAATTGTATACTCTGAATTACATGTGAAAAGACATAAAGCACATAGTAGAATATTTTAAATATATTTTTGAAAGCTGCTGAGTAATTGGACAGAATCAAAAGAAGGAATGTACTTGTAACTCTAGGTACTATTTGAATAAGATCCTGTGAATAAGTCGGTTCTCAGTGGAGGAAATCAGGGTAAGAGGCAATTTCTCCCCTGATGGCACTTAGCTATGTCTGAATTATTTTTACTTGTCATAACCTGGGTGGGAAGATTGGAGTTAATCGTTGGCATCCAGTGGGAAGAGGCCTTGCATCTGCTCAAAAGCATGCCATGCCCATGACTATCCTCATAACAAGACAAAGCAAAAAAAATTGATGACCACTTTGAATTATTAAAACTATAACACATATCCAATGGCAACACTAACAATGTTGAGAGACCCTAGAATAAATTACTTGAAATTATTTTTTTCAGTTACAACAAAAAATTCATTGACTGCCACTTAAAATTTTTAAAAATGTAACGCAAATCCAAAGCCAACAATGACAATGCTGGAAAAGCTGTAGAATAAATTATTTAAAAAATTTTATTACAGCAGCAACAAAAAATTACAATTAATGGCCTCTTCAAAAAAATTTAAGTAACACAAATCAATAGGCTAAACTATATACTGGACACAAGGTTTAAGTTCCTCATTCTCAAGCCCAGCAGGACAACACAGAGCACATAGCGTGAACCCTCTCCTTTTAATCTAGGAACTACAGTTGGGGGGAAAGAGATAAGCACGTGAGGTAACAGAAAGTGCCTGGGATTTAGGTGTCAGAAGGTGTGAATTTAATTTTGTTTCTATTGATTACTGCTTTCAGTACTGGCCGGGAATCTCCATCCTTCCCCCTGTGTACAATGCGGCTAATAGCCTCACATCGTGGTCCATTCCACCTTTGGGTTGGCTCTTTGCTGAGCCGCATGCTGCACAGCAGGGGACGCAGGAAAGCAAAGCTTGAAGGTCAGCACGTGTTTTCCTCTTGACCTCTCTTGTTCTCCTCTTTAAAACTCCTAATGTTCTTGTGTCACACACCAGCTGAAGCGTCTGCTTCCAGCCCATTTGTTATGACAACCTTCTGTTTTCCCCACTTCCCCTCTTGCCTGGGCACGTGGGCTGCCTAGTCTGACTGCCTGGCATCACCACGCTGTGCCAGCAGGCCCAATCACCTCACAGTGCCACACTGCACCACCTGGCCCAGCCAGCTCACATCGCCAGGCGCACCGCCTGATCTGCCTGCCTTACATTGCCCCACCATGCCACCAGGCACCAATACGCTTCGCCAGCCTTGCCTTATACCTCCTGATTCTTTGGCTCTTGGGTCTAGAAGGACCTTCAGCACATGATCTGGTCTACAAAAGTGAGTCAGACTGGGCTCGCGCGCTCTCTCTCTTTCTCTGCAGGTGTGTGGGCTGTTTTCCTATTATAAATTCATTTCTTAATATAAATTTTCTCTCTTTAAAAAGAAAAAAGAAACCTCACTGCCATCGAGTCAATGCTGACTCATAGTTACCCTGTTATCTGCCTTGTTAAGTGTCTTGTTTGCTTCCCAAGAGAACCTAGAGACTCCAACTCCACATCGACCCAAAGATGGTTTCTACGAGGCAGAGGTCAGACCTGCCTCGCCCTCTGACCTTTACCCTAGTTTGACCCCAACCGTCCCTCCCACGGTACTCGACATCTCTGTTCAGACGGAACTCAGACAATACTCACAATGATGAGGGTGTACAACAAAAGTTAAAAGGTCACCACAGGCCAGGAGCAGAAAGCAGTATGAATACAATCCTTTTGTCCTCAGCAAGACCTCTTAGCCCTGCCAGCAAACACACCTCCCTCGGACCCCCAGTTTCTCAGACACTTGGCCACATGATCTCTGCCCTGCTCAGGAAAATGCACCAAAGCTGCTTTAGCACTGATAATTCTAGGATAACATCACTGATATCATATACAAGTAGATTTTTGCTGAAGATCATCCAAAAACAATTGCAGCGGTACATTAACAGAGGTTCAGCAGGAATTCGGAAGAGGACATGAAACAAGAGATCTCATTGGCTCACAACAGAGAACACCAGAAAGATGTTTAGTTGTGTTTCCTTGACTAGCCAAAGGAATTTGACAGTGTGGAGCAGCAAGCTCTCGATAGTCTTGAGAATGGGAATTCCGGAACACTTCACTGTGCCCATGTGGACCGTGTACATGGATCATGAAAAGAACACGGGAATGCTGCCTGGTTTAAAATCGTGTGCATCTTCTCACCATACTTGTTCGATCTGCATGCTGAGCACATAACCAGAGAAGCTGGATTCTACGAAATAGAACATGGCATCAGGACCAAAGGAAGGCGAATTAACAACCCGCCGTGCGCAGGTGACACCACCTTGCTGGTTGAAGGTAAGGAAGACTTCAAGCACTTGTTGATGAAGATCAAGGACGGCAGCCTTCAGGGTGGATTATAACTCAATGTGAAAGCCTCCCAACTGGACCAAACAGTAACATCATGATAAAGGGACAAAAGGTTTTCAAGAATTTCTTCTTGCTGGATCCACAACCAATGCCCATGGCCACAGCAGTTCGGAGATCAAATGGTGAGATGCACTGGGTGAACCTGCAGCGCAGAGTCTCTTTGAGGTGCTCAAAAGCAAGGCATTTACTTTGAGGACAAAGGTGGGCCTGATCATCTCATATACATGTGGCAGTTGGACATTGAATAAGAAAGACTGAAGGAAAATTCATGCATTTGAACTACAGTGTTGGCATGAAATATTGTAAGTCTCCTGGACTACCAAAAGCCAAACAAATCTGTCTTGGAAGAAGTAGAGACCAGAGTGCTCCTTAGAGGCAAGGATGGGAAAGCTTCCTCTTACATCCTGTGCCCATGTTGTCAGGAGATGCCAGTCCCTGGAGGAGGACATGGTATTTGGTAAAGTGGAGGGACAGCAGGAAAGATGAAGGCCCTCGACCAGATGGATTGCCAGAGTGGCTGCCATGGCGGGCTTACACACAATGACAAGGATGGCGCGGGACTGGGCAAGGTCTCATGCCGTGGCACACAGGAATCCACTCATGTTGCAGCTGTTGGCCTTGTTGTTAGGTGGCATCGAGTCTATTCCAACTCACAGCAGCCTTTTGTGCAACAGGATGAAATACTGTCTGGTGATGAACTATCACATTTGTCATTATCACTGCGGTTACTAAATGGTGCCTCCCATCCCCCCACCCAAATATGCTGGAGTCTAACCCTTGTACCTGTGATTGTGACCCTGTTTAGAAATAGAGCCTAGAAGATGGTATCATTTGGGTTGGCATGAGGTCTAACTGAAGTAGGGTGAGTCCTAATCCTGTATGAACAATGTCCTTTATAAAAGAAGAAACACAGAGCGGGGGAGGGGGGAGAGAGAAAGAATTCCATGTGAAGCAATGGCTACAAGCCAAGGAACACCTTGAGTTGCCAGCGGTAAGAGAGAGGCAGCAGAATCTTACTCACAGTCTTGAGAAGGAACCTCAATGACTGACATCCTGATGTGAACTTCCAGTATCTAGACTTTTGAGATCCATGATGGCTCCCATCAGGCACCCACGTCATGATATCTTTTTCCATAGCGGCCCCGGGAAGAGGTAATACAGAGGTAGGTATTCCAGCTCAATAGAAAGACCTTTCAAGAAACTACTGTCAGTCAGTCTGCAGCAAAAAGACTGAATCAAGTGAAAGTAGCATTTTAATCCTGAACTAATGAGGATCTATGGTTAAAGCACAACAATTTCACTTAGAAGCCTGGTCATTTAACTTACTGGAAATTGCCTAATAAAAGTAAGTACACGTGGATGTCAACTCTTCTTCAAGGAGATGTTGCAGAAGTCACCTAATCTCTCTGAGCTGCTCTCCTAGTCTCTATAAAAGGGGTAATCATAGCTATCAGTATCAAACAAAGCAAGAACCCTAAGTGTCTTTTGAAAACACATGAAGTGCTATGTCAAGGGTGTGCACTGGGTTGTGAGCTCCGCTCCCCACCTGTGAGTTTCTCAGCGATACACTCCCCCTCTCTGTGGCAGTGCCTCCTCCCCAATGTCCCCATGCATCTCGAGTCTCAGAACACCCATCTGCGCATAAGTGAACGGATCTTTTAATGAGGACTGCCTAGCGAGAGCTCTTGATTTAATGAACTCGGTGGATTACATCAGGCTGTCTGAATGAAGACCATATTTTATTGAAACCAGGGAGAACACAGAGGCAGGTTACTGCTGGGCTGCTGCTGATTCCTCCTCTGATCCTGGCAGTAGCCAGTAACCAGCTGTGCACACATACAGGGCAAGCTGTGTCCTTCCTGCTCAAGAGGGCTGGAGAGTAGCACAACACTGTCTGACTTGACGCAAGATGAAGGGGACATGGAAGGAGGCTGATACTTCCAGTTAGAGTGGAATTCCAGATCTGCTGCTCTCTAGATGGGTAATTATAGACAAATATTGTCATCTCTCTGAGCTCAGTTTTACAGGCTCTAAAATCGGGGTCATTATCATAATCTTTACCACAGAGGCTGTCAGACTGATTAAATGAGAAACTGCTGGACACGAGCTTCGTGACAGAACATACGAGATACACATGGCTCCGTCTTCACTCCTAACTTCCCAGGAAACAAAGATAGTATAACTGGTAAGTGCATATGATCACACAGATGTGCATGCATAGATGTTTCTGAAGGCACATGTATATATGTTTGTGTGTGCGGCACATGTATTCACGTATAGGGTGGAGCATATCGGACACAGCTATTGAGACTTCCCGGACGCAGCCAAGCACTTTGCAGGATTGGGCTGCTTGGTTTGGGGTTTAGGATCATAGTCCCATGCGGCAGCTCAATTGGCAAAACAAAGTTCACAAAGAAAAGAATGTTCATTTGTACAATTAAGATCGTTCAATACATGAAAGTCAAGATAGATAACCCTTCAGAAAGAGTATGCCATATTATTAACTCTCCATATTTGTGCAAAGTAATATCCAGTCACTTAGGAGTTTAATCTGTACAAGTCAATAATTCATGGTAGTATGGTTCATAGCTAGCTTACACTTATATAATGTCCTTTTCTCAATAGTGTTTTGAATTATACACCATTGGCTAAACTGATGACAAGATCAGTGTATAGTGGTTATGTATTGGGTTGCTAAATGAAAGGTCAGCAGTTCAAAACCACCAGCCAACTCCACAGTGGGAGGATAAGGCTTTCTACTCCTATGAAAACTTTCAGGCTGAGACTCACAGGGGCTGTAGTACCCTGTCTTGTAGGGTCACTATGAGTCGGCCTTGACTTGATGGCAATGAAAGTGATACCCCAGGGGTTGATTGATAATGTTCCCCAACGTAAAATGACAATGTCTCTAGGGAACCAAAGGCACGTGTAAACCATAGATGAATGAATGAATTTGGGGCTTGAACTTAATTCTAGCCCCTAAGAACAACTCGTTCTTATGGCATGGTCCTGCTTGACGCTCAGCTTCACAAAGAGATCACTGTAGATACAGATGTCATAGCAAAATGTCATGAAGAAATTAATGGTGTCCTGATAGCAAAAAGAACAACATCTGGGGTCTTAAAGGTTTGTTTTCAAAAAAAGAAATCATTGAGGAAGGCATCGACCATATGAGAGAAGCTGTGTGATCCAAGGATTCTGAATTATAAAACCCAAATCTAAAGGAAGGAATGGCACTGGAGATTAAATTGTGAACACCTGTGGCTGACAGTAGAAGCCCACAATCCATTTGCAGGGTCCACACATGGACTAAGCCTCTGGTGAATCCCCTCGGGTCATAGTTGAGGGATGCAAGCGGCTCGGCTAGCAGACCGAGAGTTTTGTACAGTTAATTGTGGCAGACGTAATTAGGTCAAAATGTGATATCATTTGGTCTCCGTTGAGACCTATTTTCAAGTTGCTTCAATTAGAAAGACAAAAGTGAAGGGGAAATACTCATGGACTAAGGCCTTGGCGATCCCCTCTGACCTGTTGCCATGCAGAATGCATTGGAAAGTGGGTTGTTGCAGATGCAGTTAGGCTAAAATTCAGCACCCTATCATTTGATCTCCCAAGGAATCATTTAAATTTGTTCTAGCTTTTAATATTTTTGGCTTTTCCATTGAGGTTTTCCTCTGGTTTATTTTGCTATTCTTGTTAGGCCTTTTGTTGTTCTTCATGTTTTAAAATATTTTCCTGTATATTAAATACAGAATAGATAAATCTATAGAGACAGAAACTGATTCAATGGTTCCTTGGGGGTATGGCAGGAGAGGTTGGGGGAAAATGGGGAGCTAATAATGATGAGTACAAGAATGAAGATAATGTTCTAACCCTGATTGTGGAGATGGTTGTACAATGCTTCTTGGTGCAATTGAACTATTCTTGAATTGTATGATATGTGAATTATATGCCAATAAAGCTATTGAAAAAACATGACATGTGAATCGAGACTGGAAGACAGGTCTGGTGATCTTGAAAAGCCCATGGCTCACAATAGCTCAGTGACAACTGATTATGGTCCTGGTGCAGGGCTAGGCGCTGTTTCCATCCACTGTGTATGGGATCACCTAAACAGAGGTAACTCAACAGCAAGAAACAACCACCACCACCAAGACTTGTTTACTCTGTAACCAGTGCAAATCCCAATGTTTCCTTCTATACAGAAAATAAAAACAAAGACTCACATGAGCATTCACTTTGACAACAGCTGATAAGAGGGTCCGTGACTTAGGACAAGATGATAAAGTTCTGTGTCCTTGGGGTTTGGAAGGACGTTTCTACCCTAGCATATGACACTACATTTTCCTATATCAGTATAGATTCTCTTGAGCACACACACCTGCATTTCAACTCACCTGGGTCTAGGACTGCCTGAGAGGAAGCCGGATGTGATGGAAAGAGAAAGAGCTTTGATGTCCAAGCCACATCCTGAGCCTGTAGTTCATTTATGAGTTTTATGACCTTGGACAAGCCACTTTCCCTGATTCTCCTCATAACCGATTTTCAAAGTTAGCATATTAGGGGGTACTTACGGAGTGTTATGTCATTAAGCGGTCACTCCCTTAAAGTTGTGGTATATATTTTGGGGGATGGGGGTATGAAAACCAGGACTGATGAACCTATAGAGTCAGCAAGTGGGATAAGGGTTTGGGGGGGCGGGGGACACAGAGGTGACAGCAGGGTGAAGGGGTGATGACGTCAAGGGGTCCCTACAGGAAAAGAATGTCAGGACACTGTGGTAGAAAAGATGCAATTCTGCTGGGCGGGATTGGACTGTGGAATGATGTGATATATGTATGAATCTCAGGGGGGGTTTCATTTTAAATAATAAAGTGGTTTAAAAAAAAAAGAGCCCATTCTTCTCCTGGATCCACAGGGTTTCGGGAACAGGAGAAGGAAATGTTTTGTGTGGCTAATTGCTTTCCTGAGTAAGTGTCCCTTTTACCAGGAGACCGGAAGCACTCACATTTAATCCAAGATTCTGTAGTAGAATCCTGATCAAAAGAGGAGGGGAATGTGAAACATGTTTTCCATCAGTGACTCCCAGGCTCCCTGGAACCCTTGTCAGTGGATGAGACTCTAAAACGATTGGCCTGTCGTCATCTTTAAATCCTAAACCCAAACTATCCCCTGAGTTTTCTGGAAATCAAACAGCAATTTAGCTTAATAAATAAAGACTATCTACCTTGACATTGAGCTCATTAAAAAAGGAGGCTCTGTATGGGATTAAACGGACAGCACAGCTTGAAAGATCAGAGAGGAAGCTTGAGAGGGCAGGGGACTTTGTTAACAGGGGAGGACAATTCAGAAAAGGTGAGGCCGGTGGCACCCCTTGAAGAATATGGTCAACATCACTGGATGCTATCACACGTGGAAATTGCTGAATTAGTGCCAGTTTTACGATGTGTTTCAACAATATGTGAATTAGCTAAATCCATATTGTAAGTGCCTGACAAATAGGACATTTCAATAGGTACCACAAGTTGTTCCCATTCAACTACTAATCTGAAATTGGCAGTTCTAACCTACACAGTAGCACTGTGGTAAAGGCCTGGTAATAAACTTGCCTAAAGATTTACGACCAAGAAACCCAAAGGAGTAGCTCTATACTGCCACACCCGGGCCACCCTGAATTGGAATCAACACAGAGGCAATGGGTTTGTATGCATGTATGGACACCTCTGTCGATCTGTTGCTGGAGACGAGGCCCATTTGGGCTAAAAGACATTCCCCAGATCAGTGAGGATGAGAAGCCTCTCTCTCAGACTCCAAGTCTATGCTCCTTTCACCAGTTTGATTGATTCCCAGTTCTGTGAGAAACCTATCAACTGGGAGGCGTAGCCCGAACAACCAGGAGCCCAATCAGAGAGCTTCGGAATGTCTTCTCCAGGCCGCCTTCCAGGTACGTGGGTAGTGAGGATCCAGGAGGAAGCAATCGCAGGGCATGTTTTGGGAACTGTTTGTTTGCAAAATTCCTTTTTGTGTACATAGCTAAACCCTCAGCTTGTAACGAGCATCTGTGATCTCACAGGGGAGGAGAGACAAACCACTGAAGAAAGGAGGGAAACAGAATTGAACCTGCAGCTACATAGGCGGCTCACAAGGCCAGGTCCCCGGGTGGCATGGAGGACTGGTGCTTCAAACCCCCCTCCTGAAGCCAGGGAAGCCAGGCCTGGTGAGGAAACCCGTGTGGCAGCTCTACCCTGTGGCCCATGGGGACAACAGGAGTGGTGATGGACTGGGGTTGGTTTTTTGTATGTTTCTTACAGAGATCAAATGTGATGGAGGCTTTTCAAGTGTGGACTGGAAGGGGGAGGTAGCCATCCCTTAGGGGGCACAGGTTCTGTGACAGGTGCTGTAATGATTTGGAAGCAGTTATTAGTAAGGATTGTTCAACTCCATGAACGACACAGCCAATGACACTAAAGCGGACATACAGAAATGCCTTACTGGCCGATGCTCTGTTAGACACATTTTGTCTAATGATTGTTGAAGGATATAATAAAGACGCATTGTCCTGACCAGGCTCTGTGCTGGAGTTCGTTTGGGTCATCCACAGTTTGTGACAACATTACCGTCTTTCCATATTGACAGAACCAGGTCCTCTGGGTTTCACTGTAGAAAAAAAAAAAGTGTGTCCTTCTGCCCCAGCTGCTGGCACCCCTCAGCATTTCTCCTAGACCTGAGTGTTTACAATCTCCTCTGACACAGCTGTGGACCGGAAAGGATGTCGGAGCCATCCGGCTTGAAGGTTACCTCTCGGCGTATCATCTGTTATCTTATGTTAACACTAAACAGAAAATGGAGTCGGTCAAGCTGCACAAAGCAACGAGATGCCCAGGCTCCCTCGGCTGCCTGTGCTGCCAATTGGCCTATTTTTACTGGAGGAAAGATATTCAGAAAACCCCATCTGGGTATCTAACCAGCGTGATCCTTTTATGTGCAATTACCCCCCGTTTGGCATGCAATCCCAAATAAATGTTTAGAAAGCCCAAACCTCCAGATGAAAACTGTAATTAATGTATCAATGGTTTGCTTCGAAAGGTCACGCACTCAAAGCGAGGAGCCAGCACATTAGAGCGATTAATGGAAATTGCATGGAGTCGTGAGGACAATGGTCTCAAACGTTTGCAGGATTGTGACATTGCTCGGCCACAATTTGTTGGGCCTGCAACCCAACCTCGGGTGAAAATCTGTGGTTTTTGAAGGGTCTCACGTATACATATTGAACTTGGAAAGTAATTGTCGCCGTTTCCTAATGCTGCTACAACAGAAATACCACAAATGGATAGTTTGGGTTTGGTTTAGTTTAGCAATCACTTTATTGGGGGCTCTTACAGCTCTTACCACAATCCATACATACATCCCCTGTGTCAAGCACATTAGTACATATGTTGCGATCATTTCCAAAACATTTTCTTTCTACTTGAGCCCTTGTTATCAGCTCCTCTTTTTTTTCCTCCTCCTTCCCCCACCCCCACCCTTCCTCATGAACCCTTGATAATTTATACATGATTGTTTGGGATTTTGTTTTTGTTTTTTATGTCTTACATCAACCGCTGTCTCCTTTCACCCACTTTTCTGTTGTCTGTCCCCCTGGGAGGGGGTTAGATGCCAATCATTGTGATCGGTACTCCCTTACTCGCCCCCTCCCCCCCTTACCCTCCTAATATTGTTACTCTTATTATTGTACTCTTATCTGTACCGGTGCACATCCTCTGGTCTAGTCAGATTTGTAAGGTAGAATAGGGGTCATGATAGTGGGGTTGGAGGAAGCATCAAAGAACTAGAGGAAAGTTGTATATTTTGTTGGCGCTATACTGTACCCTAATTGGCTCATCTCTGCCGTGTGACCCTTCTGAAAGGGGAAGTCTAATTGACTGCAGATGGGTTAGGGGTCTCCTCTCTGCACTCCCCCTCATTTACATTGGTATGATTTTTTGTTCTGGGTCTTTGATGCCTGATACCTGATCTCATCTAAACCTTGTGGTCACACAGGCTGGTGTGCTTCTTCCATGTGGGCGTTGTTGCTTCTCAGCTAGATGGCCACTTGTTTACCTTCATGTCTTTAAGACCCCAGATGCTATAGCTTTTGATGGCGGGGCACCATCAGCTTTCTTCACTACACTTGCTAATGCAGCCATTAGCAAATTGTCTTCAGCGATCCTGTCAGGGAAGGTGAACATCACAGAGTGCTGGATTAGTAGAACAAAGTGTTCTCAAGTTGAGGGAGTACTTGAGTGGGGGCCCAATGTCTGTCTGCTGCCTTAATACTAAACCTATAAATATATGTACATAGAGATATTCCCCTATCATTATATATAAATGTATTTACGTATATACATGCCTATATTTTGACCTCTATGAATGTTCTTTGCCTCCTAGCTCTTTCCTCTATTTCCTTTAACTTTCCTCTTGTTCCACTATCATGTTTGACCTTTATTTGGGTTTCAGTAATTCCTCTATGCTACATTGCCCTTGATTAAGACCCTCCCCGCCCCACCCCACCCCCCACACCATACATCCTATGCCCTCCTCGCCATCAGTTTTAGATCACTTGTTCTTCCCTTGTCCCTGGGTTTGTTGACACCCCCTTACCTTTCCCACACACCCCTTTCTTGTGTCCACCCCCCATGCTCCAGAACCATCAGTCCTGTTGTTTTCTCCTCCAGATTGTTTATCCCACCTAGCTTATCTAGATGGACCTGTAGAGACAATCATAAGCACAAAAGCAAAGCCAGGTGGAACATAACAAAAGAAAACAAAAAAATGCAGCAGCAAAAAGAAAACCTCCAAACAGCTCCAGGTCTGACTGTTGACCTTTATGAGTGTTTTCCAGTCTGGTCTGAATGGGTGCCACACCCTGGCCACAAGTCTATTTTTGGTATTTGGTTTATGAAGGGTCTCACACAGACATATTGAACTTGGAAAGTAATTGCCTCAATTATCTAACGCTGCTATAACAGAAATGCCACAAACGGGCAGTTTTAAGAAAAGGAAAATCATTTTCTCATAGTTTGGGAGGCTAGAAGTCTGAACTCAGAGTGCTGGCTGTTTCTGTGTTTTCTTTGGCTCCTCAGCTTCAACTTTCTTGGTTTCTTGGAGATTTCTTTTGGCATCTGTCTTCCCCGGGGTGTAGGAGGTTCCCAGCTCAGGGACCTTGGGTCCAAAGAATTCACTCCACTCCTGGCTCTTTGTCTTGGTGATGAGAAAATCCTTATTCTCAGCTTGCTTCTCCTGTATTCCCCTACCCACCGATGACTGGGCTGCTTTATATTGACATACATTGTTTTGCTCCACTGTCTACTCTGCAAGACTTTTCTAGGACATAAGTTGTTGTTTTTTTAAAAATTTATTTTAAACACAGCACATTTGCCTCAGCACATCAAGCTTCCTACTCTGACGGGCTGGAGATCAGGTTCAAGAGCTTGGGGGGATGTGACGTGAAAGAGGCCTGGGAGGCTGGTAAACTCAGGGAGAGTGCTGGGGTCACTGGTCTCCTTCAGGGAAAGGAAGGAGCTTCTCTCTCCTCTTACTTCTTACAATCAAGTGTGTGACGAGTGAGGCTGAGGCACCCCACAGCGACCTCGCCTCATTCCCATACTGATCAGGGTTGTTGGGTATCACTGAGCTGGGTCCCATTCACAGCAACCCCATGTCCATCACAGCAGAAATACCACCTGGTCCTTCACCACTCTCAAAAGCATTATCTGTGAGCTCTTTGTTGCAACCACTGGGCAATCCATTTCCTTGACCATCTTCCTCTTTCTTTGATGATCCTTGCTTGACCCAAAGGAGTCCAGGTTTCATAGTGGCTGCGCATTGGGCTGCTAACCACAAGGTCGGCTGTTTGAAACCATCAGCCACTCCATGGGAGAAAGAGGAGGCATTCTGCTCCTGTAGAATCAGTCTCAGAAATCCACAGGGGGCACTTCTAGCCTGTCCTATAGGGTCACCACAGTCAGAACTGACACCATGGCAGTGAGGCAGGGCCACTTGACCAGGGAGGATGCCCTATTCCAGGGCCTGGAACTCCTGGACAAGATGCATTGATGCCACGGCTGCAACAATGAGCTCAAACATAACCATCACTGTGAGGGTTGCCCAGTGTCTGGTTCTTTTGTACATCGGGTTGCTAGGCTGTTGTGAGCGTTAATGAATTAACATGGGTAAAACGTCCGCCATGACGAGCACATCCCTACAGTCTGCGTTAAGTGACAATTACAATCAAGGATGCAGCTACAGTGGGAGAAAAGCCACAGGTTGGAAACACTGAGGATATCAGATGCTCAGGATATTCTTTTTTAGAAACCTCTAGGCATAAACCCCTACTATGGAGGACATGCAATTGACCTGAGCTGACCAGCAAAACGCATGAGACCCAAACTCTGCCTCACCGCTCTCTCGTTGCCTGTCCTTGAATCAAGTCTCTTTGTGAGGAAGAGATGATGTCAAGTGTAATTTTTTGAACCAAATGATGTTTGTTAAATAGCAAGATTTCTCATAAATTGTCTCCATAGATTATTAAAGTCACAATGATTATGATTCTATTGGGCAGCTTTTAGATCTTCCAGCTTAACACAGACTAGGAAGAAAGGTCTGGCGACCTGCTGCTGAACACCAGCCAAAGAAAACCTCATGGAGAACAGTAACCTGAGCCACAGTCATGGAAAAAGCACACGGCCAGGAACTGTTTCACTTCATTATGCACAGGTCAGCATGAGCCAAGGGAGATTTAGTGGGAACCGACAATCGTCCTAGGGGAGTCGCAACAACAGTAATAGTAACACTGGCAGGGATGCCACTTTCCTTTGCTAAATAGCATGCTGCACTGCCTGGCAGCCTCAGCCAGGGATGACTGAGCAGAGGTGACTATTTCCCCTGGCTCCTACAAAGTCTGCACACACTCTCTGAAGGTTTCCTTGCGCTTCTTCCCTTTGAAGAAAGAGTGTGAGAACACACGCACTTATCCTCTGTCTTGTTGGGAAAAACTCTTGCAGTGGGATGCTCAGTGGGGCCGACACTAGCCCCTGGTCACCATGCCTGGCAGAGAAGTCGCTGTGGAAATGGCTGAGTTTCCAGAGCAGAGCAGAGATTCCTGAGGTCATGACAAAAGCCCGAGTGGTCCTTGACATTCCATCTTGAAAAGATAACCTCCGGAGCCTCTTGAGTCACGCTAATGAGTTCCTCTTCTGAAATATCTTCATCTTTCACATCATTGAGCTCTGCAGCCATGCTCACTATGGGAACTGTAAATCTTATCATGGTTTCAGTCAAGCTCTGGGGGGAAAAAGTGGATCTGGAAAAGAGATATCAAAAACGGCAAATGACACTATTAAAATTACGCCTCCTATTTTGGATTAGAAGTCAGGAGATTCTTCTCATCTCTACATCTCTGTAAAATCTCCAGTCATGCCAAGAGAGAAAAAATAATAACTTTCCAAGGATGTTTTTTCCTCGGTGACAGCATCTACATAAAACATTGATGAAGGAGAGCAAATATAGATCAATGCTCAGCTTTGTTTGTGAACATTTATTTTAAAAAATAAAGTAAAAGCAGAGAAGCCTTGTGATAGAGGGCAAGAGGCATGCATGGACAGCGGGAGTTGGAATTATCTGGTTCTTGGTACACAGAGACCTTTTGTGCAGTCCCTGGAAACCCCTTTTTGGAACCAGCTTCACTAACTATTTCTTTTAATCATTTATTTTTTTGTTTACAAAGTGCAGCCTAACTATGTCCTGGGTTGTTATCCCCCCAGGCCCTACTTGAAGCGAAATGTCCTATTTAACCCTGGACCTCTCCCCATTCTAGGGAAACCAAGAGACCAGAAAGAGTAGCTCCACAATAAGTCCTCTGGACTCTAGCCCCGCAATAGACACAGCTCTGAGGCCCCCTGTTTGCACAAAATACGTCTCATGTACCCAGAGTCCATCCCGGCCCCTTGTGAGGTCAAAATAAAGCTCCCATTCATCCTTATTGAGGATAGAGGCCAGCTGATGGCCCTGATGTCAATGGCTTGCTGCTGTTTCCAGTTGCAGGGCTAGGGGTATAGTCCACCTTTCTGGGACCATGTGCAAGTTCAGGAGACCATCCTCTGTTTCCTAATTCACTAGAATGACTCGCACAACTCCACCAAACCCATTATGCTCGTGGTTATGATTTATTACAACAGTGGTTCTCAACCTTCCAAATGCCATGACCCTTTAATACAGTTCTGCATGTTGTTGTGACCACATAACTGTCATTTTGCTACTGTTATGAATCAAGCGACCCCTGTGAAAGGGTCGTTCGACCCCCAAAGGGGTCACAACCCACAGGTTGAGAACCGCTGTATTACAAGGACACAGATTCACATCAGTCTCTGGAAGACAATAGACAGAAGCAGCAGAGTGCTGGGCAGTTCCAAACTGCAGCTTCTAGTTTTTCTCTAGCCACCAAGTCCTAGACCTCAATAACTACTACTGACAATGTTGAGTGACAAGACATGTGGAGGACCGCAAAGCAGGGAAGTTCACTTGGTGTCAAGAGTTTTTATTGGGACTTCATGACTTTCTACCCACGGGGCTGACCTGGGTCTATCTCTGAAGAGGAGGACTAGATAGATGGTACATCATTCAACGTCTTTGCCATTAATCACATTTTACGATTTCATGTGTGGTCCAAGCCCTCAGCTAAATAGAAACACTCAAATCAGAAAAGACTTTCAAGGGCCTAGAAAGCATTTGCCAATTGCTAAGGGTAAAAACCAGATTTCTCTTTGAGCAAGAATACATTTTACTTCCCCACTGATGAAAATCAAAGTGATATGAGTGTTGTAGATTCCGTGCATGATTCCTCAGGTCAGGATCAGCTCCCTAATAAGGATAGAAACCCTCCAACATAATCGCAACATCTAAATTGAAAACCCATAAAGAAGAGATCCTGCCTACTGTCACGCAAAAAGCAAATCCCATTTCCTGCCTCGGGGTCAGCCACTCTTCCCTCCAAACCAACCCAGACTCATGGCCATCGAGGCCATGCTCACTCACAGCGACCCCTGTGGGTTTCTGAGATTGTAACTGCTTACTGGAGTAGAAAGCCCCATCTTTCTCTTTCAAAGCTGCTGGTGGTTTTGAACTGCGGACCATGCAGATCACACTCTTCCCTAGGATATCAATTTCCTTCCTTGCCTTCTGGACTCCATATGATAATCCCAAAGTGGGTTCTATTAGAACATTTTCCAATGCATGAGTTAACCACTTCTTGAACTTTTGATACTATTTAGAAGACCAAACTGTGAAACATATAAAAGTGAAGTTTCTTTGGAAGAAGGGAGAGGGGCGATCACCTCCTTGCCCCTTCATCTTACAGAAGACTCTACAGAGCCTTAGAAAGTCGTGGATTCTAGCTCAAATCTTTGATTTTGCACATGTGGGGCCTCAACTCAGAGAGCTAAACGATTGGCTGGAGAACACAAAGTAGATTCATGGTAAAATCGATGTGACAAGAAGCATTTTGCAAGATGGGCCCATTAATGTAGCTTCGTCTCCCATGCTTCTCTGATAGCGCGGCATTGACAACCCATTGAGAAGAAGGTCATGCTCCTTCCCAGAAGTCTTGGTCAATAGAATAAATCAAGAGTGATTGAGTACAATTTCCAAGAAAGGTCATAAAAAGGATTGAAAATCTCTTGAATGATTAACGCGAGGGACATCCTTTTATCATGCAGTGTGACACTCAAGCACACATTCATGAAGAAGCCCGTGTTGAACTGTGTACCCTGTAAATAGTCAGCACCAACCAGATGCTCATGAGGGCATGACGGCTTGGAAGAAGATCTTTGGTGCTATCAAACCTTCACATGACTGCAGCCCCAGCCAGCATGTGGCTTCACGTCACATGGAGTTGATGCCTTAGATCTTGGGCCATTTTATATATGCTAATGATACGAAAGCCTTGCTAGCTATAATTCTTACAACTAAAGCAAATTTGTTTTATTTTCCAGTGTCGCTCTAACAGAAGTACCACAAGTAGGTACTCTTAGAGACCAGAGGTTTTCTTCTTTACAGTATAGGTTAGAAATCTGAATCTTCTCCATGAGAATTCTCCTATTGAGGCCTTCTATAGCTCTTGGACCCTTAAACATAATAAATGTTACTCTTTTGAGCCACATAGGAACTCGAAAAGTTGGTAACATGGTCCAAATGTCCAGATTCCCATACCATTACTCTGACTATTCTCCCTACATAAACAACCCATGACCTAAGAGCATTTGCCATCTACGGCATCTTCCAATGCCAACTTGACCATAAATCTAGAAGGAGGTTGAGAGGAGCACATGTTATTGTAGTTGCACTATATCATCCAAGCCTAGAGAGTAACTTGGTATAAATGCTTTATATATGTAGACATCTTTCTCTACTGAAATCAGTGTTAGATAGAAGTAGTCCCAATCCTCACTGGACAAATAAATTGCTTCCCACCTCCAATCATCATAGTCCCCCTCCTCAAGAGAAAGCAACTTGCCCACAATGACTAGCCCTGCGTCCTAGACCTCTTGACTCCAAATCCAGTCCTCCATGAGGGAACTCAATCTTCCGCGTGCCATTCCAAGGGTCTCCAAGGCACTCTGGGATCATAATGACGTCAGAGAAAGGCTGGCATCTCAGGAAATCACTTTTTAGGACCTACTGAAATCACAATTAAGTGAATGCTTTCATAAATCCAGCTTGAGAGATTCTGAGCCAGTAATAAGAAAGACTACTGTTACCGCATGGATGTTGTGTAAGTCAATATCACCTCCCAGTCCGATAGCACTGATAAGATGAATACACATTTTCCCTGCAGGAAGAGCCCTCCCAAGTTTCTATGTTACCTGACATCCCTCATTTGGCCATTCGGAAACTGTCCTGAGAATAACACTATGAAATTTTACCCAGGAGGTAAAGGAAGCAGGTAAGAGTTTGAAGACCAATTAATACTGACCTTCAGAATCCCCTTCATCTTGGATCAAGGAATTAAGATTCGTTGCAGCAAGCTGTTAGACGTGACGGTGAACCCTCTCTGGAATGTAGATGCGCTAAAGAGGACGGAAGGGATGATAACAGAAAGACCCCAAGAGCAGCTCCACCGGAAGGCCAGCTGCATGGTAGAATGGGCGAAGACCCGAGAGCCTGGCAGCTCTCAAACAGGAAGCGCTGAAGGAAAATGTCAAGCCTCGAGCTGCAATATTGGAGAATTCTTGTGAAAAAAGACTGGCCTACGCCAGAGCGCCAAAAGCTGAATGAAATGCATAGAGTCGCTGTGCCTAAAATAATCGCTCCGTAGTCAGCCACGTCAGGAGAGGGCTTGGGGTACTTGGACAAAGTCCAAGCTGACTAAAGGCTTAGCTAACAGAGAAAGTAAAAAGAGTCTCAGGAATTACTGGATCAGAAGGGAAATGTTTCAACTAGCTGAGGAAGCATGGAAAGTACTCACTTGCCTGTTTCAAGAAATCTGGAAAACAGCTACCTGAGCAACTGACTAGAAAAGACCCTTGCCTATTTGTGACCATTCCAGTGAATTGAGACCCAACAGAGTGGAGAACCTCTCAAGCAATATCATGAATGTCACATGTGGCAATGAAGACTCCAAAATTGATAGCTCGCCAATTTTAATATGTCAACAAGCGGCACAACCTTGGAGATGCTCACTGCACATGCCGAGAATGTAGATGTACATTTAGAAGATGGCTACCTGGCCAAGGGGAAGCAAGAGCTCTCTACTCATACTCATTCCCAAGAAAGCTGTCCTCACCAAAGGCAGGAAATTACCAAACAAGATCACTACTATTGCATGTAAGCAAAATTTTGCTGAAGATAATTAAAAATGGGTGGCAGCAGTATATTAACAATGGAATGTCAGAAATTCATGCTGGATTCGGAAGAGTATGGGAAATGAAGGATGTCACATGGACCTTGGCTAAAAGCAGAAAATACCAAAAGTCTGATGTCCTGTAGGAAAAAAAATTAGGAATTCCAGAAATCTTCATGGTGCTTAGACTGAGCCTTTCTATAAACTAAAAAGATGTTGTTTGAACCAAACAAGGGGTGCTGTGTAGTTTCAATTCAAATAAAGTGTGTGTCAGGGTTGGATTCTTTCACCATACTTATTTGTCTTCTGAGCAAATAACCCAAGACATCAGGACTGAAGAAAGACTAATTCAGAACTCATGTCACCTTGCTTGCTGAAAGGAAAGAGCACTTGAAGTGCTTGCTGATAAAGATCAAGGGCTGCACCTTCAGAATGGATTATAACACAATATAAAAGCAGTATGGATTATAACACAATATAAAGAAAGCAAAAACCTTCTCAATGAACCAATAAGCACCATAATGATACAAAGAGGAAAAATAAAATTTGTTAAAGATTGCATTGTACTTGGATCCAAAATCTACACCCATGGGATCAACAGTCAAGAAATCTAATATGTTGGATTAGGCACATCTGGTACAAAATGGGGCATTGACCCAAAGACAAAGTTCAGAGGGGTTAATAAACTAGGAGGAAGAGAAACCGAGAACTCAGGGAGGAGTGGGATAAGTGGTATTACAGTGTGGGGATTGCAATCAATGACATGAAAAAAATGTGTATAAATTGCTGAATGGAAATCTGAATTCTCTGTAAACCCTAGTCCAATTTGCAATAAAGTTTTGGCTTTTTTAAAATAAGTTTTTTGTGTTTTTTGAAGTCATCTTAGGAAGTCTACAAGTATATTACCGAGAGAGAGTGTGTGCAGCCACCCACTAATGGCTGAACATGTTTAAACATACTTTGTTTGGAATGAGCCCATGCATGTATGGAGTGGAACTTTGGTAGCAATCGTTTTGGTTTTTGCTCTCATATTTTTGGAAGATTCAACTCAATCTATAATAAACATAAAATGCATTTAAATGTGATGAATTATAATTTGTTAGATCTACAGACACAAAAACTACAGAATATACTTGATAGGTAAGAAGATCCCCTACTTTAACTTTTTTAACCTCATTTCTAACCTCTCCCCAACATAACATCCATACTCACCCCAAAGGACTCGGACATATATGTCCTGGAGCTTCTGGAAGAATCAGTTGTCAAGGGGCGGGGCCCAATCCCTACTACATGGACAGCCCCCCTCCCCTCCCTGCCGAAGAATTCACTTCACTGCAGCTCAGGGAGAGGGACATGTCTGATAACAGCACACAGGGGCAAATGAAGAGAGAGGTAGAGAGAGTGGGACACATCTGGGCCCACCAAACCCTGAGGATAATATTCTCGCTCATAGCAGCCAAAGCACAGAAAGGACCACAGGGCCCACCCCACTAGGAGACATGATGTCACTCACTGACCCAGAGCCGTATGGGAGACAACACTGGAGACACAGTGCCGGAATTGTACTGTGCAGCAGAACAGCAAGGGGAACAGAGCAACGAAAGAGGAATACCAAAAGTAGACTTTGGGGCCAGGGTGTGGCGCCCCATGAGACTCAACCGGAAAACACTCCTAAAGGTCAACAAATAGACCTTGAACTATTTACAGGTACTTCTTTTTTTTTAAATAATTTTATTAGGGGCTCATACAACTCTTCTCACAATCCATACATACATCAATTGTGTAAAGCACATTTGTATATTCATTGCCCTCAACACTCTCAATACATTTGTACTCCACTTAAGCCCCTGGCATCAGCTCCTCATTTTTCCCCCTCCTTCCCCACTCTCCTTTCCTCATGTACCCTTGATAATTTATAAATTATTATTTTTTAATATATTACACTGTCTGATGTCTCCCTTCACCCACTTTTCTGTTGTCCATCCTCTAGGCAGGAGGCTATATGTAGATCCTTGCAATTGGTTTCCCCTTTCCACCCCACCCTCTCTCTACCCTCCTGGTATCGCCACTCTCACCACTGGTCCTGAAGGGATCACCCACCCTAGATTCCCTGTGTTTACAGTTCCTATCTGTACCAGTGCACACCCTCTGGTCTAGCCAGATTTATAAGGTAGGGATCATGATAGTGGGGAAGGGAGAGGAAGCATTTGGGGGCTAGAGGAAAGTTGTATGTTTCATTGTTGCTACTCTGCACCCTGACTGGCTCGTCTCCTCCCCGAGACCCTTCTGTAAGGAGATGCCCAATTGCCCACAGATGTATTTTGGGTCCCCACTGTGCACTCCCCCTCATTCACAATGATATGATTTTTTGTTCTGATGATGCCTGAAACCTGATCCCTTAGACATCTCGTGATCACACAGGCTAGTGTGTTTCTTCCATGTGGGCTTTGTTGCTTCTGAGCTAGATGGCCATTTGTTTACCTTCAAGCTTTTAAAACCCAGATGCTATATCTTTTGATACCTGAGCACCATCAGCTTTCTTCAGCACATTTGCTTATGTACCTATTTGTTTTCAGTGATTTTATCAGGGAGGTGAGCACACAATGATATGGTTTTTGTTCTTTGAGGCATGATAACTGATCCTTTCAGCACCTCGTGATCACACAGGCTTTGTTGCTTCTGAGCTAGATGTCTGCTTGTTTACCTTCAAGCTTTTAAGACCCCAGATGCTATATCTTTTGATAGCTGGGAACCATCAGCTTTCTTCACCACATGTGCTTATTCACCCGCTTTGTCTTCAGGGATTGTGTCGGGAAGGTGAGCATCATGGAATGCCAGTTTAATAGGACAAAGTATTCTTGCATTGAGGGAATACTTGAGTGGAGGCCCAATGTCCACCTACTACTTTAATACTAAACCTATACATATATGCACATAGATCTATTTCCACATCCTCATATATAAATATATTTACATATGTACATGCCTTTATTTAAACCTCTATAAATGTCCTTTGCCTCATCACTCTTTCCTCTATTTCCTTTTACTTTCCTCTTGTCCCACTATCATGTTCAGCCTTCATTTGGGTTTCAGTAATTCCTCTCGGTTACATTACCCTTGGCCATGCCCTACTAGGCCTCTTACACCCTCCTCACCGCCGATTTGGATCACATGTTGTTCCCCTGTCCCTAAGTTTGTTAACACCACTTTCCCCACCTCGCCCTCTCCCAGGTCGCCCACCTCCCCTCCCAGACTGTCCTGTTGTTTTCTCCTCCAGATTGTTCATCCACCCTATCTTATTTAGACAGACCTGTGGAGATAATAACATGCACAAAAACAAGACAGAACAAAACCAAGCAACAAAATAACAACAAGCCAATGATAAAACAAAACACAAGAAAGAAAAGCTTGTAGTTAGTTCAAGGACTATTTGTTGGACAGGTGCTTTTTTTTTTACTGGTTTCTTTTGTTGTTTTGTTTTATTTTGTTGCTTTGTTTTTCTATGTCTTGTTTTTTGTGCATATTGTTATCTCTGCAGGTTTATCTAGATAAGATAGGCAGGATAAATCATCTCAAGGAGAAAACAATGGGACCAGCGAGGGATATGAGAGATGGGGGGGGAGGTAGGGGAAGAAAAGTGGGTGTTAACAAACCCAGGTACAAAGAAACAACAAGTGATCTAAAACCAATGGCAAGGAGGGTGGAGGAGGCCTGGTAGGGCTTTATCAAGGGCAATGTAACTGAGAAGAATTACTGAAACCCAAATGATGGCTAAGCATGATAGTGAGACAAGAGGAAAGTAAAAGGAAATAGAGGAAAGAGCTAGGATGCAAATGGGCATTTATAGAGGTCTAAATACAGGCACGTACATATGTAAATATATTTATATAAAATGATGGGGAAATAGCTCTATGTGTATATATCTATAGGTCCAGTATTAAGGTTCCAGATGGGCATTGGGCCTCTATTCAAGTACTCCCTCAATGCAAGAATACTTTGTTCTATTAAACTGGCATTCCATGATGCTTGCCTTCCCAACACAATCACTGAGGACAAGGCGGGTGCACAAGAAAATGTGGTGAAGAAAGCTGATGGTGCCCAGCTATCAAAAGATATAGCATCTGGGGTCTTAAAGGCTTGAAAATAAACAAGTGGCCATGTAGCTGAGAAGCAACAAATCCCACATGGAAGAAGCACACCAGCCTATGTGAGCACGAGGTGTCAATGGGATCAGGTATCAGGCATCTAAGACCCAGAATAAAATCATACCCAATGTGAATGGGGGGGGGCATGGAGTGGAGACCAAATGCACATCTGTAGAAAATTGAACATCCCCTCACAGAGGGGCCACAAGAGGGTACTGGAGAGGAGATGAGCAAGTTAGGGTGTAGTATAACACAGATGAGATAAACAACTTTCCCCTAGTTCTTTAATGTTTCTCCCCCCCCCCCCATCATGACTCCAATTCTACCTTACAAATCCATCTAGACCAGAGGATGTACACTGGTACAGATAAGAGCTGGAATCCAGGACAGATAAACCCATCAGGACCAATAATGAGAGTAGTGATACCAGGAAGGGGAGGGGAAGGTAGGGGGGAAAGGAAGAAAAGATTACAATAATCTCCATTTAACACCCCCCCCACCCCGGTAGACTGACAACAGAAAAATGGGTGAAGGGAGACATCGGTCAGTGTAAGACATGAAAAAATAATTTATAAATTATCAAGGATTCGTGAGGGAGGGAGGGGGGAAAATGAGGAGCTGATACCAACGGCTCAAAGAGAAAGAAAATGTTTTGAGAATGATGATGGCAGCACATGTACAAATGCGCTCGACACAATGGATGTACAGATGGATGGTGAAAATAATTGTATGCGCCCTCCATAAAATGATTTTAAGAACAAAACACTCAGTCCTCCTCAGCCAATGTTTTTGCTCTGAGGAAAGACATGGGTATGATCCAAAGGAGAGAAACCACTGTCCTATAGAAACTAAAAAACGTTCAACTAGTGGTTCTCAACTCAGGGTAATTCTGTTCCTTGGGGGACATTCAGAAATGCCCAGAGACTCTTGTTTGCCATGACTGGGGAAGCATCACTGGCCTACAGGGAGGAGAACCCGCGGACGCTGCGACACAGCCAACACGCAGAACTACCTGGTCCAAAATGGCAGTAATGCTGTGAATAAGAGCTGATAAAGGGTGCAGGGGAGGCAGGGGAAGGGATGTGGAGGGAAGGGGGGTTTCAGGAGTGAACAGGGAGGGTGGAAGGGGCCAGGGAGCACTAGGACTGATAGTGATTTGCACAGCTCGGTTTGAAAGCCATGGGACCATGGTGGGGGAGGCGGAGAAGGCTCTAAGATATGTAGATGTGGTCATTGCGGTCATTGTACAACTCCACTTGATGTGATTGAATGGTTGAACCATTCCTTTGCATGATATGTGAGTTATGTGCCAATAAAACTGTTGAAAAAATTAATAAAATCCTTAAAAAGAGAAAGAAAGATACTCTGCTTTGGGCAAGGAGAACCAGTATACTATATGCTTCCCTGCAATACTGGAGCAAAGACGAGGATTTTATTTTGTTTGTCAGCATTTAAGGACAGGGTTTCTTCCCAGCCAAGAGGGGAGCATCCTTTTGCTTATGGAGCAAAACTACTTCCGCACAGCATCCTGGCCAGCTGGGGACCAGAGTGTAGGTGATAGAATTAAAAGGGAAATGGATGAAATGAAGGTGTTATGAAGAAAAACAACAATGTACGGATTAAATTCTTGCTTTGTAGAATGGATACATAGGCGAACTGGGAAGCACCTTTGTCTGGGTTTCTGACTACTTTTTCATGCTCGAGTGATAGAAAGACTAGCTGTTTCAAAGACTTATCTGATAAAGGCTTTGGAGACAATATTTTCATGCTTTGCGAACATGTTGCCTGATGAAATCCCCTCTAGCGATGTCTGAGAGCACAGATCACAACCCTCACCAACATTTTTCATGTCATCTTTGCTTCCTTAGAAAGTTAAATTTTTTATCATTTTAATAAAGTTAAATGTGGTTCTATTCCTTTTAGGGTTTCTTATGGATTTATTTGAATATTTTATATATCAAAAGTATCAATTCTTACATCATATTAAAATTATAATTTTTATTTTCTTGTTTTGAATTTTTAGCAATGTGTTCATAATAGATAAGATTTGGGTTTTCCCTAACCAAATCCTTTAATTCTATGCAAATTCCTTCATATAGATAGATTTCCTCCTTAAATAATGGGGTAATTGTTTTCCTAGTTGAAAATTGACTTTGTATAATATTATAGACATGTCATTAAACAATTATTTAAATAATCTCAATGCAATATGGTAAGAGCTATGATATGTGTACTGCCTAGCGGTCATGGGAAATGGGAACTATCACAATATTGCATGGCTAATTTAGGTAGAGGATACCATTTTGTTTAAGAATTACTTACTGTCCTCAGTCGACCTTTCCATTAAAAGTTACCTGTCAACATCTGCTGTTGTTGTCACTGAGCACCATAGAGTCAATCTCACCTCCAAGTCACCCCAGGTGATAGAAAAACATGTCCCACGGGCTTTTCTAGGCTCTCAGTTTTATGGGAGCAGATGACTAGGCCTTGGTTCCTAAAGAGGTTTGGGGTGGATGTAAACCACCAATCTTCCAGTTCTAGAGCTAAGATGTATATAAAAAATGTGAAGAGTGAAACAATAAACTATCTTCAAATTGTGTACTCTCAGAAATAAAACCATGGTAATAGAAGTGAATGCACCTATGTCAGTTCCCTGCCTTTGCCCCTTCCCGATCCTGACGTGAACAACCATGGACTGGATTTTGTGTTTATAATTTCTGTGCATTTCATTTTACTTTACTACTTAAATATGTACTACTAAGAAACATATATTTTCATGTCATATGGAAACACACACATGGAATATATATAAATGAATACGTAAGTTACAGCATATTGTTGTCCTTGTCTCGTTCTTTTTCATTTGAATGACTATTCATTTCTCAATATGAATAGGTATCCATATTGATGAATTCAACACTTTTTAATGAATTAATGTATTTTAATACACCATCTCGTTAAGAGGCACGTGTGTCAATTTTTTGTCTCTATGTGCAACATTGTTTTGGTATCTTTGTACCTATCTCCCTAAAATGATGTTAATCAAAATTTCAACAAGATATTCCTAGAACTAGACATAATGATTTTAAAATTCATTAGGAAGAATAGATTGTTAGAGACAATCAGAAAACTCTCTTGTGATTAATGAGGAAAATAACACAAATTATTAAAATACTTTTGAAATCTATGGAAATAAAACTATTAGACATTGGTTCAGAACAACAAAATAGCACTCACAAAAAAATCAAAAGTGAATCCAAGTTTACATGAGAACTCAAACAGTGTCAAAGGAATTATTTCAAAGTAACGATGAAGCATGGTTTAATCAATGGTGTTGAGAATATTGACAAGCCACTTCATAAAATTAGATCAGATTCTTCTCTATTGCCTATAAAAATATTAATCCAATGGAAGCAGAAAAATGAAAAAAGAAAAATGTGAAGGAAGGACAAATGCACGCCCAGTCTTAGAATGAGAGGGAAATTTTAAGTAAGCTGTGAAAACCAATAGTCATAAAGCAGTGTATCACAAAGTTGAATCTCGTTTTAAAAAGGGGAAGAATTCAAAGCAGCCGAAGTACTTTGCTGGTTTATGACAAGTGTTATTTGGCGGGCATGGTTCTGCCTTTGTGAACCGGTGTTATTGAAAGTTCTGCCTGACCCCCAACCTTCGTTGTTACCATAAATGTGCCACTTAAACTTTTCATCTGTACAAGTCAACAGTTCGTGTATTTCAGTCAGAAAAGCCAGCCTATGTGTGTATAATTTCCTTTTCTCAATGGGGTTTTAAAATTCTATACCATTAGCTAAATTAAACTCAGAACCAAGCTCACGGCCATTGACTCTATTCTGACTCATAGCAAGTGACCTTATATTGTAAGTAGACTGGAGCCTTGGTGGTATGGTGTTATGTGTTGAACTGCTAATCGCAAGATCGACAGTTCGAAACCACTGTCTGTCTGTGAGGTTACTACTCCCAGAAAGAGTTACAACCTCCAGCAACCCACCGGGATAATTCTATACTGTCTGCAGAGTCACGGTGAGTCAGAATCAACTCAATGGCAGTAAGTAGATCAACAGAATTACCTTATTATGCCCCACAAGATGATTGATAATGTTCTCTATTATAAAATAATGATGATGCACCAAAGTAAACTAGAGACATATATAAACCATAGATATATGAATGGATTGTGGGCTTGCACGCAAGCATAGTGCTGTTCTAAGAGCATTTAGTTCTTACGATGTCCCCTCCTGGATGCTTGTCCTCACGATGAGATGTGCAACAGCAAAGTGTAGTGAAGCAATCAGACGGTGCCTGGCTATCAGAAAGAATGCCATCTGGGGTCTTAAAACAAGCAGCCATCTGCATGAAGCATCGAGCTAGATTACGTAAAGAAGAATGTGGCATCAGGTTTAGAGGAGGTTGTGTATTAACATCCTTCGGTGTGCAGATGACACAACGTTACTTGCTGAAAGGGAGGATGACTTGAAACACTTGCTGATGAAGAGCAAGGATTTCAGCCTTCCATACGGATTACAGCTCAATGTAAAGAAAACCAAAATCCTCACAACCGGACCAACAGGCAGCATCATGATAAATGGAGAAAAAGTTGAAGTTGTCAAGGATTTTGTCTTGACAAAACTGTGGCTTTGTATCCACAATGAATGCTCATGGAATCAGCAGCCACGAGATCAAAGGATGCTCTGTGTGAGAGAAATCTGCTGCACGGGCCTCTTTAGAGCATTGAAAAGCAAGGATGTTCCTTTGAGGACTAAGGTGCACCTGACCCAAGCCGTGGCATTTCAATTGGCTCATATGCATATGAAAGTTGGACACAGCATAAGGAATACTAAAGAAGAATCGATGCTTTTGAAATGTAGTGCTGGAGAAGAATACTGAAAGTGCCGTGGAGTGCTAAAGGAAAAACCGATCTGTCTTGGAAGAGGGTGGCCAGAGTGCTCTTCGAGGCAAAGAGGGCAAGACTCTGTCTTACTATTTCGGGCATGTTCTCAGGACAGAAGAGTCCCTGGAGACTGGGCATCATGCTTGGTGAGTAGAGGGGCGGTGACAAAGAGGAAGCCCTCCAGGAGGTGGATTGACGGCTGGCTGCAACAATGGGCGCAGGCCGGGAACTATTGTGAGGATGGGCCAGGCAGGGCCTCCCTCTGGTGTGCACAGGGTTGCGATGGGTCAGGAGCTCCTCAAGGGCACCTCGCAATGACGACACCAGGAGTGAGCCTCTGGCCGTTGACCAGACATGTGAGTAGCCATGCTATCAGACGAGGGCAGGGTGCAGGCAGTTCCACTTTCGATCCATTTTAAAGGGGTTTCCATTTTGAATATTGCTGCTTTCTTTACCACTGAGGTTTTCCCCTTTGTTTGATTTTGTCATTGTTATTGGCTTGGGGATGTTTATTTCTTGTTTTGGTTTGGTACGATTGTCAGTGTATGAAATCCTGGACAGACAAATCTATAGAGGCAGTAGGTCGATTAATAACCACACAGGGCATGGCAGGGGAGTCGGTGGGAAATGGGGAGCTAACAACAGTGAGCAGGAGAAGAAAACGTTCTCAAATGCATTGTGGTGAAGGTTGCACATCTCTTCTTAATATGAGGGAACTACTGAATTGTGCAATATGTGAATTATGTGCCAATAAAACTGCGAAATAAAATAAGATAAAAACCACAGAGGCAACTATTGCTATCTATGTAATGATGATCTATGAGTAGATACATGGATAGCCTTGCAGGCTGAATGGATGTGGGAGGAAGACTAGATTATAAACATGAATGTACTTTATTTGTCTGTTGGACATGGGAATTTAACTTTGCTGCTAATATATTCATCAACATGGTATAACACGCAACAGGCAACACTAGGGAAACGTGTTAGACTTTTCCAATTACCCTATGGGAATGCGTAGCTGGGACTGGGGAATGAGATCTCTGGGGACTGAGGTCACTTGGCATAGCAGTCTGCAATGGCATGGTGCCACATCCTATTTTGGTGAGTAGTGGTTGAGATCTTAAAAGCTCATAATTAACCACTGAAGGTACAATTATTGGTCTCTCCCAGTCTGGAAGAAAGGAAAATGGTGAAGATCAAAGACACATGGCAGCACTGAGTCCAGTGAACTAATGGCTGGCACAACATCAAACTGTAATGCGGAAACCAGGAGAACCAGATGGGGCCTGTCTACCACTGCCAACTACTCAGAATGAGACTATATTAGAAGGTTCTGGATAGAGTGGGGTGAAAAGGTGGAACAAAACTCAAGATCTAAATGAGACCAGGCTTACAAGCCAGAGAGAGAGTTCAGGAACCTTCAAGATTATAATCTTTATTGTCTCCAGGACTCGACTGGAACACCTTTGTGACTCAGCATTCCAACCAGCAATAGACACGTCAAGTCAATAAGAGGAATAGCGACAGCAGGGACTTGTGTACAGCTTACAATGACTAACCGCTGCCTAAGGACAACACTCAGCAGAGTTAGGAAAGAAGGCAAAATAGGGACAGAAAACACAGGGAGGAGCTGGGCTAAGTGGTGTTCCATTGGGGGGATGACAATGAATAAAATGTAGGTGAATTGAAGGTCAAGTGGCACGATGTAGTTCACAAAGACAATGTTCAACATGACACGTCATGCGTACTGACAGGGGCCTGCGGGCTTGCACGGAGACACCTGAGGTTCAGCTGTTGGACTTCTCCCACCTAGAGACCCTTACTCAGACTTCCAGTCTGGAACTGAACTCTCCCACGTGTTAGAAAACTCAACCATACACTATTCAAAGGATAGAATTTACAACCAAGGATAAAATTCAGAGGATAGAAACAGATAAAAACCGGGAGGAAGTGGAATCAGTGAGGGTTCATTGGGAGGACTGTTATCTCAACTCACAGCCATTGAGTCAATGGAGACTCCAAGAGAGCCCCTGAGGGTTCTAGGCCTGGAACTGTTTACAAACATCGAAAGTCTCTCGTCTTTCTCCTGCAGAGCTGCTGGGAGATTTGAACTGTTGCCCACACAGATGGCAGCTCAATGCCCAACCAGCACACCACCAGGGCTCCATAGAGCGTTGTTATAGATAAGCTTAAACAAAATGTGCAAGAATTGTTGGGTATAGAACTTATGATCTGTTCTATAAACTGTCACCCAAAGGCACTATGTAAAAGTTTTAAATGAATTCCTTTTCAGAACAAAGGAAAATAAAGATACATTCTAATATAAATAATGAAAAGTTTAATATCATCACAGATAAACATAGGTAACATCAGAGGCAAGTAAAGATTGGTGGAGAGGAAAGCTTTGTAACTCATATGGCAGGTAAAGTCCTAATGTCCTTAATTTATTATACAAAGTGTTCTTACAAATCAACATGAAAAGCATTAAATCCACAATAAAAACTCAAGCTTTCCAGTAATCGTGGAACAGATTGCAAGTTGCACATGCGCATTGATACAGATTCCAAATAACACACACATCATTGGAATGGTCGGTGAGCAAAAATGATCAATAAAAGCAAGCAGGAATTTAAAAGATGATACCTAGTGTTTACATGACAGAGCAAAAAGTTAATAGTTCGAGATTATTATCTGCATTTCCTAAACACTATCTGTTTTATTGATTGATTGATCATTTTATTGGGGGGTCTTAAAAATCTTTTAACATGCCATCATTCAATTGGATTAAGCACACTTATACATATGTTGCCATCAATATTTCCACTATCTATGTTTTAAATGTGCATATTCTCCAATCCAGTAATTCAATATCAAGGTAATTATTTTATTGATAAACTTCTGCAGCCAAAGTTTATCTACAAAAATACTAATTGCTGCATTGTTGGTAATACCAAGAGACAGAGAGAGAGAGAGAGAGAGAGAGAATGACTGAGATAATCTAAGTGTCATTTTGTTAGGGGATTAAATAAACAATCTAAGACAGTTCTACCTATGTAAAGGAATACCATAAAGTCGTTTTTAGAATGAAGACTGAAAAATAAAACGTGGGGCTCTGGGTGGCCACATGAAAAACTATCCATCACATTTTGTCAAATTAACAAGCTCACCCCTGGAGCATGCTGTCTGGAGTCCTCGTCTCCATTCTTTCACACCTGGTCCTCGCCCTGGCAGACGGACCTGCACAGATCACACCCCTAGCCCCTGGCTTCCTGTAGGAACCAGACACTGGGGAACCCCAGAGCCCATCAGAAGAAGAAAGCCCAAGGGTTTTATTTCCTGGACGCCCTCACGGGCGGGCAACCTGAGGGTCTCAAAGCAGGGTCCTGCTGCCTTCTCCTTGGTGTTCTCACCCAGTGCTCTGAGATAGTTTCTCGTGCCAACACGGCCAATGAACACATGTGGGATTAATTAAAGGGCGGAGAGACAAATGGCTCGGCAAGCCTCTCCTTTTCATCCCTTGTTCTTTGATCATCGGACCAGTGTGCAGCTGCCTTGCTTGTTCTGTGCCTCAATTTGCAAGCTACACTACCTGTGGGACACCTAACCTGTGGACTATGTCACTGTAATTTGAGGTTCCTTCAAGACCTGCCTCGCCACACCATTGGAATGTACATCTCTTGAGCTGGGGACTGTCGGACCCTGTCATCTGACTGTTGGTGACCTGCCTTGCTGTTTTGCTGCCTGTGGCCGGATTGCCTGAATTGCTCTACAGAGGACTACCCAGCGGCCCTCGAGACTTGAAGGACTGCCAGTGTCTCACAACTGTCTCACAGGAGTGAGTTGCACTGAGCCATTTGTTCTGCTTTATAGATTAATTAACTGTTCATTTATGTTATATATCTATATAAATATATTAAAAATTATTTGCATTCTAGTTTTGTTTCTTTAGAGAACCCTGTCTAACAGAAGTTCTCATTCCAGTCTGTACTCTTCTCTAATTCTTTGAGGGTAAAAGAGAGCCTCCTGATACTTTCGTGGCATAGTGATTATGCGTTGGGCTATGATCTGCAAGGTTCACAGTTCGGAACCGCCAGCCCTCCATGAGAGAAAGATGGGGCTTTCTTCTCCCATAAGCAGTTACGGTCTTGGAAAGCAAAAAGGGGCAGTTCTACCCTGTCGCTATAGGATTGAATTGAGTCAGCACCGAATTAATGGCAGTGAACTTGGTTCTTTGTTGTCAGTGGTAGTGGTATAGTGTTTGGGGGACTGTATTTCACTCTCTTTAGCTGGTAGCATAGTGGTTACAGGTTGGGCTGCTACCTTCAAGGTCAGCATGTTGGAACTACAGCTGCTCTGTGGGAGGAACACGAGGCTTTCTACTCCTGTAAATATTTAGTGTTGGAACCCCATGGGGCAGTTCTACCCTTTCCACAGGGTCAATATGAGTCAGAATTGACTAGGTGGCAGCGAGTGTTTTAGATTCTTTCAGGGTTAGAGCTAATGACAGCCATGCTATGGTTAAGTCCAATTTCTAGCTCTGCTGTGTTTGTTCCCAGTATATCATCTATACCTTGTAACTCAAGAAATTCCTTTCAAACGATCCTGATTGGAGTGTTCCGTTTACGTCCAAGTAGGGCCCAAATGCCGTCACTTTGGGGAAGAAAGGACATAGAACACACACCAGCATAGAACACTGTTACCAGCGACTGCCTCTGGGTACGGGGGTGCTGGCAGAAACTGGGCACAACGAGGGTCTTATATTCTATTTTACAGTAATGTGTGCTGATGGCAAGTTTTGAAATAAACTGAGAATTATTACATTTTCAATATAGAGCATAATCTAAAGATAGGGACTTGCCTCTCTGTGGCTTGGCCTTCAACCAAAGTTCTTTGCGGAGGTTCTTTGATTCTGAAAATGCCGACCTCTTCATAACGAGCACCTCTAGTCTAAACACTTTCCTTCTAGCCAGCGCCTGTAGTGAGCGCAATCCAGGACACATAGCTATGTGAGAGAGCGCTTCACATGAAAGAGCAATCGTCTACTAAGGAAACACCCCAGCCCAGTCCAGATCAAGTTCAGAAGCCCGATCACAGTCTACACATTCCTCTTCAGACTCACGCAACACATGCAATGATGCCGAATGCAAGAAGATCACAGGCCAGTGGGTGGAAAGTCTTGTGGATCCAGTGGTGGTGGAAGCATCTCAGCGCTGGCGTGGGTCTCCACGTGGCTCCTCCAGCTCCAGGGCCCTGGTTCCATCAGCGTAGCTCCATGTGGCTTTTCAACAGGAATGTCTCACAGGGACTGTCTGCGTGTCTGGCCTCCAGTGAGCTATTTATCTCCACAGTGCCTACAATGAGGTCATCAAGCTGCGACCTGCTGGGCAGGCTAAACTCCCCCCCTTCCTGTCAATCAGGCCGCAGCTTGATGACCTTATCTGGAGGTGCTGCAGAGATAATAGCCCACTGGAGGCCAGGCACACTCTCCATTCTCTCTGCTGCACATTCGATTAGCAGTAGATTCTGTAACTGCCACGGATGCTGCTGGAATGTAAGCTCTCAGCCCTTCCTTACTCCTCCTCTTTTGCAAGAGGCGGGGAGCTCAGAAGGCTTGCTTTGTCTTACCTAGCTAAGAACGTTTCGAGGTTTGCCATGGAAAGCCCGGCTACCTGGTGGGGGGAGAAGTAGAACATCAGAAGAAGAATTTCACTGGCCAGAACAGAACCTAGAATTTTTCAGAATGCAGGAGGGGGTGGGGGTGTATGAAAAGTTCATGCACAGCTAGCCCTCCCCCTCCTTACGATGGCCCACTTCTGAACGGCCAATTCGGAGGGGGCTGTAGCGGAAGGAAGAGAAAAATCAGGTCAGGTAAACTGTTTCGGAGCATCTCCAAAGCAGAGTGAGGCCTTCGCTAAGAGCATGCATTAAATCTGTGCCAACCTGGTCGAGCAACACCGCTGACGCTGCTACAGTAAGATGGCAAGGAGGCTTACCCGGGCAAAGAGTCAGTCTGGGCCTGGAAGACGCCCACGTTCGGGGTGAAAGTGACCACTCGGCCACGAGGGAGGGAACCCACATTATGAAGTCATACTGGGCTCAGACACACTCCGGGCGTCAAAGGGGGATGTGTGAAAGCCCATCTGGGTGGCTAGCACACCGTGGGGCTACATGAATGGGGAGACGGGTGCGTCCTTCTGTTTATTCTGAGGTGGCCACCGGACAGTGGCAGGAGAGGGGTTTTCCTTCTTCTTGCAAATCATTGTATTAGGACATAATCCAGACATCTTACCATTCAACAGTCCAGTCATATCAAACAATGTTGTACAATCGCTACCACCATCCATTTCAAACATTCTTCTCCTTCTTGACATCGGCTCCCCATCACCTCCAGGACCCTTATTCTAGTTACTGTTTCTTTCGATTCACCCACACTGGGTTTCATTTCATGAAAAACATAGAAAGAGAACATAACAGAATCAAGAAAGCTACCATCAATAACAAAATACAGGGTCGATAAGACCCAACCTGGAAAACAAAACCCCAGAATCGTCGGAAACCAGGTCCAGCGCAAAGTGTTCTTCTGGTCCCCCATTAGTCACACTGCTTCCTCAGCCATGTCTGCTTCTTGGGGTCCGTTATGAAGACGTATTGCTCGTGTGTGGTTCAAGACTCCTGGGCACACGCGATCACAGCCTGCATCTGTGTGGCCACAGTGGAAACAGGTGGTGATGGCCTGCCTGCCCGGCCAGACCTCAGGGGAAAGGAGCGTCGTGTAAGGCCTGTGGTTTTGTGAGCATCAAGGTTAGAGACGCTTCTACAAGAAAGCAAGCGAGCAGACGAGTGCACCACCACGGAGACAAAGCCAACGTACGGCGACCCTACAGGACCGGGTAGAACTGCCCCTGTGGGTTCCCAAGACTAACTCTTTACCCGCGTAGAAGGCCCCATTGGAACTGCCAGTCATGCAATTAGCAGCTCAACTTGCAACCAAAACTCAACTCGGGGTTCTAGACTTTCAGATGAAGTGAAGGCTCAGCTTGCAAGCTGTTATTTTTACCCACACCAGCCGCCTCTGATCGTACGCTCAGGTTCCCGAAGAGAAGAAGGTGTGGGTCTGGGGACCGAGCACAGGAGGCTGATTCTCAGTTGTCCGATCCACTCCATTTCTGAGGGGATTTCAATCCCTCTGCAGCTTCAGGTTCCAAGATAGCTTTCTCATCGCCGGCCAAGCTCAAAGTCCAGTTTCTCTTTGGCAGCAAATGCCTTTCACAATGCCGTCGGCATGAAGCAGCCCGCCGGCCTCACCAATGCCCATCAGTTATCAGGTTCCTGGAGGCTCAGGCCGTGACCCATGTGAATGCCTCACAGTTGTCTTTGTGCCTGCCCAGTCTCTGCTTTACTGGAGAATGAGGTCATATTTCACAGAAGAATCGCCATGAGTGTTGTATCATAATTCATGCAAGCAGGGATAAAACTAAGCAATCTTATTTGTGGTGTACAATCACATTATAAATTACACTGGGAAATGTCTATATTTTTCCATCTAGAGGTTTCTCTCGTCTACGTGCTGTTCTCAGGCTTGCATTATTAAACCAATACCAAACCCAATCCACTTTGGTTGTGTCAGTTCAACTCGGAGCAATTCTAAAGGCCCCTATGGACTAGAGTGGCTACACGGAGCTTGTGAGACTGTACATCTTTATGGGTGCAGACAGCCTCATCTTTCTCCCATAGGGTAGCTAGTGGCTTTGAACTGCCAGCTTTGCAGCGTGTAGTGCTGGACTTAACCCACTGAGCCTCCAGGGCTCTTTCCTCCCACCACTCCTAAACAAACAGAGAGACAAACTCATTACTGTGGAATCAGTTTCAACTCGTTTCGACCCTGTGGGACAAGGTAGAACTGCCCTGTGGGACAAGGTAGAGTTATCTGAAATGGTAACTCTTTACAGAAGACCACGCCTCATCCTCCCCCTCCCCCCATGGTCTCAGACGGCTAATCTTGTCCTTAGCAACCCAGATCACCACTGTGCCAGTTCCATAATCTCCTGTCAACTTGAGAAGGGGTGGGGTCTAGCCTGTCAATCAGCCCATAGCCAATGTGGCCTTCTCCTGAGGATTCTGGGGACTCCCATATTCCTCCCTGGAGGTGGAGACACTCTCTGCTTTGTATCCCTGATGACAAGATACACAGAGCTATGCTTGAGCCCGGGAACTAGAGGAGCCACGTGGAAACCCACACCAGCACTGACAAGCCTACACCACACTGGATCCACAAGACTTTCTACCCCCGGACTGTAATCTTCCTGCATTCGGCATCATTGCTTGTGTTTCATGAGTCTGAAGGGGACTTTATAGATTGGTATCAGACATATGGACTAATATCAGACTTATAGACTTGATCTGGACTGGGCTGGGATATTTCCTCAATCTCTAATTGCTTTTGTAGAGAAAGTCCTTTCTTATACACATATGAGTGTCTCTGGATTTGTTTCCCTGGTCAACCCAGATGAACACAGTTACCCACTATGTTGCAGAGCTCCTTCCTTAGATCCCTGGGACAGTGATGTTTTCTGATACATAGTTTAACTATCCAGCACAAGTGGCATCTTTGGTGTGAGTTCTCAGTGCAGGCATATGCTAGGCAGTGAAATACATTGGGTTTGGGGTAGCCATGTGGGTGAGGGCCTGGGCTGCCAGCTGTAAGATAGAGAGTGCCAACCCACCAGCTGCACAAAGATAAGGCTGTCTGCTCCCGTAAAGTTCTGGTACAGAGAGGAACTGGAAACACAGGGAATCCGGGACAGATGATCCCTTCAGGACCAGTGGTACGTGTGGCGATACTGGGAGGGTGGAGGGAGGGTGGGGGCGCAAAGGGGGAACCAATTGCAAGGATCTATATATAACCTCCTCCCTGGGGGATGGACAACAGAAAAGTGGGTGAAGCAAGACGTCGGAGAGTGTAAGACATGACAAAATAATAATAATTTATAAATTATCAAGAGTTCATGAAGGAGAGGGGAGCGGGGAAGGAGCGGGGAAATGAGGAGCTGATACCAAGGGCTCAAGTAGAAAGCAAATGTTTTGAGAATGATGAGGGTAACGAATTTACAAATGTGCTTGACACAATGGATGTATGTGTGGATTGTGATAAGAGTTGCCTGAGCCCCTAATAAAATGACAAATAAATAACTAAATCCTATAGAGGGTAACTCTTACCTGGAACCAAGTTGATGACATTGAGTCTGGGTGGGTTTTTTTGTTTGTTTCTTTTAACACAGAATTGTAGTCCTGTGTGGTACACATGGTTGATGTGCTTGACTGCCGACTGAAAGGTTGGAGATGCCAGTCCACCCAAAAGCCTCTCGGAAGAAAGATCAGGCAATGTTTCCCAAAAAACACTCATTGAAAACTCTATGGATGGCAGTTCTCCTCAGCCACACGACAGGACGCAGCGTCCAGATTGACTGGAGGGCCACTGGTACTAGGGGCGCCAAATTCATGTTCGTCCTGTGGCAATGAGGAGCCTTGCCAGGTTTCAAGTAAAGGGATAACAAGGTCAGAATCACAGCTTCCCTCAGGTGAGCGGCATGGGGGCTGGCATGGCTGCGGCTCCACAGCACTGGATTTTTAAACAATGATGAGAATGTGGAGAGAGCCAGCAGAACATTCTCTCCTTAAGAGCATCTTCTTGTACAGCTAGAAATAAATAACACTTTGTCCTACATCCATTCTTTCTTCTAGAAAGTTCAAAGAAACGGGTTGACTTTGTCTCTTTCATCTTTTCCAACATCGCTGAGAGGTAAGGCGAAGAAAACCCCACTTTCATTCAGCACTCACAAAGACGTTGCAGGCACTGTGTGTGTGAATTACGCACAAGGAGAGCTTTGATCTCCGTCCACTTCACCCAGTCTCTTCTCGGAAAGAGGACCCTGTCATCGAACTTCCTGTGCTGAGATGATACAAAGATTAGATCTAAGATGCAGACTGTCTGTCAGCCTGCCTGGAAACAACATAATGAGCTTTTCAGTATACAATGTTTGGACCCCACAGGGGAGGGTAAAGGTAAATAAAAATCAGTAGTTATGTTCCATAACCCAGGGAAGGTGACTTTCAGCATTTTGATGTATTTCCTTCTGGTCTTTTGGATCACATATCAAAGTCAGGATCAGGAAGAATGCATGACTTTGAAACCCGATGCATTTCAATTGCTACTGAAGGTGGAGTGGAGTGAGGAAATGTAAAATGTATTCAGAGTGAAGAAACTGAATGCCCTGGGACTTGGTTTGGTGATGAAGCTCTTCAACACAGGGACCAGTGTGACATGGGTCACCCCTGCAGCCTTTTGTCTAATCCACCCTCAAGCAGGGAAAATGCAAGGAAGTCAGAGGTGATGGTTCAATGGAAGGGGTGACCTCAGAATCACCTTGAATTCCTGAGTACCCTGACGCACAAAAGCTATGTAAATTTACAAAGTTCCACAGCAATCTCAGAGACTTTCTCTCTAGTCCCATTTGATTCTTCTGAAAAGTGGAAAGGTGAAATTTAGAACAAGAGATGGATGAAATGAAAAGCTTAGCTCAGCCACTGATTAGTCAGGTGGCCTTAATAAAGACATTTCACTTCTCTAAGTCTCCGTTTCCTCACCTGTGACATAGAAAATTGTATGGGGTTTTGTCTTTGTCCTCCCCCGTGAATGCTTGGAGACGTAAAAGTGGTAATACTTAAGTATGTCGTGAGAAATCAGTAGTGACGCCATCACCGTCATCATTTTTAGATCTCTAAGAAATGAGGCAGCGGCCACCACTCGTTCCTGGTTGCCCGGTGAGTTTCTCATTCCCCAAGGGCACAGGTGCCTGCTATTCATGTGAAGCTCTGACTAACCCCCTGCCTGACTTCAAAGTAGCAGAGCCACCTTATGACACTCAATTCAAAATCACAAAACCTACTCGCTTAAATAAATAAAACAACCATTTTATTACGTCTAATTTTGTGGATCAAAACATGTGGACAGCGCGCCGTTGTTTTCTGGTCCATATGGTCTAAACAGAAGTCGCTTAGTGGGATTCAGCTGGAATAGGGGCTGGACTGGGAAACCAGATGGCTTCTCTTACATACCTGGTTCCTCGGTGGAAACCATGTAAGCCTGGGTTGAAGAGCCTACATGGGATCTTTCCAGTATGATCATCTAACTCAGCAACTCAGAAAATAACATGATCATAAATACAGACAAAAGTGTAGTTATCAAAGTTTTCATCGGGGTTGGGTCCACCATCAACACCCATGGAAGCAGTGGTGAAGAGATCAAGTGGCACACTGCATTGAGTCAATCTGCTATCCAAGATCTCTTGAACGTGTTCCAAAGCAACAATGTTACTCTGAGGACTAAGGTGCCCACTTCATATTTTCAATTGCTTCAAGAAGAATCTGTACATTTGAATCATGGTACTAGCAAAGAAGACTGAGAGCACCATGGAATACCAGAAGAACAAACAACTCTCTCTTGGAAGAAGTACAGCCAGAATGTTCCATACAGACAAGTATGGTGAGACTTCATCCCATGTCCTTTACACATGGTATCCGGAAAAACCAGTCCCTGGAGAAGGACACCCTGCTCAGTAAAGTAGAGGAGCAGTGAGAAAATGGGGGCCTCCACAGAGTGGATTGTCACGGGGGCAGCAACGTGGGCTCAGACCTAAGAGAGTTCCCGGGCATGGTGCAGGACCAGGAAGTATTTGGTTCTGTTGTACATAGGGCCGCTATGACTCAGTACTGACATAACGGCACCTAACAGCAATCTCTCCCTCAGAACAATTCCATTTCTTAGATTCAGCTCAAAACTCTCAGAGTCTTCCAAGAGTCAGAGTGTGTAAGATTTTAGTCTCCGATGGTCAAGAAGAAATCAGAAAATCTTAGAGTTGAGAGGAAATGAAAGTAAAACAAAAATCCATGGAATGCAGGACAAGTAGTGCTCACAGAAAACGTATTGCTGCATGAGAGAGAGAGGGAGAGAGAGAGAGAGAGAGAGAGAGAGAGAGAGAGAGAGAGAGAGAGAGAGAGAGAGACTAAATCAATAGCCTAATTTTTGACCTTGAGAAACTAGAAAATAAAAAGCAAACAAAGCCCAAACTAAACTGAAGGAAATAATTAACATTACAATGAAAATTATTCTATTCGAGCAGGGATACACGGAATAGAGAACAAGAAAAAATAGAACCATCAAAATCAAAGTTTTTTAAAAATAACAACAAAATTGACAAGCTTTTGCTGAATTGACATAGATAAAGACATTAGTATTTAAAATCTGAAAAAGAAAATGGTAACATTACTAAAATCCTTCCAGAAATTAAAAGAATTAGAAGATAATACTATGAACAATTATATGCTAATAAACTAAATAAGCTCGATAAAATAGATACATTCTCAAAAATATACAAACTATCCAAATTGACTCAAGGAAATAAAAAATATTAAAGATTTATAGTAAGGAAAAAGTTTGAAGCAGGACCCACAACCAGGGCTTCTTTCCCCCAGAATAAAAGCTCAAGATCAAAAGGCTTCACTCATGAATTCTGGCAAACAAAAAATTAACAAAGATTCTTCTCAATATCTTTGGAATACTGCCTCATTCGTTCATGAGAACTGCATTGCTCTGATATCAAAGCTAGATAAAATGCCACAAAAATAGAACTATATACCAAAATCCTTTATGAATATAGATACAAAAATCCTTAACAAAATATTAGGCAACAAACTGAATCCAGCACAACATTAAAATAATATAAGCGATAAACTATAAAACTTCTGCACAGAAGATACAGTGCTATAGCAAAATGTGGGGAAGAAATTAGATGGTGCCCAGCTATCAGATAAAGTAGCATCTGGGGCTTAAAGGCTTATTTCCTAATAAACAGCCATCTAAGTGAGATATCAACTAAGGTCAACTAAGTCCATATGGAAGAAGCACAACATCATAAGTCACCCTATTGTAAATCATATCTTTTGAAATTGAAAGGGATTAGTACCAGAGCCTAAATTGTGAGAAACGGGTTTGCAGAAGGCTATGGGACAGTGGGAACCTGAGATACATTTGTGGAAACGACGCAGGAAATAAGCCTCCCATAACCTCCCTCTATCCATAACAGAGGGATGGGAGGAAAGTGGTTACTAAACAAGTGCATTGGAGAAATGAGTATAGAAGAGGAAATGGATAGACTTGACTTGAAAAGTTAAAACTTTGTCAGTTGATGCCTCTTCACATACACATTGGACCTGATCTAGTTTTCAAATTTTTCTGTAATTTTGTTTTGTTTCTGTTTGTTCATATTAGGGTTTATCTCAGAGGTTATGTTATTAGGGGTCACCTTCTTGAAGTTGTGTTATATGTCTTTCGGTATATGAAACCCTGGATTGATGAGCCTATAAGAACAGAAAATAGAATAAGGGTTTTGGTGGATGGGGTACAGGGGGTGGTGGCGGTTGGAGGAGGGGGTACAAGGGGGATGATGGCAAGGAGTCCAGGAAGAAAAAGAATGCTTGGAAATGGATTGAGGTACTAATTGCACAATACTGCTTGACGTGATTGAACTACAGTATGATATGCCCGATTCATAATAAATTAAAATAGAACAATAACAACAATAAAATAGAAATAAATATCATAAAAGTTCTCTGAAAAGAAAACATTATCAATATTGGAAGTCTTAAATGCCTCCTTTCAGACAGTAGTTATGACACCCAAAAGCATGAGCAATAAGAAAAAATAGATTAAACTGGACTTTATCAAAATGTAAGGTATGCATCAAAGGACATTACCAAGAAAGCAAAGAGATAGCCTACAGACTGAGAGGGAATATTGAGGAACTAGGATCAGATAATTCTGATTTAAAATCAATCTTTTACAAAGAGCTCTTAAATCAACAAAAATACGATCGCCTCAATTATAAAATGTTCAAAATAAATGAATAGACATCCAAAGAAAATATGCAAGTGAGTAACAAGTACATGAAAAGATGTTCAGCAGCATTAGTCATGGGAAAAAAATGCAGATCAAAACTGCAATGAGATACCACTCCACACTCACAAAAACAAACAACTAATAAGTGTTATAAGGATATAAGCCGCTCGGAATATGCAAGCATTGCTACTGGGAATGTAAAATGGTTTGCGTCTGCTGTGGAAAACAGTTCCACGGCTTCTTTGTGAAACAAAGTTAAATATGGCAATATCACATGCTCTAACAATTCCAATGGAACTTAAGACATTGACTGAAAAAGATACAGGTATTCCAGTACACCACAGCCTCACTCATCAGAGCCCGAAGGTGGAAGTACCTCAACTCTCCATCGGCAAGTGAATGAATAAACACGTTGTGGTAGATACACAGTCTTGTTCTCCCCAGTAGTTTTATTGAGATATAATTTGTATCGCTACACTTCCATAGTTCAGTTGTATTTTAAAAGAGCTGCCTATGCACCACTACAATCCGCTCTAGAACACCCTCCCTGCTCCTGTGTTCATTGCACATGCAGTCTTAATGTGCTTGTGAGCAGCACTAGTTGTACAGTCGGTTCTGCATTCAGCAGCTAAGCTCAAGGCCAGCAGTAGACTCCGCCTGTGACTCCACTGGAGAAAGAGGAGGCTTTCTACTCCCAGAAGAATTACAGCCGCAGATTCCAGGCAGGCAGTTCCAGTTTGTCCTATGGGTCCCTCCCTGTGAGTCAGCATCTTCCAGAGGCTCTTTCACACTGCGTGTGCTTCCTCACTGATACGTGTGCCTCACTCACTCACTCACCACTCACCCTTCCCTTCCCTCCCTTTTTCAAATCCAAGGATTTGCTGTACATAAAATTGCAGAACATGTCAGCAAGGTAAGACCAAAAAAATTACCCTCAATCACTCTAAACCACTTTAAAGTATTAATTTAGGTAAAACCATATTGGGTCAGTGACTAGCTGTTGCTCGATTCATTTAAGTAATTATTTGAGCAACCTCTAGGCAATGCTGGTAAGCGTGGTTAGAAAGGCGGGAGATCTTTTATTGACTGGGATATGTGGTTGGTCAGGTTTCCTTCCTTCTGAACCTGTCCTTCATCCCTGGCTGGTGAGAGTAATACTGCTTGGCTGCAGAGACTCACGGAGAAAGACGACATCGGACCAGCTTGCCTCTCCCTTCCCTCAGAGCATGCAAGTGCTCCAAGAGGACACAGCAGCCTGTCAATCTCCGAGGCATCAAGGAAAGACTCCCTTGAAACTCAGTTCCTTTTCACCCAGGAGGGGAACGTGGCCGGGCCTTGGGCCTTGGGCCTTGGGGTCGGGATTGCTCACCAGCTGAAGTGGCAGGAAGATAGAGGAAATGGCAGGTGAAATATTGACGGAAGTGAGGCGATAAGCCACACCATGTCCGAGTGGGGGGCACCCTTAGCGAGAAACCCTTGTTCCCCCTCAGCTTTTCTTGTCCTCAGCCACTGCCTCATTTGCTCATTCACGCATTCACTCAACAGAGACTTTCTGAGCCCCGTCTGTGTACAGTTCCCTGTGGCCAGGACTCCGTGGCGAGGTACAGAGTGCTGGAGTTGAAAAGACGAAGCACAAACAAGGGGAAATCCTTAAGATGAGCCAGCTTCTCCCCAAGAACCAATGGGGGGTGAATCAAATGGAAAAGAGGTGAAAGGAACGTGAGAAATCTGCAGGCGCCTGTGTTCAGGGGGATCCTCAGTGTGAGGACCACAACTGTATAAACAAGAGCCCTTGAGGGGCTCTAGGTTTGTACTCAAAGAGGGGCGTAGGAGCAGGGATCACGAATGACCAGGCTGGGTTGGACGATCGTCGTATCTATTGGCGAACACCAAAATGCAGTTTGCCATCAAAGGGGACAGCAACGTGATTGGAAAATCAGCTTCATGGCAGTGAGAGGGTTTTGTTTTGTCTTTGTTTCTTAATTTACATTCAGATCCAGAAACCAATGTGGGACACCAAAGAGATAGGACATTTCAAGGCAGTAAGTCCTATGAAACTGTCATGGCCAGCACCAAGCCACCACAGAACAATGGTGTCCATCTGCCAATAGCCCTGCTCCTTCAGCCTCCGAGGTACTTGAAGAGTGGACACTCAGCCCGCAGGGAGACTGCCTCCTGCATCCATCTTCCCCAAAGTGCTCCAAAACTCCTAGAGCACTTGGCATCTCCCCAGTCAAATAAGTAGTCCATGAAGTTCAGTGTTCTTCAAGATCAACGAAATATAACTACTTAATATATAGCCGGCCTCATTACTTTATCCTTCCGAATTTTCCTGAACCAAATAGGAGAATTTAGAGAGATTTGGAGCCCTATAGGACCCAATTTCTCAGCTTCCATGTGCTTGTGGAAAGTGAGGTCTTAGAAGGGTAAAAGATCATGGCCTGAGATAATTTGGAGGCAGGACTGGAATTAAAATGAAGTCTCCAGGTTCCCAGGACAGTGATTACAGTGTTGGCTGAGTACCAGGACCACCAGCTCACACACCCCCACGCAGACAGGTAGCAGAGATAAGCAACGTTTCGCCGTGGGCAAAAACCTATGCAGGAATCAGGGCTGCGCTGCGTAGCCTGAGAGCAGTCCACACTCAGTCTAAGAAAGAACTGACCTGGCAAAATGCAGGCTCGGTGCTGCCAAGAATTCTGGCTTTTCCAAGAAAAGGTGAAAATCCAATTTTAATGCGAAATCACTACCTTTTAATAGAGTGGTCACTGAGTCAAAGGCTTTAAATCGTCTCTGGGCACAAACATGCCTGTGGCTAACAGCAGCACCTAGGCCTACACCTTGGGACCTCGGCTCCAGCCCACAGAGACCCAGTATGCCCAGTTGCTGTGTCCTCCTCGCCAATAAGTAAAGCTGCTTTTGCCTCATCGAGCCTCTTTGATGTGTGACTTCGCAGCCTTTCAGTCCTGTAGGAAGGCAAAGGGATCGTCCATTCCAGTTCGCCTCATTGATACAGACAACTGTGGCCCGTGAGTGACTCACTTTGGCTCCAAATTTCCCCAGCTTCATTGTGGCTTTCGGCAGAAAATATTAAGGAGCCCGACCTAAGCCACCTGCGTGGGGACCACGGCAGAATGTGCTGGGCCGAGCCAGCATTTACATCATGGTTCCCGTGTACCAGCCAGGTGTTTCCAGTGGAACAGCTGCAGGGCAGTCAGCTGGCTCCAGCAGGCTGCAAACAGAGAGAAAGGAGACTAACCCTGGACGTTTACCTTCCAGACGCCGCTGTTGAAAATTAACAAGACATATTTGAAATGATGCTCCAAATAGGAAAGAAATTAAAACAGGAAAACATGACCTCAGCTCATTACATTTCCAGCATCTGACAAAACCCACCTGAGACGGCAGCGTCCCTCTTGGGTGGGTAGCTAACGTGGCCGACACACGTATGCTTATTTGTGTTGTTGCTTATATTGACAAAACGTCCCACCCTGTGCTTGTGAGGGAAGCAAGGAGGCTTTCCTGGGGAAGCTCGCTGACGTTAGATGAAAGGCTTTTCAAATGGTTTCACCCTGTCGCTTCTGCTGCCTGCCCTGCTGGGTTCAATGCCAGCAGCCTCATCTCGCCCTGCCTCATGCAAACGAACACCAGCTCCTACCATGACTGGCACTGACATGCTCAGGAAGCCCGTGTCCCGCTCTCTATGACTTAAAAGTTCTGGGTCAAGTCCATGAAAGTGGAATTTTCTTCCTGTTTCGGTCTTTTGGTGGTGTTGCACATCTTGGTCTAGACTAGGCGATCTGTTGGGTAACGAGGTCTTAGGAGGAGAGTCAGCCTGGCCACACTGTGCAAAGGACGAAGGTCATAAGAGCTTCCTCCGAAGCTGTCTGGCTCATTCTAGTTCCCAGCTACTGGACGCATGAGGTGCGTGAGGCCCCCTCTCACAACTCCCAATGGGAACAGGGTGTGGAGATGATCCCCCAGATTCCAAACACACGACACCGTTTCTCCATTTCAAATGTCTGTCGGTCACTACATTGGAGCCTTGGTGGTATAAGGATTGACTGTTAACTGTATGCTTGGCAGTTCAAATCCACCACGGGAGAAAGAGGGGGCTGTCTGCTTCCATGAAGGTTTTGAACCCCTATGGTCCTATAGGGTTGCTATGAATCAGAATTGATGATGGTAACAGGTTTGGATGTGGGTTTGTTTTGTCAGTAAAATACCTACCCTACCTCTGATTTGAAAGTTGTCTGCCAAAGGGAAAGTACATGGGGAAGTCATCCTGAAAGGAGCTTCGGGATTCCACGGTGGAATAGCAGAGCTGGTGGCAAGTCTATTTGCATACAATTAAAAACATACCTTAAAATGGCTTTGTGAGCCTGGCATGATAAACGACTCACCCTTGGCAAAGTAAGGAAGTGCATGTTCTAATTAATTAAGTATGCAGACACAGCCGTGTATTGCACCCGATACGAGGGAAGGGACTTGGAGAGCTCAGGATAAAGATTCATAAATGTGTTCCCAAATAAACGAAGTAATTGCCTCGGCTGTTTTGTGTCCCCATTTTGTTCTTCAAATATGTTACAAGTCTTTGTCTCCTCCTGGCTTTTCATCTGTGTCTTTGAAGTGACTATTTCTGTCGTCATGTGTTTCCCTTGCCTGCTCAATGCTCCTCTCGTCCACGGACCCCCGCCAGAGCATCCTTCAATATGTGCCATTCATGGATAATTGGTTTAAGCTAAAAAGCATAATCTGCTCAAGGTAATTGAGTCCACGTGACGTCGGCTTAAAAATGGGAAAAAATGAAAAATGCCTGCTTAGGGCTTCACAGATTTGCATCTGGCCTGGTTAATTCTTCAGTGAAAGAGAAAACATAGGCAGTCGAATTCTCTCTTGGAGCTGTTGGGTCACCACTGATAATCCTGAAGCAGTTATAAGAAAGAAACATACCACAAACCTAGCACTGGATATCTGTCCAAAGCACAGAATTTAAATGAAGGTATTCTAAATTATCCATGGAGATAAAAATTACTTGAACCCAGTAAATTAAACACAGTGTGCTTACCCCTGGCATTTGTGATTCTCCGTGTGCCAACAACACCATCCTTAAAACGCGATTTGGATAGAACAAAAGTAGCAGTTATGAGGGGGGCTGCCATCCACATGGTCGGCGGTTTGAAACCACCAGCAGCATCTGTGAGGGAGAAGGACTGGGCTTTCTACTCCCACAAACAGTTACAGTCTGGGGAACCCACAGGGAGTCGCTACCAGTCAGCAGAGACTCAATGGCAATCAGTGGGAAAGTTCAGTGGCGTGAGGATGAAAAACACCTGCGATCTGAGACCTGAGACCGGCGTACCATTGTCTTTTAGGATTCAGGCTGTAAAATCTTCAGAAGAACTGATTGAACCTCCAGCGGTGACTGTCAGACCACAAAATTAGCCACTGTGGAAACCCCTACGTCTGCCACAAGTCAGAAGGTGAGACGTCAGGGGACCCAGCTGGAACCACTAATTCCAAAAACACAACGGGAAGTTGTTGCCACAGCAAATGTTAGAGGCAGGCCTATGAAATTCATAGGGGAAAACAAATATTTGTTTTTCAATATCTTTGGACACCAGGCACCACAGGGGGAAAAAACCTGAGTTTTCATGATGCGATCTGCACAAGCAGAGATGAAATAGAAACACAACATCCACCCCACTTCTGTCTTCCACATTATACGTGAATGCACCTGATCTGAAGCCCATGCAGAAACCAATTCAGTGTTTCCAGGAAGTCTGAGACCCATCACTGTGAATTTTCTATTCTTTGAAGACGTCAAGGAGATGGTAGAAGAAGCTAGACTAGCTGGAGTTTGGGAAAATCATTGGCTGAACCTTATTTATGTGTGTTTGAGACATGCAAGTTGAGGTGTCAAATAGGTAGCCATGGGGACTCGGACTTCATCCCAGACCTTCCAGTCCGACTGTATACCTTTGGGAGTCAGTGGTGCATAGATGCATATGGAAATAATAGACTCGTCAGCATCAATGGGATTTGCCTAAGGCAGGAACAGAGCATGCTAAGAAGACCTATGACCAAGTCCTGGGCACATTCCAGGTTAAATGATTGGAACGGAAAGAAATCTTGGAAAGAGACTGAGGAGGAGCAATCAAAGAGGTAGAAGAAAATCCAAGCGGGTGTGTTTGAAAGGAGCCATGAGAAGAGGTGTTTTTTGAAAGAAAGGATAGATCATTGGTGTGTTAAATGATCCTGAGAGATCACGTAAGATAGGGATGGCAAGTGTCCAGTGGGTTTAGCACCATTGAGTAGAAGAACTAACTGAGGAAATAAGGGCCACAAATACAGAAGAGCATGACTGTGAAGTGGGGAGACACCAGGGTGGCTTTTTGGTGCAGACATCAAGGGGAAGCCTAGATTGGTAAATGGTAGGGCCTTGAGCAGTTTAAATGTCAAGGGGGGATTCTGTTGAGGAGGGGGGATGAACCAGGAAGCACTGGTCATGCCAGGTTCTGAGAAGGCAGGAAAGAAGTATTCAAAGTGCTTAAGCAGAGGTAGAGGGTTGGCTTGGTTTGGCCTCTCCGCTGTACCCGGAGAGAGAGGAGAGAAAGAGCGAAGGCACGGGGAAGTTTGAAGATTTGATGGTGAGGAATGGAGAGTAGTTTTCATGCACAGGTATAGATGGAATTCACATAGTCATCAGCAGAGATGGAATTGCCTCTGGAAGGGCTATTAAATGATAAAAGGCACGGCCAATATTTAATGGTCGGAACTAAGATAGTTTGGTGTTCTCTATAGGAGGTGAGGTAATCTGGGAGTGGAGAAAGAATGGTGCGAATTCTGTCTTTCTTTAAACACCATATGTTTTTCCCATGCTTTCTGCCCCTCTGTTCCAGACACGAGTGAACTCTTCTGACACAACCATGATAACTCATGAGACATTATCAGGAATGTCGCTGAAGAAATATAACTGCAGAGGCAAATTGGAGCTCTGAATTTTACTTCCCTGCCCTACTCAGACCACCACTTGTCGGTCAGTTTACTGTACTGTGACTTGCGCGTTGCTGTGATGCCGAACACCGTGTTGCTGGTATCTCAAATCCCAGCGGGGTCACCAAAGTGAACAGACGTCAAGAAAGCATCGTACTAAGAAGAGACTACGAAAAAGAAACGGGCGGTCCACTTCAGAGGAAGTGGCCACTGAAAAACTTGCGGCTAGCATGGAACCTTCCCAATTACTGAAGACCATCCCGAATCAAAGAAGAACCTGGTCAGAGATCGTGCCAGAAGAGAAGGCCCTCGGGTCAGGAGGCACTCAGTGCGACAGGGCGAGCTGCTGTCTCCAAGGAGGGTCGACCATAGTAACACGGAAGGCTGAAGCCTTCAGGACCTTCATTTGCTGATGGAGCACGGATCAAAATGAGGATAAACAGCTACAAACATCATCTCACATACTTTGGACCTGTTCTCAGGAGAGACTCGTCCCTTGAGACTTGTCCTTAAAGTGGAGGGGCTGCAAAAAAGAGGAAGGCCATTGACGAGATGCATTGGCACTTGGCTGCAATGTGAGCTCCAAGGTAAGAAACATTGTGAGGTTGGCACAGGACCAGGCGGTAGGTATCTTGTTTCCGTTGCACATAAGGTCGTTATGAGTCATAAATGACTCAATGGCACCTATCAATAACGACACCTATCGACAAAGCACTCTATGCAATAAACATCATTGCATTCGGTAAATAGCATACCAGTAGGTAAATGTATATTTTTCCCAATGAATACAAGCACAAGGTGAAGCTAATTAGATATGCAAAAAAATAAAATCTGGTAAGTACAAGTAGAAATTACACCTGTTTTTAAGGAAAAGATATTAAAAGTTAAACGATTTTGAAACGTTACACCAAAAAATAAGCCTGTAAAAACTGCAAGGTATCAGTTACTAAAATACAAACATGACATAACTATTCAAATTCTGATTTACTTGACATGATGCAGCCAAGTCAAAGGAACCAACGCCACCAGGAGACGGGTTCTGAACTATCAGAGGTGACGAGATGTGTTCATTTAAGATGTCCTTGCTTTGGGAACGGCGACAGTGGAAGAGAGCACTCAGCATCCTCTCTGGACTGCACAGGTCATTGAGCTGTGGGGGACAGACCTTCCAGAAGAAATCATAATAAATCATTATCATCATTGTCCCCACGCCTCACTTCTCACTCTTTGAATAATTAAGGACTTCTCTCAACAGGGACAGACAATGTCACACACACCTAAATTCACTGTCACAGCGTCTTACCACCCCGTATAGTGTTTCTGAGGCTGTAAGTCTTTATGGAGCAAGGTGGCCTCATCGTTCTCTTCTGGAGTTGGTAGTTTTCACCACTGGCCTGGTGATTAGTAGCTTAAAGCTTGTAGGATCACACTGCTGTTGCTTCTTACAGAGTTCGATAAACATTTTTCCCCTTCCTCAGACTGGAAGTTTCTTGACAATACAGACAGACCTGTTCTTTATGCCGCCTGGTGCCTGGTTCAAAATATTAAAACTGAGCAGTCTGCATTCTGTATGTATGATTATTATGGCCAAAGCAGTGTCATAAGAGAGATGTGCTGGCATTTTCACATTGGATACAAAGTCTATGAAGTTGATATCATTAGTGTATACATTTTAAGGGTTTGGAAACGTCTGCTTAAAGGGCTGACTTGTCCAGAGTCCCACAACCAGCAATAACAATGTAGAGTTCTATTTCAGAAACTGTACTCTTGTCACTCTTCATGGCTCCAGGCGGTACTCCGGAAGTGTCCATTAAGTGAAAACCGCCAAGGGATGAGGAAAGGTTGGGAGCATGTGTGTGTGTGTGTGGCACTGTCCTTGGTGCTGGGGGAATATGTATAAATTCTGGTCTTTTATTATGAATTGAATGGCGTCACCTCAAAAGATATCGTGAAGCCCGAATCCCAGTGCCTGTGAACACGGCCTTTTCATAACTACACCCGTTGCTGTTCTGGTCTCTTCTGACTCATGACAACTCGATCGAGCAGAGGACGAGTTCGGCGTCCCACAGGCTTCTCAAGGCCGTGATCTTGGTGGCAGCAGACCGCCCCATCTTTCACAGGAAGCTTGTGCATTTAAACCATCAACTCTCTGTTCACCTCAGAACACTGAACCATTGCACCTCTGGGACTCCTTTGTTCTAAAATAGAATCCTTGAGAACATTATCATATAGCTTGGCATGAGGTCCTGCTGGAGTGGGGTAAGTCCTAATCCTACGTAATTGGTGTCTTTATAAATAGGAGAAGAGCCATGGACAAAATTGAAAATGGAAATAGAGATGAAGTTATACAGTAGCGGTGAGCCAAGAAACACCAACGCCTACTAGAAGCTGGGATGCAAGACAGATTCATCCCTTATAGCCTATAGCTAGCTCCCTTATAGCTTTGTTTTCCCAGTGAATTTGAACGGCTAGCCTCTAATGATACCTAAACAAATGTCTGTCATTTTAAGCCACATGCTTTGGGTTCCTTTGCTGTAGCATCCCTGACAACTAATACATCTTCTCCGCTTCCTATTTCTTGGGTGGAGATGCCCCTGCACCAGGATTTAGGGTTTGGAAGTTGGAGTTCAGTTCAGTCGAATCATAAGGGCTTACACTGAGCATCGCAATATAATTGCTAAGCTTTGCTGAGTGTCCTCCCTGCACTTGGCCCTGAGTAAAGTGCTAAAGATCACAAAACAGGGAGGCTGGCCATATTTCTCACATACAACACGCACACGTAGTGTGCAAACGTGTCATAAGAATGTTCGAGGAGACGGCATGATTTGTAAAAACTGTGTCATGCGTGTGCTATTTATGCAACAAGGCGTGGTCCTTGTGGTCAGGGAGCATATATTCAAGTGGAAGCGGCAGACACAGAAATAGACAAATACGATGTGACCAGGGCTATGAGGAATGGCGTCATGATAATTAACCTGAATGCATGTTTTAAAAGGAAACCTAGCCGCTTGCTACTAAATCAAGCACCTCAGATAGTAGGCCTTCTTAATTTTGAATAAGAGTTTCAGAAAGATAATCTGTAGGCGTTCATGTCTAGCCCAGCTGGGAAGTCAGTGTCACATCTGATCTATTGCATCGGAGAGCACACAAGAGGAAGTGGCCATAAAGTCACATCCATTTTTTAAAAATGGCATTTACCTAGACCTCCCCTTCAGGTCCAATCCAACCCATGCTGACTATTAAGGTAACTGTTTGGAAAGAATATATTCCCTTTTCTGGCAATCAAAGTGCATCTTCTCTTCCATCTGTCTCATAATGAGAAGTCATAATCTTCTTTTTATGACATCACCATAAAAGACATCAATAAAACAAAACCAAAAAAAAATCCAATGCTCCCGGTAATAATAGTGTTTGTTATGGAAATTCTAAAATGTTCCCATATAGGTGCAATCCATGTTAATTAAGCCTCGTCAAAGAATGCATTTTCCAAACATCTACATCAGATATTGCAGAGCTGTGAACTTGCTATCCTGGCCCAAAAAAATAAGCACCTTGGGGATTAAGCCTGAGGCGAAATCAATTTTCTTAGTAAGCGCCTGCATGGCTCAGGACATTTGTAAGAGGAGCTAAGCCAACCTCTCACTAAGCTTGAGCCTGGCAGTCAAGGGCTGAGAGCTGCTTGAGTTTAGTACGTGGGGGATGCTGGACCACAGAGATCACTGCATGACAAGCCTTTCCCATCCGCTGAACCCTGTGGGGCCCGTGGTTTGGAAATGTCCCCCCCTCTGCTCCCGCTGCAGTGTTTGCCTCCAGAGTGGATCCTCACCAGAGAGAGAACAGGAAATCCCCTGGACTCCAATCGCTGACAGAGTTCAGTTTCCAGAAACAGAGAAGAGAGGCAACAGGAGGTAATGTTCTAAGAGAAAACAGAAGTTTTCTTTTGATATTATTCAATCCTGTTATTCAGAGCACTGCCGGTTCCGTGGTACAATTTTTGCCTTCCATGGGGTTGACCTGGGTTCAATGCCCAGCCGATGCACCTCCATCTGTGAGGGGAAGTTTACTTATTGCTTTGGTGGTGAAAAGATCTCAGTGGAGATGACAGACTAAGATAGAGCAGGAAGAAATGCCTGATAATCTACCTCCAAAGAGGACACCATGGATCCTGTCACCTGCAACAGAATGGGAATATCGTGGGGTGGAGTCATCATAACCATGGGACTCCTCAACTGCAGCTAATAACAACAATCCTTTTATTAATCACTTTCTAAAAAGCTATAAAAGTAAGACATGTGTCCCATAAGATAGGAAAACATACTAAAATGCACAGTGAGAAAATCTCCGCTGCAGCCTCTTCCCTACCCTCCATGAAGTAATCAACAGAAGCAACTATCTTCCAGGCTTGTAAAATGTATGAGGGGCCATTGTTTGTTTTTATTTCATTAAAGTCACTTCATACACGTCACGCCGTACCCTGTCTTGCTCATTTCAGCCCCCAAGTCATTAACTCTTCATACAGGAAAGAAGTACTCTGATTTCCTGAGTCCCCCTGTGTGTCAGGTATGTGGTGATGAGCTGCCAAAAATGACTGGATGGAGGTCTGCTCCCCTTCCCATCAAGGAGCACACAGTCAAGTGAGGAGTCATGGGGGTTGGGGACAGACAGACAAATATCCCAATAAATGTCCCAGAGGAGGGGAATGAACCCAGTGCCAAGAAGATTCAGCCATGAGAAAGGATGAGAGAGGTGTCATAGTTAAAGTAACAACTGATCTGATGTAGAAGGAGGCCAAGTAGACGGGACAAGAGGGCATTCCAGGACTCAGAAACAGCATGGCCATAGATGGGGAGGCATTTAGAGAACCAGCTAACAATTCCACGACTCACAAAATCCAGCAACAGGAATGGGAGTAGTGATACCAGGAGGGTAGGGGAAAAGTAGGAAGAGGAGGGGAGGAAGGGGGAACCAATCACGATGATCAACACATAACCACACACCCCCTCCCAGGGGGACGAACAACAGAAACTGTAGGGGAAGGGAGACAGCGGTCAGTGTAAGATATGAAAATAATAATAATAATCTATAATTTATCAAGGGGCCACGAGGGGGGTCGAGGGAGGTGGGAAAGAGGAGCTGACACCAAGGGCTCCATAGAAAGTAATGTCTAGAAAATCATGATGGCAACATATGTTCAAATGTGCTTGATACAATTGATGCATGGATTGTGATAAGAGCTGTAAGTGCTTGATACAATTGATGTATGGATTGTGATAAGAGCTGTAAGTGCTTGATACAATTGATGCATGGATTGTTATAAGAGCTGTAAGAGCCCTCAATAAAGTGATTTCTTTTAATGTTCATGATAATTAGCCACTGGGAGATGCAAATCAAAATGCTGTGATACACCAACATTAACAACCTAATTAAAAACTACAGAGGACAACAAATGCTGGGAAAAGATCGGAACCCTCAGACACTGTGTTTGGATCTATAAACAGGCACAGCTACTGGGAAAGGGATATGGAATTACTGTGAACATCTGGGACTAGAAAGTCCATACTATTCAGTAATACCTATGCTGTGCATATAACCTAAAGAAATAGAAGACACACCAGGAATAGACATATGCACTCCCATGTTCATCTGAGCACTGTTCACGATAGCAAGAAGCTGGAAATAGCCCAAATGCCAGCCGCAGAATAATAGATAAAGAAACTTTGGTACATACACACAATGGAATATTTTGCATCCCAAAAAATCAATGACGAAACACCTCATGACATGGATCGACCTGGAGAACATTACACTAAGTGAAGTTAGTCAATCACAACAAAAGGACAAAAATTGTATGAGGCCACTATTATAAGGATAAAAACCAAGACAAAAATGTGTATTTCAAAGGGAAGTTTCTAAATGAGGGAGGGCAAGGATGGGAAAGATGAAACAAAGAGTAAAAGGCTGGCAGGTATTCACTGGGGTCTTAAAGGGTTGAAGGTAAACAAGCAGACATCTAGCAAAGAAGCAACAAAGCCCACATGGAAGAGCACCCCAGCCTGTGCGATCATGAAGTGCCAATGGGATCAGATATCAGGCATCAAAGAGCCAAAACAAGAAATTGTATTGATGTGAATTATGGGGATGGTGAAATAGAGACCCAAAGCCCATCTGTAAACAATTGGACATCCCTCACAGAAGGGTCACAAGGAAAAGACTAGCCAATCAGAGTTCAGTATAGCACGGATGAAACATACAACTTTCCTCTAGTTCTTTAATGCTTCCGCCTCCCCACTATCATGAGCCCAGTTCTACCTTACAAATCCAGCTAGACCAGAGCAGATACACAGATACAGATAAGAGCTGGAAACACAGGGAATCTAGGACAGATAAACCCTTCAGGACCAATAATGAGATTAACGAGACCAGGAGGGGAAGGGGAACGTGGGGGCAGATAGAGGGAACTGATCAAAGTGATTGACCTATAACCCCCTCCCAGGGAGACGGACAACAGAAAAGTGGGTGAAGGGAGACATCGGTCAGTTTAAGACATGAAAAAAAATAATTTATAAATTAGCAAAGGCTCTAGAGGGAGGAAGGGTGAAAAATGAGGAGCTGATAACAAGGGCTCAAGTAGAAAGAAAATGTTTTGAAAAAGATGATGGCAACACATGCACAAATGTGTCTGACACTTGGATGGATGGATGGATGGATGGATGGATGGATGGATGGATGGATGGATGGATGAGTTGTGACAAGAGCTATAAGAGCCCCCAGTAAAGTGATTTTTTTAATGAAGCAGGAAGACAGCTGGCTGGTGGATAGCAAGCTGAATCGATGAGTTCAGCAGTCCATTAATGACTTGGAATCTGAGACCGACAACCACATGCAGAATCCAGACCCAGCAGCGGAAGGAGACCAGCTCCTGCAGCCCATCACTCTATACGAAGAGCAGGCTCCACTCCCTCACTTGCATCAAGACTGTGACTAAAGAGGTGGAAAACTCACTCAAGTGCACTGCGAAGTCAATTCTGACTTACAGTGACCCTATAGGACAAGGTAGAATTTCCTCCATGTGTTTCCTCTTAACGGGAGTAGAAAGCCTCTTCTTTTTCCCACAGGGCAGCTGGTGGTTTTCAACTGCTGAACTGGTGGTTAGCCAGTGGGTTCCCAACTGCACCAGCAGGGCTCCTCTCCAAGGAGGTGGTACTCTATTCTTCCCACGACTGCTTGGCCGCTTCACAGAAGATCCCATCACAGAGTTTACCACCCTTGTTGGGTCATATCCTGAAAGAACCCTTTCTCATCTAAGTTGACACAAAACCTAACTATCACCATTATCATCTTCCAGTCTGAGTCTGACAGGGACCTAAGCATTCAGTTCCCTGCACACCTGCCTTCAGGTGAACAGACACAAGGACCAAAGCTCACTCACACCCTTCACTCAGAGAGCGTTGTCCATCTAGCGTCATGGATCCGGGAACCTTCCCTTGGACCATTTATATATACCTCCTTCCCTCTTCTTTGACATATGTAGTAATTATCCAGGTGTCGCTCACACGGGCACCTTCCTTGGGCCTTGGCAAGAGTGTTTAACTTGTGTAAAATGTTGTGTTACCACATGGTTGGTTCTATTCAGTCAGACCATTTTTCCGTATCCCCACTGCCCTTAGAGAAGAGAAAGAGGATAACGAATCTACTCAATGAATCTACTCAGCCAAGCCTTCAAATCACTCTGTGAACCTGCTCATGCCCGATCTGGGAAGAGTAGCCCAGAGTCTGTCCCAGCTTCCCTTGCCCCTGGAGGTCCGGTGACCTGCCCTGCCCTTGGTGTATTTGCTATGAGGCTGGACTGTGAGCATCACTACGATCTCCTGCTGGAGGCGTCTGGAGTCTGGTTTCCAACTGGTAGTTTCCAGTATCATTATGTCACATGTATTAAAAACTAACTCACTGCCATCTGGTCAATGCTGACCCATAGTGACCAGGACCCTATAGGATAAGGTAGAATTGCCCCTGTGGGTTTCAGAAACTCAAATCTTAATCGGAGTAGAAAGCCTGTATCAGGGAGGTCTTATTAAGGGTCAAAATGTGTGACTTAATCTTCATCTATACAATTTCTATCAAGCCTTTCCTGAGAGCTATAAAATACTTGTGTGTGTGTGTGTGTGTGTGTGTGTGTGTGTGTGTGTGTAAGAAGACAGGAAGAAACCAAAATTCAGCTTAGCCCAGCTCAACATTACAAACTTAGTTACCCTTAACCCAGGTTTTTCCAAAGCCCATTTCAAGACCTACTGGCCCTTTTGCTGCACTGAAGTTCCCCCATTTAACAGCTGGTCAAATAAAGACAAAGACAAATTGGGCAATTAGCAGCCCTTCCTGCTGTGAGTCAGGGCCACAGCTGACATCAGACCCACCCCCTTGGGTTCACAATGCCATCACTAGTGGCCCTCAATGAAGCCATTCAGCAAGCTGCAGAAAAGCTCCCATTGAAATTAATCAAAACTGAAAAACATAGCAAGACCTCTGGTGCTTCTGGGTGCTCAGCAATAGTCCTTCATTACATAAGTCCTTCCTCCTAAGGCCCTCACAGGGCTTACCAAGTCTCCTCCACCTCTCCTGCCCCAATCCCTGTGTCCTGGTGTTCTGTCCTAAGGAGTGTTCTCCTGCCACCCACAGACAAAAGGGTGCCAGACTCAGGACATCGAGGGCACCCAGGAACGATCAACAGGAGCAAGCAGGTCCAGAGGCAGGCTGTTTCCATCAGAGGCTCTATGGTTCCGTCTAAAGGTTTGACGTTTTAAGATTTGCACTCTAGTCCTTGTAGACTGCAGTTTTCAGTCATTTCATTCATAACACAAACGTGCAGTTTACGAGATGCCTAGTCTCTACTCACCGCCATCCGACACCGTAGAAAACAACAAAGTTCATCGGATAGTGTTGGAACTCTGGTGGCACAATGGTGCAGCGACCAGCCCAAATGACAGCCTCCAGGAGCTCCACAGCAGAAAGATGTGGCGATCTGCTTCCCTAAAGATTACCGGCGAGTTGACACCCACTGCTACTGGAAACCCTAGGGGCAGCTCCGCTCTGTCCTAGCATGTCACTGTGGATCAGCACCAACGCAGGGGCAAAGCAAAAGGCATGGCCCTCCTGTTGATTGGGACGCCTAGCAGCGCTCTAAGAGTGAGTAGAAGCATGCCGTGGGGTATCAAATAGTGAAACATGAGGTGCCTGGGCGCAGAATGGAGGAACAAATGCTGATTTACAGGAGCAGGGCCCGAATCCAGAATCTGAGTGAAATGGGGAAGAGCGATCAGGAAGGAAGGGGAGTTCCCAGTGTAAGTAAGGCTTACTGTAGTGCAGGGTCTGGCCAGTGATTTCCCTCAGTCACAGAGGCAGCTGCAGGTTTTTCCTGTTTCCTCAGTCCCGATTGAAGACCATCAGGAAAGTTCACGTTGATCTGAGGTGCTGTTCAATTTTATAAAGCAATGAAGAAAACGTCATGGTAATATTTTATGTAAAAAGGGCCGATGTCGTGGTGAGAATGATTAAACGTTACACCACTAATGATAAGGTCGCTGAGTCAAGCCCACCCAAAGGCACATGGGAAATCAGGCCAAGCTTCTGATTCTGAAAGATCACAGCCATGAGACCTGTGCGGGCTACAGTGCTACCATGCACACACGGGGTTTCCAAGACTTGGAGTCAACTCAAAAGCAGCTAATTACAATAACACAGGGGTCGGTTTGCTTTTTCTACAAAGGGTCAGAAAACAGTTTACACTTGTGGGAAGTATGGTCTCAATTGCACCTAATTCACTCTATCTTCGAGGTACAAAACCAGTATAGGCAACACACGCCGTGTGTCCAATACAAAGTTACTTACAAAGGCAGGGGGACAGCCAGATTTGACCCAATGGACCATGGTTGTCATCACTGTGAAATAATAACTGCTTGTTGTGCAACTACACTGTGTCAGGCAATCCCTAACATTGTCCGATTTCTTATGGTCAAACCTAAACATCTGGAGGGATACACATCACAATAAATAGAGAAAAGACGGAAGTTGTGGTCATTAGGGATTACATCTACTAGACATTCCTGGCTAGGCATGGAGTCAAATCTGCCAATCAAGTCACTGCCTGACAACACCTCCTTGAAGCCATAAGCCTTTGGTATAAGAGGGAGGAATTCTGGGAATGGCAACTCTCTGCCCCTTCTTGGCTGCTGGAATGAAACTCAACTCCCTCAGAGGCTGGGTGAGAGCTACTGAGGCCCTGTCATGTTTCCCCTGACATTGGGGTCACATGACCTGGTACCCACTGGCATGTGACCTGTCTGCTGCCTGGTTCACCACTCCTCATCACTGACATGTGGCCATGTGAGTCTGCTTCAAAAGACCTCTTGAATGTGCTAAGAAGCAATCATAACATTTTTAAGACTAAGGAGCTCCTAACCCAAGTCATGATATTGTCAACTGCCTCCCATGCATGTGAAAGCTAAACAATTAATAAGGAAAACCAAAGAACTTTGAATTATACTGTAAGTGACAAAATTACTAAATACACCATAGACTTCCAGAACCTGTCTTTGAGAAATGATCTTTAAAAGTAAGGATGTTAAGACTTTGTCTCCCATGCTTTAGGTGTGTCAACAGGAGGGGCAGTACCTGGAAAAGGACATCATGCTTGGTAAAAAAGAGGGTCAGCAAATAAGAGGAAGATCATCAAGGAGATCCCTGGACATAGTGGCTGCAAACCATGCACTTGAGGCCAGAAAGAGTTGTGAAGATGGCACAGGCTGGCCAGCATCTCAGTCTGCTGTGCACAAGGCTGCAATGATTTGGAACTGACTCGACTCCACCTAACAACATTATGAAGTAAGAGAACTGATGATTTATTATCTGATTCCACTTTGTTTATACTGATTTATTCTGCTTATTATTGTTAAGTTTTATAGAAATGATTTTTGGAAGTATAAAAATAGAGAGCTTGCCTCAAGCCCCTAACTTGATCTTTAGATGGGTTTAGGACATGTCTGGAAAGAAGACTCTGAAAAGATAAGCCCCACCCAGTGCTTTGGAGTACTCAGGATATTTGCATTCCAAGAGATCTGCCTAAGGGCAAGATTGACAGATTAAGGAAAAAAGAACTCTTTGGAGTTTGGAATTTTGAGCCAATGGTTTATGTCAGTAGCTGGAAAAAATCTGGAATCATGAAGAAAACTCCTTTCTGTGACTGAATATTAAAGGGAGCCTGTGGGCAGGCTGAAATGCTTATAGGTGACAACCTGGACCCACTTGTTGTGTGGAAGTGTGAGAAATGCAGTATTAAAGAGACAGGTTGAGTCTGGCCACTGGCACCCATGGACTTGGTTTACAGGGAAAAGAGAAGAGGAAAGTGTTTAACTGGTCTGAAGTTCTTGACCTAGCCCCAAGGGGCCAGGGTTCTTGAGAATTTGTGATTTGGTCATGATCTAAAGGCAAGGTAACCAATGGACATCCTAGTGAGGCTAAGTGAGACAGCCCACATTGAGTTGACCAGGACCCAAGCATATTAAGAGAAGATTTTTGAGCCTGTGAACTGGTGCATATTGCTGCAGACTTTATGGATGGCCTGTCCTGATATGAAATGTGCTTATGCAGATTTCACAAGATTCCAACTGGAATGAAGATTCTTCACGTCAAAGAATATAATTGTCTTCTGAGAGCACTGGGTTGATGTAAGTGGGCAGTATAGAAATTGGATACCCAAAACTGGGCGGATAAAGGCATAAAGTGGTTGGTTTACAAATTTTCATAGGTTGGGGAATGTATAGAACTGTAGGATTAAGGTGTAGGTGTTACTTAACTGCAATTGTTAGGCATAGTATATTTTTTATTTTATTTTGTTCACTTATAGAATGTTGTGTTTAAATGAGGATGATACATACTGAATTATATGCATTTTTGTTTTATCCTGTTCAGTACAGATATGATTTAATATTGTTTGCTTAAAAATTACATATGGCTAAAGAGTTACATTAAAGTGTTAAATTGAAAAGGGTTAGCCTGTGGTAGTTACATAATCTGTGTCAATTTGGAACTTGAGAGGATTAAGAGTGAAGGGGTGGAGTCTAGTCTATCAATCAGGTCAGAGCCAATGAAGCCTCTCTGGGCATGGCCTTCCCCTGAGGATTCTGGAAAAACTCTGGTATTTCCTCCTTGGAGGTGGAAGATTCTGGCTTTCAGCTCATTCCCTGAGAGATATTCTACTGACAAGGCTGACTCCCTATGAGACATCTCTGAGGAAAAACCACATGGACCTATCCTGATGCAGCCCTGGGTGCTGGAGAAGCCACATGGAGACCCCTGCCAGCACTGAGCTGCTCACACCACCACTGGATTCAAAGACTTTCTACCCACTGGCCTGTGATGATCCTGCATTCAGTGTCACTGCATGTGTTTCATGAGTCTGAAGAGGGCTTTATAGATTGGTATCAGTCAGATAGGCTAATATATTGGACTTATGGGCTTGGACTGTACTGGGTTGGGATGCTTTCTTAATGTACAATTACCCTTTATATAAAACTCTCTCTTATATACATATGCGTATCCATGGACTTTTTTCTCTAGTCTACCCGGACTAAACAGCAGTACAGAGGGTTCAGCTCAAACTCACTTTCATGGAATAGTTAATATACTGGAAGTCCTTCAACTCATATGGGCTGCTGGGTTCAAGGTCAAGGAAGCAGACAGCAGAGTCCTCCCTGGGGCAAGGCAAGCACAGTCTGCCCACAAGCAGCCAGCAGCATGGTGGGTCACCAACAGTCAGTAGCTCAGGAGCTTGGAGAAGTAAGCCTGGATGGGATATCTACTGTAAGGAATGCAAGGTGACAGGATCTACCAGCCTCAAGCTCAAGCGACATGTGCACCAGCAAGCAGGTCTCAAAGGAACCTCAAGCTCTAGCAACACAATCCACAGACTGGCCTGGCCCACATGTAGCATAGCTCATAGGTTGAGGCAGAGAACTGCCTACAGCAGCAGCAGCAACACTCCAGCATGCTCAGACAACCAGAGAGCAAGAGAGAGAGAGACGGGTCTTGTAGAGCCATTTATCTCTGCCCTCCAATCCAACTGCAACCTGATTAATCTCACATGTTCCTGTTGGCCAGGTTGGCACAGTAAACCTACCTATCACAGTCCACCCCTCATCAACTTGGCACCTGTACATAATTCTTTAGCCATATATAATTTCCAGACATTAATGAAATCATACTTACTCCTATCATACATATAAATGAAAACACACTGAATCTAATTGTATCGGGTACATAACACATGAACAAAGGACCTATATTCAATAGCATATATAAAGAAGATAAACTGACAATTACAAACCTCACTTTTGCAATTGATCGTGTAGTCATAACTGATAGGTAAGAACTACCTTCTTTTACTACCCATTCTGTATTACCTTTGCCCTCTGCCAGCGCCTCAGCTGGCTATGGGTCTTTGCCTGGTGAGGTGACCCAAACCTTCTGGGTAGTTAAGATGCTCTGGATTGCTGTAGTTTACATTTACTTTAATAACAGGACATAGTAGTACTAAGAGACGACATAGGATTTCCTGGATTCCAGACATATCTTTCTCTACTGCCATTATGTAGTACCAGTCCAATTTCTCCTTGGTAATCAGGATCAATCACACCACTCAGAAGAGTGACACCTTTCCTGACCTGATGATCCAAAGGCATGAGGAGCCCAAACTGGCCAATGGAAATTCTCAGCTGCCAATTCAGTGGAACCAGTGCTGTGTTTCCAGGTGGGAGAGTTCCTTCGGAACTAGGACCTCCAGGCCCGAAGCACATAGGTTTCTGGGACAGGAAGCAAAAATGCTGCAAATGGATCACTAGGAGTAATAGTGAGTGGTGCCACTCCAGCTCTACCCCTTGGTTCCTAGACCCATGAATTCTGGCTATTGGAGACACAGTACCATATATTAGCTGCTGGTTTAGAGCATATACAGCCTCCTGGAGAAAATTGCCCAGCCCCGCAAGTTGTTACCACCTAGTTGATGCCATAATTGTGTATTTAGGAGCCCATTCCATTGTTCTATCAAGTAAGCTGCTTCAGAATGATGAGGTACCTGAATCTTTATTGGGTTGATTTCCCAACCCCTTGCAGGCAGATGTTGAACCATTAATCTAGTCTTTGATACATCCTCCTTAGTGGGTCTAGTCAGCATCATGCCATCACTGTAATGGACTAGTGTGACATTTTGTGGAAGAGACAGGCAATCAAGTTCCCTTTGAACTAAATGATGGCACAGGGCGGAAGAGTTGATATACCCCTGAGTAAGAATAGTGAAAGTGTATTGTTGCCCCTGTCAGCTGAAGGCAAACTGCTTCTGTTAGTCCTTTGAGACTGGTATTGAGAAGGCATTGCCCAGATCAATAGTTGCATACCAAGTGCCAGGAAAAATATTACTTTGCTCAAGCAATGATATCACATCTGGAATGGCAACTGCAATTGGAATCACCATTTGGTTAAATTTACAATAATCCACTGTCATTTACCAAGATCCATCTTCTTTTTTTTTATACAGGCCAAAAAGGTGAGTTAAACGAGGATGTAGTAGGAATCACTACCCCTGCACCCTTCAAGTCTTTGATGGTGGCACTGATCTCTGCAATCCCTCCAGGAATGTGGTACTGCTTTTGGTTTACTATTTTCCTAGGCAATGGCAGTTCTAATGGTGACTACTTGGCCTTTCCTACCATAATAGTCCTTATTCCAAATTTCAGTGATCCAATATGGGTGTTCTTCCAGTTAGTAAGTATGTCTATTCCAATGATGCATTCTGGAACTGGGGATATAAGGACAGGATGGGCCCACTGAACCTGAGCTAAATCTCCATCAATAACTTGACCTGAGCTAAATCTCCATCAATAACTTGACCTCCATAAGCCCCCACTCTGACTAGCAGGCCTTCAAGCCACTTTGGGTCTCCTGGAATTAGTGTCAGTTCAGACCCAGTGTTCAGTAATCCCCCAAAAGCTTATTTCCTTTTCCACAATGAACAGTCCCTCTTGTGAAAGATCACAGGTCCCTTTGGGGAAGGCTAGAAGAAAAACTAACAATATAAACCTTCGGTGATGTAGCAGGGTCCTTTTTCAAAGGGACCTGGCCTTCCTCTCAGTCAAAGGGTTATGGGTCTGTAAACTGACTCAGGTCTGGTCATTGATTGAGCAGTAGTAACTATTCTGCTGTTCACCTCAATTAGCATTCTTCTGTCTGTATAGATCACATAAATATTTCATAGGTTTCCCATGTATTTCACTTCTAGGGTCACAGTGCCCGAGTAACCTATGTAATAAATCCACATGAGACAGTTTACTTTGATTACTACAGAAACCTTGCTGTCCATTATGCTAACCACACCCACGCCGTCTCTGTTGACTCAGTGCTGAAACCTGTCCTCTACCACCATTGGGGCTCAATCAGCCCCATTGCAGGCAAATGTCCGAGTTCACTTAGGGCAGTGCCCACTGTTAATCCTGGTGTACATAAAATAGCAATCACAGGAGTCTTCAGGAATGCTGGGCCCACTTCACAAACTTGTTCCTTGTGGTTGTGGTGAAAGGTATGTCCTTGGGGCGCTCCTTTGTTGGGTCTATGGGATTATTCTGATCGATGCATCCCAACATACCAATTGCCCTAAACTTTTGGATGCTTTCTTCTACAGTGTACCAAGGTAGGTCAGGTACCTCAAGTTGGTCTAATCTAGGCCATGGCAGCCCATGCTTCAGTGAACCAATTAATAAGCAATTAGATCCTCTCTTAACCTCTCTTGCTAAGACATCAAAGGAAGGATCTGTTTAGGGGTCTCATATGTGGAAACTCAGGCTGGTCTAATGTTACAGTCCTTGCACCAATATCCCACACCCTTAATAACCATTCCCAGGGATATTCCCAAGCTGCTGCTTATATGCATTAGAAAACTCGAGCAGATTTTACTGAGTATAACACACTTCTTCCTAAGGCATCATCTGACCCTCACCTTTCGGAACTTTCTGAAACTTAATTCTACTTACAGGTCTAGAGGAAATCATAGGTGTTAGGGGTGCTTCCTGGGGGCTCTCAGTAATATCTTATAAGACAGCTCCCCCAGCAATGCTCCAGATGCAGCCCCACCTGGCATTTCAGCTTGAACATTTTGGTTAATCTGCTCAGGTGTGAGTTGCTTTACTGATAGTAGATTAATCCCCTCAGATGGGAGGGGTGGATCTACTGACTGGGGTGGCTCAATCAACTCTAGGGGCTCAATATCCTCTTCTTCTGGACCATCAACCCATATATGTTCCCATCCATGTTTCAGGGTCCTGATTCTTTCTGATTAATGCCCTTACTTTACTGTCAGACACTGTTCTAGACCTGCAATTCAGCTGACGCTGTAATTCAGCAGCTATTCGTATGATGAGACTCTGGATGGGGTTTTCAGCCATGTCAGCTCTATTACTGGAGGAGAGAAGACTCTCCTTTGTAGCACCTGCAGAAGCTTTTGGGTCTGTGATTCAGAACTTGAGATATGCTTCTGAGATTCTGAGGTTATCCCTTTCCTTGAACACATTTTCTGTTGTAAAGAGGACCAGCCAACCCGCTTCACTATACTTCTCATCCTGACAAAACTGCTGGAAAATATCAAGCCCACGGTCACCCAGAGCCTCTCCTCACAAGCACTTCATCTACGGGTGGTGCTACTGTGTATATTAGCTTTGCCACCTCACACCACGCATTAATACCACGCATTAATACCACTCTCACACCACGCATTAATACCACACAATACCACTCTCACACCACGCATTAATACCACGCATTAATACCACTCTCACACCACGCATTAATACCACACAATACCACTCTCACACCACGCATTAATACCACTCTCACACCACGCATTAATACCACGCATTAATACCACTCTCACACCATGCATTAACACCACTCTCACACTACGCATTAATACCACGCATTAATACCACTCTCACACCACGCATTAATACCACTCTCACACCACGCATTAATACCACTCTCTTTAGTAATCGTGGCAGACTGATCCATCCCTTTAGGGATAGAGGCAGCTTTCTCAGGGCTATTACGTCTAATCAGGCTGGAGAGCCAATCTGAGGAGCCCATGTTTATGATCTTGTTTATCTAGAACCGCTCCTGGTGCCAATATGTTAGGCAGGGTTCTCTAGAGAAACTAAACCAGGGCACTTATGATTTAATGGAGGTTTATATAACAAGAAGGAATATAAATAACACCTAATTAGCCCACACAGAAGCACAGAGGGCTCAGTTCAACTCACTTCCATGAAACAGTTAATATATTGGAAGTCCTTCTACTCACGAGGGCTGCCAGGTCCAAGGTCAAGGAAGCAGACAGCAGAGTCCTCCCTGGAGCAAGGCAGGCACAATCCTCCCACAGGCAGCCAGCAGCAGGGTGGGTCACCAACAGTCAGTAGCTCGGGAGCTTAGAGAAGCAAGCAATGCGAGGCAACAGGATCTACCAGCCTCAAGCTCAAGTGATATATGCACAGCAGCGTGGTGAAGCAGGTCTCAAAGGAGCCTCAAGCTCTAGCAACACGAGCCACAGTTGTGCTTGGCCAACAGGTAGTGTAGCTCACAGGTTGAGGCAGAGAACTAGCTCCAGCAGCAGCATGAATGCTCCAGCATCCTCAGACCACCAGAGAGCAAGAGAGAGAGGGGGCCGAGCCTTGCAGAGCCATTTATTTAACTCTTTGCCCTTCAATCTAACTGTGACCTGATTAATCCCACATGTTCCTATTGCTCAGGTTGGCATAATAAACCTACTAATACAGAACTGAAGAGAAAATCCAAACCTCGACTTGAAATATTGAAGGAGTCTATAGGCAAAATAATGAAGAACACACAAAGTCTCAAAAGAAGATGGAAGGCACTCGGTCACTGTGCCGAAATGAATTGTTCAACATTCAACCATTTCAGGAGGTAGCGTGTGACCAAGAACTGATGGTCTTGAAGAAATCCAGCTGCCCTAAAGACACTGCCAGAAACAACTCCAGGAATCGGCAGACTACCAAGGGAGATGTTTCAACAAATGGAAGCCAAGCTGGAAGCTCACACTTGTGTATGCCAAGAAATTTGGAAGAGATCTACATGGTCAATTAACTGAAGAAATGTATACTGTGCTCATTCCAAAGAAAGGTGATTCAGCAGAATATAGAAATTATCAAACAATATCATCATTACCACATTCAAGTAAAATATTGCTGACGATAATTCAAAAATGGCTTCTGCAGTACATTGACAGGAGACTGCCAAACATTCTAAATAGATTCAGAAGAGGACTTGGAATAAGAGATCTCATTTATGATGGCAGAATGACCTTGGTTGAAATAAATAATATCAGAACTATGTTTACCTGTGTTTCACTGGCTGCACAAAGCCATGGTACTGCGTGGATCATAACAAGCTAGGGAGAGCATTGAGAAGAATGCGGATTCCAGGACATTTCATTGTGTTCACGTAGCGCCTGTACATAAACCGAGAGTCGGTCATTCAAACAGAGCAAGAGACACTGTTAACTTAAATCAGGAAAGGTGAGTGCCGGGCGCTGTCCTTTCACCATACTCATTCAACCTTTAGGTTGAGAAAATCACTCAAGGACCCAGGCTACATGGAGAAGAATGCAGCATCAGGCCAGAGGAAGACTCAGCAGGAATCTGCAATATGCACATGACACAGTCGTGTAAAAAGGACTGCAAACATTTACTGATGAAGATTAAAGACTACCACCTCCCATATGGATTACACATCATGGTGGGATTCAGCCAGTTTGAACCGGTTTGACAGAACTGGGACTTAATTTTTTGTTGTGTTTGATGAACCAGCTATTTTAATGGACCTTGTAACCAGGCTTCCCCCTAAGGTAGGCAACTGTACGGTCACTCAGTGTGGAAATCACACAGTTACACTCGTGAACCCTTTTGAATGTTCATCTGCGCAACAGTGAACTCTGAGCACCTGTAGTAATGTTCATTCCATCTGTAGGTATAAGAATTACACAGACCTATGGTTGTTATATTTATGTATGCATTTCATAAAACTCATACTTGTGAGAAAATACTACACTTTAATTCCCTTGCATTTGTCTCTTCAGTGGTCACACATATAACATAAAGAGAAAAAGTACCAAGTAACCAAAGGGTGAAATGCTGTCATTCATTTCAGCTTTGTGTTCTGCCCCAAATTCCCATGAATTCTCATGGTTTCATCATGAGACCAAGGACACCTTTTCTTTTTCCTTTTAATAATTGTATTGGGGCTCATACAACTTTTATCACAATCCATCTATCCATCCATCCATCCATTGGGTCCAGCACATTTGTATATTTGCTGCCATCATCATTTCCAAAACATTTTCTTTCTACTTGAGTCCTTGGTAACAGCTCCTCATTTTTTCCCTCCCTACCGGACCCTCCTCCCTCATGAACCCTTGATAAATTACAAATTATTATTTCATGTCTTACACTGACCAATGTCTCCCTTTACCTACTACTTTTCTGTTGTCTGTCCCCCTGGGTGGGGGTTATATGTAGATCAGTGTGATTGGTTCCCCCTTTCTACCCCCACCCCACCCCCCAACTTCCCCTTTCCCTCCTGGTATCCCTACTCTCATTATTGGTCCTGATGGATTTATCTGTCCAGGAATCCCTGTGTTTCCAGCTCTTATCTGTACCTGTGTACATGCTCTGGTCTAGCCAGATTTATAAGGTAGAATTAGGGATATGATTGTGGGAGGGAGGAAGCATTAAGGAATTAGAGGAAAGTTATATGTTTCAACAGTGCTATACTGTACCCTGACTGGCTTGTCTCTCCTTTGTCACCCTTCTGTAAGGGGATGAAAAGACACCCTCCTGAGGATGTGCACAGATGCCATACAGAATTACAAGGTGAACTATGAGCAACCCAGGCAGCTTATGCAACAGCGCCTGAGCTGCTACGGAGTCCAAAGGTCCCCCAGCCGGAGCACAGCCCCTGCCTCCTGGAGCAGGGCATCCCCTAGTTGCTGCAGGAACAAAAGCAACAGCTTTAATCCCTAAGGTCACCACAATCTGTTGTGAAGATCTGCTGAGCAGTTTCATGGAAACTAGCCTGGGCATCCTCTCTAAAGTGGCATTCTCCCTGTTGACTGGCCTGCTGACCTTCCTGGTTTATCATGGCCAGTTGGTAGGAGATGATGTAAGAAGCCTTTCAAAAACAACAGAACAAGAGGCCTGTGTATAAAACAATGGCAGAAATATTTGAGACTTCCAAATCATTTTATAGCATCGCATAACCTGTACTCTCCTACCCCCGCCTCCATCTCACCTTTAGTGTGCAGCCCGCACTCCCACAGACCCTCTGCTCCTCCTTTCAGCCTAAATCATGGGTTGTGGTCCCATCCGTGAAGCCCCACTGGGCCAGGCCCTACTGTGACTCATCTTTAAAGGACCCTACCTCCCACCCTTAAGACTCTGGGCATGTCACCTCATCCACTGTTGATCCAACTGCTCAGTACACCATCTCGGAACCCAATGGGCCCTCTGTGTAGTTAGGGGACTCAGGCACAGAGGATGCTGTTGTTGAGCCTCAGATGGCCTCCTTCCTCCTTGCTGTCACTGCCCTGGCAGGTAAGTGCCCTGGTGAGCCTCCAATTGAGTGGCCCGTACCCGCTCAGTCGAAACCGGTGTAATGGTGTTACAAAGCTGTGTTGCTTCTCCTGAAGGCAATAACACGACTCTTGCTTTACCACCCAATGAATGGCTAGGGTGTCATTTGACGTGTCCTTTCCTGAGTTTCTTGCATTGACATTGCAGCCAGGGAGGGGCTCATCCAATCAAGTTAAGTATGAATGTGAAGGGGAAGCAAAAGTCAAAATCTGGTTGACATAACTTTCAAATGGCGCCTCTGTCTAACATGCCAGGAATGCACTGATGTTGGGAACTACTATTTGTTTTAAGAAACAGAGCCATTAAAATAGCCAAGACGTCTGGATGAAGGGTCTAAGATGAGTCCTATAGAGAAATGCCCAGGTGCATATGCTTCTAGCGATGTTCACACAGGTGAACAGCAAGTGGAAAGTTGATTTGAGAGTCTGAGTTCTTTTTCCTCGACTCGATGGCATTTGAATTATAGCAAATAAAAATTCAGCCTATAGTCATTTAAGTTATGAAAAGTTCTTAAAATTTGGATTCATGGCTATATAACCAGGGCTGGCTTCCCTTTGTGTCTAAGTCAGAAAGCCCTACAGACACCATCACAAGCCTCCACTGACGGAGCGTGGTGATTGCACCTGAAGTGCCTTAGTGGATAATATAACCCACATCTCTGACACAGAACATGAACCACTGTTTTCCTACTCAGTTTGATTGTAACAAAGACACATCTAACATATCCCATTTTATGGATTTGAGGTGTTGTCCTGCAAAACTTCATAGAGTTGCTCAAGTTGAATACAATGTCTTCCAAGTTAGTTCAAGATGTAATATCTTATCATTTGATCTCCTTTCGACTCATTGTAAAGCTGTTTCTGGTTTTTGTTTTTGTTTTAAGTGAAGGGAAGTACACGTGGCTGAAGCCCCAGGTGAATCCCCTCAGACTGTGGACCAGGGATGGGAGCAGCCTTGCTCGCACGAAGAATGTCATGGAAAGTAGATGGTTGCAGGTGCGGTTAAGTTAACCTTTGCCACCGTATGATGTGAGCTCCCTTATGATTCACTTAAATTTGCTCGAGTTTTTTATATTTTCTGCTTTCTTTTCATTTGAGGTTTTTCTCTGTTTTGCTTTGTTGTTCTTGTTAGTTTTTTGTTTGTTTGTTAATGCTCTGTATATGAAATCCAGGATAGATAAATCTATAGAGACAATAACTGAATGACGGGTTCCTTGAGGGTATGGTTGGAGGGAAGGTTGGGAGGAAATGGGAAGCTAATAACGATGAGTACAAAAATGGGGAAAATGTTCTAAATCCAATTACGGTGACGGCTGTGCAATTCTTCCAAATGGGACTGAACTAGTGAATTGTGAAATATGTGAATTATAGGCCAAGAAAATTGTTAGGAGGAAAGGCACCATTTTCACTGCAGTTTTTGTGAGATGTGCAGCACACTCTGGGGGCCTCCGTGTAGTGGTGTAGGGTGGCTTCAAAAGTGTGTTGTATTGGAGAAGGTTCCGTATCCACAGTTAATTCTATGCTAGAAAGTGCATCATGGGAACACTACATGGACATAATCAATGGAAATTCAAATGATTCCAGAGCAAATAAGGTTACAGAACTAATGCATCTCACGTAATTCATTCGCCGCATCATTCTTGGGCAGGGTATTTGTGGTAGTTACAGAATCTGTAGTCAATTTGATGATTCAGAGTGAAGGAGTGGAGTCTAGCCTGTCAATCAGGTCATAGTTTGATGACCTCATTTGGAGGCACTAAGGAAATAAATATCTCGTGCTGGAGGTGGAGATGCGACCCATGATTAGACCCTATGAGACATTCTTGTTGACAAGTCACATGCAAACAGACCTCAGAGCTGGAGAAGCCATGTGGAGACCCCTGCCAGAGCTGAGATGCTTCCACTGCCATTGGATCCAGAAGACTTTCCACCCACTGGCCTGTGAGCTTCCTGCATTCAGCGTCATTGCATGTGTTTCATGAGTCTAAAGAGGACTTTAAAGATTGGTATTGGACATATGGGCGAATATCAGACTTATTGACTTGATCTGGACTGGGCTGCAATGTTTCCTCAATGTAAAATTGCTCTTGTATATAAAACTCTTACTTATACACATACGAGTGTCTATAAATTTCACCGAGATTAACACAGTATTTCAACACAGCTACTGGCTCATCAAGTACCACAGGGTACCATCAATGGAGTTACATATAGTAAGAGGAGGGGGAAGCATCTTTGAATAGTAGAATTTCACAAAACTTTACAATGATGTGGAATATTACCAGGAACCTTTTTTGGCGCACACAATACACTTGGGTGAATTGTTGAACTTGAAATTGGGTTATGCTTTTTTTTTAATGTACAAAGAGAATATGACGTTGGGTGGTCTTTTTGTGAGATGGGAAGTGGCTCTCAGCGCTATGTCGCTAGTGATGTTTTAAAACTGTGAGCATGTAATCTGCCCCTTTAGTATAAAGAGTGAGAACATGCCTGCTCTTCTAAAGAAATCCGTGTGTGAGAGAGCATTTAAAAACATTTCCATCATGGTGTCATTTTTGTTTGTGGTTTATGAGTAATAATAATCTTCACATCCTGACACACACAGAAACCTCCAGCCTGCTTTCAAGTCTCCCAAATAAAGCTTCGATGAGTTTGGGACCCATTTGCTTAAAACTGTAAAAATGAAATATCCTCCAATTAGTTTGCTAAAATAACTGCCTGACATGAGGAAGATGGAAATTTACTAGCCCAATTTCAACAAAAACCTTTGCATCATTGGCGGGTGGCACTGAGAAATGAGGATAGGATGTAGGATAGCAGTCACCAGTGCCCTTCATTCCTCTGGATCGACATCTCTTTGTGAGGCATCCTTGTCAGCCGACGCTCATTCAAACCACGTTTGCTTGTTTGTTTATACCTTTGATGTTTCATTATATTATAAATGGTTAACATTTCAAGATAAAAAATGTATCTAATCTTCATACTTACTCTAAAATATATGTAACTTCCAGTTCCAGCAAGAGGATTTTGTAACATTAACCCTCTGGCATAATAGCTAAACCATCTTTATCTTATGTGATATACACAGAAATAGAACAGATGATAGCGCCCATTCTAAAATCCAGAGCGTTGAAATGATCATCCACTACTTTAGTCACAAGCTCTTTCCAACACTTTTCAGACTTAGTTGGTACAACTCTGGTTGTAACTACCCAAAGATAGTTCTTCACTCTCAGACTAATTTTTTTTTTTTGCCATCAAAAAAAATTTAATGCTAAAGAGCAAAGGAATAATGTAGTGACACATTCTAATGTGTCTTCTTTGCTTCAACCTTTGTTTTGTTGTTGTTGTTGTTGCCTCCTTCCTAAGCCTTTGTCTACTGCCAGATGATTCATGAGTTTATATAAACACTCAGACAGGCCTTTCCCATCACTCCAAGATGCCGGGTGAAAACGCTGCAAAGAAGTCAGACACCGAGCAGAAGAAAGCTGAAGTCAAGAAAGCAGACACCAGCAACAAAGCTCCTAAGGCTAACTCAAGGGCAAAAAGTCCAAGAAGGAAGCCCACTCTACCCAAAACCCTGTCCTGATCAGAGGTATTGACAGATGTTCCCAGTTGGCCATTTGATCCAAAAAGACCATATACTAATGGAAGTGTTCAGTGGAACATCCAGGGTTGAGAAGAAGGGGAAAGTTCCTGCTGCCACCACAGAGCCATTTGGTGGTGACAAGAAGGGAGGTACCCGAGCGATGAAGTGGTGCAAAATGCCTAGTTTTGCCCTCCCGAAGGTGTTCCTTGGGAGCTGTCGGACAACAAAATACTCTCACTCAGCATGTGAGAAAACTGAGCTCCCCACTCAGCCCCACCCCGGGACCATGCCGCTCAGCCTGACTGCACCCCACCAAGACACGAGAGTGGTCTTCCTGAGGAAACTTGGCACTGACTTGCTACTTGCGGCTGAACCTCTGTCCATCAGCTGAGGTCCTCTGCTTGAGACACACCAGAAATGTGTCTCCACCTCCATCAGAATCGCCATCAGTAGTGTGAGCTTCCGCAAACATCTGACAGCGACAATGCCAAGAAGAAGCTGTGTAAGGCCAGGCACCAGGAAGGCAAGATCCTTGACACAGAGAAAGAAACACACAAGATGACAAGCAGTGTAAGGTGATTGCCAACTTGAACATGAGGCCCCAAACCGAAGATGTGCCCCAGCTCGAAGGCTGCATGGGTGCTGTATTCGCTCTCAAACAGGGAAGTTAGCCTCGCAAGTGGGTGCTCTAGATTACTTGAAAAGAACCTAACTCAATAACTAATATATATTAGTTATAATATATAATGTGATATGTAATTATATATGATATTACATATTATATCACAATATATATTTTTAATTCAGTCAAGATGTGCAGCTTTGGGGGACTGCTGGTGGAGCAGTACTGAAGGAGGGGATATAAGGAAGAGAAATGGGATCAGAGGGGAATGGCTTGTACAGTCTGACAGTTCGTCAACCATGTCTCCATGACCAGCAGTGGAGAACCAGGTCGCCCAGCACACTCTACACTGAAAAGCTGTCCTCTACTCTCCCAGTTCTGCCATCTCTAGGTCTGGAATGTCTTCCCAGACCCTTCCCATATGTGAAGTTACTCTCTTTCTTTTGAGGACAGTCGTAAAAGTTCTGAAAGACTTGACCAATGTGTCACCCTAGAAAGTGAGGTCCATATTCAACATCATCAGTATAACCCTAGGGAGCATCTTAAAATTCATATTCCGAGACCTTGTAATTCTCTAGGAAGTGATTCTTAGACATACAAACGTTTAATCATTCAAAAATGGACATTTAAAGAACTCACTGCTTGCCTTATACTTGCTTTTCTCAATTTTGAGTGATGGTTCTTTTCATGCCACGTCATGTCATGTCTTCTTTGGAAACAAGGGCCATGCCTGCATTTTGTTTGCCTTGTGTTATTGTTATTGTGTGTGGTACCACAGAGGTGCCTGCCATAGAGAAGTTGCTCAATGACTGGTTTTAAGTGAGATTAATAATCCGACTAATGTCTTTCTATTCCAGAGAAATTGTATTTTCACACTTGGGAGTTTTCTTTACACAATGTCTGTAGGGGGAGCTGTGGTTTTTCAATAGTAGATTGCTCACTTCCCATGCAGATCTGGGTTTGATCCTTAGCCACTGCACCCCAGGTACAGCTGTCACCCTTGTGTCGGTAAAAATGTAGATGCTAGGAGCCTGGCCGGGTTGCATTTGAATTATGGTCCTGGTGAAGAATACCGAGAATACCACAGACTGCCCAAAGAACAAATAACGCTGCCTCAGAGGAAAGGCAGCCATGATGCTCCTTGGAGGCAAAGTTGGCTAGACTTAGTCTCATGTCCTTTGGACATGTTATCAGGAGAGACCAGACCCTGGGGAAAGACATCATGCTTGGAAAAGTGGCCTTCCCCTCAAAGCAGTGGACTGACCAAAGGGTGACAAGAGGCTCGACCATATCGACAGCGGCAGAGATGGTACGTGGCTGGGCAGTGCTGCATTCTGGCTCTTTCTAAGTCAGAACACCTCGGCAGCCTCCAACAACAATCGCGTCAAACCAAGGCAGACTGTGAAGAAACGGCTCGCCAGTGAGCTACTTGTGAAAATTAACCAGTGGAAACCTTGGGAATCATAGCAGGCTCATCTACAACCAATCCAGAAAGCTGGGTAGCCATGAGCATGTCCTCCACTGTCGATGGAGTCACCGTGAGTAGTGTGGGGCTGACTGAAGCACAACTAGCAAAAACAAGTGTGTTTCCAGGGTTTAAACTGTTCTCTCTCAGGCCATCAGAAGGAGCACTGGTGGCTTAATGGGCCACACGTTGACCTGCTAACGGTAAGGTCATCGGTTTGAACCCACCGTCTGCTCCAAGGGAGACAGATGAGGCTGTCGACTCCCATAAAGATTTAAAGTCTCAGAAACCCAAAGGGTTAGTTCTGTTGGTTTGATAGCATCCCTGTCAGTCAGAACTGACCCGATGGTGGTAAGTTTGTGTTTGTGTTTGTTCCTTTGTGTTTGGGGCCCATCAAAGTAATTTTTAAAGTAGCTTTATTGGCATATAATTCACATATACAATACAATAGTTCAAGGAATTTTATGAAGAGTTGTATAATCATCACTACAATCAATTTCAGAATATTTCCTTCTTATGTTCATTATTAGCTCCTCATTTCTCCCAGACCTCCCTTACCGGGTCCCTAGTTCACTATTAATCCAATTATTCGTTAAAAACAGTCTGGACCAAGGACATAACTCTGCATTCCTAGAAACAAAACTTTATGTTCACTTCAATTTGAGCAAACATTCATAAATTTCTACCTCGTGTCAAAAAATGTTTCAAGGTCCAGGGAATTGAGAGACTAATCGCATGCAGTCCCACACCTCCAATAACTCCTCAGGCACGGGTGTGACAGGGACAGAGCACGTTTGCACAGGGTAATGTGACAATGACCACCAGCCATGTCCCCGTGATATTTTCCCGTGTCCTCCAGAATCTTTGGAACTTGTATCCCAGTCCCACGGCATGCATATGGAAAAGGCTAAGGCTTGTTTGGAAGACAGGGTAGTGAAATCTTTCAAAGATTACGATTGCCTTTTGCCTTGGGCTACGTCTGCCCAAATTGAATTTACTCGAACCACGGGATAGCTATTACAGTGGCACTCTTTCAGCCCTGCAATCTAATGAGATGGCTTTGGATACTATTAAAAGTTAAATCAGTCGATAAATGAAATATTAAAATCACCAGAGAATTGGCTCAATGTACAAAATATTAACACTGCAAGCTCTAAATCAAGTGCAGAACATGAATTTAGCCAAAGCTATTAAAATAAGACTGTGGATGCTGCCCTGAGTTTTGGATGTGTGCCTGCAGAAAGCTTTCTGAAAGCTCAGGTCTTATTTTGCCTCCAATTAGAATCCTGGGTGTACAGAAGCTCCTCAATGTAGCCTCTATTGGGATGCTTGACGCTGAACGGCCTTCTCTGGGAACCCGCAACACCTTGGGAATGATGTAGCAACTCACAGGACAATGTACCAAATGCTTTATCTACTCACCATTCCACTCCCCCTCTGGACCGGGAAGTCCCTGAGGACAGGAACCGAGCTCGGCCCTAAAACAATGTCTACAAACCCTAAGTGCTCAATGAACATCTAATTCAAGTTCTCTTCCCATGATGCTCTCTTTGCCTCTCTCACACACATATACACACCTTACCTTACCATAAAGTGACATGCCTCCTTCAAGACCCCATTCAAAATGCACCTCTTCTAATAACCAACTCTGATGCATGTTTCAGAATTACTCTCCCCTCCACCATACCCCCTCCTTTGAGGGTTGCTGTGTAAACCTTTGTAGGAACCCTCAAACCCTTCCCCCCCCCTTTTTTTTGGCAAGCACGTTTCACTGTCTTAGTTTAAGCTCACCCAGAGGCAGACTCTCGGGCGGGACTTAAGAGAACGGTGATTTGGTGCAGGAACCGCTGGAAGGGAAGTGAGCCAGTGACACCTGGAAGGGAAGGAAATCCGTGGGAAGTGTGGTATTAAACCAGTCCCAGCTGGTTCTTCCTTCCAAGGAGAAACAGTGGGAAAGGCAGAAAAGGCACTTCTCAGAAGTATCCACTTGAGGAGCTGGGGTATCTCTACACAAAACTGGGCAAAGCACTTGTTTGAGAGTGGCTTCTAGGTCCGTTTCATCAGCACTTCAACTTGCCCCGTGTGGACAGAGCAGCCTCTGTGTTCCAAGAAGAAAACAATCAGGTACAGCATAGAAAGTAATGGCTGTTGGAAGCTGACCAGAGCAATACCCAAAGGACAGAGGACCAAGAAGAGGAGCTGCCAACATCCTTGTCCTCCACCCACTGGACTGAAAGCACAGGGCAGAGACCAAGTACCACTGTCTTCCCTGAACAGCCACACAACAGAGAAGGGAAGCAGCATTTATTGAGCGCCTACTATGTGTCAGACACGGTACCGGTTATTTATAAAGGAAATTCACTAAGGGATAATTTACATGCCTTGAAACACACACGATTTAAATGCATAATTCAGTGAGTCTTAACAAATATGTATTTGACAAATACATAAGTATTTTAGATAAAAATACATAAGTATTAGAGATAAAAATATATATATGAGTATATAGATACATATACTATATATACACTCATATAAATCATTTATAACATTCTATTGGTGTTTATATGGGTGTGTATATATATTTATATAAATAAATGTGTATATATCCACCCACACACATATATATGTATATACAAACCTATATAAATATCAATATAAATGTTTCAAAAACTGTTGCAGTACTGAAAGCTCTTACATGTATATGCCAAGAAATTGTCTGTGTCAGGAAGACAGCTACCTGGCCGACTGATTGGAAGAGATACATATTTGTGCTCATTCCAAAGAACTATGACCCAACATCATGTGGATATTACTGAACAACCTCATTAATATCATATGTAAGCAAAATTTTGCTGAAGATAATTCAAAATGGGTTGCAGCAACACGTTGACAGGGAGCTGTCAGAAACCCAAGCTGGATTCAGAAAAGGACATCATTTCTGACATCACATGCATCTTGGCTGGAAGCAGAACATACCAGAAAGCTGTCTGCCTGGGGTTTCTTCACTATGTAAAGTCATTTACCGTGTGGATCATGGCAGTAACTTTTCAAAGAATGGGAATTCCAGAACACTAAATTGTGTTCATACAGAACCTGTAGATGGACCAAGAGGCAGCTGCGTGAACAGAACAGAATACTGCATGGGCTAAAAGCAGGAAAGGGGTGTGTCAGGATTGTATTCTTTCACCGTCCTAATACAATCTCTGTGCTAAGTAAATAATCCAGGAAGTTGGGCTATAAAAAGAATAAGGCATCAGGATTGGAGGAAGGCCATTAATAACTTGAGATAGCAAATGACACGACCCTGCTTGCTCAAGGCCAAGAATACTTAAAGCAGTTGGTGGATGAAGATCAAAGACCATAGCCCTCCTTATGGCTCTCAACTCAATGTAAAGACCATCAAAATCCCCACAGCGGGACCAAGACACAGCGTCATAATAAACAGAAAGCATTGAGGTTGTCAGAGATTTTATTTTCCTTGGATCAGCAATCAACATTTATGGAAACAGTGGTTAAGAAAGTAAATAATGCATTTCATTGTGCAAATAAGACTACTTGAAAGTGCTAAAGAGCAAAGATGTTAACTTTGAGGGCTTAGGCGAATGTGACCTAGCTCAAGCTATTTTCAATCACCTCAACTGCAGGAGAGAGCTGGACCATGACTCAGGAAGACCACACAGCCAGCAGAAGACAAAACAAATCTGTCTTGGAGAAAGTACAGCCAGGAGGTTCCTTAGAAATGAGAATGGCAAGACTTTTCCATACTTCGGTCATGATTTCAGGGGAGACCAGTCCCAGGAAAAGGACATCATGTCGGTTGATGGTCAGTGAGAGAAGAAGACCCGCAATGGAATGGAAGGATACCGTGGCTGCAACAATGGGCGGAAACAACAGCATTTCATTCTGCTGCACATAGGATTGCTATGGATTGGGACCAACTGCACTGGCCCTGACAATAATAACAATGTCACTACACTCAAAACAGGGGAACATTCGAATCACCCCAAAGTTTCCCTGTGCCTCTTCCAGGTAAATCCCAAGCCAAATCCCACCCCCAACCTGAGGCTTCCCTTGATCTGTTACTGTTGATGCTATTTGTCCTTTTAAGTCACTGTTGATGCTATTTGTCCTTCTTTACATTGGTATGGAATCCCACAATGTGCAGTTTTATGTGTCAGTTTTTTTGCTATCGATATAATGTTTTTGAGCATCATTCATTCTGATGTATTCATCAATGATTCAATCTTTTTATTTCAGAGTATAATTCCATGGTAGGAATATATCATGCAGGCTTTGCATAGTCAATCTCATCTGTTGATGGACTTTTGAGTCATTTCCAATGGGGCTATTATATTTTTAAGTTCAATATTTGTGTCTAAGTCACTTGAGATATATGTTTTCATCTCCCTTGGGCAGGGTCTGATAAATAGAAAATTACTGAGTTTCATGAGGAATGTAGATGAAACTGGGTTCTAGACAATTTTTAATTCACCTCAATTAATATTTTCAATCACGCAATAGGGCGGATATTGTTATCTTCAATTTATAAATACACAGCAGCTCATGGGGGTTAATGATTTATTTAAGCTCTTCAAGGTCATAAAGCTAGAAATGAGATTACACACAAGTTATGCAGCTCCAAAGCCTGTTCACTTTTTACTATACCTTCTTTTTTTAAATCAGCTTATTGGGGGCTCGTACAACTCTTATCACAAACCATCCATCCATCCACCCATCCATCCATCCATCAAGCACATTTGTACATATGTTGCCATCATCAATTTCAAAGCATTTTCTTTCTACTTGAGCCCTTGATATCAGTTCCTCATTTTCCCCTCCCTCCCTCCTTCCCTCATGAACCCTTGATAATTTATAAATTATTATTTTTCATGTCTTGCACCATCCTCTGTCTCCCTTTACCCCCTTGTCTGTTGTCCATCCCCCTGGGAGGAGTTTATAGGTAGGTCATTGTGATCAGTTCCCCTTTTCTCCCCCCAACCTTCCCCTTACCCTCCTGGTTTTGCTACTCTCAATATTGGTCCTGGGGAGTTTATCTGTCCTGTATTCCCTGTGTTTCCAGCTCTTATCTTCACCCACGTACTTGCTCTTGTCTAGCCAGATGTGTAAGGTAGAATGTAGGTTCTACATTTGTAAGGTTAGGGTCATGATAGTGGTGGGGGTGAGGGTGGGGGTGGGGGTGGGGGAAACATTAAAGAACCAGAGGAAAGTTGTGTGTTGCATCGGTGCTATACCTTCCTGCTGCCCTGAATTGACTCAACAAGGGAAATTTGAAGTTGAACCCCAGAAGAACGGTAGCTTTACTTTTGTCTGCATTTATCTGGTCCAGGAAAGGTTGTGTGATTAAACTGAGCCCACACAGCCATAGAGAAGAGAGGAGGGAGTGAGGTGGTTACAGAGGCTGGGAATCGCAATGTGTTGTGTAAAGCGCAAATTACACATACACACACACACACACAAAACAATTGAAAGAAAGGGGACACGCTTATATCCACCAGTGTTGAGTTCATAGTTTTGAAATCCATAATTGATTGTCTGTCAGGCTGTCAATACAACCCGTGACTAATGAACAGAAAAGAGGGTCGTTTTATTCTGTCAATATCTGAGAAAGAGTGTTTGCGGTTTAGCATCCAAGGCAGCCAAGCGAAGTTAGAGTTGTGCATAAGATCAACCAAATGAGGACCAAGGTCATCTAAGCCATTAAAACCTGCTAAATACGATTCCACATAGACTTCAGAAGAAAGACCTCGATGGAACAAGGAAATAAGGGAAACAGGGAAATAAGGTCATTCTTGATAAGAATTTTTAAGGGAGCTGCCAGCTTGTATAGCCAATCTCTTGCTGCTAAAGACGCGGTCTTTGGCGACTATGAAGGCGTAGAGAGGCGATTGAAAACGCCTGGAATGGTCATGTGAACATTCCAGGAGTCAACCAAAGCCTGTCCTTGTTTCTTGTCTATTGTAGTCACGGGGGCTGTCGGAGGAGACAGACACTGGATTTCACAGAACAGTAGTTCTTGGGAAATTGCAGAATATTTCTCGAGTTCACAGGAAGTATATGGAATTTTTTTATATATAAAAAGGAGAGGAGTCATCAATTTTAGTTTCTGACTCAGTTCCAATGCTGCCTCATGTAACCGCTCTAAGTCTCAGCTCTGCCACTTCTAACCGGGGATAAAACCATCCCGTCGTAACTTCCCTCATGGGGCGTGCTAATGAAGACCTATGGTCCGCAGCACTTCGCTCCTCGGATACCCTGCTAACGGGAGAATCAATCTAACCTCGTCAGCTCAAGAATATCACATCTACAATGTGTTTCTGGAAGAGGAAATGCATGTACTTATCCCTTCTCCAAAGATCACTAAAATGACAGTAAAAGATGAAACAATGGTGTAAATCCACAGATACAAAGTAGCCAGTAAAGAATATTGCAAACAAGAGAAGTCAATGATTTGTGTGTGTGTGTGTTAAATATGCATTCAATAAATAGTTTGCATTCGGCAGTTTTTCACATGTACAATTCAATCACAGTAGGTCTGAGTATCACGCCATCAACCAATATCATTGCATTAGACAGGGTTCTCTAGAGAGACAAAATCAGGTTGCTAATAATTTTATATATTTATTTATTTATTTACATAGATAGATAGGTAACACAAGAAATAAACAGTTCATACAGATAGATAGATATATAACACAAAAACAAACAGTTAAATTATAAAGCAGTACAAATGGCTCAGTGTAACTTACTCCTGTGAGACAGTTGTGAGACACTGGCAGTCCCTCAAGTCTTGAGGGCCACTGGGTAGTTCTCTGTAGAGAACTTAAGGCTATTCAGGCACAGGCAGCAAACAGCAATGCAGGTCACCAACAGTCATTCCCCAGCTCAAGAGATGTACATTCCAATTGTGTGGGGAAGCAGGTCTTGAAGGCACCTCAAATTACAGTGACATGGTCAACGGGTTCGGTGTCCCATGGGTAGTGTAGCTTGAAAATTGAGGCACAGAACAAGCAAGGCAGCTGCACACTGGTCTGATGATCAAAGAGCGAGAGACAAGAAAGGTGAGGCTTGCCGAGCCATTTATCTCTCTGCCCTTCAATTCATCCCACATGTGTTTATCGGCCAGGCTGGCCCAATAAACTAACTACCTCAATCATTATTAATATTCCAAGGTACCCTTCACTCCACTGTCACCTAAGTAATGAGCCACTCTCATCCTCACCTGGTGATCGTTAACAAACGTGGGTCACTATAGCTCTGGACACTTGCTTAACCTAGATGTTTCCTCCATTGGGACCGTACAATAGTTGTCTCTTGGTGACTGATTTATTCCACTCAGCATAATGCTTTCAAAGCTCATCCATGTTGCAGCGTGAATGAGGCAGGACTGAGAAAATCATGTTTGAAGCTGAAAAGTGCCTGGAGGAATGACGATGATGACAACCAGAGAGCAAACATATAAGGGTGCTACACAGACAAATTCCTGTCGGGAATCACCCGAGACCGCGCATCCACTGAAGGCAAGTGGGACGCCTCAAGCAGGAGTCAGGAAAGCGGGTGAAACCTGCACAGACGGAGACGGAGGGAGACCCCAGACTGCAGCCTTACTCTAAGCAGGTGTCCCTCCGTCTTTCCAGAGCCTTTGCTGCCCTGAAGCAGAGGCACAACCCCCGGGCAAGAGTAGGAAAAACACAGTATTGAGTGACAAAAGACAGCATTAGAATTGCTATTTATATTTTTTTTTCTAAAGAAAGAAATAAAGATAAGCTCCCATAATAGTTCATATGCAGATTGGCAGCAATAGGGATACACAACCAGAAATAAAAGATGCTTGAAAAAAAATCTTGAACGTGAAAGACAGGGACCAACATAAAGCCTTCAATAGAAGCATCCTGTAGGAGTGGGGACCGGGAACTGCAATGAATTGTTTCAGGAGGGAGGTTGACAAAAGGCATACAAAAGAAAAATATATATGAACAAGTTACTTTGTGTGGTGGCGCCCAATGTATTCATAGTTTGGATAATAAATGCTAACTTTGGGGAAATAACCCCACTGGAAAAAATGGAGGGAAGAAAAGTCCATGAATGGGTGGGTACTGGCTTGTAAGAAGACGTTATTCTTGCCTAGGTAAATGGAAGCTAATAGATAAGGTCCCCAGACCTCAACCTGGTGGCCAAGACTTGAGGCAGCATACCAGCATGAAGCAGCAAACTAACAGAGAAGTCTGTGGGGCTGGTTTCAATCCCAGCTACGGGGACCCCCTCCCCAAAAGAATGCACTACAGAGAACAGCACTGGGGATACAACCCTGGAAATGGGCGGGTCTTCTCAGAACACTGGGGCAAACTAAGAAGGAAAGAGAGAGAGAGAGAGAGAGAGAGAGAGAGAGAGAGAGAGAGAGAGAGAGAGAGAGAGATCCTGAACCTGCCAAGCACAGAGGACCATAGGGCTGACCCCACCATTGAGACATCATGTCCCCTCACTGACCCATGGGGAAAAACATTGCAGGAACTGTGCCCGGTCTGGAATGAACGTGCAAAGCAGCAAGGGAGCAAAGCAATGAAGTCCCCAAGAAATCCCCAAAATAGAATTTGGGAGCAGGGTTGGTACTTCATCAGACTGGATTAGAAAATACTCATAAATGTCAAGAGGCAGACTTGGAACTATTTATAGACTTTTTTTTCATGTATGTCTAAATAAGATAGGCAGGATAAACAATCCCAAGGAGAAAAAAATGGGACCAATATTTCCAGGGAGACATGGGGTGGAGGGCAGTTAGGGGAGAGCCAACAAACCAGGGACAAGTGATCTAAAATCATCGATGGCAAGGAGGGCATGGAATACCTGGTGGATTTGATCAAGTGCAGTGTAGCCTAGAGAAATTACTGAGAGCCGAATGAAGGTCAAACATGAGAGTGAGATAGGAGGAAAGTTAAAGGAAATAGCTAATAGAATTGGGATGCAAAGGATATTTATAGAGTTATAAATACAAGCATGTACATATGTAAAATATTTATATATAATGATAGGGATATAGATCTATGTACATATATTTATATGTTAAGTATTAAGGTAGCTGACAGACATTGGGCCTCTACTCAACTACTCCCTCAATGAAAGAATACTTTGTTCGAATAATCTGACATTCTGTGATGCTCACTTTCCTGACATGATCACTGAAGACAAAATGGGTGCATAAGCAAATATGGTGGAAAAACTGATGGTACCTGGCTATTAAAAGATATAGTGTCTGGGGTCTTAAAGGCTTCAAGATAAACAAGCTGCCATCTAGCTGGGAAGCAACAAAGCCCACATGAAAGAAGCACACTAGCCTCTGTGATCATGAGGTGTCGACAGGATAAGGTATCAGGCACCAGAGGCCAAAAACAATCATATCAAAGTGAATGAGGGGGGCGGGGAGGGTGTAGTGGAGACCCAAAGCCCATCTATAGACAATTAGAGATCTCCTTGCAGAAGGATCACAGGGAAGGAATGAGCCAGTCAGGGTGCAGTACAGCACTGACAAAACATACAACATTCCTCTAGTTCCCTAATGCTTCTACCCTTTCCATTATCTTGACCTTACAAATCTGGCATGTACATTGGTACAGATAAGAGCTCTCAACACAAGGAATCCAGGACCGCTTAATCCCTCAGGAACAATAGTGGGATACCATAGTGGGATACCATGATACCATGAGGGTAGGGGGCAGGTGGGGGGAGAAAAGGGGAAATGATCACCATGATCGCTATATAGCCACCTGCCCCCCTTCGCCCACAACCAGAGTGATGAAGTGAGTGAAGGGAGACAGACAGAGGATGGTGTCAGATAGGAAAATAAAAATAATTGATAAATTATCAAGGGTTGACAAGGGTGAGAGGGTGCGAAGGCCGGGATAAAAGAGGAGCTGATACCAAGGTCTCAAGTAGAAAGAAAATGTTTTGGGAATCATGATGGTGACATATGTACAAATGTGCTTGACACAATGGATGCTTGGATGGTTAAAAGAGCGGTAAGAGCCCCCAGTAAAACTATTGATTAAAAATTTTAATAGATAAGGTTCCACAATGGTCAATCATAAAATGAAGTATAGGATTCTGGGAAGATGGAAGTGGGCTCAGTATTTATACCAGGTTCCTGTTGCTGACTCACCGACCTGGAAGAGACTGGTAGAACTCGCGAGACTGGTTCTGAAACACCCTTCACAACTGGAGCGGAACCACTCCACTGCAGGGATCCCTATTCACCCAGTCAATCGACAGAGCTGTACAGTGAGACGCTGGGACAGACAGGAACATACTCCACAGAACAACCAACCAGAGGAGACCGGAAAGGCAGCAGTTGCCCAAAATCAAAGTTCAGAAGGCAGGAAGGGGCCAGAGAGAAGGTGAATGGAAACAGGGATCCCAGAGAGGAAATGGGACGTGTGCTATTACATTTGGAGAGAGTGCAACCGAACCACAAAACAAAATGTGTGCGCACCACGCACAGGAAAATGACTTTAATCTGCAAACCACAACGAAAGTTCCAGAAACAGAAACCAGTTTCCCATAATTGCTGTACCAGGTTCCCACAGACCTCGTGACCTGAAACAGCACCGGTTCATTATCTCACCGCCCGGGCGAGCAGCAGAGCGAAATCAATTTCCATGGGCTAACATCCACAAGCCTGAACTCTTTCTGGAAGCTCTTGCCTCTTTCCAGCTTCTTTAAAACAGTTTTATTGGCATATAATTCACAAAGCATACAACTTAATAGTTCAATCATATTAAAAAGAGTTGCCCAATTATGACCACAATCAATTATAAAACATTTTCTTCTTTCTTGGACTCTTCGTTATTAGCTTCTCATTTCCCCCTAACCTCCCCTGCCCTCCTTACCCCCAAGGAACCATTAATCCCACTACTGTCTCTATAAATTGACCTATCCTGAATTTCATATACTGAAAAACATTTTAAAAACCAAAAACTGACAACAAGCTCAACGTAAAACAGAGGAAAACCTCAAATGAAAAGAAAGCAGAAAATACTAAAAACTAGAACAAATTTGAAATGGGTCAAAAGGGAGAACAAATGATACAGTGTTAAATTTTACCCCAATGGCATCTGCCATACTGCATTTTCCATTCGGTGTGATATTAAGGCTCTTCACACTCCTGGTCTAGGGTCACAGGGGACTCGCCACAGGCTTAGTCCATGTGTACTTCCCCTTCACTTTGGCTTAGCACCTGAAACAACGTTTAAACAGGTCAAAAGGGAGAGCAAATGATAAGGTCAAAAGGGAGAGCATTGTGACCTGACTTTGCCACAATCAACTTTACCATGCTCTCTGACAACAAGACTATTCACATCCTTCAACTGTGGTCAGAGGGCAATCACCACTTGACCCATGTGTGGATCCTGAAAATGGATGTTAAGCTTCCACCATCATTGATAGCCCTCTGCAAACCAGGTGTCCACAATTTAAGATCTAATACCATTCCCTCCTCAGATTTGGATTATATTGCTTACAATCCTTAGGTCGCACAGGTTGGTGTGCTTCTTCCATGTGGACTTAATTGACACCTTACTTAGATGGCTGCTTATTTGAAGACAAGCCGTTAAGAGTTCAGAAGCTATTCCTGCTGATAGCTGGGCATCCTCCAATGTCTCCACCACACTTTGCTGTAGCACCCATGTCTTCAGTGATCTCTTCCTGAGGGAGAGCATCCAGCAGGCCACGCCATCAGAACTAATTGCTCTTAGATTGGAGCTAGTACTAAATGGGAGCCCCAAATCCACTCATCTATCTACGGTTTATCTATGTCTTTGGTTCAACTTAAAGACACCAATGTCTTGAATGTTAGAGAATAGTATCAATCATTCCCCTGGGCATAAGGTAAGTCTGTTGACAGTGTCATTAATGTAATCCATGGCATAGAATTTAAAACACTGTTGCAGAAAGGAGATGATACAAGTATAGACCAGCTGTGAACTGTAATACATGAATTATTGACGTGTGCATATTAAACTCCTAAATGACTGGACACAAACAATGGGGGTTGGTGGTAAGGCAAAGCTTTTAATAATATTAATTTACAATGGCAGAGCCAACCAGATTAATACATGGCATAATAAAGTAAGAAGGGCATTAAAATAGTAAGTATTTGGTAGTTGGGAGCCACCATGCATTGGGCACCCTCAAGGCAAGAGATCTGAACCAAAGCCCATTGTCCGCCATTTCTATCCCCTTGGGATAGCAGTCATCGACGTCTTCTCACATTAGGGAGTTTCAGCCTTAAGTCCAAGGGCTAAAGGTGAGTTTTCCTGCATTCCTTTGTCAGGGCCTCACATCACTCCTACCTCTGCTTCCACCAGCACATCTTTTCTTACTCTTACACCCCTGCCTTCCCTCCCATTCAGATAGTCCAAGAACATCTTCCCATCTCAAGAACCTTAACTGGATGGCTGTGGTATAATGAATAGTCCCTAATCCTTTTCCCCAGAAGTCCATAATTTAGGTTTATTGGAAGATAATGCTACAACCCAGAGATCTTGAGCTTGGGTTTATTGTGAGGGGAGATGAGCAAAGCTTCTTTAGAAGAGGAGCTGAAGGGGAGATGTTACCACCTTAAATTCGGTAAACCAGGATTCGTTAAAGCACTCAGCACATTACCGGGCATATTGTAGAGACACGATTTTTAAAGTTATTATTAATAGACCCATCAACCTAGGGCCACCGTGAATGGCCATAGCAATAAACATTATGGGGAGACTGTTCATTAGCAGCTGCAAATACACGTGTCGGCACTTCGGGGCCCACATCTTGTCATCACTTAATTATAATGGGAGACAAGCGCTTCACACACATAGCATCACACGTCTGTAGGAAACAAGCCGAGGTGCCATGACCATAGGCTGTGCAGATATAACAGCGCCAGAGCACTGTCAGAACAGGCTGGGGGGTGACTAACTCCATTCTCCTCGGCATTTCAAACTTCATTTCAGAGTCTGCTGGAATGACGGTTCTGGTCCTCGGTGACAGGAGTGTCAGGTCAGAGGAAAACAATCTTTCAGAACTGAACAAAACAAAACCACCCACCTCACTACCACCGAGTCAATGCCAGCCCACAGCAACCCCACGGGACAGGGTGGGGCTGCCCCTGGGGGTTTCGGAGAACTGTAACTGCCTGGAGTAGAAAGCCTCCTCTTTCTCATGACTTTCAAAGCAGCATTAACAGCAATGCTGGTGTCCCCACTTCTTTTGGATTCCCGGATGGAAGGGAAGATTCCAAGGATGAATGTGCACGTTTACAAATGAAAAACAGTTCATTATGGATTTGATTTGTTTTTAAGATAAAATGAAACTAGCTAGTTTTCCTCTGCATTTTAGGGACTTCTTAATTTAATACCTACATAGATTGTAGTTTTATAAATAAAAAAGTTCAAGTCATATTAAACACGCACTCGTGTTACCATCACTTTACCATCTTAGCACATGAAATTTGGAGCTGAGAAATTATTTTTGCTTTCTCTCTCTCTCTCATTAAGCCCCTTGCTCTAATTTTTCTCTGTCCCTTCTTATGCACGCAAGACTGTTTTCAACACAATACTCCAGAAATTAGAGCCAGAACAGGAAGTTGTACCTCTTTACAAAATACATTAGGCTTCCCGTGGCACACTGGGAGGGCCCTGGCCTACTGGTAGAAGGCATCCGGTCAATTCATGCTTGGCCACTTGAAGCTTGGAAGGCTGGGTAAGCAGTCTCCTCATCCCTAGAATGATACGTCCCAGAAGCAATCCACTCCAGAGGCTACCTGCTTCTAACCCTTGGTCCACTCCTGCTCAGGGCTTTGCTCTTTCCTGCTGCACGTGGACACGGAACTGACCTCTCCTTGGGTGCCTCTCAGAGTGCAAGTCCTGAAGCTGCTTCTTCTGAAGAACGATACCCCTGGGAGAACTACTTAGTCTGGAAAGTGCTTGTTTGAACGGAGATGTATATGCATGTTCCTCGACGACAGGACTTGTCTGAGCTTCTGGCTCGGGAATGAGCTGATGCGGTACAAATGTAGCCCTCGTGGGCTCAAAAAGGGAGCGTGCGGGCGGCCCAGGTCATTTATTGGCTGCATTTCAATAGGCTGCCCGGGCCTGGAGCGCAGTGCGCCATAAGTGAGGAGAAGATCTATTATCAGGCAACAGTCCCCTGTGTTTATCGGGAGCAGGCTTTATGAACAGAGAAAAAAGAAACAATTTGTTATTGACTCCACCTAGTAATTCACTGCCCTCTGGCTCTGGCTCGCGGAAAGCACATCTCGTCCCTGTCAGTCAAGCTGAAGAGGCTTCCCAGCCTGTGTGTGCCCGAGACTGTGGCTCAGCACGTCTTCCAGGACCGCCGGTTCTCCGGCCCCTGATTTCAGGGGAAGTTGGGACCAGCTTATCAGTGAAGTTCCCTGGGGAGTCTTCAGAAAATGCCTCGTGGGATAGCCACACAGGCCTGCTGGTTTCCGTCCAACCACTGCCCTGTTCAGACGGGCTGCAAAGAGCCACCACTCCCGGTCTCCCGTATTCTCTTATCTCATCTAGTCCACCACCAACACACACCAACACACACCAACACACACACACACACACATACACACACACACACACACACACACACACACACTCCCGGCATCCCGTATTCTCTTACCTCATCTAGTCTACCTACACTACCACCACACACACACACACACACACACACACACACACACACACACTCCTAAACTCACTGCCCTCAAGTCCATTCTGACTCAAAACATCACAGCACAGGGTAGAACTGCCCCTTTGGATTTCTGAGATGAACGCTTCAGGGTAGTCAGCTTCTGGTTTCGTACTGCTGACCCTGAGGTTAGCAGCCCCACGCCTCGCCACGATGCCACCAGAGTCCTTTGACAGGAAGTGAGCTGAGGGAGGGCAGCGTGTCCCACGCCTGCACTTACTCTTCTCTCGGTCTCTCCGCAGTTACGCTGGGTGGCCATCACTATATCTAGGGAACTGGAAATATAACTTTTTTACATGTGTCCCTCCTTAGCACATGTGCCCCTCGTTAGCACACGTGCCCCTCCTTAGCACATGTGCCCCTCGTTAGCACAGGTCATTGCCTTTGAATGGCGACACGTGGGTAGGTGGGGTGTCTGCAGGCTGACCCCATCTGTGGCTCATCAGAGCTGTTTGTATTCGGCCTGTGAAGAAATCCAGGCAGCCCAGCAGATACCTACCTACCTCCCGGGCCATCTTCACGACGGAGTGCCTATGACACCCAGGGGCTGGCTGGTAACCGCTCTTGAGCACATCGAATCCCCAGAATGAACCTGTAAGACATGATCACCCCAATTTATAGTCAGAGAAACTGAGGCTCAGAGAGCTTCAGCCAGGTCCTCAAGCCTGCCCCAGGCCGAAGCCCATGTCCTTTCCATGACAGCTTTGCCTGGGGCACGAGAAGAGTTGCCCCTCCCTCCAACAGGACTCTGCAGTAGACAGCAGCTTTCTTCTGTTTTTTTTTTTTGTTGTTGTTGTTGTTTTTCCAGGTATGGAAAGCGAGGCTCAGCAAGGGGGGTTGTGCCTCATTTAATGTGGCCAGATATGGAGTCAAAAGTCGGGATTTGAGCCCAGAACATTCCCTTTCCATCCCCAGCTCCTAGGCAGAGGACCTAGTGCCTCACCTTTGGAATTCTACTCATCCGTGTGAGGAAACGAGGGGCTGTGAGCCCACAGAAGAGAAAGGAGAGAGACGCGGCAGAAATGATCCTGCAAAGCTGGGCAAGCTGTGGGGGCGAGAGCATTCCCAGCCAGCCACGTTCTTTCTCTTCGCCACCCGGCGGGGTCGCTAAACACACCCCTGGAGATTTTCTCTTCTTCCCCCATATGGCATCTCTGAGACTGAGCTTGCTTTCAGCGGTTGACCTGTCCCCCCATCAGGACGCCTTTTGTCACTCTCCAAGGGCAGTCTTTCCTAACCTCTTTTATTCTTTTTTGGGGGGCTTCAAGAACATTTATTTTTCACTCAGCCAATAAATTTGCTCAATATCGAATCCATCCCGTCTTGAAATGAATCCAAATGCGGATGGAGACAATTATTTGTCAATTTCAAGCCAGCCCATATGTCTCCCAGAGACGGAGTTGGGGTTTCTCATAGGCAATCTTTGCTTTCGGTGGAATGACATTCTGGAACAGTGGCCTAGTGTGGCATTGGAAACAGCGGGCGTAGTACACCCTTTATCTCTCGGATCGTTTCAGCCAAGAGACCCAAGACTCCTGTAGCTGAGAGTCTGAGGAGCGCTGCTCTGGCCAAGGCCAAGTGCGAAAGGGGTGTGTCCTCAGGAGGGGGGTGCGGAGCCAGCGCTACCCCTGTGTTCTCCTCAGGTCTGGCTCTGCAGAGGAGTGAGGTAGAGAGACAGCCCTTTACATGACAGCTAGCCAGGGCAGAAAGAGCAGGGGACCGTCAGCGCCATGTACATGTCTAAGAGGGACATGTTTAACCAGGTCCGAGGGATAGTTTCAGTCTGTTCATGAGCATAAATGGGGGAGGAAAAAAACTACATCTTCATTTCTAGGCGTCTCCAACGTAAAGTTAACTCTCTTTTTTTCAATTATGCAAGCAGATCATGAAAGAGTGAATGAAGCTCTGAGGGGAGAAAAAGAAAGACCATAATCACTCCTCAGCCTTCTGGCTGTAAGTTCAAGGGCATGAAAGCAGACAACAGGTCCTTGGTAGTAATAGTCCCAAGGCGTTGTCACCAGAAGGATGGGAGATGTTTTAATGTCACACAGCAGAGCCCAGGTGGTATGGTGGGTTACTCACTGGACTGCCCACATCAAGGTCAGCAGTTTGAATCCACCCAGCCTTCCTCAGGAGAAAGATGGGGTTGTCGGCATCCCTAAATGTTGAAGCGCAGCCTTGGAAAGTCTAGAGAGCATTGGACTCTGTCGTATAGAGTTGCAGAATCAACTCAGTGGCATGGGTTGGTACAGGGGCTTCAGCTATGGAAAATATTATGTCAATTACTACACGGAAAATATTATATATGTCAATTACTACTACACGGAATATAATGGAAGTTATCTCCCCATGAACTCTTGTTATGAAATTTTTAATAGCAAACACAGTTGAGAGAAAATTTTAAAATATTGTCGTTAGGGTTCCAGTTCATATTTGCATGGGTTTACGCCAAACAAAACATGTTTAAGCATGTCTCTACAATCAGTGGAGTTCTCTCATTAATACACTCATCTTCGGTTTGTTAGAATGCCTTTAAAGAATAAATGATAAAATTGTTGTGAAAAGACCAGCTAGCTCCAAGAGTTGATCTGTTCATCAGTCTGTTAAGTAACATAGAAGCAAATGAGGACAATGTTATGGAACAAATCGTGACCCAGGATTAAAACTGGATTTACCAAAATGACCCAGAGAGCAAGGTCCAGTCTCCACAGTGGCTTCCTGGGGGACCAGCTGGGCCAATTGGAGTTCAGCTCAGAGGGCTATAGTGAGTGTGTGGGGGAGTCTCACCGGGTCATCTGGATCAATCTTTCTCAAAGGACACAGGACCATCAGAGTGCCTTATTATGAAGAAGGTTTTTTTAAATATTATTTTTATTATTTTAATTTATTTTTTATTTTTTTATATGAAGAAGTTTTACAAAAATTTAAAACTGCATTGGTGAGAAAAAGGCCAGGGAAAGAAAAGTAATTTCCCCCATTGCAACAAGGTGTCTACATACTGTTTGAAGCAAGCAAGGACTGCCCCATGAGAAGTTCATTGTGAAACCTTGTTCCATCCACCCTGCAGTCCTGGATTTTCCCCTTCAGACTTCTTTTTGTTCCCCAAACTCAAATAACATTTTAAAGAAACAGGATTTGAGTCCTTCAATGATGCCCAAAGTGTCATTTTGACATGATATCTATCAAAGAGCGTAGACATTTGTGGGGAAGAGTTAGAAAGATGGAAATACCACCTTCAGAAATACATAGACCTGGATGAAGAATATATTGAGAAATAATAACCTTATACTTTAATATTTTTGTTTCATAAAGAGTTCTATGATTTTTTAGCATTGATATTTTGGCTTACCCTTGTATATTACTATGCTGCAAATTTTTATTTCTAAAGTTTATTGTATCATATCATATAATCAAACACTATTCCACTGTGCTTTACTTTCTCTTTTTTTAAATCATTTTATTGGGGGCTCTTACAACTCTTATCACAATCCATACATGTATCAATTGTGTAAAGCACATTTGTACATTTGTTGCCCTCATTATTCTCAAAACATTTGCTTTCCATTTGGGCTCTTGGAATCAGTTTATTTTTATTTTTTCCCTACCTCCCTGCTCACCCCTCCCTCATGAACCCTTGATAATTTATAAATTATTATTATTTTATCATATCTTACACTGCCCAACATTTCCCTTCACCCACTTTTCTGTTGTCCAACCCCCAGGGAGGAGGTTATATGTAGATCCTTGTAATTGGTTCCCCCTTTCTATCCCCCCTTCCCTCCACCCTCCTGGTATCTCCACTCTCCTCACTGGTCCTGAGGGGTTCATCTGTCCTGGATTCCCTGTTTCCAGTTCCTATATGCACCAGTGTACATCCTCTGGTCTAACCAGGTTTGTAAGGTAGAATTGGGATCATGATAGTGGGGCGGGGGTGAGGAAGCATTTAAGAACTAGAGGGAAGTTGTGTGTTTCATCAGTGCTACACTGTAATCTGAGTGCCTTGTCTCCTCCCCACTACCACTCTGCAAGGGAAGTCCAGTTGTCTATAGATGGGCATTGGGTCCCCACCCCATAGTCCCCTTCAGTCATGATGATATGATTTTTTGTTTTTGGGTGCTTGATACTGGTCCCTCCAACCCCTCAGGATCACACAGGCTCATGTGCTTCATCTATATGGGCTTTGTTGCTTCTGGGCTAGATGGCTGCTTGTTTACCTTCAAGACTTTAAGACCCCAGATGCTATATCTCTCGATAGCCAGGCACCATCAGCCTTCTTCATCACACTTACTTATGCATACATTCATCTTCAGTGTTTGTGTGGGGAAGGTGAGCACACAAGGATAATTTTTGTTCTTTGTTGTCTGCTACCTGACCCCTTGAACACCTCGTGATCACACAGGCTGGTGTGCTTCTTCCCTGTGGGTTTTGTTGCTTCTCAGCTCGATAGCCACTTGTTTACCTTCAAGCCTGTAAGACCCCAGGCACTATATATTTTGATCAGCTTTCTTCACCACATTTGTGTATACACCTGTTTGTCTTCAGCAATCGTGTCGAGAAAGTGGGTAGCATGGAATGTCCATTTAGTCAAGCAAAGTGTTCTTTATTGAGGGAGTATGTGAGTGTGTGGTTATATTTTATATATTTTCTAAGAAGGGCCCTTAGGCTTCACCAGATACCAAAGAGGTCCATGGCATAAAATTGGTTAAAATCTGCTTTGAGGGAAATACTGATGCCTCAAGAGGTGGAGAAAGAAAGGGGAGCAGGGGTCAGAAAAAAAAGAAGAAAATATAAGGAGGAAGGAGAGGAAGCTTATGAAGATTGCTGTCATTACAAAGGGATGCAAAGTAGCAGGAAAGAGTGACACAGAAAATGCATGGTTTTCCAAAACTACCCCGAGAATACAGACCTGGCAATTACAACTGATCAACTGAACCAGATACATTAGGAGAGAGAAACTGAAGGAAACTTACAACTTTCTATCCTCAACTACTGTGATGGCTGAATTTTATGTCAACGCGATGCACCTGGCTCAAGATAGAGGTAAAGCCCAAACCATCAATCAAGTAGAAGTATGATGACATCTCCTTGCGACTGTGATCTTTTCTGTCATAGAGACCCTGAGCAGAACTGAGCTCTCTCTTGCCCCTTCACCTTCTGCTGGGTGTGGATCATCTGGTTCATCAAACTCCTATCACCTGCAGATCCCAGAAGCAAACAGTGGGCTCTGTAACTTGGATTCATTCAGCTCTGCACCCGCCAGTCTGTGACTCTCTTGATTTTTCTTCCTGCTTTCCATTCATCAGCTCCTGCAGCGACATGAGTCAGAAGAAGCGTCCAGCTTACATCTACCCTAGAGACTTGAGCCAGACTAAACTTACCTACCTCTACAACTGTGTCAGCCACTTCTTGATTTCCATCTCTTTCTATGTACATACTCGTACCCATACCGGCCACACTGGTTTTTCATTTCCAGAGAACCCAACTTATCACACCTGTCCAGTAATAGTACTGAAATGCCTGAAGAAAGACCTACCCGCTAGAATTAAGGAGTAGCTCTGCTTCTGACACAGGAATGTTATATGAGAATCAGGCAGAATGAGGAAAGCTCTGTTTGCAATAGGATCCTACTGTAGACCTTAGAACCAAAGTCCCCTCTCTGTGGCTGAAACCAGAAGAGGTTTCCTTGTCTTCTCTCCATTCGATGATGAGAACTTAGGCACAGAGTTCCAGCTCAATACTTTGTAGACTAGAACAGAACAGAACTGGTTGAGTCCAGTAAGGTAGCCTGGGGAATAGGCAGGCTATATTATGGCCCTTAGGACTCTGATGCATCATGGCAAATGGATCAATTACACCCCCTCAACTTCCTCATTGGCTTTTTTTTCAAGCCAAATAAAGCCAGGTCTTCCTTGTGCCCCTTCCAACACTATACCTCTCTTGACCTGGGTTCACTAGAGAAGCAAAACTGATGACATGCATAAACATGTATACATAGAGAGATTCATTTCAAATACATTGCTGAAACAATTATGGGTGCTGGCAAGACCCAAAGCTATGGGTCAAGCATCAGGCTGGAGGCTTCTCCTGACTCACATGGTCACAGGAGTTGATTAACGCCCAAATCTGCAGGTCAGGTAGCAGGCTGAATGAAGACTTCTCACATTCCAAGAACTGTAGATCACAGAATGACAAAACACATGCAGGATCAAGGGAGTGCAAACCTTGCCAAACTGGTCATTTATAGCATGACTCTAGGCTATATCCACAAAGAAAGCCCCTTCCGCACTGATTGGATGCTCACAACAGATGACAAAATGGGAAGTGATACAGAGTGGCTGTCAAATCACAGTGAGTTATAGCCTACCCATGTTGACCTACCCCATGAACCAGCACAACATCCCTGCTTTCCCCTATCTGCTCTGCCCATTTTGCTAAAGGAAGGAGAATGTGGTGTGCGGTACCTTGACTGAGATTGGGCTCTCTAAGAAGCAGATCATGAGGCCACAGGAAGGGAACAGAGAGACGAGTGGGGAACTGAGATGGGAAATAAGAGTACGCTACTCTGTAAGGGTCAGGCACCTGGTGGTCCAGTTCTGAAAAGAGTTTAACTGCCAACCCAAAGCTCAAAAGTTCAAAGCCATCCATCTCCTGGAGAAAAAGCAGAGGCTGTCGATTTCTGCCAAGATCTCTGCCTTGGAAGGCCCACAGAGAAGTGCTGGGTGGCCCTAAGGACTGCTCTAGGTTGGAATCAATGGCCACAGGTGTTTTGGGGGTTGGGTTGGGTTGGGTTTTGGAGGCAAGTGAAGCATCATCTCTTGAGGGAACTCTGAGAGCAATTCTCCCTACAGGGGGAGGGAGTGGTGATAGTGAGCCACGCGATTCCCTCCGTCAGTGGTGGCAAGATGTCATTGTGCTTAAGGGCCATTGAGTCACTTCCAACTCACAGGCACCCTGTGTACAACTGAAGGAAGCACTGCCCAGACCTGTGTCATCTTCAAACGCTTTCTTGTGTTTGAGCCCGCTGGTGTAACCACTGTGTCAACTCACATGGTTGAGCGTCTTCCTCCTTTTCTCTGCCTTGCTACTTCACCAAACATGATGTCCTTCTGCAGGGATCGGTCTCTCCAGACAGCATGTCCAAAGTACATGAGATGAAGTCTTAATGTCCTTGCCTCTAAAGAGCACTGGGGCTGTACTTCTTCCAAGACAGATTTGTTTGTTCTTTTGGCTGTATGCAGTACTTTTAATCTTCTTCGCCAGCATTTTCATTCAAGTGCATCGATCCTTCCTTATTCAATGTCCAACTTTCGCACGCACAAGAGGCAATTGAAAGAACCATGGCTTGGGTCAAGCACACCTTAGGTCAAGCACACCTTAGGTCAAGGATGTCAAAATGACATCCTTGCTTTTCAATATTTAAGGAGGTCTTGTGTAGTCGATTTACCCAACGTCGTGCATCACTTGATCTCTCAACTGCTGCTTCCGTTAGCAGTGATTGTGGATCCAAGCAGGACACAATCCCTGACAACTCCAATCGAGTCTTCCTTTCTCATGATGTTACCTATTGGTCTAGGCTGATAACGGGTGTCAATCTAAACGAAGCCCACTGTCACGGAATTGATTCGGACCCAAAGCAAACCCGAGGTAGGGGCTTCCAGGGCTATAAATCCTTCCTGGAACAAACAGCCTCCTCTTTCTCCCTGGGAGCAGCTGGTGGGGTGGAGGTGCTTACCTCATTAAGGGTGTGATCGTGATTACTTCTCTGGCTGCAGCCCGAGAAAACCTTGCAGCAACAAACGCAGGTGCTGGCTGTTGGGAGGTGGACGGTACGGTGAGAGCAGCAAGTCAAGGCACCAGCAACACTGCGAGGGAGCTAAGGCTTGTTCATGTCTTTGGAGATACCAACTACGAGAAGCCTTCAAAACAGTCTGTGGAAGAATTTTATTATTGTTTTATTTCATCTTCCCACGGACTTTTTGAAACCCCCTTACAAATACACTATTAAGCACTGTTAGTCTTTACAAGATTGCCGTAGGATTCCTTCTATCAGCCTGACAGGACCAAGGAGGAAAGAGAGCCCCCCCACCCCTGACCCCCAGCTTCTATCCAAGGTTAAATGGCTAGTCAAATGCAAACTGAGAATTGATCACAGGCTTGCTGGCCTCAGAATGCAGCTCCATGGGTTTTCTGCCTGAAAGCTTGCGGCCTGGCCCCTCCTCATGCTCAGCTCATGCTCAGGGGGACAAGTGTGTGGTGGGACTGCTCTGTTGCCATCATCTGGGATCTTTAGAAACTACCCCCAAAAGAATTTATTTCAAAGGACGAAATTGAATCTGCAGCTCCGGAAGAGGGGCATATCTGATCTCTGATCGGAGCACAAGGGAGCAGATGAAGGGGGAGGAGAGAGTGGAGCACATTCTGGTCCACCAGGTCATGAGGACGATGATCTCAATTAGAGCAGCCAGTCCAGCCCCACTATGAGACATGACGCCCCTCACTCACCCATAGACCTACAGGGGATAACACCAGAGACAGTGTGGGAATTGCACCCGATCTGATCCCACCCCACCGAGGCAAAGCACTGGGGGAGTGCAACAGAACAGCAAGGGAATGGAGCGGTGAGGTCCCCAGGGAATGCTGAAGGTGGAATTTGGGGCCAGGGCGTGGTGCTCCAACAAACTGGACTGGAAAACACTCCTAAAGGCCAATAAATGATCCTTGAACTAACTATAAGCTTTTCTTTCTTGTTGTGTTTTGTTTATTTGTCATTGGTGTGTTGTTGTTTTGTTGTACATTGTTACTTGGTTTTACTCTGTCTTGTTTTTGTGCATGTTATTATCTCCGCAGGTTTGTCTAAATAAGATAGGCTGGATGAACAATCTGGAGGAAAAACAATTGGACCGACAGTTCCGGGGGACATGGGATAGGGGGAAGTGGGGGGTAAGGAAGTGGTGTTAACAAACCCAGGGACAAGGGAACAACAAGGGATCCAAATTGGTGGTGAGGAGGGTGTGGGAGGCCTGGTAGGGCATGATCAAGGGTAATGTAACAAAGAAGAATTGCTGAAACCCTGGTGGGGACTGAGCATGATAGTGGGACTGGAGGAAAGTCCAAGGAAATAGAGGAAAGAGCTGGCAGGAAAAGGGCATTTATAGAGGTCTAGATAAAGACATGTACATATGTAAATATATTTATACATTAGGATAGAGAAATAGATCTATGTGCATATATTTACAGGTTTAGTATTAAGGTAACAGAAGGACAATGGGTCTCCACTCAAGTACTCCCTCAATACAAGAATACTTTCTTCTATTAAATTGGCATTCTATGATGCTCACCTTCCTGACACAACCACTGAAGACAAAGCAGGTGAACAAGCAAATGTGGTGAAGAAAGCTTATGGTGCCCGACTCTCAAAAGATATAGCATCTGGGGCCTCAAAGGCTTGAAGGTAAACAAGCGGCCATCTAGCTCAGAAGCAACAAAGCCAACATGGAAGAACACCAGTCTGTGTGATCATGAGGTGTCAAAGGGATCAGGTATCATCAGAACAAAAAATTTTGCCATAGTGGATGAGACTTTGGAGACCCAAAGCCCATTTGTTGGCCACTGGAGATCCCCTTGCAGAGGGGTCTTGGGGAGGAGAGGAGCCAGTCAGGGTGAGATGTAGCAACAATGAAAAATACAAATTTCCTCTAGTTCCTAAATGCTTCCTTCCCCCACCAACATGATTCGAATTCTCCCTTGCAAGTCTGGCTAGACCAGAGGATATACACTGGTACAGATAGGAACTGGAAACACAGGGAATCCATGGCAGATGATCCCTTCAGGACTAGGGGTGTTAGTGGCGATACTGGGAGGGTAGAGGAAGGGTGGGTTAGAAAGGGGGAACCAATTACAAGGATCTACATGTGACCTCCTCCCTAGGAGATGGACAACAGAAAAGGGGGTGAAGGGAGACGTCGGACAGAGCAAGATATGACAAAATAATAATTTATAAATTATGAAGGGTTCATGAGGGAGCAGGGAGCAGGGAGGGAGGGGGAGAAATGAGCACCTGATGCCAGGGGCTTAGTGGAGAGCAAATGCTTTGAGAATGATGAGGGCAATGAATGTACAAATGTGCTTTATACAATTGATGTATGTATGGATTGTGATGAGTTGTATGAGCCCCTAATAAAATGTAAAAAAAGAAAAGAAGAGAAAAAAAAGAAAATGATTAGGGCAAAGAATGTACAGATGTGCTTTATACAATTTATGTATGGATTGTAATAAGAGTTGTATGAGCCCCTAATAAAATGTTTTTTAAAAATAAAAATAAAATGATTTAAAAATTAAATTAAAAGGTCTCACAAGGAACCTGGCATTTTCATTCACCACCGGCCTGCGAACCCTGGGGCTGGTCCTGCCTCGGGGGGCCTTACCCAACCTGGGACCTAATTTCCCGAAGAAACGTGTCTCGAACTCTTCACCACTGCAAATCTGACTGACTCCACACCCGGATTGAAAACCCTCTGCCTCTTGGATAATCATTTTCTTCCCCAAAGTTGCAGGTGATAATGGTACACTCCCAGCTACAAAGACAGGCCAAATTATTCCTCAACAGCACTGGCTGCTGTTTTAATCTTCTCACTTCTGCCCTGTGTCTTGGCGCAGGAGTTCATGGCTGGCAATAACGCCGAGAAGCAGTGACTAGAAAGCTGCTGAGGCCCAGCCAGGACACAGATCTATGTTTTCTGTGAGAGGGGGTATCGAGGCTGCCTGGGCCAGCAAGGATTCTGTGATATTACGGCTGTTCTTCTTTTAAGGCCCAAATCGACAGCTCCACCCTCTCCCCCAGGGCCTCGTTTTTTGTTTTCTTTGAATCACCTGCATAGACTCTTTCATCTTACATTTCCAGGCGGCTTGCTCTTTAAAGTGCAGAGGTGACCACAAATGTGGTCCAGAGGGGAATTTGGGGGCCCTGGGTGTGATATGGGACCCTTAAGATGTGAGGGTTCAAGTCACGCACTGGTGCTGGGGGGCTTTCGCAGGCCCCTGCTGTACCCCAATAATGTGCATGCACACACAATGTTCAGTGGTGCCTAAAAGAGCTTTCAAAGGTCATTAAGGCTTCAGACATACCTTTACAATTCCAATTGCCAGTTCAGCTAAATGGTCTCTACCTGTTTGCTATGAGCGCAGACTCTCCAGGCTGCCTGGGGAAAGGATGTCAGCAGGCTCAGTGTTCTCCCCAGCAGTAGTCCTTGATAGCGCCCGAGGGAATTCCTGCGGGGCACAAGTCCACAGTCTTTTATACACAAATCCTAACTCATAAAAGTGTAGGAAACGGAATTTTCCTTAATATATTTGGTCACAACCTGAATTGGACTGAAGCTCGATTTTGTTGTTAGGTACCAGCGAGTCGATTCCAGCCCCTACTGCCTTTAATGATACCCTTTAATGAGGATTGTGGTTTTGCAGTAAACCTATAAATGCAGGTGACTCTGGGGTACTGCACCAGACCTGCTGGGGGCGTCGCATGAAAATGAACAGTACCTGCGCTCCGCAGTGTTCAATGAAAGTAGATTTCCAGACCTTTCTTCTGAGTTAGCCCTGAATGAACTGGACCTACAGCCAAATGTGCTGTTTGCACCCCAGAGCACTCCTGTTAGGCATGCTGGGACACTATGGGAGGTCAGAGAAGGCCCTGTGGTAATAATAAAAGAGGTCAAGGAAAGCGAGCCAAGAGAGAGAAAGGCCATTCAGGGTGTGCTAAGTCCAGAGACAAGAAGCTGCACAGGCAATACAGGGCGAAGGACCTCCCTGAGACCAGGGCTCGTGGGGAGTAGGAAATACTGTTGGGAAAATCTAGAGAGTCCCGTGGGAAGGCTGTTGATTGCCAGGCTAAGGCAGAGACTGAGGTTGTGGGGGGGTTTCAGGAGGTTCAATCAAGGCCAGGTTGGGCAGAGTCCAGGATTTTAGGAATACAGAGGAAAAGAGAGTGAGGCAGTAAATCAGCGTGTGATGGAGGAGTCAGGAGATAAGGTCATGCGAATAGAAAGACAAGGTTGGGAAAACAAGGAGCGACGTAGTTCTCGGGTGACAAGAATAAGAGGTTGAAATGCACCTTGTTTGCTGGGTGCGTCCCTCTACATTTGGCGTACTAATACGTCACCACAAGGTAACGAGGCCCAGGATCACCAGCTCCACTCGTCTTCCTTTGGATTTGTTCCCTAATCAACTCAGTGAGGCCTAATTATTTAAATCTCAATTAATCCTCATAAGGGTGCTTGCATGGGAAGTTTGTTTAATTAGCTCCGTTAAACTCCCCCTGCACACATGGCCTTGTTTGGTTTAGTGATCACTCAACCACCAAGCCTCTCTTTCAGAACTGACAGGTGGGGTAGCTCCGAGGGGATTCTTTGGGAGTAAATGGCAAGTGGTATTGTGCCCTTTTATTACTGTCCAGGCTGCATGGAAAGGGGGGCTCAGGATAGCCCATGGTTGAGAATGGAGAAATCAGAGCCATCATCAAGGGGCTCCACCTCTCTTTCCTCCAGGCACTTTTCTGCCTGAGGATTCTCCAGAGAAGCAGAGCCAATGTAAAACAGGTAGATGGGGAGAGAGGAGGAACCAACAGCAATGATCGCTACATTAACACCTCTCCCCTCTCAGAAGGACAAACAACAGAAGCATGGGTGAAGGGAGAGAGCGGATGGCATAAAACATCAAAATGAAAATAATTCATAAGTTATCAAGGGTTCACAAGGGTGGGAGAAGGAAAAGCAGGAGCTGATATCAAAGGCTTAAGTAGAAAGAAAATATTTTGGAATGATGGCAACATATGTAAAAATGTGCTTGATATAACTGATGTATGTATTGATATAAGAGCTGTAAGAGCCCGCAATAAAATGATTTATTAAAATAAAAATAAATAAAATAGATAGATAGATGGTAACATGTCTAATCATAACTTATAGCCCAGTAACTTCCCTAATACATCCCACAATTGTGTGTATTGGTTATTAGTTCTACGTGGCCATTACAACAGATTATTTAACCATGGGGGGGGACCGTTGGCATCAGAATAGGGTTAAAGAAGTCTGGCCTCTGTCTTGTGGGAACTGCCCTTGAGTTGCTGTGGAGTTGAATTCTTCTCCCTACTGAAGCCAGAGAAGGTCAGATATGGCCAGCAACTAGTTTTCTCAGGAGGATCAGTAAGAACTATTGATAGAAAAACCATAGAAACTTTTATTAAGCAAAAAGAACACTTGTGATGCTGTTGTTTCTCAACATGTCCTCCATCATCTCTCCAACCACACCCTACAGAGTCCTGGTGGCATCCAGACCCACCAGTTGCTCCACAAGAGAAAGAGGAGGCTTTCTTCACCCTGCTCCCCCCTCCTCCTACCCCCTCCCCCAGATTGACAGCCTCTCAGAAACCCAAGGGGGAGTTTTCCTGAGTCTGAACCAGCTTGCTGGCAGTGAGTTTGTGTTTAGGCTTTGAACCATTCCCTGAATAATTCTGCACTCTTTAGTTTGAACCCCATCAAAATGACAGTTTTGGCATCCTTGACAGAGGCAAACCATGTGCTTTTTAAATATTGTTTTTTGAGTGGTGGAAACTGAAAGAAATCTGTTGGTGCAAGATTGGACTTATAGGGTGGATGAAGAAGGTTTCACAATACAAAGAATGAACAAGGACATTTTTGTGAGGGGGAAAAAATTCCTCAGTCCAGCTTTCCTGGCACTTTTCTCACCGATTAAAAAGTCTTGATAACCTTCTGAGTTGACCTCTCTGCCTTGAATTTAGCTGGCCTAGCAGGTCCCTTAGCAAACCATGGTTTTGACTAGCTGTTTTTTAAAAGACACTTTAATGAGATTAAGACAAGTATACTTTTAAGAAAACTTGCCTGACTGTAGAAACATTATCTTCTCTCTCTCACACACACACACACACGCACACACACACACACACACACACACACACATTTGAGCCCTGCTGACACTGTGGGTTAAACGCTGGACTGCTAACTCTCCAAGGTCAGCATTTCAAGCCCACTAGCCCCTCCACTGGACAAAGAGGAGGTTGTCTGTCCCTATAAAGACATACGGTCTTGAAAACTCTACAGTTTAAGTACACTCTGTAGGGCAATGGCAGGATGGAAAATGAGGATTTTGTGTCTACCTACAATCGGTAGGCAATGGGTTAGGATTTAGTCTTGAGGAAAAATTCTCCTCCTCCCAGAAGCCTCTGGTTTTGCCCCTAAGACCTTTAGCTGGTTGCATAAGGCCCACCCACACAATCAAGAGTAATGTCTTTTGCTTAAATTCAATGGATTATAAATGTTAATCACTTTTTAAAATGATGATGGCAGCATGTGTACAAATATGCTTGACACAATGGATGGATGGATTGTGATAAGAGCTGTACGAGCCCCCAATAAAAAAATTTTAAGAATGAAATAGTGAAATATATACATATAATAAATCATTCTGTTAAAATGAAAAAAAAAGGAAAAAGTCCTATTCAAGACTTAATAAAGGATTCTTTATTTTTTTTAAGACTAAAATGACTTTTTAAAATGTTAATCGCTTAGAAATACCTGCATGATAACATCTTGACTAGTATCTGACCAAAGCAGCCGGCACCGTAAAACCCAAAACAACTACTGTCATCAAATGGATTCCAACGCACAGTGACCCTGTCATATGGGATTTCTAAAGCTTTACAGGAGCAGACAGCCTCATCAGTGTCCTTTGGAACAGATGGTGGGGTTGAGTCACAAAGCTTGCAGTTTGAAGGGCCACCTGGGTTCCATTGTGGACCCTCCACTTGCGGCATTTCACATTCTCACACAAGCCAAACACGTCCCTCTGTTTCCTGCCTATGTGCCTAGCCTGCACCCACTCCCATGTCCGGGTTCTCCCCAGCCTGGCATCTCTAAGAAGCCTTTCCCCTCTCAGACTCCTTTTCAACAACTCGATGGCCCAGAGCCTGGTTCAGCACCGGCCAGCTGACAGGGGGAATCCCATCTGCTAAGTTCATCTCTGCTCTGTCAGAGCTCTTGTGAAATGTTAGACCTTACCTCGCTATTTTTTTGCACGAAGTGACTTTTGCATGTGAGTGCTTTCCTCAAGGCAGGGAGCCTCGTGTTCCCTAAGAGAAGAGGTGTGTGGGGTTCGGGAACGCTGCACAGCACCTCACCCGGTGAGTGCTCAGTCTGGCTTTTGGACTGTGAATAGGCCTTCTGCTGAGGTTTAGCCACTTCCATGAGCACTCACCTTTACACAGCAGAGAAGGCCACTGAGCAGGCGCCAGCATCTGAGCAGGAGAAGAAACTCCATCATCTGTAGAACTTCCACAAATCCTGTCTCCTACCAGTTTCCCAACTACCCTCACGGTGCGTCGCCTCCCCATGGCTGCGCCAATGAGAAGCAGCAGCTTAGAAAGGGAAGTGACTTGAGCTGATCACACAGCGTCTGACCATTCAGGATGGCTGAGACGAGAACCCTTCTCTCTGCTTCTGAGCTCTTTTCCTTTCTGACCCTGGAACAGAGATGAGGGCTGTGTTAGGACGGAGCCTAAGGACCATCTCCTCTTAAAGTCTTCCCCAACCTGTCCCCTGGCCTCCATCCACCTGAGGCGGGCCATCCCCTCCTCTTGCTCCTTTTGTGTTTCTTTCATCTCCAGGTTCAAAGGGAAGCACATGGGTGTGCAGATGATAGGAGCAAAATGAGTAGATATTAGACTATTTTATCATCTAATTAGAAATCAACATCTAGTATTAATTTGGATTTTATTGTATAATAAGCACACTAGGATAGCATTGCATGCATATAAATTTAAAATGTGAACTATATATATAATAAATGGATTACATGTGGAGTATATGAGTACACACACACACATTTTACAGTAAAAGCATTCAAGCAAAAACTCCATGGATACGGACAGGGGATCTTTGGACTCTGAATCTCTCTAACTCATCTCTGACTTCCCTGGTGCAGCATTTAACACATCATCTCAGAGTAGTGAAAGTTGTAAGTGTAAGTTTTTAAGAAAGAAAAGCAACATATACACACACTGAAAAAATGACTGGAAGGAAATCGTCTAAATATTAACTGTGATTGCCTCTGGGAGGCAGGATTATAGATCCTTTTCTAATTATCTTTTATGGTTTGCCATAGCTTCTAAACCATTTACAATAAGAAAGCACATAATGCTTTCCCAATATGAAATAACAATTAAAGTGATAAAAATGTCAACACTCTTTTTCTGAAAAACTAAAATCCACCATGTGATTTGAAAGTCAGTGCGCCACCTCCATCAGCTCCGCAGGTGGCGTGCAAGTCCCAGTACTGACGACTCCACTGCAGAACCTCATGACCATCAAGTCCACACTGACTCCGAGCGAGCGACCCTCTAGGACAGGGTGCAACTGCCCCTCTGAGTTTCCAAGACTAACTCTTTACATGGAGGAGGAAGTCTTGTTGTTTTTCTCCCACAGAGAGGTGAGTGGGGTTTAAAGATAAGAGTAACCTGTCTTCTCCTGGAGAAGTTCACAGGCCCACTAAGAAATCAGACAAGTCAGATGTTAGAGGCACACATTGTAAGGCTCCCACGGAGAAAAAGAGAAAGTCTATGGGGGTGACAGCATGGGATGAGGCCTGGCCTCGAAATCTAAAGTCCAGAAAGGCTGCAGTCAGGAAGAGGTGCCTCAGAGATGGGAAGGAACTGGAGGCTCTAACGGGAGGGTGAACCGCATTATCAAAGGCCTGGCTCCCCGCCTGAAGAGCAGAGTTGGAGGGTGACTCTGTAGTTGCCTGGCAGCGTTGAGGGATGAGGCGAGGGGATTGAGTCTGACCTATATTGTGAAAACCAGTCAATGCCTCAATAAGCAGTTTGAAGCTAACCCCTCAGGCAACGGGGAGCCACAGAGGTTTTGAAGAAATATGGCAATCGTGTTTGCCTTTAGCAAGCTATAAAGCAGTGTGCTTCGTATGATCTCATCATTGTGTGCACGTGTACACACACCCTTTTATTTTTCCGAGATGTGTGTGCTGCAGCACCAGCTGGATTTTAAAGGTAGGCAGTATTATCTTCACAACTGGAATGAAACAATGAAGTTATTTCCATTTCAGAAACTGCTTTCAAAAAGACACTTCCGTTTTAAAGGTCAATCTGGAAGGGTGCAGACGACGCACAGAAGGGGCGCAGGCAGCACACCCAAGGACCTCGTGGTGATTGTGAGGAGCCCCCCTCTCCGTGCCACGCCCACCCTCCAGCAAACCCCACCCCCACCCCCCGCCGCAACTCTCACTTTTCCATGCACACAACTTCTCTGCCAGTCTCAGTCTCTCTCTGCCAGTCTCAGTCTCTCTCTGCCAGTCTCAGTCTCTCTCTCTCTCTCTCTCTCTCTCTCTCTCTCTCTCTCTCTCTCTCTCTCTCTCTCTCTCTCTCTCTCCCCTGCTCAGTGAGACAGAGGGAGGGAGGGAAGGAGGGAGAGAGAGAGAGAGAGAGAGAGAGAGAGAGAGAGAGAGAGAGAGAGAGACAGAAGGTTCCCCAAAGGAAAGGTTCTCACTCCTGATGAGAGCAGACATCTTTGCCCGGCAGACAGGAGGGAGACCTCAATACCTGTTGGCTTCCTGGCTTCCGTCTCAGTGTGGGGCTGGGAATGGGGACTCTTTGCTGCCTCCTCCAGGCCTCCCTGCCTCTCATCCCTATCTGAGGCTACTTACATCATCTGCTTCTTTATGGATTTTATATCTATCCCCTTTTCTAATAGTCTATTTAAAGCTGCAAGATGAACCTCATTTTTTCTAAATGTAATTTAAGAGAATTTGCATGATACACGCAGTAACAAGTAGATCCTGAATTATGTATGATCCCCTCTAATGGGCCAGCGCTTGTTTAGAAAGTACTATCTTATAAACTACTGGGTTTGCTTTTTATGGCAAATTGAACACTATTCCCCCCTCTTGCTTTACATATTCTCCTAATTAGGGGAGATGAAATAGATTTTAGACCTGAAAGAAGCTATTCCTTTACGAAAGCCCACATTTGTGTGGAGAATTCAGCTCATTTCAGTTAGCTGCACCCTCTGATTTAGAGCTGTTGTCAGCACAAAGTATAATCATAAAAGATTTTCCATCAGCTCTTACGCAATCAGATTCTTAATGGTGACATCTTCGAGTTAAGGAGGGAACATTTGGGTTAGCTCCTTTGGGTGGCCTCAGAAAGGCTCGGGGAGACTCGGATTTCATTAAGGATGATTTCAGTTTCTACCTTTTCTTTATCTGTTCCTGGGGAAGCAGAGGGAGTCTGAAATTAACAATAATTGCTCCCACTTACGGAACCCTGACAGCCTGCCGGGTGGACAAGCTAGGTGCTTCTGTGACGCAGGGCTGGGCATGGCCTTGGGTGACTCCGCAGGGACAGAGAGCCACGTCGGGAGCCCCAGCGGGAAGTAGGGCTACACTGGTAAACAGAGGAGTTTCCTTCTTGGAGGAGATCAATGGGGCTGGGAAGTAGGGTGGGCTTTAGGGTGGACCGTGTGGCCAGGGGGGCTGGGAGGAGGCTAAGAGGGGTCGTTTCCAATCATGGAAGGGTGGTTGACTGTTATATGCAGCCTGACGATCCTCGATAGTGGAATCGTGGCTTCGACTCCTCACTGCAGGCATTAGATTAAACTGCTTTCACTCAACAACAAGATCGTAGCAAACCAACGACGCCGAGGAGAGACGGCAAACTGCAGCCATGCAGGCTCAAGGGGAAAACACCAGCACCGAGAAGCCAGGCTGGGGTTAGGGGCGTCCCATCCTTTCTGGGACCCACAACAAGGCCGGAAGGAAGAGACACTCAGTCTGCGAGGCACGTGGGGGATCCAGAGAGAAGGTTTCCTCCCCCTCCTCTCCACCACCTGCCTTTTCCAGCCTCCTTTCCAGACCAGGCAGCCCCTTAATCAGGGTGGCTGGCAGCAGGCGTGTGTGTAAAGGGTGATTCGTGTCGGTGTCACCGTCCGGGCAGTTCTCTGAGCGTGCGGACTGGGGCTGCTCCATCAGCCACCTTTCAGAAGCAGATCTCCCCGCCTGTCTTGGTGGTGCTGTTGGGAGGGTGCAAACTGCCAACTTCTCGGCATCGTGGTGGTGGACTTGAGGATCCTGGTGGCGCGGAGCTCAAGTGCTCTGCCGCGAATGAAATGGTTGTGGGTTTGAACCTAGCAGCAGCTCCACGAGAGAGAGTTGGCAGCCTGCTCCTGTAAGCCTTGACCAGCCTTGGCCATCAAGTTAACAGTGAGCCTGTAGAACAGAGGAGGCCCAGCCTTGGCCATCACGTTAACAGTGAGCCTGTAGAACAGAGGAGGCCCAGCCTTGGCCATCACGTTAACAGTGAGCCTGTAGAACAGAGGAGGCCCAGCCTTGGGGCTTCCAAAGGGGCAGTTTTACTCAGTCCCACGGGGTCACTGTGGTCAAGTGGACAGCAATGCTTTATTAATTTTTGTTGTGTTTTTGTTTTTTTTCCGTTCAACTCTTTTTGCCACTTGGGACTTGAGTTTTGTGGGCCGTGTGGTTTTTAGCGAAGCTACTCAAGCGTGCCATTGGCGTGCAAACGTGTCCCAAGAGAACATGTCAGTGAAGGAGAGAGATCCAATCAGGCTACATTTAGACCACGCCCACCCTTTCCCAAGCCCTGGACCAGAGAGCCAGCCCATCTCAATGGTAAAGAACACAAAATGTACTACAGTGGGGGTAGGTCACATTTCTGTGGCCTTTTCTCTAAAAATAGATAGAGATAACACACATCTGTCTTTCCTTTCTTTAAAGCTTAAGATCTTCGTCTTGATTGTCTGCTAAAAGCTACTGTGAATAGTTCTTATTCAGCTTCCTGGGGAGGGAAGGGGAAGTCTTTTCAACTGAAATAGAGCCAAGAAACATAGCATATAAGTACAAGAGAAAAATGTGCAGCTCCTTAGAACACAGGCCAGGCTCAACAATGCTCTGCAATTCGCTGTTCCGGGCAGAAAAACACTTTTCTAAAGAAGACATCTGCATTCAGGGGAGTGGCGTCCTGTCCTGCTGTTCCCAAAGAATAGGAGGGTCTTCTCTTGACACCCAGATGACTGAAGACCTTCTCAAGAGATTTCTTTTTTAGAACAAAAGCTTTTTTTCCCCCTTTGGCTTCACAAAAAAAAAGGCACCTTTTACCCCCCCTGGAAAGTTGAAATTGGCTTCCTGTCCTGGAGATTCCAAAAAGACCCTGGGGGCCCTTCCGGTCCCTGGCCCCAACATCAGAGTTACCCTCTAAAAACACCACTCGCAGCAGGAATTCCAAAGTTGCCCGGACAAGTGCAACACCAGGGAGCGGGGCTGCGGCAGCAGGAGGAGCAGTGGCACATGGGCGGAGGGCCCTGCTCCTCGAGAGGAGGCCGAGAGAAGGGAGCATGAGGTCAGCCGGAGGAAACACCATGCGCCGGTGCTTTCTCTCCTGGAAGATAAAACCAACCAGGAACATTCTAGAAGCTCAAAGAAGTTCCATGAGGCTGAAGGGAGGAGCACAAGAGGCAAGTAGGTGCCAGATGATGGGGTGTGATAAGGCCGGGCTACTCTTTCCAAGTGGAGGAATGATGTCATCATATTTGCCCTATGGGAAAACCATCGACTGCATGGTGACATGTTCCTCCATTCGAAGGCCTGCACTCTGTGATTTTCACGTCTCTCCCATTTATCCTAGAGAACAGCCCGGCCTAATATTTAGAGGCACGGGATGTCATGGCCCGCTCTGGGGCCACATGCCTGCAAAGGAACCCCAGGCTCCTTGTTCCCCTCTTAAATGCAGGCTTCAGAAGGGAGCCCACAAACCCAAGCATCATCAAAGGAAGAGAGAGAGAGAGAGAGAGAGAGAGAGAGAGAGAGAGAGAGAGAGAGAGAGAAATATTAAAACAACCAGACCAAGGGAAGAAGACAAAAAAGAAAGAAGGTAAAAAGACAATAACCAATATTCGGGAGATGCTCATTTCATGGCTAATTTGTTCAGACTCAGAATGTATCCCTTTAGTGTGATTGCAGAATGGGACTCACTCAAATAATAAAGAGAATGTAGATGCTGCGAAGAATAAAGAGTGGGGTGATTAAGACGCATTAGTTAGCGCAGCGGGAAGCCAAGCAGTCCCTCAGAGCGCTCACCTTGCTCTGGAAAGTTAACAGGGACATGAAGGCAACCTTGTTTTCTCCTTGCCTTGGAGATGGCAAACTTATTTTTCATATCTTCTTTTTTTTTTTCTGCTGACTTTTCGTTTGTTCTTGGGGCTGGGGGTGGGGGTGGGGGGTGGTTCCACTCACACAGTGGCCCAGCATGGATTTTGTGAGTGTATGAGTGACAAGACAATGAGAATCCTTTAACCTCTCCCAAGGTGGCTACAGCCACAGACAGACAAAGCCCACTACCCCGCCCCCACCCTGCTGTGCAACTCCAATTCACTCTCCAATGTGGGCTATTACCCCATTAAAAAATAAGGAAAAGCTCTTTGAAGATCTCAGAAAACTAAGGGTGGGCAGCTGCGCTGGGTGCTCAGAGAGGCGCTGGGGAATGGACGAGTGAGCGGCATTGGCTGTCATCCCAAAGCGGACTCAGGACAGCCCGGCTCACCACAGAAGGAAGCGCCGCTGCAGGGTCCACCTTGAGGGTTGAGGAGAGGACTGATCCCACCAATAGTAACCTTAGATTGTTGTCAACCTTAGGATTCTCCCTGGGAAATTCTTTGGAATTAGATTGTCAGTCCTTTCTTCCCAATCTGCCTCAGTTTGGAAGCTTCTGGACATTATAGCAACACACCTGGGTCCACAGACAGAAGGGTGGGGGCAGCACGTGGGATGCATTGGCCGGGGATCTAACCTGGGTCTTCCTCATGGGAGGCAAAAATCCTATTGCTGAACCCCAACTACCTCCCGGGTAAGAAGCACTTTAAGACACACCGCCCCCACCACCCCGCCCCATTTTATAAAGAAGGAGTCCAGGGGATCCAGTGGGTTAAGCAAATTGAGAGGTTAGCTGTTTGCCTTACCGAGGGGGAAAGAGGCGGTAGTCTGCTTCCTTAAAGACTTACATCCTAGGTCCATGGAGGCTTCTACTCCCATCTACGCGGTGGCCACAGGCAGAATTCACTTGAAGCCAACGGGTTTAATTTTATAAATATTTCTGGCTTTTTTTTGCCTTGTCTTCCAGGAAACTGCGTTCAATCACTGTTAGTATGAATTTAATGTGGGGGATGCAGTTTTAAGGCGAGTTCATGCTTTCTACTTTATGCCTTTTTATTTGGACTTTGGTCTTCTGTGCTATTATTGTGTATCTCTTGTTGTGAGTGTGTGCTGCCTGCTACCAATCTCCATTCGTTAGAGTCATCCACACAACTGGTATCTACTTTAAGGCATCCCTTGGGAATGAAGTCAGGGTCCTCCTCTTTTCTAAATGGTACTTCATCTGAGATTAGGAAGCATCGGGGGACACCAACGAGGCTGAGGCTACTCTCTCTCCCAGAGCACCGCTCGCAAAGCCACCTAACAGCAAGCCCATGCCCTTCAAAAGGGGATATACCAGTTTGTGCCTGTGACACAGACAGCCACAATACGCATCTCCTAGCCCACATCTTCTTTTCACATTTTGACTTGGGAATTCTGCCCACAGAGGTCACGGACAGGTTTGGGATGGTGAGATATATCATCCTATATGGCTTCTGAGGCCTTGACCCCCGCTCACTTTGAGGTATCCGCCCATAGAGCCAAGCCGCCATGTGGTGAGGAAGCCTGTGCAACTGTGTGGAGACCAACCACTGGAGGGGAGGTGCCAGCCCCTAGTCAGCCTCAACTAGCAGACAGGTAAGTGAGCAAGGCTTCAGAAAATTCTGAACTCCAACTATCAAGTCACCTCAATCTTTCATCTTCCCACATGAGGGCTAAAAGAGCATGGAGGAATAGAAACGATCTCTTCCCACCAGGACCTTCCCAAATTCCAGACACACGGGATCTGTGAGCAGAAGACAATGGCTGTGGTTTGTAAGGTAAGGGCAACCATGACCAGAAGACAGAGGAAGGAGAAGCGGATGCCAAATCAGAAGCCCAGTTCCAATCCAGTCTTATTATTCGCTGAGAATCAGCTAACCTCTGTAGGCCACCTTATGTGGTGTTGCTCAGGGTTATACAAGTGAAAGCACAGAAAGCCACTGGTAAATCAAAGGGATGCCTTCCAAATATGGTGATTTTTAAATTGCAGCTAGGCCTTCATTGATCGGACCGCAAATCCGGTAGGACTTCCATATGATGCAAAGTTTACAGCACGAGGTGGAGACCTCAGGACGGGGCATCTGCTGCTCTCCCTTGGGAACGGTCGCCTAAGAGGTATTCTTGAGTAATCCAGAGAGGAAGCACAAATGAATGTGAAAATGGATTTAGTGTTATGTTGAAGTTAATTCAATCATATACTCCTACAAAGTTGGACTGTTTTAAGCACAGACTTGTCTTATATATTCATTATAAGGTTGAAAATAGAACATAGGGAAGCTCTGAGTCTTTACATACACTCAGGCTGACACTCACCCCCAGGGAGAAAACAGGGGATTCTTCTCGAGAAACTGCACAGCATCTGGCTTACTAAGAATTGCATACATGTGAGCTATTATCTCTGGTCCACTCTGAAATGATCTTTCCATGCAAAATATTTCTGTTGGAGGAAAGAGATTTCTTAGAAGTTTTTCAGGATAACCAAATTCATTGCCATTGAGTTGATTGCAACTCATAGCAAACTTATAGGACAAGGGAGAAATGCCCCCTGTGGGCTTCCAGGAGGATGACTCTTTATGAAAGTAGAAAGCCTCATCTTTCTCTCCTGGAGAGGCTGGTGGTTTAGAACTGCTGAACTTGTGGCTAGCAGCCCAACTCATAATCCCCTGTGGTGGTTACATAATTTAATGTCAACTTGAAGATAGATAAAAATGTAAGGGTGGTATCCAACCTGTCAATCAGGTCACAGCCTGATGGTGCCGCCTTATGGGTGTGGCCTTCTCATGAGGAGGGCCTGGGGAATACTCTTTCTCTCTCTGCCTCAATTCTCCTGGGTGCTGGCCACCTTCAGAGCTGCCAGAGTCCTATCATGTTCCCACGGACCTTGGATCCACATGACTTTGCACCCAGCAGCCTGTGATCTTCCTGCATTCTATGTGGTTGCATGTGGCTGCGGGAGTCTGAAGAGGGACTTATGGGTTAGTACCGGACTGATGATCTTGAGATGGACAGGGTTGGGCTGCTATCTCCATGCATGGTGGCTTCTTGATAGAAAACTCTTTCTTAGGCCTAGATGAGGGGCACCGGATTTCTTTCTCTAGTCCACCTGGCCTAACCCAACCACTCTGCCCTCATATGTTTATCCCTCTGCTCTGTGCTACCTCTATTCCTTGTGCTCTCTCCCTCCATGATTTTGAGTTGATGCAAACATCTATTATGATTTTTCTAATTTTAGAATACGCGTTTAGAGAGTATTCTCTCTGAGTTATGTGCTTCCCCAGACTCTGTTTGTTTAATCCTGATAAACGACCCGTGAGGAAGACATTGCCAACCCTATTTTACAGTGAACCCAGGCTGACCTCCCGAGCCTCCGCAGGGGAGCACCGGGCGAGCAGCAGAGGCCCAGGCCTCCGGCTCCACGGCTTGTCCACTCCTTGCCAGCTGGGTTGAGGGTACTCTCCTTCTCATTTATGTTTAGCTCTGTCTCCTAGAGTTCTGACACGATGCCGTTCTGTGATAAAGCATTTCAATTAACTCCTCAAGCCGAAGCTGGGGGACGTGTTGATAATTTGATTTTATAAAGGTTAGACTCATTGGTAGAGAGAGCCAACATGTGTTATGGTTAATGCTAACTTACTATTGATTATCAGCAAGAAACAATTTTTTTTCTTAATACGGACAGTCTACGTGTTCGGGCAAAACGGAGGGATCACAGGTGGAACGGGCGCCTCCTGGCGCGGATTCTGCTCCTTCCGGCTGCAGGGACTAAGGCAGTGGGGGCTAGCGAGGAGTCCAGGAGACTGACGTCAGGCAGATGCTTTGGCATCTGGATGGGATGGGTTTTCCCCCCCTTTTCCTGGAAAGCTAAATAATGAACTCTTGAAGTTCAAATTCCCCTCGACTCTGTAGTCATGACTCCGTGACATTTACAATCACTAAATTCATGTCAGAGAATAAATCCGGAATCACCGACAATCACTGAATATGGAAAACCCATTCATCTCCAGCCATGTGTTGGGGGACATACGCTTCAGAAAGGATCATATTCAGAAAACGCTGAAAGGATTGCACGCGGGAGGTAGCCATCCTCGGCAGCCGAGTCTTTACCCATTTCCAAATGCACTACCGACCAGGGAGCCCGCCCGAAGACACGGCAGCAGGAAGCAGATAATGGAACCAGTGAGAGCCGCCCCGCCTGGCTGTTCGTCAACCTCTACCTGGGACAGGCGCATTTGGCCTTGCCCAGAGGCCCAGGTGTGTGGGATGAACACAGCAAATGGGATGTCACATCCGGGAAAAGCATGTGCATTTCCCAGCCAGAAATGTGTCCCCATTAAAACCAAATAAGGCCCCTGCAGGTGACGTCAGAAATGCTTCGCGGCTACTGTCACAGAGGGACCATTTATTGAAGAGCTAAAAATGCTCGCCTCGGCAAGGCTGACAGGCAAATATTGGAGGGAACGCTTCACTGGCCACCTACCATTCGGAGGAGACATCTGCCAGCTCTGCTGATTGGCACCCTTCCTGTGTTAGTCATATTGCTGGGCCTTGCTGAAAACCTTAAATACAGGTTTATGCCTGCCGCTACATCTCTTTTCCCTGTGGGACTGTCCCAGGACGCTGACTGTAAAAGCTTCCTGCCCTTTCCCGCTCTCTCTGGGAAGATGATGTGGGAGGGGGAACGCGAAGAGCATTCAGTGGGTTGAAATAAACACTGACTCTCCAGAGTTTTCGAGAGCATCCTAGTTTGGAATCTTCACTTTTTGACTCTCTCTGGCGCACAGAGGACAACAAAGAAAATGCTGTAGCAGAACCGTTTCTCCCGTTTTTATAAGTAGAGGTTGAGGAACACAAGCCCACTGCCGCCGGGTTGATTCTGGCTCATAGAGTTTTAAAGACTGTAAACCTTTAGAGGAGTAGACAGCCCATCTCTCTCCCATGGAGTGGCTGATGGATTTGAACTCCTGAACTTGCGGTTAGCAGTATAATGCCTAATCCTGTATTCCTGCTGACATTTTTAAGCCCTGACTTTACAAAAGGGTATTAGAGTTTACCGTGGAAGCCCACAATCCATTTATGAGCCTCCACATAAACTCAGACTCCACTGAATTCCTTCTGCTCATTAACCGGCAGCACCGATAGCTGTATGCTCAGACGGAATGTATTAGCGAGTGAATTGCTGTCACTCCCCTCACTGTTCCAGGGCAGAGCCTCATAGCCGTTGGGGAGTTGCTGTTGGGGAATGCTTTTCTTTCATGAAAATGGGGACACTAGAGTCCAGAGTCACATCCTGACTGCCCCAGGTGGAGGGCTCTGACCCGACCTCGAAAGCTCTTCTGTCTGACATAAAGTACATGCCCAATCATGGTCCTGCTCCTCATGCCAAAATCCCCCTGCACGGGTGATCCATAGATCCGCCAGTCTTCTTTGCCCTCCCATGACATTTGCAAGTACTGCTGGAGCAGAAATATACAACACATGTCACAGACACTCTTTCTCACGGTAAAGTGGTTCAGGCGTTTGAATTTAGGGCGAGCTTCAGAAAGAGGTTCTTGCTTATCTTTTCCACGTCCAGTAGCTGCCAGCAACCTTTGGTGTTTCTGGACTTCTAGATGCACCTGTCTCTGTGGTCGGGCTTCCTTTCCTCATTGTGTACGTCTGTGCGTGCAGACTGATCTTTTTTTTTTTTTTAACTCGGAAAGTGATTCCGCTTAGAGCTCACCCTAGATTGGTAGGAGATCATTAACATCAAAGGAAAACTAAACTCTATTCCAAACAGGACCGTACTGACCAGTCTAGGAGAAAGGATGTCGACATATTTGGAGAGGCCCGATTCAAATGACACGCATGCAGTGCCGCGGAGCGTAGAGTGTGGCTCCTTTCCAGGAAGCGTCCTTAGCCCCAGCCCCTTATTGCCTATGGGTTAGCTGCCTTTCTTTAGCAAACCTTTCTGAGAGCAAAGGTTCTGTCAAGGTAGTTGAAATATACCCGGGAAGGCTTTGGAATGACATTCCAGGTAACATTGTCTAATTATTCCAATTTCTCATGATACTTGACAAATCCTAATTTCCCCAAGGCAATTTCCAATAATCATTCCAGAGAAACCAACCACAGATCAAAGTATCAAAAGCATCATCACCTCCAAATTTTAAACCTAGTTAAAGAAAATATTGTCTTGGTTGCTAATGAGTCAGCTCTGGTTCACAGCGACCTTACAGATAAGTAAACAAAGTGCTTCCCAGTCCTCCCATGCCATCTTCATGGCTGTGGCTACTGGGTTCATGCGTCTCCTTGAGGATTTCAGTCATTTTCATTGGCTTCCACTTGACCAATTATGATGTCTTTTTCTAGCGATTGGTCTTTCCATGTGACATGCCTAAAATAAGCAAATCAAAGTCACTGACCTCGCTTTTAAGACACATTCTGGTTGTATTTCTTCTAAGAATGATTTGTTTGTTCTTTTGGCAGTTGGTGCTATAGTCGATTCTTCACCAACACTACAGCCTGCAGGCATCAGTTTTGTTTTGTTTTTTTAATCATTTTATTAGGGGCTCACACAGCTCTTATCACAACCCATACATACATCAATTGTGTCAAGCACATTTGTACATTCATTTCCCTCATCATTCTCAAAACACCTGCTTTCTACTTGAGCCTGTGGTATCAGCTCCTCATTTTCCCCTCCTTTCCCACTCCCCCATCCCCCATGAACCCTTGGTAATTTATAAATTATTATTTTGTCATATCTTACACCATCCGACATCTCCCCTCATCCACTTCTCTGATGTCCGTCCCCCAGGGAGGAGGTTATATGTAGACCTTGTAATCTGTTCCCCTTTCTCCCTCACCTTCCCTCCACCCTCCTGGTATTGCCACTCTCCCCAGAGGTTCTGAGGGGTTCATCTGGCCTGGATTCCCTCTATTTCCAGTTCCTATCTGTGCCAGTGCACATTCTCCGGTCCAGCCAGATATATAAGGTAGAATTGGGATCATGATAGTGTGGGGAGGAAGCATTCAAGAACTAGAGGAAATTTGTATATTTCATCATTGCTACACTTTACCGACAGGCTTGTCTCCCCATAGCCCTTCTGCAAGGGGATGTCCAATTTCCCACAGATGGGCTCTGGGTCCCCACTCTGTACTCACCCTCATTCACAATGCTATGGTTTGTTTTTGGTTTTTTTTAGTCTTTGATGCCTGATACCTGACCCCTTCGATGCCTTGTGATCTCACAGGCTGGTGTGCTTCTTCTATGTGGGCTTTGTTGTTTCTTAGCTAGCTGGGCACCATCAGCTTTCTTCTCTACTTTTGCTTATGCACCCACTTTGTTCTCAGCAATCAAGTCAGGACAAGCTGATGTTCTTCTTCCATGTGGGTTTTGTTGTTTCTCAGCTAGATGGATGCTTGTTTATCTTCAGGCCTTTAAGACTTCGGATGCTATATCTTTTGGTAGCCAGGCACCATCAGCTTTCTTCACCACATTTTCTTGTGCACCCACTGTCTTCAGCGATCCTGCCAGGAAGGTGAGCATCTCAGACAGGCATCAGTTTTTTGTCTTCTGTTTCATCACTAAAGGGATAATTAATATCTATGTTTGACATGTTGTTATTACTATTTACTGGAATATAATTTCCTTCATAAACATTTACTGTGAAACTATTCTGTATGAGGGATTGAGGGAAGACAGCATATTGTGATTCAAACCTGGTTCCCAGGAATCCCCTGTATGTCAAAGGGGCATCTGCACATCCACATTGGCCATTTTTCTTACAACACATCACAATGGCACACACTTGCTTTGCTTTTGCATGGCGAGGTAGTTACGTCATCGCATGTCAACTTGAGGGTAATAAGAGTGAAGGGGTGGAGTCTCCCTGTCAATCAATCACAGCCTGATGATGTGGGCATGGCCGTCTCAGGAGGATTCTGGGAACTTCCTCTCTTTCTCACAGAGGCAGGCTACACTCTTTCTCTGCTTCACCATCCTGTAGAGGAGACTCTAAGAGAGCTGGAGGAGCCACGTGGAGACCCGCACCAGTGCTGAGATGCTTCTACTGCCACTGGATCAACAAGACTTTACCCACCGGCCTGTAGTCCTCCTGTATTCAGCATCGTTACATGTGCTGTGTGAGTCTAGAGTGGAATTTAAGGACTAGTATAAAACATAGGGGCTAATATAGGATTTATAGACTTGAGCTGAATTGGGCTGGGATGTTTCCTCAAGAATATTCCATTGCTCTTTGATATAAAGCAGATAAGAGAGAGAGAAAGAGAGACCCGGGGTTGTTTCTCTAGTCAACTCAGTCTAACACACATGCCCATTCTGTAACGAGAAGCCCTAGAAGAGAAGAAAAAGACCATGGATTGGGCAGTCAGACAGATCTGAGTTCACATTTGAGTTCTGCCCACTCTGGAAACGTCCAGTCTGCTGCAGCACCCAAAGGCACATTGGTTGATAAAACTTGTTTTTAGCATACCCATTTGAAGGGATGGGGACAAGCTCGCTCACAATTAAAGAGGAAGGCTGAACATGCACAGAAGCACCTCCTTTAACTCTAAGTACTCACTGATTTACAGGCTACTTGGACCACTCAGGCTGTCTGCAAAGTGAAGCTATTTGGTGGAGGCAGGAATGGAGATAATCCCCTGTATTGAAATAGTGGATTAATGAAAGAGGTTAGACCAGATTTTTAATTTGGGTTTTAAAAAAGGTCTCAATGAGACGTGAATGCCCTCCAGAATTGAATCTCAGTGGAGGATTTCACTTGGCAGAGTTTAAGGCTGCAAAGAATGGAAGACTTACACAGCCGGGTGTAGACAGGAGTGACACTTTCATTCTGCTGGTGGTTTCATGACAAGTGTTTATTAGATTGTCGGCTTTCTAGGCACTGGACATGTTTTGGAGTCTGCCTTTAAGTCTATTTTCTCTAGTTTGGTATGCAGTTTTGTAGAACCCAGGAGTCTTAGGATAACTAACGTACAGTGTTAAGGAAAGCATGAATGGATGCATGCGTTTGGGTGTATCCACGTCTAGCATTAGGTAGGCTATTTGAAAATGGGGGGGTTGTGTTCCCATTCACTCTCCACTCTGCATCCAGCAATCTGTGCAGACTTGCCCAGCGACAGGGCTCAGAACCAGCTATGGCTCCTGCTCCTGCCACTGAGAGCTGCCCTCCCAGGCAGAGACCAAGCTGCATAGATGCGCAGCAATGGCCAGCTCCAGCCCCTGTGGACTCCAGTAAGCCCAGTGCCTTGAGCTAAAGGATTTTTACCTTCTTCCTGCAGTCTGAATGCCTCACACCAGTGGTTCTCAACCTGTGGGTCATGACCCCTTTAGGGGTCGAATAACCCTTTCACAGGGATTGCCCAATTCATCACAGGAGCAAATGACAGTGATGAAGTAGCAATGAAACTAATTTTATGGTTCGGGGGGGGGGGGGGGTCACCACCACATGAGGAACTATATGAAAGGGTCGCAGCATTAGGAAGGTTGAGAGCCACTGCCTCACACAACGCTGATGGCACACCACAGTTCGACCATTGAGAGAGAGAAGGGCCCCACCTCAAAGAGTCAGGGCTACAAACACCAGGCGGGCCAGCAACCTCTGTCCTTGGGATACGTGCTACACCAGTATGAGCAGAGACGCCATCAATATGTGCCCACACAAATTCATCACAGCACAATTAACCACTGCAGACTGTTGGAAACCACCTGAGTGTTCATCAGTGGAGGCATGGATGCATCCCTTCAGGCACATTCATGCAACGCAGTGTCATGTACTATTAAATAACAATGAAGCATCTGCGAAATGAAGACCTGTTGTTTGAGATCACTATGAGAAAAGGTCTTGACACCAAGCAAAGAGATCTCCGATGGTTAGGAGGGGTGGGAAGGAAAGGGAGCAAGGGGAAGCCACGCACTAAAGCATGCTTTTGTTTGTTTAGATGAACTTGTTTGTCACTAAAGACTCCAAGTGCATTTTGATTTAATTTTTCCTCCTCTGTTTTTTAAAATTGTTTTCTTAAAGCCACGCAAACCAAGCACAACAACATTTTTGACAGCTTCCATCTTTTCTCCACTTACCGTGATGTGACCTCTTGGTCCAGTTGTGAGGGTTTTGGTCCCCTTTAATTGTGTCATAATCTGTACTGAAGGCTGCGATCCTTGCTCTTCATCAGCCAAGTGCTTCACACAAGGTGGTGTCGTCTGCACATCAGAGGTTGGTACGGAGCCTTCCTCTAATCCCGATGCCACACTCTTCCTCAGATAATCCGGCTTCTCTGATGATTTTCTCAGCATGCAGCTTGAACAAGTGCAGTGGGAAGACACAACCCTGTCCCACACCTTCCCGGATTGTAAACCACTCAGTGTTTCCTTTGTTGTGTTTGCACAACTGCCTCTTGATCCATGAACAAGTTCTGCATGAACACAGTGAGATGTTCTGGAATTTCCATTATTCTACGAGCTCTCCATAATTTGTTATGATTCACACAACCAACTGCCTTGGCATAATCAATAAAACACAAGCAAACATAGTTCTGGCATTACCTGTTTTCAACCTTCTTCCATACTCTCTTCTGAATCTAGCCGGAAACTCTGTCAATGTACTGCTGCAGCCATTGTTGGGTGATCTTCAGCAGAATTTTACTTACATGTGAAGTCAGTGATATCGCTCTATAATTTGAGCACTCTTTGGGGTCACTTTCCTTTGGCAGGGGTACAAATATGGATCTCTTCCAGTCAGTTGGTCAAGCAGCTGTCTTCCAAAACCCTGGCATTGACTAGTAAGTGCTTCCAGTGCTTCATGAACTTGCTGAAACATTTCAATTGGTATTCCACCAATCCCTGGAGCCTTGTTTGGGGCTAATCTTTCAATACAGCTTTCTCTTCTTCCTTCAGCACACTGGCTCTTGTTCATATGCGACCTCCTGAAATGGTGGGATGTTGACTAGTTCTCTTTGGTACAGTAACTGTGCATTCTTTCCAACACCAGGCTCATGGCTAGGCAGAGTTAATTTGGGTGAGGGGAAAGGCAATGTACAATAGGAGGGAAGTTAGCAAAAAAAAAAAATGGAGGCAGGAGAAGACACTGAGGTCTGCAAGAGTTAAATGTCATACAGGCCAATGCTGTTATGTACACAATCTTACAATAGTGATGATTGACAGGTAGATGCTTGGCCAGACACACAGGCTGAACAACTCTGGAAGGTAGAATGGAAGATTCCCCTATATACAAAGGCTTGACAGAGGTTATTTCTCTATGTCCTTTTACTTCTGCTTCAAATATATCCATGAATATGGTGAAGCAGGTAGGAGACAGTTATGAAAACTTCTTAGCTATTACCATACACTTTGAGGGAATGATTGAGTCACTGTGTGACCCACAGGGGATGGGGGTCATAGTCTCAAGGACACCAAGGTCCATTGGCATAATACTGTTCACAAAGACAATGTACTACATCACAAAGACATTGTGCTACATCCCACTTGGGGTCTAAAAGCACATGAGAAGAAATCTAAGGTGGAAGTGCTGGCCTCTACCCATCCAGAGGACAATCCAAAGCTATATGGAAACAATCGCTTTAATGGACTAACCAGCGTTCCTCTGCACAACCCAGAGATCAGAAGAACTCGATGGCTCCTGGCTACCACCACCAACTGCTCTGAAAAGGACCACACTAGAAGGGTTTGGGTCAAGTGGGAGAAAAATGTGGAACAAAACTCATAATCATTAAATAACCAGGCTTACTGTTCAGAGAGAGGTGATGGGCCCCCCAAATTATGGATCTTGTCACCCCTCAGATTTGGAATTGAACTCACCCCTATGTTAGAATACTCAACCATTTAATATCAAATGGTACATTAACAACCATTCAATCCATGAGTTAAAACACAATGTTTATGAATTGTTGAAAACTGATTATCTGCTCTGTAAACCATTCATTTTACTCACAGTAAAATATTTAATAATAAATAAATAGGAAGATAACAAGCTGAGCTTCCCCTACTGGAAGTGGTCAGCAGCGCCCAGAGACTGTGGCTCTTAGTTGTTCTTCATGTCTGAGATGCACTTTCCCATTACCCTATTTTCATCCCAGCAATAGACAATCCTATAAGGTTAACATTAGTGGTGGGAAGTTAGCACATCTTAAGAGTGAGCAACCCTTTGAGATCAGAGGGGCAGAATTTTCCCAGGACAAAATTCAGACTATTAGGAAAGAAGGAGAAATAGACACAGAAAACACAGGGAGGAGAGGAAAGGAGCAAGTGATGGTGTGGTGTGGGAATGGCAACCAATGGACTGAGACATGATGTGCATGAATTACTGTTGAATGGTACCCTCATCTGTTCTGGAAACTTCAGAATAAAAACTGTTCTCAAAAGAAAGGGAAGATGCTTACAAAACCCAAATGAAATATTATTCAATAATAATATAGGTTCAATTTCAATATATGAGGGGGTACTCCCCAAAAAGATGGAACATTTTTCCCCAATGTATTTAATTTTTTTTCAAAACAATCTTATCACCTTCAAAGTACTCTCCATTACACTGAATACATTTGTCAAATCTGTGATTCCATTCTAGGAAATACTTTTCAAACTCATCTGTTTGCATGGCTGACAGAACCTCCCTTGGTTTGTTTCACCTTTTCTACTTCATCAAATCGCTGTCCTTTCGTGTCCCTCTTCATTCACACACAGAGCAAGGTCAGGTGAGTAAGTACATGAGGCAAGAGAGGCAGGCTGTTTTTGCCAAACACTGGCTCACTGAGATGGTTGCATGAGCAGGTGCATTGTCATGGTGTCAAAATCAGTCCCCCACTTGCCATAAATCAGGCCTTTTTTGTCTCACAGTTATGCAATCTTTTCAGAACTTCTAAACAGAAGGCTTGATAAACAGTCTAACCTGGTGGAATGAACTCCAAAGTCACTACGAGTTGACATTTCCATCCATTTGGGAAGTTGGGAAACCAGAGCAAAGTTTGTCATCGATCGACATTTCACCTTTTTGGAAAGGAGGAAACAACTCGTACATGAGTTTTTCTCCTACCGCTGTCCTTGTCAGCTGTGTTCAACATCAACAACCGTTTCTGTGGCTTTTTCCCCAAGCAGGAAACAAAATCTCACAACCACAAGCTATTCTCTTAATTCAGCCATCACAAAAAATGAGGTTCAAGTGAAAATACTTATGAAAAAATCCACTGTGATCAGACAGAATCTTCCCAGGCGATGCCACTGGGTGCACTAACTCAGAGCAAGTTGCTTGATGCTCGCCCAGCAGGAAGAATACATACTACGGAAGCTCTGCACAGCTGAGCTACTTTCCACTTTGGGGGGTACTCTCTTGTGTATATATATATTGAATAATATATATCCAATACATGCCTTTTGGAGTTCGGTCTGCTTCAGAATACAGTGTGATGCATATAAGGCCAGGGGAGAGCTCTGTGATGATCTGCAGAAGCGAGTCTTGACATAGTTGCTATTTCAATATTATGACCCACAAGCCCAGCATCCCCAACCAGAAGAGGACAGGTTGAAGCCACCTGGAAGCGGCTTACTCCAGGTGACTGTGGAGCAGGAGGGAGCAGAGAAGGGACCCGGTCCTGTTTGGAAAACCCACTCTGTTCTTGGAGGGCTGAGATACCTCCCGAAGTTCCCCAGAGCCCAGGACAGAGGGAGAGCCCAGTCACGCAGTAGAGCACTTGGGAGAGCAGCTAGCCCTCCTCCACCTGGACCTGGCCCAGCAAGAGCTCCATGGAGTGGGTCTCCGTGGAGCTGCCAGAACTGATGGGAAGGAACAGTGAGAGCCCAGCACACGATATGTTCAGAAGGCCCTGGGGCCGTGTGTCAGGTGCTGTGGCATCTGTGGAGGGAGGCGACAAGCCCCTCAGACCTCCAGGAGAGCACCTTCTTCCTGGCCTGTCACAGAGCAGCCTGCTGGCCAGTGCATCTCTCCAGTCAGAGAGGGTGTCCACCCGTCCTCGAACCCCTGCCCTGCCCAAGGCTCTGCACCGTCCCTGAACACTGCACGCATGTAGGAGATAAGAAAGTTGACAGGAAACTGTGGCTATAGCTAAAGGCCTGTTGGGTGCAAACGAAATCAATGTGTTCTGTGGCGGTCCCAGAAGACAGAGCTAGGGCCGGTGGAGAGACATCTCTTGAAAGGGGTGGAGACTCAAAGAAAAAAGAAAGTTGCTAGAAACAGAGGCTGCGCAGTCAGCTCCCTGCACAAGGGTCCCACTGCGGCTGACTGGTACAGACGAGGCTACTTCAGCAAACTTCCACTCACAGAAGTCTGTCAGGGAAAGCAACTCCGGCCCTTTCCAACTGGGGTTGATGACTGATCAATTATTTGGAATAGCCTACAGTGATTGTCTCCTTTCTCCTCCTTCAGGGCAGCTCCCAGGCCCATGTATTCATTGCCTCCCGTTTATGTAGCATGCAAGCAGGCGGTGGTTGCTGCGGATGTTGAGAGGTGTAATTATCACATCACTCCATGAGTGAATTAGGAGCAAACAATTCGTGTGTTGATCTCCTGTCAGAGTTTAAATGTAAGACAGCAGGCTCAGATCAGGAGAAACCTGGCAGATTGTACCTGGGCTTTGAAGATGTGCTAACGCCCCTTGTCCCCGCCCCAGTCCACAGACGTCAGTTGGGAAGGGAGAGCAACATATAAGACTACCTGGAAACAATTCAATGTTGGCATGAGCCCCGTTCCTCACAAGTAGAGGCTACTTCAATGAACACTCTTGCAGTACGTGCTGATTTCTCTACGGGGTTCAGCTCTGTACTCTGTGCTGGGGACCCTGGGGGTGGGGTGGGGGCAGATCCAGATCCTGTCACCAAGGAGGCCACATCCAGTGGAGGAGATAGATAATAATCAGTCCTAAGGGTCTCCTGAAATTAGAACTTAGGTTATTGGGAAGCCAATGAATAAGACACTAAACCCAGTCTGGGCCTGTCTGGAAACTCTCCCAGTGGGGAAGTGAGGCATGACCTGCCTTTTTAGAGAGCCAGGTGGAGAGGCAGGAAGAGAGGGCGGCGTCCCTGGTCCAGAGTAGTGCCCATGTGAAAGGTCAAGGAGGCAGCTGCATGGCTGGAGGCTTCCTGAACAAGGAGAACTGACACACGCTGGGCCCACGGAGATGCCACTTGACTTGTGCGGGCCATGAGTGTGGCCTCACAATTGGAAGGAACGGAACACCCGCGAATTAGCCCCAGGATGTCAAGCCGGATAGGGTCTTTCCATGTGGGGGCAGTGGAGAGGCACCGGCTCAAGTCTAACACTAACTTCGATCACTTTGAAAGGAAGTCTGAAACCCCAGCCTGGTCACCAGTAGTGAGATCTAGGAAACAAGGACTTAAAAAGATAGAACGTAGAGCCTAGAGCTTTGGTTAGTTCATCCTCAAAATTCACAGTCACCGGGGAACTGACGAAGGTAGAATCCTTTGCTGCGGGTCTCACTTTCGGAAAAAGGAAACTATCTTAAAGCAAGGAAGGCAAGACTCCTCCCCTTGGATTATGGAAAGTTATCCTAAAGGGGCCAGTCCCCGGGGAAGGACGGCCCACTTGGTAAGGCCACGGGTCAGCAACAAATGAGGCAGCCTCAGCGAGCAGCAGGAAAGGGATGGAACAGCTACCGCGAGCATGCACAGGACTGGGCAGCCGCTCCGTCACTGTGCACACGGCGGCGATGAGTCGGAAAGGAGCGGGGCGCCTGGCCACAGCAATGACCACCTGCAGGACACCCGACAAGCCTTTTGCCAGAAGGGAACGCACTGTTCTGAAGCAAGTTGGACCAGTGGATCTCTCGGTCCTTTCTATTTTAAAAACTTACAGAATTGTGATTTTTCAGGTTAATGGTTGTTAGGAATTTAATGTGGTCCCTCCCAAATGTATGCTGTAAACCTTAGACTTGTGACTATCATCTAATCTGGAATTTGTTTTCTTTGTTATGTTAATGTGACGGTATTCGTGGAGGATAGCTTTTCTTTTCACTGTAGTGTGTGTTTAAAATCTCTTTTGAGAGGACCTGATGCAAAGGGCTTAAGTGGAGAGCAAATGCTTTGAAAATGATTAGGACAAAGAATAAACGGGACGTGCTTTATACAATTGATGTATGTATGTGTATGGATTGTGATAAGTTATATGAGCCCCTAATAAAATGTTTTTTAAAAATCTCTTTTGAGATGTAAAAGAGCCAATTAACGTGCATGCCTATCTGTAGATCTACTTTTAGATTTTTTTTATTACCTCTATTGGAGGATTGTGTAATGTATTAGCATTTCCCTTTGATTCCTTTTATCCTCCTGAAACTCCCAGTCTTCATTTGTATTGGTTACACTATGCTGCTCGCCCCCTTATTGTATATTGACTCTCCTTTCACTCAAGTTAACACGTGTCTGTTCTCTGGTTAGTGATTTTCTGCCCTTCGCCTCCTGTCACTGATAGCCATTAAAGTACGCTTCTTTCTGGGTGTCAACGTTTTCTCGACTTTTAAAATAATAGTGGCCTCATACAATGTTTTTCTTTTGTGATTAGCTTATGTCACTCCTGCTAAGGTCCTTGAGGATCACCCATATTATACATTGGTTTGTGTTTTCTTCATCATTTTTCAATGTTGCCTAGTATTCCGTTGTGTTTGTGTACCATCCAGTGTGGGTCTGTCATTGTAAATGAAGCTACAATGAACACGAGAATGCATACACCTGTTCGTGTCATGGCTCTTATTTCTCTTGGCGAAATACCTAGTAGTAGTTACTGGAGCGTATGGTCTTTCTATTCACCACTTTCTATGGAAGCACCCCGCAATTTCCCACAGTGCATGTAGCATTTTACATGCCCACCAGCAGTTTGTGAAAGGCGAAGGGGAGTACACCCATGAGGATATCTAGGTAATGGCAGAGGGTATTTTTATATCTGTATTTGCGTGTGTTGCAAAAATACTCATGGATATAGTGGAGTATGTAGGGGACAACGTTCAGAAGATTTCTTAGCCACAACCAAATGTGTCCTACGCTGAGGGAATGAAATGTTGAGGGCTTGGGATCACAGTCTTGGGGGACAACTAGGTCAACTGACATGATACAGTTTGCAGAAAACAATATGAAGAGGTTTCCCAAAGCTCATGGAGAAATGGAATTAAAAGGCAATGGAATTTTTCCATGAACTTTTTGAAGTCCCTGTATATTCTATGTCCTTCGTTGGTAAGGAGTGACTTGGAGCCTTCAAAGCTTGCAAGCGGTCATCCAAGACACCACTATTGCTCTTTCTCCATCTGAAACAAGAAGCAGTGAAGAAAATGAAAGACTCATGGGAATAATTGGTCCAAAGGACTAATGGACCATGGGAACCACATTCTCGTGACCCTGAGACCAGAAGAAAGAAATGGTTCCTGATGACCATGACCAACTGCTTTGATTGGGATCACAAGAGAAGGTCCTAGACAGGGTGGGAGGAAGAGAGGGCAATGTAGAACAAAATTTTTTTTAAATATACGAGTTACTTGTCTAATAAAGACTGGTGAAACCTCTGAGACTGACCCTGAGACATCCTTCAAGCCTAGAACTGAGCCCACACTTGAGGATCAACTTTCAGCCAACTAATAATAACCCCCTGCCAGAAAGTGGAGTGTAACTCACCACCACCTGGTATAGTTTCCCAAGATGTAATCTTTCCTAGAGCAGACAGCCTCATCTTTCTCCTATGGGCCAGCTGGTGGATTCCAACTGCTGACCTTGTGGTTAGCAGTCCAGTGCTTACCTGAGACTAGACAGGCCTGCGAACTTCATAATAAGACCAAGGATGGCTGTGTTCCTCAGTATAATCATCCATACAAAACAGAAAGGACAACACTGATCTAAAGGTGAAGCTGCAAGGGCAGGAAGGGCCTGGAAAGAAGGACAAATGGAAATGGGCCACAGGGAGGAAGTAGAAAGAGCGGTTAGTTTATGGGGATGTCAACCAATGTTACAAAGTAAGACGTGTGTTAATATTAATGGAGCTGAACGTCTCTGGGTAGAGGCTTATGGTGGAGTGGCATGCCCTTGGAGGCATTTGTTGGCAACCCTAAAAGCTTTGTAACATTGCCAGAGCAGAGGCCAGGCCAAGAGGCTGAGGACCAAAGAGAAGCCTGGACTTTGGGCATGACCCTGACTGAACAACTGTATCCCAAACACTTCTCACCCGAATTACAACCGATTCACACCTCTCATAAATTCCACAATTGAGAACAAAACTTTTTGAAAGAGCTGGTTTTCTTTGTAAACTTTCACCCAAACCACAAAAACTTAGAGATAATTAAGCAAATGAGTGTCAGATGCCATATCACTTGAGCCCTCTAAGAGCCAAGAAACGAGTTGAAAAGATACTAGGACACTCCCCTTGACTCAGTGCCCCTAAATCTAGCCTCCGGAACTAGGGGAGAATGCCCCTCTCTTGGTTAAAGGCGCCCCCTTGTCATAATGCTATGGGAGCAGCGCCTGCAGTCTCTGAAACCGAGCTCTCTGCTCTCAGCCAGGGGCCACGGGGCCACGGGTTGGAAAGAGCACAAGGTCTGGAGAAAGTCCTACATTTCATGACCTGTTCGACCATGTCCAACTGGTGACCTTTGGGAATTCAATTAACCTCTTGAGGCCTCCCTCTGTGTAGAATGAGGGGGCAATGCAGGGAGGTTGTAAGGCATAAATGAGATCATGTCCGTAGAAGGACTTTATCAACAGGAACGGCTGTACTAATGTGTGTGATCATTAAGCTGTTAGGGGCTTGGAAATAACGGACTCTGGAGGCTAGTAGCATTTCGCACAGATTGCAGTACTTGATGTTGGCACGTTGAAGGCTGCACAGAAATAAAGTGCCGTGAAGCATAGCCTGCCAACGCTGGCATGTAGCTTATAGATGATCACTCACACTTCTCGTTCAATTGCAATGATTATTTTAAAACATCAAAGCCAGGCAAGTGTATCAGTTTGGGAGTTGGCATATCTTTATTTAGGTTTCTTCTACGGTTGAAAGCTACATAGGTTCATCTCTGGGCACACGGACAGTCAGTGAAATTCCCTACTTAATTAAAGGAGTTGACAGATGGAAATGCGTCTCATTACATTATCGCCCCAACTCACTGCAGGCCTCGGAGCAAGGTCACCGGGCTGTTCACTGGGGGGCTGGTGGAGGGAGATGCTGCTGCAGCTGGACAGGGTGAATTTTTCCCTCTTTTGTCCTCCCTGGGGCTGCAGAGGCTCAGCTGTGGTTTGGGGCCTTCTTAGCCGTGACTTCTAGCGTTAGGGCCTCACTGTGTTCCAGAGAGCTGCAGCTGGGAAACACCAGTTCCAGGTGTCTGGGGACATGGATTCCTTGCATTCCCGTTGACTGTGTACCTTTTCCTTTCTCCCCTGCGAAGCTACCCTAATTCAACCAGGACTTGGTGAACACCCCACTACGCAGCAAACTTTGCCCTTGGTACTGTGAGTCAGGGTTGTTTGGTGGCTTGGGGTCTTGTGGCTTCTGAGGTTGAGGAGAGACAAGTGCTTTTTCAGGGCAGGTCTGGGCCCAGCGCTAACTCAAACGATACTACATTTATTCCGCTGCCCATTTGTATTCTAGTACTCATCGCACGGACACCCTGAGGGACTTAAGATTAATTTCAGATAAGGCTACCTATAAAATTCCCGACAACCGGTTGATAGTGGCTGTTAGGTGCCACTGAATGGACTCATGGTAACCCCATGTGACACACTGCCCCGTAGGGGTTTTCTGCCTCATTTATGAAAGCAGATCTTCAGCCCTGGAGCCACTGAATGGGTCTGAACCACCAACCTTTCAGTAAGTGACGGCCTTAATTATTTGCACTGCCAAGTCTCTTTTATCGACTGAGGGAGCAAAGAAAACATTTAAACTGAAGCTGCTTCACCAAGTTTCAAGGATCCCAACCCTAGGAGGATGGTTGGAGCCGCAATTTCTAAGGACAATGCTCTAAGACAGTGGTTCTCAACCTGTGAGTCACGACCCCTGTAGGGGGTCGAATGACCCTTTCACACGGGTCGCCAAATACATCCCGCATATCAGATATTTACATTACGATTAATAACAGTAGCAAAATTACACTTATGAAGTAGAAATGAAAATAATGTTATGGTTGGGGGTCACCACCACATGAGGAACTGTATGAAAGGGTTGCGGCCTGAGGAAGGTTGAGAACCACTGCTCTAAGATATGATGAGCTTCCTGAAGAAGGGTAACAATTTATAAAGCCTTATAACACTATGTAGCAAACATGCACCAACTGGTGGGTTCTGCTACTTAACTAGTGGAATGCCTGTAGGTGAGCTCGTGGTCTGTTTGATAGTCCACTTTTCACCTGCAAAGACAGTCGGTCCCAGATTGCTGATCAGTTCTGCCCTAACTGTCTTTAAACCCAATCCATAGGTCACTACAAGTTACATGTGGTCTGCCACTGACTTCAAAAAGTATTACTACAAAATCAAATCATAGAATCGCTTATTACACCAAAATATCAAAATATGCTGCTGCTATTTTTTTCATATCCTCCATCTAGGTGTATACATTTCTGCGGGCAGTGTTTCATCTCCCTAATTCTCCCACAAAGAATTCTGCACCCGTTGACTTACCCCACGTAAAATGGTGGTTTGGGCTTCTCTGAGAGACTCAAATTGTGTGTGTGTGTGTGTGTGTGTGTGTGTGTGTGTCTTGTACGATAGCCCTTCCTATCCTAGAAGAATGAGCAGGTGAACTCTCATAATGGGGAGGGGAGGGGATTATGTTGCTGGCCTTTTGTTTCCCCCAGTTCTAGTTTATCTTGAACCATCTCCCTAATAAGCCCCTGTGATTGTTATGTGTCCTTTAAGAACTTCTACCAGGACTTCCCCTTTGTAGTCCCTAAACACCCTCTCCATCACCTTCTGAGCTAACCTTCCTGCCTTGAATTAAACTGGCCCAGCAGATCCTCTGAGGCCACGGTTTTAATTGAACCCTTTTTGGAAGGCACCTTAATGAGATAAGGATGCGGGTTTTCCTGACAGAACTTGCCTGCAGGCATCCACTGATGGAGGAGGCAGCCTTAAACCTACCATTCCTGTAATTAACTCATGCAGGTATGAACCTTTACAGTAATACTTTTATGACTTATCGCTGTACTTCATGTATCTCTCTAAGCATAAGTAAATAAACATGTTAGATGCACTAAAACACCTCTAAAATAAAAACAGTAATATTAATAATAATGTTCTGATGCACACAATAGTACACCCTTTTATTACAATGTGCATACTTCAAAATTTCTAGATGAAAGGTTTTTATGGTGTGTAACTACAGGTTGTATGAAAGCCGATTGTTCATGGTCCTGAGACTGTAAGGATGAAAATATTTACATCCAGAGAAATTTTAAGTTCTAGGTAAAAACACGTATACCCAAATCTAGAAATTTGACCCGCACATGGAAGAAATTCCTCTTCGTGTCTTGATTTCAAGAAAGCCGAGGCTTATTTTGCAGTCAGTCCCACAGCTAGGGAGTTCAGAAGGAGGAGAGCCCCAGGACTCAACACTGTCAGCTGCTGCGAAGTCAATCTGACTCACGAAGACACCCGCGTGCGGCAAAGCAAACCCAGGCTATACTGAATCTTTGCGGGGTCTTTCTTCCACGGTGCATCAGAATGGATGTGATCTTCCCTCCATTCAGTTAGCAGCTGAGCACGATCATCGTTGGCACCACCGGGAATCTTGCTCTTCACAGGGAAGACCTGGTTTGATTCCTGGTCAATGCACCTAGTGCACAGTGCAGTCTCAACCCTGCCCGTCCCCCCCCCCCCCCCACACACACACCCCACCCTGTTAGTTGTGGTGAACAAGTATCAGCTAGAGCTCCAAAACCTGGACAGACTAGGAAGGAAGGCTCGGAGATGTATGTCCCCAAATCAGCCCACGAAAACCTTGTGGATCACAACAGTGGGATCCACAGCCCGTCATGAGGATGGGGCAGCGCTGGGCAGCACTGTGGTCTAGTGTACACGGGGTGTTCCAGGAGTCAGGAGCTGATGCCACGGCAGCTGGCAATAACCAAGACATAAGTTTCCCTGGTGGCCCTGGCAGGTAAGCACTGGGCTGCTAACAGCAAGGTTGGTGTTTCAACCCAGCAGCAGCTCACTGGGAGAGAGTGAGGTGAAACACTCCCAGAAGGCTCTACGGCCTTGGAAACCCTAAAAAGGGATGCTCCATAGCAATGCATCTGGGTTTAGTAGGTAAAGCAAGAGAGCTTCTTATTTCCATTTCATCCAACATAGTAGGAAGTTTTTCCAAACTACCATTTTTGTGGCTGAAGACATCCTTGCTCCATCAGATGGCATTTCCCTGTGACTTGGGGGGGGGGGGGCGGGGCAACTAGACACCCTTTCTCTGAATCTGGCAGCAGATGGGACACAAGGCCTCTAGGGAGCAGAGCCCCCCCACCCCCGTTCTCCCAGCCAGGCCGTGTTCCGGAGGCTGCGTTTCATAGAACAATATTCGCAGGGCTCTGCCTTTCTGGATGTAGTAAATCTTCGTCCTTCTTCCTGCAGAAGTAATTGCTGTACATGCATAAAACGGAGCGTTGAGAAAGCCTCATCCCGTTTCCCGCTCCCTTTCCACCACGTAAGCATTCCTACAGAGCTGGCTGCGCTGCCCAGATGGTCTTTGAGAAGAAATCAACAGCCCCTCACTGCGCCTCGTGGGGCCAAGATGCGCAGAAGGGTGATGTTTCACAACGGAAAGGTAAGTATCGCGAAGAAGCAGAATCCGGGGTAATAAAAGCTCCTTTCATTTCATATTCTCTTTCACAGTGGTGGGTTTTTTTCTGAATCACACTAGACACTTGGCGGGCATAAAAAGCAACTATTTCCTGCTCGGAAGTGTGGCATTCTGAGCTCTCTTTGTTCCCTTGCAAGGCGCCGGCCTAGGTAAGAGGCGGCTGTTCTGCATGGGAGGGTGGCGGCGGGGAGAAAGGGCCACTGTATGAGCTGCTTGCAGCCACAGCAGCCCTGTGGGGGCTCCCGGACGCCCCATGATTCAAGGTCTTTTCCTACAGACAGGCAAGGTGGGGGCAGGCGGGTGGGTTTGAGGCAGGGAGGGAAGAGGTTGTTTGTACAGAACTGATTTCTCTCTCACTCAGATGACTGTGGATGACTATGAGGCCATGCCATCGTTCCCTGTACGAGCTCTGCGCTTGGCACTAACTCCATGGAATGCAATTTCTGGTGCCGCCGTGCCAGGGCTCCAGCCATTCAAATAGCTTCTTACTTAGTGTGTTTCAACGTTTCTGGATTTCTGAGAATCCGACAAAAAAAAAATGTGAGCATTTTCTTTCTCTCTGCCTCTCTCTCTTACACACACATACACACACACACACACACACACCATATACACTGAACAGTTTTTGTGCGACCTTAGAGTTTTCTTTACCCTCTAAGGCAGCGGTTCTTAACCTGTGGGTCCGGACCCCTTTGGGGGTCGAACGACCCTTTCACAGGGGTCGCCCGATTCCTAACAGTAGCAAAATGACAGTGATGACGTAGCAAGGAAAATAATGTTGTAGTTGGGGGGCCCCACCCCATGAGGAGCTGTGTGAAAGGGTGGCGGCGTGAGGAGGGCTGGGAAGTGCTGCTCTCAGGTCTGCCCAGGAGCTCTGGTGCAGCAAGGGCTGAGCAGCTCAGCTGCCGAGTGAAAGGTCACCAGTCTGGGCCATTAGCTGCTCCCGCAGAGAAAGGTGCACAGTCTTGGCTCAGAAAGATGACAGCCTTGCCAACTCCTAGGACAGTCACAATCTGCGGTGTCTTTCTGAGTGGGAGTGTTCACTCTTGGAAGGCCATGTCGCTTTGCCTCCATCTCTCGGTTTCCCACCACCATCAACTCCAGGTCAAAGAGAGACTGATTCGTCACTTAATTTATGAACAACTGCCACCACAACAAAATCCTACCCACTCAACAAAGAGCTTTGAATTGGACCTCATCCCGAAAAGGAGCCTAGGTGCCGCAGTGGTTGCAAGCTGCTAACCACGAGGTCAGCAGTGTGAGACCAGCAGCTACTCCGTGGGCGAACAACGAGGCTTTCTACTGCCAACAAAAGTTGCAGGTTTGGAAACGCCCAGAGGAAGTCCAACTCCATCCTATCAGGTCCCTCATCCTGTCCTATGAGCGTGAGAGGGAGTTTGTGTTTTCTTTCAGACGAAAGCCCACAGAAAGCCTTGCGTCCAATGTCCATGCTACTGGTGGGGAAATTCCTCACGAACACAGATCTAGCCAGGCTGCTCCCTGGCCCAGAGCCCTCCCGCTGGAGCTCCCAGACCTGTTCGGAGTTGTCTTCAAAGCACAATATCCACAGGCCCCTTATCTGGCTTCTGCTGATCTCCCCCTTGAGAGGTGTTTAGCTGTGCTTAGGTATTAAGTTGATGTGGTCCTGAAAATAGGGCCTTCTCGTTCTCCAGTGGCGCCGAGGTTAAGCATGAAAGATCAGTGGCTTGAACTCACCAGCAGCTCTTGAAGGAGAAAACGTCCATAAAGATTACAACCTTGAAAATCCGACAGAGTAGTTCGACTTTAAAGTACCCACTCAAAGGCGCCTTTGCTGACTTGTGTTTCTGTATTTTCCCATTGCTTGAGCTTGCTGCTTCAGCATGCGCTTTGCCGCCCAGAGCCACCAGATTCAAAATGTCGTGGGCTGCTGCCCCCGCCTGTAACGAACACCGGTGGGAACTTCTCTAGCTGCTCACGCCGAGCCATCGTGTGCCCTTGTGACGGGATGGGAAAAGGCACCCACCCGCTCATGACTGTCGCTTCATAAACTGGAGTTTGCGTAGCGCTTGGGGCTGAGGACACTGAGCGACAGCTGACACCTGGTCACCAGCTTTTATAATAAAGCTTCTCATTAAACCAGTCCGGCACGGTCCTGATTGACCTGGAAACCCGGAGAAGGCACGACTTCTAGGATCACTGCGAGTCAGAATTGACTGGATGGCCAATTGGGTTTGATTTGCTTTTTTCTTTCTCATCAGCTGCAAAGGATTTTACAGACAGTTGCAGTCAGCCTCTGGTCACTGGCCACAGGGATAAGAGTTGTCCACGAGTGTCATTTACGTGGGTCAAAGTGCTCTTTTGAGAACTGGGGGAGAGGCGGCGCTAGAGAAACATAATGGAAAATGTAAGGCATTTGGATTGAAAACCCAGTTCCCAACCCCTGCATTATTAGTTATGAGTTGGGGCAGCCCTGGCCCTGTGATTTAACCTCTCTTAACTTTTTATACATCCTCATCTGAAAGTGAAATAGTAGTATTGACCTCACCTAGTTGTATTGAGAATTAGATGAGATGATGGCTAAAAAGTGTAACGTGCATCGCAAGGGAAGACTCTGATGAGTCATCTGGCTGCTGGTCTCAAACGCTAACCAAGATTTGCATAGTCTGCCTGGGAACAGTGTCCATGGGAGGTCAGCTGGAGCTTGCGGCACCCCGACCTCCAAAAGCCTTTCCATCAACTGCAGGGCCTAAGCCAGATCAGCTCATGGCCTCCCCCCAGACCAAGGAGCCCGGAACTTATACAGCAATGACCCTTCTCCGGTAAACTCTCTGACCCCCACAACTCATCACAAGGCAGGTAACAGCCAGCAAGAAGCTAATAAGCCTGGGGCAGGGAAGAGCAGGGCTCCAGGATCCTGTTGCCATAGCAACTCCTGCAGGTGTTCCTGAAAGCAAGGCCAAGGCCAAGGGGTTGGTTTTGCTTTGCTCTCCCGTTCAGCATGTCTAAAAGTACGAAAGGTCACCGGGTGCCAGAGGCCTCCTTAGGCCACGAGACACAAAGGCTCTTGTCTGGGGCTACACAGCTAGTAAATGGCAGCACTCTCCCACCTGCTCTTCCCACTAGACCGGCTGCCACTCTGGAAACAACAGAACTTGAAGGAACTGTCTTTGCTGCACAAGTCTCACATGCACCCTTCCTGGACTTTCTGATGCCGTGGTCCTCGGAGCTTGTTAACCCTCGCTACTGACAAACCAACCGATGGCTGCAGTCATCAACTCTGACTCATGTCCGCTGGGACTTCGATGGCGTCTTGTTAAGAAGTTGGTTGCCTGGCTTCTCTTCGGAGGCACCTGTGGGCATGAGCGCACCCCTCCCACCTTTAGATGAGTAGTGGGCAGTGGTAACCACCACCTTCTCACTGCTTAACATGATTTAATCTAAAGGAGATCTAAATCTGGGTGCCACCAGGCACCTCAGGACCCCAACTCCTCTGTGCTTCCTCTGGCCACTCATAACCCACTCTGCATCCCTCACAGTGTATCTCAGGACTTACCTGTGGGGTTTGACAGGTGTGGTAGTTATATAATCTGATGTCAAGTTGAGACTATTAAGAGTCAAGGGGTGGAGTTTAGTCTGTCAATCAGGTCACAGCTTGATGGCCTCATTTTGGAGGCACTACAGAGATAAATAGTTCGCTGGAGGCCAGATACACTCTCTTCATCTTGCTGTTGACAAGACACATGGAGCTATGCTGACAGAGCCAGAGCCCTGGAGCTGGAGACGCCATATGGAGACCCACACCGATGCTGAGATGCTTCCACCGCAAGTGGATCCACAGGACTTTCCACCCACCGGCCTGTGATCTTCCTGCACTCGGCATTGCACATGCTGTGTGAGGAGGATTTAACAAGCTGGTATCAGACATATGGGCTAATATCAAATTTATGGACTTGATCTGGGCTGGGATGTCTTCTTAATATACAAGTATTCTTTATATAAAGCTCTCTCTTATCCACATAGGAATGTCTATGAATTTGTTTCACTAGCCAACCCACACTAACACAACAGGGAAGGTGCTCTTTCCTCTTGGTGTTGAGGCATTATAATAGGACCCCAGGGTTATAGGTGGCTCTGGGTCCCCGCTGGAGGAGGGCCAGGTGTGGGCACAGAACATGAAACCAGCCTGTAAAGAAAGGCAGGGAGGACATAGCGAATGGAAGAGGGATTTGTGGGAGTGCCTGCATCCCTTCATCCTGTGTTGCCCAGAGCATGTGCCTTTCTGAAGTTGTAGATTTACATAAATAGTGCCTCTTTCCATTGGTCCTCTGTCCACTAGAGCCACAAATCTCCAGGCTTTGTACACTGCCCAGACCACGGGGACAGTCACTGTCCCCTTCTCCATAGCCTTCAACGTGGCTAGGGGCTCTGGTGGCCTAATGGTTACGAGTTGGGTTGCTAACCGCAAGGTTCAGAGTTTGAAAACACCAGCTACTCCAAGGAGAAAGGTAGGACTTTCTTGTCTTGTAAAGAGTTAGTGTTGGAAACGTACAGCGTGTAACTGGACCCTGTCCTGTAGGGTAGCGATGAGCTGATCCACTTGATGGCAGTGACTCTGGATTTTGGTTTGATCCACTTAGCTAACCTATGATTCTCGGGAATTTTGGCAGATATTGGCCTGGAAGTTCTTCATTATAATATAATATGATATCTTGTATGACTGATATCATTAACATAATGTAGTATGATGTAATATAATATCATAAACTTTCCACAGTGTGATCTGATGTGATCAGACAGCCAGTCCAAAGACGCGTTCCCTTGGGTGGATGGTCTACCTTCAGACTGTAACTGGATGTTCCTGCAAAGCTGGCTCTTCTCTCCACCTATCACCCAGATGTTTCCTCCTTGACTTCATTCCTGAGACGGGAGCAGCGTTTCCTAGCCTCCCTCCTAGCATGCAGGTTTGGGATGTGTCAGCCGCCACAATTGCAGGAGCCATCCCCTACAATAAATCTCTCGATGTAGAGATTTATAACCCCATCTCGCTGCTTTGGCTCCTATAGAACAAAGTTTCTCCAACGGCGGGCTGTGGCCTCCTATGGTCTGCGCAACTGAACGCGGAGGGCATGGCAAATGTGGCAACGGCAAGGGCTTATGGACACACAGTGACCGCAATTTGACTGAAAATCAAATGCCTGATGACCTGAGATGCTTCTAGCAGCACTGGTCCATGTTGCGTCGTGTGACTTCATGCCGTCGTCCTTCTAAAAACACACTATGCACACATTATTTTTAATTAAAAGAGCATTTTACTGGGGGCTCTTACAGCTCTTAGAACAATCCGTACAATTTTATCAAGCATATTTGTACCTATGTTGCTATCATTATTTCCTAAATATTTATTTCTTATTTGAGGGCTTGGTATCAGCTCCCCTGTTTTCCCCTCCCACACCCCCGCCCCACATGAACCCTTGATAAATTATTATTATTTTTGTATTTTACACAGACTGCTTTTGCCCTCCCCCCACGGTTTCTGTTGTTCGTCCCCTTGGGGGAGGAGGAGGAGGTGGTGGTGGTTATGTGTTGCTTATTGTGATCGGCTCCCCCTTCCTTCCCTCTTCTCCCCACCTTCCATGTATCAATCCATACATCATTTGTATCAAGCATATTTGCACATATGCTGCTATGAGTTTTCTGCTCTTACAGAAATAGAGTAGTTTAATTATATAAAATACTTTCACTGTTTCCCTACTGCTGTTGCTCAGTATCCATCAAATTAGTGTATCTTTGAATTATATGGTGCTCTAGTTTTCAATATATTTTTTAATATTTAATGCTTTATTTTCAACTGAAGTTTTCCTTTGCTTTACTTTGCTATTGTTGTTGGTTTTGTTGTTGTTATTGTTATGTTTTCCTGCATATGAAACCCAGGATAGGTGAACGTACAGAGGCAGTGACAACATCAATGGTGGCTTGGGAGTAAGGGACGAGACGGTGGGGAGAGATGGGAGGTAATGACAATGAGTACAAGAAAGAAGAACATGGTCTAAAACTGAGTCTGGTGATGTCTGTAAAACTCTTAATAGGATTGAACTATTGAATTGTATGATATGACAATTATATGGCAATAAAACTCTTTAATGTTTTAAAATTTAAGCAAAATCAAATGTAAATTTACAAACTAAAGCTACTATTAATTTGATAAATTATTAGCACTATTTATTTATACTTTAGGAAAAATAATTTTTATGCTGATTGAAATAATGGTTGTACAATTCTTCTTGAGATAACTGGACTATTGAGTTGTATGATCTGTAGATATGTGCCAATAAGACTCTAAAAAATATATTTTTTTGTTATGGGTAAGTATCTAAATTTAGATAGAGGATGTAAAAATATTAATGGCAATGCAGCAGAGTCTTCGCTCCTAGAATGTAGAAAATGTCAATTGACTAGAAAAGGAGTACATGTTGAATCATTTTTGCTATATGGATTTATTTCCAGTAATGATGACGGTGTTGCAAAACCTCGTCGCTTAATTCATAATGAAGTTTTGGCTGTTAAGAGCCTGAAACCAGCCAAATAAAATAACATCCTCATACCAAGCATGCAGCATACTGCAATAAAGCAAAGGGATATTTGGAATGATTTGAATGACCGGATGATTTTGAGAGACTGAATAATTTTGAGAGATTTGTTACAGCAAATGAAATGTATTTTCTTGCATCTTATGGAACTCCTTACTAATTGCAAAGACTAAACACCCTTTGTGAGGGGAGAAAATCTTGTGTTCCTGCTGCTATCAAAATGTCAGGATCAGTTCATGGAGAAAAGTCTGTATTGGTAAAATTCCTCTATCAAACGCTACTGTTTCTGAGAGAATTTCTGAAGTTAGTAGTGACCACTTTCAGCCCGTCGTTTGCAATTCAGTTAGATGAAACAACGGGTAATTCTCACAGGGCACGGTTGTTACTGAAGGTTAAGAAGGAGGCACAGGTGTGTTCTGTCACCCCCTGGAAGGGCACCCCGGATGGAGGGGAAGATCTACATCTGAAAGTCGATGAAGTTTCCTCAGTGCCGGCTGCCAGCGGAGGAACAGCGGCATTTAAGCCTCCAGACGGTGGCTGGAGCAATGATGGGCGAAGGCTGTGGGGTGTGTAGCATGCAGTGAGTAAAAGTGGCGTTTCCACGGCCACCAGCTTTAACTTGTGCTTGTGTGCCTCCTTCGTAGCCAACAAGAAAAGAGAAGAAAAAACATTACCAAGTAGATGTTGTGCTTCACAGCACTACCAAACTCACTGGCCTCATTAAAAGTTGTGCCCGGAACAGCCGTTTGCTTTCCAACCTTGGCAGAGACCGTGGACTCCAATTACCAAAGGTTCGTACGAAATGCGTAGGTAAAGTGGCTCCCGAGCGGGTGAATTGAGACAGATTATTGGAAGGGTGTTGTTATGTTTTAACTGAACAGAAATCTAATTTTGTTACTTTTTTTCCCTAATGACTTATAGCTTTCAAAATCGTGTTACATGTTTTTTAAAGTGTATGATTTAAAGGGATTTAAAAATATAACAGATTTAGGTTAGAACAGAAGATGCAAAGTTTTACTAAAAACGTTAACATATGGAAGAATAGGATGGAAATCGGTTCTTTAGAAATGTTTACAACTACAGCTGATCTTATAAATTAAAATAACCTCCCCAGAGATTTAATTTTAGGATTTGTAATTGATCATCTGAAGTGCTTGGAGACACGGTCTCAGAAATACTTCCCTTCAAATTTTAATTCTAAAATATTAAGTTGGTTCATATGAAATAAAAACCATCAGTTATCTGCCATCCAAAATTCAATAATTTGCCTGGTTATCAGGCAATATTAATTTAAAAGTTGAGTTTCCGTTAAAAAAAATCATCAAATGAATTTTGGCTTTGTATTTCAGAATTTCAAACATTTTCTGAAATGGCCCTCAGCATACATCTGCCATTTTGAACTCTGCGTTTACGTGAAGCGGCATTCTCAGCACTGATGATTATAAAATCAAAATATCGATCAACTGTGGAAACTGCTGAAGATGCTCTACATCCTGCAGTATCAAATATTCTGTCGATTTCATTCTTTAGGTGAAAATAAACAGGCATGCCCATCTTATCAGGATGTAAATTTGCTGTAATCTCTGATAAGTGGTAAAATTATATGTGCACCAAAGAGTTGTTTTAAAATAGACGACTTTGTGATGTTTGACTTGAACGCCTAGTTTGCATATCTGTATGTATATGTATATGTAAGTTCCTAGGGGCGGGGCGGGGTGCAGGAGGGGTTCTGTCAGAAGTTTAAGATCCCCTGCAGAGGAGCCAGGCTAGGACAGGGGTCTCCCACCTCAGTACTCCCAGAACCGGAAATTCGCCACCACTGAGACGACACCCCAAAGAGGAGGCATCAGAAACCAACAGGGAACAACTTGAACTTGGAGGTGGAGGATGGACGTGTCTTTCCACATTCCCGAAACACACCCCAAAGCAGTGGTTCTCAACCTTCCTAATGCCACGACATAACATTATTTCTGTTGCTACTTCGTAATTGTAATTGTGCTACTGTAATGAATCAGACGACCCCTGTGAAAGGGTTGTTTAACATCCCCAATGGGTTCACGACCCATAGGTTGAGAACCAGCCTAAAGACAGCTATTTTTGTAATTACAGGTAGCACAACCTCTGGGGCACAAGGCGTTGATTGGAGGGCATCTAGCTCTGCTAATAATCTGGCCCTGGTTTTCTCATTGGCACCTTGGGGGCTAATCATTATTATTAAATAATGCCTATCACAGTGTGGTCATAAGGATTAAATAAGACAGCGCATAGGGTAGTTTGGGCAGTATCAATGTCTAGCTCCTGGTCCCGCACCAGAAATTTACTATAATGACAGAAAAACAACGAAGAAAGGAACCGAAGTACTGAGGCCAGGGAGAGAGGGCGCAGCCCTCACACCGCAGGCTTCAAAGAAGGCTAACTGCCTGTAGGGCGGATGGGACCAGAGTGAAGGAATTCATGACTCTGGTCCACAAATCGCCTAGAGAAAGTCATGCGCAGTTTCAGAAAGGAATCCTAGCAGAGCCTCACAACCCCTACAACGCAAAAAGGCTGGGGGGGGGGGGTAAAAGGGGCGGCATTTCCCCCACTAATAACATTGAAATCAGCTGTTAAAACATTGAAAGCGCTCTTGAATACAATGAGGGAGAATACACTGGAAGCGGAAGTTAATATCAGAGTCTAAATAAGCTATCCAAACCTTTAAATAACTTAAAACACCAACCGCAAAACCCTTCCAAGGCAAGCTGTTGTAAATGAAAGGTAACAAAGCATTAGGAATGAACATGGAATTGGGGGCTCTTAAAAAGAAAGAAATGAATGAACACGCAGAAGATAGGAACAGAAGGTACCTTTCCAGGGCTGCCCTGCAAAGGGACACAGCTTGTACGAGGCTCAAAAGGGCAGAAGTCATTACCTTCGCGTGTGGGAGACTGGGAGGTCACGTGAGGGTGCTGCAGGGCCATGTGCTCAGCAAGGCTCTGGGGACAGATCCTTTCTGGGCTCCTTTGCCTTGCAGCGGGGGCTGGGGACCCCGGGCGAACCCCGCAGAGGAAGGTTCTTGCCTTCTGACCCAGAATGACCAGCAGAGACGCAGAGCTTCCACCGAAGGAAAGCTTTATTAGAGAAGCCAGCTGGTGGCAACAGGTGGGGCTAAGCAACACTCATGCCCATCTCACCAAAGCTAGATGAACAGGGCACTCATACACCTGTCCTCCAAAATGGGTCTTGCTTGCAAGGGATTCTGGGCTACCGCACAATTTGGTTTCCAGTGCTGCTTGCCTGAAAATTCTGCCATCTGCCACCCTCTCCGGAATGATTTCTGCGGAGACCTAATTCAGCGGACCCCACGGACTTCTTGGACCTCTCTTATGATTTAGTAAGAGCGTCTTGGGATGCCTTCCTAGGTCACAGCTGCAGTATGACTCTTTCCTCATGTTCCCCTCTCCATCTTTTCCGCTTTCATTTTATTGGGAGCTCATATAGCTCTTATCACAATCCATCCATCCATCCACCCATCCATCCATCCATCCATCCATCCATCCATCCATCCATTGTGTCAAGCACATTTGTACATTTGCTGCCATCATCATTCTCAAAACTTTTTTTTTCTACTTCAGCCCTTGGTACTGACTCCTCATTTTCCCCTCTCTTCTACACCCTCCTTCCCTCATGAACCCTTCATAATTTATAAATTATTATTTTTTCATGTCTTACACTGACCGATGTCTCCCATCACCCACTTCTCTGTTGTCCATCCCCATGGGAGGGGCTTATATGTAGATCATTGTGATCGGTTCCTCCTTTCTCCTCCCACCTTTCCCTTCCCCTCCTGGTATCACTACTCTCCTTTTTGTTCCTGAGGGGTTTATCTATCCTGGATTCTCTGTGTTTCCAGCTCTTATCTATACCAGTGTACATCCTCTGGTCAAGACGGATTTGTAACGAGAATTGGGATCATGATAGTGGTGGGGGGTGGGGGGGTGGGGAGGAAGCATCAAAGAACTAGAGGAAAGTTGCATGTTTCATCGTTACTGCATGCTGACTGGCTCATCTCTTTCTTGTGACCCTTCTGTAAGGGGATGTCCAATTGTCTACAGATGGGCTTTGGGTCTCCACTCTGCCTTTCCCCTCATTCACACTGATATGATTTTTTGTTCTGCATCTTTGATACCTGATACCTGATCCCATCAATACCTCAAGATCACAAAGGCTGGTGTGCTTCTTCCATGTGGACTTTGTTGTTTCTCAGCCAGGTGGCTGCTTGTTTACCTTCAATCCTTTAAGACCCCAGATGCTTTATCTTTTGATAGCCGGGTACCATCAGTTTTCTTCACCACATTTGCTTATGCACCCATTTTGTCTTCAACGATGGTGTCAGGAAGCTGAGCATCATGGAATGCCAGGTTACTAGAACAAAGTGTTCTTGAGTTGAGGGAGCACTTGAGTAGAGGCCCAATGCCGGTCGGCTAACTTAATACTGAATGCATAAATATATGTACATAGATCTATTTCCCTATCATGATATATAAATATATTTACATATGCACTTATCTGTATTTAGACCTCTAGAGATGCCCATTCGCATCCTAGTTCTTTCCTCTATTTCCTTTTACTTTCCTCTTGTCCCACTATCATATACAGCCTTCATTTGGGCTTCAGCCCTGTTTCCAAGCAAAGCCTCATTCACAGTGACCAGGAGTTAGGGCTTCAACATACATTTTAAGAAGACATAATTCAATCTATATTAGTGACCATTGTAATTGAAATAAACAATAACATTGAAACTGCTCAGTTTGACTTATCAAAAATATTCAAATGCACAAAATTTAAAATGACCAATTTTATATAACCAAAGATACAGAGTTAAGACATGAAGAGGGAGACTTTATATAATTCTACTCTTTTTAAAAATAAATTTCAAGAAATGAAGGATTTTTAAGGAAATATACTGATTATACCAATTGAATCAAGAAGTAGAAATTCTGAAGAAAACAATTACTATGCAAAAATTGAAAAACATATCAAAGAATTGGCTCCATAAAAGATACGGAGTTCCAGTGTTTCTGAAGAGGTCCTTCAAGCATCTCAGAGACAGGCAATACGTGTACTGTCGTGGCGCTTTGAAAGGACTAGAAACTGCTTTTCATTTTATAAAGTGAATGTGACGTGAACTCTCAAAACTTGATAAGATAGCACACCTGTACCCCAACACTCCAAGTTCATCTCACCTATTATGAAAACGTTTAAGATGAACTATTGACGCAGTGGAATAGTAAATGAATGATTCATATCACATCCTCGATCTTATGCCAGAAATGCAAGGATGGTTAACTATGAAAAGAGTGATTAATTTCATTAAACTCTTCAATTGGTCAAAGGAGACAATGACTGGAATTATCCCAGGGCTGAAAGTAATTGGATAAAATTCAACATGCAGTCCTATCAGCCTAAGAAGAAAAAAAACAAGGTTAGGTAATAAAAGGGTACTATCAAAGATTGTACCCCTCACTGCCATCGAGTCGATGCCGACTCATCATGACCCTATAGGACAGGGCAGAACTGTCCCTGTGAGTTTCTGAGATGGTCACTCTTTAAGTGAGGAGAAAGTCCTGCTGTCTCTTGCAGCGTGGCCAGTGGTTTCAAATGATGGACCTTTCAGATCACAACCCAACACGCAACCACTAAGCCACCAGGGTGCTCCGGTGGTGGACTGCTTATAAGTCAGGCTGTGATCCAAAAGTCAGCAGTTGAAACCTCTAGCTGCTCCAGAAGAAAGATGGGGCTTTTTATTCCTGTACCTAGTTACAGTCTCTGAAATTCACAGGGCCAGTTCTACCCCATCCTATAGCGTCACTCTGAGTGGGCATACCTCGAAGGCAGTGAGTTTTGGGTTTATCAAAGATTACTTCCTTACCACAGTGTAGGGGGAAAACGAAATTGCCCCTACGCCAACCATATTCAATTAGTAAGAACACTCCTGTGAGTTAGAGGAAGGTCTACAGAGCAGATCATGCGTTACAGTCAGCACATCGAGGCACCCCTCAACGTCCCATGGATTCTCCCACCTCCTCCCTCGGGCTCCATTCTGCCTTCTTTCCTAAGCCACTGAATGCCGGCCTTGAGTCAAGGCTGCCTTTTTGACTGTTAACGGAGGAGTGTTGTACCACGTGGGTGAGCTCCGTTCCAGAATTGAAGTATAACAGAGCACCATTGTCTCCGCAATCTCTATCCTACCAGTCAGCCTGGTCTCTAGTATGACTCCGAATCCTGTCCCATATTTTTCTCCTGCAACCAGACCTACGAGTGTGATCCTTTTCAGAGAGGTTGGTGGTGGCAGCTGGACATCATCTAGCTCTTCTGGTCAAAGGGCCCGGAGCGTGATGGAAGCGAGTCCATCAATCCCGTGGGTGAACTCTCCCATGTGTCTTCCTCTGGAAGTGGAGAGAGCAGTGCTTGCTGCCCTAGATGGCTGCCGGAAAGCTTTTCAGACCACAGTCGCTGCCCATCAACTTCGGATGTAGAACGCTGAGAACTACGCGGGGCCAACAGACCTTCGCTTCCCTGGAACTGTGCTCTAATCTCCTAGGACAGGTTCCCTCCAGGCGTTCGGTTGTCTAAGATATTTCCCTAACGTTGTCTCCTTGACCACATTCATGAATATATTCGCAGAAGTATAGATATGTTCTATTTTGATGCTAAAACCTTTGATGGTTGCTCAGTTTATCGAAGAATCCATTCTTCCACCGCTGCGTATTGTTTCCATCTTCTTCTATGTTGAATGATGCTACAGTGAACATGGGCCCACATATGGCTATCCTTTCAGGTCCTGGTTCTCTAAGATACACACCCACTAGAGGACTTGCTGGGTCGGATGGCATTTTTATTTCACAAGGCTTTTATGAGAATGCCACGCTGCTTCCCACAGTGGTTGCACCCTGTGTGAGTCCCCAGCCCGTATGAGAGCTCCCTTCTTTCTGCATGCTCACCAGCACTGGTTATTTTCTGTTTGCTTGTTGTTGTTTTAACCTTGCCATTAAGGCTAGGATGAGGTGGTGTCTCGTGGCCACCAGTATGTTCACTGGGGATCACAGGAGCATAGGAATGAGCCCTGAATTTGCACACAGATGCACACAGATTCTGACCCTTGATCTGTTTGCCTTCACTCTTCCTGCCACCCTAACCCCATCATGGGCCCCTCTCCTCTTTGTCTACCTCCTTTTGCACCTCCCACCTTGGAATGAAGGAACCGTGGTGGTGCAATGGTTAATTGCTTGGCTGCTAATCAAAAGTCCCATGGTTCAAACCCACCAACAGTGCTGAGAGAGGAAACACCCTTGATCGGCTCCTGTTAGGACTACAGCCTAGGAAGCCCGGTAGGGCCACCGAGTCAAAACTGACTTACTGGAACAAACAACAGGCTTGGAGGGGTCCAACCTTCACTGGAGACCTGTGTCTGAGGGGGGAACAGCAGGAATGGCAGAGGCAGCAGCAACGGGCCTCAAGACCCGCCTAGGAGCCTGAACTACATACTGGGCAGCAGCCGCCCTGGAGGTTTGTCTCCCAGGTTTTCTGTTTATGGAGACTGCCTGCTGCAAACACTCTGAAACTCTTGGATTGGATACTGGCGTTGTGGGAAGGCTCTGAGCACAAACCCGGAGTCTTCTCCCCTTCAGAGCTGGGCGCAGGACAGTCTTACACTTGGACATTTATGGAGGTGGTGAGCAATAGGATGCTATGTACCTGACGACTGCCCCAAAACTTGTTTGGGGCATGCAGGTTAAGTGTGGGTTTGAGCTTGAGAAATGGCAAGGTTTACGTCTCAGTTCTGCCACCTACTGGCCTCATCATGCTCTATAAAGGTGCGTGTGCGTGAGTGTTTTTAAATAACACCTGGTAAGAGAATGAGTTGGAATACATTCAAAGAGATGGGGGAATGGTTATTGTGAAAATTATCTATAAAGGATGTTCAATATTACATAAGAAAGGGCCCGGTCCCAAATAGGATATCAGAATCGTAGGCTTTGGTTTTCATGAGTAAGGCACAATCATGTAGATGATGCACAAGCCCTTAGAACCATGTCTCTGGTGCTGACATGGAGGGAGGGGCACGGTACTGCAGAGATGGTTGGTAAGGACAGTGGGTAGTGTTCGACCTAGGGAAGATGTGAGGGCAGGGTTTCAATTGCCACCGTGGTAGAGTATAACTTCAAGTATTCGGGAGAGGAAGGATTGGGTCCCACAGTTTGTGAGCAGAAACCAATGGATGGGCAGAGAACTCACCCCTAGGCCATGCTGACCTGAATCCAGCAAAACCTGTGGAAAGGGCTCCAGTGGGCTCGTGGCAGGGAGGGACTTGTTGCTGTTCTTAAAGAGAAGGAACTTAGAAACCATGGATGCTATTCCCTGGGAACCAGCTGGTTAGCTCGAATGCTGCCGGGGCAACTGAAACAGGGGCCAGAGTGGGGGGCTGACTAGGGAACCTCCCAGGTCCTCCCCTGTCTCTAATCTCTGCTGTCAAGTTTTCTGGCAGAGATAATCCCTAACCTGCCAATTTCCTCCCAGACCTATTTTAAATGCATGATCCAGGGGAGAGTTTGGAATGACTAAGCTGTAGGACACTGACTGAGCTCCAGCAGAAGTGTACAAGTCTGAAGGGGCGTGAGCCCCTTGTCGCCGCCTTATAGGACAGGCCAGATAAAACTGGCCCTGCGTTTCTCAGACCGTGAATCCTTCCCAGGGTAGAAAGCCTCATCTTTCTTCTGTGGAGCGGCTATGGAATCGCTACAGAAGCTGCTTGCCAGCCTTTTCTTCCACAGTGCCTCTGTGAGCAGGCTGCCACGCCAAAGCTCTCAAGTGGCAGTGTTACATCTCTGGATGATGAACTCTGGCTGCCCTAGAATAAGAAGCCCAAATGAGTTTTCTTCTCCCACCCCCACCGATGGTGCAGAGAGAGCCCAATGGAAGGGTCGTCGAGCATGAAGCCGCCTTGAAGTCCTGGTGCACCCATGAGTTGATTTTCTGATTTTCTCATTTTACAAGCCATCTTTTAATTTATAACGAATTTGGATTTAATAGGAAGAGATACTGAATTCCCAGCTGTTGGAGGTAAATGAGAATACGGTCTGCTGTGTTCACAGTTCACTGGAGAAAACGCGACTTCTCTCTAAAGAATGGGGCCAACTTGCCTTGGAATACTCTCCTGCTGTATTGCTCATAATGAGTTTTCTTTCCAAAAAGATAAGACCCAGTTTGCAAGGTGAGGGGGAAGCTTAACATATCCTGTACCACAGGGCTGCCGCTGTCCAGGTACAGGGACCCCAGCTGACTTACAGACACAAGCTCAACTCCGGATCTAAATTCAGCTGCATGTTAAAGCAGCAGGAGACCTTCATTCCTCTTTCCAATGGGAGCCCTTCTTTTAAAAGCCAGCGCCTGCTCCCCCTCAGCTGGGAGGGTCCGAAGTACAGAGCTGGGGTTCACCAAGCACTCCACCAACTCCAGCTTCCTCTTTTCCTGCAACATCTCCAGAATAGGAGTAAGAGAAATGGAGCCAGGTTTGGGGCCTTTCCCTTTCTTTGCTTGCCTTCTGAATTAAAGGCACATCCACCAGCAAATGATGAGCCGTGATGATATAAACCTGGTGTCCCCAACTGGCTGAGCTTCGGCATCACTTGCGGAGATAATTTTGATGTACCGTATATACTTGAGTATAAACCACGTTTTCCAGCACATTTTTCATGCAGTTTTGTGGTAAAATTAGGTGCCTCGGCTGATATTCGGGTTGGCTTATACTCAAGTATATACAGTAATTGGTATGTTTTAAATTCTCCTTGGGCGATTCTAATAGGTAGCCAGGAATGAAAGCTACAGATGGACTTCAAAGTGATACGGACACTTTCGAAGCCATTGATCTAGTCTTGGTTTAGAAACAAAACCCAAACCACTGTCGGGTTGACCCTTGTAGGGCTTCCACGGCTGCAAATCTTTATGGGAATAGGCAGCCTCACCTGTCTGCCATAGAGCTGCTGGTGGGTTTGAACTGCAGGCTCTGCCATTAGCAGCCCAATGCCGAATCTACAGCGACACCACGCCTCCTTAGTGAACTACGTGCTGCCCTAATAATACTTGTCAAAGAAGCGTGTTGGTGGCAGTTAAATCGACGTAGCCCCTGGAATATGGGGTCTACTAGGAGAGGTTTGAAGGAAGACCCAGGGATTCTGAGAAGTCGGGACGGGAGATGGGACATCGAAGAGGTACCGTTCTTGCGACTGGGACAAGGGCAGGTGTTTGGGACAGGGCAGTCAGGGCTATTTCAGGGACACCGGTTGCTCTGTTGTCAGTGCAGGGAAGGAAGGGAGGGATCGGAAACAGACCACAGGGTCATGCCATGCCTGCCAGGAACTCCACCAGGGTTCTTCAACGACGAACGAGGAGCCCAGGCAAGCGGAGATGACCGAGTTAACACCACGCTGAAGAAAGGGCTAGGTTCTGAGTGGATCTTTAGCCTTTCTGTCCATTTATTTACAAAGCTATCATGAGGATTAAAAGGGTTCATGTATTTAAAGTTGGGGGGGGGTCAGTTCTCCATCGGAAGAACGCCCAGCCTCAGTTACAGAGAGGAGTTCATGGGAAGACGGCGTTTCATCGGGCACAGAGACCTTGGATGGCAGTGAGGAAAGCGCACCATTTGTTGCCTGCAAATATATCCTGAGAGTCGTACTAGCTCTGGTTGTGGATGAGGAAAATGAGGGTCAAAGAGGTGGAGTGCCTTGTTCAAAGCCTCCCAGATGACTGGGGAGCCAGAGTTCCGTAGACACTGAGACAAAAGCTCACTCCACACCCCGCCTCACTCATTGGATTCCCTTTCTGGACATGCAAAGCTATAGGGCAGAATGAGAATGAGGGTCCCTCCCACCCCGGCTAGCCACTGCCATCTAGCAACCTGATAGGGCAGGGTAGAAGTAAGACTGGCGGGTTTCCAAGACTGTAGAGCTTCAGGAACAGCCTCAATTTTATTCTCAGGCTGGTGGATCCCAGCTCCTGGTCTTGTGGTTAGCAACCCAACTTTCAGCATACCATGCCACCAAGTCTCCTTGATGGTTAAATTCGGTGTCTTATGTGGTAAAACAATCTTCCATGGAAAATAAGCAGAATTAAAGGGGGGTGGGGGTGGAGAGGGCCAGCCCAGCCCTTTTTATTTCAAAAACATTTTTTATTTCATATCATTATTTTTATTATTATTGCCATTGAAGGTTTACATTCCATATACTTCAAACTCTGAATTCAATTACCGACTCATCAATCCCTAACCCCCATATCCTATTCCACACCACCACCACCCCTAACCCCCGCGATGTCTTTTCTCTCTTACGGTTTTATATCCTGCTTCACACCCAAGTCTGCAATTGTCAGCCTGCGGGGTCCATTGGTTTGTCTTCCCTTTGGGAACCTCGCTCCTTCGGGAGCCTCCAAAGGCTATTCCTTTTAGCAGGTGAGTCTTTGTCTTAGTGTTTATCCTTATAGTACTAGATTCTACAACAGCTGTCCTTTAGTGACTGACTGAATCTGTTCAGCATTATGTTCTCCAGGTCTATCCGTGCTGTGAGGGGTTTTGTAATTTCCTTACTATCTCCTATGGATGTACAGTATCCCACTGTGTGTAAGTACTAAAGTCTCTGTATCCATGCTTCTACTGATGGGCATTTGGGCTGCTTCCAACTTCTTGCTATTGTGAACAGTGCTGTGATGAGCATGAGTGTGCATCCATCTGTCTGTGTTGTGTCTCATACTTCCTTAGGGTATACACTCAGCAGGTATTGCTGGATTTTACGGAATTTCTATTCTCATTTGTTCAAGGTAGCACCATATTGCTTTCCACAATGGCTGTTTTTATTTACAGATCCAATCCCTCCACACCGCTCCAGAATGTGTTGTTTTCTACTCTGTAGAATTGGACTGTCAGTGTTTGGGTAAGGTAATATCTCATCATTGTATTTGCATTTGGGGGATGACGAGGGATCATGAACATTTTGTCATGTGTCTGTTAGTATTTGAATATCATTTTTGGAGAACTGCATGGTCATGCCTTTTAAGCACTTTCTAATTGTTTTTTTCTTATATATGTGGAATTGCTATATGTGGAATATAGCAAAGTTCCACAGTTTTAGAAATTAGTCCCTCAGGTCATTGCTAAAGATTTTTCCCATTGGATAGGTTCTCCTTTTTAATGGAGTCTTTTAATTTGCATAAGCGCCTTATTTTTAGTAGGTCCCACTCATCTATTTTATCTCCTACTGTGTGTGTGTGTGTGTGTGTGTGTGTTCCTCATTATATTCAATAGCATGTCTATGCAATAAGGCCTGCAAGTTTGTCCTGGTTTTCTCATTGGTGATCTTTATTTGGGGCTTTGATCCATCCTCAGTTCAATTTTCTACATGGAGTGAGGTATGGGTTTGCAGGTTGTTATTTAATGTGGCACTTCTTCTAGTCAAAGTCTCTGTACTACCCACCAAATGACCTTTTCCTACCTGGGGTTGGGTAAGTAGAAGTAGAGGTTGGGGGTGGGTGCTGGAAACACTGGTAAGATTCACCAGTAACTGATAATGTTAGGTAGCTTAGCCTAGGGAATTGGGAAGTCCATTACGCATGCCCAGGAGAGCCAGCAAAAGACAAAAGCTGGATTTTCCCGCTGGTGGGCTTGGATGGGCGTTACACCTGGAGCAGCCCACCTGGGCCGGGTGATTGCAATTCAGCCAATGGGATCGACCTGGGGTCTTTCACCACACCTCCCCCGGAAACCCTTAAAAGGCAGGGACCTGAAGGGAGAGGGGCTCTTGGTCTCTTGGTCTTGTCTTGCCTTGCCTTGACTTGCTTGGTGGTCTGGTTGTCTTTGTGGGAGGAGAGAGATCCTCGCGTGACCTGGAGCAGTCTCTGCCAGGCCGCATGGTCAAAGAAATCCTATGGGTGCCGCGTAAAACCTGATGCTTCTTTGAACTTTCATTAAATTCACTTGGATCACGAGCCCGGCTTCGGCGTGAAATCTTTCTTGCGTGGAGCCAAGGACCGAGGCTGAGATTTAGGCCGGAGAGAGAAACCTAACAGTAACAGGATTCATTGAGATTGCATCTTGTCAGGTACAAAATGAGCCCTCTGAGAAGCAGGAAGGGGGATTTCAGTACCAGCAAAGGTCCTTCATAACCCGTGTCTGTGATGGAATGGTATTGCAGTTTGAAAGGTAAGACATTTGGGATATATTTAACCTCCACCTTCTTAGAACTATTCTTGTGTTAATTTCCATGAAGGAAATGGTTACTTCAGGATCCTTTTCCATTCTTCTGCAGATGGAGATCCAATTTTGCTTTACCTTTGTTAAAGAGACTCTTTCCCATTTAATGTATTTTTAGTCCTTTGTGGAAGATCAGCTGTCCCTAGATAGGGACATTTATTTCTGGGTTTTCCATCTTGTCCCATTGGTCTCTATACCTATCATTGTACCAGCACCAGGCTGTTTTGACCATAGTGGCTCTCTAATAGGTTTTGAGGTCCTGTATTGAGAAGTCTATTTTGTTCTTCGTAAATTCTTTGTTTATTCTAAGTCTCTTCCATCTCCAATTAGTAATTCATTTTTATGTTTCTTTATAAAAATGAAGTTGAAATCTGGATTGGAATTTTTTTTGGATTTATAGATTGCTTTGGGTAGTACTGAACTAATATTTTCATGTTGTTAAACTTTCCTATCCATGAACATGGGATATTCTTCCATTTGTGTAGGTCTCTTTTGGTTTCTTGTAATAGTGTTCAGTGGTTTTCTTTGTACAAGTCTTTTGTTTCTATGGTTAGGTTTATTTCTAAGTTCATTTTTGTACATGGGGTCAGGTGTGGGTTTTCTGAGGCTGTGACTTATTTAATGTGCTTCTTCTAGCCAAAGTCTGCAATTCCCACCAAATGGCCTTTTACTACCTGGATGTAGGTAACTAGGTAGGGAAGGCTGATAAGATTCACCCATGAGTAACTGGTAACAGGATACATTGTGATTGCATTCTGCTGGGTATAAAATGAGCCTAAGTAATTAATCGTTTATTGCCAATTGTAAATGGTATTGTTTTATTGATGTCTTTTCCAGAGCTTGAATCATTTGTATACAAGAGTCTGCCCGATTTTTGCATGTTAATCTTATATCCTGTCATGTTGCTGACTCAATTGTTTCCAGCAATATTTTTTGCTGAGTTTTTAGGGGTTTTCTACATATAAAGCCATATCTCTGAAAATAGTGAGAGTCTCACTTCTTCTCTGCCCAACTGTAGTCCATTGATTTCTCTTTGTCGTCTAAAGGTTTGGCTAAGACTTCCAGCACAATGTCAAATAAAGGCGGCGGTACTGGGCACCCTAGTCTGCTTCCCGTTAATGGGAGAAACACTTTCAGTTTTTCTCCTTTGAGCAAGATGTTAGCTGTTGTTTTTTCATATGTGGTCTTTATTGTGGTCCAGGGAGTTCCCTATTTAGTTGAATGCTTTTATCAGGAATGTGTGTTGGTTATTGTCAAATGCCTTGTCTGTGATGACTGATAAGATCATGTGGTTTTTATTTTTATTGTGGTGGATTGCATTGGTTGTTTTTCTAATGTTGAGCCATCTTTGTGTACCTGGTTGAAGCCCACTTGGTCATGGTGCATTTTTTTCATTTTTAAAATTTATCGACCAGGATATTTTTGAATATTTCTGCATCTATCTTCATGAGAGATGTTGTACTTTTCTCTCTTTGGGATGTATTTGCTTGGTTTTGGTATCAGGATTTTGCTTGCTTCATAAAATGCGAATGGGAATTTACTGCCCTTTTCTATATTTTGGAATAGTCTCTGTAAAATTGGTATCAATTCTTCTCTGAATACTGGGTATAATTCTCCAGTGACGCAATACGATCCTGAACTCTTTGGTTGGGAATTTTTTTTTCATTATCAATTTTATTTTTAATTTGTTGGGAAGTTTTTAATGACCTGTTCTATTTCTTTTTTGTTATGGGTCTTTTGAAGCTTCTCTATATCAGTCTGGGTCAATTTGGGTGGATAGTGTGATGATCAAAATTTTCCATTTCTTCTGGGTTTCCACACTTGTTGGAGTAGTCTTTTGTAGTAGTGTTACTCTCTTTATTTTATTTGGTTCCATCATGATGTCACCATTTTCATCTATAATTAACATATTTATAACTTCTTTTCTTTTGCTATGTCTGCAAGTGGTTTGTCACTTTTGTTAATCCTTTTAATGAATGAACTTTGAAAGAATGAATTTTTAATTTTCCCCCTGTTTTCCAGTGCATTTATTTTTTGTTACTCTTGTTCAAGAGCTTTTGTTACTCTTGTTCAAGTTGTTGAAGATGTTGGGTTAAGGTGTTGCTTTTGTTCCATTTTTTTTCATATATGTAATTACTATGAATTGTCCTCTGATGACTAACCTCATGGTTCCCCAAATGTTTGGGTATCTAGTGTTTTCATTCTCATTTTTCTCAAGGAAATAACATTTTTTCTCATCCCTTGTGTTGTTCCCTATGTATTTTGTTATTATTATTTGGCCTTTATTTGTTCAATTATTTATTTCTACTTTTACAGTGTGGTCTGACAAAATGGGTTGTAAAATTTTAATATTTTAAAATGTATTAAGGCTTGCTTTGTGGCCTAACATGTGATAGTTAGGTTTATTAGGCCAACCTGGCCAATGGGAACATGTAGGCTTAATCAGATCACATTTTGACCGGAGGACAAAGAGATAAATGGCTCTGCAAGTCCTGCCGCCCCTGCCCCCCCATCACTGCTATCTGATTGGACAAGCGTGCTGCTGCTTTAGCTAGTTCTTTGCCTCAACCTGTGAGCTACACTAACTATGGGCCAAGCCAACCCATGGATCGTGTTTCTAGAGCTTGAGGCTCCTTCGAGACCTGCTTGGCCACGCTGCTGGTGTGTACATCACTTGAGCTTGAGGCTGGTGGATCCTGTCCCCTTGCATTGCTTGAATTCAATATTCCATCCAGGCCTGCTTCACTAAGCTCCTGAGCTATGGACTATTGCTGACCCACCCTGCTGTTTGCTGCCTATGGACAGACTCTGCCTGTCTTGCCCAAAGGAGGCCTCTGCTTTCTGCTTCCTTGACCTTGGACCCAGCAGTCCATGTGAGTTGAAGGACTTTCAGTATATTAACTGTTCCACGAAAGTGAGTTGAATGAACCCTCTGTACTACTACATGGACTAATTAGCTGCTATATTCCTTCTAGCGTGTGTGACATACACACACACACACATATAACCATAAGTGTCCTGGTTTTGTTTCTATAGAGAACCCTGCCTAACACATATGTGGGAAATGTTCTCTGTGCACTGGAAAACAATGTATGCTCTCATGTTTGGGGTGGAATGTTCTTTATTTGTCTAGGTTGTTAGCTAATTGCTTCGTTTTTCTGTGTCTTTGAGTTTCTCTCCTGATAGAATTGTCTTTACTCAAGAGTGGTATACTGAAATCCCCTAGTATTATGATACTTTAACACTTTGTGTGATTAATGTTATTTTGAGAGTCTTTCATTGGGAGTGTATATATTTAATATAATTATGTCTTAGCTGTTTAACTATGTAGTGTCCTTTCTGTATCTCATGTATTTTTTTTGTCTTTGATGTCTATTTTATTGAAGATTAATATTGTCACTCCTGATGTGGTGCAAAAAGCTGATGGTGCCTGGCTATCAAAAGATATAGCATCTGGGGTTTTAAAGGCTTGAAGATAAAACAAGCAACCATCTAACTGAGAAGCAACAAAGCCCACATGGAAGAAGCACACCAGCCTGTGTGATCATGAGGTGTTAATGGGATCAGGTATCAGGCATCAAAGGCCCAGAACAAAAAATTATATCAATGTGAATCATGAGGAGGGCGGAGTAGAGACCCAAAGCCCATCTGTAGACAGTTGGACATCACCTCTCAGAAGGGTCACAAGGAAGAGATGAGCCAGTGAAGGTATAGTATAGTACCAAGGAAACATACAACTTTCCTCTAGTTCTTTAATGCTTCCCCCACCCCCACTGCCATTACCCGTTTTACCTTACAAATCTGGCTAGACTGGCGCATATACAGGGGTACAGATAAGAGCTGAAAAAACACAGGGAATCCAGGACAAGTAAACCCCCTGAGGACCAATAACGAGTGGCGATACCAGAAGGGGAAGGGGAAGGTAGGGGGAGAAAGGGAGAACCAATCATAATGATCGGCATATAACATCCTCCCAGGGGGACGGACAACAGAAAAGTGGGTGAAAGGAGACAGTGGTTGGTTGGTGTAGACCAGGAATCCTCAAACTACAGCCTGCGGGCCACATGCGGCCCACCGAGGACATTTATCTGGCCCTCCGGGTGTTTTGGGCCCATTTGTTTTTTTACTTCAAAATAAGATATGTGCAGTATGCATAGGAATTTGTTTATAGTTTTTTTTTCAAAACTATAGTCTGGCCCACCAAGGGGTCTGAGGGACAGTGAACTGGCCCCCTGTTTAAAAAGTGTGAGGAGCCCTGGGGTAGATTGTAAGACATGAAGAAAACAGTCATTTATAAATTTATAAATTATGAAGGGTTCATGGGGGAGGGTGGGGGTAGGGGGTGAAATGAGCTGATACCAAGGGCTCAAGTAGAAAGATTGTGTTGAAAATGATGATGTATTTGACACAATGGATGGATTGTGATAAGAGCTATAAGAGTCCTCCAATAAAATGATTAATATATATGTGTGTGTATATATATATTCCACTCCTGATTTTTTTTACTTGCTTTTAGCTTGATAAAAAATTTCTCCATCCTTGATTTTCAGTCTGTTTTTGTCTTTGTGTCTCTTGTGGGCAACATAATGGTGGGTTTTGTGTCCTAATCCAGTCTGCTACTCTGTCTTTTGACTGATTCATTTGACCCATTGACATTGTGTCATTATTGAGACGTGCAGGTTTGCGGCTGTCATTTTACTCTGTGTGGGTTTCTTGTTGTTGCTGCTGATTTGGTTTCATTGGTCCCTTTGTTCTTCCTGTGTGTGTCGTTTGACTACTATTTTTATTGTGTTGATTTCCAGAGGTTGTCCTGTATGTTGCTCTCAGGTTCACCTGCAGTCTTAGTTTATTCTCCGTTCAAAGTGTTCTCATTAGTATTTTTTGTAATGCTGGTCTTGCTTTTACAAATTAATTTATCTTGTCTGGAAATAACATGCCTCATATTTGAAAGCCTCCATGCAAATTAGCTGCTTATTTTCAATGGGAAAGTTTTCACAACCAAACAGACAACATATAAATACTAACATAAATAAGAACGTTCATTTATTTATGCAATTAGTATGAATCTGGCGTAAACTCTTGTATCCTTTTCTTTTATTCATGTTTATAAATAGAAACTGCTCAAACCTTGAATGCTTAGTGTCCCATAAAGCCAGGACACGGGACTGTTTTAACGGAGGAATCCCTCCTAATTAGTCTTGTGAACTGGTGGATGGGAGTGTGGAAACCTAAAATTCACTGTTGTTTTTGAGAAAGTCATTTCAGCCCTCTGTGCTGGTTTCCTAATTGATAAAGGCAAATTTCTAAGGCCTAACCAGTGTGAGAGTCACTGTAATTTGACTACTTCTGGAGGGAATACTTCAATATGTGGACTATGTTCTCTCAGAATACTGCCTACTTGGTTTTCAATTGCCTGAAATGATGATGCTGGGCTGGAAGGTTTGAGACCACCCGAGCTGGCACACTCCTGCTTCCTGAGAGTGACATGATCAATGCCATATGCACAGAAGGTACCATCAAAATTCTGAAAGGACCTTCTCAGCCTTGCGGGCATATCTCTGGAGAAATATTACCAAATATGGGAAACATTTCCCCCTTTCCCACTGCCTTTCAGAGGCCTGTGCACGTGACTCCCAAATTCTAGGTGTTGCTGAAGGTTTGGCAAGCAACTCAAAAGTCAGGGGTGAATGATACACTGATGAGCCTCCTACAAAGATGTGTGTGTGTGTGCGTGTGTGTTTGGCTGCAGAGCTCTGTACCTCCACCTCCTCTGATCTAATCTATAGGACTAGGAATGAAGTGAATCCAATGATGATGCTGGTGCTGGCAGACTGTCAGGCGACATGATACTCTTGGGTTGAGGGCTGGCCCAATCAGCTCTGCGTGTGGCAGTAGTGGGCAGGGGAACTGGGGAACACGTACACCAGGTTGCCCCTCCCAGGCTCAGTGTGCTCCGTAGGAAAAGACTTACAGTGAGCCTGGTCACCTTCCATCCAGTTACTTTGACGTAGCAAAATAACTCCATCCAGGTAGACTTTTCTTGAATATGTCAAGAATTTGAGGAGGCCTGGAGGCACAGTAGTCAGCTTTGGACTTCTATAAAAGAGTTGCAATTCGAACTGACTAGCTGCTCCGTGGGACAAAGACAAGGTAGGAGTCGGTGCCTTAAAGGTGACAGCGGAGAAAGCTGATGGAGCTGCTCTGCTCTGTCCTGGGGGGCCGTGAGTCCCAATCAGGTGGATAGCAGTGGGCTTTATTAAAAATGTGTTCCCCATAACAAAGAGTGGGGAAGACTGTGTGCTGGCTCTGCTAACCCACACCGCTGGCTGGAGGCTTGGGCAGAAAGGAAAACTTGTCAAATTGAATATCTGGGCAAGTTATGCTAAGTGGCCCTGATTCGAGTGAGCACGACTCTCGTGTGTTTGTATTGTCCCGACTGTGGTCAGAACTGGGTCTGGAGCCCTGCCTGGTGCATACTCATTTATACCACAGTGCTAGCGAGGAGCGTGAGACCAATGGGCCTCGCTCGCTCTCATCACCTCGTGTAATGCTTGACAACTGTACAATACGTGACAGACCTTCGTTGACAGATGACAGACGAGGGTTCGCAGAGGTTGAAGAACTGGAACAAGGTCCCACGACTGAGAGTTGAACCTGTCCCAGCGCCCCTCATCTTCCATGGCTGCCCTGGCCATTTATTGCTCCATGGCTCTCTCTTCCTAAGGCAATCCATCCTACTGCTGCCCACTGCACCCCACCCCGGCCCAGCGTGAATTTTCTGAACTGCCACTTAGGTACATTATTAATTGAATTCTATTTAGAAAAAGCAGTTAAAGGATTCTCCTCTAATCAGTAAGCAAGCATGTTAAGCAGTCACTATAAGAAAGATAAACAAATTTTAAATGGAAGCATGCTCACAATTTACATACAGCTTTATTTGCAATTTGCTGGAATCACTTGGAACAATCCGTGGGCATATATGTTGCTTTTGGGAAGAGCATTTGGCTCTGGCTTTTCTTCTCCCCAGGGAGACTGGCGCCTGTGCCCACCGCGAGCAAGCTCACACCCAGTGCTGTCCTGCGCTCAGAGCCGTGCTGAAAGTTCTCAGAGCCCGATGTGTCCCCCTCACAGCCAAAAGGAGTGACCCGGCTTCAGCTTCGTGGCCGGCCTCCCACAGGTGTCTGCTCAGCTCCTCTGCGTCCCAGCGCCCTTGCTGCAGGCTGGCCAGGAGGTGGTCAATGATACGGGGATAAAAGGGAGTCGCGAGACACTTCACCAACAGCTTGGCATCCAGGAGTAGGGAAAGAAGTTCTGGGTCACAATTGGAATCATCCACCTGTAAGAAATCCGACACAAAACATGAGTGGCCTTTGGTTAGTCCTTCCCCTCGGACCCGCTGCGCTTAGTTGGTTCGTTACGCGCTGTTCTCGCTTTCTGCTTGCATCGTGAATACCCTTTCCTGGGTTTGACATCCTGGTCCAAAGGCACATACAAGACAGGCGCATCTCTGAGAACTTACAGACACGGGATGATGGGCAGTTTCCTTTACACAAGACAGTCATGTCTCTTGAATCATTGCGACAGCTCCCACATTTAGAGGCGCACCCCTATAGCTCCCTGCTTTAGAATCTGTTCCACACTCTCATCAGCAATGGAGCCAACACATATCCAAGCCTCGAGCGTCTCCTTCACACTGGAGGCCACAAACCTGCTTTAAGCAGGGTCTTGGTCACTGTGAATAACTTTAGTTGGATGAACCTCACATAATGTAACATTTCAGAGCCAATGAACTGGTGTCGAGATCACCAATCTCACTGGGTGTGCTCTCCCGGCAAAGGGGCCACGGGCAAGACGGTCAGCTGTGTCTGCTGGCCTGGAGCAGGAACGAGGGCAACCGTGGCGGCCTCCTCACAGCCTGCTGAGCCGGTGAAATCCACGTGCGCATCGGCTCCAGGGCCATCTTCTCAGCGACACGTTCTATCACAGATGACTCCTGCTTCCGTACTGCAAAGAGATGCCCTCCACACTCTTCCTCATGCTGTGTCACAGCGCTGCCTGTCTCCTGTGCCTGACTGCGCGGCTCTGCGGGCTCAGAGGTTTGCCATCGCTCTACTTCAGCATCCAGCTGCGTCAGCACTGGCTGAAGGCGTCTATGTCATTAAAGGTGTCACATCTGTACAAATGGGGCCAGTACATAAGGGCCCTGTCTCTACAGAGTATCCAACCAGGGATGTCCTAGGACGGCAGGGTGTCTGTCACTGCCAACGCTCAGCGTCTTTTCTTTGGCCCCTAAACAGGAGCATGTATACCCACAGCTCACCTTTAACTCTGGAAGACAAGTAGGTTGAACTCAAGTTAGTGTTTTTGCTTTGTTTTTCAGTCTAGGCAGAAAGGAAGCCAATGAACTAGTTTTTCTGCTAAAAGGGGCCCAAGAGCTTTTAATCTCCCAATGGATTGGGTTGGGGCAAGGGCTGCTTATGCTTCCTGCATGTCTTTCTCTCCATGTCTCTTCTGCCCCGTAGCAAGTCTGCAAGCCTCACGGAGAACCTGCCTGTATTACAATCGTGCACACAAGTGACTGAGTACCTCTCCCATGCCCAGTCCTAACTGGGTGCTTTGTCTCTGTGTCTTACACATCCCCAGAATATAGTTATGAACCTCGTGTTATGAATAAAGAAACTGAGATTCATTGCGGTCAAAGTCTCGTGTCCATGGAGTGTAGCTGCTAAGTGGTGGCTAGACGAGAGCCCACAGCGCTCTGGGTGGCTTGCTAGCTTCCTCCCAAGCAGAGTCTGTGTCTGTTTCCTTGCTTCCGCGGGCCCTCTGCTCTGAACAGCGCTGACCGCATGCTAGCAACACGGTCACATTTGTGGACTGAAGACCTGAATGAAGGACTCTCACAAAAGCCATAATTCTCTCCCTGTGCCTTTCCGCCTGCACCCAGGGCCAGGACGTGCGCCTAGACACACGCTGGTCTGGATCTTTGTAAGGTGAGAAAGAAAGAGCTAGGCAGACTTCACAGCTGTCATGTGTAAGGAAACGACCACGGGTCCATTTTTCGCTGCATGTCTGTGGCAGACGACAAGAATGTTAAGAGGTGGACTTTAGCATAACCTAGTCTAAGATGTGCACGTTAGAGAAAGGAGCCTGCGGGTCAGAGAAGACAGGTGCACAAGGTCACAGAGCGCCACCTGCTCTCCGTGGGGCAAGGCTACACCGAGGCTCACTTCCCGGCCCGTACTGGTCCCCGGGGGGTGGAGTGTTTTCAGGCCCTTCGGCGTTATCTCCACACCAGGGAGTTGCTAGGTTAGTTTGTGAAGCTCCAATTTGTCTTCATTTTTCTTGTTTTTGACTAACATCTAACTCCAGGCACTCAAAATCTGGTACTATCTGCCACGGCAACCTGGAACTGTCATGCCGCCCATTACTCATTCTAACCGCCGTTATTTCTCTCTGGAAAGTAACAAGAAAAAGTGGGAAGAGTTTGTCAAAAAGACATCCCCTTGGTCACGGTAAGAAAAATGCTCGGCAGTTCTTCCTCTCCACTGACTGTCCACAAGCAAGCTTGCAGAGCAGCCGAGACACAAACCCATCTGTCGCCTTCCCTTCCTCCTAAGATACACACAGTTAAGATGTTTACGTAATTTCATCCTTAGAATTTCTAAGGTTAACAAAAACAGTCTACTGAGTAGATATATCAAGTTATTTAGTGTTGAATGCTAAAAATATTTCAGTTGCTTTTAACTATTATTGAAATTCTAAAACAAATGAGCATCTATGCACACAATTTCTTCCTTATTTAAATTAGGTTCTTAGGGTAAGCTACTAAAAGAAGTATTGCTGGGCCCGTGTACCTGGGACTTCTTGGTTCTGCAGAAGGATGCACAAGATAAGTTCAAAAGTTCATCAGTTATGGAAGCCCTGTTGGCATGGTGGTTTATGCGTTGAGCTGCTAGCCACAGTTCAACGGTTCAAATCCACCAGCTGCTCCACGGAAGAAAGCTAAGGCTGTCTGGTTCTTAAAGATTATCAGACTTGGAAACCCAAAGGAACAGTTCTACTCTGTCCTACAGAGCCACGATGTGTCACACTTGACTTGATGGCAGTGGGTTTTGGTTTTTGTATCAGCTTACATGATGACATGGATGTAAGAATATAAAGATGTCAGTTTAACTATAAAAATCTTAGCTTTGGGTATTATTAAAAATAATTTGCCAATCCAGAAGATGTGTAATTAGTATTTCAATGCTGCTTTAATTTTAATTGCACTTATTTATGGATACTTTTACATGTTTCTTATTTTTCTTCTGTGTGAGAAAAATCATATTCATTGCTTTTCACTAGAGTTGTGACATTTTTCTTTCACATATGAGAGAGCTATTTGCACTTTATATATATATATATATATATATATATATATATATATATATATATATATATATATATATACTCTTATTTTAGTTGTAATAAATATTCTGATTTGTCCTTTGCAATACTGCTTTGGAAATTTTTGTTGTACAGAAGTTTTACATTGTTACACTGTCAAACCTGTGGCTCCGTTCAATTATGAACTGTTCTACTGCTTCAAACCGGGAAAATTATCACTGCTCTTGTTAGATGCTCATGTCCTGGAAGAAGAACAGGCAGGGCAACATAGCAACCTAGTACAATAGATCCTAACACTGCCTGGGCTGACGCCACTCTCACAAGAGGTATGTTTGGGTGCATCGATGCAGCCACTGTGTTGATCCATCTTGTCCAAGGTCGTCTTCTTTTTCACTGGGTTCTATCTTACTAAGCATGCTATTCTCTGGAGACTGGTCGCTCTTGACGACATGTCCAAAGTACATGAGATGAAGCTTACCCGTCACTGCCTCTAAGAAGCATTCCAACTGGACTCATTCCAAGGCAGATCTGTGTGTTCTTTTGGCGGTCTATGGTACTCTGAGGATTCTTTGCCAGCACCACCATTCAAATGGATTGAGTCTCCTTCGGTCTTTCATAATCAGTGTCCAACTTCAGCCCCATATGAGGCGATTGCCAACACTAGGGCTTGGGTCACATGCTCTTTCTTCCCAGGAGCAACAGCCTTGCTTTTCAATATTTAGCGCTCTTGCAGGGCACATGTAGTCAATGCTATGCACTCTGGCTTCTTGACGCGGTTTCCGGGAACACTGATTGTGGTTCCAAGCAAGAAGAAAATCTTGGACAACTTCAATCTCTTCTCCATTCATCAAGATATTACCTATTGGTCCAGTTGTGAGAATTTGGTTTTTGTGTTTTTTTACACTGAACTGTATTCCAAATCGAAGTCTGCAATTCTTGATCTTCAAAAGCAAATGTATCAAGTCCTCCTCACTTTCAACAAACACGGCTGCATCATCTGCAATGTTGCAGGTTGTTAAGAAGCATTCCTCTAATCCAGATGCTGCACTCTTTGTAGAATCCAGCTTCTCTGATGATTTGTTCACACACAGGCTGAATGAGTGTGGGGAGAGGACAAAATCCTGATTTTATTTTAATCATTTTATCGGGGACTTATACAGCTCTTATCCCAATCCATACAAACATCCATTGTGTCAATCACATTTGTACATTTGTTGCCATCGTCATTTTCAAAACGCTTTCTTTCTACTTGAGCCCTTGGTATCTGCTCATTATTTTTTACTCCCTCCCTCACCCTTGATAATTAATAGTTATTATTTTTTCATGTCTTACACTGACCAATGTCTCCCTTCACCCACTGTTCTATTGTCCGTCCCCCAGGGAGGGGGTTACATGTCAATCGTGATCAGTTCCCCCTTTCTCCTCGCACCTTCCCCCTACCCTCCTGGCATTGCAACCCCCATTATTGGTCCTGAGGGGTTTAACTGTCCTATTGTCCGTGTTTCCAGCTCTTATCTGTACCAGTGTACATGTTCTGGTCTAGTCAGATTTGTAAGGTACAATTGGGGTCATGATAATAGTGGGTAGAAAGCACTAAAGAACTAGAGGAAAGTTGTATGTTTCATCATTGCTACATTGCACCAACTGGCTCATCTTCTCCCTACAACCCTTCTGTAAGGGGATGTCCAGTTGCCTACAGATGGGCTTTGGGTCTCCACTCTGCACTCCCCCTCATTTCCAATGATATGATTTTTTGTTCTGGGTCTTTGATGCCTGATATCTGGTCCTATCGACACCTCGGGATCACACAGGCCTAGCCTGATTTTAAGCCATGCAGATTTCCCTTCTTTTGTTTGCACAGCCCCCCTTGACCCAGTACAAATTCCACAGGAGCACGATGAAGCCTTCTAGAACTTCCATTCCTCCCGAACCTATCCGTAATTTGCTATGATCCACAAAGCCAAATGCCTTGGTATGGTCAATAAAATACAAAACAACGTATTTCTTGTGTTCTCTGCTTTGAGCAAAGGCCCCTCTGTCCCATATCCTCTCATGATCCATCCTGAACCTCTGGCAAGCTCCCTGCTGCGACCACTATTGGACGATCTTCAGAAAAATTTTACTTCTTTGTGATATTAATGATATTGTTCTATGATCTGCGCATTCTATTGGGTCATCTTTCTTTGGTATGGGTGCAAGTATGGAGCTCTTCCCAATTTCTACCAAGTTTCCTGGCACAGACAAGTAGTGGCTTCCAGTGCTTCATCAGCTTGCCGAAACATTTTGCTATGTAATCCATCAATTCATGGAGTCTTGTTTTTGGTAATACATTTAGTGCAGCTTGAACTTCTTCCTTCAGCACCACTGATTCTTGCTACCTCTTGAAATGGTGAAATGTCGACTACTGTACATACTCGTGTGTAAGCCGAGTTTTTTCAGCACAAAAAATGTGCTGAAAAACTGGGGTTCGCTTATACACGGGTCAGTGGTACCTCAGCGAGGTGTAACATCTCACAGGTGACTGGCGTTCCTCTGCTGTTCATTCAAAGCCCCGCTGACACTGCAGGGCTTTGAATGTTTGTTTACTCACATCTAACCAATCAGAGCCATTCTATGACATGGATGGCTCCAATACCCATTTCATCCAATACCAATATTTCTGACACTTCACAGAAGCACCCATAGGAATTCACTTATGCCGGCAGCTGAACTGGTAAGGATGTGTCGGTGGCTGCACTCCATCTCTCCCCTCTGGTCTCTGTCTTAATTCACATCCTGCATTTCCCAGCCTAGGCTTATACTCGAGTCAATCAGTTTTTCTGGTTTTCCAGGTAATAAATTAGGTACCTCAGCTTATAGTCGGGTCGGCTTATATTCGAGTATATACGGTAATTCTTTTTAGCACAGCCACTTTGTGTGTTGTTTCCATCTACTTTTGATGCTTCCTGCATCATTTAATAGTTTTCCCAGAGAGTCTTTCAATATTGCTTGCAACTCAAGACTTTAATTTTTTTAGTTCACCAGTTTTAGATACGCTGTAACTGTTCTTCCTATTTGATGCTTTAACTCTAGATCTTCGCCCATTTCCCTATACTTTACTTTGTCTTCTTGAGCTACCATTCAACATTTTATTTTCAGCCCTTTCGTTTATCATTGCTTCCTTTTGCATTAGCTACTCTACGATTAAGAGCAAGTTCCAGAATTTCTTCTGACATTCCCTGTGCTTGAAATACAGGTGGGGTATAACCACTGCCATACTTTGTCTCTGGTGACCTTTCCATTTATTTTTTTCAGCTTCAACCTGAACTTACATATAACTTGATGATCGGATCCACAGTTGGCCGCAGGGCTGGTTTAGCTGCTGATATTGCGCTTCTACACCATCTCTTCCCCCCAAACAAACTCACTGCCATCAAGTCAATTCCGACTCATCGCCACCCTCGAAGGTAGGCTGGGGCTGCCTCTGTGAGTTCCCCAGATTACAAAGCCTGACCTTTCTCCCTCAGAGGAGCTGGTGGTTCGTATTGCTGACCTCATGGCTAGCGGCCCAACGTGTACCTACTGCGCCACCGGAGCTCCAGCCTCTTCACCCATTTGTAGTCCATTTGATTTCTGTGTCTTCCATCTGGAGAACTCCATGCATACAGTTCCTTTGTTTGTTGCAAATAGGTATTAACTATGAAAAAAGTCATTGATCTCACAAGATTCTATCATGAGATCTCAGTGATGCTTCTACTACCAAGGCCATATTTTCCAACTGCTGTTCATTCTTTTTTTTGTTTGTAATTTATTTTTTTCTGCTGTTCATTCGTGTTTTCAACTTTTGCATTCCAATTGCTAATACTTATTAATGAATCTTGATTGCATGTTTGATCAATTTCCAACTGAAGATATTGGTAGAATTCTTTAATTTCTACATCACTTAACATTAATGCTTGGTGCATACATTTGAATAATAGTTGTATTGACTTGATTTCCCTGTATGTGGATACATATTCTATTACAGATAGCATTGCATTTCAAAGTCGACCTTGAGATGTCCTTCTGGATCATGGTCAAGTCATTCTTCTTGAGTCTCTCATTCCTTGCCAAATAAATAATTTGATTTCCTTGTTCAAAATGGCCCAAACCTACCCATTTCATCCAATACCAATATTTCTGACAACTTCCAATTGTCCCTAGATCAGTGGTTCTCAACCCTTTAATACAGTTCCTCATGTGTATTGAACCCCAACCATAACATTGTTTTCGTTGCTACTGCATCACTGTCATGCTGCTCCTGTGATGATTCCGGAAACCCCTGTGAAGGGCCATTTGACCGTTGCCCGATTCATACTTCATACAAGCTCCGAGTAGTAACTGGTGCTTGCAGCTGTCTCTTCATTTTGCACTGTGCCCATCAGCAAATGGAAGTCTCGAAGGCTTTCTTTCCACAAACTGTACTCCCTCCGTGTCGGGATGGTCGACGCTACTTTCAGAAGGCAGCTCTTCCTCAGCATCCTTTGAGGAGCTTCTGCACTGAGAGGCTGGCTCATCTCGGTCACCATCTCCGACAATGTTCTGCTTCTTGGTGAGGATTTCAGTGCCTGACAATGTTTCGATGCTGCCCATCAGGTTTCCATTGTCTGACTCCTCTAAAGCAGACAGTCTGTTCTTAGTCTGGAAACTGCTGACCCGTGTTCAACTGGGGCGACCCTGCTGGCATTGGAAATACCAGTGACACAGCTTCCAGCGTCCCAGCCACACACAGGCCTGTCAGCTTGTCACACCACCGTGGCAAGTGGGTTATAGTCCCTCTTACGTGCTCAGAAGTCTTCTTTTTCTGACTTTACAAATAAATGCATTACTCACCAGGAATTTACTTTGCTATATGATCTGTGGAAAGTCACTTGCCCCTGAGAGTGGGCTGGTAGTTTAAGAGCTTGAGAAAGTGAACAAATAGATTGTCATTTTGGGACTCAAATGTCTTCCATAAATGAGACAAGTCCAGGCAGATGAGTTGGTTCTGTTTTCCGCATCAATTGCGTCGAGTGGCCCGAGCAGCATTCTGGTGCTGTGGAAAGATGACTAGGCCCGAGGCGGTTCCAGCCCATGCTCCTTTGCCACAGAGCCGCGTCCTTGGTGAGGACACACCCCGTGCCTGCTTCCCCACACCCTGTCTGTAAGGGACGACGGGAAGCTGTGCGCTCATATGTTCAAGTTAAGCTCAGAGTTGAAATTATTAGTCAAACAAATTGAAAAAACAAGATTCTCTAGACGGGAAGGAGTTTACACATAAAGTAAGGGAGAAATCTGCCTTGTCCTTCAATGTTTTCTTTCTTTTTTTTCAGCAATTAATTTTGGAGGATAAATGAAACTTCAGATCTTGTGAAAGAAATCTATTAAAACACAAAGCACTACTATCTTCTAACCCATTACAATGTTATCTACTTAATTCCTGTTTCAACAATAGGTAATGAACCTTCTCTAAATTAAAATCTTTGATTTTATGGATCTATGCCAAGCTAAGAGTAATTACAGTAATGGGGTAAGCTAAAATTCTACTAGCAAAATACATGCAAGGCCTTATTCCAATTACTGTAAAGAAGACTATTTAATTTTATTCCACTGCTTACTTTTAAAGAGGATATTTGTCATATATATATAAACATCGTGTGGGGAGGGAATAAGGAGAAAGGGGAAACCCATCACAACGTTGGATTTATAGCCCCCCTCTGGGGTGTAGGGCAAAAATCAGAAAGGTGGGTGAAGGTAGGCCACAGACAGTGTAAGACATGAAATAACAACAATAATATGTAATTGATCAAGGATTCACGAGGGTGGGAAGGTGGGGGAGGGAAGGGAAAATAGGGGAGCTGATAGCAAGGGTTCATGTTGAAGGAAGTTGTTTTGGAAATGTTGACGGTGCATATGTACAAATGTACTTAATACTATTTCAATGGTGGATTGTTATAGGATTTTTAAGAGCCCCCGCCCCCAGTAAAATGACTAATTAAAAAAATAACTACAAGGGCAAAAAAATAAATAAAAAGGACATCACCAATGTGTAATTGAAATAATAAAACTGCCTAAAGATCGTTTCCCCGCCCTTCTAGTCTAGAGATTCCTTCGACAAGAAGAGCAGCCACAGTCCGGGGCTGAATGACCACGAGTCAAGCTGAGCAATGCCAAGGCTGAGGTGGTACTAGGAATTAGTAGATATGCCCGGAATCTGTAAAAAAGAGGCTCAGACCCAAAGAGCAAAAATAACAACAATGACTGTGATATGAAACTTTGAACAAAGAGGACTACAATAAAAAAGACAACCGTGCTCGTGAGGATGTGGAGCAATCGGAACGCGTACACTGGGGGTGGGGCTGTCTGCTCTGGAAAGCAGTCTGGCAGTCCCTCATATGATTTTTATTTATTTATTTTTGCCCTTGTATAGAGTACACAATCCCGAACAAATGTGTGCTGATGTCTTAGTCCAGCAGGCCTGGTGCTGCCTTTGTGAGTGAGCATGACGGAACGTTCTGCCCCATCTTCAACCCTCACAGTTGTGGAAACCCAGTCCCTTAGATCGTTCACTTGTACAGATTTTTAAAAACATATTTTATCTAACAAGCTGTCCTGTACATGTATACTTTCCTCTCCTCAACAGCATTTTAAGTGAGCAATTTTAAGCTCATTGAATGACTTAATGAAACAATCAATACAATTACAGCAAGTTCCATGGACAGGATCTATAATGTTCCTCCAGTACAGTGATAGCATGTCTCTAACACGAACTAGGGACATATAGAAACCATAGCTATTATGGATGGATTTGAGCTTGCACTTAATTGTAGCCCCAATCTAAGGACAATTAGTTCTCATGATGCGTCCCTACTGGACACGTACTCTCATGGAGGGCACGTGGATTATACGGAAACCACAGCAATGTGTGGTGAAGAAATCAGGATGGTGCCTGGTCATCAGAAAGAACAGCATCTGGGCCTTAAAACTTGTATTCAAACACGTGGTGAAGGGAAATTACTTGCTACTACTCGTCTATTCATAATCTTTGCATAATTGGGAGTATGCAAATAATATGCAGAGGATTGTAAGTAGGGGATTGGTCAGTATTTCCATTCGGTAGGGTACAAGGGTAAGCCACTTCCATCACAAGAGCAGTGGAGGCCACTGCTCCGAGACTGTGAGACAGTATGGGCTCCGCGGTCTATGAAACAGGCACAGCTGCGTGTCTTTGGATGGGATGCTGGCTTGTTTAATGGGGTGTCCAGATGCTGACAACCAGAGACTGAGAAGAAGCAACGGTGTGTACAAAAGGACTGTATCCCACTGTTTTCTGATCTTGACTTGCTGTGCCTTAGTAACGTCCAATAACTCTGACTATGGCCTGTGTGCTCTGCGAGAATGTTGAAACAGGTTACTGCAGCCAGTTGAGAAGTGCCGTGGTAGGGATGGCTGCTGTCAAAATCAGGTGAAGAAGGTTGGAAGGTGGAGGCAGGGCTGGTCTTTGTCTCCTAGGAGCTGAGTTTCCCTTCCCCTCTATGTAACCAGAGGAGGTCAGATGTGTCCCTATGCACCCCCATGCTAGCTTGCCAGTTTTAAAATGGTCATGGTCATATCTATCTGTGAACACACAAAAAAAGCCAACCCAGTGGACTCTTTAAGTGGATGAATAGTATGACAAATACATCATTTCTCAATAAAAAGGCACAGCTGTTTTAAAGAGATGCAGACAATGGCATTGCTCTCTTGCATGAGACCTTTTTAAAACATGGCCCAAGCACAAAAGCAGGTGGCAATTCCCCGCTCCAAGAAGTGCAGGACCAGAGCCTGCTGGCCCAGTAACCCAGCCCCAAACTCACTGCCATCGGGCTTCTTTCGAGTCACTTCCCAGAGACTGTGGGAGTAGAATGGGCGCTGCAATGGGCTCTCAGGCACTGCTGCGCTACATCTGCTCTGCTCCTTTTAGGGGCTGATGCCACGGGGCTCGGGATGCTTTCCACAATTTCCTTCCTTTGTGGCGATAAATCCTCTTCAATAATCTAGAGGCCTTCCTGCCTACATCAGAAACATGGTGGAGGACGGTTGCTGACTGACAGTCAGACCTGGAGGTTAACGTCCAGCTCTGTGTGTCTGTGCTTCGAGCTGTGAAACCAGCGTGACCACGCCTCTCCTCGCATGAATATTAGGAAGATAAAGTGAGAACGCGTTTATTAGAATGGTTGGCAGTTGGTAATCGAAAGACAGTAGTTGCTATTAGCTTCAGGGAGAAAGCCTTACTTAGGTACTAAAGGTCTTAAAGACTTCTTATAAGCCCTTGAATTATTCTTTTAGTCCACACGGCAGCCCAGGAGAACCCCTGGGACATGGAGTCGGGGTGGAGGCAAGACGTGGGAGAGAGGAGGAATATGAGACCAGAAAATGCTCAACATGTAAAACTATCACAGATAACTATCTGCTTAATTTGCTGAACCAAATCAAGAGGCTTCCACCTAAATAGAAAATATTCAAGAAATGCTACTCCAACACCCCAGCAGGTGCGTTCTTCCTGGAGAGAGGATGAAGATTTGAAGGGGGTTCTGAGCCTCACTGAGGCTATGGTGGAGGCAGATCTAGCAGCCGGTGTTATACAGGATTTTAATTTCTCATCAACAATAGCAGCTCCAGGAGGAACTTACTCATTCCAGTCGAGGAAGAGGTTGTTGAACATTTGTGAGAGGTACATACAAAACACCTGAGGTTTGCAGTTTCAGAAACGCTTAAGAGAAAGAAACGAGCCCTGCCATTGGAGGGAAAACCTGGCATCAGCACTTAGGCATCATCCTTTTAACGGTAAACACCTATAAAGCCGTCAGCACCGTATAACAAATAGCAAAATAATGCATGCTATCAGCAAGCGAGTGGGCGTTTCTCCACTTGGATCTGCACACTGCGCAGGAGTGATTGCCTTTCAGGAGCCCCTTTGTCAAATGTTTTACTTTGTTAATGCCAACAAGAACAACCAGTAAGGGGGAACACTGTTGTGGATGAACACAGGTCCCTACTACTCGACACAGAGAATAGCAAGGCAAAATTTACAAGGAAAGTAAAAGTCATGTCTGTTTCACTGGAATGCCAAGTACGATTTACAAGTGGCCAGGCAGACATCGTACAAAATAATGTTCATCGAAACTCTGACTATTTAATGTTGGGAGAACAGTCATCCATAAAAGCAAAATCTTATTTCTGAGTAATACAACTTCTAATTCTGTTAACTATTTTCATATCTTTTGATCGTGCCAATAACCCCTTCTACGCCATGACATTTGCTCTGTTCTTTTGAGGTAGCAGGTTCCTGGGACGCATATCTCCAGTGTAAAAGCTGGGGTGGTGGCTGCGTTTCCAAGCTAAGAGCACCTTACACGCTCTTCAGAGGAAACGTGTTATTGCCATTCATCCACATAGGGAGGAGTGCATAATTCACATGTGCAGAGCACGAAGCCTTTTACAAAGGAACACACAAGGCCTGCCTCCCATGTCAGAAATTACGACCTTGGCTAGCATTCCAGAAGCGAGGCCTGTGCCATCCCTCCAGTCCCTGCTTCCCACTTCTCCTCAAAGATCACAACTGGTCAAGTTTGTGAGACAGCAGACGGGACGAGTTTACCCCTGGGGGCACAGTGGTTAGGCTTTGGGCTGCGAATTGCAGGAGGCAGAGGGGGCTGTCTTGACTCCGCCAAGATTTTAGTCTCAGAAACTCACAGGGACAGTCCCTGTCCTGGAGGTTGCTGTGCATGAACAATGGTTTCATGGCAGCGAGCTTGATTTTTAAATTTTTATTAAATAAAATTATTGATATACCACTCTTAAAAACTTTTCATTGAGAAGTAATTCACCTGTCAGGATAAATACAAAGAATATTGCTACAAAACTAAGGGAACCTTTACCCCCTGCCACCAAGTCTAGTCCCGATCACAATGACCCTGCAGATGAGAGCAGACCTCCTCCTTTGGGTTTCCAAGACTTCAAATCCTTAGGAAAGCGGAGCACCTTGTGGAAAACTAATAAATTACTGGCATTTTTTGTTGGTCTTTAATGGGTCTATACACATCTGAAGGCAGTGTTTCAATATCTGTAACCCCTCCCCAAAGAATTCTGCACTCTTCCATCTGTGCAGCATCAAAATGGCAGTCTGGGCATAGTGGAGGGGTTCAAATCACGTTCCTTTTAAATGGTCTGTGAGTTTGATGAACAAAGCACGTACGCAGGGGTAGGATCAGGGCTGCCTGGTGGAGGAGACACTGTTCTCTAGTGACCCTCAGAGGGCAACCCTTACTGTCTTTGTGACGAGAAGGTGCAACGTTTGTGATGGAACACAAAAAAACCCTCCGTGCAGTCCTCATGGTTTCTCTCTCCCCAGTAGTTTTCAATTTAAAAAAACTTCTCCCTAACACGTGATGCTCCATGTCCTTGGAGAAAATATGTCAAGATAAACAGGTGGCGTAACCTTGTGAGATGACCGCTCTGCCTATTTAGGGGGCACAGCAGATCCCTCAGAAACCAGTTTATATATATATATTTAAAGGCACCCTAATGAACCAGGCAAATGCATTGCTGGAAGTACTTGTCTGCAGCCACCGGTCAGAGTCATCGTTGAACACGCTCCCTTAGGAAGAACGAGTGCATATATGAACTGGTTCCTTGGTAGCAATTATGTTTTGACGCACTCTCACACCTACGGCCACGCATTTAAGTGCACCATGGTTTTTAATACATTTACAGAGCTTTGCAACCGCCACCATTCTCTAAATACAGACGATTCCAGTCACTCATAAACAGTAACTCCATGTCCGTGTTCCGCTCTAACGTCCAGTCCTACACAGTCACTCATCTACTCTTTGTCTCGAGAGATTTATTTTCTGGGCAGTTTGTATAAACTAGAGTAATGTAACATGTGGTCTTTTGTGAACTGCTTCTTCCACTTAGAAAAATATTTTCAAAGTTTGTCTATAGCATGGATCAATAGTCATGCCTTTTAATTCCCAACTAATACTGCACTGTATAATGTTCATAATTTATTCATCTGTGTATTAATTGATGGAGACATAGGTTCTTTCTGCTTTTTGGCTATTATAATGCTTCTTATGAACCTTTATCAGCGGCACAGACCTCTTTAAAGTGTTGAAATGCACAAGCGTCTGAGGATTAAGGTGCAGATGTACCTGACCCAAGTCAAGGTATTTTCAACTGCCTCGTCTGCACGTGGAAGTTGGACCTGGAATAAGGGAGACCACAGGAAAACTGATGGGTTTGGATTAGGGTGCTGGAGAAGGACAGAGAAAGCATCCTGGACTGCCAAGCAAATGAAGAGATGTGTCTCAGAAGTACAGCCAGACTGCCGATAGAAGCAAGACTTCACCTCACCTACTTTGGAAACGTGGTCAGCAGAGAGCAGTCTCTGGAGAAGGACCCCCTGCTTGGTGAAGTAGAGGCCAGGGAGAGAGGAAGGCCTTCTACAAGGTGGGCTGACTGCACTGATGGGCGCACACCTAAGAACGAGTGGTGAGCATGGCACAGGACGGGCCGGCTCTGAGTCGGCAACAACGTGGCCACACCGAGAACAGCAGGCTGGACCTCCAAGTACTGGCCTTAGTGGAGGACGGATGCTCTCCCTTCTCCTACACGCCTTCGTGGGAGTGGAATGCTGGGTCACGTGACAACTCTACCTTTCTATCGCTGAAGGGCCGCTCTCCTTCACCAAACAGCACCCCCCTTCCTGCCTGCCCACCGGTTCTGGACGAGGTTCCACTTGCTATCACTTGGTTTCCATGTTCCTGTTGTCCTAGTGAATTTGAAGCGGTGTCCTGTCATTTGGGTCAGTGTTTCTGAGATGGCTGATGAGGTTCAGCACCTTCTCCATGCTTATGGGGCAACTGCACATGGGGATCCCTCGGCCTCTCCAGGAGGCTCGGCAGCTGTCCTTCGGGCGTGCGGCGTGGGAGTTCCTCACTCGGCACACCTTCACGGAGGTCTCCTTTGCACATGGCTTTCTCTGTTCTGCCGGCGGTCCTTTCACTTGCTCCATGGTTTTTATTTTTCCCGTTTGTCACTTATGCTTTTGTTACTATATCTAAGAAATCACTCCCTTATCCAAGGTCACAAAGATTTATTTCTACATTTTCTTTAAGAACGCTGTAGTTTCAGATCTTCTGTGATCCATGTGTCGTCAGTTCCTCTGTGTGGTGTGAAGTGGGTGTCCACATCCATTGTCATTCTACTTCATTGCCATATAAATATCCAGTTCGCTTTGTATCATTTGTTAAAGGCCTGCTTGGATTCTTCTCAATATTATGATTGGAAAGCTTTGTGTCTGGCTCCTTTTCCTGAAGATGTTGTGAGTTTCATTCATCTTGTTGTGTATAGCATTCATTTATTAATTTCCATTGCTACACAGTAATTAATGCATTTACTGATAGGTACACGCCACACTTAAAAAAACGCACATTGTACAATTGATGGTGTCGTATTGTGTTGTTTCCAATTTGGGGCTATTCACATATATTGTTCCCAGGAACATTCTCGTGCAGGTTTTCATGGCGACTATAAGCACACTTCCCTGGGTGTTTAGTGCTTAGGTATGGAATGGCTAGGTCATAGCTCAAGCCTATGTCCAGTTTGAGTAGAAACTGCCAGTCCTAGTGGCTTTTCCCAAGTGGTGTCCCAGCTTAAGAGTTTTACCAGGCTTGTAGGGGCCTTCCATATACAGGGAAATTTTAGGAGATAAAATGAGAAACTAAGGATAAAAGTGATTTGAAAATCTGGAAGGCCAAATAAATGAGACAAAAGTGGTAGGCTGCTGAACATTAGGCCCGTTAAGTAGTTAACTTTCAGTTTACAGGCTTTCAAATTTCAACATGTAATGCCCATCGAACTGAGCTGATTCTGACTTATGATGATCCTATGTACAAATATCGTCTGCTTAAATTGGTTCAGATAAAATGTCTACATGATCAGAACCAGGGAAACATTTATTCAAGAAATGGCACATTTATTGTATGACCAATACTTTCACTCCTCGGTGAGTAGGACCTAAGAGAACTGAACACATACGACACCCAGAAAGCCCCACGTGGATATTATGGTCTCAGCTCAAAACCCCCTCCCATCGAGTCAACTCCGACCCATAGTGACCCCATAGGGCAGAGCGGAACGCCCCGTGACTGGCTCTTTACAGCAGGAGAAAGCCCCGCCTCCTCCGAGGAGCCGGCTAGTGGCTTCGAACCTTGTGGTCAGCAGCCCAGCACGCACCCACAGGGCCACCCAGCTGGCAGCACTGTCCTCATAGTCTGAAAGTCTAAATAACTCAAATGCCCACTCACTGATGAAGAGAGAAATAAAGCATCTTATATTCATACAACCTACTGCTATTTAGCAATAAGAAGGAGTGAAGTATGTGCTGTCAATAACATGGATGAACCTGGAAAACTGTCGGGTAAAAGAAGTCAGTCATGAAAAAGCCTACACGTTGCACGATTCTGTTAGTAGACAATCTTCCAATTCAGCCAATCGCGACAGAGGCAGTGAGTTAGTGGTGTCTAAGGCTGTGGGGGGGGGGGCGGGGGTTGAGGGACAGTGAAGAGTTCCTTTTGAGGTTAGGAAATTGCTCCAAATTGTATGTGATGGATGCACAACTCTGTAAATACACTGCAAACACGGGACTGTGAATTTAAATGATCGAATTGCATGGCATGTGAATTATAGCTCAATAAAGCTGTTATTTCAAAAATTAAACCTGGTCTAAATGTTAAATTCAGACACGGTGATCCGATTACAGGTACGGAGGGGAGAGGCACTGACGCTGTGTGTCGTAGAGCAGGGGTAAGGAGGCCCTGGGTGTGGAGGGGTAACGGGGGCACCTTTAGGTGAAACCGCTATGCACAGTTGACAGTGACACGAGAGGCACAGAAACCTGCAAGTGATAAAGCTAGAACTACATGCAACTAGAAACGCACACACACACACAAATGAGCGCATCTCCGGGAGGTCAAATGGTGAGATCAGGGTTTCCCAAAGTGGGCAATACGGCCCCCAGGGGGCTCTGGACCGATCCAGGGGGCAGCAAAAGCAGGTGCCTGCACTCTGTCCTGGACTCTGGGCTATGCTACCAAAGGTTCACCCTGCCAGGGAGGGCACTGAGCAATTCTCTTCCCCCCTGAACAGGGGACGGCAGGCCAAACACGTTTGGGAACCTATCGGTTAGATCCATCCATGTTGATATCCTGGTCATGAGACGGTATTTATCCTTATGAGCATAATATTATCAGAGGATTGTCTGGGCGAAGTACACAAAGGATCTGTGCTCATTAAAGCTGAGTGTGGATTTCAAACGAATTCAGACTGAAACGTTTTAACATACTTAAACAACGAACAATTGTGCAAAACTTTAACAAGGCCCTTGGAAGATGCGAAAGGTCGGGGCAGACTGGATTTTTATGGGCCACGTTTAAAAGCCACAACTTAACGTGGAGAAGCGACAGATCCCTCTCATTACGGAATTCCCGAAAACGAGGGCCTCAAAAGGCACAGAATCAACTCATCCCGCACTCCCTGCCTTTTGCTTTTGCCCTTGTATCTGTAAAGTGCAAAATATTACTTACCATTATCAAGGTAAACTACCATCTGCAAGGCAGTTTAAAAGATGCACTTTTAGAAATATGCTGCATGTCAGAAGTGAAGTTGGAAAGTGCGACGCAGGTAAATCAGTGTCACTAGAAACGATTTGGGTGCTGCAATGTTCCATTTCATTTCTTATTGTGCGTGCGTGGGGTGAGGTGTGGGTACACAGCCTAGTTCAGGAGCTCTGGCTCCAGTTAGGATTCTAATCGACGCATTTAGAATGAGGAGTGATCTTGTTCTCATTCGCCCATGGTACTGAAGAGTGCACCATGAGAGCTCTATGTGGGCTGAATAGGGGAAGCAAGGAGTTATGTATCGCTCTGACTTCCGGAAGAGGCCCCTGGCAAGTGTGGGGGAAGGATGCATTCGCAGAGGTGCCAACACAGGGTGCGAGGGTGGGCGGATGCCATGCAGGCTGACTTTCTTTAGTTCTCTCATCCAGATTTCTTGGGTTTACAAGGAAAAATAGACTATGGAAAAAACTCTCTGCAATTCTTGTATCATTTAACTCCCAAAGTTAGGAAACTTATATTCTGACACAGATAGCGAGCCTGTCAATAGAGACGTTGCCTGGATTTTCTACTTCAGCCCAGTTGCTAGAGAGGCCCTCGGTATTACATGATTATCAGTGAAAACGGAATGTACTCCCGAGCTCTTTATAGCAGCATGCACATTCTTCCGAAAATAAAAATCATCATCAACAACAATTTTGTTTTGTTTTGTTCATGATGGCTGTTGATAAATGTTCTACTTTCTATAAGCAACTAATGCAGTTTTTAGTCCTTCACATAGTCTCACATTCTCCATGTCTTTGTCCCACTCTCGTCGCTGTTTTATATGGCAAGCATGAACCTTTAGAGTGTTCCTCTACTTTCCAGGTCCCAGAAAACATCCCGTGACACTTGTGAATAATAACTAAAGACACCTGTCCACACACGTCATAGAGCAGTCTATAGATAAGTGGGTATAAATCCATGCCAATTAGTCTCTTTGAATTATAAATGATTTGCATATAGATTCGGCCTCATGGTGAGTCTGTATCTGTCGGAGCAGAATTGTGTTCTACATCTTGTTCAATGGTGAATGATCTGTCAAACGTGGATCACCAAGCCTGTCACCCACAATATCCCTGGGTGGGCTCAGACCAACCACCTTTCAGTTCACAGCATAGCAGTGTCTGCCACCCAGGGACTCATAAAGGGACTCTCTGTGACTCTCTGTCACAGAGAGACAGAGAGAGTGTGTGTATGCACACACAAGCAAAATCGCACACACAAAAGTAATTACAATAAAAGAGTGATATTTCCATGGGTTTTGAGTAAGAAATAACATGAATTCCTTAAAATAAAATGAAGTGTCTAAATGGAAGGAAAAAACAGTAAATGTTCCTTCCTGACACGACAAGCAGCTTTGAGGGCAACATATCAAGACCTGACTTTTGTATACCGTGTCTCAGGCCAAGAAGTCTCTTTCAGCAATGGCATACGTTTCCAGAGAAGACACGTGAGAGGTGTAATATGGGGCCCAGGAAACACTACTTGAAGCAATTATTTCACGAGCACATACATTCAGAAAGGAAAACCTGCATGACTCTAGGAATTTCCTAGACCCAAATTCTCACCACAAGGGGACAGCTCTTAAAACACATGACTAGTCCGGCTGCTTTGATATTTTCCAAAAGAAATTACTATATGGCTTCTCTAGAGAAACAGCATTGTTATTTCGTTTTGAAGTTTAGTAGCTAAACAGAGTCTGGCTCATGGAAAGAGCTTCCTTAGTGAGTGTTTGCAAAATACGGCAACATATACTTCTTAGGTGACTACTGATGAGCATGCTCATGCGTTCCCGACGTCACCGGCCATACCTTAGCAACGGCTGTGATCCGCTCCAGCGCCAGCGCACGGAGGTGCTCATCTCGGCTCTCGAGAAGCAGCTTCAGGGCCGGAAGCAGGAGGCACTGGTCGAGCAGCAGCAAGCACAGCTCCCTGATGCACTGAAAGCAGAAGTCAAATTCCGGGAGTGAGAACGCAGAGAAACACTGCTGACCGCTGGTGTTTTGGTGCCTGTGACTTTCCACACAGTTTTCCGTAAGTGTGAGCGCGTGAGACGTACACACAGGAGAACTCTGACTACAGTGTTCGGAATTTGCTTCCTTCACTTCAACATGTGTCGAAGATAATAAGAAGCCTTAGTGACCCAGCAGGGAAAGCACTGGATTGCTAACTGCAAGGTTGGCAGTTCAAACCTACTAGCTCCCGTGAAGATTTGCCGTCTTATCAACACTATATTGAGTTGAAACGAGTGGGAACCCGTTTGATGGTAGTGGACAGGTTTGGCTCTAAGGTATTAGATATTTGTGTACACATTGTCCTAATGGCTGCACAATATCTCTTTGTGTGAACATAGTATTATAATTTATTTTCCTAAACTAGAAAAATGGGAGAAACTGTACTTGGCTGTCAATGACACTACTGAACAACACTCAGCACACAGCACATGCTTAATAAAGAGTAAACCTTTTATGAGTTGCCAGAAATATGAACAATATTCATTTAATACCCAAAACAAGAAAAGAAATCAATACACTAAATATTTTAAAGACCTGTTTATCAGGTGTTTAATGTCAAAGTAAGCATCGGATACCTAATAGACTTCAGATATTTGTGGTCAGGGGAAAAGGGTTTGGAGCTCCACACGTGGATTTGAATTCTATTCTCAGCTTTTCAAACTGGCTGAGCCTGTCATTTGAGAATAATTGTTTTCGTGAGGTAACCAAATGGTAGCCTTTTCCAATTAAAGTACAAAGGAATAATAATTAAAAAAAAACAAACATTTACACGCGACTCTTTCCTGCTGAGCACCGCTCTGTGGGTGCCTGGATGTGGTCTGCAGCCTCCGGGAGGGGCTGCTGGAAGTGAGCATAGATGGCTACCTTTGCTCAGAGGGACCTCGTGAGTGAAATTCTGACATTCCTGTGTGCTACTCAATAGAAACCTATCAGAGGAAAATGCCACTCCATGATACCTTCATAACTTTGTTATTCTGTCGTAAAGAGCAGATTAAATGAGAATAATATGGGAGGGTCCTATTCAAAGTTTAGCATGAAGTTATCTTTGGAACGCCAACCAATCTGATGATTATTGTTTAAGCTTTCACCAAACACATCTCTCCTGGAAAGGAGCCAGGCATGAGAATTTCAGACTGGGAGGTTTGCTGCAGTAACTGTGTGACACTGATCAATATTATCAGAGCATCCGTTTGTTTCATTCACTCGGAAAGGTACCTACCATGAGTGCCCTTTTTTTCTTTATTTTTAAAATTTATTATTAATTGGGATTTATATCATATCATTCCATAGTTCAATCGCATCAAGTGGAATTGTGCAATTGCTCCCACCACCAGTGTCGACATTCTTTTTCTATGTGGACTCCTTCAGGTTGTCTCCCTTTCACTAGCCCCCCATCACCCCACACTGTATCCCACTCCCCCGAAATCCTTATTGTACTTGCTGTCCCTATAGGTTCATCAATCCTGGGTTTCAGACACCAAAAAAGGAAAAACACATAACAACTTTAAGAAGGTGACCTCCAATGATGTAACACCTCTGAGATACACCTAATACGAACAACCAAAACTCAAACAAACCATACCAACTAAACACAGAAGATTTTGGAAACGAAATGAGATACAGTCTGAATCACAGTGTGTGGGGGACGTGTCTGCTGACAAAGTTCTAACTGTTCAAATCATCAGGCTGTGCCTTTGGTCTTCTACACGCCTCTCTCCCAGCACTCGGCTTGGAGACCACTGTCCTCCCACCCTCACTGTTAGACAGGAAGAGCTCTCCGGACACTCATTTCCGATGCAATTCCACAAATGACTCTCCTGCACACCGATTCGCACAGTTTAGGCTCTGATCCTGATACTCCCTCCCACTTCTGATTACATGGATTAGAATCCTTTGGGGACTGATGTTGACATGCTTCCCCCATGTGGACTTAGTCGACAACTCACTTAAATAACTGCTTGGTTGGAGACAAGCCTTTAAGACCCCAGAAACTGTTTTATCGGATAGCCGGGCACCATCTAAATTCTTGCCCACATTTTGCTATAGCACCTTATCTTCTATGATCCCTTCCTGAGGAAGAGTTGTCAAGCAGGGCCATGCTCTAAGAACTAAATGTTCTTAAGGTGGTGCTAGGATTTATTATTTTTTTAAATCATTTTATTAGGGGCTCATACAACTCTTATCACAATCCATGCATACATCAATTGTGTAAAGCACATTTATACATTCATTGCCCTCATCATTCTCAAAATATTTACTTCAAAGGAGGGCATTGAATCTGCAGCCCAGGAGAGGTACATATCTGATCGGAGCACATGGGAGCAGATGAAGGGGGAGGAGGAGAGAGTGGAGCACATCCTGGCCCACCAGTCCGAGAGGACGGTGTTCCCAATTAGAGCAGCCAGTCCACAGAGAAGACCACATGGCATGCCCCACTATGAAATATGATGCCCCTCACTGACCCATGGCCCTACAGGGGACAACACCAGAGACACAGGGTAGGGAGTGCACCCGATCTGATCCCGCCACACCTAGGCAAAACACTAAGGGGGTGCAACAGAACAACAAAGGAATGGAGCAGCGAGGTCCCCAGGGAATGCTGAAGGTGGACTTTGGGGCCAGGGCATGGTGCCCCAACAAACTGGACTGGAAAACACTCCTAAAGGCCAACAAAGAATGCTTGAACTTGTTGTGGTTTGTTTTGTTTTTTCTGTCATTGTTCTGTTGTATGTTGCTTGGTTTTGCCCTGTCTTGTTTTTGTGCATGTTATTATCTCTGCAGGTCTGTCTAAATAACATAGGCTGGAAGAACAATCTGGAGGAGAAAACAATGGACTGACAGTTCTGGAGGGACATGGGAGAGGTGGAGGTGTGGGGAAAGGTAGTGGTGTTAACATGTGTGCCTTAACGTGCATGTGACAGAGAAGACTCACTAGGCATTTGTGCCAACAGACTCGCAGAGTTTTAATCCAGGACACCCGAACTGGCAGAAAATATTTGGGAGGGCGAAATACACACCCCCATGCCTGATAATCTGGCCCATCTGCCATGTGCCAACTGGTTCCTGTGTCCCCACCCCCAACCCCTGCACCCGCTACAGCAGGGCCCTGCATAGTCGGCACTGCCCAGGATGAATGATGGGAATGGTCTCTAACTGCTCCTGAGCCCCCGGGCTGTGACTATTGCCCCAGAGGGACCGGGTTTAATATTACCCAAGAACGAGATGGTGTCTGGCTCCTGAGGGCACACACTGACCCGAGACCGTGGAGGGCAGCAGAACAGAACGGAAAATTCTCAGATAGTCTAAACGGAAGCAATGAAGCATGGGTAAACATGAAATCATTGTCCTTGGATAACACTTAAACTTTAAGCCAAAAAGAGCCCAATGTCATCTTAAAACCAAATAATCATTTAGCTTAACTAGTTAACAGTTCTGCTTTGGCCACTGTGCTCTGTAAAGATCAGCTGGATGACAGTGACTGACACGACCAGTCAGGGGCAGTGGGGGGAACAACTCAAAAAGGCGGGAGGCATCCCTGCGCCAACAGAAGGATGAGGTCGGCGAACGAGAGCACACTGAGTCGAACTGGTGCAGGGTCTGCTGTGTGTAATCTCAGCAACAACTAAGTGTGACAGAGACAGAAACTGAGGCAGCACAGGGACAACCCCTGTGGGAACAGAACTGCTAAGTTCATCCTTTTATTTCCTCAAACCAGAACTGGGGTTGTAGAGGCCTACTTCAACGTGAGATTAAATCCAATTCCTTTCTCTTCGCTTGCTGGGAATGATGGGCTTATAACAGGTGGCTGGTTATATGCTCCAGATGAAAACGCATGTAGGCAACCCGTGTGCTCACCACGAGACAAAAAAGCACCCCACACCAAACTCAATGCTCATTTCTAACAACCCCATGGGGCAGGGTGGAACTGCCCATGAGTCCCTGAGAAAGTCATTGCCTGTGCCAGGGAGTAGAAAGGCCCTGTCGTTCTCCAGAGGAACTGCTGGTATTTGAACTGCCAACCTACAGATCACAGCTCACTGTGGACCCCTCTGGCACCAGGGCTCCAGTACTACAAGAGCCACGGGGGTACAAACTCACATGCAAGTGGGCCTGCCGACTCTCAGTTCTGTGCTGTTCAAGGGTCAGTGGTAGTATGTATACATTTAAGTATAATATACATGCACGTCATGCTATGTAAACTCGTTCATGTAAACCAGATGCTATCAAGCTGAATTCCACTTCACAGCACCCACACAGGATGGAACTGTCCCCTCAAGTTTCCAAAGCGGTCCAACCTTCCACAGATGGCCAAGGTCTTCTGTCCCCACAGCGGCTACTGGATTCAAACACCCCACCTATCCGCTCGCAGCCTGCTCTGCGCCCAGGGCTCTTGTGGGAACACCACCCGTTTTATACCTTCCAGAAGAGCACACATGAACGAGAGTCCCCGCTGCAGATTCTGACTCAGCCACGCACTCTGCGCAGCCACACGTCTCAAATGGAAGCCTTTGGGGAATGGTGCTAAATTGATTTAGTGGTTTTGAGTTTTTACCCTATAGGAGATAAACTTGACATAGGTTTTTGAATCCTAATAATAATCATTAAAAGCAAATATTCTTGTGACTGCATCCTTAAGGTATTCTGAGGAAGGGACTAAGTGTTTTAATTGAATCTTTAAATATTTTATCCATTTAAAAAAGAACTAGGGATTCAAGGTGCAAGGGTCAACCTGTGGTTCGCGACCCTTTTGGGAGTCAAACGACCCTTTCACCAGGGTCGCCCGATTCATAACAGTAACAAAATGACAGTGATGAAGGAGCAGCAAAGAGACGTTTGTGGTTGGGGGAGCTGTTGTATGAGAGGGCCGCGGCACCGGGAAGGTGGAGAGCCGCTGCTCTGGACCCCGTAGGCAACGAACGGTAGGACTGACTTGCCAGCTGAGTCTCTGTCCCGGTGCCTATGGAAAATGGGTGCTTACAGATCAAACGCCCGTCTAAGGCTGTTTTGTCAGTTTTATTACAGTGGATTCCCTTTTCCATATACTGCCTTCAGGAATGGCCTACCAAATCTATACCCAGTGTTGTCGGAGTGTTAGGCTGTATGGCCCCAGGCTCTCTTATTCCGAATGGCCTGTGCACGCTGCTGCGGAGTCAAGGCGACCCTGCGTGCACAAGATCGAACTGCTCTGTGGGCTCCGAGGGCTTGCACGCCAACCACCAGGCCGTCTGCGAGGCACCCCGCGCTGGGTTCCACGTCCCCACCTGCCAACGGGCTGTCAGCAGCACCACCAGACTCTTTCTCGTTGTCTGGAGACACTGGTGTCAAAGCTCCAACCAAAAGGCACATCTCTCAAAGCATCCTTTCTTGTCGCTTTTCTTCATTTTGCCTGATACAAACGGCAGGCTCTTCCCCACAGTGGCTCCTCAGCACTGCCTCCGTATGCTTACACTAGAAAGCTGCGTGGTGAAAAGGCAGACCCCCGCCGAGCCCCTCGCTGCGCACTCACCTCGGCAGGGAGCATCTGCTGGGTGCTATACAGAGACCGACAGAGTTTCAGTACTTCCTCTCCCAGCCTTTCCTTGTTGTCTGCGGTGCATCTGGTCAACATCGCTGTCGCCAGTCTCACCCACGGGTGAGTGTCCGTTCTAATGGAGAAAATGCACAGCATTGGAAAGGATCACGCCCATCCCAATCGTAATAGCAACTTTAAAAAAGAAAGAAGTCTCACTTTGTGAAATAAAACTCTTATGGCACATTAGTCAGTATCTAGCTGGTGCAGTCCTTTAGCAATATCATGTGGAAAACCCAAGCTCCTCGTAAAGAAAAAGGAGCTTGCTGTGATAGCAACAAGTTCCCCAGTGGCCTGCAAACAACCGGGAGTTCAGAGATAAGCTTGAAAGTTAGAGATCTGGGCTCAAATTCTGGTTCCTTGACTTATGATGTGGATGATTCATAAAGCTACACACACACACACACACACACACACACACACACACACACACACACACACACACACTCAATCTGGTTCTGGAGAAGACGCCCACCCAACCATTCCGGGCCTCCGTTTTCTCATTTATGAAAAAGACAATGGTTTCCTTGCAGGGTGGCTTATTTAATGAATGGTGTTTGCAATTGTCAAGTGTTCTGAAAAGCAGGAGCAGCTCACTGTGAACTATGGTCACTTGGTGATCGGATCACTGCCCTAGAACAATGGGACCGTGGCAGAGCTCGAGGACACAGGACGGTGGAGGTCAGAGGCCGGTCTGCGTCCAGCAGAAGGGAAAGCACAGAGGCAGCAGGGAGGCATACTTCGGCTTCACAGTGTTTCCCTCTTTCTCAAACACAGGCGCCTGGAGAAGAAGGCCTTGTCCCCCCGTGCCCTGACGGCCGTCGCCCGGGTCTCATTACCACGTCACGACATGCATGTCCACAGACAGGCGAGGGAGGAACTCACTCCGCAGGCCCTGGACAGTGACGGTTTACGCATACTGGTTTCCAAGGCACATTGTACGTCTTCAGAGTCTGCAGTCTCCTTAGCACACCCGAGGCTCTACACATCGAAGGGTGTCCTACCTTTAAATGAATCTCATACCTTGCCTCCTCAGAAAAATATCAAGTGCCATCATGATTAGAGAAGTCTGGCAATGTCTTTTTCACTCTCAGCTGTGATAACAGAAAATAACACGTCTTCCAAAGTACGACGAAGGGTCTCTAGGCGAAGGTCTGGTTGTCGGAGGACTCGTGTTATGCTCCAGGACTAACCCCCGCTTTCGTCTTTCAGAATCTGAATTCTGCTCTCCTGGGTGTTCCTGGAAGAGACTGTCTGTCTGTCTGCCAGCAGCACACACACCAGTGAGCAGCAGGGCTCTGACAACAAATGATACAAGTGTGGCCTTCAGCAGTTAGCAGTCATCCACGGGGGGGAAACGAAATCTCTTCTCTAACTACTAACTTGCGACTCTATCTTTGTCTTCATGTAGCCAAGGGCTGAAAACCAAACACCACAGTCCTTAAGCCTCACTGCTGGTATCGGTAAATTAGCGGGGGGCATGCCAAGCATATTTGTTAGGTTTTAACTTAACTGTATTTTCAAGCATGGCCACACATTATCTCTCTCTCTCTCTCTCTCTCTCTCTCTCTCTCTCTCTCTCTCTCTCTCTCTCTCTTTCCCCTCCTCTCTCTCACTAAGGCTCTCTCTGGAGATTCTGGAAACGTCCCAGTCTCACATTCAAAGGTCTGAAAGTCTTCTGAGAACATCTTTGGAAGGATCCCATCAGACGGCCTCCTCTGGTCAGCAGCACTCGAGGCAGAAGGCGGTCGGACACGAGTCTACTTGGCCTGGGAGTACTCGGAAGAGGAGAAATGCTTGCTGGGGGTTCAGCAAATTGTTCCCTGCTTTGTTCTGATGCTAATGATGTAACAGGGGCTAGCACTGTATGAATCTCAAAACAAGACTACAAAAATAAGAGTATACCTTTAAGAATTAAGAACGTGTTTTCTACCAGTGTATAACAAGCTTAAATCGAGCTGATTTTGCATCTTGTAAGTATACGTGACGACAGCAAGTGAGTGACTTTACATGGCCTGTGTTTCACATCATCATCGTGTAGGGATTTCTTTATAAACAGATTCCCAGGCCCCCACAGGAAGTTCAGCAAGTCTAACCTGCCACTTGAGGGTGTGCTCTTAACGAGCTGCTCCCATCTTCCTGTCACCAGGGAAACGGGAGGCTTTCCTGCCGCGCGGGCCTGACCGCCGTTTCAAAGGTGCAGGAAACAATCTGTTCTTGGAAGTGCATGTCGGCATGCCGTCTCTGTCAGAGGCTGGAGAGCTAAGCTGCTTTTCACTTTCCCTAAATACACTTGGTTAAAAAACAAGACCAAACAAAACACCACTCTCCTCGGTATGCGTTCGACATTCTGAAGGGTCTCACGCGGGAGTGAAGGTAGGGCGTCTGTTTCAGAGGTTCGTCGGCAGCGTTACACTGATCACAGTGAAATTTCCTTTCAGGCTGCCATCTTGTTTAACTTCCTCCCCATGGAAAGCACACGGGACATCAAGGGAGAGTCGGTCTGGCCCGTAAGGATGACCAGGATGAGTCCCGGAGCCAAAGGGCATTTCGAATAGAGGCCGCCACTGGAACTGGTCCTTTTTGCCAAAAACAAGTAGCAGTTCATGATCGCCAGCAGATGAGCTTGGAGGCAATCTAGCCACATCTTCCACAGGAGAAGAGCAAGTCGTGTGGCTGGCAGCACAAGGCAGTGCATGAAAACCCCGCGTGGCTGTGAGCAGCAGCTGCAAGCTCAGCATGCCACGCAGGACACAGCACGGCTGTGAAGACGGCCGCAATTCTGTCTCTCCTCCACTGATAAGCTGTCGACGTCCAGTTTCTCTCACTTCCGCACCTCAATTCCAATTCCGTGGCATTGGGGTAGCATCTCCTTCCTCTGCAGGTTTGTGGGGAGAATTAGTGATAGTCTACGTGAATTACACATAGCGTGGTGTGTTTTCATTCCACGACAATTAGTCACGTATCTGACACAGACTCACAGGCTAGTGTTATGAGTTATATGAAAGGGTAGTCCTTTGTTGGCTGTTGGCGAAAGCACCAGGATGAAATTGTTTTGTAAACCTCATAAATAGGATGCTATCATTAAGCACTGTCTGAACTAGAATTTGAGGTCGTCTGCAAGGAGACTCTTTGGAAAGCACTACTCGTTTAGGGCCAAGGCCCAGGCAGGAGCACCGAGGAGGCGGACGTGATGCTAGTACTCACACGCTTTCACTTCTCACAGGAGGCCACGCTTGCAGGAGCAGCGCCAAGTGCTGGAAGTCGTCCTCCCGGAAGCTGGACTGCAGGAGCTCCGTGAAGAGAGAGCCGCGGCTCGCTTCAGTTTCAATGTCGGCCACAGCCACCTGTCAGTGGAAACCACACTTGAAACTCGGGCGGAGTGTGATTGTTTTCATTAAATAGTGTGATTTGTGGAAACTTTATAATATGCACAAGGTAAAGAAAACCAAAGTGCAACACACCCGTATAAACACAAAAACAAGCAAATAAGCAATCTTGAATGGCTCTCTGCCCTACTCAATTTCAAATATTGTATTTAAAATTGTTTAGATTAGAACAACAAAATTAGAGGCAATTTCTTAATTCTTTTATCAAAAAATTTAAGCAGCATCTCATAGAACTGGGGTTTATGGTATTTAATGTTTGCTATGTTAAACTATGGAATGAATCGACTCCATGGAAGTGGGCTTGCTTTTCTGTTGCTGCTTTAAAGTACACGGTCCACTTCCAGCTTTCGCATCATGATGACCGAGTGCCCCTGCCTTTCACTGCGGGCTAGACTGGCGTATGCGCACAGCGACAGGGCCAGGGACGGGAATCCAGGAGCAGGGATGGGGGTACTGATACCAGGAGTGAGGGGGGAATGGGTCACAGTGATCACAGAACCTCCCCCACCCCCAAAGGGACACGAACATCAGAAACCGTGGGAGAAGTGAGACAGCGGTCAGTGTAAGAATATGAAATGAATAATTTGTAATTTATCAAAGGATCAAGAGGGTGGGAAGGTTGGAAAGAGGGAAAAATGAAGAGCTGATACCAAGGACTCAAATAGAAAGTAAATGTTTAGAAAATAATCATGGCAACATATGTACAAATATGCTTGATGCAATTGATGTATGGATTGTTATAAGAGCTGTAAGAGCCCCCAATAAAATGATCTTTTAATTTAAAAATTCCCTAATTTATACTAGGATTTTACTAGCATTGATTCTTTGCTATACATTAAAATAAAATAAAACATTTTATTCAACTCCATATTTAATGTGACTGAGTTTTCTATCATACATACAGTAGTCATTTATTATGTCACTGAAGAACTAAATAGTGCTACTCATACATCATGGCAGCCCTAAAATCACATCTTCAATATCTCTGAGGACAAAACATTTAAGTTAAAATCTAGTTTTATGTATAAATGCAAGCCAACAACTGATTCTCTAGTTTAAAAATCTCTCTAAATTCCTTCTATTTGAGAACACAGACATTCCTGACTCGGATAATTATACCTATAAGAATCATAAGTATAGATGGTTACCTATATATTTGCTAAATTGCCTGCATTAGTTGCATTGTTTCCAAAACATTTCATTTAATGGGCACTCTGGTTCGGATTCCAAACAGTCATCTGAAAAAGCCACACTATGAATTTGATATTCACTCAAAAGTTGAAACGTGCCATGAAGGTATTGATAATCTACGGCAGCTCTGCTCGAAGAGGGCGACCCGTCAGATTTTACCAAACCTGCATGAAAGCCCCGCCATGAAATAATAATACAAAAGCATCATGTGTTTTCAAGATAACTTCTAATCACAAGACCCCTAGAACAGTTAGTTTTGTGCAAAGGACAACAGAGGCAGACTTGGTTCATTTACAGAGGAGAGAAGGACGTGGCAGGAAGTGGCGGAGCCAGAATATAATTGTAATTACATCCGGTGTTATAACCTTAGAGAATCCAATAAGCAACAATAAGCTTTACATTATTTACGTTGATGTTTTAATTGCGGGTTTGGAAATAGTCTCTGGACTACATATAGAGAAATTCAGCAAGGAGAACAAGAGCCTTAGGGTGTTCTTTACCTGACTAAAACTCCCTCAGCGGGAACCTCCAGGCACAGGACCCCACCGCCTTGCACACCATGCAGCCCCACCTCGGGAATACGGATCTGGTTTCTTTGCCTACATCTTCGCTGCAGCTCGCCGATGTACTCACTTAAGTTGTTCAAACGCCATCTTACAGCTCAGTCAGCCGAGCTGTAGCGCTGCTCTCTGCTAAAGCGCTCACACTGTTACGTGTTCCTTCTCGGGCCTCACAGCAGCGCGGTATTTAGTATTGCTTGACCGATTGTCCTTCTTCTGTAGGAGTACACACTCCTTGCGAGTGAAAACTTAATTCATTCCCCGGCTTAGTCTCACGATTAAAAATAATACTCCGTATAAAGTCGATGTTACAATAAGTACTTAGTGAGTATATGAGAGTAATTTCTAAAGTGCTCCTACAAGATCAGAGAAACGTTTAGTAAATAAAAATATCGGAAGGCCTTTGGCATGCCACTGCCCAGGCAAGGAAGCACTTGGCATCCCCGAACTCTGGCAAGACAGGCGCAGGCCCCAGGCCCGGCCTTCCCCAGGCTACAGTGAGAGAAGCCAACCACTTCCACATGATTAGCAGCATTCCCGACAAGGACCGCTGCACCGTGATGCTGAGGAAACAGCGGCCAACTGCAGTAAGCACATAACAAGAAAAACAGTCACCAACACACTTATATCTTTTTTTTTTTTTTGCATGATGCCTTATACCTGGTCCCTTGGGCACCTCGTGATCGCACTGGCCGGTGTGCTTCTTCCATGTGGGCTTATTTGCTTCTGAGCTAGATGGCCGCTTGTTCACCTTCAAGCCTTTAAGACCCCAGACACTATCTCTTTTGATAGCCGGGCACCATCAGCTTTCTTCACCACATTTGCTTATGCACCCATTTGTCAGGTATAAGGCATCATGTAAAAAAAAAAAAGATATAAGTGTGTGTATGTATGTGTATATATGTATATATATATTATATTAAATGAAGGGGGAAGTGCAGAGTGGAGACCCAAGGCCCAAGTGTCGGCCAATGGAGATCTCCTCATAGAGGGGTTTAGGAGAGGAGATGGGTTAATTAGGGTGTGAGGTAGTATCGATGAAGAACACAGCTTTCCCCCAGATCCTGGATGCTTCCTCCCCCCAACTACCATGATCCGAATTCTACCTTGCAGGGCTGGATAGGACAGAGGCTGTACACTGGTACATATGAGGGTTGGAGGTACAGGGAATCCAGGGTGGATGATACCTTCAGGACCAAGGGTGTGAGGGACGATGCTGGGAGAGTGGAGGGTGAGTGGGTTGGAAAGGGGGAACTGATTACAAGGATCCACATGTGACCTCTTCCCTGGGAGAGGGACAGCAGAGAAGGGGGGAAGGGAGACTCCGGATAGGGCAAGATATGACAAAATAACGATGTATAAATTACCAAGGGCATATGAGGGAGGGGGGAATGGGGAGGGGGGGGGAAAGAGGACCTGATGCAAGGGGCTTAAGTGGAGAGCAAATGCCTTGAGAATGATTGGGGCAGGGAATGTATGGATGTGCTTTATACAATTGATGTATGTATATGTATGGATTGTGGTAAGAGTTGTATGAGTCCCTAATAAAATGTAAAAGAAGAAAAGAGAAAAAAATGATTAGGGCAAAGACTGTACAGATGTGCTTTATACAATTGATGTATGTATATGTATGAACTGTGAAAAGAATTGTATCAGCCCCAATAAATTGTTTAAAAAAAACAAAACAGTCACCAACAACTCAACAACACCCAGATCCCAAGAAGTATTTGGAAAAGGAGACCCTAGAACAACATTCTGACTCTTTATAATCATAAGGTTGAAAGAAAAATTATGGCTATAGATGTAAAACAGAAAATAAGAGCATGTTGATTTATACTAGGTTAAAAAATTAAAATATGAGTCCAATGTTTCTCAATATCCGCCAACTAGGTGCATCCTTAATTGTGTGCACGAAGGACCTGCACATGGATCAAAAGGCAGTTGTGCAAACACAACAAGGAAACTGTGCATGGTTTAAAATCAGGAAAAACGTGCATCAGGGTTGGATCCTCTCGCCATACTTTTTCAATCTGTATGCTCAGCAAATCCTCAGAGAAGCTGGCTTAAAAGAAGAATGTGGTATCAAGACTGGGGGGAAGGCTTATTAATAACCTGTGTGATATGCAGAGACAACCTTGTTTACTGAAAGTGAGGAGGACTTCAAGCAATTGCTGACCAAGATCAAGGATTGCAGCCCGCAGCATGGATTACCATGCAGAGTGACGAAGACCAAACTCCTCACAACTGGATCAGTAAGAAACATGATACATGGAGAAAAGATCGACGTTGTCGAGGATTTTGTTTTGCTTGGATTCATAATGCGCCTGAAGCAGCAGTCAAGAGCTCATGAGACCTCTTAAAAGTGGTGACAACCAAGGAGGTTACTTTAGGACTGAGATGTGCCTGACCCCAGCCATGGCATTTTCAGTTGCCTCCTTCTATACATGTGAAAACTGGGTACTGAATAAGGAAAGCGGGAAAGAATCAATACATGAACTGTGGTGCTGGAGAAGAGTCCTGAAAGTACCGCAGACTGACCAAAGAACAAAGACCTGCTTTGGAATAGGTACAGCCAGAATGTTCCTTTAAGCAAGAATGGTGATGTTTCATCTGACGTACTTTGGACGTAGTATCTGCAGAGACTTTACCAGGCTTGGTAAAGGGGGACAGCCAAAGATGACGGCCCTGCACAAGATGGACTGGCGCAGTGCGTATGTATCTACAATTATCTCAAGAAATTTGACAGAAAAATATCTATTAAAACAAGAAGCAGAAAACGAGTTATAAAATAAATGAACAAAATTTTATTCTGAGAAAACACATGTATAATGCATTATTTCTAACCCTTGTCCGTGATTAACATATCTCCGTTTATTTACCTGTAAGATGTACTCTAGGAATACCTACTTCACTAGGTTGTATTCATTCAAATTCATGAATATTGACTAATTACTTACATTTTGTACTGGTGATAGAAGTTGTCAGAATTCAACAAGTCAAGGGTTTATGAATATAGGTAGATATGATTCAAATGGAAAGGCATTTTTCATGAGAAATAGATTATGGAGATCAGTAACTGGAACAAATCAGGTGTCTTCAGATGCGAAACATAAAAGTAGACAAACAAAAAGTGACTGTCCTTTACTCTCATGGTTAGGTGGCTTCAATCCACCAAGAAAGCAGTACGTGGTTGCTCTGCAAACATACTCAGTGGATATTTTAAAAAGGTAAACCTTAGGTGTTTTGTACCTGGAGACAATTTCTTCAGCCTTCTTCAAGCATTACGGATAACGTCATTCCAAAGAACCTAACGGAATACCCCTGCTTCACATCTCCACTCTGATCCCCAAAGGTGGATGTGCGCAGGAGTCTGAAGACTTACTGACGTAGGTGCGTCTGCACCGGAAGAGGCGGCTGGCTCCTCTCCGGCAGGTTTCCACACTCAGTGCCTGTCGGGTGGGTCACAAGCTCTAAGAGTCAGCCACACTTGCTCCCCACTTGGCGATGCCGGTTAAACTTGTTCCCAGTCAGGCAAAGTAATTCAACACACATAAACTAAGGAGATATAAACGCGAGACACCTTTTGGTCAGACAACGAAGCTGAATGCTTGAGAATAATTCAGATCTGCCACATTACAGATGCCGTAGACGTGGGGAAGCAATAAGGCTAGCTACATAAAACACTGTGGTAGAGCTGGACGTAGACCGAAGAGCTGTGCGATACTGGAGGACACACAGTCACCCGAGACGTGCAGGACAATTGCTTTGTAAGTTCCTGCTCAAGAAATTGAAAATTAAAATATGAGATTCCAGTTTTTGAATATCTCAAAGAATAGGCCTTAGCTCTAAATACCTGGGAAATGGATGCTCATGTGGTACCTTTTATTTTCTTATAAAATGCTTGAGGTACAGTCTGTCCTTTTAATGTCCCCGACCACTCCACCAGACTCAAGTAACTGGCTCATGTGGTCGTTAAAAAGGTTTGTAGTTGAACGCATGCAGTTTGGTAAAGGCAGTCAGAAAGCTGTCATCTAGAGAGCACTAGGAAGACAGGAGCTCATTCGACCCCTGGAAAGAGGAAGCGCATCAGAGAAATGCTCACTGAAGGCACACTTCCGTCGCTCTGACATGGTGAAGCTGGTGGTTGCTGGGGCGCCTCCCTGCACATGGAATCTTCTCTGAAATGGTTTGTCATCAAGAATGTCTGCTCTGGGGAGATGGGATTTATCTGCTGGATAACCAGCACGGAAAGTCCTTAGCAACTGCCTGCGATGTTCCTCTAGGAGGGGGACATTCTGCTTTTCCTGGCAGCAAGAAAATCAACTTAGAAAGTGAAGTAGACCAAAGATTCTCTAAGTGGGCAAGCAGCAAGTCAGGCCTACCGACTCCATTTCCGCATCACCAGCAAACAGAGCTGCATCTTTGCACCCCACTGCTGATTGTCCTGGCCCCTGAGGCAACAGGGCAAGCCAGCCTCTCTCCTCGCTGGCCTCCGGGACAGACCAAATGCACAGCGTGGTGTACACAGCCTCAGTACCCAAGCTGTACTCTTCGCCATTTTCCCCTTCCTCCTTCGTTCCTGTATTTCGCTGGTGCCCGCCCGCCCACCTGACTCCACGCGCCCTCCCTTCCCCTGTGGAGCACAGGGCACACAATAACACTACACAGCAGAATGAATCCTCACCCACAGGCAGTCTTATGTTTTACTTTGCTTTGTTACTTTTGTTCAATTATATTGCCTTAAAAATATTTTCTAGTTTTCTCCTACTTTCTCTTCAGGTACAATCCCACCCAACTGAGAAAACATTTCTCCCACCCAGGAAACCAAGGGCATTTTCTTTGCTTCCCCCTCCCCCTTGGAGTGTACAAGCCCACCCACATTCATGCTGCCATAGCAACAACATTCCGGCACCCACCCCCAAGCCACACTCCTGGTTTTTGTCTATTTTGGTTCTCTTCTTCTCCACACACCCCACTTTTATGGTGACTCAGTCTCTGTGCTGGCGACTCCTGGGACTTTAACACTGTCCTTTTAAGCCACACAACCGCCTACATACACAACCCCATAAGAATTCAGTGTGGAAACCTCACAAAGGAAATAGGACTTTACCTCAAAATCACTGGAAGCAGATTTAAGGAAATGACCTATTTCCCCTTGGCGTTAGGGAATGTGAATGTTTTTCACTGGACAGTAAGCATGACTTTCCTTTGCTCTGGAGGGTGGTAACTTTCTGTTGGCAGTGGGGTGCTTACCCCTTGGGCTGCTAACTGCAAGGTCGACCATGTGAAACCACCAGTGCTCCTGATGGGGAGAGTGGGGGTCAGTCTGGAAAGCTGTTCCACCCCATGCTGCCGGGTCCCTATGAGTTGTCAGCTTCTTGAAGACAGTCTGGAATATAGGCTTCTTACTGGCAAGATTTGCAGAAATGTGGAAAACCCAAGGGAAAATGTCTCCCAATAATCTTGTGATATGGTTATAACTCATCCTATTGGTAGAAGTCCAATACTAATTACCGCATATATTCGTGTACAAGCCGAGTTTTTCAGCACAAAAAAATGTGCTGAAAAACTGGGGTTTCCAGTCTGCGTGCGCGAGTGGGAGGTGGCAGGCCTCGCTCTCTGGCCTTCGCCGTGGACTCTCCCAGCGCGACATCTCCAGCCATGAACCGGTTTGGTACCCGGTTACTGGGAGCCACCGCGAACCCGTCGCCACTTTCGAAAGCCCGCAGCAATGAAAACCTGGACAAAATCGACATGTCATTGGATGATATCATCAAATTGAATCGAAAGGAAGGGAAGAAGCAGAATTTTCCAAGACTAAACAGACGACTTCAGCAAAGTGGTGCCCGGCAGTTTAGGATGAGAGTACGGTGGGGAATGCAACCAAATTCTGGTTTTGGTAAAAATAGTCTGAGCCGTAGAGGAAGAGTAGTGCCTGGAAAGAGACGTCCTTATGGAGTTATCACTGGCCTGGCAGCTAGAAAAACAACGGGAATTCGAAAAGGAATTAGTCCTATGAATCGACCACCTTTGAGTGATAAGAATGTAGAGCGATATTTTCCAGTGTTGAAAAGGAAGACAGACCTTCTGAGACAAAATGAAGTGCAGAGGAAACCAGTTGCAGTTCTCAAGAGACCTAACCAGTTAAACAGAAAAAGCAATATTCCAGCCAACTTGACCAGAAGCGGAAATAAATTAAGCCACCAGAAAGACACTCGTCAGGCAACTTTTCTTTTCAGAAGAGGCCTGAAGGTTCAGGCCCAGTTGAACACAGAACAACTGCTAGATGATGTAGTAGCAAAGAAAACTCGTCAATGGCGGACTTCCACCACAAATGGAGGAATTTTAACTGTATCCATTAACAATCCTGGTGCAGTTCATAACCCAGTAACTCAGAAACCACGATTAACTCGTACGTCTGTACCGTCATTCTTGGCAAAACGGGAGCAATCTTATGTAAAGAAAGTTCCTAAAGGCGTTCCCCTACAATTTGACATCAATAGTGTTGGAAAACAGACAGGGATGACTTTGAATGAGCGGTTTGGGATCCTGAAGGAACAAAGAGCCCCTCTCACTTTCAACAAAGGAGGAAGCCGCTTTGTAATCCTGGGATAGAGCCCCTGTCAAAGGAACTTTTTGACTGTTTGAAAAATTGCTTGGAGAGCTTGTCACAGGAATTCAAGAAACTATTTGAAAATAGTCATAAGGCTAAATAACACATTTTTATTTTTGAAGGGTTTTTTTTTAGAACATGTATAAAATAATGCCCTGAAAGAATAACAGGGATATCTATTGTTTTAAAGATTTTATGGTTGTCCAGAAAGAACAATTCCTCTATTTGACTTCTTTGGTTCTTCGGGTAGCAGAAGAAAAGCAGAAAGATAGAAAGTGATTATTTTTCTGGGACTGGGATTTAGTATCTTGTATCCTTTGCTCAGTTTTTAGACTTTGCCTTGGTAAACCTTGGTCTTCAGAAATAGGAGTGAATCTCTTTGTTGCTGTCACTTATCTTTTAATAGTGTTTGATGTAATACGTGCAGTTGCCTTTTCTTCTATAGAGATATTAAAACAAAAAACCATTAAAAAAAAACAACTGGGGATTGGCTCGGGACAAGCGCCCGTTATCTTGCGGGAGATTGCCGTTTCTCCGCTGTTCATTCAAAGCCCCGCTGACACTGCAGGGCTCTGAATGTTTGTTTACTCACATCTAACCAATCAGAGCCGTCCTATAACATGTATCTTTGAATAAGCCTTTTAAATACCGTGTGCGAAGGATGTGGCATGAATGGATGTCATCTGGTCAAGCCCGACTAACAAAAGGAGGAAATCTCATGAAGCCTGACATAGTTAATAGCAAAGTGGGTTCGAGATGCATGGGAAGACATTCCAGAAGACATGGTGCGACGTGCCTTCCAGAAATGTAGTATTAGTAATGCTCTGGATGGCAGTGAAGACTGCGCTCTGTAGGAAAATGACAGCAGTGATGGTGATGATGGCGATCTCAGTGAGGACAGTGTCTATGAGGACCTCACACCAGCTGAAACTCTGCATTGGGATACGGATGATGATGAGGAATCCAGTTTTGAAGGATTTTAACTCTTTACATTTTAGCTTGGTTGCTGACTGAGCTCAGGGAATAGTAGTCTTAAGGTATCCTTGTTGATACCTTACTGTTTTTGTTGAATCTATTTTCCACTTACTGTACTGGTTTATTAATGTTAAATGACTTGTCCTTATGTTTTTATTTAAAATAAATATTTAAATGCATTACCCCACTGATGTCTCAATTTTTAGTAATTTTCATTTGTTTTGATTATTGAAACTCACCAAAGCTTCTGCATTTTCCACCCTAGGCTTATACTCGAGTCAATTCGTTTTTCTGGTTTCCCAGGTAATAATTAGGTACCTTGGCTTATACTCGGGTCGGCTTATATTCGAATATATACAGTAGTTTCTTTTAATTACAAATTCTGTTTTTTCAGAACAGTAGTAAATGAAGGCTCTTTAACATGGTTTTCTTAATGATTAAAGAATTAATATATTTCCCTTTGGGAATAACACTCACGCTCATGTTTACGAGAATGATGGTAAACTAATTTTTAAAAAGAGAGCATTCATAATGAGACTAATATTTTACTAAGCCCCCAATTCTCGGTACTACTAGGTAGACAGATTCTGACCAAGGAAAAACGGTACTGGGAAAGATTTCGCGCAAAGAGAGGTGAAGGCACATTTTCTTTATCAACAACGTCCCCGCAAACAGGAAGGTGAAGAGCAGAAAAGACAGTTCTTTTCAGTCGTTTTCAAGAAGGAGACAGTGAAATGGTGTGGGTGGAAAGGCAGATAGTCACAGTACCCCCACAGTGACTGAACGACCCTTAGTTTGGGGCATGGTGACAAAGGATCACATGCACTCCGGGGTGCACACGGTGGAACGAGGAAGCAATCCAGTCAACACCAGAAGGCTCGCCATCCGAAGAGCATACTTATGCAGCCAGTGGGCATCTGAGACTAGCTGGGGTGACCCTCAGTATGCCATGCCAAGTATCTCTCTCATAAACTTACCTGCTCCGTTCAAACCTTTTCTCTGTCTCTGATCTAAGTACTGTGCCTCATGTGAATACATGTGAGCTGAGCAAGAACACAGAGGGGAGGGGCTTAAAATCGTGAGCTCCCTCCAGTGACGCTGCTAGGAGATTTACTTCACCTCTGGTACTGCATGTGTTCTTCCACTACTTACTTATTCCTGTTAGAGGATTGTCTATTCATTTTAGCTGTATCTTGGAATTTTCTTTGGCTTTCTTAGACATTAGAATGATATTATCTACATATCAAATAATGATCATTTTGACTTTTAGACATGTCCGTTCCATTTGTGATTGGATTTCCAGAAAACATTAAAAATTAATGATTATGAGGAATCCTCATTTCCCCCATAATTTTCATGGGAATACCTCCTCCAAATTTTTACTGTTCAAAATTACGTTCTAGTTAACAGAGAATATGAACCATAGCATGATACACATTTTCTGCATAAATATTATAGTAAAGACAATGATGTTGTTTACTTACTTTCTAGAATGTGGTTTCAATTTATTTGCATAGCACATATAGCAATGTTGCTCATTAGGAGTGGGAGAAAAACTTTAAAGCCTATTCTGAGGAAAATTACGTTGTAAAGGGCAAGATATGACAAAATAACGAGGTGTAAATTACCAAGGGCACATGAGGGAGGGGGGAAAAAAAAAGAGGACCTGATGCAAGGGGCTTAAGTGGAGAGCAAATGCCTTGAGAATGATTGGGGCAGGGAATGTATGGATGTGCTTTATACAATTGATGTATGTATATGTATGGATTGTGGTAAGTTGTATGAGTCCCTAATAAAATGTAAAAAAAGAAAAGAGGAGAAAAAAATGATTAGGGCAAAGACTGTACAGATGTGCTTTATACAATTGATGTATGTATATGTATGAACTGTGATAAGAATTGTATGAGCCCCTAATAAATTGTTAAAATTAAAAAAAACTAAAAAAATGGTATCATGTAGTATATATAATTAAAATTATTTTTCATAATAATAAAAAAAGCTGACAAATTATTTGAAAGGTAGATTAGAGAGGACAGAATTGCTCTGGGAGCCCAAAAGTTAAAGCAAATGAGCCTCAGAGGTTTCGCAGGCTCGGGAGAACATGGGGACAGTATGAGGAGCATGCGAACTTAAGTTGCTCAAACGCCTGACAACAAGGCAGCGACGCAGACCTAGGAATCGCCTTCTTTCTGTTCTGCAAAGTATCAAGTCCATATTGAACGAGATCCAACCGCCTAAGTATGCGGCCATTTCTTAAAGCGGTAATGACTGAGCACACATGACACCGGTGCCCATATGGCTCCAGTATGAGATGAGCATGGGACATATGTAACAGAGGCACAAATCACTTTATATGGCTTTCAGACATTTCAACATATCTCATTAAGGGAACATAACACAGTGATTCAAAGTCAACCTAATTAAACAGGTAGCTTTCAAAATAGCGATGATGAAGCCACAATAATACAGAAAAATGCTTACTTTGGAGACCTTAGTAGCCCTCTTAGAGCTTTAGTTTTGTCTTACTTACATGATGGTGGTGAACACTAAATAAGATAATGTGAGTAAAACAGCTGGCAAAAGAGATCAGCATACAGTAGGCATATGATAAATGATAGGTGCTATTTATCTTATCATATGCATATTATGCTAAGTGTAAATCACCAGAAAGCTGTATTTGTGCTGTGATTCTGTTTAGTAACAATCTTGCATATATACAAGACACAGCCTCTTCACTTCATCTCAGATGGAGATAGGTTCACCTAAGGACCCGAGGCTGCTGAAGCTGGACAGGTGTATCTTAACCGACTGAAACATGCATCTCCAATAGGCACTGATAATGGCTGATTTTACCTTAAACATTTATGAATAGGAAATAGCTATAGCACATAAAATTACTTTATTTTTGGAAATAACTATAAACGTATAAGGGATCATTGTCTGGAGTAGTATCATCCGTATGAGTTAATGAGCTGTTTGACTGCTCCGAGGAAACTCACACGTTGGCCAGATGGTTTACAATAGCAAAGAAACTACAATTCCTTTGATGGACACAGAAAAGTCACGAGGTATCCTCATATATGAGAATTCAAAATACAAAACTAACACACAAACTAAAAACCACTGCCACTGAGCCGATTCAGACTCCTAAGGGATTCAATAGGATCGAGCAGAGCTACTCCTGGGGTTTCTCAGACTGTAAATCGTTATGGGGGCAGCCAGACTTCTTTCCCTGCAGGGTAGCTAGGGGTTTTGAATCACTGACCCTGGGGGAGTCTGCTTTGGTAAAGATTTCATCATGGAAATCCTAAGGGGAAAGTCTAATATGTCCTATAGGGTCACAGAGTATTGGAATTGCCTTGGTAGCAATATATATATATTTAAATTTATTTATGTATATTTACTTATATTTACATTTATATATAAAATGGTCCATTATCTTCACTAGACCCAACCACAGTCTCTAGAAAAGAAAATTTAAAGTTTGAGAAGACAAAAAACGCAGTCATAGATTTGGGACTAATAAACTTAAAGGGCCTAAGATCAAGTGGGCTGGGTGTGGATGTCCAGAGACGGAGTAAAATAATGGTTTCTCAGGCTAGAAACATTATTATAAAAGGTGGAGAAAGAAATTAAGTTTTCTGTGTTCCCCAGGGAAACAAGCAGATTTACTCAGCAAGAATTCTGTGACCCAACGGCTGGAGTCAAAGTGGGTGAACAAGTGGGTGAACAATGTGGTGAAGAAAGCTGATGGTGCCCGGCTATCAAAAGAGATAGTGACTGGGGTCTTAAAGGCTTGAAGATAAACAAGCGGCCATCTAGCTCAGAAGCAACAAAGTCCACATGGAAGAACACAACAGGCTGTGTGATCGAGTGGTCCCAAAGGGATCAGTTACCAGGCATCAAAGAACAAAAAATCATATCATTGACTGCACACCTCCATGATAGGATCGCTGAAGACAAATGGGTGCATAAGCAAATGTGGTGAAGAAAGCTGATGGTGCCCGGCTATCAAAAGAGATAGTGTCTGGGGTCTTAAAGGCTTGAAGGTGAACAAGCGGCCATCTAGCTCAGAAGCAAATAAGCCCACATGGAAGAAGCGCACCGGCCAGTGCGATCACGAGGTGCCCAAGGGACCAGGTATAAGGCATCATGCAAAAAAAAAAAAAGATATAAGTGTGTGTATGTATGTGTATATATGTGTATATGTATATATGTATGTGTATATATGTATATATATATCATATTAAATGAAGGGGGAAGTGCAGAGTGGAGACCCAAGGCCCAAGTGTCGACCAATGGAGATCCCCTCATAGAGGGGTTTAGGAGAGGAGATGGGTTAATTAGGGTGTGAGGTAGTACCGATGAAGAACACAGCTTTCCCCCAGATCCTGGATGCTTCCTCCCCCCAACTACCATGATCCGAAATCTACCTTGCAGGGCTGGATAGGACAGAGGCTGTACACTGGTGCATATGAGGGTTGGAGGTACAGGGAATCCAGGGTGGATGATACCTTCAGGACCAAGGGTGTGAGGGACGATGCTGGGAGAGTGGAGGGTGAGTGGGTTGGAAAGGGGGAACTGATTACAAGGATCCACATGTGACCTCTTCCTTGGGAGAGGGACAGCAGAGAAGGGGGGAAGGGAGACTCCGGATAGGGCAAGATATGACAAAATAACGATGTATAAATTACCAAGGGCATATGAGGGAGGGGGGGATGGGGAGGGAGGGGGGGAAAAAAAAGAGGACCTGATGCAAGGGGCTTAAGTGGAGAGCAAATGCCTTGAGAATGATTGGGGCAGGGAATGTATGGATGTGCTTTATACAATTGATGTATGTATATGTATGGATTGTGGTAAGAGTTGTATGAGTCCCTAATAAAATGTAAAAGAAGAAAAGAGAAAAAATGATTAGGGCAAAGACTGTACAGATGTGCTTTATACAATTGATGTATGTATATGTATGAACTGTGAAAAGAATTGTATGAGCCCCAATAAATTGTTAAAATAAAAAAAAATTTAAAAAGAAAATAAAATATAAAAAAAAAAAAGAATTCTGTGACCTGGAATCAGGAACATTCAGCCAACGCTTAAAAGAGAAAACTTCGAAACCAAATGCATGGTAAGCTTTTGGAGGGCACTCTCATTGAAGACAGTAGAAGAGGATGTGACAGTTAGGATTCTTGTGCCAACTGAGCCTCCATAGGAACACGCGGGTGGAGATGAATCAGCTCACAGTTTAATCAGAGGGCAACGGAGATAAATACCTTCCACCGCCCGGCCCGCATCCCATCTTTCTTCCTCCCTGGTGATCAGATCACTATGCTGCTGCTTGAGCTAGTTCTTTGCCTCAACTGTGTGCTGCACTACCTGTGGGCCAAGCCAACCGTGGATCTTGTTGCTAGAGCTTGAGGCTCCTTACAGACTTGTTTTGCTGTGCTGCTTGAGTTAGAGATCACATTGGGAGCTGCCTCACTGAGTTCCCTACTGACTGTTGCTGCCCTACCCTGCCTGTCTTGCCTGAGAGCAGACTCCAGTTTCTTGACTTTGGGCCAGCAGCAAACTGTTCCACAAAAGTGAGTTGAACCGAGACTTCTGTACTGCTGTGTGGACTAATTAGCCATTATATTCCCTTTCACGGTATAAACCTATCCATATATATGTATATATATGAATTGGTGTGTGTATATATACACATAGGTATACAAAAAATAAACTGGTGTGTATATACATCTATTAGCACACATGCACACACACACACACACACATAATATTGGTCTCAGCAGTAAGGTTAGGGAACGTGTTAGACCAGGTTGACTACTAGAGAAACAAATTCAGACACTCAAATATGTGTAAGAGAGCTTTAAATCATACAGCAATTGCCTATTGAGAAAACATCCAGCTCAGTCTAGATCAAGTCTGATACTAGCTCTTATGTCCAATGCTAGTCCATAAATTCCTCTTGAGACTCGCACAGCCACTTGCAATGATGCCGGATCCAGGAAGATCACAGGCTGGTGAGTGAAGTCTTGTGGACCCAGTGGCAGTGGAAGCATCTCAGTGCGAGTCTCCATGTCACTCTTCCACAGGAAGGTGAACCAGAGAGAGAGCATGACCCATCTCCAGGTTGAAAGGGAGGAGGTTCCCAGAATCCTCATGAGAAGGCCATGCCCACAAGGAAGCATCAGGCTGTGACTTGACTGACAAGCTAGACCCCACCCCTTCACTCTTAATATCCTCAAATTGACACACGATTATGCAAATTATTACAGGGGAGGTGGTAAATCTGAAGGCCATTCATTCATGAAAGATTTAGGCTGCATTTACACTGTGCAGGCACAACTGGACTATTCCCACTGTTTTTAAAACTGAAATCCAGTGTCCCGTGACAGCAGTGTCGAATCTTAGTAGTTAAACAACTTGTTACAGTGGATCCAGGCTATGGACTCATTCCTTTCTGGGTCTTGGTGACGCCTGCTGGAAAAGGAATGAGTCAAATACATGATTTTAGTTTTGGGAAAAGGGGAAGCGAGAAGTATTGGTCAGTGTTTGTTTGCAGTGGACCATTAAAGAGGCAACATGGACCACACCAAGCTCTCTCCCAAGAATTCCATTATACACATACTGTGATGGTTAGATTTTGTCAACTTGACGTATGTGTGTGAAGGCAGAGGGGAGTCCAGCCTATTAATCAGGTCACAGTCCGATGACACCTCCTTGAAGATATGGCCTTTTAGTAAGCGCGGCCCTGGGCAGAATGGAGTTTACTCCCTGGCTTCCTGCTTGACTGGGTTCTGTGTCTCACATCTTGGACCAGCCTCCTATTGAGCCTGGGAGCTGTCAGGGCCCTTCCATGTTCCTATTGACCTTGGATTCATGTTCCTCTACACCTACCAGCCCCTGTTCCCCAGCTTTCTGCTTTGCCCCCTTGCTTCATCCACTAGCAACTACATGGGTCTGAGTCTCCAACTAGCATGTGACCCAAGGACTTCAGATAGATCAGGCTGGGCTGCGTTCTTGATATAAAATTTGTTCTTAATATGAAGTTCTTTCTTATACATATGTGAATGTTACTCATATCTCTAGAAAAATTAGCCTAACACAGACATTGTTTCTACCTTCTACAGCCTGGGTATTTACATTATTGCTGCTCTTTTACTCTATGTTAATACTTTAGGTTACTTGGTATGATTAGGTAGGTTGTTTTGGGGTCTGGGAAGGCTAAAAAAATTCCTCATATAAATTACTGATAAAGCTGTTTCTTTACTTAATGCTTTAGCATTCAGGACTCAGGAATGCTCTATTTTTGAATGGTGGCAGGAAGTACACATTTCTCAGTCCTTAAAAAAATAATCGGGATAATTATATTTTCCATATTTCTCTCTCCTCCCATCTTCTGTCCCACAAAATCTAAACAGTCAGCCATGGTACTAACACTCTTAAGCTCTCTCTTCTATTTCCAAGTTCAGGCCTCAACTTTACCACTATCTCTGGATCTGAAACCCAGTGTCTCTCTAGGCAGACTCCGCATTCACTGCTAATGTAGATGTCACAGGGCTTCTCATAAAACACAACTTGGAGCATGTTGATTCCCTGCTTTCAGCCACTGCCTTGGCATTATCCACGTCAAGCCTGAGCATGAAGCATGGGGCTCTCCACAGCCCGGCCTGTCTCCTTCCTCCGATTGGTCTCTAAATAGCACTTGCCTTCTCATCCTATCGACCTAAGCTGGTCCCGACTCAAGCGTTTTCTCCTCAGAGTGGTCTTCCTTAACACGGCTGCAGTCCTCCTCTGAATCCTCCTTCATGTATTCAAGTATGTGTACAACTGGGCTCCCCATTGGCTCGGATGTCCCATGCCAATGTGATCGATTTCAAAGGGAAATGATGCTTTATACCTACACCCTATTTAGTTATTAAGACCATTCTAATTATTTCCTTTATATAGATGAGAAAACTGAGGTTATTAGGGATTTAATAACTTCCTCAAGGACACAGGGCTAGTGAATAGTGAAACCTGGACTTGACTCCACATCTGTATGATGGGAGAGACCAAACACTTCATTACCAACTGCCATGCCTACTTTTCTAAACCCAAGTGGAACTTCTTCATCAGTTTGCTTTGTATCTTCCAATGGTGGTGCTAGAAGCACTGGTGGTGTCGTGGCTATTCGTGGGCCTGCTAATGCAAGGTTAGTGGTTCAAAACCACCAGCCGTGGTTTCTACTTCAGAAAAAAGTTAACCCACAGACGCAGTTCCAACCAGTCCTACGGGGCCACTCTGAGTTGGAATTGACTCAAGTGGTAGTGTGTTTTTGTCTTTAAACTACTATGAAGACTGATAGTCTTGGAAACCCTTTATAGAGCTGTTAGGAGTTAGAACTGACTCAACAGCAGTGGGATAACGACTAATGACATTAACCATCTTTGCATGTGCTTGATGGCTATCTATATATACTGTTTAGTGAAATTTATACTTAGGGCCTTTGCCATTTTTTGGATTTGGTTGATTATCATTTTCTTGTTACGTAGTTGTTAATATATCTTGGATATTAAACATCTATCTGATATAAAAGCTCACTCACTGCCATCAACTCGATGCCAACTGATAGCATCCCTATGGACAGGGTAGAATGGCCCGATGCATTTCTGAGACTGTTTACAGGAGTGGAAAGCCCGTCTTCCTCTTGAGGAGTGACTGGTGGTTTTGAACTGTGGCCCTCTTAGACAGCAGCCCAACTCATTACCACGTGACCAGGGCTCCTAGTTGATATGGGGTTCCAAGATTTTTCTTCCATTCTGCAGGTTGTGTATTTTTTATAAAGTCCTTTGATACGTAGAAGTTAGTTTGGGTGAGATTCCATCTATCTATTTTGATTTTTTGTTGCTTGTGTTTTTGGTGTTCAGGCTAACTGTTCATTAAGATTATAGTCAAGAAACCACGAGTCAGGAAACAGCTCAGTAACGACTACCAATGACAAAGCCAATTGACACAGTGACACATGCTGAAAGACAGAGCAACACTTTTTGGAGGGATCTTTAGTATATTTCAAAATCCTGATTTCTTACTATCAAATTTTATCTTTGCAAATAGTGGAAACTGGAAAAGGCCATGCTTCTACACATGCTTCATGAGTTCAAATGCTATCCCAACATTGGTGCTGAAGATCCCCCTTGTGAGCAGGAAGACGGGCGAGAGAGGGCCAAGCATAGAGGTTTAGAACTGCCGGGGGGCGGGGGGGAGGGGAGGGAAGAGGCTGAATTCCAGTTCCGTCGCTCACAAATTGTGTAATCTGATGTTACTATGTGATGATCATGATGTCGGGACTGTGCTACGTCATGTGACCTAGTCGAAAACACAGGGAATGGTAACCATTTTGCAAGGCTGCTTTAAACATAAGTGAGTATTATGCATATATGATGCATTTCACAGTTCATTTCTTCACCCCAAAAGAGAATAATATCAGTTACACGAGGGAAAACCTCCAGGTGGTGACGTAGTTTCCTTCCATCTGAGGTCAAGTCAGAGGTCACACCGCAGTAAACCAATCTAAGACAACACTGAGCCCAAGGGACATATGCTTTCCATTATTCCAGTACAAAGCTTTGCTTGCACATAAGAGGAAGCAGCATTTCTAACCCTCCATCATTAATGGTAAGAACACCAGCCAGAAAGCCAAGAGTCCTGGCACTTCTTTTCCTTTCAAAACTGTGTGCTTGGAGACATATAAAAACTTACACTCATTATTAAACAACTCTTTGTTGCATGTTGGGAGATCCATGCTCTCAATGAACAGGTGTCACAGCGGAAGAAGGAAGACTTTATGCAATAGGTACACAGGAAGTAGTTAGGTCGACAGAAGTTAACATATGGTGCTAAGTGAGTTGCAAATAATTAAAATGGTGGTAAAGTAAATTATGTCTAGAGAACTAATGTAAACTTTCCATTTAGAATTGGTGATACTGAAGCTAAAATCAGAGGAAATTATCTTTTTCTTTCTTAACATGTTTCCTTTTCTAGAAAATGCGACGGCAGACTGTGATGGTCTCCAAAGTCTCTTACGGATCTTAGACTTGTGGAGACTGGAAACCTACAGCTATCGTGTGTTGCTTGTGCAGAGATGTGTACTCACAAAAATATTATAAGCATCAAACATTATAACTGGTTAATTTAGGCATTTATGTTCAGTGAGTCTTAGCTATGAACATATTTAAGTTAAAGTTACCTTTTGGCTAGAAATTAAATATGGCTTTGCAGAATGAACCTTTAATATTTGGCCTTTGTGACCGAGATATGCTCATTTTGTTAGTGTGCCAGCAAATGACATCAAATTGTGTCCTCCGATATTTCACAATAGGCAAAATGCATGACTCTGTAATGAGGCTAGGATTGGGCTTCAACACATTCTTTCTTGTGATCATTAACAACCAAAATTCAAACATGTAGGAATTTAAAAAGATCTAACAAGGCCACTTGTTCTCCTTTACATAAAAATGGGGGAAAGGTGATGGAGTATGGAATTTTTTTTAAGGAAACATCGGTATTTTGACCTATATTTTTCATGAACCAGTTAACTAGAAAATTACAAAACCTGAAAAACTCAGATAAATTCTACTACGGGGATGAATACAACACCCACATGTCCCATCCCCCTTCCTCCAGCTCCAGTGGGGGCACATTTCTAGAATGAAAATGAGTCTCTCAACCTGCTGACAAGTGAGGGCTTGTGAAGTTTAACTCTGTGAACTATGAGAATCAGTGAGGTAGCGGCTCCCCCAACTCGGCGTTTAATTTTGTAGGACCTGGTTGGTTTCCCAGCAACACGCGGGTCTGTGAGACTGCTTCTCTGGGTCCTGGAGGTAATTAAATATTCAGGCCCTCTTTGATGTATGCAAAGTCTGCCAAAGAGGATAACCAGCTACAGTTAGAGTAGCAGTCCCACATTTCCTGTTAATTGAGCATAGCAATAACATGACCTATTCTTCTCTTGACTCTGTAAGAACCCTTCTCTATTTACATTACCTAAAGTACCTTCGAGACTGGAGGAGGGAAAAGAGAGAGTGCAGAAAAGGGGGAGCCCATGCATTCAGCACATGGGGACTCAGAGGTGTTTGGGATACAGGATGAAGACTGGTTCAGTGTGAGAGAAAACAATGACCAATCCTCCTTTTGATCCTGAAGTTCAAGGTCCCATTTTCCATAACAGGTTCAGACATCATGCCTGGGATGATAAAGCTAGCAGTAAAGAGAGACTAGAGGTGCACGCACACGTCACCTGCACGATCGAGCTCCTAAAGTCTGAACTTGTCTAACACAATATTGAAGAGAAAGAAGAAGAAAACCCACAGAGGTTTCAAATTTAAACTAAGGACATAGTCGTGCCACTTTCCAGAAGCTGTTGGCATTTCCACGCTGAAACCACAGTTTCTGTTTCCATTTGGCAGCTATCAAGTATCTACTTCGAATGATCAGTATCAAGGCCCCCATGAAACGTGCTTGCCCTCTGAATCAGCAATGCCAGGCTGATATAAAATGCTTAACATCCAAAGGAGGTGGAAGATGAGGCACTCACTTATTTTATAGACTATAAATAAGTGGGACAACTAAACCAGTGTAATAGTTTACTTATTCCTACAACCAAATATGTTAAGAAACCCAGAAGAGTAGGGTCAGGGAGCAGGATAGTAGTAGTTGTGCGGTGCTGTCGCGTCTCTCCACAGGGAAAATAAGAGAAGGGAGCAATCACCTCTAGAGGGTTTGAAATAACGTGTAACATGACGCAGGAAACACTGGCCAAATTCGGAGTTACACGTGTGCAAGGGTGATTCATAAAACGCATGTGAAAATGGAACTAAAAGACGATGTAATTGTCCACAAACTGAAGCCTCTCTGTACTAGGCAAACAAGAAAACTGCGTGCATATACCAAAAAACGTCTTCATGGTTTCCACAGCTGTAAATCTTTATGGAAGCAGACTGCCAGTTCTTTTTCGTACAGAGCGGCCGGTGGGTTCAAACTTCTGATCTTACAACAGCCAACCACGTGACCACCAGCCACCACAGGGCTCCTTAACAAAGTCTTACAAAAACCCAAACCAAACCCACTGCCACAGAGTCAATTCCTGTTTACAGAGTTTCAGAGACTGCAAATCTTCATGAGAACAGAAAGTCTCATATTTCTTCTGTGGAGCAGCTGTGGATTTGAACTGCTGGCCTTGCAATTAGCAGCCTAAGCCTAACCCACGGCGCCACCAGGGCTCCTTTAACAAAGTCTTAGCTACCGTAGAATCTGATTATGAGGAAAAAAAGAACATTTCTAAAAAATTCTTCAGAAATCATCAGTTTCTGTAAAAGCTGTAACTTATTCTTGGAGCAACTGGAACACTGCGGAAACTTTAAGAGGCCTGTATTACTTCCGAAGGGTCTAGTTCCAAATAGCAAGGTCTATACTCTAGTGATTCAACATGACAGATAAAATGGAGGTTGCCCCCTTTCCCAGCTCCCCGCTGTTTCAGAACATTTCCAATATATATGTATATTTGACCTAACATGAAGTGTAGCCTCCAAAGCAAGAAACTAGCCTCACCGTCCTGCCAGGCGCCAGCCATCAAGAAGATGAAAATGAGCAAGGTTGAGAACTTGAAAAATGGAGGGTCTTACTGGAAAGTACATAACAGTAGTAACGCACATTTGCTTCAGAATCAATGTCAGAACTGAAAATTCCACATGGCAAAAATAATGTGACCTAATTTAGAGCTTACTGTGGGAAGGTTAGGTGAAACTTCATGCTTGCTGAAAAAGGCTATCTGTAACTTCTACAATGCTCGGTATCCTGAGTGTATTTTATAGCCCCTTGCAGGTGCGTTCATGTGCTGCTCTTTTAAAAAAGCAGCTTGTCGTCTTTTGGCGCAATTTAAGACAAGAATAAATCCCTGGGCAAGGACACAGTACTTTTAATGAGAGTATAATTCAGATACTAGTGACTTCTTCTTTTTTTTTCCATTTTGGCCATTGCACAAGACTAGAGAATCTTTGATAAATTCATTTTTTACTGAATTTCAATTTCTCTAACTTTGAAGAGTAGATAATAGTGTTTACCTACTTATCTCACAGAAGACAATAATTTGGAAGATGCTCTGAGATAAGCCCCAGGGTAGTCCAATGTTTGATTCATTAAAAAAGAAATGCATTGTTCTTCATATGTCTTAATAAAGACACAAATTATAATGCAGAGGTCATTCAGTTGGCGTCAGACTTCAGGGAACTTTGCAGATCAGACAAGTTTTGTTTTTCACCTTGTAGTGCCAAGGTGAGCTGCTGGGCATACAGATGCACTTTGCGGAGAATGCTGCTTTCTAGATCCGATGGCCTTAGAATGTGCCAATTTACAATTTAAGCTGAACTTCAAGAACCACCTTATTTATTTGATATAGTAGGTAATATTGTCATTTCAGCAGGTATTTAAGCTCTGAGTAGGCACAGAATACATAAAGGCGTTCAAAACATTGTTAAGAGATCTTCTGGATTCGAAATTCTCACAATAGTGGAAAAACAAAACTTTACACAGCAGCAATAATGATACATCATTAAAGCTCAACCATCCGAAGTTCATGGTTCAAAGTTGGACCTGTCACGGAAGGGTCCACGGAGAAGATGAGCTGGCTGAGCCCTGACAGGCACCACAGGGCTCCCCCACAGTCTGTGAGGACGAGAGGGGGTTCTTCCTGGCACAGCATCCCCTCAACTTACACTGCAATTCCGTGCAGATCTACATTTCTCTGGGAAAGGATGAGCCACCACACTTAACTGAGCCTGAATTACCCTGACTACATCCGGTGATGAGGACAACGATATGCAAATGTTAAGCAACTGTGACATCATCTGCTATGCACACTCAAACATATGGAAAAATGAGCAAAATTTTGTCATTCATACACAATTACTAAATAGCTACATTGACAAATCCACTGAAAAAGTTTGAGTTGTCAGGTTGATAAAACTCAAAAAACTCCCAAATTCCCTGCCACCCCGGGGATGCATAGGACGGAGCAAAGCTGGTCTGTGGGTTTCTGAGACTGTCAACCTTTGCAAGAGGAGAAAGCCTCATCTTCCTTCCATGCAGAGGTTGGTGGTTTCAAACTACTGACCGTGTGGTCAGTAACCTAAACTGTAATCAACTATGCCACCAGGGCTCCAAATCACTTGAAAGTCATTTAAAGAAACTGAAAAATGATTGCTAATAATGGTTAATCGGAAAAATATATATCGATGGTATGGTAACGTACCTGTCTCTGGGGCCAGGCCGCTCTGAGAATGGCCTCCGTCCTGAAGAACACCAGGAGCTTGCCGTCCTCCTCGCTCAGGTGGAAGCACTGCTCCACGAGCTGCAGCACGCTGATGCGGGGCCTCACAGGCACCGTGTCATCCCCACAGAAGGGCCGCAGCCACCGCAGCAGGTCCTCCGAGGACAGCAGCTCCTCTCTGCAAGGCAGAGCGCGGGTGAGAAACCAACTCCGCAGTCGCCCACCCCCGGTCATCACCCCGTCATCTTTGTTGGGCGGCTATAACTCTCCTCCTGAAAGGAAGAATTTAGATAGTAACTGGCACCGAGCAAACCATACTAGGTACCAAAAGGGATGCGGTTGAACCATCGAATCAGGTGTAAACAGGAGCCCGGGGTCTCTGGGGTTAAAGCGCTCAGGGGGCTAACCAAAAGGCTACAGGTGGACTCACCAGCCTTCCAGTGGAAGGAAAGGTGATTTCACACTGCAGAAACAGCCCTATGGGTGTCGCAGTGAAAGCACCCACTGCTTTCCCACGAGGTGGGCCATTGAAACCCAGCAGTCCCTCCATGGGAGATAAACTTGGCAGTTCTTAAACTTGGCTTCCTTAAAGATTTACAGCCTCGGAAACTCCAGGGGCAGTTCTACCCTGTCCCCTAGTGCTACAACGGACTTGATGGAGAGGGTGGGGATCGTGTTAAAATTTTCAAGTCATTAACCAATATGTCCTCATGTAGTACTGCTGTTGCCAGGAACCCCGGGTCAGTCTTGACTCACGGCTCCATCCTTAGAGTTGTTACCCTTGAGCCCATTGTAGTAGCCCCACGTCGAGCCAGCTTATCAGGGGTTTTCCCTTTCGAGCTGACCTGCCACCTTTCCAGGATGATACATACACTTCTCCAGAGTCCGGTCCTTCCTGATAACATAGCCAAAGCATGTGAAGAAAGGCTCCCCATCCCCGCGCATTAGGAGCATCCTGGCTGTACTGCTTCCAAGGCGGACGTGTTTGCTCTCCTGGTAGTCCCCGGCACATTCAATATTCCTAACTAACACCACGATACCCAGGCCTCAGTTCTTCTTAGTTCTTCCTTATTCCATGTCCAGCACACACATGAAAGCTCATGAAAAACCACAGCTTGAGTCAGGAGCACCCTAGTCTTACAAGGACCTCTTCGTAGCAGATTTGCTCACTGCTCAACGCCCCTTGGATTTCCGACTGTGGCTTTCGTGGGTGTTGAGAACTTCAATCGTTTCTCTGATTGTCACGATGCTGCTCATCAGTCCAGGTGTGAGAATTTAATTTTATGTTGAGGAGTGATCCAGAGTGAAGGCTACACTACTTACTCATTGCTCTTCATTAACGGCGCTTCAAGTCCTCTGCATTGTCAGCACAAAGTGTGAGCCATCTGCACATTGCAGGGTATTATTAAGTCTTCTTCTGCTCCCCATGCCACCTCACTCTTCGTGCGGTTTACCTGTCAGATTGGAACGGTGGGATACACAGCCCTGAGGAATACCTTTCCTGCTCTAAGCTAGGTCGTATCACCGTGTGTTGTTTGATGACTCCCTCTTGGTCTATGGGTGGGTACCAGCTGCTCTTGAATTCTCATACTTCGAAATGCTGTCTAGAAAAATTAGCCTTTGAAATCTCAAAAATAGCAGCATATATAGAACATTGTCCTAAGCAACTTATATTTGTGAACGCAAAGTTGAATAACTAGCACAACTAACTTGCATTAATGATACAAAGAGCACCAGGGGTCATTCTATTAATTTTACACAAGAGGCTTCGTATATATTCATTAAATAATAGACTGCCAAACTTCATGTCAATTTAATCAAAAAGAAGAATTTACAATTTCTATTAGAGAGTAAGAGACATTACAACGACACTATTGTAGGGTGACTAAACTTATAGAGGAGTGCCCTTCTTAATACATATTGGGAAAGGCAAGAGTGCAAGAGTGGAACACAACTGATATTCCTGGAAACCCACTGCCAGCACAGGGGCTCGCCCTAACAGTTAGAGGGAAATTAAAGTACGTGATGGAGCAAAATCTGAGGGAGCTGTGACTGGGACTCCATCTTTTCCTAAGGACGGAGGAGAAAATCATGAAAGTTATCAATCTCATTTTAGTACAAATTCCCCAAGAGTACATCTCCTGGAGTCTGTGAAGCTGAAGTGACATGTAAAGCACCTAGCATGGTAAGAGGCCCAGCAGACGTTCTTGCTAACCAGGAAGCGACACACCCACAGTACTACAGCCCTGCTGATGGCATTTGATACTCCACCCTGCTCACTGCCATTGAGTCCATCCCGGCTCCTGGGGACCCACAGGACAGGGCAGAACGGCCTCGGTGGCTTTCACAACATGCAACACTTTCTGGAGAGAGCATCATCTTTCTCCCTTGGATCAACTGTGGTTTTGAATTGTTTACCTTGTGGTGGTTTGGAGCCCAGCATGTAACCATTACACCACCAGGGCTCCTGCATTGATAATTTGATAATACGGAGATTAAAATTTATTAGGTCTCTGCATTCGAAGAACTAATAATGTAATAGAACTGAAAGCTTTTTGAAGTGACTATTGCCCGAATTATTCGTAATCTTGAATAATCCTTTGAGAGAAAGAATGAGTGGAATCAGAAAAGGCTTGGCAGAGAACAGGCCATTGAAACAGGGGCACAAAGGAGAAGAGGACGCATGTATGCAGAAGGGGGGGGGGGCATATGATCCAGACCAAAAGAAAAGAGAGCAAAAGAGTTCAAAGGACATGAGATGCTTATTCCTGAACCCTGGTGATGGCGCTCATGCATGAACCAATGAACTGCTGGACGCAGGCTCAGCAGTCACAGGAGAAAGAAGAAGCTTCTAGTCTTGTAACGCCCTCCAGCCTCAGGAGCCCACACAAGAGCGGGGTCTACAGGGCGCTGGGAGTTGTAATCAACTAGACGGCAGTGGTTTGGGTTCTGATTTGGAGTATGGACAGATGTGCACGTGACCAATGTCAGGGAGAGGGGGTTCAGGCAGAAAAGGTTTCTTAATCCAACAACCAAGAGATGCAATCGAAGGGAGAAAAGTAGAGCAGCTCAATGCTTTAAGAGTGACCAGACCTAGATTGAATGTTCAGGTTGACTTATTTTGAGCAAGAAGTCACTGAATAGTTCCAAACCTTAGTTGCATATCTGCGAACTAGAGATGGATAATAATACCTAACTCACACAGTTGTTGAGAATCAAGCAAACACGTAAACTAGGGTACAGAGAGCACATAATATCTGGCACACAACTAAGTATTTCAATTAATAACACACTTTATATTTAGAATATTGATTATTAGGTTGGATGGAAAGGGACTGAGAGTGGATATCTTAACAGCTATTTTGGTGAACCCGTTTCTTAACTGGAGAGGCATGTAGGCTGGGGAAAGCCCAGTAAATTGAGAGTCCAATTTGGGCCTTTAGTCTAATCCAGATTTTCACGTAATCTGAAGCTTGTATTTTTACCATCTCAGCTAAATGCCCTTCACCAAAAGAGGAGAACCAGAAAGCTAGAGTCCAGGGAGGTTTGCTTATAGTTCTACAACTCAGCCAAGACCTGAAATGAGTTAGAGAGAATGAAACATTAACAACTTGCTGAAAACTTCCTGTGTGCCATGGATTAAGCCACTTCATCACAAGTGCATGCCCTGGTACAGTGAGTATCCACTCACTGCTACTGAGCTGGTTTCAACTCAGAGTGACCCTCTGGAAAAACAGAACCACTCCTGTGGATTTCCAAGATCATAACTCCTTAGGGAAGCAGAACGCCTCATTTTTCTCCCAAAGAGTGGGTGGTGGTTTTGAACTGGTGACCTTGGGTTAGCATTCCAATGCATAACCACCGCACCACCCAGGCTCCCATGAGTTGCATTATTATCTCCAATTTTAAACACAAGGAAACACCATTAGAGAGGTTTACTGACTGCCTCGAGGTCACACAGTCAGTAGTGGAACCAAGACTATCTGAACTTGGCTATCTGATTACACTGTTGATCATAACACAACACTGCTAAACTAAATTGGAAGCAGATCCCAGAACACTATGATAGGAAATTTAAATTAACATATACTGATGATAACGAAAGATTATTATAGCATTTTCTGAGTCATTACTTGAGTTAGCCTCCTTTCCCATTCGATGTTTCCAAGGAACGTGCTCTAGCTTTGTTTAACAGGAGCTCTGGGTTTACAGTAGGCAGTGGACGGCTGCTACCTGAAAGGGCGACAGCTTGACGAGGCTCTGGTCTCCTGTAAAATCTTGACGCTCAGAGAGCAGTTCTACTAAGACCTATAGGCTCAGTATCAGTTGAAACTGACTGGTGGCTGGAGTGGAAAGGTGGGTTTGGTAACAGTTTGGAGTTTTAGGAGAATTCATTCCTAAATTAGAAGAACTATGTTCTGGAGCCACTCTGAGTCAAAACTGACTCCATAGTAGTGAGTTTGTTTACGTTCCAGAAGCAGTTTTCAAGATGGGGTCACTGTCACTACACAGTCATGTGATTATCGGTGCTCAGACTGCACAGAAAAGAAAAGCAGTTTTGTAGAAAAAGTGAACAATGACATTCAGGCCTTCCGATAGACTAGACACTATCTCCTGAAATTTTCATCTGCTAATGATTTCATCTGCTAAGTGATCTGCATTTTTATTTCAATTTGAGTTTTCAAAATTCAACATTGCACATACATACTACTAAAGACAAAGAGACAGCAAGAGTTATTAAAACAATTGGTGAATCAAGGTGTAGAGTACAAGGGTGATGACTTATCCATCCTCGTAAGGTTTCTGTAGGCTTCAAATTGTTCAAGACATAAAGCTGGCTGAAAAATAACTAATTGTGACTTTTACAGTGTGAAAGACCAGATGAGCAATAAGAGTGATTCTATTTTTACAATAATTTAATGAGCATACCAGTAGAATGAAACATTTTTTTCAAAAGTAGTTACTCTATCTTAAAAGTTATATTAATGATTGAAAAGGTACAAAATGGACAAAAGCAAAATTCTCCCACTGCTTCACTACAAATAGATAAACAATTGCTTCTGCCTTTTTATATATAATAAGGATATTTTAAAATTATTTAGAGACTGTTCTCTACATGGTAATTTCACTAAAAATTAATTCCTAAAACGAATTACAGTCTCATAACCAATTTTGACACAGAAAATAAAGACCCACCTATAATAGACTAGTACCCATATGAGCAACAATAACGACAACAGCATATGCATTTATTAAATGGTCAATCTGAGGCTGTGGTGCTCTGGGACAGAACGGACCGCATCTCTGCGTTTCTCTGTGTGGACGGCATGTACGGAAGCACAGAAATGGGCGAGAAGCATCAGGGAAACGAGGCAATGAGTGACGGCACAGCAAAGACGGGTTTTAAGACTGGAAACAGGCTAATCTTTAGGATAGTTTTTGTTAAGATTTTGCATGACATACACATACAAAATCAGCCAATCTGAAATTTAAATGGTTAAGGCACATTAAGAAAGATAACATATATCAGAATACTTGGTAAAACATGATATACTACGTAAAATAAAGTTATTTTTTTATTTCAGAATGGATAAGGAAAGACTGGACTCCAACAAGAAAAACACACTGACTTTTGAAATTTCTTGTAAGTACAAGTTAAAATGTCATAGAATTTGAGGGCCGGAAGGGAACATGAGGTCATTTTGTCCATTCTATTTTGAATGCATGTAACCGGCAGCCACACTTTCAGGTTCACTTCCACAGCATATGCCAGACAGACTCCGGGATCTGGACACAGGCAATCATAGGATGGGGCTAGCGGTTGGCTCATTTTGCTCCACCACGTGCTGCTTTCTCTTCAGGCCAAGTCCACCTTCATTGCTGGTCTCTGACTCCTAGCTCTACTCACTGAGGCCATTCCAGCTCAGAGCAACCCTATAGGGCAGGGTAGAACTTCCCCTGTGGGCTTCCAAGACCAACTCTCTCTCTTTTTTAATCATTTTATTGGTAGCTCACACAACTCTTATCACAATCCAAACATACATCTATTGCATCAGGTACATTTGTGCATTTGTTGCAATCATCATTCTCAAAACATTTGCTTTCTACCTGAGGCCTTGGTATCAGTTCCTCATTTCCCCCTTGCCTCCTCATGCCTACCTCCCCCCTCATGGACCCTTGATAATTCCTAAATTATTATTATTTGGTAATGTCTTAAACTGTCCGACGTCTCCCTTCACCCACTTTTCTGTTGTCTGTCCCCCAGGTAGGAGGTTATATGTAGATCCTTGTAATCAGTTCCCCCTTTCTACCCCACCCTCCCTCCATCCTCCCAGTATTGCCACTCTCACCACTGGTCCTGAAGGAATCATCTGCCCAGGATTCTCCGTGTTTCCAGTTCCTACCTGTACCAGTTCCTATCTGTACCACTGTCCTCTGGCCAAGGCTAATACTTTATGGGAGGAGACAGCCTCATTTTTTACCCACAAAGAGATAGCAGACAAACGCATACCCCACTATGTCACAAAAACAAACACACTGCTGTTGAGTCTATTCCACCTTACAGTGACCCTGTATAGATTCCAAGCATTTTCCTCCCATGAAGCAGTTGGTGGATTTGAACAGACAACCTCATCGCTTGCAGCTCAAACTAACCCAACAGTCACCAGGACTCCTTAGCCAGCCTAAGTAAGAAATGAATTTGAAAACTCAGAGCTGCATGATGGTAGAATAAGAAGAGAAGAAAGAAATAGTGAACAATTAAATGTTAATGAACAGTGAGAGACAATTTTTAAAAATTTTCTATATATGTTCCTTGTCTCAATTAATCAATTGATCCACATAATATGCACACTCTCGACACTACATAGAAAGCTTAGTAGGGAATGTTAGTTATTTATCCTCTCTAGTGAAATAATGGGGACAACTCACAAGGAAACAAACAAGAACTGCAAAAAAATGCCTCTTGAGTTAATGGCACTTTGGTACAGTAAAAAATGTGACTTTGCTTTTGTTTACAGATAATTGTTATAATGAAGTTATAGTAAAGAAAAAAACAAAAATTTCTAGACTCAACAATTTCATGTGCACATGAACCCAATCTCAATCTTTATCTTTTGTCATTACAAGTACCTGTCAACTGAGAATACAGCATATTGAGGTTCACATATTCATGATACTAGGAGCACATCTCACTGTAAAGTGGCAGCGATGTTACAGTGAATATGACCTAGGGTAATACCAATTTTTCTTGAAGTTCAAGGGCAAATCCTCCTTACGGAAGGGCTTATTCTTACAGAACATAATGTCTTAGGCACTGTGAGTGCTTAGAGAATGTCTAATGACTTACTTTGCTTCTCAGAGTATGAAGTGCAAGAAGAAATCTGATTCAATTTATTCAAGTGGGCTCCCCCAACTTGGACATTTACACCCCCCCGGGTGTTTTTACCCCATTTATTTTTTACTTCAAAATAAGATATGTGCATAGGAATTTGTTCATAGTTTGTTTGCTTGTTTTAAACTATAGTCCGGCCTTCCAATGGGTCTGAGGGACAGTGAACTGGCCCCCAGTTTAAAAAGTTTGAGGACCCCTGTCTTAAAGGCTTGAAGGTGAACAAGCGGCCATCTAGCTCAGAAGCAACAAAGCCCACATGGAAGAAGCACACCAGCCTGTGTGATCACGAGGTGTGAAAGGGATCAGGTATCAAGCATCAAAGAACAAAAATACCAAAGAACCGAATACAAGGATCTACATATAACCCCCTCCCTGGGGGATGGACAACAGAAAAGTGGTGTGAAGGGAGACATTGGACAGTGTAAGATATGACAAAATAATAATTTAAAATTTATCAAGGGTTCATGAGGGAGTGGGAGTGGGGATAAAGGGGAAAAAATGAGAAGCTGACACCAAGGGCTCAAGCAGAAAGCAAAAGTTTTGAGAATGATGAGAGCAATGAATGTACAAATGTGCATGACACAATGGGTGGATGTATGGATTGTGACAATAGTTGTATGAGCCCCCAATAAAATGATTTAAAATAAAACAGATTACTGAAGGTGATACTAGAGCTAGGTAGCAATTTAAACAAGCAAAGAAAACCTCGGAAATATTTGAAAGTTTTAAAGAAAATCTTTCATCTTTTCAAATAGCGCAGAAAGCAATTCCTCATTAATGGCTTTCTGAATGGTTTAATTCTGTACATTTTTCCGAGAATCAATAAGAATTAGTTTATTTGTGGGTTGTTCCTGTTAGAAATGGTAAAAGTATCTGAAAGCAGAAAAAACAATAGGAAACAAAACAAAGGCAGACCTGCTCAATTATCAATGAAGTTAACCCTGAAGATAGGGGTACAAGAGCCAAGTGTGGTGAAGAAATCAAATTGTGCCTGGCTGTCAGAAAGAATAACATCTGAGATCTTAAAGCTTGTCTTAAAATAAGCAGCTATCTAAGTGAGGTGTCAGCTAAATCCACAAAGAAGAAGCACACCCGCCTATGTGATCCAAGGATTATAAATAATAGAATCCAAAATCAGATGAGGGAATTTAATTAGACTTTAAATTCTGAGCACTCCATTTGTAAAAGGCTGTGGATGACAATAAAAGCCAAAAATGCATCTCAGAGTGCAGTGAAAAGTGGATTACTACAGATACAGTTAGGTTAAACTTTAACATATTATTATTTATTTTCCCTTTTGACAATATGTAATTTGTTCTAGTTTCTATTATCATCTGCTTTCTCTTGGATTGAGGTTTTTCAGTATTTTATTTTACCACTGCTTGCTTGTTTTGTACGATTTTCTTTAGAAAAAACACAGGATAGGAAATCCATGGAGGAAATAACTAGATTAATAGTGCCTTAGGGGAGGCTTGGGGTTAGGGGGAGCTAATAACAATGAGTACATGTTTTAAAACTGATTGTGTAATTCTTTTAATATTAAACCTGGGCTTGTATGGTTTGTGAATTGTATGCCATAAAACTGTTGAAAAACAAACAAACACAGGCAGAGAGAAGTAGTTAAAAGAAGTTGAGACTCCTCTTAAGTTAATGTCTTAAACCTCAAACCCCAAAGCTAACATCTCCAGTAAAACAGTTGGGGGCAACTGGCAAGAAATGCAAAAAAGAATGCTCACTGTGTGTTATATACTGTACATAATAATAGCCAAGACACAAATAGATATATGCACATACATGTTTTATCACAGCACTGTTCACAAGAGCAAAAGTAACAAAATGTTAGAAAGAACCTAACTGTTCATTAGTGGAAGGATGGAGAAAAGTTCAGTATGTGCACACTCTGCAGTAACACTAAATAGCAACTCTTGGAAATGATGGATAACAGGGATGAACCTGGAGGACATTATGTGACTGAAATCAGTTCTTCACACATTGGCCAATCGTATATGCAGTCAGTGTCATAAAAGGCAAGGGAAGCTTTTCATCCTTAAGAGGCCTGGATGGTTGCCAGGGCGGGAGGGGGAGGGAGAAAGGGAGAGCGCCGGCAGAGGTGGGTAGGTGCTCACTGGAGCAAAGGCAGTCTACAACATGAGCTCACAGGGCTATCTCTGTTATATTTTATCACAGTTAGTGGCCACTTTGACTCTGTTGTGGTTTCCGGTATATGAAACCCAGGATGGGTGACTCTATAGAGACAATAACTAGAATAAAGTTTCCAGTGGGGGAGGTAGGGGCATGCTGCTGGTGGCAGCCGTGAGGTGAGAGGGAGCCTTCTAAGCCAGCAGCCAAGTCTCTCTCTAGCCACAGCCTCTCAAACATGTGGGCCCCTGGCTTCTAGCTCTGGCCTCGGCCTGGCTCCTCTGCTCTGCCGCCTGGCCTCCGCTCCAGAGTCTCTGCTGCCTCTGGTCTCCACCACCTCAGACAAGGATCTCAAACATGCTCCACTGGTAATTCTCCTGCATGGGATTTCTCTGCTTCTGACACGATTTCCATACACAGAGGAATGGCTTTGATGGGGTGTTGTTTTGGTCTTTCAGCAGACCTATCTCCAAGGAAACAAAGGTAGTAACTTGAATTACACCTACTATGGTGGAGACTCAGCATACATTCTTCCTTAATCTTGTTACAGAGAACTCCCTCCCAAACAGGATTATAACCACATACATATAGACAGAATTTACAATACATCACAAAAAGGATTACGGCTAGAAGGGCCCGGATAATGAACTAACAATTCAAGGGGATTGCAGTGGATGAGTCGAAACAAAATGAGGATGACCTGCTGAATGCTAAAACACATGGATTGTTCTGTAAACATCAACATTCATAACGAAAGAAGTTTTAAAAAGTAAAGATCCAGAATACACAAAGAATAGGAAGAAAAGCCCACATTCATTCACAAAAATAAGTTTAATTTGCATGATCCTCTGGATAATTACCTGAACCTTATCTTTAATTGTGGATGTTACACAAGGTTTCTGACATCTGAAAAGGGAGACTGTCACTCTGTGTGGGAGAATGTTCTGCTAGTGGCCTGCGCGGGTGTGGAGAATGTATTGATTTAAAATTAGTGCAGATAAAAGAATAAGAAGAGGGGGCTGTGCGGGTGAGGGAGGAGATAGAATTGGAATGCAAACAACATCTATACCGACACAGTAAGTATGGCATGCAGGTAGTGGCGGAAACTCTAAAATGCTAAACAAACAAACAGAATTCCAATCCAATGCCGTATTGTGGATCCGAAATCCCAGCCGCCCCACGGAACTGAGTAGAGCTTTGCCATGGGATTTCCAAGGCTGGAAGCAGTAAGGAAACCGACTGCGACGTCTTGCTCTCTCAGAGCAGCTGGCGGGTTTGCAATGCTGCCTTTTCTGTTCGCAACCAAACTCTTACTTGCGGTGCTTCCAAGGCTCCTTCGGCACGAGTCCATGGACACCACTCAGTGGCGTGCTGTGGAACCCTCTGCCGGGCAATTCCAGGCTAGTGAATGCACAGGAGTGTGAGGATGTGTAAGTGTACGCGAGCCCAGAAAGCACGGTCTGCGCATACCAGGGACTTACTATTTACACAGACACTACACAGTGTGATGGATGCTAAGTTTTCCGGTTGGGACTGACAGTCGGTCGGAGTGTCAACAAGAGGAAGGGTGTGGGGACACTTAAGGCCTTGAGTGGCTTCTATAAACTTGGCAGTCAGGTCAGCTTCTATAAACTAGTGAGGAAACTGACTGGGATATTTTAAAAGAGACTGAATTCTTGTCTTTCTTTTTTTTTTTTTAAGACTTAATTCTTAAGTCTCTCCAAAGACCCCCTTTGGAATTACCGAGAGTAGAGAAGTTAAACACCCACATGACTGATAGAAAGGGAAATAAAATTCTACATCTTGGTCCGGTTTTCTCTTATCGACGTATGGCTGAAGAATCAGTGACAGGTTTCAATTTTAGTGCAGATTCAAAAAGCATTTTTCAGATATAAACATTGATTTTGTCTTCTTTTTTGAAGGTTTTTAAAAAAATCATTTTATTGGGGGCTCAGGCAGTTCTTACCACAATACATACAGACATCCATTGTGTCAAGCACATTTGTTGCCATCATCATTTTCAAAACATTTTCTTTGTACCTGAGCCCTAGGTATCAAATTAATGTTCCCTAAAGTTCTGTGGTTGCTAAAAGTCCTTTGTTAGTGTGCATCCGTGGAACCCAAAGTAGTATCTTGTTTTGCTTCTCTACTCCCTAGTGTTTTCTTCTTTGGAAATCGAAACTTGAAAAACAAAAGAAACAGAATAACAACATCTCCAAACACGTCTGCATTCAAGGCACCCCAAAGCCGTAGTCTTCTTGGTTAGAAAGTCACTAAGAGACACGCAGCTAGGACAGGGTAGAAGTGCCCTTGTGAAGTTTCCGAGACTGTTAACTCTTTACAGGAGTAGAAAGCCTTGTATTTCTCCCACGGAGCAGCTGCTGGTTTCGAACTGCTAATCTTGCAGATAACAGCCCAACACTTAACTACTGAGACACCAGGGCTCCTGGCCATGACCCTAACGAAGTCCATTTCTCTCTAAGCCCTCAGGCCTTAATATGAAAATGACAACACCAAATGCAAAGATTAAGAATAGGACGCATTAAACTTGCAAATATATATAGAAAGTGCTATAATAGTAAGTGAAGTAGATTAAAAGGTGCTTTGAGAATTTTAAAATGCATATACATTTTCATTGAAAATACATAAATACATCTTACTCAAAAAATTAATGAAAGGCAAATATGCAAATAAAATAATTATATAGTTTAATGAAACTATAGGTAGCTTGCCCCCAAATTTCTTCATTATTACTATGTCTCCAATTAAAAAAAAAAACTCGGGTAGAGGCTGTACAGATGGATGTAGCGATTAAGCATGAAAGATCTTACAAAGTCTATAGCAGTTTGTACAGTTAGTAATAACTGAAGCTCCTCATTATTATTACCATGGTGACTGGAAGTCAAATTACTTCTGAAAAATGACAGTAGGGGCATCCACACCTTTTTAGACTGTAAGTATACTGAGTTTTCAGACAAGGAGGACCCAATTTATACAAATAGATATTTTTACTGTTATATATGCACACATCCCACATGCACGCATACATCTAGCTACACCTCCTTCAGGAACTGCCAAACTTAACCAACAGGGTTAACGTCTTGAGATAATCTCCTATCCTTTTTAGGAAACTCAAAGCATAGTCCTCTCCACGGCCCCCCTTGGAAGACATTAAGTCCATGGTCTCCATGACAAACAAGGAGGAGAAGGTGAATGGCTTGCTGAGTTGGAGGGGGCCAGCACATAGCTAGAAAAACCATGTTTCTAGGAAACCCCTGGTGGTATAGTGGTTACACATTGGACCGTGAGCCAGCTGCATGGTCGGCAGTTCAAAACCACCAGCAGCTCTGTGGGCGAAAGACAGGTACTGTCTTGGAGACCCACTGAGAGTCAGCACTGACTGAATGGAACTGACTGAGAGAGCCAAAGAACACTGCTTTGGTATGCAGATCATCAACTCTGGCTAAATATCTAAAACTGCTGCCAAGTTTTTGATGGATCCTTAAGGTAATTGCAAATTGTGGGAAACATTAAACAAAGATTCATACACTGTTCTATTCTTACCCCTTTTCCACACTGTCATGGACTGCTGAAATCACACCTTCCAGGACTTGGAGGGGGTCCCGTGACCCACCAAGGTCAGCACTGGCCCCACTGTGGAGGGAGAGAGCAAAGAAGTGATTCAGAAGGGCGTCACATGCACCTTGGCTAGACACGGTGTGTGCGGTCCGCGAACCCCGCTGGATGTTGGTAAACGACGTGGCCAGCTCGTAGTGCTCGTGCTGAATGCCGGCCGACTGAAGCCGTTGGTGGGTTTCTTCAATTTCTTTATCACCAGCTTCAGTGATGGGGCTTACATCTGAACTGCCTGGATTTCCTTGCACGCAGATACATAGTATCCTATTACAGACAGCATTGTGATTCAAGATACGGCCCTATGATTCATTACCATTTCACAACGTGTATGCCTGGAACATTAATGAATTATGAAGATGCGGCAGAGGGAAACGGCAATTTTAAATTTAGAAAAATAAATTTAATTTCTATTACTCAAATCAGTTGTTTGGTTCAATTAGTGACAGACCTTTCCTATTCTGTGCCTACATAAAGTTAAGTGGCTTCCTAAAAGGTCAATGTTATAATGTCAATAGGAGCGTCGTTTTTTCTTTAAGAGGTAGGTGAACCTCTCTCCCACAACAGAATGATTTAATTCACATTTACTGAATCTTCTGTATGCAGAGCAGATGTTTATTAGACCAGAATTACATATTTAGCAACAGAACTGTATGTAGGGAGAGGGTGTTTAATTTGTCAGCATTATCTAAGTGTAAGAAAAACACTTGCCGTATTTTATTTTAATTAGTGAGGTAAATGTGTAATTTTTAGGAAATAACCAAAGTCATCAAAGCACAAACCTTTCAAAAATGTTTCTCTCTTTTGGTGAGTTTAAAAAGGATGACAATAATTAAGAAAGATACATAAAATGTGGCCAACAACTATGTCATAATCTGAAGAGGAGAGTCACTCTTACAACGACCACGTAACAGTATTTTCTAGAATGTGGCCTTTCTTCATTCTAAAATATTGTATGCTACTTCATGTCTCTTTCTCTATATAAATTTTCAAATACCTCCGAGCATTGGGTGAAAAGTGTACAAGGCTGGGGTAATTAAACTGATAAAAGCTCATTTGATTTCAGTTCAGCTGCAGAAAGCTGACATGCATTTAATCAAAAAGTTCCTCAAGAGCAATATAGAATTACCAAGAATGCTGAAAAGGAGAATAAATTAAGTGCAACTAAAGCCTAACTGCATCATTCACAGAGAGTGCTTGAGTCCTCATTCTTTTCTTAGCTTAACTTTTACTCTTTCCTAATCCTTTTGCAATCCTACAGGGACTCAAGCATATCAACACAAATGAGAATTTCTCATTTGACAGCTTTACTGACCAATTCCAAAGAAATAATGTCCTAAGACACCAACCTCTTCGGTGTATGCCCCACCTTACCCGATGGACTTCAAACAGAAGGGGAATGACAGAAACGGTGAGGTCGGAAAACCACAGGCAGTCACACGGTCTTCCGGCATTTACCTTCTTGACATTTTGGCTTTCCCCATAGTTTAGGGACAATTTCTTTTCTTTCTTTTTTTTATGTTGGGTGGGGTGGGAAAGAAACAGAAATAAGCTAATTTCCTAAGATGTTACACTTCAAAACACTAGTGAAACATTCCCCGGCTTGTCCATTTTAAAACACAAGACTCTGAGAACTCTAACATTGCTCACGTTTGTAAATTACTCCAGAGCCTATTACATGATTGTATTTTCAGGATCACCTTGAGGCAGGCACTGCTACTGGCAAAATCCCGCCTCAGTTACTCCCTTACTTACCTTAGCTCTGAGATTATCTGCATTACGGCACGCTGCACAACATCCCGGGGCGAGATAGCAAGAGGACCAACGGCTACTTCCAGCAGCTGCTGAATCATTCGTAGAGGCTGACCATCTAAACACATGGTCACAGCTTGATCATAAAGCTTCCCTTTTTCTGAGCGAGACAGGTCATAGAGGTTATAGTATTTCTGCAGCGTTTCCTGGAAAGACAGAACATTCAACACTAGATGTGAAGCAGGCATTACGTGTGTGCGTGCGTACATGGGTACCCAGTTTCCCCAGATTCTCAAGCCACAGAAGTCACAACCATGAAGGCCACACTCAAGAGCACACAGAAGTGAGGCTCTAGGTTCACCAGGACTGAACGCCAATCTTTGCTTTTCCCGTTTAGTGTTTAAGGCTCTGTAAAATGAGGACGAGGGCAGGCAGTAGGCTCTTGTGAATTGGCTAAATGAGATATCAGGCACAGAGTAATACTGATTCAGCGAAACTTTATTATTATTATTTACTATGAATAAACAAGGACTGTAATCTATTCAGGATCGTGTACACGAACCCCTGGTACTGTACATTTACCTGTAATAGCACACAGCAATAGTTTTAATGAGCCTCATTTTGGGAGAAGGTGGTTTAAGATCAAAGACGTCAAATCGTGTGCTCCACGTCCTATGGCTGCCAATGCAGAGCCAGTCACACGCAGAACCTAACCATGCCTCTCTTTGAGAGGGTCTCTGAAAACCAAATGTTAACAAAAATAACAAGAAATGGGACAGAAATCATTGCTTTTCAGCATACCAAATAGGTCACTTCATGATAATTAAATCTTCCAGGTTCTCTACAATTTATCAAGTAATGCTGAATATACTGCTTTGTCTTTGAAAACAACTATGAAAAACTATGAGCAATCATCATATTTGTTGATATTAAAATTCAAACTCACTGCCATTGAGTCGACTCTGACTCATAGCAACCCTAAGGGACAGGGTGGATTTCCCCTGTGGACTTCCCAGTCTGGCACTCTTTGCAGCAGTGGACAGTCTGTTTTCTCCTGTGGAGCGGCTGGGGATTTGAATTGCAGACTAGAGATTACCAGCTCAAGACCTGACCATTATGGCACCAGGTTCACCATGAAGGCTCCTCTTATTGATACTAAAGAACTCTTAATTATTTTAATTTTATTAACATTGTAGGGGTTAATTTAAAATACACATATATGCATACATGTGTGCGTCTGTGCATACACACATGCTTATATAGTATATTTATTGATGAAATGAAAGATGGTTAGGATTTGCTTTGAAATAATCCATAAAAGTGGAGAGGAACCAGGCAAAGGTATGAATGAAATGTAATTGGTCTTGTGTTGATATTTGTTGAAACTGAGAGTAGGACACATGGGGCATTTTATTTTGAACTTTTTAATATGATTAGGGTGAAAGTTTACAGAGAAAATAGGTTTTCCACATATTTGGATTTGAGAAATTGATTCTTTTTTTTTTTAATTTTAACAATTTATTGGGGCTGATACAATTCTTTTCACAGTTCATACATATACATACATCAATTGTATAAAGCACCTCTGTACATTCTTTGCCCTAATCATTTCTTTTTTTCTCCTCTTTTCTTTTTTTACATTTTATTAGGGACTCATACAACTCTTATCACAATCCATACATATACATACATCAATTGTATAAATCACATCCATACATTCCCTGCCCCAATCATTCTCAAGGCATTTGCTCTCCACTTAAGCCCCTTGCATCAGGTCCTCTTTTTTTCCCCCCCTCCCTCCCCATTCCCCCCTCCCTCATATGCCCTTGGTAATTTATACCTCGTTATTTTGTCATATCTTGCCCTATCCGGAGTCTCCCTTCCCCCCTTCTCTGCTGTCCCTCTCCCAGGGAAGAGGTCACATGTGGATCCTTGTAATCAGTTCCCCCTTTCCAACCCACTCACCCTCCACTCTCCCAGCATCGTCCCTCACACCCTTGGTCCTGAAGGTATCATCCACCCTGGATTCCCTGTACCTCCAACCCTCATATGTACCAGTGTACAGCCTCTGTCCTATCCAGCCCTGCAAGGTAGAATTCGGATCATGGTAGTTGGGGGGAGGAAGCATCCAGGATCTGGGGGAAAGCTGTGTTCTTCATCGATACTACCTCACACCCTAATTAACCCATCTCCTCTCCTAAACCCCTCTATGAGGGGATCTCCATTGGCCGACACTTGGGCCTTGGGTCTCCACTCTGCACTTCCCCCTTTATTTAATATGATATATATACATACATATATACATATACACATATATACACATACATACACACACTTATATCTTTTTTTTTTGCATGATGCCTTATATCTGGTCCCTTGGGCACCTCGTGATCGCACTGGCCGGTGTGCTTCTTCCATGTGGGCCTTTTTGCTTCTGAGCTAGATGGCCGCTTGTTCACCTTCAAGCCTTTAAGACCCCAGACACTATCTCTTTTAATAGCCGGGCACCATGAGCTTTCTTCACCACATTTGCTTATGCACCCATTTGTCTTCAGCGATCCTATCATGGAGGTGTGCAGTCATTGATTCTAATCTCCACATGGTAACAGCACACTTGCTACTTCCTCTCAGTATTTACTGTTTCCATTTGTCTTTCTTTTCCAGCCCTCGCTGCTTTCTGAGCTTAATCCTGAACAAACGCTGTTTTTAAAAAAATCCCCTATGGTGAGCTGTTTTAGGCACGTACATCTCCTTGGTGTTACTGTCAGCTGACAGACCTGTCTATAAGCACTCCCACTGTCCCGGGCCCAGGCCTGACTCGCTGCGAACCTACAGCAGAGCGCCCAAATGCCCTGTGGGTTTCCGAGGCTGTCATTCTTGAAAGGGAGTGGGGAGCCTCATCTTTCTCCTGGAGAGCTGCTGAGGGTCCCTGTGAATCAGGATGGACTAGACGGCAGTGGGATGAGGCTTTTGCTTGAAAAATAAGAGAAGTCATCGAAAATGTTTATACTTATAAAGAGGTCACATTTACTAGAAAATTAAGATTTTTCCCTAGTTCTTAACATTATAGCGAGCGCCCTGTAATACCCGCAAGATAAAATCAAGAGGGTAAAAGCAAATCTGCTCCCCATAAAGGCATCTGAGACGCTCAAACCTTATTGCACACTATTTCTTAGAGAGGCTAATGGGCACTGAAACCTAGAAATTGAAATAAAACTGCTACGAAGCTTTTGAATTCTTCTCATTATGCGTTCAGTGATGGGTTTGCGTGTATGTGTCTCATAAAATTTCTGAAGTCTCCCATTCGTTCATTACTTGAACTCTGCACTGATTGTTCAAATCAGGTTCAGTACAATCCAGTTCTTAAGGATGGGAGAAAACTTTGCAAATGGATAATAGTTATGGCCGCAGAATATGATGAGTGTAATGAATGTTACTGAATTACACAGGTACAAATACTGAAATGGGAACTGTAGTGTAGTTATATATATTTGCCATCATGAAAATGTCTATTAACAACAAAAAATAAAATAATTCAATCAATTATAGTTTCAGAAAAATAAAAGAGGTCAGTGGCCATTTATAGGTTCATTTGCCACAGCAGCGGGAGCCCTGGTGGCCGGCCTTGCGGCTAGGCGGGCAGTGAAAGCCCACTCACTGCTCTGAGTGAGAAGGATGTTGCTGTTTGCTTCCTTCCAGATTTGCAGCCATGGAAACCGCTACAAAGAGTCGTGAAGAACTGAAATCCACTCGACAGAAGTGGGCCTGGCAATAAAGGACACATGTGCAGTATTGTTCACGTACCTTTCTCTTACAGGTACCCATCAACTTGCTACGGCCTACGTTCCTTTTAGGAGAGACCTACATTCGTCAGAGCGTCAGCTGACAAGAAATCCCAAGAGGGTTTTAGTGACGAACAAAGCGGCATTGAGCATTTGTTTGACAGCCGGTCTGGTCTGCCAGGCGGCATCACATCCGTGCACAGAGCAGCAAGGTGACTCCACAAGCTGCTCCTGGAGAAGGACCCCGCAGCACAGCAGGAAGCCCCCAAATCCACTTTGAACGGGCTCCGAACATTCTATGCCCCCGGCAGTTAGGGTTTGTGTGCTATTTGGTAGTTTCCCCATCTCAGTGTTAATTGCTTCTTCAGTTGATGTCATTTTGACTTAAGAAAGCTGCCACAGGGAGGCTACTGTCACAGGTGTGTGTGTAACCTGCATATGAAAACCATTTACTTGTTAACTGCCAACTTTTCAATTTTATAAAAGAACTAAAAGTCACAAGTCTGCTGTAATCCTGACCAAAAGCACAAAATGCGACATGGGTGTTCAGGTTCCATACGCAGATTGAACCAATGAGGACGCTTCAGTGACCTTTAAACTCGGAGCCCCGTGGGGCTCTGAAACATCGGGGCTGTGCTTTGTGAGACACGGAAGAGGGGCTGAGATCACCCGAACGAGTAGAAACATTTGTACTGAGCAAAACACTCTTGTAAGTAATAGGTTGCATCAAGACCTTACAGATTAAAACAAAATAAAGTGTATACTTATTTTGAAAAAAACATTGAAGCAAGGCATGAAGGTTACGTCTGGATTTTTTTTTGAAAATTAGGAGAAAAACCACTACTTAATTATAGTGCAAACCACGGACTAGCTAGAATTAGAGCTTAACAGAGACAGCCGCTGCCATGTCTCAGCAGTGGAGACCACCGGCTGGGCCCCTCTCTAGGGTTCAACCCCAGCTAATCATCTCCTCCTCGCTTACTGGGCTCACCCTGTCACCTCATCCCCAATACCAACTGGTCTAATTGACTTGAAATCCTTTTAGAAAGTGAAAATGGAACCGACAATCCAGTGATACTGGAGAGGTTAAAGCATAAATGTCTGAGGACCTTTGTGAAGGATCTCTGTAACCCATGCTGCCTTTCACTGCGGGCTAGAGGGGAGATCCCCACTGGTACAGAGAAGTACTCATGACGTACGGAATCCTGGTCAGATAAAACCTGCAGGAACAGGGTGGGAGGAGCAATACCAGGAGGACGGGAAGGTGGGGGAGGAGGAGAGGAATGGGGTCACAGGATGGGCGCAGAACACCACTACCATCAACCCTCCCCCCCCACACCGGGCAGACGGACCACAGAAACCGCGGGGACGAGAGACAGAGTGGTCGGTGTAAGATACGAAAGCAATACTAATTTATAATTTATCAAGGGTTTGAGAGGGTGGGAGGGGGAGAGGGAAGGAAAAACGAGTGGCTGATACCAAGGGCTCAAAGTAAATGTTTAGAAAATAATGATGGCGACATATGAACACGTACAAACATGCTTGATACTATTGATGTATGGGATGTTATAAGGTCTGTAAGAACCCCGATAACATGATCTTCAAAAACAAAACAAACTGTTGCCCTCATCTTCAAAGAGACAGCACCTGCAGTTGACTACTGAGTATTTATCAGTTTTCACTGTGTTGTTACCTGCTCACTACTTTTCAGGGAGACGATGAAGCTGTGGCTGAGGGTCTCCAGGTGGGCCAGTGATTTTTCCAGGTGACTCAGTGTATCTGCATAGGTAACTTTAGAATCACTCTTTTCTTCAGTGCCTTCTTCTAAATTTCTTTTCCTTGGCTTCTCAATAAAATGTTCGACTGTCCTAATAACTTTTCTAGTCATCTCTTTACGCGCTTCCACAGATAGCTTAAAAAAAAAGAAAGAGAAGAGAGTATCAGCAACTGCCTAGACTGGTCTAACATTAGTACAGGTGGGTAAACAAATAAAATTTTAACATATGAATATGCAACTTTAATCAATGAATGAGAGTTTTGTTATGCTAACTTTACTTTCATTAAGAACACCAACTATTTTTAAAAAAAGAATAGTGTGATACTATTGTTACTATTAAATAAATAAGAATAGATTTAAAAACCATGGTGTGATGAAAGTAGTAGTTATGCACATTATTGGTTATCCTGAAACAATTAGATTTCATTTCTACTACCATAACTTAGAGTTTGGAGTGCTTGCTTCGGCAGCACATATACTAAAACTTATAGTTTGGATCATTCATTACAACTAAATAATTCAAAAGAAACAATTATAGGCATTCAGATTTTAACTGGAATTCAACTATAAAGGCAAAACTCCAAATGCAAAGTAACTGATCATAAAAGAGATGTTTATTAGCTTAAAGCAAATGACTGAACCTTATGCCAGACTAAGATAAAACCAGTATAGCAATTCGGAAAATGTTTATCATATAAAATAATTAAATTAAACATGTGTTTATGCCTAAAGATTTTTTTAAACACACACATAAACCAGGGTTGTCATCCTGAACAGTTTTTTTATTTTCTAACTTACATAGTTTCTGTAAAGATGATGTATTCAATCCATTATCATTACGAATATGTGGCAGGCACTGTGCTAGGCAGGCAGGGGTTTCAGTTTTCTAATAAAATTTAAAATACTAAACTGGTCTTCAGGAAAACAAAGCAAAGTTTATACCCGTTTTGGAGGAGACACCACATATCTCTAATCAGTACTGTCCTGGCACCTCTAACTGCCGGGACACTCAACAAGAAACCACTCAAAACCGGGGCTGCAACTCCACTCCAGGGACTGGACGGGAGTTATCTTTCTTCTGGTCCTCGGACTTCCAGCTCTCTGCTTTCCACAACATTTAGGAAAGATCTAATTGCTCCGTAATCTGATAAATGAGGAAAAGGCTACGTAGTGGTAGAGCTGGAGGGGCCTTTTGCTCAACTTCTTAAAGGGTGTTTAGAGAATCAGGAGGTACTTACTTCTCTGACAAACTCTTTCCCCTCGGTTTACCTACGCGAAGGAAGTTTTTAATGTGCTCATATGAAAAAATATAAAAATATTAAATACACCTTATGTCGAGCCATTTCAGTCTAGCAATCTATAACAACAGAGAATCTAAGGGCACAACAACTAATTACAAACAGTATTTAAAGCCCTGCTCACCTCACAGGATGCACATTTGAAATATGTTTTACTGTGTTATAATTAACATTTATAAAAATTTTAACATAGCTATGTTATATCAAATGCAACCTGAGAGAATTGAAATAATTCAGAAAAAGTTTTCAATCTAAGAGCTCTGTAGGAATAAGTACAATTTAAATGTTAATTTCTATTTATATATTTTTGATGCAGAGAAACAAGAATTTTTCACATAAAAGCATTTCACGTGAAAGTTATGATAGAATGCTATGAAAGAAACAGTGGGAATAAAAGGAAATACGCAATCTTTCTATTTCTAAGGCTATGCTTCCTGTATTTTATAAATGAATGGTAAATATCAAATCATTGTTACATAATTATTCCAGAAAGAAATAGAATTATATGTATTATTTTAAATGGCAATATTTTAAATATGCTGGGAATTACATTTTCCTTTGAAACCATTTACAATTGTCCTAAAAGTTTTAGATATCATGTGTGAGCAGGTTCAGCAACCTTGGTCCAAACCCCACCATCATTCTTTAAAGAAATGGGAAGTTATCCAAAGAAGTCCCTTGTGCTACTGAGAAAGGACCCATCACTTCAAGAGGGAGCATATGATCAAGGACTGATGGGATCTGGGATGGAGTTCGAGCTACACTGAGACACTGGTGAACAAGGCTAAGGATACCAAATGCAAAGTGTCCACACACAGACGGAGCGCAGGGAGGGCGCATGCTTCTGTGACAGCATATCTGGAAGGCAGTCACCTGGCCAACCAACTGGGAAAGCTCCAGTTCCAGGCCCATTGCAACCAAAAGCAATCTAGTAGAAGGCAGGACGATTTGGACAAAATCATTAATATGACGTACATGTAAACTGGGAAGATACTACAAAAATGGTTGAAGCAATATAGAGAAATCCAAGCGAGATTCAGAAGAAGATGTGGAACCAGGGAGTTGCTGTTATTAAATACATCTTGACGGAAAGTAGAGAATACGAGAAGGATGTTTACCTGGGTTTCATTGACGACATGAAATTATTTCACTGTGTGGCTGATAAATTTAGAAAATTATTGTAACGAATGGCAATTCCAAAACACCACCGTGCTCATGGGGAGCCTGTACAGAGACCAGGAGGCTGTCGTTGGAATAGGGACGACGCGACACATCTCTGTGAAGAAGGGCGTGCATCAGGATGGCAGGAGTCGTATGAACAACCTGCAATATGCAGCTGTTGTAACCTTGCATGCTGAAAGGGAGAAGGACTGGCAACATGTACTGCTGAAGATTAAAGACCGCAGCCTTCAGGAAGGACTACACCTTCAGAAGCCAAACCTCATCCCGACTAACAAGCACCATCACAATGAAAGGAGAAGAGGCCGACGTTGGGCAAGGTCTCACTTTCCTGGATCCACCATCCACTTCCATGGAAGCAGCAGTCATGACACGAAGGAGAAGTGCTCGGAGGAGATCTTAAACGTCCGATAAAGCAAAGGCGTCACTTTGAGGGCTAAGGTGCACCTATCCTCCTGGTTGTATTCTCCAGTGTCTCATATTTATGAAAAAGTTGGACAACAAATAAGGAAGACAGATGAAAAGCGAGTTCCTTTCCATTAGGGTGCTGCTGACGCACATTAAATATACCAGGGCCGACAGCAGAGTGAACACCTCTTAGAAGGGTGAACGGTCGGACGGCCTCATTTGCTGTTGGCACGCCATCAGAAGGAGCCAGTCCCTGCAGGAGGACAGAACTGACCCCATGGCATCACACACACACACACACACACACACACACACACACACATGAGACGATGGAGAAATGAATACAGCCAACTCCTTAAATTCAGATTCCTAGTCTCTAGGATTGTAAAAGAATAAAACTTTGCTCTTGGAAGCCATGCAGCTGAGGTTTTACATTCCAGCACCAGGAAACTAAGGCAGGTAGTAGTTGTCTCGCTCCGGTGCACACCCACCAGGTGCCTGTCAGCTAGCCCCGTAACTGAACCCGTATTGCCTACAATCACAGTTAGAATTACATTGCAAACCCAAACTGGATCTCATGCACACAATCTATAACCAGATACTAGAAGTAAACAAAAATTTTAAGCAACAATGCAACACTTAATACATAATGTGAGATGCATTTTGATATGTTCTGCTCTAATCTATTATCTAGTGTTTAGTTTTTTTAAGCTGGTGTAATGAGCTAAACTTCCTGCAGGATCCATTAATCCATTTGCAACTCAGAGGCTTCGAAATCCCTGTGACTGCTCTCATGATGACGTGATGCCTTGCAGAGGCGGGGCAAGTGACCGAGTTATAAATAAGATATCAAATGATCTAAGTCATATTAGATGCCATTCATTCAAAATGAATCACTTTCTTTCACTAATAGGATCGCCGCTCACCACTCCTCTTTGTGCTACATGGATGTGTGCTTTCTATGTTACATCTATTACACTCTGACGTCACCAGCACAAGCCCCATCCCTTAATTTCTTTTCTACCATTAGTGTTTAGTTTAACATACTGAGTACTAGTAAAAATTTAACATATAATTTAAAGTATTGAAATAAAGCCAATTAGATATTCAAATAATAAAAATGCATGTTTCATCATACTCATTTATATGCTTGATCAAAGCATCAACATGATCACATACCCTTTTCCTTTACTAGAAACTGCTTATATCATAAATATAAACAATGTAGGCACAAGAGCTACTTATTTTTACCTTGCCTTTTGCCTGGGCCAGTATCCAGGGAACTACCTAGCTTGTTCACTGCTCACTGCTAGCAAGGACATCAACTTGTGCATTACTAAGTGCTCAACAGCTTGAAGGTCACCTTGATCTCAGTGAAGAGGGGCACGGAGGCGGCTAAAATGTGAATGAAAGGTGAGCGCCATCAGCAAGGAAGCCGCCTCTCCGCCCGCTGAGACGACACACAAAGGCTGGATCACGACTGCAAACCACTCACCAGTTTGCATTAAAACTCTTCTCTGCCACGGAAGACACGACACAATGGCTGTTTGGAAGATAATTTCAGATCCACTGAATTGACAGTAAAGCCAAGTCATCGGAGACAGAATGCTACAGAATGACTAAATTTAATAAACTGATTATCTGCAGTGGGTTCTAATGAACAACATAGAGAAAAAAATGCATTTCTATCATATCTTGATCATATTATTTCCATCCTATGATTGTACGAAAATGAGAAAACAACGGGCAAACGCATCAAAAGCAACGATTGGTGTCCGAGGCCTATCACAAGTAGGTTCTGAACTCAAGGACCCCTTCTACAGATTCTAGAGGAGTCACGGGATGAAATGTACCTGGCAGCAAGCTCTCCAGAAGAATCCCCACTCCAGAAGCTCTGATGGAGCCTCTCACCCTGTTGAAGATGTCTCCAGCGCTCCTCCGTCTGGCTCAGGATGCTCTACCCACACGGGTCAATCCTGGGCCTCTTCCAAAAGCTTGTTTTCTACAAGTCTTACAATGTTATTTGGTTCATCTAAAATTCTCTGCTCAAATGGCTGTTCCTCAACCTCAAGGCCTTCACGGAAATACCACTTGAACAGAGATGCCTTCCCTCGCTCTTCTGTCCTAACTCAGGTCACTGGTACCCTCCATCTTCGTCCCGCCCTTCTCAAGACTCACAGCTACCTATTTGTCTACACGCTGGTATCTTTGTTTATGTTAACGCCCTGGCATCCGAAACACATCCGTCTCACTCGATCTCCATCTGTGGCAAGGTATTTTGTTTGCCTCAAGCATTCGCTGGCCTCTGTGTGGAAAAATGATACAAGCTTGGCCCTGTAATTTACCTGGACAAGTATAAATATCACATTCCTCTTCTGAGCGCAGGCTAAAGAGTGCGCATGTGGACGCACACTGCTGCAGTAGCCCACCCACGCTGCCCCCACTGAGTCAGTGCCAACTCATGGCAGCCCTGTGTAGAGTTTCCCAGGTGACAGCTGGTTCAAAAGATGAGTCAATTAACATGGCCCTTCTAGCCACAATCCCTTAGGCGACCCATTATAAATGATGCCTGTGCCACAGTCTGGTTTTGGAGGGAGTTCTCTGCTATGGTCATGCTTAGGATTATGGTGGGATTAAGTTTCTACTAGGAGAAAGACGGAGCTTTCTACTCCTGTAATGAGTTACAGTCTTGGGACTCACCTTGTCCCATAGGGTCAGTGAGTCAGCATCACCTCGATGGCAGTGGGTTTGAGATTCCACTAGCAGAGGGAGGCACGGAGCTCCACGCTGGGCTGCTCGCCCAGAGAAAGACAAAGCTTCCTGTGTAGTAGAGAGCTAAGTCTCGGGAACTCATGGGGGCAGGTCCACCGGCCCCACAGGGTCACGAGTCAGAATGGACACCATGGCACTGAGTTTGGGTTTTCAGTAAACAGTGTGCATCAAGTGAGCAGCCTTGGTTTTCAAGGGGGTGGGGGGTGTCATCTGCTGAAAGCCAGAAAGCACATCTCCATCCAAATCATTCCTGTTATAAGAGCCCTCTGGGAAACAGCAGAGAGAAATCTCAGGGACTTTGGGAGGGGGCGGGGGGGCGGGGGGAAGCCAGCAGCGGAACATGTTCAGGCTCTCTGGATGGGGGAAGGCCAAGACTAGAGGCCTTGGCAACCATGAGAGACAGAGCAAAGTAGCCAGCCCGGGGAGCAGAGGCTGAGGCCAGGACCAGGCGGAGGAGCAGTGCTGACATGAGGAGACTGTGTGGCAGAGCAACTAGCTGGCTTCCTGGACCCGAGGCAGAAGCCAATGGACTATGGAACTGAGAGGCTGTGGACCAGATAAGAGACTGGAGTCTTGGCTGAGAAGAGGTACCACTGTGGACCACGGACTATATCCCTACTGTTCACTGAGCCTGACTTGTGGTCACTTGTTAATTTCCCAACCTAATAAATCCTCTTCACTGTAAGTTTTATCTGTGAGTTCAGCGTGGTCATTGCAACAAGTTACTGAAGCCAGCAGAGAAGTGGGGTGCTGTGGGAGGAGCAGTTGGTGTCGCTGTTGGTAAAAATGGAAGCATGCGAGAGTCATTTCTGACTTCTTCCTGGCAACAGGGAGGCCAGAGGCAGCTGGCTATTTGTCCTCTGCCATTTTTCTCATGATGTTTAAAACATATTAGGAAAACCAGTACATATATTATGAATGCCTAAACAATAGTAGCTATCATAAATAAAGTATGTTTGGTGCTGATTGCTTAATTTGATCCATCATCATCTTATCCAGAAAATAGTCGAGAAAACTTCTACAGGAGAGGGAGTCTGTCTGTCTCCATACTGGTACCTTCTTCCTTTCTCCCATTGTTACCAAAGTAATGTCGGACAATCAAGTTGACTTAAAATTCAGGTTTTACAATCCATTTCCAGAAAAAAAATCGAAATTCTTTACTAGGTACACAAGAGTTTTTATTTCCATATCCTTTCCTATCTTTCCAGTCGCCTCTCTATAGCGCCAGTGGTATTGCATCATCTGGAGTTAGCTGAAGGTACTGGGTTATTTCCTGTTTTCCTGAAATTGCTCAATTGGTCTGGACTGTGTTTCCCGGCTTGTCTTTCTCACAGTGCTCATGGCAAATAACCCAGCTCGGCTCAACTCCACTCCCTCCTAGAATATGGGGCCTTCCCTGGCTATTTTTCCGGCTCCTCCTACTCACGTGTTAAACGCTTGTTGAAGACATTTCTCAATAAAGAGTTTCCAGTCCTGCCAAGTAGGCAGCAACAACTGGCACACAGTGGCAGCCGCAATTACCCCAGGACCTTTGTATAGGAACCAATATTCAGAAATCAGTAGGCATCCATTGAGAGAAGAGGACATGGCTTTTGATTATAAGCATCTTCACCGGGCTGGCTAGCGAAGACATTTATTAGCTAGCAATTAGAGAATGGATTGGTTTGCATGTTTGAAAGCTACTTCAATGAGAGGAGGGAGCTTCTAGGCCAGAGTGTGGGGGAGTAAAGGTGGTCCGTGTCACCCAAGGGGAGGTTGTATGCAGATTCATTTCCTGCCCAGACACCTTGTTCATGTCAGAATATGCTTTAGTATTTGCTGCACATTATCCCGAGATTGTTTATGATGCCCCTGCCTTCCCAAAGCTTTACACCCGCTACGGGCGTAACACACTCCTTCTCCCAGGGTTTGAGCGAGAAGGCCTGTGAGGCCTGCCAGGGCTGCGCTAACACCCGCTCAGCAGCCGCCAGACGCCTTCTTGGAAGCAGACGGCATGATTATTGATGACTGAAATGCACACATGGTCTTCCGGCCAAGTTGTTAGTCTCTCTTACTAAATTAGCACCTCAGTCGATTGGAAATAATTTTCCGAGCACAAACAGACAGTGAGTTTTCAGCTTGGCCATCAGGCCGATAACCATGAACACCACAGATGGACTTTTGTGGCCAAGTTTCTTTGGCACGAGAGGCAGTGGGAAACGAGACATGGGGATCAAGCCTATGTTTGAATACTGACATCACTGGAGGTAAAAAGGCACTGAGGCAGCTCTCTAACTCTTAAAAACTTTAATCACTTTATCTGTGAAAAGGTGGACAAAAATACTAACTTCATTCTCTAGCATGACAAGGGACAGAGTAACATTCCATTCAATATTCTCTTCCTTGTCTTAAAATATCTTGTTGGAAGGCTGGTAGGTGGAAGATGTAGACGGACGCATGGTTATGGTTAATCTATGCCAATACTTAGGCATCCTGCTGTTACATGGGTTAGGCATCAGACTGGTAATAGGAAGTTCAAGTCCATCAGAAGCTCTGTGGGAGAAGAGTCCTAGAGATTTCCTCCTGTAAGACTGAGGCCTGATCACACCATCGAGAGAAAAGAACATACAACTCACAAGGCAAATGGATACAGTTCAACGGATGAACGGACCATGGGAACGTCAGTCAGGACCTAGGTGGGCCACAGCTCCCACTGCCAGCTGCTCAGAAAAAGATCGCATTAGAAGTGATGGTGAGAGTTAAAGAAAAATGTGGAACAAAACTAAAAATGATAAAAAGCAACAAGGCTTACTGGTGGATAGACAGTCTTGAGGAGCCCCCGAGACTAAGACCTTTGGTCACCCATTATGGCCAGCCAAACACCGGGCAAGCCTCTAAGGAGGACAGTGGTCCTACTGTGGTGCGCACATCGGACAGCCATCCAACGTTTGAGGACAAAAGGGCGACATTAGCCCAAGGACAGAGTTCAGAAGGGGTAGGGCAGGAGGAGGAGAGACATGGAAACGGGAGACACATGGAGGAGGAGGAGGAGGAGGAGGAGGAGGAGGAGGAAGTCTTGTTACACTGAAGGGATAGCAATGAATAAGCTGGAACAGAAGAGGTATGAGTTGTTGAATGTTAAACTAATGATGTGCTCTATAAACCTCACCCAAGTCACAATACAAAGTTAAAAAAAGGAACAAGGAAAGTAGTAAGGGCCTGGAAACCCTCCGGGGCTCTTCCACACTGTCATATATGGTGGCCATGAGTCACCTGAGAGCAACATGTCAATATTTGTGTGTAGCTTAGAGGACTATGACAGACTGTTAGAATGGGACCTTCCCTGGTGGCTAGTTGTGCAGTGAGGAGCTGCTCAGTGACCCAGGACAAGTAAAGTAGCCAGTGGTTCCTCAGAGCCTGAAAGAACCAAATTATCACCGAACTCTTCAGGTATGGGTTCTCTTGTCTGTGAAAGACAAAAGCGTACATGCCTTTCCTTTAGTCTCTGCTTGCCCTCATTGCTAACCCCTGTGCAATGCTACACTTGCACCCTGGGACAGGCAGAGACGGACACACATTATCTGTGAAGTACTGAAGGAACCCTGGCCGCACTGTCGGCATGTACAGATTTGTTAATGACAAGGTGAACATTGTGAACCTATCGGCTGCTTCCGGGGGGAAAAAGGAGGTCTTCTTGCCCTATTTCTCACCATTCCACACCAGAACCCCAAGCCAAAGTATCCCCATCTTTTGATTGGCTAACTCCAATGATCTCAATGGCCCTCTTGCTTCAACCATTATCTCCTCCATGAGTTTCAACAAAGCAGGCAAGCAATCGTGTCACAATGTTAGGTCAGAGCAAAACTCCTGAATGGCTTCACATCCATGCAAGTCTCTATACATGTCCTACAAGACCTACTCCTTTCTGCCCCTGTGCTTGCTCAAAGAGAGGTGAATCTGAAACACTTGCTGATTAAGAGCCAGGATTGTGCAACCTTCAGTATGGATTACAACTCAATGAAAAGAAGACCACGATCCTTACAACTGGAGCCTTACAAGAGAAAATGAGTTGTTCGTGATTCTGTCTTGCTTGGATCCACAATCAATGCTCATGGATGAAGTAGTCAAAAGCTCAAAAGACCCATTTCTTGGGAAAATATGCTGAACAAGACCTCTTTAGAGCACTGAGAAGCAGGGACACTACTTTGAGGACTAAGGTGTCTCTGACCCAAGCCATGCTGTTTTTCATTTGCTCCTATATATGCATGTGAAAGTTGAACGCTGAAGAAGGGAGGCCAAAGAAGAATCAATTAGTCTGAATCGTGGTGTTGGCAATGAATATTGAAATTAGTAAGTTCACATATCCATGAGCTATTAATAAATGTGAGTGGGAAATAAAGACTACCAAATGGGCTACCAAAAGGAGAAGCAAACCTGTCTTGGAAGAAGTAAGGCCACAGTGCTCCTTAGAGATAAGGATGGCGAGACTTCATCTCACATCCTTTCGGCGTTGACAGGAGAGACCAGTCCCTGGGAAAGGGCATCATGCTTGCTAAAGCAGCAGGAAGCGAACAAGAGAAAGGTCCTCACGGAGAGGGACTCGTACAGTGGCTGCAACAACGGTCCAGCACAGGAACACTTGTGAGCAGGGCGCAGGGCTAGGTAGTGTTGATTCTGTTGTGTATAGGGTCACGATGGGTCAGAATGGGCTGGATGACACTTAACAACAACATTCTATCCTGTCATTTATAACCATTGGTTTCTACCTTCTGTTTTAAGGTCTTTGAGCAAATATTAGTTTCTCAGTGGAAATGTTTTGGGTCCCTTAATTTAAATTGTAATAGTTCTACTGCCCTGAACTCCTGAATCCTCCCCAGCTTTACTTCCCAATTACATTTATTTACTCACGGGCACATGGCCTTCCTAATTTTGATTCTTGCTAGTTTCCACCTTCTCCTTCTGCAGTTACCTATTGTACTGAGGGCTGTAAACCTAGCATTGAGAACAAGCCCTGCCATGCAGTAGGCCCTGGGAGGTTCCCATTATTGTATAATAAATTACCCCAATCCAAAACTTTGCAGAAACTCGTCTCATGGTTTCTCAGGATCACGAATCTGGGCTTAGCTAGGGGCCTTCGACACAAGTTGCTCTACAGCTGAAGCTAAGCAGTTGGCCAGGACAGCAGGTTCATCGGCTCTTTCCCGTAGGAGGAAGATCCACTCTCATACGTATTCACGTGGTAGCTAGCAAGACTCAGTCCCTTCCCCTGTGGGCTTCTTTCAGGGCTGCCTCGAAATGCAGCAACTGGGCTGCCCAGAGGGAGCAAGCCAAAGAACGAAAGCGGCCACCAAGGAAGCCAGGGGCGTGGTTGTTATTGTTTGGGTGCCCGCATCTTGAAAGTGGAATCTCATCACTTCTGCCACCCTGGTCTGCCCAGCCTACACTCTAGGGGTAGGATCGCAGAAGAGTTAATGCCAAGAGAGAGAACTCTCTGATAACCACCTTAGGTGTCAGGTCACCCACCCTACCCCGGAACAAATACTTGTCTAATGAGTACACAAACGAACCAGAGAGGCGTAGTCGGGAAAAAGGAAGAGCCTACATCAAAGGGAGAAATCCTATCAACTTCCCTAGAACTTAGAAACGCTGTACTTTAACAAATAGGAAGAGGGATGTGGGGCAGCTCATCAACTTTCGGAGGCACCGAACCCACGTAAGGACTATAGACGGAGATTCTTCTCCGTCTTTCAAGGCTTGTAGAAGAAAGTCAGTTTCCCAGGACTAGCTGAGTTTTATTTATTTATGAGTACAGCACGTTACATTACATCAAGTTTCAAAAGTCTTATCCTCTACGCTCCCAGTGCTCTTCTTGTTCCCATTTATTCGCTGCCTTTGCCAGTCATTGCGGGGCGGCGGTGGGGAGGGGGCACCTTCCTTTTAGATTTCCTCCTGTATGCTTACCGCCTAAGCTCCTTGCTTTTCACAGTTTTGTCAAGATAGGATATGTTTATCTAAGTAAACTCTCGCCTTGGAAAGCTGAAGCCTGTAGTTCCTTAGAAGCAAAGACATTCAAGTTCGGGAATTGAAGGACGGTATTGACAACTCTAATAACAGAGGCAGGCTAGCTGAAGGTTAGGAGAATCGTTTACGCCGCACATTTTGAATGCCTGGAACACACACAGGTATTAAATATTTAACTATTCCTTCCTATGCACTCACGCAGCATTTACTAACACTCGGGGTGTGCTGTTTGTAGGTGCCCCGAGTCAACTTTCAACTCGCAGCCACCCCGAGAGCACAGCAGAATGCTCCTGATGGTTTCCAGACCACAATCCCTGCAAGAGCAGAGCGCCGGGCCTCTTTCCCTGTGAAGCCACTGTCTCGATTGAAACCGCCCACTATTCCGTCAGCAGGTTTGTGTCCCAGGTCCCTGTACTTCTCACGCCGCACTCTGGGTGTGAGTCAGCTTGCTGTGCAATCTTCGGCGGCCCCAGTAAGCTCAGAGCTTCTCACAGGCAAGATGCACGGCTGTTTCCGATCTGCTTTCTGCCCCTAGCCCAGTGACAACGAAGAGGTACTCAAATAAGCATTTCCAGAATGTATTGTGAATGACTACAACTCATCCATTCAGAATCAAAGGTGTCAAGTGAGAAATAATAATCTCCGAGGAGAGATCAACAGGCAAAAAGCTATGTTTAAAAATTAGGAGTATTAGTCATCTTGTACCCCTAAGTAAACAAGGTATACTGCGCTGATAGATAAATTCTTGATATGATTTTAAAATAGCAACAAAGATCACTAAATAATTGTCAGTGTTGATTATTGCTTTTCCATTTGTTTCCATTATAAAGACGTCTAAACATTGATTCTTTTTAGGAGAATGACATGCAAAATGTTCCCCTCAGATGCTTGGGTTGGACCCCTGACATCTGTGACTGTGCTACCTTCTCCTGCAGAGAGAGGCTGGAGAGGTGATGAAAGGCGCAGACCCGGAGAACGCGGGGAGTATGCCCCAGGCTCCAGGTAGACTAGCTAGTCACATGAATCCTTACCAAAAACGGAGAACCGCGTCTGGGTCCGAGAGTAGGAGGCGAAGACAAGAGGATCAAGAGATGCAGCGTGCTGGTCTTGAAGACACGGAAGGGAGTCATAGCTAAGGAATGAGAGCTGGCTCTGGACACGGGAAAAGGCAAGTGACTGGATTCTCCCCTAGAGCTTCCAAAAAAGAATGCACCCCTCGTGGCACCTTGAAACTCCTTACTGACGCGAACCTGCGGCACTCTAACAAAATAGATCCATGCTGAGCAATGCAGAGGGGCAACTATGAGTTAATCATCCCTCTCAAGCTTCGAGATGTATAGCCCCTGCAAAGGTCACGTGTTCATGATCTAGACCTCTTAATAGTGGAAGAGGCAAGGTTTAGAGTCCTTTAGAAACTGCTCCCTTGCTTCAAGCATCTTTTCTTTCCCTGGACTTGTCTCCCAAGGCACCCCCTGCTAAGCTTAATTCGCATTACAAGGTAGATAGCTTAGTTAAAAATGATAAAAGCTAAATTTGGCAGACACGATAAAATATATCGAATAGTTCATAAGTTCAAAGTGTGGTATAATGACATTCTATCTTGCACTTTCAAATTATTTATAACACTTCCATCAAGTTGATTAAAAGTATTTGAAAAAATTGAAATGATAAGACAATCCTTTATGCATACTCAAAAATATATCTCTATTATCCTGATTTATATGGGTTTGGTTTCAGAAATAATGATCTATATCAATGGTCCAGATTATTATATGTGTATATTATTATAATTACATTGGTATATAGTTTGTTGTTTTCCCCCGTGTCACCGAGTTTGTACTGACGTTGAAACAGCATGACTGTTAAAATTGCCGATGCCTTCACATAAAGAAAGAGAGTGGCAACAACTGTAGGGCATCCACTGTAATTTTCACTGTCATTTCCTCCCAGGAATGCTCTTTATGGAGCAGGAGTCATCTTTCCACCTCATCTGCAGAGTGCACATCACTTTCACATTCTGGGTGAGGAAGGAGGAGCTGTATGTAAAGTCCACTGCTGCACACAGAAACATGATGAGGATAAAGCATTTGTGCATTTAGAACAGCGGTTCTCAACCTGTGGGTCGTGACCCCTTTGGGGATCAGATGACCCTTTCACCGGGGTCACCCGATTCATAACAGCAGCAAAATTACAGTGATGAAGTAGCAAAGAAAATAATGTTATGGTTGGGGGGGGGCCTGTATGAAAGGGTGGCGGCATGAGGAAGGTTGAGAAGCACTGATTTAGTGAACTGTGGGCAGAGGTAGCTAATTTCCACGTACAGCGCCGTGCGTGCCTGCTCCAACAACTGGCAGACAAACCACGGCTGCCAGACTTGGATAGTCCACAGCGATCTCCTCCAACGTGAACAGTGCCGGCGGTCATTTCAATGAAAACTTCGCCAAGTCTTTGATCCCACTGCTAAAGTTCAAGTTTCCACAGAAACAATTAGTTTTAGAAAACCTGTCAATACCACTGTGAGTCTGATAGCAACCCACTACTTAAATACTTAGGAATAAACATTTGATAAAATGTTTTCTCAGATTAATAAATGTGATTTGTTAACATGATTACAAAATGTATCAACATTTGAAAGGACTGAGTACCTTTGCAGAGCAATTTTTCAAAAGCTCCCATAAAACATTAATACATTCTATGACAAAATCATACACATACAAGAGATCCATTGAGTATGCAATGTAGGTCAAAAGATTTTATAACATAATAGGGAAGCATAAATTCAATAGCTTCCCCCCAGATTCCAAAATATACCCAGTTTTTAAGAATCTATCACTTGCTGAGTTTTGGTGAACTACCAAAGACAATTACCCCAAACTACTTAAAGGCAGTACTAAAATAGGTTCCTATTCCTTATCAACTTTTTTATCTGCCAGAAGTTGGATTTTCTTCATTTACTTTAAACAAAACAATAGCAGATTAAATGCAAGAGCAAGCATGCGCACACAGCGTGTTCTATTCAGAAAGGCGTGTAGATGTAAACACTGCCATTCTCCTTACTGTGGCTTGTTTTGTTTTGGAAATGCAGTTGTTTGGGTCCCCCCCCCCCACTAACTTATACTTAGATTCCCTAAAATGGATCTACTATTATTCTTTTGATTAATTAATGACTTATGATTTCTTGGTTTTAATTTCTAATATGAAAATGATTAATAGATATATGCTGCACATGGAAAAGTTCTTAAATAGATTCAATAATTTTGAAGACTTAAGGTATTCTAAAAGGAAGAAAATCTTCATGACCCCTGGCCCATGATAATAACTAAACAACGATTTAAGGAGTAGCTACTTCTTTGCAATACACTCGGAACTGGGAATCTGACATAAATGACTCCATCCCTGAGGGGGAAGACTTTCTAGTTTGAGAGGAAGAGTGCTTTCCCATTATAATAATTTAAATTAACTTTCCTGGAAAGACACATATTCTTACAGGCCTGGCTTTTACATCTTGCTGTCTACTATGACCACAATCATGACCTGTGGCACACGTGAATGCCTTTTAATGCCTACTTTCACCACATCGGATGCACTTGATTTCGTCATCAAAAAATATACTAACGACACGCAATTTCAAATTAAGGAGCACTGAGCAAGATAGCTCTACCACCTTTTGTAATTCTGTGATGACATGGGTTTTTAAAGAAGATTGCCGGCAAATTAAGGGTACCATAAGTGAGAGGTGCATCTTCCTGTCACCGCAGATGTAGTTACACCAGCGACTGAAAGCAAGCAGAGGGCCGACATTGCATGTGTGCCCCCACCCCTTTTGTAACTACTTCGTAACTGAAGGAACAAAAAGGGGCTTTTTGGTTTTGTTTGTTTTTTACCTGCGTTTCAGCTCTTTCAGTATTTTCTTATATTTCTAACCCGCTGACTCGCTCTCTGTCTCTTCAACGAAAATCTTCCTCTGATTGCTGGATTAAGAAGCAATGGAACAACTCGAACTTGACTCAGCTGAGAAAACCATTTAGATTTAGTGGAAATTTATTTGAAACGATTTTATCATGTGTCCTTTTATAAATTCAACACTTCAAATGGCATGCAAATTCAATCTGTCTACTTGACATGACATTTTGCAAAGGTGTCCCCGGAAGGAATTCCTAGGGATTCTGGTAATGCAAAAGGCACCTGAATGCTCCCAGCTAAAGTGCCTTCTCGAGGACACAAGTTTGGGGAATATTCTTCCCTGCATTCAAAAACGTGAACAATGGCTTATTGTTCTTGTTACAAAGCCTACAATTAGCTTACAAGCGCTTTCTAAAAGTTTGGTTCGGAATTAAATGTAGATACACATTTGAAAAGTACAGGCTGTCTGAACAGTGCCCTTGTTTTACATTTGTAACATCATGTACAAGCTGTGTGAACATCTGGTGTTTTGCAAATTTGGGAAAATGCAGCTGCATTTCCTTTTTGAAATGTGTCCTCTGACATCGTGCAGGCTGTATTTCAATGAGTTTCAGGTTCTCTACAGGACAGTGTGATATGATTCCAAAGATGCAGGTCACCTAAAGTTAAACTTGTTCTCTCCAAATGCAAAATTAAAAGCTTGTCAATTAATAACAAGAAAAGATATCATCTGAGATTAAAAATGTGAAATTAATTTTCAATGCCTCTGTCTCCCTTCACTGTAACCTACCTGACTCAGTAGACATGACCTTTGCTATAATTTATAATAAAATGGCATCTATGTTTAGGTTTATGTCACTAGAGCTACGAGAAAGCAATGCATTAATCAACTTAAATTCTATTGGGTCAGCTATGTATTTTTCCTCAGAAGGACAGTGTACTATGTACACATACAACACACAAATATTTGTGTGATGTATTTTAGGTTAGTGAACATCTTGAAAGTATATGATTAAGAAACCAATGTGGTAAGCAGGTGTTAGAAACCAATTTCGAATACTGTAAATAAAAATGAAAACTCTGAGAGGAACCGATGTCCTATTCTTAGAGTTAAATACGGATGAATATTTCTGGAAAGTCTAAATGGCCTGTCTAGGCCTACCTACATGGTGACAATAGCCACACGGCCTTGGTGGGGGATACGGCTCAGTTGCTGCCCTCACATCAAATGTTGAAAGCCTCCCTGAGCAGGAGGACAAAAGTGCCTTAGAATGAAAACTCCGTAAGTCGCGGAGCCGGCTCCAGGCCTTCCCTAGACCCTTTAGCCACTTCACAAGCTTCAGCTCCACAGCCATCTGCTCAGATTCCACACTCAACTGTCTTCAGTCTCTTCTTTCCATACCCTTTCTTCCGGCACTAATACAATTATTCTTGCAGTTTGAAAGTTCACTTAAAGCCACTTTGATTCTATGAAAGGCCTACATCATTACCTTTCTTTCACTAACTGAAAGAAATCACAAGAGGAGTTTTGATTTTGTGAATACAGAGCGCTGACTCCCCTTTTTCCATAGTATAAATATTAACTATACAGATGGACCTCACCAGATGGAACACACAGGAAGCAAGCTGACGAGATGTGTGGGAAGAGATGCCGGATCTGTGGGACGGCTCTGGCCCAAACAAGGCCGGGAGCAGGCTGTGGAACAGACCAACCATTGCTCACATGCAAGTTCACACTGACGCTGAAGAAAATGAAAACAAGTCCACCAGGACCAAAATACGACCTTGAATGTGTCCCACCAGAATGTAGAGACCACCTCATGAGCATATATGATGTGTTTACCACTAGTGACCAAAGCAGAAAAATTGTGATCGACATCAAGAACATGGAAAGGTCATTAAAAAGATAGGCATGGAAGAAAAGACCGAAGCAGACTTCATACGAGACTCTAAAACTTGCCTTTGATTGTAGAGCAGTGACAGCAAATGGAAGAAATGATGAAGCAAAAGAGCTCAAGAGGAAATCTCAAAAGACCACTTAGGCAGACAAAGCAAGTCATTACAATGTAAAATCGCCAGTGTTAGGAAACAAAGAGGAAAGCACGTGTTCAGGACAAACCAGATGGAAAAGCAAGAAATTCAGAAGACCCCACCTGGGTTTCAGAATAGAAGTAATCCTGTTTTTGCCTGTGCCAAAGAAAAGTGACCCAACAGGACAATATTGCTATCACAATGCAAGTAAAATCTGCTCAGATAAAAACAGGTTATAACAGTGCATCAGCAGAGAATGGCCAGAAAGTGAGGTGAGGTTCGGAAGAGGATTTGGAGCAAGGGGGTTCACTGGTAAAGTCATACAATCTTGGCTGACAACAGAGAATACAAAAAAATTACTACTTGTTTTTATCAATTATTCAAAGGTTGTTGACTTCGTGGAACACAACAAGCGATGGATAACACTGGAATGATGGGAATCCAGAGCACTCCACTGTTCTTAAACCTACACAAAGACCTGGAGGCAGTGTTCACACAAGACGGTGTGAGTCGGGGTTGTATCCTGTTGCTGTACTTATTCAATCTACATGAGGAGGACATATTGCAAGAAGCTTTCATATATGAAGAACGCCCATCAGAATTGGAGGATGGCTTGGGCAGCTTGTGAGATAAGATACCCACACCTTGCTTTTGCTGGAAATCAAAAGGACCTGACGCACTTATCGATGAAGATCACAAACTACCGTCTTCGACAGAGATTACAACTCCCGTGTAAAGAAAATCAAAATCTTCACCACGGAACCACTAGACAACAACAGGAAAATGAACCAAAGACCGAAGTTGGTGAGGACTTCATTTTACTTGTATCCACAATCACTGACAGAGCAGCAGTCATGAAATTAAAGGACATACGGGACTGGACAAATCTGCCCCACACAATCTCTCTCGGGTGTTAATGAAGACAGCTGTCACCTTGAGGACTGAGGTAGGTACACCTCGGCCAACGCATGGCGTCTTCAATTGCTCACCTACATGTGAAAGCTGGACAGTGAATGAACAAGAAAAGATGTCTGATGCATTTGAATCATGGTGCCGACCACATTGAAAACACCATAGGCTGCCCGAGAGGAAACCAATCAGTCTTGGAGGAAGTACATCCAGAATGTGCTGTGGAAGTGAGGAGGGGGAGACTGCATCCCTGACTTCGGGCATGCTACCAGTCCTAGGAAGAAGAAACCATGCTCATAGAGTGGAGGGTCAGTAGAAAAGAGAAAGCCCCTCAACAACACAGGGCTTCGAAACGGGCTCAAAGCCAGCAAGCATTTTGAGGATGGTGCAGACTCAGACAGTGCACAAGGTCAACAGCAGTTGGAGCTGACTGGATGGTGCTGAACAACTACATAAGATGTAAAAAAAGAGGAAGCCTTAGAGAGACGTTGTTCACAGAATTTTCCAACAGAAATGTCTTATGCTTCACAAAAAAATAAAACACTGCACATAAGTAGTAATTCCCCATTTCAAGAGAGAAACTGAAAACAAAAATCTACAAAATTTAAGAGTTATTTCCATTTCTTCTTACGAATTAAATCTACTTCAAGCCATCTTTGTGGTTACCTTGCTCGCAGCTTCTGGAGAAAATGTAATTGCATCAACCACAGTGATCAGGTCAGCAGGGAGGAGTCGATCAAAGTACTTCATACAGACGTCGTAGGCATGGAGCCAGGCGGGTAAGGAGTCGGGGACTTGTTTAATGAGGTGAGGGTCTCCAGTCCAGAACAACTTCTGTAACCAGATGGTGTAGAGAGAGCTTGGGGAGAGCATTCGTCCATCCTTTTCAGGGATTTTGGGAACCAGTTTGGAAATAGATAAAATGTTTTGACTTGAAAGAACTGGCTCCAATGCTTCAAGAGGACTTGTGTTGTCATCTGTCAGCTTTTTGTAATTAAGACCTATTGGAAAGAAAGAAAAACAAATGAGTAGAGGCGTATTCCATTTCCTGACATAACCACACTGAGGCTTCCAATCACACATAGCATTTTGAAAGGTTGAATGAAAAAAATTTCTAGACTGTGAGTTAAAAGATTGAGAATTTGTGCCAGACTGAACCTCAACCAGCTGGACAATCCAACTCTTGAACTTGGGTGCCTGGGTTTCCTCATTCCCACAATGGGGGTGGCGATATTTCCTCAACTCTCCAGACACCTCCCAGCGGCGCCTATGTTGTCCTCTATCCGTGCGCCCACGAGACTGCGGTGTATTCACTATATGCGCTCAGTTCACGTGAGAGCAGGCACTGGATCACCCTCCTATGTTCCCCATCGAGCCCAGTGTCTAACGGGATACTCAGGGAAGCAGACGCTTTCACAAGTGTTATGAATAGCAAACAGATCTAGGTTTGAATGGGTTTTACAAATGATAAAGTATCACATGTATATTAGAGGTATTAATGTGTACAGTTTCTTAGTTATGAGCATCAAGATGCATAGACACCAATCTAAAGATTTCTAAAATGTATTTAAGATCCAAACACTCTTATTTTAAGGTTTGCAAACATAAGTTTCCTTTCGGTGAAATTCTGTTAAATTACCTTAATCTTGTCTGTTTTGAGATAAAATATAAGTAACAGAATGGAGCTCTGAGAGGTGTTCTCAGTGGCTAAGCAAAGGTGGGAGGTTCCCTGAGGGAAATGGCTATTGACTTCCTTGTGAAAAGTGACCAGACAATGAAGAGTGTGAGGAGCACAGGTCTATCTTGACCATGTCGGCTCCCTGTAACTGGCAACTGCCTTCACGGGAGCTTTTCTTAAGTACACCCCGACTGATAAAATGGAGGGTCAGTGCAAAGGAAGGAAAACCTCAGCAAAGTGAAGTGCACAGTGGCTACCACACTGGGGTCCACAGTGCGATTGTGAGGATGGCCCAGGACCAGGCGGTGGTGTGAGCTGGTGCACCACCCAGGCGCACTCTGAGTCGCAGTCTACTCGATGGCATCTAACAGCAATGGGGGGGTGGGGGCAGGAGTTAAGAGTAGTTTTTTTTAAAATTATATTTTGTGTAAAAAAAACAAAACCTTCAGATTTTGGTTAGTATTAAGCATATCTTGGGCGCCACCACTGTCTGTCAGTTTGTCGTACTGTGGTGGTTTGCGTGTTGCTGTGATGCAGGAAGCGATGTCACCGGTATTTCAATACCAGCAGGTTCGCTCAAAGGAACAGGTCTCAGAGGAGTTTCCAGACCAAGGACAGATAATGACGACAGACTCAGCTCCCCACTTGAGAGGGAGGAGCCCTGAGAACTTTATGTCAGATAATAAGGGCCTAATGAGGGGAAGCAACACATTTTGGGAGACAGAGCCACAGGATGAGCCTCATGGGTACAAAGGCACTTGAAATGTGACTGAGCAGGAGGTGATTTCGAAAACTGGAGTCTACCATGGTGATGTGAGGTGGGTAAAGCCTGTAGGGATGGAGCCGTGTAGGTCTTTATTGGATGATGGGGAAAAATTCAAAGTAATGCGAAACAGCGGCAAAAATCTGTTAATGATCGAAAGGTGCGATGTGTGAAGTGTGAATGTAGAAGTGGTGAAAATGAAATGGAAAGCATAATGATTGATGATCTAGGCATCAGTGAGCTGAAATGGCCTGGTATTGGTCATTTTGAATCAGATAACTATATGATTTATTATGCTAGGAATAGCACAAGCAAGAGGCATGGCATGGCGTTCATGGTTAAAAAGGCCATTGCAAAATCCACCATGAAGTCCAATGCTCTCTATGATAGGATCATATCCATCTGTCTTCAAGGAAATCCAATCAATACAAGCATTAATCAAAGTTATGCACCAACCACATAAGCTAGTGATGAAGAAATTAAAGAATTCTACCCATGACTTTGGTCCAAAATTGATCAAACATGCCATCAAGATGTATTGATAATTATTGATAATGGTGTTTGGAATGCAAAAGTTTGAAACAAAGAGGAAAGAATATTTAGAAATTATGGTCTTGGAGATGTAAATGAACCTGGAGACTACATGACAGAATTCTGCAAAACCAACCGCTTGTTCATAGCAAATACCATTTTTCAACAACACAAAAGGCAACTATGCACTTGGACTTCCCTGGACGGAATGCACACAAATCAGGTTGACTACATCTGAGGAACGACATGCTGGAGAAGCTCAACATCACCAGATAAAGCAGGCCGACAGCTCATATGTAAGTTCAGGATAAAGCTGAACACAAGTAAAACAAATCCATGAGAGCCAAACTATGACCTTGAGTCTATCCCACCTGAATTGTAAGAACACTGACTCGCTGAACACTAATGACAGAAGACCTGAGGAGCTGTGGGAGGATGTCAAGAACACGACTGAGAAAGAAACAAAGGTACTGAAGAAGTCAGGGAAAACAAGTGGATGTCAGAAGAGACTCTTAAACGTGCTCTTACATACAGAGTAGCTAAAGGAAATGTAGGAAAGGATGAAGTCAAGGAGTCAGAGGGAAGCTCAAGAAAACAAAGCCAAATATTATCATAAAATGCACAAAGACCTCAAATTAGAAAACCCAAAGAGAAAAACATGCTCAGCATATCTGAAACTGAAAGAACTCAAGAAAAAAAATTCAAGACTTGAGTTGCAATACTGACTCTATGGGCAAGCCACTGAATGACAGAGGAAGCTTCAAAAGAAGATGGAAAGAAGGCACAGTCACTGTCCGCAAAAGAACTAGTGGACATTCCACCACTTCAGAAGTAGCAAACGAACAAGCTGAAAGTAGAAGTTCAAGCTGCAATGAAAGCATTAGCCAAAATAAGGCTTCAGGACTTGATGGAATGCCAATTGAAATGTTTCAACAAACTGATGAAGTCTTGGAAGCACTCGCTTGTCCATGCTGAGAAATTTTTAAGGTAGCTCTTTGGCCAACTGATTGAAAGAGATCCATATTTGTACCATTCCCAAGGAAGGGTGACCCAACAGAATGCTGAAATTATAGAACAATACCACTTATATCACACGCCAGTAAAATTTTACTGATGATCATCCAACAATGGTTGTAGCAGTACATTGACAGGGAGCTGCCAGAGATTCAGGCTGGATTCAGAAGAGGACATAGAACAAGGAATATCATTGCTGATGTCACACAGATTTTCACTGAAACCAGATACTATCAGAAGGATGTGTATTTCTCTTTTACTGAGTATGCCAAAGCATTTGACTGGATCAAAACAAACCTCGGAAAACCTTGAGAATACTTCATTGTGCCCATGAGGAACTTGTACATAGATCATGAAAGAACTGTGCCAAGCAAACAAGGGACTGCTACCTGGTTTAAAATCGGGAAAGGTGTGCAACAACAGAGTTGTATCATCTCACCATTCTTATCAACTCTGCTGAGAAGCTGGATTATATAAAGAGTGTAGAGTCAAGATTGGAGGAAGGCTTCTTAACAAGCTGTGAATGCAGATGGCACAACCTTGCTTGCTACAAGTGAACACTTGCTGATAAAGAGTCAGGACTTCAGCCTTCAGTATAGATTATGACTCAACGGAAAGAGGACCCAAATCCTCACATTGGACCAAAAGATGACATCAGGAGAAATGGAGAAAAAGTTGAAATTGTCAAGGACTTTATCTTGATTGGATCCACAATCAGTGCTCATGGAAGCAGCAGCCACGAGATCAAAAGATGTGTTGCATTAGGTAAATCTGCTGCACAAGACCTCTTTCAAATACTGAAAGCAAGGATGTTACTGTGAGGACCAAGGTGAACCTGACCCAAGACAATGGCGTTTTCCATTGGCTCATATGCATGTGAAAGTTGGTCACTGACTAAATGAAACTGAAGAATCAATGCATTTGAATTGCGGTGCTGGAGAAGTTTCTCTGAAGTACGAATGGGCTGCTAAAAGGACACACCGATCAGCCTGAAAGACGGAGGCCAGAGTGTGCCTTAGAGGCAAGGATGGCCAAGACTGTCTTGGGACATGTTGTCAGGAGAGACCTGTCCCCTGAGACAGACTGCATGCTCAGTAACGTGGAGAGGAACAAGGAGGAAGGCCCCTGAGGAGATGGACTGACAGTGTGGCAGAAGGATTGGCTCAAGCATGGGAACCCAGGGGCGAGCAGCGCGGGACCAGGAGGTGTTTCATTTATGAGGTCGCTGTGGGTTGGTACTGACTCCACGGCACCTTGCCATGTGTGATTTTTAATAGGAATCTGAATTTCTCTGGTATCTAATACCTACAACTGTAAGTAAGAGAGCTGAACAAGATTAATTAAAAGCAATTAGCTTCAAAACTCTGTGGCTTCTTATATATGGCAGTCATGGGTTATGTGCAGAAAATTAACCCCCCACGGAGGAAGTGCCAGCAATGAAATGGCCATCTTACCTGCTGCAACAACCTTGAACTTCTTCAGGAGCCGGATGTGGGTGTCTGGCTGAATGGCACGTCGCCCCAAATCTGCGCAGCCACAGTTTTGCAGAAGAGTGAAGTAATACAGAAGTCTTTCGTGATCGAACCCACCAATAGTGGGGTAGATATATTTGACCATGTGCATCTGGAATCCTTCAGGGTCAGTTTTCAAAGTCTCAAAAAGATGGAGGGCTTGGGTGCGGTTTTCAATCTCCGCTGTAGATAAACTGAAATTGAGAGACAGGGTGTTAATGAAAAACTTATTTTTTTTAAAAAAGGGGGGGTGAAATTAAGAAACAAAGGAACTGTGTTAAGATCGGATTCCTTTATTAGTCAAAGAGTTTGTCTTTTCCTTTATAAAACTAGAAAGAAAGGTGCTTCTTAAAGGTAAGTCCCTTCTGCCTGCTTAATCAAGAATAATAAGCCAGGGCCCAGGCAGCGGGTGCATCACGGCTAAGGGCTACTGTTAGGCTCTGGGAGCTCACTAGTGTAATGGTTGCACAGGGGCTGCGGTCCTCACACCAACACCCGCAGCTGCTCAGCATGAAGGAGCTTTCTCCTTCGGTTGAAAGTCAGTTTTGTCAGGGGCAGTTCTACTCTGTCCTGCAGGGTGGCCGCGAGTCAGATTTGACTCTTTTAGTTATTAAACTATCCATGCTCCCTTTGGTAGGTTTTCAGAAGGCTTGTGAGTAGGTTGGGGAGATCTGTCCACTGCTTCAGAGAGAGGACCTGAACCATGATGTATCTGTCTTTCACTCCCTCCTTCATTCACTGCCACTGAGTTGATTCTGACTCGTAGCCATTTTATCCCTATAACACCAATAGCGACGTTTTCATAACATTTAATTAAAACATATCTGGAACCGAAATTATGAAGCTTTCGGAGCCAACAAAAATGTGGACGAAATCGTCTCACTTTACTAGTACAAAGGCATACCGCTAGTCACGCATTTTAGCCGCAAAGTGCTTGAATAGTGGCAGGTTTTGACGGATTGTGCGTTTGAGGTTAAGTGGTCTTTGGTGTTCGGTGCATTTTATGATAATTTTCAAACTAGTGAAGTTTGTGTTGAAATTTTTAGTATGTGTTCATAAAACTGTAGTTTTATGTCAAAGGTGTAATACTAATAAAAACATTATAATTATTATATACTGCCGCTTTTTCAAAACATAATGACTTCGTTATGTGCATCTTTTGAATCGACAGTGACAAAAATTACCACAACACGAACTGTGATTTGTTTTATGGAAAATGGTGAATTTATGCCGTAGATGGACGTGGTACAGACTCAGACAAGGAACCAGATGCTAATATGGATGAAATTGGTAAATAAAATGTGTATTACATTTTTAAAATTTTATTTTACAATATAAAATTTTAATTATATTGCTATTCAAACTATTTTGTTAACAATATTTATTTTTTCCCATGTTAGGAAGTGAATATGCGCCCAATTATTCTGATTTGGATGAATTAGAAGACCTCGTAGTTAATAATGATAATACTAGTGAAGATGAGTTAGAAACCTCAGTTGTTGAAGTTGAAGAATCAATTCCAGTAAGTACAAGTTCAAAGCCATCTGCATCAAGAAATCGAAGAATTTCTCCTTGGTGGTACATTTCTGGAGATGGGTTAGGAAAAATAGATTCTTCTGGGGTAGTAAAACATCCTGTTGAATATTTTAGATATTTTTTCTCGAAGGATATAATTTTTTATATTGTTGACCAATCAAATCCTTATGTAATCCAGCCAAATCCCAATAAACCTCTTGCACTGAGTACCCAGGAACTTGAGCAATTTTGAGGTACACAGCTTGATTTGATAGACTCGCTAATTGCATTGTACAGAATTCACATCAGATCGAAAAATATTATCACAAATTATTTTTTCATTTTATAGATGTGACTGTTGTGAACTCTTGGCTACTTTATCATAGAGACTGTGAGAACCTTCAGTTACAAAAAAAAATAAAAAATTCAAAGTCTGCAAGAGTTCAAAAGGAGCATCACTGAAGTTCTTCTTGAAGGAAAAAGTAATAGACCAACAAAAAGAGGCAGGGCTTCTAGCTGTACTGACGTTGAGTTTGCTAACAAAAGAGAAGAGGTCCTGCCACCAAAGGTATCCATTTGGATGGTCTTCACCATTACCCTGAGGTCACAGAGAAGACAGAGGAGGTACAAAACTGTAAATTGCAAGAGTGCGCCAGTATGTTCTGCAGCAAATGCAAAGTTCATCTTCATATCACAAAAGAAAGAAATTGTTTTGTTCAATTTCACACTAATTAAAATTATAAACAAATAAATTTGTATTATATTTTATAAATAATATAAGTTTTCAGTTTGTTCTTTATTTAATAATAAGATAAGGTGAAAAAATAATATAGAAATTAAGGTGCACTTTTTATTATTGTATTACAAATCCATGGATGAATACAATGATTTGGTTTCATTTAAAAAACATTGAAAATTTTATATATTTTTCATGTATTTTGGTTGTTATAGATATTGATAACTATGAAAGTAAAGAATAAAAACAAAAAATTTTTTCCCTGAAATTAAAAATATAGGCGTAGCAGAGTTATAGGACAGAATATAATTGCCTCCGTGTTTTTCTCAGACTGTAAATCTTTATGGACAGAGGAATTCTCAACTTTATCCCTCAAAGCAGCTAGTGACTTTGACCTGCTGTGCTGGTGGTATCAGCTCAACACATGAGCCATGTCACACCACCAGGGCTCTTCTATCCAGTCTTTATTCACGCACACAATGACAAAACTCTACACCTGCACTTCCTGGCAGAAGTGTGAACGAACTTCGAAATTCAGGAACTTAGAAGATAGTGAGAGGCGAAAACTCAAAGTTTTAGGCATAAGTTTCACAACCAAGAAGCTTTAATTGATATATCCAAAGGCCTATATATTTTTTTTAGCTTTTTTTTGTATATAAATAATTTATTGGGGACTCTTATAGCTCTTATAACATCAATTATATCAATCACATTTGTACATATGTTGCCATCATTATTTGCAAAACATTTTTCTACTTGAACCCTTAGTATCAGCTCCTCTTTTTCCCCCTTCCTCCTCTACCGTTCCATCCTCATGAACCCTTGGAAAATTATAAATTATTATTATTTTCATATCTTATACCCACATTTCTGTTGTTCCTCCCCCTTGGGAGGAAGATCTTTTCTTTTTTTTTTTTTTGAATCTATACTACCTGAATTTCTTTTTAAACAATTTATTGGGGCTCATACAATTCTTATCACAGTTCATACATATACATACATCAATTGTATAAAGCACATCTGTACAGTCTTTGCCCTAATCATTTTTTCTCCTCTTTTCTTTTTTTACATTTTATTAGGGACTCATACAACTCTTTTCACAATCCATACATATACATACATCAATTGTATAAATCACATCCACACATTCCCTGCCCCAATCATTCTCAAAGCATTTGCTCTCCACTTAAGCCCCTTGCATCAGGTCCTTTTTTTTTTTTTCCCCTCCCTCCCCTTTCCCCCCTCCCTCATGTGCCCTTGGTAAGTTATACATTGTTATTTTGTCATATCTTGCCCTATCCGGAGTCTCCCTTCCCCCCTTCTCTGCTGTCCCTCTCCCAGGGAGGAGGTCACATGTGGAGCCTTGTAATCAGTTCCCCCTTTCCAACCCACTCACCCTCCACTCTCCCAGCATCGTCTTTCACACCCTTGGTCCTGAAGGTATCATCCACCCTGGATTCCCTGCCGAAGGCCTATATTTTATACTGTGTGTAGTTAAATAAAAGTAAAATAGGGGCGGGCAAACAACTATATTTTCACTTGAATTACCTAAGTAATGTCACTTGAATTAAAAATTATATCTAGATACTTCTTGGTTTGGATAGAATCAACTCAATGAGAGGGTTTGAGTCACTGAACAGAAAACAATAATTTAAGATTACTATGTATACTCGAGTCTAAGCCAACCCAAATATCAGCGGAGAAACCTAATTTTACCACAAAAACTGCATTGAAAATGTGCTGAAAAACTCAGCTTACATACGAGTATATAGGGTAAATTGTAGAAAAAATGTCAGGTGTTTCTATTTCTTTTTTTGAAATGTTTAATTTTCAGTTTTGTGGTATTTTCATTAGGAGAACAACGGTATAATGGTCCAATGTAATCCAAATGCCTGTTTGGATGGATTTCAAATTCTCTAATCTTAAGAGGCCTGTAGGCAGTCCTCCACACAGATAGAAATGTCCACTTTGCAGAGTAGAAGTAGCAACTAGTGTATATGTGGAAAATTTAAATATGGCTTCTGGCAGCATCAAAGTTAGAGTTCCCCCTTTTAAAAAAATTAACTTCTCAGTAATATGATTCTCTGTTTATTGGAATGAACACATTCAAAAAGTGCTCCAAGACCTATGTTTTTGGTTTATGAAAATAAAGCTAATATGTGGGGGTTTCAAAAGTCTATGTAAAATTCCATTATCTTTTCATTCCATTTCTCCACCAATTTTTTGAAGTACCCTTGTAGTAACTGCTTAAAGAACTTGCCTGAGTGGAGGCTATACTTGAAATAACAGAGGATTCTATAAAGTCAAAATATCAAATGACGTTTTAAAAAACTTTCATTTAGAAAATGCCATCCAACAATTTATAAAGATATCCTTGTCTACAAAAACATCCCAATTCCTACTTCTGCACTACTCTCACACTCTGGATACACTTTTATTATGGTACTCAGACGTTAACTTCTTACGTATGTGCCTGTCTCCGCACTAAATTACATGCTGCTTGATGGAACGGTTCATGGCATACCCTTTCCTTTCTATAATTCCTCAGCACCAGGCACTAAATGCCCAACACCAAAGAAAGTGATCCAGTCAAACACGGTGTGTAAATACCAAACAGATGGGCAAGTGAGCAAAAAACCAGCTGTCTAGGCACAAAGCACTGAGCTTAGCACTGTGGAGACAAAGATGTATAAAGGAGCCCGAAGCCCTCCTCCAAAGGGAAAACAGAAAAACATCTACTAGAATCACAAGTCCTTGGAGTTAAATGATAAGGCAGAGTGCTCGTAGTTAACAGGGCACACAATGATACTCCACGTGAAAATGAGGTCACGCAAACCTGTAACTTCAGAAAAGAGGGGAACATAATACCACCAAAGTGCTAACAGAGGCTTAATAGAAAAAAGTATCTGCGGTTGTACTGCTGACGGACGGAGCAGAAATGACGTGAGCAAAGTGTAGAAGGCATGCAAAAGAAACAGTGAGGCCAAATGGCTGGTCTGTCAGAAAACATTACGGAGCCTATTTTGATTCAACGTTTGCAGTGTTGCTTCTGAAAGCTACTATTCATGTAATGGTATACAAAAGTGACGCAAATGAAAAAGTAAAATGAAAACTTTTTATTACTTAAGGCACCCCAGTGGATCTGTGGATTTGGCATTTACTATTAACTACAAGGTCAGCAGTGCACAGCCAACAATCCCTCTGTGAGAGAAAGAGGAGGCTGTCTCCTCCCATAAGTACTACAGCCTTGGAAACCTTACATGGGTCACAATGAGTCAGAATTTACTCAATGGCAGTCGTTATCATTCATTCATTCATTCATGCATTCATTCATTTTGCCTGTTTGCATGTTTGCATGTTTTGCTTTCAAGTAATTGCTGTGTTCTTCAATATTAGCTCAATAAAGTCTGAAAACAATAGAGTACAAAAATGAACAAGAAACTTTATTATAACATTATGAGGGTTTGTACTCTACAAAGAATTGCACACAGAACACGTTCAACAGAGTAAGTTTCATTTAGTATTTAAATCAGGGTTTAGCATGCAAATTATTAATGTGGGTAAGCTAAGTAATTACGAATGTAGGCTGTCCCACAGAGAAGTCAAGGCACACTACACTGTCTGCGCTTGTTTCATACCAAACGTGGGCCACTGACCAGTAACCGTCAAGCGTCCACAATAACCACTGTCTTATTGCCCCTAGCAGCAGCAATTCAGAAGAGTTCTAACCTCAGAGGCCAAGAAGTTTATTTTAAGGGGAGAGGAATAAGGCAACAAAAGATAATGGGTATACATTTAAAAAACCCTAATCGACGTCACCAGCAAGACACGGAGAAACCACCGAATCTGGCATAGGTCGCGAGGTGTACAGAGCAGAGGAGCATCTGTCACTCATATTGGGCTGCTAGCCACAGGGCAGGCAGTGAAACCAACAGCCAATCTCTGGGAGAAAGACAAGGCTCCACTCCTGTAGGGTGACAGTCTAGGAAACCCAGAGGCAGTTCTACCCTGTCCCATAGGGTCACTGTGCGTCAACATCAACTAGATGGCAGTGAGTATGGCTTTGGTTTGCTGTCTATATACTCAAAAATACTAAATTTTAAAATATCAAAAACAAAATGCTCCGGGCATATTTCTTGCTAATCCTCTGGAACACTGGGGATTCCAGACAGACTTATCTACACAATGGTCAGATAAAACCTAAATCATAAAAGTTTTAGTCCATCTGGGTTTGATTTGATTCTGAATATGGTTTCTCTCAATCAGCATTACTTTCTCCCTTACACCACCCACTTACTCTTTTGTGCCTACAATTCCATTTGCTAGTGTGCAATTTTACCTAATTATCTTGTCAAGGCAGATAGCAGAACACCTTCACTGACACTCAACAAATGCCACAGCCACAGCCTCCCGCATCAGTAAATTTTGTGCTAAGTTTTAAAGATGCCCATAATTACTAACCCATTTTAATAGTTTCAATTGAAGGAAGCAGTAATCTTCCTTCCCTTTGGAAGACGAAATAAAATCTTTGCTGGAAAACAATTGCAAAGAATCCACATTCAGAGGAGTAGTAAAGAATACACTGAAACCACTGAGGATTTTTCACTCATCCAACTAATGGTTACCCTGAAAAGCTGTTTCCGTGCTTTCCCCTGAACCACTTTCAACTACCAAACTGCTTATCTAATGCAGATTCAACGTCCACCGTTGAATTACAGGGAGAAACTAGCATTCATTGTAGGCAATGTTCGAGGGATAAAGTATTAGCACTAATCCTAGGATTGAGGTGTGCTGTAAGTGCTTCAAGTTGCCAGCCACCTCCAAATGTGATTGATCTGAGAACAGTGTGTACTGAAGACACACACACACACATATAATTATTTAAATACATGAAAATACATTGAACAATTGCATAAGCTAACTGAAAGGAAAAAATGTAGCCGGGGAGAAGGCTGATAGAGGAAAGCAGGGAGATGGGGATGGGAAAGGGGGGGGGCAGGGCAAGTATGAAGAGAGAGGGAAAGGAGGTGGGGATTAATTATGTGGAGATAACCTGTTAGCACTTTGCTAAGTTACATTATTTAATGCTCAGAATAACCCTCTGTTACTGTGATTCTATAAAGGAAGTATAAGATGCAGGCAGAAAGCACACAACTAATGAGAGGTGGGTACTGAATCCGCGTTGGTCTTTTCAGTTAAACCTTCTGCTTCTGCTCAATAAAGTCAACATTTTCATTCTAAGATTTGGAAACAATGGTGTATGCAATTCAGATGTGGTAGATTGTAACACACACACACACACACACACACAACTACCCCAGACTATTTCTAAAAGATGAAGACATAGAAGTCCAAATCAACGACTATGAATTTAGGTGAACATTGGCATCTTCATCAGAGACTCCTAGGAAATCCCCGAATAAAACGTTCCTACCACAGGGAAACAATTCACGCTATTTACCAAATAAACATGTCAGAATGAACTTGAAGCACTACACTTGACCTGCCATGCTGCTCATTACTGAAAATTATTCAGTGAAAGTTTGCCAACATTTTGATCAATTTCTTTGTGTCCCCCAATAATAAATAGAATTTAACTAATGTTTTCAAGGTCTACTAGTTGGTTGATGCTTTAGTGATCTCCCTTCTGTTACTCACAAACACCAAGAAATTTCGATCTTCCCTGCCCCAGAAACTCTGCCCAAGCTTTGCCTTGGAATGCCTTCTCCCTCACTCTTTCAAAAATAAAGAGCTCTTTTCTCTTCAAGATTCAAGAGAGGCCTGCTCTACCTGTCCTTTGTGCATTTTCTTTATGTATGTAGTACAACTTACAGTCAGTTTTTGGCTATTTTTTGGAGTGAAGAATAGGGGGAGACTCAATTAAACTATAATCTCCATGAAGACAAGGATGTCTCCATCTTGTCCAACACTTAAAATGTGCCTATAATACTCTAATACCTTAATGTTTAATAAATGAATAAATACACTACCAGGCTAGCTGCTAAAAGCACCCTCTGAAATTTCAAATGATCCCGTGTCCAGAAGTTAAGGGCAGACACAGGAATCATCGCAAACAGGACTCCAGGTTATATATTTTCCACAGATTGTTTTTTTACCCTAAGGTTCGTTCCTAATGTTCGCAACTCTGTAAGGTAAGGAAAGTGAATAGAATCTGTAGGCGAGAAACTTGTGACTCAAAGAATAAAGACCCTTATTCCATGCTACAGCTGGTGGCTTACAGGAAGTAGAATTGGGTCTTGAAATTTGGCCAGAGTATCCAAAATCTATGCCCTTATACTAAGTCATATGCAAGTTTGTTATATGTTATCAGCATGATTCATAAGTATTGTATATACTCGTGTATAAGCCGAGTTTTTCAGCACAAAAAATGTGCTGAGACACTGGGGTTCAGCTTATACATGGGTCAGTGGTACGCCATCAAGGCGTAACATCTCACTGGGGCCCTCCTGAGGTAACAGGACAAGCACCCTTTCTCCGCTGTTCATTCAAAGCCCCGCTGACACTGCAGGTCTTTGAATGTTTGTTTACTCACATCTAACCAATCAGAGCCGTCCTATAACGTGTATCTTTGAATAAGCCTTTTAAAGACCATGTGTGAAGGATGTGGCATGAATGGATGTCATCTGGTCAAGCCCAAGTAACAAAAGGAGGAAATCTCATGAAGCCTGACATAGAGTTAATAGCAAAGTGGGTTTGAGATGCATGGGAAGACATTCCAGAAGACATGGTGCGACGTGCCTTCCAGAAGTGTAGTATTAGTAATGCTATGGCTGGCAGTGAAGACTGCGCTTTGTATGAAAATGACAGCAGTGATGGTGATGACGGAGATCTCAGTGAGGACAGCGTCTATGATGACCTCACACCAGCTGACTCTGCATTGGGATACGGATGATGGTGAGGAATCCAGTTTTGAAGGATTTTAACTCTTTACATTTTAGCTTGGTTGCCGACTGAGCTCAGGAAATAGTAGTCTTAAGGTATCCTTGTTGATACCTTACTGTTTTTGTTGAACCTATTTTCCACTTACTGTGCTGGTTTACTAATGTTAAATGACTTGTCCTTTCATTTATGTTTTTTGTTTAAAATAAATTTTAAATACATTACCCCACTGATGTCTCAATTTTTAGTAATTTTATTTTCATTTGTTTTGATTATTGAAACTCACCAATAGCTTCTGCATTTTCCACCTTAGGCTTATACTCGAGTCAATCAGTTTTTCTGGTTTCCCAGGTAATAATTAGGGACCTCGGCTTATACTCGGGTCGGCTTATATCCGAGTACATACGGTAACTGGAAGAATCCAAAGACACAGAAGGCTTCCAAGTCTGCAGTCAATGATTAAGGAGCCCGAGCTTGAGCAGCTAAACAAACCACAGTACAACCACGACTGACACTTAGAACTCACTCTAGGCACTTCAAACCCCCAAATCTACCGTCCACTGTGTAGATTTTGACTCATAGGGACCGTATAGGACAGAGTTTCTGAGGTCACATCTTCATAAGAGCAGCAGCAGCATCTTTCTCCTGCATTGTGGCTGACGAGTCCGAACTGCTGACCTTTCAGTTAGCACCTAGATGCCTAACACACCACAGCATTCTAGCCCCTAGAAGTCAGCACTCTATTTTAAAGACAAGGTGAGGGTGGGAAAGTAAGCGCAGGAGAACCAGGACTTCAAGTGTGAGTGTGTATGAGAACTATCCTACTCTAAAAGCAGTGAGACCAGAGGAAGGAAGCATCAATGAAACCCCAATTATGTGTCCGATATTGTAGTGTAGGTATTTTATCTTTAATTGATTTAATTTGTATTCTTTACTTGTGGTGGAGAAAAAAATGAGTTTCAGACACAGGAAGTCTTTTGCCTATGAACACACACAACTAAAAAAAACAAAACAGACCCATCTCCATGGAGTGCATTCTAACTCCCTGTGACCACACGCAGGACTTCCTAGGCTATATTTTTAGGAGTGTCATCAGCTTCATCTTACTCCCATCGAGCAGCTGGAGGGTTAGAACCTATGATCTACGGTGAGCAGAAAAATAATTAGGATTTGGAAACGTTATTTGGGTCAAGGTGAGCTTACCTGTAAGTGTGGTAATGTAGGGATTAGCATGAAAATCTCCAAGAGGAAGTAAAATTTAAACTTATGTGGAAAAGGAACTTCCTGGTCAAAAACGACATGAACTTTGAAGTAGGTAAAACAAAAGCCTACGGAAAGACACTGTGACTCTGGCAATGGCACTGACTCAGAAAGTACATGCATGAGTTCTACTGTCCTACCAGACGGCTCCTGCTAACTGTGTTACTAAGTTTAACTACATGCTGAGGTAAATTACGGTCTTTAAGTAGAAAAAAAACAACAACAACCAAAATTCACAGGGAATACCATCAAACACCATTTGAGAAATCAGTAGTGGGTGTTACGTCACTCACAAGTAATGATGCCAGGAGGGAATGATTTCCTGCTTTGGTTAATTGCTGTGCATCTTCATAATCAATCTGCTCTCAGGTTTAATGATTTGCCATGAACAGTCCCCCACCTTACTCAATTGCCTGATAATTTATAATCTAATCAGAGGCCAATGAAGCATCCTGCTTATACAGATATGACATTCTTTTATGGAACATTTAATGAAAGGAAAACATATTTAACAAAATGTCAGTATTTGCATACCCTAAGAAACAATTATTTGAGTATATTACTAAGTCTCATAAGTGATGAGTGCAATATTTATCATAGAAATGCTATTATCCATGTAGTTATTTGATAAATATTTAAAACCTAGAATGCTATCATTTCAGCGTGATTTATAAACTTCATGAAAAGCGTTTCTGGGATGGACAGCAGGATCTGACACCAATCAATATTCGTTCCCCTTCTTTAAGCTCTTTCCTCCCACGGTTTCCCTAGCGTGCGCATCCACCATTTTTCCTCCGACCTATCTGCCTGCTTTTGTGAACCCTTTGTGGGTAGTTCTGAAGTCTTTCTTCTTTTTCACTTTGTAGTTTTCCTAAAACAGTATCGCCCACACAGAGTGCTGCGGTTATGTGCCTGCTCCTACTCACAGTGCCTCAGCCTCAGAACAAAGCATCCCTCGGGCCTGTGTCATCCTCACAACTGTCTGAGCCATTGCACTGCTGCAGTTCATCAAGGGTCCTCCTCACCGCCAGTCCAAAGAATGCTGCAGCTCATCAAGGGTCCTCCTCAACGCCAGTCCAAAGAATGCTGCAGCTCATCAAGGGTCCTCCTCACCGCGAGTCCAAAGGATGTGAGAGCAAGCTTCTTAGACTCCCTTCTTACGAGCATCCTGGTTGTACTTCTTTCAAAACATCCTTGTTTGTTCTCTTCACAGGCCAAGGGAGTTTCAACATTCTTCACCAACATCATAATTTAAATACATAGATGTGTCATATCTACATACACACGACTCTCAAACGTGCATGTCTAGCCCCATCTTCTCTTTCAATGCTACACGTACAATTGCCATCTGCCAACTTGATATTTTCCTCTTAGATGTTTCAAGGTACTTAACTGCTTCATGTCCCTGAACATTCCTCCTCCTATCCTGGCCGTGCCTTATCTTTATGTAATTATGCCCCCTAACAGGTTGACCAAGTAAAATCTTAAGAGACAGTTCTTCACACATCCCCTTTGGCACAGCTCAGATCCACTGTATCTTCACATTTACCTTATTGCGTACATCCTATTTCCTCCACCACTGTCAGTTTGTTACACAGTGTGTGACTTGTGTGGTGGCTTGGGTGTTGCTGTGACGCTGGAATCTACATCACTGGTATTTATAACGACAACAGGGTACCCAAAGTGATCAGGTTGCAACAGAGCTTCCAGACTGAGAACAGACAGCTAAGAATGATGCGGTCACCCACTTTGAAGGAAGGAGCCACTGAGAACCTTAGCATAGTTCAAAACGCTGCCTGGCTACTAAGGAGCCTAATGAATGGAAGCGGAACATTGCCAGAGATGGAACCCGATGATGGGCCCCTCAGGTCAGAGGGCACCTGAAATGTGCCCGGAGTCCACCATGATGACGCGAGTTGGGTAAGCTTTGAGGGCATAGAGCCTTCAGTTGCTAATCGGGCATGACTCAAGGTAAGGCAGAACAGCTGCAAAAATCTGTAAATCATTAGAAATTGGAATGTACGAGGTATTAATCTAGAAAAATCAGAAGGGGTCAAAAATAAAATGTAATGCATAATGATTGATGATCTAGGATTAGTGATCTGAAATGAACTGATATTGGTTATTTTGAATCAGAAAATTATATAATTTACTATGTTAGGACTAATACATAAAGAGAATGGGATGGCACTCATTGTCCACTGCAAAATCCATCATGAAGTACAATGCTATCTAGGATAGGATTCTATCTATCTGTCTTCAAGGAAATCCAATCAATACAACTATAAATCAAAGTTATACACCAACCACATAAGCTAGTGATGAACAAATTGAAGAATTGTACCCATGATTTCAGTCCAATATGGATCAAACATGCAATCAAGATGCACTGATAATTACTGGTGCTTGGGATGCAAAAGTTTTAAACACTGAAGAAAGAATAGTAGTTAGAAAATATGGTCTGAATGATGGAAATGAAGCTGAAAATTGCACGACAGAATTTTGCAAAACCAACCACTTGTTCATAGCAAATACCTCTTTTCAACAACACAAAAGAAGACTGCACACATGGACGTCCCCAGATAAAATACTAAGAAATCAAGTTGACTGCATCTGTGGGATGAGACACTGGAGAAGCTCAATATCACCAGGTAAAAGCAGACCAAAGGGCTGACTTTGGAACGTATTGTCAACAGCTCCTATGTCAGTTCAGGATAAAGCTGAAAAAAATTAAAACAAGTCAGTGACCTTATGTCTATGCCATCTGCATTTTGAGAACATCTTAAGAGCAGATTTGCCTCATTCAACAATAATGACAGACAGACAGTTGATGAGCTGTGGGAGGACGTCAGGAAGATCATTCTTGACGAAAGTAAAAGGTCATGAAAAGGTCAGAGAAGAAAGAAGAGATCAAAGTTGATGTCAGAAGAGACTGAAGGTTACTCTTAAATATAGGGTAACTATAGCAAATGGAACAGAGAGTTGAATAGAAAATTTCAAAGGGCAGCTCGAGAAAAACAAAGCCAAATATAATGAAATGTACAGACTTAGAATAACAAATCCAAGCATATCTGAAACTAAGAGAACTCAAGAAGAAAGTCAAGCCTCCAAGTGCAATCTTGAAAGATTCTCTGGGGAAATACTGAATGATGCAGAAAGCATCAAGAAGAGATGGGCAGGGTGGTAGTTACAAAATCTGTTGTCAATTTGAGACTTACGAGTGAAGGGGTGGAGTTTAGCCTATCAATCAGGTCACAGCTTGATGACCTCCTTTGGAGCCGCTTAGGAGATAAATAACTTGCTGGAGGCGGGACATATGCTCACTCCCTGGGAGACATTCCTGATGACAAGCCACATGGAGCTACATTGATGCAGTCAGAGCTCTGGGAGCTATATGGGCTAAGTGGAGACCCCTGCCAGCCCTAAGATGCTTCTACCGCCTCTGGATCCACAAGACTTTCTACCCACTGGCCTGTGATCTTCCTGCATTCGGCATTATTGCATGGCTGTGTGAGTCTAAAGAAGAATCTATGGACTAGTATTGGACAAATGGGCTAATATTGAACTTATGGACTATCTGGACTGCGCTGGAATGTTTTTGTAATGTATAATTACTCTTAATATAAAGATCTTTCCTATACACATGAGTGTCTCTTGATTTGTAGCTCTAGTCAAGCCAGAATAATACAGAAAGAAAACACAGAGACAGTGTACCAAAGAGAACCAGTCAATCCTCCACCATTTCAGGCGGTGGCACATGATTAAGGAGCAATGGTGCTGAAGGAAGACATTCAAGTGGCACTGCGTACATTAGGCAAACACAAGGCTTCGGGTATCGATGGAGTACCAACTGAAACATATCAGCAAACTGATGAAACAGAGGAAACTCTCAGCTAAGCCAGGAAATTCTGAAGATGGCTACTTGGCCAATTGACTAGAAGAGATTAATATTTGTGCCCAATCCAAAGAAAGGTGACTCAACAGAATGCTCCAACTATACAATACCACTGATATCTCACATAAGTGAATTTTTGCTGACAAACAATGATTTCAACAGTACATTGATAGGGATGGGCCAGAAGTTCAGGCAGGATTCAGAAGGTGATGTGGAACAAGGCTGTATCATTGCTGACACCAGATGGATCTTGGCTGAAAGAAAAGAGTACCAGAAAGATATTTATTTGTGTTTTATTAACTACATGAAGGCATTAGACTATGAGGACCATAACAAACTAAGGATAATCTTAAGAATGGAAATTCTAGAATAGTAAATTGTGTGTTTCATTGTCTAGCTTTTACATGGATCCAGAGGCAGTTGTGCGAACACAAGGGAGCACTACGTGTTTTAAAATCAGGAAAGCTGAGTATCAGGGCTGCATCATGTCACCATGCTTGTTCATCCTCCATGCTGTGTAAATCATTAGGGAATATATGAAGAATTACATGGCATCAAGATCAGAGGAAGGCATAATAACCTATGATATGCAGATGATACAACCTTGCTTACTGAAAGTGAGGAGGACTTGAGGCACTTGCTGTTGAAGATCAAGGATTGCAGTCTTCAGTGTGGATTACCACTCAATGTAATGAAGACTACAATCCTCACAACTGGACAGTTAACATCATCATAAGTGGAAAGACGGTTGAAGTTGTCAAGGATTTTGCCTTGCTTGGATCCGCAATCAATGCTCATGTAAGCAGCAGTCAAGAGATCAAAAGACAAGATACATTAGATACGTCTGCTGCACAAGACTTCTTTAGGGTATTGAAAGGCAAAGATGTTACTTAGAGGACTAAGATTCCTGACCCAAGCCATGGTATTTTCAATTGCCTCATATGCATAAGAATGTTGGTCCTTGACTAAGGAAAACAGAAGAATCGATGAAATTGAATTATGCTGCTGGACAAGAGTGTTGAAAAGTGCAATGGACTACTAAAGGACAAACTGATCTGTCTTGGAAAAGTATGGGCAGAATGCTCCTTAAGAGGTAAGGATGGTAAGACTTTATCTTACAGGGGCATCTTTTCAGTAGAGACTAGGCCCTAGAATAGAACATTTATTATGCTTGGTAAAGTATGAGGCAATGAAACATGGGCAGGCCCCCAAGGAGACAGATGGACACAGTTGCTGCAACAATGGGCTCAGGCACAGGATTGGTCCGTGTTTCCTTCCGTTGCTCATAGGATCACTATGTGTTAGAACCAGCCCAATGGTACCCAGGAACAACAACAAACTATTTCATCTTCCAAGTGTTTCTGAAACCCAATGTCACGCCTCCTCTACCTTCCCAGAGGTATAGGGAGCTATGTGTAACTAGTTTGGGGTCTACTACTATCATATCCACCACCACTGGTTTATAGTTGTTTTCTGTGGCCTCTCAAAATTTTTTTCAAACAGTAGACACAATGAGCTCTACAAAATGCAAATATGAGAATACTATCTCCTTATTCCTCACCAATATCCTTAAATGTCTTTATATTACTCTTAAAAAGCAACACAATGAGTCTTAATAGGGGTTAAGCAATCTTGGCACTTGGTCTGACACTATGGTGCTGCCTCTCTCCGTCTCACCTCGCACCGTGATCCCGACTCTCTAGGCCCTCCTCACACTGCCCTTCTATTAGAGTCTCATACCCATCATGTCTCCTCTTGTCAGAGGGCTTTAAAAACAAACAAACTGCTCTATACTTAAAACCACTCTCTCGTCTTTGAAATATAGTCAATATTCTCCATATTCATTGGATCTTTAGTTCTCAGCTCAAGCTTTATTTCCTCAGGGAAGCATTAACTAAGACTGCCTGGCCTCTGTAGACTCATGCATGGCCCTATCAGAGTTCCCATCTGCCATTCCATTGTTTGATCATCACCCATTTCCTACAGGCAACGATAACTTCGAATGTAGCTGGGATACCTGTTTCAGATGACCATTTATTACCCTAATCCACTATAGATTATTAATAAATTCATAGTAAAGTATCTAACTCAAGGTTATTATTGCTGAAAAGCAAAATGAATAAGTTATTTTAACATTGGCGAAGCAAAGGTGCATAAAGAAAGAACAGGATAAGAACACTACTCTACTAAAGCTGAAAAACAAAACGGTACTTTTCTACTTGAAGACTCTTCTAAAATAGAATGGGGAGAAAGAAATGGCAATAGGTTTCCACGTGTGTTGTACGCTTACCCGCTGTCAGTGAACAGGAACTCCAAATGGGTCATAAACACCTCCCAACGGGACACACTGTAGCGCTGTGCCAGAGAAAGAGCAATGCTGTAGACGTGTTCCTCGAGTGTTCTTGAAGAATGACCGTCAGCCACGGGGAAGGAAAAGAAAAGGCACACATTACCTTAATCAGCAAAGACACGCTCATTAGGATTGCTTTCCAGCAGAGAGGGGTGGAGCCAGCACAGTACCTAATAAGGCATTTCACAGTACTTCGGGAAAGTAATCCTAAGGAAGTGTAATGCTCCTTAGTCACCGCAGTGCACGTCAATTTACACAGGTATTGTCCAGACCAGCAGTTCCCCACGGAGGGCGGTGGTGCTCTGGCCCTCCCTCCTGAGGACAGTTGGGGACACTTTTGATGGTCACATCTGGGAGGTTAGGAAGAGTACTAGTGGCATCTAGTGGGTAGAAACCAGGAACACTACTAAACCTCAAAACCAAAGTCACAGCCATCAACTTGATTCTGATTCATAATGACCTGTGGTTCTGTGATGCTGTACATCTTTATGGAAGCAGACAGCCTCATCTTCCTCTTGCTGAGCAGCTAGTGGGTTTGCACTGACCTTGAGGTAAGCGGTCCAACACTTACCTATCCGGGCCCCAGAATTCCAAGGATGTATTAACATCAGCTGGTTCTTTCCCACCATTCTTTCAACTCATCCAGTCACGTTATGGAGACGTTGGTGACTCATAGGGATTCTATAGCATGGGGTAACACTGCCCTGGTGAGTTGCTGGGACTGTAACTGTTTATGGGGTAGAAAACCTCATCTTTCTCCTTCAGCATGGTTACACCAAAGGCATGCAAAAGAGCAGCAAGGGGGGCGAAGAGATGAAATCCCCAGGGAATATCAAAAATAGACTTTGGAGACAGAGTGTGGCACCCCATCAGACGCTACTGGAAATCACTCCTAAAGGTCAAAAAACAGACAGGAACTATTTATAGGCTTTTCCTTTTTTGTCATTGGTTTTCTTTTTGTTGTTGTTATTTTGTTTTTGTTTTTTGTTGCTGTTATTGTTTTGTTGGTTTTGTCTTCCTTTGTTGTTTTGTTCGGCTTTGCCTAGTTTTTGTGCTTATTAATGTCTCTCGAGATAAGATAGGCGGGATAAAAAATTTGGAGATGAAAACAACGGAATTGACGGTTCCGGGGGGAAACAGGAGAAAGGGAAGTGGGTAAAGGGGGGTGGGGGCAACTAGCCCAGGGACAAGGGAACAAGTGAATTAAATTCAATGGAGAGAAGGGCATAGGATGCCTAGTGGGGCTTAATAAAGGGCAATGTAACAGTGAGGAATTAGTAAATCCAAATGAAGGCCAAACAGGAAAGTAAAGGACAAGAGGAAAGTAAAAGGAAATAGAGGATAGAACCAGGAGGAAAAGGCCATTTACAGATGTCTAAATACAGGCATCCACATATTCATATTCATATATCTAGATATATAATGAGAGGGGAATAGAACTATGTACTCATATCTATCGATATGTTAAGAATCAAGGTAGCAGATGGACAGTGGCCTCAACTGAAGTACTCCCTCAACAAAAAGAACACTTTGTTCTAATAATAAAGCATTCTGTGATGCTCACTTCCCAACACAATTACTGAAGACAAAATGGGATCATAAGCAAATGTGGTGAAGAAAGCTGATGGTACCCATTTATCAGAAGATATAGTGTCTGGGGTTTTAAAGGCTTGAAGATAAACAAGCAGCCATCAACAGAGAAGCAACCAAGCCCACACAGAAGAAGCACACCAACCTGTGTGATCATGAGGTGTCAACAGGATATGGTATCAGGCATCTAAAACCCAGAATAAAATCATGCCAATGGGATTTGGGGAGGGGAGGGGAAGAGGCGTGGAGACCGAAAGCCCATCTGTAGACAATTGGACATCCCCTCATAGAAGGGTCACAAGGGAGAGATGAGCTAGTCAAGGTGTAGTATAGCACCAATGAAACACCTAACTTTACTCTAGTTCTTTAATGCTTCCTCCTCTCCCCCACCCAACTATCATGACCTCAATTCTACCTTACACATCGGATTAGACCAGAACATGCACACTGCTAAATATAAAAGCCTGCAACACAGGGAATCCAGGATAAACCCCTCAGGGCCAACAATGAGAATAGAGATACCACGAGGATAAGAGGAAGCGGGGGAGGGAGAAAGGGGGAATCTATCACGAAGATCTACATATAACCCCCTCCGAGGGGAACCAACAAGAGGAAAGTGAGTAAAGGGTGACAGAGGATAATGTAAGATACGAAAATAATCATCTATAACTTATCAAGGGTTCATGAGGGAAGAAGGGTGGAAAAGGGAGGGGAAAACGAGGAGCTGATACCAAGGGCTCAAGTAGAAAGAAAATGCTTTACAAATGACAAGGGCAACGCATGTACAAACATGTTTGGCACAATGTATGAATGTATGGATTGTGATAAGAGATGTTAGAGCCCCCAATAAAAGTATTTGATAAAAAATAATTTAAAGACACAGCATTGAAAAATAAATTCCAGTTTTTCGGATACCCCCTCGTATGTCTGGTGCGAGGCAACATGCCAGACTCCCATAACAGAAACGCTAAGTTAATAAGGGTCGTTCTTCTCAAGGAATCTTCATTCCATCACTGCATACGAGGACAGGTAGAACTGAAGAGAGGGAGGAAGCAGGGCCTTCAAGGATTCTCGCGTGCAAGGTATTAAAAAGGCCATCTCCAAACCAGGGCGCCTAAAACATCAATCCTATGCAAAAATTCAAGCATTTTATTCCCCACCCCAAAAAGATGTCTATTTTCTTCTTCTTTTCATAGGACGTATATTTTCTAAGGCACAGCACTAGGTCTTTGTACAGGTGGTAAGTAAGCCATGCCCAATGTTTAACACACGGAAGAAACTGAACTGCCATGTCATTGTTTCCAGCCAAGGAAAAGGCCATCGTGTTTTACATTTCTAAAATAAACGTCATGCTTTGCACCTGTGGTCATAACTCTATTACTCCTAACATAATAGTGATTTTGGTACGGGACTACCACAATTATTTTAAAAAAATAATTCCCATCCTTACTATTAAATCTTCAGGTTCAGAACTTTGTCTTCACCTATGTCCTCATTTGGGAAGACACACAGCATCACTCATGTAACTACAATAAATAGGGGGAAGTTTTACTTCTTATTTATAGCAACCAGAGATACAGATTTTTAAGGGACTGTGGTTAGTAGTCTGATAATTCAATTCTTCTTATTATTTTTTTCAATTCTTCGTCTGTCTTTTAAGCCCAATCCTTTTGAAACACAATGCCCCTTACCCTGCCAGACCAAGAATAGTTTCCCTCTTATACTGGTCATCTGCAGTAAACCGCTGCACATCCACTCCCTTCCGAAGGCCTTGAAGGAGCTGAGCTTGAGTGAAATCCAGAAGACGTTCGTTGTAGTAGTGTAGCTGCTGAGTCAGTGCGATGAGACCCTCAGGCCAGGCTTCATGTCCATACTGAGTCACATGCCTGGTGACCATCTTGATTAGCTCTTTGGGATCAGCCTGTGAAAAGTATGAATTATTTTTAAGCAAAATACATGAAAATTAGTAACAAAGAGAAGGCCATGCTTATTGGACCCTTCGCACGATTGAGATTTAATCAAAGGACATACCTGCCCTGAGAAGTCAATTACAAAGGTGATTCTTCGCCCATTTTCCAGGCTACAAAGATAAGAAGCAGAAAGGAACCTAGAAGCACATCACTGGGCTTCTGCTCTAGTCTTCCAGCAAAAATCCTCCATCAAATTAAAAAATAATCTACCCTTCCTTTGTAAACTACTTCAACCGAAAGCAGATTGCTCCACAACCACCTGCTCATTTACAACAATTCACCCTGGAACTCATTTCGGCATGATTGCCTCTGAATAGATGTTCTTGTGACCACCCTGAAGTGTTCCTAGGAAGACCATTGCAATTCACCAGCCCCAGCATAAAAGACAGCTGAGGAAACGCGTTTTGCACCAGGAATACATAAATCGGGAGGAAAAATTCCACCATGAAATCATAAATACTTCCAGTGGAGTAAGAAACATCTAACTAACTTTTTACTCTGCTCAATTTAGGGCTCAATGAGATACTTTGCAGTAATTTTTAACAGCGTCTCCAACAAAAATAAAATTATTCAACTAGAATAAAAGCCAGAATTCAACAGCTGACAGCCAAGGAGAAAAGTGATTAACTGGCCACATTTATTTGTGTTAAAGTTTTTCTGAACGCCAACAGAACCATTGCAGCTGAACTATGACTCTGGAACCATTTAACAGGAAGCCGAATACTGGAGCAGCATTAATTCAATCTGTCTCAATGTCTGTGAAAGCCCAGCACATATTTTAATATGAGCAGATCAGGGGAAGAAAACCCAGAATCTACCTTTGGTTCACAGAAATGTATACCTAATTATAGTGAGCTGTCAGCATTTTAATGTGTAAGCCATTATCCTGAGCCACACAGAAGATTTGTCAATGTCGAGTCTATATTACCAAACCTAGCCTGACATTCTCGCTCTTGATCCTATTAAGGAACAATCTGGGAATACTGATAAAAACCAATTAAAGAAATCTTCCTGGATTCCAGCAGGCGAATTTGCAAGAGTCAACCATACCACACTCAAAAACATTTTTTTCCCCAACTCTATGTGTATATGGAGTCACACTCTAAAAAACCAAAGATCAGTTTCCTGGATTTGAATAGTAACCCTCCCCCAAGTAAGGTCTGGGACATTTATCATTCATTCATTCAACAAAGACTTTGTGCACCTACTGTACATCAAAGAAGCCACGGTGCAGTGGTGGTTAGGAGCTGGCTTGCTAATCAAAGGTAGGCAGTTCAATCTCCCCAGCCACTCTGCAGGAAAAAGAAGGGGCAGCCTGCTCTTGTAGAGACAGGGCGGACTCACAGCGACCTGACATACAAGGGAATAAAGTACCACCTGCTGTTTGTTGTTCCTGTGAGCGCCCTGCTCTAGCCACGGTGTCAATGTATCTGGTTAAGCATCTGCCCCCTTTTGGTTGCCCTTCTACTTTACCATGGACGATTTCTGTGCTAGACCAGGTTGACTAGGGAAAGAAATCCAGTGACTATCATCTATGTATAAGAAAGAACTTTGTATCAAGAAGTAATTGTGTAATAAGAAGGCATATATACCATAGTGAATGAAGGGAGAAGTGCAGAGTGGAGACTCAAGGCTCATTTGTCGGCCACTGGAGATCCCCTCATAGAGGGGTTTAGGAGAGGAGACGGGTCAGTCAGGGTGCGATGTAGTACCGATGAAGAACACAGCTATCCCCCAGATCCTGGATGCTCCCTCCCACCAACTACCATGATCCGAATTCTACCTTGCAGGAGTGGATAGGGCAGAGATTGTACACTGGTGCATATGGGAGCTGGAGACACAGGGAATCCAGGGTGGACGATACCTTCAGGACCAAGGGTGTGAGGGGCGATGCTGGGAGAGTGGAAGGTGAGTGGGTTGGAAAGGGGGAACTGATTACAAGGATCCACATGTGACCTCCTCCCTGGGAGAGGGATGGCAGAGAAGGGGGGGAAGGGAGACTCCGGATAGGGCAAGATATGACAATATAACAATCTGTGGATTATCAAGGGCTCATGAAGGAAGGGAGAGCGGGGAGGGAGGGGGATAAAAAAGAGGACCTGATGCAGAGGGCTTAAGTGGAGAGCAAATGCTTTGAGAGTGATTAGGGCAAAGAATGTACGGATGTGCTTTATACAATTGATGTATATATATGCATGGATTGTGATAAGAGTTGTATGAGCCCCTAATAAAATGCTTTAAAAAAAAGATAAAAAGATAAATATTGCAAAATATTTTTTTAAAAAGGCATCTCAGGCCAGTCCATGTCCATAATTCTGATACTAGTCCATAAGTCACTCTTCAGACTCATGTCGCCACATGCAATGACACGTCGCTACATGCAAACATCATAAGCTGGTGGGTGCAAAATCATGTGGATCCACAGTTGGTGGAAACATGGCAGGGCACCAGCAAGCAGGTAAGACCAAGGATGGGAAAGAGAGAGGGCAGTTCCCAGTCTCCTGGTTAAAAGAAGGCCATACCCACAAGGGGGCATGATCAGGCTGTGCCCTGACTGACAGGTTGGATTCCACCCCTACACTTCATACATCTTCACGTTGACATAAAATCACTAACTACCACAAGGCCCTTTTCCGGGGACTGGTCTCTCCGGACACCATGTTCCCAGTATGTGAGAAGAAGCCTCACCATCCCTGTGTCTCAGGAGCATTCTGACTGTACTTCTTCCAAGACAATCTGTCCTTTTGGCAGTCATGGCACTTTTAATATTCTCCACCAATACCATGAGTCAAATGCACAGATTTCTCTTCAGTCGTCTCTATTCAGTGTCAAACTTTTCCACATGCAAATGAGGCAACAGAAAACATGATGGCTTGGTCAAGAGCATCATAGTTCTGAAAGTGACATCTTTACTCTTCAACACTTTAAAGAGGTCTTATACAGCAGATTTTCCCAGTGCAATGCTGGGATCTCGTGAATGCTGCTTCCCTGAGCACTGATAATGGAGCCAAGCAAAATGACATCCTTGACAACTTCTGTCTTTTCTGCATCTATTGTAGTGTCACTCACTGGTCCGGCTGTGAGGATGGTTGTCTTTACATGGAGCTGTAATCCATTCAGAAAGCTGAAACCTTGAGCTGCATCAGCAAGTGCTTCAAGCCCTCCTCCTTTCAGTAAGCAAGGCTGTATCAGCTACATAATGTTAATAAGAATGTCTCCAATCTTAATGTCTGCTTCTTCTTCATATAGTTGAGCTTCTCAGATTATTTGGTCAGCATACAGATTGAACAAGTCTGGTGAGAGGCTATACCCCTGATGCACACCTTCACCACAGAGATCTGAGCCTTGGAAACGCGATAGGGCCGTTCTACTCTGTCCTATAGAGTCTCTATGAGTTGGAATTGACTTGGTATAGGTTTGCTTTTTGTTAGCAGTGTTGTGTACTAAGAAATATACAAGGGGGGTTTTCCAAAAGTCTATGAACAAATGGATTAAAATATCATGGAATTTTTCATGTGATTTTTAGTCCTGGTAGGTAATGTCTAGACTACTCGGGTAGCAGAAGCAAGAGGCTCAGACAATACAGACAGACAGATTCCAACCAAAGGTGGAATGTTTTTTAAGGCCCTAATGGAATAAAGCAAGAGATAAGATCCCTAAGTCGGGGCCACACCTAGAAAGATCTTGGATATAACATAAGGACCCTAATGATATTATGATAGAACCCCAAAGCCCCCTAAATTTAGGGGCCAAAGAAGCACAGTGGCAAAAACTTCATCTTACCAAAATCACAGGAAAACTGGGCACAAAGATGGAAGTCAATAGAGAAAATCTAAATTCAATTACATTGTGATTTGGGAATAATCTGTATATGGCTATCATTTCTGGCAATGGATTGGGCAAAGAGGATTCTGTGCCTCAGATCTTGGCACCTCTTTGGTTGAATAAACTTCGGGTGCCACATTGTACTGTTCATCACTGCAATAGCCACTTTGTACAGGGATACAGGCCACGGCCCATCAGCCTATTGATGCTTGCTCTGGCTGTGCTCTGCTGCTGCCTGGTGCTCTCACACGTCATCTGGCTAAGGCATTTCTGCTCAGTTACAGAGAGAGTGAGTGCAAACTTCCAGGAAGGAGGGGTTAGGGTGGCAGAAGTGACGTGCATTTGTCCTGTGACAGAGCTCAAAAGTGCTCCAGCTTTATTTTTCACCAGCAAACCCACACAGTGAAGACGGTTTTCCCCATCTATACTCTGACCATATAATTTTAGAATAGAAGTCTTCACCTGGACATGTTGTTCAAGGCATTTTGAAGGATCATCAAAGATGCAAGGGTCAGAAACTCAAAGAAGACTAGCATTTTTTTCTAGCCAAGAGAGAGAAAAAGCCTTTCTCCAGAGCCAGCACCCTCATTTGGACTTCAAGTCTGCTATACTGTAAGGAAATAAATTTCTCTTGTTAAAGGCATCAAGTTTTTGTAGCACTCTTGTACAACCACTAGATAACTAAGATATTAGCAGTATTTAAGTTTATTTCATTAAAATTCTTTTGAAACATATCCCTTTCTCTGAATATTCCAAGTATACTGTCCCCTCAAGCTTCATATTGTACATTCATTCCCACAAGTGAACCAAATGTTAAAGTTTTAAAATTCCACAACCATTGCCATTTGATGCTCATACCAACTCAATGAGTGGTGTAAGGGGCTGCAGTGCATGGTTTATAGACAAATAACAGAGGTCCCACATTCAACAGCTGTAGCCAGAACTTCTGACCTCCTCATTACAAGCCCTTTTCCCTAGACATCCAACACAGTACCATAAATTACTAACTTTTCTGTTTAGGGTATATACTCAATCACTCCTCTCTTTCCCACTTTAATTCACTAACTACATTTGAGTTAGTGATTCTAACTCAAAGTGACTCTGCATAAGGTCTCTAAGGCTGCCAGTCTTCAAGGGAGCAGTCAGCCCTATCTTTCTCCTGCGCATCAGTGGCTAGTGGGTTTGAACCACTGGCCATGAGGTTACAAGTCCACTGCTTACACAACTGAGCCACCAGGTCTCCTGAAGTCATGAATGGCGGTTTTCAATTGTTTCATATTTAGTATTTAAAGTGATATTACAAATTATTACAGGTGCCAAAGCTAACAACATAAAAAGACATCAAGAATTTAAACAGAAGGTTTGGAGTTATTCTGCCCTGTCTCTCCTCCACCACCCATACCTACCCAGGAAGACACACACAAAGCTTGTCAGTGTACTCAGGGGGCTTAATAAAATATGATTTAAAAAAAGAGTAAGGGCAAGGCCTTATAAAAACAAGATATAAATATTCATAGCAACAGAATGGTCAATGACTCAATCCACTGCTCCGTAGTAGAGACAATGGTTTCATTCGGTTGAATGGTCTCCGTTTCTTGGAAACGTCAATTGGAAAGTTTTAAGCAGGTGGTGTGTTCCCCCTCTAGGGTGGGTTTTAATTTTGCTTGAGATAATTTTCTACTTAGTATTTTCAATTAGCGTTGAAAAACAACAATACACACTTTAGAAATAGTCTACCATAAAGTTTTGAATTTCATCCCCGCTGACTTTGCTTCCTTAGCATATAAAACTAAAGGATATGTTTCCATTTTAACTGATTTAATCTTCTGAAATCTTTTACAAAGAATGCCAAGGGAATCACACTTTTAAATGCACTTACAATAATTACAAAGGTAAGAAAAAAGTTAAAAACAAAACAGGTGCAGAAAAGTATTGTATAGCTTATTTAGAATTTTTGGAGGGAAAATAGTAACCAAGTATGAATCCACATACCTTATTTCTGAAAGGATACAAAAGAGAGAAACTCTTTTACATCATTGGCATTTTAGCTATGGAGAAATTCCTGTCCGACTATGCGTCAATTATCATTATATATCCCTAAATACAAAAATGTGGGGGGAAATGCAGAATTAGGAACAAATCACACTGGCATGTGGGTGAAAGCTGACCTTCAGCACGTGTTCATGTGTCGGAAGCAAACTGAAACCACTTAGATTTCAGTGCCCAAGGTAACTGATTCATCAGCTGGTTGTCCTGTTTAACCCCAAACTCGAAAGTCCTGCTCTGTTCAGAGGAAGGAAGACGCAGAAAAGGCTCAAACAATGAACGAGCAATTAGGTTGTCAATAACAAGCTTTGTGTACTTAAAACATCCACCTGCAGTGCCTACGAATCCTTCAAACTCAAGAGGGTCAGGGCTCAAAACAGCAAAGCTGACGCCTGAAGGAAATTCTAACGCATAGCAGGTGAAATGCTCCCTAAGTTCTTTATACAGCCATAAATAGTCACACATAAAGTGAGGGTTAGGCAGAAAAAGACCCAACTCCTGTGCTCCAATGCGACCGCGCACACTGAGAGGGGCAGAACCAACACCCGAACAGAACTGCTTCAGGAGTGGGGCACACACCAAGCAGTGAGGCGGGAGAGGGAGCTGCGGATCTGCCAAGACATCATAGGCCGCTTCAGAGCGGAGGGTCTTGAACGCGTGTCTATTAGACAGAGGGAAGGACGTCTGCATGGGCACAGAGGCATGGTGAAGTGCGTTCAGTTCAGAGAAATGCCCAGTCTGTGAAGCTGGAGCTTAATCTTCACACAGGGTGGTGTCAGGAAATATGGCTGGAGGCTCAGCGACCTCATCAAGAGGCTTTATCGGTCATAAGCAGGAGTTTAGAGTTCACCAAGGCGTACATTAAACAAGCCCGCCGGGATTTCACATTTGACTCACGCCAGACAGAGTGACACGCTCCTCTGGAAACAAAGCTGGAGTGATAGCATGTCCAAATAAAGAGCAAGCAAGATTAGACCCGGGAGCTGCGAGGGACAGGATGTCACTTTCTGCCACAGAACCCTACCAAGTACCCAATGCCGGGAAGAGTCCGATTGCTGCAAAGAAGGCTCTTCTGCAAAATGCAGGTGCTTCCAGGTTCAACGGGAAAATGAGTGTAAAAGCTACTTAAAGGCAGTCAAGTGACATTGTTGGGCTAGCCTGCTATTTCTACTGTCCCTGACAACTCCAATAGACACGTTCCACAGTGGACCCTTGCTGCCAGACCCCTCCTGACAGTTTCTTAGCCAGACAGACGAGATCCCGCACCGGATCACAAGGAAGCCTGGTCAGGGCCCACATCCGTGTCCTCTCCTGCGCCTCAACAGCTAGGCAGCTTTTCTCTGCCTCTGATTTTTGTCTAGCAAAATTGCAACACCAATTCAAAAACTGAAGGAAAAAGACCACACACTCGTACGTAGGCAAGGTGACATTCCTGTGCCCATGGTGCCACTGGCCCTGCTGTCTGGTGGACTTTTCTAGACAGCTGCAGGGTGTTGCTATAGGTCAACACAATAAAGCCACCCTATCAGTTGAGGTCATTCCTGACACTATTTAAATTAAACTACACACGTGCTTTTATAGCTCTATCACCATGTAATAGAGCAAATATTTGTTTAGGATGCCTTTTTCTACAGAAGCATGTAAGTGCTTAAAGGGAAGAAATTTCTTAATTTTCAAAATCTCCACCAGCTCCACACCTTCTACACGTGTAGCTCCATGGTGTGGGCTACATTCTTCACATTGTGTCGCCATTCTTGCCATCTCTATCTACCTTGTTTGACAGCCATGAACTTAGACTTTGTTCCTGAAGCCTCTCCGTTGTCAGTTTGAGCTCATATAGATAAGTCTTTTAAGGGACACACTGCTCCACACGAATATTCTTTACTCATTGGCATCAGTTCCATGGCAATGTGGCAACTGAGCTAAACTGTTGGTTCAGTTGAAGGCTAACTTCATGGAATAGTTTCAGTTCAAGGCTGAAAGATTAATTTTCACAGAGCAATAGATTTGAGGGTTTCCCCTGTCTCACTGAGTTCAGCAAGTCAGGTTTCCATAAAAATTTAAAATCCTATTCCACAATTTTCTTCTTTTTAGATCAGAATTCATCCATTGGATCTTTGACCAATATCTATTTCCTATTATTTTTCTCAGTATGTAAAACATTGCCTAGCATAATCATGTGAACAATATTTGACGAATACAGAAAGAGAGAGCGAGAGAATTCAATGATCTCAGAAGATTAGGCATCAGTAGAAAAATACACTATGTTTTAATTTCATTTTCCAGAAATTTTTTGAAGTCTCATCACATGTACTGTAAAGCTATTCATTAATTTTCAATCAATCATCCAATAAGCATATATTGTTTGGTAGCTGTATTCTACATCCTGCTCCAAGCACTGGGAATGCCATAAATACAACAGACAGCGCACTCAAACATCTCATAATCTGGTGAGACAAAAAGTGCACAAATGTGAGCTAATAGGATCCAAGTGCTGTAACAGAGGGAGAACAGCACAATACCAGAGCACATGGGAATGCCCAGTGCAGCTGCAGAGAACTCTAGAGCGCTTCCTTGGTGTGGTAACACCTGAACAAAGGAGCTCAGCCAAGCACTGATGGGTGACAGGCAGAGACTACAACAGGCAGAAAGGCAAGAAAATGGAGAGCAGAAGATTATTTTACATAAAGTATGGTAGAATGATATGTACTTTGGTCTGACTAAAACAAGGGAAGATGAAATTGCAGATACACAAACAGAAAGCAGACCACCGGGAATGTGCTGACCTTCCTAGGGCCATGGAAACTGATAGAGGACTTCAAGCACAGTAAAATGATCCGGTCTTCATTATAGAACGACTCCGATGGCAGCTGATTGAAAGTATGCTTTAAAAAGGAACACAGAGTGAGGCTTCCGAAGTCGCGGTAGTGTACTGGTGGTAAACTGTCGTTGGGTGCTGTCAACCTGGTTTAGCTCACAGGAACCCACTGTGCAGCAAAATGAAATGCCACTAGGCCTGTGCCGTCCTCACAGCTGAGCTGGCGCACATCACTGCAGCCTCTGGTCGATCCAGCTCACCCAAGTCTTCCTCTTTCTCGCTACCCTTCGACTTTACCAAGCACGGTGTCCTTTACCAGGTGGTGGTCTCTCCCGATAACATGGTCCAAAGGGTGTAAGACCAAGTCTCACCAATCTTGGCCCAGGAGCATTTTGCCTACACTTCTTGAAGGTGGATCTGTTTGGTTTTTGGCAGTCCACAGTACTTTCAATGTTCTTTGCCAGCACCATAATTCAAATGCATCCGTTCTCCGGCTTTCCTTCGTCACAATTTCCACATGCATAGGAAGCCACTGAAATTACCATGGCTGGGTTCTTAAGCTAATATCCTTGCACTCCAACGCTCTAAAAGGTCTTGTGCAGCAGATTTGCCCAACACATTCCACTGTTTGATTCTGCCTGATGCCTGTGAGTACCGATTATGGACACAAACAAGGTAACATTCCTGACAATTTCAATATTCCTCCGTTTATCACGACGTTACTTCGTGAGGATTTTGTTTTCTTTACATCGGGCTGTAATCCATATTGAAGGTGGAAACCTTGATCTTCATCACCAAGTACTTCCGGAAATTCCTCTTCATTTTCAGCGACCTAGTTGTGTCATCTGCATATCAGATTGTGAATAAATCTTCCTCCAATCCTGATGTTGGACCATACGAAGAACACAGTGCCAGGATGAACTATGGATGCCTGAATTAACATGTTACCACTGGGAAGAGAGAGAGGCAAACCATCTGGAGAGGCATTAAACTCTCCCCCATGACTCCCCCTTAACACATCTACCTATTTGGAAGCATTTTTGCATATCTATGAGAATAAAATCTGTCTCTTCATTTCTTGTTTCAGACCCACAATCAAATGCTTTCAAAAGTTGCCAAGAAATCCCTGAAGCAGTAGGTGGAACAGATTACAAGGATCTACATATTACCTTCCCCCTGGGGGATGGACCACGGAGAAGTGGGTGAAGGGAGACATCAAGATATGACAAAATAATAATAATTTATAAATTATCAAGGGTTCATGGAGGAGGGAAAGTGGGGAGGGAGGGGAAAATGAGGAGCTGATATGGGCTCAAGTAGAAAGCAAATGTTTTGGGAATGATGAGGGAAACAAATGTAGAAATGTGCTTGACACAATGGATGGAAGTATGGATTGTGATAAGAGTTGTACGAGCACCCAATAAAATGATTTTAAAAAGAAGAAGCTGGCGCATACCTGGCCATTACTGGCTCAGTGCTCTCGTAGGCACACCGTTTCTTTCTAGGGTGAATAAGAAATCAGGAATCTTAGGCTGAGACATCATCATTTGACATCCTGGATTTTATTAACTTCTATTCCCACAGAGATAGAATGCCACTTCCTGAAGCAATGGCCCTGAATTACAGCTTCCTTATGTCACTGGGCCCAAATTATATTGGGAATTAAGAGGAAGACCCCATTTACAATGAATGATATCCATTTAGAAATCTCAACCAAGTATATTTTAAGGACCCAAACAATATTTGAAAAAGAAAATAATAATAATAAAATTCTACAACAAAGGACAATGATTTTGGTCAAAATAAGGGTTCATTGTGCTTCGATATACGTGAAATTTTGAAGCAAATGCTTTGGAACCTGTGTACGTACATGGCATGAACAGGTGCTGGTTGCAATGCTGTGAAATACGTGGTACAGCTCCTCTAGGCACGCCTTTGTCAGCGGAGCTTTCCTGATGAGTCTGAGCAGGAAGGCAGGGAAAGATATTGACGAGATTATATGATTTATCAGCAATGATCTTGGAACCTACACATCAATGTGAAGGAAAAATAATTTGATTGAACACCAACTGAGAGAAGAAATTAAAGAAGACAGCAATAGAGGAGTGAAATGGAGCTGAGGGACCCTGACAGTCACCCACATTTGGCCACCATGAGGCAAAGCCATTGGCAACCACACCTGAGGAGCACAGGAGAGCAACATCACAGAATTCCCCATAAGAAACCGACATGGAGTGGAGATACCCAGAGGCAGCAAGATGTGTCGAACAGATCAGAGGTGCATGAATCCTGGAGTCTGCAGAGTACTGAGTCAGCCGTGATCAATAGATTAGTTCCTAACCAGTGGTAATCATGGATCATTATGATTGCTGGTGAACAGGAGAAAAACACTCATAGTGTCCTCAAGGAGGTCCTATAAGCAACCAGACACAGGCAGCGCTGTTCTCCTCCCATGCTGTTTGACCAGCCACAGATGGCGGTCAGTAGCAGCACAGCCCTCCCTCAGTCGCCCTGCATGCCTGGTAGTGGAGAGAGCGCCATGTTCCCACTGGCAGCTCCTGCTCCACCCACGAAGGCACCCATGGTGAGTAAGCCTGTGCTGCCGACTGAGCAGCTAGTGCAGCATGCCTGCCCTGCACACCATGCTACATCGTCTTACACAAAGTTAAGACGAAGCAAGCAAGACATAAATAGGACACTAGAGACAACCAATAATAAAATCATAGAAAAAGGCAGGGCAATATGGCTGCAACGAATGACCAAAATAAAGGGCAGAAAACTTTGCTGAGGAAGAAATGGTACTAGAACTACCTAATAAGGAATTCACAACACTTATATAGAGAATCCTCAAAGAGATAAAGGAAAACAGATGAACCCAATAAAACAATGGACAAACTCAGAAAAATTCTGTAAGGGAATACTAGCACAAAATTTAAAAATACACAATTATAAATCTTAAGCAGCAATTACAAATAGGGAAGTTTAGCCATAAATTATTAGACATAAGAAACTCAGATCTCAATAGAAGGACATTGGAGTAAAACTGAATAACTGGAAGACAGAATCAGTGAAATAAAGGACAAGTCACTTGATACTGATTTGTTTGAGTAATGATCATAAAAAAGAATGAAACAATAAAGAAAGGCTATGAGGGTCACTACCAAGGAGAATAATGCATGTGCTTAAAATTGCAGAACAGCACGAGGAAACAAAAAATAAACACACACAGCGAGAATATTTGAAGAGTTCCTGATGGAACGCACCCCAAGCCTGAAAGAAAGAAAGAAAGAAAGAAAGAAAGAAAGAAAGAAAGAAAGAAAGAAAGAAAGGTATCCCTTGAAGACATTCAACAAACCTCATACAGGAGAGTCCCCAAGACAAAGACATATCCTAATAAAATTTTCCCAAAACAAGGAGAGAATTCTGAACAACTTGGGGGAAATGAACTATCACCTAGAAAGTGACACCAATAAAACTAAGTTCTGATTTCTTGACAGAAACTACACGAGAAAGATAGCAATGAGACAGCACTTACAAAACTCTGACAGAAAATAACTGTCAACCAAGAAACTTATAGAAAATAAAATCGTCTCTGAATAAAAAAAATCTAAGTTATTCACAGATAAACAAAAATGAAAAGAATTTATTAAATCCATACAAACCTTACAATACATATTAGACAAAGTACTAATGACAATATACAATTTAAAATTAAGACACATAATAACACTACCCAGATTCCAACTCATAAACCCAACGGTCAAACAAAGCAACAAAACTGGAAAAAAAAAGGAACCAAAGATGCCGATTTGTAAATGACAGTAACTTAAAACAAATGAACAAACTAGGAATAAATCGTGTAGTTATAGAACTTCATTTATATGAGAAACTCAGAGCACTATCAGGAAATGGAAGATTTGTAAAGATAGAAGTAAATTTGAGGGGAAAGTATGAGGAAAATTAATAAACCCACTCACCAAAGAAAAAATACAAAACTCAACAATGGCAATAAAAATTAATAAACTCAGCACATAAAATTAAGAACAAAGGAATCATCAACACTTTGAAAAAACATAAAATGAAAGAAGTAAATGCATACCAATCAATAATCACTGAATGAAAATAGTTTGAACGCACCAGGAATGATTCAGAAAGTAAAAATAGGTAACAAAAAATTCTACCAATAACTTCCCGACAAAAGAAACACCTTAGATACAAAAACACTGTTGAGGTTAGGTGCCATCGAATCAGCCGTGACTGAGAGCAACCGCAGGCCCCATAGAACAAACCTGCCCAGTCTGGCGCCATCTTCAACGTTGTTCCTGTCACTGAGCACAGAGCTGCATAGTCACTGTGTCAATCCATCTCGTTGAGGCCCTTCCTCTCCTTTACTGCCCCCTCTACCCTACCTAACATGACGTCCTTCTCCAGGGACCTGTCTCGCAGGGCAAAGTCTCTCCATCACTGCCTCTACAGAGCACCCTGGTCGGATTTCTTCCAAGACAGATGGGTTTGTCCTTTCAGCAATCTATGGTACTTTCAATATTCTTCTCCAGTACCACACAATTCAAATGCATTAGTTCAGTTTTTTTCATGTCCAACTTTCACATGCATGTAAGGCAATTGAAAATACCATGGCTTGGGTCAGACATACCTAAGTCTTCAAAGTAACATACTTGCTCTTCTTTCTTTTTTAAAAACACTTTTACTGGCACTTTATCCACATATCACAAAATTCAATAGTTCAATCATAGCAAGAAGAGTTGAACAATCATTACCACAATCATCCTTGCTTTTCGATGCTCTAAAAATTTCTTTTAAAAAACACACACATTTTATTGGGGGCTCTTACAACATTCCATACATCAATCGTAGCAAGCCTATTTGTACATACGTTGCCATCACCATTTAAAAAACATTTTCTCTCTACTTGAGCCCTTGGTATCAGTTCCTCTTTTATCCCTCCCTCCCCCACCCGTGACCCCGTGATAAATTATTATTTTCATATCTTATACTGACTACTGTGTCCCTTTACCCACACTTCGGTTTGGTTGCCCTGGGTGAGGGAGGGGGGCTATGGAGCCATCATTGTGAATGGTTTCCCCTTCCTCCCCTTCTCCCCACTTTCCCCTGCCCTCCTGGTATCGCTACTCCCATTTCTGATCCTGAGGGGTTATCTGACCTGGATTTTGTATGTCGTGAGCTCTTATCTCTAAAAAGGTCTTGTGCAGATTTTTACTCAGTGCTACACGTCTTTTCACCGCTTAACTCCTGCTTCCATGAATAATGATTATGGACCCAAGCAAGGCAAAACCCTTGAAAGTTCATTCAACCTTTTCTCCACTTACCATGATGTTACCTAGTGGTCTAGTTGTGAAGATTTTGGTCTTCTTTCTATTGAGTTTAATCCATACTGACGTCTGCAATCCTTGATCTTCATCAGCAAGCTCCAATACTGACGTCACCTTCTTCACAAAGTGCAGTTTCTCTGACTTGGCAAGTTGAATAAGTATGATGAACGGATAACAACCCTAACACATACTTTCCTGATTTTAAACCAGGCAGTTTTCCCTTCTCTATTCAAATGACTGCCATTTAGTCCATGCCCACATTCAACATCAGCACAATGAAGTGTTCTTGAATTCCCATTCTTCTCAAGGCTAGCCATAGTTTGCTATAATCCACACATCAAATGATTTTACATAGTCAATAAAACACAAATAAACACGTCTGGTATTCTCTACTTTCAGTGAAGATCCATCAAACATTAGCAATGATATCACTGTTCCATGTCCTCTTCCGAATCCTGCCTGAATTTCTGGAAGCTCCCTGTCGATATGCTGCTGCAACCACTGTTGATCTTAAGCAACAATTCACTGGCATGTGATATTAGTGATATCGTTCTATACTTTCGAGCATTGTGTTGGACCACCTTTCTTTAGAAAGGCGCATATATGGAGCTCATCCAGTCAGTTGGTCTAGTGGGTGTCTTCTAAATTTTCTGGAATAGATGAGGGAATACTTCCAGTCAGAGCCTCAGGGCTGGAAGTGCCACGTGGAGACCTACACCAGCATATTCACCAGCTTACGGAAGCATTTCAGTTGGTACTCTTTCAATTCCTGGTGCCATGTTCTTCTTGGCCAGTGCCTTCAGTGTAGCTTGGAATTTTTCCAAGTGCTAAAAGCACTGTGGCAGTGACATAATCTGCTGTCAATTTGAGACTTAAGAGTGAAGGAGTGGGTTTTAGCCTGTCAATCAGGTCGCAGCTTGATGACCACATTTGGAGGTGCTAAGGAGATAAATAGTTCATTGGAGATGGGACACACGTTCACTCCTGGAGGGCCATTCTGGTTGACAAGCCAAATGGAGACAGGTTGATGGCAGTCAGAGCCTCAGAGCTGGAGGAGCCACATGGAGACCCACACCAGCACTGAGATGCTTCTACCGCCACTGGATCCACAAGACTTTCTACCCACTGGACTGATCTTCCTGAATTCAGCATCATTGCATGTGTTGCATGAGTCTGAAGAGGAACTTATAGATCAGTATCAGACATGTGGGCTAATATTGGACTTATAGACATGATCTGAACTGGGCTGGGGTATTTTCAATATTCAACTGCTCTTGTACGTAAAGCTCATTTCGACATTCCTGAAGTGGTAGAATGCCGACTAGCTGACTTGGGTAGAGTGACGCTGTGTATTCTTGCCATCTTCTCTTGATATTTCCTGCATCATTCAATATTTTTCCCTGAGAATATCTCAAGATTGTAACTTGAAGCTTGCATTTCTTCTTGAGTTTTTTTCTGTTTCAAATATGCTGAGTGTGTTCTTCCCTTTTGGATTCTGAATTCTGGGCCTCTGAGCATTTTATTATGTGTCTTTGTGTTCTCAAGGTGCCTTTTGAGACTTTCTGTTCCATTCTTTGACTTCATTATGTTTAATTTGCCTTAGTTACTCTACAATTAAGAGGAAGTTTCAGAGTCTTTTCTGCCATCCACTTTGATCTTTTCTTTCTTTCCTGTCTTTTTAATGTGTGACAGTCCTGATGACCTCCCGTAGAGCGTCAGGTTTGCTGTCACTCAAAAACTGGATATCCAACAGGAGAAAAGTAAAAGTGGCCTCTACCTCACACCATACACAAGAAGACGAAGTCAAAATGGACCCAAGAATGTTAAACCTGGAATATACCATTGGAACCAAGCTAGCAGCTTAAATTATAAAATAAATAGACCCTCAACATAGCTAAAAATGCACAATCAACAGAAGAAAAACTAAGTGATGGAGATGTCCTGAAAATTAAATACCAATGCTCATCAAAGGCTAAGCCAACGAGTAAAAAGAGAACCTCTAGGCTGGGAAAAGTTTTTTGGCATAAGCATCTCTAATTTCTAAATTTTATAGAAAATCATAACAATTCAACAACAAAAAGGCAATCCACTGGAAAGTCTGGAAAAGGACGTGGCAGACACTTTGCCAAAGACGACCTTCAAGCGGTTAGCAAACACACATGGAGAGATCTGGAGTCACTAGCCTCTAGGAAGTGTAACCGAAAATTAAACGCAATTCCATCTCAAGTAGCAATAATGGCACTGATCAAGCACACAAAGAGCAAACGCTGGTGAGAGATTGGGACTCTGATCCACTGCTGGCAAGACCGCACAGGTACAAACCACTATGGAAAGCGGTCAGGTGCTTCCTTTAAAAACCTACAACGAGAAATGCAATCCCGCCATCCCACTCCTAGGCATGTGTTCTACGGAAATGTGAGTCGTGGCACAAAGAGGCCTATCCATACCCATGTTTTGAAGCATTATTCACACCAGCAAAAACACAGAAACAGCCTACGTGCTCATCAGTGAATGAAAGGATAAACAGATGGTTGCATATACACTTGCAATGGATCTGTGAGACATTGCATACCATGAATGAATCTGGAGGACATAATGCTGACGGGGAAAAATCAATCATTAAAGGACAAATCAGTTATGAAACCACTAAAAAGTCAAGAATAGATTTACACAAAGAACTCTGTATAATTACTTACAAGCCAGAGGTAGAAGAGAAAAGGAGCCCCACAAACTAGGTAGCAGACACATGATGATTCTAGTAGAGGGCAAGACAGTACCCAACATGGGGAAAGCCAACACAATGTGACCAGAGCAAAGGAAGACACTGCAGGGTGCCTGAGAATAAAGGGCAACTGTGGTAAATACCACAAGAGACAACCTTGCCACAACAGCATCCACAAACAGCTGGTGAGGGGGTATATAAACATAAATGTGTGCCAAACATGTATAGGCATACATATATATTTACATATCCCCCGCATTCACAGATATTATTGTGGGTATTTCTACACACATATTCATATATACTGCATAGACTAGGAAGCTTCAAAAGTTCATGAAAATATTCTTGTATCCTACAATTCTATTTTTCCACACACTTTTTAAAGCCCTTTCACATATTGATATATTCATAGGGCACATAGGGGTCACAGGTGTAGAAATTTCTCAGAACCGAATACCCTGTGGGACTGAACTAGAGAGCTTATAGGCTAAGGACCAAGACCTCAGGGGGCATTTAGATCAATTGTATAACTCAGATTATAGAGAAAACATTTTATATCTTGGTTAGTTGAGTAGTGCCCGGATTCTTCGATGCTCGAAAGCAGTCAGCTAAGATACAGTGATGGGTCCCTTCTCACCTGGAGCAAAGGAGACGCTGGAAAACCAAAGACCCACAGAATCAATTAGTTCAAAGGGTAAATGGCCCGCGTGAACCACAGCCTCCTCGATCCTAAGACCAGAAGAACGAGACGCTGCCTACATACTACTTCCAACAGCTCAGACCAGAAGCTGAGGAGAATGTGGATAGAAGGGTTGAAAAATGAAGAACAAAAGGGAAATTCCTGAAAAAGAGCAAACTACGGATCTAATGAAGCCTGGAGGAAACTCCGAGACTATTGTCCTAAGTCACCCATCTCAGTTAGAACTGAAGCCACTCCCAGAGGTCTCCTCTGGACCACATAATGGACTGACCTCTGAACTCAATAACAACACTTGTGAGGAGTGTGCTACTTAGAAAAAGACTGGAGACGAGACACGTGCCACAGTCAAAGACGTGAAGGCGCATTGTAGGCAATGCAAACCATGTCATGGATTAGCAAATGGAACACTAATTTCCTATTGAATTCTCACCTACTAGTACAATGTTAAAACATTATTACTGAATTATCATTTTAAAGACACTGTAGTGGACCTCAGGGCATTTCTTTAATGCTTTCCATTCATAGACAGGTATATTATATTCTAAGACAAACATGAGTAACTGATATTAAAAAGTGTACCTAACTGTTCCTTTTAATTTATACATACACATTTGTCCTAAAGACCAGCACAATAAAGAATGGAACTCATTCGTGATCCAAGAACAGCCTGTACAAAGCGGCTCTGTCTCTGCGAAGAGGTAAGCATGTACTCTGAGCATTTTAGAAAGGTTTTGCTTCTGCTCATTGCTAAAGCGGAAACAATGAGGACTCACCCTGTAGAGAGGATGGCACTTGTCCCTGAAGCATGGGGCCACGCGGGCATAGATCTGTAGGCTATAGTAATAAGCTGCCAGCTGGAGAGATAACGCAGAGTGGGCCTGCTTTTCAAAGCACTTGTTAGCATCTAACACCTAGGAGGGAACATGACAAAATTAACTTGGCTGAAAGGAAATTAACAAGCTTTATAATAAATCCTTGCATTTCTAGTCAGTACTGTAGGATTTTGGTTCAAAATTTCCATCATATCTACATCAACTCAAGCTCACCTGAATGTGGCCGCAGTGAAATTCAGAATGCATAGTAAACAGATCCTATGCATTTAAAGCAGTGTTAAAGATTGGTATTAGAGGTAACAACGAATTCACTTCCTGGATACCAACCAGGGTCCTATCAGCACTTAAAAGCTATCAAAAGGTATTAAAATAAACAATTGAACTTAAATTACAATGCTGATTAAAATTCTCTGCATCGATCTTTAATGCATTCATTTCTGAACTCTCCGTTATTGATAAGGGGAAACTTACCTGTGGCAAAGCAAGAAGATAAGCCAGAGCCAAGGTCATGTCATTCGGTAAAGCATCACTGGCGAGTTGTAATAGAACTGAAAAATGAAACGAACAAGACAAGACGTGCGTTATTTGCTTAAGGACTTACATCCGCATTAATAAATGTCATGTTTTAGTTCTAAGCAACTCCACAGGCATTAACCCCAAAGGATCCTTTATCAAAGGCTGCGCAGCACCATCCAAACACTAATCCCAGGGAGCAAGGCCTAATGGTAGCCTGTCTTAGCTCAAAGCAGGCTGTTCACGCCCGACACTGGAGGGAATCGTTCTCAGGACAGCTGCAACATCTACACGTACCCACAGCAACAAGGTTTATTTCTCACAGAGAATTTATTGGTATGAAAAGACTGGGATAATGATAAAAAAAATTATGTGTATCAATGACAGTCAATGAGAAAGCTGATCATGCGAGCATCACAGACTAGAAAACAAAATAGATTTGTGAAAGCAAAAGCAAAAGCAGATTGGTGAATGCAAACTTTGATTATTACTATGATCAAATAAATGTTGTTAATCAAATTATTACTATAATCAACACGTTTTGATTATTACTATAATGAAAACCATGTTTTGCTACCTCTAAGAATATCAAACTTCATATATATGTCTAAGATTTCTTGATAATATATATGCATATACATGATGCTTGCTTTCCTTCAATGACACCTTCATAGATTTCCCCCAAACTCTCAAACCAAACTCACTGTCATTGAACTGATGCCAACTAGTAGTGAACCAATAGGGAAGGATTGAAATGTCCCTGTGGTTTTCCAAGACTTTAACTTTTTAAAAAATCTATTTACTGGGGGCTCTTATCACAATCCACTCATGCATTGTTGTCAAGCACATTCATTTTCAAAACATTTTCTTTCTACTTGAGCCCTTGGACCCAATTTTGTCTCCTTCCCCCTCCTTCCCATCCTCATGAACCCTTGATAATTTATAAATTACTATTTTTTTTCTTGTCTTACAACTACCACTGTCTCCCATCACCCACTTTTCTGATGTTCATCCCCCTGGGAGGGGGTTATTTGTCGATCATTGTGATCAGTTCCCCCTTTCTCCCGCCACCTTCCCCCTATACTCATGATATCGTTACTCTCATCGATATTGAGGGGTTATCTGTCCTGGATTACCTGTGTTTGAGATCTTATCTGTACCAGTGTACATCCTCTGGGTCTAGCCAGATTTATAAGGTATAATTGGGGTCATGCAAAATAATTTATAAATTATCAAGGGGTCATGAGGGAAGGGGGAATGTGGAGGGAGGAGATAAAATGAGGACCTGATGCCAGAGGCTTAAATGGAGAGCAAATGTTTTGAGAATGATGAGGGCAATGAATGTACAAATGTGCTTTACACTATTGATGTGATTGTGATAAGAGTTGTATGAGCCCCTAATAAAAAGATTTTTAAAAATTGGGGTCATGATAGCAGGAGGAGGAAGCATAAAAGATCTAGAAGAAAGTTGTATGTTTCATCGGTGCTCTACTGCACTCTGACTGGCTTGTCTCTTCTTTGTGACCCTTCTGTAAGGGGATGTCCAATTGTCTACAGATAGGCTCTCGGTCTCCACTCCAATCCACTCTCCCCCTCATTCATATCAATAAGATTTTTTGTTCCGGGTCTTTGATGCCGTGATACCTGACCCTATCAACACCTCATGATCACACAGGCTGGTATTTTTCTTCCATGTGGGCATTGTTGCTTCTCAACTAGATGGCCGCTTGTTTATCTTCAAGCCTTTAAGACCCCAGACACTAAATCTTTTGATAGCCGGGCACCATCTGCTTTCTTTACCACATTCGCTTATGCTCCAACTTTGTCTTCAGAAATTGTGTCGGGAAGGTGAGCATCACAAACACAGGGTTATCAGCACAAAGTGTTCTTATACTGAGGGAGAACTTGAGTAGAGGGCCAATGGTAGTCTGCTACCTAATACTTAACATATAAATATATATGCATAGATCTATTCCCCTATCACTAAATACAAATATATTTACATATGTACCTGCCTGTATTTACACATCCCAGTTCTTTCCTCTGTCCTTTTATTTTCCTCTTATCCTACTATCATGTTAAACCTGCATTTGGCTTTCAATAATTCCTCTCGGCTACATTGTACTCGATCAAGTCCCATCGGGCATCCCATGCCATCCTTACCATTGATGTTAGATCACTTGTTGTTCCCTTGTCCTTGGGTTTGTTGGCTCCCCCTTCCTATAACTCCTTACAGGAGTAGAAAACTTCCTCTTTAAGCCATAAATTGACTGGCTTAAAGTTATAAAACCATTTTAACTTTATGGTTCGCAGCCCAGATGGAAAGCTATTAACAATGTTTTCCAACAGAAAATTTTATGCAAGCAGTAATCTGTCAATGCCGTACCTCTAATTTAGTTTAAAAGAAAACAGAGTACACAGAGAATCAAGCCTGTGTTGGCATGATGTTTGTGTGCTTAAGAGGTATTTCATTCATGTTTGTGTGCATAAGAGGTATTTCATTCATTTAGGACCTTAGTGACAAACAGCAAGTCAAAGGTAATCACAAGGTAAGTCGTTTATTTTCAAGGAACACTGACTGTGAGGATCTGCATTAAAGACAAGGAACAGTTTGTGAACAAGCCAAAACAAATGATAGCTGCCTGTGGAAATACACCCTATGACTATTTTCTAGGAGATGTCTTCCTTGTTGTGTCCTCCAACCAACCGACCCCATTGCTGTGCAGTGGACTCTGAGCTGTGGAGGCCCCTGTGTGACAGACAGACAGACAGGGCTTTGCTGGGCTGCATCCTGCATGGAAGCTGGTGACCAGGCTTTTCTTCAGAGGCACGCCTGGGTGTGTCTGAACTGCCAACACTTAAAGGGTATCAGTCAAGAGCACTTAGGTCCTTAATAATATCTGTCTTAGGGAAATATCTAAGTCTCCTGCATCATCTAAGTTTTTCTGATTATCTGGACAGTGGGGATGAGGCTGGGATCAGGAGAAACCAACCTAAAAACAAAACTATCTAAAAAGTATTTTCCTGAGGGGGAAAAGAGATCAAGAATTTATTCCATTGTGACTATGCAAATGAGAAGATCAATTCTCTAAATATTCATTTCTTATGAATGTCCTAAACCTTATCAATCAAATGGACCACCAGGCAATCTCAGGTTTCCTAAGGAATCATACAATTTTTCGTGATGCTTTTATTCAAGTTACTTGTTTCGAGGTCCAACCCAAATTTATTCCTTCATTTAATCTCACTGAGAACCATCTCTGAACTAGACATTGGTCTAGTTCCAAGGAAGAATGAGAGTCCCTGACTTTTAACAATAAATGTGGGACTTGTTGAAGAGAACACCTCCACATAAATAATTAAATATAATGCAAAAGGCCTAAGTCAAATTTGTGTAAATAATTCTGAGAACACAGAAGATATATAAAGTTGTCAAATACATTCTAGAACACTATTAAAAACTAAAAAATGAAGTGTAAATTTAGATGCTAAAAATATAAAGTGAGATATATAGGACAGACTAGAATGACCTTAGTGGGCTTGGGATACAACTATTTTCTGGAACAGAAAGCATCATCTTTAGGTATCAAAAAGTAATAAGAATAAGGACAGTAAAACAATAAAGTGAAGGTATCTGTTTTTGGAGCTCCCTAGAATTGTTTCAGTGCACTCAGTGGGCAATATACCCACTTTATTAGTAATATCCAACAGTGTTTTCCCGCTCCCAAAAGTAAGAGTCCCCAGGGACTGTTAGCCAGGTGTAGAGTATACATGGAAGACATAAATTAAAACGCAAACTGTTTGTGCTTACATGTGTGTGCATGCATGTGCATTTTAAAGTGAAGCTAATCCTTCTCAAATTGTCCACAGAATTCAGCCAATTAAATGTACATATATTCTCACTTTGCTAATAGCTGACAGGTTGGCAGTTCAACTATACCCAGAAATGTCTTGGAAGAAAGGCTCAGCAATCTACGTTAGAAAACTCAGCCATTCAAAGCTAATTTGTTCTAATTTGACACACATGCTTGCCAAGAATTGGAATCAACAGTAACTGTTTTTCTTTTCTTTTTCTATACTGTACATACGCTATCAATGACACGATACTTTCTGTGTGGTTTGGGAGAATCCCATTGTCAAAGATATTCGTACTTATGCTGCAAAATATTTGAATACTCCCACTAATCAGGAGAAGCAAATAGCCTCATGCCAGTATAGTTTGGGTTGTGATGCCAAATAAATGATGCAAAACCTTGATGTTTTTAAAGCACTTAGGACTTTTGATCCTATTCTCCACATATATGTATTACTATTAAATGAGGCAACGTGTGTAAAATGCACATTTCTCTATCATATACAAGCCATCCACTTAAGTTTTCTTCCTTTCTATGGAAACATTATACTTGAGGAATTAGATTATTCTGTTCCGTTGATTTCCTCCCTAAAAGTGATTGATAATAGATATTTCCATTAATAAATATCACAGCTCCAACAGATGCAATTACCTTCTGTTTCATATAAATCATAATTATTAATAAATTAATGACTACATTTGAGCACATGGAGGAAATGTATTAAGAAGAAAAAAACAGACTTAAAACAGCTAGACCTGAATAATATTGATAATATTGATTGTTAATATTTTTTCCTGAGCCTTCAAGAATTGTTTCATCTAGTTATTCCTCATAATCTCTCTCTGGAAGATCTCAAGAACAAAAAGTCCTTTTCATCAGCCCTGTGCCAACACGCGAACAAAGCAGCCTTTGGATGCCACATGCCACTAAGTCGGTTCCATGTCGTAGCAAGCCTTAGTGCGACGGACGGACGGAGCACTGCCCCGTAGCAAGCCTTAGTGCGACTGACGGAGCACTGCCCCGTGGCAAGCCTTAGTGCGACGGACGGAGCACTGCCCCGTGGCAAGCCTTAGTGCGACAGACGGAGCACTGCCCCGTGGCAAGCCTTAGTGTGACAGACGGACGGAGCACTGCCCCTCCCACCATTCTCGCAGCTATTTTTGAGCCCATTGTTGCAGCCACTATGCCAATCAATCCCATTCATGGTTTTCCTCTTGTGGGTTTAACTTTTTTACCAAGAAGATATCCTTTTCAAGGAACTGGATTGTGCTAATAACACTAATAATGTGAGCCCAAGTGTTGCCATCTAAATTTCTAAGGGGCATTTTGACTGCACTTCTTCCAAGATAGATTTGTTTATTCTTTTGGCATGGCATAGTACTTTCTTCATCACCATGACCCAAATGCATCAATTCTTCCGCAGTCATCCTTAGTCAATGTCCAACCTTCTTTTTTTTTAAAGGAATCATTTTACTGGGACTCCTACAGCTCTCATAACAATCCATATATCAATCGTATAAAGTATATTTGTACATATGTTGCCATCATCATTTTCAAAACATGGTCTTTCTACTTGAGCCCTTGGTATCAGCTCCTCTTTTTTGCCTTCCTCCCCCACCCTCCCACCTTTGTAACCACTTGATAAATTTTAAATTTTTATTCTTTTCATATCTTATATCATTTGCTGGGTGTTTATACATAGATCATTGTGATCGGTTAACCTGTTCTCCCCTCTACCTTCCCCTACCCTCATGGTATCACTATTCCCATTGCTGTTCCTGAGGGGTTTAGTCTGTCCTGGATTCCATGTGTTGATTGAGAGCTCTTAGCTCTACCAGTGTACATGCACCAGTCTAGCCAGATTTGTAAGATAGAACTGGGGTCATGATAGGGGTGGAGTGGGGGAGCATCAAAGAACTAGAGGAAGGTTGTGTTTCGTCAGTGCTATACTGCACCCTGGCTGTCTCATTCCTTCCTTGTCATTCTTGGTGAGGTGACAGGATGTCCAAATGCCTACAGAAAAATGTCCAACTTTCACAAGCATATGACGTGACTGAAATAGTGACATATTTGCTCCCCAACACTTTAAATAGGTCTCGTGCAGCAGATCTGCCCAATGCAAACCATGCTTTGATTTCTTGACGGCTGCTTCCATGAGCATTGATTGAAAATCCACGTACGATGAATTCCTTGACAACTTCAATATTTTCTCTGTTAATTAAGGTATTATCTAGTCATCCAGTTGGGAGGATTTTAGCTTTCTTTACACTTGAGTTGCAATCACACTGAAAGCTGTTTTCAAGTCCTCCTACCTTTGAAAAGGTTGTAATGCCTGAATATTGGAGAGGTTAACAAGCTTTCCTCCCATACTGATGTCACCTTCCGCTCCACGTAGTCCAGCTTCTCTGATTAGTTGCTTGGCATGCAAGCTAAGTAAGAATAATGAATGGATATGAATCTGACGTACACTTTCCTGATTCTGAACCGTGCACTATTTCCTTATTCTATTTAAATGACAGCCTCTTGATACACAGACAACACCAGCACAATGAAGTGTTCTTGAATTCCCACTCTTCTCAGGGCTATTCATAGTTTGTTATGAGCCACACAAATGCCTCTGCACAGTCAATAAAATGCAAATAAGCATCATTCTAGTATTCTCTGCTTCCAGCTAAGATCTCTCTGACATCAACAACGGCAGCCTCTTCAGAATCTAGATGGAATTGATGGCAGTTCACTATGTTCTACTACAACCATTGCTAAATGATCTTTAACAAAATTTAACTTAAATGAGATATTAATGATCAAAACTAAGCAAACAAACTCACTGCTATCGAGTCAATTCTGCCTCATTGCGACCCTCTAGGGCATAGTAAACTGTCCCTGTGAGTTTCCAAACTGTAGCTCGTTATGGTGGTAGAAGGCCTCGTCTTTCTCCCTCAGACCAGCTGGTGGTTTCGAACTGCTGGATCTGTCATTAGCAGCTCAATGCATAACTACTTTGCTCCCAGGGTTACTATATTACTGACATTGTTAAGTAATTTCCATATCCTGATGGATAACCTTTCAGTGAAATGAATACAAATATGGGTCTCTTCCAGTTAGTTGGTCAGGTAGCTGTCTTCCAAATTTCTTGACATAGGATAGTATTTCCAGTACTTCATCAGTTTATTGAAACATTTTAATTAGTATTCCATCAATTCCCTGAGCCTTGTTTTGGGATAATGCTGTCAGTGCAGGTTGGATTTTCTTTTTCCAGTATCATTGGCTCCCAATGACATGCTACCTCTTTAAATGGTTTCACATTGATCAGTTATTTTTTGGCACATTGATTCTGTGTACGCTTTTATATGTTTCGTGCATCAAAACATTGGCCATAAACTTCTGCAATACTGAAATTCAGGCCTTGGTCCCCACCCTACAGCTCTGAGCACGTTGTTCCCTTTGCTTTTCTACTTACAGGGCTGTGCATACTTCATTACAATGCTTTGTCTTCTTGACTTGCCCTTTAAAAATTTCTGTTCCCTTTTCATCATTTCTCCCATTTGCTTTAGCTGCTTTGTGAGGGTACAAGCTTGTTTCTTTGAACATCCACTTTGATAGTTTTTCCCATTGGTCTGTTCGATCCTCTTTTGCTATCCTGTTATGATGTTTTTGAAGTCATCCCACAGTTCATCGCTTCTGCTAACGTCAATGTTCAACACATCAAACCTGTCCTTGACATGGTCTCAAGCTCAAGTGGGGTATACTCTAGGTTTTATTTTGGCTCTTGTGGACTTATTTTTATTTTCTTCCACTTTGATTCGAACTTATATTTGCCCAATTAACGACCTGTTTCACCATCAGCTCCTGACCTCATTTTGGCTGCTGATATTAAAAGCTTTCTCCTCATCTCTCTCCACAAATGTGGTCAATTTGATTGTTGTATGTTTCACCTGGGGAAATCTAGATGTTTCGTGGCAATTTGTTGTTGAAGAAAGGTATTAGCACTGAAGAAGTTGTGGTCTTATCAAGTGCTATCATGAGATCACCAGGTGTTGTTTTTTCCCTTGTCCCTAAGGTCATATTTTTTTACTACTGTTCCTCCTTTGTTTCCAACTTCTGCTTTCAAATAACCAATAATTATTAGGCATCTTGATAATGTTTGATTAATTTGACTGAAAAAGTTGGTAGAATTCCGCAACTTCATTACCTTTAGTGGTTTGTTCATACACGTGAAAAATAGTTGTATGAACTATATTTCCTTGTATGGATATTCTATCACACCATGAACTTCAAGATAGATCTTGAAATGTTCTTTTCGACAACAAATGGAACACCTTCCTCTTGAATATGAATTTCCTTTCTTATATTTTACCCAAGAGAAACAAAAAGTGATGGCCACAATAAAGACTTAATAATAGCTCTCTCAGTCATAAGCCAGAAACAGCCCTTTTATGAGAATGGATAAATAGAAAGTGGTATCTGATACAATGAAAATACTCAGTTTAAAAAAAAAGTATGTATGGAATACATGAACTCTCAAAAGTTTTAAGTCTGATACAAGAGAATACATATTGCATAATTCCACCATTTAATTAAGCCATCCAATAGTCAAAAGTACATCAACAGTGGGGGGAAATATGAGAATACTGATTGTCTTCCAGAAAGTATAAGGAGGAGGTTTATTAGTAAGAGGTATAAGGTTTCTGGGGTAATGATAATGTTTGTATCTTAACAGGAGTTAGAGGTGCGGAGGGGCTACATTTATCAGAATTGATAAGCACACTTGAGATTTCTGGGTTTCGTATGTAAATTTCATGTCATTAATAAAATAAGAAAAACTGACTTTAATTAAAGATATGCATAGTTCATTATTTGGGGATATCTTCAACTTACTTTGAAATATGTCAAAAATTAATTAAATTCGGTAGCGAGATAAACATGGTAGATAGTCTGCTCAACAACAAGACAGTATGCATGACAGCAAGTTCCATGAAATGTTAATTGTAGCATCCAAGTGGAGGGTATACAGAGGTTTATTGCAAAGTTGCTTTCAACTCTTTGGTGCATTCATAGGTTTTCTTAGCAAAAGAGAAAAAAAATCCTCTCAGATAATGTCAGCGCTGCAACTCACCTGCCTGTTATTACTAATTCCTCTGAACAGGTGGTTTTGGAGAAATAGGCCTCCCCTCCATTACTGCAACCAGTTGAGTTTCTGGCCTCCAACAAGTTTAAGCCCTCCGGGCTGACCCCAAGACTTGAAATAGTCTAGCCTTCAAGTATGCTACAAAGCAGGGGATAATATGCCCCTTCTCTAACCTTTAACACAGTCTGTTACTGAAGTTATCTCTTGGCATGTTTTACACACACACACGCACGCGCACACACACGCACAGATCGCAGCTGATTTCTCCACAAGCTCACTGAGCTCTCCTAAGCAAGAACCACTCAGCTGCTGGAGAAAACAGGGAGCACCAATCCCCTCTCCACCTCTTGGCATTCAGTCTTTCCCAGCAATCCTCCATGAGATCAAAGGGCTCTTGCAAGGGAAAAATCAAGCCCCACATGTAGGGAGCTTTCCAATCTGAATTTATAACCATCTAAAGCAGTGGTTCTCAACCTTCCTAAAGTCACAGCCCTTTAACACAGTTCCCCATGTTGTGGTGACTTCCCCCACAACCATAAAATTATTTTTGTTGTCACTTCATAACTGTAATTGTGCTACTGTGATGAATAGGGTGAGCCCAGTTAAAGGGCCATTCAATCCCCAAAGGGGTCGCGACCTACGGGTTGAGAACTGCTGATCTAAAGCAATGTGCGAAAAAATTATTAGAGAGGAGATGAAGTTGACTGACCAGTTTCAATGGGGGTCCATCAGATGTCATGGAAGCGGTAGATTTCAGCCATAGTGACTTTATAATATTATTTAGGATAACAACAAAAAAAGATCTACCCTATACTTAGCAGTTGTATGAATTTAATTAGTCATGCTGGTTCTCAAAAATTGAGTACAATGATTTTAATTGGGGGCTCGTACAGTTCTTATCACAATCCATCCATCCATCGTGTCAAGCACATTTGTACATATGTTGCCATCATCATTTTCAAAACATTTTCTTTCTCCTGAGCCCTTGGTATCTGTCCTTTTCCCCCTCTAACCTTCCCTCCAGTACAATGCATTTTCCATAAAAGTAACACACAATCAAAATCATATGGTATGGCAGTTCCATAATATCATGTCAACTTGAGCATGAGTGAAGGGATGGGTCTAGCCTATCAATTAGGTCACAGGCTGATGGTGCCTCCTTGTGGGTGTGGCCTTCTCCTGAGGTTTCTTGGAACTTCCTCTCTGTTCTCACTGGAGGGGGCCACACTCTGCTTCACCCTCCCGTGGAGGAGATACTTAGAGAGCTGGGGAAGCCATGTGGAAGTTTGCACCAACACTGAGATGCTGCCACTGGCATGGCATCCACAAGACTGTTTCTCCCACTGGCTTGTGATCTTCCTGCCTTGAGCATGCTTGCATGTGCTGTGTGAGTCTAAAGATGAATTTATAGAACAGTGTGGGATGCATGGGCTAGTGTCACACTTAGGGACTTGATTTGGACTGGGCTGGGACGTTTTCTCAATATACTTTGAAATATGCAAAAATTAATTAAATTTGGTAGAGATATAAATGTGGTAGATAGTCTGCTCAACATACTAGATGTTTTCTCAATATAAAAATTGCATTTGATATAAAGTTCTGTAGGGAACTTCATGTCCCTCAGCCCTGGATCAAAAGCCATATACTACCTTCATGTATTTACTCTCGGTTTTCTGTCATATAAATTGTGCCTAGTGGTCTTCCTGCCCTTGTTTCCCCTGCGGTCATTAGTTACTTGACCTTTGCTAGGATTGGTGCTCAATTGCTAGCAGCCGCTGCACTCACTGGATAACACACATCCGGCGGCACTTCTACCAGGCGCCCAGTATGCCTCATTAGCAAACGAACCTGTTTGAGCACAAATGCCCGCCATTTGGTAGGTGCATGACTATTGGCTACTCCAGCTATACCTTATTTCCATATGACGTAATGGTGCCCGCCCTTCGCTGGCTATTTAAGCTCCTGCTCTCAGCTCAATAAACGAGACTTGATCAGACTCCTGTCTTGTCTCCATTCTCTGCGTCTCTTGCCCATCTTCATTCTAAGTGCCTCTTTCAGGTACCCATACTGTTGATGACCCGCAGGACGGGCCAAAGTTCACTTTTACACACATGAGTGTCTCTGGATTTGTTTCTCTAGTCAACTCAGCCAAATAAAGATGGATTCCATGCCTAAGCTTCTCTGCACTCATTCTGTACAAAATAAGTGCCTCTGGAAAGAGCTCTTTGATAAATTTAATATCAGAGCTAAATTCACAGAGGAGAGCTGCACTTATTATTGATTTGGAAATCATTAGTCATTAAATCATTCATTTAACTAAATAAATAATGATCAATTTTATTCAGCTAATTTTCATAAAACTCTTTTCATTGATTTTATTTAAAAAGTTGGAGAGTCTGATCATGTAGGGAAGTTTTATTTGCATTATGACCTACTTTTGAAGCAAAGCCAGCATGCAAAATTTGCCATGACTTTTAATTTGGGTCATTTAACCTAGGTGTATCTTCAATTTTGAGAATATTTTAAACAAATACTTCATAAAATAACCAAGGAGACCTGCTCCTGATGTTGGCATTATTAAAATATGTCAAATAAAATAGTAATTGTGGAAAGACTTCATAATCATAAATTCACAGGTAAAGAAAATAGATGACGATTAAAATAATCTCTATAATTAAAATTTTTTAGATCCTTTCCTAAGCTTCATCCATCTTTTTCCCTCAGAGTGGCTGTGGGATTGAACTACCGACCTCCAGGCTAACTACCCAACACCTAATGCACAGTGCGCCAAGGTTCTTTAGTATACTCAGTAGGTATTCCAAAGGGGTGTTTTTTCCTATTAAATTCGACAGTATTTGAAAATTCTTTGGGGGACTTAGATTCTTTCCCTTAGTAGAGTATGATGATAAAAAAAAAACGACTATTTAAAGAAACAGATGGAAAATCCTTGCGCCCCTTTAAAATCTCCTGACACTACCAAGAATAGTATACATACTCCCGAGAACTTGGAGTCAGCTTAGCCAACAGCTCTGTTATCATTGAAAACATGCTTTTGTACCTATGCGTGAAAGTAGCACCCTCCCCTAGCATGCCCCTCAGGGTGTGGGAATGAGGGTATTTAAGTTTGGGAGACCAGATGTAGGCTTAAAAGATACAGATAATTTTCTCCAAGTTGCCAGGTGAGCAAGTGTGTTGCACTTTGAGGAGCGGATATATGGTTGCTAGGGACTCCAGCTGCATCGGGGAAACTTTCCCAAAACTCTTAATCATAGCTTCACAAGAGAATCACCTATGTAATAGCTAAAAAATATGACACCTGAGCCTCACTCTAGAGATTAGGGAATAAATGGTCTACTACGGTGTTCAGGCTTCAGGATTTCTTAAACATGTCCGAAATGATTCTACCTACGGATCACAATGGTTCCATCCATCCTGGACACAGCACCGCACGGGCTAAGGATCCCTCCTGTTGGGTGCGGGGTCACCGAGAGTCAGGGCCACTAACAACAACATGTTTGCAATAACTAACCAGGGCTGAGACCACCAAGGCAGGGCTGAAAACCAGGGGAAGGCCTTATGTGGTTGAAGGAGGTGCCTGGCAAGGAGCCCTGGTAGCGTAAAGATTGAGCCTTCATTTGGCTGCTACTAGAAAGGCCAGCCAGCATGTTGAACCCACTAGCCTACCAAGCCAATCTGCAGGAGAGAGGATGGCAGTCTGCCTGCAGAAAGACTGCAGGCAATGGTGTGGGCGCCCTATCCGCCTCCTCTGTTTTTCCTAGAGCCACGAGGCAGGGGTCAGACACGCCTCCGGCCTCCATCCTTCTTTACCTTCTGTGAGGCCACGGCACTCCTCTACCTCTGTGCTGGCTTCAACAGGTCATCGCAGTGCCCACTCGGAACTCGCAGACAACACTCCAGACTGCGGAGATGTATTCGTTAGGCTAATAGGTTAGCACAAGCCAGGGTCAGTAAACAGTAAGGACGCGGTCACTGGTCCAGAGCAACACCTCTCCTCAGCCAACAATCAAGTCTCTCTCTGGTCCTCAGCCTCTCAGTCGCATGGTCCCTGGGCCTTCCTGGACTGGGCAGCCTGCCTGTCACTCTGTCTCATAGTCCCACAGGCTCGGGGCAGCTCCTTTGGCTCATTCCGAGTCTTCCTGCCAGTCTCTGGCACCTGTGATTCCTGCCTCTGCCCCTTCAGACTGAGATCTGGAGCATACTCTTCCAACGGCCAATATGGCTTGCCCTCTCTGTTGGAGATGGGCCCAAATGTCCCGATTTTTAACAATTTTTCCCGTGTCCCGGGGCGTTTTTTAAAAGTCCCAATTTTTGGAAAGAATGCATGACAAGCTAGGGTATACGGTTTTCGGCTGCCATGTGGCTATTTCACCAAGAGATGAGTTTTATCAATGGTGTCCTGCTGGTGTCCCTTTTTACCAGTGTTAAAATCTGGTCACCGTACTCTTAGCCCAACCACGCTCACTGCCATTCCTGACTCATGGCGGCCTTCCAGGGCAGGCGGAGGTGCCGCTGCGGGTTTCTGAGACTGTCACTCTTGACGGGAGCAGACGCTCCCTCGGTCCCCCTTGGAGCCCTGACACCCTGTGAAATGGCTTTCATGAAGGTGTGGCTGTCTTTTGATTGACAATAACCCCAAGGGAAATGAAGATTGGTGTATTAAACAGATAACCCTAAGGACACAAGGTTGTGACTTGGTTCACACCCTCTACAAAGATCAGGACTTAAGCCCACCTTAATCCTGCTCACTAGTATAGCGGGGAATTCACTCATATTGGATTATAGCCGCAAGCATGTGGTCCAGAGTTATAACGCATCACCTAAGAAACTATGGCGAGAATGGGCACCTCAAAGGTTTAGAGCCGTGGAAACCCTTTGGGTCAGAAGTGCACTTGCCGTATCCTTAGAAATCAGAATGAATTCCAGAGCCATGTCGAATGCGCACTGTGGTGCAAGAACACCCATGTGAGCCACGGGGTCAGCTAAGCCGGTGCGGGAACGGGAGCACCGCCACGGCAAATGCTAAGTGACAGTCCGTGAAGGACCACAGCAGCTGCTGTGCCTATGTCAATCATGGGGCCGCTACAGTGAGGCAAACAGTAAACAGCAGTCAGTGCACAGAAATCTCCATAGCTTTCAGTAATGGGTTCAAGCTTTCACTGGGCACGCAGGCCTTGCTTCCCCTGCGTAACTCCCGTCGCCTCATTTCTTCACCGTAGACCAGTGGCTCTCAACCTTCCTTCTGCCGTGACCCTTTCATACAGTTCCTCATGTTGTAGTGACCCCCCCCTACCATAACATTATTTTCGTTGCTACTTTATAACTGTAATTTTGCTACTGTTATGAATTGGGCGGCCCCTGTGAAAGGGTCATTCGACCCCCCAAAGGGGTCGTGACCCACAGGTTGAGAACGGCTAAACTAGATGCTAGCATCATTTACAAAATTCTCACAAACCACAGTGTATTATCTTCTTTGGTTCCGTGAAGCTGATCCCCTCTTCATAACACGTGTCCCTTCTTCTTCCCTGATTCATCCTTCTCCCACCCTAACCATTCATCTTCATCTAGGTAACGCTTCCTAATTGCCAGAATTCAGGCAAAGGATTATCAGCTCAGCCAAGAGCTGCATAAGCCCCAATAAAATGATTATAAAAAAGGAAGAAAGGATTATCAGCTACAAGAAGCCTCCGCGAGCCGCTCTGCACTAAGTTCACACTTCTCTCACCCCATCGCCTCTGTGTTTGTCCATCATGGCATGTCGCACAGCGATGCCTACCTCCCACTGACTGCAAGCACTTTAAAAGACAGCGACGACTGCAACATTGCATCCTAAATTCCTTGGACATTCTAAACTCATAGGTGCTGGATGGCCATTTCTTCAGTGCATAACACACACAGGGTTGCACAGGGAACTAGAGACGCTTCCCCGAATTCCCCATCAAGTATGTTTCCCCGACTCCACCCGGCTCCACAGAAAACCACTCCTCTTGCTTTAAGTCCTGAGATCATTGTGACAGTTCATCACTTCGTTCCTATCACAAAGATGATCAAGAACTCGGAGGATCTTGAGAAGCAGTGGGGAAATGTTTTGACATGATGGCAGCATCTGTACAAGTTCGCTTGATGTAACTGATTTATGGATTGTTCATCTGTAAGAGGCCCCAATAAAATGATCAATAAATAGAAAAAAGAAAGAAAGCGGAGGCGTCACAGGGACCTCTCTCTTGAGAAGCAGCTAAGGAAACACCAAAACCCTTAACACACAGAGGAACCATTTGAGAGGGTCTCCTCGGAGAAGACGTTCATCTTTCAAAGTCTCCCCTACAGCTCTTTCCGTTTTCCTCATAAGAATTCTTGTATTCTAGATACTCAGAGTCGCGTGTACTTTCCAAACCAAACGATATACCCAAATATTACATGAGCTAGTTGTTGCAAATTGTTTGATTATTAATTCAACTCATTATTATACCAATCAGCAGGTGATATGTCCACTTCTATCCCCGTGTTTTCTTAAGGTCTCGGATTCTATCTGTATAAACTAGTGAATATTATAAGCTAATCCACAGGCAACTTATGCAAGACAACAAAAAAGTGATAAAGAACGTAAAACCCAGAGTGAACAACAATGCAGTCATAATCTTTACGAACACTCAGCATCAGCTGCAAGACGTACCGTACCTTTGACAGTACCTTTCGAATGAATCAATGTACCCATCAACCATGAGTTTATTGATCTCAGAAACAGGACGATCTGGAAAAGCCTTCACCTAAGAAATGAGAAGAGCCTAACAAAGAAAAATTCGAGATTGCATCCACGAGGCCCAGGAGTGAGGGCAGAGAAGTGGTGTTCGCCTCACCTCGTGTCAATTGCAAAAGAAATTGAAAGAAAACTATATATTAAAAATCATTTACATTATTGGGCATAAGGGAAAGTGGTACTTCTAGTCCTGGTAAAATGTTCTTTTTCTCTCCAATAATAGAATCCAACTTTTTTAATAACCCATGTTTTCAGTTAAAAAAAATGCCATCCAGAATTATTGGCAGTTAATGATGGTCAATAGTATGTCAGAAAAGGCTGTGGGTAAGATTTTCAAGAAAACTATTCTCTCTCCCACCTCCCCTTCTTAGAGATGCCTGGAAGGCAGGCAAAGCAGCCAGAGCTTTAGCAGCCTTTGAGTCATGAGGATTTCACTAAGGACAGCAGAGCAGCGTGAACTGAAGGAAAAATGGTCCAGGGATCCATCCAGAAAGTGGGTAAAGAAGTGAGAAGGCTAGAGAGAAAGTAAAAATGATAAGCAATCCTTGTTAAACTTGCATGCATTGACTTTATTCCAAGGAATTCTACACTGGAAGATATGCCATGAGCAAGAAAATCCTTAAGATAAAATATGTATCTATACAGTCTATGAAGCACACACTTAAATTGTTAATTAACACATAAAAGCATGACATAAATAAGGATTTACTGAACCCTTTTTACCACTCTCTATGAAAATAATGTAAACGCCAGGATTTTATCTAATTTATCTCATCAATTCCTTATTATTAAGTATCTCCACACTCAACAGAGGTCTTGAGCAGCAGATTTTACCCAATGCATGTTTCACTTGACATGAGCATTAATTGTGGATTCGCTTGTTTGTATGCACAATCAATGCTTATGGAAGCAGTGACTGGGGAGCACTGGAAACCGATGGGTCACTTTTACTCTGTCCAACAAGGACTCTGAGTGGAAACTGACTCAGCAGGATGGAGGCTTACTTTCCATTCAGTCATACGTTCTCATGAGTCTCCTAACATGGGTTCCACTGCCATCGTCGATGCCAATGATGGTGGCACACGGCGACCCTACAGGATAGGGTAGAGCTGTCTCTATGGGTTTTGGAGGCCGTAGCTCTTTACAGGAGTAGACCCTCTCCTTGTCCTGCAGAGATGCTGGGAGTTTCGAACTTCTGATTGCGTAGTGAGCCACGCGACTTGTCACCACTCCATCACTGGGTCAGACTCTGTGGAAGAAACAGGCCTTGCATTCTTACCTTCTGTTGTTGGAAATCCTTCTTCCCCTTCACTTTTCGTCTCTGTCAGTTTCCCAGTTCTCAGCAAGACTTCTGCAAAGCTTTCTGCTGGAATGTGCTGATAGGTGTCGTAGGTCCCTTCCGACTAGACAAGAGAGGCAGTCACACAGCTTCAGAGGGTGGTGAACACATTAGAACTTCTTTTTATATGAACATATATCAGAAACCACCATTTTCTGTTGTGCTGACGTGAATAATACTTTCTCCCTTACTAAAGTAAAAAATGTTAGACTTTAATCTCGTAAGATGTCCTAATAAATGTGAAATAAATGACATAAAACTAATTATATAATGAGCAAAGCAAAAAGAGCACATTTTCAGAAATTTTTTGGTTTTTTTCTACCTGGCCATAGCAGCGTGACAGTGAAACCTTACATCCTTGGGCACCTTTGCTTACCTCAGTGACAAAAGGATCGGAGATAACAGATTCATAAAACGGATGACAGCCTTGTTTTTCTAGATCCTCATTAGCTGTGTTTCCACTGTGATAAGCACCACCAAAGTCCTGCTCCTAAGTAGAACAAAATGAAGACAATGAAGAAACAAGATGTTTGTGAGAGAGAAAGGCTCCTTTCAGGAGGAACTGATCACAGCGCTTTCTGTGTCAGCGAGTCCGGGACATGGATACACAGCAGACAATGTAAGAATAGTAAAGTACAATCGGAGAACAGCACTTTACCCTCACCCTGCAGGTGCCTTTTGGAGATTCTGGTCACTCTGACATCAATGAATCAGAGACACTAGAATGGCCAGCTTTACACGCCCGCAGGGTCAGTTCTCCACACAACAGTCAGTCAGAGAAATCATTCAAAACATTCTGTACATGTTGATTCCCTGTTTGAAAAACTGTTAGTGGGTTTGAATAATGCAAACTCACAACAGCATAAAATCCAAATTTGTAGTGCAGTTGTTGTGTTTTTAAACTTTATATGGTGAATTCAGTGATGGTTTACAGAGCAGAGCATCACTTTTACATTCAACAGTTCATACACATTTTGCTACAATTCATCCGCTGCAATCACCTCCACGGACCAGCAGCCTAACTCTCTTCCTCTCCATGTTTCCGGTTAACTGTCCTCCATCTTGCCTCACCCTCTCTCTGGCCTTGGTCCTTGGGTACTCACTGCCCTTTGGAACTTAAATAGACGACGATTCTAAATGGGAGGTCAGTTCAGTCCCAGACTGGAAGAGTGATTCAGGGCCATGGTCTTGGGGTCTCACCAATCTTTGCCAACCTGCAGTCCTTAAAATGTTATCTTTTTCTATTCGAGCTCGCAAACACTCTACTCCCACTAAACTGATGTCCTTTTCTCCCAACGAGAGCCCTGTCCATAACGACTACCTTGTTAGATCCAAGTAGTCCTTTCAAGGCCCTCTGAGACCTTACCAGTTCAACACAAGACCAAGAAGTTATGGCTGAGCACCCTTCATCCTTCCCGACTCCTCCACCATTCCCACTCTTGAGAATACCAAGTATTTCCTGAGCCGTTGTTCCAGAGAAACAACAGAGACTAAGAAACCCCGCTGCCCTTTACAGTCCAGTAAATGGCTCACAGAACAGAATCACCCTCCCCCAGATCACCCTTTAGATAAGACACGTGTATGCTGCAAGGACAAGTTCCCACGCAGCTCCAAAAAGAAAACGAAAAACCTCCCCCAGATGCAAAACGGGAAAGACTTTTTGCATCCTTTTCTCCAGGTATTAACTTTAAAAATCTGTACATTTTTTCTCTGCCTCTTTTGAGTCATGTTCAAAATTCAAAACATTTAAAATATACATTTTCAGATCAATCCCAACTCATAGCGACCCTAAAGGACACATAAAGCTGCTTCATAAATCCTGATGGAAGCAGACTACCTCGTCTGTCTCATGTGGTGCAGCTGGTGGGTTTGAACTGCTGACCTTTGGGTGAGCAGAAAGGGGCACGTAAGCACCAATATACCAAGTCTCCTTTCAAAATGTACATCATTTCAAAATCTTCCACGAGTCCCTTGCCAGTCTGACAACCCAAGAACGCTTCCTCGTGGACCTGGGAGTCTCCTTGAAACACCATGCTTAAGGAACCCAGCAATCATTCCCAGGTTCTGCAAGAGGGTGACAGCTAAGTTCTGGGAGTGCTTTGCTCCAGGTTGCAAAGCTACTTCCTGTCATTTAAAGATAGGAGAAGTTACTTTTCCTTTGGACAAAGTCACTTAGCAGACACCAGTTACCTGACAGCTCGATTACCAGGTGAACTTAAGATGAACTGAGATTGGAATATGACAGTGGCCTTGGCTTAGTTTTCTGTGTAATGAACAGTGCCACCGTGCCCTGTGACTGGGGACTCAAACTCAAATTCACTGCCAGCGAGTTCAGTCCAACAAGACACCACTCATCGTGAAGCCAGATGTGAAGTGGTCTTAACCAAAATGCCCTCAGCTTCCTTAAACTTTAGACAGACTTCATCCTGCTTTATTTCCCCTGCTTGAGTCTAACAAGGGCCAGGCGACCTACTGACAGCAAAAGAAAGCATCCTAAGGCAAAGGACCCTACGCAAACTGAATCACTCCGTCACCCATCCCCTCACCAATTCCCCGAACCGGAACAGACACTGCATGGAATCATCTCCAACTTACAGTAAACTGACACAACTATGTTCCAAGCCTTACTTCATCTACCAACCCCTTTTCAGAAAAATATTACTCAGTACCCCACAGGCAATGAAAAGCTTGTGTACGATAGCCCATAATCCAAGATAAGGTGCATGGAATCTTTTCTCCCTTTCCTGTCTTTTAATGAATGTTTGCTTTCTTCAGGAATGAAGGTCCTGATGTGATTCAAGAGTTTAAGTATGTATTTAGAACAATTAAGAAAAAAGTAGCCACACAGCCTTGCATACCCGGAGGGGCCGAAGGTAAGTTAAAGACTTCTTCCACCACTGTCCATCGCTGACGGCCTGCAGCACTGCCTTGGTGGTGGTGGTGGTGTTGGAAAGGACTTTCATGGTGGCGGTCGTGGTCCAGTGCAGTAGGTCAGCTGAACTGCTGCCTAGAACATTCCCTTCATCCTGTGACTGCGGTCAAGAAAAGCAAGTCAAACATGTACACTGTCCTTAAAACGGAACAAAGAGTGAAGGAAGCACCAAGCGATTTCAAATACCGGTCTTTCCACAGGAAGATATGTGCATTTAAAAATCCACCTTTTTTAGTATTAAGATAAACGTGAAACAAAGCACCCTTTAGTCCTAGTATTTTATCAAATTATGCATTTAATTCAGAAACTTACTAATTTTATCATAACTGTTTCAAGAAAACAGATGCCACTATCTAAAATAAAGTGTAAGATTTGTCATTTAGGACCTGCAGGGGCAGCAGTCAAAACCTGGGGCGTCCTCCTCCAGGCTATGAATGACAACCTGCTATCTCCCCAGCACCTGGCTCTGCGGGGCAACGTCTGGGGGAAAGCCCTCACGTCTCTGGTCCAGCCTCTCCTCCCTGGACTGGATGCGTGTCTGATAAAAGGGATGTGCTGGAACCATTCAGATCTGCGTCTCATCACTGCTGGTCGAGGGAAAGGAAGGTGGCTGCTTGGAGAATGGCTCATACAATACAAGCTTTTTGGGAGAGAAGATGCACGCGTTCCACACAGACCAAAGGGAGGTCTCTGGAACAGGCCAGAATGGGATTGACTGAAATTCTGTCCAAATCTGATGATGAGGAATCCCACGTAACAAGAGAGGGGAACTGGGAAAACAACAAATCACTTAATTAGAAATTAAGGATTAAGCACCTACTAAGACGTCAGCAGGGCCCCTGGTGAGACAGTGGTTCAACACCGAGCAGCCAGCTGTACGGCTGGCATTACGGCCCCACCAGCCACGTCACAGCCGTCTGCTTCTGTAGCAATCACTCCCTTGGAAGAAGCCCTATGAGGTTCTAAACTGTCCTACCTGGTCACCATGAGTCAGAATTTAATCCAAGAAACAGAGAGCGGGCACGGTAGAACTACTCCTGTGGGTTTCTGGGACTGGAACTCTTTAAAAGAGTAGAAAGTCTCATCTTTTGCCCACGGAGCAGTGAGTGGTTTCAAACTGCTGACCTTTGGATTAGCAGCCTAACACAGGGCCTTCTACACCATCAGGCTCCCTTGGCTCCCTGCTGGGCAATCCAACCCCAGTCTCCCACATGGTGGGCTGGCGAGTGCACCACTCTATCACTGAGGCAGGACTTAACCAAGGGTGCCTCTGAATGAGCCACACGCCTTAAATGGGCATTCCTTTCAAAACTGTTATGCAAAAGGGAATTCTGGTTATTTTTAATATACGAGACACTTCTATGAGTTTTTTTCTTAGGAAATATGTTCAAAGATACATTATTTCACTGGGATTTTAAAACTATTTTACTTTAGTCTAGATTTAACATATTGTTCCTACCCAACACATTAAAAAATAACTATTTGGGAAAGAAAACAGAATGTTATAGTATATTAATTAATACCCTTTCAAAAATATTTATAAAGCAAACAATAGATTCTTTTTTTTCTTAAGCAATGCAATAATCCAAGAATGTGATTCACGAGTTTAAGTATGTATTTAGGACAATTAAGAAAAATGTTATCATAATATTGCTTCAGTGACCTAGCAAAGGTAAAAAGGAATCAATCCACCGTAAATGTTAGAAGGTAATGCTTTTCATCCAAACAAATAGATGATTAATAAAGTATAAAAAATGTTTATAATGTGGAATATCATGCCAATCTTGAAGCAATCAGCTAAAATTCTAACTCTCCATTTACTAAGTTGAGAGATTACATGCTGAGAAAAATGCCAGCACATTAACAATGAACAGTCTTTTTGAGTACAGACAGAATCGACTATTGTATTTATAAAAACGACAAAGTAGAAAAATTATGACATATTAATTTTAAAAATCATGTCACTTTTCAAGTATATTGCCAAGGGCAACCACGTAAGACTGTCTTGTCTGGGGCTTAGGTGCCATGAGAAAACAGCATCTTTCCTCAGTTCCGTATTGTGAAGACATTGCAGATGGGTTACTCAAGCTCGATCCATTTTCCTGTCACAGGGGACTGGAAAACCAAGCCCACATTTCCTAGCGGGTCTTACCTCTATGGAAGGTTCCACAGATGCCCAACGGCACCCTGTTGTTTGTGTTACTGTTAGGTGACTTAGAGTCTGGTCCAATTCATCGTGACCCGATGTACAAGAGACAGAAATACCCACGGCCCACGTCATCCTAATGCTGCTTGTTTGCGCTCACTGCTGCAGTCACTGTGTCAGTTCACCTCACTAACGGCGGCCTCCTTTCCACCAATCCTCCACTCTAAACGCACCATGCCCTTCTCCAGGGCGCTGCTCCCGTGTGATAATACACCCCCGGTAAAAGAGCCGATGCTCACCATGCTGGCTTCGACGGCCCATCCGAGCTGTTCTTCTTCCACAGGCTTGTTCATTCTTCTGGAAGCCAAGGTATGTTCAAATTGCGCTGCCTAGACCGTAATTCAAGGAAGTTCCGTTTCCTGTTCGCTGTCCAGCACTCATGAGTGCGTGAGAGGACTAAGAGCACTGTGACTTGAGCCACGTGCACACTTTCCATAGAGAGTCACGATGTAACACATATCTGACTGTAGAGCCAAGGAAAATAAAATCCTCGACCAGTTTCATCTTGTCTCCATTTATTGTCACACTGGTTTTCAGTCCAGTTATGAGAATCTGTAGTCGGTGATCTTCAAATTCTCTTCACAAGTCCAGCAAAGCAAGATGGCATCATCTACATATTGCTAGTTGTTAGTAAACCTTCCTCCAACTCTGACGCCCAGTTCCTCCCGTAATCCACATTCTCAGCGCATAGGTGGAACAAGACTGGCCAAAGACACAGACAGCCCTGACACACACCTTCCTGAACTTTAAACCACGCAGTGTCCCCTTGCTCTATTAGGACCCCTGCCTATTAGTCCATGTACACGTTCCACATGAGCACAACTAAATGTTCTGGAATGCCCATTCATCACAAAGTTATCCACAATTTGTTAGAGTCCACATAAACCAAATGCATTTGTAGTCAATAAGAAAAATAGGGAATCAACAAGGGTGTTCCAAGGAGTTTCTGGAAAAAACTGAATTGAAAAATAATGAGAAATGTCCATGAACTTTTGGAAGTGCCCACACAGGCAGAATTAGAGATCAAAACTATCTGTATTTCTACTCATACAAAGTGGTTTCCAAAAGTTCATGGGGGAAAATGGATTTAAGTCTCCGGTTATACTTTCAAAATCTTCCTGCATGTCTTTACCTTTCTGTGTTGGGGCCATGTTTCAAGGAGAAGTTAGGGCAAGCCCAAGGTCCTTTCTTAACTAAAAGACCACTTTATGAGGGCTCTTACAGCTCTTCTAACAATCCACACATCAACTGGATGAAGCACATTTGTACCTGTGTTGCCATCATTATTTTCTACTATATATTCACTCTCTATTAAGCCCCTCGGCACTTTGACTACTTTTTGCCAGCACCATAGCCTAAATGCATTGATTCTTTTTCGGCCTTCCTCATTCAATGTGCAACTTTCACGTGTCTAGGAGAAGGCAAGTGAAACGCCATGACCTGGGTCAAGCACACCTCAGTCCTCACAGTAACCTCCCTGCTTGGCACCACTGTAAAGACACCGCACACGTAGATCACCCGATGCTCCCAAGAGCACTGGCTATGAATCATATCAAGGCAGTTACTTGCCAACTTCAACATGTTCCCTCATCATGACGCTGCTCATTGGTCCAGTGTGACGACTTTGGTCGCCATGCTGACTTGTAATCCATATTGAAGACTGTAATCCTTGATCTGCAACGGCAAATGTTTCAAGTCCTCCTCATTTTCAGCAAGCAAGGTTATGTCATCTGCTTATCAAAGTTTGTTATTAAGCCTTCCTACAATCCAACTTCTGATGATTTTCTCAGCATACAGATTAAGTATAATGAGCAGATGCAACCCTGATGCACACCTTTCTTGATTTTAAACCAAGCAATATTCCCTTGTTTTGTTCACGCAATTGCCTCATGATCCATGTACAGGTTCCACATGCACAATGAGGTCTTCTGGCATTCCAATTTTTCTCAAAGCCATCCATAGCTTATGATCCCCACAGTCAAATGCTTTGACATAGTCAATAAAACACAAGTAAACATCTTTCTGGTATTGTCTGCTCTGAGCCAAGATTCATCTGGTATCAGCTATGATATCTCTTACGCTAGGTATTCTTTTGAATTCACTTAAACCATTAACAGCTCCTTGTCAATGTACTGCTGCAATCATTTTTGGATGATCCTCAGCAACATTTTACTTGCATGTGACATTAATTATACTGTTTTATAATTTGAAGCATTCTGTTGGGTCACCTTTGGAATAGGTACAAATACGGATCTTATCCAGACAGTTTGCCAAGTAACACATTTCTTGGCATAGATGAATGAGTGCTTCCAGGACCTCATCAGCTTGTTGAAATAGTTCAATCGGTATACCATAAATTCCTGGGGCCTTGTTCTGGCTAATGCTTTTAGTGCAGCTTCGAATGGTCAAGAGAGAGAAGTCCCTGGATGAAGACATCGTGCTTGGTAGACAGGCACAGAAAAAGAAGAAGGCCTTCGGTAATATGAACTGACATAATGGTGTGAACAGTGGGCTCTAACAGAAGAACAGTTGTAGGTGTGGCACAGTGTTTTGCTCTGCTGTACAAAGGATCACTATCAGATGGAACAGACTCAACAATACCTAACAACAACAGCAACAACTACTCTAGGTCTTCGCATTTTATTTTGTATAAAAACAAGTTATTAGGAGTTCTCACATATTATTACAATCCATAGTTCCATTAGGTCAAGCATAATTGTACATTTGCTGTTTCTTACATCTCTTATCACAATCCATACATTCATCCAGTGTGCCAAGCACATTTGCACCTATGCTGCCATTTTCATCTTCAAAGCATTCTCTTCCCACTTGAGCCTGATATCCACTCCGCATTTCTTCCCCCGCCCCACCCGCCACCCACCCTGCACATTTTATTTTACTTTGTCTCGTTGAGCTGTTCTTTGCATTTTCTGTTCACCTCTTTAAAATTTCTTCCATTTGCTTTTGCTCCTCTATGATTAAGAGTGAGTTTCAGGGTCTTCTGACATCCACTTTGATCTTTTCTTTCCGTCTTAATGACAATGTTTTATTCACGATGAATGTTTTCAACATCCTCCCCACAGTTCATCAGGTCTTTTTTTATTAGTGTTCACTGCAAAATCTGTTCTTGAGATAGTCTCAAAATTTAGCAGGATAGCCTCAGTCCTTTTTTGGTTATCATCGGCTTGTTTTAATTTTCTTAAATGGATGATCTGTTCCACAGTCAGCTCCTTATTTTGTCTTGGCCACGAATATTGAACTTCTGCGTCATCTCTTCCTATGTACACTCCATTTCTGTAGATTCCACCTGGAGAAGTCACATGTATTGTATTACGGAAAAAAGATATGTGCGAAGAAGAGTTGTTGGTCTTACAAAATTCTATCATGTGACCTCCACCTTCATTTCTACCATGAAGACTATATTTACCGACCACAGTTACTTCATCTTTATTTCCAACACTTGCATCCCAATCACCAATAATTATCAATGCATCTTGACTGCATGTTTGATTAAGTTCAGATGGAAAATTTTGGTAGAATTCAATTTCTTCATCACTAGCTTTCATGGTTCACACATAAATTTGAATAATAGTTGTATTGATTGTATTTCCTTGAGGGAAGACAGATGTAATGCTACCAGACAGCATTATACTTCAAGTAAGATCTTGAAGTGTCCTCTGGACAATGAATGCAATGCCATTTCTCCTGATTTTATCATTCACAGCATAGGAAATCATGTGATTTGCTGATTCAAAATGGTGTCTATTCCAGCTCACCAACACCTAGGATACTGATCTTAACGTGCTCCATTTCATTTTTGACCACCTGGAATTTTCCTAGATTCATACTTTGTACCTTCCCCACAGCAAAAGAAGGTCTTGCAGTCTTTACCTCCCACAGGCTTTATGCTTCATTCATGTCACTGTGGTCAACTTCCCCTAGAGAAGCAAGCTCTTCCTCAGTAATGTTTTCAGTGCCTTCTGACCTGAGGTGCTCACCTGCTGGCACTGTCTCTGACAATGCAAAGCTCTGCCTTCAATTCTGACAAAGCTTAAATGCTTTGCATAAGTTTTGCATTAGTTAATTCCTCTGAAGTGGGCAGCTGGTTCTTTCCTGTAGAGTCTGTTCTTTGTCTGGAAGCTCTGATGAAACCTTTTCACTTTGGGTGGCCCTGCTGGCATTTGAGATACTGGTGACATACCTTCTAGCATCCCAGCAACACACAAGCCGCCACAAAAAGACAAACTGGTAGACATTAGATAATCCATGCAAAACTGTCCGGAGGAAACTAGAGCAAACTTTCCGTTGAAGGGCATATGCAAGACGGAACCCAGCAGGATTATGCCCTACACTCTTACTTCTTTCTCATAATTTATTTCAGCAGCCAAAAAAGTTACTCATTTTGTTTTTAAATTTTATTGGTGGCTCTTACACCTCTTATCACAGTTCATATATACATCCATTGTGTCAAGCACATCTGTACATATGTTGCCATCATCTTTTTCAAAACATTTTCTTTCTACTTGAGCTCTTGGTATCAGCTCCTTATTTATTTTCCCCCTCTCCCCAAGTCTTGCTCCCCCATGAACCCTTGGTAAATTATCTTTTTTTTCCATGTCTTTCAACCGCAGTCTCCCTTCACCCATTATTCTGTTGTCCGTACCCCTGGGAGGAGGCCATACATTGAACATTGTGATCGGTTCCCCATTACTCCCTCTCTCTCTTTCCTCACCCTCCTGGTATCACTACTCCCCTTATTGGTCCTGAGGGCTTTATCTGTCCTGGATTCCCTCTGTTGCGATCTCTTATCTGTACCAGTGTACATTTTCTGATGTAGCCAGATTTGTAAGGTAAAATTGGGGTCATGATGGGCGGTGGGAGGGGAGGGAAGAAGCATTCAAGAAGTAGAGAAAAGCTGTGTTTTTGTCTGTGCTATATTGCACCCTGACTGGCTTGTCTCTTCCTTGTGAGCCTTCTGTAAGGATGTCCAATTGACTACTGATAGGCTTTGGGTCTCCACTCTGCACTCCCCCTCATTTATATCAATATGATTTTTGTTTTGTTTGAGTCTTTGATGCCTGATGCCTGATCCCATCAACACCTCATGATCACACAGGATGGTGCATGTCTTCCATGTGGGCTTTGTTGCTTCTTAGCTAGATGGCCACTTGTTTATGTTCAAGCATTTAAGATCCCAAACACTATATCTCTTGATAGCCGAACACCATCAGCTTTCTTCAGTACATTTGCTTATACACCCATTTTGCCTTCGGTGATCGTGTCAGGGAAGGTAAGCATCACAGAGTGCCAGGTTAGTAGAATAAGGTGTTCTTCGGTCAAGGGAGTACTTGAGTGAAGGTCCAACATCCATCTGCTGCCATAATACTTTATAAATAAATATACGTACATAGATCTATTCCCCTGTCATTATATATAAGTTTATATATATTCCCCTGTCATTATATATATATGGCTGTATTTAGACCATTGTGGAAGGTTAAGTGAAACAGAATGAAACCCTAATTATCTAGCACTTCTGAAAAAACAAGGGTAGAAGAGCTAGACACAAAACAAAAACACACCAGAGCAAGCTAAGAGGGAGAGAGAGAGACAGAGTGGACCATATCCTGGCCCACAAGTCTTGAGGCCGACATTCCTGCTTGGATCAGCCACTGCACAGAGAGGACTGTAGGGCTGACCCCACCACTAGATATGACATCCCTTCACTGATCCACAGCAGTACGGAAGGACAGCACTGGAGACACAGTGCAGGAATTGTGCCTCATCTGACATTCCCCCCACGCCCCCTCTGTAGGGCAAAACACAAAGGGAGTACAACAGAGCGCAAGGGGAGAAAAGCAACCAGAGTCCCTGAGAAATCCTGGAAATAGACTTCAGAATCATTGGGCAGGGTTTGGCACCTCACCAGACCTCATGGGAAACATTCAAAAGGGTCAGCACACAGACTTGGAACTATTTATAGGCTTTTTTTGTGTGCCTCTGTCTATCTATGTAAGAAACAGGTTAAACAATCCCAAGGAAAAACAACAGGGTCAATGGTTCTGGAGGGACAGGGGAGAGGAGGAGGTAGGGAAAAGGGACGGGGAGCCAACAAACCCAGGGACAATGGAACAAGAAGACATCTAAAATCGATGGTGAAGAGGGCTTAGAATGCCTGGTGGGTTTGATCAAGTGCATTGTAGCCCAGAGGAATTACTGAGAGCCAAATGAAGGTTGACTATGATAGTGGGACAAGAGGAAAGTAAAAAGAAGTAGAGGAAAGAACTAGGAGGCAAAGGCATTTATAGAGGTATAAATATAGGCATGTACATATGTAAATATACTAATATATAACAATAGGGATATAGGTATATGTACATATATTTAAATGCTAAGAATTAAGGTAGCAGACAGACATTGGGTCTCTACTCAAGTCCTCCCTCAAAGCAAGAACACTTTGCTCTAACAACCTGGCATTCTGTGAAGCTCCCCTTCCCAACACGATCATTGAAGACAAAATGAGTCCATAAGCAAATGTGACAAAGGAAGCTGATGGTACCTAGCTATCAAAAGACACAGCGTCTGGGGTCTTAAAAGCTTGAAGTTAAACAAGTGGTTATCTAGCAGGGAAGCAACACAGTCACATGGAAGAAGCACACCAGCCTGTGTGATCACCTGATGTTGAAAGGAATAGCTATCAAGCATCAGAAGACCCAAAACAAACAATTATATTGATGTGAACGAAGGGGGTCAGAATGGAGACCCAAAATCTGTAGACAAATGGACATAATGAGGTATCACAGAAGGGTAACAAGGAAGGGACAAGTCAGTCAGGGTACAGTAAAGCACCAACGAAACACCAAACAATCCTCTAGTTCTTTAATGCTTCCTCCCCCCATACTATCATGATTCTAGTTCTACTTTACAAACCAGGCTAGACTATAGCACATACACTGGTACAGAAAAGAGCTCTCTACACATGGAATCCAGGACAGACAAACCCTTCAGGAACAGTAATAGGAGTAGCAATACTATGAGGACAGAGGGAAGGTGAAGGGAGAAAGGGGGAACCAATTACAATGATTGACATATAAAAACCGCCCCCCCAAAGGGACGAATAACAGAAATGTGGGTAAAGGGAAATAGTAAGCGGTACAAGACATGAAAATAATAATTTATAATTTATCAAGGTTTCAGGAGGGTTGGTGGGGAGGGATGAAGAAAGGGGGAGCTGATACCACGGGCTCAAGTAAAAAGAAACCGTTTTAAAAATGATGATGGCAACAGATGTACAGATGCGCCTGATACAACTGATGTACAGATAATTATAAGAGCGGTAAGAGCCCCCAATAAGTATTTTTAAGATCATTTTTTAGTCTTTCTAAGCAGAAATCATTTGAAGGGCAGAAACTATAGTTTAAAATATAAAGCACTTTTCTCATATACTTCTCTGAAATGATTTATATTCATTTTAAGCTTGTCTCTGAAATGTAAGCAGGAACTAGGTTTGTTTGCTATATTCCTATCTGCTACAGTGCCTAGCACAAGTGAAGCACAATTAATATTCGTTGAATAAATAAATGTGTCAAGATGTGGATATGATGAGTCAGAATAAATTGTTATTTACATGTAGAGGAATGCTTGAGTGGGATCAAGTTGATTGACAATTGTTTGTGTAATGAATACTTTAAAATTCTCTCTATAACTTTGAACTTGTGCAATTTTGGATAGTGAACATTTGGATACAAGAGATTGATACTCTGCAGTTATCACATTAGACATCACACTTTCTATAAATCTTCCAAATGCTACCTGGCACTCTCACACCCTGCCCGCAGTCCATCTTATCTACACCCTAGAACACTCTTCTGACCTATTTTGGAGCACTTACAATGTAACAAATTTGCTTATTTGCATTCTCTTTTACTTTGGTCTGAGATCTTTGAGAGAAGGGTCCATGTATCAATCATCACGGTCACCTTGTTGCCTACCACCAAGTCTTTAGACACAGAGGCAGCCAGAAACATGTTCAGTACACTTCCTTTATGGACATATCTAGAATCTAAAAGCATTTACAAAATTAATATATTTTAATGGGTATGGAAAAGGGAAGTAAAAATATACTTAGCACATTTTTCTTTTTCATAAATTCAGGTCTCTTATTTTGGACCCAAGAATGTTAGCAGAATGGGGGCTTCAATTTCATGGGGGGCTCATGTTGTATGCATGTATCCAAGTTAATATTTCTGAGGAAAGAAATTTACAGTTCTCATCATAGATGAGGAGGGGTACATGAGTCCCCAAAAGGATAAGAGCTCAACTGTCTTTCCCATTTTAATAAGAGGTAGAACCAGAGCCAGACTTTGGGGGGTTTACTCTAGTAGAAAGCTTTCTATTAATACTTTTAACAGGTACGGCTAAAAGGCACCTCAAAGCAGTAAACATTACACATCCTAAATATTTTGAGTAAAAGACAAAGGTGGCTGTCGGTGAAGAACCTTGGTCTATTTGAGGCATGTTGGCGAGGAAAGGTGGAGCTCAGCTGAGTCATGGTTTATAAATCCTACCCGCTCAGTTTGCAGCAGACAAGATGGGGTTAACCATTCCATTACCAGCCAAAAGAGAAAGCAACTCATTAAGTAAATTATCCACCACAGGAACGGATATAGTAAGAATTATTTCTGTGAGCCACGCTTGACATGTAGAACTGCTCTTGTTCTATTAGCTGTGTTTGGTAATGATGCTTCTTGTCTGGGAATTGGAGACTATTATTAGCGCAGAGTAAGCCAACCTTTGAGTTGTGTGACACACTCGACATTAAGAAGATTTCACGTTAAATTTTATGCTGGGAATTGTTGATCTGACTTAGAGTTCAATCTGTTTCTATTATACACTCAAAATTAATTAACTATGTGTAACTATGAATACACAAATTGCTACCAGTAATCATTTGAGGGGCAACTTTTAGCGAACATCCTCCTCCTACATCCTCAATATATCAAGTAAGAAGAAACTGTTTTCCTCGCTAATGACTCTGGTAACAGCATAATCTTGGTGTAAAATCTTGTCTCCAAATTAAATGTTTCTTCTGAAGTGAAAACGAGCTTCTTCTGCGGTCAAAACAAAATCTTACTGACATTCTCTGCTGTAATCCGTACTACAGGAAGTTGTTAGTGGGATTTAGTATTACTTTCTTCTCTGCGCCCATGAATTTATATTTTATAAATTTTCATTTATTTTATATTTTCATTTATCTTCTGAAACAAGCTTTTATTTTATTGGCCTTATTTTATTTATTTTTTATCTTGAGCTAGACCACCTTCATGATTTAAAGTAAGTTTAACTTTGCTTGTTTTTTTTTTAAGTTTAGTTGTGTTTTATGAAATAGATGACTGTTATGGTCTTTGTTTTCTGCTATCCTTCAGCTGATCTGATTTATGCCTACTGAAGGTGTATTTTATTTAAGTATTTCTTACCAGGATTATAGCTTCAGTTGTTTCTACACTTAGATTATTTGGTGAATCAATTCACTCATTAGACCTCCAAGAAAGAACGCATAGAGGGTCAAAAAGAACCAGCCCAAACTCTTTCTGCATACATATGACTATTTTTCTTCTATCCTCAACAACACAGCGGATAATAAGCCCCACTGATCTAAACTAAGAAAGCAAGGGATTAGTCAGACTATTAACTCACTTCCAACTAGAACCAACTATTTAAGATCGAAAGGGCGGTGTTTAGCCCAGAACTAAGCTCAGAGGGCTTGGGAGGAAGGAGGAATGGATACAAAAACCAAAAAGTGTATGTATTGTTGACTATACAACTGATGCTCTGTTCTGGAAACCTTCACCTAATTCAAAAGGACAAGTTAAAAAGAAAAAATAATCAGCAAATATTACAAGTTACTTGGGATGACATTAGAAACAGAGTAGCTAGATGTAGACATTATTTAACACTGCCTGACTCTACATTGGCTCTTCAACTTCTAACACACTAGGACTCTGCTACAGCCTTTCCATATTTAAAATCTAATACTCATTGGACTGATAGCTTTTAGTCACTACAAGCAAGACGCCATATGGATATATTCTGTACTACTCAATCCTGCTTCTTTGCATCTTAAAATATACAACCACACCTTCGGCCTTAAAATATAAAACCACACCCACTGCCTTGCAGACAGTGCCAACTCACAGAGAACCTATAAGACAGAGTCAATCTACCCACAGAGTTCCCAAGACTGCAAATCTTCATGGAAGCAGACTGCCACATCTTCCTCCTATGGAGCAAAGCAGTTGGTGGGCTTGAACAGCCAACCTTTTAGTTAGTAGTCAAGTATTTTTACCACTGGCCACCAGGTCTCTTCCATCAGCATTACCTGCCCTGAAATTGTGTAGAGGTTAACTGTCGATTTTAGAATGTGAGTCATGTATAAAAGTGTTCACATTTGAGAAAATGTCCCTTGAATGTGAAATAATTATAAGGTTGGATGTCTCAAGGTTGGGTATCTCATTGAGTCAATTCTGACTTGGAGAAAACCTATAGGTCAGGTTAGAACTGCCTCCTGAGACATTCCATGAGTGTCCCCTTTCATGGGAGTGAAATCCCAGTCTTTCTCCTGTGGAGCGGCTGATTGTTTCAAGCTGTTCATCTTTCATTGGCAGCCCAACATGTAGGTCAGGCACACCTTAATCCTCAAAGTAACACCATTGCTAGTCGACATTTTAAGTAGCTCTCATTCAACAGATTTACTCAATACAATGCATCCTTTGATCTCTCGACTAATGCTTCCTTCCAGAAGCATAGACTATAGATCCAAATAAATTCTTGACAACTTCAAACTTTTCTCCATTTATCACAATGTATCTATTGGTGTAGTTGTAAATATTTTTGTTTTCTTTACATTGATTTGTAACCCATAATGAAGGCTGTAATCCTTGATCTTCAGTCAATGCTTCATGTCCCCCTCACTTTCAGCAAGGTGGAGTGTGTCACATGCATGCCACAAGCTTCATAATTCAGCTTCTATGATTATTTGCTCAGCATACGGACTGAAAAGTATGTTGAGAAGACAAACCTGAAGTACACTTCTCCTGGTTTTAAAACATGGAGCAACTCCTGTTCCAATTGCTCTGTGTGAGCAGAATGAAGTGTTCTTGAATTCCCATTCATCTCAAGGCTATCTGTGGTTTGTTGTGATTCACACAAGCAAACGCCTTTTTCTAGTCAATGAAACACGAGTAAACATCTTTCTGATATTCTCTGCTGGATTCAGCCAAAATTCATCTGACATCAGGAATGATACCCCTTGTTCCATGTCCTCTTCTTCTAAGATAAGCGCGAGCCTCTGTCAGTTCTCTGCCAGTGTACTACTACAACCATTGTCGGATGATTGGTGGCAACATTTTACTTGCATATGTTTATCAATGGGTTTATTCTGTAATTTGAGCATTGCATTGGGCAACTTTTCTTTGGAATGGGTACAAATATGATCTCTTCCAGCCAGGTGGCCAACTTTCAAATTTTAGGCTTTCAAATTTCTTGGCATAGAGCAGTTTGTGCTTCCACTGTATCATCAGCTTGCTGAAATATCTCAATTGGTATCCTGTCATTTCCTGGAGCCTTGTTTCTGACTAATGCTTTCAATGCAGCATAGAAGTCAACAATGTGAAGACAACTAACCAAGTATAAAAAAGGTGGAGAAAGGACACAAAATATTAGCATATCCATATTACCAAAGAAGATGTAAAAGATGAAAAGATTCTCAATATCATTAATTACTGGAGAAATGCAAATCCAAACCTAATGAGACACCACTTGTCGCACAGATGGCTATAAAAAAAGTTTTCAAAAAGACAGTATCAGATTTCACAATCCTTTTTTAATGGAATTAAATCACTGAATTGTATAATATATGAATGAAATGCCAATAAGACTGATTTTTTAAAAAGTATGATAAATAAATGGAGATCTATGTGTCTATATTTATAGGTTAAGTATTAAGGTGGCAAAAGGACCTTGGGCCTCTACTCAAACACTCCCTCAATGCATGAATACTTTCTTTTATTAAATTGGAACTCTATGATGCTCACTCTCCCGACACAACTGCTGGAGTCAAAGTGGGTGAACAAGTAAATGTGGTGAAGAAAGCTGATGGTGCCCGGCTATCAAAAGAAATAGTGACTGGGGTCTTAAAGGCTTGAAGATAAACAAGCGGCCATCTAGCTCAGAAGCAACAAAGTCCACATGGAAGAACACACCAGCCTGTGTGATCGAGTGGTCCCAAAGGGATCAGTTATCAGGCATCAAAGAACAAAAAATCATATCATTGACTGCACACCTCCATGATAGGATCGCTGAAGACAAATGGGTGCATAAGCAAATGTGGTGAAGAAAGCTCATGGTGCCCAGCTATCAAAAGAGATAGTATCTGGGGTCTTAAAGGATTGAAGGTGAACAAGCGGCCATCTAGCTCAGAAGCAAAAAAGCCCACATGGAAGAAGCACACCGGCCAGTGCGATCACGAGGTACCAAAGGGACCAGGTATAAGGCATCATGCAAAAAAAAAAAAAGATATATGTGTGTATATGTATATATATGTATATATGTATGTGTGTATATATATATATATGTATGTATACCATATTGAATGAAGGGGGAATTGCAGAGTGGAGACCCAAGGCCCAAGTGTCGGCCAATGGAGATCCCCTCTTAGAGGGGTTTAGGAGAGGAGATGGGTCAGTCAGGGTGCGAGGTAGTACCGATGAAGAACACAGCTTTCCCCCAGATCCTGGATGCTTCCTCCCCCCAACTACCATGATCCGAATTCTACCTTGCAGGGCTGGATAGGGCAGAGGTTGTACACTGGTACATATGAGGGCTGGAGACACAGGGAATCCAGGGTGGATGATACCTTCAGGACCAAGGGTGTGAGGGGCGATGCTGGGAGAGTGGAGAGTGAGTGGGTTGGAAAGGGGGGAACTGATTACAAGGATCCACATGTGACCTCCTCCCTGGGAGATGGACGGCAGAGAAGGGGGGGAAGGGAGACTCCAGATAGGGCAAGATAGGACAAAATAACAATGTATAAATTACCAAGGGCACATGAGGGAGTGGGGAGCGGGGAGGGAGGGGGGAAAAAAAGAGGACCTGATGCAAAGGGCTTAAGTGGAGAGCAAATGCTTTGAGAATGATTGGGGCAGGGAATGTATGGATGTGCTTTATACAATTGATGTATGTATATGTATGGACTGTGATAAGAGTTGTATGAGCCCCTAATAAATTGTTTAAAAAATAAAATAAAATAAAATTTAGAAAAAAAAGAAAAGACTGATTTTTTATTAAAAATATGATAAATAAGTGGAGAAACTACAGCCTCATCTATTTCTAGTGGAAATGTAAAACAGGATAGGCACTTTGGAAAACAGGTTGTAAATTTCTTGATTTTTTTAAACATAAATTTACGAGGTATAAACAAATCAACTTTTAGGTAAATACTCAACAGAACTAAGAACCTATTTTCATACAAAGAAATAATAGCTAAAAATTGGGAACAACTCAAATTACATCAGCTGGAGAAGGAATAAAGGAAACATTGGCTGTGATATAGAAATATAACTATCATTACACATATTTTTAGTTAAGTATTTCTAAATGACCCCTTTATAAATTTAAAATAGCTTTATGTCTAGCCCAAGCTCAAATTCTAAATATGAGTCTAGTTATATATATCTGTAGCCACTTAAAATGCTTACAGCAATTTTCCCACAGAAAAATGCTTTTTTAATGGGAACTTTGTACACAATTCACTTCTAACTCTAATTAGACTTATCAGGGGAAAACACCATTGACTAAGTGATATAACTAATAATAACTAAACAAAATGTTAATATACCCTAAGTGTTGGAATACTGCTACATCTAAAAAAGTTTAATAACCACCATTAATAAAAAACTAGAAATACATAATCTTGGTCTTTATTCACAAATTAGCATTTTTCTCTACTTATAAAAACAAAAGTTCCTGCTCATAGAAACAATAGCAATATCTTCAAACTTTTATTCATGCAAGTATCATTGAATAGCAATTACATCTATACTTTGCTTGGATATATAAATAAAAATCATCATTTTTATAACTGAAGTAATGAAAGTCTTGAGTATTGAGCAGATAACACATAAAGTCAGTTCTCATTTATGAGTTGTAATTTAATGTGGTTATTATATCTACTGTTAATGTATAACACAGCATCTTATAGCTAAGCACTACATTTTAATCCAATAATAGTAGCTATAATCTTCTGAAATGTTCTTAATGAATCAAAGCTATAATGTGTTCACTGAATGTTTGAATTAGCACTTCACGAGATCTACATCTATTACAACTTTCTGCAGGAGGACAAAGAGAGACAAGAAACCTTTTAAGGAGTTTTTTTAAAAAAGGAGAGAGAGAATCATTATAAGAGAATTCCATTTCTTTGCTCTGTGGAACAAGGACTGCCTGTGGTCGCCTTCATCTACTGAAGAGATGTGTGGTAACATTCCAAATAAGTCACCAAGGGACCAGACTGACAATTTCCAATTCATTGCAGAAGGAGAAAGAGGAAACCCAAAAAGCCTCAAGAGCTTTTTATACATTTTATGATGTAGGGTGAGGAATAAGAATAAGCTGTGAGCTGAGTTAACAGAAAAAAAAATTTCAATTCTTTACTGAACAAAGACATGATCCATAACTTACAATAGTCAATATAGCCCATACATGTGTTGAACAAAAAATTCTTTAAGGCTAAAATAATAGCCTTATTTATATTGTAATTCCTTTTCATCACTGTCTAATGGTTACGCTGTGGAGGTTTATAGGTGAGCTTCACAAACAGTTGTTAGGCATCTCCTCTGTGGTCAGCACTCTACCAAGAGAGTGCCAAGATGCACCACATACTTCCACAGCAGAGAGATCTTGAAACAGAATGATGTGCAAATGCTTAATATAGAGACAGAAGTAATTTAGAGGACTCAGCAAAATGTTTACAAAGAAAATGATACTTCAGAAGGAATCCGAGGAAGAAGATCACCAGAGCACAAAACAAGAGGGGCAACGCAAGCAGAGAAAAGTCTACATAACAAAGGTGGAGAATGGTGATGTGTTTCGTGGTGACGCACAGCACGTTTGGAAAGCGTGAGCAGAGACAGGAGAAAGGCTGAGTGATGTCTGAGGCTGGACAAGTGGGGAGGGACCATAGCTTCAAGCGATGTGCGACTTTGGACGATGACCTCAAGAAAAGCGCGCTGCACATAGGGATGAAGTGCCAAGAAAACGGTGAAAAAAGCAGGTCTTCCGTTGGACTTTGCAAGATGAAGACATTTGCCAATACTTCTCAATCCACAGAGCACTTAGCAAACATTGGCTAAGGTTAAGGATGTCTTTGAATCCCATGAAGGAAAAAAGACTTAAATTGAATGCACTCTTGCAGCCAACGAGAGAAAACCACGTAGTGACAATGACAACAAAACAAAACATGCCAAAGGCGAAAACGCAACTACACTACTCTAAGCTACCCCAAAACGTCCACTGCCTTTAGAGTTAATGGAAGCGCACTCCACTGAAGGCCTGCTCTGTCTAGAGCCGGACACGGTCCCATCGGGTAGTGACTGCCTTTCGTGGGTATTTAAAGTTAAATTAACCAAAATTTAAAATTCAATTACTTAGCTGTGCAAGCCATATTCCAAGTGCTCAAAAAACACATGAACATGATGGCTACTCTACTGGGCAGCAGAATTATAGAACATACCTGTCCCTTCAGACAATCTACTGGTCACTGCTGTCCCAAAGTCACAATTAAAGGAGAAAGAGAAAAAACAGGCTTAAGGACAAAAAGCCTTTACTAATTTCCTTGGACTCGTCAGATCCATTATCATTAAACTAGCAGCGCACATTGTATTCAATATGTATGTCATTAAATTTTGTTATAAAAGAAGAAGGTAGCAGGACAGTTCCACGGTGGGTAAAAGCAAAAGATACTGGCCCTAACTCCACCAATAAGTTCCCCAACTGAAGCTTTCCATTAGAGAACTCTAAAAGTAACTAATGTAGAATTACTATTGAGACTGTCAAGATGGCTACATCAAATTGTTTAGGGGGGAAAAAAGGCATAAAAATACAACAGATGTCTTCTAAAATAGTAAAAAGAAAAATGAATGACATTTTACATCTTAAAAGTGAAGCTTATGATTTAAAGAAAGCCTATGGAAAACAAATCTATAAAAAGAATTACCTCAATTTATTCAGGTAGCATATCAGAATTGGACTAATCTTCTTTTTAAAATGCCAGCTCTGTGCTGTTGAAATAGTCATTGAAATATTATGTAAATCCTCTGGGGCAACCACTGGCTAACAGAGGCAGATCTGTGGGCCTATACTCTTTCTCTCCAAGGCCTATTATCCTGAAATACGTACATATTTAATTGTCAGAGATATACATTATTCATGAAATCTCAATGAGGAAAGGGAATAAGACACAAATCTAACAGAAAATTGGGAACAGAACTGAATGGATAAAAGAGAGTTTTGCATTGTGACCCTATTTTATTTGTAATCAGAAAAATACAAATCAAAATAATCAGAAATCACAAAACACTTAGAAGAATGGTAATATTCAGAGAAATGATAATACCAAGTTACTGAATATTATTAAAAGCACAAATCAGCACACTCATTTTAGAAAATCATCTGGCATTATCTACTAAACTTGAACATATACAAATCCTAAATTGAAACGTCAGTGCTAATTATATGTCAGAGATATGTGTGCATGTGGGCATCAAAGGCAGGTATTGATAGCATTCTATTTTTAGTACCTAAAAATCTAAACAATTCAATGTCAATCGTTATTAGTATGGACATAATACAGCATTAAAAGAAGAATAAATTTTAAGATCTCACAAAACTAATGCTTATCTTAACTAGGTCTACTAGAATAAAAACCGGTAAAATTAAACTATTATTACTAGAGATGCTAACATAATCAGCTTAGATGTGTAAAATGGGAGATACAAAAACACAATGACGTGATAAGCAGCCTTAGTTGAGTCAATGGCCATCTCCATGAGAAGAGAGGACGGCTGGGAATGAAACTGGGTGAACTGCCAAAGGCTGGCCAATGCACTATTCCTTGGCCGATAGCTATACGGGTATTCTCTTTGGGATAATTTAACAAGCTGAACATAGTTAGTTTGTGTTCTTTTACACATGAAAAGTTGAGAAAAAAGAAAGAAAGGAACGGAAAATGGAGGATTGAAAAGGAAAGCAGTCTCCATAAACAGACAACGCAACCCCCTCTCTGACGTAAGGGAGACACGAGCCGGCTGCACTCCTGTCACACGCACCGTAGGTCTTCCCCTCTCCCTCCTCACCACTCACCTCCGGCAGGGCTTTCCTGACTACTGGTGCCGCGCTGATATTTCTGTCTCCTTCGGCATGAATCTGGAAATTCACTCTTTGGTAAAGAATCTGAAACAAGAATGAGGCTTAGTACGTCTTGGCTGCGAAGGAGTTGTGCTTTCAAATGTGCCTCTCTTCAGGCTGACAGCTTGAAGTTCAGAAGATCCTTCGTAAGGAAGGAGATTGCTGCATCGGAATGAACAATTGCTGTACAAGGCTGACTTCGGCTTCACGAAGACATAACAGTTTCAGAAGTGGAAATAAACTGCGAAAGGTCTGCTGTTCAGAGGAATGAGCATTTGTTGCTAAAAGGCTGACTTCAGGACTTCTGTCAGTGGCTTCACAAAGACATAACAGTTTCAGAAGTGAGAATAAACCGTGAAAGGTCTTCTATACAGAGTAATAAATGACTACTATGATGAAAATGCAAATTCAAAAACCCATGCATTTATCTTGGCAGTGTTTCTCAGCAAGGGCATCAACAGTACACTCTCCAATCCTGTGCACTTCAGGAAATTTAGAATTCATGTAACCAAACCTTCCCTCCATATCCAAATGACTCCCTAAAGTAAAACCATAGATAGATAGATGAATGATAGATGATAGATAGATAGCTAGATAGATAGATAGATAGATAGATAGATAGAGATTTCACATGATGATTTCGTTTATGTTCTGTCTTGTCAGCACTAAAGTCTCTATTATACTCAGTAATTTACTTCCTGATATCGCTTTTCAGTTTCCTCTGACTTGCATTCAATCCTGCTTTCTCTATAAATAGTACCCAACAAATAATACTATATCCTGATGTCATCAAAGTCTTTTCACATGTGCTAGACAATTTTTTCCAAAATTGAAATCCTTACATTATAGTACATATACACACAAACACATATGTCCATGTATCTTGGATCTACCTGCCCAGGAAAATACAAGTCAGAACTTATTTTATTGAGAAGACTCACTTCCGTTTGCAGAGAGCTGCTAGCTGCCAAAAGACCTTCAATGCTGGTCGGAGGGCAATGTGTCAGAGCAAAGGCCATGAGCTCCTGACGAGTAAGCACATCCTGGTAGCCTTCGGACTGTCCTAACTGGCTACAAACATCCCAACTTTTAGAAAAACCTGTGAAAAAAATGGCAAGATGAAACACTAATTTCCAGAGGAAGATCCACAGATTTAAGATGAGAAATGCAATGGATTAATCTTTGCATCTTGGGCTACCAAAGCAAAACCTTAGTCTCTAGTTGACACACATCATACCAACAGAAAACCACATGAATCTTAGGATAGAAAGGAAAGATTAGGTTGGTTCATTACCCAGAATGTTAAGTGCTACTCTACGCAAGTCTTTCCAGATAGTTTGTTAAATTTCAGACCCACACTGACTACAAATATTCTATGGTGTTTTAATACTGAATAAAAGCTTCTACTGAATTATGAAGCCTGCACTCTAGCCCGATCCTGCTACATAGCACTACTGTGACTTTAAGAAAGGCATAATCATCATGTGCGACTCACTAATGCCTAGGAAGAATAACACTGTCATGCTCATTAAATAAGGATTAAATAACATTTGTGTTTAAATCACTTTTAAAACTAAAAAATGCTAGAGATCAATTACTGTCAAAATCTACATGGAATAACTCAGTTTATAGGAGATGGGCAGAGCTCAGGGGCAGGTGCCAGAACGAGAAGAGCAGCCCGGATTGCTTTTCCTGCACAATGCTACACTCAGAACTCTTACAGCGGAGCTCCAGAAGAAACCAGTCTTCCTTTTTCCACCTAAAAGGAAAGCCTCGTGGCAGAAAATACTTCATCAAGTATATAATGTAAGAATTAACCCAGGAATTACACTTACAGGAACAGCATTTGTACAGGGCTAGGCAATATACAAATAAATAATTCTGGATCAAGCGCCCTCGTGTAATATGGCAAAATCAGCTAGTTAATATTATAGAACACAGATCTTCTATGAAAGCATTTTCAAATTCTGGAGTTAGGAAGATGGATGTTTTTATTTTTCCCGCTTCTGTCATGCAGGGAAGCACGGAGTTTTGACGCCCTCGCTGGCATAGTGCAGACAGCGAGGGGCAGGATACTGTGCTGTCCTACCCTCCAGCACATTCACAGAAGGAGCCCCTCGAAAAAGGCCTGCCGAAGAAAAAATGACTCATATCATAACCCTCCATCTTCTACAGAACCCTGAATTTAAACAGCGAAATGGAAAATTTTAAGTTTCTTTAATACCTACTTGCTCAACATTAGTTTGAAAACTGTTATATTACCTAGTGGAAAAGTTAAAGAACAGAAATAATTGAATATACAGTCATAAAATGTAAATACATAGTTTTTTTCTTGTATAGAGCAAATACATGAAATGGCATTACATATTTCACATAAAAACATTCTTAAAATTGTCAGCATGGTGTCAAAAAGGAATAAGGAAGACAACAAAGTGTCAGATAGACCACAGCCCCTAAACTGAATAAAGTGTTTATATTAAATATAAGCATAGGGCATACCGACATCAGTTGCTCATCAAATTTTTTCTCCTGCCATATAAATTAAATGTGGCTGGTTTACCAATCAGGCCAACGGATTTCAAAACAGAGCGATTCCAGTATGCATCACATAAATAAGGGCCTGAGGAAAGTGTTAAAAAGTAGTCTACTTCACCTGTAGCCATCAGCTCCTGACAATGCATATTGGCTGCTTTGTAGTCGTTGAAACGAAGTGCTTGCTCTACTAAAAGAATTAGAACCTGTCCTCGTCTTTCTTCTGAGTCCTCACCTGTAAACACATGCAAATGGTTTAATAATCATGGTGACATAAATTCATGAAAGAATTAATCTTCCAAGTTAATTCAAAACTGAAACAGACTGGACTTGAACTGTTTCAATCTTTCCCCCCCCCTTTCCTGTTTCAATCTTATAATCATCCGACATAAGGGTTTCCAAGGCTGTAAATTTTTATGGGAGCAGATAGCCTAATCTTTCTCCCACAGAGCAGCTGGTGGATTTGAACCACTGACCTGTGATTAAGCAGCTGACCACTTATACAACAGGGTGTCACGGCTCCCATCTATTGAGATGAAAGTCCCCTATGAGAACATTGATTGATATCAATTTCTAATTAAAACAATGCTCATCAAATCAGAAATTCAAGATTAGTCTGCCAACCTACAGGGAGCGCTGGTGGCATAGTGGTTACATGTTGGGCTCCTAACTGCAAGAGAAGCAGCTTCAAACCACCAGCCACTCTATGGGAGAGGCATGGGGCTTTCTACTTCTATAGAGATAGTCTCTGAAACTCGCAGGGGCAGTTCTACTCTGTTCTACAGGGTCACTATGAGTTTGCATAGACTCCAGAGTAGTGGGTTTGGTGGGTTTGTTTGTTTGCCAGCCTAAAGAGGAATCTTGGTATTACTGAGATTAACACCAAGCCAAATCCACTGCCATGGAGTTGATGCTGACCATACAATCTACAGGGTAGGTTATCACTGCCCGGTGGGCTTCCGAAACTATAAATCTTTACAAGAATGGAAGGTCTCGATTTTCTCCTTATTAAAGGAAAGGAGAGGAAATAAATCCATGCATACAAAAGAAAGCATGGAATAAAGACCTCAAACACCTGAACAACAGACTAAGTGACTGGGTGAAAATAGTGAAGCAACATTTCTCATTTTATTAATTCAACTAGGATGTGCAATCTCTAATATAAGAGTTGTCCTGAGCACCATGGATCTGAACGATTCAGATTTGTGCTTAGCCAGATTGGCAATGAAAAAATATATTTTCATTTATCTACACTAAGCCTTATACAAATTCACCTTTGTAAACAGACCCACTACGACATTATGATGTCTTCTAACAAATTGCCTCCCCCTTTTATACTCTTGAAATGTGAACAGAATAAAAAGAAGTGCAGTAGCAACAACTGAAGGACGCATTTTCTTACTTTAAGTTCCTTATTATAAATGAACACACATTTATCTTGGGTGTGTCCAATTAAAACATTCACTGATGGACAGTACACTGTTTCCTTTCCTATATCCTTAATAAACCTATTTGCATGCTAACGTACTCGATGGTAAATAAATCGATCAAATCTCCTAAAAGTAACTCAGAGAAGTTTCATTTCTAAGAGTTTGGTAATTGAGATAGTTTGGCAGTGTTCTCTTTACACTCTGCCCCTTGCCAGGTTTTTGTGTGACCACAAATAGACAATCCACGACAATGAAAGAGGTGAAGAAAATCTTAAACCCAAAATAAAGTGAATATAAATTTATACTTTCACTGATTGTACACATATCTTATTTACCACAGGACATGTATAGATTCTACAAACATACACCAAAATTCAGCTAATGTAACATAAAGATCTTATTTTTCCAAAAAGACACGTAAGAGGCCACCGCTTAGCTGTTGTTCAAACTTGGACATCTCCACACGCTCGTCAGATGAAATACATGATTTGGATACCAGTTGACATGTTGCTTTGGGTTTAAATCTATTAATAACAATTAATTGTCATTATCTTTGTTATAGTCTACCTCTTCCACCAGAATTTAGGCTCTTTGAGGGCAGTCCAATTCATTGCTGACTTCTCAATACCAAGTGCACCCAGCCACGCACATAAGAACACTCACTGCCACCAAGTCAACCCCACTAACAGCAATCCGAGAGGACAGGGTGCAATTGCTTCCGTGTGTTTTCAAGGCTGTAGCTCTTTATGGGAATTGTGGGCTCCATCTTTTTCCTACAGACCTACTGGCGTTTTTTGACCCAATGACCTTGTGGTTAACAGCCCAAGTGGAACTCATTGCACCAGGACTCCTTGTACAATTCATAAGGCCTCAAAAATGTTTCCTCAATGAAGCAGGTATATAATCAATAAAGAATGTAATTGTCAATTAGGAATCATTCAAAGTTACAATATAAGTACAATTTAAATTTTTAAGCAAAAAAGAGAAAAGTAAAAATATTTTGATTTTAATAAAGTAATAAAACCTTGCAATTGTTTTCAGTATTTTCTTTAAAAGGGTTAAGTTGCAGTGTGGAGGAAAAGGCTTAGTTAAGACTAGAGAGAAAAATAAACATCACAGAAAATGTTCAATTAAGTGTCTATAACATGTCCCCATCAATCTTCTTTCTAAATTTCAAAATTTTAGATGAAATACAAAGCAATTACTGGTTTGATTAAGTCTGAAGAAGTCCTAATGCAAAGAAATGGTATAATATTTTTAAAAATACTTGATATTTTAGGAACAGACATGTGAGAAGAAATGAAATAATCATAAATGCTTTCCAAGAATAAATGCACATGCCAAATTAATATGAAACTTATCTCCAACACAACATTCTTGAAATGTTTGCATTCATTCAGAATATACTAAAACAATAGGAAACGGTCTGGATGTAATTTTCTTTTTTTCTTTTAATGTGGCGACTGAAAGAGACTAACAGTCCTCAGTTATTCCATATTAAATGCTAACTTGAGAGAGTAAATTATTGCAGATGCAAGTTAGTTTAAAATGTAACAGCTTATCATTTGATCTCCCTTTTGATCAATTTTGAATTTGTTCTGGCTTATAATATGTCCTTCTTTCTTTCTGATTGATGTTTTACGTTGCTTTTGCTTCCTCCTTAATGTCGGCCTGCATACGGCACGCGGGATGGGGAAATCTATAGCGTCGGTAAGTGGCTCCACGGTTCCTGTGGGCATGGCGGGGATGGACCGCTAACAACAGAACTCCCCGAGCGAGACAGTGCTCCCAAACGCATGATGGTGAGCCTGCGCTTCTCTTCTACATGCGACTGAACTATTGAGTTCAATGACATGTGAACTATATGCCAATAAAAGTTTTTAATTCTTTAACGCTAACCCATGTGTAGCTGTGAAGGTATTTTACAAATGCAATTAAAGTCCTTAATCAGCTGCCAGGTAAGAGAGTGTATCCTGGTAATCTGTGTAGGGCTGACTGACTCAGACGGAGCCCTTAGAAACCAGGGCTAAAGTATCAGAGAAATTCCATAGAGCTCCATCTAGCTCCTCATCTTCCCTTGAGAGCAAGAGGGAATAAGCTATAAATTTCAGATTTGCTAAGTCACCCATTACCAATTTTCAGAATAGCGATCTCATACAATATCTGAACTTTTGTGACTGACTTATTTCAGCAGCATACTGTCCTCCGAGTCCATCATGTGAGATGGTTCACCCTTTGTTGTTACTCTTTACAGTGGGGGAGCATTCCACGGTGTGTGGCCCATCATTCCTTATCCATCCATCCACTGATGGGGCCTCGGGTGGTTTCCATCATGTTACGATTGGGATTATGCTGGGACGAGCACAGCTGTGTACTTGTCTATTCATGACCTAGGGTTGATTTCGCTAGGATATATACCTGGCAATGAGCTTGCTGGATCATATGCTCTATCGCTATATAAAGGAAGCACCATATTGTTTTCCATGGCGGTTGTACCATATTACAATCCCACCAGTCATGTTCTGGAGAATTCCAATCTTCTCACACATTCTCCAGGGTGAGATAATAGTTCACTGTTGTTTTGACTTTTATTTCTCTACTGGCTAATGATAAGAATCTTCTCCTGCATTTATTTAAACATATTTTGGAGGATCATAGTATAATCCACAAGGGCATCCCTGAGTTATTTACTTCAAGAGCCTCCCCAAAATATATTCTCACGATGCCCTTCCCCAACAATGAGTAGTTTTAGAGTTTAAAATATGCTTTCCAAAGAATATTCTTTGCATTGGGTTATTTCAGTCAGGCTTATGAAGCTCTATTTCCCACAGGCAGAAACTCGAGCGAAGGGGGTTTCTTCCTCTGACTTCTTCTCGGACTTTGTGTTCTTCCACTCATCCACAATGCTGCATCATGAATGACCGGTCCCAACATTCCATACTGTCACCTTACACAATCTACCTCAAACCCAGAGATAGAGATCTGAATGCTGTGTTCAGACAGACTAGAAAACAGGAAATGTATTAAAAAATGTTAAAATGTAGAGACCTTAAGAGTTCTATATTTTAAAATTTAAAACATTAATGTATCTAGTATATAAATATAATCTTAACAACTTTAAATATACCCATAAATCTTTTATGATTTTAGTCTAGAATATGGAGCTAAGGTATTAACTCCAATCTAGTACTTGTTGAACAAATGGCCAACAACTGTTCTTATAGAGATTTGCTTAGTCAAAAAGTACAAAAATATTACATTGTTAAATAGCTGAGGTGCAGTACAGTGGGGGCGGGGGCTAGGCACTGAAAGAGTATTTTATCACAGACATTGTGTGGTTAAGGAAACATAAAATAGATTTTCCTTAAAAGCCATGGTCTACTATGCAAGACAGATATTAACTTCTCTGATCCTCAACTTCCTCATAAAATAGAATGAATACTATCATCATAGCCATTCATGAAATGATTAAATAATTAACTTGAAAGTGAAAAAAGTCGTATACACAAAGCATTCTAACCAATTGCTCAAGTTCAAATCAAAGAGAAGTTAGGCAAGTGCGAGCTGCTCAGGCTGGCTCCTTTCCCCTATGTCCGCTTTCTACTATAAATGGAAGGAGCCCTGCGGCTCCACGGCTGCTCTCTGGACACACTGCACACAGTCAGAGTTCACACAGGAGACGTGAAGAAGGGCAAAGAAAACTGCAGTTCCTCCTTCAAAGGGCTTACCTGCTACCCTCAGCAACTCAGCAAGGCCCAGAAGTTTGGCTGACTGTTTGTAGCATGTTGGGGACTGGGCAATACACTCTTTGATGAGGCCAATTCGATCAGAGAACAGTCGCACTACAAAAGGGAAACATATTATAGGCATGTAACTTTTAACCAAGGACATCATATGAGAATCTTCCTAATTTATGGCACCAAACAAAATGAATAGTGGCAGAGAACTTGCTTAATTATGTTCCAATTATAGAACTTATAAGTGATGAACCTGGATATTCAGCTGAGCAAATTTCCAAGCAGAGCGCTGCAAAGACAGCCTGATTTCTTCTTGTTGCTTATAATAAAAGGCAAGAAGAAAGACATCAATTAAGAACCCGCTGAATAAAAAAACATCAGCATTTTCTGGTTTAGAAAATTCTCAGCCTGAGATCAGCGGATGGACACACACACACACACACACACACACGGAGACTTCAAAACTTTATGGCAAAATGTAACTAAAAGACAGAGAAAATTTTCCACAAATTTGGAAGTCCCTTTGAGGGTGTGTCTGTTCTTGTTGTTTTTAATAATTTTGATAATAAATTACATGCGTATTTCCCTATCCCTAAAGCCCTCATTTCTAAAATTTGACGTGGACAATCATACCGCTGTGCTACTATGACAATCTTGCTGTGGCCTACACCATGAAATACAAATGTGCCACCATGCAATCCAGTCAACTGGCATCAAAGGTTGATTTTCAAAGTCCTGGTGAGGGGAGCGGCACCTCTGTCTTCACAGTCCGTGAGAAGCGTCTAAGACACAGTCACTGGATTCCACAGGGAGTCTCCAGTTGTGAGCAAGATCTAGTCTTACGTGTGTCTCTAAGGCAAATCTGTAGGTCTGGAGGAACAGGTGAATATGGCCCATATTTACTTTACTTTAATGTAAATAAAGGTTTGAATCCTCTTCAATGATTTCAAAACTGAACACGGAGCAAGAGAAAGGGGCTGGGATGAAGACTGGGTTTCGCTAGGAGCTGGTTCGATCATTTTCAAAGTGAGGGCAATGTACCCAGCATGAAAGAAGAGCACACGAGCCCTACCCTGGATGTTCATGAAAGAGCACTTTAAGTACTTCTGACAAGCAAACTAGAAGTAGAAAACAAATATCTCAGGCTAATACCCAACACAAGCCATCATCTCACCCACTAGGAGGGTACAAGAACTCAGTGGTGCCTGAGGGCCTCGACTGTCAATTCTGATAAAGGCCACAAAAGATGGGCCCTGACGGAATGTAATAAAAATATGGAGCCAAGGTAAAATTCTTTAAAAGTCCATATTAACTAAACAAATTAAGATGAGAGTACCACCTAAAATTATGCCCCAGGACATTATTTAAATTAAGCCTTGGACCAAAATTTTATCAAAATAGCAGATCAGTGTGACATGATATTATCCACGAGTATGGTCCTCCATTGAAAAAATAGCTCTATGGGTATGAGGAGGACTTGAAGGCCTTGCTGATGAAGATCAAGGACTGCAGCATCTAGTGCGATTACAAGTCAACTTAAAGTAGGCAAAAATCCTCACAACTAGACTAATGGAGAGTGGGGGGCGGAGGGGAGCCCGACCACAAAACTCGCTGCCGTTGAGTCAATGCCAAGTTGCAGTGACCCTACAGGACGGGGTACAACTAGAACTCTTCATGCGAGGAGAAGGCCTAGCCTGTCTCCAAGGGGCCTGCGATTCTGGGCTGCTGACTCTGTGACAGCAGACCAGAGTCAGCATTGTGCCCAGGCTTCCTCAACAGAGCAAAGAGTGAAGTTGTCAAGGATTTTGTCCTGCTTGGATGCACAATCAGTGCGCTTAGAAGCAGCAGTCAACAGAGCAAAGGATGTATTGGCTTAGGCAAATCTGTTGCACAAGCTCTCTTTAAACTCCTGAAATATAGGATGTTACTTTGAAGACTAAGTAGCAGCTGACCCAAGCCACGGTATTTCCCATGGCCTCCTAGGCATGTGAAGGTTGCCACTGAGTGAGGAAGACTAGAGGAATGGATGCATCTGATCTGTGGTGTGGTGCTGGAGAAAGGTACCGACAGCACCACCCACGGCCAAAAGGACAAACCAAGCTGAACTGGAAGAGTTGAGCCAGAGCGCGCCTTAAAAGTAAGGATGGAAAAGAGCTTTCTTACATCCTTTGGACATGTTGTCGAGAAAGATGAGTCCCAGGCGAAGGACACGATCATTGGTAAAGTGGAGGGCAGTAGAAAGAGGAGACCACGATGAGATGGATGGACACAGCGGCTGCAACAATGGGCTCAAGTACATAAACAACTGTGAGGGCGGAGCAGGACCAGGCAGTGTTCCAGTCTGTGTGCACAGATCGCAATGGGTTGGAGCCAAACCGATGGCAGCCAACACAGTAAAAGGAACCAAAATGCGAACAATTACTCTACAGCAGACATGAAAAGAGAGGGGAAGGGAGAGTAGAGTCCTGGAAAATGGACCAACTACCCTGTTTCCCCGAAAATAAGACGGTGTCTTACATTAAATTTTGCTCCCAAAGATGTACTAGGTCTTATTTTCAGGGGATATCTTATTTTTTGACGAAGAAGAATATGGTACACATTTACTGTTTATGGTTTTATCAAAAGAGCCCTCGCACTTCCCGTCTGCTCCGGCTGCGCTGCGGCCAACAGTGAGCTGTGAGACGGCACCACTGCTGTGGTCTAGCGTCCAGAGTTACTGTAGCTTCGGGGGGGGGCTTATTTTCGGGGAGGTCTTATTATCTGGGGAACCCTTATAAATCAGCAAGAGGCAAAACTGTAAGTAGGTCTTATTTTAGGAGTTGTCTTACTTTCGGGGAAACAGGGTAGAAAGCTGTGAAAGAGAAAGGTAACACCAAAAAAATGTAACACGTGTGTGAATTGTTACATGGCAATGTGGTTTGTTGTGAACTTTCACCAGAAATGAAATACTAAATATAAATAAATTACATATATATGGAGAAGGAAGATGAGAGAATAATCAATGCATTTAAATCATGATATTGGAGAAGATAAAAAGTACCACAGACTTCAAGAAGAACAAATAAAACTATCTTGGAGGAAGCACAGTAAGAAAAATACTTCTTTAAATGCAAGGAAGGTGAGATTCCACTGCATCTCTTTTGGACATGTTGTCCGGGAGACCAGCCTGGAGCATGACCTTATGCTTGGAAAAAAATAGAAGACATCGCTGACTGAGATGAACTGACAGAGTAGCTGCAATACAGGGTGGAGATATAACAACTCTGGGGATGGTACAGATGCCAGGCAGAACTTCATTATGCCGCATGTGGGATAGCTATGACTCAGAACCAAACTGGTATCGCTCAACAACAACAACGTTTAAGGTTAGTGTAGATTGCAGTATTTGCTCCATAATTATTATAGGCATTATCGACAATCTGAATAGAGTGGCTACAGACTGCACTGCTCCCATTTATACTATGCATTTGTAAATAGTGCCAAAAACCTGTTCCGTTAACATCCAGCTCCACCACGTGCCTGTGAGTGGAAGTCACGTACGCCCCTTCTAAGCAAAAGCTCTGAAGAGTCACGGTGTGGTTCTGCTTTGCGCTCTGCCATCAGAGAAATAACCTATTCTCGGAAGCCACTGTAGTCTAACAAAAACTGAGCTGATAGAGCAATTTGACCTAAATTTCCTACTCTATGGATGCTTTCCCTAGTGTTCAATAAAAAGTAAATAATTTTTGTAAAATTCTATAACATATGCTGACTATTGGACATTTTTTACATTTCTAATTTTCAAAACAACATTTGACAAATATCATCACTCTACACGTGTAAAAACCTGACTGAGGCTTTCCTGCGTCCCTTGTTTGAAGAACTCTTACTGTCTTCTTAGAGAATCGTAGCTTTAATAATTCTGAGTAAAAAGATTTCTTTTACTATTTGTACTCTTCCTAGCTCCATAAAACTAAGGTGGAGACCTGATAACCACATAACCACATATAACAATAGACAGTCCTTGTCTCTAAACTTCCATTGAATAAATTACTCAAGGATGATTCTTTGTCTCCTTGCTGTTCTAAACAAAGAGTACTACTAATATTTCAAGTACATTAATAAATTTGAAGAGCATGATTCTAATAGATATCAGTTACTGAGGTCAAATGATTTTCACTCTGTGTGTGGAGCGTCTGCACAATTATTGAAACAGTTCTGTTACCGCTTAACTTAGGACATGCTTAATTACATTTCAAAATGTGATCTGACGCACCTAAGTACATTTTAAAATGTGATCTCTCAGTTAAAGTAGTTCAGGCATATATGCTACTATCTGTCCATAAAGAGAAAAAGGTTGGAAGTCCCGAATCCCTTTTCAACACAGAATTGTTGAGCTAGGTGTGCAGCTGTCTTTTAAATATTGAGCATTCGTTATTTCCCTGTGGCTCTCATACATCAATCTCAAATAGAAAAAAACTTTTTTCACATACGTCTTCAATATGTAAGGTGAAAACATTATAATTAGCATTTACTGGACAGTTACTCTCATGCCAAACAATCACTTCACAACCCTTACAAGTCAGGGAGAGTACAGAGCTTCCAAACTACGCCTGTATAAGAAGTTTCGTCCCTCATAAATGGACTCAGAGTCCACAGGTCAGACAGTGATCGGAGATACTGCTGGAGTAGATCACTGAAATACGCAGGTAGGGAAGGTGATAACCAGTCACCCACTGAGCTGACACATGAGAAGCTAAGTCAAAATGCACTTCTCAGAGGTTTTACTTCTGCACTTCTTGGACACGGTCCACTGCTTACAAACAGGCTGTGCATCAAACTGCTTGGATGTGAGTCCTATCTCCACAGCTGTGCAACCCACAGGACCTCAGTTGATCTGTGCCATGATTTCACCAGGTGACAAATGGAGACAGTAAGAGAAACTACCTCGGTAAACTGTTGTTGTTTTACATTCATGAATGCATGTAAAGAAAATAGACCATAAAAATAGTTTAATGAATATTAGTAGTTTTTATTTTAATGCTATTGGGATATCAGCAGAACCACGTACGAATGCTGTAATATGAGGACTGGCAATGTTTCTGGATATAAATCTTAGGGCAGTCCTACGTCCACCACTGGTCTGTCAGTCCGTTGCAGTGTGGGGGCAACCTCAGAACTGGAGGTGTCAGGGTTGGAGGAAGGTTATAATAACCTTCGATGTGCAGATGACACAACCTTGCTCCCTGAAAGTAAAGAGGAACTGAAGCACTTGCTGATGAAGATCAAGGATTACAGCCCTCAGTACAGATTTCAACTCAGTGTAAAGAAAATAATCCTCACAGCTGGATCAGTAGGTAGCATAATGATAAATGGGAAAAAATTGAAGTTGACAAGGATTTATCTTGCTTGGATCCAACGTCAATGCTCATGGAAGCAGCAGTCAGAAGATCAAATGACACTTTGCATTAAATAAGTCTGCTGCACGAGACCTCTTTAAAGTCTTGGAAAGCATGGATGCTACTTTGAGGACTAAGCTGTGCCAGGTTGTTTTCAATTGTATCAAATGTCTGTGCAGACTGGACAGTGAATGTGAAATCACTGGGACGCACTGGGACGCCGGTGCCAGTGAAGAACCCTAGGAGGACCACAGACTGCCACAAGGACGAACAGATGCGTGTTCGAAGGAGGACAGCCAGAATGCTCCTTCGAGGCAAGAATGGTGAGCCCGGTTATCTCTAGGTCCAGGAGAAGAACACCATGTGTGCTAAAATAGAGGGCACAGGAAGAGAGGAAGGCCCTGGGCAAGACAGACTGATACAGTGGCTGCAGCCATGCGCGCAAAGATGGGAACAGTTGTGAGGATGGTGCAGGCCGGGCAGCGTTGCCGGCCGTTGAGCATTGAGTTGCTATGAGTCAAAACGGACGCAATGGTAGCTACCAATAACAAGGATGCACGTGCTATTATCCCGTCAGGAAGGTGAAAAGTCAAGACATTCAGTGGCCAAAGGTCAAACAATGGTGAGTGACTAAGCCAGAATGTAAACTTAAGAAACACTGGTATGACTGCTTTATCATCAGTGTGTTGGTCTCTCAAATGCAAAGACTGTGTCTTACTTAGACCATTTCAGCATTTCAGTACCTAGTATGGAGTATTTGAATTGTTTATTGAATAGAGCCAAAGAAAGTATGAAAATAAGACAGTGTACAAGGGATAGAAAGAATCAGAGCGAAGGAGAGGAAAGAATGAAGAAAATGGAAGGAGGAAGATTAAGATCACACTAATTCTAACATTATTAGAAACTACTTTCAAGAAAAATTTAAAAAGTGATAGGTAAAAAAATGATACATTTTTTAAAGTGATAGGTAATTCTTATAGAGTCCTTACTATATTCCAAGCACTGTAAACATATAGCCTTATTGTATAAGGTGTTCATTGTTGTTATTGTTCTTGGGCGCCTTTGAGTCCGTTCCAACTCACACTGACCCCATGTACAACAGAAGGAAACAATGGACACTTTAGTTCTTCTTCACAGCCAGTTCTCAGCTGGGCTGCTCCAGGGAAACCTGTTCAGCATGGCTAGCCTGCTGGTATCTGGAGTACGGAGTGGAGAGAGCACCCAGCATCACAGTACCAAGCAAGCCACCGCAAGAGAATAAACTAACAGGGGAGTACTCAAAGGTGTTCGTTAGCATCCCTGTTTATAATCGAGAAAACTTAAGCACAAACAAATTAAATTACTCATAAATAAAAGGTGAAATGGGATTCAAACCCAGGAAAAACCTGGCTCCATGCTGGCTTTAAGCACAGCACTTTACCAACACAAAACCTACCCTATTAAAGAAAGAACGTGCGGGAAAGCCGAGATAGCCTACATCCACTCCCTTGCATATTAAGGAAAATGTACACACGCGGAAACACTGAAATTATGGAGGAAACACACAGACACGAGCACAAACAATACTTCACAAGAGATGTAGTACATCAGGAATCTTCTGACAGACTTCTTTTCCTGCTCTTTATTAAATCACTAATTTAATCAAGTACAGCTAGTCTTGAGATGATGAGAAATAGCAACTCTTGAAGAACAGGAAAAGAAGGCTTGGAAGCAAGACAGACAAAACGTATGGAGAGCTGACTACCATGAAAACACCTAAACTAGAAATATCTAAAAATCAAGTTAATTTGGGGCAGCATAAAAGCAGCTTAAATCTTTCTTGTATTCATGCAACAAACGATATACAGAGGCAATAATACTCTGTCCCCACATCCAGAAGGTTTTCTGACAGTGATTCTAATAGGAAATTCCAAATCAATGGATCAAGCTGAAAAGCTGTCAAGATGTGAAGGCGACCGTCTGTCTTAAACCACTCCCCCGACAGAAGCTTTCTCAAAGCTCTAGCAGGACAGAAGGTTTGCTTCCAGACAGTCAAACTCAGCCGCCAAGAATGCAAATATATTGTTAACGGACTACCACAGAAAATCAGGACTCAATATTTCAAAATTTGTTAGCATTTGAGAAATATAAGAAAATAATTTATTTGTAGGGCTCTGCTTGAATTAAATATTAGTGTCTATACACTCACACACACATGAAGACTTAAAAATACAAGGAAACAGAGGATTGAGACATTTGAGAATAAACGGGCAATGCCTTTTAGTAGCAACAGCCTTCATAAGCTTAAAAGGCTCTGAAGCAAAAATGTATGTAAACGGTACAGCTCAATAAAATGTTCTAGTGATTTAAAAATCTCCTTAATACTTAAGATGCTGCAGGTTATTTACAATCACCTTCAAATTCTTTTCTACATAGTAATATTTAAAGAGACTTCTTTCAGGTCTAATAAATTTACCTGACAACGCAGAACTTTCATTGTCAATAAAGCCATAATGAGCCTATGGGTTCCAGTTCGTGTCCCCTAAGGCTCACCCCGCCTAACCACCAGAGGGGACAAAGACGCCAGGAAACCCTATGAGTAGGCCACCAGGCCTTTTCAAAAGATCGTAATGCAATAAAAATGAAGAGGCACAATCTTGGTGAAACCTAGCGAGAAAGCAGGTAGAAGACGCCTCCCCTACCAACTCAAACTACAGCCAGTGAAAATCCTATGAAAGCTAAGTCTGATCCACAACCGACCAGAAGGGAAAGATTTCTTTTCCATTTGGCCTTTCTTCCATTATGCTCTAAGGCTACTCAGACATGCAACTAAAACAAACTACAGAAATAAGCTACATGAAAATTTAACTGGTGATAAACTGAAACTCTCATCATAATCCTTAAATTTCTTCTTTAATCCAATACTTTAACTGCTATTTATTTTTATCATTGTAAGTGTGCTTTTATTTTTATCATTGTAAGTGTGAACTTAAAAAATCATTTTATTGGGGGCTCCTACAGCTCTTACAACATTCCACGTATCAATTGTATCAAGCATATTTGTACATATGCTGCCATCTTCATTTCAAAAACATTTTCTGCTTGAAAACTTGGTGTAAACACCTCTTTTTCCCCCCTCTCCCACCTTCATGAATCCTTGGTCAGTTATATATTGTTATTATTATTTTGTATCACACACTGTCCGTTGTTTCCCTTTACCCACTAAATGTGAACTTTTAAAAAAAGAAAAGAAAAACCAAGTAAAATGTTATTTCTTATGTACTTTCAAGGTGAAAACTTTAGTGATAAAAGTTATGAAAACTCATGAAAGAAAAAGCAGATAGGAGTATAAAGTACAGCTTTCATTTGTTCAGTCTCCTGAATAGAAAAGGGGCTCAAGTGATGAACGCACACTAAGTTCCCTGTGCAGCAACAAGAAAACTCACCTTGTAGAGGCAGGATCTTGACCCCAAATTCTTCAAGGCATCCAAGGGCTTGAATAAGATCTAGCTCCTCCTGGATGGCAACGGGTCTATCTGTTATCAGTCGTAAACAGCACCTGGGAGAAATTATATTAGTTTTAATTAAGAGGTGGCAAATGTTCAGAGTTTGGTGCAGGGCAATACGTGGACTGATTTCTTGGCCACTGCTCCCAGGGTCTTTGATTGTGGACCCAAGGAAAATGAAATCCTCGACACCTCAACTTTGTTTTGTGTTTTGTTTACCATTGTGTTGTTTACTGGTCCAACTGTGAGGAGTTTTGTGTCCTTTACCTTGAGATACAATCCATACTTTCATCGTCCGCAGTGCTTCAAATCCTCTTCATTTTACACAAGTCAGGTGTGTGCTCTGCACACCCTGTTCCTCCGGAGTCCTCCTACCCCTCTCCTGGGGGATGGGGTCTTGCTCAGCAGAGAGAATGGAAAGGGAGGGTGGGGACACCATCCAGCACCTTTCCTTTCCTTAGGAAAACTCTCACTGACTCTGAGTACAAGTGAAACGTGAACACAAGAAAGCTCTCTGGAATTCAACATAAATGTTGAGATATTCTTTCTGCCAATAAATGCAACATGGTTCCTCTTCAGTTTGTTATTCCTGGCATAGAATTAAGTGATTCAAGAAAGGCCAATATCAGTCTATTTCATGTGGCTGAGTATCAATTTTATACAGTCCGTTTCATTTTAGTGACTTTTAATCATCCAACACCCACACTTCATGCATTCTATCTCTGATGTCACGATGTACTTGCAGCTGCTTCTTCTCATTTGGAGTTGTGTCCTATCAGGAGAGGAGGTTCCCAAACGTTCTACTGAAGTCAAACCTTATGACCAACTCTCCTTTGAGGAGGCAAAGGCGACAGGCGAGACTTCCTATTCCCATCAAATCCAGTCTTGGACACCCCTCACAGAAGGGTCGCGGGGAGGGGACACGGCAGTCGGGGTGCAGGGTAGCAACATAAAACATATAACTTTCCTCTAGTTCTTAAATGCTTCCTCCCCTCCTCCCGCCCCCACGATCATGATCCCAATTCCACCTTACAAATCCGGCTAGACCAGAGGATATACACTGGTACAGATAGGAACTGGAAACACAGGGAATCCAGGACGGATGATCCCTTCGGGACCAGTGGTGAGAGTGACAATACCGGGAGGATGCAGGGAAGGTGGGGTAGAAAGGGGGAACTGATTACAAGGATCTACATATAACCCCCTCCCTGGGAGATAGACAACAGAAAAGACGTCGGACAGTGTAAGATATGACAAAATAATCATAATTGATAAATTATCAAGGGTTCATGAGGGAGGGGGGCCAGGGAGGGAGGGGAAAAGTGAGGAGCTGATACCAAGGGTTCAATTAGAAAGCAAATGGATGGATATATGGATTGTGATAAGACTTGTATGAGCCCTCCAGAAACTGATTTTTAAAAAATATACAGATGTGCTTGACACAGTGGATGTATGTATGGATTATGGTAAGAGTTGTATGAGCCCCCAATAAAATGATTTAAAATAAAATTAGTATTGGAAACGCACAGGGGCAGTTCTACCCAGTCCTACCGGATCACTACGAGTTGGATTGAGCTCGATGGCAGTGAGTTTGATTAGGTTTGGCTTTGTCATCCTGAAGGGTTCGTTTTCTGACACTATATCAGACTTGCCAAGTTTTTCACCAATAGATTGCCAAGGCTTCTTCCTAGTCTTTGTCTTGAAGCTACACTGAAACAGACCCACTATAGGTGACCCTGGTGGTCTCAAACAGAGGAGTGTCCAGCATGACAACACGCAAACCACCACATCTGAGTGCTGAAGCCAAGCTATAGATGCGCATATGGAAAATCTCGACTATAGATCGTAAATGAAAAAGGGCATGATATGTGTATATAAACAAACATACATACATACATATACACACAGTTGTGTGCGTGTATCTGTGTGCACGTATACATACTCAACACTTGATTGTGATATAAAAAAGAAGGTAACCGTTAATGAAATGTTTTAGAGAACAATGCAGTAAGTTGATTTAAATTCATTAGACTCACAGGTCAAAATCAGTTTATTGCCACATTAGATACACATATGGCTTCTTTTTCTTAATTAAGAATATCTTTTCAGAGAAGGAGTCAGAATGAAGGAGAAATATGGATATGCCTTTTCAAAAATGACCTCTGCAGAAAGGCCTGCCAAGGAGATCTAGGGCAAACGCACGGCGCAGTTTCAGAAGTGACCCTCGTTGAAGTCTCCATCATCTGAAAAGGAAGCACAGTCCACTGGCAACACAAAAAATGACCGAGTGCGTTAAACGACTTCGTCAACTCCAACAACATGGTTCCCGAAAACAGGATTCTGAGATAAGATATCATTGGGGGAAAAAAATACAGTTTACTTCAAGCTTTGGTAGTCCTGAAACAATTGCTAGTCACATTGAGGGGCAAAAATGAAGAAAACCAATACCACAATCTTCACATCAAAATTAGTTCTAAGTAGACCTAACACTTAAATATAAAACGTAAAGCCATCAAAGTACTAATAAATAATTTGGTAACTATTTTAATAATCTAGTAAATATAAAGATCTCTTAAATGATTAAACAAAAGAAAGAAAATACATAGGAAAGAAGAATTTTGTTTCTAAGATTCTGAATACCAGTTTGAATAAACTACAAGAGGATATATCAAGAAGTAGTGTAACAATATCACACAAGCCGTTATTAAACAAACGTATCAAAACATGAAGCCACTGATTCTCAACATAGCTACCTACTATCAAGGTCAACTCACTTCAGAACGCAGTATGCCATATGGTCCTTTTGTGACTACAGAGCAGACCATCAATGTGACATTCAACAAGTCACACACACTGGGTCCCACCGCCCTGACGGCAGTGCCTCACTCTAAGTCCACTTGGCCCACTTCTCTGTGTGCCACATTCTTTTCATTTCTCCTTCTTGCTCAACCTTCTGAACATTGCTCCAGTGATCTCAAAGGATTGGCTCTTCTACGGTGAGCAAAACACACTAGTGTTATTTTCTCCTTATAGACTGGGGGAGGGGGTGGGGCCGGGTACAGTCATCTCCACACCTGAAGGATGATGACCAAAGACCATACTCTCAGGAATTTCATGAGTCTCTTTCTACAAGATATCTCTCCTAAGATTTTGAGTCTGCCTTCAGCATTCCCCGTGCTGTTCTGTTGCACCCCTTTAGTGTTTTGCCTTGGTGTGGCAGGATCAGATCGAGTACAATTCCCATAGTATATCTTTAGTGTTGTCCCCTGTAGGGCTATGGGTCTGTGAGGGGTATCATGTCTCATAGTAGGCCGGCCATGTGGTCCTCTCTGTGAACTGGCTGCTCTAATTGGGAACATTGTCCTCACAGCCTGGTGGGTCAGGATGTGCTCCACTCTCTCCTCCTCCCCCTTCATCTGCACCTGTGTGCCCCAGGGAATGCTGAAGGTGGACTTTGGGGCCAGAGCGTGGTGCCCCAATAGACTGGACTGGAAAACACTCGTAAAGGCCAACAAACGATCCTTGAACTAACTGCATGCTTTTCTTTGTTGTTGTGTTTTGTTTTGTTCTTTGTCAGTGGTTTGTTGTTGTTTTGTTGTATATTGTTGCTTGGTTTTTCTCTGTCATGTTTATGCGCATGTTATTATCTCCACAGGTCTGTCTAAATAAGAAAGGCTGCAGGAACAATCTGGAGGAGAAACAACGGATCAACACTTAAGACAAAGTGGGTAAATAAGCAAATGTGGTGAAGAAAGCTGATGGTGCCTGGCTCTCAAAAGATACAGCATGTGGGGTCTTAAAGGCTTGAATGTAAACAAGCAGCATTCTAGCACAGAAGCAACAAAGCCCACATGGAAGAAGCACACCAGCCTGTGTGATCACGGGGTGTCGAAGGGATCAGGTATCAGGCATCATCAGAACAAAAAAATCTTACCATAGTGAATGAGGGGGGAGTGTGAAGTTGAGACTCAAAGTCCGTTTGTAGGCCACTGGACATGCCCTTGCGGAAAGGTCTCAGGGAGGAAATGAGCCAGTCAGGGTACAATGTAGCAATGATGAAAAATACAACTTTCCTCTAGATCCTAAATGCTTCTCCCCCGCCCCGCCAATCATGATCCCAATTCTACCATGCAAGTCTGGCTAGACCAGAGGATGGGCACTGGTACAGATAAGAACTGGAAACACAGGGAATCCAAGGCAGATGATCGTTTCAGGACCAGTGGTGTGAGTGGCGATACTGAGAGGGTAGAGGAAGGGTAGGTTGGAATGGGGGAACAGAAAAGTCAGACAGGGCAAGATATGACAAAATAATAAATTATCAAGAGTTCATGAGGGAGGGGGGAAAGGGGAAGGAGGGGGAAAAATGAGGACCTGATGCCAGGGACTTAAGTAGAGAGCAAATGTTTTGAGAATGATGAGGGCACTGAATGAACAAATGTGCTTTACACAATTGATGTATATATGGATTGTGATAAGAGTTGCATGATCCCCTAATAAAATGATTTTTTTAAATTTGAAGTTAAAAAAAATTTGTGTTTGGTTTCACATTTCCCCCCCTAATCTATCAAAGCCCACGGGTTTCTTTTAAAGGTTCTTTGAGCTTGGGGAATGAGAAGATGTCTAACGGGTGAGAACAGTGCTGCAGGTGGATGAGATGAGGCTTGCCAATTCAATTCTCATTGTACTGCCCTTGCTACCCTGGTAGTGGAAACATTTTCGTGATTAAAAAGAAAAATTATTTGGTACATTTTTTCTGGCCTTTTTCTTACCAGTACAGCTTTCAATTTCTTAAAACTTCTTCATAGTATTGATGAAAGCATCCCTCTGAAATCCCCAAGCATCAGTTGCCATAACCTTCTGAACAGACCTTTCTGTTCGGTCTGGTCCAGAAAATTCCAAGCACTCTGATCTCACTGTCAGCAAGCTGATTCTGACTCCACCTCTTGACAGCCATCGGTGATTGGAGTCTGTCTCCTGGACCATGCTGGCAAAGCCAAGCGTCCTCTCTCACAGTTCTTCAAAGAAAGGCTTCCGAGTCTTGCTGCCATTTCTTAAAACTTCTGTTGACAGCTCTACCTGTACCTGGTCTGAAGATGCTCATCTTTAAACTGTCAGTCAGAATCTTGTAAGCCAAGACCAATGAGACGCCGCCGACAGACCCGGCTCTTATTCCTGGTGTTAATCAGAGGGAACAAGTAAGATTACATTTGTCCTCACAAACTGCATTGGTTGATTTGCTCCTCTGGGCATCATCTTGAACATCGTTTTGTTCTTTCTTAAAACGAGTTGTTCACTTGTAAACTGTTATCTTGGGAACATAAACTTTCCATAAAGCACCAATAATCCTTCCGCTCAAGCTTCACCACAAATTTGATGTTTGTTTTTGTTTCCATTTTCGCAGAATTCATGTTGCTCTGATAGGAGCTCTTCTGATGCCGTATCCCTTCTGACTGCCTCAAAGTAGATCCTGTTCATAATGTTCAACAAGGTACTCACTGCCACTGAGACAGTTCTGACACACAGCAACCTGTAACGGATGGAGTAGAACCAGCGCTGGAGAATTACGAGGCTCTAAGTCCTCAGGAGACTAGAAAGTCTCATCTTTCTCCCTCAGAGCAGCTGGTCGTTTCAAACTGCTGCCGAACGTGGAGCCCATTACACCACAGGCACACATTTATTTTGGTGAAAAAAAAATTTTCTACTCCAGGCATTGTTTAAAATTTTAAGAGTTCGATTGGCACATAATTCACATAGCATGCAATTCAAGGGCTAACCATATTAAAAAGAATTGTACAATCACCATGACAATCAATTTTAGAACATTGTCTTCATTCTTACACTCATTCCCTATTTTCCCCTAACCTCTCCTGCCCTTACCCTAAGAAACATTAATACAGTTCCTGACTCTAAAGATTTACCTATTGTGGATTTCATATTCAAAAAACCACACACAGAACAAAAATAACAAACAAATCCAAGAACAATAACAAAATAAAACAGAAACTCCTCAATCAAAACGAAAGCACAGGGAGCTCCTTTTAAGGGTGATTTAACCACCGGGAGGATATGGCTCTAAGGTGGATGTGGTACTGATCGTCCAAGCCCCTTGGTGCTACTCAATGACTGAAACAGTCAACTGTAGGTGTGTGCCAGCAAAAATGTTAGGAAGAGAAAAGAACAATAAAAACTAGAACACACTGTAAATGGGCCAAAATGGAGAACAAATGATAAGGTGTTAAATTTTACCCCACGTCTACATTAGTCCATGTTCCAATGCGGTCTCTCTGACAGCACGGCTATTCACATCCCTGGTCAATGGTCTACAGGTCAGCCGGAGGCCCCATCCACACAACATGAATTTTGCGCTTTTGCTGTTCTACAGAGCATTCCATGAATCTTTTGTTTTTAAATAACATGCATTTTCCATAATCAGAATGAGGACATCTCATCTTAATAGATGATAAACTGGAATTACTGGAAACACATATCAAAATCATGTGTGTTTATCCTCTGATTCAATAATTCCACTCGCCATTTTCCATATAACAAGTATAGTTCTGATATTTTATAAATATAAAATAATATTTCAATAAATATACATGTTTAAAACTATAATTATTTTAAACTAATAAATATAATATTAGTAATAATGCTGAGTAGATTCTATTCTGCTTATTTTATATATGAGGGTGCTGAGGCCCAGATCACTCAGCCAAACACACATGGCTTTCAGTTAACTAAGGCTATATAGGCACCAGGCATCTGGCGCCAGGACCTGTATTTGTAACTTCAAGATTCTACTGTTTTTTCTGCTTTGAAAGGAGAGAAATTCAAAACCAAGAAAAGCAATAAAAGAGACAAGGCACATATTATACAGTCATTGAATACAATGTTAAACTATCTATAAAAATAATATTGATCTATGTGAATTCACATTACAAACTAAAAAAATCATAAATGCAGTGGATAATATTTTTGTCAAATTATAAACAAGGTTTTTTTGTGTGTGTATGCAATGTCAAGAAATAAAAATGTAGATATTACATGAGAAAGCCAGACTCTATCAATAAAATGGCAATTATCTTGGTTAGGAAAATATAAGTAGAAGACAAAACAAAAAATCATGTTTTGAGAAATTAATGTGGATTAGCTCAGCTCTAGGCAAAGAAAAGCAGAGCAAAATTCTCAAAAAGAAGATCTTGGACAAAGAAAAACGCTATGATTCTAGTGTCTAAATTGAAGGAGAAATACACATGAAATCGACTGGGACGGCTTGCCGTCTAATGGACCCCAGACCCGAACAGCACTGAGTGTCCTAGGACGTCAGGTTCATAGGCGCACGTCACTAGCGCTCTCCTCCATGGTGCTGCTGCTGGATTCAAACCACCAACCTCACACACAGCTGAACTCTTAACCATGGCTCCTTATGAAATGGACGACCAAAGACAAAACAAAACCCACAGCCACTGAGCCACTTCGATGTTATCTAGACGCATGACCAGATACTTCAAAAGGACCGGTAGAAAAAAGGTCATGGCAAATACATCCGATTATTGGTTTGGGGGCAAGTGAAAGGAAACATTAAAAAACTAAAATACTTTGCAGCCTCTGGAACTTCCAATCAGCAAGGTTGCCTTCCTAAAGCTTTTAATCTCTGCTAACAGAAGAAATAACCTCACATACAATCAGCAAGAATGACTTTGGGGTGGGGGTGGGGGCGCATAATGGAGAAAGGTCAAGAGGAAATAATTATCCATAATGTAGTTTTCTTTCAACATTCAAGCTATAACAACTGTGTCCTATACAATATAGTCAACTGGTCCCTGTGATAATGTACTCTTATTTTACAGATTACAGACCAAAAGCAACACTGAGCTTATACATTTTGATTCCCGCTCCCACACACATCCCTTTGGAAGGAAAAAATGGGATTCTACCTGGCCAGGTCCATGCAGCTATCAGTGAGGCTGGTAGACGAGTTGAAGTACTCCCTGCTGGCAGCCAAGACCAAGTCAATACTCTTTCCATAGCTGACCTTGTACAGGGCTTTCCCTTTATGAGCTCCACCAGCAGGGGGGTTGACTGAGAGAGCAGAGCAATGCATCATCTGCCCGGCAAGGTGGATGTTTCCAAGGTGGCTGGAACAGAGAAGGCTTTCGGTAAATATCTGGGAAAAGAAGAAACTGGAATTAGTGCTAAGGAGAGATGATTTGGTTCTCAATTAATGTTCTAAAATTCAAATAAAATACAGGGCAGATATATTCTATCTTCCACATTCTCAAAATCATGTATTTGTTTATTTGCCTACTTGTGAACATCCATGTGGAACTCCCAAACCAATGCTCAGGGTGCTTTCCCGGCATCTGCAAACCTCCCTAAAGCGGTGAGAGGGCGGAGCCAAGTGCAGATTCCCAATAGTCTGGCTTGTTTCAGCTCAGCATTGTAAACAAGGACCTTTCTCAAGGTGCTTAATGCTACCTTAATTCCCATTTGTGCTTTTTGCTGGTGGGCTTTTGTTTTAAAATCGTGACGTGTCGTTCCCTAAAAACAAGAAGGCTATGATGCGCCCACATGTGGGTTAAATGAGTCATGAGGAATAGAATTGTTTATACGGTTCAATGTTACGAACCAACCGTATAGGGTATATCAAATAAGATTTCTTTAAATAGAAACACACATAAAATAAGATTATATATTGATCAGTAGATAAAAATGTTGTGGCCCGAAGCACTAAGCATGTTCATCCTTTATTTCACCCCTGAGCAATAGTTCCACATTTGCTAAATCGGTGTTCCTGGGACGTAATAGAGTAGACTACAACAAACAAGAATCGACCATCCATCCTTCCTTGCAGTGGCGGCGGCGCAACACTGGGGAGGAACTAAATATCACTGAGTCGTGCACTTCAAAACCGGGATTCTGTGCCAGGTAGAAGTCATTTCAATTTTTTTAATCTACCCTTTTAGTAGAAATAAATAATTCACTCAATGAACCAAGAATAAACATATTTAATGTGTTACAATGAATACCTCTTCAAGCACCTAAAGTTCATAATCAATGATAAACACTGTCTATTAACTCTTTTGTCCCAATAGGGCCCATGCGAGAACTATGCATATAGTCATTTCATTACAAGTAATCATTTAATAGTTAAAACACTTTAATATTATGCTGCTTTCAGAATGTAAATTCAGTGTTACAACCTAATGGATAAGCTATGAAAGCTATCATCAGACCTAATCATTAAAGCCACAATATAACTTTTCCATTGGGTTTTCTCCATCATGTAAATTTAAAGCTATTTTCATAAAACAACCTACTGAGGAATGCATTTAATTCTATCACACAACTGATTTTTATCAATTAATAAAATTAATCCTATAATGGAAAGGTTATACTTACTTCACAAAAACAATTAGATAAGCTTTCAAATTTGCACTAATAATATTGATTATTATTACACTGATAATATTGAATGCCCTTTCTTTTAAGTCCATTGTTGTGTGGCAATGAGAGCAGCACAGTAATAAATGTAATGTGTGCTAAAAATATATTTTCATAAAGAAGCAAGAAATCCTTATAATTAGGAATATCATCCAACTGTTACAGGATTTTCTTTATTTTTATTTCTTTTAGGTCTAGATTTCCCACGATAGATCTTACTTGAAGTACTGGGTGGGGATTTTTCAGCTATGGAATAAACATGACAGAGAGTAAGCTATCAGTGGGCAATCCTTGTCATTTCCATGTGACAGATGAAAGTTGGCTGCTCCTAGTCTAACAAAAATGACTTCAAAATGAGTCTTCTAGACCTTTGGTTTATTCAAGTAAGTCATAAGAGTCAATGCCCAGCATTACAAAATTCAATTCACTCAACTTAAAAGGTTCTGCTAAAATAAAAATATACAAAATAGATTTCTGTTCTAAAGTCAGAAATCTTTATCTAAGCTTTTCAATATTGTGCTGTTGAGATTTCCGTTTCCAAGAACAATAAAATCTAATGGGAAAAAGCCACTAAGTCCAGGTATCATAATTTACAAAGTACTTAATATTTAAAATTTTAATTTATTAAATTTTAGTTTAATTTGGCATCCCCTATAACCCTTTCAAAACTATTGTGTGTTTTCCAATGTTTGCTTAAGAGTGAGAGACTGATAAGCAAAAGTGATTAAAATATCAAAGGTTAATTTATTTTTCTAAAGGCTAACATATTTTTAAGTATGTTATGTTAAGTATGCTATGCTAAGTTGTTAAAATAGGTAACTCCCCACAGGAAAAAGCTGAAGTACAATATGCTCTTTGCCAATTTTTCAATAAAATCAGAAACAAGGCAATAACAAAACTATGCCACTCTAACTCAAAAGTATCCCTTCACACATTCTAATGATGGTTCTGGTGTGGATTTGTATGTACACAGATTAGTTTCTAAATGGTCTCTCAAGTGGTACTTTGGATCAAAAAGGGAAAGTTACTGGCAAGGAATGTGCTTTGCCTGAAAGCATCACACTATTACTCTCATTCAAGTATTTAAAAATTAAATTCAAATATAAAACCATTCATTTCTTACAAGTCTGTGTTACTGCTGTTTTATTTCAAATCATCTGGAATTGACTTACTAAATAATTTCCCGTAACAGAAATACACTTTTTGTATATTCTCAACAATGAGTCACGCTCAGTGGTGCGAGCAGAGGGACACAAGGAGCCTTCTACTTGAGTTTGTGCCTGGCTTAGTAAACACCAAATTCAAATGAGAGAACATGTTTAGCCTGCATCTCACTAGAATTGGTTAGCCTCATCATTTTTATGCAACTCTAAGTAATTTATTGATAATGCTGATAACTCCGAAATGAGTGACTCCCCATGGGCTACCCTCCTAGTCACCTAACAACTACTTCTTACGTGTCCTTTATATTCCAGGTAGAATATACATCGGAGAATCTAAGAGTGAACATGACTTGATAATGTCTACCTAGAGGCTCACGACCAAATGGAAAAAACACATGTACAAAACAAATAACTATACTAAAGAAAGGCTATAAAGGACATGACAGGGAAAAGGAAGGCATCCTAGAAGGCAGTCCTTCCGAGTCCTGCAAAAGTGTTCAGAATTTTCAAGGAAAGTAAACAGAACTGAGACATTTCAGGATAAGGAAGCAATGTGTACAAAGTCAACGACACAAAGAGCTTGATGTGTACAGCAATTCATGACAGAATGAGGAAGCTGCAGCCGAGGTTCCCAGTGGACAGTCACAAAGATACGTGTGGATGACGAGACTGGGTGGAACCTCCCATGCCATTCGACAACATATGGATGTTTCTGATTGTTGATAGAATCCTCTATACTAAATAACCTAGAAATGGATACCGAGATTAAGGAGACAATTTGGAGGACTCCTGCAACTTGTCAAATATGATGAGAACTTGGAGTACAAAGAAAACAGGAAATATTTGAAAGGCATTTCTCAAATATACTTGATAAACAGCCATGACCATCAAAGCAGTGGCAATGAGAAAGGAGTCAAGTATGAGAAGAGCTGGAAACGAACCCACGAAAGCACTGCAGTGGGAAAATCAGGGAGCAGCGTTCAAGTGCCCAATAAATTAAAAAGCACAAATCAGTTATTATTTAATAGTATTATATCAAAGCTTTCTACTGCTACTTTGTATCTAATAAGGAAATTGTTTAACTACCGAAGTTTCTAAATGAAAAGAAAATCAATTGCAGATATAGTTACCGCATAGCAAGCGTCGGAGTCCAGGCACGTGTAAACATTTCGCTGCATAGCTAACATATCTTGCAGCAGCATTCTCCAATGAGACTCACTCACGGGAGGCTGCCTGCGAAGGAATGGGAGAGAAAAAGAATTCATGAAATCTCTCTCGTCAACTGGCTAGCAATGCATAAAGCTAGTGCCAACATTCTTTATGCTACAAAACCCTCTTTAACAGAAATACACAGCGTGGATGGTTTTAACAAACAAGTCTGTTGCCTCGCAGTTGAGGCCAGCATTTTCAGCAGGGAGCCAGCAATAGGGGGAGGGCTTGTTTTCTCTTGGCAGCTGAGGAAGGTCCTGTATCTTCTGAGCTTCTGCTCCTGCGTCTCTGCTTCTGTCCCTGGTTTGTTTAATCTCTTTCGCAGCTCAAAAGGCACATTCTGCACTAATTCTCTCGCACTGAGATAATAAAAATAACCCAGTTCCAAAGGCGATTATAAGCACAAACATACATATTTCACCCTGCTTATTAACAGGGAGAAAAGTCTGGCAGGTCCACTGCACTGCTACTGATGGTGCTCAGGCGACTTCCGTCCTAGAATAGGACACATGGGGATGGCAAAGGCAAATTCCCAAGGTAAAATAAAGTTCATGCAGATGTAGTAGCTATGATACATACAGCAGGAAAAATACTTGATGTCAAGAGGATTAATGTCAAATTCCTTCTATAACACCCTGCAGCCCCAGAAGGAGTCTAACTTTAATTAAACAGATTCATAAACCACCCAGAGGCCATCCTTGGCATCAGTTTATCAATCAGCAACTAGCTTGCTAACAGGGAAGCATCATTGATTGTTCTGCTTGCAGAAAGTCCCCCCGGCATTCCAGGAAACAGTTTCTCCCCAGGTAGTAGTCCAGCAGCAAGGGGACAGGAGACAGAGAGGAGGGACAGAAAATAACCTGTTTGGCTTAAGAAGCTGCCTCACATCCTGCAAGAGGCAGTATCTTCCATAACAAATCCAGTGGGGCAGTTTGCCTGTCTTTCAAGGAACAGAGCAGTCACCGGATTCAGAAAAGTCCAAAGCATGGAGTCCCTGTCAAGCATTTGTAGTTCATGTACACATCCTTCAACCCAGAAGCAATCGATCCATCTGGGATCCGTTTTACTACAAACAGAGAGTCCTAATCAATCAGGTTGATCAAATATCATGGTATGCAGCTTCCTGGGTGGCAGGACAGGGGTTCATGATTCAGATTCTCCTGCAGCACAGGAAAGCATTTTGTTCTCACTTTCACCCTGACATGGGCAGATTCGTTTTTTTGTTTTGGATTTATCAGATAAACAATTGATATTTCCCCTCCATGCATCTTTATCTTTTATAATATCATTAAATATCAACAAAATTTCCAAAGGCTTTTTAAAAAATGTTAAAAAATAAAAATAAACCAGCCTGTAAATCCTTTGGAGAACAAGAGGACACGTTCTCGGGCTGCAGATACCAGATTTGCAATATTACACTTGTTAGATCTTGGTACGTGAACCCTCTTGCTAAACCTAACAGAGTAGAAAATAATCCAGATTCTGTTTTCAAGCAAAGCGGCGGCAGAGGGTGATGAGTGGTGCACATGGAGCCCCGGCATGACGCGATCAGAGCTGGGCTCTGTCCAGCTGTCCTCAAGCTCCCTGCTCCTCTGAAAGCCATCAATACCAGGCAGACGGCAGTATTCTTCCACACGTGGCTAGCAGTCAGTAGACCTTGTAATTACACTCAATGATAAGATACCATTCACACGGCCACATTCAAATACAGTCAGAAAACAGGAACCAGGATTTCAAGAAACTATGAGAGTAAGTCAAAAGACATTGCTATAAAATCATAGAAATTATTAAAACGAAAATATCAAAAAGGGGAAGCTACTGATTCTCCAAATATCTTCTTCCAACTAGACAAGTAGGTGGTATTTCCAACCCCCTCCCCCCAAAGATTTCCTGAAGAATCCTGTGCTTTTGAAATTACACCACATCAAAGCAGTCATTCTGGCATCCTGGAGGACTGAAATGTTCCTTGTAAAACATGCATTGAGTGTTAGATGCAGGGAGACTGAATGGGGCAAGACAGGGCAACAGGTTGGATGGAGCATGGTCTCCCAACAAAATTCTCATTGAACAAAACTTTCTACCCTCAAGAAACAAGCAGGTGTATTTTAATAATGAAAAATATTTCCTCGGCCAACTTCCTTGACCTTTTACTCATCCATACAGTTCTTAATATTCTTAAAACTTCCACAAAGCCCCTGTGATCACCCTTTAGGAACCCTAAAAAAAAGTGACCATAATCTGTGAGCTGACCTCTCTGCCTTGCATCTACCTGGCCGAGCAGAGCACCTGGCAAACCACTGCTCAGATTGGATCTCTTTTTTTTAGGAAGCCTCACGAGACAAAGACAAGTATGACTGAAAGAACTCATCTGCGGCCATCAAATGCAAAGACATGCTTCCTCGTTTTGTCTGGAATAGACTCATATACGTATGAACTGGCACCGATATAACAATCTTTCACACTAACCCTCATATATAAAACATTTACAAATTAATAGGGAACCCTGAGCATGGGCATGATGTGCCAGTTGGAGCTTGAGAATACAGGTGGCTGCCCAGAGAGAGACAGTATAAGATTAAAAATGGTAAAACCTGATTCATGAGATCTGCCATCATCTGTAATATAAAAAGAGTCCGGAAGTGCTGATGGCCAAGCCATACTGGCATACATGAAATTACTGTGTTTCATTTCAAGTTGACTACTTGGAAAAAGAGAACAATATTCTCTTTTGTTATGTAATCATTGTGAACTTGTCACTGTTGAGTCCAAGCTGACATCAACAAGTGTATAAGCATTTAAAGGATGCATGATAGGTATTCTAGGAGAAACAAAGCTTTCCTATCGAAGTTACGTTCCAGGCAAGAGTCACCATGATTTGAGAAATACTGGCCATTCATTTTGAGTTGTACAAAAATCTAAAAATAAGTTATTAAAAAGCATTCATTTAATTAGTAACTACTGAGGTGGGTCATAGATAAATGGTTCCTATGGTAGTTAAATAATCTGGTGTCAACTTGAGACTATTAAAAATGAAGGGGTGGAGTCTATCCTGTCAATCATAGTCAATAATGCCTCTGAGTGGGCATGGCCTTCTCCTGAGGATTCTGGAAACTCCTGTCTTCCTCCCTGGAGGTGGGACACTCACTCTCTCTCTCTCTCTCTCTCTCTCTCGCTCTCTCTCTCTCTCTCTCTCTCTCTCTCCCTGTCTCTCTCTCTCTCTCTGCTTGGTCTTCCTGCTGACAAGTCACATAGTGCTACACTGATGGAACCAGAGCCTGAAGATGGAGGAGCCATGTGGAGACCCACACCAGAGCTGAGACACTTTCACTGCCACTGGATCCACAAGACTTTACAGCCACTGGTCTCTGATCTTCCTGCATTCGATGTCATTGCTGGTGTTGCATGAGTCTGAAGAGGAATTTATAGACTGGTATTGGACATATGGGCTAATATCAGACTTTGGACTTGATCTGACTGCGCTGGGATGTTTTCTTAATGTACAACTGCTCTTTGATATAATGATCTCTCTATTACACACATATGAATGTCTCTGGATTTGTTTCTCTAGTCAACCCAGACTAACATAGTTCCCTATCAGGTATTACTAGCTACAACACTTACCTACTTGAGTAATAAAAATAGAGCAAAGAAAAGTCACCATCATGTACTGGCCAGGTTGTGAAATAACAGTAACTCTTAAACACTGCTGGGTGAAATAAAAACTAATTAAACAATTTTTGAAATGCTACTTGGTAGAATGTACTGAAGTAGAAAAGGATTGTCTGATGACTTAGCAATTCCAACCAAAACTGTATATTTGAGAAATAAAGAAACATGCACACCAAAGAACAGGAATGTACAATACTCTTCAGAACAGCATGATTACTAAAAGACAAAAACTAGAAACAATGCAAATATCCATCAACATAAAAAGCATAAACAATGTTTGGCATAGTCACATGATTTAATACTTTAAAACAATGAGAATAAACAAACCAAGATTGTGTCAACAAGAATTAATCTCACAAATAATAAATATACAGAGCAAACCAGAATTGAGGCATCAATTAAATCCACATGGAAGAAGCACACCAGCCTGTGTAACCCAAGGATTGTAAATAATATAATCCAAGTATGAAGGAGAGAAGAGCATCAGATGGGCACGTGAACTCCCGTTTTGCAGAAGGCTATGGATGCAATGGAAGCCCAAAATCCATCTGCAGGATCCACATATTCATTAAACCTCAGGTGATGTCCACTGACCATAATCCATCTGCAGGATCCACATATTCATTAAACCTCAGGTGATTTCCACTGACCATAATCCATCTGCAGGATCCACATATTCATTAAACCTCAGGTGATTTCCCACTGACCAAAATCCATCTGCAGGATCCACATATTCATTGAACCTCAGGTGATTTCCACTGACCATAATCGCGGTATGTGAACAGTCTGATTATCATACAGAGATCATCTAGTTCTAGCAGTTAAACATAAAAAGTCAAAGAGGAAATGCATGTGCATAGAGCCTCCGGTGAACCCCCTCTGGACATATAGACCAGGAATGTGAGTAGACTTGCCGTTATACAGAAATGCATTACAAAGAGGATTATGACCAATGTAACTAGGTTAAAACCTAACACTATCATTTGAGCTCTCTTTTGACCCATTCTACAGTTGCTCCAAAATTTAATAGTTTGTTTTCTTTCTAACTAGGACTTTTCTCCATTTTATTTTGTTGTTGTAAACGTTTTGGCTCTGTTTCTAATTTTCCTAAGTTTGGGGCATATAAAATCCAGGATGGTTGAATAACTGAATTCATAGTTCCTTGGGAGTATGGCAAGGGAAGTAGGTTGGGGGAGGGGAGGGTGGCAGTGAATAACAAGGAGTACAAGAAAAAAGAAAATGTTCTAAAATTGACTGTGATAATGAGTTTGAAATACTTCTTGATATGAACTATCAAATTTTATGACATTTGGATTATGTCCAAATAAAACTATTCATTTTCCGATCCCATGGGCCTCTCACAGTGTCTCATGCGAAAGCAAACTGTCACCCCGAACCATTGCCTGGCTTTACCCCGTGGGCTTCAGGCATTGAAGTGGGTCGCACAGCGAAAAAAAAAAAAATCTGACCTTAGTAGAGTGTGAATCAGCCACACTATTTATTTAATGGTGATCTTGGTTACTGTCCCCTATAACAGATATAAGGAATGACATGTTACAGCTAAGAAGCAAAAATGTACTTCTGGTGTGGCCAGGGGAAAAGCTGGATTAAGAACAGTAGGAGGTCTCTGATGACTGATACTTGATCCCTTCCACACCTCATGATCTCACAGGCTAGTGTGCTTCTTTCATGTGAGCTTTGTTGTTTCTCAGTTAGATGGCCTCTTGTTTATCTTCAAGCCTAGAGGACCCCAGATTCTATATCTTTTGATAGCCACACACCATCAGCTTTCTTCATCACATTTGCTTATGCACCCGCTCTGTCTTCAGCGATCCTGTCCGGCTTTGTTGTTTCTCAGCTAGATGGCCTCCTGTCCAGACACTTTTTTTAATATATAAATCATTATATTGGGGCGCATACAACTCTTATCACAATCCATACATACATCAATTGAGTAAAGCACCCTTATACATTCATTTCCCTCATCATTCTCAAAATTCGCCTTCCACTTGGGTTCCTGGAATCAGCTCATATTCCTTTTTTCCTCCCCTTCCCTCCCCACTCCCCCCTCCCTCACAAACCCTTATAACTTATGAATTATTACTCTATCCTATCTTACACTGCCCAGTGTCTACCCTCACCCACTTTCCTGTTGCCCATCCCCCAGAGAGGTTACATGTAGGTCCCCGAGATCGGTTCCCCCTTTCTACACCCCCTTCCCTCCCGGTGTTGCCAGTCTCACCGCTGGTCCTGAGGGGTTCATGTCCTAGATTCCCTGTGTTTCCAGATCCCAACTGCACCACTGTGCATCCTCTGGTCTAACCAGGTCCGCAAGGTAGAAATGGGATCATCATGATAATTGGCGGGGAGGTGGGGGGGGGGAACCATTCAAGAACTAGAGGAAGGTTTTGAGTTTCATTGTTGCTACACTGAACCCTGAGTGACTCATCTCCTCCCCACCACCCCTCTGCAAGGGATGTCCAGCTGTCTACAGATAGGCATTGGGTCCCCATCACACACTCCCCTTGTTCCCCCCTCCCCCGGCCTTTGTTGCTTGAAGCCTGGTCCCCTCGGCCCTTCATGATCACACATGTTGGTGTGCTGCTTCCATGTGGGCTTTGTTGCTTCTGGGCTAGATGGCCGCTTGTTTATTTTCAAGCCTTTAAGTCCCCAGATGCTATATCTCTCAATAGCAGGGCACCATCAGCCTTCTTCACTAAACTTACTTATGCACACATCGTCTTCGACTCTGTATCTTTTGAAAGCAGTGCACCAATGAATGCGGGGGAGTGCAGAGTGGGGACCCACGGCCCATCTGTGGGAAATTGGACATCCCCCTTGCAGAAGGGTTGCAGGGAGGAGACGAACCAGTCAGAGTGCAGTGTAGCAATGATGACACATACAATTTTCCTCTAGGTCTTGAATGCTTCCTCCCCCACTATCATGATCCCAACTCTACCTTACAAATCTGGCTGAACCAGAGGATGTACACTGGTACAGATAGGAATGTAAACACAGAGAATCCAGGACAGATGAACCCCTCAGGACTGGTGGTGAGAGTGGCCATACCAGGAGGGTAGAGGGAAGGTGAGGGGAGAAAGGGGGAACAGATTACAAGGATCCACATATAACCTCCTCCCTGGGGGATGGACAGCAGAGAAGTGGGTGAAAGGCGATGCCGGGCAGTGTAAGATATGACAAAATAATAATAATTTATAAATTATCAAGGGTTCATGGGGGCCGAGGGAGCAGGAAGGGAGGGGGGAAATGAGGAGCTGATACCGAGGGCTCAAGTAGAAAGCAAATGTTTTATAATGATGAGGGAAACAAATGTACAAAAGTGCTTGACACAATGGAGGGATGTATGGATTGTGATAAGAGTTGTATGAGCTCCCAATAAAATGATTTTTTAAAAAGTAGGAGGCTAATATCTACTAGAAACATCCCGCCAGAAACCCCAGATCCTATGTGCATAAAAAGATACACTCCAGGGTGGAAAACAGATTCTTCTGGTTGGGTGAAGGGTTACATGTTAATTTGATTACGCCCCTCATACTTGATGTAATCCCATCAAGTGACATGTCCCTGCACGAAGCTGTGAAGAAGATGGTGGGAAGGCACTGATGGGATTTGTCTGTAAGTCATCGTGAACGACACCCTGCTGCCCATAAAATGAGCCCTCTGAGAAGCAGGGGTGTGTTCTCCTCACCGGTCAGAACCCCAAGTGCGGTACACATCCTCTGGATCAGCATCTGGCCGCCCCTGCCTGTCCTTCACATTGTGGACTCAACAGCACATACCACCACGTGAGACGCTTCCTCACACTGTCGCGAGTTTCTGTGGGACCCTGCAGCACTTTCCAGAACTCAGAAATGGGAGGGAACATACTGAAGGAAGGCGTGAGGGGGGAATGGAGAAGAGTATCATCTAGGAAGAGTGGGACATTAGGAGCTTTTTCAATCTCCAATTCAATTCCTTGGGACTAGTCTGGTATGAAATCTTACAAAAGAAATTATTGCCACAAATTATACTAAATGAAGCTATCAAAAGACACATTATTTTAACAAGTCATATATAAGTATCAATTAATTTTGTTCATCACTCACTTCCGACCAGTGTGCCTGGTCAATCTCACCATCAGCTTGCGTGCTTCTTCTGAGCTTGACTGAGTATTCTTAACAAATGAAACTGGTTTCCCGAGACCATGTTTCTCCAACAGCTCTGACACACTGTACAGGAAAGAAGAAATGCATATAGTTTTTCTATAAACACCTTTAGAAAAAGAATCTTGAGGATTCTTAAAGGGGTAAGATGGGGTAAAGAGAGAGAGCTCATAGCATGAACTAATTCTACATAGTAAGTTAATTCTCAAAAGAAATTAATAATTAGATATCAAATTTTATTTCCTCCTTTGATTTTTATTACAATAATCTGGGCTGAAATATAGTATAGTACATTATACTATAATGAAAAAGAAAAATATTGCATAGCTCTATTTTAAAATATTTTAGTTGTTTTTTATTATTTTCAATTTCCTTTAACTCTAGAAACAAGTCAGTAAGATAACAATCCACTTGAACTCTTAATAATCTTGTTTGTTATAGGTAGATTCCAGAATATAAGCTAATAATTTTAGAGGACCCCAGAAAGAACACTAGGCTTAATTTATCTGAAGAATCCATTCTGTAAAAACAAAAGATAAATTCTCTGATCTTAAATAATTCTTCTTGATCCCATAGTAATTAGTATTGTGTCCACACCTGATCTGTCTCACTAAACCTCACAATCATAAATTAAGTATAACAGGTTTTAGAGTAGGAGAAACCAAACTACAAGCTAATAAAAAATGCCTAATCAATATACTTTTTCAAAAAATAACAAAAGTATACCACTTTCAGAACACAAAATAACACGAAACAATCCAAGTCAATGGTTCTCAACCTTCCTAATTCCGTGACCCTTTAATATAGTTCCTCATGTTGTGGTGACCCCAAACCATAAAATTGTTTTCGTTGTAACCTCATCACTGTAATTTTGCTACTCTTACAAATCGGGTGACTCCTGTTAAAGGGGTGTTCGACCCCAAAGGGGTCACAACCCACAGGTTGAGAATCGCAGGTCTACATAGTGATAAACAGCAGTCCTTAGGAAACTGAACGGTAAATTCTTCATTCTACTCACCTGTCATGCTACACAAACACATTCTGTTCCATAACTGCAACTTGATACTTTCATACTAAAATTCCTTAATCTGAATGAACCAAATGTCCAACTAATGGAGTCCAAATTATTGCATTTTAATATTCATATTACCAAAACTTATATGCTGATATTATATATAATTTCTATAATTATACACTGCATAGTTTTTTTCTTAAAAAGTTGTTAATGTAAGCATTTAAAAATTACTTATACTCATATAAAAATAAATATTGATAATCAACATTACACTTCCTAAATGGCAAATCAGGTAACACTCTCCCAATGAGACAACGTACTGTTTCATTATGATAGCAAAGATTACTACAGAGCTACATGAATTTTCTAATACGGCATACTCTCTACATCGTATTCAGCCAAACACACTGTGGTCAGAAACAGAAAGTTACACGTAGGCAGTGTTTTCTCACAGATGCCATCATTGCTATAAGAACAAACATATGCGGCATGAGTCCCTTGTGTGAATAACTACATGTTTGATTTAAAATTAATTTCATAAAGTAGATATAATAGATAACTCAGGGCTGGAAGATTCTATAAATAGTAACCTCCAGCCTCTAGATTTCAACCCAGGTTTATATGTTTTCAAAGCCAGAGCTATTTTACTGTTCTTCTAGAATAACCTACCAGTTCCATTGTTATTGAAAAAATTCCCTCCTAAGAGAGTCAAATCATTATGAAGGCAGACTGGACACATGATACCTGAGCGGACTTAATATTTCTGAGACAGATGCTCTGACTCAGAAAACAGCTAAAAGACTGTCATTCTCACCTGAGAATTTGTTCCAGTTGGTCTACCATGTCATGAAGTGTTGCGGACACATTTGTCTCGTGACTGAAAGGATTAAAAATATATATATAAATGAAGTCTTAATTGTAGCTTTAAAAATAAAAGTTACATCTCAAATTAAAAAAGAGAATACATAATAAAAAATAGTAGTCTCTGAATAATAAATAATATAATCCAACCAACATTTCAGTTCTCTTTGCTCCAATCTCTTTAATTCTTTCAACATCTTTCAAGAGATGAGGATAACAATATTTTCTGTTACACATGAGCCAGATATATAAAATTATTTTCTAAGATACTTTTCAGCTCAGTTCAGCTTAAAGACAAAAAGAATCATAAATCAACTGCTGTCTTTTTTAAATAGCAAGACAAGAGTAAACCCCAAATGCATTATAGTTATTATAACCAATAAACAAATTAGGAAAGTGCAGCCCTCCACATTGGCTCTGACATAGTCCTGTCCATACCACCCTATGGGCAAAAGATTTTCTTCAGACAGATGAAATATGTAAGTTGCATGATAATTAAATATATTGTTATTCATTTCCTAAATGGCAATCTATACACATACAATATACATAAAGGGGCAACAAAATTTCTTGGGAAAATGGAATTAAAAGATAATGGAATTTTTCCACCAACATGTTGAATGTCCCTTATATGTATATGTATGTATGTGTACATGTGTGCATGTTTGCATATATACATAAACATTTTACTATCTTGTAAATAAACAAAAATTAAACAATTGGAAAATGGAAATGATAAGCTCACATGAACAAAGAAATATTTCAAAGCACTGTATTTTAACATAATTACAAATTATATAGATAATTACTTAAATGGAATAACAAGTTATCAACCTAACTTTTGTATTTATACTTGTGTACTACATTCCTATCAAATAATAATACTGCATATATTCCAGTGTAAGCCGACCCGAGTATCAGTCGAGGCACCTAATTTTACCACAAAAACTGCATTAAAAATGTGCTGAAAAACTCGGCTTATGCACGAGTATATATAGTAATTAAATCTGAAGCTAAGAGAAGCTATTGGTCCTACATAGATTAAGACATTTCTTTGCCTTCAAATTCTACTAAAACAAATATACCTACTAAGCTCCCTAAGTGTAAAATCTATGTTAAAACTGTTCTTTTGTCATTCCATTAGTGTTGTGACTATCTCCTCATGGGAAGGCAATTAATGTTTAAAAATTATATCACCTATGATATTGTTAAAGAGCCCTGTGAGCGGTTAACTGTCAGAACAGCGATTCAAATCCACTAGCCACTCTGCTGGAGAAAGAAGAGGCTGTCTGACCATGTCAAGATTTAGTGTTGCAAACACCATATAGGGTCACCAAGACTCAGAACTGTCTCCATTGCAGTGTTTTTTGTTGATATTTATACCTACTTGATCTTAATAATGTCTAATACATCTATACAAATAAATTATGTAAATAAACTAATTACATAATTCAACCAAAAACCAAACTTAGAGCTATCAAGTCCTCAATTCTGACTCATAGTAACCCAACAGGGCAGGGTAGAACTGCCCCTATGGGTTTCAGGCTGTAACTCTTTCCAGGAGTAGAATGCCTTATTTTTTTGCTGCAGAGCAACTGGTGGTTTTGAACTGCTGACCTTGCAGAGAGCAGCCCAATGCCTTACCCACCATACCAGCAGGCCTCCCTAAATCACATACTTCAGTTGGAAGTAACAGATATTAGACAATGGATTCAGAAACAAAAAGGAGGTATATCAAAGGTTACCAAGGAACCACTTCCCAGCCCCATCTAATTTTCTAGTTAGGAAAAGAGCCCACTGCTTCTGCTGTCCAGGGTAAATGTTGAGGAGCAGAGCCTTCTGTATCTCTTGCCATCTTTAAGAAAGAAGTGATTTGCTACTGGTACCCTGATATCTGCTGCATTGAGGTTTTTTAATGAGTGGTCAAGGATTTTGCATTGCTTGGATCTACAATCAATGCTCACAGAATACTCAGCACTCAAGAGATCAAAAGACGTGTTGCATTGGGGAAATCTGCGCATGACCTCTTGAGTACTGAAAAGCAAGGATGTTACTTTGAGGACTATGTTACGCCCTGGCCCAAGCCATGTCATTTTCACTTGCCTCATGTATGCATGTGGAATTGGACACTGAATACAGATCAAAGAGGAACTGATAGGTCTGAACTGTGTTGTTGGTGAAGAATACTGGAAATACCACAGATGGCCAAACAAAACAAATTTGTCTTGGAAGAAGTACAGCCAGAGTGCTCCGCAGAGGCAAGGATGGTGAGGCTTTGTCTTACGTAGTTGGCTAGTTGTCCGAGAGACCAGTGCCTGGAAAAGGGCATCATGCTTGGTAAAGCAGAGGGGCAGCAGGAGAGAGGAAGGCCCTCAAGGAGAGGGACTCACACCGCGGCTGCAACAAGGGACTCACCGTAGGAGCGATTGTGAGAGTGGCCCAGGCCTGAGTGCTGCTGCCTTCTGCTGTTCACGGGGTTGCCAAGGGTCAGACCTGATGCGACAGCCAGCACCTGACAACAACCACCACAGGGAGCCCTAGTCACGTCAGCAGGGGCAGACCCACCAGATACTCTCTCTTGGGCAATTCTATTCTGTCTGATTAAGAGTTGCTATGAGTTGGATTCAATTTAATGTCGACGGGTTTGATTTTTTTTAAGGACATTTTGCTTCAAAATCTACTAATACACTTTACTTTCTTTATCTCTCACTGTCCCTGAGGCCATGGCTCTCTGAGGTCCATGCTCCACATGGGCAGCTCACGCTTAGGAACAAGCCTAATCCCCACAGCCACAGGACTTCCATTGGTCTTTTATTTCTTTACATAAAAATGGTAAAAAATCATGATCCATGGAGGAAAGTTCATAACAATAAAAGCAGAAACCCAAACAGAAGGACTATCAAAAATCAGATTAGAATAGGGATGAAAGGAATGCAGGAACTATTAAAAATATATTCATATCTGTAGAAAAAAGAATAGGACATAATTCCTTTTAGTGAAAAAGAAAACTTCTTCAACTTTAAATATAAAATCCAAAATAAATCTAAAGATTCAAAAGGTAGTTAAGAAAAGAAAGCTGAAGTAATCTCTAGAAAATAGAAAAGAAGGCAATAAATGAAAAACAAAACAAAAGATAGTTAAGGGGATATGGCAGGAAATTTGGGGGGAAATGGTGAGCTAATTAACAGTGACTTCAAGAAAGAAGAAAATGATCTAAAATTGATTTTTATGATGCGGGCACAACTCTTACTGACTGAACTATTGACGTATGTGTTATGTAAATATGTCAATTAAACAGATAAATAAAGCGTGAATAAACCAGAATGACGATGGCTCAGCAACAAGTTCAGGACAGCCACGGATGCGGAGCAGGAGGAAGGGTCACATACAGAAAGAGAGAACAGGGAGAGCAGGAAGAAGAAGGTACAAAGAAACCTGCCAGTGGCAAAACGGAAGAACATTTCCACAAAGCGTTAGCTTCCAGACTGAAATCACCTATCAAGCCAATAACACAATGAACTTAGCCCCATCATACACACATCCTGGTGAAATTTCAAAACTTTATAGATGGAAAATATTGACAATTTTCAAGAGTGAAAACCACATATAAAACACCAGCATTCAGAGACGGCACTTCTCAAGGATGCTGGGCCAAAAGCCAAGAACAAGGCCCTCCAATCTCACAACTAAAATTATTTTAAGCCCTTCAAAAATCTTTCTCTAACTCTAAGATTCTCTTTAAACTCTATCTATATTCCATGTGCAGCCAGAACCATAAAAGGTGAGATTGCAAATAGGAAGCCCCCCACCCCTTGAATCCTAAGAACACCTCCCATATCATCATTGACAGGGAGCTAATCGAGCCTGCATTCTAGCAAAACTGAAGACTCAATGAAGAGCAAAGATAAGAAATTATAGGAAATGCCATGTGCAACCAAGACGCAAACCAAAGACTGAGAACAGCAGTTGTGCAGTGGACATAAAGAACAATTAATTTCTACAGCAAGAGGAAAGAGAATTCCAAGAATAATGTTGAATTGTGAGGATAGAAAGAGGAAATCAACAAGTAAAAGCATTTTCCAATCTATAAGAAACAAAATGTGCATTAAAAGAAACAAGACCATGCTTACTCTGTGCGAATAATATTTATCTACTCACAGTGATACAAACTACCTTTGAATATATTGAAAACGTGGTGAGAGAGGCGTAAGCATGGGGAAAGGAAGATAATAAAAGAAGTTAATAATCACCTAAAAGGGCAAAACAAATAAGCAGAAGCATAATATTCTAAAGGAAGCAATGCAAGAAGACTAAAAGAAAACCTATTAAAAAAGCCAAAGTATTTGGTGTCGGCAGAGAAGTCTCCAAAGATGAGCGGTAGGACCTGCAAACAGTCGTTCATTTACTCCAAATCTTACCGCGCCTTGATCTGACGCATGTCCACATTTACCTTACATTCGAGAATTAGGAAGGATCGTTTCTAGTCCTTTGCACAGCCATCCACCACACAGTGGGCCACCGCTTCCCCAGGACACGGACTTCTCAGAATGACCAGACAAGTGCATTTGCAACTCCACACATCCGGTACTTGTGTGCTGACTCATGGTGTAGTTTAACGTGTGCCTCTCTAACCCAATGACTGTCAGCCATCAGCTCAGCCTGGAGGGCTGATCAGATCCAGGGTAAACTGCTTCTGCAAGGATGCTTCTTAGGGGACGCTGGGTACTTCATACTGCGTAGCACTAGGAGGTGCACAATGGCACGTTACCCCCCATTCTCAGTGGTGCTACATTTAAAAGCTTGATTAAGGAGACGGCAATCAGACTTCAGCTTTTTGGAAATTAGAGGGAAAAAGTCACTTGGATAATGCTATGGAACCATGCAAGAACAGCATCATGAGCTGTCCCCCGGTGCGCAGCGCCATTAATGACCACGGGAAACAACGGCTTCAAAGGTTGCAAAATTGGTGAATTTTACCAATCATGTCCTTTTTATAAGAAAGGGAAGGTAGGAAAACTTTAAGAGTAAAGAAAGAAAACTAGGTGGCCTTAATGTGTAAATATCTTATTTTGCAAATGATGAATCTGGTAAGAGAAATGACCTAGGAGAATTCACAAAGGCTTCGAAGCAGGGCCCTGAGTTTTCACTCAATGTTCTCATTGAGTTCTACAGATAAGAAATTTAAAATACACAGTTTAAAATCATGACTAACGGAAGAGCCATCACTTGATTTCCAATAACATATACATTCTATCTACATATAACTCAATACCTAAAAGAAAGCCTATATAAATTTGCCCTTAAATATACAACCTCTGTGGATGTTGCGCGTTTCCAAAAGTTTGTGAAATTTTCCATTCCTTTGCTTCCATTTGCCCTGGAACTTTTCGAAGTTCCCTCGTGTGTGTGTGTGGGGGGGGGGGGGGGTATTTGTGTGTGTGTGTATTTGTGTGTGTGTGTGTATTCATAGCACATGACTTTAAAAGATTATCAGTGGCAAAGTTGAACAGTAAACCATTCATAAAAGAAATGCAACTGGTCTATAAAAATGAAAAAAAAAATTAGTGCAAATTTAAAACAAAAAATATTGCCTAGTGACTTAATTTCTTTTTCCTCATAGTGTTATTAGTTTGTTTTATGATTATCAAGGTTAAAAATTACAATCACTGTCCATGTACTAGAAGAAGAACCAAAGTTTATCTCTAGAAATTACAATATCTTTTTTTAATTTCCAAAAGTTTCTATAATAAAGGGTCTGACAAAGGAAACAACATTTTTCTTTAAAATGTTAGCATAATACAATGATACAACAAGGCTATGAGACACACTCGCCTGCACAGAAAAACAAAGACCTGATACAAGCTATGTCCAGTATAACCCTTGAAGACCTTATGCTGAGTGAAATACTTGCGAGCCAGTTATAAAAGGGCAAATACTGGATGACTCCAGTTATATGAAAGAATTAGCTTCGGTTAGGGGTATTGGGAAAGTTTTAGGTCCAGTAAAGGCATGAACATGATTAAAGTCGCCTAACTGCACATGTGAAGACTACTGCAGTGTTCTGTTACCAACATCCTCACCACAAGTAACAGAAAGAGACACCGTGAGCAGGTAGGTTCTTACCCATAGCCCCTTTGTGGTAGACACTCTAAAATGTCATAGCACAGGGCGAGCTGGTCACTCCGTTCACAGCTGTAGATGCACTCCAGTGCTACTGACATCAGCTGGTCTTGATCGGGTATAATCTTTGGCTGCAGCTGGAGAAAAGAAAGCAGGAGCGCTAATATCAATGGAGGTACAGTCGCGTTCAGTCACCTCGCCATATCACTCTCAATGGAATATTAAATAGTACAAGGAACCAGCTGCAGAAACAAATTCTAATTTTTCTTTTTCTTACTGACTTCTACGGTCTCTAGTAATTACAAATGAAATCACATTTTAATTACAGGATCAGCTAGAAAAGATCATTGGTAACCCATACACTTTACATCCACTGAAAACAAACTCTTCAATTTATGACCCACTCAAGATTAAGTAGACAGGAGAAACACAATGAATTAAAAAGTTAATTCAATAAAAATCATTTCTAACCCTACAACAGAATTTTATATGTTTCAATTACAAAAAATATATGAAATACCTTAACTAATATTCACAGATGTTAGAACTTATTATTTTTCTCAATGTGCATTACATATTATCCATTAAGGTACATGACATTTTATTCAAAAGAATTTGCATTGTCAATGAAGTCATACACAGATCACAGAAGAATATAAACCATATTTCTAATGCAGAAAGATGGCTGCGACCCCAAACAATAAAGCAGAACTCTCTGTTTGGGCTTCTGAAGCTCTAAATCTTCATGAGAGCAGAAAGCCTCATCCTTCTCCTGGGGAATAGGCTGGTAGTTTTGAACTACTGACCTTAGGGTTGTCAGCCCAGCACTCAACCTCCTGTGCCACCAGGGCTCCCCAATTCCTATGCGTATGCACCTTTTCCCACAACAAATCCTAGATTTTCTAACTTGAACTATTTTCTGGACTCTAAAAATAAACCTGCTTTTATATGTCTTCTAAGTTTAAGTTCTAGAGCCAGACTCTCATGGTAGAAATCCTGGCATTAGTCCATAACTAGTTTTGTGGTCAAGTCATTGAATAGGTTTGTGCCTTGACTTTCTTATCTATAAAACCAAGACACTAATAAAACCTTCTTAATAAAAGAAAATATGAGATTGAATAAACTAGCACATGTAAAATGCCTATATTATTACCACCACAAAAATTTAGTGAAGGCTTGAAAGTATATATTTTAAACACTTTTATTGGCATCTGGTTCACATAGCACACAACTAACTAGTTCAATCCCATTAAGAAGAGTTGTACAATCATGACTACAATAAATTTTAGAACATTTTCTTCTTCTTGCATTTGTACTCAATGTTATTAGGAAACTATTTTTAAATCCATTTTCAACAATAACATTATTGCTTAAAATAATCTCCATAGTAATAACCTACTGGTTCTCAAAATGTTGGCTTATAAAATGTCAGAGAACGAATTTGAGCTATTTTAAAACTAAACCTTTAAGAGCCAAACCACAAAAGAGAGAACTGCTTTTTCAGTCTCAATCTGAAATGAATGAGAGCCGGAACAGAGCAGATGCCCACCTACACCTGGCATGGAGAGTTAAAGTGAAGGCATGCTCCTTTGTGTCTGCTGCCAACATTTAGAGGTCATCTGTCAGTGTGCTACAACTTAGTCTAAGCTGTCTGGTACAGAAACCATTGCTCTAAGCACGACTCATGGTAGATGAGGGTTTGTTCTTTGGTAAACAGTTAAGAAAAACAAACAGTATCACCACAGGCTGACACAGTAAAGCAAACAGATGTAATCAGTGATTGCGAGAATCACAATAAAACTCAGTCATAGTTACTCATTCACTCGGCCTGACAAACGTTCCTGAGCACTTGCTTTCTAGTAGCCACCCTGACGCTGCTGTTGACTTTGACGGTGTTGGGGGCCATCAGGTCTGTTCTGGCACACAACAGCCCCCTCACGCACAACAGTCTGAGCACTGCCGGGTCCTGCACCATCTCACAACTCTTTCCGTGCTCACGCTCTTTGCTGCAGCCACAGTGTCCATCTCCTGAGAGCCTTCCTCTTCTTCCCTGTCCCTCGGCTTCACCAACCGTGACGGCCCCTCAGGGGCGGCCTCTCCGGACAACATGCCCCAGCATGGAGGCGAGCTCTCCCAGCCCTCGCCTCTAAGGAGCATGCTTCAGCCAGACTTCTTGTGAGACACACGAGTTTGTCCTTCTAGCAGTCCACCGTACTTTCAATATGCTTTTCCAGCACCACAATTCAAAAGCATCAAGTCTTCTTTGCTCAGTGTTCCACTCTCACATGCATATGAAGCAACTGAAGATACCATGACTTGGGTCAGGGGCACCTTAGTCCCCAAAATTAACATCCTTACTTTTCAATACTCTAATACAACTCGACTTTTGATCTGCTGGCTCGGACTTCCATAAGTATTAATTCTGAATCCAAGCAAGACAAAATCCTTAACGACGTCTACCTTTTGTCCACTTATCAGCATGTGCCCATTGGGTTCAGTTGTGAAGATGTTGGTATTCTTTACACTGAGTTGCAATCTGTTCTGAAGGCTGCAATCCCTGATCTTCATCAGGAAAAGCTACAAGTCCTCTTCACTTTCAGCAAGCACAGTTGTATTATCTGCATATTACGGTTGCTACAAAGCCTTCCTCCAAATCCTGATGTCATATTCTTCTTCAGGTAAGTCAGCTTCTCTGATGATGTGCTCAGCTTACAGACTGAACCAGTTCAGTGAGAGGATACAACCCTGTCACACGCACCCTGACAGTCCCAGGCAATACAGACAACATGAATGTGTTATTGGGGACATACAGATGAAACAACTTAGACCCTGGGAGTCTGTATGAAGAGACAAGAGAAAACAAACAATGGCAATAGAGCGCGAAAGGACCAGAACAGAGGCAGGCACCGCACCCTGTCATTGCACGAGAGGTTTCCCAGCAGAGGGAATCTTAACAAGCAGGATCTTAAAGGACAGGCAAACACCCGTTAAATAACACAGAGGGGGATAAACATTCCAAATACAGGAAACAATTCACGAAGCGGCACAAAGCCATGAAGGGACGGGGCAGGTTGCAGAGCTGGGAAGTCCGGTGGGAGGGGACCCGGGAGTTCACTGAGGGAACGGAGGCTGAGGGAAAGCAGATTGCAAAGGGTCACCCCAGGGTCCAGGTTAAACAGCTAGAGTCCAACCGTTTGCCCTCTAGATAGCAGCAAATCACTGGAGATTTGTCCGAGATTGGGGCCTGATCAAATCTGTGCTGTCGACAGGCAAAATCAGTGGAAATATATACAATGGCCCAGAAAGGCCGAGCCCAGCACGTCACGATTCTGAGCTTCCATGTTTACACATTTCAGCAAAGGCCAATGGCTGTATGTTTTATTCAAAAGGCACATGCTAAATTGCCAAGTAAAAACAACAAAAAGCTGACTACATACAAAGGATTTACAAGACTCTATACAGAAGACATATCACAAACAAGATTACTGGAAAATATTTAAAGTCACTTCTTTCCTGCTCATAAAACATTCATATTCAATCCATCCTATTTTTCTCACATCGTATTCCGCTGTCATAAGCAACTTACCACCCTCTGCTTGCTGTAAACCACCTCAAATACTAAGTGGAAAATGCTACTGATAAAAGATGGAAACTTTAAACAGCCATGGAGCGGTCAACTATCTGACAGACATCTCTTCCCCAACCCAAAAAGGTCTAAGGTGAACTGTCGAATCTTTCCTTTCTCTCTGGACCACAATGGACTAAGGCTGGGCTCCAGATTCCTAATGAGGGCTGGTGCAGGGAGTGGAGTCAAGGAGAATTCCGAGTTAGAAAATCCCTAATTTAGCATCTGCTGCAAGTCCAGTGTGCTGTTGGAACTTCACTACAAAAGCAGTGCTTCAAGTCATGGTCGACACCACAGGCTTGAGTCGCCTTCCAAGAACACGGGAGCTGCTGTCTCTTTAACTCGCATGTTTTACCTGCAGTGAAACTAAAAACTTGTTGACTTTTAAAAAGTATGCAGCACTTAACAAAATGGCTTTTCCAGCCATTGGATTCATTCTCTCAGAAACATGTAGCTACAAATATAAGAATTATTAAAAGTCATTAAAAAATCTCCAATGAGAACACAGAGATTTTTACAAGTTCGATAAAGATATTTGAGCACATACATCTTCTCCTATTTATGGTGGAGAGTCTCCACAGTGGAGAAGGACAATCTGTAGATCAAGAATGCCTACGTGTTTGAATCCAGGGCTGTCCACATATTGTGTGGCTTTGGGTCACACTACACAACCATTTTCGTGTCCGATAACATTAAAACACTACATTAGCCTCATGAGACATCAACTATCATGAAGATGACGCAAGACCAGGCAATATTTTTGCGGTTAAAATAAGGTTGTGTGAGTAAGAGGCAACTTGCTATCATGTAACAACAACCTCATTAAACTTATAAAATTTTAAAAGCTAACACGTGTAAAGTACTGGCCTGAGGTACAAACTCAGTCTCTACCAACTCTTAATCCTCTTACTATTACCAGGTTCCAACATACAACACATATTGAACCAATTTTGGATGAAATCAATCAAAATAAACAACTTCATGAAGTTGTAAACATTTCATAAACAAATCAAAATTTTGTATGAAAAATGTACAGATATTTTTAAGGAGATAAGAGTTCCTGCTTACATCTGGTTTGGAATGTTGAAATATCTTCAGAGGAAATGTTAAGTCTCCTTTCGCTAAAGTTACCAAGTATTCTTTTAACAGCTCATTGGCGACACCAGGAGACTGCTTCTCACAACGGTGAAGAAAAGGTACCATCCACTGATAGGCACTTGTCACATACTTGTCTTCTGAGCACTAGAGATAAAATGAACCACAACACACAAAACATTGAAGTAACTTACTATACCACAGAGCAAATCCTAAAGCTCACAGAAACAATGACGCTCATCACTCATACCACCTTGTGAACGGTCACTCGCAGCGGATTCCTCTCTAGCAGGGGGCTGGGTGAGAGCGCAGCAGCACTGTGGCTGCAGCAGCACTGTGGCTAGCTCTTTCCCTCCCCAGTTCCAGAGTCTGCTGAGGGTCCCAAAGAGCTGGAACCCACCTCTAGGAGACAGGCACTGCCCCCCTCATGCATACGGTCCTTCAGGGAAAAGAGAAGTTCTGTCCAAAAATGCACACGCACGTAAGGGGCCGAGCAAGAGACAGACCACACACCACCTGAGACAGGGAAGCAGAGCGGCAGGAGCAGGCAAGCCCAGTGACCTCCAGCAACGGAAGGACCGCATGAGAGGTGCTGTCTCACCCCGGCACCCCAGATTTTCTCCTTTCCTTTTCCACCTTGTGTTGTTTTGCTCTTTCACACCCACCTATAAATGCTCATGGCAATTCTGTCCAGAATTAAGTCCCCGAAGATGAGGGGACATGGGACCGAGAGCAGCTAAGGCAATGGGCTTAAACGTGACAGCAGCGGAGGGGCTGGTGCAGGATTGAGCAGTATGCCCTTTGTCACACAGGGTTCCTCTAGGTCTGAACTGACCCAACAGTCATATCAGCAGGGCACCCCTAAAACTACATATTCCCTTTGAAAATTACTCCAAGAGAGAAAAAACCTCTTAAAAGGAGCCCCATGTACTGCATCGCTGCTACTGGGCCCAATTCCTTGGTTGGTGTAAAGGTTAATGAACTTGGCTGCTAACTAAAAGGCTGGAGAAGTCTGAGTTCACCCAGCAGCACCTCAAAACAGGATTGATGAACCTATAGGGATAGCAAGTAGAGTAAGGCTCGTTTTGTTTGTTTGTTTGTTTGTGTTTGTTTTGAGGGGTAGTTACAGTGGTGATGGTGGTGGTGGGAGGGAGGAGGGGTAGAAGGGAAATGATATGAAGAAGTCCAGGAATAAAAACAATATTGGAAACTGAGTGTGATAACAATTATACAATATTGCTTGATGTGACTGCATTTTGTAATGATATATGTATTAACTCCCAATTTATAAAAAATAAAATTTTCTTTTTTAAAAAACAAAGGCCTGGTGATCTATTTCCCAAAAGTCCGCCATGGAAAACCCTGCGGGGTGCAGTTCTACTTTGACACACAAGGGGCCTCCAAGAAAGAGGAGGTGAATGAGGAGTGGGGAAGTAATGACACAAGCAGGGAGGAGAAGGAAGAATGAGTGGGACAAGAGTGATGAGAGGGAGGAGGATGAAGCAAGGAGAATGAAGAGTGTGGAACAAGGCTATGGAGCCAGGGGTACAGGGGGTACAGAGGAAAGAGTGCAGGGAGAAGAGAGAGCACACCCAGCAGCTGAGACCCCACCCCCTCATGCAGGCCCAGAAGCAGAGATACTGGAGAGCCAGCCACAGAAAGAATACTGCTGGACAGCTGGCACCTCTTCAAAATATGCCATGGGCCCAGCAGACACCATGAAATAAGAGAGAAACTATAGATTGGCCCAAGAAAAATCTCAGACTACTGGGGAAACTCTTCTACGCATACCAGCCCTGAAACCAAAATATTTTATTTCATAACCACTCAACCCTCCTCTGGACTTCAGTTTTTGTTCTTTTGTCGCTTTTTGGTTTTTAACTCCTTGAACTGTGCATATAGCTAGAAACATTTAACATTGTGAAGAATTATAATAGAGTTACTAGATAACCAGGTAGTTTAACAATATGCCTAAATAAAAGGTGTGGGTGTGTGCATGGTATAGATGGGTCAGAAGGAAGGGCAAGCACAATACAAAAATAGTTTGGATGGATTCAAGAGCTTATCTATATAGCCTTTCACAAGAATGATAACTCAAAAAAAGAGAAAAAGTCAAATTTGGAGGCAAGTTAATCTCAAACACATGCAAATCTGATCTACACAGGGAATGCTGAAAAAGAAAGACAAGATAAAACCTACACTATCCATAAGTAGTCTTAGCTTTTCAAAGTCTTTCATCTGTTGGAGTTCTTTCAGGGTTAGGGTTAAGTCACATCCGGCTTCATACACCAAGGTTTCCAGGGTAACCAAATTGTCACACAGAACCAGCAAGCCAGGAATATTGCGCTCCACTCCAAGCCGAATCAGTGACAATGCACAGTCAACCTAAAATGGGAAAGTGACAGGTAAGGCTCTACGCACTGAAGCGCGCCCATCTACTCCCAAGTAAAAGCCACCCGTCCCAGATCTCATCCACAGGCATTCTTGATAAAAGCACGTTTATCAGTGAAGTACATTAAATTCTTTACCAAATATACTAGCAGCATGCTATTTCACTTCAATCAATAAGAAAGACTAAAAATAAAGAGGGAAAAAATCTTAAGTGTGTAGAGTATTTTACAATTTACTAAACACTTTTATATACTGAGTTAGTTTATTGTGCCAACCTTGTCGATCAACACATGTACGATTAATTGAAGGGCGGAGGGATAAACGGCTCAGTGAGCCTTGACTTTCTAGTTCTCCTGTCTCTTGCTTTGTGATGATTGTATCAGGGTGCAGCTGCCTTAGCAGTTCCCTGCTTCGGCTTGCAAGGTTGACTTCCTGCAAGAATCCCCAAGGAAAAGCCGCATGAACCCAACCCGATGCAGCCCTGGGTGCTGGAGCACGCGTGTAGAGACCCCTGCTAGCGCTGAGATATTTATACATTCACTGGTTTGGCTTTCCTCCTGCAGTCGGCATCACTGTGTCTGTTTTGTGAGATGGAGGAGGACTTTGTGGATTGGTGTCGGACATATGGGTTAATGGGTTAATAATATTGGACTTGTGGGCTTGGGCAGCACTGGGTTGGGATGTTTTCTTGATGCACACTTAATCTTTATATAAAGCTCTCTCTTATACATGAGTTTCTGTAGATTTGTTTCTCTAAAGTACCCTAACATATATAGAAATTCAGAGGAAAAATTCATTATCTTTTCATTCCATTTTCCACAAACTTCTTAAGAACATCTCATATTACTCTGTTTTATTCTCACAACAGTATATGATCTGGAAGAAAAAAGCTGAATAGTGAGTTAGCTATAATGCCAAATTTATCATATTTTTATTATACTACTCTGTTCCCCAAAAGAATGCTTATTTACAAGGTTTTGCTTTTGTGGACCCCTTTAGCACCTAAACCCTGAATGTCTCCCACAGTGAAGGCATTCAAAGATTATTTACTGAATAAGCAACTCCAGTACAATTTTTGTCTTAATTCCAATCCTGGGCCTTCATTTGAGATCAGTTCTACAGAAATAACAACTTGACCCCTACCACTTAATCAGATTAATAAATTGACAAATCCTCTGATTTGATGGCAAAATCAACTATTATGGCCTACTTCCATAATTTCTCACACTAGAGTGGTTAATTGTCTTACTCCTAGGATAAGTTATTTATTGAGTGTGCACTGACTTAAGCACCATTCTAGGTATTAGGATACAAAACTGTACAGGAAGAGGTCTCTTCCTTCTGAGCTATCTTAATCATATGGGGGGAAGGTTATCTGGTAAATCACTGATGGAAGTAGAATGAGTAAAGTGCTGCTTATCATCAGGATCTCAAAGAAAAGCTCATTAAGCTCTCAATCTAGGAAATGTGGGGGTTCAGTGGTTGTGCATTCAGCTGCTAACTTGAGGGTCAGCAGTTTGAAAACACCAGCCATTCTGAGGGAGAAAAAAGGGACTTTCCACTCCCATAAAGAGTTAGTCTTAGAAACTCACATGGGCCATTCTACGCTGTCCTGCAGAGTCACTATGAGTTGCCATCGACTCGATGACAGTGAATTTGGTTTTTTGGTTTTGGAAGAGGGCCAGAAAGTTTCCCAGGAAAGAGAAGACTTAAAAATGAGCTTTAAACAATCAACAAGTTTGTTTTCAGGAGAAGAAGGAAGACGGGGCAGGAGAAGAGCATGAAGAGCGGAGATAACCTGTGTCTGTGCATGGATGCGTAGCCCCATGTGGCTGGAGGAAGAGTGTGCCAGTGATCCTGCAGTGCAATACATGCGACCAAAGGGTTTCTGACTGAAGCGTGTCATTTGAACTTTGGAAAGACTCCTCAGTAAATAGTAATGAATGATGAGTGAAATGTGAACGGTCAGCTTAATATGACCCAAACTGAAAACACACCAATTAGGAGAACTGTAGCTGCTGATAGAAGAATCGTGACCGAAATAGATTGACTTGCCCATTCATTCGCAGATTTGTACACTAGTTATTCTCACATTGAGTACATAGTGCACTCTTTCTTTGTACTGGACAAAATACATAACAAGGAGCTAAAGTAAAACAGTAGCACTGACGACATACAAGAACAGTATAGCAGATAACTGAGAATACAGAATCTGCCAAGGTTATTTGGATAAGATTGAGTAGTTGGAGTAAAGAGAAGAAGTTTAGAATGATGCTCTAGGCATTCTCATCAGAATAGAATTTGTTTTTCATGATATAATTTTAAAAGGAGCACATTTTATAAAGTAAAAAATAGCATATTGAAAATTCTGATTCTGAAGTGTTTCCATAATGATCTTGATACAGACATCCAAAAGGGTCAAGGACAATGCCTTTGAGTCGATGTTGACTCATGTCAACCCTAGAGGACAGGGCAGAACTTCTCCGGTGAATTCCTGAGGCTGCCGCTCTTTACAGGAGTAGAAAGCTCAGTTTTTCTCCAGAGGTGCAACTGGTGGTTTCAAACTGCTTATCTGGCAGTGAGCAACCCAACTCCTAACCACTACGCCACCGGGGATCCTGCAGACATCTAACAGTATGTTCATAAACGAGCAAACAAAATCTATACCTATATAAAATGGCTGATGATGTTTGGGAAAAGTCAACACATAAATCAGAGAGGCATTTGAAGAAAAGAACATGAACTGGCCAAAAAATGACAAGAGGAGCACAAGCTAGGGAACAACAGTATTTAAGGAATGAGGCAAAGATGGTGCACCCCGCAAAAAAAAAAAAAAAAAGGAAAAAAAAGGTGGGCCCCAAGAAGACACTAAAAAATGAATGGCTAAGAAAATGGCAGTAATAAAACGCTGAAATGTTATCACAGAAAGCTAAATAGATTTTGGAGTTGGGGAGGGGGATAACAAATAACCAACAGAATTTTATGTTAGCAATAGACGAGGTAGCCTTATCGACCTTACCTTCAATAGAGTGGTAGAAGCCACACTCTAAGATACTGAAGAAAACTAGAAAAGTGGTACTAGAATTCAGTGGCTTTCTCAACTGTGTTATGAAAAGACAATGGGTAAAACAAAAGCCATAAGAGAATATGGCATAGAGAGGGGGCAGTATAGCACCAATGGGACATACAACTTACCTCCAATTCTTTAATGCCCCCCCCCACTATCATGATTCCAATTCTACCCTACAAATCCGGCTAGATCAGAGGATGTACATGGGTACAGATAAGAACTGCAAACACAGGGAATCCAGGACAGATGATCCCTTCAGGACCAATAGTAAGAGTAGTGATATGAGGAGGGTGGAGGGAAGGTGGAGTCGAAAGGGGAACCAATCAGAAGGATCTACATATAAACCCCTCTCTGGGGGACAGACAGCAGAAAAATGGGTGAAGGAAGACAAAATGCAGTATAAAACATGACAAAATAATAATTCATAAATTATCAATGGTTCATGAGGGAGGGTGGGTTGATAGGGATAAAAATGAGGAGCTGACACCCTCCTAATACAACTGCTTAAGACAAAGCGGATGAACAAACAAATATGGTGAAGAAAGCTGATGGTGCATGGCTATCAAAAGATAGCATCTGGGGTCTTAAAGGCTTGAAGATAAACAAGTGGCCATCTAGCTCAGAAGCAACAAAGCCCACATGGAAGAAGCACACCAGCCTGTGCAATCACGAGGTGTTGAAGGGATCAGGTATAAGGCATCATCAGAACAAAAAAAATCTTACCATAGTGAATGAAGGGGAAAGTGCAGAGTGGAGACTCAAAGCCCATTTGTCGGCCACTGGAGATCCCCTTGCAGAGGGGTCTAGGGGAAGTGATGAGTCAGTCAGGGTGCGATGTAGCACTGATGAAGAATAGAGCTTTCCTCCAGTTCCTAAATGCTTCCTCACCCCCAATTATCATGATTCGAATTATACCTTGCAAGTATGGATAGAGCAGAGGATATACACTGGTACAGATAGGAGCTGGAGGCACAGGGAATCCAGGGTGGATGATACCTTCAGGACCAGAGGTGTGAGGGGCGATACTGGGAGGGAAGAGGGTGAGTGGGTTGGAAAGAGGGAACTGATTACAAGGATCTACATGTGACCTCCTCCCTGGGGGACGGACAACAGAAAAGGGAGTGAAGGGAGACGCTGGATAGGGCAGGATATGACAAAATAATAATTTATAAATTATCAAGGGCTCATGAGGGAGGGGGGAATGGGGAGGGAGGGGGGAAAAGAGGACCTGATGCAAAGGGCTCAAGTGGAGAGCAAATGCTTTGAAAATGATGAGGGCAAAGAATGTACAGATGTGCTTTATACAATTGATGTGTGTATAGATTGTGATAAGAGTTGTATGAGTCCCTAATAAAATGTTTTTTTTTAATGAAAAGCTGACACAAAAGGCTTAAGTAGAAATACAATGTTTTGAGAATGATGGCAACAAATGTAAAAATGTGCTTGACAGCATGGATGGATGGATAGATTGTGATAAGAGTTGTACGAGCCCCCAATAAAATTATTTTAAAAAGAAAAAAATGAAAATATGGCACATGTGTGTGTGTTATATACTGAAGTATATACCGATCAGCATATCCGCCAAAGGACCTAATTTTACCACAAAAACTGAGTTAAAAAAGTAAACTGGGGGTGTGCAGCAGAAAAGCAAGGGTAGCGGAACAAGGAAGTCCCAAGGGTGGACTTTGAGGCCAGAGTGTGGCATCCTATCAGACTCAACTGGAGAACATTCCGAAAGGTCAACGAACAGACCTTGAACTGTTTGAAGGCTTTTCTTTTTTTCTTTTTTTTGGTCATTGGTTTTTTGTGGTTGTTGTTTTGTTTTGCTCTGTCTTGTTTTTTGGGCATATTATTATCTCTGCAGGTCTATCTAGATAAAAGATAGGCGGGATAAACAATCTGGAAGAGAAAACAACTGGACCAATGATTCCAGAGAGGGCGTAGGGGAGGGGGAGGCGAGGGGAAGGGAAGTGGATGTTAACAAACCCAGGAACAAGGGAACAGTAAGTTATCCAAAATCAATGACGAGAAAGATGTGGGAGGCCTGGTAGAGCTTGATCAAGGGCAATGTAAAGGAGAGAAATTACTGAAACCCAAATGAAGGCTGAGCATGATAGTGGGACAAGAGGAAAGTAAAAGGAAATAGAGGAAGTAACTAGGAGGCAAAGGGAGTTTATGAGATCTAAATACAGACACGTCCATATGTAAATATATTTATACATGATGATGGTGAAATAGATCTATGCAAATATATTTATAGTTTACTATTAAGGTAACAGATGGACATTGGGCCTCTACTCAAGTACTCCCTCAATGCAAGAACTATGTTCTATTAACCTGGCATTCTATGATGCTCACCTTCCCAACATGATCGCTGAAGACAAAGCGGGTGCGGTGCATAAGCAAATGTGGTGAAGAAAATGATGGTGCCCGGCTATCAAAAGATATAGCATCTGGGGTCTTAAAGGTAAACAAGCGGCCATCTAGCTAGCTAAGAAGCAACAAAGCCCATATGGATGAAGCACATCAGCCTGCGTGATCATGAGGTGCCAAAGGGATAAGGTATGAGGCACCAAAGAACAAAAAATCATATCATTGTGAGTAAGGGGGCAGTGCAAAGTGGAGACCCAAAGCCCACCTCTAGGCAACTGGACATGCCCTTATAGAAGGGTCCTGGGGAGGAGAGGAGCCAGTCAGGGTGGAGTATAGCAACAATGTAACATACAATTTTCCTCCAACTCTCTTTAATGCTTCCCCTCCCCCACCCCATTATCACGATCCCTATTCTACCTTACAAATCTGGCTGGACCAGAGGATGTGCACGGGTACAGATAAGAACAGGAAACACAGGGAATCCAGGACAGATAAACCCCTAGGGACCAAAAATGAGAGTAGTAACATCCGGAGGGTAATGGGAAGATTGGGTTGAAAGGGGGAACCGATCATAAGGATCTACATAAAACCCCCTCCCTGGAGAATGGACAACAGGAAAGGGGTGAAGGGAGACATCGGACAGTGTAAAACATGACAAAATGATAATAGTTTATAAATTATGAATGGTTCGTGAGGGGCGGGGCAGGGAGGGAGGGGGAAAATGAGGAGCTGATACCAAGGGCTAAAGTAGAAAACAAATGTTTTGAGAATGATGATGGCAACAGATATACAGATATACTTGACACTTTGGATGTATGTATAGATTGTGATAAGAGTTGCATGAGCCCCCAATAAAATTTTAAAAAGAAAAAAAAGGCAAAAATATGCTGAAAAACTCGATTATATATGGTATATAGAAATGAGTTGTGCTTTTTTTTACATAGAAAAATAACCCCAAAATGAAGCAGTAAAAGATCAGAGGTTAAACATTTATGAGAGAAAAGATGACAGGCAGGGTAGTTCCAAACAGGCAGGAGTACAGAATCCAGGATTCAGATACTGTGCTGTGGACATAAGAGAGACTCCTTCCTTTATAAAAAGCTGCAAGGAGAGATGCACATTCGCAAAATCCAATCAAATGGAAAGCGCAATCACTTTCTGAGAATGATGAGGATAATGGTGGGGGGTAAGATTAAAACTACATAGCGAAGGAGGAAGAGAGAGAGAGATGGAACGTTAATACCAGGCAACACCGAAGGCCTGCCGCAAACCTTCAGAGATCAAGAAATAGGAAAAAGGAAGTGAACAAAGGAGAAATACATTTTCCGTTTGAAAGACTGGTTCAAAGAACTACATAGGAAAACAATTACAGTAGGAAAAGCATGCAAAGAAATAGGAAAATTTGGAGTAATCTGCTAAGACTTCAACAGAGAATTTTTTTACCAGCCTATGTTAAAAGGATACAATTAAATGAATATTCTATCTCAAGTGAATTAAATAGATTAATTATGTGTGTTACATATACACACATATTTGAATTTTCAAAAAGCATGAAGAAAACTTGGCATCTAAAACGCAACTTTGTGTAAGTAATACTTTATACTTTACATGCATAGTACAATAGCAATCTGTAATACACTCACTTGTTTTGTGACCCAAAATCTTTCTAATGTCTACTCTTCCAGAAGTAAAAAATGTCTTTGAAGTGTCACCTTATTTAACATCCTAAGTGAAACTAGGCTCCAATGCAACTTACAAAAAGATCATGTCACACACCCCCAAACCTCACTGGATATTAATTCACTACTATGAACATTTTCCTTGATTAATAAACAGCTTTTGCTAGAGGCATTTGTAGACACTAAGGAAAAGGAAATCTCACATCAATTAAATCTCTAAAAGTGTAAATACAAAACTATGTCAGATAATACCAATTTAAGTGTAGTATAAGTCACAACAATATGTAACTGAGGTTATTTTTTTTAAGTTTTATAATAGATGTATTTAAATACATAAATGAAAAAGGTAAGAAAGGCAATATAAACCAATGAAATAAAGCAACCAATGACCAATTTTCTTTTTTTTGTAATTATCTCTAATTACTCCAAAGGAATCCAGTGCATCTAACTTATTTCTAGACTGATTAAAATTTTAAATTTCAGGTTGTCTGTCATTTTTAAGGAGGTATAGCACGTGAGCTCAGACTACTGACGTAATGTCAACTCTGTCACTTACAGTAAATAAGATATTAGCTAATATTTATACAAAAACAAAATTGCAAGGTTTAATTTACACAGTTACCACATAAATCAGGAGAAGATTTTACTCTGTCCTGTGAAAATTTTTATCAGGGCTGACTCAAGTCACCAGCAGGACTTTGGGGTAGTGAACTCCCCCACACCACTAACCTGGACCTGCTTGCAGTTGGAGCTCTCTTCTTCAAAGGGATTTCACTCACTCACTTCTAGTGTAATCATGACAAAGCATAGATATTTCACTTATGCTGTATATTGCAGTTCAGTTTTTATAAATTAAGCAGTATCATTTTTGTAAATTAAAGCAATATTTGTTATTTTCACATCAGGATAATAAGGATATATTAGAAAATATTTGCTACAGAAAAAATATTGATATAAGGATTGAGAAAGATTTATTTTTATTTATTTTAAATGTTTAAAGTCTCACTGTCTATACAGTCACTAAGACTTGAATAGCTGGTCAAGATTATAGTACCTACAAAATATTAGCTTAAGATCTGGAATTCTGTCCTGTATGTTCTGAGATAGTTGGCCATTCTTATCTGTGGACCTTAGTTGTTCTACAAAAAATACAAAGAAAAAGACTAGAGAGAGCACTTGCAGAACTTCCTCATTTTGATATTTTACAATTCTAATCCTTTTTTTCTTCTTTTTTTACATTTTATTAGGGGCTCATACAACTCTAATCCTTCTTATAAGTTCAATAATCCTTAGCTAGTCTCAAAACTTAGAATGCTGCGCCCAATCTGATCCCACCACACGGAGGCAAAGCACGACGGGGGGTGCAACAGAACAGCAAGAGGAAGAGAGCAACGAAGTCCCCGGGGAACACTAAAACTAGACTTTGAGGTCAGGGCTTGGCACCCCATCAGACTCGACCGGAAAACACTCCTAAAGGCCAGTAAACAGTCCTTGAACTAACTACAGGCTTTTATTTTTGGTTGTTGCTGTGTTGTGGGTTTTTTTATTGTTTTGTTCTGGTTTTTGGCATTGGCTTTTTGTTGTTATTGTAGTTTTGTTGTATATTATTGCTTGGTTTTGCTCTGTCTTGTTTTTGTGCATGTTATTATCTCCGCAGGTTTGTCTAAATAAAATAAGCTGGATGAACAGTCTGGAGGAGAAAAAAACAGGACCGACAGTTCCAGGGAGACTTGGGATAGGGGGAGGTGTGGGGAAAGGAAGTGGTGTTAACAAACCCAGGGACAAGGGAACAACAAGTGATCCAAATCTGTGGAGAGGAGGGTGTAGGAGGCCTGGTTGGGCATGATCGAGGGTAATGTAATCAAGAGGAATTACTGAAATCCAAATGAAGGCTGAGCATGACAGTGGAACAAGAGGAAAGTCAAAGGAAATAGAGGAAAGGATTAGGAGGCAAAAGGCATTTATAGAGGTCTAAATAGAACAAAAAATTATATCATTGTGGGGGAGTGCGGAGTGGTAACTCAAAGCCCATCTGTACGTGACTGGACATACTCTTACAGAAGGGTCATGGGGAGGAGCCGAGGCAGTCGGGGTGCAGTGTAGCAACGAAGAAACATACAACTTCTCTCTACTTTCTAAATGCTTCCTCCCCCCACTATCATAATCCCAATTCTACCTTACAAATCTGGCTGGATCAGAGTATGTACACTGGTACAGATAGGAACTGGAAACAGGGAATTCAGGACAGATGGTCCCTTCAGGACCGGTGGTGAGAGTGGCGATACCGGGAGGGAGGGTGGGGTGGAAAGGAGGAAGCAATTACAAGGATCTACATGTGACCTACTCCCTGGGGGACGGAAAACAGAAAATTGGGTGGAGACATTAGACAGTGTAAGATATGACAAAATAATAATTTATAAGTTATCCAGCATTCATGAGGGAGGGGAAGCAGGGAGGGAGGGGGAAATTGAGGAGCTGATGCCAAGGGGTTAAGTGGAAAGCAAATGTTTTGAGAATGATGAGGGTAGCAAATGTACAAATGTGCTTTGTACAACTGATGTATGTATGAATTGTGATAAGAGTTCTATAAGCCCCCAATACAATGATTTAAAAAAATTACAATGCCAAAACACTCAATCATAAATGCCCTTGGCCATCCCCCAAAAGTTGAAATAGGAAAACTCCCATCAGTAACAGCAAACAATTTATCATCAATTCTATGAATGAGACAGAGAAATTAGATTACAAAGGAGACCTCCCAAAAAAACTATCAAATGAGCCATATTATACTCAGTAAAAGAGATTTAAACGCAGGGGAGCATATTATTTCTTGCAGTATTACTGTTCACCTGACCCTGTGGAATCACCTTCCCATCAGATACCCACTGATGAGGGATTGGGTAGAATCGGAATTATACTTTCAAGTGGATTCTGGATTTGGGCTCTGAATTATCTACCCCTGTTCTGTGTGACGGTCTCCTGGGGTGTTACGAATGGATACGCATTCTGCTATGAACTGGAAGGTTGGAATTTAGCAGTTTGAAACCACCAGCTGCTCTACAGAGAAAGATGAGGTTTTCTGCTCCTGTAAAAAGTGGTTGTGAACAGAGAACATGGGGGCAGGGAGAGGTGAAAATAATAGCAATGTACAATCCATTAGGAGCTTACGGTTGGTAGGGGAGCTGATACCAAGGGCTCAATAGAAAGTACATGTCTAGAAAAGAATAAGGGCAACATATGTACAAACAGACCTGATGCAATTGATGTATGGATTGTGATAAGAGCTGTACAAGCCCCAATAAAATGAATTTATAAAAAAGAGTGGTTGTGATCGGCATTCTGTGATGCTCAACATCCCCCTCCCCCAGGATGCTGAAGACAAAAAGGGAGTATACACAGATGTGGTGAAGACAGAGGATGATTCCCAGCTATTAAAAGATATAGTATCTAGGGTCTTAATGGCTTGAAGTTAAACAAGTGGACATCTAACAGTGAAGCAATAAGCCCACATGGAAGAAGCACACCAACTGGTTCCGATCGTGAAGTGTCATGAAGACCAGGCAACGGGCATCAAAAGATTCACAACAAACAGTAAACAAACAAACAAAAATGCACTGGTGAGAATGGAGGGGGGTTGGAGCGTAGACCCAAGGCCTATCTATGGACAATGGAGCATCTCCCACAGAGGGGTTGCAAGGTGGGGGCGAGTCAATCAGGGTGCAGGAGAGCAATATACCTCTGATCCCTGGAGGCCTCCTCACCCCCAGTTACCATGACCTCAGTGTCACTTCCCAATCTAGACTGGACGGGAGCATGTACATAGGTACAGATAGGCAAGAAATAAAACTCACAACACATGGAACCCAGGAACAGGAATGGGAATAGATACCAAAAGGGTGGGGGGGGGGGGGGAGAGGTGGGCACTGGTCGCAATGAATAGCCACACACCCCCATGCAGGGGGAAGAACAACAGAAACCAGAGGGGAAGGGAGACAGCGGTCAGTGTGAGATTTGAAAATAATTAACAATCTACACTCTATCAAAGGGTCACAAGGGTTGGGGAGGGGAGGAGGAGGGCGGGATAAAAAGAGGAGCTGATCCCAAGGACTGAATAGAAGTACATGTCTAGAAAAGAATGATGAAATATATGTACAAATATGTTGGATAAAATTGATGTATGGTTTGTAACAAGAGTTGTAAGAGCTCCCAATAAAATGATTTTAAAGATTGTTTTAATTAAAATAAGAGTGGGGTGGTTCTGGGCTGTCCTATCGGGTTGCTAAGAACTGGAAGGTAGTCTAGGAAGGGAGTGTAAGTCTGACTGGAGCGATGCGCAGGACAAACGTCTGTCAATATGGGTTAGAAAGGCCTGGGCTTTAAAAGTACTTCTTTTGGGAACACAAGACATCATGAGTACAAACTGACTAAGCAGCCACTATTTTCTGTTGTCTTAGGGTTTGTGATATAATAAACAATAATTTCTTATGTTTACAGAATACTTCCATCGGCAGTGTTTTTTGTTGCTATCTAGTGTACATTTTCTTTTGTTCTGACATACAAGAAATAACCCCATGAGAAAATAAAGGGGCAGAAAGGAAGGAAACATGCCCAGTCCCATGGACTCTTGGTCAAAGTTAAGACCGGGATTGTGATACCTTAAGGACCAAAGCAATCCTCTCATGCCTCTTCCACAGCCCCTCTGGGACGCAGTTGGTATACAGCTCAGGAAAGGTTCATAAGAACTGAGGGAAACTAGGCGTGGACATAAGGAAAACATGAGGGGCTTCGAAATGTTCACTGAAAAATGAAGTTGAAAGATAATGGTATTTTTCAAAAAACGTTTAGGGGCTTCCACATAATTAGGAACAGAACTTCAAGTAAAGTTCCTGAAAGACAAAATTCCATATATACTCGAGTATAAGCCAACCCAAATATCAGCCAAAGCACCTAATTTTACCACAAAAACTGCATTAAAAATGTGCTGAAAAACTAGGCGTATACGCAAGTATATACGGCAGTAACCAACTGTCCTGCTATACTATGATAGAGACAAACTCAGCAATTCTAGGTTGATATAATCATTTAAATTAATGTGGTTTTAAACTATTAAAAATATAGAATATCTAGGAGAGTGCACATCACACACTACAGCTTACATTTTAAAGAACAATTCTTACTGCGTGTATCCAAAAAGAGCTGTAAACTTTCTGAGGCCACGAGTAGATGAACAAAAAGAATGAGACATATTGATTTTGTGGGTTGCGTATTATACACATGATTCCTCACCGTATTGCTAGCATTCACTACAGGCACTGCGTCCAAGCCTCCAAAGCACTGCGCGCATTTCTGCACAGCAGCTGGGAGTCACCCTCACCTGTCGAGCACAATGCTCTATCTCCTCTGCTCGAGAGTGGTACCATTCTGTCACCTTCTCCACGGAAAGCTGAGCTGTCCTGTATTTGAGTAACTCAGGCTGTGCAGTATACAAAAATTCATTTTCATCTTGGAGATTCGGCTCAACAACCATTCTGAAAAACACAAGAGAGTCATTAATGATGGATGAGAATTCTGCGTGTACACACAGTATACTCTTGTGAGAGAGGGGAGAGGAGGGAGGAGGGGATGGAGCACCATCAGGCTACAAAGACAAACTGGGTGCTCTCTTATAAACATGTAAACATTTAGAAGATAAATGGGACCTTTTAATATGCTTAATTTATTTTCCTATTGCTTTTCCTCACTTAAAAATGAAAACTGCTATTAATTAAATCAACACACCTATGCCACAAAATAAATCATATAAATAAAAAAATAAAACCATCCTGGAAAGCTTCTACAAAATGCACACGGCTGGGAGACAAGCACAGGCCAATACATCTGAATAGCCACCGATGGCCCAGCCGCGTCTCCCGAAGGAAAACATCCACAGGTGATTCCAAGTCAAGCATGAGGAAGGAAGCCTTGCTTTACACATTCCTAATAATTACGGGAAATAGTCCATACTTGAGTGGGTTGAATACTTAACAATATAATGCTGCACTGGTCTTTTTTAAAAAATCATTTTATTGGGGACTCCTACAATTCTTATCACAATCCATACATACATCCATTGTGTGAAGTACATTTGTACATTTGCTGCCATCATTCCCAAAACATTTGCTTTCTACTTCAGTCCTTAATATCAGCTCATTTCCCCCTCCTTCACCCCTCCCTCATGAACCCTTCATAATTCATAAATTATTATTTTATCATATCTTACACTGTCTGATGTCTACGTTCACCCACTTTTCTGTTGTCCACGTCCCAGGGAGGAGGTTATATGTAGATCCTTATAATCAGTTCCCCCTTTCTACCCCACATTCCCTCTCACCACTGGTCCTGAAAGGATCATCTGTCCAGGATTCCCTGTGTTTCCAGTTCCTATCTGTACCAATGTACATCCTCTGGTCTAGCCAGATTTGTAAGGTAGAATTGGGACCATGATAGTGGTGGGGAGGGGTATGAGGAAGCATTTAGGAACTAGAGGAAAGTTATAATATGTTTCATCATTGATACCCTGTACCCTGACTGGCTCATGTCCTCCCTGAAACTCTTCAGTGAGGGGCTGTCCAGTTGCCTCCAGATGGGTTTGGGTCTCCACTCTGCACTCACCATCATTTACAATATGATTTTTTGTTCCTTGATGCCTGATACCTGATCCCTTTGACACCCCACGGTCACACAGGCTGGTGTGCTTCTTCCATGTGGGCTTTGTTGCTTCTGAGCTAGATGGCCGCTTGTTTATCTGCAAGCCTTTAAGACCCTAGACACTGTATCTTTTGATAGCTGGGCACCATCAGCTTTCTTCACCACATTTGCGTATGCACCCGTTTGTCTTCAGTGATCATGTCGGGAAGGTGTGTATCCTGGAAGCTGCACTGATCTTTACACCATAAAGACTTCCTCTATGCCATCCCGCAGCCAGTGAGAAGAATAAGTTTCCTTTTGAACAAGGTTGGAGTTTCAAATCAAACCCCAAGCAGCTACTGAAGGCACAGAGATGAGGCTGTCTGATCCTACAAAGCTTTACAGCCTTGTCAGCTCTGAATGGCAGCATTTCCTAAAGTGGGTGCCACCAGGCCCTGGGTAGCACGGGAATCACCCCAGAGAGGCTGCAGAAGCAGACACTTATCATTTACCCTGGTAAAGTTTGCAGCTACTGGGCGGACTTTTTTTTCCGGATAAGGGAGTAGTAGGCCAAATCAGTTTAGAAACCTCTGTTGCATAGGGACACTATGAATTGACATAAGGGCAGTGAGGTTTGAGTTTGGGCTAGAGGAATGTACATGCAGATAACGTCACAGAGAACATAATTTATAAGGAGTTTTTACAAGGATTATCTTGGCCAAATGCACTCAGATGGACAGATGCATGCCATGCATGGATGGATGGATGGATGCATGGATCAAAGAAAGAAAGAAACTTAAACTAAAATATTCCTAACATGTAGAATAATGTGTTCCACAAAAAACATCTGTATCTAAAGTAGATAGCAATCAAGACATACAGTGTTGGCTTTACTGTTAAAAGACAATAAACCAATCACTATCACAGGATATATGTGATTTCACAAATATGTTTATAGGCATATATGCATATAAATATGAGGGTCAATATGTGTACAGAGACAGAAATAACAAGCATAGATACACACAGAACATTCATCTATATATGCATCATATCCTCATAGATGTAATAAACCACATGGAGAGAGTTATGGATACTTCTTAGACATAGCCAAGCACCTCACAAGATTGGGCTTCTGGGTTTGAAGGTTTGGGAGCATCCTCTCCTGGGACAACTCTGTTAACTGGCATAACATAGTTCAGAAAATATATGTTCTACATCCCATTGTGACGGTTAGGGTCTGGGAGACTAAAAAGCCTGTGGAAGCCACCTATGTCACAACCACTGATCTCCAGAGTTAAAGAAAGAGAAAGAAGAAAACCAAAGACTCAAAGAAGCAGCTAGATCTAATAATCTACACAAACCACCACTCCCTCTAGCTGAGACCAGAAGGACTAGATGGTGCCAGGGCACCACTGATGTCTACTCTGATCAGGGCACAACATAAGTATCCTTACAGAATAGAGGTTGGGGGGGGCGGAATAAGGACAAAATTCAAATTCTTTTTGAAAAGTTCTAACTCAGGAGACCTGTGAGGCCAAAGATTCCCCAAGTGCACTTTAAAACGTATAATGCAATTACCTTTGAAGCCACCTTTCAGCTCACAAAGAGAGAATACCAACTGTGAGGGGTCGGTTCCTGTAAAAACCTGCCTGTAGGGGAAACTGGTCAAAAATGGCACGATGGCAATAGGGAAGGAGACCATGGTGGGCCACGGAAACTAGATACTGAAAATGCTACAGCTGCAAGAGAACAAACGAGAATGAAGACACAACGTGAACACTAAGCCAGTGTCATGAAGGTATCTGTACAGAAATTATTCAATAAAAACCTAATGTGCTGTATGAACTGTCAGCCTAAACATAATAAAACATGATTTTTTAAAAGGATAGGGCTTCGGAATCAGAATGGGATCGGCAATGCTGTTGCATCACTGACAGTCGTTTCTTAACTAGTCTCTGAGTCAGTGTCTTCATGTGAAAAAGACGGGGCGACACTCACGACAAAGGAGCACGGACTAGTCAAAACAGTGTGAAGCATTCACAGTGAGCACGCTCTGTGGTGCTCAGCACATACTTTGTGTTTATTTATAATTAATATTGTATTAAAACTATTATAATTGCAGCATATATATGATCAGACAATTCATATATATGGCCATTAAATATTTGCTAATTTTATCCACGCTGCCTTAGACAACCTACTGTGCTTATAAAAGGTACAATAAGGAGCCCTGGTAGATCAGCTCATGTGTTTGAAATCAGCAGCTCCTTCATGGAAGAACGATCAGGCTTTCTGCTCCCGTACAGAATTAGTCTTCATCCTGGCTCCAGGCCCTGCTCTGCTCCCCGAGTCTCTCAGATAGGAAAACCTGCCCTCGGAGCAGGCCCTGGCCCCTAGCCCAACGAGGTAGGTGGCAGTTGTAGTCCCCACACCTCTAACCCCACTTGGTCATCCCATTATCCAAAAAGAGTGAAGCTCATGTGGCTAACTCTACAGGGCTGCCTGGAACAGGCAACCATAGTGAATAGACCAACGCTTCCCACAAGCCCAGGGAGCTTCAGCCCAACCAGACAAAACTAACCTACCTTCCCTGAGGTTCAGCTCCACACCCTCCCGCCCCTGGATCTTAAGACACCCAATGAGATTGAAGAGCACAGGCATTCAAAGTCCTTTTATTTACACTTCCCTCCCCCTTTTTTCTCATTTTAAACTCCCCTGTGTGCAAGCTGACACACACCTGGTTTATTAACAAAATATTAGCATAACAAAATAAGGAGAAGCTTCAGCAGGTTTTACATTTAGGCTTGAGACAGAGACTGGAAGACCAAGGGCCCAGAGGCTGCCCAAGATGCACATACCTAGCTATCCACATACCTAGCAATCCAGACCCTGTTCAGTACCCCAAGCCTCTCACATAAACCACCTGCCCTTGGGAGTCGGGCATGGCTTTAACCTGCCCTCCAAGACCACCTAGGTAGGTGCTAGGTATGGTCACCCCACCATCTGAAAAGAGCAAACCCCATCCCCTGTGCTGGGCTGTGCCGTGCCGGGCCGGGCCGGGCTGGGCTGTGCTGGGCTGGGCCGTGCTATGTAGGGCTTCTGAGGCTTTGGAAATCTTTATGGGAGCAGGTAATCTCATCATCCTCCGGTAGACTTCACTGCTCTCACTGCCGTGGAATCAATTCCAACCCACAGACAGAGCAGACCGGCCCCTGTGGGTGTCTGCGGTGGTAACTATTTACGGGAGTGCAAAGCCTCATGATTCTCCCTCAGAGTGGATAGTGGTTTCAAACTGCTGAACACGTGGTTAGCAGCCCAATGCAAAACCACTTTACCACCTGGGTTATACTTCACTTATGAGCGCTACAATTTTCTGAATAGACTCACACAGGGTTCCAGGAAAGAACAGTACTAAGCAAAAATGGAAGTTGACTAAATAAGATGATGAAATGGATGCCGCCTACATCAAATGACATCAGCACAAAACCACTATATCACTGAGAACCACGGGCAAGCTGGCATACCTTAACCTTAACAATCAGTCAGCATAGTTCCTCATCTGAGACTAGGGCATGTATCTATTCCACATCGACCGTATGTTACTAAAGCACAAAATAATTGGACAGTTCTTTTTCATTTTTGTCATAATTGCAAAATGCCAGATAATGAGACTTTCGATAAGTAAGGAGTAGGTGTATTTGTTCTAGATTGTTTCATATGCAGTAAGTTCAAAGCAGAATTGCTAATATTCTCAGATAATAGTTTTCTCCCTTCAAAAAAAACCTTGAGTATCTCAACCCATGCCTGAAACACTTCACAGCTTCTAGCTTGTCTTCCAATGTCCCACCCTCCTCTTGATGCCGACTTCACGTTTGTTCTGAAGGCATCGTTGAAACAGATATCTTCAGTCCTTGAGGAGGGTTTTCCCTGACACTCCCAACATGCATTGCTCTACTCCAACCCTCCCTGTTCTCACCCACCACACTCATCTTCTAGGGAGCACAGTTCTACCTTTCTTTCCAACTCCGCTGTCAAGTCATTCCGATGGGAAACTCTTCCGGCCCTTCCCCAGGGTTAGGACTCCTGCAGGGCTCTTTGTCAAACAGGGTCCAGCTCACTGTCCCTCAGACCATTGGAGGGCCTGACTATAGATTGAAAATAAAACAACCTATGAACAAATTCCTATGCGCACTGCACATATCTCATTTTGAAGTAAAAACCAAAACGGGGCAAAAACACTCAGTGGGCCGCATGTGGCCCGCAGGCCATAGTTTGAGGACCCCTGCCTTAATGTAGACTCCCAGCATACTCTGCACTTCTCTCTCACAGTGCTCATTCCGATTGTAATTACGGTAGCAGCAGAATCTTTCCTGCTAGATTGAGTACTGCACAAGGATAGAGACCACTATATCTGTTTGCTCGTTTCAAGGATATTGAAAAAGAGGCCAAGTGCAAATTAAATGAACACACCATATAAATGATCTGTACTACTAAAGAGTTGTATCATCTTCAAAATCATTACTTTCTCTATCAAACTCTTCCTGGCTCTACATTGATACCGTTTTGGAAGTTCCAGCAGGGTATGTTGTGTTTCCATCTATGTGTGCATTACTTTTGGACAGCCTGCTGGGGTTGTTCTAAGGAAAAGCATTCTAATTCTTTTTACCTACATATTAGAACCCTGAAAAAGCATGGGATACCCAGAAAGGGATTGATCAGCTGAGAAAGGGATTGATCAGTGTAAAAAGCACCCTGTAGAACTGAGGGAGTCTGTGTGACGCACAATCTCCCTGCAACGTTCTCAAGTATCACACCCGCTGCCCTTCATCCCCGTCTGTTTCCTTGACCTCCCCAGTCTCTCACTACAACATTTCTAAATACTCTGCTTCTGAACAGTTTTGGAGTGTGTTTGTTCGTTTGTTTCTTTTAATCATAAAAACTACTGGGGAGCAGGGTCCACAGCAAACAAGAAACTAAGTCATTTGCTTCCATTCTTGAAAGTCAACAGGTATGGTCCCAATTCTATCTTGCAAACCTGGTTAGACCAGAGGAAGCACAGCGCTGCAGATGGGAACTGGAATCACAGGGAATCCAGGACAGGTGAAACCCTCAGGACCAGTGGTGAGAGTGGTGATACCGGGAGAAAAGGGGGGGGTAGAAAGGGGAAGCCGATCACAAGGATCTACATATAAGCTCCTCCAAGGGTGATGGGCAACAGAAAAGTGGATGAAGGAAGACACTGGGCATATATGATAAAATACTAATTTATACATTGTCAAGGGTTCATGAGGAAGGGAGCTGGGGGGGCGGGTTGAAAATGAGGAACTGATTCCAGGAGCCCAAGCAGAAAGGGAAAATTTTGACAATGATGAGAGTAATGAATGTATAAGTGTGCTTTACACAATTGATATATGTGTGGATTGTGATAAGAGTTGTATAAGCCCCAATAAAATGATTATAAAAAGTCAAGAAATAGCTAAACAATTATGTCATTGAGTAATATGGCTCTAAATACAAAACAATTACCATTTACAATAAATAAAAGTATTTACTTTGGAGGAACAGAATATGGAAGAAGGAATATAAAGGGCTTTGGTTATTTGCTTTTAGCTTATGAAATATTTTTGACTTGTTAATGTATCTGCAAGTATATAAATTTTGATAAAAATGTATAAACTAAATTAAAAAAGGAGTATACCAGGATATTTATGGAGTGGTGATTACTTGGAGATGGCGCTCCAAGTTACAGTCCTTGTAATTACTAGATGTGGTTTAGCCCGGGTTAGCTGGAACCCAACACACCCGGCCAGCCGACCTCCCAATAGACCTGACATGAGTTGGTTCTGGGTGAAAGTATCTCAATTGTTCCATGACAACAACTTCTTTTCTGGCTTTCTGAATGTTGATTGAGGTCTTTTCTTTCTTACTCATTACTTGTATTTTGGTCTTTATATTATTACAGTGTTAAACGGGGGGGAGGGTGTGCATTTTTACTTGATATAATTAAACTATTAGACTATATGATATGTAAATTGTGAGCCAACAAAACTGTTGAAAATCTCAGCAAAGATAAAAGAAAAACACCATTAAAAAAACAACGGGCTCAAACACTCCTCAATGCATGAATACTTTCTTTTATTAAATTGGAACTCTGTGATGCTCACTCTCCTGACACAACTGCTGAAGTCAAAGTGGGTGAACAAGTAAATGTGGTGAAGAAAGTTGATGGTGCCCGGCTATCAAAAGAGATAGTGACTGGGGTCTTAAAGGCTTGAAGATAAACAAGCAGCCATCTAGCTCAGAAGCAACAAAGTCCACATGGAAGAACACACCAGGTTGTGTGATCAAGTGGTCCCGAAGAGATCAGTTACCAGGCATCAAAGAACAAAAAATCATATCATTGACTACACACCTCCATGATAGGATCGCTGAAGACAAACGGGTGCATAAGCAAATGTGGCGAAGAAAGCTGATGGTGCCCGGCTATCAAAAGAGATAGTGTCTGGGGTCTTAAAGGCTTGAAGGTGAACAAGCGGCCATCTAGCTCAGAAGCAACAAAGCCCACATGGAAGAAGCACACCAGCCTGTGCGATCATGAGGTGCCAAAGGGACCAGGTATAAGGCATCATGTAAAAAAAATAGATATATGTGTGTATATGTATATACATATATGTGTGTGTGTATATATATGTATGTATACCATATTGAATGAAGGGGGAAGTGCAGAGTGGAGACCCAAGGACCAAGTGTCGGCCAATGGAGATCCCCTCTTAGAGGGGTTTAGGAGAGGAGATGGGTCAGTCAGGGTGTGAGGTAGTACCGATAAAGAACACAGCTTTCCCCCAGATCCTGGATGCTTCCTCCCCCCAACTACCATGATCCGAATTCTACCTTGCAGGGCTGGATAGGGCAGAGGTTGTACACTGGTACATATGAGGGCTGGAGGCACAGGGAATCCAGGGTGGATGATACCTTCAGGACCAAGGGTGTGAGGGGCGATGCTGGGAGAGTGGAGGGTGAGTGGGTTGGAAAGGGGGAACTGATTACAATTATCCACATGTGACCTCCTCCCTGGGAGATAGACGGCAGAGAAGGGGGGAAGGAAGACTCCGGATAGGGCAAGATATGACAAAATAACAATGTATAAATTACCAAGGGCACATGAGGGAAGGGGGAGCGGGGAGGGAGGGGGGGGGGAAAAGAGGACCTGATGCAAAGGGCTTAAGTGGAGAGCAAATGCTTTGAGAATGATTGGGGCAGGGAATGTATGGATGTGCTTTACACAATTGATGTATGTATATGCATGGATTGTGATAAGAGTTGTATGAGCCCCTAATAAAATGTAAAAAAAGAAAATGATTAGGGCAAAGAATGTACAGATGTGCTTTATACAATTGATGTATGTATATGCATGGATTGTGATAAGAGTTGTATGAGTCCCTAATAAAATATTTTAAAAAGGAAAAAAAACTGTTAAAAATAAGAATTAAAGGTAGTCCTGGATTGTTGAACAGAGCAGGAGATGGGATGAAATATATGAAGATCCCCACGCAAGACAATCTCAATAAATTAACCTGGCATGCTTTAATTAAAAAACAACAACAACGGATTTAAAGCCTCAGAAAGTCTGCATAAGTTCCGTCCAATTGCACTAGATGCTGCATGCTACCTCTCATCTAAATATTAGGCTCACTTAAAATAATGTTTTCTAGCTCTGTATTTTTCTTCTCTCTAGGGACATTTTGTACATTTTTTTAAAGTTCCTTACTTTTACCTCCCAATTCTTCTAATGTTTGTATACCAACTATGTTTTTGAAGTTTTTATCTAAATGGTTATTCCTCTCTGATCCTCTCATTTGCTGGTTTTGCCCTATCTTTTCATTGGTTTTCCTTGTCAAATCATCTAAGACACTCTGAGGGTGTGCCAAGATTAAAATATGGGTAGGTTTCATGTGATCTGCTAGTACATTGGCCATCTGGACCCAAATCTCACCCTTCTTCTTAGAGGCTATTCTGTTTCTCCAGAAAAGACTTTTCCACCCTCCACTTGGGGAATGTATGTGCCTGGCAGCAGCATTCTAGGAGCTGGGAGAGTTCAGGGAAACAGGCTTTCTGCATCCAGAAAACAGTTCCACTAAATGTCTCTCCCTTCGGTCCTAACACTGCACTCTCACCCTTTGCAGTGACTAATATGCAAAAATCTAGACACTCCCTGGCTCAATCTAGAGGCTCGAAGGCTCAATTTGTGAGTCCACAAATTCTAATGCAGTGGTTCTCAACCTTCTTAATGCCATGACCCTTTAATACAGTTCCTCATGTGGTGGTGACCCCCCCAACCATACAACTGTTTTTGTTACCACTTCAAAACTGTAATGTTGCTACTGTTATGAATTGTCATTTAAATAGCTGATATGCAGGATGTATTTTCATTGTTAAAAATTGAATATAATTAAAGCACGGTGATGAATCACAAAAATGATATATAATTATATATTGTAAAATATTGATTTCTAATTACAAATAAATTAAATTTTGTCTTGAAGTATGGTGTAGCATGCAACAGTCTTCACGCTGGGTACTCCTTTGTGGGCGTGTCTGCATGTGGGCGGACCCACCTGGAGACGGATAAAGGAGAAGGATAGAGGAGTGCTGTCTCCGTTCCTAAGACCATCGGAAATATGTGTTTGATGAGAACCGTGCTCTAATGTCACTTGGGAAAAACATGAAGCAACATGGCTTCAGTAGTAATGATGGCGGAGTTCGAGTCCAATGCTCCTCATGTGGACATTCCGCCCCATACCTCACTTCCCTTACCCATCTGTGCAGCATCTGGTGCCTCCACGTTCTGAGGCATGGCAAGGTTACATTGTACACAAAGGAAAAGGAAAACTAAGTCAAGGGAAAAGTCCAGTGCACGCTATGATTACAGCTCTGAAAAATACATCTGTGTAAGTCAAACCCCAATGAAGAGTATCTCAATATGAAAAAGAGTTGATGTGTTAGGGTTAGCTTCAAAACAATTCCTTCATAACCTGTTAAGACTTTTTCAAGTAAAACTTGATTTTCCATTTCTGAATTTTTTATTTTACTGATGATATTCTTACACAGAATGTCACAATCTGTTCACATAGTGCACAATACTTTCCCTTTTGTGGCAAGATATAAATGCAAATACATGCTTCCTGACACTTCTCCTTCATTCTGCTGGTAGCCAGAGTAAAAAGGGAAAATCTAGTTAAATGTTCCTTCTCCGGCAAGACAGAAAACTGCACTTCGTGCATGCTTCATCATTTGTCAAATAACAGATCTGAAAATAAAAGTCAGTTACCCAATGGTTTAAAAATAGACAAAGCATTCATTAGGGTGAAAATGTGATAGGACTTAGTCAGATGGACTAACATCCCTGGGAACGTGACTATCCTTTAGCAAAGGTCATGATAGAAACTCCCTGACTGAAGTAGGGGCACCTGCAGATGGTATCTGGCATTCAGTGGGCTGAGATCAAGTCACACTTTTTAAACACAACTAAACCCAGAGTATTGTTTTTAAACTTCAAACCAACTGTCACCGTCACGAACAACCACCAATTCAGAAATCACACTTCTCACACTGCCCTCAGAGGGCTACCTATCCATTGATCACCCCAAGGACTGCAGACACCTTCCTTCCGCTGGCTCATACTTACTTGCACGCCGATTCCTCACACCAATCCTTATCGCGATGCGTATGTTCATGCCAAGGAATGATCACCAAGGAGCCATCACTGCCACTTAAACAAAAAAAAATAATAATAATAACAACATTTACAATGTGCATTATCTAAATAGACAAAGAATTTTTAAAAGCATCTTTCACTTAATCATCGATTCCTATAATAGCATGTAGACTTGTATACAACACATATTGAACACAATGTAGATGGCCCAGTGGCACAGGCTTACAATGCTCAGCTGCTAACCCCAGGTCCAATTCCAGACCCTGCAGCAGCTCCACAGGACAGGAGGAACCTGGTGACCTGCTCCTGTAGAGATTAGACTTGAGCTAACCCTGGGGCCTCTACTCCTGTAAGGTCATTGTGAGTCAGACGAGAACCCACAGCACACAACAAATGGACGTGCTCATACAGTGAGATCAAAGATAAACATAAACTGATGGATTTCCCTTGTATCACAAATAGTCCAGAAAGTCAAAATTCAAAAATCAAAATTGTGACAAACAGCTGAAGAATGATATAGATATGTGTTAATATATGTGTTCTAAAACATTTATCGAGTCCCATTGTATCCTTTATGTACACGGATCAATAGAAATGGTCCCCTGTCCTCACAAGACTTATAATTCACAGTAGTGCTATACAATAAAACTTGCTGTTTCACAAAAATATCCTTTATCTGTTCTATCCAACACAGAACCACTAGTTACATGGACTTATTGAGCACTTGAGATGGGATATTGCTACTGAGAAAGTAGATTTTCATTTCATATTAAAATAAGTTTAACTTAAAAATTTAAATCCATAGAGATCATAGTAAAAGTGAACAAGTGATTTTGCTGACTGAAAATATTACTACAAGATAACAGAAGGAGAAGCTAAAGGAAGTAAAGATAAAACCTGATGGGATGGAATTAAGAATAAATGAAAAACAGGAAAGCAAGAAAAATATAATAACGTGTTCCACCAGTCCTCCAAGCTGAGAGACAGTAACGGCAAAGGTCTGTCTCTGAACTGCCTGTGCTTCCTTTCCGCGTGACTTTCCAACAGGCCGTAATATAAACACCCACGCTAGTCCCTGGCAGCACTAACATTCCATAGATTCCCAACAACCGCCAAACCATTCTGAACTAACAAGCGAGATAAAACTTTTAAAAATAAATTTCAATTATATAGCTTTTACAGCTCAATAAAACATCTTACATTTTTGAGTATCAATAACCGTATTTTCTGAAAACTTTTAACACCCACAGAAAAAGTCTTTCTTATATTATTACACTATAGAATGCCTTCTAATATGACTAAGTTATGAAATACATTTCACTAGAAATCCTTGATATATGTTTGACAATTATATTGGTCTTCGTGTACAAGTAGGCCTGTGGAAGCTTTCTGAAGCACCAGGCAACACCAGCTAAGCAATGTTCTGAGGGCTGCTTGGCAGCCCAGTTTGAGAAGGTTTGAGAAAGGGCAGCTCTAATTGATGAACCAACAGCATCTCCTCCTGTAGCTATTACCGAGGACTCTGCCCCTATCCCCCAAGCAAGGTTCCCCCACTAGGTAAATACAACAGGGGGATTCTATTTTTAACAGCAAAATACTTTATTTGCTTTTTAACTAGCAAATGATGCACCAGAGATGCATGTGTGATGGTGCTGAGGTTCATCTTGAAAACTTTCTGAATCGTACAGGTGATCACATAGGAAAGCTGCCGCACCACCACTGCTGCATCTGTTACCTAGTGCCACGTTATTGTCCTTCTCTCCATGTCAACAACTACCGCTCTACCACAGACCACTGAAATACAAGGGAAAAAGCTGACATGTGGGTACAAGGAAGAAAACAATATTCACTCTTTCAACAAAAGAATAAATTACAGCAACAAATTGAAATGTAGGAAAAATAAACCAATAAATGATTACTGCCTTCTCTAATTAAAGCAGACACAGTTCCTTAAGCCACACAAAGGTTTTCTATAACAAGTTTGGAAAACTATTACCAAGTTGGAATTTTTCCATTTTCTATACAAAGTATAGACATATCCAAGAGTAATTACCAAAATAATTAGCCATGGTTTAAGACCAGGAGCAAAGTAATACTTATTTGGGATTAAAAGAAAGTTGTAAAACTTTATTAAAGCTTCATTAAATGGAAGTGGGTAAGAATATATACATAATTAAGAATATGTTTTTTGACCAAAACACATATTAAACACAGGTACTGATCAGAGTACCAATTTAAAAAGTATGCCCAAACAGTTCCAACGTTAATATAGTATTTTGTATGAACTTTCAAGTCATACCACAACTGGTCTGTTTCTAAATATATTGATCACAACTAATATAATAATAATATGTATATAAGTGATGACCAACAATAATCTATAACACCTATTAACCTCTAAATATGGACCACACAGTAATAAAGTTTTTTTACATGCAATACCTCATGTAATTATGCCTAATATAGTAGATGATGTAATCTTTCTCATATTACAATGAAAAAGGTAAAAGTTAACATGCCAATCTTTATAAGGTTAATAAATGATAGGTCCAGGATTTGAACATAGCTTGAACTCATAGATGACACATTCATCTATCACACGGCTGTACAGCTCCCAGAAAGAAAACAAGGCTACAAACTAGCACCAACTATATTGACCTTCACCACTTCATCATCAAAAAAAATCAGCTCATGTGAGATCTAAGGATTTTAAGTAATAAAATCCAAGACAGGAGGAATGCATTATAGTAGAGCTTGAATATCCAGCACCTGGTTTACAGAAAGCTATGGATGACAGTGAAAGTCCAAAATCCATTTGCAGGGTCTCCCTGTGGATTAAGCCTCGGGAGAATCCCCTGACCATTCATCAGGGAGATGAAAAGCCATGCTATCAACAAAAAAAAAAAATGCATTAGAAAGTGCAGATGTACACGAGGTACCAAAGGGATCAGGTATCAGACATCAAAGAACAAAAAAATATCTTTGTGTAGTCACCTCCCCCGATATGATCACGGAAGACAAATGGGTGCATAAGCAAATGCGGTCAAGAAAGCTGATGGTGCCCAGCTATCAAAGATATAGCGTCTGAGGTCTTAAAGGCTTGAAGGTAAACAACTGGCCATCTAGCTCAGAAGCAACAAAACCCACATATAAGAAGCACACCAGCCTGTGTGGTTACAAGGTGTTGATGGGATCAGGTATTAGGCATCAAAGAACAAAAAAATAAAATCATTGTGAATGAGAGCGAGTGCAGATTGGGGACCAAAGACCCATCTGTAGGCAACTGGACACCCCCTTACAGAAGGGTCACTAGAAGGAGATGAGCCAGTCAGGGTGCAGGGTAGCAACAATGAAACACACAACTTTCCTCTAGCTCCTAAATGCTTCCACCACCACCACCACCACCACCCCCCCCCCCACTATAGCATGATCCCAGTTCTACCTTACAAATCTGGCTAGACCAGAGGATGTACACTAGTAGAGATAGGAACTAGAAACACAGGGAATCCAGGACAGATGATCCCTTCAGGACCAGTGGTGAGGGTGGCAATACCGGGAGGGTGGAGGGAGGGTGAGGTGGAAAAGGGGGAACTGATTTCGAGGATCTACATATAACCTTCTCCCTGGGGGATGGACAACAGAAAAGTGGGTCAAGAGAGTGGGTACGATATGACAAAATAATAATAATTTATAAATTATGAAGGGTTCATGAGGGAGGGGAGAACGGGGAGCAGGGACGGGGAAAAATGAGGAGCCGATACCAAATCAAGCAGAAAGCAAATGTTTTGAGAATGATGATGACAACAAATGTACAAATGCACTTGACACAATGAATGGATGCGTGGATTGTGATAAGAGTTGTACACGACCCCAATAAAATGATTTTTTTAAAAGAAAAGAAACATTAAAAAAAAGAAAGTACAGATATAATTACAGTAGGTTAAAATTTAACATCTTTTCATTTATTCTCCCGTCTGACTCATTTTAAATTTGCTCTAGTTCTAGTTCTTTTCTGCTTTCTTATACGTCCACAGCGCAAGTCCATTTCACCCAAACAGATGCTATTTCTTCTATGTTCTGGTAAGTTCTTTTCTCCCCAGCCCCATTATCTTATTGGGAGCCCTTCCAGATGCCGTAACATTCCATAATTCAAATAGATCAAGCATAAGTGTACTATCGCTACTACATTCCGTTTCAAAACATTTCCTTTCTTCTTAAACTCTTTGATATCAGCTCTCCTTTATCGCCTCCCTCCTCCAGAAGCTTCTATTTTATTTTGTTACTGTTGGGTTCCTGTTGGTGTGGTTATTTGTGGTATCTTTTTCTGTACATGTAGGCTGGGATACGAGAATCTATAGACAGTAACGAGATGAAAAGTTTTAGTGTTTTGGCGGGGGAGGCTTAGTGTTGTGGTTGGGGTGGGCGGGGAGGGGAGGGGAGAACGGGAGCGAATGAGCACAAGAAAGAATCAAGTGGTTTAAAATTGAGGATGGTGGTGATTGCACAGTCTTTTTAATATGTTCAAGCCATCGAGTTGTATGATATGTGAATTATATGTCAATAAAAGTTTTCCAAATCAGGTCAGACTTGTCCAGTATCACATAGAAAGCAATTTGAGGCTTCCCAAAGTCTAATACAGACAAACCAGTAAGTTCCATTAATATCCATATCTGAAGAATATGTATTTAATATACAAAGAAAATCAATCTTCCTACCACTAACTGCTTCATAAAACTAACTACTCAATATGGCTTAAGCTTAGATCCAATCACCACCATTTATATAAAACAAGCAAAGAGCCTCTCTTTTCTTTCATTTTCTCACAAGATGTTTACACAAAGGAAATTATTTCCAAAGCTAATTTTACAAAATTAAAATGCTTGCTACAAAACTACCATAAATTCTTTGTTATGCTTCAAAGATACAGCACTTAAGAAATAGGCAGGATCTTCTCTCCAGCCAGAATATAAACTCCTTGAGGGTAGGATTTTGTTTCTGTTTTGTATACTGCTGTAGCCTCAGCATCTAAAATACAACCATCTTAAGTAGACACTAACAAAGAAATATGTGACAACTGCAAGCACAACAAAGACCGTGTAAAATGATCCCATGCGTATCACAAATTTTCAAATGGGAATATACAGCAATTTTGGAAAGGGAGAGCTTGTTGATTTTTTTAAAAGGTACATCAAAGAGATGCATTTATGTAGAAACTACAAGGCTGAGAAAAAAGAGCAAGAACACATTTCCTGATCCAGATTTATCAGGAAAGGATGCCGTGCTGGTCATGGCCTATATCTACTACAGAAATAAAACCTTCAAAATACTGACTTCTCTAAGTTTTACTTTTCTTTCCACTTCAGAATAACTGGCTACTTCTGACTTTATCTTTTAACATATGGTTAAATTTGAGTCATTCTCTCAAAAACTAAGCAGAGTGAGAGAACATTTGCTACAATTCAAAGAACACTGTTGCTCATTTATTATATTCTCAACTGACATATTAATCAGGTAAGCCAATTCTAAAAAGGGGGCACGCTGAAATTATAGTTAAAACAAACCTTCTATAAAACTATACAATGTTTGGTGAGCTGAAAAACTTACCGTGTGAATCTATTGTTCTATAAACATAGAATAGCACTTACATATACATTCCTTATTTCATATTTTCTTTGCTGAGAAGTCTTAAAATTCAAATGCATCATCCCCATGGGAATAAAAAGCTAGTGTGTGGTAAACTTAAATTATCTCTTTACAAAATAATGGCTTCTTTTGCTTACTTTTAGGATTCCTTATATTAGAACCCTGTTCATTGTTTTATCCCCAACAATAAACTATGCTGGTTTCATTAGAAGGTAACATTTATCTGTCAGCAGGAGAGGAGTGATTATAAGAAGCTCTATTGTGTTCAACAATTCTCTTACCAATTATTTCTCACACTAAAAATACATGCTGTATTTCAAAGAAATTTTATCAAGAATGAATTTCTAAACTGTTCTTTTATTTGTGTGCTGTGTCTGAGAAACAAAGGCAATAGACAGTGCATTACTACTAATTGCTACCTTTTATCCATTGGGTTGGCGATGTAGAGTTATATTTATTTCTGTTACTTAGCATAAAAGAAAATGTCCTGATAAATAAAAGACAAATAATAATAATTTAACTCAATATGTAGAACTACACTGTGGTTACCATCACTGAACTTCTCATGCTGATCTCAAACTCAATGTGAAATAATTGAAAAGTTAGCTATTGATAATAATGGGTACGAGAATAAAGAAAATGTTCTAGAATTGATTGTGATAATGATTGTACAACTCTTTTAATATATTTAAGACACTGAATTGTAAGATACATGAATTTGTGTCAATAAAACTGTTAAAAGGAAAAGAAAAGTTAGCTGCTAGCAAAAATACCACGTTAGGAAAAGCTGTCCTAAGAGGTCATTCCACGTTTTCTCTATCAATGGGGTTTAAATTTATCATTAAATGGCTTTGGAAACAGAGCAGAGATTACTAAGCTAGCTTGAGATTTCCTGGTAGTGTGGTGAAAGTTCTGGTTTGACGTTAAGTGAGCCTAGAGCATGATCTAGCTACAGGGGACCAGGCCTGATGGATGTTTGTAAAGGAACCAGATAGTCTCAGGGCAGTGTTTCGCAACCTTCCTAATGCTGCAACTCTTTATACAGTTCCTCGTGTTGTGATGACCACCCCCCCAACCATAAAAGCATTTCATTGCTACTTCATAAGTGTAATTTTGCTAGTTATGAATCGTCATGTAAATATCTGATATGCAGGATATATTGTCATGGTTACAAATCGAACATAATTAAAGCATGATGCTGAATCACAAAAATGATATGTAATTATATATTGTGAAACATTGATTTCTAATTACAAATAAGTGAAATTTTGTCCTGAGCCATGGTGTCGCATGGATAACAGTCTTCACGCTGGGACTCATGTGTGCATATCTGCATGTAGGCGGAACCCACCTGGACACAGCTAGAGGAGGGGTGTCTAGGTTACTAAGACCATCAGAAATATGTGCTTTCCGGTGGTCCTAGGCGACCCCTTTGAAAGGGTTGCTCAACACTGAGAGGGGCCGCGACCCACAGGTTGAGAATCGCTGAAGATTTAAATGCAGGTGGGTATGTGTGAACTTCTGAACTTGATACTGGTACCCACGGACCTAGTCTGGACACCTGCATCTCGTCACAAAACAGAAGATTACTCCATCTTTACACTACTACCACATTATATCATGTCGTGACTGTCGAGTGACACCATTACATACATAACTGCCAAAACCACGAGAATCGTGAACCCTCAGTCAGCGTGCGTCTTGCCTTGCGAGTCAGTGCGCTCATTATTGCCAGGTGGATATTTAAAATGTTCAAAATAGTAAGATACTAGAGTTCTTTCTATTTTCTTTTAATCAAAAATAAAAATCCTTGTTCCTCAAAAGGGGGGGGGTAGGTAAAAGTGAAATGGACCTGAGAGTCTTCAGTGACAAATAAATTCATTTCTAAAATGAAGCCGTGCAGGTAATCTTCAGGTTATAATCTAGGTCTACGCCTACATGAATCTTTTAGAATGTGTAGGTGTTAGGACAGGCACATACAGTTCCTATATGGGTTTCTTACTTTAGTGCAGGAGAAAATACAAAGCCTTTTCAATAATGTAAAAACTTTAGAGGTTGGTTGGCTGTTTCAAAGTGAAGGCAAACTTGCCTAACATTAAAGCAAGGCCTCCGAGATATGAGCACTCCACTCAAAGACAGCGGGGGCCAGTTTTGAATGTGCGCGAAGCACCAGACAACATCCTGTCCGTGATCCAATCTCACGGGTCAGGCTCTCGCACGGCTCACTATGCCTGTACTGTGCCTTCCACTCCAGAGCTTCCATCTGTATTTTTCCCCATTTCTGTTACCATGATAAACTGTAAAAAAAACAAACTTCCCATTTGTTCCTACTTCACTTCACTGGCCATCAAGTAACTAGTTCAAAACCCTGCACTAGAGAGCAATTAGGAGTTTTCTGTAAATCCAACGTTCATCACCTGGGGCTACCTGTAATGATAAAATGTACCATGATTTATGGGTAGAGCCAGGCAAGCATTTCCAAAAGGCACAATCTTTCTCCCAAATGCATAGAAACAAGTTGAAAATGTTTTTGCCTATGAGCAAAGGATGATTTAATTATTCCAAAGGACATCTAGTTTGTAAAACCATGCAAATCTTTAGTGAAAGCTACAAATTCCAATGGAGAAGCATTGACAATTTTTCTGGAAAAGTTAAAGAACTGACAAAAAGTATCCTTCAGTTGGCATGTCAGTACAGAAAGAACCTGCAAACATTTAGGCAATAAGGTTGACATCCTGCATTTGTTTCGGGCAAGATAAATATGTATAAATGCATATATTTGTTTTATTATTTTAGTTATTCTGGTGATGTGTTCTTATTAGTAATACTGCAACCAGAGAAAATAAGGACTCAACTTAAAAAAGGTAAATTACAACTTTCCTGTAATCAACTTATTTATGTGTCCAGTCACCAATACTTCATCCAGTGAGGATAATTCCCACTAAATATAATGCCAGGGAAATGCCTGCAATCTCACGCTAAGGACTGATGGCGATTGTCCACACGCGATGGAGCTCCTTAGTAAGAATGACCAAATAGGAAGCAATACAAGCGATCACAGTAACCTTCCTCCCCTACTCTTTGTTACTTACACTGACAAGGAATCAGTGGAGAAGCTAATAAGAAGGCTCTTACTTCACATTATTTAAGGAACCCAGAAATAGATAAATCTCCTTTGGTGTATTAATTAACCCAGAACCCATTTCCAGTCAAGATAAAAATCTGTGGCATTTGAATTTGTCAACTGCAATCTAAAATGAATTCCACTAATGGACATTAGAAACCCCAGCCCATCATAAGGATACAGAGCTAATGGTGTTAGAAAATAATTAGAAAGAAAAAGAGAACCTACTTTTACCTCTGTTTCATTCATATCTCCAAGACTCACAGCAGTAATGCGTAGGCTGCCTCCACATGATTGGAGGACGGACTTCCTTCTGGTCACTCACCAAAACCTCCGCAAATTCCTGTTTGTACTTTATTCAACGAGCAATTCCCCGACTATACAGCTATCCAAAAGGTCCTCTCTACGCCTAACACTTAGGGGCCATTTACTTTGTGTCAACACAAATATCAAGTTCTAACCAAAATGAACAGACTTCCAAAGGTTCACATCATAATGGAATTAAAAGATAAACGTTTGCCACCAGCTTTGTGACACTCCCTTGTATAGATATATAGATGTAGACACAGATATAAAAGTATACCCACCCACCAGGGTGAGTGAAAAGTACTGCTACGAGGGCTGCAGGTCCGACACGCATGTAGCATCCTACAGGGATGCTTTACAGGGATGCTGTGGTCCACGGATGGCAGTAGACAAGTTCTCCCAGGAACAGTCTCCTTGGGGTATCTTCCAAAAACAAAGGTGCCACTGAAACTGGCCTCCAAGGGGAGCTGGTGGGCCAGTTAAATTCCAGGCCAGAGTGGAGTTCAGAAGGGTATGGTAACTGCTTTTATTTAGATTCCAAAAGGGTAATCTTGATAATCTTGAAGAATACAGGATGGTCATAGGGGTTTATTATAGAGCTGGGGTTTTTTGTTTTGTTTTTTAACATTTAAAAAAAATATTTATTTTTATTTATTGGGAGTTAATACATATATCATACCATTCCACAGTTCAATCACGTCAAGCAGTATTGTACAGTTGCCACCACAGTCAGTTTCCATTCTTTTTCTTCCCAGACTCCTTGACAGCGTCTCCCTTTTAACCCCCATCCATCATCACAGTACACCCCAAATATTGTAAGTCCTCTCTATACCTCATATTAAAAGAAACAATCTGACTTACTGCCCCATCAAAGTCCTTGTGTAATCTTTTTAGTTACTATTGTCAACTTGCTTCCAGATAGTTCTTAAAATAACATCATGGTCAATGCATGCAGTCCCATCTCTTATGATCAAAAATCTACTTAAAAAATAAAAAAGAACATGCATTTTTAAAAAAATCAGCTCAAAAGAGTTAATTATCCCACTTAGACCCAAGAAAAGAGGAGGCTTAAGAGGAGGCTACACAGAAGTCACCCATGACATGGGATGCAAATATACACACTGAGTGTTTGGGAAATGCCAACACATTTCAGGATTGGGTGTAGGAATGGGATGGCATATACATTACCTTGCACATGACAATACAACTTTCCTCTACTTCTTTAATGCTCGCCCTCCCAATCCCACGGCCCCCATATCATGACCTCAATTCTACCTTACAAATCTAACTGGACCAGAACATGTACACTGGTACAGATAAGAGGAACAACACAGGGAAATCAGGACAGATAAACCCCTCAAGACCAATAATGAGAATGGAGATACCAGGAGGGGAAGGGGAAAGTGGGGGGAGAAAGGAGGAATTGATCACAGGGATCAACATATAAACAACAGAAAAGTGGATGGAGACAGCGGATGATGTGAGATGTGAAAATAATCTATAACTTATTAAGGGTTCATGAAGGAAGGTGGGGGAGGGAGGGAGGGAAAAATGAGCTGACATCAAGGGCTCAAGTAGAAAGAAAATGCTTTGAAAATTATGATGGCAACAAATGTACAAATGTGCTCGGCACAGTGGATGAAAGTAAGATTGTGAGAAGACCCGTAAGAGCTCCTGATAAAAGTATTTAACATAGAGCTATTTTAAGAAAACTAAAAACTGCATTAATGAGAAAAAAGCCAAGAAGTTGTGCTGAATAATTTTTTTCCATCAAGGCAAAGCCCTTACTCGCTCCTTGAAGGTAACAAGAGCGGTCCTATCAGATGTAGGAAAACTGTGCCGATTCACCCTACAACTCTGATGCTTCCCCTTCACACGTCCTTCTGTCCCCCAAGCTCCAAGAACCTAAGAAAGGAACCGGACGGGAGACTTTCCAGGATGCTCAAACTGCCATTTGGATGTGGTATAAATCAGAGCCAAATTCTTCAGAGAAGGAAAGCCTGCCCTCAGGTAGATAGACCTAGATAAAGGATATGTTGAAAAACACTAATTTCATATTTTGATACATCTGCTTTAAGAAGAGTTTTGTGATTTTTGCAGTAATATTTTGGTCTGAGAGAGAGAGAGCACGCTGCATTCATCCAATCCTCACACCAACCTTAGGGGGAAATGAAACGTCCTGGCTGCCATCAAGTAAATCCCATCTCACAGCAATCTTATAGGACAGAGAGAAGGCCCCTCAGGCTACCACGGCTGTAAATGTGTACAGAGCAGAAAGCCTCACCTTTCTCCTGTAGAGCCAGGCTAGCAGCCCAGTGTATGGTCCACTAATCCCCCAGGGATCCTTTACAACCCTAAGGAGTAGACAATCTTTTCTTTCCCATTTTACAGAAGAGGATGTATAGGCATTGAGTGGTTAAGCAAGTTGTCCAAGGTCACAAGTCTAAGTTGGGAGCTGAGCTATGAACCCCGATAGTCTGGTTCCAGAGTATGCACTCGGTGCACAACATCCTACCCTTCTCAATTATACCTTACAAACTTCCAGATGCTCACACATAGTCCTGTGGGTGTCCCATTCCAATGTCTAATTACAGAATCTGGGCGATTCAACTAGTGTTTATTTCTATTTAATCTTATAGACTTCTTAGCTTTTTTTTTTTCTAAATTCCTACTACACCTTTAGTCCCCACAACAAAAGCTGTGGTTTTAAAAAAACCTTCTGTAATTATTATAAATCCTAGACAAGTTACATGGACAGCAACAGATGAATAATAATCTTAACTAAATTTATACTAATGCACATTTTTATTCAATCCCCAGTGAGCTACATATTATAGTTACAAGTTTGCAGAACACCCAGGTGCTCAAAAATCATCACTGAACTATTGAATTGGGAAATAAATACCAGAAAATTGAACCACACAGTAAACGAAATCTATAAATGTCATTCTAAGAAATACTACATGGCCAAGATCACCATGGTTTATAGATAACTTTTTCAGTATTTATCTCTCTACCATTTTAATTACTCACAGTGTAAAAATTCTTTGCAGAATGGGGCACTTTATATACTCAGTCCCCAACTCAGAGAATCTCAATAAAATAACTTGTTTTGTTAAATTAATCAATTACTAGCAAAAACTCCTAAGAAAGGAAACTTTTTGCTACTTTTTTGCCAGGGGAATCTAAGGGTTTAATGGCAGTTGGGGGGCAGGATGAGAGGTAGGCATGAAATATTCTAATAGAAAAACAGGAAATTAAACAGTAGTACTATTAATCTAATCTAAAAGAAAAGTACTATGATTTGCAACATACACAATAAAAACACTATCTTTAATCAAGCCATGTTCATTTCTCAAACTCATTGCCATCAAGTCGATGCTGACTCAGAGAGATCCTCTAGGTCAGGGTAGAACTGCCCCTGTGAGTTTCTGAGACCTACTCTTTTTAAAAATCATTTTATTGGGGGCTCGTACAACTCTTATCACAATCCATACACACATCCATTGTGTCAAGAGCATATTCACATTTGTTGCCATCATCATTTTCAAAACATTTGCCTTCTACTTGAGCTCTTAATATCTGCTGCTCATTTTCCCCCTCCCTCCCCACTCCCCCTACCCCATGAACCCTTCATCATTCATAAATTATTATTATTTTTTCATATATTATACTGTGCGAGGTCTCCCCCCGCCTTCTTCTCTGCTGTCCCTCCCCCAGGGAGGAGGCTATACGTAGATTCCTATAATCAGTTCTCCCTTTCTACTCGACATTCTCTCCACCCTCCAGGCATTGCTACTCTCACCACTGGTCCAGAAGGAGTCATCTGTCCTGGATTCCCTGTGTTTCCAGTTGCTATCTGTACCAATGTACGTCCTCTGGTCTAGCCAGATTTGCAAGGAAGAATTGGAATCATGATAGTGGGGGGCAGGAAGTATTTAAGAACTAGAGGAAAGTCATATGTTTCATCGTTGCTACCCTGCACCCTGCCTGGTTCATCTCCTCCCCACAACCCCTCAGCAAGGGGTGTCCGGTTGGCTACCATTGGGCTTTGAGTCTCCACTCTGCACTCACCCACCTTTTCAATGACATGGTATTTTGTTCCTTGATGCCTGATGCCTGATCCCTTCGACCGACTTCTCTTTCTCCCTCAGAGCAGCTGGTGGACTGACTCCACCTTGCAGTTAGCAGCCCAACAGCACCAGGCCTCCTTCTGCTCCTTACAGGGGAAACTTCTTCTTTTGTTTGCATTTGTTCTCAAGCAACTACATAGCAATGCTTCCCAGTCTACTTCAAACGATGACTTTCTTTGAAAAAAGTATCAAAATTCCATTTCTTCTTTTAGTAGTTGAGAAATTTAAGAATAAAGTAATAACCATCAGGGAAGATGTGAGGGAAGCGGCCCTTAATTGCACCACTGATGAGAACGTGAAATACACAGCCACAGGGGGGGAGTCTGGTAGCTCCACGCAAACACCCACTGATCCATCCACTGATCTGACAAGTCTGCATGTAGAAGTAGACTGAAAATCATTGAAAGTTGGGGCTCAAACTGATATTGGTTTATCAGTGTTCACTGCAGCAAAATTTAAATAGTCATTCTACCCCAAAGTAACTATTTTTGACTTTGTTTGAAATCCTGATTGTTCCGATTTAAATGTATCTAATATGAGCCATATCCTTGAGTAATTTTAAAAGGAATATAAGCATAATTAATAGGATAGAAAATTAAGTGTGATAATAAACGACCATGTCATCATGGGTTTGGAGTTTTTGTTTGTTTATAACCTTTGTCTCAATAGATTATCAAGTTTCTATTGGCTTTCTTCCTTCAGAAATAAAATTTATTACATTTGAAAGCCTTAAAAATCAGTTGGGCCACAACAAAGGTAACCGAGAAGCAAACGGTGTTCCTCCAAATGGCAACGTGGAACTCAGCATGGGAGAGCGCCTTTCAGCAAGGAGAACAATCAACACCGAGGACAAGGGCTCCCAAAGAAGGTGACTGAATTGTTGGTCATGATTTCCCTGCGATGACATGAACTACACTGGACCAGAGAACAGAGCAGAACAAGAGGGAAAGTGATCCTGTAGTGCTACAGTTAATGTAAGTAAACTGGTAGATATAAGTCCACTTTATGAACTTCAAACTACTTAGGCCAGGAAAGACGCACACTGATCATCTAACTTCAAGCTCTTACTCCCGGAAATCCTCTGAAGTGTTCAGAGACTAAGTTTATCAGACCTTTATAAGTTACTAAACCTTGTATAAATTCTTATGACTACTGTCATCACACTGAATTACAATGATTTATTGATGTGACTTGCTACTTTACTGGACTCTTAAGGACCTTCAAAGCTTTAGTCATTTCTGTATTCTTAATGTAATAACTGATATTCATCATTTACACATCACTAATTCTTTATTTAAAAAAGGATGGATGATAGATGGAGGGACAGACATAAGTAAACAACTGGAAAACATTAAACTGACTCCAAGACCACAAGGGTATTTGCAACTCTAGATAAGTCTGTTTTCCTGTGGTTGAAGATTAAGAGAATGCACCTGAGGTTTTTCAAACACTTCTGATTTAAAATTTCTCAAAAAGATTGCACAACTTCCTGTCTCACAACTATGCCATCGGCAACGCTGCACAGGTGACCCTGCTTGAGTGCAGGAGAATGCAGGCGAGGAGAGAGGGAATGCGGTAAGCTTTCAAGAAGGAACAACATACAACCACTTTTGCTAAGACACTAAAGCACAGGTCTAGTCACAGCTTTTCATCATGCTTTCTGTGAGTCTACCCACAATTTCACTATCAAAACTGTATTTCAGATTCCAGAAATAAAGAGTCAGAGGTTCAAACGAAATTTCTACAGGCTATGTTTTCGAAACAATGGTCTAGGTGTCTGCAGCGAGAGTGATTATAACACATCCCAATTGGTGTCTGTTTGTCACACTTGTGGCTCCCATGTTGCTAGGACGCTGGATGTTAGCTGCCTCACTGATATCTCAAACACCATCAGGGACCCCAAAGTGAACAACTGTTAACACAGCTTCCAGGAAAAAACAGATGACGGAGGAGGAACAGGCCGTCTCCTTCTGAGGAATTAGGCACTGAAAATCTCATGCAGAGCAGTGACACACTGTTAGATACTGTACAGGAGGTTTAGTGCCTTAGGATAAAAATGAAAACAAAACAAAACCTCCCAGCTGTCAAGTGAATGTCACCTCACAGAGACACCATAGGACATCTGCAGAACTGCCCTGCGCATTTCCAAGCCTGTAAGGCTTTAGGGGAACGGACGGCCCTGTCTTTCTGCCACGGAGTCCAGTGCATAACCATGTCATCAAACACATCAAAATATAAGGGAGGAAGGGCTGCCTTTCAAAGTAAACTCGACCATACAGAGGTGGATAAAGTTTTCAGGATCCTCATTTCCTGATGGAGAATAACTCAAAATGAGGAGAAACAGCTGTGGTATCATTAGCCTGTATGGCAACGTGGCTGGGCCAGCACTGTCCCAGGATATGATCTACTCTGTGGTCAACTCCATGTCAGGATCTAAGTGAGCGCCACGCATTTGTCCGGAGGACACGGTAGAGGAGGATGACCTTCTAGATCTGGTCACAGCCTTGATTTAGCTTGGATTCCATGAGGACTCCCAGCAAAGGACCTGGCAGGCTGAGCGACAGCATCAGGGGCATCACACAAGCAGAAAGCAAACGCCATCAAGATGACAGGAAAGAAGAGCAGGGTGGCTACCGAGAGAGACGCAGCTTGCTTTTGAAAGTAGAGTAGCTAAGGCAAAGGAACGAGAGAAAAGTAAAACAACTAAACAGGAAATTTCAAGATGCAGCTCAGGAAAACAAAGTACAATAAAATGTGCACAAACCAAGACTTCGAAATCCAAAGAGGAGCAACATACTTACCGTATCTTCAACTGAAAGAACTCAAGAAAAGAGTCAAGCCTTAATTTGCAATATTGAAAGATTCTAGGAATAAAAAAATTGAACAGTGAAGGAAGCACAAAAGAAGAGGGAAGATAAAATGAAGTCTTTTCAAATTAGCCAGAGACATATAGAAAGCATCCTTATATGAGTTTGGGGTTCACACTTCATTCTAGCCATGACGCTAAGAACACTTAGTTCCTATGGCTTGGCCTTGCTACTGGACACCTCCTGAAAAGGACAAGGACAAGGCGGAACTGCCCCTGTGGGTTTTTGAGACTAACTCTTTACAGGAGTAGAAAGCCTCATCTTTCTCCTGTGGAACGGCTGGTAGTTTCGAACTGCTCATCTTGAGGTTACTAAGCCACCAAAACTCACTGTTCCACTAGAGTTCCTTATAAAAGCTTCAAAGATGCCAATAAACATTCAGTATTAGAAAAATAAGGTATTTAAATGGCCTCTCCTCTTTGTTGTAATGTTCAAACATTTCTTTCTCACTCTTGCAGAGTCAAAGTACACATTTTCTATAAGCAAAATAACTCTCATAAACCAATCTCCTTGTTGAACTGACAAAATTAATCCAACAGGAAAAAAACAGAATAGGGGCTCTCTTGGAAGATGTGATTAAAGGTGGGTGAGAGAGGAGCATCAGGATTGGTAAAATGCTCGATTTCTCCATCTTTGTCATTTTTTAGAACAGTGAGAAGTACGTTTGTGATTTGTTCATTTCTCTGTATCTATACAACTTAAAAAGTTAAATAGAAAGCTTCAACTTCTCTTGAAAGAATGCTCTCTAAGCAGCACTTTTATTAAAAATTTATTTTAAAATTTAAATTTCACATGTCTTCGGGATTATTTATTCACATTATGCATATCATTGTCCCAGATAAGACATCAAAGCTCTACTGTCCCCAGGGGGAATACCCCGTTACGATTTTGCATTCATTACAGTCTTTTCGACGTCTACTTAATACCTGAAAACCAAAAGATGTCTGTAACGTGGAATCTTTTGTAACACCTGCTACTGCTATAACCACCACCGTTACCACACATGGGACACAGATCATATGCTAAGATCTCCACAATATCTCTACAGCTCACCATCACCCACCAGCTACGAGAGATCCTCACAGTAACAGAGCTATCAAAACTGCAGACTAGGAGGAAACAGAGACCTGGGTTTGTAACTCAAAGACTTTGCTTGCTCCAGTTTACCATGCTATCCTCATTCCCGTGAATTATGTGTCAGTAACATGTAATATGATCTCAACATTTACATGTGACATAGGTTTTTTTAATTTACATTCATTTGTATAGTACCTGAACATCATCATTGGACTAAGCAAAATGGGTACTCATTGAGCTCAGCACACATTTTATCTATATATAAATGCACATATATATCCTACATACAAAATATGAACTTGATCCTTAATAGAATCTTATTAAAATAGTGTTTAAGTAAGCTTACCTATGTCAGAAATTACGGAGAGTGTCACATGAGTTATTTGTATGTTAATTAAATACAGTATGATAAAGAGATTTATTCTTGGTACAGCAAGCATTTACATATTAATGAAGACTTGATGAGGAACAATATTAGGTTATCAAAAAGAATTACAGGGATTTTCTGTGAAGCAATTCACATTTCAGAAGAAATGTTACAATCTACTTAAGAATCACATGTTCTAAAATTATCAGTCAAGGTATTTAAATTTGTGAAAAAATGAATAATGAAAGAAAGTTCTTATCTCCCCGAAAAGAGAATGGATTTGGTATCACGAGGTACTGTTAAATTTAGAAACAATATTCAAGAGAGCCTTTCAGTAATATATACGTGTATAGATATACACACCTACACATATATACTCTTGAAACTTTCTTAATTTTATATAAAAACAAACACTTTAAACCAATGGTTTTCAACCTTCCTAATGCCAAGACCCTTTAATATAGTTCCTCATATTGTGGTGGCCCCCAACCATAAAATTATTTCCGTTGCTACTTCATAACTATAATTTTGCAACTGTTATGAATCAGGCAACCCCTGTGAAAGGGTCATTCGATCCCAAAAGGGGTCGCGGCCCCCAGGTTGAGAACCGCTGCTTTAGACTGTTTTAAGCACATTAAAGACACTTGACAGCAGCTGCATCTACACTAAAAGAGTAATGCAATTAACTGTTCTTTGCAAAATAATTCCCTATTTCAAGACACACTAATACGATCACAAATTTATTGTGTTTCTCAAAAACTTGTTGCTAGAACCATACATGAAACACATTAATTTGTAAATTTTTTAAATTCCCATACTAAATCATGTCTCTTGAGTAGAAATGGAAATAAATTGTTAGCCAAACCTTATACCTTCATTTTTATATTCTTTAGAGCACCAGATAAAATATAAATACCAACATACTACATACAGTTCTATAAAATTTACTCCAAAATAATTTTTATTTTACTTAAATTAAAGAAATTACTCCAAATTAAAGAAATTATCCCAAACCCAGTTTTATAAAACAGGAAAACAAGAAGGAAGCCACTCAAAATCTAACACCCACATTTCAGGAAACAAGCAAACCAGTAATCAATCTCCCCACCTGCCAAGACAACTGAGGATATAAACCATCTTTTCATGTAACAACCATGAGGTCATTCTTAGACTTAGAAACTGCCAACTAACACGAGGGGGCTTCAAAAAGGTTGCAGAGAAATTCCATCAGATTTCCATTCTATTTCCCCCAAAACCTTATGAAGCCCGCTCCTACACAGCCATGCCTGGGAAAGTAGAGAGGCGTCAAAAAGAAGGCCCCCCAGGAGACAGGCTGATATCGTAGCTGCCACAGGGGGGCAATGGTTAGGGTGGCAGCAGACCAGGCAGTGGTTTTCTTCTGTGGACAGGGTCACTAAGGTTAGAACACACTTCACAGCTCCTAACAACAACAAAAACAACAATGAATGACCGTACTCCAACAAGTTTGATAATCTAGAAGAAATGGACAAATACCATCTCCACAAATGAATCTAGATATAGAAAACGTGATCAGACCAATAAATGAAAAAAGAAACAGAGAAGATCATTAAGAAACTTCCAACCAAGAAAAGCTCAAGGCCAGATGGGTTTACGGAGAAAGTGTACCAACTACTTAGTGAAAAGCTGTCACCTATTCTACAGACTATTCTAGAATATAGAAAGGGGCAGAAAACTCCCAAATGTATCCCTTGAAGCAAGCACAACCCTGATACCAAAAGTCACCAAAGACCCATAAAGAAAACATCCCTCACAAACACAGACACAACAATTCTCAAAAGAATTCTCACCAGTAGAATCCAACAACTTATCAAAAAATAATTCATCAAGAGATCAAATGACATTACATCGGGTAATTCTGCTGTGAGAGACCACTTTGGTGTAGAAAAGCAGGGAGGTTACTTTGAGAACTAAGATCTGGTATTTAGCTGACTGGAGCATGGCATTTTAAATGACTTCATATGCATGCGAAAGCTGGACACTGAGAAGAAGAATCCACGCCTTTGGATCGTGGTGCTGAGAAGAATACCGAAAGTACCATGACTGTCAAAGGAACCCACAAACCTGTCCTGGAAGGACAGCCAGCATGCTGCTTAGAAGTGAGGAGGGTGGGGCTTTAGCTTGCATTCTGGACATGTTATCAGTCTCTGGAGAAAAACATCATGTTTGGTAAAAGGGCAGCAACAAAGAAGATTCTCAATGAGACAGACTGACACAGGGGCTGCAACAATAAGCCCCACCCAGCAGAGGTCTCCAGGAGGCACAGGACTGGGGGGGATTCTGTTCTGTAGTGCGTGGGGCTGCTCTGAGTAGGAACCAAATTCAACTGCACCTAACAACAAATACATGCACTTCATAACCATCTGATATATTAGAACTAGTTTATGGTTTTTGAGGGTTTTTTAATTCATTGGAATTAATACACATATCAAATCATTCCATAGTCCAATCACATCCTGCAGAATTGAACATTTGCTACCACATCACTTTTCAAGCATTCTTTTTCTATATGGACCCGCTGACATCATCACCCCTTCACCCCGCCACCACCTCTGTGTCCCCTCCCCACAGAGCCCTTATTCCACCTGCTGACTCTGTGGGTTCATCAGCCTGGGCTTATGGTTTGTATTGCACTCTTACGTCTGTTACACTAAGTTTTAGGGCGCTCTGCCTGCCATGAACTCCATCTTCACCACTTGTCACTGTACAATTGTCCACAGCACAGTAATTTTTAGGAATATACAGGAGGACTTCAGAAAGTTCACTGGCAAAAGAAATTAAAGCATAAGGAAATTTTTCCATGAACTTCTTTTTGAATTCCATTCATATTTCTCATCTTATTATGTAACCAACAGTTCCAAAGTGAATTAATTAGTCTTGGCAAGTATGCTTTGATTACAAATGTTAACTCTAGGAGGTTAGAAGGCCTTATAAAAGCTAGAAGGCCTCTGTATGAACTTTAAATTTTTTCTGTAAATATAAAATTTAACCAAATTAAATTTAAAAACGTTACGTATATGAAAAGTATAAGGTCACACTCTTAATAAAAAATAATAATTGCTTGGCCAATAGCACTTAATGCTTGACATCATTAATCATCCGCACAACACTACAAACGGTATACTAAAACCACCCATGCCTCACTAGTAAGAATGGTGAGGAACAGCTGAGAAATTTAACCAGCATCGCACCTCTAGACAACTTAGCTCTAGAGCCAATGCCTTTCCATAAATCCTATGCTGCAGAATCTCAACAGACAACTGTTAAAGTAGATCTTTTTTTTTAACTGTTTGCTTCATTTTGAAATCATTTTATGATAAGGAAAAGAAGGCACAACTAAAAAATCTACTGCATGTGGAATGTGTCACAGATAAGCATCAAAGAATGCACTCCTCTTACGTCCCAGAGACCACCACTACCACAAGGGGGAGAACGGACTTACGACGGAAGGAATGACACCTTTGTGCTTTAAAACACAAACAGCCAACCGGACTACAGACATTTTTAACAATGACAAAACTAAAAGCAGGTACGTAATAAAGATACACCATCTGCGATAAACAATAGAATTTCCAAAATGTATAATATTTAGTTACAATTTACTCATGTTAAGTACATGAAAACTTTCCTTGTATTTTTTGAGACTCGACATGGCAAATATAAGACTTTCCACATGTATGATTCGGTGACATTGGCTACATTCTTCAACCTGTGGGTACATTTTCACACTCCTTTTCTGAGTTGTTTCCCTGCCAGTAACAAAACTCAGTGCTCCCTGAGATTCCTACCCAATCGCTTGAGCTGCTGTCATCAGTTTGAAACCATATAGAAAGATGCTAAGAGCAAATGCTGATGGAGGTTTAGCTTCCCTGGGTAAGCGAAACCACTGTTGGTTTTCAGAAGGCTTCGGGGGCTATTTTAGCTTAAGGTTTAAAGATTTATTTAGGGTAATTGTTTCAAGGTCTATCCACACGAAGCGTTACAGTCTCAACGTGCTATGGGGAGAGCTCTAGCCTGTCCTGTACAGTGGCTGTGAGTCAGAACTTTCTGGAGGGCAGTGAGTTTGCTTTGCATATACCTTTGATTCTCCTTTTTCCTTCATTGTTCCAAGTGGATAAAGATCAATTACTATGATTTTCATGACAGATTGTAAGACCACAGCCACTACTCAATAAACTAGAAAATAAAACAAAAATACTAAACGCCTCATTCGGCTACTTCACAGGGACATCCTATAAACTCACTATCCTAAATCACCAAATCAAAGAATCAGTCCCATGAGGCTTTTGGCTGCACATAAGCATCTTCAACAGCACTTGTTTTGTTTTCCCTGATGTCACTGTTGAGAGTGCTTCTAGCACACAGCTTCTGCCAATTCAACTTTTTAGAGGTAGACAACTTATTGATAGCGATTGAAATAACCAGCTGTGCAATCCAACCCTTAATCTATGTGATATTTCCCTCACTGTTAGCCCCCAATCCCCCCTTCCTACTGCCCCTGGACTCACTAATAAACTTTGGTCTTTACCCAGTTACCTTCGTGTCTTCTTAAATTACTTTTAATATTATGGTACCACTGAAATCGGCACTGCAGCGAACCCTGGCGTGCGAGTCTGGTTTCAGTCTCTACTTTCAAGTCTTTTGAGTACATATCCAGGATCGGACTTGCTGGGAGTTCTATTTCTAGTTTTTAGAGGAACATGACTTTTTGTCTATGAATTTTATGTTTCAAGGTGCATATTTAGATCCTCAATCCATTTTGAATTTTGTTTTCTGTATGGTGTGTGGTGCCTATCCTGATTCATGTTCATGCAGAAGGAGACCACTTTTCCCAACACTATCTATTGAAAGGCACTTACTTCCATCACATAGACTTTGGAACCTTGTGTTTTTTTTTTTAAAGGCAGTGGACCATAGATTTCTGGGTGTATTTCTGAACTCAACTCTATCCCATTGTTCAGTATGTTTTTTGTTCTAACAATATCAGGTTGTTTGATTAGTGCAGCTATAGAGCAAGAGTTACAATCAGAAGTGTGACTACTCCTGATTTCTTCTTTTCTTTCAATACTTCTTAAGTTACTTGGGGCCTCTTGCCAATCCATACGTAGTTGAGGATTAGAGTTTCTGTACATAATTATTTTAAAGTAGTAATATGAAACATAAAAGTATATATATATATATATATCCTTAGAACTTTCCTAACCACCAGCAATCATAAAATTTGATTCAATAAAAGTTGGTTAGTACAATGAAGCTACATTAGCTGGTATGGTTCCTGCATCCACAGCCTGGGTGACTCCCATACGGTGAGTAGGGGGAGCATGAATATAGGTGTGGACCACACTAACAAGGTGATTGGTCAGTTCTGCTACTCCTGGGCACAAAGCAAGCCAACTCAGAAGAAGGAACAGAGATACCCACAATTTTAAAGAAAAAAGGGCTACCAACCAGTGGTCCTTCCAGTTTTTCTAAGTAATATAGCCCACAAAACAATGATTCAGAATATTTATGTTTTCTAACTACCCTCTCTAGCAGAGATATGGTATACCTAACGTACTTATCACAATTTAACAGCTCTTGTGGCACATTGGTTCTATAGAATAACAACGGGTCATTCAAAAGTACTATAGCCTCAGACATTGCACAACTATTGTGCAAGCCAATTCTAGAAAGGTCAGATTAAAGTCATTGTGCTTATCTAAACAGTTGTCAGAAGACAGTAACAATAAATGTTCTCTAATTTGAGATTCTATCGGATTTTTTCTAAAATCATTTTATTGGGGACTCAAACAAGTCTTATCACAATCTATAAATACATCCATTGTATGTCAAGCACATTTGTACATTTGTTGCCCTCACTATTCTCAAAACATTTGCATTCTACTTAAGCCCTTGGTATCAGTTCCTGTTTTTTCCCCTCCCTTCCCACTCCCCCTTCCCTCAAGAGTTTCCATCTTACAAAAGAAAAATAAAATAAAATGAGAGACAGGAGCCCTTTGCTTTATACTAACAACTTAGAGTATAAAAGCCTTTTTAATTTATATTAGATATATTTTTCTGTATTGTAAAGAAATAAAGAATGATAAACATATATAATTACATTTCTAAATCACATTTACATCTCTAGATACAGACCTACAAGAAACTATTTGATATTAAATGGACCTTAGACTTTCTTTTTCTTCACTTGAGAAGAGGGGTGAAGGGAGACGCCGGACAGGGCAAGATATGACAAAATAATAATCTATAAATTATCAAGGGCTCATGAGAGAGAGGAGAGCGGGAAGGGAGGGGGAAAAAAAAGAGGACCTGATACAAAGGGCTTAAGTGGAGAGCAAATGCTTTGAAAATGATTAGGGCAAAGAATGTACAGATGTGCTTTATACAATTGATGTATGTATATGTATGGATTGTGATAAGAGTTGTATGAGCCCCTAATAAAATGTTTAAAAAAAGAATAAAGTGGGATGAATCAATTGACAAAAAATATATATATATTTTCAATACTAAGAATAATTCAAAATAAGGAATTCATCGATCTTTCTAACTAAATGAAACCCAGTCCTAGCTAAACAAATTACTAAACCTCTGTAAATCAAAATCTTTGGGAGCCAAGACATAAGTAAACGGCAAATATGTAGTAATTATTCTAATTATTCTAAAACTGTGGGTCATCAAGTCTAAAGTTCCAATGGCGATGTTGTAATAATAAGATTGAGATGAGTTTATTCTTAGAGGAAGGAAAAATGCTAAAATAAATTACCGTATATAGTCATGTATAAGCAGAGTTTTTCAGCACAATTTTTTTTCCAAATTTGCCTTTTATTTTTAAATCATTTTATTGGGGATCATACAACGACCATCACAATCCATATGCAAATCCACTATGTCAAGCACATTTGTTCATTTGTTGCCATCATCATTCTCAAAACATCTGTTTTCTACTTGAGCCCTTGGCATCAGTTCATTTCCCACCTCCCTCCCTCTAGCCCCTCCCTCATGAACCCTTGATAATTTATAAGTTATTATTATCTTGTCCTATCTTACACTGTTCGATGTCTCCCTTCACCCACTTTTCTTTGTGCGTCATCCAGAGAGGAGGTTATATGTAGATCCTTGTAATTGGTTCCCACTTTCTACCCAACTTTCGCTTCAACCTCCCGGTATCGCCACTCTCACCACTGGTCCTGAGGGGATAATCTGTCCTGGATTCCAGTTCCTATCTGTACCAGTGTACCTCCTCTGGTCTAGCCAGATTTGGAAGGTAGAATTGGGATCATGATATTTTGGGGAAGGAAGCAATAAAGAACTAGAGGAAAGCTGTATGTTTCATCATTGCTACACTGCACCCTGAATGGCTCATCTCCTCCCTGCGACCTTTCTGTAAGGGGATGTCCAGTTGCCCACAGATGGCCTTTGGGTCCCCACTCTGCACTCCCCCTCATGCACAATGATGTGATTTTTATTCCTTGATGCTTGATAACTGATCCCATCGACACCTCATGATCACACAGGCTGGTGTGCTTCTTCCATAAGGGTTTTGATGCTTCTGTGCTAGATAGCTGCTTGTTTACCTTCAAGCCTTTAAGACCCCAGATGCTTTATCTTTTGATAGCTGGACACCATCAGTTTTCTCTACCATGTTTGTTTATGCACCCATTTGTCTTCAGCAATCGTATCAGGAAGGTGGGCACACAATGATGGGATTGTTTTGTTCTTTGATGCCTGATATCTGATTCCTTCACAACTCATGATCACACAGGCTGGTGTGCTTCTTCTATGTGGGTTTTCTTGTTGCTCCTGAGCTAGATGGCCGCTTGATTACCTTCAGGTCTTTAAGCCCCCAGACGTTATATGTTTTGATAGCCGGGCACCATCAGCTTTCTTCACCACACTGATCATATCAGGAAGGCGGGCGCAAAATATGATTTTTCCTTCTCTGATGCCTGAAACCTAATCCCTTCAACACCTCGTGATCACACAAGCCGATGTTCTTCTTCTGTGTGGGCTTGGTTGCTTCTCCGCTAGATGGCCGCTTATTTATCTTCAAGCCTTTAAGACCCCAGACGCTGTATCTTTTGATAGCCGCGCACCATCAGCTTTGTTTGCCACATTTGCTTATGCACCGACTTTGTCTTCAGCAATCGTATCAGGAAGGTGAACATCATGGAATGCCAGTTTAATAGAACAAAGTGTTCTTGCATTGAGGGAGTACTTGAGTGGAGGCCCAATGTCCATCTGCTCCTTAATACTAGACCTATAAATATATGTACACCTCCCCCTCTCCCATGTCTCCCAGAACCGTCAGTCCCATTGTCTTCTTCTCTAGAGTGTTTATCAAGGTATGCTCCCATCTTGATTCCCTCTGTTTTGGGGGGTTCAGACGACGCTGCTTCCCCACCATGTGACCCAGAAATGTCATTTGCCCTTTATTGCTCAGTGTCCAATTAGCTCCCAGCAGGGACGTCATCCTCTTAGCACCCTGTGCCAGCGTGGGGCCCAGTCTAAATCTCTTTCTCTTCCTCCCTCCAGGCCTGCCTTCCTGTGGGTGTGGCATTCAGCACATTTTTAATGCAGTTTCTGTGGTAAAATTAGGTGCCTCGGCCGATATTCAGGTACGCTTATACTCGAGTATATACAGTACATTAATTTTATTTTTCTACTTTAAGGTGTTCAGCATAGAACAACACATTGTCGCTGTTTAGAAGGAAGATGAAGTTCAATGGACACATTCACTTACCAAGCTTCAGGCAGTAAAACAGAATACTCATGTGGGGACGTGGTCTCTGGAAAGTTGGAAAGAATTGCTAGGCGATGAGGCAGCAAGTCTGCACCGTGATAAGTGAAGAGAATTTCTAGGGCTTGTACATTACTTTCCTGTACAAAAAAAAGAGGAGGGGGTATTTCAAATGTCAACTTTAAAGAATGAATGACTCTATTTGTATGACAATATTCAAAAAGTATTTTTTCACATAATTATAGATAAGAAGTGACTAAAACTCTTCCTGATTTTTCCTAGTCTATATCAAGTGTCTCAATCTCACGCTGTAAAAATTATTTTTTAAACTCAGAATTATGAGCAATTAAAAATATCATTTTGCCTATATCAATACTACAAACTAAAAGAAGAGATGTAATAGTATATGCAAATAATAACATTAACTGCATGGCTCAAGGATTTAGAATGTTAATAATCAAAATGACTTCACTTTTTAAAAAGAAATTACCCGAGCATAAGTCCTTGCTGAGAGTACAATATTCTGATTTCGGAACTTCTTAAAAAATTCAGCATCATATCTCTGTTCAGATGCATGAGGCACTCCTAAGATTTCCTGAGGGGAAACAGTGATTTAATGAAAAGACTTCTAAACATGGGCAACAAGACAATATTAAAAATTTTTACTATGCCTGGCTAAATAAATAGGCCTGAGATAATTAATTTCCACTATAAACTCTTAACTAAAGTACTACATCTGCACCCTTGTCTTTTCTCATAAAACAACCATACTCATAAATGTAGCTCTTTTTAATCCAAAAGTAAATAAAAGAGTGAAAATCAAAATTACAGTAGGACAACCAAAATCAACTGCCTGGTATATACAAATAGGTAAAGATGACTCATGCATGCAAAAGAAGTTTGATACATGAAAGCAAAGACAGATAATCCTTCAGAAACAGTAACAGGAGCAATGGGTCCCTGAGGGTACACCTGAGAGAGGTGGGGAACAGGGAGCAGACAGCATTGATGACTGTATAATTCCCCTAGATAGGATCGAAAACAGAATTGTATGTGAATGCATATATGTGTAAGACATGGCAAAAAAAATAAACAGATGGCTGAATCAGTGAACAAATAGACAAACAAACAATATTGTATATGAATACCTATATTGGATGTGTAAGCTATGGCAAAAAATGAACATTTGGCTGGATCAGTGAATAAATAGATAGATAGATAGATAGATAGATAGATAGATAGATAGATAGATAGATAGATAGATAGATAAGGGTTCCTGAGGGGATGGTAGGGAAGGGAAGGGATAAAGAGGTACAGATATAAAGGAGTTCAAGAAGAAAGAAAATGTTTTGAAACTCATTGTGGTAGCAACTGTATAACACTGCTTGACGTGCTTGACCTATGAAATATTATAATGTCTGTAAGAGCTTCCAATAAAATGATTTTTAAATAATAATTCTGGATTTATTTTACCATTGCCAGAGTCGTCTACGTGAAGTGCAGACTGACCAGCCATTCATAAACGCACCAAATGTTTACTGAGAGTCCCCTGCATGCCAGAGGAACAGTGATTGCCACCCTAATGCAATGCACTTTCCGAGCCCTCAAAGTCGCCTCAACCTAGTAAGGAAAACAAGTCAGAAAATGGAAGCAGGTAAGGGGAACCACCTAGGAGAGATGTCAAAATTGGCTCTCCAAAGGCAGGGAAAACTTAGAGTGGCAGCCAAGCAGAAAGGCCAATAGGAATTAACCATGAAAACTGCAAGTATAGGCCACCCTCACTGAATGTGTGACGTAAAGGCCAGGTCTGTGACGTTCAATGCTGTATCCCAGAAACCTACCACATTGCCTTTCCCATGATAAATGAGCGGTAAGGCTTGCTAGCTAATTCTCTGAGGAAAGAAAGAAGAATGGGGAACTTTGCAGAAGATTAGGGAAGACGGGTGGTGATTAAGTTCAGCTGAAAACGTTTTTAATGAGAACTAAAGCACCTGGACAAAGTCCCTGAAGCAAATGTTTAAGCATTGAACCACTAGCCGACAAGGTGACAGTTGAAACCAGCCCTGAGTGGCCTCAGAAGACAAGCCTGGCAATCTACTTCCAAAATGTAACAGCCTTGAAAAACCCTATGGAGCCCTCCTAGTCTGCACGCACGGAGTGCCCATGAGAAGGAATCTACTTGACAACGACAAGCAGGAGACACCCAGGGGACAGTTGGATACACGAGCTCAGGGTGCTAGAGTAAATTATTAACCAGACATGATTTCATATTATAAAGCATGACTATGATTCCTAGAAGGAGCCCTGGTGGTACAGTGGGAAACATATTGGGTGGGCTATGTAACCCAAGGCCAGTAGTTCAAACTCCTCAGGTGCTCTGGGGAAGAAAGATGAGTCAGAAACCCAAAGAGGCTTTGGTTCTATAGGGAAGCAGTGTGTAAGAATTTACTTTATGGTAGTGACTCTGGTGTTTTTGTTTGTTTGGCTGTTGTTTGATGTCTCCTAGAGAGATTAAGTAGCGTGAACTGAAAAGGGCTTTAAAAATCAACATCATTGATGTATGTATGGATTGTGATAAGAGTTTTATGAGCCCCCAATAAAATGATTAAAAATAAAAAAACATTTTTAAAAAACTACCATTGAAAGGATGAGCAAAGAAAAAGAAATACATCTGAAAAGTAGATGAAGAAGGAGCCAGCAAAGGGGTGTTGATGTCAGAGTGGAAAGGGATGAGTGAGTCAATGCAAGCTCATTGAAATAAAATAAGGAAAACTGCCCGAGGCAAACTAAACTGCCCAAGGTTCTTCATCTCCTTGTCTCCAACCACCCTTTCTTTTATGAATTCCAGTTGTACATCCCATGGCCATACTCTGGGACGGCTCAATGTTAACTGCCCAACTGGGTGGCCACCTAGTCCTAGTTCTCCAGTTAGCTTACCAGAATGAGATTTGAGCCATTCTTCAACTTCACTGAGGCAATATAATCTACGCTTTGGCGGGGGGGGCGGGGGGAGCGCAGCTGGTGGCCTTTCATCTTCCTCTAAAGTCTGCCATCCTTTTTTAACCAGCTTAACATTCCTGGTCCATCCTGATAACAGGTTTTCTTCAATCCCTGGCCTAATCACCAAGCAAATGTCCATCCCTCGGCAAACCCAACTAAAAATCCTAAATAACAGTTACTCACAGTCAATAAAGAACTATCAAACAACCGAGCTGATAGTTCTTATTTTAATTCCATGATCTCAAACCTGTTTGGATCTTGATTCACACAAATATTTGTTTAATGAGTTGTGAGTCAATCAACGAATTTTAAAATGAAGTGGTTTGCAATAATATTAGTGAATCGCTATTTGTTAGAAAGAAGTACTGTTGGAAGGAAGGAAGGAAGGAAGGAAGGAAGGAAGGAAGGAAGGAAGGAAGGAAGGAAGGAAGAAGTGCTGAAGCTATCCTTTTCAGAGATCTGATAAGGAAGAGACCTCAAACTGTTCATAGAGAAATTACATTATCTCTTAATTCCATTTCCCAGGAACTTTTTGAAGCATTCTTTGTACACTTAAATATTGATGGATGAAATGATAACATGCTTGAGATCTGCTTTAAAATATTTGAGCGAAAGACAAGGTGGCAATACAAAGGTAGAAATTAAAAGAAGGAAGACTGCAACATGTTGACGGTGACTGGAGAATGGCTAACAAGGGCCTGGGGGTTCGTTACCCTAGTCGCTGTGCGTTCTTGCATAAGTCTCACTTTTTATAATAAAAATCTTAAAATAGATAAATTCAAGGCGACAAAATTCAAATGGGTACAGTCTCTCAATACTCCATCTTCCTAAGTTATTTTTCTCATTGTCTGATACAAACTTTTTCATCATTCTTTCTTTTGCGATCTCTAACACTCTCTACCCTGGACCCCTTCCCAGCAGACAACCGTGTTTCCTGTTATTTTCTCAAACGGGGACTATCAGATGGACAGCCCTTCATCTCCCAGGCCACGGAAACTACCAATCCACTGCATCTGTACCAACGTTTTCCCTCCCTTCCAAAGGCAAAAATATTTACTGCTCCCCCAAATAAAAAAACCTCAAAATTTCATGCACACTCTGGATCCCACTTCTATTCAATTCCATAGTCATGCAATGTTTTCTTCAATAAACTGTGTGTGATCGAGAAGTACTACCCACCTCCATCCATCTGGCAATGAGCATCACAAAATTGGGTGTGGGGTTCACTACGTGCTTCCTGTAGGGCTGGGAAAGGACGGCCACAGGAGGGGCACAGACTAAGGACATGGCCTCCAGGTAAAGTCAGATTCCACTACTTAGAAATGTATTTGAAGCCCCGGGCAACTTCAGTTAACCAGGCAAGTTAAAAAGTAGTCTAAGCTATGTCCATATTTTGAGATGCTCCTCATTTCCATTTCTACCCTTAACAGAACCTGATGTGGTCTTAGAGCACAGAGCTGCTATTGAAATGCTCCCCAGAAACACCTATGTTTGTGTTCAGAAAGATCCAAATACAGGGTAACTTCTTAAAGTATTAAATGGCTTAATTTTGTCCTTAATTAGGATCAAAGTCAACTTAGCAAATTCAACCCACGAACAAATCAAAATAAAACTACTCCAATATATCCATATTAAAACTCAGCCTATACGGAAATTTGGTATTCAAGCTCAAACTATTGCCATCAAGTCAGAGCCGCCTCATAACGACTCCGCCGTGTGTTTACTGCAGGTCGGTAGATACTTGTTATTAGCTTGACATTCAAACGGCAAATGAAAAGCACTATGCGCTCAGGAAGCACAGACGGACGGGAATGGCCAGGGCATTTCTCCCCCTGGTCTAACAAAGCAACCCTGCCCTTTAACGCTGAGTGGGTTTGTCTGAGGGGTTTTGCTGGGGGTGATGGGGTGGGGGTGGGGCACTGGAATTCTCTCCAAACAATGGTGTCCACGAGAGCAGAAAGTGCTCAAGTGCTCCCTCACGTTTCTTTCCAACACACAAGCCTGCCGGCTACTGGGTCAGCGGCAGCGCTTATAATGACAGTTGAAACGAACAGAATTGGTTTGATTAAAATGATTCCTACCTCATATGTTGCAAGTCGATCCAGGTAGGTTAATAATTTCAATCTACAACGGCAAAGTTCCTTTTGTTCCAGTGTTAGCCTGTTTTGAAATAACTATATTAGGTCATTTGTATTTACATTAAAAGCATGTTTCACTCGGAGTTAAAGCAGAATAAAAATCATTAACATTTCACTGAGCCTTTGACTCATGGCATAGTACCCAAAGGTAGAAGAATAAAATAAAACTAAATGTATTTAAGTTGATGAAATAATTAAAGCAGTTATTACCAATAAAGAACACACTGAACTGACTAGTAATTACAGAGAAATTACTTTACCAAAAGAACAATTATAAATGATTTACTTTGAAAAGTTCACTAATGTGAGGAGCTCTCTTCTCTTCAGGAGTGCCTTTTCCTTTGTACTTATGGAGGGCTCGGGGTCCTCGGGTGAAAGTTCTTCATAGGAGATGTTGTCAACGTCAACTTCACCAGGCAATGTAAATCTGCAAGGCAACAACAAAACAGAAATCAAAACAGATTGGTAGATTGTAATTTTTTTCGAGTCCCATTTTAGACAGAAAATTTTTTAATCCAGAAAAGAAAATCTATTTAGGAAAACCTAAAACTTGTGGAGTTACGTTCACCTAATGTGAAGCGGCTAATGAAGAAAATGTAACTAGAGTTTCCATTTTAAGTCATTTCTACTGAAGGTTTTAAAACAGCACCGCATGCTGGTTTCATTTTGATTATTTATCAGATATACTATCAAATACACCATGAACTATTATATTGCAAAAGAAGTTCCAAATGTCCAGTGAGCAGAGGCTCTGGTCAAATAACTATCATTATTATTAACTGACATTTCCGTGGTGCTTAACGTGCATGAGATACTTTCACAAGATATGTCATTTAATCACACACAGTAATTCTGTGGATTACAGATGAGAAACGTGAAGTTTAAATGAGTAAACAAGCCCAAGTATCTGCCTTATAAACTCACAGATCTGAAATAGTCAGCATTTAATAAATTTTATACAGCTTCGTCTTTACTTGGCATTACACTGACAACTTATAGGAAAGAATGCTGGGACCTCAGGTAAAGAAGCACTGATCAAAAGCAACCGTTTCAGAATCTAAAAACATAAAGAAAAGTTTCCCCTTTGCAATTACTGCCTTGTCTAACAAGTGTTCTTGAAGTCAGATTTGCTTATCGCTCTGTAACCAACCTGCCGTCATCGGCTCCTTCCCCGATTGCTATGAGAGCCTCTAGGTCGGTGCCTTTGAGCCCATACTGAAGCAGTTCTTTCGCAGCATCCACATTTTCAGGAACTCTTTCCAAACACTCATGAAGAACCCAGGACCGTTTTTTTATTTTACTCTAGATACAAAGAACACACAAACAGAGGCATTAGGCTGCAATGGGTCATGTCACTGAAGGTGCGGGCTGAGGAAAATCGGGCAACAGTACAAGGCTGAACATGCAATGATCAAACATTCATTCATAAGCGCCTAATGAATCTGATGCATGTCTGGTCATGCTTACCCATGTTGCAAATTTCTCCAGTGAAAAGGGAGTTTAAGAAGCCCTGAAAGAGCCCCAGACATCTTACAATCCCCACAAAGTCAGGGAGGAAGTTTGGTCATAGGGAGTGAATTCCCCAGTTCTGATTAGAACGGGGACATGGACTACTGTGACTCCAACCAGTCTCTTTCTTTTCTTCGACGTCACACTGAAGCAAAGCTCAGTGCTCGAGCGCCTTTGGAAATAAAAAGAGATATTTCCAAGCTCTTATCATGGTTTTAGGCTTATATTTTGAGTAAATAATAGAGAATATAAAGAAGGGAAATACGGTATGGCTCGTGTAAGAAGCATTTTCTACTTATTGCTGTACTCTGTATCAAAACTAGTAAGATGTAGCACATCAGGAGCATTTACGTGAGAATGAAACCAATTATACAGCGCAGACTATAAGTGCATCACACACACAAAAAGCCATCGCACGTTGCTCTGTGGGAGGCTCGGGGTCCTAACCCTCCAGCAGATGGTTTCCCTGGACTACATTCAAAATCCCTGATGTGCCCTCTTCTTGGAAAGAATCTGTATAGTTACAAATGTAAACTACAATTTGACTCATATCCTATATTTATTTAGACATACCATGACATCAATTCTTTCTTCCATTGTCTCCTACACTCATTTCTCTGTGGCCTCCTAAGAGTCCAAATCATCACTGCCTAGCCCCGTGCCCCCAGCAGGAGTTCTCCACTACCATTCTCCTGCCTCTCCACCTCATCTTCTGCACCACCTTCCTCTGCTTACTTACAATGTCATTAATCCATCCAGTAACTATGCACTGATGTGCTGGGCACTGCGCTCTGCAGAACACAGCAGTGAATTAAACAGATTTTGTCAATGACTTCGCAATTAATGCTCTTCCTGGTCTTCCATCATTTCTCCCACATCGACGACGGCCTTCCTTCCACCTAACTCCAGAAGACCATTTTACATATTTTCAAACCATCTTCGTTATGTAAAGTATTCTTAAACCACTTCATGGTGTCTTCTGAGTGAGATTATACATGTCCAAAAGCAAAGGCCCTCTTTATGCCTCTCCTATAGCCCCTCATTGTTTCCAGCATGTGGTTTTGGTTTTTAATCTTTAACTCTCTACTTATTTAACGGAATTAAATATTTCTCCCAATAAAATTGTGCTTAAAATATTTTAATGTGCTTGCTTTCCCTCTCCTACAGCCTGCTCTCTGTTGTGTGCGCAATGCATGGGGCACATAAGCGCGCAGTCTCAGTGCGCTACGATCGAACAGAAAGGTAAGGGCTGTTCTGACTTTCTAAGGAAATTCAAGCAACTTTCCCCCTTTTTCACTCTCATTTCAGAACAAGAAGTTAAACATGGAAAGGCTGAGAGTCAGGTTATTTCTTTGAGCAGTTCACAGACACAGCAGTGGCAGATTGTAAACATGTCTACTTTGAGGGTAATCCATGATATCTTACCTATAAACACAATTTACCTTTCTGTTTGGTTGAAGTACCAACTTTTTCCATACAAATTTTACAGAGTATGTTTTTGCTATTTGTAAATTAATTACTCATGGTAAAATCACCAGCCGGTGGGTTTCTAACATTTTCTTAGACTTTCTCTAAATGCAAAAGTTATTTCCTTTTTAAGTGTCAGACCAGAAGGTGTATATTTTTTCAAGGCCTTCTATGACTACAACTATTTCCTCATGACAGTGCCAAGGATCAGCGCAGACAGATTACACACGACTTTAGTGAGACAGACAGGAGAGGCGCGGTTGTGGGATCTGAGCAGATGTGGGGCGTTTGAGAAAGCTGATACACCAGTGAAGTATTTCTATAGGCCCTCATCAGGAGTCTAAACCTGTTTTGCAGTAACATTTCTCCCTGGGAGCGAACACAAAATTAAAGTTGTCAACAGATTGAATGCTGGGAAGTCACTGCACAAGAAAAGATCTCCATTTCTGGTCCTGGGGGGCTTTGATTCTTCTCTCCTGCCCATCACAGACCGCAATGTATGTGGGAGACCACCCAGGGATGTGCACTTCAACCCCCACTTCCAATCTCTGCAGAAAAGGTCCCGTTAAATTTCATTGGCGCTCCTGTGGGCAAATTCGCAGTGAACACCACGGGCAGGTAAGTGGGACATTTCCTCCCCCCAAAGCAGCCTGTCACACTGGTATTGGATTCTGCACACACACACCCTTTCCCCTCCCCATGGTTCTTTATCTGGAGTTTATCTGACCCTCAATGTCAGCTCACTAGCACCCTAGCAGTGGGCTTACAGCTTGCCCATGGAGCCATCGCACTGCCTGTCAACCTTCACTAGTTGCAAATGCACTGGGAACTGCGGCCTGAGCAGCCCCAGGAGCTCCTCCATCCAGTGTGCCACAGTCAGCTGCCCAGTGAGGCCGGATCTAGCCATGGGAGGAGGCCCCGCATTCTACTTTGTATTTACAAGTTGCCATCCCCTCCCAGCAGTGAGTCTTTTCGTTTGGGCTACGTACCCTGTAGCCCTGACATATTCTTTAGAGTGTTCTGTATCCCATTACAGTCAATCCCTTGTAAATGATTCTCTTTATTACAATTTTACCTATGGAAATGACAGTGATGTCTGGCATGCAGCAGCTAGAACCTGATGTTGGTAAACGAGGTAAATGAGGGAGCCTAGGATGAGCCAGCAGTAGCCCAATTATCACTGAATGTTTACTGATGTCTCCAGCATCAAAGTTCAGGTACAGAGGCAACAGAACCTGATCAGACAATTTTCTCAGGTGAGTAAACCACATTTCTTCAGCTGCAGAAATGCTAGAAATGAAAAATGAAGATCTATAACAAGAAGATATACCATGAATTTGAATTTTACCACATAACAACATATTTAAACATACCAAATAATTCTGAATTGAAGCAATGTTGACTGCTGATTTCCTCCACTGCCTCTGATACACCAGGTCAGTGTCCAGGCTGTACGTATGAGCCAGAGACAACGCCTCCTCGTATTCCTCACTTTCAATCTGTAGGCAATGAGATGGACACAGAAACGTCACCTTACAGAGTTCTTCAGAGGATCACTACACAGACGTGCTACGTGAGCAGTGAGGAGCCTCCGAGGGCCTGCTGTACAGTCCCATGTACAACATGGAACGAGAAGAAAAACATCTCGATGGGCTGAGGAAGCAGGTTATTTCTTCTAGCAGTTTACCAGAAACATCGGCTAGGGGCTTTCAACCTGTCTAGTATGAAGGTCTCTCAAGACACTTCAGAAACAAAAAGCTAGAATACACAGTGTTGGCCAATGTTCGTCAAGCATTAGAAAACAGGTGACCACATGTCAATCCTTCTCCTCTGACATCTGAGTATACAGATTTAGAGTTCAAGGCCACATGAAAAGCCACCCGGCAGCACAATCACGTGAGCACCAGACTGCTAACCAGCGCCGCCTTGGAAACCTAGAGTCACAGTCACTAAGCTTTGGGGTCATCTCAATTGCAGTTCGGTGTTTTTTCGGTCTTGGGTTTATCTTTCCGTTCATTTGCTTTTGCTTTTAAGCCTAAAGTAGATAATCAGTCTTTAACCAATTCTTAAAGTGAATTTATTTTTGTCCACTGTTTTAACTTCCATTACTTAGCTACAAAGTCCAACATTATCTTCAATTAAAAAAAAATAACTGATATTTCTAACACATTGATGATTTCACAGCCCTTCATTAAACACCTTTCCTGGTTTCCCAATAAAAGACGGATGCCAGCAAACTTTGGTCGTGATGAGACACTCTCACCTTTCTCTGATAAAGCTCCTCTGGAGTTGTGGATCTCAAACTCACAAGACGATAGTGTTTGGTAATGGTCCGTGGGCGCTTCCGGGGTGGTGCAAACCGCTCCATTTCGGTCACTAAGTAAAGGCCCTGTTTTATATAACCAAAGTACCGAGTCTTCGCAGAAATTTCATGATCAGAGTCAGAATCCTCCTCCCCATCATCTTCTTCTCCACTTCTAGTCTCTAACCGAGATCTCTTGGGAGCGAGTTTAATTTCACACTAAAAAGTTGACAAAGGAGATGTTAACTTAGTAGTGAGGAGCTAAAGACAAGCTTTCAGAAGCAATAACAGATACATACACCTACATATTTTTTGATTCTGTAGTTTAATAAATCAGGGGCATCAGCAATGTGAGTAAGACTACAATGCCAAGGGCCCACATAACAAACATTATACATCAACAGTTTCAAAATTATGCATATGTGTTATAAACTCCACATCTCTAAAACAAAAGCTTTTGTAAAATCATTAATATGGCCCTGTAACTGTGTGCCATATAATAATTTTAAAGAAATAAAGGAGGTGAGGTGGTTCAATTCCTAAACTTTGATATTTCTCTACTTGCTATGAAAACATGACGATTTAGAATGACCCTATCTCTTCCTTTTAAATATGTCTAACAGCTTCAAAAAAAAGTCTTGAATCTGAATTAACTTATATTTTAAGCCTAGTTCTTTTTCAAGAGCATTTTGAGACTCAATAACAAACTGGGATAAACAGCGTCGATCTGCACGGATGTGAAAGTAAGACTAAGAATGACTTAGAGCGAGACTGGAGTAAGTGCAAAGTACCGGCTGCTGGCTTCATGTCTTTTGCCATAAGTAGGTTCTTATTCCTATAAACAATCCGAATTTCCTGGAAACAAATTATAGACTGTATTGCTTAAGTAATAATACCAATATCTTAAGATAACACAGAGAAAAAAGATCTATAATCTGAATGAAAATGTTTTATAGAAAGCAAAGTAATTATACATTTACTTCATTTTGTACCATGCATTTTTAAATTTTTTTCTAAAGAATGTTATTTTCCCCTGTGATTCAGTATCCAGTACGTCATTCCACTTGTAAATTTCAATCTATAGACACAACAGTAGCTCAAAGAATGACTACAACAAAGAAAGACGTTTATGTTTGGGGGAAATACTAGTCTGCTCTCAGACTCACTGACTGCTTTCAAAGGAAGACCTTACCTCCAAACTTAGAAACCCCCCATCATGGGCAGCAGTGACTTGAGGTGATGGTTCAAACCATTCACAAGATTTCCCCAACAAATTCTTCAACGTTGTCACGGAGGAAACGGTCAAAGCACCAGAACAGCGAACCAAAGTAACGGCACTCTCTGCCCACCAATTGACATCAATCAGTGGGTAAAAGGACTCTTTATCTAATGAGGGAAAGAAAACCATACAGATGCTTCTGCATTGGGGTTAAATACAGCACATTCAGTCTAATCATCCATTCCGAAACGAGGCTCACATGCATTATTTGGGCCATAAAGATGTGTGCGTTCCTGGATGAGGCAAACAGCTGAGCACTTAAACACTAGCCAAAAGATGGGCGGCTTGAGCCCAGGCAGAAGCACCTCAGAGGACAAGTCAGGACACCTGCTTGCAAAGCTCACAGCCATGAAAGCTCCGCTGAGCAGTTCACCTCGGGACACCAGGAGAGGCCGTGAGTCAGAGGGGCTCTATGGCAATTAAGAGCGTGCATCACTCAAGTCCTTACTCAGTCGTAGGGCCCAAAATGGCAATTCATTTCATGAGTCTCTAAGTAGCAGTACGTTGTCCAGCAGTCTAAGGGCCTCAGGGTACTCTATAACCCTCTGCTGTTGAGTCCAAGCTGACTCACAACAACCCTCAGGACAGGGTAGAACTGCCCCCACGGGTCTCTGAGGCTGTCATGCTTCACAAGAATAGAAAGCCTCCTTTTTCTCCTACAGAGAAGCTGTTGGGTTTGAATTGCTGACTCTGATACAGCGGTTCTCTTAAGAAACTATATTCAGGAGAGAGAGATAGCACTATTTTCAACATAGGAAGTTGAAACGGCTGTGTATGAAATGTCTGTATTATAAAGGTTCCAAGTGCTCCTGAAAAATGTTCACCTATCACTTTTCAGCCAAACAATATGGAAAAGTATACCCGCTAGAAAATATAAGAGAGATAGGAGAATTTCCAGTAAGATTTCTTCAGAAACTTGCAACTCAATAGAAAAAAATCAATAGGTCAGAAAGAATTTTTAGGGATATAAATGAATTAGGTTTCCCCAAACTACGGCATGACATTTGTTCTAGTTTTATGACTTCCTTTATACTCTATTTGTTCCACAAGAATCTTGAATGTTTTGGAGGTAGCACATGCAACACTGAACCATGTATTTAACTGTATATGTGAGCCTTAGACTGAAAAGAAATAGAAAACAAGGCGCCCCCCCCCCTCCCAAATCATGTCCCCTCTACTCCCTTAAAAGCATTGCCTATGCTCTCTGAGCACTGTGCTTCAACTATCCCCCCAAATGCACCTGACAAGGACTATACTTGGGAGTGTGAATTCCGGGTATCGTTTTAAGCTGGTTTGTGGCAGGAACACCGTGCTGCTTGCCCCATGCTGAACAGACTGGGCAATGTCCGTCATTTTAACATCTGACCAACGCAGTATCCATAGATGGTTTAGAGAGGTTACCTAGAGAGCTCCTCACCCGCCTCACAAGGTTTTAACTGTTTTTGCACAGTTACTATTTTAAAACCCACCTTTTATTTTTTTTCTCTTCTCAGTAGACAGTCTCCAGTCAGGATTAAGGTCATCGAAGCCTGGCTGAAAATAAAAAATGTATACATAACTGAGACAATCCTAGGAGAAAACTGGGAGAAAATTCATCAAGACCTACACATTTGTAATATACATAAAACCTAGAGATGATGTTTTTCTTTGATCTCTGTTATATCTAATTGTAATTCACCATTCTCCTTAACAGTCGTAAAAAGCTGCTTGTGCGACACCCTGCACTGACACGGTGCACATGCAGATGCTGTGAAGCAGCTTGATGACGAGGTATAACCTTGGCACAAATGAAAGCGATAGAAGAAAAATCCATTAGAGACACACGCACATGGACATATATATATACTCTGAGAATAAACACTATTTTGTTGTCAATAAAGTCTAGTCAGGAAACAGGCCCTAGGCCCTAGCCCCACACTAGGAAACCGAAAGGCATCCCACCAGCCCTTAGTGCCCAGTGTTTAGAGATGATTAGGTAACCTCTAGGCAACTTCTCAGTTCTAATTTCAATGACCCTAATTGTAACTAAGTAAAAAATATAACAATGCAATTCTCAAATTGGATGCATCCTAGTCAATCTCATGTCAACAGAATCTCACCCAAGTGTAAAAACAGAATGACACACCGAGGTCTCACAAAGGGCCATTAAGTCAGTCGGTCAAACTCTTAACTGAACAATAAATACTTAATCTCCAGATTTAAGAAAGACAGAATAGAGAAAGACCAGACAAAAATAATTTGGGTATTAATTTGAAAGCTTAAATTTGATGAAAGTTATGGTATAATAACTAAGTCAAACTAAAAGTGTTTTTTCACCTAATACATTAGAAACAAATATTTTATTATCATTCTATCAGTGTCTTACAATTTGGAGAATCAAAATAGACATTTATATCACTCAGTTGTAAGAGAGAAGAAACATTTCTTTAAGCTCCATCAGGAAAAGGAAATTATCATAGAAAGTCACTTATATACACTTATACACCATAGCTGGAAAGCAAATTTATTTTATTTAATTAGAAAAAGAGAATCTAATAAGGTAGATATAGTAACAAAAAATAATCAATAAAATTAAAATATTTGGGGGCCATTTATAAGGCACTTTAGAATTTTTTCAATGCCTCCAAATTACCAGTTTATATGTGCAAATAGCACTTTCTAGATACTGCCATTAAATTATATGATTACACTTGTGTATCCAAAATTATATTCTGGAATATATAGGGGAATGGAATAAACCTTTAAGTTCCTCAGAGGCCTTTTTCTTGGGTTTCTTGGACAGGCTGGCTCCTGTCTACTGCATGGCAGGCTACGGAAAGAGCTGGTCTCCAAAAGTCCCAAGAGAAGTGCACTAGAATGTGCACTTGAATGTCAGCAGGCAGCCTGCCTTTTCTGGAAGAAGTCGAAATGGGTGGAAGGTTTCTGATGCTGTATATTCTAATTAAGGTTCCTTTCCTATACTCAATCTTTGCCACAAAAATGTGCATGAATATTCTGTTGTAGAACTTCTGGAGGATGCCATACCACAGTGATACATTATAGACGGAACTGGCAGATTGAGCCCTTCACCTTCACTCACTCCTACCTATCTGCCTACCTGTAACCTACCTTGTACTATAGGACGATTTAACCTGAGGAGGGCGCGACTGTTAGAGTTGTAACGCATTAGGCAGAGAGTGTTTACACCCGGGGCACCAAAAACCCCGGAATTGCGCTGGGCAGAGTGCAGCTTTCACAGTCCCCATTCTTCCTGCTGGGCGAGCATCTAGCAGCTCACTCTGAGTTAGTGCGCCCAGTGGCATCGCCTGGGAAGGTTCCATCTGGTCACAGTGAGTTTTTCCGTAAAAGTATTTTCGCTCAAACGACGTTTTTGTGATAGCTGATTTAAGGGAACAGTGTGTGACTGTGAAATTTTGTTGCCTGCTCAGAAACAAGGTCGCAGAAACTTGTGATGTTAAACACAACTTACAGGGTCAGTATTATGGGAAAAACTCAAGTGCATTTGGAGTTCATTCCTCCAGATCAGACTGTTAATCAAAGCTTTCTATTTAGAAGTTCTGAAAAGATAGCCTAACCATGTGCAACAAAAATTGCCTGGTTTGTGGTAGCTGGGGGTGGAGGTGGGGGTTGCCACCACAATGCATCTGCTCATGCAGCCGCTTCAGTTTTTGGCAAAAGACAGCATGTCTCTCTTGCCCCACACACCTTAATCATGGACCTCGCTCCAAGTAACTTCCTTTTATTTCCAAGCATGCAGAGGGACATGAAAGGACATCAATTTGATGACATAAAGAAGGTTGAGAAAAAAACGAGGGAAGTTCTGTCAGCCATTCAAACACATGAGTTTAAAAATGTTTCCAAGAATGGAATCGCAGATTTGGCAAATGTTTTTAATTTAATACAGAGTACTTTGAAGGGGATAAAGTTGTTTTCTAAAAAAAATTTTAAATAAATAGCTTCAGGAAAAAACGTCTGTTTTGGGGGGAGAGGTACCCCCTCATATAAGATTCACTGACAATTAAAGAGGGTCATGGTGTGTAGCTATGGTCTAGGAGAGCATACACGCTAGCAATCCAAACAGCTGGGTGGCAGTGCTTCTGTAGATGACCTGCAGAAAGAGATGGGTAAATAGCACTGTCAGAGACTCGTCTTGCCCAACAGTTCCTAAGCGGAATATTAAAGGCTCTCAGCAATCGAACCAGCAGACTCTAGCGGAAGGAGGGGGGGGGGGGGGGGTAGGGAATGTGGCTTGAAAGGAATTATATGGGATTTAAAAAAACAGTAAACAGAACGAGTGAACTTAAAAGAGCTCACGGGCAAAGAAATAACTAGTCAATATAATAAATTATTGATAATGAGTAAAAGAAGTTTTGTGGCCTTGAATTTAGTAATGGTTTCTTAAATATGGCTAAAATAGTATATGCAACAAAACAAAATTAGACTTCGTCAAAGCTAAAACCTTTGTGCATGAAAGGACATTCTCAAGAGGGTGAAAAATAATAATGCGAAAAAACATTTGCAAATTATAATCCAGAATATCAGATGGCTTCAAAAAGTTCATGGAAAATGAAATTGAAAAGTAATGAAAAATTTCCCACAACCTATTTAAAGTTTGGTTTTATAGACAAGACGTGTAAGAGAAAAGGAGTTGCTCCCCCACGGTCCACCAAAGACCAAGTTGTAAGTAGCCATGTCCATCCGCAGGGTCCTGCGGAAGAGATCGACACACATCAGAAGGCTATGGGAACAGACATGCTCAGTAAGGACCAGCGAGGTTGCACACACCCACATGTGCGCCCACTCAACGGTTTAGGCATGTGCAGTAAGGACCAGCGAGGTTGCGCACACCCACACGTGCACCCACTCAACGGTTTAGGCATGTGCAGTAAGGACCAGCGAGGTTGCGCACACGCACACATGCACCCACTCAACGGTTTAGGCATGTGCAGTAAGGACCAGCGAGGTTGCGCACACGCACACGTGCGCCCACTCAGCGGTTAGGCATGCGCAGTAAGGACCAGCCACATTATGAGTCGGATGCTTATTCAAGCACACCACTAAGAATCTACCAATACACACACTCAGGCCCTGCAGATGTGTGTCCCTTTGGAGGAGCCCAGGAAGGAGGGCTGGTACATGGCTCTTTTTAAAAAATCATTTTATCGGGGGCTCCTACAGCTCTTATTAACATTCCACATATCAGTTGTATCAAGTATATTTGTACATATGTTACCATCACCATTTTCTAAACATTTACTTTCTATTTGAGCACTTGATATCAGCTCCTTTTTCCCCTCCCTCCCGCCCTCTCCCACCCTCATAACCATGGATAAATTATAAATTACTGTTTTTATATCTTACACCAACTGCTGTCTCCCTTCACCCACATTTCTGCTGTTCATCCCCCAGGAGGGGGGTGTGGTATCCATCAATCATTGCAATCAGTTCCCCCTTCCTTCTCCCACCTTCCCCCTACCCTCTTGGTATTGCTACTCACATATCTATTCCTGAGGGGTTTATCTTGCCTGGATTCCGTGTGTCATGAGCATTTATCTGTACCAGTGCACATGCTCTGGTCTAGCCAGAACTGAAAGGCAAGACTGGGGTCATGATAGTAGGAGGTGAGGAAGCCTCAAAGAACCAGAGGAATATTGTGTGTTTCATTGAACAGTGCTATACTGTGTTCTGATTGACACATCCCTTCCTTGTGACCTTTCTGTGAGGGAATGTCCTATTGCCTACAGATGGGTTTGGGGTCTCTGATCCAAACTCCCTCATTCTCAACAATGTCTTTTTGTTTATTTGTTTTGGGTCTTCTGGTGCTTGTTACCTGATTCTGTCAACACCTCATGATCGCACAGACTGGTGTGCTTCTTCCATGTGGACTGGTTGCTTCCTTACTAGACAGCTACTTGTTTAACTTCACGCCTTTAAGAGCACAGATCCTACCTTTTGAGAGCTGGGCACCAACTGCTTTCTTCACCACATTTGCTTATACACCCATTTTGTCTTCAGAGACCATGCTGGGAGGGTGAGCATCATAGAATGCCAGGTTGTTAGAACAAAGTATTCTTACTTTGAGGGGGGTCTTGAACAGAGACCCAAAGTCCATCCATTTCCTCAATTTATTGCTATACAATTATATGTACATAGGCCATTACCTCTGATTTTACTAATACATTTACATATGTATACACCTATGTTTATACCTCTAGCCATAGCTTTGCTTCCTAGATCTTTCCTTTGTTTCCTTTTACCTTCCTCTTGGCCCACCATCATGTTCACACTTCTTCTGCCTCTTAGTAATTTCTCTGAACTAGATTGCTGTTGTTCCAACACCCCCAGGATCTCCATGTCCTCCTCATTGTTAATTTTAATACCCTAGTTGTTCCCCTGTCTATGGTGTTGGCTCACCGTTTCCTTTAACCCATTTCTTCCTCCCCTCAGGTCCCTCTAGAACCGTCAGTCCATTGCTTTCTCCCCAGGCTTACTTCCATGACTACCTTACAGTGGTAGGCAAAGCAACAATACCAGAGACAAAACAAAAGATTAAATAAGAAGAAAAAAATCTAGCAAAAGAAAGGCATACATAAACCCAGGTCTGTCCACGGCCCTTCACGAGTATCTCCCCACTGGTCCTAGATGTTCTAGACTGCCCCTCCTTGGCTGCCCTTTTGGTGGTTCCACTACCCTTCCTTGTCCTGGTCTCTGCACATGGCCCTCCAGGCAGGCTTTTCAGAGAAGGACCCTTTGGGTCTATCAGAATGTACTCTTAGAAGATCTACTTCCACTCAGAATGATTTACTTTCACTTGCAATCATGCTTCTGCCGTGTGAAATCTTCATGTGCCAAAAAGCAAGACCCGAGGAAAACCACACAAGAACCTCACACCTTGTATGTAAAAGTCTTACAACTTGAAAACAAAAAACATTTCATGTTAATATGCTAATAACTTGAATAGATATTTCTCCAAGAAGATAAGAGCTCAAAGGTCACTTTAAAACACCATGAATATCATTAATCTGTAGAGAAACGTGAATCAAAACCGAGTCACGCCCACACAGTGGATGTCAAGAGAGGAGGAAAGGAAGGGAGAAGGAAGGACAGAAGGTAAGAGGGAAGCGAAAACGAAAAGCTTCATCACCAAAGGCCTAATCGATTCCATTCCCAGCATCTGCCTAAAAGAACGGTGAACAACTGCGCAAACAAAAACGTGTGCACACCTGTTAGCAGCAATGGTACACACACATTCTGAAGGTGGAAACAACCCAAAGTGATCCTTCAACAAATAAATGGATACAGAAAATGTGACACGCCTGCACAGCGAAATATTATACAGACATAAAACATAAAAGGAAAGAACCAGTGCATAGTTGATGCTCAATATATACTTATTATCTAAATTATCTTACCATGACATGAAGTTAATTCACATTAATTGTCCAACGTTTAGAGGCATATAAGGTTGGGCAAAGTGATTGAAAGAGAAATTTTCTTCTATTTGGGTCAATAAATATTTGTGGAAAGACTTATCGTCCGTCATGAAGTAGAAACACATTACAAAATAATTTAAAATCACACTCAAAAAGTATGGATGAATGCTATAACCTGAGCTTCAAAAGTATATGCTAAAACCTTGAATATCATTAATCTGTAGGGAAATGCAAAAATACAAACCAATCCACTTTCCACCTACCTACTTATGCACTAGGATGGAAAGGAGCCCGCTGGGTACCCATTGGGCTGCACTCCGCAAGGTTTGCAGTTTGAAACCACTAGCAGCTCCATGGGAGGGAAGACTGGGCTTTCTGCTCGTGAACAGTCCCAGTCTCAGCACTGACTGGATGGCAGTCAGAGGGACCTAAGGAAACAGTGAACATAGGCAGGAGGAAGGAAGAAGAAGAGGCAAGAGGGAAGCAAGGACTTCGCTTTCATAGTCAGAAAGGACAATTCAAGATCTCTTTTAAGGCACAATGCAGGCTGTGATACAGTTGTTTTCTATCTGCATTCAAGGAAGTCCAAACTACTACTCAAATGTATACACCAACCTCCAAAGCTAGTGATGAATTCTACCAAAGCCTTCCATCTAAAATGGATCAAATATTCAACCGAGTTGCTAATTACTGGCAAGTGGAACATGAAAGTTGGAAACAAAGAAGGAATAGTAGTTAGAAAAGACAGTCTTGATGAAAGAAAGCGGAAGGACGAATTTTGCAAAACCAATGACTTGTTCATAGCAAATACCTTTTCCCAACAACACAAACATGACTACTCATAAGGAGTTCTCACATGGAATACAAAGAAATTAAACTGACTACACCTGTGAGAAAATATGGGAGAAGCTCAGGATTAGCAGCTAAAATCAGGCCAGGTGCCGAGAGTCAAACAGAATAGCAACTGCTCAGTGTAAGTTCAGGATGAAGCTGGAACCTCTGATCAAGTCCACCACAGGCCAAACATGACCTTGAGCATCCATCTAAATTCTGAGAGCATCTCGAGAACAGATTTGCTGGATTGAACACTAGAGACCGGGACCTGTTGAGTGATGGGAGGGCATCAAGAACACCATTCATGAAGACAACTGGCTATTTAAAAGACACAGAAAAGATTGAAGTGGATGTCAGGTGAGACTCTGAAATGTGCTCTTAATTGTACAGTAAGGCAAATGGAAGAAAGAATGAAGACAAAAGTTGAATCGAATATATATTATAATAAAATGTGAACAGCCATAGAGTAAGAACATGAAAAAGAAATAACTCAATTATCTTATCTTAAACTGAAAGAACTCCAAAAAAAAAGTCCAAGCCTCAAATTGTAATATTGATTCTACAGGGAAAACATTGGATGCAGGAAGCGTCAAAATAAGATGGAAAGGCTATACCTACAGACCGACAGTACCAAAAAGAACTAGCAAACATTCCAAAATTCAGGAGGAAGCAATCAAGCAAGAAACAATGGTACTGGAAGTAGTTCAAGCTGTAATGAAAGCATTAGCCAAAATCAAAGCTCTAGGAATTGATGTACTACAAACTGAAACGTTTCAACAAGCTGATGAAGCACTGGACGCACTCACTCATCTATTCCAGTAAGCTACAAAGGCAGCTAAGTACAAGGCCAACTGACTGGAAGAGATCTATATTTGTACCCATTCCAAAGAAAGGTGTCTCAATAGAAAGCTCCTATTTTAGAACAATATCATTAAGATCACAAGCAAGTAAAATTTTGTAGACAATTATCCAACAATGGTTGTTGCAGTTCAGGGAGCTGCCAGAGGTTCAGGCTGGATTCAGAAAGGACATGGAACAAGGGATACAGATCATTGCTGCCGTCAGATGGACCTTGACTCCAAGCAGAGATACAAGAACGATGTGTACTTACATTTCACTGACTAATGCCAAGGCATCTCAAGTCACAATTAACTTGAGAAGAAAAGGAGTTCCAGAACACTTCATTGTGTTCATGCAGAATTTATATATGGATCCAGCGGCAGTTGTGCAAACAAAGCAATACCGTACGGTTTAAAATCAGGAAAGGATTGTAGGATCTTGAGGAGGGGCTAATGAGGATTGCGGAGGGGGCGGGGAGAACTGCATATATGAACAGTTTAACAGGATATTGTTGATCTCACTACACTTATTCAATCTGTATGCAAAGCAAATAACCAGAGAGGCTGGATTTTATGCAGAAGAATGCAGTAGCAGAATTAGAGGAGGCTTACTAGCAACCTGAGATATGTATATGCCACAACCTTGCTTGCTGAAAGGAAGACTCGAAGCACTTGCTGATAAAAATCAAAGATGGCAGCCTTTAGTATGGATTGCAACTCAGTGTAAACAAGACCCAAATCCTCACAATTGGACCAATAGGTGGTAACATGATAAATAGAGAAAAGGTTGAAGCTGTCAAGGATTTCGTTTTGCTTGAAACCATAACAAATGCTCATGGAAGTCAAGAGTAGTCAAGCGATCTAACAATGCACTGCACTGGGTAAACCTGCTGCATAAGACCTCTTTAGCAAAGAATGCTACTTTGAGGACTAAAGTGAACCTGACCCAAACCAAGGTATTTTCAATTGCCTCATCTGCATGTGAAAGTTGAAACGCTGAATAAGAAAGATGGAGAAAAACAACCAGTGCTTTTGAGTTGTTGTGTTAGGGAAGGATACTGCAGATACAATGAACTGCCTAAAGACAAAGCTGCCGAAGAAACAAAAAAGTCTATTAAGGCCAGGGTGCTCCTGAGAGGCAAGGACGGTGAGATTTTGTCTCACAGACTTTGGACATGTTATCAAGCGAGTCCAGTCCCTGGAGGACATCATGCTTGGCCATCATGGCCATCAAGGAGGTAGACGGACACAGTGGCTTCACCAATGGGCTCAAGCACAGGAACAACTGAGAGGATGGTGCAGGACAGGGTAATGTTTCTTTCTGTTGTGCACAGGGGTGGGTTGCTATGGGTCGGAACTGACTCAATGGCACCAAACCACAAGAACTAGTAAAAGCCAGATACAAAAGACCTCAGTCTATATGAGTTCATTTATAGTCAAAATCCACTCTAGGCAGCAAACTCATAAAACGAGAAGTCAGATTAGTGCTTGTCAAAGTTGATAGAGGAATATGAAAATTTCTTCTGTGACCACACAAAGGTTGCACAACTAGACAGAGGTGATGCTCGCACAGCACTGTGACCGTACTGACACCACTGGAGTGGTGCACCTAGAGCCGCCCAAACCGCCCCCGCTGCCACCAAGTAATTCCCACCCAGAGCAGCCAGACAGGAGAGAGCAGACCTGCTCCACAAGGTTTCCAACAATACCTTCACTGGAGCCATCATCCCACCCTTCTCTCTTGGAGCAGGTGGCGGGGGAGGGGCGGGGCGGGGGGGGGGGGGTCCGATGAACCACCAACCTTGCAGTGAGCAGCCCAACCACTGACCCATTGTACCACCAGGGCTCCTTTTGCAAACTTTACCATGAGCCAAAATGCTTTACCAAGCTTTACCATAAAATTGTGTTTTATACTATGTGTATGTTGCCACAAAAAAATGACTATAATTCAGCCTTGGGTAAAATTATGAATGTAATTGGCATTACTTGACAACAACAACAACAAAACACCAGAAAAATTAAAGAACAATCTGATTGACATAAAACTCCAAAAACCAAACTCATTGCCATTGGGTCAATTCTGACTCCTAGCCTCAGAGGGGAGAACTGTCCCTGTGAGGGTCATGAGGTAGAGAGGGGAGAACTGTCCCAATCTCTGAAACTGTAACACTTGACAGGAGTAGAAAGCCTCCTCCTCCCACGGAGCAGCTGCTGACCTTCAGTAAGCACCAGGACTCTCCTCACCGATAAGAAAAGGCACACTGCGTATGGCAAAGTTAATAAGAAGGCGCTCCATGAGCCAGCAGTACTAACCTAACAGAGCCGCAGTGCCATGTAACTCGACAGCTGGGATTATTGCCCCGCTTGGGAAGGGGGTTCTTTATGATGTTAATGATAGTGTTCATGTAATGTATGTTATTTCAATCATTTTAAGGCAAAAGATATTTAAACAAGCAAGTAAGAATTAGAGATGGTGGGGTGAGGAGGTGAGAGATGTCAAGCCACATGAAGATCACCCAGGAGCAGAAGCTCAGAAACGAGCACCTCCCACCAGAGCCAACAAAGAAAGAAATCTTTCTCCTGGAGCAGGAGCAGGGAATTTGAACTTCTAGCCTTCCAAACTGTGATAAATCTATTTATTAAAGTCACCCATTTGTGGTATTTCTGTTATAGCAGCATTAGAGAACTAAGACATGTGGTGGCTAGACACTTTGGGGTACACTGTTCCTCGAAGACTATTTCAAAACGAGGCTCTCTGAGACATTCGATTTTAAGCAGAAGCCAGGCCTCCATCACAGTCATCCTTCTCCATGGTTCATCACAGTGCCTACCTGTCACAGCAGCAAAACGAAGATGTGAGTAAACTAACCGCTCTTTTAATTGATGGGTTAATCAAATCATTGGCTATTAAGGAGCATGTCTAACCTATAGAAATTAGCTGGCACAATGTCAGTCTTCCTATGCCATGCCCAAAGTCTGGTTTCTTCTGCTAGTCAGACAATAAACACTATACATTCTAAGAAGGGAAAAAAATAATATGAATTCAGATATCACAGATACCACTTTCAAGAAGCCTCCAATTTAGGTAAAGAGCTAAAAAATGAACATACATGATAATAACCTGAGGTCAGATTTGTATCTGTCGAAAGAAAAGTCTGAGTCGATGGTGCTAGAGGTTTTCAGAGAACAGCAAGATAATATTGAGTACGCACCTAAGGGGCACAAACTGTGGTAATAAACCTAATACTGAACAAGATTCCAATGTGGAAATCTAGGTGAAGGGAAAAAACAAAAGAAACAGAGGTAGGTGTGATAGTTTGCGTAGACTAGAGAAACAAATCCACAGAAACTCATCTGTATATGAGTTTTATATGCAGGATAAGTATACATTAAGAAAGCATCCCAACTCAGTGCTGTCCAAACCCATAAGTCCAACATTAGCCTATATGTCCGATACCAATCTACAAAGTCCTCCTCAAACTCACAAAACACACGCAATGACACTGAATGCTGGAGGAAAGCCAAATCAGTGAGCATGTAAGCATCTCAGCCTGGCAAGGGGTCTCCACGTGGCTTCTCCAGTACCCAGGGCTGCATCAGAGTAGGGCCATGTGCTTCTTTCTCCTCAGGGATGTCTCACAGGAAGTGAGCCTTGCCAGCTGAAAAAGGGAACTAGCTAAGGCAGCTGCACCCTGGTCCAAGCATCAGAGAGCAAGGGACCAGAGAACAAAAAAGGTGAGTCTCACCGAGCCATTTATCTCTCTGCCCTTCAATTAATTCCACATGTGTTTATCGGCCAAGTTGACATAATAAACCTTAAATATCACAGTAGGAAAATACTTAATATATTCAAGGAAAGAAGAGGAGTTTAAGTACAGGATATTAGATATTACCCATAAGCATTTTGTCATAGCATATTCATTCTAAATCTCTGAATTGAAGGTTTAACTTTACAATACATGGCAGTATGGTGAAACTGTCAGCACGGTATGTTCTGGTGAAAAATCCAAAAATGTTAACTATTTTTCAGAGAGATTAGCAACATCAACATGATTCAACTTTCCCCAGACTTAGGATACTCGATACCAAGGACTCTGTTGTCTTAATTAGTGTTCTCTACTTGATCTCCTAAGTTCTATCAATTGCAATGGCTACACAGAACTTATTGACAAATTCATGATTAAAGGTTTCATTTATTAAGAAAGTTAACAATTTATAATGCCAATGAGAAATGCTCAGGGTAGTTGTTTATCAGGATGTGTTAGAAAGTTCTTTTGAATCTGCAAATAAATGCCCAAAGGGGCATACTACTTCACTGTAAACCTCACCCAGAAGGAAATTCAGCTCAAGCTCGGCAAAGCCAGCTCCCTGGCCTAGCGGCACCCCACTCCAGTAATGCACTCCAGTAACCCACTTCAGTAAGCCTCAACCCAAAGGCACTGTGGTCGTTACATAATCTACTATCAACTTGAGTGTATTGAGAGTGAAGGAGTGAGGCTTAGCCTGCCAATCAGGTCGCAGCTTGATGACCTCATTTGGAGGCACAATGAAGATAAACAGCTCACTGGCGGCCAGACCCTCACTCTCTCTGTTACATATTCCTGTTGACAAGCCACATGGAGCCACGCTGATGGCAGCCAGAGCCCTGGAGATGTGTCCATGGCCCGCCATTGAATCCACAGGACTTTCCACCCACCACCCTGTGATCTTCCTGCACTCAGCATCATTGCATGTGTTGCATGAGTCTACAGAGGAATTTATGAACTAATATCAGATATATGGGTTAATACTGGACTTGAGGACTTGATCTGGACTGGGCTGGGATGTTTTCTCAATATACAATTGCTCTTTGATATAAAGCTCTCTCTTACACACGAGTGTTAATGAATCTGTTTCTCTAGTCAACCTGGACTAACACGGGCACTCGGCTCCACTTTCATGGGTTGGCAAGCCCAACTTCACCAATTAAATGCCCAGAGGCACCTCACACCAAAAGCCGGCCTCCTGCACAAAAGCACTCAGCTTTCCGTGCCCCCCCCCCAAACTCTGTTCCGTGCTCTGGCTGTGGTTCTGCTGCTGCTCCTCTGATATCATAGCTGTCTTCTGAGCCCAGGAGCTTTCCTGCACAGGGATCTAGGGTCCAAATAATCTGCTCCTTTCCTGGCTCTGGCTGATAATGAGACCCCTCCTCCTGCTTCCCATAGGGCTCATTTTATACAAAGCAGGATAACATTGCAGGGAACCCTCTTCACAATCACTCACAGGTGAATCCCATCTGAATCGTCCCATGCTTTCTCAGCAGACCCTGCCACTTGGTAGGAGTTAAGAGACTTTGGCTAGAAAAGCCACAGGAAATCATTCACTGCCCCTGCAGACTCTTAAGTATGAGGAGAATCATAATCTGCCCAGGCTTACAGTATCTGATACACATTCTATGGGCTGGCTCTTTGAGAACAGACGCATCAAGGTCTACATGACCCACAAAGAAGCACACCTCAAGGGTGCACACTCCTGGCATCTGGCTGAAGGTGTGTGGAAACGACCTCAGGTAGTGCATATCAAATGTGTGCGAGAAAGTCTCAGATGCTCCGCTTCAGAGTGTAGCAGGGCCCCAGGAGAAGATCCTAATTAAGAACATAGCATAGATGGTGTACGGTAATGTTACTAGGAATAATACCATTTTATTTTATATGTATGAATTGTGTTTGCCACTAGAAAACAAATATATGGGACACCTTGCTTAAAAGCAGCATTTGAAATATTTATTCATTCCACAAACACTTATCAGTATTTAATATGCCAAGTCATATTAAAATATAAAATATACATTCAGTGCCCGTACCCACGGATCTCAGGTGGTTATGCGCTGAAACAGCTGTGGATTATATCAAGATTAATCAGATAAACTCTCACGGTTGACACTTTTCCCTCATTGATTTAGCCAATTAATAAACTTAGTCCAGTACCTAATATGTGTCAAAAGGAGAAATTAAATTAAAATGGAAAAGCTAGGTTGTGTCCACTTACAATAGGGATGTAAGAAAGCATCTTTAAATAAAAATTAAGGCTAAAAATAAGATGTAAAGATATAAGCATAGCACATGGGAAACATTTGATATAAAAATCAATTGAACAATTTCAAAACAAAATATAATACTCACAGATTTCTTGCCAGATGGATTTTCATATTGACAATGAAAGCCAAAATATTCAATCAACTCAAAATTAGAGGGAAGTAAATCAGAACAGGTACTTCTACAACTACCTTTAATCATTAGGTTTTACAGAGAAAATACGAAATTACACAAGGTTCATTATGAAAACTAATAAAGTAGCTGGATAGAGCAGAGGATGTACACTGGTGCAGATGGAGCTGGAGGCACAGGGAATCCAGGGCGGATGATCCCTTCAGGACCAGGGGTGTGAAGGGCGATACTGGGAGGGGAGAGGGTGGGTGGGTTGGAAAGAGGGAACGGATTACAAGTATCTACATGTGACCTCCTCTCTGGGGGACGGACAACAGAAAAGGGGGTGAAGGAAGACGCCGGATAGGGCAAGATATGACAAAATAATAATTTATAAATTATCAAGGGCTCATGAGGGAGCGGGGAGGGGGGGGAAAAAAGAGGAACTGATACAAAGGGCTTAAGTGGAGAGCAAATGCTTTGAGAATGATGAGGGCAATGAGTGTACAGATGTGCTTTACACAATTGATGTATGTATGGTGATAAATGAGTCCCTAATAAAATGTTTTATAAAAAAAAAAGAAAACTAATAAAGTAGCAAAGTACTTGAAAAAAATCAACGTGGGCTGAATTCACAAGGTTGGGAAGAGAGTTGTACAGGAGAGCAGTAAACCCAACTTCTTCTCCAACAGCGTTGCAACTATTGGTCTAAGGCGGCTCTATCACACGTATCAGACTCACTGCCGCCCAGTCGATGCTGACTCATGGGGACCCTGTAGGACAGAGGAGAACTCTTCCTGGGGGTAGAAGCCTCATCTTTCTGCCACAGAGCTGCCGGTGATTTAAAATGACTGGCCTTGTAGTTATCAGCCCACGTGTAACCACTCCGCCAGAGGGGCCTTCAAAATGTTCTCAGATAATTCCCACGACCTTCTGTTTTGGATCATTGATTTTAAATAACCAGGCCTGAACCTTCAGTCCCTACTGCCGCCCCAGAGAGGCTTCTGGCCAGGTGCACAGAAGCAGCCACCTGACGATTTCTACAGCAGTGGGACCAGAGCAGCTGCCCTGTCCACAAGGAGGGAATGCTCTTCAGGCCCCCGGTCTTCTCTTGAAAGAGATCCCAGTGACGGGAACACACCACTCCACTTGAATGCCTGAACACTGAGGAGACGCTCTCTCCTTGAAGGAGCCTTGGGGGCAGAGAGCGTTGTGCTCTGAGCTGCTGACTACAAGGTCTGTAGTTTAAGCCTGCCAACTTCACCTAAGGCAGAAAGATGGGGCTTTCTGCTCCCGTCAAGATTTACAGCCTCGGAAACCCAAGGGGCAGTTCTCCTCTGCCACATAGTAATGAGCTGGAATGAACGCAGTAGCAGTGAGTTGTGAGAGCTACCTCCCAATTGTCAATATTGGGGCATATCAAGGATCTACATATAACGACTCCCTGGATGTCACTGAAATCAACTTCAAGCGGATCTCTCTCCTTTATTTCCCTCTGAGTGTTGCTACTACCTGATTTGCCCAAATAAAGGCCAGTATTTCTAAATATAAGGCATTAAACGGATACTCTGAAAAGAGCTGAGGATGTAAAATTAAAAGATCCATGTCAAAATGGAATCTTGAGTCTAAAATCTGGTGTGAATGCAAGGTAACATGGTATAGCACTAATCTACTAAAATCAGTATAAACTAAAATACATCACTTAAAAATGCTGTGTCAGGAGGCAGATTAACACCATAAAAATGAAACCATCAGGCCAGGCTCCTGGTCATGGGCCTGTGCTGAGTGGATTCTGATCTGCTGAGTGACAGAAGGGAAGGGAAGGGGAGGGGAGGGGGAGGGGAAGGGGAGGGGAAAGGAACCAGGACTGGACCCAATAACCACAGGTGAGCCACTGCTTCCATCAGCAAAGGATGTCCCTGCCTACAACATACTATGAGCAGGTCTGTAGGCTGGGGTTCAAGTTTGCCAGCCCCCAACCTTTTTTTTTCCTTTCAGTTAGGCATTCATGGGAAATCAGATTGAATGGACTTGTAAACCTTTAAACAAGCTGGGGGTTTTTTGGTTATATAAGATACATGGAGTTTGAGAAGCAAGTTGAATCTCTCTCCTGAGTTAGAGGCTGACTTACACGCCAAACTTGCTCTATCTGAGGATGAGGTAGGAAATGATCTGTCTACAGCAAACTCTCAGGGACTTTTGTTCGAAAGACTCTGACCAGCATGTGCTAGAAACACACTTTTGGGACACACTGACCGCCGCCCACCATGAACCTCTTTTTTCCATCCTCATACTCTTCCCAACTCATTACTTTACTGATTGCGGTTTTCTTTTTTTTTTTTCAAATTACGGACACGTTTACACTTAATTATGTTCAGACTTGAAGGCTTTACAAAGAAAAAACATACACAATTAAAGTTTGGGGTTTTTTTAAGCACTATAAAAATCTACTTAATGAATGACATTAATGAGTAAAGATTAATCAATTACAAGGGCATCTACTAACAACTAATCACATGTAAAGAAAAGCTGAGCATATGCCAGAAAGGCCTTCAATAGACGCAATTCATCTTTGCAGGCAGAAGAGGGGATGCAGCTTTCCAGTCAACAAAAGAGCACACGCATCACTGTTGCTGTGAATTGCCTTTACGCTGCATGCATGGCATCCCAAGACACACAAAATGAAATATCAGTGTGTTTTGAACCTGATCGATATTTCTACCAAAAGAATGAGAATAATTTAAGAAAAGAGAAAGCCAGAGGGAAAAATAGCTTTGTACTCAAACGTTTTTACCATTAAAAAAAAAAACCCATTTTTCCCAAAAGTGGAATTTCCCACTTATCTGAGAATGCAGCAGGATCCTCCCCAAAAAGGGTAGTTGAATGTTTTATCACTGTACAGTGATTGCAGCAGGGTTTTTCAACATAAATTGTACTTTCTTAGTATTTTTATTATTATTAATCATTTTATTGAGGGGGGCTCTTACAAATCTTATAGCAATCCATCATTCAACTGTATGAAGCTCACTTGTACATATGTGGCCATCAACATTTCCAAAACATTTTCTTTCTACGTGAGCCCTTGGTAATAGCTTTCTCCCCCTCGCACTCCCTCCCTCCCTCATGAAGCCTTGATCAATTATATATTATTATTATTGTTTTGTGTCTTACATCAACCTCACAACACAGCCTTTTTAGGCAAAATATGTGTTTATAACTATTTTGATAGATAAGAAAAACACAAAGAGAAGTGAATGAAAGATGACTAGATATTTTGGCCCTGGTCTTCTGATTTTACAGATTACACCTTTTTCATTCTTTATGCTTTTATTTAGAAATACAAACTTTTTTCAGAGAAAATCCAGTTGTAGCCTACACAGTTAATGAAAAGCAAGTTCACCTGAACTGCAACCTGAGGGGGCATTTTGTGGAGACCTGGACATGCACACATATTAGCAAGGGTTTCCTTATTTACCAGTGTTTGGATACCACTGTGTGGACTCATCTCTGGGGTTCCTTATATAGAGAAGACCAAGGCCGTAAACATGCTCAGGACCTTTTGGATCAATAAACTGAACTTTATTTTAATACTGACAGAAAACCACAGAATTCACTTGCTATGCCTCTCCAAGTGTAATAAGTTATGTAGCATATAAATTAGTCTGCACACTGATCATCAGGGAATTCTTGACCAACCTCGTGGAAGTTCTGCTGCCTGGCATGCCTCACCAGGTTAAGCAAAGTCGTACGAGTTTATCCACGCCTAAAGAGAACAGTCAACTCAGCTATACCTCCAGTAAGAACAAATTCAATGGGATGCAAGTCTCTGAAAGCGGCCGATATTTGAAGAGCACATTAAACTGCAAGTGAGTCCTTGGGAATTGAGGAGCCGATGCGACCTTTCCTAAACCTATGCATACGTCAGAAAACAAAGAACACCTGAAAAACATAGAGTAAGAACTATAAAGCCACTTTCTCTTCTTCAGTGCATTTGCTCATTAATAATGCATTTAATATCATTTGATGCAAGGAAAAAAGGAGAATTCTGAAGAAAAAGTCATTGTTCCACTGAGGTGACTCAAGAAATAAGCTTACATCTTTGAATCATGAAACACAAAACCGTGGCGCAGGCTGGTGGCAGAATCTGTGCACAGCTGACGGGGTGAGAGGGGTGAGAGAAAACGGAAAGAACCCTTAGAGCCACCGCCAGGAAGCACGAGACCTGTGCTACGAGGGATTCTCGGCTGAAGAGAGACTTTCATTGTTTTACCCTTCGTGCTGCCACAGTTCACGGCATGAAATGAGTCAACCTTACTTTCCTATTGTGATTTTCAACTACAGCAGACATTGAATCTACCTGTTATAAACAGCTAAATCGTTTGGTCCTTAAAACCTGTCATTTCCCTTTCCAATGGGCACCAAAATTAAAGGTCCTGGGTATAGAGGGGTTGGGGGAAGTATAATAGAAGTCAAAATCATATAAAAAATCAGACTTACTGGTCTGATAAAAGATTGGAGGAGATAAGAGCTCTTGACACACAGAATCCAGGACAGATAAACCCCTCAGGACCAATAATGAGAGTAGCAATGCCAGGAGGGCAGGGGGAAGGTGAGGGGAGAAAGGAGGAGACGATCGCAATGATTGACATACAACCCCACCACCCACCCCAGGGGGACGAACAACAGAAATGTGGTAAAGGGAGACAACAAATGGTGTAAAATATGAAAATAAAAATAATTTATAAATTATCAACGGTTCACAAGGATGGGAGGATGGTGGAGGGAGAGGAAAAATAACTCATACCAAGGGCTCAAGTAGAAAGAAAATGTTTTGGAAATGATGATGGCAACATATGTACAAATGTGCTTGATACAACTGATGTATGGATTGTTATAAGAGCCCCCAATAAAATGATTTTTAAAAGAGAGAAAGACAGATTGGTGGAGGCCTGAGACTGTGGATCCCATGCACCTTTCAAAGCTGATACTGAACCTACCACAAGCAGGAGAATGAGAGCCAGGAGAAACATACTCCAGTCCCGTCAAGCACCCAGCACAAAGGAGCAGCGCAGACCCACACACCGAGCTCAGAGGGCAGGCGGGAGCAGAAGGGAAGGAGCAGTGGAAACCAGGAAGTGGGAAGAGAGCTGCCAGTGCACGGAGGGGATTGCAAACCATATGCTGTAAGACATGTATCAACTGTCCAATGGAAAACTTTCACTCAAACCAAAATTTAAAAGCTCGGAAATTAATAACCATGGCATTCCAAGGCACTAAAAATTAAGAAACTGCATCTTTCTCTACATCTTCACTCCCTACAACGAAGTAAACAAAAGCTAACTCCCTTCAGCTTTAAGCAAACAACATATTATTGGTAATCACATTGGCAGATTCAGGAAGAATCATAACTCCTTTAGAATGTTAGCCTTACTTGTTTTCACATAGAAGTCTCTCCAAATGCTGCGTCATAATCATTGACTTTCATTAGGAAAAAAAGAAGTACACATGTTCATTTGGAAACTGTACAATGGCTGAACAAAAGCAAACGGCGATTTCATAGGCTGATGACACTCGGGGTCCAGCGCTGCTCTGTTCTTCATGTGTCCTAGTGTGTTGGGATCATCATTTAACAAAGGAACAGGACACATCTTTGGAATGATGAGACTACGTCCAAGCTGGGCAATGCAGCAGGTTCTGAACACGACGAAATCAGGATTGCCAGCACTCACCCCTCAGAGAGCATCCTTCTCTACAAGGAGTCATAACTGATACAGACATACCTGCTCATTTTGATTCCATTCCCCTTGTTGCTTCAGAGACGGAATGGCCCAGATGCTTAGTTTTCCTGAGAAATGAATGGCTGCAAGGAGAGTCCCATCTGGAGAGAGGCTCATCTTAAAGATCCCATCCTACATGATAATTATATTAGAATAAGGTCAGAGCAAGGACTTGTAGCCTAACAGAAATAACATCCAGAATTGGTAAAACTCTTTAAAGGTGCCGTGTCATGCATGATTTTTAGTAATTAAAGATGCCAACCCCTTCAAAGCAGGTATATATAACTATACCGCAGCCTATGGAAACAGGGCCCTGCCCTTATGGAGTCTCATGTGTTTTATAGTGTTACGAACTACATATAACCCAAAACCCAAATGCATGTCAACATTACAAAAATACTTGTTCATGTTAAACATCAATTACCATAGGTCCTCAATTACATTTTATAGTTTGGTCTTGACTAAATGGCGAATTCTTTAAAGTTTGAGCCCACGTTCTTAAAAAAAAAACTTTATTCACACAATACATTGAATATGTTACACATCATGAAGAGTCTAAAAACTCATGCTTTGGAAGAGAAAAGTAGCATGAAGGAACAAGAGGGAGCTGGGGGAAAGAGCACCAGAGAGTCATGGGAACAGGTGGAGAGCAAGCAAGCTCAGGTGTCGTTTTGTTTCAGGTACATGTGAATGCCTAAGATTTGTTATGCTGAGCCATTCAGGGTTAGGCACTCATCTGCTGGCACAGAACAGAGAAACTGTGTAACACATTGCTCTTATATGGCCACCTGGGATGTACAGAGGAAGACTTGGGGGGGGGGGGGTCTTACCCGTCCTACAGGTCTCACAGGCCTTTCCTGGCAGAGTACCAGGTCTTCTCAGGTACGCATGAAAACACGGGAGGAGCACACGATGGCTGGCTGCCTGCCAGCTATCACAGAATCAGAAGAACGGGGCAAACACTAACTGGACAACTATTTCCTTTTGAGCCTTTATTGAAGACAAGGCCTAAAGAAAGTTGCCACATCAAGTAAAGCAGAGACCATAAAATAGCAGTCGCGACCGTATTTCTCCACAACAATGCTGGCCCAAAGGCCATCATCAAGTGGAAATAACTGGTAGGTGACCCCTTAGAAAAGCCATGGCTTCCCAGTTGGCCAGAGCCCTGACTCTTTCCCTGCTATCACTCCAACATCAAGGCCAGTATCAGCTGCAGAAGTGAAAACTAACCATGACCAGATTGAAAAACCACAATCACTACACATAGCTCGACTCGTCAATGTATATTATCTGCCTGTCCTTTATAAACTTTGTATGGAGTTCAAGTCCTCAGGTCTAAAATGACCAACACATATGAATAATCAAGAACACAAAGAACAATTCGAGGAGGTGAAGGACACTATAGATGAGCACGTAGAAAGAAAGATGAGCATTATCAACCACCTTTCTGAGAACTACAATTACTTTAGCCAGCTGTATAAATCTACCGCACACTCTCAGACCTTCAGAGATGAAAATACAAATGCCGCTGAGAGGGCTGCAATACAGACACCGCACCCCAAGTCTGGACTGCGACCCCTCCTCTGTGACGGAGTTAGAGGAAGACAAACGAAATAAGCGACATCTTCCTTTGAAGAACTTAACATTAATAAGTGGGCCTCAATTGTGTAGAGTTCTAAATAGTGTATATTAGCAAAAGTGTAGGATAAAAAGAATTTTCTGGACTTCTCATCCGAATCATTTGATTTTACAGAGCAAAATACTGATGGGCAGAAGGAAGGCGGGTTCCAGATGAGGTAACAGAACCTGAATTAGAACACACAAGTCTTCAACCTCACTCTACGGCACGTCGAAGGCACCACATGAATTTACATGCAGGCTCCTCAACAGAAGTTATAGTTAGGAAGATCTTACTGTTTAAATCACGTAACTAATTAGTCATGTGTGGACCTTATGGTAACCCCAAGTAATACAAATATTCACTCAACAATTCCACTTACAACATTCTGAAAATAATGGGATTTGTGAATCTTTTTAAGAACCAAAAAAGTATAAGTAACGTGATCAGTTGAATAACAGCTCTGTAAGCAGAAAAAAATGAAATGAATATGCTGCCTTTTCTCTTCCGTTTTTTTCTTTTCTTCCACTCTTCCTTGCTTACTTTTTAGACACTTTAAGAAATAAATGTATTAACTAAAATGTTACCCTTTGCTTTTAATGCTTTTAATATTAGTTTCACTTGATACCATCATATCTAGACTACAAACTTACCATTCCTTTATTAAAAACATTTTTTTGAGGAGCTGATGCCAGGGGCTTAAGTGGAGAGCAAATGTTTTGGAATAAAGAGGGCAACGAATGTACAAATGTGCTTTACACAATTGATGTACGTATGGATTGTGATAAGAGTTGTATGAGCCCCCAGTAAAATGATTTGAAAAAATAAATACACCATACCAAAAAAAACCCAAAACATTGTTTATATAATCTTCACAAGCACACAAAAGTGGAAAGTATAGCATAGTAAAGACCCATGTGCCCAACCACCCTCTTCAACAAATATCTACAGTGTCAAGTTTGTTTCCTTTTTCCTTCCCCAACTGACACCCAACCCCAGGATTTCCCCCACCCCCTGGAGAATTTTAAACAAATTCCAGACATTCCATTTCATCAAGCTAGACATGTAAGTACGCAGTTCATTAAAGTCCCAAGCTATCTGCTTAACTTCCATATATACTAATGGTAATACTGTAGAGTTAGTAGCAGCAAAAGAATCATAGCCAATCAGTGATGAACAAATCATTCTTGTTGCTTACATTGTTTGCCTTCTGAAATGGAAGCTCTAGTATTTATGTACAGGAGAATTTCTTAATGCCTATAGCACACAGGTACAAGGCCCAGGAAACAATTTAGCATCCTAAAAACACCTGTGGTATAAGATCTCAAGGCGTAGGAAATACTGTAGAAACTCTATGCTGAATTCTGTTAAGTCTGTGATACTTAGATGCCGAGTGTCTATTAGTTGGCAAGGAAGGAGCTCTAGGCTGCACACCACCAAGTGGCTTTTCTATAAACAGGACATCACTATAAAAGTGAATTTTTTAAAAAACTCCTCCACAATCCAGTTTATGAGGCTCCTGAGGTTGTGCAACATTGTGGCTAGAGGCATTTCACTCTTCCTTCCCACAGCCAATGATGGCTAATATCCATTTTCAACATCTAGTAGTGAGAAAGCAGCTTTTTAAAAAGGGTGTGTGTGTCGCAAGGAGCTGGAAACAACCCAAATTCCCATCCACAGACGAATGGATTAAAAAACCGTGGTACATACATACAGTGGTGTACGATGCATTGCTAAAAAGCAGTGATGAATGCATGAAGCATATCGCCGCATGGGAAGAACTGGAGGAAATTATGCTAAGTGAAGTAAGCCAAACACAAAAGGACAAGTATAACATGAGTCCGCTGAGGTAAGTTTATATATATAAGAGAGAACAGAAAGGTAAGTGCAAAAGGGGCACAGGGAAAAGGTACTGTATACAAACACTCCAGGGGTGAGGTCCAGGTAGTATGGCAGGGGCCAGACCAAATCCAGGGGTACATAAGGGAGCCAACTAAAAAGGGGGTAGAGGGACGAAAGGAGAAAGAAAATAAAAGATGTGTGATGGGGGAATAGGGCACTGACCCACCCAAGGGGAGAGTATTGTTTGTGTCTTCACAGGGAAAGAGGGACCAGATATAAAGCACTGCCAGACGAATGCAGTGTGCCGGCAACCAGTGGGGAGCCAGTGGAGGGGCCTGAGGGCTCGGCCCCCATACCACCTACGTGGATAACTGCCCCTCACCCCAGAAGAATTCACTTGAGAGGACGGCACTGAAGCTGCAGCTAGGGGAGAGGGGTATGTCTGATCAGAACAAATGGGAGCAAATGAAGGAGGAGGAAGAGAGTGGAGCACATCCTGGCCCATCAGGCCTGGAAGACGACATCTCCACTCTGAACAGCCAATGGTCAGAGTGGACATTATGGCTGATCCCACTACGAGACACGCCATCCCTTGATGGCCCAGGGCCCTAAGGGGGACAACACTGGAGACTCTATGACGGGACTGGCCCAGACTGACCCCGTGACACTGAGGCAAACCAGAGCAGCCGTGGGAGCAGAGCAGGGAGCCCCCGAGGGAGTACAAAGGACAGACTCTGGGACCAAAGCATGGTACCCCATTGGACCTGACTGAAGGACATGCCGAGAGATCAAAAATCAGACCTTGATCTATGTACAGGTTTCCCTTTCTTTTAAAATTTTTTTTCTTTTAATTAATTTATTCTTCTTTGGTAATTGGTTTCCTTTTTTGTTGTCATTGCTGTGTTCTCACTGATCGCCTATCTTGCTATGGCTTGATTTTTGGTGCGTATTATTATCTCTACAGATCTATCTAGAAAAGACAGACTGGATGAATAGTTTGGAAGAGAAAACAATGAGACCAATGGTTCCGGGGGGACACAGGAGAGGGAAGAGGGGGTAAGGAGGTGGTGCTGGCCAACCCAAGGACAAGGGAGCAACAAGTGATCCAAAATCAGTGGCAAGGAGGGTGTGAGAGGCGTGGTAGGGATTCAGCAAGGGCAAGGTAACCAAGAGAAATTACTGAAACACAAATGAAGGCGGAACATGATAGTGGGGCAAGAGGAAAGTAAAAGGAAATAGAGGTAAGAACTAGGTGACAAAGGGTAGTTACAGAGGTCTAAAGACTGGAATGTACATAGGTAAATATATTTATATAAGAATGTAGGGAAACAGATCTATGTGCATATATTTATAGGTTTAGTATTCAGGCAGCATTGGGCCTCCAGTCGAGCACTTACTCAATGCAAAAACACATTGTTCTATTAAATTGGCATTCCAGGATGCACACCTTCCTGACACAATTGCTGAAGAAAAATGTGTGCATAAGCAAATGTGGTGAAGAAAGCTGATGGTGACCGGATATCCAAAGATATAGCATCTGGGGTCTTAAAGGCTTGCAGATACATAAGCGGCCATCTAGCTGAGAAGCATCAAGGTCCACATGGAAAAAGCACATCTGCCTGTGTGATCACGAGGTGTAGAAAGGACCAGTTATCAGACATCAAAGAACTAAAAATCATATCAGTGGGTGTCCACCTTCCTGATACGATCAATGAAGACAAAGGTGTGCATAAGCAAATGTGGTGAAGAAAGCTGACGGTGCCTGGCTATCAAAAGATAGCATCTGGGGTCTTGGAGGCTCGAAGATAAACAAGTGGCTATCTACTTCAGAAGCAATAAAGCCCACATGGAAGAAACGCACCAGCCTGTGTGACTACAAGCTGTCGAAGGAATCAGGTATCAAGCACCAAGGAACAAAAAATCATATCATTATAAATGTGGGTGAGTGCAGAGTGGAGACTCAAAGCCCAACGGTAGCCAACCGGACACCCCCTTAATGAAGGGTTGTGGGGAGGAGAAGAGCCAGTCAGGGTGCAGGGTGGCAACAATGAAACATATAACTTTCCTCTAGTTCTTAAATACTTCTTCCTCCCTATTATCATGATCCCAATTCTACCTTACAAATCCAATTCTACCTTAAAAATTCTCTAGACCAGAGAATGTACATTGGTACAGAGAGCAACTGGAAACACAGGGAATCCAGGACAGATGACCCCCTCAGGACCAGTGGTGAGAGTGGCGATGCCTGGAGTGTGGAGGGAAGGTAGGGTAGAAAGGGGGAACTGATTACAAGAATCTACTTATAGCCTCCTCCCTGGGAGACGGACAGCAGATAAGCGGGCAGGGGGAGACGTCGGACAGTGTAATATATGACAAAATAATAATTTATGAATTACTCATGAGGTAGGGGGGGAGTGGGGAGGGAGGGGGCTCAAGGAGAAGGCAAATGTTTTGAGAATTATGATGGCCAACAAATGTACATATGCACTTGACACAATGGGTGTATGTATGTATGGATAGTGATAAGAATTGTACGTGCCCCCAATAATATGATTTTTTAAAAGGGTGTGTGTGTGTGTGTGTGTGTGTAGTTCAAACCATTATTCTGCTACAGTGTGTTACAAAGAAATAAAATACAAGGAAATGACTTGCTTGTTTGTCCTCCCTCTGCTCAATCAGAGGCTACTGACAAGAATGAGAAACAGCTAAATTCCACATGAGAGAATAGCCACAAAATGAGGGTCAAGGTAACAATCAATCTAACGTTCCCTGGAGGTGAAAACAAATATAAAAATGTCCTTTTCTGAGACTGATTGAACAGACTTGTATTTGTCTTTCAACGAATCAAATCAACCAAAATATACACAATCAACAATATAGACAACCCTGTTCCAAAAAAGACAAGACTATCAAGTCCCCAAGAACAAACAGTTCACAAAAAATGACATCCAAATGGCTAACCAACATTTGAAAAATGCTCACATTAGGCATCCAGGAGATGAAAATCTAAGTTGTGAGACACAACTTTATATGACAATGACAATCAAGTAAGAAAATATGTATTTTTGAAAAAGGCTGGAGAGTGCAGAGAGATGGCAAGTCTCAGATACTGCTGGTGGGTCTGTAAATATATACAACCAGAACGGAAAGCAATATGGCGCTACCTTAAACAACTGGGAACAGAAATTCCACATGTCTCAGCAATGCCTCTGTGGGTACATAACAGCAAAAGAAGTAAGAGCCCTAACTTGAAAAGACATATGCACACCCATGCTCGTCACAGCACTGTTCACAATAGCAAAACGTCATAAACAGTCTAAATGCCCAGCAGTAGGAGAATGGATAAACTGGTACATACACACAATGGAATACTATGCATCACTTAGAGGAAAAAATACAACTACAAAACACCTTAAGACACGATGGGCTTGGAGAACATCAATATGTATGAGAGTATTATTATAAAGGCAAAAAACAAGACAAAGACTTGCATGCCAAAGAGAGTGGACTTTAGAGGTGCCCAGAGGAGGGCAGGCCAGAGTGGAAAGATGAAACAACCAATGAGAAGGTTGACAGGCGTTGTCTTGGGTGAAAGGGAGGGCAGAGGTCATAGCAGGGAGAAGAGAGATCTCGAGAGGAGGCTGCAATAGAATACAGCAGGGAGTCTGAAGTTCAGGGGTTGATGAGTGGTCTGAACTATTGAATACAGAGCTGATGTTCTGAAATGCAAAATCCCCCATCTATTTCATAATATAAATTTTTAAATCATAAAAAAGAACATCAACTCCCCAAAAATTTATTATGAAAATTACACTGTAATGCTCAAATAAGGTCTCCCAACAGACACCGCACAATTACCCGTGCTGCTCTCTAGGCAGGAAACAGCCACTGTGCCTTTCTGCCTGAGGAACTCTTACTCCCAGACGCACGTCAAGTCTCGCCTATAAAAGGAATGCTCTCTCTTCTTCACCTCAACAGAACTCGGTATTACATTAATTCGAATATAAAATATATAATATTATACGGTCTGAGAACAACTACATTGCAAGCTCCTTGAAGAAGTGCAAGAGTACGCTCAAACGTCCCACCTTTTGACTGCTGCCAATATGTGAACGCTTCCTGGCACCCAGCGTTTAATTAGGAATACATTCAGAGAAAAACACAGAATACCCTAGTTCATTCCATTCCGCCCTGAAAGGTATTCTGGGGGAAATATTTGAGAAGCACAAGGTTAAGCCAATATGCATTACCTGTTCTGGTCCTTGTCGGCTGTACAGCTTCACACTTAGCATCCTTAATAATCCTCGTGTCTGTGGCACCTGCACAACACACACATTACACAGAGAGTTACTATACAAGGCCTTCTCAATATATAAAGGCATTGCATCACACAATACAAACTAAAACATTAGTTTAAGAAATGGTTGATAACACCTTCAATAGCTGTCAGAGATCTTGGTGAGATTTTGTTATTAATATTTTTAATCCACTAAATAGTAAAATATTTTAAAATATACCCATAGTCAAGAGCATTTTAAATAGATAAATAACAAGTCTAGCATAATCTAGGCAAGTTATAATCAATTGTATATTCTTCTCAAATAAGTTTGTCCAAGATTACCATTTTGACATTTTTACTATTAAAAAACTCAAAACTCCTACCAGAAATCTCACATGTTTTACCCTGCACTTGAAAAGTACTAGGAAAAAAACAATTAGTTAGATTCTAATATTTGAAATGACATTATTTACAAAAACATCATTTTCTTGCTGTTCTTATTATCTTTAGGCTTAAAAAATACATTAAGCAAAGCATAGATGATAGGTATAATATAAATGCTTCAGTTGAAAACAGCAATACTACTTACTACAGTCAAAACATGGAAACAAACAAAGTCCAACTAACATAAGTACAAAACAGGTCTTTTATATCAGACACGTTCACTTTCAAGTATCAAGACTGTAGAAAAACAAGTTTGAACTTCAAGAACTTAAAGATTTCTTCCTCCACAAGCCCTCTCAAAACATTCACTAGGGGGAAAGGGTCACTCAACCACGAGAACCCTGAGAGAGCGCCCACAAAAAACTAACAGCAAACGATTACAAATATAATGGGGGGGGTAACAAAAGACCACAGGAATTGGACTCTCTCAAAAGTAAGGAACTTCATCAAATAGGTGATCGGATAATCTAGAATGAACAAAATATGAAGGAGCTTCAAAAAGTCCATGGAAAAGTGCAGTTAAAAGATAAAGGGAATTTTTGAAACCCTTTTTGAAATCAACCTCTTATTTCATAACATAAGGTTTAATATCCAGAATACATATATATATATATATTAACTTCAACTAAACAACAAAAAGACAAGCAACCCAATTAAGTAGCCAATGGTTTGAATAGACATTGAATTGAAGAATATTTTAAAATAGCCAACAGGCACATGAAAAGATGCTCAACATCATCAGTCATTAAACCAATTGCCCTCAAACCAACTCAACTCACAGTGATGCCAAGTGTATCAAAGTAGCACTGTGCTACATAGATAGGGTTGTCAATGGCTGAGCTTGCTAAAACAGACCACCAGGTGTGCCCTCAGAGGTGCCTCGAGGGGACTCAGGCAGGTTAGCGTCTGCACCACCCAAGGGCGACCATTAGGACGGCTATGGTGAAAAGAAGAGGAGGAGGAGGAGGAGGAGGAGGAGGAAGAAGTGCTGCCAAAGTTTCAGTGATGAGAGTCAAGGAAATGACAGAGATACCCTCATGCCAGTGTATTCAAGACAATGAAAAGGAAACTGTCCGATTCTTTTGAGCAACATTATGAAGAAAGTAAACAAAATGAAATGGTAGCTGGACTGCCAAGTGGAGTCTAAAGAGCTCTTTTTGGGGGTGAAGGGAAAGACACGCTGTGTGCTCGCATATAAATCTAATAGGCAGCAAAATCTTGGGAAATAAAACATCTTTGAAGACACACGAGTAGGGAGAGGTTGGGTGAGCAAGAACAGTCAGTTTGTAAACACGCAAGAACGTTGTTCTCTGTAGGCAGAGTCCCAAGCAAGTACTGAAATCTTAGGATCACTTCCATTTTCTCAGGCAAACAGGATCTAGAAACTGGATTCCAGAAAGACTTTATTTCCAGAACAATACTGTGCATGGAAAACCCTCAACAATAACACAAAATTGCCAGTTGTGTTCATTGTATGGGTTTTCTTCCACACTTTTTACCTTAAAACAAAAACAGACGATGATTAAACACTGGTATATCATTTTACAATTTATGATATACATGATTTACATTATTTCATTTGATCCAGGCTAAATAATCACCAAAGACAAGAATAAAATCATCCTGTGTGCCTAGCGTGATATACCTAGCATGCACAGAATGGAAAAAGCACTAACTCCATTTTCATCTTATATTTTAGAAGTGAATCCACCCCCTAAAAAAGGGAACAAAACAAAAATCCTAATGTATTACCTAGTGCTAAGTGATGAGGTACAAATTCAGCTGCCAGCCATCTGCCTCTAGGACCTCGGTCCTTGCCTCTCGGTCTCAGTTACTGAGCTCTAACTGGGACCTGTTACTGTTTGCTGCCCTTATCTGTAGCCAGAGCCTCTACCCCAGAGCACAGAAAGCCCCCGAGGGCTGCTACCAGCATCTAAAGACTCAGTTCTGGGAGTTGAACAAATGCATAAATAAAACCGCCTCACGCCCACGACACTAACAGTTTGGAGAGTCTGGTTAATGAATGTATTGGATCTGCACAGTCTCGTTTACAGCCGGGCAACCTTGTGAGAGACTGGAATAAGTGTCAGCAGCATTTTTCAGTCACTATCTAAGTCAACACAATAGCAACCTTAAGCAAACAATCAGAAGCTCCATGAGAACAACAGCTGCCACCTGACAAAGGGAACTAATCCTCAAATGGCTGAGGCAGGAGAAGGCAACACAGAAGGATTGCAAGCCGAGCTGCAGACAGTTAAAAACCACCAACGGAATTTCCACACTTGCAGCGTCTCAAAACGTCAATCAGACTGCAGAGCATTCAGTTTGCAATTCAAGAGTTCCCCCACTTATTTTGTCAGTGCTCGTGGGAGTTTCTTGTAAAAGACTCCCACATCGAAGCCTCAGGCCGAGAGGGAGGGACTCTTGAGGAAGCAGTTAGTGGAAGCACAATGGATTTCCAAGAAGTCCAGGGGGAGCATTGTGTGCAGCAGGGCTCTGCGACTCTCCCTTCCCCAGACCCGAGTCACAGGAAAACCAGGTCAGACTGTACTGAAAAGGGCTGTCAGTTTGCCTCGCTACCTCCCTTTCATCTCCTTGAAACACGGGGATTTCGAGCCGCCATACAGAGCTAGTCTCAGAAACCCACAGCAGCAGTGCACCCTGTCCTAAAGGGTCGCAGTGAGGGACACCGACTCCGTGGTAGTGAGTTCGGTTTGGTTTTCATCTCCACACATACACATCCTCCCTGCACTCCAATCTTTAGTGTGTGTGCTTCCAGAAAAAGTAAAAGAATTACCCAATTGAATGGCCTTCACCTGGGTTCACCAATTCCTATATTTGCCCCATTTGCTTTATCTTTTGTTATATACCATTATCCTGCTATTCCATTTTTCCACGATCCATATATATCTTTATGTATATATACACAAACTATTTTAAAAATTATTTGTGAGTGAAACCATTCAAAAGTAAGCTGCAAACAGAGTGAGTTTCAGAAAATTTCAGGAGATGAAAGTCTTCATGCTTCTCCAGATTTTCCCTGGTGAATCTTACACAGGAAATGACCAATTAAATCAGACAGAGAAATACTTCCAACCAGCACATGCAAATCCTGCCCTGGTGTCTCTTACAGATTATGGAATAAGCAACATAACATGAACTTGATAATGCCACTGATAAGTAGTAATATTATTGCAGGGGTGGGGGTGGGGGTATGGAGGGTCCACTGCCAGTGTTAAGGCCAACTCAGAGGGCCCTATACAGGGTTTCCAAGAACGGATATCTGTGTGGAAGCAACAGCATCACCTTGCTCCAGAGAAGTGGCTGATTTGCTTAACTTTGCAATGAGCGCACAGTGCTCCTTATAGCAGAGCCTCCTTATATCATAGCCTCGTTGGGGAAAAGTTACTACACAGGAATGAGACATTCCATCCCCTGTCCTACACTTTTAGTAATTATGATCTCACAAAGCGTAGCGCTTGTCTGTGGGAGACACACCTAATAGTACTCCAACTACACTCCTTGCCAGCTCCTACAGAGGAAACCAATAAACAGTGGCATGAGTAGCGAGAGAATGAAGACAACGCCATCTTGACACTGATGTATACAATGTAAAGTGGTGTATAAACTAATCGACCTTTGATGCTATGTAAGCCCATGAGGCGATTTTGAGACCGGGAGGAACATCAAAAGCGCCTTGTTAAATTATCTTAAAAACCCAAAGGGAAATCACAAGCACTCAGAACTGCTAACAAATGCAGAGAAATGCTAAAGCACATCCTGGAATGAACAGGCAGATTACAACGTTAACCACCCAACTCAAGCTCCTCTAAAACTGCTTCTCAGAAAGCCCAGGCAGCAGCTACAAGCAGCAGCAAGTCCACTGTGCTCCCCGATAAAGCAACAGAAGAGAGAGGCTACTTATCCCGGACCACAGCGGGCACGCATGACATCCCACAATAAATCCTACCCTCTGGGACCCTGGCAGCATCTTGAAGAACTGCCTGGGTGCCCTATTCACACAGCCCAGCTGATTCCAAGCAAACGCCACCTTCCTGGGAATTTTAATGAATAAGTATAACTTCCCAGACGCACAGGGAAGTTAGGGTACAGGATAAGCACCCTGAACTGCCTTAGCTTCTGGGAGCTGAGGGTAAGCGTTGCACCAGCTGGCTCTGGGATACAGCCTTGCCAGTGGGCAAACCTGACTCTCCTGGTCATTACTGGTCGGCAGAAGGCAGGAGCACTCCTTCGTAGGGTAGAGGAGCTTAACCAGAATCACCCCGGCATCAAGTCCAATTAAAAATATACATACATATTGACTTTTGTATTTATCATTAGTGATATGGACTACATAAAATGTTACCGTATATACGTATTGATTATCACTCTCATATGTTCACTTGTAGATGTTTATGATTATGATTTACTGTTCAAAGCACTGCCATTTAAAGAAAATAATTCTTTTCAAAAAGGTTTATATCAGCACCACCTTAGGACAGAATCAGAACAGAATCCTATTATAAGCTGAAAACTACCTACATTAAACTTTCATAACCAAAAACAAAAAAGGAAAATAAGAAAGAAATTCCATGACCATTAATGCATTTTTCTCTTAAATCATTTCCTCCTCTACATTCTGCAAAGCATTCATTTAGCTAACCCTATTAGCAAACTGAAATGCTTACCACAGTAACTTTGTCTCCACCATTAGTGACCTGCTTATAATAAGGTGATCCTGAAAGAACTCTCCAGGCAGAAAGGCCACAGCTTGAAGCTTTGGATATGCCCGCGTCAGCAGATTCACATCCACCAACCAGTAAAAGTCTTCAAAGTGAAAAACAAAACAATTGGTAAATTACAAATATGAATACCAAAACAAACACACAGCAGAGACATTCAGCTTCATAAAACTAAACTAAAACTACTGGACACAACACTTACAAAGTAAATGTTCTAAGAGAGCCCCTTGTTTGTTTTAGGAGAAATGAAACTGGATCAATGACTCGCATCATACACAAAAACAAATTCAAAATGGATTAAGACCTTCAATTTGTTTAAGAACAAGCAGTGGTAATCCTGCCAGACTTACCTTTCAACTATGCCAGGCTACCAAATACTAGGGGGCTTAAAAAGTTAATGGTAACAAAAAAAAGTTCATGGAATTAAAAGATAATCAAATTTTTTCTTTGAGCTTTGAAAAGTTCTCTCATATGACATTATGAAATTCCCGACCCAATCAAAAAATTAAAGTCCTACCACCAGGTAATTGTGAATATTAAGGAAACATGAATCATAGTTGAGTAGGGTGGGCCCTAACCTGACATCCCTGTAAAAAGGAGAGACACAGAGAGGCAGATGACACATGAAGGCAGAGACAGAGCTTGAGGGTGACTCATCTACAAAACACAAACTACCAGGCCTCTGGGAAGAGCTGGAGTCTAAGAGAGTCATGGAGCTCTCTCTCCCTCAAACCCTTCCAGGCAGAGAGCAATCCAGCAACCACCATCAAGTCCTGGTTCTGAGCCTCCCAAAATAGGATTTCCAAGATTAGAACTATTTTTAAAAATTAATTTTTGGGGGGGCTCGTAGAGCTCTTACCACAATCCATACATACAACCATGTGTTAAGCACAACCATACATTTGTTGTCATCATCATTCTCAAAACATTTTCTTTCTACTTGAGCCCTTGGTATCAGCTCATTTTTCTCACTTCTTCCCCCCTCCCCCCTCCCCCATCCCTCATGAACCCTTGATAATTTATAAACTATTATTATTTTGTCATGTCTTACACTGTCTGACATCTCCCTTCACCCACTTTTCTGTTGTCCATCCCCCGGAGAGGAGGTTATATGCAGATCCCTGAAATTGGTTTCCACTTTCTACCCCACGTCTCCTTCACCCTCCCAGTATCACAACTCTCACCACTGGTCCTGAAGGGGTCATCCATCCTGGATTCCCTGCATCTCTAGTTCCTATCTGTACCAGTGTATATCCTCTGGTCTAGCCAGATATGTAAGGTAGAATTGGGATCATGATAGTAGGGTATGGTGGAAGCATTTAGGAACTAGAGAAAAGTTGTGTTTCATCATTGCTATACTGCACCCTGACTGGCTCATCTCCACCCTGCGACCCTTCCCTAAGGGGATGTCCAGTTGCCTACAGATGGGCTTTGGGTCCCCACTCCACACTCCCCCTCATTCACAATCATTTTATTTTCTGTTCTTTGATGCCTGGTGCCTGATCCTATCGACACCTCATAATCACACAGACTGGTGTGCTTCTTCCATGTGGGATTTGTTGCTTGTTTACCTTCAAGCCTTTAAGACCCCAGATGCTATATCTTTTGATAGACAAGGCACCATCAGCTTTCTTCACCACATTTGCTTATGCACCCGCTTCATCTGCAGCAATTTTGTCGGGAAAGTGGGTATTATGGAATTCCAGTTTAATAGAACAAAGTGTTTTTGCATTGAGGGAGTACTTGAGTAGAGGCACAATGTCCACCAAGATTAGAACTATTTAAAGAAACAGACAGTCTCTTATGTCTCTCTCAAGGCAGCTAGTGGGTTTGAACCACCAGAGCCCTACGCACATGACAAAGGAGAAATAAAGTCGTAGATGTAATTAGGTTTGCTAATCAGCCAATGTGAAATATAAAATTAACCTGAGTTACCCAGATGAGCTCAATATATTCAGGAGGGTCTCTTTAAACGTGGAAGAGGCAGGCTGAAGAGTCAGTGTCAGCATGCTACATTGTGAGGAAAAAATGCAAAGGGCCATGGTGGCATGGAAAATAGGGGCCCCCAGCTGAGGAATCTGAGCAGCCTCGCAAAAATCTAACCCAAACTCACTGCCACGGGGTCTACGGACTCACAGAGACCCTGTAGGGGAGAGTAGAACTGGCCCTGTGAGGAGTTTCAGAGACTGTAACTTTGTATGGGGGTTAGAAAGCACACTAGAAACAGCAGTCAACTGGATTCCTGTCTAGAACCTCAAGAAAGACACATAACTCTGATGAAACCTGGGCTTAGTTCTGTAGGCTCCATCTCAAAATTTCTGAACTCCAGAACTGTAAAATAACAAATTTGCACAAAACCACTACATTTGTGGTAATTTAGTGCAGCAACAAGAAACTAAACATGGTTTCTTCCCAGCTCCAAAATAGAGAGGATAAATGAGACTGTAATCCCACACCATTTTCTTCTCATTTGGAAACGTTCTTTTTTAACATCTATTCTTCATAAAAATAATAGCAAAAGCAAAACAGTTACTCTACAATGTACTCTCAGATCTGAAATTTTCAAACTAAATAAAATGCCAAGCCCTTTAGTTTAACCCTCCTCCACGTTACAAAGTCTGTATGAAGGCATTCAGGCAGTCAACAGCATACACAGAAATCCTCAAGATCAGAGAGATGCAAACTACAACAATGAGCTACCATGTCACCCCAGCATTAATGGCAAAGTTCAGAAGAAAAAACAATGAAACAGCAAACAAATGCCCGTGAGCTGGGGAGCCTATGTAATTGTGGAACACCATGGATAGCATGTAACATGGCAGCACCATTGTTAATAGCGATATGGTGCTACCTTAAAAAGTGGAAAGTAGAAAGTCCGAGTAGCGGACCAGAGCTTTGCAGGCCCGCCGCCTGCCACTGCCATGCCCGGAGACGCTGGAAAGGGGACACACAGACCAGAGACTTACAGGCCTGCAAGCAAGTGCCTAGCTGAAGGGACCTCGGGTACGCGCTGCGAGGGTCAGGGATCTTTGCTACTTGGTCCACTCCCAGCCCACGCAGCAGGTGGAACAGTGGAGAATACATCCCTGGCCCAGAGGGAATCCTTCCCCAAATCTAGCCTAGATCCAGAATACCAGGGACCAGCTACCCAGTTCTGGGAGCTCCCCCAGCTCACACTGGTCACATCACTTTAGACCCCAAAATACCACCACCTGCCCCTTGGTCCCCTACAGCCCCACCACTGTACCGGAGCTATCCACCAGCCAAACTGAGTTCCCCACAGCTGTCCCAACCGGTGCTCACCACTTCTCATTCCTGTTGATCACTGAGTCACCGAGGCACCTGCCTACACAGCAGCCTGACATACCTCCATAGTAGACCACAGGCAGCCCTTGAAAACACCGTTACCAGTCACACAGTAAAAGAATTCAGGGCCTCTTGGTCTCCCATAAATATGGCATCCAGCTCTTTGAAATCATCACATATACAACATACCACATCACTCTCAACAAGAAAACAAGAAACGACAACAGCAGAGCTAACAACGCTCATAGAAGAATCTGACGTGGATCTGTCGTAAAAAGAAATTTTCAGAAGGCTGCTTGGAGTAATACAGGAGATAAGGGAAGCTACACAGACTAAGGATGCAATGATAGAGGGGATGAAATCCACAACAGAGAGAATGAAGTCCATGATAGAGGGAATGAAGTCTATGTACCAAAGGGAAATACAGGAGCTAACAGATGAAGTAGCAGAAGCTGCACACAAGATCACAGATCTCACCGACTAGAGGAGGCTGAAAACTATATCAGTGATCTCAAAGACAATTAGGCAGACCTCAGCAAACAAGAAAGACAATCAAACAAGATAATAAAAGAGACGGAAGAAAACCTGAGATCAATAACTAATGCTATGAATAGGAACAACATCCGAATTATTGGCCTACCAGAACAAGACACAGCAAAGACATCAGCAGCTAAACAAACAAGGGAATTTCTGGAAGAAAAAGTCCCCACCCTAATGAATGAGAATCAGTCACTCATAGAGGAAGCAGAGAGGACACAAGGTACACTAAACCCCAGAAAGAGCTCACCAAAGCATAAAATAGTTAAACTATCCAACTTCGAGGAAAAAGAGAAAATCCTAAGAGCAGCCAGAGAAAGGAAGACGCTCATATACAAGGGTTCTCAGGTAAGAATATTCTCAGACTTATCAACAGAAATCATGAAGAGGAGGAGAAAGTGGACTAATAACTTCCCAAAGCTGAAAGAAAATGACATCGCACCTAAAATCCTTTACCCTGCCAAATTATCTATTAAGACAGAAGGAGAAATAAGGGTCTTCCGGGACAAGGGAAAACTTAATAAATACGCTGCAAGACACCCAACCCTGAGGAAGATCCTGGCTCACTCACAATGGCCAGAAACCAACATCCACCAAGCACAAACAGGAGAACACCATATATCCCAACTCCAAACAGAAAACAAGAAGCCGATACCAATCGCCAAGATAACAAGACCACAGAAGGAAAAGAAGGCAATAAAGAAGTCCCCCACAAAAACACAGCACAGTGATAAGAAGGGGGACAGGAGAACATGCAAACCAAAAGACACTTGATGTCAGCAATGAATCCACAGATCGTAACAATAACACTAAATGTCAACGGCCTTACTCCTACACTAAAATGAAAAGGCTTGCAGACTGGCTTGGAAAACTGTTGCCTGCAGGAAACACATCTTAAGCTAGCAGACAAAAATAAACTAAGACTAAAAGGCTGGTGGAAGATATACCGGTTAAACGGCAACTAAAACTAAGCAGGCGTTGCAATCCTAATCTCAGACAAAAATGATCTCAAAGTTCAAACCATAAAAAGAGATAAGGAGGGGCAGGTCATAATGCTCAAAGGAACCAGTAAGCATAATAAATATAAACGCCCCAAGTGAGAGACCCGCTTAATCTGTCAAACAATCAGAACATGAAAATAGGTATCACAGATACAAAAATTAGAGTAGGTGACTTTAATACACCGCTTTCAGAGAAAGAAAGATCATTGGGAAGGGCGCTCGGGATAGAGACTATAGAGCTAAACACTACAATTAGGCAACTAGATCTGATAGACATATCTAGAGCTTTCCATCCAAATGGCACATTTTCGAAAATAGACCACACGCTGGGACACATGTCAAGCCTGAGTAAATTCAAAGACATAGAGATTACGCAGACGTCCTTCTCGGATCACTATGCCATAAAGCTGGAGACAATAAAAGAATGACCAGAAAAACAAGGGCAAACAATTGGAACATGAATAATGATCTGCGACATGAGTGGGTACTGACCCAGATTAGAGGGGAGATCAGAAAGTTTCTAGAAGCTAAGGAGAATTAGACTACATCTATCAAAACCTATGGGATACAGCAAAAGCAGTCACCAGAGGTAGCTTGATAGCAATAAGGGCATATATGAAAAAGGAAGAAAATAACAAAATCTACAGCAACTAGAACAGAGTCAACAGAACAATCCCTCCAACAGCAAAAGAAAAGAAATAATAAAATCAGGGCATAGTTGAACCACTGAGAAGACAAAAAGAACAATGCAGAAGATTAATGCAGCAAAAAGTTAGTTCTTTGAAAGGATCAACAAAATCGACAGACCGCTGGCAAACCTAATCAAAGAAAGGAAAGAGCAAACAATAGCCAAGATGAGAAGTCATAGGGATCAGGTAGTAGGCATCTCAGCAGACACATAACAAACAAAAACATATTGTTGAGAACGACGGGGACTGGAGCAGAAATCCAAAGCCCATCTGTAAATAGTGGAACAATCTCCCCACAGAGAGCCCACACGGAAGGGATGAGAGTCACCAGAGTGCAGAAAAGCATTAGTGAAACACACTATAATCCTCTGGTTCCTTGAGGCTTCCTCACCTCCAACTACCATGACCCCAGTGCTATCTCTCAATTCAGGCTAGACTGGAATATGCACACAGGGATAGAATGGATGGGAGCTCACGACACACAGAATCCAGGAACAGGAGTGGGAATAGTGATACCAGAAGAATAGGGAGAAAAGGGGAACCAATCACAATGATCGACACATAACCATACACCCATTTACATGGGAAGAACAACAGAAAACATGGGGAAAGGGAGACAGTAGTTGGTGTGAAAGATGGTTTAACGTCTTTTTATGGGGCTCTAGAGAGTGAATTGCATAAATGGGTCGTAATACGCATGGGAATCTGCATACATGCTCTACAAATGGCTAAAGATGACAAATATAAAGCACCAGACATTGAAAAATTTGCTGCATCAGCAGGATGGTGTCCCCGCTTCATGAATGGGTTTGGCCTACTATGTTTGAGACAAAGAACAAAGATTTCCCTGAAATTGGCACAAAACCTTGAAGAAAGAATTATGTCATTCCAGTCATTTATTATAAAACAAAGAAGGATTTATAATTATGACCTGCAGATATTGGGAATATGGATGAAACTCCCATGACTTTTGATCTTCCAAGCAACAGAACTGTGGCAAGTTTAGGAGAAAAAAATTTTTCTCAAAACAACAGGAAATGAAAAAAACACTTTACAGTTGTTTTATCATGTTTGGCTAATGGAACTAAGCTGCGTCGTCCTGTCATTATTTTTAAAAGAAAGACCTTGCCTAAAAAGCTCAATTTCCCACCAAGAATTACTGTGCGTGCACATTGTTAAAGGCTGGATGGATGAAGACGGAACAAAAAAAATGGCTGGAAGAAATTTGGAACTGACATCCAGGAGCAGCCTTAAAGAAAAAGCCATTGGTACTTGTTTGGGATATGTTCGGAGCCCACCTAAGGATGACCTACAAATAATTGGCAAAATCTAGTAAAGTTACTTTAGCCATTATTCCAGGTGGGCTACATCTATACTGCAGCCTCTGGATGTATCTTTGAATAAGCCTTTTAAAGACCATGTGCGAAGGATGTGGCATGAATGGATGTCATCTGGTCAAGCCCGACTAACAAAAGGAGGAAATCTCATGAAGCCTGACATAGAGTTAATAGCAAAGTGGGTTCGAGATGCATGGGAAGACATTCCAGAAGACATGGTGCGACGTGCCTTCCAGAAGTGTAGTATTAGTAATGCTATGGATGGCAGTGAAGACTGCACTTTGTATGAAAATGACAGCAGTGATGGTGATGACGGCGATCTCAGTGAGGTCAGCGTCTATGATGGCCTCATACCAGCTGACTCTGCATTGGGCTACGGATGATGATGAGGAATCCAGTTTTGAAGGACTTTAACTCTTTATATTTACCTTGGTTGCTGATTGAGCTCAGGGAATAGTACTCTTAAGGTATCATTGTTGATACCTATTATTTTTGTTGAACCTATTTTCCACTGACTGTGCTGGTTTACTAATGTTAAATGACTTGTCCTTTTATTTGTGTTTTTTATTTAAAATAAATATTTAAACATGTTACCCCACTGATGTCTCAATTTTTAGTAATTTTATTTTCATTTGTTTTGATTATTGAAACTCACCAATAGCTTCTGCATTTTCCACCACAGGCTTAGTTTTTCTGGTTTCCCAGGTAATAATTAGGTACCTCGGCTTATACTTGGATCGGCTTATATTTGAGTATATATGGTAGTTCTAAGTCTTGTAAGGAACCACCTAAGGTACAACTATCGCTCTCTCCCCAACAGCAAAGAAGAATGAAGAAAAGCAAAGATACACAGAACGATTAGTTCAACTTCAAACTCCACGCGATGAGACTAAACAAACTAGATGGTGACCAGCTATCTAAACTGTATGCTCTGAAAGGGATCTCATTATAGAGTTCTCAATAGACTGTGATAAACTCTGGAACAAAACTCAAACATGAATTTGTTGAATGGAAACTGAATTTGCTCTGTAAATTTATACCCAAATCAAAATTTAAAGATTTCCCCCACAAATTCAATGAAAGCATTATATGAGAATCAATTATCTATGTTGAATTGACAATTAAGAGTAGTTCATATGTAACTATTTGTAAAATGTCCACCAAGTAATGTTCATTCACTTCACTCAATGAAAGAAAACTTGACCTTTCACTTTAAACCTTTTCTGTTAGTTTTCTTAGCCCTGATGCCACTACTGGGTTAAACACTGTACTGTCAGCCTCAAGGTCAGCAGTCCAAACCCAACAGCTGCTCCATGGAAAACGATGGGGACTTTGTAAAGACTGCAAGCCTCACACACCCAATAGAGCAGTTCTCTATCATACAGAGTCTGTGTCATCATCATTGACTCGTTACCAGCGAATTTGCGGGTTTCGGGGGTTGTTGTTTTGTTTTAATGTTTGGTGACTAGTACATCTGCATCACAGCAAATGACAACACACAACTAAATTTGAGAAAAGGGCACAGAGCACACCATTGGTTTGCTTCTGCCCCGGACAAATCTGCAGGAGGCCACTGTCATCCAGTCAGTTCCCACTCGAAGTGGCCCAGGGTAAGGCAGAACTGCCCCTTAGGATTCCTGAGACTTTGAATTTCGCAGGAGCACGCAGCCTCCTTTCCCTCCTACGCAGAAACTTAGGATTCACAACACTGGCTCTTTGGATAGCTGCTCAATGGGTAACCCATTTTACACCACATGTAATTTACCCTGTTGACCAACACAAAAGAGAAGAGGGCCAAAGTGACGCTAATATTATGAGCATGCTTGGTTAGAGCATTCAGTCTACTGAAATGATTATTTTTCACAAAAATAACTTCGACCATCTACATTTTTGCAGTACTTCTAGGTCAGATAAAAAATATATATAATTTCTCTGGATCTATCTAGCAATTTACAGAAAATACAGGTGATAGAACATTTTAAATAACCCTACAAAGATACAATTAGTAAAATCTACCGAACAAGAACATACAGGAGAAAAATATATAAATAAATTAGAAGACCTGCTTTCTTCAAGGAACAAGCACATCTGAGCAAAAGAGCAAGCGAGTGAGTGATGTGAGTGACTGGGGAGGGAGAGAGACAGAGAGAGAGACAGAGAGAGACAGACAGAGAGAGACAGACAGGAGGCACCAATGATGCACTGAAGAGACACAAAGTCCAGATATCTAAAGATATTGCCAAGTGTAATTATGTTTACTGAGATAATGCTATGTTATTATTTTTGGTTTTTGTTTAGACTATTTTTTAAGAAAAACACACTGAAATATTTATAGATGGAATGATATGCTATCAATACTACCTAGTTTAAAATAATTCAGAGAAGAACTCATGGAGAAATGACTGAAGTATACCTGAAAGATGCTGATAATGTTGTAACTTTATCATAGGTACAAGGACTCAATGTACTATTACTTCTATTATGTGATATTTCAAAAGTTTTCACAATGAAACTTTCAAAAAAACTTTTGTTAGAAAAATCATTTCTGAATAAATAGGAAACAGGCTATTTTCACTAATAAGCCTTCAGAATTTAATCGCAATGCTTTTTCAAATAGAAAAGCTGTGGTTCATAGTACATACCATTACAATCAGTGAGGTATAATTATAATAAAAATAACACTACTTTAAAATCCAACAAAGCCCCAAAAGGCCAAGATAGAGCAGTTCCACTAAGAACTAAAATAATTTCTCTTCTTAAATACTATACATCTACAACGGGGCTTCAAAGCTGGTGGGGGGAAATCTATTATCGTTTAATTCCGTATTTCCATAGATTTTTTGAAGACCTTCATGTGTATTTGTCTCTGAAGTTCGTGTGAGGTAGGGCGCAGGTATTACATCCAATTTTCAAATTAAAAGTTAAAGGTATGAAACTTTAGATTGCCTGACTATGGAAGGAATTACAGAGCTGAGAAGCCTAGTCTTGACAGGGAAGTGTGGTGGGGTCGTGGTTACGCATATTGGGCTGCTAACTGCGAGGTCAGCAGGGGGAACCGCTAGCTCTCTTTGGGAGTGAGTTACCTACAAAATTAGTGCTGGCAGCTCCTGTAAGCGGTGTACTATGCAGGCCACTGCAGCGTTTCAACAGCATTCAGCATTGTCACCAAGCCAAATCTGACTCAAGAGTAATCCTCTGGCAGACAGGGTAGAACTGCCCACATAAGTCTATGAGAGTAGAAAACCTCATCTTGCACCCACGGAATGTCTGTTGCTTCAAACCACAATCCACTACCCCACCAGGGCTCCTTCCACTGAGTGTACAGAGATGAATACAGTATTGTGTGAGTCTGGGTACTTCAGAGAAACAAATCCACAGAAACTCATGTGTAAGATAGACTTTTATATAAAGGTTAAACCCAGTGCTGCCCAAGCCCACAAGTACAACATTAATTCATGTCTGACACCAATACACAAAGTGTTCCTCCATCTCACAAAACACATGCAATGACGCCGACTGCAGGAGGAAAACCAAATCATTGAACGTGTAAGCATCTCAGCACTGGCAGGGGTCTCCACATGGTTGCTCCAGCACCCAGGGCTGCATCGGGGTTGGTCCATGTGGCTTCTCCTCAGAATGTCTTGTAGGATGTGAGCCTTGCCAGCTGAAGCAGGGAACTGGCTAAGGTAGCTGCACCCTGGTCTGACCATCAGAAAGCAATAGACCTGAGAACTAGAAAGGGAGGCTCACTGAGCCATTTATCCCTCTGCCCTTCAATTGACCCCATGTGTGTTTATTGGCCAGGTTGGCACAATAAACATTAACTATATCAGGTATGTTCTCTGCATTCCTTAAAACTTGCTCTCTAATTAAGAATAAACAATGACAACCAAATCTGAAGATGACAACCCAATTCAAATTTAGTGAAGGGTTCTCTTGTTACACATGCCAAGGGCTGTCAACCTCACTTAATTAATGTAACAAATTGAAACAGTCAATGGGAAAAGTGGAGTGCTGAGGCCCAGCAAAGCAGACTCAATAAAGATGTTAACTTACTCCATAACATTATTGCTTTACTGGAAATGAAATTTCACCATTAAATATGGCTCCTTTATCCATGGCTCTGTCACTCCCCAATGTTCTGTAACTCTCAGTAATGACTGGGTCGGGCTATGCAAATAAGGTGTGTGCAACATTCATAGAGGAGATTGGTCAGCTTGGGCTGCCCTTCCTCTCTAGATAAGAAAGGCATCTCCGAAGGAGAAACAGAGGAAAACCCCAGGAATATCAAGGAAGAGGCACTGACAGCAGAAAACATTCAAGATCTCTGCCTGATATAGTGAAATCCAAGACCAGAGACCAAGGTGTGGACACGAAGGGCCACAGCAAGCCACTTTGAGGCACAGCAAAGGGCTGCTGTGTCTCTAAGATCTGACACTGAAATGGTGAGGCAGCATAGCAAGTGGCAGAAGCCAAGGGACCACGTGGCTAGAGACTGAGGACAAAAGAACCAGAGCTGAGCTGAGCTGACTGAGGAGAGGCACTGCTATGGACGAAATACTGTATCCTTACTCTCTTATGAGCCTGGCTTTGGTAAAAAATCTTTTTAACTTCCCAAATAAACCCTCATCATGAGTACTGTCTGGGAGCTCCGTGTGGCCATTGCAAGAGACTGTAGAACCTGACAGCGAAGGAGAGTGCCAAGGTGGAATGGCTGCTGTCCAAAGAGGGTAAAGAAAGATGGAGGGCGGAAGACAGTGACCTCACAACATAGGTTTTGGGGTTAGGAGGAACTGGATTCTCCTCCCTCCTAAAACCAGACATGGGTCCCACACCATTTCCTCAAGAACTGATTATATTAATTAGGATTAACCTAAAAGTGATTTTTTAAGTAGTTTGGCAGTGATGCTTTGCCTAGTAAATAAATCTCAAACATGATCAGAGTGTTCAAAATAGGTTTCCTGAACATGAAAAGTCTGTAAAGAAATGGAATAAAGTTCTACAACAACAACAACAAAAATAATAATGTAACTTAAATTGAAACAGTCAATGGGAAAAGAGGAGTGTTGAGGCCCAGCATAGCACCTCAATAAATGTTTCCTGGGTGTCTACATGAGTTCAAATCCCCAGGTCTTTCCTTCAGTGCCTGGGTGAAAGGTACTATACAGAGTCTCCACACGCTTGTCTGCTGCTTACAACGCCGCCAGCTAGTCCTCAACAGCAAGATCTGAGGAACAGGTGGGTAGAAGGGCGGGGAGAAAGGAGAGGCCAAAATCATGGAAGGATCACAAACTAATACAAAGGCCCAAGACAAAGCTAAGCCAGGAAGCTGATCAAGGAGAAGACCGGGTGAAAACTTAAAATGTTCATGAGCGACATAAGAGGCCTGACTGAATGGAGAGAGGCTCCATGTTGCTTGATGGCTATCTCTCAGAACCTGAAAAACATCCATTCTTCTTAAATCAATCTATAACTTGAGTGCAATTCCAACTAACTCCCAATAGAATTTTCCTGGAACTAACCAAAACGATTGAATGAAACTAGGCAAACATAAAAGCAACAAGGGAGAGAAGAGTTCTAAGAAGAACCACCTCAATCCAGACTGGCCAATCTCTCCCTTGATGAGCTGTGTGTTGCACATCCTGATCAGTATTTTCTTTGTTAGAATTGACACAATGACCCCTAACAACAAAACCAACGACAGTTGATCTGTCACATGACATTGTCACTTACATGATGGCAGTGCCCAAATTCATATTGCCATATTTGACCCACCACCACTTGCTCTATGCAAGCTATACATGGACAGCAAATTAATGACCAAAATGTCCCTCTGAATAGCTAATGTGTATTTCAAACATAACAGGCTAAGAACCATTTTTCTCCACTGTTCCCCATCCAACAAATGGTACCATTACCCCCTAAAAGACAAAACAGACACATTTCTTCCAAATGTGACCGATTTAAATTTTCTTTCCATAAAAAGAAGAGACAAATTGCTCCATAAAAAGGGTCATGGTCAACAACATCAGTGTAAATTGTGAGCACCGGCTTTGCAGGGGCCATGACACAGTGCAGTGGTTAAGCACGGGCTGTGGCCTACACTTTGAAACCACCCGCCACTCTGCAGGAAAAAGATGGGCTCTCTACTCGCTAACGAGTTTCCGTTTCAGAAATTCAGAGGGGCAGTTAACCCTGTCTTGTAGCGTCACTATGAGTCAGGCTCAACTTGATGGGGATGAGTTTGGAGGACCACTCCCCAAAGAGCTATCTATCTTGGAAGAAGTATAGTCAGAATTTTCCACAGAAGTTCATGTACTTCAGACATGTTATCGGGAGGGACCAGTCCCTAGAAGAGGGCAGACATCATGTGTGCTAAAGGACAAAGGCAGTTAAAGGGGAAAGATCCTCAACGAGATAGATGGATTGACACTATGGCTACAATGGGCTCAAACATACAAATGATGAGACTGACGGAGTTTGCGCAGTCGCTGGGATTGCTAGGGATTATGTCACTGGACCCTCCTGGGGAAGGGAGGGGCAGGTCCCAACCTATCAATGGGGTCACAGGCTCTCTGTATAAGAATGAGAGACACTGGGAACTCTATCTCTGCCCTGTCTCCTTCACGCTTACTGGGACACTGCGTGCGTCCAGAGGTGCCTCATGGGGCCCGCCTGACCCTGAGGTCTGTAGGCAGCCTGCCCTGTTTCCATCCATCTTGGAGCCACTTGATGCTGCCCTCATCTGCCTGTCACGCTCCTGCATCACACTTCCCTTTCCTGCATATTCGGCTGCAGCTATGGGGGTCTGAAGAGGCCCCGGCTAGTACCTATCTGACTTAGGGGCTGAGTTAGACTACAGGTAATTACTTCTTCATATAAAGCTATTTCTTATACAGATGTGAGCGTCACTGGATTTGTTTTTCTAGACAGCCCAGCCTAACAGTCACGGTGTGTCGTAACTGACTCAACAGCACCTAACAACAGTAGAAGCATGCACGCGACAATGCCACAAATTGCCATGAGGAAATCCTAGCAAAACTCTCACACAGGTACACTTGTCTCGTGACAAAGGAGTATTTCCTGCAGCAAATTTTATAACACTGCAAAGACAGCAATGTTTTACTTACATATCATACCTGTATATCTATGTATAACCATATGCACACCTATTAGGTTTTTAAAAAGACAGATGTAATATTTGTTCATTCTTGGCAATAAGTCCCTAGGTGTTCTCTACTGTGCCTTTTTTTATTTCTTTTAAAGGATACAAGCTATGGCATCCTCGGTTTTATATATGTAAAAATAATTCCAAGTAATGAAATGTAGGAGAAAATATTCAGTGAATTGGCTGGCTTTATCACTTTGTATCAGCCACCAAGTCTACTCAAACAGCGAAAAGCAGTTAGCATCCAGTTTGCTTTGTGACACTCGGCGGTTTCTACACTGATGATTATATATTAAGCTCTTTGTGTTGCTACTAAAAGAATTACCAGATTTTGTAGAAATTATGTCCATAGACAATGCTGTGGAAATAATTTAATTTCACAACAATGTTTGTAAGTAAAATAATTGCTTTCAAACTATTTTATAAAGACATCAGTGGAAAACTTTCTATTGCACTTTGCCCTGAAACATTATGTATGTCAAGTTCAAATTTTATGGGAAATAACAGAACAATCATGACTCTCGGAAGAGTATTGGGTTCACATTCTTACTCTGCATGACAGTAACTAAGTAATCTTGAAATACAAAGTTATTCCAGTAGTCTGTAATTACTAAACAAACTGTACCAATTATACTAACCTATAAATCCACTGTCATTGAGTCAATTATAACTCATAGAGATCCTATAAGATGGGGTAGAACTGACCCTATGATTTCCCAGATGGTTACTCTTAATGGGAGTAAAAAGCCTCCTCTTCCTCCTCTGGAGTAGCCAGTAGTTTCAAACATGTTTCGCACAACCTACTACACCCTCAGGGTTCCTACCACTTTCCTAAGCAAGGAGAAAGCAGGAATGTATATGAAAGCAGTCCAGAGGTCGTGAAATAAATCAAACCAAAGTCACTCCAGTCCAGCAGAGTGTGACTCATCCCCAAACTACGGTAAGTCCAAGAGTACCAAAGACAGGTAAACACAAAACTACCAATGTACTAGACATCTTCAGGGATGAGTGAGATAGGTGCAAAAATGGCATAAAAGTCAGAGACGGTCCTTGGGGAATGGGGGGAGGGAGTTTCACAGAGTAACATCGCCAAATGGTGTATCCTTCCACTCGCATCACATTAATGAAGTCATCTTTAAAAGTAACATTTATTCCTGTATTCTGTATTTACTTAAAGGAACCCTGGCGGTGTAGAGGTTGGGCGTGATCCGCATGGACGGCAGTTGGAAACCAGCAGCAGCTCTGCAGGGGAAAGACTGGGCTTTCTGCTCCCACAGACGGTCTCAGAAACCCCCCGGAGTCGCCATGGTCAGCACTGACACAGGGCAGTGAGCATGGTCTGGTATTTACTTGGTGAAGAGCAAGGGCACAGGAGGTGCAAGGGTTCAAAGAAGAGTGTGTAAGAGACACATTGAAGGCGTTCTAAGAAATGCAGAGCTGCTAGCCCATAAAAAGACAAGCAGGGAGTCATAGGACGGACAGTTCGGAAATTAGTCCTTAACAATACAGCACAATTTATCTTGCTCACTTCCCTGGACACTGATCACATTCTACCTTCTAGAAAAGTTATTTAAATCCGACCTCCACTAGGAGGGCTTGAGCCACTAGGACACAGAGACAGTGTCTGCTGCACCCTTGTAGCCTACACAGCATTTATCAAAGTGACTGTGCTCAAGGGACATCTCCTTGGGAACTAGGTTTTAAAAACAACTATAGGAGCACAAAGACAAATAAGATATCATCCTTGTCCTTGGCTTAACCTCTCAGTTTCAGTTCTCCCACCTGAGAGATGAAGGGGTTGAACCAAGTGATGGATGAAGGTCTTTTCCAACTCTGACATTCTGAGTCTTAAACTCAAAGCAGGAACATAGGTATCAGACAGCAAAAATAAACTGTGACTGATGGAGGAAAGAGTGAATTAAATGAGGAAGAACAGAGAAAAAGGTCAGAGAAGGAAGGCAATAATAAGGAGGTGGTCAAAGAGTTATCTGAAAAAAAGGAAGGTGCTGCCGGAATACATATCCCGTAAACATTACAGCACCCTCGTAGGGGATACTGATGAACTGCGAGGCTTAAAAGCTACCACGAAAGGAGATTCCAAGGAGAATCAGAAATGGCTTATATGTCTTCAACCCATTGGGAAAATCTGCCATCTAGTGGCTTAAAACTTCTTAAAGCCTAGAAAAGGGGTTTAAAATAAGGGGAAACTCTCCTAGTTATAAATTCCCTAAAATACAATGTAAGAATTAAGAGATGTAGGAAAATTTGTCAAGCTTAATATCCCTTGCTTTGTAACTTCCAAATAGTCTGGACTAACACTCAGATAGTGACTGCATGATACAGAACAGGATCAACACATACTGGTAAATAGTATAGATCTTGTTAGTCATTTGTTTTCATTCACAACTACTCAATTCTGCTGTTGTAGCACGCACACGTGCACACACACACACACAAATCCATAGATCATATGCAAAAAAGCTAATGTAGTTATGTTCTATTTTATAAATTTGATATTTGTATATTTTCATGTGTTATAAAATGTATTCTTCTTTTGATTCTTTTCAACCATTTAAAAATTTTAAGTCACTCCTACCTATAGTTCACGTAGCCCTGCTGTAGGAAACGCACTTACTGGACATGGAAAACAGTGGTAAACCAGAGCTGAGTACTTAAAAGCTTCGCCACCTGAAGACTCTCTTCATTTCTCTGCTTGAGATTCTCCAATACTGGTTATTATACCATTTCGGAGAACTGTGATGACTGAGACTCACTGCCATCAAATTGATGCCAACTCAGAAATGACTCTGTGGGACAGAAATAGGACTGTCTCTTACAGGTTTCTGAGGCTGTAAATCTTTACAGGAATAGAAAGACTCATCTTTCTCCCACGGAGCAACTTGGGGTTTCAAATTACTGACCTTGATGTTAGCAACTCAACCCATTACACCACCAGGCCTCCTAGCAATCTCCAAGTAATCTCCACAGAGGCTCATCTACAAAATTAGTTTATTTTCACTATTATAATTTTAACTTCATATAAGTCAATTCAGAATTAATTAAAGTGTATCTAAAACTTACAAGGCCCTGTCCTTGTAAGTTATGTAAGACATACTATATAAATAAACCAAGATCTGACTGTCTTTGTGGAGTTTACAGTTTTATGGATGGGTTAACTTGACTTTAATATCACCTAAGGAGAGTTAGAAAAAGCCTGTTTCTGAACTTCCATTCATACAGTTCCATCTGAACTATTAAACTCGGGTGTCTCCAAAGTCACGCTCTCATTCTTTGATTCAAAACTATTTGAGTACCTGTTGTGGGCATCAGGCTCCACTTTAAATGTGGGAAACAGAACTGCTTTGGACACAGATAAGGCCCCGTCCTCATGAATTTGGTGGTACACTGGGTTACAAAGAGGGCTTCTAACTGAAAGATCAACAGCTCAAATCCACCAGCTACTCCTTGGGAGAAAAAACGAGGTCGTGCTTCTGCAAAAACTTACAGGCCTGGAACCCAGCGGGCAGTGTGACTTTGTCCTCCAGAGTGGCTATGAATAGGTCGCTAGGGTCAGAACACACTCGATAATAGTGAGTGTGCTAGTATCCCTTTGTCCTTGTTGTGCTTCACCAAAGCCAAGAACTAAATCAAAATTTACCACCATATGGCATCCTAAGGCAGTGGTTCTCAACCTTCCTAATGCCGTGACCTTTTACAATTCCTCATGTTGTAGGGACCCCCCCAACCAAAAATTATTGTAAATACTACTGTATAACTATAAGTTTGCCACTGTTATGAATGGGGTGATCCCTGTGAAAGGGTCGTTTGACCTCCCCCAAGGGGTTGCGACCCACAGGTTGAGAACTGTCTTAAGGTATCTGCCTCACAGATAAATTGATACTATTAAATAAAATTAAGCCATTCGTTATTAACAGCATGAAGATTACAAGTCTAAATGGTCAGCCCAACCAAACATATAACAGACAGATTTTCTAAAAGAAAAGAACATTTTTGGCTGAAGTAAAAACAAGTAAGAAATCACAAAGGTCTTGGAGAACAAAGGAATTGCAGACCACTTCATTGTGCTCGTGCACAATGAGAAAGAACCCGTGCCCAGAATAAGAGGCAATCGTTGCTACAGAACAAGAGAATTCATAGTTTAAGATCTGGAAAGGTGTGTGTGTCAGGGCTGTATTCTGCACCAAACGTACTCAATCTGTAAACTGAGCAGATAATCCGAGAAGCTGGGCTCCATGAAGAGGAACGTGGCCGCGGGCTCGGAGAAAGACTCGGGAACAACTGAGGACACGCGGACGGCACAGCCTTGCTTGCTGGACGTGCAGAGGACTGGAAGCAGTGAGCCTCCCAGCAAAGACTAAAGCCTCCATTCCGGATTAAGACGCAATATAAAGAGAACAAAAGGCCTCGCAAGCACGCCAATAAACAATATCACAATAAAAAAGTTGAAGTTATCAAGGATTTCCTTTTACTTGGGCCCACGATCAATGTCCACGGCAGCGGTGGGCAGGAAGGCACACAATGTACCACACAGGGCAACTTCGTGGGTAAAGGAAGACCAGAGCTCTGTTCTCAGTGGCCTCTTCGGTACAGGACAGCTGGTCCCACCACTGTCGCCCTTTCGGAAGTGCAGCCCACTGAGGGAGGGTCTGTCCCCAGTGTGTCCAGATTCACTGCTGAATAAGCCTGCTCTGTTGGCCCCTCCTACTGCTTGTTCAGTCTCTGCGTTATCGCCAGGCCACTGTGGAAAAGGGGTAACCGTACCCTAGCATCTTGAGAAGAAACAATACTCACTAAGATATTAAATCCTACAGGGAAAAAAAATCCTACAGGAAAAAATGTTAACATTAAAAAAATTAAGTATAGGAAAGCTGGACAACAGGTAATGAAGACCAAAAGAGAGCTGATGCTTTGAACTATGGTGTTGGTAAAGAATATTGCATTACAACGGATTGACACACACACACAAAAGGACCAAATCTGTCTGGGAAGACATACAGACAGAATACGCCTTCGAAGAGAAGACAGCGAAACGTCATCTCGCAAAATGTGTCTCTGTCATCAGGAGCGAGCAGTCCCTGGAGGAGGACACTATTGGTAGACGGGCAGCGACAAAGAGGACGGTCCTCCCTGAGAGGGGCTGACACAGAGATTGTGAGTACGGCCCAGGATCGAGCAGGGCTGCACTCTGTTGCACTTCGCTCACACAGAGCACTGGACCTTATCTGAAGCAGCAGTCAGCAAGCTACAGCCCCATATCAAATTCACTCCACCATCTGTTTCGGTAAGTCTCACGGGAACACAGCCTCTGTCAGTCATCTCAGTATCGTCTATGGCTCCTCTCATGCTACAAAGGAAAAAAGGAATCGTAGCCACAGAGACTGTATGGCCCATAAAACCGAAAGTATTTACCCTGTGAAAATACTTGCCAACCGTAAGCAAAGAAAACACAAAGTGGAGAAGGGTGATAGGAGGCTTGAAAGTACCCTGATGGGCCAGTGGTTGAAACACTCCGCTGCTAACCAATAGGTTAGCAGTTCGCATTACCCAACAGTTAGTTCCAGAGGAGATTCGTGTGGCAGTCTGCATCTGTAAGGACCTGCAGTCTCGGTCACCCTAGTGGGCAGTTCTCTATCCTACAGGTCACTATGAATTGGAACTGATTCACCCGCAAAGGGTTTGGTTTTCGGTTTTCTAAGAGACTAATGGAATTCTGGTGGCATTGTAGGTCATGAGTTGAGCTACTAACCACAAGGTCAGCAGTTTGAAACCACGAGCCACTCTGAGGGAGAAAAGCAGATGAGACACATTGAGGTAAAAAAAAAATCAACATGACTTGAAGATTTATAAGAATGAATTAGAGAATTCCACAAAATGAATCTCTTGTTTTACTGGTGGAAATGCTATATATCGAGGTGACTACAAGTGATGAAGCAGGTTTAGAGGTGAAGGTGCTGAGTATGATCTTAATATAATGGATGTGAGGGACTTGTGAACCCGCTAAGAAAACTGTCCTGGTGAATGGGTAGCTCTGAAGCCCAGAAGTGATTTCCAGGATACAGATGTGGGAAACATCACATACACATTTAAGAGGTTAAAAGCCATGACTTTGAGTAAGGTCACCCATAGTAAAATATATGAGGAGGCTTCAAACAGTTCATGGAAAATTCCACTACCTTTTCACTCGTTTTTTTCTACAAACTTTTGGAAGCCCCCTTAGATAACTGTTATTACAAAACAAAACAACAACCAAAGGAATGTGCTAAAAACATTTAAGGACGGCACTCCTACCCTCTCCTGTAGGGTCTCAATGAGTCGGCATCAGCTTGGTGGAAGGGAGCGCTGAGCGCACAGTGACGGAAAGGCGTGCATGCGAGTGAAATGCGTCCCAAACTGTACACATGACTGTAGCACCGCTGTCATGTGAGAGTTATTCACAACCTATTTTCTTTACTCATTTGACTAAAGTCAACATGATTTTCTTCCAATTTAGCCATGTCAGAATCCCTACTCTGTGACACTTTTAACACAGATTAAAATGTTTTTAAAAGCCCGTCCATGTACTACCTGAAAGCCTCATGTCTGCACGGGGACAGGCAAAGGAAGAAAGCAATTTGGGGACATCAGGACAAAGATGAGGGCTGCTCACTGGGATGCCCGGCTTGGGAAGCGCAGATGATCTTGAGTACGCAGGATCTCAGAGACTGCGCGCATGCCTTCCGCACCTGCCCCAGGCAAACTGGGAGGAGGGGCAGTCAGCAGGATTACATATGCGCCACTTCTTCAAGTACCGTATGTATATACTCGAGTGCACGCCAACCTAAATATCAGCCAAGGCACCTAATTTTACCACAGAACCGCATTAAAAATATGCTGGAAAACGCGGTTATACACATTATGTATTTATACCTATATTCTTTGTCTATTAAAAAATAAGAGAATAAGTGCCCATGTCCATTGGAAGTTCCTAGTGAATAACTGCGTATGTCCATCAGAAGTTCCAGCAATTAGAACGTCAGTATACACATCCAATGAGCACAGTTATGGATTTCCTTACATAGTCTCTCCTAAAATTATTGGGCACAACTTACAGATAATCGGTGGATGGACCATCCACATAATCGACTTGCGAGGATTTGGTACATTTAGGATCCATTCAGCAGGGGACCTTTACTGGGACTGAAGCCAATAGTAGCTGACCTTTACCAAGATTGATAGAATCCTCCTTTACTGAAAACACCTGAGGTCAGACTGAAATGAGAACAGGGTCCAGCTACTGGAGGGTCTCCTTTAGCAAGGCCTGCCTGCTCCCACACTGACCTTGTCTGAAGCTGTCCTGCTTGCTGCAGGGGACGACACACTCTGTGCTTTGGGGAGCCTTCCCAGATCTTCCCTTTCTCTGAGCTGCATCCGCAGCAGCGACCCCAATTGTACCCTGTTCTTCTGCACTGTTATCCCAATACACCACAGACCCTCGAGTACAGACTGGGAGTTGTGTGTAGGCCATTGGAGCATATTATTGAACCAGCAGGGAAATAAGGAGTACAGTAATAGAGAAGTGGGAAGGAGGACGTGAGTGACGAGGACATAGAAGACCCCTACAGCTCATAAGAGCCAATCAGATGCTCATTCTTGCTCCAGGAGGATTCTTTTCAGCTAGTGCAGGTGATGCCACACTGCTGTGAGCCACTGAGATGATCCAGCTCACAGGGACCATATGGGATGGAGCAGCACTGCCGCGCGGGGTTTGCTACACTGCAGTCTTACAGGGACCGACCATCAGGTGTTTGCTCCCCTGAGGAGCAGCTGGCAGGCTCAATAGCCAACTTTCAGTGAACAGCTTTCCGTGAGCAGCCGAGAGCTTAGACACTGTGCCAACAGGACTCCTTGTAGGCTCCCTGCAGTCAATGTGCAGCCCCTACTTCAGATGAATGTCAAGAAACATTCCAGTTCTGTAACACTCCTTTTTCTGTCCGCACCTAACAACTTTCAGATTACAATTGGGGTTCCCATGTAGGTCTGCCAAGACCAATTCTGGATTGCATATTTATAGTTTCCAAAATAAAATATTAAATTAGTTTACTGTTTTTTAAATGAATTTCTTTTTCAACATCAGTCTTTAGGTTTGGTTAGCTTCTGACAAATTCTGTTGTCTAGGTCTACAAAGCCAGATCATGGACTAAGACAAAGACCACCTTGCTAAAGAAAGGCTTGGTTGTGGGAAATGATGCTGCCAGGTAAGTGTTGAGCTGCTAACCACAAGGTCAGCAGTTCAAACTTACCAGTGGCTGGGGGGTGGGGGGCGGAGATGAGGCTTTCCGCTCCCATAAATATTGACACTATACAAGGTCACTATGCGTCAAAGGCTGGCCAAGTGAGCCTTCCTTGGACATTTGAGCTTCCAAAAGACATGGCGCGCCACTCCAGAGCGCATTACGACACTGACGGTTACTCGCTGAGTACTCGTCATCTGAGTATCAAATCTTTACAGCATGAACGAAAGTCGGCCTCGTTTTGTTTTCCCTGTTGCCAGGAAATGCCTAAGCAGACATATGTACTTGGCTTGCACTCATCCACTCACCCACCTCAGGGTGTCCACTTCCCAGTACTCTAAGCCAGTAACTCTAGGCAGCTACGACCAATGAAAGAGAAATGCTAGGCAACACCGAAAGCAACTTCATTATCCTATTCCTTTTAATTAATCACACAGAGCCTTCATAAAAGATTCTGAAAGAGGGAGGGGGCATATAGCATACAGACAGCATAATCACCTACAGAAACTTTAATGGGTCTTTGAGAGTATGACCCAAGTATGCTTTTTTTTTTCAACCTCAACAGGTGATTCTGTTATCCATAGCTAGCAAAAATAATTCATTCAATAAAAAGACTAATGAATATATTACTTTAGACTCTTAGATGTCCCTGCAAAGCTTTAAGGTCATGTTCTTACCAGATTTTCATAAAAATAAAATACTTATTTTTAAAAATCATTTTACTAGGGCTCATACAACTCTTATCACAATCCAAACATACATCAATTGTGTAGAATACATTTGTACATTCATTGCCCTCATCATTCTCAAAACATTTGCTCTCCACTTAAGTCCTTGGCATCAGTTCCTCATATTTCTCTCTCCCTCCCTCCCGGTCCCCCCCATGAACCCTTGATCATTTATAAGTTATTATTTTGTCATATCTAACACTGTCTCCCTTCACCCACTTTTCTGTTGTCCATCCCCCAAGGAAGAGGTTGAATGTAGATCCTTGTAATTGGTTCCTCCTTTCCCCACCCTCCCTCCATTCTCCTGGTATCACCACTCTCACCACTGGTCCTGAAGGGATCATCCACCCTGGATTCCCTGTGTTTCCAGTTCCTATCTGTACCAGTGTACATCCTCTGGTCTAGCAGCCAGATTTGTAAGGTAGAATTAGGATCATGACAGTGGGGGATGGGGTTGGGAGAGGAAGCATTTAGGAACTAGAGGAAAGTTGTATGTTTTATCATTACTACACTTCACCCTGACTGACTCATCTCCTCCCCATGACCCTTCCCTAAGAGGCTGTCCAATTGCCTACAGATGGGCTTTGGGTTTTCACTCCCCTCTCCCCCTCATTCACAATGTTCTGATGATGCCTGACATCTGATCCCTTCGACACCTCGTGATTGCACAGGCTTTGTTGCTTCTGAGCTAGATGGCCGCTTGTTTACCTTCAAGCCTTTAAGACCCAGACGCTTTATCTTTTGATAGTTGGGCACCATCAGCTTTCTTCATCACATTTGCTTATGCACCCATTTGTCTTCAGCGATCGTGTTGGGAAGGTGAGCATCATGAAATGCCAGTTTAATAGAACAGAGTATTCTTGCATTGAGGGAGTACTTTAGTGGAGACCCAATGTCCATCTGCTACCTTAATACTAAATCTATACATATATGCACATAAATCTATTTCCCCATCCTCATATATTAATATGCCTTTATCTAGACCTCTATAAATGCCCTTTGCCTCCTAGCTCTTTCCTCTATGTCCTTTGACTTTCCTCTTGTCCCACTATCATGTTCAGTGTTCATTTGGGTTTCAGTAATTCCTCACAGTTACATTACCCTTGGCCAGGCCCTACCAGGCCTCCTACACCCTCCTCACCACCGATTTGGATCATGTGTTATTCTGTTGTCCCTGGGTTTAACACTACTTCCTTTCCCTCCACCTCCCCATCTCCCACTTCCCCCTGAGACTGTTGGTACCATTGTTTTCTCCTCCAGATTGTTCATCCTGCCTATCTTATTTAGACAGACCTGTAGAGATAATAACATGCATAAAAACAAAACAGAGCAAAACCAAGCAACAAAATAAAACAAAACATCACCACCAACAAGCCAATGACAAAAAAGAAAAACCACCACAACAAGAAAAGCTTGTAGTTAAAAGTTCAAGTACTGTTTGTGGCCCTTTAGGAGTGTTTTCCAGTCGAGTCTTATGGGGCACCAAGCCCTGGCCCCAAAGTCTATTTTTGGTATTCCCTGGGGACTTCGTTGCTCTGTTCCCTTTACTATTCTGTTGCACGCCCTTACTGGCTTGCCTCGGTGTGGTGGGATCAGATAGGGCGGAATTCCCACACTGTGTCTCTGGTGTTGTCCCCTGTAGGGCTATGGGTCAGTGAGGAATGTCATTTCATAGTGGGACCGGACATATGGTCTTCTCTGGATTGGCTGCTCTGAATGGGAATATTGTCCTCAAGGGTTGGTGGGTCAGGATGTGCTCCATTCTCTCTTCCTTCCCCTTCATTTGCTCCTGTGTGCTTTGATCAGACATGTCCCTCTCCCAGAGCTGCAGATGCAGTGCTGTCCGCTAAAATGAATTCTTCTGGGGGAAGGGTCAAGTGTCCATGTAGTTGGGATTGGGGCCAGCCACTCAGGTCTCTCCATTGGTTCCCTACAACTAAAATACTTACTAAGAGCAATTAACTTTCCAGTTACCTGCAGACTATAAATAGCTTTAAACCTTTTAAGTCTTTTTTTTTACTTAGACGACTTCTCAACTTATGAAAATTTAACTCTAACAGTTGAAATATAAATCAATATATAAGAAGTTATACTTTGGTCCTATTTTGTTTTAATAATGCTTTTATTTTCATCAAAAACAATAGCATTTTATTAAGAGCCCAACATTTTGCATTAATGAAGTGGGGAAATTTCTTTTAAGTCCACTGAACCGACTCCCGCTATGTAAATACTACTAGTGATATTTAGGAAGGGAGGAGAGATACAAGTATCCGTCCCCATAATAGCAACACTGAAAGACAACGTGAAAATTGAGGTCCACTGTCTTGTGATTCAGTACATATCCTGTTACCTCAAAAATACATTTGTAAACTTGCTATTTATGAACCAAACATAATTATTAGTCTTTTAAAAAATAAACTAGTCTTATCCCCTTACAAGCGGGTCACAAGGAAGAGATGAGCCAGTCAGGGTGCAGTACAGCACTGATGAAACAAACAACTTTCCTCTGGTTCTTTAATGCTGTTCTTCCCCACCCCTCCCACTCTCATGACCTCAATTCCACTTTACAAATCTGACTACACCAGAACATGTACACTGCTACAGATAAAATCCCACAACTCAGGGAATTCAGGACATAAAAACTCCTCAGGACCAATAATGAGAACAGAAATAGCAAAAGTGGAGGGAGAAATGGGAAATCTATCACAGGGTGGACTTATAACCCCCTCCCAGGGGAACAAACAACAGAAAAGTGGGTGAAGGGGAACAGCAGATGGCGTAAGATATGAAAATAATAATTCATAATTTATCATGGGTTCATGAGGGAGTGATAGTGGGGGAAGGAGGGTAAAAATGAGGAGCTGATATCAAAGGCTTAAGTAGAAAGAACATACTTTGAAAATGAGGATGGCAACATATGCACGAATGTGCTTGACACAATGAATGAATGTATGGATTGTGATAAGAGCTGTAAGAGCCCCCAATAAAAGTATTCAAAAGGGAGGAAGCTAGTTCTATAAAAAGATAGTCCTATAAAGAGTATTTCTATAAAAAGATAACTCAACAGTATTCTTTCAGCTCTCCATTCCCAAAAGTGATCAGCAACAGCCAGCATAAGGAGAAAACGTTTTTAAACTGATTATTCAACTATGCTTGAACTATTGAAATTATGGAATGTTATGACAGCCGTAAGAGCTCCCAATAAAATGGGGAACTAAAATTTTGAAAATGAAGAAATTCACACTGACCCACGGTGCATTTCCCTAATTATTTCAAGAGAGATTCGCACGCAGTCCTTCTCGCTCACTGGGGCATGGATGGGAGGCTGTGGTCCAAGCACAAAACATCTTGCTTAAAGTAAATTAAATTCACCAACAAATAAAGTTGCATCGTGTGAAACAACTGCAAAACTGCTGAAAGAAGAAGAAACTCACGAGCTGAACAAATTTAAAAATCTATAAAGATCTTCAAAACCTGCCCCTGCCACGGAATCCATTCCAACTCATAGCAGCCCGCTCCAGGGGCTTTCTCTTTTCCTGCAGGGTTTCTGAGTTGTAAATCTTTACAGGAGCAGATCTATTCGCTCATGGAGCAGCTGCTGTGTTTGAACCACCAACCTTGCAGTTAGCAGTCCATCTCTTACCCAACAGCACCACCTGGGCCCAAGGTCTCCAATGACTCCCTGATATAGGTAAATTTAGCATAGTGAGTACCTGGCCCCTAGTGTCAAATAAGTGGTGTGATGGGGTAGTTGATTTCTAATGGTTTTTTTTTTAAGTGGAACCCAAAAAGGGTGAACCTAATAATGCATTCTCCTCTACTTAACAGGCAGCTAACTGGAGGTTGGTAAGAACCAAGATATTTATTTTAGACATGTGAAACATTGTAGACTGGCCAGACGAGAAAGAATTAAAATACCGAGGTGACACGACATAGCCATAATTCTCCTATCCTCTGCCTTCCCCAGAAACAAATGACTGTGAAATGGGAGGGGAAGAAAAATCAGTCTAACGTGCAGCTAGTCCTTGAATTCACCGCTGTTAAAATGAAACAACTCTCCAGAAACCTGGACAACGCTCCCAGACTTCTGGGGATCTTATCATTAAACGCACCCTTGCAAGCCAACCTCGTTAATCCCTCAGGAATGGCCCCCCTGCTTCCCAAGGAACCTGCTCACTTTGAAGGAGCAGATGGTAGAGGTTTAAGCTAAATTTGTCTTTGTCCCAAGATCTTAAGTATGTTGTGCTTTCCAAGTGATTTGTTCTTCTGAACTAGTGTATAACCTTCAAAGAATCAACTGCACATGCTGCATTTTATCACAAGATGGTAAGGTAAGTGAGACAGGCACAGAATACTGCTTTGCAATCGCAGGGCGCACATCTGTAAGCATCTCTTGGAGTAAATACAGCTCTGTCAGTCGTCGTCGTGCTTTGAACACATCTAGGGGCTTCTGGCGCTACCCCAAAAAGACGACAGCCTATGGTCAACAGTGCCTCTACACTCTTCTTCAAGAACCAACCTGAGCTGATGCAAAAACATTTCTCTTGCTAGCGGAATGAAAACTTGAGAAACAAAATGAAAACTTTCTTCTACGAGGTCAACTCAATTACTGACACTCAGACCTGCCACGCACAATGCTGAGCATCAATCGCTCAGCTGCCAGTGACCCTCCAGGGCCAAAGGCCACGCCCTCGCCGGCAGTGGGACACAGTCAGCGGTGATTCTGACTAAAGTACTCATTCCCTGTCCAAACACAATCGTTAAAAAACTATTAATTTCATCCAGTTAGGACTTATGAAAAATTTTCTAGTGCAATTTATACATAACTGCTCTTCCAGCTGTCAATAGAGTCCATTAAATCACATATCAGTACCCTGACTAACAGAGTACAAAGGACCTTAGGAACTTGAGAGCAACACAGGCAATTTTGCAGCACAGCAACCTGTGTGCAAATCCAGATGGGCTTCTGCAAGTATCGCACAGTCTAGATGTAGCGTTCCCTTCCTTCCCATGGGGGAGAACTAAATCTGCTCTGGCCCTGAGTACACCCTAAAGTAGAGCCGTCAACACCACTGTAGGGAAATGAATTCCTTTATGTGGCCCAAAGACCATTAACGTATGAAACAAGAACAGCATGCTTAACATAAACATATCTTTTTTTTGGTGGGGGGGGCTCGTCCAACTCTTATCACAATCCATACATACATCCATTGTGTCAAGCACATTTGTACATTTGTTGCCATCCTAATTTCAAAACATTTTCTTATTACTTGAGCCCTTGATATCAGCTCCTCACTTTTCCCTTCCTTCCCCCTCCCACTCTCATGACCCCTTGATATTTTATAAATTATTATTTTTTCATATTTTGCACTGTCCAATGTCTCCCTTTAGCCCCTTATTTGTTGTCCATCCCTCTGGGAGGAGAATATAGGTAGGTCATTGTGATCAGTTTCCCCTTTCTCCCCGCATCTTCCCCTTACCCTCCTGGTATGGCTACTTTCAATATTGGTCCCGAAGTGTTTATCTGTCCTGTGTTTCCAGATTTTATTCGTATCCATGTGCATGCTCTGGTCTAGCCAGATTAGTAAGTAGAATTAGGTTCATGATAATGAGGGGGGTGAGGGGAAGCATTAAAGAACCAGAGGAAAGCTGTATGTTTCACTGGTACTATACTGCACCCTGACTGGCCCGTCTTCTCCCCGCGACCCTTCTGTAAGGGGATAAACATATCTTTATTAACATAAAAGTATTCCATGAATTTAGAAGGCCTTCATTTTCTTTTTTATTCAATGATTGATTTATTATAGCTTTCTATAAGTATGATTTATATTCCATTAAACTCATAAGTGCAAGGGCTCTGTTAAAATATGAAACGCTCTAAATAGATAATAGTAATGGTCTCAAAACTCTGTAATTTCACAAAAATGATTGAAATGCATACCCACTCCTTATCTATCAACATGGTTAGGTTCCAAATATCCGGTCATTCCATGAAATAGGCATTATGCAAGAACTGGGAGCAGGGGACTGTCTGCCAGTGTTCGCTCTACCCTAGTTTTGGACTGCCTGACAGACGCTCCCTGCTCCAAGCAGTTCTCCCAGTGTGCATGGCACTTCTCAATCACCCAAGAGCCCATGGGATTCGCAGTGGCGGTGCTGGGGGTCAGGGGTTGCCTACCACCTGCCCTTTCCTGCCATATGCCCCAGGTGGGAGTCCTGTTCATCCTCCTCCTGCTGTCACTCTGGACTGAGACCCTGTTCATCTTCGCATCTGCCCTAACGCAATGATCCCAGGTAACTCACTACCCTGCCCCACTGCCTCCCACTGGTCTTCCCAGTGCCTTCGGGCCCTCGCCTATTCTGACCCCATTCTGTGACTTCCTGTCATCCCACCACTGTCCCACCGTCTTTGGGGCCAGGTCAAGATATGGCAGACAAATGGGAAAGATGTCCTGCAGCACCTGGTCAGCCACCATGCTTCGCATGGCTCAGTCATAAGGCCGGGACCATCAGAAGTGCTGAGAATTTTTTCAAAGTTGCTATAAATGCAAAATGGTAGAAAACAACATAATAGAGAAGTAGGTGCACACTCAAATGGTCTGCAAAGACTTCGAGCAGGGGAAGCTTCTCAAAAGGATGGGTCTCCTAAGAGAAAAGGTAGCTTTTCTAACTCTGACTATTGGGATGTACGCAAATGAGGCCCTTGACATAGATTCCTTCAAACACTATTTATTGTGCACTTCTCAAGGAACTGTTAGTGATTTAAGGATGAGTAACTCAGATTTTGTTTGCAGAAATTTAAATAAGAAAAACAAGTGCTACCTAAGACTGAACGCAGTGAGCGTTAAATATAAAGGCTTTTATTTCCACTCCCCTCACGTAAATGCCTTCCACTAGGAATATATGACTCCCAACTGCTAGTACTGCCAGAGAAGCATTGGACCGGTAACCACAAGGTTGGGAGTTCAAACTCCACCAGCCACTCTAAGGGAGAAAGCTGTGAATATCTGCTCCCATAAAGACTTAAAGGGCATTGGAAAGGCTATACAGGGTCCTCGTGAGTCAGAACTGACTCGAGGGCACAGTGGGCGTGCTTTCTAAAATAGGCTGCAAATTCTAAGCAGGCAGGGACTGTATCTGAATCGCCCCCCAGCCAGCAGAGCACCCAGAATGGACTAACGTGGTAACAATGCCCCTGGAAGATGCCAAGAAGGTAAGGAAGAACAAAAGCACTGCTTTTGCAAATCAGAAAAATGTCACGCTGCCATGCAGCTAACCAAGAAAACAGGAGTCTGGGAGGAGTTCGGGGTACACGGAGAAGGAGAAGGAAGACCGGAAAGAGAAGAGGCCGGGGAGTGTAAAATGGGCTCACTGGTCGGGGAGGCAGACTGCACAGAAGAGAAAATAGCCCAAAACAGTCCATCCATAGAGCTCATTCCAAAGTTTCCCAATGAATTTTTGTTTTGTATCACCTAATTTGCCACCTCAATTTCTCTTCTTTAGCAGTGCTCTGTGTATCAAGCAAAATAATGAATTTCATAAAACCCTGGTTTTGTATATTACCAATTTCTCCCAACTCCACTCTGGCTGATTTATTTCAGAAGTATAAAATCTCTGTAGATGATAAATATCCCAAGCTCACATTACTAAAATAACCAAATAAAAATAAAAATGTGATGAATATTTGAGTATCTTTCATTTAAAAAAACCACATAATGAAAAATATACACAACCGAGCTATATTTTTGGCGTACACATAAGGCATCTATGCAGACCCCTTGCTTTATAACAATTTCCATTCAAAATATTAATTCATCCATCCCTCTCCAAGATGACTGCTGTCAAGAGTTGTATATGACTGCAAACCAAGTGGAAACTTTCCTTATTTGATTTGATTATGTTTATAAAAATGCTATTGAAATAGAAGGGGAAACATATACATGTGTCTGCGTATATTAATGTGTGCGTACACACATACACGCACACACCAGAAGATCCCTGGCATCATAGTGGTTACATGTGAGGCGGTTAGCTGCAAGGTCAGCAACTCAAAAGCGCCAGTTACAGTCTCAGAAACTCACAGGGGAAGTTCCATCCTGGTCAATAGTCTTTCTATCCTTTCTAAGATTACAGTCTTGGAAACCCTATGAGGCAGTTCTACCCTGTCAAAAAGGGTCATTATGCTCAGAATCAAGTCAGCAGCAATGGGACTGGTTTGGTTATCAATATCAGTAAGTAATTCAGAGAAGGAGGAAGCAACAAATCATTAGCAATACATATCCTTCATCCTGAAATACCTCACATTTTGATTAGTAATGTAGGATCTATTCATCAAAATAGGGGAACAAATGAAAAATAAAATGTAATAGGTAAGAAATGTCCAAAATGAGGTCAAACATGACACATATACATGGGCCCAACTGTGTATGACTTATACCCACATGGCATCCAATAGTCACCTGGCTCCGTGTCCCCACCTAAATCAGTATGCTTCCAGTGTTTGTCACCAATTCCAACTCTCAGTGACCTCACGTATGTCAGAGCAAACCTGCACCCCTAGAGTTTGCAACAGCTGGTCTCCAGAAGTGCATGACCAGTCTGCTCATGGACTCAGACCTCGACCTTCAGAGCAACAACCTGGTCATTCCACCAGGTCCTGCTGTGCGTCAAGCTTTCTAGGCAGAGGTTCTGAAAAGAGTGTGTAACAGTGTGCAGCCAAAAAGGCCTGATTTGTGGCAGGCAGATGGAGGGCTGATTTTGCCACCACAACAATGCACCTGCTCACACAGCCATCTCAGTGCACCAATTTTTGGCAAAAATATCATGCCTTTCTTGCCCCACACACCTAGCTCATGTGACCTAACTGCCTTCTTTTTGTTTCTGTGAACGAAGAGGAACATGAAAAGACAAAGATTTGTCCACATAGACGAGGTGAAGAAAAAAATGAAGGAGGTACTGCCAGCCATCCAAACAGATGAGTTTGAAAAATGTTTCCAAGAAGAGAATCGCAGATTTGACAAATATATTAAGTGTAATGGAGAGTGCTTTAAAGGTGATATAGTTGTTTGTAAAAAGAATTTAAATAGATTGCTTTGGAAAAAAATTCCATTTTGGGGGGTACCACCTCATATATTTCCCTTCTTCAGTAACAAAGTGGGAGATGCCATTGGAGTGGAAAATGCTAAGCTTCCAGTAGCTCTCAATGCAGGTGTAGACATATAGAGAAGTGGTATATGAAGAACGGGACATGGGTGTGGGAAGCCAGTTTACAGCAAGCAATGCAACCTGACCTTTGGAGGCAGGAGAGTAAAGGAAGTTATACCTACTGAGAGTGTTTTCTCAATAACTCTGAGTTAAGCATTATCCTCAGTTTACAGATAAAAAAGGATTTAGAAAGTGATGAGAGAAGAGGAAATGCCTCCTTGAATATCCCCATTGGCCCCGGTGGCTCAGAACAACTCCGTCAACCAGTCACACAGTCCTGACTGATTCGAAGATGACTACACTATTTCAGAACTTCAAGAATAGCTGTACACAAAGAACAGAAACAAAGAAGGCACAAAGAAGAATCTGAATCGACCATTTTCTCTCTCTTAATCTGTGCCACAATTCCTATATGCACCTAGGAATCCGGTAAATATGAAAGCAAATGGGTGCTTACCTGTGGCCGGGATGGTACACCGCTGTGCTGATTCCACGAGGGTAGTAACTACTAAAGCTGAAACAGTGACTTTCTTGGTAGCTTTGATTTATTCCAACACTAATTTGGTCAAGGAAACAAGAAATAAATACCATTACATGGGTGATACCACAAAAAGTCCCAAAAATGTCTATAATTAAAAATCACACACACACACACAAATGACACAAACACCAAATACTGCCAAAGGCATAAAATGACCAGAATTCAGGTCACATTATTGGTGGAATGTGAATGATACAACCACTTGAGAAAAATTAATTCTTATACATTATTCTTAAAAAAATTAAACTGCGATCACCCAACTCCCCAGAAGTTTTACAGTAAGACATTGACCCAAGAGAATGAAAACATGCCAGAAAGACTCGCAGAGGAATGGTCATGTGGCCTCCTTCACAATAACCCCCAACGGGAACGAGGGCCCACCACAGGGAAACACACTGAAAGACAAAGCCCACGCAAGAGGATAGTTCAGCAACAACAAGGAACAAACGACGGCTGGATGAAAGAACAGTGGTAAGTGTCAGACTTTCATGGTGCAGTAAGAACTACACCAAAGAGGTCTGGCTTACGTAACTCCACTAATGAGAATCACTAGAGGGCACACAATTAACCGACAAGCAGGGAGAAGACCCTGGAACAGCGGTCACTGGGGAGAGGGGAACCGAAGTGCAGGTTTGAATGGCCTTGCTGGCATGATGGTAATGTTTCCCATCTTGACGGGGATTTAGACTGCACACGTGTAAGAATCTGTCACAACTAACCAAATGACACACTTAATGCTCCTTCTTCTGAGGCACAATTTACATTGACAATGTAACAATGCTCACATTGTTGATTGAAATCTTTTTCTTTTTTTAAAGAGGAGAGCGCGAACGCAGTCCCCCACTACCACAAACCATGCAGTCGTGTTTCCTGCATTTGGGGAAAGCACAGGGTCAGCGCACCCGCAGTGCACTGGGTGAGCCCCGCCCCGGGAAAACCACCTTCCTGATCGTGGTGTCTCCCCTGCCAGATCAGTATTGTTCATGTCAATCTTACCTCTAAAGAAGGCGTATTGGTTTTTAAAAAGGTTAAAACCTTAATGATTTCACAAAAACCCGACCTCGCTGTCATTCTCAGTCATCTAGATGCTAGAGAGTGCATCCAAGCCTGTCCATCCCTACAGCCTCATCTTGCTCCCTGGAGAGGCTGGTCGATGAGAACCACGTACCATGTAGTTGTCAGAGCGAACCTTAAGTCACAGCACCACTCCAAAAACTCACTGTCACTGAGTCAAAGCAGATTCCGAGGCCACACAGAGCAGGGTGAACGGCCCCTGTGTGTTGCTGAGACTGTAACTCTTTAGGGGAGCAGAAAGCCCCTTCTTTCTCCTGCGCAGTGGCTGGTGGCCTCAAGGTGCTGACCTGGAAGTTAGCAGGTCACCGTGTAACCACTAGACCAGCTGTGAACAGTGATGAGCATGTTAAAGTGTTTGGGTGCTAGTTTCTGCAATTCACTGAAAAATGCATCAAACACAAGACAGACAGTGGCTAGCCGCATGAATGCAGCTGTGGGGGCATGTGCAGTGAAATGCTGACTGGGGAACCCCGAGAGCGACGGCGAGCTTTCCAACGCAGAATGCTGCTAGCTATTCTACGTTATTGGATCCTTTCATAATAAACTACTTGAAGAGAAAGAGAAGCAGTATTAAAAATGGATACAAAACCAGAGAAATAAGCATTCATTCAGAAACAGCCCCCGGACAAAGTATATTTTTACCTTACAAGGTAACTTCTAAGTTCTCCTCGGTAAGTGATGACCGAGAGCTCTGCAGACCACTGTGCACTTGCTTTGCACTCCAAAAACACCAGCCCCGCGACAGCGCAGCTCAGATCACCGGCAAAGCCAGAAGCCTGCAGAGGAGGGAGAATCACAATACTACAGCAATATGAAATAAAAATTAACAGAAAATTGGAGGACAGCGAATACACTGGCCTTGCCTGTACACTTTTAAAAAGACAGTCCTAGAGTTTCTCTGTGTGTGTACTAAAGTAGTATGCAAGTCAGAGTCTCATGCCTCGTACTATACACTCAACTCTAGACTAGCTCGCCGCCCAGCCTTGTGCTAGAACCACATCAAACCCTTTGGATGTTCTCCTAGACTTTTCTTCAGAATGAACTCCTACTGCAATATCTGTATAGAGAGATTAGATATAGATATTGCAATAGCTCAGTATCATTGAATGCTATTGACCTGTTGCTAGAAATGTCTCCAAATGTTGTTTTTTTTACTGGTGGCTTTAAAATGTCCCCAATTATATTCCATCCACCAAATCAGCAACTTAATCCAAAGAAAAGACATCTAAAACTCTCATTTGTAGCCAAGATATTTTTTTCAAAAAATAACCTGGCTATAGTGTAAGCATGTAAAAGTATATTCACACTAGAAACATATAAAGGTTAGCCTCTCTGAAGAGCCCTCGTTTTCTAGAACCACACAATACTAGCCACCTGCAGCTGCTATGAATTGAGGTATCTTGCTAGTTTGAATTCAAATATGCTCCAAATGTAAATTGCTCCACATTTAAACTTTAAAGACTTATTACCAAAGAATGTAAAATCTTAGTAATTTTATACTAGTTACATGTTCAACAGATATTTTGGACATATTAAGCTAAATAGCAAATATTGTTAAATGGTTTTCTATTCATTTTTTTAATGCAGCCAGTAGAAATTTTTTAATTACATACGTGATAGCATATATGGCTCACAGTATATTTCCATTAAAACTGGCCTAGAAAGCACTTTGATTTGCCTCCCAAGGACTTCCACAATCAGTGGATACACATTTTTTTCATTTCCTCTCTTGATTTCTGAATAAAAGTCATTTTACATTTATCAGTGGTTCTAACTTTAATCATCTAAAATAGTTGAAAACACTATTAAGGCCTCGGGCCCCACCCAGATCAATGAAATCAGAACCTCTGTAGATTGAGCCCATACAACGTAGTAATTGCTTTCTGCAGCTGTCCAGTTGATGCAAAGACAAGGCCAGAGGTAAATCCACTATTCTCTAACTGCCACTGTACCTTATTCCTTTGAGGAAGAAAGATACGCACTACTCGGCGCTGGATTCACAGGAGAAAAACTTGTGAATTTGATTCCTCAATCTCAGTTTCCTACATTATAGTAATATAGCTACGAAACCAAATTACACAGTTGGGAATTCTACTAAATAGCAAAGGCACTGAGAAAATACAGAGCACTACTCGAAAGAAAGCTCTGACCGCCATCAGTGGCCGACTTCCGGCGGCCCATGTGCGTGCAGCCCAACTGCTTCAGAGCATTCTCGTGGCCGAGATCTTAAAGGACACAGATCACTAGGCCTTTGGGCACAAGGTCCTGGGCTGGATTCAAACCGCCAACCTTGAATTTGGCAGTGTCTGCAAAACGTGTGGGCCACCTATGAACCTTATTTTTTTCTCTCCACTCTTTTACAACTTTTACCCCCTATCCTCTCAACAAAAGAAAAATTCTTAAAAACCCACTGCCATTGAGGCAAATCTGACTCACAGCGACCCTAAATACAATTTCTGAGTCTATAAGTTTTTATGCACTCAGACAGCTTTATTGTTCTCCCCGGAGCGGCGGTGGATTTGAAGAGCTGACCTTGAGGTAAGCAGACCAAGGCTTGTCTCATAACACCACCAGAGTTCCATTTCTCTCCTCTATAAAATCAGTTACATTCAAACTCCTATAAAAGTTGATCCTGTTGCATAAGTCAATTAATTTGCTTCCTTAAATAGAACAACTTTCTGCACCTCCAGTTATGATTTCCTTACTACTCAGTTTTAACAATGGTTGTTTACATCAAACATACAAAGCATCAATCTTTCAAGTAGCTTGACCTCTTAACTAGATTTGAACAAATTCAGAAATTATTATTCTGGTCTATTTTGAGTTTCTCCTCTCTTCAAATTCATTCATTCAAGTGCCGGTACTGGAATTCCATTGGGGGAGGGGAAGCACTATCAGTTTAAGGCATGTACGTACAGGAGAAATGACAAACAGTTCACTTCCCATTAGGTCAAAGACCCTCACAGTTCCTGTACTTTCCGCATAGGCCAGCAGGGTACAATCATGACTCCACGCTACGCGTCTCCATTGGGGTTTGGGATCCTTAGGAACTAGGAAAGAAAAAAAGTGTTTTTAAACAAATGTATTATAAAGATAGTTAATACCTATAGTTACTGCAACCAAAGTAGTCAACTACATTTCCTCATCTCCTAAGGATCGCTAACGCTTCCAACTGAACAGAAAAGAAAGCTCTCTGAAGGCCACTTCATGTGAAAAGCAGGGAATATAAATGATAGCAAATTCTGCTCCGCTTGTTGTGTTCACCCCATCCCCCTCTCCACATATTTTCAAAGAAAAGCCTACTGACATCAATCAATGGCCTGGTAAAGACTAAGCAAGACCTAATCTGGTGAAGGCGCAAGAATATGCCTCAAAACACTTATGAAATAGAGAGAAACCAGAGGCACAAAGAAGAGGCTGAAAATAGTTTCAATCCAATGGGTTTTGCTCCTCAAAAGCTAGATCTGAGAATCTGAACTGAGATTATTTAAACAAACTGCGAGGGAAAGAGAGACAACAAACTGCACCCTGCCTCACCAAACCCGGGGACGACATTCCTGCTCAGAGAGGTCCTCTCTGCGCAGGCCCACCACATAATATGACAGCCCCTTACTGACCCACAGCGCATGGGGGCAGCACCAGAGACACAGTACGGGAATTGTGCCCGGTCTGAGACTTTTGACTCCAGCGGGCAGGGCTTGGCACCTATCAGACCCAATCAGAAAACATTCTTAAGGGTCAGGAGACAGACCTGGAACTTGATAGGCTTTTTTTCCCCCATGTCTATCTATATATGATAGGCAGGATTACTGAAAACAACAGGACCAACAGTTCCAGGGGCACATGGGAGAGGAGGAGGTGAGGGAAAGGGAGGGGGAGCCAACAAACCCAGGGACAAGGGAACAACAAGACATCTAAAATAAATGGCGAGGAGAGCATAGAATACCTGGTGGGGTTCGATCGAGTGCAATATAGCAGAGAGGAATTACTGAGAGCTAAATGAAGATCAAACATGATAGTGGAACAGGAGAAAAGTAAAAGAAAATAGAGCAAAGCACTAGGAGGCAAAAGACATTTATAGAAGTATAAATATAGGCATGTATATATTTAAATAAATTAATATATAAGGATATGGATATGGGTCTATTTGTAGCCATATATTCATAAATATTAAGTATTAAGCAGATGGACATTGGACCTCTAATCAAATCCTCCCTAAATACAAGAGCACTTTATTCTAATAGCCTGGCATTCTATGATGCTCACATTCCCAACATGCTCGCTAGAGACAAAATGGGTGCATAAGCAAATGTGGTGAAGAATGCTGATGGTGCCGGGATATTAAAAGACATAGCATATGGGGTCTTAAAGGTTTGCAGTTAAACAAGCAGCCATCTAGAGAGATCAACAAAGCCCACATGGAAGAAGCACACAAGCCTGTGCTATCATGAGGTGTCGAGGGAAAAGGCATTCAAAGTTCAAAAACAAGCAAGCAAATCAGTGTGAAGGGGCATGGGTGGAGACCCAAAACCCACCTGTAAGGTAACTGGACAGTCCCTCCCATAAAGGCCACACAGAAGGTATGTTAAATCCAGGGTGCAGTACAGTACTGAAGAACCACATAACTTCCTCTAGTTCTTTCATATTTCCTCCCCTTACTATTAAGATTTTTATTTTATCATTATCAGATTTACATAGGTCCCTTTGCATATTTAAGAACATTCAATATAAAAAATACAAGATAGATAACCCTTCAGAAACAGTAACAGAGTAATGGTTCCCTGAGGGTATGGGAAGAGAGGGAGGAAAAAATGGATTCGGGAGCAGATAATACGGATGGCTCTACAATACCACTGCATGGGATCCAAGCACAGAACTGTGTGTGAAAGGACACACTGGATGTGTACGATATGGCTAAGTAAGGGTTCCGGGGGAGCATGGAAGGAGAGGGAGGGGAAATGGAGCAGATATCAAGGAGTTCAAGAAGAAAGAAAATGTTTTAAAAACTATAATGGTAGCAGGTTTTTTTTTTTAAATGGTAGCAGTTTTATACCAATACCTGATGTGACTGAATGATGGAATGTTATGATCTCAGTAAGAGCTCCCCCCCCAAAAAAAAAATCATTTTTTAAATAAATAAATAAAGCTTCCATCTGTAGACTCGTATAGCTTTTCATTTTCCATTTCTAAAGCCTTATCTTTCTCCCGAGACTCAGCTGGTGGTTTTGAACTACTGACCTTGCATATCACAGCCCAACTCAAGACCTCTACACTACCAGGGCTCCTTGCCCAGAACTTCCATCTTTAGAAGATGGGAAAACAACAAATTACACCCCGTAGGCAGAAGGAAGAAACTAATAAAAAACAAACACCAAAGGAAACAAAAAAAATTCTTGAAATCCAAAGTTTGTTTAAAGTAAAACAGAACGAATATAAATTTCTATTATCAAAAATGAAAGAGGGGCATCACTACAGATCTTAAAGAAATGGGTAAAAATGAGTATACACCGTAATAAAAGACGAATAGCCCTACTGGACACAGATGTGAAAATCTGCCCGTTGACACAGAGCTATTTTCATGCTCATAACAAGCATGACACCAAGTTGCTTGCTCCTCGAGAGGCAGGGTCTATAGGCATCATCTGGACAATCTGGGTAGTCGGGAGCCCTGCAGCCGACGCCTAAAAGGTCATACAGTAGACAATACCACAGAATACGCCTCAAGAAGTCCTTTATACACGTCAAATTAAAAAATCGTCTCCAACATCGCGTTAAGAGAAGGAAATCTTAATTCTTTGAATTTTGAAAACATTAGACTTTTATCTATAGCAGCAGCTATCAAGCTGTGGGTCAAGACCCCTCTGGGGGTCAAAAGATCCTTTCACAGGGGTCGCCCAATTCATAATAGTAGCAAAATTACAGCTATGAAGTAGCAATGAAAATAATATTATAGTTAGGGGTCACCACAACATGAGGAACTGTGTTCAAGGGTCACAGCTTTAGGAAGGTTGAGAACCACTGCTCTGCAGTAATAAGGACAAAGGAAAACATCTGAAGAAAGCGGGAATGGACTTAACTCTGGTGCAAATGTCTACATTTTGTTCCCTCACACTTTATAAAGTTTCTACCATTGCTCTTTTCAATAATATCTAAAGATACAAAGGAGGGTAAATGAGGCTCCTGAATCGCATTTCTAAAATGAAACGTCTCACAGAAAAGGGTAGGGATGCTTATAATGGCTTATGGTTTCCCACCTTTTTAACATCAAGGTGCACACAGAAAGTCACATTCCAATGACACCCAAGGGATGATTAACTGATGAGGCTGCTGAAAGCTAATGGCAACCTGCCTGCACTCAGGTCTTTAAGGGCTTGCCCAGCCACTGAAGGGCTGATAGGATCTCAACATCCCTATCACCCATTCTAGGCAACCTGCTGCTTAGCAACTGTGAAGCTCTACTTCATGGTATCTTATAATCAGAAACATGGGAAGAATCTCTTGAGTAACACAGCTCAAAAACGTGTAGATTCTGTACTATAATTAGGTCCTTATTCAAGCTAGAAACAGAGGACTGAATTACTACTTATGGCCAGGGAAGCAGAGCCAAAACAAGTTGCAATTCACATTTATAACACTCTCAAATGGCAGACCTTTTATACAACAATAATTGAAAAATATAAAAGTGGAACCAAATAGCTCCTATTTCAGTTTGCAGACTGTGCAATGTGTACCCTCAAAAAATGCATTAGCCACAACCTGGCTCCTTTTCTCCAGGCATACGCATGAAATATCATTTGGCATATGGGACTTATTCACATCAAGACGAGTCAGATAATAAGCAAATGATCATTACCTCCCATTACATGGAATGGAAAAGAGCCATTAATACGGCATTAAAGTCATAAATTCATACATTCAGAAGCCAACAAATAAAACATTAGTTCTGATAGCATTATTATCTCATCCATTCTGCCACATTAACTGTACACATTAAAAACTCTAGCAATTTTATAATCTGTTTAAAATAGAGAAGGTTAAGCTTCCCATTTTCATATACAGTTGCACATTTCTCAGTTTACTTACGAGCTAAAAGCAGGTGTCTAACTCCAAATCTCAAAAGAACCCTATCTGTCTGCATCACCCCAACATTCTAAAGTGTGCTGCTTAGAAGGCTTGGGTTCCTTAAGCTTTCACTCCAGAAAAAAGCAGCATGAAGAAAAAGCCAGATAAATGCCCACACATCCTACTTCCTTCTTGATTCTTACCCATTATTTAAGCTGGCTCTGCTCCATTCCAATAAGCACTGGTGATGGAACTTTCAAAGAAAACTTCAGAAATACCTTTCACACTTAAAACTCTCCTTTCTAATATTCTCAAGAAGATACTAAGCAAGGGGTAAAGAAAGCTGATGGTGCCCGGCTATCAAAAGATATAGCGTCTGGGGTCTTGAAGGTAAACAAGCGGCCATCTAGCTGAGAAGCAACAAAGCCCACATGGAAGAAGCACACCTGCCTGAGTGATCCCAAGGTGCTGAAGGGATCAGTTATCAGGCATCAAAGAACAAAACACCATTTCATTCTGTGCTCACCTCCATGATATGATCACTGAAGACAAATGGGTGCATAAGCAAATGTGGCGAAGAAAGCTGATGGTGCCAGCTATCAAAAGATAGAGCATCTGTGGACTTAAAGGCTTGAAGGTAAACAAGCGGCTATCTAGCACAGAAGCAACAAAGCCCACATGGAAGAAGCACACTAGCCTGTGTGATCACGAGGTGTCGAAGGGATGGATCAAGTATCAGGCATCATCAGAACAAAAATCTTACCATAGTGAATGAGGGGGCGGAGTGCAGAGTGGAGCCCCAAAGCCCATTTGTAGACCACTGGACATCCCCTTACAGAAGGGTCTCGGGGAGGAGACAAGCCAGTCAGGGTGCAATGTAGCAACGATGAAACATACAACTTTCCTCTAGTTCCTAAATGCTTCCTCGCCCCCCTTTCCCCCATTATCATGATCCCAATTCTTCCTTGCAAGTCTGGCTAGACCAGAGGATGTACACTGGTACAGATAGAAACTGGAAACACAGGGAATCCAGGGCGGATGATCCCTTCAGGACCAGTGGTATGAGTGGCAATACTGGGAATGTACAGGGAGGGTGGGTTGGAAAGACGTAACCAATTACAAGGATCTACATGTGACCTCCTTCCTGGAGGACGGTGAAGGGAGACATCGGACAGGGCCAAGATATAACAAAATAATAATTTATAAATTATCAAGGGTTCATGTAAGGGGTGGGAGCGTGGAGGGAGGGGAAAAATGAAGAGCTGATCCCAGGGGCTTAAGTGGAGAGCAAATGTTTTGAGAATGATGAGGGCAGTGAATGTACAAATGTGCTTTATACAATTGATGTATATATGGATTGTGATAAGAGTTGTATGAGCCCCTAATAAAACGTTTTTTTTTTAAAAAAAAAAAAAAAAGATACTAAGCAAGCAGAGAAGGGGCATCGTATCTACTCTTATTCTTCCCATGATGGTTTATAGGCACATATGGGTGTACATTAAAAATAAGATGCATTAACATAGTGACAATTAGTCAACTATTTACACACATATCACACTGTACCATTCCAGCCAAATACACTGCCATACAAGTCATTTCTACTCATAGCAATGCTGTGTCAAGTTTCCGAGGTGGTAAATCATGAAGGGGGCAGAGAGTCTCCTATTTCTCCCTTTGATTACAACATTACATATACATCTATATTGCCATCAAGGCAATGCTGACTCAGTGATCCCCTGTGCGTTTCCTAGACTGTAACTGTTTATGGGAGTGGAAAACCCAGTCTTTCTCCCAAGGAGCTGCTGGTGGTTTCGAACTACCAACGATGTGGATCAAAGTCCAACTGTTAACCACTACACCACCAGGGTTCCTGGTAAGCAGCAACGTATTAGAGAAAGCCATGAAACCAGTTAAGAATTTAAACTTAGTTGAATAGTCATATTGGTCCTTGATTATAATTAGTTAATACCTATTATGACTCTTAAAAATATTATAGTGATTATAGATTCAAGATTTAATTTTTAAGAATATTTTCGAAAAAAACTCTTACCTTGACATTTCCCAATAATTGATGTAAAATCATCCTTTGCAGACCTGCAAAAGATACACAAAATTAAAAGAACTTCACCATAGCAGCACCCGAAGGATGTGCAGGACAGTGTTGTTGTTAGGCTGTTGAAATGGTCCCAACACAATGCAGCCCTAAGTACAAATGAGAAAACATGGGCTAGTCGGGCATCATGTCCACAATTGTTGGTCTGTGCACGCTGGTGGGCCACTGTCAGTTCATCTTCCTCTTTTTCACCGACTCTCCTTGACCCAACATGCTGTCCTTATCCAGGGCCTGATCCTGCCTGGAACGTCTCCAAAGTCTGTGAGATGAAGTCTCACCAACTCTCTTCTAAGGAGCATTCTGGCTGTACTTCTTCCAAGACAGATCAGTTCACTGTTCAGCACCAACACCAACACCGTGATTCCAGTGCCTAGGTCCTTCCTTCCCCTGTCTTCTTGAGTCACTGGCTAGCTTTCGCATGCACATTTGGTGCTTGGAAAGACCATGCCTTAGGTCAGGCACATCTCATTCCTCAAAGCGTCGTCTTAGAGAGGTCTTCCCAGTACAATATGCCCTTTAATTTCTTGACAACTGTTCCATGGGTATGGATTTGGACCCAAATAAAATTAAATCACTGACAATGCAATCAAAGCCTTTTCATAAAATATAAATGGCCAGTCCCCATTCCAAAAGGCTCTGATTCAGTGTATCTGGAATGGAGACTGCCAGGGATAGGAAACTGTGTGTTCCCAAAAAAACATATCTTGAAGGTGTGATCCTTAAACCTGCAGAAGTGGTGCTGCTTGAAAACAGAGTTTCCTTACGTTACATTCATAAGGTCCCATCGGTGCTGCGTGGATTCTAAACTACACTACTCTTGGTAATAAAAGGAGCAGAATGAACAAAGATGCATTCACAGGAGAAAGCAGATGGTAAGTGGCCATCACCTATCCACAGGAACATAAAAGATCTCTAGTACACATTGAAAACTTGGAGAGAGGTACACAGAATTAATTTCCATCACTAAAACTCTAATTTGGTCTGGTTTATCTGCCAAAGTCATGAAAAGATGAATTTCCACTCTTTGAAGCCACCACCTGGTAGTACTGTTTTACGACTGCCTGAGGAAACACGGACGGGCCCAAGGAAAAGCTCCATGGCTCCTAAATAAGAATCACTGGCGTCCATCTTAGGTTATAACATTTTCATCATCTAGGAAAAAAATAACCTTATTTAAATAAATCCAGAAGCATTAATAGGTAACCAAATTTATTATCAGGAAGCCTTGGTGGTACAGTCAACTGCTGAATGTCCAGTATGCCAGCAGCAGCAACCAACACTAAGTCCAAGATATGGGACCATCCTTCAAGGACATTAACCACCAACTTAGCAGGTTCATGACATAAGATCAGTTCCATGATGGAAATGGAAGTGTTTCATTCTTCGTGGAAGAGACACTCTGGATACAGATTTGCCTTCCCTGCACTCAAAGCTTCTGCCATTCATGGCCTTATCCACCAGGACGGCATCTACACAGCATCACCTCAGATCAAGGGACTTCACTTCACGGCTAACGAAGTGTGGCCGGGCTCACGGAATCCACTGGTCTTGCCATGTTTCCCATCATCCTGAGCAGCTGGCTTGAGAGAGCAATGAAATAGACACAATCACAGCTGCAGCTCAAAGGGATAACCTTTCAGGATTAGGAAAATGTTCTCCAGGAGGCCGCATGTGCTCTCAACTAGCCGTCCATGTACGATATGAAAAGGCACCGAGCAGTGCCATCTCTCAGCGCTGCTGACCTCAGTGAGCCAATCACATCTCTGCTTCCAGCCCCTAGAGTCTTCAGGTCTGGAGCTCATAGTTCCAAAGGAGGAATACTCCCACCTGGAGACACACCACCGAGTCCACTGCACTCGCAGTTAAGCATGTCCCTGACCACTACGGGCGCCTTGCTGCTCTGGATCAGCAGGCAAAGAAGGGTGTGACTGTGCTGAGTGCTATGACTGATCTGGATTGCCGTGGGAAAAAATGGTTTAGTATTACATAATGGAGGTAAAGAAGAGTATGTCTGGAATCCAGGGGGTTCCTTAAGCCAGCTCTCAGCCCTACCATGTCTGAGAATTAAAGTAAATGGTAAACTACAGCAGCCAAATTCTGACATGACCACTAATGGCCTCTTCAGGAATGAAGGTTTGAGCAAAGAATTACAATTGGCTGAGGTACTTGCTGAAGGAAAAGGGAATAAGGAGTGGGTAATGGAAGGAAGTAGTTCTAAATATCACTGACAGAAACACGACCAGTTGCAGAACCGAGGACTCTTTCCATGTATGCATCAAATATTTGTTTTGTTCACTTATACAACGTAAGATATAAGTAGGATTAGTTTATGTTTAGTTATACTCAGGAAAGTTTGATCAAGTTAGGTGCAAGTATAACTTCATTAATGTCCTTGGTTAGAAATTATGTACAATTAAAAGAGATGTGTACAGGTGCCAAATTGACAAGGGTAGACTGTGATCGTTAGGTTTTATGTCAACTTGGCTAAGCCATTCTTCTCTCATGATGTGATCTAACATAATGTAATCAACTCCCGGGTGGGCTCCTCTGTGAGCTGTCATGCAGTTGTCGGAAGAATAAGGTGGAGGGCTGCCCCTTTCATCTGATCTCAGTTTTCATATAATGGAAAGTGCTGAGGGTGTGACCCTATAGGGAAGCTGGCTCGCTTCCTTGTACTGGTCTAGATTCTGCATCAACTGGGTCATCGACGCCTCACCCCTGGGAGCTCTCAGTGGCCTGCCATGTTGCCTGCTGACTTTGGATTCATCCAGCTCTGCAGCCTGGAGCCTGACTTGTGGACCTTGGATTCATCTGCCTCTCCCTCCACCAACCTGTGGCTCCTGCTTCCCAGCGTATTGGCCCCAGCAGCTACTAGAAGGAAAAACCTCTACCTTAACATCTGACCCACAAATTTGAACACAACTAGACTTAACAAATTCTACAATTGTGTAAGCCACTCTGCTGATATAAAATTCTCTGTGTGTGTCAGTGTTTCTGACTGGCTTCGCTTTTTAAGAGAACTCAGCCTAACATGAGCAAAATATTTAATACAAGTTCTTTTTTCTTGTCTTGTCTTTTTTTTTCCCAAATAAACTGGACAGGTCATATCAACCTCAAAGTTTAATAAAGGATTAAATGAGTTATGTTCAAATCAACTCAATGGCAGTAAGTGTGAGTCTTTGAGATTTCAGTAAAAGTCCATTACTTGTATGCTTAATATGCCCACTTGATAATAGTGACTATTTCTGTTGGGAACAGGAAGGAGGGAAATACAAATTTGCTTTTACCCAACTTGACAGAACTTACTCAATTGGAAAAATTAAGCAAACTTGGGTGGAAATTTATACATGCCATTTTATAAAGTCTTATTTTAATGCTTTCCGTTGGATTCTACGATAGTTTCTAGTTAGTTCTGAAGTTCATAATAAGCTGTAATGATAAGAAAGTATTACTTCACTATTCAGGAAATAAAGAAACATATATTAGCCACTTATACTCCATAGCCAGGTTCTGTTGCTGGACTACAAATTTAAAGTAGCAATTCACAATAAGCCATTTTTTATCTATGGGCAAACTCAAGTTAAGTAATGTACTGTACATTACATAGGTTAAGTGACTCATATCATTTCCTATGATAAAAATAAAATGAGAAAACAGCAGCCCTGGTACTGTCTTGCAAAAAGCAAAGGCATCTCTAAAAATTAAATTATGTCTCTCAATTTTCCATTTTAATTTCTCAAAAACATTTCTTTATAACTTTGTTTATAACCTCAGATAACCTCAGAGATGCTCATATTTCAGTTTTAATCCAATCCATACACACTTAACTAATTATTTAAGTAATACCTACTTGGTGTCTTTTGAAAAATGAGAGGGCAATTCTAGCCAGTCCTTTAGGGCGACTAGGTAACAGGTAATCAAACCCAGTGGAGAAGAAAAGGGTCTGGGAGGGATGGTTGGTCGAGAAGCTGGAGGACAGAAGCACGTCTGGCTTCTGTGCTACATGCCTTGGGCACCCTAGGGCAGATGTGGAGCTGGCTTCCCCTGCCCCTTTGTGTGGCCAGAAGCCAGACGTGGCCCCCACATCATTTCTTCAAGCATTATGCTCCTTAAGAACTCTCCACATATGATCACATTATCAACAGCAACTTAAACAATTAGGCAGGGATTTTTCAAGAGGAGGATGAGGACAGCTACACAGGTAGGGGGGTGGGAGGAGAATGTATTCAGCAGCATTAATGGGAATCTGTTGAAATGGTCTGTGTTGTGCTGTATCTGCTCTCAAGAACCAAATAAATACGACTATATGGTAAAAATCCATTTATAGGGTCTATAAAACCTTAGTCAAATTCTATCCCCTGGGCTTGATTATCAATCTCCATTCCCACATGCACCCCCTGCCTTTAACAACTAAAACCACTCGATTCATGTTCTTTTATCAGAAAATATGGGAATAAGATTTTACTGTTAGCTACTACTTATGTCCTACCAGAAGTCCATTTCCAAAAGGTACATTTCACATAACTACAGCACGTCAAATACTGTTCTAGTGAACAGTAGAAATTCACAACTTAGCCAGTTGTTAATGATACTCTTAATTTTTAAAACAGTAGGATTTGCCTATAACAGTATTGTCAAAATAAATAACGTAGTTATAAATGCTGTCATTACTGTCAAACACTTCTACCCTCAAAGGTTGTAAGGGGTTCAGAAAGCCTCCCCTCTGAAACTGGTGCCCAGATGCGACAGACTCTGTCTCCTCCCCACAAAGCTCCGTTCTTCTTGGATACATTGATAAGTATCAAAAACAGCAGGCTAAAAGCCATGTGGTAACAAACAAATTTTCACTACTACTGTCTTTAGTCAAAAATCAGAAAATGGTACAAATTTCGTGAGTTGTATGTAGGCATCCTAAAAATTGCCTCATTGTCTTTTTTAAGAAACAAATATTAAGTATTACATGGGAAAAGAATTAACCCAAATATTAGATCTTTAACTAAGTCCCTACATAGAATAATGGCCCCGCACCGCTGGCCAGTAGCCAAAAGGCTGGCAGTTAAGATGTTCCTCAGAACAAAGGCCCAGCAACCTGCACATGCAGGCGCGCGTATGCGCACACGCACACGCACACGCAACCAGCCGTGAAAACCCAGGCAGCATGGTGCCACTCTGACACTGAAGCTGTCGCCGTGACTCAGCAGCAACTGGCTTTATCGTGTTGGGTTTTCAGTTGATAGTTTAGTCTGTTGTTGAGAACCTCCAGAGTTGTTGAGAACCTCCAGAATTGTTATTGTTGTTTTCTTTTACAAGAAATTAGTTATTGAGAAAAAACATTATACACACACGATATCTCTGAAAGGCATATGATATGTAACACCAAAGGAATTCTCTGACAGGACAATGACCATCCTGTTCATAAGCAAGACATAACCCAGGTCTTTTGAAAACCCATATCCAATCCACTGCTTTAAATCAATGAAGCATTTATATCTTCCTGAACATCTGACTGACAAGGGTGTAGTAACAAGGTGTATCAAGGGTGTAGTCTAACAAGAATGACTTTCCAGAGTGCTGAAGAAAAGCCTCATCTACTTAGAAAGCAAATCTCTCAGGAGACAGCAGTGAACTCAGGAAATAAAGACATTTACTCTTCTACAAAATCAAAAGATCCTTCCCCCCTTGACTGATGTGACACTTGACAAGAGTGAATTTCTAGAAAGCATTTTTAAAATATCCCCTCTAAAAATCTTAGTTCCTATTTGTTTTAGTAATCTAGCGCCGCTGTATCAGAAATACTACAAGTGAATGACAGGATCATACAGAAGTCTATTTCTCACAGTTTGGGAGGTTATAAATTCTAATCCAGGGTACCAGTCCTAGAAGGCGGCTCTCTTTTTCTCTCTGTTGGCTCTGGAGGAAGGTCCTGGTTTCTTCAGCTGTGTTTCCTGGCTTCTCAGAGATCTTCAGCTCCTTGGCATCTTCCTTCCTTCATCGTTCTTCTGCTTGCTCACTTTTACATCTCAGAAGAGACTGAGATCACACCTATTAACTTAACAAGGACAACCCAGTCCCACACAGGAGGAGAGCCACAGGCACAGAGATGAGGATTCACCACACATATCTGGAGGGTAGAAGGGGAACGTAATTCATTCTCTAACACCATTATCAGGTAATTTTTTTCTCAAATGAAATCCAGAGTATCAGTCATATTAACAATTACCTGATTTCCACACACTGATCTTGAACAGCAGCCAGAAGTTTCCCATTGCTTTCACAGAGAAAAAAGAGGGGGGAAATTTCATGTTAGGAGTGTTTACAGCACCCATCAGTACAAATTAAATTAATTTTTAAATTTAAATTATCATTACATTTTTTCACATGGTTTAATTCTCTAGCTTGTGATCTTATAATCGGATGAGCCAAGAAGTATAAATGCAGAAAAATGATTCAGCATAGCTTACATTGCATCTTTTGTCAATAATAATAATACATAACAAAGGGTACTACTATAGGGTTTACAAACACTTTTAGCCAAAGAATATAGCCTTTGTCCATGACTGGAAGTCTCTAAAACCTTGGAATGTCCCCAGTCTTTGTTATCAAAGAGGACTCCCAACCTGACGTTGGCATGTGCCAATCAAGTTGAGTCCAATGCTAGCGACCTAACAGAGCAGAATCCAACTGCCCCACAGGGACCCAGGGCTGCTCCCCCCACCCCCCCAGGAGAGCTCTGGTTCTCTTCTCCCTGGGAACAGCTATTGGGCTCTAACAGCCAGCCTTTCCGTCAGCAACAGGGTGCTTCGCCATGGTGCCATTGGGGCTCCTTCCTCGACCTGAGAGGTTATACCAGTGAGTGAACTGCAGTGGGGGCTGCCAAGACCAAAGAGCCTCAAAATATGTGATCTGTCTATCTCAGAGAGAAGGGCTCTGAGGTAATCCATCTTGGCTACGGGAAGACTCTGGACACAGAGGCGGCATGGACTTCCTGGTGGGTGATGAACTCCAGACTCTGGAGAGTAACTTGCTCTCTTCTGAGGCAGAGACGATCCACATTGGGAAGCATTCCAGATCTCACTCTAGTTGTGCATGCACATCCTGGCTCCTCAAGTCCGTCTGTCCTGCACAGCACTGCACCCTACCTCCTTGCCTTCTGTGAGGGATGCTAGTGAGTGACTGGAGCTAACGGAGAGTGAGAGCAATAGGTCAGAAATAATGGGAGGCCTGGGCACCTCCAAGCTGGTGGCTGGGATCCTGAGGTTGTAGAAAAAAATCAAGTCAGAAGTGAGAGTATCAGGGGACCCCCTCAAGTATGTGGAGAGCACTGGGGAGACTTGACAGTCTAAAGAAATGTGCCCCTAACTTGTGAAACCTGACCTAGCTCTAGCGGTTGGGCCAGAGCAAGAAGCTCTGCATGTGATTTGACTAGTCTTTACAAGTATATACCATAAAAATCAAGAGGGCATGCTCTAAGGACCCTAAAATCAATGTCCATATTAAAATGTAAAAGCCAACCCAGGCAGAGGCATCTTATATGAATGGTACACATGCTCACCTTGCAAGTACCAGATGCCAGTTTACCTGTTTGTTGACCAGGCGAACCAGTCCATCAGGGAGCAGAAACGGTGCGGGGCTGAAAGCACAACACATGAGACTGAAGACAGTGTAAACGCCACAAGCACATGTAAGTAAGTAAACAATGCAAATGGCATTTATAGAAGGAGAGAATGTTTTTTATATTAGAATGTAAAATCTGAATAAAAACCAACCCCAGACCAAAAGTTATCATTATATAAATCTAAAAAATTGACCATATTCATATATCTATTCCCAAAAAACATTGTGAGATTACAAAAATATAAATGCATGTACTTTGAAAGAAAAATCATACAATATTTACCAATAATACAGCAGAGTGAGCTAAAACAATCCCTTCCTGCTATCAACACGTAGCTATTCTGGCTCAACTATACAAAAAACATTTCTAACACGAGGAAGCTTCAAAAAATGTTCTCAAAGTCAAACAACAGTTTGGCCCAATGCCTGCCTTGAGCACTGTGCACCCTTAAGACCTAAGCACATGGGATCAAGTCGACCACAGCAATGTCACAGGTTCACTAGAAACGTAGGAAACAGGGAGTTTAGGTTAGTGGAGGAACACTTACAAAGGAGAGTGAAAATGGTGGGACATCGCTACTGACTTATACAACAGAAATGACTGGTGTTTGTTTTGATGTGTATACTTATACTACCAACAACAAAAATAAAATGCATTATTAAAAACCAGATAGGTCTATTCTAATAGAAACAGCAAACATGCACTAAAACAATACCAAAAACATGAGGATGAGAAGGGAGAAGAAAACTGAGGACCCAGAACTTGAACTGTAACATTTTGAATATAAAAATGCCTGAAGACGAGAAAGCAGAAGATATGGGTGCTATAGCAAGAGGAAATTAGGTGGTTCCTGGTTCTTAGATAAAACAGCATTTGGGTTGGCAAAGGTTTGTTTTCAAACAAACAGCCATCTAAGTGAAATGTCAACTAAGTCCACAGGGAAGAAGCACACCAACATCAGTGACTGAAGGATTGTAAACCATATAATTAATCCAAAGCCAAAGGAGGGAATAGTACCATAGCCTAAAAGATGAGATTCTGGTTTGCAGAAAGCTATGGATGACAGTGGATGCCCAAAATACAGTTGTGAGATCTGCACAGGAAGTAAGCATCCCATGATTTCCTTCTATCCATAACAGAAAAATGGGAAGAACCCAGTTACCAAACAGAGTGCATTGGACAGATGACTGGAGATCAAAATGATAAACTTGACTTGAACGGCTGACTTGTCATCCCTCACCTTCCCAACACGATCGCCGAGGACAAAGGGGCGCATAACCAAATGTGGTGAAGAAAGCTGACGGTGCCCGGCTATCAAAAGTTATAGTGTCTGGGACCTTAAAGGCTTACAGGTAAACAAGCAGCCATCTAGCTCAGAAGCAACAAAGCCCACATGGAAGAAGCACACCAGCCTGTGTGACCACAAAGTGTGGAAGGGATCAGTTATCAAGCATCAAAGAACAAAGAATCATATCATTGTAAATGAGGGTGAGTGCAGAGTGGTGACCCAAAGCCCATCTGTAGGCAATTGGACACCCCATTACTGAAGGGTCATGGGGAAGAGATGAGCCAATCAGGGTGCAGGGTATCAGCGATGAAACATACAAATTTCTTCTACTTCCTAAATGCTTCCCCTCCTCCTCCCCACTCTCATGATCCCAATTCTACCTTACAAATCTGGCTAGACCAGAGGATGTACATTGGTACAGATAGGACCGGGGAACACAGGGAATCTAGGACAAATGATCCCTTCAGAACCAGTGATGAAAGTGGCCATACCAGGAGGATGGATGAAAGGTGGGGAAAAAGGGGGAATCGATTACAAGGATCTACATATAACCCCCTCCCTGGGGGACAGACAACAGAAAAGTGGGTGAAGGGAGACGTCAGACAGTGTAAGATATGACAAAATAATAATTATTTATAAATTATCAAGGGTTCATGAGGGAAAGGAAAGCGGGGAGGAAGGAGAAAAAATTAGGATATCAAGGACTCAAGTAGAAAGAAAACATTTTGAGAATGATGATGGAAACAAATGTACAAATGTGCTTGACACATGGATGGATGTATGAATTGGGGTAAGAATTGTATGAACCCCAAATAAAATTAGTTTTTAAAAAACACCTTGTCATCCACGATCACTAAAGACAAAATAGGTGCCTAAGGAAAGGTGGTGAAGAAAGTTGATGGTGCCTGGCTATCAAAAGATATAGCATCTGGGGTGTGAAAAGTGTGAAGTTAAACAAGCGGACATCTAGCAGAGAAGCAACAAGCAGCACACCAGCCTGTGTGACAACAGAGTCAGGTAACAATCACCAAAAGACCCAATATATATGTGTGTGTGTGTGTGTGTGTGTGTGTGTGTGTGTGTATATTGTTGAGAATGAAGAGGGTCCGAGCAGAGACCCAAAACCATCTGTAGACAATAGGACATCCTCTCACAGAAGGGTCACAAGGAAGGGATGAGTCAACCAGGGTGCAGTACAGCACTGAGGAAACACACGGTATTTCTCTGGTTCTTTGAGGCTTCCTCACCCCTCACCATCATGACCCCAGTTCTGCCTTTCAGTTCTGGCTAGACTGGAGCATGTGCACTGGTACAGATTAGACCTCATGACACACAGACTCCAGGTCAGATAAACCCCTTAGGAGTAGAAACAGTAGTGATACCAGGAGGAGAAGGGGAAGGTGAGGGGAGCAAGGGGACATCTATAGCAATGACCAATGTACAACGTCCCCCCCATCTCAGGAAGACAACCTGAGGGTGAAGGTAGACAGTGGTTGGCATAAGATATGAAAATAATAATTATTTATAATTTATCAAGAGGTCACAAGGGAAAAAAGAGGAGCTGATACCAAGGACTCAAATAGAAAGTAAATGTATAGAAAATGATAATGGCAACATATGTACAAATATGTTTGTTACAATTTTTGTATGGAATGTTATAAGAGCTGTAAGAGCCCCCAATAAAATGATTTTTAAAATACTTGTCATCACTTAATCTCCCCTCATGTTGGGCCTGATCTGGTTTTCCAAGTTTTCTGTGGGTTTTTTTTTTTTTCATATTGGGGTTTATCTCAGTTTTGTCATTGAATTATATATTTTTCTGGGTTTTGGTATTCAGGGTTGATGAACCTATAGCTACAGTAAGTTGAATAAAGGTTTCTGGGGGAAACTGGGGGTGAATAAATGTTCCTGGGGGGGGGGGGTTAGGTAAAGGGAACTGATATTAAGAAGTTCAAGAAGGGAGAGAATGTTTTGAAAATAATGGTGGTAGCTATTGTACAAGACTGCTTAATATAAGTGAACTATGAAATGATATATGTCCATTACCTCCCAATAAAATGGTTTTGGGAAAAATAAAAAAGTAAAAAAAAATTCTAAAATATTAAAAAATATCTGAAGTTGTTTTAATTCAGATTTAGAAAAAATAACATATGGTTCATATGCTATTTATAAATATCAGTATCCTTATATTTCACACTAAAAAAAATTTTAAGTATATAAATATGAACTGAAAATATTTAAGTTTACCCTAAATTCAAGAGCAAAAACTGAACTGCCACCTTTTTTAAAGCAAGTCATCACTTCAATGTACATTCACAATCTATACAATGATTAACCTGGCCAATTCAATGAAATAAATTTCTCAGGCCAAAAAAGACACAGAAAGATTATCGACTGAATTTTGGTCTTATGGCTCTTACATACAGAATCAGGCCTGTCTCAGAATTAACTCTTTTTTTAGTCCTCCTTCCACAGAGCTAACCAAAAAGACTGACTCTCAAGTCCCAATGTTCCATCTACCTCGGGAATACCTGACTAGCCAGCGTAGCTACCACACTCAAGTAAGCTCAGGGAGCCTGGCCTACCTTTCACACCCCGTGCCCTTCTATTGGCCACCCTTCCGCCTGACTCACTTCTCCCTCCTATGACACCACTGCTAAATATAAAATAGGCAAACAACTAGGAAAATACCCAAACCACTGCTATGGAGTCCATTCTGGCTCACAGAGACTGTGTGTGTGTGTGTGTGTGTGTGTGTTCACAGAGTAAAAGAAGAAAATTGCTGGAGCTAATCTCAAAGAAGAGGCAAAGGTCTCTGTGGAGTCCATTCTGGCTCACAGAGACTGTGTGTGTGTGTGTGTGTGTGTGTGTGTGTGTGTGTGTGTGTGTGTGTGTGTGTGTGTGTGTGTGTGTTCACAGAGTAAAAGAAGAAAATTGCTGGAGCTAATCTCAAAGAAGAGGCAAAGGTCTCTGTCATGAACTATTACCCCGACAGCTGTTAAGATTAGATATCCTCAAGGAAAAGCAATCTCCAGTGAATAATTCTATAGAAACAATGCCAATGCATGTATCCAAAAGCAGAATTGTCTCCTTTATCAAAGTCATTCTTTTTTTTTGCTCTTTTTAAGGCAGGAAATTAACATCATGTCTGCAGACTCTGTTGACTTCCACAAGTCCACAGGAAGTGAAAGGTAAAGCATCTTCGTTTACCCACGACGCTTGTGCTTACGGTTACGTCAGAGCATGATGGCTTGTAAAGCTATGGGAGCTGACAGCGACCAGGCTTGCTGGTTGGACAGAGAATGATGGAACCCCAAAGACTAGCAACCCTTAGTCACTCTTCAGAACTGGATGGAGACTCATCACTGTGGCTCAATTTTCAGCCAAACGATAGACAGACCTACAGGGAAACGGTGACAAAAATGTGGTGCACACACTTTGGAATAATCCATTCTTTGAAATCAAAAGGGTAGCACTTGGAATCCAAGCGCACGTTTCAGAGGACTGGGAAGGAGGAGGAAAGACAGGGAGGGAGGGAATAAGGTAACAGACAGTCCCCCGAGGAGGGTGCAGCCAATGAGGTGACAGAAAATACAGCCAGGGACAGGAATAGCCGCAGGTGAAGCCATGAGCTGCTCTGGGAGCTTTCACCCAGTTCACAACACAAAGTTTTGTTAAACGAGAAGAGGTTTACAGGGCAGACAGACCAGGTAGACCCCAGACGATGGCCCTTGGTCACCCTTCAGACTGGAACAGAACTTACCGGCATGTCAGAATAATCAGCCATTTAGAGCCAAAGGGTGACATTTACCCAAAGACAGGGTGCAGAGTCAAAAAGGAAGAATGAAAACAGAACACAATGAAAGGATTGAAAATGGATAAAATGAAACAAAACATATACAAACAGTTAAATACAAAACTGATTATCTGCTCTGTAAATCTACACTTGATTCACAAAAAGGATGTTTTTAAAAAGCTTTAAATAATAATAAACTATGAAAGCCTCATAGCCATCAAATGAGCAAACAAAATAAGATTAAGGACATGCAAGAGAAAGCAGAATTTATGAGATAATCTTAATCGTGGCAAAAGCAAACGGCAAACTCACTGCCATTGAACTGATTCTGGCCCACAGTGACCCTAGGGAGCAGGACAGCAACTGCCCTGGCGGGTTTCTGAGACTAATTCTTTACTGGGTAGAAAGCCTCCACTTTCTCCCAGAGAACAACTAGTGGTTTCAAACTGCTGACCTTGCAGTTAGCAGCCCAATGTGGAACCCACCACACCCCCAGGGCTCCACTTAGGACCAAGGGAACAAAAGCTACCCTACACCTACTCAGACATCCTCTGCAGTTATGGCAAAGATTGAAATGTCTGTGTTAGCATCTCTATCATGAGCTTGGATTCATTTATAAAAACAGGTAACATTCTTTGTCTTTGCACTCACCCTGCTTCTCTCAAAGACTAAAGACTCACCTGTACCAGATGTATTGTTGTAAAAATAATAAACGATCTGTAAAAAAAAAAAAGAAATGGCAAAGGCAAATATTACTCAGTTGTCCTCTAAAATTATTTTCAAATTATATTTAGCAATGCAAAATCTAAAATATACTGCAGACTAAGTCATTACAAAAAATACTGAAAAAACTCCAAATACATGAGAAATATATACAACCTTGCATATATTATAACTTTACAAAGTCATATAGTTCTTTTGTTCATATTAAGTTCTAAATTTGTGTCTTATTTTAAAAATTTGAAGTTATCGCCTAACAATAGAAAAAGTAACAGTGGGGGGAAAAAAGAAATAGTGATTTGAGGTATTAAATTTCATCTAAAAAGCTTTAATAAACCCATAGATTAGAGATCAGTCACCCTATAAAACCAATAAAGGATCTCACTCTTACTACCACTGAGGCAATACTAACTCACGGGGACCCGACAGAACAGAGTAGAGTGCCTGTGAGTTTCGAAGACTGTAAGTGTCCAAGACTCATCTTTCTCCCACAGAGCATCTACTGGTTCTGAACTGCCAACCTTTTGGTTATTTGGTTAGCAGCCCAATGAGCAACCCATTACACTACCAGGGCTATGTAATGCGAATAGGAAAGTTGTTTTTTTTAAATAAGTGATATCTAGGAGAGAAAGTAAATGAGAAGCAAAATCTCTAACACATTGTTATGAAACAATGTTTTATATGCTTCCCCTTGAAATGGACGTGTATCTGTGCATCTGTACATGGCTAAGGATGTATGTAATAGGAAATGGTCTGGAAAGAGTATCATTGATTGTCTCTGGGCAGTGAAATGAGGTATTATTGTTTCGTTGTAATTTGTGGTTGTTTGTTTTCTAACTTTACTAGAATTAATTGATATTTTATACATTTTCTATAGCTTCAAAACTCTAAGTTGATTGTGATCTTGAAAAATCGATATGCTAGGGTTTTCAGTATGAGAAGATAAAACATAGTTAAAATACACCAGCCCTTTGACAGGAAGAAAGATGAGGCTTTCTGGTCACATAGATGTGCAGCCTTGGAAACCCATAGGGTCACTATGGACTAGAGTCCACTCTGGATGGAGTAAAACTGAATGTTCTCTTTAAAAGTAGCCCAAATGCAGAAAAAACCCAGGGCCCATCTGGGGAAATTGGACATCCCCTTGCAGAAGGGCTGTAGGGAGGTGACAAGCCAGTCAGAGTGCAGTGTAGCAACAAAGAAACATACAATTTTCCTCTAGTTCTTAAATGCTTCCTCCCCCCCCCCCCAACTATCATGATCCCAATTCTACCTTACATAGCCGGCTGGACTGGAGGATGTACACTGGCACAGATAGGAACTGGAAATAAGGGAATCCAGGACAGAAGAGCCCCTCAGGAACAGTGGTGAGAGTGGCAATATCGGGAAGGTAGAGGGAGGGAGAGGGAGAAAGGGGAAAACAGATGACAAGGTCTAAATGTAACCTCCTCCCTGGAGGATGGACAGCGGAGAACTGGGTGAGGGAGACATCGAGTGGTGTAAGATATGGTAAAATAATAATTATTTATAAATTTTCAAGGGTTCGGGGGGAGAGGGGAGTGGGTAGGGAGGGGAAAAATGAGGAGCTGATACCAAGGGCTCAAGTAGAAAGCAGGTGTTTTGAGAATGATGATGGCAACATATGTACGGATGTGCTGGACACAAATGATGTATGTACAGATTGTGAAAAGAGTTGTATGAGCCCCTAATAAAATGATTTAAAAACATAGCCCAAATGCACTGATAGGAAGAGGTGCTCTGGGGCCGAAAAGACCTACAATCAAATTCTAAATGGCTCTGGGCAAGTTCTCTCATCTAAAAACACAAAGGAGTAACATTACCTATCTTTCTGGGTGTGGGAAAGGATTCCAATAATTAATATATGTAAATCTCTCACAGAATCAGGTCAGAGGCTAATGAGCAATACTTCTCTAATACATGTGTTAGCTATACATACAAACTGTCAGAAATTAAAAGGATGCCCTTGTTCATCAAGTTCGTCATTGTTTTTCTATAAGAGCACCTGTGGCCAGATGTATCTGAAATCGCATGTGAGCCACATAAAGGGCCTGTCTTTTCATGTTCAATGTCCACAGGCTTTTTGAGACTCATACCAAGTTTTATCTTCTTTATTCTTTGTAGGAAACACATCCACAGCTAAACACAGGTCATACTTTAGCTCTCAGCTGCACTGATAATGTGTGTACAAATTTTATATATATATATATTTTTTGAACATATATGTACTCACTCTTCTCAGGCCCCATACACCAGAAACCTAAATAATCCATTTTAAAATCCCTAAATTCTCTCAAACAGCACAGTTACAACTGGAATTGGGGGGGGAGGGGAGTCTGTTAACTATATCATTATAAATACACCCTCTGTACTCACCTCTAATTGCTTTTGTGATGATAAAGGACGCACCATGTTTGCGGTTGCCTCTAGGCTGCAATTATTGAACAACACAAAGAAAAGTTTAACTTTCATTTGGGAATTTTCTAATAATATTGATACTACATAGAAGAATGTGCTTTTTAAAATAAAATTTCAAGACAGCACTCAAAATAAATTTACAAGACAGCAGTAATTAAAAACTAGTTCTAGATTGAAACTAAAAAAACTACCAAACTAAATTGAACAGTGGGAATTAAAGTGAGCACTGCAGAGTTACAGGAAATGTCAGAATAGACATTGCGAGAGAACGTGTGGGAAAGAGCAGGAATGGAGACTGGAAAATGCAAAACACCAGCCCAAAGCCCAGAGAAGTCGAGGGCAAAGACCATGCTGGGTCCAGTTCAGCAGGAGTCATTGTAAATAAACTGTAAAATGTACTAATATGATGTCAGTGGTACCAATAGAGAAGACGCAAAATAAAACCAGACAAGGCTAAAAGAAACATAAAAACTATTTCATTCCCTGAACAGTTTCAGCTGATCTACATCCCAGTCACAATGTGGTCTGTGGGAGAGCTGATGACTAACAAGCAGCTGCTCTCCTAGAGCTTCAACAGTACACGTCCATAAACTGGAGGGATCAATATAAGGGCACTGGGGAAGGCAAGTGCTATGAGGCTTCAAATGTAAGTTGATGATGTGCTTATTTTTAAAAAATGCTCATTAAGCACCTGAAGCATGATTATAAATAACCAGTAAGTTCTAAGGAGAAATCGTTACCCAACTACCAGCAGGGAGCTGCGTCCTAGTTGCATAGCCTACAAACATTAACACTGGTCAAGACTAACAAAATCTAAGTAAGTATCTGGGAAACAGTAAGATGTGCAGAGTGCAGAGCTCTGGTCTGCCAAATGCCCAGACCCAGTGAAACCGCAGTGTGTAAGAAGTTGAAGAACTAAAAACTGCATCAGAACGTGAAAGGGCGAGTAACTTTGCTCCAGAATAAACAGAAACGTTATCTTAAAAGAGAGCTCCAGGGTTGACCCGCTGATCCTAATTCTCTGTTTAAAGTGTCTTTAACCCAGCGCTGTGTACGCAAACGTTTGTTGAACAGATGGTGGACTGGTGGTTCTCAGCCTTCCCCAATCGGGTTTAACAAGGCTTTGGGTCAGAAAGCAGAGCCCTGGAGGAATAACTACGCTGTGCTTGGACTGAAAGCACTTCTGCCCCAGTAAGCAGTGAGTTAGAGGCTGGCGGACTCCCAGGGGCAGTTCCACCTGTGCCATGGGGCCGCTATGCGTCGGCGTCGACTGGACGGCAGTGAAGTGTGGGTCACAGACCACACGAGGCACACACTCTTCACCCTGTCCCGGGCTTCCTTCCCGCCGGTGCAGTTCCTCCGTCACCCACCCCTCTATTGAAGCCATTGGCTAGCGACAGCGCCCCCAGCTCTTCACTCGCGGGGCGTCCTGCCCACCTCGCTTGGACAATGCGCACGACCCACGTAGACGACAACTGTTCCCCCCTAGAAGGCAGGCGGGCGTCCATCTCTCCGCCTCTTACCCAAGGGCCAGGCTCGGGACCCTCTGGGCCCTGGCCACCGGACACGGGCGCACACACGCAAAATGATTCAATAGGTGCTCGCTGGGGCGCGCAGAGAGCGGGGCGCCTCTGAGGGGCCGCAGCCGCCGCTGCACCGCGGCCCGCAGGACGGTACGAGGGGAGCCCACCTGCAAGACTCCCTCGGGGGACCAGCGAGGGGGACAGCGGTGACAGCGCGCCCCGGACGGCGGGAAAGGATGCCCCGAGTGGGTCCCATGGGTCCCACCTTCCCACCCTCCCACCGAAGTTCCAGCAGCGAAACCGATCGGCCCCGTGTGGAACCCAGACGCTGGGCGCAGAAGGAAGTGCCGGGGTGCCCTGCCGAATGGCAGCCCACTGGCACGCGCTCGCCACCTGGACGACCGCCGGCTACCGCCGCGCCCCCCCCCCCGCCCGACGCCGCTCCGCGACGTGGCTCCGCGCCGCGCCTCTGCCCGGCGGCGCCCGCGCCCAGCTGGCCGCGACCCCCCGAGAGCTGCCGTCACCTGCACTTCTGTCTCCGGCGGCCACTCGGTATTGACGAGCAGATCGTAGAGGATGGTCTCCTCCTCGGCCTCCGCTGACGCAGCGCCCGGCTGCGAGGCCGGCCCTGGCTCGGGGGCCGCCATGATGGCCGGGGACCCAGGCGGCGAGAGCGCCGCTACGGTGTCCTGCGCGGGACAAAGTTCCCCGCCGCGACCGCTATTGCTTCGCGAAGACGCGGGGTTCGTTTCGACCGGGATTCGTCGCCATCCGACCATCGGACACAATAAGATTACCCCGGTTCGTTGCTCAGGCTGTGACCCTTTACGGGATCCGAAAGCCTCATCTTTCTCCCGAGGAGTCACTGGTGGAGTCGAACTGATGACTTTTATGGTTAGCAGCCCGACTCCTAGCCTAAAGCACCTCCACGGCTTTCGGAGTTAATTTGCAGGACTCGAAAATGGAAAGACTAGGTTAATACTTTCATAAATAGTACTGACGTTTGTCATTGCAACCAGAGGAAGAAGGGAGAGTCCTGTGGGTAATTTTCTCCAAAGTAGATTCTCCACGATCCTTGCATTGACTCAGTGGCAGTGAGCTTAGGTTTTGGTTTTTGGTTTGCTTTTCTTGGTTTTTTTGTTTGTTTGTTTTTCAATCATTTTATTGGGGGCTCTTACAGATCTTACAACATTCAAGACATCAACTGTATCGAGGATATTTGTACATGTGTTGTCATCATCATTTCCAAAACATTTTAGACTTGAACCCTTGGTATGAGCTCCTCTTTTTCCCCCCACACTCCCCCAAACTCCCACCCTCGTGAATCCTGGATCAATGGCTTTTTTTTTATTATTAAACATTTTATTAGGGGCTCATACAACTTTAATCACAACCCGTACATATACATACATCAATTGTATAAAGCACATCCGTACTTTCTCTGCCCTCATCATTTTCAAAGCACTGGCTCTTTTTTTAGTGACCCTAAGAGTCTTTGCTTTTTAACACTTTAGAAATATGGCAGATTTACACAAAGCGATACATCGATTTTCTGACTGCTGTTGATTGTGGATCCAAATAAAGTCGATTCCTTGAGGATGTCAGTCTTTTCTCCGTTTATCATGATGCTTATTGGCCTGGTGTCAGGAATTTTGTCTTATGTTGAGGTGTGGTCCATATCGAAGGCTGTGGTCTTTGAAATTCTTCAGGGAGTACTTTAAGTCCTCCCCACTTTCAGCCTGCAAGGTTGTGTTATTAACATTACAAGATTTTGCTTGTTGTTGTTTTTTTTTTAACTTCTTTGTGAACTGTGTGAAGCCTGACAGAGCAGATCCGTTTTCCATTCAATAATTCATACCCATCTCTTTCATCTCATTCATTGCCATCACCTCAATGTAACAGGACTTCTGTATTCCACCTCTACCTTGTGATTCCCGTTTCCCTTCCTCCTTGCTTCCTACCCATGCTGAACTTTGACCTTGGATAAATCTTATATCTCCAGTGGCCTTTTACTCTAAAATGTTCAGACCTCCCTCGTGTTGTTGTTCCTCTTACAAAACTGTCTATTGTTTGGTTGAAAACAGCCATGGTGGTGAGTTGATTTCTGGACAAAAAGGGCGACTAAAGGCCTTAGCCTCAGGTGACCCCCAGTCTCTATCCAACCGATAAGCCTGGCTTTTTTTTTTTCATTTATTTTTCTTCCATTCTATTCAATACCTGCTCATATGGTTCCTTTCAGAGCAGTTAGTATTGGTAAGCAGGCACCACCTAGCTCTTCTGGTCTCAGGGTTTGGGAGCCTAGTGTTCACGTGGTTCATTGGTCCATTGGATCATTGTTCTGTAGATCTTTGATATTCTTTCCCCCAGACAGGGATGGACCATAGATGCACCTCAGATGGCTTTTCAGACCCTCTCGCTCCTCACCAAAGCAGGCTGTCCAGCATTATCCTTGTGGACTGTGTTCGTCTGCTTGACCCTGATGTACCCCAAGATATTGTCTAGAACCCCCAGGTCCAGCGACTCATGCCTTTAAGTTGTTTGGTTATGTCTAAAAATTTTCATACCGCCCCCCCCACACACACACATGCTTCATCACATTCATGGACATATCTGCAGTAAAATAGATGCTCATGTACAATTATGCTGTCAAACCTGTATAGACTTGAGGGAAAACTCCCGCTCTCCCTCCCTCCCACACTGACTCATCTTGCGTGTGTTCTACATACATCTTTGTCATGAGTCTCCCTCTAATCATATTGCCCCATTCTTCACACCATCTAGTCCAGCTTCTGAAATTATTTGCTCAGCATATAGGATAAGTCTGGTGACAGGATGCAGCCTTGTTGCACACCATTACTGATGATAAACCCATTGTCTATGCAAACTACTGCGTCTTGGTCTGTGCACAGGTTCCCCAGGATTACAGTGAAGTGTTGTACAATACCATTCTTTACCGTGTGCTCTATAGCTTACTATGCAGGAGCGTGTCTACATTGGTTTTATTTGTTTTGTTTTGTGGTCTTTGGAATCATGGGGTTTTTGGGGGGGTATAATCATTTTATTGGGATCTCGTACAACTCTTATCACAATCCATCCATCCATCGTGTCAAGCACATTTGTTCATTTGTTGCCATCATCATTTTCAAAACATTTTCTTTCTGCTTGAGCCCTTGGTATCAATCAGCTTCTCATATTTTCTCCTCCCTCCCCCTCCCTCCGTCCCTGGCCCTTGATAATTTATAAATTATTATTTTTTCATGCCTTACACTGACCAATATATCCCTTTACCCACTTTTCTGTTGTCCATTCCCCTGGGAGGGGGTTATAGATAGATCATTGTGATCAGATCCCCCTATCTCCCCCTACCTTCCCCTTCCCCTCCTGGTATGGCTATTCTCAATATTGATCCTGAGGGGTTTATCTGTCCTGGATAAACCAGTTCTTATCTGCACCCGTGTACATGATCTGATCTAGCCAGATTTGTAGGGTAAAATTGGGGCCATGATCGTGGCTGGGAGGAAGAGTATCTACATTGTTATGGAACACGAGTAAACAACTTTCTGGTGTTCCATGCTTTTAGCCAACGTCCATCCATTATCAGTAATGACATCCCTCATTCCGTGGCCTCTTCTGAAGCTGGCTTGAATCTCTAAAAGTTCCTTGTCAATACTGCAAATGTTTTAGAATTACCTTCAGCAAAATGTTTCTTGCATGTAATACTGATACTATTGTGTAATAACTACTGCTGTCTTTTAGATCATCATTCTTGGCAAAGGGGAACAAATACGGATCTCTTCCCATCAGTTGGCCAGCTACGTAACTGCCTTCCAAATTTCTGCATAGAAAAGTGACTGCTGCCGTTTGTTGAAACATTTTGATTGATGGTCTGTCAATTCCTGGAGCCTTGGATTTTTCAATGTTTTCAATGAGCTGAGATTTCTTCCTTCAACACCATGGCTCTTGATCATAGACTGTCTCTTGAAATGGTTGAACACCAGTACATTCTTTATGGGATAGTCATTCTGCGTATTCCTTACATCTTCCTTTGATATTTCCTGTATCATTCAGTATAGACTCCTTCAATATGTCAACTTATGACCTGAGTTTTTTTCTTCACTTCTTTCAGCATGAGAACTACCGTGCATGTTGTTCATGTTTCGGTTAACTACAGGCCTTTACACATTTTATTATAATGCTTGTCTTGGTCTTCTAGAGCTTCCCTTTAAAATCTTCTCTTTAGTTTTTGACATCATCATTTCCTCTTTTCGCTTTAACTGTTCTCTGTTTAAGAACAAATTTCAAAGTCTTCTGACATCCATTTTGGTGTTTTATTTCTTTCCTGCTTTTTTAAAGACTACCTTAGCCTGGGTTGTTTAGAGAAGTCCATCTATTTATGGACAGAGATAAATTTAAGTAAGAAACTGGCTCAGCTGTTGAAGAAGTGAGCAAGTTCAACTCCAGGTAAGTCCTCAGTGCACGTGGGTCAGATGTTAGGCTGGAGGCTTCTCCGAACTCTTGTTGTTGTTTGGTTCGCTCATATATTCCCAGAGTTTACCATAGTGCCTAGCACAGAACATAATTTGAATAACCAAAGCCAAACACAATCCCATCAAGTCTATTTCAACTCATAGTGACCCCATCAGACAAAGTGGACCTGCTCTTTAGGGTCTTAGAAACTAGAGATCTTTACGGGAGTAGACACCTCATCTTGCTCCTATTGGGCTGCTCATCAGATTGAACCACTGACCGTGCAGGTAAGCTCAACGCTTATCCCACAGTGCCACCAGCCAGGTAAAGAATATTGTTTACACCCTGTCTCCCCACACTCTCTCTCTTCACAGAAGCTACGCCTTAAAAACATCAAGCCCCAGTTGCACGCTCCCTAACTCACTAGCATTGACAAAGAGTATCTTTTCTCACTGTGTGGTGTGAAATATACAGTGGTAGCAACACCATTCACTGTGTGCCACCCCCTGCCTAGTTTGCAATTTAAAAAAACCATTATTAGAAAAGGAAAAAGGAAAAGGGGGGGAGGGAGTTCCTGCCATTCACGCTGCCTCAGTACAACCCCGCCAATTCCTTCGCACCAAACTGCCTTGACCTTGACTCTTCTTCCCTTTCCATCGTCTCCTGGGTAGATATTTAGACTGCTTTCTGCCTTATACCTTCTTGTCCGGACCAGCATGACCCCAAGCAGCTGGCAAAAGATGCTTTCTGTTCCAGTGGTGCAGGAAATGAACCATAGCAAACAGAGTACTAAGTTTGGGATTCATTTTCTTTTTTCCTTTGACTGTGGTCACACTATACTCATTGCTTCACCCATCCTCTTTTTTATCCCATTCATCAAAAATGTGTACAAGAAACAGGAAACACAAGACCATGCCTGGTGGAGCCCCAAGAGGAGCTTATATTTTAAAGAACACCCAAAGCACAGGTTGAAACGATAATATCTGGAAGGTTTCTGTGCATCTAACTTGGAGCAATTCCTAGAAGGAACATTTTATTACCAGAGATGCTTTGCACAGACAGGCAGGTTGCTCAACTTTGGTCCCCCACAATCTAGAAGATATCACTAAAAGGTAGATTGTGAGATGATCAAAGGGAAAGAAGGTAGTGAAATTATGCATCAGATAACTCAAAAACGCACTGCCATCGAGTTGCTCCTAACTCATAGTGACCCTATACAGGCTTTCTGAGACTGTAAATCTTTTCAACCTCATCTTTCTCCCAAGGAGCTGCTGGTGCATTTGAACCACCAACTTTGAAGTTTTTACCCCAAGGCCTGAGGCGCAGCATCAGCAGGGAGACTTAGTGTGTCAGATGCTGGGTTGGAAAAGAAAAGGCAAAGAAGGAATCAGAGCTAAAGATCCAAGGTCAGCGGAACAGAAGCAAAGGGATAGAAAGGTTTAGAAAAGATTGGGTGGGTGGAGGCAGATGGCTATATGGGTTTATTTAAGGTAACCAAACAAACAAACAAACAGATTCATTGCTATCAAGGCAATGCTGACTCGTAGTGACCCTCTGGGGCAGGGTTGATCTGCCCTGTGAGTCTATGAGACTGTAACTCTTTTCCGAAGTACAAAGCCCTGTCTGTCTCCCACGTAGAGTAACATTACAGCTCATTCCCGGAGCTGGGAATTTGGAAAGTTACTCAGAACCCAAACTCCCTGCTGTCGACTCCATTCACACTCAGAACAACCCTCTGAAATAGAGGGAAACTGCCTCACAGGGTGTCCAGAGTTGTGCATTTTTATGGAGGGAAACTGCCCCAGAGGTCTCCCATGGACTGAGAGTGCAATTAATTAATAATTCATTAAGTGAGCCAGGGCAGCATGGCTACTCTAGGCAAACTAGCATGAAGATCCCCTTTATCTTTTCTTTTAATGGGGGCTCTTACACCTCTTATCACAACCCACACATATGTCCATTTTGCCAAACACATCTTCACATATGTTGGCATCATCTTTTTCAAAACATTGTCTTTCTTCTTAGCCCCTGGCACCAGCTCCTCATTTCCCCCTCCCTCCCTGATCTCAGGAAGAGGGCTTGGGGGTGTCCAGCAGACTCAGACATCTCACTGTACTTCTCTGCTCCTTTCCTCCATCATGCTGTAGTAGCAACTAGCATGCTTCTCTGGCCAGACTTTCTGTCCTTGGGGAACTGTTCCAATTGCTCTTCCTTTGCTCAAGTCATGTGACTACAGTGACTGTCAACCCCCGAAGCTTTGCATCCTGTGCCCTAAGCCAGTCCTTTCGATGAACTTCATTACCTTGACTTCCAAGATTTTGTGGAGCGTGGGGAAGTGACGGACAGTGGCCTAAGAAAGGTGCTTCCCTGGGCTTTGTCCTGGTTATTGTTTTTAAGATGCAAGTGGATGTCACATAGGTGGAAGAATACAAAGCAGGAGTTCTTGCAGCCATTTGCTTTCCCATCCAGAGAAAGCCTCTGTTTGTGAAGAGCATGGAACGAGTGCATGGAGAAAAGCGGAGGAGTAAGAGACGAGGGATAGGCCTGGAGAGCCCTGAGCACCAGACTAGAGGTAGACCAAGAGCACAAGAGAGTCTGTGTGATCAGAGTGATATAAGTTTGTCTGAAATAAAGGACATCTGGGGGTTTTGTCTTCCCAGCTAAGGAAGCCAGAACATTGGCCTTTATTCATCTAGTCTGAGCTGAATTTCTGTGGATTGAAACCATTTTTCTTCCACTGGTCAATTTGACAGGTTTTCCAAATTTGCAATGTGTATTTAAACCTATAATGCCAAGCACAGCGTTTTCGTAAAATTTAATTAAATGTATATATTAATATATATAGATGACTATGAAAGTAAAGAATAAAAACAAAATTTTTTCCTGAAATTAAAAATGCAGGCATTATAGGATTAAATGTATAGACCTCTGCAATGTTGTTTCCAAAGTGGCACTTTGGTGAAGTCATTATTTCATAAACATTAGTCATGGTCATGGCTTAGACCACTCCTCAGTCTTTACACCCACTGTTGAAATGAACGCAGAAGTGGGGCGAGAGATTTAGATGCTTAATCCACAGAGAAGGGCATTGAAGCTTAGAGAAACCAGAGATGGTGAAGTCAATGCATGACAGAACCAAAATGCAACCAATTATTTGGGCCCAGCAGCTGTGCTACAGAGGACTTCATGGCCGGGGAGTTTCAAAGAAAACATCTGGAGGATTTAGAGGGTTGACAATGGAACTTAACTATTATAGATAACCAGGTGTACCAACATGTGGAGCTGAGATATTATCGATCTGTTCTCCGGCAGGGAAATCAGAGAAAATTCAGTTGCTTCCTTATGAGAATGTGATTGTTGTATGCGATCATGGTCACCTAACACCCACCTTAGCTTATTGCCAAAAGTCCATCTCGGGGTGGAAGATAGTTTAAGTAATGAGCAAGTCACTTAAAAAATGACTTTATGCATTTAACATAACGAATATAGCTGCTAGCTCTAACAACCCTTTTCAGGAAGTAAGCCTGAAGTGAAAATTTAGACAATTTTTTAAATGCGTAATAATATTAATAAAATTAATACCTATATTTATCTACTTGCTACAAACACTGCCAGGTATTTAGTATATCTTATCCATACTCTATAATGTTACAAGGAAACGGTTACTAGCCCCATACTCATGCATGAAAAACTGATATCCTGAATCTCTGTGTGAAGCAACCTAGGTCATAAGATAGTAGGATGATGCCAGAATTGAACATAATTTTTATCTAATTTTCAAATTATTAATAGGGAAATGTCAGCGATATTCTGATTTTAAAGAGTAGTAATTCGATCTTTTGATGACTCTTAAAGGGACAGAAGGAAAAATGGAAATTTTCTTTCCCATTTATTATTATGCTCACAGCATATCATGCATGCATCAACTGGCCTAAAATATAATTAACACTCACTTTGCTGATGGGTATAGACATTTTGATTTTAGATTTAGACAAAATTATCTTAGCAGTATCTCACATAGAAGAATTAAACTATTCTAATAATTTTTCTCTTAGCTTCATAGGAGAGTTATCAGTGGTAGATTCATTTTGCACAAGCCCGGATTTTTATGTCGACTATAAAATCCACTAAGCCAAAGGAAAGGTGACCCAACAGGAAGCTCACACTACAGAACACTATCACTGATGTCGCAATGAGCAAAGATTGCCAACAATCATCCAACAACAGTTGCAGCAGTAGATTGTCAGGGAGCTGCCAGCAGTTCAGTTCAGATTCAAAAGAGGGTATAGAACAAGGGATATCATTGCTGATGTCAGAATGACCTTGGCTCAAAGTGGAGAATCTCAGAAATATGTTTACTTGTGCTTTATTGACTATGCAAAGGAATTCCACTGTGTGGATCATTATAAACCATGGATAGCCTTGAGAAGGGTAATTCCAGAACACTTCGTTGTGCTCCTATAGAACTTGTACATGAATCAAGAGGCAGTTTTGTGAACAGAACATGGGCATATTGCATGGTTTCAAATCAGGAAAGGTGTATGTCAAGGCTGTATCCTCTCACCATACTTGATTGATGTGTATGTTGAGCAAGTCATCAGAGAGTCTGGCTTACATGAAGAAAAATAGAGTATCAGGATTCGAGAAAGGCTAATGAACAATCTGAGGTATGCAGATGACACAACCGTGTCTGTTGCAAGTGAGGACCTGTAGCACTTGCTGATGAAGATCAAGGACTGCAGCCTTCAGTGTGGATGGCAACTCAGCGTCAAGAAGACCAAACTCCTCACAACTGGAACAACGGGTAGCATCATGATACACGGAGAAAAGGTTGAAGTTGCCAGGGATTTCATCTTGCGTGGGTTCACAATCAGTGCCCGTGGGGCAGCAGTCAACAGATCAAAACACAAGTTACAGTAGGTAAATCGGTTGTACAAGACCAGTTTAGAGTATTGAAAAGCAAGGACATTACTTTGAGGACTAAGGTGTGTCCTGACCCAAGCCATCGTATTCTCCACTGTAGCCAATGCAAGTGAAAGTTGGACATTGAATAAAGAAGACCCTGGAAGAATCTGTGCATTTGAATTGTGGTGCTGGGGAAGAATATTGACAGAACTGTGCACTGCTAAAAAGACAACCCGATCTGTATTGGAATAAGTGAGGCCAGAATGCTCCTTAGAGGCAAGGATGGCAACATTTTGTCCTACCTACTTTGGACATGTTCTCAGGAGAGGCCAGTCCCTGAAGAAGGACATCATGTTTGGAAAAGTGGAGGGGTAGTGGGAAAGAGAAAGGCCCTCGATGAGATGGATTGACGCAGCGACGGCACCAAGGGGCTCAGGCACAGGAACAATCGCGAGGACGGTGTCAGACCACGCAGTGCTCCATTCTGCTGTGCGTAGGTTCACTACGGGTAGCAAATGTCTTGATGGCACCTAACAAACACAAACAAACAAGCCAAAAATCACTAATGACTCAACGTTTAACTTTAAAAAACAAATTTTTAGCATTTAATCTTTTTATGCTTCTGCGCCTTAGAGTTCAAAGAGCTTACTTCATCACATAAAGTTGTTTCCATTTTCAGTTGAAAGTACATAATAAAATTGAACTATTATAAAAAATAAATTGAATATAATAAAAGCTAACTATTATAGGTTTCAGGCATTTGGACTTAATTGAAGAGTGTGCTTTTTTATTTAAATTATTTTATTGGGGGCTCCTACAATTCTTTTTTTTATATTTTATTGGGAACTCTTACATAAATCATAACATTCCTTCAATCACATAAAACAGTATTGTACAATTGCTACCATCGTTGGTTTCAAAACATTTTCTTTTGTTTTTTTTACATAGATGGCATATAATCTTTTAAAAAAATACCATTAAACAATGTATTCTTTAAGGTTAAGTATAAAATGAGGGGATTTTTTAAGTAGAAAAAATGAATTAAATATAATGGCAGCTTCCCACTTTTCCCCACTTCTTTTTTTTAAAAATCACTTTATTAGGGACTCACACCACCCATCTCGATCCATACATACATCAATTGTATATAGCACATGTGTACATTTGTTGCCCTCATCATTCTCAAAACTTTTGCTCTCCACCCAAGCCCCTGGAATCAGGTCCTCATTTTTCCCCTCCCTCCCCCCTTCCCCCTCCCTCATGAACCCCTGATAATTTATAAATTATTATTTTGTCATATCTGGCTCTGTCCCACGTCTCCCTTCCCCCACTTTCTGTTGTATGTCCCCCAAGGAGGAGGTCAAATGCAGGTCCTTGAAATAGGTTTCACCCTTTCCAACCCACCCTCCCTCTGCCCTCCCAGTATCGCCACTCACTACACTGGTCCTGAGGGAATCATCCGCCCTGGCTTCCCTGTGTTTCCAGTTCCCATCTGTACCAGTGTACCTCCTCTGGTCTAATCAGGCTTACAAGGTAGGATTCGGATCATGACAGTGGGAGGGGGTAGGGCGGAAGGAAGCATTTAGGAACTAGAGGAAAGTTGTATTTTTGATTGTCGCTACGTTGCACCCTGACTGTCTCGTCTCCTCCCCAAGACCCTTCTGTAAGAGGATGTCCAGTGGCCTACAAATGAGTTTGGGGTCTGCATTCCATACTCCCCGGCTCATTCACTGTGATTTTTGTTCTGATGAGCCTGATACCTGATCCCTTGATGCCTTGTGATCGCACAGGCTGGTGTGCTTCTTCCATGTGGGTTTTGTTGCTTCTGAGCTAGATAGCCGCTTGTTTACCTTCAAGCCTTTAAGACCCCAGACACTATTTCTTTTGATAGCCAGGCACCATCAGTTTTATTCACCACATTTGCTTATGCTTCTGTTTGTCTTCAGCGATCATATCAGGGAGGTGAGCACAAAATGACACGATTTTTTGTTCTTTGATGCCTGATAACTGATCCTTTCAGCACCTCGTGGCCACACAGGCTGGTGTGCTTCTTCCATGTGGGCTTTATTTCTTCTGTGCCAGATGGCCACTTGTTTACCTTCAAGCCTTTAAGACCCCAGATGCTATCTCTTTTGATAGCCGGGGACCGTCAGCTTTCTTCACCACATTTAGTTGTTCACCCACTTTGTCTTCAGTGGTTGTGTTGGGAAGGTGAGCATCATAGAATGCCAATTTAATAGAAGAAAGTATTCTTGCATTGAGGGAGTACTTGAGTGGAGGTCCAATGTCCCTCTGCTGCCTTAATACTAACCTTATGAATATATGTACATCGATCTATTTTATCACAATCCATACATACATCCATTGTGTCAAACACATATGTACATTTGTTGCCATCATCATTTTCAAAACATTTGCCTTCCACTTGAGCCCTTAATATCGGCTCCTCATTTCCCCCCTCCCTCCTCACTCCCCTCTCCCTCATGAACCCTTCATAATTCATAAGTTATTATTATTTTGTCAAATGTTACACTGTCTGACATCTCCCCCCCCCCTCTTCTCTGCTGACCTTGCCCCAGGGAGGAGGCTATCTGTAGATTCTTGTAATCTGTTCCCCCTTTCCACCCCACATTCCCTCCACCCTCCAGGCATCGCCACTCCCACCACTGGTCCTGAAAGGGTCATCTGTCCTGTGACAGGGAAGGGCTGGTTTGGTGGCATGTACAGGGGGCTTACTCCAAAGGGAAGGTTACACATGACTGATGGTCCTGTGTCACCCAGTGGGAGCAAGGTCCCGGGAAAGCACTGTTTACTGTGTTGACGATCATTCATGCCCAGGGTTGGAGAGGGCCCGAGGAGTCTTGAATAACACCCAAAACCCCAAAATTCAGAAGACAGCTATAAAACCAGATTACACGAATTCTCTGTGGACTGGGACACAAGTTTGTTTTTTTTTTCAATCTCTGTAAATGGGTTGAAGGTAGGTCCTGAATTAGGTTTTATTGACTGTGTGAATTATTCACGATGCTGGTGCTATTGTAAATGGATCCTTTTTGCTTACAAGAGAAATCACAGCTTCTAAACAGCTTCTTTTTTTTTCTCCAGAAAAAAACGGTAGAGGGGCGGCGGGAGTGAGGCCAGCGCTGCACCCCAGCCCCGGGTCGACAGTGTGTGGTTGCTGAGCCCTGACTCTAGGAAGATGTGTAAGGCTCCATTGCGTGCTTGTGCCGCACAGGCGGGCCCTTAGTGTGGCTGGGGCTGACGTCCGCATTGCTTGCGTGATGGAGAGGGTTTAAATTAGAATTTCAAGTGCACCTGTCTTGCATGTGCCCTACTTCTTTCCAGACAAGCAGCTCAGCATGTGATCTTCCTTGTGTCAGAATGTCCCTTTCACACCTCTTTGTCTTCCTGATTTGGATTTGTTGTACCGTATATACTCGTGTATAAGCCAAGCTTTTCAGCACGTTTTATGCAGTTTTGTGGTAAAATTAGGTGCCTCGGCTGATAGTCGGGGCGGCTTATGCTCGAGTATCTACAGTAATCTCTTCAGCTACACCTTGCAATCCATTAACTCCCTCTTGAGCTTTATCTTTTCATCAAGTCTTTCTTATCTTTTATTTACATTCTATCTGAGGATGAGGAGGAAGAGGAAGAAAGCGGGAAAGGTGAAAAGTGGAAGAGAGAAACAGATGATGAAGGAGAACATGATCAAGACCCCAAATAACCTGCAGAAAAAAAGAGAGAACTGTTCGGTATCGGTTGGGCTGCTCTATGGAATTGGTAGCTGTTTAAGGTTTTTGTTTTGTTTTTTAACAGCTGTGATTCAAAACCCCAGGACGTCTGCCCACCCAAAGAGCCAAAGAATAGTTCAAGACGGTCCAGCTTTCACTCCTCAGTCCCTCTTGGAAATCCACCACCAAGCCTGGGGACTTCGCCCCAGCAGAATTGTAAGCATCGTTAGCTTTCCGCAGAAGACTCCACCATAGCCTGGGTAGCTGTGATCGGGGGAGTCTGAATCATTCGTGGCTGCCAGTTACACTGAGATTGTCACCACATTTTCACTTTCTGCACGACAAAGAAGCTTTGAAGATAAAATCTTAACCTTTAAAAAAATGAAGAAGACAGAGAAGCGCCCACAGCCAGAGCACTGTGCAGTCGGAGCGCCCAGGAGGGACTCCTCACACCTCTTCGGCTCAAAGCCAGGGCCAACCTGACTTAAGCTCTCCTGAGATGACCAAGCAGCCAGACTATGACCTGGAGAAACCTGAGAACAAAGCAGAACCCACTGTAGTCTGCAAGCTTTCAGGAAAGCCGTGGTCCTGGCCATGCAGGTAGAAGAGCAGGCCAGCAAAGGAACCAGGAGCAAGAAATAGCCCCAGTGATGACTACAAATTAATTAGAAAATAATGGAAGCTTCCCACAAACTTTTTGAAGCCCCTTGTATATCTATCACACAACTTTTGCCTGTTCAGTCATTTATAAGTATAAGCCTTATTGCTAGCAATTACAAGAATCTGTTTGCAAGCTAACATTCCATGATCCATGTAGTTTTCATCACCTCTACCATCCACCCCAACTTTCTCTGTACTGACCCTAGTAACCACTGATAAACATTAATATCTATTTAAAAAGAAGAAGAAAAATGCTAGCGAGTCGGGGAAAATGTTTTCTAAGTAAACTATTTGATTGATTTTTTTCTTTCTTTTATATTGAAACTACAGTCATGCCTTCATACTTGTCCCTCAGTTTTGTCTAATAAAAACCACCATGGAAATATTAACTGGGAGAAACTAAGTATTCAATGAAGCTAACAAGTAATTAGCAATTAATGTGTTTTTCAAGAGCCAAGGACTAACTGAAATTATAGAAACTATTAACATATCAAGATCAGACATGCTCTTCTACATGAAAAAAAAATCAAACACAAAGGGTTATGGCCCATATGTGGAGTCATTATGAAATCTGTCAGTTTTAATGATCTTCACTCATCGGTGGAATTTCATGCCATAAACCGTTTCCAATTGAAGTCTTTTCTCTTTTTAGGTTTCCACTTAGATAAGAGCGTACATTTACTGTTACATTTCTTAAATTTCAAAGTACATTTTTTTAAAGTGTTCTATGGAACCAAAAAAAATCTAGATGGATTAAAGAACAAAATGTAAAGAAAGCCTAGAACCATAAAGGTCATTAATGGAAGTGTCAGACAGGCTTAAAGGGCATAATTCACGGGATAAGCACGTGATCAGACATAATAACCACATGCGGCAGGACACAAACATAAGTGCCTAGAACCCCCAAAAATAAAGCACTAAATGTACTTAGAAGACTCATCCAAAGGGGTTAGAAAGAGAAGCCACAGATGGTGGAAAACTGGCAATGATACATCAGTCAAGGGACCAATCTGTCCATCAGAAAGCTGCAAGACTTCAACAAGAAAAAGGCAAACACAAATCCAATTTAAAAATGACTAGAAAGTTCACCACAGATGACATCCAGGCAGCCAAAAAACTAAAGAAGAGCTGGTCACAATCGCTGGCCATTTGAGAGGCAAATCGCAACGATGATGAGATACCGCTTCACACTTGCACGGATAGCCAAGTTAAAAGAATACAACAAAAGAAAGTAATATGTTGCAGAGGGTGTGGAGAGAAGGGACCTTCATACTCCACAGGTGGGTCTATAAACTGTACTTCCACTGTGGAATGTGGTACGGAGCTTCCTCAAACAACCAGGAATAGAATTACTATATGATTGAGCAATCCCTTACTCGTCTGTATCTGAAAGAAATAAAGAACAAAGCATATGCAGATCTGAGCACACCCATGGTCATTGCAGCACCATGTGCAATTGCAGGAAGATGAAAGGAAGCTAGATGCCCAGCGGTGGATGAATGGGTAAATGAACTTTGGGACACACCCACCAAAGACTATTCTGCAAGGCTAGACAATGATGGCGACACTGTGAACAACACCTCAAGGCATATATGGGTTTGGAGGACATTACAAGAAGTGAAGTAATTGAAGCATAAGAGGAAAAATGTTGTATGAGACCCCAGTTATAAAAGACAAAAATAATCAAAAGAAAGGGTTTCATACCAAATGAAACGGACTTTGGTGGTTACCGAGTGAAGAAGGAAGAGGGAAGGGGAAACAATAGGCTAACGTGCAGCCATGTGCTCACCTGGGTGACTCACTCGCCCCGCCAGCGAGTCAGTGCTGACTCAGAGGGACCCCCTGGAGGTTTCTGAGACAGCAACTGTTTACAGGACTAGAAAGCCCAGTCTTTCTCGTGTGGAGCAGCTGTTGGCTTTGAACTGTCAACCATTTCCATCCCAGTCCAACATGTAACCACTACGCCACAGAGCTAGATAATATCCTAAAAGTGGAAGAAGCAGAAAAAAGGAGAGGGACTGGCCACGCCGATTAGATAGGTTAGATAGAGAAGTTACCTTGTTGAACTCAACAATAATGATCTGAAACGCCTATGTAATCCATAACGGACGTTTTTTAATATTAAAAATATTTAATTATTATATGCTGCTATAAACATGAGATAAACTCTGAGGTGAGAAGTGATACAATCTAATTAAGACCTCATCAAACTAAATAAAATGACAGGGAAGAACCAAATCTTTCCCAAGCATAAGTAGAAAATAGTAAAGTCAAGTGAGAAAATAGCAAAGTCAAGTGTACTGCTATGCTAGAAATTGCTCTCCAGGTAGAACCTGAAGGACGGAATTCAACAGTTTTGCACTCAGACTCATTTCTATCATGTCATTTTTTTTTTCTTACTCCACAGGTCTTGACTTGGACAATCTTCTCTGTGTGAGGCCAGGTTGGCTCGAGCAGCAAACCCAAAGACACTCATATGTACCAGAAAGAGTTTTGTATGAAAGAGGAATTGTTGATGTATGTATATGTATGAACTGTGATAAGAATTGTATGAGCCCCTAATAAATTGTTAAAAATTTTTTTAAAAAAGAATAATTGTATATAAAGAAAACATCCCAGTCCAGTCCAGATCAAGTCCATAAGTTCAATATTGGCCTATATGTCTGATACGAGTCTGTAAATTCCTATTCAGACTCATGCAACACATGCAATGATGCCAAATGCAGGAAGATCACAGGCCAGTGGTTGGGAAGTCTTGTGGATCCAGTGGTGATGGAAGCATCTCAGTGCTGGCATGAGTCTCCACATGGCTCCTCCAGCTCCAGGGCTTTGGCTCCATCAGTGTAGCTCCATTTGACTTGTCAACAGGAATGTGAAGCAGAAAGAGAATGTCTCCCACCAAGAGGGAGGCAGACAAGAGGTCCCAGAATCCCCAGGAGAAGGCCATGCTCACACAGAGGCCTCATTGGCTATGACCTGATTGATAAGCTAGACTCCACCCCTTTGCAAATTGACAAGAGATTATGTAACTGCTACATTCTGCTTTCTACTCCTGTCCTGGACACAAATTCCAGAATCTGGAAGACCTTAATTTGAATGACAGCTCTCTTACTGACAAGCTCTATTGGCTTGTAAAAATCACTCAATCTTTCTGTGCCTTGGCTTCCAAATCTAAAAATGGAGTTTGGGGATATAAAGCAAAGCATTGTTTAAAAGTAGGAAATAACATGATCATCTAAGAATAAAACCACAAATTAACATGTTCAAATTGGCATGCCCTAAAGAGAATAATAAATTCTAAAATAATGTTCATAACAATTTGGTTCATGTAGGCCTTCCTACATCCGAATCACCAGAGGACTTGTTTTATATCCAGATGCCCATCCAGCTTTGCTATTGCAAGCTGCTTGCTGGGGAAGGTCCAGCTCCCCACCACTAATCATGGGTTCCATAGGCACAATTGTACGGTTGGGATATTTAAATATTATATTAAAGTCATAGAGAGCATGAGAAATAAAAGAAATAGAAATAAAGGAGTCAGACACATTTCATGGTAGCATGCTCATCTCAGCCCAGCTTGTTGGTCCAAGTGGAGAGAGGGGGAGGGGAAGGAGGACAAGAGGAAAGGGAACAGGGGAGCAAGGATGGGAGAGGAAAGGGAGTCATCCAGAGGCCAAGAAAGGTGCCTGAGAGAGAGCTCTTTATTGCTAACCCAGGCTTGTACATTCTCTGGGGACATGCAAGCCCCCTCATTACTGGTAAAGACATACATCACAGGAAAGGGTTGTGCTATAGGTAATACAGTAATGGGAGGGGGATGATCTAGGGGTATCCGCGCAATAGGAAGGGGAGGTATTGGGGGTATCCATGTGATAAGATGGGTGGATCCTAGATTCAGGGTGGCAGCCTAAGTTTGGAGGTCACTGAGCTGGTTTGCCCTGTTCTCTGACTCACTATAGAAACGATTATCAGTATGGTGCAAAACTCCACCTACAGGCACTAAATCAATGACTGTAAGCCTTTAGGGAGAAGTAGTCCATTGCCTTTAACAGCAGAGTGAGGAGCCCTATCAGTCCAGACAGTTGTTTGGCAACTGACTGCCTTCAGGGAGGTAACTTTACCATCATTAGCTGCAAGCAGTGTGCTAAGTCTAACATATTTTGGGGAGACGACTTGGGAGAAATCTTTCTGTTTCCCACAGCTGCTGTACAGTCCATTTCTACTCCTAGCAAAGCCACGTAACCAAGTAGACTGCCTCGTAGGGTTTTTTTTTTTTTTTTTTTTTTTTGCTGTAATCTTCATGGAAGACCTCTCCAGGTCTTTGGAGACATTGAATGCCTATTGCCCAATCTTCAGCATCCAAGCATTTAAACCATTTGCTCTAGTTGTTCTAAGATGCCATTGAGTCCGTTCCAACTCACAGTGACCCTGTGCACAACAGAACTAAACACTGCCCAGTCCAGCACCCTCCGCACCATTATAATTATGTGTGAGCCCATGGTTAGAGCCCCACTATGTCACTCTTTTTCAGTAACCTTCTACTTGACTGAGCATGATAGCCTTTCCCATGGACTTGCCTCTTCTGATAACATGTTCCAAATACCTGAGGCCACATCTTGCCATCCTCAGTTCTAGGGTGCATTCTTAGGTGGTACTTTTTCCAAGACAGTGTGGTTGGCTTGCTCTCAAGGGTTCCACAGTTTCTGAAGGCTAAGCCTGGGAATTTGCATTTGAAAGGGTGTCCTGAAGTAATTCCTATCTCTTTGAGTTAAAGCTTTCAAACCCACTGGCTGCTCTTCTGGGAAAATGAAATAGCAGTCTGCTTCTGTGAAGATTACAGCCCTCAAAATAAAATAAAACAAAACTGAGGCAGTTCGACTCTGTGCCAGGGGATCACTGAGAGTGAGAATGCACGCAGTGGCAATGGGTTGGCTTTTGGTAAGTTTGAGGATCATTAGACTCCAGAATTCATTACAAACATGCAGCTTAAAAGTTTCTCGCCAACAAATGGTAAGGGTGTAACATATGTGCTGCCTGCTTCAGCAGATGTTAGGCAAAGTGCCTCTGACAAACAGGAGACTGGAGGGGAAGCCAGTACAGTGTTCTCAGTCCCTCTATGATGGCACAGTTCCATTAGTGGATAAACTCTATAGCTAGCCACAAACAAATCAGCCTCTCCACCCCCCACAGGCCATCTTAATGCCCTCGGAGATTTAGATTTATTAACTCTGGAATGCCATCCAGAAATCTAGATTTAAAGATGAAACATTTTCCTGTTGAAATTTTATTTTCTTTCCATGTTAAAACCACTATTCTTGTATCAAATTCATTATCTTCTAACAGACAAGATATATGCTATATCCAGATTATCATTTGTTTGGGTGAAACTTTTCAGCAGTAGGTTTATAATTTATCATTTAAAAAAGTGACCCTCACACTCTAATGGGGTTAATAATGAATTTAAATCAAAACCCATTGTCGTCATCCCAACTCCTAGGACAGAGTAGAAGGCTGTAATCTTTAAGGATGCAGACTGAAACATCTCTCTCCTATGGAGCTACGGGTGGTCTTGAATTGCCAACCTTTATGTTGGTGGCCAAGTAGTCAATCTGTGCACCACCAGTCATCCTTGCCAGTCCCATGTGGGCCTGATTATGCTGGAATACTGACTCCAGGCACGTTTCTGTTTCGCCAGGTCTGTATGTAAGACTGTGATAAACGAACAAAGGGAATATTAAGCAAGGTTGTCTAGAGAAACAAACCAGTAACACTCATCTATGTATGAGAGAGTTTCATACCAAAAAGTAATTATAGATCTGTGCAAATCAACAATTCTTGTATTGCAGCTTATAGCTGTTCTATACTCATAAATTTTCCTTTTCTCAACAGTGTTTTGAATTCTACACAATTGACTCAACTGATGATATTGTCAATATGGAGTGGCTATATAGTGGGCTGTTAAATGCAAGGTCAGCAGTTTGAAACCACCAGCCAGCTCCAAATGGGGAAGGGAAAAGCTGTCTACTCCTGTGAACATTTTCTGGCGAGGAGACTCACAGGAGCAATGCTACCTCGCCCCATGTGGTCACTATGAGTCAGTATTGGTGTTCTCTAACATAAAACGGCCATGATGTCTTTAAGGTGAACCAGAAATCTGTATGAGCCATAGATACATGAATGGGTTTGGGACTTGCACTTAATTCTAGCCTCAATCTAAGCACATTTTTTTCTTATGACATGGCCCTGCTTGATGCTTGCCCTCATGAAGAAATCACTGAAGTATGGGTGCTATAGCAAAGTGTGACGAAGAAACTAGATGGTGCCCAGCTAGCCGAAAGAACAGCATCTGGGGTCTCAAGGCAGCCTTCTAGGGGAGATGTCTACTAAGTCCACAAGAAAGAAGGACACCAGCCTGTGTGATCTGAAGATTGTAAAAAAATATATAATCTGAAACTAAAGGAGGGAATGGCATCAGAGCTTATATTGTGAATAACTGGTTTGCAGAAGGCAATGGATGGCAGCGGAAGCCCAAAGGCCATTCGCAGGTTCCCCACATGCATTAAGCCTCTGGAGAATCCCTTCCCACATCTGAGCAAAATGAATAGCCCTGCGGCCAGACAGAGAGCATTGTAGTCGATTCTGGCAGATGTAGTTAAGTCAAGGTTTAATATTATTTGACACTGATCTCTCTTTTGGTCCATTTTAAAACTGTTTCGGTTTGTCGTTGTTTCATTTTTTAGATGAAGAGATCCATGTGGATTAAGTCCATGGTGAACCCCCTCTGCCCATGGACCCGGGATGTGGCAAGCCTTGTTAACACGCAGATTGCACTGGGAAGCGGATTGCTGCAGATGCAGTTAAGTTAAAATGTAGCACCCTATCATTTGATCTCCTGGGTGATGCATTTAAATTTGTTCTAGTGTTTAATATTTTCTGCTTTCTTCTCAACTGCTGCTTTTTCCTAACAGTTTTATTGGCACTTCATCCACATGTCATACAATTCAAGGAGAGTTGTCCATTTATCACCACAATCCGTTCTAGAACATTTTCTTCTTCCTTGTCCTCATTGTGATTCATGTAATCATTTTTTAATGGTGGCAAAATTTTACACAACAAAACATTCTCCAATTCAACAACTTCTACATGTATAATGAGTGCCATTGATTATACTTTGTGTTGTATAACCATGACTGCTGTCCTTTTCCAAATTGTACCACTGCCATTACCATAAACTCAATGCCCCCTAAGCAAAAACTCTTCCTGCTTCACTCAAAGTTGACAAAGGTCAACTTTGGTTTCTTTCTTTTGTTTTCAGTCGTTTTCTTGATATAATATTCACATATCATGCATTTCCATAGTGAAATAATTTTGTAAAAGAATTGTATAAATATCATCACAATCAGTTCTGATGTTCCCTCCCCATCCCTGCTTAACCTCCAATCTTCCAGTTAACAGCCAGATGCTTAATCTTTGCTCCTGGTAAGACCCCAGATGAATAGATGACCTGGGAGAATCTGATGGCCCAGTTGCTTCCTGTCCGGCCACCATAGACAGGTAGATGTCCTCCGTGTTGTAGAATTTGGCAGCCTAGGGGGACCGAGGATGGAGTGGATCACTCGGGGCTCCAGATCCAGCAGCAGGGCTCAGGGAGGTAGTGCTCACCGTCTGCCTGGTAGAAAAGACATCCTTGTGATCAGTGCCTTTCATGCATCAAATGCTCTTAATTATACAAATGAGCGTAAGCAGGTCTCACAAGATTGATGGGGTAAAACAGAGACCATAACTTCAGATGTCCTCAGGGCTGATACCGTGCTCAGCAGGGCACAGCTGTTTCCAGGACTTGAACTCTGTCTGATTGCCCCACTGGCCCAACTGGAGGGTGATCATTTTCCTCCACATAGCTCCCCGAGTCCAGGTCTGGCCTCACAGCCTCTGCCAGTGACAGCCTCATCATCACCCTCGACTCAGGCAAGCCATGGTATCTGCCATTGCCTCATATGCTTGTGAAAGTTGGCCATTGACTAAGGAAGACCATAGAAGGATCGTTGCATTTGAATTGCAGTGCTGAAGAAGAATACTGAAAATACTAGGGACTGGTAAAGAACAAACCCACCCGAATTGGAAGAGTTGTGTCCAGAGTTCTCCTTAGAAGCAAGGATGGCAAGACTTCATCTTACATACTTTGGATATATCGTCAGGAAAAAACAGTTCCTAGAGAAAGACATCGTACTTGGCAAAGCGCAGAGCCTGGGAAAGAGAGGAAGGGCCTCTAAGAGGCGGATCGACACCATGGCTGCAACAATGGGCTCAGGCACAGGAACGGTCATGAGGATGGTGCCGAACCAGGCAACGTTTCCTCTTGTGCGTAGGGTCGCTATTGGTGGGACGCGACTTGAGGGCACCTAACAAAATCCACAGCGCTTCTCCAGTCTTCACACTTACACAGCCAACAACTCCCTAACCACCCCGTGTGCGTGCCCTGCACTCACAGGGCATCCCACATGCCAACCCCTTGCCAAACCTCTGTCCCTTCTTCAGTCTTGTCTTCTCGATTGACACTGCTCACCCAGCTGTCACTACCAAGAACCTGGGAGTTGAACTTCCATCTCTCTTCTTCGCATTCATCCCAGCTCCGCTGCCTCTCCCCCAGCCTAATCCACGACCCACCCTGCCCTGCCAAGCCAAGACCATTGTTCATGTTTCTCCTGTCAGACCCACTTTCTTTGCCCGACGGAGTTTCTTCTTTCTCGTACTGCTGTGAAAACCTGTTGAGAGAGTCTTTGCAAGTCCGTCCTTCACACACCAGCTAAGCCTATTTACAAAATTGAGACCTGATCATCTCACTTAACATCTGCCTTAGAATCTGCCTCACTTGCAAGCAAACTCGTCAGTTTCCATGGAGTCAATTCTGACTTGTGACCACCCGTGTGAGTCAGAGTAGAACCATGCTCTGTGGTTTTCCGTGGCTGTTTTCCCAGAAGCAGATAGCTATGATTTTCTTGTGAGATCCCCGTGAATGGGCTCAGACCTTCAGCCTTTGGGTTGGCAGCCAAGCTCATTCCTCATTCGTATTTTGTGAGAATTCTTCACCCAGACGATGGTCAGACCACCCACAGCAACAGCTCCCAGGAACTTGAGAGAAATGTGAAACAACTGCTCTAATCCCCAATCCCACTGAATCAGAAACTTTGGAGCTAGGCCTCGTGTCTCTGTTTCTAACGGATATCCTAAGTTAATAGGAGGCACCCTGAAGTTTGAGAATGAGTGTTCTATCAGCTTAAGCCAATTTTCTTAATCTGGTCTTCCTCGGGCATGTTAGCCCAGGTCCAGATGACCCTACCCGTGCCACTGTTTGGCAGGGGCTGGTGAAACTGTGATCAGCCATCCCTGCTGTGCTCCTCCGCATTCCTCCCCTCCAGAATCAGCGAACATCATCAATGCACGCTTCAGTTATGGCACATAGCCAGAGTGACTGGAGCATCACCAGTCAAAGCTACCTGTGCAGCAGCCTTTGAAATCTCCCAGTCTCTGAATTATAGCATCGTGGGAACTTGTGACCAAGCAGTGAGACCCCTAACATCCGCTGTCATTGAGGTGACTCTGACTCGGGGTGCTTCTATCATCCTCCCACCGAGCCACAGGTGGGTTTGAATCCCGAATGGCCAAGGAGTGTACAGTTCCATATTCAGAACTCTTTCCTGTGTGCAGGGCCCTTCCTTCTCATGGCCACCTCCACCCTTTTTATTGTGCCGCGTTGCTGGCTTCAGCTTGCTCCAGAAAGGACAGACTTTGTTAACAAGAAAACACGGATCGGGACAGAGGCATGGCGAAGCAAGCACACCAGGAGGACCCTGGGCAAGCAGGCCTGAACCCTGTGAGCAGATGCGAATGACTGTCCCATGACACCTGGCACCTGGGTGCAGAACGTGTGTCTGGGGAGCAGTCTGTTCTGAGACACCCACAGCCCCCAGGCCATGCTCTTTAGCCAGGCCCCGAGGGCCGGGCCACTTCCCCATGGGCCATTGTCATCACTCGCAGGGGCTAATGAGCACTCAAGATGGCGGGCATGGGAGAGAGTGACACGCGCGCCCGCCGGCCACTCAGCACCCGGCCATAAATCCATCCCAGCCTGGCTTGCTCATAATGAGACAGACACAGTTAGGGAGATCTCTCTTTCTGTTTTACAGTCCCTCAGAAACTCATTCGATTTGCCCTTTGTCTCCCTCTACCCATATATCTGGAGTGATGAACTTTATGACCACTTCTTCAGGGGATACAGAATTATAGATTTCTGGATTTATGTCTGTTTGCTGGGCCCCCTCAGGTCCCTGCACCAGGAGGTGAATGCCGGGGCAGGGAGAATGATGTTGCATTCTGATAGATCCGGGCCAGTTTCTGACAGCTTATTTCGACAAAGGCATAAAATTCAACGATTGTTGCTCAGCTCAGAAGCTGTAGGAAATCCCGAGGAAAAAGAGGAGATTTACACGTGAGCCTTCTTGTCTCCAAACGGCTCTCTGAGCCAGGTAGATTGTAATAGACTGGGAAAGCTATAAGCTAACAAATTTAATGAGAGCGGTGACGAGTCCAGAAGGAACAATGTATCCCAGGGGGCTCTCCTATATGCTGGCCATTCTCCTGAGAGCGAGGGGGCACTGTCCCTACTTGACCAAATAAGGAACCTGCTAGGGAAGAAGAGAGCTGGGACAGTCAGCCTCTGAAACGATCTTCCTCTACTGATATTCACCCCTCTGAATGGAGTACAGTCTCCCTCCATGTTCATCGGGTTGACCTGGGTGACTCATAAGAGATTGCAGGCAGGAGTGTGTGTGTGTGTGTGTGTGTGTGTGTGTGTGTGTGTGTGTGATCGAAGGTAGACCGGCACTCATTCTGCTTCATACTCCAGGATGGTGTGCATGGCGGTGCAAGCCGCTGGTTTCGTAAACACCTCTCAGCAGTCTTGAAAGCCGTTCAAGTGGAGAAAAGCAGATGCCTCCCACTAACTGCCAGCACTGGTTTGCTACTCATGTGAGTGAGCTACCTTCCAACCTGATGATCCAGCCCAGGATGACTGGAAACTTGGCCAGCAGCTTGGCTGAGAAGTGAAGATTCTGAGTGGGACTGGCCAGCCAAGCTGCTCCTGAAATCCTGTCCCACAAACTGTGATGATAAGAGCTTATTGTTTAATAGAACAAAGTGTCCTCGCATTGAGGGAGTGCTTGAGTAGAGGCCCAATGCCCATCTGCTACCTTAATATTAAACCTATATATTTACGCACATAGATCTATTTCATCACCATATATAAATATATTTGCATATGGACATGTCTGTATTTAGATCTCATAAATGCCCTTTGCCTCCTAGTTACTTCCTCTATTTCCTTTTACTTTCCTATTGTCCCACTATCATGCTCAGCCTTCATTTGGGTTTCAGTAATTCTTCTCGGTTACATTGCCCTTGACCACACCCTACCAGGCCTCCTACACCCTCGTCACCATCAATTTTGGATCACTTCTTGTCCCCTTGTCCCTGGGTTTGTTAACACCCACTTCCTTTCCCCTACCTCCCCCTCTCCCATGGCCCCCCATAACTGTCAGTCCTGTTGTTTTCTCCTCCAGATTGTTTATCCCACCTATCTTATCTAGATAGACCTGCAGAGACAATAATATGTACACAAAAAAACAAGACAGAGCAAAACAAAGCAACAACAACTAAAAAAGAAAAGAGTGACAACAAAAGAAGGGCCTATAAATAGTTCAAGCTCTGTTGGTTGACTTTTAGGAGTGTTTTCTGGTCGAGTCTGGTGGCGTGCCACACCCTGGCCCCAAAGTCTATTTTTGGTATTCTCTGGGGACTTCATTGCTCTGTTCCCCTTGCTGTTCTGCTGCACGCCCTTAGTGTTTTGCCTCAGTGTGGTGGGGTCAGATCAGGTACAATTCCCGCACTGCATCTCCAGTGTTCTCCCGAGTAGCGCTATGGGTCAGTGAGGGATGTCATGTCTCATAGTGGGACTGGCCCTATGATCCTCTCTGTGCACTGGCTGCTCTGAGCACGAATATCTTCCTCAAGGCTTGGTGGGCTAGGACGTGTTCCACTCTCTCTTCCTCCCCCTTCATGTGCTCCCATGTGCTCTGATCAGACATGTCCCTCTCCCTGAGCTGTAGCTTCAGTGCTGTCCTCTGAGATGAATTCTTCCTGACACAATTGCTGAAGACAAAGCGGGTGCATAAGCAAATGTAGTAAAGAAAGCTGATGGTGCCCGGCTATCAAAAGATATAGCATCTGAGGTCTTAAAGGCTTGAAGGTAAACAAGCGACCATCTAGCTGAGAAGCAACAAAGCCCACATGGAAGAAGCACACCAGCCTGTGTGATCACAAGGTGTTAATAGGATCAGGTTTCAGGCATCAAAAAACAAAAAAAATCAAATCATTGTGGATGAGGGAGAGTGCAGCATTTGTAGGCAACTGGACATCCCCTTCCAGAAGGGTCACAGGGAGGAAACGAGTCAGTCAGGGTGTAGTATAGCACCAATGACACATATAATTTCCCTCTAGTTCTTTAATGCTTCCTCCCCACCACTATCATGATGCCAATTCTACCTTACAAATCTGGCTAGAGCAGAGGATGTACACTGGTACAGACTGGAAACACAGGGAATCCAAGAGCCCCTCAGGACCCAATAATGAGAGTAGGGGGAGGGTAAGGGGAAGGTTGCGGAGAAAGAGAGAACAGATCACAGGATCTACATATAACTCCCTCCCTGGGGCATGGACAACAGAAAAGTAGGTGAAGGGACACATCGGACAGTGTAAGACATGAAAAAATAATAAAAATTTATAAATTATCAAGGGTGAGGTAGGGAGAGAGGTGGGGAGGGAGGGAAAAAATAAGGAGCTGATACCAAAGGCTCAAGTAGAAAGAAAATGCTTTGAGAATGATGATGGCAACAAATATACAAATGTTTTTGACACAATGCATGGATGTATGGATTGTGATATGAACTGTATGAACTCCCAATAAAATGATTTATTTTTAAAAAGTTACAAAATTATAAGGGAATAGGAGGTGGGGATTAGGAAGGGAATAGAAATACTTAATGTATTTGAATAAATAGAATTTCCATAGGTGGGGGAGAGAGCTTATTGTTTTTAGTCACTCTATCTGGAGGTAACTGGTTTTTCAGGAAAAAAGATAACAAATTGGGGTATATAAATAAAAAATGTGTCTCAACTATGCGGGACAGAAAACCCCAAACGAAAAGATAGTTGTTATTCTCATTATAAGAATCTGAGAGTTGCTATTTTTGATCAACCAAAGAAGAATGGGTGCATTTGAATTATGTTGCTGGTGAAGAATATGTTAAGGACCATGGACAACCCAAACAAGAAAGCAAACTGATCTGTCTTGGAAGAAGTACAACCAAAGTACTGCTTCGAGGCAATGATGGTGAGACTTCATCTCACATATTTGGACATGGTGTCAGGAGAGACCAAGTCCCTGGAAAAGGCCTTTATGCTTGCTAAAGTGGAGGGGGAGGAAAAGGAGGAAGGCCTTCAACAAGACAGGTTGACACCACGGCTGCAGCTCTGGGCTTACTAGCGTAAGAACAATTGTGAGGATGGCATTGGACAAGGCAGTGTTTCATTCTGTTGTTCAGAAGGTTGCTAGGAGTCAGAACTGACCACAACAATGAAAACAAGGTCTCTGATGATAGCAGGCACTCATGTCCCTTCTCTTGTGTTGTTCTGCCATCCACCCTGTAGGGCTTTCTTCCCATGATCAGTATGACTCATCAAACTCCAGCCATCAGATCCCCATGCCAACCAGCAGCAAAGAACAAGAAAGATGCCCCAACTCCCTTGAAGACATTTCCCAAAAGTTACCAACATTGGGTTGGTCAGAAACAGGCATATGGCTATACCTAGCTACCCGGGGAACTGAGAAATAGAGTCTTTATTCTGTGTAGCATGTTTGTTAAGGAGTTTGCCAAGAAGATACTTGTAGTATATTTTACATGGAAGCACTGGTAGCACAGTTTGTTAGGCATTAAACTGACAATCACAAGGTCAGTGGTTCAAACCCATCGGCCACTCCTTGAGAGAAAAACGAGGCTGTCTGCTTCCATAAATATTTACAACCTCAGCAATCCTAGATAGGGTTGCTATGAGTTGGGATTGACTTGATGGCAGTGGATTAGGTTTGGGCAAATTCTTTGCCAATCTTCGTATCAAGATGTAGAATCCATTTCCTCTCCGCCCCCTCAGCCCACCCCCCACACGAATCTGGGCTACGCTTATGACTTATTTTGATCAGCAGGATGTGGCAGAAGTGCTAGTGTACAAGTCGCCGTGCTGGTGTCAGAGGCATGTCGTGCCTGTCTTTCTTTCTTAGAAGAGACTCTTTCAGAACCCAGCTATCAACAGACCGGCCATTCGCTGCCATTGAGGCAGCTCCAACACAGAGACCCTGCGTGTCAGAGTCGGGTTTCTAGGACTTTACAGTCTTTCTGCCTCAGAGTGGCTGGTGGTTTCACACTGCTGAACTTGCAGTTGGCATAGCCCACTATACCACCAGGCTTCCCCTAGGACTTCGCTGCTCTGTCATCCAGTGGTGGGAGTGAAACCTTGGGTGGCAGCCCTGAATCACTGCCTCGTTCCGCTTCCCAGAGCGGCCATAACAAACTGCTGCAAAGAGAGTGGGTTTTGAGCATAGAAATGAATTGTCCCAGAGCTCTGGAGGCTAGTGGTCTGGGTTCAAGGCATGGGCCAAGCTATGTTCTCTGGACAAGAGCCCACATCACTCTTTTTTTTTTTTTCAAATACTTTCTTTGGGGACTCTTACATCTCTTATCACAATCCATACACTCATCCATTGTGTCAAGCACATTTGTACATATGTTGCCATCATCATTTTCAAAGCATTTTCTTTCTACTTGAGCCCTTGGTATTTCTTTCTACTTGCACTCATTTTCCCCCCTCACTCACCCACTCCCTCCTTCATGAACCCTTGATAAGTTATAGATTATTATCTTCATATCATACATCATCCTCTGTCACCCTTCACCACCTCTTCTTTCAGCTTCTGGTAGCTTGGGCGTTTCCTAGCAGCTCAAGCCCACAACCTGCTCTGCAGGTGAAAGATGAGGTTGTCTGCTCCCATGGAGATGCACAGCCTTTGGACCCCTACACAGAGTCACTATGAATGGGAATGGACGCCAGGACAGGGGAGTGTAGCGAGGCCTGGAGGTGCAGTGGTTAAGTGTGGGGCCTGCCAACAGCAAGGTGAGTGCTTCAAACTCACCAGCAAAAGATGAGGCTGTTGGCTTCTCTAAAAAAGTTACACTTTCAGGAACCCTCAAGAGCAATGCTACCGGGTCTATAGGTCTGTGCTAGAGGTTCACGATGAGTCAGAATTGACTAGAGGGCAGTGTTTTCGGTGGGTGGGTCGTAAATCACAGTGGAGAGTCTGGCAGGTGGCCAAGCTGGACACGGGCAGGTGCCCGTTCACGGAAGGCCTAGTATGTGTTCCCTCCTGGTGTTAGTTGCTGTGGGGTCAGCTCGGAGTCATCGTGAAAACACGCATAAGAAAACAAAACAGTGCTACTTCTGCAGCATTTTCACACTCTGCTCCACTGGAACCACTGCAGCTCCCGTGTCCTGGCAGCTCGTTCAAGGCCTCCTGCGTGTTCAGACTCTCTACCAATCGTGATTTCCTTTCCCAGCACTTGGCCTTTCCAGATGGTCGTAAGCTAACAGATTGAATGACCACCATAGCGCCCACAGTTCCAATTTGGAGCCTTTCTTAGCCGGCGTCGGTGCTGAGGGAGGACCAAACATCTCTCAAACCCCAGCCTCCCTCACTGCTTCAAGGGGTCCGCTTGTAAAGGTAAAAACTTGCGTGACCAAGTGGTGGGTCTGAGTTTTTCTATACAGCTGGGCAAGTGAGTTACAGGCGCCAAAACAAGCGTTCACTTCCAGAACTGGAGTGGAGCACATTCTGGGAGCAGTCGAGATTGTCCAGGCCATTCTGATCACACAGCCCATCCTGCAGGCTATTCTGACAAGGTGGTATATTCTGAGACATAGGCAGGGGAAGGGTCCAGAGGAGTGTTAAAAAATCTTAAAATAGCGTTCCTTCTGTCAAATCAGCTTCAACACAGACGGCAGGTCCAAAGTAAGAAGGAGGAAGGCTCATCATGGCTTCTAGAGAGCATACTGGCTCAGCTGCTCCCAGTACGGATTTGTCCCTTCTTCCGGTAGTCTGGCCAGTGCCCTTGGATGCCACACGATTTGAAGACATCCATTCTTACTCAGTCTTCCCTTTCACCGCCCCGATTTTGCATGTCCACCAGGCAACTGAAAAGACCCTGCATTTAAGTCATCAAAGTGACATTTGAGCTTTTAAAAAATTTTGTCAGGAGGTTTTCTGCAGTCATTTTGTTTACTTAACCGCTGCTTCCACAAGCATTGATTGTTGATTCCAGTAGAAATGAAAGCCGTGACAGCTTCAGTGCATTCACTCTTGGTTGTGATGTTGTTTCTTGGCCCAAACATGAGGATTTATGTGATTTTTGCATTCAGGTGTAATGCACACCGAGGGCTTCAGTTCTCAGTAAGCACTTCAAGTTATCTTCCTTTGTGCAAATGCGATTGGGCCTCTTGCATATCACAGGCGGTTCCGAGACATCCTGTAATCTGGACGCCACCTTCTTCTTCAGAGCCCAGCTCCTCAGATGATGTCCTCAGTGTACATCTTGGGAGTAAGGCGAAAGACTATGACCCCGTCACACACTTCTCCTGACTTTGCACAACACGGTATGCCCTTGTTCTGTTTGAACAACTGCCTCTTGATCTACATAATCGGTCCTGAATGAGCACACTTGACTATTTTGAAATCCTCATTTTTCAAATGAGATTGGTAATTTTTATCATCTGTATAAAACACAGGTAAACTGCCTTCTGCTGTTCTCTGATTTCAGTCACGATCCATCTGACACCAGCAATATCCCTTAGTCCACATCTGCTTCTGATGGACTGACCATGGTGACTTTGAGTCTTGGTGTGACGGCAGGACCTATGCCACTGGTGTGATGTTCCCTAAGGTGAACAGGTTACAGGGGAGCTTGGAAACCAGAAGAACACCTGCTAGCCACTTCTGAAGGTCAGTCAAGGAAAACCTAATATGCCATCCCAAGAAAGGTGAATTGAGAAGCCTTTCCAGCTAAGAACTACATAACAGAGACACAAATATACTGATGGAACGTGTATTATATCAGGTCCATCCATCCACCTGAACCCCCTTTCCCTGACTTATAGATATGAAAGGCATCAGGTTAAGGAAACGTCATGGGCAGTATTTGTGGAGGGATAGATAGTGGTTACATGTTGGGCTGCTAACCACAAGGTCAGCAGTTCCAAACCACCAGTTGCTCCATGAGAGAAAAATGAGACTTTTTACTCCTGTAAAGAGTTACACAGGGACACTTCTGCCATGACACACAGGGTTTCTATGAGTTGGCATCCACCCAATGGCAGGGAGTTAAATTAAATGTGATAACTGCCAGTGTAGGGTGATTGGTGTGTTTTTATCATGTGTTTGGGGGGAAGAACTTTTGGTGGCTCACATAGTAAAAGGTAATATATTTTATAATAAATTTGTTTTAAGGCAAAACTGCTGTTTCCTTCTTCTTGGTGGCTGGGCCTTCAGGAGCTAGGCAGTCTACTTTATCTGGTGTTAGAAATGGTTGGTTAGGGACTGAGGAGGAAGTTGGGTGTTAACCAAAGGACAAAGCAGATCATCTGATTTGTAGTATGCTAGCTTGATTCAGAGAAACATCCCTCTTTGGAGACGGCACGTTTTGTCTTTGCTTTTGCAGAATGGGATTCTCAACGAATTTCATTTAAAATAAATGAATATTTTGAAAAGAAATCTGTCTTCATTGTTTAGAATCCAGAGAACAAAATACACACTGGTTCCACACTTTCTCTGGGTACACTTGCGTGTCATTGGCTGCAATCTGTGAGTTATTCCACCCTTCTCATCCTCCTTTCTGAGTTGTTCCTCCCCCATTAACCTACCTCCACTGCCTCCGAAGTTTCCCAAATAATCACTGACGTTGTCCATTTGATCCCTGTGGGAAACAGAGAACGGGAGAGAGTGTATATGGAAGAATCCTTTATTCTGATACCTTAAGAAGCCTGGAAGGCTGGGTTGGAGGGAGGCCTTCACCCTTGTGAGCTGGAGGTGAGACCCAATCACATTCTCATAATTAATATTGTTCCCCACTATCTCCTCCCATACTCGTGCTACCTTAAGGTTACCTCGTACAAACACGTGGCTGATCACTACAAAGCCGGCAGCTTTAACTATAGAGGCAGATGTATGCTGTTGTTCTCCAGGCTCTGAAGACAGCCACTCCCCCTATCTGCTCTGGGCACTGGTGTTGAGTTACTCCTCCAGTAGACTCAGGTTAGGGTACACCCCACTCTGTTATCTGTAATTAGGGGGATTGCACACCCTTGGTCAGAAAAACATTCTCTCTCTCTGTATGGAACCTGGCTCCTGAAGTCATGGCGGTCACAGAGGTGAACACTTGCATACCTTATCTTGTCTGAATTCTTTTTAATTTTACCCCTCAATTACACAACTGCCCTTGGACCCATTCGATTGGGGGGGGGCTGGTACCCCACAGATCCCATATAGATAGTGCTCAAGGCAGATGATAGATTTGATTTTAGGAAGATGTCACAGGATATGCTTAGTTTAAAGATTTAATCCGTGGTTCATCAGTCTCTTGGGCTCCAGAAAGTCTCGAGTCTGAGGGAACATGAAATTCTATAATGTATTTCTCCATCTAGATCAGCATCTTTGATTGAAATGTTCAATAATGCTAGTCAGGCACCATCACAGTTTGGTTCTGATGTTGCCTTCCAGACCCAGGCCTACTGTCTCCTCGTCCTTACAGCCCAATGGGTTCATGTTGTTCTAGTAGAGCACTTGAAGACATTTTTTTTCCTGATTGATTCAATAGACAAAATTCTTACTGACCATTTCATTAGATTTCTTTTTTGTGCCAATAGAGGAGTTGGGTAACTTAATTAAGAGTTCCTGGTTGACCCAAGTGGTTAAAAGCTTGACTATTAACCTAAAGATTGACAGTTCAAACCCACTCAGAAGTTCCTTGAATAAAGGCCTGGCAATCTGCCTCCTAAGGGTATCAGCCGTATAAAACCCCTGTGATGTGCAGTTCTATGTTGCAGTTCGATGGTGGGCTGAGGGAAATCAACTTAGTGACCATTGGTGGTTATCTAAGCCATCTCCAGGCGACCAGAAATCTAGGGCTCAGCAGACATAGGTTAGCAATTAAACTGAGCACCCCCCTCCTCCTCATCACCATCAAGGTCCCACCTCCTAATTTGCGGCTTCAATCTCCTTAGCATGAGGCTTTCATCTTCGTTGTTGTTCACCAATCGCTGCCTTTGCAGGCATGGCATCCTTCCCGGGAGGAGGAAGAGTGCATGCCGGTCACGTCTTTCTCCTTTAAAGGGAAATCTTGGACGCCTCAAGGCCCCACTCCCTTTAACATGCCTTTTGGCAGAACTCTCGCTCTACATCGACCAGGAAGTCTCGACAGGTGGTCATTTTTACTCCTTCTAGCCTCTATCACAAAGGAAAGGGGCTGACCTCTGGACTTTTGCCGGCCATACTTCTCTACAGCCTCCTGACCGCCTGCAGGGAGCTTTTCCTGCAGCATCATCTTTACAGAGCTGCCTTGACAATCCCAAGCACAGTTATTATTTGGGGCGCATAAATAACATATAAAATCGCACCGTAACATCGTAAGTAGGGTCCAAAGGATTAAGTTGCATAAAATGTACGGTTCTGGCGAAGTTAATGAAATGGTGTGTAGGGCCTTGCTGGGCGTGTTGGAATCCAGGCCGGTCATCGAGCTCAGGTGCGAGTTGGCGCCCCCTCGTGGTCACTGTGCCGAGACGTAAACGCAGGGACACCACGCCCAGACCGGAAACGGAAACGCGCTGCAGAGCTGCTCTTTCTGAAGCGCCTTTACCCCGCTGGGCGAGCATCGTGCTCCGTTCGCTGAGCTGGTGCACCCAGTGGAGTCGCCTGGGAAGCTTTTCTCAGCGGGGAGTGATTTTTTTTCCATCAAAGCAGTTTCACTCGAACCTTGTTTTTTGTGACGGCTGATTTAAGACAACAGTAAGTGACTGAAATTTTGTTTCCGGCTCGGAAAAAATGCCCCAGAAACTGTTGTGATGTTCAACACAGCTAACAAGGACAGCGCCATGGGAAAAACTCAAGTGTTTTCTTGTTTCCAAAAAGGCGAAATGTCCATTGCTGACAAACCTCATTCTGGACTTCCCCAACAGATAAAAATGTTGACTCATAGTGCATTTGGAGTTTATTCCACCAGGTCAGACTGTTAAGTTTTCTATTTAGAGGTTCTGAAAAGATTGGGTAACAGGATGGAACAAAAAAGGCCTGATTTGTAGCTGATGGAGGGCTGGTTTTGTTAGGTAAACTGAGGCATGAAACGAGAAGAGACAGACCAAACTCGCCGAGGACTGATTAAAAAGCAGGCTTTATTGGGGACAAGCGGACGGGTTCAACAGCCTACAGTAAAGTGAAGCTGTGGAAGCCGCACCAGGGGAGCGCTTGAGGGTTTTTTATACGACGCCCCCCCTCCTGTTGAAGCTTCTGGAGAGTTGACGTAAGGTGCGGTTTTGCTCAGTGGGGCATACGTGACTGCTCGTTGTACAAGGTCAGCCTGTTCTGGTTCTAGGAACAATGATATGGGCGGTCTGTACTTTTAGAGGGTACAGTTACAGAACTAGCCCGTTTCTGGGAAACTCAGTCTGGGGGTAGGGTGCCCATGCTTTTACCAGACAGGTTTTGCCAACACAACAAAGCGCCGGCTCATACAGTCATCTCAGTGCACCAGTTTTTGGTCAAAAAAACCCCAGCATGCTTCTCTTGCCCCATGTACCTTACTCACCTGACCTTGCCCTGTGTGACTTCTCTTTGTTTCCATGAATGAAGAGGGACAGGAAAGGACAGCAATTTGACGACATAGAAGTGGTGAAAAAAACAAGGAAGGTGCTATCAGTCATCCAAACAGATGAGTTTGAAAAATGTTTCCTGTCATTTCTCTATCTGGCCTTGCGTGTTTCCCAAGGAGAGCAGCCAGTAACATCACTGAAAATTTTATAGCACACACCCCACACTCACTGTCATCCAACAAGCGGATTCCAACTCATAGGGACCCTATAGGACCGAGCAGAACTGTTCCTGTGGGCTTCTGAGACTGGAACTCTGAGAGCAGAAAAAGCCTCATCTTTACTCTGCCGTGCCACTGGTGGTTTTGTTAGGCAGCTTAGCCTAGGGAATTGCGAAGTCCATTTACGCATGCCCAGGAGAGCCAGCATAGGACAAAGCTGGATTTTCCTGCCGGGCTCGGATGGGCGTTACACCTGGACCAGCCCACCTGGGCCGGATGATTGCAATTCAGCCAGTGGGATCGACCTGGGGTCGTTCACCACACCTCCCCCGGGGAACCCTTGAAAAGGCAGGGACGGGAAGGGAGAGAGGCTTGTCTGGTCATCTTCGCAGGAGATCCTTGCGTGTCCCGGAGCAGTCTCTGCCAGGCTGCATGGCCAAAGGAATCGTATGGGTGCCGCGTAAAACCTGAAGCTTCTTTTAACTTTCATTAAATTCACTTGGATCACGAGCCGGCTCCGGCGTGAAATCTTTCTCGTGCGGAGCCAAGAACCGAGGTTGGAATTTAGGCCAGAGAGAGAGACCTTACAGTTTCACATTGCTGACCTTGCAGTTAGCAGCCACCATGATTCCATAAACACATGCCCACACGCACATTTGTATTTACTAAAGCAGCTGAACTTGCTAAGCCCCCACCCCGCAGAAATTAATATTCCTTATCTGGAAACCCTTTGTGGGCTATTTCGTTCCCTGTCCTAGATGCTTTGGTCACAACCATAACTTCATTTCTTTGTACTTTCCTAGTCATTATATCCAAGGTAACTATCAAAATCCATCTTTTAAATTAACTTTACAGCTTCCACTCCCTCCAGCTTGGCCTGTCCCAAGACCGAAGGCTGCAGTAGGGTGGAGCTGTAGTGGGTTGTTGTCAAGGACCTTTGCTCCCTCCCCCCCTCTGGCAATTCAGTCTTCCTTTAATCTTAGCTCTTCTACCACTCCTTACACTTCCCAAAAGCCAAATATTCTTTGGGTATGCCTGGAATGCTGGAATGCCTCTCTTCCTTCAGAGAGGGAAAATACCAGAGCTTCCACAGCACTTTCTAGCAAATCCCATCACTTCACTTGCACCTTCAATCCTTTCCTGCTTCTGAGGTGGGAACTGACTGAGGGCCCTATGCCAGATTTCAGACCTCCCTTTTGTCAACCCTAAATCAGACATAGTCTTGAACCTCTCTCTGGAATGTGGTTCCAAAGGACTTGACATCTATTCAGAGCTGCTAGATTGTGTCATTGTGATGCATATCATTGCTAGAAAATATAATGAGAATAACGAGTGCATTGTGAATCGTGTCTCCTGGACTTGTGCAGTGCAGCAGGGTTAGATGTATTACTACTGTCTTTGATCTTTGATGCTTAACCTATCCTATTACATATAATAGGATTTATAAGTCTGCTCCTATAAAGATTTAGACCCTGGTAAAACCTGTAAAGGTCACTGTGAATTTGAATGTACTCAATTGCAATAGGGGTTCAGGTGGAAGGAACTTCTTGGCGCTGTCTGGTAAGCACTGGACTGCTAACTGCGAGGTCAGAGGTTCAAACCCACTAGTTGCCCTGGGGGAGATGAGGTTGTTCCTCCTAGAAAAGATTAAAACTTTCAGAAAATCACTGGGGCAGTTCTACCCTGTCCTGTAGGGTCTCTGAGTCCGACTGACTTGAAGGTGTGAGAGTGGGCGAGTGGGGAAGAATGAATGGTGACAGTGGGTTTAGTTCCAATCAGCTGCAGGAAAAGTATTTAACTTTCCTGAACCTTAGTATGCTCACCCGTAATCTGGTTATAATATTCACACACAGTTGTTGGGGGACTTTTCCCACTTACTTTTCCTCTCACTGCAAATAGAACGCAGTTAAAAAAAACTGAAATAGTCAATGCGACATCATCGGTGAATGGAAAACGAGACGCAAGTAATTACTTACATCAATGCAACTAGTAAATGTTGAGTTGGTGATACTAAAATTCAAAACCGAACTCTGATCTCGCCAGTCGATTCCAACTCAGCCGGACTCTACAGTGCAGAGTAGAACAGTCTCTGAGACTAAGTCGTTATCCGAGTAGACAGCCTCGCCTCCACAGTGGGTGTTTCCCAATCTGGGCGTTAGCAGCCCAGCACATGCACGTAACTCACTGCCCACCTAGAGTCTCCTAGTGGTTGATCTCATTGCCATCAAGTCCTAATGACTCACAGGCACCCAACAGGACAGGGTAGAAATGCCCCTGTGAGTTTCCGAGACTGTGACTCTTTGTGGGAATAGAAAGCCTCAACTATTCGCCTCTGCAGCAGTTGGTGGTTTTGAACTGCTGACCTTGAAGTTAGCAGCTCAGGTAGTCACCACCTAGGTACCCCATTATGTTGCTGCTGTGGACACTGAAAGCAGTCACAGCACACAAAATACTGCTTATTATTCTGAGACTGAGAAATCCAGTGAGGTGCAGCTGGCCGGTCAATTAACACCCAAGTACCAATCACCCCAATCATCAAATTTCTGCTTCCTTCTGGAAATAGGAGCTCTGGTGACTCACAGAGTCACTATGAGTGGAAACCCACCCCGTCGCAGTGGGGTGGTTTTTTTTGGGGGGGGGGGTTGGCGGGGTGCGCAGTTTAGTGGTTTGACGGAGGGCTGCACACCACGAGGTCAGCAGTTTGAACCCACCAGCTCTCTGCTCCTGGAAAGAATCGCAGCCTTGGAAAGCTACAGGACAGGGTTGTTAGGAGTCAGAATCCACTCAGGGGTCCTCAAACTTTTTAAACAGGGGGCCAATTGGCCAGTTGACTGTCCCTCAGACCCGTTGGAGGGCCGGACTATAGTTTAAAAAAAACAAACTAGGAACAAATTCCTGTGCACACTGCACGTATCTTGTCCTCGGCGGGCCATAGTTTGAGGCCGCTTGCTACGTGGCCCTTTGGTCTTGCGACCGGTTTCTGCGGCGGAACCGTCGGCCGGGTGGCGGAGCCCCGGCCGGACTCGGGAAGCCGAACACCGCGTGACCGGAAGCGCGCCGCCGCAGCGGCAGCGTGTCACCGGGTGGGGGAGGGAGCGCGCAGCGAGCGAGCGGGCGACGCCGCGGAGGCCCGAGCGCGAAGATGGCGGCCTTCTCCGGTGCGTGTGAGGGAGTTGGGGCGGGCTGGGTGGCAGGAGCCACGCTTCAGCCTTAGGCGGCCGTCCGGGGTCCCTGGAGGTGCGAGCGGACAGGGGGACGGGGTCCCGCGCGGTGCCGGAGGGCGCTGTCCGTTGTATCTGCCTGGGCGGTATCTGTGCCAAGGGGGCCGTGGCGGCGGCCTGAGGCCCGCCCCGCGCGACTTGGGCCCCGGTGCGTTTGTCCAGACTGCGTCCCTCGTCCGTCCTCGCCGGGGCTTCCTGCGGCCGGGGCGGCGTGGTCCTGGCTGCGCCGGACGCCGGAGGACGGCCCTAGGGAGACCCCCTTTCTGCCCGCCGCCGGGGCCTCTGGGCGGGGGGGGGGGGACTGCGCCCGCTGCCCCGCCCCCAACCCTCCCGAACCGCAAGGTCCCGACGGAAACGGCCTGCCGCTCCTTTGTGAAGCTCCGCTGCAGCATCCTTCAGAAACGCGCACGCCACAGCGTGTGGATGAGTGTGCGTGCGCAGTGGCCCGGCCCAGCAGGGCTTGGCGAGCGAATTGTCCTTTTATTGCCCGCGTCGCAGACCCTGTGTTCTTCCAACCAGGATGTTAGGTGACTTCTTCCACCCCAGTCAGTCCTCGTTTCATCACCTTCCGTCCAGTATCCGTCGTTTTACTGCCGTGTGATCTGCATTAGAATAAGTTAATAAATGTACAGAGCAGTGGGGATGTCAGGGTAGACTTTTCATGCTCTGACCTCCTAAGCCAGCTTGGGATGCAGAGGCGTATAGGACGTAGGTCCGTTTTCTCACGTAGGAAGATTGGGAATTCCGAATCTCTACCCACCAGAGAAAGTCCAGCGGAAATCGAACCTACCCAGAGGGATTGCTGAGTTTGTTGTTTTTCCTCGCTCCCTCTGAAAGCAGGGTTTGAAAGCCGAATTCCGTAGACTCTATGGCATAGAGGAATTCCACGCTGTCGTTTTTATAGGCCTCATGTCTTTAGGAATTCAGCTGAAATCTCAGGAACGTCAAGACAGCGGGCTGGAAGAAGCGTTTGTGATATGGTGAAATAAAGATAAAACGAGAATTCCGTGAAGAATGCGAATTTTTAAAAAATGTTATTATTTTCCCCTAACGGTGCATGCTGTACGTGCTGTTCTTAAAAATATAGTAACCATGCCCAGAACAAAAAGTGGTCTGAAAGTTATTCAAAGCAGTGCGTGCTTACTGTATGTCCTATGAGAGTTTGGGGAGTGAAGTACTTGATAGCATCGTCATCATTTCCAAGCCTTTTGCATTTTCAGAGAGAGAGTATAGGTAAATTCTACTGGCCACAATTCTCAGAAAGGGCTGCATGGATATACAACTTTCCATTCTGATTTCTCTATCTGGGTTTTTCCAGGAGAGATTTAGAAGTAGGAGAGCCTTCTTTTTCTTGAAATAATACATACTTTCCCGGTCATCAATGTTTATGTGAATTAGTGTATACTATATATACATTTAGTGTTGCAGCTTTTATGTTAATTGCTAAGATGATTCTCACCTGGTGCAAAGAAAGTAACGTTGGAAAAGGGTATGCTGTTTGTAGCTTGCAGAGTTGTCTGTGTGGCTTCACGATCACAAGAAGTACAAAATTCTCAAACTAGTTATCTTTGGGGTTTGGGAATATTTAAATGTTTCTAATGGTAATATGTATTTTATAGTAGTGTATACTGGTCATTAGAATTAGAAACTAAAAAGCCAAATCTAAGCTAGACTCTACCACTGAATGGATACTGACTCATAGGGCCCTACAGGACAGGATGGAACTGCCCCTGTGAGCTCCCGAGACTGCATGTATCTCTATGGGATGAGAAAGCCGCACCTGTCTCGTGCACAGAGGCTGGTGGCAGAGATTTATAGCCTTGGAAACCCAGTGGAGCCCTTCATCTGTCTGCAGGGTTGCTGCTCCTTGGCATTGACTTGATGGCATGAGGTTGACAGGGTCGCTATGGGCCAAATTGACTTGACAGTACGGGGTTTGGGTTTTGGTTGGCTCATTTGAGCAATGATAATGAAAAAACAACCAGGAACAACTCAACCCACTCATTTAGGACGGACCTTGAAGTAGAATTATTTAAATATGTGCACAGTTAAACACACCAGTCCTTCATTTCCAATTTCCCAACGTTTCAGCACCAGTACTCTGAGTAATTATAGTTCTGTTATGGCTGCCAGCTAGTGTGAGCTTTCCTGCATGTTTGTTCATTTAGCTCGACTCGCTGAGGTATTCACGTCCTTGAATGGCCAAGAAACACGTCTCTGTCTTTCGATAAAAAAACAAACTTTTTTTTTTGTTTTTGTTTTGTTTTTTTATTTTAACAATTTATTGGGGCTCATACAATTCTTTTCACAGTTCATACATATACATACATCAATTGTATAAAGCAATAAAAAAATAATATAATTCAAAAAAAAAAAAGAAAACTAAAATAAAAAATACCATCTACAAAGAAAATACCATATACAATAGTGAGTTGGAATCTGCTCAGTGACAGAGAGTTTGGTTTTTAAGAAAAAGAAAATACCTTAGAGAACTGTAACAAAACATGACCAGGTTTTATGTGCTGTGACGCCCGCTGTGCTGATAAACAGCTCAGAGACTTAAATAAATGAAGTGACAGAGCAGAAACAAACAAAAAAAAACAAACGTTAGTGAAGGAGCCTCTGTAACTGGCACAGTTTTACTCATCATAGGAGGTAGACACTCAGTAGCAAGCACTTGGATTTAAGTGACAAATGCAGTAGATATTATCTCTAATTGTATATTCTAGTAAGGTCAGACGAGAGGACTTCAAAAATGTGAATGAATTTATGATCTTTTAATTAAGTTCTTTTTATTAACTTCTTAGCGCTGCCTTGTATTAATTCCATGTTGTGCAAGAAAATAGGCTAGTAAGTGAGAGCTTGGATTAAACCCAAGTTAAACTCCCAAACTTACACTTTTCAACGGTACCAAGTACCTACTATATGGTTGAGCTGCTATGCTCTAAAATCTTTTTCCCTATGAACCATAATTTTAAGAGTAGTATGATAATGTGCCAAGTTTAATGACTTTATTTTCAGAGATGGGTGTTATGCCTGAAATTGCACAAGCTGTGGAAGAGATGGATTGGCTGTAAGTAGATGAATCTTAAATGTACCTACGACAACTGTGCTAAACAGTTAACTATTATCAAAGATATGGGGAACTAGTTGGGTAAATAAATGTATTTTTTTCTTGTAATTTCTTAAAGAAAGTTGGATGTTTAAACTTTGATATATTTTTAGCTAAAAAAAACAAAGGATTATATGTGTCAGAGAAAATTATTGTTCAAGCTTAGGTACGAGTTCCTGGGTGACAACAGTATCAAGTACCGGGCAGTTCACCAACGCTTTGGTGGGGTTCAGACCCAGCTCGAGGGGCCTGGCTTCGGAATGGTTAGAGCCTTGAAACCTCCTAGAGTGCAGATCTGCTTTGCACACCTGAGTTGGAATCAACCTGGTGGCGACCAACAACAGGCTTATTGTTTCATGACTGACCCAGCTCAGGTGACTTAGTTTTAGTGATGCATGGGTTGCGCACTAAACTTCTTTAAAATCGCTTTCTTTTAGTCTCCCCACTGATATCCAGGCTGAATCAATCCCATTGATCCTTGGAGGAGGTGATGTACTTATGGTATGTTGAAATTTGGTGAGGTGATTAGGAGCTGGGGACATAATTCTCTGGCCATCTGTGACCTTCTTTAAGAATTGTAGGTTTAAAAATATTTCCCCTAAATTGTATTCCTTCACAAGCATTCATGATACATTACTGTGTTCAAGGTGCTGGGTAGAAACTGGGGAAATACAAAAGTGCAAGAGATTCACTTGAGAATCTTGTGCCCTTGGGAAGCATAAACCTCACAGGGCAGTTTGATGTGTACAAAACTGAGCATCACGTCAGAGAGAACGTGACCCCTGCAAAAGAGCCCGAATGCTACAGGATTCCAGTGTGGGAGCAAGTGGGAGGCTGGTGTTTAGTTAACTTGATGAAGAAATTATAAGGAACTTCCTCGAGAAAGTAGATTCTTGACATGGAAAGGGGAAAGAGAAATGCTCTCCAGGTAGAGCATCAAGTGAAATAGATAGGGACTGGGAGAATGTGGGATATGATCCGAGAGGGATTCTGTGAGATTGTTACTGCATACAATCTTCGTGTTTAGGGGAAAGGGCTCAATTTAGGTTAAGTGCTCAGCTATCAGGGTATAACTTGATAGAAGATGGAAAATCTGTAGGAGTTGAAAATATATATGAGGGTAGGATTAATCCAATTAGCAAAGCAAGCACATAATTCTGACATTGGGATTATGGAGGGATTTCAAAAAGTTTGTGGAAAAGTTCTATTTTCCTGCAAACTCTTTGATGCCCCCTCTCTTGTGCATTGAGTCAGATTATTTGGACTCTTTCTTGGGTGTTCTATTAAAGAATTTTGTATTTGTTGGCAGTGGGGAGAATTGGAAGCTTTTGAACCTGGGGGTTACATGGTAGAATTGCATTTTTATGGAGATCAGTTTAGCAGTAGCGTGTAGTACGGCTCTGGAGGCCTGGCTGCTTTTGTAATAACTAGGTTAGAATGACGAGGTCCTGTACTTGAAAGGTGGAAATGGAAGAAGGGAGGGAGCGCTGGGGCAGTGGGGAGAAAGTGATCGTGTTGACAACCGTGAAAGTTAACTGAGGTGACCGGAGTAACGTGGAAGCGCTTCATTAAATGTTGAAGATTTCTACATAAACTGCACTTTCACTTTTCTTACAGGCTGCAGAAACAGGAAGTGGAAAAACAGGTGTAAGTGCTACTCTTAAATTGACTTCATAAAACAATTGAATTTTAAAGTAGCTTTAAACCTACAGCCCAGGTAGTGCAATGGCTAAGTGCGCAGCTGCTTACTGCACGATCAGCATTTCCAATCCATCAGCCCCCCTGCAGAGAGAGATGTGGCAGTCAGTCTCCGCAAGACTTCCAGCCTAGAAGGCCTAGGGGAATTAATATTCCGTGGGGTCCCTAGGAGTTGGATTGACTGTAAGGCAGTGTTTGTTCTCTTTTCAGAGTAGCTATTACTTTGAAATATTTAATAAAATAATCACTTCTAAACTGTAGGGATTTATTGCCTACAGTGAATGGTTGTTGTTGTCCTCTGATTCTGACATAACATCAAAAAGGAAATATGGCATTAAGAATCTAGCTTATAATTAGTCTTGGAGAAAGGGCCATCGTACCTTTAGTATTTATACTCACTTCTAAAATATTACTACACTGGCTGTGATAAATAAAAAGGTTGAAAATGGAGCTCTGTCAGAATGGACATTGTTTCTCTTTCGTTAAGGATCATTCAGGAGGTGCTCATGGCATATTGTTTTGAGCTGTCTCCTGGCTCGTATCCTTTATTTTATCCTTTAAGTTATCTAACTGGTATTTTGTGTGTGAACAAATTAAATGAGAGCAGCATTGTTGTAGACAGGTGTAATTAATCTCAGGTGTAATATTTTGTCATCTGTAAATTATGAAGCGGCTTGATTTCTGAGTATTAATGGGGAAAGCACTTGTTTCTCTAATAGGCTTTCAGTATTCCAGTTATTCAGATCGTTTATGAGACTCTAAAAGATCAACAGGAAGGCAAGAAAGGAAAAACAACAATTAAAACTGGTGCTTCAGGTAATTTTTACGTTTTCTCTTTTTGTGTAAGCCAATGATTCTTAAGTTTGTGGCCTTTAGAAATGTAAGATGTTTGTGCATTTTTATTGCCAATATTTCAGGATGCTTTTGACTTTGTCCTAGAAACCCGGGATTCTAAATTATTGGTTACACTTTGGGCTGTTAACCATAAGGTCAGCAGTTCAAAACCACCAGCCACTCCGTGGGAGAATGATAGGGCTTTCTATTCCCCAAAAGAGTTTGCAGTCTTGGAAGCCAGTAGGGGCAGTCCTGCCCTGTCTGCCAGGGTGCCTGTGAGTCAGACTTGATTCCATGGCAGTGTATTTGGTTTTGGGGTTTTGAAGGATCCTTGGCTGTTCCCTGTACAGGAGAGAGAGGCATCCTGTACTTTTTTGTCAGAGAAGTGAGAAGGAGCCCAGGCAGTTAAAATGTAAAGTATCGATTTTAAACTCAGATTTATATTTTTCACCCTAGAGATGGTGTTCCATTTTATTAGGGTTTTTGGTTTTACCTCTGCCCTGACTAATCATACCGTAGTTTCTTTTATCTGTAAATGGTGCTGTTTCTGTTAAATGACTTCTAAATTCCATGTTGTCTTCATCTAGGACTCTCATTTTAATACGGTGTGTTCCACATTGTAGGTCACTTCTGTTTCATGATACAAATCTGGGTTGTGACAAAACAGCAAGCTTCAGTGGTATGAACTGGCATATCAAAGAGTAATAATGTTAAACAGAAATGAATGAATGCGTTTGTGAGTGAATATGAGATTAGATAAAAGAAGTTTTAGTTCTAAATGAACTGTTATTGGGGTTCCACTTCCAAAAGGCCACAGACTTGAAAACCTTGTAGAATCCAACCCAAATCAAAATTTAAAATAAAAAATAAACCTCGTGGAACATAGTTCTACTTTGCAACTTCTGAGCTGATATTAATTGTAGTTCATGACAACTGGTAGTCTCTAGGTCTTACAGGGCTGTGATAATCTTTAGCTTCAGACCCCATATAAATGAAGTGGGGCTTTTGGATTATGATAAAGGATGTGCTTTTCTTTTAATGATAGTAAGATAACTAATTGGCCCAGAAATAATGAAAGGCGGTTATTGCCACTCTGACTGAAGTCTGCTTAGCTAGGTGAGCTTCCTTTTTCAGGGCCCTAGTGGTTATTGCAAAGATTGGTGCCAAGTGATAGATTTCAAAGTACATTGAAGCAAGTGAGGAGATAGGGGCTCTCTTCCTCATCTTAATAGAGTTTTCGTTTTACTTTTGTCATCAATAAAATCAGCATGAGTTTCATATTTGTATATTCCAAATATGTGTAAAGCCATATTAAATATTAGAGGAATTAAGTCTTGTAAAATATACTTGCTTTATGTTTGATGGTTTTTAATTTCACATTTATGTTGGTAATTTTTCTCATTTTAATTTGTTTAGTGCTCAACAAATGGCAGATGAACCCATATGATAGAGGATCAGCGTTCGGTAAGTAGGTAGATTTAATAGATGATTTTGTAATTCAGGCAGTTTGTCTCTACTAATGCTTGATACCAAGAAAATTGTGACAAAACTACTGTCAAGGGAGATTTAATTTAGTGGATGTTACATATAGTCGCTGTAATAAAATAGTGTAGTATTGGCACTATTATAGGAGTAGACAAATAGGTTAGAGGAATAGAATGGAAATAAATCCCAGTAAATGGCAGAAAGTCGTGTGCAGAATAAACAAAGTATTTCTTCAAAGTAGGAAAATGATGATTTATTCACTAAGCATGCTGGCATATAGGCATTCCATCTGTAACAATATATAGTTTACTGCTATCATTTTAAATTAAAAATAAATTCTAGGTAGGTTTAGGATTCAGTTATATAAAACAAATTTTAACATATGGGAGACACATGCAATTTATGAGTAGACATTTTAAATTTGTTTTAGTTTCTCTTATTTTCAACTTCTCATAGGTTTTTCTGTTTTATTTTGTCATCATTGGGGTTTTTGATCTGATTTATTTGTAGGTAAATCTGTAGTGATAGTAACTAGATTAATAGTTACGTAGTTCCTTTGGGTATGGCAGAGGAGGTTGGGGGAACTGGGGAGCTAATAATGTGTACAAGAATGAAGAAAATGTTCTAAAATTGATTGTGGTGATGAGTGTACAGGTCTCTTCAATTCATTTAAATCATTGTTTGTGAATTTTATAACATTTAATAACAAAAGCAACTTAGGGATAAGGAAACCACTAAAAGTTGGGAACTAGAAATTATGAAGGAAAAGCTCAGTGTGTTTGTATAAGAAGTTAACAAAAATGATTAAAATGTAATAGACTGATAATTAAGATAGAAGAATATTTGTCATGTGGATGACCTATAGAGAATCCTTAAGTAATAGAGTCATGTAGCTAACCGATTAATGTGTTAGAGATTACCAATAAGAGCAAATCCAAATTGTCGATCAACATGCAAAGATTTAACTCGCCGGAAAGTGAAGAAATAGAAATCCAGATACAGATCTTTGCCCCCTGGTTTGCAAGAACTCAAAAGCGGTAGCACACTTTCTTGGTAGAAATATGAATTATCGTTGCCTTTCTGGTAGGCAGCTTGTTAGCATTCCCTGTTAGACCTTCCTGGAGGGTCTAGCCCAGGTGTTGACAAAACTTTGGAGATGGGAGAGCTAGTCGTGTCCCTCAAAACAAATACGGATTTATGAGAATGCCAGAAATATAAATATTTTTTCTACCAATGGTCAATCTGGTTACAAACATTGGATTTACCACTTATTAATAGTCTCACTTTAGGAAACTAACTTTTTAATCTTTTATTTATTTAAAAAATCATTTTATTGGGGGCTTGTACAACTCTTATCACAATCCATACATCCATCCATTGTGTCAAGCACATTTGTACACTTGTTGCCAACATCATTCTCAAAACATTTGCTCTCCACTTAAGCCCCTGGCATCAGCTCCTCATTTTCCCCCTCCCTCCTCACTCACCCCTTCTTCCTCACTCACCCTTCCCTCATGAACCCTTGATAATTTATAAATTATTATTTTGTCATATCTTGTCCGACGTCTCCCTTCACCCACTTTTCTGTTCGTCCCCCAGGGAGGAGGTTACATGTAGATCCTTGTAATCACTTCTCCCTTTTCACCCACTCACCCTCTACCCTCCTGGTGTTGCCACTCTCACCACTGGTCCTGAAGGAATCATCCATTCTGGATTCCCTGTGTTTCCAGTTTCTATCCGTACCAATATTTTTACAAACAAAATCACCATGATCTGAAAAATGTCCTTTAAATGTTTTCAGTTTTACTTCAGAGCCATGTGTATGTACTGAAAGAGCAGCTGTTAGCTCGGGACTGCAGTTTGCCGGCCCTGGTCTATCCTGTGGAAATAACAGCGGTGTGCAAGATAGACTTACACAAAGGATGTTTGTTGCAGTATTATTTGTAGAGATACCTGCCAACAAGTGGAATGCTATCGCTAGGAGAAGGCATAACCAATGTTAGTTTATTTTCAAAGGCTCCTGTGGGGCCATTACAAAGAATAAATGAGAGCTATCCGCTTGACTTGGGGGAATTTTCCCCACGTGTTGATGATGGAGAAGGCACGCTGCAGAGAGAAGTTAGGACTGAACCTGAAGAATCAAACTCCTTCCCCTGCCCCCCAAATATTTAGCCTCCACTATAATATATATGATTTTTATCTGTATAAAAGAACTTCAAATATAACAATTATAAGAATTCGCCACTGATAGACAATTTCAGAAGTTTGAAGTTTTATATCATGCAGTACCCAAATGTATAAGAATTTAGACTCAGCTTTATACTCAAATATAAATTTGATTGCTGGTAAGTGATGAGGTGCTTTTTTTAATTTTGAAAGGTTTTTAATTTTTAAAGATCATTGTATTGAGGGTTCTTATAACAGTCCATACATCAACTGTATCAAGCATATTTGTACATATGTTGCATCATCGTTTTCTACACATTTACGTTCTATTTGAGCCCTTGGTATCAGCTCCTCTTTTTTCCTTCCTTCCCTCACCCTCCTGATGAAGTGCTTTTAAACATTAGGAAATGATTTCTAAAGGGTTTTTTACATCGAGTTGCTGAAAAATGAGTTGCAAATGAGGGCGTTTCTTTTCATTACAGACAAAAGCTAAAAGCTTGCCAGTAAAACACCCACTTGGTGACTGCCATTGATTTACAATGATATATAATAAACCTCTCTGAAGGTTCTTATATTGGTCAGTAGTGAGCCCTGGTGGTATACTGGTTACCTCTTGGGCTGCTAACCACAAAGTCAGCAGATTGATACCATCAGTGGCTCCTTGGGAGAAAGATGAGGCTTTCTAGGTTACAGCCTTGGAAACTGACAGGACAGTGGGCAGTGAGTTTGGTTTTGTTTTAGGTATTAGCCAGTGACAAATATATTTAAGCATACTTTTTTGTTGTTGTTTTCCCATATGGTTTCTGGATCTGTGGATTGGAGAACAGATCAGAAACAGTTCCTGTTAAGTTTTTTTAGGGTAGAAATCACCCAAGCTCTCACTTAGTTTTAATAGCAAAGCAATAAATCCTTGCATTGCTGCACCATCCTCCTATAGGGGACTTTAGAGAACAGTTGTGTAGGACTGTCTGTGCTGGTGCTGTCGCTGCTGCTGGTGTAAATCAGGTTAGGGCAACGTTGATTCCTTTCTCAACTTGTTGCTCCGAAGTCTCGTCCTAGTTCACAGATGATAATTTAGAAAGTAGCTCTCAACATGACCCAGCACTGCCAGGGGATGAATAAGAGCAGTTAGTTACTCATGGCGAAGACATCGCGCTTTCAGGAATTCCTGAGTGTCAGTCTCTGGACCATTGTAGCAAGTGAAAGCCTGATCTCAGTAGATTGAATCATACTTACTTCAGAGTACATGGTTTATACCGTCTGTACTGTGTGTTTACCGTGTGTGTGCTTTGTCTTTCCCTCAATCCAGCAATTGGATCTGATGGTCTTTGTTGCCAGAGCAGAGAAGCAAAGGAATGGCATGGATGTAGAGCGGCTAAAGGAGTAATGAAAGGTATCTGAACCGCATTTGTGCTTGTACGGTTTTGAGGCAATGTATTGTTAACATGGACTTTCCATAAGTAGCTTTCACTTGAGGATTTGGAGAGATTTTTGTTGGTACAAAAGACTTTGTAATGTTTTCTGTATGAAACCTAGAAAGTGGTCGTTGAGAAATAATGCAAAAAAATGGTTACAGGGTAAATGAATTGTGTGTGACGTAACTTATTTAAATTTCACCGTATTTTGTTTGCCCTTATAGGGAAACACTACTATGAAGTATCCTGTCATGACCAAGGATTATGCAGAGTTGGGTGGTCTACCATGCAGGCGTCCTTAGACCTGGGTAAGCATTTCTAGAGTAACTGAATTTAGTGTGGTTGTTAGCATTTTCTTTTACTTCCAAAGGCAGTGCAAACTGAACCGTACAAAAATTATATTTGAGGGATATGAGAATAAAGTTACTTATATATATACCCAACTCTATTCCCAAAAAAAGGCTTGAAGCAGATTTCCAAATGCATATATATTAAAATAGTGTAACATCAGGTGGAGTAAGTGAAGACTATGAGGCCAAGCTGAACTGAGTGTGTGAGTGTGTGCTGCAGAGTGCTGCATAGAGCCCTGCACTTAGGGTAAACTCAGTCCCTGGTTCCTTACTGGTCAGAGCAGAGGCACGCAGGGTCATTGTGTCCAGTGTCACCTACTTTCCACAGGCTAGCAACACTTCAGTTTGCAACATTTGGAAACTTAAACAAGGATTGCCTGGTGTTATTTTAAAAGGAGTGACTGAGTCTAGTGCAAATAAAATCACTTATTTTAGAGGGCTTTGCTTCATATTTGTTGTATTTACTCTTGCCACGTTTCAAATCCAGGAACTGACAAGTTTGGCTTTGGCTTTGGTGGCACAGGAAAGAAGTCCCATAATAAACAGTTTGATAATTATGGAGAGGTAAGCTCACTATAGTATTCCCTTCAACATAGCTTTCGCAAACTTTCTTGTTCATTTATTCAATCATGATTTAACCCGAAGATAAAGAAATGATTTCTCAAAGACAAGTGGATTTTTTGTGTATTCCTCCCAGACTGTTCAGATTTGGATGATGAAGAAGTAGTGTAAAATGAGATGAATGTGTAGTGGTTACAGTTTTCTTTTCATGTCGTTCATTACTAGCCTGTGAAAAAGAAATGACATGGGGTGTTGTCTGACCTCCTCCAGCTGCACAAGGCATGCCCAGCCCTGCCAGTTTTGCCCCCAACTGCACTCCCACAGCGCTCTGCTTTGCATCTGGGTTCAGTCATTCATTGCAGTGGCCACACAGAATGCAGTCAGCACTCAGGATTATGGGGCTTATTAAAAATGCTCAGGATACAGTTATTCAGACAGGACACCTCTTAGTCCTGGGCTCCTCAGCCATAGGACTTATTAGCCTTTGCCCTGCGTGGGCAGTGTTACAAAGCTCTTTAAGGGCTGTCAGTACATATTGAAAGGGCACTCCACCCAGCGTCAGCCTGGGAGCACTCGGCTCTGTGTCTCTGAGTTAGCAATACTAGCTTGGCCAATTAAGTGCCTGAAAGCCCTGAGCTTTACTTGCTGTGTGGATTGGGAAGTCCACTGCTTTGTTGATGTCCTGCCTTTTGGTTCTGCTGCTGTTCTCTCATGCCAGAGCTGTCCTTTGGTTGAAGGAAGTTCACTGTGCCGGGAGCTTGTGGCGCAGAGGATGCACTACACTACGGACTCCTCTTTTGCTGGCAGTGAAATCCCCTCCTGCTTCTGAGGTGGCTCGTTTTCTACCCACAGGATGGCAGTCACAATCAACCCAGTTAACAGGAGCTCACAGTTGAATTGTGTGTTCTTTTTTTCATAAATGGAATCATAGAATATTTCTTCTTTTGTGTCTGGCTTATTTCATTTAGCATCATGATTTTAAGGTTCCTATTGTAGCCTATCTTAGAATATTCTTTTCTTGGTAGGATAATAACTATTGTGTGTATATACATTCATGTGTTTATCCATTCTGGTGTTGATGGACACTTGGGTTGTTCTTTACTGTTTGACTGTTGTGGCTCTTGCTGTTGTGAGCCTTGGTGGACAAAGATACCTGAGTGCCCCGGTTTTCCATTCTTTTTGGTATATATCTAGGTGTGGAATTATGATAATTCTACTGGAGTCTCTACTCATCACACTGGGGTTGGTTTTCCTTTTAAAGTTTCATGGTTTTAGCTCTTCTATCTAGGCCTTTAATTCATTTTTAGGTAACTTTCATATATGATGTGAGTTAGAGGTCCAACTTTATTCTTTTGCATATGGAAATTCTTTTGCCCCAGAACTCATTTCAGTTGTTTTTTTTTTTTTAATCAAAATGTAATTATTCTGGTAAGCTTAAAATCTAGTATGTGGGTTGAGCCAAAACATCACCCTGATTCTAAGTAGCCTGATGAGTCCTTCTATTATGTATATGTTATAATAAACGTTGCATACCTATACTTAACCATGGACCTCTAGTGGTTACACTTTGGGTTGCTGACTCGCAACAACAGTAATTTGAAACCACCAGCTGCTCTGAGGGGGAAAGAAGCAGCTTTCTCATGTAGAGTTACCATCTTATAAACCCACAAGGGCAGTTCTGCTCTGTCCTGTAGGTCACTGTGGGTCATAATTGACTTGATAGGAGTGAGTCTTGGCTTATACTAAAACTACAAGGAATTATTTTAAAACCAAAGATTATAGCCTCAAAACCCTAATAAGTTTCTGCCCTGACATATAGGCTTACTATGAACAGGTATTATGAGTCAGAATCGACTCACTGGTACACAACTTTCTTTTGAGCTTTTACTCTTACTTGAGGTTGTGCTTCCTATGAACAGCATTTGACACTCTGGTTTCCTAGGAATTCACTATGCATGATACCATTGGATGCTACCTTGATGTAGATAAAGGACATGTCAAGTTCTCGAAAAATGGTAAGCTTTCCATGGGTTGCCTTAGTAGATAAATGATAAATGGCATTTGGTATGTCTTCATTTTTATTCCCTTCTCCCCCTTCTTAAGTCCTTTCTCCTCCTTTCCCTGACTTCCTTTTGAACAAATATTATTATTGAACATTTGTTGTGAGTCAGACTTATGGGGACTGGAGAAAACATAGTAGACAGTGCCTCATTACTTCACCGGAGCGTACATACTGGCGGGAGAAGCCGACAGAAACATGTCAAGTGAGAGTGCTATGAAGGAGAGGATTAAAGGAGGGAAGGAAGTGGAGAGCGAGATTCCTCTAGAAGTGTGTTTTTCTGTATTTATCTTCTCACATAAGATGGCATTTGAGTCAAAACCTGAGTGAGTTGGGTAGTGGGCCATGCGGCTGTCTTGGAAGACCACTGCAGACAGAAGAACAACAGTTAGTGCAAAGGCCCGGCTGGAAGCTGTGTGAAATCCCTGACTGACTAAAGTAGAGTGCATTGAGCATAAGGAAGAATGAGGGAAGATGCAGTCAGTGACGGTAGTGAGGCTGGGTCACACAGGACCTTGTAAGCCGTGATGGAAACATTAACTTTATTTCGGGTGCAATGAAGAATCCATTAGGATTTTGAATAGAGGAATGTTATCATCAGACACTGGGAGGTGGGATAGGATGGCATTCGGCAGGAAGCTGGGAATTTGATTTTGGACATACTAAGTTTAGACAGCTAGTGGTGAAAGGAGTGATTAATTGTAACTAAGGAGTGGGAGTAAGAAGTGAAATGTTCAAGTCAAGAATTCAGGGGAATGATCTTTGGAACCCATCAGTTCTGGGTGAGATATAAAGCGCTAGATAGGATTACCTAGAAAATAACCCACTGCCATCGCGTCAGTTCAGACTCAGAGCGACCCTACAGAACAGGCAGAACTGCTCCTTTGAGTTTCCGACTGTGTAGGGAATGGAAAGTCCTGTCTTTCTCCCATGGAGCAGCTGGTGGTCTGGGCAGCCCACTACATAACCAGGACACTCCTAGCGAATGGGAGTAGATAAAGAACAGAAGAGAGCTGAGGCCTGGGCTGCCTGTTGGCTACTAGATAGATTAAGGAGGAATGTCTGTAGTAGAAATAAAAGGGAAGGCTCCTGCAACCAGGTGAAGAAAGTGTTTCAAGGAGGGAGAAATGAACAAATTGTTTACAATGCCAGTATGGGTCCGTCTAGAGAGATGAATACTGAGACTTTACCGCTGGGTTTGGCAAGTGGAGACCGCTGTCAAGCTTGATAGAGATCTTTTTGGTAGAGCAAAGAGTGGGCATGGGGGCCTGACTAGGAACCCTTTCAAGAGTGGGGTGAGAGGAAGTGCTCACAGTCAACATGGAAAACTCTGGGAGTTTTACTGCAAACAAAAACAAGAAGAAAGCTGGAAGGTCAATGGGAGCTCAAGGGAGTTGTTTCTGTTTCAGGGGAGCTATGACAGTAACCCCGAATGCTGATTGAAGTGACCCAGTTGTTAGGTGATGTCAGGTTTTTGATTTTCAGATTTGTGTCTCATAGCAATCTCCTATGACAAATTGCCCCAGATGGTATTCTAGGCTTCTTGATAAAAGCAGATTAAAAGCTCAAACAGGTGAGGAGAGTGAACTGTCAATTTTTCATTTAGCTGCTTAGCCACTTGACCAAGCGGAGCACTTGGCCAAGGCTCTTCAAGACAAGACATTTTTATAAAATGTAGAGGGTGAGGGGGCGATTTTAGAAATAATGAGGTAGAGGTCTTGGAGAAATGGCAGCACAGTTTGTATCAGTGCGAATGGAGGGAATGCAGATGTGGTGTGAGCATATGGAAATTCTTCATTGACTTTTTAAAATTTTCTTTAAAAGGAAAAGACCTTGGATTAGCATTTGAAATACCAGCACATATAAAGAATCAAGCCCTTTTTCCTGCCTGTGTCCTGAAGGTAATCTGATTGAAAAATTGTGTTGCAATCATAAGCTACTTTGACTTGCATTACTTTATAATGTTTACTTTTCTCTTAGAGCATTGTTAGGGATACGGATTTTCATTTTCTCCTTTATTCATTGCTAGAATGCAGAACTAAAATTCAACTTTGGTGAAGAAGATTTTAAGTTTCCACCAAAAGATGGTTTTGCTGCTCTTTCCCAGGCACCGGCTAGTTGCGTCATGAAATCGCAGCACACAGGTATGCCACGGATGTGCAGGGTGTCTAGAATGGGATATTGAGGAGAATTCTCAGTAAGACTGCTTGGTGTTAGCTACTTATACTCCATCTACTGGCATGGTACACATTTTTGTTTAGCACGTCAATAAAATGAGGTTTTAAAACTTGATGCTTAAATTCTTAAAAGTATTTACTTTTCCATATTTTGGTTCTCTCATGAAGGCTGTGCTTATGAATTGCTGGGCACTATGCTCTGGCCATGCTATGCATGGATTATTTAATCTAATCTTCACAACCCTATAAGGCAGTCTTCCCATTTCAGATAAAAAACTGAAGGGTAGGGATTTGAAGTAAGTTGTTCAAGGTCACAAAACAAGTTAGCAGAGCTGAATTCAAATCCAGGCACTCTCTGGCTCTGCAGCTCTTAACCTTTACAGTGTCTAGTAGGTTTAAGTTACTTAGAGACACGACATTTTATAACTTGCTTGCTTTATTACAAAACAAGTTGATTTCCAGAGATAAAGTCAGTTGCAATTATTCCAGGTAGATATAATTTAAAGAAGACTTGGTCCATTTTAGGAATCTTAACTTTATTATTTCATGTTGTTTGAGTCTCTTCTATACTTTTAAATAATTGATACTAAAAATTTTGTGTTGTAGTATTTGTACGAAATCTTTCATTATAATGGTACTTTGAGGTGTGACTTGAATGCTTCGTGTCGTCTCCCTAAGGCAGCGCACAGGTGGCACAGACAAAGTTTCTCCCCAACGCTCCAAAAGCTCTCATCATCGAGCCCTCCCGAGAGTTAGCTGAACAGACTCTGAATAATGTCAAGCAGTTTAAGAAATACGTCGATAATCCAAAATTAAGGTAGGTAAAGTTCTTTCTGTGCTGAAATATCTGTTGTTTAGGTTTGAGATATTTTAAAGGAGTAAAGTAGAAAAAAATTAGTTTAATATGTGTACACACAGACATGAATTGTGAATTTGTACTTTTATGGAAACAGTTTGTTTTTATATAGATTTCCAGTTTATCTGGTAAGTGATAAATTTGATTGGAAAAAAACAAATAGAATAGTGTCTGTTCCTGTTAAGAGTTCACAAAACATTATCAGTGAAAGCTAGGTTCCTGAAGGAAACATTTTATTCAATACTAGATTCATTTTATTCATCTACATAGAAAATGTATTTCTGTATATCTAGAATATTGGTAAGAAGCCTGGGGGCGTCTTGAGTAACATGCTGGCTGCTAACCTCAAGATGAACAGTTCAAAACCACCAGCTGCCCCATGGAAAAAAGATAAGGCTTTTTATTCCCGCAAAGAGTAAACCATTTCAGAAACTACAAGAGCAGATCAACTCTCAACTGTAGGGTAGCTATGAGTTGGAATCGACACAATGACAGTGAGTTTGAGGGTGTGTGTGTGTGTGTGTGTGTGTGTGTGTGTGTGTGTGAGAGAGAGAGAGAGAGAGAGAGAGAGAGAGAGAGAGAGAGAGAGAGGAGTTGGTACTGACAAGGATGATTCCAGACTGTCTCACAGTGGTGACTTTCTTCCACGTGGGCTTTCAGATTGGTCACTATCAGGTTGTAGGGCTCTTTCTGCTGTTTGGTGGTGCAAATGCCTCATACTTTCAGCTGCTAGCTAAGCGATTGGCCTAGTGACCTGCATCCCAAAAGCAGCCGTTGAAAAGCGCTCGGGCGCATAGTTCTGCCCTGATGGAGGTGGCCGTAAATTGGAACCTACTTCATGACAACTGGCTTGGAGTTTTAATAGCTAATTATGTTGAACATTTTTAAAGTTTGTTGAAGTTCAATATGTGAGTGTTGTTAGTGGTGCTTTGGGTGGTATATCTCTGAAAGTCTTTGCCTCACCCAAGGTCACGAATATTTCATTGTACAATTTAAAATGTTTAGGTATTAGATTTAGATCTATGATCTGCTAGAGTTAGTTTTTGTACAGGAGTCTCTCTAACTTCATTTATTATACATGCAAGCCCAGTTTCTCCTGTATCATTTATTGAAAACACTATTTTTCTCCCATTGAATGTTTCAATTTGAAGCAATCTTTTTTCATCTAAATTTTTTGAAGTATTTGGGATAAGAAAAATGCAAACAAATATAAAAGGATATTTTGTGAAAAATAAGGCTTTTCTACCTTATCTCCTCCAGTTTTTGATGATCTTCCCAAAGAAAATTGTTTTGCAGAGATAATATATAAAAATTAAAGAATATATATCTATAAGAGTAAGTTAAAGGCAGATTTTTGAAGTTAGGAATATATCATAATATGAAGGGGTGTATAGATAAGGAGTTTTCTTTGTTTCCAAATTCCACATTTTGTTTAGTTACTTTACCTAATTTTAGCGTTGTATTTGGCTATGTGGGTGTGGGAATAAAGTGCTTATTTTCATCAGGCTTCAAACTTACTGTGGATTCTTTGTCAATACTTTGTTGTTCGTTGGCACTGAATTAGTGCTTCTCTTGGAGACCTTATGTGTAACAATAAGGTCCTGTGTCGTCTTGACGGGGACAGGCTGGAGTTCCTTGTTGAGGCGACTGTGTCATTCCGTCTTGTATTTGCTGACCTCCTGTTTTATCTAACAGGCTCTGCTTTCCTAGCCGTTCTTTTCCTGATGAGGGTTCAGACGAAGCAAGCAGAACCCTCACCATCCTTGCTTCTAAGGAACATTCTGCTTCTATTTCTTCTAAGTCCAAGATAGATCAGTTCTTTTTGTTTCTTCCATCCTCATTGCAGGACTGAGGAGGTTGAAAGACTGAGCCTGGTGCACGCTAGTCATCAAAATGACATCTGTGCCTTTAAAAACGTTTTCCAATGGACGCTTTTGCTGCACTCTCCCCAGGATAGTGCATCATTTGATTTCTTGACTGCTGTCTCCATGAACATTGGTTATTGGTCCCTCTAGACTTATTGATCCAAATAGTGTGAAATAATCGACACATTCAGTTTATTCTTAATGTCGCTTATCAGTTTGATACAGATCAAAGGATGTCAAGGAGAACTTAATTATTTTTCTTCTTTATCATTCTGATACGCATTTCAGGGAGCTTCTGATAATTGGAGGGGTTGCAGCCCGGGATCAGCTTTCTGTTTTGGATAATGGGGTAAGTTGAACTTTTTATTACAGCGTTGTGCTTAGGTAATGCATTTCTGTTTTGTCTCAAGAAAAGTCAAATGAGGCTAAAATTAGTGCAAGCTTAGAAGAGTAGGTATTTATTTATCTTTAAAAGAGCCTTGGAGACCGTTTGAAAGTACCAGCCCCTCCACGAAGCTTTACAACCTTGGAAACCCACAGGGGCAATCCTACTCCATTCTGCAGCGTTGCTATGAGGCAGATTTGACTCGGTGGCAGACAGTTGTTTGGGTTGTTTTGTTTGCTTTTTTTAGCTATCTTACAAGTACTCCTTTTCCCTCAGAAGTAGACAGACACATACATGAAGTTTTTTGTTGTTGTTCACTCTTTAAGTAAGAGTTACTCTTGGAGATAATTAAAAATGAAGAAACCGGAAAGAAATGAAATAAAGGTAAAGTAGAAGGGTAGTGGTGTTTTTTTCCAGTGATTTTCGGGAAGCATGAAGAGCATGGCAAGGCAGTGAGCAGAGGCTCCATAAGGAGGGGGATGTGTTCGGAGCAGTTAAAGAAAACCTTGAGGTCAGGGAAACAGTTGGCAAGGAAAGCCAGCCTTGTATGACCCTTTACTTGGGGGAAAAGCCTAAGAAGTTCCCACTCAGCTGTACTTCACCATGTGCTATAGCTAAATACAGGTCACACAAAAGGAGGCCTCAAAATATTTCTCATGTATGAAGTAACTCTTTATACTTTCTTTCCTAAAATTTTATTATTTAATTTAAACCACCTGGTACTGTGTCGTGGCAGCAGCAGTGTCTTTCCCTCCATTCCATTGGTTCTCCTCCCTCTCCAACAAGACTTCATGCTGCGTAGACTTAATTTGGCCTGACTGGGCAGAATAAGAACAGAGAATCAGTCTTTCAAAGTATTATACTTGTAGATACTAATGTAAGAAATATTGCTTTGATGTATTTCCATCTAGTGTTTGATATTTTAGTGATTGTACAATAGATTTAATGGGTTTATTTCCAATTTCGGTTCCTCAGACCCATTTCTCATAAGAATATTAAGTTTTTTTAATTCTTTAGTTGTAAAGCTGTGAGGACGTATATGTGCGTTCTGCAGTTGGATCTCAGAATTTAACAATGATTGATAGCCCCAGTGACAGGAAAGGCGGTGTTATTCCGTTGCGTTCTTGGCAAGATTGAATGCCATTCTCCTGAGATGATATGTCTTCCTCCTGCTCTTATTGTCATGATACTCAAGTATCCTCCCCTGTTCTCGGAGTCAGATGACCCTGACGCTGGGACAGAGAGCAGCTTTGGAGTGGAGGAGTACAGCTCTTCTGGTTTTTCAGTCTTGTGCTCTATTACGCAATATGTGCAGATGGAATAGTGCTGTATAGGTCATATAAATGTTTCTCTGAGCCTTTCCCAACCTAACTGGCTTTGTGTTTTCCAAACCAAAGGGCCTTGTGTTTGCTTTCAACATGACTTTAATCTACTGAAATTGGGGAGCGAGAAGTCTTAACACGATTGGTTAGAATCCTGGGTGTTAAAAAAGAAAAAAAATTGAGGTTGCATACGTGCATGGGTTTGGATTTGTGGCAGGCCCAATCCCATGGGCCTCTCAGTATCCCATGCCAAATCAAACTGTCACCCCGAACCATTGCCTGGCTTTACCCTGTGGGCTTCAGGCACTGAAGTGGGTTGCACAGTGGGGGGAAAAAAACCAGCAAAACGGTTGCATGCAGAACCAGAACTGCATTTTGTCCCTCTGTACAGGACCTATCACAGTGCTTGACATAAGTAAGCGCCTCATACATTGAAAAGAGGTGATTTTTATCATATATTTTAAGATTGTGTTTCTACACAGTACTGAGATTTGTTGGTTTAGTACAAATAATTAATGACATACTGTGTATACTCAAGTATAAGCTGACCCGACTATCAGTCGAGGCATCTAAGTTTACCACAAAAACTGCATAAACATGTGCTGAAAAACTCGATTTATACACGAGTATATACGGTTTTTGGAATAATAACAGTAGTATTTATTTTTGTATTTACCTTTATGATAGTTACTTTTTTATGTAATGTGAAATGATATTTTATCAGCAAAATGCTTAATTAGCATAGTACCTGTTTATTATAAACACTTGGCAAATAGCAATTTTTGTTTTCCTGACTAGTCAGATAATCATTATTGTTAATGACAGCAAAGTTTATTCAGCACCCCAAACTAAACATCAAGAGTTTTATGTATCTTGTCTCCTAATTATCACAACCATCTTGCAGTTGAAGGTATTACCCCATTTCAACAAGAGAACTTAGAAGGGATTAAATAAAGGTCACATAGCTGATTAAAGATGGAACTGGGATTTCAATTTTGGTAAAATTTATATATTCCTTTATATATTCTTCAGATATTTGTTTGGAAAAGAGAAATTTATATATAGAAGTTAAGATGACAAATTTCTTGGAAAATTCTTCACATTCATTCAAACCACATACAAATTTGATATGGTGTATTATCTACAATGAAGAATTTATATGATTTTTCATAAATTACTATTGACTATGACTGGTCCCAAGTAGTACAGATGCTATTAATCATTAATTGATAAGTTGGTTGTTCAAACCTTCCCAGCAGCACTTGCAAAGAGGCTTGAAGGGCTGCTTTGGTAAAGTGCCACGGCTGAAGAGAACCCGGTGGAGCTCAGCTCTGCTCTCTGAACCGGCACTTCACCGTGAGTCAGAATTGACCTGATGACTCCAGGCTTAGATTGGTGACTATTCTCGTGTGCATGTTTTATTATACATGTACAACTGTTGGCTGGTATTTAAATATTCTGGGTTTTTTTTTAAAGGTTCTTTCGTTTGATATTTTCCAGGTAGATATAGTTGTCGGCACTCCTGGAAGACTAGATGATTTGGTGTCAACTGGAAAGCTGAACTTATCTCAAGTTAGATTCCTGGTCCTGGATGAAGCTGTATGTTGTCATATAATTATGCTTCTTTTAAAAAAGTTCATTTGTGTTTTAGGTAAAACACATCAGGTGATAAAGAAAAAATTGTAATGCAATTGTGACCTCACTACCCAGAGAATGATTATTACCAGTTTGGTATATGTTCACCAGCTTTCTGTGTAACTGCTACTTTTTTGTGATTAAAATCAAACTGAAGAATTGCAAAGCCTTTTTTTTTATATATATAATTTAAGTGTTTATGGCCCCTAGTGAAGACTATTCATAAATAGTTTTCAAAGGCTGCCTAGTGGTCTGCCGTAAAGATACGTCACGTATTATTGAATTGTTGCCGAGAGTAAACAGATAGGTTTTGTTTTCCTGTTTTTATCTGTACATATATTTTCAATCCATATTGGAATTATTTCTGTCAGAGTTGCAAATGTGAAGAAACTGCAAGGCCATAAATGTGCCTCAGGCTTTTCATAAATATTATTTTCAAGATGAACTAGTTTCCTAGCCCTGAGGGATTTTTATTTGTTTCTTTTAATTGAAATCATCATTAAAGACATATATATGTCAGCAACTATTAACTGTGGAAATGGCAGGTGTAGTTACCGAACAGTGGAATTTTAGTTTTTAGATCCTGGTCAGCTTTTTCATATTTTAATCACCTGGAATCTGAAGTTGTACTTAGAGCTTTCCTTTAAATACCATGTGAAAAGATGGGGTATGCAGGTGTGTACGTTTTCTCTACACATCTAACATTTGATTTAGAAAGGATTGGGTGCTAAATACAAAATTGTGTTCTTTGCTTCTCCTACAGGATGGGCTTCTTTCTCAAGGCTATTCTGATTTCATAAATAGGATCCATAATCAGATTCCCCAAATAACCTCAGATGGGAAAAGACTTCAGGTATAAAGTGAGAGTGGTACACCTTAAAATACAGGTGGTCATTTGTTACATATCTACACTTGTAAAGAGGGTCAAAAATTTGGGTTTTGGTGCCCCTTCATTAACTGCTGTATAAGGTACTTACTTTTTCATTTGATTAAATAGTACACAGGGAAGAAACAATGCTTAAAGCTCCTTTTAAAAAGAATGAATTTTGTATAAGTTACTTAGATGTGACAGAAAAGTATAAGGGAAAAACTTGTTTTCCACAGAACTTAAAGATTATATTCAGACTATTAGTACTGCTTCATGTTGAAAGAAGAAGAAAAAAGTCTGTAATTTAAACACAGCTGTCTTTTTTTTTTAATCATTTTATTAGGGGTTCATACAACTCCTTACAGTCCATACACATCAATCCTGCAAAGCACATTTGTACATTCATTTCCCTTATTCTTGAAACATTTGCTCTCCACTTAAGCGCCTGACATCAGCTACTCATTTTTACCTTCCCTTCCCAGTCTCCCCTCCCTCATGAACCCTTGATAATTTATAAATTATTATTTTGTCATATCTTGCCCTGTCCAATGTCTACCTTCACCCACTTTTCTATTGTCTGTCCTCCAGGGAGGAGGTTATATGTAGATCCTTGTAATCGGTTTCCCCTTCCAACCCCACCCTCCTGGTATTGCCTGAAGTGATCATCCACCCTGGACTCCCTGTTTCCAGTTCCTCTCTGTACCAGTGTACATCCTCTGGTCTAGCCAGATTTTTAAGGTAGAATTGGGATCATGATGGTGGGGAGGAAGCATTTAGGAACTAGAGGAAAGTTGTATGTTTCATCATTGCTACACTGTACCCTGACTGGCTCATCTCCCCTCAACCCTTCCGTAAGGGGATATACAGTTGCCTACAGATGGGCTTTGGGTCCCCAGCCTGCACTCCCCCTCATTCACAATATGATTTTTTGTTCTGATGATGCCTGATACCTGATCCCTTCGACACCTCATGATCGCACAGATTGGTGTGCTTTTTCCATATGGGCTTTGTTGCTTCTGAGCTAGATGACCTCTTGTTTACATTCAAGCCTTTAAGACCCGTCGCTATATCTTTTGATAACCAGGCACTATGAGCTTTCTTCGCCATATTTGCTTATGCACCCATTTGTCTTCAGCAATCGTATCAGGGAGGTGAGCATACAATGATGTGATTTTTTTTTGTTCTTTGATGCCTGATAACTGGTCCCTTCGCAGCTGTGTCTTTAGTAAGGATAATTGCTCTTTATTTTTCACCTACTTAGAAAGAGCTCAAAAGGGAGAGGGTATTGAGATCTGGAGATAAATAGTGACAGGGTTTTGAATTTTCAAAACCATTTTATCATAAGACTTGAGCTCCTAATAGTTGGCAGGATTTCTGTGACACTGAGGGTTCTGAAGGTCAAGGAGGTTAACCAGCTTAAGGTCACATTCCTGGTTCTTGCTGCAGAAAACCAGCTATTGGACTAGCAGGATATACTTTTTTATATACTTTGTGCCCACATGTTATGTCAGTTTCATGGGATATAATTATTTTAAAATAAAAGTATTTTTTCAATTTTAATTTTTCTAATCTTAGGTGATTGTTTGCTCTGCTACCTTGCATTCTTTTGATGTAAAGAAACTGTCTGAGAAGATAATGCACTTTCCCACTTGGGTCGATTTAAAAGGAGAAGATTCTGTTCCAGAGACTGTACATCATGTTGTCGTGCCCGTGAATCCCAAAGCTGACAGACTCTGGGAAAGGCTTGGCAAAAACCACATTAGAGTAAGTACTCTGTTTGGATGCCATTTGTGTAGAATAGACGCTTTTCATAAACTAGGCTAGCCTCGCTTCTTAGGGGTCGTTAATGCGACCTCGTGCTGCACCAAAGACAAGTACCTAACACTGACTACTAGTGAAAGCAATCGGCCTCTAAGTCACTGACAAGGTGATGAATTGTCTTTTCTTTTTCTCCTGTGTGTACAAGGGGGCTTCAAAAAGTTTGTGGAAAAATGGATTCAAAAGATAATGGAATTTCCCCCACGAACTTTTTGTTGCCCCTGAGTACTGGTACTCTTGTGATTAGCGTCCTCCATATAATTTTAACAAGTAACTAGAATTGTCTAACTACAGTCCTAATATCATACACCATTATTTTCATTCCTAGTGTTATAGTAGAAACCCTTAGCTGCGCCATCTTGCTGTTTCTTGTTTTCTAAAATTTAGTTTCATTTGGATGTTTTGTCATTTTTCCCACTATTATTAGATTTACATTTCTGTAAGTAAAAGCAAACGATCGTTTTCTTTGCTTTTACCCGGTGTGTGCCAGTCGAGCTGTGCCCCGTTGGACCTACATTGACTGGTTTTTTGAAAGTAGATTGCCTGCCAAGCCTTTGTTCTGAGGTGCTACTGGGTTGACAAATGGGTTAATCTTTAATCTTTGTAATAAAGGCTTCTATTCCATTTGAAGAATGATATTCACAAACTATAGAACTACATGTCTGACATGCAGGCTAAAGATGTACTTAGCTTTTAAGAAAGATGACATCTGGTCTGAATTATGATCATTTCATAACCTTTTATATTCTTTTCTTTTGGTAGACTGATGAAGTACATGCAAAAGATAATACCAGACCTGGTGCTAATAGTTCGGGTGAGTTAAAAAAAATAGTGCTGAAAGATTTGGAGAAGGAATTGGTTTGTTTCATTGAATTTATTGCCCTCCCTACGCTCATGAAAGAGCTGAGGTGATTTACAGAATAATAAGTTAGGAAAATTGAATGTAAAAGCAGGACAAAAACAATTAAAAACCGTTTACTTAGAAGAATTAGTTATACTATAATTAATCACTTATTTACTTCTTAGCCTCCTGGCATCTAAAATACAAATATTTTGGGTTATGTAAGTCTCAGTAGTTGTAGGAAAGCAGCAAGTTTATGCAGAGACAGCCTTCACTGGCCCCGAATGTTATGTAGCCTTTTCACATAGGTTTAGTATTTACCAAAAAGGACTTTAGCTACTACTTTGCAAAATATACCAAAATGATCTTCAAATAGTTTATGCAATTTTAAAAATGCTTAACAATGAATCTTGTTGTAGTAAAGATATTTTTATGCAGAGTGAAGACTTTGTTTTAGATACATAGTGCTTTGAAGATAATATGACGAAACGTACAAAGAGTTCTTAGAAAACCATAGGAGAATGGGTGTTAAGTTGTAAGACTGACATTATATGTCTCCAGGGGAATCGTTTGCAAGGGTTAGACTACCTTTGGCTAATGGTCGAAGTATTGGCAAGTTTTTTGATAGGTTTCTAAAATGTGAATTACATGAAATCTGGATTAAAGATTTCCTTTTAATGCAGTTATATATGAACTCCAAATTGATAAGATGTGTGCTCGCTGTGATTGATACCTCAGTAGTCAGGTGGTTCCACACTTGAATTTTCCAGCACACAAACAGCAAAGTTCAGAAACATCTACTCATTGGTCATAGCATTGCTTCAGAGTCGGGCCACAGCACGACTTGAAACGACGTGTAAAGCGGGAGAGTCAAGTCACATGCCACGTCGCCGTGTGGCTCTCGCTCTTACAACAGTCTGTGCGTTAAAGCATTCGTCTCTGGGCGCTTTTTATGCTGTATTTGCATAAAATATGACAATGGTGCCAAAGAAAATGTGTGATACCAGTGTTAGAGCCGAGGAAATCTGTGAGACCCACAATGGAGTTAATGAAAGAAAAGTTACGAAATTTGAATCTGATTGCCGCTTGTTTGCATTGACAGCTGAATACAACATGGCTAAATCGATATTATCAACATTTGGGGGGGTGAAATGTGAGATTAGTGTGATATAAATGTGATCTAATATAGAGAAAGATGTGAAGTTGTTACCCATGAAGCCAAGTACTCAGACTATTGGAGAGGTAGAAAGGTTAATGCTGACCTGGATAAAATCAGAAACTACTTGATAGCAATGGTGTATCTGGGACCGTGATGGGCAAGAGGGCCAAAAGCCTCCGGAGTGGTTTAAAGTCCTGGACAAAGGTATTGTAAGTGTAATATTTTGGCCTGAGAACCAATTTTGTTTTCCTTTATTTCTTATGAGAGACGTATTCAATTCTTTAACGTTTGAGTGTTTGAACATAAATTTGGAACAAATGAGTCCGGCAACTGAGGTATCACTATAATCGCTCACTGCTTGGGAATGCATTTTATGATAAAAATATATATTTTAAAGTTTTGTTCATTTTGCATCTTTATAATGAGATGACCAGAGAGACCTTGGAAATATGTTGAATTACAGAATTAAAATCTTGTACTAAGGAGGTAAGAGATAACTAGCGTCAGGTACACACTGAAAAAAATAGACAGGAGGATAATTACTCAAGACTTAACTAGTGAGGCTTGGTGTTGAGGGTTTTTTTTTAATTTTATTGAGTGACATTTGATCTTGACCAGTGTTTAGTATATACTATTTTTGTTTAGAAGAGTTAGCTTCAACGAGCATTAGAAATAGTTGCTGTAAGTCAGAATGTGATTAGTGCTATATGAGAGGTCAAACCGTTTGTTTCAGTGTAGATAGGTTTTTTTGTGTATTTGTATGTCCCTCCCCTCCAAGTGCAGTTATGAGTGTTTGTTGACTCCATAGATTGGCTTAAAAATAATAGAAAACAGTGAACAAATGGATTAACGCACATGCTGTTACTCCATTTTGCTCTTGTCTATATTAAAAATTTGGGTTTTTTTTTTAAAGAAAAGTTAAAATATTAAGTCTATAACTAATTCTGAGTGTTCCTGATAACCTGAGATTTGATTCCCCCACCCTCCTTGTATTCAAGAAATGTGGTCTGAAGCTATTAAGATCTTGAAGGGAGAGTATGCTGTCCGGGCAATCAAGGAACACAAGATGGATCAAGCAATTATCTTCTGTAGAACCAAAATCGACTGTGATAACTTGGAGCAGTATTTTATGCAACAAGGAGGAGGTACTTTTTCTTGACTTACATAGGTTGATTGATTTCCTCATTTAATAGAGCAATAGTGAATTAGTCAGGAGCCCTGAAGCAGTTGGACTGCTCACTGCGAGATCAGCAGTTTGAAACAAGCAGCCGCTCTGCAGGAGAAAGACCGACCTTTCTACTCCCGTAAAGAGTAGAAACCCCAGGGGCAGTTCTAGGGTTACTGGCAGGTTGACTTAGTACTTTTTCATCTGAGAAGCCCTAGGAAAGCAATGAAAAGATTCTCCACATAGCTATGTTTTCATTGCTGTGAGAATGAATCAAGTGTCGTGTGTTAGTCCGGGTTGACGAGAGAAACAAATTCATAGACTCTCATGTATGTGTAAGAAACAACTGTATATCAAAGAGCACTTGTACGTTAAGAAAACAGCCCAGCCCAGTCCAGATCAAGTCCATAAGTCTGACTTTATTTTTTAGCCCATATGTTGATACTAGTCCATAATTCCTCTTTAGACTCGTGCCGAATGCGGGAGTGCAGGCCAGTGGGTGGAAAGTCTTGTGGATCCTGTGGTGGTGAAAGCATCTTAGTGTTGGTGTGGGTCTCCAAGTGGCTCCTCCAGTTTCAGGGCTCTGGCTCTGTCAGTGTAGCTCCATTTGGCTTGTCAATAGGAATGTCTCACAGCGAGTGTCTGTCTGCCTCCAGTCAGCTGTGGTTTTCTGTTGTACCTGTCAAGCTGCGGCTCCACCCCTTTGCAAGTTGACAGGAGATTCTGTAACTGCCACATGTAGTAGTATTGATAATGTTAATTATTCAAGAGTATTGACTAAATGATAGAATATTTACCTAGAACAATGGTTCTCAACCTGTGGGTTGCGACCCCTTTGGAGTCTAACGACCCTTTCACAGAGGTCGCCTAAAATTATCAGAAAACGCATATTTCTGATGGTTTTAGGAACCGAGACACCACTCTTTTAACCATCTTCATTGGGGTCTGTCCACATGCAGATATGCCCTTATATAAATATCCGGCATGAAGATTGTTACCAAGACTACACCATGCTTCAAGACAAAATTTCATTCATTTGTAATTAGAAATATTTCATAATATATAATTATATATTGCTTTTGTGATTAATCACTATGCTTTAATTGTGTTCAATTTGTAACAATGAAAATACATCCTGCATATCAGATATTTACATTATGACTCATAACAATAGCAAAATTACAGTTATGAAGTAGCAACGAAAATAATTTTATGCTTGGGGTCACCAGAACATGAGGAACTGTATTAAAGGGTTGCGGCATTAGGAAGATTGAGAACCACTGTTCTAGAAGATAGCTAAGAAAGCAGTCATTCGTAGAAGTTAGAAAAGGAGAATGTGAGCTAGAGGGAAGTGGGAAAATCTGAACGGATCAGTTTATTTACTCTATAAATATAAGTAGCCTGACGTTTTCTGTGAAAGATAGTTAAGACTGGAAAACTTAGCTGTGTGTATTTACAGGAAACATACCTAGAATCTGAGGACAGAAATAACCAATGGCACGGGAATGTTGTGGAGGTTGGGGGTGGATGCACACTCACTGGCTTTCAAAAATTCAGGGAAAAATTTAATTGTCCTTTCATTCCATTTTCTTAGGAAATTTTTTAAGTTCCCTTAGCTATATTGGAAGAAACAAGAGACTTTCCATTTCCATAAAGAGTTTAGGTCTTGGAAAGCCACAGGAACAATTCTATTCAGCCCTATAAAAATCACTGAATTGGAATTGACTTGATGGCAGTGAGTGTGGTTTTTGATTAGATAGCTTAGATAACCCATATTAAGTAAGCTGGTGTGTAGCTGTTTTAATAAGGAACATAGTACAAGATAAAATTTCTAGAAAGACAAACTCACCATTTACGTGTTGAAGAGCAATGTCGCACTGAGGACCTAACTTTAGCCCCGTGGTATTTTGAATCGCCTCATCTACATGTGAAAGTTAAACATTGAATGAGGAAGATCAAAGAAGAATCAGTGCTTTTGAACTATGACGCTGGCGAAGAATATTGTAAATGCCATGGATTATCAACATAACACACACATCTGTCGTAGAAGAGAGGAGGGAGAGACCATTCCCTGGCGAAGGATATCATGCTTCATAAAATGGAAAGCAAAGAAAACCAAACTCACTGCCGTCCAATTGCTGCTGGTTCAGACCTTCACCAGGACTTGCTGGTAAAGTAGAGGGGCTGCGAAAAGAAGACCCTCGACAAAGTGGATGGACCGACACGGTGCCTGCATAAGAACCATTGTGAGGATGGCTCTGGACTGGGCACTGATTCATTCCGATGTGCTTAGGGTTGTCATGAGTAGGAACCAACTCCATGCCACCTAACAACATATGATAAAATATTTAATCTATGGGAAGATAATAAAAGATTCTCATTTGCATGCGCTGTAATAACTGTACATCTATACCATCAACCGTCATTAAAGAAATGCAAGAAAACCCCACAATGGGTGCCAGCTTATATTCAATGGCTAAATTTAAAGGACTGACAATACTAAATTTTGTGAGGGTGTGGAACAACCAGAATGGTCGTATATTATTGATGCAAATGCAAAATATGACCACTTTGGTTGAGAAAAGGTCAGTTTTGTGAAATTAGACATACTCCTGTCTTGAGACAAAAAGAAACGGTCGGGTCGAGTCAACTCTGACTCATGTAGGTGACCCTGTGGGATGAGTACAACTGTCCAGCAGGGCTCCCAAGGCTGTACATCTTCACAGAAGCCGGCTGCCACGTTTCTAAGCACTCTAACCATTGTGCTCCTAGGGCTCCTGTCTTAAAAAACAAACGCACTGCCATCGAGTCAGTGCCAACTCATAGCGACCCTGTAGGACAGGGTAGAACTGCCCTTGTGAGTTTCTAAGACACTAACTCTTGACAGGAGTTGAAAACGCCTTCGTTGTCCTTGCGAAGTGGCTGGTGGTTTCAAACTGACCTTGCGGTTAGCAGCAGCCCAATGAGGCACCGATTCCATTCCAGCTATTCACTAAGGTCTAAATGCACATGCATTGACAAGATGTGTACAAGGATGTTCATAGCATCTTTATTTACAATAAACCCAAACTGAAAACAGCTTAGACACTCATCAGGAGGAGAATGGCTAAACAAACTGACATGTTTCTATAGTGAGGAAACTCAGCACTAAGAAAGACTGTAGCGCTGATGTATGCAGCAGTCATGGCTGAATCCCAGACACACTACTTTGTATGAGGGAAGCACTGCAGAAGAGTATGTACTAGACGAGAACAGCGACTTCTAATCCTTGATGGAAGGTTGGGCACAGAGCCTAACCAGAAAAGGTCATTAGGATACTTTGTGGATAATATTAATGCTCTGCAGCTTGCTAGGGGTTGGTGCTACATGTGTTTGCATTCCTCAAAACCCAGCAAATTGTATGCTTAGGATTTGTGTATTTTATTGTGTGTGACTTATAACTAAAAAAGACCAAATAAAAATTACCTCTAGTTACTGCTATGCATACTGGATTATATACTGATGTATGTAATTTACATTGGAATGTACAAAGTATAAAGGTGAGCCAATGGAAGGATAGAAGGATGGAGAGATGTGGTAAAACTGGTATATTGAAATGTTAATGGTAGAATTTGGGTGATGCATATTCAACAATTTCAGGGAGTCTTGATGGCACTGTGGGTTTGGCATTGGGCTATGAATCCGAAGATTGGCAGTTCAAAAAACCCCACTAGTTGCTTTGTGGGAGAAAGAAGAGGCTGTTTGCTCCTATAAAGAGTTATATTCCTGGAAACTCTGTATAGGGCCAATATAGGTTGGAATCAACTTGATGGTCGTATGTATTGTCAAATTTTTTTTTCAGTTTTCCTATATGTTTGAAAAATGTTAGAGAAAAATACATAAAAGTTATGAGGATGAAGTTGTAATCTTAATTGTTTTCATCCTCCCTAAATATTTGGGTTTACTGTGCCTAGAAAACAAATGTCCTAAACCATTACTGAAGCCAAAATAACACAATACATATCAGATTCTAGGGATTTGAGAGAGGAATAAAGCATCCGCAATCCCTCTACTACTCCTCTACCCCCGAAATTCCAACCTGGAATTGGGATTGTGTATCACTGTCATTGAGTCGATTAGACTCAGACTGATCCTCTGTGATGGGCTAGAACTGCCCCTGTGGGTTTCCGAGGTTGTATGTCTTTACAGAAAGCCTCATCTGTCTCCCTCTGGGCAGCTAGTGGGTAATCCACTACACCACTTAGGCTCTGCGACTGTACAGATGTTTCCCTAAACCATTTGAATTCAGACTGTAAGGAAACATTAGTTATATATTTCTACAAGTTCTAGTTTGCTATTTCACTCCTGCATAATTAGTGTTAGGTTGGGTATATTTCAAAAAGTATTCCGTTTCTTTAAATTCTCAAGTGTATTTTATTGAACTAATTTTAATGTACTATGGAGTGTAGTTAAGTGGTCCTAATTGTTTTTCCAAGAGGTTTCATAGTGGTGCCCACAGGTTTAGGTGAGGTTTAGAAGGCTGTTTCTCCGTTACTGTGTAGGCTTGACTAGTTTCCTTTTTTGGTGCTGGCTACCACACGCTTCATCCTTTTGCTGCTTCTAGTCTGTTTGGGTCATGAGAACCCGCTAACTAGGTTGCTTAGAAGACCCACAACATGCTGGTTGTGGGCAATAGGTATTTAGTAAAAGCCTATTTAGTTTCTTGTGAGACTGATCTCCTTTGACTACTTTTTTATTCATAGCATTATACAGAATAGGAGAGTTCTTTCTTCATATATTTTTCTGTTATTAATGCACTGTAGCTTGCATATTGTTTATCATTACTGAAAATTGGTATGGGTGACTTTTGAGATATTCTTAAAATTAAATCGTTTAATTATACATGGAATTCATTGTCAGGACATTCCTCCCATGGCAAAAAAATGTTGTCGGCCATGCCTCATGGCAAGTTAGGGTATAGAATTAATATTGCTTGAATTTTAGGCTCTTACATTTTTTAATTAGAAATTTTTTTACATGCGTTAGGCCGGGTTGACTAGTTAAACAAATCTAGTGACACTCGTGTGTAAGAAAGAGCTTTATATCAAGAACTAATTATATATTGAGACAGCATCCCAGCCCAGTCCAATTCAAGCCCATAAGTCTGACACTAGTCTCTAAGACCCTCTTCAGACTCACACAGCTGCGTGCAATGATGCAGAATGCAGGGCGATCACTGCCAGTGGGTGCAAAGTCTTATGGATCCAATGGCAGTGGCCACATCTCGAGACGTCTGGCTGGTCTCCAGCCGGTCTCCAAGTGGCTCACCATTAGGAAGATGAAGCAGAGAGTGAGGGGCCGGTTCCCAGAACCTTCCTTATGAGAAGGTCACGCCCACAAGGAGGTAGCTTCAGGCTGTGACCTGATTGACAGGCTAGACTCCACTCGTACACTTTTATATTTTCAAGTTGACATGAAATAATGAAACTGCGACATATTAAAAAGTTTTAAACTAAGGAAACAACAAGTGATCCAAATTGGTGGTGAAGAGGGTGTGGGAGGCCTGGTAGGACCTGATCAAGGGTAATGTAACCAAGAGGAATTGCTGAAACCCTGGTGGTGACTGATCATGATAGTGGGACAGGAGGAAGGTCAAGGGAAATAGAGGAAAGAGCTGGGAGACAAAGGGCATTTATAGAGATCTAGATAAAGGCATGTACATATATAAATATATATGAGGATGTGGAAATAGATCTAAGTGAATATATTTGTAGGTTTCGTATTAAGATAGCAGAAGGACATTGGGTCTCCACTCAAGTACTCCCTCAATGCAAGAATACTTTCTTCTATTAAATTGGCATTCTAGGATGCTCACCTTCCCAACATAACCCCTGAAGACAAAGCGGGTGAATAAGCAAATAAATGTGAAGAAAGCTTATGGTGCCCAGCTATCAAAAGAGAGAGCGTTTGGGGTCTTAAAAGCTTGAAGGTAAACAAGTGGCCATCTAGCTCAGGAGCAACAAAGCCCACATGGAAGACACACACCAGCCTGTGTGATCACGAGGTGCTGAAGGGATCAGTTATCAGGCATCAAAAAAAGAAATATCGTATCATTGTGTGCTCACCTCCATGATACTATCGCTGAAGACAAATGTGTGCATAAGCAAATGTGGCGAAGAAATCTGATGGTGCCCGGCTATCAAAAGATACAGTGTCTGGGGTCTTAAAGGCTTGAAGATAAACAAGTGGCCATCTAGCGCAGAAGCTACAAAGCCCACATGGAAGAACACACCAGCCTGTGCGATCACAAGGTGTCAAAGGGATCAGGGATCAGGCATCATCAGAACAAAAAATCTTACCATGGTGAATGAGGAGGGGAGTGCAGAGCGGAGACCCAAAGCCCATTTGTAGACCACTGGAAATCCCCTTTGCAGAGGGGTCTCAGGGAGGAGACAAGCCAGTCAGGGTGTGATGTAGCAACTATAAAAATTACAACTTTCCTCTAGTTCCTAAATGCTCCCCCCCCCCACCCCACCCCCCGGTATCATGATCCGAATTCTCCCTTGCAAGTCTGACTAGACCAGAGGATGGACACTGGTACAGATAGGAACTGGAAACACAGGGAATCCAGGGCAGATGATCCCTTCAGGACCAGTGGTGTGAGTGGCGATACTGGGAGCGTAGAGGGAGGGTGGGTTGAAAAGGGGGAACTGATTACAAGGATCTACATGTGACCCTGGGGGACGGACAACAGAAAAGTGCGTGAAGGCAGATGTCAGACAGTGCAAGATATGAGAAAATAATAATTTATAAATTATCAAGAGTTCATGAGGGAGTGGAGAGCAGGGAGGGAGGGGAAAAATGAGTAGCTGATGCCAGGCGCTTAAGTGGAGAGCAAATGTTTTGAGAATTGATGGGGGCAATGAATGTACAAATGTGCTTTACACAATTGATGTATGTGTGGATTGTGATAAATGTTGTATGAGCCCCTAATAAAACGATTTTTAAAAAGTAAAGGATTAAAAAAATTATGAAAAGTTTTTAACTGGAGTTAAAAGTCTTAAGTATGTTATTTCCAAGGTTCAGTATTTAATATGTTTTTCACTAGGACCTGAGAAAAAAGGGCACCAATTCTCATGTGTTTGTCTTCATGGTGACAGAAAACCTCATGAAAGAAAGCAAAACTTGGAAAGATTTAAGGTACTGATAATTAATTAGCTTTATTTCCTTACTATTTAAGAAGGAAATTTCTGTAGTTCGCTTTAATCAATCCCATTGATTAAAATGTTTTTAAAGCCATTCTTGTCCCAGATATTTCAAAATATTTCAATCTTACTGATAAATCTTTAAAATCTTTATCCTGGCAGAAGTTAGGCTTGACACCCAAATGGTAACTTACACCTTCCCTGTAAGCACAACACTGCTATAATCAGAATTTACATTTTGACTCAGTTTTAGTAAATTTTTCAGGTAGCTTTTGGAGAAGCATTAGTGGTTATTTAAACCATGTTTGGAAGACTTATGAAAAACAGCTTGTGATATTTATCAACTACTTTTTTGTGGATTAATTTAAACAAGCTATCGATATATGGTTTTGTAGAATTAAAAAACATTTTATCATGTTTTGTGCAGACCTTCCCAGTAAAGGGCTTGCAGTAGTAGTAGGCGGCTTAGCTCCTGGTGAGCGGGAGGGTTGGGGATGGGGACTTGAGCCGTTTGGAGCCCAGAAGCAGCACCGCCACCCATAAGCACAGTTTGCCACAAGGTGCTTACCTCAGTGTGTAATGCAAATACAGTTTTCTCAGACTGCTAAAATACAAAGTAAGATGGGAAGTACGGACAATATGATCCACGTAATTATAAGTATTCTTCCCTGTAATCGTATCGTGACATGTTATTAGGGGCCTCATTTGGTCGAAAGGTAGAATATTTGTTTTTATTTAAATGTATGTACTAACAAATTCCTTAATCTTTCCCCTCTGTTCTTAGAAAGGAGATGTGAGATTCCTGATTTGCACAGATGTGGCTGCTAGAGGAATCGATATCCATGGTGTTCCTTATGGTAAAAGCAGCTGCTTATGTCTGTAGTATGGATTTTGTGGAATCTAAAGCCAGCTGTCATCTTTGGGATATTTACATATTTAGGAACTAAGAGCAATTGGTGGTCGTTGTTTTTATTTCCAGTTATAAATGTCACCCTGCCTGATGAAAAGCAGAACTATGTACATCGAATTGGCAGAGTAGGAAGAGCCGAAAGGTACTGGTGTAATTTTCCCTTTTCAAAAAGTTTAAGCTTATATACTTGCAGGGGAAAAAGCTAATAAAGACTTTTAACATCTTTTAGGATGGGCCTGGCCATTTCTCTGGTGGCAACAGAAAAAGAAAAGGTAATGTTTTCAGAACACTATATTATATTCAATGGGTGTGTTGTAATTTTAAGTGTGAGAAGTAAAAGCAGTTTGGCTTTTTTATTTAATACGGTTGTGCATTGAATATGAGCATTCTTCTAAGGGCATGTTTTCTTTGTAGTTGTTAAATAAGCAACTAATAGAGTGAAGCCTAGAGGAAAAGTGCAAAATGTGATTTCCTCTCTGTTATCATATTTTACCAGATTTTTTTGACGGAGGGAGTAACTTACTATTTTGATACAAGTATATTGAAAAGTTGCAAGAATAAGGAATACCCCTATATCCATGTTTAAATTCACCACTTTATTTTGGGTGTTCTTTGCCTTGTTGTTAGGTGCCATTGAGTCGGTTCTGACTCACAGTGGCCGTATGCATAACAGAATGAAACCCTGCCCAGTCCTCAGAATCGTTCCTATATTCTTTCCCTACTTGCTTAATTATTATTTTACAGAAGATTTTTTAGCTTTATTGTTGACATTAAACATGCTATGTCTTGGGGTGGTACACACTTGACTGTTACACGAAAGTTTAGAAATTCAGTCTCTACTCACAGATGCCTTCCCAAAAAAGGGATAGCAGTCTACTTCCCACTGGCTCAGCTGTGGCACAGTTGTATTCTAACACACTGAGATCGTGAGGGATCAGAATCTAACACACTGAGATCGTGAGGGATCAGAATCTAACACTGAGATCGTGAGGGATCAGAATCTAACACACTGAGATTGTGGGTGATCAGAATCTAAACACACTGAGATCGTGAGGGATCAGAATCTAACACACTGAGATCGTGGGTGATCAGAATCTTAACACACTGAGATCGTGAGGGATCAGAATCTAACACACTGAGATCGTGGGTGATCAGAATCTTAACACACTGAGATCGTGGGTGATCAGAATCTAACACACTGAGATCGTGGGTGATCAGAATCTTAACACACTGAGATCGTGAGGGATCAGAATCTAACACACTGAGATCGTGGGTGATCAGAATCTTAACACACTGAGATCGTGGGTGATCAGAATCTAACAAACTGAGATCGTGGGTGATCAGAATCTAACACACTGAGATCGTGGGTGATCAGAATCTTAACACACTGAGATCGTGGGTGATGAGAATCAGCTTGAAGGCGGTAACTGGTGATGATGCGAGGGCTCTTGATGGAGCATTCCTCAGTTTCTATTGCTACAGGACAATGTTTTCAATTCAAATATTAGTTTACATTTTGTTTTGTAATATTAACTGCAACCCCCCCTCAGTATAACAGCATTCTTCCATTTTTTCCCTGAGTTCAAGTCTTCTTCCTGCCTCAAGTTTGATTTTGCGGGCTAGTGTGTACTTTTTAATGCCTGTTTTGTCTGAGAATTCCCTCTTTTAACTCATTTGCAAAAATGCTTAATTTATTCTTTTTAAAGATATATTTTATTAGGGACTCATACAACTCTTATCACAATCCATACATACATCAATTGTATAAAGCACATCGCTTAATTTATTCTTGAGAAGAACTGTTGACTAATAATGACAGTTGAACAGAGTGCTAAATGTGCCTTCCTTTGTCTTGAAAAACCAGAGGTTTAGAGTGGAATTACATAGCATGCGTTTACCTCCATAAGATGGTAGTATTCTGTGCCTCTTCAATTTAGGTTTGGTACCATGTGTGTAGCAGCCGTGGGAAGGGGTGTTATAACACAAGACTCAAGGAAGATGGCGGCTGTACTATATGGTACAACGAGATGCAGGTAAGGCCTGGGGGACACTACTGAAACGGGTCAGATGGACTGGTTGGACTGCAGCTTTCATCCACTTGTTAATTGTGTGGAAAGTAGTAAATTGGTTTTAATGTTAGTTGTAAATTGTAACTTATGGGTTCATCTCTGCAGAAATCTAGCTTCCGCGTATACTATTGTAGCTTTCTGATTGTGTTTAATACTGTTAAAATGCAACTCTGTTGAAGTGAATCTTAAAATAAAAATTTCTCTCCCATTCTTAGTTGCTATCCGAAATAGAAGAACACCTGAACTGTACCATTTCTCAGGTTGAGCCCGATATAAAAGTACCACTGGATGAGTTTGATGGGAAAGTTACCTATGGTCAAAAAAGGGCTGCTGGTGGTAAGCTTGGAGTGATTTTTAACTCTAAGTGTGAGTGAGACATTTGGTTTACAAAGTGTAATTTTGCTTCATTATGTTAAATGTATTATTATCAGTTTGTCATTTTTTTCTTTTCACTCTTAGCACTTTTTCCACACCTGTTGTTTATCATTTCTATTGCATGCTTTTGTCTGAAGAGTAGCAACATAGCTTTTTCCGTGAAGTTTGCATGTTCTAGTTTAATGTTTCATGGAATTGTGTAGAGGTGAGCACAGCAGGTACTTGGAAACAAGGAATCGGGAGACGTAGTAGGTTAGGCCCTCCAGCATACTATTTTCACCTTTCCCTGGGACGCCATTTCTTAGCTTGTGCTGGGAAGTTTTTTAGAATTCAGGCTAAATTTGTTTTCAGACTAAAGCAGAGGGTAGAGAACAAGGTGTGGTTAGGGAGACCTAATTTATGTATATTGAATAATTGGTGTAACACTTTAAAAACTCACCATTTGGAGACAACTTGCCCAATCGTATATCATCATTGCTGGAAGCAAATTTTCACTAACATAATTGAGCCGACAAGCTTGTCATTTACATTACTCTGTAATTTGTGTGTGTGATATAGGTGGAAACTATAAAGGACATGTGGATATTTTGGCACCGACAGTTCAAGAGTTGGCTGTCCTTGAAAAGGAGGCGCAGACATCTTTCCTACATCTTGGCTACCTTCCTAACCAGCTGTTCAGAACCTTCTGATTTAAGGTTTGCGTAATAAAATTCTGTAGTTTCAAAACTCTAAATAAAACAGTTGTACTGCTTCCAAGCAGCAGTATGGATAGTTACTTCAGCTGTCAGTGTTAACTCTTGCATGTTGAAAAACATTAGTCTTACAAATTTTTTTTAAAATGGCAGCCTAATGACAATAAATATGATGAATATATGTTTATGATGGTTTGTGTCTTATTTCAAAGTTAACCTTGAATTTTTTTTTGGTGAATGTAATTTAAAAATGTCACTGAATTGTATACTTAAACATGATTAAAATGGAAATGTTTGTTATCTATATTTTACCACAATAAAATTTAAATTAAAATCAAAATGTATGGACTTCTGACGTAGCATTTACGGAATACAGATTTGGCAGAGGACCTATGTGAAACAATCTGTGAATATCCCAAGAGTAGACCTTTTCACTGGAGCTAGTTCTAAGTGTCCAGAGCAGTAGACTGGGACATAACAATGTGACAATGGTCCAGGGCCAACAGCATTTCATTCTGCTGTGCATCTGCGTTGACTCTGCGGTAACGGAAAGCAACAGTCCCAAATGGAGACAAATGTTGAGATGGGAAAGGTTGCCAACATATAGATTGAGATATTGAGACCAGTGGAAAATCATGTCCGGAAAGAGTTGAATGAGCCAAAGTAGAACGCAAAGAGTTTTTTAGGGGAGTTAGGAAAGATTCTGTGTCTGTGGATTGACTAATGTGTTTGGCATGGTGATAGTAAAGGTTTCTTTTTGAACGATTATCTTCCTAATAAGAGCCTTTCTTTCAAAAAAAGAACCTTTCTTTCTAGTTGATAACACATCTTCTATAAACCAAAACTACTCTGCTACTCCTCTCGGTCTTTAATAGGTCAAAGTTGAGCGCAGTTCTTTAGAATATATTTCTAGCGATGCATGCCTAAAATACCAGGAGGAAAAAAGGAAAATTTAAATACATTTAGATTAGCCCTTTGTGCCTTTTAACTCTTCATTCATAAAGTAGCTTCTCTGCACATATATATATATATATTACCATATATATTTGCGTATAAGGCAACCTGAATTTCAGCCGAAGAACCTAATTTTACCACAAAAACTGCACTAAAAATGTGTTGAAAACAAAGAATACAAAAATTCTCACCACTGGACCAATTCATGCTATCATGATAAACTGAGAAAAGATTAAAATTGTCAACTTTTACAAAAAAATGTGTGTCCATAACCAGTGTCTCTGGAAGCAGTAGGCAAGAAACCCATTGAGAGATTGCACTGGACTAATCTACTGCAAAGGGCTTCTTGAAGTTTCAAAACCAAAGGTGTCATTTTGTGGACTAAAGACAGTATGTCAGACACCCCCCCCCCCAATGTTGAAAAGCTCAATTCATACACGAGTATATACAGTATTCCTCTCCTAGAGTTTCTTTTGTTTTTAATCATTTTATTGGGGCTCATACAACTCTTATCATAATCCATCGATGCATCCATTGTGTCAAGCACATTTGTACATTTGTTGCCATCATCATTTCAAAACATTTTCTTTCTACTTGAGCCCTTGTATCAGCTTCTTATTTTTCCCCTCCCTCCCTCATGAACCCTTGATAATTTATAAATTGTTATTATGTAATACAACTTCTTACAAGGTGATTTTCAAAATGTCAATGAATATACAAATAAAAAAAGCTTATCATGGGAAAACAACAACCTAATACTGAGTTCATATTTGGGGGGATATAATTTTGGAAGTCCTATTCTTTCACTTGTTTCTAGAACCCTTTATTTGGAGATATCCTTAAAGGTAAAGTGATGGCAGAACTTAGCAGTGCCCACAGACATCAGTCGGGGCTTTAAAAATGAGTTCTTTGTTGATAGCAGACAAAGACTGACAAACCGTTTTAAAACTCGAACTGGAAAGGATCCTCCTGACCATCTTCCTCAAAGCTGACTTTCAGGAAAATCCAGGTTCACAGGGCTTGGTTGGTGGAACTGGAGATTGAGCATGGGTCCTCTCGCTCAACTTTTTCACTCTGCTTCTTTGGGGGGATGAGTCTCAGTCCAATGGGTTGACCAGAGAGGACTGCTGGGTGGAGATTGAGCTTTTTTCCGCTTCGAATGACTGCCTAACTGGAATTGCTCCCCAGAGAGCAGTTTTCCAAAGAGGAAGCCACAGACTAAGGGAGGGGTTCTTTTAGAACACCTGATTTGTCCTTTGTGCCCATATCTCCATTAATCTTTCCCATAATTCAGTGGTTCTCAACCTTCCAATGTCACGATCCATTACTACAGTTCCTCATGTAGTGGTGACCCCATAAGTGGGCGTAATCTGCATGTGGGCAGAGCCTCCTGGAGATGAATAGAGGAGCGGTGTCTCGGTTCCTGAGACCATCGGAAATAGGGTCTTAGGCGACCCCTGTGAAAGGGTCACTCAACCCCCTCTTAATTCTTTGTGTTTCTAGATTATAGTTCCTATAGGTGTCTATGTTAGTGCTAAAGGTGAGAAGACTTGCTAAATTCTGCTGGTCACTGAACCAGTACAGTGTTGACTGCCCCCTTTTCATCACAGCAGCTTCTGAGTTTGAGCTGGTGCAAGACTGCCCAGCTCTGGGTTTGCTTCTAGTGAGTGGGGTCTGAGTACAAGAGCTGGACCCGCCGACCTTCTTCCCCTTTGTCCCGGGCTAGGCTTTTGGAGGTGTTATCTGTGAGCCAGTTCTCCAACTCCCCCCCCCCCCCCCGACCCCAGGGACTGACAGCAAGACTGAAGGAACCTGGATAACCTTGTGAAAGAAAGGCCTCTTCTCAACGGACTGCCTGGTGCAGTGGCTTGACCTTCCCTGAACCACTGGGTTTAGTCTCTGTTAGCCTAGACTTCAACTAATATGGAGCGCGAGAGGTCCCTGTAAGTCCCCAGAATGTTGAATATTGACTCTCCAGTGTTGGTGTTTCTGACCCATAGCTTCAGCTTAAGTCTGTGTAGTGTAAGAGTTTATATGTACTCACATCTCATGTCTTATCATTCTGTCGGTGTTTGCTTTGTCAAAGAAGTGCAGAGGCTTGCCCCAACATCAACACTCACAGGCCTGAGGTCTTCACGAGTCATGGCACATTCCTCCTCCCCTGCATGGTCTCCCCGTCAGGCTTCCATGGCTTTCACCTGAAAGAGTTATCATTTCATAGCAATAGAAATGGTTTTGTACATGGGTTTTTGTTTTTCTAATTTTAATGAGCTTGCTGCTCCAACTCTAGCTGCTGTAGTCACGCTGTTGCTAACGTGAAGATCCTTCGAGCCCCTTCATGGGACAGACCCACTTGAGGAAGTATAGGAAACTGAGCAAAAGCATCTAGTGCGTACGAATGTTTGCTGGAAAGCTGGATGGTAGCGGATCCTAACGAGTGGTCTTTGCTGTGGTCCCTCATTTGTAATAGAACTCTCCTACACAGTGTGAAACTTCTGATTAATCTACTTTTTGTAATCTTAAGCTTCAGAGAAATTCATTGCTTACATTTTGGTCCTTATTTTTTTGGTCTGTAACTTAAGATCATACAGTATATGCACATTGTGTATCGCTTCTCGGCCTTTTGGCTAAGATCAAGTGTAGTACACATTGTGTGTACACATTGTGTCTGTTTAACAGCATCTCTCTCACTGTAAATGCTTTAGTGGCTGCATAGTCCATTGACTGCGGTGCTTCATGTAGCCATTGAACTCGAGCATTGAAAAGATTGTGAATTTCAGAGTGTTTAACTTGGACTTGAATCCCAGCACTAATCCATACTAGCAGTTTAACAGAAAGCAATGCCCTCAGCTCGTTCAAGTGTTAAGAGTTTTGCTCATAAAAACGGTGATGATCATTTACATCATTCAGTTATGTTACAAATTCAGAAAAATGGCCAATCGATGGGAGGCACCCATTCTCTATTTTTATTCAGATTGTTGACATAGTACCTGTGTTACATGTAATGCGGCAAGGAACATGTGTGGATTGTTTTCTTAGACTGGATTCCTAAAAGTGGGATTACTGAGTTCAAGCATTTTTAAGAGCCGTCACGACCAGATTGCTTTGAAAGGATTGCACCGGTTGACAGTCACACTAATAGTAGGGGATTCCATATGATGCTCTTATAAACTTCAATGTCACTTGTAGATAGGACTTTGTTGTCATGTCGTCTGTTTCCTGTGGGCTGTGAATTATTGCTTGCTACTCAGCACATGACTCCTTACCTCCCGTCTTGTCTCTGTCACCTTCATATTATCATCAAAAAGGATCCAGACTTGTTTCTTTGTGAAAGTGGACATGCATGTGACAGTGACTAAAACTGCCCAGATTTTAAAAAAAGAAAAAAGGTTTCTATCGATACCATGTAGACCAAGCCATTTAATCACATTTCCTACCTATTGCCCTGTCTTAAAAGGGATCTGTCTATGCTTTATTGCAGTTTGAATGTAGTTAAATAAAAAATGGGAAGATCAGTATATATTTTAGTAATTTTTTCATTCCCCTTTTGTTGCTAACAATTTCTAAAATACTCCCAGGGATTAAAAAAAAGAAAAGAAAAGCCAGTGGCTTTTATCTAGTGTTAAAAGGGAAGGAAAAAGTGCGGTGGAATAGGAAGGAAAGGGAGGGATGTTATTTTACTATTCCAAAGCAGAGTTGACAGAAAATTCCTTTGGAGGGAGGATTGGAAGGGGAGCTTTTGCTATTGTCTGTTCTTGTACTTTAGATAATTATCTTTCACTTAAAGGTCCTTTATGTTCCCGTCTTTTCTAAGAGGGATTCCACTCTAAGTGAAGTGTTGAGGGGAGTCAGAGAGGCCTGGATTCGATCCCAGCATTCATTATGCTTCACTTAGCGATCATTAGGAGCCAGCTGCCCTGGTGGTAGAGTGGCTACATGTTGAGCTGCTACCCCCAAGGTCAGCAGTTTGAGACCACCAGGCAGACCAGGCTTTCCAGTTAACAAAGCATTGCAGTCCCTGAAACCCACAGGGGCATCTCTACTCACCCTGGTTGTAATTCAGTGAAGCCTGGGAGCCAGGAGGCCTCATTTGAACAAATTCTTTAGGCGATTGTGCTGCAGGTGGTGCTTGCACCGCTGTTCAAGAAGCACTCAGAAATTCTCTTTTATTTGTTGTGCAATCCTTTGCCCCAAGACCTCATCGAGACGATGTAAAAGGACAGCCTCGAAGACATGCGCCCTGTGTTGGATGATCTGTTCTTTCCAGTGCCAGTCCCCTGCACGGCATCCGAAATTTCCACTTTACTTATCTCCACCTTGATACTATTGGCTCTCAAAGCTGGCTGCGCAGTGGAACCAGCTACCCAAACCCCCCAACTCCCTGCCTGGACATCCGTCCATTCTAACTACGGGGCTGCACTGCCCAGGAGGGTTTCTAGTACTGGAACTCTTCACAGAAAGCCTTGTCTCTCTCCTGTGTGGAATTTCCCACAAAGCTTTAAAAACTGTTACCTTCACTTCACTCCCAGAAATTCTGACACTTGCCCCAGGACCCTGGGTCCGGGTGTGGGGTCCCCATGATGTGGATGTGCTGTAGATTGGCCTGATTTGAGTCTCTGGGTCCTCTCGTAAAATTCTGTGTGTCCTCTGCACATGCCGAAGCTAATTGCGAAAGCACAGGTCAGGCTCGAGTTGGGGTCGATGGTGTAGACTATGCAGTGCAGGTTATGATAGAAATGGCCCCAGGTAACTTTAGAGAAACGAATAAAATGATTTTAAAATGTCATTTTGTCGCCAGATGAGGCTAGTTCCCTTAAAAATAGTCATTTGTGGATTCAGAAAGCCTTTCCAGGATGGTGCATCTTTTTCTAAAGCTGCTGATTCTTCTGCCTATTGATTTCTTTTGTTTGTTCCCGACCTTACCGCTTTGTATTCACTTGAAACATTGCCATTGTTTTTGACAGACCCACTTTATAGGCCCCTAGAAATCACTGGTTCAAACCAATATTTTACCTGAGTCTCTTTCAGCGTCTCAACTTGATAATTCATCCTGTTCCCTAGAAAAAGCTCTGGATGTTCCACCCAAATCCCCACCAAAGGACAAATGCGTGCAGACGCTAAAGTTGGACTTAGAAACAGCAGCCGGAGGACAAGAATCCTGACTATAGAGTAAGAATTAGTGTTACAGGTTTTCCTGGTTTTTGTTGTTGTTTTTGATGGGTTCGGGCTTCAGGGAAAGGAATCTGAGGTGGAAAACCCTTTTCACCTTGGGAATTGGGCAGAAGAAGGTTGGCGTTGGGGTGGAGGACTGGCGTCTCACAGCTGTGACCTCAGGTGAATGCAACTGGGACGAGACTTGGTCATTTGGTGCTGCCACCACAGAGATTCCGTAAGCGAATGGCTTCACAAACAAGTGTGCTCTCACCACTGAGGAGGGTGCAGGCTGAATCTGGGACACCGGCAGGGGTAAGGGTCCTCATTTGGTGAGGCATTTCTCCCTATCCCTCCTGGCTTCATCTGCATCTTTTCTATCTCAAGAGATGGACTTAGAATACATCTTACACGAAGACCGTCACATTAAAACAATGATAAATGGGTAAAGGAAATGGGTCCTGACTCGGCCACTCTAGGTTCAACCGAATGAGCACCGTGCCATCCTCGGTCTTCCCTGTGCGTGAGCCCATTGCCGTTACTGCGTCCGTCCATCTCCTTCGGGATCTGCCTCTTTGGGCCTGGCCCCAACCAAGCTGGGTGCCCTTCTCCGGGGACTGGTCTCGCGTGATAACATGCCTTGAGTCTTGCGATCATCGCTTCTCAGGAGCCTGCTGGCTATGTGTGGTTCTTTTCAGCATTCTTTGCCGGCACCATAATCCAGTGCTTCAGGTCTTTATTCCGCGTCCAGCTGCATGTGCATGTGAGGTGACTGAAAATACTATGGCTCAGGTCAGTGAAACCTTTGCTTTTTAACCTTTGAAGGTTGCAAATCTTAGGAGAAGACAATTCAATCCCCAACAGCAATGTGAGCATGGTGTGTGTATCACGGAGGAGCCTTTCTGTGCTGGGACAGAATGCTATTGGAGATTATGCGGGAGCTGGTTAGGACCTCGTCCTGTAGGAAATGATTCCACAATGGGAGGAGAAGAGACACAGCTGCCTGAAGCAGCTCAGAAAAATGACATCTAGTTTGGGGTGACATCAGGCCTGGCATAGACTTCCAAAAATTCATAGACATATTTGAGAGGAAATTGGCGAACCTGCAACAGAAGGCTGAAAGCTTGAAGCCATTTTTCTGACTTCCAAACCCAAACTCCCTGCCCTTGAGCCCATTCTGACTCAAAGTGACCCACTGGGACAGTCGTAGAACTGCCCCTGAGTTTCCAAGACCAACGATGGGAGCAGAAGTCCCGTCTTCTGAGCAGCTGTAGTTTCCAACTCACACACTGCGACGTCAGTTTGGAGATGCTGGATTAGCCCCCAGCATCGAATCTCCTTCACTCAGGACACTGGCGTTGACTGCCTGACCGCCATCGACTCGGTTCCCTCTCACAGTGCCCCTCCCTGTTTGGCGCAGAGTAGAGCTGTCCCTGGGGGCTTCCGGGAGTGTACCTTTCTATGGGAGTAGAAAGTTTCATCCTCCCGTGGTGGAGAGGCTGGTGTTTCAAACTGCTGACCTTGCGATTAGCCATAACCCACTCCGTCACCGTCACAGGACTCCCACTGGTTATGCTAACAAACTCAAATCCTTCCAACCATACGTTGTTTCCCCACGGTTGGCCTGCAACCCAACACCGCTGGAATCCTTTCCTACAAGATAACAAATGCAGGGGTGAGGGGGGAGGTCTGTGATGTCATCACTTGCCAGACCAGGACACCAGGTGGCGCCAAGATTACACTGGGACTACTCACAAAGACTTCAAACCTGGTGCTGGTATATTTTTTACCACTTGGGGTCAGTTAAGGACTAGCTGACTTTTCTCCTTGTAAGTAAATCATAGACTCAAAGGAATGATTTCTCATTCTGACTTTCAGAGGCTGTGGGTTTTTTGTTGCTTTTTATTCTGGATCCCGAAGGCCACAAAATGTGCATTCCTAGGTTGGGTTTTTCCCCTGTAATGATTTTGGCCCCACGCAGCCCGCACTCCAGCGGTTTCTGCTGTCACAACGCATTTAAAGGACCTGCCCCCCCATCCCCCCACCCCGCTAGCTTTCTTAGGCCCAGGATTTGGGAGTTCTCTGTACAAAGAATTTCCACACATGTCAAGATTGCCTTTATGCTAATTGTCATTCTGATGAACCTTTCCAGAACTCGGAATGCTTTCTCGAAGTCGTTTTCTTTGATAATGCCCTTCTCTGAATGAAGTGCAATGGAGTACCGACCATGCTAACAGCTCACTGACTCCCACTGACGCTCAACTGCCGTGTCCTGCAGGTCCAAGGAGGGGTGCCATCGCCCTCCGGAGAGCCTGCTGGGATTTGTGGAACAGTCCCCAAATAACATTGCTCACCTGTGGATGGGGGGAAAGGTGGGGGTGAAGGTTGAAGGGTGGGTTTTGTCAGAAGTGCAAATAGTGAGCCTGGTTCCTTCAGAAAGGGGCTGGGGCTAGTTACTTGAAATGCCAAAGAGATTGGACGCCCAGTGATCATCTTCCAGGATGTCACTGGCAAGGTGAATTCACGTGGCTGTTAATTACGACCAGGTGTAACCTGTCCTTTGCTTTCGACTTTTCTCCAGGGAAAACTGTCTTAGGGGGTGGGGGGCAAGGGCAGGGGCAAGAGGCGACAGAGTCCCTCCAACGACAGCCTCTTCTGGGATGATAGAAAAGTTCGAGAGGAATGTATTTTGTTTTTACTGTTTAAATTTTATAGTTAACCTATTCTGAAGCCATGCAAGGACCTGTAATGAGGTGTTTTGGGTTTGGGAGGTTTTGTTTTGGCTAATTAAGCCCAGACTAACTGGATACATAAAAGGAACTTGGCCCCCACCTTCCGAGTCTTACTTCCCTGGTTCTCCGGCTTATGCTGTGCCTGGTCTCCTCCACATGTAATAGCAACATTTCGTGCCCCTGACTACGTGCCCTGAGCCCTGGCGGCGCCGTGGCTATGCATTGTTTGAAACCACCGGGCTCTCCTCGGGAGAAAGATGGGGCTTTCTACTCCCGTTGAGCTGCAGTCTCCTAACCCCAAGGGCCGTTATACCCTGTCCTATAGGGTCCCTGTGAGTCGGAATCGACTCATTGGCAGTGGGGTTTTTTGGTATTGTTCTAAGTGTTTTCTTGATCTTAGCTCCCTCTTCACAACTCCAGCACACAGGTTCTATTAGCGTTCCCATTTTATCGACAAAAACAGGCATCAGGAGGCGAGTGAGTTGCCTAATGTTCTAGTAAGCAGGTGAGCCAGAATGTAAGGCCAGGTTAAAAGAATCGAGTTCTTTCTCCCAGGTGGGATTCTGCGACTGCTGCTGCCTGCTGGACGATCTCCCTGTGCTGTCTGTACCTGTGGGGACTCTGGCAGCTTGGGGGGCCTGAGTCACTTTTACTTTCTTTGGGAGAGTAAGAGAGCACCCTGTGTTTGAGTGTCAGCCCAGAGCCAGGGGTTTTACGTTCTGCTTCCTGTGATTGCCAGCGCTGCCCTCTTTGGCACATGAGGAATGGTGAAGTTCGCCGGGCGTGGTCTGTCAGCCCCCAGCACCCGCGCTGTTCTGTCAACTGCTCTGCCTCCAGGACACCCTCTAGCCCATTACTCAGCACCCTTGCCGCCATCACGCGAACTCCACCTCCCAGCGACTCGAGAGGACAGAGCTGCCCCCTTGGTGTTCGGACCCTTGGGAACTGACTGCTCCATCTCTCTGCTCTGCTGCTGGGTTTAAACGGCTGGCATGTGGGTAGCAGCCCAGTGCTTAACCGGCTGTGTCACCAGCGCACCGATCTTGCCCTTGCACCGCATCGTATGGCTCTTTAAACAAAATGCATCTCTTGTCTCGGCTCCCGCTCTCCGCTTTCAGGTGGAACAAGGGTTCGTCCCCCTGTGAACGACTTCGGGGTACACTTTTCTTTCCCGACAGCGTTCTTAGTGGATTTGTAACAAATACCATCGATTGACCTGTTTCTCATGCTGCGGAGAAAATCTATCAGCTGACCTGACAGCGACACAGAATTCTTCCGAGGAGACCGAGAGAAGCAGAACGACAGCGGCAACTCCTGACCTTGGCGCGAGCTGTTACTCCAGGACCTTAGCTACTATCGGGTGGAAGCCTGGACCACATGCGGTAGGAAAATGCGGTATTTAGCCCCTTAAAGAAAACCTCACCCCAAATCTCTGGGTGTCATGAGCACATGGGACGCAAGGCTTCCGTCTCCTATAGCTGAGCCTCATGTTCTAGTGGACTAGCACAGAAAGAGGTGGGGTCATCCGGGTTCTTTATGCAGCCTTGGGATTGGCCAGGTTCCACGACAAGGACTTTCTGCCTTTGCAGGCCTTGGTTATTTGAGGCTCGGTGACTCACTGCGCCGCACCCTCTCGCTTTCCTCCCGTAGGCTCCTGAGAGGACTGGCGGCAGCAGGGAGGGTGTGGGGGCTTCTTTGCCCTTCTGTCATGATTGTTGGGAAGTCTTCTGGATCTCCTTTCATTCTCGCTCACCAGGTCACTTTCCTCTCCCGCACCGCTCCTACTTGCTTCCCCTTTCGCTTTAGTAGAGCATCGTCTTCCGACATTTTATTCGCTCGCGTATATATCCCTGCCTCTTCTACGGGAGGCCAGGGCTCAGTCTACTCAGAGCCTAGAGTACAGTCTGGTCTGGCAAGGGTGACCCCAGGAACTTTTGTTGAGTTGGAAGGATGGATACATGCATGGGTTATCACAAGAAACTCCTGTGAAAATATTTTAGACATCAACTAACAAAACTAGGATATGGTAGGATTAGGTAGCTACTTAAAAAAAGATGGACTAGAGAGTGGCATACCCTATAAATGAGTCTGTAGAAACAGATTCTGAGCCTCATCTTACTCTTTAGGAGAGGCTTATATTTTCAGGCCAAGCCTTCAAAACCACCTGGTTACTGAAGAAGGAATGCCCGCCCCCGCCCCGCCCCGCCCCACCAGCACTGTGCTTCCCTCTCTCCCTTCATCTGTACTGTGGTGCTTTGCATTCTACAAGGCTGGATTCATTTTCCTCTGTGGAAACCAAGGTTCAAAGAAGTGAGGTAACAATTCAACGATAATAGTTGGAGAGCCCTGGGAGCTTAAGGGGCCTTGGTGGCATAGTGGTAACGAGTTGGGCTGTTAACCACAAGGTCATCAGTTGAGAACCACCAGCCACTCCACAGAAGAAAGACGAGGTGTTATACTCCTGTTAGCCATTCTAGCCTCAAGAAACAGAGGCAATTCTAGCTGTCCTATTTGGTCACTATGAGTCAGCATCACTAAATGGCAGTGAGTTTGGTTTATATTACCCCACTTTCACTAATGGATTGAACAACTTGATTTATCAGAAGATCAACAAGGAAAGCGAAGACTTGAGTAATACTATAAACCAACTACACCTAATGGACCTCTGTAGAACACTCCACCCAATAACAGCAGAATATACACATTCTTCTCAAGTGTGTATGGAGCATTCTTCAGGATAGACCATATGTGAGGTCTCAACACATTTAAAGAATTGAAATCATAAAAGAAAATTCACTGAGTACACTTGATGGAAATGACAAACATAAAACAACAACCTTCAGGAATTCACAAATATGTGGAAATTAAACAACTCACTCCTAACTAAGCAATGAGTCAAAGAGGAAATCATAAGATGAATTGGAAAATACTTTGAGATGAATGAAACAAAAAACCCAACCTTACCCAAACTTAAGGGATAGAGGTAAAGCAGTGCTTAGAGGGAGATTTATAGCTGTAAGTGGTCATGTTAAAATGGAAGAAAGCACACCAGTAGCCCAATTTCTACCATGAGATACTGGAATACAAAGATGAAATTTTATAAAATCAAGCCGATAAAAACAAGAATAAAGAGGAGAGTGGAAATTAATGAGAAAAATGACAGACAACAAAATCAAAGTCTTCTTTTTAAAAATAAGATCAGCAAAATAGATAATCTTTTACTAGGAAAAGAGGAGGCGATTTGCTCAAGGTGACTCCAATTGTAAATGGCAGAGCCAGGATTCCAAAGTGGGACTGGATGTCAGAGCCTCTCCATCCAGACTGTGAGCATTGCCAGGATCAGGACCGCGTCTTACTCATCTGTGCATCCCACTGCTTCGCTCTGTGCCTGGCATGTGGTTGGGGCTCAGGAAATGTTTGCTGAACAAAAATGAAAAGTAATTCTCCCCGTCCTTAGTCAACCATCTGTGTGAGATGATAAATTATGCTTCCAATGCAGATTGAGCTGAATTGCACTATTTCTGACGAAAAAGCTGAAAACAGCAAACTGCTTCTCCTTAAAAATAAAGCTTTCAGCTACAGGGATTTGGCCCAGAAATGAACTATGCTATAGCTCAAGGTCTCAGATTGAGTTCATTACCCTAGAGTCGGGGTGAGGAGGTTTCTGACTGCAGTGAGAAACTCAATCACCTGGACACCCCTCCCCCTGTGCTGTGTGAAGAGGCCCTCTCCTGTGTCCTGAGCCTGGCAGGCTGGTTACCAGACCATGGTGAGGACTGACGCAGCTCAGAGAGCACAGCTAATCCCAGAGGGCGCAGATGTTGAACCTTGTCCCCAGACTGGTAGATCAGGAACAAGGGCTCAACAGGGGCAACCCAGTTGAGCCAGAATGGACTCCACGTGGAGTTGAGCCTTCTGAAGTGTGCATATAAAGAATGATGTGCAGAGAATGTTGACTTTAATTAACCCAGTGCATGCTGGTATGTCCTGAAAGGCTGGGAGGAGCAGCTGGGAGTTCCAGGTAGATTATGGACCAGAATGTCCCCTCCCCATGTTCAGGCTGGTGTGACATGGCAACTGTCGTGGGAGGCAGTGGGGAGACAAAGGGCCTCCACGGTGTCTCTGGCCTGATAAATGGCTCTGGGAGAAAGGCAGGCTGCAGGTTATTGGCCCTTTGTACAGAGTAGCTTAGGAGGCTCATGGAAGTGGTCGGATTTTTGAACTCTGCCGTAGCCTCACTTCTTGGGAGCCTTCTTTTAGGAACACTATTACAGTTCCTATGAAGAATATGTATGTGGGACACAGGAGCAGGGGTACAGGTGACACACATCGACGTGTATGGTTTTCCTGGGTGGTTATGCAATTCCCAAATCCCAGCTCCCTGCCATCGAGTCACTTCGGACTCACAGCAACCCCATGACAGAGTAGAACTGCTCCTGTGGGTTTCCGAGCCTGGAACTCTTTAGGGATGCAGAAAGCCTCATCTTTCTCCTGAAGAGTGGCTGGTAGGGTTGAACCACTGACCTTGTGGTTAGCCACTACACCACGAGAGCTCCTTTGGTCTAGAATACCAGCCCCCACCCGGCCCCCCACACCTTTTTTTTCCTTTTTAAATTTAAAAAGGTATCTTTTCTGGAAGCCCTAAATGTGGAATTGACCCTAAATGGAAAAGAAGATCTTTTTAGGCAAGAGCTTTGTTCTTGTGAATTTTCTGCCTCACCAACCATGGGGAATGTGGGCTTCGGGGGAAGTCTGTTAAAGAAGCTGCCCATTCATCTCCGGGGCCAGGGAGCTGTTTGGAAGGAGAGAAGTCTCTTAGTTCCCCTGGCCTTTTGATCCACTCCAGGCCGGGCAGGAAGGTACAGAGCAGCCACCCGACCACCCAGCGCTCACTGAATGGAGCGGAGAGGAGAATCGAGGGGAAGGGGTCAGGAATGAAAATAGGGAAATAAGAGGGGGCTTCACGAAGTTTATGGAAAATGACATGGAAAGATCATGGGACTTTTTTTCAAAGCCCCCTTATACATTGTTTAGTTCTATCTTTAAGACGGACAGTTTCTAATAATAAAATAAGTCCAATTTCTCTCTCTCAAGCACTTCAAAAAGTTTGTGGAAAAATTCCATGACCTTTTCTTTTGAATTTTTCCATGAACTATTTGATGGTCCTTTCTACATATTTTCATTTTAACTTAAAAATCAATAATTTGTAATGAAGTGAATAAAATTATACACACACACAAATGCTTCAGAATTTCATGGGAAAAATGGAGTGAAGATAATGGGATGTTTACGTGAACTTCTGGAAACACACACATTTAAAGAAGAAAGTATCAACTGGTACATCTACCTTGATCACTTATTAAGCGTGTCTCTGTTTTACGTCCCAGCCCCTACTGTTCTGCCGTCACTCAGCGTGTTGGACATCGCCTTTAAAAACAACAGCTCTGTTTTATGGTTAGCATCAAAGAAATAGTTATTATCAATGCACACTAGTATAAAAATTTCATGATAAATTAGGATTAGGGCTAGGGTCAATGAAATACAGCAACATAATGGTGGCTTACACACTCAGGATGTCTGTTTCTGGTGCATACAAAGATGTAAACGTGAGTGGTCCGGAGCAGATGGCGTCTGGCATTCTGTGCTTGCGCACCGAGCTCAGGGCAGGCAGCCTCAGAAACGCCTCACCACCTCGGCATGCAGGATCAAAATCAAACCCTCCACCACCAAGTGGATTTCAACTCCGGCACCTTACAGGACAGTCGCTCTGTCCCCAGAAGCTCCCAAGGGGCCCCGCATCTTCTGGCTCCTGCCTCATCCCTCTCCTTTTCGAGAGACTGGGAGATTTGAACCATTGACCTTTGGGCTCATTGCTTAACCGGAAGCACCACCAGAGAGTTCCTAGCATTCGTGACAGCCCACAGGTAAAAAGAAGACAGAAAGGAAGCGAGCTCCCCAATTGTCTTTTTTATAAAGAGCCTTTAGCGAAGTCCTATCTGCAAACCCTATGCACATGCAAGCTAGCACCTTGGGCTAGAAAACAGAGTTGGATTTTTTTGTTTTGCCTTTGTTTGAAAGATTTGGCCACATCGAGGTTTTGACCATAAGCCAGAATGGAAAGGGGGATACTGAGGACGCTAACGCGTGATCTCTGTAGCATATATTGTGTATGTGTGGTGGCAGAGCCTTCTGAGTTTCACGTCCAGGCTGTGTCAAAGGGCGTTGCCCGATGAAAAGAGCGAGTTTGGATGACTTACTATGTCCAGGACTAGTTAGGGGAAAGCTGTGGTTTGAGGCCCGGGTTTCTTCTGCTTAATACTTCTACCTTCCAGCACCTCACAGTAGAGAGCGCCATTCCGTCCCAGAGCTCTGGGGCGTGGGGTTGACCTGGTTGGATTCAGCTCTGCCAGGGCAGTAGAGGCCAGCGGGTTCTTGCCAGAGACTCAGTACGTGGTTTGGAATGAACAGATGACAACTCCCTCCTCACCGTGGGCTGGGGAAGCTCGTGCTGGTGTGGAGGTGAGAGCCACAAGTTGATTGGAGCTCCATGAGGTCACAAAAGAGACAGGAACAACGAGATGTGTCTGCCTTTTCGAGGAGAACAAGTTATCACATGGTGCTCTCCCAACTGTCGATAGCACCACTTCACCTCCTTTCTGAAAGCACTGCTCCGTGGGTCCTGGGGGATGGGGGGTGGGGGGGTGGGCTGCTGAGGACCTGTCAGGCCAGAGAGTGGGCGTGAGGACTAGCGCCGTCGGAAATTCTATCACGCATTTTTCACACTCTGGGCCTTTCACGCTTGCCTTAGGCTGCATCAGAAAGGATGAGACAATGGTACCCCCAAGTCCCGATCCAAACATGGCCTACAAAGCCCTCCACCATCTCCCTTCTGTCCATCATCTACTCAGTAACTTTGTCTGGACTTACTGTAGGCTAGGGCCTATGCCGGGTGCTGAAGATACAGAAGTAAGCAAGGTAGAAGCAGGGTACAGGGAAGACCCATGGCTGTGGAGTTGGTGTCTGATCCACGGGGCCCACAGGCTCCATGACATTGTCAAGGCAGTGATCTGTTGGAAGTAAGTCGCCAAGCCTTTCTTCCAAGGTGCCTCTGGGTCTGGGCAAACCTCTGATTGTTTGATTAATAGCTGGGTGCCTCACTGTTTGTACCAGCCAGAGGTTTTCTAGTGGGACGATAGGCAATTCAGTAAGCAATAGCAAGGATTTCCAAAGTGAACATGTGACGTTTCCAAGAGAGGAAATATCCATCAATAGTCAGCCAGAGACAGCGGACGTGTGCTGTTTTCAGAACGATATGTGAAGCTCCTAGGTGTGAGAGACATTGGAGAAGAGGAAGGCTCTCCTGGCTGACAGGGGAGGAGAGTAGAGTGGTCATGTGTCTTGGTTTGTCCCGGTTTGCATCCATTGTCTTGGCCATTCCATGAACAGGATTCCTCTCACTCTCAGAAACATCCTGGTTTGTGCAACAAATAGTCATTCTACTTGTGAGTAATGTTAATTAATTTGGGTATTATTCTAAGGCCAATGGGACAATGAAGGTTTTATGAAGGTGTGGTAGTTACATCTTAAGGGTGAAGGGGTGGAGTTTAGCCTGTCAATCAGGTTGCAGCTTGATGGCTTCATTTGGAGGCGCAAAGGAGATGAATAGCTTACTGGAGGCAGGACACAGGCTCACTCCCTTTGAGACATACTTGCTGACAAGACACATGGAGCTGAAGGAGCCACATGGAGACCCTTGCCAGTGTTGAGATGCTTCTACCACCGCTGGATCCATAAGACTCTCCACCCACTGGCCTGTGATCTTCCTGCATTCAGCATTATTGCATGGCTGCATGAGTCTAAAGAGGAATTTATAGACTAGGATATATGGACTAATATTGGACTTATGGACTTGATCTGGACTGGGCTGGGATGTGTTCTTAATGTACAATTACTCTTTATCTAAGCTCTTTCCTAAACACATATGAGTGTCTGAATCTGTTTCTCTAGTCTACCCAGACGCACACAGAAGGACTGCAATCCAACTTGCGTTCTTACAAGATCGCTCTGGCTACACCGCAGAGATGGGTGAGACAGAGGCAGGCACCAGGGATGGCTCCTTGGGAAACCAGGGGACTGTTGCAGCCACTCTCAGGGGCAGGAAACACAAGGGGCCCCCAGCTGGTCGTTGCATTTTGGACACATTGAATCCCAAGTCCCTGCTAGACATCCAAGTAGAGGTCATCTGTAGACCTGGTATGAGCAGACCTACAGACAGCCAAGTTTAAGAGTGAGCAGGGGAAAGAGCTCTTTCGGGAGGCTGGGGCTGTTTCAGAGCATGTCCCAGTTGTACCTCCCAGTGAGCTCTGCTGCATTTGTGATATATTACCTCCCCCTCACCCCCACCCCCGCTTTCCCAGCGTGGCTTCACTTACTACTTCCTTCACCTTTGCTGGGACCCGGGCGACACAGTGGTTACAAGTTGAACCACTCATGGCCAGGGCAGCAGCTCCCCAGGAGAAAGATGGGGCTTTCTCCTCAAGAGTTACATGGTCAGAAGTTCACAGGGACACTGCAGTCCTTCCCGGTCCCGTAGGGTCGCAATGAGTCAGCAGTGACTCGATGGCAATGAGTGCACTTTTGCTTAGCCTTCCACATGAGATGCCCCTCTCTGCTTGCGCATGTCTGGAATAATATCCAACAATCATCTTTCCATGTGGATGAGGATTAAAAATGGCACGTTCTCCATTAAACCTCCTTGGCTTTTCCCTCTGGAGCTAACCTCCTCCTCTCTGTGTACCCATGCCGCCGTGTTCCCAGTGCCTTAGCGGCACATGGTGCCTTTCACTGCCATCTGCAGGCTCTATAATCCCAGCCGGTCAATTCCTCAGACACAAAGTCGATTTTACCTTCGTGTTTCCCCTTATTATTGACTGAGTATCTCTTTTACGCCACGGGCTGTACTCCGCCCCTATTACGTTCCTTCATTTATTCATCCTTCAGAGAACATTTGTTGCCTGTCTTGGAGGTAACAGAAGGAAAGAAAGTTTTGCACAGTGCGGGGCATGGACAAAGACATGAATCAATGTAACGCAGGATTGTTGAGCGTCAGCTGGCTGGACTCTGATGCTCAGTGGTTTCGAGGCAGTGCGCTGGCTAATGCCATCAGTAGGGTTTGGTGTCAACACGGTGATGGCTCCTGGTGTCCTTCCCCCCTTCCCCGCCCTCCCCCCCCCCCCCCGACTGCCATGGGCCTCTTTCCACCCCAGGCCCTACAGAATCCTTAGTAATGCTTGATTCTAGAATAATATAGGACAAAGTATCGTTCTAAACGGCTTACTTGCAATAATCCCTAGATGAACGAATACTAAGAAAATTGACGAACTCTTTCTACATTGAGTTAGAGAGACTGCAACTTTATTAGTAAGCGCGGAAAGCCTTTTTGATTTTCTCCTTCTTTCCCTTTAATTACTACTTTAATCTCAGAACGTTATTGATATAGGTTTACAGATGTCAATTCCTACATCTACATCTTACAGCGAAAACACAGGAAATTGGACAGAACCGGTGACTATACCCCCCCCCCCCATGGCAATCACAGAGGGACGGCATGTGCTTGTAGCGTGCGCAGCTGAAACCAGTGCGTGTGCAGCGATTCACAGGTCACGGTAATGGGTTGTCACGGTGCACTGGAAGGTTCAGGAAGGAAGCTCTTGGCCTTGTAGGTATATTGATCCAAGGAAGCTGGACTTACAAAAATTATGTTCTGGTGTTGTAACTAGTGGAAAGGATATTGTTATTAAAGAATAATACATTTCTGCTGAAACACTTCACAGGATTTTATAGACAGTCATTTTGAGCCCCCTCCCCCCCCACGGACTGTGTCACGCAGTGCAGTCTGCAAGCCTTGCACAACCCTAGTGACACCACTTAGTGACAGATTGCTATCCTATAATGTAATAGACTGTCATTCCTGATGGGATCAGCCAATCAATTGGAGAGAGAGGGTCCTGTTCCCAGGATATAAAGGGATGTTCTGGACAAACTTTCTTTCTCAACCCTGCACTCCTTTTGTTGTCTGACCTCTGCTGCTTGGGACCTGAGCAGGCCAAAGTCTGACCTGTTGCCTGACCTGCAGGTTGGGGCTAGGTTTGCCCACCAAGCAGACGCAGCCTGCAGTCTGTCGATGGGTCTGTTGAGTTGGGACTGCCAGCCCTCAAAGCGTGTGAGTCATTTCCTTGCAGTCAGTCTCTCCGTGGTGTACACTTGCCTGGGTTTGCTCTTCTGAAGAAGCCAGACTGCGAGATGGAGTGTTTCCGTCTCACCCTGCCCGGCAGTTAGCTTCCCACTGACTGCGTGGCTGGGCAGACAGAAGGTGCTGGGTCAGCTTCTCTTTCAGAGGCAGCAGGGAACACACTGGGAAGAGAACTTTACCCGAGAATTGACTGAGAAGAAGTAGCGAGAACAAGAGGGCCTTCTCTGGAATCCCGTGCACTGTCAGTGTGCTTGCTGGCAGCAGCTCTTAGTCGCCCGGTCTTTGGGGTGTGGGCGACACTTCCTCCTGCTCAGGGAGCTCTGAGCCGCGGGGTATCTGGGCTCATTCTATAGGTGCGGCCTCAATACCCTGGGCGCCTGTCCGATTTCCGAGTGCTCTGCCAGGCCGGCCCCCTTTCACGCTCCCCGGGACTGCCACAGGATGCCCTGCCAGAGCAGCAACAGGATGCCCAGCTCGGGCCCCCTGCGAGAAGACCAGCGCCAGGAAATGCTCCTTCCTGCTGCAGGGCCAGCTCTGTGACCTGGAAAGGTGTGGGCCAGAAACTGGTGTTTCAGAGGTGACGTCACCTCTGGTGTTGATCCAAGACTCCGGACCATGTCCGTAGCCTGCGAGCCATGCGCATGCTGTCACGAGGACCTATCTGGCAGCTGGTGTTTTCTATATCCACGCAGGTACCGCTCATATTGGCACTTCGGGCTTTCACCACTGGAAGAGCTCACAGAGCGGTAGCATCTCAGATGAAGGAAAAGATGAGAGGACTCCACTCTCTCTACGCCTTGCAGGCAGACACACTTTCTCTCCAGCCTTCTTCCCAGGTGGTGCTGACTTGTGTACTTCCAGGAGCGGGGAGTTCACCTTCCTGGGAGGCCATGACTCCACTGCCGGCCGATTCAACCGTTCACAAGTTGTTAGGTGATGTTGAAATGTGCCCTTCCCTCGTTGCTCTTCAGTCCACACCGGGTATGGAGCAGGCAAGGCCTTCTCTTCCTGGCCAACTCCTTCCCAAATAGCTCCCACAGGCCTTCTCTTCTCCAGGGTAAAGCCAGCGCCCTGTCCTGGGACTTGCTTCGGGCTGCTTTGTTCTGGTGTGTCCGGAATTGCAAAGACTGGAGCCCAGGGCGGACTCGATGCTGCATGCGTGGTCTGCCCGAGAGGAAGGGATTGGGAGCCTCACCTCCCAGAAATGGACCTCTACCTCCTGATAATGCAAGGGAGAAAGCTGGGGCTGTCTACTCCTGTCAACGGTGACAACCTCAGAAACCCACGGGGCCATCTGCCCTGCCCTACCAGGTCGCTATGAGTTGGCATCAACTCAATGGCCGTGGATCTGGAGGGGTTTTTTGGAATTAGTCTTGGGTGGCCTTAAGAATTGGTAACCACATGAAACAATAATAATAATTTATAAACTATCAAGGGTTCATGAGGGAGGGGGAAGGGGGAAAGTGAGGAGCTGATACCAAAGGCTCAAGTTGAAAGAAAATGCTTTGAAAATGATGCTGGCAGCATATGTACAAATGCGCTCGACACAGTGGATGGATGGATTGTGATAAGAACTGTAAGAGCCCCCAATAAAATGATAATAAACAAATAAATAAATATTTGGCGCTTGTCAGGCTGTAGCAGAAGCTCAGCTGATTTGTCCCCTCTCTATTCCGAGCTCTTGGGTCTGTTTCAGGAGCCCTGGGGACCAGTAGGCGTCCTGGGGGCTGAGCTTGACCGATAACTGCAGGGACAGCCCCACCGCGGGAGAAAGACGGGCTTTCTCCTCCTGTAAAGAGTGGCATCTCATAAACCCGCAGGGGCCGCTCTACCCTGACCCGGAGGCTTGCTATGCACTGGCATTGACTCTGTGGCAGTGAGCTGGTTGGGGGTTTGGTGGAGCCATGGGTTAAGCATCAGGCTGCTAACAACAAAGTCAGTGGTTCACACCTGGGGAGACAACGAGGCGGGCTGCTCCTGCTATGAGCTCCAGCTCTGTTCTCCAGGGTTGCTGGAAGTCAGAATCGACACGATGGCAGTTGGTCTTTCTTTTTTTGGGTGGGGTCAGGTTCGACCTGTGTTGGGACAGTCATTGGTTTCCTGTGTCTGAATCGGAGGCTTAGCTGACTAACGATGCTATTCCCTCCATCACTTTAAGAACACCACAGTTCTGACTCTAGCCTTTCTTTCCTTTTTGGGTTTTCCACTCTGGAAACCAAATGGTTTTTCCCTCCCGATACACTCAGTTCTATTTATCCAGCTCTCAGGCCGATGCCCCGTCTTTGGTGGGAGAAGGCGGCTGTGTGTTGACCTGGGCACTGCAATGCACTGTGCTGTCGAACAGCATCCACAGTCTCAGGGAGCTGGGACCCAGGGATGCTCCAGGCCCCGGGGCCCCATGCCCCTCTGTCTATTCACCTCCACCTCAGGGGCTGCTCGCAGTCTTATTGGGCTACACATTCTGTTACCTCCTATTCTTCCTCGCTTGTTTGCTTTCTTCATTTTTGTCATTTAGAAGGTCTGCCTCTCCCAGCCCAGAATGCCCATCACTCTGCCACCCGTATATTCTCTCAAACACAATCTTTGTGCCTGGAATTCTGCACAGGCTCAAAGGCAGGGCCGGTTCCTTCCCTTCTTGTTAACATCTCCAGGGACTTGTCAGGAGGAGGAGGTTGGGGACACATAGCAACATTAGTAACTCACGGGAAAGCTTGGAAAACAGGATGATCAGGCCTGGAAGGGCTAGAAAAGACCATCTGGTCCCACTGAGGTAAGAACCTAACGCAGGTCTTGACACAATCCTGGGCTAGCAATGACAGAGGAGGGACCGATGCCCCAGGAGTGGCGTGTATTTTGGGGTGTGCTGTGTCCTGTCCCAGGGTGCCTAGCCAGGGTGCCTCCTCTCCTCTCGGAGGCAGGGGAGCCTTCTCCTCATTTTCCTCACACAGGTTAGAAGTGCGCCAAGTACTTTTCACTGAATGCTCTGATCTGATCTTCTGCGGTGGCTTCGTGATGCAGCTGTGCCCGTACTTGACCGCTTCACTGCCAAGGCGCTTTGCTTTGCCTCGGCGAGGTCCCCCTTTCACTCCGGGAAGCTACTCCCCACTGCTGCCCAATGGAGCCTGACTCAGAACGACCCTGTGACATAGAGAAGTGGCCCCCACCCCCCATCCCCATGGGTTTTCCTAGGCTGAAACCACTCATGGGAAGTCGACTGCCTCATCTTTCTCGTGGGGAGTGCAGCCATGCGGGTGAGCTTCAGAGTGCTTTAACCACTGCACCACTAGACCTCCTTGTAAACCACGCAGGTCTTTAAACGAGCAATGACTGCTGAGAACCCTTCACCAGACTAGGCAGATGCTTCCCACACGGAGCGCCTCTGTCCAGCCTGCGACGGAGGATCCTACCTAAGTTTTCCTACCCGCTCCTTTGCCCACCTTCCTGCCGCCCTGGTTGAAGCTCCCGGGGGTACGTTGCACGGGCGGAGTGAGGCAGTTGTCATTCCAGGTGCCATCGCATCAGCTCTGACCCATAGGGACCCTGCGCACAACAGAAGGAAACACTGCCTCGTCTCACCCCATCTTCACAGTGGTTTCCATGCTGGCCCCGCCTTGCAGTCAGTGTGTCAGTCCTGCTTGTTGAAGGCCTTTCTCTCTTTCACTGCTAGTGGAAGTTACATCATCTGGTGTCAATTTGAGACTATTCAGAGTGGAGGGGTGGGGTTTAGCCTGTCAATCAGGTTGCAGCTGGAGGACCTCATTTGGAGGTTTGACAGAAAATAACAGCTGACTGGAGGCAGACACACACTCTGTTTCGACTCTCTGCTGCGACTCTCTGCTTCGGATTCCTGTTGACAAGCCACATGGAGCTATGCTGATGGAACCAGAGCCCTGGAGCTGGAGGAGCCACGTGGAGACCCACGCCAACACTGAGATGGTTGCACAGCCACTGGATCTACAAGACTTTCCACCCACTGACCTGTGATCTTCCTGCATTCAGCGATACGGCATGTGTTGCATGAGTCTGAAGAGGAATTAATAGACTCATATTGGACATGTAGTCTAATCTCGGAATTATGGGCTTGATCTGGACTAGGCTGGGATGTTTTCTTAATGCACACTCTTTTTATAAAGCACTTTCTTATATACATATGACTGTCTCTGTATTTTGTTTCTCTAGTCACTGCCTCTCTACTTTACCAAGCATGATGTCCCTCTCCTGACAACATGGCTAAAGTATGTAAGATGAAGTCTTTCCAGCTATGCTCATTCTAAGGAACTTCTAAGGAGTACCCTGACTGAACTTTTTCCAAGACAGATTTGCTTGTCCTTTCGCCAGTCCCTGCTCTCAATATTCTTCACCAGCGCCAAATTCAAACACACTGATTCTGCCTCGATCCTTCTTACTCAGTGTTCAACTTGCACATGCTTCTGAGGCAATGGAAGGTGCCATGGCTTGGGACAGGCATATCTTGGTCCTCAAAGGAACCGCCTTGATCTTCGTGGATCCAAGCAAGACAGAAACCTTGACAACTTCAACCCTGTCTCCATTAAAAAATTTTTTTTAACTGTGTTATAATCCACACTGAAGACTGCAATCTTGCTGTTCATCAGCAAGTGCTTCAGGTCCTCTTCAGTTTCAGCCAGCCAGGAGGTGCCATCTGCATAGTGAAGGTTGTTGATAAGCCTTCCTCCAATCCGGATGCCACATCCTTCTTCCTAGAAGCCAGCATCTCTGATGGGTTGCTCAGCATACAAGTGTCTGAGCAGAGTTGGGATCAAAGTCATTTCTGCAGCCCCCACTTTGAGCTTACCTTCTAACCCCCACCCCCACCCCTCGCTCTTCTCCTGACTCACGGTCCCCAGCGGTGGACTCCCTAACTTGCCACCCCAAGAAAAAGTCCCCTCAAGGCCCCCTCAAGCTAACAAATACAAACATAGTTTAAAGAGCAGCTTTACTGACATAATTCACCTATCTGGCTAACTAGTAATGCAAACTTGAAGGGTGGTCTGCTAGGGATCAGGCTAGTGTCATGGGTCTAGTTTTCCTGATGAAGTAATACCAGGTATCTCAGATACCTCTGATGGAGGGCTTCAGACCCACGAGTCTCTGGCAAGGTGGTAGACTAGCACCTGAACTTTACAAACCAGGAAGAGGAGGCTCGGAGAAGGGACACCAAGTGTCCTGTAGTCAATGATGAGTCTGGGATTGAAGTCTGGGTCTCTCTGGTTCAGAGCTCATGTCTGCCCCCTGAGAACAACACTAATGAGCATCCTTGCCCTCCCAGCCATGTCCCTTCTGCCTGCCTCGCATGAGCCTCCATCAGGCCCAGTCCCAGGGTCAAGCCCTGTCAGGCCAAGCTAACCGAGGGCTGGTAATGGGAGCACTTCCTGGTGGGGCTGGGACAAACGGGCTAATGCACTCAGCCCCCAGGCCGGGGATCAAAGAGGCAAGCAGTGAGAGATGCCCACGTATAAATCACCCCCCTCAAAGCGAAATGGTTCCAAATGACCAGTAACTCGAAGATTCTCACAGACACTCTACACCACCCTCCTGCTCCTCCCTGCCGGCTTGTGGGTGAAGGCCACAGGACCCCTGGGAACCCAGGTATGCCAAGCCCTCCCAGGCCTGCCTCTCTAATTAAGATGCTTCTGCCATAATGAAGTCTCTCTCACTCTCTCTCTCTCTCTCTCTCTCTCTCTCTCTCTCTCTCTCTCTCTCTCTCTCTCTCTCTCTCTCTCATACACATGCATGCACACACACACACACACACACACACACACACACACACACACCAAACTCACTGCCATTGAGTGGATGTAGACTCATAGCGACCCTATAGGACAGGGTAGAATTCCCCCGGTGAGTTTCTCAGGCTGTAACTCTTTCAGGGTGTAGAAAGCCCCATCTTTCTTTCCCACAGTTCTTGCAAGACAGTGTAGACTGTACTCCGAGTACGCTAACCCCAGATAGAAAAGCACCTGCCCCTACCTGGTGCAAATCATTTACCTTCCGGGAGCGGCTGGAGACAATGGCCAGGGCGGCCCTGATGTGCTATGTGTGAAAGAACCCTGGTGGTGAACAGGTGAAGCACTTGGCTGCTAACCCAAAGGTCAGCAGTTTGAGCCCACTATCCGCTCTGAGGGAGACAGGCGACTTCTGAGGAAAAACCAATTACCTGGCACTGGGCTTGATTTAAAAACAGTTTTGACGATGTGTGAATCTACTCACGTCTGGTTGCCACTTAGATGCTCGCTTCCCTCCCCGTGCTCACGTGTGGCTCGCTGCCATCAGGTTGTACGTCCCACTCGCAGCGACCGTCTAGGACTGAGTAGACCCACCCCTGTAGGTTTCTGAGACGGTAACTCTTCAAGGAGGTAGAAAGGCTCCTCTTTCCCCCATGGGGCAGCTCGTGGTTTCGAACCACTGACCTTGTGGTTAACAGCCCAACACATAACCACTATGCCACCTGGGCTCCATTTCCCCACTGTACACCCCCAGTACCAAACTAACTGCCGTGGAGGCAATGATGCCAACCCGTAGCGACCCTGTAGGACAGGGAAGAACTGCCCCAGGCGTGTCCGAAATGCTGTTTCCAGCAGCACAAAGCCCCGTCTTTCTCCCTCGAAAAGGCTGGAATGTCAGCTTGCAGCCAAAGGTGTAACCTGCTCCCCCGCTGCCCCTTCACCAAGTCTATTTTTACAACCACTAGCTCATTTAAACGTCATGACTCTTAGCACATCACCCCCACCCCCGACGACAAATCCATTGATTTCAAGCCGAGTCCAATTCCTAGTGACCGTAGGACACACAGGCCCGCTCCATCGGAGTGTAACTTTTATGGGAGCAGAGAGCCACGGTCTCATCCCTCTCAGGGCCACTGGGGGTTCACATCCTGACATTGTGGTTAGCAGGCGAGTGCTTAATGACTGTGCCACCAGGGTGTCTTCTTGGCACCGCAGACATTGCCACCTCCGTCCCTTTGAAGTATTGCAGTTCCATGAACAGGCTGAGGGCATCTGGCTGGTACGCGCCTTTGCCAGGGGTTGAAGCGGGCTCTCCTGGGTTCCTGCTTCCCCAAGCCTGCTGCACGGGTTACTGTGACTGTAAGAGATGTATGTCTAAAATGATGACTAAACCTCTCCACGGTCTCTTCCCCAGTAGGAGCATGGGCTGCGATGCCTCATGCTGTGAACTGATGGTTTGAGAGCCCGAGAGCCTTCCCCAGTGGGAGTTGAAGGCGGCCTCTTCTGCCTCCTTTCCTGGGGACTTTGGTGACCGGGGCTGTTGCCACAAATTTGGCAGCCAGAGTCCCCGCGTGCTCCTCAGCCACTCCTACAGAGGTCACTGCACAAATAAACTCTGGGGAGCGCCTGGCCCCTTGGTGGCCCTCACACCTCCTGTCCTCCCCCCTCACCCCGTCAGCCCCGAGCACTTCAGTTCTGTGGGAAGCGGAGCTGCCACTCCTGTCCGTGGGGGCGTCCCCACCGACCCCTTCTCACCCCTGGGGGCCTGCTTCTCGTCTCCCAGCGCCATTGGCAGTAACCCTTCAGTCCTGTGAAAGCCGAGGAGGGAGGAATGTCACATGAAAGGTGCCCGAGGAAGCCTGGCCAGTGTCAGGCCATCAAATGGCAGGTGCCAGGTGGTTAGCATTAATGCCGTTGCTGCGGGGGGTGAGGGGCTTGACTCGGCAGGGTTTATGGGAAGGGAGTGGCTGCTGCTGCTGAGCCTCACTGCTCCCTCAGCAGAGTCGCCGAGGCCCGTGTGGCCTCAGCTGCCTTCCTCAGCTCCTTCACCTGCGCCCTCCTCCCGAGGGCCTGCCACAGCGCCGGATGAGGCAGCACCCCTTCTCACGGGCCTCTGCTCAAGGCCGTGACTGGACTCCCAGATCCCAGGCGCATCCTCAGGGCCCTTCCCCGGACACGAGTCTGGTCTCTAAGAGCTCTTCATCGTCCCTGAATCATAGAAGACCCGGAAAGGCGGTGAGAGTCGGGAGGGCTTCAGCAAGTCCGTCTGGAGGGAAAGGGCAGACATGCCTGGCCACCAAAGAGGACTGGACAATATGTGACCTTGAGGCTTGTGTGACCAGAATGCTTTCACCCTGAATACCATTTACCCTTGATAGAGAAGCAGTTTCATTAGGCTGTTTTCGCTTGGTTTTGACGTATAGATGGTGTACAGTTGTACTGTGGACGGCACAATTCAGTGGGTCACGGCTACGAAAAAGAATTGGGCGAGCATCACCCCAATCAGTGTTTTGCTCGTTTTTGTGTCTCTTGTTATTAGCTCCCTACTGGCCCCCAAACGCCCCTCGCATGACGCTACGCGTTTGATCATGTTTTCGCATTTTCCAAACTCAAAAGTAAAAAACCAAATTACTATAAAGTAAAATAAACAGGGAAAAAACTAAATTTTCCTAGGGCTGCTTATCGCTTGCCGCTCCCCGCCTCCCACCCCGGGCGAGGCTCCTCTGAGCCACGCTGCACCTCCAGGCCTGTAACCCAGAGCCCAGCTTCCGCTGCCAGACTTCCTTTCTGCCTCGGATTCGGTCCCTCTGTGACCAGGCCACCCTGTACAAGCGCTTTGCCATCTCAATTCACCCGTTGCTCCTTCTCTCCGTCTCTCTCTGCCTTTGCCCTGGCCAGAGGCCAGCCGACAAATGGTTAGCTGGCAGGAGGTACAAAGGCCTCTTGGAGCTCATGTGTTGGAGGTGAGCCTCGAAGGTGAATCCGTAATGCCCACTGTCGCTGAGTCGGTTCCAGGTCCCAGGCTGTCATTTTTACGAAGCTCCACCAAGCCACCGAGGCATCTTGGCTCAGTCATACCCAACACATGAAGGGTGGAGGGGAGGGAGGGAGGAGGGCAGGGTCATAGAGGCCAAAGGCCACAGAGGCCTTGCAAAGAGCTGAGTCTATCTGCCGACTGTGGGAGAATTGGAACGGAACTTGGAAGGCTCCGTCTTTGAAGCCAGAGGATGCGCCTTCAGCTCCCTATTTCAGGAAGCTCACAGCTCTGCAGAGAGTGAACTCAGAGGCACGAACAAGGACTGGGAGAGCAGCTGGGGCGTCGGCGGTTGTCAGGCCACCTGGGAGATGAATTCAAGGAGGGCTCAGGAGGCGTCATGCGCTGGAGGTAGTGAGATGGCTAAAGAACCTGACCTTCCAGGGTGTCGCTCTTGGATCCTTGTTGGCAGGATCGGGGTAACGAAGAGACATTTTTGTTGTATGTTGAAGTGCCCCCCAGTTGCCTGATAATAAGAATCCTCTAAGGATCAGAATGCTCCTTAGAAGGGAGGATGGCACCATGTACTTTGGCCAGGTTGTCAGGAGAAACCAGTCTCCGGCCAAGATCAGCAGGCTTGGTAAAGCAGAGCGTTGGAGAAAACGAGGAAGACCCTCGCCAAGGTAGATTGGCGTGGTGGCTGCAACAAGGCATGAAACTAGGACAACAATTGTGAGGATCAGACTGCCAAGGAGTGCGTTGTTGTGTTACCCACAGGGTCGCTGTGGGTCAGAGCAGACTGCATGACCTCTAACAGCAAGTCACAGCAACAACAACAACAATGGCGCTGGAGAAAGACACGCCTCTTCAGAACCTACCACCCACCTGTGGGATCAGAACTGGCTGGTAGAAGAGTCTGGAAACCTGTGTTTCTAAATGTATTCACTGGTTGACTGTTCTCTTTCCCTGGACCGGAATTGTCCTGAAGCACGACTGTCTCTTCATCATGCCTCTCCGGAACGTAGTTCAGGACCTGGGCATCACTGGTACGTGTTGGCGTAGCAAAGTGATCTGTAAATCTAAGGACCCATCACTTCCGCTCATAATCTGCTGCAAATGTCAGCAGGGCTTCCGGCTGGCTGGGTTGGTTGTTCGGCCCGACTGCAGCATTTCTCCATATTTTAATCAAACCTTTTCATTGACTTCCACCACCTCTCTGTTAGCTTGGAAAGAGGTTTCAGGCTCCACGGCAGTGGCGTGCACCTCATATTTTCAAATCCGACCCATTAGGGGCTTCCACCTTTTGGTGTGTAAGTTGAACAATAGGGAAACATAATTGCTCTCTCTCTCTCTTCTTTTTTTAAATAAGAGAGGAAATGTTCCCGATGGCAAGGTCTTCAAAAGGCCATTTTGTGAAATCGAAATTTACTTGAAAGTACACGCTCTTTCGCTGGAGGCCAGGTTGGTATGTTTCTGATTACACCGGTGACCCTCACCCTGAAAACTCTTTGTAGATGGGCTTTTATTCTAGACAACCTACTGACGAGCAAATGATCTAACAGACTTCACACCACATAAATTTAAGCCTAATAAATGGCTTCAAATTCAGAGTTCCTAATTCTGCCTTCAGAGAGGTAGTCCCTGTACAAAAGCAACCATGTAGACAGTCAATAAACCCACACACAGCTCGGGGAAAGGGGAAGTTCACCCTCGGCCTCTGCTAGCTCTTAGGGTGTCCCATCCACCAAAAGCAAGCTCCAAAGGATTAGCTTCAGGAAAGGTAGATTTACCTGGGCTTGTTTGCACCGAAGATTTGGCCATGGTAAGTAAGGGCCACCTGGCTACACAATGTCTGCTGCCCTGTCCAGGAAGTCAGCCGTGGGTGGCAAGGGAGTCTTTAAATGCAAACTTGTGTGAGTTCAAAGTAAAAATTCCGTTCTCCCATCACAGTAGCTACATTTCACATGCTCACCAGTAGCTACGGTCTGGCACACACAAGACAGACCATTTCCACGATCGCACAAAGTTCTTTTGCACTGCTTTGGTCCATCAAGCAGGTCACACCTCTCAGGGCCCCAGTGATTTCTGTCTTGTCTCAATTCTTGCTCACCATGCCTCCCCTGGGAGTACTGTATTATATTAGACTAGATAAGCAACATGAAGTGAAGTTCATACTTAAACAAACCAACAATAAAAAAACCTTTTTAGATTCATAAGAAATCCTATTGTTCAGGAGGGAAAGGGGGGGATTTTGATTTCCACTTGCTGAGGGGCTTGTTTTCTTTCAAGTCTTTGCTATTTGGGGGAGCATATTTATAGCTTTGGGGATGAATGTGCTCGATTATTCAGACCCAGGCCTGTTTTCTCATCTCAGTACGACAGTCCTCAGTGTGAAGGAACCAGCCCATCGCTCTGACTGCGGAACGTGTTGTTCTTAGGCAGCTACCCTGAAGGACAAAGGCAGATCATGGCTAGTCAGTGGCAGAAAGGGCCTTAGAGATCCCCGAGGCTCGTGACCTAATGTAGTGGTGACAAACCAACACTCTGAGACTGGGAGGACTTGTCCAAGGCCACACAGCTAGCTTGTGGCAGAGCCCTTCCTCCTGACCCCTCTCCAGCTTGATCTCCTTAGCAAGCCACATACAGCCTTTCTCTTTGACCCCCGAACCTCGGTTTTCTCAGCTGTAGCTCCCAGGACCTATGGCCCTAGATTCAAATTGTTGTCAGTCAGCTATACTGCTGGTCTTTTCGGATCCTACCCTGGGCAGTGGGCTTTGCCTCTATGATGACGGGTGTCTCTGACATGAGTAGCTGGCTCGTGTGTTGGGCAGCCCAGAATAGCAAATGTCCTCCAGCATTCATATATCAATGGCACCCAGTTATACATCCATGACCAGCCCAGGCGTTTCTTACAGATTCCAGATCGCTCTATCTTACCGCCTATACAACATCTTGTTTGACATTTATCGGAATCCTCAAGCTCAACCTGTCCTCACGACTGAGACAACGATCACCCTTCTCACACCGGATCCTGCCCATGATCCGCCACATCAGCAAAGCGCCCTTTACAGAGTCCAAAACTCAGGGCTGGAGTCATTTCCGACCCTTCCCTCTCCTTCTCTTTGCACAGCCAGCCCAGAGCCGAGCCATGAGGTCCCCAACCTCCTAATCTGTTGGCACGAATGTCAGAGGGGAGCTGGGCTCCACAGGGTTTTCAATGGCTGCGTTTGTTTTCATTGTTTGGGACCTGATCGCCAAGCCTTTCTCTTAAGGCTCCTCTGTGTGCACTCAAACCTCAAACCTACTGATGAGCACCTACTGATGTACATCCCAGGGACCTCTGAACTCCTACTGCTCTCCCTCCCTCTGTCGCTCAACCTGTGCCGTCATCGCCAACCAGCACAGCGGGAGGACCCTATCCTGTTTAAATGACCGACCGACCGACTGACTGAGTGATTAGTACACTGTTGCGATCAGTACACTGTGGATTAGAACAGACTGGGCTTTGAGTCTTGCTGCCACTACTTTCGTATTTGTATGCACTTAAGTACAGTCATTGAATTCCCCTGAAACGCCACCTGATCATATGTAGGAGAAGAACAGTTCTTAGTACCTTCCTCACAGGGACTGATGGGGACCATTGAAATCCTTGTGATGCCAAGTCTAGACACCTTCTGGAAGCAGATTGACAGGCTTGCCTTCTTCTTTTTTTTCTTCTTTTTTTTACCATGATTCGGATCATGGTAGTTGGGGGGAGGAAGCATGCAGGATCTGGGGGAAAGCTGTGTTCTTCATCGGTACTACCTCGCACCCTAATTAACCCATCTCCTCTCCTAAACCCCTCTATGAGGGGATCTCCATTGGCCGACACTTGGGCCTTGGGTCTCCACTCTGCACTTCCCCCTTCATTCACTATGGTATACACACACACACACACACACACACATATATATACATACACACACATATATCTTTCTTTTTTTTTTTTTTTTGCATGATGCCTTATACTTGGTCCCTTGGCACCTCGTGATTGCACTGGCCGGTGTGCTTCTTCTGTGGGCTTTTTTGCTTCTGAGCTAGATGGCCACTTGTTCACCTTCAAGCCTTTAAGGCCTTCTTTTTTTAATTGGCTTCATGAGTCAATTCTTTTATTTTTTAAGATCTTTTAAAAAAATCATTTTATTAGGGGCTCATACAACTCTTATCACAATCCATACATACATCAATTGTGTAAAGCACATCTGTACATTCATTGCCCTCATCATTCTCAAAACATTTGCTCTCCACTTAAGCGCCTGGCATCAGACCCTTATATTTCCCCTCCCTCTCCACTCCCCCCGCCTCATGAAACCTTGATAATTCATAAATTATCATTTTGTCATATCTTGCCCTGTCCGATGTCTCCCTTCACCCACTTTCCTCTTGTCCGCCCCCCAGGGAGGAGGTCACATGTAGATCCTTGTAATTGGTTCCCTCTTTCCAACCCACTCTCCCTCTACCCTCCCAGTATCGCCACTCACACCACTGGTCTTGAAGGGATCATCCTCCCTGGATTTTCTGTGTTTCCAGTTCCTATCTGTACCAGTGTACATCCTCTTGTCCAGCCAGACTTGCAAGGTAGAATTCAGATCATGATAGTGGGTGGGGGAGGGGAGGAGCAAGCATTTAGGAACTAGAGGAAAGTTGTATTTTTCATCTTGCCAAATCATACCTTGACTGGCTCGTCTCCTCCTCTAGAGGGGATCTCCAGTGGCTGACAAATGGTCTTTGGGTCTCCACTCTGCACTCCCCCCCCCTCATTCACTATGGTAATCTTTTTTTGTTCTGATGATGCCTTATACCTGATCCCTTGACACCTCATGATTGCACAGGCTGGGTGCTTCTTCCATGTGGGCTTTTGTGTTGCTTCTGAGCTAGATGGTCACATGTTTACCTTGAAGCCCTTAAGACCCCAGACGCTATATCTTTTGATAGCCGGGCACCTTCAGCTTTCTTCGCCACATTTGCTTATGCACCCATTTGTCTTCAGCGATCGTATCATGGAGGTATGCACCCAATGATATGATTTTTTTGTTGTTGTTCTGAGGTACCTATGGGTGAATTTGGCTAGTAGTTGAATGCTTAACTGGGTGTGCCAGGAGTCAGAGTGACTTGCCGGCCACAGAAACAGTGCCTAAGGAAGACCCAGAACACAGTCCCTGAATGCAGACCCTGATCTACAGCAGGGACTCAGGAAATGGCTGCTGTCAGCATCTCAATGTCTTTCCCATTTGAAATTCCTTCTCATGGAAGGCCTCCTATTCCATTCAATACCATTTACCATGTTGATTTTTGTTTGACTTGGCCCAAGTGTTTGTTGTTTTCAACCAAAATCCTATAAGGAATCAGTCCCAATTAACACAACAAAAGCATTACTATACCTGCTTCAGGCTAACACTTTGTGTGTGCTTACTGAGGGCAATGCCCCTGGCTAACAACTCTGCAACAATTAACCCATCAATTATTCTACCAACCCTCAGACGTAGATGCTGTCATTACCTCTATTTTGCCCCAAAGAAACTGATCATGATAGTGGGACAGGTGGAAAGTCAAGGGAAATAGAGGAAAGAGCTGGGAAGCAAAGGGCATTTATAGAGGTCTAGATAAAGACATGCACATATACAAATATATTTATATATGAGGTTGGGGGAATAGATCTATGTGCCTATATTTATAGGTTTAGTATTAAGGTGGAAGAAGGACATTGGGCCTCCACTCAAGTACTCCCTCAATGAAAGAATACTTTCTCCTATTACATTGGCATTCTATGATGCTCACCCTCCTGACACAACCGCTGAAGACAAAGCGGGTGGATAAGTAAATGTGGTGAAAAAAGCTGATGGTCCCCAGCTATCAAAAGATATAGTGTCTGGGTCTTAAAAGCTTGAAGATAAACAAGCGGCCATCTAGCTCAGAAGCAACAAAGCCCACATGGAAGAACACACCAGCCTGTGTGATCACGAGGTGCCGAAGGGATCAGTTTTCAGGCATCAAAGAACAAAAAATCATATCACTGGGTTCACCTCCATGATATGATCGCTGAACACAAATGGGTGCATAAGCAAATGTGGCAAAGGAAACTAATGGTGCCCGGCTACCAGTGTCTGGGGTCTAAAAGGCTTGAAGGTAAACAAGCGGCCATCTAGCTCAGAAGCATGGAAAAAGCACACCAGCCTGTGCGATCATGAGGTGTTGAAGGGATCAGGTATAAGGCATCATCAGAACAAAAAAATCTTACCATAGTGAATGAAGGGGGATGTGCAGAGTGGAGACCCAAAGCCTTTTTGTCTGCCACTGGAGATCCCCTTGCAGAGGGGTCTATGGGAGGAGATGAGTCAGTCAGGGTATGATGTAGCAATGATGAAGAATACAGCTTTCCTCTACTTCCTAAATGCTTCCTGTCCTCCCACCCCCCCAGCCCACTATCATGATCTGAATTCTACCTTGCAAGTCTGGCTAGACCAGAGGATGTACACTGGTGCCGATAGGAGCTGGAGGCACAAGGAACCCAGGGCGGATGATCCCTCCAGGACCAGTGGTGTGAGTGGTGATACTGGGAGGGTAGAGGGAGAGGGGGTTGGAAAGAGGGAACTGATTACAAGGATCTACATGTGACCTCCTCCCTGGGGGATGGACAACACAAAAGTGGGTGAAGGGAGACATCGGACAGGGCAAGATATGACAAAATAATAATTTATAAATTATCAGGGGCTCATGAGGGAGGGGGAAGCAGGGAAGGAGGGGAAAAAAGGAGGACCTGATGCCAAGGTTAAGTGGAGAGCAAATGTTTTGAAAATGATGAGGGCAATGAATGTATAGATGTGCTTTACACAATTGATGCATGTATGGAGTGTGATAATAGTTGTATGAGCCCCTAGTAAAACGTTTAAAAAACAAAAGAAAAGGATCAGAGATGCGGTAAGGTCACACAGATTGTAAGTTCCAGAGCCAAGGCTCAAACCCGGGAAGCCGTTGCTTCCCACCTTTGCACTCTTCTTCTTAAGAACAAAACTGCAAACCTCAAGCAGCCCCCAAAGCCATTGCAGGGTAAATGAACACAGTGCTTTCAACATGCTATACAAAAGACCACAACCTCCATCATCAAGATCCAAATTATGTCAAAGGTGGGGAGAAAGTACTGAGGCTAAGCATCACATGCACAGGGGAACTAATGACCTGGGGCTAGCAGAGCAAACCAACAATTTTTTTCTCTCAATGGTAGCATTTTTGATGTCCTTTCTATTCTTTCTCAGCCATCTCCAAATTTTTAACCTTTACACATATTTCACTATGATAATAGAAAGACTCTGGAGAGCAAATATTTTGACAATGATGAGGGCAATGAGTGTACAAATGTGCTTTGCACAATTGATGTACGTATGGATTGTGATAAGAGTTATATGTGCCCTTAATAAAATGATTTTTTTTTAAAAAAGAAGAAAGAAAGGCTCATGAATCTGCTTGTTTGGAAAAGAACAGTGAATTTATTAGTGGAAAAAGATTAAACAACATGGGATCAAAATGCAAACAGGAAAGAAGCAGAGTGTGCGACCGCTCCTAGTTTACCTACAGCTTGGTTCCACGAAGCCCACAGACGTCTCGGCCTGCGACCTGGCTGGAGTTCTCATTTTCAGGCAAATCTCTTGGAATTTCAGTAGCAGAGAACTTCGGATCACAGTTAGCCCATCTAATACTGAAAGGACTCCAAGCAGTAATTAGTAGGGATTGAACATGAAATCACTCTCCTCATCCTTTAATGGGATGGATAAGATATTTGGGGCTCTAGACCAAGCTTGAAGAATCTTAGTTTCTTAAGGCTGTCAAGTGGGAGCAACCACGGCTGCCTGCCCTTCCTTCGGAATCTGCAGTGAGTTGCAAGGGGAACAGCAAATTCTCACTCCTTGAAGCGCGTCGCACAGGCTGACTCTTTCCAATGTTAGGATCTCATCTCACCGCCATCAAGCCGATGCTGACTCGGACCTAGTGATGCTCTGGGGGTTTCCGAGACTGTAACTGTTCACGGGAGTAGAAAGCCCAGTGTTTCTCCTATGGAGCTGCTGATGGGTTTGAACTGCTGACCACAAGGATTGTAGCCAACACGTTACCACCATTCACCAGGACTCACCCACATTTCAGGATTGCCCTTGATAAACGTGTAGACACTATCCTCATCCTCAGTGTCTAGACGAGGAAAATGAGGCTCAGAGCAGTGAAATAACCAGCCCAGGGTCAGGTAGTTCAAGATCCACATCCTAGCAGCCTGGCCGTGTAGTAAGACACTACCCCATCTCGTTTGTGTGTGTTGGGTGGTAACCATTGCACCCAAGCACCTTGCTCCACTGTGAATGAAATAGAAGACAGGAAAGGACTTGAAGTGGTTCAAAACAGGAAAAACAGGTAAAGTGTTCATTTGGCACATTTTAAAAGAAGCGTCTTGGGTTGGGGTAATGTTTTGAAATGGATAAAGATTCAGAAAAAGCATCAATCTAGGAAAGGCTGAGTATAAATAAAACTTTTCCACCTCACCTTCCCCCACAAAAGTTTCCATGAAGAACCTAGGGGTTTTCCCCCAATAGAAGAGATCCTCCTTCCCCAGGAATCTGCCATGCGGAGGATGGAATTAGGTTTGTGAAAATTGCTTGGGTGAAACACCCTTGAAACCCCTTCACCCCCTCCACGTGTCCAGCCATCCATTGGCTGAGCACTTCGGTGCAAGTCTTTTACTCAGCCCAGACTCCAAAGTTGAGCAAGGTGCTTTGATGGAAATTGGATATTCTCGTCAAGGCTTCTTGGTGGAAGAGACCTAAGAAGGTCACCTGGTTCACCACTTCCCCCACTTACCACTCCCACCTCAACCATCCAGACAAATGAGACGTGGCTCTGTTTGCAGAGACCTCCGGAGGAGTGGAGTCTCCGGCCTCCCCCTGGGAAGCCCTCATCAGTCCTTAATCAAAATGTTTGGGACCCCTGGGAAAGCCGCGGCCGAGTCCAGCTTATCAAGGTGGGATTTATTTACTTACTGTCCAAATCATTCACATCAGCATTGGCTTGTTGCTCTCTGCACTCAGCGGCTGGAAAGCAGAGGTGACGGATCACTCCATTGCTTACTTAACCAACCATAAACAGGACTTGAAAGAAGGGAGTTGGCTGCGCATAGCTCATCTTCGGAGAATCTGACATGCATCAAGTAGCTGTCAAACTTCTGTTCTTTATCTAAAAGTGCCTTTTCTCGCTTGTTTCCCTTTTCTGCTCCCGAAGGGGGACTTTTCCCTCAAAAACACAACCTCCTCTCCCCCTCCCCCGCAAACCACACTGGCTTTATCCTGCTGAGAAGAGCAGCACAATGTATATCTAAACCAGAGAGTGGCTTCCGGACCAAACGCCTGGCTTGTGGAGCGTTTGCTTTCCCATCTCCCTGGGCGCCCACGGGATACGGAGCAGTTTCCGTTCATTCCATTTGCCAGTGTCTCTTCGACGGGCAGTTGGGCAGTTTCTCCAGCTTCAACTGCAGTCCAGGAAGGTGTAGTAGCTTTATAGCATCTTGCCAATGGCGACAATCTCCGTGGCATATGTCCAGGAGCCCTGGCTCCCACATCTCCTGGAATCACTTCCATTTAAAATATGTTGTTCCTCTTTGCCTCACCCTTCTTCCTTCTCCCACTACCACCAAAAAAGGGAAAACACGGACCTCCAGGTACTTGCACGGAGCTGAGTGCTGCGTTCGGCACTGGGCTCTTGGCAAGTAGGGTGTCGGATTCCATCAGCACAGCCACGCTGCATGGGATGGAAGCTCCGTGCTTTGCTTCAGCTGACATATGCTGACACAGTCGGTCATGGAGCTGGGGTTCGAGCCCAGATCGCCCAATGGTGCCCAAACCTGGACTCTTTCTGCCGCAGTTGAAGCTGACAGACTGTGGCTCTCTGTGGTCTGGGAGGTCACCAGAGGGTCCTAGAGGCATGCAGAGTGGTGACGTGGCGGACAAACCAGAAGCTAGGGGATAAAAGAGGAAACAAAAGCCAAGATACAATAAAACGAGAGAACTTCCCTGGTGGGTAACAGTAGCATCTAGCTGGGAGTGAAGTGAGGGAGCCGGTAGGGCCGAGCAGGATTGGGAGTGAGGACCCAGTGCTTGCTGTAGCGACAGTTCTTCATGGGGATTCTTTCCCTATAGAAAGAGTCGGAGAGAGGGGTCATGCAACAAGTCGGGCTGAAGATTGCACACGCACGCCCAGCTTGCCATGTTTCTAGAATCAACCAGTCCTTTCCAGGTCATCACATCCCTTTTGGAGGAAAGGAAACCCTTTTGGTTAAGAACAAAAATGCCCGTGCAGTTTGCATGTTCACAACACCGGCGTCCGTGGAATGTGTCACAAGGACTGACAGGAGTCCAGGGGAGACCTCCCTGTCGTTCCCCTATGGTCTCCCTGGAATGCAAAGCAGAACAAGTACTAACTAGGCTCCCAGTTGATCTTGCTGGGTGGCATTATTTAAAGAAAGTCATTTCACAACTTGTTGAGATCTTTTTGGGGCCCTGGGGATTCATACCATTTTCTCCCCCACCCTTTCAACCCCCTGGAGGGATGGCCAGCGTGCAGATTTCCTGGTTCAAAGGATCAGGTTTCAACTGCCCGAGGTTCATATGCATCATGACCATAAATCCCTCGGTTGGCTTCCTGGTCAGGAAGATGAGGATATTTGCCCTTCCTCCAGGGAGCTGTAGGAATGACAGAGCTGTCGTGTGTCACTGTTCCAATGCTCCATGTCCTTCCCCCTCTCACCTTGGAAAAAAGGGAAGGCAATATCTTATCAGAGCTTGACATCTTGAATTAAAAAACGTCTCCTCATTTGTCCACTCACTACCTGGGAACAAGAGGCAACGGCAAACAATCTAGCAGCTCACCAGTGAACGCAGACCCCGGCAACCCAGACCCCGGCAATTCCCACCCTAGGTATACATGCCAGGGAATTAAAAACAGGTGTTCAAATAAAAACATGTTCGAGTATGTTCCTAGCAACATTATTTACAATAGCCCAAAGGTGGAAACAACCCAAATGTTCATTCCCTGATGAACGGATAAACAAAGTGCCGTCTATTCTTACAATGGACTAGTATTCAGCCACCAAAAGGAACCCGCGGGCCCCCACTGCACCCAGCATGGATCTGGCTGACAGTATGTGCGGAGGAGGAAGCCGGACACAGAAGGTCTCATTTTCGAGGATGCATTTAGCAACGAGGCAGATTCACGGTGGTCGGAGGCTGGGATGGGTTGGGTACGGTTTCCATTTGGGGTGAGGAAGACGCTCTGTAGCCCTCATCTTGACAACGACAATACAGCCTTTCCACGAGTCTCAGCGCCCCTGCACACCTCAGCGTGGAGAACACGGTCCATCACGTCGTGGGTATATACTTTTAAATAAGGAGGCCTGGTGGCACAGTGCGAGTTCCGCCTTGGGCTGCAGCTCGCATGGTCAGCAGCTCAAAACCACCAGCAGCTCCGCCAGAGAAAGACCTCGCTTTCCACTCCGGCCAACTGTTACCACCTGGGGAAACCCACCGTGTCAGCATCGCCCCTGTGGCTGCGAGTTTTGCTAGTTTGTATATTTTTAACTGGATACACGGGCAGTGCTGGATACACTGCCCGTCTTGGTAGGTGCTGTTCACTAACATCCGAATGGACATGGCCCTGTGGGGAGATGTGGAAAGTCGCTTTTCCTCACCGGCCTACCTTGACCAGCTCCGGGCAGGGGGTATCACACCCGAGGCCGCGGGCGCGCACAGCCTATGTCCAGTCTCCTGGCCACCCGTAGGGGCTCCACGCTGCCAGACAAAGACCCTTTCTTCCTCCACGGTCCGGAGGAGCTGGGGGTGGGGTGGGGAGGGGGGGATAGTGGATGCATAAACATGGACAGGAAGACAGGCCGCCTGAAAGCTTCCAAAAGCCCCTTTCTGACAAGTGAAAAATGTTGGTGACTTAAGTCACAGGGCCAGGCTTTTATCAACCCTCCGCGTATTTATTTAACCCAGTAAATACGTTTATTAGCGGGGCCGCCTCCTTTGTAGAGCAGGTAATGGATCCCCCATATGTTTCTGCTTTACCGAGCCGGGCCTGATGCCTAACACCTAGCCCTCTTCTTGCCTCTGAGGTTAAGACCTTGGTGTGTAGCCGCTTTACTGCGTGGCCCCTTCGGTGGGTGTAATTACAGTCCTTCCCAGAGCGAAGGAAATCCCCGGGCTTCGGCCCTAACTAGCCCCGGCGTTACCCTACCAAAGGGCACGTCTCGGAGGGGGGAAAGAGAGAGGTAATAAAGCTTTCACATTATTAACTTTTTCCTTCTGAAAAGAAGCCTGAAAAATGCCCCGGCACCACATTAAAGGCCTAACAGGAGAGCCGCCACCGCCTAATGAGAGTCTCGGACCCTGGGCCACAGGCGTGGGGGGTTCGAGAGCCCCTTTGAACGGAACCTTGATGTGGTGCCAGCCTGAGGGCAGCGGACCTGGGGGGGCTGGCAGCGGGAGGGGCCCCCCATCCGTGGGAGGCTTGCACCTGACTCATGGTCTGCGCGCAGAGCAGCGGGCGATTGGGCATCATTGGCGATGAATGCCACCCAGGGAGGGCGCGCAGGGCTGGGTCCCCGGGATGGGGATGAGGCGTGCTGTGGGGCCCAGCCTGCCCTCTGCCCTGCATTGGGCTCGCTCTCAGGGACCGCCGGAGGTCAGATGGCCACAAGCGATGGTCCCTTTCCTCCAGGAACTCGGAAGCCGCCTGGCACGGGTGAGGTGCACGGTGCCCAAACGAGAACAGATGTGTAAGGCACTGCGGTGCTAGACTAAAGGTGGGATGAACTTCACCTGGGCGCTCGGCCAAGGCCTCCCAGAGTGCGAAACCCCGGGGCGAACCGGCCTGGGAGCAACACGGGAAAGACGGCAGGCTAGGAATGACGGCGTCCAGGTTTTTCTCAGAAGGTTCATTTTCCAAGTCTTAGAACCTTGGATACTCCCCTCCTGGTGCGTGGTCCCCCCCCTACCCCCCACCCCCGCAAATCCCTCTCAGAACTGTCTAGCCGATGCTGAGTTCCCTCATTCCACTTTGCAAGGCACCAAATGAAAGACTAATTGATCTGGTTACACTGGAAAGAGACAGAAAGGAGGCGAGAATCTCTCCTTCCTAGCCTCTCCTCACTCCCCCCCCCCCCACTGTCCTCTGCTCCAAGGACCCACCATCACTGAGCAAGGAAGAGCAAAGCCTTGGATTTGGGGAGACAGAAGTGATGGCTTGGACCGCAGGGCTTCCTGTGCACATGTTGCCTCCCTGTGGTCTGTGGGACCGCCGCGGTTCAGGAAGACTTCACAGCTCCTGGAGAGAGTTCCTGAGGAGGGTCCTTCCTATCCCCTTCCCCATACCAGTCCGTGGCCTTACCGACAACGTATCCTGCTCCAGAACCGCTAGGTATAGTTGTGCAGGTTGGGCACGGACTGGGGGTTAATTCCTGGGGAGAGAGCATTTACCCAGGCTGTGATGTGAAGGAAGCCCCCGTTTGTGTGTGCAGTGCGATCTCGTGGCACGTGAGAGCTGCAGTGCCGATCGTCCACCCGCAGAGAACTGGACCCACTGAGCTTTAGTTAGCCCTTGCAATGAGTAAAGCATGTATGCATACCTCATTTCACTGGACTCTCACAGCCCTTTGGGGGAGCGGAGAGACCACATAGGGGAGGGAACCTGCCTCTGAGCACAGCCAAGCAATAGCAGCGGTGGGACAAGAACCTGGGTCTCCAGGAAGCTCACCCAATGCTCTGGCCACCAGACTTGTGAGTTGCCTGTGCGGCTGACCAGCTCGTTCTTTCTGCCCATATGTGTGCATCCCTGGGTGTTCTTACAAACTTCAGTTCAGACGTCCCTGGGTTCCAATCCACGCAGAGGCAAGTTACTGACCTTGTTCATTCTGCGAGTGTTTGTTGAGAGTCTGCCATGTGCCAGATAGGGATCGAGATGCTGAGGAGTCAGTGTAGACAAGCACACCCTTTGTCTACTCCCTGTGGTGCATGCTCTCTAAGGATCGGTGCCCCGAGTGTGTAAACATCACACGGTAAACGGGGACACTGTGCACAGTGCTGGACAGTACAGCCAGTGCTCCATAAAAGCCAGGCAGCCAAACGTGGGCTGCTGAGCCGATTCCACCTGGTGGTGACCTCCTGAGTTCCGGAGTTAACTTGTGCTCTTGAAGGGTTTTCTTGGTCATTCTCTTCCCAAAGCCGACTTCTGGCCATTTCTTCTGCACGTGGCACTTTTGGGTGTTTGGAACCACCAACTGTTAAGATAACAGTCAAATACAATCTAAGTACACCACTCAGGGATCAGGAAAGGCCCAATGTTAGAAATGAATTCCCATTCTCCTGGTCTATCACAGGTACAGTCATGCGGTGACCTCTTCCCAGGGAGGAGGAGGGGCCGACGCAGCCTCAGCTCCCGGGAACAGGCCAGGGAGGCGTGGGAAAATCACCCATTCATCCCTGAGCTTATATTTCCTGGGTCTGGGGTGGCGGAGCATTTTCATGCTTGAGCTAGTAATCCTCTCTTCCACCCAGAGTGCTCTTAACACCACTGTTTGTCTTGGTGAATGATTTCCCGGTTTCACAGAGCCCTTCCTGCAGCAGGCCCCATGGGTCGCTTGCTCATTGGGCCTCTGAAGGAAAGGAGATGCCAGCTTCCTATATGTGAACTAGAGGTGATACAGGAGCAGCAACGGTACTTACCCCAAAGGGAGATTGTGTTGATTCAGTGACAAGGTCTGCATGGACCAGTACAAACAGCGCTCTACACATGGTTGGCGGTGAGAGCGAGAGTGAGAGGAAAAGATGCTTATTTTTATGGTTGTTTTTAGTAAAAAAAAAAAAAAGAAATAAAACCAGGACTCACTGCCATGAAGGGTGTCTATGGGTTGGGCTCGACTGGATGGTAGGGAGTTTGGGGTTCTGTTTGTGTTAGAGGTGCCACATTCCAAACATGGAGGAGCAAGCCTTCGCTTGCCAAATAATTCAAACGCTTGCCCAACTCCGCTCTGCCCTCATTTCTGAGTGGAGCTTTGTAAGTAAGTCCAGGATGGAAAGGTTTGGTGGTCTTGGGATGGGCTTTCTACCAAAATGCTGGTCTTCGTGCGTCTGTCGGAGCTTTTCTGACACGCCCAAGGCAGAGATCACAGCAGGCTTTTCTGCTGAGATTTCTGGGCTAGAATTCTCCCAGGCGGCAGCTGTTTGCGTGCTTGTCTATCAAAGGCTGCATGTTAGAACAGTGGATGTTTTGGGGGATGAAAGGAATTTGTGTGTCGTAGGGAACAGGGAAATGCACACAGTTGCTTCTTAGAAACGTCCTCAAGAGGAAAAATGTTAACATCGAGTGCAAAGAATCATTCCCCCGCTACCCCCCCGAAAGTCTGCTTACATTCCACCTGGATCTAAATCACTATAGAAATAAAGGAATGTGATGATTAACTTAAAAGGTTCTTTTTTTAAAAGAACAACCACATATTGCTTTATTTTTCCAATTTACTTTTTAAAAATTATTGTGGTGGCTTTGCCATTTCCGCAGTTTCGGTGCGTGCTGGCAGGTGGGTGATGCTACGCTCACTGCGTGTGCAAGCACCACTGCTGCCCATTTCCAAATGTCCCACCAACCTCCACAGAAACTCGGTATCAAAGGCGCTTTTGTTCTGTTCTCAGGTTCTCCCCGAGAATGGAATTTCCACCACTTCACAAAAGCAAACACCTGCTCACGACTACGGGTACCCTTCATTTATAAAGAAGATGTGAGATAAGCACTGGATTTCTAGGTCCGGGGTTCACAACCTGCCAGCCACCCCAAGGGAGAGAGATGAGGCTGTCTTCTCCAGGAAAGACTTGGACTTGGCCACTGGGAGGGTGCCCAGGAGTCAGATGAGCTCAATGGCAGTGTGTGTGTGTGCTCATTTCACAACTGAGACTGTGGCTTAGGAAGTTATGTGTGCAGACCCTGGGGTTGAAGTACTCAGGTTCATTTCTGCACTCTGATATTTCTTAGTGAACCTGTAAATCTCCCCACCTGTAACAATGGTGACACTGGTACAGCTCTGTGGAGTTTAGAGAGATGTCTGGCATAAAATTACCGTTCTACAAATGGTGGCAAACACGACGATGTTGATGCTCCAGGCACACGGCTGGAGGAAGGAGGGGCCGGGAATCGAACCTGCATCTACTAAGCTGATGCCCTCTTCTCCCCACGTTGAATGATTTAAAGCGGCAATGCCTCAAACTAAATTGAGACCAAAGCACTGAGAGACAGTGTGCTTAACTACTTGCTGTGGAGGGGTTCACAGCCCAACAGGAGAAAGCTCTGGTGGGGTAGCCTTTGATCAGTGTAAGGGCTGACCTGAGGGTATGCAGTAAAAAGCAAAAGACAACAGCAATTAAAAAAAAGAAAGAAACCCTGTTGCCATTACGTGGACAGTGACGGCAGCAGAGCTGCTGACCTTTCAGGCCACTCTGTCCTATGGTGTTTCCAGTGGCTGAGCTCTTACATCTAGATCATAAGGCCTTTCTTGCGAGGGGCCTCTTGGTCAGTGGTTCTCAACCCTCCTAATGCTGCGACCCTTGAATACAGTTCCTCATGTGGTGGTGACCCCCCCAACCATAAAATTATTTTCGTTGCGACTTCATCACTGTTGTTTTGCTACTGTTATGAATCGGGCGACCCCTGTGAAAAGGCCATTCGATCCCCAACGGGCCGGCCAACCCACAGGTTGAGGACCGCTGCTCTGGGTGGCTTCAAGCCTCCCCGAGAGAACCTCATCTAGCCTGTTCACCATTCACACAACAGGCAGAAAGAGTCAGGTTCTCGGAAACCCAAAGGGGCAGTTCTGCTCTGCCTTCCAGGGTCTGCACACTTTATTGAAATTTTAAAAACAGAAGAGAAAGGAAACAAAGATTGCATATGAAAAGTGCCACAGCACCGTTTCGGTTCACAAACTCCTCTGGTCAGAGCTGATTTGGGTGTTTGTTGGTTATAGGGTTGCTGGGCCGGGCCAGTTGTCGGGGTTCACTTCCCCTTGCACTTTGCTCCCTCTGGTCACTGGGTCTGAAGTGCCTCTCTCCCTTGGTCCTGCCTGTCCTGCAAGATCCAGGGTGTGTTCATATTCCTCCAGGAAGATGTCCCTGACCACTGCATCTCCCAGGGTGGTCTCCTCCCCGTGCATCTGGGTGCTCTGTTGGTTAGGAGAATGCTGTAGGGTCCATGTTGAGCTACTAACCACGAGGTCAGTGGTTCAAACCCACCAGCCACACACTGAGAGAACAATGAAAGGTCCTGAACACCCCAGAGGGCAATTCTATTTTGCCCTACTTTGTTGCTTCGAGTTGGACTCGACTTGGAGTCCAAGAGCGAGCTCAAGTCAAACGATGAGGCTTTTGGCTCCTGTAAAGATTTGGTCTCGTCAACCCACTGGGCAGCGCTCCTCTGTGTGATAGAGTGCCTATGGGTCAGCATGGCCTCCATCCAGTGAGTTTGGAGCGCCGAGAGATATGCATCCCATCCTGCATTCTTTCATTAACCAGACGTGCCGACGACGTACCAGGTGCCAGGCTGTAGGGAGAGGAGACGAGAGACGTGGCTCCATGGGAAGGGACAAACGGGGAGCACCACACATGAACAGTTTGGCTTGCGAAGTGGTGGCGTAGAGGTGTGTCAGCAGCAGCGGAGGTTAGGGACTCATGAGTTGCCCCCAAGGTAAGGTGACCAGATGTCCCACTTTTGGCGGGACAGTCCCAGTTTTTAACAATTTTTCCTGTGTCCCGCGGCATTTTTAAAAAGTCCCGATTTTTGGAAAGAATGCACGACAAGCTAGGGTATACGGTTTTCGGCTGCCATGTGGAAATTTCGCCAGGATATGAGTATTATCAATGGTGTCCGCTGGTGTCCCGCTTTACCAATGTTAAAATCTGGTCACCTTGCAAGGCCGAGTGTGAATGTATCAGACAAGCAGGAGTCGAAGCCGTCAGGCAAAGGGAGCCGTCAGAGTAAATGCCTGGTGCCTAGGTTGTGGAGTAGATTCTGGCTCATAGAGGCTCCACAGGGCAGAGGGGCACTGCCCCTGAGGCTTTCCAAGGCTGAAGCAGCCTGCGCATTGCAGAGGCTGATGGTTTCTAGCCTCGGAGCTTTTTGCTAGCCCCTGAGTTCTTGCATGGGTACTGGAGCCTGGTTCTTGCGTGGGTACTGGAGCCTGGTTCTTGCGTGGGTACTGGAGCCTGGTTCTTGCGTGGGTACTGGAGCCTGGTAAGATTAGGGCATGCTATGTCCGATGATGCCAGGGGAGAAGGAAATGACAGGAGAGAGGAAGACCTCGAAGCACTCGGTGGTGTCCCGTCTCTCGGGGCAGGACAAGTCCTGAGACATCAGGCGGGTGCACAGTAAGCCGTGTGTTTCAGACAGTAGAGCCTGTTTCTGCCGTCCGTCTGATTTGCTAAGTGCTGAAGCTCCTGTTGACAACGTTAGTGAATGGTGGGCTGGCGAAATATTCCCCATCCGAGGACAGAGCGTGGCCTACAGCGGACCCACGCACGGTTTTCCGCGAAATGGCAATTTCTGCCCGGCTTGGAAGGGAGCCTGCGGAACCTGCATCTCTCCACTATCCTCTCCTTCCGGGAAATTGTCTGTCATGGAGTGAGCTGGCAGGTCCACTATTCTAGTGCTTGAAAGCCCTCCTCGCACCCACCCACCACAGGCGGTTCACGGTTTTCATCAGAGGATTACTTAGAATAACAAGTTAATGGCTATCCTTGGATTAGGCCAGGCTTGCTGGTAGAGGCAGGCCTGCCACGAGCTCACTTCACTCTGGTCTGGTGGGGGTAGGTGGGGAAAACATGTGGCAAATTCCACTCCAGGAAAAAAAAAAAAAGAAACTCATTCTTCCAGCGGAGGCAGGCAGCCTGCCTGTGGAAACGACGCTTCATTGAGAAATACAGAGGCAGCTGTTAGCATCTTTTGAACTTGGCCAGACATCTGCGAGACAAACCTACCTGAGAGTGGGGGTGGGGTGGTCTTGGAGCTGTGCGGTTCGTGGGCCCCTAGGGGGAATGGTGGAGTGTATAGATGTGACTATATTTTTGGGAGTGGAGAGTGGGGCTGGGGTTCGGGAAGTGTTGGTGCCGGGTGGGGGCAGAGGGAGGACAGCAGAGGGCCCTCTGCTGGCCCTGCTCAGTCAACACCAGCGACCACCAACAGGCCTGAGCTTCTTGCCAGATCTCTCCCCCCACCCCCTGCCTTAACGCAAGCTCATCTGATTCTCTTCCAACGACTTTGAAGGTGTCCATGTTCAGACACTCACTCATTCCATAAACACGGAGTGCTCCGTGCTCACCAGGGGGCTCCTCAGGGGGCTCCTCGGATGGCCAGATGACACAAAGACTTTTGACCAAAGGCAAATTCTGCACTTCTTTCAATTCAGAAAGAAATGAGAGAAACACTGCGGCGGGGAGGCCCTCTCACTGACTTGCCTTGGGTCTGGGCGCCTCAAAGAGCCTGCATCACTGGTGGTCAGGATGCTGGGGACACTAGACCTAGATGCCAAAGGACAGGCAGGATGTGAGAGGACAGAGAGATCAGGAGGGAAAAATAACAACAGCCTCTATCCCAAGTTCAGTCTCTGAGTGGTGCAAATTGTTAACATACTTGGCAGCTAACTAACGGAGAGACGGATGGTTTAGACTACCCATAGGCAAGGCAGAAGAGAGGTCTGGTAGTCTAGTTCCAGAAATGCACAGCCGTTGAAGAGCACGGTGCTGCCTGCAGGTAACCTCTGACATGCCGGGTCTCTATGAGGCACCATGGGCTCTACAGCCGTCAGGCGCTTGACTACCAAGCCTGGTTCTAACACTGCTTCTGATCTTTAAACCAACCCAGGAGATTCCTGCCCGGGGTGGGAGGTGGGAAAAGATGTCAGATTCCTCCTCACTCTCAGAGACCACAGTTTCCAGTGTCTTCAATGGCCAGGTGCTTTGCAAGCTAAGGAAAGGGAGGCTCGGAGAGGGTGAGCAAATTTTCTGAGTTGCAGCTAATGATTGAGTTGAGATGCAAACACTTTTGGTCTCTAACTAGTGTACAGGCAGAGGCTTCAGCCTTGAACTACTGCTTAGGGACCCATCATGGGAGCTGCGGCTGGGCGCCGTCCAGGTGCAGTGGGAGTCTGACCTGGAAGGCCCCGCGAAGGAGTTCCGCTAGAGGTGCTGGGGTCGGAGAGGGGGATTTCCAGACCTCACTGGACTGAAGTGCCTGAGCCGGCCCCCTGAGGCTTGTCCTTCCTCTCTGGCCCTGCTGAAGATGCTGGCTCTGATACTGGAAGTTCCTGAGAGATAAGTCAGGAATTGTCTGCTGAACGACGTACACAGGAAGAGAAAAAACACAGGTAGAGGTGGAAGTGGTATAAACAGATGACTCAAAGCTCTCCCTGGTCTCCTAGAGGAGGCGAGATCGATCTGGCCGCCTGGTAGGAAACTCTAGTCTTCAAGGGCCTCGGCTGGGGCCCTTGACAAGAGTCCCAGAGATGTGCTCTGGGGCTGGAGAGTCGTTCCTAGGTTTCCCCACCACCGCCCCACCTCCTGCCTCAGCCCAAAGGCCAGCAACCTCCTTTTCAATGAAGGCAACTGCTTACCAAGGTCGCCCACTGAGGGGAGGTTTGAAGCCAGAGAGACGCGCGTGACCGCACAGCAGCAGTTGCGTAGAGGCTGTGTGACCACAGACGGGTCTCTTGAGGGCGCTGTGACTACATGTCCACGCTGCTGACATACAGAGGGACTGCTGGCCGAAAGGATATGAATGGTAAAATCTTGTATCCCAGGAGCGTGCGTTCATTCAATATTTTTGTGTTGAATTACTACCACTCTGCGCAGGCACTGTGCTAGGTGATGGAGGTTTTGCCAGAAAGGTGAGATAATGGATTTCCTTGGTGCATAACCAAATGTCGTTGACCTTCCCTGGCACAGAACAGATGTTTAATGGAAGCCAAGGATGGAGACCCTCCTGGCCACGAGGAGTCCGGGCCCCATGGGGGAAGCTGAGATGCATCCGTAAGGCGATGGGGAGCCATCGAAGCCTTTGAAGCCAGTGAGTGCGTGTCGAGAAATAAATAATGAACGTAGCAACGTTATTATTAATTCTAAGGAGCCAGTGTGAAAAAGCAGATCTGTAAACGCCCCCTGTAAACTTATTTATACTAACAGAAACTCTCTTGCAATCTCTGTTGTGCTGGATTCAGGGAGCATTTGGGACTGGTTTTCTCTGCAGGTCCGTGAATGGGCATGGCAAGGGCTGTGCCAGGCACTTGCCACCCATCCTATGGAAGGCCCTGGAAGACGTGGTCAGGGACCACCACCAGCTAGTCACATCTGGTCCCTGGGGAAGCAGCCTAAGCCCAACAGTCATGGGTTCAGATCCTTGCCCTGCTGTTTCCTGATACATGCCCTGGGATCAATCCTGGCACAGCTCTGTCCTGCATTGCCCTCCTGTGTCAAACGGGGACAGCAGTGCCCACCTCACCAAGAGTGGATGAGATAGTGTCTACAGCGCTGGGAACAGAGCAGGGGTTGTTAAGTGTTACCTAACATCCATCCTCATACCAAAGTGACATCTGGAGGCAGGAGGAAAAGGCCATACACACAACATCTACAAAAATTCCTTTAGGAAAAAAAAGAGAGAGAGAGAGAGAAGAGACAGGAGCATTGAAGAGGAAGAAAGGAATTAGTGCTGTCAACAGCAGGTCAGTTTGTCTTAAAACCTTTCAAATTGTGGAAAAGACTAAGAAATGTATTTCCTGGGGCAGGAGCAGGGGGCCAGGGGGGTGGGGTGGGGACCCTTTGCAGCCCCCATGATTGCCTGCCCAGGCTGCACAGGGGAGGGGAAGGGGGAGGGGGGCTGCTCAGTGGAGTGGAGCATTCCAGAGGGAGGGGCGCCTGTGATTCAGAAGCCCTGACAAAGAGGTGAGCCAGTGGCCACAACTTGGCAGAGAGCAGGCAGGGTGAGCCTGGAGGGAGCAGCGGGTCAGGGAGCGTGCGCAGAAAGAAAAGAGAGCTACAGGCTGCCCTGCTGGTGAGCCTGGGATGATTATGCTCAGCGAAAGCAGCCAGACACCCAGGACCTGGGGGGTGTGTGACTCCATTGATGTGAAGTGTCTGGAATTGGCACCTCCCCAGAGTCAGAGAGTAAGTGAAAGTTAAGGAGTGCCTGGTGGTATAGTAGGTAGGTTATCGGCCGGGCTGCTAACCACAAAGTCAGCAGCTCAAACCTACCAGCCGCTGTCAGGCAGGAAGATGAGGCTGTCTGCTCCCATAAAGATTTGCAGCTGAAGAAACCCCAGGTCAGAGTGCTACTCTGTCATGTGGGCTTGCTGTGAGTTCGAATCAACCCCATGGCTGTGGGTAGGGTGAAAGGGTTTGGGCGACTGGAGAGTAATGGTTAATGGTACCAGGGTTTCTTTTGGAGGTGACAAAAATGTTCTCAAAGCGAACTTTGGTGCCGGTCGAACAACTCCAAATATACTAAAGCAAATAAACAAACAAGCCAAACCCTTGCATTGCACACCTTAACTAAGTTCTGTAATTATGTGGTACATGAATTACATCTCCGTAAAGCAATTCTTGAAATAAAATAAAAAAGGGAAGGACAAGAGCAGAGAGAAAGACAGGCACACGCCTCTTTCTGTGTGTGTCTTAGCCAGGCAGTCTCTCTGTTCCGCTTGCTCACTGTCCACAGCAGGTGACTCGGGCCCAGTGAGACCGGCCAGTGTTCTTTGCACTGTCCCTGTGAGGAAGGCCAGGGCCAGGTGAGCAGATGTGCAGGGCTGCTGGATGTGCTTGGGAGGTAGGAAAGCTTCGGAGCCCCACCCCACGCACGGGACCCTGGAGAGGCCGGGAGCTGTGTTCGTGGGGAGTGCAGTGCACAGGAAAGGCTCCAGGTAAAAACAGGTGCATGTGCGGTAAAGTGGGCAGCCCCACGAGGCTAAGGAACCTCTGATTGCTCCCACCCTTTTCTTCCCTAAAAGATGGTCCCCTCTTTGAGGCTGGGGAACAGAGCACCTGCTCATGGGATTTGGTTGGCTCTGCCCCGAGGCCCATTCCTTATTGGGCCACCAATTGCCTGCAGTGTTAGGCAAGGCCTTTGTTGGCTGGGGGCTCAGTTTCATCACGAGAGTCCAAATCCTCCCCGCCTTCTCTGCAACCTCGCGGTGAGGACTTGGCTGCTCCTGGCTTGCCCCCCAGCTTCAGAGTCACATTTCCTAGCCCTGTGAAGGCTGCCCCCTCCCCCCCCCCCCCAAAGCACAGGTCCCTGTGATGGAAGCCCAGGGCTCCAGAGAGAGAGGGGACAGCACCTCCCAGGACACCAACAGGGTGTGCAACCTCCCTTGAGGGGGAACAGCCCCCCTCCCCCGCTCACCTTGGTCACCAGGAAGAGGTTTAGGAGGGACAGGGAAGGGAATCACATTTATGTAAATGTTTATCATCCTCTGCCTTCGAGTCGATTCCAGCTTAGAGCAACCGTGTGTGACAGGGCAGAAGTGTTCCCTTGAGGGAGTGAATCTTTATGGATGCCGACGCTTCATCTGTTTCCTGTGGCTGGTGGCTTTGAACTGCTGACCCTCGGGTTCACAGCCAATGCTTAACTCACCTCACCACGACACCTCCACACTCCCTGTACACAGTATTAATGCCCACTTGAAAAAAAACAACCAACCAACTAGAACGTTGAGTCTCAGAGGGGTAAGTGAGTTGCCCAAGGCGTTCAGCCAGGACGGAGAGATCACTGGAAGAACACCCACGTTTGCATGAAGCCCGCGTCCCCTCCTCTTCCCACAGCTGGCCAGAGCCGGGGGTGTTGGAGGCAGGATTTGTCCACAGTCTGATTTTGTTCAGTGCTGGCTGTGGGCCAGGCCTCTGAGTTTACTGAAATGTCCTGAGAGTTATTGGGGGAAATGGAGCTTTGAACTTGCCTAATATAACACGGGCTGGTTCTCAGGATCATAAACATGTTTCTGAACCTAATTAAAGAGTCTTGTGAAAAGAGCGAGAGCAAGACTGAGACATGACGGTCCGTCTGCGAACTCCCCGTGGGCCAGAACGGGAGCTTGGCTTTTCCCAGACTCAGGGAGAAGTAGCCTCTCTCCGGGGGCTGTGAGTTAAGGGGCTTTAGAAAGAAGAAAAAGTTCTTTTACGGTCCTGGCTGGGACCTGGGCCTTACTGGATAGGGAATGTAGGAGGCGTAATTGGGGCTTGTAAAACATTTCCAGACAAAATCGCTTAATGTGTTTTGGAGAGTAAAAGGCAATAGTCCACATAATCCATAAATTTGGGCTTTTTCTACAGAGTCAGAGAGCCGGATCCTGTAGGGGAGGTGGGGGTGGGGGGTCGGAAGCAAGGGCAGACCGTGTTCAATGTACCAGGGAGGTCACAGGTGGGCTTCGTGCTGGGTGCAGGTCGCTGGAACGGGGAGACCTTTGGGTTTCAATTGGGCAGGTTCATGTCGGTTGACCGCCTGGAGAGAATTAGCCTGTCCTCCTCAATCACATATGTGCATCACCTGAGGATCTATAAGGATCACTTGGGAATCTTGTTACAATGGAGATTCTGATTCAGTGTACGTGCGGTTGGAAATGCAAGGGGTCCGGCCCAACATGACGAGTTTGACTCCTTCAACATTTCCCACCCGCTGTGTGATCTTAGGCAGGCCATCTGTCTCCCTGCGCCTCGGTTTCCACCTGCAGAAAATAAGGATGAAGTAGTAACCACGACAGGAAGAGTTTGATGAGCTACAATGTGTGTAAAGTGCTTAGTGCAGTGCATGTTGTGTTAGGGGCTATGGTGTCCCTTTGAGCTTAGCCCCCACACGCACCACAGAAGAAATACCACCCTGTCCTCACAACTGTTCTTATGTTTGAACCCATTGTTGCAGCTACTGTATCAATCCATCTCCCTGAGGGTCTTCCTCATTTTCACTGCCTCTCGACCAAGTGTCATGTTCTTCTTCAGAAGCAGGTCTCTCCTTATAACCTGTCCAAGGGATGCCAGATGAAGTCGTGCCATCCTGGCCTCCCAGGAGCATTCTGGCTGTACTTCTTCCAAGACCTATCTATTGGTTCTTTTGGCAGCCCGTAGGACTTCCAATCTTCTTTGCCCACCCCCTAATTCAAATGCACCAATTTTTCTTCAGTCTACCTTATTCAATGTCCAACTTTCACATGCATATTGAAAATGTTATGGCTGAGACTGGGCACACCTTAGCCTGCAACGTAACCTCCTTGCTTCCCGATGCTTTGAAGAGGTCTTGTGCGGTAGGTTCAGAAACATGTGTCCTAAAATCTATCCACTACCGCCCCCCTGAGAATTGATTGTAGATGCAAACAAGACAAAATCCCCGACATCATTCTCTTCCCTGCTTATCATGACACTGTCTACGGGTTCGGTTGTGCGGATTTTTGTTTTCTTTACATTAAGTTGTAAATTTAATACCAAAGACAAATCCTTGATTTTCATCAGCATGTGCTTTCTCCTCACTTTCGGCAAGGAAGGTTTTGTGTCATCTGCAGGTTGTGGGTTGCTAATAAACCTTCCTTCCATCCTTCCATCCACTCTTCTTCATCTAAGATGGCTTCTCTGGTGATTTGCTCAGTGTACAGATTCAATACGTGATGTTAAACCATGAGACATTCCCTTGTTCTGTTCATACAAACTGTCTCTTGATCCAAAAAGTGCCCTGTGAGCCCAATGAAGAATTCTGGAATTCTCAAGGCTGTCTGTAGTTTTTAGGATCCACATAGTTGATGCCTCGGCATAGTCTGTAAAACACACATCAACATCTTTCCGGTATTCTCTGCTTTGAACCAAGATCCATCTGACATCAGCAATGCCACGCCGAGTTCCATGTTCTCTCCTGGGTCCGGCTTGAATCTCTGGCACTCTCAATTTACTGCTGCAATCAGTGTTGGATGATCTTTGGTAAAAGTGTACTGGCAAGCCACATCAATGATACTGCTTAATAATTTGAGTATTCTGTTGGGTCACCTTTCTTTGGAATGGATACACGTTTGGGACTCCCTCTCTCTCTCTCTTTTTTTTTTAACTCTTCCCATCCAAATTGCCTTCCAATTTGGAAGGCAAGTAGTTGTCTTCCAAATTTCCTGGCACAGACGAGTGAGTGCTTCTAGTGCTTCATCAGCTTGTTGAAACATCTCAGTTGGTGTTCCATCCACTCCTGGAGCCTTGTTTTGGGCTAATGCTTTCAGTGCAGCTTTGCCATCTTCCTTCAGCAGTTGGTTCTTGATCATGTGCTACTAATTGAATTGGTTGACTGTGTGCTACTTCTTTTTGGTAGAGTGACTGTATGTATACTTTCCATCTTCTTTGAATGCTCTCTGCATCATTCAATGTTTTGCCCATAGAATATTTTGCAACCCAAGGCTTGAATTTTTTCTTGAGTCCTTTCAGTTTAAGATTTACTGAGTGTGTTGTTCCTTTCTGCTTCTCTAACTCTGTTAATTTTATTATATCGTTTTACTTTGTCTTCTTGAGCTGCCCTTTGAACATTTCTGTTCAACTCTTTGACCTCATAATTTCTTCCCCACTTTATTTAGCTACTGCATGATTCAGAGCCAATTTCAGAGTTTCTTCTGGCATCCACTCTGGTCTTTTCGTTCTTTTCTGTTTTTAAAAAAAATCATTTTATTGGGGGCTCATACAAATCTTATCATAATCCATACATACATTACATACATCAATTGTATAGAGCACATTTGTACATTCGTTACCCTCATTATTCTCAAAACATTTGCTCTCCACATAAGCCTGCTTTCCTGTCTTTTTAACGACATTTTGCTTTCTTTATGAATGATATTCTTGATGTCCTCCCAGAGCTCATGAGGTCTTCTGTCATTAGTGTTTAATGCATCAAATCTCTCCTTGAGATGTTCTAGAAAGTCAGGGGAGATAGACTCAAGGTCATACTTGGCTCTCATGGACTTGTCTTAATTTTCTTCAGCTTTAACCTAAACTTACACAAGAACAATTGATGGTGTGTTCTGCAGTCAGCCCCTTGCCTGGTTTTGGCTGCTGATATTGAATTTCTTCATCACCATTTCCCACAGATATAGTCAATTTGACTTCTGTGTACTAAAGCTGGAGAAGCTCACGTGCATATTCATAGTTTGTGTTATTGAAAAAAGGTGTTTGCTATCAAGAGGTTATTGGTCTCGCAGAATTCAATCACGGGATCTCCAGTTTTGTTTCTTTCACCAAGACCGCATTTTCCAATTGCTGTTGGACCAAAGAGTAAGGATCCTCTTTGTTTCCAGTTGTTGCATTCCTACCACCAATAATTATCACTGCATCTTGATTGCATGTTTGGTCAATTTCAGATTGAAGATGTTGGTAGAATTCTTCAATTTCTCCATCGTTAGCTTTTGTGGTTGGTGCATAAGCTTGAATAAGCTTGAATAATCATTGAATTGATTGGATTTTCTTGTATGTGGATATAGTCCTATCACAGAGAGACTTGCACTTTAAGATGGATATGAAAGGTTCTTTTTGGTGAGTAATGCAACACCATTCCTCTTGGTTGTGTCATTCCCAGCAGAGTAAATTTCGCGATTTTCTGATTCAGAATGGCCCACAGCACTCCATTTCATTTTGATCTTTATGCATTCTATTTCATTTTTGGACAATTTCCAATTTTCCTAGGTTCATCCTTTGTACATTTTTAACTAACGTTTGTAGCTTTTTCTTCTAATTTCGAGTTGGGACCCATCAGCAAGAGAAGGTCCCAAAGGTTTAGCTCCCTCAGGTTGTCCTCCACCCATGTCTTTATGGCTGACTCTACTTTGAGAAGGCAGCTCCTCCTCAGTCCTGTTTTGAGAGCCTTCCAGCCTGGTGGGGGTGGGGGTTATCTTCTGGTACCCCTCTGACAATATCCTGCTTCCTATTGGTGAGGGTTTTGGTATCTGACAGTGTTTCCCTGCTATGTGTAAGGTTTTCAGAAGTGGGCAATCTATTCCTCTTCATAATCTGTTCTTAGTCTGGAAGTTCTGCAGAGATCTGCTCACTTTGGGTGACCCCGATAATATTTGAAATACCAGTGACATAATTTCCAGCATCACACCAACCCACAAACCATCACTTCTCTGTCCGGCTGTCATGATACCACTGCACTACCAGGGCTCCTTAAGAAAAAGGAGGGAAGAGGATGTCAAAAAGAAACAAAATTCACTGCCATCAAGTCGGTTCTGATTCCTGGTGACCCAAGAGCAGCCCGATTGCTACCCGATAGGACAGAGTACAACCGCCCTGTGGGATTGATTTCAGGGCCGTAGATCTGTAAGGCAGTAGAAAGCCTTATCTTTCCACCGAGGGGTGTCCGATGGTGTCTAACTGTGGACCTTGCAGTGAGCAGTGCAACGTGTGGCCCACTACATCCTCAGGGCTTCTCCAAGGAGGATATTAGGAAGGAGAAAATGAAATACTGTTCTTATCATGTAGCCAATCTCGTGAGATTATTTGTCATCAGTGTAGAGCACACAAAGAAACCCCACCTTTATTTTCTACACGGTAGTCTTTGAATTCAATAATTTGAACATGAAAGGTATTAAATCTGATTCCATAGGGTTTATGGTTATGAATAAAATTCACTCTATAAATATTTTTTTATTCATCATGAAATTTACAGTGAACGACATAAATATTTATCACTACTCCCTTCCTGTCAAATGTGAATATTTGGTTTCATGTCAACGGAGGCAATTTGGCTGGGATTGGAGGGCTCACTCACGTGGAGGGAAGGAGGTGCTGAGGCGGGCTGGGACGCTGAGAACAACCGTCTGAAGAGTCTGCCATTGTCCATGGCCGGTTCGGCTGGTCGAGCCATCACAGAGAACGTCCGAGAACAGCTTCTATCAGAGTTACGTGACAGGAAGAGGATGTGGGCTGGGATGTCTTCCTGTCAGCATCTTTGGAACATGCTATTTGCAGCAACATCCTTGCAGGGTTAGCTTATTGCTTGAAGCCAGGTTGATGGGTAGTTACATGAATTCCCAGAGTAACCGTGGTGCTCACGACTCCTGAATAGCTATACAGTTGGAGAATGAAGTCGACTTGACCCAAGGTTCATTTCAGAGGAATAATAAAATGACTGACTGTCATCATGAACCACCAAAAGGTTTGTTCCAGCCAGACTGAGTCACATTTTTCTCAATTTTGCTAATGTCTTATGTGACCTTCCGACATTTCTCCTTAGGTGAGGCTGAAGCCCTCCACCGAAATGTTCCCCACTTCCTACTGTTGCTTCCCGTCGCTTTGTTTTCTTCATTCTGCTACCACTCAGTCTCTTGTCTCTCTGCTAAACACATGTCCCCCGGCACTTCTGCCTTCCTTAGGATGCAGCCACGCCCGGTGACAGAGGGGCAGCATGGCAGTCAAGACGATGCAGTCTGCAGCTGGACTGCTTGCATTCAGTCCTGACTCTTACTGCGTCTTCGCAGGTGAGCTCCTTGGTGGTTACTGCGCTCCCCTGCACTTCAGTTTTCTTGTTGATAAGATGGGGTTAATAATCAGTGTCCCAGACGGTTGTCATGGGGATTAATTGAGTTGATACATTCAGACCAGCCCTGGCATTAACGTTCATGATCATTTCAGTTCATCTTCATCGTCTCTTTTGGACACTAACTGGCGTGGAATCTATGCATCTCTTTCTCTCTTGGAGACCAGGATACATTCCCTGATGCTTTTCTTCTTTAAGATAAATACAGATTTTAAAAAGTCAGCATCTTTTCCATTGATTTAGTGAAATTCTTTCTGAGACAATTGCACGAGCATGATCACATTCAATCTTGATAACAAACTGTCTGTGATCGGCAGAATTCAAAGGTGCCCCCCACCCCCAGTCTCCAATCCCTGACGAAGACATTCCGCATTAGCCCTGGAACTAGGAATATGATGGTTTTACCTCTGTAATGAGGCTCCATTGTCATGAACACAGTTGAACTGAAGAAAGGGAGATTATCTGGGGGAAGCTCGAACCCTTTAACTCTGGGTCTTGAGGTGGGAAACAGGACAATTCAGAGATGTGAAATGTGAGAGGGCTTTGGCAGGAAGGAAACTAGCTATTGCTGACTTGGAAGATGGATGGGAGCACATGGCAAAGACTGCAGGTGCTCCGTAGATGTGGAGGCTCACTTCCGGCTGACAGCGGCAAGGAAATGGGGACCTCTGTCCTACAGCCACAATGTGCAAATGCTGTTACAGCTAGGGGGCCTTAGCGGTGGTTCCTGAGCTCCGGACGGGAATGCAGCTGGCTGATACCTTGGTTTCAGCATTGTGGAAACCTGAGCATAAAATTCAGCCACACTGTTCCTGGTCTTGTGATTGAACTACCTGTAGGTGTTGAATGGTGCGGTAGTTACATAATCTGTTGTCAATTTGAGACTTACAAATGAATGGGGGTGGAGTCTAGTCTGTCAATCAGGTTGCAGCTTGATGACCTCTTTTGGAGGCGCTAAAGAGATAGAAAGCTCACTGGAGGCAGGACACATGCACACTCCCTGCAAGACATCCTTGTTGAGATGACACATGGAGCTACGCTAGAGCCCACTAGCCGAAGGAACCATATGGAGACCCCTGCCAGTGCTGAGATGCTTCCACTGCCACTGGATCCACAAGACCTTCCATCTACTGGCCTGTGATCTTCCTGCATTTGGTATCATTGTAAGTGTTTTATGAGTCTGAAGAGGAATTTATAAATTGGTATTGGACATATGGGTTAATATCGGACTTATGGACTTGATCTGGACTGGGCTGGGATGTTTTCTGAATATTCAACTGCTCTTGTTTATAAAGCTCTTTCTTATACACATATGAGTGTCTATGAATTTGTTTTTCTAGTTAACCCAGACTAACACAAATGGGTGTCATTTTAAGATGCTAATTTGCGGCAGTTTGTTACACAGCAGCAGATAACTGATAAGTTATCCTCAGAGGTAGGTCACATTATTATGCAGAGAGGAACATGTGCAACTGAATAGGCCGATGTGTAGCTTGTTCTGATTCATGTCCAGCAGATTCCCTACGCTCTCACAGCTGTTTGCTTCTGCAGAATTTAGCACAACATTGGACGGAGATTAGTGCCGAATAAATCCGCGTTGATGAATTGAAACGTCATGAGTGAAGTTTTACTGTATTCAGAGGATTTAGTTTTGAGGGGGAAATGATCTCTTCTGTAAGGTCTTTGAATCTGTTTAAAGAGGCCGGAATTGGTGACTATTTTCATTCTTGATTAAAATGATTGAGGATCCTTCTGAAATAAGAGACCAGGAAGCTTTCCAAAGAGAAGTCTTTTCGAGATGAATTAGAGCTGAGAGATGTAAGGTGGCCATTCCCTCACCGGGTGCAGTTTGGAACCAAGTTGCCTGGGCTTGGGCCTTGGGCCTGCAACACATCAGGCAAGTGACGGCAGATCAGTCCCGTAGCTTTACAGCCCCGCTCTTGAGCTACACATATGATCACAGACTGCCTCCTGACACCGTTTTATTGGCACGTAATTCACATGTCATACAAGTCAATAATTCGACCACATCATGACGAGTTGTCCAATCATCAGCACAGTCGGTTCAAGGATGTTTTGTGCATTCTTCCACTCATCGTTACAACAGTATATTTTGTATTTTTTTTGGTAAAGAGTTATAGTCTCAGAACCTCACAGAGGCAGTTCTATCCTATCTTATAGGGTCGCTATGGGTCAGAATCGAGTTGAAGGCAGTGAGTTTGGGTTGGGTTTGTGTGTGTGTGTGTGTGTGTGCGCGCGTGTGTGCATTTCTTAGATGGTTAAGCACCATTCCAAGTACTTTGCACACATTAGGTCACAAGCCACTGCTGCGGTCACTCCTGGTGAGCCCAGTGAATTGGTGGAATAACTCCACTGTCTTTCGACTACATCTTCCCATGGACTCTGGAAGCCCCCGTGTTTAGTAACGGTAGTTGGGTTTTGTTTTCTTTTGTAGGCATTAGCTTCTGGATAATGACGGGAACTGGCTAAGGTTATATAAGGTGTTGGCCTTGAAATCAGAGGATGGCCATGAAGCAGGGGAGAGCAAGACCACACTGAGACCAACTAGTCATGTCTGACTCTCTGTCTCCAACCTTGTAGGTGACTGTGGTAGCTACATATTCTGCTGTAAGTTTGAGACTTAAGAGTGGAGGGGTGGAATTTAGCCTGCCAATCAGGTCGCAGCTTGATGACTTCATGTGGAGACACTAAGGAGATAAACAGCTCACTGGAGGTGGGACACATATTCTCTGTGAGACATTGCTGTTGAGAAGACACATGGAGCTACACTAGAGCCCTGGAGCTGAAGGAGCCACGTGGAGACCCCTGCCAGTGCTGAGATGCCTCTACCACCACTGGATCCATGTGACATTCCACCCCTGGGCTGTGATCTTCCCGCACTTGGCGTCATTGCATGTGTTTCATGAGTCTGAAGAGGACTTTATAGATTGATATCATACCTACAGGCTAATTTTGGACTTATGGACTTGATCTGGTTTAGGCTAGGATGTTTTCTCAATGTCCAACTGCTCTTGTATATAAAACTTTTTCTTATACACGTAGAAGAGTTTCCCTGGGTTCGCTTCTCTAGTCCACCCTGACTAACACGTCCACCCTGACTAACACAGTGACCTGCAGGACAAGTTGATGTCCTCCACCACAGAGTCCTACAAACCACACTGAAGAAGACACAGCGGAAACAGGAATTTCTCTGAGCTCAGTTGCCATTCATGCCAACAAGTCGACCAGGCAGACCAGTGACAACATTTGTGAGCTTCAGCATCATCTGGTTACCACAGATTAGCTCTGTTTTCACAGCCACCTTCCAAATTTCAGGCAAAGTTCTCGTGTAGCTGCCTCTAAGGGGTTTGCATTGAGGAAAGGCAATTCTAGGAAATGCAGTTCCAATTTGGCTAAATTCCCACAGTACCAGGTCACCACCTTGCCTTTAGGTAGATCCTGAAAGATAAAGGTACCCAGAAGAATGCTTAGACCAGTTCTTTTTCCTTTTCCCCTAGAGCCCGATAAATATTAGCCTCTCTTTCCTGCTGTTTTGATGAAGGAGCAATGGCTGCATCTTGTCCATCTGCAAGTGAGACATGAGTAAGGTTCTAAAGACCAAGGCAGGGCCTTGGGACCAATGGGATGGAGGCAGACAGTCCTGATTCCGCATAACCCCTCAAATAAACTCTCTGTCTCCAACCTTTCAGGTGACTGTGGTAGTAAAACACCTTGAAACAAGGGTTTTAGTCACACCTTTCTTTCCCCCCACAAAAACGCTGCCATCCCTTAGAAGCAAGAATGGTGAGACTTGACCTTGCTTACTTTGGACGTGGCATCAGGCAAGATCCAGCTTGATAAAATGCATCATGTGTGGTGCCACCATGCGAGCCAAGGGCACATTTACTGAAGTGGATTGACACAAAGCCACACCACGGACTGAAACGCAACCCCAAGCATGGCCACGTGGCAGGGACCAGACCGCGTCCAATCCTGTGGCAGAGATCTGCTGACTGTCCAAAGCTCACTTGATGTGGCAATCAAGGACACACGGCAATAACGGACCCCACGGACATCAGTCTCCACAGCCCGGGGACCAGAACGAGATGGTGCCCACCTACCACAACCAACTGCTCTGACAGGACTCCCAGTACAAAGTCCCCAGTTGAGTGGAAGAAGAAAAATGTGAAACAAACTCAAAACCACATGGAAGAAATCAGAGACTAGAATTGAACCCCAAGCCTAGAACTGAACTCACCCCCATGGCTCAATTTTCAGCCAACAATAAACAGGTTTATATTTGAACAATGAACAGCTGAGGTCCCCCTACCTTAGAGAAGAATCATCTGTCAGAGATCAGAGATTGGAGATGGAGAGGGCAGCCTTAGCCCTCGGGCAAAGTTCAGAAGGGTTTGGAAGAAGAGGAGGTTGGACCACAGGAAACCCAGGCAGGTGGTGGGCTAAGTGCTGTTCCCTTGAGGAGATTGTGATGAATGAGATGCAACAGGATGCATCTGAGTGGCTTCGTGTAAAACGGATGATCTGCTCTGTAGACTTTCATTCAATTCACAGTAAAGAGAAAAAAAAAGATTTGGGGGGGAAAAAAGTAAAAAGGAAAAGTTACCTTGATATCCCTCTGCTTTTATGGAAGACCTACATTAATCTCTGTTGTTGTTAACAAAGAGAAAACCAATAAGGATTTTTGCTTTTATGAGAAACAAAGATGGCAACCAGTGCTCAGCCTGTGTTGTGCAGGGAGCTAGCTGTTGGAGAGCCGGCTTGGACTCGCACTTGGTGGTAGACCTGCAAGCGGTGGCCCAAGCCCCCTTCTTAACTTCAGGCTGCCCAAGCTTTGGACGTTGTCTGTGAACACTTTATGTTAGTGCTCTTTGAGGCTTGCCTTGTACTTGGTAAGTTTTTTTTTCTTTGGTCTGGGAATGCTCCCCCCAATTTCCCATAATAAATAACAACTTCTTCACTTTATGGCCATTCCGCCTTAGGAAAGGTTTCATAGGAAGGCTCTCTTTCGGGTGGGTGGGTGGGTGGGTCTGGGACCTGAATACTTAGGCTCACCATGAGTGGAGGCAGGCTGGAAGACCACCAGCAGCCAACTTGCAGAAGTTCTGTAACTGCCTCTGTCAGGTAAGGGCGCTGGCAGAATGGTGAGATTTGAAGACTCCAAGATGCTGGTTTGAGATAGGGCAGTCCTCCCTGAGCTGGGATATTATGGATGAACCACACTAAGGTCCCTAGAAGAAAGCCTGAGTTATTGATACATAAAAACAAACAGGAAGGATAGAGGAGGTATGATGAGCATCCACGTTCGATCCAGAGACAAGTGGTTTCAGCGCAGATGGGAGGTAAGGGCAAGCAGAGCGGGAGGGGCAGCTGTTGACTTATCACCTGGGCTCACCTTTAGGAGTTGGAGGGGTGGGGGGAGTGTGCCAGTCGGTAAGGTTGAGATCAAAGCCTGGGTCCAGGGTGGTGGTGGGTGGGGAGGCATACAATAAGTCTGGGCTCCTTCTTAGAGGATTGGAGAGAGGACCAAGCCGAGCTTAGGAAAGTATCATTTCTTGGCTATTTCACCAGATGGAGTCCAGGAACATCCTGGGAACTTTTCTGTCTCCAGTGACTGGTAGTTTTTCATGACTCTCCAAGATAAATGCATAGACCCTGTTTTAAAGGTTTGCCTTCTATTGTTTAATCTTTCTTCTCACTCTTCAAGGTGGGAACTATTGGTATTAGGGGAAGTTACAGGGCTTTGGAGCCGTTAACTGACTTGCCTGAGGCTGCTCAGCTAGCAAGTGACCAAGATGAAATTTGAATGCAGATCTGTCCAAATTCAAGGTCCCTGTTCTTTTTAGCAAGGAAGCCCTGGAGGTTCAGGGGATTAGCCCATTGACCTGCTAAATACAAGTTCAGTAGTTCAAAACCACGTGCGAGTCCTCAGGAGAAAGATGAGGCTTTCTATTCCTGTAAAGAGTTACAGTCTTACAAACCCACAGAAGCATTTCTGCTTTCTTCTGCAGGGTTGCTATGGGTCAGAAATGACTTGATGGCAGTGAATGAACTCTTTTCATTATAAGAAGGGCTCTGGAATTAGTTTTGGATTTCGGCACCCTTTTGACCTATCTAGCTCTGGGAGTCTGTGAGATCCTCGGGAGTATGAGGCTAGGCCTTTAAAGGAAAAAAAATCCTGTTCAAATATTCAAATAGGTTTCTTAAGATCTTCAAAAAGGAGACTGAGTTGTTTCTTTCAAAATGAAAAGATCCTTTAAAGGCTGTATTCATTATCGTTTTTTTTTTCTTCTTGAAGCTTTTCAATTTTAAATTCAAAGCAAATTTTTAACAATAAACTCTGACTTTCGAGAAATCAATTGCAATTGCCTTTTTGTTGCTCTAATGAGCCACTTTGCTGCTATTGGTTTTTGTTTTTTTTTTTAAGAACATTCTGACCCTGCTTTTAAGAAGAAGAAGAAAAAAAAAACACTCTGATCCTCAACAGGTACTTTTGGTCAAAACCACAATGAACTAGGAAGGAAGGGTGTGAGTAACAGGGCTCCCTGCTGCATGTGCATGGGCCATCTGTCCCCATGCTGGGACCCGGCTTTGGGAGGCAAGCAGGGACACCTGAAACAGACACCCAGCGAGCCGATGTCATCTGGCTTTGTATCTTTTGGCTTTTTATTCTTTGTTTCCCATTTGCCGTCTATTCATTGGAGCAATTTTGCAATGATTCTCTATTTTTTGCCATTTGGGGGAGAGGGGAACCACTACCTATTTATAACAGGACCCTTTGCCTTTGGAGAGGCCTGGGCAGCCATGATGGTCCAACATGTAAGGCTCCCTGCTCCGAGTGTTGAAGTGACAACCATGCCCCCACAAGCATTTATTTGATGGAACTCAGCACCAGTCACTCTTTCTGGAGCTCAGGAGACAGCAGTGAACAGCCTCACGACCTCTGGGAGGATACGAGGGGGTACCCCCCCTCCCTCCAACACACACCTAACAAGGGGCGGAGCTTTTGTAGTACGAATTTTTCCCACTAGGTGAGCATCCAGCAGCTCGCTCTGAGTTAGTGGACCCAGTGGCATCAGCTGAGAAGGTTTCTCTGGTCACAGTGAATTTTTCCATAAAAGCAGTTTCACTCAGGCCTCTTTTTTTGATGGCCAATTTCAGAGAACAGTGTGAGGCTGTGAAATGCTGTTTCCTGCTTAGGAAAAATGCCGCAGAAACTGTTGTGATGTTGAACACAGCTTACAAGGACAGCGCGAAGGGACAAGCCCAAGCGTACTAGTGGTTTTCTAGGTTCAAAAAAGGTGAAATGTCAATTGATGACAAGATTGATGACAAACCTTGTTCTGGCCATCTCTCAGCTTCCCGAATGGATGAAAATGTCAACAAAGCTCATGCACTTGTGCTCAGAGACCGACAATGGACCGTTGAAGAGATGGGGAAGTTATTTGGTTTATCTTGGAGCTCTATTCGGCAAATTGTAATGGAAGATTTGGGAATGAGATGGGTCGCTGCAAAATTTGTGCCTTGGGTTCTGACCGACCAGCAAAAAAGAGCAGTGAGTGGCAACATGTCATGTTTTGAAGGAACAGCGCTGAAGAGAATCAGAGTTTTTTCCCAAAGTCATTACTGGTGATGGGACATGGTGCTATTCTTAGGACCCTGAAAGCAAACAGCAATGCAGCCAGTGGAAGACACCACCATCCCCTCGCCCCCCAACACTTGTCAAGTGAAATCAAAGATCAATATAATGATTTTTTTTATGTGAGGGGGACAGTGCATTTGGAGTTCATTCCACCAGGTCAGAGTGTTAATCAAGCTTTCTATTTAGAGGTTCTGAAAAGATAGCCTAACAGCGTGCAAAAAAAAAAAAAAAAAAAGGCCTGATTTGTGGCATAGAGGGGACTGGTTTTGCCACCACGACAAGGTACCTGCTCATGTAGTCATCTCAGTGTGCCAGTTTTTGGCAAAAAGCAGCATGCCTCTCATGCCTCATGCACCTTACTCACCTGATCTCATTCAATGCGACCTCTTTTTGTTACCATGAATGAAGAGGGACATGAAGGGACAGCAATTTGTCAACTTAGAAGAGATAAGAAAAAAACAAGGGAGGTGCTTTCAGCCATTCAAACAGATGAGTTTGAAAAATGTTTCCAAGAATGGAATAACAGATTTGACAAATATATTAAGTGTAATGGAGAATACGTTGAAGGTGATAAAGTTGTTTTATAAAAAAACCTTAAATACATAGCTTTGAAAAAAGATCCATTTTATTTTGGGTATCCCATATACACGCTAACGGACCAAGGAAACAACCACGTTTTATGGTGATCTAAGTCACCACATCTCCCACCCCACTGATTCGGACAGTCCACCATCACAGACTGCAGTTGCAGAAAGCTTATAAAGGGGAGGGTACCAGCATCTACCCCCTGCCCCTTATGTGCCAGCCATGGCTTCAGCTTATCCTCAGCGACCACAACCATTCTGAAGATGAACAAACAGGCTTGGAGCAGTGAAATGGCAAGATCATAGAACCAGAAGGTGGTGAGATTCGCCGAATGGGAGCAGGAGACCCTGAGACCCTTTTCTGATGCTTGTTCATCCATGTCTCCCTTAGCCTTCAGGCTGAAGAAGGCAGAGGTGGACTTGTTCAAACACTCCTAGCTTTCCTCCCCGTCCCCCCATCCCCCCCCCACCCCCCCGTCCCAGGGAGAACATCCTTTGTGTGACTCCCAGTTCCTTTGACATCAAATGCGCTTTCCTTCTTAGCAAAGAGATGCCTTCTCCCAGGACCACAAGTGGGGTAGGCTCTGTTTAAGCTTGGGGTCAGGCTGAGCCCCTTCCACTGCCTCCTCCTGTCCTGGGACTTCGGTGCCTGCACAGCTTTGAAGAAAGTAGGGAACATAGAACCCGAGGGAGGACACGGGCTGTTAGCGCAAAAGCACACTAGAGGGTAGCTGGGAGATGGCTCATCCAGGCAGGAGGGAAAAATATGTGTTCTTGAAGATCCTGCCCCTCGAGGGATGACTGAGTAGACCCAGTGTTTCCGTTTGTGTTTTCATCTTTCTGCGTGGAAGACCTGACAAACCCACCCCTTGGGGCGATGTGAGGGAGCCCCGTGAGAGACAGCTTGGCCAGAAGCCAGCGGTGAAGAAAAGGGTCTGGGGTGGGAGAGGTTTCAGAGGGCTTCAGAGACAGCCTTTCTTGGGGGAGGGACAAGGATGGCAGGTAGAGAATGAGGACAAATCTGGGGCTAGCAGGGGTTGCCAGCCATGCAAGGGAAATGTTAGCCTGCGATGTGGGCAGCCTCTCCCACAGGTGTGCTTCCCAGGGCTGCGAGGCCAGGTGCTCGAAATCATGCCTCTCACCAGGAAACCTTGATTGTTGGCAGGAGAGCCTTGCTAAGGCGGCTTCCATAGCAACCAAAGAGAACTGCTCGGAAGAGAGGCCGCAGAAGTGCTCCTGGTTGCTTAGCAAACATTGACTGCTTCAGAGGTGCCAGCAACCTCGGTGCACCTGACTGCAGGGAGAAGAGAAGGTTGGGAGAGGAGGGCCGCTGGAGAGAGCCTGCCACATCATCTCTCCTTTCATATTTGACGAACTTGAGGGAGGAGAACAAAGCCAGGCTCCCGGGCACTCGCTTGCCTCCCTTCTCCTTCCACCACCCTAGCTCTGTCCCACGAGGGGAGGGGGTCCTCCTGGGAACACGCTCGCTCCCAAGCCCACCTCTGGACACCCTGATCCACAAACCCTTGTCTCTTGTCACCACTTGAGCCTAGGAGTGAGTGTGCCTGGGACACAGTCAGACTTTAGGAACTTGGGCTCTGGAAGCAAGCTCAGAGCTATCTGTGCAGCAAGAAATCCCAAGGCCCTGGGAGTGCGAGAGGCCAGCCCTGGGAGAAGGACGTCATGCTTAGTAAAGCAGAGGGGCAGTAAAAAGAGGGATGTGTTCAAGGAGACAGGTTGATGCAGTGGCTGCCACCATGGGCTCAAACATAGGAACAGTTATGAAGATGGGGCCGGGCCAGGCAGTGTTTTGTTCCGTAGTACAACGAGTGGCTATGGATTAGAAGTGACTTGATGGCACCTAACAACAACAACATACTCGGAGTGAGATTTAGAGATGGGGGTTGTGTGGGGGTGGAGAGATGAGCACAGACTCAGGATATACACGGTTCTTGCCTTCAGTCAATTCCTTGCTCAATGGAGGAGTGCCGATGGAGGAGGACTATTGTAGGACCTTCTATAGCTCAGGCCCAGGCCGGAGCCCCTGGTTGCCAAGGTCTAAGAGTAGGATTATGTGTGATCTGGACCCCACCTCATAGTTGATCAGTAGCTTCAGGCTGAAGTTTGGAGTCCGGGAACCTCCATTTTAGAATATTGTAGGCGGACATGCCTTCTGGATATGGATGGCTCCAATTGGATGGGATTCAATGGGTGGAACCCTTCCGGTAATCCTGGAGACAGCCGCTTTTGTCCGGTGATATCTCTCCATTCTCTTCATCTGAAGAGGAAGTCAGGAGACCTGGTGCTGGTCCTGAACATGCCATTGACCCAGTGGATGGCCGGGGAAAGTTGTGAAGCTTCGCTGAGTCCCGTGACCTAACTCTAGAGAATCCCTGGGTGGCCCAAACAGTTAAACAATCAGCTCCTGACAGAAAGGTTAGTGATTTGAAACAACTCAGAGGCACCTTGGGAAAAAATTCCTGGTGATCTCCTGTTTGGAAACCCTCTTCCCTGCTGACACGCAGCGGGTGTCATGAGTTCCAGGAACTTGAAGGCAACTGCTTTGTTTTTATTAACCTTTGGCTCTAATTCTAGCTTCCTTTTTCTTTATTCCTTATTCTTACCTAGGATGGCATCTTTATTTAAAATAAAAACAGCTTCATTGACACTTCATCCACGTGTCATCCAATTCAATAATCTCTTCATACCAAGAAGAGTTGCACAATCAATCTAGAACATTTTCTTCTTCTTTGTGCTCATTGTTAATCATATAATTATTATTATTTTTAATTGTGGCAAGCACATACACAACAAGACATTCTCCAATTCAGCAGCTTCTACATGTGCAATTCTGTACCATTCATTATACTCTCCGTGCTGTGTAACCATTGTTGGTACCCTTTCCACATTATTCCACCAGCATTAAAATAAACCCAACGCCCCCGGAGCAAAAACTCTTCCTCTTTCACCCCTGGTAACCACTGGACAAATTTGGTTTCTCTCTCTCTCTTTTTAAGAGTGGTTTTCTTGATATAGTATTCATATATTATATACTTCCATAGTTAAATCACCTTTAAAAAGAGTTGTGTGTACATCACCACAGTCAGTTCTAATGCTCTTTCCCCCTCCCACATTCATTGTTTGCTCCCCAAGCCCCCTCATCCTCCCACTCCCACACCACCACATCCCCATAAATCATTGCACCACTTATTGTCTCCATTCATCTACTCCTCCTGTGCTTCACAAAGTGGGAAACCCAACAGTAACAATAAAAATCAAAAACAAAATGGTAAGAGGAGAATAATCTAAAGATAAAAATTGAAAGCAAGAAAAGACCACCACTAATCTTTTATAAGCCAGAGAAGTTTCTGTTGAGCCTATCACAAATTCAGGTTGGGTCAAGAGGGAGGTCAACTGACCAAGTATCATATTATCCCATGTTTGGATCCACCATCATCAAGTTTACAATGATCTCTGCCTGAGAGTCAAGCTGTGTGAGTCCCTCACTGGTGGCTAGAGGGGATCTGTCAGAGGTTTAATCTGACTAGACGCTCTGCAGATGGATTTTGGGCCCCCACTGTCATCCACAGCCTTCTACAAATTGGGTGTTCACAATTTCAGCGCTGATACATTTCCCTCCACCATATTTGGATTTTGTTATCATCATCTTTGGATCATACAAGCTGGTGTTGTGCTTCTTCTATGTGGATATAGTTGATGCCTCACTTAGATGTCTGCTTGTGTGAAAACACGTCATTACTACCCCCAGAAGCTATTCCAATTGATAGCCTGGCACCATCTGCTTTCTTCTGCACACTTTGCTGTCGCACCTGTAGCATCAGCAATCTCTTAGTAAAGGTACGTATTAAGCAGGGCTGTGTTACCAGAACTTAATGTTCTTAGATTGGAGCTAAAATTAAGTGGGAACTGAGAGTCCATCCACTTGCCCATGGGTTATGAATTACTCTGGTTTACTTTGGTGGTCATATTATGACAAAAACAAAAAAACCAACAAGAACAACAACATCCAAAGCAAACAAAAGGCAGAAAAAAACGAACAAAAAAAGAACATTGTCAATCATTCCCCTGGGGTATAAGGTAATTGCATTGATAATAGCGATAATTTATCCAGCGACATAGAATTTAAGATGATGTTGATATGAGTTTATGCAAGTATAGTCCAACTGTGAGCTGTAATCCAGGAGTTGTTGTTTTGTACGGATTGATTTCTTAACTGATTGAGCTGTTTACTGTGAGCATGGGGTTGGTGCTAGGGAAAACTTCCTGTATCATTTCTTACAAATGTCGATCTTTGTGTATCAGATTAAAACCTGTCATATGATTATAAGAGGAACATTGAGATGTTAAATATATGGTTGTTCTGGGTCCAATTATTAAATACCCATTCAGCCAGGGGTCCCACCCAAGGTCTAATGACCACCATTTCCACAGTCTTGGGGTGGCCATCCTTTGCTCCCTCTCCCATCAGAGTATTTCAGTCCTAAGTCCAAGGGTACAGGTAGGGCACAGTTCATTCAGATGGGTTTCCGTGTTGCTTTGGCTCTTGGGGGATGCTATGCTGACTGTAGGGTCAGGATCTAAGGTCATCACGGTGCTTAGTCCATGGTGTGGTTCACTGAGGGTAGGCTAGCATCTTTAACCTTACTGCCAAGAGAGCATCAGGAATTAGGCAAGAGGCTACATATGACAGTCCCCCCACCCACCCACCCCTGGTTGTTGTTAGGTATTGTCTAGTCAGCTCCTACTCACACCAACCCTATGTACAATGGAATGAAATACTGTAGATCTTATGTCATCCTTGCAATATTTGTTAAGTTTGAGCTCATTCTTGAGGTCACTGGGCCAACCCATCTCATGGGGGGGGGGGTGTCTTTCACTTTTTTACTGGCCCCTTACTTTACCTAGCATGATGTTCTTTTCCAGGGCGTGGGCTCTCCTGCTGAAATGCTCTCCTATAGTTAAGTCTATGTAAAATTAGCTGGGCCAGGATTCTCAATGGTTTGCAGTTGTGTCAGTCTGGTAGACTAGAGAAACAAATGAACTGACACTCATATGTGTATAAGAAAGAGCTGTATATATAAGAGCAATTGAATATTGAGAAAACGTCCTAGCCCAGTCTAGATCAAGTCCATATGTCCAATAACCGTCTATAAAGTCCTCTTCAGACTCACAAAACACATGCAATGATGCCAAATGCAGGAAGATCACTGGCCAGTGGGTGGAAAGTCTTGTGGATCCAGTGGCATTGTAAGCATCTCAGCGCTGTCAGGGGTCTCCACGTGGCTCCTTCAGCTCCAGGGCTCTAGCATAGCTCCATGTGTCTTCTCAACAGGAATGTCTCACAAGGAGTGTGTCAGTGTCTCGCCTCCAGTGAGCTATTTATCTCCTTAGTCCCTCCAAATGAAGTCATCCAGCTGTGACCTGATTGACAGGCTAGACTCCACCCCTTCACTCTTAAGGCTCAAATTGACAACCGATTATGTAACTAACACAACAGTCATGACAGGGGTCCTCAAACTTTTTAAACAGGGGGCCAGTTCACTGTTCCTCAGACCCGTTGGAGGGACGGACTATAGTTTAAAAAAAGACTGAACAAATTCCTATGCACACTGCACATATCTTATTTTGAAGAAAAAAAAAACAAACGGGACAAAAACACCCAGCGGGCCAGATAAATGTCTTCCGTGGGCCGTATGTGGCCCGTGGGCCATAGTTTGAGGAACCCTGAGTTAGGGCCTAGTAAAGCCCAATGCTGTGATTTAACATAGTGTAATCGACTTCATAATGGATTCTGCTATGAGCAGCCAGTCCGTTTTAAGAAGGTTAGGTTGGACTTCAACCCTCTTTCTCAGGTCACAGCCCTGGTGCTATTGAAAACATACTTGCTTCTTCCTGGGTATGGATACTACATCTGGTTCATTGACTTCCAGTTCTTTGAACTTGAGCCAATGGCCTGCCATATTGCCTGCTAACCCTGGGAGCCATCAGCAGCCTCCCATCTAACCTGCCAACCTTGGAATCATGGGACTCTGCATCCCGCAGCCTGTGGTTTTCCCTGGTTTGTAATTAATCTTCTTGCTTCATCCCTGAAGCGACACGAGTCAAGAGAAGCTTGCAGCTTAACATCTAATCCATGGACTTGGGCCAGACTGGACTTATCATCTGCTACAACTGTGTGAACCAGTTCCTTGATATAAATGTCTGTGTGTGTGTGTATATATATATATATATATATATATATATATATATATATATATATATATATATATATATATATATATATATATATATATATATAAATAAAATCATTGGTTCCCTAGAGAACCAGACCAAATGCAATGCTCAAAATATGTGAGCCAAACTCTAACCATCCTTTTTTTGGGGGGAGAACATTCTGAAGGTACTTCCTCCAAGACAGATTCTTGTTTGTCTGTCAGTTTACCTACTGTGGTGTCTTACATGCTGCTCTCAGTCATCAGGTTGCATTTTTTTTAGTAAACATTGGATTGCTAACTGCATGTTTGGTAATGCAAATCCACCAGCTTCTTCTCAAGGGAAAGATAAGGCTATGGAAGCCCCAAGGCTCATGAAACCATCAACCGCACCGACCAGTCACAGAAAACAACTGCTACAAACTGGCCTTCTTGTTTAACCAGTCCAGGCTTGGACCAGCATCTGCATCTCCTGTCCACCGAGTCTGTTATTCATTAGCACCTGGTCCCTGCCAGGGACACTCACGGCTCCCTTTACCTCAGCCACCTAGCAGAACTGGCTGTGACTGGACTGACAGGGAAATTAATCATTCAAATCACAGAGATGCCCTTGGCAAGAGGTTTCTTGATACTTAGTGGGTTTATATAGAACTTACTCCAGAGCTTAGGATGGGAGCAGGGAAAGCTGACATCTAACTTGGTGGCAGTGAGTGTTCTGGGGTCAGCTAGAAGGACACTGTTCTAATGCCGCTCTCAGTCCTGCTTTTAGCAACCCAGGCAGCAGGGTCGGCCTCTTGAGTCTCCATTTCCTCACGTATAAAGCGCAGGAGGCCGTGCCCATGCTGTGGGATTGTGGTGAGGACTAAACGACAGCTCAGTGTCTAACTCGGGGCAACGTCTCTGGAAGGATGCTCGCTAAGTTACTTAAAGGGAGACCTTCTGGGAGCCACATCTTTTTCTGACCTCTGCTCTGGGCTGGCGAGGTGTGGGCCCAGACTGGTGGAGCACAGAGCAGAAGGAAGGGGAAGCCAATGCGTTGGTTTTAATGACGGACCATTCTCTGCGCCTATGTAAGGCCGAGTTTACAGTCCTTAGTCATCCCTCTGCTCTCAGATTTGGTTTCATCTTCTCATCCTCCCTTTGACAGCATGGAAAGTATCCCCGAGGTATTGGTGAAGGGCAAAGACAGGCCAAGACCAAGGCAACACACGCCACTGGCAGCAGAGTTGAACTGGAACCCATATCTCCAGGGCAACCCTGGGGAGAGAGTCCACATGTTTCAGCTTAGAAGTTAGGGGTGTCCCGCTTCCCTGCCAACCACCAGGACCTGTCCTGGCATGCCAGCTGTGTGAGGGGGGCTGTGCTTGGCGTTGGGTAAATGAGACCAAACAGAAGAAAAAGTCCTTAAGGAACTCACAGAGGAGGAGAAGCTAACACGTGATGTGGTGGGGGGACATGGAAAGGCGGACTCACTGGTTCAAGCTGCACAGTTAGAAGGCAAACCCACAACTGGCTGATCTCTATCCAGTGCACCTCTGTGGTCATAACCTATAACCTCTTTACCCCATGGGAATACAGTCCTCATTCATATATCCATATTTTCTATCTCTAGTGTTTAGTGGGAAACTGTCATCCCACTTTCAGTACTTGCTGCCATGCGGTGGGGGCATGTATAAATCTGAAGGGGTCTCATCCTACCTAACTCAGCCCCAGATACCCACTGGGATGTATGTGTCCCACTAATTGCATCCCAATCCATATCTAAATAAATAAATAATGAAAATGCATTCAACATGCCTTTCCTTACTGAAAATACATGGCCTCGCCCAAAATAATATCCCATTGAAAGGATGGAAAGTCCCAGGCTTCATTATATGAAAAAGAATCTTTCCCAGAGCCCAGTTGGGATGACTTTGCTCAAGGGGCCGGGTCTTGCTGGGGATGCAGCGTTGTGCGGGCCCTGATCCTGAATGGCCTCAGGTGCATGCCGGCCGGCTGTCCTTCCGAAAAAGCCTCTTGCATTTCCTCCTGCTACTTTCATTTGCTGGGCCCAGAGATAGCAGATAGACCGCAAGAAGACACCCTGGGAGTCGATTTAGAGGTTAGTGCAGAGCTGGGAAGCATTTCCTTAAGCACCAAGTAATGAAGTGGCCCGGCGGCCTGCCCCGCAGGCCACACATGGTTCCTATTAGCAGCAGCAGCAGCGAAGCCATCCCACAGCCCGAGGAGGGACCCGCTCAGCTAAGAAGGGAATCCTTCTTCTTCTGGGGGAAATCCCTTGCACCAGCAGGAGGAATCCCTTGACACCTAATAGCAGAAGATGCAGTCTCCACTCATTCTCGCAATCACTCACTGACGGTGGTTTTGCATGCACCTAGGAACGACTGCATTTCCCAGATGCACACGGAGCACCCAGCCCAGGGCAAAGATTGGGCACAGTGCAGAGGGCAGTGTGGCGAATACAACATTTGGCTGGGAAGAGTCTCACGGACATGTATGTAAGGGGAAGACCTTCACGTGGGTGAAGCGCAGAGTCGGGATGCAGTGGAGGCCCGGGCGCAGGCTTGGCTACTCTTGCCTGGGGACATCCTGGTCCAAGAGAAGGGACCTTGAAGACTGGGTGTAGACCCAGAAACAGGACTGACCGTGACAAACAGGAGCTACTGCTGTGATCAAGAATGGTGAGCCGGGAGGAATGAAGAGCTCTGGGAGACTGAGATGGAGAAAAGGCAGGAGGGGCGTTGGGGGTCCCTGACTTTCATCAAAGGTCTTTTAAAAAAATTCTGTAAGGGCAGATGATCCTACCACAGCCTTGAATGCATGTTTAGGAGTTTGGGTAGGAGACAAAGCCAAACATCTCCAGCAAGCTGTCCTTTTATTCTTTTTTGACCGGAGATGACACACAGGAGGCCTCTCCCACGAGACAACCCTCCGGCTTCCATGAGGTGGCAGTGTTTGGGGACCCTTCATTTAGGAGGCTGATCACTTCCATGACTGTCCCAGATCCCAGCAGGACTTCACCAGTGTCATCAGACTGTCTTTCTCAAACGATTCCAAGCCTTTCGACTCTGTCTGGGGACTGGCCTCCCGACTTAGCTGTTGTTCCTCTGTGAGGCCTTTCCAGACACATCCGCTCAGGCCAGAGAGCAAGAGCTCTTATTGACACTTGTCCTGCTTATCGTACTAGAAACGTTGTTTTTTTTTTTGCTGCTCAAAGCATGGAGCTGTGACCTTGGCAGCCCCGAGTCAGCCGGCATGGGACACCGGGTTGCTCCAGTTTCAGTTCAGGCTTGGGTCATGTCCCCATCCTGGACCTGTGGGAGTGAGTGGGTGAGAGAGAGAGAGAGAGAGAGAGAGAGAGAGAGAGAGAGAGAGAGAGAGAGAGAGAGAGAGAGAGAGATTTATTCAAGATAATTATGATTAGGTATTAGAGAGTGGAGACTACATGTAGTTTGTCCTTTGTTATAACAAATGTCTGTCACCTCCTCATCTCAGGTCCCTCCAGTTCATGCCCTGGGGTGGGTGTAGGAAGAATCCAGCCCTGTCCGCTCCATGGGAAGCCCACAGAGCTAGATCTCCTCTAGCCATTAGCCAACGCAGTAGACCTCTCATCCACAGGGGTACCTTCTGAGGCCCCAGTGGACCCCTGCAGCTTCAGCTTGTACTGAACCTATACATGGGAAAGACAGCTAGCTGGGGTACCTGGGCAGGGTATACGCAGGTGCTCACCCCACTGTGATTTCCAGACTCAGGTCCAGCAGAGGAGGGCGAAGCAGGCTCTGGGTCAAGCAGGGAAGCCTGACACTTTACCACACTACTCAGAACTGCACACAATTTGAATATTTTCTGACTGTGCTGACCATAGGCCATTGAAACATTTGTAAGCACAGTCACGTAGAAGGGAGTCTGCTGTCTATGCACAGTACCTGGGGCAAACGGGTTCATTATGGGTCTCTCGAAACATTTGAGATCTGAAAACACAATGTTCCCAAAAAAACCAAAAACGCAGTGAAGTAGAATTCAATAAGCGCTTCATCGAACGTCGATAAAAGTTCTCAACTTGTCCACTGTAATTCAGGTCCTTCAGGGTTCTGTAATGAACTTCAGAAGGCTGATGAGCTACGCATATCTTCTAGTTGGGAATTCAACCAACCTCTTCTTTCCAAAGGGGTGGTGTTGCACAGTGGATGGGCCTGTAAATTCCTTAAAATACTTGCCCAGAGTGGAGGCTGGGAGACACCGAGGCAGCCCTGGGCAGGCATTCAGATGTTGACTTCTTTGCTTAAAATGCCACGACTTTCCTACCATCATTATTGCTATCAACATCATTAGCATGTTTACTAGATTAGGTGGAATTTTCTAGAGAACACAAGTGCCACTCACATATGTATGAGAAAGGACTTTAGATCAAGAAAGAAATTGATATCAAGGAAGCGACTCAGCCCAGTCTAACTCAAGCCCAAGGTCAGATGCCAGCAGCAACACTCTCCAGACTCGAACCATCATTACGGTTGAAGCTCACTATCACTACACAAGAAGTAAGACCTCGACCGCAGACAGTTAGCTGTTTCTGGAATGAACGATTCAAGACTAGGCAAAAATAGGCAGAAGCATTGCAGAGCCTGTACCGTATGCAGGATATTCTGCTTAACGCTCTACAGATCTTAGCTCAACCAGCACTCACGCAAACGTTTGAAGTAAATCTTACCCCCTAGTTTCATCTGCTACAATTACTTCTCAGAGGGGTCAAGCCACCTGTCTTTTACACATGGAGTTAGACTCTCAGTCCGTTAGACTTAAAGAATAAACTGCTGGTCTTTGGGGTTATATTTTCAGTTGCTGGCTCAACTATACAATGTTCTGAAGGAAGTAGCTAGAAAACTGGAGCTAGCCATGGAAGCTCAGGGGTGGATAAAGAAAGCCCAAGCTCCTAAGCATGGACCTACCATGGGCCGAGATCAGGTTCTAAAGCCTGTGTGCACCAAGGGGTGTGTGTGCTCATGTTCTAAAGCCTGTGTGCACCAAGAGGTGTGTGTGCTCATGTTCTAAAACCTGTGTGCACCAAGGGGTGTGTGTGCTCATGTTCTAAAACCTGTGTGCACCAAGAGGTGTGTGTGCTCATGTTCTAAAGCCTGTGTGCACCAAGAGGTGTGTGAACTCATGCCACAGTAAGCAGATTAGAAAACAACAGTGAAACAAAAACAGACCCAGACTCGCTCCTTGTGCAGGAGTAGACCTTCTCCATAAGGCTTCCTTGTTGTGTTGGACTTGGCGGCTAGAGAAACAAATCCAGTGACACCTATACATGTGAGCTTTATATCAAGAACTCATTATCTATCAAGAGAGAGCTTGATATTAAGAACTGATTATATATCAAGCAAGTGTCCCAGCCCAGTCCAGATAAAGTCCATACTCTGATACTACTCCCTAAATCTGATACTAATCCATAAATCCCTCTTCAGACTCATGCAGCCACATGAAATTATGCAGAATTCAGGAAGATCGCAGGCTGGTGGATGCAAAGTTGTATAGATTCAATAGGGTGGGTCTCCAGGGCTCTGGCTGCCACCAGCGCGGCTTGAAATGACTTATCAACAAGGTGAAACGAGAGAGAGAGAGAGAGAGAGAGAGAGAGAGAGAGAGAGAGAGAGAGAGAGAGAGAGAGGAAGTTTCCAAGGTTCTCCTTATGAGAAGGCCACACCCACCAGGAGGTACCATCAGGCTGTGACCAGATACTTGACATTTTAATATCTTCAAGTTGACAGGAGATTATGTAACTACTGCATGTGTCTATAATCTTTGCATTAGAAAATTACCAGGCCTCTCTTCCATGGTGCCACTGACTGGGTTTATGCTGTCGATGTCTGTATTAGTAACTCTGAACTTGCTTACTGCTTTTGAGTGGATGCTGACTCATAGGGACCCTTTAGGACAGGATAGAACTGCCCCTATAAATTTCCAAGACTGAACCTCTTTTTTTTCTTTAAGTGATTTTAATTTTTAAATCATTTTATCGGGGGCTTGTTCAACTCTTATCACCATCCATCCATCCATCCATCCATCCATCCATCCATCCATCCATCCATCCTCCGTCAAACCCTTTATGGGAGTAGGAAGCCCTATCTTTCTCCCGAAGAGAGGCTGGTGGTTTTGAACTGCTGACCTTGCAGTTAGCAGTAAGCATATAACCACAACGCTGTCAGGGTTCCTTACATGTTGACTGAGACCATTTGTCGCACCCAGAGACTTCAGCCGGCTAGAAAGGGCCTTCCAAAGCTTCCCTCTGCCAAACTGTTGAGTATAATATTACAATTCCTAATGTCCCCTAGCTTCCCTGGCCACACGACCTTGCTTTACCAATGACGCGAGTAGGGGTCACACGGGCCATCTCTGAGTAAAAGCTTTACGAACCAGTGTGTGCAGGGCCGTGATCTCATATTCTCTGCTCTGAAACAAACTCCACCCTCCATGCTCCATCCAGCGGGGTGGGGGCTTGAAGGGAAAGTAGTGCAGTGAAGGCCTGCGGTAGGCATAACGCATGCGTGGAAAACAGCTCTTTATTGTAACAGCAAGTCTAGATTCCACCCCCCCCCCCCCCCCGCCCGTAGCACGATGTCAGTGGAACCAGAGGGAGGTCAACGCTGCTTTAACGCAGGACGCAGAGAGCTGCTCCTTCTCCCTCTCTCGCTGGACGCCGAGCAGCCGCGTCAGGGATGCTTGTTCACGTACCAGTGGAGCTCTGTCTGTCTCTTTGAAGACGCTATTAATGAACTGTTTGAACGTCCAGTACACATGCCTCTTCCTGAGGGAAGTCTCTTTTATCTCCTAACCCGGAGTGATGGTTTTCTGCTCCCACTTGCCAGATCCGCTAGTCTCCGTGTCTCTCATTCCCTGCACCCTATCACCGTCTACTTGGATCACAGAGACTTGCGCCTGTTCATTGGGAAGGAAGGATGAGGTGTGCTGATCAATCATTCCTTGCCCCCCTATCTCTCCCCCTCTTACTATAACTCCACCCCCTCACATACCCGGAGGAGGTGGCTGAATGAATTTCCCCTTTACAATTAGATCAAATTAATTCACCCGCTGAACAATGGTGACACAAAGTCGCCACATCAGCTTCTCTTCCCTGCTCGCGTGGTCCTTGTCATGCTTCCAGCAGCATCGTCTTCGCCCGCCTTCTCTGTGCTTGTGGACGCCTCCTCCAGCTCTGTCACTCCGCTGGACTTGCTTACTCTCCACCAATCACAATAGACATCTATCTCCCCCTGCTATGTGCAAAACACGACGCTATGTCCCAGGCGGTTCCTGCTCTACTGTCGTTCTTGTGTGAGGTGCCCTTGAGCTGGTTCCGACCCACAGTGGCCTTAGGCACAGCAGCCTGCACCACTGCCCGGGCCGATCGCTCAATTGTCTACGTCCCAATCACAGAATCTGTAACCTTACCTGACAATCGGGAGGGTGCAGATGTGATTAAGATCTCGAGGTAAGCAGATTACCTTGAATTATCCCCAAAGGCCCCCTATAATCACAAGGCGACTTATGAAAGGGAGCCAGGAAGGTCACAGGCAACAGCAACTCACTGACCGCCATCGAGTCCTTTCTGACTCACAGCGACCCTATAGAACAGGGCAGAACTGCCTCTGGAGTTCTGAGCTTGTAACTCTTTATAGGATTAGATAACCTCATCTTGCTCTCAAGAAGCAACAGGTGGCTTCAAACTACTGACCTTGTGGTTAGCAGCCCAACATGTAATCATGATGCCACCAGGGCCCCAAGGCAGCAGTGGGAGACATGCTATGAAAACAGAAGATTGGAGGGTGTGAGCCAGGGACCAGGAGCTAAGGAGTACAGGTGGCCCCGAGAAGGTGGAAAAGGCAATCTTTGTCCTGAAGGATCGCAACGCCTTGATTTTAGACTTCAGACCTTTAGGACCGTAGAAAGTAAATCTGTGTTACTCAGGGACACTCAAATTGGATTTTATTTTCTTTCCAGTAGCCACAGGAGACCAATACAGGGCCTCTGCTGGGCTCTGTCTGACCCATCCCCCCTGTTTGGACCCTGCCTGCAGGGTTACCAACTCCTTACCACTCCACTTTCTGGTTTCGCATGTTTCTTTGTTTTAATCATTTTATTTGGGGCTCGTACAACTCATCACAATCCATACATACATCCATTGTGCCAAGCACACTTGTACATATGTTGCCATCATCATGCTCAAAACAATTGCTTTCTACTTGAGCCCTTGGTATCAGCTCCTCATTTTTCCCCTCCCACCTCACTCCCCACTCCCTCATGAACCCTTGATAATTTATAAATTATTATTATTTTGTCATATCTTGCTGTGTCTGACGTCTCCCTTCACCCAATTTTCTGTTTCCATCCCCCAGGGAGGAGGTTATATGTAGATCCTTGTAATCGGTTTCCCTTTTCCACTCCCCCCTCAATTCTCCCTCCCGGTATCGCCACTTTCACCACTGGTCCTAAAGGGATCATCCACCCTGGATTCCCTGCATTTCCAGTTCCTATCTGTACCAGTGTATACCCTCTGGTCTAGTCAGAGTGTAAGGTCGAATTGGGATCATGATAGTGGGGGGTGGGGTTAGGAAGCATTTAGGAACTAGAGGAAAGTTGTATGTTTCATTGTTGCTACACTGCACCCTGACTGGTTCATCTCCTCCCCGTGATCCTTCTGTAAGGGGATGTCCAGTTGCCTACAGATGGGTCTTGGGTCCCCAATCTGCACTCCCCCTCATTCACAATGATGTGATTTTTTGTTCTTTGATGCCTGATAACTGATCCCTTCGGCAACTCGTGATCACACTGGCTGGTGTGCTTCTTCCATGTGGGTTTTGTTGCTTCTGAACTCGATGTTCTTTTGTTTACCTTTAAGTCTTTAAGACCCTAGATGCTGTATCTTTTGATAACCAGGCACCATCAGCTTTCTTCACCACATTTGCTTATGCATCTGCTTTGTCTTCAGCGATTGTGTCGGGAAGGTGAGCATCATGGAATGCCAGTTTAATAGAACAACGTATTCTTGTATTGAGGGAATACTTGAGTGGACACCCAATGTCCATCTGCTATCTTAATGCTAAACCTATAAATATATGCACATAGATAGATCTATTTCCCCATCCTCATATGTAAATATGTTTATATATGGACATGCCTTTATTTAGACCTCTATAAATGCCCTTTGCCTTCTAGCTCTTTCCTCTATTTCCTTTTACTTTCCTCTTGTCCCACTATCATGCTCAGCCTTCATTTGTGTTTCAGTAATTCCTCTCAGTTACATTACCCTTGATCATGCCCTACCAGGCCTCCCACACCCTCCTCACCTTCTTTTACTTGTAGGAGTTTGAATTCATGCACTAGCTCTGGCTCAGCGGAGTTGGCGAGGCTCCATGCCTGGTCCAGTCCTGTCTGACTGCTAAGAGGCTTTGCCTTCTTGCTCTGGAGCGCTGCTAGTCTCCTGTGAGCAGACCTAGACTCATAAACCAGAGAGCACCCAGGTGGGACAGTGTGCTGAAACCTCTCAGTCCGACCTTGCCAGTTAGAAAGGAGGAAACGGAGGTCCAGCAGGGGCTGTCACAGATTTCCCAGGGAGTCGCTACACACCAGGATTAGGCACTTGAAAACAGACAAGGTTTCCTTCTGAAGGAGAATCCTGGAAAGCAGAGTAGCGCTGCTTCTGCCCATGCAAGAAAGAGTGCCAGCGAGCACTTTGTGCTTCCCCTGGGTGTGCAGATTTTGCAGGGAAGTACTGGCTTGGGCTGGGGTGGGGTAGGGACTCTGGGCTACTCTCCCGTGGGGACAGAGTTCATTGCTCCTGCTGCGTAAGTGTCTCTCCAGGCTTGGATTTTGGAAGGAAATGAATTGCTCTATATGACATGGATATTTGGAAACCCCCAGCTATGTTTACAACACGGTCGGACTCAAAGCCTTTTGGCCTGGGGCTCCAGGCGGAGTCCTGATTGCTGGCACGCACTCTGCTGGAGGAATTGGCCCAGCTGCAGAAGGAGGCTTGGGACAGGCCTCGGAGTGGGGAGCGGCGCTTTTCCACAAGGGCTCATTGTTGGTGCAATGGCCAGTAGGCCACGTGGGAGAGACAAATATGTCCATGGTCCAGAAGCTTCCGCAGGCGTCAAGGGAGTCTCCCGTGGAGGTCCTTTCTCAATCTTATCTCTCCGTTTCAGTCTTGGCTGGGAGGGAACACACCGAGAGGATCCTGCTTCCAGGTCTGACAAACCCTAAGCCTTCGAAAACAAAAGCGAATAAACAGCCTTTTATAAACAACGTGTGTTGACACCTACCGAGTGCCAGGTGCTTTCCAGCCTGTGGCTGGGTTTAGTCCCCACAAACAATTCTGAAGCAGGGGTGCTGATACGGCATTTTCATTCTCAGAGATTGGGGTTTGGAGGGGCTAAGAAATTTGTGCAGGGTCACCCAGTTGAGGATGGCCGACAATAAGCAGGAGTCCAATTCTGGCTTTTATAAGCCCAAAGTTTATTGTCTATATGATAGCTACCCTGCTTCTCCATTCGGGAACATTTTGAAAGTCCACCTTTGGTGCTTAGATTTTAACCAGGGCATTGATCAGGAGATGCCAGGTTCAGTTGTGGTGACAAATAGGTCTCGATATGTCTGTAGGATTGATTTCTTGCTCACATCACAGGCCGATGCAGACCATCTTGTATCTCTGCCATTCAAGACACGCCGCTTCCCCAGAAGCTGTGGAGGGATGTGTTAGAGTTCATCAGGGTATTTTAAAGGGCTGACTCACATTTTCCCCAACCTAACTGCAAGGGAATGTCAGACAGCAGAGGAGCACTTGACTCGTGGGTGTACACCAAGCAGCCCCTTGTAGCCCTGCAGGGGAAGCAGAAAAGAAAAATTAGCACCCGAGTGACTATAAATATAGACTGCTGGGTGGGGTCTCTGCCATGACTTGGCCTTTGTTGTAGTCTATGTGCATCTACCCTTCCTGGCTTGCTTCAGCAAAACAGCTGACAATGCGCGGGAATCCTTTTAGGCAGAGCGAGCTGGCAAGCTAGAAAAGGGGAAGTGACTGTCGAAAGTTGTACAGTGAGTGGTGGTGGGAACCAGCACCAGAGCCTGTGTGGCCTGCCTCTTAAGCAGAGCTGTAGGCCAATGCCGCTGTTCTTCAGTCTCCCATTGCAAGACTCCACCTTCTCCAGGCATTTGCAGACTATGTGTGCTTACTGGTTGACCGGAGACTGGTGGACCCACCAAGACCACGGCCCTTGTTCTCCTTTCAGGTCTGAGGTAGAACACACCTCTTTTAGGGTCATCCACCATTTCAGATCAAAAGAGCAGCATTGACCCAAGGAGAGTCCAGAGTGTTTGGAAAGAAAGAGGAATGGAAACAGGAAACGCAGGGAGGAAGTGGGATACGCGATGGAACACAGGCGATTCCAAGGGATGAGTGGAGACAAACCACGCATTCATTATTGAGCATAAACTGATTCTTGGCTCTGTAAACCTTTACCTAACACACAGTACGAAGTGTGAGAGAGAGACCACGCGCATAAGAGGGAGTTGCGCCCTTCTGGAGCCACTAGGAGAGAACCTGGATTAGCCTAAGGACCAACATACTAATTCCATTTCCTTGGCCAATATTTAAAAAAAGAAAATCAAGAAATAGTCATGTGATATACCTCTGGCCAATGAGCAGGAAGGGTTTGACTTTACACTTCAAAGAAGCTTCCTTCAGGACTTTTGACGCTGTTCTGATGTCTGACACAGATGTCTCATCTCCTGCGGCCATCTGTGATCGTGAGGTGACAGGCCTGACAATAAAGTTCTCTCATGGAGGAGGGCAGAGCAGAAAGATGAAGGAACTTGGATTCGTGATGATGCTGCTGAACGTTGGAATGGACCATGCAGGAGCCACTCTATCTCTGGACTGCTTGTTTTGTGAGACCGGCTGACTTTTTTCTTTTTAACGGTTAGAACCACTGTTAGCTGAGTGTTCTTTTACTTGCAGTCGAGCACACTCAAGATGATTGACAAACACTTCCTTGATGATGGGCCTTTCCGCCTGTTATCCCCATCTACAGACCTGGACAGATGTCCTCACCCATCTGGTGAACTCGTTCCTAAAAATCCCATTCAAGTGTCACTTGTCCCAGAAATGTTTCCCTCAATGGTACCTCCCAAAGGATTGATCATTTTCTCCTTTGTGTTCTCACTATGCCCCGTTCATACCCATATTTATTGTATTATATGGATATTGTGATACTCGTGTCACCCGCCTGGCACTGCCACGGTACCTTGAGGGCAGGGAAAGAGCTTTACTCATCTCTGTTTCTCCACCTCTTAGGACAAGCCTGGCATAGAATTAACTCCATTAAATAATTGTTCTATTGAATCCTACCCATTGGCCCAATGCACGAGAAGTTCAATGAGCGATAAAGCCAGAAAGAACATGGAATAGTATTAAATTGATACATGAAGTCACTGCGGTGTTAATTGCTTTGTAATGGGCTCCATCCAATTAAACAGATACTTATTTAGCCACTAATGTAACTCTCTGTGTCGCCAATGAAAAACAGATGTTTTCTGACAATATCTTTCTTCCCTTCCAAAAACAGTTTTCAGGACAAGATCGTGGTCCAGACTCTTGACTGTGTACTTATTGGTTCCCCTTATTTCCTGAAAGGCAGCGTGACGTACTCAAAGAGGATTCGATGTATAGTCCCAAAGTAACACAATTTGAGCCCAGGGCAGTACTTCCTAGCTATGTGGTCCTGGACAAGTCATATTGTTCTCTGTGTTTTAATCATCGATAGGATGGGATGTCCTGCCCAACTACCTCCACACATGCCTTGAAATCCCTGGGAGGCAAAGGTTATGAAACCCTGTCCAGGGCTATGTCTACTTTGTGTGAAGGCCATCACCCATCAGGAAGGCTGCGCTCGGCCTTGTGAGCCCCATAAAGGAGGTGGGATGGTGTGGGGGAAACATGAGGAACTGCTCCCTTCTTTGGAAGCGTGCGCATTGGGATGGGCCCCTGATAATAGGAAGAGTCACTCTGTCAGGAGCGTGTGCGTTCTTGAGGACTCTGCAGCAGCCAGCCCCACGGAACGGCAAAGACTAGACCAACCGTGGTCGTTGCTCACTGGATTTTGCATGTGCCATTTCAAAATCTTGGAAGGTCCAGAAGGCAGAGCATTGTGATTGCGAATGCCATTCTTTCAGAAGCTCAATCCCAAACCGCAAAGGTGCTGGGGAGAACTGACGGACCACCAGTCCCAGTAGCTGTCCAGTTGCACTGTGCTCTCTAGTCCTTTCAGCGACTAGTTGGGTGTGGGGTGGGGGGTGGAGATGCTTTCCAGGCTGTGTTTCTGAGCTCCCTCTGGGTCAACCCAAGCCTCCAAGCTTTCGTTAGCCGCCTAGAGCATTAACCACCTGCACCGGCCAGGTACTCTTGGAAGGACTGCTTAGAATCTCTCAAAGGTTTGCTCTGAGGTTTGGGGAACCAGGGAGGGAAGTGGGTGCTAGGAATTTCAATCCAGGCAGGTCTTCACATTAAGAGTCAGAGCCTGTGCTATGAACTCATCTGCTTTCTGAGAGGCCTGACTTCCAGGAGCCAGTGTCACATGACCAGTGAAGGTGAGGCTTGAGGGAATTACACCCAGCCTGGGAGAAGGTTCACAGACTCTCTCTGGAGGAGTACTCTGCAGTATCCTTGGACCTGAAGCTTCTGGGAGCTAAGGTGAAATGGATGGAGCCCATGAGAAGGTACTGATAGGAGTGGTTTCATCAACAGTGGTTTCATCAAGGCGGCTGGATAGGGGCAGTGATGATGCTATTGAATGTGGTTCTGTAGCTGGACCAGCCCCTCCTAACCACTGGGCACAGCCTTCTTGGTGTCCCGAAACGGAGGTAGGACAGGGTTGAAAGAGTTAAAGCTCGAGGGTCCTAAACAAAGAGCTGATGCCGATTCATCTCCTCCTGGATCTTCGTTGTAAAGTCAGTATCAAGCCAAATGGCAATTGAGAGCCAAGGCTCAGGAACTGAGCTCATCGGGGCCTCAAGATTCCCAAGGCCAATTAAGAAGCATCTGGCGCTTCTCTGAGTGGCTTATTCTGGTTCCCAGAGGGTCCCTACAGATGCCACCCGGAGGAGGAGGTCTCCAGGACCTGAAGTTCCGCACCCTGACCCCAACTTGCCTCTACCGGCCCTGGGCTCAGTGTTCTCTCCATGTTGCCTGCGGCAGCTAGCCACTCCCCTTGCCCTCACGGATGGACGATGCCCTGGGGGAGGTTGTCTCAGGCCTAAGAACCAGGCACGGCCCTCAGTGCCAACATGCATCCTTGGGGGGAAATAAACATGTTCTAATCAAAACAAAACACTTCCAAATGGGAGTTTCCTGTTGGAATTTCCTGGCAGCTCCTAAAACAGTTGTGATTATGGAAACACTGTTTTTTTTTTTTTTCCCTTTTCTATTTTTTTTTCTTCTCCAAGGCTGTGGAGGACCTATAGCAAGGGCAGTCGTAATTTCCCTCTTTGAGGACGGGGAGGACAACCACTCTTGGGGAGCGAGGAGGAAGCTTGAGAGCTGATGGTTAAGCCTTCTCGTGGTAACCCAGGGGAACCGTTGCTCCTGGCAACAGGAGAAGCTGAAAACTGCCTTCAGTCTCTCAGCCACATGCTCCTGGGACCTCTGCCTCCATGGGTCAAGATGCCTAAATCTGACTTGAGTGGGATGAAATGAATGGCAGAGGAGCCCTGGTCATGGATTGGGTTATGCATGGGGCGGTTAACCACAAGGTTAGCAGTTCAAAACCACCAGCTGCTCCACGGGAGAAAGACGAAGATTTCTACTCCCATAAAGAGTTACAGTGTGGGAAACTCAGAGAGGCATTTTACCCGGTCCCCTAAGGTTGGTCGCCATCAGAATGGACTGTCTGGCAGAGTTGTTTTTGGAAACTAATCACACGAACCTTTAAAAACCTACGAAGTCAGAGGACTTTGGAGCATGTGAAAGCACTGACAGGTCTTCGTTGTCTTTGAAGATGGAGGGGCCACATGCCCGAGCTGGATGCCTGTGCTGGGGTGCCTTGGGGGTGGCCTTTAGTCAACTGAGAGAGGCCCCAGGTCATAGTCAGAAGGAAACAGAGATCTCAGTTCGCCTGCTGTGAGGAAAAGGAATACTGCCAATTCCATGTGTGAGCCTGGACGGTGATTCTTCCCAGTTTCCAGACAAAAGTCCAGGGCAGCCAACACCTTATGAGATTAAACAGAGAAGCCAGTGGCATCTGCCTGGACTTGGACCTACACAACTGTGAGATGATGAATGGGCGTTGTGTGAAGCCATTACGTTTGCGGCACGGTTTCTTAGACTTGAGCCATTGTGGCAGCCACTGGATCAAGACATCTCCATCTTTTTTCCTTTTTAATGACCCTCTCACCAAGCTCAATGTCTTTTGGGAAGGGAGAACTGCTTTTAAATAAATTAATGGAAGCTAGACGGAAAGATGCCAACGTGTTCACGACGATGGCCTTTGGGTCACTGGTTTCCTGCCCATTCTTTCAAAGGCTTCATCAGGTACATGGTCCACTTTTAGAAAGAGCCCCCCAAAATGTCATGGTGGCCTTTTTTTTTTTTTTTGCCTTCTCATCAAGAGCTAGGCTTCTCAGGGTTAGATTTACCATTACGTCTTGCTCAATAGATGCTGGAGGAAACCGAGTGCTTCTTTTCAATCTAAAATGAGTTTGTTTTCATGGACTATGTCTAGTCTGACTGGTCCCCCTAAGACAGTGGCTCCAACCTTCCTAATGCTGTGACCCTTTAAGACAGTTCCTCTTGTTGTGGTGACCACCACCCCCAACCATAAAATTATTTTCGTTGCTACTTCATAACTAATTTTGCCACTGCTGTGAATCGGGCGACCCATGTGACAGGGTCGTTCAACCCCCCCCAAAGGGGTCAAGACTCACAGGTTGAGAACCGCTGCTCTAAGACCTCAGTATCACCCAGCGCTCCTTTAGCTGTGTCCTTCAGAGGCGCAAGCATTCCTGAAATCCTCACCAGAGTAGCCAGCTGGGTAAGAAGAGGCCAAGCTCCAAGTGTTGGAGAGAGCGAGCACGCAGCATCACCACGGTCTGACTCATAGCTCTGCGCCTGTGTTTACAGCAGAATTTAAACAATCCTTACACTGTGAAGAGCCCTCCCGTCAAGGGCAACTATCTAACCCCTCCTTCCCGAGCTCACATCCCTGTTTAGAGAGGCACATCCTGGTATGGTTTTTTTAAAATTAATTTTTCTTTTCTCTCTCCATTAAATTGAGATCTGAAAACCACATAGCACGCTCCCAGCCCAGGGCCAAAGCTGGTCTTTTTATCATCCAAAGGCCGTGCAAGAACCATTTGGAGAGCCCACTTCCTGTGCAGAGAGGAAGTGGCTAGGTCTTGACCTCGGACATACTCTCATTTCCAATCATTTTCCAGCCTGGAATGCGGTGATTCAGTTTCCATTTATAAAGTGAAATTAGCAAATGTTGAATAATCTACATGAGGGAGCGGGTAGGAAGGAGGAAATGAGAACCACTTCCAAACAATTCTCCCCTGTTTAGCTTGGAACGGGCTCTGTTGTTAAAGGATTTCCTCCTGCTCAAGGTGTTAGCGACCTTTCCCAGGAAGCGACCCCTCTCATTCTCTTCTGCAATGAAAAAAACAAAACGAAGAGGCTCTGGAGCAGCCACGGGACTAGGCAGAGGCTTGGCTACAGTGGAAGCTAGAGTTTCTCCATCACTTTGTGCTTTTCAGAGAACGATCACACACAGTCTCTCAGCCATCCTCAACACCCCTCTGGGAGGGAAGCTGGGAAGGCGTGCTTATCCTCAGTTAACTTTCTTGGAAGCAACTCAGAATCTGAAGAAGAGAACGGGTTAATGCAGAAAGCTTCTGGGGAAGTGGCACTTACCCCCATCCCCCATCCCTTGCAGTTAGGGAGACAGCAGTGGATATGGGGGCAACTACCTGGGCAGGAGATTGGAACTGACTTGGTTTCTAGTCTTGTCGGACCTCCATCCATCTCCTTGTGTGACCATGAACCCACCTCTGGACTTTGGGGGCCTCATCGTGTCATGGGACAGAGTCATTGTGAGTAGGTGAATTATACATGTGAGGAGATATGATAAATTGGGCCGCAATCATTTTGGTTCCAGTAGAGTAATTCTCCAGAGTCCAAGAACCCTTAGGCAGCAGGGCCAGGGAGATCCACTATTCCCAAGGCCTGTTGACCAAGCGTCTGAAAGATCTACCCCTCGGGTAATGTGGAGACCCTCGGTGGACAGGCCAACAGGGAGCAGGGACTCTAAGACCAGGGGTCGAGGACATGAGTAAGGACCACGGCACATGAGGTGGCCCAAGTCCTGGGCAAGTGACTGGATCATGCCTAAGAGCGGAGATTTCCCAGAGGGCAGAGTCACCAGCCCGGTCTTTGTGGGAGAGGAGGGGAATGAAGGAGAGAGAGGGGTCCCTACACGACACAGCTATAAACGGTGGGTGCAGGGTTCATAAATGTGTTTACCAGCCCCCACAGTCTCCTCTTTATGCCTCTGTCCACAAACATGCTAACACGAGAAAGCCCAATCAATTGTGTGTATTCACACACAGAGGATTGAAGCCTGGGGATTAGTCACTGGATTAAGACTGGATACATCGTGCCCCGGGAGAAAGAGCAAACCTTCTACTCCTGTAAATGTTACAGACCGGGAAACCCGCAGGAGCAGTTCCACTCTGTCCTACAGGATCGCTGCAAGATGAGAATCAACTTGATGGTGGTGGGTTTGGTTGGCTTTGACATCATCCCGGTCGCTCTATCTTGCTGAGTCAGCTCAGCAAGAACTCGTGCCTGTGGTGCTCCCGGAGACTTCTTGGTCAATTCCAGGACCCAGAAAGAGTGGATTGATTCTGGGGCTCTTGTAGGCCTTGCTCCCTGCCCTTGGAAACTGGGCTTCCTTACCTTGATCCTTACTCTTCTTTCCTCAGGAGGAGGTCCTCAGCATGGGGCAGGAAAGGGCAGGGAATAAGCTGTCAGGGAAAACAGGCTGTGCAGTTGGGGTATGGCTGTAGGCCAGCTCCACCAGCTGACAGCTTCCCTCCCACCAGGAGGAGCACACCCACGGCCAAGGCCAGGTTCCCTGTGTCTCAGCTCTTCGTGGCCTTTTGCTACTCAATGTTTTCTTTCGCCTTCCAAGTCTCACAGCCTGGTACCAGTCTTCCCTCTCCCCACCCATCCCCCTGCCTTTTCTATCTTGGGAAATCCAGCCTGTCCTTGAAGATACCGGCCAACCTCCTGCTTTCCCTTGTTTCCTGCCAGGCCCTGGCCCTCTTTTGGACATTGGTACTCTTCTCCTCACTTCACTGGGATTTTACATCCATTCATTTCTCTCTTGCTAGACTCGGGGGTGAGCTAAAGGCCAGATCGCTGTGACTCCCCACCTACTTCAAACCCCCTTAAAATAAATAAAATAAAACCAGGCAGGGGGGGGGGCGGTGGGGAGCTTGCTCTTGTCCTAATGCAGCTTCTTGGGGTGAGATTGGGGCTTGGGCTTCAGCTCAGACTCAGAGGTTTGTGATACTTTGACCCCAGGACTCTCACCCTACTATTCCCACCATTCCTGAAGCTGAGCTGGGGAAGGGTCTACCTGAGGCTCTGGAAAATGGAACGAAGCAAGAACCTGCTGTTTCATGGGAATCTTGGCTCTTCCTCAAAGACCTCTAGCCCATGCATCCCTTCCTACCTAGGTCTATGGCCATAGCCGGACTATGACCCTTGGAATGCTGTGTGTGTGGAGATAGGTCAGTGGTTCTCAACCTTCCTAATGTCTCAACCCTTTAACACAGTTCTTCATAAAATTATTTTCATTGATACTTCATCACTTGAATTTTGCTACTGTTATGAATCAGCTGACCCCTGTGAAATGGTTATCTGACCCCCCAGAGGTAGCTACTCACAGGTTGAAAACCACTGAGATAGGTGGAGATTGGCGAAGAGAATCTCTAAATCTTTATTTCCATTCAAATTTTTTACTTCTTTTTTTAAAAATTAATAAATCATTTTATTGGGGACTCTTACCACTTCTTATCACAATCCATATATCAATTGTACCAAACACATATGTACACAGGTTGCCATCATTATTTTCAAAAAACATTTTCTGCTTGAGCCCTTGGTATCAGCTCCTGTTTTTTTCCCTCCCTCCCCCACCTTTCCACCCTTTTGAACCCCTGATAAATTATAAGTTATTATTATTTTCATATCTTACACCATCCACGGTCTCCCTTCACCCACATTTCTGTTGGTCGTCCCCCCAGGGTGGGGGATGGGGGTGTTACATATTGATTATTAAAGTAGGTTCTTCATTGGCTAAAAGGGTTTATTCTAGATTGTCTGACATATTTTACTGGCCTTTAATCATTATTCATCCGTTCTCGGATCTTAGGTTTGAGCCGGCGGTTCCTCGGTTCCTTGTGCAAGGCGAATCCTACTGTACTCAGCGGATGTTATTAACAATCCAACCAGACGCCATACCAAGTAACGGTCAAGTTTACTTCCTAAATCTCTAGCAAATGCAGGCAGCAGGTATTCCCTGAGCATTAGATGGGGGAGTCTGTCCCATCGGTGGAAGGATGTAAAGACTAAGTAGACAGCGGACAGTTCTGGATGGTGTACAAGCCAGTGAGGGGGGCCCGTGAACAGCTCAGTGACGTTGAAGGGAGGACAGACCCACCCTGCCAGAGGGGTAGGGATCAGGGAGGTCCCTAGAGAGGATGCATCGTGAGCTGTCATGAAGCATGGACATGAGGCAACAAATGGACGCCAGTGGAGGGAAGGCCTTTCAGTCAGAGCCATCCACGTACACAAAGCCCCAAACCAAGGGGAACCCAACCCGCTGCCTTCAGGCTGAGGTTGTCCATCTTTGTGGGAGCAGACAGTCTTCCCTTTCTCCTGCAGAGCAGCCAGAAGGTTTGGTCCGCTAACCTTACAGTTGGCACTCCAATGCCCACTGACAGCGTCACCATGACGACCTCAGAAATTAGCATCCGTTTAGTAGGTAGGGAGTATGGCAGGGGTAGCTTACTGGTAGAGAGCATGGTAGCTGTGTGAGTCTGGGTACGCTAGGGAAACACATCCACAGAAACTCATATGTATAAGAGAGAGTTTTATATAAAGGGTAAGTGCACATTAAGAAAGCATCCCAACCCAGTGCTGCCCAAGCCCATGTGTCCATTAGTCCATATGACCTACACCGATCTACAAAGTCCTCCTGAATCTCACAAAACATATGCAATGATGCCAACTCCAGGAGGAAAGCTAAATCAATGAATGTGTAAGCATCTCAGCGCTGCTAGGCGTCTCCACATGGCTGCTCCAGCACCCAGGGCTGCATCCAGGTAGGTCCATGCAGTTTCTCCTCAGGGAGGTCTTGCAGGAAGTGAGCCTTGCCAGCTGAAGCAGGGAACTGACTAAGGCAGCTGCACCCTGGTCCGACCATCAGAAAGCAAGAGACCCGAGAACAAGGAAGGCGAGGCTCACCTAGCCATTTATCTCTTGACCCTTCAATTAACCCCACATGTATTTATCAGTCTGGTTGGCACAATAAACCTTAAGTATTTCAGTAGAGCAAAAGAGATCCTCGAGGTCAGCGGGAGATCATGGAGAACTCAAGAGCTCACACTTGATCCACTAGACAAAGCGAGAAGGTAGGATTCCCTGCTCAGGGAGCTGTGGGGAGGGTGGTCTGGAGGAGAAGAGAGCCCATCAGGAACTGTGGGTGATAGACAGATGGGCACATGTCAGGAGGGAGGAGGAGAAGAAGGTGAGAGATGCTGAGGAGGCTCAGTTAGCGGACATCTTGGCACCAGATTCAAGGTGATGGAGTGAGGAAGAAGGAGGTCAGTGTTCAGGACACCTTGAGGGTTTCTGGCCTGGGTGATTGGCTGTCATTCAAGTGGAAACAAAGCATTATAGTGGGGAGCAGCAGGCTTTGGCTGGAGGGGGAATAAGCCTCTTATATTAATATGGTCATGGGACAGCTTCTATCCCAACCATATGAGTAGGAACCCTTCTAGAATCGACTTCTTCTGATAGGCCACCTCTGAATTTCTCTGTCCCATGTACACAGACTCATACCAGCTGTATTCACCAGACATGCTTAATGTCACCAGCCTTCCAGATTGCCAACATAACATCGTTCACATTCGGAAATCATCCTTAGCTCATCTTTATCACAATGTGCTCCTTTCCCGCCTCCAGCATATTCACACCCTGCACAACCATCTCAGCAAATTAGAGGACATTGAGAAAGGAAATTATTTATTGCCGAAGAGTTCTTCTCTGTAGGGTTCTAAGGTCTAACAGCAGATGGGAAGGAGTGATGGGAGGCCTGCTAGGAAGAAAGCTTGCTTAGATAAGAAGATGATTTGCCAAAACGATTCTGAAATGCCTGCCTTCACTTCTCCCCGTGGTGAGAGAGCAAGGACAGACCGGCTTTGGTAATTCTGGCCACTGTGATAGGCCTTTACTTCTACCCCTGGCGACAGGGCAAGGGGGCACCAAACTCACTGCCTTTGAGTCAGAGGTGACTCATAGCGAGCCCCCTGCGGGTTTCCGAGACTGTAACTGCTTACAGGATAGAAAGCCCAGTTTATCTCCTGAGGAGCTGCTGGTGGTTTCCAACTGCTGACCACGTGTATGGCAGTCCAGTGCGGTGACCACTATGTCACCAGGCTTTGTTAATTCTGGTCACTCGGTTTGGCCCATGGTGAGAAGGCAAGGGCAGACAGGCTTCGGTATTTCTGGTCCTATGATGGACACACAGTCTCCCAGCATCCACCACAGTATTCCAGGCAGAATGAGGAAACCATCTCGCTATCTCCTGGTCCTTGGCTTAGGATGTACCTTCAATTGCAAGGAGAGATCATGTTTATCAGGCGGTTTGTCTCCAAATCATAAATACAGAAAAACTGTCAATTTATTAGAGAAGATAAGTGGCTTTTTACTGACTTCATGGGGACGCTGAAATACAGATACATTCCACTTTCTTCCTGTGAAACAACTACCTATGGTTACATGTGATCATTTTTACCACAGGTGACCTCATTCAGAAAGGTCCTGCAAGGATACTGCTCTAAATTCTTCGTGAGGTTCATCTATGCCGCTACGTGGCCTTTAGTTTAGTTCTAGAGCTATATTATATGACTATCATTTATTCTTCTCTATTTATATGGATGTATATTGTGGGTCCCCCTGATTACACTTCTTTAAAACAGGTTGATTTTCATGTCTTGTATATGTATTGAGGTGTAGATTTGCAAATTTGGGGGGAGGTCTATATATCTAGGAATATAACAATTTTGGGGATCAAAAATTTTACTGGGCATTACCAAATTGTTCTCCAAAATAGTTGCATGAATTTACGGCAGTATACATGAGCTCCCCTATCTCCCCATCATCACCAACCCTTGATGTTGTCACACTTTTTAATTCTTACCAGACTGATGGAAGTGAAACATCCGCTGATTGAAAATCCCTTTTGGTGTACCTCATCTGTCCATCATGGGTGCATATCTTACCAAGGTGGTTCTTATATCCTAAACAGAATATTAATGATGAGACTTGATTGAATGAGGAGAAACTATTGGTCTTCCTCCATTTGGAATAAATTAAAGGGGTAAAAATTAAGACACATGGAAGCAATGAGTCCAATGGACTAAGGGTCCACAAGAACATCAATCTCCATGACCCTGAGACCAGAAGTACTAGATGGTGCCCAGCTACCACTACCAACTGCTCTGAAAAGTATCACACGAGAAGGGCCTGGAAAGCGTGGGAGAAAAATTTGGAACAATACTCTAGGTCACAAAAAATAAGGTTTACAGGGTTGATAGAGACTGGCGGAACCACGAGGGATATGGTCCTCAATCAGGTAACCTATAGATAGGTCTAGGACAATAAGGGGAGTGGTAACACTAGTGAGGTACACACGACTTTGAATAACCAATCATTTAGCATCAAAAGGGCAGAATTCACCCAAGGACAATGTTGACAAAGGCTAGAAAGGGAGGAAGAATTGAAACAAGAAACACAGGGAGAAGGAGAGGTAAGTGGCATGACACTGAGGAGACTGCAGTCAGTGCGATGAACCAAATGTGGATGGCTTTGTGGACTGTGAAATTGATGGCCTATTCTGTTAATCATCACCTAATCCACCTGCAAAGTTTAAGAAAATGAAAAAGATACTAAATGAATCTTCGGGGGCGGGGGTGGGGGCAACAAATGAATGAGAACCTCTGGTGTCCGAAGGAGGCAGCAGCACAGAAACTGTAATAACCATTGAATGTCTCCATTGAATGAATTCTGTTTCCCATTGGGGGCTTCCCTTTTCTTGAATGAGTGCCCTTGGAGGAAGGATAATTCTAGGTAAAAGATTCTACTAGGGAAGATTACAAACTGAGTGTTGTCTGTCCTCTCCCAATCCAATAGGGAACGGGGAACTAGGGATGGGCTTCCAGGACTTTGAGTTTTCGGTGACTGCTGAGTGAATGAGTGGGGTGAATGGAAATGGTTAGAGGTCTCTCAGGGGATCCTAGAGTGGAAGGTTCTGACCAGACCCCTTTCCTTCATGGGAGCTGTTGACTGTACTACCTGCTCACCCGTGAGCCTTGATGTACCAGAGTACCAGCTCTGACTCCGGATCTCATCGAAGCCTCTTAGCATCCTTCTAATAAGGTTGCTTTGGTTGAAGTTCAAACCCAGAGTTTGTTTCTATGCCTCACAATAAGAAACCATAGCAGAGAGAGGATTTTGACCACGTGAGATCGGCAAGATGATCTTGGTGAACTTCAATACCAAATTCCTCTTCCTTCTGGATCTTTCAGCTAGACTGACCTCCTAGAATTTTTTTCTCTTACTACTTCTTCTTAAGACTGTGACTCCTAAAAAGAAAGAATGTACCTCCTTGGGAAGGGTCAACAATGGATGCAGGAAGCCCCAGTGAGCCGGACTTCTTGGATAGCTGGGCCCATAAGGAAAGGAGTGGTCCAAACTCAGCCCCTGCGGGTGGTGGGTGTGCCTTGTCTGATTTTCAGGGCATGGACTTCTAATTAGCGAAGGTATCACCTTCCAAGAAATACTGCCAATGATGTGTTAAACCCATATAGGCTTTTTCAAGTATAAAATACTTGTCTTCTAGAATTTTCAAGGGAATAACAGTTTTCCTTAAGACAGAAAATCACCCTGTAGGCCCACCCATAGTGCAGACACTCCCAGCCCTGTGCTTGGTGCTTACCACACAGCATTGACATTCAATACAGATCCCTGATCTACAACCGGATTGAAAGTGCCTTGAGGGAAGGAAGCACCTTTGTTTACACCTGCCTTTCCTCAGGGCCAAGCACGGGTCTTAACATACATAATTTTTGGTTGAAAAAGTCATTGCTGCTCCCTGTTCACATGACACAGAGGGTAGATTTGACCAGGATGTACTTTGTTCCAAAGGAACCATAATTGAGAAATATGGGCCCCGAGCATGTTTGGTTAGATGTACATTTCCTGAGTGGCCCTAGGTGCTGATGATGCTGGGTGATAGAGATGCAGGATTGAAAATCATACAGTGTTTGACCTGGGGTAACTCGCTGTCTCAACCGAGAGATGAGATAAACAAATACTTTTAATACGATGCAATAAGAGGTGCCACGGAGGTATCAATGATCAGAGACAAATACTTCATTTACAGGCAAGGAAACTGAGACCTACAGTCCTTGGCCAGAAAGTAACTAGTCTGAAATTTAGGCATCTCAGCTCACAATGCCGTGTTCTCCCCGTCATACTCCGATTCTGATAATTAAGTCATTAAACACTTACTGAGTGTCATCTGTGAGTCAGGCATTGTGCACGGTGCAGAGGATACAGAAGTGACCCAGAGGGAAAGGAACACTGAGCAGTCTTCCCATACTGATAGCCTAGTGGTCCAGAAGGACAGGGAGCAGAGACTCCCCAGAGTACCTAAGGCTGTAAGGGAGGGAGCGACAAGCACAATCTGAGGGGCCCCTACATTTACTTATCTCAGGCATTTCATCCCATCAACAAATACTGAGTGAGCCTCCCCTATGACAAAGAAGTCCTGGTAAGCATTGGACTGCTAACACACAGGTTGATGGTTTGAATCTACCAGCTGCTCCTTGGGAGAAAGTTGAGGCAGTCTGTTGCCATGAGGGCTTAAAGCCTCAGAAATTCTAAGAAGCAGTTCTAGTCTATAAGGTTATAGATTGGAATCAACTCAATGACCGCGGGTTTCGTTTTTGGTTACCATAGGTCAAAGGTCCCTGGATGTAGCACCAATGAATCGCACATGGCAACTAACACACCAATTGGCCATTCAAACCCACCCAGAGGCACCATGGTAGAAAGGCCTGGTCGTCGACTTTCATAAAGATTCTACCCAGACAACCCTACAGATCTCAGTTCTCTGTAGAGCTCAGGTGTGCCCTGTTGACACAGGAGGGTACCCTGAGTCTCAATGGAAGCGGGTTGCCATATATGTTTTTTTTATAGTCCTTCTTAGCACATGGATCTACTCAGTTCTGCACACACCTCTGCTTGAAGGCAAAGAAATATCAATTTCTAATAACAAAGGGAATTGGCATGTCCCAGAGCAATCAATTCTGAAATGGAAAAATTATCAGAATTTTTCAAACAGGAATCTAATAGCTCCTCTTCACACCTTCTGTCGCCAGCTGAACATTCCCTCCTGGGCTCCAGATTACCCCTCTTTTACCCTTATGCAGAGGAACACGCGGCGGCTGCTGCTAAATTTGGCGTGTTTGGGAACAACATGGAGACAGCAGGAATACAAGGGAGGCGAGCCTCGTGCCATCTGTCTGAAGACCCAGCAACTGGGGTAGGAGAACCATCCCTCCCGAAGCCCCTGAGCACGTGCTCCCTGACTAAGAGACTTGGGGTGTGGAGGGGGACCAGAGCTCTCTGCAAAGGAGCCTCAGGAATTGTTGATAAAGCTAGGGCAGGGGGAGCAATTCCCAGACGTGATGAATGACCTCACAAGATGGTACGGTGGGAGGTGCTGTGACAGAGCCACCGCTAGAAGAAGCTCATAACTTAGGGGACTGAAGTCAACCATGGGGCCAGGAGAGGGGGTCGATAAAAGGCCCAGAGAGGAGGCAGAATCTCCCGGGAAGAGGAAACCACAGGTGCTCAAGGCACGGATGCTTGTGTGAAGCAGGGGCCTCTGAGGGAGTGGGGAGGACAGAAGGGTTGCCTGCAGAGCTGCTGCCTGTAGATGCTTTGCTTCCACGTTATCATCACCCTAGATCATGCCCTGCGGAACCCCACACCCGTGTCTGCCTCCTCTCCCCATCGCTTTGCCTCCCTTCGTCCCACTTCACCGGTCTCTGTCCACCGCCCATCGGTCAGCTTGTCGTTCTGTGCCGTGTCGCTGTGATGCTGGAAGCTACGTCGCCAGGATTTCACATACCAGCATGGCGGACAGGTTTCAGAGGAGCTTCCAGACCCAGCCAGACTGGGAAGACAGGCCTTGTGCTGTCCTTATGACCACTAGCCAGTGGGAGAGCAGAGTCTAAGAACAGAATAGTGTCTCGTGGGGCGCAGAGAGATGCTCTCCTCAGTTGAAAGGCAGTCATAATAGGCAGTGGCCACCACCACAGGATGGAGCGTAGTAACCATTGGGAAGGTGTGCAGGCCCCAGCGATGCTTCCTTCTCTGGGGCATGGAATTGCTGTCGTTGAAGCCTGTGGGCCTTTGGCAGGTAGTAACCCCACCCCACACCATTGAATTGATTCTAGTGCCTAATGGAATCAATTGTCGAATGGACCTGCTCCTCAGAGTTTCCAAGGCTCTAAACCAGCAGTTCTCAACCTGTGGATCGTGACCCCTTTGAGGGTCGAACAACCCTTTCTCAGGGGTCCCCCGATTCCTAACAGTAGCAAAATGACAGTGATGAAGTAGCATCGCAAATAATGTTATGGTTGGGGGGGTCACCATCACACGAGGAACTGTAGGAAAGGGTCTCCGCCTTAGGAAGGTGGAGAACCACCTTTATGGGCGCAGACTGCCTGGTCTTTCTCCCGAACTGTAGCTGGTGGGTTCTTATGGCAACACAACCACACCAGTCTCTGCCAGGAGCTTGGAGGATCCCTTAAAGATCAGAACATCCTCTTGAACGAACAGCCTCGTAGGAGTTAACCAACAGGAATAGCTGTTTCCATAGGGTTGTGGAATGTTGAGGGAGTTCAGACAAAGCACTTCCCCCTACCCCAAAGGGTCGAATCCAGCCACTTAGAGAATGGGACAGCCGGGTGGGAACTTGCTAGGAAGAAGTAACTTAGAGAGGTTTCCAAGCAGAGCCAAGGCAACACCTAGGGCTATTTAGAAAACACAAGCTATTCAGTGCGGCTGAACACTACTCTAGATTTGTTTTCAACGGTGGAACCACAAGTTGGGGGTTGATGTTGTGAGCGGCAGGTGGGGGTCCTTGGGGAAGGACCGCGCCGTAGGAGAAACACACAGAAAAGTAGCATTTTCTTTTTTTCCTGAACAGCGGGAGTGGCCCGCGAACTTCTGTCTGCATTTGGTAGTGGAGGAATCGCTGGGTGGGGCAAAGGGCTAACGAGTTTAGCTGCTAACTGAAAGCCAGGGCTTTGAGTCCCCTCACTGAAGTCTCCAAAGAAGGATCGAAAAAATGTGCCGGTGACAAATCCTCTGGGGTGCAGCGCCACGCCACATGGCGGGAGGCCCCTGCCGTCAGAATGGCCTGGGCAGCATTGGGTCCTAGGTGGCAGCTGGGGAAACTGAGGTCTCCCACTGGTGTCTAGCTTTCTATCTCTCCGGTTCTCTGTGGCCCGTGGCTGATAGGCTTGGTCTTTTTTCCTGAGAAAATGTGAAGTTCCTTGGCGGGTTCGCTACCTCTTTGCTGGTGTAGCTGAGCGGCTGGCGGTTTCAAACCCCGGACGGTGGTCAGCAGCCCAGCACGTGGCCATGACGCCCTCAGGGTGCTCAGAAACAGACAGGGGCAGTTCCAACCCGTCCCGCGGGACCATGGCGAGTCAGAATTGACGTGAGGGCAGGCAGTTCGATTGGGGCTTTTGGGTGTTTTCTAAGCAGGGCCTTTGGCGTCTGTGTACCTGACCTAGGGCCCCACGGGTCAAGCTGTATCTGCACGGTGGGGGGTTGAAATCACCAGCTGCTCCGCGGGAGAAAGATCTGGCTTTCTACTCCTGTCAACAGTTTCAGTCTCGGAAACCCAGGGGATTGCCATGAGCCAGCACTGGCTGGTTGGCAGACAGAAGGCCCTAACACATGCTGCCAATGCCATGGGTCGGGAACCTCTCCCTCACCCCTTGGCTGCCAGATCCACCTCCCTGGGCGCTCATCCCGCCTGGACAAAGCCAGGCTCTCTGCTGCCAGGCCCATGCTGTTGCCACCCGGCCCCGAGAGGATAGGCTTTGGGCCTCTGCACGTGTGTGTTTACGTTTCTGCCGCAGACAGGCCCAGGCTCCTCCTCTCCCCACAGCCGTCCAAGCATGTATCAGGCCCTGTGTATGTTTTTCTTGTGTGGGATTTGAAATGATTTCTTTAAACAAGGTCTAAACTGGGATTGATTTCCTCTCTTTATTTAGAGTCGTTTGTTTTGTAATACGGTTCTTTTAGCAGTCTAAATTGTGGGAACTGGGGAGGGAAAGAAAGAGAGAGAGTGAAAGAGCGAGGGAATGTGCTGACTTCGTATAAATACGCATTACTTTATCTCTCTTTGAAGACTTCCATGTCTTTTCCTCGAAAGGGCTGGAGCCACATTCTTTGGGGGTCCTTTTCTTGCCAGAATTGTTCTGATGAGAATGAGACGCTCACCACCAGACTTCCATCCCGGGCTGGGAATTAAAAACACCCTGACCTGGTGCTTTAAGTTCAAAGCGCTTTCATAGCCATTAATTTTAGTTTCATATCCTAAAAGTCCCCCGTTAATGTAATCTTCGTAATAGCCTGGGGAGATGAGGGGGGGAACCAAATGGTCCCGAGTTAATAGACGAGGAAATGGCTCGTCTTTCTGCAGCCTTTGTTTTGCCTCTTGGTGGGTGACCCTGGCCGGAGAGGCACTGAGTCCCTGACCAAGTGGCTCATTCACTCCTGCCTCGGTTCAATGCCGAACTCTGTTCCCCACTAGGCACCAGGGCTCTGAGTTGAAAGTGACCCTGAAAATCAATTATTCCACGTCTCCCATTTAATGTTTAAACCTTCCTGCTCCCAGCAACTTGCAAGCACCCAGGGGCAGGAAGTTCACTATCCTCAACATGGCCTGTTCTAACAAGGCTAGGACTGCGGGTGCTGCTGCTGCCTCGGGCTGCCCTGGAGTTGGTGGAGGCTTGTGCCAGTCCCCTTCACGTGCAGTGGGATGGAACACTGCACGCTGCGTGCTACCCAACAGACCATTGCCCTCTGCCGGGGTTTCTTCAATTGATTCTCAGGGCTGGGTGGCCAGGACTTGCCTCCTAGTCTTCCTTCCTCTGGAAGCTCTACTGAAACCTGCTCCGCATCGTAGCAGCACACACGCCTCTATTAACAGATGGCTGGTGTTTGCACACTGGGTACACTGGCCGGCAAGAGAGACAAGGGGCCCTGCCTGGCAAGGGAGAATCCTATTCCTGAACCACCACGCCGAGCGTCACAGTGATAGAGGAAGCAGGTTGTGGGAATCCCTTTTGATACGGAGCCCCAAATGATCTCCTTTTATATTTTGCCCCCCTGCTCTGCTCTTGGGGGCTCCTATTTACCGACAGCAGAGAGATGCATGCTCTCTTTCCAAGGGGAAAGAGTTTTTTGCTGTGCATGTGACTTGGGTCACATCCTCTGAATCAACACCAGCCTGGCCCTGAACTTCAGTTCCTATATCATAGATGGGACCTGGGTAGCTTTTGCCAAGTCCAGACCATCTCTTGCCTTAAGATGGCATTAGAATTTGATCAATGCTCTACTTACCTTCCTCAGCTTCTCTAGCTAGACTTTAGCTAGACTCGCCTCATTAGCTAGATGACGAACTTGTGCCAATGTGGGCCCGCCCATCTTCCACTAGAGTTCTTGGATTGGACGGACGAGGTAGATTTCATATTTGAATCTGTTAGAGAAAGACCCCAGGCTTCATAGATCCCGGTAGGTCCCAACTTTCTTGTCACTCAGGGCTGTGTTTTCACCCGAATAGTTGATAAGCTCACCACCGAATTCCTTATCCAGACACTAATTGGATGGTTGGGAAAGACGGAGCCCAGGAGAGGGTCCTTGGGTTGGCTCTCTTAGATTCATTAGCAAATGATCCTTGCATCCATGCTACTTTTTCCAACTTGTCCATAAGGCGAACATGACCTACTTTGCCGCGTGTCTAGCTTAAGTATAGACTTATTCCATTTCCTGACTCTTACTGATGTCCCAGGCCAGGGAGTCTGTTCAGAAGGAATTAGATTTTAAAATAACTTACTCTTCAAGTCCTCCTGACAGGTCCCCAGGCCCGGCAGGCACTTTTCTTGCTTCCTTTCCACATGCTCACGGATCATCCGTGAGCATCTCTATTCAAAAACAAGGATGGGGGATACTTTTTATTTTGGTCTGCAGTTGCCGGGGTTAGGGAAGAGGAGGTTAATAGGGGGCGCTGGGAAAGTAGGTCTCAGAGCAAGGGGGAGCCTGGAAGGCTACGCCGAGGAGTTTGAAGAGCAGCTCTGTCCAATTTGGGGCAGCCAAAAGATGAGAGCGCAAGGCCCAGATGATTTATGAATTCTCTTCCGCGCTCGTAAGGTTTCCAAAATACTAGTGTGACGTATGACCATTTGTGCAATGGGAAGCCCGGGGTTCTGTGGTGCCTGCTCTGTGGTACTCAGCACCTTCTGCTGGAGGGGCAATGCCATCTACCTTCCAAACGGTATCTCTTTTGAGAGTGAGAGTCAATAATGATTCAGGGGTACTCAGGCTAGTCTCAGACTGGTGGGCAAATCCTCCTCAGAGACGCGCCTAGCATCCCTTGGGGAGGCTCGGGCATATCCCAGACAATGTGATTTGGAGCAGGCAGGCATCCTGTTTCACTCTGACCCCGCAGGGGTGTGTGTGTGGAGGGGGTGGGGGGGTAGAGGGAGGAGTCTGAAGAGCCACATGGTTTGGGTTTGCTAAAGCCTCCGCCACATTCTGCCCCGCGCATGTCCCTCTCACGGGCACATTTGTGTACTTTAAGACAAAGTCACTTCATCTGGTTCTGGTGCCTTCACACTTAGCTCAGAGCAGAGACCCTCCTTCGGACAAGCTTCTTGCTGTCAAGTGAGCGCTCCCTGTGGAAAGCTGCCCGCTTTGAACTTGGACGCCTGTTTATTTTTGGAAGGGAAACTAGAAACCTCGAATCCCCCAAAGCCACAGGCCCTGATTCTTCTTTTCAGCGATAACCCGTGCAACTTATAAAGCCAGAGACTGGGGAACTGCCCCCGTGGGAAGAGCCGGACAGACAGATCGTGCCACGCGACCCCCTGTTGCATTACCCCTGGGCAAGCTGGGGTGGACAGAGGAGAGAGGTCACTGGTGCCCTCACCACGGGCCATTTTCAAGAACATCACTCCGCATGGGATCCCGAGGGAGACTTGAAAGCGCAGTGCGAATAGCAAGGAATTCAATGAACAGACAGCCGTGGGTTTCCCGTGATGCTGAAGAGACTCATGCAGCCCCTGGTAGAATTTCCCCCTACATTGTCAAGTGCAAAGAGTCATGATGGGGTATTGGGTGAGTCATTAGGCTGCTAACTGCAAGGCCGGTGGTTCAAACTCCCCCCTCCCCCCCAAGCGGGTCCTCAGGAGAAAGATGAGTCTGCTCCCATCAAGGTTGACCATCTCAGAAGCCCTGTGTCAGAATGGACTCCCTGACAGCAGGTTTGGTGCCAAATGCAGAGCTGAGCTAAAGGCTGTTCTTAATGGAACCAACGGGCACTTCGGGGTGCACAAATGAGTCTTGGGTCTCCCTAGGTTAAGACACCACATCTGCTGGGCCCGCAGTGCTCAGTTCCTTCCTCCTGAGAGCATGGCTGCGTGGGCATCTCTCTCCAGCTGTGTCCCCCTAAAAAAGGCCTTGTTTCTATGTCCACCTGTCATGACATGGCCCACCTTCATCTGAGATGATGGCTTGGTCATACACTGGGCCCCCTCCTCACCCCGTTAGCTGGTGCACCACACTGTCTGTAAGCAAGTTGGCTCCCATCACAGTGCTACCAGAAACACCAAGATGCCCATGCTTAGCTCCCCATAGCTGCCCTGCTGAAACAATACCCATAGCCATCCTCCTTTGTTTCTTATTCTTCAGTTTCCAAAGATTCGATGGCCCCGTAACCCGTAACCATCCCCTCTCCCACCCTTAGATCTGAAGAAAGCTGTGCCCAAGGCTACGCTCTCTGCTCTCTTCACTCTTGGCCAACCTGTCCAGCGCCCGGACACAGCGTGGCTCACGGGCGCCACGTATCCCACAGCTTGTGAGGACTAACGATCTTTATTTCTATTTTTGGGACTTGTGGTTGAAGCACGACTTCCCCTCCAGGGTAATGCACATAGTGTGCATTGTGGGAGATAACTCCCTGTGATCTGCCCAGATAAGTGCCACCCCAAGGTGCCCACTGAGGTCAAATCAAACACACTGGCAGGAGTTGGAGACTGGGCTAGGCGTGGGTTGTGTGCACTGCAATTGGGACCTGTGATTTAGTACCCAGGGCTGGTCCCTGAGCCCTGGGGCCACACTTGTCTGAAGAACCCGGAAAGGAGCAAGGCTAGGTGGTGCTTTCCTTCCTACACTGGTTCCTAAAAACAAACAAACAAACAAACAGCTTCTTTCAGACAAGGAGGGGACCACTTCTTGTAGGTGGGATGGAGATGAATTCAGGAGACGTTCTGGGCTGGGCCTGGAGGACTGGGGTCGGGGGTGGGGTGGACTGGGGGCAGAGAGATACGAGAGCAGCAAGAAAGATCTGGAGATGGGGAAGTGGCTTGGATGGAAAGAGGGGATTTAAAAGTAGTAAGGTGGTCACAGGAGCCTTAGTGACACAGTGAGGGAGTGCTCACGGAAAGGTTAGTGGTTCCAACCTCCCATGTGCTCCATGGGGAACGATGTAGCAGCTTGTCTCTGTAAATACGACACCCGTGGAGCCCCCAGAGGGTGATTCTACGACTCTCCTGTGTCCTATGGTCTCGGCCTATTGTGTTATGAGTCAGAATCGATTTGACAAGATCAGGCAAAGTGGCCCCAGCATCGATCCCTTTTTACCACCCATCATCATTGAGCCACTTTGGACTCTGGAGATTCAGAGAACTGTGCTTTGCGGGGGTTTTCCAGGGGTGGAATCTTCATGGAAGTAGTTAGCAGGCCCTTGTGCCTCACGGTCCCCTATAGAGCTTGTCATTCTTAAGCCTGCTAGTTAACACACTGGTGTGACAAGCTACTCAAGGCGTTTTAGCTTCAAAGATGAAGGCAAAACAGAAGCCAGGCAAATCAAGGTGGGCACGGCCACTCTGAGGAAGGTTCCGGGGTGGCAGCCGCTCCGTGGTGAATCATCATGAGTGGTAAGAGCTGGAAAGGACTCCGTCCTATGCATCTCCCCTGAGACAAAGGGAGCACTTGGGGAATTACGCAAAACCCTCTCTGCCCCGTGCTTGTAGTCAGTGCCAGCCTGCAGTCCCAGGGTGGGGGGGCGGTCTGTGGGGGCTTGGCTCATTACACTCAGTGGCTTCCCCCGCAGAGTAAGACCTACAGCACTCGGTGGTGGAAAACACTTCGGAAAGGCCAACAGTTCTGGCTGGGAGCAAGGTGCTGCCATACTTTGCTGAGCTGCCTGGGAAGCGCACCGATGTTTACAGAGCTTAACGCCTAGCAAGCATCAGAGAAAGTTGCCCCTGACGAGCTAGGTGACTGAATGAGTCAACGCTACTCTCTGGGCCTTCATAGTTCGGGGTTCCGAAAATGACTTCTAAGCTCCCACCAACTCAAGTCTCTAAACACTTAATCAAACGATGCAAGCATCCCACCATCCGTCTGTCAGTTTATGATACTGAGGTGGCTTGCATGCTGTCCTGACACTGGAAGCTCGGCCACCTGTACTTCAAATACCAGCAGGGTCACCCAGGGAGGACATACTTCAATACGATTTTCAGGCAAAGACCAGGAAGAAAGGCCTGGAAATCTATTGCCCCAAATAGCCAATGATGATACTTTGCGTTACAACCAAATCTTGTCTAATACAGTACCGGAAGATAGCCCTGGGTTAGCTGCCACAATGGACTCATGAAGACGAACATGCATGAAGTTGGCGTGGGACTGGGTACGCTTTGTTCTGTTATCGTGGGGTCCCCGGCTTGACAACGCCTCACAACAGCAGAGCGTGCGTTAATTGGTCAGAGCCCCTGGTCTATTTTGTCCCACTTTGTCCCCTTGGTATCTTCGCAGGGTCAGTAAGACAGGTGCAATGTTCACATTTCACAGATAAAAGGCCCGAAGCCGAGTGCATTGAGCAAGGTCACAGCACTGACCAAACATGCTCACATTAAACGACTTCCATCACCTCGGGGCGGCGTGCCTGTTACCAGCCAGACACGCTTCGCACCAGCGACCACAGAAGCAAACAAACTGACAGCCTCTGCTCTTGAGCAACTGGGAACCATCTCAGAGCCAAAGAGGGTCGTTGCTGTGTGGTCGTCGACAATCTTCATCGTAACGCGAACTTCGAGTGGAAGGCTAAGGAACGCAAGCTGTGTGGCTGTTCACAGAAAAAGCACCCTGAGTCACAGAGCCAGCAGGTGCAAAGGCCCTGGGGTAGGAGCCAGTCCGATGTATTTAGGGAATCCCGAGGTACCTTTAGGCCCTCTGATTAGATTCAAGAACAGGAACCTCTTAGGAAATCAAGGCGGGCTTTTGCTACCTTTTCCAAACACCCTTTCTTTTGAAAACGAAAAGTATCCCAAACCACTGCTTTAAAACAGTCCAGCCAGAGGTGTCTCCAGTCTCCTATTACTCTTCTTGAGACTTGGCTTGTGCTCCGGTAGGTCAAACCCACCGCCCTCAAGATGATCCCAGCTCATGGCGACCACCTGTGTTACAGAGCAAAACTGCGCAGTACGGTTTTGTTTCGCTTCTTCCCCTCCCCCCCCCCTTGTAACCTTTACCACGGCAGACCTTTCTTTGATGGTTGGTTTGAACTGGCAACCTTTACTTCTGTGCTACGCAGGGACCTTTCATGTCAAAACCAAATATTTCCCTGTCTAGGAGTCCCCGGGATGTAGACCTTTATAGGGGCAGAGATTGTCAGCTTTCTTCCGAGAAGTGGCTGGTGGGCTTGAACTGCCGACCTTCTGCTTAGCAGTCCAATACTTACCAGACAGTGTCACCAGTGCTCCTTCCATCACGCCAGAGGATGTCCGAATCTCATGGGGATTTCTGGGCAGTTCTGACTGGAGGATGAAAGGAGGACCACACCGAAGGAGGGTGAGACTCTGACAGCTGGATCTCTGAACCCAGGCAAGCGATATCTGCTGCCAGCAACTCATCCAAGCAACTCTCTGGGGAGTGGACCAAGAGCCTCTGTGGCAGACAGAGAGATGGCAGCCCCAGCTGGATGGGTAAGCAGCCCTTAAGATTGGACTTGGAGGAACGAACCCAGTCCCAGCCCATAGGACCCCTAAACCCAGTCCCAGCCCAGGTCCATGCTGCTTTAGCTGAGGGTTTTGAATACTCCACGTCCTACGTCTCCTTCCTGTTTGACGTAGAATTCAGCAAGTGCAGAGATCGCAATGTCTTGGTGCTTTAGAAATGTGGGGTAAGCTCCTTCCAGAACTAAAATAGTAGCCATCAGTTAAGGAAGAACGACTCTTTCCTGGGTCCCTCGGATTTGTTAAGACGCTCGGGGGCACAGTGGCCCAAGCGCTCCGTTTTAAACTGAAAGGTTGCTGGTCCAAAGCACCAGCTGTTGTGTGGGAGACACACACGGCCGCCTGTGCCAGTCAAGGTTACAGCCTGGGTGACCTTTGGAGAGGGTGGTGTGGGTCTGAGTTGACTAGGGAAACAAATCCAGAAACACTCATATGTGTATAAAAAAGAGCTTTATATAAAAAGAGCAATTATATATTGAGAAAACAGCCCAGCTCAGTCCAGATCAAGTCCATAAGTCCCATATTAACCCATATGTCTGATACTAGCCCATAAATTCCTCTTTAGACTCATGCAGCACCTGCAATGATACTGAATGCAGGAAGATCACTGGCCAGTGGGTAGAAGGTCTTGTGGATCCAGTGGCAATGGAAACATCTCAGCACTGGTACCGGTCTCCATGTGTCTCCTCCAGCTCTCTGAGTGTCTCAACAACAGGAAAGGGAAGGCAGGGAGAGTGGGTCTGGCCTCCAGTGAGCTATTTTTCTCTGTGGAGCCTCCAAATGAGGTCATCAAGCTGCAAACCTGGTGAACAGGCTTGCCTCAACCCCTTCGCTCAAGTTGACTGGAAATGATGTAACTGTCACAGGAGGCACATGCGTGTGTGTGTGTGTGTGTGTGTGTGTGTGTTGTGGGGTGGCAAGGAGGTCTACTTGTTCTATAGATTTGTTATGAATCAGGAGAGGTTTTTTCCCCCCCTACATGTCAGGCACTAAGCTAGGGGCTAAGAAGGATACAAGGGGCTTGAGACTTGCTGGGGAGAGAGGATTTACACTGAAGAAAATGAAGTCCCCATAAAGGAAACATGACAAGATAGACTCAACGATCACTCAACTGTTTGACCAATGACTTTCAGCCCCAGCTGTACTACAGAATCACTTGGAGAGCTTTCAAAGGTCACACATGCTCAAAGCCCCACCTCCAGACCAGACTCATTGGATACTGTGAGCATGGGACTCGTATGTTGCAGAATCTGTAGCCATGATGGGAACTGCCTGATAGACTTAGCGTTTTCAAAGCACCTGTATAGTCGGTGTGACTGTAAGCGCTGTGGGATTAGTTCATCTTCCCAGCTCCAGTGACCTGGGCAGTGGCGGCATCGTTACCATAAAAGGACTGCATGATAACGGGGCCATTTTGCAGATGGGGGAAAGGGTGCTCGGTGAGGTCACACAGGTAGGGAATGGAGGGGCTATGCTCTGCCCTCAACTCTGGTGTTTTCTGAGGCAAATGTTATTCTCACAGGAAGGTCCTGCCCCTGGGGCTGGGTTTATCAGAACCTAGTGAAAGTAGAAAGGGTGAGGAGAAAGCATGTTGTTTGAAACCGCATATTAAGGTCATGTGTTGTTTCTGAAATAAAAACTGTCCACTTCCACAATATCTTCCTGGTGGGAAAGAATGCAAGAAATGGAGTGTGAAAGCATTGCAGGAAGATGAGGTACGGTGAGAGAGGTGTCTGATCTGTGGCATGTGATAAGTAGGGGATATATATATATATATCTCAGACCGAATTATGAATCTGCAGAAATGCCCGGAATCATAATTGCCCTAGCTTTAGAGAATGGCAAATGAGGGGCACCATGCAGCCCCTCTCAGTAACGGGGAACGAAAGGGCCCTCCTCAGGAATTCTAAACCCTGGACAGATGCAATGAAGTCGTCCGGGCAACAGAGTTTTGTGGTTTGGTGGATAAGACAGAACCTGAGACGGCCCGAGGTAGCAAGTCCAACAGTTAAAGATGGTGAAGCCCACGGGGGAAGTTACTCACCTAAGGTCACACTCAGTGTCGGCCTCCCGGAGGGAAAAGCACCAGGTCTCCTGCCTCGTGCTCTTCTAGACCTTTCTCTTGTTCCTGGGACCTTTCCTTTGGTTCGGGAGCTCACGGGTCCATGAACCGTGGGAGAGCTTAGCATCTGGCCCTCAGGTCTGTGGCTAGTAGACCGGCGGCTGGCTCTGTCTGTGGTGGTACAGTCCCTCCCTTCCCTCCTTGGGGAGTCCAAGGCTGAGTCACAGGGACTGTAATCAGGTGCGGAACCAATGAAAGTCCCAATTGACATCATGGTGAAGCCCTTTCATGGAAGGCAAGTGGTGCTGGCCTGGTGACAGTTCAGGCACTGAGGATCACATCTCGTCCTTAGGTTTAACAACGCCAACTGCACAAGTATAGACTGGGGAGAAGTTGGCTCATAGAGGCCTGAGAGAAAGTGCCTGGAAGATTCTTAGGAAATCAACTCGACTTTAGGGAGAGCCTTGTGTGAGGGCACTTAGCCAGCGAATGGGCTTGCAGACCGTATTACTAGAGAGCTGAGCTCCAAAGCAAGGGAGGTGACAATCTTACTCTACTCTGTGCTGGCCTGTCACCCCTGGAATAACCTTCCATTGTTTAAAGGATAAAGTACTTGGTCTTGGGAAGACAGGGAACAAGAGAAGGACCCCAAGCCTGTTGCTTGGAAGTGCTTTCGAAGGCAGTGAGGATGCTCATGCTGAAGTCGAGGCAGGGTCGCGGGGATCTGAGAACTGACTTGGAACATCTGTCAGGGCAGAGAGAGCACAGAGGGTGTGTACAGACACAAGCAAGAGACATGGGGGAGAGATTGATACTTAGATTACAAAACCCAAAAAATACCATCACTGTCATTGAGTGGATTCTGACTCAACTTACAGAGAGATTATAAAACAGGTAGAACTGCATCTGTGGGTTTCCCAGACTTTTGTTTTGTTTTAAACGTTTTATTAGGGGCTCATACAACTTCCCAGACTTTTTTATGGGAGCAGAAAGCTTTGTTTTATCTTTCTCCCTCTGTGTTAGTCCGGGTAGGCTAGGGAAACAAATCCACAGAAACTCCTATGTATATAAGAGAGAGTTTTATATAAGTGTATATTAAGGATACGTGTACATTAAGAAAGCATCCCAACCCAGTGCTGCCCAAGCCCATAAGTCCAACATTAGCCCATATGTCTGACACCAATCTACAAAGTCCTCCTCAATCTCATAAAACACGCACAACGACTCCAGTTGCAGGAGGAAAGCTGAGTCAGTGAGTGTGTAAGCATCTCAGTGTTGGCAGGGGTCTCCACACGGCTGCTCCAGCACCCAGGGCTGCATCACGGTAGGTCCATGTGGCTTCTCCTCAGGGATGTCTTGCAGGAAGCGAGCCTCCCCAGCTGAAGCAGGGAACTGGCTAAGGCAGCTGCACCCTGGTCCGACCATCAGAGAGTAAGAGATCCGAGAACTAGAAAGGGGAGGCTCACCAGCCACTTATCTCTCTGCTCTTCAATTAATCCCACATGTGTTTATCGGCCGGGTTGGCACAATACACCTTAACTTGCTCACCTTTGCAGTGCCTGACGGTTGTGAACCTGTGGTTCACAGTCCCACACATAGTCTATTATGCTAACACCCGGTCTCCCGTGGTGTTGTGATCTGTGTGTCCCTGGGACTTGTCAAGTAGGGTCTCTACTCATTATAGGAGGTGAGGTTAGCAACTGCTCCATAGACGAATCCTTCCCAGCAATAATAGTAGGTGGAACTCAAGCATAAGACTATTTGTGGAGACGGTGCAGGGCTGGGCGGTGTTCCATTCTGGTGTGAATGGAGTGGGTATAACAGGAACAGACTTGATCGTACCTAAGAATGACACCAATAGCAGGGGCCACGTCTACTTTACTTTGATCAACACGCTTAATTCTCACAAGGGATGGATCAGGCCATGCTCATTATTACCTTCCTTTAACATAGGAGAAGACGGAGGCACAGAAGGACCTGGACATTTGCTCCAAGTCACATTGGGATTCGACCCCAGGCCTGTGTGGCTCCAGAACTGGAAGGTTTGGGCAAGAAGCCTTTGAAGAGTCTCCCCGGCCCTGCCACTCCAGGGTGTGCAGGAGTTCCCTCCTGGGACCACCTTCGAAGCCCCTGCTTCCCCGTAGCCTTTAGGTCATGCGTCGTGTTAGGCCAAGGAGACCAGACACTGCTGACTCACTCTTTCCCAGCTGTGCAGCCTGGGAGCGGAGCCAGGACACGCGTCCAGCGCCGGGGCAGGTGCCAGCTGCCGTGGCTTGGCGGCAGGTCAGCAGCTGGGATGAGGCCTCAGAGGCTGACCTCGGGGGAGCCTGGGGACCCATGGGAACCAGGCTCTGGGGCTTTTCTAAGAGGCTTGGTTTGGGGAGAGGAAAGAAATGCCATCAAAAGTGCAGCCGAACGGATGCCTGGTGCTGGACAGCCCTTGCACGGGCTGCTCGCGCCGGAGCTGAGCGCAGCTGGTTTAGATCCATGGGGGAATCCGCCTCTGCCTGTGGCTCCGGAGCTGCCAACAAGCTGCCCCAGGACTGTTCATTCAGTAAATAGTTACTCAACACCTCCTCGATGCCAGAGAGTGGCCCAGAGGGAGGGCAGCCCTGGCCCTGCTTCTGGATCACCTGTGCTGACCCCTATTGCCCAGCGGCTGGAAGGTTCTCTCCAATCCCGTGTTTCAAGGGGCAGGCCTCCGGGCCCCAGGTGGCTGCCCCGAGGGCTGAAAGATCCGCACGTGGGCACGCCTCCTCCTCTGTGAGAATGTCTGCTCCCAGACACAGAACTGATGGTGCTGGCTCTGCAGCAATCGTCCTTGGACCGAAGGCTGAAGTTCAATGGCCAACCACCGCCCTTCACGATCTGATCCTTCTAGCCCGTCTCCCCTCTGACCTGTGTCTTGTTAGGGGCACCCCCTGCCAGGAACACCGGCCGATTTCCGTGGTTCTTTGGGCGCTCAGCTTTGGTGGCAGCCTTCCTAAGACGTCTTCATCCCCGTATCTCGCACCTCCCATCTGCCTCTGGGTCTCTTCTGTCATTGTGTTTACGCAGCCCTGCGTTCCCCGGGTGACGGGCTGGTGTTCCCGAGGATGGGACAGTGATGGGACAGTGCCTCATCGGTCAAACACCAGCCCCTGAAGGACCATTGAACGGAACCGCGTCCTGTCCTCCTGCACTTCCTCACGGCGCCGTGGTGCCGTGCCGTTTATGCAGCGTGGCTCTTGTGCAGTATTTTTGGTAGGTTTCTATTTTGCGGATAGGAAACTCCGTGTCAGAGAGGGAAGTGACTTCACCGGGTCACACAGCAGGCGTGTGACAGAGCTGGCCCAGGGCCCAGGGGTGCTAGCCCTGGCTCCATTTGACATCAGGCTGCCACTGAGCGGTCATTCTGCAGCTCTCTGCGAGGCCGAGGTGGGAGGACGGAAGAGGAGGGAGGAAGGATGAGGAAAGGGTCCTCCGTGGGCACAAGAAGAGCCGCAGTGCTCCTTTGCCTTTTGGAAAAGCACGCTTGGGAAAATGTCGCTTCCAAGATCCTTCTTGGGCTCTGGGGCTGGGAGCTGGTATCCCCTGCAGCAGCAACATTCAGGTAGTTACCTAACTTCCAGGCACTTCTCTCTGGTTCTAGAGCATTGCACACATTCCATCTGTTGACCCACACCATCTGCCCGGTCACGCCATCCTCTGTGTGGTCAGGTCCACCGGCCACCTCTTCCCATCCTGCCTTTGCTTAGCTTATTTCCTCTGCCTGGACCCTCTTTCCTTCATCTTGACTCAGTACAAACATCCCGTTTCAGGCAACCTTCTTGGTCTCCACCCTCACCCCGACCCCCATACCTCCAGGGCCCTTTGTAAGCATCTTGGTGGACAGAAACTTTGATCTGTTGCCCTGAGCCACGTGTGTCTGAATCGGGCTTCCTAGTCGGTCCTGTGATCTCCCGAAGTCACAGTCTGACTTCATTGGTTTTTGCAGCCAGTATGGCATGTGTCTGTCATACAGGTAGTGGGTTCTTGGTTGGGGGATGAATGGATGAACAAATAAATGATGAGACTAGATCAAGTTCATGGCGGCTTCTCCAACAAGGGCTTGTTGTTGTTAGCTGCCGTCGGCTCCGTTCTGGCCACTCTGTGCTCAACGCAACGGAACGCGGCCTGTCCTGTGCCATCCTCACCGCGGTTCCTATGCCCGCGCCCTTGTGGCAGCCACTGTGTCCAAGGGCGTCTTTCTCTTTCACTGCTCCTCTAGGTTACCAGCCGTGATGTCCCCCTCCAGGCACTGCCTCTCTCCCGACAACACGTCCAAAGCATGTGAGATGAAGACTTGCCATCCTTGCCTCTGACGGGCTCTCCACTGTACTTCTTCCAAGACGGGTCTGTTTGTCCTTTCCATGGCCCATGGTACTTTGCATAGCCTTCAGGAGCACAATTCAAACACAGCAATTCTACTTCGCTCTTCCTTATTCAATGTCCAGCTTTCACATGCCTAGGAGACGGTGGAGACTACTGTGGCTTGGGCCAGGCTCATCTGAGTCCTCAAAGTAACATCCTTGCGTATCAAAATGCTAAAAACACGTCTGTTAGTCTGGGCACTTTAGAGAAACAAATCCACAGAAACTCATGTATAAAACAGAGTTTTATAAAGGTTAAGTGTGCATCAAGAAAACATTCCAACCCAGTGCTGCCCAAGCCCATAAGTCCAACATTAGCCCATATGTCCGATACCAATCCACAAAGTCCTCCTCCATCTCACCAAACACACGCAATGATACCGACTGCAGGAGGAAGGCCAAATCAGTGAGCGTACAAGCATCTGTGTTGGCAGGGGTCTCCATGTGGCTGCTTCAGTACCCAGGGTTGCTGGGTAGGTCATGTGGCTTCTCCTCAGGGAGGTCTTGCAGGAAGTGAGCCTTGCCAACTGAAGCAGGGAACTTGCTAAAGCAGCTGCACCCTGGTCCGACCATCAGAAAGCAAGAGGCCTGAGAGCTAGAAAGGCGAGGCTCACTGAGCCCTTTCTCTCCCAACCCTTCAATTAACCCCACATGTGTTTATTGGCCACGTTGGCCCAATAAACGCACTACCTCAACATAGGAGGGAAATAATCCAGGAGATCTAATATTTTTTTGCTGGATCATATTATTTTTATTCACAATTGTTTAAGTATCTTACTGTTTTCAAAGTGGCTAAATAGTTCTGCAATCCCACCAGTAATATACAACTTTTTCAGGGAGATTGTTATACCTATCAAAATTGCAAAACTGACCAATGTCTGAATTAGAGGCCCATATATATATATTTAAATACTTTCATTGGGGGCTCTTACATCTCTTATCACAATCCATACGTTCCTCCAGTGTGTCAAGCACATTTTCACATGTGCCACCATCATCATTTTCAAAACATTTTCTTTCCACTTGAGCCCCTGATATCCGCTCCCCATTTCTTTCCCCTCCCTCCCCTGATCACCCTCCCCCACGAACCCTTGGTAAGTTATGGATTATTTTTTCCATATCTTACATCGTCCTCCATCACCCCTCACCCACTTTTCCATTATTCGCCCCCCTGGGAGGGGGTTGTAGTTGATCCTTGTGATCCAGATCTAATCTTATGACAAGGAATTTCTCTGAAATTTGCTTAAATCAAACACTCTCTCAAGTTTCACGACTCTTGGTGGGCCTGCCACTTCTGGTTTCTAGAGAGGAAGCAAGGTTTCTATAAATCCAGCTCCACCGGCCTCTGGGGACTGAATTGCTTTCTCACCTCAAAGTCCCTTTCTTCTCACTGTGCCAGAGGGAGAGAACCGCTGCTTGCCAATTTGGGTGACAGTCCCCATGGCTCAGTTCCAGACCACGTCTGTAAGCCTGTGACCTTATGACACCACTCCAAATGTGGTTTTAATCTTTCCAGCATCTACAATGCCCACAGGGATTGCCTCCTTGGGAGACAGGCTTTATCATCAACTCCATTTTCCAGCTGGGCCTACTGTCCCAGTCAGGAGACTAAAGAAAGTGGCAGAAGCCGTCTCCCCCTGCCACCAGCCCCATGGTCTCTGCGGAGGAAGACCTCACTGTGGCACACGCCAGGGCTTTAAAGCGGAAGAGATAGTCGTTAAATTTTCCAACCAGCTACTGACCAGTCATGCATTCTTCAGAATATCTTAGGGATAAAAAAACTCTTCTTTAAAAAGTTTGCTAGGTTTTTCACCTGCCCTTGTCAATAGCATTCCGCATTCTCTATTGACAGAGCATGGTTTGAAATGTCTTTTCTTTGGGAACTGCAATTGCACAAGTTTTTTTGTTTTTTTTCTTTCTTTTTTAAACGGAGCCCGTGGGTGGAATTCAAACTACAACTCAGCCTTTCCTGATACCCTGAATTCCTTCTTGCCAGCCTTCTACCAAGTGGAAGAAGAGTGGTTTGGGACTCAAGACCTTTCTCTTTGGGTACTGGACCTTTAGGTGACAGAGCTCACCCCACTGCTGTTGAATCTAGGCCAACTCCTATTGATGCTACAAATCGGATAAAGTACTACTTACTGCTCCCAAAGGTTTAAGACGTCTTAACTCTTAACAGGAGCAAACTGCTCATCTTTCTCCTGCAGAGTGGCTGACGAATTCGAACTGCTGACTTGGTGGTTAGGACATCCCACCAGATGTCCAAAGTCCCACCAGAGATCCTTAGGATGATAGAAGGGGTAGAAAAAAAAAAAGACACACTCACACACAAAGCATTCAAACCCTATTTTGCCTACAAACTGGGAAGGAATTCTGCTTCCGCTAGTAGCTTCCAAGTGTGGTGGTGCTATTAGGTGCTGTCAAGTTGCTTCCAATTCATAGTGATGCCGTGCACACCAGAGCAAAACACTGTCTAGTTTTGAGCCATCCCCGCGATTGTGATTGGGTCCCCGTGGCAGTCACTCATCTTGTTGAGGATCTTCCTCTTTGCTCGTTGACCATCTAATTCACCGATTTCAATGCCCTTCTCTAGCTTTCACGTGCATAGGAGGCAATTGAAAACAGCATGACTTGACTCAGCACACCTCAGTCCTCAGAGTAACAGCGAGGTCTTTTGCAGCAGACGGTGCATGGCAAGATGGAGTCTGATGTCTTGATGGCTGCTTCTATGGGAGGTGATTATGGATCCACGTAAACAGGAAACCCGTGGCAAGTCCGATCTTTTCTCCATTTATCATGTTAATTATTGGTTCTGCCGTGAGGATTCCTGTTTTCTTTACATCCAAACGTCATCCGTACTGAAGGCTGTGGTCTTTGATCGCCGTCAGTGAGCGCTTCAAGTCCTCATCACTTTCAGCAAGCAGGCTGTGTCACTTTGAGAAGCACGACTTTAACCCAAGTCGTGGTATTTTCCCTTTGCATCACATGCATGTGAAGGGTGGATAATGGACAGAGAAGATGAGAGAAGAATCGATGCTCTTGGGTTATGCTGTTGATGGCATCTAACAAACTGTTGGGAGCCGATGGCCATTAAGGCCCTGGTCTCAGCCACGTAGCCGAAACTTGGCTACTTTGTTTCCTGCCTAACCCCGCCCCCGGCTCCAAGCTACGTGCTCTGCAGCACGGGCAGCTGTAAGAGTTGACCCTGTTGCCATTGGTTAAAATACCGAACACCCATTGGACTACAGACATACCATATTAGGAACATAACGAAATCAGTGGTTCATCTGGTAAGCCTTAATTAGCATACGAACGTCAGCACGGACGTCTTTGAGAACTGTTGCACGCCCTTTTTACCTTATTAGGAACATGTAGCCGATTGGTTGTTATACAGTATGCTTCATTAGAACATGTAGCCGATTGGTTGTTACACAGTATGCTTCATTAGAATATGTGCCTCCCACTTCCTACCTGCAGCTGATTGGCTAACATTGTTATGCTTCATTGTAATACACATATTGTATTGGATGCTATGCAGTATGCCTTATTAGAATATACACCTCCCAGTTCCTCTTTTTTGTAAATATATACCTCTGGTTTTGACAAAATAAACGGGCTTGATCAGCACTTGTCTTGCTCTGCGTCTCTGGTTTGCTGCCCCTCCGGGTCACCCGTGAGGGTCTCACTGGACGAGACCCCCACACAAACCTAACAACACTAATGTTGCTGATGTACTGCTCCAACTGCTTTTGAATGATCTTCAGCAACATCTTACTTGAATGTGACATTAATGATATTTGCTTGATACTTTTATGCATAATGTGGAGTCAGTTGTCTTTGAAATGGGCACACATCCCAATCCTTTTTGGCTGGTTGCCCAAGCAGCTGCCTTCCTTTTTGTCTTTTTGGCATAGACCAGTGAGTGCTTCCAGTGCTTCTTGAAACATTTCCATTGATTTCTGTCAATTCCTAGAGCCTCCTCCCCTCCCACCGCCAACCCCTTCAGTGCACTTTGACTTCTTCCTTCAGTATTGTGCTAGTTATACAGTTGTCCATTTAAGATTAAGCGTGTAGGGGTGGAGTCTAGCCTGTCAAAGAGGTCATAGCCAATGAGGCTTCTGTGTGGGCATGGGTGCCCCCCTCTAAGGATTCTGGGAATTCTGGTATTTCCTCCTTGGAGGTGGGAGACTCTGCACACACCTGGGAGTCATAGCAGCTGACAATAATACACATGGACCCAGCCTGATGCAGCCCTGGGTGCTGGAGAAGCCTTGCAGAGACCCTTGCGTGGAGAGCTTTCCAACGCTCTGGATCCAAAGACTTTCTACCCACTGGCCTGTGATCAGCCTGCATTTGGCATCGTTGCATGTGTTTCGTGAGTCCAAAGAGGAATTTACAGATTGGTATCAGAGGTATGGGCTAATATCGGACTTCATGGACTTGATCTGAACTGGGATGGGATGTTTTCTCAATGTTCAATTGCTCTTGTATATAAATCTCTTTCTTGTACACATATGTGTGTCCATGGATTTGTCTCTCTAGTCTACCCAGACCAACACAAGTACCGTTGGCTCTTGATCACATGCTACCTCTTGAAGTGGTTAAACATTGACCAATTATGTTGGGTCCAGTCACTGCATATTCCTTCCAACTTCTTTTGATATTTCCTGCATTTTTCTGTGTTTTGCCAATAGAATCCTTCAATAGCACCATTCAAGCTTGAATTTTTATTCAGTTCTTTCAGCTTGAGCAATGCTGCATGTATCCTTCCCTTTTGGCTTTCTAACTTCGGGTCTTTGTACATTTCATAATACCTTACTTTGTCTTCTTCAGCTGCCCTTTGACATTTTGTGTTCATTTACATCTTTTTTTTTTTTTACAGTTGCTTTAGCTAGTCTACATTGAAGAGCAAGTTTCAGAGTCTCTTTGGGCATTCGTTTTGTCTTTAACTTTCTTTCCTGTCTTTTTAATGAACTTTTGCTCTCCTTGTTGTTGGTCTTGATGTCATCCCACAAATAATCTTGTCCTCAGTCATTCATATTCAACCCGTCAAATCGATCCTTGAGCTGATCTCTAAACTCAAGGTCATAGTTTGGCTCTGTGGACTTATTTGAATTTTCTTTACCTTCAACCAGAATTTGCATAGGAGCAATTGGCAGTCTGTTCCATGGTTGGCCTCTGGTCTTATTTTGGCAGATGATATCGAGCTTCTCTATTATCCTTGTCCCAATATGCAGCTAACTTGGTTCTTGTATGTTCCATCTGGTATACAGTCACCATCTATGCTGTTGAAAAAGCATATTTGCTATGAAAAGGTTGTAGATTTTTCAAAATTCTATCTTGAGATCTCCAGCTTTGTTTCTATTTGCAAGACCATTTTATCCCAACTGTGGGTCCCCCCTCTGAGTTTTTACCTTTCACAGTCCAAATGCCAGTGTCAGAAGTTCATCTGCATTGCAAACTTGATCAACTTCAGGCAGAAGAAGTTGGCAGAGTTCTTCGATTTTCATTCAGTTTTAGCTTTAGTGTTTGGTGCATAAATATAAATAGTTATATTAACTGGTCTTCCTTATTGACATGCATATTATCCTATCACCGACAGCCTTGTACTTACCTCATGATAAATCTTGATAAATATTCTTTTTGGCAATTTTAATGCAATGGCATTCCCAATCAGGTTGTCATGTGAAGCGTAGTAAAGCACAGGATGGTCTGATTTTAGATGACCAGCCACAGCCATCACAGCTCACTAATGCCTAGCGTGTCTTCCATTTCACTTTTGACAACCTGTAATTCTTCTAGATTCATACTTTGAACATGCCGTGTTCTGATTAGGCATAGATGCTCGCGGCTGTTTCTTCTGATTTTAAGTTGAACCACATCAGTAATTAATGGTCCCCAAAGCTTTACTTCACCCCCTTCATGAAGGTTGACTCACCTTTGAGGAGCCAGCTCAGATGCTAACCTGAGGGCCTTGTCTTCTGGACAACAGGTCCGCTGCTCAGAAGTGTCTGCCGCAGCCTGTTTCTGTCTGGAAGCGCTACCGAAACCATCCCATCACGAGTACAATACTCGTGACCGAGCTTCCAGCCTCACAGCAACATGTAAGCCAGCCCAGTACAACAGACTGACGGACACGTGGTGGCTCCCAAGCGCATTTGATGAGAAAACCACTCGATCAGAACCTGGCGAGGGACTTGTAAAGTCTACATGTCAAAACAATAACCCCAGAACATGCTTACTATCATGGAAGACGGGGGAACACTGAATTAAGAAGGGAAATTTGAGCTAGGAACTCAACTCATACACCTTCATCTTACGCGAACCCCTGTGCGATGCCAACTGTAATGTGCTCAGCTGTCAACGAAAGGTGGGCAGTTGGAGAGGTACCTAGAAAGTCCTGGTGACATATTTCCAAACATAAGCCATGTCATCTAGTTTTACTCTGACGTCCATAAGATTGTCCTGAAGGCATCTGTTTTGTTTTGTTTTTCCTGCTTGAACAGGTACACTTTTTTTGGATGAAGCCTTTAGATTCCTAGGTTAATAATTTGATAAGAATGAAATGTAAAAAGCCATGCACATGCTTCTGCAATCCTAAAGATGTTCCACTTTTCATTTTAAATGTATTTATCATTTTACAAGCCCTTTTGTGGTATTTACGATGAGTTGGCATTATGCTTTATAATTATTTTCTTATTTAATTGTCATAGAACCAGGCTGAGGTACAGTGAGGTTCAGTAGCTTGCTCAAGGTTACACAGAAGTGGCTGAGATGCCAGCTCAGATTTCAGGAATCTGTCTCTGAAGGTTTGACCCAAGCCATTAAGGCACCTGTGTTGAAAATCAACAATACCAACTCTTCTTTTGGCTGTAGAACAAACCGGAGCTCCGGATCAATTCATTCTGGATTAGCCCCCCTACTGAGAAGGTCCTCTCTACCCAAGATATACTGAATCCGAGTCTTTGTTTTAACTGGATTCTTAGATATACGAAAGCATTGCCTGGGTCTGTAAAGCTTACCTGGGAGTCTTGTTAAACAGTGGATTCTGAGTCCATGTTCAGGCGGTGGAACGGCAAACGTTCAGCAGTGGATTGGATGGGAATGAACTGGTTCAGAGTCCCGGAGAAAGCCCTCTCATCTAAATCCTTACAAAGTAAGAGATGGGCCAGCCATGTGTGGGGGATTTCAAGTACTGCACAGGTGGGTCCAAACTAGCAACACTGCTATTGTGCGTGGAGCCTGGTCTGACTTTTCCTTTTGATGGAAAAACAATGTCTATTGTTTTGGCAATCCCAAATGCCGTGGGGAGGCTTCAGAGAACAGGCTCAAACCTCTTCGTTTCGCACCCCAACTGTTGAAACACCCTCGAAGAGCTCTGCCGAGTCCTGACAGATTTGAGTCTCCATGCATTTCAATTATTTCAGACCAGCTTGGGTGGGCACGCGTGCTATTCTCCTCTCCCCGGCATGATTTATTTTTAAATTCTGCATCTGGCTGCTTTCACGTGCTCTAGAAGGAGGGGGGGAATCACGCCGAACAACGGCCGGGGTGGTGGAATCAGCTCTTCCTCACAGGCAGAAGGGAGCTTTTATCTGAGGCTGAGCATGTCCTTCGCCTCATCCCAGACTGGGTGCTTCGAACCATCCTTGAACCCTTGAGGCTTCCTCACAGGAAGGAAGGTCACGGTTACTTGTCCGTGCTGATCATCTCTGAGGGGCAGTGAAGTCCAACAGAGGGATCCCTTTCAGCCGGACAGGATCCATGGGCACAGAGCTGCAAGTATGGAGCACGTGTGAGGGGCCGGACGCTGGTCTGGCCACAGCTGAACAGCCCTGGGAAGTATCCTTGTTAGGCTGTCCAGTCTATTCTGGCTCATAGCGACCTTGTATGAATGGGTTGGCCTAGCTCATAAGGTTTTCTACACCATGGCCTTCCCCGAGTCCAGAGCGGCTCCCTGAGTCCCCTCTCTTGTGGAACTAATGGAGGGGTGGTTTCAATCTGCCAACCTTTCAGTTAGCAGCTGCACATGACGACCATTGAATTACCTCTCACACCCTCCCCACCCCATCTTTTAAAACAGAGATTCCAGCTCAGGGCATCTATTAGTCTCCATGCCCAAGGTCATACTGCTTGAGAGGAATTTCAAGGCTGGGTTGGCACCAGCACCTGTGCCCGCCCCGTGCCTCCATGTGGTACACAGTTATTGTTTCTTTATACGGAAGCCTGGGCCAGCTCTGGGGGAGCAAGGAGGGGCAAATGCATGTGTATGGGGGAGACTATTTGTCGTCTGAGAACTTTCACCTTGCTTCTATGGTTGCCTTGCAATATTTATTTATTTAAGAAGCCTGGGCTCCTGCAAGGTGTGAAATTCAGACAGCCCCCTGGGATTACAAATGGGCTTTCCCTAATGGCCTTAATCCAGGAAGATCACATAACTTGAAGCAGGTGGTTGACGTTAACTGGCTAGCATCCTGTGGTGGCCAGTGATTTCCCCCAAGGCACCCCAGCAGAAACCTGTGTGTGTGGCTGAAGGTTGAACAGTTTGGGCTTGCGATGTGGTTCTAATCGATCCCCTCTTCTCTGTCCCAAAGGTCTTTGTATTTCCCAGGTCTGGGTCTAGTGCTGCTATAACAGAACCACTGCAAGCAGATGCCTCCAACAAACAGAGATGTATTCTTTAAGTTTAGGAGGCGAAAAGTCCAAGCTCAAAATGCCAGCTTTTTACACAACTCTCTTTCTCTCTTGGCTCTGGAAGAAGCATCCTGGATTCTTTCAGCATCTAAGGTCTGGGAAGTCCTTGGAGATCTACCTGTGTCTTGGCGTCAGTCTCCTCCTGGAGGCAGGAGGTTATCAGTCCAGAGACCTTGGGTCTAAAGGATCCTCTTCTCTCCCAGCTCTTTGTCATTGTCATTGTCAGAGTTCTCATGCTCTGTTTACATCTCTCTCATTTCAGCTCTTGTAAAATAAAGGGATGAACCCCAGGAGACAGAACAATGTACATTAGGTCTTAAAAGCTTAAAAATATTCTTCTGTTTTCTGAGACCATCTGGGCCAGTGGTTCTCAACCTTCCGAATGCCGTGACTCTTTCATACAGTTCCTCATGTTGGAGCAGGCACCCCACCATAAAATTATTTCCGTTGCTACTTTTGCTACTGAAATTTTGCTACTGTTATGAATCAGGCAGCCCCTGTGAAAGGGTCATTTGAACCCCAAAGGGATCACAACCCACAGGATGAGAAGCGCTGATCTAGGCAAGGGCCCAAACTTCAGACTCAGCGTTGACCATGGTCTCTGAATTCTGCACGAGGCCCCTAAGCCCTAGAATTCAATAGCACCATCCAGGTCCACAGGGATGGCAAGTCTGCTCCTTTGGTGTGGGGTGGTCCCACTCTCTTGCTCCAATTGAGTAGTAATGCCACCACCTCAGCCCTGGCAGGCCTCATTCTTCTGCCCCTCCACCATGACCCTTCCATGCCCTCTGCTTTGGGCAGCAGATCTGGTTCCCCACCCCTGGCACCTGGGCCTGGTAGCCCCATACTCTGGAACCAAGTTAATGAAGCTCTGGCTCTTGGAGACCTAAGAAGCGATTGCCCTACCCTCTGAGACGCAGAGGTCATGGCCCTGTTCTTGGAGACCAGTTTAGCTTTCTTTTCCAGGCTTGCCCCTTGTCCCTTGCATTCTTCTTACTGGTTCCATGGTGTCTTGAGCCCTTGACCCCTTGGGCCTTTGGGGCTGGTTCAGCCTCTGCCTTGCTCAAGCAAGTGTTACAAAGCTCATTTAGCTCTACAGGGAAGTGCCTGGGGGGCACCCCATCTGCCAAGAAACTTCCTGCCCAAAGGGCCTCAGCTTTCTTGCTCCATGGGTTGGTTCCTGCACCACCTTGTGCTGACCTTCTGGTTCTGCCGTTGTCATGTCTATACCATTGCTCTCACCACCTGCTCAATCTCTGGGGTTACATTCTCCTCACTTCTTTCTTAGCCCTCCCCAGAATTGACTTTGACCTCCAGAACTCCACCAACTCTGTCTTCAGTGCAACCTAAACCTTTCCTATTAAACCAGCGGTTCTCAACCTGTGGGTTGCGACCCCTTTGGAGGTCGAATGACCCTTTCAGAGGGGTTGCCCAATTCAAAACAGTAGCAAAATTACAGTTATGAAGTCGCAATGAAAATAATTTTATGGTTGGGGGTCACCACAACATGAGGAACTGTATGAAAGGGTTGCGGCATTAGGAAGGTTGAGAACCACTGTATTAAACCAAAACTGACTGTCAGAGAGTTGATTTTGACTCACAGTAACCTTACAGGATCGTGTAGACCTGGTCTTGTGGGTCTGAGACTAATGCTTCCTGGGAGTAGAAAGCCTCATTGCTCTCCCTTAGAGCAGCTAGTGGTTTTGAACTGCTGACCTTGGGTTTAGCAGCCCAAACGCGTAAACAACTACACCACCAGGGCCCCTGCATTTACTCTTAGCTACCTAAAAATCTCACGCAGTTCCAAAACCACTTTTAGGTATCTGTGAGAGTCGTACCTTACTCTTCCAGAACCAGAAATTCTGTCGCAGGCATCTCGTGTTGCTGTAACAGAAAGACCACACGTGGCTTCAACAAATCGAGGTTCATCTCTCGTGGTCTATGAGCTAAAAAATCTTACGCTCATGGATGTTCCTTGAAGATCTACAAGTGGTTTTGCATCAATCTCTCCCTGAAGCTAGGTAGTTCTTGGTGCAGACATCCCTGCTCCAAAAAATGTCCTCCATTCCTGGTTCTTCATCTTTGGTTGTCAGGTATCTCTTTCTATGTTCTTTTTATTGCTGGTGAAATAATAAATGATGCAGATCACACCTGAGAAACTCCCCTTAAATCGGCTCAGGGCTGGGACCTGATTAAAGTTCTTGCATCTCACCCTAATTCTCTTCCAGTTGACTGACCACATCAGATCCCATCACGTGGGATGAAAGCATCGTTACCTCTGAGAACCATGGCTATGTAAGTTGATGCCTATTTTCAGGGCACAGCACCATCCATAGCAGCCCTTGTCTTGGAAAGGTCCTCTTTCAAAGTCCTCTGTCCCCAGGTGTGTCTCCCTGACAAACGGTGTCTATCCTGGCAGGTGGTGGACACAACATGTGACCCTTCACCATGGGGTTTAGTGGATAATAGTGTAGACATACTGGCTGGTTAGTTACCACAAATGTACCAAGGGAAGGCGAGATATTAATAATAATATAAACACTTGTGCAGACAGGAGGGGGCAGATGAGAACTCTCTGTACAATACTTTTGTAAACCTAAAATTGTTCTAAAATATGAAGTCGACGAAACAAAGCCGATGGTGTCGCTCCCTGCCACACAACTTCCAATAGCATTTCCTTGCCTTTAAGGCCAACTTCAAAGTGTTTAGCGTGGAGCCTATGCTCCATTGCCCTAGAACACCACATGTCTAACCTCATTCTGCACCCTCTCTCTGTCTCAGTCATAACGAACCTCTCACTGTTAGTCAAACACAACACGTTCTCTGTAGGCTCCTCTGTGCTTTCACAAGCTTGTCCTTTGTTCAGGAGAGCCCTCTTACCAACTTTCCTACCTGGTGGGCTCGTCATGTTAAGTGGACATCTCAGAAGACTCATTGTTCCTGCCCGGCCTAGGCAGAGCTCTTGTTTATTATTGCTGGTGCCCAAGCAACCCACACAAGACTCCATCCCAGCAGCTATTGTACCTTAAGATTGTAATGACGGTTTTAGCATGTCCTTTTTTTGTAAGACTGTGAATGGAACTCTAGCTTCAGCACACAAGTGATGGAGGAGTGTGCTAATTGAAGGAAGGAGTAAATAAAGTCATGAAGGCATTAAGACATGAAACAAGGATCGTGTCTTGATGATCTTATTGTGAAGGGCCATGGACTCAGCTCTGACCCGAGGGCACTGCCCCGTCCCCTGCCATCCTCACAATTGTCATGCTTAAGCCCATTGTTACAGTCACTGCGTCAGTCCATCACGTGATAGGATCAAAACCCATTACTCAGTGGAGTAGGTACTCAGCCATTATTTGATGAAGGATTAAATTTTATAGAGATCTCGTCAAGCATGGTCACATCTGTTTTATCTTTGATTCTTTCAACAATTTCAGAGAAGGGTGGTTAAAAGCCAGCAAGCAGCTCTGATGTGTGTACAGCGTGTACAGTATGCACCCTATGTACAGTAGAACACAGCACTAGCAGCTCCTGGGCCACCCTCAAAATGTTGTCATGTTTGAGTTCATGGGTGCAGCCACTATGGCATCAATCTCACTGAACATCTTCCCCCTTTACAGGTATGATTGCCTTTTCCAAGGATTGGCCTCTCTTGATAGGATGTCCAAAGTATGTGAATGAAGTCTCACAATTCTTGCTTTTAAAGAGCATTCTGGCTGTATATCTTCCAAGACACATTTTTATGTTCTGGCAGCCCATGCACTTCCAATATTTTCCACCAATGCCACCATTCAAATGCATCAATTTGTCTTCAATCTCCTGGATTCATTGTCCAGATTTCACATAAATATGAGGCAATTTAAAAGACTTTGCTATTTTCACAAAGTGACATTCTTTGCTCTTTAACACTTTATAGATGTCTTGTGCATTAGATTTGCCCAATGCAATATGTTGTTTGATTTCTTGACTACTACTTCCATGGCAGATTTTTCAAAACCAACCATTTGTTCATAGCAAATCAGATTTTTGCCCCGCTCAACAACACAGATGGTTACTCTCCACATGGACTTCTCCAGAAGGAATACACCGAAATCAAATCGAGTACATCTGTGGAAAGAAACACTGGAGAAATTCACTATCCGCAGCTAAAACCAGGCTGGTGTCTGACTGTGGAACAAACCATCAATTGCTCATATGTAAGTTTAGGCTAAAGCTGAAGAAAATTAAGACATAAGGAAGGCCGCTGCATTTGAAGTGTGGAGAAGAATACTGGCAGTATTATGGACTGCTCAAAGGACAGCCCGATCTATCTTGGAAGAAGAAGGGCCAGAGTGCCCTTTAGAGGCAAAGATGGTGATACTTCATCTTATCTAATTTGGACGTGTTATGAGGAGAGACTGGTCCCTGGAGAAGGACACCATGTTTGGTAAAGTAGAGGGGCAGCAAAAAGAGGAAGGTCCTTGACAAGATGGACGGACACAGTCACTACAGCAATGGGCTCAAGCTTAGGAACAACTGTGCAGATGGTGCCAGACGGGTCGTGTTTCTTTCTGCTGTGCACCGGGTCGCTGTGGGTCGAAGCGGACTTGATGGCGCCCAACAACAGCGTTCATAAGCATTGACTATGGATCCAAATAAAACCAATTCCGTGACAACTTCAACAGTTCCTCTCGTCATCATGATGTTGTCTATTGGTCTTGTTATGTGTTTTCTTTCCCCCAATCGATCTGTCATTCATAATGAAGACTTTGATACTCATCCGCAAGTGCCTCGAGTCCCTCCCTTTCAGCAAGCGAGGTTGTGTCGGCAGCATATTTCAGGTTGTCCAGACGCCTTCCCACCGTCCTGAGGCCCCTGCGTCTTCCTCAGCCCAGCTTCTCAGATTGTTGGCTCAGCGTATAGGATGAATGAGTATGTTTAAACCTTTCCTGAGTTTAAAACATGTCGTGCCCCTTGTGTGGTTGAAAATCAGGAACTGCGTTCCTCAGGCTGGTATCCTCTCACCATACTTATCCGAGCTGAATGCCAAGCCAAGAATACAAGAAGCTGAATGACATGGAGAAAAGTGAAGACATCGGGATGGGAGGACGTTTTAGGAACAGTATCCTCTTGTTTTTTTTAAATGGCTGCCTCTGGGTCCCTGTACAGGCTCTGTGTGAGCACCATGACTTTCAGTCAAGATCCATCAGACATCAATAACAGCCCTGTTCCACAACCTCTTCGAAATCCAGTTTGAATTCCAGGCAGCTTTGTATCAGTAGACTCATAGGATTGTTTTTGAATTATCTTCAGCAAAATTTTACATGCAGGTGATATGAATGATACTATTCGGTGGTGTACACATTCTGCCGGGTAACTTTTCTTTGGAATGGGCATAAATGCGATCTCTTCTACTTGGTTGTTGGCCAGGTAATGGTCTTTCTAATTTTCTGTCGTTGGATCTAAATTCCTCCAGTGCTGCATCAGCTTGGTGAAGCGTTTCCGTTGGTGTTCCATCACATCTCGGAGATTTTATTTTCTTTTGCTAATGCCCTCAGAGCAGCTTGGAGTCTTTCTTCAGTACCTTTTCCAATAACTGGACTTTGACCAATTCTTTTTGGTATTCTGTATATTTCTTATTCTTATTCTGTATCTTCCTTCCATCTTCTTTTGACATTTCCTATTTCTTTCAGTATTTTACCCCTCACTGTCATCAAGTCCAAGCCAACCCATAATGACTCTAGAGGACAGGGAAGACTTGTCCCTAGGACAGTGGTTTTCAACCTGTGGGTCGCAACCCCTTTGGGGGTCGAAAGACCCTTTCACAGGGGTCACCTGATTCATAACAGAAGCAAAATTCCAATTATGAAATAGCAACGAAAATAATTTTATGGTTGGGGTCAGGGGGAGGGGTCACCACAACATGAGGAACTGTATTCAAGGGTTGGGGCATTAGGCAGGTTGAGAACCACCGCCCTATGAGCTTCCGAGACTGTAATTCAGTGTGGGAGCAGGAAGCCCCAATCTTACTCTCAAGGCTAGAGCTCTGGAGGTGGAGTGGTTACGTGTTGGGCTGTGGACTGCATGGTTCACAGTTCAAAGCCACCAACAGCTGTGAGGGAGAAAGACTGGGCTTCCTACTCCCACTAACAGTTAGTCTCGGAGGCTCCCAGGGTGTCACGATGAGTCAGCACTGAATCGATGGTGGCGAGTTCTCTCAAGGAGTGGCTGGTCGCTTCCCACTGCTGACCTTGAAGTTAGCAGCCCTGTGTGCAACTGCTGTGTCCCTACTACAGCTTGAGGAAGGATTTTCCCCCCTCGGGTCTTTCACCTTGAGAAGTGCTGAGTGTGTTCTTCCCTTTCGGTTGTCTAACTCCAGGTCTGCACATTTCACTCTAATACTTGACCTTGTCCTCAGGAGCTGCCCTTTGTAATTTTCTCTTCAATTCTTGGACTTCCTTATTTCTTTCACCCACTTTAGCTGCTCAGCATTCCAGGGCACATTTCAGAGTCTCACCTGACATTCACTTTAGTCTTTTCTTTCTTGTCTCTTTAAAGATCTTTTAAACTGATTTTCCTTGTAGGAGTATGGGTTTTATTCTATCACAGACAGCATTCTACTTGAAGATAAGTCTTGATATGTTCCTTTTGATGACAAATGGAATGCTTTTTCTCTTCAATTCTCCATTCCCAGCATAGTAAAACATGTACGTAATTGTCTGATTCAATGCAGTTCGTTTCAGCTCACTAGTGTCTAAGGTATCAATTTTTATGCGTTCTTATTTGATGACATTAAATTTTCCTATATTCATACTTAGTAGACATCATGTTCCTATTATTAGTGGATGCTTGCTGGTGTTTCGGTTAAATCGGAGGTAAGGTCCTGAAAGCGTTACTCCATCCACATCATTAAGTGTAACTACTTCGAAAAGGAAGCTCTTCGTATCAAAAGTTGGATTTTTTTTAAGCTAAGTGACTCCCGACACCATATAAGACAATGTCCCACTGCTATTCATAAGGGTTTCAGTAACTCATCCCTCAGACACACACAGCCTACTTCTTCCTACTCTGTCTGAATCTGGAAGCTTGTGGTGACCCCACTGTGCCGTTAGAATCAACGGCACCAATTCTAGCATCTCAGCAACACACAAGCCACCACAGTGTGAGAAACTGACAGATGAAGGGTGGGTATAAGACTATTCTGACAGAGGTATTTTCACAGATCTGGAAGGGAAGACACATAATTACGTGACTTTCATAGGTAATAAATGCAAGACTTACTCTTCTAATAAGGAATTGTGACGACAAAGCATACCATTTAACTCATTACCAGAAACAAGGCAGCAGGTTGCGTTTGACCTGAGGTTTAGATATTAATTAGTCAAGACGGAAAAGTGGACCCAAGCGCAGTGGCAATGTTAGCTAGACACATCACGATCACCTGGGAATCTACAACAGGCTTTCTTGAAGAGTCGGTGAAGTATGGGTGCTGGTTCTTCTTTCAATGTTTGGTAGAATTCTGCAGTCAAACTATCTAGTCATGGACTTTTTTTTCTTTTTGGTTAGTTTTCAACTGTGAATGTAATATCTGTTGTAATTAAAGGACTATTTAGTTATCTATTTCATTTGGGGGGAGTTTTTACATTTGTAGTCTTTAAGGAATTACCCCATGGAATCTAAATGATGGAATGTATCTGCATGGAGTGGTTCCTAATTTTCTTCTATTGTCTCCTTAGCGTTCATGTCACCGTGAAGCTATCTTCTCTCTCACTGCTAACAACGGAAACTCACACCATCTCTCCTCTTTCCTTTGGCAGTCTTGCTAGACTTTCCCCCTTAACTTTTCAAAGGTCAATGTGGTTGAATGAATTTTCTTGACTGGTTTCTGGTTTTCTTTCCATTGATTTCTGTTCTTATCTTGATTTATTTTGCTTTTTTTTTTCTTTTACTTCCCTCTCTTGTTGCTTAAGGTGGAAGTTTAAGTTGTTCGTTTGGTATATTTTCTTTTCTCACATAAACATCTAGTGCTGTAAGTTTTCCTTTAAAATATGCTTCTGTTGGGTACCATGATTTTGGTGGATTGTATTTTTACTTACGTTCTGCCCAAAATAGTCTGTCGTTTCCTATGAAACTTTCTCCTTGACCATGGATTATTTACAAGTGCACTGTTTAATTTGCAAGGGACTGAAGATTTTCCTGTTATCTCTCAGCTATTGAATTCTACTTTAATTCCATTCTTGTTAAAAAAATCAAAAACATTTTGTATTTAGCACTTACATTTTTTTAAGTTTTTATTTTTTAATGCCACATGTTATATTACATTTTGGTGAATGGCCAAAGCACACTTAAAAAGAATGTGTATATATTTTGATTGTTTTGGTGGACTGTCCCTTTAATAGCCATTAAATATAGCTGATTGATGCTTTATTCAGTTCTGTAATGTCCTTGTAGATCTTCTGAAGACTCATTCTATGACTGAGAAAGGGGTTTTGAAGTTCTCCACTCCAATGGCTCGATCTCTTCGGACTAGGTTGTATAGTTGTATTCAGTGAGGGAACATTTGCTTACTCCCTGTCCTTTGAAACCAGTACTCCATTTGCCCATTTACCCAATCATATTTGTTTCCTGGTGTTCATTTACCGAGAATGTGTCTCTTGGGCACATTGTAACCAGGCAGGGAAATATTTGACTCTCCTTATTTTCTGAGTCTGACAAGCAGGGTTTGAGGAGAATTGGTGGGGATGGAAACGGGGTATTCAGCCTTCCCCCAGAAAGGGATTTGTCTAAACATAAGCAGAGTCTGATGGCTCACTGAACAGTTTCTGCTGTGTTCTTGTCTTCAAGAGAGATGCCTCCAGCAGTGCTCCGAGGTTAGTGGCCACTCGAAGAGAGAGGACACCTGAGTGACCTTCCAGGCTATGTTAGGGTCAGGAATGTGAAAAGACTGGAGGGAGGGCCCAGGGAACAGTCTCCGTGAAGATCCCAGGCAGCGGCAGGGGATAAGCACACCCTGGCCGTGTGCCTCTCACTCCTTGGAACTGCAGGTGATGGGACAGGAGTTTCACCTTTGTCTGTGCCGTGCTCCACAGCGTATGGGGCTCTGCCCTGGGCCCATCTCGAGACTCCGCTTAGGGGTGAGAACGCTGAGACTTGGGGAATGGACTCCTCACGGCCATGCCCCACAGACGTCTCCCAGGTGCATCTCTTCCTCAAGAGCTCTTTCCCAGAAAGTGCTCGCAAGTCTGCTGGAAGACTCTCAAAATGAGTTGTGTGTGTGTGTGTGTGTGTGTGTGTGTGTGATTAATGTTTTTATTTTACACATTGTGAAATGGAGGGCCAAGAGGGAAGCAGCCTCACCAGGCACCAGGAAAAAGGACCAGACCTGATACCAGAGCTTGGGATCCAGGATCCCCAACTGTGACTCCTTAATAATAAAATAAACCTATTTCATATTTATTTGTTGAGCCCTAACTTAGTGCCAGTCAGCTGACAAGCCCTTCTCTTGGATGAGCTCATGTATTCTTCTGATGCGTTCCGTGCAGCTGGTCGATCTTCCTGTTTAGCTGAGGAAACTGAGACACGGAGGAGGTCCTGGTCTTTGTCCAGCCTCATATAAAGGGAAGCCAGGAGGCCAGCCTAGGTGGTTTTAGTGCAGTGTCTGGGAACCCATAGAGCCCCCACCCTCTGAGGCCTATGAGAATCCCTCGGTCATCAAATTCAGTCTTCTCTTTATTTTCCTTCTTGCTAACTGCTGTCAGCCGGCTCTGACTGATGACAACCCCCATCTACAACAGAGCAAAGAGTTTCCCGGTCCTGCTCCATCTTCAGGACGTCGGTCTGCTGGAGCCCACTCTGCTTCCGGCCCTCGTGGCTGTTGAGTGCCTTCCAACATGAGGGACTCACCTTCCAGCACAATATCAAACACGACTCCATTTTGCTCTGCGCGGTTCTGTTGACTAGTTTTTAGGGACTGATGTAAAGGGCTTTCTTCCTAGCCTGTCTTAGTTTGGAAGCTCTGCTGGAAACTGTCCCCTGTGGATGAGCCCTCTGGCACGTGAAATATCCGTGACGAGCTTCTCCCATCATTGTGAGGCTCATGCTGCGACACTAGGATGCATTGACAGATAGGCAGTGGATTGGTTTTTTCCTGTGAGGGGCATTTTATCAATAAGAGGGAGCTTCTCTTGTTGACAAGGGGTGTCTTAGTGCTTCCCACAGATCCAGGACTTGGATTCAAAGTCACCTTTCTCCCCACACCCCACCCAAGTGTCCCGTCCGTCCCCACTGAGGAAGGGCCCTGTCTGGAATAGACCTCCTATCCTACTGTCCTGGCCTCCTTCCAAAGCCTACATCCTCTCAAGGTCTGCAGCCAGCAGCCCTTCCCCGTTCCATCAACAGCCGGCTGAGTGTTGCCCCAGGGCAGGCATGACAATGCAGTCTAAAATTATTCCAGCTACAGGCTGTGCGCCCTCCACCCTTCCTGCATTCCTCCCCAAGGCTGGGCTGGTCGCAGAGAGTCCTTTGTGGACTTGGGAGATTTATGCTGAGGGCTGTGCTCCCTGTCACTGCGGTCCCTCTGAAAGCCAGTGCTGAGAAGGCTCCCAATAGACAACCTGTTGGAAGCTGGCTTACCATGGAGCCTGGGAACACCGCAGAAGGCCTCGTGTATGGGGAGGGAGACTTTCCACACCTGCCGAGTCCCCTCTGATTGGGCCACTTTTTGCCTGGCTAACTGCTGTTCATCTTACCTCGTTGGGCCTAGATGTCCCTTCCTCCAACATGTCTTTCTTGCATGCCTCCCTCCAGTCTCAGCCTGGGTTGCATGTTATTCCCAAACCTAATGCTCATCCCATCATAGAGCTTCTTTTTCTTTATAATATTTTTAATCATTTTATTGGGAGCCCTTACAGATATCATAACATCCCATAGTTCAATCACTCAAGCAGTATCATACAGTTGCTACCACAATTAGCTTCAAAACATTTCCTTTCTTTGTGAACTCCTTAATATCAGGGCCCCTTGATCCTCTCCCTTTACCCCTCTTCCCCTGCCCCCCACCCCAGGAATCCTTATTTTTCTCCCTATAAGAGCTTTTGTTTTGCTTTTTTTTTTGCCATATCTCACACAATCCAATATATCCATTCACATACAGTTCTGCTGTTCCATCCAATAAAATGGGTTCTACAGTCATCAATGCTATTTGCTCCGTATTGCCCCTCCCCCTCTCTTCCTGTGCCCACAGGGAACCATTACTCCTGTTACTGTTTCTGAAGGGTTATCTTTCTTGGCTTTCATGTTCCCAATGATCTTAGATATACATAGGAACATACGCATGTCTAACATGATTAATGAGGTAACACAAACAAAAGCCATACTAGTGAGGGGAGGACATGTTAAAGAGCTAGAGGATGGTTTCGTGGCTCATTAGTGCTATCCTCCTCCCGGATTTATCACCCCTGCTGCCACCGTAGGACTTTTGACACTGCTCTGCTCTTGCCTGTCCAGAGTCGGACTCTGCGAGAAGGACACTCTCTTATCTACTATTCCAAATTCCCAGCACAATGTGTATGACATAAAAAAAAATAATGCTCAACGAATATTTGTTGAGGTCATGAAGGAAAGCCAAAGTGACAAGGCTAGAAACTGATTGTGTATTTTTCCTAGCAGTCTGGCCCTAGGCTCTCCACAGACATAAAGAAAGACAGCATTCCAACGCTGAAGCATTAAAGAAAAATGTCTTTTTAATCTGTGGTTTCGGGCCTTGCCAACCTTCCATCATTTTTTGCTGATGTGTCAATTTCTTGCAGCATGAAGTCATAGGGGTAGAATTTGGGGGTGCAATTGCTGAAGCTCTTTATCGCTCTTGTATGACGAAGAAAGTGGAGGCTCAGAAGATTCCGGAACTTGCCAGAGTCACGTGGCCTGGAATTGCAGCTGTGGACATGATAGAATGACTTTAGCGGCACTTGGACCTCAAAGGGTTGAACACAAAGCGACCGTAGGACTCCCTGATCCCCATTCTAGGTAGGTACCCAAAAGAGGGCACTACTGTTCCTGGCAGTGCTTTCCACGATGGCCACAGGCTGGAAACAAGTGGACCGCGCGCTAACAGATGGATGGACACACAATGCAGTGCACACACACTCACAAAGTCCACAAGTGGGCGACTATGTGGGTGAGCAGTGCAAATGTCATCCTGAGTGCAATGAATGGGACGTAAAGGAACAAGTGCTGCATGAGCTCCCTTGTGTGAAATAAACAGGTCGAAATCAAAGATTACTACTGATCACAGGGGTGGGGAGGAGAGAGGAGGGAAGAATCTTTGGTGAAGGGGTGCTGGGGATCGCATTGCAGCTGCCAGAACTCTGCGGTGTCAATTCTAAACTCAACACCTGTGTGAAGGAGCCCAGGTTATGCTGCTAGGTAAACATTGGGTTCTAACGGCAGCATCAATGGTTCAAACGCACCAGCGAGTTCAAGAGGGCTGAGGTCGTCCGCTCCCATGAGAATGATGACCTTGGAAGCCCTGTACAGGACCACTATGATTCTGCTCAATAGCACTTGGGGTTGGGGGGTGGTTGATGCCGATGGCAATAATCCCATTGGGGTGGTTATAACCCAAATTGGGAATGGGTTGTCGTTGTTACAGTCATGGCACAGGTCTCCTGTAGGGTGTGAGCGGAATCGTTTTCTCTTGATACTCACCGCTATGGAGTCCATGCTGCCTCCCAGAGACCAGACCATTGAGGGCAGGGAAGAACTGCCCCTGTGAGTGGCTAAGATGTGTACATTTTTAAAAAATCGTTTTATTAGGGACTCATACAACTCTTATCACAATCCACACATACATCAATTGTGTAAAGCACATTTGTACATTCATTGCCCTCATCATTCTCAAAACATTTGCTCTCCACTTAAGCCACTGGCATCAGCTCCTCATTTTCCCCTCCCTCCTGCTCCCCCCTTCCTCATGAACCCTTGATGATTTATAAATTATTATTTTGTCATATCTTGCCCTCTCCGACGTCTCCCTTCACCCACTTTTCTGTTGTCCATCCCCCAAGGAGGAGGTCACATGTAGATCCTTGTAATCAGGTTCCCCTTTCCAACCCACCTTCCCTCTACGTTCCCAGTATCTCCATGCACACCACTGGTCCCGAAGGGATCATCTGCCCTGGATTCCCTGTGTTTCTGGTTCCTATCTGTACCAGTGTCCATCCTCTGATCTAGCTAGACTTGCAAGGTAGAATTGGGATCATGATAGTGGGGGAAGAGGGGTGGTGGTGAGAGGAGGCATTTAGGAACTAGAGGAAAGTTGTATTTTTCATCGTTGCTACATCATACCCTGTCTGTCTCGTCTCCTCCCCTAAACACCTCTGCAAGGGGATCTCCAGTGGCCTACAAATGGGCTTTGGATCTCTACTCTGCACTCCCCACCCCACCTCATTCACTGTGGTAAGATTTTTGGTTTTGATGATGCCTTATACCTGATCCCTTCAACACCTCATGAACACACAGGCTGGGTGCTTCATCCATGTGGGCTTTGTTGCTTCTGAGCTAGATGGCGGCTTGTTTACCTTCAAGCCTTTAAGACCCCAGACGTTATACCATTTGATAGCTGGGCACCATCAGCTTTCTTCACCACATTTGCTTATGCACCCATTTGTCTTCAGCAATTGCATCATGGAGGTGAGCACACAATGATATGATTTTTTGTCCTTTGATGCCTAATAACTGATCCTTTCAGCACCTCGTGATCACATAGGCTGGTGTGCTTCTTCCACGTGGGCTTTGTTGCTTCTGAGCTAGATGGCCGCTTGTTTACCTTCAAGACTTTAAGACCCCAGACACTATCTTTTGATAGCTGGGCACCATAGAATGCCAATTTAATAAAGAAAGTATTTTTGCATTGAGGGAGTACTTGAGTGGAGGCCCAGTGTCCATCTGCCACCTTAATACCGCCATGGAGTCCATGCTATAAATATATGCACAGAGATCTACTTCCCCATCCTCATATATAAATATGTTTTCATATATACATGTCTTTATCTAGACCTCTATAAATGCCCTTTGCCTCCTAGCTCTTTCCTCTATTTCCCTTGACTTTCCTCCTGTCCCACTATCATGCTCAGTCCCCACCAGGGTTTCAGCAATTCCTCTTTGTTACATTACCCTTGATCATACCCTACCAAATCTCCCACACCCACCTCACCACAGATTTGAGTCACTTGTTGTTCCCTTGTCTCTGGGTTTGTTAACACCACTACCTTTCCCCCCACCTCCCCTTCTCCCATATCCCCCCAGAACTGTCGGTCCCGTTGTTTTCTCCTCCAGATTGTTCATCCAGCCTATCTTATTTAGACAGACCTGCGGAGATAATAACATGCAGAAAAACAAGACAGAGCAAAACCAAGCAGCAATATACAACAAAACAACAACAAACCAATGACAAAAAAACAAAACACAACAAGAAAGAAAAGCTTGTAGTTAGTTCAAGGATTGTTTGTTGGCCTTTAGGAGTGTTTTCCAGTCCAATCTTTTGGGGCACCACGCCCTGGCCCCAAAGTCTACCTTCAGCATTCCTTGGGGACCTCAATGTTCCATTCCCTTGCTGTTCTGTTGCAACCCCTTAGTGTTTTGCCTTGGTGTGGCAGGTGCAATTCCCACAGTGTGCAAGATCGGGTGCAATTCCCACACTGTGTCTACAGTGTTGTCCTCTATAGAGCTATGGGTCAGTGAGGGGCGTCATGTCTCATAGTGGGGCTGGCCATGTGGTCCTCTCTGTGGACTGGCTGCTCTAATTGGGGTCATCGTCCTCAAGTCCTGGCGGGCCAGGATGTGCTCCACTCTCTCCTCCTCTCCTTTTATCAGCACCTGTGTGCTCCCATCAGATATGTCCCTCTCCTGGAGCTGCAGATTCAATGCTGTCTTTCGAAATAAATTATTCTGGGGGAAGGGGCAGGTGTTCACTTAGTAGTTTGGATTGGGGCTGGCCCCCCAGAGATGTGTACATTTTTACTGGAGTAGAAAGCCCCATCGTTCTCCCACAGAGCAGTTGATGGTTTCCACACTGCTGACCTTGCGGTTAGCGGGAGACTCAGAGCCACTTCACCACGGAGCTTTCATGCGCTAGATAAAGGAAATGCAGCAAGTAAGCGAGAGAAGTAGAGATGGGAAGCGAGGGACGGCAGGTCATGTGAACATCATCCAGGATCAGAAGCTCAGAAGGGAAGGACTTTCATGCAGAGCAGGCAGAGAGAGAAAACATTCCGGCACATTGCATTTGGACTTCTAGCCCCATAAACTGTCAGAAAATAAACCTCGGTTTGTTAAAACCACGCACTGGGGTCTTTCTAGATGACAGCACACTCAAAGAACAAACAAACAAACAAATCCAAAAGCAAAATAAGTCTCGCTGTTATGTTGATTCCCGCTCCTAGCGATGTCAGACAGCAGCCCTGGAAAATTCAAAGCAGGGCTGTTGGGTTGATGTGGACAGTGGCAGAATGCTGTGGGAAAGGAGGTGGGAAAGGTTGTACAACTGCAATACAATCGCCTTCACTGAGTCACACACACAGAAGTTGTGGAGAGAGTGCATGGTTTATTAAGGATATCTACCATAATTGAAACAAAAAACTTAAAGACAGAGGAAAAAGTCGCGTTGGTTCTTACACGAGGGGCTTGAATTCAGAGTGGGAGATCCACCACCGAACACAGACAATGGCATAACCTTGGCGTCAGGACCTTGACAGTGCGGAGAAGGGCATAGAGAGCCGGGGGGGGGGTGGGCGGGGGGGGAGAGGGGAATGGGCTGCCCAAGGGTTAGTCCATGAGCCCAGGCTAGGCAAAGACAAAGATGCCGGGAACTCTCAGGCTGATGGGAACACCGAAGCACTCTGCCTGCTCCTTGGACAACTGCTAAAATGCACGGGACCCATGTGTGGTTCCCAGACACACGCTCAGAAGAGCCAGCAGTGCGTTCCGTGAATGCCAGTTTAGACAGAGAAGTCGATGTCTGCCAACTCTACTGAGGGAACTGTCAGCTCTGCTCATCTTGGCAGCACCCTCCGTATCAGGAAAACGGATCGCCCCTTCAGTGGCCACATTTCCTGAAGGTCTGGATTTCTGGAAGGATGAGGGCTTTACCAGAAGGTGGATGGCCGCCGGCTTGGTCTTCAGGTGTGCCCAGCCCTCCTTGTCTACCTTCCTGTCCCTCCAAGCTGTCTGTCCTTCTTAGCCATCTGCCCTGGCCCCTTGACAGGTCAGGGCAGGAGCCTTCTCTGGCCTGCCTCAGGGGTCTCTCTCTCCTGAGAGGAGTGATGAATGCGCCAAGGGATTAGTTGACTTTTCCTGGCCCTGGTGGTGCCAGGATCCAGCACATTCCTGAAAGGCCTGAGCTGATGGATGTCTTGGGGTAGGGCTGGGCTGGGGGGGGGGGGGGGGGGGTGAGGGTGTGGGAGAAGAGGGACTCATAGAGTTTGGGAGGGGGGATTCTTAACATTCCTAGGGGTGGGGTGGGGCAGAGTGCCCGGAGCAGTGATGGACAGACAGCTGAGAGAACAGGCCCAGACCAGGCCAGGGGTGGGTGCCTTGATGGCACTTCACTGCCCCTGCCTCACCTTCAGCCCTGCGGAATGTTATCTTTCCTTTCCTCACTTGCAGGCAAAGGAAGGATGGGGCGGTTGCACCTGTCCCGGGTGCTTGATGAGAGAGAGGTGGCTTTGACTCATTCCGGTTCGGGATGGGCAGAGTGAGGGCTAAAGGCATGGGGGAGGTTCCGGGCTTGTCAGGGTGGGAAGGAAGGCATACTAGCTCGCTGAATCCCATGTACATGTGTGGGAGACAAGGTGGACCCAGAGTGGGGAAGGGATGTCCAACCTCCGAGCGAATGCCTTTCCTCAACCACCTCCTTTATTTGGTGGCTTAACTACCTAGGACAAAGGTCACACAACAGCAGTGTGGGCAAAGCCCCTCCTGGGACTCAGCATCCTCTTCTTTTCCCGTCAGGATTAGCTGTTCCTTCTCAGATGGTTCTTGCCCCGTGCCTTGGTTTCCCCAGCTGGAGAAACGAGAGCTGGAGACAGGGCCTCTGAAGAGGCCTCGGGCGTCTTAAGTTGTGGCTGGTGCCCAGAAGGAGCCTGAATTCAACAGAGGCAAAGACGAGCCAGCTAGTTGCCTCATGGTTTTAATGCAGGTAGGCATGGAGGAGGGAAAGCGAATGGGCCACCGATCTGTGCCTCAGTGTGCCAACGGTCACCTGTCATGGCCCCAGGACTGGAGAAGTCTCTCCCTGATGCCTTACCTATTCAGCTGCCTCTCTGCCTCCACCTCGTCTCATCCCACTCTTGCTCTTGGCTGACTGTCCACTGAGCCCTACGAAGGGTCTCTGTAAACCAAGACTAAGCAAGCAGCATGGGTCTTTGACCCAGCCTAGTGCCCTTTGAGGAGCCCTGGTGGGGTGGGGGTCACGGATTTGGACTGCTAACTGCCAGGCCAGCCATTGACACCTCCAGTGCTCTCCTTGGGAAAAGATAGGCCATCCTGCGCCCCGAAAGAGTTCATCTCAGAAACGCACATGGGCACTTCTACCTTGCCCTTTACTCAGAGTCGGGATCCACTCAAGGGCAGTGAGGCTGTTTCTGAGTGTCCTTCCAGTGTCAGCCCAGACTCATGGCAACACCGAGCACCAGAGGAGGAAATGGGGCCCCGTCCTGCCCTGCCCATCTTATCAGCTGTGGACAGGATTGGCTCGGTGGACCGGTTTTCAGAACTAGATTGCCAGGCCTTTCTTCCCCCTCCAGTTTTAGCCGGAGGCTCTCTTGAATCCCGGTCGGCATCCCAGCAGCGTACACGTCCCCACTGATAGGGATCCTTCCTACAGAAGGTGAGGATTCTCCCCGGAACCAGCACGTTCTGCTGATGCCAAAGACAAGTGCTGCTCTCGCTTCTTGGAAGGTGCTCAAAACAAGCCCCTCAGATTTCCCAGCCCACACGCCGCTACCAAGCTCCACGCATGACGTTGGGCAGATCCGGGGTTTCCCAAGATGGCAGCGAGTTCTTGAGAGTGTAACCGTTTCCAGTAAGTGCTGTTGTTTAGTATCCATGTCTTTGACGGCTTTTCATTAAATCACACTTGCCAATTAGGGGGAAATAGGAGGTGGGGGTTAGGAGCAGTGAGCGGTTTCCTCCGCCCTTGGACAAGCACGCCCTCTCTGGCCCCAGTGACCCATGCTGGGCCAGCCCGTCTGCCTCTACTTCTCATAGACCCCTCTTGGCAGGTGCCTGACCCCGGCAGGAATTGACCCCCATCCTCTAGATAAAGAAACCAAGGCCAAGGAAGGCTGTGTGACCCACTCAAGTTCCCACAACCAGTTCGGAGCAGAATGAAGGTCTGTAGAAGAAGGAGCCAGGGAAGGTTTGTGCCTGTTTGTCTAGCTCGCTGCCTTCGAGTGGGTATGGTCTCGCTGTGACCACGCTACCTGAGGGTTTTCAAGACTGTAAATCGTTGCGGGTGCAGCCAGCCTCGCCTTGCTCCTGCAGGGAGGGTGATGCGTTTCAACTGTCACTGACCTTGTGGTTAGCAGCCCAGCAGGCACAGATGTGGGGGAACAACTATTCATGATCATGTCATTCTACCGTCATTTACTTAAAGACCCTTTACCGGGCCCCGGGCATGGCCTTTAAAGTGTGAGCACTGCGAATCACGTGGCAACGCTCATTTTTCATACGTTCATCCGCAACCTCTTGCTGGCTCCCCATGAAGCACGACTGCCCGCAGTCAAAATGGAAGTGGAGAAATCATCAGAGAACAACAAGTATTCCAAGAGTGGAAACTTGGAGTTAGAAGATAGTAGGAAATGTCCCGTGTCCTTCTCGAAGCCCCTTCTTACTGACCAGATGCCCACTGTGCTCTGGCCACGGTGTTGGCAGCCGGGAAGACACAACGTGAGCCCCTCTCTGAGGGGGGCTGGGTGTAGGCGTGTTTGTGTCGTCCCTGCCCCTGCCCTGAGCCTGCCACTCTGCTTACTCACTTAACTACACTAAATGTACTCGTTTCGCCTTGGGGACGTTCGGGAGCTACAGGCTGCATCTCCTGGGGAGAGAGCTGGGGCCAACCTTTGGAGATTTTTGGCACGGTCCCACCAGCCGCGCTTCCTGAACTCTTCAAAGGGGCTCAATGTTGGGTGGACGGTAATCTAACTATGACCTCATCTCCTTTGCTTTTCTCCGTGTTTTTTTTTTTTTTCCTGGTCAAATCAAACAAAAACAAAACGTTTGCCAACATTCTCCTTGGGGGCTGTTCTATATTAAGATGAGTAATTGGGAGGAAATCTAAAATTAGCCCAGCTGTCACCAGGTCCTGCCACCAACACAGATGACTCAGTTTCCAAGTCCCCATGCTATCCCTGCGTCCCGTCCAGGCCCTCAGGGGCCGCACTCAGATGTGCGACGTCTACAGACTTGGTGCTGGCTCTGCCTACGTGCTGTTCGCCATCGCAGAAAGTGCCGCGCCGCAGACAGTGCGAAAACGCACCAGCTTTCCCACCTTGGATTCGGACTCTGGCCCACACCGTCTTCAGCACCATGGGCAGCCTACTCCCAACTCATTGAGGCTCCGTTTTCTCCTCCGTTTCTTTCCTAAGGAAAGAGAGCCTGACAGTATCCTTCTCATCTGGCTCTTGTGGCCACTGAAGAAGATCGTGGAGTTGCAGGGAGAATGAGCTTGGATCCTGGCACACTGCCTCTCTGCACACACTCAGAGCGAAGGCTCGATGATGGCGGCCTGTCTCTCTTCTCAGAGTGCTGTGCAGGGCCAGAGAAGAAGACATGAGAGGTGATGGAGCCGATCGTCGCTTGGCCACTTCTAGGACACTCATGTCTACAAGTCTCGGCTAAAGGACACTCACACTCTCTCCCGTCTCCTCTGTGTCTGTTTGCGGTCATGTGGTGGTGGTTTCGGGGTGGCTGTGGTGCTGGGAGTTAGGTCACCAGGGAGTACCCAACTCCTGGCCCTATGGCTGATGGTTCGAACCTACCCAGATATGCTACAGAGGACAGGCCTGTGGCTGCGCACAGAAGGTCATGGCGTGGAAAGTCCTGTGCTCAACCCCCGGGGCCACGCTAAGTCGGAGGAACTGGATGGCAGCTAGCAATCACAAGTAGCCAAGTGACCAAATGGAGACCTTTTCATTTTTCAGGATTCCTTTCGAGAGGGATCTAGAATAAAGGACTATTTTGATAAGCTGTTTGGCTTGCGGGGTAAGGGGGGTGGGGGGTGTTGTGATGTCTAAGGTGGCTGCTTGACCGAATTGCCATGTCAGGAGTGTGGCTCTGGTCAAGTGAAGAACTTGTCTTCAATGGCACGTGTAAGCCAAGGCCAGCGTGGAGAAATGTCCCCAGATTGCGTTCTCTGCCTTTCCTTCATGCAGTACTGAGAAAGTTCTTCTTCAAGTAAATACCTAGTCAATCCACTGCCACCCAGGGTGTCTGACTCGGACTGACCCTACAGGGCAGAGCTGAACTTCCCTGGTGAGTTTGGGGGCTGTAACTCTTTCCTGGAATTGAAAACCTCATCTCTCCCCCTCGGGACAGCTGGTGGTTTCAAACTGGTGACCTTGTGGTGAGCAGCTCAACAAGTAACCCAGGACACCACCAGGGCTCCTTTCAAGTCAATAGCAGGCAGACCCTGAAAGATGGATGGCGTAATCGAAGCCGTCAGCTGCTAAACAAAAGGTCGGTGGTTCAAACCCCCCAGCCGCTCCACAGGAGAAAGAGCTGGCAGTCTGCTCCTGTGAATGTTTACAGTCTTGGCGACCCTGTAGAGCCACTGGGAGTGGGGATTGACTTTTGAGCAGTGCATTTTGTTTGATTGGCTTGAAGATGTGCTGCATTGCTGATTCCCTCGAGATCAACCTGCCCATGGCACCCAGGCCTTTCCACGATGCCATGTGTCTGATAATGGCAATTCCAGAGAAGATGGAACTTAACAGAGAGAAATTCTGGAAAAGTGCTCTTGTTTCTGTCTCCTCATCCCAGGTCCTCATCCTATCTGTCCTGAAGTGGTTAAGGGCTAGAAGCTGCTCCTGCTCACGGCCTAGCTTAGCAAGTGCAGGTCAGTCACTCTAGCCCAAGTTCATTTCCCTCTTACGCATACTCAGACCCAACCCAACACAGGCAGGCTTCCTGTTTCTACACAATATAGTAGAGAATTCTATCAGCATTCTGTTCATCTGTGAGTTGGGCTTACAAATCCCACCCATTACAGCACAAGCATCATTCTGGAATTTAGCAAGGGAAAAAAAAAGAAATTCCACAGAACCTGGGCACTTTTCCATGTTGCAGACATGAGCCAACTGACAGAGTTTAGTGCCTGAGAATTATATGTAAAATAAAAATGACTGATGTAACAGGGTTTTTGATCAGGTTTCCTACCTAAAACGTTATTTCTTCCTTCATTAGCATGTAGAAGCAATGGGAGGATGCATTAAAAGATAGAATGGTGACACACTAGCTTGGGAAGAGAGGTGGTAGGAAAGAAAACAGAATTATTTCCTGGAAAAGTAGATCAGAGTCGTTTAATACAGGGGCAACTGGCCTGTCCTGTTTCAGGGTTCTAGAAAGCATCCATGTCTTCATGTCTGTTTAAATGGTGAGCCTGAAGCCCAGACAGCCAAAGCCACTGCTGTTCCACGTTCTTTGTTGAAGAAGTCCGGGAGGCTATACTCCATTTAATATTTCCAACTCGAGTGGCTAAAAATACAGAAGCTTATCAGTTAAAATGGAAAATGTCAGTAATTTGGAAGATTCACCTCAATGGAACAGTTTGCTCACTTGACTTGCCAGACGCCAGCAAGGGACTGGTTGTGGGAAAGGCTTTCCCTGACCTTTGAAAGGAATCCAATGGGATTGGCTCACTGGGGGTTTCAGGGGTCCTGCTTCTGCACCGGATAAACGAGTATCACTTTTGACTTATGATGAGTGTGGAACAGATCTTTTTCTAAGCTTCCCTTTTCTTATCTGCAAAATGGGGCAAAACTGTTACCTGCCGCATAGGACTGAGGGGCAAAGCGTACCTGCCTCATCAGCACGAGATGGATTATAGAGCCCTTGGTACCATACTTGGAACATAGCCAGTGTTCAGGGCTGGTAGGTATGCTTATGACTACTGGTTTTGTGTTTGAAGAGAAAAATTGATTTAGTAGCCAATCCTGGTTTTTGTGATTACACCTTGTGATAACACCAAAGAATTATGGGATGGAGAGTCAGTTAAAAAATTACTGGCTGACTAACTTTGACTCAAGTATGTTCAAATGGACTTACACCCCATAGAGTTTCCAATGCCCGACTTCTTGGGATTAATTGCCAGGTTTTACTTCCAAAGTGCCTCTTAGTGTACTTGAACCTCTAACCTTTCTGTTACCGGTTGAGGATGTTAACCGTGTACACCCCAGTGATGAGAGAATGAACAAGGTAAGAAATAAAGATGAAGACTCAGTCGTTACCGCTTGTCCTGGCTCTGACCGGTCATCTCAGCACCTTCATCTCATCTCAGCACCTTCATCTCATCTCATCACCTTCAGTTCCCTACATTCTGAAACTCCATGAGGACCCACTGCAGGGCTTGGGAACGTGCTGTGGGCTTATCTGGCCCGTGAAATCACAAATGCCAGCTAATATCTAACAGCACACACCTCATCAAAGAGGAGTGGTTATAAACCATCACATATAGGGGGTGAGTTAATGGAATGTTTCGCCAAATATAGCAGGCTCATTTTTAAATGGATAATTTTTGTGTGGCCCGTGGATGATGTTGTAAATATCGAAATGGCAGTTGATAGCAAGAAAAGGTTCATGACCTCTTGGTCCTCTATGGGGTGGGGACCGAGAGGATCAACTATGGTGGAGTTAACTCGGTCCTTCCCAACAATGCTGCAAATAAACATGACCTCTTCAGGCAGCCCTTCTGGACCTCCTCATCCCCATGACCTCAGGTGTCCCATCTGGACTCAGGCACCAGGGCCGTGGTGGCCTTCAGCACTCTTTCTTTTGCACGCCAGACAGCAGCATGATGGGTAGGGTGCTAGGACTAGGTCTCAGATTTCTTGAGCCCAGTTTCTGAACAAGAATATCCAAGTTGATCATTTCAGCCTGGTGAGCCTCCCAGAGCTGTTGAGAACCTTCTGTGTGGGGTTTTGGTATCATGAGAGTGCATAGGAAATTGCCAACTGCAGGAGATGAGTCGGAGGGGTGGGGCAGGAAAATGATTTGGGGTGCTGGGTACCTCACCACAATAGGGTATCGCCGTGAGCTTCTCTTTCCTCGTCCTGAAGCGTGAGTTATTGACTGAGACAATGGCTACCTACTCCCTTCTCGGCTCAACTGGGCCAGGTCTTCAGAATGCCTCCAGGAGACCGAGTGGAAAGGCCTCCCAGTTTCTCTTGTTCGTCCTAAGGGACTTGGGACCAGGAGAAGGGAAGTGGCTGACAATCTGGGCCAGGGCTTGTGGGGGGTGGCCTTCCCTGGACTTTACCTTGAGCCTCTGAGCCTCCAGACCTCCCTTGATCCCCCAGCGGCACTCACAGACCTGCTGATCTCTCCGTCTTTCCATCTCCCAGTGCCATGGACAGTCAGGGAAACATTTTATTTCCTGCCATGTGTTGGAGGGAGTGTCTGCCGGACACCTTCCAAAAACAATATTTTCACTTGCCAGCAGCAAAATACACAGTATCCATTCTTGTCATTTTTGAATCTCTGGCAACAACTCAACACATTCTTATTTAGAACAATATAACAATAAAACTTCTGTTTGGGCTCTTGAGTTCTTTTGTCCCTTTCAGCAAAGTGTGAAATATGTGCTTCCTGGCTACAGGACAACGTGGAAACAATAACAAACACTAACCAGAGGCGTGTTGCGGGGACAGGCACCATGGTCTCTGCCCCTTGTCTGGGCTACAAGGAAGATCACAAATAAAGTAGCTGTCAACCACTGCGCAGTTACAATGGTCAGCAAGGTTTTCTGACTGTAGTTTGCGATCAAGGATGGTGTCATTTCCAAAGGTTGCCCCTTATCAGCCCTCTATTTAGCTCACTTCTTCGAATTTGCTATGATAATTTGGCTAAGTCACCCCCTCTCTCTAAGCCTCACTGATATTTTAATATGTAAGGGGGAGGGACACAAATAAACAGATAGCTCAAAGGAGGGAGTATTAACTCTGTCTGGGTCATAATTGCCACCAGCTGGAAAGTGCTGGCACAATGTAGATTTCAGGAAATAGTTATTAAATAAATGAATGAACAGAGTCTGAAAAGAGGAGATAATACTTAAGGCTCTTGACTTTGAGGCTCAAAAGAGTGGTGGGACTCAGGCAGAGGAATCACCTCATGCAAAGCTCACAGACAGGAAATAGCACATGAAAACCCTGGGTCATAACCATGCGTTGGCGTGGCTTGAGATTGGGCTGTGAGGTAGGGGTTGTGTAAGATGAAACTGGAGAGACCAGCAGGAATCAGATCAAAGGAGGATTTAGATACTTTGCTAAGACGCTCCAGGTTGGTTCTGAAGGAGAAAGGAGTCATTGAAAGCTCTCCAAGGGCCTAACTGCAACCAAGTAACAACGTAATGATCATTGTTGAAGGAACATCTAGGTGCTAAGCTCTGTGCTGGGGACTCTACATGCACTTGATTTACTCATTTACTCACTCGATTCTCCTAATACCTCCATAAGGCCAGTATTGGTTTTTTAAAAATTAAAAATGTTTGGAATTTTTTATTGTGAATGGAGTGAAAGTGAATAGAGCAAACCAGTTTTCCATTCAACAATTCATACACGCTTGTTTCATGCCATTGATTGCAATCCTTATGATGTAACATTACCTATCCCACTTCTTCCCTGTGTTTCCCATTTCTTTCCTAACTCTTCCTGACTTCTGAATGTTGTCCTTGGGCAAGTGTCACTCTTTTGATTGCAACAACAACAACAAAAGCCCTCTGCCACCGAGTTGATTTTGACTCACCTTATTTAGGGTTTCTGTGGCCATTAATCTATACTGGGGCAAAGGGGCTCATCTTTCCCCTAAGGAGCAGCTGGTGGATTTGAACCACCAACCGTGTTGATTTCTCCAAGATGTGCATACCTCCTATTGTTTACCTTATAGACCTGGCTATTGTTTAACAGTGGAGGGGAGGGGAGGTATATGCTTGTACCTCTGCCTCAAATGCTTGTTCCCAGGAGGCTGCAATGCTACCTCACTTATTTCACCTCAACCTCTGCTCGCCTGTCACCCTGGCAAAGAGACCTGCCTAGCTCACCCCAACCACAATAACATCTCTTCCTCTTGTACCATCTTCCTGATTACCTTCACCCTGTCTTTATCACTTACTGAAATGCTGCATATTTACATCTGCTCTCTGTAATGCTCTCAAACCACATATGCCAAACCACAGATGCATAAGTCCCTTATAATAAGATGTTAGAAACAGAAAATTTCTAAATGTAAAAATAGAAATATGGAAGTCTGTGAGGGATGTAGTAAACAACTTTTAAGGTAACTGTGCACCTGTATGCTGAAGAAAATATAACATAAATTTCTGTAAGGTGGCCTTGAGACATAAGATAAGGGACTTCAAAAAGTTGGTGGAAAACTGAAATTAGAAGACAATAGAATTTTTCCATGCGTATTTTGAAGCCCTGTACTATGTCATAAACAACCCCCTTAATCTCTAATCTTGAAGAAAGGTGCATTACACCATCCGGCTGACCTTGAAGCAAAGACATAATATATTAGCCTTGGTTAAACACAACATCACTAACATGTGAAGCCAAGATGAGAAAATCACATGGGAACCCTGAGTCCCCACACATTCACACAGAGAAGACTCTCAAGGCCAAACTTATCACCACTGAGTCAATCCCAACTCATCGGGACAAGACAGCACAGGGTAAAATTGCCCTTGTAGGTTTCTAAGACTGTAAATCTTCCCAGGAGTAGAAAGCCTCATATTTTTCCCATGGAACTGCTGGTGGTTTTGAACTGCTGACTTTGAGGTTAGCAGCCCAAGCCATAACCACTATGCCACAAGAATAATGGCAGACTTTATTACATTGTTACCATTCTTAGGTCCCAGCTATAAGACTTCCATCAATCACAAGCTTTGGTCAAGCCTTACTCTTGAGTTCTAACCCTTGGACTAATCTTACATCGTCACAACTCTCTGGTCCTAATTGAATGTCTGTGGCCTTACCTGTGTGCCTTGCTATAAATACATGGCCATAAAATAAATAAATGTATACACAATAAACTGGCACATTTCTTTACTTAAAAAAATATCCCACAGGACAATTGTTTGCTTCTTGTTTCTCTTCCTTAATAAAATGTTAGCCCCATGAGGGTAGCAACTTTATGTTGTCTACCTAGTATTAAAAGTACTTGGGACAGTGTCTAGTTTAGGGGACATGTTTCATGAATGTTGTTGTTAAGTGCTGTTGAGTTATCTCCGAAGCACAGAGACCCTATGCATGAAGCCCCCTGTCCTGTGCTGTCCTCCCTCTTACTGCCACTGTGTCAACCCATCTTGTCCTTTTTGCTGCCCCTCTATTTTACCGAGCGTAATGTCCTCCTGATAACTTGCCAAAGTCTGTGAATTGAAGGCTCCCCATCCTTGCTTCCATGGCCCGTTCTGGCTGCACTTCTTCCCAGATAGCTTCATTGCTCTTTGGCAGTCCACAGTCCTGTTAATATTCTTTGCCGGCCCCATCATTCAAATGCATTGGCCTTCCTTGGTCTTCCTTGTTCAGTGCCACCTTTCACATGCATGTGAGGCGATTGAAAACACCATGGCTTGGGTCAGGTGCACCTTAGTCTCCAAAGTGATGGCCTTGCTCTTTTCCACACTTTATAGAGGTCTTCTGCAGCAGCACATGTACCCAATGCAACGTGCACCTTGATCTCCAGATGGCTAGTTCCACGAGCAGAGACTATGGACCCAATCAAGCAAGATGAAAATCCTAACTCCATTCTTTCCTCGTGCCACTTGATGAACCAGTATATGAATTTTACAAACAAAGAAACAGAAGCACACAATCACAGAAACTTCCAAGTGGGACATGTTTCCATGATGTGGCCTTTGCCATGTCTTGAAAATCCCCTACTCCCTGAGTCTGGGGGCCGTAGGGTTTTTGTGGCTAAATTTTTGGAAGCCGGTCACTAGGCATTTCTCCTGCGGGGCCCTTGGGTCAACTCGTATCTTTAGAACTTCCTGATAGCAGTCAGGTGTCGTAACTCTTAACAGTGCCCAGGGACTCACGTTTTCTATGGGCTTCGTGTTTTCTCTGTAAGCCGGAGACCTCAGTGTGGCCCAGACGGCCCTTCAGTTTTAGGCCCCCCTCCCTCTCTGAGACAATCTCCTTACCACCCCAGCTAGCTTGCCCCCTCTCCTCCTAGACTCCAACAAGCCTGTCCCAGCCTGAGGGTCTTTCTGGGAGCCACCTCTTTGTAGCCGCAGGGCCTTTACTCGGGCTCCCCTCTCTTTATGTGGGACCCTGCTCACGTGTACCTTTCTTCTGAGACTTCTTCTCTGAATATCTCACACACACTAGCATCTCCCTGTCGTTCGCTCTTACCTGGCCTTGTTTTATTCTCTTCACGCTTCTGATCGCATGTGTTTGTTTGCCTGGTGTCTGCTCCGTCCGAAAAACCTGCCGCTGAGCCAGTGTTGTCTCTCCCCTTTATTCACTGCAATGTACGCAACCTCTGGAGAAGTTTCGGTTCAAAGAACACAATCAATAAGTATTTTTTAATTGACAGATTACATTATTTGGGCGAACCGGGGTTGAGTCTCTCTGTAAGAGACCCCTTTTGGAAAACATAATAAATCTTCATTTTTAAATCGATGTCTTTAAAAAAAAGTTGTATTGGCATATAATTCACATATCATACAATTCAATAGTTCAATCACATTAAGAAGGGTTGTACAGTCATCACCACAATCAATTTGGGAACATTTTCTTCTTTCTGATACTCTTTGCTGTTAGCTCCCTATTCTCAAACTTCCCTGCTAGGCCCCCAAGAAACCATTCATGTTTTACTGTCTCTATAGTTTACCTATCCTATATGTCATACACAAGAAAACACACAAACAGGCCACCAAAGGCCAAAAAATCAACAAGGAAAACCCTCCATCAAAAAGAAAGCAGAAAATATATACTAAAATGTAAGACCCCTCATTTACACTTCCATTCTTTCGCCACGTAGCTCTCTAGAAGCTGTCCACAGAGGAGGCAGTATCACGTTGTGGTGTCGCGATTGAATGAAATCATTCATGGGAGCTGATGCTCCCACCCCAGGATGGGCACAGAGTAAGGGTCAGGAGGAGGAGGGTGTGGGAGAACGCGGTTCAGCAGTGTTCTCATTGGAGGAGGCAGCAAGAGCATCGAATGATGTCACCGAAGATGCAGGCTGTAGCCTGGATTTAGCCACCCCTTGGTGAGTGTCATGGGAAGGTCATTGACTGAAGCCCACCAGCTGTCCTGAGGAGGAAAGGTGAGGCTGTTTGCTGTCATCAAGACGCACCGTCTCAGAAACTCTATGGAGCAGGTCAACCCTGTCCTACCAGGTTGCTGTGAGAAAGGATGGACTTAGTGGTCATGGGCTTGGTGTCTTGGTTTTTCTTAGCCAGGAGCCCTGGGCCCAGTGGGTTAAGCACTAGACTGCTCACCCACCAGCTTCCTCTCAGGAGAAAGGTGAGGTTGTCTGCTTCTGCGGAGACTTTCACCCTCAACAACAACAAACCCCTAGAGAGCTGCAGTGAGTCAGAAGCTACTCAATAGCACAGTTTTGGGGGGTGGGGTGGAGGGGTGTGTTGCTTAGCTTCTCTGGGTCCCAGTTGCCTGGGTCCAAAGTAAAGTCAATGCACAGCCACCCGCTTTGTTCTGGTGCCAACTTTCCACAGTTTTGCCCTGACCTAGACTTGGGGTCCTGCCTGACTTCTCCTCTCGCTGTTGCTGGCTGCATTCCTTAAGGCTCCTGTTCTTACAGGCCTTACCTTGAAATCAGGTGCACGAAACCCAGGCAGCAGGCTTCAGTGTTCATTCTAGTGGATGACACGGGGTGCCATCTTAGCAAGTGGCTTATTCACTATGGGCCTGAGTTTCCCAATTGATTAAAATTTCTTTCTTTTTCTTTTTTTTTTTTTTTTTTTTGCAGATTCAGTGTTATTTTAAGGATTCCGTGAGGGTATACGCAGGACTGGCCCAAGCTGAGTGCATGTAGTTTAGCTATCGCTAATCACGAGTGTCTCCTCCTCCTCTTCCTCAGGGAGAAGAGTGTGTACCGGCACTCAGTATGATTAACAACAATATCAGCATTTACTAGTGACGGAGTGCTTGTTTTGTGTTATAAATTGTCCCGAAATCCCCCAGAGAGTGCTACCCACGGTAACGAACCAATGGAAAACCCAACGCCTTGAAGCACTTCTTCCTCAGGGGTCGCCTTCAGCTTCTGTAAGCAGCGGACCAGAGGAAACAGGTCCTTTGTGCAGAAATCCTGGTCTCAGGTTGAGTTTCGCTTTTATTTCCCATTGGTTTTGAATTTGCTAGATGTCTGATTTTGCAGAATCCGTCAAGATGGGGCTGAGATGTTTGAGCCGATCATTCAGAGTCCAGGATTAAAAACAAACCAACGGGTGGAGGGTAACGTAGTGGTAGTGGTGTGTGGTGTGTGTGGGGAGGCATGCATGTGTGCATACGTGTGTGCATACGTGTGTGTGTGTGTGTGTGTGTAAAAGGGAGATGATATCAAGGAATCCAGGAAGAAAGCAAATGTTTGGAAACTGACCGTGGCAGCAATTGTACAATTCCGCTTGACACAATTGAACTATGGAGTAATAGGATATAGGTGTTAACTCCCCATCAATAAAAAAACAAACAAACACCTACGAACAGGCCCCTGGTGCAGCCTTAATGTGAAGGCCGCCAGTCGTACCGATGGGGTGAAACCACCCTGCTGTCGGCTGATGTGGGGCTTTCCTGTCTCGGTGTGTGGATGGTAGAATGTGCTATTCCCCGCTAGGGTTTCACAGAAGTGTCTAGCTGAGAGCTTAATATACAGGTAACATTATTAAATGGCTTCGCTATTTAAAGAATATTGGCTTTGAAAGCCCATCCCCTTCCCTGCTTGGATTATGTGGCCATTGACAGTCACAGCCTTGAAAGGATTGTTTTTATCTGATAGTTTCTCCACTTAAGCTCTGGCCAAGGGTGGGGGATGTTTCATCAGCAGAATGCTCACCTTCCACGTAGGAAACCCACTTGGTTCTCGACCAATGGACCGTATGCTCAAGCACCACCCACCTGTCAGCAGAGGCTCGTGTACGGCTGTGATGCTGACCAGGTCTTAGATGCTGAGCATCTAAGAGCAACTAGGAAGCAAGGCCTGAGAATCTACTTCTGAAAATGAGCCAAGGAAAATCCTATGGGTCCAGTTTGCAACGGATGGGGATGGGTGTAGGACCAGGCAGTGTTTTGTTCCACTGCGTGCCTGCCAGCTGCTCTGCAGAGGAAAGATGAAGCTTGCTGGCCTCCTAAAGAGTTACACTCTCAGAAACCCATGGGTACAGTTCTGCTCTGTCCTATTCTGAATCAGAATGGCTGGTGGGCGGCGCGCATGCTTTGGTTTGCATGTGTGGTATCGTTTATCATTTGGCAATGTTTGGAGGTGTGATGCTTACTGAGGGGCTACCACCTGGAAGAATCTTATTTTTCCCCTTTATTGTCATTGGTGTAAATAGTTTACCTTCGGCCTCATGATACTCTCAGGCGTCCGGGGGAGCACTACTCCACAGAATTGTCAAGGCACTGACCTGTTGGAAGCAGCTCTCCTCTCCTCTTTCTGGAGGTGCCTCTGGGTAGTTTCAGACCACTAGACTTTCCGCTAGGAGTTGAGGGTTTTGCTGTGTGCACACCCCAGGGAATCTCCTGCTCTCCTGCAGGCGTACATCGTAAAGGACAGGGAGCTGGGACTCAGGGAGGTCCAGGCTTGCGCTCAAGGTACCAGCATCGCTGCATGTGGACCTCAGCCCTATTGGCAATTTCTCCCAGGTGATTGCCCTCCCTTGCGCTGCCTGCAGAGATGAGTCCTATCCCCAGGACAAAGGGCCTGTTTGTGAGCTGGGAATTCCTTGACAAAGAGACCATTTCCCAAAGTGTTTGGAGTAGGACTTGACCGACAGACAGCTGACTTGCACTCAAGCCCCAGGAAGACCCAGGCACCCGCTAGCTCAGCGGTGGGTGTAGCCTACCCAGTGATCTAATGCAAACAGATCCAGTTGCCACTCAGTCTGTTCGACTCCCAGCCACCCTGTGCATCGCCGAGTAGAGCTGGGCTCGGCAGGGCTTTCAAGGAGAAGCTCTTTTGGAAGCAGATGACCAGGTCTTTCTGCAGAGGTACCTCCAGTTGCAGTCAAACCACCAAGGTTTCGGTTAGCAGTGGAGCGCTTCGTTGACTGTGCCAGTCTGACCTTCTAGAGCAGCGCTTCTCAACCTGTGGGCCCTAAACCCTGTGGGGACCAAACGACCCTTTCACAGGGGTCGCCCGATTCATAACAGGAGCAAATTTACAGTTATAATGTCGCAAAGAAAATCATTGTATGATAAAGAAATAACAAAAGGCACCACATTAAAGGGTGGCGGCATTAGGAAGGTTGAGAACCGCTGCTCTAGAGAAGGAACGCAAACCAATTCTGGGGTCATCTCTCTCCTCGTGTCCCAAACAGCAGGAAAGTAAGTCCCGGAGGCACACGGGTTAAGCAGGGGCTGCTCACTGAAAGGTCAGCGAGCGGTTGCTCGCTCGGCGGGAGAAAAGGCCTGGTGCTCTGCTTCATGGAAGATGCCAGGGGGGGTTCGCTTCTGTCCGACAGAGCCAGTGAGTCAGAATCAACTCAACGGCACCACCACAACAAGGCAGCAGACAGAGGGACAGAAAGAGGTGGGGCAGAGGGAAACCCGAAGCTGTAAAGCTGAAATGTTGGCCTTTTGAACCCACCTGTGGCTCTTCAGGAGAAAAGACCACATGACCTGCTGTGCTAGGTAGGCTTGTTGGGCCACCCTGGCCAATAGAAACATGTGGGATGAATCAGGTCGCAGTCTGATTGGAGGGCAAGGCGCCCCTCCCCCCCTTGCTCTTTGGTAATCCGAAAGATTGCTGGAGCATGCTGCTGCTTTAGCTAATGCTCTGCCTCAACCTGGGAGCTATACTCCCTGTGGGCCAGGCCAACCCATGGATCATGTCACTAGAGCTTGAGGCTGCATTGAGACCTGCTTGGCCAATACTGCTGGAGCTTGAGGCTGGTGGATCCTGTCACCTTGTATTTCTTGAGTTTGATATCTCATCTGGGACTACTTCACTAAGCTCCTGAGCTACTGACTCTTGGTGACCCGCCCTGATGTTTGCTGCCTGTGGGCAAACTCTGCCTGCCTTGCCAGAGGGAGGACTCTGCTGTCTGCTTCCTTGACCTTGGACCCGGCAGCCCACGTGAGTTGAAGGACTATTAACTGTTACATGGAAGTGAGTTGAACTGAACCCTCTGTGCTGCTGTGTGGGATAGTTAGTTGTTATATTTCTTCTCGCTATGTAAACTTATCCTCGTGTATGTATGTGTGTGTGTGTGTGTGTGTGTGTGTGTGTGTGTGTGTATAAAATCTTAAGTGTCCTGGTTTTATTTCTCTAGAGAACCCTGCCTAACACACCTGCTGTCCTCAAGGTTACCTTGGGTTGGCTCCAACTCACAGAGACTCTAAGTGCATCAGAACCACATAGTGCCATCCCTATAACCACATCGCTCCATGGTTATATTGAGCTCATGGCTGCAGCCACTGGGTCATTCTTTCCCTGACCCAGATCCTCCTGGTGGCATGACATGAATTCTCTCCACCCTCACTTCTAAAGAGCACTGTGCTCAGAGTCATCTTGGTTTTCAGAGGGACATCTTTGCTTTTTAACATTTGAAAGAATCCCCCCCCCACCACCACCACCACCCAATTACAGCAGCAGATCTGCCCAACCCAATACATTGTTTTATTTCCTGGCTGCTGCGTTCATGGGCATTGATGGTGGGAATGAAAGCCTGACAACCCCAGTCATCTCCTCTGTGGATTGTGATGTCTGTTAGCCCGGTGGCTGGAGAGGATCTGTTTTCCTTACCTGGAGTTATAATTCACACTAGAGGCTGTCTTCTCTGGTCTTCCCAGCCAGCGCTCCAAGTCTCCGTCACTGTCAGCAAGCAAAGTGGCACCTCCAGGGAACCAGGAAGCACAAGTTAAATGGAAGAAACCCCTGAGGATCAATAAGGGGAGCAACAACACTAGGAGGGTAAGGGGGTGGGGTAAGAGTGAACCGATCACAATGATCGATGTATGGCCTCCATCCCAGGGGGAATGGATAGCAGAAAAGTGGGTGAAACGAGACAGTAGTCGGTGTAAAACATGAAGAAAAAAAAAGAAGAAAGAAGAATTTTAAAATTATCAAGGGGGCATGAGGGAGGGAGAGAGAGCGGGTGGAGGAGGGAGGGGAGGGAAATGAGGAGCTGATGCCAGGGCCTCAAGTAGAAAGAAAATGTTTTTGGAAAAGGTGATGACAACATATGTCCAGATGAGTTTGACACAATGGATATATGTATAGATTGTGATAAAGCTGTCAGACCTACCAATAAAATAAAATAAATTTTTTTAAAAAGAGAGAAGAGGATTTTTTTATCAGAACCAACAGATCAAGAAAGCCTTCTTCTAGAACCAACACCCTGAAGCTAGACTTCTAGCCTCCAAAATTGTGAGAAAATAACTTTCTGCTCGCTAAGCCTGTTCACGTAAGGTATTTCTGGTACACCAGCACTGGGTCGCTGAAATGGCTTGTTGCTTGAGCTGCGTGCTACCCCGACCTCTCCGGAATATGGGACCACGTTTGAAATCCCAGACTGGAAGTGAGCAAGGACTGCACAGTGATTGTAAAGAAGGAGGCAGGCTGGAATCCTGTGCTCGTGCTCGGTCACTTGTATGACCACATGAGGGGGATTTGTCGTCCACATTCCACACGTGGAGGCAGGGTGATGACTTGTGAGTTGTAATATTTTGCTTGGTGGATGAAAATATTCACTAATGCGTGACCTGTTTTGCTCAGTGTGTACGAGATCACTACAAGGGACATGCAGTTTTAATTGGTGGCTGCTTAGATTAAAAGGAAAGAATGAATCAAGTGAACAATGATTACTATTGGTTATGTATTACTGGGAACAATTTGGTTGTCTTGAGGTATGAGTATTGAAAAAATGATGAACAAATACAGTAGGTAGTCTTTGAGCAAGAAGACTATTTTGCAGTCACTAGTGTGGCCCTAGGAGCCCTGGTAGCCTAGTAGATCACACACTGGACTACTAACCACAGGGTCAAGAGTTTGAACTCACCAGCTGCCCGCAAATGAAAGATAGAAATTTCTGCTTCCAAAAAGATGGTCCACCTTCGGAACCCACCAGGCCGTGCTGCCCTTTCCTCTCGGATGGCTTGATGTCAGAATTGACTTGGGGACAGAAGTTTTGTGGTAAGTGTGACCCTGTCATGCCCCAGAAGCTTCTGGCCCGATCCTAACCCTGTCGCATGGTTTGCTCCTACCCAAAGGCTGCTGGGACCAGGGGCCTGGGCAGTTCTCAGGTCCGACGCTAGTGCTGGATTGGGTCTGGTGGTGGGATGGCAATTGGAGAAGGTTCTTTCAGACATGACATCCTGGCCAGCGAGGTGCTGGTGTAAAATCTACCCTCGCCTTTTCAAGTGGCCCTAAACCACTTGCTGGGAGCGGGGACAAACATAAAAAAGATGCTTGCTCTCTGGACTTCGGTTTCCTTTTGAGCACAGGAAGGGTTCAGGCTCGGACCCTCTCCTACCCTGTGACTCAGACTCTTCGACTGGTTAGTTCACTTTCTGGCGAGGAAGGAAGATGAATGTGACTTGTTTGTGACTCAAGAGAAAGTGGAGCCCAGTGTTTCTTTGTCTGGGCAATTGTCTTTGTCAACTTCCTCAGCCCCTCCCTGCTTTGGCACCAGAATAGACCCCTAATTATCTTTAGGCAACTATTGTTTCCTCCCTGCTGAAATGTTCTTTTCTTTTATTCAACTTCTTTTTTTTAAGCAGCAATTTGTATGAAGCAGAGAAATGGGTGCAAAATAAGGAACACATTTGTGCTCTTGCTGCAAGATCACAAAACACTTGATACAGGAGCTGCCTCGAAACCCCGTGCCTGGGAGGACAAATGCGAAAGGAATGTGTTCACCAGAGAGGGTGGCATTAAGAGGAAGAAGACCTTGAGCCTGGATGCAGAATCCCTGGGTTCAGATGCTGACTTTGGATAAGTCATCTCCCATCCCGAGTTTGTTTTGTCAACTTGTAAGTGGAGATGATGACCCTTATCCTACCCCTTATATGATCACCGCACCGGTCAATTGTACTTGAGACAGAGTTTATTGTGCCAACCTGGCCGATAAACACATGTGGGATTAATTGAAGGGCAGAGAGATCAATGGCTCAGTAAGCCTTGCTTTTTGAGTTCCTGGGTCTCTTGCTTTCTGATGGTCGGACCAGGGTGCAGCTGCCTTAGCCAGTTCCATGCTTCAGCTGGCAAGGCTTACTTCCGGTGAGACATCTCTGAGGAGAGTCCATATGGCCCTACCCCTGTGCAGCCCTGGGTGCTGGAGCAGCCATGTGGAGACCCCTGCCAGTGCTGAGATGCTTACATGCTCACTGATTCGGCTTTCCTCATGAAGTCGACGTCATTGTGTGTGTTTTGTGAGATGGAGGAGGACTTTGTGGATTGGTGTCAGACATGTGGGCTAATGTTGGACTTGTGGGCTTGGGAAGCACTGGGTTTGGGTGTTTTCTTGATGTGCACTTACCCTTCACATAAGCTCTCTTCTCCACGAGTTTCTGTGGATTTATTTCTCTAATGTACCCAGACTAACACAGTGCTCCAGGGCCAGGCCTTGAGCTTTGGATTGGGGTTTAGGGAGTAGATGACACAGCCCTAGGCTCAAGGTGTCTCCTTCTTGCCAGGTTGCTCCAGGAGCGTTCAGAAAGAGCACTGACCAGGGGCAGGAGAAGGAAGCTTTGGGAGGGTGAGAGGTTGAACCAGGTCTGGGTAGACACAGAGGAAGGGCGGGGAAGGAAGGTGATGGACAGCTGTGGATGAAAGTTTGGCAGAAAGCCATCCTAAGGTCTATTGAGCAGAGTTCCGGCTAGAGAGGAGAGATCTAAAAGATTAAATATACCTTCTGGTTAGCTTTCTACAGCTTTATTTGTTTCATATCTTCATAAATCTTGCTTCTTAATTGACATGTCCTTCATGAACCGTCCCTCACAGAAGAGTCTCAGGGAGGAGATGAGCCAGTCAGGGTGTAGTGTAGCAATGATGAAACATGCAACTTTCCTCTAGTTCCTAAATGCTTCTCTCCCCAACCTCCACTATCATGATCCCAATTCTACCTTACAAATCTGGCTAGACCAGAGGAGGTACACTGGTAAAGATCGGAATGGGAAACACAGGGAATCCAGGACAGATGAACCCCTCAGGACCAGTGGTGAGAGTGGCAATACTGGGAGGGTGAAGGGAGGGTGGGGTAGAAAAAGGGAACCGATTACAAGGATCTCCATATAACCTACTCCCTGGGGGACGGACAACAGAAAAGTGGGTGAAGAGAGATGTCAGAAAGTATAAGACATGAGAAAATAATAATAATTTATAAATTATCAAGGGTTCATGAGGGAGGGGGGAAATGAGGAGCTGATACCAAGGGGTCAAGTAGAAAGCAAATGTTTTGAGAATGATGAGGGCAACAAATGTGCTTCACACAATGGATATAGGTATGGATTGGGATAAGAGTTGCATGAGCCCCCAATAAAATGATTTAAAAAACAAACAAACCCTCTTTTCATAGCTGTCTGGCCAAAATCTGAACAACAACAAACAAATGAAAACAAACAAACAAAAAGACATAGGAGAGCGGTGAGACAGGCAGTGGAGACAGGCAGGTTAGAAAGGCAGGTAGGAAGAGGTTTATTTTGGTGGTAACATTGATGGAAGGCAGTTCAGCCAAAAGGATCCAGTCATGCCAAGGTCAACCAAACTCACTGCCATCGAGTCCAGGCTGACTCAGACCAGAACTGCCCAGAGCGTTCCCGGGAGAGCAACTCCTTTTCTGGAGTAGAAAGTCAACTCTGACACTCAGAGCAGCTTGTGCTTTCAAACTACCGACCGTACAGCCAGCTACCCATTGCATAAGCCACTTCGCCACGGAATTACCACGGGATGTGGAAGCCTGTGTGGCCCTGCTCCATGCGGAGTCCTCACCGGGGGTGGCCTGGTACTTCCCAATGGACCCGCTTGGTCAGCAGGAGTGTCCTTTTCATGGGACAGGTTCAGTGCCCGGAACTGTCTCGTTGACTCTTCCGTGTAACACTGTACGCTGGTATCATCGTTTCCACTAACAGAGGAAGAAAGAAAGACTTCAAGCATAAACACGATTCCAAGGCCACACAGATGCAACAAGGCCAAGATGGGTAACCCAAGATCCTAAATTGTCCAGGGACGTTCATTCATTCCATTGGTATCTTTGTCTGATCCTTCATCTCTAGCACCTAAATAAACGTGAACCGAAAAAAAAGAATTTACTGAAATCTTGGCACAGAGAACCAAGCCCAAGGCCAACCTCCGAGGCAGGCCTGGATGGTGAGAAGAAAAATCACTACGAGACACTCGATGCTCCTCTGGCCCTTCCCAAGACCCCACCCTGAACACTGGACTCCAAGCATGGCCACGGCCACCAACCAAGCTGCCACGATATCCCTAGGAGCTGTCCTCTCTCCGCACCTCATTCCATGACCGGAGACCAGAGTGCATTCCCATGTCCTGCATTTCCAGCTCTGAGTCAGATCTAGGAAGTAGCAACTTCTCGGTGAAGTTCAAAACACAAGCTCATGCTCTGGCTGGAAGGTAGGCTGGAAATTCCGATTTGTCATATCCAGCACGCGGCTCCCCACCCGGGCCCACGTGTTAACTGTTCCACACATAGGAATGGGGATTTGGAGCCAACCAGAGTAGCACAGATTCTTTTACTATCTTCATTGGACACACACTGTGTGTAAGATCTGGCCAATTGGGGGAATCTCAAAGAAAGTCCAGATTAGGGGACCAGCATGAGGGCCAGCAGGAAAGATGGAGCAGGGCATAGCAGACCCATTTTAGAGATGGCATGACTGAGTTTCAGAGAGTCGAAGGGACTTGCCCAAGGTCCCAGAGATCACGGACGCAAGGTGGTTTTGTGTCTAGGCATTTTGATTCTTATCCAAACTTTCTCCCAAAAACTGGATATCAGAACCTAGAATGAAATAGGGGTTTTATCCCCCCTGCCCCCCGCCCCAAACCATCTCTGCCTGTATAAGATGTTTGATATAGGCCTAAGGTGTGTGGGGGCCTTAGTGTTGCGGTGGGAGATGTAGGAATGGTGAGCATTTTGATCATTTATTGTCCCCGAACTGAATCTGAATCTTGTTTGCACTTCTCTCTGGAAGATTGCGTGGGCACACAGTGTCCTTCAGAATGCACATTCTTTCAGCAGGGAGGGTGGGTTGGGCTAGGTTCTTGGAGAAGCAAAACCAGTGATGCTTGCGTGTGTATGTGTGTGTGCGCGTGTGTGTGTATGTGTGTGTATGCAGAAAGAGATTTATGTCAAGAAATGCTAAGTCCAATCCAGTTTAAGTCCGTAAGTCATATGTCAGCTGGGGGCTTCTCTGGACTTTTTCAGCGGTAGGAGCTGATGAACAGAAAGCAGGAATATGAAGCAGGAGGGCTGGTGGATGCAGAGCTGAATGAATCCAAGGTTGACCGAATCAATCTCAGGTTGGCAGTCTGCTGATGGCTCCTGCGATCAGCAGGCAACACAACAGGAGATGGACGCAATGGACACAGGGTACAGATCTGGCAGAAGGTGAAGGGGTAAGAGAGAGCCAGTCTCTGCTCGGGGACTTTCTTACACAAGAGGCCAAACATACCCCCAAGGAGGTATCATCAGGCTGTGACCTGATTAATAAGTTGGGCTCCATCCCTTTCACCCAGGTACATTGAGTGGACATAAACATAGAGCCATCGCAGGGGGAGACAGGTCCAGTGAGTCTGCTCATCTCTGTGTGACACGGGCGTGCTTTTTGCTGAGGCCACAGCTGCCTGCATCATGAGCTTTATGGGCCTTCAAACCGCAAAGCTCCTACTGCCATTGAGCTGATTCCAACACATAGCAACTCTTTAGGACCCAGTAGAACTTCCCCCAGAGGGTTTCCTGGGCTGCCATGCAGGAGAAGGTTTCCAGGTCTTTTCTCCTGTGGAACCACTGGGTAATAGCTGAACACTTAGCCAGCATGCCCTCAGAACGTACCCGCTGCAGCTGGTACCCGCTCCAGCTGGTACCCACTCCAGCTGGTACCCACTCCAGCTGGCACCCACTCCAGCTGTTACCCGCTCCAGAACACACGAGAGGCCAGGTGAAGTTCCTGGGGCTGACACCCCATTCACATGCCCAGCTGCTAAGAGAAAGGTTGGAGGTCTGAGCCTATTCAGCTGCAAGTTGGCAAAAAAAGACTCGGTGATCTATGTACGGAAAACCAGCCACTGAGAACCCACAGGGCACAGCTCTCCTCTGGCACATGGTGCATAGTCAGCAGTCAGAGGTGGCTCGGTGACTACTGGCTTTCTTGTTTGCTTGCTTGGTGAAATGAGCAATGCTTTTGAATTGATCCGTGCTGGGTTATAGCCCCATCTGGGTGACTTGGTCCAAACAACCCACTCTTTTGAGCCTTACTCGCAATCCCTTTTCCTTACGTGTAAAAGGGAGCTAAGCATGCTAGTCCCCGAGAAAGTTAAAGGCCTGGCTATTGAAATGCTCAGAGGAGTCTGAGGACACAAGTGGAAGATCCGGGCTGAGAGCGGAACCCAGGTATTCCCTGGTGGACGCTAGGCGCAGGACCCCGTCCTGGGAAGGTCTAGAGGAGCAGGGAAGACCAGACAGAAGGGCTGTAAACGCAGTGGGGGTTAGGGAGTGAGGAGGTACAGCAAGGCTGACCTGTGCTCTCCTGCCCTCCTCTTCTTAATACTGTGACCCTAGGCAAGTGGCTGCCTTGCTCTGGCCTTGGCCTTCCCATCTACAAAATTAGGGGTGTATGATGATTTTATGAGTGCTTCCATCTCTGATATTGAAGCATCCTCTAGAGGTACTCATTTCAGAATTCTTGGCACTATTTCCAAGGGCCCAGCTTCCTACCAGGTCAGTTTTGAGATAATGGCTGGGGAGCTCATTAGTGCTCTCTGCCCATACAGGCAGCTCCTGGGGGGACACATTTTCTGCACTTGTGCACATGCCAATTTTCCACCATCTCATGTTCTCGAATAATAATAACTGTTATTTCTGCTAACCGTCTCACTCACGGAGCCCTCTCTGTGCCAAGATGCCCGGGGCTGGGAGCTGGGCACACAGTGTTGGCAACCCTCTCCCTCTGACAATGTGTCTACACTTGCCAGACAATTAACCAAATAATTTAAGTGAAAAACCCACCACTTTACACCTGAAATATGCTAATAATTGAAATGAAAAAAAAAAAACGGTTTGTGGGAGGATGTCTGATGTTAATTATCTGAATAATTGCTTCGGATCTTCAGCTGCTTCTTTGAAAGCGGTTTCTGGTTCTTGCTGGGTGTCGTGGAGTCGGTTCCGACCAGAGTGACCCCACATGCGTCGCAGAATGAAGACACTGGCCAGTCGCCATCCTCGTAATTGTTGTGGTTGACCCCACTGCCGTAGCTGCTGTCTGTCCATCTGACCCGCATGTACCAAGTCTGATGTCCTTCCTTCACCAGGACCTGCGCCTGCCTGAGAACAATCCCAAAGTACTTGAAACAAAATCTCACCAACCTATCTTGCAAGGAGCATTCTGGTTGTACTTCGTTCACCCCAGATTTCTTCTTCTTTTCTCTAGAAGGCCATGGTACCTTCCATGGCCTTGACCAGCATGGCACTTCAAAGGCCGCAGCTCCCCCTTGGCCTTCCCTCTGCATCGGCCAGCATTATCCTTCATGCAAAGCAGTTGAAAATGACCTCAGTTAAGTGAGATTATCCTACAGAAGCTTTGTAGAAAGTTCCTCACCCCTCTCTTCCAAGGCAGCTCTTTGTCAGGAACTTCCTAAAAATCATAGTATAGGGCGAAGGGCTTGTTCTTCGGGCTCAGGGAAACTTGAGATTCAGCTCAGCTCTGTCATTTACCATGCACGGTAAAACCTGCATACGCTGGTGCACGTGTAACGTGGAAACCTATCAGAGAAGGAAAACGCAACTCGCTTCCACTAATAAAGAGTAACGCTGCATCCTATCAAAGACGGAAATCTTGTGAGACCCAGAAAAGTCATGGTCTTTGTAATTATGGAATTTGCATCTGGGGGGAGAGTCATGAGAAATTGCAATGAAATTGGTAAGGATAAGGTAATATAGAGACTGACTGCAGGGAAACCAATCTAACCCAAGGAACTGGGCTTACTCACGGCCAGTAAGTCAATTCTGACTCATCGTCACCTAGAAGACAGGGTGGAACTCTCCATTATGTTTTTCTAAGATGGACATTCTTTATCGGAGTAGAAAGCCTCATCTTTCTCCTAAAGAAAATGATGTCTGGTGGTTTCAAACTGTAGACCTTACCGTTAGCAGCTGTGGCAGTTACATAATCTGGTGTCAGTTTGGGACTTGAGAGGATTAAGAGTGAAGGGGTGGAGTCTAGTCTGTCATTCAGGCCATAGCCAATTATTCCACTCTGTGGGCATAACTTTTCCCTGAGGATTCTGGGAATTCCTGTATTTCCTCCTTGGAGGCAGGAGACACACACTCTCTCAGCCCATTCCCTGAGAGACGCTCTACTGACGAGACACATGGCAGTACACTGGTAGACCCTGTGCCCTGGGAACTGGAGGAGCCTTGTGGAGACCCCAGCCAGCACTGCGATACTTCTACTGCCACTGGATCCACAAGACTTTGCACCCACTGGCCTGTGATCTTCCTGCGTTCTGCATCATTGCATGTGTTTCATGAGTCAAAAGAGGACTTTCTAGATTGGTATCAGACATATAGGCTAATATTGGACTTAAGGACTTGCTCTGGACTGGGCTGGGATATTTTCTCAATATTCAACTGCTCTTGTATATAAAACTCCTTCCTAGAGACATATGACGGTCTCCCTGGATTTGTTTCACCAATCTACTCCAACTAACACATCAAGCAGCCCATCCCATAACCATGATACCACCAGGACCCAGCCTCTCCCCCGAGAAGTGATTGGTAAGCTAAGGTCTTAAATAGGAGAAGACATTAATCAGATGGAGGGGTAGAGATGATTTCGGTAGTGGAGACCGTCAATGCCAAGATCCAGAGGCAGGTGAAGGGCAGAGGGCGACAAAGCTGAGTTGGACAAGGGTAGAAAGGAGCAAGGCTACCCTGAAGACTTTACCAGCCAGAGTCAGGAGCTTGGGCTTTGTCCAGGGAAGTGGAAAGCCGCCCAAGTGTTTTAAGGCAGTGAGTGACAGGTTTTAAAAACAATCCAGCGGGCTGAAAATTCATCAGGAAGTGAGCAAACATGAGGAGCAATCAGCCCAGTGGAACTGACATCGCTTTGGAGGGTGGTGGTGGTGGTGATGGTGGTGGTGGTGGTGGTGGTGGTGATGGTGGTGGTGGTGGTGGTGGTGGTGATGGTGGTAATGGTGAGTTCTCACAAACAACTTGCAGTGTTAAAAAAAATGTGCTGATAAAATTTCCCAACAAATGTACAAATGTGCTTGACACAACGGATGTATGTATGGATTGTAATAAGAGTTGTATGAGCCCCAACAAAATGATTAAAACCAAAACAAAAAAGAAGCTCTCATAAATCACCAACTATGTTGTCCAGAAGTCACCATCACCCTGATCCTGGCCCCCGGAAGCTCCGATTGGTGCTGGGAAGACGCTCTGCACCCAAACACTGCGCGGCCTTATACAAGCGGAGTATCAGCAGCACTTTCCGCTGCCTTAGGAAGCGCTAAGAAACGCCAAGGGGAAAAGTATGAAGGCAAAGCCTGTGGGCTTTCCTGCAGGAGCTGAGGGCTGTGTGGAGCGCCGGAGGGACCAGTGGGAAAGAAGACTGGAGCGAAGACGGCAGGCAGTGTGGACTAAAAGACAACCGTGCTCCTCCCCTTACGGAAGCGATTGGAATCCGAATAACTGAAAATATCAGACGCTGCCATTCTCTCTGGGCTTTCCTCATTTTCGCCTTGCTGGAAAGAAGATTATTTTCCTCTTGAAGCATCTGCTAGAGACTTAGCATGCAAGGGCCACACTGCACCCGAGTGGGATAGGGCTGCCTTTTCTATCATCTCAGTATGAAGCGGGGGAAGCTGGGCAGGCATGGGCTGAAGAGTTTGTTCTCGGTGGCATGTGTCGGATTAACTGGATTGAGTGAGGCTGTGGAAAGAAATGGCTGGTTTGGGAACGCATTGGAAGGCAAGGGGATTTGTGGAGTTGCGTTGAGCCAGAGATAGCAGGTTGGCCGTGGTCAAACTTAATTGAGTTGCGTTTATTGCCATCCGTTTCGCTGATTGATGTTGGATTCAGATGAATCCAACTGATGGGGGTGGGGAGGATTAGAGTTGGTAGATGATCGGAAGAGACTGGATTGTGTTGGGTTAAAAATGGCTGGATAGGGGAGGGTCTGCAGAGATTCCTAAAGCTCCCGAAGTTGCATGACGGACACATGTTGGGACGCATTTACAGGCTGAGAGAAGATACACAAATGCCCTGGCATGGGTGGCGAGGGGCTCTGGGTTCTCATGTGGTGTCCCACCCTGGGCAATGCTGGTGTTGTCCCATGGTTTTGTTGCCTGCTCTGCGATCTGTTTGTTTCTCTGGGCCTCTATGTCCCTCGCCTGCGAAGTGGAAAGAGTGACATGCCTTAAAACTCACAAAGCCGGTCCTTGAATTGTTCTGTCAGGCCTCCCTCTACCGCTGGAAGTTGATAGAGGAGACTAAGGCTCAGGGAATGCGGACCCCAAGGGGAGCAGCTCCCATTTGTAGAGTCTCCCACAGGGAGGTCCTCGCCGCTCTCTGCGTCTCCAGGCCCTGCCCGAGCCTCACTGGGGCTTTGTGTTGGGGGCAGGTCAGGGTTCCTACTTTTCTGCAAGTGTCTGTGGTGCGGTCTGTCCAGGGAGTGACTTGAGTTTGTCCCCCTTTGACCTTCATGTTGACACAACCCAGAGCCAGTGTAACTGAGCAGGCCTGCCATCCACAGAGAGGTTCAGGGGAAAAGATGATTGTGTCCTTGACAGAGGGGAGGATGAAAGGGAGATAGCAAGTCAGGCTGGCCTTTCTGACCTGAGCCCCCAGCTGGAAGACGCATAAATCAGCCCTGGTCAGGGGGACCCTCCTGCCTCATTTATCTCGGGTGGGACAGGGTGTGAAGGAAAGAGAGCTGGACTGGCAGTCAGGAGACCTTGTGGTGGGCCCAGTTTTGTCTTTTCTGCCATGCCACATGAAATAAGTCACCCCACTGTCCTAAACCTCAGTTTCTATTTCTGTAACTGTGGGACCCTAACACCTCCTTTGCTGAGCGATTGTTTGGATGTGTGGAAGGACCTCGTTCAGAACCTAGCACACAGTGGGTCCTCTGGACCTGATCACTTCCTCCTCCTCTGCCTTTCTGGGCCCCAAGCATTTAGTCTGACCAAAATTGATATCTACTTGTCCGTTCCCAGGTGACCTCCTGTAACCCCTGTGCCCTGGGTAGGTCGACTGACCTGTGACCCTGAGGTGTTGACAGAATCTCTGACCTCTGGGAAGGAATGGGTCACTTTACTGAGTTTGTGCAAATAGATAAAGAACAAAGTGGCCCATAAATCAGGGTAGCAGGAAAAACAAATAATTTTCTTCCCCCCTTGGGAAAGAAGGGGCCTGGATGTGGGTGGGTGAGCTGAGGGGGAAGGTGGTCAAGGCAGCTCCCTCGGGGCTTGCCTGGGATGTGGCTGAGCCCATAGCACCCCTGGACAGGGCTGGGGGGGGGGGTGACAACCTGGAGAAAAGCTGTGGGACTAGAGCAGGAGACGTCAGTCCCCTCCTGTCAGTGTTTCCGATGACTTGTCTTCAACTGCACCTCGAAGTCCCTTCCGGGAACTTGACCCCTGAAAGAAGGCTGGCCCAGGACAGGAAGGTTTCTACTCCCTATGCACAATACTAGTTATTCTGCTTCAAGGTGGACAGAAAGAAGCCTAGAACCGCCTCCCGAGGGCCCTGCTCAGAGTGTCCCAACCTTAACAAACTCCTGAGGTTGAGATTTTGGGTTGGCCGGCCCCTCCCCTGAGGCTCAGGGTCCGCCTCGCTGTCACAGATGATCCCCATTGTGTCGGCTTCTTCGGGACGCTCTATGAAAGGGCCCTGTGTGCTTTGGCCTCCGGACACAATCGCTGGCCTGGGGTGAGCCCACCTGGCTCCATTACTATAGATGGGGGGCCAGGATGCTCACCCCAGCCCTCGGTCTCTTCACAGGTGAAAACAAGGATGGCCACAGTGCCTGCCCTGCTACTGGGCACATGGAAGTGGTGCATTTTCTAAGACACCAGACATATCCTAAGCATTCACTGACAGACAGCCTCTCTCCATCCATCCTTGTCTCACTAGGACACCCTTCTTCCTGCGGGGTTAGACTTGGGGGTGTTTATCAGAAGTGGAGATGTGCGCACATACCATGGCTGATGTTGGTCCACCTGGGTTCTCTAGCGATTTCTACCACGGCCTGCCTTGGTCATCCTTCTCTGTCCACGCGGGCCTCCTTGATGCTCCTTAAGCCAAGGCCACTCCCAACCAGGGCCGTCTACTTGCTGGCCCTAGAGTGACCAGTAGCCTCCAGTGCTCAGGACAGAAAGGTGTCCTGGGCCGTGGGGCCTCTGGTGCTACCACCTGGGCAGTCCTGGGCAAACCTTTGTTCCTCTGGGCAGAGACGGTCCACCGTCTCTGGACCATCTCAGACACGGTCACTTCCACACCTCTGCTCAGATGATTTCAACTCTTCGCAACCCCTCGGGAGAGGGAACTGCCCTTAGGGGTTCCTGGGTGATAGTCATATGGAAGCAGATGGCCAAATCTGCCTTGGAGCCCCTGAACTGGTTTGAACCACTGAACTTCCAATGAGCCGCTGAGCACTTAAGCATCGCACTCCCAAGACCTCTTGTTTTGCTTTCCTTTGTTTTTTTTTCCATAGTTCTTCTTGTCACCTGGCATCTTGTGAGTTCTGGATGTCACCCCTCAGAAACACCATCTCCACTTCAGCAGGAGGTTTCTCTGGCTTCCTGTTGGCGTTCTGCTCGGCTGTTGGATCCTCAGGAGCCCAGGACAGAACTTGGCAGGTAGCAGGTGCTTGATACATTTTTATGGGATGCATGAGTGAGTCCACCCATGGTTCCTGGAGCTGGATCAAAGTCCAGGGCTCTGATAAAAACAGAGATAGAAGTCAAAGGATCAGCGTTTTCAACGAGGGTTGAACTAGAACGCTGGTGGCTGCCCCCCTGTTGACGGATGAGGCGTGTGGTCATGCCCAAAGCAGGAAGCAGTGGGGGTGCCGAGACTGGAGACAGAGAGACCGAGAGAGTGTAGCAAGACTTCAAAGCCCCAGGAACTTCTCTCAGGCTGTGTCCAAACAGGCCAAGCCCAGAACTGAGGCAATTAATCAGGTAATTCCAGCCTCCTTCCACCCAATGGCCTCAATTATCTAGCTATTTGAAAACGCCTCCGTTTTATGGGTAATGAGTGTTAATAGGCTATTGTCCGGAAACAGCCTCCACTCCCATTTGCTCCGTGGTATTCGGGAAGCCTCTAGGCAGAGAGAGGGGTTTAGTGACCTGTGTCGGTGGTCGGGGGACTAGAGGACTTCCGTCTGGGAGCAAGAGCATGCGCAATGCCTGGTGGAGGCCTGGAATCCTGGCTCGGCACTCCACGCATGTTTGTTTTAGCTCGGTCATTCTTCTGGGTTATTTTCCGCAGATCTAAACTGTGGTCCTCCTACTGCCTGTCCTCCGAATCCCTTCATCTCTTCGGTTCTGCCAACTCCTCTGAGCACAACCTGAGAACGGTGGGCGGCTAGTGGGGGGTTGTAATTGCTTACCTCACCTTCCCAGGTCTGTCCCCAGAACAGGGTTTACATACACCCCTGGGAAAATGATGAGCTGGGGGTGGGGGGGAGTGAGGTGGGTGAGGAGGAGGACAGGTAGCTCCTATCTTTGGACCATCTATCGAGGGCTAAGCCCCTTTCCATCCCACCTGAGAGGGTAAGGTTGGGATCCCGTTCTGCAGAGATGGATTTAAAATAGCTCTACCATTGGGAGCCTTGGTGGGTTAGTGCACTACCCACTGGGCAGCTAACTGCAAGGTCAGCCTCTCCAAGGGTGAAAGAAGAGGTTTAGAGAACTATTGTCTTGGAAACCTACTGTGTGTGTGTGTGTGTGTGTGTGTGTGTGTGGTGTGAACACTAGGCCAGAGAAGCCTTGCAAGGTCTTGGAATCGGACCCCACTTGTACAGACAGCAAAGGGGTCACAGGCAAACACCTGTGCTTCCCCACCCAGGGCCGGGGCGCAGAGAGTTCCCGGCCCCCTCCCTGTATGTCTCTGCAGGCCCCTTCCTTGCCTGTTGGCCGACCTGCCCTCCTCCTTCTTGTCCTCCATCCACTGTGCCTGCACCTCTTTCTGGGTCCACTGTCCCACTCTGGGTCTGTGCTCCCAATTGCCTCTGGCTTTGGAGATTCGACTGAATGAGGAGTCCGGCTAGACTGGAGGAGTCCACAGCAGGCCTGGCGCCCAGCACGACTAACCTTGCTCCCCCTCTTGGGTGATCTCTGTGTGTGGTTCCCATGGTGCCTGAAGACACCAAGAGCAAGCCTCGCCGCTGCTAGCTGAAGCCTCTCCACGCAGCCAGACCCCTCTTCCTGCTGTGGTGGCTGATTGCTGCCAGTGAGTGGGCCCCCACGAGGGAGCCCAGCTGCAGTGGAGGGATGCTCTCTGGGGCTGCGTTAGTCCCACACTGCCTGTGTGTTGGCACGTTGTGATCCACAGGGGTTTCGATGGCCAGTAGGTCTTCCTAAGGATGGTCCTTGCTCCGCAAAACTCCCCAGTGATCTCCTCCCTGACTCTTCCCCAGGAGCTTGTCCCCTGCTCACCCCCCCATGCCCACCCCCAAATCATGGAGGGAAACTTGACCTGGTCTATAGACTGGGCAGGCTGGTGGAAAGGGATTCATCTAGGACGTCCTAGGAAGAGGCACGCAGAGCCCTCTTAGCTGCCTCCTCTTGGGCCAGTGCCGCCCAGCCGTAGGGCCTGGTTTCTGCTGACAAGGAAGCTTCCTCCGTCCCTCTCTTTCCCTTGGACTCTGCAGATCCCATGGCCCAGCCCACGGAAGTCGTGAGGCTCCGTGCACGGGAGCAAGTCCCTGCCAAAGTCAAGTGTCTGCTCTGAGTTCCTGCATCCTGGCCACCACTCTCCCTCCCAATTAGGAATCTTCCCGTGGCACCATAGCTGCGTGTTTGCAGATCTCTGTCACACTGCCCTGGAAGGCAGTGCACGGGTGTTTTTATCGAGGTGACTGAGCAGCCAGCCACCGCTGTCCAAAGAGGAGGGGGCTCCTTGAGCTCTCTTCAAAGTTGTGTGCTTCTCAAAACCCCACCCTCCGCCCCACACAGCCCCTGCAGCCAAACCTCGGACTTCAGAAGGAAGGTCGGAGGGCGTCTTAGGCAGCTGTGTTCCAGCACATCTGGTGCCCCATGCTGCAGGTGGGACGCCCTTGGTCGGCGTGGTGGACAGCGCCACGAGAAGAGGGGCCTTTCAGGTGAGGGGCTTCCTGGTCTCTGTTTCCCATGGCGTCCTCCATCGCGGAGGAGTGGAGATGTGCCCACTTTCCCGGGGACGGGAAGTGTGGTCTGAGGCAGTAGTACCCCAGGGCAGCAGGCACGGGTTGCCCGTAAGCCTCATCGCCCTGCTCCGTGAACCGCTGTGCTGTAGGCTTCCTTGCTTTCCTGCCTAGGCCAGAGACAGAGGAGAGCTGCCCACTGTTCCTGGGGGGCGGGGGGGGCTCTCCATGTTGCTGTGTAGCAATGCGAGGCCCCGAGGGGGCTGTCTATGACAGGGAGGGCCTGGCAGGAGCTGAGGGGAAGCGCCACTTCAGGCGAGCAGCCAGGCCTTGGAGCCAGGCGGCCTTGCTTTAATCTTGTTCTGGCTTTTCCAGCACCCAGGTCCCAGAGGAAAGTCTCTCTGAGTGCTGGCTAATATGCACAGGACTGAGAGGTTGCTGGGGAGGGCGGGGTGCTGGTGCTGGTGGGGAGGTAGTGGAGTGATGGGAATGATGGTGCTGGTGGAGGTGGTGGTGGAGGTGGTGGTGGAGGTGGTGGTGGAGGTGGTGGTGATGGAGGTGGTGGTGGAGGTGGTTTTGGAGGTGGTGGTGGAGGTGGTGGTGGAGGTGGTTTTGGAGGTGGTGGTGGAGGTGGTTTTGGAGGTGGTGGTGGAGGTGGAGGTGGTTTTGGAGGTGGTGGTGGTGGTGGTGGTAGAGGTGGTGATGGAGGTGGTGGTGGTGGAGGTGGTGGTGGAGGTGGTTTTGGAGGTGGTGGTGGTGGTGGTGGTGGTAGAGGTGGTAATGGAGGTGGTTTTGGAGGTGGTGGTGGAGGTGGAGGTGGAGGTGGAGGTGGTGATGGAGGTGGTGGTGGAGGTGGTGATGGAGGTGGTGGTAGAGGTGGTGGTGGAGGTGGTGGTAGAGGTGGTGGTGGAGGTGGTGGTGGAGGTGGTGGTGGAGGTGGTGGTGGAGGTGGTGGTGGTGGAGGTGGTTTTGGAGGTGGTTTTGGAGGTGGTGGTGGAGGTGGTGGTGGAGGTGGTTTTGGAGGTGGTGGTGGAGGTGGAGGTGGTTTTGGAGGTGGTGGTGGTGGTGGTGGTGGAGGTGGTGATGGAGGTGGTGGTGGTGGAGGTGGTGGTGGAGGTGGTTTTGGAGGTGGTTTTGGAGGTGGTGGTGGTGGTGGTGGTGGTAGAGGTGGTGATGGAGGTGGTGGTGGAGGTGGTGATGGAGGTGGTGGTGGAGGTGGTTTTGGAGGTGGTGGTGGAGGTGGTGGTGGAGGTGGTTTTGGAGGTGGTGGTGGAGGTGGAGGTGGTTTTGGAGGTGGTGGTGGTGGTGGTGGTAGAGGTGGTGATGGAGGTGGTGGTGGTGGAGGTGGTGGTGGAGGTGGTTTTGGAGGTGGTGGTGGAGGTGGTGGTGGAGGTGGTTTTGGAGGTGGTGGTGGTGGTGGAGGTGGTGGTGGAGGTGGTGGTGGAGGTGGTGGTGGAGGTGGTGATGGAGGTGGTGGTGGAGGTGGTGGTGGAGTTGGTAGTGGAGGTGGTGATGGAGGTGGTGATGAGCTGATGTTGAAATGAGGGAACTGGTCTGAGTCTCAGTTTTCTCCTTTGCTCAAGAAGATATTGATGCCCACCACACGGTCCTCTCCTGACTCAGAGGCGTGTGCGGAGGGCCAGTGTGAGAGGACTGACTTCGGGGGCCTGGGAGATGGTGTGCCCACAGCAGCCATTCAGTAAAATTTGGCTCCTTCCTCCCACCCTGCCCCAGCTCTAATGTAAGCTAGTTCCTGTGAGTGAGGAGACCTGGGCCAAAAGCGCTGGTGATGACGGCCGCTCTCTAGCACGATTAGTCAGGGCTGTGTCCTTCGCTAAAGCGCTTCATGTATGTGTTTTTCCTGGTCTCATATGATCAATCTCCTTTTGCTAGGCAGGGTTGGGGGAAGGATTGAAGTCAACGTCATGCAACAGGTCTGTGGTGAGCTTGGGGCTGGGACCCAGACCTCCTGACTCCTGGCACAGCCTCATTCTACCACCTTCTCTGGCTGGAGCCTATGATACCACAATTGGCAAGCCTTTCTCACTTACCTGGGAACAAGTTGGTGCTTTTGAGTCGAGTTGAGTGACAGTCTCAGAAGCTCATGGGGCAGTCTGCCCGGTCCTATAGACTTGCTATAAGTTGGCACCGACTTGACGGCAGTGAGTTTGGTTCTCACTGAACTTAGGCTTCATTTATGGCTCTGCCCCCGGTCTCAGGAATATAGAGGCATTTTTGCCTCGTAGCTTCCCCATCCCCACCCCCGACCCCCAGCCTTCTGATCACAGGTTAGCTGAGAGGGAGGCTACATATAACAGTCTTGGGGCTACTTAACTCAGGCTTCTTTGCCAGCCCACAGGGGCCCGAGAGGTGGCAGAGCCCCTCTGAGTCTCTGATTCTGTCCCTATAAATGGAGAGGGTAGATAGATGAGCCTTAAGGGGCTTCTCATTTCTAACACCCAGTCTGTATTGTTTCTGGGATTCAGAGGCAAATGCTCATTCCATTAAACCCTGAGCAGGTCTTAATGTCTCTCCATAGCTGCGTCGTGTCCAGCAGCTGGTGGGCCTACTGCCTGCGTTTGAGGCGCACGAGGGAGGTGCTGGCCATGCTGTCAGGTGGACAGAGGGACGGCTTCCCGGACAAGCTGCTAAGGCAATTCAGCCAGGACGCCTCCTGAAAGGGGCGGCATTTGTTAAAACCAAAGACCTGAGGGGGCCACGTGGGTTGTTCCCTCGCGTCTGCTTCTGCCCGATGCTTGGGCGAAGGGTACAGACATGGGTGAGGACTGGCTAGTCAAGCAAGGGCCCTGCAGGGAAACTGAGGCAAGTCCTTCATCCATCTGAAACTGTGTGTTCTCATCTGTAAAAGGGGAAAGTGAGTGAGCCTGGATTCGCTGCCCACCTCACAGGTCATTTGGCATCCAACGAGCGAACAGACGCACAGGGTCCCTAACCAAGGACACCTGGGACCAGTGAAGGGCAGGGCATGGGACTTCTCTCTCTTAAAGCTGTTCATAAAAAACACGACCAGGCCCGTCCTGCCGTCATGACTTCAGTCAGGGTTTTACTCTCCATCGTTCTCAGACTCAGCCTCTCATCCTGGATTCCGGCCCCTGCTGGCCCTCCATGAACTCCCCCTCTTGCTCAGCCAGGACCTCCCCCAAACACACACACACACACACACACACACACACACACACACACACACTGCCAGGCACTGGCCCTCCGAGATGCCCCCTGTGCTTGCCTTTGCTCACTCTGTCCTCACTGCCCATGGTCCTTTCTCTCTTAGACTCACTGGGTGAGAGACCATTATTGTGCCAACCCAATTTTTTTCTTTTCTTTTTTTACATTTTATTAGGGGCTCATATAACTCTTATCACAATCCACATACATACATTAATTGTATAAAGCACATCCGTACATTCTTTGCCCTAACTACTCTCAAAGCATTTGCTCTCCACTTAAGCCCTCTGCATCAGGTCCTCTTTTTTTTCCCCCTCCCTCCCTGCTCCCCCTCCCTCATGAGCCCTTGATAATCCACAGATTGTTATTTTGTCATATCTTGCCCTATCCGGAGTCTCCCTCCCCCCACTTCTCTGCCATCCCTCTCCCAGGGAGGAGGTCACATGTGGATCCTTGTAATCAGTTCCCCCTTTCCAACCCACTCACCCTCCACTCTCCCAGCCTCGCCTCTCACACCCCTGGTCCTGAAGGTATCGTCCACCCTGGATTCCCTGTGCCTCCAGCTCCCATATGCACCAGTGTACAATCTCTGCCCTATCCAGTCCTGCAAGGTAGAATTAGGATCATGGTAGTTGGGGGGAGGAAGCATCCAGGATCTGGGGGAAAGCTGTGTTCTTCATCGGTACTACATCGCACCCTGACTGACCTGTCTCCTCTCCTAAACTCCTCTGTGAGGGGATCTCCAGTGGTTGACACTTGGGCCTCGGGTCTCCACTCTGCACTTCCCCCTTCATTCACTATGGTATACACACACACACACACACACACACACACACACACACACATACACATATATATACATATATATATATTCTTTTTTTTTGCATGATGCCTTATACCTGGTCCCTTTGGCACCTCGTGATCGCACCGGCTGGTGTGCTTCTTCCATGTGGGCTTTGTTGCTTCTGAGCTAGATGGCCGCTTGTTCACCTTCAAGCCTTTAAGACCCCAGACACTATCTCTTTCGATAGCCGATGCCAACCCAGTTTTAGGAGCCAGCAATGGAGATACGCAGAACAACCTGGATGACTCTGGAAGATGTCATCGTGAACACACGACGCCAGACGCGAAAGGGAACAGGCATGGATGCCTCAGATTTCTCCCTTATAGTGCAGGTGGGGCTTTTCAGTTCGTAGCCCAATGCTTAATCCACTGCCTCACCAGGGCTCCTCCGTAGGAGTGAGAAGAGACGGAAATACATTCCAATCGTACATGCAACTCAATCTGTCCAAACGCATGGACAGAAACCCCAGCAACTGAGAGTGGGTCATGAAGACAGGCAGGGAAGAACTACCAGCTCATGGTTGCCTATGTAACAGAAAGGAAACTTTGGTCCAGGGAAAACCTGACATCCCAAGAGAATTTCCCCTGGAGTCTTTGAACACGAAATCCATGCAGCTTCAGAGGGACCCATCCATTTCAACATTCCCTTTTGTGTATGTTGACATTGCAGATAAGGTCATTTCATCATACACTTAATTCTTTGACCTTCTTGTCCTCCACCCCAGCTCTGTCCCCTCTGGGAAGCTGGTTGGGGTCTGGGTGTTCATGTTAGCCTACAGTGTTGCCCAATCCTATTGGGCAATTACTTAATTTTCTGACCTGGGTAAACAGGACATGAAAAGGTATAGCTCAGTCCCCCTGGTCAACTGTCCAGCCAAAAGGTGAATTGTGTCACATGCTAGGGGCTCTACTTAGTGGCCATGACATCTGCCAGCAAGCTCTTACTATCACAGCTCCACAGGGACAAGGCCCGGGGGATCTGCTTCAGCACAAAGATGACAATAAAGAATGCCTTCTGGGCTGTTTGACTCTGCCCCCCAGGGTCACTAGGAGTTGAAATTGTCTCAGTTCTGGGCACTTGGGTCTGTGAGCCAACAGAGCACTTTCTTGGAGGCAGCTGGTGAACGGCGACCATGAAGCAATGTGGTACCAAGTGACCATGGTCCTTGGTGTGGTGGAAGGAGACATTTCTGCAGACTGGTCTGATCAGAAATTTGAGACAGGACTTGGAATATGCAGACTTTGCAGATTATTCATTCTCCCTTTAAATAAATGTGACTATATATACAAATTACACACACACACAGATGATGGTGAGTTAACTGTGATGCATTGGCATCTATTTCTAAGCAGTTGTGTGATTGTCTTAGCTCTCGTGAAACACACCTCACCTTGGTGATCCACTGCTATTCATGTTAATTGTTGCAATTAAAAAAAAAGTTTCTCCAATCAAGTGTCTTTGGGGATGAGGCAAAGGGTGAAATAGATATCCCAAGGGTCACCAACCAATCCATCCCTCTGGCTTCCTGAGGTTGGAGTTATTGATCAAATTCAACCCAACCCTTCCTCCCCTAGCTGCTCCTCGGTCTCTCCTGCCCCTCACTTTTTCTGGAGTGGGGGGACTGAACCTCCACTGGGGCTTCCTTCCTGTGAGTCAGCAGACTATCCATGAGTGTGGACCCTGAGTTCGTCACATTTTTCCTAATCGTTTGCTGATCATTGCTCTTTGGCTTTGGTGATGTTTGGGATATCTGAGATGCTGCCAGCCACATGAGCTGGGGGTTCCTGTTTTCCTGTGTTTTGGTGTACTTTTAGTTATTAGGATTTTTTTGCCAGTGAGGTGGACAGACCAAGTTCTGAATGTCATTAAAACACACTTCCCCTGGATTCCCATCACTTTCTTTCTGTAAATCCCTTTGCTTCTCATGAGTCTTGAAATTTTATTAGTTTGCATATTTTTAATTCATAGATTTTAAAATCTGAGAAGTGAGGGCTTGTGGTATTGATATTAAGATAGCTTATTAATTAAGATTTATAACTTTAATTTTTTTCATGTTCTGGTCATCTATAGGGGAGCCCTAGTCACCTAGTGGGCTTCACATGGGGTTTCTAATCACAAGGTCGGTAGTTCAAAACTACCAGCTACTGAGTGGGAGAAAGATGAGCCTTTCTAATTCCATGAAGAGTTATTGTCTCCACAGGTCTGTCTAAATAAGATAGGCTGGATGAACAATCTGGAGGAGAAAACAATGGGACCGACAGTTCCAGGGGAACATGGGAGAGGGGGAAGGGAGGGGAAAGGTAGTGGTGTTAACAAACCCAGGGACAAGGGAACAACAAGTGATCCAAATTGCTAGTGATGAGGGTGTAGGAGGTCTGGTAGGGCATGACCAAGGGTAATGTAACCAGGAGGAATTACTGAAACCCAAATGAAGACTGAGCATGATAGTAGGACAAGAGGAAAGTCAAGGGAAATAGAGGAAAGAGCTGGGAGGCAAAGGGCATTTATAGTGGTCTAAATAAAGGCATGTACATATGTAAATATATTTATATATGAGGATGTGGAAATAGATCTATGTGCATATATTTGTAGGTTTAGTATTAAGGTAGCAGATGGACATTGGGCTTCTATTCAAGTATTCCCTCAATGCAAGAATACTTTGTTCTATTAAACTGGCATTCCATGATGCTCACCTTCCCGACACAATAGCTGAAGACAAAACGGTTATATAAGCAAATGTGGTGAGGGAAACAGATTGTGCCCAGCTATCAAAGATATAGCGTCTGGGGTCTTAAAGGCTTGAAGGTAAACAAGCAGCCATCTAGCTCAGAAGCAACAAAGTCCACATGGAAGAAGCACACCAGCCTGTGTGATCACGAGGTGTCGAAGGGATCAGGTATAAGGCATCATCAGAACAAAAATATCATATCATTGTGAATGAGGGGGGGGAGTACGGAGTGGAGATCCAAAGTCCAATTGTAGGCCACTGGACATCCTCCTACAGAAGGGTCTTGGGGAGATGATGAGCCAGTCAGGGAGCGATGTAGCAACGATGAAACATACAACTTTCCTCTAGTTCCTAAATGCTTCCTCTCTACCCACCCCACCCCCCACTATCAGGAACCTAATTCTACCTTGTAAATCTGGCTAGACCAGAGGATATACACTGGTACAGATAGGAACTGGAAACACATGGATTCCAGGGAGGATGATCCCTTCAGGACCAGGGGTGCAAGTGGCGATACCGGGAGGGTGGAGTGAGGATGGGTTGGAAAGGGGGAACCGATTACAAGGATCTACATATAACCTCCTCCCTGGGGGACGGATGACAGAAAAGTGGGTGAAGGGAGACATCGGACAGTGCAAGCTATGACAAAATAATAATTTATAAATTATCAAGGGTTCGTGAAGGAGGGGGAGTGGGGAGGGAGGGGTAAAAATGAGGAGCTGATGCCAGGCGCTTAAGTGGAGAGCAAATGTTTTGAAATTGATGAGGACAATGAATGTACAAATATGCTTTACACAATTGATATATGTATGGATTGTGATAAGAGTTGTATGAGCCCTCAATAAACTGATTTTTTTTTTTAAAGAGTCCTGGTCTCAGAAACCCTCGAGGGCAGTTCTACTCGATGGCAGTGAGCTTGGTTTGGGTCTGATCATCTTCAGGATTATGACCTATTCTGAGGACAGCATACAAAGCTGGCTCCCTGTGCCCCAATCCCCCACCCCCAACATTCTAGCCGTGTTCAGCTAACTCCCTGCACATTCGAGCCATTTCCCTCTCCGTGCTCTTGCCCACCAGGCTCCCATGACCTAGACATTTAAACAAATAGACCTTGTGCGTTGCTGTTTCGGCCCCCCGAAGGCTGTGTGGCGAGCATTTGTTTAAACGCCTGCCTCCGCCGCTGGCTCTGAGTTCTTCCAGAGCAGCGCGCACACCACGGCCAATGCGTCTCGGTCCTTTGCTCAAACAGGGAGCAGTCACACGGGAAGGAAGACAAACACATAAAAGTCAACTGCAAAAGGAAGGGGTGAGGAATGTGCTTTGAAGGAATAAATAATCAAGTTCATGGAGGGGGCTAAGCTACGGGCCAGGGAGAGTTTCCCATTTGGACTTGGGGGGGAAGGGGGAAGAACTTGGCATTTCCGGTAATGGGGACATATGAGCCAAGTGTGGGGGAGGGGTGCCTTGGGGAAGTGCCACAGGGTAATGTGGAGCCACCAAGGGCTTGGCTCTCAGTGCCATTGATATGACTCGTGGTGTCTCTACAGGACGGGGTGGAACTGCCCCTGTGGGTTTCTGAGATGGTAACTCTTTACTGGAGTAGAAAGTCACTGAACGGCTGGTGAGTTTGAACTGTTGACCTTGAGGTTCAAAGCCCAATGCGTAACCAATGCATCACCACGGCTCTGGGCTATGTGGTCCCACACTTGGTTTAGAAAGCCTCCTCGCAGTGCGCAGGCTGGATTTGGCAGGGAGAGGGAACTTGGAGGTGCTGAGGGTCTCACTGTGGAGGCTCCTCAAAGCAGACTCGGGTGGGCGCATCGCAGGGAGGAAGGAAGTGGGTGAAGAAGCGTTTCTCCACCGGCCTGGCAGTTACCAGAAAGCCCCTCACCACGCCAAGTGTTTATTGTTCTCTGTCGAAGCCTATTTTCTGTTACATACTGCATCAGGCCAACCCAGCCTCGCAGACTCTGCTTCAGAAACCTCTGTCTACCTCAGCCTTGGGGCCTGTGATTGGATGGGCAAGCGGACAGCTCCGCCAACCAGGTCCTCCTCGGTCTCTCCAGGGTGGCCGGCCCCCAAAGCCAGTCTCAGCTCGCAGGTCGGGCTTCCAGCCCCCGCGATCAGCAGAGGATGCACACCTGTAGACGAACCAGGACTCAGCACACCTGAGCAGCTACCTTCCCGCAGTCCGCTGCCCACTGACTCTGTGATGTCAGCTGAGCAGCAGATTTAAGGTCTGGCGAAAATAAAAGGCGCTGAAAGGAGATTGCTCGGTCGTGAAGAAAATACGAATCTGTATTAGTAAAACGTGTCTGATCTGAACATGAAGCTTCTGGAAATCCGATCTCTGGGGGAGGGGGGGGTTGGCGATGTAGGGAATGACACGTGCTATTAGCCGCAAAGTCACCAGTTGTAATCCATCAGGCGCTGGGTGGGAGAAAGATGGGGCTTTCTACTCCTATAAAGATTTAAGGTCTCAGAAACACACAGGGGCAGATGTACCCTGCCCCGTAGGCCTGCTCTATGTCCAAACTGACTGCGTGGCATGGAGTTTGGCTTGGCTGGAGAGGCCATCAAAGGGAACAGCAACTGGAAGCTTGCCCAGGAAGCTCGTGAGGCAGTGAGTTGCTAGGAAGGTGGTTTGCTGTCGGGCCTGTTGAGTCCGTTCCGACTCACAGTGGCCCAACAGATCCACCAGACTGCAGAACACTGCTCAGACCACTCCTCATCATCGTTCTTATGTCTGAGACTATCGATGCCACCATTGTGTCTCCCCACCTTGTCGAAGGTCCGAGATGGATTAGGTGAAGGAGGGGGAAACGGTTCAGGAAGAGGAGGTGGGAATGGTTGCCTAATGAGAAGAAGGTCAGCGCATCATTGAATCTCACCTGGAGGAATTGTTGAATCAAGTACATTTTGCTTTGGCCATTTCTAACCACGGAGTCTATTGGCGCTCCCGGCAACCAGGTAGGCCGGAGTAGAACTGCCTGTGGAGGGCTTTCAGGACTGAGATGTTTGTTGGAAGAGCCCGCCACCTCTCTCTTCCCCCGACCAACTGCTGGGTTTGAACTATTGACCTTTTCCATGAGCAGCCACGGTGCTACTGATGTGCCTGTTTTCAGGAATCAGCATGGAAAGTGACGACAAGAACCAAGAGAGGGCCACACTTTGATCCCAATCAGACCCTCATCTCCCATGCTATGGTCTGTGGGGGCAGGGCGAGGCCTGGTCCTCAGAATCGTGGACAACTCAGAGTGAGAAGAGACCTAGTATTACCTGCAGCCACGCTCAGCACCAACCCGAGTCTGGCCAGGCTCCGGAGTCAGGCCCTGCTCTTGGCCAGCCACTCACGGCGTGTGTGTATATTTCTTGTGATGGTACAAGTTGGGGTCCACTTGATGGATTCAAGCCAGCTGGGGTCTGGAAGCAGCGGTGGGCACCTTTGGGTCAGAGGTGCTGATTGATTGATTAGTGCCAGAACCCAGGGAGAAACCACCAAAGAGAATCAAGCTGGGCCTTCCATCCAAGGCCACGGAGGCCCCTTGAGCCTCTCTCACATAGACCACAGGGCAGGTCTCCCTGTGACCGCTGTGGCAAGGTCTGAAGCAAACCCCAAACCTCAATCCTCCAGCCAGAAGTGGGGGATGCCCCACGTGCTACCTGTGGGCCTTCCAGGGCGGTGCTCTTTACGGGAGCACATCACTGACTAATTAGTTGTTGAGGACAAAGTGGCTGCGCCCCGCCGGGCCTTCCCCCCATTGAGGAGCCCTGAGATCCATCCATTGATGACTTCTTCGGGAGTAAAAGTCCACTGTAGACCTCTTGACTCTGGGCCCTTTCTAGGTGCTGGATCCAAGCCTTGAATAAAGCGTTGGAAGGCCTCTGTTCCCCGAGCTGCTGCTGCCGGGCCAACAATGAAACAAGTGCTGACTCACCTGTGGAAGGTAACAGCTTCCCCCTGGCCCTCCTATTAAGACCCAGGGGAGAAGTCCTACTCACTGGCAAGGGCAGCGAAGCCCTAGAAAGCTAAGTGATTCTGCCCAAGTTCAAAGAGCCGAGGAGTGGCAGACCGATCATGCTGTCCCAGAGTACTCCACAGCCCTGGGAGCTGGGAAGAGGCCATCAGGTGAGAGCAGTCTGCAAACTGAAATGTGGTCGGCGTGCAAGATGCAGTGCTTCCCCGGGAGATGGAAGAAATGGAAGGTGTCGTAGGTGCGGACAGCCTCCCCCAGGTGTGTTTGGACACACCAGATTTCGTGGGACAATGTCCCCTGCTAACCCCTTGAGAGTCTGTCCTCTCTCGCCTCCATCCCGATCTTTCCACACAAGTTAGAAATGTTTGTTTTGGGAACCGAAGGACCAACTTTGTACTGGTTGTGTTGCATACACCTTGGGACACAAAGCAGGGCCCTCTGCTCGCAGGAATTTGCCCTGCCACGGCTTGTGTCCCATCCATAACCCTGAAAGACGGCCCTGTCATCTTATCTGGCCACCGGGATTTTAGCAGTCCCTTCATTAAGCCTGGAGAACAAAGGTGGCCGAGCCAGGGTCTCAGAACATCCAAACACCCTGTTGCCCTGAGTGTGAGGTGGAGGCTGCCCTGGGGAGGGCTGGGCGCTGTTTACAGATGGGGGAGATAACCGCAGAGGAGTCTTCTCTTCCATCCCCCCCCCACTCCTTCCTTTGAGAGGAGAGGAGGGGGTGGCTGACCACCCTGGTGCTCCAGCTGGCCCAGGGGCCTTCCTCAACTCTGAACAAAAGAATGTAGTCGGAGTCTACTTGTGAGGGAGGAGGGGGTGCCTGCAGTGCGGGAGAGGGCTGGGGGTGGCAGGGAGCCACACAGGAGGCAGGAGGCAGGTGTTATCATCACACGTCCATGTCTGACACGGGGAAAGGAGACGTAGGAATGGAAGCAACAGCTTAACCATTTCCGAGTCTGTCCTCAGAGCAGACAGGGCTCTGGGGAGCTCTGGTTCATTCCCCAACCAGCCAAACCTCTTCCCCCAGGGACAGGGTCCCCTCTACACCATCAAGACGAAGGGTTGCCGAGAGATGGCTTGGATTTCACCAGGGAAGGGGAAGCTCACTACGCGAAGGGTGGTCCTTGGAAGGGCAACTTTCTCAGGGAAGGTCCTGCAGAGTTGAGCGCTCGCCCCTCTGCTCCTGGGCCCGCAGAGTTGGACGTCTGACTTGGCTTGCTGTCCTAAGATTCTCCAAGGAGTCAGACGACTGCTTGAGTAGGTACGTTACGGTTATTCCCGAAGTCCCGCCGACTAGTGTTCATTGTCATCATGACCAATGACCGCACTCTGCAGTAAATGAGGACCTCTTTCTTCTCAAAGTGCCTCCCACAACCCAAAGCTTTACTCTCTCACATTGGCAATCCTGTAAATTTGGTGTCAGGTGTTTGAGTCAGGTGTTTAGATAAGGAAATAAAGGCTTAGACTGCAGGGTGGGGGATGTTTCTTTTCTGCCAGGGGCCATTTAGATATTTCTAATATCATTCAAGGGCCATCCTGGTCCAGCATCATGCCCCAAATGTGCTGGCTGGAGCTGCCTCTCTTCGGCGATGTTACCTGGTATCGATGACTTCGTGGGTCTCAGAGTGTCCACTGCATGCAAAAGCTGGACATTGACTAAGGAAGACCGAAGAAGAATTGATGGGTTTACATCATGGTGTTGGCCAAGAATCCTGAAAGTCCTGGCCTGTGGAAAGGACAAACACATTTGCCTCAGAAGAACAACCAGAGTGCGCCTTAAAGACAAGGATGGCAAAACGTCATCTCAGGTGCTTTGCACATGTTGTCAGGACAGACCGGTTCCTGAAAAGTGACATCCTGCTTGGTCAAGTAGAGGGGCAGCGAAAGGAGGAAGGCCTTTGACAAGATGGAGTGACAGAGTAGCCAAATCGCTGGGCGCCAAGTAAGGTGACCAGATTTTAACATTGGTAAAGCAGGACACCATTGATAAAACTCATCTCCTGGCGAAATAGCCACATGGCAACCGAAGACCATATACCCTAGCTTGTCATGCATTCTTTCCAAAAATCGGGACTTTTTAAAACTGCTGCGGGACATGGGACAAATTGTTAAAAATCAGGACTGTCCCACCAAAAGTGGGGCATCTGATCACCTTAACCTAAGGGCAATTGAGAGGCTGGCACAGAACCGGGCCGTGTTCCACTCTGTTGTCCATGGGGTTGCTCAGAGGCCACACTGACCTGATGGCCCCTCGCGATAGCAACAACATAGGGCCCAGGTGCCTGGCAGCTTCTCGAGGTGACGTCGTCGGCATAGGCACGTTAGAGGAAGAGGCAGGGCTCTGGCACCAAGTCCACTGACTCCTTGTCCTGGATGGTTCAGCTCTCCCAGAGCTTCTGCCAGCCTCCAGAGATTCTTTTCCTTATACGGAGGGCTCCCTTTCTGGGAAAGACTCAGCCCCTGCCATCACCCACTCCTTGCAAAGGATGAGTAGGGGTCATTATGAGATGCGCTGGGATGTAAAGGCTGAAAAAGCCTGCTTTCAGGGGCCGTCAGTTGGACACAGATAGACTGGGAACACGTGGGTTGGACAAGGACTTGGTATAGATAGGGCATGGGACCAGTTGGGTGGTTATAGTTCATGGTGTTTCCATTGCCTCATATGCTTGTGAAAGTTGGATGCGGGCTCTGCATGGCTTGTCAACAGGAATGCAAAGCACAGAGAGAACGTATTTCACCTCCAGAGAGGAAACTCCCGGCATTCTCATGAGAAGACCATGCCCACCAGGAGGCATCTCTCAGCTTGAAGCCTGATTGATGGCTAGACTCCAGCCCTGTAACCGACTTGTCAAGTTGACATGCTATTATGGACCTACCACAGCCCTCAACGAGAAGTACTAGCACGGTGGCTGCAGCGGTGGGCTTGAACGTGGAAACAGCTGGAAGGATGGCGCAGGACCGTGCATCTTTTTATTCTGTGTGCACAGGGTCACTGGAGTCGGAATCCACGCGATGGCATCTAACAACCACTGCCGCAAGGCCTGTGCTCATTCTCTGGCCCGCTGCCGCCTCTCGGGGTGGCATTGCCTGTCCAGCAGAGGGGAAGTGACCCTGGAGAATGCACTGTGGGGCAGAGCCGAGAGAGCCTTGGAGGCCGAGCTTGATCGCTCGTCATAGTCTGGCTTGAGGCAGATTGCTAGGATGGCCAATGTGTCTGTTTCTTGTCAGAATGCTGCTGGGGACTGCAGTCCTAACACCAGGAGGTGAGGCCACTCTCTTGAGGCCCCCACTCACGCAGAGCAGGAAACAGGCGGAGCAGACGTGCCGTCCGTATCTCTATGTGCCCTGCCTTTTCTGACAGCCTTGGTGCTCCCCCGCCATCTCACCCACTCTGGTAGTGGGGTGGGGGGTGTCATGGGGAGAGAGTCCCCTGACGCATCTCATCCTACTGGGCTGGAGGTGCCCACAAAGCGACTGGATGGCTTGTCAGGGGATATGCAAACAAGGGGAGCTGCCTGCGAGGGGACTCCACTCTGTGTTTCAACACAAGGAAGAGGCGTCTTCATGTCTGAGTCTGGGGTGGATGCCCAGGGGCTCCAGCCCCCGGGGCAGTTAGAGGAGCTACGAGGAGGAAGGCTATGGGCTAAGGTTGTGGAGCCCGGGGGTCCGCCTCTGCTGCTGGGAGACTGGCTGTCACCCAACCTCGGGTGGAAGTCACTTCTGGTCATGAAGTCATGGCCCAGAGGCAGCAGGGGCAGCTGCGCCTTCCAGGAGCTCCCTATGGGGATGGAAGAATGGCTCCCTCTGAGTGGACCGTGCTGACCCAGAGAGGCGAGTGCTATGTGGCAAATGGAAGGCGGCTTCCCAGGGTCTTGGAAGAGAAGCCGGAATGTTCAGACATGGCTTCTAGGAAGGGCATTTCAAGCAGAAACAACAACAAAACAGGTTGAGCAGAGAGAGGCATGTGGGAGCCTTTCTGTTTGTTTATTTAGATGTCATACCTATAGCGTTGCCTCGTTCCATCTCATCAGGGAGACTTGTACAATTGCTGCCACCGTCTGTTTCCAGACACCCTTGGTCTCCGTAGACGCCTTGGTGTCCCCTCCCTTCTGCCCCACCACCTTTCTGGCTGAGGAAACCAGTGAGTGGATCGCTGAATGCAGAGCTTTGGGCTTCCAACCTGAATCTCTTCCAGTGAAGCAGGGCGGCCAGGGGACCCCTCGTCTCACCTGCGTGTTTAGGAATTTGGGTTGGAATCGCCACCGCACCAGGACACAAAGCCCATCTGGGGAGAGATGGCTGGAGCAGCCAGGAAATGGGTTGGGGACATGACGCTTGATATTATTTCTGCTGATAAAAAGGCATTGGCTTAACCTCTCTGTCTCTGCTTAATCACTTTCAGAGACTCATTAGACCCAGAGGAAGTAAACTTTCAAACTCAAACCACATGCCACCCTCAGAGAAAAGAAGCCTGCCCCCCAAACACCCACACCCACACACACGCACACACACGCACATACACGCGCTCAACATGCACATGTACACATGCTCTGCCCTTGACCTGCGGTGTGACTTTGGGCAAGTTATTTCGCTTTACTGAATCAGTTTCCTCATGTGGAAGGTAAGCATGGTAGCCACACCTGGCTTTGGGGTCTGACTGGGGATCATGAATGCCAAGAGTCTAGCACAGTGCCTAGAAGAGAGCCAATGCCCAGGACATGAAGGGACAGATGAATACACGGAGACCCAGCTGAGGTCCAACTGAGCTATCACGGCCTTGTAAGGCCTATGTGCCTAACACTGCTTGACGCGGCTCTGTGCAAAATTGGAGGCAGCTTGGTGACATTCCCGTTGTGTAGTTGCTATGAGGTGCCCTCTGGTCAGTTCTCACACATAACAACCCCACACACCACAGAGCAGAACACCACTTGGCCCTGTGCCACCTCACAGTCATCCTCGTGCTTGAGCTCATGGGGGTGGCTACTGTGTCAACCCAACTGATCCAAGGTCTTCCCCTTTGTCTCTGCCCTTGCACTTCGCCAAGCATGATGCCCTTCTCCAGGACTGCTGTTTCCTGACAACAGGTCTAAAGTACTTGAGATGAAATCTCACCATCTGTGCCTTTAAGGGGCCTTATGGATTGCTTCTTTCAAGACAGCTGGTGGGTTCTTTTGGCAGACCGAGGTACTTCCAATGTCGTCACCAGCACCATGGTTCACATGCATCGATTCGTCTTTGGTTTTCCTTACTCAACGCCCAACTTTCACATGCGTATGGGGCAACATTATTTGCTGTTTGCTTAACGCACCCTGATCTAGCGCTATACCCTAGGCCAGCAACCGTCAAAGCGCTTTTCCACATTAGGTTAAAAGGCTTCTTACGTGTAAAAGTGCTTGGGACAGTAGGCTAGACCATCATTATCCCCATTTGCTGCATGATGAGACGGGGGTGCAGAGAGGGTAAGCAACTCCTCTGCGATCACTCAGCCTGACTTCAAAGCTTCATTCTCTACTCGTTTCTGTGGATTTAGTGCCCCTGCCCGACTGACTGTGGGCCCCTGAAGGACAGGGACTCTGATAATTCCAGCTCCTAAGTTGGTCCACCGAGAGCATGTGGTGGATGCATTTGTTAAACAACTGGACCTGGAACACAGTCAGTGAGAGACTTCCACACGCTGTTAGGTTTCCATATTCAACAGATGGACAATAAAACCCAACAATATTTTCCATATATTATTACTTCTTGGAGAAATTCGTACTGGTTTTCCACATATCCCCTAAATATAGTAGTCTGGTTTGCATGCTTAAGTTGCAAATTTAAATCCCTCCTGATTGTATGTGTCATGTCATTTTCCCTTTGGAGAGAGAGCAGGTCAGACATGGAATATTCCACAAAGGTGTTGCATTTACATAGGCAGGGGTGGGATAGGTAAAAGGAAGCTCAGGTTAGCTTGCCTTCCCCGGGAGACAATGTTGTCTGGGTCTTGAGAGCCAAGCCTATACCTTATGTGTCTCTCCTTTTAATTCGCTATCCCTGTTAAAACTGTTCATTCCCACTAGTATCCATTCATCCATCCATGATCCATTCATCCATGATCCATCCACCTATCCATCTATCACCCATCCATCCAATCCATGATCCATTCATCCATCCATCCATGATCCATCCATTCATCCATCCATCCACTCATCCATCCATCATCCATCCATCCATCCATCCATTCATTCATCCATTCATCCAAACATCACCCATCCATCCATTCATTCAGCATCCATCCATCCATCCATGATCCATCCATCCAGGGTTCAGTAAGCAGATGTGTGGTCCTGGTACCTTCCCCTAACACTGAGGCTATGGCTGTCTTTGTATTATCAGTAAGCATTTCCAAATGTCAAGGCACCCTATGGTTTACTTGGGTTCCAGTACATTCCAGGTCCTGGCAGTATGTGAACCAAGGTGCCCTTGTGATGGTCATAAAAGGGGTTTATTGTCCATAGGAGCTGGAAGAGAAAGCGGTTTCCTCGGGTTCGTTCAAGCAAAGAGCACAGGTTTTGTGATCTGAGTGTTGGAAAATTCTCCGCATCCCGCATCCAGTGTCCTCGGCCACTTGAGACCTCAAATGGGAACTCCCTCTTTGACCAAGGCCATCTTGCCTCGGCAGCAACAGCCCCTCCTGTCTGTCTGGGCCACGGCCTCATGGCTGCTGCTTCCTGGCCAGAGGCTGTGTGCCCTGCTTCTCTGCACCGGCAGTATGCGCCTGGTTCATGCACACACAGCCCCCTTGTTCTGAGAACTCGGCCGGCTGCTTGGAGCCACTGCTGGAAAACGGCCTTCCAACAGATGTGCCTTTAATTTGTTTCCGGGTCAGTGGCCCCAGTGCCCTGAGGAAGCCGCCTCCCAGGCAGGAGGCCCCAAAATAGCCCTGTGTGTGCGTCCCTGGATGAGGTTATCCATCACTGCCCGGCCTCTGCCCCCACATGCCTGACTCTGGTGGCTGGCTCTAATCGGACCACTTGGCGTGGAGGGGGGTAGGGGGAAAGCCAGCCCTGTCCCCTCCGGTGATGGCCCCTCAAAGGGCCAATTGTAACCACATGGAAATGAGACCTTCTGCCCTGGTCCCAGGGTCAGTTGAAGATCTCTTCCTGAACATAAACTTCTAGGAAAGGGCCGTGTGAGGTTCGCAAAGTTCCTACCATTGAGGTTGTAATCTGTGGGTATATTTAGCCTGTATCCTTTTATTGAGCATCTACTACCTGCTGGACACTGCTTCCTGCCCTTTCTGGGCACCAACACTGATTCATTAATTCTCCAGCTAATTCTGGGAGGAAGGCATACGATTTCGACTCAACAAACTGGGAAAGCAGCCTCCAAGCGTTTGTCTTCCAATCCGCATGGTAGATGAATGATCAAGACAACCAGAGCTGTGTGGTCTCAAAATAGGGCTGTTTTCAGAGAAAAAGCAACAACTGCACTGCCTCCCTGTCCAGGGAAGGGCAATATGCATAGAGTAGGTGCTTACTAAATGATGCTTCTTCTCTCTGTCTCTCTGTCTGTAATCTGGGATCCTAATAGCTGTCTGTTAGGACTGCATGGCAGCTACATAATCTCCCGTCAACTTGAGTGAAGGGGTGGAGTCTAGCCTGTCAATCAGGTCATAGCCATGGCCTTCTCCTGAGGATTCTGGGAACTCCTCTCTTCCTCCCTGGAGGCAGGACACACACATTTTCCCTGTGAGACATTCCTGTTGACAAGTCACATGGAGCTACGCTGATGGAGCCAGAGCCCTGGAGCAACCACATGGAGACTCACGCCAGCACTGAGATGCTCCCGCAGCCACTGGATCCACAAGACTTCACATCCACTGGCCTGTGGTCTTCCATGGCATGTGTTGCATGAGTCTGAAGAGGAATTTATGGACTGGTATCGGACATATGGGCTAATGTTGGATTTATGGACTTGATCTGGGCCGGGCTGGGATGTTTTCTTAATATACAATTACTCTTTGATAGAATGCTCTCTCTGACACAGATATGAGAGTCTATGGATTTGTTTCTCTAGTCATCTCGGACTAACACAGATGGGTTTGAGGCTTACGAGCCTACTCTGGTACTTTGTGCTTAACAAGTACCCACTGTTGTGGCTGCTGTTGTTGTTAGCAGCTACTCAGTCCACTCCGGGGGCCTGCCCCACGACAGAATGAGAGGCTGCCCACTCCTGTGTCACCCTCACAGTGACCAGCAGGTGAGTCCATCATTGTGCCCATCCATCTCACCATGGGCTCCCTTGCCCTCGCGGCCTCTCTTTCACTGAACACAATGGCCTCCTCTAGTAACTGATTGCTTCTGTTGGACAAGATTCTGTTGCTGCTTATGGTTTTCATGGGCTGATTTTGAATAGTTCATCACCAGGTCTTTCGTCCTGGTCTTTGTCTGGAAACTCCCCTGAAGCCTATCCGGCCTGAGTGACCGTGCTGGAATTTGAAATGCTGGTGGCACGGCTTCCAGCGTCATAGCCGCACTCAAGTCACCACAGAATAGCCAGCTGACAGACAGACCGATGGCGGCACCAATCCATAGGTGCTCAGTAAATAAATGGAAAATGACTCAGGGAATGGTGCGATAAAAGGAGGGCCTATGCCCCATGGGGTTGACAACGCCTTGCCACACTCTCCTGCCTCCAGGGAGGCAGGCACTGGCATGTCCAGCCTGCGCTGGCTTCCTCCACAGCGCTGGAAAGGAGCAGAATGTAGCGCCAATCTCCTGCCCCAGAGCTGGCCAGCGCCTTTTGATTCCACCATGCTGCCGTGCCGGAATGGGAGTATCGGATAAGAAGTGCACCTTCAACATCATCGGATACGTTCAGCCGATCAAAAGCATCATCTCCCATCATCCATACCCTCCCCCCCACAGACAACTCATGAGTCGACAATGGGACCTGCTACCTATAAGATTAGCTCCAGGGTCTTCATTACCCGGCCCCTGCTTACGCTGCCAGCTATGTTCGCTTCTTAACGCTGGTACAACCAAAATGCCGTGCGTGGTGGCCTTCCACAAACGGGACTGGATTGCCTCGCGTTTTGGGGGGCATCAGCCCTGGGAGAGGGTTTTTCCTCGAGCAGTCCTTGTCTCCTCTCAACTCCTGTCCCCTAGTTCTTTGGTGACCTTCATGTGTCATGGGATCTAGTTCCTCACTAGGTGCTTCCGTGTCCACACCGCTCCTTTTATTTGTTCGCCGAAAGCCATTGGCTTAAAAAGAATCTTTTATTTGTGTAATGAAGAGTGTCCTATTTCCCAATGGGATTGCATCCATTTGGATACCCAAAGCTCAAACCCACTGACATGCGGTCAATTTCACTTCATAGCGAACGACTAGAAGTGCTCTCTAGGACCGGCGGGACTGTCAACCTTGACAGGAGCAGACTGGCTCCTCTTCCTCCCTTGGAACTGCTGCTGCTCCTTCGAGCTGCTGGTCTTGCTGTGAACAGCTCAGTGCACAGCCCACCCCAGCACCAGGGCTCCACCTGTACAGGGGTTTGGGTGGACAGCACGCATACTGAAGGGGACACAATTCAATCCACCACACTAACTTCCTTTGCCACCTCTCCCCCCTCTGCTGCTTGCCTCTTCAAGGGAGATGACGCTGTGCTCTTGAACGCACCTTGCAATTTCCTGCTGACTCTCCTGAAGTTCTTTCCTCAGCCTAGAAACCCTTTGTTTTCCTTCGTTCCGTTTCTGCCTATTGAACATCGTGCTGCTTGCTTTGGTCCAGCCCTCCGCCCCCGAAGTCTTCCCATTCCTTTATCCCCATCCCAGGGGTCATTGAGCTCTTGGCCTTTGTGTTTCCAAATCACTCACTTTGTAAACTGTACCTGAGCTCTCTCTCTTCACAAAGTTTGCCAACTCCTCTCCCAATCTGATCAGATGACCTGTTGATGCTTCCGTCATACCTACCCAGTTGGGAACGATTCCAAGTCAGGACCCCATTATGTTACCTCTCCACACTAGGGGCCTGCCACCAGGCCTGGGCTAGACAGAGATCTCAGCAGAGGGCTGCCACTGGATGAGAGGGACCCACAGGCGCACCTGGCCTGCCATTCCAGTCCTTCATCACCACATGCGTGGGAAGACAAGCTCCACCTGCGGCTGCCACAGGGCGCTCCAAGGCGAACCAGAACCTCAGCCCCGCCTGCATGTTATGGACCGCACCAGGCAAGGGCATCAGGGGTCATGGAGAAGTGAGGGCCCACTTATGGATTTGGTTGAGGATCCAGATAGGAGCTGAGGAGATCTGTGTTCTCACATGAGGCAGGGACAGCGGCACATCAGCAGGAGTGGCTGCAGGCCGGGCTGAGAATTGAGACTCCCTGGTTCAGCTTCCAGGACCCATTCTTGGTTGCCCTGAGTGGTCCCTGAAGGGGCCTCCTCACTCCTGACAGCCCATTTGCTTGCATCCCTGGTGTGGGGAAGTCCAGGGGACCCAGGGAACACTTCTAAGTCCAGATCTGTGCCAAGAATGCGAAGAGATACCCTCTGTCAACTCTGGTGGTCATAGGCCCTGGGGAGGCCACCTGGACACTCTCACAGTGAGCATCTTGCCAAGTCCTTCCAGGGCAGGGGCAGGAGCTGGGGGCCTGCTGACCTCCTCCATCACCTATTCTCCGCTGCCCCAGCTCAGCACCTGAGCCAGCATGAGGATCCCACGAGACCTCATGGGTCATCCATCCACCCGCCTACGCTTCCTTTCCCTTCATGCCCCAAATTGAAGGCTACCCTGTACCTGGCTAGCTATTGACCAGTTTCCTTTCCATCCCAAGGAAAGAAGGCAATGAAGTTGGCCAAGTGAATTCTGACTCATGGCGACCCCAGTGTGTGTCAGAGAATACTGAGCTGCAGAGGGTTTCAGGGCTGATTCTTCCAGAACAGACCTCCACGCCTTTCTTTTTCTGTTCTTTGAAGGTAAATTTAAAGAGTTTATTTTTCTTATTCGTGTTTAATAGTATTTTTAGGCATTTAATTTACACAGCATACAATTCGATCGGTCCATCCTATTGCGAAGCAGTGTACGATCACCACCACCATCCATCTTGGAACATTTTCTCCTTTCTTGTAATCGCATTTGTTAGCTCCCCGTTTCCCTCTAACCTCCCCTGGCATGCCCCTAGGTAATCAATTTGTCTTCTGCCTCTGTAGTTATACTCACCTGGATTTCATGTACAGAAAAGCATTCAAAGCAAAAAACAAGCAACACGCACACACACACGCGCGCACACACAAATACAACAGCAAAGAAAAAACTAAACTGAAAAACCTTAATCAAAAAGAAAGCAGAGAAAATTAAAAACCGGGACAAATTTAACATGGGTTCAAATGGAGATCAAAAGATCAAGTGTTACATTTTAACCCAACAGCAGCTGCTATAATCAAGTGTACAGTGCTCTCAGTCTGAAAGTAAGGCTGCTCACATTCCTGAACTGGGGTCAGAGGGAAGTCACTGGAGGCTGGTCCATGTGGGCACCCTACAAATGTATTTTGGGCTGCCACTGTCATCCATAGCCTCCATGGTCACAATATAAGCTGTCATATTGTTCCCTCCTCTTGATTTGGATTTTATTATTTACAATCCTTGGATCACACCGGCTGGTGTGCTTCTTCTGTGTGGATTCAGATGATGCCTCACTTTGATGGCTGCTTGTTTTAAGATCAGCCATTAAGACCCCAGACGCTATTCTTTCTGAAAGCTGGGTACCACCTGATCTCTTCACCACACTTTGCTACAACACCCATAGCTTCAGTGAGCTCTCCATGAGGGTGAGTGCGAAGCAGGGCCATCATATAACAACTAATTGTTCTTAGATTAGGGTTACGATTATGCGTGAGCCCCAAATCCATTTCTATATTTATGGTTTGTATATGTGCCTGGTACAGTTTAGGAGCAGAATTATCATTTTATTGGAGAACATTATAAATCAACCTCATAGGGCATACAGTAATTCTATTGATAATATCATTAATTAAGCCAATGGGATAGAATTTAAAACACCATTGAGAAAATGAAAGCAGACCTGTATAGGACAGCTTTTTAAAACAAAATATGTGATGTGTTCACTTGTACAGATCAACAGCGTAAGGGACTGGGCACTATTCACACAAACAGTGAGGGTGGGGACAGGGAGAAACGTTCAGCGGCACTCATGGACAAAGGCAGAACCATGTGCCGGCCTTTCCACTGACCTGCCCCGGTGGACTCTAACCGACCACCTTTCAGTCAGCAACCAGGCACGTTGACTTGTTTGCACTACCCAGGGACCCCGGGTCTCCTCCTGGCCGCAGGGGTGTTTCCTCTAGCGGTGCTCCCCTGATCACATAGTAGGTTTACAGTGTGGTTCCTCGTCCCTCCCTCTGTCACCCTCCCCCAACAGCATGGATTTTAGAGGTCAGAAAAACCATCGACAGGAGGCTGCACCTCCCAGAGTTTCAGACCTGGCAGTGGTGGTCAGATGCCTAGACTTGCAGTGTCCAGCAGCATGAAAGGTCGAAAGAAGACCACTGATGGTGGGGCGGGCGACAGACTCCAGATTATCGAATGAATCAGCTCTTGCCACACCTCCCGTGACTGTCATAGCTCTACGTTTCACCTCACCCCCGTTAAAAAACTAAACAAAAATCCATTGCCACTGAACCAGTTCCTGGCAGCCCAACAGAACACAGTAGAACTGCCCCACTGGGTTTCTGGGGCAGCAATATTGATGAAAGCAAACTACCACATTTTTCACTTGCAAACCAGCTGGTGGAATTGAACCATAGACCTTCTGGTGAGCAGCGGGGTGCTTAGAAACTGTGCTTCCAGGACTCCTTCTGTTCCCCACAAGCCAAATTCTATTCCAACTCTTAGTCACCCTACAGGACAGAGCAGAACTGCCCCTTTGAGTTTCTGAGTTTGTACATTTTCACAGGAGCAGACAGCCTCATCTGTCTACCTCAGAGAGGCTAGTGGGTTTGAACTTCTGATGTTGCTCAACTTAACAGTACATAATCCTCTGTGGGGTTCTCTCTCTCTCTCTCTCTCTCTTCCCTCACACATGCCAAAATAGAGTAGCTCAAGACTTAGTAGAAGTGGGCAAATCTCACTTCAGAAATCTCTGCACACCAAATCGAAGTGACTGCTGGTGGGCGGAAACCCTGTGTGCCCTGGAGTCTCCGCCCCCTGTCCTGAGGGCCTTTGGTTGAAAAATGGTGAGACTGGCCCAGAGCAGCGACCAGATAGCCCTTCAATGTCTCACTGGCTTGGTCACCATGAATAATAAAAATAACCCAAACTTTTCATTCTTAGAATCTTTCATTTAAAACAATATTTCCCCCTAAATTCAGATCAAAAATTGCCCCCAGCTATTCACTGTCCAGGAGCCCTGTGACAGCATGGTGGTTACGCGTTGGGCACTAACCATGAAGTCAGCAGTTTGAAAGCACCAGCCAGTCCAGAGGAGAAAGAAGAGTCTTTCCACTCCCATACAGAGTTACAGTCTGGTAAGCCCACAGGGGCAGTTCTACCTGTCCTATAGGGTCGCTATGAGTTGGCATTGACTCGATGGCAGTGAGTTTGGTTTGGGTTTTGGTATAGACTGTTCTTGGAACCGTAGTGTAGCGACAGGTGAGCGTTTGGCTGATAACAGAAAGGTTATCGACTCGTGGGGAGAGGAACCTGGCAGTCTGCTCCTGTGGAAACCACCAGGAAACCCTCTGGAGCACCCCACCGTCGCTTCAAGAGGGTTTGAAAATCAACTCCGTGGCACCCAGCAACCCTCACCCAGTCCTTGTTTTCAGATGATCAAACATTCCTTGCTTAGTAACTACCATGTGCCACTTAAGCTTTTATAAAGGAGCTCTGGTGGCGGGGTGGCTTACGAGATTAGCTACTAGCTAACCACAAGGTCAGCTGTTTGAAATCAGCCGCCACTCTGTGGGAGAAAGAAATGTTTTGAGAATGATGGGGGTAACGAATGTACAAATGTGCTTTATACGATTGATGTTTGTATGGATTGTGATAAGAGTTGTATGAGCCCCTAATAAAATGATTTTTAAAAAGATAAGGCTCAAAATCTCAAAAGCCCTCAGGCCAGTTCTGCTTTGTCCTATAAAGTTGCTATAAGTTGAAGTTCTCTCAATAGCCCTGGGTTTGAGTTTTCATGTTGTTTTTTTTTAATTCTTACACCTTTTCTCCTATTTTTTTCCAGGCAGCCCTGGTGTGACATGGTGTTTAGAAACCACCAGCTGCTCCACAGGAGAAAGATGAGGCTTTCCATTCCCGTAAAGAGTTACAGTCTTACAAACTCACAGGGGCAGCTCTACCCTGTCCTGTAGGGTCGCTGAGTCAGCATCGACTCGATGGCAGTGAGTTTGTTTTTTTCGTTACACATCTTTTCATATTAAAACAAAAGAGATCAAACCTAAATGAGGGGGTTCCCCCCTAAAAAACCTGAATTGTGCTGGGCAGAGGAGAACTTTCATAGTACACATTGTTCTTGCTAGGTGAGCACACAACAACTCACTCTGAGTTAGTTAGTGCACCCAGTGGCGTCCCCTGGGAAGGTTCTCGCTGATCACACATTTTTCGTGAAAGCAGTTTTTCTCGAACCTCGTTTTTTTTTTGTGATGGTCATTTTAAGAAAACAGAGTGCAGCTGTGAAATTTAGTTTCCTACTTGGCAAAAATGCTTCAGAAACTGTTGTGTTGAACACAGATTACAAAGAGAGCACTATGGGGAAAACTCAAGTGTATGAGCGGTTTTCTCATCTCAAAAAAAGGTGAAATGTTCATTGATGACAAACTCTTTCTGGACATCTGTCAACTTCCCAAATGGACAAACATGTTAAAATGTAGTGTATTTGGAGTTTGTTCCATCAGTTCAGACTGTTAATCAAGCTTTGAATTATTTAGAGGGTCTGAAAAGATTGCATAACAGTGTGCGACAAAAAAGGCCTGTTTTGTGACAGGCTGGGATTGGTTTTGCCACCACGACAATGCACCTACTTACACAGCCATCTCAGTGAGCCAGCTTTGGGCAAAAAGACAGCATGCCTCCCTTGCCTCACACACCTTACTCACATGACCTAGCTCCGTGTGACTTCTTTTTGCTTCCACAAATGAAGAGGGACATGAAAGGACAGCGAGTTGAAGATGTAGAAGAGGTGAAGGAAAAAAAATGAGGGAGGTGCTGTCAGCCATCCAAACGGATGAGTTTGAACAATGTTTCCAAGAATGGAGTCACAGATTTGACAAATTAAGTGTATTAAGTGTAATGGAGAGTACTTTGAAGGTGATAAGGTTGTTTTGTAAAAACATTTAAATACATAGCTTTGGGGGATTTTTTGGTATCCCCTCATATGTCAGGTAATGTTCTAAGAATTTTTTTGTATGCACCCATTTAATTTTGACAAGAAGGTGCTTACTAGAACTATCTTTTCTTTCTTACCCATGGGGAAAGTAGGCACGGTGAGTTTAATTAGATGTTTTTATGGTCGAATAGCCATAAAGAAAGGCAATTCAGAGAGAGAGAGAGAGAGAGTGAGAGAAATCCAGCCTTGGCACATGATGGCACAGTCTGAGATCATAGCCCCCACACTACAGCACGCTGACTCTGTACATCAAAGCTGGGCTTGCTGGGCCTGCTCACGGCCAGTCCCTTAGAGCCTGTTAGAGATGGAGACGTAGTCCCTGTATAGGCCTGCTGAGTCCAAATGTGCATTTTAGCAAGCCCCCTGGGAGAGGCGGTAATTGGAGAAGCCCTACATTAGATCACTTAGCCTTCTTTTGCATGGTGGGGGCTCCTTGGGTGGTGCCAACGGTTAAATAAATGCTCAGCTTCTAGCCAAAGGTTGGTAGTTTGAATCCACTCAGATGCCCCTCAGAAGGAAGGCCTGGCAAGGGGCTTTCAAAGAGATGAAGACAAAGAGGGACGATAAAACAACACACCAACAAAACCACCGCCAACAACTTTGAGTGGGTTTTGGACTCACGGTGCTCCCATAGGATAGAGTAGTTTCCAAGACTGCATATTTTCCTGAAAGCAGACAGCCACACTGTTCTCCCGCAGTGTGGCTGGAGGTCCAGTTGGCAGGGGAGTGGATAACCACTGCACCCCCAGGCCATCAAGATCACAGCAAAGAAAGCCTTCCAGATCAGCTCGGCTCTGATGCATGAAGCGGACTGGACTCGGAACCGACTCCACAACCGCTGGTCGAGTTTGGCTTTTTTTGGGCTGATGAGGAAGTGGAGGCTCCGTGGGATTCTGTCACTTGGCAGCCATCACCAGGGGAGAAAATGCAGAGGTGAGGACCTTGAACTTGGGTCCCGGTGCCAAGTTGGAGGCTCTCTTGCCTCCACACATGGCCTTTGTGCAAAGCAGGAAGCTTTCGCTTAGGACGCAGGGCTGCATTCATATCCATTTGCTTGACAGATGAAGCTCTGACTCGAAGGAGAAGCACCAAGATTGAGGAGCTGCACATCCTGCTGACCCGGAGCCAGGCCCGTGCTGCGGCCAGCGGAGAACATCTGGATGAGATTAGACGCCCGAGTGAAGCATGCAGCTACAGACCACGTCCCCCTGGCCTGCAGGCCGTGCCACTGGCCGCTTGCCTCCCTCCACTGCTGACCAGGGACAGCCGGCCTGGGGCATCCGAAGGAGGGTGTCCTGCTGGGAATTTAAACAGAATAACTAGTGCAGACAGCAAAAGCTGGGAGCGCACATTCAGATGTGGGCGTCCGGCCAGGAGCACGTGTACAAAGACCTTTGATGCTGTCCCAGGGGAACAGACAGACTACTCTATGATGTGGATGCTCCGCAGGGGGCAGCCACTGTAAACACCTCCTCCCACCACCACTGAGTGCCAAACCCACCCCCCTATACACACACACAGAGCCAAATCCCCTCTGTGCCTTCTTGCCCAGGGACCCTCCTGATCCTAAGCACACACTTCCAGGAACGGGGAGCTCACTTCTTCCTGAGAAAGCCAACCTCTCCGGCAAACCCTTCGGACTGCTTGTTTTCCTTCTGGCATGCTGGAATCTTCTCGGCTGCAACCAGATGCCTGTTGGATCTTAGGACACAGAGCAAACCCTGGACGTGTTTGCCCTAAACTATACGACAGCTCTTCAGACACCTGAAGGCAACGTCCAGGCCGGTTCTGAGGGCTGAGAGGTTGGACAGTGAGTACCTCCTGCCCTTTGGGTGGGACTTGTGGAGGAGACACCTGGGGGTTGAATGGAAACAGGTGTTACCCAAGACCACCTGGGGCCGGCTTGCTGGGCAAGAACCGGAGAGGAGCCCTATGGGAAGAGATAAGCTAGCCAAGGTCTTGGGAGGGGAAGTGGGTGCCGGTGAGTTGAGAGCAGCAGGGGTGAACTGTGAGGAGACGAGGCCGGCAGAGGGGGTAAGTCAGAAGGAATCAGGGTTGTGGGCAGCCTGGGCTGGCAAGTCCCTTTTGATAACACAGAGTGGGCAGCTTGGCGAGCAGAGCCCCACAGAGCTGGGCCCAGAACCCTTTGGCCTAACTAAGAAGGTGAGCTACTTCTGAAAAACCAGCCACTGGAAGCCTAAGGGCGCAATCAGACTCTGACACCTATCAGGTCATTGTGGATCGCAAGGGGTGTGTGTCCACACACAAGTACTTATGCCAAAGAGGAATGTGGTCACACCGCTAATGAGTGAAGGGATTAAGAGCACTTTTTCTGGAGTCTTCTTCACTGTCTACCCTTCCTGAAGGGATGAGGAGGCTGCCAGTGCCTGAGGGCACTTGTCTCTGCAGGGCCAGCCCTCCACCAGCTCCACGCAGACTTTCCTGGGGAGAGGACCACCGGCAAGAACAGGCCCCAGACCTCAGGCCTTGCACCAGACCCGTGGCCAGCAGGGCTCCAGATCCCTGCCAAGCCCCAGTAAGAAGCTGTCACCCGGCTCACCCAGGTGGTGGCGCAGGTCCTCCTGAAAGCACGATCAGCTGCGGCTAATCGAATCCGAGTGGGGCTCCCACAGCTGAGCAGAGCAGGTCACGCCCCAAACGCATGCCCCCCGGGCCCTTTCCTGAAATCTGTGATCTTTCTGCTTGAAATCACCTTTAATTTCCCTCAGGAATGAACAAGCATTTAGAAGTTTGGTTTCAATTACACCTGGGGGGGAAAAAAGTTTGACACAAATTTCAAGCCGAATAAATTAGAAAACCACAGACCTGCAAAAACAAAGCGAGGGACTAGAGACTGAATGTCAGTCCCTGGGTGAAAGCAGCCCCGTGGCCTGGTCTCCAAACCAGCCCCCCTGCCCCTTCGTTCCCCCTCCGGCCCAGACCCTTGCCACCCTGCCCACCCCATGTTCCTAGTTGCTCTTAAATATCTGGACAACTTCTCTCGCCTGTTCCCTGCAAGCCTGCCATGGCTGATCCAGGAGCCCAGGGCCTCTCCTACCTCGATTCTAAGGGTCACCCGCTTAAGCAGGAGATGAACTCAGTAACAACTTCTTATCTCCCAGTTGTCTCACATTCTCTTTGGAGTAAACATGGCAGTAGTCATTCCATTTTACAAAAGATGAAACTGTTCTTTTACCTAAGTACCTAAGTCTCTCTTCTCTTTCCCTCCCTGCTGAGAAGACTCAGTCCATTCCCTAGGTCTCAGCTTCCATAACACCTCTGTCGGGAAGTCATCCTTGATTAAGCCTGACCAGGCAAAGGATTCAGGGCCAAAGAGAAACTGAAGCCCAGTCTATCTGACCCCCAAATTCCTGACCGGTGGTTGCCTCTCAATCTCAGGTCTTAGATCTTGCCTCTCCCAGGAAGTCTCCTGGATCGCTTGGTATGGGCGACATGCCTTTTTCTGTGGGCCCATTGAATGCACATCTACCCTAGCACGTGCACACTGGATTGTATCCCTTGTGTCTATGCTCATTTTCCCCCTTAGTGTTGTTAAGTGCCATCAGTCTTTCAGACTCCTAGCAGTCCCACGACAGCAAATCAACATTCTTCATGAAACCCATAGCTCAAGGGCATGGATTCTCCTTCAGCCTACCTTACCCCCTGCCCAGTGTTCGTGTGCATATTGGCAGTGCTGTGGCTTGGGCCAGGTGCCCTTTAATCCCCAGGTGGCATCTTTGCTCTTAGAGACCTTTTGCAACAGGCTTGTCCACCAATGTGCTAGATTGCTTGGTGTCTTAACTACTGCCTCCACGGACGTGATTGTGAATCCAAGTCCGTAAGTCAAATGAGATCCTTGGCAACTTCGCTGCTGTCTCCATGGCTCACGTGGCTGATTGGCCCAGTTGTGGGAATTTGGGTCATCTCCATGTCCAGTGTGATCCAGGCTGGAGGCAGTGGTCTTTGAGCGGCGTGGAGCGCTTCAGCTCTCCCTCCCCCTCCGACTCAGAGTTGCATCATCTGCATATCTCAGGTTGTTAGTGTCCCCTCATATGGATGCTGTGTTCTTGACATATTTTCCAGCCTCTAACACTATTTGCTGAGCATACAGATTAAACACGGGATAGTGAAAGGATACACCCAGATGAACGCCTTTCCTAGTTTTAAACCACACACATGTAAGTACTGACTCTTGGTGGCAGAGATGCTCTGAAATTGCCATTCCTCCCAATCTCACCTGTAATGTATCATGATCCACACAGCAGGTTGCTTTTGTGTAATCAACCAAACACAAGTAAACATCTTTCCGGTGTTCTTCCGCCAAGATCATTCTGACTTTAGCTACGATCTCCCTGTCTCGTGGCCTCTTCTGAATCTGGCTTGAATTTCTGACAGTTCTTGGTGGATGTGCTGCTGCAATTGTTTTTTAATTATTTTCAGCAAAATTTTACATGGCATGTGATATTCATGATATTGCCAGACCGGGAGCTTCTTGGTAGCAAGGATGTCATCTGATGAACCCCCCAAAGCCATGCTCACATTCTGACCCCTGGAACCGCTGCATGTGACTTGATCTGCATAGAGTCTCTGTAGATGATCTCAAGGTGAGGTCACCCTGGTCACCTTGGTGAATCCAACGGCAAGTGTCCTTATCAGAGGCACACAGAGACAAGGGCAGGCCATGTGCCAACCGAGGCCAAGACTGCCAGGATGCGACCCAAAACATGGAAACCAAGGAATGCGGAAAGCCCTCCGACTCTGGAAGGGGCAAGAAAGGATTCTCTCCTAGTGCCTCTGGGAGCACGTGACCCTGCTGGCGCCTTAACTTTGGACTTCTGGCTTCCAGAACTGCGAGATGATACATCTCTGTTGTTTATACAGCCCAGTTGTAGTGATGTAATATGCCGGTCTTAAAAAAGAATACAGAAGCTAAGCTGGTTTGGATGCCTATTGGCAGGATAAAAAAAAGTCCAACTTTCCTAGTTTAAACTTCAAAGTCTCTACACCTTGGTCTATGCATTCCCTCCCAACGTCCTAATCCCGTGCGCAAACCGCCGGAACAGGCTCGCTGGAGGTCTGACAGATGCGGCTCACCTACACACCGTTCACCGCCATTGGCCCCATCCCTGGACTGCGCATCTCATTCACGTCTCTCGGTCACTTGTCGGTCAGTTCCCGAGAGTGTGCGGAGCCTGGGTAGGCTTTGGGAATTCATCCCTGGCATCTGGAATGAAGACCACTCAATCGCTGGGAGGAGAGAGGAGCAAAGGGCTGACTCCAAAGCAGTTAGAGCCCAAGGACTTTCCAGATAAGGCTCTGTGCGGGGTAGCAGGGTGGGGAGGAGAGGGGGGCAGGTCTGAGGAAGCTTCCCCAGCAAAGAAGCTCCTAAACTGAGACTTGGTGAAAGGGCCAAGGTTTGGGCAACACTGCGAAGTCTCCATCACGGTCTGCAGACAGGCAGGCCCTCAGAGCCCGGAGGGAAGGCAAATCTGGGGAGAGGGCAGGTGCCTGGTGACCCCTGAACAGCGATCCTCCCTTGAGGATGAGTGGCAGGGACCACAGGCTACGGGGCAAGCTCAGACGTGTCCTAAGAGGACGTGGAAGTTGAGGAGCAAAGGCAGGCTGTCCCGCATTATCCAATTTTTCTAGCACCAGAATTCCTGTGCTGCCCGCTGGGCGATGGTGAGACTAGCCGGGGCATACCGTGACAGTGATGTCAGCGCATGGGCGCAGAATCAGAAACACATGCCTGGAAGGGCCTCCACAGGTTCAGCCAATTCAGGAAATGACACTTTGAAGGGAAGGCCCACCGGTGGGGACCATTACAATCCTGGAGTCTGGACTGTTTGGGTGGCTGGGTGGTCTAAGCGCTTGCAAGCTTGGCTGCTAACCGAGAGGTTGGCAGTTTGAGTCCATGCAGAGGGCCCGCCGAAGAGGGCCGCCAGCACTTCTAAAGGGCCAGCCTCTGAAAACCCGGGGGAGCGCTGTTTTACACGGGGTCACTGTAAATGGACGCCTTGGCAGCTGGTATGCCCTGAGTGAAGGGGCCTTTAGCATCAGGCCAAACCCACCCCTGTGAGTGCAGGGCATGCCAAGGGATTGGTTAGACTCATCTAGCCGCCGCTCCGGATTTGCCCAGAGGAAGTGGCACAAAGCCCACATGGATGCCGGTGTATACGAGGGAGCTTCCGAGACTTGTGGGGAAAATCCCATTCCTTTTTGATTCCACTTATCCACCAACTTTATGAAGCTCCTGTGCATGAAGGAGCTTGGTTTTTGCAGGACTCAGGGGCCCCGTGCCCTGCACAGGCACGGACAGCAGGTCCAGAGAGAGAAGCTGCCCCGGTCTGTCGTCACACTGTCACTAGGCCAGCCCAAGAGCCACCAGCTGAGCACCGAGTCGGCCCAGGCTTTTGGCTTGGTTTCATCTTCACGGTGATTTCAAGAGTCAGAAATGAGTCTCCTCACCTTACCCATAGAGAAACTGAGGCTCAGAGAATTGAAGTCATCGGGCCAAGTCACTCAGGAGGCAAGTGGCAGCTGTGGACTCATGTTGCCTCGGGGAGTTGTCAGAGGTTGTGGTGAGAGGGGAGGCTGAGCCCCAAGTCTCACATAGCTGCCGGGATTTGCACACAAAAATCTGGCCTCGGATCTGCCCCCCTACCCCCGTCTCCTGACTGCCAACAGGCTGGTGCTGGGTGGTCCACGCAGCATGAACGCTCTAAGAGCACAGGCCTAGAATGGAGGCACAGGCACCTCCCAAGGGCCCCTGGCCTGATGAGGCACGGGTGCCCTCCAGACACTGCTCCACTCTCCACTTCTCACCCCAAGAATCTGAGCAATGCTTGGGTTACGCCGGATGACGCGCATCGTGTACGGCACAGGCCCTCAGCCGCCTCCAGGGTGAGGTGGAGTCCTGGGCTTCTCCCAGTCTGGTAGGCGCTGCTGGTGACTGCAGGCTGTGTCCCCCGGGATGAATGAAGCCCACAGTGCAGGCACAGGCTCTGGGCTGGACCCCAGAGGGGGCCAAGGCAAGGCACAACTGCCTCATTGTGTGGGCATCCGTCACAGGCACCCACGAGGGCCACATGCAAATGAGACACCCAATGTGGGTGGGTGGCCACAGCCAGAGTCAGCCACAAAGATGAATGGGAGCGAGGTACCCAGGAACACGCAGCTCACTGCCTCCTATCTGGAGACCACTCTGAACCCAGCCACAGGAGAAGATTGTGGGCCAGGCCACTTCCACCGACACCAAGTCTACCCTGCTGCAAGACATAAAACATGTGCCCTGTCCAATCCTGGCTGGCCTAAAGACTTAAAAAAAGGAAAAAAAATAAAACACCCACGTGCAGGTACACATGGATACACAGACAAGCGATTCAGTCCACTGCACACAAATTCTTCCCCAAAGCTCTCGGGTAATGTACAACTCATGATCAAATCCCTTGATATTTGGATGATCCACCTTCCCCCCAGCTATTTCCTTTCGACTTCTTATTTGAGTCCCACAAATACCCTTGAGTCTAGACAAAGCAGGAAATCTCTTCCCCCAAAGCATGCTTTTTACATGGAGAAACTGAGGCTTGGCCAGGGGACATGACAAAAAGGCTGCCAGTTCATGGCGAAGCTGCCACTAGAAAGGAGGTCGAATGGCTTTTTGGTCTTCCTTCCTCTCTCAGTTCCTGCTGCGGTTGCCCCAGTCCCCGCCCTGTGGCCTTGTAGCTCGGCTGTCCTTTAAGTGGGCTCCCCACGGACGTTGCCTGAGTTGCAATATGCCTTGCTCTTCCTTGCTCAGCTTCTTGGACAACTAGTGCAAGGTCTCAACTACTTCAGCTCTTAACACTTCTGACTATACTGGGACCAGACTCAAGGCCTCCTTTCTTCCTGGAACGAGGAAGGGAGGAGTAAATTGTTTAAACCAAGACAGAATGTTTCAGCTTGGCTGTAGGAGCAGAGAGGCCTATCTACCCAAACACCTAGGAAAAAATAAATCCGCTCTATTGTTGGCATGATGTTGTTGTTACCGACTGCAGAATTGACCCCCTAACTCCGTGTTTCTCAACCTTCCTGATGCCGCAACCCTTGAACACAGTTCCTCAAGTTGTGGTGATCCCCCAACTATAAAATTATTTTTGTTGCTACTTCATCACTGTGATTTTGCTACTATTATGAATCGGGCAACCCCTGTGAAAGGGTCGTTCAACCCCCAAAGGGGTCGTGACCCACAGGTTGAGAACCGCTGCCCTAACTCATGGCAACCCTATGCACAAGATATAACTCTGTCCAGTGCTGCCATCTTCATGACTGGCCACAGAGAGGACCATCGTGATCCCAAGGGTCTTGTTTCGGGTGATTTTTTGGAAGTACAGTGCCAGACCTTTCTTTCTAGTCTGTCTGAGTCTGGGAGCTCCCCCTGGCCCGGTTAGCACCATAGCAACACACAAACCTCCACCGACAGGTGAAGGTTGTGCATGACGTGTATTGGCTGGGAAACAAAGCTGGAGCCCCCAGATGAAAGATGAGAATGCTACCACTGAACTGTAACTGGGAAAGGGAGCCAGGGGCCATCCTCCTGGCCAGACAATGTGCTCATGAGCAGTCTCTCTCCGGTCTTGTCCTCCTGGCAACCAGAATTCTTGAGCTGCTAAAGAGGCATGTTCTTGGCCCAGATATCTCCCCGAAACTCCTCCCTTGAATTCTCTTTTTTCCTTCTTAATTTAGAACTCCATAAAAATGGCAAAAAATATTGAGACTGTCTTAACCCGTGCTGTAAACAGAGAACGATATTCAGAGAAGTTGTAGCAGTGATTTACAATCCTCACCTCAGAAACCGCTGAAAAATCTAAACCACGTGAGAGCACACAAGGGGCAGCTAGACTGGGCATTCCTGGCGGTGTGCTCCCCCCTGGGACCCTCAGCCCCGGGCTGGAGCTGGGCACAGCGCGTCTGCGTGAGGCATGATGTGGCACGTGAGTCCAGTCTTCGCTTCCTTCTGTTGGGGTTGGAGATTGACTTTGGCCTCTGAATGCCTTTTCTCCCTCCTCTGAAAACAGGACAGATGTGAATGAGCTGGCCAGTGTCTGTGATCTGGGTGGAAAACATCTGCTTCCAGCACAAACGAAATCCACCAGCAGGAGCCAAGGACGTCCCACCGCACTCGCTACTGTTTGATTCCTTTTATTAATAACTCGGGAGAATTGCAGTCAAGGGCTTCTGGCCGGAATGAACGGAAATGATCCAAAGGGGGAAAAAATCAAACCCATAAATAAGTTCAAGTCGCCACGGAGTGCGTTTGATCTTTTTTTTTTTAAATGAAATATGGGCACTTCTTTTCGGAACCCTGCAGGTGGAGAAGTCAAGGGCGCTGTCTTCTTGGGAGTAAATGGTGGTGGGGGAAATGGGGGCGGGGAATTGCTCCAAACTGGCATGTCACATGAAAATAGCACTTCTTCTCACTGGGGTCTTTGGCATTGGGGTGTGTTCAACTCCGTCCCAAGAAGGAACCCAAAGGGCATGACCTCTGAAGCAAAGCTGGGCTTCCAACTTTGGGTTGTATCATCTTGGGCAAGTTCATTGCCCTGCCATTTAGTTCCCTTCGAAAGTGTCACCTGGGGGAGGATATGCATCCATCCCAGAGTATCTGTGGAGACTGCCTGTGATGATGTGACCGTGCTTATGTGGGTGTGGGTTCACTAACCACTGCCACACTAGATAAACTTGGAAAGGTCAGTGGTGTGACATAGCATATAATGTGTGTCTAAGAATCCAGGGCAGGTAGGTGGGTGCTCTCCTCTATCCTGTGACTCAGGTCGGATGACCATACAGCCTGGCCACCTGAGACCATGTTGGTTGGCTCCTATTGTCCCGTTATCATTATTGTTGCCCTCGAAGCTTCATTCCCAAATGTGCCTCAGTTAAGATGTAGAAATGTATGATCACTCTTGACTCTGAGAACCACACTCCTGTGGCATAGCGCCCCAGTTCTACATGGGGCGACCACAGTCATGACTGCACCATGACTCTTAAATGCCTCGGCTCAGAAGTGACCCATTCTGCCCACAGCTCGTTGGCCTCATAAGAGCAAGGTCATCTTCCCATATACCCAGGAAGGTAGAGGTGAACCAGCTGGGTAGACTGGCAAACAAAGGATTCCCAAGAACTCTTTTGTCCTCATTCTGTCCCTCCCCACCCTTCCTCTGGGTCACCTGGACTGTGAGGGGGACAGTGTGCTCATGTGCACTTGTTAGGCCACAGAACACCAACTGTTCTGGAAAGTACGTGTTCTTCAGCTAAAATGAAAAGTAGCCTTTCTCCATCCTCAAAGGACTTTCACATTCCTGGTCTTCCCAACAACTCCGCGAGGCAGACATGAGGCCCTCCATTTACAAGAGAGAAACTTGAGGTTCCGAGGGGGATGCGCACTCATTTCAGGAGGCCACAAAGAGTGGGAGCCATGAGTTCAGTTCTTTCATTCCCTATGCAGTCTTCCCCGTTCCTGTTTTCCCGATGATGGGTCCACAACTACATACATTTGACAATGCTGACGGTTATCTGTATCAGTGAACTCAAAGTGTAGATGTCCCAAATGCAGATTGGGAAATAGGTGGGGAGGTCAGGCTTGAAAGTGGGCCCCTTAAAATCAGAGAATCGTTGAGGTCAAGGGAACTTCCAAAGACACCTTTTCCTTACTGCACTCGGTTCCAGAGAGAGGAGGCAAGTCTCCTAAGATCACCGAGTCCACATGTAGCTGAGCCAGCTGGCTCTCCAGAGTCCCAGGCCAGGGTTCTTTCTGCTGCTCTATCACAGGCGGAAGCAGGAGAGAATGAATGGCTAGGCTGTTTCCTGGGGTACTGGGAAAAGGGGAGAAGCTCACCCAGAAGCACTAGCGCCAGAGGGCCTGGGGCTTCCACCAGGCTAGTGGAAAGCACAAGCTCCCCCTGACCCCGAAGAAGAGACAACCCAATAGGCTAGGGCAGCGGCGTGGCTTTGGGCTGGGCGTCATTTGAGGCGGCCTTTATTGTGAAGAGTGCAGGCTGTGGACTAAAGCCCATTTCTCAAAAGTGTCTGCTCAGCTCCTCTGCATCTTTCGGCCTTCTTGGAGGTTAGAGTAGTCCGTTTCTGCTCCGGGGATGTGAGCCAGAGCGAGGGAGGATGCTTCTCGGCCTGCCTGAGGAAATCTTTGGGCACGCTCTTCCTATTTCCCATGGGAATGCTCATCAGCTTGGAAGTCAAGTGTTAAAGACGGCAGCGCCTCAGTCAGCCTGAATCCCTGAATACTGCGTGAGGAACTGCTTCCCCAGACACCCGCCTCTAGGCCACCTGAGCGAGGAACCAATCCTTCATTCTCATAGCCACAGAATTCATGGGAACTACTCGACATCTCTCACTAAGCTAACCCTGCAGAAAGGAAGAGATGGGGACATGCTCTTTTAGTCAGAAGGAACTGAATGCGTAGCATGTACATGTTCGTCCACTTCCTCCTGGTTTCAACAAACGTTTACCGTAAGTGTGTGTGCTCAGGCATCTTGGCTGGTACCGTGTCCGCCAAGATGAACGATTCCGCTCCTCAGCGAGCTCCCAGTCTAGTTGGAGAGTTGGCCGATCAGAAGATGCATACTTAAAGAGGAAAGGTACCTAACCCAGTTGGAGGAGAACTGAGAGGATGGCTTTGGGGCAGGAGGTGATATTTGAGCTAGGTCTGGAAGTTGGTAAACGGTTCTAGTTTGGCAGGGATAAGGTTTGGATTCAGAGACAAGGAAAGATGTTGTCATCTGAGAAGATGCAAGAGAAGCAGAGGATGAAGGATCTCGATTGCAAAGGATCCATACTTCATCCTGTAGACAATGAGACCTTGGACCAGGAGAGCAGCCTAATGGGCATTGGAAAACAATTTGTCTTGCAGTTGGATAGTGAATGGTCCGCACCTGAAAACTCCACTCACATCTACATGCTTGGGACCCATCACCACAGGTGACGTTGCCATCATCTCTCACCTGAGGGACTGAAAACCCTTCCCACATTGTCTCCTTCACCCTGGTCTCAAGAGATGAGTGTGCTTGGTCCTTGTAAAGCACAAACAGGATCTTGCCTTTCCTTTCTTTGAAGGCTTTAGTGACTTCCCATAGCTCTTTAGACAGACCCTACACAATCCGAACCCAGGTCACCTCTGAACCTCAGCTCTCAGCTAAGTATGTTCCATGTGCCAGCTTCTCAACGTTACTCAAAAGCACCTTGTTCCCTCCTCCCTCTGGGTCTGCAGACTTGGGCTTTCCTTCGCTCTTCCACCAACTCTTTCAATCTATTTCAAATGTTAACTGAAAGATGTCACTTCTGTCTGGAAATTTTCTTGGACCCTCAAAGCCAGGAGAAATGCTCCTGGCCCCACCTTCCCATTTATTCATCTGTGACCCCACTAGACAGTAGATATGTAAAGACACAATGTAGGACTACTGAGTTAACCAATCGGTTTCTAGGACCTGAGACAATTTATGGCCCATTTGCATCCTAATACCACATCACAATAATGTCATGTAACACATGGTAAAATCATCCCACCTAGTACACACCTCCACCACAGCATTGGCCCTTTAGTATTCCTTTCTGAATCTCCTCCTTGATTGAATCCTCCTTGAGGGCATGGACTTAGAATTCTGTGGCACAGCGGGCTTATGCGTTGGTCTGCTAACCGCAAGGTTAGCAGTTTAAACCTACCAATGGCTCCCTGGGAGAAAGATGAGACTTTCTGTTCCCGTAAAGACTTACAGTCTCAGAAATCCACAGGAGTGCTTCTACTCCGTCTTACGAAGTCACTGCGCGTTGGAATCGACTCGATCACAGTGGGTTTGGGGTTTCACCCCCCCACCCCCCCCCAGCTGGTGCAGTGGTAGAATTCTTGCTTTCCTGCAGGAGGTCCGGTTTCATTTCCTAGCCAATGTCATATCAGTGCAACCACAACCTGTCTGTCAGTGGCGGCTTGTGTGTTGCTATTATGCTAAACAGGTTCCAACAGAGTTTCCAGACTAAGACCAGGAAGAAATGGCTGGTGGGTGACTTCTGAAAAATAGCCCATGGAAACCCTATGGATCACAGGAGTCTAATTTCCCTGTGTATGGGGCCCCTAGGTCTCAGGCGCTGACTTGGCATCAGCTAACAGTAAGAATATGCTCCCCAGCTACCACCAGAGGTTCCGCATAGCCCCCTGAAAGAGCTTATCTGAACATAGCTGAGACTCAGGCCCTGCCTTCCAGAGTCCACAACCCACTCCAGGTGGTTCCTGGTCGTCCCTGGACAAAACAAACAACGTTTTGAAGGTGGGCTTCAGGAGGTGTTTAAGAGTTTGGACTGGGCTGTGGAGCAGGAGCGCAGTCCTGGATTCTAGGGCGGCAGAGTGGGTAGAGTGGACGCTCTCGGGGATGTGCAAGCACCGCTCCTACTTCAGTGTGGCTCATTTAGTGTCAAGTAGCAGTGTAGTCATTCACCCCTGTGGACTAACTACCCTAACAGACTTCCACCCCAAATTCCGTGGGCTCACATGAGAAAGATTAACTTCTTGCTTGCTTCACAGTCCCATGCAAGCTAGCAGGGGTCCACAGCTCCTTGCACTTGGAGCATTCCCTGTGCATTGTAAGGTCCAGCAGCAAGCAAACCACAATCTATCCATGAGACACACCTCCTTTCACATTGATGACAACCACGAGGGTCTCCAGACACTGCCCAGTGCCCCTGGGCAGCCAAATGGCCCTCAGGTGACACACATTGATGTCGAGGTTCCGCCCACTCTGGAGCTTTGGCACGCCCAACCACACCCCCCACTGCACAGACAGGTGAGGGAGAGGAGAGGACATGGAGGACGGGGTGGCTCTTCTGGGGCAGGAGTAACTCACAATCTGTCGAGCAGGCTCCTTCACATACCCACATCTAATTGCAATGGAGAGGAGGAAACCTTGGATAACCATGTACTTAGGAAGACAAGGGGACTGGTTCAGGGACTCCGTAGCTAGTCTTTTCCACAGGTGGTCAGAGTTCACGTATCTTATTTTCATTCTTGAAGATGAGAGAATGAACAAACAAAACCAAATCCCAGCTCAGCCATCGTGACATAGTCTGGTGGCCCCATCCATAACCTAAACCTCCCAGAAGATTTCTGAGCTCCTCTCCAAAGCCTCCCCTGCCTCCTCCCACTTCACCCCCTCGTCCCTCCAATGGCGGCTGACCTAAACATAGTGATGTTGTTGTGACCTTGAACCCTTCCACTCCATCCAGCCACGACCTTGATTGAATGCCTACTGTACGACCGAGGTGACAGGGTGAGTGCAGGTGCCCCCAGGGACAGAGATGGCAGTCCTTGCCCTTAAAGAACGTGATTCCCAGCTGACAGGAAACCTGTCTCATGGTCCAAGTGCACCAGAGGCAGTTGGGGGTGGCTGAATTGGGCCCAGCCTCAATACCGAAGAATGGATGTGTATGAATGCCAAAAGCAGAGGAGCAGGGGCCGTTGTAAGAGTCTCCAGGGAAATGGGGAAGTCATGATGGGATTCCAGGAGGTGAGCTGGTCCCATAAAACCGTGGCGTGTGTCGGGAAGAGTCTGGTTCCCCTGGGAAACAGCAAGGTGCTTTCTGGGCGGAACGGGAGGCCGTGTTTGAGAGCTGCTGAGTCCAGGCAGCGGAGGTGAGGAGGGTCAAGGGGCCAGGAACTCCAAGATCCAAGCAAGCCTTAATTTTGCATCTCGCTCATCCAGAGTGAGTGCTTTGAGTCTAGGCATCAACTACACCCACGTGGACCAACGGCATTTTCCCTTGACCTTGGAGAGGAGCATGCCAGTTTGAACCCCGACAGGAGTCCCTCTCCCCAACAGCGTGTGAACTCCTCCACCACAAATGTTTCCTCGGGTGGAGCTGAGAATTAATTAGAAAAGATGAATAAGAAGTAGAAGAAGAAAAATCTCTCAAGTCAAAACAAATATCTCACAACCTATTAGCATTAAGATTAGCATTAAAGAAAGTTGGAAACTATAACATTTTAAGCACAATTTATAAGTCTAATTTCCTGTGTGTCACTCTCAGATGATAAATGCTTTTCCTTCAAGTTGAAAAGTCTTGGTGGAAATGGGGGTGGGGGCGCTGGGCAAAAGAAAGAAAAAGTTAATTTAAGGCCCATTAGTTTATTTTTAGTCGCTAAAGATCTGAGGGGCTGAGAACATTTCCCTGTTCTGATAGAAGACGCCTTCCTGTGCAGCAAGGAAGTCCCCTGACCTCAGGCCTGCTCCAAGGTGCTGCTGACCTTTGACAGAATTCCCGGGCCAGGCCTTTGAAAGAGGCGCAGCCAGCCTGCCAGGGGAGGGGGCCTGAGGTCCTGGAGGGACAAGGTTAATTGCTTGGACCTTGGAGAATGGCCTTGCGAGGAGCAGGAGCGGTGCCGGGGGACTGGGAGGCCCGCTTCCTGTATTGCTCGGGAAGAAGTTCGTCGCCCACAGCTTCCATAATAAGACATTTCTGCTAATTTGCCAGGAGCTGAAAGGGATGGCTGTTTTTAGCTTTGGGTCTGTGGCAACTGTTTTGTTTTACATGAAAATTAAATGGGGACACGGAGCTGGGGGTGGGGGATGGGAGGTGGAGCCAGAATTGAAGTGCATGACTGGTAATTACCTCTCTCTTTCTTTCACTCATCATGTTGACAGAGAAATCTATTACCCAGTAGCTCCGTTTCCACAAATTGCCCTTCCCTGTGGACTTGGGAAGGGGGTGCTTGGGGGGGGCAGGGGGGGAAAGAGGAGGACAGTGGTGCCGGAGGAAATCTCTGCTTTGTTCCAGAGGGAGACCTCTAGCCATCCTCAGAACCCCACTGAGCTCGCTCTTCACCCAAGGGAAGAGAACAGAGGCAGCTCCGAATGAAAAGGGGCAGGGAGTCCCCTGGGAAGACTTGTCTCACCCAGCGTCCTTGCCCAAGGCCTCCTTGCCTGGATCCATTTGGACTCCTGGGTGAATGGATGGGGTCAGAGCCTTGCTCTTGTCTCAAAAATGAAGAGAGGGAGATGGAGAAGGAGCCACTGCCTGGCTTTCCAGCCTGCCTTTGAAAGCTCGTGTACGTTGGTCTGGTGAACTAGAGTGTTTTCTGTAGTTGAGCCCTTGGATGTCTTTGTCCGATCATCCTGTGACTCCCTCGTCTTGCCCTGCCCTCCTTCCCTCCATTTCCCTCCCCCGCTCCCCGCCCCCCAATTGCATATTTGACTTTCCCCTCCAGTCTTTCCTCCTCCTTCTTCACCTCCGATCTGGTGGCCTCTCTCCTCCTCCATTCAAGCTTGTAGCTGCTTCTTTGACCACCTATCTGCCAACAGACAAAGGTGGAAGCTTTTTTATTCTGAAACATTTTATTAGCCCCCTCCCCTCCCCACCCCACCCCACCTGCAAACCCTGTAGGAATACCTGCTGGCGTCTGTGGTCACCGGATTGGGCTGCTATCCGAAAGGTGGGCTGTGAGCAACCGCCAGTCACTCCCCAGGAGAAAAGCAAGGCTTTCTGTTCCGCAGAATAGAAACCTACAGCGACAGTCCTGGTCCCCTAGGGTCACAATGAGTCAGGATCGACTTGATGGCAGTGAGTCGGGTTTTTAGAGTATGGCCTAACCTCTCAACAGCTACCTACCTCTCTGTCCTTCTGAATCATCTCTTAGGCTAGGATTCTAGAATGGACGGACGAGGTCTTTGGAAATGGACTCAACAGGAAGAAGGAAAAGATGAGGAGTCGGGGGAAAGTCTGCCTCCAGTCCCTTCTCTGCCGCCCCCCACTCTCCCAGCACACAGCCTGCGGCATACGTATCATTCGTTCTGTGGATATCATTAGCCAGTGGCTCCGATCTGACATAAAGGCTGTCTCCTTTCCCCCAGGCACCGCTGGCTTCCTTACTGCTGCAATGATTGGGGGAAGCTCTGTGGATGCTTATGGGCAGTAGTGTTGGTCCCAACGCCTATTTGGTTGAGTCCTAGGGATGGTCTCCTGGTTCTGGCAAAGTTCTAGAACATTACTTTCCCTCATCTGATGAATATGAGATGCACTCTCTTACGGGACACCTGTGACCACAGCCATCTAAGCCTCCTCCCAGGCCCCCATGTGACCAGAATGGACGGAAGCACAAGAAGAGGTATCCTGTGAAGAAGGTGGCCAGGGAGGAGTCCAGCATTCAGCTCTCTTTAGAATGGAGATCTCCAGGGTCTGAGATGGATGCTGGTGTGGCCTGGGGCTGGATTCTCAAGCTAACCTCAGGCAGAGATTTCACCACTGAAGTTGCGGATAGTAACAATTCCCAAAAGAGGAGCAGCTGTGATAGAGTGGCAGAGAGAATACCCTAATTGTTTTCCAGATAAAAATCCATGCAGGACTGGGGCCATGTTCATTGTGTCCCTGATGGGAGGAAACAGAGTGGGGGCCTAGTTCATCTTCCTCATAGGACTGACGGAGAAACCCAGGTTGGTGGGGGGGGGGGGGGGTGTGGACACCTGCCCAGGGCCACACAACAAGAACCTAGGTCTCCCTCTTCAAGCTCAGCTATGTTTTCATTATACCACACTCACTGCACTATTGCAATGAGGTTACTGCATGGGTCCATTTTTAGAAATGCATGGATGTATATTTCAGGCTTAAAAAAAATTTATTGGGGGCTCATACAACTCTTATCACAATGCATCCATCCATCCATTGTGTCAAACACATTTGTACATTTGTTGCTATCATCATTTTCAAAAATTTTTGTTCTACTTGAGCCCTTGGTTTCAGCTCCTCATTTTCCCCTCCTTTCCCCACCCCCCCTCCTTCATGAACCCTTGATAATTTATATATTATTATTATTCTGTCTTACAATGACCAAGGTCTCCTTTCACCCTTTTTTCTGTTGTCTGTCCCCCTGAAATGGGCTATTTATTTATTTATTTACTTATTTTACAAAAAACACTCAATGCTTAATATTCAGGCATCTTTTGTTCCATTGGTCCTGGAAGGATAATTTTAGGGATTTCAAGATCTTGCTTAACACACTTACATCTTAATGAAGTGCTGGTTTTTGAATTGTTCTCAAACTGCACTGTTGCAGAAGCCAATACCAAAATGACAACCAGCTATTGTGAAGGAAAAAGTGTACGGCTTAAATCCACAGTGGCAAAACGGAGGCTGCGTGAAGTGACAGACACAAGTGGGTCCCCAGCCTCCACCACAAGGCAGCAGAGCGTGAAGGGAAAAGCCCCAAGACAGGGCCCTGAGGATGGCCACAGATCTTGAGTCTGCCGCTGCCAGCTCCGTGGCCTCTGAGGACAAGCCAGCCCATCTCTCTAAGCTTCAGCATCTTCATCTAGGAAGTGACTTGCTGACACGCGCTTTGCAAGATTATTTATAGGACACGATGCTAAGCTACAAAGTACAGCATCATATACAAACGATAAGAGGACCTGGGACGGCAGGGAGGGTTCCGCTGGTTCAGACTCGCACTGATGCAAGCTCAGCTGCAAACCAAAGGTTGGCGTGCCTCAGAAGAAAGGCCTGGATATCTTCTTCCAACTGACCCCTCCCACTGGTGACCTTATGAGGCACCAAAACCAAAAACCAAGCTCACTGCCATCGGGTGGAATCTGACTCAAATGAGCAGAGCACACGTCTCCTCTAATACACAGGAGCGTGCCATGAGTAGGAATCAACGTCACAGCAGCTGCTTGGCTGGGCTTCAGGTTAAAAGAAGCCCGTGAAAACGGATGTATCTCCCTCAGACAGGGTTGTGATTTTACAGCAGTGTTTCCGATCCGCGGTGGCATTAAAAGAGGAGGAGCCTGGGCGTCATCATGATGGGTGACACAGGGATTCAGAGGATGGGGTGTGAGCTAGGAACGGGCTGGGTGGCCCCAGTGCATTCTTTCTGGGTTTCTCCCCCACCCTTAGACATGGAATGAGGAGATGCGCCCTTGCAGGCAGCGTCTGTAAGAAGCACCACTCTGAGCAGACCTGAAGCAGAACCTGCCACTGGGTCAGCATATTCTGAGTGAATGGATTTGTGACGTTATCCTGAATGCTGTTTTAGGAGATTTGGGAGTCCTCGTCCTGGCTCAACAGGGCCATCCATGGGGATTAACTAGCATTGTTGGCCATGGACAAAGTTGGGATGAGGCCAGGTCACAAGACAATGTGCCAAATGGACTGCCGTTGGGAAAGAGGGGTTCTAAGCTCTTGTCTGTTGACTGCTTTGATGTCAGGTTGTCACGAAGCCAAAGGTCATCTCCACACAGCATCAAAATCCCCCAGAGAATGCAGAAAAGCCTTGCTGGTGGTACTAGGTGCCATTGAACTGATTCCAACCCATAGCCACCTGATGTACCACGGTGTCAGAAAGCTTTGCTGCGAGGTTTCCAGTCCAAGCACACGTGTGTTTAGCTATGTCTCCGTGATCCGTGGATGGCTGCAGACAAGTTCTTTCAGCAATATACGTCCCTTAGCCGCATTAGGGGGCCTTTCAGAAAATGCCCAATCCAAACAGTGGCTTCCCGGGGGATCTGCTGGGCGAGTTAAATTCAAAGCAGAGAGGTCAGCCCAGAAGGCGATGGTCATTGTCTGGGGGGATTCCCAAGGGTCATCTTGATAGATTTTCTCAAAGGGCATGCACATGGTCACAAGGGTTTATTATGAAGAAGCTTTAAGGAAATTGAAAACATCACCATTGATGAAAAGGCCAAGAAACTCGTGCTAAGGGATTTATTTTCGTTCAGACGACGCACCTGCTCATTCCTCTAGCAGTGTAGCACGGGCAGGCTTGAGAATTTCACTGGGAAATCTGACCCCCATTTACCCTACAGCCCCTATCTTGGGTCTACAGAATTATTGTTGTTCCCCAAACTCAAAGAAGATTTCAAAGGAAAGCAATTTGAGTCCCCCAAGGAGACCAGACTGCTGCTGTCATGTGCTGTCAACTGACGGGCTCAACATTCTCAGGGACGGGTCAGAGAAACAGAGGCACAGCCTTTAGAAATGCACGGTGCTGCACCCCAATGTACAATGACACCTTCAAGGTGGATCCAAGACCGAAAGGTAAATCTAAGAGCTATAAAGCCCATCTGTGACAATATAGGGGCAAACTCAAGGGCCCTGCTGCAGGACAGGCATGTCATCAACTATGAGAAAGGTAGATGACAAGACAGATGGCTGGGACCCACTCAAAACAAGACTCCTCTGGGTATCAACAGACTTCCTCAAAGAAGCAAAAAGAAAAGCTACAAAGTGGGAGACATTTTTGGCCATGAAACAGAAAAATATCTGTAGAAAAGTCGAACACTTCCAATTTTTCAGAAGACCTTATTTCAAAATGGGCAAAGGATGTGAACCGTTCACCACAGATGACAGCCAAATGGCCAAGAAACAGATGGAGAAATGCTCCTGATCACAGGCCATCAGAGCGATGCCAATCAGACAACGGCGAGAGACAGACACCTTCCGCCAACACACACACACAGATGCTAGAGAGGGGGACTGTACATATGGACCGGCACAGTGGACGGGAGTAAGCTGTCCCAAGCGAACGGGAATGGAAATGTGATACAGCCCAGCCATCCCTCTGCTGAATGCACACCCAAAGAAGCTAAGAGCCCCAGCCTGAACGGATGTATGCCCACCCAGGTTCACTGCAAGAGGATGGAACCAACCAAAACGCCCATCGGTAGCGGAAGGACAAGGAAAGTTTATTACAAACACAACGCATGGCTAAAGAAAATCTGTGATGAAACCATGAAATACCTCATGGCATGGGTGGATCTGGAAACCATTCCAGAAAAGCAAACTCCCTGCCATCCAGTCCATTCTGGTGGACAGCGACCCTATAGGACAGGGTCTGATTCCTAGTGGCCCTAGAGGACAGGGTAAAACTGAACCCCGTGGGTGTCTCAAACAATAATTTTTATGGAAATAGAAAGCCTTCTTTTCCTCCCAGGGTGCAGGTGGGGGTTTCAAACTGGCGACCTTGTGGTTAGCAGCCCGATTTGTCGTCCTCTATCCCATCAGGGCTCCTGGGGAGCGGAGTGAAATTAGCACATCAAAATACGACAGCCATTGCATGGGAATGTTGTTTTAAAAAAAAAGGACAAAAGCTTTCATATAAGGAAATGGATCACCACGGAGGTTACTAAGGGAGTGGGTAGGCAAGTGAAGGAAGCTTAAAATAATAGTAATAATAAGCCAGAGGGCTGGCAGGTCCTAACTAGGGAGAAGAAGAAGAATGTAATCCACAACGAGAAAAGAGCAATCAGAGGAGGGGAAGGGTAAACTGAAAGGGTTTGATAAGTAGTTTGTTGAATACAAAATTGATGATCTGGAATATGCATCCCCACCTACTTCACAATTAAAAAAAAATTTTTAAATAAACCAGTAAAGCTATTGCTTTATGTCAGTATGATGTAGGGAGGTTGGGGAGGGGGTGATAATTTGGCTCAGAATGTATCATTTAGTTATGAAATTTGGAGATAGCAAAATTTATTCTGTTTATCTCCAAAACGTTTTAATATAGATGGAAAATAATGTGAACTGCTTTGTAAATAAACAGAGAGAATTTTTTTATTGAAGTGTATTGAGGTAGAGGTAGGATATGTCATGAAACAATAGCTTAATAAAGGTTGCAATTATTTCCTAGCTATGCTTTTTTACTTAGCATTGGAAACAAGATAAAATGTTTTCCAGTCCTGCGCCATCCTCACAATCACTGTTATGTTCAAGTTCATTGTGCGTCCATCCCTCTTCTTCAGGGTCTTCCTTGTTTCACTGGCCTCTCCCTTAGTAATCATGCTGTCTCTGTGCGTGGTCGTATGTTCCAGGTAAATGAGACAAAGTCTCACCGTTCTTCTTCTATGGGGCATTCTGGCTGCACTTCTTCAGAAAGCAGATTTACTTGTTCTTCTGGCAATAGATGGTATATTTACTATTCTTCACCCACCCCCCCCAAAAAAAAAAAACCACACTGCCATTGAGTGGACGCCAACACATGGTGACCCTATAGGACAGGGTAGAACTGTCCCTGAGGTAGTTAGTTTATTGTGCCAACCTGGCCGATAAATACATGTGGGATCAATTGAAGGGTGGAGGGATAAATGGCTCGGTAAACTTCACCTCTCTAGTTCTCAGGTCTCTTGCTCTCTGATGGTCGGACCAGGGTGCAGCTGCCTTAGCCAGTTCCCTGCTTCAGCTGGCAAGGCTCACTTCCTACAAGACATACCTGAGGAGAAGCCACATGGACCTACCCTGATGCAGTCCTGGGTTCTGGAGCACCCGTGTGGAGACCCCTGCCAGTGCTGAGATGCTTACATGCTCACTGACTCGGGCTTTCCTCCTGCAGTCAGCGTCATAGTGTGTGTTTTGTGAGATGGAGAAGGACTTTGTGGATTGGTGTAGGACACATGGGTTAGTGTTGGACTTCTGAGCTTGGGCAGCACTGGGTTGGGATGTTTTCTTGATGTACACTTTAACCTTTATACAAAACTCTGTCTTATGCATGAGTTTCTGTGGATTTGTTTCTCTAAAGTATCCAGACTAACACACCCAATGTGTTTGCAAGACTGAAACTCTTTCCGGGTCCTGTCTTCCTCCTGTGGACTGGCTGGTGGTTTCAGAACCGCGGACCTTGTCTTTAGTGCCCCAATGTGTAACCACTACATCACCTCTCCCAAAACACAATTCACAGAATCAGTTCTGTGATCTCCCAAACTCACTGCCCAGCATTCATATGCATATGAGGCAATTGGAAATACAATGACTTAGGTTAGGCCACCTTAGTCCTTAAAGTGACGCTGTTACTTTTTAAGATTTTTAAAATATATTTGTTCAACAGTTTTATTGGGACATAACCCAAATGTCGTACAATTCACTAGTTCAGTCATGTCAAGAATAGTTGTGCAACCATTCCTGCGATCAGTTTTAGAACATTATCTTCCTTCTGTCTTTTTTAAATCAGGTCATATGATGTTTATTTTTTCAACTTTAAAAAAATATCATTTTATTGGGGGTTCTTAGAGCTCTTATAACATTCCATACATCAATTGTATCAAGCATATTTGTACATATATTGCCATCATCATTTCCAAAACATTTTCTACTTGAGCCCTGGGTGTAAGCTCCTCTTTTTTTCCTCCCACCCTCGTGAATCCTTGATCAATTATATATTGTTAGTATTATTTCATATCTTACACTGTCCGTTGTCTCCCTTCACCCACATTTCTGTTATTCATCCCCTTTGGGAGGGGACTATATAATCCAACCTTGTGATGGGTTCCCCCTCCCTGGCCATCCCCCTTCCCCCATGATACTCCCACTACTGTTCCTGAGGGGTTCATCTGTCCTGAATTCCTTGTGTTGAGAACTCTTATCTGTACCAATGTATGTTCTCTGGTCTGGCCAGATTTGTAAGGTAGAACTGGGTCATGGTAGTGGGGTGGTGGGGAGGAAGTATTCAGGAACTATAAGAATGATGTGTAATTCGACACTGCTGAACTACACCTGGGTTGACTCATCCCTTCCTTATAACCCTTCTGTGTGTGTGTGTGGGGGGGGGGGGGATATCCAATAATGCCTGGTGGAGTTTAATCAAGTGCAATGTATCAGAGAGGAATTATTGAGAGCCGAATGGAGGGTAAACATGAGGAAGGTGAAAGAAAATAGAGGAAAGAAACAGGAGGCAAAAGCTATTTATAGAGGTATAGCGATAGGCATGTATAGATGTAAATATATTAATTTATAATGAAAGAGTTAAAGACAAATGTATATATATTTCTATGTTAAGTATTGAGATAGCAGATGGATTTTAGGGCTCTATTCAAGTCCTCCCTGAACACAAGAACACTTTGTTCTGATAACCTGGCACTCTGATACTCACCTTCCAGACATGACTGCTGAAGGCAAAATGGGTGCATAAGCAAATGTGGTCAAGAGAGTGGATGGTGCCCGGCTATCAAAAGATATAGCGTCTGGGGTCTAATAGGCTTGAATTAAACAAGTAGCCATCTAACAGGGAAGCAAATAAGCACACATGGAAGAAGCACACCAGTTTGTGTGATCATGAGGTGTTAACAGTATCAGGTATCAAAAGGTCCAAAACAAACAACCATATCAATGGAAAGGATCAGAGTTGGGATGTAGACCCAAAGCCCACCTGTAGACAATTTTCATCTTTCTTGTATTCCTTGTTTATTAGCTCCCCCATTTTCCTCCAACCTCCCCTTCCATACCCCGAAGGAACCTTTGATCCAGGTAATATCTCTACAGACTCACCCATTCTGGATTTCACGTACCGAAACCACATACAAAAACAAATAACCATAGACATATAGAAACCAGACTTATATGAATGGCTCTTGGGGTCACCCCTAATTTTAGCCCTAATCTAAGAACAATTAGTTCTCATATCATGGTTCTCCTTGATACTCGCCTTCATTAAGAGATCTATGAAGATATAGGTGTTCTAGTAAAGTGAAGAAACTAGATGGTGCCTGGCTATCGGCAAGAATAGCATCTGCCATCTTAAAGGCTTATCTTCAAACAAGCAGCCATCTAAGTGAGGCATCAACTAAGTCTGTATGGAAGAAGCACCACAGGCTGTGTGATCCAAGGATTGTAAATACTCTAATCCGAATCCAAAGGAGGACATAGTAGCAGCATTTAAATTATGAACATCTGGTTTGAAGAAGGCTATGGAAGACAGTGGATGCCCAACATCCATTGCAGGGACCACACATGGATTAAGCCTCTGGTGATTTCCCTTTGACCTTAGTTGAGGGACATGAATAGCCTGTTAACAAACAGAGACTTTTAAAGATTTCAAAGCTGTCTCATGCCTCTGGATCACTGGGAACAGGCTAGGCCTTGCAGAATTCTAGGATCACTGTTCATATCGGCCACAATGGGCTTAATGCCTGCTGGATTGTGCAGCACATCAACCCTGTTGGGGCACAACAGCATGCAGCTGAAAGAGCACTAGCCTGAAGTCAGGGACCTGGTTTCTGATTCCCTATCTGGCTCTGTGGCCGTGAACTGCCCATAGAACCACACTCAAGTGCCTTCCCCTCTCTACGCCCCAGCTTTGTGCTTGAATCTGCTGGCTGCCAAGCTGCCTTCTCCTCCAGCTCTGTTACCAACATTCAGGATTCCAAACACTCGCTTGTGATGAAAGATCTGTTTGCTCTGTCACATGGCCAGGTCCCTTATTGGGGCAACTGGAGCTTGTTTCTGGGCAGCTGCAACCTCAGGCTGACCAGAGGAACTGTAGAGTTGTGGGTACTGGGCCTTCTGCCAGAATCTAGCATCTTTGCCAACCTGAAGGCCCCCAGGCTCCCAAGCAGAATGCCCTGGTAGAACCCTTTAACCCTCCAAATATCCAAACTCATGGCCACCGAATCCACGCCCACTCATAATGACCCTGTAGTACAAGATAGAACTATTCTTGTGGCTTTCCAAGACTAATTCATTACTGGAGTAGAAGGCCCTGTCTTTCTCAGGAAGAGCAGCTGGTGGTTTTGAACTGCTGACCTTGCAATGATATGAGAACCTCCAATGAATAACCTCCAGGACTCTGGTAGGGCCCTTTAATCCCTCTGAATACCAACTCTACCGAGTGGGCAGGGTCCGTGTGTGACTGTCCTCTTTGAGCCCCTATGTGGGTGGATTCCAGCCTTCTCTATCAAGCAATGGGTCTAGCGAGCCACAACCTTTGCCTTCTATGTCCACCTCCAGTGAACTCACCGCAGGCCTCTGTGAGTCCTGCTGTCTTCTCCCAGAGTCCTTGGTGCATGCCGACTCCTTGGCCTGGGGAAACTTCCGCCTCCCTCACATTTCTCCTTCCAAGTCTCGCTCGGGCGTAACCAGCTCTGTGAGTTGTACCTGGATTGTCTTTCTTCCAGAGATAATTAATCACCTTCTGCTCTGTGCAGCTCTGCTTCTATTTCAAGTTTCTCCTCCAGAGCACGTAACAGACTCTCCTATAATGACCTCTCCCGCCTCAGCCTGGGAGCTTCTTCAGAGAAGCCTTTTCAGTGAAAATAATAATCGGGTGCTTCTTTTAAGCACTGGCCATGTGCTTGGCCCCTTGCTAAGCGTTCTAAGCATCTGTATATATGCTTGTTAAGCAACTGTGTTGATGCTCCTGAGGCAGTGCCAGACTTTCAGAGAGGAGGAACCGGAGACTCCAGGTCATGCATCAAGGAAATAGCAGCACCCAGATTCAAACCAGTGTGTTTCTCAGGCTCCAGAGCCAGGACAACTGCCCATTGCTTCTCCTGAAGCACGCCCAGCCCCTCGGCAGCCTCCTCTGCCTTCTGCTCCCCAGTCTGGGTACCAGTCTGACTGCTTGGAGGAGGAGGTCTCCGAGCATCCTGGGCAGGAAGCTTTGGCAGCCTGATGTGAAAAGGGGGGCCGATTCATCCTGTGTGGTGAAGCGGGGCAGACATAAACATTACCAAGTAAGACAAGCAGTTTTCCAGGGGAACTGCTATCTGTGCAGACCCGTTTGTGGTGCATTGAAATAAATTCCTTTCAGAGGGATTTATCTTTCCTGCATGGTTTTTTTTAAAAAATTTTTTATGGTGTGTGGCAAGTGTTAAAACTGGTTTCCAAGCTCTGTTAATGAATGCCAGAGTGATTATGTTGATATCCCCATCAATTATGCAGAAAATCAGGTAACCAGACTATTTACTTTATATAATAGATGTGTGGGCTTCTTGTGCGCCTTCTCTGAGAGAACATTCCTGAAAGGGTCATTTTTTATTTCCTGAGATGCCTTTTTTTCCCCCCCTAATTGCTTGAAAGTTTAAAAATTGCTGCCTTTCCTCCATGCTCATTCTGTGCAAATGTATTTCCTCATGTCACATTTCCCTGACACCTCCAGTCCCCAGGAGAAGTGGAGCCCCTCCCTCAGCCTCCCACGTGCCTTCTGTCTCACCAGGAAAATCTCCATGGTTCAAAACCAAGTTGGAAGAAATACAACGCCTTTGCTTTCTCCCTCTTGTAAACATTTGTGTGTGTGTGTGTGTGTGTGTGTGTGTGTGTGTGTAAAATGAAGCAGGAAGAGCCCAATCTTGGGCCGAAGGGGAGTTGCTTCCCGTTCCGAGATCTGTCCTAAAGTGTCTAAGTGACTCGGGCACATCTGGACATCTGGTCTTCTTTCTAGCACCTCCGCTGGAGGCATGCTGCGATTCTAAGGGGTGGACTCTGTCCTTGGAAGGTCCTGGGAGCCAGGTTTTCATTGAATGTGAAGAAACCCTGGTCAGGTAAGTAACTCAGTGGGAGGAAGATGACACTATCTGATCCTGTAAATATTTGCAGCCTTACGACCCCATGGAGAGTAGCTACGAGCTGGAGTGGATTGAGTGCGGGGGACTCCTTCAGCTCTCCCTCCAGCATGCCCCTCTGTCTGGGGAGCTGGTTCAACCCTCGGGGAGCGTGCTTGAGCCTGGGATTCAGATGTGGATGGGTTTGAGACTGAATCAGACGCACTGTTCTCGACGCCATTCCAAATCAGAGCGACCCTATAGGACAGAGTAGAACTCCTTAGGGTTTCCAAAACATTACCTGTGTGTGGTAGTTACATAATCTGTTGCCAATTTGAGAGGATTTAGAGTGAAGAGGTGGAGTTTAGCCTGTCAATCAGGTCGCAGCTTGATGACCTCATCTGGAGGCACGAAGGAGATAAATAGTTCTCTGGAGGCAGAACACACACTCATTCCCTGGGAGACATTACTGATAATGACTCTGACAGAGCTGTGCTGGTGCAACCAGAGTCCTGGAGCTGAAGGAGCCATGTGGAGACCCCTGCCAGTGCTGAGGTGCTACCATGGCCACTGGATCCACAAGGCTTTCCACCCACTGGCCTGTGATCTTCCTGCATTCGGTGTCATTGCATGTGTGACGCGAGTCTGAAGAGGAATTTATAGATTGGTACCAGACATGTGGGCTAATATCGGACTTATGGACTTGATCTGGACTGGGCTGGGATGTTTTCTCAATATGCAAATGCTCGTGAATATAAAGCTCTTTCTTATGCACATGAGTGTATGAATTTGTTTCTCTAGTCTCCCAGACTCACACAGGGAGCATATAGCCTCCTCTTTCACCCAAAGAATGGGCAGTGGGCTCGAACCAGCAACTATGGGGTTAGCTGACCCATCTTCCCCACCCACAGCATCGCCTGGGCTCTTTGAGATTGGGACAGATGACTTTAACGTCTAATTTGGGTTCTGACGTCTCTCTTGCTTGGTTTCTTCCATCTTGAAAGCTCAGGGCTCACCTCTCAGACAAGCTTCCCCAGGCAGACCCAGTGGGAAGTGCCTCTTCAACACCAGCCCTCTTGAGCGGAGAAGACCCTCCTTATTGCGTTTGTCTTTGGGACCCCAGCAGATTGCTTTGGAGAGACAGGAAGTGGGGATGAAGGCTCTTCCTCAGTGACTTCCTCTTCCCAGTGCTGACTCATTCAAGTGCAAGTGGACAAGCCAGCAAGTGGCTGGCCCTGCTTATCTTCGACTGCTGTGTTATTGGTGGTGTGGTGTGGTTTCTTGAATCAGTTCACATGATATGGGAGCATCAGTATGATCAGACTGAAACATCGAGTGGCCCTGTGGCCCAGGCCCCCTAAAAAAGGCAGTGATGGGCTTTGCCTGACTGAGATCTACTCTAAACACAGTGAGCGTGCAAGTTCTTATTTAAGCCAGCCCCCAAGCAAGCTCGACTCTTCTGCTCTTGGTCACTCACTGCCCATTCCTCCCCCTGCCAGGGGAGCTCTCCCCCTCCCCCATGCTGAGTGTACCCCCATAAGCCAGCCAGCGAATGTGCACTGGGCATGAACAAGACATAAACTTCTGTGGTGTTAACGCCACGGACAGTGTGGGGTTTAGTTGTTACAGCAGCTTGAATGAATCTAGCCACTTCAGTGTTGACCCCTCTTCCCACTGGATCATGTGCCTCTCGGTCTTTCTCTCGCAGTGATGGGCGGTCTTTGAGAGAGAGGGTAATGTCTGATCTGTCTTTCCGCTCCCTGGGTTCACCTCAGGGTGATTTTACAAGGCCTTCTCAAGGCCCAGCAGCAGGGACACCAGCTTTGTTCACACTTGGGCATGACCTCTCACTCCCCAGGCTGCTCCATGGCCATTCCCAGCAGCCACGGCTCTACCAGGCAAGAAGACTGGTGTGGTGAAGAGAGCGCCAGCCCTGGAGTCCAGGACACCAGGGCTCTGCTCTCACCACCTCCTCTCGGTGACTGTTGTTATTGCTGTTGGTTCAGACTGATGGCAGCCTCATGTACAACAGAACAAGACACCGTGTGGTCCTGTGCCATCCTCACCATTGTCTTACGGTGGAGCCTGTTGGTGCAGCCACTGTGTCAATCCATCCTTTCAAGGGCTTTCTTCCTTTCTGCTGCCCCGCTACCGTACCGAACATGATGTCCTTCACCAGGGACTGGCTTCTCCCGATGATATGTCCAAAGTACGTTAGCCAAAGTCCCTTGAAAAGGACCTCGTGGTTGGTGAAGTGGAGGGGCAGTGAAAAAGAGGAAGCCCCTCCACGAGACGGACGGACACTGTGGCTGCAGCAATGGGCCCAAACATAACAATTGTGAGGATGATCCAGGACCCAGCCATGTTTTATTCTCTTGCTTAAAGGGTCGCTGTGAGTCAGAACCAGGGACTGTCTCTCCTGAGAACATATCCAAAGTCCTTGAGATGAAGCCTCACTTTCCTCGCCACTGTGAAGCACTCTGGTCTGACTTCTTCCAAGACAGATATGTTTGTCCTTTTGGCAGTCCACGGTGCTTTCAACCGTCTCCTCCAGCACCGCAGTTCAAACGCATCGATTCTTCTACGGTCTTCCTTCCTCAATGTGCAGCCTTCACACGCATATGAGCGATTGAGTCAGGGGCACCTTAGTTCACAAAGGTACATCATTACTTTTCAGTACTCTAAAGAGGTCCTGTGCAGCAGATTTACAAAATGCAATACGTCATTGGTCCTCATGACTGCCATTTCCATGAACATTGATTCTGGATCCAGGCAAGACAAAATGCTTGACCACTTCAGTCTTATCTCCATTTATGGTAATGTTATCTCTTGGTCTCCTTGTGAGGATGTTGGTTTTCTTGACATTGGTCTTTCATCTTTACATTCTTTGCATCCATAATAAACACTATAATCCTTGAGTTTGATCAGCAAGTGCTTCAAGCCCTCCTCACTTTCCTCAAGCAAGGGTTTGTCATCTGCATACCAAAGGCTGTTAATAAATCTCCCTCCAATCCTGGTGCCTCATTCTTCTTCATGTAATCTGGCTTCTCTGATGATTTGCTCTGCATACAGATTGAATAAATAGGGTGAGAGGATACAATCCCCAAGCACACCTTTCTTGATTTTAAGCCATGCAGTTTTCCTTTGATATGTTTGCACAACTGCTTCTTGACCCATGTACAAGTTCCACATGAGCACAATGAAGTCTTCTGGGTTTTCCATTTTTCTCAAGGCGATCCATAATTTGTTATGATCCACGTGATTGCATGCCTTCACATAGTCAATAAAACACAAGTAAACATCTGTCTGGTATCCTCTTCTTTCAGCCAAGATTTGTGACATCAGCAATATCCCCAGTTTCACACCCTCTTCTGAATCGGCCTGAACTTTTGGTACCTTCCTGTCAATGTACTGTTACAACCAATGGTGGATGAGCTTCAGCAAAAATTTCCTTACATGTGATATTAATGATATTCTTCTATAATTTGTGCATACTGTTGGGGGTCATCTTTGGGGGGGGGATGGGTACAAATATGGGTCTCTTCCAATCAGTTGGACAAGTAGCAGTCTTCCAAATTTATTGAATAGAAAACTGAGTGGCTATCCAACCTAGAAAAAGTTTCTTCTTTCTGCATCTCAGCTTGCCCCTCTGAAAAATGATGAACTTGAACCATATGACTTTAACGGGTTTCTCATTAAACAGGTACAGGATTCTGGTCCCCAAGGAGGCCGTTCTGGTATAGGTAAAGCAAGCGACACTTGGAAGCTCTGTACCAGGAAGGGATGGAACAAGAGACAGCCAGAAAGCAGGGAATCCAGGGTGGGTGCGGGGCAGAGTAGTGGCGTAAGAGGATGCATGTGACCAAGGCTAGTTATGTTTGGCTTGGGAGCTGGGAAGAATGTGTTTTGGGAAATGGCAAGACCAGAAAGCAGAGGAGAGGACTGGACCTCAGTAGCTGTACGTGGGCTAAATCAAGTCTCATTCCAGGGCTTCAGACCCCTTGTGTAAAAGAGTCACGTTACTTACATAAGGTGTTTTATTTTTGTTTTGTTTTGTTTTGGGTAGACGAAGAAAAACATGAGTCCCTTGGTGTTGCCAATGGTTAAGCTCTCAACTGCTAAGCCACAGGTGAGTGGATTGAACCGACCCAGAAGTGCCTCAGCAGACAGGGTTGGCAATCTCTTTCTGAAAGGTCACAACCATTGAAAACCCTGTAGTGCAGTTTTACCCAAACACATGGGGTCCCCATTAGCTAGAGCCAACACAATGGAAACTAAGGAGAACAATAAGATAAGCATCTCTTCCAGCCCCAGGCACACACCAGCATCCTTGGGAAGTGCTGGTTGGTGAGCACAAGCAAGAACACAAGCTTTGGGCCAAAAGGCTCTGTGTGTTTGGGGTAAAAACAAGTTGATTTCCCTACTCCTCCCACTCCCCAGACTTTGCTGTTTATGATGTGAGAAGCAGATTAGGATCAATGACTTTGGGTCATTTATTTATTTGTTTATTCCTTTGTTCTATGAAGGTTTACAGAACACACACTCTAGTCTAAAAGTTCCTGAATGGTGAAAAACATTTGTGCTTGACTGCGAACCTAAGGAGGCCCAGTAGCATAATGAGTAACACATCGAGCCACTGACTGTCAGGTTGGTAGTTTGAAACCACCAGACTCTCCTCGGGAGAAAGTCAAGGTCTTTCTACTCCCATGAAGAGCTACAGTCTCAATGGTGGAGGGTGAGTGACTACCCTAAAGGTGGGCAGTTCCCAACCCACCCACTGGTGCTGCAGAAGAAAGTTCTGGCAATCTATTTCCAGAAAGATGAGGACCAAGAAACCCGGACCTCATTCCGCTCTACTCTTGGACACATGGCGGCATCAACAGGCAGTAAACAAGAGACCCCATGAGCATGATGACTTCAGACAGGATGACTTCAGACAGGATTGAGACTGGAATGGGGCCACGCCAGGCAGAAATTGAAAGAGGGAATCCTGCTTTCCATACATTGCCCAGTAGAGGAGCCCCTGGAAAAGGGATGTTTGCACTAAGTGGCAACCGATGTGGGAGAGTCCACCCTACAAAGAGCCGAGAGGAGGGGACCCGGGAGGGGAGGGAACATTTAGGAGAAGATTAGGAGTGCCCAGAAGATGCCAAGTTCCACTCACGTCACCCGGCCCTCGACCCGCTGAACTTCAGCCCCTGCCTGACTTTTGAGGACAGAAGCAGGTTGTGACAAGACCCCAAAGAAAAGAACCAGACCAAGCAGACTCTTTGGTCCACAGAAAATCAAAACCTCTGATTCCGGCGTCTGTCCTCATCACTCCTGATGCTTGACAACCATTTCCTTCCCACTCCAGGCCCAGCCTCGGCGCGCGGCAGCACCGCGCACTCCAATGAAATTGATTTAATGTCCGCCCCGCATTCTCTCCCCGGCCGGGCAGGCGAGATTTACGGCTCCTGGAAGTGCCACCCCTCCCTGCTTCCTGTAAATCTCCCACCACATTTGGGGCGGCTGGAGCTATTTGGGTAACCTTTATCTGAACTAGAGCTTCCTTGCCAGGAACTTCAGAGGGTACCTCCAGGAAGGATGGGAGAACCCCAGGGGCCGACTTGTTTTGGGGAGGATTCCAGCCCCGTGGAGGACAGCTGCTCCGCAGGCATCTGTCAGGGAACAGAGTTCCTCTTTGATGCCGGGCTGGCCTTTGTGGGGATGGTGCAAACCCCCAGTGGAGCATTTAGGGTTTATGGAGGGCGTGTGGGTAGGCAGCATGCTATTAAGACTGAACAGCCGGGCCCCTGGAAATAAGAGGGATCGAGGGAATTATCCGAGGCCAGATGCTCTCGGCTGCCAAGGAAGCCAAGCTTCGTTGCAAAGAGCACTCCCACCTTTCCCGCCAGACACAGAAGGTCTCAGAGAAGCTGCACCGTGATCGCTCAGCACGTGCACGGTCTGTCTCCCGCCTAAAACCCCATTTCCACCAGGGCAGGGCTTTGTTGCCTCTTGTCTTCCTCACACCTAGAACTCTGCCTGGGTTTCAGGAAGGGTCTCCGGGGCATTAGAGGCTTTTCTTGGCTGTCACTTTTGTGGAAGTAGAGTGCCGGGCTGTTTTTCCACAATGCCTCTGGGTGAATTTGAACTGCCAACCCTCTAGGTTAATCAAACCAGATAAAACTCCCTACCTGGAATGCTGGGTGGAATCAAGTCGATTCCAACTCATGGATATCCTCTGGGACAGGGTACAACTGCCCTCCCTGTGAGTTTCTGAGCCTGGAACTCTTTAGGGGAGTAGAAAGCCCCATCATTCTCTCTCGGGGAGGCTAGTGGCTTCGAACTGCTGGCCTTGTTAATTAGCAGCCCAAGGTGTAACTACTACGTCACCAGGGCTCCAGGGACCTATACGTGATCAGGGGTCGAAAGAACCCTTGCGATTAGGTTCCGGGTCTACCACTTGTGTGCATGTGACCTTGGGCAAGTTGCCAACTCCCCCAGCCTCAGTTTCCTCCTGTGGAATAATCATCATTCTCACAATGTTGTAGAAGATGCTGTGGGTTGGGTGTGTTCATACGCGTCATCTGCCTACCGTCTTCTGACCCCATCCGCTCCTCCTGCGACTCCTTCCTGGGCTCAAGGCCAGTGAACCGCTGTGTGGCAGTGGATCCATGCAGCAGACCCGAGGACTCCGTGTTGGGGCTCGGCCCGTATTCAGAGGAAGCCATCATGCTGAGTGCACCCCTTCAAATTTAGGCTTTTCTGCCCAGAAGATGTTCGAAACCAACTTCTGCAGGGAGGTCGGGCACTGGAGCCTCACAAGAGGCACTGGGTTGTCACACATGACCGAGGGGAGGGCCAGGAGTGAGGGGAAGCCACGTGCTTTGGGGAACAGACAGTACTTCTGGGGTCTGGGATGGCCGCCTGTGACAGGCTCTTCCCACATCCTGGAGTGAGTTGGGTCAGGGGTCTCCCTGGGACCTGCTCTCTCAGAGTGCTGCCCCTTGCATGTCTCTGCCTCTCTCTCTCTCTCTCTCTCTCTCTCTCTCTCTCTCTCTCTCTCTCTCTCTCTCTCTCTCTCTCTCTCTCTCTGTCTCTGTCTCAACAGGGTGAAGCTGAAAGACAAGGGCTGTGCCTTCCTCCTCTTAATCCCCAGCCCTTTGACAGAAAGCAGTGCCCAGAGGTGGCTGGGCACACGTGGGGCTGAAGCAGAGGTGGGCGGGGGGCGTCTCCCCACTGGCTAGAGTGACATTTATCCTGAGCAGGGTGGCCCGGGACAGCAGTGCCCGTCCAGAAGAAGCAAACTGAAATTGTTTCAGTAAACAGCTCAAGGAAGAACAAACCCGGGTCTCATTAAACCACAATTAGTGTTGCTGCTCTGCCTTAGAAGGAACTCCGTTTGGGACCCAAGACTGTTTATTTGAACAAGACTGCCTCTGGGACTGTGAGTGGGGAGAGGCAGAGGTGGAGGGTGGAGGTCAGGCGGCGGGTGTTGGATCTTTCTGTCATTTTGGACACTTTAATAATGGGAAAACCTTTGACCTGAGCCCTCCCAGATCCCTGGATTCCAGAACCCAAACGACTAGGGGAAAACCGTTTTTAATCTCCCTCAAATTGCTAATTAAATGGGATAAGGTATGTAAAGCGCCCTGAGACTAATAGCAAAGGCTCCGCCGATGTCCACATCGGAACTGCAAAAGGAAAAGTCTTTTTTGGTTTTGTTTTTTTCCTCCGAAATTCGCTTTCAGGGGATGAAACACCACAGTATCTTTCACTGGGTCAATGTTTGTCTCTGTTTTTCCTGTTAAAGAGCAAACGGGCAAATGGACTGCCTGTCACCAATCTCTTGTCGTTTGGCTTGTAGTTGAGATCCTGAGAACTGTCTCTCCTCTTTCTAGAGGAAACCTTTGCAGGATTCAATCCAGCCATGTTCACCACCCCCTACTCCTGCTTCTCCAGTAGCCCTTTGTACTGCAATTCCACAAGGCAGGAAGAAGCGTGGACGTGCCTCCAGTGTCCATGGGTGGAACAATGATCCAGAGATTCCAGCTGATTGGGAGGCTGGCGGTTAGCATCCTCTGAGACACACCTGGGAGGAACCTGATGACACACTTCTGGAGAACCAGCCGTTAGAACGCGGTTCTACTTTAACACAAATGGCGTCTTCCAAGAGTTGGCGTCCACCAGACTGCTTCCTGGCACAAAGCACTTTTTCCACGTGGCTCATCTTATCGAATCTCCTTCAGTCATTGAGAGGCCAAACTGACAAGTTTTCTTATTTTAGACACGAAAGCCTCAGAGAGGTGATTAGATTGGTCCCAGATCCCCAAACCAGTAAGGAGCCCACTGTAGATCATTGAGTAGATTAACGATTGTTATGGGACACCTAAAATGTGCAGGAGCTAGAGACACAACATAAATAGCACATGCCATCCGCGTGTTTTTGCCTTGTGGTTTTTTGACACCGTCTATGGGTGACTTGAAGCCACACATGGAGTGTTAGCTTTCTGTCGTTTGTTGGTTGAAGGCTCCTAGGCTGGATAAATGAGTGAATGATTCAAAACAAAATGATTTGGTTGCTTGGTGGAGATGGAATGAGACCCAGGCTTCACAGAGAAATCTGTCACCTTGTCTAGAGGAACACCTTAAAGGAGGCAGCCAAGAGTGGACACGTGGGGGCCGCCTTCCTGGCACTCTATGACCAGGGATCTACCTACTTCTCGGATGCCCGCGACTCTCACACAGACAAGCGGAGGCTCAGAGAAGGCACAGGGCAGAGCTACGGACCAGAGAAGACCTCTGCTTTCATCCTAATCCAAGGGGACCCCGTGTCAGCCCGCACAAGGTTCAACGTGGGCTAATATGATAGGGGACAACTGTCCTGTAATTTAGTACAACTCTCACCCCATAGGTTTATTCTGTGAAAAGTAAGCCAGGTTCCCTGAAAGTTTTATCACTGCATGGCACTCAGTTCTGTGTAGAGCTAGAAAATTGACTGGGAGGATGATCAGAAACCAGAGTTTCCCCGAGTTCACTTGGCATATTCTAGAACATACTACAGTGGCTCAACTCAGGGAGTAGACAACTGGACCCGGAATGGGGAGATGAATGCCTCCTCCCCTTTGCTACCAACTTGCTGCGTGGCTTCAAGAAGTTCACTCTCTATTCTCAGTAGTCCCTCAAGCCATAGAGTGAAATGGCTCAAGATTTCAAATGAGATATGAAGATTAGGCAATATCACACATTATATATTCATGTTATGTTTCTCGTCTCATCTAGCAGAACGATATATTACAGTTTTCGCTGACCTGTGCTGTTGTTAAGTGCTGTGCGGTCAGTTCTGACTCATAGTCACCCGTGTACACTAGAGCGAAACACTGCCCGGTCCTGCCCATCCTCACAATTATCCTTCTGTTTGAATCCATTGTTTCAGCGATGGTGTCGATCCATCCTGCTGAAAGGCACTGGTTTTTGGTTTGTGTGTTGCTGTCCCTCTATTTTACTAAGAGTCGTGTCCTTTTCCAGGGTCTAGTCACTCCGGATAACATGACCAAAGTCCATGTGATGACGTCTTACCATTCTTGCTCCTAAGGAGCCTCTGGCTGAACTTCTTCCAAAGCAGGTTTGTTTGTTCTTTTGGCAGTCTGTGGTCCTTTCAGTATTCTTCACCAGAATTCAAGCATGCTGATTCCTCGTCAGACTCTTCCATGATCCATGTCCAACTTTCACAGGCATACAGTTAAACCCCCCAAATAAATTCACTGCCATCCAGTCAATTCTGACTCATAGGACCTTATAGGATAGGGGGGCACAGCCCCTGGGGTTTCCCAGACAGTAACTCTTTATGGGTTTAGAAAGCCTCGTCTTTCTCCCCTGCCGATGATTAGAAATCTTATAAAGAGGAAAGGGCCGACTTGAATTGGTGAATAGAATTTATGTAGGTGTTTAAAGAAGTCTGTTAAAAAGATCTTAGAGCAGGCTAGTGCCTGGTCGATATCAGGCTTTCAATGAATATTTCATGACTGAATGGAAGCGAGTTCCAGGTGTAGGTTCTGCTGGGGTCTGTGTGTCTGAAAGCTGGATGGATGTCAGCTGACCAAACAGTCATGGGTCAATGATAACTATTAGGTGCAAAAATGAACAGTGACCACCACCCCCGCCCCCAACTAGCATGATCCGAATTCTACCTTGCAAGTCTGGATAGAGCAGAGGTTGTACACTGGTGCAGATAGGAGCTGGAGGCACGGGGAATCCAGGGTGGATGATACCTTCAGAACCAAGGGGTGAGGGGCGATACTGAGAGAGTAGAGGGTGAGTGGTTTGGAAAGGGGGCACTGATTACAAGGATCTGCATGTGACCTCCTCCCTGAGGGATGGACAACAGAGAAGGGGGTGAAGGGAGACGCCGGATAGGGCAAGATATGATAAAATAATAATCTATAAATTATCAAGGGCTCATGAGGGAGGGGGAAAAAAAGAGGACCTGATGCAAAGGGCTTAAGTGGAGAGCAAATGCTTTGAAAATGACTAGGGCGAAGAATGTACAGATGTGTTTTATACAATTGATGTATGTATATGTATGGATTGTGATAAGAGTTGTGAGTCCCTAATAAAAAGTTAAAAAAAAAAAAGAAATGAACAGTGAGCGAGATAGACACATGAGGAAGCGGGGAGAGAGGAGTGCACCCTGAGGGCCCTGACCTGAGTTCTCCTGGGAGTATTTTAAAGACTTCCTGGGGCCCATGCTCAGCACTCGGCACAACCCAAACAGCCTAACCTAAAGCAGACAGTATGATGGCTAGATTTTATGTCAACTTGATGGTACCTGTGTGGAGGCGGGGGGTTGGAGTGGGGGTTTCAACCTCTCCCTCAAGTCGTGGGTTGGTTCTTTGTTCCCCTTGGCCTTCCTGCTTGCCTGGACTGAGTAGCTGACCCAGCCGCTGCAGCCCAGCCTGCCAGCGCCAGGACCTGTGGCACCTGCCATGTTCCCGAGGACTTTGGATCCCTGCGACTCTGCACCCACCAGCCTGTGCTCTCCCAGATTCCTGTTTCATCCACTGGGAGCTGCTAGTGATTGTGAAGTGGCCTCTGGCTAGCCACGAACCCACGGACCCGGGATGGGCTCGGCTGGGCTGCCTTGTGGATAGAGAAGTGGTTCCTGTTATAAAATTCTTTCTCCCTTCCACAGATGAGGGCTGCTAGTTTTGTTTCCCTAGAAAGCAGCCTAATACAACCAGCCATCTAAGCCCGATCACTGCCCCCAAGGACCCTGGTCATACACTAATCCCCCAGAGCAAAGGCCTCTCCTCTCAGCTCACTGCTGAGAGCTTCCAGGGGACGTAATGGGAGACCCTGGGTGGAAGGTGGAGGTTGAGAGTAAGGGTGTGCAGGAAGGAAGCTCCAACTGGAGCGGGAAGTGATTCCAAAGAGCATATTTACCCTGCCCCCAACACCTTGTCTCCTGGCTCCCCCAGAGATTATTTTCCTCCTTCTGCCCTTGAAGCACGCCATTCATCAGAGGGCGAGCTGGGTCGGACTCAGCTCCGCTCCGTGCCTCCCCTGGCTCAGGGTCCCTCTGGAGGGCAAAGAATGCTGCCACAGCTAAGAGGCCCGGAACTCTGAGAGCCCTGAGCTAATAGTGGTTGGCCTCAATTGTTAACCATTTCCCCAATGGGGTTAATGCTGCTCTTTCACACCACTGTCGATAAACAGTTTTTATTTTTAAAAACAGCAGTACTTTCCTTAGCAACAGACGCCCCGTGTGTGCGTGCATAACTCTGTCTCGTTTGTAATGTCTTATCCTGATTCTCGCTGCGAACCTGTGTAAAAAGTGGGGTGCCAGGCAGCAGCAGGGCCTTCCTGTGACTGCTCAAGGGGAAAGGGAAATTCCCATCAGCAGCATCAGCTGCCCAAAGACGAGGCTCGTGAGGTTGGGGCCAGCCACGCCCGCCCTACAACCTTCCTAACCAATTCTGACCCCGTCCAGGTGATTCTCTCCTGTGCAGCTGAGTACGATCTCATTCAGTGACAAGGCCACAAAGAGCTCACAGACCATACTCACAGGTTACAAGGCAGGATCAGAAATGCTCAGGGCACAATTCTTTTGTCAGGCCAGCCTCTTCCCAGACATGACCCGAGGCCCCATGGTCCCATGGCCTGGCCTCTGTCTGACTCAGTGATATAACAAAGTATTTAAGCACTGTTGGTCAATGCCCAAGGTCTCTCCATTCTACCATCACCCTCATCCTGAAGGCACTCAGCTCTAGATGGGTGCGTCAATAAACTGCAACCCCAACTCACTGCCACTGAGTCCATCCTGACTCATAACAACCCTAAGGGACAGGGTAGAACTGCCCCTGTGGGTGTTCAAGACAGCATCTCTTCACAGGAGTAGAAAGTCTTATTTTTCTCCCGAGGAATGGCTAGTGGTTTTGAACTGCTGACCTTTTGGTTAGCAGCCCAATGGGCAAACCACTATGCCACCAGATCTCAACAAACATAGCTCCTCTAATGAAGTGCCTGGGCCCCCCGCCCCCCACTCTGAAAGCCTGCTTCATGCCTGGAGATGTGTGGCGTTACTGGTCCCCGTGGCTGGGAAGCCCGTCCCTCTGTCTGAGGCCGGGCTCAGCTGCTGCCATTCCGTTGCATTTCTCAGATGCCACTGCCCGCCCGGGATCAAGGGAGCACTCCACTCCTGGCTCTTCTTGTTCATGATGGCGAGATCCTCCCTCCTAGTTCCGAGATGGCTATTGTTCAATATCCAATACCATCACCATGAACCTTGTTAACAATCACTCACCACTGAGCCATACAACCCGATCGGCATCTCCTTCCGCCTTTTCGTACCCAGACCTGTCAGGACAGTCCGTTGTTGAGAGTGACGAAGAGGGTGGCTGAAGAGCCATCTCGAGGAAGTCACTGAACCACTCCCTGAGAAGGGTCAGGGCAGAGATCACAACATCCCATTTGGAGACAGTGTGGGGCCTCGCTGATAGTGAGGGGCTTGTGCAAGAGCACACGGAAGGCTGGCCACAGTGCAGGGATCGCGCCAGCTTTCGCCATTGCTGAGCTAGGCCTCTCTGGGTTAGGGTTTTCTGCTGTCACCCAGCCCCACGGCCATCCTGAAACAAACTTAGATTCATCCAGCCGTTTGAGCAGAGTGTTCCAAGAGACTCGTTCTTTTCTTAATCGGAAAACAAATGCACATTGTTCAGCTGTTTCATAAACAGTAAGCTTAAAACACATTGATTAAAATGCCCTGGTACCAAATTAACAGTGTCTTCAAAAATAAGGAAAACCAGCCAGAGCCACAATAAAAGTGTTGTTGTTGTTATTCAAATGGTTGTTTTCCAATTTGCCTGCATTTTTTGTTCTGAGCATGTGACCTGACATGTGACCCCCCATCTCGGGGAGGGGTGGCAAAGACAGTGGAGGCTAGTGGGGTTTTAACCCAGGCTTCAACCCAGTTCAATCTGGTTCAAGCCCCTGTTCAGAATTTGCCTTTCCACACTAGCTCTACTGAGTCAGAACCTACATTTTAATAAGATCTCTAAGAATCACCAACAAGTTCAAAGGCAACCATTATGAGGATGGTGCAGGACTGGCCAGTGGTCCATTTGGTTATGCAGAGGTCTCTGAGTCCGCACTGACCCATGACTCTTGATAGCCACCTGAGAATCACCTGGAGCCCTGGTAACATGTAGATTTGGATTCAGTCAAAATGTAAATTCTCTGCAGGGGGCTGAAAAGAATAAACTGGTTCTAAGTTCTGCCTTGGAGAAATCTCATTCACCGTATCCTTCACCTCTTTGTTGTAACACAGAGAGGGCAAGACTTGCCTCCTATACTTCAACGTCTACAGAGGATGCCAGGTACATCGTAGATGGTCAACAAATGGAGGTGTGCTTCCTCTTTCAGTGGGATGTCGAGTACCTTGGCAGCTCTAGGAAGATAGATGGGAGCTTTGGCACTGCCTAGACCTACAGGCTGCTGTGGCCACGTGACCTGCCTCGTGCAGGACTTAAGAGGTCAGATATTCTGTACAGGATGTGAGAGCTCAGGCGGGCCCTTCACTTTTTCTGAGACTCAGTTTTGCTCCTCTGCAAAATGGGCATCAGAGTACTGACCTGTGGGATTTATTAAGATTGAATATTGAATAAAGCAATGCACATAGCCCTGCCTGGAGTTGAATAAACTGTAACAGTAGCTGTTAAGGAGCTCTGTTGGTATGATGGGTTTAGCATTAGGCTGCTAAAAGCAAGGCCAGCGGTTTGAACCTAGCCACTGGTCTGAGACAGAAAGAGGAGGCAGTCTGCTCCAATATGGACTGACAGCCTTGGGAAACCTCCTTAGGCTCATGCTGAATGGAACGGACTGCAAGGCGGTGTGTTCACTGTTAGCTGAGGAGGGAGAAGTGGTGGTTCAGGGGTTCAATGATCACCTTCCATGTGAGAGACCCGAGCTGGATTCCTGACCAAGAATTTCTCAAGAGCAGCCACCACACATCTGTGATTGGCCGCTGTGTTTGGCTACGATGCTAAATAGACTTCAACTGGATTTCCGGAGACTAAAAGAGACAAGGAAGAAAGGCTTGGCTATCTACTTCCAAAACATCAGCCAACGGGCCCATAGAAACCCCATAGACCACAATAACCTGACCCAAGGTTCTAACCTGGGCAGCCTTGCTGTTACACCAGCAGCCAAGAAGAGGTCTAGGGAGGACTCCGACGGTCTCAATTCTAGTTGTGCCACCTGCAGCTATGACGTGCTGGGTTCCCAGGCCCTGGTTCCTCATCCCTAGAATAGAGGTCGAGACTCCCTGCAGCAAGGCCGCAGAGGTTCATGAGACCATTGGTGGTCTCAGCTGCACAGTTTAGTTACTTGTGGAACTTTCACAACTGCCTGATGCTGAAGACCCACCGCACCGGAACCCAAAACCCAACTCACTGCCCGGGAGTCGATGCTGACCTAGAGCAACCCCAAGGACAGGGCAGACCCGCCCCTTTCAGTGTCCAGACTGTAACTCTTTACAAGTGTAGATGGCTCCTCTTCTCTCCCATGAAGCAGCTGGTCGTCTCAACCTGCTGACCTTGCAGTAAGCAGCCCAACAAGTAATGTTCCTGCTACCATGGCTCCTGGAAGAGCCACCTAAATTCAACGATATCATGATGTTAGACCACTGGCCCAAAGGTCAGAAGTTTGAAGCGTCCAGCTGCTCCTTGGGAGGAAGACAGGGCTGTGTACTCCCATACAGTCTTGGAAACCCAAAAGAGCAGTTCTACCCTGCCCTGTAGGTCATTGTGAGTCGGCGTTGACTCGATGGCAGTTTGGGGGGTTTTTTTGGTTTTGCGGATGTGGACGCAGGCCTGGGTGCTCCAGAAGAACCCACCATGTGGCCAGGTTTGAGAGTTATTGAGGTGAGAACACAGACAGCTTTGGTTGCAAGATTGGCGACCCCTGCACACAATGGGGTCAGGCGGCAGGGCTGCCCTCCAGCTCCTGTTTCTGGGGAGCCAGAGACTTCTGGGAGCGACTGCCCTTCCTGTGCGGGGTGGGGGACATCAGCTTCTTTGATTCCCTATCAACGCTTCCCAGGATTCCTGCCCTGCCTGAAGAGGGCAGCAGGGTGCTGGCAGTAACTGGGACCATGCTGACTTTCACCTTAAAAAAAACAAGCTTTATTGTGAAGACCAAAAGGTCTTATAAACCTTAATGAGCGGCATATGTGAAACGCATACGTGGATTGCTTGTTTGAAAAATATTTCCCAGCTAGCCTTCAATAGCATAGTCTTATTATTCTAAACGGGGGCGCTTGTCTTACCAGAGGACTGAACAAAGCCCCAGTTGGAGATAATTAACTTAGCAGAATTCCCTGTGGGTCCCGGGAGAGGGGAGGGGGATGGAAGCGGGTTTGAACACATGTGCTAACATAGGCTGCCTTGTGTACACAACAAACACAAAACGCTTGGCTTTGGGCAACGAGGAGAAATCTGGCTCCCAAAATGGTGACCTCAGCTTTCGTTCTGCGGATGGCAGAGAGGTTTTGTCTCCATGGGGTGAGGGGGCTGGGGGAACTTGGAGGGGGTGGCATGAACGACACCCATCCATCTAGGTCAGCGGTTCTCAGCCTGTGGTTCGAAACCCCTGTAGGGGTCGAACAACCCTTTCACAGGGGTCACCCGATTCATAACAGTAGTAACGAAAATAATTTTATTTTGGTGGGGGGGGGGGGGGAGTCACCACAACATAAGGAACTGAATGAAAGGGTCGCAGCATGAGGAAGGCTGAGAACCCCTGTATTAGAGGGAAGTGCCAAGAGGAATGGTGAGGTGTCGTGAAGAACCAAACCAGGTGTGGATGACGTCAGGTTGGGGTGCGGGGCTCCCAGGAAATCACTCCCTCTGCTGGGGTCTCAGGTTCTCCCCGAGGGAAATGGGGTCGCTCTGACAGTTGTGTGAGATGACCGACGTGGTTGGACATTATTTCGTGCAGGGTTCTATGAAGGAGCGTCCTTTCTCTACCCTGTTACTTACGAACCCTTAGTAAACCCTGTGGGCAGTGATCTCATTCATGAGCCTGGACCCTAGAGAAGCCTCTCTGCGGACACACCTGGAGCAAGAAACGGAGGCTCCTGGCAGCCCGCATCGCTACCGGATGGCCGGAGCCGTCGGCCCATGGGGCCTGGTACCCACATGCTTCGGCAAGGTAGCCACTGGGCCTCAATCGGGGGACCCGCTCCCGTGCTGGACAACTCTCTCTGCCCCTTCATCACCTGTCTGTTGCCTCCTGTTGCCCACTCAGGAATGCCACCACCCTGCCCTTTCCCGGCACGGCAGCCACGGGAGGTGCTTTTGTGGGTCTGGGCTCCCAACTGCCAGCAGCCCACGGAGAGGCAGGCAGGCCCCGGCAGGTCCAGCACCCTGTTTGATGCTGGTCTCCCCACTCCAAACTCCTCCCGAAGGCTGCTGATAGACCTGGCGTGGTGGCTGGGGCGCAGGACCTGTCCAGGAGAGCTTGGAGGCGGCGTAGTGCGATGGAGCCACGGGAGGGTGCCTTTCAGGGCTGTGCCACCTCGAACGAGTGACTCCATTGGCTGAAGCCCCGGTGCCCTCGTCTGTACCGTGGGGCTGACACGGTGAGGCTTCTCCAGCAAAGTTGTGCTAGTCGGAGGGAGGTCAGCGCGTAGCTGGGGTCCTTAAGGATGTGCCTGCCCTTCATTACAAACTGTCTCCCAGAAGCTCATTTACTGATCAGGGAAGGGACGGGGGAAGAGGTTCCGAGCCTGGCCATCGTCAGTTCCGACACCAGCTTGCTTGGGGGTCCTGGGCAAGTACTCTGAGCCTCAGTTTCTCCGCTGAAGAATGCTGTTCCCTGGGGGGCCTTGCAGGTCCAGTCTTGTGCGCAGGAAAGCGCTCCCCTGTCTTCCCCTCCCAGGGAAAGCCTAGGTCAGGCTAGCTCCTTGCCTGCTTGCCCACCAGGTAAACAGAGTCATTAACACTTTATCTTAATTGCCACTAATGAGGTTAAATTCGCCTCATTATGTAAACCTGGGGCGAGTGGGGGTGGGGGCTTTCTGGTCAAATTAGTTTCCTAAGGTGAGCTAGAACATTTGAAATTTCAAAGGAATAAGGCAGCTTTGCAGCTGAACCTAATTGGTAAATTGTGGGTTAGTAAAGGTGACGGGACAGGGGGGTGAGGAAGTGAAACCACTTCCAGGTTTCCCAGCAGGTTGAGAGAGGGATTGAGTTTTCTTCATTGTTCCATTTAACTCTGGTATCGGTGATTTACATAGATCAACCAGAGTTTCTTTGGTTCTTTCTTTCATATTTTATAAAGTGTTTTTAACCAAGACTTCACCAAATTGGCACTTGTGTGACATTGACTAAAAGATTCAACATGAAATTTCTTTTCTTTTTTTTTTATTTTTTGAAATTTATTTTCTATTCAAATTCTTACTGATAACATACTCGTTTTTATCGATTTTATACTGAAATATTTGTTGGGATCATTTTTAAAAACTAGAATTCCACTTGGGTTTTTTTTAACGATGTCATTGGATCATAATGCTTAACTTTAGAATAAAGCATGTTTGTTTTTTAATATTTGATACATTGCTTTGGAGGCTACCTTGGTGTCTAATGTGTCTAATGGCAAAAGCATAGGACGTTTTCTTGCACAATCGAAAAGTTAGTTGGTCAACCTCCAAGGTTTGAGACGATTCTTGAAATTGTGATAAAATATATACAACAATTTTGCCATTTTAAATTATTTTGATGTGTATAAGTCAGTGGCATGAATTACAATCATTTGGTATTAGCATCAAACAGAGCAAAACAAACTCACTGCCATCGAGTCAATTTTGAAAGCAGAGAATAGGGCAGAAGAGAACTGACCTGTGGGTTTCCGAGACTGTAAACCTCCACAGGACTAGAAATCTCTACGCCTCCTTGCTCTCCCGAGGTGCAACTGGTGCATTTGAACTGGTGACCTTGAGGTTAGCAGCCCAGTGGATAACCTAGGACACCGTCTAGGTTCCATCACCCAGTGGATACCCTAGGACACCACCTAGGCTCCATCACCCAGCGGATAACCTAGGATACCACCTAGGCTCCATCACCCAGTGGATAACCTAGGACACCACCTAAGCTCCATCACCCAGCGGATAACCTAGGACACCACCTAGGCTCCATCACCCAGCGGATAACCTAGGATACCACCTAGGCTCCATCACCCAGCGGATAACCTAGGACACCACCTAGGCTCCATCACCCAGCGGATAACCTAGGATACCACCTAGGCTCCATCACCCAGTGGATAACCTAGGACACCACCTAAGCTCCTTGGTGTCACCATCCTCACTATCCATTTCCAAAGATGTTCGTCATCCTAAAGAAAAACCAAGTACCGACTCAACAATAGCTCCTCATCCTGTCTCCCTCCCGTCTCTTGGAAAAAATCTCAACTCACTGCTGGGGAGTCGATGCCAACTTACAGGCCAGGGTAGAACTGGCGCTGTGGGTTCCTGAGACTAGAACTCTTTATGGGAGTAGAAAGCCCTGTCTTCCTTCCTGAGGAACTGCTGGTGGCTTTGAACTGCTGACCTTGTGGATTATAGCCTAATGCATAACCACGGTGCCGCGGCTCCTCCGACCCCAGAACCATGAATGGACGTTTGGCTTCATGCATGTGTCTACTCTGGAATCATCTCACATTTGTCTTTTATATGTGACAAGCTTGATCTTGTGGTAGCATATATCAGAATGCTGTTTGTGTTCATGACGGAGAGCTCTCTTGTACCATTATCCTTCCGTTCAGCCATAAGGCACGTACTATTTATCCACTCGTCTGCTCAAGGGCACTTGGGGTGTTTCTACATTTTGGCTGTATTGAATAACACTGCAATGAATATTGGCTTGCAAGTGTCTGTGTGAGTCCCAGCTTTTAATTCTCTTGGGTATATATCTGGGAGTGGGGCTGCGGGTCACGTGGTCATGGGATGCTGCAGTATTTGAGGGAGCACTGCCATGTTTTCCATAGTGGGTCCTCCATTTCACATCTCCACCAGTAGTGCGGGAGGTTCCAATGTCCCCACATCCTTGCCAACACTTACTAGTTTCCCTTTTCCCCTAGGAAACTAGCTAGTGTGTATGATTGGGGGATTTTTAGTGAAGATAATGTGGCAATGCTGCTCCAGCCCTGTGTAGATGGTGTGTGTGTGTGTGTGTGTGTGTGTGTGTGTGTGTGTGTGTGTGTGAAAATGTGAGATCTTGGTTTCTCCTGTCACGGTGTTGTGCTCACGCCACCTGGCAGAGCACCACTGAGTTTATGTGAAGGCTTCAAAAAGGTCAAGGAAAAATGGAAGGACGAGATCATGGAATTCTGCCTCAAACTGTTGAAGTCCCTTGTATATAAAAAAACCCAACACCAAAGGACATTTCTGTACATACTCTTGACCCTCAAATGAATTTTACCCTTGTGGAAACACTTGACATCTATATTCATCTCCTTGTGGTTTAGAACTTCATCATGTATAAAGCACTCTCGTGCCCACTTTTCCACTTGATCCTCACAACATCGTTATAAGGCAGAGGCAGGTTGGTGATGGAAAGCCCACTTTAGAGATGAGTAAACTGAGGCTCTGGTAGATTCCCTTGAGGTTTTACACCGCTGGGGGCTACATGGAGAAGGCCGCAGAAGAATAGTCACAGCAGAGTGGTAGGAACAAGACTGTCATGAGCGCTGTTAGGGCTTCACTCCATCAGTCCCTTGGTTTGCCTCTAGAGAACGGGATGACTAGACTGCAGCTTCTCCCAGATGTCCTGCAGCCACCTTTGCCATTGATTTCTCTCTCTCATGGTAGGGAGATCCAACAATGAGTAACAGAAGAGGGGCAGGTTTTCCATGGCTCAAAACTTCAAAGGCTTGTCCTCCTTAGAAGACATGATTGTGGTGAAGAAAGTTGATGGTGCCTGGCTATCAAAGGATATAGCATCTGGGGTCTTAAAGGCCTGAAGGTAAACAACCAGCCATCTAGCTCAGAAGCAACAAAGCTCACATGGAAGAAGCACACCAGCCTGTGTGATCACGAGGTGTTGAAGGGATCAGGTATCAGGCATCATCAGAACAAAAAATTATATCATAGTGAATGAGGCGGCGAATATGGAATGGAGACCCAAAGCCCATTTGTAGGTCACTGGACATCCCCTCACAGAAGGGTCTCCGGAAGGAGATGAGCCAGTCAGGGTGCAATGTAGCAACAATGAAACATACAACTTTCCTCTAGTTCCTAAATGCTTCCTCCTACCCCACTATCATGATCCCAGTTGTACCTTACAAATATGGCTAGACCAGAGGATGTACACTGGTATAGATAGGAAACAGAAACACAGGGAATCCAGGGCAGATGATCCCTTCAGGACCAGTGGTGTGAGTGGTGATACTGGGAGGGTGGAGGGAGGGTGGGTTGGAAAGAGAGAACCAATTACAAGGATCGACATGTGACCTCCTCCCTGGGGGACAGACAACAGAGAAGTGGGTGAAGAAAGACGTCGGACAGGGCAAGACATGACAAAATAATAATTTATAAATTATCAAGGGTTCATGAGAAAGGGGGGTGGGGAGGGAGAGGGAAAATGAGAATCTGATGCCAGGGGCTTAGGTGGAGAGCAAATGTTTTGAGAATGATGAGCGCAATGAATGTACAGATGTCCTTTACACAATTGATGTATGTATGGATTGTGATAAGAGTTGTATGAGCCCCTAATAAAGCGATTAAAAAAAAAGAATATTTGTTTGCCTTCCTGGAGGAGCACATATGTCCTTAGGCTATATAGGATATATATATATATATATATATATACACACACATACATATTTACACACACATATATATACACACATGCACAGGCTATATGTATGTAGGATATACATATATACACACACACATATATAGGCTATAGGGGTCCTGTCTACATAAATAATTTGATTAAATATACATATTTAAAAATTCATTGGTATGTGCTTTTTTCCCATGAATATTCAGAATGACAGGGGAAGGAGAGGTACCGACCCATATGTCATGATGCAGGCAGGGCCTGTGAAAATTCATCATCGGATCCATGTCCTGTCCAGGCCCCATCTCATCAAGATGTCTACTCTCCAATACCTGTTCCTGGCTCATCGCATCGCTCCCATTTCAAGAAAAGGTAGGAGCGCTCTAATGACTCATGATGTTGAGGCTCTTGTGAATTTGTTTGAATTGTAATAGTATGATTTCTTGCCTCTGCAGTTTTCTAACACCAATGATTTCAGATTGGTTATCCATTACTCGTGGGAGTGCATCTATTGTGCTGATCCTGAATACTGGTTTCCAGTGACTCCCTCAGAACTGGTCACTGTGCTTCGTTGATAAGGAACATAAATGTACACCTCTCCCAGAGCATGAAGGGAAGGCTGGGACTTTGAACAATCGTGTTCTTACTTTTAAAAGGATATGCAAGGAATATACACTTCTACTGGGGGACATTTTTGTGACTGGAAATATTGGCTAGAACTAACAAATGTTAGGACATCCGGGAGACTAGCCAAGGTCAAGGCCGGCACACTCTGGGGACAAAGTGGGACAATGGGATGAACCTGGGTACTTGAAGACACTGCAGTCCTAAATGAAGCAACCTTGAAATCACCCCCTTGAAGGACTCCTCAGTAGGTGAGATGGGCAATTTTCTTATTTTTTAAACAAACTGACTTGGCATAATTGGCTACTTGAAGCTGAAAGCAACTGAATTGTCAGAGAAAATTGCTCTAGAGAATCTCAGAGGGCCTGCTGGGCACACTGTGAGGAATTCTTTCTTATCCTTTAGAATCTAGTGAGTTCCTACCCACTTCCCGACTCTCTCTCTCTCTCTCTCTCTCTCTCTCTCTCTCTCTCTCTCTCTCTCTCTCTCTCTCTCTGTATATGTGTGTGTGTGATCCCAATGCAAACCCATGTGAAGAGGTGGGGAGCCCAGCACTCAAGGAACATCTCAGGAGCTGGGGATAGTTCCAGGCTAGCTTTAAAGGAGAGACATATTTCGGGTATGGGAAAGTGGAAGAGAGAAGGCCCACAAGAAGGTTATTACACAGGCCTGGAACTCGTAGCCTGGGACTGGTCATCAGTCCTGAGGGTACCTGGCCCCACATTCCTCTGACTGGACACCAGTGCAGCTCAAATACATTAGGCCATTCCTGTGCATGCTCACACATGCATCCACTGAGTTTCTTGGTAACATAATTTAGGAAATTTATGCATATCACAAGTGGAAACGACTGTGTGTGCGCATGCACACTCCCGAGGGAAGGGGAGCAGGTCGGGATTAATGACTGCAAGGTCGATCCTGGTGGAACGTGTCCACATCGCACCAGAATCAGTCAGTGGTCACAGCAGAAGTGATGGCATGTCACTGCTGAGATTAGATGCTAAAAGATTGCAACGTCTGTTTTGGGTTCTCTCTCTCTCTCTCTCTCTCTCTGTCAGGTCACCCTCTCTGGAGATAGCCACGTTGTGAGCAGCTGTATGGAAAGACCCTCTAGGCGAGGAACTAAGGGCTCTGCCCACAGTCATGGGGATGAGCCTTCTTGGAAAGGGAGCCTTTCCTCCCAGCTAAGCCAAGTCAGTAGAGACTGCAGTCCCCGTGGCAGCCTGACTGAAACCTCCTGGGAGACCCTGAGCCAGAAGCACCCAGCTAAACCGCTGATGGATTCCTGACCCAGAAACTAAGTGGGAAAATAAATGTTTGTTGTCTTCAGTCACGGCGTTCTGGAGTAATTTGTTGCTTAGCAATGGAGAACTTAGACAAATTTCGACCAATCCGGGAAGAAATAAATAGCTAGCCTTCTACCCATCAGCAAATTCCCAGTGGGACTGAAGCCGCGTTGCCACAGTGAACACCAGCAGTGTAGTAACGGACCTCCTTTTGGCTTTCCTTTTGCCCCTGTCTCTTCTTTACTTCCCAGGTCACTCCCCCAATAAGCAATCAGTACTCACATCCTAGTTTCAGGCTCTGCTTTGGGGGGAACCCCAGACAGTGAGTAAAGCATGTCCAAAAGTTTAGCATCTAGAATGTGAAGACTCCCCACGGTTGGCCAAGAAAGTCGTGAGGCCAATGACCCGAAAGCCCAAAGCGCCAGATTCATGCTCTCTCCTGTGTAAGACGGAACCGCCCCTTCGCCAGCCTGCAGGGGATGGGGGCGGTGTTGCCCACATCTTCAGGAACAAGGGGGGATGAGCTTGAGTGAGGGACGTGAGTCTTTTCCGTCAGCTTGCTCTCGTGCCTTGAGAAGCTAGAGCTTTCTTTCCTCACATGTACTGGACCTCGTTCAATGCCTCACTGGGATCATTTGTGGACTCCGTGAACGGGACCATCCGTGGTGCAGGGGTAACCAGGGTGTTGGCTAAGCTCCCTTCTCCTTGGCTCTGGAGTGGCCGAGCTCGATCCCCACTGTGACTTGCTCCTGGGGAGAGCGATTTTAGTTTGTGAATCACATCAACGCGAGGCCGTTGCTCTTGGGGCTGGGGCTGATTGTGAGCGTGCAGATCTGCTCAGCTGCCATGTTGCTCAGAGATGGGGGGGGAGGGGCAGCTTTCTCACATTGGAAAGTTGTCACAGCATCATTTCCTAATTATCACATTTGGGGGAACAGATGGGGTAGCATGTGGAGAGATGATGGGCTTCTTAAAAAAAAGTGGGGCGGGGGGGGGGGTGTTTTCTAAAGAAAGTTACTGCCAAGCATCCCCATGTTGCTGTCCTGAGCATTTGGGATTTACAAGGCATTTAGAATCGTGGCTACCAGGTGGGCTGCTGGTTCAAAACCACCAGCAGCTTCGTGGGAGAAGGGCTGGGCTTTCTATTCCTGTAAACAATTTCCATCTTGGAAACCCACAGGGGGTTGCTAGAAGTCAGCAGGGACTCAACGGCAAGGAGTTTGTTGGTTTGTGAGCAGATGAGGAAACAGAATTGGGCACGGGGAGGTAGAGTGGGCATCTTTGGGCCATCAGTTGGGTGTCAGATGTTTTACATCATGAGTACATTTCATATGAACAGCAATCCCATAAGGTAGATATGATGGGCTATGTTTCTAACACAGAAAAGTGAAGCTCAGCTCTGGACAAGTAAAGCTGGGTGCGTGAGAGCAAGACGGACACAACCAACCGTGCTACATAGAGACCTTCCCTCCACAGAAACCAACACACAAGTGGCAGAACACAGGTGTACACAGAAGAGAGTTCCTGGTTACTAGGAGCTGGGAGGAGGGAGGAATGCACCTTACTACTTAAGGGATGCTGAGTTTTTGTTTGTTGTTGTTGAGTGCGCTCTAGGCAATTTTCAGTTGACAGTGACAGGGTGGAGCTGCCCCTGGGGTTTTCTTGGCTGTATTCGATAGAAATGGAGCTCCAGGCCATTCTCCTGGAACTTCAGCAGGGGGTTGGTACCTCCAGCCTTTCATTAGCAGATGAACTCCAGGAGCTCACTCCATCAGGCTTCTAGGCTTTCTCTTGAGTGGCTTGATCCTCCTGCCACACATATACTGACTGTTGGCTCACAAAGACATCATCCATTCTAGTTGGAGCCCAGTTTGATGGGCTAAGTTCCTGCTAAGCACAAATAAACACACGCGTTCTGGAAAAAGGATTTGCTCCTAATCATCTATACTCGCTGGCAGATGCTTATTCTTTCCTTTAGCCAGCCACACGGAATATGTACTGCCAACAGAAGCTGCCACAGCAGCATCAGTTCTGTGTAGCATGTCATAGTTACGGAGGGTTAGATAGACACACTTCCTATCCTTGGATCTTAGCACTGTGAGGGAACTATTACTGTCTCCATTTTACAGGCGAGGAGAGTGTAGCGGGCCCACGTCTTCGTCCTTGTGATCTAGAGTTGACTGGAGAACATGCCCTCTTTGACGGGGCTCGTGTTGTCTCACCCTCCCCTTGTGGCTCCCGCTTTCCTCTCTACGTGGTCTGCTTTCTTTCCTGCTTTGTCTTTTCATGGTCAAACCAAGCCCTTATCCATGAGGTTCTGGGATGGGAAACTCTATCATCTCAGCTTTTCTCTGGCTTCTCTCTGAGGGTCCTTAGTGTGGCCTGAGAGAACTTTGCCCCCAAGGCAGAAGACCTGGGCTGGTGTCCTAATTATGCCTGTCACCAATTGGGATCATGGCTGAACCACCAAGCTACACTGAATATCCATGGAAGTGGGTCACCAAACTGATGCTGTGTGGAAAATGCTCACTAGCCTCTGCCAAGCGATTTGGAGGACAGCTGCCCCCAACTCACCAAGAGAGGTCCAGATCTGTTCCTATTCCAAAGAACAATGCCTCCACAGAACATGCAAATGATTGAACAGTACAGTTAACAGCACATGGAAGTTAAATTTTGCTGAAGATAATTCAAAACCATGGGCAGCAGCCCATTGACCGGGAGCTGCCAGAAATGCACGCCAGATTCAGAAGAGGGCAGGTCACAGACATCCCTGCTGGCATCTGATGGAGCCTGGCTGAAAGCAGAGAATACTGGCAAGACGCTTGCTTGTGTTTTATGGATTAGACAAAGGCATCCAACTGTGTGAATCATACCAAACAACGGGTAACATGGTAAAGAATGGGAATTCCAAAACACGTTAACAGTTTTGGCTCATGCGGAACCTGTACACAGACCACAGGCAGCTGCCCAGAGGGGACAAGGGGGCGCTGCTGCATGGTTCAAACTCAATAAAAGTCCTTTTCAGACTCACGAAACACATGAAATGAAGTCAAATGCAGGAAGCTCACAGGCCAGTGGTTGGAAGTCTTGTGGATCCAGTGGCATTATAAGCATCTCAGGCCTGGCAGTGATCTCCAAGTGGTTCCTGCAGCTCCCAGGGCTCTAGCATAGTTCCATGTCAGCTACAATGTCGCCCAGAGAGAGAGAGAGAGAGTGTGTGTGTGTGTGTCTCCCACCTCTAAGGAGAAATACAGGAGAAATACAGGAGTCCCCAGAATCCTCGTGAGAAGGCCATGCAACGGCAGAGGCCTCACTGGCTATGACCTGATTGACAGGCTAGACTCCACCACTTCACTCTTAATCCTCTCAAATTAACAAACGATTATATAACCACCAGAGATGTCACTTTGAGAAGTGAAGGGACTCGGACCTACACTGTGGCATTGGTTAATCACCTACATGTGCTTGAAAGGACTGTGGTGATGTAGTAGGTTACTCATTGGCCTGCTACCCTCAAGGTTATCAGTTTGAAACTACCGGGTGCTCCTCGGGAGAAAGACAAGGCTTTCTACTCTCATAGTTAGTCTCAGACACTGATATGGACAACTCTACTTTACCCTATAAGGTTACTAAGTGTTGATAGCAGTCAGTTAGATTTTATATGCATCTGAAAGGCAGGCAATTGAAGAAGACTAGGGAAGAATTGATCCGTGTGAATAATGGAATTGGTGAAGAATATTGAAAATATCATGGACTGCCAGAAGGAACAAATATACCTTGGAAGAAATGTAGCCAGAACACTCCTTAGAACTGAGGATGACCAGACTTCTTCTCATGTACGTTGGATGTGCTATCAGGAGAGACCAGTCCCTGGACAAAGACATCAGGTTTAATGAAGGAGGGGGGTCATCAAAAGAGAGGAAGATTGTTCAAGAAGGTAGATTAACACAGCAGCTACCACAACGGATTCACACATAATGACAATTGTGAGAAGGATCTAGGACCAGGCAGTGTTTCATTCTGTTGGATATAGTGTCACTGGATTGGAACTGACTTGATGGTATCTAACAATTGCCCTTGAGTCAAGTCCAACTCAGAACAACCTTACGGGCCAAGGTGGAACTTTTCCTGTGTCTTTCCAAGCCCGGGACTCCTTATGGAAGGAGGTAGCCTTGTCTTTCTCCCGAGAAGCAGATGGTGGATTCAAACTGCTGATCTCTGGTTAACAGCCCAACTTGTAATAACCACACCACCAGGGCTTCCGACACCAGTGCCGCTATCACCGAAATACCACAAGCAGACACGCATTTTCTTACCGTTCAGGAGGCTATACATCTGAATTCTGAGCACTGACTACAAGGGAAGGCTTTGTCTTTCTCTTGACACTGGAGAAAAATCCTTATCTCCTCAGCTCCTGCTTCCTGGTTTCCTGGAGATCATCGTATAGCTTGGCATCTAGCTTACTATCTATCTATTTCAGCTTGTTTAATCTCTCCTTACATCTCAAAAAAGATAGCTTCAAAGTAACTCTTGAGTGTCTGTCTCATTAACCTAACGGTGACAGTCCATTCCCAAATGGGATAACCACGGGCACAGAGTTGAAGATTCACTACCCACCTGTTAGGGGAGCCAGGACGATGAGACCAGCAGTGCTGTATCTTGATTGTGGCGGTGGTTACAAGACTGTAGGTATTTGTCAAAATTCATAGAATTGTATACTACAGTGAACACATTTTAATGCAGAATGCAAAGTATCATCCAATTCTACAACCGAAAACTCAAACACGGTTGAGTTTGGGGCAGATGTAAAGAATTGATATTCACCGAGTCATTGTATAATGAAAGGATTGTCAACTTCTTGAAACCTCCCCTCCCCTACGCCCCTCTCCAACCCAAGACTAAGGTACTGTCCAGCTTCCTTCCCCAGTCCGGCATCCACAGGGACCTGGTTCTCAGGAGTCTCAGGTTGGGAATTGAATTGTCTGGACTGCCACTTCACCATGCATCCATCCAACACCCAGAATATGCGTGCTCAGGGAACGCACTTTTCCACCCGCCATGCAGCTAAAGGAATGAGGCGGACGGTTGAGGTGAGAGGGTCGAGAAACAAAACAATGAGAGACAGAGCTCATAGCTGACCTAGCCCTGAGTCCTCTGCACGCCGGGGGTTTTCACCAGTGTAGAGTTCAAGTAAGAGGAACCAGAAAGGAGGCAGAAACCATCCGCTGACTTCAAACCCTGCGCCTAGAGAGTCGGGAATTTGCAAGTGACTTTATTTAGAATTTCTGTGGATAGGCTTTGGTTAGTCTTCTAGGCTGAGACAGTCATGCCACCAGCTCTTTCGCTGAACTTTGGAAACATCTTTTGCCTCCTAGGCCTCAGTTTCCCCGGGTAGAAAACAAGAGACTTGAAATGGGTGGTTGGTAACCTGTTCTCTTCCCGTTCCACCAGGCTGAAATCCTATGCCAGGCTTAGAGTTTGCACATACCATCTACTCCATCATTCCCAGATTTGGGGGGGGGGGTGAGGTCTGAGAACACGGCATGCCCTTTTGAAATCCAATGGAACAAGTATGATCTGAATCTGGTACTGAAGAAGGTGACAGGCCCCATCGGATGGTATTTTCTCTAGTCTCAGACCCCTTCCCGAGAGACAACGCCTTGTTGTTGTTGTTGTTGTTGTTGTTAGGTGCCATCGAGTTCATTCTGACCCAGAGCGACCTTTTTCACAACAGAACAAAACACAATCTCGTTGAATCATCTTCACGACTGTTCCTGTGCTTGAGCCCAATGCTGTAGCCCTGGTGTCCATCCATCTCGTTGAAGGCTGTCGTCTTTGTTCACCGCCCCTGTCTCGACTTTAACGAGCAGGATGTCCTTCTCTATGGGCTGGTCTCTCCTGACAACAGGTCCAAAGTGTGTGAGACAAAGTCTTGTCATCCTAACCTCTCAGGAGCACTCTGGTCAGTTTGACAGTTGGACAGTTCTGTACTCTCTCGGCTGCCTATAAGGGACCGCCTCAGCTGAGAGTCGGCTAGGCGATGGTATCCTGAGGTGGAGAAATACTACTTGTAACGAAGAATTGCACTGCTGTCGAGTCCTTAACGCAGAGCAGGGGCGAGGATGGGATCTGTCACTGAATCAGGGTCCGTTCTAAGCCGGAAACTCGTTTAGGTGTTATGTAAAGTCTTCCAGCCTTGTGAAATCAACCAGTTCTAACGGGCTGGTGGATAAACTCTCCCCACCTTAACCCAAATCTCTATGATCAGAGGCTCTGTCTTCCACTTACCCTTGCCGTGCATCACACATTTTCCCCTAGGACGTACTATCACTCCTTAGCAATGTGAGGTGGTCTAGCTTCTACCAGCAGCTACCTCTTGAACCACTCTCTCAAGTCTCCATCTTCTTCTGGTCTGCTCTTGTCGCACTTTCTCCAGCCCTGGGCACACAATGCAAACAGCACAGCATCTGCCAACTGACATCTATGACCTGTTTATTGTTGGTAAGTGCCATCAATTCTGATTCCTCCTGACCCCGATCCACAGAGTAGAATTGCCCCCAGAAGGTGTGCTTGCTTGCCTGGAAAGGACACCGTGCTTAGTAAAGCAGAGTCAGGGAAAAGGAGAAGGTCTGACGCAGGGACTGCAACCATGGGGTCAAACTGAGCAATTGTGAGAATGGCCGAGGAGCAGGCAGTGCTTTCTTTGTTCGATTGCGCCTGGGGTCCCTGTGAGTCCCAGCCGGTTTGATGGCACCTAACAACACTGGCAATGACAACAGGGGTCCTTGCAGGAGCAGGTTGTCATGTCTTTTCCTCCTGCTGAGCTGCTGGTGGGTTCAAAACCCAACCTTTCCATTCGCAGCTGAATGCTTCATCACTGTGCCCCTTGGGCTCCTTTTACAAACGTGGACAGTTCAATAAGACCACTGACATCAATCATAGTGTGCGGCCCACCCCAATATCCTCTGCCAAACTTTTTATACCTGAGCCCCAAACCTGAGACCCACGACCATTGAGTTGAATCCAACGCATGGCCACCCTGTGGAGGGTTTCCAGGGCTGTTGATTTTGACAGGACCAGAATAAGCTCATTGGTGTCCCAAAAAACAGTTGGTGGATTTGAACCCCTGACCTTGAGATTATCGACCCAATGCTCACCCATCAGCACAGTTCCTTTGCTAGCTAAATAGCGAGTCTCTTTCTTGGCCCCTCCTACTCCAGGGCACCACTCTTCAATTCTAATCATTACACTTCTGCCTGTATCAGGACTTCATTTCTTTTCATTTCCAAGTAGTAGACTGTTGTATAAACACACCGCATTTTGTGTATGCGTTGATGTGCTGACGGGCATTTGGACTCTGTCTACCTGATGGCTGTTGTGAACAGTGCAGCAAAGAGTGTTGACACACAGGCTGCGGTTGACATCGCTGCTTTCAAGTGGTATAGACGGGAGGGTGGAGTTACTGGGTCATCTGGGAGCTTCCTATTTAATTTTTTGAGGGGTGCCCTGTCGCTTTTCAGAGTGGCTGAGCCATCCTGCATTGGCCCACCCGCAGTGGATGAGGGTTCGGATCTCTCTCCAGCCTCACACACAATAGCTAGTTTCTGTTGTTGTATAACCTTGGCGATCCTCCTCTGAACAAAGTAGTGTCTCGTGGTGATTTTGATTGGCATTCTCTTGGTGTCTAAGGATGTCGGGCAACTTTTCACCTGCTTGTTGGCCATTTGTGCATCCTCTCTGGTGGGATGTCTATTTAGGTTCGCTTCAAGCCCCTCCTCCCAGCTACCCAAAACAGAAATCTAGGCATTAGCCTCCCACATCCTCTGAGCAGCCACAAAATCCATTCTATTTCTTTCTTGTATCTCTAGAATCTCAACTCTTGTCTTTATCTCAGCTTCCACTGCCTTAGGCTGGGCCACTGACACTTCTCACCCAGATTAGGATGCAGACACTCTTAAACGGATATCAGGCTGATCTCTCTGCAAAGCTAATCTTGATTAATTGCCTCTCCTGCTAAAGCTTGGTCAATGGGTCCTCTGGGGAGTCTTTTGGTTTTGCTTTAAATACCCCCAGAGATTTCCATCTAGAGCTCTGGGGGTGGAGCCAGGGAGCTAGCTCTCTGCCTGGCTCCGGAGCCTGGCTAAGTTTAGGAGTCTGAGCTACATAGTCCTAGCTCACTCTCCAGGTGACTGTTCAGCGTTCCGGGGGCCAGTTGGCCTCATTCACAAACACACGCTTTCCTAAGGCATCTCTTCTCTGAGAACACCTGAAGCCCACGCCTTAGGAACTTGTACCTGCTGTTCCAATGGCCAGACACTCTCTTCCTCTTCTTCAAGGTGAGACTATGTCTCTCTCCCTAGGAGACTTCACAACCTCCAAGCTGAAGGGCCCGACACACTCAGACCCTCCATGGGAACGCTGAACACATGCGCGGGCTTGCTGCTTGCCCTGAGCTCCTTGCGGATAAGGGCAGTGGCTCCATCTCTCCCGTGTCCTTTGTTCCCTTGAGGACCTGGCAAAGATTCCGAAGGAAGCAAGTGCTCAGTAGGTATTTGCTAAAAAATACAGTTTCAACCAGCTTTCCGATTGTTGAGACCCCCGAGGCTTAGCACACCTACAGAAAGGTAGACAGATCCTAAGTGTACCGGCTGAGACAGTTCCACAAAGTAAACTCCTGACCTTAACCATGTCAAGAAACAAGACTGTACCAGCAACTCAACAAGACTCCCTTCCTCCCTCTCCAGCACTATCTCTCCACAAAGCTCTTACTTCTCAAGCTGTCGTTCAAGTTCAAACTCTTCACCCTTGTAGAGGGCATCATACAGCCTGGGCTCTTTGTGTCTTTCCTTGACCCTTGTGTTGTGAGGCCCATCAATGTTGTGGACGCCATAGCAATGGGTCCCTTCTCCTGTCAGCCTTGTGACATGCAAAAGCAGAATGGGAAACCCAATTCCTCACCTGGGGTGAACCTAGGACTCCTGTCCTTTCTGCTCCCCACTTGGCAAGAGATCATCCTGCGATTATTGTAGGGTGAGCACACCCCCTCTCTGGCCTCACCCCCCCACCCCCACCCCATCTGTGGAGCTGCACGGGGAGGGAGCCCTGTGATCTCCCCTGGCTCCAGCACAGTCTGCCCTCTGCCCAGCTCCCTCCCCACGGAGATGACTTCAGACCACTAGGAATGTCTGGCTGGAGGTTGATTCGATTAAGGGGGAAAAAGAGAAGCCTTGTGAAGCCACAGGGCAGGTGTGCCACGACACTGACCCCTCCGGGGCCAGTGATAATGGGGTGGTGGTGCCGGGGCTGAGGTGAGGGGGCCTCAGCAAACCTGATTATGAGCCTCTGGTCATGGCCTGGAAGCCTCTCTGAGAGACTGCCGGCCTTGTTCCTCCAGCAGATCCCTGGACAGGCAGGTTTAAATTGAATCAGGACTGGCTCCCTGGCACAGGACGAGCCATTCACTGGCTCTGCTGGCCCGCTGGAAAAACAGGCCCCCAGACCACATGATGGTGCGGGGAAGTTGGGGGAAGTGTGGTCGGGAAGTGCAGCAAGCAGCACCGGCTGGTCCAGGAGACCAGAGACCCAGGTTCCTGGGTGTAATGGATTGACTGTTTCTCTCCCTAAAAATGTTGAAGGTTTAACGCTGGCATCTGTGCGTGTGACCTTGTCTGGAAATAAACTCTGAGGGTGTTATCGGGTCATCCTGGGATGACTCATCCCAGTGGGGTCCAATAAATGAGGACAGCAGACAAGCCTGGGGCTGCGGAAGCTAAGAGAAACAGGGGAGGGTCTTGCTGAAGCATCTACAGGGAGCGCCTGGCCCTAGTAACACTGTTAGCTTCCAGAACTGCAGGACCACAGACCGTGGTTCGCAAGCTTCCTCATGCCGCGCCCCTTTCATACAGTTCCTCATGTTGTGGTGACTCCCAACCATAACGTTATTTCCGGTGCTACTTCACAACTGTGATGTTGCTAATGGTATGAATCGTCAAGTAACTATCTGATACGCAGGATGTATTAGGCGACCCCTGTGAAAGGGGTTGAGACCCACAGGTTGACAGCCGCTGACCATAGATCTCTGTTCTTGTAAACCACCTACTTGGTGGTATGTCATGACAGCGGCCCTAGGAAACTGACACGAGAGAGGTCTGAAGGCCACTGTGGGTTGGACTAGCAGAGAACACCACGCTGGGAGACAGGAGCCGGCAGTTCTAAAACCAGTTACTGAACAATGGGGTCTAACCGACAGCATCCCTAGAGGGAGTTCAGACAGCCTCATCTTTCGCACTTGGAGAGGCTGGGGCATCGAACTTCCAATCTTCCCCACACTTAACCTGTCAACAAGTCTCCTTCCGAGGACGCAGACTGCCACATTTTCCTCCTGTGGGACAGCTGGTAGATTCTAACCGCCAGCAGAAAGGTTAGCAGGCAAGTTCTGAAGTGTTGCACTGTCGGGCCCTTCCCTGGGTTCTCTTGCTCTTGTTAGGTGCCGGTGAATCTGCTCTGACTCATAGCGAGCCTGTGCATCACAGAACGAAACGCGGCCCCGTCTGGCAGCACCCTTACAAGCATGAGGCTTGAGCTGGGTGTTGTAGCCTCTGTGTCGATCCACCTTCTCAAGAGTCTTCCTTTTCTTGGATGTCCTTCTACTTTAGCAAGCGTGACGGGTTTCTCCAGGGACTGGTTTCTCTTGAAAACATGCCCAGAGTATATGAGTTCGAGTCTCGTTGTCCTGATTCTAAGGAGCACTCTGGCTTTCCTTCTTCCAAGACGTATTGGTTCGTTCTCCTGGCAGTCCATGGTATATTCAATATTCTTCACCAACAATATTCTTCAAATGCGTCGCTGCTTTTTCAGTCTACTTTTATTCATCATCCAGCTATCAGATGCTTTGAAGGCGGTTGAAAATGGCATGACGTGGGTCAGCGTCACCTTCATCCTCACACTTTGCTCTTTCACACTTCAAAGAATTCTTTTGTAGCTCATTTTCCCAATGCGATGCAATGTTTGATTTCTTGACTGCTGCTTCCATGAGCCTTGGTTGTGGATCAGGAGCCCAAGGAATGGTTCTGAGATTCCCATACTTTACAGTGTTATTGCTTGTTTGTTAGGATCCACACTCTCCAATGCCTTTACATAAGCGAGAAAATGCAAGTCAAAATCTTTTTAGTATCCCTGCTTTCTGCCAAGATCCATCTGGTATCAGGAATTCTCTCTGACTTCCCAGTCTTGGTTTGAATCTAGCCTAAATTTCTGGTAGCTCCCTGCCAAAGTACTGATGCAGCCACTTTTGAATTACCTCCAGCAGAACTTTACTTGTGCATCACATTGATGCTATTGGTAGATTTCTGCTGTCTGTTGGGTCACTTTTCTTTGGAATAAGCACAAATATGGATGTCTCCTAACCGCTTGGCAAGGTGGCTGTCTTCCTCATGGCTTGGCATCTGCAAGGGAATGCCCCAGTCCTGCATCTGTTTGTTACAACATCTCAGTTAGCATTCCATCAGTTCCTGGAACGTGCAGCCAGCAGTCAGCTGTCAGCTTCTTACACTGTGAATGTTCCTGAGATCTGAGTTAGATGCTATGCCACCAGGGTTTCAAGTATCAGCGAGGTGATCCATTCATGGTGGACACATTTCAGAGAAACTTCCGGATCAAGACGGATGACCCGCCCACCACCATCAAATCAATTCCAACCGACAGTTACCCTGTGTCCTTCATCATTGGCGCAGACAACTTTGTCTTTCTCCTGAGAGCAGCTGGGAGGTTTGAACCACCAATGTTGTCGTTAGCAGCCCAATGCTCTCCCAGCAGTGTCACCAGGGCTCCTAAATCGATCTGAAAAACAAAAACAACAGACAAACACTAAATCACCTCACTGCCTTTGAGTGTATTCAGACTCACCGCTATCCTAGAGGACAGGGGAGAACTGCCCCTGTGGGTTCCAGAGACAGCCACTCTTTACAGTAGTAGAAAGCCTCTTCTTTCCCCTGAGAAGCAGCTGGTGGTTTTGAACTGCTGATCTCACAGCTAGCAACCCAAACGCTCAGCCCACTATGCTACCAGGCCTCCTTGAAACATGAGGAGAAAGAATGAGCGGCCCACTTCTGAGGGATTGGTCACCGAAGCCCCTAGGGGAAGCAGCAAAGCATTGTCTGACACAGTGTCCAAAGATCAGCCGCTCCGTTGGGAAGGCGCTCAAAATGGAGCTGGGGAAGAGTTGTGGGTTCCAGCACCACCTGAACTGTGTCCTGTTGGGGGAACCTTGCTCAGTCTCCCCACTGTTAGGTCTGATGTGTGACATGGGAAGCATCATTCTCCCCCTGGCTGCCTCGCAGGTGAGCAGCATGGAATCAGTGGCCTCCACCGGTGTTAGGAACCCCGAGGTTAGGAACCCCGAGGCACGTTTCCTTCTTTGCCAGCTCTGCTGGGAGTTACCCTGACCTCGGGCTATCTGCACGGCTGGCCAAAGCTCTGTCAGACTCCTGGTTCTATGGCAGTGTGGTCAGAGACAGGGCTGGCGGGGCCAGACACCACTGCCTAAGGGTCAGTGAGCCCCCGGCCTAGGAGAGCAAGCGAGCTGTCAGAGCTGACGGGAGACTGGTGTGGCTTCTCACGCCACATAAAGCAGGCTTTTCTCTAAGGCTCGTTTTAGAGCCAAGCAACCTGTGGCCAAGAGGGCACGCAGCTCCTCAAGTTTGGCTGTGAATCCCACATCTTAAGGCCTGATCCGGCTCTGGCTGCTTGGCTCCCGGAGTGCACAGGGATGAAGCAGGCAGCAGCAACAGGACCACTGTGTGGCCGGGCGCTTGTGGGGGGTGTGGGTGGGGAGTCTTTGAGCCAAGGCATGGAAAGTCTCTCTTAATGATTCAGAAACAAATCCGTCAATTCAGGCAGGCAGGCTGCTGCAGAAAGTGCATTGAACTCACACCTTAAGACTCCAGTTCACCAACAGGTCAAGGTCATCTCCCTTTCCCTTACACCAGGTGAGGCTCCCTGCTCTATCCACCTCCAGGTCTCTGCCCTTCAGGCAGAGGTAAACAAGGGGCCCACCCATGAGCACCTCAGAAGCCTCACCTTGCTGGGCTCAACCTCCTGATCAGACCTGTCTCCTTGCTCCCGTTGCCATGGAAACACGCTGGGACCCATTGATCAGCCCTCACTTCCAGGCTTTCATTAGCCAGAACGTTGGAATAAGTCCTGATTCAAACATGACACTTTATAACGTAGAGAAAAACTCGTTTGGTGCAAAGCCCCATTATGTGGAACAGACATGCGGGTTGACGGCCAATTTAGTTAATAGAGCTTTGCCGCTGACGTTGAATCAAATCTCCAGCTTCCCGCGGTCTTCCCAAGGAGAGTCCTGTGCAGAGGAGAGGAAGGCTGCTTCTTGCAGGCACCAGGGCCCACCCACCGGACTCAGAGCTGAGTGTCCCCCAAACCTCTCAAGGGTCTCTGTCACTTCCGGGTGAAGCCGCAGGTCTCGTGTCTTCTTCTGAGATTCTGAGCCTTCTTGGGTACCGCCCCTCCCATCGTGTTGCCCTCCCGGCCCCTCTCCCTTCTCCGCACACACCATGCTCTGTTCTCCTTCAGGCCTCTCTGCGTTTGCGGAGCCTCGAGGGATGCTCATCTCTTGGTGAACTCGCCACTGATCTCGAAGGATGCAGTGTCTGTCACATATTCTGCGGTGCTTGCCTCCATCTTCCTTTGCAAGCATGACTTCCACGAACAAAATCGGTTGGAGTATAGACCAGCCTATAACAACCACGGGGTCTGTAGGTGCCATCATATATAAAGATGACAGTAAAGCCATAGGAAATAGGAGAGAAGATAACTTAAAGGAGTCAGACACATTTTATAGTAGCATGCTCACCTCAGGGACGGCCATGATCTCAGCAGCCAGGCCCACACAGAGAGAGAGGGAGGAGGAGACCAGAGTATATTTCTAACCAAGGCTTATATATCCTTAAGGGGCAGGCAACCCCCCCCCCCCCCGATTACAGGCAACCACATACGTACCAGGAAAGGGTTGTCCCATAGATAATGTAAGAAATGGGTGGGGAGTGACGATCTTGGTGTGTACACGCAATAGGAAAGGGAGGGACTAGGGGTACACATATGACAAGATATACGGATCTTAGATTCAAGGTGGCAGCCTACTCTGGTCATCCTGGAGCCGGTTTGACTTATTCTGACTTCTCCTGCAGGGAAGCAATCCACTATCCTTATCAGCCGGAGTGAGCCCCACCTATGGTGGGGCAGGCAATCGGATCTGATTGCTCTGGATGGCTGATGTCCTCCAGGAGAAAATTTCTAAACAACTGACCTCCCCATGCTCTAGCAAGCAGGTGACAACCTGGGGAAAAAATCTTTCCATATCCCACAAAAATAGTTTTCTAGAAGTTCAAAATCAGAAGGTCAGTTCCAGGGGAAGTTTTTGCTCTGTCAGCTCGAAGGGAAACCTTTTTTTCTTATTAAATACTTTTATTGGGGTTCTTACATTTCGTATCACAATCCATACATTCCTTCAGTGTGTCAAGCACATTTGCACATATGCTGCCATCATCATATTGAAAGCATTCTCTTCCCACTTGAGTCCCTGATATCAGCTCCCCATTTCTTCCCCCTCCTTTCCCCGCCCCCCTCCCTCATGAATCCTTGATAAGTTATGGACTATTATTTTCATATCTTACATCGTCATCTGTTGCCCCCACCCCCTTTTCCGTTGTTTGTCCCCCTGGGATGGGGTTATAGATTGATCCTTGTGATCAATTCTCCTTTTCTCCCCCCCACCCTCCCCTAATCCTCCTGGTATCTCTCTTCTCCTTGTTGGCTCTTAGGGGTTTATCTGTTCTGGATTCCCTGTGTTGTGGGCTCTTATCTGTAGCAGTGTGCATGCTCTGGTCTAATCCGATTTGCAAGATAGAACTGAGGTCACGATAGTGGGGGGAAGAAAGCACCAAAGAACTAGAGGAAAGTTGTGTGTTTCATCAGTGCTACACTGCACCCTGACTGGCTCATCTTTTCCCTATAGGATGTCCAATTGTCTACAGATGGGCATTGGTTCTCCACTCCATCCCCATCCCCCCCCCCATTCACATTGAGTACGATTTCTTATTCCTGGCCCTTTGGAGACTTCCATGTATATCAGTGTCAACTTCCCCCTGGGTCTAGGAGTTTCTCAGCATAGGGACCTCGGGTTCAATGGACAAACTCTTCTCCTGACTCTTCTTTCCTGGAGGTAATGAGATCCTTTCCTCTCGACTTGTACACAGCAGAGGACAATCACACGGGTAGGAGATCATGGTCTGGACAAGTGATGAGATAATTGCTACTTGGTTCCAGCTCATACACACCCAGGCTAATCTCAAACAAAACACGTTTGAGCACGTTTTTGTGATCAGTGGACAGCGGCAGACAAGTTCTCTCAGCAATATACTTGTCTGAATCTTATGACAGTACCTAAATTGAAGAAAAGTGTAGGGGTGGGGACAAACAAAAACAGTGACCTCTGAGAGGATCTGTTGGCCCAGTTAATTCAGGGCAGGGAGGTCAGCTCAGGAAGGTATGGTGACTGCTTTCTGGGATTCCAGAGGGATCATTTTGATAGATTTTCTCAATGGACACAAAACAACCATGGGGCTTATTAGGGAGAAGTTTTAAGAAAATTTAAAACTGCCCTGGTGAGACAAAGGCCGGAAACTTGCACTGAGAGGGTTTTGGTTTTCCTTGACCCCCATCAAGACAATGCTCCAATCATTCTTCCAGGGCAGGCAGGCCGTCTTATGAGAAATGCCATTAGGAAACTGTAACCCATCCACCCTACAGCCCCGATCTTGGCCTTTTAGATGCTGTTGTTACCCAAACTCAACATCGTGCAGGAAGGACACGATTTGGGCTGCTTGGAGATCCTCAAAGCACTACTCTCATGTATATAAAATAGTGCGGAATGGGTTAAATAAAAGAGTGTGAAATGAGGGCAGCAGCAACAACTGAAAAAGAGGCGTGATTCAGAGCCTCACTATTTATTAGCAGCGCTGCACTCTCTCGGTGCCTGTAATTTCTCACCTGGGAAGAACAGGTAAGGGAGCCCTAGTGGTACACGCTCATGGGAAGACCCTCCACAGTGTTAGCCAGGGGGCCGTCTGAGGACCACTGGAGTCCTCCTGGAAGCAACCACAGTGATTTGGAGGAGAGGGTGCAGCATTCCTGGGAGGGACACCCCTGCACAAACCAGCCCCCTCCCTCCCCCTCCCCAGCGGGAGTGCTCTCAGGGTCAGTGAGGGAGGCCGAGACTCATTGCCTCCAACCAGTGTTTTGGCCAAGTCGCATGTGTCAGGCCCAGCACCTGGGACTGGGTTCTTCAGGAGACATTGTTCCTGGATGCCACCGGGACAGTGCTGCCCGTGACCACAGCTCCGGTCTTCTCATGCTGTGCTCACAGGAGCCAAACCATGTTGTTGTGAAAACCCACTTGGAGGTTGTTAAGGATTGAATTGTATTCCCCCCACCCCTCCCCAAATATGTGTTATAAATCGTAACCTCTAGGAGTTATCATCCCATTATCACCCCGGAGTGAGTTGTCTTCGTTGTGATACTGTGTTAGTGTTTAGTAAGCCAGTCACCACTGAGCTATAAAAATGATTCGGCAAGCTTCTCTCTGCATGGGCGTGAGGCAGAGGCGGGGGACAGAGAGATGCCAAGTCCCGTGAAGACTGCCCAGGGGCAAGAGACAAGGACCTTCCTCTAGAACTATACAGCCAGAATGCTCCTCAAAGGCAAGGTGGCAAGACTTTTCATCTCATGCACTTTGGACATCTTGTCAGGAGAGACCAGTCCATGGAGAAGGGCATCTTGCTGGTCACGTAGTCAGGCAGAGAAAGAGAGGATCCGACTCAACAGCACATGGGGCTGAGAGAGAAGAACTTTTTCCACGAGAGTGACCCTGAATTCAGAAGTTCAGCCTTCTGCACGGTGAGGAAATTGACTTCTGTGTACTAAGCCAGCCCCTGAGGAAGGTATTTCTGTTAAAGCGGTGCTGGAGAACTAAACCGACTTGCCCAGCTAATTAACGTGATTGCTGTCAATAGGTTATATGCCTATAAACACTGAATTGACAAAATCTGTATGATCTGTCCATTTGCAACCATGACAACAACAACAAAGTAGACGCTGATGTACAGCCAACCACCTATGGGGCACCGTTCAGACATCTATGGGGCACCGTTCAGACATCTATGGGGCACCGGTCCTTGGTTTGTAGATTTAGGATCAGGGATTCAGGAGACACCAGTTAACTGGCCGAATGACAGGTCCAGGGCTTCTATTCCATGCCCTAGTTTCTTGGTGGGTGCTCGAGGTACTAAAGGCTTGTGAGTAGCTCTCTGAGACCCAGTTGGACTCTCTTTACCACGAGACCAGAATTACTACATGATCTACCAGTCCTGAATAGTGATAAAAATGTTTATAGAATAATCCTGATCAAATGGGGGGAGAATCAAAAAATTCCTATGAAATCCAGCCATTTTGAGCCAGAGGTTTGGGGGGAAAGGCTAAATAACTGAGATAACTTTTAAAACGGAAACCAAAAAGATTCACTAAAGTCATCGTAGACCTGAACGATAACGTAACTAGCAATGAATTCCTCTTGATCCTTCTATGCTATCAAGTTGACAACAACTCGAAAGGTTAGATACAAACATTATTGTTATTGTGGTGGTGGTGATTAGGTGCTGAGTCAGTCCCCACTCATAAGGACCTGTGTACAACAGGACAGACTGCCTGGCCTTGCACCATCCTCGTGAATGTATTCTGTTTGGACCCCTTGTTGTAGCCACTGTGTCACTCCATCTTATCAAGCCTCTTCCTCTTTTTCACCGCTCTCTGCTTTGCCACGTGCAATGTCTTTTTTCAGGGACGGTCTCTCCTGATAACATGTCCAAAAGACAGGAGACGTAGTCTCGCCATCCTCGCCTCTAAGTAGCCTTCTAGCTGTACTTCTCCCAAGGCAGATTTGTTGGTTGGATATTTTGGCAGTCCACAGTATTTTAATATTCTTCACCAGCACCGTCGTTCAAAGGTATCGATTCCTCACTGAAGATAGAAAGCTGAAGGTGCAGTGAATTTATGCTAATGGTGGAGAAACAACCCAGGCAGGAGAGAGAGAATGGCTGGGGACTGAACGAAGGTAACCACGTTCCTGATTGCTGAGCGTACGCATTTGAATGAGTGTGCTCTCACTGTGTATATTTTCAGCAACAACAAAATAAATTATAAACAAACAATAGGTTAGCTTAAGCTAGTAAAGGATATTGACTCTGAGCACTGTACTCTTATTTATTTATTTTATAGATCATTTTATTGGGGGCTCTTACAGCTTTTATAACAATCCGTACATCAATTATATCAAGCACATTTGTATACATGTTGCCATCATCATTTTCAGAACATTTTTTTTCTACTTGAGCCCTTGGTATCAGCTCCTCTTTTTTTATCTCCCTCCCCCACTCTCTCACCTTGTGAACCCTTGATAAATTATAAGTTATTATTATTTTCATATCTTACCCATCTGCTGTCTCCACCCACATTTCTGTTGTTTGTCTCCCTTGGGTGGAGGGGGTGGATTATATGGTGATCTTTGTGATCAGTATCCCCTTTCTACCCCTTCTCCACCCACCTTTCCTCTACCTTCGTGGTATCACTATTCCTATTGTTCCTGAGGGATTTATCTGTCCTGGATTCTCTGTGTTAAGAGCTCTGAGCTGTACCAGTGTACAAGCTCTGGTCTCGCCAGATTTGTAAGGTAGAACTGGGGTCATGATAGTAGATGGGGGGAGGAAGCATTAAAGAACTAGAGGAAAATTTTGTGTTCATTAGTGTTATACTGCATCCAGACTGGTTCATCCCTTCCTTGTAACCCTTCTGTGAGGGGATGTCCAACTGTCTACAGATGGGCTTTTGGTCTCCACTCCAACCCCGATTGTTTGCATCAAAATGGTTGTTTGCTTTGGGTTTTCTGATACCTGATACCTAATCCTGTTGATACCTCATGATCACACAGGCTGGTGTGCTTCTTCCATGTGGGGTCTGTTGCTTCCCTGCTAGATGGCCACTGGTTTCACTTCAAGCCTTTAAGATCCCAGATGCTATATCTTCTAATAGCTGAGCACCATCAGCTTTCTTCACCACATTTGCTTGTGCACTCATTTTGTCTTCAGAGATCATGTTGGGAAGGTGAGCATCACAGAATAGCATTGTAATCTTTCACCATCTTTATAGGATCTGATTGACAAGAGGAGCTTAGCAGACCAGACAGGAAGAATAGGATTTATGCTAATGGGGGCAGGAATAATTTGGGAAAAGGGGATAAAGATAATTGCACAACTTGAAGAATGTCACTATTGTCACCGAGTTCAAAATGCAGAAATTGCTGGATTGGTGTCTGTTTGTGCTGGGGAGATTGGAGACCCAGTGGCATGTTAGTTACCAGCTCAGATGCTAAAGAGAAGGCTGGCACTATGAATCCATCAACCACTCCATGGGAGAAAGACAGGGCAGTCTGCTTCTGTAGAGATTACAGCCTTGGTCATGGGGTCATGATGAGTAGGGAAGGACTCACCAATACTGGGTTTCACTGTGTCTATCCTCAACAATGGCAACAAAAATAAAACAATTCTGTTCTTTAAAGTTCTTATTCAGTTATTGCCCTGGGCTCTTCTATCCATTTTTAGTTCTAACTGTTGTTACCTTTCTGGCCTCTGTTTTTCCTCTCATAAAATGGTAGTGAAAAGAAAAGATGGACACTCGACAGAATAGTTGTCTTAAATGCCAGGGTGTATTGGCACTCCCGTCACCAGTCTGTGACACGGCAGGCCTATGGCCCACACTTTGACACCCATGCACTGGAGATGGCCGGAGTCTCTGAAGAAGACACTCTGGGTGGTGTGTCCTAAGTCCCCTCTTTGGTCTGGAGCCATCCCTGCCCTTGTAGCCAAAAGGGTTCAGGCTGATAGCTCATCACTGACTTGCCACCCCTGGCCAGTGGCCCAGGTCATAACCATGTCCCAATAACTAGTCAGTGGAGGCATGGTGATCCAGGACCCCCACACTTCCGTCCCAGGTCTAAACAACTCAGCTTAGCCATCTCCGCTTCAGACCTCCCCCAGGGATGGACTGAGGACCTCGCTGTCATTGTATTGCTGCACATTTTTCTTCCACTGCCCCACCCTGGGGACATTGTGTTGGCACCAAAATCACTCCCCAGGGAATGTGCTGCATGTCAGTTTCCAGGCAGTGCCTTTCTGGCTCGCACACAATGTGGTCAGGGCTTAGTTGGTGCCTCCTACAGAGAGGGCCTGTGTCTGGCACTGGGGATGCAGCGATGCTCAGTCCAGGGAGGTACAGGCGGCCAGGTGATAGCCGGCTGCAGGATGGCGAAGCCAGGGTTCTGTGAGAAACGTGTGCAAGCACTATGGGAACACACAGGATAGGAGCCCTAAGCTCCTGGTGGTGTGAACAACCAGCAGAGAGCGGAGTCCAGGTTGTCTGGCTTTGAAAGGTAACCAAGATTCTGCAAGAAGGATCCCTGCTGGTGATGTAGGCTAACCACAAGGTCAATAGTTCAAACCCACCAGTCAGCCTGGGTCAAACCCACCAGCTGAAGGATGTTATCTGCTCCCATAAAGATTCACAGCCTCGGAAACCTTATAGAAGATCATTAGGAGTTGGGATGGCAGAGGGGTTTAACAATAAGGGAAGGGTGTAGGGGAGTGGCCAAGGCAGACTTGTACTTTGTCCTAGAGAAGTTATGGGACAACCAGAGGCCCGGGAAGGAAGAAGAGAGACACGGAGGATGGAGACACATACCTTGTCTGCAAGAGACGGTTGGCATGTTTCCGCCCAGCTAAGCAAGTGGGAGAGAACACAGAGCGGCGGCAGCCCGCCCACTCGAGCAGGTAGGAGAGCATGCCTCTTCAGTGCAGCCTGGACAATAATTATCCAGTAATTATGCTGCCACGAAACCCAGCGCATCCGGAGGTAGTACCGTGAAACTGCACGTCTGCAGCCCTGGGCACCGTCACCCAGGAGCCAGTGGCAGGCTGGGGGAGAGAGCAGCCCAGTCCATGGAGCAGCCCCTCTCTCCTTGACCCCTGCTGTGCGCAGAGGCTGGGCATCCGCTCTGGCCCTTGGGAGACCCCAGGAGGGATCTGCCTTCCAAAGCTGACTGAGAGCTGTTCACGGGGTGAGGGCCATATACTAGGCAACCAACAGGAAACCCAACAGAACAAGCCACTGCTGTCAGGCCAATTCCTACCCACAGCGTCCCTAGGGAACAGATGGGATTAGCCCATAGGGGTTCCAGGGCTGCCCTGGTGATGTTGTGAGTGAAGAGACGGCAGGGAGATACTAGCTCTGACAAGAGGGGGTGGAGAGATCAGCAGGAGGCAGTGAAGAAGGCACCGCTATTCTGAACAACAAGCGCCTGTGTATAGTTTCAAGTACACACGGAGGGGCGCTCCACAGAGTATCGGAGGTAGTTAGTTTATGGTGCCAACCTGGCCGATAAACACATGTGGGATGAATTGAAGGGCGGAGAGATAAATGGCTTGGCGAGCTCGCCTTTCTTGTCTCTCACTCTTTGATCATCGGACCAGTGTGTGGCTGCCTTGCTTGTTCTGTGCCTCAATTTGCAAGCTACACTACCTGGGGGACACCGAACCCGTGGACTGTGTCACTGTAATTTGCCACACTACTGGAATATACATCTCGAGCTGGAGACTGTTGGACCCTGTCATCTGGCTGACTGTTGGTGACCTACCTGCCTTGCTGTTCGCTGCCTGTGGCCAGATGGCCTGAATTGCTCTACAGAGAACTAGCCGGCAGCCCTCAAGACTTGAAGGACTGCCAGTGTCTCACACTGTCTCACAGGAGTGAGTTGCACTGAGCCATTTGTACTGCTTTATAATTTAATTGTGTATTTTTGTTATATATGTACCTGTATAAATATATATATAAAATTATTAGCTTTCTGGTTTTAGTTCTCTAGAAAACCCTGTCTAACACAATATCCTAGCATATGGTGGCAGCAAAGCCAAGAGCCAGCACCTGTGGCTCAGCAGGATGGCTCCTCTGAGCCGGCGCTTCCGAGCTGACTGATGAAGGCAGAGGATGAGTGCACACAGGTGAGCGAACGAGAAGGTTCCGGGGTCTTCTCCGCATGCAGTGAGCCCAGGGCTCTTGAGAAAATTCAGGGTCCAGGCACTCATCTGAGGTGAGGGGTCTTGAGATTTTCAGGAGCCGCAATAGGGTTTGAAGGAAGTGATAAGGGGTGATGACATCCAGGGGTCCCTATAGAAAAAGAGTGTTTGGAAACTGATTGTGGCAGTAAATGGACAATTCTGCTGGACGGGATTGAACTATGGAATGATTTGACGTATGTGTTAATACCAATTAGTTTTTTTGAAAATATATTGTCATAAGGATCAGTTAGGTATCTCTACCGAAAATAACTTACAAATCTTGAAGCCCAACAGAGGAGCTGAGATTAAGATATAAAACAGCGGTTTGCAACCTTTTGGGGATTGAATGACCCTTTCACGTGGGTCTTAGGAACCAAGACACCGCTCCTCTATTGGTCTCCAGGCGGGTCTGCCCACATGCAGACACATCCACATACCAGTGCCCGGCGTGAAGACTGTTCCCCATGCTACACCACGCTTCAAGGCAAAATTTCACTTATTTGTAATTAGAAATCAGTATTTCACAATATATAATTACTTATTATTTTGTGATGAATCACTATGCTTTAATTATGTTCACGTTGTAACAATGAAAATACATCCTGCCTATCAGATATTTACATAACAATTCATAACAGTAGCAAAATGACAGTGATGAAATAGCAACAAAAATAATTTTATGGTGTAGGGGTCACCACCACATGAGGAACTGTATGAAAGGGTCGCGGCCTTAGGAAGGCTGAGAACCGCTGATGTAAAAGAACAAGAAATGGTGTCGGATTCACCGGATGCCAAGCTCATGCTAGAGCCACACACCCCATTTGAGTCCGTTGGTCTTTCAGGCAGGCAGGCGGGTGGTCAGCTGCTGAGGGGCTGAGGGGCCGATGACGTGTGTGAGGGCCTCCAGGGTCCCCCGGGTCCTGCCCCACAAGGGCGGCTTCTTGAGAAGCAGAGAGGACAGCTCTGCAGAAGATGCCCGTGTGGGTTCTGAGAGTCTGGTGGACTTTACCGAGTGAGGGTGTGAACAGTGTCCCATCCCAGAAGTACTTTCCCCGCTGTGTTTTCACGATTTCCTGTTCGCAACAAAAAGAAAACAAAACCGCCCCCCCTTTCCCCCAAGGAGGCATTTCTTGTGCTGTCAGAAGCTTTCAAACAGGAGTGGATACTTTCTCTGGAAAAAAAAAAAAAAAAGGACAAGAGACACGTCCACAAAACTCAACCATAGCAGCCCTGTAGGATAGGGTAGAACTGGAACTGGCCCTGGGGGGTTCTGAGATGGCAACTGTTTACAGAAGTAGAAACCTCTCATCTTTCTCTCTTGGAGAGGCTGGTGGTTTCAAACTGCTGACCTTGCAGTTAGCAGCCCAACCTGTAACCCACTATGCCACCAGGGCTCCCCATAGGAAGAGCAGAGTGCTTGCTTCTCTTAACAGGAAATCGAGTTTGACTTGAACCTCCTGAAGCTGGCCAGGTGGGGTCTCTACCTTTAGAACCTCTTCCAAGGTCATTTCTAGGCGCTGGAAGGAGCATTTCTGATTGGAGTATGTCCAGCTACCTTAGACCAGTCAGGAGACAGAAACCATACCAATTATCTAAACACAGAGAATTTCATAGAGAAAGTTACTAACAAGGTAGTTAGGGACTTGAGAGGGTAAGAAGAGGACTCTGAGGTGTGAAGCTAACAACACAGAAGGAGCCCACCACTCACACGGCTCAGGGAGCCAGAGGCAGAGTCTGACATTTAGGGACTGAGTCTCAGCAATGCACCTCAGACCTCTGAGGGACCGCCCTCTAGGGCTTGGACCCAGATTTTGAGAGGATGCTGCTTGGCTGATGCTGGAGCTTCTCAGCTCCAGAAGGAACCCCATAGAGTTCAAGTGTACCCCTCAGGGCTGGGGGCAGTCTTGGGCTATAGCTGGAAGCGTGAGATAAAGCTGGTTGTCCAAGAAGTAGAAAGACTGTTAGGGGTTCCGGGGTAAAGGAGCCCAGCAAGATAACCCCCACAGAAAGACCCAATCTTGTCAGCCTTCCAGGCATGCTCTCTGGCTGTTAGCAGCCAGTTGACCCCTGAACACAATGCTACCTGGTCACGCACCACCTCCAGGATCAGTTGTGGTCCATAGGGTTTTCAAAGGCTGATTTGGGGAAGTAGATCCTCAAGCCTTTGTTTCTAGTCTGTCTTTGTCTGGAAACTCCACTGAAACTGCTTCAGTCAACCTCTATGCAAATAGGTAGTGAGGCACCGTGGTGGGGAATCAAACTGTGTTAAGGTTCTCTAGAGAGACAAAACCAGATTGCTAATATTATATAGATAGATAGATAGATAGATAGATAGATAACACAAGAAATGAACAGTTAAATTATATACAGATAGATATAAAATACAAGAAGTGAACAGTTAAATTGTAAAGCAGTACAAATGGCTCAGTGCAACTCACTCCCGTGAGAGTTGTGAGACACTGGCAGTCCTTCAAGTCTTGAGGGCCACCAGGTCGTCCTCTGTAGAGAGAATTCAGGCTCTCTGAGCACAGGCAGCAAACAGCAAGACAGGTCACCAGCAGTCAGCCAGGTCACCAACAGTCAGGTCACCAACAGTCAGTCCCCAGTTCAAGAGATGTAAATTCCAATGTTGTGGCGAAGCAAGTCTGGAAGGAATCTCAAATTACAGCGACACAACCCACGGGTTAGGTGTCCCACAGGTAGTGTGGCTTGCAAATTGAGGCACAGAACAAGCAAAGCCGCACACTGGTCTGATGATCAAAGAGTGAGATACAAGAAAGGCGAGGCTTGTGGAGTCATTTATCTCCGCCCTTGAATTAATCCCACATGTATTGGCCAGGCTGGCACAATAAATTAATTTCCTCATAAACTCAGGTTTGATTGCCCACAATTTTACTGCAGAATGAAAGCTGAGGAGTCTGGCTAGACCAGAACATGTGCACGGGTACAGATAGGAGCTGGAAACACAGGGAATCCAGGACAGATAAACCCCTCAGGACCAATAATGAGAGTAGTGATACCAGGAGGGTAAGGAGAAGGGGGTGGGGCACAGAGGGAGAACTGATCACAATGATCTATCTATAACATCCTCCCAGGGGGACCGACAACAGGAAAGTGGGTGAAGCGAGACATGGGTCAGTGTAAGAGAGGGCAGGAGGGTGAGGGAGAGAGGGGAAAACATGAGCTGATACCAAGGGCTCAAGTAGAAAGCAAATGTTTTGAAAATAATGGCAACACATGTACAAATGTGCTTGACACAATGGATGGTGTTTAGAACTGTATGAGCTCCCAATAAAATGATTTTTTTTTAAAGAAGAAAGCTGGGGTGTCGACTACTACAGAATCACCAATAGCTCTGGGCTCCCTCGAATGCCCCCTATGGGCAGAACCTGATGGTGTAGTGAGGTATGCTTGGACCTGCTGACCACAAGTTTAGCAGTTTGAAGACACCAGCCCCTCCTCAGGAGAAAGATTAAGCTTTCTACTTCCACAAACAGTGACCGCCTCCCAAACCCACAGGAGCAGTTCTCTGTCTGAGAGGGTCGCTGGGTGTGGGGTGGATTCGGTGCCCGGGAGCTTGGCTTTGAGAATCGGGAGAAGCACAACAGTGGCCAGCAAAGTCCCTATCCCAGCATCACAAATCCCATTGTAGAAGCGGGCTTGGAACGGAGAGGAAATACAAATATTGTTATCTTAGCACACAAGCCCAAGCCTTTTACGTGTGGGAGAGGGAAGCCCAACCTTATGTTGGGAGGAAGATTATTAATGCCTCTCAATATTGGAGACACGGGAAAAAATCGCTTATGTTCCCACTCCTTAAGATGACTTGTATTAACATTTGCACATTGCTGCTTTCCAGACGGTTTACCCATGCATACGCTTAAGACATGGGCATCATCTTCCATACAGAGTCCTACATCTTTGTTTAACATCCTAGTATACCAATGGTATTGCAAATTCTTCTGAAATAAAGCTCTTTTGATACACAGCACCCTCTTGAGTAGCACTAGCCCAGTTCACCCAATTTTAGACTGTGTTGTCTGTTGCAAACAGCATGTTGATGATCGCATTTTTTCATCAGCATCGTGTCTTCGTCTGGCTATCGTCTTCTGATAGATTTTGTGGAGCCACATCATCGGGTCAAGAATATAGAAGAGACATGTGGGACCTTTCTAACAAACTCAGTGTTTGCTCACTATAAAGATAATGTGGGAATGTTGTAGATACCGTATATACTCGAAGATAAGCCAACCCGAATATCAGCTGAGGAACCTAATTGTACCGCAAAAGCTGCATTTAAAATGTGCTGAAAAACTCGACTTGCCCGTGAGTAAAAACAGTAATTCAAAAAGAAAGGGGAAAATGAACAGGAAAAATGAAATCATACCAGCATAAGGTGTCCCTTACGATTTTAATTATTTTCTTACAATTCTTTGTCAAGCTCTTGAGACTTACCACCAAATGGCTTTCCATCAAGTTATGACAATTCACAATCCCATCACGAGCCGTATATGAGAAACAATACCTTATTAGTGCATTAAAATCTTTGAGAATTTGGTTGGTGCCAACGGCATCTCCTGATTTCAATTAGCACTTGTTACTAAGGAGATTGGATATTTTAAAGAGTTTCTTAGTGATTTGTTTGCTTGCTGGCTCATTTTCTCATGATGCTCAGTGTCCAGGGTTTTTGATGGTTGGCTTGTTTATTTTAATCTGAGTCTTTGTGTTTGGCTTAGACATTTATATAATCTCTTTAGATATTAGATATTAGCATTTTGTTACACTTGGTCCAGATAGTTTTTATTGTTCTGTTTGGTTTTTTAATAGCGGACATTGAAAAGTGCATTTCGTGTCTTCAACCTACTGATGTTTTTGATTTCCATTGAGTTCCACTTTAGAGCATTCTGCTCCTTCAGAATTCCAACTTCTACCTTTCTTCCGTCTTTGTGGTTTTTATACTTGGTTCTTTTGTCATCTGATATTCACTTCAGAGGACATGAGTATTTGGGGATATGGTGTGGAGCTACACCTGACCTCCTCTGGCTCCCCAGGCTAATGGTCACAAGGCGGTTTTCTAGGAGGCTGAAGTCAGACATGCCTCCACCCTCCATCCCTTTCACCTTACTCTGACAGCTCTTCCTCCCCTGGTGCTCTACTTCCTTGGCTGGGTTCAATAGGGACCACACAGAGCTCAGTCATGATGCTCATGACTATGGAGGCTATTAGGGAGGCTAACGGTTGGCCATTAGGCCGAGAAAAGTTCAGGATACAGCTCTTCGGTTAGGACAGTTTCTTCTCTGCCACGCTCACCAGCAGGCAATGTTACAAAACTCTTTTAGGACCACCAATAAATGACCCTAGGGCATGCCACTTCTCTATAAGCCTTAATCCTCAGCTCCAGTTCCATGACTCAACGAAACCAGCTTCCCCAAATTAAGTGCTAAAATAAGTGCTCACTCTGTAAACCAACTTCCTGCCCCCAAGCACTGAGTTTCGCTTGCTCTGTGGGCTGGGAAGCCCACTGCTCTCTCTCATGTTGTGCCTTGTGATCTGCTGCTGCCACGCTTCTGGTGTCTTAGCTGCCTCCTCAGCAAAGAGGTTCAATGTGCAGGAATCTTGGGACCTCCAAGGATGTGTGTCCGCCTAGGTCCTTTCCTCTGGTTGGTAGCAAACTCTTTCCCACTCCTAGCCTTGGGGGCATAGTGGGTACATCTTGGGCTGCTAACTGCAAGGTCGGCAGTTCGAAACACCAGCCAGCACACAGGGAGGAAGACAAGGCTCTCTACTCCCATAAAGAATCACTGTCTTGGAAACTCACAGGTGCAGTTGACTCTCTCCTGCAGGGTCGATAGGGGTCAGGACTGACTCATTGGTTGCTGAGTTGGATTTGGAGGTGGCAATGACAATGAAGCCCGTTAACAATCACTGCTGAATCCACATCATCCAATGCCTCTCTCCCCCCACCCCCTTCTTGTCCAGATCCATCAAAGCCATGAAGATCATTTGGTGTGGGTAACAAAGACTCTGGCTAGAAGAATCATATTAATTTGCTGCACTGTCATATTGAAAATCATTTTTTGTTTTTGTTTTGTCATTACTTTCAAATTCGTCCTATGTCATTTGTCAGTTGATTTGTCTCCTTTGGGGGGGTCTGCTTCAGCGTGTGTTAAATTCCAGTGTTTTCCAGAGCTAGTTCCGGTCTCTTATGTCTCATTCCGGTCGCTAGTTTTCCTCGTTTCTGTCTAACCCTCTCCATCTCTCTCAGTCTCTCTTAACATTTCCCATCCATTTGTTTTTCCAAGTGACATTTGAGAATGGCTTCTCTTCGAACCTCTGTCTCCCAAGGGGAAGTCAGTTTCTCCCCTCTCTGTATTCCTGACACCCCTGTGTCCTGTCAGAAACAGCAGAAGCACCAAGACTGTGGACACGGGTGAACCCTGGGAAGAAGGGAAGGGTGAAATGTGTGACTTTTCAGCCTTCAGGGCTGATGAGGGCACATACTCAGTGCAAACGGCCCAAGCCTGCCTGATGACAAGACCAGACTGCAGCAATGAGTCCGTTCTTGGGAACAACTCATACCTGCTGAAGCAGAGCCCCCAGGGGTTGGGGGGTTGGGAGGAAGGAGTCTGGGAATCTATTGTAATGGATACCCTGGGTGAGTCTTAACATCCGGTGAGTTTGGAGAATACATAACTAAGAGAAGATGGTACAGCAAAGACTTACGCCAAGAGGCCATCCTGAACTGCCCAAAGGACAAAACTGGCCACCAAGAACCCAAAAGAAAGCAAGCCCTGGGACCACTGCCTAAAAAGAGCGGGCACTCCCGTGAGGCTGGAGATCTCAGAGACAGGGTGAGATGGAAGAAATGGTCGCCACCACGATCAAAAGGAACAGGGATGATTTGGGAGACCTGGGCGAGTGGAACAGAAGAAGCAAGTCAGGAAGCAGAGGATGCCAGACATTTTCAGCAAAGGTTTATAAAACCTTCGCTGGGTTCAGGAACTAGGGAGACAAGTAGACTGTGAGCACTGTCCTGCAGGGGCTCAAAGATCGGCAAATCAATAGCAGATGCAATAGAATGTGATAAGTGGCATGATAAGCAGATGTACCGCTTTCTTTGGCAGTCCGCAGGAGACAGACATGTGCTCTGCCTAGAGCTATTTAGAGAAAATATAAGGGGGGGGGGAGATGGTCCTGACTTGAGCCCGAAGGATGTATAGTAGATGGTTAGGCAGTGGTTGGGGTGGGGGTGGCAGATGTGGAAAGCAAAGTTGGAATAATTCTAAGAAGCAGAATCAGAAAAGCTGGGGAGTAAGGACAATTGGGATGTTTAGGAGAAGAGCCAATGGTTCAATCCCAGCAGGAGCTGGTGGGTTTCTGCAAAAGCCTTGGCTCAGGCCTGAGTGCATTAGGAAGCCAAACCAGTGGCGATTGCTGTAGTCACTTCTGATGCATAGCAACCCCGTGTGTGACTCAAACTTTGCTCCTTAGAGTTTTCAATAGCTGGTGCCTTGCGGAAGCAAATCATTAAAGTTTTCTTCCGAGGAATCTCATGCTAGAGCTATCTATCTATCTATCTATCTATCTATCTATCTATCTATCTATCTATCTATCCATCCATCCATCTATCTATATCTATCTATTTATCTATCAATCTATCTACTATAATCTCCAGCCTTTTAATTAGCAGCCAACCTTGTTAACTATCTGCATGACTTAGAGACATCTAGGAAACGAAGCTATGGTAATTAGCTGCCATCAGTTGCCCCCAGTCTTGATGACTCTGATAGTTTTATGTCAGTTTGGATGGGCCAGGATTCTTAGCGTCTTGGCAGTTAATACCTACTAATCTCCCATGCCTGACCTAACACAATGTAATCAATCACAGTCAATCATTTGTAAGATATTTAGGGTGGAGTATAGCACCCTTACTTAGGTCATAACCTTGATATTTTCTTGGTGGGCAAGGTGGCCTGCTTTCAATATAATTGGATACTGTGGAAAAGCTTACTTACTTTTTGTTAGGTCTGGATTCTGCATCTCCCTCATCAACCCCTGGCTCTTTGAATTTGAGCCACTGGCCTGCTATATTGCCTACTGATTTTGGGAGTCGTCAGTGACCTGCCAGCTGACATGCTGATCTTGGATTTATTCACCCTCTGCAGCCACCAGCCTGTGATCTTCCTGCCAATTTTGGGTTCGTCAACCTCAGCTTAATATCTGACCCACAAACTTGGAATCTGCCTATTCCAAGACTTGCCCATTTCTACAACTGTATGGGCCGTTTTTCTTTATTTAAGTTCCTTTTTTCTAAGTATAAACATATAAGCTTCACTGGTTTGGCTTCTCTAGGGAACTCAGCTGAAACCCATGCACAGTGAGATCAGATTGCTGTCCCCCTTAGGGTTCTCCTTGTCTAATTTTCAAAAGTAAATTTTCCAGGTCTTTTTTTTTCTAGCCTGCCTTGTTCTGGAAGCTCCGTTGAAGTGTGTTCATCATCATGGCCACACGCAAGGATGCACTGACTCATAACGATCCCCTGTGACAAAGTAGAACTTCCCCCTATAGATTTCTTGACTATAATCCAGGAGTCCTCAAACTATGGCCCACGGGCCACATGCGGCCCGCAAAGGACATTTATCCAGCTTGCCGGGGGTTTTTTGCCCCATTTTGTTTTTTACTTCAAAATAAGATATGTGCAGTGTGCGTAGGAATTTGTTCATAGTTTTTTGTTTTTTTTTAAACTATAGTCCGGCCCTCCAACGGTCTGAGGGACAATGACTTTGCCCCTGTTTAAAAAGTTTGAGGACGCTGCTGTAATCTTTATGGAAGCAGATAGGCAGGACTTTGCCACAAGGAGCAGCTGGAGAAGTTCAAACCACCAACGTTTCTGTGCATAGCCCAGGCAGGATTGCTGAGCCACCAGGATTCCTAGAACGGAATTGTTGGAGAGGTCCTTAGAAAGGTCCCGTCGGAGCCCTGGTGGTGCGGTGTGTGTAATTGTAAGGTCACTGCTTCAAACCCACCAGCTGCTCTAAGGAAAAAAAGCGAGGCTGCTCACTCCTTTAAAGACATATAGCTTTGGTAACCCTATAGCGAAGGGACTCAAAGGCAGTGGATGTGGTTTGGGTTTATAAAGGTCCAGGGGTGAAGTAAGAACATGGGAATAAGCAACGAGGGAACAGATGAGTGAGAGCAAGTGTGGATAGTCCTTTCCTCCCTTTTCTCACCAAATGCTCCCGCTTCAGAGGTCCTTCCACGCCCCCCACCCCCAGGGTGGACACTCTGTTGCTGCTAGTTGCTATTGCGTAACGGCAATCACATATGTGCCGAGTAGACTTGCTTCACAGGGGCCTCAAGGTCGTGAATTTTCAGGAGTAGATCACCAGGCCGGCCATCCGAGGCACTTATAGGTGAGTGTGTGTCGCCAACCTTTGGGATAGTGGGCTAACACTTTAATGTGTGCACCAACAGGTGAGCCTTCCGTGGGCCTAGCATGGTATCTTGCCTCGGAAAAGAATAGAATTGTGCCCTGGTGGTTCTACCAGGTTCCCTCTAAGAAGAGGGTGGAACCTTAGCCTGGGAACCTACGTTTTGTTGCATGCAGGGCAACTCGATGAAACATATCATTTTGCTGTTAGTTCACCGAGATTAAATGTGGCTCAAAATATAGGAATGCACAGCTAATTTTTGTATGGGAATACAGATCGGACTTGTATCCTGCAAGGCTCCCTCAAGCCCACTGCCCAGTTCTTGAGAAAATGGCATGGGCACCAAGTCCAATCTCCCCCAGCTTCAGTAGGCAGAAAGAGAACCGAGTCCGAAACAACCCCAGGCTGCCTGCCACATGCAGAGCGCAGGTGTCCTTCCGTTCTCCATCCTCTTCTGACACCAACCATTTCTCACTGGCTCTCTACGTCTCCACGCTTGCATTGTCAGTAGCAGTAGCCACACAGAACACACGGCCAATACTCATGAGGGTGGGGCTTATTGGGGAAATAATCAGAATACCACAAATCAGGGTCTGAAGCCATGGAGGATACAGTACTGCTCTCAGCAGCAAGACCCCTTCCCAGCCCCCCTGGCAGGTATGCCGCTCTGAGCCTCAGCTCCCCTCTCACAAGGCCCTTGGCTTCTTCCCGCACAAGCAAGTATTACAAAGCTCCTTTCATGCTAATAGATGCCCAAGAGGAACCTCCTGCTGCAAGTCAGCATCCTGCCTGAAGGCACTCGACTTGACTTGTTCCTTGGACCAGGAAGCCCCTGCTCCATCTCACGGTCTCGGTGCTGTGTCCCCTAGTGCTCTGAGCTGGCTGCACTCTAAGCAAGGGTCTCACATGCACTCCGCTGGTGGCTCTTCTTTCTTGATGGTGGTGGGAGTCTCTCCTGCTTCTGAAATGGAGTGCTTTATACCCAGAGGGATGGTAAAACGGACCAATCCCTGAGCAAGCGCCCTCTACACCATTTTTGCATATGCTTCCACCAGTGACGGAGAGGGAGTTACAAACACTGTGGATAGAAGAGCCACATCAATGGATTTTACTTCGCTGCAGCTCCAGTTGGGGGGTGTTGGAGGGGGGTCATTGTTGTTAGCTTTTTTCCCCACATAGACAATCACATCACCTATAAGTAACGACAGTTTTACTTTTGCCTTTTCAATCTAGATACACACACACACACACACACACACACACACACACCCCTCCACCCCCAGCCCCTGGCCGCATTGTGGTTGCTATAAACCATAAGGTAAAGTGCTGAAAGAAGTGGTGGAAGCGGATACTCTTGTCTTGTTTGGGGTTGTCGGGGGGGAAAGCAGTCCGTCTTTCATTGTGAAGTATGATGTTGGCCGTCGGGTTTCTGCAGACACATGGAGTCAGGTTGTAGAAAGTTCCTGTCTGTCTCCTTGACTGAGGGAGGGCAGAGGTAAGAAAAGGCTAAATGTCGGATTTGAACTCCGTCTTTCTGACATCAAAGCCCGTGCTTTCAGCGGTTCCAGTAGCAAAGAGTGACTGCTTTTTCCTCCCTGCTCATTTCATGCAAAGGTACTCCTCCTACCCCCTGAACGTTTTGTGAACGAGGCAATGGGCAGGAACAGATTTCTCTAAGGCTGTTTCATCCGAAACTTGACGAATGTTCTGTGTTGCTCTAGTGTACAAGTTCCTTTTCATCAGCTTCACGCGTTTCATGTATGTGGCGCACTTAAAGTGACTGTTCCTGGGCGGATCACTCAGGTGCGGCGACGAGATGTGACAAGCCTCAATTAGCATGTGGTCTGATCCTCAGTGTTCTCAAGGAATCTCTCGGAAACAGAGATCTTTCTCGCAAGAGCGGCCGTCTGAGAGGAGTGGAGAGGCAGCTCAAATAGTAAGCCAGTGCAAAATGAGGGGAAACAACCTCCAGTGAGACTTGTTCCTCCTGGAAATGGGACGCTTCCCGCCTGCATCTCCACAGTAAAAGTGGCAGAGCGACGCCCAAAACAACCACCTCCCATTGCCCCGCGAACCCCAGATACCTGTCTAACCAACGGGGCTCTGAGGGTCGCCTGGTGACTTCAGGTAGCGCAGGGTACCTGGCCGCTTCCTCTGCCGGAAAGGCCCTAGGATATGTCTACCCACACTGTCCTCCATCTCTCGAGTACCTGATACAGCCATCCATGCAGCCAACAAAGGCTAGGGAGTGCGCACTGAGCGCGCTACGGAGAGGAGTGAGCTGTGGCTCTGTGCTTGGGAAACTCGCCCTGGCTCCTGCGCCAGCCACTGCTACCTGGGCCAGGCCCTGTGTTTGCTTCCATCAGGCTCTGAGCACCTGGTGCACCGCCCAGCCTCTGCCTTCAGTGTGAGCCTGCATCCCGTACAGGGTATCTAATTCCACATTGGAGCCCCGATTCTAAGGAGCCCTGGTGAGAGAACAAGTTGACGAAGTGCTTGGCTGCCCAGAGGTTGGGGGTGCAAACTCCCCCAGCACCTTAGCAAGTTGTGCCCATAAAGATTACAGCCTACATATCGCATCTCAGCCTTTGGCTAAGATCAAGTGTAAAGATGACAGCCTACAAAAATCCAGTGAGGCCGTTCTCTGTCGCATCCAATCGCTGTCCGTCAAAATTCACGTGATAGCACCCACCATCAATGGGCCTGACCCTCAATCACCTACTACAATCCTTGAAAATTTAAATAACCCACTGTTCATATAAATCACCCCCATTTCAGATGACATGGAAATAGATAATCAGGTACCGCGGCAAGAACACTGCCCTTTTACATGTTGCATTCCTGCCAGTTGGCTTATCATGAGCCGCCTTCTTTGAAGGCCAATCACAAGCTCTGACATCGGAGGCACCTCTGACAGCGAACTTCTTAGCTAGGATTAGTCATGAGTACCATCCAAGGATGCCTGAGTAAATGTCCACAAATCACCTATTTTTCTCACCCTCGATTTTTCTTATCTTCAAAATGGGGGTGAAAGTATATTAAATAATTTTGAGGTTGGTGTGAGACTCAAGTAATGTGCTTGATGGATGACAGCTGGTACAGGATTAAGTACTATTCTGATTCCTTATCCGCACATCATCTAACCTGTCTCTAGGAAGAAGGCCCGGTGAAGAAGGGGAGCAGCCCAAGAGAGGAAGGGCCTCAACGAGCCGGACTGACACCGTGGCTGCCAACCATGGGCTCAGGTCTAGGAGCTCTTGACACACGAAATCCAGGACCCATAAACCCCTCAGGAATTATTCATGGGAGTAACAATACCATGAAGGTAAGGGAAGGTGGGGGGGGGATTGATTGCAATGATGGATGTATTAGCTGCCCCCCACCCACCCACCCAGGGTGATGAACAACAGAAACATGGGTGAAGGGAGACAGTGGCTGGTGTAAGACATGAAAAAAAAAATTATCAAGGGTTCATGAGGAAGGGAGGAAAAACACGAGGAGCTGATACCAAGGGCTCAAGTAGAAAGAGAATGTTTTGAAAAGGATGATGGCAACATATGTACAAATGTGCTTGACACCACGGAGGTATGGATTGTTATAAAGAGCTATAAGAACCCCCAATAAAATGATTCAAAAGGGAAAAAGAAGATGAGGAATGGGCCTAGGGAGCTCAGGGAGGAAGTGGTAAGAGAGCTGTTGTGATGAGGCCCTTCAACTATGTCATCATGAAAATATGTGTAAATCATTAAATGGAAAACTAATTGTCCTGTAAACTTTCACTCAATCACCCCCCCCCCAAAAAAACACAAAAAACTAAGAACTATGACCAAAGGGTGAATGTCCAAGAGATTTATTCTGATATTAGATTATTCTGAGGTACGCCAACAGAACCTTATAAATAGATTTTGTTATGGCAGTCTCTCTCTGGCGCTTTCAGCAACTTCTCTCAATGAAAATCATTATTCAAAACTGTAACTGTCAAACTGTGCGTGCACCTGCAAGAGCTGCGCATCCATTGTATTCCTCCTGGTGAGGAAACAAGTCTCAAATCCTCTTATGAGAAGCTCAACAGACAAGAACGGAAAAATGGTTCCAGACAATAGCTTTGCACGTCTTTCTGAAGGAGCTTGATTTTCCTAAAGCATCTTCCTTAACTCTGTAAGGCGCTGATGTTGCTTCTGCCCAGATAATTCTTTCAAATCCTTTTCATTAGGCAGGTATCTCATCGTTTTATTTTGAGTATCCATGAACAGAGTTAACGTACATAGCCTCAAAATAAAATTTCAGTTTAGTGGCTATTATTCACTGAGAAAGGAAGGATTGGGCTTTTATCAATTCCTTTAAAGACATCGTTATTCAGGGCTTATTCGCCGCCAGAGAGTGTTTTGGGTGCTGCAGCTACCACCCTGAACAAAGAGACGAGGCGTCTGTATTCACAACACTTAATATTCTAGCCCGGATGACAGATAAAGAAGTAAATAATTTTACTGTGTCAGATAATGAAGGGCCATCAGGAAAACAGCCATAAGGTGATGGTGAGAGAATGTTTCCCAAAGCATATTTAACATTTAAATAAAAGGAAAGACATGGGGAAATATTTTCAGTATAGAGATATCTAATACATTCAGATATGTTCGGAATATTATAAAACTCCACCTCAAAGCCAAAAACAAAACTCTCTGCCATCGAGCCTATGCCAATTCCTAGTGACCACACAGGACAGAGTAGACCTGCCCCTGTGGCATTTTGAGGTTGTAACTCTTTAAAGGGGTAGAAAGCCTCATCTTTCTCCCTTCGAGCAACTGGTGGATTTGAACTACCAACTTGTGGTTAGCAGCCCAACTTGTAGACACTATCCCACCATATATTCTAAGGGTCACAGAATACATAAAGAACAAAAATTCTTTAAGAAGGAGACAAAAAAGCCAATTTAAAACTAGGCAAGATATACTAACATCCAGAAAGAATTTCAAAGACACTTGACATCTGTCATCATTAAACTGGCCCAGCAGATCCCCTAGGAAGCCCCTGTTGGACCGGACCTTTGTCTTGCATGCACCTTAATGAGACTAAGGCAAGTGTGCTACTGAGAAAACATGTCTGTCGATATTCACCGATTATGGAGACACATTTTAAACATGTCTTATTTGGAAAAACTACACACGTATGAACTTGAACTCTAGTAGTAATATTTCTTGACTTACCGTATATACTAGTGTAGAAGCCGAGTTTTTCAGCACATTTTTAAATGCAGTTTTTGTAGTAAAATTAGGTGCCTCTGCTGATCTTCGGGTCGGCTTATACTCAAGTATATAGGGTACCGTGTTTGTGTGTGATTATTAAGTACTATTAACTCAAAGTGGCCCTATGTACAGCCCAGCAAATGCTGCCTAACCCTACCCCATCCTCACAATTATTCTTGTCTCTCAGTCCATTGTTGCAGCCACTGCGTCGGTGCATCTCGCTGAAGTCTTGCTCTTTTCCTAAGGACCAGTCTCTCCAAATAGCACATCGAAAGTATGTGAAATAACGTCTCATCATCCTTTCTTCTAAGGAGTCTGCTGGCAGGACTTCTTCCAACAGATTTGTTTGTTCTACTGGCAGTGCCTGATATATTGGATATTCTTTGCCAACAGCATACTCATATATGACCAAAGGGCCACCAGCTATTTTAAAGCACAGATGACAACTAAATAGATAAATTAAATAGATAGAAGTGAAACAACTAAAGCATAAATACAAAAATGTTGCCACAATGTAAAGCATTGAACCCACGTTGCAATTATTATGTCTGGAAACTGTGAGGTGTCCTGTGTATATTTTCACCCCAAATAATTTTTTTAATATGGAAAAATAATCCAAGGAATAAAAGAAGATTGGTTACATATATAAGCAGTAAAGGGCTTTTTGAAAACAAAACATAAATAACAATGACAGACAACTTTAAAGGAGACAGAGCAAAAACTGAAAAACACATATTTCACAGAAGGAGAAGCACTCACACAGAAGCAACAACAAAAAGTCACTGCCATTGGGTCAATGCTGACACACGGTGATCCCCACTATGGGTGTCCAAGACTGTTGATGGCAGTAGAAAGCCCAGTCTCTCTCCTGCAGAGCTGCTGGTGCCTTTAAATGGCCGACCATTTAGATCGCAGCCCAACGCGTAACCACTACACCATCAGGGTCCCACTCACACACAAAGCGATTTTCAATTTCATATGGCATCCAGAATACACACCATGATAAAATATCACTACATAGACAAAGATAACTAGGAAAATCTAACAAGAACAAGTCTCAGGCAGATTGTACAGCAGTAGGCACCTTCACACACTGCTGGTGAGAGTGGAAACTCCAATCACCACTCAGAGTCATTATCAATGACTGCGCGATCACATGTACCCTAGGCAGGACCCTGTGATTAGATTCCTGAATGCATACTCTAAACAAAGACACGCACACAAAAGGCGCATTATAAGCATGCTCACAGCAGCATTGTTTCTGGTAAAATTCAAAAGAAGAAAATAGCAAAAGAGCACAACTATTCAAATCTGTCGAGTGGATCAATATAGTATATTTACATAGTGCAATATTATGTCACAATGAAAATTTAAGTCCGGATAAATGCAATAGTGCCAAAGAATCGTAAGGGTAGTAGCTCTACAGAGGCAATAACTGGATAGGGGCATGACAGGGGAATATGAGGGGAAATGGGGGCTAACAATGACTATGAGAAGAAAATGTTGTGATATGATTATGGAGCTGATTGCACCATCTTCTTAATATGATTAGAATGATTAAGCTGTATGATCGGTGAAGTATATGCCAATAAAATAATTTCCTTAAAAAGTCCATTGAGTTAGTGATACAATGTGAAGAATTTCCTCTATGTTATTAAACTGTGCATGTAGAGCCTGTTGAATGGGTGTATTAGGCTGGGTTGATTAGAGAAACAAATCAGGGACACTTACATATGTGTAAGAGAGAGCTTTATATTAAGAACTAATTATATATCGAGAAAACATCCTAGCCCAGTCCAACTCAAGTCCATAAGTCCAATACTAGTCCACAAGTCCCTCTCCAAACTCACAAAGCCACATGCGATGATGCAGAATACAAGAAGACCACAAGCTGGTGGGTGCAAAGTCCTGTGGATCCCATGGTAGTGGATGCATCTCCTGGGCTCTGGCAGCAACCAGGGTCGGCTAGCAGGAAAGTGAAGGCAGAGAGGGAAGAGGAGGTTCCAGGGCCCACAAAGAGGCGCCATCAGGCTATGATCTGATGGACAGGTTGAAGACCACCCCTACACTTTTATATATCTTCAAGTGGACATGAAATTATATCATGTACCACAATGAGTATGCATTCTGTGTATATATCTACACAAAATAATGAATATATATATTTTAAGTTATTGAGTGATAGAAGACTCAAAATAAATGTGTAATATATGATTCCATTAATAAAATGTTCAAAAGCAGGCAACACTAAGCTGCCTTGTTTACATGTGTATATTATAGACTAAAACTATAAAGAAACGAGGAACCATTTGTTTCGAAGCTGAGCATACTGGCTACTTTTAGGAGATACTGGCCAGCGGGTGTGACCAGGAGGGAAACCTCAGGAGCTGCTGGTCATGCTGGTTCTTGACCTGGAGGCGAGCACCCCTCAGTGTGTCCACTGGACAAAATAGCTGATGACTACCGTACATAAAAAATACATCTCAAAAATTCTATAGTGCAGTTCTACCAAGCCCTATAGAGTCTCTATAAGTCAGCATTGACTAGCTAGCACCCAACAATAATAACAAGTTTATAATGAATAATAATAATTGACTGAAAATACCTCCTTTCTCTTGACATTACTGCTGTGACAACTTAATCTCCTGGAGGGATGTGGATGCTTCTAGAAAGCCATGTGGTATAGAAGTTAGCAATAACGGATAGGTCAGTGATTAACATTTCAAGATTTGGTCTAATCATATACAGATTTTTGCCCAATGAAAGAATCTACTTCAGCTTGAACTCCAATATGGAAATGAGTTATACAGACAACAGGAGCTAGAGTTTAGCAAAATGAACTAACCAAGAGAAATGGCGCAGAAAAATTGTCCTATGCTGAACAAAGACTGACCCCAGATACAGTAGCTAGAGCAGTCTTCTTCTCAATAGGATGGCTGGATGGATGACGTTACAGAGCTAAAGTTACCTAGGGGTGCAGAGACCACACAAAGAGGGATAAGTTCATTCATGCAAAAAAAGCAGCATCTTCCCAGATCAGAGGGGCCAAGGATGAGAAGACTACATCACGCAGAAGAGGAGAATCAAATTTGAATATAAGAAAGAATCCTTGCAAGACTAGCCAATAAATAGCACTAGGTTCTCATGAAGTGGCATGCTCTCTGCGAAGGACTCAATGGCAAGAGCAGACGATTGAGGGGTTTGTAGTCTATTCAATTAGCTTCACTTACTGAATGATTCCTAGCAAGATCTAGGGTAGGTATTCAAAATTACTACCAGAATCAATAAATATTAATAAAATCCAGGGACATGCAAGAGCACAAATGAATCTTGAAAACACATTGAGTTAGGGACACAATGTGAGGAAAGTGAACATTGCATTGAGTGCACATGTAGGAATTGTTGGCGAAGTTTATGATCTGCTTTGTTTTGGGGTATATTTGTGCCCGTTCCAAAGAAAAGCAATCTCACATAATGCAGAAACTACCAAACAATAACATTAATATCACATACAAGTAAAATGTTGCTGCTGATACTTCAAAAATGATTGCGATAGTACATTGACCGAGGACCTGCCAGATATTCAAGACAGATTCAGAAAAGGATTATTATTGCTGATGTCAGGTGGCTCTTGGCTGAAAGCAGAGATACCAGAAATATGTTTATTTGTGCTATTTTGACCGTAAAAAATATTCAACTATGTGGAGCGTAACAAATTATGGACCACCGTGTGAAGAATGGGAATTCAAAAACATCGACTGTGTTCATATGACACCTGTGTACAGACCTAGAAGGAAGCTCTCGACTAGAACAAGGGGACACAGCCTGGTTTCAAATCAGGAAAGGCATGTCCTTTCACCGGACACACTCAATCTATACATCGGGCTAATCATGCAGAAAGTTGGATTATATAAAGAACTCAAGGGGGAGGGAGAAGTCAAACCGAATGTGAGTTACACAACTCATTTTAAAAGGAGATTTCATTGGGGGATAAAAAGAAAAAGAGAGTATGTTCTACAATTGATTGTGGTAATGATAGTACATTTAAAAAATCATTTTTGGGGGGGCTCTTACAGCTGTCATCACAATCCATACATCAATTGTATCGAGAATATTTGTATAAAATCTGCGTGACACAATGGATGAATGTATGGATTCTCATAGAGCTGTATGAGCCCCAATAAAATGATTTAAAAAAGGATATGTGCGCATATGTTGCCATCACCATTTTATAAGCATTTGCTTTCTATTTGAGCCCTTTGTATCAGCTCCTCTTTTTTCCCTCCATCTCCCCCTCCCGCCCCCTTGATAAATTATAAATTATTATTGTTTTCATATCTTACGCTGTCTCCCTTCACCCATGTTTTCTGTTGTTCATCCCCCTGGGGGTGGAGGGATTATGCATCGATTCCCTCTTGATTGTACAATTCTTGATATGATCGAATAATTTAATGATATGATATGTGGATTATGTGCCAACAAAACAGTAAAAATAAACAAATACATAAAACAACTTGACGCCAGAGTGGGGCAGAGACTCAGTCATCATCAAGCTACACCCATGCTTGCTGAAAGAAACAAGAACCTGTTTCCCGACAAGGATCCAAGACCGTATTGGTATCAATACCCCCTCCACATGAAACAAAAATCGTCACAACCTGACCAACAGCACCCTCATGATAATTGTAGACAGTACCAAACTTGTAAAAGATCTCATTTTACGTGGATCCACAACCAACCCCCAGAGAAGCAGCGATCGGGAAATGAAGCGATAGAGCGCATGGAGCAGATCTGCTACCCCAGTCCTGCTCAGAGGGTTCAAACGGGAAGAGGTGACTTTGAAGACTGAGCTGTGGCTGGCCCGATCCATGGTATTCCCAATCACCTCCTATGCCTGTGGAAGCCGGGCCATGAAGGAGGCCAACCGATGAAGAAGTGACACATGTGAACGGGGATGTTGGCAGAGATGATGGACTAGACCGTGGACCACCGGTCGAACTGACATCCGTTGCCCCGGAGGAAGTGCAGCCCGAGTGCTGTTTAGAAGCAAGGACGGTAGATGTTTGTCTCACAGACTTTGGACATGTGATCAGGATGGGGCCGTCTCTGGAGAAAGGAAATTGCACTTGGTCCAGGAGAAAGTCGTAGAAAAGGGGGAAGACCCTGAGCCAGAGGGACAGGCACAGTGGCTGGAACCAGGATGTCTACAAAGGGGTCTGCAGGCAAGACACCAAGACCCAGGCACTTCCCAGCAGCGACGGCAGTCTCGGTGCCTGGGGACAAGGGACGGAGGTCCAGGCCAGCGTGGAAGCCTCTCGAGAGTAAGCGGACGTTGGGGAGCAAAGTTAGCTCTCCCACATAATCCAATTGTCCTGGTTTCAGAGTTCCCGCTCCTGGCATACCGTTTCAGTGAGGTCAGCACGTGCGTGTAATCGGAATAAAAACCACATGCGTGTCAAGGTTGCCACGGTATCCTTGAAACTGGAAAATGCTCTTTAAAGGGCCAGACTGTGGAGTGGGGCCATACAAATGCCCCCGGTTGGCCTGTCTTTGAAGCAGCCCGCAGTTGCCCATTCACTCATCCAGGAGCTTGATCGTCACGTCCATAGCTGCCTTGGTCATCCGCTGGAGGTTAAAGCCATGAGAATATCATGTGGTTCTCGTATCCTTCCTCTCGGCCACCCTCCCGTGAAAACCTTGCCGTGTCCCAGGAAGAACCGGGCTGTCCTTCACAGACAGACATCGGGCCCAGAGAAATAAAGTGCCTGCCTTGAGGCCACACCACCCGTTTATTTCCTGTCATTTACCAAGTGCCCATGAGTTACCGCGAACACCACACACATCTTTGATTCCGTGCTTGCGATACCCTGAAGAGTAGAAATGGCCTTCGTTTTAGAGTAGCGCTCGATTCTCCTCTCTGCAAACCAACATAGACAGCTCCGAGAGTGCTGAGAGGGAAGAACAAAGAGAAAGCTATGCCAACTGAGACAAGGTAAGCAGGGGAGGAGTGATCGGACAGACCTAGAACCAGGCCCATCCATTCATGGGGCTTGATTGATGACAGCATCGGCACTGCACATCAGAGGGGAAAGATGGAATCTTCAATAAGTGGTATTGCTTAAGCACTGGGTTGTTGATGCAAAGGTCTGAGGTTCAAACCCACCACGACTCTACCAGAGACAGACGAGGCTACCTGCTCCCATAAAGATTTAGGGCCTTGGAAGCTCTAAGCAGGGTCTCCGTGAGTCGGGAGCTATTGGATGGTAGTTGATATTTTCTCAGCTTGAAAGGTTGTACAAGTTTTATTAGATTTGCATTTAAGTGCGTCGTATGGGCGCGATTATAAATCGTATTGCCATTCTCATTTCCCTGCGAAGGAAGCCTAGTGGTGCAGTCGGGTAAGTGTTGAACTGTTAGCTACAAGGTCTGTGGTTCAAACCCACCTGTTCTTGGAGAGAAAAAAAATGAGGCGATCTGCCCCTGAAAACTTTACAGCCTCAGAGACCTTATAAAGAAAGGTCACTAGACGATGGTTTTTGTTTGGATGTATCAGGAAAACCTACTGCCATGACGTTGACTCTGACTCACAGTGGTCCTACATCAGACAGAGTAGAAGTGCTCCACTGGGTTTCTGAGGCTGGAAGTCTAGACCCCTAGACACCTCGACTTTGCTCATGAAGCATTTGGTGGGTTGGAACCTCCCACCTTGCTGGCAGCAGCCCAGTGTTTCACCCAACCCCCCACCACAGCTCTTTCCTATGAGGATTGTTAATAAAATATCATATTATATTAGATCCTCTACCTCATATCCTATGGGAAAATAACGATACAGATATGCGTAAGTGTTTTATTGCCATATTGTTTGGAATAGTAAAGAAAAAAATGGCATATGACCTAAATGGTGACCAATTGAAAACTGTTTCAATAAATAAAAATACAAGGAGGCTTCAAAATGTTCATGGAATAAATGGAATTGGAAGAGAGTGGAATTTTTCATGAACATTTTAAGCCCTCTTATATATCCCTAAAATAAAAATAGTAAACAAAAAAAATAGATGGATTACATTATGAACAAATATGAGAAGATTCTGATATATTATTTGGTTGAGAAAAAAAGGTTCAGAAAAGTGAGCCTTTGAATAGAAAATGAAGGCAAGGTGTACATATACACGCAGATGGAATCTCCTGGGTGAAATCAATATACAAGCATCAGACACATTGGCTGTTTCTTGGAGAACCATGTCGGTGATACATTTGTGCTCAAAACGATATGGATGAAAAAAAAAAAAACTATATGGATGAATTACCTAATTTTAAACCGTTTCAAATTCAGTGTTAAATCCTTTGTGTGAAACTATATGGTGTCTAGAACTTGTGTAAGGAGTCCTGGTGGCAGAGCAGGAAAAGCGTCTGGCTGCCAAGGGAGAGGTCAGCAGTTCCAGCCCACCGCCAACCCAAAGGAGAAGGATGCGCGTCACCTGCTCCCGGAAGTTGTGCAGCCTCAGACGCCCTGGATAGGATCACTGTGAGCCAAACAACTGTTGGGCAGCAAGTTATTTGCTGAAAGAGTTATATCTCCAGGATATATTATGAAGTAGAAAAAGGGAAATGGAGCAAAGTGTGTGATGTCATCATTTATTGGGGGGGGGAGTATATACACTAATTTGTGTAAGTTTATACACACAAGGGAACTTCAAAAGTTTGAAGTTTTGGGGGGAGTGGGGAGGGAGGGGGAAATTGAGGAGCTGATACCAAGGGCACAAGTAAAAAGCAAATGTTTTGAGAATGATTAGGGCAACAAATGTACCAATGTGCTTGACATACAATGTATGCCTGTATGGATTGTGATAAGAATTGTATGAGCCCCCAATAAAATTATTAAAGCTAAAAAGTTTAAAGTTTTTTATCTTTATTTTTCAGATTCCATTTTCCCATAAACCACTTTAAGTTCCTTGTGTGTGTGTGTATGTGTGTGTATTCAAGCATTAAAAATGTGCTGAAAAATTCGCCTTATACACGAGTATATACGAATATGTATATATATATATATATATATATATATATATACACACACACACACACACTAATACAAATGTTTATCTACTCCAAGAAAACCAAGCTCTGCCATTGAGTTGATTCAGACTGATAGTGATCCTGTAGGACAGAGTAGAACTACCTCTTTGGATTTTCGAGGATATAAATCTTCACGGGAGCAGAAAGCTTCATCTTACTCCTGAATAGCAGTTGGCAAATTTGAACCCTTGACCTTGTAGTTAGCAGCCTAATGCGTAGCCTGCTATGCCACCAGTGCTCCCTGGCTTCCTACTGGGGTGAGAGAAAGCAGATTGGGGCAGAGTTAGAAGGCAGGCTTCTGTGAACATCTAAGCATTCCCTCACCTTGTAGATTTGACTTTGGAATCATGCAAATAGTTTATATAAAAAGTTAAACTGAACTAACGGGGAGAGGGAAAGTGATCTCTAAAGGGCATTCAATATGTCAAAACCCATCCTGGAGATGAAGTCAGTGAATACGACCCCTCTGGCTATAATTCCTTATGCGATGCTTTATGATTCTGGACTGGATGCCTGTGGCACTGATCCTGTGTGGGAGGGCATTACCTGCTATGCTAGTGAATGAGATTAAGGTGGGATTAAATCTCTACTTCAGTCATGGGTCTTAACCAAGGTATACCCTTTGTTTCCTTGGGGTTAGGTAGGGGGATTGGACTCCTGAAAAGCAAAGGGCATGCCTCAAGCCATCTCTTGGTGTATAGGAGCCATCTAGGATGCAGGGAGAAACTCCAGAGCCATGAGAACACATTGGAGATCTGTGGCTGAAGGCAACAAAGCCCACATGGAAGCACACCAGCCTGTGTGATCACAAGGTGCCAAAGGGATCGGATATCAGGCATCAAAGACCAAAAATCATGTCACTGTGTGCTCACCTCCATGATACGATCACTGAAGACAAATGGGTACAAAAGCAAATGCGGTGAAGAAAGCAGATGGTACCCGGCTATCAAAAGATAATAGCATCTGGGGTCTTAAAGGCTTGAAGATAAACAAGCGGCCATCTAGCTCAGAAGCAGTAAAGCCCACATGGAAGAAGCACACCAGCCTGTGTGATCACGAGGTGTTGAAGGGATAAGGTATCAGGCATCAAAGAACAAAACTCATATCATTGTGAATGAGGGGGAGTGTGGAGTGGGGACCCAAAGCCATTCTGTAGGCAACTGGACATCTCCTATGGAAGGTCGCAGGGAGAAGACAAGCCAGTCAGAGTGTGATGTAGCAATGATGAAAAATACAACTTTCCTCTAGTTCCTAAATGCTTCCCCTACACCCCTCCCCCCCTGCACTATCATGATCCCAATGCGATACCTGGAGGGAGGGTAGAAGGGGAGGACCTATTACAAGGATCTACATATAACCTCCTTCCTGGGGGACAGAGAACAGAAAAGTGGGTGAAGGGAGATGGTGGACAGTGTAAGATATGACAAAATAACAATGACTTGTAAATTATCAAGGGTTCATGAGGGAGGGGGAGCCGGGGGTGGGGGAATGAGGAGCCAATGCCAGGGTCTTAAGTGGAGGGCAAAGGTTTTGAGAATGATGAGGGCAATGAATGTACAAATGTGCTTTACACAATTGATATATGTATGGATTGTGCTAAGAGTTGTATGAGCCCCTAATAAATGATTTTAAAAAGATCTCTGTCTGAAATGTTAGAGGCTCAGACCAGAGACTGGGGCAAGGAAACAACAGACAGAACAGAACATTGTCCTGTGAGGCAGAGTGACAGCAGGCTTCCTGGCTCCTGCCGACAGAGGCCAAGGGACCACCACACCAGGGGTCACAAGGGGAAATGGCTGCTTGCGAAGGAGAGGTGTTGTGGGCTAATGCCTGTATCCTTACTGTTTGCTGGCCCTGACTTGTAGCAGAGTCTGTGAACTCACTAATCAGCTCCTTAAGTGGTGGGTATTGTCTGTGAGTTCTGAGTTGCCATTATAATTAATGATCGAACCCAGTATAGACGTAGAGTGGTGCAGAAAAAACAGTTCCTATCACAATAGGTCAAGACAGATGGAGCACTGAGGCTTGTCTGGCACCTGCCTCCTGGCAGTAGGGAAGCCACACACCAGGTATGCACCCCCTGCCATTTTTTACGCAATCCTATAGCACAAAGGCATAAGTACAAGGACCTGTATGGCATGATCTATAGCAAAAAGCAAAAATGATGAGATGTTCACGGAGAGGGATAGATTGAATGAGTGATGTTGCGTGAGGGTAAGTAAAACCATATAGCTACAAAATCATAGAAACCTTTCGTAAACAGAAATAATCAAACGTGGAAGCTATTTGTCAAGCGCCTCCATCAAAGTCAGTATACTTCTGGAGGCGCTGTGCCCATCGCTCCAAGCCTGCTTCTCGGCGGAAGCAGTGTCTGTGATTGGGGTGGACAAAAAGACGTCTGAAGGGGCAAGACAGCTGCAGGGCCAATAGGGTAGGTTTGCGGTCAGGATTAAATGAGATGCTAACTTCTGAAGTGCATTGGAACCGGTCCTGGGGTGACTGACAGTCCCAGTGGTACTCTCTGCATCAAGCCTCTGGAACTTGTCTAAGCTTATTTGGAAGCAAAAAAAGGTTATTTGCGGATGTAATCAGGTTAAGGATCTTGCAATAGGGGGATCAGTCTGGATTTTGGGGGGCGTGGCTTAATTCACCTGAGGAGCCCTGGTGGCGCAGGGGTTACGCATTGGTAAGGCCAACAGTTCGAATCCGCCAGGTGCTCCAAGGGAAAAAGATGAGGCTTTCTACTCCCATTAGGAATTACAGTCTACCAATAATGTGAGGAGCGATACCAGGAGGGTAAGAGAAGGGGTAGGGGGAACTGATCACAATGATCGACCTACAACCCCCTCCCAGGGGGATGGACAATAGAAGTGGGTGAAGAGAGACAGTGGCTGATGGAAGACATGAAGAAAAATTGACAAATTATCAAGGGTTCATGAAGGAGGGAGAGTGGAGGAAGGAGGGGAAAAAATGAAGAGCTGATACCAAGGGCTCAAGTAGAAAGAGAATGTTTTGAAAATGATGGCCACATATGTACAGATGTGCTTGACACAGTGGATATATTACAAATTGTGATAAGAGTTGTAAGAGCCCCCAATAAAATGATTTTTTTTTAAGTTACAGTATCCAAAAGCCACCATTCTACCCCCAATTTTAGAGTCACTGGGAGCTGGAATGGAGTCAATGGCAGTGAGTTTGGTTTGTGCTGCTGTTTGGGAGATCTTTTTTTTCACAAGAGAAGAGCTTGTAGTTAGTTCAGGGATCGTTTGCTGGCCCTTAGGAGCGTTTTCCAGTCCAGTCTGTTGGGGCACCACGCCCTGGCCCCGAAGTCCACTTTCAGCATTCCCTGGGTGTTTGGGAGATTTTTAAATCCTTTTGCTGGAGAGCATTTTGGTCAGCTTCTCATCCGATCCTCTCACTTCAGAAAGTGTGTGTGTGTGTGTGTGTGTGTGTGTGTGTGTGTGTAACACACGGGCGCACTCAGAGAATGTCGAGTGTGCTGGTTTATTTCTCCAAGGCCTATTTTGTTTGGGGCCATGTTCGTCAGGACGCACCGCACGTAGCAGGAGAGCGGAGGAGACGTGGAGAGGGTCTGCGCGGCAGCCTGGGAAGCAGGCAGTGTGGTCTGGGCGTGGGGGAGACTTCGGAGTGAGCAGAGACAGCCGTGGACTTGAAAACACCGCCAAATAGCTCCCCTGAGAAGTCCGAGAGCTTCTGTGTTTGTCCATTGCATGCCTGGCCTTTCATCAGGTTGGTGTCCCCGTGTCCCAGGACACAGAGACAAGTGGCCATACCCCCAACGTGCCACCTGCCACTGCTCTGCCCCCACCCACCCATCGCGCTCATCTTTCCCTCTGATCTGCCCTGACACCCCCGCACCCTCCTTCAGAGTCACCCTCCCATGCGCTCTGCTTCCCAGTGGCTCCCAGACCCTGGCCCCTGCCTTTTTCTATCTGGCTTTGCTAATTGCCTTGGCGGTGGCTTCCCTTGTTGCCTTGACAACGGCTCCCTGCCCACCCCCACTCCTACATCCAGCGGGGCCAGTCCTCAAATGGATGCCTGTCTCTTATCAGCCTGCCTTCTGTACTGAGCAAAAGATGAAACTAATTTGGTTCCTTGGGCCATTGTAGTAACTGGAAGCTAAGGATAACACACACACACACACACACACACACACACGAAGCAATTCAGCAGCTAGAAAACTGAGCCAAATCACCAGCCAATGTGGCTCCTAAGACCTCCCAAGACTTCAAGTCGGGGGAGTCTTTCATAGCTGAGTTGTTCTCCTGTCTTTGGGAAGAGGCACTGCCAGCTGACTGTCTACCCCCCTCACTGGGGAGCAAAGGCTGGTTCAGCTTCAGAAGGAGGAGCTCAGGAAAAAGGCCAGAGGGAGGAGGGCAGCCAGTGGGCCTCGAGTATTAGCCAGTTAGAGTACAATAAATGAGTGTGTGTGTGTATGTGTGTGTGTGTGTGTGAGAGAGAGAGAGAGAGAGAGAGAGAGAGAGAGAGAGTTATTAAAAAACCATCTTTGCCCTTTGCCCATCAAGAAGAGGACGTGAAACTGGGGATTCCTACTGTGGAGAGACTCCATTTCCCAGACCCCTTGCCTCGAGATGGGACCATGTGTGTGTGACTGGCCCTTCGTGTGGGCCACCTGTGGGTTAGCAGGGCTCAATGGTAGTTGTGCCTTTTCGCTCCTGATCTCCCAGTGGATGGAGATGGAGACCAGCGTACTTACCGCCCTCTGTTGAAGATACCAGAGCGCAGAAGGGAAAGCCCTGGGTCCTGGGGACAATCACCAGGAGCATCGGTTTGGAAACGCCAAACCCAACCAGACTCACTCCACGTTATTTGAACCACTGCACGCTTTTGTGATTGGTACTTTTCTGCTGCAGAAACAACTTTTGCCCCAACGAACACACCCACATATTCCAACATTGACCCATTCCGAACAGTGAGGAAGCGAGTGGGGTCGCCCCAATGGGTTCCTTTAGCTGCTGGCACCAGATATGGCCTCCCAGTCTTGATGGTAAGGACTGATCTTACCTTCCAACTTCCTATCTCATGCTCCCGGGGACCTTGGGAGACAGGCACAGTCCCTTCCATCCTTTCCATCCCAAAGGAGACAAAAGTCAAGTTCATGGGGGGGGGGAGGTGCTTGGCTATCAACTTCTCTCTGATGGAGCGTGGCAGAGAGAGTTGGGTTAATTCTGCTGGATGCGGGAGAAGGCGAGGCAAGCTCTCTGGACAGAAGCCTCCCCCCCCCACCCCCTGCTCTGATTTGGGGGTTGGCCTGGAATGGCGGGCATCTAGGACAGGCTGAGGAGAAGCCACTCCAGGGAAACAGCAGGGAGGCTGTGAGAGGGAATTGCAGAAACCTTTGGGAGCAAAAGGCCCGTTTTCACACCAGCTGCAAAGTGCGAAATGATAAATTGTCAGCATCTTCCCCCTCGGTCTAGAGAATCAGACAATCGAGAATCGGAAACCCTATCTGTGGGTGTCTGTCATCAGACCCACGGTGTGGCTGTGGGGCCCGGAGGACCCAGGCGGCTCCCAGCTTGGAGCAGGCGCCATGATGTTCAGGCTGGGGGGGGGGGGGGGGAAGGGGGCTGGGGCGGAGCCTCCTCGCCTTGATGGGCTCCTTAGTCCTGTCTTCTCACGTGTAACCGTGAGCTTTCAGCACGCGGGGTTTATAATGAGAAGGTGAAAATACCATGTGTGCGATCGCCTTGTAAGCTGTGAAAGGCTTAACCAAATGCCGTCTGACGAGGAGATGGTATGCGTACAATATGGATGCAGGGCCGGGTGTAGAGGCAGGCGGTCATTGAAATGGCTGTCCCTTGCCCTCGGCAGGAGCTCAGCTGGCAGAATGCTCACACGCTGGGCTGTGAGCGGCAGGGTCTGCAGGTGAATGACAGGGGTACAGTCTTAGAAGCACACAGGGGCAGTTCTACCCTGTCCTACCCTCTTGGTCAGCATCGACTCACTAGCAGCGAGGTGTTTTTTGGTTTGTGTTTTTTTTTGCCCCTCTATAATACCTGCTACTGTTATTATGACCTATCCAGACCACCCCCCCCCCCAAGATGTGAAGTATAGAAGGGTGTGGGGCCCAAGTGGGTGCAAACACGGGTGGTTCAAAGCCAACCTGTACCACCATCAAAGAATGGCCTAGGGGTACACTTCTGGAAAGATTTCTGCTGTAGCAGCCCCCAGGGTTTCCTTGGTGGCAGTCTTTGCTGGGAGCTGCTGTTGAGTTGGTTCCGTGTGTAACAGAGCAAAGCCCTGCGGACCCTGCTCCAGCTTCATGGCCCTTCTGTCGGAGCCCTGGCTGCAGCGGCTCTTTCCGTCTGGCTCACTGAGGAGCCTCTTCTTTCTCGCTGGCCCTCCACGTTGCCAAGCACGATCTCCTTCTTCCTTATGAAGATCAGCCTGACACTGTGAGGCCGGAATCCAGATGGGAGCAGATAGCCAGATCTTTTCTCCCCCAAAGCGTTGGGAAGGCTGGGCTGGCCAGCTTTTCCATTCACAGCTGAGCGCTTAGCCATTGTGCCACCAGGGCGCAGCGTGCTGCCTTTCTGTCAAGATATCACCCAAGAAAACTCTGCTCTGGGACACACGGGTCACCAAGAGTCCGAATTGATTCCAGAACAGCAAGTTTGGTTTTGGGTTCTCATCTCTGTTATTAAAAATTACCACCTCCTTTTGCCAATTGTATTTTCCAAAAAGGACCACCGTTATTTCTCCTGGCCTACTTGATCTTCCAGAACCTTGCCACTCCTTCTCCAGACGTAGACTCTCCCCTCTCTTGATGGCGCTGTTGGGTAAGCCTTGAACCGAGATCCACAAGGTCACCAGTTCAAACCCACCAGCCACTCTGGTTGCCGTGAGTCAGAACAGACTCAACAGCGTTGGGTCTGGTTTGGACTCCTTGAATGTGAGGGGAGGTTGGCACGGCCTGGGCCCACGGAATGCAGCAGAAGTGAAGCTACGTGCTCTCTGAGGCCAGTTCATGCGGCTCAGTAGAGTTTCCACAGGGATCTCTTAGAAGGCTGGTCTTTGAAACGTAAGGGGCCTGAACTTTGGACTTTCCACAGAGGGAGCAACCCGTGTGGAGAGGATCGGAAGCTCCGGCTGCTAGAATGAACCAACCACCAGCCTGTTAAGGGAACCCATCTGTAGAACGGGAGTCTCGGGGTAGAGGCCCTAGGCACTGTGGAGCAGAGCCAGGCTTTCTCTCTAGTGCCCAGTCCAATGTCCTGACTCATGGTACCAGTGAACTAAATAAGTGGTCACCCCACACCACTAAGTTTGATGCCACTGTAGTAACTAACGCGCGCGTGCACGTAAACACACATACACACACACGACCCTAAACTGTGGAGAGACTGTCTTATTTGTCTCCTCTTCAGCAAGGTGAGCAGAAATGGACTCAGTAAATGATGGTGGCCAGTCGTCTTGGTGATGGTGTAGAGGCCTGATGGTGTAGCAGTTATGCATTGAGCTACTAACTGCAAACTCAGAAGTTCGAAACTACCAGTCACTCTGAGAAAGACAGATGGAGCTCTCTACTCCCATTAATAAAGCCAGTGTTGGAAACCCACAAGGGTAGTTCTACTCTGTCCCATGGGGTTGCTGTGAGTTGACATTGACTTCATGGTAGTGAGTTTGAGTCTTCCTCATGGAAACTGAACAGCTCTTTCAGTCACTAGGAAACGAAAGAGGAGGTGGCACATTGGGTGGGCACAGTAGTTAAGCACTCGGGTGCTAACCACAAGTAGACAGTTCAAACCCACCCACAGCTTCAGGTGTGTGTGTGTGAGGGGGCCATGGCGGGGTGTATGGCAATCTGCTTCCATCAAGATTATAGCCTTGGACTTAAAGATAAACAAGCGGCCATCTAGTTCAGAAACAACAAAGCCCACATGGAAGAATACACCAGCCTGTGTGATCACGTGGTCCTGAAGGGATCAGTTATCAGGCATCAAAGAACAAAAAATCATATCATTGGCCACACACCTCCATGATACGATCGCCGAAGACAAACAGGTGCATAAGCAAATGTGGCGAAGAAAGCTGATGGTGCCAGGCTATCAAAAGAGCTAGTGTATGGGGTCTTAAAGGCTTGAAGGTGAACAAGCGGCCATCTAGCTCAGAAGCAATAGAGCCCACATGGAAGAAGCACACCAGCCTGTGCAATCACGAGGTGCCAAAGGGACCAGGTATAAGGCATCATGCAAATATATATATATATATATATATATATGGTGTATATATATACCATAGTGAATGAAGGGGGAAGTGCAGAGTGGAGACCCAAAGCCCATTTGTCAGCCACTGGAGATCCCCTCATAGAGGGGTTTAGGAGAGGAGATGGGTCAGTCAGGGTGCAATGTAGTACCGATGAAGAACACAGCTTTCCCCCAGATCCTGGATTCTTCCTCCTGCCAACTACCATGATCCGAATTCTACCTTGCAGGACTGGATAGGGCAGAGGTTGTACACTGGTGCATATGGGAGCTGGAGGCACAGGGAATCCAGGGTGGATGATACCTTCAGGACCAGGGGTGTGAGGGGCGATACCAGGAGAGTAGAGGGTGAGTGGGTTGGAAAGGGGGAACTGATTACAAGGATCCACATGTGACCTCTTCCCTGGGAGAGGGACAGCAGAGAAGGGGGGGAAGGGAGACTCCGGATAGGGCAAGATATGACAAAATAACAATCTATAAATTATCAAGGGCTCATGAGGGAGGGGGGAGCAGGGAGGAAGGGAAAAAAAAGAGGACCTGATGTAAAGGGCTTAAGTGGAGAGCAAATGTTTTTGAAAATGATTAGGGCAAAGAATGTACAGATGTGCTTTATACAATTGATGTATGTATATGTATGGATTGTGACAAGAGTTGTATGAGCTCCTAACAAAATGGAAAAAAAAAGATTATAGCCTTGGAAATTCTATGGTACAGTCCTCCTCTGTCCTATAGGGTCACCAGGAATCAGAATTGATTTGACAGTACATTAAAAATAACATGAACTGAATGATGATGGCAACGAATGTACAGATATGCTTTACACAATGGATGGACTCATGGATGGATGGATGGATGGATGGATGGATGGATGGATGGATGGATGGATGGATCGATGGATGGATTGTGATACGAGTTTTATAACCAAAAAAATAGCATGGACTGCCAGAAGAGAAAACCCAGTCTGTCTGGGATGAAGCACAGCCAGAATGCGCCTTAAAAGCAAGAGTGGCAAGGGTTGACCGAAACTTTGCACGTGTTATTGGGAGGAACTGGTCCCTGGAAAAGGGCGTTATGCTTGATAAAATAGGAAGTCATTGATAAAGATGAATACCTTCAATGAGCTAAGAGTGTACAGAATGAAACGGTGCTTGGTCTTTTGTCATCCTCACAGTCTAAGCAATGTCTCTTTCTCTTATATATTGAGCCACTGGGAATCAAAGCTGACTTGATGGCAGCTAACAACTATGCTCTGTAAAGCCAGAACTTCTGAAATGTGCAGCGTGTTTGATTCATTCTGTCAATACCAATGGATTACATAATAGAGTGGGGTGCTAGGTGTAGGGCATACGATATTAAACAAAGCAGATCTGGCCATCCTCCTTGGGGAGCTTGAGATTTAGTTACAGAGCGGGGAGTAGGCTACCCAGTTATAGATAGATAATTTTTTTCTGTATACACACACATATTGTTGTTAGATGCCATCCAGTTGACATTAACTCTGTGCAACAGAGCACAACACTGCCTGTCACAAACCCTCCTCACAGCTGTGGTTACATCTCAGCCATGGTTGCAGCTACTGCGTCAATCTATCTCATAGAGCGTCTTCGTCTTCTTGGCTGCCCCTCCTCTTTACCAAGCATGACGTTCTCCTCCACGGACAGATCTCTCCCAGTAACCTGCCCCAAATTCATGAGACAAAGCCTCACCATCCTAGCCATAATTATCCAAATCGTGGTGCATATGCTCTATGAAGGAGAGACGGAGAAGATGGAGAATAACAGCAGAGACCTACTTGGGAAGGATGGACAGCAAAGAACTCTTGGTAGACATGACCTTCACTCTGGGGGCCCAGCAGTCTCTTGGGCAGGGGCAGGGATGGAAGTGAAGAACATTCTAGATGGACAGAAATAAGTGAAGTCTGTAGACAGAAAGAATGTCGAATGCTTGTGGGGTGGGCGTTGGCTGATGAAGACTACTGTAGTAAAGGCATGGGAGAGAGAGAGAGAGAGAGAGAGAGAGAGAGAGAGAGAGAGAGAGAGAGAGAGAGAGAGAGAGAGAGAGACTAGAAACTGGAGTGTGTGCAGTGGAGCTTGGAAGGCCCTGGGAAGCCCTTTGGATTTTCTTCCAGAGGAAATGAGGAGCCTTGGAGGGTTATAAACACATTAGTATGATTTTCAAGAGTTTATCTGATGCCTTCTCGCTCTCCAGCACCAGTAGTGTCAGAGACGGCGCACAGTGAGGGGGAGCTTGTGTTAACAGTGATGCACCTCTATTTTCTTGGCCGGAGTTAGGGACCACACCCTCTGAAAATGCCAAAGTCTCTTAGAGAGGACAGCCCCATCCTGTGAAGTAAATGTGAGCGCTCGACTGGTTTGCAAACACAGGCCTTACTCTGCTCTTAGTTTGTGGGGGAAGGTCGGTTTGTGGCTATTGCACCCACTCTCTTTTCTCTTGCACACACACACACACACACACACACACACACACACCTAGCCAAACCAAAAACCAATCTCATTGGCATTAAGTCAATGCCGCCTCACAGCAGTCATAAAGGACAGGGTGCATCTGTCCCTGTGGGTTTCCAAGACTGTAACTCTGTACGGGAGGAAAAAACCCCATTCTTCTCCTTGGAAGCAGCTGGTCGGTTCAAACTGCTGATCTTGGGGGGAAGCAGCCCAGTGCATAACCACTGTGCCACCAGGGCGCCCAATCCCAGCCAAGAGCAGGTTAATAATAAGAGTTGTCTCCGAACAAGCAAATCAAGGCCCCCAAAGGCCCGTCTCAATGATCAAATCTTTAATTCTCTGACCAACTTCTCATCCCTCGTTGCAAGCCCACTAGCTCATACACTGTGCCCAGGTCTGCAGCCAGGTATGGCATTTCGAAGTGGCCGGCAGCAGCGAGAGCTGGGAGGGCAGTGGTGTGGGCTTCCACTGACAGAAGCCAAGAGTGCTGTTGGCTGTGTCTTAGCATTTCAAATTCAGAACACTAAGTTTGTGGAAGGCTCTAACATCCATTACTTGATCCCCACATGGATTCAGCTTCCACTGAGTTCTTTCTGGCCATTAACCAGCATGTGAATGGCCGTGACCTCAGCCAGAGCGCATTAGAATTTTCTAATGAGTATAATTTTCAAGAGTTAGTGCACTATACCTAGATGACCACCACTCCCCGGCCCAGCCCAGGAGGGGCAGCCTCTTCCTTAGGGACTTACCTAAAAGTGTCCTTGATGGAGAGAACATGAGTCACTTCGTCATGAATCATCCCCTGACTGTCTTAGTTGGAGGACCCTGGACCAATCTTATAAGCTCCTTGATCTGGCATAGTAGGAGTCCTGGAGCAGTTTACTAACTTCAAGGTCAGCAGTTCAAAACCATCAACCTCTCTGCAGAAGAAAAACAAGGCTCTCTAGCCCCTCAACAAGATGGACTGACACCCATGGCTGCAACAACGGGCTCAGGCTGAGATAGGGAGCATTGGGAGGGTGGTTGAGGACCAGGCAGTGTGGCTTTCTGTTGTGCACAGGGTCGCTAAGGGTCGGAGACGACTAGCTGACACCTATTACATAACAGCCCCTGTGAAGAGTGACAGGGGCAACTAGGACTGCTCTACTCTGTCCTATGGGTCGCTGTGAATCAGAATCACTCCACAGCACTGAGGTCTTGCACAGCAGCCATGTCCCAGTCCTGATCCCGTTCCCACTTCGGTCGTCCCACTCGCAACTCTGATTGGCCGTTCATCTGTCAATCATGCTTTTGTGAGCTTCCTTTCTGTGCCCCGTCGGGGGTCCTACATAAGCAGCCAGTATTCTGTCCCCTCTTGAAGTTCAGTCACCATTGAGTTCTCTTGTGGATGGTCTCCCTCAGGCAGGTGAATCATCCTAGACTTTATCTCGCTTCAGGAGCCCTGGTGTCGTAGTGGGTTACACATAGCCGCTAACCGCAAGATCGGCGGTTCAAAACCAACGGGCGTCCTCAGGAGAATGATGAGGCTTTTTCTACTCTCCGCCGCAAACCCTTTTATTAGGAGCTAATCCAGGCCTCACACCATCCCATAGTCCAATCACATCAAGAAGGATTATACAATTGCTATGAAAAGCTTCGTCTCCTCTTAGGAAGAGTCGCGGTCTCAGAACCCATGGGAGCACCTTTAGTCTGCCTATAGCGTCACCGAGAATCAAAAAGGACTGGCTGGCAGTGGGTTTGTCTTGTCCTTGTGCTGTTTAAGACTTGATCAATGAGCCCAGGTGGGTGGTGGTTATGAATTGAACTGCTAACCAACAGGCCAGCGGTTTGAAACCACCGTTGCTCCTCGAGAGAACTATGGAGATTTCTACTCCCTTAAAGAGTTACCATCTCAGAAACCCATAAAAGCAGTTTGCCCTGTCCCATGGGGTCACAAGATGTGGTATTGACTCCATGGCGGTGAGTTGGGGTTTTCTGGTACATTCTATTTGGATCTATGGTGTCTTTTGTCCTGCTGCTAAAACCCAGAACCAAACCCACTGGCATTGAGACGATTCTGACTAATAACAACCCTACATCGTGCTTCTGAAGCTGTGAATCTTTATGGGAGCAGACGGTCTCATCTTTTTCCCTGGGTGCGGCTGCTGGGTTTGAACCGCCGTCCTTGGGGTTAGCAGTTTAACCCATACCCAACAGTGCTCTGTGACAGCTTCCCTCGCAGGGTCTAGACAGTCTGCTTCTAGGAGGACGCCCAAGGCTCTATGGAGAGACCTGGGAACTTTTGAGCCAGATGGTCAGAGCAAGCAACCCCAACCCTCCTGGGTCCCCACTTTGTCCAGTAACTGTTAGGTTCTCCGTTCCACGGGGTTCAGTGCTCCTGGGCTGAGAGAGCAGGGCTTTCATGGCACATACTAGAATTATCTCTACTCAAAATCGCTACAGAGAGTAAAAGTTGTAGTGTTTAAAGGGATAATAAGAGCCACTCCTGTTTGTATTTATCTACATATAAACGTGTGTCAGGCACTGTACTTTCTCCCTTTAATCCTCACAAGAGGCCTCGAGCTTTCTAAATATGTCGACTATGTAATACAATCTGTGTTTCGGCCCCCCTCCCTCCGAGCTCACACACACACACACACACACACACGCACGCACACACACACCACAGCCACAACTGTCCAAGTAAGGGTTATCAATGGATGGCTCAGATGCATCCTTGGCCCTCTAAGAACCCACAGTTTGCATGTGGTCCAAGACAGCACCCCCCCACACACACACAGGGCACTCCACCCACCCCCATCAGGGCCTTCGAGGAATGTGGGGTGTGGGAGCCACACAGAACCCACGCCTGAGCTCCGCCTCATTCCTGCTGGTGTTGGCCGAGGCTCGTGGGAGTGCGGGCGCGGGCTTGGCTGGCTGCGTGGCGGGTCTGCAGCTCATCTTCTGAGTGTGTTTCCATTCCCAGCTGTTGCTGCTGGAATTGCGTTTTCCCACGCCCAGGCCCTGCGAAGCTGTCACCAGCTGTGGCCAGCTGTCAGCTAGTCATTCGCACGCCATTCCTCTCCCCGCCACGTGATGACTCTCATCGCCAGCCAGAGCCCAGAAGAGCTTTCTGACAGGTCGAGCAAGGAATGGGCAGGCAGGCAGGCAGTATGCAAGGCCAGAGGACTGTGCAGCCAGGAGAAGACACCCACAGGGAGAGACAGACATGGAGTCAGAGGGACAACACTGGGAAATGGCATGGTCCCTAGCAAGTGATCAGAGAGGTAGAGGTACCCGCATAGAAGGACACGCACAAACAGAGCGACTTGAAGGGAGGAAAGGGAAGCCAATCCTGCCTAACAAGACAACTTCCCCCACCTACTGAAGCTAGGGGCCTCCACAACCTGTGGTGCACCTAGTGTAGTAACTCACAGTGTCACGCACACACACACACACACACACACACACACACGCACACCAAGATCTCTTCCTACACCAAGCCATACAGAGTCCTTACTGATACTTATTATCCATTTTAATCACAGAAGGATGATATAGTTGTAACTTGCTTAGATATCTTATTTCTTATATGAATTAAAAACAGAAAACAAGCCCATCTGAGTCATCTGAGTCATCTGACTGCCATCTGAGTCATAGGGATTCTGGGGGTATATATAAATATTTACAGGTGCAGAGGGCCTCCCTTGGAGTGGTGAATGGGTTTGAACCAACAACCTTGCAGTGAGTAGTTCAACACTTATCTAACAGCGCCCTCAGAGCTCTTTTGGTTGTAAGAATAATAACAACTAAATTGTTTTGTAAAATCTTCTGGCCCTAGATTATATCGTTACTTACATCATTAGAAACTGAGCGGCAGAAGTCTTTAATTGTTCACCTGCCTTCTCTTTACTTGCTACTTCCTTCTCATCAACGTCATTGGCATAGGTTCGCGGACACTCGATCTCACTTTTGTTACAAGTCAGAGCGATCCTGTAGGACAGGGCAGAGCGGCCCCATGAGTTTCTGAGATGGTAATTTTCTTTAGGGAAATAGAAAGCCTCATCTTTCTCCTGGGGAGCGGCTGTTGTTTTCAAACTGCTGACCTTGAAGTGAGCAGCCCAATTTGAAACCACGATGCCGCCAGGAGTACTTACCCCAACGCTGTAGCGTTGACACCAGGGAATCTGACAAACCAACCGTGGTGGAAATACCCCCGGCAACTGGCAAAGCTACAGCATGCACTTGTAGCTTGTGCCTGATTCACAGCGTCACTGTCATTGGGTCGTGGTGACAGCTCTGGCGGAAGCAGCTCAGAAGCCTCACAAAGCAAGAAAGGAGGTTTAGCTTTGTAGGTATATTGATAGATAGAGGCTGGGCTTATGAAAAAAATATTTTGTGAAAACCAATGACGGGGGTATTTTATAAAAATAATAGACTTCTGCTGAAATATGGGCAAAGAAGTTGGGTGTCACCCTGACAGTGTTGTCACCTGGTGTGGTTTGCAGACACCCCCCCCCACCCGCCCCACCTTTTATCTCCCTAGCCACATCGCTGTCTGCCGCCCCACTTCACACAGTGCGGTCTTCAGGCCGGCAGCATCAGCATCCCCAGTGAGCTCAGGAGAAGTGCCATCTCAGGCCTAAGGACCAGGATCTGCATTTCTATACCATCCCTAAGAGTCTCATAGGCACATGAAAGCGCTGGGAAGCTCTGCTTCGGATTGCCCTGCTTGTGACAGGAAGTTACAAGTGGGTGTGGTAAGGGTAGAGGTATTTGAGGTATGATGGACCCCCCACGACCACCATCTGTTGTTGGGCTGTGTACATCTTGTCATTCCTAACATGTACAACCCCAAAATCCACAGCACATACCGGCCTCCGGGCACCCCAGCCCCCATAGACAAGGATAGGCTTACAAAGATACTGAGCATCAGTGTTTTCAAAAGTTTTCAACTTGACTTACATGGAAATCAACGTGGAGGGGAGTCCCTGATCCGAACCCTGCAATTGGGGAGCCCTGTATACACTTTCACACCTTTCTGATGAGCTTCAGGGGGAGGAGAGGAGCAACAGGGCAGCGGAACATGCGTTCGGTCCTCTTGTTCTCAATGAAGACAGACAGAGGAAGAAGTAGAGCCCACAAGCAAGCTGAGGGCTAGATGCACACCCTTTGCATCCCCACGCTTCAACCCTTCCACTTCTCTTTTCCCTCTCTCCCTCCCTCCCTCCCTCCCTCCCTCCCTCGCCCTCCTTAGTTCTTGGTACTTGGCAAGCTGTGTTCTCTACCCAAAGGGACCTACACCTCCCTTTCTGTAAGATTCCATCTCAGAATCACTGATGTGAAAAACCTCTTTGGGACCCAAAGATGCAGAAGACAGTGTTCTTCCCGCTCACTCAATAACCACCGCTCATCGCTAGCTAGCGAGTCTATTCCAACCCCATGTGCATTAGTGCATTCAAACTTGGCTCAATATGGTAGTGGGTTACTCGTTGGGCTGCTAACCAAAAATCAGCAGTTCGAAACCACCAGTCACTCCATGGGAGAAAGATGGGACTTTGTACTCCCGTAAAGAGTTACAGTCTCAGAAACCCACAGAGGCAGCTCTCACCCTGTCCTTTAGGGTCACCGGGAATCGAGGTGTTTGTTGTTTTTTGGCAAGTGCGTTGGGGGCACGGAGGAGGCAGTTTGGGTATGAGTCGGAATCGATTCAATGGCAGTGAGCTTTTTCAGGCGTAGGTCACCAGGCCTTGCTTCTGAGGCTCTTCTGGGTAAATTCCACCCTCCATTTGATTAACCGCTGAGCTCATGAACCCTTTGTCTCCCCGCTAACCGCAGACAGTCACCGACAAAAATGCCGAGGCTTAGAGAGGGGACCTGTCTTTTTGCAAGTATTTGATATACCAAGTGCATGTTGGGCTGGGGAAACAGTTCCCCTGCAGGCCTCTGCGCTGAGCTGGCCAGGCCAGATGGTGCTATGGGATGCGGGGTGGGGGTGGAGGGGTGACAGCCAAGCCCAGAGGTGGGGCCTGGAGCCCAAGAAATCTCAGCTGCCCAGCAAGGGATCCCAGCACTTTGTTCTGTGGGTTATTTCCTGTGCTGAGAAATTCCTTTCCAGGCTAGCCCCCTCCTCTGCTGCTGTGCAATCTGCTCCCAACTGTCAAGAGTGACAGTTATTGTTTAGTAATGAACTCAGGCTCTGCTGGGTTCCACACACAGGTCCCAGTTTGCCTCTGTCCTGAGGCCAGGACAGCCTGAAGTCAGGACTGGGCATGGCGTGGTGGTGGGGAGGGTCCACGGTGTGTGTGGTGGTGGGGGGCTGAGCTCTGAGGCAGCCCAGGACTGCGGGGGGGAGGGGTGGGGTGGGGTGGTGGAGAAGTGGGAAAGGAGGGGCCCCCTGAGGCTCACAGACTTGTGGTAGAAAGAAGAGAAAGCTTATCAGCTTTGTCTCTGGCTGAACTCAGTTTCCCCAGCGGTAAAGGGGCACAAGCCTCCCATTGGCACATCCTCCCAGAGGGCCAGCAGAGAATCTGAAGAATCCAAATGCTTCCTAAAGGGCTAAACAGATGCCCAGCCCGCCCCCCACCCCCCTTGCGCTTGCTCATTCACCAATTCCTAGGACTGTGGCAACAACCTCCTAGCCCCACCCCTACCTCACCCCACCTCCACCCAGGAAAGTTTTTATCTTGCAGATTTTATATATTAAGTCTTTGCTTAGGGAACATGATTTGCATGATACTGATCACCATTTCAATTTTTAAAAATCGTGTTGCTTGTAGAACTTCCAGCTCACTGGCCATGAGGCTGAAGGGCATGGTGCTAGTTAAATAAAGGCCTTCTCCATGTGAAGGAGTGCCAGGATGGAGTTGGGACTGGGTTTGTTCGCTATATTTGAAGCATGGTGGAAAGATTTCTATTAATTGACATTTATGCAAAGCAAACAACTCTGCTGGTCTGAAACTCTAAATTCCCTTTTCTTGTGAAACTAATTTGGATAACATGATTTCTGGATTTTCTACTAATATGAGAGGGCTCCCAAAAGTGCATGGGAAGCTTCCACAATCTTTGACGTCTGTGTCACCGTGTGATTTTCCATAGCTCCTTGTATCACGCTAGAAAGACGGGGCTTTCTACTCCTGTAAATGGTTAGTCTCAGAAACCCGCAGGGGAGCCTCTAGGAGCCGGCATGGACTCCACGGGGCAGTGAGTTTGGGTTTGGGGGTTTTGTATACCGGACAGACTGTGCTAAAAACCCAAAGCCAAACTCTGCCATTCTGATGCATAGTGAACCTACAGAGAACAAGAACAGGGTAGAATTGTCCCCCCTGTGGGTTTCTGAGACCCTGCCCAACTCCTTCCGGTAGGACAAAGCCTTGTCCTTCTACAGAGGGGCTGGTGGTGTCAAATTGCTGACCTTGTGATTAGCAACATAATACACCTAATACATAACCCATCACACAACCAACGCTCCTACTGTGTGCTACCACCCAGCTAGGGCTCCTACTGTGTGCCATGGAACCAAGCAAACTCACTGCCGTGCAGTGGCGGCTGACTCATACCAACTCTACTGGGCAAGGCAGAACTGCCCCCTTCAAGTTTTTGAGGTTGTACCTGCTTTTCTTAAGATTGTACTGCTGATAGGATTGAAAAGCCCAGTCTCTCTCCTGCAGAGGGGCTGATGGTTTCGAACTGCCGACCGCAGTGCTGTGTGTGGAGCACTTCTATATTATTTCATCTTCTCAGCAGCCTCCGTGAGCTAGGTCAGCCAAACAAAACTCCCTGCTATCCAGTCAATTCCAACTCAGAGCAGCTGCCCTCCCGCGGCCGCTGCACCATGTGATCGGCATCATCTCCATTCCAGATAAGAAGATGGAGGTCCAGAGAGGTAAAGTCCCTTCACCAAAGCTGCATAGCAGCCAGGGGGAGGGAACTGGAAGGCAGAATTACAGCAGCCCAGAGACTTGTCTCTACACAATTCTCTGGGCCAGTCTGGGTACAAAGGACTCTGAAGTTGCTCCTGGCAGGGAGCAGCGGCTGCCTGAGCAGGCGAAGGTGTGAGCATTCAGTAAACTGTGAAGTCTTACCCATGGGTCAGAACTGGGTTTTTTTATATGAAAGCTCTAATTTATTACAAGTAATTTAGCGCTTGTTATTTCCTCCACCAAAGGGGTCTTGTTTTTACAGAAGGAGCCACCACGGGGTTCCTGGAGGAATGAACAGTTAAAATAGTACTAAACACAACTTCTCAGGAACACAGTCTGCTGGAGGGACATGAGGGGCCTTTGGGGCAGAGGTGAGTCGCCGGTACCTGGAATCCTAGACTTCTGCGCTGACCAGATGAGCTCAGCTGAGTCTTCCATGGGAGGAAACATGTTTGGGTTTTTTTACTCCCTGTTTACTGCCCCGCCACAACCAAACAACTTAAACACACACACACACACACACCCCTACATTATTATTAATCCTCCCTGCCTATATGGTAACGTGTTAGAGTGGAACTGACCAGAGTTATACTTCCATTGAGACTCAGAAAACTTTCATTAATTTGCCCAGGGTTAAAACTACCAAACCCAAACCCGAACACACTGCCATTGAGGCCATTCCAACTGACAGAAGCCCACAAGGGCAGAGTAGAATACAAACAACACATAATCGTCAATAAAACTAACTCACTGCAACCCTATTGGACGGGGTAGAACTGCCCCTGTGGGTTTCCAAGACTGCGATCCTTTATGCGGTTAGAAAACTTCATCTTCCCCCCTCACAGTGGCTGGTGGTTTCAAACAGCTGACCTTGAGGATAGCAGACCAATGCGTGACAATGACACCACCAGGGTTCCCTAACAGTCAGGAGGCGACAGAAATAGTAATCATGGTGATTACCATTTATTGAAGACCTACTACATGCCGGCTACTTGACTCTCAAGACCATCTTGCAAGGTATTTGCTGCCCTCCCCAAGTTTGTAGATGAGGAAGCGGGAGTTCAAAAGGGTTAAAGGATTACTCCTAGGTCCTAACACCAGACATGAAGCAAGGATTCGACCCTAGATCTCAAATAGCAAGTCTCTCTGTTTCTGTGGGCTGTCTCTTCGGCATGGCCTTTGACAAAGCAGTCTGGTTTTCTTTTTTACAGAAAGCCGTGAGTGAGCGGCACACAGCCTTGGATCGTTCGTTAGGAGCCTCTGGCATGAATTTGGAGTGGGCTGGTTTCGTGGCAAAGAGAAGCCAGGACTAGTGGCCGGCTTCCAAGGGCATGGCCATGTCCCACATTCCAACACTCTATCACATAGCCTCTCAAACGGAACTGCCTTTAAAAAGAAGCCAAATTCTTAGGTTGACCATCGGTCCCAACTTGCCTCAGACAATCCCAGTTTCTGTGTGACCTGCCACTTAGTGTGATGACAACCGTGCCCTCTTGAACCTTTGAGAGTGTCCCGGTCTGAGTGACATGCTTACCCTCCACTCACCAACCGCGATTTGTTTTGGCAACATTTGACTTCAGAGCCCACAGTCAGAGCTAGGGCTTGCAAATTCTTTATTGCTCTTTGGTTTCGGGGATACAAGGAAAAACCCCCAAAGACTGTCATCATGATTGATAATACAGAGCTTTGTTTTAAAGTCTCTCCATGGGGACAGTTATATGTATCTTTGCTAAAAACTAGTAAGCCAAGCTCCCTAATGATTTGTTTGTTTTGGCTTAAAAGCATTTAAAATCTCTTTTATCTTCTGTCTGATATGGATTACTCTAAAATGAAGAAATCAAAACAAAATAATTCAGTTCAGTCATTTGTCTTTAAAATCCAAGTGTGGACCCAGGCCATGCAAAATGGTCTCCTTGGTAGGATGGGTAAAAACAATACAAACCCAGTTGTATTGATACTTGTATTGAGTTGATACTTGTATTGAGTTGATACTTAATCATATTTTATATAAATGGAGTAAGATGAAGATTTCCCTGCTATCTTTTTGGTAAATTGTTGTTACTCTCAGAAGTCTTCAAAAAGTGCTACGTAGTCAAAAAGGAATGCATGTCTACTTCACACAATATAAAATACATAGATGAACACAAAAACACTTTTCTGATCATGTAAGATATCCATGGGAGAGAGCAGGGTTCAGTTCCAGGCCAATCTACCTCAAGCAAGTCACCACCTTCCTGTCAGAGACTTTCGTGTTGCTATGACACTGATCAGCTTTCAGCGTGGCATCGAGACTAAGATAGACTAGGAGGAAAGTGCTGGCAATCTACCTTTGAAAATGGGCCAAAGAAACCCTATGAGCCATAATCTATTATATAGGGGATTGCCATGAATCGAGGGCCAATTGGAAGACAGCTAGCAAAAACAAGGATGTCTGCTATTAAATTTTCATATCTATTTCCAGGTTTTAAAAAATTCATGCATATATGATATTTTCAAGAGGAAGGATCAGTTTTGGGGAAATATGGCCTTGGTGATAGAAATGACACTGGAGAGCCTATGACAGAACTTTGTAAGACCACTGACTTGTTTATTGCAAATACCTTTTTTTCTCAACGCTGTAGATGGTGACTGTATATGTGGACCTCACCAGATTGAATACCCCGGAATCAAATTAATTACATCTGTGGGGAAAGACTGAGGCAGTCCAGTGGTGTGGTATGAGGCTGCTAACTGAAAAGCAAGCGTCCAGAAATTAACAGATTCCCAATAGAAATATTTACACAAGTGGTGGCGACACTAGAAACAGTCCCTCGTCTACACCAAGAAATTTATAAGAACAGCTATCTGGCCAACCAATAGGAAGGTATTCATATTTGTAGTATTCATAGTTTTGTCCATTCCAAAGAAAAATTGCCCAACAGAATATGGGAAAAATTAATAGTAACACTGGCATCACATTCAAGTAAAGTTTTGTTGAAGATAATTCAAAAATAGTTGCAGCAGTGAGCTGCCAGAAACTCACGCCAGACTCAAAAGATGAAATAGAACCAGAGTTATTACTGCTGATGGCAGATGAATCGAGGCTGAAAGCAGAGAATACCAGAAAGATGCTTCTTCGCGTTTCATTGACCGTGCAGTGGCAACTCTGGATAATATTTGAAGAAAGAGAATTCCAGAACACTTTATTGTGCCCATACAGAATCTGTATCACACCAATTGTTCAAATAGGACAAGGGGATATTGCAAGGTTTAAAATTAAGAAAGGTGTACGTCAAGTTTGTGTTGTTTCACGACACCTATTCCATCTGTATGCTGAACAAATCATCTGGAAGTTGGACTGAATGAAGAAGGCAGCAGCGGGATCGAAGGATAGATGACACGACTTGGCTTGCTGGAAAGCCCAGAGATTGGAAGCACTTGCTGGTGAAGATCCAGCATCGCAAATCCTCACACTGGACCAAGAGGCAACATCATGATAAACAAAGATAAGATCGAAGTTGTCGAACATTTCTTTTTCCTTGCGTGTACATTCCACACTTGTGAAAGCAGCAATTGAAAACCAAAGAACTTGTTGCTCTGGGCAAATCCAAAGACCTATTTAAAATATTAAAGGAGCAGAGATGTCACTTTGAAAGCAAAGGTGTGCCTAACCCAGTCGTAGTAATGTGGATCGCCTCACATACATGTAAAAGCAGGACAATGAACAAAGAAAACTAGGGAAGGACTTATGCATTCTAACTAAGGTGGTGGCTAAAAATATGGAAGTCCTGTGGGCTGCCTGAAGAACAAATAAATCTGTCCTGGAGGACTGACAGCCAGAATGCTCCCTTGAAATGAGGTTGGGGGACGGGTCTCGTGGATCACGGACATGTTCCCGGGGGAGACCGGTCCCTGGAGAAGGACACATGCTTGTTAAAGGGGAGAGGAAGTGAAAAAGGGGGAGGCCCTCACCGAGATGGACGGACACGGTGACTGCACCAAGGGGCAAAATCTGAGCAAAAATTGTGAGGCTGATGGAAGATAGGGCAGTGCTGTATTGTGTTTGTACCCTGGGTCAGAGCTGTGTGGCCAGTACCGAACAACAACAACTTATAGGCTCATGGGCTACATCCGCTTCGAAAATTTACCTTTTCTCATTTACCTAATAAAAACTTTATTTTATGAAATATATCCTAAAAAAACTAAAAAAAGAAATATATTCTACAAAGTTACTTTATTATTTTTTGCAATTAATTTTTTTATTTGTTGTTGTTGAGACTATGTGCACCAGTTCAGCAATTTCTATATGTACAATCAATGACAGTGATCACATTCTTTAAATTGTGCAATCCTTTTTTTCCCCACCTTTTAAATTAATTGATTAATTGATTTTTCTGAATTATTCTTCTTTACCCCCGACTTTTCTTACCTGGCCTTTAGAATGACTGTTGTCCATTTGATTCCATATAGACAGTTCTTTAAAAATCACAGGGCTCAAGGTAGCTAAGCTAAATGATTATTTGGTTTTAGGAGAACTTCAGAGATATTTTTGGATAAAATTTGAAAGATTATTTCCGGGAAGTAGTCTCGGGGCCCCATTCAGCCTCCATGGCTCCAGAAACTCTGGACGTTGCTAGAGTTTGAAATTTCATTCTGCATTTTTGACCTTCGGATTGGAGTTCTCCTATAGAATCCTTTCCTGTGTTGAACATTTTGGGTTGAAGTGTGAGTGAACGTGGCCGAGCAGATTTGCGCTCCATCAAGTCCTTTCTGCACAGTTTGCTTCATGATGCTGTGTGCACCCTCTCGATGGAACAGCACCCTCCCCCCTTTTCCCTGGGTTCCCCCTTACCATTCATCCTTTCCTTGGTCCACCCTGCCTACAGAGCTGTGTTTGGGGCAAAGGCTGTCTTTTGGGCCTGACATGGTTGATTAGTCTGAGGAGTCTGTTTCTTCGGTGTGTTATAAGACATGTCTACTTTTTATAAGACATGTCTACTTTCTAGTCAGTGACTTACCCTTCTTCCTTCACTTTCCATCCCCGGTCACCATCACTCAGTGATCAATTGCATGACTCTTGTAATGTTGTCTTGTGTTGTTAGGTGACATCGAGTCAGTTCCAACCCATAGCAACCCGGAAGGCAACACTGAGGGCCTGGGCCCTCCGTGAGCTGGCTGGAATGCCACATGGCAGCTACACTGGGCCCAGGCATGAGGATCATGGAAGGACTTTCCTAATAGTCTCATTTAATCATTATCCTTTTGTGATTGACATATTTTTGCATAATGTATTCTAATTTCACCCGTGTGATGAGGTGTTAGGTGGAGATTTCCTTATTCGTTAATGCTGTGTAATATCTCATTGTGTGTGATTACCAGAGTTTGTTTATTTATTCGTCCACTGAAGGACACTTAGGTTGTTTTTGTCTTCTTTGCTATTCTGAATAATTCTGCTATGAACATGGGTGTGCATATATCTTTTGTGGCAAATCTTATTTCTCTAAGGTAGATAAGTATCCTTGGGATTGCTGGATCACATGACAGTTCTATTTCCAACTCTTTAAGGAAGTGTCTGATCATTTTCCATAGTGGTTGTACCAATGGGCAGCTCCACGGGGAGTGAAAGAGAGTTCTGTTTTCTCTACATCTTCGCCAGCATTGTTGTTTTCTGCTCACTTGGACCTACCGAGGAGTTTTAACAGCGGTTATGGGAGTTTATCACACGGATATAACCACAATTTGCACAGCTACTTCCCATTGCTAGATGTTTCTTTCTAATTGTTTGCTGTTAGAAACAACAAAAACCAAAAAGGATCGTTGCCGTAACTAAAATTCTGTGTATTTTGCAGATGAAAGGACATGTACTTTTAAGAGTCTTAGCAAATGTTGTTAACAGTCATTGTGAAAATTCTAAAACTTCAAAAGGAATATAAAATAAGAAAGATCAAGGGGTGGGCATGTAGTTCCAGATATTTTCCCATCTAGTTCCCACTTTGTATCTCCTTATGATTTCTTCCAAGCCCCAAGAGGCTACCTGTTTGAATACCTTTGACTTTCAGAGACAAATAAAATTGTAGAGAGGAAGACCGCAGGAAAGAGAACTAAAATTCTGTCTTCTAATCCTGGCTGAGCCCATAGCAATACTGGGCAAGATATTTGGCCTTCTGGAGCAAAGTCTCTCCCTTTGTAAAACTAGGAGACTGGTCAGATCATTATAAAAGGTCTTTCCTGCCCTTAGATCGGAAATGAAATGAAATTGATGGAAATACAAGGAATATTACTGTTGAATTTGAATCTTAATACTTCCTTTTCCTCTCCTTTTAACGTCTATGCCCCTTACATCTTCCCTCTATGCCTGGATGTATTTTATTTTCCCTATTTCACTCATTGGGCAGCTAACCGCAAGGTCCAAGGTTCAAAACCACCAGCTGATCTGTGAGAGAAAGATGAGGCTTCCTACTAGAAAAGATTTACAGCCTCCCAACCCCCAGGAGCACTTCTACTCTGTCCTCTCAGCTTGAGAGGAGTCAGGTCCATGGTAGTAAGTTGGTTTGTGAGCTATTGCACTCCAAAATTCATCCTTGGACAGGTTTCATCTGGTGGCCCAAATTTACCCAGCCTTTCTGAGTCATTAGGAATTAGAAGCAATCTTTCTCCATGTGACCTCCTTTGCAGTTTATCTGGATCCTTTGAAATGCAAATCACTCAGCTTGCAGTAAGGGAAAGTGGATTGTGTAGGACCTTCAATGACCCACAGCTCATTCCAAGTCACAAGTAGGCAGCAGACAGTGGCCTCCTTCTGAAGATCAAAAGGGCATTATTCATCCAAAGTGCATCACCAGAAATCCTAAATTAGCCTGAAATTTCACCCTCATCAGCCTTTAACATCAAACCTCTGTCAATGTGGGCAGGAGATGATGGTTCTGGGCACTTCTTAGCTGAGCAGCTCAAGGCAAGAGCCAATCTTGACAAGGCATCAGACAAAGTTCCTGCTCTGATCTCTTAATATCTCACAAAACAAAACAAAAGACAACAAACACACTCAATGCCAGCCATCGATTTGATTCCACCCCTCAGTGACCCTATAGGAGAGAGTTGAGCAGCCCCTGAGGGTTTCTGATCCTGTGACTCAATGGAAGTAGAAAGCCTCTTCTTTCTCCAAGAAGCAACTGGTGATTTCAAACTGCTGACCTTGCTGTTAGCAACCCAAAGTGTAACCCACTATGTCACCAGGGCTCCTTCTCTTAATACGGAGTAAATGAAAGTGGTTAACGATAGGGACTCAGAAGTCAGCTTCCCCGGTGGCTTTCTTGGGTGTTTCACAGTCTCCGTGACATATGTCCGGTCCCTTCCGTGGTCGCTGCTGCGGCTCTGCAGTTGCCTTTGGCTTATTTTTGAACTAGCTCTGGCCAAGGAGGATGGGTTCTGTCTGATCTTCTTGACTCTCACAGGTGTCCACTACCCAGGTGGGTTATGTGAGTTCCTGCCTTGTCTCTCCAGGGAATGCTTCAGGCCTCCATGGACATGTATGTTATCTCCACTCCCTCTTGGAATGCCAACAAAACGATCGGAAAAGAACGCACAACGCAAACACCACAAAGACGGAGAGGACAGGAGAGGAGACAGGAACAAGGAAGCAACATCCACAAAAATCTAGAAACTGGAAAACAGGGCGCATTCAAAGGAATTGATTTCGCAGAGAGAAGTATAATCTTTCTTCAGTGAATTGAGCAAGCCAGAGAGAGACAGCAGACGAGATGTCAACAAAGATTTTAAAGCAAGGAAACAGATGGACTGGTACAGTCTAAATTAAAGAAACAAAATGAATCTGACTTCCTTTAGTAAGACCAACTAGAAATAAGCTGTGAACCCTGGAAATGTAGGAAAGCTCAGAATTATAGGCTCCAGGTTTCTTTGAAGGAGAGGATTCAGAAGGGGGCTGAAAACAAGAGAATCAGCTAAACGTCTTCATAAGGATCTTCAGTTGCCCATGCAGATGGCCTGTGGGCTCATTTTAGCAGAATGCTGATGGGTTACTGTCAACAGAAGTCAACCCATAGCAGATGTTATTTAGGAGTTATCAGCCACAGGTGAAAGGTGACAAGCAGGAATGTGTGTGGTCTTGAAAATAAGAGAGCAAGGTAAACGTCTACTCAACTGAACATGGATCCCCATTCCCACTCTCACTGCCTGGTTCTATGAGGCACCCAGCTTTCACAACATCTCCCCAGAACACTTTGGCAAAAGAAGGGGAAAAATTCTCACTGCAGAACTCGACCAACCAAAACAAGGTCCATGAATACTGATATTTGAAAGTTCATGCAATGATCCAGCTAGCATGCTACTTGACACCCTTCACGCATGTGCTTAATACTTTTTACTTTCTCGTCCTTCGATATAAACTGCCAAATTCACCCTGTACTTGTAGAAAGTCTTTAGCAAGATGAAAAAATTCACACAACCTGGGAAAGAGAACCCAAGCCAATCAGAAGGCCCTATCTGACAATCAAGAACTTCATAGCAAATTATCAGACGACTTGCATACAAAAAGTTTCCCAGATTATGGCTTCATAGATTTTTTAAAGTCTAATGTCAAAGAAAATGATTAGGGCAAAGAATGTACGGATGTGCTTTATACAATTGATGTATGTATATGTATATGTATGGATTGTGATAAGAGTTGTATGAGCCCCTAATAAAATGCAAAAAAATAAATAAATAAGTAAATTTTTTTTAAAAAGTCTAATGTCTAGCACAATATATGGAGAAAACACATTATAATGAAATGTAGTAATAGTAAGTACAAGATGGGATCCTAAACATTTGCAAGGGAAAAGGGAAGCAAAAAACCATAAAACAGCCACGCTTGAAAAATTCTAACAGAAATATATATTCCAATATAGAATATTATACCTAGTGAACTATCAAATACAGATTGGGGTGGGAGTCAGGCTTTGAAGATATCAAAAACTCTTCTTTAAATGACATCAAATTTTTCCTTAGAGCTTACTGCAGAATAGGCTCCATAACATTGAAACGTTTTAAAGTAAAATACAAGAGCAGGGGTAAAGATGGAGTGAAACAGCAGGAACTCGCTTGAAACAAATATCTCACTGTTAGCGAGTCCAATAAATTCTGACTCATAGTGATTCTATGTACGACAGAACAAAGCACTTCCTAGCCTTGCACGCTCCTCCCAATCCTTGCAGTCTTTGAACCTATTGTTGTAGCCACTAGGTGGGTCAATCCATCTCTGTGGAGGGTCTTCTGTTCCAATGACCTTTTCTGAGCACGATGTCCTTCTTCAGCCATTGGTTTCTCTTGATAACTTGTCTCAAGTATGGTAAGAAGCATCGTGATTGTAGACCCCCTGCAACAGATGAGTTCCTCCCTCTGCCAGCCCATGGGGTAGCGAATTCTCTTCGCCAACACCACAATTCAAAGACATCCATTCTTTTTTTGTCTTCCTTAGTCATTGGCCAGCATTAGCTTGCATATGAGGCGATTGAAAACACCATGGCTTGGCTCAGACACAGGACAGCTCTCAAAGTGGCAGCTTGGCTTTTTTTTTTTTAACACCTCACGGGGGTCTTTGGCAACAGATTTCCCCAATGCTAAACATCATTGACTTCCTGACTGCTGTTCCCATGGGCATGGATTGTTGATACAAATAAAACAAGATCCTTGATTAAAAAAGAAAAAAGCCAGACAAAATATATGAAACAGTGACTCTCAAGACCTTGTACATCAGGGAACAAAGAAAGAGATCTCTGAGAAATAAGAAGCAAATACAAGGAAAGGACACCCAGGCAGAATGTGGCCGTTTCTTCTCTGAGTTGAGGAGCTGGCGCTGGAAGATTGAGGAAGCCTAGACTTTCCAGGTCAGAGTACTCGAGGAGAGAGGGCAGCCCAGGAAGATAGAAGACCGTGGAAGATCCTTTCAAGGATTGAGCACGTGATCGGCATACGTGTGAGGAAACTCAGGTCAGGAAAGGAGCCATTAAAAGGATTAGAGGAAACATGCTGGGATTAGTGTTTATTCCAAATTGTCAAACTGGAAAACTTCATAATTCAAGAGGATTTAACTAGAGGGTTTTGCTATATTGGTTCTAAGGAGGGCCAGGGCTGAGGAGGGAGGAAATAGCCCTAGACTAAATATTGCTTTACTCTTGTTTAACAAACCTAAAAAGCAAGACCCAAAAGGATCAATGTGTTTCTAAGTTACTTAACCTTATCCCAGAGAAAAGCTCAAGAATAATTTAGAAATGCAAAAATATCCAACAACTAATAAAAGTCATGATGGCTAGAAAGCAACACTAACAACAAAAGCACTACCTACACGGGACAAATAGGAAAATGCAAGTGGTAATAAGGAGAAAACTCAATCAAGAGAAACAGATCCAGAAATGACATGACATGATAGAGATAACAGATAAAGGCATTAACATTAACATTATTTTTTTAAAATCTGCAAGAAGTGAGACTAAAGATATTAATGGAGACATCATTGATCTTGTGGTTGGGTGACCTTGAGTCAACTTCTGACTCAGAGCACCACTGTGTGACGGAGTGGAATTTCTCCATAGGATTTTCTAGGCAGAAAGTATTATGGGGGACATCACCAGGTCTTTCTCCTGCAGAGGGATTCGTAGGCTCCGCTCCAACCTTTTTGTTAGTATCTGAATACCTAACTATTGTACTTCTAAGGCTTCTTAGCAGAGATATGGATGAAATAAAAATATTAATAAATAACTTATAAACATGAAAATGAATCATTTCTACTATAAAATGTGCATTGGGTGAGGCTAATTGCAGACTCCACATTGAAGAAGAAAAGATGAGTGAAGTTGAATGCCCAGCGATGGGCAATAGCCAAAAGAATTATGGGTGGGGGTGGGGGTGGGGGGCACAGACAAAGAAAGCCAGAAATAAAAGTGAGCAATCCATGAAATGTAAGACAACTTCAAGCAAATAAATATCAATAACACAGCAGAATGTCACAACAGAATATTCTCCACCAACAAATGATCCATACTTCCTGGTACTAAGGCCATTGTGTAATTCCTCCCATTGACTGACTTGGGCTTAGAGATTCACTCTCACAAAACAGATATGATGGCTTGTGACTTGAAATCCAGAGAAAGATATGATATGATGAGAAAGATATGATGGCTTGTGACTTGAAATCCAGTGTCTCCAAAAGAGACAGAAAGGGGCGGGGGCTGACGAAAATTTGGAGAAATAGTGGCCAAAAGTTTCTAAATGTGATAAAAACTGTATACCCACAGATCCAAGAAGCTAGAACAAATATATGAAAACTCCATTCAGGCATGTTCTCATCAATTCGCTTAAAACTAATGGCAAGATGAAAAGAGCAAATCAAACAAAAACGTGCATTATATGCAAAAGATAAAGAGAATGGCAGATTTCTTATCAAACACAGTGCGAAATCAAAGACAGTGGAACAACGTCTTATAAATAAGAAAAGAGAAAATGAAATGCAGGATGCTCAGTCGAGAATCCGCTAAGCTGTGAAAATACCTTTCAGAAAACAAAGATGATAAAAAGACTTTTTCGGATGTTTAAAGAACTCCTCACAGGCAGACCTGAGCTTTATGCACTGTTGAGTGACGTGCATCCAGCAGAAGAAAGATGACAGTAGGTGAAAACCTAGACCGGCACAGAAGAATAAGAAGGGTCAGAAATGGGGCCCATCTGAATCAGTGCAGATGATTGAAATAAAGAAGACATTAAACCAATTAAAGCAGAGACTAACTATACGTTATGTTACTAATTATAGCATATTTAAAAGTAATACATAATAATAATAATATTTAAAATGTCAAGAGGAAAGAAATGGAAGGCTGTTGTGATCAGATTCTCATACTGTCCACGAAGTGGTCTAGTACCATTCGAAGGAGTTGGGAACGTCAAAGATGTATCCAAGGATTAGCCAGTCTCCACAGCCATGTGAACTAGCTCCTTGAGGATTTGTGAGTCTGTGAGAGGTTGGAGCCAATTGAAGAATCCTGAGATACGAGGAAGGAACCCTGGTGGCGTGGTTATGCATCGGGTTGCTGACTGCAGGGTCAGCAGTTCAAAATGACCAGCTGCTCTGAGGGAGAACATGAGGCGCTCACTTTCTATAAAGATTTACAGTCTAAACAAACAAACAAACAAAAAGGTTTATGGTCTCCAAAACAAACAGAGGCCATTTTATTGGATCCTCTAGAGTTGCCGAGAGTTAGAATTCACTAGATTGCTGGGAGTTTGGTTGTATATTTTTGGAATGGGTAGTGTGAGGAAGGACAGTTGGGGTTGATATTGGGGACAATGGCGTGGTATCGCATTTTGAAAAAATGAGGCATTTTGGATAGTTTCACCTTCACTTCATTGGGACCAATCTAGTACTAATCCTTCTCAAAGAAAGTCTTTCTGTAATGGTCTTCTTTCTCACTGACCTCGTAGCCTTCCGTGGGACACTGGGGCGGAGCAGGTTACTCATGGGGCTGCTCACTGCGAGGTCAGGCATTTGAAACCAGGAGTGGCTCTGCAGGAGGACAGTGGATTTTCTACTCTGGTAAAGCTAGACCGCCCTGGAGACACACTCTGTCCTAAAGCGTTGCTATGAATTGGAATCAACTAACTGGCAATGAGTATTTTACTTTTCCAAACACATTGTCCTTCTCCAGGGACTGGTCTCTTCTGATACATGTCCAAAGTACATGAGACTAATTGCGTCTGCACCATCCTCAATTCTAAATAGCATTCAGGCCAAGACAGATTTGCCAACACCAGAGCTCCGGTGCATCAATTCCTTCGCGATCTTCCTTATTCATCGTACAGTCTTATAAATAAGAATGTCCATTGCCTGAATGATAGTGCTGGGAGATGAGCCCTGCAGACTGGAAGACGCCCCACATGCATCTGAGTCAGCGTTCACCACATGCAGGGAAGCTTTCAGGCTCTGCATTTGTTGGTGTGGAGCATTTCAGAATAATAAGAAATAGCGGCAATGTCTATTAAGAATTAGAACGGGGAGTCGAGCCACAGAAGGCTGGCCATCGCGAAGAAGGAGGCTGCAGAAGCTAGCTGTCTGTTACTTTTCAAGACCAGAGCTAAAGGGGGAGAGATAAGTTAAAAAGAAACAACTCCAGAACTTAGGAGATGCTGGCGATGATGTCCTGCTGGCAGACGACCACTGTCTAATGATTCCGGGTCAGGTCGGCGATGACTTCATCAGCCACTCCGAAGAGAAAATGCAGAGAGGGTAGTAGATGCAAGGAAAAAAGTGCAAGAAGAAATTGATGCCTTAGAAGGCTGAGTAGAGTCGCTTCAGTGGGTGTTAGCAGTCTTGAACGTTCAGTTATATTCAAAATTTGGCAGTAACAAAAACCTTGATGCTGATGAAAGTGAAATGTTTTATAATACCTTTAAAATGTGTCTAATAAACTTTAATTTTGTTTAAACAATGATTTCCTTTTTTCAAATGATAATAGAAAGCAAAACTTAAAATTTTTTCATTTGATAGAACTTGCCTATTTTCACATGTCTTGCTTAGTTATTTTATATCTTTAAAAGAAGACAGGATTCATCTGTGGGTTTTTAAAAAATCATTTTATTAAAAAAATTATTTTATTGGGGGCTCATACAACTCTGACCACAATCCATCCACCCATCCATTGTCTCAAGCACATTTGTACATATGTTGTCCTCGTCGTTTTCATCATATCAGCTACTCATTTTCCCCTCCCTCCCCCTCCCGCTGTCTATGTGTTTTGCATAATGATTATATGAAGTCTAGGGGATGTATGTTATGTTATAAAACTGAGTTGAACAATCTTAAAAAAAACAGAACAGAGAAAGCATGAAGTATGATTCTAGGGGAACCAGAAGTAAGTAGTACACATGAACTAGAACACGTGAAGATTAATATTTCAGACACGACTGAGCTAAAATGAAAGAGCTAGCCATTTTGAACTGGACAATTATAGTCTGCTCTGCCAGAAATGACACGTTGAAGAGGCATGACTTGTATTCATTGTCAAAAAGAACATTTTAAGATCTCTCTGGAAGCACAACACTGTCACTGAGAGAATGATATCCATCAGGTTCCAAGGAAGACCAGTTAATATGACTATTATTCAAAGTTGCACACCAACCACTAATGCCAAAGTAGAAGAAATTGATGATTTTAATCAAATTCTGCCCTCGGAGAATAATCAAACATACAATCAGTGTATACAAATTACAGGTGATTGGAATGCAAAACTTGAAAACAATGGAAAACCGGTAGTTGGAAAATATGGCTTGGTGATAGAAATGTCGCTGGAGATTTCATGATAGAACTGTGCAATACCAATAATGTATTCAATGGAAATACTTTTTTCAACAACATAAATGGTGACTGTGCACACATAGACCTCCCAATATGGAATCACAGGAATCAAATTGACTACATCTGTGGAAAGAAATGATGGAGCAACTCAACATCATCAGTTAAAATAAGTCTAGGGGCCAATTGTGGAACAGACCATCAATTATTCATAGGTAAGTTCAAGTTCAAGCTGAAGAAAATTGAAACAAGTTCATGAGAGTCAAAGTATGACCTTGAGTAAATCCCCGCTGAATTGAGACTTCATTCATCTCAAGGATAGATTTCAAGGGGAACCTGGGTGGCATAGTGGCGACTTGCTGGGATGCTAATCACCAGGATAGATTTGACTCTTGAACACTAATGACGTGAGATAGCTAATACAAAACCAAAATAAAGAACAAGTATTCTCAGACTTGACAAAAAAGCAAGATGCAAAGATTGTATCTGTAAGAAACTTATCTTAAATATACGGATACAAATAGGTAAAGCATAAAAGAGGGGAGCCAGACATACTATGAAAACTATGATGAAAAGAAAGCTCAAGGAGCGATATTGACCTCCTTCCATGCAGATTTCAGAGCAGAGAATGTGATCAGGAATCAAGGGGTCACTGCAGGAAGAGGATACAGCATTCTCAATGGATTATACATAATAACTGAGCTTCAAAATAAATGAAGCAAAAAGTGGCAGAAAGGCAAGAAAAACTAGGACAAATCCACCACTGTCGTCTGAAATTTCAACACCTTCCTCAAAATAATTCTCAACTAAGAAGACAGAAAATCAACATGGATTCAGAGACTTGAGAAACAGTATCAATCATCCTAACATCTACAGAAACTCCACCCAGCAACGACAGGAGACACATTCTTTTCAAGTGCTCCGGAAACATTCTCCAAGGTGGACGCTAAGCTGGGCAATACAGCAGCCCTCAATCCATTTAGAAGGATTCGAATCTTCTGACATATGTTGCTGAATCCCAATGACGTGAAATTAGAAATCAATAACAGAAAGATAGCTAAAAATCTAAAATATTTGGAAATGAAATTACATACTTCTAAGTTACCTATAGTTTACAGAGAACATCTCAAGGTACAATTTAACTTATTTTTCACTTAAAGAAAAGAAAAACAACATAACTTGTAGGAAGGGGATTCAAAGTGTTGATACACAAATGGAATAAAAAGACAATGGAATTTCTTCTTGAACTTTTTGAAGCCTTGCGTACATTTTAGGCAGTACACTAAAGGAAATATATAGAACTAAATAGCTATGTTAGAAAGGCACAAAGATCTTCGATGAAAGATTTCGTATTGATTTGTTTTTTGTTACCTTAGTTTTATTTCCTTTCTTTGCTTATTTGTATTTGGAGCTAAAAGCCAAGAAAGAAGAACACTCTCTGTATGTCTCATGCGGAAGGAATTGAAGAAAAAAAGTCAAGCCTTCAGTTGTAAAATGGAAGGGTTTCATGAATAAAATATTGTGCAATGCAGAAAACATCAAAATAAGATGGAAGAAATACAGCGCCGCTGTCTCAAAAAGTATTGGCTGACAATCAGCTGTTTCAAGATCAAGAACCAATGCTATTGGAGGAAGATATTTGAATCATGCTGAAGGCATTAGTGAAAAAGAAGGCTCCAGGTATTGATAGAATACCGATGGAAGCATTTGAACAAGCTGATGAAGTCTGGGAGGCACTCACTGGTCTATGTCAAAAATTTTAGAAGAGAGTTACCCAGTTAGCTCATTGGAAGAGAACCATGTTTGTGTCTATTCCAAAGAAAGGCGACTCCCCACCCCAAAATGCAATATCATTACTATCACATGCAAGTAAAAGTTGGCTGAAGATCATCCAACAATGGTTGCAGTAGTCTATTAAAAGGGAGCTGCTGGAGGATCAGGTTGGATTCAGAAGAGGACGTTGAATAAGGGATATCATTACTGGCACCAGGTGGATCTTGGGTGAAAGCAGAGAACACCAGAAAGATGCTTATGTGTATTTTATTGGCTATGCAATGGCGTTTTGCTGTGTTGATCTTACCAAACTATGTCTAGTCTTGAAAAGAATGGGGATTTTAGAATTCTTCATTGGGTTCATGCAGAACCTGTACATGGACCAAGAAGCAATTGTCTGAATAGAACAAGGGAATGCTCCAAGGTTTAAAAATCAGGACATGTGTGTGTCTGGGTTGTATGCTTTTGCTATACTTATTAATCTGTCTGGTAAGCAAATCACCCAAGAAACTAGACTGCATGACGAATGTGGCATCAGGATTTGAGGAAGGCTTCTTAGCGATCACCAATATGCAGGTGACACAGCCTTGCTTGCCCAAAGCAAGAAGGACTTGAAGCTCTTGCTGATGAAGATCAAGGCTTGCAGCCTTGACTATGGATTACAACTCAATGTAAAAGTGCTGAAAATATTCACGTTGTGTTTCTTCGTCCTTTCCCACGCAGATGCAAAGAGGGGAATGAGAGCAGTGTGATCCTCCTTAGGATCATTTGGCTACTTTTTCTTAAGCAGATCATCAGGCCTTTGTCCCGAGTCTCCTTTGGGCGGTTGTGTTAGGAGAGAAACAAATCCAGGGACACTCATGCTATGTATAAGAAAGAACCTTATATCAAAAGTAATTATATAATCAAGAAAACACGCAACCCAGTTCAACTTAAGTCTGCCAGTCTGATACTAGGCCCTAAGTCCCTCTTTAGACTCATGCAGCCACATGCAATGATGCAGAATGCAGGAGGATCCCAGGCTGGACGGAGCAGAGTCCTGTGGATCCGGTGGTGGTGGTAAGATCACAGGGCTCTGGCAGCTCTCAGTGTCAGTGGCAGAGAGTTCCTGCAGGCAGGAAGGGAAAGGGAAGAGAGAGAGAGGGAGAGAAAATTCCAGGACCCTCCTTTTGAGAAGGCCACCCCCCCTAAGAAGCACCATCAGACTTGGCCTGATTGACAGGTTGGATTCTACCCATACATTATCATACATCTTCAAGTTGACATAAAATCATATAACTACCACCATGAGTTTAAACATTCAACCTTTCTGTTGGCAGCCAAGTGCATTAATTGTTTGCACCACCCAGAGGTCCCACAAGAGTTGGGAGAAGCTGGCAATTTTCCTGATCAGCAGTGAGTAGGAGCAGCCTTCCCCTGGGAAAGATTTCATACTATCACCCCAGGAGAGAAGCCTGACTTTCTGAGAGGCTGATGTGGGCTGATTCCTGAAAGGGTTAGGCTTCTAAAGCCTGAAGTGGCTGCCTGCCTGCCTCTTCCAACCACACTCATCCTTCAAAAGAAAAGACACACACACACACACACACACACACACACACACACACACACACTCAGACTGTGGAAGGTTTCTATAAGATTTCTGTCGGTGCTTACAGAAATGGTGGCACTGCCTTCTGTGGACCACCCTTAATCATGCAAACATTTTCCTGTTTGATAAGTTGAGGTTTCCAGAAATGTCTTCTTTAGGAGAGGGGAAATGTCAAAAGGGGGGGGGGACTAAGAAAGGAACCAAGTGTCTAGAGGGAAAAGGCTAGAGGTTTATCGTCCCACTGAATTCTAAAAAGAATTCCTATCCTCTTTAGACGGAGAAGGGGGAAGGAATCCGAGAGAATTCATCACCAACCAATCCAAATCCTTTGCTCTTGGGTCTAATACAGCTACCTGGAGAGCCAGGTAGCTCAGCGCACAGAATAACTTAGACACTTGGTAGTGCTGCGAAGCACATGAACAGGGCGATGACTAAGACATCCTGGGGCCGGGGGCCTGTGGGATTCTTTAGGTCAAGTTGTCAGAGAAGCCAATATTTAAACCAAACGAAGCCCTTAATGATCTCAGGGCTGAGTGTTGGAGGCAGAGATGAGCGTATACACCCTGTCAGGTGAAAGTGAAAGGAACTATGCAATTCCATCTCCATCCTCTCAGCACCAAACCGTGCTGGGCCCTGGGGATCCTGCCCGCACACTCACTGGGATGGCCGTCTGCCCTGTCTGGGTGGAACTGCCTGGGGAGCCATCTCTGAGCTGAGATCCCTGTGCAGAGAGGCGATCCAGTGGGCCCTTGGGGCAGGGCCCAGCAGAGGCAGGAGTGGAACTGTGCCGAGCATTCAGGCAAGTATGCTGAACTTGACTTAGCAGACTTAATGGGGCTGAGAATTCAACTATCTCTAGGTCTCATTAACTATTAGCAACCCAGAGTAGAACTGCCTCTGTGGATTTCTGAGACGGTCCAGCTTTACAGGAGTAGAAAGCCGAACCTTTCTCCTGTAGAGTCGCTGGTGTCAAACTGCTGACCCTGTGGTTATCAGCCAGAATCAACAGCATGGCAGTCAGTTTGGAGTTCTGGAGATCTCACTGCCCTTGTAATTAACTTCAATTTCTGCCTTCAGGTGATGAGAGTCTCTTCCTATAAACTCATTGCCATCAAGTTGATTCCAACTCTTGGGGCCCTAGAGGCGACCCTATAGGGTAGAACTGCCCCTGTGGGTTCTGAGATTCTAACTCTTTGCTAGAGCAGAAAGCCTCATCTTTCCCCTGAATAGTGGCTGGTGGTGTTGAACTGCTGGCCTTGTGGGTCGAAGTCCAATGTGTAACCACTACACCACCAGGGCTCTACGTGTCCCTTCATGTAGCTACTACGCAAGAGGCCCTTTGACTTCTTCTCGGTCTTTCTCAAATGCATCAATAGTGTCAGCCATTGTTCTCCACCCTTCTTGTGATCCCCGCTCCTCTCCCACACCACGGTGAACCGCACGGACCCTCCTCACCCCATCCCAAACACATTTCTTTCCTTAGGCATTATCTCCAAGTTCATCGAGGACAGAATTTTTAACAATCGCATGGCATGCCTGGGCAATCATTGTTCCACCTACTGCAGGTGACGGGGTCCTCATCTCAAGGCCAACTGGCTGGTACGTTTGAGCCAACGCCAAAACCCCACGTCCAATCTGCCGCTTCGAACTATTCCTGGCAGTAAAGTTTATGGGGGAATTCCCTCTAGATCAGCCATTGTGGGGGAGTGAAGGAAGCAAGAGGAGCTGGATTTTGATGCTTTTGCAGCAAGGGCCTTGCCCAGCCTCGTGGGGAGCTCTGGGGCTGGGGTACCCTGCAGAGTGGCTCCAAATTAAAACACAGGCCTGGGATTTTGCTCCTCCACATCAACCGATTATTGGCTTTGGCTGTCTCAGGGAAGGTGACCCAACTTTGAGAGGGGGCAACTGCCATCAGCCAAACCCAGGCAGGAACTCAGCTCCGAGCCAACAGCCGACAACACACCTGGCATGTGGGGGAGAGAGCGTCTTGGTCCCAATGGGATTTCAACAACATCCACTACAGCCCCACTTCAGACACTTCGAAGGCAAAGAACAATTAACTTCTTTTCCCCAGGCCTCCTCCGTACAATCAACATCTGGAGGCCTCCAGCCTGAAGCCCATTACAAGTAGCAAAAGAATTTGGACAGGATGCATTTAATCTTGAGTTAATGGTTCAATGCTCCGCCAAGATAAACTTCTCAGCCTCCACATATTTTATTTTGGAAAAAAAAATGTTATTGTCAGATACAGGGGAAATTCCTCTTCACAGAGGCTGCTGAGCCAGATGACATAATCACTGGATGGGATCGCTTGTTTGGTGTGCTATCTTTTTCATCTGAGTGGAAGATCGCTCCCTCATAGGCCCATCTTTCAAAAAGCTGGCCACGGTTACTAAGTAATTCTAGCCTCTGACAGCTGCAGGAAAGGGGAAAAAATCTGACATAAGAATAGATATTTTTAGATGCCACATTTCTAAATACCAACCCTCCCAGCTCTAGCTGTTCTAGCCTGGTGTCTCAAGCCTCGTATTTTTATTGAGGACCTACTATGTTACAAGGGTTACTGTGAGGCCAACATCATGATAGTTATTGATCGTAATAACGGCCATTCACGGAGCACCTATGAAAGACCAGGAACATTACTTTACATGATACTGATAAGAGCATTAGGAGGTAGATGGGTGCCAAGATGACCCCAGTTGTCTAGATGGGGAGATGGAGATTCAAATACACTCAGCACCCTGAGCAAATGTGTTCATAGTGGAGCCATGCCTAGGAGACAGGTTTTCCGTTTGAAATGTCAGGACTTGAATGTCTGCTTATCCAGGGGGGTCTAATAAAGCAAAGAAGCTCAATGAGATGTCTTGAAGGAATGATTGCATCGCTTTGGGCTGTAGAGGAGGCGCCCAGGGTGCTGCTGATGGCCCCTGCTTGCTCCTACAGGGTGGCTATTTGTTATTCAACAGGGCTACACCCAGAGCCACTTCACACAACTGCTCACCATTTTCTGCGTGTTTTGCTGCCTCACAGTCGTCAGGTCCAGGCAGATCTGTGTTGGCAGGACAGACTGTGAGTCCCACTGGACACAGAAGGAAATCTTTAGGACCCTGGTTTTGCAGTTGATCCCCAAGAATCTGCGTGGTGCCACCTGGATGCAGACTGCTCACCCAGACATGGTGACATGGGACTGCTGTCTGGTTCAGATAGTATGTCCAGCAAGTCCACTAGGAGAGAGATCCCAGGCATGATTTCATCCATCTTCCCACCCAAAGCAGAATTCCCTCCAGGTCTTACCTACCAACGTGAAATTTCACCTCTGATGGGACTCTTCCACTAATGGGGACGCGGGCAATCAGGGCTAGTGCTGTTGATGTTCCCCTCTTCCCCTGTCCGCCTGCCCCCTTGTCCTGCACAAATATTTACCAAGGTAGTAATATATTCCAGGGTCAGTGCCAAGGCCTAGGTGCCCAAGACTAAGCAGAACAGATGGCAGGAAACGTTTTCATGACATCATTTTCACCTATAGGTCCTGGCTCCCCTGTGAGACTACACCGAGCACCCTGGCTACTTCTTGGATGACTGCCCTGTACATAGCTCAAGACAGTGCTGGGTTCCCCCAGGGCTTCCTGAGTGAAATGATTTTGGGTTCTCTCCTTATATAATGTATGGATGATTATATAATGTATGGACCGAACCACGACACGACACCGTTGAGTGAAATTGAGTGCTCTCAATAATTAGACTGAAACACCAGGAGTAAACCACGCAAGTCCAAGGCCAATTGAAACATGTGCTGGCCTTGTGGGACATCGACCTTGTCACTGACTGCTCTCTTTTGGATGGCTTGCAGTCTGTCTCCTTTTAAATTATCGTTTCCAGAACTGATAGCCCTCTTTGATTACCTCTTTGTCGGGGATGACAAGCAAGTAGGCAGGATGATGTCTTTCATGCAGCTTGCTGGACACCACAGTAGAGGTAAGAAACAAGTATCATGGGAGACCAGAGGAGGAAACGATTCATTCTTTCCAGACAGCTGAGGAAGCCTTCCTGGAGGAGGTGGCGCCTGGAATGGGTCTTCAAGGGCAGGTAGAAGATTCCGGAACTGGGAAGGGTGGAGCAAAAGCAGTGTTGTAATCTTTGGTCAAAGAGGGTGGAGCAGAAAACAGATATGTACGCCCACCTCTTGGGAACTGAGACTCCCGCCAATGGGAACTCTCATCTGACGCTAGCCCTGCTTTGTGCAAACTCAGGAATGTTCTGGATTAGACTCTCTTATCCTGAGTGCCAGTAATTCAGTCCTATTTCTGTTTTTCTGATTTGTTCGATGGAGAAGCAATGAGGATGCTTATCAAACTCAAACTCACCGCCATCGCGTCGATTGCAGACTCGGTAAATGAGGCGGGGAGCAAGTTGGTCTGGGATCTAGTCCACTTTTAGGCCCTGAAGTGAGTCCTTTAATAAGCATGTGATTCATTGATGGGCCACGGTCAATGCTCTCAGGGAGGCCAACCTATTGAGCATCCAGATACATACAGTAGACTGTTGTTGCTGTTGGTAGGTGCTGCGGCATCAGTTTGCTCAGCACAATGAAATACTGCCTGGTCCTACAGCTTCCTCACACTCTTTACTATTTGAGGTCATTTTTGCAGCCACTATGCTAGTCCATCTCCATGAAGGGCCTCTTCTTTTTCTCTGACCCTGGGACTGGGTTACCCAATAAGCAAAATAAGAATGAGTTTACCTGCTAGTCTATAGTGAACAACTGCACAAGGGCCCCATGTAACTGTTCACTACAGATGAGCCAGTAAGCCTGGCCTGACCTCTTTGACCTGGATCTCCGTCCTGTCAGGGACTGTACATTTCAAAAGAGGCTTCGATTCTCTAGGAAGGTCCCATGAGGGAGAGGAGAAAGATGCTAACCACATTTGGAAGTTGAATCCTTGCTGTCATGAAACGATTCACTACAGACGAGTAGATAGACATCGGTGACGCTGCGCTTGCCTTGCTGTTCCGTGATCTGATGCTGATTGGTTCCCTACCTTACCAAGCATAATGTCTTCCTCAGCAGCGGGTCCCTTAAATATCTTTACAAACACCCTGATTCAAAGGCTTCCCAGTTCTTCCAGCTTCCTTCTTCCCCGGTGAGCTTTCACATGCATATGAGGTGATTGGAAATGCCATGGCTCCAGGCAGGCACACCTTCCTTCTCAAGGTGACACTGAACCATTGCAAAGAGGTCTTCCGCAGATGTGTCTAAAACAAAACGCCCTTTGCTGCCTTCACTGCTGCTTCCATGACTGTGTCACCGGTCCCCGAGTCCAACGAAATCCTTAGTGGCACCCAACTTTTTTGCCGTGCGTCATGATGTTGCTTTAGGGGTTCACTAGGAGGGGGTTTTGTGCTCCTTGAGGTGTGATTCATACGGCAGGTCTTAGTCTCCAGATTCCAGTTGTTGTATCGTGTGTACATGACAGGTTGTTAAGGAGTCTGCCTCCCACATGGATGCCTCGTCCCTTCTTCATATCAGCCAGCTTCTGGAATTATTTGCTCATGAAAAGATCCAATGTTCACGCACACCTTTCCTGATTTTAAACCGCACAATACCCTCCTGTTTTTCAGTTCTCTCGACTGTCTTTCGGTCTATGTACAGGTTCCTTATGAGTACAATTAAGTGCTTGGGAGTTCTCCTTATATACAATGTCACCCATAAATGCTAAAATCCACAGTCAAATACCTTTGCATAGTCATTTAAAATGCGGGCAAACATCTGGCAGTCTCTGCTTTCAACCAAGATCCATCTGAAATCAGCCATGAGGTCCCTTGGTCCACATTATCTGAAAATGACTTTGAATCGCTGACAGGTCCCTGTTGGTGTACTGATGTAACTGTTTTTGAATGATCTCCAGTGACATTGTACTCGTGTGTGCTGGTCACGGTATGGGTTAATAACTTCTGCATTCTGTTGGATTGGACACTACCTCATGGCTACCTCACAGCCATGACAAACACCTGTGCAAGTTGGCCACATGTTGGTGAGCACAGAGACAGTCGCAAGTCATTCCAACTAGAAGAACACCGTGTTCTTTCTTTGAAGAACTTTCAGGGCTTTGGTGGCCAAGTGGAAACTCCCCGGAAGAGAAAGGGAGGCTCAGAGATGTGACAAGCTTGGAGTAAGAGTACTGGTACTGGAGGTGGGTGAGGACAAGGGGAAGGAACGGCTGGGATACCGGGCTGCCGCCTCGCTTGGCCAGCCAGCCTCACCCCTGTCTTCCCTTGGACCAAGTACTTGGTAAGGGTGTGGTGCCAGCTTCCAGCCAAGCAAGAGTGAGCCACAACAAGCGAGGGGATCAAAGCGGCCTCCACTGCCAAAGCACGCACCTCTGGGCTGGAGCCTTGACGTGGGTTTGCACCCTGCTCTCCCGCTCTCACCTCGAGTCCATTCTTCAGCAGCTGCGAGAGAGGCTTTTCTCAGAGGTGGGCAGTGAGGACTCTTCTAAATGCTGAGTCACAGAGAAGCTGGCTTTCCTCCAGACCAAACACTCTCCAGAGCAGAGGCCCATCAGCCCTCTGAAAGCATGGCCTGTCAAGGGGGTTCGTGGGAGACAGACACTGGGACCCGAAATGAGGCGGCCATCAGGGGTGGAGGGAGAAGTTCCAACACCAAAAGGATCTCCTTATTCTGGCCCGCCCCGTCTCAGGTGACACTTGTCCCTGATGCTCACAAACCACTCTTCTGCATGGCTCTTTGCATGTGGGGCAGGGCCTCCCTCTTCCGCAGGTAATTGTAGGTTTCCATGGGACACCATCACCAGTGACTACTGAGTAGACATCCACTTCCTGGGGATCCCACGCATGACAGACTAGAACAGTGAATCATAAGAATTTGAATGGCTTACCAGACCTTTCTTGTGAGGCAACTCTGGGTGGACTCGAACCACCAACAGTTGAGTACATTAGCCGTTAGGAACACCCACTGCCCCATATTCAAATTGGTGACTTCTGCATCTTCATTCCCTCTTAGGCGGTGAGCAAACTGTGAGCAGTCTTGGAAGCCCACAGGGGCGGTTTTGCCCTGTCCTAAAAGGTTGCCATGAGTTGGCACCAGTGAGTTTGGTTTGGTTTCTGAGAGTCACTGCCACGAAGTGGATGCTGGGGGCATAGTGACCCTATAGGGCAGGGTAGAAGTGCTCCCATGGGTCTCCAAGACGGTCACTCTTTAGGGGAACGAGCAGCCTTGCCTTTCTCCCATGGAACAGTTGGTGGTTCCGAGTTTCAGACCGTGTGGCTCACAGGCCGACGCAAACTCGTTAGGTCACCAGGGCTCCTCCTGTTCTGATAGAAAGGGAAATTAACACACTTTTCGTGGACCCCTAAAAGGATCACGAACCCCAAGCCCTCTGCCTGCTTGGCCTAAAGGTTAAGTAGCTCTGAGCATGAGGGACAAAGAGTAATGCTGCAGCCCCCAAGCAAAAGCGGCCTTTTGCTACAGAGGCCTTCTGGTGCTTTCTATCAGCTCTGGGCGGAGGGAAATATAACCAAACGCGGGACTGCAGAGATACCAGTTGAGGAAGGGAGACAGCAAATCCAATAGCCAGGTTTCTGATTAGGGTAACAATTGGTGACCTTCCCTGAAAGAATTCAGTAGGAAGGATACCCTTGAGGGTATGTAAGCTTGAGCTCAGTCAGGGACCTATACTGAATGTGAATCAAGTGACTCTGGGATGTCTGGGAAGGAGGAAAAGGCTGGGAACATTGGATATCTGAGCGTAAATTTCTTAGGAAAGAAGACGGGGATGCAAACCGCGACCTGTAGGTATCCGTTGGCCCATAGTAGGCCCTCCATAAATCTGCCCTGGGTTGGGGTTGCAGACACCCCCAGGCTGGGTGAGAAACCCAGCACAAACACTGCAGCTCCGGGCTCGAGGCTGACTGTGGGAGGGCCGCACACTGACTGATGCTGAGAGAAAACACAGAACAGCCTTTGTCTGATTCTGATCGACGCAGACAACTGGAGGGCATATTCCAGCTTAACATACCCAAGGTGTGTGAGGCCCGCGCGGGGCACACTGTTGTCGGGAGTCCGCATGAAGGACTAGCAAGACCTTGTCTTCTACCTTGACGATCTGGGAGACCCAAGAGGAGCCTCGAGCAATGCTTATTTTCCCTTTCCATTTATTTCCCTGAAGCGTAGTTTTTAAAGCTGTTGGTAGATATTATATAATCACATTGTTTAAATATTTGAGATGGTGATTACACCGCCATTCAATTTTAATTGCTACTTCTGTTAACATGTCAGATATTCTCAGGCGAAATTAATTAGGACCAGAAAATTGATTGATGGCCTTTAAAACCCAAAGCTTCAGAAACTCAGCTGTCTCAGAACCCAACACTACCACGCTAGAGCGAATGTGGACAATTGAACTTCTTCAGTGGGTGATGATCTATCTCCCCCACAGTCCCCTGTTCAGTCAGTGTCGGTGCGATGCAGCCTGCTCTGAATCACGGTGACGTTACATGTCTTGCAGGGGAAATGTGCCGTCTTCATCATTGTGGTACGTGTCAGTCCACAGTTGTGGCCATGGCGTCCGGAAAGAATTTCCCTTGGTTTTGCTGACCCTCCTTCCACTTTACCAAATAAATTGTCCATTGTGGGGGGAGGGGGGATTGGTCTTCCCGATGACATACCCAAAGTAAGTGAGCCTAAGTGTCAGCCTCCCTGCTTCTAAGAAGAATTCTGGTTGTTTTTCTTCTAAAATGAATTTATGACTTCTTTGAGCAGTCTACAGTATTTTCAATATTCTTCGCCAGCACCACGCGGCCTTCATTCATCTCTTGCTTTCCTTTAATCACTCCCAGAGTCTTAAGAAACGCAGAGGTAAAACACACTGCGGAGAATCATGGAAGTAAAACCATTTAGTCCATTCCCCTTAGGAAGCAGAGATCCCTTCTTCTTTTTTTAAATAAATCATTTTACTGGGGGTTCTTACAGCTCTTATAACATTCCATACATCGACTGTATCAGGCATATTTGCACATATGTTGGCATCATCATTTCCAAAACGTTTTCTACTTGAGCCCTTGGTGTCAGCTCCTCTTTTCCCCTCTCCCCTCCCCCACCTCCCCACCCTCATGAGCTCTTGATCAAGAATATGTTGTTATTCTTATTTCGCATCTTACACAATCTGTTGTCTCCCTTCATCTACTTTTCTGTTATTCATCCCCTTGGGTGGGGGGCTATATATCAGAGATCTCTTCTATGGCAAGACTATAGCTAACCTGTCAGTACCTGCCAAGGCAACCCCATCTATGGTTGGCTTGTTTCACCGTTACCAAAGTCTCTTAAATTCTGCTGGAATCAAGTTTCCTATAATTCTCCTTTTTAAAAAACCCTTTTAATTGTGAGGGGTGTAGGTTTACAGAGCAGATCATCTGTTTTGCGTTCAACAAGGCATACACTTTTGTTTCAACTCCTTGATTATCAGCAATTGGTTAAGTATAACATCACTTATCCCACTTTTCCCCTTTTCCTGGTTTTTATTCCTCCTTTCTTAACCTTCTGAACTTTGTCCTTGGGTAAGTGCTGCCCTTTGACAACAAATGGTTCGTGATTCTAAGAGATGCATATATCCCTGGTGTTCATTGTTTTCCTCATAGACCTGTCTATTGTTCGGCTGAAAATTGAGCCATGTGGGTGAGTTCATTTCCAGACCCGAAGGGTGACAAAGGCTATGGCCATGGCCTTTGGAGTGCCATTAGTCTCCCTCTGAGTAGTAAGCCTGGTCTTCTTTATGATTTTGAGTTTTGTTCCCCATTCTTCTCCCACTGTGTGCAGGAGCAGCTGGGCACCATCTAGTTCTTCTGGTCTCAGGATTTGTGGAAGCTGATGTGCAACTCATGCATTTGTACATTTTGACTAATAATTTCGATATGTCTTTGATTTTTATCACTCTTCTTCCCTCTGGTCAGGAAGAGACCAGTGGTTCCACCTTAGATGGCCACTCTAGTGCTTTCAAGACTCAAGTTGCTACTCACCAAATCGGGATGTAGACCATTGTCTTTGTGGATGGTGTCGTATACCATTGGCATCGGTGAACCCTGTGTCCATGGTCTTTGGTCCCTAGGCCCATTGACTTTGTCTGTGAAGATGTTTGTTTATTTCTAAGAAGTTTTCATGCCCGCCCCGCCCCCTTTTTGCTCAAATCTATGCATGAATGCATTTGCTTCAGGGGTACATACGCATGGACAGACAGCCTTTGTCAAACTTCTATCTATGTGTAGGGATTCTCCTACCCTCCTTCCCACAGCCACTCAGCCTGTTTGTCTCCACATCTACTTGCAGGCACTGTTACTGCCAGATAGTGTACAATAACATACTTACCTCTGGGACGCCTAACTCTAGCACTCCTGCTGGTCTCTATTCCTGCCTCCATCTGGTTTATGCCAACTTCCCGCTCACTGGGCATGGCCTTCCACTTTACACACGTTACCTCTTCTTGACTTCCTCTCCATTTGGAAGCTCTGCAATGATACCAGGATACCACTCCCTCTTGTTTCTTTTGTAATGATCTCTGATGCAAATTGATCCCCTCTTCTCAGTCTTGAAAGTTTGTTTTACTTAGGATCCTTCTTTCTCATGACTTCTGGATGGCATTGTCGTGTGTGTTGGTCTCAGGTGGTTGACTTCTGCTGTTCATTTCCGATCCAAAGGACTCCCTTCAGCATGCATTCTGAGGCTGATCTGTTGTGTAAACAATTCAATTCATTTCTGTTTATCTGGAAATACCCTAAGTCACCATTACATTTGAGGGACGATTTTGCTGAGTACATGATTCTTGGTTGAGGGGTGGCCTAACTTGCATGCAGGTGACATCGGGAAACCTGCTTTATTGGTGAGTTGGCACTGTGTCTTTTGGAGTTGATTGTGCCGGCTTAGAATTGTAGCCGTGCTATCTGTTCATTGCATGGCCCTGGGCTCCGGCTTCCTCATATGGACAATGGGTGTGAACACGGTTAACCTTGTAAGGGAGCATGGATTACAAGCAGAAACAATTAGGAAGCGCCTGCCATTCTGCCTGGGACAGCAGGGTGGCTAAGCTTTGGGATTTTCATTTTAAACCTGAAACCCAGTGCCCATGGAACTTCTTTAGAAAATGTAAATAAACAGAGCAGACAAAAGCTATTAAAGCCTATTTCAAGGTCACATGGTTCAAGTGTCTGTTGATGTTTACAATTATCTGTTAATTTAAAAATCAATATCCAATCAGGGTTAATAAAAGAATTCGAATAAATAATAGAACAAAGAGTGAGCATCCCCTTACCATTGCTCGCCTTGGCCCTGCCTCCTTCTCCCCAGTAGGTGTGCTCCCTCCTTGGCTGCACCATCTTCCAGGTATGCAAATGCGCCTTTCCTTTAAACAGGAGCTCAAGCTCTGCATGCAACTAGACCCATCGACTTCCTTTTTCATGCAGCACGATTTGATGGAGCTTTTCCAGGCTGCAATCTGAGCTGTCACTCATTCCTCTTCCCAGTCATACTTATTCTGACAGGTTCTAACGAGGAGTTTTAAAAGAAGTAATTCCAGGGAAACATGATGTTTTCCTCCGGTCTGTGATTCTGAACAGTCAGGTGAAATCATCAAAGTTCAGATTCACATCTATTTCATCTCTAATATGTGGCACAGATCCAGAGAGCAGATGGGGAGATCCTTCAAATAAAACAATTGTGGGGAACCGTAAATGAGCCGGGATTGTTTTTGCAACATTTATAATTGCCCCTTCCAATTACATGGCACTCTGTGTCATTTATACCATGGTTGGCAGTGCTAGCAATTCTGCAAGGACTTTGAACCTGAAGAAGCTGAGGCTCTAAGTGGCTTCAGTGATGCTGTGTGAATCCAGGAATGGGGACCACGAGACCTGCTCTGACTCCTCAAGCCCCTAGGCTAACAGATGGACCGTGGGAAGGCGTGCAGTGGCCCCGTGGCATCTGACCCCCTCTCTTATCTGAGCTGAGGTCACTTTTTCAATTACGGAGGGATGTTGCTCTGGGCCGCTCCTCCTCCAAACAAAATTGTTTTTTTGTTTTTTTTAATTATTTTTTTTTAACAATTTATTGGGGCTGATACAATTCTTTTCACAGTTCATACATATACATACATCAATTGTATAAAGCACATCTGTACAGTCTTTGCCCTAATCATTTTTTTCTCTTTTCTTCTTTTACATTTTATTAGGGACTCCAACAACTCTTACCACAATCCATACATATACATACATCAATTGTATAAAGCACATCCATACATTCCCTGCCCCAATCATTCTCAAGGCATTTGCTCTCCACTTAAGCCCCCCTCCAAACAAAATTGTACGCCGTCCACAAGCACTACTTGAGCATCATCATTGTGTACAAATACAAACTGTTTGCTAACGTAAAAAGGAATATCCAATCCCAACTAACACCTCAATTCCTGTTCCCCATGATTCCGGAAGGTCAGGAGTTTGATGTGTAATCTTGTCCATATGCAGAGACCAGCACAGGCTCTCTTGGTTGGTCTTCTTCCTTAAAGGAGCACTGGCCTGCACTGTGACAAAATTCAATGTGTGGGGACAGTGGGCCTTGCAGTGGGCTAAGTATCGGGCTTCCATCCCAACTTGGACAAGCCCACTCCCCACCAGGAGGCTGGTGCCTCCTCCGCCTAAGAGGGGCTTGGCCTGGGTGAGCTCTCCCATGTCAGAGAGCGCAGGGACTCTTGAACTCTCTGCACACAGGAGAAGTTGTTCTGGGGAAAGGGGACCTGGCTCTGACAGTCCACAGAATTCCCCACCTCTTTCATTCTTAGGGTTTCAGAGAGAATTGTAATTGTCCAAGGCTGACCTTGCCTTTTAATGGAGAATGAGGAAAGCAGGGGACAGACAAGAGAGCCCACTTTTCTTGTGCAGCCTTTGGGGTGGGTTGGCCTTGAATAGTGACACTTAGAAGGTTTACCAAACGTGTCCAGTTCTATCACTTCATGGAAATGAGGTGAGATACTCCAGGTGGAAGAACAAGCTGTCCTAGCCTCCCGCTGACGGGGATTTTGGGGTCCTGGAAGGCCCAGTGTTTCTGCTCTCAGGTTGCCAGTGCTGGGAGCAGGGTCAGCTTCACGCAGTGTGAGAGGTTTTATGTCAACGTGGGCGGCATTCTCCCATGATATTATCTAACTTGGTGTGACTAACTCCATGATGGGCTCTTTTGTGAAGCAGCCAAGCAGTTGTGGGGAGAATGGACTTCCTTAATCTGGTCACAGCCTTGATACGATTGAGAGAGGTTTCATTCAGGGTCTAGCCTCCTCGTAGTAGAAATGAACGGTACGTGGAAGCTAGCAGATTCTTATTGCTGGATTTGGATCCTGCATCTGATTCATTGGCTTTCCGTTATAACCACCTGCCAATCCCAGGAGCCATCAGCCAGACTGCCAACCTTGGAGTCATTTGGCAAACCTCCAATTCATCCAGCTCTGGCATCTACCAGCCTGTGGTCTTCCTGCTTCCGGTTTGCCAGCTCCTACAGCTACAGGGGGCAGAAGAAGACGTCAGCTTCCATCCGAGCCACAGCCTTGAACCGAAGTGGATTTACTTCTACAACGGTGAGAGCCATCTCTTGACCTGTACAGACACACTCTACAGACATACAAGCATCACGGGCTTTGCTTTCCTAAAGAGCTCAGCCTAGTGCAGGGAGCTGCAGGAGGGGGCAAACTGACTGCCAGAACCCAGCATCCTCTTTCTTCTGCCCAGGCTCCTCCACCAACTGGCCTATGAGAAGGGAGTATCAGATGAAGCGAACGGTAAAGTCTTGTTTGCGACACGAAGCAGATTCTGCTGTAAAGGTGACATCTACCAGGGTTCAAGCCTTCAGGAGACATTGGGAACTTTGTCTAGTTAAGCTGGACCTCTTGGCAACCCCCAGTCCCTCACCCCCACCCCCATCAGCAGGGTGGGCTGTGTGGGAGGTACTGGAGGCCGTGGCTTCTCTCAGCTCTGCTTTCCCAGGAGAACAGCTCATCCTCCTCCTCCGGGCCTATCACTCCTTCGTCACGAAATGAAGTGTTTGCCACTGTGACTCCCACCCTCCCACCCCCGTTCAAAGGAGCGTGGAGACACGGATTGCAGATTTCAACAGGACGCCAAGATGAAAGCCAGACACATCTGCTGGTTTCCTGAGAAAGTGCTGAAGTTTTGTTATGTGTGTGGTTTGATTTATCGGAATGTGGGACTTCCAACCTGCGTTTGAAAAACCCGAGCGACACCCCGACGGTCCACCAGACCTGCCTGTTCTAGGGGAAGACTGCGGAAGAGCTAGCTAGTGGCATTCCGAGCCCCTCTCCCCACGGCAGACAGGGCCATTCCACTCTTGTCTCTTTCAGCAAAGGTGTGCTTCTTGGGTTTATCTACAAGCTCTTTGAACGGGTTGCTGCTGCAACCGATTTGAAAACGGAATGCTAATCCCGACATGCCACTTATGAACACGAAGATCTGCCTTGCTCTGGGAGGGTCCAGAGAACCTCGTTCGCTCGCTCGCTTCACAACTATACCGTGAGCACCTCCTTTGTCCCAGGTATAGCCGTGCATCACAGAAAAGCACAAGACCTAACACAATGCCTCCAGGAGACTGTCGGCGCTGCCTCTGGTAGTGGAGGGGCCCTGGCAGCCTAGGTCACGTTGGGCTGCCGATTCACGCAAGGTCAGCAGTTTGAAACCACCTGTTTATTTGTCTCTCTCCTGCCCTGCCCCTCACTGATCACATACAAGCGATAGACAGCTTCGATGGAATTGTAAAGAAAGCTAGTCACACTTCGAGGCTCAGTCCGAAAGTATTGCTCGGGTTCCATGCACAGGATCCTCCCCGGAAAGATGGCCTTGAATGTATGTCTGTGATCAGTGGCTGGATGGCCCCAAGTGCTCTCAGGAAGGTACTTGCCTTCTTCTCATTAGGGTGCCTTCCGAAACCAAAGTCCCATGGCTTCCCAAGGGGTCGTGCTGGACCTGTAAAACTCACGAGGGATTAGCTCAGAAGGCTACAGCGACTGTTTGCTGAGCCTCCCCAGTGGTCATCTGGACAGATGTCCTGGAAGGACATAGGACAACCGTGGGAGCTTATTATGGAGATGTGGCAAGACAATGGGAAACGGCGTTGGGAAGTCAGTGGTAAGGAAAGCTGTGCCAAGGACTCTCTTCCCATCCTAACAATGCACCTGCGTGCATTCCTTCAAGGTGCCAGGCTCTCCTTGAGGATTTTATTGAGAAACCTCATCCTAGCCATCCTGCCACCCTGAGTTTGCTCCTTGATGCTTCTCTTTGTTCCCCCAATTAAAAACAAAAAAAGTTCACAAGAACACAATCTGGGTCCCTCAAGGGTACCAGAACTGCTCTTCTGACATGGTATCAATCGGAAAGCGACGAATTATTTTATTTTATTTGCGCCAATTTCTTAGAGGAAGGTTTGAGAGCTGGAAACAGCACCTTCGGTCACGCATGGGCCTCAAAATCCAAACTCCGTGCTGTCTGTCGTGTGCATTCCCACTCAGAGCGACCCTCTAGGACAGAATAGAAGTGTCCCTGTGGGTTTCCAAGGTTGTCCATCTTGATGAGAGTAAAACGCCTCATTTTTCCTCTTGTGGAGCATCCGGTGGGTTTGAACCACTGACCTCTCATGAACAGCTCTGTGCGTAGCCCACCCTGCCACCAGGCCTCCAGTACAGACCTAGGTAGAAGCTACACCAGGAAACAATAATTCCATGCTTTGGTCTTCTGGTTAATGAAAGTGTCTATGGATTTTCTATCACGATACTTTTTGGCTATCATGTCAGTAACCTGGTGATCCCCGCCTTCCCACCCCACCCCACCCCCGTCATCACCTGCCCCCAGGCTCTGACTAGGGTTAGGAATAGACATGAAGTCCAGGTGGTAGGAATAAGAGGGGCTATAACGTTTCTGTAGTCTCTAGGGGTCAGTGACCTGTGATCATTATCTGACCAGAAGAAAACCTTCCTTAGCAAGTGTCAGGGAAAACAGCGTGGTCCCTCCCAACTGAGACCATTTGCTAGCATTTATAAGTTCACATTTGTATGTATTTTAACTTCTAATTGGTTTCCTCGTTCGTGCTAAGAATGCCATCTGTCCCCTGACAGGTTTTTGGATTTGATGCCACTTACCAGGAAATCGGACCACTCAGGGTGTGTGTTGCAGAATGATTCCAAAGTGTCCATTCCAAACAACCCTGTCTAAGAACTTTCCCGCCAAAGCCCACCGTGTTTGTATAGAGGGTTTCTTTGAACCCTTTTTCAAATGGTAAACAAGGCCCCTCCCTGGCTTGCACGCTTTCTTGAAGCTCATAATGTAGCACAACACACAGTCTCATTTTGATTCTGGGTCTCCCATCTGCCCCTGTGATGGTTTCTGGACACCGTGAAAGAGGTTAGCACACTCCACTGCTAGCACAAAAGCCTCGAGGGTCAGATTCACCCCGTGGCACCTCAGAAGAAAGGCCTGGCGATCTCCTTTAGAAAAATCAGCCAGGGAAATCCTTTGGGAGCACAGTTCTACTCTCGCATCCATGGAGTCAACTTTCTGGTAGGCAGCATTTGTAGATCAGACAACCGAGGCCGATGGAAGCTGATGTGTCTGTGACTGTAGGGAATTTATACAATCAGGATGCTAAACTCCATTTCTGAACCTCAACCCGGTGCTCTAACGCTGCCATCTCCTCCTTGCAGATAATCCTCCACATGCATCCCTCCTTCATGAACCGGGACCCTGTGGCCAAGGGAAGCAATTATCTCGTCTATGATCCTCCAACACATAATGCCCCGCACTAGCCTGGAAGGACTCCTCTACAGCCGCAGAGGATGATGGTCACTGGGGGCTGGACTAATGGGTTCAAGCACAGTAATGGCTGAGGATGACAGGGGGCCCAGGCAACGTTGTGTTCTGCTGTCTACAGGGCACTAAAGCATCAGTTCAACAGACGGCTCCACCCGGAGCCCATCTTGCACGGTTTGCTAAGCCCCTGCTAGAGGGCAGGTGGGGGGGGGGGTAGGGGCTAAAACAAAAAGAGAGGACTGACTTCTACCGAACCACAGCAACAACCATTAAGGGCCCCAAGCCAAACCGAACTCATGGCCACCGAAATCATTTGCAACTCATAGCGACTCCATAGGGCAGAGTGGAATTGCTCCCGTGAGTTTCTGGGGCTGAACAGGAGCGGAAAGCCTCATCTCTCTCACGCAGAGCGGTTGGTGGGTTTGAACTGCTCTCTTTGCCACTATTAGCCCAGCCCGTGACCCACTACCCTATAGATGCGATCTCGCTGAATCCTCACATGATATTTCCTGATAGATAGAGCCACGATGAGGCGCAGAGTGGCCGTCTGGATTGTCTGAAGTGTCAGCGATCGCTGGTGTATCAGGCTTCCAAAGTTGATCCTTTCAGCCTTTCCTGGCACTAGATCCGTTCTTTGGGAGATGGGGAGGTTCCCGCAGCACAGGAACTGCTGATCTGATTGGGAAAGTCACGCAGTCACGGGAATCTGATAAGCGAGCACAGGGTAGATTTGTCCAAGCTGTCCACAGGCTGTAAAAGATCAATGGAGGGCAAGGAGCGGGGCTTGGGGAAGGGAAGACAGGATTCCTTCGGGAAGGAGAGTCTCTACAGTTGAACTTTAGGAATGGATTTTAGGCTGCAAAACTACAAGACTTTCTAGGAAAGCAGCCGCTTCTGCAAGGGGACAGATTGAGAAGGGACTGTCACTGGTCACTCTGTAAGCACCAGAAAACTGAAAGGGTCCCCAGGCAGTTGTAACAACTCCACTCAGCTGTTGATATGGGCGAGGGCAGTTAGTCCGGCGAAGTGTCGCTCTCGCTGATAAAATTCCCCCAAATCAGTGGCTGTTCTCAGAGATCTAGCTGTCAGGTAACCACCTGAAAGGATCTGGGAACTGTGGAGATTAACTCATGGCAAATGAGTTCCGGTAAACAAAGACCAAAAGCAGGGAGCCCAGCTCCTTCAGAGAGTCAGTGCCAAACGGGTTGGCTATACCTGGAGCAAGAGCTAGAGTCCAAATTCTTTGTTACAGTCTCCTGCTAAGACGTGTGCAAACCCTTCTGTGTGACTAATTCAAGTTTAAGGTCTGTAAAGGGGAGGCCTGTCGCCCTGCTCCTACCCCTCTGGAACCCGGCCCTCTTCCCTACCGGGTCAAGTCCATTGCCATCAGGACAAGATTGAACATGAGTTTTAAAAAAATTTTCTCCAATTTATTTATTTGATAAAGTCAATACATTTCTTATTTCTCATCCCAGTTTATTTTTCATCCTATTTTCTCCCCAGCTCTCTGCAGTGTACTCAAGATAGCGATAAAACGTCACAGGACAGGATGCTCGAGCTGCCTCGAAGGATTACAATGTCTGTGTTGGAGCACAGTACAGACCCAGGGAGCCCTCGCGTTTACGCGATCTGCCATGAAATCCCTGATAGTAAATGAAGAGCACGGACAACATGGGATTGTATCCACACCAGTTAAACTCCCCCCATCTTCCCCAACTTTGTCAATGTCCGGTTCCCAAGTCTCCGGCTTTCGTGAAAGGCTATATCTTTGGGCCTTGCACACATCCAACATCGGACACTTTAAATGGCTTGGGTTGACTTAGTTCTAATCCTAATGATACCAGTTCCCATTCTGTCCCAGCTTGGTCTCTTACAAGCCATTCTCGGCCAACTCAGCAGACTCAGTCCAGCACCAGGTGGGTCTGAAAGAATGAACACCCCCCACAAAAACAAGGGAGAACTTTGGAAATGACCTTAGACACAGACAAGTACCTTTTACTCCCTCAACAGGGTAAGCTTTATCGGGAAGCAACAAAAAACCAAAAACAATATGATAAAATAATAATTACTTATAAATTATCAAGGGGGAGTGTGGAGGGAGGGGGAAAATGAGCTCCCAGGCTCAAGTAGAAAGCAGGTGCTTTGCGAATGATGAGGGCAACACACATACAAATGTGCTGGACACAAATGATGTATGTACGGATTGTGAAAAGAGTTGTATGAGCCCCTAATAAAATGATTATTAAAAAAACAACCACCACCCCCAAATACATTTTTTCATAACCCTACTGCTTCAATATTTTGCGGATAAAGAGAAGAAAATCCTTCCTCTACCAGTCTGATTCTGTTCTCCAAAGGAAACTAAACTTGTTGCACATTCTTCCCAAATTGTTACCAGGTTTATGGAGACATATCGACGTGCACATGTGTCCAAAATGCCAGACATGCTGACCTCGATCTTGCTTAGTTCTTTTCATACTCATGAACTTTTCCCAAGTAGGCACTGATAGATTTAACGGGTAATTTTTGGTTATTGCAAATTATTTCACTGAATGGCTGTTAAGCGGTAGTGGACCCAACCATCCTCTTACTCATTTATAATATTCTTTACTGTATTTTCACTGTTGAGAAAACCACATAGGCCCAGGTATAAGTTTGCATGTGTTTCTGCCACTGTTTCTTGCAGGATGGATTTTACACTTGGGGCCAGAGCACAAACTAAATAGAAGCCCTCTCTCCAACCCCCTGTTTGGCCAACATCTTGGGCTAATCAGCTCGGCCAATAAATGCTAATCTCTTTAAGATGAGTTTGCATTTCTCTGACTTCTAGTGAAGTTGAGCATCTTTTCATATGTTTATTGATCATTTGCATTTCCTTTTTGGCGAATCTTCTACTCACATCCTGGGTCCAGATTTCAATCATTTTTTCTTTTTCTAATCAACTTGTAGCAGCTCTTTGTATACCCTGGATCCTCTTTTGTCTCTCATATTTGGGACAAATAGTTTCAACCACTCTGTTATTTAGGGTGGGTTTTAACTTTTTACTGTAGCCAAACATGTTGTTTTTCCTTCTTGTTTTACTTAGAAAGGACTCATATATCACTCTCTACATTTTTTCTAGTCTTATTTATTTCCAACGTGAAAACCTTTAATGTTGCCTTTTTGGGTCTTTTAGTTGGGTAAGGCAGGGACCTAGCTTTATTTATCCCAATCAGTGGATCACCTATCCCTGTCAGAGTTGAGACTCAGAACTGCTCCCTCCTTAGGGTTTCTGCAACTGTACATCTTTTCAGGAATAGCCAATGTGGATCTGCCCCTTGGATTGGGCTAGTGGGTTTGAAGCAGCCTGACACAGCCCACAGTGCCCCTGCAACCCCTCAGTTGAGCACAAATTTTTTTTTTAATGATTTAATCAGACAAAGTTTATGCCTGGGAGGAGCTGTATGGCATTACTGGGGACCAGTTAGCTCTGGGGTGGACCCTGCAGTTCTTGGATTTATGATCACACAAATATCCAGGAGTGGTTTTGATTTCCTAGCGAGTTATGGGTCGGACCCTTTAAGATCTCGGTGTGTGGTATCTTTTAGTTTTTTATTTTGTTTTTGTTTAGCTTTTCATTTTAGCGTTTTATTTTGTCGTAAAGAAGGGATTTGTAGACTAAAATAGTCTTGCCCCTCAAAAATCCTATTTATCAGGCAAATCCTGCATATAATTTTCTCCTATCAACTGATGATTCCATAATGGCACTGTGGCCTAAGTGCTGGCCTGCTAACCACAAGACCATCGGTTCCAGCCCACCAATTGCTCCCAGGAGAAGGATGAGGCTGTCTACTCCTCTTGGTCTCCCTGTAAACAGAGGGGAGAGCCTTCATTCAGCCTTTGTTCGGTGCCTACCCGATTCGATGTTGACTGAAAATCTTGACCTTAAAGTTATCTGACGCTCCATTTTGTATGCATCTAGTCTGAAATGTTTCAACATTTTTAAAAGAGGAATTTGCAAGCTCCTCCACAAACAGATTAGGAAGTGGCAAACTGAGGTAACGCCACACACAAAGGCCTTTTATCATGCCCTCTGCAAACGGAGGTACCAATAAATATTTGCTGAATTTTATCATTCAGCGAACCTTTGGATTCAGACTTATCGCTTATTATTGGCTTGAATTAGGAGGAGGAGATTGAAGAGGCCCAGAGAGGTTACAGTATTTGCTCAAGAGCCCTGTGCCGGAGCTGGGGACTGGTCGTATTTTTCTGCTCTAATTTTTGTCTGTCCTCATTGTCTGCTGCATTGTGGTCCTTGACCAAGCACAAATGGTAAGGTGCCGGATGAGGGCTGGTGAGGGTCAGCCAGGACAGGATTTTAAAATGCAGCCACCAGGCCCATCTTGGCCCGTTTTAACAATCACGGTACCATTGTGGCAACCTGGCAGGGCCAGCCGTTCGGAGTGGCCTCTTGGGCTTGAAGTCAGTTCAGAAGTGACAATTGCCTCTGCCTGTATTGGTAATCTGCAGAACTAGAGAGTCTGTAGAGGGGCCACCTTGGAAGGATTCCTTCTGAGCTCTCCGCCTTCCACCACTGTGCGGGTGTGCTTCCTGCGTTCAAGCTCCCTGCTGCGTGACTGATTCCATCCTGGGCGAAAGAGACATGAACTCTCTCCTAAGGGGAACCCCAGAGCCTGGGGAGGAAGACAAAGCCTGTTTCCGCACAGTCTCACGGGAACACAGGCATTAAGCAAGTATTCTCAGGCATTTATCATTACAAATGGAGGTAAATGTTTTGAAGGAAATCCAGCATGCTTGCAGAGGATGCGGTGGGAAGGCCTGGGATAGTTTGGGGGTTAGGCAAAAGCAGGAGAGGGAGTGTTAAAGGCTTTTGCCAGGGTGAAGTGTTTTGCATATGTGAGGGAAATAACTAATAATAAAGGGCAGCTCTTTCTTTCAAGGGCCACTTCCTCCATCCATGGGAACCCGCCTTGCCTTGCTCCCCAGTATCTAGTAGGCACCCAAGGCCAGGGCTGCCACGGCCTTCACAAATGCTAATATTTGAGCATTTTATGAGCTGCCCCCCTGACCCTTTGCATCCTCATCTTTAACTTGTTTGAATGCAGAGGTGAATGGGGGGCCTGAGCGGCATTTCCAATTTGGAGAGAAAAGGGGGTTGGTGAGGAAGTCTTTTCCACCCCATCCAGGGGCTAGCTTTCCCTCCCCCTAATAATCGGAAGGAAGGCTTTTCCCGGCACAACATTTCACTGTGAATGCGATGTCCCCGGGAAAGGAAAGCGGTTCGGGCGGTGGTCTCAGGGCGGGCCTCCTCAGCTCACGGAGCGAGGTTGTTGGTGGTGGTGGGCTGGGAGAGGGCGGAGGCTCACTTCCCTGGAAGAATCCATCAAGATCAGGTCCTGACAGCCATCGTAAGCGCTGACACTTTAGAGGAAGTTGACGGTGTCCTGGGCACCGTTCTAGACGCAAGTAGGCACCATCATGAACGCCCTTGGAAAATTAAGGACACCGTGGCGCAGAGATTCAAGTAGTGGCAGTCGTTTTGCTTTTTGCCTCCAAACATTTGGGGTTGCGGTGTTTCTGTTCGGTGCATCGGTCTTTATGGGGGTGGCGACCATACCTCCTAAGTGAGCCTCTATCTGCCCGACCCCCACCCCACCCCACCATTGGGGGGGGAATCCCCCGCCCGGATTTCGAAAGGCAAACTTGGCAGCCGTGCCGACGGCCCACGGGGTCGTTGGCTTCCTGAGCCGGGGAGGCGCCGGCTCCTTCGCAGGCGGAGGGCAGCGAGTGCCGTGCGGGGCTGGCCCGGCGGCGGGGCGTCGAAGCCCAGCAGCTCCGCGTTCTGCCCGGTCTCCGCGAGGTGTCGCCTTCGGCCGAGGAAACCTCCGCGGCGCCACCCTCGTCGCCCACAGTTATTTATTTTCAAACAAGGGGGGCGCCCCTCTCCTTTTAATTTACAACTGGAAACATCTATTCTTCAATGGGCGCGTCCTCTCCCTCCCCTTCTGCTCCCCGGGTCTAGCCTTCCTCGGAGATCGCGGGCTCCTCGGTGGCCCCGCGCTCAGCTGCAGACAAACGCAGGCAAGGCGGGGGCTGGGGCCGGAGCCCGAGCCGCGACGCCCTCCCCCCACTCCCGGGGCCGTCCGGAAATTTTTTTTTTTCTTCCCCTGTGCCAAGCACTTGCCAGGCCCGCTGGGTGGGTGCTGCCCTGCACCGCTCGGCGCGCAGCTGCTTAGCAGAGTGCAGCGGGTGCAAGCCCGGGGGTCCAAAAGGGCGGGAGGCGCGCACCCCAGGCTTCCCAGCTTTGCAGCCTGCTCTCTGCAAAAGAAGAAAAGCAAGTGGCTTTTGGCGCGAAAGCCTTGGCGCCTCCCCTGATTTTTATGGAAATCAAGGGGGCGGGGTAAATCCGCTTTCCTCCGCCGTTCTCCCTCCCCCTCGTCTGCGCCGCAGCCCCCTTCTCTCTCCGCCCCCCGGGTGTGTCAGATTTTTCAGTTAATAATATCCCCGAGCTTCAAAGCGTAGCCAGTGACTGTCATCTGTCTGGACGCGCTGGGTGGATGCGGGGGGCTCCTGGGAACTGGGCTGGAGCCGAGCTCGCGCTAGCCAGGCGCAAGCGCGCACCGGGAGCCGTCCGAGGACCCCCCCGCCCCCCAGTGCACCCGGAGACCCCAGCGCAGGATCGCCGCTGGACCCCCGGCAGCCGGTGGGAGGTAAGGAGAGGGGGGTTGCCGCCGCCCGGCGCCCCGGGAGCGGCGAGCGCGCAGGAAGGCAAAGCCTGGACGGGATTCGGGCCAGCGCCCTGGGCGCCCGGCTGTGCCCCGGGGACTGTTGACGCTTCCGAAACAAAATGATTGCGGGGTTTTCCCCGGGGAAGCCAATGTCGGCGGCTGGAAGAGACCCACCCTAATCCTTGGACTGCCCTTGCTTGCGGGGTGAAGGGCTTCCTCGGAGGGGGCAATTCGTTCTCCACAGGACTCGCTGACAGGAGCCGGTGCGTCCCCACCCCGGCGCTGGGGTGCCCCAAGGGCGCCCCGGAGGCAGGAGAAGGGGTTAGGCAGGGCGAGGCCGCCGCGGTCGTAATCTGGGTCACGGCTGTTCCAGCTTGGAGACGCGGCTCTCCCGACTCTTCCCTCCCCTGCGCGCTGCGCCCCTGCAGGATTCTCAGGAATTAGGGGTTCAGACCACCCCCTAATCGGAGGATATTGTTCGAGGCTTAGATGGGGGTTAGGGAGCTTGCAAAGGAGCTACTGGCAAGAATATCCCGGTAGCGGTTGAATGCCGGGGGGGGGGCGGCTGTTCAAAAAAATAATTGGGGGGTGGGGGTGGGGGTGATAGGTTCGTCCATTTGGGCGCCTGTTGGCCTATCTAGAGAAAGGATAGCTTTTCATTTGCAAAGTTTCCTGAATCCTCGACTGTCTTATGAACTCCCGAGGTTGCATTAAAAAACAGTTTTTTAAAATGTCTTTCGACCCTCCAAGGGGAAGGGAAGGGGCACTCCGAATGCTCCGCCAGGTACCTGGGTTGCACGGGCGGCAGGCGCCCTTGGGAGTTGAGGTGCACGGGTGCCACGGGGGGTTGGTGTGTGGGTGCGAACGGGCGTTCTGCAGCCTCTGCCAGCCCCCTCCCCCACGCCAGTGCCTGGTGTGAATGAAACGGCAGTTTCCAAAGTTGCCGAGCCACGCCATGCCCCCCCCCCCCACATCTGCATGCCCCCTCCCACCCCTGTCGTAGACAGCTTGTACACAAAAGGAGGGAGGGAGCGGGCGAGAGACAGAACTTCCTCCACCTTCGGCGGCGCGGGGCCGAGCGCAGGGCTTGCAGGGCGGCTTGAAGCCCCGGGCGAGCTCTGCAGCCCAGCTTGCGGCTCGAGGGGGGCGCTCCCCGCCCGCACCCCACTCGGCTCCGCTTGCCAACTCTCTCCGGTTGTATCTGTTGGTTGCAGCGTCGGAGGTCGGAGCGGGGGGCCCCCCACGGGAAGGAAGCTCCCCGCCGATTGAAAAGAGCGCAGTCCCGAGGCGAGCCGACGGCCGAGCTGCACCGCGGCCACCATGCCAGGGATGATCTGCAAAAACCCGGACCTCGAGTTCGACTCGCTGCAGCCCTGCTTCTACCCGGACGAAGATGACTTCTATTTCGGCGGCCCCGACGCCACACCCCCGGGGGAGGACATCTGGAAGAAGTTTGAGCTGCTGCCCACGCCCCCACTGTCGCCCAGCCGTGCCTTCCCGGAGCACAGCCCGGAGCCCCCGAACTGGGCTACGGAGATGCTGCTGCCCGAGGCCGACCTGTGGGGGAACCCGGCCGAGGAGGACGCGTTCGGCTTGGGGGGACTAGGCGGCCTCACCCCCAACCCGGTCATCCTCCAGGACTGCATGTGGAGCGGCTTCTCTGCCCGGGAGAAGCTGGAGCGCGCCGTGAGCGAGAAGCTGCAGCACGGCCGTGGGGCGCCCGCGGCCGCCGGCACCGCAGCCCCGGCCCCGGGAGCGGCCACGGCCAGCCCGCCGGGCCGCGGGCACAGCGCGTCCGGGGCCGCGGGCCGCGCCGGGGCCGCCCTACCGGCCGAGCTCGCCCACCCGGCGGCCGAGTGCGTGGATCCCGCGGTGGTCTTCCCCTTTCCGGTCAACAAACGGGAGCCCGCGCCTGTGCCTGCGGCCCCGGCCGGTGTCCCCGCGGCGGGGGCCGCCGCCCCCTCCGGGGCGAATGTTGCAGCCCCGGGCAGTGTCCCCCCGGCCGCCGCTCCCCCGCGCGCTGGAGGTCGCCCGGCTGCCGGCGGCGACCAGAAGGCTCTCAGCACCTCTGGCGAGGACACCCTGAGCGACTCAGGTAATGACCATGCCCCGCCCCGACGGCCTCGCGGGAATACCGGAGCTAGGGGCGCTGGTGCTTGTGGTGTTTTTATTTTGAATGGCGGAGAGGCCCCGCTCCTTCCAAGCCCCCTCCGCCCCAGGCCCCCCACCCCACCCCACCCCCAGCGTTCTCTAAAGCTTCACGGTCCCCCAAGGCCCTCCCACGGCCTCCTTGGAAAGGCCATGAGTGGAAGCGCTCACCTGGCCCGCGCCTCTTGCCAGCCAAGTCGGAGCGATAACACTGACAAAGAGTTAATGGCCAAAGCCAAGGGGGGAGCGCCGGGTCAGTGGGCTGGACAGAAACCTGTTAGACAAGGCTGGAGAAGGACGCGGCCCCCCAGGGCACCGGAAAGAAAGGACCCCTAGAAAACGCACGGACTTTGCACAATCCTGTTCGGGGCGCAGGAAGTTGGCGTGAGATTGTACACATGGCTACTAGTAACCATGGTTTTGTGTTTTTTCAAACCTCCCTTCTGCTCCCCACCTCCCCTCGGAGGGCGGTGGGCTGTTTGTCCCTGGTGTGTGGCCAGCAGGCGGCGGTGTGGAGGGCCGGCCGAGCCCCTGAGAAACTGGGGGTGGGGGGCACCCCTCCCGCCACGCAGCAGCTGGCGGCCAGCACCGCCGCGGTTGTATACACTCCTCGGAAGGAGCCCCCCTGTGCAGTTCCCTGCAGACCGGGTGCCGATGGCCGGACCTTCCCTTGGCCGGCATCTCTGGGCTCATCGGAGATCCGATTAGTGGCCTGTACCAACCCGGCGCCCTTCACATCGAGGAGCTGCCTTGAGCAGGCTCCTCGGGAATGCTCCCAGGATAGGGATTTTATTGTGTGCACTTGTCTGCCTAAAACCAAAGGGAACGATTCAAATCAGGACTTTGTCCTGGGCCCCGGGGGGTCAGAGGATCCTGCCCTCCTCCTTGGAGCGGGGCCCCTCTCTTGGGCCTTAAAAACCAATGTTTTCAAAATCCAGAGTGTAGGTAAGGTGTCTGAAAAGCCTGCGTTTCCTTCACTGTGGTTCCATCTGAGGCTCCTGGGAGGAAAACTTAGTGATAAGCCTCCGGGTTGAAAAAGCTCTCTGTCCCTTTAATGTCTGAGCCATGACAGCTTTCGGTGAGGGAGCACTTCCTTCCAACAGCTGTGTTCTTGGCAGAAAACCAAAACATTGGCTTAAAGGGACCCACAGACTGGAACAGCCTCACATTTCGGCTTTAGAACAAATCCAGCAATTGTTCAGCTTTCCGGTCTCCTTTAGATGCAGCAGAAGATGTGTTTTGATTTCCATGCCTGCGTTGCAAGCCATCATTTTCTATCCCGGCCTGAGATGGCTGGGGCAGGAGGCGAGGGAACAGGGCGGGCAGGATGGGACGCGTTCTGCTCGCTCCTGTTATTACTGGCGACTTTCAGAGGAGCTGCGAGCATTGTTTGGGTTCCCAGCTACTGGGACTTACAGCTTTGCAGTCGAAACTTGCTCGTCCTTACAGGGCAAAAATGGTTTCTACATAGGATTCATATTCGCGGAACTAAATGGGGTTTTATGCTTAATTAAATGAAGTGTTCCTTCGTTTTTTTCTGTTAAGAATTCAGAAGTTGTCCTCCACCCTGGGTTAATCTGTGCATCTCCTAAATGAGAAACCAGGAATGCACATAGGTCTATGAAAGCTGACTGCTGATTATGGTAATAGGCTGCTATTGGTTGAATTGAGCCATCTCTCCCCCTTCATAGCTGAGGGAAACTGAGGCTTAGAAAAGTTACAGAACTTGCTTTTGGAGGGTCATGCAACTGGGGCCAGAGGAACCTGAAAGCCCAGGTTTTTTCTATTTCTGCCGCCTGCTGAGATCAGAGGAGGGGCGGGGAAATTCAGATAGGTCCTGAGGAGGAGGAGGAGAAAAGCATTTCCAGATCATTTGATTTTAAGGAAGCCCTAAAATGCCCATATTTACGGTGATAGGCCCATAAAAAATAGCCAACGGTGTGTCACCCTCCACCCCCCTTCCCAAAGCGTTGGTAATTCCCACCTCACTAATAACCTGTCCCCTTTCCCTCTAAGACGATGAGGACGACGAAGAGGAAGACGACGAGGAAGAAATCGACGTGGTCACCGTGGAGAAGCGTCGGTCCTCCAACAACAACAAGGCTGTCACCACGTTCACCATCACGGTGCGCCCCAAGAGCGCAGCGCTGGGCCCGGGGCGGGCTCAGGCAGCTGAGCTGATCCTCAAACGCTGCGTGCCCATCCACCAGCAGCACAACTACGCCGCCCCCTCCCCGTTCGTGGAGAGCGAGGAGGCGCCCCCCCAGAAGAAGATCAAGAGCGAGGTGTCCCCGCGCCCCCTCAAGAGCGTCGTCCCCCCAAAGGCTAAGAGCTTGAGCCCCCGCAACTCTGACTCGGAGGACAGTGAGCGCCGCCGCAACCACAACATCCTGGAGCGCCAACGACGCAACGACCTGCGCTCCAGCTTCCTCACGCTCAGGGACCACGTGCCAGAGCTGGTGAAGAACGAGAAGGCCGCCAAGGTGGTCATTTTGAAAAAGGCCACCGAGTACGTCCACGCCCTCCAGGCGGAGGAGCACCAGCTCCTGGTGGAGAAGGAGAAGTTGCAGGCACGACAGCAGCAGCTGCTAAAGAAAATCGAACACGCTCGGACTTGCTAAACGGTTCTCAAAACTGGACGGTCACTGCCACTTTGCACATTTTGATTTTTTGTTGTTTTTTTTTAAGGACAAATATTGTGTTGACATTAAGAATGTTGGTTTACTTTCAAATCAGTCTCCTGTTGGCGAGTTTGGGTCTGGGTGGGGGAAGCAGGACGAATGGGGATTCTGCCAGGATCTTAGGACTGGGCTTGCCGGGCCCTGCATGGCGGCCCTGTTGCAGTTAACCTCCTCCACCTCCCATCTGAGATGTGGGAGAAGGTCGTGAGAAGTTGAGGTCCTTTGGGGCTGTTGAAGTCACCTTGTTCCAAGTTTCCAAACAACAAAGTCATTCCTTCTTTTTTTTTTTTTTAAATGGTGCTTACGTCCCAGCAGATGTCACTTAAAGGGGTTTGCCATTTGATACCCCTGGGGGAGATCTCTGTAAATACCATTGACAATACTGCCTTTTGTACATGTCTTGGGTAATGAGAGGTGGCTTTCTGGGCCAGTATTAGACTGGAAGTCCATACCTAAGTACTGTAATACCTCAATGTTTGAGGAGCATGTTTTGTATACAAATATATTGTTAATCTCTGTTATGTACTGTACTAATTCTTACACTGCCTGTATACTTTAGTATGATGCTGATACATAACTAAATTTGATACTTATATTTTCGTATGAAAATGAGTTGTGAAAGTTTTGAGTAGATATTACTTTATCACTTTTTGAACTAAGAAACTTTTGTAAAGAAATTTACTATATATATATATGCCTTTTTTCCTAGCCTGTCTCTTCCTGTTAATGTATTTGTTCATGTTTGGTGCATAGAACTGGGTAAATGCAAAGTTCTGTGTTTAATTTCTTCAAAATGTATATATTAGTGCTGCATCTTATAGCACTTTGAAATACCTCATGTTTATGAAAATAAATAGCAATTAAATGATCCTCTGAACTGTTTTATTCCACTCATCGTCCTCGTCACACTTTTACCGCTTCAGCAACAGCCATAAACACGGCGTGGCTTTAAGAAGTCCACTCAGTTGTAGATTCCCTATGTAGATGGGGACAGCCAACCGGGTTATCATTCCGTTCGAGCAGTCCTGTGTGGGGAGGTCATTTTCCTCACTTGGCCGTTAGGAGGCTGGGCTTAGGGACATTAAGGCAAGTCTCCAAAATGACATCGAACTAGTTGACTCTTGAGTGAACAACTTTGTATGGTAGCAGTAGTTCACAGCAGTTTATAAAGCACCCGCGAGTCTGTTGGCCAATTAATGGAATTATGCTAAACCGACAGATGCCCAGTTTTAAGAATGTTAAGTCACTCCTGGGGTCCCTGGCAGACACCTTTGTTTAATGGAGAGCCTAGTTTGTCTTTGAAAAATAGGGAGTCCTTGAGGATGTACCAGCACCTATGCGGGGCTGCATGTAGAGCTCTGAGGTTGGGCTCCCCCCCAGCACTCACAATCTTGATTCACAAACACGCAATTAATTAGTCCATGGTTTGAAGTGACAGTCGTGGAGGTCAAGTGCCATGCCTTCGGAGAAGGGACCACTGCCGTGTGTTGGGCATAGTAAAGCTTTGTCTACACCCCAGTTGGTCTTTTGAATACTTGTAGTTCTGACTTGAAAGAAGGAAGCAGACTCCGATTGCAGGCCTCGAGCCCAGGGTCAGGATGATTGGGCAGGAGGGAGGCAGAGTTCAGCTGCAGGTTAGGAAGCAAGTTCTGAGAGTTGTCGTGATACCAGCCAACACCCGTGTCAGGCACTCTGCTCTCTGGATGAAGCGCACAGCCGCGGGTTACGGGTTGAAGGGCTGTATGTACTGGGTTCATTTGTCTAGAGCCTTCATCTCTTTACAACCCTGAGCTAAAGAAGACCTTTGGATTTACAGAAAAGAAAACAGCTCCGTGGAGGAAAAGGGTCTGCTTAGCAGGCCGTAGCTGATGAAGGGGCAGAGGTGAGAGATCCCAGACCCTGTCGGGCTCAGGCCCTTTTACAAAGGCAAGGGGGGGGAGGCAAGCGCTTGGGAGTCCTCGTGCTGGTTTATAGTTCCAAAGCTCAGAGCTGTGAGGTGGGTGATAATGTCTTTCTGAAGTCTCTGACCTGACCTCTCCCTGGAAACTTTGGAAGGACAGGGCCACCCTCACATTTTAAGGGACTTCCCGTCGGTCTGTGTCCTCCTCCCCCCTCCCCAAACACTTCAGCGGCCTCTCCTAGCCTGTGTCATCGGAAAGCAAGAGAGTAACACGGAAACTCTGGGGGTCACCTTTCTGGGACAGGTTAGAACTGCCCCGCAGGGTTTCCAAAGCCATGGTCTCCTATGGCATGGCTGCTGGGTTCAATCCTTTTTTATTCGAGCCTTTTGGTTGGTGGTTAAATGCTTAAACCATTGTGCTACCAGGATGCTTACAGTTAAGGGACCTCATGCTCACTGAGCCCCTGGGAGGGACCGAGCCTAGTTCCATCGTTGCAATTTGTCTTGTTGGTGGGACCTCAGCAAGTAGCCATTTGACTAACTTGGACCCAAACTATAGTCTAACTTGAGAATAACTTGACCCAAACTAGAGTGCCTCAGAGCTCTGGGGGCAAAGTGGGTTATTGGTTCGCGTTCTGAGGCCACCAGCCCTCCCATCAAGGAAGATGTGCTGGTAAGTTTCTGTCTCAGAACCAGAAACCCACAGAGGCAGTTCTTTAGCCTAAAGGGTCTCTATGAGCCAGAACGGACTCTGTGGCAATATGAGAAACGCTGATCTCACTTGATCTTAGCCAAAAGGCCAAGAAGCAATGAAACTCTGATCTCTAACGTGCTCTATTTTGCTTCGGCTGCTGGGAAGCTCAGGACCAAATTCCACGCTTTCATTCTGTCCATCAGTGTCATTCCCGGCAACCCCCTTCTAAGTGAGTATTCCTGATTTCTTGTTTTCCTTGGTAGTTAACGTCTTGTAAATGCTCTTTATTTTCTACTCCAGCAAGCGCTGTTTAGAAGTTGGGGGACCTAAATATGTCCTTAAAAATCCTACAAATGTTCTTTATAGAAATTTAAAAAACCCTAAAACCAAGGTGAAAAATCACACATTTGTCTTTACCAACCAAGCTGAGGGGAAAATGCCACCCAATTTAGCTCTGCAATTACTTCTAAACGAATGACTGCTGTCAGGGCGTGCGAAACCATCCTGCATTCCAAGGGCAGTTTTGAGTTAAGTCAGTCGATGATGAAGCTTAGATGGAGCATGGAGTTCATTAAATGGCTTCGTTGTACAGAATGGGGGTGTAGGGACCCCCATACCGAACCAGGATTATAGTCCTGTGTTGTTTGCCGTGGTCCCTGCTTCGCTTCCTTCTCCTTTGAGAGCCCATCACCCTACCTGCTTGCTCTCCGGTACCCATGCATTCACCAAACTTCCAGGCTGCTGTTAGCTGTCACCTAGCCAGCCTAGACTTAGCAATCCTCACTCATAGTGGAAGGAAACACCTGCACCATCCCCATGACCAGTGGTGGATCTGACTGTTGTGGTCCATCATAGATATTTCCTTTGCTGGTTTTCAGAAGTAGAGAGCCAGGTCTTTCTTTCTAGTCTCTCTTAGGCTGGGAACTCTGCAAATCCCCCTCAGCGTCATGGATAGCAACCTGCAAGCTCCCATTGGCAGGCAGTCGCTGCGTAGAAGGTAGACTGGCCCGGAATTGAGCCTGGGTGTCCTGTATTGAAGGTAAGGAGGCTGCCACCCAACCACCTGCCCATGTTAATATTTCTAAATACCCAATCCTGCTGAAGCATTTGTACAAGAAAGGGCCTTCTCCGCCTGTCAGGAGTTACGGTCTTGGAAACTCTTGGAAACACAGGGGTTGTTCACCCTGTTCTTTGGGGCAGCGGAGCTGCAGTGGACTCGATGGAATTGAGTTTGGTTTTCATTGTTTGCATCCGCACTTCCAAGAGCTCTGTACCACTGACCGGCAGGACCAAGTCAGGTCAGCTTGCACACAGGCTGACTCCGCTGGGCCACCGGCTCCACCATCGCTGCCCCTTAAAGGGCGCTTCGTCCTAGCCGCGTTAGACAGAAGCCGTCCTTTTCCATTGCAGCCCTGTCGTCCCCCTTTCCTTCCTCCTGTATGACCACCTGGCCTCTGTTTTTTGGCAGTCCTTGAATGACAAATTCAAGTCTTGAATGACAAATGCAGTCATCTCGTTCAGGATGTCTTCCTGGTGGCCCCAGGTGGATGGGTGGATCCTGAGCTTTTCCAACACTTGGTTCCAAAGCACTTACTTGCTGTCACTTGAGAGGTGCCCTCATCATCCCTTCCTCAAGGGCAGGAGCTGAGTCTCATTCACCTCTGATCCTTCAGCCCCTGGTCTGGTGCCTGACCCATGAGAGGGCTTCCGCAGACAGTGGCCGAATGGATGCGCGACTGAGTAGGCAGCGGGAGAGGAGAGAGGCGAGGACTGGCCGGGCAACGTTCCATCCCGCGTGTCTCCGGCCAACCTAGGTCCACGGCTCTCTGGCTAATCCAAATAGGCATTCCTTAGGTTCCCAAAAGTATCTAGGCTGTGACGATGCTCGAAGCTCTGGAGAGACACGAGGAAAGGCCCGTCCGTCTTCAGGAAAAGCTAAACGTGGAAAGGAGTGTAGGTCTGGAGGCTTGTGCCGAAGGCACAGAGTGGGGAGAGGAGGGAAGGGGTGGGAGGGGATGCTTGTGAATGGTCCAAAGGCTGAGCTAGTGGGTTTCTGAGCCTCCAGGCTCCCAGTTTAGAGTTCGGGGCTGGGGAAGACCTTTTGTTTTTTTTGCCTCTGCCTTGGGTCACTGGGGTGGCTGGCTGGAAGAGGCTCTTCCGCTCTCCTGAGACTGCTGATTGCCAGGCTTCGCAGGGACAAGGCTGTAACCCCCTGACATTCGTGAATCACTCTTTGGGGCTTACCAACATTTTCCTTTTCTCTTCTTGCTTTTCCTGATGGAGTCTCACTACCTCTTGGGAGCCTTGACCAGTTCATCTGAGCTTAACTTCCATTTGTTTCTGTGATGACTGTCTAATTTGTTTTGTTGTTTTTTTTTTGTTGGGAGAGGTTTTGAAACCACCTAGCTCAACCTCCCATCTCAGGGGTTGGAAAGCCGAGTGCAGGAGTTCTCTCTGTCTCTTTCTCTCTCTCTGTCTCTCTCTCTGGGTCCTCCTTCTTGCCTTGCCTGCCTTTGTTTCAACAAGTATTAGTGGGGTACCTACCATGGGCCAGGCACTGTTCCAGGTGCTCGGGAGACCTTGGTGAACAAAAGAGACAAAAATCCCCCAAGCCCTTGCTTCAATAAAGTGTATCGTCTACGAGAGTTCCAATAAAAATAAGCATAACAAGCAAATACATTAAATAGCTTTCAGTGAAGTGGTGAGCGCTAAGGAACCTAAGTTAGAATGGGGAAGACATTCGGGGATGTCTCAGAAAGAGAGAAGGGGGTCCCTATTTTAATGGCCTGGTCGGGGAAGGTGGGGATGTTGAAGGTGGATGGAGGGAGGGGCCCTAGCCTTGCTGTGGCTGCTCAGAGACCAGAACTCAGGTCTCAACCTTCCTGGTTCAGGCCTCAGCTTCCTTCAGTCCCCTCTGGTCAAGCCTCCCCAACACATTGTCCTCGTGTCTCTAGACAGTGTGTAGCGCATACTCAGAGGATGCCCCTGAAGTTAGACCCTTGCTGGTTTGAATCCCACTCCCACACGCACGAGCTCTGGGACCCTCAGTTTTTCCACTGGTACTTGGTACTTCACGGGATTATTGTGGGGATCACACAGAGGATTTTACAGCAAGCACATAAGAGTGCCTGGCACAGGGTAGGTGCGAGTCAAGTCTGTGTTCACTCGTCCCATTTGGTGCTGACAGGCTCCCTCCTCTCTCTATTTCCTCAAAATGTTACTAGAGCAAAGAACCTCAAAAAATAAAGCCTTTACCAGTAGAACAAATTTGCAAGCCTGAGTTTAACAAGCACTTTGTGGACTTTTGTTCCTCCAAAGAGGCCTTACAAAACCTGAAGACGGGTACCTTGGAAACAAGGGAATGTGAGCTTTGAAGCCTATTTTAAGACGGATCCAGGGAATGTGAGTGTTGCCGAACGTCTCCGCCTTCTACAATGGTTTATTAGTTTTCCTTACTTGTAAAGGAAATCTCTTCATAGGCCACTGCCCAGGGTTACCTGATCCCTTTTGATATTGACATATCATGCTACAAGACATTCATCCTGAAACCTTTGACCAGGAGAAGTAACAGAGCCTTTTTATGGTCTAAGCACCCAGAGCCATCGGCGCAATGCACAGTTGGAGGACGCACACACACAGCACGTCCTCCTGTAGGAACTATACATGATCTGCAGTGGGGTGTGCTCTGGGGAGGCAGTGCAGGACCGACTCAGCATGCTCCCTGGCAGGCCCGAGATTTCATTTTGGTCTTTCCACCCCACCTTCATGAACCCTTTCTAATCCATAAATCATTATTATTTTGTCATATCTTACACTGCCCAACGTCTCCCTTCACCAACTTTTCTGTTGTCCATCCCCCAGGGAGAAGGTCATATGGAGATCCTTGTAATAAGTTTCCCCTTATCTACCCCACCTTCCCCCCACCTTCCCAGCATCTCCACTCACACCACTGCTCCTGAGGGGTTCGTCTGTCTTGGATTCCCTTTGTTTCTAGTTCCTATCTGTACCAGTGCACATCCTCCAGTCTAGCCAGATTTGTAAGGTAGAATTGGAATCATGATAGTAGGGGGAGGAAGCATTTAAGAACCAGAGGAAAGTTGTGTTTCATCGTTGCTACACTGCACCCTGATTGGCTCATCTCTTCCCCACAACCCTACAGTAAGGGGTGTCCAGTTGCCTACAGATGGGCTTTGGGTTTCTACTCGGCACTCACCCTCATTTACAATGATATGATTTTTTGCTCTTTGATGTCGATACCTGATCCCTTCAACACCTTGTGGTCACACAGGCCAGTGTGCTTCTTCCATGTGGGCTTTGTTGCTTCTGAAGTAGATGGCCACTTGTTTGCCTTCAGGCCTTTAAGACCCCAGGCGCAATATCTTTTGATAGCCAGGCACCATCATATTTCTTCACCACCTTTGGTTATGCACCCATTTGTCTTCAATGATCATATCAGGAAGGTCAGGCCCAAGATTTTCAGGAGCCTTTGGGGAGGTAGGGTAGGGTGGGAAAATAAACCTATTCTTCACAAATCCTTGCCACCAACTCCCCTGTTCTCTGTAGTTGTGTGTGTGTGTGTTTTCTAAATTTAAGGCAATCCTCCACCCACTCGCAAGGGTGTACATACTAACAGTCCCTCTGCCCTCTGGGGCTCTGGCGCTCTAAGTGGCCTGGCAGGCCCCGTGCAGGGCAGTAGAGACAGTTGGCCCTGCCTTGGGTGGCTTCTAAGCTGTTACTCACTGTTGTCAACCTTGGATGAGAGAGGGAAACTCCTTTTGGTCAGTTTTCCCCGTCCATACATGGAATGGGTCAGCACTGGGGCTAGCCAAAGCCCCCTTTCCTTTCCAAGGATCTGTAATCAGGGGGAGCACAAGCGATCACTGCAGATGTCTGTCACCCCCCCTGCACGCCCTGTCTTGGTGTCTACTCTGATTCACAGGGAGCCTTCGTCGCTGTTTGGAGGCTGTAGGTCTTTGGCGGACAGATAGCTTTTTCCTCTACAGTCAGAAGCGTTGGGTGCAAAATCTGACTGCCATTCACCCGCTTCCCTCTGCACGTTCGTTTCTTAACCTCTAAAACACCATGTCCCAAGGAACTTGGAAGGATGGAAAAAAGCCTACCTATAAGCGAGGTGGGAGCACTTTGGAAATGGGGAAGACAGCTAAGAATTCTTATTCTACTAACATTACCAAAACCAACACCCGGTAAGCTTGTCTCTTCCAAGCACTGTTTCTTTTCTGGATTATTCTGGATTAGTCTTCCAGTGGGTATATTCCCAGTCTTTTAAAGACAACAGGCAGACCTCTGGTTGCCCCACAGTGTGTAGAACTGCTTACGAGCTGCTCTAGCGTGTTTATGAAACCATTGTTCCCAATGAAAACTACTTGGCTAATTGTTCCAAACCAGAAGCACTCCATTCATTGCCCTTGAGTGGCATCAAATTCACAGCCAACCCTATGACATGGAGTAGAACTGTCCCTTCTGAGACGGTCACGCCTTATCAGAATAGAGAGCCTGGGCTTTCACGGCTGGTGGTTTTGAACTGCTGATGTTGTGGTTAGCGGACCAGCACACAACCCGTTGTGCCATCCGGGCTCCTCTCAAAACCAGACGGCGAAGCTCAAGCTGTGCAAACTGATTGGGTGCACAGGCTCGTCTCTGGAGCTAGAGAAGACTGGGGTCCCGTTTTTAATGAGGTTACCCAAATGAAAACAGAAGATGTAACAGAGACTTTGAACACTTTGAATTTTCTTTTGGGTTTTGTCACTTTTCTTTGGCTTACAGCCAGGAAGAATTTAGACAGAGACTGGAGATTTGAGACCGCTCAAGCTGTAGATAGAGTCCCATGCGCTGGAGGCAAGATCCGAGTTTACTATTTCGATCACTTCGTTAGCTGCCTGCGGGTTTGAGAAGAAATCTTTTCTGTCCTGACGTGGTGTTTCTGCAGAATCTACTGAACTACTTTCTAGTATTTCCGAAGGCCCCCCCCCACCCCCGCCCCAAGATAGCTCACTGGCATAATGAGTGTGGAGGTTTTCTTGGATGTCTCGGACCGCAAACTTCCGGGACGGCTGGGAATGCGTTTTGTTTGACACTTGGAGGAGGTTGTTTCTCCTGCAGGGTCACCTCACTTGGTAATTCCCCTGGGTAATAAATGTGCAGATGTCAATGTGTCGCTGACATTACAGCCTCCATCACCTGGGGTTGGCTGCGGGTGGAGGATGCCATCGCTGGGTCTGCCGCCTGGGAAACCTCAATAGGCTGTCTTTCTTGCCCACTGTGACAAACCACAAACGTGATCATGTTGGAGAAAAGAAACAGCATTTAGCCCAAGTGCAAATTACACCCTGGTTTCTGTGGAGGCACGGGGTGCTGGGGGCCGAGTGAAGTGTAAACCTCCACCGAATGCTGATGACGCTGTGCACTGACAGGCCGGGGCCGCTCTCACCGCAATGTTTTCATTTGAAGGGGAAGAAGCTCTTTAGGCGAGACGGCGTTTCTTTTTCCCTCTTACCTAGAGCGAGCGAGTCGTCGTAGTTTGCCTGCCTGCCTGTGACCGTTTGTCCTACTTTTAAAACGAAAATTCCCGTGTCCTGGGTCCCTGGAAAATCTGTGCTATGACAACCCTATTATTTTTTCTCTTCCGTGTTTGCTTTTTCCCCAGTGCAGTTTTACAAGACTAACAAGGCTCTCTCTGGCCAGCGCGGAGTTGGAGGCTGAAAACGCTCTAAACACAGCCGTGCAAAACTCTCCACCAGGATTTCAGGGAGGACACATGTACCATAGTGCATAACATCCTGTCCCTCTTCCCTCGTGGGAGGGTTGTGGCAAATGAAACATCCTTCTGATGTTGAATACAGGGATTTGATCTTTGGAAAGACCATTCAAGCAAAGCGCCCTGAAAAGCACTGTAAGGAGACAGCTCTGTTTTCCTTCTGGGATGCCGTCAGCACCACAGTTGACAGTGAGGCTGAAGGTGGCCCGCAAATGTCAGGGACCAACATGACACATCCTCCCAGTCTCTGGGTTTCCTTCTGCATGATAATGTCACCTGCGTGCTCAGGTTGTATGATCGGGGAAGCTAACCTTGGACTTCGCATCCAGTATTTAAAAAACAATCAGACAACTTTTTATTAGGGGCTCATACACCTCTTATCACAATCCATACATACATCAATTGTATAAAGCACATCTGTACATGCTTTGCCCTCATCATTTTCAAAACATTTGCTCTCCACTTAAGCCCTTTGCATCAGGTCCTCTTTTTTTCCCCTCCTTCCCCACTCCTCGCTCCCTCATGAGCCCTTGATAATTTATAAATTATTATTTTGTCATATCTTGCACTGTCTGACATCTCCCTTCACCCCCTTTTCTGCCGTCCGTCCCCCAGGGAGGAGGTCACATGTAGATCCTTGTAATCGGTTCCCTCTTTCCAACTCACTTTCTCTCTACCCTCCCAGCATCGCTACTCACACCCCTGGTCCTGAAGGTATCATCTGCCCTGGATTCCCTGTGCCTCCAGCTCCTATCTGCACCAGTGTACATCCTCTGCTCTATCCAAACTTGCAAGGTAGAATTTGGATCATGATAGTGGGGGTGGAGTGGGTGGGGGGAAGCATTTAGGAACTACAGGAAAGCTGTATTCTTCATTGGTGCTACATCACACCCTGACTGACTCATCTCCTCCCCTAGACCCCTCTGTGAGGGGATCTCCAGTGGTCTACAAATGGTCTTTGGGTCTCCACTCTGCACTTCCCCCTTCATTCACTATGGTAAGATTTTTTTGTTCTGATCATGCCTTATACCTGATCCTTTCGACACCTCGTGATCGTACAGGCTGGTGTGCTTCTTCCATGTGGGCTTTGTTGCTTCTGAGCTAGACGGCCGCTTGTTTGTCTTCAAGCCTTTAAGACCCCAGACACTATCTCTTTTGATAGCAGGGCACCATCAGCTTTCTTCGCCACATTTGCTTATGCACCCGTTTGTCCTCAGTGATCGTATAATCAAGTTGTGCACCCAATGATATGATTTTTTGTTCTTTGATGCCTGATAACTGATCCCTTCGGAACCACATGATCACACAGGCTGGTGTGTTCTTCCATGTGGGCTTTGTTGCTTCTGAGCTAGATGGCCTCTTGTTTATCTTCAAACCTTTAAGGCCCCAGATGCTATCTCTTTTGATTGCCGGGCACCATTCATCAAGTATTCTTGAGGCCACTTTTCTTTGCAAGGAGCCGGAAGGAATTCTTTTCAAATTATAAAACAATCTTAAGCCTGGGGAATTCTTCTCTCTTGAACTTTCTGCACATGGGCTTGTCTCAGGGAAAAGACAATGAAGCACACAGAATAAAAGCTTCCTCCCATTTGATTCTGCGCTGCATTTCATTTGAGAAGCTGCAAGTTCAGGTACCTAGGAATGGATTTGGACTTTCACTCTCTGGGTGGAAGGCCCGGTGCTGTCCCCCTTAACACACCCTGTGTGTTGGTCTGAGTTGACTAGAGAAACAAAGTAATAGACACTCATATGTGTATAAGAAAGAGCTTTATATACAAGAACAATTGAATATTGAGAAAACATCTCAGCCCAGGACAGATCAAGCCTATAAATCTGATATTAGCCCATATGTCCAATACAAATCTAAAAACTCCTCTTCAGACTCATGCAACACATGTAATAACGCCAAATGCAGGAAGATCACAGGCCAGTGGGTGGAAAGTCTTGTGGATCCAGTGGGGGTGTAAGCACCTCAGCACTGGCAGGGTCTCCACATGGCTCCTCCAGCTCCAGGGCTCGAGTCTAGCCCCATGTGTCTTGTCATTAGGAATACCAAACAGAGAGTGAGTGTGTCCCGCCTCCAGCAAGCTATTTATCTCCGTAGGGCCTCCAAATGAGGTCATCAAGCTGCGACCTGTCAGATAGGCTAAACTCCACCCCTTCGCTCTTAATAGCTCAAGTTGGCACCAGATGATGTAACTCCCACACCCTGTGAGGTAGGGGAACTACTCCCCATGGTGGATTTCCCCTTTTTGGCCTCTTTTATAAAACTAGAAATTGAGACCTCATCCCAATGTAATGAGCATCAACGGTTGGTGAGTTCAAACAAGACTAAAGTCAGTTTAAGGAAGACTAAGTAAGTCCGAAGTAAAACACACAGCTCCGTACCAAACATTTGAACCTGAGACCTACAGGTGTGAGTTACTTTTAAAGTGGAACCAAGGCCTTCGCTTTGAGGCTGCACCTGATTGGAGTGCATCAGATTGGAGTTCTGTGTTGACTGTGCTGTGTGTGTTTTGGTGACGCCGGGTGGTACCAACCAACAATATGCTCAGCCGCCCACGGAAGGTTGGTGGTCCTTCAAGAGGCACCACGGAAGAAAGGCCTGTTGGTTGACCTCTGAAAACTCAGACCGTGAAATCCGGATGGAATACAGTTCTACTGTGTAACCTCTGGCTTTGGCTTGGTTGGATTTTTCCTTTTTATCGATAGTTGTGAAATGATTTGGGTGTATGCTATGCTTACTGGAGGTGGAGGTATGAAGGAAAGGTGTACTTTTTTCATTAAAGGAGCAGGATGGAGAGACAAATGTGCCTGATGTTGTTGTTGTTAGTGGCTGTCAACTTCATTCCAACTCACAGGGACCCCATGGATGCGGAGTTGAACTGCTCCTTCCAGATACAGATGGCCCCGGGGAGGAGGCTTGAACTCCTGACCTGTGGGTTAGCAGTCTAGTGTTTAACTATTTGCAGCACCCAGGACTCTACGTATCCCTTTTAGGAAATTTTAAAAGAGGTCTGTGTTTACTTAGAGAAGCTCATTTGAAAAATCTGCTCTTGGTTTCCAACTTGTTTTTAGGGTCATGAAGTAAGTGCCCAGCTGAAGATCCTTCCAGGCCCCCTGAGCCCTGAAGGGGCTAGGGTCTGTCACGGTAACGAGATGTGCGTAGTATTAAAAGAAGGGACAAAGGACCAGGAGCTCAGAAATGAGAGTCCTTTCTGGGGGGACTCTTCAATATGCAATGGCTGCCCTTATTATACATCAGATACCAGACACCCCTGGGAGAGTCAACCCCAGAAAGTTATCCTGGCAGAGAATGGCTGCAGTTTTGGGGGGGGTACCCTCTTCATAGGAGGACAAATTTTCCAAGTACTCCTTGCTCTCAATCCGCCAATAAAATGGTAGCCCACTGAATGATCAAATGCTTTCTTGTTTTGTTTTGATTTGATTTGATTTGATTTGCTTCATCGAAAATGGCTGTTTTTTGTGGAGAATGGGGCTTGCAATGCTGTAAGTCTTTACAGGAGCAGACGGACCCATCGTTCGTCTGCTGGTGGGTTTGAACGAACAACCTTTAGGTAGTAGCTGACCACTTTCATGACTGTACCACAAAGCTCCTCTTTTTCATGGAGGGTCGAGCTTAAGAAACCAAACCCACGGCCAAGTCCATTTCAGTTCAGCGTGAAAAACCAAACCTACTGCCAATGAGTTGAGACCTTGTAGACTTATGAAGTAGCAACGAATGTAATTTTTATGGTTGGGGGTCACCATAGCAAGAGGAACTGTATGAAAGGGTCGCAGCCTTTAGAAGGTTCCGGACCACTGCTGCAGAGGGATTCTAAGACTAAGTCTTTAGCAGAGCAGACAGCTTCCTCTTGCCCACGCAGAATTGCTGGTGAGTTTGAACTACTGACCTTTTGGGTGGCAGCTCAGTGCCTAACCCATACCTCTATCTGCCTCGTCTCTTCATGTTCTCCCTGGAGTGCAGCCTCTGGAGAGTGGGAGGATGGTTTTTGAGGAGATTCAAAGAGCGATTATCCTGACTTTTACCTGGGAAGATGGAAACACAAAGAAGTGCCACAAGTGCTGGGGCAACGGTTCTCAACCTGTGGGTCGCGACCCCTGGGGGGGGTGTCGAACAATCCTTTCACAGGGGTCGCCGATTCATAACAGTAGTAAAGTGACAGTGATGAAGTAGCAACAAAATGTTATGGCTGAGGGGTCACCACCACAGGAGGAACTGTATGAAAGGGCAGCGGCCTTAGGAAGGTTGAGAACCACTTGGCGGGGGAAGCGGGCTGAGCGTGGGTGTGCCGTTGCTGAGAGGAAGAGTGAGGCCGGCCTGGTAGAGAAAGACAGGCCCAGGTGAGGGCACCCAGGATGGAGGTAGGAAGAAGAGAGAGGAGGAGCGGCGCAGAAGTGTGTCCTGAGCTGCAGAGACTGGCCGGGTAGGTGGAAAGATGGGTCTCGTAAAAGGCAGCAGGTCAGGTGTCTGGAAGGAGAAGCACCTGATTCAGTCCGCGGAGGCTTTGACAGAAGTCGCTCCCGTTTGGACATGCTTAGCCCTGCAGTGCTGGCCTGGGCGATGCTCCCAGCCTCCGTCACCTGTAGTTACGGGCTTGCTCTCCAGCGGTGCATGTGGGCTGCTCTGGGACCCGTTAGGGAGGGTCCAGACCTGGGTTTTTGAAGGCCCTGGGCAAGGCCACCCCTTAAACTTTCCTTGGCTGGTCCTGTGACTTTCGCCATAGCTCCCAGCCTCGCACAGCTGAGGCCCATCTGCATAGTCTCAGAGCACCTCCTTTCTAAGAACTTCACATCCTCGTGTGCAGAATGGTGTCTCCTCTGCCTCTCCTCTACCCTATTTCATACCCGCAGAATGAAAATGCTAGTCTCTTCTACTCGATCACTATAAACAAAATTAAAAATAGACCTGAAAGAAGCATTTAAAGGAGAAGCTTACTGTAGTAACTCACTTCTCAGAGATCGGGCCCATTGGAATGCCGCTCTTGGTCTTTCTCGGTTTCCGCAGATGCTCAGGAGTACACACAGTACACCGATTTGCTATGTTGCTGGTGACGTCCTACTGTGCATTGTAAGGGATTGTCTGTGGGTCTCATCTCTCGTGGGAGGGGCACGGGCCCCCTCATCTTTGTGTGTTCTCCACCGGCTAGCGTAGGCTTCGCACATTGCATGCAAACAGCATGTGGTGCATGAACGGCACAATGGGTCTCACACAGCCTCTCTGTAAAATAAGCACTTGGGATAGTTTTTGACTCGGATCCTTCCAGTTCCAACAATCCAGGACTTCTGATCATTAAAACCACAGCTCAGATAAAAAAAAATTTTTTTAAAGAACTTCCGAATCAATGGGAAGCGATTCCTGGTTGGTGTCCTGAAGCACCCTGAAATGGCTAGCAGCTGCTATTATTGCAACCTGTCTACATCAAGTCTTTCTTTCCTCCCAAAACAGAACTTCCTATAAGTTCGACGACTTCAGCCACGTCCTTCTGTGCCCAAGTGAAAATAGAAATTAAAAATAAATAGTTTAATCCCCCAAGGCTGTACCCACACAAAACCTACCAATGCTCGGGTTCAGAGTGGACTAGTTTTTTGTTTTCTTTTCAGTTTGCCTTCTTCTCTGCAGTGGACCCATCCTGTGATAGCAGTTGACACTTAAAAACTGGGAAACACCAATTGTTGGAAATCCTGTGGCTTCCTTATTGCATCTAGTAGACTAAAGGACATCTCTGCATGGATTCGAACAAGGCTTTCTGGTCTCCCAGGCTTGGCAAACGGAGTGCCTGCTGGCTCTCAGCACCCACCACTCGCCCTCCCAGGAGAGCAGCAGCCACGGGGGTAGGAGACAGCGGTACCCACCTAGGTCATGACTCTCCCATAGGTACTCTATGTACCTGAGAGCTTCTCTTTCCCAGGGCTTGGTAGTGTTTGTTTTCAGGAGTCTACTTTAAAGAAAGTAGCAAGAAATGAGTTATAAATACTAAAACAAGGCAGCATTGGTGAATGCTCGCAGCAATCCCACGATAAGTCAGATCCTCCTCAGTGTCTGTGTTTTGTCTTGTGCTGTTCTCCCCTCCCCCTCTCCCCAATGTTATGCTCGCCCCATCAACTCTTTTCTGTATCATCTGTTGTTCATGGCTCAGCTCAAAAGCCGTCTCTCCCATAGAGACATGCACGACTCTCCTTGCTAGGATGAGTCCAGACCTCCTTATGCCCTCCCCAGTACATATCTGACCCTCCTTATAGTGTGCATCCCGTGTTGGCTTTGTGTGTTTGGTCGAGGGTTCACATCCCAGCCGTGCAACCTTCGAAGCCTCCAATGTGTCTTCACTGAAACTAGAAACACCAAACCCATTATTGCCTTCAGGTTGATTCACATTCCTTCTGGCCCTAGAAGGCTAACTCACACACTGCCATATAGTGTCACCCTGCCGGCGCATAGTGACCCTCTAGGACAGGGAAGTACTTCCCCTGTAGCGTTCTGAGACTGTAGGTCTTCAGAGGAGTAGAAAGCTCACTTTCTCCCATCTGTGGAGCAGCTGGTGGTTTCGAACTGCTGACCTTGAGGTCAGCAGCACAACACATACTCACTATACCACCAGGGCTTCTTAACGTCACCCTATAGAGATGGTAAAAGATGCCTTCCCAGGGTTCTCAAAACATGATCATAATGCTTAGACTATTGGAATTATATGATATACCTTCTATTGTCCCTGAAACTTCCATAAAAGAGGCATGGTTTGACTCAATCTCCAGGTTCGCTCTGCCATTTAATCTCTGGGTCCAGTCTCTCCACATGGTGGTGAATACGTGGCACTTGGTGTTCCTAGAGTTTATTTGGAACAATTGGGTGGGGGTGGGGGGTAGATGTTGGGATATTTCCTGTACATATATTCCCTTTACCAGCATTCCAAGTTCATTGTGTCAGCTGTTTTCATGCCTTAGTCATTGTTCCCCTGTGTTTCTGTAAGTCTGTGTGGTTCACGGAGCTTCACCGTTCCCCTGTAGGTACCGGTGGCATCGCATCCCCTAGGATCTCCATGCTTGACGTTTTGGAAGCAGGCAGCCATACTTACTCCCAAAGCACCTCTAAGTAGAAGCACACGAACGCGTAACCTTTTGTGCCACCAGTGCGGTCACTCTATAGATTAGGCATCATTACCTCTACGTCACAGGTGCAGAGAACACAAGTCTCTAGTGCCTATACCTAGAAAGTGGTGGGAGGAGGATTTGAACTCGGGACTTCTGTTTTCAGAGTCCAGGGTTCGGTACTTTCTAAACACGGCCACATAGCACCCGTGGAGCATTCTTTCCAGTCTGCAAAGGCTTGCAACGTGTGAGTCATGGTTGTCGTTACTGATCCACGAGTCTGATTTGCCATCAGAAGAGGGACACGCTCCTTCCTTTTGTGTCCTCCCAGTGGAGTCTCCCAGGACGGAGAGGTAACGATGGTCTTTTCCAGAGCTTTAGAGCGTGGCGTGTGCTGTTTTCACCAGAAACCGCCCACAGGAGAAGTTCTTTCACCTGCGACCCAACTTTTGCTTCATAGCCAGGGGTTTAGGTGGGGGTCAGGTTAAATTCTGTCACCCCCTCTTTTTCCTACTCCCACACCTCGATTTCCTGCTCCTCCATGGAAGAAAACATCTGCAGAGAATGGCTGCCGACTTCTGGCTTAAAATATGAAAATCAAACAACCCCCCCCCCCCAAAAGGATATCTGCTAACCAAGACGTTCATCGCGGCTGTGACAGTTGACTGTCTTGTGAGTAGAGTCCATGCAATTCAAAATCGTGAAGCTTGTCCTAGAGTTTCTGCATGTTTCTAGCCTGCAACACATGGATTGCGTCTTAAAGGGAATTCATTCGAAGGCTGCAGCAAAGAGCATCGAAGTATTCAGGAAGGGAGGGCAAAGAGCCTGCACCCATTGCATCGAATGGATTCTGCCTCATAGTCACCCCTATGGGGCAGAGGAGACCTGCCCCATAGGCTTCCCAGGGCTGCAGTCTTTATGGAGGGAGAATGCCCCATCTTTTGCCCGCAAAGTAGCTGGAAGTTTTAAACGGCTGAGCTTAGCAGCTGAGCCCTCAACCTGTGCACCACCAGGGCTCCTTGGGAGGAAAGAGTGTGCTCCCACATTCTGACCGGTCCGTTTCCAGCCACTCCGTGTATGCCTCATAGCCCCTCGGGTTGTGTCGCCACCTCCCTCCTCAAGATGCACTGAAATCCTAACCCCTCTGCTTGTGAACGTGGTCCCTTTTAAAAACAGGTCTTTCTCTGTGGTGTTAAAACTTCTGACCTATAATAGGGACAGGTTAGACCCAGAGGCAGGCACACGCGGGGACAACATGTCCTGTGAGGACTGCTGACAAGCCCAGGAGCCCAGGCGCACGGGGCTACGTATTCCCAAGGGAGGCCAGGGCTCTGATCAGAGCATGGCAAGACTCCGGGACTGTGAGAAAATAAACTTCTGTTCTTTAAAACCACCCCCTTGTGGTATTTCTCGTACAGGACCACTAGCACATAATGACTCCGCAGACTCAGTTTAGGACTCCAGGCTTTGTTCATTGCCTCCCCACTCCCCCATTCTGGCAAGGAGGTCTCTGACTCTGCCGAGAGGAGCCTGTGCTTTATCTTACAAGGTTTTCCATCTCTTTTCAACTCACTGTCGTGCATTCGATTCAGACTCATGATGACCCTATAAGACAGGAAAGAACTGTCTCTGTGGGTTTCCGAGACTGGAGCTCTTTATGGGAGTAGGAAACCCCATCTGTCTCCTGTGGAGCAGCGGGTGGTGTCAAACTGCTGGCCTTGCAGGGAGCAGGCCCAACGGGTAAGCCGTACGTCACCAGCTCCATCTGTGACTGACAGCCCTTTTGTCAAAGCGTCCAGTGGGTGAGGGTGAGACTTGTGTGTGGCACGGAGACCCAGGAAGAGGACTCAGAAAGGGTCCCTAATCTCAAACATGCACCGGACTGAGAGCCTGGGGGACCAGGCAGGCCTAGGACTACACCCCAGTTCATGGAGGTGGCTACAGTAGTGTGCACAGGTCTTGCCAGGCCTCCCCTCTGGATTGTATCCGCATCTGGCTTCTCTGAAGTCAATGCTGCCACCTGCAAAAGGAAGTGGAAATATTCACCTAACAACGCTGTGAGGAGGACTGGAGGAGATGCCAATCCTCAGAGGATTATGTACAAGGCACAGCACCTTGCAGGATTAGGGAGGCTGGTTATCCACTGCTCATTCGTGTGCGGTGGGGTGTCGCGGTGTGCTGAGTCCACTTCGACGCACTGTGACTCCACAGGCTTTTCTAGAATTTTCTAGAGTTTTCCATCAAGTAATCTTAATGGATGCTGGACTCCAGAGGAGTCTCCGGATGAGTTTGAACCGCTAACCCTGAGGTGAGCAGCCAGTCGCCGGGCACCTCTTTTACAGGTGCTCTGGTGGTATTGCGCTTACATGTTGGGCTGTGAACCACAAGGTCAAGAGTTTGAAACCACCAGCCTCTCCTCGGGAGAAAGAGGAGACTTTCCACTCCCCCCAAAAGCTCCAGTGTTGGAACTCCACCGGGGCGGTTCCAGTCTGCCCTATAGCGTCACCCTGGGTCAGAGTGAACTCCATGGCAGTGAGTCCGAGGTCTGATTCGTCTCACAGCACAAGTGGAGAAATGAAGGAGGCTACCTTCAGACGGCCCAGCTGGGAATAGCGTGGAGGTCTCTGGCTGCGCTGCCTCCACTTTTTCCACTTCACTGCCCTGTCCCCTTTGGGGCCTGCTGAGCTGAGGGCAAAGGTTGGAGCTGGAATCTACCCATTGTACTTGAGGAGCCTGTTGCGGTTGAAGGCAGCTATAGGGTCCCTCTGAGTGGCTGGTGGTGTCCCTGTCACGGCGCTCTCCGGGAAGGCAGGGCTTGGAAGTCTTGGAAGACTGCTTCCCTGTGGACCAGGCTCCTCCAGCCCTGTGCAGCGAGCAGCTTGGGCCGGCTGGGTCTCCTTCTCCCTTGCCTGCCATGAGGCCAGGGCCTAAATCGCTTTCTTTAGGGGCCTTTGTGTGGTGCATTCTTTCCTTCTGGGCTGAACACAATGCAGGGCTGACCCAGGGTCAGATTTTCCACCTTCGGCTCTGGATTTCCTGTCTTTTGTGGGGTGGAGGACAGATTAAACCACCCAGCTTCCTGTCATCTCAGCACCGGGGCTCTCCCTCCCTGGCGCCAATCCGTGCTGGGAGACCAGAGAATCCTCTTTGGAGGCGGAGAGGGAGAATCTGCCTTTCCATGCCCCCCCCCCCACCCCCTGTCAGGCACACGTGGGGAGGGGCTGCTCTCTGACAGCTCAGTTCTTCTCTGGGTGTTCTCGTGATTGACCACGGCTTTTGGTGAGGTTTAAATTCCGGTAGCATCTTGAAGGTCATTTGGAAGATGGTAGGTTAAAAATCTTTACCATCCTCATGGAATAATACCCAGTTGATGCCAATCTCCTTCACCGTGTTCCTAGGCCAGATTCCATGGGGGAAGGTGCTCTAAGAAAGCATGAGTCATCGGGCCCCGGTAGCAGACAGGAGTTAAGAACTGGGAAAGCTTTCTGGGAGAAGGCGGCTTTCAAGGGAGAGCTAGGAGCGAAGGGGGATTGGATGTGCTTCATGAAGAAGGATGAATGATTTAGGGAGGTGAACTTTAATGCGGCATCTGCTCTGGGCTGGGTTAGGTAGGCCGTGGCTCAGTTTTGGATTACAGGTAGACAAGGAGCTCAGAGTCTACTGAAGAAACGATAGCCAAGCAACGAGATTTTGTTGTTCTACAAACAAGCTAAGGATTTTGCTGCTCTCTGGTTGATTCTGATGCACAGGGACCCTGTAGGGCAGCGTAGAACTTCCTCTGTGGGCTTTGGAGACTGAGCCTTGATGGCAGTAGAGCGCCTCACGTTTCTCCTGTGCCATGGCTGGAGGTTTTGAACTGCTCACCTTATGGTTAGCCGCGCCTGCGTAGCCCACGATACCACCAGCTGCTCCTTGGGAGCAAAGCAAAGCTTTGTACTCCCTTACAGAGTTACAGTCCCCCAACCCCACAAGGGTAGCTCTACCCTGTGCTACAGAGACACCATGGATTCGAGTCAACTCCACGGCAGCAAATGTGGGTTGTGAGTTGCCAATGAACTGGCCGCAATTCTTGGGGACTGCATTCACAACAGAGCGGAGCGCGGCTTCGCAGTCATCGGTGTGCCTGAGTCCAAGGGGGCAGACATGGGTCTCTGAAGGGCTTTCAAGCCTCCTCTTCAGACACTGTACTGGACACTATTCTGTGGCAATCCATAGGGTGTTTCCTCTTCCGATTTTACAAAGGCGATCTCTCTCTAAGCCTTCCTGCCTACTTTGAGTCTGTGAGCCCCACTGAAACACATTCGCAGTGGTGGCCCGGCTAGTATTTGAGATACTGGCCGTGTCGCTTCCAGTCTCATAGCAACATACAAGCCACCACAGAACGGAGTAAATGCTGTGCTACAGTGTGATTACTACGACCAGGGCTCTCAGAGGGGGGCGTTTAAACCGTTTGGGGGTTAGGTAGGCTTCTGCTTACTTTATTTTATTTTTTTCAGGATTCCTGAAAGAGGGGACAGCCTCTGTCTGAAGAGGCCAGGATGCTAAGAGTGAAAGGAACAGGATGAGAGGTTCCCACTCAGGTTCTGATAACACAGTATAAGAATATGTCATCCTGGAAGACAGGCGCAGGAGAACCTCAGAAGGCCCAAGGAAGCTTTATCGACTTATAATGCACACATTATGCAATATCCGGTGGTTGGAACATATTAAAAAGAGTTGTGCACTCACCACCACAATCAATTTTAGAACATTTTCTCCCGTCTTGTACTCAGGATTATTAGCTCTCCATTATGCCCCACGGCCCTCTGCCAGCATCCTTAGAAACTACACATCCAACTGTGGTCTCTATAGTTTCATCTATCCCCAATTTCATGTCCAGAAAAAATATACCAAAAATGAATTAAATAAATATTCCCAAACAATAACAAAAGAAAGCGTAGAAAAAACATCAAATGAAAAGAAAGCAGGAAATAATTAAAAACTAGGGATGTGAGGTTTCTAAGGGATACTTTGGATTAGGGATGATTTCCCACTAAAATTTTATCTCTTCATCACCCCGGCAACTTGCCTACACCCGAATTCTCCCATCCTTGAGCCTATAGAGAATGGCTAATTGGCTTGTGTTTAGGTCTTTTCTTAGATCCTCAGTCACCTACGTCCTCAGGTGAAAGAAAAGAAACCAGCAGACACTCCCACACCAACATCCAAGAAGCTGGATATGGAATTTAAACAACTTTAATGTGTTCAGTGGAGTGTGTGTTCGGCTTGGCCTTTTTCAAACATTGTTAAATGCGATTGTACCTTTTCCACCTTTGAATGTGAACTACGAACGCCCCCTTCCAAAAGTGTGGGTTTTTTTCTAACCCCAAAGTGTGGGTTTCGTGGACACAATCATCAGATACCTACAAGGGGGGTGGGTTAGAGAAGGTCTTGGCTTAGATTCTACTTTTTCTCTTTTCCTGGGTGAACACCCACTTGAATTTGTAGCGTTTCCCTATTGCACAGGGTTTTCGAAGATGAAATGGTATCTTATCCTTACCTCGGTAATTCGTGGATGAGATCTTGACCCTGTTTATTTCACCAGGGAGGAAGGTCAGGAGCAGATAGGTCACGTGGCTTGTCAGGAGGGGAGCGGCAGGTCAGCTTCCCAGAGAGAGTCCCGTCCTCACACTGGTGAAAGTTCACCTGCGCTGCTGGTATTGGATGAGAGATTCAGCCCCCTACTCCCTGCCTTGCCGTGGTGGTGGTTAGAGACCACTGACTCAGCTTTGACTCACGGAGACCCCATGTGTAAAGGGATCCCCAGGGCTTTCATGGAGTGGTTTGGGAAGTCAGTGGCCAGGCTTTTCTTCTAGTCCATTTGAGTCTGGAAGCTTTGTGGAAACCTGCTAAGTATGAAAGCAACCCACACGCCTCTGCACCCAGAGAGGTTGTGGCTGTACATGAGGTGCACTGGAGAGGAATCCAACCAGGCTTCTACATGGAAGTTGATTGTCAGGAACTCTGGTCTACAGCAATATTTCTGTTGCTTAGAATTACAAGCTCTGGGCCCCTCTTCTAGCTCTTACTATATGCATGATTATGACCAAGTAATCTCTCCAAGATTCTATTTCTTTATCTGTTAGGGGGAACTATCAATAACACCTACATCTAGCATTGTACGAGTATGATGATTAGTTGTGTGTGTCAACCTGGCTAGGTTATAGCGCCAGTTGTAAGGTCAAACACTAGTCCAGATGCTGTTATGAAGTACTTATATGTGATTAAACCAGTTGTCCTTCAGTAAAGCCGATTGCTATTGACAATGCAAGAGGGCCTCGCACAACCTCTTGAAGACCTTAAGAATAAACTATGAGGTCAGCAGTTTGAAACCATCAGCCACTCTGTGGGAGAAAGGCTGGGCTTTCTACTCATATAAAGTGTTACAGTCTCCTAAGCTCACAGAGACAATTTTACTCTGCTCTAGAAGGTTGCTCTTGAATGGACATCAACTTGCTGGCAGTGAGTTTGGTTTAGTTTGATATCTGTCTCCACATTAGAAATAGATGGCAGAACTATCTTCATGGAACTTGACTACAGATTTTGAGACACACGATTTCAGAAATCTCTGTTCTGTCAGTTGACTGTAGAATCTTGGAATTACTACTATCCCTCTTCTCAATTGTGGAACCAGTTTCTTAAAGTGAGTATGTCTCTCTCTCCCTTAGTGGTTCTGATCCTTTTCAGAACTCTGATCCAGACAATAAAAATTAAACAAACTGCCACTTAGCAGGGAAACAACAAAGCCCACATGGAAGAAGCACACCAGTCTGGGTGATCACGAGGTGTCCATGGGATCCGGTATCAGGCATCAGAAGACGAAAAACAATCATATAGATGTGAACAAAGGGAGTCAGAGTGGAGACCGAAAGTCCATCTCTAGACAATTGGACATCCCTCACAGAAGGATCACAAGGAAGGCATGAGCCAGCCAGGGCGCAGTATATCACCAACAAAACACAGCATTTCTCTAGTTCTTTAATGCTTCCTCCCCTCCACTATCATGACCCCAGTACTACCTTACAAATATAGCTAGACCAGAGCATGTGCATGGGTACAGATAAGAGCTCTTGACACACCAAATCTAGGACAGCCTTTGGGTCCAGAGCGTGGCACCCAGACTCACCAGAAAACACTCCTAAAGGTCAACAAACAGACCTTGAACTATTTACAGGCTTTTCTTTTTTGTGTGTCATTGGTTTGGTTGTTTTGTTTTCTTTTGTTGCTTTGTTTTGCTCTGTCTTGTTTTTGTGCATATTATTATCTCTGCAGGTCTATCTAGACAAGGCAGGCTGGATAAACAATCTGGAGGAGAAAACAACGGGACCTACGGTTCCAGGGGGACATGGGAGAGGGGGAGGTGGGGGAAAAGGAAGTGGTGTTAACAAACCCAGGGACAAGGGAACAACAAGTGACTCAAAATCAGTGGCAAGGAGGGTGTAAGAGTCCTGGTAGGGCTTGATCAAGGGCAATGTAACCGAGAGGAATTACTGAAAACCAAATGAAGGCTGAGCATGATAATGGAACAAGAGAAAAGTAAAAGGAAATAAAGGAAAGGACTAGGAGGCAAAGGTCATTTATACAGGCATGTACATATGTAAATATATTTATATATGATGATGGGGAAATAGATCTATGTGCATATATTTATAGGTTTAGTATTAAGGTAGCAGATGGACATTGGGCCTCCACTCAAGTACTCCCTCAATGCAAGAACACTTTGTTCTATTAAACTGGCATTCCACGATACTCACCTTCCCAACACAATCTCTGAAGACAAATCAAGTGCATAAGCAAATGTGGTGCAGAAAACTGATGGTGCCCAGCTTTCAAAAGATATAGCATCTGGGGTCTTAACGGCTTGAAGGTAAACAAGTGGCCATCTAGCTGAGAAGCAACAAAGCCCACATGGAAGAAGCACACCAGCCTTTGTGATCACGAAGTGTTGATGGTATTAGGTATCAAGGAATAAAAAAAAATCATATCATTGTGAATGAGGCAGAGTGCAGAGTGGAGACCCAAAGACCATCTATAGGCAACAGGACATCCTCTTACAGAAGGGTTGTGGGGAGGAGATGAGCCAGTCAGTGTGCAGTGTAGTAATAATGAAACATACAACTTTCCTCTAGTTCTTTAAGACTTCTGCCCCCACCCTCCATCTATCATGATCCCAATTCTACCTTACAAATCTGGCTAGACCAGAGGATGTACACCGGTACAGATAGGAACTGGAAACACAGGGAATCCAGGACAGATAAACCCCTCTGGGCCAGTGAGGAGAGTGGCGATACTGGAGGGTTGAAGGAAGGTGGAGTGGAAGGGGGAACCAATAACAAGGTTATATCTACATATAACCGCCTCCCTGGTGGATGGAAAACAGGAAAGTGGGTAAAGGGAGACATCAGACAGGGTAAGACATGACAAAATAATAATAATAATTTATAAATTATCAAGGGTTCATGGTGGGGGGGGCAGGGAAAAATGAGGAGCTGATACCAAGAGCTCAAGTAGAAAGGAAGTGTCTTGAGAATGATGATGGCAACAAATGTACAAATGTGCTGACACGATGGATGGATGGATGGATGGGTTGTGATAAGAGTTGGATGAGCCCCCAATAAAGTGATTTAAAAGAAAAAGAAAGAAAATAATGATGGCAACCTCTATACACATGTGCTTGATCCAATTGATGTATGGATTGTTATAAGAGCTGTAAGAGCCCCCCAATAAAATGACTCATGAAAAAAACACACCAAAAAACTATCAATGCTGCCTGTAATTATGAACATGAGAGAGAAAAAAAGTTAAGGTAGTTAATTTATGTGGATTCCATAGGACAATTCCTAGCACCTGGGCAACTGTGAAGACCCATGGGCGCCTGGTCCTGTTAATGATCAATAGTCACTGATTGACTTGGGAGAAAGCTAGGAGTTCCTCAGCTGATGGGTCTTTCACCATGAACATGAAATGGCCTTGGTAGAAGCAGGAGATCGAGGTTCTTTGTGTTAGAATTACTTTGTGTTAGAATTACTCTCTCTTCACATGCTAGTTTCCCTGGCAAACACCTTTACTTCTCCCCCCGGACTCTGTTTTATTCTCTGAATGTTTAGCACTCGATCCAGCACTGGAAGATAGCCATTGATAGGTCCATATATTCTGAATTCAAACTTTTAAATGCTACGTAGTGTTTTGGGCCTCAGTTTTCTCCCTCTGTACACTGATGGATGATATTCAGCAGGTGAACCCATCGGTCGTGTCTTAGCAGAACTGGTAGGGCTTCAGCTGCTTCAGGTTCAATAACTTCATGAAAAAGCTTCTGCTTCTTCTGGGAGAGACTCGGCTGCGACCAATAATTTCCTTTCTTTCCGATCCTTTTGTTTTACTTTGAGGAACAAAGTTATAGGGCGGAGAGGAGATCATTCTGTTTCCTCTGACGAATGTTGAAACTCTTCCCTTTTATTTTTCTCTTTGTCTTGCCTGTGCCTCTCCTCCTCCCCGTCCCCACTACCATTGTCCAGGTCTTGACCTTCACCGTTCCGTATCTTGTTTCCAGGTCTCCCCCAGCCCTTCCAGACTTCTGTATCTGGGCTCAATGGAAGTCTTTCCTTGATCTCTTATGGCTCTTCTCTTTCATCTGACCATGTTTTATCTAATTGGGGTTTTAATAAAACACTGCTTCCTTCGGTCCAAATGATTATTTCTATCAGTGTATTTTAAAAGTAGATTATATAAATTTTGGCACAGTTTTAGGTTTGCAGAAAAAAATACGCAGAGATTACAAATCAGTTTCTCCTCTTACCTCTTGCATGATTGTAACGTATTTGTTACAATTGATAAACTGATATGATGGGGCTTCATAAGGCTCAGGAAAAAATGGAATGAAAAAAAATAGTGGATTTTTTCTATGAACTTTTTGAAGCCCTTTTGTATTGATACATTACTACAGATTAAAGTCCATAGTTTATATTAGAGTTTATTCTTCTGAGTGATACAGTTCTATGGATTTTTAACAAACGCAGAGAATCATTTTACCATCCTAAAAATTTAGGCTTTACCTATTTATGTCTCCCATCCTCCCCGGAACCCTTGGCACCTGCTGACCTTTTCCCTATCTCTAGGTCTCTATGGAAACTCCGGTGGCATATGGATTATGGATTGAGTTGCCAGCCTCAAGAGCAGCAGTTTCGAAGCACCAACCACTCTGTGGGAGAAAGACGAGCCTTCCTAATTCCACAAAGAATTGCAGTCTTGGAAGCCTACTGGGGCACTTTGCCTCTTCTCTTGAGTCCCTGTGAGCTGGCACCAACTCAACAGCAGGGAGTAAATCTAGGGTTTGAGGATCACCACGAGTCAAGAAAGACTCTATTGTGGTTTCAGTTGGTTATACGTTTGCCATTTTCAGAATATTCTACGGTTGGAATCATATAATAAGAGTATGTAGCTTTTTTGCTTAGTAATTTATATACATAGGATTCCACTGACCTGTTGAAGGACATTTTGGTGGTGTCTGATTGGGGCAATTATGGTTGAAACTGTTGGAATATTTGCGATCGTGCTTTCGTGTGGACAAACGTTTTCAAATCACTTTGGGGAGCGCCTAGGAGTATGGTGAGCTCCGGTGTCAGTTTGTAAGGAACCAACCGACTGTTTTTCCCAAGGTGGCTAACTCGTTTTGGCATTTCTATCAGCTCCCCCTCCTTGTCGGCATTTGGCTTTGTCAGGGTTGTGGATTTTACCTATTCTCCAAGGTGCGTGGAATTCCGGGGTTGCATTGATTGATACACAGCATACATACGCGAGTATAAGGTGACCCAAATATCAGTCGAGGCACCTAATTTTACCACAAAACTGCATTAAAAATGTGCTGAAAAACTGGGCTTATACTCAAGTATATATGGTACTTGGCTGCTAGTTCAAGTCCTTTTCAGAACTAGAAGGGCCTCAGAAGAAAAGCCATCAACAGCTAAGAAAATGAGCCAGTGACAACCAGTAGAAGCGCCGTGGGCCACCGTGAGCTGGAATCGACTTGTTGGTTGTTGTTTTTTTTAATGTCATGTTGCTGAGTATCTTCTCCTGTGGATTTGCTATGCATATATTTTCTTTGACAAGGAGTCTGTTCATCTGTTTTACCTACTTTTCAGTTGGGTTGTTTGTTTTCTTATGGCTGAGTCTTAGGGCTTTTCTGTTTATTAAACACAGATATGTGTTTACAACTATTATCTACTAGTATATGGCTTGCCTTTTTATTCTCATAGCAATGTCTTTTGCGGAGCATACGTTTTTCATTTGAATGCATTGTCATATCAATTTTTTCTTTCATGGATCACGTTTTGTGGTTGTAGCTGAAAGTCATCACCAAACCCAAGGATCCGTAGATTTTCCTCATAGACATTGTGTGAATTTGCTTTTACATTTAGGTCTATTGTCCATTTGAACTTCAGAATGAGTTTGTCTATACTCATAGAATATTTGGCTGGGATTTTGATTGGGATTGTGTTGAATCTACGAAACAAACTGGGAAGAATTGATATCTTAATAATTAAACCTTCAAATTTGTGTTAGACTGAGTTGTCTAGAGAAATGAAACCAGTGACACTAATATATGTATAAGTAGGAACTTTATATCAAAGAGTAATTTCATATCGAGAAGGCATCCCAGTTCAGTTCAACTCAAGTCCATGGGCCTGGTGCTAGTCAAAGCACTCTTCAGACTCCGGCAGCTGCAGGCAATGTTGCAGCAAGGGGAAGCAGGATGCACAGAGACCATAGCCAGTGAGTGCAGAGCTGTGTGGATCCAAGGTCAATGGGAAGACAGCAGGGCAACAACTACCAAGGTCAGGCAGCCCACAGGAGGCAGACACAAAGTCCCAGCGAGGTGGAAGACGAAGGGTCTCATGGTCTTTCTATTTAAAAATGTTATTGGGGGCTCTTACAACCTTTATCATCAGCTATATCAAGCATATTTGCATGTATGTTGCCATCATTCTTTTCTAGACATTTACTTTCTATTGAGCCCTTTGTCTCAGCTCCTATTTTTCCCTCCATCCGTCCCCTCATGACTCCTTGATAAATTATAAATGATTTTTTAAACAATTTATTAGGGGCTCATACAACTCTTATCACAGTCCATACATATACATACATCAATTGTATAAAGCACATCTGTACATTCTTTGTCCTAATCATTTTCTTTTTTTTCTCCTCTTTTCTTTTTTTACATTTTATTAGGGACTCATACAACTCTTATCACAATCCATACATATACATATATCAATTGTATAAAGCACATCCATACATTCCCTGCCCCAATCATTCTCAAAGCATTTGCTTTCCACTTAAGCCCTTTGCATCAGGTCCTCTTTTTTTTCCCCCCTCACTCCCTCGCTGCTCCCCCTCCCTCATGTGCCCTTGGTAAATTATACATCGTTATTTTGTCATATCTTGCCCTATCCGGAGTCTCCCTTCCACCCCTTCTCTGCCGTCTCTCTCCCAGGGAGGAGGTCACATGTGGATCCTTGTAATCAGTTCCCCCTTTCCAACCCACTCACCCTCCACTCTCCCAGCATCGCCCCTCACACCCTTGGTCCTGAAGGTATCATCCACCCTGGATTCCCTGTGCCTCCAACCCTCATATGTACCAGTGTACAACCTCTGCACTATCCAGTCCTGCAAGGTAGAATTCGGATCATGGTAGTTGGGGGGAGGAAGCATCCAGGATCTGGGGGAAAGCTGTGTTCTTCATTGGTACTACCTCGCACCCTAATTAACCCATCTCCTCTCCTAAGCCCCTCTATGAGGGGATCTCCATTGGTCGACACTTGGGCCTTGGGTCTCCACTCTGCACTTCCCCCTTCATATCTTACCACAATCACTGTCTCCCTCCTCCATGGTTTCTGTTGTTAACCCCCCAGGAGGTGTGTGTGTGTGTGCACGTGTGTGTGGTTATGTGTCGATCATTGTGATCGGTTCCCCCTTCCTCCCTTCTCTCCTCACCTTCCCCCTTACTCTTCTGGTATTGCTATTCCCATTCCTGCTCTTGGATTCTGTGTGTCGTGAGCTCTGTCTCTTATCTGTCCCTGTGTGCATGCTCCAGTCTAGCCTGAAGTGAAAGACAGCACTGGGGTCATGATAGTGGGGCGGGGAGGTGTGAGGAGGGCTCAAAGAACCAGAGGACTATTGTGTGTTTTTCACCGGTACTTTGACTTATCCCTTCTCTGTGACCCCTCATGAAGGGATGTCCCATTGTGTACAGATGGGCTTTGGTTTGGGTCTCTGCTCTGACACTCTCCCCCACCCCTCCTTTAACATTATGGTCTTTCTTGTAGAAAAGGCCACATCCCCAAGAAGGCATCATCAGGCCATGACCTGATTGACAAGTTAGACTCCATCCTACGCTTTCACACAGAGTCAAGTTGACATAAAGCCTGCCACACTCTCGATGAAAAGAGCGCCTAGTCTTTGAAAAAGGACATCATTCTCGATAAAGGAGAAGGGCAGAAAAAAAGAGGAAGTGTCCTGAAGAGGTGAATGGACACAATGGATGCAACAAAGGGACCCAAACATGACACTTGTGAGGATGGTGCAGGGCCCAGCAGTGTCTCCTTCCATGTAAACAGGGTGCTTTTGAGTCAGAACCCATGAAAGAGCACCTGATAACAATTTCTGCAAACATGGGATAGCTCTATTTCTGTCCATTTTTATGAGTTTTGAATTTCTCTCATATAACTCTTATATACGTTTTCTCAAATTTCTACCTAATTGTTCAATATTTGGAGGGTACGAATGTAAATAGTATGTTTTTAATTGTTAGTAACCTTGTATCCTGTAACTTTCTATTTATTAATTAATTTTATAAGTTGTTCTTTTAAATCTTTGGATTTTCTATGTAGACGATCATACTATCGGAAAAGATAGTTTTATTTCTTCCATCCCTGTGTGTAGCCTTTTATTTCTTTTTCTTTTCTTTTTGTATTAGATCAATTGTGCACTATGATGTTGAATAGGAATATGATTATATTGTTTCCTATCTTAGGGGGAAAGTCACTGGTTTCTGCCATTAAGTTTGACGTCAGCTGTGGGTTTTGGGGTCAATATTCTTGATCAAGTGGAGGAAGATGGATTTGTGTTATTGTTGTTTTAAGGTATTCTCAAGCTGGCTCCACGCACCCCATAGTGACCCCATCCTCACAATTATTGTCACCTTTGAGTCCATCATTGAAGTCATGGTGCCAATCTATCTTTTTGAAGGGCTGTTTTTCACGGAACTTCCACTTTACCAAGCATGATGTCCTTTTCTAGAGACTTGTCTCTGCTGATAATGTGTCCAAAGTACATCTTGCCATCCTCACTTTCATGGAAACTTCTGGCTGTACTTCCAAAACAGATTGATTTGTTCTTTAGGCAGTCGCATGTACTTATAATATTCTTTGCCAACACCACAATTCAGATGTAGCAATTCTTTGGTCTTCCTTATTCTTTGTCCAGCTTTTATATGCATATGAAGCCATTCAAAATATCATGGCTTGGGGTAGGTACACCTAGGTTTTCAAAGTGACTTCCTGCTCTTCGATAATTTAAAGAGATATTGTGCAGCATATTTGATTAATGAAATATATAATTTGATTTCTTTCTTTTTTTGTTAAAAGATCATTTTAATTGGAGGCTCTTACAACTCTTATAACATCCATCCATCATTGGAACAAGCATATTTGTACATATATTGCCATCACTATTTTCTAAACATTTATGTTCTATTGAGCTCTTGGTGTCTCATTTGATTACTTGATTGCTGTTTTCGTGAGCATGGATTTTGGATCCAGGGAAAATTAATTCCTTGACAACTTCAGCCTATTTATTTTTATTAAGACATTGTTGGTTCAGCTGTGAGAATTTGGGCTTCTTTACATTGAGATGTAATCTATAGTGATGGCTGCAGTCTTTGATCTTCATCGTGGATTTATATTTTGTCAAATGTTTTTATGTCTCTACTGCCGAGCTTTGAAAAAGGAGCGTGGCGTCATAGTGATTATGCATGAACTGCTAACTGCAGTCAATGGTTCGAAACCAGCAGTCCACTCTGCAGGAGAAAGGCCAAGTTTTCTACTCCCATAACAAATTAAGTTTGCAAACTCACAGGGGCAGTTCTACGCTATAGGGGCTCTATGAGTCGGCATTGACTCGATGGCAGTACATTAAAAACATTTTTTATTGATGTGATCATATGCTTTTCTTTGTTAGCGTAATTGATATAATGAATCACATTGACTTTTGAATGTTAAGTCAGTCTTGTGGGTTTGAAATAAATCCCATTGGGTTTTGATGTATAATTCTTTTTATACATAGATGGCTTAGATTTGCTAATATTTTGTTGAAGATTTTGCATTTATATTCATAAGAGATATTGGTCTATAATCCTCCTTCCTAATGATGTCTTTGTCTGGCTTTGGCATTACAGTAATGCTGATTCCTAAAATGAGTTTGAAAGCGTTCCTTCTGCTTCTGTTTCCTGGCAGAGCGTGAAGAGAAGCGGTGTAATCTCTTCTTTAAGATTTTGATGGAATTCACCAGGGAAACCAGATGGAGCAGTTGCCTTCTATTTTGCTAAATTGTTAATTGCTAATTCAATTTTTTAAAATAGATAACACCTACACAGGAGATTATCTCCTTCTCCTTGTGTGAGTTTTGGCAAGAGTGTATCTTAAACAATCGGTCCATTTCATCTAAAGTATTACATTTATGGACATCAAGTTATTCATAGTATTGCAAATGATCTTTTTTTAATGTCCATAGAATCTGTTCTGATAACTCTTCTTTTATTCATATTATCAGTAATTTGTGCCTTCTTTTTTTCCCTTGGCTTGCATGATGCGAGGTTTATCAATTTCTTTAGCCCTTTCAAATAATTGGTTTTTGACATCATTGATTTTTCTCTATTAATTTTCTGTGTTCAGGTCCATTGAATTTTGCTTTCTTTCTTTCCTTTCTCTCTGCTGATGTTGGATTTAATTTGGTCTTCTTTTTTGAGGTTCCTAATGGGGCCATGGAGGCATGGTGGTTACACCTGGAGCTGCCAATCACAAGGGCAGCCCTTGGAAACCACCAGCACTCGGTGAGAGTAAGATGAGGCTTTCTACTTCCTTAAAGAACAATCAGAAACTTGAAAGGGCAGTTCTACCCTGCTCTATAGGGTCACTATGAGTCAGAATTAACTCGATGGTAATGATCTGTTTGTTTGTTTTTAAGTTATAAACTTAGATGATTGACTTTTGATCTTCCCGTGTTTTAGTGGGTACATTACAGCCCTCTTGCTGTATCTCATAAGTTTTGGTGAATTGAATTTTCTTTTTCATTTAGGTCAAAATAGCTTTTCTATGACCTCTTCAACTTTATTCTTCGACTCATTTGTAATACTTTGACAGGTGTTAATCAACCTTTAAGTATTTGGGGATTTTTTAGTTATCTTTCTGTAATTGATGCATAATTAAATTTCACTGTGGTCTGAGATCATACGTAGTATGTTTCGTGACCTGAGTTGTGGTCTGTCTTAGTGAGTGTTTCAGGCGAGCTTGAGAAGAATGTTTATCCTGCTGTTGCTAGATGAAGAATTTTATAAATGTCAATTAGATCTATTTGATTGATGGTGCTGTTTAGTTCAATTATCTCCTTACTGATTTTTTTTTTCCTGCTGGATATGTCAATTACTGATAGGGAGGTGTTAAAGTCTCAAACTGTTATAAGTGCATTTGTCTCTTTCTCTTTTCAGTGCTATCAGTTTGTGCCTCAAGTATTTTGACACTTTATTCTTAGGCACGTACACATTCAGGATTGTTATATTCTTGGATAGATTATTTCTTTATCATGTAATGCCCCTCTTTATTCTTATAAATTTCTTGCTCAGAAATGTTTTGTATGAAATTAATACAGCTGTTCTAGCTCACTTTTGAAGAGTGTTGAGCAGTGTAGCATTTTCTGTTCCTTTATTTTTAATCCATTTGTAGCTTTATTTTTAAAAAGGGTGTGATGGAATTGGGTCCTCCAGAAAGATGTATTGTTAGGTTCTAACCTAACCTCTAGGCCTGTGGTCATAATCCCATTGGGGAATTGATTGTTTTGTCATGTTAATGAGGCATGATCAGAGTAGGGCATGCTGGGTCGATCTCTTATAAAATATAAAAGGAACAGAATAGGGAAGCAGAGGTGGGGACCTGCAGGACACGTGAAGATCATGCAGGAACAGAAGCTCAAAAGAGATGAGGGCCTTTCCGTAGAGTGCACTCCTGGCTTCCTAAAGTTTGAAAAAATGAATTCCTGTTTATAAAAACCACCCCTGTGGTTTTTCTGTTCTAGCAATACTGGATAACTTAGACACTGGGTCTTTGTAGATGACACAGTTGGGTCTTTATTATTTTTTTAAACATTTAAATCCACTATGAATGCCACTCTGGCTGCCTGAGAGTGAGGAGGATTTGAACACCTGCTGATGAAGGTCAAGGATTGCACCCTTCAGCCTGGGATACTCAAAACTCAATGTAAAGAAAACCCAAATCCTCACAACTGGACCAATAATAACAACATGACAATTGGAGAAAAGACTCAAGTTGCCAAGTGTGAGAGTTAGGCTTATTGTGCCAACCTGGCCCAATAGGGATACGTGGTATTAATCAGGTTGAAATTTTGTCGGAGGACAAAGAGATAAATGGCTCTTCAAGGCCTGCCCCTTTCTCTCTTGCCCTTTGGTGATCAGAGCCTGCTGGAGCTGTGTTCTCTGCCTCAACCTGTGAGCTACACCACCTGTGGGCCCAGCCAGCCTGTGGATGGTGTTGCTAGAGCTTGAGGCTCCATTGAGACCTGCTTCACCATGCTGCTAGTGTATATATTGCTTGAGCTTGGGACTGGTAGATTCTATCGCCCTTCAGTGTTTAAATTCCACATCCCATCCAGGCCTGCTTCGCTAAGCTCCTGAGCTACTGATTGTTGGTGGCCCACCCTGCTGCTTTTTGCCTGTGGGCAGACTCTGCTTGCTTTGCCCCAGGGAGGACCCTGCTGTCTGCTCCCTTGACCTTGGACCTGGCAGTCCATGTAAGTTGAACTGAACCTGCTGTACTGCTGGGTGAACTAATTAACTGTTACATTCCTTCTCGTTATGTAAACCTATCCTTATATATATATTCACACACACACACAATCATAAGTGTCTTGGTCTCATTTCTCTAGAGAATCTTACCCAACACGCCAAGGATTTCCTTTTGCTTGGGTCCACTGTAAGTGCTCATGGAAGCCAGTCAAGAGTTCAAACAATGCATTGCATTGGGTAAATCTGCTGCACAAGACCCTTTAGCATGTTGAAAAGCAAGAATGTTACTTTGAGGGCTAACATGTTTGACCCAAGTCATGGTATTTTCAGTTGCTTCTCATGCATGTACAAGTTGGACATTGGTGAAGGAAGGCCAAAGAAGAATTGGTGCCTTTGAATTTCGGTGCTGGCGAAGAATATTGACTGCACTATGCCTCGCCAAAAGAACAAGTCTCTCTTGCAAGAAGTATAGCCAGAATGCTCCTTGTAAACAGGGACGACAAGACTTCATCTCACTTACTTTGGACAGAGTATCATGAGAGACTAGTCCCTGGAACAGGACATGATGCTTAGTAAAATAGAGGGGCGGCGTAAAAGAGCAATACCTTCAACCAACTGGATGGATTCCATGGTTGCAAAAATGGTCGCAAACATAAGACCGTTTGAGGAGGGTGGGGGGGGGTTGTCACAGACCCAGGATGTGTTCTGTTCTGTGGGACGTAGGGTGACTGGGACTTGGAACTGACTCAATAGCACCTCACACCACCAACACGGTGTCTCTTCCTTTTAATCAGTGCATTCAACCCATCTACATTTAAAGTCATTATTGATACAGTTGGATTAATATTTATTATGTTTGGAACTATTTCTATTTGCTGTTTGTGTTTATTATTTTTGCTCCCTTGTTCGTTTGTTTTGGCTTCCCTGTCCCTCACCCCAACATTATCTGTTTTTTTCCATTGTGCATTTCATATCATTCTCTGCCCTCTCTTTAATATCATATCAATTAAATTTATGAAAAAAATTTATTGGTTGCCATAGAGTTTGCAATATGCATTTGCAAACAATCTAAACACACTTTCCAAAGACTATTCTATATGGAAGTATTGTAAAAGAAAATACGTTATATATTTCAATTCCCATAAGTTATCATTATCAGCATCTTGTTTCTTCTCTTACTGTAAACAGACACCTATTGCCCAAATTAATTAAGAATATGAAAAAGATTCTATCTTGCATTTATTTATTCCTTTTTGGATGTGCTTCCTTTCTCTGAATAGATCTGAATTCCTGACCTGCATCTCTTTCTTTCTCAATAACCTATGTCTTTCTTTCTTTCTTCTTTGAACATTCTTTGCAAGGCAAGTCAACTGACAACAAATTCCCCCGCCTTTATTTCCTTTCACTTTGGAGGATAGTTTTTGTGGATACAGAATTCTAGGCTGATTTTTTTCCTTTTAACAAACTCCACTCTCTTCTGCTTATTTTATATATTATTATCTTTGTTCCCGATAGGTAAAATTCAGCACCTGCCCTTCTGCTCTGACTTTTTCCTTTTTAAGATTTTTCCTTTTTCATCAATCTGTACTTGAATAAGATTTGCTTAGATATCATGATTGGTGTTTCTTGAGCTTCCTTGAGTTTTAAATTTTTCCAGCTATTATTATTTTAAATACCGTATATACTCATGCATAAGCTGAGTTTTTTTAGCACTTAAAAACATTTTTTTTGCAGTTTTTGTGGTAAAACTAGGTACCTTGGTTGACATTTGGGCCGGCTTATACTCGAGTATACATGGTATGTCCGCTAATCTTTTCCTATATTCCCGTTTCATAGGTGTTACATATTTTGCGTCACTGTTCTTGGATGTTGTGAGAGTTAGATAATCTTACATCAACTTGGAGATGTGTTAAAGTGTAGGGGTGGCATTCAACCTGTCAGTCAGGTGTCAGCCTGCTGGTGTCTCCTTGGGGGTGTGGTCTTCTCATAAGGAGGGCCCTGGGGACCTCCCCGTCTCTCTTGCACTGACTGAGAGTTGCCGGAGCCCTGAGAGGTTTCCACTGGCCTTTGGTCTGTGGGATTTTGCAGCCACCGGCCAGTGATCTTCCTGCCTCCTTACACATGGCTGCATGAGTCTAAAGAGGGCCTTATGGACTTATGTATCAGTCTTAAGAACTTCAGTTGAACTGGGCTGGGATGTTTTCTTGATATCTAATTACTTCTTGATATAAAGGGCTTTCTTACACATATATGAATGTCACTGAATTTGTTTCTCTAGCCAATTCAACCTAGAAAACAGATGTTATCTCCTCCACCTTTTATTTTTGGTCTTTATTCTCTTGGCTTTTGCACTTAGGAAATGTCTATTGACATATCTTTAAGAGCATTGGTTCTTTCCTGAGTCATTTCCAATTTACTGATGAATTCATTGAAGGCACTCTTTATTTTTGTCATGGTGTTTTTGATTTCCAGTCTTTCCTTCAGAAATAATTATTAAAAATTATTTTATATTTTGTTGTTGAGAATATGCACAGCAATAAACATATACTAACTGAAGTTTCTACATGGACATTGCACTATCTTTGATCACATTCTTCTAGCTGTGAAAGCATTCTCACTCACCTTTGCTGAGTTCTCCCCTCCCCCCACTAACATACACCAAATGCTACCCTAAGGCTCCTATCTAATCTTTCAAATTGCCCTTGTCCATTTGATCCTGATCAATTGATCCAAAAAAATGCAAACTGCTCCAGGCAGACATTCTTTACTAGGTAAGCTAACCTTGCTGGGAGTTAAGAAGGCTTCAGAGGATCTTGTGGTTCAAGGTTTAGAGATTCGTTTAGGGTCATAGTTTCAGGGAGCCTTCCAATCCTTGGCTCCAGAAAGGCTGGATTTTTATGAGAACTTGACGTACTGGTCCGTGTTCCCCTCTTTTTGATCAGCATTCGTCTATTGACTTTTTGATGCAGATGTTCCGCGATGGTGGCTCGGCCAGTCCCACATTCCATTTCCTCCTGCTCTTCTTGCCTCTCCTTCCACCTGTATGGCTTCAGAAGGCACAGTGTTCCCTTTTCACTCTTTCTTACATTGCCCATCTGTTCTCGCATGGCTCCCAGTTTTCATTACTTGGTATGCCCACATGTTTCAAGCATGCCAACTCTAGTTTTTACATCCGTCACCTATCAGCTCAAACTCTGCGCTGTAGTTTAGTCTGGCTCTCCTTTAGCTTTATCTCCTCAGACTGTGGTTTGTTTGTTTGCTTTTAAGCATGCCTTGCAATTTAGCAGGAGGGGAAAGATGGGGTTTTCTACTCCCCGTGAAGAGCTACAGTCTCGAAACCTCACAGGGGCAGATTTACTCCGCTCCTGAAGCATCGCTATGAGTCAGAATCACCTCGATGGCAGTGGGTTTGGCTTGGGTTCCATTCTGGAAGTCAGCCAGATAGATGAGGGAAAATGAACTGAAGAAACGGGCTTTTACTGTGAGAATTTATTTGTATCTAGCTAAGAATTAGGCTGTGTTTACTGATGGTTGCATCTGCAGGTATCAGAGGCTAAAGTTTCTTCTTGTGTTCTGGCTTTGTCTCCCCTGTTGTCTTCTGATTTCCCCAGAGCCTCCTTCCTAAAGAGAACCTGTGCCTTGCACTTCTTTTCAAAAGAGTCCTTTTGATGTGGTGATAAAATGTAAGGGGAGGCAATGTTCTACAATCTTATGATTAGGTCTCTTTTAGGGGGTCCATGCCACTGGAGTGTGGGCTTCACGCATGTTTCTCAGCTTCTTTTCCTGCCCCCGACGCTTCCATGAACCAGGGGAGTCCTGGGTGCTGAGAACAGGGAAGGATGTCAGTTCGAATCCACCCTGAGTCACCTTGGAAGCAAGCCCTGCAGATGTGAGTATCCGAGGCAGTACAACTCTGTGCTGAGACACAGGGGCTGGAATGAGTCAAAATGAGCCCGGTGACAACTTTGTTGTTGTTTAGACAGGAAGATTCCAGAGAATTGGAGGTGAGTCTTTCCCTGTCCTTACATTAGTCAGGGAAGCCAAGGGGAGGCTTTCTACTCCAGTAAAGAGTTACAGGCTCCGAAGCCCACAGATGTGTTTCTACCCTGTGCTATAGGTTTGCTTTGGATCACAATCGATTCCACGGCCAGGCATTTTCATGTCTGCTTTTATTTTATTTTAGTGAAACTTTGATAAAACCCAAGCGGCTTAGGTTCTGATAACACCGTTTCCTTGTGGCCAGGCGAGGGGTAGCCGTAGGAAGCTCTTGCACATGGGTTCATTTTCCATCTCCCCGCCGAGAACAGGGGGCCTGTTCTCTGCTTTCCATGGTGAGGACCTTACGGGCTTCGTGCAAATAAAGCGCAAGTTCATGTGTGCGCTGCCGCCAAGGCTGGACCTCCAAGGATTTCTATCTCCCCAGCTGCCCATTGCCCTTGTGCAGCCTCGAGAAACGGATGTTACCCTTCCTTGCTCCCTGATGCTGGCTCCATGGCCGTTTCTGCTCAGGTCAATGGTAATTTTCTGTGTTTGCCCGGGTCTCCAGTTGTCACAGTGGTGGAATGGCCCGCGCCCTCAATGCCAGGCAGATCTAAAGAGAGATCTTGATTTTCAGTTTTCCAGGTTTTTGGTTTTTTTTTCTTGGCAGGGATGACTCCTAAGGTCTTTTCATGCTGGACGGCAAACCTCTGCGTCTTTTCTATGACTTCTTTGCGATCCCCTAACCACATGTATCGCCAGCTTTTCCCTCCGTCCTCGGTTTCTGGAGTGAGCAGGGGTCGTACATTAGACACCGTTGGTCTCACGACCCCATCTCTACCCGCCGCCCTGGGCTTCCCACGGCTGTGGAATATATATTGCTAGTGGCTTCAAGAACATCACAACATCATGACTCAATCAAAATAATATTTACTTTAAAGCGGCTCCGTAAGCCAATTAGGACCCATCAGGTGACTGTTTACAAGACAATTCCTTTCAAATATATCTCCATGGATTATGATGGCACCTGGCCTACATTCAAACCGTGAAGATCCTGCAGGCTTTTGACAGTTCCGTTAAACGTAGACTGAGATTACAAGTAAATTTAAAAGCCCCACAACTTGATGACAGGCCACTGGAAGAGCTAGGGGGAACGGGGAAGGTAACGAAAGGAAGCCCACACCTGGGATGAAAGCGGCCCACACCTGGGATGAAAGCAGCCCACAGCCATCCTTGATGCCGCTGCCGCTGCTCAGTGAGAAACTGGTCCAGTAGGACAGACCCGGCCACTCCTGGGCTTCCACATTCCTAAAAGGCTGTTCATCATCTAAGGAGAGAGGAGAGGATACAATACCCTAGTGTGGGGTGAACCCACTGTGTGTGTGTGTGTGTGTGTGTGTGTGTGTGTGGTGGGAGGCTCAGGGCCACCAAGACCAAGAGGAAGACTGGAATTCCTGTGTAAGGCCCTCCTACGTCTTGATGCTGAAAGGCCGGCCTTCTGTCCCGTCTGAAGATGCTGTTCCGTTGCTGCTTTGGGCTGGGAATCGGCATCGAGGGGTCTCAGTCCCATTTCTGTTGCAAAGCCACTTTCTGAGGCCAGGCACCTCAGCCACCCTCCCTGGGTCTCATTTTTCTCATCCATTGCAGTCCCCTGACACTCCGATTCTGGCCAACCGCCATGGTAGTCCTGGGGGGATTCAGAGGAAGGCAGAGGACACGAGCTCTGGGTGTCTCAGCACTCAGTCCAGGGATGTTGGTTAAGCGTGAAGGAGACCCTCTTTGAGTCAGCAGCACGGTTTAAGAATAAGGAAGATATTTAGGAGAAAAATGATAGTGAAGAAAGATAGTCCAGAAAGCAGGAATAGTACAAAGGCTTGGAGATATGAAACAACGTTGTTTCCTTATAGGAACTGCAGGGTGAATGAGAGAGCCTGAGCATTCGACACAGAAACTCATGGGAACCAGGACTAAATGGAGGTTAAGGTAAGAGCAAAATAAAAGGTGGGGGGGCTGATGGAGTGAGACTAACAGAATGTCTCATATATTTCAACATGTATGGAAGAAACGGTGTTGTAGATGGATAATAATGTGCTGGGTTTATAAAATAGCATGCAAACACAATTCATAACTATAAATAAACACACATCATTGCGATCTGGGATCTACTAGTAGCATCAGCAGAGGGTTGGTATTTCTGGGCAAATCTTGTTTTGGTGTATTTTCCAACATTTTTTCTGACTTCAACTAAAAAATATATGAGAGGGCTTCCAATAAACTATTTGAAAAATGGAACTAAAAGATAATGGTATTTTCCTATAAACTTAAAAAAAATCATTTTATTGCCTATGAACGTTTTGAAGCCTCCTCATGTCGTCTTTCAGCAGCATCTTCCGTAAGAGCCCCTGCTCGGGGTGAAGGTCTCAAACATTAAGTCAATGAGGTCCAGAAACACGGGTCTATCAGAAGCGGTGCTGAGAAAAACTGTCGGGAGCCTCTTCTTCAGTGCACTCAAGTGCCCGTTCTACTCCGAGTTGAGCAGAAAACCCCGCGCCTCTGCGTGCGCCTCAGCGGCGTGGTAAAAGCTGGAGATCGGATCAGGAATGCTAATACTTCAGCCCTAGTCTCTGTTTTGTCAGCAATTTGCTGTGTAACTTTGAGTGGAGATAGACTGATAGCTGTCAAGTCAACTCCAATGTATGCACAGCAGAAAGGAGCATGACTTTCTCCCATATCGTTCCCCCAACCTCCAGCAAGTTTGGCTCCATCTGTGTGGCTACTGTGTCCATCCATCTCAGCAAGGATCTTTCTCACCTTTGCCGGCACTCTACTTCCCCCCTCCCCGGCCCCCACGTGGTCCTCCTCCTGATGTCCTGACTAATGTAAGCCAGTGACCGAGGCCGCTCACATTAGCTAGTGGTTTTGAAGTTGCTACCCGGACCATTCAGTCAAGCCTTCTTAGGTTGGCCCGTCTGCTGAAAACCGCTTTGCCCTGGGCAGCCCGGCTAGTGTTGGAGACACCAGTGGCATAGCTTCCAGTGTCACAGCACCAGGCAAGCCATTGCAGCATGGACAAACTGACAGGCGGTGAGTAAGTTAATCACTTTCTCATTGGCATGGATGGAATTGTGCCCCGCCCCATGCCCAGCACCCCAATACGTGTCAATTTGGTTGGTTCATGATTGTCAGTAGCTTGGCAGTGATGTAATGATTATTCACCATGATGTGTTCTGATAGGACGAGCCAATCAATTGTAAGATGATTAGTGTAGGATGCAACACCTTTTTATAAAAAATCATTTTATTGGGAGCTCATACAACTCCTATCACCATCCATCCAACCATCCATCCATCCATCCATCCATCCATCCATCCATCCATCCATTGTGTCAAGCGCATTTGTACATTTGTTGCCATCATCATTTTCAAAATAGCTTCTTTCTACCTGAGCCCTTTGTATTAGCTCCTCATTTCCCCCCTCCATCCTTCACCCTCCCTCCCTCATGAACCCTTGATAATTTATAAATTATTATTTCTTCATATCTTACACTGATCGATATCTCCCTTCACACAGTTTTCAATTTTCTGTTATCCATCCCCCCTGGGAAGGGGTTATATGTAGATAATTGTGATTGGTTCCCCCTTCCCCCCCCCCTTCTTCCCCTTACCCTCCTGGTATTGCTACTCTCAATATTGGTCCTGAGGGGGTTTATCTGTCTCAAATTCCCTGTGTTTCCAGTGCTTATCTGTTCCTGTGTACATGTTCTGGTCTAGCCAGATTTGTAAGGTAGAATTGGGGTCATGATGGTGGTGGGAGTTGGGAGAGGAAGCATTAAAGAACTAGAGGAAAGTTGTATGTTTCATCGGTGCTATCCTGCACCCTGATTGGCTCATCTCCTCCCCAAGACCCTCCTGTAAGGGGATGTCCAGTTGTCTACAGTTGGGCTTTTGGTCTCCACTCTGCCCTCCCACTCATTTACATTGAGATGACTTTTTTGTTCTGGGTCTTTGATGCCTGATACCTGATGCCAATGACACCTCATGATCACACAGGCTGGTGTGCTTCTTCCATGTGGGCTTTGTTGCTTTTCTGATAGATGGCCTCTTGTTTATCTTCAAGCCTTTAAGACCCCAGATGCTATACCTTTTGATAGCTGGGCACCATCAGCTTTCTTCACCACATTTGCTTATGCACCCATTTGTCTTCAGCGATCATGTGGGGAGGATGTAACACCTTTATTCAAAGCCACAACCCTGACCCAATGTAAGCAGAGTATTATCTTACAAGAGACAAAAGGATAGAGAAGTGAATAGAGAAGGAGGAATCTCAGTCACACCAAGAAAGAAGAGCGGGAAGCAGAGTGCAACCTTTGGACCTGGGGACCCTGAGCTGAGAACCTCTTGGACACAGGGGAAGACTGATGCCCAGAAATATGGAGCTCTCCAAGAGATGCTAAGTCCACAGATAGTGATGGGAGACAGGACTTACCTTGAGAAGCGACAGAGAAAACGTTTCACTAGAGCTGGCTCTGAATTTGGACTTCCAGCCTCTTAAACCATGGAAGAGTAAATGCCTATTTATGAAAGCCATATATTTGTGGTATTTCTACCATAGCATGCAATAATAAAGACATGACTCTTGAGTTTTAGTTGTCCATGTTCAAGAAAACAAGATGATTGGATTCTAATGTTCCTTAGAAATATAATTTACCCTCTAATATCATGACCCCAGTTCTACCTTACAAATCCAGCTAGACCGGGAGCATGTGCATTAGTAGAGATAAGAGCTCTCGACACATGGAATCCAGGACAGATAAACCCCTCAGGACCAACAATGGGAGTAGCGATACCAGGAGGGGAAGGGGAAGGTGGGGGAGAGAAAGGGGGAAGCAATTGTACTCCCCCCCCAAGGGGTCGAACAACAGAAACATGGGTGAAGGGAGCTAGCAGATAGTATAAGATAAGAAAATAATAATTTATAATGTATCAAGGGTTCACAATGGGAGAGGAGAGGGGGAAAAGAGGAGCTGATACCAAGGGCTCAAACAGAAAGAAAATGTTTTGAAAACAAAAAAATGAGGATCCAAGGGATTAAGTGGAGAGCAAATGTTTTGAGAATGATGAGGGCAAAGAATGTACAGATGTGCTCAACACAATGGATATATGTATGGATTGTGATAAGAGTTGCATGAGTCACCAATAAAATCATTTTAAAAATAGAAAGAAAATGATGATGGCAACATATACCCAAATGCACTTGATATAATTGATGTATGGATTGTTATAAGAGCTGAAAGAGCCCCCAATACAATGATATATATATACACACATATACATATATACACACACATATATATACTGAAAGAGCCCCCAATAAAATTATTTATTTTATTTTTAAATTTAATTAATTTATTTATATATAAATATATATAAATAAAATTTTACAGTAGCAGTTTGTGGTTGAGTCTGAAGAATCGGTGTCTTCTGTGGTCTTGGAGTCTCTTGTGTGCCTGCTGTTAGTCAATTGAGTTTTTGCTGTCTGAGCCAGGGTTGGAGCTAGGCATAGCAGGTAGCTGAGTGAGACATTTCCTCTGCTCAGCTCATAGGAGGGAGATTCCTCTGAGTTCCAGTATCTGTTCTGTTACTAACTCTACTAAATCATGTCAGGTGAAACCTTTAAATCTCTTGAGACTCAGTTTCTACAGTTATCAAATGCAAGCACCATGAACAATACATCTTTTTTTTTAGGGGGGAGCGGTCAACTTTTTTTTAAAGTAATTTTATTGGGGGCTCTTGCATTGCTTATCACAATCCACACATTCCTCCAATGTGTCAAGCACATTTGCAATATGCCACCATCATCATTCTCAAACCATTCTCTTCCCACTTGAGCCCCATATCAATTCCCCAGACATCTCACATCTTGACTTGACCAGCGTGTGGGTAATGTCTTGTTACCCTGTCTCATCTTGTCGACACGGCTGGGTTCTGGATTTGTAATCTTCCTGCCGTTTGGCCTGACTGCCACTCACCCTTCCACATCTAAGCATAATTTTTCGAGAAGCAGGTAGCTCATGAAACTGAAGACCCATGTGGGACTTAGAAAGATGGATATATCTTTACCGTCAACCCCTTGTGACTCAATGGAGCAATAAAACATGAATTCATAGTTATTGTCTCCTTCCACCGTTAAGCCATTTCCCATAGACCCCAAACCAGAACAATTGCTATGGAGCTAATGTCAGCTCATGGCGACCCCATATATGTAATGAGAACCATAGGGTAGCTCATTTTCTAAAAAGTGGATTGTCAGATCTTTCCTCTGAGCCACTTCTAGGTGGGTTTGAAACACCAACCTGATCGCTTAGTAATCCATTCCACCAACAGTTTTCCCTTTTGGTCTGACTTCAGTCGTTCTCCAAATAATGTGTTGGGCTAGACGGTTTACATGAAAACCTGCAAGGCCGATATTCATTCCACTCTTGGAAAGGCGAGAAAACGATACTTCAGAGAGGGCCAGTCACTTCGTAAGGAAGCTGTTCGCACTGGAAAGCCTGGGATGTTTCTACTACTCTTTGCGGGGTGACCCCTCCACTGCCTGTCAGACCCTCACAGACCGGTTCACTCAGGACACGTTGCTTAGCACAGTCGACGTGGATCTGAAAAAGTGGCAAATGCATTTTTAATAAATCCAATTTTTACCGCCCTAAGGGAGTAGACTAAATTAAGAAAGTCCCCGCTGAATTCCTTTGTGAAGTGAGATTGCTTTTTTCCCTACCCTTTCCCTCTCCATTTTAACATATCTGTCTAATTTATCTGCTTTCTAGACTGGAACTTGTATGCCCATTATTCCTGTAGGTATTAGCCCGGCGTTTAGTCTTGATTCTTTATGAAATAATAGCAAGCATGACGATCTGAAGAAGTACACAGTGCTGTAATTGTACAACTCAAAAGAAGTTCGTCTTGAAATAACTTCTACGCACTAATGTTTCACTTCATACCCAAGCTCATTCATGCTTGGGCCTAACCTCTCTTTCTAGCCTGAGTTCTACCTTTCTGAACACACCCCATGCTTCAGATACCAAGCCTTTCCCTCTTTCCTAAATAATCTTCTCTTTCCCGCTCCTTGAGGAAGCACTGGTGCCGTGGTGGGTACCGACCAGCCTCCTGTTGGAGAAAGACAAGGCCGTTTGTTTCCGTAAAGACTTACAGCCTCAGAAGCGTACCGGGGCAGTTCTCTTCTCCCCTATGGGCTTGATCTGAGCCGGAATGGACTTGATGGCGATGAGTTTGACTTGATGTTTTGAGTTCCCACTGTGAGCTCACTCTCTGGGGTTACTTCCCTTTGAAATTCTCAACAGTCGACACACACGCCTCACTCACACATGCTCCGCACACACAAGCCGGCCCACACCCTACCGATATGGACCGCCCAGCCCAGGAGTCACCAGTCCCCTGTGACAGTTTACATTTAAATGAGTTGAAGTGCAATAAAACCGAAGCCCAGTTCCTCAGTCACCCTAGGTTTATTTCAAACTATTCAATAGCCATATATTGTAGAGAACATTTCCGTCATCGCAGCACGTTCTGACGGGCAAGGCACTGACTGCGCCTTCTAGCGCCAGCTCAAGAGCCGTCTATTTGCAAACAAAACACAACATTTTTAGGAAGCTCCAACCAGCCGTGATTACTCCTTCTTTGGAGTTTGTATAACGATTTGCTCTGATGCCTTTCAAAGCTGGCTCATGTCATACCCTTCATCGGATCTCAAGCAAATATGCAGTCAGCTTACTCTCACGAACTGGCAAGCTCTGGGAGTGGGACTCCGGCCCGCCCCTCCCAGGCCTCCTACAGTGCCTTACAATACTAGTTAAGCAGATAGGTGTCTTTGAATGAATGGATGAAGCAAGGAGACAAAAGGCCGCCCCCCCCCACAGCCAAGCTTTCATGGTGTGGTCCTCCCTGGGAGTATAATTCCATCTTCTGTTTCAAGAGCCTGCGAAGATGACATGTTTGTCTTCTGTACATTTGTATCTCGGCTCTTGTGGGCCGTAAACCCGACATCTTCTGGGAACTCCTCTGGGAACTTCCATAAATTAGATAGAAATTTGTCCGATGGATGTGTGAAGTCACTTCTCAGCTAACTACTGAAGGGAGCTGCCAAGTCTGCCTTCCAAAAAGAAATGGCCAAGTCACTTTGTTTTCTGTAACACAAACCCTTTTGCAACAAATCAAGCCCCCCTCTACTCATTAACTTGTCATTAAAACCTCTGGCTTGATGTATTTCCCTATAAAATAAACCTGAGACCTTATTCATAAGAGGGAAAACGCAAAGACGGTCTTTACCGAGTATGAAAGAGACTCAGTGTAAAAGGAGCTTTCTTTTGCCGCTTGAGTTCGATGATGAGATCCTGTGGCCAGACAACATTTTTTGACTGGTAAGCGCAGAAACGACCCTCTTGAGTTACCATTGAATGAATGAGGGCCTTTGTTTCCCACAGAAGAATTAAAAATCGATGGGCCTCCCCCTAGCAAACAGGAATACATTTCACACAGTGGTGTTGGGATTAAATGACTGTATCAGGGAAAAGCCCCAACAATGCCCACTCACGTTTTAATCATTTACCTGGCATTCCAGTTGAGATGGTTTCCCTTCAAAGGAGAAGATTAGTTAAAGAGTGCCTTTTCCCAAGTGCTCTTTCCCTGTGGATTTCTGGTCCTTTATGTCGCTCCCCAAAGAGGAAAGGAAATCACTTCTTTCGACTCCTCAAATTTAGATAGGAAACAGACTCTTTGACCTGGAGAGGACCTGTGTGAGGGAGTGGTTCAATCCCCTCCTTTTCAGGCGAGCAAAGTTAGACCTAGAGAGAAGTGACTTGTTCAGGGTCATTTGTAGGATAACTAGCAAAGCTGAGCTTCAGGTGCCCACTTCTGACTCCTAAGACCCAACAAACAGCCCAAATCCGTCGCCATGGAGTCTGTTACAACTTTGGGGAACCCAAGCGATGCCTTGGATTTTCTTGATGGAATTATATTGCAAGGTTTTCTTTCTCACTTAAAAATATATATGGTTAACCTATCATACAATTTAAAATTGAGAAGAGCCATGCCACCATCATCACAACCAATTTCAGAACACTTTCTTCTTTGTTGTTAGCTCCCCATTTCCCAGCCACCTCCCCCACCATGGTAATCTTTAATCCACTAATACCCTGCCCAGGTGATTTTTAATCCAGTTACTGTCTCTATAGTTTTCCCGATCCTGTGTTTCAGATACAGGAAATCAAACAAAACACAAACACACCAACCAAACAAAACAAAGAAAGAAACACACCAAAAACAACAATGACAAAACAGAAGAGAAAACCCTTAATCAAAAAGAAAATCGAAAATATTTGAGACACTGAAACAACTTTAAAATGGGTTAAAAGGAGATCAAATGATAAGGCGTTACATTTTCACCTGACTACACACTTTACAGCGCTCTCTTGTCTAGACCATGGTCAAAGAGGATTGATTCTTGTAGGGCCCTGCAGATGGACTTTTGATACCCAATTGTCATCCATAGCCTCCTGCAAAAGGGTGTTCACAACTTAAGCGCTGATACTGTTCCCGCATCTGGATTTGGATTTTATTATTCATCATCCTTAGATTACACAGTCTGGTGTGCTTCTTCCATATGGACTCAGTTGATGCCTCACTTAGATGGCTCCTTGTTTTAAGATATGCCTGTCCATATACATATGTAAATATATTTATATATGATGACAAGGAAATAGATCTATGCATATATTAGTATTCAGGTGGCAGATGGACATTGGGCCTCCACTCAAGTACTTCCTCAATGCAAGAACACTTTGTTCTATTAAACTGGCATTCCATGATGCTCACCTTCCCAACACAATCGCTGAAGACAAAGTGATGCATAAGCAAATGTGGTGAAGATAGCTGATGATGCCAAGCTATCAAAAGATATAGTGTCTGGGGTCTTAAAGGCTTGAAGATAAACAAGTGGCCATCTAGCTGAGAAGCAACAAAGCCCACATAAAAGAAGCACACCAACCTGTGTGATCATGAAGTGTCGATGGGATCAGTTATCAGATATAAAAGAATGACAGGGAATGAGGAGTGGGGACCCAAAACCCATCTGTAGACAATTGAACATCCCCTTATAGAAGGGTCTCAGGAAGAAGATGAGCCAGTCGTGGTGTAGTGTATCAATGATGAAACATACAACTTTCCTCTAGTTCTTGAATGCTTCCTCCCCCCACTATCATGACCCCAATTCTACCTTATAAATCCGGCTAAACTCAAGGATGTACACTGGTTCAGATAGGAATTGGAAACAGGGAATCCAGGACAGATGATCCCTTCAGGACCAGTGATGAGAATGGTGATACCTGGAGGGTGGAGGAAGGTTGGGTAGAAAGGGGGAACCTATTACAAGTGTCTTCATATAACCCCCTCCCTGGGGGACAGACAACAGAAAAGTGGGTGAAGGGAGACATCGGACAGTGTAAGACATGACAAGATAATAATAATTCATAAATTATCAAGGGTTCATGAGGGAGTGAGGAGAAAAATGAGGAGCTGATACCAAGGGCTTAAGTAGAAAGCAAATGTTTTGAGAATGATGATGGGAACAAATGTACAAATGTGCTTGACACGATGGATGGATGGGTTGTGATAAGAGTTGTATAAGCCCTCAATAAAACGATTTAAAAAAAAGATAGGCCTGTCTCCCGAGTTATCCCTCTGTGGGTTTTAATTGCCAACCTTTGGCTGGTAGTTGAAGGTGAGCAGCCACTGTGTCACTTCTCCTCTAACACTCCTGCAGCTCCAAGGGATCTTCCCCTTCATTGATGCTTCATGATATAGAATCTAGAGAGACATTCAATCTACAGCAAGGAATTAATGCAGTAGGATGGAGCGGAAGGGTGTAGGAATTCTACTAGGTCTTCTTCTCATTTTGCCATTGATGAGCTGAGTGATCTTGAACCAGACCCTCATCTCTCTGTGCCTCCTTCTCATATCATGAAGGTCAAGGGTTTCTTTGGCTAAAACAGTGGTTCTCAACGTGGGGGTCGCCACCCCGTTGGGGGTCAAGTGACCCTTTCACAGGGGTTACCTAAGACCATATTTCTGATGGTCTTAGGAATTGAGACACTGCTCCTCTATCCATCTCCAGGTGGGCCTGCTCACATGCATATACGCCCACATACAGGGTCATCACCACGTGAGCAACTGTATTAAAAGGTTGCAGCATTAGGAAGGTGGAGAACCACTGGGCTAAAACAGGTAATAGATAATGGACGGGCTGCCAGGAGTAGAAGCTGTTTAACACCAAGTGCTATTTTCCACATGAAAACTGCTGCTTTATTCTGTGTGAAACAGGGGAAGGGATGAAAAATGTGCTTAAGTGCTCCTTGAATGAGGATTTCTGCTTACAGACGTGGAACTGGTCCAGGAGCTAGAAGGGATTGTCCAAGAGTACACAGATACTGGAACTGAGACCTCTGCCAAAAGGAAGGCCCATTGATGCGGGAAATCTGGTGACAATGTGGCCAGCGAGAATGGGGTGAGCAAGAGCATGCTGTGTGGACGTGGTGCCAGGAGAGGAGTGTGGCATTCTACAAGGACCCTGCTTTGACCCTTAAACCTCCCTCTGCGCCTTGCCTTACTGCTTCATAAAATGGGCGGGGCGATGTGTTCTGGAGCAGATCAGAATCCTCTGCTTGAAAGCCCTTCGCAAACTGTGGAACCGCACGTGGAGGAGATCCGTGTCAAGGGTGAAGGGAGCCCACGTTTTCTTTTGACCTCAGTCAGTGACTAGATGTGCATGGTGCTGGGCCAGGTAGTAGGCCTCCACCTTCTAATCTCTAAAGAGAAGCACAGGAAAAGGTGATGCATTGACAGTAAGAGAGGAAAGCCAGTAAATGATGCTTTCCCCTGTCCTTACTCCTTATCATAGATGCACGGGGGTAGTGGTTAAGGGTTGGACCGCTAACGGCAAGGCCAGCCGTTCCATATCCTCAACCTCTCTTCCAGAGAAGGATGAGGCGTTCTGTAAAGAGTAACCGTCTCAGAAACCCACAGGGGCAGTTCTACCCTTTCCTCTAGGCTTGCTATGAGTCGGCATCAACTGGATGGCAGGGAGCTGGATTTGGTTTTGAGCGTTGACCCAAACTGTAGGGCTCTGGGTAATTGTCTGGGCAGGTGGGTTTCCCTCTGTGTGCTCACCCTCCAGTAAGCAGCCACTGCGTTCTCCTGCGAGGATTATGGAAGTGCTGGGAGGTCTCCCTGGCAGGATGTGTGAAGGGAAGTTCAGAGCCACAGATGTGGGTGGGTGGGGGGAGACAAAGGGAAGACTTCCTAGAGCGTGTAATGGAATGAAGGTCCCAGGCTCTCAGGGTTAGGAGGACACTCAAAGATCAACTAGCCCAATAGCCCATCTAATTAATCTCGTTTTTCTGCGAAATTCCTGTCAGGTTCAAACATGAGCACTCGTTCCCAAGGTGGTCCCGTTCATCTTTGAACAACGCTAACTGCAAGGAAAGTTTATTTTTAATTTTGCAATGGGTCCTGGTGCCAAGAATTTTCTGCATGTAAAATAGTTTCTATATTTCCCCACCTCATGGTATGCTCTTTGATACCATTCGTTCAACAGCAATCATACGAACAGATGCTTAATTAACTGATAAAGGATCACACACTCTTTTAAGCTCATAGAATTGTCAGCACAGCCCTCTGAGAGAGGTGCTGTCACACCACTATCTTGTTTTGTAGATGAGGAAACCAGCACTGACAGGTTAGATTCCTGGGCGCAGGCCACCAGGTCTACACTTTAGTCAGGATTCCAACCTAAGCAAGCTGGGGTCTGTTTCTCCTTCACGTGGGGATGCCTTTTCCCCTAGCACCTTATGGGTCCTTCCCAAAGGGCTTCTACCTTGGATAGCTTTGCTCCTGGGACTCTAGCCTGCTTTGGGTCAGTCTTCTGAAAGCCCCCGGTTCTGTGGACACTTTTAATTGGGGGTGCTAGCAATCTGAGCTTCCAGAGAACCTGACATTTACATCTCAAAGAAGCCCTGTGTTTTCCTGTATATTTCACATGCAATAACCATTGGAAGGGCCCCATGGTATTCGCAATTTTGAGGGTTGACTAATGACTCTGATCTAAGCTCCTCCCCCCATCAATCTCTTTCACCTTAGAGACCCCACCCACGGCAAAACTTAGTGCTTTTCACAGACGATTCGATTGGAAAACCATTTAATGAAATGATCATTTTGCCTACTGTCTACAAGACAGATGTTTGATGCCTTCATGGAAGAAAATTTCAATTCTGAGGAAACGAAATATTTCCTTCTCTCTGCATCAAAGCCAAGAGAAGTTTCCTTTTTACTATCTTATCTTCTAGACGCTGAGACTGGAGTTGTCCTCCTCCTAATTTTATTCAAGCCTTTCTTTTCCCAGGGATGCACTTCCTGGCGGCCAAGGGTGAAGTGCCTCTTTGTTTAGCAGAAAGATAGGTGGTTTGACCCCACCAGCCACTCATTCGGCAGCCAGAAAGATGTGGCAGTTTGCTTCAGGAAAGGTTTGTTGATTGTTGGGTGTCGTTCATGGAGCCCTTAGGCACAGCAGAACGAACCACTGCCCAGTCCCGCACTGTTCTCACTATCGTCCTTCTGGTGAGCCCCTGGTGTCAGCCATGGCGTCAGTTCATTTTATTGAGGGTCCCCTCTTTATCACGCCCCCTCTGCTCTACCAAGCACGATGTCCTTTTCCAGGGACTGGTCTCTCCTAATAAAATAACAGGTCTAAAGTAAGTGCGACCGAGTCTCACCATCCTGTCCTTGAAGAAGCTTTCTGAGGGCGGAGCTTCTCTCAAGAGAGAGTTGCTTGTTCTTTCGGCAGTCCGTGGTCCTTTCCGTATGCTTCGACAGCACCATGCGTTCAAATGCATCCATTCTTCTCCCGTCATCCGGATTCAAGGTGAATCTCCCACAGGCACAGGAGGCCATTCCAAATCCCATGGTTTGGGTGTCAGCCCCCTCAGTCCTCAAGGAACATCTGTGTTTTCAACACTTTAAAGAGGATCGCCTTGCAAACCCTACGAGGTAGCTCTCCTCTGTCCTACAGGGTCACAGTGAGTGCGACTCGGAATCGATTTGATGACAGTGGCCTTGATCTTTGGTCTCTCTTCTCTGCTTTTTGAAATCTTGCCCTGCCCTGGACGCCGAGCCCTCCTGGTAACCCCCTACTCACAGCGCCTGTCAGGACAAACAGCTGTGTTCTCACCGTTCAGCCTTTCCTTGTGGGACTGCACATTGTGCACCTGTCAGCCATGCCTGCCCAACCCCACAGAATGTCCCTTCCTTATTTTTGTACACCGTCCCTCCCCCACCCCACCCCCACCCTCCAAAGTGCCCAGCTCAGTGCATAGCTTACAGCCGTTGCTCATTTGTGTTGAACGGGATGGAACTAAACCCCATTGGAGTCAATCTAATTTCATCTTTGTTCCCAAGTTTGCTCAGTGTACCCGTGCTATGGAATGGGAAGACTAGATCCCCTTCTCCACCCAGATGCCAGGCAAGTAAGTGCATGCTCTATTTCACAAAGGGGTGCCAGTCCCATCCTTGAGGGAGAAAAGGAGTTGGGCTTGGGCTAGGGAAGAGGTCTAAATTCCAGTTCCACCTGGACCCAGGAAGGCTTTCCTAAGGGTTGACACTAGAGAATCTCTGTTCCCCACAAGCTATTTCTCTTCCTTGCCTACAACGGATAAAGATCTATTTGTCTCTGTGTGTACGTTACAAAAAATGAATGGGGATTTAATTACAGGGGCTCATTTCCTAAAAGGAAGTCCTATTTACGATGCACCATATGTTTTGCCCGTGGCCATGCCCCCAGGGCTGGAGTCTTGTCAGATCTCCTTAGATAAGCAGGGTCTGGTGGGCTTGCCTTGACCTGAGCCCCCGTCTCTGGGAACCGGAACCTGGGACCTGGCAGGGCAAAGATTCCAGGAAGTGGGAAGTACGTGAGTCCGGACCCTGCCCCAGCCCCGCAGCCCCTGGAGGGAGAGCGAGCAGGGGAGGTGGCGTGGGTTTCAGGGGAGATGGAATCAGAGGCTCAAACAATTTGTGATGATTAAAAATCGCCTGGCTTTTTTCATCTATGAAAGCGGCTCTTGAGGGGGAGAGAGTATCTCTCTGATCCTTCCTTTCGTGGTTTTTAATTCCCCCTCCGCCACTTCTGAGCCGGCGCAGATGGCTTCCCCAGAGCTCCGCAAACCTTCCAGCCAGGGAAGCTGGGCGGGGGAGGGGAGAGGCTGGGTGCAGGGAGGCCTCTGGCATGGTGATCTCGCTCATTCCTTCCTTTGAATGTCTCTGAATGCTTGATCTTTTGGGGTGTCTTCGTTTTTGGATGCTGAGAGCCTGTATTTCCATGTAGTTTGGGGGAACCTGCTAGCTAGCAGTACTTGGCTTGACGACACCAGGGCACCCCTCTCGCTAAGCCTACCCTTTCCCTTTTAAGCCTCTACCCCCCACCCCTACTACCCTGAGAACGTTTATTTGTCTCCCTGGTCTCCCCTCTACCACCCGCACCTAGAACTTCATCTCAGAGCAATGGGCAGTCCCAGACCCTTGCTCTCAGCCCACAGTACTGTCCATCTTGCTAACGCTCTGCTCACTTATTGGTGGCCCCACAGCCTGAAGTGTCCCGTCTGCTCTAGAATTAACTTGCTGTGATGTTTAAGACACATCCTCTCTCTTCGCTCCCAGGAACCCTGCTCAAGGCAAAGAGAACTTTCTACTCCATCCTACTGGGTCGCTCTGAGGCAAACGCGACTCGACAGCTTCCTCGCTGCGGGTCTCAGATTGGAGCGGTGCACCCTAAGTTCCCCTTCTAGTGTGAATGCCCCCCATCCCCCGTGGGTCGGTGGGGGCAGGCAACTATCACATCGTCTTGCCTTTTCTCTCGAAAGGTTCTAGTGAGGCCCAAGGGGTCAGCCACCCGCTCTGAAGCAGAAAGGAGTCAGGCAAGCTGATCAAAGCCCGGGCCCTCCTGAGCGCTTCAGACCACAGTGGCTACGGGGAGGGGCATCACCTGTCCCTGGACAGTGGTCTGCCCTGGAAGGCAGAGGTACCCCAAGCCCGGGCATTCCGTTACAGACACTGCGGATCAGCCTCTGCATGGCTGGTGACTGGTCAGCGGTGGGGAGAAGATCTATAGAGGGATGTGTCCTCTTCTGCAATTCAGAAGATACCAAACAGTAGACCTAGCTCTCTCTCTCTCTCCAGGGCCAATCATTGTCAAGAGCTCCCTGAACGTCTCCGGAGAGCATGGTGGCTGGAAAAAGCCTAGTGCTCAGAAGACTCTCAGTGAGCCTCCCCGTCAAGTCCCTCCTAGCTTCCCTGTTCTATCTGTCCGACTTCTCCTCCTGCCTCCGCAAGCAGGTTCTGTGAACCTTCTGGAAGGTCCCGAGCAGAACCTTTCGAGGTTCCCCATTTCTGGTCTGTGATGAAACCCCATGTCATTCCCGCACATTGTCTCCCAGGAGGAAGGACGTACATGGGATTTGGGACTCCTTTTGAAAAGCATCCATCTGATTTCCTAGGAAGGAAAGCTCCGTGAGCCCTCTTCTCAGCTAGCCCTCTCCCAAGGTCAAAGGATTCAAGACGCAGGCGACTACTTAGAACCTCCCTTGATTTTTACTACACGTGACCCAAGGCACCGACCACATGAGCCCCGGCAAGCTGCGTCAGCGAAAAGGATATGTTTTCAGCTGGGATCGAGAAAAGCGTGAGATGTGGATGAAACCGTTCATCCTGGAAGCTGTGATGTCCTCATCTCTCCCCTCAACCTCTCCTTTGTTTTCCAGTTATCTCTCTTTCCTGATTCTTTCCCTCTCCCTGATTCCTGTCCTCCTGGCCTGGGGCCTGTGTGTGTGTGTGTGTGTGTGTGTGTGTGTGTGTGTGTAGGTGTGAGGGCGCGAGTAGGGGTGGGGGGGGGGCTGCGGAGCAAGGCAGCCATGCTGCATTTCTGGCTGCTTATTGTTCAGTCTCCGTCTCCATGGCAACGGGAGCAGCTGCTCCATTCTGGGCCTTGGCTTGGCTGTGCGGGGCGGCCCACCCGCCTGTCTGCCCGCCTGTCCGCCTGCCCAGCCGTGGGAGCTGCCAGCTCCTCGCCCTCCCGCTGCCCACAGGCCCTGCCAGGCTGGGCGCAAGAAAGCGTGTTTACTAACACCATCCACACGGCTCCCTGGGCACCGCAGCTCTGCCCAGAAGATGTCAGGCCGAGGGCACCGGGAGGTGGGCCTGGAGCCAGGCTGTCTGCAGCCTAGGGAAAACTGCCCTGGCCGGCTGCTGCCCTGCCCTGCCAGCGAGCCAGGCTGGCGGCTCCCAGCCTCAAGGCATAGCCACAGGCCTGCCCGCGGTGGCCCCCATGAGGCCTCTCTGAAGTTGTCTTGCCCCTTCTTGAGTGCTTTCCTGGACCTTTCAGAGCTCTCCTGGCAGCGGGCTTTGCTCTCGCTGAGGTTTGTGTCAGGAAGGCTGCTTTTTCCTGTCCACCCAGTCCTCAGGGGCTTGAGCTCCGACCATCGCCATGGGAATCACTCATACCCATAAACCATGACAGGGTTGACGTGACCTCTCAGACGTCAGAGACCAAGGGCCTCACTTTACCAATGGAGAAAATGGGGACCCGAGTCAGACAGAGGCTCGTGGAGATCACAGGTGGTGTCTGAGGGCACCGTGTCCCGGTCCTGCCCTGGCACCATTTGGTCCTAAACACTTGCACCATCTTCTCCGGGCTAGGCTTGGCTTCAGCCTAAACCCCTTGAAGCTGCAATCTCTCTGGGTTCTGTCCTCTCCTCCTCTTTCCCTCCCCCTTTCTTTCATCAACTGCTTCCTTCTCCTCCCTCACTCTCTGCCTTCCCGTCTCCCTCCTGCCCCCGCTACCCTGCCGTTTCTTCAGCAAAGCCTAGGGGCTGTATGTGTCTGTGTTGCCTTCCACAAAGTAAAGGGAAAAAATTCTCTGTAGAATTTCCTCCTTCACACCTAGCCCAGGGTCTCTGATTGACAAGTTACCAAAAGCTGAGTCTGAACATATCAGAACATGGGCTAGATGGCCTTGACCTTCAGCCTCTTTCACTCTCTACAATTCCTCCAGGCTCCTCTGCCAACCCAGGTTGCATCACACAAATGGGAGGAGATTTATATATATATATGCTTTGCTTCATGTGTCTGCTGCCCTCTGAATAAAAATGGCTCGTACCTGTGGGCTGTCACACTTCCTCATCTCTCGCCTTTATTTCCTTAGGAAATTCCCGAGTGAAGTGGAACTCTGAGAGCTACGTACAGTTAGGCAAAAACACAGAGAGTTTCCCTGTGTACTCAGTGTGTTACAAATTCATAGACACACATCTATGTATACGAAAGAGGTTTATGTGCATGAGCAATTGAATATTGAGGAGCCATCCCAGCTATAAGTCCATAAGTCCAATATTAGCCCATATGTCCAATATCAATCTATAAAGTCCTTTTCACACTCATGCGACACATGCAATGATGCCAAATGCAGGAAGATCACAAGCCAGTGGGTGGGAAGTCTTGTGGGTCCTTGACATTGTAAGCATCTCAGCACTGGCCCGGGTCTCCGCGTGGCTTCTCCGGCTCCAGAGGTCTGGCTCCATCAGCCTCTCTCCATGGGTCTGCTCCACAGGGATGTCTCACAGGGAGTGAGCAGCAGAGAGGGAGATAGTGTGTCCTGCCTCTACGGAGGAAATATAGGAGTTCCCAGAATCCTCAGGAGAAGGTCATGCCTACACAGAGGCCTCATTGGTGATATCCCGATTGATAGGCTAGACTCCACCTCTGCACTCTTAATCCTCAAATTGACACCACATTTTGTAACGACCCACATGCAGAAAGTATCTGTCCAGTCCCTGGCTGGCACTAGGAATCAGGAGATGGACCAGTGAGAACCGGCCTTGGTAAAATTCCATCTTCTTTTGTAAACATCACCCAGGTTCCTGCCCAACTTTGTCCACACGCGTTCACTGAGCCCCAATGTTTCCCTTCAGGCTGCTGCGGTTGTTAGGTGCCTTCAGGTTGGTTCCATCTTACAGGGACCCCGTGTGTCTCCCACAGAACCAAACACTGCCTGGTCCTGTGCCAGTCTTGGAATCTTGCCATGTTGGAGCCCATGGTCACAGTCATGGTGCCAGGCCACCTCCTGGAGGTCCCGCCTCTTTTTCACTGACTCTTTACCACTCAAAGGTCCCAAGGCCCACCTTTCTCTCCTCTGTTCTCCCGGAGGAAAAGGATCTGAGACCTGTTGTTTGCGTGCCTCACTGGATGAATTCAAGAGGTGTTAATGTCCTCTCAGGGTCTTACACTTCAAGTCTGTCCTTGGCTGTGGGATGAGCGGTTACCCAGGAACAAAGATCTCAGGTCTAACCAGAAATACACAGGTGTGTTTTTTGCAGGTTTCTCTGGGTTCCCACTTGGCCGCCTACAATCCCATTGAGGCCAGCTGGGTGACAGGGTTGGGGCTGGGACAGGTATGTTTTAATCATTCCCTCCACGTCTATTGGAAAGAAATGAAAACATGGAAATGAAATGAAAACCCAAACAAATACTCTGCTGTTGAATTGATTCTGATTCCTGGCGATCCCCTGCGTCACCCAGTAGATCCCTTCCAGGCAGTGCTGTTGCTTGTCATCTGTCAGGAAGCAGACTTCCAGGCCTTACGTCTGTCATGTTGCTGGGTAAGTTCCCACGGTCAACCTTTAGATGAACAGGTGAGTGGCCACCCAGGGCCCTTCACCACACACCAGGCACAGGATTAAATGCCTTTCCCAAGAGCTCTTTCCCTTAATCACCACCGGATCCCTTTGAGGTAGAAAAGAGAACCTCCATTTGCAGATGAAAACCTGAGATTCAGGTTGTTTAAGGATTACGCAGCTATGGACCACAACCAAACTCAATTCAGCTGACGGTTTTCTCTTCCCCGTGTCCTCCTGCCTTCCTTGAGTTGGCAGTGTCCCCTCTAAACCATAGTCTGGACACCAGCTCTTCTTTGGTGAGTACGGTCAGGCTGCCCCAGGTCAAAGGCCCCATCTCCAGTCAGGCTACATGCGTTTGCCTGGTCTCTCTTCTTGCCTTATTTGAGCTTATTTCTTAATATAATTGTCAGAAGAAGGATCCAAAAATGTAAGTTCCTGAAGCAAAAAATAAAAGCAAGAAAAGAAAAAGGAGAAAAACAACCACACACATTATAAATAATAACAAGCCAGGATAGTTCATTCGATCCCACTTATGCAAAATTATGCATAAGGTCTTCAGGGACTTTTTGCTCTGGAGTGGGCAGCTGATTCCTTCTTCTTAGTCTGGAAACTTCACTGACACTTGTTCCCTTTGGGTGACCCTGCTGGTATTGAAATACCAGTGACCTAGCTTCCAGCATCACAGCAACACACAAGCCCCACATATGACAAAATGACAGACAAGGCTCACGGAAGCAGCAGTCAAGATATCAGAAGGTGAGATGCATTGGGCACATCTGCTGCTCAAGATCTCGTTAGAGTATTGAAAAGCAAGAGAGTCTTAAGAACTCAGGTGCCACTGACTCAAGCTATGACCTTTTCAATGGCCTCATGTGCATGCAAAAGTTGGACAAGGAATAAGAAAGACCGGAGAAGAATCCCTGTGTCTGAATTGTGCTGGTGAAGGCTCTGGAAAGCACCATAGCACATGCTAAAAGGACCAACAAACCTGTCTCAGAAGAAGCAAGCCCAGAGTGCTCCTTAGCGGCAAAGATGGCGAGACTGTCACTGGAAGTGCTGTCAGGAGAGATTAGTCTCTGAAGAAGGACATCGTGCTTGGTCTTTTCAAGTAGAGGGGCAGCAGCAGAGAGCAAGGATTGACATAGTAGCTGCAACAATGGGCTCAACCATAGGAATAATTGTGAAGGTGCTAGACAGAGCAGTGTTTTGTTCTGTTTTGCAGAGGGTTGCTGTGGGTCATTAACGACTCAATAGCACAAACAACACAATTATATATGTGTGTGTGCATATATTCCCAAAGGGGTGTGTGTGTGTGTGTGTGTGTGTGTGAGAGAGAGAGAGAGAGAGCGAGAGAGAGAGAGAGAAAGAGAGAGAGAGAGAGAGAGCTGGGGCTAGAAGAAAAGACAGAGATATATTATAGGGATGTCATTAATATATAACTAGATAAACTAAGTCACTGACTAATATGCAAACCAGCCAGCCCCCATGTGTGTTTTTATGCCGTGGATGTTGACATATGAGAGAGCATTGTGGAAGAATGCATTCCAATGTCTGTTAACAGCAGTCATCTGACATTGGAGGTGAGGAGTGGAGAGGGATTTAGAAAATATTTTTCTTCATGGGAGAGGGGGAGATGGGGAGAAAGGAAGTGGTGTTAACAAACCCAGGGACAAGGGAACAACAAGTGATCCAAACTGGTGGTGAGGAGAGTGTAGGAGGTCTCTTGGGGTGTGACCAAGGGTAATGTGACCGAGAGGAATTACTGAAACCCAAATGAAGGCTGAGCATGACAGTGGGACAAGAGGAAAGTCAAAGGAAATAGAGGAAAGAGCTAGGAGGCAAGGGGCATTTATAGAGATCTAAATAAAGGCATGTGTAAATGTAAATATATTTATATATGAAGATGTGGAAATTGATCTATGTGCATATATGTATAGGTTTAATATTAAGGTAACAGATGGAGATTAGGCCTCCACTCAAGTCCTCCCTCAATGCAAGAATACTTTGTTCTATTTAACTGGCATTTCATGATGCTCACCTTCCCAACACAATCTCTGGAGACAAAGCAGGTACATAAGCAAATGTGGTGAAGAAAGCTGATGGTGCCTGGCTATCAAAAGATATAGTGTCTAGGGTCTTAAAGGCTTGAAGGTAGACAAGTGGCCATCTAGCTCAGAAACAACAAAGCCCACATGGAAGAAGCACACCAGCCTGTGTGATCACAAGGCATCGAAGGGATCAGATATCAGGCATCAAAGACCTAGAACAAAAAAATCATATCATTGTGAATGAGGGAGAGTGTGGAGTGTAGACCCAAAGCCCATCTGTAGGCAATTGGACATCCCCTTGCATAAGGGTCGAGCAGAGGAGATGAGCCAGTCAGGGTGCGGTGTAGTAACGATGAATCATACAAGTTTCCTCTAGTTCCTAAATGCTTCCTCCCCGCCTCTCCCCCACTATCATGATCCCAATTCGACCTTACAAATCCGGCTAGACCAGAGGATGTACACTGGTGCAGATAGGAACTGGAAACACAGGGAATCCAGGGTGGATGATCCCTTCAGGACAAGTGATGAGAGTGGTGATACTGGGAGGGTGGGGTGGAAAGGGGGAACCGATTATAAGGATCTACATGTGGCCTCCTCCCTGGGGAACGGATAACAGAAAAGTGGGTGAAGGGAGATGGACAGTGTGAGCTATAACAAAATAATAATTTATAAATTACCAAGAGTTCATGAGGGAGCGGGGAGCGGGGAGGGAGGGGGGAAATGAGGAGCTGATGCCAAGGGCTTAAGTGGAGAGCAAATGTCTTGAGAATAATGAGCGTAATGAATGTACAGATGTGCTTCACACGATTGATGAATATATCGATTGTGATGAGTTGTATGAGCCCCTAATACAATGATTTTTTTTAAAAAGAGAATATGGGAGGCCACCTCTACCCCACGTCCACCCCAAGGGGGACAAGTAGCAGAAACCACGGGGGAAAGGAGACAGAGGTCAGTGTAAGATATGAGATAATAATAATTTATCATTTACAAATGGGTCACAAGGGTGGAGGGAAGGAGGGTAAAAGAAGGGCTGGTCTGAAGGGCTCCTCCTATCGAAAGTAAACGTTTAGAAAACGATGATGCAACATATGTACAAATATGCTGGATACAATTGACGTCTAGATTGTTATAAGAGCTGTAAGAGCCCCCAGTAAAATGATCTTTTTTTAAAAAGAAAGAAAATATTTTTCTTAATTCAGGTCTGTAGTTTCACTTATTATAAAAATATCCTATTTTAGTAACTTCAAAAATGCTGAATAAAGTCACCACAACCCATTCCCTGTTGTTGGCTATTCTTCAAAGACTTCCCATCATTCTTGGAATATTATCCAAAGTTAACATGGTCTCCAACCTTTCCATGCTCCTGATCCTATCTGCTTTTCCTGTCTTATCCTTCACCATTGTCTGGTCACTCTGCCTCAACTGAACTGAATTTCATTTTGGGCCTTCACTTGGCTAAGATCCAGGCCCTCAGAGCTCTGCATTCATGTGGAGCTCTGAGGACAAAGTGGGTGATGCTTTCCGCTGCTAAGTTCAAGGTCAGCAGTTTGAAGCCACCAGCTGCTCTGTGGAAGAGAAGATGAGATCGTCTACTCCTGTAAAGAGTTCGTCAAAAAAGCAACCAAGCTCACTGCCATCAAGTTGATTCCGACACATAGCCACCCTGGAGGACAGGGTGGGTTTCTGAGAACTGTAACTTTTCACTGGAATAGAGAGCCTGGTCTTTCTCCAAGAAGCGGCTGTTGGTTTCAAACAGCTGGCCTTGTGGTCAGCACCCAGAGCATAACCCCTGCAACCACCAGGGTTCCTCCCCAAATGGGCAGTTCTACCCTGTCCTAGAGGTTTGCTCCGAGTCAATGGCAGTCAATTTGGTTTGGGTTTGGTGCCTAAAAGAAAAAGCGTCCTGGTGGTGTAGTGGATGACAAGTGGGCTGCTAACCTAAAGATCAGCAGTTCAAAACCTCCAGCCACTCTGAGGGAGAAAGATGAGGCTGTCTGCTCCTATAAAGATTTACAGCCTAACTCAACGATTCTATTGGATGCTATGTGGATTGTGTCCCAATCAAACAGTGTCAAAACAAAGCAAAACAAAAAGAAAGAAACATCAATAAATAACGTGGGAGGCTGAGCCCAGAGACCCCAAAGGCTGAAGCACGGAGACCATGGGACAGAGCAAAGGGGGCCCACAGTGCAGAGCAGAGGGGCAGTGCCTCTGGGACAGTGAGACAGCGAGATGAAGTGGCAGGTAGACTTCCTGACCCACAGAGGCAGAAGCCAAGCTACTTCTGAGGATGAGGACCCGAGGAAGACTTGACTGCAGACAGACGAGGAATTGCTGTGGGCCAGAGTCTGTATCCTAACCTCTGACCATCTCGGATAAACCCATTAGTGGGGAAGAAAGGGTTACAACCCCTGAAACCCAAAGGGTCCGTCAGAATGGACCCAGTGGTAGGGAGTTGAATTTCTGGGTTTGGGTTTTTCGTACCCGTTTCCTTTCTGGAATGCCCCCCTTGTCACACCTGTCACAACATGGCTCCCTTCACAGAGTGTGTCCGCCACGCAGGATGTGGTTGGAGGAGAGAGAATGAGGGAAGGAGCTTTACGGGAAGTGACATCCGGATTGAGTCCTGTTGAATTTCTTGCTCGACGGACTGACCAGCCCGCTGGTGAATGGGTCATTTGGAAAATATGCGCACGTAGATATTCTTGGTGTCACAGAGGAAGTTGACACTTCTGTTTCCTGGCAAGGGCCCACAGCCGTTTTCACAGCTCGTGCAGCTTGGAAGCACTCAGTCGGAAGTCCACCGTGAGATGGGACAGGGGCTCTTGGGCTTCCATCAAACACAACGGCTCATGTTTGGAAACATGAGGGAAAAGCAACTTGGCAAAGTTGCTTCTTTACTTAAAGAAGAAAGATGGCATCAGACCCGAACAAATGGCCCCATAAGAGAAGAGCCACGGGACGTCACTGCGGTATTTGTGATTGAAAGGTAGAGGCAGCTTCTGGGGAGCCTCTAGCACTCTCCTGAAGACAGGCTATCCGTTTTCTCATTGTGATTTGTCACCATCTGCCTGGTGACAGTAGGCAAGCTACCGATAAACTCACGTTTAAGCCGAGTTTTTCAGCACATTTTTAAATGCAGTTTTTGTGGCAAAATTAAGAGCCTCGGCGGATATTCGGGTCAGCTTCTGCTCGAGTGTATACAGTATCCATCTCTTTGGTTCTCAGTTTTCTTCTTCTCGGTTCTAGATATTCTCGAAAAGCCATTTCGTCTGTACCTTGGAAGAAAGTCTCTTTTAGACCATGTAAGCCATCCCTCCCTAGTGTGTGAGGAAAAGGCTGGAGGCAGAACTGCAGTCGTTTCAATAAAAAAAAGATGAAATTTAAATGAACTATTTCAGATGCACGCACAAATTAAGAGAGCAGCAGAATAATATAGCTGCACACTACCTTATAACTGAAAACGAGGCTGTATGAAATCAAGAAATGTGGAAAATCATTTCCAAATACTGTTAATAGTTGGTGGTTGAGATTACCCAATTCTCCCTGTATGTGCGTGTTTTGAAGAACTGGAATTATATATTTGGAGCTGTTATTATTCAAAGTGAGCTGACATTGTGTGTAGAATGGGGAGTTATCGTCGACTGTGAATAAACTAAAAGAAATGCAGCTTTCATGCTTATTTATGGAAAACTGCTATTTAACTCACCTTGAAGTAAAATCTTGGGGGGTGGGGGACAGGGATAAAAAAAATTATTTTCTGCTGTTGTGATCAGGTATATAGTTGAACTTGAAAGTGTAAAAGGATTGTGTTGCAAAAGTACTGGGGGAGGGGGGAGGGAGGATATACTTGCTGAGCCGTTGCTTGTTCTCAGAAAGACCTGCAGGGATCGGTCCAGGGAAGTTCACCACGGACCCTTCTCATTCTTTTTCTGGAAGTGTGAGAGGCTCAGAAAGTACACTTAATACTGGCTGAACCCCATTCTCAAACGCCTCCCGTGCCCACGATCAATTCCAAAGTATTCTCTGAGCTTGTCGCCGGCAGTACCGAGTGCGCGCAGAGCCAGCGTTTGTGCACTCGAAGGACCTGAGGAGTCACTTCAGTCATTCGCCGATGAGGACACAAAGGTCCGGAGCGGAGGAAGGGAGAGGCTGCGCAGAGGCTGGAAAGGGGGCTGTGACTTTAGGGCCTTGGAAAGGACTTCCGACCTTTCTGCCTTGTGTCACAAATACCTCAGTGACCGTCTTGAAGATTGTGATCAGAGACAAGACTTGGTGCAACAACGCCTTTGCCAAAGAGAACCCGTTGGCTGCAGTTGGGAGCCCTGGTGGCAGGATGGGTTATGGGTCGGCTGCTAACTGCAAGGTCAGCAGTTTGAAACTACCAGCCGCTCCATGGGAGAAAGATGGGGCCTTTCTCCTCCCCTAAGGAGTTTCTTGCTTGGAAACTCACAGGGCCTGTTTGAATGCTGTCCTATAGCATCCTTATGAGTCCAGTGCGACTCAGTGGCAGTAAGTTTAGTTTGGGGAGTGGCTATAGTGTCCATAAGAGAGAGGCTCCCCCCTTCCGCCCCCCACCCCACCCTGTGGACACGGCAGGCAGAAGGGAAGAGAGGGGGGAGGCCTAAGCAGAAGAGGTCTGGCCTAGACCAGGAGACTGAGCAAGGTTGCCCAAGGGGAAGCTGGGGTGGGACACAAATGCTTCCTTCATTACACTTTAAACTGCAGATGGGCATCTGGGTGTAGCCTGGACTGGGGCAAGCAAGGTAAAGACGTTCTTCTGCGGGCAACCAAAGCCTCCCCCCCTCCCCCCATGGCTCTGTCCTGATTCTCCACCGCAGCTCATCAACTTACTGCTGAGTCCATTCTAGGTGCCAGGGACACCCCCACTTCAGCCCTGTCAGCGTGTCGATGTCGTTTTTCTAATTTCTTCTTTTGGTCTCCCCTCCAAGTTCTAGGTGAGAAGTCTGAGAATCAAAGCGGTACCGTGATTTGACACCTGGTTAATGGTGACTGGGGTCCAGAAGGCATATTCTTTGACTCTCAGTCCTATGGTGGTTGCTAGCTGCCAACCAGCCAGCCTCAGACACAAGGACACCCAGCGAGCATGCACTGCAGAGCGAGATGCTGGGCTGGGCTGGGCTGGGCTGGGCCAGGCTGATGGTCAGCTGCAGGGCCATCTGTGGTCATCCATACGTGTTTCTTTGTTTTTTAAAGATCATTTTACTTAGGGCTTGTCCAACTCTTATCAGCATCCATCCATCCATCCATCCACCCACCCATCCATCCATCCATCCATCCACCCACCCATCCATCCATTGTGTCAAGCACATGCGTATATTTTTTGCCATCATTATTCTCAAAACATTTTCTTTCTACTCGAGCCCTTGGTATCAGCTCCTTATTATTTTCCCCTCCCTCCCTCTCCCACTCTTCCCCCCCATGGACCCTTGATAATTTATAGATTTAATTTTTCATGTCTTACACTGTCCGATGTCTCCCTTTGCCCACTTTTCTGTTGTCCGTTCCCCAGGGAGGGGGTTATATGTAGATCATTGTCATCAGTTCCCCCTTTCTCCCCCACCTTCCCTTTACCATCCTGGTATCTCTACTCTCATTAGACACCAGGTCACATAGAGCCCCGTCTCTGCTGGGTGAAACCACAGTCAGGAAAGCCAGAGCTTTCGGGTTCTCCAGGCCATCTGACCCCATGCTTTCTCTCAGAGGTAGCTTGAGCTGAGGAGGAGGGAAGGCTTCCTCTGCCCTTCATTAGAGGCCAATCCCAAAGAAACTCACGTCGGATCTCTAGAGTCAACCCCGCTCAACTAAAAGACAAGGAGGAGGAGCAAACCCCTTCCTGATCACAGTGGGACAAGGAGACCGGTGTGCCCAGAGCGAGGAAGCAGGAATAGGCTTCTCGGTTTCCTTGTAAGCCATTCTGCATGGTGTTTTGGAATCAGGCACGAGTTTCTGCTTGGTCCTCGTGGCACATTGCTTTTGCCGTCAACACTGGAACAATTTGTGCAAATTAGCCAGAATATACTAAAGTTGTAACAAGCTCGGCTAATCGCCTGAAAACCATTCCGTGTCCTAATGCATAGTCATTACTCATAATGTGTTCAAAATGCACTCCCTGGAACTCCAGCCCGAAATACCCAGAGATCAATTTTCAATAGACTGACAAATAGACGACATTAAATATTATTCATAGAAACAGTGTTTATTTAATCTTTAATGTTACCTAATGCATTTCGGTCCAAGTCATCAGTTCATGGTCAGGCTTTATTGCACGGAAAATGGATGTGTTATTAATAAGTCAATACAAATACAAATATGGTTTCAATTGGACATCATTAGGTTGCATTAAATGGCAAATGAAATCCATAGGAAGGATTTGTTTTATTTTGTTTGTAAGGAGGAACAAGGAGCCCAGAGCGGCAGTTCTTCATTCAGTAATGAGGAGGAATGATTGGTTTCTGCCGCGCCGTGGATTACAGTGCTGGCCCTGCTGTAGGCTCGTTAGCATGGGAATTGAGGCAGTGCCTCTCCCTGGTGCAGCTGTAGGCTGCTTGGGGCCAAGCCAGAGCTGCTGCTTGCTTGGGAGAGTCAGCTGGGGGAACCCAGGGTATAGCCGGTGGAACGGTTGTCAAGCTCTGTGGCTCTTTTCCTTTTTAATATTGGTCACCCTGGCGCCTCTCAGCTTCCTCCTGAAGTCTGCAGGCGGGGTGTAGGCACTGACCCCACCGCGTGCTCTCCAGGCTTCGCTGGAGGTGTGCGACTAGAAGACTTGGGTTCGATCAGTAGCCAGTGCACCCGTCTTTCAGTGGGGGCCTGCATACTGCCACGAAGCTGACCCAGGTTTTCGCGGAACTTCCAGACTAAGATAGGCTAGAAAGAACGGCCTGAAAAGCTGCTAATGAGAGTCAGCCAGTGAAAGCCCTAGGTGGTCTGTAGATGGCTCAGGACGAGGCTGTCTCTTGTCCCTTTGCGGATGGGGGTCAGGGGCCAACAGTAACAACATTAGGAGTGAGGATCAACGCTGGCTTCTTGTGATAGGTTTGTTGGGCCAACCTGGCTAATAGGAACAGGTGGGAATAAGCAGGTTGCAGTTTGCTTGGAGGGCCAAGAGATAAATGGCTCTGCAAGGCCCACCCCCTTCTCTCTTGCTCTCTGGTGATGGGGGCCTGATGGAATGGGCGGCTGTTCTAGCTAGTTCTCTGCAGCAACTTGTGTGCTACACCACCTGTGGGCCAGGCCAACTCATGGTTCTTGTCCCTAGAGCTTGAGGCTCCTTCGAGACCTGCTTGGCACACTGCTGGTGCATGCATCTCTTGAGCTTGAGGCTGGTGGATCCTGTCTCCTTGCATTGCTAGAGTTCGAGATCGCAGACAAGCCTGCTTCCCTACGCTCCCGAGCTACAGACTGTTGCTGACCCGCCCTGTTTGCTGCCTGCGGGCAGACTCTGCTTGCCTTGCCCAGGGGAGGACTCAGCTGTCTGCTTCCTTGACCTTGGACCCGCAGCCCATGTGAGTTGAAGGACTCCGGGTATATTAACTGTTCCACAGAAGTGCGTTGAACTGAGCCCTTTGTACTGCTGTGTGAACTAATTAGGCGTTACAGTCTTTCTTGCTTTGCATATAATCACAAATGCCCTGGCTTTGTTTCGCTAGAGAACCCTGCTTAAGACACTTCTCCCCATCGGTTTCTGTTCAAATGACTTTGTGGGAGAACTCAGTGGGAGAGGTGCAACCTTCTAAACCAGCGGATCTCAACGTGTGGGTCGCAACTCTTTGGGGGTCGAACGACCCTTTCACAGGGGTTGCCCGATTCCTAACAGTAGCAACATGACAGTGATGAAGTAGCAACAAAAATAATTTTATGGTAGGGGGGTCACCACCACATGAGGAACTGTATGAAAGGGTCACGGCCTTAGGAAGGTTGAGAACCACTGCTCTGAACCCACTGTCCTCAAGTTGATTCCAGCTTAAATCAACCTTAATCATAACTCATAACACACTGCCTTTGGATCACTTACAACTTGTATCAACTCTAGTAATAGTCCAAACAGACAGATAAAGAAAATCCCACTGTCACTGATCCGGTTCCAACTCATATGCACCTTTCTTAAGGTTTCTGAAGCTGTACATCTTCACAGAAGCAGATAAGCCTCAGCTAGTGGGTTTGAACCGCCAACTTTGCAGTAAGCAATCTGATGCTTACCTGACAGCATCACCAGGGCTCTTTAACCTTAATAATAAGCTCCATAAACAATGGCGTCTCCCTTCCAGCCCCAGAAATCTATGCTTAAATCGATGACCCTGTGATAATTACATTTGACGTCAACTGGGGGTCTGCAGGATTCTCCCGTGATCTAACATAGCCTGGTCAGCTCCATGATGGGACCTTTCGGTGAAGTTGTAAAGTGGTTATGGGAAGAATTGACCTCCTTCGTCTGGTCACAGCCTTGATATACCCGAGGGGAGTTTCATTCCGGTGTGCCTACTCTTAGGATGAATTGACATTGTAAAGAAGCTAGGTGACAGCTGCTGCTGGAGGTGGATCTGGCACCTGGTTTGTCAGCCTCCTGTGATAGCCTCCTGATGCCATGAGTGGACTGCTGATCTTGAATTCATTTGGCTGCTCTTGGATTCATGCAGGTTGCTAGCCACCAGCCTGCGGCCTTCCTTCTTCATCTTTCTGCAAGCTACAGGAGAAAGCAGAAGCCTCCAGTTGACATCAGAGCCACGGACTGGAACTGGAATAGACTTACCCATTTCTTGATAGACATCTTTTTAAAAAAAATCATTTAATTGGGGGCTTGTACAGCTCTTATAACAATCCATATATACATCTATTGTATCATGCACATTTGTACATATGTTACGATCATTTTCAAAATATTTTCTTCTTACTTGAGTCCTTGATATCAGCTCATTTCCCCCCTCCCCTTGATAATTTATAATCCCTCCCCATGTCTTACACCAACCACTGTCTCCCTTCACCTACTTTACTGTTGTCCATCCTCTTAACAAAGGGGTTATAGGTAGATCATTGTGACTGGTTCCCCTTTCTCCCCTTACCTTCCCTTTGCCCTCACTACTCTCATTATTGGTCCTGAGGGGTTTATCTGTTCTGGATTCCCTGTGTTGCAAGCTCTTATCTGTAGCAGGGTACATCCTCTGGTCTAGCCAGATTTGTAAGATAGAATTGAGGTCATGATGGTGGGGGGGTAGGGGTGTGTGGTGGGGGGCAGGAGGAAGCATTAAAGAACTAGAGGAAAGTTGTATGTTTTGGTGGTGCGATACTGCACCCTGACTGGCTCATCTCTTCCTTGTGACTCTCCTGTAAGGGGATGTTCAATTGTCTATAGATGGGCTTTGGGTCTCTGCTCCACACTCCTCTTCATTCACATCGATATGATTGTTTGTTCTGGGTCAATAAACATCTTTTTCGGTAGACAAACAAGCATCACAGGTTTTGCGTCCATAGAGAACTCAGCCAAACACACCCCCTAATTTCAAGGTTTACCCGACTCTGGTGACAGATCCATTCAGGAGCGGGCAGATAGCAACAGATGCTCGCTGCTTGTTTAGGATGAGGGGCCTTTGAAACATTTGTGAGAAAATTCTGTCATTTTTTTCCATTCCATTTTTTAATGAACTTTGTTGAATCTCTCCCATATTTCTAATAAATGCATTAATCTTTTTAAAAAAACTCATCATTTCATTTCTGCTGAGAAGATATCTCAACTAATGTAGACAGCTGAACTGCCAACAAGTGCCCTCTGCTGAGAATTCTTGAATTGCCTTTTTTAGTTCTGGGAGGGACTGGGCAGGGATCAGGGCTTCTTCCTAGGGCCCCAATGGCCCCCGCAGAGTCCGCCAGCTGCCTGTGGAAGCATGCATGTCGCTGGGCAGCCAGGCTCCGAGGAAGCTGAGGCAAAGGATTTGGCAAGGTGCACAGCAACTGCTGAGGAAGGTGCTCCCTATGTCACCAGCGCACCTGAGAGGCAGAGGGACTGTAGCGTCCTGGGTCCATTCCTAATATCCAAAAGGACCTAACACAAACTCATGGCCATTGGTCAATTCTGACCCACCGCGACCCCATCGGGCAGACTGGAAGTACCCTGTGGGTTTCTGAGACGATAACACTTTACAGGCAAAGAAAGCCTTACCTTTCTTCCACTGAGCTGCTGGTGTTTACTGACTGCTCACCTGGTGGTTTTACGAGGCAAGGTGTAACCAATAAGATCCCGGGGCTCCTTAATATACGTGGGGCAAATGCTGGTTAACCTGGTGAAGAGACTGGGGTGTGACATGGTGTGTCCACCCCCTCTACATAGCTACTTCAGAACAGTGTACATCGACTCAGCAAATAAGGGACAACAAGGGACACTTGAATAGCATGTACTATGCCCCACAGCTGGGGTCTCAATGCGTTAACTTTGTGCTTCCAACAGTTTTACAAAGCAGCACTGTTATGATGAGGGAGCGAAGGCGCAGGGAGGTTACCTGGGCTCCGGAAGGCAGCACAGCCAGCAGTGGTGGAACCGGGCTTAGCACACAGGCCTTACCCCGGCTCCCAAACCCTTCCACCGGGCACGGTCCTGTCTCCCAGGCTGGAAACACTCACACCTGCTTGGGAGGCGTGAGGGGGCCCGCGCCCAGGAAGACCTGGATGCGTCCTGCTGGTGCTTGGCCACTGGGGCCTGGTCAAGTCACTGGCCCTTTCTGAGACAAGCGGGTGCCTTTGGGTTACTCCCTGGAGCTGAGTGAGGAGGACGGGGGTCTGGGGACAATGCCCTTTAAGTACCCACCTGGTGTTGCTCACAACACTGCAGGGACACAGTGGCTTCGTGTGTCGTGGCTCTTGTGATGATTTCAGGTCAACAGTAATAACGGCAGAAGCCCCCCGACCCCACCCCAGGCGCCTCCTTTCAGGTGGTAGCTTGGGAAGTGAACCTGGAGGCCATCACACCAGACCCGTGCCCCCTGCAAGGTCTCCCTTCAGCAACCGCATACTTTCTCCAGTGTCTCTCATGGACCCACGCTGCTGATGGGCTGTGCCCATGGTGGGGCTGCATCCCCACCCGCTAACACACCGGGATCCCGGACCGTAGCTCTGCCTCTTATTGGGTGCCCTCACACTGCACTGCACGCCAGGCCTGTCTTGTGCCCTTCTCGCTCCTGCCCCCACCCAGCTTCTTCAGGTATGAAGTGCAGTTATTTGCATTTACCTGGCTGCGCTACTGTGAGGATTAAGTGAGGGGACAGCTGACACATCGAAGAGACACGCATGTGCTTGCATCCCCGGGGGAAAAGTCTCTGCGGCTTTGTGCAGGAATCTGTGGCTTCCACTCTGGGCTCTGGTCCTCCCTCTCCTCCCCGGAGACCACACAGCAGAAGCCTGACCCTCTTCCACATAACAGGCTCAGGCAGGTGAAGATGCTTTTCCCGCCTCCCAGAATTTTCTCTTCTCCCGGGGTCAAATGGTCCAGGCCCTCCAACTGTTCTTCCCCGCCACCCCCACCCCCATCCCACCCCCAGTCACGTCACATAGTTTGATCACTTCCCATCCTTGTTGTTGATTTTCCAGATGTAGCAACTGCCCTTCTTGATCAGGTGGTGGCCAAACCAGGGCCCTTGTCGACCGTCCCAGGTCCCAGGCAGCAGGGGAAGAAGGTTCCACAGCCTCATTTGCCGGGCAGCCCCAGCAAGAGCCACGCACATGCACATCCCAGCAGCAAAATGACAACCGTTGCTCCCGGGTGACCTCTGGGGAACAGGGGAGTAATTTAGGGCTTGCAACGTGGGATGCAAATGAGCGTCTGCCTCCTCCCTGGCTTCAGGAAAATGGCTTTCATTTTCTGAGGCGATTACAGTAAATTATACCTGGAAGAGAGGCCCTAGAAGGATGTCTCAGAGTGCTGCGAATTAATCCAGGAGCACTCGACAGGCGTACAACGTATCCGTGCAAGTAGCTGGGCGCGCGCTATGGAGACAAGAGAAGAGGGTATTTAATAGATTAATTTGAAACAGAAAATAGCTTAAGCCCACCCCTTTCTCCCCCCTCCCCTTTTATTATGACAGCTTCTGAACGCCCGTGTCTTAAGTATAGGAATAATATGGATAATCATTAGCAATCTCTCTACCTGGGGCTTGTAGAATTGAATATATTATCTTAATATAACTCTCATAGTTACTTAATAGCAACGACAGAGTTTCTTTTGAGTCTTAGAATATATCGTGAATTAAGTGGGGTGAAGCCAAATTAAGAAAATGAACTTTGGGATTGCTTCTTTCCTACAAAGAGGGCCTGGTACGAGCCTGACTTCCCAGAGTGTGATAAAAGGAGGGAGAGATTTGAGGGCCCCAAACAAGAGGATTTGTGTGTGTGTGTGCGCGCGTGTGTGTGTGTGTGTGTGTGTGTGTGTCATTCTTCACCTAGAGAGTCCAGAAGGGAGCTGGGAAATTGATACGAGGGCAGGAATATGGGCCAAAGGAGGGAAAGTTCAATGAATGAGGATCATTTAGTCTAAAGAAGACTGGCCCAAGGGGTTGTTGAATCACAGGGAAGGAGGACATGAATGGGCTTCTATTCAGAAGAGACCCCTCCGTGTTTGTGGGCTGAGAACAGATTAGGCAGGAATGAGATTGTAGCATCCAAATGTAGGTAAGTCATCAAGAAGACTCTGGGAGCTTGGTTGTTCATCCACAAAGAGGGGAAATCGCTTTGCTAGAATTTTCCAAACCATGGCAAGATACCTGTGTTTTCAGATCTGTGTCAATCAGAGTCCTGTGGGAGAACAAATGAGATGACCCTTGGCAGACCTCGCCATGGCATTTCTCGGCCATTCCATGATTAGGAATGCTTCTTAGCAATAAGATCAGGTGGGTGCCTAAAGAGTTTCCTACAAAAGGTACCAATTCACTTTCTTAGGAGCCAGGAGTAGACCTGGGGAGAAGGCGCTTGGACAGGACACTTGGTTGTGGGGTCTCCCATAGAAGCAGTTCAGGTCCCAGAGCCAGCCCTGTGTCTTGCATACGTCAAACCATTGAATCGTATGCACCTGAATTGAATGTCAATAAGACCGTTATCCCCCACCCCCACCCCCAAAATAAAAAAGGCGTCACAAAAACCTTTTGTTGTTTGTAGTTTGGGAACTAGTCAGGGTGGAAAGGAAAGCATAATGCCTGATATAAATGTTATCACCTTTCCATTCATTTACTGCTGTCATGTATCTGCAATGCACAGAGCACTCTACTTGGCACTGTGAGTTGATCCCAAGTAAAATTGACACCCACTGCCAAGAACTAATGGCTCACTGCACTGGCATGCAGGGAGGTTAAGTACTAGGTATAAGAGGGTGAAAGAAACGGTTGAAGAAGTTGTGGAGAGAGCATGCCGTCAGCTGGGATAGTTGGGAAATATTTCTCGGGGAGACGCAAACAAACTTGGGCCTTCTAGAAATGGTAGGATTTTCAAAGACAGAAAGATAAGACCCTGGGCATTCTACATGTGAAAAAGAGAGTGTGTGATTTATAGTCTGAGTGTGACTGTACACATTATGTGTATTTGTGTTGTGGTAGTACATGAGTGTGAGTATTGTATATTGCGGGGAGTATGTGCGGTACAGAGAAATGGGACTGTGTGCGTTACATGCGGTTTCGATGGAGCTGGTACAAAAGGATGTGTGTGGGCAGAGGGGAAGAGGTGGAGTGGTGGTGAATGTCTAAGTTTGGAGCAGCTGCAGAGGGTAGCGGTTCATCACATGGGACCAAATTAGCTGTCGCAAAATCGATGTTCTGCCACATACTGGTGTGTCAACTTGGCTGAGTTTCTTAACTTCTCTGTGGTTTAATGTTCTCATTTGTAAAATATGGATGATTGTAGTATCTTTCTTACAGGATCCCTGTGTAATCTAAATGAGTTACTACTTGTCAACATGTGAAAACATTGCCTGATACAGTTGACTGGTGTAAATGTTTGTTACAACTGCCTAAGAGGGTAGAAAGACTTAGGTAAGCCATCGGGTTGGGAGGATTTGGGGGCAAGCTGATCCAGGAGAGAATTTTCTAAGGCACCCTGCGTGGAGTTGGTAAAGGAGACGGAATGATCAGAGGTAAACATGATGAAGGCACTGCTCTCTCCCAGGGGTGAGTGACGGTGGAGCTGAGAAAAGGAGGTCAGAGTCATCCAGAGCAGGATGAAGGGCAGGGTGTGGGTCAAAGCATGTGGCTCCAGGTCGAGTTAGACGAGTGGCAGCTCCTGTGGTGGCCATTGTGTGTGGTGGGAACGGACAGGAGTCACATTCTGCGGACATTGAGCTAGGCCAGAGAGAGGTGTATCCAGGGAAAGGGAAGTGGGGAAGGAAGCTTTGAGGGCAGAAGTGAAGAAGGAGGTTCTGGACCAATGTTCTTGGAAGCCAGACTGGCCAGTTTTGATTGGCTTGTTAGAGAAAAGAGGCACAGCAGCTGCTGGCCACGGTGGGCTTGTTGTCTACTTTGTGTTTCAGGGGCTTCCTCCGCATTCCCCCTGCCTTGCCTCTCACACCTAGCTCTTGCCACACCTTTGGTCATTTGGTAGGCTGATTCTGAGGTGTGGGCTGTCTATGAAAGTCGATAGGCACCCATGGGAACTAAGAGACTTTCTAACTCAGTACCATATTAGAATGTTAGAATGTCATTGGACATGGGTTGAGATTGTCTACTTCCACTGGACTATGAATCACTTGCGGATATGCCCCCCCCCCATTTCTTGTACCACTTTAACTCCACTATCTATCACTATGCATATAATGTCGCGTGAACTCAACACATATTTCTTGAATGTGAAGAGAAACTTAGGCCCAAAGGAGAGAAAGGGCGAGTGCTGGGTCCATCCAGTCAGTGATGGGTATGTTGGTACTGTGCATAGTTTCAGTTTGTACTTGAAGAGCAACAAATAACAAGCAGGCTCCCTAAGAAATTGTCAATGGAGCACATTTGGCCTTTCGGGATCACCTACCTCTTTAGCGATTGCTGTTTAATTTTTTTTCTCCTCTTCTGGTGTTCCTGGGCCGTTAGGCATAGTAGGTTAAGTGTTGGGAGGCTACCTGTTAGGTCAGCAGGTTGAGCCACCAGCCCCATCCGAAGGAGAAGGGTGAGATTCTCTACTCCATAAACAGTTACACTCTTGGGAATCCACAGGGGCAGTTTGACTCTGCCCTATAGGGTCACTGAGTCAGAATCAACTCGATGGCAGTGCATTTATTTTAAAAATTTCCTCCATCATTTACATCTCTTTTGGCTGGTTGTCAACTCATTTCTTCTAGAGAGCAAGTCATCAACTAACTGAGTTCTACAAAGAAGTGGGATAAGAGAGTGGCTTAAAAACCTACCCAGTAGCATCCAGCCCTTTGCTATCTAAGAGGCCAACTCCAGAGTGAGGGTCAGAGGCAAGGAGAAAAAAAACAAACAACCTTTAAAAATCAAAATAAAATAAAGGCAAGGAGAGAAAAGAGAAGCAGCAGAATGCTAGTGCCCCCGAGGCAGCTGCACACCTTGAGACAGAAGGCTTACAAGGAGCAGAATGTGCACTTGTGCGGGTCAAAGGTTCTAACAGTGATGAAGGCTAATGGCCCGAGGGAGAACACAGCCATGTACATGAGCTGGAGGCTCTGTGTTCTGAAAGGCCTGAGAGGACGGCCTGTCCCATCAGTCCTCCTCAAGCAGGCAAGGTGGTGGTGGGGGAGCATGGCTTAGAACAGTGGTTCTCAAGCTGTGGGTCTCCACCCCTTTGGAGGCTGAAGGACCCCTTCACAGGGGTCACCGATTCATAGCAGTAGCAAAATTACAGTTATGAAGTAGCAACAGAACTAATTTTATGGTTGGGGTCACCACAACATGAACTGTATTAATGGGTGGCGGCACTAGGAAGGTTGAGAACTACTGGCTTAGAAAGAACCGAGCAAGCCATCCATCACTGTAAAATGAGGGGTCTACTCTTCACTTTGGGGCCATCTTGTTAGCCGAGAGACCATGTGCTCTTCCTGATTCTGTTCCTGCATCGTAGCCTTTTACTTCCAAGTGGATTCTGACCCCAAGCTGTAGTCTGCTACATCCCTAATAAACCCGGTTAATCATAAAAAACGAGAGTATGACCACCGCTTCGGCCTGCCTGTTTCAAGAATGTTGTTCAGTAACTTTAATTTTAGATGAGCAGTCCTTGCCTGCCGTGGGAGTTGGTGCTGTAATGGGGTGTGCCTCAGTTCCTCCATGTGAACTTTGAGGTGCGTCCTGAGTAGAGAGGGGTTTGCAGGTTGGAAGAGTCTCCTCCCTCCATAGAAGTGCCACCCCAGGTGTCATTCCGACCTGTAAAGCCACGCTGATTCCTGCAGGAGAGCCACCCGGAGAAGTCCCACTCTTTGGGTCCAGCCTGACCGAGGACTGACTCTCAGTGGTACCACTTGCTAAAACTTGGGCAAATCGATGATTTATCTAGCCTTAAAGATCGTGTCTCCCTATGTGTTCAGGAGGGCGGTGGGGATGAAAGGAAGGCACACAGGTGACTAGTCTGAATCCAAGACCAGGTGTTTGCAGGTGTGCTCACATTCTCTGGTTCCTTCCTCCTTCTCCTTCCCTTTCCTGGTTTTCCCTCTCAGTGTTGTTGGTTCGCTGGCTTCCCCAGCCCCTTCTCTGAAAACCGACCCTTCCTATGTGACAGATACAATGAACTTAAAAAAAATTAATTGCAGTTTCAATAAAGGTTTGTTGACACGGCAGTTTAGGTTCCCAAGCAACCATTCCAACTCATGTAGGCATGATAAACTCTTCTAAGAACTTCTGAGAAATATTCGTAGCTGGCACGACCAGGCTAGAAAGCAGTTCAGCTCGAACAACAGGACAGATTATGAAGGGCACCCATCTATAGAGTGACATTGATTAGATAAGTTCACATCCATGTGGCCCAGGAAGATGCAAGGCGTCATCACTGGTTCCCGACAGATCTCAACCCTAAACTTGAGTCTTTGGAGGCCCAGCCTCATTCTCCCTCTCTCTCTCTCTCTGTCTCTCTCTCTCTCTGTCTCTCTGTCTCTCTCTCTCTCTGTCTCTCTGTCTCTCTCTCTCTCTCTCTCTCTCTCTCTCTCTCTCTCTCACACACACACACACACACACACACACACACACACACATACACACATACATCTCATGCTGCTTTGTGTTTTTCAAGAAAAATGACATCTGGCCAGGAATCACATTGCACAATGTGGTCCTTCTTTCTTTCTCTCTGGCGGGATATGACCCGTGGCTCCTGCCTCTGAAGTGTTTGCTCTGCCATATTGCCCCCTGGACTCACTCCGAAGAAAAGGAAAAATGATGAGGGATGGGCTAGAAGCTCTGAGGAGCGCCGCCTGGCCCACGGTGGGAAGCAGAGAGAGGCTGGATTTCAAAGAAGCCCCGGGCTCCTTGTTCTTAGATTCCCAGAGCCTGGAGCCTGCACGACTGCTCTAAACACAGCCGCTGTGTGCAGTAGGAACCAGTCTCAGGGCCACACAAAGGCGACTGCTGTACTTTGGAAGAACAGTAGGCTGGATGAGCCACGGGGACTTGATGTAATATTGCTAGGCCAGTGCTTCCTGGACAGCAAGCTAAGGTGGGAGTCTTGAGGGCTTTCTAGCACCTGGAACCATCTTCCAGCCTTACGCCTGGGCCTTCAGCAGGCCCCTCAGGCCGTAACTACTGCAGATAGCGCCTACTTCGTGGCGAATCCAGCTGTCTTTTCAATCATTTCACATGCTTCCTTGATCCTAGGGGCACCCAACGTGGCTCATGACAGCTTGTGCTTTTGAGCATGTCTGATGAGCTCTTACCCAGCCGCACACTAACTTTTTAGATCCCCACAGCAATCCTATGGAGACAGCCGTCTCCTTCACTGCTTACCATTAGGAAACTGAGGCTCAAGAAGTTAAGTGATTTGCCTACAGATTTTTTTTCTTTAAAAAAAATCATTTTCTTAGAGGCTCATACAACTCCTATCACAATCCATACATACATCAATTGTGTAAAGCCCATTTGTACATTTGTTGCCCTCATCCTTCTCAAAACATTTGCTTTCCACCCAAGCCCCTGGCATCAGGTCCTTTTTTTCCCCTCCCTCCTCACTCCCCTCTCCCTCGTGAACCCTTGATAATTTATAAATTATTATTTTGTCATATCTTGCTCTGTCCCACGTCTCCCTTCCCCCATTTTTCTGTTGTATGTCCCCCAGGGAGGAGGTCACATGTAGATCCTTGAAATAGGTTCCCACTTTCCAACCCACCCTCCCTCTGCCCTCCCAGTATCACCACTCATACCACTGGTCCTGAGGGGATCATCCGCCCTGGCTTCCCTGTGTTTCCAGTTCCCATCTGTACCAGTGAACATCCTCTGGTCTAGTCAGACTTGCAAGGTAGGATTTGGATCATGACAGTGGGAGAGCGGGGAGGAAGCATTTAGGAACAAGAAGAAAGTTGTATTTTTCATCGTTGCTACATCACACCCTGACTGTCTCATCTCCTCTCCAAGACCCTTCTGTAAGGGGATGTCCAGTAGCCTACAAATGGGCTTTCGGTCTCCACTCTGCACTCCCCCGCTCATTCACTATGGTAAGATTTTTTGTTCTGATGATGCCTGATACCTGATCCCTCCAACACCTCATGATCGCACAGGCTGGTGTGCTTCTTCCATGTGGGCTTTGTTGCTTCTGAGCTACACGGCTGCTTGTTTAACTTCAAGCCTTTAAGACCCCAGACGCTATCTCTTTTGATAGCCAGGCACTATCAGCTTTCTTTGCCACATTTGCTTATGTACCCGTTTGTCCTCAGCGATCGTATCATGGAGGTGTGCACCCAATGATATGATTTTTTGTTCTTTGATGCCTGATAACTGATCCCTTTGGAATCACGTGATCACACAGGCTGGTGTTTTCTTCCATGTGGGCATTGTTGCTTCTGAGCTAGATGGCTGCTTATCTATCCTCAAGCCTTCAAGACCCCAGACGCCATACCTTTTGATAGCCGGGCACCATCAGCTTTCTTCATTACATTTGCTTGTTCACCTGCTTTGTCTTCAGCAGTTGTGTTGGGAGGGTGAGTATCATAGAATGTCAATTGAATAGAAGAAAGTATTCTTGCATTGAGGGAGTACTTGAGTAGAGGCCCAATGTCCTTCTGCCACCTTAATACTAAACCTATAAATATAGGCACATAGATCGATTTCCTCATCCTCATGTATTGCATATGTACATGTCTTTGTCTAGACCTCTATAAATGCCCTTTGCCTCCCAGCTCTTTCCTCTATTTCCCTTGACATTCCTCCTGTCCCACTATCATGCTCAGTCCCCACCTGGGTTTCAGCTATACCTCTTCATTACATTACCCTTGATCATGCCCTACCAGGCCTGCCACACCCACCTCACCACCAATTTGGATCACTTGTTGTTCCCTTGTCCCTGGGTTTGTTAACATCACTTCCTTATCCCCTACACGTCCCCCCCCCCCTATCCATTTTCCCCCTGGAACTGTCAGTCCCGTTGCTTTTCCTCCAGATTGTTCATCCAGCCTATCTTATTTAGACAGACTTGCACAGATAATAACATGCACAAAAACAAGACAGAGTAAAACAAAGCAACAGTATACAACAAAACAGCAACAACAAACCACTGACAAAGAACAAAACAAAACACAACAAGAAAGAAAAGCTTGTAGTTAGTTTAAGGATCGTTTGTTGGCCTTTAGGAGTGTTTTCCAGTCCAGTCTGTTGGGGCACCACGCCCTGGCCCCAAAGTCCACCTTCAGCATTCCCTGGGGACCTTGCCGCTCCATTCCCTTGCTGTTCCGCTGCACTCCCCCAGTGCTTTGCCTCGGTGTGGGGGATCAAGTTGGGTGCAATTCCCACACTATGTCTCTGGTGCTGTCCCCCGCAGGCCATGGGTCAGTGAGGGGCGTCATGTCTCATAGTGGGGTGGCCACGTGGTCCTCTCTGTGGACTGGCTGCTCTAATTGGGGTCATCGTCCTCAGGGCCTGGTGGGCCAGGATGTGCTCCACTCTCTCCTCCTCCCCCTTCATCTGCTCCCGTGTGCTCAGATCAGATATGACCCTCTCCTGAAGCTGCAGATACAATGCCGTCCTTTGAAATAAATTCTTCTGGGGGGGGAAGGGCAGGCATCCGCTTAGTATTTGGTACTGGGGCCAGCCTCCCAGACCTCTCCACTGGTTCCCTACTCTACTCTGGAATGTTGCATTCACACCTTGAGGCACTGGGTTGAAGTCTGGTCCCTCTTTCCCTGTGGAGATATACACAATACCCTCCCCTTGGGTGGGTTAGCGCCACATTCCCCCACTACCCACTTCTTCCTTATTTCCATCCTTTTTTTCCCTTTCCCCACCTCCTCCCCAGTTGTCTACCATGTGCATCCCTGCATACTACACAGTCCTTACCCCAAGAATGTTTGTATAGAGTAGCTTTTTCCCTATGCCCCCTTTGCATTTTTTAATGCTTACCTCAGCAGGATCATAGTGTACTTGTCCTTTTGTGCCTGACTTACCTCGCTTAGCATGATTTCTTCCAGTTCTTCCCATGCCGCTATGTGCTTCATACGTTCATCACTGCTTTTTAGTGATGCGCAGTACTCCATTGTATGTATATACCACAGCTTTTTTAATCCAATCGTCAGTTGATAGAAATTTGGTTGCTTCCAACTCCTTGCAATTGTGAACTGTGCCGCAATGAACATCGGAGCACAGATGTCTGGCCTTGGTTTGTTTCTTGCCTCTTCTGGGTATATGCCCAGTAGGGGGATTGCTGGGTCATATGGTAACTCGATTTCCATCTGTTTTAGATATCAATAGATCAATTTCCATAGTGGTCGTACATACTTACAAGTCTACCAGCAGCAGATGAGAGTTCCTGTCTCCCCACAGCCCCTCCAACACTTGTTGCTTTCTGATTTTTTAATTGGGCTACCTTTCAGGGTGTTAGGTGGCACCTCATTGTTTTTTTAATTCACATTTCTCTTATGACTAAAGATCAGGAACATTTTCTGATATGTTTGTTGGCCATTCGAATTTCTGCCCCTGTGAAACTTCTGTTCAAGTCCTTTGCCCACCTCTCAAGTGGGCAATTAGTTTTTTTCCTTTTGGAAGCTAGCAGAGTAGTGTAGATTTTTAGTAATAAGGCCTTTGTCTGATGTGTCATTGCTAAAGATGTTTTCTCAGTCCGGGACTCTCTTATTACTCTCTTGGTGAATTCCTTTGATGTACACAGGTGTTTTATCTTCAGTATATCCCATTTGTCAATTTGTGCCTCCTCTGTGTTTGTGTCCTTCCCTATTTCTGATATCCTATGTATTCCCTGTGCTAAAGTTCTCAAGTTGGTCCCAATTCCCTCATTGATGGCCCTAATAGTTTGGGGTTTAACTTTAAGGTCTGTGATCCACCTTGAGTTTATTCTTGTGCATGGAGTGAGGGTCTTGCTTCATTTTTCTGCAGGCAAATATCCATTTTTTCCAGCACCACTTGTTAAAGAGGGCATCTACTTCCCATTTAATATTTTTGGGGCCCTTATCAAAGATCAGTTGTCTGTATGCTGATGATTTTATTTCTGGGTTTTCAGTTCTTTTCCATTGGTCTGAGTACCTGTCATTGTACCAATACCATGCAGTTTTGACAACTGTGGCTGTATAGTATGTGCCAAAGTCAGGTAAAGCAAGCCCTTCCACGGTGTCCTTCTTCTTGAAGAGTTCTCTGCTAATTCTGGGCTTCTTCCCTCACTGTATGAAGTTGGTAATCAGTTTTTCCATTTCGTTGAAGAAAGATGAGGGTAATTGTATCGGGATTGCATTAAACTTATAGAGTACCTTTGGCAGAACTGACATCTTAACTATATTGAGTGTTCCAATCCACGAGCATATTCTTCCATTTGTTAAGGTCACTCTTGGTTTCTTCTAATAGTGTTCTATAGTTTTCCCTGTGTAGATCTTTTGTTTTTTCAGTCAGGTGTATCCCTAGATATTTCAATTTGTATTTGGCTATTGTAAAGGGTACCACCTTTTTTAATCTCCTCTTCTGTGGTTTTATCCGATGTGTATAACAGTCTGACGGACTTCTGTTTGTTGATCTTGTATCCTGCCACTCTGCCAAACTCCTCTATTGCTTCCAGTACTCCCCTTGTGGAACTTTTGAGATTTTCCATATATAAAATCATATCATCTGCAAATAATGATAGTTTCACCTCTTCCTTCCCCAGACGAATACCTGTGATGTCTCTTCTTTGCCTTATGCAGTTAGCTAAAACCTCCAGCACAGTATTAAATAAGAGTGGGGACAAGGGGCATCCTTGTCTGGTCCCCTTTTTCAGTGGGATTGTGTTAGTCTTTTCTCAATTGACTACCACGTTTTGCCTATGGATTTAAGCCTAAAATCCCTTGATCTCTATGGAGGAGGCAGTCCTGGCTTCTCTCCTGACACACATCATCAGAGCCCCTGAAGGACACAAACTGAGGTTGACTGTGAAGGACAAATGGGGCTCTGGTCCACAAAGTGTCAACACAAGCCTCTCTCTCTCCCGCCAGGCATCTGCCAACATACCACCTGTCATCTCATGGTTGCTGGAAGCCCGCTTGTGCTCTTCAGGCCGCTCACTCAAGGTGGCAGGCGAGTGCACCTCTCTACATCATCATGCTAAGCAACTGGAAGTGTTTGAATGGGATGTCATCTTGCCAAGTTCCCCCTACCCCTACCCCACCCCCACCTGCTTTTAATGTTAAAAATCACCCTATAAACAAACATTTTCAAGCAAGTACTTCATTTGTTCTTGTATCCCCAGGGTGTGACCCCAATTAGAACGTTCAGTCCAAGTTCGCTTAAAAATTAAGTGAGCGTCTCCTGTGTGGCAGGCGTCCTGCAAGGGTGGAGAGGAAAAGAGCTGAATAAAGTACAGGACCTTCCCAAGCTCAGGAGCCCGGCATTTAGATGAGAGAAGAAGACACATTTGCACATGGAAAGACTGTTTGGAGGGCAAGACGCCCAAAGGTGGGGATACATTGATGTCTGGAAATTCGGAAGATGGGAAGATCTCTGGGGTCAATAGATGTCTTGGGAAGGTGAATGTGAGGGACAGGAAGTACGGGGTCAGTACAATGCGTGTGTGCCAGGGTCCAAGCCCAAGGAAGGCTTTCATGATACTTAGAATTCTCTACTAAAGGAGTCGGGGGCTTGGGTACTTTGGATCTCCCCATCACTGCCAGCATTTCAAGAGACTAGATGTCAGGAAGGGACGTGGGGGTGGGGGGTGGTATTCATGGATCATCGTCTTACCTAGTTGAAGACTGAGTCCGAGGACCTTTCCAGAAGAAGTCATTGTTTAAAACCCAAACTCCAAACCAAAAGGTCTCACCAAAATAAACCAAGGGGTTATTCTAGAAAGAGAGAATTCTCTTATGCTCATCTCGATGCTCCCTTGTGTCACCATTCTAAAATGCCCTGTTCCAGATGGGACTTGCACAAAGGAAGGGGACCCTAATCTCAAAGGATGGTGTATTTTACAGACACATAGGCTCTGGTGACCGGGAGCGGGATGTGTGCTCCACATTCCGGATGTTGGAGCCCTCTGCAGAGCCAAAGGGGCCTGCGGTTTCAAAAGTAGTGACTGTGTTTGAGTGCTAATTAACAGGTTGGATGTTTGAATTTATTAAAGGCATCTCAGAAGAAAGGCCTGCCAATCTACTTGCAAACCAACCAACCAGCCAGCCAACCAGCCAACCAAACAACCAACCAACCAACCAACCAGCCAACCAGCCAGCCAGTCACCCAACCAACCACCCAACTACCCAACCACCCAACCAGCCAATCAGCCAACCAGCCAACCAACCAACCACCCAACTACCCAACCACCCAACCAGCCAATCAGCCAACCAGCCAACCAACCAACCACCCAACCCACCAACCCAACCACCCAACCAACTAACCACCTAACCACCCACCCAACCAGCCAACCAACCAGCTAACTAACCAATTAACCAGCTAACTAGCCAACCAACCAGTCATTTAAAACGTACTAGAGCACAGCTCGGCTCAGACTGATGATTTTGAAATAACTTGATCACAACTGGCATGGTGGTGCTTCACTGGATATGTTCAATTCCACAGAGTTGCCATCCTGTAGGGTATGGGCAAAAATGACAACAGAATGTGGGCACTGAGCCAGGTGAGCGTGGGCTCCTGGCTGCTCATAGGTCCCTGGAGGCCTCTGTACATCATGTTGGGGGCAGGTGGCAAGGAATGGCATGTCTTTCAAGGCCACTGTGCTGGGCAGTGAAGACCACTCTCCTCATGGTTCCCTTAACCATCCTCTCCTGTACCTCGCCCAGAGTAAATGGCACTAACCCGTGTGCCTGCTTCCTTCCACTGCGATAACAAGCAAAACTCACTGCCCCGGAGTCGATTTGGACTCACATAGCCATCCGTTTTCAGGTAAGGGAGCAGTTTCTGAAAGGCGAGGGCCATCTGCGCCAGGTTACTGATCATAAAATTATCTTGAAAATTCTGTATTCGGTAGTCTCTATGCCTCTTCTAAAATCTCCAAATCTTTGTAAGTAAATAGCCTGCTTTTGAGAAAAGGGGCGTGCCGCTGAAAAGAAGCACTGTTGGAGGTGGGGTGAAGCTAGACAGAGTTGAGTGAAAATACAGCCGCTGAGATGTGCAGGGGCATAGGAGACGAGGAAATCATCTTGCTTGTGGGGAAATTGCAAAAGAGGTCACATGTGAATGTGCCAGCGGAACCCCTGGGGGACTCCTCGTACAGATTTGTACAGGATCTGGAAGAATGAACTCAACACCTATCCGTCTGTCCTTCCCGTCTTCCCTTCCTCCCTCCATTCATTCATCTACCATCCATTCAAATGTCCAACTATCCTTCCACTCTTCCTTCCATTCGCTGATACCTAGGGATTAAGTTTCCAGTCCCTCACCAGGCACGTTGACATGCATTTCTCTCATAATTATAGTAACTCCATGGGACAGGAATTCTTCCATTTGCCTTGCCAACATGTCTTGCCTCTCTCTTTCTCCATTCCAAGCCACTACCACTGGAGTGAGCTAAGATAGATTAGAACACTATTTTTTTTTTCAATGACCAACTTTACATGTTAAAAGCATCCCTGGTGGGATAGTGGATTCCACTTGGCTGCTATTGGCCAAGTCAGCAGTTTGAAATTACTCCTCAGGGGCCATTAGGAGTTGAACTCAACCCTCAGGCATGAATTTTGAACTTCATATGTTATTGAAATGGGCAACACACTGTTTCTTAATCACCACTGCGTTTCTTTTCAATTTCTTAACCTTTGCCTGCATTATACCCCGTTTAAGATGTCATCTCCGCACAACACAAATGTATTAATTTGGACTGAACTGCAAACGTGCTGTAAACCCTTCTTCCGTTAGGAGGGACACAGGATAGCAGTTTCGCAGATTATCTAGTACTTTCTAGAACCGAGAGGTTCAATAACTATAGAGGCTCAAACTTGGCCCATGGGGCAGGGAGCTAGCTGTAGCCAGTTGGTACTGTTGGTGTGGCAGGGACCCCGTTCCCAGGTTTAGTCTTGTGTTCAGGCACCTGCACCTCCTACCTGCTAGCCCACAGTCTCCAGCTGTAACCCCAGCCACCAGACTAGAGAGTTTGAGCTTGCGTCATTCCACTGTGTAAATGGTCTGTATTACTATGAAGAAATAAATGTACCTGGTACAGATAAGAGCTGGAAGCACGGGGAATCCCGGACAAGTAAACCCCTCAGGACCAATAATAAGAGTAGTGACACCAGGAGGGTGAGGGGAAGGTAGGGGGAGAAAGGGAGAACCGATCACTATGATCTACATAGAACACCTTCCCAGGGGGATGAACAACAGAAAAGTGTGTGAAGGGAGACGTCGCTCAGTGTAAGACATGAAAAATAATAATTTATAAATTATCAAGGGTTCGTGGGGGAGGGGCGGTGGGGGGGGCGAGGAGGGAAAATATGAGGAAATGATACCAAAGGCTCAAGTAGAAAGAAAATGTTTTAAAAATGATGATGGCAACAAATGTACAAATGTGCTTGACACAATGGATGTATGGATTGTGATAAGAGCTGTGTGAGCCCCCAATAAAATTATTTTTTTTAAAGAAAGAAATAGATGTACTAGGTATCTTTCCCCTGCCCATTGCTTAAGTCCTTCCCCCACGTTGTTGCTAATCTAACCCCCATCCTGAGCCTTACGAATGAACCCCTGACTCTCGTTGCGTCCCACAGTCAGCCTCATCTCTCAGATGCTGGGGTTCACCTTGATTTTCTGTCTTCATTAACCAGCGGGGAACACGCCTCATTGTTCTTAGGGGGGCGGGAATCCAGGCACTGGTAGCAGTCTCCCCAGTGGGGTTTCATTTATGTTTTCCCACACCTCATTCTGTAAATCAGAGTCGAGGTTTTGCAGGTGTGACTCCACAGCACACTTGTCTTCAACAGGTGGAAGCTCAGGGCAAATGCAATTAGCAAGGAGATAAAGACCCAAGGAGAGAGGAGAGAGGAGGTAAGGACCAGGCTTGGGTTTTGAGCAAGAGATGGCTAGAAAGTCAGATTAAATGAGGTTGAGGACAGGCTCCAAAAGGATAATTTTAGTCCCTGTCGGAATGCTCTCTCAAAATACCCTGGCATTAAAACAACCGTGTGAAGCAGTGACTACCTAGCATTGAAGAAGGAGCCCTGGTGGTGTCATGGTGATGTGTTGGGCTCCTAAGTGCAAGGTCAGCAGTTCGAAAACACCAGCCACTCTGCAGGAGAAAGATGAGGCATTCTACTCCTGTAAAGAGTTACTGTCTTAGAAACTCTAAGAGGCAGCTCTACCCTGCCCTGTAGGGTCGATGTCAGTGGGTCTGTGTTTGCTCTGAAGGAAAGCTCTGCTCCGCTCTCCGAACAAGCTGTATGTCTGCGACCCGGACACCAAGGCTTTCCTCTGGCTTCTCCTCCCACTCACTGTGTGATCCGAGTCTCTAATCACTGTATGACCGGAGTCTCTACTCACTGTACGATCGGAGTCTCCCCTCACTGTGTGATGGAGTCTCCCCTCACTGTGTGATCCAAGTCTCCACTCACTGTGTGATGGAGTCTCCCCTCACTGTGTGATCCGAGTCTCCCCTCACTGAGTGATCCGAGTCTCCCCTCACTGTGTGATCCGAGTCTCCCCTCACTGTGTGATGGAGTCTCCCCTCACGGTGTGATGGAGTGTCCCCTCACTGTGTGATTGGAGTCTCCCCTCACTGTGTGATCCGAGTCTCCCCTCACTGTGTGATGGAGTCTCCCCTCACTGTGTGATCCGAGTCTCCACTTCAACTCTCGGAATCTGTTTTGTCCTCTGTGAAATGGAGATGGTAACAGCTGAGAGAATTCAGTCAAATTACACAGACTGTCGATCGAGTGGCCATGGAGTTGTTAGTACTGACTCACGGTGCCCCTAGTGTGTCAGCCCAGAACTCCGCTTCACCAGGTTTCCAATGGCTGATTGGAAAATCCAGGGCCCGGCCTTTCTTCCAAGGCACAGTTAGGTGAACAGTAGAGTGCCTTGGCTGTGGGCATCCCCGGGGAGCCAGTGCTTACCGTACACAGTTGAGAACGTGTGGAGCCCACTGGGCTCTGACGAAGAAGGCTGGACCAGACACTGCACAGCAGAACGGCGCCCACCTCCTGGCACGACAACTGGCAGACTGACTACAAAGAAACTGCACTTTTACATGCGGACTGTGGCCCCCACCCCCACCCCCTTCAGACGTGTGCAAGCAGGGTCTGGGGGGTCTGGGGTAGTGGTGCCCCTGGTACCCCACGCAGAGGTGCTGATCTGTGGGACCGCTGGGAGCCCCCAAGCCCCGGCCTTCCTCAGTCAAAGAGAGACCAATCTTACCCCTTGTTAGGTAGTAACTTTGAATGTAAATAGCCCCTTTCCTGCCCTTCTCTCTAGACACCAGCATCATTTCCTTCCTTTCTGGGGCTCCCCCCACCCCATGGCTGCTAATTGGGGCACGTAGTAGGCTCTCAATAAATATTTGCCGACGGCACGACCGGATGGTAATCCAACACTAACCCCACTCTGCAGCTCCCCACCCGCAGGAAGAAAGACAAGATGTCCATTTGCGGCTCGGCCACGTTCAGGCAGGCTTGCACACTGCTGCCAAGCCCTGCCATCTGCCACCTCCGCGGTGCAGGTGCCGGGCAGCCTGGGCACCCACAAAGCCGGGCCGCGGGCACAAAGGCCCGATGTGCACTGATAATTGCCGAGCGCACAGCCGCCCGGCCGGCCATCGCGGGGCCGCAGAGATTTGCATACAGATGGCGGGTCGCGGCGCTGGGCCGCCCGCCGCCGCCCAAGCCGGGCTAGACCCGCCCGCAGCCCCTTCCCTTTAGAAGTGCGTGTGGCTTTGACTGCAACCGAGAGAGAGGCCTCATTCTGCCTGCCCTGAATAGTCAGTCATTCAAGGGGCTGCTTTGAAATGTGAAGAGAGAGAGAGACAGACAGACAGGGAGAAGAGAGGGAGACAGAGCTAGGAGAGAGAGAGACAGACAGACAGACAGACAGACACACAGACACTTGGGGTGGGGTGGGGGTTGTGCGGGAAGCACATTCTTTGTGAGATAGGGGGTCTTGGGAAGGGAGCCAGGGCCTTCAAGAATTCGAAGGAGCCCCCAGGAACGAGAGGACAGTCTCTGCGGAGATTCTGACCCTCCGGCGTGGCATCTGCTGCCTCTTGTCCCTGTCACAGGCGGCGTCAAGGGCCGCCCAGCATCTCAGGAGCACAGGAAGCAGGCAGGGACTGGACTGGACGGGATGGGGGAGGACGGTTAGGGCAAGAAAAGGCGTGCTATCATTTTGAAATGTTAAAGACCAACTGCAGCTGTTTGGGAACTTTACAAGTAAGGCGCCCATCCCCCACAAAACACCAAATCTCTGTAAGGACTGAAGACAAACTAAAGGTTACGCAGGGAGAACTGTCCTTCCGGGAAGATCTTGAACCACGGGAAAACGGTCCCTGGGTAATGCCAGTCATTTGCTCTTTGTGTTTCTCCATCTCACTGGCTTTGAAAGCAGCCCTTGGAGTGAGGGCCAGACACCCGGGAGGGCCAGAGAGTTGTCCTCCAGAAACAGGGCAGGTGTTGGTGCACAGGCGGTGGCTGGAGCCAGCCCCTTGCTCTGTGACAACCAGCCCAGGGCCTTCGCTCTGTGTTTACCAATGTCCCTCACCCTCCGCCAACCTCTTTTCAGCTCCCCCCCACACCCCACCCCACCAGCTTCAGTGAATGACCAATAAGGTTAAGAAAAAGAAAAGAGTTACTGAACTAGGGCTGCCTCCCTTGTCCAAACAGAATGAAAGGGACTTAGAATGGCAATTGAGGGCAGGGAGTCCTCGGGGTCCTAACTGGGATTTTAAACCCTGCTGCTTCTGGGCCAAGCACTCCAGGAGAAATGTGCAGTCAGCCTCCTCCATTTCCTCCACACCTCCTCCCCTTGCCTTACTTTCTTGTCCAAGAGGAGCCCTGGGGCGTGGTGGTTACACCTGGAACTGCGATCTGCATGGACCCTAGTTTGAAACTATTGGAGGCTCCTCCAGAGAGAGGCCAGGCTTTTTCCGCCCATGCAGAGTTACCGTCCTGGAAACGCCCCAGGGCAGTTCTACCATGTCCATTGGGATGTCGTGCTCGGTGGCAGTGCGTTTGGTTTTGCTGTTTGCTCCCCCAGTTGGTCAGGCAGGCCCCCTACTACCTGGTGTTCTTGTTCTCCTGTTAGTAGAGCCCTGCCCCCTCTCCATCTGCATCTCGCTTCTCCGCCAACACTGTCTGGCATGCCTGTAGTCCGTCTCCTTTCCTCCCCTCCTGGTCAAGACTCCATCCCACTTTCCCCACTGGGGCCACAAAGCTGTTTCCACAGCAGCTTTGTTTGGTTATCACTATGGATTCGCTCTCTTTCTTAAACGTGTCCAACCACACGACTTTGTCACCGAAAGGCACGTGACCCGGAAAGGTTCCGTGCCTTCGACTTCCATAGCTGTCTCTCTCTCATTGCCCCCTGTACCTTACACCCAGTGAAGGAAGGGATTCTAGAGGCTGGAGGCTAAGCTATTTTTTGCCCCTGCCTCTTTGCTCACACACGTAGCTCCACTTCTAGCCCCGGCCTTCTCTTACGATCAAGAGGCAGCTCCTCCCCTCCCCTTACCCACCCTCCTTTGCCCCTTCAGTGGAACCAAGGCATATGCTCGTGGGGCATGAAGCCCTGTGTCAGGTGCTGAAGACAAAGGGGTCCAATGAGGACCACTTTTGTGTCCTTCATTATGTCCCCCACGGAGGATAAGGCCGGTTCTTGGGCGACGCAAATGGTTTACACGCAACGACTAATCTAAAGGTTGGTGATCCAAACCACCTGGCTGGCCATCTGCCTCTAAAAGACCCCAGCAAGAAGGGAGGTCACTGTCGCACGTGTGGCGGTCATGGGTTGGAAACCGCTCCAGGACAGCTGCGATTAGTAGAAGCTACGTAGGGCCGTTCCCAGGGGCCCCTGCCTTGGTTTCTTATAGTCTCCATTCCCAAGGCAAGGCAACATCGCTCCTCATCTGTTTTCTTATCAGAGGCGGATATGAACTCAACACTAATGAGCTGCCTAACGGAAGGAGCTTCCTCAGGCTCTTTATCCTGCTTGTCGTGCCTGAAACGATGCCAAGAACTTTGGGAAGTCACTCACTGAGGACAGGAATTACGGATGATTTACCCCAGACCTGAGCATCGTTTTTGTGATTCCTCCGCCCCCCCCACCCACCCTTTTCCATTTCACCATTTAGAAAGTCAGGGGAAAACTCACTTTATTAGTACTTTCTGAACTTTTTTGTTGTGATTGGAGTGAAAGTTTACAGAGCCAATTGGTTATCCTTCAGTAATTCATGCACATTTTGATTCTTGAGGGTGATTGCAGTCCTGGTGGTAACAGCACTGTGCATACTTCCTCCCTGTGTCCATGTGGTCTTCTTGCCGACTGCTCGGAGCTACCCTTGCGATCTGGCATGACTGAGTGTGGTAAGGAGTATAGACCTCCTTGGTGTTATAGGCCAGTCGATCGTTTGGCTGAAAGCTGAGCCGCAGGGTTAGTTCAATTCCCTGTGCGAAGAGTGACAAGAGGCCAGAGCCTTGGGGGTTTGTTCTCCCAGTCTCTGTCAGACCAGAAGCCTGGTCTTTTTATAATTTTGTGTTTTGTTCCATATCCCCCTCCCCCCTCTCCACTGTATTCAGAGCCTTGTTTAGGATTTCCTGCCGACTGATCAGCAGGTCATAGCTGGGCACCACTTCGTTCTTTAGGTTTCAGGGTTGTGGAAGCTGAGGTTTGCATGTGCTGTAATTCTGTGTCCTTTTTGTTTTCTTCTTTCTTCTTTGCTTGGGATGGGGAGAGAGAGCTGTACCTCACCTGGTTACTCACAGCCTTTGACGATCCGGGTCACTCCTCACAAAGTGAGGTATAAAAGCATGGTCTTTGTGGTCCGTAGCACCCCAGTTGATCTTGGCGCTGGACTGCTAGGCCCAGAAACACTTTTCTTCCAAAGGATTGGCGGTGGCTAAGAGGTCTTCTATAATTTCGCCCCTGCAGAGATAACTTTAGATGCTGTGTTTAATTCATTCAACAACTATGTAAATTGAGTGCACGAACCTCTAGGGTATTTATGGGCTGATATTTATGAAATTAACTCTGAAATGTTAAGATTTTTATTTGTAACTATAGAATAGTATGACTGATATCACACACAAGTCAAGTTTTGCTAAAGATCATCCAACAGCAGTCGCAAGCTGTGCATTGGCAGCAAGCTGCCAGAGGTACAGGTTTGATCCTGAAGAGGACCTGGAACAAGGGGCCTCCTTGCTGATGTCAGATGGATCTTGGCTGAAAGCAGGGAAAACCAGAAAGGTGTTTACTTGTGTTTTACTTACTTGTGTTTGTTTACTATGCAAAGGCATTAGACTCTGCCTGGACCATAACATCCATTCTATGATGAAAAATGCAGTGTCAGGATAGGAGGAAGACGTATGAATAGCCAGTGATATGCAGATGACAGAATCTTGCTCTCTGAAAGTGAGTAGGACTTGCATCTTTCAGTCTGATTACAACTCAATGTAATGAAACCCAAATCCTCGCAACTGGGTCCATCAGTGACATCATGATAAGCAGAGAAAAGACGGAAGTTGTCAGGGGTTTTATCTTGCTCGGATCCACAGCCACTGCCCATGGAAACAGCGGTCCAGAGATTAAAAGACATATTTCATTGAGTAAATCTGCTATGCAAAGTCTTTTTCAAATGTTGAGAAGCAAGGATGCTACTTTCAGGACTAAGGTGCACCTGACCCTAGCCACGGTATTCTCAATCACCTCCTATGCATGTAAAAGTTGGACACCGATGAAGGAAGACTGAGGAAGAATCGATGCCTTTGAAGTATAGTGCTTGCCATGGATATTGAACGTACCGTGGACTCCCCAAAGAACAAACAGTTCTGTCTTGGAAGAGGTGCAGCCAAAAAGCTCCGTAGAAGCAAAGCTGGTGACACTCTGCTTTAGACACGTGGTCCGGAGTGACTAGTCCCTGGGAAAGGACATCATGCTTGGTAAAGTAGAGGGACAGCAAACAGGAGGAAGGCCCTGGACAAGATGGATGGAGACAGTGGCTACAACCATGGGCTCAAACATTAGAACAATGAAGAGGCTGATGCTGGAGCAGGCCATGTGTCTGGACCAGGCAGTGTTTCTTTCCATTGTGCTATGGGTTGCTGAGTGTCACAACTGATGACACGTAACAACAGCCACAACTTCGGTCACTTTCTCTGCTGGCCTCCATCCCTGCCTTTTATACTCACTGCAAGTCTTGCGTGGCCTTTGGCCAATCGGAATGCGATCTGGCCTAATCAAAGCCAGAAAGATGTACTAGAGCGAAATAAACATGTACACAGAGGAGAAGGCAGTCACAGGGAACAGCAGCTCCAGGTGAAGTTCTTTCTTTTGCTGCAGAATCTGGGTGGCCTTTGGTAAAAGGAAGGAGCCCAGGGCACATAATGGATTATCAGAAGGTGAGCAGTTTGAAACCACCAGGTGCCCCATGGAAGAAAGATGAGGTTTTCAACTCCTATACAACCCCAAAGGAGCAGTTCTGTCTGCACAGTACGGTTGCTGTCAGTGGCAATTGGCTGGATAGCAGTGGGGCTTTCTTTTGTTTATGGTCAAAAGAGCCCTGGTGTCACAGTGCCTTAAGCAGCAGGCTGCTACCTGCAGGTTGACAGTTCCAACCTATGAGCCAATCAGTAGGAGAAAGATGAGACTGAGACCATAAAGCTTGATAGTCTCAAAACGCCCGTGGAACCAACCATTCTCCTTGGCCCTACTTGCTATGAATTAGAATCTACTGTATGGCAATGGATTTGAAAAATGATGGTTTTCCTCTGGCTTTGTGCTTATGCTTTCATAACCTATTCCTGTTTTGTTGTTGACTGCTATTGAGACAGCCCTGGAATTCACAATGATCCCATGAACCGCGAGCAAAGGAATCTGACAGTGAGATGCATAAGGTTCTCATTGGCTACTTTTCTGAAGGAGATGATACAGCTTTTTGTCTGAGTCTGGAACCCGCTCAGCATCATTTAAGTTAGAACTTAAATTCTGAGTACAGTGGCTCTCGGCCCTCTGAAAGATTTAATAAATGCTCTCTATTCATGATCTTTGAGATTTGGGGACTCTCTAATCTCCTAAACAATCTCCACTGACAGACAGGTGTTGACTGTCCAGGAGCTGCATTTAGCTGGAAGTCAGACCCAGCCCTCTTACCTGCTCCTGAACCATCACTGCCGTCAACCTAGAGAGCTGAGTCTACAGTAGCTGGATGTGGAGAGGAGGATCAACGCGTCCTTAGTGTTAGGAAACAAGCTATAGGTCAGGGATCTTCAAAGAGCTGGTGGAACAACTTCCATGCTCTTCCCATTCCATTTTTCCATGAGCTTTTTGAAGCTCCCTTGTATTGTAGATGAGGCGCCCTGGGATGTAGTAGCTACATGTTGGGCTGTGACCCACGTGGTCAGCAGTTCTAAACCACCAGCAGGTCTTGGGGAGAAAGACTGGGCTTTCTACTCCTGTAAACAGTTACAGCCTCTGAAACCCGCAGGGGGTAGCTCTGAGTCAGCATGGACTCAACGGCAGTGAGTGAGTGCATTGTAGATGATTTCCAAGTGTTCCTGTTAATGTAATCTCATTTCTAAACTACCTTTGCATAATTTTTTTGAAAGACAATGTGGCAAATGCGGTAGTTATTTAATTGTCAATTTAAGGATTAAGCCTGTAGGGGTGGAGTCTAGCCTGTCAATCAGGTCATAGCCAATGAGGCGTCTGTGTGGGCATAGCCTTCCCCTAAGGATTCTGGAAATTCTGGCAGTTTCCTCCTTGGAGGTGGGTGACTCTCTGCTCACACCCTGGGAGACATAGCAGCTGACAAGACACATGGACCCAGCCTGATGCAGCCCTGGGTGCTGGAGAAGCCATGCAGAGACCCCTGACAGTGCGGAGAGGTTTCCAATGCCACTGGATCCAGCCTTTCTACCCACTGGCCTGTGATCTTCCACATTTGGTATCATTGCATGTGTTTTGTGAGTCTGAAGAGGACTTTATAGATTGGTATTGGACATATGGGCTAATATCAGACTTATGGACTTGATCTGGACCGGGATGGGATGTTTTCTCAATGTTCAATTGCTCTCGTATATAAATCTCTTTCTTTTTTTTTATTTTTTGTCCCCCACTACCACAAATTATGCAGTCGAGTTTCCCACATTTGGGGAAATCGCAGGGGTCAGCACACCCGGAGTGCAATGGGTGAGCCTCGCCCTGGGAAAACCACCTTCGTGATCATGGTATCTCCCCTGCCAGGTAAGTATATAAATCTCTTTCTTACACTATATGTGTGTCCATGGAGTTGTTTCTCTAGTCTACCCAGACTCACACACAAGGGCAAAGGGTTAACATCAGAGAAACGATGACAACTCTATTTCCAAGTATGTGATGGAGGCCAGGTCCTTAAGATTGTGTCCTTTTTCTTTACGCTAGGGTCAGAATTGGCTTGATGGAGTTTCAAGATAGGAACCCATACTTTCTAGGCTTTTAAAATGGTTGTGTAAAATACTGTATACCCAATGCAGTGTCCAACAAATAAAATACATCCTTCGATTGAATCAATTCTGACTGATACAGACCCTATTGGACAGAGTAGAACTGCCCCTGTGGATTTTCTGAGTGTCGATCTTTTGTTGTTGTTAGGTACTGCTGAGCTGGTTCGGACTCATGGCAACCCTGGGTACGAGAGAAGAAAACCTGCCCGGTCCTGTACCATCCTCACAATGGTCGTTAGGTCACTGTGTTAATCCATCTGCTGTCCTTCTACCTTACCGAGCATGATGTCCTGCTGTCTCTTGACAGCCTGTCCCAAGGATGTGTCAATCTGGACAAGGGTGGAAAGCCTCCTTGGAGTACTGTTGGTTTTGAACTGCTGACTCTGTGAGTAGCAGCCCAACTCATATGTAGCCCACCATGCCACAACGCCCCTCTGCATAAAAAAAATAGTTTTATTATTATTTATATTTGTGATTGTTAAGAATGCAATTTAAAAAGTGAACTAACCAATACACAGATGGGATCTTTTTCCTACAAGAAAGTATAAAAGAGAAACAAATAAGCACCGTACCTTAGCTGCCCTGTTTTTAACTATATTTCCATTTATAGCATTTTCTCTACAGAAATTCACAAGGCACAGCTTTGTCCTAAACTTATTTCGAGTATGAAATGCTGTATTTCTTTTTCAAGTTACTCCAGGAGGCAATAAGGAATTGAAATGAAAGGTATTATAAAACAGCATTCCGTTGGATTAAATCTAATTCTATTCAGCATATATTTCTAGAATACAACAGATATTTCAAGCGCATCCAGGCACTAGATTAGGAGATGTGGAGAAGGTAGAGATGAATAATATAAGTAATACATTGAAGAGAATTATAAGTAAACCAGTATAGGAAAGCAGACTCAAGTACCTAGTGCCTCTGACTGAGTATTAGTCGCCTTTGTGTCGGGCTGTTAACCAAAAGATCAGCAGTTTGAAACCACCAGCGGCCCCACAGAAGAAATATGAGGCTTTCTACTCCTGTAAAGATCTAGTCTGGGAAACCCACAGGGGCAATTCCATCCTGTCCCACTGAGTCGCTATGAGTCTGAATCAACTTGATGGCAGTGAGTTTGGTTTGGTCAGTTAGCAGATGAATTCACACGATAAGGTGCTTCCCTGCTGTGGAACCATCCCTTCTGTCCTCTGCTCCAGGAGACTCCTTTTACCAATGGGGGGTGGTGGGGTGGTGGGGGACACCGTGCCCCCTTGTACTACCTCACAGGGTGGGTGGAACAGAAATGAGAAGACAGCCAGGACTGGCTTCACGAAACAGGAAGTTGCTATTCCCATCCAAGAGACCGTTCTTGAAAAGGAGGCATGGCTAGAATCTCATCAGTGACTGAGTTCTCCTAAGGCGGTGACTCTTGCAAAGGGGATTGATTTGTAATGAACAGATGGGGAGCAATTGACATCCCAGTCTACAGGCACCTGACCCAAGATGTGGTCTGTGGACCTGAAGCATGGACATCACCCTAGGGCAGCAGAAAAGCAGAACAGGGGTTTCCAGCCCCGAACTACCCCCCTGAGAATTTGCCTTTGAACAAGGTGCTCCGCTGGGTCACATAGCGCTGGAGAAACACTTGTCTATAGATAGACCTTGCTCCTAGACCTAGATGGTGATGTGGGTGGCAATGTGCTCAGTAGGAAACTAGCCAAACCAAGAAAACCAAATCCACTGTGCTGCTTCTGATTGATAGCAGCTCTAGACAAGGCTTCTGTGGCTGTAGGTCTGTATGGCTGTAGGTCTGTATGGGAGCATGCATGCTCTTCTTTCTCCCGAGGAGCGACTGATCAGCTTGAACTGCTGACCTTTCAGTTCGCAGCTCACTGTCTACCCCAGAGCATGACCAAGACTCCTTGGACGTTAACTGGTGATGGATTAAAAAGCCCAAGAGAGAAAGGGGGATGATTTATGCATGCGCCTTTGGGACTTTGGAGAATGCCAGACCAATGGCAAATGAAAAAAAAAGATAATAATAAAATTAAAAAGAAGGGGAAGAAAAGAGTGAGGACATAGCTCCCCTTTAAGCAAGATGAGAAAATATTTACCAAATATGATCAAATCAACTCTGGATCTCTGGGCCTTCATGTGTGTTAGAATAGAACTGTGCTCCACGTGGTTGGTTTTCAAGCACTTGAGTTCCCCAGAAGTACATGACCAGGCACTTCTCAATGGACTTGACCTTCCTAACGTTTAGTTATGGCCAAGCTTGTTCAGCATTTACATCATCCAGAGACTCCCGGAGAACGTTAGGCTACCATACCAGGTGAGGCTCTAAAGTCGGTTGGCTGCATTCTGGGGTCCAGGTTCCTCGGGAGCATTCAATCCAGGGAGTCCCATCATTCCTGGGGACCAGACCTACAGATGCTCTCTGTGAAAATCCAGGCGGAACAGTGCTTTCAGCCAAGCTTAAATAGTTTCAAAGATCCTACTTAGCTCAGTCAACATGACAAAGGCTTCTAATGAGGAGATAGCACTTAAGGACTCTTTGTTATCAACTGGTTAATCATTAGGTCAACCTGCCCTTTATTGACGACTGGACTAAAGGCATCCTGACATTTTCACTGTTACAAGATAAATCAGAGGTGGAGCTAATGATCTGTCTATGCATTGTCATGCTTCCTTACTTTTCCTTGTGAGGTTCTTCTCCCTAGTAACTTCTCTCCTCCATTCTCTTCTCAATGCAACATTTAATGAGGTGCTTATCTTTAAGGCTTAGCTGAGTTGCTACCTTCTCCTTGTGACCTTGAAGTCTGGAGATGCTCACCAGAGTTGAGTCAGAGCACGCACGAATGAATGGGGAGGGTCTGGAGTGGAAATTATTTCCTAAGCTCCTAGGAACTCATATTTCCCGTGGCAAGTCTTAGTGCGAAGTGGGGAAAGGTGTTCAGCACCGGACACCTCCCAGGTGTCTTTTGTGGTTACTTCATGTAGCTGGTGGCGTAGTGGGCCGCTCACTGCAGGGTCAGCAGTTTGAAACTGCCAGCCTCTCCGCAGGACAAAGATGGGGCATTCTATTACTACAGAGAGTTACAGTGTCGGAGCCCCACAGGGGCAGTTCGACCCATTCTGTAGGGTCGCGCTGTGAGTCGGCATCCACTCGGCATCCACTCAATGGCAGTGAGCTTGGTTTGGTGGACGTTCATGTCCTTGTCACAAAGACCCTCCTTCTCAGGGAGCTGCTGCTACTGCCCCCCTTTACTCAACACAGAGACCAAGGGTTCGTGCTTCCCTGGGCTGACTCAGGTAGAGAGGCGAGGAGGGGGACTGTGTGGGAGGGCAAGGCTGTGGCCATCTTATCCAGGCTGGAGCCACCCTGAAGAAGCCTCGCCAGGCTTCTGATATGAGGAGGCGTCCAAAAAGTTCTTGGAAAAATAGAATGAAAAAAAAACAAAATAGACAGTGGGATTTACCCATGCACCTTTTGAAGCTCTCTCGTAGACCTGTGAGCCGACGTAGGGAGGAAGTGTATTTGGTCGTCTTAGAATATGGGTCCTATAGGCCACTGCCCATTGCCATCGATCCACGATTTCTTACAGAGAACCAGGATCCCGCATCTCCAAACATCTGGATGGGCTGCTTCATGGTTACATGCGGCTGGAAGGAAAACATTATCCGCCCCCCCACCCTCCCTCTTTGTTTCTTTCTTTGCTAGATTTTCTCTCTTACTCCCCTCCACCTTTTTTTTTTAAGTGGGTGTATTTAAGCATCATAACTGGTTCGGAGCCAGAGATAGGCGTCTTCTGGTTGGAACAGAAATAGCCCTGTTAGCTGTGGACTGCATCCAAGCTCCTGAACAGCCGCGGAAAGATCTCCATATAAATGGTTCCTTCAGGCCGCTCCTTTGAATGCTTTCTTGGTCTTGGGGGTCTGAAATGGAGCCAATTTGAGGGAGTTCCAGCATTTCCCACAGGGCCTCCTTCCCAAAAGCTTTTCAAAGCAATCCCAAGAGAGCCAAGCATCCTCTCTAACTAGGGATGGTTGCCATTGTGAAGAATTTGGAAACCTTGCCTTTTGGGCTCTTGACATGCTCATCTGTGACACTGTTAAAGTGCGCCCACCTGGCTGCTGCATCCCAAGCACTGGGAGCGCGTCCAGGACAGTAACTGGCTGAGAGTAGGCTTGAAATAAATATCTGTTCACTTTCACTATGTGATGTGTAGGGACTAGACCGATGTGATTAATTCCCAACTCAACTGACTACAAAAGGATTGGTTGGTGTCCAGGGTCAGCAGTTCAAAACCACCAGTTGCTCTGCAGGAGAAAGAGGAGGCTTTTCACTCCCGGAGAGATTTGCATTCTTGGAAACCTACCAGGATTGTGCTGATCTGTCCCAGTGGGCTTGCTGTGAGTGGGAACCAGTTTGATAGAAGGGAGTCGGTTATCAATACAGCCTTTAAACAGACGCAATGAACTAGTAATGGGAATGGACTTAAATATACAAAAAAAGTCCCAATATGCTTACTGATAGTCCAAGTTTTCATAGTAGTGGTGTGGGGGGGGGAGTATTCTGCCCTTGTTGAAATTATGAGATAGCAAAAGCACTGTTTAGCCAAGAACAATAGAAAAAGGTGTGGACATGGAAGATCTAGGGTTGAATTCAAGGTTTCTTCCTAGTAGGATGATGTCAGACGAGTTGCTCAATTTCCTGATCACTAACTAGCTATCTGGTTTTAGTTGAATGTTGTGGTTGAGAATACGCACAGTAAAACATTCATATATACCGTTTCAATGGCTCAGCATCTCCAGTTGGGTGACGATTGACCATATTCTTTACGCTGCGTCTCCTGTCTCAGCTTCCTTTACAGGGTCGTTTCTTCCTCTTGAACGAGAACTCTTCTCTGAGGTTCCTGCCTCATCTTTGGAGATTCCATTGTAACTGGGGTTCCATGCACATCGGGTTTGGGTTTTTTGTCCCCCCACCCCCCTCAAAGCCTTTTTATTGGAAGCTAATACAGATATCATCATTCCATAGTTGCATCAGACAGTATTGGATATTCTTCTCAAATTCCTTGATACCATCTCTTCCTTTACCCCCCTCCCCTCCCCTGCTGTGCCCCCAGGAACCCTTCTTCTACTTGCTGCCTCTGTAGGTCCAACAATCCTGGGTTTCATGTTCCAAAATCCAGAACATTTTCTATCAAACTGATCCCTTGGTATCAGTTCCTATTTTTTCCTTCCCTTCCTCCCCACCCTCCCACCCACGTGAACCCTTGATAAATTATAAATTATTATTATTTTCATATATTACCCCATTCACTGTCGCCCTTCACCCATGTTTCTGTTGTTTGTCCCCCTTTCTCCCTTGTCTCCCCCACCTTCCCTTTCCCCTTATGGTATTGCTACTCCCATTATCGTTTCTGAGGAGCTCATCTGTCCTGGATTACATGTGTCTAGAGCTCTTATCTGTACCAGTATATATGTTCCGGTCTAGTTGGATCTATAAGGTAGAATGGGGGTCATGATGGTGGTGGTGGTGGTGGGAAGCATTAAGTAACTAGAGGAATGTTGTGTGTTTTGTAGGTGCTATACCTCACCCCAGCTTACTTGTCCCTTCCTTGTGACCCTTCTGTAAGAGGATGTTTCATTTTCTATAGATGGGCTTTAGGTCTCCACTCTAGCACCCCTTGTTTGCATCAATATGATTATTTGTTTGGGGTCTTCTGATACCTGATCCTGTCAACATCTCATGATCACACAGGCTGGTGTGCTTCTTCCATATGGGCTTTGTTGCTTCCCTTCTAGATGGCCGCTAGTTTAACTTCAAGCCTTTAAGACCCCAGACACTATTTTATCTGGTAGCTGGGCACCATCAGCTTTCTTCACCATGCTTTGCTATAGCACCCATATCTTCTTACACATAGTACTTAAAAGAGCATAGCATTATTTTTATACATTTTAAATCATTTTATTGGGGACTTTACAGCTCTTCTAATATTCTATACATCAATTGTATCAAACATATCTGTACATATGTTGCCATCATTATTTTCCAACCATTTACTTTCTATTTGAGTGCTCTTCCTTAAATTGTGCATTAGGCGATGGTTTACAGGACAGAGCATAGTTCTATATTCAACATTTCATGCACATTCTAATGTAAATCATCCATTGTGATCTGACTGAAGTGCTACTGCTTATTCTGCTGCCTCCTATGACGCCGTTCATTCCTCCTTCTCTTCCATCATCCGTCGAGGCTTTTAAAACTTAAAACAAATTCCATCCTGAACTAATATTCCATTTGATTTTAAAATGCCTAGAACTAAGTAGAGGAACCCTGGTGGCATAGTGGTTACGTGTTGGCCTGCTAATCACAAAGTCAGCAGCTTGAAACCACCGGCCACTCCGAGGCAGAAAGATGATGCTTTCTACTCCCCTGAAGGGTTACAGTCTCAGAAACCCACAGGGGCAGTTCCACCCTGTCCTACAGGATCGCCGTGAGTTGGAATAGACTTGACGGCAGTGAGTTTTGTTTGTTCGTTTTTATGAAGTAACTAGGAGGAGGCAACTGAGGCCCAAAGAAGATTAGTAAGCAATCAAGTCTTGGCCTGAAGAATAATTCTCCTGAGCTCCAAACCCTATCTCCTGTTCTCTCTTCATGTAGTCCAGTGGGCAGACAGTACACAAGGGGGTGGGGTTGGGGGGGTGTGGTTAAAGAGTTTGGGAAAATATTCTATGATTGTTTAATTCAGTTTTTATGAACTTTTGAAGCCCGTTCAGATACACCCTCACTTTTTGTCATCTCCGTTCTGCTGAATGACTTTGGAAAAGACCCCCGTCTTTTTAGAATGAGCTCGCTTGGTTTGTAGTGCTAAGTCTACCCTTCCTTAGGTAGAATCAATATGTTTTTTTCCCCTGATCTGGTAAAAAAAGTTTTTTTTTTCTCTGAGCCTATTTTATAGACACTCCTATATGATGTTACAGTGTTCTCAAGGGCAAGGCGTATTTCTTCATGCCTTCTGAAGACCATGGCCCAGAACTGGCAGGGAATACATGTTCAGAAATGTTTGTGGAGTTGAAAACTCATCCGCACATTGATATCTTAAATGGTAGTTAAGAAAACTATGGAGAACCATGGAAAATTGGCTATGACATAGGATTGATGGAAACAGCAGACAATGAGCTGGCCTATACCTCCTGATTAAATGATAAACTACATAGGACTGGACAAGAGTCAGTGAGGTATTGTCATACAAAGACCATCAATAGTTATTGAGTTTATGTGTGTCTCGTGCTTTTCTATGAGAGAAAGACAAGGCTTTCCACTCCCGTAAGGAGTGACAGTGTTGAAAGTTCACAAGGGCAGTTCCACTCTGCCCCGCAGGCCGCTGTGAGTCAGAATTGAGTCAGTCACTGGCAGTGAGTTTGGTTTTGGTTTGGGGAGATTTTCGAGGTTCATCAAAGATCTTATTTCACTTAATACTCGCAGGACCCCCACATGACATGGAGTATTATTATGCTCGTTCTGCAGGTGAAGCAAGCATAGCGCACGGAGGTTCAGCAACCACCTCGGATCATATAGCTAGTGCGCGTCAGAGCTGGGTTACACACCTGAGCACCTCCTGCGGTGGATGCATTCATGATTAAATCAGTTGTCTTCACAAAATCCTGCCTAGGGAGTTATTTCTATCTCCATTTTACCCTTGAAAGCACTCAAGACTGGGAGAGAGTTTGGGAAGAGCCAGGATTTACCCTCTGTCAATCAGTGATGGTTGACGGAAGTTATCAGGAATAAGCGCCAGCAAGACGGGTAGGTTTTTCTGCCGAGTTTCAATCTCAGCGCTACTCTTTGGAAAAGAGTGAACGAGGCAAATCTTTGACTTTCCTGAGCTTCGGTGTCTTTGTAAAGCGAGGACACTTCCAGGGAATAAGTGTGGCGAGGAAATGACAGCAGAGAGATGGGATGGATTGATACAGCAGTTTTGCAGAGAAACGTGTTCCTGGTGGGGCTTAGCATCGTACAGAGCGCGAGGGGCCACGGGGGCGCAGATCGAAGCCTCTAGAGTCTGTACTTTAGCAGATCTGCCGCAGAGTCCAGAGATTCCATGCAATGCCACGGGCCTTCGAAAACTGTGGGAAGAAATGGAACGGAGAGATAATGGCGTTTTCCCACGCGATTCTCGAAGCCCCCTCATCCTTCATCTCCAAAATTGATTTGATGTTATGAAATCAGTAAACACTTCAAAATAAAATTCCAACCTGGAATAAAAATGAAAACCATCCTTGGAAATTGGCCTAGTCCCCATGGCATCTGGAGTTCATGTTTTACTCCCTGGCCAGAGCTCCGGCTCCCCCTCCAGCATTCTGTTTTTGTTATCATTACGATGATGATCATATTAATGAAATTATCAAAAGACATTATTACCATTAATTATCATTTCACAAAAGCGCTTTCTAACGGGCAAGGCCCCCCATTTACAAATAAAGGAGCGCCAACTAATGAGCAGAGAGCTGGCTGCTGTCAGCGGGTGCTTTGATGTGTTAATTGCAAATCATTGGAATCTTATTATTAAAGAACAACTTCTGCTAGGCGGTGAGCCTAATTGTAAATACCATATGTACTGGAAATTCATAGGACTCCTTTTATTTTGAAGACACTCGACCATTGGCTTCCTACAACTGTTCAGCAAGCACCTACTCTGTCAGCACCGGGGCTGGCTTTATGGACGGAAAAGAACTAGCCAATGTTGTGGTGGGCTCCTGCTTCCAGAGCTCTGGGAGTAGAACTGAGGAGACAGGGCCCACGGGCAGAAGTAAGAAGCCGATGCGAGCGCAATCTGGCTGCGACATCTGTCACCCCACTGATCCCCAGGGTGGATGAGGCAGCTGTCCCCTTCCTCCTTCACCACCCTGTGAGCATTCCTCCTTGAAGCTGCCCACTCTGGAAGAGGCTGGCCTTCCTGGGGAATGGAATAGCTGCACTCTCTTGCTAAACTCTCCAAACCAACTCTGAAGAAACGTCTAAAGAACAGTGTGGGGAAATGGATGAGGTGCCTGGTGCACATGCCTTGTAGCTTGCAGATGGATTGTGTGTTCCTGCCACTACATCGGACAGTCATAGGAGTGTGGTGGCATGGGGGCGAAGCCGGTTGCTTGGCCTCTCTGTGCCTCTGCTCCCCATCTATACAACGAGGGAGGATGAGTGCTTGTGTCATGGGTTGGCGATGAAAAATCACTGAGCTCATCGCGTGAAAAGTTTAGACCCGTACCTGGAAAGGAGTGAACATGAAGGAAAGACCTAGCCCTGCCCCTCTAGTCAGTTCCGACTCTCAGCGACCCCATGGGACAAAGCAGAACCACTTCCCTGGTTCCTTGTACCGGGACTCTTCCTGGGAGCAGGCAGCTAGCTTATCTTTCTCCTGTGAAGTGTCTGGAGGACTTGAACCACTGATCTTGTAGTTAGCAACTTGATGCTTAATCCATTGCACCACCAGGGCTTAGAGGGGTGCCTATTTCATACGCTTGCTTTCAAAGTTCGATGAAGTAGTGCATAAAGCTACCGAGTGTGTCAAGTCCATTCAGCTGTGTGGTGACCCTCTGTTCCTGCCCGATCTTGCTCCTTTCATACACTCCTGGTCAGGTTTGAGGCCACTGTGGTGGTGATCTCTGTGCCCATCTGCATTGATGAAGGTTCTCCTGGTAACTGGCCGTCTCCTTTGCCAAGCATGAGGTCCTTTCCAAGGATCTGACTGCTCCTGAGAACATGCCCAAAGTACATGAGATTGTCGCGCGCTCAGTCTCACCAGCAAGAAGGACGCACCACAACAGGATTCTTCCACAGGCGTTTAATGCGGGTTCGATTTGCAGATGCGGAAAAAGACCCCGAAGCCCCAAACTACTGCTGCTTATATGCGCTCTATGGGGACGTGCTGTGCATTGATTGGTGCGTTCGCCAGAACCCTTATTAGCATACTCCAGGGTGGAGTTATGACTACGTCATCTAAGCAGTGCGCATGCTCTAAGTGGTTGTTTACCACTTAACTGGGCCACCGCCCTGACTGCCCGGCGCCATCTTGTAATTGCGGCGAGAGCTGCGGCTTCCCACATGAGATGGCGTCTCATCATCCCTGCTTCAAAGGAACATTTTGGCTGTCCTTCGTCCCAGACCGATTTGTCTGCTCTTCTGGTAGTCTCTGGTGCGTTCACTATTGCTCACCAACACCATCATTCAGATGCATTGATTCTTCTTTGGTGTTCCTGATCCAGCGGCCAACATTCATAGGCGTACGAGATGGTTGAAACTACCATGGCTTGGGTTGGGTGTACGTTAGTCTTCAAAGTGACATCCTTGTTCTTCAAAGGTAGACACAGTAGCGTTTAAAATCATGTAGTACAGGACCTTACAAGCAACAGACATTCACTCAACTATTGTTGTGTCTGCCTTTCTTTTCTCTTATTGTTTTTTTTCAAAATACTGTATGAAGATCACTACTGTATTTTCCACCAATGGCTACAGAAAAGGTGTTGGAGACCCATTGTTTTCACATTTCACAGCTTATTAAAATTACTTGGGGGATTTAAGATACCCTTGATCCTCCAGGCACACTATAGATGAATGAAGCTAGATTGGCCCGCAATAGCACCCTGGCCTCCATATATTCTTTTGAAATGGCCTGAGTCCAAGTTGGAGAGCAGGGACATACAGGACAGCAGTTTCAGCAAGGTCCTAGAAGTGGCCGGGAAGGTTTCTTAGAGGAGTTTTTGTGTTCACGGACGCATCAAGCTCTTCGTTTCAGCTCTCCACAGCTCAGAAGCTCTGCACAGCTCAGTACCTTCAAGGCATTTGTTTGTGGGCAACTGTGTGGTGTGAGGCACCACGGGTGCATCCCTGACCAAGACAAATAAGGTCTTCTTCTCGTGGAGTTTACACTAGGAAGTGGGGGTGAGCAATGAACATGGAAAACAATAAATAGGGTGCTAAGCGAATGCATACGTCCTGTGAAGGAGAGAAACCAGTGCAAAGCATCGGAGTGGGGCAGGGTCTCAGGGCCCCTGTGAAGTTCGTCTCGTCGGTGTTGGAGCTGAATGCCGAATGAGGTGGTAGCGCCCAAGTGACCAAGCCCAGAAAGATGAGCAGGTACATGGGACATTCCAGGTGGAGGAAATGGCTGAGCATTCAAGGGACAGAAGGTCAGTGGAGCTGGTGTCCCGTGAGTGAAAAAGATGGGGCTTGCGTAGGAGGATGGACCCTCGACACTCTGGGCGGATAGAGCCCCTCGGAGATGGTGCGGTGCTTTTGAAGGAAGACAGGCAGCCTCTGGAGGTTTGGGTGCAGGCAAGTGGTATGATCTCATTTTCATTTAAAACAAACCAAGGGCCCGGTTGCAGGGAGGATGGCTGCTGGAGGCGAGTGCTTGTCAGGAAGACGCAATGGAAGAGTGAGGAAAGATGGGAAGGATGGGCTCGGATTCCAGGCGGACGTGGAGGGAACGTCAATGGACTTGCTGCTGACAGAAGGACTGAGAGGGTCCAGGAAAGAACCAAATCAAAATGACGCCAAGCTGCTTGGCTGACCAACTGACTGGACGGTGCTGTGATGGGTTGGGGAGATCATGAGAAGGCCGGTGTGTGTGCACATGATGGTGTGTGCGTGTATGTGAGAGTGTGCAAACTGTGTGTGGACGTGTGTGGGGGTGAGAGTGAGAAGGCGTGCGCATGTGAATGGGTATTTGTGAGCTTTTACATGCATGGACATGTGAAAGTGTGTACAGGAAAGAAAGAGACAGGATAGGGAACCAGCCATCAGCATCAGGCCTGGTTGGATAGTATATCGACCTCTCAGTGGAAGGAACTATTCTGAGGCCGGAGACTCGGGTTGGAATCTAAATGTGGGAAACATCAAGGTACAGATGGCATTTTAAAAAGCAGGATGTTGGTTGAGATCATCATTTCTGAGCCCTTTGAGCCCATTGGCTTGGCTGCTGTTCCCTAGCATTTCATCAGGTCTCGGGCTCCCCACTGGTTTTAGGCTGAGGGTGAGATGTTCTGTAGTCATTGTTCTTCTGTCTACTTGATCTGGGTGTCTTTGGGATGTAACTCACAGCCAGGCCGAGGGGGAGCAGGAGGGTAGAAGATTGGCAGCATCTGTGTTCACTAGAAGGAGCCCTCGTGGAGTAATGGGTTACAAGTTCAACTGCTAAAAGTGAGGTCAGCAGTTCAAACCTACCAGCAGCTTCTTGGGGGGAAAGATTAGACTTTCTGTTTACTAAAGAGTTACAGACTCGGAAACTCAAAAGGGCAGTTCTGTCTAGTCCTGTAGGTCCTAAGTGGGAATTGTTTTGATGGAAGTGAGCTTGACTTGATTTGTGGTTGATGCTGTCTGGCAAAAGTCCTGGTAGGGCAGTGGGTTAAGTATCAGGCTGCTAACCACAAGGATGGTGGGTCAAATCTACCAGTCTTGCCACGGGGAGAAAGATGAGACTGTTTGCCCCCATAAGTATTTACTCTCAAAACCCCCCAAGGCGTAGTTTTACTCTGCCCTATCTGGTAACCGTGAGTGGCACGCAGTAGGCTGGGCTTTCTATATTGCCTTGAGAAGTCCAGGCCCATTCAGAGTTCTTTACGCCTCTCTGAACCAGCTCCATTTGAGATAAAGTGTGTCTTCTCACCTGAGTCAGTCATGAAAGGTCTACAAATGAGGCTTCAAGTGTGTGACGGAACAATACCTGAGCCCTGGCATCATGCAGAGGGATTAAAACCACCTGCCCTCCCCCCACCCAGTTCTTTCTTTCTCTGTGAGCAGAGCTGAGCTCAGTTGCCTCAGCAAACACATCTCAGCGATCTTAAACCTGAGCTTTCAATCCCTCCCCCCCCCCAAAAAAAAAAGGATTTCCTGGCATCAGCTTAGCAGAAAGAGGGCTAGGCTGGGAAGCCAGGTGGCTGGCTTTGTGATCTTGGGCAAGTCACTTGACCTTGGGGGGCCACACGTCCTTCATCTGTAAAATGATGGGGTTGCTTTGGGTACTTGCGGAGATCCCTTTCAGCTCTAATGATCTGGTTTCGAAAGGAGACTCCTTCCTCTGCTCCCATCAAAGAAGCAAGGCAGAGAGAGAGGGAGCCGCCACTGCCTGGCATCAAAGTCTGCCTCCCGGAGCCCTCCCGTTCAGTTTTGTGGACTTCTTCAGCTGCCTCTGAAACACTAAAAGGTACCGGCCTGTGAAATCCAGGATGAGCGAATCTGTAAAGACGGTGACTGGACTAAGGGCTCCCTGAGGGTGATAGGGAGGCAGGGTGGAATAGGCAGCTGATAATGACAGCAAAGAGTGTTCTAGAATGGATTGTGGTAATGATTGCACCACATTCTTGGTATGACTGGACTATTGAATTGTATGCTGTTTGGATTAGGACCCAATAAAACTCTAATCAAACAAGTGAATAAAAATAAAATGCAGAGGAAAGGAAGCGTTGTGGATTCTGAGATAAGAGTTGGTTGATTTTGTTGAACACTAACTGAGTCTAAACCTCAGCAGGGCACAAGTGATACAGGGACAAAGTATCAAAGGAAAGGAGGAGGGAAAGGAAAAAGGAAGGAAGAAATGGAACAGAAGTTGAGAATATTGATTTCCTGCTCTTAAGAAACTCTTTTTAAAAAATTATCTAGTAAAGTATAACAGCATTAAGCCCTCACTAGGCGCTCTAGCACATTATACTGTTGACTCCGTCTTATGTACAACAAAATGAAACACTGCCAGTGTGTTAGTCCAGATTGACTAGAGAAACAAACCCAAAGACACTCATATGTGTGTAAGAGAGACTTTTATATCCGAGTAATTGTTTATTAAGAAAGCATCTCAGCTCAGCCCAGATCAAGCCCATAAATCTGATATTAGCCCACATGTCTGATACTAGTCCATAAATTCCTCTACAGCCTCACGCAGCACGTGCAGTGATGGTGACAGCAGGAAGATCACAGGCCAGTGGGTGAAAAGTCTTGTGGAAGCTTCTCAGCACTAGTGTGGCTCTCCACCTGGCTCCTCCAGCTCCAGGGCTCCGGCTGCCGTCTACATAGCTTCATGTGGCTCATCAACACAATGTGAAGCTGAGAGAGTGAGTGTCCCACCTCCAGAGAGCAAGACGGATGTACCCAGAATCCTCAGGGGAAGGCCATGCCCACACAGAGGCATTATTGGCTATCACCTGATTGACAGGCTAGGCGCCACCCCTTCAGTCGAGTTCCCGGGAGACTGTGTAACTGCCTGAGTCAGGGCCTGCACCAGCTTCTCACAACTACTGGTATACCCCTGTTCGTGTTGCGGCTAGTGTGTGCCTCAAGTTCCTCCAAGACGTTGTTGTTGTTGTTAGGTGACATCGAGTCGGTTTTGCCTCATTGTGACCTTATGTACAACAGAGGGAAACAACACTTGGTCATGTGCTAGCCTGACAATTGTTGTTATGCTTGACCTCATTGTTGCTGTCACTGTGTTAATCGTCCATCTTGTTGAGAGCTTTCATGTTCAAATGATGTCACATATGGGCCACTGGCAATTCTTCAGATCGACTCCTGGGCCCTTATGATAAAAGGTGAGAGTTGACCGGATGTCTGTTACAACACTACACCCGTACAGCAGTCACAAAGAGATACGTGCTGTTATCATTCCCATTCTTTGGGTGATGAAACGGTGGATTGTCCAAGGTCACATGATTACTACAGTTGGAGTTGGGTTTTGATGTGTACCATCCAACTCCAAACTCTTGTCAATTATGCCATCTAGCCCATTGGAAGAGATACGACGAACACAAAAGAAATAATCAATAGCGTAGTGTGGCATATCTTTTCGGATGGATACATTGAATGGTGGAGGCATTTACTGACTTCCAGCCATATGCCGACTTCCAGAAGATGAACACACGGGGCTTCTGCCTTCAAGGGGCACCCATTTCAGCACGGGCAGACGTTACCAACAGCAGATATGAAAGGAATTCGGCCTTGGCTGGGGAGGCCTGTGCAACCTTTGGAAGGACAAATAATTGGAGCCGGCCTTTGAAGGCTGATGAACTTGTCTGGGGGAGGCCTCTGTAGGGCAGCGATAGCAGGAGCAAACACCAGAGATGGGAGCCAGCGTGGCCGAGGGGGGTGGCAGATAGCCATGCTGTCTCAAACCATCCATCCTCCATAGGCTTGGCTCCCAGAAGAGGAGGCATTGGGAATCCCAGATGGCATGAGTGAGTCTTAAGTAGCAGAGAATCATCAGCATTTGCAGCAAAGGGAAGATCTTGGTGGCCAGGGTATGAGAAGAAACCGTCTCTTTCCCAAGGATCTTCACTATGACGTGGTGCTTTTTATTCAAATGTTCTCCAGTAGACTGAAAGAGCAGTTCATTTTGCCTGGGATTAGGGCGATTGATGAGCACAAATTGGTGAGCTCCCTAAGAGCAGGCGCCATTGCTGGCTGATCTCCTTATCTCAGAGATCACCATATGAGTTGGTTCTGAATCCGTTTTAAATGTAGAAATATGATTTTCTCCCCAAACTCTGCATAATTCCATTATCTGTTCCTGAGAATTGCAACAAAAGCACCAAGGATGCAGATAGACATGACCATCCCAGAATTACCTGTATCAATAAAAACACTAAAAAAACAAAAAAACAGCCTACAGGTGGATGATTAATCACATTATAATCCAGACCATGTGAGTGTAGGCATAATTTCAGTGGAGCCTGATGTAAATATTAAACATGTTTATGGAGAGTTTGGAATAGTATATTCTCATACTCTGGAATATGCTGCTACTTCGAAATGTTCAGCCGATGACGCTATATATGCAACAGGACCCTCCCACTGGAAATGCCAGTGCATAAAGAAATACGCCAAAACTCTCAACAAGAACTTCTCTCCGCAATGGTTGCTACGGGTTCGTCTTACTTTCTCCATCTTCTGAAGCGGGACTTTTCATAACAGGCAAAACAAGAGTCACTCCAAGGACGGCCGTTGCTCTTTCTTAGACACCGAGTCGCCCTTGTAGGCACATGCTATTTTGCTACCTGAACCAGAGCCAGAGAGTCATGAAGGCTGATGGATGGGCTGGGGAGGGTGGGGGTAGATATCCCAGCAGAACAATTCAGGCGGTCAGACGGCAGAGATGGAGAGAGATGAAGGACTGAGGGGGTCCCCACCTTGGTGGCGCCCACCCCTGGCTCTGCGGATACCTGAAAAGGCAGTCAGGGGACTCTGGTGGAAACTCCAATTTTATGGTCATTAGGGACAAAGTGGGCAGGGTGATCAGCGAAGGCTTTGATCTGGGTAACCTCCCTGGGGGTCAGGTTGCTCTGACCTCAGGCTGTGTTCTCCCACCAAAGCCCAGGCTGGGTCAGCGGGTCCATTGTTTTACAGGGCTGCATGAACTCCCAGGCCAAAGAACGGGGGAGCCCACTGTCCCCTCACCCACCTCCCACAAGTGGGCAAGCTTTGTTCCCTTCCTGCTCCCATTGTGCCTACTCAGGGGGAAAAAGGCAGTGTTCATTTCCTCACACTAATGGCTCCATCCTCTCCCAGCCCAGCACCACTTTGTCCTGTGACCCCAGAGGTGATTCTGGCCTTTTGATCTCGCCTACCAATAGCCAGCCGTCCCAGCTGCCATGGAGGAGTTGACTTACCACCCAGAAAGGGTACCCACCAGGCTGGCTGAAGAAAGGGCACCTAATGGAAGGAGGTTCGGGCACCAGGGCATGGGGGTTCTAGAGGTAGGCACTTCAGTCTTTCCTTCTCCCCATTAGAGTCCCTCTCTCCTAAAATCTCCAAAGTCTATGGGGCTGGGGGCTTCTTCCTGCAGCAAGATCAGTTTTGCCCGAGCCTCCAGCTCCAGCACATACTCCTCTCAGGACGACTGTCACAGCCTGGAAGGTTTGGCTCCCCTGTTCCACAGAAGATCTTCCTAGGCTGCACATTAATAACTGTCTTCTCTTTCCCTGTAACCCTGGTGGCATAGAGGTTTGGGCATTGGCCTGCTCCATGCAAGATCAGTGGTTCCAACCCATCAACCGCTCTGAGGTAGAAAGATGAGGCTTTCTACTTGTACCCAAAGGTGCCATTCTACCCTGTCCTTATGAGTCCGAATGATCTCAATGGCAGTGGAAGAGGGGAGCGGGAGGTGGTTTACCTCCATGACTATAATGGCCAGGGATCATAGCCACTTCCACTCACATCCGGATGGGCCTCCAGCATTGCCTGACACCGTCGAAGAGAGTGGCATTCAGGCGGGTGATTCTCAAGCTCCTGGAAATGGGCTTACAGAATAGACTGGAACAAATATGGCATATGAACGAAGCTATTTTGAATCAGTGTCTACGGGGAGGAGAAGTGGTACTGTTATTGGGTAGGATTATAATGATTACAACAAAAAGCACATAGGAGAGACTAAATCATTTGCTCATTGATTTATACAAACAGGAATGAAGTCTCTGGTCTGGATGATGGTGAGATTGCTGTGAAGACCTCTAGTGATACAGTGAGTTGAACATTGGGCTGCTAACAGGGAGTGGGCAGTTCAAACCCACCAGCTTCTCCGAGGGAAACCAGCGCAGCTGCCCGCTCCTCTAAAGATTCACAGCCTCAGAAAACTTCCTACTGAGCAGTTCTCCTCTGCCTTGCAGGGATGCTGGGGATCCGAATCAGCTACACAGCAGGAGTTGTTTGTTTTGGGTTAGGACTGAGAATACAGAAGTGAAAAGGTCATGGTCCTTGTCTGTTATGGGCTGAGTTATGTCTCCCCTCCCCCACCCAAATATGTGTCAACTTGGCTGGCCACAATTCTCAGTACTACTGCAAAGATCCTCCACTTTACGATTGAGTATAATCATGCTATGTGTTTTGAATCCTCGTCTCTGTGATGTGTTCTGCAAATGAGGCAGAACACAGTACAGGATCAGGTTGTATGTTCAGTCAACTTCTTTTGAGATATAAAAGATCAAGTGAGGTTCAACATCAGAGAGACCTCAGCGCCACCGAGTGAAATCTCTGGACCTGGGTCCCCCACACTGAAAGCCTGCTAGACCTGGAAGATGGATGTCAAGACATGGAGATCTCCAACAGGCCTCAAGTCTGCAGATGTTGAAAGGAGACAAAGATCTCTGCCACAGCTGACAGGGAGAGAGAACCTTCTTCTAGAACAGATGCCCTGGATTTGAACTTATAGCCTTCTACACTGTGTGAGGGAAAGCACGTGCTTGTTCAAGACATCCACGTAGTATATTTCTGTTATAGTGGCACTAGATTCGAAGACACTGCCTCTAAGGGGCTTGCAGTCGATACATAGATAGGATATCATGACCCACCAGGAAATATATTGTTGTTGCTAGGTACCATCAAGTCAGTTCTAAGTGATAGTAAGCCTATGTAGAAGAGAACAAAGCCCCGCCCAAGCCCTCGCATCCGCATCCTTACTATTGTTATGTTGGAGCCCATTGTCACAGCCACAATGTCCATTCATCTCTTCAAATGTCTTCTTCCTTTTCGCTGCTCTTCTACTTTAGCATGATGTCCTTTCCCAGGGACTGGCCTCTTCTGATTGCATGGTCCGGAGTATGTGACCAAGTGTCACATCCTTATTTCCAAGGCTCATTCCAGCTGTACTTCCAAGACAGATATGTTTGTTTTTCTTTCAGTATTCTCCAGCATAACTCAAATGCATCAATCCTTCGCCACTCTTCCTTATTCAATGTCCTTATTCATATGCATATGAGGCCATTGAAAACACCTTGAGTACTGTGCCCCTCAAGGTAACATACTTGCTCTTCACCATTTTAAAGAGGTCTTGCGCAGCATATTTTCCCAGTTCTGATTCATAGCAACCAGATAGGTTAGGATCCAACTGCCTTGGGGCTTTCTGAGACTGAAACTCTTAATAGGAGCTGGAAGCCCCATCTTTCTCAGACTGGCTGATGGTTTTGAACTGCTGACTTTATAGACTGTGGACCCAAGCAAGGTGAAATCCTTGACATCTTCAAACTTTTCTCCTTTGCTTATGATGTTGCCTATTGGTCCAATGATGAGAACTTTAATTTTCTTCATATTGAGTTGTTGTCTATAATGCAGGCTACTGTCCTTGACCTTCCTCAACAAGAGCTTCAAGTCCTCCTCACTTTCAGCAAGCAAGGTTGTGTCATCTGCACGTGGCAGGTGTTAGTACACATTCCTTTTAACCTGATGCCACATTCTTCTTCATAAAGTTCAGCTTCTCAGATGATTTGCTCAACATTCAGATAGAATAATGCCATCCTGACGCACACCTGCACATCATGCACACCTTAATCTTCAACCATGCAGGAGCCACTTGTTCTGTTGGAATGATTGCCTCTTGTCCCATCTACAGGTTCCATGTGAGCACAACGTTGTGTTCTGGAATTCCTGTTCTTCTCAGGGTCAGCCAGAGTTGGCTGTGATCCACACAGCCAAACGCTTCTGCACCATCAATAAAATGCGAGGAAACATCTTTCCAGTAGTCTCTGCTTTCGTAAAGACCCATCATCAGCAATGGTACCCCTTGTTTTACTCACGCTTCTGAATCTGGCTTGAATTTTGTGTGAGTCTGGGTAGACTAGCGAAACAAATCCAAGGACACACATCTGTGTATAAGAAAGAGATGTATACAAGAGCAATTGGACATTGAGAAAACATCCCAGCCTAGTCCAGATAAAGTCCATAAGTCCAATATTAGCCCATATGTCTGATACCAATCCATAAAGTCCTCTTCAGACTCATGAACTACATGCAATGATGCCGAATGTAGAAGACCACAGGTCAGTGGGTAGAAAGTCCCTGGATCCAGTGCTATTGGAAACATCTCAGCGCTGGCAGAGGTCTCAGCATCAGGGTGGGTCCATGTGTCTTATCAGCTGCTATGTCTCCCACGGTGTGAGCAGAGAGTCTCCCACCTCCAAGGAGAAAATTACCGGATTTCCCAGAATCCTCAGGAGAAGGCCATGCCCACACGGGGGCCTCACTGACTGACAGACTAGACTCCACCCTTACATTCTTAATCCTCAAATTGACAAGTGATTATATGACTACCGCAAATTTCTGTCAGCTCCTTGTCAATGTACTGCTGCCCCTGTTGTTGCATTGTCTTCAGCAAATGTTTCTTATGTGTGATATTAAGGCTATTGCTGGATAATTTCTGAATTGTTGGGCTGCCTTTCTTTGGAATTGTGCAGAAAGATAAATCATTCCCAGCTAGCTGGCTAGGTAGCTGGCTTTCAAATTTCTTGCCATAGATGAGTGAGTGCTTCCAGTGCTTCAGCATTGCAACATTTCCATCGGTATTCCGTCAATTCCTAGACTTCTGCTTTTGGCTAGTGCCTTCAGCGCAGCTTGGCTTTCTTCCTTCAGTACCACTGGTTCTCGCCCACATGCTACCTTCTAAAATGTTGGAATGCTGACCACTTCTTTTTGATACAATGACTCTGTGTTTCTTTTTTTAGCATCCATGTATTAAGTTTATTTACAAACATTACCAGTGTGTTATATTAATTCAACAGAGCCCGATCCATTTTCCAGTGGTCAGACTTCTTAAAATGCTCTTCTTATCTGTTTCACAGATGAGCTTAAGCATCCCTGTATCTTGAGCAGTCAGTGTCGTACTACAAAGAAAAGCTAAGCCAATCCAGACCCAAAGAACCTAGTCATCATAATCAGTAAGCAGCACTTGTTTTCCATAGAATATGACAAATTCTTCCCAAGGCCCTCCTAAGAGGGGCTCCTTGAGGCCCCAGAGGTAGAAAACCTCAGGTGCTCTGCCCCAGCATGGTGCTGGTGGGGGCTCTGTGAAGCTCACAGAGACCAAGCACGGAAGAAGCTTTCCATTTTCCTTTGATGCCCCCTGCACAGTTCAATATGTTGTCTGTAGACTATTTCAATGCTACAACGCAAGGCTTGGATTTTCCTTCCAATCTTTCCGTTGAGCGGTGTGATTGTTCTTTTTTTGTTTGTTTGTTTCCCAACTCTAGGTTGCTACACATTTTTTTGACATTTTATTAGGGACTCATACAACTCTTATCACAATCCATACATGTACATACATCAATTGTATAAAGCACATCTGTACATTCTTTTCCCTAATCATTTTCAAAGCATTTGCTCTCCACTTAAGCCCTTTGCATCAACTCCTCTTTTTCCCCTTCCCTTCCCCCTCCCCCATGAGCCCTTGATAATTTATAAATGATTATTTGGTCATATCTTGACCTATCCGGCATCTCCCTTCACCCCCTTCTCTGTTGTCCATCCCCCAGGGAGGAAGTCACATGTAAGTCCTTGTAATCAGTTCCCCCTTTCCAACCCACTCACCCTCTACCCTCCCAGTATCGCCCCTCACACATTTTATTATAATACTTTATCTTCTCAAGCTTCTCTTTGAAATGTTCATCATTTCTTCTGTGTGCTGTAGCTACTCTACAATCAAAATCCGTTTTCAGTGTCTCTTTTGACACTCACTTCCCGCTTGTTGATGACCTGTTGCTTGTTTCACATGTTATGTTCTTAACACCACACCACAGCATGTCAGGTGCTCTCTCATTTGTGTTTAGAGCAGTGGTTCTTAACTTTCCTCGTGCTGTGACCCTTTCATACAGTTCCTTATGTTGTGGTGACCCCCCAACCATAACATTATTTTTACTACTACTTCATCACTGTCATTTTGCTACTGTTATGAATCGGGTGACCCCTGTGAAAGGGTCGTTCAGCCCTCAAAGGGGTCTTGACCCACAGGTTGAGAACCACTGGTGTAGGGGGTTTGCTGTATCGTTGAGATGGTCTCTAAATTCAGGTGCAATGCACTCACGGTCATATTATGGCTCTGTGGACTTGTTTGCATCTTCTTCAACTTCAACAGGAATTGATAGTCAGCCCCTGGCCTGGGTTTTGGCTGCTGATATTGAACTTCTTCATCGGTCTTTCCCACAGATTTAGGCCAATGTATTTGTGATGAAGTCCTCTTCTGTCTCAGTCTATGCTGTTGAACAAAAAGGTTTTGCAATGAGAAAGTTATTGGTCTTGCAGCTTCTATCACCAAGGCCATATTTCCCAAGTACCGTTCCTGCCTCTTTGTTTCCAACTTTCCCATTCCAATCTGCGACAATTATCAGTGCATCCCGGTTGCATGCTGGATCAATTTCAGACTGAAGAAATTGGTAGAATTCTTGAGTTTCTACCTCACTAGGGATAGTAACTTTGGATAATACGTGTGTTAATTGGATTTCCTCACAGGCATATAGATAGTATTCTATCACAGCATTAATACTTCGAGACATCATTTCAATGCATTTTTGACAATGGTTGTGAGTCTGTTCCTCTTGAGTTTGTCATTCCCAGCAGAGGAAACCATGTCCCTGTTCAGTCCATTTCAGCTCCTTAGTGGCGAGTATCATTACCCGTTTCAGTTCATTTTTGACAATTCCTTCTTTTCCTAGATTCATACTTTTCGCATTCTGCATAGATGCTTGTTGCTGTTTCTGCTGATTTTGAGTTGCGCCCAACAACAAACGTAGGTCCTGAGAGCCTTACTCCATCCACGTAATAAGGACTGACTCCACTACTCTTCCACAGCCCTGTTTCGAGTACCTTCCCGGCATTATGTCCAACAGTGATCTGCTGCTCTTCCTGAGGCTTTCAGCGGCTAATTCCTCTGAAGTGCACAGCCTACTCCTTCTTCATAATCTGGAAGCTCGGGCTCACTTAGGCGACCCTGCTGGTCTTTAAAATCCTGGTGACATAGCTTACAGAATCGTGGCAACATTGACACACCCACAGTATGACAAACTGACAGACAAGTGGTGAATCGGGAGGCACGATAAGAGCCAACCCCTTACACATATTGAATTCTACATCAGGACCTTGAAGGGGGGAGCGTAAGGCATCTTGTCACAGAGGCAACGTATTCGTAACAAATGTATTAGGCAGCATTGTATAGAATGGGAGCGTTCATCTGTTTCCTGCAAAGTGAATCATCCCAGTTTAAATTCCAATTAATGGCTGTGAAGGAACTGCACTGAAGCCTGAAAAGGCGAGTTAAATACAGCCCTTTCTGTCTGACTCTAGACAGCCGGATGCGCTTTATTGACATTTGTCTCTGTGCCTCTTCAGGAAATTTGGGCTCGCCCATCGGCAGCCAGCCAGACCCGCCTTTACTCTGTGCCAATCTCTTAGGAATCTACCTAAAGTCCCCTCTGCGCATGAGTGGAGTCTATTGTTAGTCCCTTAACCAGTTGCTATCAGGTTCAATCAGACTCCAGTGACCCCGTTTGTGTCAGAGTAGAAACTGTGCTCCATAGAATCTTCAGTGATGGATTTTTTTAAAGGTGGATTGCCAGCCCTGTCTGCTGACGTGCCTTTGGATGGACTGGAGCCCCCAGCCTCTATGATAGTGGCTAGGCATCTTCAGCACTTGCACCATCTAGTAGCTCTCTCGTTCTCAGCTCCGGTGTAACACCTTCCCGACGGCCGCTCTATGTCCTTGCTTTAGCGGATCGCCCTGTTCATTTCCAACCAATGATTTCGTCTTTGCTGGTTTCAGGATATTTCCATTTATTCATTCAACAGAGACTTGATTATTTTCTGGGGACTGTATTAGGTTCAGGCGGTGTAAAAATGAATATTGACTTGTCGCCCCTCGGGAAAATGATTGTAAAGGGGATTATGGACAGGATCTCCTGGGAAGTGCTGGGATGGGTAAACTTGGTGCATCAGGGGACCCCTCACTAAGATCCCTGACCTGACCTGGGGGTGCTTGGGTAAGGCAGGCATTGCTGGATAAGATGACTTCTTGACGGTGAAGGAGTTAGCAGGCTGGAGGACGAGACTGGAATCACGTTGTAGGTCAGAGGGCTAAATGGGGAAGACCCTGTAAACCATGACGATGCTGGGACAGAAAGCCAAACCAGCCCCAGAATGGACTCTGGCCCTTGGTTCTGAACAGGATCACACGCCCTGTCCCAGCAGGGTGTTTCTTACTGAGCTTCCCTGTGTCCTGCAGTTGGGCCCCGCCTCTGACTCCTGCAGCTCCAGGTACCAAATTTGCACATGCCACTCTCAAAGAAGGCCCACCCCTGTCAGCTCTAAAATGTCCTTGCAAGAAGAAAGAAACCTCGCCATCCTCCAAAAATTGCTTGCTTTGTCTGTGCATATCCTTTTTGAGGACAGGCACCAGTTTCAATCCTGTATTCAGTTGGGTGGCATCCTCAAAACCTACTCCTCCAGCCCCCCGGATATGTGGAGATGCCTCTGAATGTGCTGTCTGGATCCGAGGCGGAAAGATAATGATTTGCCTTTCTCATAAGGAAAAGCTAATTACTAGAAGGAATCCCAGCATAATTACACAGTTAGGCTTAGTGTCTTTGTACACATGGCTTCCTGACAAAGACGTCCCAGTTAGCCTGTAGCCATGTGGAGGAGGAGGGGAAGATCATTTCTGATTCTCTTGGCTTTCCCACTCTGTTGTCTGAGCCTGGCGGATGGCTCCTTGAAGTCAGTAAACTGAGTCAGGTGGCTTTGATGGGAAAGGAGATCGCACCAAGTTCACAGCCATTGAGTCGATGCAGACTCATAATGACCCTATAGGGCAGGGTGGACCTGCCCCTGTGTGTTCTGAGACCGTAACTCTTTACAGGAGCAACAAGGCTCATCCTCCTCTCTTGAAGGAGGCTGGTGGTTTCAACCTGCTAACCTCGAGATCAGCACCCCAACATATAACCACTTCGTCGGCCGGGTGCCTAGTGCCTGTTACTCCACACGGAAGCCTTGTCAGTCAGTGCCACTGAACCAGGTACGCGGGAAGCCACGTCACATGCATCAAGGTCTGTGGCTGCTCCAGTTGGAGTAGGGATTTGAACCTAAGTCTCTCTGGCTGGGAAGCTGGCTCCTTGCTTTCCACAGTTTCACTGTGTCTTGCTTGATTGGCTGTAGGCCTGACACAGGCGGAGCCAGCAGTGTGCCCAGGAGAGGACTCGAACTTAATTTCTTGGTGGTGCTAGATCTGGTTAGGTGTGATGGGGTGAAGAGATGGGTCAAGTAAGGGGAAACATTTCCAATATTGGTGAGCACTTCCTATGTGCTCAGCATGATTGGCACCAGGCATCACTGGTCAGGAGGGTTGAACTCAGGGCAGGATGGGACCGGCGTGTGAGGAGGCAGTGGGAGCAAGAAGGGAATTCACTAGCGGAATGCATCGTGGTCCCCTTAGCCTTCATGTCCCAGCTTAGGGATGAGTTGCTCTGGTAGGGAAGGAAACCTCCACAGGAGACGGCCACTGACTTGGGGTCTTGAAGTCCATGTGGTTGTCTTCACACAGAGCAATAAACCAGGAGGCCACATGAGCCGATTCAGGTGGGGAAAGACGAGCAAAGACTCAAGCCGAGGCCAAATGCACACGATTGTTTGACGTGACTAAGGTGGTACGCGAGGGGCTTTTTGCTGACCTAGCGCTTACTGCTGCCCACGAACGTGTAGGGTCACTGATTCTTCACAGTGAAGGGAAAGAGATAATTGAAAGTTTCTGTCCTCTTTTGACACATTCGGAGTCAATCTTTAAAATGTATTGAAGTGTTTATAGCACTGTTTGGAGACATCTGTCAATGATCTTACATATTGATACCCTTTGACCTAATAATTCCACTTGGGAAATCTTTCACAAGGAAATAGGTGTGCAAACAGGATGCTAGCCACAGCATTGTTTATAATAGGGAAAACTGGGAATAACCTAAAGGCCCAACAACAGGGGATTCATAATATAAACTGTATTACATCCTCACAATAGGATTTTATACAGGGATGGAGAGGATGTTTATGACGATGTTAGAAAACCACAGGGAATATGTACATCATAAAATTAAGGTGCAATCACAGGGTAGAAAGTTTGACATTCAGCCAGAATTAGGAAAACACACAACATCATAGAGCAACAGGAATTCCCTGTGTGGCATAAAAGGTTGGTGGTTCAAACCCACCTACAGGCATCTCGGAAGACAGACCCGACAGTGTTTTTCTGAAAGTTCATAGCCTTGAGACTCCCACAGAGCAGGTCTTCCACTCTGCACACGTGTGCACACTGTGAGCTGGAGTCAACTCAACAGCAAGTGACGCATACAAACCACAATCTTTGGCTAATTGGAATTACAGGGGATTTCGAAAAAGAATTTTCCTTTTCTAATTAAAAAGATCTTTTTTATGAATGTATTTTTAAAGTCAACACACAAAACAATGGCAACAGAAAGCAACAACAAAACTCTAATGCAAAGACCAGACGATACTTGTTTTTCTCAGGCCCTTGGGAACCGTGACTGGGCCTCTGGCTTAGAAGAAGGCCGTGCCCAGCTATAGGAGCCTGCTTAGGAAACAGTCTCCATGTAAGGAAGTCCTCGTGACGGGTGAGGTGGGAGTGAGAGGAATGCCACCTTTGCCATTGGCAATCTGGACTTAGTCCCGTCTTTCCTCCAAGGTCATCCAGCATATACCCAAGAGGGCTGGAATGGACTGTGAGCCAAAGGGCAGGTTCCTGGCATTACCGTTTCCTCCAAGGCTCTGCTTGAGGCACCCGTGTAGTATATAGATATCTGCAGGGCCTGCCATCTCCAGGAGTGACATTAAAGAAGATTGTGAGTCTGTTGGTGATGGTTAACTCTGGGTCCATTTGGCTAGGCTATGGCTTGGGCAAATATTAGGCTACTCACTGCTCTACAATGAAATCACTTTGCATAATGGGACACAGTGTCATGAATCAATCAGTTAAAACGAGAGTTTCCTTGGGGTAGGACCTACCTTCATTGTATAAATAGATATTTTGGCAGAACTCACGCTCTCCCTCCACTCTACTCTTCCTGTTGCCTCACCTGTAGCTCCTGGGTCGCAAACCGGCAGATTCTCATTTGCTCTCTGGGCTTCGGACTTGCCAGCCCCAATTCTGAGTTAATCCCTTGAATGCTGCTGACAGTCAAGAGAGCTGGAAGCACTTACTTCCACGCGTTAGATCTCATGACAAAGGAAACAAAATTCCTTCCAACTGGACCCATAAGCACCCTCGTGCTGGACATTGCACCCTCGTGCTGGACATTGCACCCTCGTGCTGGACATTGCACCCTCGTGCTGGACATTGCTGCTACTCTCGCTCCACAGTTGTCCAGGGCTTCCTTTCTCTGCGTCCACCATCTACGCCCAGCCAAGCAGCAGGAAGAATGGAATGACGTATCCCACGGGGCACAGTTGAGGCCAAAGACCTTTAAAAGTGGGCAAAAACCAAGCTTTCACTTTGAAGACTAAGATGTGTCGGATTCAAGCCATGTGGAAGCCAGACGAGGAAGCTCAAAGAAGAATTGATGTCTTTGGATTATGATGTTAGCAAAGAACCCGGAATATGTTACGGATTGCCCAAAAAACAGACAAATCCACCTTTGAATCAGTACACGGAATATGTTGCTCGGAGCACGTGCTTCGACCGTGTGATCCAGAGACTACTCTCTGGAGGAGGATCTTATGCTTGCTGAAGTAGAGGGTCGGCGAAGCAGAGGAAGGCAGCAACGAGATGGATGGACACGGTGGCTGCAACAATGGGCTCAAACAGAATGACAATTGCGAAGATGGAGCAGGACCAGGCAGGGTCTCCTTCTGCTGGACACAGCGTCACTGGGAGTCAGAATTAACAGCAGCACCAGTCCCTTGAAGTATGGCTCTCTCTCTCTCTCTCTCTCTCTTTCCACCTTACTCATTCTGTGTCTCTCCAGAACCCTGGCTCAACTGTCGAAACAGGGTTTTGTGAGGTGTAAAAGTGGCCCCAATGTCTACCTAAGGGAACCGTTTTGGAAAGCAGCGAGCGCATGACTGTTTTGTGGCAGAGCTCAGCCTTGGGGGTCAGAAAGGCAGCCTTGAAAACTGGCTTCTGTGTCTTGTTCCTTTGGAATCTTGGGTTCCTCATCTGTGCAAGAGGGCGTTAGCACGCAGACCCCCGGGAGGGGAGCACAGAGCTTCCATGAGGAACCGGCCGCAATGTGCCCGCCGTTGGCCCGGGGCTTGGCGATGCTGTAACCTCCGTTCAGACGATGGCTCTTCTCGGCTAACTCTAGCCTGATTTAGCGGTTTCCTCCTTTGTTGGGGCCGTGGTTTCCCTGGTGGGGAGCACTTGCTGTGACCATCCCAGTTTAAAATTGGCCAGTTGGGTTAATGACATGGCCTAGCAGGCAGTCGTCATTGTGTGAGAGAGCACTAAATTAGTCCCACAAAGGAAATTGCTTTACTGATGTCCTGCACTGATACCGATGAGACCGGCCCCCCTCCTAGACAAAGCAGGCAACGATTCACTGTACTCTGCTGGGGGGTTTATGAGATCACACAGCCAGGTTTACAGTGGCTGCCCGGGCTTCCGGGAAGACGCATTTATACGGCCCTTGCCTTTGGAGTTCTACCTGCTGGAGCCTGTTTAGCGAGGAGTTTTTAGATCCATAGATATAATCAAAACCTTTCCAGGGTTCTCAAATGGGGACGTTTCTGACCAGATGACTGGGAAGTCTGGTGAGCCCCCAAATGGCGGAATATACTGGAACATTAGATGTTTACTGTTTGCAGGGCTATTAGGGAAACCGGCTTGTCTAGAAAGGCCAACCATGATCATTTGGGTCACTGCAGAGTTTTGGAGGTACTTGGACTTCATCATCTCTTTGTAAAAGGCACACCTTCTTAGGAAGGTCACCCTGGAAGCCGTTGTTGTGAAATGTTATTAGGTCTGGTTCATGGGCATCCATTTAGGAAAGTGCTCTGGCTAGGTGCTGAGAAGTTGTTGTCCTTGGATGTCATCGACTTGATTCCTACTTCCAGTGACCTCATGAGACGGGGTACAATTGTCCGCCCCATTGGGCTGTAATCTTTACAGAAGCAGATCTTCGGACTGGGCAAAAGTGAATCCAAACCCTGGGAGAATCCAAACCCTGGAGGCGGCTAGTGGAGACACCAAGGTTATCCCAACTCTCTTTGTTCCCCTGCCAGTTAGGTTTCATCAGCTTATAAATTCAGCTAGGCCTAAGGCAGGATTATGTATGTCTTCAGTAGAAGGAGAGACTAGATGGGAAGTGGGATGGGGTGGGAGGCATAGGTAAGGGCTGGGGAAGATGGGGGAGTAAAAGTGAACTCCAGGTGGGAGTGTATGATGTTGGAGAGGAAGACATGGAGGGCTCGGTTGTTCACCTGGAGGCATTGAGGGTGGCCGAGCTAACCTCCAGAGCCACTTCAGGACGGCAAGGTGCCTTCCCTCCTCTGCATCCAGCTCCTGGGCAGGTGCAGCTCCCTGACAGATAGAGTGGTGATCGGGGTGCTAAGCCTTTTGTCTTGGTCTGTCAGCATGGGCGGGCTTCATCCATGGCAAGACTGCTCCTGAGGGACTACGCTCTCATTGATGCCCAAGCCCTGGGGCCGCCATAGAGCCAGGGCCGATTGGGGAAAGGGAACTGGAAATGCTGCAGTTGTGATATGAATGGTCATACTTTCACATGCTCTTACGTGATGGTGCCATTCCCATGGGGCTGGTCTTATTCAGGCACTGTGACTGATGAGGGGGGAAAAACAACAACTCTAGAATGTTTGAACTCCCCCTTTTTTTTTTAACAGGCGAAGAAGCTGAGGCACAGCAAGGGAAGCCACTGACTACACGCCACGGAGAAAATTCGAGCTGGTCCCTGTTCCCTTGACCTCTAGACCCACATTGTCCCCGTGCCACTCAACCCCAGATCCCCCCAAGGCAGAGCTCCCCAGCGTTTCCTGCCGCATGTGTACAATTGTGAGGATTTATTGTAGCGGGATTGTGTTTCAAGCCTTTAATATGATTAGAAAACATCAAATATCAAAAGCTTATCTAGTAAACACCTCCCCTCGGTGCCATGGATGTTAGGGTCAGCTTTGTATTGAAGTCGAATCACATTTCAAAACAGATGCAATTTCAGGAGGCCGGGGCACGGCCGCCCACATCTGCTGGCTGTGATCTTTCGTGTGCAGTAAATGGTATTGTTGGAGAGCTCTGCTGTAAAACATCAGACCTGGTCACCAGGGCCTGCTCACAATGGCTGGAGCTTTCCGGGGGATTTTAAAAAATGTAGTCGAGCACGCTTCGTCTGGTAGGTAGTCTGTTGGGGGTGAGAGCAAGCCAGCCATCGACGAGAGGGGCTTGAAAATCAAATATTTATCATCTTTGACCAAAATTCCAGTGATACTCTTGGGAAGAGGATTTCCAAGCTAGGTTCTGGTGGGGACAGAGGTGGCGAGGGAGACGGCAAGGGTTTGTAAAGGGAGACTATGGTGTCTTCAAATCTGCCTGTTTAGGCCAAAGAAAGCACACGGCCGATCCTTGCTTTAACCGAGAAATTAAAAATTATATATATGGATTTGATTCATTTGCTAGCAAAAGCTCAGAATGAATCTGATGCGTGCTCACTTGCTGTGTGTTTTCCCTTATGTCTGGGGATAGGATGGTTAAAGACATGGGTCCTTCTTGGCCAAATCTGGGCCCGGTACGGGGCTTTGATCTCCTGTCCACCGAGCAGTTTAGCCTGCTTTCAAGGGTCAAGTGTGCGTGAGTGTGTGTGTGTATGTATGTGCATGTGTGTGTGTGTATGTGTGCGTGAGTGTGTGTGTGTGTGTGTGTGTGCGTGTGTGTGTGTGTGTATGCGTGAGCATGGGCTTCTTGGTGATTTTGCTCTCGGCAGCGCAGCCTCCTCCACCCATCAGTGTATCTCTTTTCCTTTCCTGCTGTGTGGACGGGAAGAAAGAGACACCCTATCTGGGAGCGCTGAAGCTGCTCTGCGCGCCACCGTCGGTGGATCTGAGTGACCCATTCCAGCTGTTCCTGGCGAGAGCTCCCACGCTGGCTGGAGCCTGGCGGTGGCAGGGTGGGTGGCACTGTGGAGAATGAGTTCCTAATGGGGCGGCAACTGCCACCAGCAAGAGCTCAAGGAGTTCGTGTAATGAGAGAAATTGCTCTCTGCTGCTTGATCGGCACCTTCCACCTATACCTGAAGATCGGTTACTTCCCAGAGGGGGCTGTGCATCAGTTTTGATCCCTTCGAGCTGATGAGAAGGTGTGGCGCCCAGCAGAATGGGCCTGGGAGGTGAGTGGGATGGGACGGGTGTTTGTCACTGCTGTTTGACCAGACATAGCAATTCTCTGTGCTTCGGGTTACTGATCTCCCCGCGTGACCCGTGACTCAAGTCTCAGTGAAGGCTTGCTATTATTTTCTCTAATTTTCAGTTTTCATTAATGTCATATCTACAAATTATTTAAAGAATTCTGCAAAGCTTCTTATGAAAAGCAACAGTTCCCTTTTCCTGGCCCCCCCCCCATCCCAGCCTTCCTATTTATTTCCTTTTCCCCAGAAGCAATGGCTTTTAACTTTTAGTAGTTGACTCTTGGCATTTTCCTCCATATTTCAGTAACATGTTACTTCTTGATACGACGGTTTTAGGAATAATTTATTGACTTCCCACTATAGAAGAGGAAAATTTAGCTCTCTTTCTGCTTATCTCCCCTCCCACTACCACACACATGCTATTCTTGCTGAGTTATTTTTGCCCATCCCTCCAATATTGGTTCATCATAGAGATTAATGTGGGTTACTGATATGTCCTTTCTCTGTCCCACGCTGTTTCCCTGATGACCATGAGTCACTTTTCCATTGCCTAGAAAAGCCTTCTGACCAAACAATCAGAGAAGCTGGATTAGAAAGGCAGAAGAATATGACATCAGGATTGGAGGCAGGTTTATTGACAACTTCTGATGTGCAGATGACACAACTCACTTGCTGAAAGTGAGGAGGACTTGATGCACTTGATGATGCAAATCAGGGATTGCACCCTTAAGTAATGGTTATAACTCGGTGTAAAGAAAACTCAAATCCTCAAACTGGACGAAGAATCAGGATAAGTGGAGAAAAGACTGAAGTTGTTGAGGATTTTGTCTTGCTTGGGTCTACAATCAATGCTTAAGGAAGCAGCGGCGAAGAGCTCCATGGACACATTGCAGTGGGTAAATCTGCAGAAGATCTCTTTAAAGTGTTGAAAGGCAAGAATATGATTTTCAGGACTAAGGTGTGCCTAACCTGAGCCAGGGTGCTTTTGATCACCTCCTATGCAGGTGAAAGTTCAACACTAAGTAAGGAAGACTGAAGAAGAGTTAACACAGTTGCACTGTGGTGCTGGTGAAGAAGACTGAAAGCACCGTGGACTGCCGAAAGAGCAAACAAATCTGTCTTGGAAGAAGTACAGCCAGATTGCTCCATAGAGGCAAGGATGGCATGACTTAGTATCCGGTACTTTGGACATGTGGTCAGGAGGTACTAGCTCCTGGAGAAGCACATCATGCTTGGAGAATTAGTACGGCAGTGAAAGAGGAAGACCCCAACAAGATGGGTCGCTGCAGTGGCTTCAGCAAGGATCTCAAACATGAGCACAATTTTGAGGACAGGACCAGGCAGCGTGCGTTCTGTTGTACATAGGGTCACTACTAGCTGGAGCCAACTCGGTGGCACCTAACAGCGACACCATAAGAACCTCCGTGGTACAGTTGATTACACATGGGGCTGTTAACCACAAGGTCAGCAGTTTGAACCTAACAGTTTCTGTATGGGAGAAAAGTGAGGCTTTCTGCCCCTGTAAAGATATACAGCCCCAGAAGGCCTGTAGAGGGTTACTAGGCGTTGCAATCAACTTTATGGCCGTGGGTTTGGATTCATTTTATAGTTGTTCAAAATCTCCAATTCATGTGCTACGACGAAACCACTCCGAAATATACCCAGGGTCCTGGAGTTGAAAGGAGGGACTGTAGAGGTGGAACTACCTCCTTTCCCCCTAGTTAGATCACATACTTTCACCCTGATAGTTAAACTTCTGGGTCAACTTGGTGAAGCCATGACTCTCAGTGGCCTGGCAAGTATAATATAATAATCCTCTATTTTGTGAGCTGATAGGAGCAGCCAACCAGTGTAAAGGGGCTTGGGGCGGGTACTCCTTGGAGGTGTGACCTATATCCAAGATATAGGATGTTCCGGCAAAGTAAGCTTTCTCTCTCATTCCTCTGTTCAGTTCTTCATCCTCTGACCTCTCGTCGAGAAATGAACCCGGAGCCTGACGTCTCACCTACAGATTCTGGGATTTGCCAGTTCCCGAAGGCCTTTGGCCAGCAGCCTGCCTTCTGACCTGCTGATTTGGGTTCATCAGCCCCATAACCACATGTAACCACATGAGTCAAAAGAAGCCTCCAGCCCCAATACCTGACTCACAGATTTTGGATTTGCATTCTCAACCACATGAGCCATTTTCTTAGACTGAATTTCTCACTCTTAATATTAAGTAAATTAATATTAAGTATGTTTTAAAATACATATATCCCTCGCTGGATTTACCACTATAGAGGACTCGACGGAAGATACTTGACAACTTTAAGGTAAAGAAAGGATTTTGACTGTTTCAACCCTGGCGTTGAGAGCAAAACTTTGTTTTTAATGATGAGTTCATTGCCATGATTTTCAGTGGACACAAGCATTGCCTCTCTTCCAGGTTCACTTTATAGGCGTTGACCGAAAAGGGCCTTCTCGTGATAACTCTGATGAAGCACAGAGGAAGGCGTGCAAGAACCAGAACGTGGAGCCTGCACACTCAGCGTTCAGGGAGAAGAAAATGATTTGTTGCTGCATTGTGCTTAAGCATGGGGTTTAAAGATAGATGCTGCATGGAGCTCCTTTCCCTCCCCCCCCCCCCCCAGGCATAGTATGAGAGATCTAAGGCAGGGGGGCGACAAAGATGCCTGTTGGCACAAAGTGTCAATCTTCACTTTCCGACCTCTTGCCAGACTGTGGAAGAGAGAAGCCTTGTTGGGGTTAGAAACACACTTTTCTTAGAGCGCAGGAGACTCAGGGGAGGCATGCAGGGGGCACATACATAATGAAAGGGCTCTGGCAAATGCGCTAGAAGTTAGCCATCTGTCCCTGCGGCAGAACAGATCCATGAAACTGGGATTCTCACCGCCAAGCTCCCAACAGGAAGGGACCTGTTTACCTTTATAACAGTCCTTGTGTGGGTCGTGGCACCCAGCCTTAGAGGTGGATGCTCAACACGGATTTGTCTTCAGTAAACCAAACAGCTCATTTTGCAGCCAAGCAAACTGAGACTCAAGGAATTAACAGGACAGACTTCAGGTCACGCAGCAGATGAACAGCCAAACCGATAAAGCAACACGGTTGCCCCGACTTCCTCTTTCCTCCTTTTCTCTCCTTCCCCCTACATTCGCTGCTTCCTCCCTCCCTCTCTCCTTGCACTCCCCGGCACTGAGCGCTACCCAGTGCCAAGAGTGGTGGGGGGTTCGGGCTTTGAGAATGAGTATTGCTAGAAGTCAAATAGCACAAGTGGATGGTGTTAGCAAACAGATGTTGATTTTCCCAGAGGTTAGTGAGCGAGATGCCCAGAGTCAGGGTGCCAGCTGAACAGGGAAAGCTCCCACTCTCCTGGGAGAAAAACCTCTTCTCCACTTCCCTTGCTTCCTTCGCACAGTGCTCTGGAGATGTCCATGGACAGCTTTCTTTCTCCCAGTTCTGCTTGCAGGCTGTGTGCTTGGTCCCCTCCCTTCATATCTTAAAGGTGGTTAGTTTTAAGATACCCTCATCCCGGATGTGACCTCATTGTTTCCCAACGGGATTCCAAATCCTACAGGGAAGGGGTTTGGTTTTACGATACTGATTTTTTAAAAAAAACAATCCCTAACAAGTACTAAGCCTCACAGGACGGCCTCAAAAGAGAGAAGAGCCTTGCTGGGTGACGACAGCGGACAAATAATCACAAAGAAGAAACGAAAGTGCTGCGATAGAGACATCCTTTGTGAGATATTTTGAGAAGACAAAGAAGGGGCAAGCGGCCCAGAACCAGAAGGGCTTCTAATAAAGAACGGCTTCCAAGAAAAAGTGATGCTCAGGCGTGGTGATGAAAGATGACTACATTTCAGCCAAGAAGAACATGGGCAGCCTTTCGTCATAACATGACTGCCTGTCAGAGGGCAGGAGACGGTTGGAAGGGAGAGACTGGAGAATGAGGAGGATGCTCTTACGCAGGCGAGACGTGGCAGCATTTGAACAAGCATGGCGGTGCCCAGAGAATGAGAAGAGAGGGAAGATTTATGAAATACTTTGGTACAAGACTTGATATGGCGCAATGGCTGACTGAAGGAATCCTGGTAGCACACAGTGATTAAGCACTCAACTGCTAACCAAAAGGTTAGTGGTTCGAATCCACCAGGTGCTTTGCAGGAGAGAGGTGGCAGTCTCATCACAGCCTTGAACACCCTATGAGGCAGTTCTACTCTGTCCTATAGGGTCACCATGAGTTGTGATCAGTTCAATGGCAAAGATTTTTGGTGACTGGCTGGAGGATGGAAGAAGGACCATCTAGGCTGACACTCTGAGCTCTGACTTAGCTCTTTGTTTGGATGGTATGACCTTTATTAGGAGGGAGAACACAAGAGATGGAAGAAGCTGTTGGGGAGTTCCGCTTTGAGCTTATAGTACTTAACATGTAAGAAAGCTCAGTGGAAATGTTTGGTGGGCAGAGAAGTTAGAAAGGTTGTACAGACCAAAGAGAGGACTTAAAAAGAGTCATGAGTTTGGGGTAGCCATTGGAACAGTACAGAAGGAATAACCAGCCAGTTGGGTGGGGGGGGGGTGCGGTGCCCTGTGCAGTAAGAGAAATGCCTCTGGGCAGGAGAACCCAGAGAGATAGGAGGCATTTCCTTCTGAGAGAGAAAATACAGTTCAGGAATACCGCATGTTCAATGCACTAGAAGGTCGAGGAAGGAGAGACAAATGAACCATTGGTACAGCTATTGGCTTCGGGATTAAGGTCTCAGGAGATTTTGGTGTGGGCAGGGTCAATGGCACGGTGGACGGCAGAAGTAGAGAGGTGCGCCCTTGGGTAGCAAACTTCCCACTCCCGCTGGAACTGTCTCAAGTCCTGGGATGAGCAAGAGCGCCCCTGGAGGCTATCAGTTGTCAATCCTGGTTCCTTGAGTCCCACCCCAAATCTGGAGGACTAGAAATCGATATCATAGGATTCCAGCCCAATGCAGATGGAGGCCATGCCACTCTGGTAAAAGGAAAGGACCTATTTCTCCCCCTGGTGATCTCCCCTCTGGTGAATGTCTTTGCTTTCTGGAATCTCACAGGACTTCAAGTGCTTCCGGAAGAAGAGGCTCCTCTTCAGACTGGATTACATCCCAATAGAAAGAAAACAAACCCCCTAGCAGCAAGACCAGCAGCCATGCTGAATCAACATAAAAAATACTGACATGAGCAAGGTTGTAATTTTTTCTCGGGTCCACAAGCAATGCCCATGGAAAGAACAGACAGGAAATTAGTCATCGTATTACATTAGACAAATCTGCCACACAGAACTTTAAAAATTGTTCAGAAGCAAAGATGTCACATTGAAGATGAAGGCTTACACGACTCGAGCCACAACATTGTCAATCACCTACGGACAAGTAAAGGCGAGTCGATAACTAAGGAAGACCGAAGAAGTGGTGTCTTTGAAGTATTATTTGGGCCATGAATGTTACATATACCATGGATTTTCAGAAGAATGCACAACTCTGCCTGGACAGAGGCTGGGATGCTCCTTAGAAGCAAGGATGGCGAGACTTTATCTCAAGTGCTTTAGATACCTTATTGACAGGGACCAGTCCCTGGAGAAGGACATCAATCTTGGTAAAATAAAGAGTCAGCGACAAAGAGGAAGATTTCAAAAAGATGGTTCAACCCAGTGGCTGCAACAATGGCTCAAGCATAGCCATCGCGAGACCGGCACAGGTCTGGGCAGCGTTTTGTTCTGTCGTACATCAGGTTGCTGTGTGTTGGAATGGAGGCATCTGTACCTAACACAAAAACAACCCCATGCTCAGATGAAAGAGGAGGATAATGTTGGTGTAGAGGATGTAGAGCGCACAACGTCCTCATTTATTTCCCCAAACAGAGGCTTCGTGAAAGGAGTCATTCTTGTCATTTAACTACTGCATGTTGATATGAGGAAACTGAGGCTCAAGAGGTGAACTATTGTGCTCAGTGTCATCCAGCTGATTGGCTGGTTTAACCAGGAATAGAGACGGTGTCTGCTGCTTTGCTCTCTATGACCGCGTCAAGACTGAAAAAGAATCCGTTGTGAAGGTTTCTGTGATAGAAACATTTAGACAGTACAGAAAACACTAAAGAATACACTAAAAATCAGAATCTCACTATCCGCAGGTACTTACTTTGGACATTTACACACATACAAATTATATATACATGTACATATATGTCACATATATAATTTATGTAAAATAAAACAATTTATTTTTATTTTTTAAAGCTAACATTGTATCATACTTACTTTTCTATGCCTTCCAACATGCTCCGTGAATGTGATTTTTAATTTTTATGTAACATATCCTATAGCTATACCAGCTTGCCTGGAAGATTGACTTAGTTTTATTTGTCAGTTAAAACCTGTTTAAAGCAATGTACAAGTGTACAATATTTTAAAGACAGGGAAAACAACCCCCAGAGAAGTTTCCTCATGGCAAGAACTTGGATATATTTCCCATGTGATAATATTTGGAGGTGATGACCCATATTTTCCAAATTCCCCAGAGTTGCTTCCATGTGTAGGTGCTTTCTGGCTCTGAGGACACAATGATGTCGCCCCTCAGCTTGTTTTCTTTGTGCACAGTTGGCTCTCTCACGGGGCCTGAACCACTTGGTTCTTTCCCATTCAGCGGAAGAGCAAAGGGAGAGTCGTGGACTTTTCCAGCACCACCAGTAGCGCCACCAAAGGGCCTTGATTTACCCAAGAGAAAACAGACTCCGGGTGATTTTACAATGGCCAACCTGCTAGCAATCCCTGTGACACTAACAAATTGGAAGAGATCGCGGGAGGATGTTCAGAACGAAGAGCCAGGTCACCAGCAGGTCCTTAACATGCCCTCTGAATCATCAAAGAAAGATTGCATTGGGACCAGGGCGAGTGTGATGTCAGGCTCAATGTAATATGTCTGTGTGCCTTGAAAATCAATCAGGATAATTTTGAGTATTTTATTATTTATTTCTGACCTATGTCTAAGCTGCTGATATAAAGTATGAAGCAGAGATAGCATGCCGTCTGTATACATATACATCTGTGCATAAACACATGCGTACACACTTGTGTACTTGCATACAAACAAGAAGGCTTCCAAAGCTCCTGAAAACAATTCATTATCTTTTATTTGTATTATTTTCCACAAACATTTAAAATCCACTCTTAACTATAATTTGTGTTTTTGTTCACGTTAAATGTATGCTCTTTTAACAACAACATGAATTGCTGGGTCTGCCTCTCCCTACTAGATTTTGCTACTTCAATGTACACATTTCAGCACTGAGTTGTTGAGATGACCCTGTGTGCAACGGAACAACATGCTGTCCGCTTCTGTAACCCCTCACCATGGTTACGCTTGGCCCCATGGCTTCAGGCATGGTATCAGTCCGATTCAATGAGGATCTTCCTCTTTCTCATTGACCCTCCACTTTATGAAGCACGGTGCCCCTTTTCAGGGACTATCCTCTTAGGACAGTGATTTCTAAAGTCCTGGATACAATGTCTTGCCATCTTTTCTTCTGAGGAGCATGTTGGTTGTACTTCTCCCAAGACAGATTTGTTTATTCTTATGGCAGTTCATGGTACTTTCAATATTCTTTACTAACCTCATAAACCAAATACATCTATTCCTCTCTGCTCTTCCTTGATCATTGTCCAACTTTAACATGCATATGAGGCCATCGAAAATACCAAGACTTGGGTCATATGCAGCTTAGTTCTCAGAGTGCCATCTTTGCTCTTTAACGCTTTAAAGAAGACTTGTGCAGCAAATTTGCCTAATGCAATACATCATTTCATTTCTTGATTGCTGCTTCCATGAGCTTTGATTGTGGATCCATGCAAATGAAATGCTTGATAGCGTCAAGGATTTCAATAGGTCCAATTCTAGCCTGTTCAGTTGTGAGGATTTGGGGTTTCTTCACACTGAGTTGCAATTCATATTGAAGGCTGCCATTTTTCATTTTAATTAACTACTTCAATTCCTCCTAGCTTTCAGTAAGCAAGCGTCTGTCATCTCTATATTAAAGGTTGTCAATAAGCCTTCCTCCGTCCTGATGCCCTGTTCTACTCCATATAGTACAACTTCTTGGATTTTTTTTTTTTTGCTCAGCATACAGATTGAATAAGTATGGTGAGAAAATACAAGCTTAACGAACACCTCTTCTGATTTTTAAACCATGCAATATTTGCCTTTTCTGTTTGAATGCCTGCCTCTTGGCCCACATAGAGGTTCTCTATCGGGCTTACCGACCCCCAGGTATTTAGACTTGAGCCAGCAGTCTGTAGCATTGCCTGCCAATCCTGGGAGTCATCTCAGTCATTATCTTACCTATTGACCTTGGATTCATTCAACGCTTGTTGGTTTCGGAGACTGTAACTCTTGACCAGAATAGAAGGCTTCATGTTTCTCCCGAAGAGTGGCTGGTGGTCTAGAACTGCAGAACATGTGGTTAGTAGCTCAATACATGACCAATATGCCACTTGGGTTGCTGAGGGTCAGAGCATCGACTCAATGGCAGTGAGTATAGTATAGCATTGTGTTAGGCAGGGTTCTCTGGAGAAACAAATCCAGGACACTTATGACTAGATACATGATAGGTTTAGACAGCAAGAAGGAATATAACAGCTAATTAATCCACACAGCAGTACAGAAGATGCAGTTCCACACACCTTCGTAGGACAGTCAATATACTAAAAGTCCTCCAACTCACATGGGCTGCCAGGTCCAAGGTCAAGGAAACAGAAGAGTCCTCCCTCAGGCAAGGCAGGCAGAGTCTGCTCACAGGCAGCAAATAGCAAGGTGGGTCACCAGCAGTCAGTAGCTCAGGAGCTTAGCGAAGCAGGCCTGGATGGGATCTTGAACACAAGCAATGCAAGACGACAGGTCCACCAGCCTCAAGTTCAAGAGATGCACGCACCAGTATAGTGACAAAGCAGGTCTTGAAAGAGCCTCAAGCTCTAGCAACACGATCTACATCCATGGGTTAACTTGTCCCACAGATAGTGTAGCACACAGATGGAGGCAGAGAACTGGTTAAAGCAGCAGCATGCTCCTCCCATCACCAGAGAGCAAGAGAGATGGGGTGGGCCTTGCAGAGCCATTTATCTCTTTGCCCTGCAATCAAACTATACCTGCTTAATCTCACATGTTCCTATTGGCCAGGTGGGCACAATAAACGCAATGGTCATAAGCATACAGGTGCACATACAGGCTTCACTGATTTTGCTTTTCTAGAGAACCCAGATTAATTCAGCTCATAATCTAAATTAACTTCCTAGGAAACGGTGCATATGAGGTAAAGAATTTCAGCCCTTGATTAACTAAATATATCTCTATTCTTAACTCACATGTTATCTGCTATTAAGTTGCTGTGACTCATAGCAACTCTATGTTCAACAGAAGGAGACACCGACTGGTTCTATGCCACGATCAGAGTCATTGCTCTATTTCTCTTTTGTTACTGCCACCGTATCAATCTGACTCTTCGTAAGTCTTCCCTGCTTTTTACCTCGTTTGGCTGGGTGTAAAGATCTATGCTGAAAATAATTTTCCCCCACAAAAATATTGATGGTAGTGCTTAATTGTTTTCTAATATTCTGTGCTGACATTTTGAAGTCTGTTGCTATCTTACTCCCCATTCCTTTGAATACGATTTCAACTTTTTCCCTCAGAAGCTTTGAAAATATTTCTTTAACCTAGTGTTAGGACCTTACGATGGGTGGGGTTTGGAGCTCAAGAAAGGGTGGATTCTTTAAATTACAGAACTTGGGTACTCTCTTGGCAGAAAGCTATGTTTTTGATCATTTTGGATAGCTAAGATTATGTGTCAGCTTGGCTAGGTTTGGCACACATCAATCAAACCTCCTCCATCGTATGACCCAATGTGAGCAGCCCGTGGACTGAAAGGCAAATCTGCTTGGGGCTGTAACCTACATCTAATATATATGGGTGTTCTGGCCAAGCTCGCTTGCTCTCAGTCCTGCATCTGTCTTGTTATTCACTGACATGCATTTCTCTGGTTGTGAGCCAGCAGCCTGACCTACACATTTTGGGATTCTTCAGTTCCCACAGCCTTGTGAGCTAGAAGCCAGCTGCCTGCTCTGAAGAATTTGTGAATCACAAACATTTTCTAGCCTGATACCTGACCCATTTGGGACTTGCCAGCCTTCACAACTGTATGAACCATTTCCTCAAAATAAACTGCTCTCTCTATATTTATAAGTGTATATGATTTACTGATTTTGCTGCTCTAAGCCTAAGTTATTCTCCCGATGTTTTTTTTTTTCCTATTTTCCCTTTCTATAATTAGAATTAACCAGATTTTGGATAAACTAGACTATTGCTAACTTTAAATCTACTGAAGTTTCTATTTTAGGTGTGTTGTTAGTGAAAGGAGAGGACTTTGGGGACCTGCATCTCTGATATTTAAATTTAACATTAATATGAAATGTGACCGTGATTTTAGGGTTTCCTCACAAACTGCCCTCCCCTCAACTTGACAGTATTACCCCTGTAGGAGCCCTTGTGGTATAGTGGTTATATGTTAGGCTGCTAAACCTCAAGGTCAGCAGTTCAAACCCACCGGCTACTTTGCGGGAAAAAAATGAGACTTTCTATGCCTGTACACTGTTACAGTCTCGAAACACATGAAGTAGTTCTACCCTGTCCTGTACGGTCACTGTGAGTCAACTTGACGGCAGATGAATTTTTGTTATCCCCAACATGACGCATGAAGATGCAGAATATGGAGAAATGACTTAGCTGAGGTCGAAGGTAATAGAAGTCTTCATACTTCGGTTGTCTTTTCAACACAATGGTATGCCTTTCCATGTTATTATGACTCAACTGTGTTTTAATTCTAATACATTTTCTATTTAACTGCTAAATGGAAGTAAGTAATGCGGCCCAATGAAAAACAGACGATGTAATCATAAAACCTAGCTCACTGCCATCAAATCAATTGTAACTTTTGGAGAGCCCCTGTATGAGAGAGTTTAACTGGGCTTCGTAGGTATTCTTTTGCTGTAATCTAAAAACGAACAAACCCTTTTATTGCCACATATTTCATGTATGATACGATTCAATGGTTAAGCATCTTAGGCAGAGTGGTGATGGCTGTCATCTTTGTGCAAGCAGATTGCCAGGCCTTCCTTCTGCTGCGTGACTAATGGGGTGGGCTCCACCTGCCAACCTTTCCCTTGGTGGCCAGGGGCGCTCCATCTGCACCACCAGGGACTCATTCGGACCTACAGACCTGCCAATCTAGGCCTCTCTGGTCCTTGACATATTCTGTAACCTTGACAAGTCAAGTTCATCTATCTAGCCCTTGGTTTATTCAGCTACAAACTGCCAAAGCGGAAACAGGTCATTGCCTTTCAAAAGCCATCCCTCCAGGAATTGCCGAGGGCCTGGGATAACTTGGGGGAGGGATCTGGAATAGTCAAAGGGAGCTGGCACTCTGAGCCCTTACTCTCACTACCTGAAGGGTTCTCCTTCCATCGGTTGGAATAGTGGCATTTTGTGTAAGCTTTTATTGAAGGATGTTATGTTGCTGTATCCCGTGGGTAAATGTTTGAGATTGACTAGATGAACTAGGCGTTCTTTTCGCAGGCTTTTCTGCTCATCGGACGAGAAGTGTTCTTCCAGAGACTCCCTCAGACAGGCTCACATGTACCTCTTGTCAAGCCTATGGCATTCCTGTCATTTAGGATGTGCTTCCAGATTACCCCTACTTTGGAATGCTAAGCACTCACACCCAATCGGTCCTTATAACTAACCCCCTTTTAAATCAATCGCCTGGCTGCGGACATGGTCACCGAACATTACTTCTGAATGCGAGGCTAGCAGGAAGCTTGGTCCTGCCGTCTCCCCATTAATGATACAAATGAAACATGGAATCCCTGTATTTTTGCTGGTAGAACCCGGCTCTCTCCAGAGTCCATATCTGACTGTCATGTCAGACACAAAGGCACATTCCATGTCTTTCATGCCTGGTGTTCGGCTCTTGGTGTGGCAGGGGGACAGGATAGTCCACCAGGTGTCCCTTGTCCTTGGTCAGAAAATGTGTTTGTTTTTTTCTGTTCATCCACAAACCTTACTAGAGGCAGCAATTGCTCTAGGCCAAACAGTATCAAATAATGGGTCTGGACACCAGCAAATCAAGGGTGGAGTCGGAGCATTGTAAACAAAAACATAAAAAAAAACAAACAAAAAACCTCACTGCCATTGAGTCAATACTGACTCACCGTGAGAGCGTCGAGCTGCCCCGGTGGGTTTCTGAGACTGTAATCCTTTAGGACAGTAGAAAGCCTCCTTTTTCTCACCCAGAGTCACTGGTGGTTTCAAACTTGTAACCTTGCAGTCAGCACTACACCATCAGGGCTCAGAATGACCTTGGAAAACCTTAGAAATTCTATGGTCGAGTCTCCTCACTGACTACACGGAAAAAGAAGATTCACAGAAGAGCCTTCTGATGCCCGGGGCGGCCCCCACGTCACTATTCCATTCCTCCCAGTCTATGATTAAAGTGCTGTGATGGTACCGAGATTAAGGGCTCAGTTGCTGACCTAGAGGTTTGAAGTCTGAACCAACCAACTGCTTTGTGGGCAGAAGATGGGGTGGTCTTCCTCTGAGAAGCCCTGCAGGCCCTGTGGGGTGTTTCTACGCCGTCGTGCAGGAGCACCAAGCGTCAGCTTTGACTCGATGGCAGGGCCTTTGGTGCTTGGTTGCTGATTTTAGACTGCAGTTGTGCATCTCTCAGACATCTCTGAGCAGGAAGCAGGGACTTCACTCAGGGAGCACACAAGGAGCACAGTTCCCACCTCAACAAGAGAAGGCTGGAGATTCGCTGACTTTGGAGCTGTCTCCTGGCCATGAGCCATGTCTCCAGGACCAAACCTATGGCCTTAAAAGATTTAGACCAGAGACTCAGTGAGTATCCAGGTAATCCCTTTTTGCCTCTCTGATTCTCAGCAAGCCAGTTCGTGCTTGTTATTAATGCTCTACAATGCAAAAAGACCATTGCAACCAACAGACACCAGGAAGAAAGACCTGGCTCTCTGGGTACGTCTGAAGCATCAGTCCACTAAAACAATGTGGCTGTAACAGTCCGATTCTGTTGTGCGTGGGGACCCTGGAGTAAGGGGTGGACAACTAACAATACACAGCACACTCCAACCACACAGTCCTCGGAAGTGCTGACATTGACTGACAGACGACCTGGGTTTTTCCAAGGGGTCAGTGCTGACTGGAAAGGGGTGTTCACATATATCATTTACTGCCGCAAATATTCACTCAATTAACAAGCAATCCTGGAGAGACAAAAGCCGTTTCCATCAGCACAGGTCACAGCTGGTGATTTCAAGAGAACACAGATCGGGCGCCAGGTAAAATAAAGCCATCACCAACCCCTGGACAGTCTCAAGAGCGGGTAACTGCCCCTGTCTCTACAATTGCTGCTGGGGAGCAGTCTGCCCTTGAATCTTTCGCACCATCCCTAAATCGACAATTTCATTTCACTCCAACCACGCCCCCTGCCCCAGAGATCTGCTGAGCCCTCGAGTTCCATTTGAGAAGGCTGCAGGATAATAGGTGAGCTCCCTCCATCCATCAGAGATAATGGTCGCAGACACTCCTGATGCCTTTTGTCTGTGGGCTTCCGGGAGGGAGGATGCAAGCTAGGGACCTGGGGTATTGACACTGTGTGTGTGTGCGCGCGCGTGCGCGCGCTTTTAAAATCAGTCCTCTTGTTTACTCTGCCACCATCACCCAGCCTGTTTACTACCTTTGCAGGGGCCAGGCCACTAAGTCAACACACATTAAGACCCAACATCACAATGTCATCATGCGAATGAGCAGATTTTGCAAAGGCCGGGGACATTGGCTGCTCTGTTGGGTCCTGTTTAGTCTGAGGGTAATGAAGAGCTCACAGATGACCTGATTTCATTAAACTAGGTCAGACTCTGCTGAAAAGCCGCGACGACTCTCCCCCAGTTATACAGTGAGCCCTCCCTTCTCCCACCCCCACCCCCGGCCCGCCCCCCTCTCAGGGCTTGAATGCTTTCTGGGAATTAACCCTGAGTTTTGTCAATACAGTAGCTAAATCTCCACGGAATAATTGGTCCCTTTCCCTCCAGCTCCTGTTTGTGTAGCAGCGAGGCGAGGCCTGGGAGAAAAGGGGGTTGGAAGGATGGGGAAGGCTGAAGTTGCCTTTTGGAGGCTGTGGATAGTGGGGACCGGGTGCTTCAGTGGTCGCAGCATGCTCCTTCGCTAAACCTGCTGAGCTGCAGCATCTGATCCGTGGACTGTTTTCATGGAAGCGGCTGACATGACTCAAAGAGGAGCTGCCAGGTAAACAGACAAGGCTTTCAACGTGTCCCAGCTGCAAGCAACACACCGACGGGCTGCATCTTCAGAGAGTCCGTTTTGGGGGGTCGGAAGAGGACCATCAGAGGGTGGAGCGGGAAGAAGGGATGGCCGAGAGACTGTTGCCCTCCTTTTGGGGTTCAGGAGGGAGAAAATGGGTCTGTAGTGAGCGATGGAGTCAAGCCGAGGGAGCTCATCTGTATCAAAGACGACATTTCTGACAACGGTGGTTTTTCTCCCGCACAACAGAATAAAACACCGCCCAGCCCTGGACCACTCCTGTGATCGCTTGTGGGTTGGCTTATTTTCATCGGCTAATTTCTCAGAGGTAGATGGCCAGGCCTTTCTACCTCCTCTCTCTATTAATACTAGAACTGTCCCAAGATTGAGAGAGCTGTCAGTTGAGAGCACGTCCCCGTTATACTTCGTAATCTATTTAGTAAGTCTCAGGCCTCCCACTGGGCATTTCAACTCCTGAGCCCCACAGATGTTCATCGACCGCGATAGACGAGGAAACGGAGGTTTCAATTTGTTCAGCGCGACTGCTTGGTAGATCTAGGATTGGAACTCAGATCACTCCAGGCTCACGCGTTCTCCACCACCCCTGCTGCCACTCAGCTCTGACTGATGAGCCAGAGAGAAAGTGGAGCATTGCTGGGATCGTGCAAAGGGATTTAACTGTTAGGTCAGACTATTTATTTTCTTCAGAAAACTTAGGAAGAATTGCAAAACTTGAAACATTCAAATTTCTTATGTGTAAAGAGACAGGGGGAAAGCTCTAGAAAGTAGCAGCAGCAGAATCCCCTTACCTCACCTCCTGCTTGCCTGGTCTCTCTCACCTGTTAGCCCCATCGCCTATGGATAACTTCTCTCAACACCTCAGCTTGGCTCGGAGGGGCTTCCTGTTTGGAGTATGCAACGCTGACTGAGCAAGATTCTCTCTAGACCCACGGTTCCCAACCTTCCTCATGCCGCGACCCTGTAATACAGTTCCTCACGTTGTGGTGACCCCCCACCATAACATTATTTTCGTTGCTACTTCAGAACTGTAATGAATTGTGATGTAAACACCTGATATGCAGAATGTAGTTTCATCGTTATAAATGTAACATAATTAAAGCATAGTGATTAATCACAAAACAATATGTAATTTTATATTGTGAACTAGTTATGTGTTTTCCGATGGTCTTAGGCTACCCCTGTGAAAGGGTCGTTCGAGCTCCAATGGAGTCTCGACCTATAGATTGAGAACCGCTGCTTTAGGGAGCTCCTAGCAAGAGCTTTGCCTTTGAAGGTATCTAATGGATTCTAGGTTTCCTCCCTGTAGACTGCATTTGTTTTGTTGTTGTTTCTGAGACTGTAGACAATAACACATCCACTAGTTCATATCTGCATGTAGAATTTAGTGATATTAATTGTGTTCTTTGAGCTGTGCTATCATTGCCACCCTCCTTGTCTGAATGGTTTCTTCTTCGTTAACATAAACGCATTGCCCGCTGAGGTTCCCATCGAACCTCCTGAATTGCTATTGTCAATTCATTAGATCGTTCTGTTTTTAAAAAAGGGGAATGCTCAAGGTAGACCTCTTTTTTTTACCTAATTAAACTTAAATCTTGTTTGATTTTAAGCAGTCATGGGGGATATCTTTGGTTTAATATGTAAAGATGTAAACTATGTAAATCAATTCAAAGGTTCATCTTATCTACCCACCATGGCTCTGAGAAGTCTAGGAGGTTTAAAGTTCTGCTTGGCATTTCCCCCCTTTTGATGAGGGTTCTTGGTTTAGTCTCTTTGTTTTCAGCACTTCAAATAGATCATTCACGTTTCCTTGCATCAAAACGTTCTGAAGAAAAATCACCATTTAATTTAATTAATTGGAAATTCTATGTATGTGACAACGGAAGAAAAATCGATGGGTTTGAATTGTGGTGCTGGCAAAGAATATTGAAAGTACCATGGACGGCCGAAAGGAAAAACAAGTCTGTCTTGGACGAAGTATGGCCAGAGTGCTCCTTAGAGGCAAGGATAGAGATTCTCATTTTCCGTAATTTGGCCATGTTGTCAGGAGAGACTGGTCCATGGAGAAGGACACCATGCTTGGTAAAGTAGAGGGCCAGTGGAAAAGAGGAAGGCCATTATTGACATAGTGGCTGCAACAATGGGCTCAACATAGGAACAATTCGTTCTGTTGTACATAGAATTGCTTTGAGTTGGAACCAACTCGATAGTACTTCCCACCTTTAATTTCTGAAAGCCCAGATATGATGTGTCTCAGTTTAGATTTCTTTGGGTTTATCCTTCTTGTGTTTTTTGGAGTTCTTGGATTTGTAGCCCTTCATTAGATTGGGGACATTTTTTGTCATTATTTCTTCAAATATTATTTCTGTTCCCTTCTCGCTCTCGTCTCCTTCTGGTGTTCCCATGATACATATATTAGTTCTCATGTCTCATAATTCCATTAAGTTCTACTCAGCTGTTTTGAGCCTGCATTCATGTTGCTCTTTAATATGTGGAACTTTAACGTGTGATTCTCTAATTTGTTGATTCTTTCTCCCGCCTCATTAAATCTGTCAGCAAATCCTTCTATTATCTTTCTCCTTTCACATTTTGGCCTTTTCAGTTGCAATCTCTCTCTTTTTAAATCCTCATGTTCTTGAATTGTTTCTCTCTTATTCGTTGCCTCTTTTTTTCCTTAGATCTTTAATTATTGTAGTGTTGTTGTATTCTCCTTTTTAAAACATGTTTTACTTATTTCTAGATATAACCCCCCACCCCCACCCTCCACCCCTACCTTTGGATCGTTCCTTTGGAGAGGTCACTGTTTCTCTGTTCTTTGTGCATCTTAGGATTTTTTATTTATTTGAGGCATTGGAATTTTCACAGGTGTTGATTTTTTTAAAATTTCCCCAGTGTTTGGTGTTTTTGCCTGCATATTTAAAAAATGAACAAAACTTTTATTGTGAATTAGATGTAGGTTTAGGGAGCAAATCATAGCTTCACATTAGCACTCCATACACATTCTGATTCAACTCACCCCTTGCAACCCTTTCGATGTACCATCATTTACTTACTCTGCTTCTCTCCTGACCTCTGAACTTTGCCCTTGGGTAAACGCTGCCCTTTTGATCTTAAGTGGTTGATTACTCTAATAACTCAGTGGAGTTGAGTTCAGTTCTGGACTTGATAGTAAGGACCATAATCTTGGGGGTTCTCAACAGACTCTATCTGATCAATAATCCTGGTATCTCTAATGACTTTGAGTTCTGTCTTACACTTTTATTCGAATCTATCCAGGACCTGTAAGGGTAATGCTTTTTGAACAAGTTGTTAGCGGGAGCTGAATATCTCCTACTTTTTCTGGTCTTGGGGTTGTGGGCACTGATGCTTGAGTGGTCCATTAGTTTGCTGGACTCATTATTTGCATGTGCATTTTAATTTTCATAACTTAGATGGCTGCTCATGAGCTTTTAAGACCCCAGCCTCTACGTATCAAATTAAATTAGAGAACATAGTTTCTGTGAACTATGCAATGACAGTTGACCTTGGTGTCCCCCCAGGATTATGATTCTGATCCCCTAAGCTCAGTAATTTGTTCTCTCAGGTGTTTGATTATGTTTGAGAAGTTTTCACACCTGCCTCCCTTGTATGCTCCATCCCATTTATAGAAATATTTGTAGTAAAGCAAATACACGTTTACAAATATCCTCTGTCAAACTTCTATATATTTGTGGGCACATGTCCACGTGTTTCACCTGTGCATCTAACTGTGCATAGAACTCCACTATTGCATTGCTTGTGTACCGTTTGCAAAAGACTGAGGTGAGCAGATCCTTTGATGTTTGCTTACTGTGTCCGTTCCTGCTTTGCCTTCAGTGCCTTCTCTGTCCTGGATTTCATGGAGGATGGAAAGTTCCTGAATTTGTTTTTCAACTCCCAAACACACCAGAGAACACGCTGTGGTCAGTCGGTCCACAAGCGAGTACTGCCCCTCAGGCTCCATGTTGAGCACCGATCCACCCATTCGGTGAAGGTGCAGCCTCCTCTCTCTCTCCTTACGGCTCTTTCCCTTTTGTTTCCACCTTCAGGATTGTAGCTGGAAAACCCACACCCAGGCAACCTTCCTCAGTGCTGGATGGTGCCTTCTGGCTTTGCCCGTGGCTGTTTCCTTTTCAGTTCTGTGTGGGCTCTTTATATCTAAACCGGTATTTAGAGGAAGCAGAGGCAGGGTTTTTTTCATCCATTTCCGGTAGTGGAGAGACCAGCAATCCCTCGAAGGACCTATGAGAGATCTCTGTTGGTTTCAGAGCTCTGAAGTCCCTGGGTTGAATTTGAGGGAGATATCTCCACCCAGGTCACTCAATCCTTTTGACTCTGCTGTAGGGAACCTGCTGTGGGAATTTGTAACCATCTAGCAGTTGAGGAAGGGTAGTCTTATGCCTAATGTACACCCAGGTAAGTTTACCTTCCTATCAATATGTTTACTGAGGGTGCAGCCTCCATTCAAGATACCTGCTTCTAGCACAGTAACTTCAGTCACTGACAGTAAGGGGGAACAGACAGCCCCAAACTCTCTGTTGATGTGAGAGATAGGAACTGGAGCAGAGTTGGGGGCAGGGGTAGTACACATGGAGGCAGGTACTTTGCCGATGATGGGCACAAACGTCATTGCAGGGCCTTTCGGTAGCAATTCACAGAGGCACACTGGGTAGGGGAGGGGCTGCTATGCTTCAATAAGGCCTGCAGGGAGGTCTGCTTTGTTACTTTCAAAATCCTCCCAGTAGTGTGTTGGCTGTGGGCATAACCGCCAGGAACACTGCCTGCTTCTTAGCACAAAGCAGCTTCAGTCAGCCGTGGTCCTCAGCACTTATCAAAAGGGGGAGCAGACAGACCTGAACTGATGTCTGCCTTGTTGGCTTCAGACGCCTGGGCAGTGGGATGTGCAAGAAAACTGGGAGGGTGCTTACTGCACTGGCTGTCTGTAGCAATTCCCAGTCAGCTTGCAGCTAGCAGTGTCTGGGTGGTGGAGGAGTCTCAAGATTGGTTTGAGGGCAGACACTGAGGGTGGTGCTCTAGGTAGAGAAGCAACTCTTTTCCTGGGGCTCAGAGCCCAGTTTACAGCAGCTGGCAGCCAGCATGGTGGGGAGAAATGGTGAGGGAAATGCTTTCCCAATACCTTTAGCAATTTGTGGATTCTGACATACTTTCCCTGCACCTCGATTCAGAAGTGCTCAAAGCCAAGCCCTGTCTTCTCGTTGTATTTGTTGGGGAGGGTGAGAATACGGTTGGTTCAAGCTACCATCTTCCCCAATCCACGTTCTAAGTTGATCTCTGCCTCCGCCTGCCCACCTTCATCAGGTCACTTTCTCTGAACCTCAGTTTCTCCTCGTTTAAATGAGGGTAGGATATAGCTTATAGAGCCCTGGTCAGGATCATATGAGATCATGCGTGTAAAAAGGTGCAGCGATCGCAAAGTGCTGAGCAGATGTGGAGAATCCCCCCAGGTTACAGACACCAACTTGAACTCATTTAAGTAAAAAACAAAGGAAGAATTATTGTTGAAGAGATGAGGACGTTTTTCAGGAGACAGTTGAGATGCAGGCTTAGGAAGGATGAGGATCCAGGACTCTAAGTCCTTAGGAAAACCCAGCTGTATTCTTGTCTGCTTTGTCCTGTGCATGCTTCTTCAAGCTTCTTTGTTTGTTGGTCTACCTGGCATAAAATATGGCTGCCCCAAAGCTCCCGGGTTTATGCCACAAGTCCAGCCAAAATAAGTGATGCTCCTTTTCTCTCTTGGGTTTAAAATCCTGGGGAGGGGCTTGATTGGCTCACTGTTGCGATGTAATTGCTGGTATCTCAATCTTCTAGGACCAGAAGGGTTGAATTACCTGATAAAAGAAAGGCTGTAGGGCCTTCTCTTTAGGTGTCCTGGTGGCATAGTGGTTACACATTGGGTTGTGATCTGAAAGGGCCACAGTTCAAAACCACCAGCATCTTCATGGGATAAAAGTGGGGTTTTCTACTCTGATAAAAAGTCCCAGCCCCTGAAACTCACAGGGCAGTTCCACTCTGATCCTACAGGGGTGCCGGGAGTCAGCATTGTCTTGCTGGCATTGTTTGCTGTTCTTTTTGAGGGGCCCTTCTCCTTATGGTTAGAAGAATGATGGTGGAAAAGAGATTGGGGCATCAGTAGTGCTGGGCTGAATAGGAAATGCATTAAGTACCCATTGTGGTAGTTACATAATCTGTTTTCAATTTGAGACTGAAGAGTGAAGGGGTGGAGGTTAGCCTAACAATCAGATCACAGTTTGATGACCTCATTTGGAGGTGCTAAGGAGATAAATGGCTCCTTGGAGGTGGGACACAGGCTGACATCTGGAGAGACATTGCAGCTGACAAGACACAGGGAGACAGGCTGATGGCAGCCAGAGCCTCAGAGCTGGAGAAGCCTTGTGGTGACCCCTGCCAGCGCTGAGATGCTTACACCACCACTGGATCCACAAGACTTCCCACCCACTGGCCTGTGATCTTCCTGCATTCGGCATCATTGCATGTATTTCATGAGTCTGAAGAGGACTTTATAGATTGGTGTCAGACTAATATTGAACTTATGAACTTGATCTGGACTGGGTTGGGATGTTTTCTTAATGTACAGTTACTCTTTATTTAAAGCTCTTTCTTTTATTTATTTTTAAATTTTTTTTTATTTTAACAATTTATTGGGGCTCATACAATTCTTTTCACAGTTCATACATATACATACATCAATTGTATAAAGCACATCTGTACAGTCTTTGCCCTAATCATTTTTTTCTCTTTTCTTCTTTTACATTTTATTAGGAACTCATACAACTCTTATCACAATCCATACATATACATACATCAATTGAATAAAGCACATCCATACATTCCCTGCCCCAATCATTCTCAAGGCATTTGCTCTCCACTTAAGCCCCTTGCATCAGGTCCTCTTTTTTTTTCCCCCACCCTCCCCATTTCCCCCTCCCTCATATGCCCTTGGTAATTTATACATCGTTATTTTGTCATATCTTGCCCTATCCGGAGTCTCCCTTCCCCCCTTCTCTGCTGTCCCTCTCCCAGGGAAGAGGTCACATGTGGATCCTTGTAATCAGTTCCCCCTTTCCAACCCACTCACCCTCCACTCTCCCAGCATCGTCCCTCACACCCTTGGTCCTGAAGGTATCATCCACCCTGGATTCCCTGTACCTCCAACCCTCATATGCACCAGTGTACAGCCTCTGTCCTATCCAGCCCTGCAAGGTAGAATTCGGATCATGGTAGTTGGGGGGAGGAAGCATCCAGGATCTGGGGGAAAGCTGTGTTCTTCATCGATACTACCTCACACCCTAATTAATTTAAAGCTCTTTCTTATACATATGTGCATGTTTATGAATTTGTTTCTCTAATCTACACAGACTAACACACTCATCATCCTTGTCCTGGTTAGCTAACGTTGTGGAGAAAATTACCCCCCAATTTAGAGACTCACAACAACCATTTACTCTGCTCTCCATCCGTGGACCAGCAGTTCTGAGAGGGCACAGGCAGGCAGCACTTGCTCCTGCTTCACAATGTCTATCCTGAGCTGAGGGTTGGAAGGCTGGGTGCTGGGACTGGCTGAAGGCTTGCTTGGTCTCATGTGGGGAGGTTGGTGCTGGTTGTCAGATAGGGACTCAGCAGCTCTAAATGTGGGCATCTTCAGGTGGGCTAATTTGGGGTCCCCCACCACCTGGCAGCTAGGTTCAAGGATGCATATGCCAAGAAAGCAAACAAGGCCAAGATCGCCTTTGAACCTTAAAAGCCAGACACGGACACTTTTGATACATTGTATTTGTTAGAAGCAAGTCCCGGAGTCTGGCTCATGCTCAAAGAAACATTAGACTCCACCTTTTGAGAGGAGGACAGATAAGACTGTATAACAACCCAGGGGACTGATAGTATTCCTGTGGCTTTTGGAGAAAAATACCATCTGCTGCCGTTTTCGTCATCGTGGCCATTGGGTTAAAACATTGTTTTTGATGTAACAAGTTGAAAATCCACCTGAGAGGGTTACATCAGAGCCGCCCCAGACTTTTTGGTCCATGGCAGCTTCTAGGTTTGGAACCAACCCTTTTCAGGGGAGACAAAATAGCCATTCTGCAATCAAGTCGTTCTATGCAAACAACCTACTAAGTGTTTATGTACTAATTTGATAGTAGCCATTTGAAAAAAAAAAGAGTGTACATCAATTAATATTTTTATTCCACTTGTAAATATAGAGCAACTACTTACTAACAGGAGGTGTGAAACGTTGGGGCCTGGTACAACTTCTAAATTCCTGAAAGTAGATGAGTGACCTATAAGTCCCACATCATTTTCCCACATTAATGTTCATAGAGCACCTATTTATCATCACAATCATCAAGAACCCAGCTTTTCCAGAGCAAACCGGTTTGAGTTGATGGTTTTGTGTGTTATCCAGTGGGTGTCAAGTATTGCGCCAAAATTTAAAATAATCTTCAGTGCCCCTGGAAGCTTTCTCCGGGGGCCCAGGGTACCTCAATAGACAGTTTAGAAAACGTGAGCTCATAGGAGGTTCAGAATGGTTGTGTCAGTTGTCATAGAGTTGGCCCCCCAGCTCATGGTGACTCTGCGGGCAACGGGCCCAGATGCTGCCCGGTCCTGTCCCTATCCTTATGACAACCTACGGGTTGGACCCATTCATGGCAACCCTGAAGCGTGGGGTAGAACTGCCCCTGTGACTTTCAGGGACTGTAACTCTCTGTGGGAGTAGAAAACCCCCTCTTTCTCCCAAGGAGGTGCTGGTGGCTTTGAGCTCTGGCCTTAAACATCGCAGCCCAGTGTGTAACCACTCTGCCACCAGGACTCCTAAGGAGAAGCCCCCACAACCTCGTTTTTATCAGGTGACTCTACCCTGCTGGTACTGCCAGATGGGACTAGCGGCAATGACCTCGTAACAGTGGGCCAATCAGGTCCCTTCTCAGGGTTTTGGAAGTAGATCAGGCCTTTTCTTTTCCACTCACTTTAGTCTAGAACAGCGGTTCTCAACCTGTGGGTCCTGACCCCTTTGGTGGTTGAACGACCCTTTCCCAGGGGTCGCCCGATTCACAACAGTAGCAAAAGGACAGCGATGAAGGAGCAGCAACAATAATGTTATGGTCGGGAGGAACTGTATGAAAGGGTCACGGCATGAGGAAGGTGGAGAACCACGGCTCTAGAAGCTTCCGTAGAAGCTGTTCGTTGTCATCGCGACACATCAGCCCCCACTGACAGGTATGTAGAGACTGGGGAGGAGGTGTGACAGTCCTCCATAGATGGTAAGGATTCTATTACCAAACTAGCGTTGTCTCACAGGTCCAGGCTTAGAGACTGATGAATATGCCAAATTTCAAGTTTCTCCCCTGACATCTATCCACCCTCCTCATGAGGACGTTCACATTGTAAACTTTTAGGACACACTGAACTTGAATCTTTCTGCAGTCTGGGTGTGTATGCTGACTTGACCACACTGATGAGTTGAAGGAATCACGTGTAACACATAGGCAACAACAAAGTCCTCCTCCTCTTCCTGGATCATGAAGCTACGTGTGATGGAGGACCTCTGAGAGATTGGCGCGGGCCTGGAAAATGTCAGCTATAAGTCTTTGGGATTGACCTAGGCTGAGGAGGAGCCTGAATCATATATCTGAGGATAAGTTAAAAAAAAAAAGTATTGTAACAAAATCATCGAAATCTTTGTTCAACAAAGATATCAAAATGGACAGCGATTGTTTCTCAGCACATCCTCCATTTACGTCTGTTCACGTCAGAAGACAGCGTGTTACGTCTCTCGAATTCTTCCCTAGATAATTCCATACCCATCGTTTCTCCCAAACAGTTCCCAGAAGCCGTTGAGCTGACCTCTCTGCCCTGAATGGATCTGGTCCCCACGGAAGCCACTGTTTCCTTGGATTTTTCTCCTTGACTTTGTGAAGTCACTCGAAGGAGACCAGACAAGTGTGTGACCAAGAGAACTTTGGGTCGTGGAGACAGGAGGAATCGTGGACTGCTTGAGATACACCTGTGCAGGGAAGGATGGGAAACCCCTGTAGCCATACTTTTTGACTCCCCCACCTCAGGCCACTGGCAGAACATAATTCCATCTCACGCTTAAGTCAATTTGCTTCTCACTAACCTGTGGTGTTGCCTCATACGAGCCCAAATCGTGTTTGAATTGTAAAAAATCAAGATGAACCTGCCTCGCTAGCTTCCAAGCCAAAATAGTTTATGAAATTCCTGAAGTTCAATGAACCCCAAACATCGACATACTCTCCAAAGCAATTTCTTGTTTAGTTCAGAGGTTTAGGTGTTAATTCAATAATCTCACTTTATAAAGTTTGGCCTCTTTAAAAACAAAACAAAACCACCCCACTGCTCCCACCAAGTGAGGGGGTAAGAAAGCATTATTTTTCTCTCAGCTTACTGAGCAAATTTCAAATTCATGAGGAAATATACATGTAATTGAAGAGTTCATCACTGTACTCCACTAGAAACAAACACAAGTCCCAATTCCGCACCCACCTCTATCCTTAGCCAAGACAATAGGAGTCACGTGATGTGACCTAGAAATTGGGTCAGTTAAAAATAGAAGGTTCACTCTACCAACTTCATTAGAAAGTGGAAGTTTCTTGTTGATTATGTTAATTTATCTCCATCTGCCGTGGGCATTGCAGGGCAGCAGACAATGAGACTCTGGGAGCTGGTGGGACGCTGTCCTCTGGTTCACTCCTCCCCTAGCTGAACTACTGTCCTGGGCGGAGCTCACCTGGAGCCTCATGGACTTGGACTCCCCCTGCCCCAGGAGCCTTCTTCTCTAGGACTTGCTGTTGATAGCTGGTGTGTTAGTCTGGGTAGACTAGAGAAACAAATTCATAGGCACTCACATGTGTATAGAAATGAGCTTTATATAAGGAGTAATTGTGCATGACGAAAACAGCCAGGCCCAGTCCAGATCAAGTCCTTAAGTCCGATATTAGCCCAGATGTCCAGCGCGAGTCTGTAAATTCCTCTTCAGACTTGTGCAACACATGCAATGATGCCAAATGCAGGAAGATCACAGGCCAGTGGGTGGAAAGTCTTGTGGATCCAGCGGTGGTGGAGGCATCTTAGCGCTGGCAGGGGTCTCCGTGGGACTTCTCCAGCTCCAAGGCTCTGGCTGCCATCAGCATAGCTCCATGTGGCTTGTCAACACGAATGTCTTACAGAGAATATATGCATGTCCCACCTCCAGCGAGCTATTTATCTCCTTAATGCCTCCAAATGAGGTCATGAAGCTGCGACCTGATTGACAGGCTAAACTCCACCCCTTCACACATTGACACCAGATTCTGTGACTACCACAGCTGGCATTGTGTGGACCAGTGACCCCGACAACCCCATGTGTTGATGGCAGTGTGTTAAAATAATAGGAAAGGGGCTTGAATGGGCGTACTCATCTGCCTCCCTTTTCTTCTGAACTCAAACCAGTTGAGAAGAGGCATTTGATGGAGATGCACATCTTAGTCTTTTTCCTTGTCTTAAGGAGCATGGCCTGGTGCTATGGTCCCAGTCAGACTTCTCAATGCCTGGTCCCTGTGCCTCACTGCAGATGACGCCCCAGAAAAACCCATCGGGAAAAGTTGGGGGCCGCTGAGCTATCCTGTCCCTTGTTTGCTGTCTTCAAACTCATTTGGGAGAACCATGGGAGGTAGAAAATTTCAGTGCTGGGCCTGGCAGGCAAGCCAGCTCTGACTTTGACATCTCACGCTGTGGAAGTATGTGCAGAGCAAATGAGCCAACTCACTGTGTCCTGCCTCAATCGCGGGAGAAGTCTCTGCTCTTCCCTTCAGGAGGCCTGGGTGAAGAGAGGCCAGGAAAGTCAGAATGTATCACCCCCCCCCTTTTTTTGAGAGGGTGCATAGGTTCCCCTGACTGTCACCACATTGGGCACTGTCCCCTGCTCCACCTTCAGTTTACTTCGAGGTGCAGGAAGTGAGCTTGCACCTCACTGGCACTTCCCTGTACCCACAGCCTGCTTGACTGGTATTTATGTGAACGGTGTTAAATTGAACTGTGAGTGTGACCCAAACCGCAGGTCAACTCACAAAGGACTGCTTCTGCAGCATTGTCGGGGCCGTGGAAGGCCGTGCCCTTCGGAGCCTCCCAATGGATGAGGCGGGCTGTTCTGAGAACAGCTGCCCCGCCTGCCACGCAGGTGTGGTTTGAAGTCTCCACTAGTTAATGGAGCCGCTTGTCAATGGGACACCCCACCTGGTGTTCTCTTGGACAGCTGGCACCAGGATGCCTTGGGGGCAGAAGCATTAGCAGGGATGCTGGGAGGAGAGTATCTCAAATGCTACCTCGTGAGGTCTTTACAATGTACCCACCACTAGCTGAAAGTTACGGTCAATCAGCTTCCTATGAGAACACCTGAAATGGGAATATCTAGATAGTGTTTTTATGCTCTGAGGCTGTTAACAGAACCTTGGGGGCACTACTATGGTATATGTCTTGTAGCTCTCTCCTATTTTTCCCTTTCCAGCCTCATCCCCCCAATTCTTCTGCCTATTCTTAAAATATGGGGCTGGATGACGTCTCTCCCTGTAACAGGGTACCCCATTTTCTTCTTTTCCTCTCGTATCACCTTCCATTGTCTTTAGCTTAAAAATAAAGCCCTGATCTTACCATAGTGAGTGAAGGGGGAAGTGCAGAGTGGAGACTCAAAGCCCATTTGTCGGCCACTGGAGATCCCCTTGCAGAGGGGTCTAGGGGAGGAGATGAGTCAATCAGGGTGCAATGTAGCACCGATGAAGAATACAGCTTTCCTCCAGTTTCTAGATAATTCCTCCCCCCCAACTATCATGATCCGAATTCTACCTTGCAAGTCTGGATAGAGCAGAGGATGTACACTGGTGTAGATCAGAGCTGGAGGCACAGGGAATCCAGGGCGGATGATACCTTCAGGACCAGGGGTGTGAAGGGTGATACTGGGAGGATAGGGGGTAAGAGGGTTGGAAAGAGGGAACCGATTACAAGGATCTACATGTGACCTCCTCCCTAGGGGATGGACAACAGAAAAGGGAGTTAAGGGAGATGTTGGACAGGGCAAGATATGACAAAATAATAATTTATAAATTATCAAGGGCTCATGAGGGAGGAGGGAGCGGGGAGGGAGGAGAAACAAAAAGAGGACCTGATGCAAAGGACTTACGTGGAGAGCAAATGCTTTGAAAATGACGAGGGCAAAGAATGTACAGATGTGCTTTACACAATTGACGTATGTACGGATTGTGATAAGAGTTGCATGCGCCCCTAATAAAATGTTTTTTTAAAAAATAAAGCCCTGAATCCCACCATGTCAAGGGGTAGCACAGGAACAAGACCCAATGGTACCCAGGGAAGAAGTCCAAGCTGCACTGAAAGCAGTAGCCAAAAAGAAGGCTCCAGGGACTGACGGAATGCTGAAGGAAATGTCTCACCGCGATGATGAAGCACTCAATGATTCGGGTCAAGAAAATCAGAAGATGGCCAACTGACTGGAAGAGATACCTATTTGTACCCATTTCTAAGCAAAGGGACCCAGCAGGATGTGGAAATATTAAAACATGACATAAAGCCCTTCCCCAAGGTAAGAAAGGGCCCATGCATTCCAGCCCCATCTCTTCATTTCATAGATGATGAAGAACTGAGGCCCAAAGCACACAGTGACTCTGAGATGTTCCGGTTATTGGCACGTTCACATTGAACTTGTAGAAAGAGTATTTCAAAGAAGACAAGATTGCTCAGCCACGGTCTCTCTGTGGGTAAGGCCGGGTCCTCAGCAGGGTCCCACTTAAGCCGGGGAATGCGTGACAGACACCATTCGGAGAGCGTGTCACATAATTCAGCCTTTCCCAGTTTTGTTGCTGGTCAAATGTAGTCATCTGGTTAGTCTCCTCATGAGATGACCCCAACCCTAAGTAAATGAGTATATGGAAAATGGCTAATCTCGTACCTGGTGCGCTGATACTGTACTTTGTACACAGTGTGGCACATTCATTCATTCATTTCCAAAAGGTAAAACAGCATCGTCCTTTGGATGTTTATTGTAGAATGAGAACTCCTGGGTTCAGATTCTAGTCTGCCACTCAATAGCCGTGTGGTCCTGGGCCACATACCTTACCTCTCTGATCTCACATGTCTTGTCTATAAAATGAGGATACTAATCATACCACCACTCAGGGCTGATGTGAGGATTAAGCCACTTGCTTAATCACCAAGACTAGTACCCGACATTTAAGTGCCTAATAAATGTTAACTGTTATAACAGTTATTGCTATTGGCAAACCATGACTGTTATTGTTGCACGTTGGCTTCACCTTCCCAAACCCCAAGGGCCTTGATGGATAAGGCAGATGTCGACAAAAGCATAGACTAATTAACTTGCCTGCTGACCAACACTGAGGATGTCCCGGAAGATACCGAAAAACTATTTTGTCTGGAGTTCTGAAAAGAGTTATCGCTGCATAGTAGGAGGAATCTGTGCTTCTGTCCACTTCAAAGACTCAATGTTTCCAAGCAGGACTTTGAGTTTTTTTGTACACTTCAATAAATGTGCGAGAAGGCATCATGTCGCTGCTTCTTTTATTTTCAGATGTTGAACTCTGGCGTTCGTCCACTCATTCATGGAATACGTCTGAAACACTTTCTATGTATCACATGCCGCACAGGCCATAGGGATCTGGATTTGGATGAGGCATGGCCCTTTCCCAGAAGGGACAGACACACACCACCTTTATATTCAGGAGCATGTGTTAGATGCAGGGAGATCTGATGCATACTGGTTGGTTTAGCAGTCACAAGATCGGCGACTGAAAACCAACAGCTGTTCTGTGTTATGGGTTGGGACTGACTCGATGCCAGTGAGTTGTGTGTGTGTGTGTGTGTGTGTCTGTGTGTGTGTGTGTGTTGGATACAATGACTCTACAAGGTACAACGGAAGATAAAGGGGATGCTGTGCTATTTTGGGGGGAAGTTCTGTGATAGAAGTCTTCAGAAAAGATGAGAACAGAAGAGAAACTAGAAAAAGGAATCTTGCAAGATGGACAGGAGTGCACCAGACAGGTCCAGTCAATGAGAAGGACACTCCAGAAAGAAAGGATTCATCTTCTCTCTAGTGACATTTTGTTAAGTGCTTACAAGATAGGAAACATTGTGGACAGATCAACACATCTGCCTCGGGATTTGAGATGTACCTCCAGGTCTGAGCAACTCTATTTAATCATACCAAACCAAAGTGCCAAGGAGTTAGGTCTACTACCAGGCCGCATGCCCCATGTTAAAGCAATTCCCCCATGTTAAAAATGCAGACCAAGTGGAGCAAGCTTTATTTCCATTTTCACCTCCTGTGCTATAAATGCTGATACATGATCCAACAACCGTACCCACCCCCTCCGATCCATTCAAACCCCAAAGAGGAGATCAAACCCCCTCATCAAACCCCCTCTGGAATGCAGGAGCCTGTGCTTTCCTTGCCCCATTGCATCCAATCCCACATCACAGCCCAGTCGGGTGTGCGTTTCAGTTAACCTGGGATCAGGTATTGAAGGCTGAGTGCCCACCAATTACCTGTATCAAGGCAGGGCCCAGGAGCAGAGAATAGAAGCAGCCAGCGTGGTCGGTATGTGTGATGACAGGAGAAAGGGGGAACTCAGGTGGGAGAATTGTAGGGAGGGAGGAGAAAGCAGAGCCCTGGGGATTGGGTGTCCCAGGAGGCTTTGTAGGAGGCCGATTGATCCCTCTCTGCTCTCCTGGGGGATGACAGGGCCTGTGCCAGCAAGGCTTGGGATGCACCATGGCTTCGGCTGGGACTGATGGGAAGAGCAGGCCATTCGGGACAACCACGTCCTGAGTGAGAATGATGGGGGTGGCTCTCGTCAGTTGTGTGCCTTTGAACAGGTTACTTTTTTTTTTTTAAAGTCTTAGTCTTCTTACTGGTAAAATGAAGTCCATGAAATTTGTGTAAGAAAGGAAGCAAGAAAATGAAAGGACAGTTCTAGGCATATTTCTGTCCACATAGCACATAGCAGGTGGGTGTCAACATATCAAATGGCCTTGTGGTTGGCTCTGGCTCATGAAGCCCCCATGTGTGTCAGAGTAGAGCAGTGCTCTGCAGCTGACTTCCAGAAATAGACCTTCGAGCCATTCTCTCAAGGTGTGTCTGGGTGAACTTAAACCCACCAACCTTTAGCTGGCAACCAAAAGTGCAAACCATTCACACCAACCAGGGAAATTTAGGTCCAAAGAAACCAAACCCACTGCATCCGAGCTGATTCTGAGCCCTACAGCCCTACAGAAAAGTCTTTCCAGAAGCAGGCAGCAGACTGTCTCACCTTTCTCCGGCAGAGTGGCTGGTGGGTTTGAACTGCCAGCCTTTCTGGTAGCAGCCCAACACTGAAACCCATATGCCACAACAAGGGCTCCTTAGTATATGCTAAGTTACAAGTATTTCTTGGACTTCATCTACTAAGAATCTGCCACGTTGGATTGATTCCCTTATCATTCTATCTAGTAATTCTCTCATTCTACATTTACTGAGACAAACCATAAGTCCAGCCCGGAGATAGATATAGGAAGCAGATATGGATAAGATTGGTGACAGTGTGGGTGGAGCTCACACACCAACCAGAGAAAGTATATGTAAAAAAAAAAAACCTAAACTCACTGCCACCGAGTTGATTCCAATTTAGAGCAGGGGCTCAAAGATGTTCATCTGTGAGGTTGGAATATTGGAAATAATCCGGGAGTCAAGCAATAGGAGAAAGGCTAAGCAGATGATGTCAACATGAAGGATCATTGCTGGGCAGCAACACTGAGAATGGTGAGATACTGTATGTTAACTACAACACGCAGGAAATGAAATCGCAAAAGTAGGTGCCCGTGGATAAAGAAAATGTGGAAGAACCTAAAAACAATATCATGGGATTACTACTGATGCTTTTCTAGTTTCGATTTTTTTATTAGCATTGTTGTTTTGCTTGGCTGTTTTCATAATAAATAATACCTCTTTATACACCTCAAGGACAAAACACAGAGTCTGCAGTTAGCTTCTTTAACCCTTCTTCCTCGTTACCACCCTGCCCCATGCCCTCCCTGGCCAAGGGGCTCAGAAAAGGTAGGGATGAGCGTTAGAGACCAGAGATCTCCCCCGCCCCCCACAAGGGCCCACCACCATACCCAAGTTTTTGTGATGGTAATAAGAGGCGCTACAAAGAGCTGACAACATGGCCCCCGTCTGGACGAACCTTATGCAGGAGTCCTCCCTGGAGTGAGCATCACCCACCTCTCTCTGCTTGGACTGTCATCCTTTCTATGCAGGGTGACAGCTTGGGATATCTCAGCTCTGTCAGGAGCTCTGATATGCATGCAAGCTTCGTCTGTCTTTGATGCTGCAAAGCTGTGAAAGCAAATGAACTCTAACAGTGAAATTTGTTTCAAAGTCCTTCCAAAACGTGGCTTCTTTGGAGGAAAGATTTAAAAACGAAGCTAGGGCTCTGGCGTATGTCAAAAACCACCCTTTTGGGTCTCTTTCAAGGAGCATTTGTCAAGTGAGAACCCTATCTATTCATGGGACTGACAATGCTTTATCAGGTTATTCCCAAGACCGTTTGAAGAGGAAGATCCAGGAACCCCTCCATCAGTGCTTACAGGGCCCCGCTTCTTCATGATGCCGGACAAGAGGAAATTCCGGGCCACAAAGGTCGCTACCGTTTTTTACCTGCTTTGCCTCCTGAGTCAAAGTTGTGTGAATGGCTTGTTTGTCCAACTCCACTCTGCTCAAATTAATCTTTCATGGGTCTCCCCAGTAAAGACCACCTTGGGTCAAAGGGCATAGGTCATCGTGGTTTCCAAATACCGACCTACTGTGGAAGGTTTCCAAAGTGGACAATTACCCAGAAATTAGTGAGGAACAAAAGCAGGTATTTCAATAGACTAATTGGGGAGGGCGGGGTGGAGGGGGCACGTCCAGCGTGCTTCAAACTGTGTCTGATGTGGACTTTATGGATAGCCTTACTCATTCTCAGTTTTCCTCAAACCTGGTTTTTCATGACGTCGGACCCAATAGGAAGCCCCGGCCGCTCACCTACAGTTACCGTGTGCCACAGCCTGTCACACCGTGGCCTCTCCAGCTTCATAGCGTCTTCTGCAGGGGCTTCTGTGCGTGTGCTCACCCACCTAGCATGTCCTGAAACACACGCCCAGACCCAGCCGCAGTGTATCATTGCACACTCGGATTTCCCCCAAGTAGTGAACTCAGGACAGTCATTCTGCAGCGTGTCCCTGGTTTCTTGTGGGGTAAAGCGACCACTTTGATTGAACAAATGACCAGAGTGTTTGTAGATTCAAGCTGAGAATAATCAGGGCTGTTGGGGCGGTGAGGACAGGCAGGGGCGGAAAGGTGGGCGTGGTGGGTGGAGCAGGCTGGATGGCTACACCGGCATCGCACATAGGACAACTTGGATTTGGCCATTCTGGAAAGCCAGCGAGTTCCCTTGTGAGAAGAGAAAACCCCTTCTGGTAGGATTTATCAACAGCTAGCATTGCTTTTTCCCAGCATGGCCTCGGAGCGGAAGTGGGTCAGATGCCTCGATTTACCTCGGTGCCATGCTTTGGCATTGGATTTTGACAAATTTTGCCATTGCTCTTGTGCCTTTTGAGGGCAAGGATGAAAAAGAAACCCATCTCCTACTATTTATTTTTCTCGTCTTCCGTTAACCAGAGAGTCTCAGGCACGCTCCCATTGAAAGCGGCAGCATCTATTCATCGTGGTCAAGGGTAGCTCCTTCTACAACCTGCGCGGGAAGAGAGCATCTTTTCCCCGGGCCCTGAGAGGCCGGACTCCACAGGGCTGAGCAGAGCCATACAAAAGGATTACTGATGGCTGCACCTCTAACGGTGCAGGGAGCAACTTTGGGAGCCTCTGCTAAGGACTACACACGGAGCCTGGTGCCTTGTCAATCTCCCATCACCTTCGTAATAAAATGGCAGAGCGGGTGTTCTTAGCACGGCTGTTTCAATGAGCCAGAGCAGAGAGGCAAAGCCATTCAGCTAAGTGCCCGGCTGGGTGACATTCAAGTCAGATGTGCCTCTGTTACCTCTATTAGGTTACACTCCCCCGGAAACCCTGAAATCGCCTTGCAGAAGAGCTGGTGCCCTTGAAAGCCCACCGAGTGGGGCTGAGTGGGGGCTCAGGCTCATTATGCAAGGATTGGATGGGGTTAGAACAGGGAGCCAGATGCGCCAGCCCTCACTTAGGTCAAGCGAAGCCTGATGCCTCCTCAGCTTGATTGGACCTAGACCTGGGAAACAGATGGGTCCAAGCTGCCTGGGGGTCAGAGGGAGGCAGAGCAGACAAATGGATGCTGGCTGAAACGGCTCCTAGTCGAAGGGCCTGGGGCTGGAGGGCCGCTTTGAGAACGGAGCTCCAGCTTGGCCCCTTGACTTATGAAGTCTTGCGTAGGAATTCAGCCGAGAGACGGGGAGTGCAGGGGGCTCGTCCATTTGTTGTGCAGCAGATTCCGGGGCGCTAAGGCAGATGTCCACAGATGCCTTGTCCACAATGTGGCATAGCTCCTACAGGCGATAGTGCAGGGGATCAACAAGCGAGCTAGGAAAGGGACCTAATAGATATAATTCAGATTCCACCACAGAGGGCTGGCTGCCCTGCTGCCATGGTGGGCCGCATGCATCCTGAGCTGTTTATCAATGGCCTTCCACTAGGTAAAGACAGTGGTACAATGGTACAAAGGGGTAGGTGTTGGCTAGTGGCTCAAAGACTGGAAGTCTGAGCCCATCGAGAGGCGGCCTAGGAAGACCAAACCCCAAATCAAACTGACTGCGATGGGCCCATCCTAACACACGGCAACCCTCTTGGAAGAGAGGCCAGGCACATGTGCTTCTGAAAGGTGCTCGCCTTGAGAATTATGGGATGGATTCACGTCGCATACATGGACACATTATCAACTAGATGGTACTAATAACAACAGGAAGTCGATGGGAACTCGCTCTCGGGCTTTCATGAAACTGTTGGATGAATGGATGAATACAAACTTAGGCATTTGTTCATTGACTCCTTGCTCACTGATAAGGTAACCAACTGGCCAGGTTGCCTGGGACTGAGAGTTTTCTCTCAGTCCTAAAATAAAGAGCGCCCTGGACAAACTAGAACCAGTTGGTCTTTCTATTTACTGAGCATCTGACTCTGGGCCCCAGTGGGGATGCGGAGCGAAATCAGACCCAGCCCCTGCTCTCAAGGTGCCCACGGTAGAGTGACGACAGACGCCGATGGAAGTGTGGCCAATGGGTCATGTTCAAGAGCAAGGCCACAGGGAGGCGGGGTTGGGGGGGGCGCTGAAGCACTGGGGATGACTTTTTAGAGGAGGGGGAAAGACTGGAAGAGCCTTGATGGGGAGGAAACCCCCAGCTCTCATCAGGAAACTGGGGAAGGACTTTAGCTCAGGGGCAGCTGGGACCAAGATGAGACGCTCACACAACAGTGGCTTGTTCCAAGAAACAGTAGGTAGCGTGTGTGTGTGTGCATGTGTGTGTGTTTGGAGGGGGCGTGGCACAGGGAGGTGCGAGAAAAGGGGCTTATGAAATTGGAGAATTATTTCGGGAGGAGAGAAGGGGACGGGGTTGCAGCTGACAAGCTTTAGGCCATCTCTAGAAATAGGGAATTCATAACACAGGCAACAGGGAGCTATGGAAGCTTTTTATAAGCAGGGAGAGATGGACATCACAAACATTTTCATCCATTCAACCAATGTGTGCTAAGCACCTACTGTGTGTCCAGCACTGCTAAGCGCTGGGACACCGAGAGGAATGAATGAGTAAGGCCATAGCTGCTTGCCAACCAAGGAATGTTGCTTTGATTTTTCCAGTCGCAGCGAGGGTCCTTGAAATTCAGAGAGCCACTGACATGACGTTTGGGACTGAGGCCGCTGTCAGAAAGAGGGAAAAAAATCGTTGGGCACTGAGCAATCTCCTGCGAAGACTGCCGACGCTGGCTCCAACCACTGCCCGCTTATCTGTTTTCCTTTTTCCGAAAGACCTTGAGGACTGCAGTTGATTCCACTACAAAACAGTTACACAATTTCCCCCCGCAGAAGGCCAGTTTCCACCTTTGGGGCATGAATGACTCCTTTCTTTTCAGGAGAGCCGGCCAATGGAGGCTCAGGCTGGGTACGGCAGGCGAGGCAGCGCCAGGAATAGCAGGCCTCGCTCTAATTTGCGGGGGTCACTATTTATTTTTTCACCAAACGCAGTCTGCACGGCAGGGTCTGTAGTTGCAGGAGCCCCTGGAGCCCCATCAAGCCAAGCAGGTAACGCGAGTCGGCCGGTAGTGGCCGGTGAGTGAGCGGCCCTGCGATTCTGAGACAGCCCAGTGCGTCCATTTTCCCGGAGCTGCCGGTCCTATAAATGGTGCCTTTGAGCACGCTGGCCTGGTGACAGCAGGACCTCCCTGCAGCTCCCACTCGGCCACTGGATTCTGAAAGCCGGATTGTCCCTCTCCAAGCCCTGTCCTCCTGCGACATTCCTCACGCTGACCATTGTCTGCAGAAAGAGGCCATTGTCCGGGGCTGACAGATCTGCTGACCAAGGCACATGAAGCAAGCCGAGCTTTGGGGGGAAAAGAAATCCACCCCAAACAGCACAAAACCTGAGCCTCATCCACCCGCCAGCCCACCGGGGGAAGGGCTTAGCCTGGGCTTGTTGAATTTCCTGATCGGCTGGTATTCTTCCCAGGAGGCAATGCTCCCTGCTAGAACTGGGGAGGATGGGCGTCTTATCTCTGGGCTGGAAAAGACACCATTTGTGCCTTTGTGTTAACAGCACTGAGAGGCCTTGTTTAGGGTGATGGCCCCCCCCCCACACACTGCTAAAGGCTTGTTTGAAGAAAAAAGAAAAAAAAGAAAGAAAGAGAAACACAACAATGTTTACCCAGCAGGCAGCTCCTGCCAGGGCAGACTCCCTCCACCCACCTCATGAGGAAGTCGGCAGACTGGCCTGGCTCTCTTGCGGGCTTGGCAGCCTCCGGGGCAGGCTTGGTGGTCAGGCAGCTGGCTTAGACAGGTATGCAGTAGCCCCTCTACAGAAACATGGCCTTCATGCCCTCAAGTGGGTGCCCGTGTCATGCCCAATAGGGACCCCATGGGACAGAGTAGAACTGCCTTGCTGGGTTTCCAGGGCTGCCACATCTTTCTGCCTCAGGGTGGTTCGTGGGTTTGAACTGCTGTTGGGGTTAGGGAAACAAATTCATATGTGTATAAGAAAGAGCTTTACTTATTTATTTATTTATTTATTTATTTATTTATTTTTGGAAAGAGGACTCGGAGGGGCCGGGCCATACCTGTCTAGCAGGAACCCTAAGAAAGAGCGTCATATAAAAGAGCAATTGTCAGCCTGTGTGGTCATGTGGTTCCGAAGGGATCAGTTATCAGGCATCAAAGAACAAAAAATCATATCTTGGCTGCATACCTCCATGATAGGATCGCCGAGGACAAACGAGTGCAATAAGCAAATGTGGCGAAGAAAGCTGATGGTGCCCGGCTATCAAAAGATAGTGTCTGGGGTCTTAAAGGCTTGAAGGTGAACAAGTGGCCATCTAGCTCAGAAGCACAAAGCCCACATGGAAGAAGCACACCAGCCAGTGCGATCATGAGGTGTCAAAGGGATCAGGTATAAGGCATTATCAAAAAACAAAACAAAACAAAAAAAACATTACCATAGTGAATGAAGGGGGAAGTGCAGAGTGGAGACCCAAAGTCGGTCACTGAAGATTTCCCTAGGGGAGGAGATGAGTCAGTCATGGTGCTACGTAGCACCGATGAAGAATACAGCTTTCCTCCAATTCCTAAATGCTTCCTCCCACCCCCCTCCCCACTACCATGACCCGAATTCTACCTTGCAAGTCTGGATAGAGCAGAGGTTGTACACTGGTTCATATAGGAGCTGGAGGCACAGGGAATCCAGGGTGGATGATACCTTCAGGACCAGGGGTGTGAGGGGTGATACTGGGAGAGTAGAGGGTAAGTGGGTTGGAAAGGGGGAACAGATTACAAGGATCTACATGACCTCCTCTCTGGGGGACGGACAACAGAAAAGGGGGTAAAGGGAGATGCCGGATAGGGCAAGATATGACAAAATAATAATTTATAAATTATCAAGGGCTCATGAGGGAGTGGGGAGCGGAGAGGGAGGGGAAAAAAGAGGACCTGATGCAAAGGGCTTAAGTGGAGAGCAAATGCTTCGAAAATGATTAGGGCAAAGAATGTACAGATGTGCTTTATACAATTGATGTATGTATATGTATGGATTGTGATAAGAGTTGTATGAGCCCCTAATTAAAAAAAGCAATTGTATATTGAGAAAACATCCCATCCCAGTCCAGATCAAGTCCATAAATCTGATGTTAGCACATATGTCTGATACCAGTCCATAAATTCCTCTTCAGACTCATGCAACACACGCAAGGAAGCTGAATACAGGACGATCACAGGCCAGTAAGAGGAAAGTCTTGTGGATCCAGTGGTGGTAGAAACATCTCAGCCAGTGGTTCTCAAACTTCCTAATGCTGCAACCCTTTAATACAGTTCCTCATATTGTGGTGACCCCCCACCATAAATTATTTTCATTGCTACTTCATAACAGTAATTTTGCTAATGTTATGAATTGGGTAACCCTTGTGAAAGGGTCGTTTGACCCCCAAAGGGGTCACGACCCACAGACTGAGAACTGCTGATCTCAGCACTGGCTTGGTTTTCCACATGACTCCAACATTTACAGGGCTCTGACTCCATCAGCATAGCTCCTTCATTGGCTGAAAATACATGACTCAAATCAAGAAGAAACAATGTCGATTATCTTGTATTAACCAGAAAGCAAAGTGTATGCAGTATGAATCTAGAAATTTTTGGAAAGTGTCAGAATGTCACTGTGTTAATGGGGAACCTGTACTGTACCAGACCGTCTTGCAAACAAAACAAGAGCATATTTTTTAAAAAAATATTTTTTATTCTTTTTTTTCTTTCGACAAGAGCATATTTTATGGTTAAAATCAGGAAAGGTGTTTGTCAGTGTTGTAGCCATTCATCATGCATGCTGATCATATAATTCACAAAGCTGGACTATACGAAGTCCAGGGCATCCAGATTGGAGGAAGGCTTGTTAACAACTCCAGTAGGCAGATGACACAAACTTGCTTGTTGAAAGCCAGGAAGAGTCAAAGAATTTGCTGGTGAAGATCAGGGATTGTAGCTAACCACCGAGTGGGCAATTCAATCGCACCAGCCACACCATGAGAGAAAAAGGAGGCTTTCATCGGTGCTACACTGCACCCTGACTGACTCATCTCCTCCCTGCGGCCTACAGATGGGCTTTGGGTCTCCTCCCCACACACACCCTCCTTCACAATGAAATGACTTTTTCTTCTTTGATGCCTGATCCCTTCGACACCTTGTAATCACGCAGGCTGGTATGCTTCTTCCATGTGGGCTTTGTTGCTTCTGAACTAGATGGCCGCTTGTTTACCTTCAAGCCTTTAAGACCCCAGATGCTATATCTTTTGCTAGCCAGGCATCATCAGCTTTCTTCCCCATATTTGCTTATGCATCCGCTTTATCTTCAGCGATTGTGATCGGAAGGTGAGCATCATAGAATGCCAGGTTAATAGAACAAAGTGTTCTTGCATAAAGGAAGTACTTGAGTGGAGGCCCAATGTCCATCTTGTACCTTAATACTAAATCTATAAATAAATGCACATAGATCTACTTCTTCATAGACAACTTTCCTCTAGTTCTTTAATGCTTCCTCCCCCACCCACACACTATCATGATCCCAATTCTACCTTACAAATCCGGCTAGATCAGAGGGTGTATACTGGTACAGATAAGAACTGGAAACACAGGGAATCTAAGACAGATAAACCACTCAGGACCAATAATGAGAGTAGCTATACCAGGAGGGGAAGGGGAGGTTGGGGTAGAAAGGGGGAACCGATCACAAAGATCTACATATAACTCCCTCCCTGGGGGATGGGCAACAGAAAAGTGGGTGAAGGGAAACGTTGGACTGTGTAAGATGTGACAAAATAATAGTTTATAAATTATGAAGGGTTCGTGACAATCGTCTTCTGAAAGGTTATTGCCTGGGAACCCCCATGGAAAAGTTCTGCTCTGCACATGTGGGGCTGCCATGCGTCGGACGGGCACCATTCGCATGTGGAAGGGGCATCCACAGATGGTGGCATCCCCGGCCGGGGTGTGGTGGTCACGCTCTGTTCATTGTTGGCAGCTGCAGGCTACTACAGAGATGGCACGGGAGTGAGGGGTTCTCGCTCGTTTCTTTTCTTGTCACCCTTGGAAAGAAGATCCTCCCAGTGATGGAACGAACGCATTCTGTTTCAGTTTCTAGGTGATGCTGGCTGGCTGTGGGCAGTGGTCCTTTATGGCCAGAACCCCGGGACAAGGTGCTGGAGAATCTGGGAGAGGGATCTGCTAGGCTGTGCTGGGGGGGTGGCACTGGGCAAGTGTCTGGACCGGCGGCTTGTATGTCTTCGGCAGTTTAGACTCAGGCTGGTTGGTCATAGCTAAAGCTCAGAGATGTGGTGGCTGACAGCCTTCCCTGGTCCCAAACCGGACAGATGAACCAGCTTCTGTGTGGGTATCAGGCCAGAGGCCTGGTCTCTTGCTTCAGGAGATTTATAAAGCCCAGGGTCATGGTGGTGGTGGTGGTAGGGGGATGGGTAGCAATTTATTAATTAGATTAGAGGGCAGAAAGGAGTGTCATGCCACAGAGACACTGGGGCAGCTGCTGCAATCGACATACAGAGGCTGTAGGGAGTCAGAGGACCCGAGAGTCTGAGCTAAGAGCTATCCGATGGAAACATGAACCCTGGGGGAGTTGGGACAGTAGTCAGGAGAGAGCCTAACTTGTGCAGCTGGGTTTTCAAACCTTTGAGGGAAAAGAGGGTTCCGGGGAGCTGGCAGGGACCTCGGTGGGCCTGGTCCATTTGCACGGGCAGAAGGCAGCCCCGAACCTGGCTGCTGAAACCAAAGCTATCAGTTGCTGGTTTGACCAGAACCTCCCCCTGCCACCATCCCCCAAGGGCCTGTCCTGGAGCTCCAATGAGGCAGCATCTCTGCTCAGCTGCTGCCAGCTCTTCCGGCCCCCGAGGTCATTTAAACAGACGGCTCCCCGCCTCAGTCTTTTCTCATTCTTCCTTCGCAGGCAGGGACCCGTGTTCTGTGTCCAAGAAACCTATTCTCCCCGTTATCAGTGCAACTCCATCCTCTGCTTTGCCCACAGCAAGCGGCACTCCAGTGCAAACCTGGAATCCTGACAGACAGCATTCTCAAAGGTTCCTCTTGGGGAATAGCCTCCTGGAGTGACCGACCAAGGACTCAGAAGACAGATAAGCGCTGACGCGTCCTCTCCTTCCTGACACAGGAAGGCAGTTCAGTGGGGTCTTTGACGCAGGTTCACATCACCAGGCCTGCCTCTTCCAGGGAGATTAGTGCGGGCCCATGAGGACCAAGTGAGTTTCCAGAGCCCATTGGCACGAGGTTGGGAAAGGCTCTGAGGGGAAAGAGCGGGTACATCCCAGTGGGGTCTTTACCTGGGCCTGAGGGTCAGAGTGGGTGGTCCTGTTCCATGGAGCTCCAAACCCGAAGAGGGGGCTAGGAAGGGATAAAGCTATATTGCCCAGTCTGTGTAGTGTCTGGGCCAGAGTGGGTAGCAGGAGGCCACGCTGAATCAGAGACAAGGTGTCTGGTGAGTTGCCTCCTTCCACAGCCACGATGTCCTTACAGTGGCCAATGGGTGGAAGTTGAGTGTTGAATCTCAGACCTGCTTTAGGAACTTGGGAGGTGCCTTGTCCTCCCAGAAGGCTTCACTGATAACCTCACGGGAATCTCTTCCCCTTCTAAGAAGGTGCTGTTGTTAACTGCAGTGGGATTACCCCCAGTCCTATGCCATCTTTGGCTTGGATACAAATGGGGCTGCTGGGATCTAAAGAGTTATCATTGGCCGATGATTTGAAATGGAATCTCTAGACCCATCTTCCTAGTCTGATTTTGTCTGGATGCTGTGCTTTTTCACCTTCATAGCACACACAGCCTCCAGGGCCTGCTGGTTGGTGGCTGCTCATAAGGTACATTGGCCAGATATTGAACCCAGGTCAACTGCCTGAGAGGTGAGGATTCTACCACGGAGCCAGCGAGGCCCCGGCCCTAGGAACCCACTCTGTTCTGTGACTTGCTCCTCAGCACAGATATGTGTGGTCTCTGTCCCATCCACCCAAGCTCCTAGCACCTGCTCAGGAATGGCACTGTCCTGGCTCTTCTGGGTTCTCCTGGATATCAGCTATGTCAGGTGGGTTCTCTAGAAGCTTGTATGCTTGTGTCTACAAGAGGAGATTCAGGTCAAGAAATGGCTTACACTGTGTGATCATGAGGCATTGAGGGGAATAGGTATCAAATATTCAAGAACAAGCATAGACAAAGTGGAGATCCAAAACCCACCTGTAAGATAATTGGACAGTCCCTCATGGAAGGACCATATGGGAGAGAAGATAGATCCAGGGTGCAGTATAGCACTGATGAAACGCATAAATATCCTCTAGTTCTTTAATATTCCCTCCCATTAATATTATGGTCTTAGTTTTAACTCCTGAGTCTTGTGAGACCTATGTTGGTTAAAAGGGAGCTGATATCAAAGAGTCCAAGAAAAAAGAAAATGTTTTGAAAATGATGGTAGCAGCAATTGTACAATTATGCTTGATCGAATGCAGTTATGGGTTGTTATATCTGTAAGAGCTCCCAATAAAATGATAAAAAATAAAAACAGCGTACTCAGTTGTAGAAGCAGGTAAACCCAGTCTGCTTCACGTCAAGTCTCCTGTGTTATGTAGCTGTGGAAGCTGGCAAACAAGAAGTGGAATGATGAAGTAGGAGGGCCACAGGCTGGTGAATGCAGAGGTAAATGAATCTGAGGTTGGCTGAATCAATCCTAGGTCTGTAGTCCACCAACAGCTCTTAGGATAGGCAGGCAACCCAACAAGAGATTGGCGACCCAGGCACAGGATCAAGTTCCATCAGCGGGCACGGGGCAGCCTGGTTGATAGGTTGGGCTCCACCCGGCCTTCACCTAGCAGCATCTAACTGACGTAAACTCTAACCCTTGTAGCAGCTCAGGGCCTGGCCTGCCCTAAAGCTAGGAAGCATTTCCTAGTTTAAACGAGCAAATTAAAGAACTAGTTTTTCATCAAATGAACATGTTTTTTGGGGGGTTGGAGGTAGATTAAAACAAAACCAGAATGCTGCTCAAATTGGCATGCTTCGTAGACATCTGATTTTCAAAAGCAGCAACCATGGAACAGTTAGAGTTTCCACTGAGTTGATTGCTATTCATCATAACTGCATGCTTGCCAGAGGAGAACTGGGCTTTATAGGGCTTTCTTTCTTTCTTTTATAAATCATTTTATTAGGGGCTCATACAACTTTTATCACAATCCATATAGACATCCATTGTGTCAAGCACATTTGTACATTTGTTGCCATCATCATTCTCAAAACATTTTCTTTCTACTTGAGCCCTTGGTAGCAGCTCTTCATCCCCCCCCCCCCCATCCATCCCCCTCCTTATCTCACGAACCCTTGATTATTTATAAATTATTATTATTTTGTCATATCTTACAATGTTCGACGTCTCCCGTTACCCTCTCTTCTGTTGTCCCTCCCCCAGGGAGGGGGTTATATGTAGATCCTTGTGATCAGTTCCTCCTTTCTCCCCCACCTTCCCTCCACCCTCCTGGTATCACCATTCTCACCACTGGTCCTGAAGGGATCATCTGTCCTGGATTCCCTGTGTTTCCAGTTCCTATCTGTACCAGTGTACACCATCTAGTCTAGCCAGATTTGTAAGGTAGAATTGGGATCATGATAGTTGGGGGGTGGAAGCATTCAAGAACTAGAGGAAAGTTGTATGTTTTATCAGTGCTATACTGCACCCTGACTAGCTCATCTCCTCCTCATGACCCTTCTGTAAGGGGATGTCAGTTGCCTACAGATGGGCTTTGGGTCTCCACTCCCTCTCATTCACAATGATGTGATTTTTTTGTTCTTTGATGCCTTATAATTGATTCTATTGACACCTCATGATCACACAGGATGCTGTGCTTCTTCCATGTGGGTTTTGTTGCTTCTGAGCTAGATGGCTGCTTGTTTACCTTCAAGCCTTTAAGACCCAGACGTTATATCATTTGATAGCCAGGCACCATCAGCTTTCTTCACCACATTTGCTTATGCACACGCTTTGTCTTCAGCGATTGTGTCCGGAAGGTGACCATCATGGAATGCCACTTTAATAGAACAAAGTGTTCTTGCATTGAGGGAGTACTTGAGTGGAGGCCCAATGTCCATCTGGTACCTTAATACTAAACCTATAAATATATGCACATACATCTATTCCCCATCATCATATAAAAATATATTTACATATGTACATGCCTGTATTTAGACCTCTATAAATGCCCTTAGCCTCCTAGTTCTTTCCTCTATTTCCTTTTACTTTCCTCTTGTCCCACTATCATGCTCAGCCTTCATTTTGGTTTCAGTAATTCCTCTTGGTTACATTGCCCTTGATCAAGCCCTACCAGCCCTCCTACACCCTCCTCACCATCAATTTTGGATCACTTGTTGTTCTCTTGTCTCGGGGTTTGTTAACGCCCACTTCTTTCCCCCCATCTCCCCCTCTCCCATGCTCCCTCAGAACTGTTGATCCCATTGTTTTCTCCTCCAGATTATTGATCCAACATATCTTATTTGGATAAACCAGTAATTTTACATGGCTGATATTCTGAAAGTAGATCAACAGAACGCTACCCAAAGGTGGCTCTGGGTAGACTCAACCCATCAATCATGTTTTGGTTTGGTCAAATTTGGAAGTTTAAGCATTCTCAGCCCAGCATCCTCTTCTACATCTTATTGCCAAGGGAAAGGCCCCTTAGCCAAGCAGTGCATGGGCCCAGAGATCTACAGAACCAAGACCCTGTTTGTGGACTCCATCACTCCTGATCTTGAAAGATAGGGGAGAAGTGGGGCTGCATGGTGGTTCTACTGAAGCTAGTTTAGGTAACATCTGAGGCTCAGGTCAGGACCCTCCTCTCAAAAGGAATTGGGCATCAGAACTCAATCCAAAGGAGTGTTGGTGGTGCTGGTGGTTAAGCCCTGGGCTGCTAACTGAAAGGTCAGTGATTCTAACACACTAACTCTTCGGGAGAAAGACGAGCCAGTCTGCTTCAGGAATGATTTGCAGCCATGGAAACCCCAGGGGGCAGTTCTACCTCGTCCCATAAGCTTCTCATGAGTCAGAACTGACTGAAGAGCAATGGGTTAGGGTTTTTTGTGGTTGGTGGCTACTTGGAGCATGGACCATTTCAAAGGTAGGTTATCTGAAGAACGCAGATAGGAATGGGCTTATGCTCCCCAAAGCGTGAGGGTGAGGTGTGAGGTCAGTGGTTGGGGTTGGTTAGACCAGATCTGGGTTCTTTGAAATTCAAGTCAGCCATCTTGGAGAGGACAGTTGGCCCGGTATGAAGTCAAACCAAACCAAAGATTCCTTGGGGAATGTGTTAGTCTGGGTAGACCAGAGAAACAAATTCATAGACACTCATGTGTAGAAGAAAGAGCTTTATATTCAAGAACAATTGATTATTGAGAAAACATCCCAGCTCAGTTGAGATGAAGGCTGTAAGTCTGATATTAGCCCATATGTCTGGTACTAATCTATAAATTCCTCTTCAGACTCGTGCAACACATGCAATGATGCTGAATGCAGGAATAGCGCAGGTCAGTGGGTAGAAGGTCTTGTGGATCCAGTGGCGGTGTGAGCATCTCAGTGCTGGCAGGGTCTCCACATGGCTCCTTCAGCTCCAGGGCTCTAGGTAGCTCCATGTGTCTTGTGAGCAAGCATGTCTCGCAGGGATTATGTGAATGTCCGGTCTCCAGCAAGCTATTTATCTCCATAGCACCTCCAACTGAGGTCATCAAGATGTGACCTGATTGATAGGCTAAATTCCCTTTCACTCTTAAGTCTCAAATTGAGAACAGATTATGTAACTACCACAGGGAACCAGCATCCAGTCATCTTTTTGACTTTACAGACTTTTCATGGTTTCTCTCCTGTCTTTTCCAAGCATCTTCCTTCCTCTTCCTCTGCTTGTCAGCCACACTTTCCTGTTTGCTTCCCTTCATCAGAGCTTCTCACTAATCTCTTTGTGATTCCATTCCTTGGTTCACACGAGCGTGTTGAGCACACACTCTACACCACACACTGGGCCACAGAAACTAAGAATCCCAGATGGAGCAGGACTGGGTCCTTGCTCTTGTGAAGATGGTGGTCGCTTAAGGAAGACAAGCATTGAGCACATAACTACTAAGGTGTCGTGTTGTAAGCAGGAGGTCTGGTGGCGTAGTGGTTACTTAGGTAAAGTAAGCCTCTGGAAACCACCAGCTGCTCAGAGGGGGAAAGATGGGGCTCCTACTCCCAAAGTCTGTGAAGCTCACAGGGGCTGATCCACCTTGTCCGATCATCGCCATGAGACAGAATGAACCCAATGGCCCCTGCCAGGAGCGGAGTTGAGTGTGTAGGAACAGAAAGTACGGACGTCATATGGGGCTTTCTTGTCAGGTGTGAGGTGAGAGATGCCAGGAAAGGCCCCTTTTGGAGGCACAGCAGGGAGGGCGACAAGAGAGTGTCCTGCACAGCAGGGAGCATGCGCAAAAACCTGGAGGCCAGAGGATCCTTGGTGCTCCTGCAGACCTGAGTGGCCTGCACTCCCTGTCTGAGTCACACTGGGCAGGCCCTTCTCTTTGAGGAGCATTAATGCATCGCCCCAGCCCCCCAGCCCCTAGCCCCCCCCCACTTGATGGGCTTCTCATTCTTCTCTTGTCCTTCTCGCCATCCTGGAGTTTTCGGTCTGAAACGAGACTGACAAACATTCTTGTAAAGGGCCAGATTTTGAATACCTTCGACTTCCCAGGCCAGCCAGCCCTCCGTGTTGCAACGACTCAGCTTTACGACTGTGGGGTGAAGGGGCCTGCATCCTGCAGAAGTCAGTGGGTGTAGCCGTGTCCCAATAAAACCTTATTTACTCAAAAAAAAAACCCGCACAGGTCATGGGGGTGGATGTGGCCAGCGGTCCATCGTGTGCCGATGCCTTGCTTAGGAAGAAGGGTTGTGGTACCTTTCATTCTGATCCGTCCGGACTTTGGATTGAAAAGGGATTCTCAGCACTTTCAGTGGAGGGAGTTGAATAATTCACACTCCAAACTTTAAGTTGTTCACGGCTATCAAATACATTCTGACTCCTGGCAGCCCTCTAGGGCAGGGTCAAACAGCCCCTGTGCGTTTCTGAGACCTTGACACTGTAGCATGTTAAGAAACCAACCCATCAAACAACCAGTCTATTTTCAGGGAAAGAGAAAGCCCCCCTCCCCTGCACCCCCACAGAGTGGCCGGTGGTTTAATGCATAACCCACCATGCCACCAGGGCCCCGATTTTAGCAACACTGAACCTCACTCCTCGGTGCTAGCTGCCTCCTCTCATGTATTTCTTTATTTTGTCTGTTTTAAGCTCCCATCCCTATTTCTACTCCATTCACTTCAAGGACAACGATTTCAACCGGTTTGCTCTGTAGACCTTGGGCTTACGCCAAGGGTGCTGCTCTGTGTGATGGATGGAGTCTAAAAGTGGATGAGTGACATCGTGTTAGCAAGTGTTCCTTCTGCTACCCGCTCTGCGTTTTGAAAGCTGAATGATGTGTGTACCTAGAGTCCATTGCTTCTGTAGGCTGTATCCTGTTTCACAAGGTGCATTGCCAGAGTGTCTGTCCTCAGTCCCTGGGGACTGGCTCTGAGTTTACTGTTAACCCTTCACTTGCTTAAACCTCTGCATGTGTTTCCCGGCCTGGAATATATGCTTCCTACTTGGTGCACCTTTTGTTGTAGCAATTGCTCCCTGGATTGGGCGGTCTTTGTTCACGTGGCTTCCACCACTGGGCTGTGAGTGCCAGAAGACAGCACCGGTGCCACGGTTGGGTGGTGAGTCACAAGGCCAGTGGTCAAAAGTACCGGCAGGAGAAAGATAGGGCTCTCCTGCTCCCCTAAAGAGTCTCAGCCTTGGAAACCCTGGGAGTCAGACTGTGCTCAGTGACACTGGGCTGTGACTTCATCTGCCCTTGAGTCTCATCCAGCTTGCTTGATGCTCAGTGGGACCAGGGTACTGGATGAATGAGCCAGTCTTGGTGGGAGGATTTCTGTCTTTCTCACAGTCCAGTTCCAGGTAGAGCCTGGTTGTCTCTAGACAGCAGACTGATCAGACCCCATTCAGCAGCACCGTTGACAAAACACTTTCTTACGACTGCTGCCTGTTTACTCTTTGACTAGTTGTCTTTTTGGTTTCGTGCCGTGATGTACACTTGGGGAGGGCCAGAACGCATGTGCCCCAGGACAAGATACTTTTTGGTGCCCTGATCTTAGAAACCTGGAAGGGTCCTGAAAAGACCATGCAGTACTGGGAGTGGCTCCAACATAGGAAGTGATGACCCTGAAACGTGAGTCGAATCACTGGGCTTTATACTCAGCAAACCCAAAACTCACTGCCATGAGGTCGCTGCCGGCGCCTAGCGACCCTAGAATCAATGGGCTGCTGAGACTGTAACTCGTTATGGGAGTAGAAAGCCCCATCTTTCTCCTGCGGAGCTGCTGGTGGTTTTTAACTGCCCACCTGGCAGTTGACAGCCCACCTCCTCAAGAACACATGGTTTCCTTCTACTGTCTGACTCTGTGCATGGTCAATGGTGAAATCCTCACTCTCCTGGTAGGAGACCCGGTTTGATTCCTGGCCTGTGCTCCTAGGCTACCACCTGCCTCTCAGTGCAGGTGTGTGTGTTGCTGTGAAGATGAACTGTTTCCAGGGGCTTCTAGATGAAGACAGACAAGGAAGAAATGCCTGGCAACCTACTGCTAGAAATCAGCCAAGAAAACCCCCAGGGATCACAAAGGTTTGATCTGCATCCAGGCCTGGGGATGATGCAAGGCTTGGCAACGTATTTCCTTCTGTTGTAGATGGGGCCTCTATGAGCCAGGGTCAGCGTGCCAGCAGTGACCAGCACAAATGTAGCAGAACGTAGAACATAGGAGCTGCTGCTGATTTGTTCCCGCATCTGTATCCCTCACTCGCCACACTGAGCTTGGTCACAGTGCAGCAAACATCATAACTGTGGGCCACATCACCGGGCTGTTCTGCAGAGGCCCACGGACCACACAGCACTGTAAGATGGCTCAGAGGGGAAGGGGCTCTGTCCTCTGGTCAGGTACTTTGATCTGGACTAGGCCGGGATGTTTTCTGAATATACAATTACTCTTTGATATAAAACTGTCCCTTACACACATAGGAGTCTCCCTGGGTTTGTTTCTCATCCTGAGGCCCAGATGAGGACCTGCCTTTTCTGCCCGGGGTAGCCAGTCACTGTGACCTCTGTACCCTGTGATGTCAGAGGCTCTACCCCCTCCCTCTGGCAACCTGCCCCATGTGCTTGTCTTTTCCATCCTTCTGCAGTGGGGAGCACTCCTCCTGCACTGTGGGGTGTGCCAGAAAAATTCCTGGGCCACATGGTGTGAAATGTGACTCTAGGTCTCAGCTCTACCTCTTCCCAAACTTGGCTGGCTTTGTTTGGAAGTCTACACCTACGAGTGTCTTGGGAGAGAGGAGCCCGTGTCAAAAAGCATCATACAACTCATGTTATTCTCATTCATCTGCACAGTTAAGTATTTATTGAGGGGCTCTCTGTCTTCCTCCCTTGTGTGGACAGTGGTTCTTGGTGAGCTCCCATTCAATGCCTTCCATTCACGAGACCTACATTTAATGTCTGGTCTATGCATGGGCACTACCCATCTGTCAGGGGAGCCTCGTGTGTTGATAGGATGCCGGACAGGTTTCAGCAGAGTCCGGGCGAAAATGAATTCAGAAGGTCTGGGGATCCACTTTGGAAAATCAGCCTACAGATCACACCAGCCCACGGCCCCCAAACTGATCATAGGGATGCTGCAGGCCTGCATAGCATCTTGTTCTGTTGCATGTGCTTGGGGTAGCAGTGAGCTGGAGCCTAGACGGAAGGCAGCTGGCGGCAGCAGAAATAACAAAGTATCCCTGACTCTATGGTAACCAAGAACTACTGCCCAGACTGACAAGGAGCTGGAGAAAGCTGATTCTAAAATCTCCCGAAGTTCAGTTGTGAGTTGAGTCCGGGGAATGGGGGAATGGGGACCGGAGCTCTTGCACAGAAGGGCGGGAAGGGTGTTTCCTGCATTGCTCTTGTGCACATCCTCCAAGGGCTGCGGGAAGAGAAACAAATGTTGCTGGAGCCCTGGAGCCTGGGGCGGGGGGGGCTGGGGGACCGGGAGGCTCCGGCTGCGGGGAGAGGGGGGAGCTGGGGATCCAGATAGCTCGGCTCTTGTGTGTTCCGGTACCGGATGCTGGTGTCAACGGAACTGTTTGAGCTGCTGGTTTCATCCCAGGAAAGGCTTGTTTCATTGTGATTAAAGGCCCGCGGTGAGCTCGGGTGGACAACTGGGCTATCTGTGAGGTTAGGGGCAGGGTGAAAGGTCATGGCCTAACTGTCTGCTTTTCCTCTGGGCGCTGAGAGAGCCGCTCTCCCTCCGCTGCTGCGGGAGGAGGACGCATTGATCAGGGTCAAAGGTTGTGCGTCATCAAAGGCAGCCCAGGAATAAAGGGAGACCTTCCCAAAGATTCTAGAATAGCCCGTGAAAACCCAAGGCCTCTCACTTCCTTGGGAGAGCTCAGAGGTGCCTCAGAGTCAAGAACTCCAGACTTCTTATACAACATTGACAATGGACAATTAAAAGTAGCTTCTTTAATCCCAGATGAGCCCCTCCCCACCCCCAACACACACACACTTAAAATTTAAGATTTGAAGAGGAAGAGATTGCAAGCATCCTCTTTCTACCCAACTCAGCGACGATGAATTCAGAACCCTCTGGGAGAGAGCCGGCACTTGTCACCCTATTCTGAGGAAAACAATTCATTAAAAAGTTCTTTGTATGAGTGTGGGCACTTCAGAGATGGCCTCCAACCCACCTTTGTCTCCCGCTTATCTTTTCCCATGGGAATATTGTCTTTCTTGTCAGGACAAAACCAGACAATCCCTAGGAATGTGCGAGCTGGAAGCCGAATGTGGACCATGACTCTGTGGAAGAGTCACAACTAAAAGGACAAGGCAGGCGAGAGTGTGGAAAGACAGAGGTAAAAAGACAGGAAGATTAAAAAACCCTGGGAGGCAGAGAAGGGAAGCTCTTTCTTGAAGCTGCACCTCTCTCGCCCACAGGGCGTGTATTCACCCTCTAGGAGCCAGTCGAACTGTCCCTGTGGGTTTCTGAGACTGCAACTTCTATCCGGTCTTCCACTCTTGGGCATTTGGGCTGCTTCCAGTTTCTTGCTATTGCGAACTGCGCTGCTATGAACGAGAGAGCGGATGTCCACTCGTGTTGAGTCTCTTGTTTCTTTGGGGTATCTGCCTAATCGTGGTAGAGACTGTAACTGTTTATGGGCACAGGGAACTTCATATTTTCTCTTGTGGGGCAGCTGATGGGTTCAAACTGCTGACCTTCTGTTTACTAGCTCAGTGCATAACCCACTGTGTTAGTCCGGGTAGACTAGAGAAACAAATTCATAGACACTCATACGTGGATAAGAAAGAGCTTTATATACAAGAACAATTGAATATTGAGAAAACATCCCAGCCTAGTTCAGTTCAAGTCCATAAGTCTGCTATTAGCCCATATGTCGGATACCAGTCTAAAACTTCTTCTTCAAATTCATGAAATACAGGCAATGACGCTGAATTCAGGAAGATCGCAGGCCAGTGGGCGGGAAGTCCTGTGGATCTAGTGGCGGTAGAAGCATCTCAGCGCTGGCATGGGTTTCCACGTGGCTCCTCAAGTGTAGCTCCATGTGTCTTGTCAACAGAAATGTCTCACAGGGAGTTCATGAGTGTCCCAGCTCCAGCGAGCTATTTATCTCCTCAGATCTCCAAGTGAGGTCATCAAGCTGTGACCTGATTGACAGGCTGACTCCACCCCTTCACAAGGTGACACCAGATTCGGTGACTACCCCACCCACTATGCTACCAGAGCTCCTGACACCGAAGGAGACACAGAGAGAGCTGCCCAGGCAGGTGCCACCTTACCAATATCAGCACCAGCTGATATTAAATATCATCAAAGGCTATCATGGAAGATTCTGAATTCAAGGGGGCCGAAGGTCATCCCAGCAAACGTCTCTGTAGTATGGCTTTCAACAATAATTTCTTTTTAGAGTGAAGTTTGGAAAATGAACAAAAGGGCCCAAAGAACACCTAGTTGTCGAAGCAGATGGAGTTCAGAGGGCAGGGTCGGGGACAGGTTCGAAAGTGCAGAGCAGATAGGTGTGAGTCCCAGCTGCAGAATAGACACGCCCACTACGGAATCTGCCCCAGGAGAAACTAAAGACTAAACTAAACTCACTGCCAGTCAGGCCATGCTGACCCCCATGGCCATGCTGACCCCCATGGCCATGCTGACCCCCATGGCCATGCTGACCCCCTTGGCCATACTGACCCCCATGGCCATGCTGACCCCCATGGCCATGCTGACCCCCATGGCCATGCTGACCCCCATGGCCATGCTGACCCCCATGGCCATGCTGACCCCCATGGGGCAGAGTGGAACGGACCATGTGGGTTTCTGAGACGGTAACTCTTTAGGGGAGTAGAAAGCCCCATCTTTCCCTGAGACCCAGGAGAGAGACAACCCTTAAACAGCCATTGGTTCCTGTGGGCTAGAGAGAGGGACTGGGTCTGCAGAAATGCTATTTGGTGGTTTGGATGTTTTCATTCTTTAATGGCAATCTTTAATTTTAGCTAGCCAGTGCAGGTTGTCTGCCTTAGACTATCAGCCTTTAAGAATCAGCCTTTAAGATGACGTCATTTCTAAATGACGAGGCCTGAGCGCAGAGCGCATCTGCATCAGCCACTATGTTTCTGGGTCTCTCCAAAGTCCATTTGATGAACTCGGAACCCCAAACCCACTGCCATGAGTTAATTCCAACACCTAGCAACCCTATTCAGGGTTTCTGTGGAGGTTAGTCTTCATGAGAGCAGAGAGCCTCAACTTCCTCCCAGGGAGCAGCTGGTAGGTTTGAACAACTGGCCTTGCAGTTACCAGTCCAATGCTTACCAGAAAGGCCTCCCTAGTTGTGCCTGTTCCCATGTGTTTTTCCTCCACAGGCTGTGCTGATCACTGCCGTGCCGGACTGCTGCTGCCAATGCCTCTGCCATGGATCCCGCCAGTTCCTGGTATGTCTGATCGCCCCGTCTGAATTAGAAGACCCCTGGGCAGGGACCATTGTGCCAAGCGAAGGCTCTGCTGGACTTTCATAGGTTCTCCGTAAAGACCTGTCGACTGAGGAGGTAGAAAAGACTGGGGACCCATCTGGATATCAGGGACTCCAAATCGAGTGCATTTATCTCCCCGATCCTTAGTGATCTTGAACGTGGGATAGGGATGTCATGGAGACGTGGAAGGGCTAATATAACCAGTGTTACAGCTTATTTAGAACACTGGTTTTCTCAGCACGCTATGCTCCCCGCCCCCACTGCAGCCAGACTAGATGAAGTAAAGCACGTTCTCTTGGGATGGGCAGACTGTGCCCAGGCCTGGAGTTGCCCTGATCTAAGACAGTTGCAGAGTTGGAGTGTGTGAGGACGGAGGTAACTTGTTTATGATTTTACTGCAAGAAATAGAGCTGCAATCGGCACGAGGGGCCTCGCAGCAGAAAACAGCCTCGGCAACATGCTTGTAACTTTCATGCACTTTTTCACATTGTATCTACCGAGCGGGGCCTGGGGGTGCGATCCTTAAAAGTCCTTTTGGTTTGCAGCTGTTTAACACGCCAGCTGCTTCAAGGGAGAAAGACTTGGCCAGGTGGTCTCACTGCTGACTAGGGAAACCTCCAGCACACCATCACATCTAGAAAGAAACTGATAATTCACCATGGCGAGAATCAGATAGAATGTCTGCTGAACCAGTCTCTCCATATGAGGAGATTGAAGCTCGGAGAGGGCAAAGGTTTGTCCAAATGCGGGGTCCCCAGCTCAGTGCTTATCCTGGTCCACACCTGCATTCCGACGAGCTAACAGCTCTTGCCCCACTACTCCAGCAAGGCCGGCGGGCTAGGCACTGGCTGGTTTTCCAGATCGAATTAAGATGCGGGTAGCAAGTTCAGGTCAAGAGTCAGCTGAAATGCGTTGAGTTCTTGGCAGCTCCAGCTGAACAGAATGCCATTGCTGCGAGCCCCGCGGGATACCTGCGCACTCTCCAGAAATGGATGCGTCCCTCAGCCACACCAGCTCATTTGGGGAACAAAGCACGGGAAAGATAAAGAAATGGGCTTTGATTTCAGCGTTTCGTTGTGTGTGGTGGCAAGCAAGATCTTCAGGAGGAAGCCTTTTGTGGCGGACGAACACCAGGTAAATCGCGGGTATTATTCTGATTTTGAAGCCTGCAACTGCCAGCTGTTTGACATTTGCCAATTAAAAGCATGGGCCTGCTCGACTCGCCCATTAAAAATGTAACACCACCCATAAAATCCTTTTTTTAAAAATTTCATTTCTTAAGAACATAAATTAGGGCAATTGAATGGCTTCAATGACTTCTTTTTGTTGTTGCTTTTAAGGAAAGCAACCAGTCACGGGACCAGCCGTAGGACCTCTGCAGAGATTTGCTATTTCCCCTGGAGCAGATACCCACTGTGGGGAGAGTCCCAAATCCGTTTCTTTGCAAATTTTACTGCCAGGGATTTGCCACACGTTCACCGGCCTCACATAAACCTCTCATTGCACATGGTACATCTGGGAAGACTTTGCGTCTGTTCTCCACTTCCCGTCTGGGTGTCGGTGCTCAGTGGGCCGGGCCTCTGGCCTCAGGCTCTCCCTGATGTTCTGTGGCTGTCTCGGCAGCCCAGATTCCCTAATGAAGCCTCATTTGTTGTAATGAACTGAGCCAACCCGGCAGATAGGCCTATAGCCCCCGGAAAATGGGGAGCTCCAAACTTTCTGGAGGGACACAAAAGTCAAGCGTGGTCCCCAAGAGGAGGAGGATGCGGATGATCTCTGTCTTCTAGACCAGTGTTTTCCCATCTTCTGAGACCAATACAGATCCTCTCAGTAGATGCAAGTCTTAGCACTCAGCCTCGGCCTGCAAGCTTCGAGCCTGTGAATCCCAGGGTGGAAAACTCCCTATTCTAATTTTAACCCTGCTTTGCAAACCCAACTTGTACGTTTTCTAAAAGATTTCAAGGTCCACTGCCCCTGGAATGAAGTTGAAACTCTGGGGCTGGCCGGTCGGTGGGAGCAGCGTAGCGTAGCTCTAGAAGCTGGGGCCCTCGGAGCTGGCTGGTCCTCTGTCCAAACCTCGACTCGCTTCTTGCTAACCTGATCTCAGGGGCTCAGCTTCCTCCTCTCTGAGATGGGGTCAATGATAGCATCTAAACTGGGACATTTATTGTGAAGATGAAAGGCGATAACGAATGAAATGCCTGACCTCTCCCCAACACTGTGGGCCTGCCCTCCCTCCCTTTCCTATCCCTTCCCTTTCCTCTTTAATTTGTCCTGCTCGAACTCTGAGCCGGGCCCTGGGGGGGATCCTGGGGATATCGTGTTGGATTTCACCCCAAGGTCCCCTCTTCAAGGATCTCACGCCTGCTGCAGTGGGGGGAGACAGACGTTGAATGGCTGATAATGGCCTGATTATCCGAGTCTGTTCCTAGGCTCAGAGGAGGGATATCTACTCAAGGGGTTTCCTTTGTCCTTTAGGCCGAGGCCACACGGTCCCCCCTTTAAGACTGTATTTGTTTCGGTGCCCCTTGTCTTTCTTGCTGGGGCTGTGCTTCAGGTGTTTGGGGAGAGGAGATGGCCACACAGACGGTAGAGAACCTCAGCTCCAGCTCAGTCGGGCTCCTGATCTCATGGAGAAATAGAACCACTGCTCTGCTCTTGGGCCGCACTTACCAGGAAGGATGGAGAGGAGGCACTGAACACTTATCCAGAGAAAGGAGCCGTGGGGGGGGGGGGGTTGGTTGTAGGTGACAACACACAGCTCTGTGCAGGGGAGGAAGGAAGGAAGGAAGGAAGGAAGTCAGCAGAGTCATTACAGTGTGTGGGTCACTTCACAGTCAAGTGGCAGAGGGAAGTGGATGGCCTGGAGTTGACGGAGAGAAGAAAGGATTCCAGCAAGCTAGGTCTGTCTGAAACCCAAACCTGACCCGTGGAGCGTCAAACGGCTGTTGTAGAAATGGTTACCTGGGTATTGAGCCGGAGAGGACCCTCCGCTAGTCTGGGTCACCCCAAGGGGAATGGTGGGGGCAGTGGCCTCCCAGAGGGCTGTCTTTCTACCCAGAAGCACTGAGCATTTCAAGGGCTGGCGTGTTCGCCCAGCATGCAGCTTATCAAGTGCCCCCTCCTCCACCCCCAGCCCCCAGCGCCTCTCCTAAGCACAAAAGCCTCTTGTTTGGCTGTGTTCAGAGTGGACACAGACCATCCTCTCTTCTCTTTGTCATTAACGTAATCTATTTGATCTTGAGAGTGGGTTTGTCTCAGTCTCTCAAGGGGTGTGGGGAAGGGAAGGAGGCATTTCTTTAAAAAAAAATCATTTTATTGGGGGCTCGTACAGCTCTTATCACAATCCAGACATCCATCCATTGTGTCAAGCACATTTGTACATAAACATTTTCTTTCTACTTGAGCCCTTGGGATCAGCTCCTCATTTCCCTTCCCCCTCCTTCACCCACCCTCCCTTCCTCATGAACCCTTGCTAATTTATAAATTATTATTTTTTCATGTCTTACACTGACCGATGTCTTCCTTCACCCACTTGCCTGTTATCCGTCTCCCTGGGAAGGGGTTATATGTAGATAATTGTGATTAGCTCCTCCTTTCTCCCCCCACCTTCTTCTTGTCCTGCTGGTGTTGCTTCTCTCATTATTGGTCCTGAGGGGTTTATCTGTCCTGGATTCCCTGTGTTTCCAGCTCTTATCTGTTGCAGTGAACATGCTCTGGTCTAGCTGAATTTGTAAGGTAGAATTGGGGTCATGATAGTGAGGGGGGTGGGAGGAAGCATTAAAGAAATAGAGGAACGTTGTATGTTCCATCGGTGCTATACTGCACCCTGAGTGGCTCATCTCTTCCTTGTGACCCTTCATAGGGAATGTCCAATTGTCTGCATATGGACTGGGTTTCCACTCCATGCTCCCCATCATTCATGCTGTTGTGATTGTTTGCTCTGAGTCTTTGATGCCTGATACCTGATCCCATCCACACCTCATGATCATACAGGCTAGTGTGCTCCTTCCATGTGGACTTTGTTGCTTCTCAGCTAGATGGCCACTTGTTTATCTCCAAGCCTTTAAGACCCCAGACAGTCTGTCTTTTGATAGCTGGCCACCATCAGCTTTCTTATACACCCATTTTATTTTCAGCGAATGTGTCGGGAAGCTGAGCATCACAGAATGCCAGGCTACTAGAACAAAGTATTCTTGTGTTGGAGTACTTGCGTAGAGGCCCAATGCCCATCTACTTCCTTAATACTTAACAAATATATATATATCTGTCTCCCTATCATTATATATAAATATATTTACATATGTACATGCCTGTATTTAGACCTCTATAAATGCCCTTTGCCTCCTAATCCTTTCCTCTATTTCCTTTTACTTTCCTCTTGTCCCACTATCATGTTTGACCATCATTTGGGTTTCAGTAATTCTTCTTGGTTGCATTGCCCTTGATCAAGCCCTACCAGGCATCCTATGCCTTCTTTGCCATCAAGTTTAGATCACTTGTTGTTCCCTTGTCCCTGGGTTTGTTAGTACCCACTTCCTTTCCCCTCCCTCTCCCATGTTCTTCAGGAATCATCGGTCCCATTGTTTTTCCGAATTGTGTATCCTCACATGCAGAGACAATAATAAATACAAAAACAGAACAGAGCAAAACAAAACAAAACAACAACAAAACCAATGAAAAAGAAAAAGAAGAGTCTATAAGTAGTTCCCGGTCTGTTTGTTGACCTTTAGGAGTGTTTTCTGGTCGAGTCTGATGGGGTGCCACGCCCGGGCCCTAAAGTCTATTTTTGCTATTTCCCGGGGACTTCATGCCTTTGCTCTCCTTGCTGCTCTGTTACGCATTTTAGCATTTTGCCCAGTGTGGTGGGGTCTGATCGGGCACAGTGCCCACACTGTGCCTCTAGTGTTGTCCCTGGTAGCACTGTGGGTCAGTGAGGGGCGTCATGTCTCATGGTGGGGCCGGCCCTCTGGTCCTCTCTGCATTGGCTGCTCTGAGCAGGAATATCATCCTCAGGGCTTTCTGGGCCAGGATGGGTTCCACTCTTTCTCCTTCCCTTTTCCTTTGCTCCTGTGTACTCTGATCAGACGGTCTCCTCTCCCTGAGCTGCAGCGTCAGTGCTGTCCTCTGAAGTGAATTCTTTTGGGGGGAAAGGGGATATCCACATAGTTGGGTTGGGACCCACCCCACAGGCCTTTCTATTGTCCCTGCTTCATGCAGGATGTTGAGTTGACGTCTTGGCTCACCTGGTTGAAGTCTGGTCCCCCCCCCCTCTCTCCTTTGGAGCTGTAAACAACACCCTCCCCTTGGGTGGGTTAGTGTGCTGTTCTGCGGTTACCCATGTCTTTTTCCGCCCCCTTCTTTTCCCTGCTTTTTAGTTGGCTGCTATATGTATCCCTGGATTGGGTCTGGCCCAGGAAGGAGGCATTTCTTCTGACATTGGCAAATAGAATGCAAGGGTTAAACATGAACACTAATCCTGGAATGGCCTTCCATCTTGGGCCCAATTTCCCTTGACAGGAAAAGGACTCTTGTCTGGAAAATTCACCGATCTTGGAAATGAAAACAACTTCGCTCTCCTTATTGTTCATAATAGAACATCTATTCTAAAAGGACTTTAAACATACTAGTGAACCAGGTGATCTCCATCTGTTCCGTCTTACCTCTCTGTGTCATTGGCCCACACCATGTGAGTCCGAGGATTCTGGCTGACATTGCATTTATGGATTTGAGTCTGACTGTGCTGAGATGCTTTCTTGAGATATAGTTACTTCTGGATGGAAAATTTTTTCTTATACATAACCCAATAAGCGAAGTCACATTTACTAAGTCAGCAAGTCATGTTGAGGGAGGTAGTTTATTGTGCCAAAATGGCCGACAAACACATGTGGGGTTAATTGAAGGCCGGAGGGATAAATGGCTCGGTGAGCCTCGCCTTTCTAGTTCTCGGGTCTCTTGCTCTCTGATGGTCAGACCAGGGTGCAGCTACCTCCAGTTCCCTGCTTCAGTTGGCAAGGCTTACTTCCGGTGAGACATCTCTGAGGAGAGGCCATATGGCCCTACCCCTGTGCAGCCCTGGGTGCTGGAGCAACCGTGTGGAGACCCCTGTCAGTGCTGAGATGCTTACATGCTCACTGACTCGGCTTTCCTCCTGCAGTGAGCGTCATAGTGTGTGTTTCGTGAGATGGAGGAGGACTTTGTGGATTGGTGTCAGATGTATGGGTTAATGTTGGACTGTGGGCTTGGGCAGCACTGGGTTGGGATGTTTTCCTGATGTGCACTTAGCCTTTATAGAAAACTCTCTCCTATACATGAGTTTCTGTGGATTTGTTTCTTCAAAGCACCCAGAGAAAATATGGATAGAAGCAAGACAAAGCTAAGAGAAAATATGGATAGAAGCAAGACATTTCAGACAAAAGGGATCAGACAAAAGATAAGACAGTATCAGACAAAAGGTGGATAGATACAATATCTTTTCTGAGAACCTGCAAAGCGAATGGATGTGGGCCAAGACTCAGTCCTGAGCTTCCTAGCAGCCATGTCCATCAGGGGAAGACTTACACAGCTCCTAGCACCAGCGGAGACAAACCTTGCCTTCAAGGAAACAAAGTTGCCACAAAGGAAAAAATGGTGTGGCATTGGCAAAAAAAAATTCTCTGTTGGATGTTGAAAAGATTTGTGTATGAGAAGACATGGTCAAAGAGATAGAAACAAAAGACTCCAAACTCACTCTCACAGTCACTTCTGACTCAACAGCCACCAGAGGACTGGGTCGAACTGTCCCGTGGGTGTCTGGGATTGTAACAGCGATCTCTGGCAGAAGGATGTGCAGGATGGGGCCGGGCCGGGTGGGCAGTGTTCCGTTCTGTTGTGGATGGTGTCGCTGTGGGTCAGTCAACGGTGTCTCACACCAAGAACAACTCCTGACAGGAGTAGAAGGCCTCATCTTGCTCCTGAGGACCACCTAGAAGATTTGAACTGTTGACCTTGAGATTTGTAACCCACTACACCACCACAGGCTTGCACATGACCTCATGGTTACTCCCAAATTTTAAACCCCTTCCCAGCAGCATTTCCAAACTGTTCTGTGAAACAAGGATTCTGTGGGAGACATGAAAAGGTGTCTCTGTGGTCGGATCAAGGAGACCGTGGGTGGGACAAATCAGTTTAACTCACCTGGCGACTCCCCAATCAGAAGTTTCAAGGTCACCCAGAGGAACATCAGAAAAAAGGCCTGGTAACCTATGACCCTACATTCAGCCACAGAGGATTCTGGGGGCGCTGCTGCTCTCTGGCACACAGTCTGGTGGTCCTGAGGCTGAGCTGAGCTAAAGGGCCACATGTCCCGGGAGGGGAAGATGCAGGCTGGAGTGTCATGGTGCCCTTTCGTCTCTTGAAAGCGCTGAAGAATTAAAGACGCCTTTTTATTTATTTTTATTTATTTGTCTATCTATCTATCTATCTATCTATCTATCTATCTATCTATCTATCTATCTATCTATCTATCATCTATTTAAAAACAACAACAGCAACAACAGCCATTTCCCATACTCGTTTGGCTACAGGGCTGGGAGGAAATCTCTCTGAATATTTGGTTTTCCTGAGACACTCTTTGGGAAGCACTGCATATCCTCGCAGGCACCAGGTCTGGTTTCTCAAGGAATCTTATCCCATGCTTAAGATCCCCTTGGTCTTTCTACCCTCCAGGGCCATGCCCAGGAGCTGGGCTTCCCAGCAAGAGCAGCCAGGGTCCACCCTGGTGAGGCAGGGGAGGGACATTTGGTCTTGCAGAGCCTTCAGAGCGGAGCATCCACACGGAGGTCAAACTTTCCATTGCTAATACCACCTTCCTCTCATGGGGCAGCAGCGATTCCAACACGTTGCTGTCTCCGTTCTGACCAAAGACTCTGCCCCATCCCCACCCAGCTGAGCGTCAGAGGATTGAATTGAAGAAGGAAGCTGGGAAGGGTGCGGGGTGCTTAGAAAATGCTGTCCTGCCACCTCCCTGTCCGATGATTATAGAGCAGCAGGATACATCCACGTATCTTTGGGATCTCAGAAGGGCCGAGAGGCTTCTTGAAGGAAGGGACACTTGACCCGAGACTGAATAGGTTGGCAAGAATGATATGCAAGTGGAAGTGTGGGGTCCCCTGGATGAGCCAGCTGGTCTGGATTGGCTCCGGAAGGAACAAATGGTGGCCAGGAGGCAGCCGGTCAGGAGCACTCTGGAAGGACAGCAGCGAACTCGTTGTCTAGGGGGCAGAACAGAGATCAGGATAGACACACACACACACACACACACACACACACACACACACACACACACACACACACACACACACCACCCCCTCCCCAGGGTGAAGGCAGGGCTTTCCCTTGGAAAGGCAGCGATGGTTTGCATGCTGGGAAGGAGACTGAGCTGGCCAGTGTGCTGGGACCATGAGCCCAGCGGTGAGCACCCATCCAGGGCAGTGGCGGCGGCAGCGATGCGGTTGGGGCGCAGCCGTCCTGGCTCTTGGCTCCCGAGGGATAACGGGCAATGAGACAAGTTCATCCTGCTCAAGAGAGACTTGGCGCTGCCCCTGGCCGGACGTCAGAGCTAATTAAGGCACTTCTCTCACAAAGCCGGACCTGGCTGGCAGGCTGGTCAGACTGGGCTGAGAGGGGAAATGTGTCACCCACAGCATCTTGGACGTTGGCTACTGGCACCAACCTAGACCGCTTCTTTCTGCCTTGCTTGTTTCGTGGAACCGATCGGCGAGTACAGGAGACGGGCCAGCAGAGACGATGTCAGTGATCCTGTGAGAGGTTTTCTGGGCCAACCATGGTGATGGGTTTCCTGAAGTAGCAGGGGGCTACCTAGCATGGGCAAGCAAGCTGGGAATACACATCTTGCACTTCCACTTTCTGACACGCTCTTAGGGTTGTCCACGTGCTCTTATGCTCCGAGTCCACCCGGAGGTTCCTCGGAAGCAAGACCTACTGATGGACGGTTGTCAGGTGCTCTCCAATCAGTTATAACTCACAGCACGGAGGCCCCACCTGACCTCCGCTGGCTTTAGTTGGGAGGACTCCCACTCACTGCCGTTGAGTGGATGCAGACTCATAGTGACCTTCTGTGGGTTTCCGTGACTAGCTTTTTATGGGAGTAGAAAATACTCATCTTTCTCTGGAGGACCGGCTGGTGGCTTCAAACTGCCAACCACGGGGATTGCAGAGCATCTCTTAACCACTAGGCTGCCAGGGCTCCAAGAGAATCCATTGCTACACCAGCCCGAAGCTGAGTGGCCTAAGGCAGGAATCAGACAGGCCCCCACCCTCTATCCTTTAACAATCCTGGCAAGACTGTACAGAGTCAAGTGGTTATGTACCATTTGAACAAGAGCCCCCTCCCCCGCTTGTTAGTGTATTAATAAAGGGTTCCCAGTGAACGTAGCATTAGCTCCAATCACCATCTGATAATAAAATGACGTGGGGGCCACGTCCAACCTCCTGTGGCTCCTGCAGGCAGGAGAACCCAACCCCAGAGCAGGCCCAGGCCAAGTGCCACGAGGCAGTCAGGCGTGCCGCCACCCTCGATCCGTCTTTACCCTGTCCTGACACCAACTGTCGCTCCCACGGTGTCTGCTTCTGTGCTGGGGGTGAGGATTCCTTGCATGGCCACCCAGGATTCACAGACAATTCCATATTGCGTCGATTACGTTTCTACTCTGACCCCCCTGCGATGGGCATCACTGGCGCCCTCCTGAGGCCAGCTGCTTTCATGGGTTCACCCGGATGATCTCACAATGCTATTTTAATTTTTTTCCTGTCTTACTCCTTAGGTCTTATTTATTTTTATCTTTAATTAAAAATATATATATATAAATCAGGCAAGGGGTTATATTCCAGACCACCAGCATTGTATTCCCTCAGTTAAATTGCTAATTGATGCCCCATCCCACCCCCACCCCCAGCTGACTCTGCCCTGCTCCTGGCGGGCTCCTTTCCCTTCTGTGGATTCTGGTCCGAGTGACCCCAAAGCTCACCGTCCATTAGGTTCTCCTCACTCCCTTGCCTTCCCACCTTGGGAGTTGGCATCATGGTCTCCGGGTCCACTCACGTGATGTCAGTGTGTGTTTTAGCGACGCAGAGTATGCCACTGTGCCCTCTGCCTGAAAGGCCCACTTCTCCTTTCCCCTGAGGATGCCCTGGCACTTCCCCTGTCTTGTCTTGCATGCCCCTTCATCCGGGAAGCTGTCCTGCCTCTCTCTATCTGGACCACGAGGCCCTTCTCTGTCCATCTGCTGACGTCACGTTGAATCCGACGCACGGCGACCCTGAGTGTGTCAGAGGAGCTCTGGGCTCCACAGGCTGTCAAATGGTGGGGTTTCCAGCACATCACCAGCTCTGCCTTCTCAGATGCACCTGTGGCTTGTTCACCAGCCGCGCCCACTGACCACGGGCACCCCGAGGGCCTCCTCGGTTACAGGGCTGATGTCAGACGCAGATGACCAGTACTTTGCCCTGAGGGAACACCGCGGCCACCTGTGGGTTTGCTAGTTCATTCCTATGTCCCCAGCTCCTAGCTCTCTGCTCTGGACAAGGAAGGGCCAATCCATGTTTGATGAATAAGTGGGTGAGCGAATGAAGAATATTTTGATTCCCCATGCTAAAAAAACACCACTCAGATGCTCAGGTTAAGGCACAGCTTGCTTACTCCTGGGGCACCAATAGGCTCAAACCAAGCAATGACGGTGGGCCTGGTCCAGGACGGGGCAGTGTTTCATCCCGTTTACATAGTGTTCTAAGCGTTGGAGGCGAACAACACAAGAACTAGGGCAACTAGCTGGGCTGGCAGGCCTACCCGTGAGTCAGCCCGAGCACTGGACCCACTGCTCGAGGTCAGGGTAGTTTCTGGCATCTGTCTGCTGGTATGAGCTGCTGTGATTCCGGGGCAAGTGGTGCTTTTGCTGAATTATGCAGAGTTAGATTCTTGGAATTCCATGCGGATCGTAGCCAAGATGTGGTGATGGTTTCAGAGGGTGGAGATACGACTGGAATTGATGAAACAAACAAACGAATTTTGGCAAAAAATAATATATGCTTCCTGTAGCTAGATGAGAAATGCCGAAATGTAAAAAAAATACAACAAAAAGTGATGATTTCATCATGTCTTTTATTTTGTTTTTCAGGTCTGCCAAAACAAAATTCCACAAAAGGAGTGACTTTCAACAACAAAAATGCATTGTCTGACTGTTCTGGAGGACAGAAGTCTAGATCGACGTCGGGGAAGAGCTTTGCTCGTGTCTTTCCATTTCTGGAGGCTCCACATGTTGTTTGCTTGTAGATACAGCTTGGCATGGCTGATCTTCACGTGTGTGTACACATGGTTCTGTTTTGAAAAGGTCCCACTCAGATGAGATTAAGGCACACCCCACACCAGCGTGGCCTAGTGTGAAACACTTACATCCTCAAAGACCCCATTTCCAAACAGCGTCATACTCATAGGTAAGAAAGGTTAGAATTTCAACACAACTTTCAGGGGACACACTTACTCCATAATACGCCATATGGAGATATTGAGTATTGACACCTAGATGGCTACGTGGCCATCTCTCTGTGGTCTGTCTACCTGGCTTCTCCAGCGTGATGGCCGCAGGGTAGCCAGGCACCTCCCTTTTACATGACCGCCTAAGGCTCACATGGTGTGAGCAGGCAGACCGAAACCATATCACTTCTTGGGACTTCACTTGGGAAGTCATCGTTCTATTTCTGTCTGATTCTACTGCTGAGGGCAGGTACACAGGTCCCACCCAGATTCAGAGACAGGGACCAGAGGCTAGACCTCACCGCTCAGTGGAGGGAAGTGCTCATTACATGAAAGAGCATGTGGGATGGGGTACAGATTGGCCAATTTTGAAACATAGAACTTGCCACCATTAGAGATTCCTGTTTGTGGTGAAGTGAAATTGCTTCAAGATGGCTCTTTGTCCATGTATCTATAGCTCCCATCAAATAATGGAGTGGACCATGCCCGCAAAGTGCAGAGGCGCTTCGACGCCGGGATTGGTCAGTTTTGCAATTCGTCTGAGCACAAGCGTGCCATCTCAACAGGGGAGTGGGGAGAATCCCAGGACCACCATGCGAGAGGGGCCACCCGAGGGACACGGAGGGACTCTCTGTGTGAAGCCGTGCAGGCAGCAGAGGCAGCAGAGCCGCGTTGCTGAGCTTCGGAGACAGACCATGTGGCAGAAAAGCAGAACAGAAGCCAAAGGGCTGTGTGCCCGAGAGGCTGGGGATTAGAAGGAAACAGCTGCAGGCTAAGAAAGGTGCCGCTGGGCCCACAGACCTTATCCTTCATGTGTCCCAATCCTGGCTTGTTGGTAACCTGTTACCGTCACTAATTAACCTCCCCTCATAACCTTCCCATAGTCAGGCGGTTGGTTGACATGAATGTCATTTTCACTGGGAGCCCCTGATTAGGGCACTAATGATTTTTAAAACGTCACACAACCACCTTACTTTGTATGGTATGTCTCAGGGCTCGAAAGCTTAGCTAGCCCAATCCCCCCCCCCCCCCCCGCCCCGTGCTCACACTTTCTTGGAAGAAGTCCCCCACGCTTTTTGTGGATGGCAACTGAGGGCCAGAGTAGAAGGCAAGCAATCCTAAAGAACATCCCCCGTGTCAGCAACTGACCGCGCTGGCGGTAGAGCTCAGCAGTTTGCTTTCTCTGAGAATTCTGTCTACTCCAGGTAAGGCTGCTGGCGGTGGGCAAAGCCCACCTCCTAGCCGCATTCCACTCCCAGAAAATTGTAAAACTGACCCGGGAGGGAAGACTTCCTCTTTAATGTGTTAACTTTAGCATGACCTTCAGCCTTGAACTCTAGAATGGTTCGTATAGAGTAAATATTAACCCAGGGCTGGGTGAACAGTGTTTTATTAGCTGAAGGAATGCTAGCCGGAAGGGCTGGGGAGAGGGATGGTCCTGGCAGGCCCGCCATTTGGAGATAGCTCCCAGTGTTTGAGTCAGATCAGGCCGTCTGATCGGCACCTACTGCTCTCTTACCCTTAGAGATCTTCTCCTCGGTTCCACAATAGTTAAGCCTTTGGCTGCTAACGGAAAGGTCAGTGGTTTGAGTCCATCCAATAGTTCTGAAGTAGAAAGGCCTGGCAATCCCCTCCTGTAGAGCTCACAGACAGGAAACGTCCATGGGGCATTTCTGCCCATCACATGGCATCAGTCAGGGTTGAAAATGGACGCAAGAGCTCCACTGAACATGCTACAAGATGCATACATCACACACCTTGTCCCTGACCCGCCTATTTTTTTGGCTATTAAAAAGTTTGAAAGAACTCCTATAATTTTATGTGGCAATTACTTGACTGGATAATGCAATTAAATTGCAGACCTTTGTCGTTGTCGTTGCCAAGTTTTGCTCAGCCGATTTGGAAATCTAGGCAAGGAAAAGCGTAGCCCGCAGGTGGTTTTCCAACATAATGGCATGTTCACAGAGGATACTTAACACCGCGCGGAGTGACCCACGACCTAACTGCTGCATCGTGCGTGCGTTGAATGGCTGATGCACCCACGCTGATTTCGAGGTTTCCCTCTTTGGATGTTAGAACAGATTCCCGCTCCACCCCCTGCCCCATAGGACCTTAAAAAGCTCATGAACCAGGGTCTGTGGCTATGAAGCCCAATAGGGAAGATGACTCTGATCCTGATGGAGCGAGTGCATTCCCAGTACAACGAGCCCTCAACGTCCGTGTGAGTGTGATCTCCCAAACTGAAGCCATGCAAAGAGATCCGTCCCCGTCGTGCAATGTCCTTGGACGGAAATTGGCAGTGGCTTATGGACTAATGGTGCTCACTTTTGCCTCTCTAGGTGCTGCTGCTCGGAGGAACCTCAGTTGCTAAGAGCTAATGGGGTCTCTGGGCAGCAGTGATGACCCAACCTTGTTGGAAGATGATGGAGCTGGAACAGTACAGGAACAGAGAAGCTGATGGAGAAACTAGGATGGAGAAGAAAATAGGCCGTGGAAGAAAGGGAGTTTCCTACATCCGATCACTAAAGTCAAACAAAATGAATCTCCTTACATGCCAGGGGCTCTTTGGGGTTCCATTGGCACCTTCAACATCTCTCTGAGGTGAGTGTTAACACTATTGACCAACTACACAGAGAAGGAGGTTGGGGGGTGCAAGGCCAATATTTGCCCAAGATGGCCTGGACCTACTTAATCCCAAGGCTCTTCTTTGGCATCTTACTACTGTGGGGGAAGAGAAAACAAACAAACAAATGCCATTTGTGGTTGTTGGGTTGCGTGTGCCTCACGGAGGCCCACGTGTTACAGAGCAGAACTGCTTCAGAGGGCTTTCTTGGCTGTAGTGTTTGCAGACGCACCTGGCCTGGCTTTTCTTCCGCGGCACCACTGGGCGAGTAGGCTCTTGACAGCCAGAAGCCTACATAGTGCTTGTCAGGTTTAGGGGACCTTAGCAGCGTCTCTGGAGGTCTCAGCTGAATATCCCGACAGAGTGAAGGGAACTGCCGAGCTAGACCTCTCAGGATTCCCATTTGCAAAAGCTACACAACTCTAACACACACTCCATATACAAGAACTGAGAACAGATCGAGGGCTACAGAGAGGCAAGTATGCTCTTGTGTAGAACAGAGGAGTCAAGGACCGAGTTCGTCAAATCACTAAGTTCGTGGGGACACTTGCCATGCGCTAGAGGCCCTGGGAAGAGGGTCTCTGGATCCTGGGGCCCCTGTTACACAGAGAGAAGTGTAAGGAACTGTAAGTCGAGGATCGCATTCACAAACTGGTGCCACCTCTCCCGCCATATACCAAACCAGAACCAGTGGATTCAATTGTGAGTCACGGCATTCCCACATATGTCCTGAGGAGACCTGTTCTCAATGGCTGATTTTCTTGGAGTAGATAATTAGACTTCTTTTTTTTGAAGTGCCTCTAGGTAGACTCACACCTTTCAGTGAGCACCCAACCACCTTAACCATTTCCACCCGTGGGGCAGTCCATTTCCTTGGGCTCAGCGAACTCTTGTAGGATGGAGGTTTTGCTCAGCCCACCTGATAGGCCCATTGTGGGTATCACTGATGTTCTTGAAGATTGGTCTTTGGTTGTAACATGTGAGGAATCCTCCTTAGGACTCGACTTCTAGGCCCGTTTTGAGGGCAGGTGAGATGTCTTCTTTATTGCTCACCGCAAAGTCAACTGTTCAAACCCATCAGCCACTGTGCAGGAAACAAGCCAGGCAGTCTGCTCTTGGAAAATTGTACCCCCTTGGTAGCTCCGTGGAACAGTTCGACTGGGTCTTTTAGCGATTCTATGAATGTGAATCAACTTGATGGCCGTGGTTCGGTTCTGAGTCCATTCAGCGTGGGTGGCACTTTGTGGCTGTGTGGTGAACGAGACTAGCCCTCTCTTCAGCCCTAGTTGAAATACAACCTTTCCCAGTGCCCAGTGAACCTGAATTAGATTTTCCCTTCCCTCTTAGTGCATTAATCTTGTGAGGAGCCAAACTCAAGTTATGTGACTGGGAGAATTTTTGAACATGCAGAAGATGCTTCCTCAACAGCAGCTTTGGCTAATTAGGATTCTTTCTGCAAGACTCCAATGATTCCTGTGGAAATCTCCCCGAAAGGAATTTCCTACCCCAGCAGTACTAGTGTTCACAAATCGGTGTGCTCTTTCAACTCGTACCCCCAATTAGGCAAGCGTCATTTATAACACATCTCGAACTCACTGCAATGGAGTCCATTCCAACTCATCGTGAGTCTACAGGACAGGGTAGAACTGCCCCCGCGGCTTTCCAAAACTCTAACTCTTTATGGGAGCGGCAAGCCTCATCTTTTTCCTGTGGAGCGGCTAGTGATTTCGAATTGCTCACCTTGTGGTTCAAAGTCCATGACATAACCCGCTGCACCACATGGACTCCCAGAATCCCCAGCTGTCAGCTCTAGAGCTCCATATTCTCACTCCCTAAGTTTGCAGAAGGGGTGAGGGGGAAGTTTGCCCCAGCGTGAGAAGGAACTTGCTCAGGGTCATGGAGCAGAGCTGGCCTCAGAGTTGTATCCCCTTCCCACAGCTCCACCAGGCGACGTAGTCCCCAGGACATTTCTGGACCAGCACCAGTGGTCCTCTCTGGAGGTCCTGGTCCACCGGGCCGAGCTCTGAAGCAGGTGGATGTGTTAAAGGCTTCCTTGTCTGAGGGTGATCAGCTCTGCAGAGCTTATTTACAATGTTTCTCTGGCTCAGGCCTCGACACAGACCTTCCAGAGACGGACACAGTGGCTGTTTTCATGGACCCACTCACTGTTCAAGGAGCTGTCAGCTGAAGTGGCCCTGATGGGCTGGCTTCACAGTGGGTGTGGAGAGACTTTGCTTCCTCCTCCAGCCGTGAACTCACAGGCTGCAGGGGAAGATTGGTGGTCTGGAGGTCGGGCCTGCGAACGGTGGTTGATTGATGAGCATCAGGGCAATCTTGAAAGGCCTGTGCAGCACCTTGATCTGGAAAATGCAGGGGTTATTGGCGGCAATTGCAGATTAGTCCGATTCCCAGCTGGCCTCTCTTAGTGGGGCGTTTGCAGTGAAAAGGCTTGTGACTTCCTTCCCCTTCACTAAAACAGGCCTGGAGAATGGGGTCCTGGCACGATAATGATATGTGGGCCGGAAACAAATAACTGGGACGTTTCTCTAAGTGAGGAAGGAAGGAAAGCTTCCAAGGCTCTGGGGATGCGTCTCTCTTTCATAAGTGAGGCATTGGGAGAATCAGAACAGCTATCGACCAAATCCCCTTGAACGCATATTCGTTGCTTTAGTTCGCAGAGAAGAGAGGGATCCCTGGTTTGTATCGTCCTTCTGCCTGCCCCGGAAGCCTCTGCTTCAGTCCCTCCCTCTGGAGGTTTCATGCTGTGTGGGCACTTTCTCTTTTTAGTTCAAGGTGGTCAGACTAAGCTGCCCCAGGGAATCTTATGCTTTCCTTGCCAACTTGAACAGTCAGGGACATTTGCCCAGTAAAAAAAAAAAAAAAAGCCTTTTTCTTTCACACAGGTGCCGTCAGCTTATAAGCCAAGCACCCACCTGGCTGTTTCCATCTTGCAGGGTGTCCACGTGGCTTTCTTGTTCACACAAAGGCCCCTCATGGGCTAATGTAGTTGTTGGAAGCTGCTGTCACCATTAGGCTGCTTCCTGGCTCACGGGGATCTCTTGAACCACAGAATGAAATGCTGCCTGGTCCTTTGTCCCACCCATGAGTGACCGCAGTGGGGACCGGGGTGAACTCCGATGTTTCCTCTGTCTTATTTTTTTTCTCCTCCAGTAGATCACCAGACCTTTCTTACTAGTCTGTCTCAGTCTGAAATGGCCAGTAAAACCCGTTCTGAATCCTAGCAACCTCAAAGCAAACCTCCACAGACAGATGGGTGGTGGTTACGAGGGAGGCGCCTGGGCTCAGAATTCAATCCAGGTCTGTTGCTTGAAAGGCTAGAATCTTCCCACTAGAGGAGTCACCCCTGGACTCAGAACATGGGCTGGTCCCAAGACACGTGGGGCTGTTGCCTTGATGTCTACTCAGGGCATCCCTCTGAGCAGATTCGAATACTCTCACGGGGTTGCTAGGCCTATAAAGCTCGATGCAAGTGGACTGTCACATCTTTGTGCTATGACAAGGCTGCTAGGGTCACACTGTGGACCTGGGCGTGAGCAGCTGAGTGCTGACCCGTGGTATCATCATGTACGCACTCCCATCCTGCCATTTCGGACTCACCGTCTTCCACTTTTGCACCGACCCTCTGCGTTATCAACCATCATGACCCTTCCCGGGCACTGGTTTCTCCTGATAACACGTCCAAAGCACTTGAGAGGAAATCTTGGCATCCTTGCTTCTAAGAAGTATTTGGGCTGCATGTTTTCCAAAATGGATTGATTTGTTTGATTCTGGCCATTTTGGACCGAGTAATCACACTGTCTCTATGGCAGGAGTGACAAATGAAAGAGGAACGACACCATATTCGTTGTCAAAAAGAACACTGAAGGACAGGACATTATGAGTGTTGGGAGAATGTCCACACGGCCATAAAGAAGACCAGTCAGTATGTGACTATTATTAAAATCTACGAACCAACTACGAATGACAAAGTAGAAGAAACTGAAGATTTTTAAAATCAACTTTCAGTCTGAAATAGATCAAACATGAAATCAAGAGGCAATCATCATCACTGTGACAGAAATGCAAAAGCTAGAAACAAAGGAGAAGGCTGAATAGTTGGAAAATACAGCCTTGGTGATAGAAACAATGTCATAAATTGCATGGTGGGATTGTGCAAGACCAATGACTTACTCGTTGCAACTATCTTCCTCCACCCCCCCCATCAACCAACATAAACAGTGATTACACCCAGAGACCTTGTCTGATGGAATACACTAGAATGAAATCAACCACATGTGGACAGAAATCATAGAGAAGCTCAAATTGATCAATCAGGCTAAGGCCAAGAGTTGACCGTGGAACAGGCCATCAATTACGCATATCTAAGTGCAAATCGAAGTTGACGAAAATGAGAACATGTTCCCCGAGCCAAAATATGATCTTGAGTATCGTTCCCCTGAATTTCTGTACCATCTCACGAAGAGATTCGATGCATGGAGCACAAGTTGTGGTTTGACATCCAGGACCTGACACATGAAAAAAGAAAAGGGTCACTAAATGAAAGAAAGACAAGACCACGGTGGATGTCAGAAGAGACGCTGACAAGCAAATGGAAGAAAGGGTCATGTAAAAAAAAAATAGAACCAAATAAAAGAAATGATAATGTAAAAAAGCTGAACAGAAGATTTCAAAGGTCCCTTGAGAAGATAAAGTATGAAGGGGTTTCAAATTGTTAATGGATAGATTCCATTATCTTTCAATGACGTTTCCCATACACTTATTGACATTTAATTAGATTATAATCAAATCTGCCAAGACCTCATGCTAGAATGTTTGGAAACTGATTGTGTTAGCAGTTGTACAATTCTACTCGATGTGGTTGAAATATGAAATGATATGATGTCTCTATTAAATCCCAACTAATAGTAATAGAAAGAGAGCATGTAATTTAAAAAATAATTTATAAAATAAAACTAAAAGGGAAGGACACTTGGCATTTCTCAAGATGAAACAATTGAAGAAAACAATTCAAGCCTCAAGTTTCAATATTGAAGGATCCTATGGGCAAAGTAGAAGGAGCCCTGGTGGTATAGTAGACTATGTTAGGCTGCTACCTTCCAGGTCAGCAATTCAAATCTACCAGTAGTTCCAAGGGAGAAAGATAGGGCTTTCTGCTCTTATAAACCCTTACCAGCCTTGGAAGCCTCCAGGGGCCAGTTCTACTCTCTCCTATACAGTCACTAGGAGTTAGAACAGACTTGACAGTGGCAATGGGATGAGCAAAATGTGTAACAGCAAAGGGAGCACAGCAATAAGATGGAAGGAGCACAGAGACTCAACTATTCCAAAGAGCACGAGTTGACATACAACCATTTCCGGAGGTAGCATTACAATCAAGAATCAACAGTATTTGAAGTAGAAGCCCAAGAGGCACTTGGAGACTTTGGTTGAGAACAAGACTTGAATAATTGGCCGAATATCAATTGAGTGGTTTCAGCAAACAGAGGCAATGCTGGAAATGCTCGGTCAGCTATGCAGAGAAATTTGGAAGACAGTATCTGGCACCGACTAGAAGTGTGCAGTAACAGTCTAGAGGGGTCATACTGGGCCTCCTCTGGCTTCTCTATTTCCAAGAGGCTGGGCTCAAACATACCTCCTTGCTTCATACTTCTTTGCGTATTCTGACATCAGCTACCCAGGGTGCTCTATTTTTATGCTGGGCTTGATAATTCATTGCAATTACCATAGAACTCACAGACAATGCTCACACTTATGGGCCTTTGTTAGCGAAGTTTAATAGGTTGCTACAAGTCAGGATCAGTAAACAGTAGGATACAGTCCTTGGTTGACAGCAACACCTTTCCTCAGCCAGCAACCAACTCTCTCTCTGATGAGCCTCTGCTTTCTGGGACCAGGAAGCCTGCCTTTTGCTCTGACTTGCAGCCCCATAATCTCAGTGCTGTGCCTCTTGCTCTGCCCCATAGTCTCCATGCCACAGTCTTTGGCTGGCTTCAGCCACTTCAGACAGAAATCTGGAAAGTGTCCTTGGTCTTGAATTTTCTCTCTTTCTTTCCTGCTACAAAGATGGCTCATCCTTATGGTCAAGGGTGGGATGAGTTGGGGGTGGGAACTAAAATGGACCAGTCTCCTCTGTTAGTGCTACACATGCTCTATTTTCATAGTTCCATCAATCCAGAGGATACTGGAAAGATGGCTACTGGTGTTTTTACTGACAAATGCAAGAGCATTCGACCGTATGAATCTTAACAAACCATTACAACGAATAGGAATTCAAGAGCACTTAATTGTGCCCCATGGAACATGCACAGAGGACAGAACAAGGGGATGCTGTGGGGTGATTTCAAATCAAGATAGATCTGTGTCAGGATTAGGTCCACTCACCATTATGATTCAATCTGTGTGCTGAGCAAATAATCCAAGAAACTGGACTTTATGCAGAAGAATGTTTGATCAATATTGGAGGAAAGTCATTAACAACATGAAGTATTCAGATGACATACTTGCTTGCTGAAAGTAAGGATTTTAAACACTTACTGATAAAGACAAAAGACCTTGCTATCCTTAGTAGGGATTACATCTCAATGTAAAGAAAAGTCTTTACAAATGGTTCAATAAGCAATATCATGATAAATACAGAAAATATCGATGTATATAGGGGTTCCGTGTTGGTGCTGCAATCTACATGGTCGGCAGTTCGAAACCACCAGCAGCCCCATGGGAGAATGACTGGGGCTCCTCCCCCCGTCAACAGTTGTTCTCGGAAATCCAGGGGGAGATGCTCAGAGTCAGCAGTGACTTGAATGTACTGAGTTTGGTTGGTTTGGGTTGATGTTTTGAAGGATGTCCTTTTACCGGATCCACAATCAACACCCATGGAAGTGAAAGTCAAGAGATCAAATTGGGCCAATCTGCTGCAAAAGATCCTCTTTAAAGCGTTAACATAGCAAAGGTGTCACTTTGAGAATACAGGTGTGCCTGACCCAAGTCATAGTAATTTTAATTGTCTCACATGCATGAGAAAGCTGGACATTAAATAAAGGAAGACTGACAAATTGATGCCTTTGAATTAGGATGTTGGTGAAGAATATTGACTAGATCACAGATCGTCAAATAAGATCAATCTATCCCAGAAGATGTGCAGCCACAATGCCCATTAGAAGCAAGAATGGTAATGCTACTTTGATGAGCAGAGACTGGTATCACAAAAGCTCATGAGCGGCCACTTAAGGTGCAAGTATTGGTTTCTTTCTGTCTGGAGGAAAGAAGAGTGATGGAAATGGAACACGCATGGAAACAATTGGACCCACAGACCACCAAACGCCGGTCTCCATGACCCTGAGACCATATGAACTAGATGGTGCCCAGCTACCACTTCCAACTTCTTGGAAATGAACTGCATTAGAGATCCTGGATAGAGTGGGGAGACAGTGGAATAAAACTAAAAATCCTGAAAGAAACCAGGTACCTCAATCAGTAGGGACTAGTAGCAACCCTGAAACTCTGGCCTTTAGTCATCCTTCACGTCTGGGACAGATCTCACCTCTGTGGCTCCAGTTTTAGCCAATAATAGACAGATCTATAAGGGGAACAATACCACGAAGGAAGTGTGAACACCTTTGAATAATCAACCATTCGGCGTTCAAAAGCATAGCATTTACCCAAAGAGTAAAATTCAGAAGGGTTCGGAAAGAAGGAGGGATGAAAGGAGGAAAACACAGGGAGGAAGTGGGATATGCACAGGGATTGCAATAAATGAGATCCAGCAAAATGTATGTGGGTTGTTGAATGTAAAACTTGGGATCTGCTCTGTAAACCTACATCCAATTGACAATAAAAAATGAAAGAAAAAAAAAGCGAGGATGGTAAGACCTTGTCTTGCATACTTTCGACCGGTTACCAGAAGGGACCAGTAGCCACTCCAGGGCATGATACTGGGTGGAGCAGAGGCTGAGTGATCAATACCTTAATGAAATGGACTGACACAGTGGCTGCACCTATCGGCTCAAAGGTCGCCATATTGATGACGATGGTGCCAACACCTGACCATATTTCATTCCATGGTGAACGGCATCATTGTGCATTCGGTACGACCAGAGGGCAACTCAAAACAGCAGGCGCCTCTTCCTTTTTATGCAAATGTAACCTCTCCCTTTCTCTGCTCATCTTATTCCTATTCCCCCCAGTCATCTATGACTCCCAACTGTCTACAACATCCTTTTCCCCTGTTATACACTACCTCCCCCTCCTCAGGGCAGGACTGGAGTCTTTATCATCATTCAGTCCATAGCACCTCACATGCCTGTTGTTGTTTGGTGTTGTCAAGTGGATTCCTGTGTGCTGGCATAGAACTTTCCCAAATGGTTTTATGAGAGGAGACAGGAGAGGAGGACACTAGGTTTTTCTACCCTGGAGCTTCTCTCACTGCCATTGAGTCAATTCTGACTCATAGTGACCCTATAGGGTAGGGTAGCACTGCTCCTGTGAGTTTCCAAGACTGTAATTCTTCATGGGAGTAGAAAGCCCCATCTTTCTCCCTCATAGCAGGCTAGTGGTTTTGAACTGTCAACCATGTGGATTGCAGCCAAATGTGTCACCACTGGGCCACCAGTGCTCCTTAAAAGGAACCATTGAATCAGTTACAACTCACAGTGGCCCGATGGCCCGAATAGAACAACTCTAGGGTGTAATCTTTACTAGCACAATCGAGAGATCTTTCCTTCTCAGGAGCCACTTGCGGCCCAGAATCCCCCACTTTCAGCTAGCTGCCAAGCGATTAGCCATGCCAACCCCCAGGGCTCACTCCTGGTGCATAGTAGGTGCTCTCTATATGCCTTGAACACGTGGATAAATGAATATATGAGTGTACTGTACTCCTGCTCTGCCAGTACTAAGCCTTTTGTTCTGGGATTGATTTCTCTCTCCTGCTGGCCTTGTTCGCTCATCTGAACAGAAGGAGAGCAGGGTCTTTCACACCCACGGGAATGCCTTTGGCCTGCAGGCACTTAGGGCTAAGCCACCAGCTTCTCTCACCTCATTAGCTCCTTGACTCTGGTGAGTCTGAACCATGCACTGAACCCCTGTTTTTCCTCTTTGCCTTTCCTAGGAAGGTTTTCTTCTGGGATCTTAACCTCCTTTAGCCCAGAAGGTGGGGTGGGGGGGGGGGGCAGAGTTTCCTGTCGGTTAGAAAAAATCCATCTTTTCTCAAGCTCCTTCTATGAACCCTGAACAGTGGGGAGCCTGAATCCACTGGGCCAAGACGTTTGGTGGACAAGGCCCTCCTGGGAACCAGAGCCTCTCCCCACAGCTTTATCTCTGAGCAGCAGATAAGATGGTTTGGTTTGGGCTCCTGCTGAGGGAATGGAGGGGGCACAGAAGCCATAAAGCAGGGGTGGGTTGACAGTTTCGGACAGGATCATGGGAAGCCAGCGCTTTGAACTCTGCCCTAGGTGGGGAGGAGCCCTTTATGGCCTGGCTGCTGCCGGGCTGAAGTGAGAGGGAGCAAGTGAGGGAGCGGGGTCATTAGGGGAGGAATGAGGGTTCAGGCTGGCCCCCTTTGCACCCAGACTGCAGGGTGAGACAACAGAGTCCCACAGCGGAAATGATGCTCCATCCGGGCTTTATTGACTTGTAAATAACACCATGAAAGAGGAAGCCTTTACCTTAGCTGGAAACAGCTGTGTGAGCCAGCTTCCTGCGGCTAGGCCAACACCAGGCATTCCCTGGCTGGGGGAGCAGTGAGAGTGGGGGAGGAGACCAGAGACCTCCCCACCCGGCCCTCCTGCTAGCTGTCCAGTGGGGTTTGAGTTGTGACCACTGGGTGGTGAGAACCCATTACCATTGGGGGATTCCGACTCAATAGCAACTCCATGTAGGGTTTCCCGAGACTGTACATTTACAGGACTAGACTGCCTCATCTTTCTCCCATGGAGTGACTGGTGGGTTTGAACCACTGGCCCAACAGTTCGTTCATTCATGAGTTGAGTCGGACTCAGAGCAACGTTACATAGATAGGGCTAGAGAGGCTGTAAGTCTTCAGGGGAGCAGATAGCCTCAGAAAGGGAAGCGGGGAGAGGGGCACAGAGAGAGAGAAAGACTGGTTCCACACGACTCTGGGTTCACTCATTGGGACTGTCGGCCCAGGGAAACGGACATTCCGCGGAAACTCAGGAGCACAGAAGAGCAAGTGTAGCAAAGACTTGGAAGAGGATTTCACGCCCGTCTTGACTTTTTAGTAACTCTGCCCCCCCCCCCCCCCCCGATAAATCACTGAGCCACCCATGTCTCCATTGTTTGTTTGTTTGTTTAACACAACGCAAAAACAAAACAATGTCAGGCCTGCCTTAAAGACTGGTAAAACCCACAAAATCATCATTGTCTTGTCAGTGTTGCCTCATAGCATCTGCAGGGCAGGGTAGGATGCCCCCTGGGAGTTTCAGAGACTGTAACTCTTTATAGGAGTAGAAAGCCTTATCATTCTCTCCTGAAACATCTGGTGGGTTTGAACTGCCCACCTTGCAGTTAGCAACCCATCGCATAACCACTGAGCGTCCAGAGAAGCCAGCCACTGGGAGGTGCTCAAGCAAGGGCTTGCTTTCCACCTTTTCTGATGGACAAGACAAAATGGAGATTGAGATGTTGGCCTTCTTTTTGTTTGGTTCCCATGGTATTATATGATACTGCAAAACAGCAAGCAACACCGCTGGCTGCTTGAAGGGCAGAGAAGACTAAGCCTTGTTCAGTTCTGTGTGTTTAGCTGCTAGGAAGAAAGCCCATATAGAAAGACTGAGAATGTGTTCAGTACATGTTTGATGAATAGATACGTTGCTAAAAGAGGAAAGGAAGGAAGAGGGGGAAGGGGGAAGGAGGAAGGCCACGAGGTCACTTTTCTTCTGGATCTAGTCCAGTGGTCTTTTTTCTTTCTTTCTTTTTTTTTTTTAACAGAGAGGAAAGCCAAAGGAAGTGTTAAAAATAATCAAAAACTCACTGGAATTTGAACACATAGTTTATTCCGAGCTATTATCCTATATGCAGAAAGGACAGACGTTTTGAGTCTAGAAAAAGCAAATGGCTCAAAGAAACTAGGTACAGTAGGCCTTAGAAGAAGCAGAGTTGGGGGAAATACTTCGACAGAAGACCAACTCTTGGCTAATCTTAACACGCTTGGACAAACCCAGCCTTCTCTCTTTATTTCCACAGCTTACGCCCACTGCTAATGGTTTTGCAGTCGGCAAGAGAAAGATGAGCCTGCCTGCTTCCCGAGATGCTCAGTGTCTGCAGCCTGTTATTGGGTTGCTATGAGCTAGAATGCAGAACCCTAGGGACAGAGGGGCTTAAGTGGTAGGCTGCTAACTGCGAGGTCAGTGGTTCGAAACCGCCGTCAACTCCTTAGGAGAAGGCGGAAGCAGTCTGCTGCACTCTCTTCACAGATACTTGAAGGCAGTGGGTTATGAACCCAGAACTGACTTGTTCGCAATAGTGCCCGGGCTCTTCCACCAGCAGCCCGGAGACTTTGTGAGATGGAAATGAGGACGTGATGGCTTGGCCACAATCCTCTTCTAACAGGTTGTGGAGTCATTTGTGGCAGACAGTTTGAATCCGGACGTTGTATGGTTAACATTGGGTTTTTGTGGACAAGGAACACGGTAAAACCCACGCAATTTTACTTTTCCTCTCCAGCAGGAGCGACATTGGCTGAGTCCTGCCACGAGGCAAATACAGTATACGACCAAGTTCTCACCCCCACCAGGGCTCTGACAGTACTTGACCATGCTTCCTTCCGCATTTACAGTGTTCATTAACAGGCGGAGAGTTGACTTATCGCTTCCCTGGCTTTCTCAACAGTGATGAGAATTAAATAAGATAGTGCTGTGTAAAGGTGCCAACACCGTTATTAGCAGCTAGCAAGTGTGCATTGCAAGTCGGGTCTTACTGTGTTTCAAGGTGAAGGAACTGGTCGGGTGAGGTCAAGTCCCTTGTGGGTTCACAGAGTGAGAATTTCCATAACCTGCGTTCCCATTGCACTTCCGAAGCCCATGCTCTGTGTCCCTCCTGGATGCTGGGCTGCCCTGGTATCACAGAGGGTGGGACATGGAAGCCCCATGACTGAGGAGCCTACAGAATTCATGGCCACAAGTAATTGTTATACCACAAGGTAATCTTATAGCGACTTACCATTTATACTAAACTCCTGAGAAGGGTTAACTGGCCCTTCTGGATCCTGATCTTTGCTTGATGGATACCTTCATCATTAACACCGCCCCCCCCCCCAAAAAAGAAAAAGCATTCAAAGTTGATACCAAGGGCTCAAGTAGAGAGAAACTGTTTTGAAAAGGATGATGGCAACATATGTACAAGCGTGCTTGAGACAATGGCTGTGTGGATTGTGGTGAGAACTATAAATGATTAAAGAAACGAAGGAGGTGAGCTATTTAGACCATCTTTTGGAGTGCTTGCTGAGCCAGGAGCAGCAGGGCGCTCCATCGCTGGGCGGTGGTCTCCTCACCTCCAAGCCCCTCCCCCCCACTTTGTCAGAAGTGGAGAGTTCTCAGGGTTGTGTGTTGGAGGCAATGCTGACCACTCAGGGGACTCGACTAAATGGGATTCTGAGTTCAGATGAACTTGGGGAAGGCTGAGTTCTGACTGATTTCTTTTCTTCTGGACTAATAGCCTTTTACCTGGGGCCTTTGACTCCGCTGCACAGCACTTCCTGTTTGGAGGGCCAAACCCTCTTAATAAGTCATTGGGAGAAAGACGGGGCTTTCTACTCCCGTAAAAGAGTCACAGTCTCGGGAACTCACAGGGGCAGTTCTACCTTGTCCTACAGGGTCCTATGAGTTGGCATTTACTAGAGGCAGTGAGTTATTACTAAGTCTTGGGCCTTTGCAAAGAAGCTCTTGTGGCATGGCGGTTATGCAACTTGCTGGTAACGGAAAGGCTGGTGGTTCAAACCCACCCGTGGCTTAGAGGGAGAAAGCTGTGGCTGCTTGCATCATGATTTTAGCCTCAGAACCCCTCCTAGAGCAGTTCTACCCTGTCCTATCAAGTTCCGAAATCGATGCCATGCCAAACGGCTTGATTTGAGTTAGACCACTCTAGGGGTTCTAGTGGCTTGGGGGTTAAGAGCTCGGCTGATATCTGAAGGGTAGGCAGTTCAAACCCACTAGCTGCTCCATGGCGGTGGCTTCCTTAATGATAAGTCTTACAAACACTACTGGGGGCAGTTCTACTCTGTCCTCTGAGTCAGAACCCCTGTGGGACTCTGAGACCCTCACTGGACAGGAGGAGAAAGCCTCCGCTTACTCCTGGGAGTTGCCAACTATTGGTTCAGCAGCCCTCCCTCCATAACCCACGATGCCACCAGGGCAGGGGGCCCTTCCTGGAAGGCAGGAAACCTCTTTCAGGAAACTTTTGGGGTCGCTTGGGACTCTGTGCCGCTCTTTCCCTTTCTGGGCATCAGATTGTCATTCGTGTTAAGAAGGAGGTAAGACCAGACTGCACAGGGCATTTCCTGTCATCTGTAATCTTTCAGAAGGAGCACGGGTGGCATTGTATGGACACCTTGGGCTGCTAACCACAAGGTTCCCCGTTTGAAACCGCCAGCTGCTCTGAGGGAGAAAGATTGGCTTTCTTTCACTTAATCTTAACCTTCTCCTTAAAGATTTCTACCCATGGTGAAGGAAGTTGATGGCCCCCGGCTACCAAAAGATATAGCATCTGGGATCTTAAAGGCTTGAAGGTAAACAAGTGGTCATCTAGCTCAGAAGCAACAAAGCCCACATGGAAGAAGCACACCAGCCTGAGGTGTTGAAGGGATCAGGTATCAGGCATCAAAGGGAAAAAAATCATATCATTGTGAATGAGGGGGAGTGCAGATTGGGGACCCAAGACCCAACTGTAGGCAACTGGACATCCCCTACAGAAGGGTTGCCGGGAGGAGACAAGCCAGTCAGGGTGCAGGGTAACAATGATGAAACATATAACTTTCCTCTAGTTCCTAAATGCTTCCTCCCCTCCGCTATCATGATCCCAATTCTACCTTACAAATCTGGCTAGACCAGAGGATGTACATAGGCATAGAGAGCAACTGGAAATACAGCGAATCCAGGACAGACGATCCCTTCAGGAGTGAAGAGTGGCAATACTGGGAGGGTGAGTTAGAAAGGAGAAACCGATTACAAGGATCTACATATAACCTCCTCCCTGGGGGATGGACAAAAAAAAGTGGGTGAAGGGAGATGTTGGACAGTGTAAGATATGACAAAATAATAATTTATAAATGATGAAGGGTTCATGAGGGAGGGGGAAATGGGAAGGGAGAGGAAAAAATGAGGAGCTGATGCCAAGGGCTTAAGTGTAGAGCAAATGTTTTGAGAATGATGAGGGCCATGGATTTACAAATGTGCTTTACACAATGGGTGCATATATGGATTGCGATAAGAGTTGTATGATCCCCCAATAAAATGATTAAAAAAGAGATTTATACCCTTGATAACGCACAGGGGCAGTTCCATCCCGCCCTGCAGTGGCACTATGAGTTGGCATCGACTAGATGGCAGTGAGCTTAATTTTGGGCTTGTAATTTTTTAATGGCTCACAGGGACAGGAAATCCAACCCAGAGCCTGACTTTTTGTAGTGGTTTGAGTATTTCCAACAATTTGAGAGGTTCATGCCAAGCTCAGGTGGTGGGGTGGTTTTGCACTGGGCTGCTCGCTACAAGGTTAGCCATTTGTACGCCTGCAAAGAGTAACAGACTCAGGAACCCACGGGGGGCTCTTGCATCATCGAGTCGGTTCTGACCCACAGTATCCATATCCACAGTAGATAGAAACACTGCCTGGTCCTGCACCATCCTCAGAATTGTGCCTGAGCCCCTGGTTGCAGCCACTGTGTCCATCCGTCTCGTTGGGGGGTCTTCCTCTTTTTTTCTGCTCCTCCACTTTACCAAGCATGAAGTCCTTCTCCAGGAACTGGTCTCTCCTGACAACAGGCCCAAAGCATGTGAGACAAAGTGTTGCCCTCCTTGCCTCTCAGGAGTGCTCTGCTCGTACTTCATCCAAGACAGATCAGTGTGTGCTTCCAGCAGTCAGTCCGTGGTGTTTTCAATAGTCGCCACCAGCATCATAGTTCAAATGCATTGATTCTTCTGCGATCTTCTTTAGTCACTGGCCAACTGTCACATGCACACGAGGCCGTGGAAAACACTACTGCTTGGGTCAGGCACACCTTAGTCCTCATAGTAGCATCCTTGCTTTTCAATCCTGTAAAGAGGTCTTGTGCGGCAGATTTAACTAATACAACACATTATTTAATGTCTTGACTGCTGTTTTCATGAGCGTGCAATGTGGATCTATGCAACACAAAATCCTCGACAACTTCAACCCTTTCTCCATTTATCATCGCCTATCTATCGATCCACTTGTGGAGATTTGGGTCTTCTTTACATTTGAGTTGTGATCCAGACCGAAGGCTGCGACCCTTGATCTTCATCAGCAAGTACTTCAAGTCCTCCTCTCTTTGAGCCAGCCAGGTTGTGTCATCGGCACGCTGTCATCACACATTGGTAATGAGCCTTTCTTTAATCCTCATGCCACATTCTTCTTCATAAAAATCAGCTTCCCTGATTATTTGCTCAGCATACAGATTGAACAAGTATGGTGCAATCTGTCCTATAGGGTCACTATAAGTCAGCATCTGCTGGATGGCATTGGACTGCTAAGATGAAGGTTAGCCTTTCAAACCCACCAGCTGCTCATAGGGAGAAGTATGAGGCTGTCTGCTTCCTTATTTACACGCTGGGAGCCAGAATCAACTCGATGTCAGTGAATTTGATTTGGGTTCTCTGCAAGGCCTTATCTTAGATGTTCACAAATATCCACTTACTTAATTCTCACCTTAACTCCGCGAGGAAGAGATCTTAATTTTCATTCCCATGTTACCAATGAGAAACTGAGGCACAGACAATGGAAGTCATCAATGTTACTGAGAGCTGTCCAGCTCCGAAGTCCGAGCCACCCCACACTAGCCTTCTGAAACACGATCAAAGCAGAATGGGTTTTCATGGCCAAGATGTATTTCCATCCCTTTTCCAGGAGGGATGGATGGAAGGAAACCAATGCAGAGGGAGGGACAGGAAGCTGCTGTCCTACAGAAAGGATGGAGAGGGGGAGTTTGGGCAGGGGGAGGCTGTTCTGCTCAGGCATCTCTGCTGGAAGTGTCCACTCACTGAAGTATCCTGGGGGTGTAGTGGTTATGCATTAGGCTGCTAACCAGAAGGTGAGTAGTTTGAAACCACCAGTCGCTCCTCGGAGAAAGACGAGGCCAGGGGCACGTCTACAGCTGTGAGTTGGAATGAACATAATGGCAGTGAGCGAGAAGTTATTCCATCCTCCAGAGGAGCCCTGGCGGTGCCCTGGGTAGGCCTTGGGCAGCTAATTGCTGGGTCAGCAGTTAGAAATGGTCAGCCAATCTGCCGGAGAAAGATGAGGCTCTCCACTCCCTTGCAGAGTTACATTTTCCAACCCCCTCAGGGCAGTTCTATGAGTTTGGGGTCCTTCCTCCAGTACAGCTGCCAGATGCTCCCTGGCCAACGTCTCCCCGATGTCCCAAATAACAAGGCTCTGAAAACCTCAGTCCTTGGAAATCACTGGCGGGGCCTTGCCCCTGCTGTCGCACCTTGTCCCTGCTACGTGGACTAGGGTCCCAGACCAGGGAAAGCTTGGAGAAGAGCCAGTACTTCTGATCCTCTTGCTCCAGCCTGGGTCCCTACCTGCTACATTCCATTGGGTCTTAAAAGCCTCCTATTCTTTTACAAATCACTGGTTGGGGCCTAAATTATCCAGATAATTGAGCCGCCTGGCCCATCATTTTGTTGGCATAGACTCCATTTATGTGTAATCGGAGAATATTCTAGCTGCCATCGAGTTTCTTCCAAAGGCATTATTTCTAACCTTCTTTAAGAAGCAAATTTCCGGTTGCCATGGCGATCATCTTTCGGCTAATTTTATCCGGCTCAGGAGCCGGAGCTGTAGGCTGCTCCCCGTGTTTCTCGGGTTCTGTAGTTTGCGGGTCCTGCATTGCTTTTGTCCAATGAGACTCCCAAAGAGCAACTACCCACTGAACCAGAGGGTTCCGATGTTGGGGGGACACTTCAGTTTGGGGGTTTAAAAGCCTTGACCTTGCCTGTGCAGTCATTTTGATCTGTGTTCATGAGAACATAGATACAATTTTTTAAAAATCTGGGGCTTGTAAGCTTCGCCAATGCATGCTTTTCATAACTTGCTTGTGAGAACACTGTTTCCACGAGAGGTTTCCCAGCTAGAAAAGACTGTAGAAAATTCAGAAAGGCATACAAGGCAGTTTGGGAGCCCTGATTGTGTGCCCCTCCCTGGGGTGGCCTGGGGGGAAGCAGAGGAATAAAACATGTCATTTGCTCCGGGGAGTTTGCAGTCAGGGGGGAGTTAAATCACCTCAGCTGGCAAGGACCTCAAGGATCGTTTCTTTTTAAAACCCTCATTTTGCAAATTGGGAGATTCATTCATATTTGTAGCGCTGGTAAGTGGGAGGGGTGAACCAAGGTCTCTGACTCCTCCTCCACTGGAGATAAAATCCAAGTGAAATTCTTGGGAATGGTGCCCGCATCTTCTCCCTGGCCCATTTCCGCAACTACTGATATTTCCTTTGGGTTGTTCGGTGTGTGTGTTGGTGGTGGGTGGAGGAAGACCCTTAATTCAAATTACACCACCACGGTCGCTTTAATGTATTTTATCTAACGACCAAATTCACTGCCATCACATTAATGCAGACTCATAGTGACCCTACTGGACAAGGTAGAATGGTCCGTGTGGGTCTCTGAGACTGTAACTCTTTACAGGAGTAGAAAGCCTCATCTTTCTCCCATGGAGTGGCTGGTGTGTTCTAACTGCTAACCTCTTGGTTAGTATTCCAGTGTGTGACCGCTAAACCACCAAGGCACTCTCTTATGTGTTCAACAGAACAAAGACAAGAAAAACAAAAAACGAACCCTCTGGATGAGGGAGACCGTAGGCACAAGACCAGAACGGGGCGCAAAGGATTCCTGGCCACCTGGCCAAATAACAGAGCATGGAAAACATAGGAGAATCACCACCAAACCCGGGTCGGCGTCAGATCACTTTAGCACAGTAACAGGTTATGGAAGGAAGAAAGCGATCCTGCTTGGAATATGAGCTCCATTGAGATTAGAAAAGTTTACAAGATTGATTGGCTTCTAGTGTAGAGAAGGGCACGGTCACTACCCTATTTTCCTACTCAAGCACGGTTGGTGGCACGGTGGGTTAAGAGTTTCGCTGCTAACTGCCAAGATGGGTAGGTCAAATCAACCAGTGCTTCCTAGGTGGAAGATGAGCCTGCTTTCTCCTTTTAAGATTTACAGTCCTGTGTTAGGCCGGGTTGGCTAGAGAAACAAATCCAAAAAAGACACTCATATACGTGTAAGAGAGAGCTCTATTTCAAGAAATAGTTATATATCAAGAAAACATCCCAGCCCAGTCCAGATCAAGTCCATAAGTCTGATGTTCGTCCATAAATCCCTCTTCAGAGTCACGTAGCTGCAAGCAATGATGCATAATGCAGAAAGATCATAGGCCGGTGGGTGCAAAGTCTTGTAGATCCATCAGTAGGGAATTTGAGTCCTCTTCCCGTTCAGCAAGCAAGGTCGAGCCATCTGCATATTGTAAGTTGTTAATACGCTTCCCTGTCATCACCAGGCTGCATTCTTCTTTATATAATCCAGCGTCTCTGATTATTTGCTCAGCACGCAGATTGAATCAGTATGCGAACAGGTTGAAAAGCAAGGTGTTACTTTGAGGCCTCAGGTACCCCTGACGGAAGCCGAGGTATTTTCAGTCACCTCATATGCATGTGAAACCTGGACATCGAGTAAGGACTGCTGAAGAAGACTCTACGGATGCATTTGCATTATAGTGCTGGTGAAGAGTACCGAAAGTACCAGGGCTTGCCAAACGACACACCAACGTGTCTTGGAAGCCAGAATGTTCTTCAGAGGCCAGGGTGGTGATCCTTCGTCTCATGTACTTTGGACATCTCCTGAGGAGCGACCGCTCCTTAGAAAAGGACATGAGCTTGGTGAAGGAGAGGGGCAGGAAAAAAGGTAGCCCCTCCACAAGATAGACAACACAGGCTGCAACAATGGGCGCACACAGAAGAACAATGGGAGGAGGGCACAGGACCAGGCAGTCTCTCTCTCTCTTGAGCCCAAGGCTGCTGTGAGTCAGAACAAATGTGACAGCAGCTGGCCACAAAGGAAACCCCAAGGAGAAGTTCTGCCCCGCCCTCCGTGCTTGCTGTGACTCAGAATAGACTTGGGGGGAGCGGGCTTTCCCGTGTCATTTTGCTCGGAGGAAGCCGGCTCATAAAGTAACTTGCCGTCTAGAAATTGTTGGAGCCAGGATTCTAACCTTGGCCTTGAACACTGTACTCTCAGGTCCCTTTCTGCTGTCGGAGTAAGCCATGTTAAATTCAACTCAAACAAGACAAGAGAAAACTCACTGGCTTCGAATGGTTCTAATTTATAACCGCCCCATAGAGCAGCTGAACTGCCTCCATAGGGTGGCCATGGCTGTCCATCTTTACAGAAGCAGACTGTTCAGCTCTGTCCTGCAGAGTGGCAATGGGTTCAAACCGCTGGTTCACAGCCACATGTTTAAACCACGGTGCCATTAAGACATACATAAGCCACACTGGACGCTGACTGATAATATGACTCTCACAGGGTCAGGCAGTAGTGAATGAAGTTGAGCCTCAAAGCTAGGATGTCTGACTTTGGAGCTGATAATGTTGCTGCTTCACTGCTCTGCCTTTAACATTAAGCGTGAAATTACATGTCACTGATCATAAATATTTAGCGACCTCTTCTTTCTAATCTTCTCTTATAAACTCTAAATGCTTCAATTCAGGGCACTGTTCCTCCTCTATGGCACCGAAAAGCCCAAGGGTTTTTCTTCTTTGTGCGTCTGAGACATGTAACAAGTGTCTGTGGGGTGAGGTCAACCTTTGCCACCACGGAGTCCTTCCTTAGACCCAAGATTATGAACAGATGGCTTCCATCTGGTTTCCGTTACTTCTATTTGAAGAAAGCTAGAATGGGGTCCTTTAAGTTGAACTTTGGGAATTAAAAAAAAATAGAATAAAGAAATGAAACAAATAGTTTCCATTTGAAAGAAAAAGTGTGTAAAGGTGATAACAGTCTAAATCGCTGGTGGTGCCGTCGGGTAAGCATCCGGATCCAAGTTTAAGGTTGGTGGTTCAAATCCATCAGTCACGCTGTGGAAGAAAGTTGAGGCTAATTGCTCCAATAAAGATTTAAAGCCTCTCAGAAACCCTATGCCAATTCAATGAGTTGGCATGAACTTGATGGCAGGGGGTTTGTTTGAGGGTACTTGCAGTCTGTCACATATGTAATCCACGTTGATAACCTTTCTCCTGCTCTTTGCATCTGGGGGTGGTCCATGTTAGTCTAGCTGTGAGGGCTCAGCTGCAGGAACTGCCATGGGGCGCACACCACCTGGCCTGGGGAGCTCTACTTTCCATGGGGCGCACACCACCTGGCCTGGGGAGCTCTGACGGGTCACCTAGTGGCAGCTGTAATGCCTCCAGAAGTCCTGGGTGCTCAGTGTCTGGCAGAAACCTACCGCAGACTAGGTGCTCAGAATATACTTGTTGAAGGAACTCTAAAGAAAGGAAGATGGCAAGTTATCTTCCTTTCTGGCTGGATTTCATAAAGCTGTCTATTAAAAATTCTGAATGTGTATATTTATACAAGCATGGAATCATCAACAGTTGACATTTCCATCCTTTTCGAAAGAGTTCGATGCAATGGCATAAATTACACTCACAATGTGGATTGCGTTACCACGATCCATTGCCAAAGTCTTTTCATCACCCCAAATAGAAACTCTCTATCCACTAACCAAGAGCTCCTCATCCCTTCTACCCCCTACTCTCTAGCAGTGGCTGATCTACTCTATTTTTGTATTCTAGATATTTCTTATAACTTAGGTGGTACAATGTAATTTTGTTCTTTGGTGTCTGGCTTTTCTCACTAAGCATCATGTTTTCAAGGTCCATTGATGTCGTAGCACACATTCATCAGGGCTCCTATAAATAGCTCACTGTATGCATATATCACATTGTGTTTGTCCATTCATCTGTGGGTGGACACTTGTTACTTCCATTTTTGCCTTTTATGAATAATATTACGAGGTATAGTCAATTAATATGGTTCCACTAGCGATAATTCCTGTGTACTGTATAATAATTCTGGATTCTATGCTTGTGGAGAGCATTCTGCTACAGGACTAAGTGACAATCTCTCTTTAGATTCACTTTTACTAGAAGGAGTGACTTAAATCACCATCCTTTGCTTCCTTGGGTTTGCTGAAAAATAGAAACTATACCTCCTTCAAAGCCATTCCTCTTTGTATAAGAGCCGAGAGAGAGAGAGAGAGAGAGAGAGAGAGAGAGAGAGAGAGAGAGAGAGAGAGAGAGAGAGAGAGAGAGAGGCCGGGGCCATGGAAATAGCATGCTCCAGATCAGAAGTAGCAGAGGCCATGATAAGACGCCTCAGAGATTGTGCATGGAGACTGTGGGACAGAGCAGAAGGAGCAGGGGGGCGGTGAGACTGAGTGATAGGCAGGGCTCCTGGTCTACGAAGGCAGATGCCAAGGGTCCACGTAACCGAGAAGCTGAGGAGCAGAGCGAGACTTGGTTGCTGGCTAAGGAGAGGTGCTGCTGTGGATTAGTGACTGTATCCTTCCTGTTCACAGGTCCTGATTTCTAGTAACATCTTAATTCCCCTAATACACTCCTTTTGAAACATGTAACTTTCCTCTAGTTCTTAAATGCTTCCTCCCTGCCGCTATCATGATCCCAATTCCACCTCACAAATCTGGCTAGACCAGAGGATGTACATTGGTGCAGATAGGAACTGAGAACACAGGGAATCCAGGACAGATGACTCCTCCAGGACCAGTGGTGAGAGTGGCGATGCCTGGAGGGTGGAGGGAATGTGGGGTGGAAAGGGGGAACCGATTATAACAATCTACGTATAGCCTCTTCCCTGGGGGATGGACAGCAGAGAAGAAGGGAGGGGGAAGATGTCAGACAATGTAACATATGACAAAATAATTATCATTTATGAATTATGAAGGATTCACGAGGGAGGGGGAAATGAGGAACCGATATTAAGGGCTCAAGTAGAAGGCAAATGTTTGAGAATGATGATGACAACAAATGTACATATGTACTTGACCCAATGGATGTATGTATGGATTGTGATAAGAATTGTATGAGCCCCCAATAAAATGATTAAAAAATACACTCCCTTTATCAGGAATGTATTAGGTGATTTCATTGTAATAATTTCACTGAGTGATCAAATCCAGCACAGATGTAGAGTGGCGTGGGAGGAGTGGTTGGTGTGGGACTAGAGTAAATAAAGATGGAGAGTAGAGGCATGTCTGGCCCTTGTTTCCTGGCAACAGGGAAGGCAGATAGGACCCCCACACCATTTACTGCATATTGCAGTGACCTCTGGCATATGCATATGTATTTGAGTTCCTTTTTTAAATCTTTTGGGTATATGCATAGGTATGGAATTGCTGATTTACCTGGTCATTCTATGTTTAAAACTTTGAGGAACTGCCAAAACCTTTTCGGGGTGGTTAAACTGCTTTACAATCTCACCCACTGTACATGAGGGTTTCCATATCTCCATGGTTTCCCCAATGCATGCAATTCTCCACTTCAAATTTTAGTTTAAAAACTGTAGCCATCCTAGTAGTGACCATTCATCTCCCAACGTGTCATACTTGTTTGTGGTGACTTATGAGTTGCTCTTATGGTAGAAACTATACCACTAGCCATTCAAGTATCAGCAGGATCCCCATATTAGGTTTCCATAGAACTTTTCACTAAAATAGGGTGGTGATCGACTTCTGAAAGATCATTGCCCAGTAAAAACGGTGGGAAGAGCAGTTGAGCGTGGTTGAAGGTGTGCTGGAAGGTATCCGGAAGGTGTCCTCCTCATTCCGGAAGGTGTCCTCCTCAGGTTGGAAGACAGGCAAACTGAGAAAGAATGGCCACCTCAAAGTGGAGTCGTCCTTAACAAGATGGGTGGAATGTTTTCAAGACCTTATATTGCTGATATGGCGTGACTGAAAACAAGAAGAAACGGCAGCAAACATCCATGAATAATTGAAACATGAAATATATGAGTGAGATATAAATCTAGGAAAATTGGAAGTTGTCAAAAGTGAAATGGAACCCATAAAGACCTGTATTTATTCTAGGCGCAGGTGAACTGAAATGGACTGGCACGGGCAATTTTGAAACAGAGAATCATATGGTCTGTTATACTGGGAGTGTAAAATTGAAAGATAGCAGCACATTCATTGTTCAAAAGAACATTTCAAGATCTATCTGTACGATGCAGTCACTGATAGAATAATGACCTTATACCTACCAGGAAGAACAGTTATTGTGACTATGATTCCAATTTTGAACCAATCATTAACGCCAAATATGAAGAAATTCAAGATTTTAACCAACTTCTACAGGGTGAACTTGACGATCGATGTGACATTTATGTTGATTGGGATGCAAAAGTGGGAAATAAAGAAGATCAGTGATTGAAAAATATGATTCTGGTTCCAAAAAACAAGAGTGGAGACCACAGGATAAAGTTTTTCAAGACCAGCAACCCATCTGTCATACCTGGGAGAGATGGTGGATTCAGTTTCAGACAACTAAAATACAGTGAATACCACAATACAGCAAGTGGCAATTTCCTTTTGGCTGCTCAGTGTACATAAAAGTTACACTCTAGTGCAGCGTTTTAAGTATGCAGTAGCATTATGAAGAAGTATGAACAATTGTGAGACTTACTAGCATGTGACAGAGACCTCAAGTGAACACTTGCTTTTGAAAAAATGCCCCCAACATACTTACTCAAGGCAGGGTTGCCACAAACCTTCAACATGTGAAGAACAAATGATGAATAGAGGTATACCTATAGGCATGTATTTATGTAAATATGTTAATTTATAACGAAAGGGATGGAGGCCAATGCACTTGTATTTATATGTAAGTATTAAGATAGCAGAAGGACTTTGGGCCTCTACTGAAGGCCTCCTTAAACACGAGAACACTTTGTTCTACTAACCTGCACTCTTTGATACTCACCTTCCCGACACAATCGTTGAAGACAAAATGGGTGCATAAGCAAATGTAGTGAAGAAAGTAGACAGTGCCTGGCTATCAAAAGAGGGAGCGGTGATACTAGGAGGGTAAAGGTGGGGGTGGGGTAGAGTAAGGCGGAACCAATCACAATGATCGATATATGATCCCCATCCCAGGGGGACAGACAGCAGAAAAGTGGGTGAAATGAGACAGCAGTCAGTGTAAACCATGAAAAAATATATATAAATGATCAAGGAGGCTTGGGGGAAAAGGGGGGAAATGAGAAGCTGTTTCCAGGGGCTCAAGTAGAATGAAAATGTTTTGAAAAAGATGATGACAACATATGTAAAGATGTGATAGACAAATTGGATATATGAATGGATTATGATAAAAGCTGCAAGAGCCCCCAATAAAAGAAAAAAAGATATAGCATCTGGGGTCTTAAAGGCTTGAAGTTAAACGAGCAGCTATCTAGCAGGGACGCAAATAAGCTCACACGGAAGAAGCATACCAGCTTGTGTGATCATGAGGTGTTGATAGGATCAGATATCAAAATATCCAAAATGAACAATTATATCAATGTGTAAGATAGGGGTTGTAGTGGAGACCCAATGCCCACCTGTAGACAATTGACACCCCCCACAGAAAGGTTACGAGGAAGGGACGGGTTCAACGAGGGTGTAATATAGCACCGATGAAACACACATCACTCCTCTAGTTCCCGAATGCTTCCCCCACCCCCACTACCATGACCCAGCTCTACCTTACAAATTTGACTAGACAAGAGTATGCACATTGGTACAGATAAGAGCTCTTGATACATGGAATTCAGGACAGATCAAACCCTTAGGAACAGTAGTGAGAGTAGTGATATCATAAGGGTAGGGTTATGGGGGACGGGGAGTTGGGGACAGAGGGGAGAAAGGGGGAACCCGTCACAAGGTTAGATATATAGCCCACACCCCAGGGGGACAAATAGCAGAAATGTGGGTGAAAGGAGACAATGGAGAGTGTCAGACACAAAATAACAATAATAACTAATTGATCAAGGTTTATGAAAGTGGGATGGTGGGAGAAGGAGGGGAAAAAGAAAAGCTGATTGATACCAAGGGCTCAAGTAGAAAGAAAATGTTTTGGAAATGTTGGTGGCAATATAGGTACAGGTATGCTTAATATAATTGAATGATGGATTGTTATGAGATTTGTAAGAGCCCCCAATAAAATGATTAATAATAATAATAAAAATGACCTATGAAGCTTTATAAAGCAAAATGCTATGGAATATGGTATATCTATATTAATTGATAACACTTTTTTTCAAAAATAGAAATGACAATTATACATGTGGACCTAGCCAGACAGAACAAACACACAAATATCAAAATGACTCAATATGTGGAAAGAGATGATGAAAAGGTCAATACCACCAGTTAGAACAGGGCCAGAGCCCAAATGTGGAATAGACTACACATTGTATATGTGCCAGTTCAATTTGAAGTTGAAGAAAATTAAAATAAGCCCATGAGAGCCAAGCATGACCTTAAGTATCTTCCACTTGAATTTAAGGACCATCTAAAGAAAAGACTGAATGCATTGAACACTCATAACCAAACACCAGAAGACATCACATATGAAGAAAGAGAAGGTCACTAGAAAGACACAAAAGAAAGAAAAGACCAAAATAGACGACATAAAAGACAGAAATTGCTCTTGCACGTGGAGTAGCTAAAGCAAACAGACTGGTGGGTTAGAAAGTCTGACCTTTTGGTTGGGACTTTACTTAAGGCCTTAAACTAGTGCGCCATCAGTCTCAAGGTCATGGTGGCTAACCCTCCTGAGCCCTTCTACTCAGTCCTACGAGCGTGGCGCCACTTTGAGTCAAAACTGACACCCAACAGCAACAGGTGATGGGAATTAGTATCTTCTTGTGGCAATTTATGATCTTTTATTTTAAAAACTAAATTTAAGATAGGTCTTTACAAACTCCCCAGCCCCCTTTTAAAATAAAAATTATGACAAATGTATAGATAAAAATTGGTCATTTTAACCAAGTTTGGTGGCCTTCACTGTGCTTAGGAACTCGCAGTCTGCCGTTTACTGGAATGTGGACTGGAATCTCGAGGTCATGGGTTTGCCTGTTTTGGTTTGCTTATTTTTTTTTTTAGGGTTTACTTATTTATTTTAGATTTCTCTTATGGATTGGTGGCTCTTGTGTTTGTTTTCATTCACGTCCCATGTAAGGCACAGATCCTTCAGAAACAGCTAATTGCTGAGCTAGTAGAAGATCGTTAAATTGAAATTCAGGGTTCCTGGGTTCTAAGACCATTTGGCTGCTAACCATGTAAGCTAGAAACATCTATTCCTCTTCCTGCAGTATTATTTCCTTATTTATTCCTAGATCTGTCAACTATGGAGCTGAATGTGATTATCTCTAAACTGCCTTGGCGACTCTACTATGTACAGTGAAGTTAAATTTTTTACTACTGGATAATACATAGAGAATACAGTTTTCCTCATTGTTGATGCCATAGTTGTGGAAGTGTCCTTAGAAACCAAACTCACGGCCACTAAATCATTGCTGACTCACAGTGGCCTGATAGGACAGGCTAGAACTGTCCCTCTGGGTTTCTGAGACTGTAACTTAAAAAAAAATCATTTTATTGGGGGATCGTACAATTCTTATCACAATCCATCCATCCATCCATTGTGTCAAGCACATATGTACATTTGTGGCCATCATCATTCTCAAAACATTTGCCTTCTACTTGATCCCTTAATATCTGCTTCTCATTTTCCCCCTCCCTCCCCACCCTGTGAACCCTTCATCATTCATAAATTATTATTATTTTGTCATATATGACACTGTCTGCTATCTCCCCCCGCCTTCTTCTCTGCTGTCCCTCCCCCAGGGAGGAGGCTATATGTAAGGAGGCTATATGTACGTAGATTCTTGTAATCAGTTCCCCCTTTCTACCCTACATTCTCTCCACCCTCCAGGCATCGCCACTCTCACCACTGGTCCTAGAGGAGTCATCTGTCCTGGATTCCCTATGTTTCCAGTTGTTGTCTGTGCCTATGTACATCCTCTGGTCTAGCCATATTTGTAAGGTAGAATTGGGATCATGATAGTGGAGGGGAAGAAATATTTAAGAACTAGAGGAAAGTTATATGTTTCATCATTGCTACCCTGCACCCTGACTGGTTCATCTCCTCCCCACAACCCTTCAGTAAGGGGTGTCCGGTTGGCTACCGTTGGGCTTTGAGTCTCCTCTCTGCACTCACCCACATTTTCAATTATATGATATTTTGTTCCTTGATGCTTGATACCTGATCCCTTCAACACCTCGTGGTCACACAGGCTGGTGTGATCTTCCATGTGGGCTTTGTTCCTTCTGAGCTAGATGGCCACTTATTAGTCTTCAAGCCTTTAAGACCCCAGACACGGGTCACGTGGAGGAGACTAGCCAGTCAGGGTGCAGTATAGCAACGATGAACCATAAAACTTTCCTTTACTTCTTAAATGCTTCCTAACCCACGCTCCCCATCATGATCCCAATTCTACCTTACAAGTCTGGCTAGACCAGAGGATGTACACTGGTACAGATAGGTACTGGAAACACAGGGAATCCAGGACAGATGATCCCTTCTTGACCAGTGGTGAGAGTGGCGATACTGGGAGCGGGGAGGGAAGGTGGGATGAAAAGGGGGAACCAATTACAAGGATCTATATACAACCTCCTCCCTGGGGGATGGACAACAGAAAAGTGGGTAATAAATGACAAAATAATGATTTATACATTATCAAGGGTTCATGAGGGAGTGGGGAGCAGGGAGGGAGGGAAAACTATGAGGAGCTGATTCCGAGGGCTCCAGTAGAAAGCAAATGTTTTGGGAATGATGATGGCAAGAAATGTACAAATGTGCTTGACACAATGGATTTATGTATGGATTGTGATAAGAGTTGTATGGGCCCCCAAGAAACTGATTAAACAAAAGAAAAGTTAGAATAAAGCCAGATTCTATTCTTACAGTTTAATACGGCATTTTAAAAATATTGTTTTATAATATTTTACTATGCATCTCAAAATAGCAAGTTTGTTAATATGCATTTTGAATACAATACAATAAGCGTTGAGCTACAAGTTGTAATCACGTTGGGCATTCCAGTGGAACTGCCCGTGTCACTGTGTCCTGTGGGGACCGTGGCGGTGCAGTGGGTAAGAGCCTGGCTGCACACCAGGTGCTCAGCAGTTAGAATCCACCATCAGTGCCATAGGGGAAAGAAGTGGCCGTCAGACTCTGTAACTCTTTACAGCTTTAGAAATCCCAGGAGTCGTTCTGCTCTGTCCTTTGTAAGGTGACCAGATTTTAACATTGGTAAAACGGGACACCATTGATAAAACTCATCTCCTGGCGAAATAGCCACATGACAGCCCAAAACCCTATACCCTAACTTGTCATGCATTCTTTCCAAAAATCGGGACTTTTTAAAAACACCACGGCAGGTGGAAAAAATTGTCCAAAAGCGGGACTTCTGGCCACCTTACTTTAAGGTCACCATGAGTCGGAAGTGATTTGACGGCAATGAGCTTATTGCCCTTTCAAATTTCTCACTTCCACCTTAGAATCACAATGGTGATGCTTAGGAGACTGCTGACTTCCCCAAGTCCCCATCACTAATAACTCACATTGTTGTTCATTACTGGAGAGCCAGTTCTGACTCATGGTGATTTCACATGTCACATGGAAGAGCATAAGGTATTCTTGGCTGTAATGGTAGTGAAGCAGGTTGCCAGGCCTTTTCTTCCACACTACCACCTCATGGGATCCAAGTCCAAGCTTTAGATTAGCAGTCAAGGGCAAAACATTTGAACTATCCAAGGATCGCAACTTTGTTGTTGCTCTTAGGTGTCAGCAAGCCAATTGGGATTCCTCGTAGCCCCACAGGGCAGAGTAGCACTGTCCTGGAAGATGTCCCAGCTGTGGTGATGTAATCAATGACTAAGTGCTTGGGGGCTAGGCTACCAATGGCTCTGGGGGAGACAAGACCTGACTATCAGTTCCCATAAGGATTTCAGCTGAGTAACTCTTTGGGGGCTAATATGCTGTTTTTGAAATATACTGAGCTCCCTGATACTATCCCTGCTTTCTATCACAGAGTCTGACACTTAGTAGGTCCTCAAAACTATTCAATGGAAGAATGAATGCATGATGAATGGCCAACATGCTCTTTTTTTTTTGCTGAATGAGAATTGCTTCTCATCCTCCAATCAGGCTAGTCACCCGTTTCCCCCTCCCCCCCTGCCCCACAAAATCCTGCAAATTAGAGAACATGACTGCTTTTCTCAGTACTAGTTTCAGGAATGTAAAGATTAATACTCACGACAAGCAGCAAATGCTTCATCCATAAGGTGTCACAGGAATAACATTTGCTAATTTGTATTTGCATTTGAAATTGAAACACAAATTGGCACAAGAACTATTACACATCCCGGCTAATTAATGTTCTAAAAATGAATTATGCAAATCAGCCTCCCCAGGCCTCAGAAGATCTCTCCATGTATATTAAATGACTTGGATTGCCAACCTTGTTTAAGGGCTGGTTCTGACAGGACTGTATAGAGAACGGAGTAAGGGTCTTTGAACAATCGGACTTGACGAGTTTTGCCCCTTCTACGTCCGGGGCAATCTGGGTGGACCTCACTGTCGCTCATCTATTCATTGGAAAGGATAACGCCAGCCTGTGTGAGTCTCGAGCGGTCCAGAGGGGTGACTGTTAAATTTTTGTTGGGCCTACAGGGGTCGTTTCCAGAGGTGGCTTCTCTGCGTCCTCTGTTCTCATGACTGCCCCCTCTTCCGTGTTCTGCTCCTTCCCCGTCTCCCTTGCGGCACAAGTCTTGCCCCAAACATAAGACTCTGCCCTTCAAAGCCCTAAAATGGAAGCTCCGGTACTGTGTATTTTCATTCCATGTATGTACTGGGAATTCTCTAAACTTTGTAAACACTGAGCTTGGCCGTGGAGCGTACTTCAGGCCTTGAGAATGGAATGTCAGAGCAGCTGGGGGAGGTCATGGTGACTGATTAGGTAGCAAGGCAGACAGCATTGAAATCCTGGGCGGCTCTCTGTGTGGTCTGCAGTAAGGCTCAGCTAATTGACCATCCTGACCATTCACCGTCTCCGACTCGGCGAGGCCCTACACCAACACCAGCAAACCCATGACAGCGCAATGCAGTGACGTGGACTAAAAAATGAAAATAAATCCCGCAGAAAACAAACTCAGGGCCATCGAGTCCATTTGATTGGTAGCAGCCCTGTAGGACGGAGTAGGACTGCCTCCCTGAGTTTTTAAGGCTATTTGCCAGAGTGGAAAGGCTCATCTATCTCCTGCAGAGTGGCTGGTGGTTTCGAACTGCTGACCTTGCAGGTAGCAGCTCAATGCGCAACTATTATGCCTCCAGGGCTCCTAGTAACCTGACCAGAGGTCTCTAACTAGGGCAACCCACGGCAGTCAGATCTGATGATGACTGTGATGAGGAGAAACGAGATACAGCCCGGGGTCTCAAGCTCTATACAGAGTGCAGATTTTGACTTTGCCCCTCTCCTTTTAAATAGCTCATCAGAAAGCTCCAGCAGTTCTTCTGTGTGTTCAGTAGCTCTTCAAACAATCAAAGCAAGAAAAGTAGCCAGGGAGTAAATTCTAACTCCCAACACCCCTGTGTGCGTCAGCATGGGGTTGCGCTTCATGGAATTCGTGGGAGTCAGTCAGAGCCCGTCCCTGCTTCTAAGGTGCCTCTGCATCTCCTGAACCTCCAGTCTTTCACGCAGTAGCTGAGTCTGCTGGCTTCACCCCCAGGTGATTCCTTTAGTATGTATGTACAATCAACAAAACAAACCCAGTGTTGCCTGGTCAATTCTGACCTATAAACATGGCAGAGCTGCTTCACGGTAGAGACTCGCTTATGGGAGCAAGCAGCCACGTCTTTCCTGGAGAAGCTCGGTGGACTTGAACCAGGAACCTGTGAGTTATCAACCCAACTCTTAACCACTGCCTGACCAGGCAGCCTCACTCCCCTCTTACTATGAGATAAACACGATGACAATCAATTTGTAGACAAGTGAAGGTGGTGGCCACGGGCTGCTAAGGCGTGGAGGCAGCAGGGAAACTCAGATGCAGCAATCTTAACAGTGGTGCATGTCCCACGGGTGCACAGGCCATGGCCCTGCTCCAGTCAGATGCTGGTTCTGCTTCCATCACCATGTCGTACCCCAACACAGTGCCTGGCACACATCAGGTGCGAAACAAACAAGCACCGAGGGTCCCTCTGCAGAGGCTTGAGAAGTGTTCTCTGGACAGTGTCATTACACCAGCGTCACTCTTGACCTTCAGCAGCCCCATCCCTGCCCAAGGGTGGCTACAGAAGAAAACCTTGCACCTGTGCAAATTGCTGCCACACGGCTGTGGTAAACCTCTGACGTTTACCAGCAGTGCATCGACCCTTCTACGTGTCTGTTCAACTCTGTCTCGTGATCCCCAAACAGATTTGCACTTCCACCTTACAGTGCTAATTCCCAAACTCGATTTCGCCTTCTGTTCACTCTTACCGATTGCTTCTAATTTAATGCCGAAAATGAAGGGCACATGAAAGCTCCTTCATGAATGAGGGACAATGTGGAGTGAACTTCACATGGTAAAAGGACCTGGTTTACTGGTCCGAGAGAGGCCATGAAACCCCGGCAGTGACGGCCCCGAGGCGTTTTGAAGAAGAAAGTGTGCTGCGATATTTTCCTGGGCTTCGTATGCATGTGACAGATGGATAATTGGCAAGGAAGAGGGAAGAAGAATGGATGCGTCTGGATGGTGATGTTGGTGAAGATGATTTCACGTACCATGGGCGGCCAAAAGCACAGAGGAATCTGTCTGGCAGAGGCACGGCCGGCGGGCTTTTTAGAAGTGAGGATGGTTGAGGTCCTTCTCACATCTTCAGGAGCTCCTCTTCACGTTGGGAGCATAGCTTATTTATGCTCAAATAAAGCTCCTGCTGTTGCTTAGCTAAAAGGAGGCGGCGGAGGGGAACTGGGAGGAATGGGATGAAGAAGAGGAGGAGAGGCTGCTGAGACAAGGTCTCAGGAGGGACTAACCCTGCTTGGTAGGGTAGGCAAAGCAGGGAATCCTTGAGCCGGAGGAAGGTCCTTAATGAGATGGATTGATGCAGGGGCTACAGCAATGGGCTCTAAGGTCATTACCCCTTTGAGGGTGACACAGGACCCAGCAGTGTTCTGTCTTTTGCACATAGGGTCTCAATGAGTAGATGGGATGCGCTGACACTGAACAAAAACAATAGTGCTTGGAGTACCATGGACAAACAGCAAGATAGGGAGGCCCAGGAAAACTCCCTGAGAAATGGAACCCTGAAGGCAGTGTTATAAAATCCAGGCTATTGGTGGTGAGGAGTGGTGGTGGCAGTGGAACTATGAGAAGGCAGAAGTGGGCGATCCTGCACAGCTGAACTTTAGGGCTCGGTCACGAGCAGACATGTCAGCTAGGCTACTGCAGGGGCAATGGATCAGGTGATGTGACTCTTCTAGCCAGTCTCTAACTCCAAACACTCGTTCCCTGCATGCGTCTGGTAAGAAAGTTGGGGAAGATGCTGATGGGATTCACCTCGGAGTAATGGCAAAGAGGGCTCCCTGGAGGGCCATCTTGCTGTGGATCCAGTGAGCCCTCTGAGAAGCAGGAGGAGGGATCGCATTGCCCGCGAGAGCTAGGAGTGGAGTGTGTGTTCTCTGCATCCCAGTTCCCTGCACAGTGAATTTCCTGGATGCAAAAAACAGCTGTACCATTCAGAACAGCAGCAGAACTACGAGCCACAGCGTGGGGACAGCATAATGGTCTTCCCAACCCCATGGAGCAAGTGAAGATGAAGATGAGTGTTTTGGGGAAGGAGGCTGCCTTGCAGAGTGGGCGGCCTCTGGACACTTATTTCCAGGAGCTGAGTTTGCAGATCCGCAGAGCTTAAGCTGACTCGGGGTTGAGGTTTATGGCCGTGGGATGTACGCCCCGTTGGGCATTTGTTAGCAGACTTGACAACTTTGTAACACATCCTGATAAACAACTCAATGCTGGACATTTCTCACTGGCATTACACACTTGTTAACTTTCTTAATAAGCCCTCTCCTCATGAATTTTGTGTGTGAGTTCTGTGTAGCCAGTGTAACGGATCTTAGAACCCAAAGAAGTAAACTAGCGAATGCTAATTAAGGTCTCACAGCTCCATGGTTCACCATCGATGCTAACAGGGCTAGTTGGTCAGCATGATGGGTTAGGACGCTCACTCTGGAACAGAGTCCTTTTATGGGAGAAGACTTTAGTTAGGAAGTTGTGGGATAAACTTTCGCGGAGAGAAATGTTAACAACTCTGGCAGAGGAAGTGGAGAGTAGGGACCCCTGAGGAGAGACTGTAGACATGCCATCCCCCAGGAGGAAATATTGGGTTGCGATTAGGGCACAGGTTTTAAAAAAATCATTTTATTGGGGGTTCATACAACTCTTATCACAATCCATACATACATCAATTGTATGAAGCATATTTGTACATTTGTTACCCTCATCCTTCTCAAAACATTTGCTTTCCATGTAAACATCCGGCATCAACTCCTCATTTCCCCCTCCCTCCCCTCTCCCTTATGAACCCTTGATGATTTATAAATTATTGTTATTTTGTCATAGAGTATCCACTCCCTTCACCTACTTTTCTCTTGTCTATCCCCCAGGGAGGAGGTTGTATGTAGATCCTTGTAATCGGTTCCCCCTTTGCGTCTCACCTTCCTTCCACCCTCCCAGTATCACCACACTCACCACTGGTCCTGAAGGGATCATCTGTCCTGGATTCCCTGTGTTTCCAATTCCTATCTGTACCACACTGTACATCTTCTGGTCTAGCTGGATTTATAAGGTAGAATTGGGATCATGATAGTGGGGAGAAGTGGGGGAAAAAGCATTTAAGAACCAGAGGAAAGTTGTATGTTTCATTGTTGCTACACTGCACCCTGACTGGCTAGTCTCCTCCCCATGACCCTTCTGTAAGGGGTTGTCCAGTTGCCTACAGATGGGTCTTGGGTCCCCAATCTACACTCCCCCTCATTCACAATGATATGACTTTTTGTTTCTCGATGTCTGATACGTCATCCCTTCAACACCTTGTGATCACACAGGCTGGTGTGCTTCTTCTGTGTCGGTTTTATTGCTTCTGAGTTAGATGGCCGCTTGTTTACCTTCAAGCCTTGAAGACCTCAGATGGTATATCTTTTGATAGCCAGGCACCATCAGCTTTCTTCACCACATTTGCTTATGCACCCATTTGTCTTCAGTGATTGGATCAGGGAGGTGAGCACTCAATGATAGGCTTTTTTGTTCTTTGATGCCTGATAACTTATCCTTTCAACACCTCGTGCTCACACAGGCTGGTGTGCTTCTTCCATGTGGGCTTTGTTGCTTCTGAGATAGATGGCCATTTGTTTACCTTCAAGTCTTTAAGACCCAAGATGCTATATCTTTTAATAGCTAGGCTTCATCAGCTTTCTTCACCACATTTGCTTATGCACCCGGTTTGTCTTCAGTGATTTTGTCGGGAAGGGGAGCATCATGGAATGCCAGTTTAATGGAACAAGGTGTTCTTGCATTGAGGGAGTGCTTGAGTGGAGGTAGGGCACAGGGTTGAATCCACCCTGCTCTCCTCCACTCTTGGCTCTGATGGAAACACATTTTATCATTCCTCTCTGCTTTAGTAAAGTTCTCTGGGAAAGAGGTAAACACACACACACACACACACACACACTCTTCTGCAGTTGTTAAAAAATGATGGGTGTGATAATGGTGCTGGTTACCAACTGAATGTGGGGGTCTGAAGGAAAAAGAAGGCTCAAGAAAATTGTTCTAATATCTGACCTGGGATGCTGAAATGGATGGTCTAGTTCCTCATCCCAAAAGGAACACATGAAGTCAACTGGAAAATGCACCAGTCAGTGTAGAAAGGGTAGGGACAGAGCTATGGGAGAGAATCTACTCAAGTTCCACAAGACATCTTTCCAAGGCAGCCCTCTCATAACACTCAGCCCCTGGACTTGCCCAGGAAGTTCAAGTTCATACTTTTTAACATAGTATCAAGGCACCTACGCATTTTATCTCAGACAACCCCAAGGATGTTCCATGTCTCCTGACTCCACTCAGGAATGGGTTTACAATAGAAACATAATTATTGACTTAAAGATGGATGCTTCCTGCAGAAGACAAGATTGGATTTACCAGGATGCTCATTTGGAGAACTGCTGGATTTAGGAATTGAGCTTGGGGGTGAGGATAGCCTGAAGACATTGACATTGATAGAAAGGGAATACTTGGTCTATGCTCAAGAAATCGGCTCTTTCTAGAAGCTATTGGAAAGCAAATGAATAAGTACTTTTAGTAAGATAATCCAAGAGTGAGAATGAGAAAAAGAGAGATCTCATTCCAGACTAAGGAGGAACACAAGCATCAAGCCTAACTAATCATTGCTAACTTGGATATTTCTTCTTTCTTCTGAAATGCCCCACTCTCTGTACAAGGCAATACAGTGCCTTTTAATTTAATTTCTAATTTATTAAACATACAGTTATTTAGTGCCTACTTGTGGCTAGTTACTGTGCTAGAGGGTAGCACACAGAGGTAACAACACATAACCCCTACCTCCAAGATTAGCACAGGAGAGTGGAAGAAGCAGATATTTCTTGAGTTATCTAGGACGTGTAGGAAACCATCTGAAAACTTAGCAGTTTAGAGCAACCGTTGATTATCCTCTCTTCTGGCTGCAGATTAACTCTGGATCCACCCAAGTGGTCCTTCAATGGACGGCACTGGATCTCTCATAAAGCTACACTCAGATAGCATCTGTGGATGGGATCCTCTAAGACTGTGGGTTCATAACCTTCCTGCTGTGACACTTTAATACAGTTCCTCATGTTGTGGTGACCCCCAACCGTGAAATCATTTTTGTTGCTACTTCATAACTCTAATTTTACTACTGTCATGAATCAGGCGACCCCTATGAAGGGGTTGTTTGACTCCCAAACGGGTCGTGATCCACAGGTTGAGAATTGCGACTCTAGGGATTCCACTAAATGGAACATCCAAGATGGTGTCACCTCTGTTTGGTTTCTTGGGGGTTGCCCCCAGGTGAGTACTCTCTACACCTGAAATTTCAGCCTCCAACCACCGCCTCCAAATCCACTGCCCTCAAGGGCATTCTGACTCCCAGTGGCCCTATGGGACAACGTCGAATTGCTCCATAGGGTTTCTGAGCAGACAGTCCCATTTTTGCTCCGGACGAGTGGCTCTTCATTCTGAATTACTGACTCCCATCTGTTGTTGAATCACTCAAGACTTAACCCCCAGCCTCATCAAGGATCCTTATTTCAGCCCTTGGGGCCCCTCTATGTGGCCATTTTAGTCAAGAGTTCATTGGACTTGTAAATGGTGGCCGACTTTTAAGTCTAAATACAGAACCTTAAGAGTAGCTGGTTACGCTTTCTTGGTTCAAACAATTCCTGGAGACAATCGACCTTCAAGGTGCCCAGGGTGTAAACCCAGGGGGGTGTGGTCAAGTAGAGACCATCTTTGGTGAGTAGCGATGACAGACATGTAAATACATGGTCTGTGTTCCCAACAAGAAAGTGATCGTTATGAACGTTTGTGCAGCTGTTATGTGCCTGCCTTTTAAGAAGGCTCTTTGATATATTATTTTATCTTCGTATCAAATCTAAGAAGCAGGTGTTCTGACTTTCATTTTCCAGTTAAGAAAACTGAGATTCTGAGACTTTCTTTAACGAGACCATGGTCACAAAGGTAGTCAGCAGTCTACAGCCATTTCTGAAAAGAAAACACGCTGATGCTTGTGGTTGCTAGGTGCCATTGAGACAGTGCAGACGCAGTGACCCAAGGGACAACGGGAGAGACTGCCCGATCATGCACCATCCTCACCATTGCTGTTAAGTTTGAGCCTATTGTGGCAGCCAATCAGCCAGTCCATTTCTTCCAGGGTCATCTTCGTTTTCCCTGCCCTACTTTATCAAGCATGCTGTCCTTTTCCAGGGACTGATCTCTCCTGACAACCTGTCCAAAGTACTTGAAACAAAGTCTTGCCATCTCTACTTTAGGAGTATTCTGGCTTTACTTCTTCCGAGACAGATTTGTATAGCATTTTGGCACTCCGTGGCACTTTCAGTTTCCTCACCAGTATCCTAATTGCACTGCCATCCATTTTTCTTCAGTCTTCCTTATTCAGTATTGACTTTCATGTGTGTCTGAGGTCATTGAAAATCCCATGGTTTCAGCTAGGCGTACCTTTGTCGCAATGTGACTTCCTTGGTCTTCAACAATTTACACTGGTGTGTGCCACAGATGTAACCCGATGTGATGTGGCATGTGCTGTCCTGGCTGCTGCCTCCACGAGCATTGACTGTGGATCCAAGCAAGTCGAGATCCTTGACAACCGTTTATTTCTCATGACGTTACCTGTTGGTCCAGCTGTGATGATTTTGGTTTTCTTGACGTTGCGTTGCCATCCATTCTGAAGACTACAATCCTAGATCTTCATCAGCAAGCGCTTCAAGTCCTCTTCACGTCACTTTCAGGAAGCCAGCTGTGTTATCTGCATATCAGAGATTGTTAATAATTGGTCTTAATCCAACCCTGATGTTGCATTTTCTCCTTATATTTTCCTCACTCCAACATGATACCTTTTTATGTCAAAAGATATAAGAGATCCCAAGAAACCTAAGGGAAAATTTCTGATCAGGTTTAAGAGTGACACTGTGTACTTCATAGTGGTGGTAATAGGTGATTTCTAAAATTCCTTCCTTCCAGATTTAATATTTCTTGGAAGGCATTTATATTCTAGCATGAATGAGGTTCCACTGGGTGTTAAGTTGACAAGAGATGAAGAAAAATTACCAAGCTCTGTAGTACGTGTACTAGAACCAAGGCCTTTAGGTCAGCATCCTTGAGAATGTCTTTGTACTTAAATAACATCAGTGTATGGAAATCACTATTCAGCACACCCTGGAACACGTGTGATATGAAAGCTACATGTGTGCAGCATGGAGGCATGAACCGTTAGCAGTCACTCTGTGCAGAGAGAGTGCTGGTAGGTTAATAGTACCAGGGTTGGCATTTTAAAATCACCACTTTCTATTACTATAAAAAAGAGGCCTGGGGGTGCTACGGCTTAGGAGCTGCGCTGTTCACCTTAAGGTCGGCATTTCAAATACATCAACTGTTTTGTAGGAGAAAGGAGAAGTTGTGTACTTCGTAAAGACCGACAGTCTCAAAGAACCCTGTAGGGAGATTGATCTCGCTCACCACCGTAGCTGTCTATGCGGACTCATAGCGGACCCCCGTGGGTTTCTGAGATTGTAACTGTTTATAGGAGCAGAAAGCCCCGTCTTTATCCCAACGAATGACTGATGGTTTCAAATTGTCTGTGGTTTTGAACTGCTGACCATGTGAATCACAGCCCAACAGGTAACCGCCATACCACAGGGCTCCTCCCATGTCGATTGATAGGAGTTGAAATTGACTCATGAAATTGGCATAGTGATTCAATGATTAGTTGCTAACTCAAAAGTTGACAATTTTCACCCACTAGTCACACCGCAGGAGAAAGACAATCTGCTTCTATAGAGATGTTCGTGTTGGGAACCCTACAGGACAGTGCTGGGGGGTGAGGGAATATGAGTTAAAATAGACTAGATGGTACTTCAAAAGTTTTTTTAAAAATTTAAGTACTGAGGCTGAGGACATCTAACAAGAAGTGAAACTTTGGTGTCATGTTGATGGACCGCATGGGAGGTCATGTGAGAATACATAAGCTCGCATTTAGAAAATAGCTACTTGGTCCCAGTATTACTGCAAAAGTCCAACTGCCCTGCGAATGTCCTGAGTCACCAGAGAGAGTGATTGGCCACCTCCTCAGGGAATAGATCAGAATTTATAGCCCTGGCACAAGTCTTTAAAAGTCGCTCTGGAAGACATGTGAATAACATGTAGCAATTAGGAGTGTGACATCTGACAAGCTAATGTCACATTCCAGTGGAATGTTGGTAGGGTGGAGCCTGAATGATGAACAACAGGGAGACTCCTTGAATGGACTCACTAAAGGAGACTTGAATTTGAATCTCAAAGTATTTTCTGCTCCTCTTTTCTTTTTGCAGCATGATGGGACAGGGAATCCCGTTGGCGTGCTGTTGATTCTAGTTCATGATGATCCCAGGTGCCTAACACTAGAACTATGCTCCACGGTGTTGGAACTGACTGGATTTTAATGGATTTTTTTTTTCAGAAAGAGATTGCCAGGCTTCTCTTCCTCTGTGGCCTTGCACAACCAAGGTGCCAGACAGGTTAACCATTTACTCCACCTGGGGATCTGAAGGAACATAGCCAGGGTTGTAATCGTAGCTTCTCTGGGACCCATTTTACCAACCTGCTTTGGGCTGCTAACTATAAGGTGAGCAGTTCAAACCCACCTTCTTCTCCCAGCTTCTGCACAGAAGAAAGACGAGGCTTTCTGCTCACAGTGATCCGATAGGTCAGAGGAGAACTTCCCCTGTGGGTTTCTGAGGTCCTCTACTCTTGTGGCTGGGCTCCATAATTCATTGCCATGAACAAAATTCAGAGATGATGCTCACAAGTAAAAGTTTAATAGGGAGGTTATCAGGTTACAATTTAGGTGATATGTTCAAGATACAGTTGTGCAGGCAGGACATTTTCTTCTCTGCCATGCCCCTAGGACTCTCTCAGGCCTGGCCTCTGCCCTGTCCAGGCAATGTTATAAAATTTGCATTGCCAATAAATGACCAAAGGGCACGTTATCCTGCTATATACTTCAACCGAAACACACCCATCTCCATCTCCACCGGTCAGAAAACTCTGATCCCCCAGCTAACTGCCCAGAGGCACCCAACTCCATAAGCACTCAGCTTTGATGCTCTGTGAGCTGGGAAGTCCACAGTTCTATCTCATGCTCTGGATCCTGGTTCTGTTGTTGCTGCTCGTCAATCACAGCTCTGGTGTCAAAACTGTCTTCTGGATCAAGGAGGCTCAATGCACAGGGACATCAGGAGTCAACGGCTACGCCCTGCTCGTGGCTTTTAACTCTTGCCGGTAGTGAACTTCTCCCTTCCTGCAGCTCAGGTGCTCCTTTCATATCCAGCAGGACGGCAATCGCAATTAACCCGATAACATTCACTCACAGCTGAGCCATACAATCCAATCAGTATCTTCCCCCACCTTCTTCCCCAGACCCATCAGGAAAATGAAGATCATTTAGTGGGAGCAGTGAAGAGTCCTATTAAAGAATGCAGTGCATTGCAGAGTGATTTGTTCATTGTTCGGGTAGTCCATGGTATATTCTCTCTCGATACGTTTTCCCCAAAGCACAATGGGAATGTCTCAATTCTTCTTTTCTCTCTCTTCTTAATTGGCCAGCTCTCCATGCTCACGAAGTACCGTATATACTTGAGTATAAGCTGAGTTTTCCAGTCCATTTTTATGTAGTTTTGTGGTCAATGAGGAGCCTGGTGGATATTCGGGTTGGCTTATACTGGAGTGTATATGGTAATTGAAAAGCCTGTGGCCTGGGCCCCGCATTTTCATCTTCGAGGTACTCCCTTATTTATTTACTCTTCCACGTTTTGAGGCTGTTGCTTCCGGTTTTAGTCTGTTCTCAGTAGCTCTCAGAAAACCCCTTCCCTCTTCAAAATATTATTCCCATGTAGATGATTTCTTTATGTAGCTTAAGGTTTTACATTTTAAAGGGTCTTGGTGCACATCCACCAGTTTCCTCCCTCTCTCCTGAGGCTGTCATAACTTTTGCTTCTTTATACTTAAAGGGGACAGCTCATTGTATTGCATCTCTTGCACATTGGATATTATGGATGTTTCTATTTTAACAACTACAAACTGATAACCCATTGTGGCTTTAATTTCATCTTCTTGCATATGAGACAGATTGAACATTTTTCACGCACCTATTGGTTCTTTGTCCCCCGCCCTTTTTTTTCCTTTCCTGTTTGTGAACGAACTGTTCATGGTCTAGAGAATTGATATGGACATCAAAGTTCTTTTGTGGATGAGCAGCTGGTCCTCACCTCCCATGGGATGTGGGCTGTGCAGTGGGGAAGCTGTCATCGCCTATAAAGATGCCTGTAGGATGGGCTGCCTCACATGGCCATTGCTGCAGCTGTCACCCTGGTGGCCCTGCCAGGGCTCTGCTGTAGGCAGCCTGTGTAAGGCCGGGTTGACTAGAGAAACAAATCCAGAGACACTCGTATATGTAGAAGAGAAAGCTTTATATCGAGAAATAGTTAGACATCAAGAAAACATCTCAGCTCAGTCCAACTCAAGTCCATAAATCTGGTCCTAGTTCACAAGTCCCTCTTCAGACTCGTGCAGCCACACACCGTGATGCAGAGTGCAGGAAGATCACAGACCAGTGGGTACAAAATCATAATGGCTCCAAAGGCACTGGCAGCCCTACAGGGCTCTGGCAGCAACCAGGGTCAGCCCAGCAGGAAGGTGAAGGCAGTGAAATGTGTGTGTGGGGGGGTGGGGGGATGGGTGGGTGGACGGGGTTCCCCAGGGTCCTCCTTATGAGAGGCCATGCCCACAAGGAGGCACCACCAGGCTAGAACCTGATTGACAGGTTGACTACCACCCCTACAGTTTTATGTAGCTTCAAGTTGACAGGGAATGATGTACCGACCACACAGCCCTCCTGCGGAGTGAAGTGAATCGCACTGGAGGATCCATCTTCTAGGTTTGCCTCCGGAGTCCCGGCACCCTACGGCCCTGTGCTCTGGGGGCTGTTTGTTGCAGGTGGTAGAGCATTTTGAAGGTTTCCGTTTCAGGGGTACAAAAAGTTGTTGGGAGACAGAGGGGAGTAGGTGCCGTGGACTCCCTCCTTTTATCTCTGGCTCCAGCATGTGAGATCCAGAAGGATCTAGCAGAGCTTTTGAGGCTCGTTCCCCACCCCGAGCACCATGGCATCCCTCAGTCAGCCGCCTGTTAGAAACGCAGGAACTGTGGGTATGTACCGGCAGTGACGCATTGATTTTGAATTGGATAGCTTGATCACATGGCGCTGCAAGGAACTTGGCGATGAGCGTGTTGCGATTCTGTACCTTGCAGCAGTCAGGAGAGCCTATGATCGCAGCACTGGTTATTCTATGGTGTAATTATTCATGTACTCCGATGCTTCGGCCCCTAGGATTGGAGCTCCGTGTGGGCCTGGGCAGCACCTTTGTGTTCCCTGTATCTTCGGTGCTCCACGTAGGGTCGGGCTCAGAGTAGTTGCTCAGGAAGTATTTGATGAATCAAAAGTTTGCCCTCACTTATCTTCTGAGGAAAGAGAAAACTGTGCGTGAATAGATCATTTGCCAACAACATTCTCAAAAGCAGCTAATGACCCAATGGGTTTATCCTATTGTTCGGCCAGACTCTTTGCCCGGTGCTCCTGCTGGTCCATCACATGCCCTCCTCTGCTGGGCAGCAAAGAGGCTCCACTCGTCCAAAGCTGAAGGAGAAGACAGATCCATGGGTTTTGTTCTTGACCGATTCTTATAACCATGCTGTCTGGTATGGTATTGTACAGCCTCCCACCCTGTAGTAGCGAGTGTGTACACACACACACACACACACACACACACACACACACACACACTCCTCTTCAGTACTGACCTAGTTTCTGAGAAATGATCAATGGACCTCAGGCACAGCTCTGCAGCCTGCCCGTGTCTGCATTTTCCCCGGAGCTGCATTTTCTTTCCCTTGTGTGGAAGTCCTAAATGCGGACCAGCATTTTATTTTTATCATCCAGCTGAGTGCATGGGCATCTGGGATTGTCCTTGTCGGGGAACGGAGTGGTGTGCACTGGTTCTGGGTGGCTGTTGGAATGCATTCTTGTCCCCTTTGGGTGCAAACACAATCGGCTGTCCTTTCCTAGTGGTTTTTTTGTTAAGGACTAGAGATGAGAGCTCTGAGCTCTGACAACAGAGATGGTCCCAGAGTGGAAAGGGAGCTATTATCTGAAACCCCGGAGAACAGACCTGTGTTCCCTCTTTCCATGTGACCTTGGACACACGCAGTTCCCTCTCTGATTCGTAAACCCCCATCAAGGTCATTACTCACTACCAGCACCCTTTCATTGTTCCTTCTCAGTGGGGCAGGGGGCTCGACATGACCCCCCAATGTTCCAGGACAGGGCCAGAACACCTGCTCCCAGGCCCAGAGGGCATCAGCGGTGGAAACACAGGATGCAGTCTCATGGCGGAACCCACGCCCGTGTGATTTGACAGCTGGCTCGAGATACTTACTCGGTACCATCAGGTTGGTTCCAACCCATAGCGGCCCGAGGCCCAGCAACGAAACACGGCACAGTCCTGCGCCAGCCCCACACTTGTTCCTGTGGCTGAGCCTGCGACAGCAGCCACGGTGGTGACATGTCTTGTCCAGGGGCTTCCTCGCTTTCGCTGCCCCTCCTCTTTACCGAGCATGTTGTCCTTCTCCAAGGACTGGTCGCTCCTGAAAAAGTTCCCCAAGTACGTAAGACAACATCTTGCCACCCTTGGCTGTACGCAGCACACTGGCCGACCTGCTTCCAAGACAGATTTGTTTGTCCTTTTACAGTTCCCGGTACTCTGGTGTTCTTCTCCAACTCCACAATTCCAAGGCATCGGTTCCTTCTTCAGGCTTCCTATTCAGTGTCCGACCTGCACATGCCTATGAGGCCATGGAAATCACCACAGTTTGGGTCAGACGCAGCTGAGTCCTCAACGATGACCAGAATAAAAATAGATCAGGCAACCGATTTCTTAGACAGTGCGGTCCATCTTCTTGAAGGGTCGACGAGACTCAGAAGCTCTGGTTTGAGTTCTGATTTGAATCTGATCTGCTTCAGTAGCCTTGGGGGGAAGCCCCCGGAGGTTCTGAGTCGAAATTGCCTCCCCTGGAAAATAACGGTACGCAGGCCCACGCCCCAGGGCTGTCGGGAAATCAGTCGAGAATGCGGGCAATGAGTGACCACCGGCAGGGTGGCTGTTCCCAGCTCAGCTGGCTGCCCAACCCAACACCTCCATGTTTGCCTCCCCTGTGTCTCCCCTTCCCCCATCAGCAGGGCCTTTAATGGCTTTAGCATCTCTGAAGTCCATTTCCTGGCGGGTGTAAATTATTCAGTGGGTGAACACATTTGCCAGCAGGTGGGAGGGTGCTGCCTCAGAGGGTGCCCGCAGGATGCGGCCGGGAGGTGGCTTAGTCCAGCCCCACACCCCACTCCCTAGAGGCCACCTCCAGCACACGGCCCTTCTCCGGGGTGGGGTGGTGCTTGCTGGGACTGTCGCCAGCCTTTCCTCAACTGGCCTAGTGGGCTGTGCTCTTCTGAGCCAGTGGGTCCCTCGCTTGGAAGGAAGCTTGGCCTCTTAATTGCTATTAATAATCGATGAACTCTTAGGGAAGCGTTCTAGTGAGAGCACTCCTCCCCATTAGCGACCCCGCTGGCACTCCCTTTGCACACAGGCACGTCAACTCGGCCATCCTCTGGATAGAATGAGTGCAAGGAAGGGCTAAGAGTCCTCAGGATACCGCTCCTTGGCTGTACACCCACCTGGAGATGGTGCAGGGCCTCGCCCCAGTAAGCAACTGTAAAGACCTTTGGCGGTTGTCCTTGACCTGAGAGCAAAGGACTTAGAAATGGAGTGTTCTGATGGTCAAAGGAAGCCTACACCCAGGCACAGACACAGGCACTTGACAAACCATTTCAGTCGGTTCTCCGGGGGTGCCCTCACCTTCTTCCTGGTGAAGGCATGTGTGCTGGGGGGGAGCCCCTCTCGATATGCAGATATGCTTACCTGTGCACCTGCTCTCCTTGTCATGGCTGTGTGCGCTCTCCTTTTGTGTGAATGCATAAAGAGAGCCGCTCCCTTTACCACGTCTCTTCCTTCTTCAGTCCGACTCATCCTCCAGTCCCAGTCGATGTCTCTCAGGCCCCCAAGAGGAGCTGGGGTTCTGGGTCTCTCTAGATAGATCTTTCTTTCCCTAAGATTGTTGTTTTGGAGGTCAGTTTGTTCTATAAGGACAACAGTCTGTTTGGTTGGCCAACGCATCCCAAATGCGGGGCACGATATTTGGTGCACACTGAACACTTGCTTGGCACGGGTGCATCTTGGCAAAATCATTCAACCTCCCATGCATTCATGGAAGTGATGGTCAGAATCCATGCCCTCCAGCAAACTGAGATTTAAATACTGGGAGTGGGTTTCCATTGATGCTGAAATGATTGTTGGAGTATTTGTGCGCCCTGGCTGTTATCCAGCCACATTAACTTGGGAGCCCGGCTCTCAGGTAAGTGTTCCTGCCGTGTGTGTGTGTGTGTGTGTGTGTGTGTGTGTGTGTGTAGAGGTTTCAGTGGTTTTTCTTTTGCAGAATAAAAGACAAGGCAATCTGACATGATTCCAGCCTAGGACATCCCACTGGGCAGTTCTACTCTGTCCTGTAATGTTGTTATGAATGGAAATCAACTAGATGGCTTTACAGAAGTGAAATTTCCAAACGTGGCTCTTCTATCCACAAGCCCTTTTGTGATGCAATATCAATTCTAGCCTCTAATTCGGTGGTTCTGATCCCGTTTCTGAGGGGGTTCTCTGTTATGCTAATGTGCAGCGTTAAGGTGGGGTGTATTCTGAGTCTCTCTACCTTACTAAAAGGGGTCAATGCAGTCACCACCCTTTGTTTCCTTGTTTGGGGGGTGGGTGTTGTCTACTAAAAGATTGAAAAAAAACAAGCCACACCTCTGTCAAAACATTCTTTCTGAGTATAAAAGAGCCACCTTGGAAGGGTGGGAGTGGGGGGGGGGGCGGGTGGAGGGAGAGAATGCTGGGGTCATTGAGGAAGAAAAGGCAGCAGTGTGGCACTTTGAAGTCCCTGCCTGAATGATGAAGGCATGGAGATGGCCCCATGCCAAGCGCAGAGGCTGAAGCAAAGAGACCGTGAAGCAGAGCAGAGGAGCAGCGCTGAAAGCATGAAACTGTGAGGCAGAGCGGAGGTGAGCTTCCTGGTCCACAGTGGCAAAAACCAAGGGACCACATGGCGGAGAGGCTATGGACCAGAAAGAGGGGGGGGGGGATGCTGCTGTAGGCCTCTAACTGTAGCCTTGCTGTTTACTGATCCCAACTTGTGGTAACCAAGAACTTGGCTAGGAAACCCCCATCATGGCCGGGAGTTCGCTGTGGCCATTGCAGTGGACCCTGGAAGCCAGCAGAGTGGCAGAGTGCAGTCGGCAGAGTGCGGGTGTCAGACTAGGGTCGAGAAAGAGGGAAGGTGGAGGCTTGTCTGACCCCTGCCTCTAGGGAATAGGCTGGGACAGTGAGGAGTTGGAGTCTCCACCTCCCTGGTGTCCCCAGAGGTCAAATACGATGTGCACATCATGTTCACAATGGCGATGTCTTCCGCCCCCAGTGCAGCCGAGACAGGAAAGGGATCCTGCTCAGTCTTGCCCCACAGCTGGGCTGGGTGGTTCTGGAGTTTTAGAGAAACAAGAGAACAAAGGATGCGGTGAAGCTATTTCCTGAATAAAGGAGTCTGGAGCAGCTTGTTAGGTTGACTTAATTTACCACAGATTTGGGCTAACACTTAAAAGAAAACTAAATCCCCTTGTGGACCAAATAGGGGATGAGAAGGACAGTGGAGCTAGAAGAGAGCCTTCCGTTAAACACCCACAACGGACCAGACACAGCGCCGGGGGTTTAGATGCAAGGCCATTCATGTCTCACACGGCCCCTCTCATTTATGCCTTTTTACATCTCTGTTATGGAAGAGGAAGAAGCGGAATGGCCACATCACTTGGCAAGAGTTACGTTTTAGCATGTGCTGCCTGCTAAGGTTTTTGGTCCAAGCGCTGGCACATCTTTTGGATGGCTTCGCCACGAGGTCACATGCTGAGCAGGGTCAATATCATGGTCCCCCTTAGGTAGGCGAGAAGAGTTATGGTTAGGAAGCGACGTGACCTAACCCAAACTGCATATCCGGGAAAGTGGTGAGGACAAAGGAAGACCATGGAGAGAGAGGCAATGCGTAGAGGCAGGACTGCTGGTTGGAGGCAACTTAAACCACTGTTCAGAGGGAGAATGTGGCTTATCCTGCTCAGCCCACTTCTCCCTGCATATGCCAGTTGGAGAGCAGCTTAATGGGGACGAATGCTCTGGGGAGCCAGTAGTCATTCCAATCATATCCCTCGTAGAAGCAGCATTTTAAATTCCTAAGACACTTTCATCATCTCTATCTATTTTAATCCTTAAAACATCCTTGCGTGTAGGTACAATTAGAATAGGCATTTTGCGAACGAGGACACGGAAACTCCATCCATTTGTCCAGGATCACACTGCTGGGAGGCTGAGGAGCGGGATGCCCCTCTACCCAGCTGCTGGTCTTTTGTAGTCAAGGTCCACTCTCGCCCATGCAGGCCAGTGACCTTGGCTTCCCTTTGATTCCAGCTGGTACCTTGCACTGTTTCCAGAGCGGAGGAGCTGCTCCTTCACTTTGTAAGTTGAGCTGATAAAGGAAAGCTGTTTGCTGACAAACCCGGAGACTTGCTCAGGGGCCTGCCGAGGAAACACGGGTTCTCCTGGTGGTCACGCGGAGCCCATGGGACATCGGTGGGCTGCCCTGTCTCTGGACACGTGACTATCCAACAACACAGGCAAGCTTCCTGCTTCACACCAGGGCACGGTGTCAACCAGTCACAGCGAGAAAAACACATTCAACTCCCTCACAGAGTATGTCAGCCTCCATTCACGACCCAATTTAACAGCTGCACGGAGTATATTTGTTTTTATCTTGTTCTTTTGCTAGACCCAACAGGAGTACGTTCTCAATAGTAGTGACTGATAGATTCTTTCCCCTTTTGATTCATTCTTGTCAACAAGCTGCCAGAGAGAATCCACATTTTGTTTATAATAAAAATAATGTCACAGAAGGGTGGAAAAATACCGGGCTAGGAGGCAGACCGGGTAGACTATTGAATACGTCTAGCCGGGCACCTTTAGGTAAAGCTATTCCTCCTTGTAATTTCCTTATATGAAAGAGTCGGGGGAAGGGAGCCAGCGGACATCCTGAGTTAGATGGAAGGTCATGGGTGGGGCAAATCAGTAATAGGATTTTCTGCTAACCCAAAGGTGGGCCATTTGAATCCATCCAGTGATACTTTGGAAGGCAATTCAATCGACTTCGTAAAACTCAACCACTGAAATCCCTGTGGAGTCTAACTTCTACTCTGACACCCATGGGGCTGACACGAGTCGGAATTAACTTGATGGCAACCGTTTTTACTGATGCCAGCACAAAATGTCATTGAATCTTCACATCCGTGATGGGCAGGAGGTAATAGTTAGCATCATTGTACACGTGAAACAGGTTTTTGCTCAAGGCCACCTGGGTAGAAAATGGAGTCAATTCAGGGAGGCAGCTACATGTGTTTGGTTTTTCTACCCCACGTATTCCCAGCGGACACCACATGCTCTCCCACTGCCGTGGCATCTGCCAGGTCTGCTAGTCTGTCTCTGTCCTTCTTCCCTGGACTTGCGTTTGGACTTCATCATCTCTCCTCTACAGCAGTCTCTTCTCTTCTCCAGAGGCCTCTCTCCAGCCACAGTCTGACCTGTGTTGCTTCCTTTGCTGGTTTCTAACTGACCAGAAAGATAGTCTTTACTGTGACCTTCAAAAGTGCTTGCTGTTGACCCTGCTTGACTCCCTAGCCTTAAAAATACCCGCCTAACCTTTGTTAGATTGATACACTACATAAAAGAAGACTTCACTTATGCTAACCCGTCATTGACTGTCTCTGCTTTTTCAGTTAGCTGGTCTAGCACCATTTTCTTTCTTAAAAAAAAATCATTTTAATGGGGGCTGGCACAACTCTTACCACATTCCGTCCATCCATCCATTGTGTCAAGCACATTTGTACATCTGTTGCCATCATCATTCTCTAAACATTTCCTTTGTACTTGAGCCCTCGATATCAGCTCCTCATTTCCCCCCTCCCTTCCCACACCCCCTCCCTCATGAGCCCTCGATAATTTATAAATTATTATTATGTTGTCATATCTTACACTTTTGACGTCTCCCTTCACCCACTTTTCTGTTGTCCATCCCCCATGAACAAGGTTATGTGTAGATCCTTGTAATCAGTTCCCCCTTTCTACCCCACCTTCCCTTCACCCTCCTGGTATCGCCACTCTCACCACTGGTCCTGAGGGGTTCATCTGTCCTGGATTCCCTGTGTTCCCAGTTCCTATCTGTACCAGTGCACATCCTCTGGTCTAGCTGGATTTTTAAGGTAGAATTGGGATCATGATAGTGGGGGTGGTGGTAGAGTACGAAGTATTTAAGAACTAGAGGAAAGTTGTATATTTCATCGCTGCTACACTACACGCTGACTGGCTTATCTCTTCCCTGAGACCCTTCTGTAATGGGGTGTCTAGGCACCATTTTCTAAACATCTTTTGCGTGTACCCTGCCTCTAAGCAGTTCTTCATGACCGTTCTTCTACATGAAATGCAGTTTTCCTCATATTCACATCCTCTTTTCCCTTCGTTCCCCCTTTAAAGGGAATTTTCTTCAGGACGTGTTCTCAGATTTCAGTGCTCTATCAGGACCCACCCTTGAAGGTCCACCATATCACAGAATGCCACGATTCTGGAAGTGAGGATTGAGTTCTGAGCTGTCACCATGCCCCACTGACAGAACAGTGCCTCACGAAACGTTTACTAAACAAAAACATGACGTTGTTATTGAATTAATTACTCAGTATGATCGCCTCCTGAATGGTCAGTTGAGGTGAATTCCTGTCATGAACACAGGCTTTAGTAGACAATGGAAAAGAAAAACTTGGATCCTTAAAACAGAAGGGCAGTGAAAAAGCCAACTTAGATACAGCCTCAGTGAAAGTTGGGGAAAGGCCAAGCCTTTCCATTGGAATCAAAGGTTTTCAGTAGTAGGTCTCAGGCTCCTGACTTTCCAAGGCCACCCTGCCCCTGTCACCATCCCTGCCCTGAAACCTTCAGAACCTCTATTCACCTAGTTTCCCTTTATTCAGAAAACATAATAGTTCTCAATGTATCTAATGACAGGAGGATTTTCAGGATAATGATACAGATTTATAACATATAATAACAGCTATTCATGGATCACTGTGTTTTACACTTGCAGTGAGTGCACATTACAGATAGGTAAGCGTATGGTTTCTGTTTTCTTATCTTGTTCATCCTGGAGAGAATCCTTGATCGCTTCTTGATATTCTTGAAATATCATTCTATCCCAGAGATGATCATGTTTAACAAAATGTCAAAAGCAGTGGGAAGAACCAGAAGAGATGAGGAATGGAGAATTATTTGCCTACAGGTAACAAAGAAACACACACAAATACACCATATCTGACTATACCCCTGCACCTACTTGCAGTCTGCCTCGGGAACTCACACGGATGAGCCAGGAAATCTGAAAGACAGCTCGTTGGCCAGCTGACTGGAAGAGATCCATTCAAAAAAGAAGGAGATTCAACCATTCTCAAATTATAGAACAATATCATTGATACCACATGCAAATAAAATTTTACTGAAGACCATATAACGGCGGTTGTATCAATACATTGACAGGGAGTGTCCAGAGGTTCACGCCGGATTCGAAGGAGGATGCGAAACAAGAGAAATCATTGCTGATGTCAGATATGTCTTGGTTCAGAGAAGGCCAGAAAGATATTTCCTTGTGTCTTATTGACTACGCCAAGACGTTGGACAGGATGGATCGTAACAAACGCTAGCTAACCTCGAGGAGAATGGGAATTCCAGAACACTTCACTGTGTCCTTCCCAAACTTGTTCCGGGTCAGGAGGCAGTTGCGTCACCAGGACAAGGGACCGCGGTTTAAAGTCAGGAAAGGTGTCTTCCCGGGTTGGATCCTCTCATCATACTTTTTCATCTGTGTGCTGAGCAAATCGTGAGGCAGGCTGGGTTACGATGTAGAAGATGGGACCTCAGGCTTGGCGTGCCTCCTCAGTCCATTGAGACATTTCAATGGGTATTCCATCGATTCCCGGAGCCTTGTTTTTTGTCCAAAGCTTTCAAAGCAGTGTGAACTTCTTCCTTGAGCAGCATGGACTCTTCTTGCTCTGATGCTGCCTCCTGAAACGGTCATCTGGTCCACCAGTTCCTTGTGGCACAGTGACTCTTTCCAAGTACAGTGTATTCTTTCCATCTTCTTTGATGCTTCTTGTATCATTCAATAGTTTGCCCAAAGAACCTTACAAGGCTTATTATATGCCAACACCTGAAGGGGCAGGGCTCCTGGCAGATTCCCATTCTTTGAACTCTTAAACTGTGTTTCTCTATTGGCTTAGCGGTGCTTCTTAATCCTGCCCCTTTCCATGTGTGGTGTAATGCTACATGGCTCGTTAGTATGGAGGGCTGGGGTAAGCCAGATAGATGACGGTCCTAAGACCTGGAAATACTGATACAAGATTCTGGGTACCAAGGAAAGCCTTATGGAACTGAACACGGTCATTGTCATCCACCATCAATTGTGTTTGAGTCTCTTCTCTGACCAGGGTGGGTGTGGGCGTGAGTAAGGGCAGGTGCGTGTTGGGAAGATTCTACTGATAGAGGGATTCGTGTTGGCGCTCTTTTCTCCTTGATCTTCTCAGATTCACTTAATTCAGATTGGTGGACGCTCTCCTTGGAGGACAGCAGATGTAGCAGCTTTTCAGGCCTGTGTCCTGTCTGTAGAATTCATAGGGACAGACAGTGTCTTTTTCGGTTGTTCTTTCTGCCCTCTTCCTTTTAAGCTGATGGGCACCTGCTGGTCGTTAGTTAGGTCCACCCGTCACCAGCTTAATATAGTTAACACAGGTTGTGTAGCCATATCCGTGGTGACACTCTCGAACACGTGTTCTTAGTTTGTACAACAGAATTCTCCAAATATTTATATTTCATTTCGCAAAGTTCATTTTTAAGCCTTCTCTCTTTCTTCTCGTAGTACTATATGCAGCGAGGAGAAACCACATGGCCCCTTTAAGATCTGGCATAGCAATCTCATCAGTACATCTCCAAGTTCTTCACGTACAAGGTAGGCCTCCTACTCAACAGCTGAGCATAACGTAGGCAAGTACATGGCTACTGAAGAAAAAGCGTTATCCTTCCTCCATCGCCCATCACATCCATCATTTTCCTTTAAAGTAACCCCAGAAGCACTGTTAATACCCACATTTCTAGCATCATTTTGTCGGCAACACCAGAGGTATTCTCAAGATAATGGAGACTTCCTCCATAGCTCGTCTTCCTTCCTTCTTCTCCCTCCCCATCGTCTTTTATCCCTAATGCTACTCTCGCTTTTACTACCCTCTAACTCATAATTCAATCTCGATTTAATTAGTCGATTCCTGCGCATCGACACCCTACTGTCGACCTTTACGGGAGCTGGTGGATTCGAATTGCTGACCCAGGTGTTGGCAGGCCACGCGGACACTGGCAGGGCTCCTAGGAGCTTCCTTTTGATTGGGTGCCATGAAAGTCTCCCAGCCTCACCGTTCACCGCTTTCCCACGCCAGTTTCACATGGGAAGTATTTGTTAGAGAAGGGGGTCCCACTTCTTAGTCCCACGTGCTATCTTACTTATCCAGAGCTTTTACAGCAGAAATTCCGCAAGTGGATGATTTTAACAATCAGACATTTATTTTTCAACAGCTTAGGGAGATATATGTTTGAATTCTGGGTTCAGACTCCAGGGAAAAGCTTTCTCTCTCTGTCAGCTTAGGAGAAAAGTTCTTGTCTTTTCTGGGAGAAGAGACAAGAAGACAAAAATTCTGAAATTCTTCTGAAGTATTTGCTCCTGGGCGATTTTCATATGCTGAGCATCTCTCTTCCATTCTCTCTCCTGTTCATGTGAGGGGCTGAGTGGGAAAGAGATTAAGGCTAGTGACTCATGTAAAACGGAAGAGAACACTGCCTGGTCTTAGGCCATCCTCACAATTGTTCTTATATTGGAGCCCATTCTTGCACTCCCGATGTCAGTCGGCCGTCTTATCAAGTAGATGTCCTTCTACAGGGACCAGCCTCCCCCTTGATAACATGTGCAAAGACGATGAAACAAAGGCTAACCACTCTTGCTTCTAAAGGAGCATTTCGGCTGTACTTCTTCCAAGACAGATTTGTCTGTTCTTCTGGCAGTTCATGCGATAATCCAATAATCTGTGTCAACACCGTCATCCACATGTATCAATTCTTTGGTGTTCCTTATCGATTGTCCAGCGATTCCCTGTGAAAGAAGCAACTGCAAAGACTATGGCATGGGTCATGGGTGCCGAAGTCTTCAGAGTGAGGCCTTTACTTTTGATCCCTTTGGGGAAGTCTTTTGTAGCAGAGGATGTCGGTGGATTTCTTGACAGCTGCTTCCATGCGTTGCAGTTGACTCAGTGGCACCCAAACCTCCGTAAGTCTGGATTGTGGTTCCCAATAAAATGAAATTCTGGACAACTTCCAGTTTTTCATCATTGATCATGATGCTGTTTACTAAACTAGTTGTGGAGCTTTTTGTTTTCTTTTTTAAAAGTTATTGTTTTATTTTAAAATCATTTTATTGAGGGTTCTTACAGATATAACGATCCATATATCACTTCTATCAAGCGAATTTATACATATATTGCCATCATCATTTTCAAAACATTGTCTACTTCAGCCCTTGGCTATCAGTGCCTCTTTTGTCCTTCCCTCCCCCCACTTCCCATCCTCAGGAACCCATTATAAATAAACAATATTTAACTATTGTTATTATATTTTTGTTTTGTTTTAATATTAAACTGTAAGCCCAACGGGAGTTTGTAGTCTCTGCTCTTCCTCTCTAAGTCCTTCAAGTGCTCTTTGCTTTCAGCAAGCAAGTTGATGTCACTTGCCTATTGCAGATCATTCACGACTTCCCCCCCAATCTGGAGGCTCCATTCTTCTTCATAAAAAACCAAACTCGTGAATTATGATCTCAGCATACAGATTGAGTAAGGATGGTGAAGCGATTCGATGCCGATGCCTCCTTTCCCTTCTTTTAAACTGTACAAGTACTCCTTTGTTCTGTTCAAGCAACTTTCCATCTGTCTAGGGACAGAGTGTACAAATTTCAAGCGAGCAGTTAAGTGCTCTATAATTCCCATTCTTCACAAAGTGGCCCCTAATTTGTTATGATCCACAACAGAATGCTATTGTACAGTCAGTCGAACACAGCTAAGCATCTTCTTGCTATTCTCTGCTTTCAGTCAAGACCCACCTGATGTCAGCGAGGGTACCGCTCATTCCTCATTCTCTTGCGAATTTTGCTTGAAGTTCTGGCGACTCCCAATTGATGTAATTCTACACCCATTAAAAAATTATCTTTAGCAACATTTTACTGGCATGTGATACTTATGATATTGTTCAAAGATTTTTGCATCCCACTGGGTCATCTTTCTTAGGAATTCTCACGAGTATGGATCTCTTCCAGTTGGCTGGCCAGGTGGCTGTCTTCCACATTTCTTGATATTGACTAGCGAAGGGTCCCAGCGCTGCATGCATTTGTGGAAATGTCTTGGCATCTATTCTGCCAATTCCTGAAGCTCTTTTTTTTTTTAAGTTAATGCCTTCAATGAAGCTTGGACTTCTTCCTTCGACACCATTGGGTTTTGAGCAGATGCTACTTCCTAAAAGGGCTGAATATCGACCAGTTATCACTGACAGAGTGACTCTATGTGTTCCTTCCCTCTTCTTTTGATGCCTCCTACATTGGTCAGGTTTACCCATAGACCTCCTTGCTAATGTGCTTTTTTCACTGCCTCAAAAGAGATCCACTGAAGAAACGCCTCCCACTAATCCTATCTCACTAATATTATACACACAATCCATCCCCAAAATGGATTAAAATCATAACCATAAAACTCAAATGATGGTCACTGAGTTGATCCAACTCACGGAGAGCCTGTAGGACAGAGTAGAACTGCCTCTCTGGGTTTCGGAGACGGTTGGTCTTTATGGGAGTAGAAAGCCTCATTTTTATCCTTCAAGGAAACTGGTATCTTTGAACTGCTGATCTTGTGGCTCGCAGCCCATCACATAACCCAATATGCAAATTGGGCTCCTAAAGATAGCCATAGAGTTTAGAAGTTACAGTAAGCATTTTGAGGGACATACTTCAAAACAACCAACAACAACCTACCTCTGCCCTTATCTTTATTTTAAAATTCATGCTCATCATCGACAATATTTCTTCCATTATAATATAGTGTCATGAGATCACTATCTTTGCATGCCTTGTTCCTTGATGTGACCCAGTCTTTAGAATTGTACCTGACTCTTTTAAGATCCTGGGTAATAAAGCATGCCAACTATTAATAAATATGATATCTTAGGATAAATAATTTCATGACAGGATGAAGGCAGGTATGACTTTCTTAATACCTATTTCATATTCAACATGCATTTTTGCATCTTATGCTTAAGAAAAATGGGACACAAATGATACTAGTAACAAATAAGCACCAATAATACTAACAATTAACAACCCCTACCCCCCAACTCTAACAACACAGTTGCCCTGAGTCGAATTTCTTGCAACCTCATTGTTCTCAGAGTAGGAGTGTGCTCTTGGCAGTTTTTAATGGCTCACTTTGGAAAATATATTTCTAGGCCTTTCTTTCCAGGTGCCTCTGGGTAGTGTTAAACCTCTAACCTTCTGGTTATCAGGAAATATGCAAAGTTAACCCCTTTCTATTGGACAGGAACCCTGATGGTGCATTGAGCTACATCTGTGCTGCTTACACAAGGTGAAGGGTTCGAATTTACCAGCTGTTCTAATGGAGCAAGATGAGGCTGTCTATGCCTGTAAAGATTGAAAGGCTTGGAAACCTAAAGGGGCCAGTTCTGACTTCATGGTTACTATGACTTGGAACTAACTCAAAGGCAGTGAGTTAGTTTGCTTTAACTCTTTGTCCTGGCTGAGAGGAATCTGAGGCTCAGAGGAGTTAACTAATTTGTTGAAAATCACACAACTAATACTTGGGTAACTATGGATTTTTAAATATCAAAACTTTTCAGGTAAGGAAACTCAACGCGTGACTTTTTCCAAGTCTGAGAGCTGGTATGTGGAGGTAGAAGGGGAAGGAGTGACTGAGAAACTGAATCCCGATTGAGTCCTAGGTGTCATATTGTCAAGGAGAGAGGAGAGCCAGAGAGCAGGCTGTCCAGTGCCCGGAGTTTGAGCCTGGGAGTCAAAAGATCTGGTTAGAGACTTCTCCTCTGTGACTATTGTCAGACCCTTTTTCCTCTCAGAGCTCCAGTTTCCCATCCTTGGAACAACTGGCTTAGACAAGTTGTCGACAGGTTGTTTCTGGATCCTAAGCTTTGTTTCTTATTAACGCAGAGACCTGAGGCTACCTGTCTTGGTCCCATCTTTCTCTGTGTGTCAGTGGCTGTGAGGTGGTAATGGAGTAGAGTGAGTGGCTGTGTTTCGGACAGGTGTGAGGCCAGGCCCTGGGCAGAAGGTGTGCATGCTAGCAGAGTGGTGTAGGGCATCAGTGAGGGAGCAGTCCAGACACTGTCACTCAAGGAAGTTCAGCGGATCTTGGCCTCCTAGGATGTCCTATGAGGCTCCCAGGAAAGGCTGCTGTGCATGCGTTTGCCTGTTTGTAAGTGTCTCTTGTGGTTAGATGCCATCACGTCAGTGTCTGACTCAGAGTGACCCTAGGTGAAAGAGGGCAGCTGCCCTGCTGGCTGTTGGGGGCAGCAAATGGCCAGGCTTTTCTCCCATGGGGGCACGGAGGGGGTTCAGATCACCAGGCGTTCGGTTTGCAGCCTAAAGAGAATACTGAATGGCTGTTGCCGACAGGTTTGTCAAATAGGAAAGACTATCCCTCCCCTGTCTGCTTTCTGGGCTTAAGATCTCAAGGATACCTCCTAAGGTACCGTGCACTGCCCTGCACACGAGCAGGGCCGGCAGAGGCGGTACAGTGAGAGCCAGACCTGCCACCTAATCCTAACGCGTGACTTAGACTCACTTAGTTCAGATGCAACATGGGGATGATGGTGAGGATGAAAACAAGAGCGAACACTAATGCGACAGGCATTCCATATGCCAGGAGCTGTATGTATGTATGAACATTTAATCAATCTTCCCGACAAGGCAAGGGAGTGAGGACGGTGACATTCACATTTTGTAGATGGAAACAGAACCCGCCGGGGTGGACCTGGAATTCAAACCCGATGACCAGGTTGAGCATGACATGCCCTATCTGATACAGTACTCCCAGGATATTGGGGTTCATAAAGTCGATTGGTTTTATTGTGAGCTTGCAGCATTTTCTGTGGAAATAGAACTCATTTTCGAGAAACATGCCTCTCTCTCCCAAGGCATGAATAACAACAGGGCTTTCCAAATAATGTCTTGTCTCGCAAATCATTTCTCAGCCCAGCACCTTCCCTCCTTCCCCCTTTTTCAGTTTTGGGAAGAGCTTTAAGGCTTTTGAAACGGATGGGTTATAAAGTGCAGTCTCGCTTAATCAAACATCCTCTACCCAGCACTTAAGAACACAGGGAAATGGAGCGATGGCGGTCAGGTCCACCAGCGTCCATGGGCCCTCGGGCTGCTGGGTGCCTGTGGAAGCCTATGATCAAGCCACGACTGTTCAGGCATGCCAGCCCTCTAAAGAGGGCAGGTGCTCTGATCCCTGTGCCCCGCCATTACTTTACTCTCTTCACCGTCAATGGGGTAGGGCCATTAGCATGGGGACTTATCAGTGCTACCAACAAGAAGGGGGCAATATTAGCAAGAGGGACCTCTTCTAGACTCTCCCCTCGGAAGAGACCGGATGACCGGAGAGATTATTATTAGGTGCTGTCAAGTCAGTTCTGACGCCTAGCAACCCTATTTACAACCAACATTGCCTGGTCCTGTGTCACCCTTACAGTGGTGATGACTGAGCCCATTGTTGGCGGCACTGTGTCAATCTGTCTTGTTGAGTCTTCTCTTCCACTGTCCTTCTCCGTTACCCAGCCTCATATCCTTTTCCAGGGACTAGTCTCTCCTGAGGACATGTCCAAAGTACATGAAGTCTTGCTTTCCTTCCTTCGAAAGAGCATCCTGCTGTACCTCTTCCAAGATACAGTTGTTTTTCTGGCAGTCCATGGTATTCTGAATATTCTTCACCAATTTTGTCATTCAGATACATCAATTCTCCTTCCATCTTCCTTATTCCATGTCCAACTTTCACGGGCATATGAGCCAGTTGAACATACCACGGCTTGGGTTAGATGTACCCAAAGTCATATCCTTGCTTTACCACACTTTAAAGAGGTCTTCTGCAGCAGATTTACACAATGCCATGCCAAATTTGATCTCCTGACTACTGCTTCCGTCAGCCTTGATGTGGAACCTAGCCAGGCAAAATCCCGGACAACTTCAAATCTTCTTCATTTATCAGGATGTGACCTTGCATGCAGTTGTAAGGATTTTTGTTGTTCTTTTTTACATTGTGAATCACACTGAAGCTTGCAATTCTTGATCGTCATCAGTAAGTGCTCTAACCCCTCCCCACTTTCAGCAAGATCTACACATCACAGGTTGTTAGCAGCCTTCCACCAATCCCAATGCCACATTCTTCTTCATATCGTCCAGCTTCTCTGAGGATTTACTCAACTCAGCATACAGATTGAATAAGTATGGTGAGAGGAGACAATCCTGACACACACCTTTCCTGATTTTATAAAATGCAGCATTTCCTTGTTCTGTTGTGATAACTGCTGCCTGTTCCACCCACAGGTTTGGGCACGAGCACTGTTAAGGGTTCTAGAATTTCCATTCTTTTCAAGACTACCCCTAGTTGGTGATGATCCACGCAGCCATACGATGCTGTAACATAGTCAATAAAACACAAGCCAACACCTTGCCGGGATTCTCTGCTTTCATCCGAGATCAATCTGGCATCAGCCATGCTAGCCAGAGTTCCACATCCTCTTCTGAATCCGGCCTAAGTTTCTGGCAGCTCCCGGTCAATGTACTGCTGCAACCATTGTTGGATGATGTGCTGCTAATGTGTTCTTAAGGCGGTGTTTTGGCAGAGCCAGGATGAAGATGAGCCAGCGAGGCATGTAGGCTGTACCTGGGGACTGACTTAACCCCATGAGCGAGGCTCCATAACTTCTGCACTCCAGGCCGGATCCAGATGCCTCTCTGGTCTCACGCTAGTCCTGACACTGATTCAGCACCCACTGATGACGCCTTTCGGGATAGAACCAACGCTGAAGGCATTTTTGGGCCTTAACCTTGCAGAAAGCAATAGGATGGGTGACTAACCAGGGACGGTTGAGAAATTAATAAATAAGAGGGGAGATAAAGGGAAAACCAGGGGGAGGCGAGAACCCTGCATTCCTTGCCTTCCACAGAAGTGGCCTCTTGGTGGATCCTGGCTAACTCTGTAGGTAAGTCATTTGAAGTTTACCTCTGGTCTCTGTGTGTTTGCAGCGGAGCGGGCTGATAATTCTTTCTGGTGCTGTTAGACCCGCACACATGTTCACACTTGGAGGACAGCATGATGACGGTCATCAATCAATAAGTAAATACATGCACACATAAAATAAACCGTACAAAAGCCAAGTCCCGTGTGGCCTAGCAGAGGCTAGTATTGGACACTAACCTTAATTCGATCTGGGGGAGTCACCTGCCTATAGAATCCCGATCTAACCACGCTTCAGGGGGCATCATGCACTGACTGTATGGGAACCACTTAGCCAGAATGGCCAAGGAAGAGGAAGAGAAAGCGGACCTTTGAGCTCCTGCCCTTAATTGGACTAAAGTTTCTAATTTAGTTTTATTACAATGGAATGCTAATCATTTGATTTATTACATTTTTTTTGGTCTGCTAAGAAAAAAGTTTGAAAATCACTGTGCTCAAAGATGCCTTGAAGGTCCCAGACATTTTAGCTCCTGAATCCTAGTTACAGCCTCAATGTCCATATAGAGGCTGTAAATAAAACTCAAAATAAAGCTCTAAATAAGGGAGACCTGGGAAACTTGGATCTCAGGGAGGGAGTTCCCTCAGCACTTTACTTGTAATTTTGTTTCAGAGCATTGTCCTGTGTGAGGACTACCTCTTTGGGGGATAAATGGCAATGGGTACCCCTCCTCAAAAGAGGGGCCCTTCTTGTCCTACAGCAGAATTTAGTTATGTCTATATATTTAAGAGGACACACAGACACTCAGACACACATACAGACTGGCAAGAGGGTCTCCATTTACTAGTTAATGATCACTAGTGTGATCATAAATTTTGGGTTGCTTGGGGGGTAGTTCTCTTTTATGCTTGTTGCCCTAATGTGATTATTAATAGCTCCTCATTCCCTCTCAAAGTGCCCTGTCTTGGGCAATAAATTATACGACCACCCTCATCATCATTAGTACAATCCGAGTGCTTCCTGACCCTCAGTGGCCAGCCAACTCTCACTCCCTGCAGGAGGCCCCCCCTGCCACGCTCCCTGCAGCGATCTTCGATCTTCGCTGGCTGACAACTGACTACAGAAGGGTTTAGGTGGCTTCTGACAACTGACTACAGAAGGGTTTAGGTGACTACAGAAGGGTTTAGGTGGCTTCGTGCCCCCTCGCTTCAGTCATTTGAGAAGTATTTCGTGAGCATCTACAACGAACCAGGGCACATGGAAGGCGCTGAGAACACAGGAGTAGTGAGAGAAAGGCGAAAGATATAAAGGGGGGTGTGTGGGAAAACGGGGAGTGTAAAGCCTCAGGCGCAACAAGGAAGAAAACGTGCCAACCTTGAGTGTGGTGATGATTTCACGGGGCTTCTTGATTCCCTTGAACTGTTGAACTGTATGGTACCACAGCTCAATAGAAGTAAATGTCTATCTAGCTACCTCTCGATCGCTATCTCTCTACACACAAGCCCCACGATAATTTCATTGTTACTTCTTTTGCAGAAAATTTACCCCAAATGCCATTTGATTTCCTGACAGCTGCTTGTGGAAAAAAGAAAGCAGAACTGTAGAGTGAGCAGAAAGTAGTGGAAACATGCATGTCCTATTTTTCCTGAGGTTGTCAGGGAAGTTGTCTAATGAGGCGTCATTTGAACAGAGACCAGAGGAATCAGAGAGGACCCTAGACCAGGGGTGTCAACCGGTGGCCCTCGGGCCACATGCGGCCCCGAGGTAATTTTTTGTTGCCCGCGATGCTCTGAAATAAAATGAAAATAGAAAAAAATTGTTATGAATAGCGCTTAGGGGAGATCGAGGCAATACCGCTAACCCTTTAACTACTGAAGATGAGTACACATGTGGCCCAGTGCCTTTCCTAGGGGGTCTGTGGATGTGTATGAATGTGCTGACTCCGTTCCGGCGACGTTTGGAAGCAATATGTCAGCCACTCTCAATGTCATGGAATGTGAACAGATCTCAATAGCGAAAGGTTAAAAAGAGCACTCTGGGCTGTGTTGTTATGAATCATACCGAGCGGCAGCACTAGATAACATTTTTAGAGGGAAGCCATTACGATGGTGCATCACGCTTGTCAGATGTCCACCATTTTGTGTGTTTCATTAGTGACTTTGTTATATTTTCCGGTCAGATCATAAGAGATATGTGGCAACTAGACGGAGGAAAGCACTGGCAAGTTTTGGGTAAAGAAGAATAATTTTAGTTTCGTAAATACCGTATCTACTCGTGTATAAGCTGAGTTTTTCAGCACAAAAGAATGTGCTGAAAAACTGGGGTTCGGCTTATATACGGGTCAGTGGTACCCCAGCAGGTGTAACATCTTGCTGCCCCCCCCCCCCCATACACACACACCCAGAGGTAGCAGGACAAGCGCCCGTTATTTCGCAGGTGATTGCCATTTCTCTGCTGTTCATTCAAAGCACCGCTGACACTGCAGGGTTTTGAATGTTTGTTTACTCACATCTAACCAATCAGAGCCATCCTATGACGTGTATCTTTGAATAAGCCTTTTACAGAGCGCAGTGAAGACTGCGCTCTGTATGAAAATGCCAGCAGTGATGGCGATGACGGTGATCTCAGTGAGGACAGCGTCTATGATGACCTCACACCAGCTGAAGCTCTGCATTGGGATATGGATGATGATGAGGAATCCAGTTTTGAAGGATTTTAATTCTTTACATTTTAGCTTGGTTGCTGATTGAGCTCAGGGAATAGTACTCTTAAGGTATCCTTGTTGGTACCTTATTGTTTTTATTGAACCTATTTTCCACTTACTGTGCTGGTTTACTAATGTTAAATTACTTGTCCTTTTATTTATGTGTTTTATTTAAAATAAATATTTCAATACATTACCCCACTGATGTCTCAATTTTTAGTAATTTTATTTTCATTTGTTTTGATTATTGAAACTCACCAATAGCTTCTGCATTTCAACCCTAGGCTTATACTCGGCTAATTAGTTTTTCTGGTTTCCCAGGTAATAATTAGGTACCTCGGCTTATACTTGGGTTGGCTTATATTCGAGTATAGATGGTACGTTAAATAAATAAAAGAAATTATATAGGGTTTTAATTATCCTATCCATATTCCTGAATTCCCACTTCAAAAGATAAATTGAACTAAATGTGTCAATGTGATGTGGCCCGCATGCCTCTTGCCTGTTGCACCAATGGCCCCGTGTTGTCATGGAGTTTGATCCCCCTGCCCCAGGCTGTTCATGTTTGGTGCTGTTAAGTTGTCCCTGGCTTTTCACCACTTTAGAAAGGTCTCAGGCAGCAGATTTACCCAATGCCAGGTGCCAATTTATCTTTTGTCTGCTGCTTCCATGAGCATTGATTTTGGGTCCTGGCAAGAAGAGATCTTGGACAAGTTTAATTTTCTCTTGTTTTATCCTGATGCTACCTATTGGTCCCATCATGTGGGCTGTGTATTCATGTGGGCTGTGTATTTCAGGGTAAAGGAACACTCCCTGAAATGAAGGGGACAGACAGGGGGTCTGTGTGGCTACTGCCTTCGAGGTTGCTGAGAGGACAAGCAGATTACAAGGATCCAGGGACCCTCCCTTTGCTTTCCGGGATGTGGCATTGGCGACCACACTTGATCATCTTGGTGGACAGGGATTGGTTTATAATTGATGAGTCCCCCATTCATCAACTTTTCTTGATACTGTGGTTTTGAGTGAATTCCGTATAGACTCGTGTATAAAGCGAGTTTTTCAGCACATTTTTAGTGCAGTTTTTGTGGTAAACTTAGGTGCCTTGGCTGATATTCAGGTCGGCTTACACTTGAATGTAGAGGGTACTTCACAGGGCAGCCTAGCTTCAGCTTTGTACGTGTACCTGGATTGCTAAGAAATGGCAATGAACTTACTTAGGTTTCAGAATTATCGACACCCCCAGCTAGCTGTTGATGATGTTGGCCTTCAGAAGGGACCACCTCTCTAGAGTGAGAGAGGGTCTCGGGGCAAGACATCTTCATTGGACACCATTCTGAATACTTCTGTAAATCTGTGGACCATACCAGACAGTGCATCCAGAGGCTGAAGAGGGAGGCCTATTTCTCAAAAGATGTCATAGGTTACCTGCTTGTTCTGCTGGGGTCAATGCTTCTGCTTAGTGGCAACAGGATGATATGCTGCTCGATCCTCCATCATCTTCACAACACCTGCATGCTCGAGTCAGTCTCTGTGAGCACTCTCCCAGTCCGTCTCACCAAAGGTGTCCCTTGCCTTTGCCTGGCCCACTAGCCCGCCACAACCCGTGTCTCCCTGATGATAGGTCTACAGCGAGCATGTTGGACAATGTTGTGTTGGGATCCATGATGTTTTTATTGGCTAATTTGGGGAACTAGATTGCTAGCTAAGCCACCTAGATTGACCTTAAGAAAACAGAATGCTCACGGCAGACTTTTTAAAAAAAAGCACAAAAAACTAGTTAAACTAAGCTATTGTTTCGATAAAGGAGACAGCATGGGATATTTTTGGTTTTAAGGCTTAAAGATTATCCCAGGGCGTTGGTTCCCGGGGCTCCTTTCACCTTCACGACTCTAGAAAGTCTGGAATCCACGAGGATTGGAACTTCTGCTCTGCATCATACCTCCCTTCCCCGCTCCCCATTTGATTAGGATTTTTCTGTATAATCTTTGATCAAAATGCTCAGTAATCGTATAGGCTGTTGAGTTCTTTAACATTGCCACTGGGCTTTGATGTAGATGTAAATATATATTGCCTGACAATCGAGATTTTGCAGCGGACCGTGTTCTCCTTTGGCACGTACTTCCAGAAAGCTCTCAGATCATCCCTACTAATTGGGCAGGAATGATCTGCATGGACATTTGGAAATGGTGTCACCTTGGCTTTAATTACTAGTGCACCTTGACTTTTCTCCTACGTTCATTTTTAATCTTGGCAAACACGTTTAACCAGACACCTTCTTTTGCTGGTAAGTTTGGAACACCTGCTGTGTGAAAAGAAGTGTGCTAGCCATCCGTGGAGGGGAGAGGAGACAGCAGAACGACGCGGTGGCGAGGAGTCCCTGCCCTCCACTTTCCATTCCCACCCTACTTGTACATCCGTTTCTCATGGGTCCGATCTCAATGAACTCTGGCGTTCTATAGAACGAAGAAACTGACCCCCAGATTCCATCCCTCGGAAGGATTAATTATTTGCATAATTGACTTTGTTCATAATGGTGCTGGGTCTAGTACCTGTGGAGAGGAAATAGATTTTTAGAAAAAGAAGATGGTTGGGCCGTCATTACTTCACCCATGTGCGTGTTTGTTTCTTTGTCTTGGGTGTAATTAAGAGCTGCGGTGCGGTTTTATTAATGTAGAAGCAACCATCCCCCCGCCCCCCTCCCACCCAACATGGCCACAAAGGAAGGTTGAAACTAATTCAAACCAGAACTTAGCGGTCCCATACAGTCCTATGCATGAGGGGGAGTGCAAGGGCTTGGGGGAGAGAATATATTGAGATCCGCCCTTTGATGCTGCTCAATGCGACTTTGCATTTACCTGAGGGATTAAAAATTCTCATTGACCAAAGCTCCCGGCTTCCTACTCAGCCTTTGACGGGACAAGTGTTAATTGGACAATATAATGGGGACAATGTTAATTCCTCTCTTAGAGTTCCTTTTCTTGCTCAGTCAAATAGAAAGGCCCTTTTAAATGGCAGAGAGAGGAAGAAAGGAACTGGTCTATAAGGGTAATAGACTGCACATCTTCCCCCTCGTCTCCAAACAAGGGCAGTGAAGTCAGCAGAAAGGCAGGCCCCTAACCAGGAAAAGAAAGGGAAACAGCCGGGGTGGTTTCCCCGGAATGTCACCCTGCATTCAGGATCAGGGAAATATGGTCAGTAGGTTCTGTCTGTTTTTATAACAGTGGGGATTGACGAGGGCTGGGGAAGGACATGGGGAGGGGGGCAGAAGCCTCTGAGACCAGGAGGTGGGCAAGGGGTAAGGAGGAAAAGAGTAGGGGCGGGTGGGGCAACAAAGACAATGGAACAGAGAGCTGGTGGGACCCACTGAACATCTGGACGGAGCCTCGTTCTCCCGCACCCCCGAGTTCCAATCTGGGCCGGGATGATGGGCAAGAGGCAGGGATTCGAGAAGCAACACCCTGCTGTTTCAGAGTTCCTGTAATTGGAATTTTCCTCCTGCCAGATCTTTAAATAGGCTCAGTTCTGGGTGGCTTGTGAGAGCCACCTCCTGCCTCCGCCTCAAGCACCGAAAGAAACGTGTCGCTTCCAGGCTCCATCTCCTCACCCCCCCACCCGTTGGTTCCCTTTCACCAAGTCTTCCTCCTGTCAAACGCCAACCCGTGCATTTTCCCCAGACGCGGTTTTTATGAATGATGGCTATGATTCATTCAGCTCCTCGTTCATTAATTTGTTCAACAGGCTTTTTCCAGAGGCGGGTGTGTGTGTGTGTGGGGGGGGGGTGCCTTGACCTGTCGGAGGCAGTGGTGGTCCTATGGGATTATGATCACCGTTCAGGAGCGAGGCCCAGGTTAGATCCTGGACCAAGCACAGCCACTACCTGTCTGGTCCTGGGAGGCGCGTGAGCTACTGTGAGGTTGCTGAAACCTTCCAGACCGAGTCAAAGAAGAAAGGCTGGCGAGTCACTTCCAAAAGCCAGCTCATGCCAACCCTTTGGAGCAAAAAGGAACATTGTCCCCTCCACAGTCCATGGCACAAGACTGGACTGGGTTCTGCTCCCTTGTGTCAGGGTTTGCCTTGAGTTCGGGTCACATTAATGGCAGTTACCATCACCACGCTTTGCCAGATACTCTGCTGGGTACTCTAGTCTGTGTAGCTCACACCTTTCAGAGCTGGAGGGAACCTCCCCAGCCTGTAGTCTACAGATCTGCTTGGAATCCATTGAGGCCACGGACATAAAAATGACTGATCACCTGTAAAATGGGTGAAATAAATCATTCTCTTTATGACTCTTATCCACCCGGGGAGATGAAAGAATATGCAATAAAGAGAAAGAGAATTAAAGATAAGACTATCTATTTTGGAAATCAAGCTTGAGAGGCACAGACAGAGAGCATGATGCAAGCGGTCTGAGTTAGGGACTATGTCCATGTGGAATGGCCCCAGGGATCCCTCTGCTCTTTTTGGCACTGTCTCCCTGTCAACTATGTGGCAGCTCGAGCAGCCTGACCCGAAGTCTCAGCATCTTACAGCTCAGGCATTCTAGGATTGTACTCTCCAAGGTTTTCTCTGTGAATTTTATAATCATAGTTATGGATTAAGGTGGAGCCCCCTCTCTCTATTCCAGGAACCCTGGTGGGGTAGTGGGTTGTGCACTGGGCTGCTAACTGCAAGGTTAACAGAAACCACTAGCTGCTCTGTGGGGACAATCTATTAAAGAGCATTGGTCTCAAGAACTCAGAGCATTCTGCCCTGGGCTCTCAGGTGGCTGTGAGTCAGAATGTGCTCAGCCGCAGCCAGCTTGGGGTGTGGGGGAGTCAGCTTGGCTCCCTCCTGCTCCCAGCACCACACACTTCAAGTCGATATCGAACTATTAACTCCCGTGTTTGTGAATTTGGTCCTGTGTGGAAGGGTATTTTTTTTGGCTCTCACTGTTAACGAGATCATTCCAGAGTCACCTGGGTCTGCACTTTACCCCCTCTGAGTGGTGTCTCAAAGAGGGGTATGCAGACGCAGGGAAACAGATACACAAGGAGGGACCCCGAGGGAGGACAGGGGCAGATCCATCTAGACACAGCAAGGATTGCTGACTGCCTCCTATATCTAATGCCACAAGGAGAGGTGATCCTGTCTGAATATCGGTGTCCTGATCATTTGTAACAAGCCCTGATGATGTAGTGGTAAAAAGTTGGCCTGCTAACTTGAAGGTCAGCAGTTCGAAACCCCTAGCTGCTCACCGGAAGGATGATGGGGAAGGGGGTGGCTTTCTACCGAGTTTGGCTTTGGATCCTTTGTAGCCTGTTAGCTTCCCTAAGAAACCCCATCATCATGAGTTTTGGCTTTGAGTTCTGTGTGGCTGTCGCAATGGATTCTAGAACCCCACCGAAAGGCAGGGAGGGCCGTGGGCGGAACAGTGCGTTTCACTGTGGGTGGAGCACCTTTCAACATCTGTGAGCCTGGAGATAGTTCGAGACTTCTAGCTACCTGGGCATTGATCTTTCCTTGGGTCTCGGAGCTTTGCAGCACAGAGTTCCTGGATCCCAAGTGTGCACCCCACTCCCAGCTTTTCAGTGAGGCGCCCTCTCCCTCGCTGATTCTCTTTGATGGTGTCTCCGGTAAGTCAAAAGGCTTGCCCCAAGGAAGGTTGGGACTTGAGAAAGTGTAACCTGATCCTTGTCCTCTCGGAAGGCTGGGATTCAAGATACAACTTGAAAAACTCCTGCCTTGGGAACATATAGATCTCAGGATTGCTGACACTGAAAACAGAGGATAATTATATCAGATCACACAAGGAAGACAACCACATAGTACCAGGAATCATGGCCTAGTCAAGCTGACACATATTTTTAGGGGCATAACTCAATGCATGGCACTGGCATCAACCAGGAATGAGCAGAGAGGCCCACAGAAGGAACTCCACATGGCGGAGGCCCTAATTTGAGCTTCTATCTTCCAGAACTGTGAGGATATGCATTTCTGTTCTTTAAAGCCGTCAAATTTGGGAAAATGTGTTGTGGCAGCTCTAGGTAAGTAAGACACATGATCTTTGGCGGTATCTTGAGAAATGTAAGTGGAAACGAGATACATAACTTCCAACCAAATCAAAATTCCTTTGATTCTTAGGATTGGGTACTTCAAATGGTTGGTTTCCTAGTTCTCAACAAAAGGTTGGTAGTTCAAACCCACCCTGTGGCACGGTGGAAGAAAGGCCTGGCAATCTGTTTCCATGAAGATGAATGTCAAGGTCATTGGATAAAGCAGTGAATCAGAATAATCGTAGTGAATTGTACAATCACCATGAATTAGAATCGATTCAATGGTGATGCGTTTCATTTTCCTTTATTTAAATAAGAGAAAGAGAGAAGTGGCCGATCATCTGTTTTAGGATGAACTCAAGGGAAAAATTCTGTAACTTCTTGTTGTTATTAGGCGCCATTGAGTTTTGGTTTAGACCAGAGGTTCTCATCCTTCCTCATGCTGCCACCCTTTCATACAGTTCCTCATGTTGTGATGACCACAAACCATAAAATTATTTTCGTTGCTACTCCAAAACTGTAATTTTGCTACTGTTATGAATCGTCATGTAAATACCTGATAGGTAGAATGTATTTCAGTTGTTATCAATTGAACATAATTCAAGCATAGTGATTAATCACAAACGAATATGTAATCATATATTGTGAAATATTTATGTGTTTTCCAATGGTCTTAGGCGACCCCTGTGAAAGGGTCATTTGACTCCCAAAAGGGAGGTGACCCACAGGTTGAGAACTGCTGGTTTGGACTCCTAGTGACCCTGTGTATAATAGAGAGAGAGACCCACTGCCAGGTCCTGGTCCCTCCTCACAATTGTTCTTATGTTTGGACCTATTGTTCAGCCATTGTGTCAATTCACCTTGTCAAGGCCTTCCTCTTTTTCTTAAAAAAATATTTTTTTATTAAAATATTATTTTATTGGGAGCTTGTACAACTAATTACAATCCATACATCAATTGTATCAGGCATATTTGTACATATATTGCCATCATTGTTATCTTTCTGGACAATTTCTTAAAAATCATTTTACTGGGGGCTCGTACAACTCTTATCACAATCCATCCATACATTCACTGTGTCAAGCACGTTTGTACATTTGTTACCATCATCATTTTCTTTCTACCTGAGCCCTTGGTATAAGCTCCTCATTTTTCCCCTCCCTCCCCCAACCTCCTTCCCTCATGAACCCTTGATAATTTATAAATTATTATGATTTTTTTCATGTCTTACACTCTCCAATGACTCGCTTCACCCACTTTTCTGTTCTATAACCCCAGGGAGGGGGTTATATGTAGCTTCTTGTGATTGGTTCCCCTTTTTTTTCCCCACCTTCCCCTTCCCCTCCTGGTATCACTACTCTCGTTATTGACCATGAGGGGTTTATCTGTATAGGATTCCCTGTGTTTCCAATTCTTATCTGTACCAGTGTACATTCCCTGGTCTCGTTGGATTTATAAGGTAGATTTGGAATCATGATAATGGGGTGGGTTGGGAAAGCATTAAAGAACTAGAGGAAAGTTGTGTGTTTCATCAATGCTATGCTGCACACTGTCTGGCTCATCTCCTCCCTGAGACCCTTCTGTAAGGGATGTCCAGTTGCCTACAGATGGGCTTTGGGTCTCCACTCTGCACTCCCCCTCCTTCACAAAAGATATGATGTTTTGTTCTTTGATGCCTGATACCTGATCCTTGTAATCACACAGGCTGGTTTGCTTTTTCCATGTGGGTTTTGTTGCTTCTCAGCTAGATGGCCACTTGTTTACCTTCAAGCCTTTAAGACCCAAGATGCTCATCTTTTGATAGCCGGACACCTTCAGCTTTCTTCACCACATTTGCTTATGCATCCATTTTGTTTTCAGTGATTGTGTTGGGAAGCTGAGCATCCTGGAATGCCAGGTCAATAGAATGAAGTATTCTTGCATCTAGGGAGTACTTGAGTAGAGACCCAATGTCCATCTGCTACCTTAATACCAAACCTATAAATATATGCACATAGATCTGCTTCCCCATCATCATATATGAATATATTTACACATGTACATGCCTTTATTTAGACCTCTAGAAATGCCATTTGCCTCCTAGTTCTTCCCTCTATTTCCTTTTACTTTCCTCTTGTCTCAGTATCATGCTCAGTCTTCATTTGGGTTTCAGTAATTCCTCTCGGTTACACTGCCCTTGATCAATCCCTACCAGGCCTCCTATACCCTCTTTGCGATTGATTTTGAATCACTTGTAGCTCCCTTTTCCCTGTTTTTTTTTTTTTAAACACCCACTTCCAATCCTCTGCTTCCCCCTCTCCCATGTCCACCAGAACCATCGGTCCTATTGTTTTCTCCTCCAGATTGTTTATCCTGCCTATCTTATCTAGATAGACCTGCAGAGATAATAATATGCACAAAAAACAAGACAGAGCAAAACAAAGCAACAAAAGAAAACATAACAACAAAACCAGTGTCAAAAAATAAAAAGAAAAGCCTGTAAATTGTTCAAGGTCTGCTTGTTGACTTTTAGGAATGTTTTCCAGTTGAGGCTGGTGGGGTACCACACACTGGCCCCAAAGTCTTATTTTTGGTATTCACTGGGGACTTTGTTGCTCTGTTCTAGTTGCTGTTCTGTTGCACACCCTTAGTGTTTAACCTTGGTGTGGTGGGGTCAGATTGGGTGCAAATCCTGCACTGTGTCCCCTGTATCGCTATGGGTCACTAGGGACTTTGTGCATTGTAGTGGGGCTGGCCCTATGGTCGTCTCTGTGCCTTGGGTGCTCTCAGCAGGAATATTGTCCTCAGGTCTTGGTGAACTAGACAATTACTTTTATTTGAGCCCTTGATATCAGCTCCTCTTCCGACCCCCCCCCCACTCTCCCTCCTACCACCCCCCTGGTGACCCCTTGATAGATTATAAATTATTATTATTTTCATATGTCACACTGGCCACTGTCAAGATCCCTCAAATTTATCAAGCATGATGCCCTTTTCCAGGGACTAGTCATAGTTTCATGAGATTTTCAGTATCTGACAATGTTTTGATGCTCCCCTAAGGTTCTCAGAGGTTAATTCCTCGGAAGTGGGCAGCCTAACCCTTCTTCGTAGTCTGTTCTTATTCTGGAAATTCTGCAGAAACCTGTTCACATTGGGTGACCCTGCTGGTATTTGAAATACCAGTGACCTAGCTTCCAGCATCACAGCAACACACAAGCCACCCACGCTGACAGACAAGGGGCGGTTCCAGAACTTAAGAGGACGCGATTCTCTGACCAATCAGCAGACAAAGGTGGGGAGGACAACACACCTGAACTGCCCCACTGAGTTTCCAAGTCTGTAATGTTTGGGAAAGCCCACTGAGACATCTTCCTCCTGTGGAGGTGCTGGATAGACTTGAAATGCCGACCTCTCCATTCAGAGCCAAGTGCTCAACCAACCGGTACCACCAAACCCGTAGGGACTGCTCCCAGGTAGCAACGTGCTGTCTTTGTCACAGAGCTGTTGTTTCTTAGTTCTCCACACACCTTTTCAAGCTCCCCAGGAGCTAGATGTCTGCAAACATTCCTTAGGTTCCCTTGCCAGCAGGCTTTCTGTCTTCTTCTGCCAACAGGAGACCCTGGCGGAGCTTGATCAGAGGATGGAAGGAAGAGAATTCTCCTTCTGGCTCTGACAATGTGGCCTTGCAGGCAGCAGCTGCTGCTGCAGTGGCCGCAGGGGCAGGGAGGCTCTGGGTTCCTGCTGGCTGCAGAGTCAGCATCTTTCAGGCAGCTGCGGGCCCAGTGGAGGAAACACCTCTGTGGATCCAGAACCAACCCAAGACTGCTTCTCCAGAAGACAGCAGGAGGTGCAGGTGCAGTCGCCTGCAATTCCTCCCAGGGACGCACTAGCAGCTTCTGGTCTCCAGGTATCCTCACCCGCCCCCACCCCACTTACTATGCACTCCTGCGAATGCCTCCAATTCCCCTTTGTTGTTCTTCCAGCCCTCCTAACCCTTTTGCAATCAATTTCTTGGATTACATCCCCTCCATTTGAAATAGAGCAAGTGGTTTCTAAGGGATCCAGACCGCGTTAGAATTCTCTTCCCATGGTGTGCTTGCTGCTGAAAAGAAAGCAAGTTTTCCTCAGAGGAAAATGCCCCAACTTGGCCAACACCTGCCCCTCCGTGGCCCTGAAACCTGGGCCCATGCTTCCCGTCACCTGCCGAGCTTCACTCTTTCCATTTTAAAGTACACAGTCGTCCGGATCTTCGTTCGCCGGAAGGCGAGCTGCCACCCAGGTTGGCTGGCATGAGCTCAGGGCTGGGTAGCCATGTGGCCTGGGCACCGGTGCCCTCCCGCACCCCCTTGTGTTCCCGCTTCTGCTCCATCATCGGGTATCCGGCCCTTCATGGGCTCTTCTGGGTGGAAAGCTGCACACTTCCTACTCACGGTCCTTAAATATTTCATGGCAGACTGGCTAGAAATTAATATTTAATCACAGACTCCTTGGTACTTAAATATTTAATCACTGATGTGGCTGATGAGTAATGAATCAGCGAGCCCAGGAAAACTTCTGGTCTCTGGTACCACTTTTAACGGCTCTTTTCTGGTCTCCAAGGATATGGAATGTCCAATGGTGAGTGTATTTCTGCACAAGTTTACTGGGTGTAATATTCTTGAGAGTTTAAAAAAAAATGACCTCAATGCCAAGCTGAGACTCCCAAACAGAAATAGCCACTCTTGAAGACCAGGAGCAAATTGGGAAGACCCACAGGTTGGGAGGAGTCGCCTGGAGGACTGAGGTTGTAAGCATCAGTGCCAGTTCTGTTGCAATCCCAAGAAGAGACTGCCATTGCGTGGACACAGAGATATCCTGTGAGGCGCCAGAGTAGAAGCTGGATGGGAGCCCTGGAGGCATAGTGGGTTATGTGTTGGACTGCTAATGGCAAGGTTTATAGTTCAAACCCGCCAGCTGCTCCCCAGGAGAAAGGTGAGACTTTCTGTTGGAATAGACCGAATGGCAGGAGGTTGGCTTCACGTTTCCATCCGTGTGTTGGAATTTGAAGAAGAGCGCATTGTCCGGGACAGCAGCCTGCAATTCTGTGGACAGGTAGAGCAGGTGTAGAAAGCAGAGGACAAAAAGGGGTGCTGACGAGTTCCTCATGCTCCCTGTTTTAAAAGAACGTACACTCAACAGCTTTTGAGTTCGCATGAAAAGGAGCTACAGGCATCACGTTCTAAGAGAGCGGCTTCGTTACCAGAGTGAAGGGTGTCTCTGTAATATGGCTTTAAACGCGTTTGTTTCTCAGCTGTGATGTGATCGCCTTACCATTTCCTACTCAACCACCCTTCTGGGTGATTGCCCACCGAGCTGTGGATTCGCCTGGAGGACTGAACCTCCTTGTGCTTCGGAGCATGGAAAGGATTCCATCCCAGGGGGGGGGGTGCTGATTGGTCTAAAGCCCCCTTCACGCTCCCAGTCCTTCTTTCCTCGTTGCCTTTGTGAAACACATTGGAGCATCATTAACCAACATGGTATGAAGGGACCCTGGAGACAAATGGCCAGTGTTGGGACACCGGGGAGAGGACTTCCTTCTGATGGGAGACAGAGGAGGAAGCTGCTGCGGTGTCTTTGAACATAGATGGATGTGTGCAGTTGTGTGGCAGGACCGTGCAGTCATGAGGAGACAAACTGAAGATGAATGTTGAAGAAGGTAGAGGAGATAGATGGACGGCCCTGGTCCTGGTGCCACTGAGCTGATCGACTCTGGAACGACCCTGCCTCTGGGCATCCTAATTGAAGTTTCAGCTCCTGGAGTTAGGTACGTTTTATTGCTTTCAATCTTTGAAAACATTCTCACGGTTGCACCGACTGACTCTCAGAGAGGCAGAGTCAACAGGAAGCAAGACACAGATTAAGCACAGATGAACGATAACAGGTACATGCAAAGGAAAACACTAATGAGAAACTCTGCCACACCCATCAAACCCGCCAAAATGTAAGCCTGACCTTCGTAAGCATGGAGAACCATGGGATCTTCTACACTGCCTATGGACACTTAACGTGGGGTCCGACTTACAGGAACATGTCAACAGCCAGTATAGTGAGAGTTAGACATATATTGGGACCCGGGGGTTCTACTCTGGTGTCGAGTATTTGGAGAAACAGAGAATAGTGCTCATTACATGATTGTGTGTGATAGAGGGAATGGAAGCAGACCTTTACGGTCATCAACTAGCAGATAAATGGCTCACACATTCATACTTTGGGATATTGTCCAGTGAGTACCAAGACTCAGCAGCAGTGACATTACTTCACATGATTACATCTCTAAAATCATCATTCTGAGGGATTATCGCAAGTTTCAGAGGAACCCAGGAGATCTGAAATGCCTCACGTGCAGTTCAGAGACACGTAAATAACTTCGACAGTAGAGCAAACAATGTAGCGAAACGCAGTGGGATGTGGAACAGGTGTTGGCTGGCGTTTGCTCGGAGGAGGGTGAGGCGGGAGAAGTCAGAAGTGTGCGGAGGAGGCCCTGAGCTGACATACCTGACGAGAGTGGATGAGTGGCCGTGGGAAATGATCGCTGCAAATCCATAGAAGTGTTGATTCAGCAAAACTAACAAAATGTTTCTATTGTTTCTCCACACATCCAACAGCTGGGTCTATCCACTTCTGAAACAGGGTTTCCATCTCGCCAACCCTTCCCTCCAGACTTTTGTGTGATTTGACCCTTACCAAGTCCAGAAGGCAGCTTTGGCACACCAGAGGGTCTCCCTTCAAATGATCTTTGAGTTTGGGGAACAAAAGGAGGTCCGGGTGGGGGTGGGGGGAAGAACAGGACTGCAAGGTGGATGGCATCAGACTGAGCAAATTCTTCTAGGTTCGTCCTTGAAACCCCTGAAGAATACATTGTTGCGATGGAGAAATGTCCTTGGTGTAAATTTCCTGGCCTTTTCCTCCCCAAAGCAGTTTTCAGTTTTTTGAACACTTCCTCCTAATAAGCTCCTGGCATCATCCCGGTGCCCTTGGAGAGAATCTATCAAGATGACTCCTTTCGAATGCATCCTCCCCTGAACTAACAAAGAAACATGAAAACAGCCCACACGGCTGGCTGCCAGAACCTTCGAGCTCATGTCTCTGCCCTGACTGGAACAGGCAATCCTGGTGGCGTCGTGGCTTCATGTTGGATTGCTGGCCACTGGTTGGCATTGGGAAGCCACCAGCCAGTCTGTGGGAGAAAGATGAGGTTTGAAAGTCCTGTAAAGAGTTCCAGTTTTGGAAACCCACAGGCGTAGTTCTGTGAGTTGGAATCAACTCAGTAGCTGTGAGGGAGACCAGATCTCCGGGGCAGCTGCTGTCTGGATTGGACCTTGCTCTTTGGACATAGTGGTAAATCACAGACTCAACCCCAGTCTTGAACAATCACCTTATTAAATTCATTCTTGCTTCAAAGACAGCTGGAAAGACCGGCTCTTTGGGCTAGAAGACCTTGGTAAACACTTTGAACACTCTGGCTGGAAGCTTACCGAGGCTGAGATGTTCCCTTGACATTGAAGACGCTGTTCCATGTATGATCCCAACTCCAGCAGCCACTGCTGTTTCCCCTCCCAGCTTCTGAGCTTCAGCCACAGGCTTCCCGTGATGCTCTTCTCTTCCTTGGTGCGTCTTGGAGGTCTCCCGGACCTTCCTTCAGAGGGATGATCCTTTTGAAAGCTGCTGTTGCATGTGGGCCAGCCTTCCTGCACTTTGTCACAAAGCTTCAGTCCTCTAGGAAGATAGCTACTTGAGTTTTGTTAATAATTTGCTCTTTTCGCTGACCTCAAACTAATTTTATTTAAACATTTTCATGAACCAGAAGTACCATTAAAAAGAAAAAAAGGAGCATCCTCCTGTAAAGAGAAAGAGGAGGCTGTCTGCTCCCATAAAGATCTGCAGCCTTGGCAACCCCAGGAGGGAATTCTATGAGCCAGAACCACCTGGCTGGCAGGGAGTCAGTTAACAGGACCGAGAGACCTTCTCTGCAGCCATCCAGTGAATGTAGACATGTGCTGAACCGCACTTTACCTGTCTATATACACGAACTGGAAGCCGACAGCAATATAGTTTTGACTTATATTGTCATCGATACTTTTTGTAACCATCGCAACTCGTCTGCTGGCGTGTCATTCGGTGGCGGCTGTGTGTGGCTATGACGCTGGAAGTTGTGTCACTAACATTTGAAATCCCAGCAGGGTCATCCGGGGTGGAAAAGTTTCGGTCGAGATTGTGGGGGAAATGACCCTCTTCTCTGCTGCTGTAGTGCCCCAGCCCAAATGAAGGTTTGGGTGGGTACTGTGGTGTTTGAAGATGGACGGACATCTGTAAACTAGGGGCCGTGGGGCCTAAGTCTTGCCTCAAGGGCTGGTCATTCCCAATACACGAGGGAAGTGGTGAGTCTTCAAACAACCCAAAGAACTTGAGTAAGGAGCCCTAGCGAGTTATGTGTTGGGCTGCAAACAGCAAGGTAAGCAGTTTGAAGCCGCCAACCATCCACAGGAAAGGGGAGGCTTTCTGCGTGTAAAGTGTTATGTACAGTCTCAGAAACCCACAGGGGCAGCTCTAACTTGGCCTTGAGTTGGAGTCAAATCGACTCGATGGCAGTTTTGAGTTTTCTTAAGGACTTCAGTTGGTGGGAGATAGAACTCAAATAGCTGATCTCTCAGTGGGAATTTAGAGAAATTGACATTTCCACACCGGTATTCTAAGATTCTGGTTTCTAGAAGTATGCCTGCCGAGGCAGAAGGAAGCGGCACCGTGGGAAGATTGTAGTACATCCTTTCTATAGTGTCAAGATACATCTGTCATCCTTTGTCGAGCACGTTTTTGGATTGTTCTGTCCCTCTTCTCTTCCTTCCTTCCCTCTTGCCTTCTTTCCCTCTTGCCTTCCTTCCTTCCTTCCTTCTTTCCTTCCTTCCTTCCTTCCTTCCTTCCTTCCTTCCTTTCTTCCTTCCTTCTTTCTTTCTTTTCTCCAGGAGAACAATTAGCAAAGTTTTATTTGCTCAGTTTTTGCATTTAAGGTATCCTTCAATAACATCCTTGGCTTGAGATTCTTTGTCATCGCCCTTAACAACCACACAACTGCAACCAACCACTTTCCGGGGTGTTCCTTCTCTCTGAATTTTGCAGAGGCCCACCCACTCTCCCACTTTCCTGTGGTCGTCCGCCTTCATGAGGTTGACGTGGTGCTCAGCACGCAGGGCCTCCACTCACTTGACAGACACACGCTCGTCACGTTTGGACGCCAGCACACAGAGATGAGCTTGGCGCTTGTCTACGACTTTGGCAGTTTCTTGAATTCCATGTGGCAGGCCGTCATGGAGGAGGGCGGTCAGGCCCTCTTGTAGAGCAGTGTTGACGTCCGGGGCACCTCCGGCAGCAGTGCCTTCCTCAGCCATGGTGGCGGGTTAAGGGAAGGACCGAATCTTGAACACACCGGAGCCTCCACCTCTGCTCGGCAGGACCAGACTCTTTAAGTCTTTAGTAAAGTAAGTCTTTCTAAATCATTAGCAAAGTTTGATCTCACCGTTCTGGCCAAGCCTCCCCTGTGCTTGATCTGGATGAAGTAGTGCAAGCAGAATGCCAAGGGAGCCAATGCATCCACAGTCAGTGACAACTACCTGCACTGCCACAAAAAAAAAAAAAAAATCCAGGTGCCTTCATGTTGATTTTGACTCATGGTGCCCACAGGTTTGTCAGAGTAGAGCTGTGCCACCTAGAGTCAATTCTGAGGCAGGGGTGGGGGGTGTTAGTCCGAGTAGACTAGAGAAACAAATCCAGGGAGATTCATATGCGTATAAGAGAGAGTTGTATATAAAGGTAATTGTACATTAAGAAAGCATCCCAACCCAGTCCAGCTCAAGTCCACAACTCCAACACTAACTATATGCCTGATACCAATCCCAAGAGTCCTCTTCAGACTCATGAAACACATGCAGTGACCCTGAATGCTGGAAGTTCACAGCCAGTGGGTAGGAAGTCTTGTGGATCCAGTGCCATTGTAAGCATCTCAGTGCAGGCAGGGGTCTCCACGTGGCTTCTTCAGCACCCAGGGCTACATCAGGGTAGGCCCATGTGGCTTCTCCTCAGGGGTGTCATGCAGGGATGTCAGACTTGTCAGTAGTGAATCTTCAAGGGAGTGAGCCAGGAGAGAAATGTCTCCCGCTTCCAGGAGGAATATTCTAGAGTTTCCAGAATTCCCAGGAATAGGCCATCCCCACACAGAGGCCTCATTGGCTATGACCCCATTACCAGACTAGACCCCGCCCCTTCCCTCATAAGCTCTCAAATTGACAAATGATTATATAACTACCACCGGGAGTGGGCGAATGGATTACCAGACTTTTCTTCCTCATTCCTCTTCATCTGGAAATCCTTTTGAAACCAGTAGCAGCATACAGCAACACACATGACTTCAGGAATGGACAGGGTACGGCTGTGACGATGTTTATTGTCTCGGGAGCTATTTTGTCAGGCCCAGAGAGGGGATGTGATTTTTCTCAGGATTCCCAGTTCGTAAAAGGCAGAGTGGAGATGGGAACCCAAGCCTTCTGGCCAGGCCGCATTAAAGCACGTCTGTATCCACATACCATAAGAAGAGGCCCCTTGAGCGATGTCAGGGCTGCCAAATGTCCGTGCAGACTGGGCTCCAGTCTCTGCTAGATCGGCGACTCCGTGAGGGCAGGCTCGGGCTTTCTTTGCCTCTGCATTCCCGAGACAGCCAGGCCCCAGTAGACTTGATTTTCTTCTTGGGCTCTTTGCTGGGCACACTTTTCTGACTGCTTCCACTGGACGTATCTCCCAGGGTGAACGTTGGGGTGCTGATAGCCTCGTTTTCAACAAGAGCACTTTGAAAGACAGAAGTGCTGGCTGTTTGTCAGCAGAAACGGGTCCTGAGAACTAAAGTGCTGTCACGTTTGTTACCTCGCTGTTCCTCAAAACAGACTTGTGAAGTAGGCAGAATGGAATGAAGTGTGACCCAATTTCTCAGACGGCGGTGCTGGGATTCAGAATTCAGAGAGCTGAGTGTGCGTTGCCTTGGGCTCATTGAGCTGAGCCCCTGTGCTTGTACCACACAGGTGTCTCTCGTCCTCGCTCGGCAAGCGCGCTGCAGAATAAAGTCACACATGCTCTGTCCTAGAGCAACGCTGCTCCAAGGATGCTGTAGATACTGGTGGCCTGAGGGCCTTGCTAAATGGTCAGGGTCGAACCTGAGATGCTGCATCTCGAATATGCTTCCAGATGGTGCCTATGCAACTGGTACCTAGAACATGCTTTCTGTCACGAGACGTTGCTTTCCGCTGCTATAGTTGTCATGTATCCGACAGCCTATAAATTATACAGGACGGTGATGCCTGTCTGAAGAAGCCTCCCCTGATGCCTCCTGCTAGAAGAAATACCTTACTTCCCCCTAAACATCATCCCACTGGACCTCTTTCTCTCCTAGCAACATCCAGTTGCTTGAAGTGGGATATAGGGTCCCTAACACTTTTGTGGCCATGGTCTTCGCTGGGTTGAACTCACAGTGGCTCTGATATACATGGTGAGTCTATACAGGAGCTCTGGTGGAATGCTGGTCAAGTGTCGGGCTACTAATTGCAAGGTCAGCAGTTCAAAACCACCAGCTGCTCTATAGGAGAAAGGGCTTTCTACTCCCATAAAGAGTTATAGTCTTGGACACTCTCAGGGGCAGTCCTATCCTATCCTATAGGGTCACTATGAGTTAGCATCAACTCAATGTCAGTGAGTTTGGTATTTATATATATAAGTATAGATAAAGTTATAAACTTATATGTATATATACACACATATCATATATATATATGTATATATAAACACACATACCAAACCCAAACCACATATATATGCATATATAGTCACTATGGCCACAGATATATGTATACATACGGTCACTATGAGTCAGGAGGAGACCTGGTAGTGTAGTGGTTATGCGTTGGGTTGCTAACTACAGGTCATCTGTTCAAAACCATCAGCTGCTTTGAAGGAGAAAGACAAGATTTTCTACTCCTGTAAAGAATTATAGTCTCAACAGCAGATGGTATAAGATATGAACATAATAATAATTTATTTATTAAGGGTTCGTGAGGGTGGGAGGGTGGGGAGGAGAGTAGAAAGAAAATGTTTTGAAAGGGATGATGGCAACATGTGTACAAATGCGCTCGAGACAATGGATGTATGGATTGTTATTAGAGCTGTAAGAGCCCCCAAGAAAACGATTAAAAAAAAAAAAAGGAGTTATAGTCTCAGAAACCCACAGGGACAGTTCTACCCATCCTGTAGGGTCACCATGAGTCAGAATTGACTGGAAGGCCATGAGTTTGTTTCTGATGAGTCACGATCGACTTGAGGGTAGTGAGTTTGCCTTTGGAGACACACACACACACCCACTCATACGCACAGGCACACACACATCTTTATTACAGGTGAGCAGTGGGAAGGTGACCACTGGGCTGATAGCCGCGCTGAGTGTCTGCCGTGTTAGCTGCCCTTCCCCGGGGCATTCCACTGACTGATACACTCTTTCAATGGTCCTGGTCACATACTTTTAGGCTGTCAGGCTCCTCAAAGTTTAAACGGATAAGGCAGCTGACAAAAAGACACCGGGCTGTAAGCATTGGCATAATCTTCAAAAACTAGCAAATCTGGAATCAGATGCAACTGACCTTTCTGCAGGGAAAAATCCCTTCTCCGAAAACTAAAGGCCTAGACATGTTGAGCTTCTTCGCTATACCAGCCCCGAGGGGCTGCAGCGAGACATTTCTGGGGGCCAGGGACCAGTAGCTCCAGTGTCTGGACCACATGGCAGGGTCCCACAAATTCTCTAGCACCTGATTATCATTGAGAAGCAGCAGTGTGAGGCCAGGAAGGTATGTTATTGGTCTGGTGGTTAGGGGCTGTTGAGTTTGGTTCCGACCTCTAGCGACCCAGCACAACAGAGGGGCACACGGCACAGTCCTGCATGTGAGTATACTTTTAGGAAACTGGTGGATGATAACACACTCTCAGGGAGTTCCTTTCTTTCAAATGTCTCTTTTGAAAGTGTCGGATTAGGCGATGCTGTAGGTGAGGAAATTGGTTATTCACTCTGCCTGGACAGATGGGCACACAGACGCTCTGGGGAGGTGGTGAACCCCACCCGGACATTTTTATAGTCCTGGCTTTGTCTCACAGTGGATCTTGGAACACGTCCAAAATATACTTAGACATACTTCTTCAGGAGAAAAGCTTTTACACTTCAGAAGCGCACACAGGCATACACACACACACACACATATGCACACACACACACACTCTTAATTTGAGGTTGAATTTTTCTGCCCTAATTAGCTGCGTCTTAGAGCTTCAAGAGCTAGTTTTACTGTGGTTATTAACAAGGCCAATCTCTGATTGCTGGTCTTTTTCAAAAGCATTCCAGCCTGCTAAACAGCACCCTTTCATGATTTACAAGTTTGGAATCTTTGAGAGTTTTCAACAATTAAAGTGCTAACTTTTCGCACTCGCCTGGTTTCCAAACTTCTTAATCACAAAACCTTGGAAGTGGTCTGTGATGACGGGGCCTTGGTGCCCCCGCAGGTTACTTCTTAGACGTGCGCAAGTTCAGTGAGCCTACCTAGGCCAGCAGCCAGGACTTAGGGAGAGGACCTGTCAGGAGGTGCTGATCTTCGACATGCAGTCCTCGTGAATTTCACGTGAAGTAACTGGCCAGAACACTGGTGGTAGAATAGAGTGGGTTGCTAAGCACAAGATGGGCGATTAGAAGCCAGCAGCTGCTCTGAGCGGGAGAGATGAGGTTTTCTGCTTCCATAAAGGTTTGCAGTCAAGGAAACCTTCCAGGGACAGTTCTCCTTTGTCCTTCGGGTTGCTCTGGGCTGGACTCGAACCCATGGCAGTGAGGTGCTGAGGTCGGAGTGGATGCTTTCGTTTCAGATAGTGGCTTCTGCAGCACGCAAACAGCTCTGCCCCCTTTCACTGTAACTCCGCCCACTCACTGTAACGCTGGCAAATCTGAAAGCTCGGCTTGATCCCGATACAAGCAGAATGTTATTCTTATACAATGGGCGCTGTGAGGATCAGAGAGGCGAAGTGATTTGTCTGAGGACACACAGGGTGCAGAGCCCAGACTCAAGGTCAAGATGTTTGGTTCCTAATGATTCCAATGTAAACTCTGTGGGTCTAGAATAGACCCCTTTCCTTGGTTTAATAGTTTAAGATGTGGGGCTAAGTTAGCTGACATCTCCGCCTTGATCGATGAGCCTTCTACTCTCGCATGACTTTTGTTGTCTCCATGGACACGCTGTAGGGCCCTGGCAGTGTAATGGGTATGCGTTGGGTGTGCACGGCATGGTCAGCAGTTCAAAACCACCAGCAGAGTCTCAGAAGAAAGACAGGGCTTTCTAGTCCCGTCAACAGTTACAGCCTTGGAAACCCATAGGGGGAATGGCTGTGCGTCAGCATTGCCTCGATGGCTGTTGCGTTTTGGAGTTGGACATCCTATGGTCTTATTTGAGCTGATAGAGAGAGTATGCAGATCCTGATGCAGATAGTACCCGTGAAAGGTTGAAAACAAGCAAGCAAATGTTTGCAAACATCCCGCCTCCCCCTGAGAAAATTAACTGCTAGTTAGTATTCAAATACATAAAAAGAGCATATAGGTAAACATGTTATGGAAATGAAGAACATAAAACAGAAGTAACCACATATTGAGAGCAGGACTCGAAGATTATGTAACAGCAGTATAATGTGCCAAAAGACAGGTTCTCTCTCTTCAGTATATTTTATCAAGATTAAAAAAATAGACCCAGAGCTCTGTTGCTGAGTCAATTTTTCCCGTATGTGAACTAGCGTATGGAAGCTGACTTGTACTTTACACGATTGGGCTTTCATTTGAGCAGTTTCCTTACTATGATCATAGCTATTGGCACCTAACCAGGTCTTGGTAGACTTGGATAAGCCTAGGAACTGGCTAAAGGGCACTGTGACTGGGAATATAAAAGCGAATACTAGAAGCCCTTTAACTTGTATTCTTCATTCTCCTCAAATCTTCTCCCTAAATACTTTCTAACGCATTCGGTTGGTGGAAGCTTCTACCCCATCTTCCCCAGGCCTGAGGACAGCTTCCTAGAGAAACCAGATGGGTTCCTTTTTGTTCCAGGGAAACAATCTGTTCCCTACACAGCAGCCAACGTGACCTTTTATGCGACATTCTTGCTCAACACCTTACAGTAGCTTGCCATCACGTTTAGATGACAGCTTAACCTGTTACCATGGTCCCCACCCTTCTTGCGAACCTCATCTCCTGTTATCTGGACTTCCAGCTTCTGCACTCTTGCTCCTGACTCTGGAACACCCCCCACCCTCATTCCTGCCTTGGAGACTACACTGGATGTGTGTGATCTGCCCTATGTCCCAACAAGGTGGATTTCTTCTTGTACTTCAGATCTATGCAGTCTTCTCTGACCATGAGATCGGAAGTACTACCTCTCTTCATCTCCCCTAGCCTTCTCAGATTACCTTTTTACTTCTAGTATGTAGATGACATGTCCAAAAATCTCCTCTTATTTCTCATCCGCAAGTATGTAAGCGTTGAGAAAGCAAGAAGGTGTTTGCTTTTTAATTTACCTCCATATCACAGGAGCCTAAAACAGCCCAGCGTGTAATCATTGGTGACAAATACTCACGACTCAATGAAACATGGACATATGTAGGAGCAAGGTCAAAAGATATTTATTGAGCATCTAGTATATGTGAAGCCTTTTATACATTCTTTGTGTTTAATCCTCAGACAAGTCCAGGTGTTGTTAGCTGATTGAGAACACAGGAATAAACCGAGTAGTCTCAGAAATCTACCAATATTTGCAGGATGGAAGCTTTATTAAATAATACTCCATAGCAGGGGTCTAGGGGAGGAGATGAGTCAGTCAGGGTGTGATGTAGCACCGATGAAGAATACAGCTTTCCTCTAGTTCCTAAATGCTTTTCCCCCTCTCCCCACTATCATGATCCGAATTCTACCTTGCAAGTCTGGCTAGACCAGAGGATATACACTGGTGCAGATGGGAGGTGGAGGCACAGGGAATCCTGGGCGGATGATCCCTTCAGGACCAGGGGTGTGAGTGGCGATACTGGGAGGGTAGAGGGAGAGTGGTTTGGAAAGAGGCAACCAATTACAACCGATTACATGTGACCTCCTCCCTGGGGGATGGACAACAGAAAAGGGGGTGAAGGGAGACGTCAGACAGGGCAGGATGTGGCAAAATAATAATTTATAAATTATCAAGGGTTCATGAGGGAGGGGGGAGCGGGGAGGGAGGGGGGAAAAAGAGGACCTGATGCCAAGGGCTTAAGTGGAGAGCAAATGCTTTGAAAATGATGAGGGCAGAGGAGGGAGGGAAGGGGAGGACTGGAAGGGAGTGACCAAGAGCAAGGTAACTGAGAGGAACTACTGAATCCAGAATGAAGGCTAAACATGGTAATGGGTCGGGAGGAAAGCGAAAGGAAATAGAGGAAAGGAGTAGGAGGCAAAGTGCATACAGAGAAGCCTAAATACAGAAATGTACATATGTAAATATATTTATGATTATGGGGGCAATAGATTTATATGCATATATTTATAGGTTCAGTTGTAGGGTAGCAGATGGACATTGGGCCTCCTTATGCATAATCCCCCAATACAATAGCACCTCGCCCTGCTAAACAGCCATTGCAGGATACCCATCTTCCCGACATGATCACTGAAGATAGACGTGTGTGTAAGCAAATGTGGTGAAGAAAGCTGATGGTGCCCGGCTATCAAAAAGATATAGCATCTGGGGTCTTAAAGGCTTGAAGGCAAATAAGCGGCCATCTAGCTCAGAAGCAACAAAGCCCACAGAGAAGAAGCACACAGCCTAAGCGAATACAAGGTGTTGAATGGACCATGTAGCAGATACAAAGGAACAAAAACAATCATTGTGTGATCACCTTCCTCACATAATCGCTGAAGACGAAAGTGTGCATAAGCAAGTGTGGTGAAGAAGGCTGATGGTGCCCGGCTACTGAGAGATATAGCGTCTGGGGACTTAAAGGCTTGAAAGCAAACAAGCGGCCATCTAGCCCAGAGGCAACCAAGCCCACACGGAAGCAGCACACCAACATAGGTGACCGTGAAGGACAGAGGAGACCAGGTCTCCAACAACAAAGGTGGGGTGGTGGTGAGAATCACATCACCGTGAAAGAGGGGGAGTGCATGACGGGGACCCAATGCCCACCTGTAGACAGCTGGACACCCCTTCCAGAGGGGGTAGTGAGGAGGAGATGGGCCACTCAGGGTTCAGTGTAGCAACAATGAAACTCAAAACCTTCCTCTAATTCCTGAACGCTTCCTCCCCTCCCAGTCATCATGACCCCAATTCTACCTTGCCTTGCGGACCTGGTTATACCAGAGGATGTACAGCGGTGCAGTGGGGATCTGGAGGCACAGGGAATCTAGGACAGATGAACCCCTCAACACCAGCGGTAGGAGTGGTGACACCAGGAGGGAAGGGTGTGTAGAAAGGGAGAACCGATCTCGGAGATCTATGTGTAACCTCCTCTCTGGGAGATGGGCAATGGGGAGGCGGGTGAGGGGAGACTCCGGGGAGTGTAAGATAAGATATAATAATTATTTATAAACTATCAAGGGACCAGGGGTGGGAACGGGAGGGAGGGGGTTGGGGGGAAAAAAAGGGAAACCGAGCTGATTCCAGGAACCCAAGTGGAAGGTGAATTATGAGAATGATGAGTGCAACGAATGTATAAGGGTGTTTTGCTCAATTGATGTATGTACAGATTGTGATAAGAGCCTTATGAGCCCCAATAAAAAGATTAAAACAAAAAAAGAAAATGAGGGCAATGAATGTACAAGGGTGCTTTACACAATTGATGTGTGTATGGATTGCGATAAGAGTTGTATGAGCCCCTAATAAAATGGTTTAAAAGAATAATACTCCATAGCTGGCGTATACTCCTGCACTTGCCACAGCATTGCTTGTAATGTAAATGGTAGTCAGGCATCTGGTTCCTTTCTCCCCTTAAATCTTGTGTTAATTAGAACTGGTTCAAAGATGGCAGGTCAATGAGAAACATTAGGGTGTGTGTTGTGAGAGGACCACCAACTGCTCGTAACAGAAACGCAAGTGTAAATACGACAGAGTGACATTCTGCCACTCTTCCGACAGTTTCTGTAGGTTTCATCCTCCTGATCACTTCAGGGGGTTGGATGATCATCGTAATTGTGAATTCAGAGGCACAAAAGTCGTCCCCTTCGTGATAGCACCATTTTTGTACTCCTTCTGCTCTTGCTTGTTTCCGTTCTGTTTTTCTCTCGTGGATGAGGAATTCCTTAAGGACCCAGTCACGTGTTCATCCCCTTCCCCACACTTCCCCTGGAGTGAGGGCCCTGCATGGGCTTACAGAATGAATCTATGCCGTCTCGTTCCAGGTTTAACTTCTCAGGTAATCAGGAAGGAGGTTCTTGCCAACTCTTTAAGAATGGGCTAAAATTGGACTTGAGAAGGGAACCCCAGCATGGACGAGAGACCTTGGGAGGACACCTATGCCCGTTAAACAAATGATGTCAATGCCTATTGTGCCCTCTGTGGGCACACTGGCCTGAACCAAGGTCAGTTTTCCCATTGCCAAATGGAGACTGATGTGCCTAAGCAGATAAAGGCTCAGAGGGGTAAAGAGTTCCTCTGGTTGATCATGTTGCCAACTTGCAAATCTTGTGCTGAAAATCTAAGATTCTCCATCGTAGCACCATATTACCTGCTTGATCCTCTTTTTAAACTTTGGGACGTTTTTATGTTTGCATTATGTCTATCATCATAGTGCGTGGAACCTAAAGAAATAGACATGATCTCCAAATTGAGATGTGTATACAGATATCATCTGTCTGGTCTGAGCACCCTCAATGCCATGGTTTTTTGGCCTCTGTCTGCTCTGAATGACTGGACCTTAGTACACAACCCAGATCATCCATGGTGTGTAAATGGAGGAGTCTAAGAAAAAGGAGACAAAGGAGCAGGCTCCTTTATAGGTGCCTGTGTGGTGTGTGAGCAGCATTAGTGGCACTGTGGGTTAGGAAATGGGTTGTCAAACACAAGGTTGGTAGATCAAACCTACTAGTCACTCAGTCAGAGAAAGATGAAGCTGTTTACTCCTATGAATATGTACAGTCTCTGATCACGATGGATCAAAATCCACGCAATGGCTGTGGGTTGGCTGTGGGGTTGGTATATAGTGTAGTCAGTGGACTCATCCTTATAAAGCACCCTAAGTTGAGGGATTGGAGAATTACAAAGTGCAATGTAGCCTTGTATAGGAACCAAACTTACTGGTGCCAGCAAAGTGGAGATTGTTCTTATAATAGCTTCATCATCTCCAATCAGCGTTACCAAATCACAGACCTCTACCCATTTCCCCTCATGTTGGATAATACCCATCCTTTCCACTTGTCAACTTGCTACAGATAGAAGTCCTTGCCTCTACCATGCCTCGAAATCTCCCAAGTCGTTAATCCAAAGCACATTTTTCAGCCCTCCTTCTCCGGACCGTTAGCAGCTTTCACATCGTTAATCACAGCTTTATTTCTTGAATTCCTTTTCCTCTCCTCAGCTACTCTCCGAGCCTTCTTCTGTGGTCTCCTCGAAACCTGCTGTAAAAACTTACAAGTTTTTTAAAAACTTGGCTCTTGGGTCTCCTCTCCTCTTGGTGCTCTGTACTTCTACTGGTGAGTTACCAAATTTCTGGACTGTTATGCTCAACATTTTCCTTAAATCTTTTCTTCCTCCCAGATTGCCTATCTCAGTCAATAGCTTTGATACACTCAAGTTGAAGGCCTTTCACCTCAGGGTCATTTTGGATACCTCCTTATTCTTCCTTTCCCATGCAATCTTTCACCCAGTCCTTTTAGTTTGGCTTCTGTCTTATCTCTAGAATGGGTACACCCATCTCTAAAAGCCCTGATCACTTACACCCATTAACTTCTTAGTTCAATTCCTACAATAACTTGAATTTCTTGCCTTTCCACCCCAAATCCATTTTGTGGATAGTTGTGGTAGACCAGGTTGACTAGAGAGACAACTTCATTGACACTCATATACGTAGAAAAGAGAACTTTTCTCAAGAAGTAATTATGCATCAATAAGACACCCCCGTCCAGTCCAGTCCAGATCAAGTCTATAAGTTCGATATTAGTCCATAAATCCAATACTAGCCCATGAAATTCTCTCCGGACTCATACAGTGATTGCTGGATGCAGGAAGATCACAGGCCAGTGGGTGGAAGTCCTGTGGATCCCATGGCAGTGGACACATCTCCAGGACTCTGGCTGCCATCAGTGTGGCTCCATGTGGCCTGTCATCAGGAATATATAGCAGCAAGAGAGAGTTCCCAGAATCCTCAGGAGAAGGCCACACCCACAAGGAGGGATCATCAGGCTGTGGCCTGATTGACAGGCTAGATTCCACCCCTTCATTCTTTTATCAAGTTGACATGAAATTGTGTAACTATCACAATAATCAACCAGAGTGGGCCTCTAAATGCACGACTCTCTCTCTCTCTCCTCCCAATTTTTTTTTAAAAATCATTTCATCTGGGGCTCATACAACTCTTATCACAATCCATCCATCCATTGTGTCAAGCACATTTGTACATTTGTTGCCATCATCATTCTCAAAACATTTGCTTTTTACTTGAGTCCTTGGTATCAGCTCCTCATTTTCCCCCTCCCTTCTCACCTCCTCTCATGAACCCTTCATAGTTTATAAATTATTATTTTGTCATGTCTTACACTGTCCAACGTCTCCCTTCACCCACTTTTCTGTTGTGCATCCCCCAAGGAAGGAGTTATATGTAGATCCTTGTAATCAGTTTCCCCTTTCTACCCCACTTTCTCTCCACCCTCCTGATATCACCACTCTCACCACTGGTCCTGAATGGTTCATCTGTCCTGTGTTTCCAGTTCCTATCTGTACCAGTGTACATCCTCTGTAAAACCTGGATTTGTAAAGTAGAATTGGGTTCATGACAGTAGGGGAGTGGGTAGGAAAGAAGCATTAAAGAACTAGAGGAAAGTTGTATGTTTCATCATTGCTACACTTCACCCTGACTGGCTCGTCTCTTCCCCATGACTCTTGTGTAAGGGGATGTCCAGTTGCCTACAGATGGGCTTTGGGTCCCCACTCCGCATTCCTCCTCATTCACAATGATATGATTTTTTGTTCTGGGTCTTTGATACCTGATACTTGATCCTATTGACACTTCATGATCACACAGGTTGGTGTACTTCGTCATGTGGGCTTTGTGGCTTTTCAGCTAGATGGCTGCTTGTTTACCTTCAAGCTTTTAAGACCCAATGCACTATATCTTTTGATGGCTAGGCACCATTAGCTTTCTTCACCACATTTGCTTATGCACACATTTGTCTTCAGTTATTATGTCGGGAAGGTGAGCATCACGGAATGTCAGTTTAATAGAACAAACTGTTCTTACATTGAGGGAGTACATGAGTGGAGGCTCAATGTCCATCTGCTACTTAATGCTAAACCTATAAATATATGCACATAGATCTATTTCTCCATCATCATATATAAATGTACATGTCTACATGGCTGTATTTAGACATCTATAAATTCCTTTGCCTTCTAGCTCTTTCCTAGATTTCCTTTTACTTTCCTCTTGTCCCACTATCATGCTCAGCCTTCATTTGTGTTTCAGTAATTCCTCTCAGTTACATTACCCTTGATCAAGCCCTACCAGGCCTCTTACATCCTCCTCTCAACTGATTTTGTTCACTTGTTGTTCTCTTGTCCCTGGGTTTGCCAACACCACTTCCTTTCTCCCCCTTCCACCACCCCATACCCTCCCAGAACCTGCTGTTTTCTCCTCCATATTGTTTATCCACCCTATCTTATCTAGATAGACCTGCAGAGATTATAATACACACAAAAACAAGACAGAGCAAAACAAAGCAACAAAAGAAAACAACAACAACAAAACCAATGACACAAAAAAGAAAAGCCTATAAATAGTTCAAGGTCCATTGACCTTTAGGAGTGAGTGTTTTCTGGTTGAGTCTGATGTGGTGCCATGCCCTGACTCAAAGTCTATTTTTGGTATTCCCTCAGGACTTCCTTGCTCTGTTCCCCTTGCTGTTCTGTTGCCGCCCTTAGTGTTTTGCCTCAGTGTGGTGGGGTCAGAAAGCACCACTCTCTTTTTGTCATTCCCTTGCTTATCTCCCATCAACAATGACTCATTCTTTTAAAAGTTAGGACCAATATCTTTACGCATCCTATGGGGTCTTATATAACCGGACCACCACCCTCTTTGTAAGTTTCATCTTAGTCACCTTTCTCATTTTTTTCTTCTGTGTAACATTCACACTGATTTCTTTCATTCCATAAAACATCTCCTATTCCTTCCTATCTCAGGGCCTTTGCACTTGCTGAAACTCTATCATGTAACATTTAGGATTCCCCTTACCTTGTGCTATGGATTAAATTATCCTCTTAAAATATATTTTGAAATATCAATCCGCAATATGCCTTTGTTTGGAAATGGAGGGTTCCTTTTGTTACGGTCATATCGTCATACTAGAGTAGGCTGGGTCCTAATTATTTCGGAGTTATAAAAAGAGTAGACTAGACATAAAGGCGCATACATGGAGAATATGCTATAGGAAGCCAGACACTCAGGGCAGATGGATGCAAAGTCCAGGAGCTGTAAGGATTTCTAGACGCTACTCACTCACTGCCATCGAGTTGATGCTGACTCATAGTGATACCTTACAACAGGGTAGAACCGCTCCTGGGAGCTTCGGAGACGGTAACTGTTTATGGGAGTAGAAAGCCCTGTCTTTCTCCTGAGGAGAGGTTGGTGGCTTCTAAACAAACAAACAAACAAACAAACAAATCCTTTGAATTTGAGAAGTATAAGGTTTGTTACCAGACTCAACAAGTGTAAGATGATGTCTTTTGAAGTTCGCTGGGACTCTGCAAGAAATCGCCACCCTTAATAACAGTGCTGAGAAGACAGCTTTTGTTTCTGTACGTTTTACACTTTCTCTGCATCCTCACCTCTTATATATAAAGTGTGTCCCCTTCAGTGCTCTCCCCGTGACCAACCATTGTTTTTCTTCCTTTGTTTTAAACATAATGTTCTTCATTCTTGTATCCATTATTATATATTTTTTACTTTTTTAAACCATTTTATTAGGGACTCATACAACTCTGATCCCATTCCATCCATCCATCCATCCATCCATCCATCCATCCATCCATCCATCCATCCATTGTGTCAAGCACATTTGTACATTTGTTGCCATCATCATTTTCAAAGCATTTGCTTTCTACTTGAGCCCAGCCAACCTTTTAAACTTTCTTTCGTCCTCTCCTTCCTTTTTCCCTTGTTTTCTTCCATGGATTTCCGGAAGCATTCTGACCGCTAGAAAGTTGGGGTGAATTTCTCAAAAAAAGTTAAAGTTCATACCTTATTATAAAGCAGGGGCTCAACGCCTGAGATTGGGAGCTATTTTCTTTTCATTTTTAAAAATCGTTTTTTAGGGGCTCATACAACTCTTATCACATTCCATACACACATCAATTGTGTGAAGCACATTTGTACATTCATTGCCCTCATCATTCTCAAAACATTTGCTCTCCACACAAGCCCCTGGCATCAGCTCCTCATTTCCCCCTCCCCTCCCCTCCCCCTTCCCCATGACTATTTTTTTTCTTATCTTCTTTCTCATTTCCAAAAGTTGAGCCTATGGCTTTGCTACCTTTCTCTGCTGGTTCCTTTTAATCACTTCTGCACAGAATTGCAGCACGTTCTGACCACCACATCCAGAAGCGTTATTTTGCTCAGGAAGATGTATTCCATTTTGCAAAAGGTCATTCGTTCTTACGTCCATTTTCAAGAATGAGTGGTGCACAAATCCTATTTACCAGCCTCTGTGCTGGCAAGACATCGTAGAAGTAGTACCTATGAGAGAGGCGTCAACTCCTAGAGGGAGATGGGAGATCTCGTTCGGATCCCAGGAGCTTGCAATCTCTGGGAAGATGAATAAGCCAATGGAGAATTGTCGCAAACGGCCAGGGGCACAGACGCCAGCATGCGATGCTAGGGTCAGAGGCTTTGGAGCTCACAGAGATGGTGGTCAGGCCATCTGGTCCCGTGTATCCCTACGCTGTGTCATTTTGGACAAATCCCTGGCACGTCATTCCGAAGCCCGGCCCAGGGTCCTCTGCTCAAACGCGAGAGTTGCAAAGTACACCTGAATCAGAAAGCCCTTAAACTGATGGAGAACCCCAGGCCCCTCCTTTGTAAAACGGGAGTAGTCAAACCTCCTAAAAGGGTGAGTGAGGCTTAAATAGGATGCTGCCCCCAGAGTGCTCCGCCCAGTGCCCCGAGAGTAAGCAGCCCAAACAGGACGCGATCCTGATGCCCAGAGTGTATTGAGCCGCATTTTTCCCCGGGCTGCTTTTCAAAGGCTGAGAGTCTGTGATCGCCACCAAAGGGCTGGGTGGCAACACGTACACCCCGCCCTCTGTGAACCCGTGACCTCCTTGGCCACGGAAGCAGACAGGTCATTTTAAAAATGTAATTTTCGCATTGACATTCTTCATGCTAAGTCCGGGGGCAGGCATGTCCATTCTGCTCAGAGAGAGCTCCGGGGCAGTAACCCAGAAAGAAGAGGTAGCCCTCACTTTGCCATTCTGCGCCCAGACTGCTGACAAAAGAATTGTGCAAATGAACCTTTAAATCCGTAAATAGTGCCCCCACAATGCCGGGAAGAATGCAGCGGCGACAAAGGGCAATATTCACAGTTTATCTCAGGGTGATGGATCTGAATGGACGCATGAACACGGGTTTGTTAGAGAAAGAGCAGGCCACAGCCCCCCGCCGGGAACCCAGTGGCCACAGCCTGCAGTGCAAACAAGTCAGTGTAAATCCTGAACAATTAGGGGAAACCAAGCTGCCATTATCTGAACTTCAACTTGTTCTCATGATTGATATGGGAAATGAAAAGTTGTACACAGCCCGGGGAAGGCCGGGCCCTGCTCTCCCTCCCTGCGCGCAGGGCCTCTGAAAAGGTGCATAATGTATATTTCATACACAGGAGGCTGGTGACCTGCTCGCCACCCAGGTTAGCACAGGGATGGCCCAGCCCAGAGCTCAGCCGGCTCTCTTTGTTCCACGCCGGGCTCTGACCCATCCAGTACTCCTTCTTCCCTCTGAGCTCCCTGAAAACTAGGACTTGACCACCGCAGCCGGTGACTGAGTGATCAGCATCGACTCTTGAATGGGCCTTTTTTCCGTTTTTTGGAAAGTAAAGGCTGCTTTAGATATTAGAAACACGACCTCTGTCAGGTCAGCTAATCTCTCTGCGCCTCAGTTTTGTCGGCTGCCAAGTGGGGAGAAGAGGTATTGCACACGAGAAGTTGGTGCGGACAACTCATAGGCACTTTCTAGAAAGGAAAGGTTCACATTCGTTCAACACTTCAGTCAGATGGCGTAGTGGGTTACTTACTTGCTGGGTTGCTAACCACAAGGTTAGCAGTTCAAAACACCAAGCCGCTCCACAAGAGAAAGATGAGACTTTCTACTCCCCGTCTTTCAGGGTGATTGACTTGATGTAATGGTGCAATTGACGTGATGGCAGTGAGTTTGGTTTGGGAGTTTGAACCACTCTGTTAGGTGCTGAGGATGGCACAAAGGTGCATAAGAAAAGTCTTAGAGCCCCGGTAAAATGATTTTTAAAAAGAAAGAAATTACCAAATACTTAGAAATATATGAGTTCATATAGAAAAACAATCTGATTGTAAGAGAAATTACTCGTTGACTAAAACTCTGATAAAGATTTTTTATTGTGGTAAAGATAGCTCACTTCTTGATATGGTTGAACTATTGAATTGTATGATAGGTAGATGAAGTGTCCACAAAAAACTTTTTTAAGGAAAGAAAAACAACTCAACCGTACAACAAACAAACAATAAGCGAAAAGACAAGTCTCGCCTTGCAGAATGTGAGTAGGAGTTTACAGAGACCGACTTGGAATTGTTACGCATGTTTCAAGAAAAGGGTCCATGGCCAATTCAACTTCGAGTCTAGATTCTTGGGCCAGAGAGCTTCGATTAGGTGTTGAGCTGAAGTGAGCCATGTACTGAGAGAAGGGGCACGGAGAGGCATGAACTAGGATTTGAAGGAAGAGAAGAGTTTGAGAGGCCGCTTTGATGGGAAAAGGCTTAGTTCCTGAAGACGCAGCACCAGCAAAGGCTTGGGAAAACAGCTGTGCGTGACTCTGAAGCGAGTTTGCGGGTGCAGTGGTTCCGTGGGTGTAGTGCGGGTGCAGTGGTTCCGTGGGTGTAGTGCGGGTGCAGTGGTTCCGTGGGTGTAGTGCGGTGCAGTGGTTCCGTGGGTGTAGTGCGGGTGCAGTGGTTCCGTGGGTGTAGTGCGGGTGCAGTGGTTCCGAGGGTGTAGTGCGGGTGCAGTGGTTCAGTGGGTGTAGTGCGGGTGCAGTGGTTCCGTGGGTGTAGTGCGGGTGCAGTGGTTCCGTGGGTGTAGTGCGGGTGCAGTGGTTCCGTGGGTGTAGTGCGGGTGCAGTGGTTCCGTGGGTGTAGTGCGGGTGCAGTGGTTCAGTGGGTGTAGTGCGGGTGCAGTGGTTCCGTGGGTGTAGTGCGGGTGCAGTGGTTCCGTGGGTGTAGTGCGGGTGCAGTGGTTCCGTGGGTGTAGTGCGGGTGCAGTGGTTCCGTGGGTGTAGTGCGGGTGCAGTGGTTCCGTGGGTGTAGTGCGGGTGCAGTGGTTCCGAGGGTGTAGTGCCGGTGCAGTGGTTCCGTGGGTGTAGTGCGGGTGCAGTGGTTCCGTGGGTGTAGTGCGGTGCAGTGGTTCCGTGGGTGTAGTGCGGGTGCAGTGGTTCCGTGGGTGTAGTGCGGGTGCAGTGGTTCCGAGGGTGTAGTGCGGGTGCAGTGGTTCAGTGGGTGTAGTGCGGGTGCAGTGGTTCCGTGGGTGTAGTGCGGGTGCAGTGGTTCCGAGGGTGTAGTGCGGGTGCAGTGGTTCCGTGGGTGTAGTGCGGGTGCAGTGGTTCCGTGGGTGTAGTGCGGGTGCAGTGGTTCCGTGGGTGTAGTGCGGTGCAGTGGTTCCGTGGGTGTAGTGCGGTGCAGTGGTTCCGTGGGTGTAGTGCGGGTGCAGTGGTTCCGTGGGTGTAGTGCGGGTGCAGTGGTTCCGTGGGTGTAGTGCGGGTGCAGTGGTTCCGAGGGTGTAGTGCCGGTGCAGTGGTTCCGTGGGTGTAGTGCGGGTGCAGTGGTTCCGTGGGTGTAGTGCGGTGCAGTGGTTCCGTGGGTGTAGTGCGGGTGCAGTGGTTCCGTGGGTGTAGTGCGGGTGCAGTGGTTCCGAGGGTGTAGTGCGGGTGCAGTGGTTCCGAGGGTGTAGTGCGGGTGCAGTGGTTCCGTGGGTGTAGTGCGGGTGCAGTGGTTCCGTGGGTGTAGTGCGGGTGCAGTGGTTCCGTGGGTGTAGTGCGGTGCAGTGGTTCCGTGGGTGTAGTGCGGGTGCAGTGGTTCTGTGTTGGGCTGTCATCTGCATGGTGAGCACCAGCAGTGGCACGGGACAAAGACTGGGCTTTCGGCGCCGTTGACAGTGACAGGCTCAGAAACCCAGAGGAGGGTCACTATGAGTCAGCATTGACTTGATGCCACTGCGTTTGATGACCTTGAAGTTAGAGTCGGAGCCCAGGGAAGGGAAAGGAGGGAGGCGAGGCTGGACAAGCAGACTAATCATGTACAGTCTTGAGGAGTCCAGCTTTATCCTGTAGTCAACAGGGAGTGATAGAAGGTGCTGTCTGCTTCCGTCAGAGGAGAACTTGCCCGCGGTGTGGCCCGTCATGGTGCAGGGAGTGGGGGGTGTCACTGAACATGGGGGAGAGTGGTTAAGGGGGACATAGGCTGTGAGCCTGGTTCTTTCTACTTCAATTTATTAACAAATAACATCCCTCTGATCAGAAATGAATGCCTAAAGTCCCCCACACTAGCTCCTTCATTGCCAGGAAAGGATATTATCAATCCATCCATCAATTAATTTAAGACGCGAAGACTTTTTCATCATGGGAAGCACTATGCTTTAAAAAAAAAGTTCAATCAGCATTCAATTCTTTGAACATACATTTGTGGGAATGATCCTCACTTCTATTTCATAGATGGGGAAACCGAGGCCAGGGGATGAAGTGGCTTGTTCAAGTAGGAGCCTGAGCTGGGATTCGAACTGAGTTGGATTTGCCAACAAAGCCATTTGCTCTTCCTTTCTGTTGAACTGCCTCTGGAGTGGTTGGCCCCAGGCATGCAAGCGATCCCACAAAAAGACCTGCACGGAGGCCACCGGGACGGCAGTTGAAACAGAGACTTCCAAGAAGCCTCTTCAAAGCAGCCAGAGGCATTCAGCGATGCTGGGCATTCAGCTGCGAGGAAGGATTTCCCCATTGTCCCCACCATCAGAGGCAAGTGACATCTTGAACGCCTCAAGAAGATTAAATAGCCCGGCTCCGTCGGAAGCTTAAAAAAAAAAAAAAGAGTGAGAGAGAGAGAGAGAGAGAGAAGAAAGGGGCCAAGTTGGCCATTATAGAGCTGGACCTTTTTCTGTTGGTGAAAGAGCTTTCAAGGAGCACTATTGGAAGAAGCGGGCCCAGATAAGACAATGACCGAGAGCCAGGGAGAAGCCCAGAGGAACCCGAGGCTGGGCGCAGTGAATGCGGATTACTACGGCCCTGCGGCCGCCAAAGAAAAGGGGAATCCTCGTCAGGATGAAAATGAGGAATTACTTTTTTTCCCTTCCCCTCTGAAACTCCAGTTCACTGCGCAGCAACAATGCATGATGGGAGGTACTTGACATGCCCCGCTTCCAGGCCATGTTGACGCCCCATGTGGGGCTCCCAGCGAACAAGGGTGGTGTAAACCCAAACAAAGCAGATTTTAACCCAATACACTCACCCCATATTCTCTCATAGAGACGACGAAAGTTGTGCTGCCGTCTATCTGTCCGCAGCCCAAACCCACGGGACAAATAAGGCGCTTGGATTTGCATATGTTTGAGCATTATGTAAACGGCGTCTTCTGTAAAAGAATCAAGATTTAAAAAGTGCTTTCAGTGAGAGAAAGAGAGAAAAACCAGAGACTCTGATGACGCTGTTCACAACATCCTCAAATGAGCTTGTTCTTGCAGGTGATTGGGGAGTGAACTATGGAGGAGTAAAGGATATAATTTGCTCAGTTCCTGGGAACAGGTCGTGCTTTTTAAGCACACACTGTCCTAATCCACATCTGAATCACTACACTGCACACTTAATATTCATTTAGGGAATGTGTACAGAGAGAAGTGAAAAGAGCTTTAGGCCGCAAATCAGGGGATCAATTCAGGAGATCTGGGTTCAAGCCTGTCAATATCTGGCTGAGAACCGCACAAACTCGTGTAGCTTGTCGGTGATTCAGTACTTCTCCCCAATGCTTTGTGCATCTGTTAGATACGACATTAGACAACTTACAGATTTGTTTCCACAACACATTCCTCTGGATGCCCACAGTGTATAGGCCTCTGGTGTAGTGGTTACACATTTGGCTGCTATGCCCACGGTCAGCAGTTCAAAACCACCATCAGCTCTGTCGAAGAAAGATTGAACTTTTTATTCCTGTTGACAGTTACAGTGTCACAAACCCGTAGGGGTCACTATGAGTAGGCATTGGCCCCAATGGCAGTGAGTTTTGTGGCAGACAGTAGGTACTTTTATAAACACGTGTAGAAGTATGCAACAACAGTGCTCCACCCTGCCTCCTTTTCAGAGAAAAACCAAATAGGGCAAGAATCAAGAAAATAATCTTGAATCTGTGAATACGTTTTACAAATGTGATTTATTCTAATTCCTTCTAGTGTGTCTTTCCCTTGAAATGTTAATCTAAAGGTTTGGGGTTCAAGGCCCGGGACTGTGCTTCTGAAAAATTAGTGCAGTTCTCTTATGACAGCTGCGCCTGTCGTGGCTCAAGTTGGAGTCAACTCCACAGCAACTGGCTTGTTTTCCTTCAGGAAAATCAGTCATCCAAACAGAAATCACGACGATATATCTACTTTCCCCGTGACATTTGGCCCAAAGAAATTTCATAATTGTTTTTATGTACGCAGGACCCGTATGGTTTTAAAGCCTCATGCGTTTTACAAACGAGCACCCAGCGAGTGTGGAAATAAAAAATGTAACAGAAACCAGAATAATGAACTTGGTACATTTTTTTCCCTTTTTGTGAATTTAAGTCATGATGCAGTCATATGTTACCTCGTGTCCCCGGGCATAATACCGGCATTTCCATCTAGTTCTAATTTGTCATTTTATTTTGCTATGTTCATATATATGTTATATCAATGGTGATTTAATCTCAGAAACTTTAATCTCATGTATAGAGTTGCTATGAGTCAGAATTGATTTGATGGCAGTTGGTTCTGGGTTCTATTTCTTTTTTATTTCAAATTTTATTTTCTGGGTTCTATTTCTCTATGTAACCCAAGATATATGTGTGTAATTGTATGTGTAAGTGTGCTGTGATCAGGCTTGGCGTAACTATCATAATTTAAGGCCACAGTGGAAAGAGAATGTGGCGTCTTCAGGTGAGGACAGGGCGTCCATGCTACTTCAAATTCCCGAACTCTCCTTCTTGCGATAAGAACGTGCATCCATGAGTGTTAGCGCCGCACTCTGAAGGCCCCTTGGCTGAGAAGCTTTGTCTACCAGCGGAGGAGGGGAGCCTTCTCACAAGCTTTGCCTGGATGTGCCCTCACATGAGTTCCAGGCCAGAATCGTGGTGAAACAGGGAGCCGCATAATCTAGTGGTCAGGGCAGTGTGTTTAGGAATAAGACACACCTGGCACTAAAATCCCACCATTCCCCACTTCTAGCTGTGGAAACTCCTGTAAGCCATTGAGCCGCTCCGAAGCTTGGTTTCCTAGGACAATAATACCAATGTCTCAGAACTATTGTGAGAGCGAAATGAGCCGGTGTGATTGAAAGCTCCGTAAGGTGCTCACTATCAATAAGAGGAAAGCATTGAGCAGGCAGACAACGTTGCTAACAGCTCAAGCACGGGGCCAAATGTGTAGGCTCTGGAATGTGGGCATTTGAATTGTGGTTCCGCCACTTACTTAGGTACAGAGTCCCCTGTGTGCCTGGGAGTCGTCATTCGGGACATTCTTTATCTGCAGTGTGGAGTTACTTAGTTATCTGGGGCCTGCTGACCGAGAAAGACACAAGTAGGTGCCTTTAACAGAAATGTGTTTTTCTCACAGTTCAGGATGCTAAAGTCTGAATTCACGGTGCTGAGAGAGGTCTCTCTCTCTCTCTCTCTCTCTCTCTCTCTCTCTCTCTCTCTCTCTCTCTCTCTCTCTCTCTCTCTCTCTCTCTCTCTGCTCTGGAGGAGGGCACTTAGCTCTTCAGCTTCTATTTCCTGGTTCCTTGGAGATCTCCATGAGGTGCAGTATCCATTTTCCCTGTCTGCTTGCTTAACCTACTCCTTATATCTTACAAGAGACAAAGCCAACATATGCCTCACAGGAAATTTGCCTGATTAACGTAGCAAAGACGACCCATTCCCTCACGAGTGTGCAGCCACAAGACGGGTCCCTCCATCCCCGAGCTAGGAATCGTACCTTGTTCAAAGGATGACTGTCCAGCTTGGGCGGTAATACATCTCTTATGTTTCTGTGTCAGACATGAAGGCCCAAAGGAATGCTGGTGATTTGGGGGCGGGGGTGGGGAGGGCTTCACCAAGGAAGGCAGAATGAGGGCAGGAAAATATGAAGGGGTTTCAAAAAGTTTGTGGGAAATTCCATGATCTTTTAAGTCGGGAGTGAAATTGGGCTGCTTGACTCCAGGAAAGGAAAGCCTAACTCCAAGCAAACAGCCCTTGAATGACTCTCTGATGACGGACCGCTATTTGCCTGGCCATGTGTCGTAACTGGGACGGCTTGTGTGTGGCTGTGGTGCTGGAAGCATGTCACCCTCGGTGAGGTGAGGGGAAGCCAAAAATCTGATCTTCCTCCGCTTGACACCTCCCCACCCCGACCCCCAACTGCCCCTGTGGGACTGCGGGTAGAATCACACCTGACTCAGATGGGGTGGGAAGGGGATATAATGATGGTGTGAAAAGATGAAGGGAGAGTCATTTTATTAGGAATTTCAGGTGCTGTCTAACTCTGTTAGTTTTGACCACGGGTAGCTTTCCTATTAGTTTTATTTCGCAGGCTGTGCTTGCTACCTTTCTCAAAGTTATGTACTTCATTCATTCTCTTTCCCCTGCATCCTAGTGGCTTACACCCACCAGTGGCCATTTCTCACCCGAGTTGTCTGTTGGTAGCAAGTTTGCTGGGGCTCTCTGCTTGTCTACACTTGTCATCTTCCTTTGAAAGGTTTCTGACTTTTAAAATTAGCAATATTTCATAATGGACAAACGACGCTCTTCCAAGAAAGGCTTTTGGGCCCTCCTTATGTAGAAATAAAGCTGGACTTTCCATTGGTAAAACGTCTCACATAAAACTCTTACAATTGATGTTACAGTGGACATGCTAGACAGTCAGAGCAATGTGCAGTTTGAAGATGACGTCAGTTAATAATAACCCCAAATCCCAAACTAAATTCACTGCCATTGAGTTGCTGAACACTCATAGCAACCCTGCAGGACACAGTAAAGCTGCCCCTGTGAATTTCTAATCCTGTAGCTCTTCACAAGAGTAAAAGCCTCATCCTTCCTTCCATGGAGTAGCTGGTGGTTTTGAAATACTAACCTTGAAGTTAGCAATCCAATTCGTCATCACTACGCCACCAGGCTCCTCAATGATAAAAAGCAAAGAAGAAACAACAACAACAAAAAACCTCTATAAACACGACAAATTGAGTAACATAGAAGAAATCAACTTACACGATTCACATTCCTACAGTTCTAACACTTTCTACTAAATTGCAGCCTTGTCATGATGGTAATCTAGCCATTATGTAATACTTCAATACAACAATACTAAAGAGATTAAACAAAAGTACACTCTCACAGAGAGACAAAAGCATCAGGCCTTTGTTCTGGATGCTCAGAGTAGATGTGGTGGAGAGTGGAGTAACTTGGAAAGTGACCCACCTGTGTCAGGTGTGTTTTGCCCACTCCCAGCTACATGGACAGGGAAGCCAGTTGAGTGTTGGGTGTTGAGACAGTCCTCGTTGCCAGTGGAGAAGAGTGCTGAGCCAAGGAAGAACCCCGGTGGTGGAGAGGATGCTTGGGCAGCTTCGTTCTCAATTTCCAGCATAAGGAGAAGCACAGAGTGTCTTCAAGAACTTCCTCCTAAAACCCATCTTCAGTACCTGGCTTTCTGCAGGAAGGCCCTGGCAGGACCAGGCTCTGGACCCGCTGCCCCCTATCATGCAGGATGGCAGAGTCAAAGGAGACTGTTAGTCTTTTGTCTGGGCAAAGAGCCCCAGGACCAGGTCTCTAGCCCTGCTTTCACGGAGGACCCGATGACTTGGGGTGGAGGTGGTCAGAGTGGACGATCCCCAGAACATGGAGATTTCCTGGCCCCCTGCAGCAGGCCCTGCATGCCCCCACTATCAGAGCCTGATGTTTTCATTATCGTCTTCAGGGATCTGGTTACCCCAAGGATTATTCTCAGACCTCCTCCACATGCCCAATTTGGACCATCTAGGATGGTATGATACTTTTTCAGGAGTCCATGAATGGCGTGGAGGACTATGTATTATGCTCTAACCACAGGTCAACAGTTTGAAGCCACCAGTGCTTCCAAGGGAGAAACAAGAGGTTTTCTGCTCTCCTACAGTTTACAGCCTCAGATACCCCCAGAAGCAGTTCTAGCCTGCCCTATATGGTCCCTGTGCGCTGGAATCAACTCAATGGCACTCAGTTTGGTTTTTGAAATGCAACTCTTATAGCACTGTTGGGTAAGAGTTAGACTACTAGCCACACAAGGTTGATGGTTCAAGCCCACCAGTAGCTCTGTGGGAGAAACATAAGGCTATCTAGCTGCCCTGGTAAAGATTCACAGCCTCCACACTATGAGTTGGAATCAACCCTTTGGCAGTGGTTTTTTGTTTGTTGGAATCATTTAATTCTTTTCCCGGGAGTATCTTTTCTCTCCAGGAAAGTAGGAATGCTTTGACAATAGCCAGTGACTCTTCTGAGTTCCTGGAATAATTTGACGTGCACGGATATTCACATGCATAGCTGCTATGTCATTTGCTTTGGAAAGATTCCCCATTATACTTAATGGGTAAATGCTCTGTCAATTGGATACGGGGTAGAAATGTTCAGAGGGACGTGTTTTAGCCGACACATTTGCATCTGCCCTTCTTACTGAATGTTTTCTGAAAGTTGTAATGGGAGGTTTCTTGGCTTGGAGATGTTCCATATGATCTTGGTGTGCAGTGATTCAGTTAATTTCTTGTATAGTTAGTTTCTCTTTCCTTCAGGAGTTTGTAAATTAAGCATGAACTGCCACAAAAGGCCGTTTCATTCTAACTTACCGACTACAAGGCTTCTCTATCCAATGCCAAGTGCCTGCACCACCTTGTTCTTCCCCCGTGTGGCAGCTAATTGGTCACTCATCCTTAGGAAGTGGTCACTTAGAGCAGTGGTTCTCAAATTGGGGGTCGTGACCCCTTTGGGGGGTCAAACGACCCTTCCACAGGGGTCACCCGATTGATAACAGCAGCAAAATTACAGTGATGAAATAGCAACACAAAGTAATGTTATGGTTGGTGAGGTCAGCACAACATGAGGAACTGTATGAAAGGGTCGCAGCCTTAGGAAGGCTGAGAACTGCTGACTTAGAGACTTGATCTGACTTTCTTTGTTGTTAAGAATTTGCTCCACAAACAATTGAGCGGTTTCTGAGATTCTTTACCCGCTCTTTGTTAAATGTGTTCACCCTTCTCTTCCGTTTTTGAGGATTGTGTGAAAGCATCTTTATGCTTCTCTGTAAGTTGAATCCTACCCTCCCCCCCACCCCTCCCCACTGCTCTGCTCTTGGCCCTGGGGTTGTCTTCCACATTCTGGCCTCAGGTTCGGAAACGCCTCATGGTGGGTTTGCTGACCCTCATGTTGGCCACTGATTTCTCCTTTTCTCTCTCTTTTTAAAAACGGAAATTCACAAAACAGTAACTGTATTAAAAAAAACCAGCTTTATTGGCATATAATTCAAGTACCATACAATTCAATATTAAAAAGTTATGCAACCATCACCACAAGCAATATTAGAAAATTTTTCTTCGTTTCCTCCCAAGCCTCTGGGGCCATAACTCTCTCACTGTCATCAAGTGGATGCTGAGTCACAGTGACCCTGTAGGACAGGGCGGAATGACCCCTGTGAGTTTCTGAGACTGAAAGCCCCGTCTCTCTCCCACAGAATGGTTGGTGGGTTCGAACTGCCGACCTCACAGATCACAGTCAATTCATAACTACTACGCCACCAGGGTTCCTTGCCCTAACTCCAAGAACCTATTATTCTAGTTACTGTCTCTATAGCTTGATCTATTCTGGATTTCATATAAAGAAAATTATACCAAAAAAACAAACAAACCCTGAAAAGAAAACTAACCCAAAACAATAACAAAATAAAACAGAAAAACCTCAATTGAAAAGAAAGCAGGAGATAATAAAAGCTGGAACAAATTAAAAATGGGATCAAAACAGATAAATTGTTAAAATGTAATCTACCTGTATCGGCATTACCAGGTGCTCTGGTGGTTATGTATTGAGTTACAGTCAGCAAGATCAGCAGTTCAAAACCACCAGCCAATCCAGGGGAGAAAGACCTGGCTTGACACTTCCGTTAGCAATTACAGTGTGGGAAATGCATACAGTATTTCTCTTTTTGCACCTGCCTTTTGTCACTTAGCATCATATGTTCAAGGTTCATTCATATTGTAGCATGTATCAGAGCGGCGTTTCTCTCCATGGCTCAATGCTATTCTCTGATATAGCTGTACCACGTTGTATTTATGCATTCATCATCGATGGACATTTAGGAAGAAGTCCTGGAAGAAGTATCCCCAGTGAGCAGCAAGGATGGTGAGACTTTATTTCACGTGCTTTGGACACATTGTCAAGAGAGACTGGTACCTGGAGAAGGACATCATTCCGGTGAAGGAGAGCAGCAGGGAAACAGAGAAAGCCCTCATCACGGTGGATTTTCACAGTGGTTGCCACAATGAGCTCAAGCATAGGGACCCTGCGAGGTGGCACAGGACCGGGCAGAGTTTGCACTCTGTGCCTAGGAACACTATGAGTCAGAACCAGTTCAACATCGAACCACAACAGCACGATCTAGAAACGCCTTTCTTTTTCTGTGTCCTCTGGAGAAAGGTGTTGTATCTTTTCCACACGGTGGCCCATTGTTCGTGAGAGACATGCAGGTGTCTCGATATCAGGATTCCCCACGACCTGAGAGTTTCTCAGTGCAGGACCCTGGTACAAAGGATGGGCTCTGTTCCAAGCTGCTCTTTCTTCTAGGTGGAAGTCAGGGCCCTCCTCTGAAGCCTTCTCTCTCCCATCATCTGTTGTAAGATCAAAGCCGATGTAGGCGACATCTCAGGAAACTCCCCTTACATCGAAGGAAGGCCATGACCTGAGTAAGGGAGTTCCATCCCATGACCATCCCCTCAAAACTGATTGGCTGATCAGATCAGCTCACATCTTCCAGCGAGATGATGACATCACTATATAACAGCCAAACTACCGATAGTCACGGCCCATCCAACTGACACATGTCCTTAACCATCACAGTCAGGGTTACTCCCATTTACCACCTTGGTGCTTGGTATTTCCTACCAGATGGGGATATCATTAATGGGAAAAATATTTGGAGAGTACATTTTACTATTGTTGGAAATATAGGGTATAGGATGAAGAGTAAGCATATGCAACACATGTCAGAAAAAGAATATATGAGTCCAGGCATTTGTGTACAGGACTCTGTTGAATACTGCATGTCTACTTTCACAGCTCCTTCCCTGAAGCCAGTGGAGGTGGATGGCTTTAGAATTCAGAGGCTTTATTTATTTTTAGATGTTAGAAAGTATAGTATGTACCCTATAGGTATAATACATATCATACCCAACAGGATCCAGGGAAGTATCTTGTAACCTAATATATTGATATTTCTGCAGCCACACAGATGACTCTCCACAAAGCAAAATAGCTGAGCATCCTCACTTTAGTGTAAATCTATTTTTGCTGCCAAATAAATTTATGTCAAGTCAGGTCGTGCTGCCAAGTAAGCTTAATGAACAAACAAAAAAGACTTTTTTTTAGTTGTATATATATATTTTTTGAGTAAGGATTTATTCATAAGAATTAAAAGAGAAATATAAATAATGACTATGATCCATGTCTTAATAAATTGAATAATCAAATGGGTGGACATAATATATTATAAAATTGTATGGATCACTAGAGATACTAAAGACATTGACATGTTTACTGCCCTTGAGAAAGCACAAATTGAGACTTTTAAAAAAAATTGCCAGTATTGAGACTTTTGAAAACATATTGTGGGTGAATATTTGTGAATTTTTGTTTCAGAAGGTCAGACATACTGCTTCTGATAATTTAGAAGGAGGCGAACAATATTCCCCTACCCCCTTTTCTGTTTTTCCAAGCAATCAGATGACACTTTTCCTAGGGAGAACATAAAGCAAAAATAAACACACACACACATGCACACACTCAAATCTACCACTGCAGAGTTGATTCTGGCTCCTGGAGAGCGCAGGCACGCACGCGTCAAAGAAGAACTACTGTGTGTGGTACTTGGGCTGGGGTATGTGTGGAAGTGGCTGCCAGGTGTTTCTCCCATGGTGTCTTTGGGCAGGCTTGAACTGTCCAACCTCAACCTTTCTGTTAGTAGCTGAGAGTGAGTGATACACCTGTCTTATTGCCAGGTATTGTTTTAAACAATTGGAGATTTCTCTGTGGTCAAATATTTGGAATTGGTTTAGCTATTTTTCCAGCGAGCTCTTTATTTAGCAAGCATTAAAGTTCTGCTGAGAAGTCTCTGGAGGAGCACCAGGCAGTGTGTTGTGCAGTCCTTGTCCTGGCGCGGCTGGTGGTGGAGGTGGAGAGCACCGAAGACGACCGGCAGAGCTAGGGGGCACAGATAGTTAGTGAAATGAGCTTCATGGGAGCTAGTCAGAGGGGGTTTCCTGGTTCCATGGAGGGAGAATCCAAGCATTCCAGGTCACTGGGTGGGGGGACCACTAGAGCCAAGGTGCAGAGAGAGGAATGCCTGCCCAGGATTGTGAGCCTCAAGTCTGGTGCAGAGACCCCAGTGTTTGTGACTCCTGTGGCCTTCTCAACACAATCCATTTTTACGTGGAGGTATTACGGAGCGAAAGGTGTGTTTGCCAGAAAGTTGGAATTATAATGTCCTTCCTCAGGAATGATGGCTAAAGCGCCAATTGGTCCAAGCTGGTCACTTGGTGTGTACCTGTTGGGAGGTTCGTTCCCGACTGCAGCTATAGTGGACAGAAGGGGTCTTTGGGAAGTGGGAGGGATGAGAAAGTTGGGAAGGGAAGGCAGCGAAGGGAAGGAGGCATATGTGCAGGCTCATGTAGGAACTTGCCTTGGGTAGACTTTTCAGGCTGTGGATAAGCTGACTGCTCCTTAGGTCCTGGAGCCAGCTTTCTGTCAAGGGCATAAAATGTAGCCCACACCTGTTTCTGCTAACTCCAGGGGAATTTTCCAGAAAAATGTTCCCTTCCACCTGGTTATGAATTGAGTTCCATCTCCTTGTTGTCTGTGACACCTTTCCCCATCCTGCAGAGACCTCTGAATTAATGCCCAGACAAATAAAGCTACATAAGGGTAACTCGTGGTTGAAAAACTAGACAGCCCGAGCAAACCCATCAGCTGCATGGATAAGCAAACCCATGTACTTGGTCCTGAAGGACACATGAGGAGATCTAAGGCATAGTTGTTGCCCTTGACTTGCTCTCTTTGGGCGGAAGCATGATGTTCAAGAATGTGGTATTACGTCCCTACCAGGGCCTGCCCACAATCAATCCTCATGCAAGCAGCAGTCAAGAGTGTAAATGACACATTGCACTGGGTAAAAATGTTGCACCAGACCTCTTGAGAGTGTGGGAAAGCAGAGATATTACTTTGAGACCTATGGTACCCCTGATCTGAACCATTTCCATCACCTCATCTTCAGGTAAAAGTTGGACATCGAGTTAGGAAGACTGAAGATGAATCGATGCACTTGACTTATGGTGTGGTGAAGAACGCTGATGGTGCCATGAACTTCCACAAAAACAAACAAATTTGTCTTGGAAGAAGTATAGCCAGAATGTTCCTTAGAAGCAAGACTGGCAAGATTGGGTCTCGTGAATGTTAGACATATTATCAGGAAAGACAGGTCCCTGGAAAAGGACATCATGGTAGATAAAGTAGAGGGGCAGTCAAAAAAAAAAAAAAAAAGAGGAAGCTCCTCCACCAGATGGACTGACACTGTGGTGCAACAGTGGTCTGGAACGTAAGAACAGCTGTGAGGACCGGGCAGTGTTTGGTTCTGTTGTACAGAGAGTTGCAATGAATCGGAACCGACTCAGTGGCACCTACCAATAACAGTGCTCTGAGCCTTCTCCAACCAGCCCAGAGATAAATGCTAAATAACTGGCCTAGCATGTGTGGTATACGTTGGGAAAAATTTGAACCCAGTGTGGTTTAAAAGAAGACAGGTGTTAGGACGATGTGGTACTTGAAGGGGCTGTTAAGTGATCAAGGACTTTTGCTCATGCTATGAGATTGATGAGTGATGGGATGGAGACCAGAACTCAGGGTATTTGACTGTGACTCTGTGCTTTGCTTTTCCAGCCATGTCGTCAGGATTTCCACAGAGAAGGAATAGGGGTGTAGAGAACCATATTTACTCACATGGGCATTTTACAGGCTTTTGGACACGATGTTGCTTCTGCTTCAATCTCCTCTTCTGCTTTCTCTCTATAAAGTACTTCTAGAATAAATACGCTTCTCACCACACTGCTCACCGTCCTTTGGTCTTCATCCTTCCTGGGGGACTGAAAGAAACACAGGACCTGACCCAAGAGTGGCTCAACACTGTCCATGAAGTAAAGTCACCATCAATTGGTAATGGACTCTAGTTCTTGGGTTCAGTTTATCTCAGGTGTGTGTCAGGTGTGTCTGAAGCCAGACTTACTGTCACAGTCTCCTGTGATGGCTATAACAAGATATGGGGAACTTAAAACATCAAGACCATGGCAGGGCTATGCTCTGTCTGAAGGCTTATGAAGGATATACTCCCTTGCCTCTTGCTAGCTTCTGGTGGTTCTTGGCAAACCCTGGCATTCTTTGGCTTGTGGTGGCATCTCTCCCGTCTCTGCCTGAACGCACACATGGTCATTTTTCTCATGTGTGTATTTTTGTGTCCCTTCTCTTCCTTTATGAGGACACCCCTCACATTGGATTAGGGCCTACTCTACTTCAGAATGACCTCTTGTTAACGGAGGGCATCTTTAAAAACATGATTTTCTAGCAAGGGCATATTTGTAGGCACTGGACTTCAGTTCTTAGTGGGTGGCTAGGCTGGCAGGGCACTTCAATTTCCAGCAGCTATTCATGGCCAGGAATCCACGTGTTCTCTGATTTGGGGAATTGGGCTCACCCGCACATTCTGAGCGGTGACATTTATAAAGAAGGGAAACGACTCAGCCGTGTCACCCAACTGCAGTCTGAGGACAGAGTAAAGGAAAGCCCGACTGGATATTTGGGGGAAAGGGCTTCGGGCAAGGGGTCTCTTCAGACAGGTCTGGGAGCCTTTTCAGGGCCATCTAAGAGTACATGGAACAAAGACAGGGAAGTTGGGTAGCCAGGGGGGCATCCATCCAGGCTTGGAGACTGGACGAGGCCTCAGGATGGACGAGACATTTTTGATCCAAGAGTGAGTAGAATCTCCAAGCCCCACCCTCAATCCCATACAAAATCCCCATTGGCTTCTGAGAACTGCCAATGTAGTCCTTTGACTACACCCAGTGGTTCTCAACCTTCCTAATGCCGTGACCCTTTCATACAATTCCTCATGTTGTGGTGAACCCCCTTCCATAAAATTATTTTTGTTGCTACCTCATCACTCTCCTTTTGCTACTATTATGAATCAGGCAATTCCTGTGAAAGGGTCATTTAACCCCCCGCCCCCAAAGGGGTCTCGACCCACGGGTTGAGAACATCTATTCTAAAGGCTCCTTCTCACTGAGAAGGCACCTTCCAGATGTCTCTTCATAAGCTACTGTTCTCTTGCTCAAAATTTATCAGTGTCTATGGATTGGCTGCTAGATCCAGTTGGGTGTCAAAATGGAATGACAAGTCCAGCTACAAGAGGCTGGGTAGAGGAAGTGACAGCTGAATGGAGTCCTGAAAGCCTAATGGAATCAGTATGGCCATCAGCAGCCAGCAGTTGGCAATGGGAAGCGAGTGGGGTGGTGAGGAGTTCGGAATCATTATGAGCTAAAAGCATGGACATGCCTAACAGCAAAACAAAGCAAGGGAACCCCCAAATGCCAGGGGTTTCTGAAAGGCAGTTGTGGGGGGTGGGGGTGGAATAGCAACTGCAACTAGGACAGGATAGAGAACACAGGCTGGAGAAGTGAGCAGGGCTGGCTTCCAGGAGGGTTGTTCATAACTTGACGGAGTTCAGATGTCAGCGAGATGTCCTGAAGGTCCCTTCCTCGCTCCACTTCATGAGATCACATGTAACATACCAATGAGAAGACAAAAAGTGTTTGGGGGATTTTATGCTTTCTGGGTTTCTAGCTCCCTTTCACGTTTGGCATTACATTGTGAGCATTTTCACACATCGAAAAATGCTTTGTGAGCGTTTTGATGGTGGCATAACATTCTATCATATAGAGATCGCAAGACGTTTTTACCACTTCTTTTTGGGGAGGTGTAGATTGTTCTTATATTTTTAGTTATAAAAATAATGTAAAACTACCTTATACGTATGGCTTTGATTTGAATCTCAATTTCTTAAGAACTGATTCATAGAATGAAAGATTTCAGGTTAAAAAATCATAGACATTTTAAACATTTACAGTTAAATTCCTCCCCCACTTCACCCCTCAAATGCTGGACTCATTTTATGCTCTTCATTTCAGTTGCCAGAAAGCCAACCCCACTATATCCTTATGAATAATGAGAAAAGTCATCTGAAAAAAAATGACATAACGAGAAGGAAAAGTATTTATATTAAATTGATTTTCCTTGGCTTTTGCAGCTAAAAAAAGCTCTTGATGTTTATTTGCTTGTGAATTTTTCTGAAAACTCTTCTATGTCCAATTTCAATGACATTCTTCTCCTTATATCTTTAGAAAATGATATCTTTATATAGGAAGCATACAGATTCTTTCTAGTGGAACATTTTTCCCATTTCATAATTGATTTTTAATTTTATTAATGTTACTGTTTAGATCGTTAGCCTGATAGCTATAGGCTATTGGGTAACAGTGCGCGAGAGTGAATGAGGAGCCATGATGACTTTCAGTTCCTGGTTCATATACTGGGGAGGTAAGGGGACTCTTAACTGATTATGGACACAGAGAGGAAGGAGGGCTTTGGGGACATGGTGGCATTCGGGAGGTACTACAGTCAGGTTGAGGTGCTTGAGAAAGAGGAGGGGGACCGTTATATCCGAACCTTATTCATAGACAATGTCCAGGGAGTAATTGTTGGAAGCCGGAATGGGTATTAACACATGCATCTCAGCCCATCATTCTTGCCGAAGACACAAACTTTGAGACTGTGTTCAAGTCGGAAGTAGGTCCCAGATCTCTTAACTTTCAGGCCAATGTTCTCTTTTGAGTGTCAAGTGGGATCAGGGGGCATGACTCAGTTGAAAGTACCATGGCCTGCTAAAAGGACAAACCAATCTGTCTCAGAACAAGTATGGCCAGAGTGCTCCTTAGAGGCAAGGATGGCAAGACTTCATCTTACATACTCTGTCCACGTTATCAGGAAAGACCAGTCCCTGGAGAAGGACATCATGCTTGGTAAAGTAGAGAGGGCAGCAAAAAAGAAGACCCTGAACAAGATGGACTGACACCATGGCTGCAGCAATGGGTTCAAGCAGAGGCGCGATTATGAGGATGCTGTGGGTCCCAGCAGTGGTTCGCGCTGCTGCACTGAGGGGCTCTATAGCGCAGGACTGACTGCGGCACCTAAGAACAATAGCCCCAGTTTCCTAGGACTGCTGTAACACAGTACCACAGACCAGGTAGCTTTAAACCACAGAGCTGGCTCTTCCACAGTTCTGGAGGCTAGCATGATGAAATGTACCTGTGAACAAGGTTGACTCCTTTGGGAGGCCTGATGGCGAGTGTTCCAGGGCTTTCTCGCTCCTAGCTTCTGGGACTTCCAGGCCTTGCGGGCAACGGCCTCATGTCAGTCTGTCTTCACATGGCCATTCTCTCTCTCTCTCTCTCTCTCTTTGTGTTTCTTCTCTCTCATAAGGACACCAGTCACGTTAGATTAGGGTTCATTCTATTCCGCTGTGTCCTCATGTTTACTTAATTAATGACAGCTGCAGAAATTCTTTGTCCAAATACCATCACCCCCGCAGATATCTGGACTGGGGACTTCTCCGTATCATTTCTAGGGGCCACAGATCGACCCCCTAAGAGGAGAAAACATTCTTTGTCTCTAGTCATCTGATCCTCACACTCCCTCCCAACTGATAATTGGCTTCTCCTTTCCCACAGGGCGGTAGGCTGTGTTTGGGATACCTCAAGCCAAATTAAGCTTGGAGGATGGTACAGGAACTTATCAAATTCTCGTCATAACAAATCTGCGCCCTCTCCGCATTCATTAATGTAGCCTTCTCCTACAACAAGTGGCATTAATCTAGCATAATTGACTTTTCCATTACACCGCATTAATTAATAGGAATCAATATGGTGGGAACATTAACAAGGCACAGAACAATTAAAACCTTCAACAATCACCCCCCTCGCCCCTGCATTTCCACCAAGGGATGGAGGCACCGAGAGGACCCCCACTGAAAGCAACAACAACAACAACAACACACCTAAACTATTTGTGTTTGGATAGAGAATCTCTTTTTGTGGTTTGCTTTCTGTTTGGTGGCAGGCAAATCGGATCAAGCCTCGGTGTTTTACTTTACAACATACCTATAATTTGGTGTCATGGCATACGAAAGCGCTTCAACCAGGTCAGTCATGAAATAATGGGTTTTCCTTAGGGCTGGATCATTTTTAAAGGTATTTGTAATGGAGGATTTGCAGTGTTTTGCAGGCGGGCCAGGAATGTGTCTGTGCTGGCTGCCAGGCGCAAGTCAATCTCTTTGTCATCTCACTGTCTGGCCCACTGCCCCCTTTGCCAGAGGCAGCTCTTTGCTGGACACAGGAGAACCGAGCGAATGAACTTTAAACCTCACTGACCCTGCGGATCAACAAGTCGGCAGGCTCTTCACTGCAGCTTGCTCCATGACACTGAAGGGGCATGACCAGAGGGGATCGGAATCACGGCAGAGATATGCTCTAGCCACGGATGCCAGGAGCCCCCTATCAGATGCTCCTGGGAGCTGCCTTTGCATCCAGGTTGAGCTCCGTGTCAGGGATGGAGATGATGAGAAGGGACCAGTTCTCCCAGCGCTTGGAGAAACAGAACTCCCAGGCTGCCTCCAACTCCAAAACGATCATCTGAAAATAAACACGAGTGATCATTCCATCACCTTATTGATGCCATGGGTGGTTCCGAATTGTCCACCTGAAAGCTGCTGCAGAGGCAAATGTCATCTGTACATTTTACGACAACAACAACAACAACAGATAGCAAAGAATACACACCAAGAGCGTCCATTCCCAGCGATCACCATATGCTATGATCTCATCCTTCTGAGCTTACAGATAACGCGAGAGACAGAAACAGAGAGGCCCTCTGTAAGGTTGAATTTCTAACTAATGCATCTGTCTGTTCGATTTGCTTTTCCTCCATTACTCCAAACTAAAGAGTTACATGTCAAGACTCAAAGCCACACAAACCTGAAGGAGGAAGAGCCTGAAAAACTACCCCGTGTGCCTGTGGGTCCACCTACCTGGTCTGAGTGGACTTGGCTGGGAGAGTGGGGTGAAGCCTGGCTAGCTGGCTGCTGCGGACTGCCAGCCCTCTGGGCCTCCTTGGCGTTGCCTGGAAACCACGCAACAATGCCTCCCGAGCAGCCCACGATGATCTTTTCTGAAGTGGCAGCCCCTTCAATTATTTTATTTCCATTATATTATGTTAATTAAATCAGCAAGAAGAACAGAGCACATGCATGTCCGAAGTGGAGTGGCTGTGAAGGGTTAATCGAAATGGCCTTGACTGCTGCCTGCTGGAGCCCATGAAAGTCGTGCATCTTCCAGTCTGCCCCGGGCTCGGGAGACGCAGCAAGAAGCACCCCTAAGAGCATTGTGTCTGCCTACGTTTGGTCTCCTGAACCCCGGCTGCTCTTTGTGGGTGCAAATACAGTGGTCCTTTGAAGACCTGGCAGCGAGACTGTGCAAAGGTGGCCGCTCACAGCCAGCATGCCTCGCTTAATGGGTGCTGACGGAAGACATTGTGGAGACAACCTCTGAATCGTCCCAGGCAGTGGTTTTCAAAAGCATCAGAGTTCCCCGCAGCAATCTAGCCTTCTACCCAATCCCCCAAATAGAAACCAACTAAGAGCGCCGCCTTTCTGATTGAAATCCGAATGGGGCCGGAGCACCATTATGCTCGCTTCATCTCCGATTCCTGAGCCCCGATGGCAAACCTGTGCTTCAGTGCCCACCTGGTGGGGAGTACGAGCAGGCAGTGCTACCTGCATGGTCGGGAGCTGGACACCTGCGCATACAGCTCCCCAGTCAGAGGCCCTGATTGCTGCAGAAATAGGCCTTCAGGCACCCTTCTGCCTCGATGTGCTTGTCTGCGTAATGGGCATGACAATCAGATGTGCCCTCCTGGGCTCATCAACTTGAAGAAGGGACCCGTCATGGCGATTCTCCCATCTGTGGCACAGACCCCTGGATAAGATGACCTGTGTTTCACTCCACGCGTTTCTCCTCTTTTTAGTCTGCCAGTACGGTGGCTGTTTTAGGTGGTGGCAGTATTTTAGCTCTTTGAAAGCTGCCTGCAGGGGAACCTGGAGACCCAGATTGTTTTTCTCCTTGGCCTTGTCTCTAAACTTGCTGGGCGCCACCTCCTACCTCCCCTCTCTGGCCTGTGGTTTCTTCCTCAGCCAGAGAAAGGCGTTACAATCAATGATCTCTCAGATTCCCTGCAGCTGCGGCATCCTCTCATTTGAATACCATCAACAAAAATAGCAGTGCACTGCCTGATGTTTAAAAAGACGACTAAGCAATTACTCTTAGGTTTATTTCCTGCTCCCTTGCCTTTCCAATATTGCAAATCTCCTCAGTTTCAAAATTAAGTTGTAAATGAGATTTGCGTTCCACATCACTTACTTTGTTCTCTCTCCAGGAGAAAGAGTTGAATAACCAGTTCAAAGCAAACATACACATAACTGAAATTCAAAGAGGGTCGGAGGGATTTTCTTTCTCCTAATCTCGGTCTGATTAACCTCCTCCAGTCCCACTGTGATTTCCTGATCCAGAGTTCTCAGTGACGTCCGCCTTGCTTAGAGGCCTCTGTCCAAGATCAGCAGCATCGCCAGGACGGGCGACATGATGACATGCTGGTGGTGTGCCGGTGATGTCTTCAAGCCTTGATTATCTAAATCCCGTCCGATGGCTTCTAAGCTCACCTTCTAACGACGGTGAGGCTGGTGCTGGAGTGGAGGACGTCTCCTGACGCTAAACGGAACGTTGCCGTGGGTTGGAGATGCCCACTGACAACCCCGACTCTGCTCAGCCCCCTCTTGGGGTAGAGATTTGTACCCCTGTGTCCCCATCGGGACATTGGAGGCACAGAGGGCGCCTTGGTAACTCGCTCGAGGGTTCGCAGCTGGCAAGGGACTGCACTTTGAGGCGGAGGGCAGACGAGCAGACTTACTGGTACTTCTCCATCAAGGCCAGTGGTGGACACGTTTATTTGTTTTTTGGGGGTGAGATTCTTCCTTTAGCCAGTCTCCGGACCATATGCCCCCGTTTCGTCCCTCAACCAGCAAGCACGCATTTATTTGCCAGCATCGGTATTTACTATGACGCCCTGGTAGGGTTTGGCCGTTCCACGGAAGAGAGATGTGACGCTCCGCCTGTGTCGAGACGACAGCCACAGAGACCCCGTGCGCAGCTCGGCCCTGCTCCGTGGCGTAGGCAGGCGCGGGAATGCACTCCAAGCGCCCGATGGCCACGGTGATGTACTGGGCCCAGAGGCGGCACCATGTCTGCCCTCTGAGCCCCCAAGGCTGAGTGGGGCAGGTAGGTGGGGGGAGGCAGGCAGGAGAACTGGGGCCGTCGCTAGGTGCCCCACTACGGGCACCACAACGGAGGCACAGCGCAGGGAGCACCTCACACTCCGGGCTTGCCAGGAGAGCCTGCACACAGGCGGTCATGACTGCAGGACTCGCCGACATTTTCCAGGCTGGGAAGTGGGGTGAGAAGCGCTCTGGGCAGAGGCAGGACGAGGTAGGACAGCGCAGCGTGTGTGTTTGGTTGTGTTCAGTGGTTGGCGGCGGTTGGCTGTGGGAATGGCAGGAGCCGGAGTAGGACCTATCGGCTGGGTTTCGCTGCCACCGGAGGGACACGTTTGGATTCACACTGGTGGAGACCTGGATGTCTGAGGGTTACATTGTAGCATGGAACACTGGTGGGTGGATTCAGATGTCCCTGCAATGAGTTAAAGTGAGCGCCAGCACTAAACAAATAAGAAAGCGCTTTTAATTGAGAGACATGCCTTTTAGATGCTCAGCTGCCAGCCGGCTCTGTGCTCTGGTAGGAACGACAAGTGAATACTTAGCTCTCTTCAAGCCCCATTAATCTGCCCATTTCTTTTGGCTTCAAATCCCACTTCAAAGGCACAGCAACTCCTCGAATTTACAATAACATAAATGATGGCCAATCCTGTTGGGAGCCAGCAAGCCTCCCATCAGGTGGTTACAATGGATCCAGCTGCCCTCTGAGCAAGACTGAGGAAGAGGGTGGCTCTCCTCTCCTAGCCACACAGGCATGCCACATACAATGGGGACACACACACGTGTGCGTACACAGAGGCTCACACTCATGCACATGCCTTTCTGCATGCTCCTTGCCCACATCATCAACCAGTGAGTTGCCCCTGGGACTACACTGGGTCAGACCCATTGATTGCCTTGCTCCCAGTATCTTCCACAGATGACCTTGACTTATCTCCCCCAAACCTTTATTTCCTAACGATGATGTAACCAGAAATTGCTACATACTGAGCATTTACGACTTACTACAGTGAGTGTGTGCCTAGCACCATGTTAAGTATTTAATAGACGTCATAGCTGAGCTGACACTATTATGCAAAGTATGTATATACTATTATTTCTTCTGTTAACAATGAGGAAATTGAGCTACACGGAGGCCACAAGTGGCAGGCTCCAAGTCACATTTAGTAAGGGTTGGGATTGAACCTGGGGTTGTAGGGTCCTTTTACAGAGCCCCAGGCCTCATCAGCTGGCACCAAAAGTCCCCTCCCTCTTGTCCAGACCCTTAGATTGGGATGGAAAAGAGGAGTCGCTGCCTTTGCCCCTGGTGATGGTGGTGGGGGAGGTGGAGGGGTCTCAAAAATCAAACTCACTGCCATCGAATGATTTTGACACACAGCGACCCTATAGGACAGAGTAGGACCACCGTTGAAGTGGTAATTCTTAATGGGAGTAAAAAGCTTCATCTTTCTCCTGCAAGGTGGCTGGTGGTTTCAAACTGGTGACCTTGTGGTTAGCATCCCAGTGTGTAATCCACTCTGATACCAGACCTCCTAACCTCATAGAAGAGGTTTTAGAAATAAGGAGCAGATACAGGCAGCAACTCTTGAGTGTCTGCTGCAGGTGGACTTTGAGCTCAGTGCTGGAATGTAGAGAGGAAGGATGGAGAGCCAGACCTCAGAATGTAAGGGGAGAGGGGACAAGACATAGTGCCATGTAACAAGGGTTAGGCTGGAGAAACAATATTGGCACTGTGAGGGCTGAGGGATATAAGCCTTTGCCTAAGCCTGTTGGCATGAGAAGGGCTTCCCACAAAAGGTGATCTGGGGGCAGATGCGTGAAGGATGAGCAGGAATTTCTCAAAGTTCAAGAGAAGAACGGATGCTCCAAACAGAGAGGAAAGCTATGCAAAGACGGGGATCAGGAAGAGCAGGATAGGCTGAGAAGAGCAACCATATAATAATATCCATTGCCTAACTGTTTTTCTATCAAATTTTAATTTTGAAAACTTTCAAACTTCAGAAAATTTCAGAAAAGTAAACATTTGCATATCCATGCCTTAGAATCACCAGCACTTAATATTTTGCCCTATTTTATTTTCTAGGAGCCCTGGTGGGGTAGTGGGTTGTATGTTGTGCTGTAAACACAAGGTCGTCAGTTCGATACCACCAGGTACTCCGAGGGAGAATGAAGAGGCTTTGTATTCCCGTAAAGAGTGACAGTCTCAGAAACCCACAGGGGCAGTTCTAATCTAGCCTACAAGGTCTCTGTGAGTCAGAATGAGCTCGCTGGCAGTGAGTTTTAGTTTCCCTCTTTTTGTTTCCGTCTTTTTCTTTCTTTCTTTCTAACATGCACACACAGTATTCCTTCTTGAATAGATAGATGCACCCCCCCCATTATATGAAGATAAGCTGCAGACCTAGCATTTCCCCCTGAAAGCTCATCACTTATTTATAAAATCATAATAGCTTCAGATCGGTGTCATGAAAACGATGAATGGAATATTGCAAGTGCACAGCAGCCTGCTAGGATGCCTTCAATCTAGCCAGGGCTCAATAAAAGTTATTTCATGTCTTCCCCAAGAGCAAAGGGCCTCAGTGAGGTGGGGAGGGAGAATGCTCCTGTGGGTACTGGCCACTGGCGTTAAAGGATCCTCAGTAGAGCTGCTAGTCCAAGATTGCCTCTGCTTCCCAATAGGCAACTAGATTCCTCCTCTGAGGTTGGTGCAGCAACGGCATCCCCCAAAACTGTCAAGACATCCAGTCAGTGTTACATGGTAAAAAGAGCTTGAATGAGATATCATGCCCCTGTCATTTATTAGCCCTGTGGCTTTGGGTGAGCGATTTAACAGGTTTAAAATCCAGATTTCTCTCTGTAAAAACTTATGGATCTCATAGGTCTCATAGGTCTGTAAAAACTATGGATCTCATAGGTCTGTAAAAACTTATGGATCTCTTAGTGGAAGTAGTAAAATAAAGTACTAATTGGTGGGGGTGCTTAATCAGTAGTAACTATGAATGTTTGTATTTGCCCTGGGTTTGAGTTTTATTTTTTGGAAACGAGTACAGGCCAAAACATAGGCAATCAGACGTTCATGTGTTGACTCCTGCCGTTCTCCAATGATTGTCATGGTGGAGCTCAGTGTTGCAGCCACTGGGTTGACCCATCTCCTTGAGATCTTTCTCTTTTTCGCCAACTCTCTCCTTGAACAAGCACGATGTGCTTTTCCATTCACCGATCCCTCTGGGTAACATGTCCAAAGGCAAAGGAGATGACATATCTCCATCTTAGTCTCTAAGGTGTATCCTGGGTGTACTTCTTCCAAGACACTTGCTTGTTCATCTGGTGGTCCATTGCATTTTTTTCTTTTAATCATTTTATTGGAGGCTCGTACAATTCTTATCACAATCCATACATCCATCCATTGTGTCAAGCACATATGTACATTTGTTGCCATCAACATTCTCAAAACACTTGCCTTCTATTTGAGCCCTTAATATCTGCTGCTCATCCTCCCCCACTCCCCCACCTCATGAACCCTTCATCATTCATAAATTATTATTATTTTGTCATATATTACACTGTCCGACGTCTCCCCCCACCTTCTTCTCTGCTGTCCATCCCCCAGGGAGGAGGCTACACATAGATTCCTGTAATCAGTTCCCCCTTTCCACCCCACATTCCCTCAATGTTCCAGGCATCGCCACTCTCACCACTGGTCCTGAAGGAGTCATCTGTCCTGGATTCGCCGTGTTTCCAGTTGCTCTCTGTATCTATGTACATCCTCTGGTCTAGCCAGATCTGTAAGGTAGAATTGGGATCATGATAGTGGGGGCGGAGGGGAGGAAGCATTTTAGGACTAGAGGAAAGTTATATGTTTCATCGTTGCTACCCTGCACCCTGACTGGCTCATCTCCTCCCCACAACCCTTCAGTAAGGGGTGTCCCATTGGCTACCAATTGGCTTTGAGTCTCCACTCTGCAGTCACCCACATTTTCAATGATATGCTTTTTTTGTTCCTTGATGCTTGATACCTGATCCTTTTGACAGCTCGTGGTCACAAAGGTTGGTGTGTTTCTTCCATGTGGGCTTTGTTGCTTCTGAACTAGATGGCCACTTGTTTATCTTCGAGCCTTTCAGACCCAAGATGCTATATCTTTTGATAGCTGGGCACCATCAGCTTTCTTCACCACATTTGCTTATGCACATGTTTGTCTTCATTGATCATATCAGGGAGGTGGGTACCCATTGATATGATTTTTAGTTCTTTGATGTCTGATAACTAGTCCCTTCTGCACCTTGTGATAAGAAAGGCTGGTGTGCTTCTTCCATGTGGGCTCTGATGCTTCATTTGGTCCATTGCATTTTCAATATTCTTTGCCAATGCCATCATTCAAATGCATCTGTTTTTCTCTGGACTTCCTTATTCACTGTCCAGCTCTTAACATGTAGATGAGGTGACTGAAAGACAGTGGTTTAGGTCAAGTGCCCTGTAGTATCCAAAGTTACATCTTTGCTCTTTAACACTTAAAACAAGTCTTATGCTGCAGATTTGCCGAATGCAATATCTCCTTTGATTTCTTATGAGCCTTGAGTGTGGATCCAAGTAAAATGAAATCCTTGACAGCTCCCATCTTCCCTCCATTTATCATAATATTTTAGTAAGTCTAGTTGTGATTATTTTTATCTTCTTGATAGTAAGTGGTAATCCACACTGCAGACTGCAGCCTTTGATCTTTCTCAGTAAGTATTGTAAGTTTTGTCTGCATTTAGCAAGCAAGGATGTGTTCTCGGCATGTTGGGATGGTGGCGATGATCTTGCTTGTTGTTACTGAGCCTTCCTCCAGTCCTGATGCTGTATTCTTCCACATATAATCCAGCTTCTCAGATGATGTCCTCAGGTTGAATAAGGATGGTGATTAGGTATAGTGAAAGGATACAATCCTGACACCTATCGTTCCTGATTTTAAACCATGTAGTATGCCCTGGTTTTGTGTTATTTTCTTCTGTTCAAGCTGCTGCCTCTTGGTCTATGTACAGGTTCCACAGGAGCATAGTTAAGTGTTCTGGAATTCCTGTTCTTCTCAATGCGATACATCGTTTACGATCCACACAGTTGATTGCCTTTGCGTGGTGAATAAAGCACAAGTAAACATCTTTCTGGTAATCTCTGCTTTCAGCCAGGATCCACATGACCTCAGTAATGATCTCTCTCAGTCCATGCCCTCTTCTGAATCTGGCTTGAATTTCTAGCAGCTCCCTGTCCAACCTATCATGGCAGCTGTTGAGTCATCTTTGGCAAACTTTTATTTATAGGTGATATTAGTAACGGTGCTAGAAGATTCCATATTCTGCTGGGGCACCTTCCTTTGAAGTGAACACAAATACACATCTTTTCTACTTCGTTGGCCAGGTAACTAGCTTCCACATTTTGGGGTAGTGGAGAATAGGTAAATGATGGTTTCTAGTGCTGCCTCAGTTTCTTGAAACATTTAAATTGGTATTCCATGCATTCCTGGATCCTTATTTTTCACCGAATCCTTCAAAGCAGCTTAGACTCCTTCCTTCAGTATCATTGTTTCTTGATCATTTTAGGATGGTTCTGTTTCCCATTGGACTTCTAGTTTTGGCTGGCTGTGAATGTGAAAAGCATTCTCATGAAAAATTTCCTCTAGCTGCATCTTGCAGGGTAAGTTAGCCATTCCCCGTTGCAAGAGGAAGCGGAAACGGAGACTCCTACCTGCTCCAGGACGCAAGACTTTAAAGAATAGTCTTCCCCTTTCTTTGACTAAATCTCTCGCAGCCTCATTTCTCTGGGTAGATGTGAATTCTCTTTCTCTGATTTTAATAGGCTATTTCCACCTAGGGCGAATGGACACAAACTAACTTTGGTTTCCTAGACTCCTTGGCATTTTCTGCATAGACAATCATGCTACCTAAAAATCAAGCAACAAACAAAAACTCGCTCCCATCCATTCGATGTCAATTCATACTGACCTTACAGTACAAGGTAGAACTAACTGCCCCTGTGAGTTTCCAAGGCTATAAGTCCCCCTGCTCCATAGTTTTATTGACATATAATTTACATAGTATACACTTCCGTAGTTCAGTCGGATTTAATAAGAGTTGTCTAGACATCGCCACGACCAGTCTTACCACCTCCTCCCCGTCCTGAGTTCATTATTTGCTTCCCATTCTCGCCATCCTCCCCTGCCCTTGCATCTCCGATAAGCCATTGCACTGATTATTGTGTCTAAACATCTGCCCGTCCTGTGCTTCATACACTGTAAAGCATAAAACCAACAAACAAACCCCAAACAGCAAATAGATTAGAAAAAGAAAGAAACGGCCCAAAACAGTATCAAAATAAGCTAGAGGGGAAAAAAAAACCCTCTGTTCAGAAAAAAAGCAAGAGATATTTAAAACCAGAACAAATCCAAAACGAGTCAGGAGGAAGATCAAATGACCAGGCACCACGTTATAACCTAGATCCATCTGCAATAATCATTTACAGTAGTCTCAGTCTGACAGAAAGCTCATTCACACCCCTGAACTGTGGTCAGAGGGGATCCACCACAGGTTTCATCTATGCAAGGACCCTGCAGACGGATTTTGGGCTTCTACTGTCCTCCATAGTCTTCCGCAAATTAGGTGCGCACAGTTTAAGCGCTGATACCTTTCCCTGCTGCCTAGTTGGAATTATTATATATTTTTTATCATCCTTGGATCACACAGGCTGATGTGCTTCTTCCATGTGGACTTGATTGATGACTTCTTGTTTGAAGACCAGGCCTTAAGACTTTCCTTTTTGAGAGCCAAACACAGTTTACTTTGTTTGCCGCACGTCAGTGCAGGTCCATGTCTTCAGGGATCTCCTCACTAGGGCAAGCATCAAGCATGGCCACCTCATCAGAACTAACTGTCCTTGGATTGGGGTGAGAATTAAGTAGGGGCCCCAAATCCATTCAGTTGTCTATGGATTATGTATATCTCTGGTTTATTTAGAGCCCTCATTTTCATTTTATAACAAAGAACATATCAATCTTCCCCCTGGGGTATAAGTTAATTTTATTGATAATGTCATTCATTTACCCAGTGGCATGGAATTTGACATACTGTGGAGAAAAGAAAGTTAATTCAAGTATAGACCAGCTTCAAACCGTAATCCATGAGCTGTTGACTTGTAAAGACTGAACTTTTAAATGATTGAGCTCTGTTAAAATTGCCAGTAACATTCATTCTCAAGGGCAGAACATTGCCTATCAGATGAATACATGTTGTAGTAAAGCTAGAAGGGCATTACAATAGTAAATGTATGGCATTCCTTGGCCACTTTTCGTTGGACACCCACAAAGCAAGGGACCAAAGTCTTAACCAAAGTCTAGGCACTGCCAATTCTACTGCCTTGGGTTGGCAGTCATCTGTTACTTCTAACTCCAGGGAATTTTGCAACTTTTCACTGGACTGAAAGCTCCGTCTTTCTCCCACCTAGAAATAGACACACTTGTCTCTTCTCTGGTTTGTATGTCCTCTATAACCATTCTTGTTTTATTGACTGCGATGAATAGGGTGATATCTTTGTCTTATTCTCAGTCTTAGAGGGAAAGCATTCAATCTGTCACTACTAAGTAGGATGTTAGCTGTGGTATTTAAAAAAATTAAGATATACTTTATCAAAGTGGAGAAGTGTATCTATTTTTAGCTTACGCAAATTTTGATCACAAATGCATTTGAATTTTGTTAAGGACTGCATTGACTGATAGCATTCCGTGACTTTTCATTTTCAGTCTGGAAGCGCTGCTGAAACCTGACTTGCAAACATGGGAACAGCCTTGCACACCCGGAATGAACCCGACTGGACCATGGCAAGTAGCTTTTTTTATCTGGGACTGAATTCTATTTGCTAATATTTTATTAAGGATTTTTGCATCAATATTCATGAAGACGATTTTTCTTTTTGTCTGGATTTTACTAACAGAATATTATTAGCTCCATAAAATGAATTGTGAAGAGAGCTTCCTGCTTTTCGATTTCCTGGAAGAGATTTTGTAGAAATTGATGCTAATTCTTTAAATGTTTGGAGAATTCTCCAGTGAAACCATCTGGGCCTGGGAATTTCTTTAAGTAAGGTTTTAAATTATGCATTTAATTTCCTTAATAGTTGTAGGGCTATTCAAAAATGCCCATCTCTTACTGAGTAACTTGTGGTAGTTTGTACTTTTCCAAGAATTGGTTCATTTTAGCTAAGTTATCAAATTTATATGTGTAGAATTGTTCAGTGTGACCTTATTTTACTTAGACGTCTGCAGAGTCCGTAATAATATGCCTTCCCCCCCGCCCCACTTCTGGTATTAGTACTTTGAGTCTTCTTTTATCCTTTGTCAGTCTTGCAAGAGGTTTCTGATTTTGCTTATTTTTCAAAGATCTAGCTTTTTGTTTCATTGATCTTCTCTACTGTTTTTGTTCATCTTTATTGTTTCTTTCCTTCTGCTTGCTTTAGGTTAGCTTATTTCTTTTTTTGATAGATTCTTGAGGTGGGAATTCAGATTCTTGATTTCAGGCTTTTCCTTAAAAAACAAAACATCTATACTGCCCGTAATGTCATATTTTTATGACATGGGGCCCTGTGCGGAGAAATGTCCAGGCTAGATAAATCTCTAACTTGGATGGAGGCAATGGCTGGGATGGTACCAGACACAACAGAAACAACAAGTGAACCCAGATGGTGGCAGATAATTGAAGGCCAAACCTTCGCTGAGAGCTTGGATAACTCAGCTGGGCACTGGCATTAGAACAGGGGCCAACCTAAGCAAGGAGGCATCTGGGAGCAGGCCAGAGGGAGCGGCCCGGAGGAGAGATCCTGGAACTAGTCGATAGGAATGGCCAATAGTGGAGCCCACTAAGTGTTATCACCAAACAATTCCCGGTTGAAAGTTCTCCTGATGGAAGAGAATGAACAATGATTTCCAGGAATGATAAGTGGGTCTCCTTTGAGATGTAAGCAAGTCCCCTTTGGATGTCCAAGTCCCACACTAGGGCCTCTGTTGAACATGGTCCTACATAGAGCTTCGTTTTACTTCGTATTATTTCCCGTTATATTAAAGTTGTTAGTGCAAATGTAATAATTTTGTGAGTGGTCTGTGGCCATTGCAAGGACCTCTTAGACTCAATATAGAAAGAAGGCTGTGGTTGGAGAGGGGACTGGCGTCAGAATGGAGGGGAAGTTAGAGAATGAGGGTCGATTGATCTTCACCTCGTAAGAACCAGTTGGGTGGGTGCTTCTTCTTATCCCCAGGATTATGATTACATCCATAAATGATGATATTTATGTGTAATTCTATTCTAATAACTCACCCCCCCAGGATTTTCTGTATATGACTGCTTGATAATTTAAAAGTGTGATGCTAAATTTTTATCTAATTGAAAAATTTCTTGACATTTTTTGTTGTATTTCTTATTTCTAGTTAAAATGTCACCGTGGTCAGAGAACAAGCTCTGATTTAATTTTTAAAAATGTGTTGAGTTTTCTCTTGTATCACATGCATATATAGATATATATAAATATATATATATATATATATATGTTTTGCTATTCGTTCCAAGACTGCTTAAAAAGAGTGTGCATTCTGCTGTGGTTGAGTGGAGTGTTCACACATAACAATTAGATCTTCTTGATTGATGATGTTGCTTAGCATTCTGTATCCGTACTGATTTGATGTCAAGTTGATCTATGAATCGTTGAATGATGGTTGTTGAGATCTCCAACTATACTTATGGATGTGCTTATTTTACCTTTTCTACTATTTTTGTTTTACATATTTTGTTGCTCTGTTGTTTGCTGCATATGTATTTAGGAATACTATGTCTTGTTGATTGATTGACCATGTTGTTATTATGTAAGGTACCTCACACTTAATAGAAATTTTGTTTACTCTGAAGTGTACATAATTTGCTTGTAATGTAGTGATAATGAGTCATGATAAGTTAAGCATTGGACTGCTAACCAGAAGTCAGCAGTTCAAGCCCAGGAACCACTCTGTGGGAGAAATATGGAGCTGCCTGCTCCTTAAGAATGTACAGTCTCAGAAACCCGAAGAAGCCATTCTACTGTGTCATACAGACTCACTGTGACCCAGAGTCAACTGATGGTGGCAGTGGGCAGGTGGTGGGTGATGTGCCTCTCTGTCGCGAGAACACAGTAATTGCTCTTTCATGCAAAATACTTGTGGAATTTTCTTTTATCCTTTTACTTTCAGCTCTCTCAGGGGTGTGCTTTTTAGTTGATTCTGACTCACAGGTAGCCTAGAGGACAGGAGAGACCTGCCCCAGGGGGCTCCTAGCCTATAATTTTTATGGGAGCAGACCCCCTAGGTCTTTTCTCCCAGGGAACTGTGAGAGAGTATGGAGCACGGGGCTTTGGGCAAGTAGCTGAATAGTTAGCCCTTTACACCACCAGTACTCATCCTCCTTTCAAGTACCTATATTATACTTGAATTGGTTTGGTTATGGATCACATAAAACCGAATCCAAACCAGTTGCCATTGAGTCAGCTCTGCCTGATACCAGCCCTCTATGAGAGACTAGAAGAGCAGTCGGGCTCACAGGACTGTAATCTTTATGGAAACAGACAATCTAATCTTTCTCTCCTGGGCTCAGATCGCTACCTGGTCTGCTGCCCAACATGTAACGACTGCATTGTGGGGCCTCCGGAGCACACAGGACGGATTGATGTTTAAAACCCACTCTACCGATTCTGTCTTTCATACACTTGACATGGTTAGGTTAAAAAAGTCATGTTGTTATGCAGAAGTTGGCATTATGAGAAGAGGGAGGAACACACTGTGAAATCATCAAATGGAGGATGATGACAACTTTATGTCACTGCCAAATTATATAGTTCATAACTGCCAAACCACCGAGAATCGTGACCCAGCCAAGCTGACAAATAACCTGAGACTCACAGCCAGCATTTATCTCACCTCACACGCGAGGGTTCAGATAGATGTCACAGGACACAAAATAGCAGGCAGTACATTTTTTCCAATTGTCATCCGTGGGGATTGTTGGATCCTGAGCTAGTCAGTAAGTGAGGAGTAGCGTCGTCAGTAAGTGTGGAGGGGAAGCAAACTAGAGGAAGGACCTAATAAGACGGATTGACAACATGGCTGCAACAATGGGCTCACAATTGTGAGGATGGTGCAGGGCCAGACAATGTGCAGTTCTATGGTTCTGGGGGTTGCTAGGGGTTCGAACTGACTTGACAATGTCTAAGAACAGTAGGTGTAGTATATTGAGATCATGCATTTAATGATATGAGTGTTGTTGCTACATAACCTCTGATTGGCTCTAACTCACGGTGACCCCATGTTTATTAAAACAAAACACTGCCAGGTCCCATGTCATCCTCACAGTTGTTTTTATGTTTGGTTTATCCTACTTCTTTATTTTTTATATCTGTACTTTCTCTTTTTGTTTTAATTTCTTTTTCCTTGCCCTCCTGTGGCTCTTCGTGTGCTTGTTGAACAGGTTCCAGTAGAGCATTTAGATCAGACAGACTATGAATGAAGACCTTATGATCTACTTCTGAGACCAATGGCCAGGGAAAATCTTATAAAAAGCCGTGGGATATAGTCTAATATAGTGTCCAATATGAACACTTTTGGTTGAAAGGCACCCACGAGTAGTTAGACTGCGGAATATGCAGAGTATGAATCTATGAAAATTGGAAGCTGTCAGAAATGAAATGGAATCTATAGTCTAAGGAATATGAAGCTATTCCAAAGTGGACAGACCCCTGGTCTAATGTGCCAGGGACGACACATTGAAGAAGAATTACGTTGCAGTCCTCGTCAAAAGAATGTTTCAATGTCTCTCCTGAAGTACAACACTACTAGTCATGAGATGGGATCCGGATGTCTGTACGGAAGACCAATTACTACTATTACCCAAGTGCCCACGACCTCCACAAATGCAAATGATGAAGACGTGGAAGAGTTGTATCCGTTCCTGCAGTCTGAAATCGATCACACGAGCAATCGCGATGAGTTGATAATCACTCATGATCGGGACGCAAAGGCTACAAACAAAGAAGAAACATCAACAGCTGGAAAGTATGGATGTTAGTGAGAGACGTGATACAGGCGATTGTATGACAGAACTTTTCAAGATTGATGGCGGATTCACTGGAAATACAACTTTTAAACAACACAACTGGAAAGCAGACACATATGCCTGCTTAGATGGGATATGAGGGCAAGTGAAACCATCTTCTGATGTGTATTCCAGTTCACATACACACAAGTTCATTCCTGAAAAACTAGGTTTTAACATATCTCTGAGATCAGTAGATCAATGTCGACAAGTTCTATCCGTAGGAGACTTACCTTAGCCTACTTTAGGTGCCTTAAAAAAGGTGTCTAATTAAAAAAGTGGTTTCCAAAGGGATCTGGTGGACCCGTTAAATTTAGCGCTGAGAGCTGTACTCATAAGATTAATGCAGCTGTTTCAAAGGGGTCATCTTGGTCGATTTTTCCAAAGGCCGAAAGATGGCTTATTATAAAGAAGTTTTAAGAAAGTCAAACGTTTTGTTGGTGAGAAAAACAACAGAAACTGCACTGGAGAATTTTTTTTCCCCACCATGACAATGCACCTGCTCTTCCTTACAAGATGGCAAGAACTGTCCTCCCAGAATTCAGTTGGTCAACAGCCCTGGTTTGCTTCTCCAGTTTTGGTTTTGCAACCAAAATGCAAAGAATATTTCAAGGAAGGTGATTTGAATCTCTCAACCGTGGCATCGTTGCCATTTTGATGTGAGATCAGAGAGTGCAGAATTCTTTGTAGGAACAGTAAGAGACGGAAAGACATTTTCAGGAGCGTATCCACCTAGATGGAGGAAAGGTAGAGAAATAGTAGCTCCATATGTTGATGTTTCTGTTTACTAATGTTACATTTATATATTTTAGCAAGATCTTCCACACAAGAATCAAATCAACTATGTTTGATATAAAAGACAATCAATGAAGAAATTTAATATCATCAGTCAGAAGAATGCCAGGGGGAATGCAGACCTGACTGTCAGCTTCTTGCATGCACAATCAAGTTCAGCTGAAGCAAACGAAGACGTCCATAAAATCCGGCTAACGGCCTGTTAACGTTCCTTCCTTTAAGAATCGTTAACTAGGCGTGGTGGCATAACGGATTACTCACTGGGCTGCTCACCACAGGAGTTCAACCCCACCAGCGGCTCTGAGGGAGAAAGATGAGGCTCTCTGCTCCTGTAAAGATTTACAGCCTCAGAAAGCTAAGCAGTCCTATTCTGTTTCATTGAGTCAGAATCAACCCAAGGGCAGTGATTTTGATCTTTTCGTCTTAAGGATTGTTGTGAGCATGCAAAGAAACCCTAATGGCACCGTGTGTTACGCCTGGGACTGCTATTTGGAAGGTCGGTGGTTCAAATTCACCAGCTGCTCCATGAGCACAAGATGAGGCTGTGTGCTCACGTGAAGATTTACAGTCTCCGAAAGCCCAAGAGTCACTCTGAGTTGGAATCAACTCAACAGCAACAGGTGGCTGGTGAGAAAGAAGAGTCATTGCACTAATGAAGTTAAGAGCTAATGCTCCTGGAAAGTTGCAGTTGTGGAGCAGATGAATAAAGGCTACTGACTTCTTTCTCTTCTATGGGGCCTCCTCCCTGCCACTTCTGCCCCTGACACTTGTCTGTCCCCAGAGACCATGCTCTGCTCCTGGCTGAGAGTTACTTGAGCTAAGTTGTTAATGACTGACAAGGCTTCTTTATCTTAATAAGGAACTTCATGTCTTAGGACCATAGGAGGAAGGTCTAATGTTTGTTTTACCATCAAAGTCATGAATCGAAAGGCATTTTTGTATTTGGGTGAGATTAAGGTATGTTTTTCAAACCCTGGCGTCTGTGTTTCCTAGGGCGTTTCTACAAAATACCACAAAGATGTGTATATCTCTATCTGTATCGGTATCTCTATCTGTGGGTGTGTCTGTCTGCGTGTACATCTATGTCTGTTTCTACATCTACGTCTATTTCTAATCTTGCTCTCAGTTGTAGAGGATAGAAATCTAAATCAGAGTATCATTATGTCAATTCCTTGTAGAGGCACTGAGAGATAAAACGTGTCACGTCTCTTTTCTGGTTCCTTGTGGCAGTGGTAATTCTGGGCAATGTTTGCTGTTTGTAGACTTATTTTCACCTAGGGCTGCCCTCCTATTTATATCTTCCGAACTCTGTGTCTGTTCTCCCCTTCTTTAAGACACTATTCAGAAGGGGTTAGGCTTAGGATTCACTCCTGAACAAAAGACAAACTCGTTGCCATCACGTCAATTCTGACTCATAATGTCCCCGTAGGACAGGGTAGAATTTCCAAGACCATAACTCTTTACTGGAGTAGAAAGCCTCGTCCTTCACCTGAGGAATAACTGGAGGTTTCAAACTGCTGCCCTGGAGTTAACAACCCCATTTAGCTGATAATGTATCAAACACTGGACCCTCTTTTCTCGAACATGATCACCATCTTAGGTACCGAGATGAGGACTTCCAAGTATCTTTTTAGGGTACACAATTCAATCCACAACTCATGGAAAAGTTATTGTAAGGATGGGCTACTTACTTCCCCCATAACCTCTTCGATTCCATATCACAATACACAAGTAAATTAGAAGCCAAGGAACTAGTTTACTGCATCGATGCTGCTGGAACTCTTATTTCACATGCAACCTGTTGAGCAGCCCGCCCCAGGTGCCTCTACTTCTGATCCCTCCTCACCTCCCTGTCTCCTGTGGACCCTCCATGCTCACACAGGCGGCTCCCGAGGGCCCTGGACCCTTGTCAGCCTGCTGCAGGAATTCTTGGTTCTTTCGGGGTCCCCTCACCCAGCTGGAGAGGAACAGCTTTAGAGCATCATCCAAGTTTTCTGCTCCAGCATGTCTTTCCGTGTAGCCTCTGGACTTTCTGGAGTTCATTTGTTTAAAGAAGGCATGAGAAGCTTCCCCAGACTTATTTTCATCAGAGCACTGAGCCCAGCTTTCCAGTTGCCGTCGTTATGGTCAGATACAGAGAGCCGAGAGCTGCTTACAGAGGGTTGGCACCCTATACCGTACAGAGGGTTGGCAGCAGGTGTTGGCGAGGACACACGGAGGACACTTGGAGGCCCGGGGAGGAATTGTAGCAAGGCTCGTCAGGATTGTCCAGGAAGTTGCTATGCATGTGAGTGCTCTATATTGTGCAAGCTCAGGATGCAAGTTATTGTGACTGCTTTAGCACACAACTCCGTCACTCAGGGGCTTTTCCTTTAGAAGAAGAGCCAAAATAAAAGCATCACTCAGCAGCACAATTTCTGAATATGAATTTTAAACTTGGGCACAATTGCCAGCATATACTGACTTGTTACGTGTTGTCGGTGCTGGAACAAATCTGCTCTTGGGAGATAGCACAAAACTCATTGCTTTAAGTTCTTTAAGAGCAGAACATTCATGAATCGCTGTGTGTCCCCAGTCCCTCATGGCCTCAGGTCAGCCTAAAAAGGCCTCACAGAGCTCTTTCTAACCTTTTGATGTCAGGATTGACATCAATTCTAGATGAAAAAGCAGATCCATTATTTTGCGTGTCAAGAATAATGATTTTGTAGGGCAGTTCCTTTTGCAAACACTATTATTAACCATTTCTCAAATAATTGAACCATGATCTTTATCTGGAAGGCACTGAGGCCAAAATCAGCCCGTCTCATGTTTAACAGCTGCTGACGTCCAGGCGTCTCTCCGAGATGTGAATTAGATTTGAGTGATGTTTGCTGTACGCCAGGCCTCTGCTAGGTTCGGTGGAAGACATGGAAATAAATAATGACAGTTGCTGCCTGTGGGGAGTTCACCGTCTCGTAAGGGACACAGGATGTATCCAGAAATGCTTCTAACAGAATTAAAAAGCACTTTGGGATCAGTGACTGGGGTAATGGGGCAGGCGTGGGTGGCTGATTATTTTTAATTAGAAGGTTTGGAAAAGTCTTCCTAAGGGAAGCAGGATTTGAGATGGGCCTTCGAGGCTGCCGGGATTTCAATAGGCAATAAGGGTGAGGTGGATCCGAAGAGAATTACAAAAGAAGGAAGGTTTTAGCCAGGCATGAATAAAATAAATAAACAAAACAAAGCAAGCTGACTGCCACTAAGTCAATTTCTACTCATAGCGACCCTAGAAGACAGAAGAAAATATTCACTCCTTGGGGTTTCCAGAGCCTTAGGGGGACAGAAAGCTTCCTCCCGCAGAGCAGCTGGTGGTTTCAAACTGCTGACCACGTGGTTAGCAGCCCAATGTGCAAACCACTGGGCCACCTGGCACAGAGAATAAGAAAAGCCAAAGTATATTTAATGAACGGTAGGTCTACCAGATGGGTTGATGAGTGATGGCTTCAGGGAGCTATAGTAGGCCACGGAGCCAAGAAAACTTACACTGGGTTCACGCTGTGTAGGATCTTGTGGGTTTGGAACTAATCCATTCCCTCCCTCGTGTGTCAGGTCCTGTTGCCTGTGTTGGGAAATACAGAGAGGAATAACTCCCAATCCTGGCCTCAAGGAACCTTCAGACAAATGAAATAACTCAAAATCTGTAAGAATATAACAGGTCAACCATTAGGAGCAAGGTAAGCCCAGAGGAAGAAGCAACTACTTTAAGCAGTGTCTTTTTTTTTTTTTTAAAGGTTGTCTTTGGATTGAGACATGATGGATGATAAGAATTTTCAGCTTGGGGTGATTTTATCCCCCGGGAGGCATTTCACAATGTCTGGAGACATTTCTCAATATCATATCTTGGCACCACTAACTTCTGGGTAGCGTGAGGCTAAATATCTACAATGCATGGACAACTTCCTTCTCAGCAAGGAATTACTGAATTCTCATGTCTATAGGAGTCCCGGTAACAGGTTAGCTTTTTTCCATTTTGTTTTTAAATGTCTACAGACAAGATCCTCACTGCCATGGAGTTTATTACGACTCATAGCAACACTGTAGGACAAAGCAGAACCGCCCCTGTGGGTTTCCAAGGCTGTAAATCTTTATGAGAGCAGACAGCCTTGTCTTGCTATGAGCAGCATCTGGTGGGCTTGAATGCTTGACCTTGTGGTTTGCAGCCCAATGCACACCCCACAGACTCCCAGGAATCCTTATGTGTTGCCTTGGTGGATTGCTGGATACACTTAGATTTACACAAGACCCAGAGCAGAAAATCCACGTAACATAGCGAGAGTGTTCACTGCCGTCCCACTCAGCCCAGTTCACGTTGTTATTCAGGCCCGGTCACACGTGAAGCTGCCCTCTCCACTCCCGAGAGCCTCCTGCTGACTTAGTGTGTGGTAACTTCCACTGGCCAAGGCCCCGATTCCTCCCTGGTTTGACTTCCATTGCCCTGGAGGATCTAACTCCATGGACGCTTTACCCACCCACCCGCCACTCTTCCCTCAGACTGTTTGTTCGAGGTGCTTATTTGCTTTTGCCACAACAAACCCCTCACTGGTCTTCCAAAGAGGACCCCTGGAGGGCAGCGGTGATGTCTTGTTGAACCCAAAGCCCGGCTTGGGAAAGAGAGAGCAAATAAAATGACAGACACGTGACTGCAGATGTTCAAAGATGGCCCTTGGAACTCATGAAGGGCTTAGGTGTCAAGTACGTCGGATAGCAGAGCAAGGCCGTGCCTGAGCAGAAAGAAGAGACACCATTTTCTGGGGAATAATAAAAAGAAGGGGTCTCCCTCTCTCTCTCTCTCTCTCTCTGTTGTCAAGATTGGGAGGCCACATTTATGGCATCAAAGACAGAGCCCAAACACCAGGGGCAGTTCATCCAGTAATTCTGTGGTCATTCTCACTGGTTCTTTTAGCTTTCCACTGTGGGGGTGAGCTCGCTGTCACAATATCCAGCACCACAGCCACATGGCTGAGCTGCATGGCACGAGGGAGTGTGACAGCTAGCCATTGCCACAGCAAACGCCGCACCACAAAGGACTCTCAAATACAACGACTTGTCACAACCCCTAGAGCTAACCATTTATTGCATGTTCTGCCGGGGTTATGCATCAGCTGGGACAGATCTGTTTCAGGTTGAGTCTAGGCTGGGCGTGGCTTCAGACGTCGGGGTAGACAGGAGTTGACCCCATAAAACCAACACCAATTGTCATTGAGTTGATTCTAACTCATGGGAACTCTATGTGTGTACGAGCCGAGGGTTTTCAAGAGGAAGTCGATTTCTGGGTCTTCCTCCCGTGTCTCCTCCAACATTTTGGCTAACAGTCGGGCATGTTTAACATGTGCATCACTCAGGTGCTGTGTCCCGTAACTATCCAGCTTTTCTTGTACTTCGCAGCTACTCAGCTTATGTTCATCATACAGCGGATCTAAGCAGCTTCCAAGCCAAGCCAAACTACCTGCGAGTATTTTCGTCTCTGCACCATGTCCGCTCATTGGCAAAAGCAAGGCCAGTGATCCAGTCTGGAGACAGTGGAGGGACTGGGAGGCATGCCCGGCCCCGGCAGGAGTGAGACCAGGAAAATAGACCTGCTCCATCACCATCTAGCCTATCCTGGGGAAGTAGGGGTTTATTATGTGTACACTCCCCTTTCTTTTTATGAAAACAAAGGAGCAAATATTAAAAACGGGAGCAATGATCAGGTGGCACCTTTGGACATAACTACAAGGTCAGGAATCCACCCTTTCCTTTTCACTTTTTAAGTGTTTTTAATGAGAAAGAAACCCTTCTCCATCATCCCCACAACTTCCCTCCTTAGGTCATACTAGCCAGCCTTGAGTGAACTACCAGCCCCAGTGAGTACCTGGCATGTGGGAATGGTAGATCAGAATGGGCACTAGAATTAAATAGACTAATCAGGATGCAGACACTGGACCAACATCCTCTTTTGCTGAACACTGAGCAGAGCTGGGTCTCTGTCATCACGATATTAGGAGATACTAATGATTACTTAGGCAGTCGGCTGAAGGTTTGTCATAGACAATGTCACCTCTCTGTGACCAGGGCTAAGTCACTCTCCCTCTCTGGGCCTTAGACGTAGTTGGACGAGAGGGTCTCTACAATTCTTTCAGTGAGTTGGATATGTTACACGTGTTTCCTTGTGTGACCTGTGAAAATAATTTTATGTACTTTCCCTTCCCAAGGCCACTCAGCCAAGGATTTTCCTGTCACAGACACTGGCTGCACAAAGCAAGTCCATGTTCATCTTCCCCAGGGAATGGTTTGGGGAGCACACGTGTGAAGGAAAGGACTGCCGCTTGGCAGGACACCCACGACCCAAAGCCAACACTCTTCCCTTTCCTGGTCCCGGCATTTCAGCGCTAATGGAGAGATCTCGTAGATTCGATTCTAATAGAAGGTTACTCGATCTAGGCGGCAATGGAAGCTCATAGATTCTTCAGCCTGGAGCCCTGCTTTCTGACTTCAGATCATGTTCTTCAGGTAACCTTCTAGGGGTGCTAGGCCCTTTTGCTTATTTCCCTTTGCGGCAAGTGCATGAAAAGCAGCAGGCATTAGTCTATAAAGAAAGACACTCCGAAGAAGCCTTGATGCTCCGGGAGCTAGGGGAACATATCTGGTCCCGACAGAGGCTCTTGGGTCACCCCGAGAATGCCCAGGAAAGGGTACCCGAAGGGGAGCAGGAGCCTAAGTTGAAACCTAGTATGTCCTCTCGTTGTCGTGTGACCAGGAGTGGAGTCAGGTTGTGTGGGGCAGGAAGTTTTTGTTTTTATGATTTGAGAAACCGTCTTTAAGAAAAGTCATATAAATTGTAAATACAAACCAATGCAACAAGATGTAGGGATTTCCTGAAGATTCATTAGCTTCGTTGTAAAAGTGGCCCTGGGAGACGGGCACATCCTCCTGGGTAAGGAGCTGAGGGGGCTGACCCAGACGAGCTCCCGGTTTTCCTCCCTCTGACGACAGCGCCGAGGTCCAGCACACAGGTTGGTGGTGTTGCCAGAGAAGAGAGTGTTAAGGAGGTCTCTGGTCTAGTCTTCGGCTCTCCCCACGGTCACAGCCACACACACCCTCCACCCCCTGAGGCAATGAGCACTAACAGGCAGAGCACAACTTCATTCTCACTTAAGAAGTTGACGGAAGAACCCAAGGCTCCCATAGAATGCAGGGCTCAGCCTTGCTGTTTGTGTCTTCATATATGTTCGTGTTGCCCTAGACCTTTTGAATGCCTGCTGCCTATCGTCTGTGGGTCATCAAGAAAGGTGTGGGTGGTGCTGTGATTTTTAGCTACAAGACAAAACACTTGTGCCAAGGCCAGAGCGTTGCTTGCAGTTGCTGCTAATGAGAACGGGCTTCTCTAAAGAAGGATTTGGAAGTGGACAGAGCCCTGGCATGGAGCCCAGCGCTTGGGGCTCTGGTCGCTTGTCATTTGGCAGTGGTCAAGCCACCTCTCCTGTGTGAGCGTCCGTAGAGGGGGCTTTGCTGGATGAGCTGACATCTTTGCAGCCAGGAGATCCCTGTCTGACAGCTTCTCTTGGCTGCCCCCATGCGCTTGATGACTTGGCCCTTCTGGGACCAGGATGGGAATGGCCAGACGTTGGGCCCTTAATTGGGAACTCTGATTGTGTGAGGTGGATTTACAGAGAAGCCAAACATCCTGGAAAGCAAACCAGCAAGCACACAAACGGGAACCATAACCAGCACAGGAGCTGAGATTTTTCTCTCAACAAGGACCGCTCCCGTGCTTCAGGAACGGGGTGTGCACTCATGGGGGTGGGGAGGAGATGACCCTTGCGCGCCTAGGCTGCATTATGTGAGAGGGTTTTGCTGTGTTCAGCCCTCCAGTGGGCTTCCAGGATGAGGGAGAGGGTCAGCGGGCTTCGTCTTCAGAGGAGGAATTTCTCAGTCGGGCTGGAGAGGAGACAGACAGTGCATGAAAAATGGTGGCAAGGGGTCAGGAGGCGAAGGCAAGTGAGAAAACACTTTCATCTATTATCCTGGGGTCAATGGGCGCCCATCAGGGAACCTCCAGGCCTGGATGAATGGCCCCTTGCAGGAGGTGCAGCGCTGTGGGCCCGCCAGGGCAGCTCACAGAGCTGGAGGCCCCCATTCCAATCCCCCATCCTAGAACAATACCTCCTAAGAAAGTGGTGTGTGGCTGGCCTCACAGGAGCCTGCTTCTTCTTATCAAAGGGCTTCCAGGGGGACGCCTCAGCCTGCTTGGGAAGGACGGGGAGCCCTGTTTCAAACTCATTCCAAATTCCCCGTCATGGCGATTAGGTTGGTCCGTATTGAATTTCGTCCAGAACCAGTGTGGGTTTCTCAGCTGTTGCTATTCCCCAGAAGCCAAGCATATTCTTTGAATTGAGTAATTTCTTTTTGTTTGAAGAAAAACACATTCCTGTTTAAAATAAAGTCCAAATCCTATGCTGAACAGGAGACACGCATTCCCTCCAGAGAAGATGCCTAGAGGGCCATGCATGTCCGTCCATTCCATCACAAGCATCTGGCACAAGGATCGAGCCCTGTTTGGGCAAAACCACGGCCTTACCCTTTTTTTCCCCTCCCCTAACATCTTCTGGTCATTAGACGCCTGCCCATGGGTTTTCAAAGACCCAGTTAATACATTTTCCTGATTCGATAACTTCTTTTGTTTGGTTATGGGTTGATAGATTTTCTAGACTTATAAGAGGGGAGGCTTCATAAAGTTCATAGAAAAATTCCATGAGCTTCTCATTCCGTTTTTTTTTTCTTCATTGGATTTTTGAAGTGTCTTGGGCCAAATAAGTCAATTGAAAAGAAGGAGACAAATATCGCCACCCACGTTCCCTGCCACCCAGTTTTTGTCAGGGCTGACGATGTGATGGCTCTCTTGCTCCATCTGGCATCGAGTTTACAATCTCAGATTCCAAACTGCATGGGCATGGCACAGATGAGGAAACGTCTGTTCTCCAGAGCTGGACACGGTCCTTCCATGGAAACCTCTTTGGCTGCAATGGCTTCCTTGGTAGGTAGAAGTGATCTCACACAAGCAAAGGATCTGTGTGCAAAGGGAATGCTGTAGCTGACATCACAGGCGTACTGTAGGGCTCTCCTGAACACCAGTTGGCAATTAGCAGCGAAGCCTGATGGGTGCCAAGTCCTGAGCAAGAGGATGAAGACACAGAGAGGAGTAGAGTGAGCTGTCATCCTCAAGTGGTGGAGACACAAGAATAGGCAAAATGCCGAACTCCCGATTTGCTTTGTGAACGAGGTCCAGATAAGGTGCCCTCTGCACTTGAAATCCCTGGAAAGAAGAATTTCATTTATCTCCAGAGTACAGCGAGGCAGCTACTGTAGCACGGCATTCATGGAATTGCACTGGAAGACTGGGATGAAAAGGTTCTTCCACAGTCCCTGGGGCACAGTGGGCGATGCATGACTCTTCTGGCGACAGTCTTTGTACCTGCCCACAAATGCCTGCGTAGAACCAGAATAGAGCTTATGAGACTCTAATACGGGGATCGGTCAGTTTTGCCACCCTGCTGGGTTTAAAACCAGCAGGAGTGGAGGACCTTACAGTTCTGAAGAAAGCAGACCAAGAAAGGGAGGGTACCCTTCGGATCCCGAGACCCCTTGGTTGAGCCTCCTCATTCCAGGAGACTGAGGGTGGTGAGGACTCTGGAAGTGCTGGAGACATGGTGGCACCAGAGGCAGCAGGATCAAGAAGGGGAGACTGAGCAGGGTGCTGGGCTTCCCAGCCCATGGATTGAGTAAAGCAGAGTACCTTCAGGCAGGAGACACATTGACAGAGCCAGGTACCTGCACGCACTTAATCTGGGGAGCTAGGTTTGCTGACTCACAGAGCTGGAGCCGAGCATCTTCAGGGTATGATGTGCCCCTTAGACATTTGTCACTGGTGCTAGACGAGTATTTTAACACTTGCCCAAGCAGGAGAATGGCCAAGGGGTTGATTGGCTGAGAGCCATGCCTGTCGGCATGGCTGAGAAGAGGCTGCCTTGACAGTAGAAACACTATGTTCTGAGTGTTTCTGACCTTGAATTATAACCTGCTAACCTCAAGGTCAGTAGCTCAAAGTCGCCAGCTTCCTCCCAGGGGAAAGATGCAGTTTTAAACTCCCGTCAAGACCCCTTTGGGGTCACCAGGAGTCAGAATCGACTCTATGGTAGTGAGTTTACTTATTCAGGGAACTTCCCTAATACATGTCATGGGCATGAGTATTGCCCTTGGGTTCTGGGTGGCTACAGCACTTGATTCTTAAATCCAGCAGATGTGTAGAACACCATGGGACAAATGGCTGATGAGGCAAGAGGGTGGAGGCGTGTCTGACTTCTGCCTCATAGGATTCGGTTGTGGGTCGATCCTCAGAGATTCGTCTCCTTCCCCCTTGTGAGGCCAGACAGGCTCTCCAAGCCACGTATACAGTCCTATGAAGTAGGTGCTCGGTGAGGGCTGACCACAGTGAGAAGTGGGGCCAGGTATCACAGTTAAGGGAGAAACGAGAGCGGAGAGGTACATCCTACCCTGCGGATTGTGTGTGGCCGACAGAGAGAAGGTATGTGTGTGAGAGGGCTGAAAGATAGGCTTGCACAAAGAGACAGGAACATTTGTTGGAGATCCTTATGCATCCTATTGAGGAGCTTGGATTCTTACTCTTTTCTTACTGTCTTAGCTAGCTCACGCCGGTATAACAGAAATACCCCAAATGGATAGTTTTCACTAGCAGGCATTTCTTTCTCTTCTCACAGTTGAAATCCACCGAGACCAAACTCATGGCCATCAAGCCCATTTGGACCCTAGGGACCCATCCAGGATAGAGTAGAATGGCCCTGTGGGTTTCGGAGGCTGTCAACTCTTTACAGGGGCACAGAAACTCATCCTCTTCCCTCAGAGGTTGGTGGATTTGAACTGCTGATCTTGTGGTGAGCAGCCCTACCCATACCCACTCTACCATCGGGGCTCCTCAGTTTGGGAAGGTAGAAGTCTGAATTCAGAGTTGCTGCTCTTGTGGGGAGGGCTTTTGCCCCATCAACTGTGGTGCTCCAGAGGAAGGTCCTTGGCTTTTCTGCTCCCTAGGACTGGTTCTTTAGAGAGTTCCATGTATCTTGGCATCTCACTTATCCCATTTTTCTTCTGGTCATTTGTTTAATTTCTTTTCTATCTTAAAAGAGATTGACTTAAGATACACTCTATAATAATCTGACCTCATTGACATAACAAAACGAGTCATTCCTAAATGGAATGATAATCACAAGCATAGGCGTTACGATTTACAGCATGTATCTTGGGGTGACATAATTCAATCCATCCCACCTGCATTCCACAACTCTTCTCTAGTGAATCTCCATCTCTGTAGCAGAATTGTTGTGCCACGTAGCAAGAGGTTGATGGATGCTGAAGCACAAAACAAAGAGACCAAGCTACCCTTTCTCAATGACACACTGTTCTGCAGAATAGCAAGCCAAAAGCAAGTGCCAGATCCCTGTGGGGTGATATGTACAGACCCAATTTAAAAAATAACATAAAATTGTCTCTCTTAAAGTGGTCTATTTACCTTGTTATAGATGTTGCTCTTGTGAGGGGCTATTGAATCAGTTCCAACTCAGAGCAAGCCCATGCACCACAGCAGAGAGGGCTGCCTGGCGCTGTTCCTCCCTCAGAATGACTGCCAGGCCCGTGTCCTTTGTTGGAACCCCAGTACCTGTCTGTTTCAGGCAGGTCTTCTTCTTCACTGGCCCTCCTAAGCATGACGTCCCTCTTCAGAGACTGGTCCCTGTTAAAGACAGAGCTAAAAAGGGAACCCCTTTCTCTACTGGGAAAAATATGTTGCTAAGTAATTCTACAGAAATTCCCTTTCAGAGCATTTTTATTCCAAAATGCATCTTCCCTGGTTCTTTTTAGCATGACCCAAGTAACAAGGAAATTTTTTAAAAAAAATAATTTTACTGGGGGGTGGTGTCTTACAACTCATATCACAATCTATACACCATCTATTGTGTCAAGCACCTTTGTACATATGTTGCCATCACTGTTTCCAAAACATTTTCCTTCTACTTGAGCCCTTGGTATCAGTTCATTTCCCCCTCCCCCCCCGACCCTTCCTCATGAACCCTTAATAATTTATAAATTATTATTTTTTTCATTTCTTAAACCACTGCTGTCTCCCTTCACCCACTTTTCTGTTGTCCGCCCTTCCTGGGAGGGGGTTATATGTTGATCATTGTGATCAGTTCCCCCTTTCTCCCCCCCACCTTCCCCTTCCCCTCTTGGTGTACAAGGATCTTAAAACCATGAACTCAGAAGTTCCTTGAAGCATTGGAAAATTAGGAAGTTCTTCATCAACACATAAACCAATGAGTTCACCATCCTACAGTAGCTCTGGGTACCGATCTTGGTTAGGCTGTGCTCAAGTTCTATAGGAAACACAAAGAATTAAGTCACTGGCCTGCCCTTGAGGGACCCCACTGAAGAACCCCGAGGGGATCAGCTGTCTACTCAGTGCCTTGTAGATGACCAAGGAGAACAGCAGACCCACTGAAGGATCTGTCTCCGCTTTCTCAATTGAATTAAAAGCAAAGTTTCTGCACAATTCTTATTTTTTCATTTCGGGCACCGAGAACGGTTTTGTATGTTGGACCTGACTGCTGTAAGATCCCTGGCGGCAGGGCAGTGTTGGGGTGGGTGTCAGACTGCTAACTACTCGGTGGTCCCTCACCAGCTGCTCCCGCAGAGAAAGACTTGCCTGCTCCTGTGAAGACTCCCCTACAGAGAGCCACTACGACTGAGACTGCGGAGCCTTGTTGGCACAGTGGCTATGAGTTGGGCGGCTAAGCACGGGGTCAGCAGTTAAAAACCAATAAGGCTTTCTGCTCCAATAAAGATTTACTGCCCAGGAAACTCCCGGGGGCAGTTCGACTCTGTCCCATAGGCTCACTGTGAGCCAGAATGGACGCAATGACAGTCGGTTTGCTTTTTGTAGAAAAAGTAAACAGACCAGATAGGGTTGTGTACCCTGCACATACTCACTCCTCTGCTGGGAAATGCCTTTCTTTAGTTTGGCAAACACCGCCCTGCCCTTTCAGGGGGTCAGAGAACGCTCCTCTGGGATTTCCCACCAGACCCTGTGGCAGACCAGGTGGCTCTGTTTTCTGTATCCTCAGAGCACCGTGAGATTCCTATTCCTGTATTGTGATGATCGTTTTATCATCTCGTCTCCTGCTGCACTTCAGACTCTGAAGGGAAGGACCTTATCTTATTCCACATGCACACCAGGCAGTGATATGCTATGCAAGGACTTGGGTGTTTGTTGGGGCAAAGCCTTCCAGAGGAGATGGGATCTGATGTCGGGATGTAAATCAGTACGGTGGGAGTGGGGCGTGGGGCAGAACGGAATGCTCCAAACATAGAAAACATCATGAATTAGGCATGATAGAGGCCTTGCTGGTTCCGTGGTAGAATTCTCTTTCTTCCATGCAAGAGATCCAAGTTCATGTACCAGCCCATGTAGTTCATGCGCAATCACCACCCTATTATTCATTCGTGACAGGTTGATGGTGAATAGGGTTCAGAAGTGCTTCCAGACTAAGACAGACTAGAAAGAAAGGCCTGGTGATCAACTTCTGAAAAGCAGACAATGAAATCCCTCTGGAGTCTAATGGTTTGCTCTGCAACCGATAGGAGGGATGCTGCAGGATGGGGCAGCATTTGGTACTATTGTGCATAAGGCTGCCATGGGGGCCTGCTCAGTGTCATCAAACGAAACGGCCCAGACACAGAATGCAGAGGGTCTGTCAGGATAAAGGAAGGGAGACATGGGTGTGGGAGATGAAATTTAAAAAGCTTATGACACCCTACTGGGAGAGACCTTAAAATAATGTCAGGAGAGTATAAAATTCTTCCTAGAAGCAATAGGGAGCCACTGATGATTGTTTGATTTAAGTTCTTAAAATTAAGGTGCGAGGGTCTGAGAAGCTCTCCTGGGGAATGGACCTTGTGGTCGGATAGCAGGGATGGTTCAACATCTAGGGTCACCCAGTGCCAGGCCGCTTCAAACTGGCTCAGCTGTATCCTCAAATGCCCTTTCCAAAGAACCTCACCAACCACAAGTCCGTTGGCCAAGATGTGATCAGACCTTGTGGCAGTCTGCTCTGAAAATACAGTTTCCTGTCTCATCTTCAGCCCCGAGCTTCCTGATTGAGTCTCTGGGCTCCTCACTGAAGTCCCAATGGGGTGAGGTCCACAGGGACCCATGGGGCTGGGCTCACCCTGACAGAGCAGTGCAGCAGGAAGGACCCTTCAATAAGGGTCAGGAGATGTGTTGCTGCCGGTCACTCCTGCTACCCGCCACCCACCCACCTCTCAGACTCACTGGCTTAAAGCAACCACCACTATGGTATCATCGCTCAGATACTGGAGTTGACTAGCCTTGACAAGGCATGTTGGGCTTGTTCTCTCTGATGGGAGTCTAGTCAGTTGGGGATAGGACAGGAAGGATTTGAAGGCTCGCGGACTCACATGGTTGGTGCCTGCGCAGGTCAGATTCCAACAGCCGGTGGCTGAAGCAGCTAGAACTGTGTTTTCTCGTGCGTATCTCAATATCCTGCTGCAGGAAAGTCTGTTAATAACTGATCTGCTTTTCTGCGAAGTTCGATGATGCTTTACCTTGAAGCTGATGAAGGGATGCTTCAGGTCCTCTTTTGCATAGCATCTCTCCAGTAGCCACTGGCCACTGAGGGGTTTCCCACTTGTGTGAGCCCAGGGGTGTTTCAGTAGAACTCTGCATGGTTGAAGTACATCTCCAGAACTTTCTTCCAAAGGGCCGCACTAAGCATTTCTTTTTTCTAGTCTTTTTTTTTCTTTCCTGCACAGGTAGCTGGATCATTGCTTTAGTTTTTTGCCTTTAAGAGCCATGGCGTTGCCAACCTAGTCCACCGAGTATAATGCCTTCCGGGTTAAGCGGATAACATTTAGGTCTAAAGTAGCCTAACCTCAAACCAAACTCACTGCAAGTGAGTTAATTCTGACTTTTTAGGGGGAGTAGAACTGTATAAGGCCCTTGGGGGTTTCCAAAGCTGTAAATCTTATGGGAGCAGAAAGCCTGGTCTTTCTTCCAAGCAGCAGCTGGTGGGCTCAAACTGCTGACCTTGCCACCAGGATTCCCTAGAAAGCAGCCTCCAAAAAAGACCCCCAAACTCACTGCCATAGAGTTGATTTGAATCGCAGCGACCCTAGAGGACAGAGTTGAACTGCCCTTGTGGGTTTCTAAGAATTTAGTTCTTTGTGGAAGTAAAGATCTATCATTCTTTGTGGGTTTCTAAGACTGTACATTTCTATGGGAGTAGAAAGTCCCATCTTTATTTTAGAGCTGCTGGAAGTTTTGAACACTTGATCTTATGGATAGCTACCCCACATGTAACCACTGCACCACTCAGGCTCCTCCATGAAGACTATAAGAACATAGCCCAAGCCAAACTCACTGCCTTTGGGTGCATGGCAACCCCTAGTCCCCCTACAGGACAGGCTAGAACTGCCCCTGTGAGTTTCGGAGGCTGTAACTGCTTATGGGAGTAGAAAGTCCCATCTTTCTCCCACGAAACAACTAGTGGTTTCAAACTTCACACCAAAGAGTAACAAGGACAATAACAAAAGTAAAATATGACCAAGGGAAAAGTATCAGAGCCTAAATTACAAACACCCACTTATAGAGTCTCTAGAAGACAGGCGGAGCCAAAACCTATGTCTAGAGGATTAATTAGATCAAACCACTGGCAGATCCCCTGGCACCACAGGGAAGGGTCTCCAACAGTTTTACTGTCAGATAGAGATCATTGTCATTGTGATTATACTGGATTGAACTTGATACTGGGTCAGTTGACCTTCCTCTTGACCCAAACTGAGATGGTACTAGGTGCAAGAATTTTTTGCTTGTTGCATGACAAACATTTCTTCCCCGGCCTTTAAAAATATTGATGGTGGTCTTTTCTTTCTTACTCATTATGGTGATTTTTAATCTTTGTATTATGACTTTACCCTTGTCACTTAAAAAATAATTTACAGCTTGAAAATCGTCAGAAGCCATTCTACCCTGTTTTATAAGGACACACTGAGTCAGAACTGACTACATGTCAGCATAGGTTTCTGGTTTTGTTTTTGATATAGCAAAGGGGATCTTCTGAAAACATTCCCTTCCTCTGCTCTTTCTGTCTGGCACTCCTGTTCTGCAGCGCATTGGTGTTGGGTGTACACTTTGATCTGCAGCTTCTCTGGCAGCATGCACTTCTCTTCCCGCCCAGCTGTAAGACCCTGGGGGAAGAGCTGACCTCCTTCCGTTGCCGTCTTCCTCCCTGTCTCTGTTCGAGGCTTGAATGTGTTGTAGGTATCTCGTGTTGTCACTCTGTTCATTTGCTTTTGAGCAGGGAAGTTTGGGGTCATGTAAAATGGCAATGGGTTATTAATTAGCTTTGGGGAGAGAATGAGGTTTTCCCAGGTCCAAAGTCCCTGGGCAGCATCTGAGTGTCTGAGAGTGCCTCCCAGGAGCACCTCTTTGGGAACTTTGGGGGGACGATATTACTCATAGCCAAGTTCTTTAGTCTCCCTGGACCCCTGATGGCGTGGGAATCTGAGGATGCCTGTTGGTGCTTAGAAGGATGAGCTGTCAGGATGGAGAGGTCTCTCAATCTACCCCCTCACTTATTCATGTGAGAAACTGCGATTCCAGAAAAGACATTTTAACTTAAGTTGCTTGTTCATTTTTTCCACGAAGTCCACTGAGAATCTGTAGAGGATTTCACAGATAGGTTTATGGTGTTGAGCCTCCTGGCCTTGAATTTTTGAGGTAGAAGATGGATAAAATATAAGTTGCAAGTCCTAAGAAGAAAATGGAATGTTGCAATGTGCTGACAAGCCCCTGAGGTTAAGGGACAGAGGTCAACAATAGAAAAAAGTGAGTCTAAGTAGGTCGTCTGGAAGTAACTGCTGAGTGAAACCAGGAAAACTAGGTGAGTGGCAGAGAGGAGTGTTCTAGGGACATGCGCACGCGCACATCTGGCCAGGAGAGAATGTGACACATTATAGTGTGGATGGAGCTTCATGAATAACAGAGTGAGTCTTAGGAGATGAACTTGGAGAGGAAGGATAGGGCTAGACCATGTGGTATTTTGTGGGTCAAGGTGAGGCATGTGCGCTGTGTTTTAAATGCATGTGAAGTTGTTGCAAAATTTTAAGCACAAGGCTGAATTCTTTTTTTTTATTAAAATTTTTAAGGTTGAATTCTAAAAAAGAATCCGACTCCTTTGTGGGGCGTAGAGTCAAGGAGGCCAGTGGGAAGGTGATCGCCATTGTCCAGATAAGAGACGGTGGTGGTTTGCATTAAGATAGCAGTGATAGAGAAATAGGAGGCCCAAAAGCATGGCTACCAAGGCTCCAGTTGTCGCATGTGCAAACTCCTTCCAAACGTACTGTGCTCAAACGTACTTCTGTATGTTCAGTGGTGGAGGCAGGAAAATTCTCTCAGTAATACGCTTGTCTTAGTCTCTTCTGGTGCCTCCATCGAGGTTCAATGGAAACAATGGCTTTTGAGGGGATCTTTGGGGGCTTGTTAAATTCACGGCAGAGAGGTTGCTCAGAGGTTATGCTTATGGTTTTGGGGCACCTCAAAAGGATAATCTTAAGGGATTTTCTGAAGGGCACAGGAAGATTGAGGGGGTCTTAATATGAAGCAGTTTTCAGAAAAATAAAAACTGCGTTGGTCAGGAAAAGGCCAAGAAACGTCAACCACATCTCCCCCTTTCCTAGAACAATGATGTACCAGCTCATTCTTCAAGGATGGCAAAGACTATCCAATGAGAACGTCATTGGGAAAACTTTGCATCCACCCTACAGTCTCGATCTGGGGACTTCAGACTCCTTTTTGTTCCTTAAATTCGAAGAACATTAAGAAGGAACATGCCAAGGCTGCTAATTTGATGTGGTTTAAGTCAAAAATTGCAAAAATTCTCAGGGAAGGGTTAGAGAGAGAAAACCACCACTTTTAGACATGGATAAAGACGTCGATGGGAGATACGTTGAAAAACAATAGCTTCCCATCTTGATGGTCTTGTTTAATAAAGGCTTTGATTTTGTAGCAGTATATTTTGACTTACCATTGGAGACTGGGTCAGGACAACTTTTGAAGATAGAACAAGTAAGACTGGCTGATTGGCTTGGCTATCAATGAATAGTTTGGGGCTTCGTAACGGGAAGAAAAGTTGTACTTTTATTTAAGTGAGAAAGACTGGAAGAACAAGCTCAATGATGGGGAGGGTGCATTAAAGATCTGTGGCTTGGACATATGCTTGAGTTGAAATGGTTACACACTGTGAGAAGAGGATACGATACAGACAGACAATTGAATATATGAGGGGGAGGCCAGGAAAGCAGCCTGAACTGGAGAAAGAAATTGGGGTCTTTGGAAAAGTTGGCAAGTTGCCTTTCAATATCCATTTGCCCCATTTTCTTGGTAATAAGAACTCCATTTAGATAATAGGTTGCGTTCTTCAGCCTCTTTTGTGGCTATGGGGCTTAGTTATAAGCCAGTCAAGCATCATCGTAGAAAAGCTCCTTTAAAAGATGGGACTTACTTTCTTTCCTCTTCCTGCTTCCTCCCACTTACCACGTAGCTGTGATGGCTGGCGCCTAGGCTGTGCTTAAAACTTTCCAACAAATGCACATGGTATTTAAAATACCTTGCAGACTCCTTGCCTTGGCCCCCGAATCTCCATACTCTATACTGAAGACGGTTGTCATTGATCTTAATCAATGTCCATGGAAGCTGGAGTCTAGAAATGAAACCCTAGATAAGGAGGAGCCCTATCTTAGAGCTGAAGGATGATGCCGAAAGCTTGCCTCTTTGATGCCGTGCAGGATAGAGAAGCATTGTTTCTGTCCTAGCCAGCAAAGACGTCCATGTGTGAACGTATTTTATATGACAGGAAAGTCCTACCTTTGTCTTGTCTAGAGCCCTAGTGTGTAATGGTTAAGGGCTCAAATGCTAACTCAAAGGTCAGTGCCTCAAACCCACCTGCTCAGTGGATCATAGATGTCGAATCTGTTCCCATAGAGATGAAGGCTTGGAAGGTCCTTTTATCTTTTATTTTTAAGTTGTCGTGCAGTAAAATTAACCATCCTAGAGGTGTCAGGTTCTATGAGCCTTAACACATGTTCAGAATTATGCGAATTCAAGTAAAATGACCCTTGACAATGTCATCCTTCTCTTCATTTAATATAATGTTGCATGTTGGTCCAGTTGTGAAGATTTTTTTCTTTTGTTCTGGTATAATCCATACTGAAGCCTGTTATCTATGATCAATGTCCATGGCAGCAGCAGCAGTCAAGAAATGAAATGATATATCGCATTGAGCAAATCCATGGCAAACGATCTCCTCAAAGGGTCAAAAATTATGTTGTTGGTGAAGAATATTTTACTATTTAATATTCTGCCTGAAGAATGAACAGATCTGTCTTGGAAGAAGTACAGCTAGAATTCTTAGAATTGAAGATGTCAAGTAGAAAGCAAATGTTTTCAGAATGATGAAGGCAACACATGTACAAATGTGCTTGACATACAATGGATGGATGGATGGGTTGTGATGAGTTGTACGAGCCCCCAACAAAATGATTATTTAAAACAATGAATAGATGACGGCAAGACTTCATCTAAAAATTTTTAGACGTGTTATCAGGAGGATCAGTGGTCCCCTGGAAAATGACACCATGCTTAGTAAAGTTAGTGAAAATGATGAATACCTTCAATGAGTTGGGTTGACACCATGGCTGAACTGATGAACACTAACAGCCACAATTGTGAGGATGGCTGGGTCGAGTTTTGCCCTGCTGTGCATGGAGTGGCTGTGAGTCAGGACAAACTTGGCGACATATCACAACAGCCTTGACTTGTGTAACCACCGATATGGCATGGATACCAAACTGGTCTTTCCAACCAGAAAACACCCCTGTGCTAGTCCTTTGTAGCCATGTCCTGACGACACTTCTGCAACATCATGATGACCTACTGGGACACGGATGATCTAGTCTCCATCACTACATTTTTGTCTTCTTTTTCAGAATGTCCTACAAACACCATCATATAGTTTGTCAGGTTTTGGAACTGTCTACTTCCACTTAGAAAAATGAATTTAACATTTGTCTATGATTTTTTTTTTCAGGAGACAAATGGGACTTTCTACTCCCATTAACAGTTAAAGTCTCAGAAACCCCCAGGGGCATTTCCACCCTGTCCTGCAAGGTCATTATGAGCCAGCATCGACTCAATGGCAGTGAGTTTGAGTTCCTGCTTTTACGGGAATCAGTAAATCCCTTTTTATTCCTGAATAATTTACCACTCCATGATTGTTCAAAAACTTGACTTTTCATTAAAATGTGGAAGGACATTTCAATTGCTTTTAGGTTTGATTGAGAATAAAACTGCTGGAAATTCAAGGCATATATTCTGAAGAGGATGGGGAGTTAGGGATATCACTGCTGATATCAGCTGAATCTTGGCCGAAAGACCAGTAAGATGCTCACTTGTGTTTTATTGACTATGCCAAGCCATTGATGGTGTGGATCATAACAAACTATAGATAACATTGAGAAGAATAGAAATTCTATAATACTTAATTATCCTCTTGTGGAATCTGTTCATCAAAAAGAGGTAGTCATTTGAACATAACCGAGAAGAATTTATGGATGGCAACATATGGATAAATGTGCTTGACACAATGGATGGATTGTGATAAGAGTTGTATGAGCCCCCAATAAAATGATTTCAAAACAAAACAAAACAAATCAGGACAGGTGTTTGCCAGGGTTTTATCCTTTCAACACATATATTCAATTTGTATGATGAACAAATAATCTAAAAGGCTAGACTCCGAGAAAGAATGTGGCAGCAGGATTGGAGGAAGGTTTATTAACAACCTTTGACCTACAAATGACACACTCTTGCTTGATTAAAATGAGGATTTGAAGTATTTGCTGATGAAGATCAAGGACGGCAGCCCTCAGCAGGATTGCAACTCACTGTAAAGAAAGTCAATATCTTTATAACTAGATGAATGCACAATATCACGATTGTGGAGAAAGATGGAAGTTATCAAGGAATTCTTTTGCTTGGATTCACAGCCAATGCTCATGGAAAGAAGCAGTCAAGAAATCAAATGGTGTATTGCTTGGAGCAAATCTGCTGCACATAAACTTTAAAGCGCTGAAGGGCAGAGACTCGACTTTGAGGACTAAGGTGTGCCTGACCAAGGCCTTGGTATTTTGAATTGCCTCATATGCGTATGAAAGTCAGGCAATGAGTAAGGAAGGCCAAAGGAGAAAGGATGCATTTGAATTATGGTGTTGGAAGACTAGTGAAAGTATCAGGGACTGCCTCAAGAACAACCAGGACTGTCTTGGAAGAAGTACAGCCAGAATGTTCCATAGAAACAAGGATGATAAGACTTTCTCAAGTCCTTTGAATACATTTTCAGGAGAAACCAGTCTGAGAAAAAGGACGTTCTGCTTGGTCCCGTAGAGGGGCGGTGAAAAGGAGGAAGACCCTGGACAAGGTGGATTGACATGGAGGCTGCAACCATGGCTCGGACACGAAGATTGCGTGGATGATGCAGGATTGGGAAGCCTTTCCGTCTGTTATAATAGGGTTGCTATTAGTCGGAACACCTCGACCTTAGGTGCCAACGAGTTGGTTCCAGCACACGGGGACCGTAGGCACAGCAGAGTGAAACACTGTGCCATCCGCCCAATGATTCCTTCGCTGATGCCCACTGATGCAGCCACTGTGGCAATCCATCTCAGTATGAAGAGACTGATGGACAAGAGGTGGAGCAAGATGATTAGAGCTACTAAAAGGAATTATGCAAAGATTTTTCATGGGTTGAAGTGCTTAATTTCTTTAGGATTGAAATTTGGGGCTTATCTGGTAAGTGTGCATTTAACTTTACAAGAATCTGAAAAGCTGTTTTTGCAGTGTTTGTATCATTTTATATTCTTAGGAGCAACACACGGCTGATTCATTTGCCCTGCCCCCTCATTAGTGCTTGGTGTTGTCTGGCTATGTTCTGTTTGTTGTTCTGCTAGGTGTGCAGTGAAATCTCATTGTGGTTAATCTATATTTTCTGATGGCAAATGAAGTTGAATATATTTTTATGCATTTATGTTCCGTGCATTTATTTTCTTCAATAATATGACTGTTCATGTTTCTTACCCCTTTTAAAATTGGCTTGCTTATTTCTTATGGTTGAGCTGCAGAAGTTCTTTGTATATTCTGGATACAAGTACTTCACAGGTAATGTGATTTGTGAATGTTTTCTTCTGGACTGATTGTGTCTTGTTTTTCTCTTAAGAGTTTCTTTTTGCAGAACCAACGTTTTTAAACTGCAAACCAAGTGATGAATTTTCATTTTATGCATCGTACTTTGACTTTTTATTTCTATCTTTTTATTTTGGGGGTCCCCGGGACTCAGAAACATACCTAAATTTGAGTTGACATGTCACCAGTAAATCTCAAGTCCCTCATTTCCATCAAGTTGATTCTTGACTCATAGCGACCACATAGGACACAGGAGACCTGCCTCTGTGGGTTTCTGTGCCTGTCGCTTTTTATAGGCAGAGACAGCCTCTCTTTTTCCCACAGAGCAACGGGCAGTTTTAAACTAACAACCTGTGGTTAGCAGTCCAATGTGTAATTCACTAAACCGCCAGGGCTTTGATGACACCAGTATATCGGAGATTAATTAAAAGCATGCAATCCGATGAGATCGCCTATGGGAATGACAGACCTACTTCGAAGGTGTAGGTCACAATTGAGATTCTTCTCAGCTCCTGAATTGGCACTCCATTTCCTATATAACTTGGGGATATTTAAAGATGAGTGCAGCAGGACCATTGATTACCCTGTGATAGAGTTAAAGTTTATTGTGGCAACCTGGCTGATAAACACATGTGGGGTTAATTGAAGGGCGGAGAGATAAATGGCTCGGAGAGCTCTGCCTTTTGGGTTCTCATGTCTCTTGCTTTATGATGGTCGGACCAGGGGGCGGCTGCCTTAGCCAGTTCCCTGCTTCAGCTGGCAAGGCTCCCTTCCTGCAGGACATCCCCACGGAGAAGCCATGGACCAACCCCGATGCAGCCCTGGGTGCTGGAGCAGTCATGTGGAGACCCCTGTCAGCGCTGAGATGCTTACATGTTCACTGATTCGGCTTTCCTCCTGTAGTCAGCGTCATAGTGTGTATTTTGTGAGATGGAGGAGGACTTTGTGGATTGGTGTTGGACATATGGGTTAATGTTGGACTTGTGGGCTTGGGCAGCATTGAGTTGGGATGTTTTCTTGATGTGCACTTACCCTTTATATAAAACTCTCCCTTATACATGAGTTTCTGTGGATTTGTTTCTCTAAAACAGGGGTCCTAAAACTTTTTAAACAGGGGCCAGTTCACTGTCCCTCAGACCATTAGAGGACCGGACTATAGTTAAAAAAACAACAAACTATGAACAAATTCCTATGCACAGCGCACACATCTTATTTTGAAATAAAAAAACAAAATGGGCAAAAACACCTGGTGGGCTGGATAAAAGTTCTTAGCAGGTCGCATGTGGCCCACGGGCCATAGTTTGAGGACCCCTGCTCTAAAGGACCCAGACTAACACACCCTGTCAAAGGACATCAGCACCAGAACCCACAGAGAGGTTAGCACCTTGCACTGAAAGACGGAGTCCTGGCTTGGTCTTCGGTTGATTTAATCATCCCATTGTTTGGGTTTGGCATTTACTAGGTGCCATGGTTGTTTTTAGGTGCTGTCAAGTCAATACCAACTCATAGTTCCCTCATATAACAGAGCAGATGTGCATCCTACCGTTTTCTGTGTTGCAACCTTTATGGGAAATAGGTTTTTCTCCAACGAAACTGCTAGGTGAGCTCGAACTGCCAACCTTTGATGAGCAGCTGATCACTTAGCCACTGTGCCCTCCAGGTTCCTTTATTAGGTGTTAGTAACACTTCTATGTGTAAGGTGTATATGCTGAACAAGTCAGTCAGGTCTGTGGAAGTTACATAATCTCCTGTCAACTTGCAAAGGGGTAGAATCAAGCTGCATCTTGATGATCTCATTTGGAGGCGCTGTGGAGATAACTATCACACTGGAGGCCAGACCCACACTCTCTGCTACACCTTCCTGTTGACAAGACACATGGAGCTACACTGATGGAGCCAGAACCTTGGAACTGGAGGAGCAACATGGAGACTCACACCAGCACTGTGATGCTTCTACCACCACTGGATCCACAAGTCTTTTCACCCACTGGTCTATAATGTTCCTGAATTCGCTGTTATTACATGTGTTGCATGAATCTGAAGAGGGATTTATAGACTGGTATTGGACATCTGGGCTAATATCGGACTTACAGACTTGAACTGGAGTGGACTGGAATGTTTTCTTAATATACAACTACTCTTTGATATCAAGTGCTTTCTTATACAAGTGTGAGTGTTTATTAATTTGTTTCTCTAGTCAACCCAGACTAACACAGGTCTCTTACATCTTAGAGTGGGGAGACAGACAGTAAAGAAATAAAAATGTCAAGTAGTGGTAAGTTTTATTAAGAAGGATAGTCTTAGGGTGGTGGCAAAGTCTTTGGATTGGGCAAACGTCTTTTCTTCGAATGCCTACGTTTGATGGCTTAGGCATCAACCAATTGCACAGAGTCCCACATCCCGAAAGGCCTGGCACTTGGCTCAGTGCCCTTCTGTTGCTCGCTCTAAAGTTCTTACTTTTGAAGCAAAGAACCTCCCATATTCCTTTCTGCCATGGGTCATTTGGCACTATCAGCTCTACCTATACTATGTTCACATAGGAAGCCAGACAAAAATAATAGCAGAACTTGGCCACTCTGGGTACCATTAGTTGTCCTGGTGGAAAAATGGATGTTTGAAATATTGAAAAACAGATGCTTAAAATGCACCCACCCCATCAAACTATTCACTGGATTTGGAGTTGGGTGGTGCCGTTGATCTGTGTCCTGAGAAATTTGAGTATGTATTGGTGAGACCATGAGAGTGAATTGGGTGATTATTATTCTCCACTTTGGGACACATTGTCAGTCATCACCTCCATGATACTAATGAGGCTGGGTACAAGCGACAGGATTGGGTGTATCCTGAGTCAATGTCCTTTGAGAGGCAGAAGAGAGTAAACCAATGAGCGGAGAGAGAAGGCTCTCAGCATGACCAAGAAAGAAGAGGTGGGAGCGACACAGAGCCATGGGACCTGGGCCCTGCTGTGAGAACCCCCTAGAGCCAGCAGATGACGGATGTCATGCTGATCTTTCAGGAAGTGAAGGCCCACAAAGAATGAAAGGAGACAAGGACCTGCCTCTTGAGCTAACAGTGTCCATCCAGACATCTAGCCTCCTTGATGGTGACAGAATCCGCACCTGTTTGTGAAAGCTTGTGGCATTTCTGTTATAGTAGCCAGGAGTAGCTAAGACAGGTGGGGTACCACTTATCCCATCCTTTCTTATGACTTGGCAATTATAATTAGGACTCCTTGGTTAGATTTGACCCCACAGCATTGTGATTCATGCACACCTGTTTGCAGTTAATGGCGAAGATGAATTCGCTTACCAGAAGAGCGTTAAAAGAATGTTGTATCAGACAGGGGATGGCTAATTTTGCTTCTTTATTTGTGTGTCATGCTCCATATGATCCCATTTTAGAGCTAGGTAGAGGGACGGTGGCCCAGGAAAGCTACGTAGTTTGTTTGAAAGCATGCAGCTAGTAAGTCCCATCCTGTCTGTCTGGTTCTCAATCATCTTTCTCATGTTGCTTGCTGCAGCTCTCAGTGTTCTCTGTCGAATAAGCATTGGCCGTTTGGACATTGTTAATCACCTTTTGGATCTTATAGGCAATAAGTCCTAAGAAAACCATCATCCCCTTTATACGGGCTCTTTGGACATCTTTGCTGAAGTGCCACCGTGGCATCGAGGGTCTCAAATATCTCAGAGAAGGAGCCCCATTGCCCTCCACATGATGGAGATCTCTCTGAAGGAAGCTGTTCATGAAACCCTTGTCTGATTTTCAGCTTGGGATGGGGTGGGGGACAAAAGCATTGTGTGCTGTTCTGTTTTGGCCCCGAGCTGCTCTGTAAGAGGAGGGTATCAGGCAGGACTGGTGGAGCTGTGGGTATTTCTGGAAACAGAATCCATGACTGTGGCTCACGTACTGGCCCGCTCTGCCTGCCCCTTCACCCACACTCCTCCCTTCTTCTGGGGCTCTTTTGGAAACTGGCTTCCGGAGCCCGACACATGGTTCTTTGTCTGGCTCCAGCTGTTAGAATCTGTCTTCATCCATTCCGCAGGAAGGGGGTTCTCAGAAGGGCTTCTGCACTCTGACATCATGGAGAGGCATCTCCAACTTGGGCGGCTCTGATTCAGAGACGGCGAAATCAGTGAGGTGACATCACGTGGGTAGCAGCTGCGTTACCTGTGGAGTCACCTGCAGCTCCCAGGACAGCCTGCCTGGCTGGTAGGATGATGGTCATCTTACAGGTAGGGAAACGGGAACGGAGGCTCAGCCATGGTGTGGGGCATCTCAGAGCTTCATAGTGAGACAGTGGCCCAGGCAGGATTGGAGCAGAGGCGGTCCGGCTGACTCAAACTCATTTCTTTTCTGTGCCGTCTTTCACGCCAATAGAAAAACGGCGCCCCCGCCCCCATGGGGAGCACCCCGTCCTCGCAGGGCCAGCTCCTGTCCAGAGGCCTGGCTCACCATCCCCTGAGAGCACCTCCTTCCCGTCCCCGGGAGAGAGAGGACTGGGCAGTATTGTCTCTGATAAGCGTACAGGCCCATTCATGAACAGGAGTCCAATTTCAAACAGCTCCCCGACTAATTGCACGAAAAGGGTGAACTAAGCACAGTTTAATTAATTCTGATCTCACGGACAGGGGCTGCCTGATCAGAGACGACTGTGCACAGACACGAGCAGGGGAAACGCTGCGGCCCGGGGAGCAGGGATGCATTCAAATGACCCTTTAATGCCTTCAGGATGGCGCATTTGTGCTCCAAGACATTCATCCTTCTCCCTCCCGACCTTCTGGGAGAGCATGCCTTTAACCCGGCACGCAAGACGGCCCTTTGGTCCCATTCAGACAGACAGGAGGACATGCACTGCTTCACTTTTCGCCAAATAACAGGACCCAAAACGCTTGGGTGTGTTTGGATGGGACATACATATGTTTTCTTTTTTAATGGGAAATATTCAAAATTTCAGACAATCCCTATGTGTCGGCCACTCACCTGGGCACTTCTGAAAAGAGACCTGGCCAGGGACAGCATGGTCCTGGTGTCAAGGAAAGCAGTAGGTGGTGGGCGAGTTGACGGCCCTTTACTTCCTCAGGAACACCAGACGCCTCCTTGGTTCTGGAAGGCTCACACTGTCTTCTCAGCACAACCACAGTGAGGGACAAAGCAGGGGGTACTGTGAGCACCTACACAGAGAGGAAGTCACTGGGATTCAGAGGGCCTGGGGTCAACCCAGAGTCAGGGTTCTACCTGGAAATCTGCACAGTTCTGCCCCGTCCGCCACACTTCATTTCTGCCGCTGCTGCTGGCGTGCTGCTGGAATGTTCGCCCCATTTTACAGGGATGACACGGAGGGGCGAGGTGACTGACCTGGGAGCACCCTGTGGCTGCCGAGTGGGACGGACAGAGGATGTCTCCGTATCTTAAGTGGATGAGCCCCTTTCCCCTAATCCCAGCATCCTCTTGTATACACCAAGAAGGTAGAGCTAAAGCCACACTAGCTACTTTCATTAACTTTGGATCCTGTATTGCAGGCAGTTTTCTGGGAGCGAACATTGCATGCTTCTTTCCTTGGGGAACGGGAGGGAGGCAGACAGGTGAGGAGGGAAGGTCAGAGTTCACTCTTCCTCCCCTTCCTTCATTTGCACGTCCCCTCCGTGTGTCCAGCACTGTGTTCCCGGACTGGCATGCAGAGATGGCAGGGGCGCTGTCTTGCTGCTGAAGGGCTGTCCGTCTCCTAGAGAAAACAGATACACTAAAAACGACACCACCAAAGGGGGGAGACAAACAATGTTCTGATGGGATAGACACGCAAGGAGTCGTGGCAGCAGAGGACAGAGCAGTGAGTCCTGTAAATGACTGGTCCCCGCAGAGTCATTTAAGTCACCTGGCCTCTGTTTCCTTACCTTTAAAAGGAGCAGTCACACCGCTTCACAGAGTTACAAAGAGTAAAGGAGATCCTCTCAAGAGCCCATGATGCAGTCTTGGCACTCAGTGGGAACCGGGCGAGTAGAGCGTGGTCAGCGGAGAGCCGTGGCCTTCATCAATGCCCCCGCATGGTCCTAGGCCACCTCAGCTGATACCCCTTTTAAGCCTCTTGCCAACAGTCTGGGTAGCAGGGAGCCTGTGGGAGACCCTGCAGACTCTAGAAGGAGTCCTTTCCCATCTATAGTCCATCTCTGGGGACTTGCTTCTCCACGGTGCCTTCCACATTATTCAGATATGTTCGACCTTTGCACCAGCAGTTAGGAGCTCCAAAGAAACCAACCTCTAAACTCACCCAGCAGGTTGATTCCAACTCGTAAAGGTGGGTAGAAGTCAAGACTCTGGAGTCAGGAAGATACCAGCTCGAATGGAGCTTGGCTACTTAGCAAGAAGCTAAGCCTAGGGGAAATTGCTAACTTGCTCTGAGCCTCAGTTTCCTCATCAGTGAAGGAGCAGTATCAAGAGCCCATCCTTTATGGGGACTGTGATGAAGACCAAGCACAAGGGTGCAGGCAATGCTCCGAGCCAAGGGCAGGCATCAGAGAGAGCCAAGCCATGTTCACGTTCCTTTTCCGCCTCCACTCCTGCTCCCTGTCCTTCTCCTCATTAGGATAAGTAAATCCAAGGTCAAGGAGGGGAGGTTTCTCACCCTGCCCTCCCCATCCTCACTATGTGCTTGCTAACAAGAGGCCTCCCAGGGGGGACCCCGTCTAGCACCTGGGATCCACCTTTCTTCCATACATCCAGATACCCGACGATGGAATTGCAGGGGTGCCGGAGGCATGCTAATATGTGAGCTTAAATCCATGCCAGCAGTGTGATCACAGACAAGTTACTCACCATCCGTGCGTCTAATAGACACTGCAGGAAGTGATACCTTTCTCACAAGTTCACCTTGAGGAATCAGCGAGAGAGTCTAAAATCAGGACCTGCGACACAAAGGACATGACTATCTCATCTGCGTTTGGACACGCAATACCTGCTGTGTGGGATACACACCACCTGCTGCCTTCAGGTTGGTTCTAATTCAAGGTGACCTGATGTCAGGCACTGAGCTCCATCGGATGTCTCTGGCTGTCATTCATCCAGAAGTAGATCTCCAGGCCTTTCTGCCACCACGGTGCTTGGTAGGTGTGCTCCACCAACCCTTTGATGGATGGCTGAGTGCCAACCATGGGCAGCATCCCATGATGGAATCCACACAGGGTTGTAACCATCCCACCAACCATTACTGTGATGGCCTAGAGAAGTGAGGTGAGGCTTCCTCCAGGGTGGCCCCCATTCTGTCGCTCCCCAGCCTCACTGGTTCCTGCTCCTACTTGTAATCCAGATTATCCTTGAAGAGGCTGGCTTCTCACAGGGTGACGTGGTGCAAAGCCATGCCGCTCATGATTTGTTGCTGGAGGTGGGGTTATGGGGACGAAGATCATCTCTTTAGATAACACCTTGCAGATGATCTATTTGATCTTGTGAGCATCACACAGCAGCCAGGGGGGCTTAGCTATTCGATAATAACAATAATAACAAAGAACAAATACCGAATCTTCCAGGTGCCATACAAAAGGGCATTGTGTTCATCTGCTACCAGAACAGGTGGCATGATCTGCTTCTGAAACCACAGCCATTGAAAACACAATGGTGCTCAGCTCCGCTCTGCACACATGGAGTTGTTATGAGCTGGAATCTGCTCGGTGGCGATTGGCTTCGGGCTGCGTGCCAGCGACTGTGCTGCCTCCACCCTGACCGGACAGGATGAGCATATGGGCACTCGAGGCAGACGATATACAGATGGAGACCTGGGGATCCTGAGATGCTAAGCGACTTACCTAAACCACATAGCTCTCACCAGGTAAAGGTAGGAACTCAGTCCGAGTCTGGCTTTCTTCGTACCTATGTTCTTCAGTGATGGTCCCACTGGCTTCCTTACGTAAATGAGCAAAGTGAATCCAAGGCTAGGGGGGTTGCGTGCTGGTCTTTAGGTTTACCTGATCAGGCGTTTGATCGTTTCCCCTCATTAGAGAAAGATTTCCAGGCACGTGCTATTAGGATGTGCTTCCTAAAGCACTCGCTAACTCACAGCCCGCCATCCCGAGGCCTGTGCCTTCCCCAAGCTTGAGTTTGATTCAAACCCATCCCGCCCTTTCTACAAATCCCTTCCCTGATCGCAGCGGATGGGGCAGCTATTCCTTCTCTGCCACAAAGCCCTGTCAACACGCGGAGAGTGCTTCAGCCTGGACCACACCAGGGCGCTCACTGGCTCCTCAAGGTTTGCATTGGATGACCGGGACGGCCTTTCTTCCTAGGCTTACCCTTTGAGGTCCAGGCTTGAGAAAGAAGCCGTTTCTGCCTCAAGCAAGTCGTTTGCTGAAATCCCCTTCTCTAGCACTGCTCCACTGCCGAGGCGCTTCCCAGACTGCACGTTATTCATACGCCACCTCTCTCTCTAGAACACTACCTGTAGCACCTGCATTCTAGGCAATTCCCCTTCTGTGCGTCCCTACAGCCGTGAGGTTGTTCATGTGACGGTCTCCTGTCAGACTGTGAGCTCTCTGAGGCAGAGGGTCAAGTTCTAGTGATCTCTGCTATACAGAGGAGGGGAAGGTTATTTCAGGAACTATGGAACAGCAGTTAGGGCCGGCAACACAGGACCAGCGGGGCAGCAGCCCCAAGTCCCCCCTGAGCGTTCAGGGTCATAGCACCGTCCTCACTCATGTGAAAGTGTGGTGGCCGTCATCCTGCCTCTCTCAGACACACTCCTGGATCAACTCCTGGAAGCTCTGCTTGGGAAACCCAGGCTCACTTCTCCCTGGGAGATCGATGATAAGCACTCCCTGCTCCCCTAGAGAGCGACCATCTCAGGAACCCCAAGGGGCCATCCTGCTCCGTCCTACAGGGAGTCCAGGAGTCAGAATCGATATGATGGAGCCCCGTGTTTATGCATAGATGTGCCTTTGTTTCCTCTGGGGGTTTGTCTTGGAATTTAAAAACATCGCGTCCGAGATCTGTCCCTTTGTCCAATGGTGGTGGCTACAAGAAGAGAAGTAACACCCCTGGCATTTCAAATACTGGTTGGACCGCTCATGGTGGGCACTTCTCAGCAGAGCTTTCAGACTAAGACTAGGAAGAAAGGATTGGCAGCCTTGCTTATCAAAATCAGCAATGGAAACCTGAAGGATCACAACAGAGCCTGGTTCCACTCACTCACTTCACACACGGTATCCCGAGGGATGGGTACCTCAATCAGTAGCGATCCGTCGTGTTTGGCCAGGGAGGTGTGATGGATTGGGGCAGTCCTTGCATGCTGGTGATGTTGAGGCAGATGCAGGTCGAGGCAATGTTTTGCTCTATTGTAAATAAAGACACTGTGCACCTGAATTGACTCGAGGGCAGCTGTCTGTCTGTCTATCATGAAATAGCTTTGATACAGGTTTGGCAAGACTGATTCAGTTCAGCACTTGGGCAACCTCCTAGGAATCAGAGTTCGTGATTAAAATGAGAAGGTTTCCAGCAGCGAGGCTGGCTCACGGATGGAAAGGAAACGGGTCCCTCTCACCTGGGCCAGAGATCTGCATTCAGACAAAGCTCTGCGGCCCTTTTGAATGCAGGGGCAGGTCCCTGGAAGCTCCTGCTTTGCGCTGTCAGGTTTGAAGAAGCGCTGGGTTCCCAGCTCTTGGTGCCTTTTGTCCTCTGTGAGCTCCCTTAGCCTGGAGAGGTGACTTCTTTATTCTCGGGAGCAGCTATTTATAACTTCCAAAGGACCCCTACTCCTTTGGTTCTGTGTCGAGGCTCAGAAAAAGAGCCGGCCCTCCCCCACCACCAGGCCGCTCTACCCCCAGAGCAATCCCGTAAATAAAGGATGAAAGGCCCCGTAATTATTACCATTCGACAACACAGAGACTGTCAAAACCCGGAGAGCAACAAAACCCTTTACATAAATCACAGCTGATACAATGGTTCTTAGCTGAAGGGGATAGGGGCTTAGCGTCTCAGCCCTGGTGAAAGAAGGGTTGTGTTTGGGGGAGGAATTGCCTAGAGTCAGCCGGTCCCAGGGGGAAACGAAGGGCTTGATGTCTGAACAGAGGGCCATCCCATCATTCTGTGTTCCCCCAAAGGCCCAGGGAACAAGGGGGAAAACCTGGGACAAACTCCACATGTGCCGCCGCCCTGCTGCCACACCGCACGGCCACAGCCCCATTGTCAGGAGCTCACCTCCAGCCTGGTGAAGACTGGGTCCTGGGAGGGGCTGACCAACAGGCCACTGCAGCGCTCGGAAGGCAGGCTGGGGCCCAAGTGTGGGAGAAGGTGTGGGCTGGCTGGTCAGGAGAAGCTTCCTGAAGAGGAGAAATGGCTTCCCAGAAAGGGGTTTCCTGATAGATACTAGGAGAGTGGGTGCTGGTAGTGGGGGAGTATGAATCAGGTCATGGACCTTGCCAGAGAGTCACATGTCTTGAGAGTTGAAGTAACACGGTGGAGCTGTATTTAGGAACCCCCCTTTCCTGGAGGGCAGAGATGAGTGCAAGGGGTGGCAATCTCAGAGTAGCAGACTCTGGTCAGAGACTGTATGTGCCTGAGCGTAATGATCATTCCTTGTGAGTAAGCCATTGGATGACATATTAATAATTCAGGAACCATTCGTGGGCACTTAGCAAACGCTGGGGGTCTCTCTTATGAGCCATGCCCTCCGCTGCTTCTGCTGCAGCTTCCTTTAAAGTGAAAAAGACGCAGGAGCAAGAGTTTTCACTCAGGGCACCTTGTGGAGACAGACAGATGCCACAGTGTCCAAGTGCAGATTGGCCTGGACTCCAGCAGGAAGCTTGCCGGGGTAGAATCCTGCCCTGCTGCTCACAAGCTGCATGACCTTAGGTGAGTCATTTAACCTCTCTGAGCCTCGATGAAATCAGAATATTAAATGGGGGTTATGGAGGTTAAGAAAAAAGAATCAGAATAATGTCTGAGGCGTGGTCTTATTGTAAATTGTTTGGACAGTGAGTAGTAATTTGCAAAGCCCATTATTATACAAAGCACCTGTGATCTCATCTGATTGTAGCACGGCAGGGGTTAATCTAATGTCCTCATGTAGAAGATGGGAAGCCTGAGACTTAAAGAAAACGGACTTCCACAGGCAGACAGAGGCAGGCCTGCCCCCTGCTCTATGTGTCCTCTGCTCTGATTTGACTAACACGTGAAGTTTGGCTTCTTTGTTCTCAAGAAGAAAATGAACAGGGTGTAGGAATTAACCGAGTTCCCAGGGGATAGTCTGGGCAGCTAGGGAGCTCACTCATGACGGGCTTCTGAAGCTAGTGAGACCACCCAATGCCTCTCTCAGTGCTGAACTCTGCTGGCACAGAGCTGCCTTCAACCTGGGTGAGAATTCGAACCCCTGAACTGAGATGCCTTCTCCAGAGGACAGCAGATTGCTGGGGTCCAGGGAGCTGCTGAATCTGCCCCACTGTGTGTACGGTTTCCTGCGGCTCTGGGGTGGAACTTCTCTTGTGGGCAGGGCACAGCTCCCCTGGGTCTCTCTGAAGCCTGGGTTACCTTGTACTCCCTCCCTTGGGTGGCTGCACACTGACTCCAGCTCCCCACCATAGCGTATTCTACCTGCGTGACGCCCTGTAGGTGATCCTCCAGAGGATGTACGGTGACACGTCACAACAAAGCCGCCCTATCGGACAGTGTAGAACTGCTCCGGTGAGTTTCCGGGACCGAACCCCTTTAGGGGAGTAGAAAGCTCCATTTTTCTCCTGAGTAGCGGTTGGTGCTTTTGAACTGCTGACCTTGCAGTTAACAGCCCAATGCGTCACCCCTATGGCCTCAGGGCTTGTGTTATTACCAGCCAACAATAGCCTGATGTCCACAGTCAGCAAGACTACATCAGCTACATGGAAGCTTCCCAGACAACGCATCTCTAGAGGACCCTACGAAATAGTCAGGGAGGTAGGAGTGTATCTTTGTGCGTGTGTGTGTGTAGTTGTAGGTGTATAATCATGTGTTGGGGGTGGGGACCATGAAGGATCCTCGATGCTTTGTGAGCGCAGAGTTGATGGTGTGGGGATGGGGGGTCCAGAGCAGCAATGGCAAGAACAGGAGGTCAGCAGGTGAGCTCAAGAAGCCCGAGGAAGGGTAGGGAAAGGGGTTAATAGAAATTAACGGGAGTCTGATTTTAGAAATAAACCCTTAAAATGGTCACCCCTATAGTGTCCCTAAAGGTACCCAAACTCTACTGGTAAGGAGAAAGCCAGGCTGTGGATGTGGGGTCTGTTGCTGGTTGGACTCACGTGGATGGACAAGTTCATCTCACTGAGAAGCTACGCAGCAGAAAGGTTAGCCTTCCATCCAGGCTGCGTCCCTGGTAGGCCACTCCCTGGTTTCCAAACGATGCACTGACTCAGTAGTGGGCCTTCTGGCCCATGTGAAGCTCTGCGTTGAAAATGTAGACCAGTGCAAGTCGCTGTGTGGCACCAACAGTGGATGCCTGCCTACTGACTTCAAGGCCAGACTGAATTCAAAATCCCCATCACCGCCGAAGCAAGTCACGAGTATTTCCTTCCATACGGACGACAGCCGCACAGACGCCGAGGGCACTTCTGCTCTGCAACGCAGGGACTCGCCAAGAGTCAGCACCGACCCTGTGGCCGTCACAGTGCAGTTTGGTTTTCTGTAATGGAGTGGAAGTGATATAAAGGCTTTGCCGATAGTCGCTCGAAACAAACTCACCGCCACTGAGTAGATTCCCACTCACGTTGACCTCTCTAGGACGAAGCAGAACTGCCCCTGTGGGTTTCTGAGACTGCCACTCTTTACAGGAGTTGAAAGCCTTATTTCTCTCCTGAGGAGCGGCCAGTGGTTTCGAACGGCTGACCATGGGATTCACAGCCACGACACCACCGAGGCTCCTCGTGTATAGTAAGGTGTGTGCTATTTCAGTGCATTTGTGTTCCAAGATCTAGATCGGGGCATCCTGTACAACGTATTATTGTATCTTGAAAAGAGTCTGAACGCGCCGCTGGTTCTGAAGTGGTCAGTCTCTGTGCTCAGACAGCGCTGGGTTCCCGTCGCCACCCTGTGTCCTGGGGCAGGGGCTTCGTCCTCTTGGTTGTCTGGTTGGTTGGTGATGCTGTTTCAGACTCAACATTCTCTTTGAGCCGCAGCCCTTTGCTAGATAGCAGCTATGTTTTCATTGTGAGCACACTGCATAATGCAACCTTTGCCCATTCAACAGTTTCGCATGCCTGTTCTTCAAGCTGCCTGCAGGACCGCGATCCTTTCCCAATTATTCCAGCAAGTTGCTTACTCTTGAGCCTCAGCGCCCATGTCTGTTATGGGAGACCAACAAAGTGCGTCCCATCGGACCACTGGGAGGGTCCAAAGGGATAAATCTTACGGCGCACGATGAACACGGTGTCTGTTCACTAAATGCTCACTGACTGGCTGCTCTGTCTGTCCTGGCCGAGCAGCCAGGCTACAGTGGGCCAGATGCTCTGTGGTCGAGCAGGTCAGGGTCCAGCCTGCTACCTCACCCAGTCATGTGGGGTGTTGCTGCTCCCACAGCAGGGTCTCTTGGTGCCAAGCTGAGCTGCCAAATTCTCTGTCAGAGGCCCCTTTGGCCTGGTCCCCACCTTAGCTTCAGATCAACCCCCGTTCCCCCCCAGGGCACAGAATAAGTGCCAAGGCGCCAGCTCTCTTTCTTCTCCACAGGCATCAGACGGAATCTGGTGCTGAGGCGCTGGAGGGAGGGGGGCGGGGCCGGAGCAGGACATCTGTCCATCCTTCTGTCTGTGGAGTTTGCCCTAGTGATGGGACCACCCTCCGCTCGCCTGTTCTCTCCCCTTCACGCCACCTGACAGACTTACACAGAAAGCCAGCCTCTCCAGACCTGCCCCCTGAGTTGGTGGCACGGGGAAGAGGAGGGTATCCACTTTTGGCCTGCTGACAGTGGCGCAGCCTGCCAAAGCCGCCCGGGTAATTTGGTTCCTTTCCTTTGTTGACTTGGTGCCAGCTCACAAGAGCGGATTAAGCAGGGGAATTCTGCATGGAGAACTCTCCCCGCTTGGGGCTCCAATCCCATTGTCTCCCGAGAATGACAGCCGCTGGTGGTGCCAACGCGCACCGCTCCGCTGGCGTGTTCCCAGAACATATCAGCTTCCCGTTCCTGAAAAGAGGGATTTGTTAAAGAACCAGAGTTAAAAGAAAGGAGAGGCAGGAGAGGACGAGGCTAGAGAGTAAAAGTGACGCCTGGCTTGTTAATTAGAGGAGCAAAGTGCTCTGATCCTAATGCCGATACAGGCAGGGGATGTTCGTGCCTCTCGAACTCTCCCCATCTGCCAGGGAGGACTGCGCCCTGCCTGCGCTTCCTGACCATCGACTGGCACCGGCCTTTAGGCTCGGTGGGCAGAGATGAGCGCTGAGCCCCCACCCCCACCCGTAAGAGGAGTGAAAAAGTGGTCTTTGCTGCTCTCAAGAACTCAAACAACATTTATGCCAATAACTAGCAGAACAGTAGCTAATAGGAATGGAGTGTTTCGCTGCATGCCAGGTACCATTCTGAGCATTTTACAAGAATTGCTCATTTAATCACCCTAATGCCGCCCCTGGGTGGGAGCAGGGGTAAGGTTCCTACCCAATAAAAAGGTTTGAGCTCATTCAGAGGTACCTCAGGGCGGGGGTGGGGGATTGACGTCTGCAAAATCACCCCTGAGATCCCGGTGGGGCACAGATCTCCCCTGAAACAATGAGGTCACCACGACTCAGAAGGATTGGTAGTAGTGTCATCATCACATTGACCTTGTGAGGCCCATGCTCTTGATATGACCTCCCCATTCTACACATGGAAAAGGTAGGCATCTGCGGCAGTTACATAATCTGGTGTGGACTTGCAGAGGGGTGGAGGCTAGCCTGTCAGTCAGGTCGTAGCTTGATGACCTCATCTGGAGGTGCCACGGAGATATATAGCTCACTCAAGGCCTGATACACACAGACTCTCTGCTTGACATTCCTGCTGACAAGCCACAGGGAGCCATGCTGATGACAACCAGGGCCCTGGAGCTGGAGGAGCCACGTGGAGAACCCTGCCAGTGCTGAGATGCTTCCACCACTGCCACTGGGTCCACAAGACTTCCCACCCACTGGCCTGTGAGCTTCCTGCATTCGGCATTATTGCATGGCTGCGTGAGTCTAAAGAGGAATTTATGGACCAGTATTGGACAGATGGGCTAATATCACACTTATGGACTTGATGTGAACTGGAGTGGAATGTTCCTTAATGTATAATTACTCATTGATATAAAACTCATATACACTTATTAGTCTCCCTGGATTTGTTTCTCTAGTCTACCGGGACTAACACAGCCCAGGCCGAGGTGAACTGACACGAGTTAACAAATCAAACGACCCAGCGGAAAGCACTGCTTTGCAGACTTGGATACTCTCTGTGGTGCACAGACTTGCACTCTGACCAAGTTGAATCCCCCAACACAGGATCGCTGGAGACTGGTCTGGAAGGAAATGTGTGCAGCTGACTCGCCAGCTGGCCGCCCCGGACTGTGGCTGTTAGACCTCTTGTTAAACTCACAGTGAACTATAGAGTCGAGATTCGTACCCAGGGCGCTTGGTTCCAGAGTCTCTGATCACAACCGCGCTGCCCGATGACCTCTGCTATTTGAGAGAAAGAACTTACTGTGGTGGAGAGCGAGGTGCCTGGTGTGCCTCTCCATCCCAGGGTTCCGGCCACTCGACGGCCCTTTTGGCTCCATCTTGCTTAGTGTCCTCTTCCACGACAAAAGGTTGCGCCCAATAACGTATGCTTCAAGAAACCCGAGTTCCTCTATCTGTTGGCCACAGTTGTTCATAACGTATAGCTGGTAGATGGATGTGGTTCAGGGCTAGCCCCATGTGTGAAATGGCAAGACAAACATGCAGACTCTGCTAGGCACACCTTCCCTGATGTGGTACCTAAAATGTAGAGACACCTGCAACAGCCCACGAAAAACAAATTCATAACCACTACTGAGGTCTTTAAATCCTCTCGTACCTTCTTTTCAGTCCATGATCACAGCCTGTTTGTGAGAAATATAGTTAAAGTTTTTCCATATATGAGTAGGGCGTGGGGGGAGGGGAAGTATTCTTCTGAGAATCTCCCCTCCTCTTTCCCTCTTATTGCTTTAGCTTCTCAGAGTCAGTTATCCTGGAAGTCTTTGGCTATAAGTTGTCTATGTAAACTACGGATCAACTCTAGAATTCTTAGCCTGCTACTCAAGATTTTCCAAATATCTTATTTGTTTGCGTATCTAATATTTCTGCAAGGAAGAGAGTACCTTCTATGTATGCCTTGTAGGGCAGTCGGGCACTTTACCGAGTCCAAAATGACCACCCCAATGTAACTTCCAATTATTGTCCATTCATTCATTCATTCATTCATTCGTACAGCCAAAACATCCTGATTGAGGGTTGACTCCATGTTAGGTTCTGGAGGTGCAGAGTTCAACAAGACACAGACTGCGCAGGAGCCATGGTGAAACCATGATTAAAGATTCAGCTGGTAACCAGAAGGTCAGTAGTTCAAACCCACCCAGTTGCTCTGTGGGAGACCAGACCTGGTAATGTGCTCCCATAAGATTATCACCGAGAAAACTCAATGGGGTGGTTTTACTCTGCCATTTGCAATGGCTATGGATTGGAATTGACTCCATAACTCAACAACAACAACAACATAGCCCGGGCCAATCTGACTCTATGTTCTGATCAAACCCTTTTGCTATTGTTACAGCTTTTGCTCACACTCTTTCCTCCCTCTGAAAGGGTTGCTCCACATTTCTGCAGCTCCAGGTTTTTATTCATTCTTCAAGGCTACGGCCACGCCTCTGTCACGAAGCTTCCTTCAACTCCTACGCTCACCCACTCTGCTGGCAAGGGTCACACCTTCTCGGAACGTCCACAGAATTCTTTAGCCCGCTTATGACTTCACTCTTTCTGTCTTGAATTACAGCCATTTGTGCCAGGACTCATTCTCTGTTGCTAGAACCGACGCCCCCCTGCGCTCTAGGGCTTGTGGGAGTTACACGTGCTCACAGCTGCACAGGAGCTGACAGGGAGCAAGTGTACCCCAAGTGCCCGTTGCATGAGTGAATGCAGGAAAGACACTGTGTGGGTACGAAGAAGCAGCCTTCTCTTTGTTGCTAAGTTACTGCTTTGGGCACAGGAGTATAAGAAATAAATAGAGTGACTGGCGTTCTCGGCCATTTGGGATCTTTACAAATCACACAGCATTTTTCTAATTCTTCTTAGAATGTTTCTACAGGGGCATTTATTAAAGTTGCAACCACTTCTGGGACAAAAGAATTAAGCCTGATCCAGTGGATTAGAGCTTGAAGGGACCCAAAAGAGTCTTTCAGTTTTAGCATCTCACTTTACACAGGAGATGATCGGTTCCATCGAGGCAAAATGATTTCCTGAGGTTCCCCTGTCATTGGTCAAATGCTGTTGTATGATGTTGTCGTCAGTGGCCATTTGGGCTGATTCTGATTCCCAGCATCGTCATGTGTGCAGAGTAGAACTACTCCATAGAATTTACACAGTCAGGGCATTTTGATGTAGTTTGCCAAGCTTGTCTGCCGAGATACCTCAGGGTAGGTTTGAAGATCCAACTTCCCAGCTAGTGGTTGAGTCCTGAGCCAGTTGCATCAGCCAGGAGCCGCAAGTGCATAAGACACCATCGTGCTTGTTTAAAAGGTTCCATCAGTCCTTCAGCAACCGTGTGGCAGGCAGGCAGATAATTCTAAATTATTCAGGGAAAGATAAAACATGACAACTTTGATTTGCTCAGAACTACTGTTATTAAGAGTGCAAGAGGCAAAAATAAAGAACTGGCGATTTGATGTTGGCTTCTGTTTTCGGAAGACTTTACTGATGTGTGGAGCATTCCGTGCGAGATGCTGAGAGCTGAGAAGGCAATGAGCCATGATGTATCTCTCTGGTGACCAGGTGCCTTGACTTACTGGAGACAGTCCAGGTTGGCCTCTCCAGTCCCAGCAAAATTGCCAGTAGCATTCCTTTCTCTCTTAAAATGATTGTAATTTGGGCAATAAAGTATTTGGTTATCAATATAAAGGGTGTTCATTTTTACTGAACTCGTACCTTTGAGGTGACATAAGCATTTTTATGCTCATAAGAATGTATTAAACAAGCCATATTTAAAATTTAGACAACTTAAAAACAAGATAAATCAAAATAATTTTGACAAAGGACTTGAATAGATAGTTCTTGTTTTTGATGGCTTATCATTATTTATTTGCTGCTTTCTGTATAAAATAAACTCCTCACTCAAAGGCTCTATACAGCGCATTGTGTCTGGCCCTTGTTAATTAAAAAAAATCATTTTATTAGGGGCTCATATACTCTTATCATAATCCATACATCTTTCCATTGTGTCAAGCACATTTGTACATTTGTTGCCATCATCATTCTTAAAACATTTTCTTTCTACTTGAGCCCTTGGTATCAGCTCCTCATTTTCCCCTCCCTCTGTCATTAACCACAAGCATTTTTTTTGTCTTCATTGAAGTGCATGTTCTCAGCAACATGCCCCTGCCTCATTGCTGTGAGATCAGAGACATCTCCTGCCTCACTGCTTGTGAGAGTGCTACAGGAGAACCTGACCTGGGTAATGGCATGCTCCCTGTACTGCGAAGATTTTCTGTTCAAGGATCTGAGGCCATAACCTTTCAACTCTCGGTAAAATCCAACAAACCTGTACAAATGGTCTCATCCCTTCTGCCAGAAATGGAAGGAATGAACCATCTTAGGGGTGGTGAGGCAGAGGCTGTTGATGGAGAGTCATGGGCTAAATGAACATCATTCCAGGCATTTTGCAAAAAAATCCATTTGTAATCTTCCTATGTTGAACTTATGTTGAACAAAGTACTAAATGAATCGTAAAATTATCCACTGGAGAATTACTCAACTCCCCCCAAAAATGTGCGTTGCCAATTTTGGATTCACAAGAGATTTGGGTTCTCTTTTACTGTTCGACTTTCCTTCTTTGGGCTGGATGGGAACAGAGAGGTCTTGAAGGGAAGGCAGATAGAGAGAGCTTGGACGTTTGTCTGTGGAAAATGCCTGTCAGTGCCCCTGAGTGACATCCTGTCTATGGACAAGGTGGTCTGGATCATTGGAAAGCTATCAGCGCCCACGTTCCACCTAGATCTTTCTCCATGGCAATTGTTTGACACCATGATTCCTTCCTCTACTCTAACCTTTCTCAGTCTGCTCCTTTACTCTGTTCACCACAGCCTCAGAGATCTTTCTGGAACAGAGACACAGTCAGAAACCTGGAGGGGGAAAAATGAGGACCTGATGCCAGGGGCTTAAGTGGAGAGCAAATGTTTTGAGAATGATGAGGACGATGAATGCACAAACGTGCTTGACACAATTGATGTATGTATGGACTGTGGTAAGAGTTGTATGAGCCCCTAAAAAAGAAAGAAACCTGCTTCAAACCTTCAACTTGCTGCGCTGAAGAATAAGTTGTGAGAATGATATCACCAAGCTCTCAACAATCTCACCAAGTCACTTCCACCTCCCTCCAGTGCCCAGTCTAACAACTCCTGGGCTGCTGTGCACTTTCAAGTTAAAGTGGAACCAAACCCATACACTGGAATCAAATGCAAACATTAAATGCAACCTGGGAAGCCCTCCACAGATGGCATTAAGTAGCGTTTGTAAAGAATTACATTGAGCTTCTGGACCAATATATTTTTTAAAAAAGGGCTCTGAGAACCAGCCTTTCTATGACTAGAGAAGCTCCATTTCCTTCCAGTTTCAATCAACCCTTCTATCATCCATCCATCCATCCATCCATGTTTTCAACAGTTTTTTGATCACTTACATTGTGCTAAATATTTGAACACAAACCCTGTGCTGAATAACACACAAACACAGTGACTAAGAGACAATCCATGCCCCGATGGAACTTAGAATCCAGCAAAAAAGTCCTTATTACTTTCTCAACATGCTAGTGCCTCGTCTACATGGGATGCAATGTTCTCCATTTAGAATGTCAACATCACTCCCGTGCTCTAACTAGAAAAACTACACTCCTTAATGCTTAAAACCCAACTCAAGCACGTACTGGGGAAGCCATTGACATCTGCAATGAGCATCAGCATAGTCTCTGGTAGACCCGCAAAACATCGTGTTCCCCTTGAAGGCTCAATTCCCTTAACGAAAAAGCCACACGGTCGGTGACTGTTCAGCCCATCTCACAGAGCCATGGTGAGGTTCAAATAAATGTTTCGGTGTCTTATAAACATTAGTGTCCTGTTTATTCAATTCATTCTCTGAACATTTTCTAAGAGCCTGCTCTGTGGCCCACACCTTTTGGTAGTACCAGCAAACCAGACTCAAATATCCCCTTTCCTTGGGGAGTCTGGGGTAGGCAGCACACAAGTGAAGAGAGTATACACAAACACGACAAACCCGAGATTCACAATCAGTAGAGCAAACACTCACATCACACTTACTAAGGACCCTGGACTATGGGAGGAGCTTTAAAGGCATTGACCTAGTTCTCACATTTATTACCCCACTTGAGAGTTAATACATTTATTATCCTCATTATGCAGATTGGTAAACTTCAGTATAGAGAGCTGCAGCAACTTGTCAAGGCCCCATAGCGAGTGAGTGGTAGAGTCGGAATTCAAACTTCTCAGGCTCTTGTGGAGTAGTGGGTTACACGGTGGGATGCTCACTTGCACATCAGGAGTTAAAAACAGCTGCTCTGTGGGACAGAGGTGAGGTTTTCGGTTCCCATAAAGAGTTACAATCGTCATCATGCTACGGTTACCCCAAATCCACAGACACATCTATAAGGTTGCTTAGGGAACCTCAGTGGAAATTCGAATCCAGAATAGGGACAGGGACATAGCTGTCTCAGAAAATGGAATTTCATTTCTGTTGGTAGGCAACGCAGGCGAGGCAACCTGCCACCGGGAACAACACTCGACCTCACTTACGTAGACCCTCCGGGGGTCTTACATACGTGACACTTTGCACTGCGTTTCTGTCCAGCCCTGGGTGACCGAGGTGGTGTGCTATCGACAACTGGGCTTTGGACTCGGTTCTTTCGAGGTGCACAACATCCTTTATTAGCCACACCAGAAAGATTTGATTTGGAAATTGCAGTAAGGGAACTGGGCTTTACCTTAACCATTCCTGTTGCAGATGAAAGGAACTGAGCTATTGCCTTGGACTTCAGGCTGGACTGCTCTAGTGGGAGGAGAAGTGGATGGCTACTACTCCAAGGTTCTGGATTGTGGTTCTAGACTCTGGTTCAAATCTCATGGTTTGAAGGTGCCCAATAAGTGGCAAACTCAAGACGATTATCTATTTAATTTTTTTGGACTCTCTTTGCCTTTTCATGACATGCCTTAGTCCGATAGCTATAGTTCTGCCTTTGTGAATGAGTGTTATTAAAAGTGTGAGGGGTGATACTGGGAGGGTAGAGGGAGGGTGGTTTGGAAAGGGGGAACCAATTAGAAGGAGCTACATGTGACCTCCTTCCTGGGGAACGGACAACAGAAAAGTGGGTGAAGGGAGATGTTGGACAGGGCAAGATAGGACAAAATGATCATTTATAAATTATCAAGGGTTCATGAGGGATAGGGATCACGGAGGGAGGGGAAAATGAGGAGCTGATGCCAGGGGCTTCAGTGGAGAGCAAATGTTTTGAGATTGATGAGGGCAATGAATGTACAAGTGTGCTCGACACAATTGATGTACGTATGGATTGTGATAAGAGTTGTATGAGTCCCTAATAAAATGATTAAAAAGAAAGAAAAAAAGTTATGCCTTATGTCTAACTCTCATATTTTGCATAATGTGTACTCGTTTAAGTTTTTAATCTGTAAAAGTCAACAATCCCCGTGGTTTGGTTTAAAGAAACTGTCCTATGCATGTTTACTTTATTTTTCACCACAATGGTTTCAATTCTAGACCATTGGCTAATTTAATGATACTGTCAATAGAACTACTGTATGCCTGATGAGAATGACTTCTAATATTCCCTATTAAAATGATAATGGTGCCTCTAAAGTGAACCAGGGACACGTTTAAATCATAAATAAATAAATGGATTTTCAGCTCATACTTAATCACAGCCCTGATCTAAGAACCAATTCGTTCTTATGACATTGCCTTGCTCAATACTTGCCCTCATGAAGAGATCACTGAAGAGATGGTGCTATAGCAAAGTGTGGTGAAGAAAGTCCAGTGTGGGGGATCTTAAAGGCTTGGCTTACAACAAGCAGCCATCTAAGTGAGGTGTCAGTTAAGTCCACATGGAACTAGCACAGCAGTTTATGTGGTCCAAGGATTATAAAAACTAAAGAGGAGGAGGGAATGGTGTTAGAATTTACATGCTGAGCTCCAGTGAAAGCCCAAAATCCATGGGCAGGCTCTGTGTAGAGTAAGCCTCCAGGGAATTCCTTAACCAGGGACGTGCAGAGCCTGGCAATCAGACTGGAAAGAGGACTAAAGCAGAGGTGGTTAGGTTAAATTTTAACACCTTATTCACTTTCCCTTTTAACTCATTTTAAGTGTGCTCTAGTTTTTAATATTTTCTGCTTTCTTTTTGACTAAAGTTTTTCTGTTTTATTTTGTTAGTGTTGTTTTTGGTATTTCCCCCCTGTATATGTAATTCAGGATACGTACATCTGTGGAAACAATAACTGGATTATTAGTTTCTTATGAGTGTGGCAGGGGACCAAAAAACCAAACTCACTACCCTTGAATCAATACGGACTCATAGCAACCCTACAGGACAGAGTAGAAGAGTAGCCGTGAGTTTCTCAGACTGGTTTATGGGAGTCGAAGCCCTGTCTTTCTTCCTTGGAGCTGCTGGTGGTTCTGATTTGCCTTTGGAGTGCGGCCCGATGGGGAGCTCATAGTAATGAATGCAAAAAAGAAGAAAATGTTCTACAATTGATTATGGTGATGATTGCCCAATTCTTTTAAATATGATTGGACTACTGAATGGTATGATATGTGCATTATATGCCAAAAGGCTATTTTTAAAAGTTACCATCTTACACACCCACAAGGGCAGTCCTACTTTGCCCTGTAGGATTTTCATGAGTCAGAAATGACTCAGTGTCAGTGAGATGCCCCTGTGGCACTGTCCAGTCAGTTCTGGACTACAAGGCCAGCAGCTCAATCCGATCAACTGTTCTTGAGAGAAAACTGAGGCTGTCTGCTCCCGTAACAATGTGTAAAATCCAGTTAAATGATACAGGGTCACTTTGCATCAGAATCAACTCAATGGCAGTAGGTTTGATTGTTTTGATAGGCTTTTTAGGAAAAACAAGGTCCAATGCTGGGGGTGAGTAGGGGGTCTAGAGCAGAAGAAAGAGGGTGGTAGGGAAATGGCCAAATCCCTGAAGGCATGGAGACTAGACTGAGGATTCTACTGTCCCCAGACCTTCTTAACTGCAGGGATCATGAGGGATAAGGACAGATCTCCTGTCCTTCTTCTTTCCTCCCCAACCCCCACCCCCATTCCTATAGACACAATCATAATCCTTGAACCAGGCTGGTTCCAAAAAAAATATATTGGAAAGTAGACCCAGGTTTTGATTTGAAAAGTCATAGCATTCTATCCCACCTGGAGAATGTGAGAAAAGGAATCAGCTATCCATGTAAGCATTACCTTACCTATTGTCTCCTAGATGACATGATAAAAAGTGGCCACATGAAGCAGGGAACCAATAGAGAGGAACCAGTTATCAGGCATCAAAGAACGAGAAATCATACCATTGTGTGCTCACCTCCCTGATACAATGGCTGAACACAAATGGGTGCATAAGCAAATGTGGTGAAGAAAGCTGATGATGCCTGGCTATAAAAAGATACAGCATCTGGGGTTTTAAAGGCTTGAAGATAAACAAGCAGCTATTTAGCTCAGAAGCATCAAAGTCCACATGGAACAAGCACACTAGCCTGTGTGAGCACGAGGTGTTAATAGGATCAGGTATCAAAGACCCAGAAAAAAAATCATATCATTGTGAATGAGGGGGAGTGTGGAGACCCAAGGCCCATCTGCAGGCAATTTGACATCCCCTTACAGAAGGGTCACGGGGAGGAGATGAGCCAGTGAGGGTTCATTACAGTTCTGTTGAAACATACAACTTTCCTCTAGTTCTTTAACGCTTCCTCCCCCTTACTTTCGTGACCCTGATTCTAACTTACAAATACAGCTGGACCAGAGGATATACATGAGTACATATAAGTACTGGAAACACAGGGAATCCAGGACAGATAACCCGCCCTCAGGACCAATATTGAGAGTAGCAATACCAGGAGGGGAAGGGGAATATGGGGGGTGAAAAGGGGAACCGATCACAATGTTCTACCTATAACCCCCTCCCTAGGTGATAGACAACAGAAAAGTGGGTGAAGGGAGACATCGGTCAGTGTAAGTCATGAAAAATAATAGCAATTTATAAATTATCAAGGGTTATTGGGTGGGAGGGGAGTGAGAAGCTGATACAAAGGGCTCAAGTAGAAAGCAATGTTTTGGGAATGGTGATGGCAACAAATGTACAAATGTGCTTGACACAATGGATGAATGGATTGTGAAATGAGTTGTACGAGCCCCCAATAAAATGATTAAAAAAAAAAGTGGCCCTAAGATTTTAGGTGGTTGACATCATTCAGTCAACAAGCCTGAGCAAACCCCCTCTTTGTTAAGCGTCAAAGATGAGCTAAGTCAATTCTCTTTCTTGCTTCTCAAAATGTATTGCATTGCAGAATTTTTATTCATGAAGTGCTTATTGACTTGTCTCAAAAGATTAAATGGCACATGAATTGGAGGTGAAATTTCTTTTTAGACAAGACCTAGGTCTCCTCATTGAGCCCACGACAACCAGTCTTGAAGTTGCAATTGCTCACAGAAGCCATCTAGTTCAACCTTCCCCAGAGTTCATCAGTCATCTGATTACACAGGAGCTTTAGAGAGAGAATTGGCAACAACAATGATAACAAGGATTGCAGGACTCAGAATGAATGAACCCAAATCTGTGGAGGAGGACCCAGGACTCTATTTATGGCAATGCTCCCAGAGGTTTCTGCTTGGCCTGTTTCTAGACTACTGAAGGCACTGATCTAGCTGACAGGAACGCTTGCTGTTGAATCTATTTTGACCCATGAGCAGGTGTGTTAGTGTAGACCTGTGTGCCGTAGGGCTTCCAATGGCCGATGGTTTGGAAGTAGACTGTCCATTTTTTGGTTTGTTTTTCTCAGGTCTAGATGGACTTAATGCTCTAAGTTTTGGGTTAGCACTGAATTGTGTTAACTGTTTGCACCACGCAGGGCAGCTGGGCATGATTGCCAACTTCTGGCACAGCATACTTATGAGAACGCCCATGGGGCCTGAACTCTAGTTCCCAGTTTAGAGGAAGGACACGGTTCCCTTTGTATGATAGTTGGGGGCAGGGCTGCGGGGCTCCATCCACATGAAGTGGATACCTTTTCCTAATTTTCTTGAAGACTCCCTGTAGACTAGGAGGGGTCCTCCTCCTTGACTCTCAGTACTGCCATTTATCTTAAGGATGCTTCAAAAATTCATGTCAGAATGCTTTGGACACTGCTCATTTCACTGTGGAAACCATGGGATGGTTAGAAAGTTCTGCCTCTTTCTTTGCCTCTTTGTTGATCTGCAACCACGAATTCTGCCCCTGGACAGCTGGAGCCACACAGAGCTCGTCTCTCCCTTGTCCCCAAGAGAAACTGTGAAGTATTTTGAAAATAGTTAAGGCACTCTGTCTAGTCTTCTGTTTCTTGGTTAAAATAATCCCCCTTCAGTCATTTCTGAAATAACCTGGATTTGGTTTCTTTTCTTTACTCTTAAGACTCTCTCGCTGCCATCAAGTCAGTGCTGACCCACAGAGACCTCTCTGTGGGTTTCTGACACTGTAACTGTTCATGGCATAGAAAGCCCCGTCTTTCTCCTGAGGAGCTATTGGCGGTTTTGAACTGCTGACCATGGGGATTACAGCCTAAAGTGTAACCATTATGCCACCAGGGCTCTCTCTACCTTTTATAGTCCCTTAAAATCTATATTAGCCACATAAATCAACACAATTGTTTATCGGTGCATGCCATGTTCTAAATATTCAACTGTCATTTAACATACATTTATTGTCTGCTACATTTCAACTTCTTTCCCAACTACTGGTGATAGAGTGGTAAGCAAAGAGAACTCGTCTCTTATGTTATGAGCCTGGAAGTCTTGTAGAAGCAAAATCCGTAAACAAGTCAATCAATGAATAAAAGAAAGTATGTCAATCTTAAGCACCCAGCGCCACAGAAGGTACTAAGGGGTGAAGAGAAGAAAAACATTTTCTGGACGTTGATTTATTAAATGCAGAGTCCTCAGCTAGACTGGTGAGTGAGGGAATTGAGGCTTATCTGAGAGCAGCTGGAGCATGGACTGATTAAAGTTCCAGGAAGAGGAGGGGAGTCTCCCCATTGGCTTTGGTCTTCTCAGCCTAGAGGAAGCTGCCTGCTCGGATAAGATTTTCCCCTCTTTTGCCTTACATAATCCTTACTTGCTATATTGTGTCTAACTAAGGTCATGCCGGTAGACTCGATTTCAGAGTCTATGTTGTTGTAGAGGAGGAGGAAGGAGATTTCCACAAGAAAAACAAAGTCAATGTTGCAATTCCCATTTCTGTCTGGCCCGCCTGGGAGCCAAAATAGTTTGTGCAGGAACTACCATGCTCCACAGAGATGGGAGATATTAGTCTACTTCAATCTGGTAGGCCTGGCAGGGCAAGCTCTTGGTAACAATGACTTCCTATACTCCATCCACATTATAAGAACCGTGGCCTGTGTTTTGTCTTGCTGCGGGCCCTCTCGGGCTAATTCTAGCACTGAGCTCTCTTTGAAGTCTCCACGCTTGGACTTGCTTCACAGGCTCTGAAGCCAGGTGAGAAATGGGCCATCATTAATGGGGGCAAAGCATTTGAACCCTCTTCAGACAGTGTGGGTGGCATTGGACGGCCACGGAGTGCCCTAGAGCAGAGGGTCAAAGTGCTTTGAGTGCCCGTGCCAAACTTGCCACTGGCTTCTTTGGGGACCAGTTGGCAGTCAGTGTGGGTAGGCCTGTGATGGCGTCTCGCGTTTGCGGCTGAGCTATGGAGACATGATGGGTTTGGGGAGCATGTGTTGCTAGAGCACATTAACCCACCGCGTTGCTCACGGAGTCACTCACTCAAACCTCTACTGAGCTTGTTGCTCCCTGTCCATCTTCATGTCCCTCCAGTGGAGGGAACAAGATTTCATGGGATCCGAGGGCAGCATATGGGTGGTGTGTGCCTGTGTCTGCAGGTGGTGATTAGGCTGAGCCTTCAAAGGGGTATCAGAACAAAGTGCTCTTGGTCCTTGAGTGGAGGCCCAATGTCCATCTGCTACCCTAGTACTTAATATACAAATATAAGTACATAGATCTATTTCCCTATTGTTCTAGATAAACATATTTACATATATCCAGGCCTGTATTTAGACCTCTCTAAATGTCTTTTGCCTCCTAGTTCTTTCCTCTCTTTCCTTTTCCTTTGCTCTTTTCCCACCATCGTGTTCGGCCTTCATTCAGGTTTGAGTAAGTCCTTGCCGTTACATTGCCCTTGATTAAGCCCCACTAGGCATCCTACGGCCCTCTCTCCATTTATTTTTGTTCACTTGTTGTTCCCTGGTCCCTGGGTTGGTTGACAACCCCCCTTCTTTTCTCCCGCCTCCCCCTCTCCTGTGTCTCCCCCTCTCATTACCCCCCCCCACTGTTGGTCCTGTTGTTTTCTCCTCTGAATTCCTTATCCCACCTATCTTATCTAGATAGACATGCACAGACAATAATAAGTGCAAGACCAAAGCCAAACAAAATGACAAAGGAAGACAAAGCAAACAAACAAAAACCCAACAAAATAATAACAACAAAAAGAAAGCCAATGACAACAAAAGGAAAAGCCTATAAATAGTTCCAGGTCTGTTCTTTGACCTTTAGGAATGTTTTCTAGTCGAGTCTGATGGGTTGTCACACTTTGTCCCCAAAGTCTTTTTTTTTATTTCCTGGGGACTGCGTTGTCTTGCTCCCCTTGCTGCTCTGTTACATGTCCTTAGAGTTATGCCCCAATGTGATGGGGTCAGATCAGGCATGATTTCCACACTGTGTCTCTAGTGTTGTCCCCCGTAGCACTATGGTTCACTGAGGGATGTTGTGTCTTGTGGTGGGGTTGGTCCTACGGTCCTCTCTGTGCATTGTCTGCACTGAGCAGGAATATCGTCCTAGGGGCTTGGTGGGCCAGGATGTGTTCCACTCACTCTCCCTCCTTCTTGTTTGCTCCTGTGTGCTCTGATCAGACGTGCCCCTCTCCCCAATGACCTCAGTTCTACCTTGCAAATCTGACTAAACCATAACATGTACAGATAAGAGTCTGCAACACAAGGGATCCAGGACAGATAAACCCTTCAGGACCAATAATGAGAATAGACATACCAGGAGGGAAAGGTGGGGAGAAATAGGGGAAATCAATCACAATGATCGACATATAACACACCCCTCAGGGAGACGAACAACAGAAAAGTGGGTGAAGGGAGACAGCAGATGATGTAAGATATGAAAATAATAATAATTTATCATTTATCATGGGTTCACGAGGGAGGGAGGGTGAGGGAAGGAAGAACAATGAGCTGACATCAAGGGCTCAAGTAGAAAGAAAATGCTTTGAGTATGATGATGGCAACCTATGTACAAATGTGCTTGACACAATGGATGGATGTACAGGTTGTGATAAGAGCTGTAAGAGCCCCAATAAAATGATTTACTGATTTTTAAAAAGAGTGGTGTCAGAAGCAAAGCCGTGGTGTAGAAGTCTGAATGTATTCCTTTATGCGCAGACACATTCTGCTGCAACTCTGGCTGGGCTTCTTGGGAGACTCAGTGCTGACTGAACCTCAGGGGCGGTTATGACACTGCTCTCTTGGGGAAGGTGTCTGCCCTGTGGTCAGGACACTCGAGTTTGAGAGGGGTTCTCACGGCTACTCTCTGGACTTGGCTCACGCACCTGTTAACAGAGATCTGTAGAATACCTCAGCAGGGTTTCCCCACTGTACAAGAAGAGTTGAAATGGGGTGGGAAGGAGCAGGGTTTGCAGGGGTGGAGAGCTAACATCTCTGGTTATTTCTCCCTTCGTCCGTCCTTCCTCAGGGTCTTCCTCCAAAGAGATCTGGGCTTTGCAGATCACATTTAGCTTTCTCTCGGGTCGAATGATCTCGATAATTTCCGTCTCCCCCAACAGTTGGGACATCGATCTCAGCTTAAGTCAAAACTGTCAATTCATAGCTGTGTGACTTTAGTCCACTCCCTTTCTTCATCCCTCAGTTTCCCCATCGATATGATGTCAAGGCTGAGATAGATAATCTAGAAATTCTATTCCTTTGGGTTTCATGGTTTAAAATCCAAGTGCCCGACCCCACTGGCAGTTCCCATGGACTGCGGTGTCAGGAAAGACAAATGATTCTAAGTACTTAGCACATGCCACCTCCCTACCAGAAATCTTGCTAGGTGTTTTTGCATCTGTTACTTCATTTAACTGGTAAGCAACAAAAAGTCTTGAGGCAGGTAGCTTTTCACTGGTGTTGAGCTAAGAAACCAGTGTGAGGGAGGCCAAAGACTGAGAAACGGGTCTGGAATTGTGTGGAGGAGCAGGGAAGATGGAGCCTGGTCTTTGCCTCTCAGCCTAGGAATGTGGTCTGATGGGCGTGTTGACTTTCTTCCATGACTGTCTGTTCAGCACAATGTGCACACTTATATGCCGGTGGGCCCTATAGAGCCACAGGGCACTATTAAGCCCATAGTACCAACTGGACCCAGCAGACTTGACTGGACACTCAGGTTATACATCCCGTGGGTGACGCTGGGGCCTCCTGGGAGGGACGGCTCTCTCAGGAGTTTGTCTAGACAGAAAGCAGTGGTTTAGACTCCAGAAAGGAGAGTTCTTGGCTCCAGATACGGGGGAGGTTCCTAGTTTGCTCCTGTGGATGATGGGTTTCTTGTATAAAGGAATCATTAATTCAATCAGGAGCACACTTGGAGTTATTTTTTAGCAGTAACTTTTCTAGAAGTCTGAGGGAAGGAGCAGACATAGCAAAGCTAGAAAAAAAATATAAGCAGGAACTAGCCCACACTGTGATGAGTGTATGTGTGGGGGGGGGCGGGGGGGCTCCATGTGTTCTCATTTGTGCTAACAGAAGTGGGTCTATGGAGACAATGAAAAGTCTTTCTATCAAACCGTCTTTATTGGAGAGAAAGATCCCAACAGGAAGCTCTTGTTTCTCAGCATAGGCTCCATCTGGGTGTAAATGCTCCTGGCGGTGGGGTGGGGATCCTCCCTCTCTCTTGCCCATCCTTGAAGAACCCCAAACTCTTCAATGTATATGACGGCAAAGCGGCAGCTTGGGGTCCCCTGAGGGACTTGCTTCTGTTTTGTTGAAATGTTCTTTGATCATTTGGGAACAAAAAGAAATCCAAAGGGGTGAAATCGGGGCTGTAAAATGGATGGGGAAGGGGTCCCAAAATTCTTGTAGGGAAGCCCTTGCCACCCCAAAGAATGAGCAAGTGCTTATTCAGGATGGAAAGAAATCCCTTGGAGCAACTTGCCTGACCTTTCTATTTTCCACCAATGCCATTTCTATTTTCTTAAAATTTCATCCTAAGAAGTCTCTATGACAGTCCCGTGTCCTTCCAATGAAATAGTTCAAGAATACTATTTTGGAATCTCAAGAAAAAGTCTCTGTGACCTTCTGACCGGACCTTTCTGCCTTGGCTCCAACTGACCTGGCAGATCCCTCACAAAGCCACGGTCTTAACTGACCCCTCTTTGTGAAGGTACCCTAACAAAATTAAGACAAGAGAGAACTTGTCTGCACCAAAACCCTGATTACAGAGGCCTGGTCAAATATGTTTTGTGTGGAATAAGCCCATGCGTGTATGAACTGGGACCCTATTACTAGCAATCTTTGACTTGGCCTTCTATATTGTGCACAGGAGGGTGTGCAGATGGCCCGCGTGAGTAGATGCGAGTGAACAGTCTGGGTACTGGATGTGGGATTTTGCCTTGCATACATGTGAAAGAAGTCTACGTATGTGCCTATGTATGTAAGAAGTCCTCATAACATTCTGGAAAGAATCCATTACCTTCGAACTTCAGATTTCCCCTATAAACATCTTGAAGCCTCCCTATGCATGTTTGCGTCTATGAATGTGTGCACGGGAGTCGAAGCGCCCTGGCCACACAGTGGTTAAGTACACACTCACTAACTAAAAAGGCAAGAGTTTGGGACCCGCTGGAGAGTTCTGGCTTATGTCTGTTTCTTTTTCTTTGCTGGTTTCCCTCCCCCTCGGTGCCTTCTCAACTCCCTTCCATTGACCTCTGGGACTTTACCTGCTTTCAAGGTCTTCTTTTATCTCAGGACTCTGATAGACTCGGGAAGGCCCAAGGGCCTGTGGGAAGGGAATTGGCCAAGTCAGTCAGAGGGGGGAAATAAATAACAGTGCTTATTTTGGCTTTCATGATAGGCCCTGTCCACAGAACAAAGGAGGCTGTCTAGAAAAGGCTGTCCATTTGGACCATGAGAAAGGCCCTTGTTTGGAAAAGAGCAAGGTCATATTTGGAGGAGAAGTCATCTCAAGGCCCAAGGAGCAAGGTCAGAGTAAACTGCGGAGTATGAATTACAGGGTTCAGGAGGATGCTGTCTGGAACCCCAAGATCAGGCCTGGGCATGATCTGGGTCACAGGAGTACTGATAGGAAAGCTCCACGGGTGGGCCTGATGGGAACAGGAGAAGCAGGAAGAGGAACCTCGGGTTCGGGTTAGGTCAGAGGAACCCATGTCCAACCCTGCAGGAGTTCATGAGACCGTATCTCCTGACCATGAACCAGTCTTGCTGGCCCCACTGCCTTCTCCTCGCTAGAGGGGAAGACGAATGAGGTAATGTCTTCTCTGGGCTTTGAGCTCCTTTGGGAAAGTTTCTGTAAAACCGTGGGGTGTTATTATCACAGAGGGCACCGCAAGGTCACCGGGACGGGGAAGGTGAGACGCACCCATCTTCAAGGTCTTCAGAGTTCTACTGTCTGTCATTCGCTGATTCCACCTCAGGCCTCTGACGGCTTCAGACGCTGTAGTCAAGGTCCTGGCCAGGGCAGGTAGAGAGGATGTCAGGAGCCTCTGTGTTGCCTCTAGGGACATGGCCTCTGGGTTGTGACTGGTTGGTTCCTCTGGTCCCGTAGGTAGTGCTGCCTTCTGTTTGTGGCAATCTCCCAGCTGAGTGGCTAAGAAGAGCCTCAGTACTAACGTTCTCATCTGTTTGGGGAAGGAAATGAAAGTCACGGAGCAGCGACTCTGTTGGAGAGGTTGCTCAGGCCCACAATTCCTCGACTGACTTAGATGCCCAACCAACGCTAGAGTAGGCTTTATCTATCACCTGTGTGTTCGGGTGGTCCAGACAGAGCACTAGCTCCCCGTGGTCCAGAGTGAAGCGAGGAAGAATGATGATTCAAATGTACTTTCTTCAGAGGCTGAGTTCAGGTACTTCCTCCCACATTCTGCTCCCGTGGCATGTCGCTTCACACGCACCTGCCCTTCACCTGCCTCCTCTCTGTCTTCTACCATGGCTGCCCGGGGACTGCCTGTCTTCCCGTCTGAATGCCATCTTCTCCTCTCTCAGCACCTACACACCCCGAGGGGGACCCCAAACAAAGGAGCAGGCTGCCTCAAAAGAGCAAGTGTCACCTGTAGGAGAGAGGCAGCCGGTCCCTTTTCTCTGTCCGTCACCACCCGCAGGGCCTGGTTTTGGAAACCTTTCAGTATTTTTGCCAGAGAAAGGCACCGTTTAAAACGTCCGATGTTGGCATCATCACAAACAAGACACTGTACTTGTCCATTCATTGGAACTTACCCTTGAAGTGCCAAAGGTAAGAAGGTGAGATCCCTACCTTGAAGAATCCCAGGTCTTACAGGAAGAGACAGGTAGGTAACCTCTCACGAAGAGACCCAGACCCTGTTGGAAAAGCTGTGTGGGTCTCAAACCACTGAGTTCTCACGGCATCCCCAGTGGGTAAGTGTACTTCCTACCTCAGCACCGATGTTCCCATCCAGATGCTGGTACGTCTGATTCCGGCTTCCATGCACTGAACCACTCTACTCTCTTGTCCCCCGAGGAAGTCTGTGACTTGGTGCTGTATGAGGGGCTCGCGAAGGGAAGAAACTGGTTTGGCCAAAGGAACAAGAAGGCATTTAAAGATGGAGTTCGTGAGCTGGAGCTTGAAGCCCAGGAAGCCTCGTAAGGACGCTGCATGGAGAGGAGGAGGGAGCTGTAGGGTGTGCTTTTTTGGGGGCAGCACCCAGGTCTGAGAGGCTGGCACACTGGAGGGAGATCCACACTTACCATTGCCGGTAGATCAAGCACCAGCTTAGCCAAGCTGTCTGCCTGGCTGAGGGATTTGAACCTTGTCCTGAGAGATGGCACTTTAGCAGTTAACCAGCAACAGGATGACAGGTTTTAGGAATTCTCTCATGCACTCTCAGTTGAATACAGGAGGAGTCTTAGTGATATGTCTCTTTCACCTCCAATAGGTACTAGAAATGGGAGCCCATGACATCCTGGTCCAGCGGAGCTTCTACTGAGGAGCCCTCATGTAGCGAGTTAGGCATTGGGCTGCTAATTGTCTGGTCCACAGTTCAAAACCACCAGCCACTCCATGGGAGAAAAATGAGGCTTTGTATTTTCATAAAGAGTTACAGTCTTAGAAACCCTGAAGGACAGTTCTACCCTGTCCTATAGGGTTGGCGAGAAGTGGAATTAAAGCAATGGCAGTGAGTATTCACTTACAGACTCACCTCATGGTCAGTGGGTGGGGTGTATTATATCCTAGGGCTGTTGAGACAAAAGTACAGCAAAGGGAGTGATGTAAAGCAGCAGACACGTGTTCTTGCACAGTTCTGAGGCTAGAAGTCAGAAGTCACTCTAAGACTCCAGGACGGACCTTTCCTTGCCTCATCCAGTTTTCAGTAGATCCTGTTGTCCTTGGTTAGAGGTAGCATCCCTCTCCTCTCTCTCCCTTCTCTCCATGTGGCCTTCTTCCAGACGTGTCTCCATGTGCCCTTTCAAATAAAGCCACCAACTATGGGACTAAAGCCCATCCTACTCCTGTGTAACCTCATCTTAATACTATCTGCGTGAAAAAAATCCCATGATGAGCTTCTCATGGGTTGGACATGCATTTTTTTAGGGGACACTGTTACAACAGGAAGGACAAAGAAAGACCGATGGGCAAAGAATATTGAATGTACCATGGTGGCCAGAAGACCAAATTAATCTGTCACCAAAGGAGGCCTGTCAGAAGGCTCTTTAGAGGTGAAGATGGCGAGACTTGAGCATCATGGAGGGGGAAGACCCTGAAGGAGACGGATCGACACAGAGGCTGCCACAATCAGCTCCAACATCAGAGCGACGTGACAATGAGTAGTGTGTCACTCTGGTGTCCATAAGGTCCATAAGCATTGGCGTTGGCTCAAAGGCACCTAAAAACAACAGCATTCGACACGCTTCGAAGGTTGCCCTTGCTGGATTCCTTCCAAGCAAGCTACCACCTGCGCTACATATTTAGATCATTGCAGCAGCCAGGGAAGCTGGCCTGAGAAAAGGCTGCACTCATTGGTTGAGATGGAAATGGAGGCGTAGGCTCAGGTTACCATACCCAAGCATATGAGAATAAATTGCACTTGAGCCGGACTAAATCGCCTTGCTCAGTTTCTAGGCACCAATTCTCTAATTAAGGAGTCCTGGTGACGCAGTGGGTTACACCTTGGGCTGCTAACCACAAGGCCAGTGGTTTGAACCCACCAGGTGCTCTAAGGGATAAAGCTGAGGCTTTCCATCCTCTGTGAAGATTTACAGCATCCGAAACCCACAGGGCGTAGTTCAGCTCTGTCCTTTCGGGTAGCTCTGCGTTGACATCAAGTCAATGGCAGTTCGTTTGGTTTGGAGTTTTGGAATTCACAGGTGGGGACATGAGGAGTGGAAAACATGAGTAATTCTTGAGATTGTTTCTTTGCCTCAGCATTCTTCCCAGATGGGTTTATGGGCTTCTGGATCATTTTAGGTACTTTCACGGGCACTGGGAGGCTTCTCTCGAGAGGTGGCTTTTCCAACCCCCTGATCTCATGTTAACTTCTACGAAATGCCCCCCATATCTACTTCCAGTGAGGGCTGGTATTTCCAGACTGACCAAGATGTGTGAAGGTGCCCTGTGACTTGCTCCATCTTATAGGAGCACTGGTGGACCATCAAATTGAGCATGGATCTGCTTATGGACAGAGGGTTAACTGGACCAGTGCTGCTCTCCGGAAGGGAGATGAGGCTGCCTGCTCCTGGGAAGATTTACGGTCTTGGAAACCCCAAGAAGCAGTTTTATGCTGTCCTATAGGATCCCTGGGAGTTGGGAGTTGTCTCCAGAAAAGTGGGTTATATTGTCTTAAGTTATTAAGTGTTGGTTTAATAGATATTGTCAGTCTAACAGAAATCAGATTATCTTCTTAAAAATGACCAAAAGATCATTATAATGTAGCAATAGCAAGTTTTATTAGTTAATTAACAAAGACATATCGACGCCCTAAAATATGATTTGAGGCTGGTTTATCAAACATTGCTATCTGGAATTTACTTTTTTAAATGTGGTAACTGTGGTACTGGAGTGTACAGTATGTAGTGTACATAAGTATGCACAGGTAGATTCACACACACTCACAGACACACATTTCTTTTTGTATATTCAAAACTAGCAACCCAAGTGGGTTATAAAAAAATAACACTCATTTTTCTCTCGGCAAAACTCTTGAGCCAAACTGTCAATTACATAGGTAGCTCCAGCGAACATACATGCTTAGAGTTTTAATACAAATGTTCCTATGCGTATGTGGCTAGAGTGCTCCAAAGAAAAGGCCCATTGTCTCAACTTGGGACAAAGCAGGGAACCAAAAAGCAAGAAGGTCTCACCCTGGCTTTCCCATGGACTTGAATTCCGACCTTAGGTAAGGTACTAATTTCTCTGCCTCCAATTCCTCCTCTCTAGACATGTCCCATGTACCAAAGTGTCCATTCATCCTGAGGGGGCACTTCCACCCTCTCCTGGCTGGAGGCCACACGATCGCGCTGTCTTCTCCCTTACTCTTGTCTTGATCTCTAACCAAAACATGGCCCAAGACATTGCAATGTGCACCCATCAGAGAGCGCTGTGATCTGTAGAGCTCTGGGGCAGAGAATTTGGAAGGACACCCATCAAACCTGGAGAAAAGGCTCTCTTCCCTCACTTGCCTGTTTTCAATAACATGAGGAAGAAGAGAAGGCTTGGTGGCGAAATGGAGGCATTTCCTCCAACATCCTCTGCTCTAGAATGATCCCTTTGACAAACCTGGCTAAGAAAACACAAGCAGAGGACTCTGGGAGCTTCATGCCCTCCTGCCCCCCGTCATTTATCCAATTTACACTGATCAGACCCACATTGGCAAATGAAAGCCTCCTCTTTCCTTCTGTTTGTATGAGTTACTCACGGGGGCAATTTGAACGGATTGGATTTCCCCTTGGAAATGCTGGTATTTCCATGATTTGAAAAGTCTGGCTCAATTAGAATAATCTTCGGGCACTTCCTCTCCTTTTATGCAGGTAAATCACGGATAATTTAAAAGCAAAGAACCTTTCGGACCGTTGGGCCTGCCTCTTTCATCTCCTCGCCCTCATAATTGCCCCTCCATTGTGAGACCTCCTTGGTTTGGGACACTGATTAAGAGGTGAAGGGTTGGGCCATCCAGAAAGGAGGGTCGAGGGCCACCACACATGGCCTCTCCTTCAAAGACACTTCCTCTGCTGCAGGTATGTGAAATACCAAACCTGAGTCGGGTTACGCTCTCAATTGATGCCATATGATCCCCAGTGCCCAGACAAAGGCAGGCCATGATTAGAAAGTTGAAGACTGGGAATGCTTCTGGGGCAGGGGGGAATCAGGGGGCCTGGAAACGTGGAGGGAGACAGCAAGTCGGGCTGACAGAGGTATGTGGCACCCCCCAAAACATGGTCGGAACAAGAGAAAATTGTTCTTTGACCTCGACGGCCCACGGTCCAAGCTGGCACGCAGTGAAAGCTCACTTTGCTCCACTTTGCGTAGCATGTTGTGGGGATGGGGCGAAGCACACAAAGAATAGCTGTTTTGACTTCCAGCTTTCATCAGGCATGTTTGCATCTCCTCAGCTCCATCCACTGGCGAGAGGGGAATGTGGTGTTGTGACTGCTACTGGGCGGTGGGGCCTTGGTAGGAAGTGGGGTTCCAGATGTCTGCAGCTGGCCGACCTCTCTTAGAGCAGCTAAGCAAGCCCGCTCATTTTAGGGCTCAAGCAACCGTGGCCCAGGGTCATTGGCTCTGCATTGACCAAATTGCGGTAGATCTCAGTCTTCTGGCTAGCCATCCCTCCCTCCCTCCTAGTACACCAGCCGCCATGGAGGGAACTTGGTCTTCAGGTCTCCGTTCCATTCTTTGGCCCCAGCTCGCTTGAGCTCACCCTTGGCCCGTTCATGTGTCCCCAGCCAATGGCATCAACCAGAGAGTCAGAGTCTGGGGTTCACTCCTGCGAGGGAGGACCCTGAGCACCGTGTGCCCAGACACACACGGGCAAAGGGCTGGTGAATTAAGGGCCGCTCGCTGGAGTGTGCGCTGCGCAGACACCAGTGGGAGCCTGGAGAAGCAGAGAGTGTGGGGTCGTGTCAGGATCCCAGGCGTCAGGTTCCAATTGGTTGTGAGCATGCTCAGATGCTCCCTTGGAAGCGTCCCTTTCCCACCTTAGGACTCCACTTTTCCCTCTGCGGCCTCACGGGGGTGGAGCCAATGATCTCTAAGGATCTTTCAAAACCTCTAAAACAGAGTCACTTAGAAGGTGCATGCAGTCACTCCCACATCACCACGAGGCCTCCCTGCACACGTACCCACAACTTCAGCAAGAGCCACGCCCCTCTCTATCAATAGCTATATACCTAGATCTCCATACAGGTAGATACACAAACAAGCAAAATAACCACAGAAGAGCAGCCAAGCCGTCCTGTGTGTGGAAGCATCGCACAGGTGGCCAGCTATGTGGGCAGCAGGAGGGTCAGCGCTCCATGGAGAGGAATGACTGAGGCATGACACAGGCGGAGAAAAAGGCCAGACAAAGGCTCCCCAAGGACAGAGCCCTCTCCACCTGCCAGCGTGCCCTGGGGAGAGGCCTGAGGGTGGGAAATGCCCATAGCCAGGGAACAGGTCACAGTGGAAAATTTAATTCACTGAAAGCAAATGTAAGAAATGCAACTTGAACAACCACCTACAATGACGGCTAAGTTCACGCAAAGCAGTGAGTTCTAACTCTTGTCTCGTCTATAACAGGGCTTCTAAACCGGGAGTCCCGGGGTGCCTGGGTCTCTCCCGTGGAATTGCCCCATGTCTTGACTGCTTCCTATGGTGCCTGCCGCTTCGCGGGTCGTATTTGATTGTGATTTCTCATTATGCAGGCGAGCCTCGCCGCTATCAGACTGAGGGAAGGGCCTGTCTAATTCCTAAGCATGTGCCCACCTCGCACGCATTTAGCTCAGCGTAAGTCATTCTCCATAACATGTTTGCTTAACTGAGTTGAACTTCATTTCACACCTCGGTCCCAGAACGGCCCATTTTTACAGCTGAACGGATAGCTTGAAACGCAGCCCGGGGGTCCCTTCCTGTAAGGCCACAGAGGCACTTCTTAAGCACCCCTACTTCTTTTCATCTTCCTTCATAAAAAGGGCATAACTGTACCCACTAGAGGCTTGTGGCGAATGTTAATCATAATAATAGCCCACCGTCAGGACTCTCTAATTGCTAGGCTCCGCTCTAAACACTTTCTATAGCTCATTTGTTTTAATTATCATCGCAGTGCTGTGAGGTGGCCACGATGATTATCCTTATTTTACGAATGAGAAAATGGAGACTCAGAGAGGCTATAGGACTTGCCCACGGCCACACAGCTAGTAAGTGGCAGCGCTGGGAATTCCACCCACACAGGCGGGGGACCACGCAGTCATTTTGAGCCCAAAGCGCGGGCGGAGCAACTAGCTCGGGGCTGGTTACAGGGGAAACCACGTCTCAGACGCACTATCATGGAGTCAATGCTGCCTCATAGCGACACCCTGTGGGGTTCCGAGATTGTAAATGTTCACAGGAGTAGAAAGCCCCGTTTTTCTCCCGCGGAGCTGCTGGTGGTTTCGAACTGCCGACCATTCGGCTCACAGCCCAACATGGAAGGACTACCCCACCCCGGCTCCTGGGCACAGAGAGAAGCAAGCAGTATGGGAGCGTTTGGTTTCTTTTCCTCGGCCATGCGGATGCAGGCACCGTGGAGAGGTGTGATCCGGTGGGGGTCTGCTGGAGAGAGACCACCCGTCCGGGACGGGGGATTGACACTTGCCTATTATTCGGAGTCGGGACCGTGGAAATGCCCTCCGCCGCCCGGGAAACAGACATCCCACCTAGGCTCTCGCTGTCTCCCAAGTGAGGACCGATGGAGCCCGGGGGTCTCCAGAGACAATTCTCCGAGTCAGCCCGGTGCCTGGACGCCCCTAATTAAGTTAGAAGTGAATCCAGTGCGCTGGGTGCTCTTTTCCCCAGGAAGCGCTTCAAAAATGCACGGAGGCAAAGGAGTTCAAGGTTTGGGTATGTGCTGCCCTTGGTTCTGCTGAGGAATTCTTTAGCTGATTACACGGCTCTCATTTCAACAACACCAGCTTTGTGTCCCGGGCTATGGGAAGACTCCTTTCTGCCACCGCCCGCCCGCCGCCGCCGCCGCGGAGGGTCACCCCGCCAGCCAAACAGCATCTGGAGAGAAATATTTCCACCAGATTTTTAAAACACTCCAGGGGAAACATTTTGTTGAGACGTTCTTTTATTTCTTCGTTCTCCTTGTTCTTAGCGGGTCGGAGTCATGGCCGGGGCCCTCCCCTCGGAGAAATCACAGGAATGAAAGTGGGTTCAAAGCCGTGGAGTCAAAATGCTGCTGCCGCGCCTCAGCTCACGGTGGCTGGAGTCAGTCAATGGATGCCCACTGGGCAGGACATGGGCCCCTCAGAGGCCCTGTCGACTCTGATGCCAAGCCCACGGGAGCGCCGGGCCGCTGTCTTTCATCCCGAGAAGACAAGCCATGGGCTAGGCAAAGGTCGCCTGTGTGCCTCTTTGCAGATCTTTCTCAAGCGCAAGAACAATTGTGAGCTTGGAGAGGTGGACCGGCCAGTGCTTGGTTCTGTAGCGCATCGGGTCACTTTCAATGGCATCGACAGCAACACATACTTCCCGAAGCATCTTTCTCTTTGCTTATACACAGAGCCACTCTGAAGGCGCCATGTTTTCTCTTCTGTTGGGCTATATTTTACTTCTTTAAAATCCCGCACTGGTGTGGTAAATGCTCCTGAGATAAACATGCAGTCCTGATCTTCGGGACCTTGGCAGGGTAGCTGGGAAAACCCGAACCTCAAATGAAAAGTGCCAATCCGATGCCACGTAGGTACCAGAGCTGGGATGAGGCAGATGAAGAGATGAATGATGGTGTCCAGTACTTATCCCCGGCATCGACTTTGATTCAGGCCCCTATGTAAAACACTCCTTTCATCAATCCTCCCAAGACAGCTCTGCAGGCTACTTTTAAACAGGGGTACACACTAAAGCACAGAAAGGTCCCTGGTCCCATATAGGTTAGTGGCAAACTGGCAGGAATGCAAAGCCAGTCCCAATTGATTTCCCCGCCACACCTTCCCTAGACAACCCCAGACATCTCGGACTCCCTCCTCTGCTTCGTTCCGCCTCCAGAGGCCAGCATCCCGTAGAACAGGCCCCCCATGCCACCCTGCAGCAGTACAGGACAAAGTGGGGTCAGCATGTCAATAGGCCCCAGGCTGCCAGCAGGATCATAGTTTAGGTGAGAGCAGGAGGTCCACCAGCCCTGTGGGGTTGAAGAGGAGAGCATGACAGAGAAGTTGTTATGATGTCTCTCAGCATCGTCATGTCTTCCCTCTCGGCTCTTTATAGCCAAATTCTCCCTCTCCCAAGAGTTCATACGCTCTCTTCCATGAATGCCCCCTTCACCGTTCATCAGGGAGTGAGTGCTGGACCTGACTCCACCTGGGACAATGTACTCTCCACTACTGGGTTCTTGCCGCCCAGCTAGATGTAAGTACCTTGTTAACAGGTGGGATTGGGCCTTTCAACAGCACTCCTTCCAGAGTCCAGGCCTTGGCACCAAAGACAAAGTGGGGAATAAAAATAGCAATGGGCACGGGCTGGAGCATACAAGGGGAATAGAAAGAGGAAATTGTCAATGTAGGTGAGAAGGAGGAGAAATGTCCTGGAAGCGGAATAAATAGTTTCAAGGTGGTGCTGTGGTCGGTAGGGTCGAATGCAAAGCCAAGGTCTGGGAAGGTCAAGGTTGGAAGAGGAAAGAAATCTTATGGCCATCGAGTCTATTCTGACTCCGAGCAACCCAGAAACCTTCACAGGATCACCTGGTCTTTCTGACACCGAGTGGCTGGTGAGTTTGTGGTTCACAATCCAGTACTGACCCGACCATGCAGCCAGGGATTTCTGGTCAGTAAGAGCAACGTTAGCCGAATGGTCGGGGCAGAAAACAGGCTCCAGTAGGCTCATGGATGAATGACAGACATTGAATGATTTGTATATTTATAACATGGATATGAGAGAAGTCTGCCTGGTAGCTATCGGAGAAGAGGTCATTTCAAATCATATTTGCTCGATGACTTTGGTTAACCAACATCTTTAAGCTTTACTTTGCTCATCTGTAAAGTGAGATAGCACCTCCTTTATAAGGTTAGCCAAAGGGGTAATATATGGGAACCACTTATCTCAGTGTCTAAGACCACCTACCATCATTGAGCCTATTCTCACTGAAAGCCACCCAGCAAAGGGTTTCCCCAAACTGTCAATCTTGATGGGAACAGATCGCCTCACCCTTCCTCTAAAGCGCGGCTGTTGGATTTGAACCCTTGGCCTTACACTAATGAGCCTAATGATTAAGCTCCAGTGCCACCAGGCCTCCGTAGTGTCTTAGACAGGGCGGACTTAATAAATATTGTACAGAGAGTAGTTTTTAGGTTAGGAGAAACTCCAATATATCTGTAGGCTGGTGGAAGCAATCGGGAGATATGTAAGAGAAAGGAATATGTGTGAGAGGCAAGGTCTGAAGAGGGATGGAATTGAAGATACAGGGTGAGAGAACGATCCTAAATCTTGCGAGCTTCAGGAAATCCTAAAACCAAACCAAAACAAAGCCTGCTGCCATCAAGTTGATTCTGACTCGTTTCGGCCCTCTAGGACAGTGTCCACTTGCTTCCTGGGGCTCCTAGGGCTGCAATATTCAGGGTAGCAGCAAGCAGGGCTTTTGAGACTGCTCGAATGGAGGTAGCAACAGTGACACTTAGGATGCCATGCAAAGGAAGGGGTGTTGAGAGAGCTTCAAACCTTTCCTCTATTGGTTAGTCCCTCAAGGGAATGGGAGGTCAATTTCCAATTTGAAAGAAAAATCAAAGTTGTCTTCTGAAAGGTGTCTAACACAAGAGGTAGTGGAGGAGACTGGAGGCAAAGAGAGAATTTGGTGAAGACTGGGGAAGGGGCTGGGACGGCACAGGGAAAGAGGTTGGCAGGCACAGCTGAGGCCAGCTGAGGTGAGTGGACTGCCCACATTTCAGCTCTGCCCTCAGAGCTGGCTGCTGGAGAGAGTCCATGAAGCTCATTACCTTGGGAACCTCACCAAAAGTCTCAGGGCCGAGGTTGCTGTTAAAGACGCAGAGGCTTCTTTTTCTCCCTTGAAAGTCACTAGATACGCTAGAGACGGAAAAACAAAAAAATAAACAAATAGAACACCATTTTCCCTTAAGAAAACAGCCCTAACCTCAAACCACAAATATGAAGCGCACTAGCCAACTATGGTGAAATCTACCAAAACAAGGTAAGAAGTTGACATCCTTTCCTCTCTGCTCAGACCTTGAGCACAGGACATGTGTTTCTAGAAATAGCTATCAGGGTTTTCAGGGCCTTATTCGGTGCTGCTTTGATCAGAATAACATGGTCTAGGAAAGTCGTCATGCCTCTGCAGTGGGGAATGCCTTCATTTAGCAACTTCAGGGAAGGTGAATGTGAATTAAACACTAAAGGGACACACCAATTCCACTCTCTTATCCACTTCCTAGAGGAGGCAGCTGCTAGAGGCCAGGGCATTCATGTGGGCAAGAAGCAACACAGACCCCTTCTGTCAGTCTTGCTAATCACTGGGTGACCCAAGGACTGACTGCAGCGTCCTTATTTGAGTGCTTATTAGAAGTGCAAGGTTTTGCCATACGGGCTCTCCCTTTTCACAAGGTTACCGAGTGATTTATATGAACGTTAAAAGGACTGTCCAAAGGTCTTTGAAGCAACTTCTACAACATTAAAGATAAGGAAAGATACATTCCTGTCCTCACTCCCTCCATACTGACTCACAGCAGCCCCTGTAGGGGAGGGTAGAACTGCGCCATGTGGTTCTCTGATGCATTAACTCTTTGCGGCAGTAGAAAGCCCTGTCTTGCCCCGGAGGAGCTGCTGGTGGTTCTGAACTGCTGACCTTGCAGATCCAGTGCAATATGCATAAGCACTCCGCTCTCAGAGAGCCCACAGTCACAGTCAGGAAACCACAGATCTATTAGATGGAGGTACGAGAGAGCAAATCTAAATGACATAGTGCTTCAGCGCCCCTGATTTTGCACTTCTTCCCCCTATTCATTAAGTTCCTGGTCATTAAAGAAATGAAACGAGGAGAAACCTGTCCTCTGTCTGATGCACAGATAGTGCAAAGAGAAAAGAAAGGGGCACGGAACAAGGCAGTTGGAGAACATATATTATCCAAGGAAATAGATGCGTTTAGTAAACAAAACAAACTCACTGCCATTGAGTTGATGTCGACTCATGGAAAAGTTATAGGACAGGGTAGAACTGTCCCCATGAGTTTTGGAGACTGTTAGTGGTTTACAGGAGTGGAAAGCCTCCTCTTACATAGTTCTCTCGTATTTCATAAGCATTGCTGTTGACATTGTATGACATTGGATTCTGACTCAGAGGACTCTCTATCAGGCAGGAGAATCGCTACAGTAGCATCTGCCACAGGAGCAGATCTCACGGATTTTCCTCCTAGGGAGCTGCTGGTTGGGTTCAAACCACCTACCTTTTGGTTCACAGCCAAGAAAAAAAAAGTTATAGACTCCATTATTCTTGTTTAGAGATCTCAAAGAAGAAGCACTTCAAGAGTTTGGGAATTAGAATCCACAGAAATGAGGAATTAAAATTAGTAGAGGCATAACAGAAGTAACGGGAAAAATGAAACGAAATAGAAAAGAACACGAAGGCAGGGTAACTCCTCTACAGACCCCAAAGGAGAAAAAAGTAGCACATTTTTGACAGCCCTGATAGCTCCACAATTTCTGGGTTCAATGTGTCATTCTCAAAGATCCAATTCCTCTCTGGAAGTTCAAGCCCCCCAGATAGCTTCAGGTCTTAGGTTGGCCACCATACACAGGGACACCAATTAAATTGCTAGCGCGTTTGTTATCCACCAGGTGCTTCGTTTATTCCATTTTACCCTCAAAACACAAATTAACTACCTTTGAATTATTAAAGATTTTTTAAAAAGCACACACAAACCAATACATGTCAATAGAGGGGGGGAAAGCCTGTAGTTTAAAGAAGGCCAAAAAATGGGGACTAAGTAACCAAATTTCATCTCCCAGCAAGAAAGTCAATCATTTGTATTTTGCCAACATTTTATGTAAGCATAGTATATTTCCTCTAAATGGGAATATATGATGTAGCCTCCTTTTCTTTTTCAATAACAATATACTGTAACCATACTTTTCTGCCAGCAAATAGTATGCTATGTTTTAAAGCCGTGGACTACTTCATACCATTGAAGGATCTTGACTCTCTTGGCTTTCTGTGTCCATGGCCCACAGTTTACCAAGTGCTTAGTCAATATTGGTTGAATGACTTTATTGAATGCGTGTTGAATAGTCAGGTTCTGTTTCCAAATATTTGCTGTTGCTAAGAGCATGGCTGTAAACATCCCTTTAACCAAATCATTAACACATTTATCACTCTTTCCTTAAAATCAGTTCTCAGGAGTGGGATGGTTTGGTTGCAGTAGGATGATTTAAAACTTTTGGATGGTCTCCCTAAACATCAATGCCAATGTACACTGCTACCTAGAATATAGGACTAATGACATTTTCTTTTATCTTAATCAATGGAACACCAAATAAATAAACTCAGAATCACAAAAATCTTCTAATTTGATAAGACAAATATGGAATCTCATTTTGGTATAATTTTAAATTTTTTTATATGTAGGTTGAATATTTTTGTCTTTCTACACTGCTGTTCACTTAAATTTTTTGTTATTGTTTTACTACTAACTTATAAGTTATTTTCATATTAGTAATATAGATCCATTATCTACATAAGGATCTATGGAGGTGTAGTGGTTACACTTGGAACTACAAAGAGCAGGGTCAGCAGTTCGAAACCATCAGTTACTCCAAGAGAAAAAGAGGAGGCTTTCTACTCCTGTAAAGAGTGACAGTCTCAGAAACCCAAAGAGGTGCAGTTCTACTCTGTCCTATAGGGTCATTATGAGACAGAACTGACTCAATGGCAGTAAGTTTGTTGGGGTTTTTTGGTTGTTGTTAATTATATACATAGAGTTCATTTATTTTCCATATTTGGTGATACAAAAATTAAAATCATTATAAAAATTAGAATCTTTCACTTATATTTCTATTTTTGCATGCTTAGAAAGACTCTTTCTACCCATAATGGTATAGAATTATTCAATTGTGGGGGTATTAGCCACATTCAAGATCAAGGATTGCAGCCTGCAGTACGAGTTATGAAAGGCCCAATTTCTCATTACCGGGCCTGCAGGTCACATCGTGACAAATGGAGTGAAGGTTGAAGTTGTCAAGAATTTTGTTTTATTTGGATCCACAGTCAATGCTCATGGAAGCAGCAGTCAAGAGATTAAAAGACACAGTGCATTGAGTAATCCTTCTACATAAGCCCTCTCCTAAGTGCTAAAAACCAAGAATATTGCTTTGAGGCTCCAGATGCACCCGACTCAAGGCATGGTATGCATGTAAAAGCTGGGCATTGAATAAGAAAGATGAAGAAGAATTGGTGCATTTGAATTTCGGTCCTGGTGAAGACTACTGAAAGCGCCATGGACTGCCAGAAGCACCAACAACTGTGTTTCTGAAGCAGTCCAACAAGAATGCTCCGTGGAGGCTGTGGTGGGGAAACTTCACCCTAGGCATTTTGGCCACGTTGTCAGGAAAAACCAGTTACTGGAGAAGGCCATCATGCTTAGCCAATAGTGGGACCTGGAGAAAGAGGAAGAATATTGACAAGATGGATTTACACTGTGGCTGCTCCGGTGGCTCAGACATAAGAACAATGGGAGGAAGGCACAGGGCCAGGACGTGTGTTGTTCTGTTTTCCATAGGGTCCCTATGAGTCACAACCAATTCCATAGCACCAACAGCCACAGCCCTCTTTTGTCCAGGTGGCTGACTGGCTTATGAGCTAGACTGCTAGCCACAAGGTCAGCAGTTAGAAACCCCCAGGCACTCCATGGAAAAATGCCTTCTGCCTTGAAGTTTCACAGTATTGGAAACCTAAACATGCTCTCTTTTAGGGCCAGTTTGAATTGTAATTGACATACTGGGGGTGGGGTGGGGGAATCCTCATTTTGCAGGCTAAAAAAAAAAGGTTCATAGAACTGAGAGTCATTCCATTTATACGTAGCATTTTATATTTGACTTCAAAACCAACGTTCTTTCTTCTAAATCAGGTCTACAGCACAGTGAAGGATAAAGGTTGTAAGATGTAGATTATCAGGAGAAATATGAAAAGAAATCCTAGAAAATGATATCAAATCTATTCTGTTGGCCTCAGCTGTGTCAGCCTCTTTCATGAGTTGATCTTGAACATTCAAAGCTTAGAACACTGTTCTTACCCTGCACGGGTGTCCTGGTGGAACATAGCTAAGCCCCGATGGCACTGAGCAATTTCACCTGCTAGGACATGATTTGATAAGATTACGCCTGAAGTGTGACAGAAGAGTTCTTACTCCGACCTCGCATGCTCTATGCTAAGTGAGAGCAAGTAAAACAAGGCACTTGACTAAAGTAAAATGCGGGTGTGTTTTAGGGGTTGGGATTCTAAATCACCTAGCCTTTCTTATAGCGTAGAAAGATTTTACTTGAGCAAGCTATTTCTAGAGAAGAAATGACCTATTACTGTATATATTGGTGTATAAGTCGAGTTTCTCAGCACATTTTAAATGCAGTTTTTGTGGTAAAATTAGGTGCCTAGCCTGATATTCGGTTCAGCTTATACTCGAGGATATATGGTAACCCTTCTTGCTGTCTAGCCCATTGCTCCAAATCAAAACGATGCAATTAAAGTCTGGCTCTAATCCCTTGAATATGAGCCTGCTACTTCACCGGTTTGTGTGGCATGTTACATTTCAATAACTATGTTTATTATGCTTTCACAGGGTTAAGGGTGTCCATCTTAGACCAAGATTCCTGTTTGCTGGATTAGATTCCTTGGTGTCAGAAGTGGGGATTCAAAGAGATACTGCCTTTCAGGACTCAGGGACATTGATACGACGGGCTTGGCCAGCAAAGACTTTTGTCTTACCGCCTTGCCAAACTCTGGAAGGTGGTTAAGACAAGTAGTACACTTTGGTTCCTTTGCGTTATGTAAGATTCATTGTCGAACTAATTGCTTCACTTTGTGTTCTGCTTGGACGCTTTGTTTTCTTTTGATGTCTTATGGAAGTTTTAGTCAGGAATGCCAGCTTTCACATTTCACATTTCACTGAAGTTTTATGTACACGAGTGGGAGGTGCTGCGAAACACATCAGAGCATTTTGACTGAGACTGTGAGGGAACGAATAGAAGGCTTCGCTGTTTCAAGTCTGTCTTTTTGTGTGCAACTTTGGTGGAGTCACCAAAGTTTGAAATAAAATACGTAATGCAAACGTTCAGATGTAGGTGGCAACTCCCGACCTGCGCTGTAAAATGTGCCAGGGTAGGGGTCAGCTCCTGATATGCCTTGTGCTTGATGTACTTGAAGTATTTCAAAATCTCAGTGATGAGTTTTAGATCATTTCTGTTGTCATTTCTTTGCTCTGAGGAAGTTTTTCATGCTTAGCTTTTGTCAAAGGGGTCTGAGTGAAATCCTTGTAACAAACTCTGACAAACAAGTTTATGTAGGATGCGTTTTAAGGAAGTAGATTGTTTATGTTGTATGGTATTTGAGCCTATTTTAATTTTTTCATTAAGAAGTCTCTTTAGTCTTACAAATCAGACTTTAAAAGCTACATGAAACGAATTTTAATATAAATTGGTCTATTTGAAAAGTGCACTCCAAAGGATGAATTGTTCAGTTTTGATTGAGACAAGGCCTTAAAGAGATAAACTGTTCTGAATTGCTTTCTCAGAGGGGTTTTTCGAGGCATGCAAAAGACTAGATTATGAAAATAGAATAATTTTATATCTCTGGATGGCACTGTTAGATTTCAAACTGACGCCAAACTCCCACCACCAGTTTGATTTTCACTCAGAGCAGTGCTACAGATCAGAGCAGAACTGCCCCATTCCTGAAGCAGTAACTTTTTGTAAGAGCACCACGTCTCATTTTGCTTCCATGAAGCAACTAGTGCTTTCAAAGAGTTGAGCTTGTTAGCAGCCCAAATCATACCCTCTGCACCACCAAATGAGATTACATTTCTTCACGGTATTTATCCCGATTAGTTTCATGATCAATGTTTATAAAAATTTCCATGGCCGTTCAATTGATTCTGACTCATTGAGACCCTGTAGGACAGAACAGAACTGGCCTTCATGGTTTTTAAAACGGTCCATCGTTATAAGAGCAGACAGTTTCATTTTTCTCCCTCAGAAAGTTTGAGGCGTTAGAAACACCTCACTGTTAGCAACCCACCACTTGCTTAATCTGTCATTCCCCGGGGTTTGTAAACTTAGCAATACTAATATTCCTAGGAATTGATAGAAGTGATTTTGTCCTGATAAGAACGCATATGTTTTGTGCTACACAAACTTTAAAAGATGTTTGTTAATAAAAGCAGAGTCATTCTAAGTAATTTAGGCTCAATCTTATATCAAATATGTTTACATAGGGAAAATAGAGCAATTCTTTCCTGAAAAGTGTTATGTGCTGAAAAACTGGGGTTCGGCTTATACATAGGTCAGTGGTACCCCAGCGAGGACAGCATCTATGATGACCTCACACCAACTGAAGCTCTGCATTGGGATATGGATGATGATGAGGAATCCAGTTTTGAAGGATTTTAACTCTTTACATTTTAGCTTGGTTGCTGATTGAGTTCAGGGAATAGTACTCTTACGGTATCATTGTTGATAGCTTATTGTTTTTGTTGAACCTATTTTCCACTTACTGTGCTGGTTTACTAATGCTAAATGACTTGTCCTTTTATTTATGTTTTTATTTTAAATAAATATTTAAATACATTATCCCACCGATATTTCAAATTTTAGTAATTTTATTTTCATTTGTTTTGATTATTGAAACTCACCAATAGCATCTGCATTTTCCATCCTAGGCTTATACTCGAGTCAATCAGTTTTTCTGGTTTCCCATCTAATAACGAAGTACCTCGGCTTATACTTGGGTCAGCGTATATTCCAGTATATACAGTATTTTTTAAATTCCAGTGCTCTAATTTAAAACTAAGGTTGTGTTTAAAAATAGCAACCAAACTGTGTTACTTTTTGCTAAAATGAACTAAATCATGTAAATGTAATTATTTTATCATGGTTTGAATATTTTTGCATATTTGCTTTATCTTATACTTCTGTTTGCCCACCCCCCCCAAATTTGTAAATTGTGTACCTTAAATTAACTATTATGTGGTGATTTCCCTATACAATGAGTTATTTAAGAGCTTATAGGGTTTTCATTAGACTTTATTTCAGAAGTTTGCCTAATGAGTCTATCTGTCAAGGTTATGTGCATATCAGTGAAATTACTACAAAGGGATGAAGGAAAATAACCTACAGCCAGTTATAGTCAGAAAAATTATTGTAAATGAAGAGCAAGTTAAACATAATTAAAACAAACTTACTGCCATTAAATCGATGCCGACTCAGAGTGAGCCTACAGGACAGGGTAACACTGCCCCTGTGCTTTAGCAAGACTGGAACTCTTTACAAAGTGGGAAGTATTGTCTTTCTCGCATGGAGTGAAGCAGATGGTGGTTTTGAGCACTGACCTGGCAGGTAACTGTCCAACATGTAACTACCAGGATGCCACCAGGTCTTAGAACAGGTTAACAAGCCTCAACTATTCCCTTTTTTCCGATGTTAATTTAGTTAACATAGTTGGTAGTGTCCTACATGAATTTTCGCAAGGTTCCCATTGTCTAACTATCAGAATAACTCAAAGCACATCTTTCACAATGTGGGGCATCTACCTCTACGTTCCTCTTCTCCCTGACAACCTGACAAACGTGGGCCTTTCTGTGGACTCTGTCCATTGAACAGAGCAGGCATAAATGATGACTATTTAGTGTATGTAGATTTTTTATTTATATGATTTTCAATGCAATATAAAATGTACATATTGAGTATTTGCATTTTATGAATGAAGAATTGTTTAATTATAACTGCATTTCTCCTTAGTAAAATGTTATTGAAGTCTCCTTATCTTTGAAGTACATTGTCTGTAATGATCCCCGGCTCTTCTTGTTAACTTTGGAACCGGTGGAATTTCACATAGTGAGCTGAAAAATGCACAGCCAAGTCTCTGGCCAGGTTCAGGGCCAATGAGTGGTCAACTCATTGCAATGAGTGATCAACTCATTGAAGTAAGAACAGGAACAACTCAATATGAACCGAGTGAAAGTTTACTTGGCATGAATCCTATATTGACTGTGTCAATGTGCAGTATTTAAGTTTCACAAGCATTAGTCTTTGATACTTTTGTAATAATAATTTTTGGTCTTGGCAGTTTAAAGCCATAAAATCCAGCTTCTTTTGAAATTCTCAGTGTTAGTGTCCAGCCTTTCCTATTCTTTACATATTACAGTGTGTCCATGTTTTTGTTTTTTAATAGTGGGATAATTAAAGTTCTGAGACTATAATACCACGTGAATTGAGAAACAGAATTGGATCCATAATTTTGTTGAAAATTTAATCATGGATGTGTTCTTAGTTTACATTGACTTGACAATTATTTAGCTTTGTTTTCTCTAGGACAAGTTATTTCATTATTTCTCTCTAACACTTAACATATATGATTGTGGATAAATCATCTCTATTGATAGATATTTTATCTACACAAGGAAACTTGGTGTTCCTATAGTATCATTCGTTGTAAATGCCAGATGTCATTTACCAAACAGCATGTTTTGGTCAAATTCTAGAAAATGAATATATTTTTATTAAATAACCTAAAATATTTATCAAATTTTGTTCTCAAGACAAAAATTTAGATAAAAGTTATGTGCCTCAGGTTTCTAAAGTATCAATATATAACTTTCCTCGTTAATTAAGCTGGTTAATTTGAATGTTGCATGTGTGTCTTAGTATCTTTTTAAATATTTAAAGCATCTTAAAGATTTTAGCAGTAAATATAAATACGATTTCTATCAAGTAGCATATTACATAAAAATACCGTTCTTATTTTATAATTATGGTTTTCAACTTTATAGACAATCTAGTTATCAACTGTCAGAAAATCATTTTGACCCAAAATTACTTTGATTTATTCTTCCAATTTTTAAGTTGAACAAGAGACATATTAATTCTTTCTAATAAAGATATATTTGCTAATTATGGTTCTTTTAACCTGTAATGTATGCTAACCATTTGTAAAAGGATTATGTGGTTAAGATTTCTTAAGTACAATATCCATAAATAGAGCGTCTCAGATTTCCATCCTAATTGCTGAGCAGTTCTTGCTTCGATAGCAGTGGATAATAATTGTTCCTGGTGCTCATTTTTCAAGAGTTGGAAAAGGCACAGAGTAGTCACCCCGGATTCCTAAGAGAAATCTCAGTTCTTCAATGAGAATGTGCACTTACAACCTCTCTGATGGATACAGAGAAGCTCAATTATATGTACAAGAGCAAATTTCTTGTGAACCTTGTTATTTTTCTGCTCAATTCTGATCCTGTATTTCTGAAACAGGGTGGAGGCGAAGAGAAGACCATTGAGTGAAAGTTCTTTCTAGTACGCAGATAAGACTTGACTGGCATTATTATGTAGTACCTATGAGACAGATGACAGCTGAAAGGCTCAGTGTGTCCTAGGTACATGCCTACATAACATTCTGAACTGTCATCTCCGTGAAAATTTTGAAATGTCATGAAAAGCCACAGAAGATTTGTTCTTGCTTGAACAAGGGACAGATATAAATATAATAACAAGGTGTTTTTTTAAATGTATTTAAGTTGAGTGAAATATGTTATCAAATCAAGAATATTGCTGATTCCCTTTGAGTTTAACATTTATTTGTAAGTATTTCCTTTATCATTTTTGTCTGTTAGACAACATATATAACGATATGTCATATTTTATTATGCTAATTGCTAACTTTACAATTCTCTTGCCTTTGAATCTAATATCATCATCAAAGCTAATGGATTTAATGAGCGCATTCACATAATTTACCCATGAAAATTTTATTGCCCCTCCAAAATGGAAAGGCACAATAGTCTTAATATGCTATAATGTCTCAAAATGATAACACTTTATATTTAAGACAATTTGAAGATAAAGTTAGTCATTGTACTTTTTGTCCAGAGTATTTCTAAATTAACCAGACTTTCATTGTTGTTGTGGGAAGGTGCCATGAAATCAGTTCTGACTCAGAGTGACCCTTGTAGGGCAGAATTAAATCCTTCCCAGTCCTGTGCCGTCCTTCCACATGCCGTTAGATCTGAGCCCATCGTTACAGCCACCGTGCCAACCCATTTCCATAGGAGTCTTCCTCTCCTTCACCGCTCCTCTACTTTACCAAGCATGAGGTCCTTTCCCAGGGACTGGTCTCTCCTGAAAGCATATGCAAAGTACTTGAGATAAAGTCTTGTCAAGCTTGCTTCTAAGAGCAATCTGATCGTATTTATTAAGACTGATTTGTTTATTGTTCCGGAAGTCCATTTATTCTTTGACCACACCCTAAGTCGAATGCATACATTCTCTGGCAGTCTTCCTTATTCGTGGTCCTATTTTCACATGCCTCTGAGGTTCCTAAAAGTACCATGGCTTGGGTCAGGTACACCTTGGTCCTCCAAGGGGCATCCTTGCTCTTGCACCACTTTATAGAAGGCTTGTGCAGCACATTTGCCTAATGAAAAGTGTCACCTGATATCTTGATTGCTGTGCCCAGGAGCACAGCCTGGGGATCCAAGGTACATGAAGTCTTTGACAACTTCAATCTTTTCTCTATTTTCATGATGTCATCACTGAACAGCGATATCTAATGAGAGACCTAACTTGAAGTTTAAACATATCTGTGGCCAACATCAAAAGTAGATGTTTCCTCCTAAGATTATGGAATAAGATTTTATATAGTTGATTAAAGGTTTAGACTTTGCTTCCTAGTTCTTGGTATGAGGGGCTTTTAAAAAAATCATAGAAAATTCCATTATCTCTTTATTCCACTTTTCCCATGAAATTCTGAAGTACTCTCATATGCTTATGGTAGTTACTTTATTATACACCTATGATATTCTCCCTTGCTTTAATATCCTCTTTCCATTCTATAAAAGAAAGAAGTTTGCTTTGTCACAGCGATTATTTTTTATATTTGTCTCTTTGTATTACTTTTTAGTTAGCATTCTCACACTACACGTCCTTTCCTAAGTATTCCCTTATGTTTATCACGATACTTACTGATTCCTGACATAACAATCCTCTTGTTAGATTAGCTCAACCGGCCGGTGCAATAATCTCACTGACTGTTAAAGTAGCTGTATGTTACATCTCCCCTTTGGGTTTTTATCTTGATGTGGAGTTGGCTTTCCTATATTTGGTCAATGCAATGTGTATGTAGATGGAGGAAGAATGCCTGGTCAGTGTACATTAAGACACTATGAGGTTTCCATGAACGTTTGCTCACATGACAGTAACTTTCTTTGGGGGTCAGCATTTAAAAAAGATTAATATATGTGCATTAGTTTGTTTTTAGGTTTTAAAAATCATTTTATTGGGGGCTTATACAAGTCTTATCATAATCCATACAGACAGCCGTTGCGTGTCAAGCACATTTGTACATTTGTTGCCCTCATTATTCTCAAAACATTTGCTTTCTACTTGAGTCTCTGGTATCAGCTCCTCATTTTTCCCTCCCTCCCCGTTCCCCCTCTTTCACGAACCCTTGATAATTTATAAGTTATTACTATTTTGTCATATCTTACACTGTCCTACAGCTTCCTTCACCCATTTTTCTGTTGTTCGTCCCCCAGGGAGGGGGTTATATGTAGATCCTTGCTATCGCTTCCCCCTTTCTACCCCACCTTCCCTCCACCCTGCCGGTATCTCCACCCTCACCACTTGTCCTGAGGGGATCATCTGTCCTGGATTCCCTGTGTTTCCAGTTCCTATCTGTACCAGTGTACATGCTCTGGTCTAGCCGGATTTGTAAGGTAGAATTGGGATCATAATAGTGGGGATAAAGCTTTTTAGATAAAATCAGAACCATAGAGAAACACCAGGACGAGGAGGCAACAACAATGCTAATACCTTGAAAGATATTCAAGGACTAGGCTACTCATTTGTCAGGGCATTTCATCTGCGGTTTGGAGCTTCCGGCTTAGAGAATGCCCTCTAGAACATGTCTCATATCATGGATGGATGATTTTTCAAGTAGCCTGATGATTATAGAACATAAAGCACTGTTCTCTTGGAAACCTACAGGAGCAGTTCTACCCTGTCCCGTAGGGTCACCACAATGAGTTGGTGTTGACTCAATGACAGTGAATTTGAGTTTTTTGGTAGGTATATGTTGCCTAAAATAAATGCTACCTAAGGTATATGTTGATGTTGTTTATAGGGTTCTGTGAGTTGCAATCAACTTTATGACACCTGACAACAACAAGGTATACGGTCACAGCAGCCACACCCCCATGAATCAAATGGCCATGTTTTCATTGGCTGTTGAGTTGCTCCAACTCAGCAACCCTTCAGAATGAAGTACTGTCTGGTCCTGTACCATCCTCACCATGGTTGTCATCTCACAAAGCAGCCAAGTGTCAACCCATCATTGAGAGATTTCCTCTTTTTCACTGACCCTCTACTCTATCAGGCATGGTGTCCTTCTCCAGGAGAACATATCCAGAGTATGCATCTAAGGGGAAGTCTGGCTGTTCTTCCTTCAAGACATATTTCCATGTTCTTCTAGCAGTCCATAGTATGTTCAATATTCTTCATCAATACCAGGATTCAAACGCATCCATTCTTATTTGGTCTTCCTTACTCATTCTCTAGCTTTCAAAGGTGCAAGCAGTGATGTCAAATGCCATAACTTGGGGGCACCTTACTCCTCAGAACGACATACGTCTTTTGTAGTACCAAATGCTCATGTCATTCATGTATATGGAGACGAATATTCTCTGTGACAGAAAAAGAGGGGCCCTACTGCTGGGACTAGCCATTAAAAACAATCCAACTGTCAAACGGTTCCACTAATGTGGTCTTCACACTCTTTACTAACCTACCTCCCTTAGATCACAGGAACTGAATTTCAAGCTCTTACACAGTGAGGAGAACCAGTAGTGGCCATCTGCTGAGTGGAAAACAAGTAATGCCTGGCTACCAGCGCATAATCTTCAATATCTCAGAGCCTTGTCATGAAAAGTGGCTGCTTAGGAATGGCAACAAAAAGCTATACACTTGAGCAATGTAAGGAATATTTATTCCATGGGTGAGTAAAGGGTATTCATAGAAATCCTTGATCAGAAGGAGGGACTCTGTAAGAGTAAGTAAACAAAAAAAACTGTAATTACTGCGATCAAGTCCATGCTGATTCACAGTGGCCCTTTATAGGTGTCCGGGACTGTAATTGGGAGTAGAAAGTCCATGTAATCACAAGACCGCCAGTGCTCGTGACTAAAGGAAAATGATGGCTCCAAGGTTGGCAGCACTGTTCCATCTTGATTTTTGTTTGTTTTTAATAAATAATAACCCCTCTCTTATTCTTTAATACCCTTAATTACATGTAACTAGGGAATTTCCCCCCTTTTTTTCTGTGGTTAATCTGGGAACATGCCAACAGTTTCCTAGGAGCTATCCGGACTCTTTCTGAAACAGTGCTTCAGAAATAAGGCCTTGATGCTGATCCTGCTCTAAGTCTTCCAATCAGCTACTGACAAGGAGTGCTTCTCTTAATCAAGTGGCTTCTAAAGAAGGACTGTCCTATAATAACCAAGTATCTATAGCTTCATCTTAAACCTCCCTGCAGTTATTGTGCTGTAACCAATCACTTTCAACTAAAATGATGTCATTTATAGCCGTTGTTCTAACTCTTTAATTTGTGTCTGCTGTTTTACCATTACGGCTCATTCTGTGGAATCTGTCCATCCTCCATTCAAGTAGTCTCTTGCTTTTCAAGAGATATCTTTATTTTCACTTAAACAGAGCTTAGGGTTTCTGCCTGGACAAAATATTTCACTTTATGGCAGAATCACCTTTGCCAGGCTACCACTGCCCTTGCAGCTGTACAGTAATCTCAGCTCCAGGCTTTGGGTAAGAGGACCTGTAATGTCCATGCTTCACAAACAGTATATATTTGTGTCTTGGTAGATTTAGCCACAAACAAATGCAATTGAATGAGGCAAGAAAGTGGGGTTTAAGTAGAAACTTAACTGAAAAGAAATACTTAGCATTTGTTATCTGTGTTCTTTTAATTTTCTCCCATTTATCACTATAAATAATTATTTCCTGTTCCCAGGATTTGCAAATAATGTAATAAACTAGCAACAAGTGCAGCCTTTAGAAAGTTTTTTATTTCCTTGTACTTAATTATATATTTTTAATAATACCTGATGTGGTATTGTATTTAAACTCTTCTGTCAACTTGATGGGCCAAGAATTTTGGTGGTTTGGTAGTTAAGATGCAGCAATCCCCTAAGAAGAGAGCTAACATAATGGAATCATATCCATGATGGAATGTGCTATAAGCCACCAATCAATTGGTAGGAAGTTTCCTCGGTGATGTAGTCAGTTTGCCATATAGGTAGAGGCTACACTTTTTACTGGGTCTGGATACTGCATCTGGCTTGTCAACGGACTGCCACATTGCCTGCCGCCACTGGTAGTCATCAGCAGCTTGCCATCTTACCCTCCAACCTTGGATTCCTTTGCGTCCACAGCCAAAGGCCTGCTATCTTCCCTGCTGATTTGGGCGTTCTTCAGTTCCTGTAGCTGCATGAGTCAGGAGAAGCCTCTAGGTTGACATCTGATTCGTCAACTGTGGAAACCACTTTCTTGATACAAACCTCTCTGTATGTACTCGTATACCTGGGAGAAAGATGGGGCTTTCTACAACTCTAATGAGTTACAATCTTGGAAACTCACAGGGGCCGGTCTACCCTCTTGTTATGAGTCAAAATCAACTCAATGGCAGTTAGGGATATGTATCCGTGAAGCTTTCATGTACACATACGCTTCACAGGTTTTGCTTTTCAGAAGCCAAGTCCAAGATACTTGGTGTTGCACCTTCAATCGACACTAAATAAAGAGCATCAGTTTTATTTTATTGTGATTTACTATCACCCTTAAAAGTCAACAGAGACACCACTCATTAACAACAGCTTACCTGTTCTGCCTGACCACCATTTTTAGAAACAGAAAATGTGACTTCTTTTTGCCCCCTCAGTAAAAATCACTCATGTCTTTAAACAGATTGGAAAAATAAAGTGCATTGTTTGCATCAATGTGATAATCCTTTTTAAAAATCATTTTATTGAGGGTTCTTACAGATTGTATCACAAGCCATCCATCCATTGTGTCAAGCACATTTGGACATATGCTACCATCATCATTTTCAAAACATTTTCATTCTACTTGAGCCCTTGGTATCAGTTCATTTTCCCCCTCCTGAACCCTCTCTCCTTCATGAACCCTTGATAATTTATTTTTTTTCATGTCTTACACTGACTGCTGTCTCCCTTCACCCACTTTTCTGTTGTTCATCCCCCTGGGAGGGGATTATTTGTTGATCATTGTGAACGGTTCCCCTTTCTCCCCCTAATTTCTCCTTCCCCTCCTGGTATCGCTATTCTCATTATTGGTCCTGAGGGGTTTATCTGTCCTGAATTCCCTGTGTTGTGAGCTCTTATCTGTACCAGTGTACATGCTATGGTCTAGCCAGATTTGTAAGGTAGAATAAGGGATCATGGTAGTGGGGTGGAGGAAGCTTTAAAGAACTAGAGGAAAGTTGTATGTTTCATTGGGGCTAAGCTGCACCCTGAGTGGTTTCTCTCTTCCTGTGACCTTTCTGTGAGGGGATGTCCAATTGTCTACAAATGGGCTCTGGGTCTCCACTCTGCCCTCCTCCTCATTCACATCGATATAATTTTTTGTTCTGGGTCTTTGATGCCTGATACTTGATCCCATCAGCACTTCATGATCACACAGTGTAGTGTGCTTCTTCCACATGGACTTTGCTGCTTCTCAGTTAGATGGCTGCCTGCTTATCTTCAAGTCTTCAAGACCACAGATCTTTTGATAGCCAGTCACTATCAGCTCTCTTCACCACCTTTGCTTGCGCACCCATTTTGTCTTCAGTGATCATGTCAGGAAGGTAAGCATCACAGGATGCCGGGCTATTAGAACAATGTGTTCTTGCATTGAGGGAGTACTTGAGTAGAGGCCCAGTGTTGAGCTAATTCTTAATATTTACTTCACTCCATGACTTTGGGGAGAGGTATTCACCATGTAATTTCTGAGTTTATTTCCAACATTTGGGAAGATTTTCTCCTAGTCATGAGCCATGTGGGCTTTCCTTCAAGATGTGTTTGGTTTCTGTCATGTGAGAAGAGGCCTGGGAGGGCCTACTCTGGGGTCACTGCTTATTCTGAAGGTGGGACTAAGAGATATAAAGCTTTTTTACCTACTTGTGCCCTTCATCACCCACTGATCAGGAGAGCACAGTGGAGGTGGGCTCCCAGGACAAAGTCATTTGTTGCCAGCCCGACCTGAGGCACTTCACTATGTAAACCACCCATGCTAGCAGACAGGGGATCCTGCTGGACAGCCCTCCACCACCTCACCTCAAGCCACGTGCTCCCAAACAGAATTTTGGTGTCCAAGGAGTGTGGGGTTCTTGGGCTAAGCTGACATTCATGTTCACCAGCTACTAATTAGGTAGCTGAAATGACAGGAATTTGTTTTTTGGGTCTCCCCTTTTTAATTTCATAAGAAATGTAACTCAACGTAGAGTGTAGAGTTTATTTTTAGAGTAGTTTATTAGCATGTAATTCCCATGTCATACAGTTTAATGGTTCAGTCATATTTAAAAAGAGTTGTGCAACCATCACCTCAACCAGTTTCAGAACATTTTCTTTCTTTCTGGCGCTCCTTGTTAGCTCCAATTTTCCCGTAACCGCCCCTGCTATGCCTCTAGGTAATTATTAATCCAGTTGCCGTCTTTATAGAATTACCTACTCGGGATTCCATATACAGAAAATCATACAATATAAAAATAAGAAACAAAAAAACCATAAAACCAGCAATCGTGACAAAACAAAAGAGAGAGAACTCTCAATAAAAAAAGAAAGCAGCAACTGTGGAAAACGGAAACAACTTTAACATGGGCTGAGAGGGAGAGAAAATGATAAAGTGGGACGTTTTCACCCAACTCCATCATCCATAACCGACTTTACAGTGTTCTCTGTCTAATAGCGAGGCCACTCACATCCATAGACTATGACCCGAGGCGAGTCAATGGAGGTTGGATCCACATGGGAACCCTATCCCTGGTGTTCAGGATTTAAATACTGAGACTTGTCCCTCCTCCAGTCCTAGAATCTATTGTTTTCAATCATTGGATCACACAGCTTGATGCCCTTCTTCACTGTGGACTTAGTTACTGCCTCACTTAGATGGCTGCTTGTTTGAAGATAAGCCTTTAAGACCCCAGATCCTATTCTTTCTGTTAGCCGGGCACCACCTGACTTCCTTCCGGCATTTTGCTGGAACACCTTTATCTTTGGGGATGAGAGGGGAGTCTGAGGTGGCTGGGGTCCCTGAGTCTGGGGAGAGGCCCTTTGTGGTTTCCCATGTTGAATAACCCCTTGGCCAGTTGCCTGGAATTTTTATGTCTACAAACCTGTAGACTTCAGGCAGAGATAAGCTTTCAGTAGAATCTTCAAGTTCATTTCTACTCCAGAAACAACTAGAATTTGAGGGGCTGATTCTGATATTAAAAAAAAATACAGATAAACTAAAGGTCAAGACAATTGAATGAAACTCCAAACTCCTTCTTTCCACCTGCGTTCCCTTATTTAAGAGAGTAGCGGTGCTCTGGGAAGTGACAAAATGGTCTCCTGTGTGTATATTTCCATGTTTGTGACATTGTGTATCTCAGTTTCTTCCCGTCAGTTTCCACTCATTAGGAATGTGTACATTATTTTGTTTTTAATCTGGCATTTGTGGAAAGTATCAAGAGGTGCCAAGTCTCTGGGAAACGTGTGGAAAAGTTGTTCAGAGCGGAGCTAACACTGCTGTGATGGGCGAAAGAGAGAAGAATCCAAGGACGGTGGCCATCTCTGGAGGCTTGAGAGATTGCCCTTGCCCTTGACCTCTTCTCAGAGACCTTACTTTTGACGTCCAAACTGTCTCCACTGGGCACTTGACTGACTCTCCGGCTGGAATCCCCTTAACAAGGCACGTCCCACTCTGGAGCTGACTTTCCCCAGTCTCTGGGCAACCCTGGCAAGCACGTCTCTGAAACAGGTCCATTTGCCAAATCTATGTTCGGTTCAGATCTTGCATATGGCGTGCACAGCATGCTGCCGGCAGAGCCTGAGAAGATGGGGCCTGGGCCCCCGTGCTTGTTCCAAGCAGAGTTTGCGGTGGAGCAGAACCATTCTCCCTCCAAGATATCTCAATCAGCAGGGCCTCCACAAACCCGGCCCCGCCCACCCCCCCTTTTAATACACTGCTCTCATTGCGTATGTTCAAATGATCAGACATGTGAGTGATTCTTTCATCCCATGCAGGGAATTTGTGGGGAGCTGAACCAGGACGACAGGATTTGGAACCTAAGAGGGGTTCTTTTTGTCCGCCGTGGCCTATCACCAGTTAAATCCAATGTGTAGGTTAATAAGGCTTAAACTTTAAAGGGAGGTTGAACATCTGATTGACAAGTCAGTGAATAAGAGTCCAGGGGGGAAGTTCTGTGCTTGGAAAGTTACCCATTTCCTGAGATGGAGTTGAATTTTAAAGAGTGCTTTATCAGTTAGGCACAGAGAAATACCTCAGAGAGGTTAACTTGTGGATTGAAATCCCAAACTGCCCTGCTAAATCACAGTTTCCAGCTAGTTGGAAGATTGGCAAATGAATCGCCTGATTTAATTGCTATTTATTGTTCTTGAATCAAAGAGCCGCTAGCATCTTGTCCTCGGGTCAAAATTACTCCCTGTGGATGCTGAGGATCATGCTCTCAGGTGGTCAGAATCAGTCTTGTGATGACGCCAAACATTCAAGTTAATGACTGTTTTGTTCGTCAGGACTAATGATGTATCATTGGGTGTTATTTTGAGAGCTGGTAAAATCCAAACTAAGGTATTTGGGGCTTTTCTCTTTGTTTTTAAGAATTCCAAAGAATACTCAGCCTGCAGCTTGATCCGCTGGAACATTTGGGAATTGCTTCATAGTTCCTTGAGCGTCGAAAACAAATGGAAGGATGAGCTAGGGAAGTAGCATTGGAACATCTGTGATCATGCGCATGACACCTTGGTCCTTTGCTTTCTTGACACCAACTTCCGTGGTGATGCTTAGAATCCTCCCCAGGCACATCGGGCAGACTTCACAGTGGCATAAAATAGAGATTGCCAACTTTTCTGATGTAAAAAGAACTAATCCCATTTCCCTAATACTTTGATTTTGGAATATTCCCCCCCCCCCCCCCCGTCAACCTGTTGGTTTCCATCCACATCCACATATGTTTTTAAAAAGTTGTTTCCAGAATAAGCAAATGTTTTGTATCTTAAGTTTCCCTTCTTCATATTGTAGTAAAATGTTTTAAGATGATTTAATGATCATTTTTGGTGGCTGTCGGATTTGCAGTGTACGGATGGTCATCTTTTCCACATGTGTTTAGAAATAGTTAAAGTTTTGTAATTTTTCCAATTGGTACTAAAATTAGAAGGAATTGCCACAAAATTTTATTTTTTTCACATATAATTTTAGAAAAGAAAAAATAGCCTGAAAGGTATAAGTACTCTTGTGATTTTGCTAAATGGTTTTATACACATTTCCAAAAAGACTGTGTCAATTTTTGATGTCATTTAAATACAAATGTATTAGTTGCACCTGGTTTTGCCAAGTTAGGAGTTAACAAGATCTTTTAAATGCTGGTGATTTTTTTCTTGTGGCAAAATGATACCTGATGAATACATTTAATTCACTTTTATTTATTGGTGAAAAATCGATGTTTATCAACTATGTGTACTTTCTCCTTGGTGAAATATCTGTCTCTATGAAAATGAATAAATTTTAGATTTTCTAAAGCTTTGGAGCATTCTAGAATAGGACGATGGGAAAAGCCCTTTTGGTGAGGCTCTTTGCTTTGGTGGCCATTTGCTTGGACTGTTTATAGAACAATACAAATGCAAGTCAACCCCGTGGCCAGTGGAGTTCCTGTGGATTGTGAGGCTGCCTTGGACCATAATGTCATAAAGGATTCTCGCACCAAGGCTCTGAAGTTGGTGGATGAGGACGAGGAGATTGTCGTGGTTGTTGTTAGGAGCCGTCAAGTCGGTTCTGACCCATATACATGGCCTGGTCCTGAGCCATTCTCACCATTGTTCCTATGCTCGAGTCCATTGTTGTAGCCACTGTGTCCGTCCATCTCGCAGAGGGCATTCCTCTTTTTCCCTTTACCAAGCATGATGTCCTTCTCCAGGACTGGTCTCTCCTGCCACCATGTCCAAAGAACTTAAGAGGAAGTCTCCCCATTCCTGCTTCCAAGGAACACACTGGTTGCACTTCTTCCAAGACAAACTGGTTTGTGCTTTTAGCAGCCCCTGCCACTTCCAATGGTTTCCTCCAGCAACACAATTCAAATGCATCAATGCTTCTTCAGTCTTCTGTATGCATTGTCCGACGTGCACATCCACATGAAGCGATTGAAGCTACCATGGCTTGGGGCGGGTGAACCCAATCCTCAAAGTGACCTCCTTTCTTTTCAACACTTTAAAGAGGTCGTAGTGGCAGATTTAGCCAACCCCATGTGTCTTTTTTCTCTCTTGACTGCTGCTTCCATGAGCATTCATTGTGGATCCAAGGGAAGCAAAATCCTTGACACCTTCAATCTTTTCTCCTCTTGTCATGAGGTTTCCTACAGGTCTTGTGCTTTTCAATGCTCTGAAGAGGATTTATGCAGCAGATTTTTCTAATGAAATGTGTCGTTTGATCTCTTGACAGATTAGCTATTATTCCCGGGCTTCAGCAGGGACCTCACAACTGCTTGCTGGTCTGATTAGCCCTGATCTAGTCCAATCATCCTTTTGTCAATTAAAGAAGAAAAGGTGAGAGAAGGGGGTTGATTTTACTAAGAGCTCAAGACCTTGGTTTCCTGGCTCTTTCCACTCTTCCAGATTCTCCAATTCTTAGCAGAGGCGGGTAGAAGAAATTGTTCAGAGATGACATCAAAATTCCTGAAGGCTCCTAAACAAGTAACTTAAACCATATCATAGATGGTGTGCTAAGGCCAGGTAAAAACTTTGGCCTCAAAAGAGATAAAAAGCAAACAAATAGTCCTTGTCCTTAAGAAACATACACTCTAGCACATGGAGAATTGAATGGCGGTGACAAGAAATAGAGGAGAGGACAAGGCTCAAGCTGTGGTGGAAATTGAGAAGGGGCTCTGATCCAGCGTGGGCAGTCAGGGATATTGTCTAGCGCAGGTGACTCAGGAGCGGAGTCTTTAAGAAGGCAGGGAAAAGTGATGGGAAAATCAAAAGTTTTTCTCCAGGATTAAAAGTCTAAAGTGACATTCTGGTACCTATTTGAGATGATGTCTTAAGATTGTCATACACACATACACACACACACACGCCTCTGGTTATCATTTGCTTTAAAGAGAGTTTGTGGGAAATAAGTGCTGAATAGGAGCCACAAAACCTGTCAATGAGCCGAAACAAGCATTTGAAGAAACCGATGTCCGTGGCTTAGGAAGGGAAGTTGCGGGATGAATGCCTATTGAACCAAACGGTTTCAGATGGAACTGAACTACTGAAGCTCAGGCCCAGGCAGGCAAGGCTTATTTTCTTCAGAGAAACAATACACACTTGTTTTGATGAGTGGGGTTATGAACCCAATGTTGTAGAGGATAATGTATCAGCATATCACTTATATATTCTCTTCAGGGGACTCAATACATCAGACCAAGAGATTGCTAGAGATCCAGAACTGCAGTCTTACCTACGTTCCGGCATATCTGATGAAATTCCTCCTGAAGTCAGTAACATGCTCTATTGAAGCTCCATCACTCACTCGCTCTGTTACCTTGGTTGACCTAGTTAACTTCTCTCAGCCAGGGTCCACCTCCAGAAAACAGGACCGATCCTGTCCACCTCCAAGAGTTGTTTGGAACATGAAAGGAGTTAGTGTGCATGGAGCAGAACTTGGCCTCTTGAGACACTTTGTGCATGTCAGGTGTTTTAATGATCACCCTTGTTATGCACAATGGACCCAAATCTGCCCGGTTCTGGGGGATTTCACTTGGAGGAAAAGGAACCAATGGCCCATCTGAAGTCACATCTGAGCAATGAGAACTTGAACTTGAAGGACCCAAAGGGCCCTTCTAGGTTAGCTATGCCATGCATTGTATCTGCCTGGTAATCACAGCAAATGTCTATCATATCACGGAGCTGCTGACCCTTGTGAGCCACAGGAAGGGTGCTGTCTTAAGAGATCTCCAGCACGACCTGCTCCCTGAGGGTTATCTTTCTCGCTGGTGTTGCAGCTCCCTCCTTTCTGAACGTGGCTGCTACTTCTTGGTGGTTTTACTTCAACTGTTGCTCACCTTTACTCTTTCTGTAAGCATCATGCGGCTTTGCATCACTGGTTGTCTACTAGAATTCACTAGAGATATCACCTTTTTGAAAATTGAATACATCACATAATTATTAAATGATACATGCATCCTGATAAAACAGTGGCACTTTTAGATTTCTAAGATTCTTGGTAGGGGTGCAAATGAGTTGCTCTTGGCTGTGATGAGTCAACATCTCAGAGATGGCAGTGAGTTTTGACTCACTTAAAAGTTGAGCTCAACCCCACCATCCGGCATGGTGGAAGAAAGGCCTAGTCATCTACTTCTAGGAAGATGACAGTCAGGAAAACCCCATGAAGCACAGTTGCATTCGGTGGCAATAGGTCATTGGGAGCTGGCATTTGATAGTAGTGGATTTCTAAAGCTATAGATATCTCTTGCCTTTCAAAAGTGTGTTTTTATGGTGTTTTGTTTATGAAAGACCTGCATTAGTACTTTTTTCTGTAACCTGAAGATATCCAAAGACCATTTGCTTTTATGAAAAAAGGCAAAAAGCGAAACTGAAAGTGAACCTAGTGTTCTGCATTTGGTTTGCCGTCAGACTGAGAGGCAGCACGCAGCCCAAGCCGTGGGAGTAGCAGTGCCTGGCCCTCCCCGGGAACAGACTCGGCATCCTAGTATCAAGTGGCCATGGCTTTGAACCGTGTCTGTGAGGGCTGTATGCTAGTGTTATTTTAGGTTTTATGTGGTATTTGATTTAGTAGATTCTGTTTTAGGTCTGTGAGCACTCAACAAATATTTCCCCTATAAATTAATGGCAAGTACGCCTTCGCTGGATGTGAAGATAAAGTAATTTTGACACGCAAGAAGTTTTACAGGGATGCTCCAATTTCAAACAGCTGGGGAAAACTGGGTAAACTAGAAGGGGGGGGGGTGCTGTATGGGTGAAGGGTTTCTCCGTCCTGTGAAAAAGCTAGAAATTGAGGATGGGCTGATTTGATGACGTTTGCTGAGCTGAGGATCAAGAGGCACAGAGGCAGCAAGAAGAGCAGCCGATACTTCCGAGAGTCCGTGAAGCATTGGAGACCCAAGGACATGAATGGATGAGCAAAGTGCCTAAGCCTTTCAACGGCTTTGCTTGATTGTGTGTGTGTGTGTGTGTGTGTGTGTGTGTGTGATTTGTGCTTCGTTTAATGGAGTTTAATAGTCACTCTGATGGTTGCAGTCTGTTGAGTACCTGTCATGACTAACCATCATGCCACACTGCCCTAATGGTGATAGCAGTAGGAGGCGCTATTTTCATGCGTGCCCTCCCACAGAAGGAAATGGACTCTTAAAGCAACTGACTTATTTGCTCACTTCAGTTCAGAGCTGTAGTGGGAAGCCCGCCCTCCTGACAATGAAGCCAACGGGTCTCTCATTATACCAGATTGCCCCTAGGCGATCCCAACCCATAGCAGCCGTAGGAGCAGTAGAACAAAGCCCAGCCTGCTCGGGTGCCCTCTTCAACTCTTGTCATGTGTGAGCCCATTGTTTACCGTCCTCCAGAGGCAAAGCTTCCATGGTGTTGTTTTGGAGATAGGGAGAGGCATGGGATCCATGAGGTGGCTATCCTGCAGTCCTTCTGAAGGGATGGAGAGAATTGTTCATTGCCATTGAGTTGATCCCGCCTCATGGCAACTCCACACATGCAGGGCAGCACTTTGCTATACAATATTTTCAAGACTGTGATCTTCTGGGAGCAGCTTGCCTGATGTGATATTTGGAGGTACCTCTTGGAGTGTTTGAATCATCAAGCTTTCTATCGGGGCAGTCAAGGCCTTAACTGTGTCATGTGTCATCCAGTAGGGGAGAAAAATGCTACGAAGTGGTAAGAAAACATAATAAAATTAAAAAGATCAGAATGAATCCCCCAGGAAGCCCCACCGTGGGACTTCAGCTAACATAGGCATTTGGGGAACTCTGAGCTTTCGAAAGCCTAAGGATTCTAGTGGGAATGCAGGTGCTCAGGAGACTTTGGGTGTAGAGATCTTGTGACCATTGATCATTGCCATTCAAGAAGTGTTTCTGCATTAGTGGGTTGTACTCAGCATGGCCTGGGTTGTAAAAAAAGCTGTTGGATGCTGCGTTAGTTTGGGTTGACCAGAGAAACAAATCCAGAGACACTCATGTATGTAGAATAAAGGGCTTTATATAAAGAGTAATTGTATATTAAGAAACGATCCCAGCACAGTCCAGATGAAGTCCATAGTCCGATATTAACCCACATGTCCAATACCAGCCTATAAACTCCTCTTCAGACACACACAACACATGCAATGATGCCGAATGCAGAAAGATCACAGGCCAGTGGGTGGAGAGTCAGTGGTGGTGAAAGCGTCTCAGTGCTGGTGTGGGTCTCCACATGGCTCCTCTAGCTCCAGGGCTCTGGCCCCATCAGTGCAGTTCCATGTGGCTTGTCAACAGGAATATGAAGCAGAGAGAGTGTGTCCCACCTCCAGGGAGGAAGACAGGTGTTTCCAGAATCCTCAGAAGAAGGCCAAGCCCACACAGAAGCCCACCGATTGACAGGCTAGACTCCACCCCTTTGCAAGTTGACAGATTATGTAAATGCCATACATGCTCACCAAGTATGGCTGATGTTCTCTTCGTGGCATTGTTACAAAAGGCAGAAAGCTATATGTCTGAGACAGAGCTGTCATCCCGATGGAGCTGATCCAATTAGGAATCCTAATCTAGCGTGGAGTGCCAGATGAGTCTGGAAGGTACATGCTCCAGAACACCCAGATGCCAGTCGGAGTCAAGAAGGGCTCTCCAAGCCAAAGGCTCCAGAGCTGGGTCTTTATTTCCTTTTTAGTCTCATCTATTCCTTTCCCGCCCCCTCCCTCCCCTTCTACCTTCCTTTCCTCTCCCCTCCACCTCCCATCCCTTCTGCTCCTAAATATGTATTGAGCATCTTCTCTGCCCTAGACTTGGCACCTGTGATATAAAATTGAATAACACAGGGTCCTCGCCATGGAGGGTCTCACACTGTTATGAAGGCGGCAGAGACAATTCTCCGTTGGTGTGCTGCGAACTATAGAAAGAAGGAGCCTCTAGGGACAAGGAAAGCAAGGAGTGGACTGTAATCCACCCCAGCAAGGGTCTTGAGCTGGCTTTCAAATTGCAAGGCATGGATTTGTTGGATTCAGTTAGAAGCAGATGGAGAGAAAGTGGGATCCAGACAAGGCAAAGAGTGTTGGCCAAGGCACAGAGGCAGAAATGCAGAAACCATTGAAGGATTTACAAAAGTTCATGATAACTGGTCCAGAGGGGCTGGGTGCTAGCTATCCTTGTGAGGTGGGGGGCAGGACCACATGACCAAAGGAGCTTAACTCTGGGCACTGGAGAGGGAATCAGAGGGAGAGTTGTAAGCAAGTGAGGACTGAAGTCTGGCTTGTTGGAGAAATTGCTAAGTTGTTTATTTGGCAGTTGGGTTGGTTGAGAGGAAGTAATGTTAGGGAGAACTGGCTGTAGAATGGGAGTGTGCTGGTGTGTTTCTTGGTCTGAGATGCCCGTTGGAGGAGGTTGCAGTACCTCTGGGAGTCAGTACAGAGGCCAGAGAGTAAAATGATGGCCTGGAGACGCAGAGTCCGTTTATGGAGCTTGATTGTTAGAGCCAAGAAATCCATTTGTAATGATACATCAGGCACCCTGACAAAAGACTTTACCTCGGGGTGTATCACAGCCAAGGTTTCCAGACGCCGAGCTCTTATGAAAATGAACTTCAATTTACAAAGTGTGGTTCTAAAAGTGTTTGTCCCGTTGCTGCTAATCTTCGTCTGAGTGCCTCAGGGCCTCCATAGATATTGCAACAGGTTGGAAACAGAGATGCACAGAGACACTGGAACACACCAAGCCAGGCAGGTAAGTGCAAAGCACGGTTAGCTTCAGGCTTCCACCTACTGAGTCAGTGCCCCTTGCGGCAGACGGAAGCAATTACCCAATGCGGACTCAGACCCCTGCCAGCTGTTGGGGTTGAGAAAGTTGGCTCCCTCTGAAGATTTTGGGCTCACGTGAGATGTGTAGGGTTGCATGCTGCTTGCATGCTACGAGGTGTGCACGTGCCTGGCCTACTTCGGCTCCTATTTGATTCCCATCTGAGCTTTTCTAAGATGGTGTGACCATCTTCACTTGAGATTTTTAACCCAAGTTCAATCTCCATTCACAGAGCTAGTGAGTACTGGACTAGGTATCTTCATGCATTGGATGAGCCTGCAGGACTATTTCTGGGCCAGGCAGTTTCACTCACCATAGTGTGCTTAAGTGAAAAGGCAGAAGCACACTATTAAAAACCTGGGTTTGGGGGTCAGTTTTTTGTGTCCTGAATTCTGACCATGAACTTATCACAGAATTTGTCCTAGGGCGCATCGGCTGAAGATGACATTTAATCGGGTCATGTAGGCAAAGTCTTTTGCACAGGGTGTGACCTAAACAAGTGTTGCGATCATCTTCCTGTTCTGAGTCAAATTGCTAGAAGTCCTACCCTGATTTTTGCCCTCTGTGAATATAATATTTCAGAAGCATGTGCCAGGCCCTTTGAGCATCTGGACTATTTTCCACATAGAAAGAGCTTCAGAGAGAAGCCACTTGGTATGAGTCAGAAAGCACCAGAGTCAGGCTGCCATCTCTTTACCCAACAATGTATTCTCCTTGCCCTTGCTATGGTGTTTGTGGGCAAGCATGGAACAAGGCTCGCCTCAGTCACTGGAAACCTCACCTGGACAGAGGAAACATGTACTTCCCTGATTGGAAGTTTACTCTGAAGGTGTGGCCCTTGTAGGGGAATGCTTTCCATGTGACATTGTAAACCACATACCATATATACTGGTGTATAGGCCGAGTTTCCAGCACATTTTTAATGCAGTTTTTGTGGTAAAATTAGGTGCCTCAGCTGATATCCAGGTTAGCTTAGACTCAAGTATATATGGTATGTTTTTTCTGAACAATTAACTGCAGAGCACAGATTATTTGTAGTGATGTAAACAAAAGCAAGATGTTAATGAAATAGTTACTTTTAGGAGTAGTAGTCTTTTCATGGCTGAAGAGAAAAACTCGCTGTTTTACTCTATCTCCATTAATTCAAAAATGACCAAAGAGAAAGGCTCAAAGGGAACAACTCCTTGCCCGGCTCCTAGATTTATGCCAGTTCTCCACTTTGCATGCTTTATCATTTAATCCTCATGGAAAACTCATGGTTGTTAATTATTATTCCCATAGGTGATGGCCAGGAGGCTCAGAGATGTTATGTCCCTGGCCCACGTTCCCAGAGCCCCAAACCAGAAAGCAAAGCCAGAATTCCATGATGGCTGGTTCTCCTTATATTCCATCAAATCCCTTCTAATCCAAAAGGGTTTCTAAAAGTTGGTGGAAAAAATCAATTCTTTAAAAATTCCATCCTTCCACCAGCTTTTTGAAGCCCCTGTTGAGATGAGAACTAGTGAACTTGAAGAGCCTAGATCTATACTTTCCTGTCCTCTGGGATGCTGAGTCCAGGGCAAGCTACAGGCCTAGAGGCACCAAGCATCTGCCTCAATGGTAGAACAATTCTAAAAGGTTACCTGAGGTCAGAAAAGGCAGATGCTGCTAAGGGCCAGCAATGTCTCTCAAGACCGAGGAGATCCCCTGTTCAAAACAAATGGTCCACCATTTTAATGGGATGAAGACGTCAATACTAGAGCGCTGGGACCGGAGCCTTGTGTTCTGAAATGTTGATTGCCTTCCTCAGGAATGCCTTCTGTTTTCGTTGCCAGGCTGGGGTCAGCTCCAGGGATGGCAGGGGCCATGCTTGCCAGCACCATGTGGGAGCGGCACCATTTGTTGAGGGGGAGGATGGAAAGTTGATAGGGAAGGTGGGTTCTGAAAGCGAAGAATGTGGCCTATCCGAGTTGAGGGTCAAGAAGTAAACTCTAGATCACAACACAGGCTGTCTGAAGGAAGTGAGTGAAGTGACGTCTGTGGAGAAATTAAACTTCTAAACCAGGGCTTAGCGATAGCTCTTTCTGACGACAGAAATATCCTCGATCTCTGTTATCTAGTAGTGTAGCCACTGGCAACATGCAGCTTATGCCACAGTGAAAACAAGATTAGTGTCACTAAGGAACGGAATTTGTCTACTTTACCTAATTTAAATTATTTTAAATTTCAATAGCGAGGCATAGCCAGGGACTCTGCATTGGATAGCCAAGAGCTAGCTCTAAAAATACATAGGATGTTTTCTGAGAAACTTAAAGTATCGCACGCCTTTGTGACAGGGAGAACATCAAAGACTGTGAAGAATGCAATGTCAAGTGACAGAAACACGTCTCCGGATTTTCAAAGCACCCATTGGGTCCTGCGACAGTTTACTTTCTGATGAATGACACCGGAGGAGAGACTGTATATATGACAGGAAAAGATAGACGTTTTCCCCGTGTGAATTCCATAGACAGTTTCATCCCAAAGCACTATGATGTGATTCCATTTATGAGGGTTTTCTTTGGAGGGGGTGGGGGTGGCAGGAGAGCGATTTTACCCCCTTTAAAAATCACGTCAAATGTATGGCTTGAGTGATTTCATCACATTATATTATGTACAAATAATTTACTTATATGATATATAAATAATAACTAATGTGGTCTGTCTCTTTTTCTCCATTTTCTTTTCTCTTCTTTCTTTTCTTCTCTCTCTCTCTCTCTCTCTCTCTCTCTCTCTCTCTCTCTCTCTCTCTCTCTCTCTCTCTGCTTTCTCTTTCTCTCTTTCTTGTTTTCTCCATGATGGGACCTAAAGGAAACACCAAGATGTGAACCAAGTCATTCAGGGGCCAAAAATAATTTCGGTTATTTCGTCAAAAGGGTCATCGTTTGTGAATGGTCAGTGGTGTCCCTCAGCCCCAGCAATAGGCATGACAGTATCGCTCTCATCGCTAGCTCGATTCTGTCCTCCCCAACCGTGTCCTCTGCATCAGACTCAGCAAGGGCTGCTGAGGGCCAATGTGAAACTTGTTCTCTCAGGACGGCGAGAGTCGGCTTTGTTTGCTTAGATTGGCAAGCCAGAATTCCCCAAACGGGGAGAAATGAAGACTGCTATCGAGCCTCCTTGCCGGGTTTGCTTAATCTTACCTCTTTTGATGTTTCTTCTGCTAGCTAGGCATTTGTATTCCGCCTGGGAACAGAGTTTTTCAGACCCTGAAATGGAGCAACGTTTCCCTAGCAGGGGACAGCGTAAATGACTTAATAGGCCTATCACATCTTAATTTCTTTTTATGATTTTATATCCTCAGGTAACAGTGAGGAAGGCATGGCTTTATTATTATTAATTATTATTATATTATTACAGTTTTCCAGTCTGGCCCTTTGATGTTTACAAGTTCAGACAACATGTGGATGCAAGCCAGGTTTCATAACCTTACACTACCTTTCTTTCTTGGCTTGCATCCATCTTATTCTCTTTTAGATCTTGTTTATGTTTGGTCTCAATAATGAATTGACTGTGGTGTTTATTTCGCCACATGGCTGTGAGGCATCAGATGAAGACAGCCTTTTGGATGGTATCTGCATTTAAACACAGCTACAAAGCCAGGGTGTCAATGCTTGCCAACACCTGGCTGGGTGGCTGAGCTCTGGGTGCCCATTGAATGTTGCCTGATCCCTCCCACTAGCCTCAGGAGGGTGTGGACTTCATACCTCAGTCGGGTTTCTTAGCTCAAACCAGAAAGCCTCTGTTCTACAAGAAAAGTTGGCTTCTGTAGCCACAAATATTAGGTGTAGATGTGTGTGGCCAAACAAAAAATAAAATGAAAAAACTGCCAGGTACCAATTTTCCAGGCTTTTGAATGCCAGCAGACAGGCTCTCCGCTCTCTCACAGTGTAGAGCCGTGGTTCTTAAAGGGCAATCTCCACAGCAGCCACGTCAGCATCCCCTGGCAACTGGTTCGAAATGAAAAGTCTCAGGCTCCATCCTAGATCTTCCAGATAGAAAACCTGGGGGCGTGTCCAACAATCTGTGATTTAACAAGGCCACCAGGTAACACGCATTCAAATCTGGGAACCACTGGCGTCGAGAGCGAGGAGCTAAAAGAATGTTGGCTAGTAGGATTACACGGTTGTATTTGTGTGAGAGGAAGATCTCAGGGGGAGCAGGAGCGACACCGGAGCCCGTGGAGAAGAGCAAGCCACCTTTATTGCAAAGTTCTGGGCAAGAACACGAAGAACATTTAAGGCGGGATGTAGCAGTGAAGCTAAGGCCCGTTGTTCTCATGAATGGTATTTAGGAGGTAAAATTGGCAGTGTTTGGTCATGGGTTAATTACTAGAGGTGAGAGCAAGGGGTCTACAATGACTCATAATATCTGTCTTATGTAGATATTGATATTATTTAAACCAGATCAACCATGAGAAGGTTCCCCCCACCCTTCCTTAGAACCAAGAAAGAAAGAATCCCCCTCCCCAACCCCTGCCCAATAAAGAAAGGGGAAAAAAAATCAATATTCAATTCATATGGCTTTGGCCACTTGGCCAAACGTCTAGAAAAAGGATCCCGTTGAAAGGCAGACACTAAAATATTGACCACAATGTCCTGGGCACAATGGGGCATATTGAAACCACATGTCTAAGAACATCGGAAGCTGTGTTATGACAGTCCTGTCATCACTGCTGTTGGGCACCTGTACTTGCCGTGGTGAGGGAATTGGCTGTGATGACTCAGGCTGAGACCGAGGATGAACCTGGGAGGGACCTGTCCTGTCAGCACAAACTCGTGACAGGGATTGGGTTGTGTGTAGCATGCCGCCCCGTCCCCGTGTGGTGTCAGTTTTTGGACCCAATATAACTTCATCTTTGGGGGATATGGTTTGTATGATCGGTGCATAAATGTAAGCACTAAGAAGCCAAATGAAGGGATGTTTATTCTGTGTGGTTATACCCCAAGTCATCCCCAAACCCACTGCCATCAATTCAATTCTGACTCATAGTGACCCTGCAGTGTGTGTGTGTGTGTGTGTGTGTGTGTGTGTGTGTGTGTGTGTGTGTGTCTGTGTGGTCATAGCCTATAAAGACTTAGAGTTTAACGAAGTTGTAACATTTTCAAGCATAAAGAGATTTCAATGAGACATTGATGCAGTCAACAGTGGGTAGAAAACACAGAAAAACCTCAGTCAGAAGGCAAAAAATACTAAAAACGGAAACCATTTTAAAATTAGACTACAGGGAGATTGCTCACATGCTGTCCCTAAAACATGATTCTGTAACTCCCGCCTCTCTGCCCCATGCTGTCGATGAGCCAGAGGCCCCACAGACATGCTGAGGGAGTCTTCGCCGAGCATCTATACTCCGACAAAGTGGGTTTGAACCCACTTTAGCTGTGGGACCCTGGGCAGAACAATTGCGTGTGAGGGCGCTGGGTAGACTGAATCCAGAAGCCGAAGAGTGATGGAGTTGAAAGTCCTTTTGTACATGACCTACTATTGCACCTTGTCCGATCACAGTCTTAGGGAGTCGCTGCCGGAACCGAGAAGACAAGCCGGGAGGTGTTGCTGGGTCCCGGTCCACCAGCTTGGGGCCTTATCCCCTACCCAGTGGGCTCTACCCACTGAATGACCCGCCTTGCTGTGTGGTCCTAAGGAGCCCTTTAAAGGCTTGGACCTTTTGTTGGTGACCAGAATTGTGATAATGCTGTCCGTCCCCTGCAGGTCTTGAATGAGAGTCAGTGATTGAAAAACAAAACAAAACAAAACAAAACATCAGCAGCTGGAGTGGGGAGATGTCACAATGCGGGTTCCCTGCTGTATGCACATAGGCCATGAAAGCCTGGCTTCCCTGACCCAGCAGTCTGGCAACCACCCCTGCCTCCGTGTGTGTGTGTGTGTGTGTGTGTGTGTGTGTGTGTGGGCGCACGTGGGTGCATACAGGCACTTGTGTATGTGTGCTTGTGTCCATGCATACATGCATCTATAAAATTCAATAGTTCTGGCCAGGGGACTATTTGCTTACAACTGGGATGTTAACAAAGACAGGAAGGCTTGGTGACGTTGCCAGTGTGTCTGCATGGCCACTGTACTCATTCGCACACTGCCTCCTCTGCTAGCCACCGTCTTTCATGCCTCCTCCTTCTGTGATGGGGTCCTTGGCTATGAGCCATTTACTAAGAGCAGGGTCTTCCATCGGCTGTGCACTGTGGCCAGACCCTTCTAAGCAAAGTTTGGGAAGACACCAGGAGAATGTTCCCAAAGGCACAATCAGGGAAAGATGGGGCCCTTCTGTTGTCAGAACCCATTAGAGGCCAGGCCTCATGCTAGTTTCTTTATATTCAGGACGGTTCATCCTCAGAGATGTTCCCAAGAGAGAGAACGTTATGATTCATAACAGCCGATTCATATCACCTGATTCATAACAGTAGCAAAATTATAGTTATAAAGTAGCAGCAAAAATAATTTTACGATTAGGGGGGCGGTCACCCCAACATGAGACACTGTATTAAAGGGTTGTGGCATTTGGAAGGTTGAGAATCACTGGTTCAGCGTCATTTTACTACTGCAGGTCTGACGTTTCAGAGAAATGAGGCGAACAAGCCACCGTGGGACGGTCATTCGGTGGCTGAGCCCGAGCACTTTTATCCTGTTATGCTGCGAAGACTTGTCAGGCTGCTGGGGGTGCTCCACACAGACTCTTCTCTAGGTGTGACTGAGGCCCGCCTCCCCATAACTAAGCATCAGTTCTCTACGGAAAGTGAATCCCCGTGTTTTATTCTCAGTTGGATGTCCATTGCAGGGCAGACTCACCAGTCTGTGGTTCTGCTTCCTGGTCTATACCGTGGCAAACGCCTTTCTCTTTCTGGGCCTTAGTTTCTCCATCAGTGGGATGGGATTGATTCTAGAGTGGGGTTTTTCGGGTTTTTCCAGTTCAGCCTTTATTCTACTTCATGCCTTTTCATTTTATTGTCTTCAGATACTCTCTAGTCTCTGAAATTCCACAGTCCTCACATGGGTCTGATACCCCCCCCCCATCCCCCTCACTCCTGGCCAGTCTGTCTTGAAGTGTAGCACCACCTTCTGGTGACTGGTTTGCTGCCTGCCATTTGAGACCATGCCTGGTTCCTCTCTTGCCTCGCCCTTTCTCCCTAAAGTAGACGGGAATGGAATCTCATGAGGATTCATCCAGTACAGCTCCTGGTTGTGAAGGGTCTCTCTGAAATGCCCAGGCAGTCAGCGGGGAGCTATGACTAACCCTGGCTTCCATCAGGATGGAAGAGGTGATCCTTCCTGTCCTAAGATCACACCAAGAGACTCAGTACCGTCACCAGGCTGAGGGGCCACAGGGCATTGGGTGGCAACAGCACAAGATACATAATTCACAAAGGAAACGGTTCCATTAAGAAGCAAAAGGATGCAGAGATGAGGCCTAGTAGACATGTTTTTGTTTTGTCTTTCTGGTGATAAGAGTATCTTTAGGAAAAATATATAGATGGCCAAGCTTTAGAGGTTCTTGGAGGTTTCAATTTTTGTTATTGTTTTAAATTTTAAAAAGGCAAGAAGGAGAAATGAGAAGGTTTGGGTGTTTTCTCTGAGGGCAATACAAAGGGCTTCTTTAGGGCTGTGGCCTTTGTCTTTCTGAGGGGTGTCTCCTGGGCAGATCCCCGGAGCCACCCTCTTCTACCTCAGTCCCATGACTGTCTGGGGATTTAGCTCTTGGGGCACACTGCCAGAACCTATCCGTTCACTACCTACCTAGAGTTTGGGCATATTTCTAGCCTAAGCGACACCCAACCGTCCCAAAACAGTACAGACTATGAGGGGCTGTAAATGTTGGAATGCCACCTGTTATTTTCAGTTTGCTTGGTTGCCCCTCACAGTAGTCCCACACACAATGGAAGGAAAGGCTGCCTGCCTCTTAAGCTGTGCCCATGATGGATTGTGAATTGATTCTGCTGTGACCCACACAGCTTTCATTGGCTGATTTCCAACAGTAGATGGCCTGGTCTTTCTTCCTAGGGTGTTGATATTCGCTCAGATTTAGCAAACGGTCAGTCTCCCTGTCATGTAGTGAAGGCTGTGTATGAGCTCTACTGGCTGGCATTGAATCTGAATCATGCTCATGGAAGATGAGAATTCTCTCACTGAACCACCAATGTCAAGTGGAAACATTTTCTTGGAAATCATTCTTGAAAGATCATGACTGGGTGCTAGGAAGCCTTGTTCCACTGTTACTATGAACTAAGCAGTGTGTCTTAGTTCTTAAGCCACAGTTTCTTCTTGAGGGAGAGAGGAGCACATGGGGATTTTGAGAGGGGATGAGTGCATTCTGGTAGTCTGCAGTTATAAGTTCTTGGGAGTTCAATGATTTGGATTTTCATTCTGGCACTGATTCTCTGGTGAGCCACGGGCCCATTTGGTTCTTGGTGAGTTGAGTGTTGAAGGAATGACACCCCCGAGTCCTTGTCCATGGGAATAAGAGCAGAGAGGTTGGGAGGTATAAGAACCTTACACACCCACACCCACACCCACATTGTCTCTCTGTGCTTTGCAGGGCGTCGAGAGGAAGGTGAACGCTCACGTAAAACATCATGGCTACGGATGAGATGGATCAGCGTGCACAGGGTCCCCAACATCATGGCTACGGATGAGATGGATCAGCGTGCACAGGGTCCCTGGGGCTTGACCTCGGTGAGGAAGTTCATGGACACTAGACAGAGATGCAAGGGGATGGACATAGTCCTGTTCTGATAGCCACAAAGGACCATAAGGAAGGGTCATATCCCAATTAGTGGAAAGGAATCATCTACTCTCTTAATGAGAAATGTAGCCATAATTGTCCACAGCACATGTACTTATTGTGTGTCTCCCGGTGGTCTGTTTGCTTGATGCCAGGAGGCACACACATACACACCTGCACAAGCACACACACTCGCGGATGCAGTGAGTGAGAAGCGCTACATCAAACCAGGCCGCAGAGGTGATGCCCCGCTGCCAGGTCTCAGTCCTGTGGGAACTAGCAAGGGGTTGATGGCAAATCACATGGAATTCTGTGGGTACGGAGCTGGTTCATTGAAGTTATCATCCATGCCTTTTGTCAAGAGCCAGGAGCCCACAGGTGAGTCCACAGATGCTTGACTTAGCTTGTCCGGTAGTGAACTTAGCATAATAAAACTCAGTTAACAGAGATGCTTTGGATTTAATTAGTTCCTTAACAATTAAAGAAGAATTATGAGATCCCAAGCCCTCCATCTTCAAAAGCAATTTGGTTGGATTGATGTCACTGTCTGACATCTCTACCAAAGTTCTGCCAAGGTCGATTTGGGAAATTGCACATATTATCCGGCTTCTAGGCAAGTACATACTAACACACCTCCCCCCACCCCCCACACCCCCGCCTTGGATGGAAGCACTTCCACGGAGCTGCCGCCTGATCTGCGGGAGCACAAGCCTGCGTGGGAGCAGGGTGCGTCCTGTCTTTAGAGTTCTTGGACACTTCTTTGGGAAATCCACCCTCCATAAACCTCTCCCACAGCCCAGTGCGACCCCATCACCCCCTTACCTGGTGTAGGTATCGCGCATCGAAGGGGCGCTGTGGTATTGCCTTGTTCTTACGATTCTCTTCCCAGTTACTAAGCGCCTCTCTGCAACCTGTCAGTAGATGACATCGAAAGATGCCGACGCTGCATGGTTCAGGCTGGCGGCTCTCCTCGCGGGTCTAGGGTGGGTACCAGCGTGCTCCCGTGGCGAAAGCGAGCCCTCCCGAATCTCTGTCATCAGGGGAATCTCATTCACCAAGTGTCTCCTCGGCAAGAGCAAATCGATAGGACGCTGATCTTCTGGCACCTACCTACCCGGTGGGGCTTATGGCCGTGTCCTTTATCACCTTGCTACCTGGCCTTCGGGGGACGATGGAAGAATTCCTACCTTCCGTGCAGAAACCCGTGGTTTCTACCACCACTCGCCTGAGAGGAGTCTTCTAGGCCACTTGATGCTGAAGAGAATTCCTTAGCGGACTGGGAACAAAAGGCTGAAGGTTTACTTCCAAAATCCAGCCAATGGAAAACCGAGCCCATCTTGGGGATGACATAGTAACAGGTAGCATTTTGTTCCGCGGTCCGGGCGGTGCTGACGTGACAGTGGCCAGGAAGAGCAACTGTGGACCCGACAGGAAGCCTAAGCATCATCCAGAAGCTTCTCAGGAATGCAGATTCTGAGGCCCCACCCCAAGAGGCACCGGTCTTAAATCTGTTTTTGAACAAGACCCTCCCTATTTGAGAGGCAGGACTTTATCCCCTCCTGTGGGGTTCTCTGCCCAAGAATGCCTGATCAGGGGCCCAGAGTAGCTGTGGGGGTAGCCCTGTGCCGTCAGCGCCTTCCCTCTTGCACCGGGAGGGCTCTGCCGGAGGAACCTCCAGCCCCCATGGGTGGCATATTCACCTTGAACTTAGTCCCCGTCCTTCTTTGGTGGTCAAATTCAGGCATCCTGCCAGTGCTGGCGAGGCACCATGCCACCCTGACAGATGGCCCAAAGTAGGACAGACAGAAGAAATATATGTTTATCAAATGTGGGTTGAAAAGGCTGCATTCCCCCCAGCATCGACTGTCAAACAGCTGTCACTCGGAAGCATATGGCCCAGCAGTGAGAGGGCAGGGACTCTGCTAATCCCACTCTTAGAGAGATTAGCCTGGCGAGGAGCAAGTGAGGAAAGTAGCCGCTGTCACCAGGGTGCTGCCAGTGAGGAGATGGGGTGGGCTTGGCCTGTACTTAATTCCTTGAATCATTTTCCAAACCTTCTGGACTCCAATCTCCACATGGGGCTTCAGCGTAAAGCAAGGTTGGTGTGAAAAATGATGTAAATAAGAGCAATCCTAGCAACACTTCCATTGATGAATCATCTGCTAAGTATCAAATAACACAACTAAGCTATTTATTTCTAATATTTATTTAACCCAATCAAGGAGCTGGTTAAGCTCAAACTCACTGCCATGGAGTTGATGCACTCTCAAAGCGGCCATAAGGTAGAGCTGGCCCTGGGAGTTTCTGAGACTGTAACAATTTAGGGAAGGCGAATGCCTCATCTTTTGCCTACAGAGAGGCTGATGGTTTTGAACTGCTGATCTTGAAGATCGCAGCCCAACTTCTAACCAGCCTGCCACCAGAAACCTACTTTAAACCAAGCTCACTGCCATTGAGTCAGTGCTGGCTCACAGTGAATGACACCCCCCCCCACCCCACTCCACGGTTTTCTGTGACTGTAACTGCTTATAGGAGTAGAAAGCCTGGTCTTTCTCCCTTGCAACTGCTGGTGGTAAGGAACTGCCAACCCAGCAGATGACAGCCCAATGCGTAACCACTACACCACCAGGGCTCCCCAGGGAGGTGCTTAGGAAAGAATATTGTCTCCACTTTACAAACGAGGAAAATGGGTCTCTAAGATGCTTTTGCGGGTCCTCAATTGTTGGAACTGATGGTCTCTGGTCTCTAGGCAGGTCAGACCATGCTCTCTTGCAGCACTAGATGTTCAGGTTTGGCCCCAGGTAAGAGAGATGCTGCCGTATAAAGAATAATAAGGGGACAACGTTTGCTAAACCCATGAAGCTGAGATGGTGGCAAGATGCAGTCCCCGAAATGGGAGCCTGTGGGAGAGCTGCCTCTTAAGTGGTGCAATGCTCCACGTTCTGCAGGATTCCAGGGTTTGATTCCCAACCAACCCACCTCTTGCACAGTGATCCCCCTCAGTCAGTGACGCTTGCCTGTGGCTGGGATGCTGAACAGGGACCAGGGATGTGTGAGGGGTGGGGGGAGGGCTTCCAGATTAAGACAGAGTAGGGAGAAAGTCCTAGCAATCTACTTCCCAAAATCAGCCAGCGAGAACCCTAAATATCGTCACTGTCGGACCTACAACCTACTGTGTGAATGGTGCAGGCTAGGGGACGCTTCTTTCCCTGGTGCTTGGGGCCACCAGGAGCCAGGGACCAACTTGATGGGAAGTGACAACAGAATAGGGACTGGGCTTCTTTCCCTGCCAAGAGGTCAGCCTCCAGAAAACAGGACCAACAGGAGTAACATGAGGGTATGCCGCCGTCTCAGCACACCTACAACCAAGGCGAGAGAGATGCTTCCTGCTGACTTCATTCCCACACGGAATTCTGAACCTCAAGGGTGCCCTCTACTGAGAATAAGAGCACATGTTTATTGAGCACCTACTGAATGTCACACCCTTCTCTAGGAAAGTGTCACCTAGGCTGGCCTGGCCATGTGCCCTCTGCAGGTTAAGAACTTTGAAGCTGTAAGGTAGGAGGGAAATTACCAGGTAGCTTCTGATCAAGCAGCTTTGGTTGCAAGCCCAAGATAACTCCACGTGGCTGCCCTATCGGAAGTGAATCCATTTCTGCAGCTGGACCTATAACTGTGTCTTTGTTTAACTTGTTATTTATTTTTAATCCTTTTAAGTTTCATCGGCACCTACTTCAGGTGCCGCACATATAAGGGACGCGCCACCCAGTTCTATAGGGAGTTGCTGTGAGTCAGACTCTTGCTGTGAGTCAGAATCGACGTGCTGGCAGCGAGGTGGTTGTTGTTGTTGTTTTCAGAATAAAAAAAAAGATGTTCATGTTCTGCGCCTCAAGCATGTATGCATATGTTACTTCACCTGGCTAACTGGTGCCTGCAGAGATGAATGAGTTAGGGATCTCTCCAGAGGTTAGATTGTTTGGAGAATCTGTTGTGTCAATGTCACCACAAGGGTTTTTACACATGAAAGGAAGTAAAAGGGTCAAAGTCAGCCAAAAGTTGGAAGCCGGTAAGGCTACTGACCAAGGGCCTGAGGGCAACTTGTTGATGGTTGAAAAGGCCAGGAAATAGGCTTTACCTTCCAGCCCATTCCGATGAAATGCATTCTTGCTGGCACAGAGCTTTACAGTCCATGAGACCTGTTATGGATTTGTGACCTCACAATTGTAAAATAATTTTATTTTTACTTTTAAACCAGTAGGTTTTTTTAAAGTTAAAACATTTATAGAAAATGAACATAGGATACATTCGATAGTTTACATAAGAAAATGGAGGATGCTTGCCACCAGGGTAGTGAGGAACGCATCAGATGCCCACGATTAAAAGTCATTAAAAATTTTTATATAGACAATTTATTGGGGGCTCTTACAGCTCTTATAACAATCCATGCATCAATTGTATGGATTGTACATCTCTACATATGTTGCCATCAAAATTTACAAAACATTTTCTTTCTACTTGACCCCTTGATATTAGCTCCTCTTTTTTCACTCCCTTCCCACCCTCCCACCCTCATGACCCCTTGATAAATTATAAATGATTATGTTTGTCCTATCTTACACTGTCTGCTCTATCCTTCACCTATGTTTCTGTTGTTTGTCCCCATGGGGGATGAGGAAGCAGGAGTGATATATCAATCATTGCACTTGGTTCCCCCTTCTCCCCCCTTCTTGCTACCCTCATGATATTGCTATTCCTATTATTGTCTCTGAGGGGTTTATCTGTCCTGGATTCTGTGTTTTCAGAGCTCTTTTTAAAAAAAATCATTTTATTGGGGGTTTGTACAACTCTTATCACAATCCATATATATATCCACCGTGTCACGCACATTTGTTGCCCAAATCATTCTCAAAACATTTGCTTTCTACTTGAGCCCTGGGTATCAGCTCCTCACGTTTCCCCTTTCCCCCCACCCCTCACTTATGAACCCTTGATAATTTATAAATTCGTATAATTTGGTCATATCTTACACTGTCTGATGTCTCCCTTCACTCACTTTTCTGTTGTCTGTCCCCCAGGAAGGAGGTTATATATCGATCCTTGTAATTGGTTCCCCCTTTCTACCCCATCTTCCCTCCACCCTCCTGGTATCATCACTCTCACGTCTGGTCCTGAAGGGATTATCTGCCCTGGATTCCCTGTGTTTCCAGTTCCTATCTGTACCAGTCTACATCCTCTGGTCTAGCCAGATTTGTAAGGTAGAATTGAGATCATGATAGTGTGGGGAGGAGGAAGCTTTTAAGAACTAGAGGAAAGTTGTATGTTTTATCGTTGCTACCCTGCACCCTGAGGGGTTCATCTCCTCCCCACCACCCTTTTGTAAGGGGATGTCCAGTTGCCTACAGATGGTCTTTGGGTCTCCAATCTACACTCCCCCTCATTCACTATGGTAAGACTTTTTGTTCTGATGATGCCTGATACATGATCCCTTTGTCACCTGTGATCATACAGGCTGGTGTGCTTCTTCCATGTGGGCTCTGTTGCTTCTGAGCTAGAGGGCCACTTGTTTACCTTCAAGCCTTTAAGATCCCAGATGTTATATCTTTCAATAGCCGGGCACCATCAACTCTCTCTTCACCACATTTGCTTATGCACCCATTTTTCTTAAGCAATCTTGTCGGAGAGGTGAGCATCATGGAATGCCAGTTTAATAGAACAAAGTGTTCTTGCATTGAGGGAGTACTTGAGTAGAGGCCCCATGTCCATCTGCTACCTTAATACTAAACCTATAAATTTTTGCATATAGATCTATTTCCACAACAGAGAGTCATTTTTGAAAACTTTATTTTATGGGGAACTTGATCAGCTCCACTAGTCTGTATGGATTTAGGTGGCTGTGACATCCTCAACTCTAGCCCTTGGAAGTGTCTGAGTTCAGCTGTCTACGTGACTACATGACATGCTGGAGCACAAAGGATGCGCTTCTGACCAAGCCGAGTGAAGCAGAGAAGACACACAGAGGAGAAGACGGTTGAGCTGAGGTTTGAGGAACGTATTGGACATTGGGCAATAAAGACTAAACAAACTTACAGAAGTGTATGTGGTTGTAAATTCAGAGAATATGCATTGTGAGGCAGGGCAACGCAGTGTCAGGTCATGGACTATACTTTATCTCCTGGTAAGGGGTTTGTGTATTACATATTTTGGCAATGGTGGAGCATTGTCAGAATATTTTAACTGAGTTTTCAAATTATTTAGAACCATTGTATTGAAGTATATAGGAATTAAAGTTGGGTTTGAGGCAGCAGGTCTGAAGTCTGATTAGGAATTTGGTGGATTTCAGATCAGATGAGAAGATAGGAATTCCCAGGAGAAACATTATCCCTAAAATACTGTTTTTCCTTCTACAAAGCTAGCATCTTTCTTAGAATAATCTCTGTAGTTACCTAAGTGGACTTCTTCCTTCACACACTTACCTCCCCAGAATAATGGGGTCTTGCCACTCTTGGGTTTTCTCCTTGGGTAGGACAAGGTCACTGTAAAAAGTTGAAATAATCAGGACATGGGTGCTTTTTGTCCTAAAATTTAAAAGAAACAGGAGAGTCTGTTCTGAAGCCTCTGTTATAATCTGCCCCACATTATGAAGAGTCAGAGATGTATCCAAACTTGATCTAGCCAATGTTCTTTGGCTTTTTGCTGTGTACAAAATAAAGGATTCTGAAAGTGATTGATGAAGGAGACTCATGTTGATTTGCCGCGGAATTTTAGAACACCTTGGAAACAAAATGTTAGGAGTTTTCAAATTCAGTGGCTACAGTGAATTAAAACCAGTTTATCAGGAATTAGGCCTGTCTACCCTCAAAGCTCTAAGGAAGTAGACAGAGGGTCGATTTAAAAGATTCAAAATAATCCACCCATTGCATTCAAAGATCCTAAAATATCCACCTCATGAGTTTGTTACAGCAAAACTGCACAAATAATTCTCACTGGGCTGATGGGTATAAAATAGATGCCAATTTTGAGAGATGGGATTCATGACCCTTCATGGTCTACAACAAGCAGACGTATGCTCAATTGTGGGGCAGAGGGAGGGGCAAAGGGAAGGTAATATGAACCCTTTGCGTTCCCCACATGGGTGCCCCCCAAAATGACTGCAGGCAGTCAGGAACAAGGCAGGGTAGGAGGGATGTTCTAGGTGAACTCTGAAGGGTAGAAAAGCATTCTTGACCTTTTTGTTTTTCTTCCCCCAGGTAGAGGATGCTTTCTTCTGTGATCCTGTCATCATTGAGTCCTGGAGCTGATTCCACTTGATGGACAGTCCACGTGTGTATTTGAGAGTAACTTTCTTGCTTGCTTGCTTGCTTGATTTTTCCTTCTAGCTGCTGATGTGTTGGAAGCACTGTGTTGAGCACGGAGGATACAGGAATGGCCTTCCTAACAAGTGTTTTTCCTGGCAGCGGATCCCAAGGTAGAACAAGAAAATAACGATAAACAGTAATTTGGTGCCTGGCTCCTTTTCATGCCAGTGAGATCGATGGTTGTAGGCTCAATGTTTCAACTTGAGAGTTATGTGAAGGGATTTTTCAATAGCTCCTTGATAGGAGTTAGCTTTGAAAAGCATGTATTCCACTTGTTCTGCATTAAGATGTAGTTTATAACTCTCAGGACATTGGCTTCTTTTTCTAGCAACGAAAGGAAATCATCAAAAATCACCGAAAGATGATGCACCCAAATTCAGCCTTGTTAAGGATGCCTGCTGTCCTTAGCATGAACCTCCCCAACCACCACCACACATTCACAAACAGAAACCGCTGCCCCCCCGCACACACACACATCTGTGCCCCGAGACTTGTTCAAGATTGCAAAGTTTCATCAACATATAATTCTCCTGAGAAAGCTATTTGAAATAATAGAAATGATCTTGTCTTGAGGAAACATTTTCATCAGATACCTCATTTCACAATTTGTATGATTATCTCTGCTTTACACAATCAGATTCATATTAAGTGTTAAGAAGAAGAAACAACAACAGTTTAGTTATATTCTAATTTCACTATTTCCTTCCATCCTGAATCAAGATCAGAGGCATATTATTGGCATCCAGCTGTGATAAATAATATCTGGATCGACACTCGGGTCATATATTGAAACGGTCATGCCTTTTATTATGGAATACATGATAAGTCCTCTACTGTGGTAGTTATAGAATCATCTGTCAATTTGAGGATTAAGAGTGAAGGGGTGGAGTCTACCCTGTCAATCGGATCATAGCCAATGAGGCCTCTGTGTGGGCATGGTCTTCTCCTGAGAATTCTGGGAACTCTTGCAATTCCTCCTTGGAGGCAGAGACTTCTCTTGGTGTTCCCTCCCTGGGAGACACGGCAGCTAACAAGACCTATGGAACTACACTAGTGCCCTGAGCTGGAGAAGCCACGTGGACCTACCCTGATGCAACCAGACCTCTGAAGCCGGAGAAGCCACGTAGAGACCCCTGCCAGCACTGGGATGCTTACAACACTACCAGATCCAAAGACTTTCTATCCACTGGGCTGGCTGATCGTCCTGCATTTGGTGTCATTGCATGAGTTTCATGAGTCCGAAGAGGACTTTATAGATTGATATCGGACATATGGGCTAGTATTGGCCTGGGTAGGGATGCTTTCTTAATGCACAATTACCCTTTATAGAAAACTCTCTCTTATACACATAAGAGTCTTTCTATGGATTTGGTTCTCTAGTTAACCCGGACTAACACATTTACCTATTCACTATCCACATCACAACTGACAAAGAAATCATTACTAAAATGAAGGGGGAAAAGTCTGTCAGGCAATAGTGTGGTTTTGTTGTTGTTGTTTTAAAATCATTTTACTGGGGGCTCGTACAACTCTTATCACAATCCATACATCCATCCATTGTGTCAAGCCCATTCGTACACGTTGCCATCATCATTCTCAAAACATTTGCTTTCTACTTGAGCCCTTGGTATCAGCTCCTCATTTTCTCCCCTCCCTCACTGCCCCTGCCCCATGATCCCCTGATAATTTATAAATTATTATTATTTTGTCATCTCTTGCACCATCCAGCATCTCCCTTCACCTAGAGTGTGGTTTTAAGTGAAAAATGTAACTTTCCCCTTGTATTCTCAAAGCTGATGTCCCACCGTCCTCTCAGTGGTGGGAATCATTATTTTCCTTTCTATGCTGTTGATATCCTCAATCAGTATTTTTTTTGAGAACCAAGGCACACCTGTCCCAAGCCATGGTATTTTTAATTGACGCACATTCATGTGTAGGTTGGACATTGAATAAGGAAGACCAAAGGAAGGCAGATGCATCTGAGTGATGGTGTTGGTGAAGAATATTAAGAGTACCATGGACTGCCAACAGGACAATCAGATCTGTCTTGAAGTTTAACCAGAATGCTCCTTAGGGGCAAGGACAGTGAGACTTCATGAATCTTCATCTCACACACCTTGGATGTCTTATCAGGAGAGACCAGTCCCTGGAGAAGGACATCATGCTTGCTAAAGTAGAAGGAGAAGCATTGAAAAAGAGAAAGGCCCTCAACGAGATAGATTGATAAAATAGCTGGGAACAATGGTCTCAAACATAGGAATAAGCATCCGGAGGAGGTTGCAGGACTGGGCAGTGTCTTGTTCTGTTGTATGTCGGGTTAGTTACTATGTGTCCAAACCGGCCCATCGCCGCCTTGACAATCACAGCATCTTTCAGTCCTAGTTCCTGCCCTTGTTTTGCTTTTTCTCTCTCTGAACACATTAACTTTGTGGGTAGTTTTACAAGCTCCTTAGCAACGGTGTAATTGTACTGGTTTTTGTGCTGTGAAAAACAACCTTCAAATTGTGCTCCTTTGGTATTCTTTCTTTCCGTTTGTCTCTCACCATTTAGTTCCACCATTCATTGATGTCTGATCGGGGGATATTTCGTCTAATATGTTCTGAAATGTTCTGATTGACTTGGTAGAAATGTCTATGAACTTTGATCAAAAATGGCACTGTAACATTCTGTGATGCTGGTTTATTACAATGTGCTAGAAAAGCTGGGTGAATACATTTCCCATCCAGAAACTCCAATATACGATGGCATGTTATTGTACATTTTAGCCACAGCTTTTCCTATTTGGGGCTGCTAGCTCCTGCTACAGAGAACAAGATCATCAACAGCAACATCACATGCACTTTGTGCGCACTCGTGTTCCTTGTTTGAACATGATCATTCATTCATTTATGACTTTACTCCGAGTAGTAGTATTCATCATCACTGTGTAGCAAGTATTTTTATTTTTATATTTCTATATGTCACTGTAAGCCATTGATCCACATCTTAAGGAATGGGACATAATATTGTCACACAATAGAAACGATAATATATATCTACTTATACGTATATACAAAATATACAACAGTATGCAATGAGATAAAAAGTAGCTGACATTCTATTCATTTATATCTTCAATCCTTGATGTCTTAGGTGAATCGATAGCGTGTAAAACCTTTTGAGTGCATGATTTAAATGTGATACGTTTCTTTGAAAGGTCATCATTGAGCTGGCATTTCAAATGTGTGAAATGTGGGCGAACACAGTTGTTTCCTCATGTTTCCACAGAAACAATCACACCCCCTGCAGACCACTCTCGAGAACCCCTGGGAACATTGGGGCCCACAGACCACACTGAGCGAAGCACTGAGTTACATGGAATTGCATCCTTTCCATGTGCCAGCAGGCCCGCCCAGCACGTAGACTTCCCGCCACGGGTGATGTGCACCTTCCACCCTCTCTGTGGTTACGATGATGGGTTTGGAATGCTTCGGGTACAGCCAGGTGCTCTGGGCACCTGGATCCACTTGGCATTTTCTTCCTTTGATAGGTCTTTTTCTTTTCTCATTTCCACTGGTGCACCGCGGGACAAACACTTTTTCCCCACCAGATTGGCAGGCCCCAGAGCAGTGCTGCCTCATGCTTTCACTGACCTGGAGAAACTCTGGTTCTCAGGTGTCAAGGAGACACGGTGCTGTGAAAGCCTCTCTTAAGGACTGACTTGAGCCCAGGGGCTAAGGCCAAAGGGGCCTTCGTTAGGAACTTACTGGTCTTTCCTTCCAATGCTGAATGTTTCCTCGATGACACGATGACACATACCTGCCTCATCTACCCCCTGCGAGGACACTTTCTCTAGGGAACTCTTAGTAGACCTGCTCCTGAATGTTTCCTCAGTGACTTTTTACTTGCCTCAGTGGCAGCGAGTTTGGTTTTGGCATAGGTATATATTTATATATGCACAGTATTTTTACATAAATAACGCATACATTATATGTTTTTTGCAAACCATACAACCCCCCTACAACATCAGTTACCTATGTACATCGTATGCATAATCTGCATATGTGCATTACTTGTGTGTTATATGCAAAAATATGGTCTATATATATAGCCACTCATCACTTGTGGACATTGTTAAATTCCAAAGACCAGGTCACTCTGCAAACACTGACATCAGATCATATCACAAATGGTGGATGATTCACATCACCACGAGTTGACACATAACCTTAACTGTCTCCACCAGCGTTACTCTCTCTGCGCACGTTGGCACTTGTTACTGCCAGACACAAGTCATTAATGTGCAAAACAGTCAAGTAGTAGGTTATTTTTACTAATGTAAATTCAAAATGTCATATAATAAGAAAGCCACACCTGAGGATTAGGTGCACATCATTTATAAGTTCGTCCTGAAAGTACATGGGAAAAAATTGGTATATTAGTGGATGTATGCTATACCTAGAATCACCTGCTTTTAAAGATTCAGTCATATCGCACTGAGCGGAAAGAGTAGAGTAAGTCAAATTGCTTCCTGCCCTATAAGAGCAAAACGAAAACATGAGGCTGACAGGACAGACCGACACGCAGTGGAAAAGAGCCCATTGTCTACAAAACCTTCCCCACGAACTATCACTGGGGGGCCGTCATTGCTACTTCTGAGCAGAGAAAGAGGATGGCGCCAAACGAAAACATCTCTCTTACAAGCTTGTCACAGACACCAAGGGTTAAACACACACACACACACACACACACACACACACTGTTTTCCCTTACAAGATGAGCATTGCTTTTACCCAGTGCCTGACTCCCCCAACCATGTCCCTATGTGATGATCCTTAGCCACACACAAGACTGTCATTGTATATTCATTCATTAGAGATAATGATTTGGCGTTTCTGTCCCCACTGACCTATGGACAGATGGCTAGCATGAATGGCACGTTTATCTGGACACCAGATCAGCCCCAGCAGCCCACTGATGGGTTTGATCACTGTGTGGCAGCTGCATTACAGACTCCCCCCTTTTCTCCCCTCCTCCCAGGGGACTGCCAACTGGCTGCACTGAATGTGAACTTCTGCAGAAATGGCCTTTTGGTCATGACCAGTTTTGCTTTCTCTTCATAACCATCCGATAAATGTCAGGAGTGCTTAGAGCTAATCATTTCAGATCGGAGGGGAAAAAACCCAAAACAATTTGAACTTCCAGATTGTTAGAAGCATTATTCAGTTTTGAATATTAATTGGCTTCTCTCTCTCTCCGTCCTTCTCTGTCTGTCTTAATCTGTAAGCGTTCAAGGAACATATAGGAGGTGAACAGAAGGGGTGTGTTTGTAAATCATCCCTGATTTACTTTTGGATGCATTTAAATATTTCATTGCAATAATGTAGAGAGATCAGTTCTTTTCTGTGATGGCTTTTGCTAGACCCACTTAGGGAATCACAGGTACATTTGTCATATTAGACAGATAGATAACTTTGGTCATTAATCTCACTTAACAAAAATTGTTTTCTCTTAGCAAACAGACTCATAATAGAGTAATTTTAATGACCTATTTCCTTGATTGCTTTTTAAAAGATAGTTAACTCTATGAAACACCCAGTAGCTTTTAGGAACTGATTTTATCAATAGAATAAAGTAGATCAATTTTTTATTTAATCACTGATTGCAAAGCCTCTTGTCACACAGTTACATTTAGGACTTCTGACATCTGCTGTTACTTTATTAAGTTATTCAATGAACTTTTTTTAACTCATAAAATTCAAGAGCAAGATTTGGCCTCTACAGGTCAAGAGAGTTTTTCTTTTTTTAAAGAACTATCTTTCAAACATCACAAGCAAGAACACAGAAATAACCCGAGGTTAGAAATCCCATGAGAGCTTCTAGAATTCATCCTGCCCCTTTAACATGCTATTAATATTTACTTCCTAGACAATATTAGTAGTTTAAAATCAGGTGTTGAATGCTTTGGGTTTGGTGGTGTTTTTTTTTTTTTTTTAAGAGAAAATGAGAGAAGAAGAAAGGACAGAAGGAAGGAAGGAAGGAAGAAAGAAACTTTGTTGGATGATAACGGCTCCTTCTCTTCTCCCTTCTACCCCGCTTGTCATCACTGCTGTGATCCAAAGTGCTCCTTGGAGTATCAGTGCCATACCCCACCGGCACCCCCACCGCCCACTCCACCTAACATTTTTTAAAGCCCCTTCAGCACAATAAAGCTATTGGTCCTTCTAATTGACAGTGAATTCCTTTGAGAGTTTCCATTGATGGCATTTTTCTGAGTTCCTAACTTCTGTCATCTCTGCCCACTTACATTCCCCCCATGTCTGAAGACTTCAGATGCCCCTTCCTCCATTGCTGCAGACCCCCTTTCCATCCCTCTTCCAGCTCTGGAACCTCATCCTCACCTGTTCCGTATCTGTTCTATTCTTGAGAGCACTTTGCCTCCAGCTGGTAACATCTCTGCTCCTCCCTGCAGTTACATGGGATCAACATGTCATAACATGTCCTGGCTAGGCCCTTTGGCTTCATTTCAAAAAAATTAATTAATATACTACATCTTTTAGAAATTTTTAGATTTGTAGAAAAATTGACCAGATTGTACAGCACATTCCCACACCCATTGTCTTGTTAATACTAAAATTAGCAAGTAAAAATATTGATATAAATTTATAGTCTACGGATCTTGTCCAGATCCCTCTGTTCTTAGTTTTTATTTTTAAATAATAGTTTACTGTGTTTTCAGTGAAAGACTATGCACCCACTTAGGTTCCCTTCCAACAATTTCAGAACAAGTTGCTCCGTGATATTAGTCACTTTCTTCACAAAATATAAACATTCTCATTATTTCTGTTTCACTGTTTCATTTTTTGTCAGTCTGGGTAGACTAGAGAAACAAATCCTTAGACACTCATATGTATATAAGAAAGAGATTTATATACAAGAGCAACTGAATATTGAGAAAATGCCCCCAGCCCAGTATAGATCAGGTTCATAAGTCCAATATTAGCCCATATGTCCGATAGCAATCCATGAAATCCTCTTCAGACTCATGAAATACATGAAATGATGCCAAATGCAAGAGGATCACAGGCCAGTGGGTTGGAAATCTTGTAGATCCAGTGCTGGCAGGGGTCTCTATGTGGCTTCTCTGGCTCCCGAGGTCTGGTTGCATCAGGGTTGGTCCATGTGGCTTCTCAAGCTCCCAGGGTGTAGTACCATGTGTCATGTCAGTAGAGCATCTCCAAGGGAGTGAGCAGAGAGAGAGAGAAGTTTTCTGCCTCCAAGAAGGAAAAACCAGATTTCCCAGAATTCTCAGGAGAAAGCCATCCACACACAGAGGCTTCATTGGCTATGACCTGATTGACAGACTAGACTCCACCCCTTCACTCTTAATCCTCTCAAGTCCCAAATTGACAGCTGATTGTGTAACTACCACACATTTCTATTCATTTATTTTCCCTGACATCTTACATTCTCCTCTCTGTGGTAAACTAGCTGTTGACCATTTGGTGTTATGTAGGCATTTTCTTTATATGAGCACATTACTGAGAGGTGGTACTCATTATTTTTAGCAAATTTGTTGTTTAGGTGCAAGGTGACCTCAGTGATTAATTAGTGTTGATTCGAGGTTTGAAGACTATCTCAGGGCCATAGTCCTCTGGTCTCAAACAGTCTAAGAGGATTGTTCTTCTTTTTAAAGAATTTTGATTTTGCTCTACATTTCCCCCCCTATTCTATCAGGGTCCATCTATTGTGGTCTTGGTGAGAGGGGCTGGTAGTGACAGTCAGGTGACATCTAATTCTTCTGTTTCAGATTTCATGTAGATGACTTGACTATTCCTACTTTCTCCTTTGCTCCAGATGAGTAGAGCAAAGAGTTGTATCGCAGATGGCCAAAGGCAAGCTTTGAAGACTCTAGGCACTATTCACCAAACCAGGCTGTAAGCACAAACCTTTATGAAGTAATAAACTCTTGCTGTTGGCCATCTAAGATACAACTATTTGTCTCCACCCATCTGAAATAAAGGAGAAAGGAAACCAAAAACTTAAAAATGAAATAAACTTTTTTTTTGGAGGAGAAATAATCTACATGAATCATGTCTTCTGTCAAACCTATTTGTATCCATGGGTTCCTCACACGCTACTTCTCATTCCCATCCACCCAACATGTTTATTCCTGCCTCTCTTTGAGGATCCCTGTTCCTGCAAGATTGTGTACATAACAGTACTTGCTTCTGTCGCCTTTAACTCTCACACCCTTGCCACCATCTTCTTAGGCTTCGAACATATTTTCTAACCTCCCTCTGATTGCAGATGGCCTTTGCTCTCATCCAGCTTCACACTTAGCTACCCTCTAACTTGTGGCTGACATTCCATTCCCCTCCCAACCTGAGAACCATCCAGGACTGGTTCTTTCAGTATGAAAACACTTTTGTTGACTTTTGACAATAGTGGTCTTGGATAATATTTGTCCTTCGGTGATTGACTAATTTCATTTAGCACACTGTCCTCCAGATTCTTGGGTGTTATGAAGTATTTCACAGATTCATTATTATCCTTTAACTTTGTGGATTTTCCATTGTGTGTATGTACCAAAGTTTGTTCATCCTCATTCATATTGATGGACATTTAGCTTTTTTCAGTCTATTTATAACTGTAACTAGTACTGTGATGAACATGGCTGTGACATATCTATTTATATTGTGGCTCTTTCTTCTTTAGGGTGTATACCCGATAGAGGGATTACTGGGTTATAGACTGGCCTCTCACCATACTTATTCCATCTGTGTGCTGAGAAAATCATCAGGGAATCTGGCTTACCTGAAGAAGAATGTGGCATCAGGATTGGAGGAAGACTTATTAAAAACCTTCAATATGCAGATAATACAACCATGCTTGCTGAAAGTGAGGAGGACTTGAAGCACTGGCTGATGAAGATCAAGAATCACAACCTTCAGTATAGACTACAACTGAATGTCAAGAAGACCAAAATCCTCACAACCGGACCAATAGGTGACATCATGATCAATGGAGCAAAGGTTGAAGTTGTCTAGGATTTTATCTTTCTTGGGTCCACAATCAATGCTCATGGAAACAGCAATCAAGAACTCAAAGCACAAGCTACACTGGGTAAATCTGCCACACAAAACCTCTTTAAAGTGGTGAAAAACTGGGATGTTACTTTGAGGATTAAGGTGGGCCTGACCCAAGCCATGGAAGTTTCCATTTCCTCAAAAGCACATGAAACGTAGAGAGAGCCTGGATAAAGAAGACTTCAGAGGAACCGCGGCATTTGAATGACGGTGCTGGGGAAGAATATTGAAAGTCGCACGGACCCCCCAAAGGACAAAAAAGTCTGTCTTGGAAGAAGTACAGTCAGAGTGCTGCTTAGAGGCAAGGACCGTGACCCTTTGTCTCGTGTCCTGTGGACACACCGGAGAAGGGGCATCGCACTTCGTAAAGTAGCAGGGCAGCGACAAGATGAGTTGACGCAGTGACTACATGGACAGGCTCAGACCTGAGCCCACTGGGAGGATAGCACAGTAGCGGGCCGTGTTTCCTTCTGTCGTTCTATGTGCCGGGAAGGCACTCCATGGCAACAGAAAACAATAACACTGATCTTTGACAAAGGCCCAAAGCATGTGGCATGTGCAAACGCTGAAAATTCATTTGCAGACTATTTCCGACCAGATACAAACTGGAATGGATTAAAGAGCTAAATCATAAACTCTAGAATGATACAGATCAATGACAAACCCAGGGTCCTTAAAATGTGCCATAAATACCCTGTCAAACAGAGCGGAAACATACCACTCACAGCAGGCAAACTAGATGACTCCGACTTCCTAAACACCCATCACTTGTAGGAAAACGAGAACACACAGACCGGGGGGAAACATTGGCAATGGCAGATCATACAAGAAACCAATCTTTAAAATCTATAAACTATGTCCCTACCCCAAGAAGAAAAAGATGTGTCATCCAGCTAAAAAGTAAGCAGAGCACACGAACAGACCCTCCAACAAAGATAACAAGGTGGCAAGCAAACGGAAGGAAGAGAAGCTCACAGTCATTAGGCATAAAGTTATCACCTTTGCCAGCATCAGTGATAAAGTTAAAACAAAAGAAACAGAAAACGACGAGTGATGATGAGGGTGTGGAGAAACTAGAGCCCTCCTACCCTGCTGGTGGGAAAGTAAAATGGTGCCACCACTGTGGAAAACGGTAAGGCACTGCCGCAAAAAGTTAGGGATACTTTCTTTGTTTTGGAAGAGTTTGCTGACTTTGAGTAGTCCTGCTCTGGTTTGTATTTTGTATCTCTCTGATGTTTCTCTCGTGATTTGACTGGAGCTTATATAGGTTGGTGGGAGATGCACCCTGAAAGGAATCAGGGAAAGTCCTGATGAATTCAGTGCTGGGCTCCTAACTGCAAGGTTGGCCATTCAAATCCAACAGGTACTGTGCAGGAGAAAAATGATGTTTTCTGCTCCTGTAAAGGTTTATACTCTGAAACCATGGGGCAGGTTCATTCTTCCCTGCATGGTTATTCTGTGCTGGAATCAGCTGGATGGTAGTGGGCTTGGCTTGTTTTATAATAGGTTGTTGGGATAAAAGGGCTGGGGATCTACTACTGAAAATCCACTAAGTAAAATCCAATGATTTAATCCACAACTGATCACAGGATGATCATGGTATTATTTTGCCCCGTTGTGCATGGGGCCCCATGACAACTAACGTTAACATCACAAGCTATTGAGAGGAAGATCACAGAGGCAAAGTACCATTCTCATCCCTTTATATTGATAACACATGGTATTTAGATGATTGACTGCTATCAACGTGGACCTTGATCACTTGCTGAAGGTAATGTTTGTCAGCTTTTGCTATTCAGTTACTCTTTCTTCCCATTTCCATATTTGGATTCTTTGAGAGAAATCTACTTTGAGCAGCCCACATCTAAGGGGTGGAGAATTATGTTCTACTGCTTTCTATACAAACCACTCAGATGATTTGGAATTCTTCTGCACAAAATTTGTCCTTGATTCCTCTGGCTTCGTTTTTATCCTCTCAGAGTGTTGGCATATTCTAAGATTACTCTCAGCATGGCATGCCTCCTGGTTTCATCAAAACTCCAGGTTCCTATACTACAAACTGCTCTCCACTGGCATCTCCACCCTCCCCATACACCCAGCCTTAAAGCATCCCCATGATAACATAATGTAGCTTACTAACCAAAGTTATTTAGTCTACTTGTCAGACTGAAAAAATAACAAAATAACCAAGTGAGTTGCTATCTGTTTGATTGTACTTCGTGGTTGACCTATGTGTTTCAGTATAAAACTGAAATTTATAGGATGTTCAATAGCTCCAACTTTTTGGAAGGAGACCTGGCGGTGTACTGGTTACTTATTGAGCTGCGATCTGAGAGATCAGCAGTTTGAAACCACCAGCCACTCCTCAGGAGAAAGATGGGGCTTTCTACTCCAGTAAAGAGTTCCAGTCTTGGAAACTCACTGGGGCAGTTCTGCCCTGTTCTGTAGGGCAGGGTTATCAAACTGGCGGCCTGCAGGCTGCATGTGCCCCTGAGGTAATTTTTTTGTGGCCCACAATGCTCTGAAATAAAATGAAAATAGAAAACAATTGTTATGAAGAAAATAGTGCTTAGGGGAGATCGAGGCAATACCGTACACACATTTCCCTTGTTACATTTTATTTCAGAGCATTGTAGGCCACAAAAACATTACCTTGGGGGCGACAGTTTGACGCCCCTGCTGTAGGTTAACTGTAAATCAGCCTCGACTCAATGACAGTGAGTTTGGTTCTGGACCTTTTGGAAGTGCAGCACCAGGTATTTTGCCACAAAGGCACTTCTAAGTGGGTTCATACTGTCAATTTTTCAGTTAGGAGCTGAATGCTTAACCATATGCAAAATACTAGACAAGACCATCAGTATCTGACGTTTTCTATCATTCCATTTGCATTTTCCCTTACTTCCCTATCCACACACTATCTTTGGTGCAAACCAAAGAATTCATCCCCTCTTCCAAAGTTTCGCAGTATTTTAAGTCTTCCCACTACGTATTCCTCCCCACCCCACATCTGGAACGTCTTTCCCCTCCTTATCTACTTTGTAGGCCTTAAAGAGACCACCAAAATGGATCACCTGTAAGATCTCTTCCCGGGCTAGAGTTACACCTCGGTCCTTGGCTCCGCACGAGAAAGAATTCACGCCGAAGCCTGGCTTATAATCCAAGTGAGTTTAATATAGAGTTAAAAGAAGTTTCAGGTTTTACGCAGCACCCATAGGATTCCTCCCGACCATGCAGCCTGGCAGAGACTGCTCGGCGTCACGCAAAGATCTCTCTCCCAAGTTCTCCTCCAAAAGACCTCTTCCAAGTTCCTTCCCAAGTTCTCTCTTCAGTTCCCTCCTTCCCACCCCCTCGCTCCTGGCTTTGCAAGGATTCCAGGGGGAGGCCTGGTAGACGACCCCAGATCGACCCCATTGACTGGATTGCAATCACCTGGCCCAGGTGGGCCGATCCAGGTGTAACGCCCACCCATGCCCACTGCAGGGAAACCGAGGCCTCTGAGCATGTGCAGTGCGCTGCCCTTTGTTCTTGTGCTTGGCTCTCTTGGGCATGCGTCAATGGACATCCCATCCCTGCCTATCTCCCTAACATCTCCCTCCAGGAACTTCCCTGAACTACTCTGCCAGGCTAATCTCGTCTCCCCTGTGCTCTCTCTTCTTGGTGCATTTCTCCCACTTCTCCCACCGCTGCTCAAGACCTTTAGAAAGGGCCAAAGGTCAAAGATGAGCCAGACCGAGGCCATGGTAATTTTAATCGTCTCATGTGCATGTCACAGCAGGACAATAAATGAAGATCACAGAAGACTGGATGCATGTGAATTATGGTGTGGGAGTCATGCTGCACTTACCATGGACTCTAGGGAGAATGGCCATGGCTGTCTTGGGAGACGTGATTCGGTACAAGGATAGCAGGACTCCCTTTCACCTACCTGCCAGTCCCTGGAAAATGAGTTCCTGTTTGGTTAAACTAGAGGGTGGGTGAAAAAGAAGATGCTCAAGCAGATAGACGGATGTTGTGACTGCACAATGGGCCCCGGGCAATGACGGTGCCCGGCATGGGGCAATCGGGAGGATGGCGCAGGCCCGTGCGGGGATTCGTTCTGTTGTGCATAGCGTCACTGTGCCTCGGAGCTCGATGGCCCCGAACACAGTGTACTGATTATGAGGTCAGTGCAGGACGAAGCCAGGCTTCCTTCTGCTGGTCACAGGGTCACTATGAGACGGAACCGACTGGACAGCACTTAACCACCGCACCCTGACCGAGCAATAGTTTCATTCTTTGCTCATATGTTGGTCTCCCGCTAGGATGAATATTTTAAGGGCAAGGCCTTTGGAATGGTCTTCACTCCCAGTACCTGCAATTTAGTATATGCAAAATGAGTAGTCAGCGAATCATTATGGAACTTATCACACGGCTATTGCTTACTCTCCCACCACTAGCAGGATCTGCCAGAGGGCCGCCCGGGGCTCCCTTATGCTTGGTTTCCCTGCACTCTGCTGAGAGCTGTTTCTATGCAGAGCAAGCCAACGAGCTCATAGAGAGGCGTCCTGGAAGGCCAGGATGTTCCACAAGTCCCCAAAGCTGCTGATTATCAACAAGCCATTTATGTAAGTGGCTGCTTCATCTGAAAGTTGGGGTGGTTGCAGGAAAGCGCTGCCCATCCTTTAATGCCGAGACAGGAAAGAGGCAGTGCAATCAAACCTAATTGGAAGATTACAGGAGCTTAAAATTACCCTATAGCAGAAAATTCTCCTTCGTGCTAGGCAGAGAAACCTGGGCATTGATTTTTCCTCCCATCTCCATGTGAGGAAATCTCTTGAAGATAATCAGATTTCACCGAGAAGATGCATGGGCAGATTTCCTTGTTACGCTAATATTGCAATGGACAGTGATCGACAGTAGTGTGAGCAGTAGCATAGTAACCCCTCATTAGGGTCCTTTGGATTTGTGTAAATCTGAGTTGGCAACACTGTCATGCAAACCTATTTGTTCCTTGGCTTTATCCCCTATTGTTCTCGTAGAAGACCCCCAGGTGTGCAGTCAGGGGCAGGCCATCATGTCACACAATAGGCCATTAGGCTTTCTAAAGGCAGGGACAGCCGAGAAAGAAATGCCCCTGCACTTACACAGGTGGGTATACATTTGCTTAAAGTACTATTTCCTCAGGAGTCTCTTACACCACTAGTGGGACTGTAAATTGCCAAGGCCTTTGCAAAAGCAACTTGACAATGAATTTTAAATGCCTTGGAAACACTCATACCTAGTAATTTTATTTCTGGGCAGATATTGTTTATTTTTTTTTAAACTTGTCATTATGGAAAATTTCAAACCAATACAAGAATAGAAAAGTATAATGAACTCCCATGTGCCCAACCTCCAGCTTCAATAATTTTCATTCAATTCATGGCCAATCTTGTTTTAACGATACCAACCGCCCCCCACCCCGGCGCACACACAACCAACATGAATATTATGAAGCACACCAAAGACATCGTAGCATATCTGCTGTAAATATTTCAGTACATAGCACTAAGACATGTTGCCTTTAAGAAAATAACTCCAATTCAATTCTCATACCTAATTTTTTTAAATCACAATTTATTAGTATCACCCAGCATTTTGTCAGTAGTTTAAAATTCTCCAATCTTCTCATGAATACTTTTTGTGGTAGATTTGTTTAATGAGAATTCAAACAATATCCACATGCGTTATTGTGTTGAGGTGTCTCTTCCATCTCTTTTAACCCTTAGGGTCCCTCTCCTTTTTCTTTTCTATCTATCTATGTATCTATGATCTATGTATCTATCATCTATTTATCATCTATCTATCTATCTATCTATCTATCTATCTATCTATCTATCTATCTATCTATCTATCTATCTAAGAAACAGATTGCTTGTACCGTGTAGTGTAATTTCCCACATTCTGTAATTTGCTGCTTTTATCCTTGTGTTATCATTATTCAAACAATTTTCCTTTTTGCTAAATTACCTTTACAATGGTGATTAGATCTGGGATCTTATCAGAACTGGTTTTGATTTTTCTGGTGAGAACACTTCAAAAGTAGTCTTATATATTGCTATCAGGAGGCATTTGCTAAAGGCTGTCTCCTTTTGTAAGATTACGCTCAGTTGTCTCCGTTACTATAAAGCTTACCAACAGCTTTTCGCCACAATGTGTGCACATCCTCTCAGTTCATTGGTTCATTGATCCACCGAGGCTGAGGGATTTCTGGTGCCACAACTGGGCAGAGCAGTGCTTCTCCTTAAGGTGTCTGAGACTGGGACTCTTTGCTGGCGGAGATGGTCTCATGTTTGGTGGATTCAAATTACTGTCCTTGCAGTTCCCAGGCCAGCAGGTAACCCACTTAGATCAGTGGGGCTCCTTTCATTTCTTCACTAGGGATCTCATAATGGTAATGTCTTGTTTCACTTTCTTTTAAAACTGAGTAAGCTTTCCCCTATTCCACTCTTTGGCAACTATGGGAATTGGTTTAGAGAAGATAGAATGAATGACCATTGGTTCCTTTATTTACCTGTTTGCAGGATAATGGCTCTATGATGATGGCTGTAGCAAGCAGAATAATGGGGTGCTGGCCAGGAGACTGGTGGTATAGTGGTTATGCAATGGGCTTTGATTCACATGGTTGGCAGTTCGAAACCAACAAGAGTTCCAAGGGACAAAGAGTGGCCTTTCTACTCCAGTAAATAGTCTTGGAAACCCACAGGGATGGCTATGAGTCAACGTTGACTCAATGGCTGTGAGAGAGAAAGAGAGAAATTGAGACCCTGTGGGGTTTCTGAGACTGTAAATCTTTATGAAAGTACATTTTTGGACACCCACAGGTGCAGTTATACACTGTCCCATTTATAGAATTGCTATGAGTCTGAATCATTGTGGGCTGTCACTGAAAGGGGCCCTGGGAAATTCTGGGGGTTTTGCTGGGTAAGCTTTAGATTGCTAACTGCAAGGTTCCTAGTTCAAACCCACCTATCCCTATGAAGGAAAAAGATGAGACTCTCTGCTCCAATAAGAATTTACAGCTTCAGAACCTCTAACTCCAACTCAATAGCAATAGGTTTTGGGTTTTTAAAAATAGTTATTGCAAAGGGGTCCTGAAACCACAGGCCAGTGGTTTGTATCCGCCAGCTTCTTGATGGAAGGAGGATGCAGCAGTCTGCTCCCATACAGATGACAGCTTCTGACAGCCTGTTGGACTGGTACACTCTGTTCTATAGGCTCAGTGTACGTGGGAAGTGATTTGATGGATTGGGTTTTTTAATTGTCTACATCCTAATCCTCGGGCCCCATGCATCTCTTACTTCACATGGCAAAGAAGGCTTTGTATACATGATGATTAAGTTAAAGATCTTGTGATGGGGAAATAATGCTGGATTTTCTGGATGGATAGACCCCAGATAATTACAACGGCTCTTATAGAAGTGAGGCCGGAGTATCTGTGTCAGGGGAAGCGATGTGCTAATGGAATGCAAGGAATGCAGACAGCCTCTAGAAATGGAAAAAGGCAGGTAATTAATTTCACCTTAGAGTCTTCCAAAGGAACGCAGCTCCCTTAACCATGGTTTTACTTCCGATCACCAATATGTAAGATAAAAAGCCTGTGTTGTTTTGGGTAATTTTCTACACCAGGATACCCATATATTGACCCATTTTAAAATATAGATAGTTATTTAATAGATTCAATATTTCTATTCATATTATTGCACCCAAGTTTTTTTTGTGTGTGTTCATTTTGCTTTTATTTTTTTTAACAATTTATTGGGGCTCATACAATTCTTATCACAGTTCATACATATACATACATCAATTGTATAAAGCACATCTGTACAGTCTTTGCCCTAATCATTTTTTTCTCCTCTTTTCCTTTTTTACATTTTATTAGGGGCTCATACAACTCTTATCACAATCCATACATATACATACATCAATTGTATAAAGCACATCCATACATCCCCTGCCCCAATCATTCTCAAGGCATTTGCTCTCCACTTAAGCCCCTTGCATCAGGTCCTCTTTTTTTTTTTCCCTCCCTCCCCTTTCCCCCCTCCCTCATGTGCCCTTGGTAATTTATACATCATTATTTTGTCATATCTTGCCCTATCCGGAGTCTCCCTTCCCCCCTTCTCTGCTGTCCCTCTCCCAGGGAAGAGGTCACATGTGGATCCTTTTAATCAGTTCCCCCTTTCCAACCCACTCACCCTCCACTCTCCCAGCATCGTCCCTCACACCCTTGGTCCTGAAGGTATCATCTACCCTGGATTCCCTGTACCTCCAGCCCTCATATGTACCAGTGTACAGCCTCTGTCCTATTCAGCCCTGCAAGGTAGAATTCGGATCATGGTAGTTGGGGGGAGGAAGCATCCAGGATCTGGGGGAAAGCTGTGTTCTTCATCGGTACTACCTCGCACCCTAATTAACCCATCTCCTCTCCTAAACCCCTCTATGAGGGGATCTCCATTGGCCGACACTTGGGCCTTGGGTCTCCACTCTGCACTTCCCCCTTCATTTAATATGGTATATATATACATATACATATATACATATACACACATATACACATACATACACACACTTATATCTTTTTTTTTTTTTGCATGATGCCTTATACTGGTACCTTGGCACCTCGTGATCGCACTGGCCAGTGTGCTTCTTCCATGTGGGCAAGTTTTACAGACAGACTACAGTAATTTTTTTATAGCTTCCTTGTTTTGGGATCATAAAGTATCCCAGGCTTATCTTGTATGCATTCTGGAATCAATCATTTCTCCAAGGAATCCTGAATCATTTTGTTAGGAAGCTAGAGACAGGGGGGTTGTCCCTCCCATGCCTGCACATGACCTTAGAGGATGTTGGGAAGGAATCAGGTGAGCATTAACCACCCATGAAGACCCCCAAACTAGGCATGCTCAAATTCAGGCGCTAAGCCAGGTGGGCGGTATACCTGGGCGGCCCAAACTAGGCCCAGGCTCATGACCCTCTCTGGCCTCAGTTCTGCATGTGTGGGGGCGCTGTTCCACGAGGATGCTCGTGCCCAGTTGTGAACTTCGAGAGGCTACCCTGTGGTTGGACACGCTTCCCTGAAATAGCATGTCCTCTTTGAGACTGTAAAACCTGGAACTTCTCCCGTCCTTCATAAAAAACTCACTGGGATTACAAACCAGGCTTCAGCGAGAATTCTTTCTCTTGTGAAGCCAAGAACCGAGATATTACCCACTCAAGATACCTCACAATTTTATCCAGAAATGCAATTCAGAGATCATTGTCCTGGTGCCAAGGACATTCATGCTCTGGGTGGGTAATTTTTTCCTAGACTTCTTCAGTACACAGAGCTAGGAAATAGAACATGGTTCCATAGCAGTATTTCTCATGCAAATTTACAATGACTTTTTAGGATTTTTATTTTGCTTTTTTTTTGTTGCATTATGCCATATCACCTATGCTAAAAGTCTTGGTTTCCTACCACTTTGCATGCTACTTCATTTGAATGTCATACGTGTGTAGTTTCAGAATAACAGTACTGATACTGTAACTAACCACATGATTTCTGAGCACACTCAGGATTTTTTTCCTGAGTTTATATGTGTTATAAAAAAAAAGATTATTTTTTACATTTCTTTTGCCTTTAGATTATATCCCACCAGGAATGTGCAGATTTCTGTGCTTTAAAGTCACCTGAAATAATTTCCCTCTACTTAGTTAAGCTGCCACACGAATTTATGATTAAGCTAATTTATTTCATTTTCCTTTTTATTTATAGGGATTGGCTTAATTTTATTTTCAAATAATTCCGTATACTTTGCCTAGTTTTAAAGTCATATCTACAAGGCACAGCATATTTTAGGAATTCCGCTTCTCCTCTTATATCTTTGCCCTGTTCTCTTGCTTTGGAAGCGGCTGGCTGAGTTTTTCAACCCCTCCACCGTATGTCTCTCTGTCTCTACATCAGTTTCTTTGTACCCCCATTTGTCTAGTTTTCTTTCTATCTTTTACCTAACCATATATCAATACAGTGTTTGGGTCACTATGAGTCGCAGTCTACTTGATGGCATCCACAAGAACATCACATCGTTGGAATGGGCGATTTATAGCGGCTTAGTTCAAGGGCGAGGACATTTGCTGTTGAGTGAGCTCTGACTCCTAGCGACCAGATGCACCACAGAAGAAAACACTGCTCACCTTGTACCATTCTCATGATTGTTCTATTGTCTGAGCTGATCCTTGCAGCCCCTGTGTCAATCCATCTTGAAGGCCGTCTTATTTTTCGCGGCCCCACTACTTTACCAAGCACAGTGTGCTTCTTCAGGGACTGGTCTCTCTTCCTAACAGCATATCCAAAGTAGGTGAGACAAAGAAAGTCTCCCCATAGTTGCCTCTAAGGAGCATTCTGATTGTCCTTCTTCCAAGACAGATGAGTTTGTTCCTTGGACAGTCTGGGGCATTTTCAGTATTCTTCACCAGCACCACAATGCAAATGCATCAACTGAACTTTGATTTTCTTATTCAAAATTCAACTTTCACATGCATATCAAGCAATTGAAAAGCTCTACACTACGTTATGTGCCAGGCACATCTTAGTCCTCAAAATAACCTCAGTGCCTTCAGCACTTTCGACAGGGCTTGTGCGGTAAATTACCTAATGCAATTCGTCCTTTGATCTTTTGACTGCTGCTGCCATGAGCATTGATTGTGGATTCAAACAAAACAAAATCTTTGAAAACTGTACTATTTTCTTTGTTTATCATGATGTTAGCCACTGGTCCAATTGTAAGGATTTGGGTATTCTTTGCATTGAGTTGTAAGTCATACGAAGGCTACAATTCTTGATCTTCATCAAGTGTTTCAAGCCCTCCTCAGCTTTAGAGAGCAAAGTTGGGTCATCTGCATATTGCAGGTTTTTAATAAGCCTTCTCAAATCCTGATTTAGCATTCTTCTTTATATAATACAGCTTCTCTGATTATCTGTTTAGCTACAGATTGAGTCAGTATGTTGAAAGGATACAACCTTGACACACATGTTTCTGGATGCAAAACTCTGCACTTGTTCTGTTTGCACAACTGCCTCTTGGTACATAACAAGTTCTGCAAATGTAGTGTTCTAGAATACTCATTTTTTGCTATCTTTAGATTGTTATGGTCCGCATAATCAATTCCTTAGCATAGTCAAGAAAACACATATAAACATCTTGCTGGTCTTCTCTGTCTTCCACCAATATCCATCTGACATCAGCAATGATATCCTTAGTTCTATGTCCTCTTCTGAACTTGACCTGAGCCTCCAGCAGCTTCCTGTCAATGTACTGCAGCAACATTTGTTGATGATCTTCATCAAAATTTTATTTGCGTGTGATTTCAGTAATATCATTTGAGCATTCTGTTGGGTCACATTTTTTAGAATGGGCATAAATATGCAATTCTTCCAGTCAGTTGTCCAAGTAACTGGTCTTCCAAATCTCCTGAAATAGACAAATGAGTTCTTCCAGTGTTTCCTCAGCTTGTTGAAACTCCATCAGTTGGTATTCCATCAATTCCTAGAGCTTTGTTTTTGGTGAATGCTTTCAAAGTGCAGCTTGAACGTCTTTCGGTACAATTGGTTCTTGCTCATATGCTACTCCTTGAAATTGTTGACTATTGGCTAGTTCTCTTTGGTACAGGGACTGTATATTCTTTACATTTTCTTCGGATGCTTCTTGCAGCATTCAATATTTTGTACATAGAATAATTTAAAATTGCAACTTGAGGTCTGAATTTTTTCTTGACTTCTTTCAATGTAAGATATGTTGAATATGTTCAACCTCTTTGGTTTTCTAACTCTAGGCCTTTACATATTCCATGACAACATTTTCCTTTGATTTCTTGAGCTGCCATAAAAATTCCTTTTCAGCTCTTTGACTTCCATGTACCATAGGTACTATAATTAAGAGCAAGTTTCAGAGTTTCTTCTGATAGCCACACCGATCTTTCCTTCATGTCCTGTCTTTTATTTGACCTTTTGCTTTTTCATCTATGATATTCTTAATGTTATCCACAGTTCATCAGGTCTTTTGTCTTTAGTGTTCAGTGCATCCAACGTGTTCTTAAGATATTCTAGAACTTTGACACATGATCACAATTTTGCTCTTATGGACTTGTTTTAATTTTCTTCAGCTTCGAGCTGAAGATTGCTCAACCTGACATGTGGGCAATTGATGGTCTGTTCCACAGTGGTATCCTGGCCTTATTTTAGCTGCTGATATTGACCTTCTCCATAGCCTCTCCCTATAAATGTAGTCAACGTGATTTCTGTTTCTTTCATCTGGAGAAGTCCATATGTATGGTTGCCTCACGGGTTGCTGAACATAAAGGTATTTGCTATGAGTAAGTTGTTGGTGTTGCAAAATTCTATCATGCGATATGCAGTTTCATTTCTATCACCAAGTCCATATTTGCCAACTAGTGTTCCTTCTTCTTTGTTTCCAACTTTTGCATTCCAATTGCCAATAATTACCCATGCATCTTGAGTGCATATTTGATCAATTTCAGAATGAAGACTTAGGTAGATTTCTTCATCAGTAGCTTTTGTGGTTGGTACATAAATTTGAAGAACAGTTGTATTAATTAGATTTCCTTGAATTCAGATAGATATAAGCTTGCACAGACAGCATTGTACTTCAAGTTAGATCTTGAAATCTCTTTCCTTTTGACAATGAATGCAATATCATTTCTCTTGATAGTTTTATTCCAGTCGTTGTGAACCATATGATTTTCTGATTCACAATGGCCAATACCAGTGCATTTCAGCTCACTAATGCTAGGATATGGATTTTTATGCATTACATTTTATGTCTTACAACCTCCAAAGGGTATTATACAGAGAAGTACTGTGGAAGACCAGCGCAGTCCTTTTGATGTGGATTATACCATTTGATTTCCCATTAGCAATTCATGACGACGTTTGCTCACCGCAGATATAGCTTGTGATGCGGCCAAACTTTTAGATTCACTGTTTATGTCTCAGTGTACTCTAACAGCGTGGCTGCAACAATGAGCTCAATGAAAACAGTGGCGAGGATGCTGCAGGCACCCAAGTGTTTTGTCCTGTTTTACACAGGGCCACCAGGCATCAAACCCCACTTGATACGACCTAACGGCAACACTAACCACTGTGCCTCGAGATGAATCTTTTGTCCTATGGCGATTAAGGTTAGCGGGATAAGTGCCGCTGCCTCTAGGGGATTGCACCGAGTGCGATGAAACAAAATGCGTATGATTGTTGAATAGAATCTGCCCTGTAAACTTCCACCCAATTCACAATAAAAAGCTGGGCGGGGGGAGGGGGCGAAATCACGAAGTTCATTAGTGAGATAAAGGTCAAAAATAAAGAAATAAAGCCCATGCTTTACTGAAACTTCTGTTGATGAAAAAGGATGGCTACAAATCCACCAAAGATGTTATTAACAAACTATCCCCACCCAGTTTTTGTTTCTCAGCCTGTTCTCTATTGGGCGTGCACACGTCTGAAGGCAGGGTCTCTGTTCCTTGGGCCCTTCTCTGAAGCGCTCTGAGCTCTGCCATGCGCACGCCATGAAGTGGTAGGAGTGGCATCTTCAAGGGACACACTTTGTGTTCCTTTATTTCAATATTTAGTCTTTTGAGTTTGAAGAACCAAAAGACATCTAAAGAGGCAAGATTGGGGTTACAGGGCACGTGGGGGTAAGGTTTCCCAGTAAAATTCCCACAGGATAGCCTTTACTCCTCTCGGAGGATGAGTAGGTGCATTGTTGTGATTGGGGGCAGGGGGAAATCCTCACTACAGTGTAGTATTTCAGTGTTCTTAAAACGTCTTCATAAAGCTTCACGCTCATTAGCAATGAGAAATACAAATGAAAACAACAAGATACTATTTCACATCGACGCTTTTGGTAAAATTCAGTAGAACAGAAAACCATACAGGCTGGAGTCGCAGTAGTGAGATCAGAAGGCTTTCGCATTGCCGGTGGGATTGTAGAAATGTTCAAGCACGATGGAAATCAGTATGGTACTTCCTTAAACAAATGCAGATACCGTGACCTTATGATCCATCAATCTCTCCACGGGGTGTACACCCTGAAGAAATAAAGAATGCAACAGGAATAGACGTGTGCACACCCTGCGGTTATGACTACACTTTCCATGATCGTGAAAACACGAAACAACCAAAATCCCTAACACAGGATAAACACACGCTGGTACATTTATACAAAAGAATATTATTCATCAATAAAAAACAATGAATAACAACTCTGCAAGACCTGAGCAAATGTAGAGAACATTATGATCACAAACGTAGCCAGTCTTACACAGATAAGTATTTGATAGCACCATTATTATAAGGGAAGACAAGGATAAGAAACATGGTTTATAGACCAAAAGACAACCCTTTGATGACTATGAGGAGGCCAGGAGCTGGGATGGGAACAGGAGGAGAGGAGGGATAAGCTATCGAGGAAGGAGGGAAGAAAACTCAGACAAGGAGGGGAAGAAAGAAAACGAACCACATACAAGAGGGTACCCCCCCTCCAAAAACAGATGGAAACGGCTCTACTGGGCGGAGCTTTCATAGCATGCACTTTCCTGTTAGGTGAGCATCAAGCATCTTGCTCTAAATTAGTGCACCCAGCGGTGTCACCTGACAGGGTTCTCTCTGGTCACCGTGAATTTTTTCATAAAAGCATTTTTGCTCCAATCTTGTTTTTTTTCTTTTTTTATAATGGCCGATTTAAGAGAACAGCATGAGGCTTTGAAACTTTGTTTCCTGCCGATGAAAAATGCTGCAGAATCTGTTGTGAGGTTGAACACAGCTTACAAGGACAGTGCTATGGGAGAAATTTAAGTGTAGGACTGGTTTTCTCATTTCAAAAAAGGTGAAATGTCGATTGATGACAAGCCTCGTTCTATGGATGTCCGTCAGCTTCCTGAACAGAAGAAAATGACGACTCAAAGTGCATTTGGAATTCGTTCCAACAGGTCAGACTGTTAATCAAGTTTTCCATTTAGAGGTTCTGAAAAGATTGTGTAACAGTATACTCCTACAAAGGCCTGATTTGTGGCAGACAGGGGACTTTTTTTGCCACCATGACAATGCACCTGGTCATGTAGCCAACTCAGTGCACCAGTTTTTGGCAAAAAACAGCATGCCTCTCTTGCCCCACACACCTTCCTCATCTCTCTTGTCCCACACACCTCCCTCACCTTCCTCCGTGCGATTTCTTTTTGTTTCCTTGAATGCAGAGGGACATGAAAGGACAGCGACTTAATGATGTAGAAGAGATGAAGAAAAAAAACCAGGGAGGTGTTGTCAGCCATCCAAACAGATGAATTTGAAAATTTTTTCCAAGAATGGAATCACAGATTTCACATATATATTAAGCATAATGAAGAGTACTTTGAAGGTGACAAGGCCATTTAAAAAAATTTAATACATAGCTTTGAAAAAAAATTCTGTTTTGGTTGTGGGGGTGGGTATCCCCTGATATGTGGAGGGTTTAACAGGATATTGTTGATCTCATTTCTTAAGATGGGCTGTGTAAATAAAAATGTGTTTCTTTAAAAAACAAAATAAAACCCCTCCAGATTCCTTATCTTTCAGACCTAAATTGTGGTCTGAGTAGCAAAATATAAAGGAGAAAAGGTGAAATTGAAATGGATTTAGAGATGTTAGTGACAAAAAAATTCCTTTAAAATAAGAACAAAAAACCCTTCTTTATAATAAACCCATGATTGTCCTCTGTCTTTGAGAAAATCTATGAAGATTTCACTTTGATATGCAAAAAAAAGTCACCATACCTTCTCTGCCTTGAGTTTAAGTGATCCAGCATATCCCACTGTTTGACCAGTTGTTTTTCAAGAGTAAGACAAGTATAATATTTAGAGAACTTGTCTGTAGCCACTCGGTGAACACAGAGACGTATTTATTGGAATATACCTATTTTGTTTGGAAGAAATCTCTGTGTGTATTATGAACTGCAACCTTAGTTTTTAAAAAGAATTTGATTTACCTTCCGATGTGTTTTTGGATGTTCTCCTTCTACAACTCCCAGCTATTTCCTTTTCTCCTTTGTTCTAAGAGCATTTTCCTTGCAGTTAGAATTTAAAACTTCCCAAAATGACAGATGCAGTTCACAGGAATAGAAACAACTCCATCTGTGAGAAGAGAAGATGGAGATGCTTGAAACCACCCGCCAATACGACCTGTAAGATGCAGACGACACACACGACCTTGCTTGCTGAGGTAACGAGGACTTGAAGAACTCACTGACGGAAATCAAAGATTATACTCTTTAGCAGGATTACAGCTCAATGTAAAGAAAAATAACCTCACGACTAATAAGCAACATTTATGAAGAACAGAGAGAAGATTGAAGGTGTCAAAGATTTCATTTTACTTGGATCCACAATCAATGCTCAAGGAAGCAGCAGTCAAGAAATAAAAACAAACAAACAAAAAATCAAAAGAAACCATATGACCCATTTCAGTGTGACAATAGTCTGTAAAGACTTCTTTGTAAGACCGAAGAGGCAATGTAACCTTTGAGGATCTCGGTGTGCCTGCTTCAAGCCCTCATAGTTGGGTCACCTACTACGCATATGAAAGCTGGGCACTGACTAAGGAAGCTCCAAGAAGAATGGCTGCATTTTAATTCTGCTGTTGGTGAAGAACATAGATGACACCAAGGACCACCAAAGCGACTAACCTGTGCTGGATGAAGTACAACCATAAGGCTCCTCCGAAGAGAAGATGGCAAGACTTTATCTCTTGTGTTCGGGTGTGTTCTCACGGGAGAGATGAATACCTAGGGTAGAGGGTGAATACCAAAGGGGAAGACCTCAATGAGATGGGTTGACACAAGGGGCCCCAACACAAGGACAATTGTGAGGATGATGCAGGATGAGGTAGGGTTCCATTCTGTTGTGAATAATGTGCCCACAAGTCAAAATGGACACGAGGGGGCTCCACAGCCACAACAAAGGCCGACAAAATTAACATATACATTTATTGATACAGTCAATGTCTTATGAATTTCTCAGCATTTTCTATTGGGGAAAAATGTGAGCAAGTCCCTACCCTCAGGGCAATGTTACTCTTTTAGGGACTGAATTTGTTTAATAAGAGTGCAGTGAGTGCTTGGAGACCAGAGGGGTCCCCAGACCAGCAGCATTAACACTTGGAAATTTGTTGCAAACTCTTGTGTCACATTTCAAATCTACTAAGTTAGAAGTTTTGAGTTGATTTAGTAAGTCTCCAGGTGATTCTGAGGATCACTGTAGAGTGGAGATTGGCACACACTTTCTGACGGGGCTCAGAAATAAGTATTCTGAGCTTTGGGGCTCATACAAGCATTGTTGCAGCAACTCTGTTCTGCCAGTGTAGTGTGGATGCAGCCATTGACAATGAAAAAATATGACCACAGTTGTGGTCCCATCAACTTGATGCATACTGACATTTGAATTTCAGGTCATGAAATGTTTCCTTTAGTTTTAAAAATGATTTAAATATATAAAAACCATTCTTGGCTTACTGGCTCCAACAATGGACTTGAGCATGCCAATGCTTGTGAATAGGGAGTGGGGCTGAGCAATGTTTCATTCCCTTACATATTGGGGTCACCGTGAGCTGGCACCAACTTATGACAGGAACAGAAACAGCATTGACTCAAACCTGAGTCTCCGTTAACATCTCCTCCTCAAAGAGGTCTTTACCCCATGAAAGGAAGCCGTTTTCACTTTTCTCTGGTTGATTTTGCTTTTCGTGTCATGTGTCACAGTTGATAACAAGTTTTAACTAGTTGATAACTAGTTTGCTAGTTATGAATCTATTTTTACTAAAATATAAGGTCCTTGAGTGTAGCTATCAGCTTTCTCTTAATGGATAACATATTCTAAGGATTGATGCCTACATGAAATATGTATGTTATCAACAATAATTTTTTTGAGGTATTCACAGCAGTAGTATGTCAGCAAATACCAGAAATTTTCTTGTCCATCTCTGCATCCACAATACCAGTATACATGCATACATGTTAAATGGGTAGATGAGTCAGTGAATGGGAAGCATTTAATAACCCAAACCTCACCGTCTTTGAATCAGTTCTATCTCGTAGCAACCCAGTAAGACAGAGTAGGACTGCCCCTCCTGGTTTCCGAGGCTGTAAATCTTTACTTACAGCAGAAAGCCTTCTTCTCCTGACGAGTGACTGGGTGGCTCAAATTGCCGACCTTGCAGTAGCAGCGCAATGGAAGTATTTAACAACCTAACACCAATGGACGCATTAGTGAATGCGTAGGTGATCAAATTGAGGTCTTGCCATCATCTGTTTTCTTAACTTATTTCATTTTAAATTGGTCTCAACATACTTCTGTCCACTTGGCACAATTTCACAGAAGAATTGCTGACATTTTCTCTGGTCCAGAGAACAAAAGCAGAAAGAAGGCACGATCCTGGAATAGTTGGTCTTGGTGGGTGTAATACTCAACTGTTTCCTTTTCTTTCCTAAGTCAGTCACTATTTCTCTTGTAGTTAAAGGCAGAATTAGAGAAACACTAGAAGTAAACGTCCTCAATCTAATATAGCGCATCTATAAATAACCGATAACTAACATCATATTTAATGATGAAAAATTTAGTACTTTCCTTCCAAGACTAGGAAGATGGCAAAAATGCTCACGATTACCTCTTATCTCCATCGCTATCCTAGAAATCATGGCTGTTGCAGTAACACAAGAAATGGAAGTCAAAGACCCAGAGATCAGCAAGAAACAAGTGAGTCTATTTGCATTTACCATATTGTTTACACAGAACATCCTCTAGAATCACGACACGTAAGAAAAAAGAATAGAAGCCATAATCAGTTGTATGTTCATATACAAGCAATGGATAGCTGGAAAATAAAATTCAAAACAATTCATTTTCAACAGCACCCAAACAAAAACAAAAAAATTGCCTAACAATGAAAATAACATACATGCAAGATGTTTCCATTGAAAATATAAAAGCATTATTGAGAGAAAACAAAATGAAAGAAGAAATAAGAAATATACATGTAGATCAGAAGACTCAATATTGTTATGATGTAAATTTGCCATATATCGACATACGGTTTCCCTTAAAACTAGGAGACTGAAATATTATTTAGTAGCATGATACAAGTTGATTTTGAAATATTTTATTAGTGAAAGACCAGACATGCAAGGGGTAACCCCCCCAAAAAAACTGGATTTTTTTCATCACTATGTATTTAAATCTTTTTTTTTACAAAACAACCTTATCACCTTCAAAGTACTCTCCATTACATTTAATACATTTGTCAATTCTGCGATTCCATTGTTGGAAACATTTTCAAACTCATCTCTTTGGATGGCTGACAGCACCTCCCTTGTTTCTTCTTCACCTCTTCAGTCCTTTCATGCCCCTCTTCATTCACAGAAGCAAAAGGAGCAAGGTAACGCATGGAGCAAGGTAACGTGAGTAAGGTGCGTGGGGCAAGAAAGGTGTGCTGTTTTTCGGTACACCGTGATGGCTGCTTGAGCAGGTATACTGTCGTGTTGGTAAAACCAGTCCCCCATCTGCCACAAATCAGGCCTTTTTTGTCACACACTATTACACTCTCTTTTCAGAACCTCTAAACAGAAAGCTTGATTAATAGTTTGACCTGGTGGAACAAACTCCAAATGCACTTCAACTCGACATTTTCATGTTTAGGCAGTTGACAGACGTCCAGAATGAGGCTTCTTTGTCATCAATTGACACCTCACCTTTTTTGAAATGAGAAGACCACTTGTACACTTGATTCCCCCCCACCACCTCACCCACACAGTGCTGTCCTTGTAAGCTGTATTCAACATCACAATAATTTGCCATTTTTCCTGAGCAGGAAACAAAATCTCAAAGCCTCATGCTGTTCTCTTAAATCGGCCATCTCAAAAAATGAGGTTGGAACAAAACTGCTTTTACAAAAAAATTCGTTGTGACCAGAGAGAAACTTCCCAGGTGATGCCAATGGGTACACTAACTCAGAGCAAGTTGCTTGATGCTCCTCCAACAGGAAAAAAAATGCAGATTTGGGGGGGGGGGGGAGAGAATCCCCTTGTATATGTTATTCAAACAAATTTTAAAAATCCTGACATAAGCATACATGTGAACTTTTGGCAAAAACAACAATTCAATTTATGGAAGAAGAAAGCTATTTTTTAGTGTTTGATATTGATATAAGTAAATGGAGACAAAAATGGAAAAACTTATATCAACCCATATCCCACAACACACACAACTTAACTGAGAAGTGGTTCACTGGTCTACTCATAAGACCCCCAAAGTAAAACAACAGAGAATTTTTGTAGTCTTACCCTCACTCACCCCCCCCCAATGTCATCAAATTGATTTTGATGTGCAGTTACCCTGTAGGACAGAGTAGAGCTGCTTCAAAGGGTTCCTGAGACCATTCATCTTTGTGGGAGCAGATAGCCTCATCTTTCATGTGAAAGGCAGCTGTTGGGTTTGAACCACCAACTTTGCTGATAACACCCCAAATGCTTAACCCATTGTGCCAATAAGAGCCCTTTATAACCTTGAGTTAAGTAAATATGTCTTAGATAATAAAACACATGACAAATGATAAGTTGGGCTTTGTCAATATTACCCCCAAAATTGTTCTTCAAAATGCAGTTAAAGATGAAATGCAAACCACAGAATGGAAGATATTTGACAAACATAGATCTGTCCGAAGACTCACGTATAAATAACTCTGATTACTAAAATATAAGGGAATAAACAACCCGAGTTTATAATGGCAAAGGATACGGGCAATTGCTCAAAATCATTGTTAGCTGTGTCCCAGCTGCCCTGGACTCATGAGGCGCTCATGCACCGTGGGACTAAATTCTGCCTGGTTCTGCATCTTGCCCATTGAATTGGGCCATTGTGATCCATAGGGCTTCCAATGACTGAAGGTCGGAAGTAGATTGCTGCACCTTTCTGACGGGTTAATTTTAGCGTGGAACCCACTGAAGCCTGTTAATCATGATAGCAACACAGGCATCTCCACGAGGTGCTGTCGAGAGACCAAGAAGAAGGCAAGATTCTGCCATCTAACAGCTGTTGCTCTCTCAACTGTCTTCCTCTCTGTGGGGGAAAGACAAGATTTCTACAGGCTCAGAAACCCACAGAGGCACTTCCACCCTATCCTCCAGAGGGGCTATTTAATCAGAATTGACTCTATTGCAGAAAGCTTAGTTTTCTTTTCATTTGTGTTTGGCTCTGTAAACAGTATTGCTACTAGTTGCCATCTAGTAGATTCTGACTCATGGCAAGCTCATGGGCATCAGAGCAGAGCTGTGCTCCTCAGAACGTTCACTGTCGTGAGCTTTCAGTAGATCTTCAAGTTCGTCTTCCTCGTCATCTCCAGGTGGCTGAAAATGGTCTACACATCAGCTAGCATCTAGTACTGTGTTAGTCTGTGTGGTCCAGAGAAACAAAACCAGGGCCACTCGGAGATGTATACAAGAAGAACCTTACATAAAGAAAGAATTTTATATCCACAGGCATCCTAACCCAGTCCACTTGACGTCCCAGTGTCTGAAGCTGTCCTGGGCCCTCTTCTGACTTACATAGCTGCAGGCTGATGATGCTGAGAGGTGAACCGAGAAGTAGAGGGATCGTGGGTGTGTGGGTACAGTCTCACGAATCCTCCGTCAGTGGAAACATAGCAGCCTAGCAATGGCTCCCAGGGTTGGGGACCCACATGGGACCACCCCTGGAGGCAAACATCGAGTCCCAGCCAGCAGAGAGGGTGGAGAAGTCCTCAAGGTCTCTCTTGTTAAAAAATAAAACCGAAACAATATACCTTGAAGGAGGCCTCATCGTGCTGTGACCTGACTGATAGGCTGGACTCGGCACAAGGAAGGTACCATTTGTACTTGTACTTCACCCGCCGCCCAGGGCCGCCTTCAGCATCACGGTTGTTCTTTACTCCTGTCCAGGTGATTCCAACTCATGGAGACCCACGTGTGCTGAGTGGCACAGATGCATAGGGTTTTCAAGACTGTGAGGTTTTCCGAATAAGACCTTCAGGTTTGTCTCCCATTGTACCTCTGGGTAGATTATGAATTCCAATCTTATTTTTTCCCCGAATAATAATTGTATATTTTTATTTCTGATGAAAGATTAAGTCTCCTCAGTTTATGCTACATTTTCTTGTCCTAACCTTTAAAAAAATCATCTTATTTGGGGCTCATACAATGCTTATCACAATCCATACATACATTCATTGTATCAAGCAAAATTGTACATTTGTTGCTATCATCATTCTCAAAACATTTGCCTTCTACTTGAGCCCTTAATATCAGTTCATTTTCCCCCTCCCTCCCAACTTCCCTGTCCCTCATGAACCTTTCATAATTCATAAATTATTATTATTTTGTCATATCTTACACTATACATCTCACCTCACCCCTTTCTTTGTTGTTTATCCCCCGGGGAGGAGGTTATATGTAGATTTTTGTAATCGCTCTCCCTTTCCACCTCACATTCCCTCCACCCTTCAGGCATCACCACTCTCACCATTGGTCCTGGGGGAGTCATATGCCCTGGATTCCCTGTTTCTAGTTCCTATCTGTACCAGTGTACATCCTCTGGTCTAGCCAGACTTGCAAGTTAGAATTGGGATCATGATAGTGGGCGGGGGGTGGGGGGTGGAGAGGAAGCATTTAAGAACTAGAGGAAAGTTATATGTTTCATCGTTGCTACCCTGCACCCTGACTGGCTCATCTCCCCCAAACCCTTCAGTAAGGGGATGTCCAGTTGGCTACTGATGGGCTTTGAGTCTCTACTCTGCACTCACCCTCACTTACAATAATATGATTTTTTGTTCGTTGATGCCTGATACGTGATCCCTTCGACACCTCATGGCCAGACAGGCTGATGTGCTTCTTCTATGTGGGCTTTGAGCCTTCTGAGCTAGATGGCCACTTGTTTATCTTCAAGCCTTTAAGACCTCAGACACTATATATTTTGATAGCCGGGCACCATCAGCATTCTTCACCACATTTGCTTATTCACATGTTTGTCTTGAGTGATCATATCAGGAAGGTGGGTACCCACTGGTATGATTTTTTTGTTCTTTGATGTCATGTCTAATACCTGGTCCCTTCTACACATCAATGTCACATAGGCTGGTGTACTTCTTCTATGTGGGCTTTGTTGCTTCTGAGCTAGATGGCCGCTTGTTTAGCTACAAGCCTTTAAGACCCCAGATGCTATATCTTTTGATAGCCTGGCACCATCAGCTTTCTTCACCACCTGTGCTTATTCACACATTTGTCTTCAGTAATCGTGTCGGGAAGGTGTGCATTATAGGATGCCAATTTAATAGACCAATGTGTTCTTGCATTGAGTAAGTACTTGAGTGGAGGTCCAATGTCCATCTGCTGCCTTAATACTAAACCAATAAATATATGCACGTAGATCTATTTCCCCACCATCCTATATAAATATATTTACATATGTACATGCCTGTCTTTAGACCTTTATAAATACCTTTTGTCACCTAGTTCTTTCCTCTATTTACTTATGAAGAAGATAGAGATGGATGAAGACAGGGAGATGTCTACACTGGACCCCGAGGACCCTAGACACCAGGGGAGGGAGACATCGTACTCCCCACCAGTTTCCATCTGGCCAGCCTGAGCTAAGGGACTTAAAAGGGCACTAGCTATTATCTAGCTGTTAACTAGTTGCTATTATCATTAGAATTTTATTTTTCAGCCTGGTATTTCCTGCTTTTCTGGAGTTGTCACCTAGGGGAAAAAAATCTTATACCAGGAATCAACAGATAGGGACCCTTTCAGGAGTTGTTATATGATTGTGAATAATTATCTTCTGCTCTCTGGACCTTGATATTAAAATCTGCAAATTGGAGAAATCAACCCCAAACCAAACATGATCAGGAAGATGGAAGCTTTGTGGATTGGAAGCCGCGCTGCTAACGGAAAGGTCCTGGAAGATTCACTGTCGCTGAACCCTACGGAGAGTTACTATGACTCGGAATATAGTCAAAGGCTGTGTGTTTGGTTTGGGGTTATTCATTTGCTTAATAACGTGACTTTAAAAAAATCAGGAATATATTACTTAAAAATAACTGATCATCATGAGTAGCAACCAGGGGCTTAAACGTTTGTGAGGAACTATCCAAAGTGCAACTATTGGTCTCGTTCCATGTGGAACAAATAAAAGTAAAGAAGATAGAAGATGTTTGGAAACAATTAGTCCAATGGTCTGATGGACCATGGGGACGTTGGTCTCCAGGATCCTAAGATAAGAACTAGACAATGCCTGGCTACTGGTACCAACCACTCTGAAAGGGATCATTTTAGAAGGTCCAGAGTAGAGTGGGAGAAAAATGTGGAACAAAATTCCAAGTTATAAAGAAAGCTAGGCTTACTGGCCAGATAGAAACTGACGCCCCAGCCCCAAAAAGAAAAAAAACTCCAAAAACAGTCTTTCTTGAGCCTTCAGATCTAGAACTAAACTCATGTCTGCAACTCAGTTCTTAAAAAAATCAATAGTCAGACAATCCCACTCTTTAATGTGAAGCCTCCCTCATTTTAGAACATGGCCCACTTTTCTGTTCTGGACTCTTCTCTGACCACCACTTCCTGTTTATCTTTACCTTCCCTTGCATGTCATTTCTACCCTGAACTTCAGGCAGAGAGAACTTTGTACCATTTCCCAAACATTTCAGGATCTGCTGAACTTCTGTGGCTTTGCATAGGTTCTCCCTGCTGCTTAGAATGCGATTCTCAACACTCTCTGTCTCAAAATGCCTATTAATTCTTCATGCTATTCACATCCCTGGTCTATGTTCAGAGGGTATTCATCAGAGGCTTAATCTACGTAGGGACCCTGTAAATGGACTTTGTCTTTTACTATTGTCCATAGCCCTCTACAAAGCTTTAAGCTCTGATACCATTCCCTTTTTCAGATTTGAATTTTATTATTTATAATCCTTCTATCACACAGGCTGGTATGCTTCTTCCATGTGGACTTAGTTGATATCTCACTTCCATGTCTGCTTGTTTTAAGGCAAGTCTTTAAGACTCCAGATGCTATTCATTCTGAATTTTGGACACCATCTGATTTATGCACCGCCATTTACTATAGTACATGAGGGTGAGTATGGAGTAGGGCCATGTCATAGAGCTAATTGTTCTGAGATTGGGGCTGAAATTAAGTGGCATCCCAAAATCCATTCTAATACCTATGGTTTATATATGTCTCTGGTTCACTTTAGAGACATCGTTGTCACTTTATGATAGAGAATATTATAAATCATCCCTTGGGGCATGTTAATTCTTTTGATGTTGTTGTTAGGTGCCTTCCCATTGGTTCCAACCCATAGTGACCCTACGCACAGGAGAAGAGAACACTACCGTGTCCTGTGCCGTCTGCACAATTGTCCCTGTGCTTTTGTTGCAGCCACTGTGCCAATTCATTTTGCTGAGGCGCTTCCTCTTTGCATTGCCCCTCTACTTTACCAGGGCTCTTTCTCTCTTGACAACCTGTTCAACGTATATAACAAAAAGTCTGGCCATCCTTGCCTCGAAAGGAGCACTCTGACTGTCATTCTGCCACGACAGATTTGTTTGTTCTTTTGGCGGTCCAAGGTATTTTGAATATTCTTCACCTGCCATCCTATTGATAGTGTCATCAATTTAGCCAATGTCATAGAATTTAAAATTATGTTGAGAAATGGAAATTATACAAGTGCACGCCTGCTCATGGTATCAGCAGTCAAGAGATCAAAAGAAATATGGCATTAGTTCAGTCTGCTGCTCAAGACCTCCTCAGAGCATCGGAATGTAGGGATGTTCCTTTGAAGACTAAGGTGCTCCTGGTATTTTCAATGGCCTTATATGCGTGTGAAAGCTGGATACTGGAAAAGGAAAACCAAAGAGGAATCGATGCATTTGAATTGTGGTGCTGCAGATGAATATTGAAAGTACTATGGACTGCTAAAAGGACAAACCCGTATGTGTTGGAAGAAATATGGGCAGAGGGCTGCTTAGAGGCAAAAATGAGAAATCTCATCTGACATACTTTGGACATGTCGCTATGGGTTGGCACTAACTTGATGTCACTTAACAACGACAACAACAACAGGCCTGCTTCTCAGACCAAAATACATGAATTGTTTACGTGTACAGACAAAACTCTTAAGTTACTAGAGATTCTTTAAACAAATAATAGGGGTTGGTGATAAGGCAGAAATTTAAATAGCACTCAACCCCATAGACAGAACATGCCTACCAGACTAACACATGCCATAAGAAAGCAAAGAGGGCATTGAAATAGTAAGTCTATGGTACTCCCAGGTCACCATTCCTTGGGCACCCTCAGAACAAGAGATCTGGACCAAAGCCCAGCAACCACCATTTTCACAACCTTGGGAAGGAAGTCAGCGGCTGCTTTTCCCACCATGGTGTTTCTTCTGCCTCACTTCCAAGGAAGGCTGTCGGTTCCTTAGATCTGCTCTTTGTGAGTGTGATGTAAAGCCCAGTTCCATGAGTGTGGTTTCTATATCAAATCCGTCAGCTGTGGCCTGTGAGGATGGATGTTGTACTCCTTAAAAGGGCAGAGTCTAAAGTCCAAGAAGTCTACAGCACATGGCCCGAGTCAACGAGGACTGGATAGAAACTAGGTGAAAAGTGTCCAATTACAAGCATAGCACCAGGAGTATTCTCCCCTGGGGTTATACATAAGTACTGCTAAGCATTTTTTTTTTTCTGAGATGAGCGGTAGCTCCATCCACTTTACCACCAAGACATACATGTCTCCCTCCCTGCTCCTTGACTTCTTGTTGCTGTGTCTGCTGGTTTGGGGTGACCTTCGCACAAGATTGTATGGAATGGCCTTCCTCTCTCCTCCCATCTCCAGAAACAGAACGTGGCTGAGACGAGGTCTCCTGCATCAAAGTGGTCTGAAAGATGTGCATATCGAGGAGGTAATAGATGGTTTGTGGGCACCTGTAGGCTCTCCAGCTCTATATTTGTCCTTTTGTGATTGACTAACTTCACTCAGGATAATGGCTTCCAGGTTCACCCACCTCATGAGGGTTTCATGACTTCCTCACTCTTTTTTAGGGATGCATAATATTCCATTGTGAGTATGTACCACATACTTTATCTATTCTTTTACTAATGAGCATCTGGGATATTTCAGGTTTTTTCTATTGTGAACTGTGCTACAATGAACATGGGAGAGCACATGTCTGTTTGTGTTCTGTATTTTATTCCTTTGGTGTGTGCGCCCAGCAAAGATATTACTGGGTTGTATGGTCTTTCTATTCCCAGTTGTCCTAGGTTGTACCATATCCCTTTCCACAATGATTGTACCTATCTACAAGCCCACTAACAGATATGAGAGTTCCCATCTCTCTCTGCACCTCTCCATCTTTTGTTGTTTCTGTTTGCTCTTGCAAAATTAGATTATCATGATCTTTTATAATTCCAGCAGTTAACATTTCTAGTGGTATTTTAAATTGCCTCCTATATATATACAAAAGATGGGCATTGAAGAAGGAAGGTAAGAAATACATTTGGATTATGATGTTGTGGAAGAATATACCATAGACTACCGGATGAGTAAGTAAATCCATCTTGAAAGAAGTATAGCCAGAGTGGCTCCTTAGAAGCAAGATGGTGAGACTTCATTACTTGTACTTTGGACATGTTATCAGGAGAGACCAGTCCCTGGAGATGGACCTCAAGTTTGCTAAAGCAGAGGATCGGCAAGGAAGAGAAAGGCCCTCAATGAGATGCACTGACACAGTGGTTGCCCCGCGGGGGTTAAACGTAGGCAGTATTATGAGGCTCATGGGGGAGCAGTAATGTTTCACTCTGTTGTACAGTACAGAGTGTCCCTAGGAGAGGAAATCAACTCAGCACCCAACAACCACCGTGGCAGTGTCCCAGGCACGTCCATCTACCGAGGATGTGACAGTGTGCAAAGCAAATTTCCTAATCTGATTTTCCTTCCATTCTATTAGAGAGAGAGAAGCCAGCAGAATAACAATTCAATATCATATTTAATGGTGATTCACTAGGAAAGAAAGCAATGTGAGGCCAATGAAACAAGCAAAGGAAGGCTGACTTGCTGGACATAGTTGATGGAAAGAGTCTTTCTGACTCACTCACAGGGTTGTATTTGAATAGAGACCCCAGGGGACTGAGGAAAGAGACAGGAATGCCTGAGAGAAACCCTCTCAGTAGAAGAAACAGGAGCAGCAACGGCTCTATGGTGGGGCTTTTCAAGAGATTCCAAGTGACAGCAAGGAAGCCAGTGTTGCTGGAGCAGATCATTGAGGGATGTGGTTTAGTCAGTGAGGCAGTGGGGCCTCTCACTAAGACTAATTTGAATAAAAATTAAGTAAAGTCACATAGGAGGATGCAGAGCAGAAAACAGGCATTCCCTGACTACAGAAAAAGGATCACATCTCTGTTTTGTGCAGAGGACAGAGATATAAGCAAGGAAGCCAGTGAGGAGGCCATTGTAATTCTTCCAGTGAGAGATACTGGTGTTGTAGGCCACAGTCTTGACTAGAGAGATGATATGAAATAGATACACACATATCAAATGTAAAGAAAATTTGAGACATATGACATGAGACAAGGTTTTTCTCCAAGGATGGAAGGGAATTGACATTAACAGAGATGAAAACAAAAACAAAAACTGGGAGAAGTGCATGTCTGGGGGCTTGGGAGAAATTAAGAATTTAGTTTGGGGATACATAGCGCTTTCCTATTAAATTCAAAGTGGTGAAGCAGTCTTCACTAGAGAGAAGATGAGGTGAGGGCAGCCTCTCACCCAGACTCCTGTGCAATTCCATATCCTCAGGACATATTTAGGCCCACGCTGGAGAGCTGTTTCAGTGTGTGCAGAATGCTCTTATCTTCTAGGTGTTCTGTAACACAAATACCTGCCGGCCTTTGCAGATGAGGTTTTAGGAATTCATTTGGTTCACCGTTTTCTGGACACCAGCTAGGAATTCCAGATCCCTATTTCCATTTCTCTGCTTGCTACCCTGCGTCCAACACCCTGAGGTCAGAACACTTACTATCTTCATTTCACAGGGCTCCATAGGTGATGTTGCCCTATCAGGGAACACCAGAAATGTCAGCACCCACATGAAAGTGTTTGTCACAGGTGATAGCCACATAGTCACTCAAGTACCACAGGACAAAAATAGGCAGAAGGACCTTTTGAAATTCTTTCGAGGAAGATAGGCAGTAAGTGGGCTTCACACTCTTTCCCCAGCATCCTCACACCCTGTTAAACACAAGCCCAGGACATGGCTTCTGGTGAAGCAGACACTGTCCATGGAGAGCTCTTCTGTTCTGTCATGACCCGAACCCAAATACCCACAGTGCTCTTCGGTTCAGTATATTAGTGTGTGAGTCCAGGCTGACTAGAGAGACAAGTCAAGAGTAACTCATGTGGGTGTGAGAGAGAACTTTATGTTAAAGACATAAGTATTCACATGATGAGAAAATATCTCAGCCCAATCCAGATCAAGTCCATAAATCTGATATTAGCCCATATGTTTGATATTAGTCCATAAATTCCTCTTCAGATTCATGCAAAACATGCAATGATGCCAAATGCAGGAAGATCACAGGCCTGTGGGCACAAAGTCCAGTGGATCCAATGGTAGTGGATGCATCTCCAATATTCTGGCTGCCATCAGCATGGTTCCATGTGTCTTGTCAACAGGAAGGTGAGAGAGAGAGAGACAGGCAGAAAGAGAGAGAGAGAGAGAGAGAGAGAGAGCCCCACCACTTGTGATGGCAGAGAGAGAGAGAAGATCCCCGGAACCACCATGAGAAGGCCACACCTACAAGGAGGGATCATCAGGCTGTGATCTGATTGACAGGTTAGATTCCACCCCTTCATTCTTTTATCAAGTTGACATGAAATTGTGCAATCACCACATTTAGTAATCACCACAATCCCTTTGCCTTTGCTTTGCAACTGAGGAAACTGAGGGTCAGAAGGGTCAGACGGGCAATGGCAGCCTTGCTTTCAAATAGAGTCCTCCTTCATGGGCCATTCAACATTTATTGAGTGCGTACTTTGTACCAAGAAATATGTGATGGACAAGACAAACTTGATTTTGGACTAAATTCCTGGAGTCCAGAGCCAAATGTAATGGTGAATGACCCGTGGATAATGTGGGCTAGCACCAACCCTTACTCCTTTTCCTCATCTATACCCATTCCATATTCTTCCATGCTTGGGCTGGAAATTTGTGAAGCTTATTTTTCATGGTCTTTTGCCTATTTGATTCTGGCTATTGGAAGGGCAAAGAGGATATTCTTCTTGTTTGTCTGTTTTAAGCTTTGGTATACCAAATACCAGTTGTGTCTTATGCTGTGATCAGAGCACCATCTATGTAGGCATAGGAGAGCCTCTAAAGTCTTGATTCCAGCCATGAAAGGACCCTTTCCCATCAAAGGTTCAGATACCAACGATGACGCATCTTAGTGAGATCTTAACCAGGACCTCATATGGTGGTTGCTTGGTGACCAGAGAGCTAGAATCTCTGTACTTCTAGATGCCAGTAACTCTGCCTCTTCCCCTTTTCTCCTCCAAACCCTGAAACTAGTGACTCTGAAGTTATGGATCTCCATTAGCTCAGCGTCCATTAAAATACAAACACTTTTCAGTCTGTTAATACCTATGTAACAAATCTCCTACATTACATTTCCTGTTTAAATAACCAATCGTGGTTTTTGAATCCTTATTGAATTTTGCCAGATTCTGGCAAGTTAACTGTGACCCTTGAGCTCAGGGAAAATGGCCAAGCCGAAGCTGGCTGGAGAATGAATAGGAGACAGACAGGTAAAGAGATGAAGGAAAGGTGTAGCAGGAAGAAAGAAAAGCATGTACATGTGTCATGGGGTGTGTCAGCCCTTCAGTTACTACAGGAATTGAAAAAGCAATGTATCTGGAATTGGGAGGGCACAGTGTGATTAAGGAAGTATGGCGGTGTATTGTGGAGCACTTGGGGCAGGTTCTGTCATGGCCGAGCAGGGTGTTCATTGCCCTCCACTAGGGGGCACCATGGTACACATGGCTCCTCATGTAGCGTATAAGGTAGTGGTCTTCTTGTAGACCAACAGACAAACTCACTGTCATTAAGGCAAGTCTGACTCAGCGTGACACTATTGTACAGGGTCAAACTGCCCCTGTGGGCTTCCAAGACAGTAGCTATTAATTTAAGTGACTTGAAAGCTTCAACTTTTTTACCGTGGAATGGCTGGTGGTTTTGAACTGCTGACCTCGCAGTTAGCAGCCCCACTCATAACCTACTCCTCATCTTACTGGTGCGTCATGCGAAAGAGCCTGGATATTGTCTTGAGGGCACAGAGAATCACTAAAGGATTTTAAGCAGGAGAGGTACATTGATACTTAGACTATTTTATTTGTAGTGGAAAAATATACTGTAGAGAGGCTCAGTGGAGATGGAGAAACCAATTAGGAGGTGGCTGTAGCGGTATGTCCCAGCAGAGAGAGGGAGGATAAGGGAGTTGGAAAGCATACAGCTCACTCCCTATGTAAGTTGGAGTTATTCTGTCCATTTGACCATTTATAAAACACGAGGTTGTGTGAAATAGGAATACTTAACCTCATATCTGTAAGCATCCAAAGAAGCCTGTGGATGGACTGCATGTGTTTACGGAGTCTTTAGGATGATACAAAATTAGTTTGGGGTGTGCCCGTACATACTACATCTCAAAGGAACAGGCCTCTGATTCTCACTATATTCTTAGAGAGGTTAATAATTCCAGATTTTAAAATCACCCATGTCACCAATCTCAAAATATACTTCCACTGATAATTGTCAATGGTCCAACATCATGTGCTCACCAGCTAGCAAAAGAGATCTTAAAATTATCCTATTGGGGGTGAAAAGTCAGTGATGAAGAGGACAGCATCCTAGCATGATCCTGGAGGCCAAGAAATATCAGTAATGAGCTGATCCAAGCACAGGTCCAAAGATGGTGCTGATCATTGTTGCATGAGGCCAGAGGCATCATTTCACTTAAATGTCCCAGCTAGCCAACGAGGCAGCCCGTTGAGGAGACAGCTTAGTAAACTGTCCAAAGCCTCCGTAAGCCTGCCTGTCACCACCACACCACTCTACCCTCCTGCCCAGAACAAGGAACAGCCTGCAAGGCCAGGGAGCTCATCAGATTTACTCCCTGCCCCTGCCTTCTTTAGGGACAGCCCCAGCCCATCTCTACTGGCACGTGCTATCCTCAGCACTCCCACCCCCCTTCAAACACAACTGTGTTCTCAGGAAAAACAAAATCTAATATCAGACATATCCTCTGTCATATGAATCGAGGTCACTGAGTTCTGTCTCTAAAGGGAAATGTCGCTTCTTGCTGCAGGGAGCCTGGAAATGCAGCTCCTCCTGATTAAAGTAGGTTAGGCACCGGGGTGTTTTAGGGGTTGAGGCCTTTGCATGGTGCTTCTGAAATCCCAGCAGGCAGGGCAGCAGCTGGCTTTTCTGTGTGTGTGCCCGGCAGGTCCCACCGGCTCGGCCTCCGGGCTCCATCCTTCACTGAGAGCTCATGGCAGAGAATACAAATGCCTTCCCTCTGACTCCTGCATGCCTCATCTTGCTGGGATTTTAGAAACGTCTGTGTGGAAGCACTTTATGGTCTGTGACCCTGGCCACTATGGGGCAGAAAAGACAGCAGATTTATGGCAGGCCTGGAGAGCAACAATCTAAGGATGCGTTTTTCCCCTCCTTTCAGTAGGTAATTTATTTTTAAATGATCTTTCTGTTATTTATGGGTCCTAGAGATTCTGATGGCTGGGGAGAATTGAATCTTATCAGACTAGCAAAACTAACTGGATTACATGACAATCCCCACATTCCATCAAAAGGAGTACTCAGAGTCCTGGCCTCTTAGAAGTACAGATAAACCGGGAAGACTCCTGTTGTCCCTGAGTAGTACCCATGGGACTGTGGGCTGGACCTGGGCCTCTGATCCAGACAGACATCCACACGTATAGAGGTTAGGATTTACAGCGCCTATCTGTGGGTTTGTGGGGTTGGAGGTATGCATGGTGTGCAGCCCCAGGGAAGGCCCTCTGGTTGTCTCTTCCTTGTGAAATGGGACAGTGGCACTCACTGTGGAGGCACATGGTGAGGATTAGCATCAGATAAACCCCCAGCCCCGACATCCTCAAGAACTGCTACTTTTGTGGTGACGATCTCATTTCTCACCTCCGTCCTCTCAGCTCCTTTTGAGTAGCACACAACTCAAAGCCCCGGCTGTAAGGATGGCCATCTTGATATGATTTTTGTTTTTATTGCATACTCTAGAAAGTTGAATTCAAACAATGGAATCCCAGATCCTGATGGTCGAATAACACCCTAAGGTAACAAGGTGAGGACGGCAGTTTATTTCTTCCTGGGAAATGAGGCTCGCCTCCACTCCAGCATAATTGCAGTTTAGCGGGGGCCTTGCGTGAGGCTGATGATTTTCACAAGTACACAACTGTCTATTGTTCACCCGTAACTGGTTACCATGGTGATCTAATTAAAGCAGCATCCGATGCTGCCAGCCTATAGGTAGGGACTGCATGTGGGGCCCCTAGTGGACAGGAGCATGTGGCCTGCCTCTCCCGAGGAACTTCCCCCAAATTCTCTAATGAGGGCTGGTTTTCTGAGATATGACCCAGGAAATGCCTCTCTTCGCTTCTGCAATGATCCGTGAGCTAAAACTGTTCCCTTTGCATTTTCTGACTGGAAGATGCTGAGCTCGGGGCTGCAGGCTTGTTTAGTGACCTTGGGGATGCTGCTTCAGATGAGCCATGCTCACGTGCCTTGTGTGCAGCCAGGATGGCAATACGTACTGCGGGGAGTCATTGTGAGAAGACACGAGGCTGTGGAAGTGCCTTGAACAAAAAAAAAAAAAAATGCAAAGAACTGTGAGCATCGGCTTCGCCCTGCAGCCTCTCGTGACAGCTGGTGCTCCAAGGAGGAGAGTGAGAGCCTGCGGCTGGCTGTGGATCTCAATGTGTCCCCCCCCCCCCCCCGCCCCAGTTTCAAAAGGATGGGTAAGATGACTTGCCTAAACCAACCTTGCAGGTCACTGGTGAGCGGGGCTATGAGCAGAGGCAGTCTGACCATCTCAGCCCCTAGTTAGGCCTTTTCTTAACCAGGATACTATGCTAGCACGGACTGGCTTACCATGCAAACCTATGAAATAAGTAGACTTGATGATCCCCATTGAAGTAGAGGAGCGCATAGACCCAGAGAAAGCAAGGCCATCCCTGGGGCCCAACAGCTAGTCAAGGTCAGGGCTGGACCTCTGTGTTGTTACCCTCCCTCCAAATTCAAGGGCAAATGCTTTCCCACCATAGGGTTCTAAACCAGTCTTCAACATCGTCCCTAACATTGGTGAGTTATTTAATTAACCACCTGCCCATGTCTCTCCTCCCCTGCCTCTGCTTTCTGCCTCTCCAAGCATTCCTCCAGTGCTCTGTGGGTCAGGCCGGGAACCAGGGACATGTGTTCCTGATTATTTACAGGGTTCATCAAAGGCCTGGCCTCTTTCCTTGTAGCCAGAACAGCTCAACACCTCATCCACCCACCACAGCCCTCATTTCCTTTTTATGAAGATTGGGGAGCAAAAACATTTCAAAGGCTACCAATTAAATGAATCCCGCCATGCCCGTAACCACAGTGCACCTTCGGAGAGCCGGGGAGCTATCGAGTCAGTAACTGACAGGCCGGCACATGTGGTCTTTATGATGCTACATCCCTTCTCCCAAGGTGCTGCCTGCCTCCCTGCATTCTGCTCCAGTCCATCGTGGGGACCGAGCTATGGGCTCCACCTGATATGTTCCCAGTTGGTCTCTGCTAGCCACATGCGCCCACCCATAGGTCTGTAACACCTAGCAGATTAGGAGAAGCCCGTGGCCCTAAAGTGGCTTTTTTTTAGAGATGAGAAAGTCTAGGTTCTGCACATCTAGTGGATAATCAAAGTCTGATTTTACTATCTCCCCTGGGTGTCTTACAAGACTTCTGGCTATGAATTCAACCGCATACCTCCAACCACACAAACCCACAAATATGTGCCGCAGATCCTAACCTCTGTATGTGTGGATGCAAATCCTAACCTCTATACGTGTGGATGTATTCCCTTGTGGGAATAGCCTTCTCTTTGTTATATTGCTGCGGTCCTATCAGTGTAGAGCGTGTCTTAAGCCAAACTGTTTAAAATACATAAGATGAGCAGATGTGGCCCAAGGGAGCAGGCAGAGAGAGAGAAGACAGATGAAATGGCACGTGGAGATTGCCAAGGAACCAAGAAACAGAAGCTCCAAAGAGACAGAGGCCTTCTTCCAGAGTGAACAGTCTTCCAGGGAAACCGCGCTGCATCTCTGGCTTCCTAAACTGTGAGAAAATAATTTTCCGTTTGTTAAAACCACCCACTGTGGTTTTTCTGATCAGCCACTTCCTTTTCTCTTTTCCTTGTCTTCCCTCTAGACTGTCTGCATCGGCTCCTTCCTCGAACTTCAATCCATCCTGGTGACTAAAGCAAACTTCCGAAGACACACACAGCTTTCCTCCTAGGCTGATTTCTTTCTTTTTAGTTCACAGGGTGGGTGTGTGTCTTAATTCTTCCCCAAATGTAGGGACTGTCGCATTTGCCATTTCAACATTTTTCAAGTCTATACTTCAGTGAAACCAATTACACCAATTAGGGGACGCCACGATTGGCATTATCTACGGCCCAAATTCCCAGCCTGCTCTTTTCATCCTGTTAACGACTGAGTAAGTTCATCTTCCCAGGTCGGGGCACAGCACCGCATTCTGGGATCCTCGCCCATTTCCCCAACTCTGCACGCTTCTACGTCGTCTCTCTGTTCTCTCCCAACAAAGTCACTGCCATCGCCGACCCAAGGCGACCCTAGAGGGCAGGCTAGAACTGCCCCATGGCTTTCCAAGGCCTCATTTGTACAGAAGGCCTCCTTTTTTCTCTTGAGGAGTGGCTGGTGGCTCAAATGGCAGATCTTTCCGTGAACCGCTTCACGCTCACCCCCTGCCACCAGGGCCCTATGTTTTACAGACGTCGTTCTGATGGATTTGGTTTGGTTTGACTTCTCCTTTCCTCACTCTTCTCCCGCCACGCGCTCTGCCCATGCTTGCTTCACATTACTGCCCCTCCCGATGTTCTCCCAGCCCAGCCCAGCCCTCACCCCGGGCAGCGCTGACCATTCCGGCCGAGTCCAGGCCCCATGTGGGTAGTCACACACCCTTGGAGGCTTCCCTTTGTTCAGCATAGCTGTTTGCCCTCTTCCCCCGCCCCATGTGCCCTTGGCCCCCACTGCCCCCAGCCTCCGGGAGATTGATGGACTTTCGAGAGTTGACACTGGTTCTTATTCATTCTCCTAGTTACAGTGGTCACACGCGGTGACTCTCTCAGAGCCGGCGCTCAAAGGTCTGTGGAACTGAATCAAGATTGAGTTGGCTCAAGGGAACAGAAACAGCTGGATATCTGGGCTGAAGGTCTTTGCCTCTCCAGGCTGATCCTTGGCCTTGAATGAGAAACCAGTAAAATTGCTCTGATGGCTCTGTTCCCAAGAAGGCTTGTTCCCCCACAAAATAGCAGTGTGTGTGTGTGTGTGTGTGTGTGTGTGTGTGTGTGTGTGTGTGTGTGTGAGTTTTATCATCTAATTCTCAAACTCAGAAAGGACCGAGTCTTGCAAGGTTGGATCCATGCCGTAATGTGTGTCGCAGGCTTGGACGCTTTATTTTGTTTCATTATTTTCAACCGTTCTATAAATCACCAGACCAATGCTAGCAGGAAGAGCTCGCTCTCCACGAGGGTGACAGAGTCGGAGCTCAGTTCAATGAGATCAACCTATGATGAGCGTCTGCTCTGCGCCAAGCACCCGGGAAGGTGCTGGAGAGACAGGGATGACTCACGCCTGGTCTTGGTGAACAAGAAGTTCATCGTTTCCGCTTAGGATCAGAGGATTATACAGAACGTGATAACACCTGGTGGTGAGTGTTACAATCCGGGGAAGCCTCCGTTTCAAAGGAATGGTAGAAAGCCTCCGACGGAACGGGCGCAGGGAGCTACTGCGTGGCCAGCAGATCCACTGCGAGGCGGTGTACTATGTGCCAAGTTTCCTTGAGAGGCCCCAGACCCCCAGGCTGCCCCTTGTATGGGGAGAGAGGTTCACACGGCCTCCACCACTGGCCTCTTTGAGGTTTCCTAGCAGCGTGACCACTTCCTGGCAGCGTCCTTGGGGATGCTAAACCAGGGCTGCCTATGGATAATGGTTGTGGAAGCAATGAGAAGCAGCCTTCAGAGGTAGCTGATAAAGCGGACTGAGAAGGGGCTGACGGTGGGTCCTGATCTTGACTTTATGCGGTACAGGCTGTCTGATTTTGATTCAATCCCTCTATCCCCCTGAGTTTCGCAGCCTGTCCTTTGTGTCTTCTTGGGTGATTGGGTTTGAATGTGCTTCCTTCTAGGTTCTTTGGAGGATGGTCCTCGTGCTAGCTTGACATTCAGTGAGGGTCTGGGATGGATGGGCGGAGAGCCTGAGCTATTGGACACTGGGGGCTCAGGCTTGGCTCGGGGCTGCTTAATTCCTGGATTTCCTCTGCTGGGCAGGCAGTGCTGTGACTGAGTGGGGGCCATTGCCGCTTGGACAGTCGCTACAGACACAAAGCCCTTGGAATTACCCTGCAATGTACACAGGTCATGAAGCAATAAAACGCCTTTTAAAATGTCATCTGCTGAACTGCAGATTCCAACTAATAAATCCCTATGACCTCGAGGTACCTGGGGGTCAAACATTTGCAATATGGCTCCTGGGGCTGTCTTGCTCCCTGGAAGATGAGCCTGCTTTATGAGCTTGCCTTTCATTCTGACGGTTGCCATAGAGGCCGGCACAGCCACATGGGATGGGGGTGGGGCGGGGGTGGGATAGTGGAGCAGAGGGACTAGCAACATCTTGTAATTAGCCCAGTGTCCCAGTGAGTCATTTGTCAGCACCCACAGTTTGGGGAAATTGGGAGCTTCCGCTCTCCAAGGACCAGCTCTGTAATCTGTAAAACAATGTGACAGTCATCCGAGCCAGAGAGAAATGGAGACAGGGCCTGGCTCGGTTCTCAGAGAGTAAACAAAGGGGAGGGGACAGGGAGAAATGGTCCCTCTGACATGCCAGGGATCATGCAAAGTCGCATCATCTATTGTATCTAATGTTCAAATAGCTCTTGGAGGTTGGCATGACAGCCCCGTTTGTCAGAAGATAAAATTGGGGCTCAGCGAGACCCTTGGACTGATTCAGGGTCAAGGCAGGGCTGGGACTGGAGTCCAGTCCTTTCTGGATCTGGAAGCTACACTCTCTCCTCTGCTCCCCCCCTTTCCATGACCTCTTTCAGTGTGCAAGCATTTTCCTTCAGACTCAGACCTTGCAGAGAAGCCAGGTGGAGAAGGGAGGCTATCGAAAGTGAAGCAAGCCCCAGAGGGTGCATCGAGACTGTGGCCTGAGTCATCCTTTTGAAGACAACTGGACTTCGGGGGCAAGCTCAAAGTGGAGAGCTAGTTAAAGCAGGGAAGCAGTGAACAGAGATCTGGGTGGCCATATCAGAGGCACGTCAATAGAAACAGTGCTGTGGCTGGACCCCGGTGCTTCCAGGGTCTCGGGGAGGAATGAGGATCTCTAGCCTGTGGTAGGGCGCACACAGAGTTCTCATAAACCGCTTTCATGGACACTGCAAGACAGACTCCTAGAGGGCAGGTATCACCTCTGCCACCTGACTCTGAGGTACTACTCACCATCTGGAAATCATAGCTTTTCTCCCTAGACACTCCTCCTGAGCCTGTGGCCACGCCTCATTGTCCCCCAATCCCACCTCCTTCCTTCCACTTTTCCTCTCACCATTCCCACTTCCCATGGCCTGGCTAGTCCTGCTTTACCTTCGTAGTCTAGTCCAAGTTCAACGCCTCCAGGAAGCCCACAGCAGATGCCAAGTCTCTGAATGCCCACCACACAATCAACTAGCAAATACCAACAGCCCCAAAAGTCCTTCAGTAGGTTCTGTGGTTTATCATATTAATGTGTAAAAACCAATCCTAGCCAATTGTTCTTATGACATCTTACAATTTTTTTTTTAATTTCTAGAGTAACATGCTACCAAACCCAATCTATTCCAATCCATAGTGACTCTAGATGGGGTTTCCGAGGCTATAAATCCTTACAGGAGCAGACAACCTCACCTTTTCTCCCAAGGATCAGCTGGTGGGGTTGAACTCTCAAACTCTGTGGGTTGTAGTCCAATGCTTATCCAGCAGCATCAGCAGGGCTCCTAGATTGTCAGAAGAACAAACAAATCTAACTCGAGGGAAATGTAGTCAAGAGGCCTCCTTAGAAACTCAGGTGGCAAGATATCCTCTCACCTAGTTTGGACATGTTACTGTGAGAGCCTGGTCCCTGGAGAAGGGTATCAAGCTTGATAAAACAGAGGGTCAGGCAAAAAGAAGACTCTTAAAGAGATGGATTGACACCATGGCTGCAACAGTGAACTCAAATAGACCAATTCGGAGAATGGTCCAGGGATGGACAGTGTTTCTTTTGTTGTGCATAGAATTGCTACGAGTTGGCACTATCTTGGAGGCTGACAGCAATAACAACAGGACTTTCATGCTACACAGAACACCCCGTCTACAATGATGGATGTTGCTGCAAAGATCTAAATAAGGAAAAAGGGCAGCTCAGTGTTATTTCAGTGATTGCGAATGTGATCATAGCATTACAGAGAAGAGTGGAACCAGCCTTCCCATTGCTGTCATATTGTTCCTGTCTTATTGGTCCTTAGAGATAGAAGTGCTAATTTATTTGAGCCGTAGTAGATTCAAGGACTATTAAAACAATAAAAAACCTGCTAGTTCCACGGTCTCAGGATGAGTTGTCCATAGAAATAAAACTTGGGATGCTTACATAGGTTCACGAAGGAATTTTCTATGAAGGAGGAATTTAATACCAAGGAAGCATCTCAGCCCAGTCCAACGGAAGTCCGTGATCAGATGCTAGCCAGAAGCCTCCTCAGACTCACGGAGCTGCAGGCTGATGATGCAGAAAGGGGAATCGGGAGATCATAGGCCGGTGGGTGCAGAGTCACCCGGATCCAAGGCTGATGGAAGGATGGCCAGGGGCAGATATCTTGAAGGTTGGCTTCCTGCGTCAGCAGCCCACGTGAGGCTGCCTCTGGAGGCAGACAGAGTCTAGCACCAATCAAGGTGACGGGCAAGAGCGGGAAGAGAAGCGCTCACTGTGTCTCTCGTCAAAAAGGCCACACCTCCAAAGAGACCTCATCAACCTGTGACCTCACTGATAGACTGGACCCCAGCCCTAACCTGTAACACAAATTCACGTCGACGTAAAATGTGACCACCACCACCCAGAAAAGCGCTCACGCTATCTACTGTCCTGGTTTCTAGCCGTATTCTGCTCCCTGAATTGCTTTGTTTCCTTAGAATTGCAGGTCTTTGAAGACTGGAGCCTCTGCCTATGCTGAGTCAACCCCGTGGACCCCAGAGGCCTGGATGTCACCCAGGACATGCACCAGGAGCTCCGCTGAGCTCTGGTTCCTTGCTGCTGCGAGGTGCTGTGCAAAAGTGCACCATGGCCCCTTCCAGTGGCAGTGGCTAAGACGCTGGGGTGCACTTCAGCGCGCATGTAAACGTCTGGGTTAAAGCCGACTTCGCCACAGGGAAATGTTGATGGGGGGCTTAAAAAATAAGGACCAAGATAATGAAAGCGTATGTATTCTCGCAGGGTTCCTAGAGACGTCCTCAGGACCTTGTCATTCCAGAACACGCATAAGAAATAGGAATGCCTGAGGAGTCTGCTGTTGAGCCCTCAGCTGCTGCTTCAGAAGGTAGAAACATGAGTGACCTTTCCGGGGACGTTGAGACCATGGGAGACAGGGTCTGTATGTGTGTGATCCTAGATAAAGTATCAGTTTCATTTCTTCATCAGAAAAACAGGTAAAAAATGCCTGCCATTTTAAATAAAATGCCTCTTAAAATATCAACATTGCTTAATAAATATTGCTCTACAATATGACCAATGCCATTCTACACCCACACCACTGAATTTCCATTTTTTGTCAATCCTTTAAGTATTTGTAAAGGCAAACGTCAGACTACTGTCCCTTATAACTGGATGAAGCATGCCTTACTGACCGAACGTAAAAGAATCGTGAGAATCAGATGTAGAAATGACCCTGAATGAGGTCAACGTTTATGTTTTTCACAAGACAACTAATCAGTTAATGATTCTGGATGCCATGTTAGGTAACCTGGCTCCTCGGGAACTCTCCTGCTGTCTGTGATCTTGGACAAGTCACTTAGGTAACGTACACTCTTCATCGTGGTGTCTACTTCTATGACATGGATACCATTGCCTATTTCGTATGGCACGGACTAAAAACCACTGCATCTGGATGTAAGGCTTAGCATAACTGGAGTAGAGTGGATACTTTGAAGTGCTTTTCTCTTGGAGCACACACCTAGCATCTTGTCTTATGACTTTCCCAATCTCCATGTTCTGGAGAAACAGCCCAACGCCACTGTTCCCTAAATGTCTCTTGTGCGTCTCACGTGCTTTAGCTGGGTTGTTTTCCTTTCCTATGAAGGAGCCTTGGGTCAGAGTAGGCTATAGATTGGGTTGCTAACTGGCAGGGCAGGAGGTCAAACCCAACAGCTGCTCTGCAGGAAGAAGGTGAGGCTTTCTGCCCGGTAAAGAATCAGGCCAGGGGACAGCGCTGCTCTGTCCTGAAGGGTCAATAACTATGTGGGTGCAGTGGGCTTGGCAGGATGCCTTGCCCACTTTACTAGTCGTCACATGAACGTTATGCAGCCAGCTCAAACCCCCCTCCCTCCACATAGACATTTTTCGATCACTCTGACTCCAGAAAAATCTCTCTTCTTGAAGGCCACCAGACGATCCTCCACATCTGAAAATGGATGGTAAGTGGATGGTGGTGAAGGGCATGGGTGTGAAGTTATTATAAAATGAACACATGAACAGTTACCACCCAGTCAATTCTCACTCATGCTTACCCATTTTTTAAAGTCAAATTGTGCTTCAGCAAGTTTCTAGGGACTAATTTTGTGGAAGTGGATCTCCAGGCCTTTTCTCCGAGACTTCTTCTGGGTAGAGGCAGACTCCCATCCTTTCCATTAGTAATAGAGTTCACTGTTTGTTACACCTAAGGACTTCTAAAAATTGATAGCTGATAATCAGTACCTGTTATGAAGGACCCGTTATGTGTGAAAATATTCATTTTCTGTGGCTGCCCTAACAAATGATCATAAACCATTTGGCTTAAGACAACATAATATATTGTCTTGTAGTTCTGTAGGCTAGAAGTCCGACTTCAGGGAGGCAGGAAAGCCTTCCTCAGAAGATTCTGTGGCGGCCTAACACCAAACCTCTCCCTCCATCTTTACAATGTGTGTGTGTGTGTGTGTTGCCTTCTGTGCGTCTCTTCTTCTCATGTTCTAAGGACACCAATCCTGCAAGAGGAATAAAGATCATACTGAGGGAAGAAATTCAAGCTTCCCCGAAATCATTAGCCAAAATAAGGCTTCAGGAACTGATTGAATGCAAAATGAAACGTTTCAGCCAGCAGAGGAAGTACTGAAAGCACTCCTTCGTCTGTGCTAGGGAATTTGGAAAGCAGCGACTTGGTCAACTGACTGGAAGAGACACATATTCATACCATTTCAAAGACAGGTAATCCAACAGAACGCTTAAACTATAGAAAAATATCATTAACATCACATGCAAGTACAATTTCGCTGATGATCATTCGTTAATGGTTGCAGCCTTTCATTGACTGGGCACTGCCAGAAATTCAGGCCAGATTCAAAGGGGATGTGGAACAAGGGATATCATTGCTTTGTCGGATGGATCTTGTTTGAAAGCATAGAATACCAGAAATATGTTTACTTATGTTTAATTGACTATGCCAAGGTATTCAACTGCATGAATCATAATCAAACTATGCATAATTTGAGAAGACTGGGACTCCCAGAATACTACATTGCACTAATGTGGGACTTGTACATGGATCCAAAGGCCGTTTTGTGGCCAGACCAAGGGCACATTGCATGGTTTATTATCAGGAAAGGTGTGTGTCAGGGTTATATCATTGCACCATATTTATTCAATCGGTTTGGGGAGCAAATCATGAGAGAAGCTGGATTCTACCAAGAAGAAAGTGGCATCGGGATTGGAGGAGGGCTTTTTAACAACCGATGGTATGCAGATGACACAACTTTGTCTGCTGCAAGTGAGCAGGACTTGAAGCACTTGCTGATGAAGATCAAGGATGGCAGCCTTCAGTAGGGATTACAGCTCCATGTAAAGAAGACCCAAATCCTACAATTGGACCAGTGGGTAACATCACGATACATGGGGAAAAGTTAGAAATTGTTATGAATGTTGTCTTGCTTGGGTCCACAATCAATGTTCATTGGAAGTAGCAGTCAAGAGATCAAAAGAAGCATTGCCTTGGATTCAGTAAATTTGCTGAACAAGACCTCTTTAGAGTGTTGAAAACCAAGGAAGTTCCTTTGAGGACTAAGGCGTGCCTGGCCCAAGTCATGATATTTTAATAGCCTCAACTGCATGTGAAAGTTGCATATCAAATAAGGAAAACCAAAGAATTGATGCATTTGAATTATGGTCCTGGTGAGTAAGATTGAAAGTACCATGGACGGCCAAAAGGACCAACACATTTGTTTTGGTTAAAGTAGGGCCAAAATACTCCGTAGAGGCAAAGAGAGTGAGACTTCATGTCATGTACTTTGGGCATATTGTCATGAGTCAGTCCCTGGAAAAGGGTACCATGCTTGGTAAAGTGGAGGGGCATTGAAAAAGAGGAAGGCCCTCTCGCCAAGATACTTTGGCACAGTGGCTGCATCGATGGGCTCAATCTTAAGAACAGGTGTGAGGATGGCACAGGACTAGGCAGTGTTTCCTTCTGTTGGACACTGAGCTGCTATCCGTTGGAACTGCCTCTTCCTCACCTAACAATAACGATCTCATTGGATGAGGGCCGACGTACTCCACTCTGACTTCATGTCTGTGAGGACCCTGTTTTCACATTCTCCGGTGGCGTGGGAGTGTTAGCACTTCAACCTATCTTTTTACAGGACACCATTCAACCCATAACAGCTACTCTGGTGAGAGCTTTATAAACATTGTTATTAAGCCTCTCAAGTCAATACCATAAGCCCCATTTCTCCAAGGAGGAGCCGGAAGCTTAAAGGTGAAGTGACTTGCCAACATTTCTGCAACATGCCAACAGGGGAGGAACATTCTGCAGCCAGGCCTGTCTGATTCCAGAGATCCTATGTTTTTTTGTCACCTATATGAAGCAGGACAAGGCTTGATGGGCATTACAAGAAGGCATCTTTTGACTTCACAGAGAGACATGCTTCTTAACAAGAAGAGCTGCCCAGCATGGAACGAGGATACATTTTGGGGGTAATGAGTTGCCCAACACTGCCCATTGGCAGGAGTGGCTGTCAGGAGATTCAGGTATCTTGCAATCCTCAATTTAAGTGAAATCAAAAGAAAGGCTCTTTTTTCTCCTTTGATTCCTGTGATGTAGAATGGTGCTCTCTGATGAAGGCGGAGTGAACGCAGAGGAGAAGCACCATAGCCGCCCTCTAGTAGCCAAGGTGTCTCCATTCTAAGTCTCCCAAGCTAAGAGAGAGGCACCTAATTTCCATAGTTTTTCCAGTGCCCGACTTTCAGGGAAAAGCTTTCCTGGAGTTTCTTGACTCCTTTCACCTAGCTCTCTCACTTGAGTGGGACCCCCCAGAGGCCCCCTCTGCCTGCTGGAGTGAAGACTCCCTACCCAGAAGGGTCCCCGAAAGCTAGGGCCCCCCAAGGGGAGGCTTTGGAAGGGCCTGGTTGCATGACAAACACCACACATATTGAAGCACTCTGGCAGTTTCCTGGTGCTCCCAGTCAGAGACCTGACCCCCCTGACCTCAAACATCTTATTAAAGTCTGCGGAGCACCGGGTTTCTGTGAGTGAGAGAAAGAAGCAACTCCTGGACGCATTCTCTTCCCTAATTCATTCAAGTAAGCCCTGGCTGAGTGGGGACTGGGCCTTTGATGTTAAAGGCCCCTAATTGGAAGGAAGTGAAGTGTTAGCCTGTCAGCCTTTTAGTCTCCCATCAAATTCTTTAGGAGGTATCCACACAGCGCGGTTCTCACACTGGTGCCTCGAAAGCCCGGAGTGGACTGCTTTTTGTTAACGTGTTTAAACTTTGCATCTGTCTAGCAGCAAGTTCAATACAGATGTCACAGTCTCCCAGGGATCTCTCTTCCCACTGCCCTCCAGGTCGGGGAGATTCTGATGCTCTGGGCCCACCATGCTACCCCTGCCCTGAGCACAGAGCCCATTGGAGAGTAAGGTAGCTCAGTGGCAGGAGCTGGTGGTTAATTGCAGACCCCCAGATGCAGGCCTGGGAGCTCAAGCTCCTGGTTTAGGCCCCCTTCAGCTGAGCCCCTTTGATCTCTCTATTTGGAATTGTGTCACTCCCCTGGAATGCTGCTCCCCCACCCCAATCTCAGAATCCCAGCGAGCTGGAGCCAGAGTTGTTGTCTAGTAACCCTTTAGTCTCACCTTCTCCTTTTCCTATGGCAGCGGTGTGAAGCTCAGAAAGGGAAAGTGACTGATCCAAAGCCACACAGGGCGGCATGTCTGCGGGACTGAGTCTATGAAGCAGTATGGCTGACCGTCAGGGCGCTGGGGTTCTGGGCACGCCTCTGTGCTCCTCTTTTGAGAAATAAAGAAAAGAAAATCACTTTAGTAGTTGCAATGTGTAGGTAAGAGGATTCAACCTGCCTAGAGCTATGGATGGAGACCCTGCGAAGTACATTTGATTGATGCACGGGGTGACTAACTGGAAGGTTGGAGGTTCTAGTCCATTGAGAGGCACCTTGGAAGGAAGGTCTAGGCAAACGGTTTCCCCCAAAATCAGTTACCGAAAACTCTATGGAGCAAAGTTCTACTGGGAAATACATGGGCCCACCGCAAGGACCGGTGCCTTGTGGTAACTAGTATCTGATCTGATCAAGCCATCCTGATGAGCTCAGGGCTTCAGTGGGCTCTTTTGTAAAACTGAGGCAGGGCACTTGACAAGGCTCAGGAGTAGACGGAGTTCTTGCTTTGGTAAAGTGACATACAGCGAGAGAGCAATGTTTTCAGTGGGGACCCAGTTCACCTGGCACCATCATAAAGAAAAGACAGAAAAGATGGGGAGAGAAAAATCGAGAAGTTGAGAGAAGAGAGAGAAAACATGATTGCGGTGTGTGTGCGTGTGTGTGTATGTGTGTGTGTGTGTGTGTGTGTGTGGTGGGGGGGTTGGGTGGGGAGTGTGGGGAAGACAGAGAGCAGGTAAACCTCAATGGACCATGGGGAGGGGGAGGGACCAGAGACACCAGCAGAGAAAAAGAGCCAGCAGAGCAGGCTTTGGCTGCGTCTGGAAAGTGGAAGCGGTTTTACTTGTCCAGGCGGTGAGAAAGGGCATGATGAGAAGGAGGTAGGAGTGAGCAGGCCACCTGTGGAAGACATTGATGGCTTTGGACTTTGCAGGGTTCCCAGACCAGTGTCCTGCACACCGGTGTCCCTTTCCCCAGGCTGGATCTTCCAGGCTGAGCGTGGACCGAAGAAATGGTACATCTGTACACTGGTTTTGTGGCTACCATACGTTTCTGACTGTCTTAGGGCTGTTGGGATGGGGGTTGGGGGTCAGTCCAATTCCTGTCTCACAAGGCCTTGGGAGGCCCCTCTAGGAGCCATTGTGATATAGTAGAAAGCACCGCATATCTACCGTATATCAAATAAATTTAATTTCCGAGCCCAATTTTCCTCCCTGTAGTTACACAACAGATGTTAAGTTCTGGTAAGACCCCAGTTAGAAATCTCAAATTAAAATATCCACATCAAATGGTCAAACAATACAACCTGATCAAATTCAGCCCTGGTTCGAGTCACCCAAACTAGGGTCGCCTTTCAAATGATAAATGCAACGATGACTTAATTACAGTGCACTCAGGGACTTGGTTAATCTATTCATTAATTCTGCACCATAATCATCACGTTTCTGTTATCGGTCACAATGAACTAGCTCAGAAGTAGCGGCGGCGTTCTCTGCGGCAGGGTTCTTGTCCCGGGGTGCATTTACACCAGGAGGGCTGCCGGCAGAGGGTTTAGACATCACTGAAGCTGCTAAACCAGGGGCAGAGGGGAGAGCTAGTGTTCTCTGCGGGAAAGGGTACACGAGGGCCCTCAGGGTGAGATGCTAGCCCAGCTTCAGCCTGCCTGACTTCACTGGACTACAGGTCGTGTGGTCCTGTGTTCGGTTCCTGGGGGAGGTTTACCTCCATCCTTGCTTCTCAACGCTGACCGAATTCACGCGGCAGAAGCACGTTTGTAAATCCAATTGAGTTTTATGAAGGACAGGGAAGTTTCAGGTATGACGGTCTCAGAAAGTACACGCTATCTCTGGGAAGCATGCAGGCTGGGCCCAGACCGTGAGAAAGTTTGCGACTGGAAATGAACCGAGAGCACGTAGAGCCTTGTGAATGGAATACCGGGACAGGAGCGTGCAGAGTCCAGCATGCACATCCTAGAGCGGGAAATCCCGAGAGAGTGAGCGGGCTGCGATCGGTACGCAGGCAGGTGTGCTCCCACTGGCACATGGGAGGAACCTCACCCTCCGACCTGCAAGAGTCCACCGCCTGCGTTTATCCCCTCCTAGCCCCACTTGCTGGGGAGGCGTGGTTGAGAGGATAAGGCAGATCTTATTGGCTGAGTTTAGGTGCACCTGTGTGATGTCACATCACTGGTCCCATAGGTGTCTGATGGGTGCCTGACTTCTTTGAAACCCCTTGATTGTGGCCTTGACTGCCGATTTCTACTCGCACAGGCATTTGGGAAAGACACCCCCTCTTTATCCCTGATCTAGCTACCTTTTAGTTGGCTGATTACACGTCTAGATACTCATGGAGTCAAACCTGTCAATCAAGTGGTGGCTTGATTACAACTTCTTGGGGGTGTGGCCTTTTGTATGAGAATGAGGAACTCTAAAAATTGCTTCTCTCTCTCTCCTACTTTGTCTTCCTCACTGGGGCTAGGTCAGCCTCCCTGGGAGGCCCCACGTGGGCCACACAACTCCAAGAGCTTTCAGTCCCCTCCCACACTCCTTCTGACCTTGGATCTATGAGACTCTGCATCCACTGGCCTGGGATCTTCCTGCTTTCTGCTTCACCTTTCTGCATCACTGACCTGTAGCTCCACGAGTCGGAAGAGGACCAGGCTAGCTTCGGATCTATGGACCTGAGTTGGACTGGGCAGTGGTATCTTCTTGTTGTAAAATTTATTTTTTAAACGAACATCGTTCTTATCCAGTACATAGGTAGGTGTCACTGGGTTTGTTTCTGTGGACAACCCCAGGCAGGCAGCATTAATTTGACCAAGAAGTAGACCCTTCAATCTGAGATAGATTCACTTTAGTTAATCCTGTGACATCTCCATCAAGAAATTCGTGTCAGAAAGGTGAGTAGCAGACAGTTCCACATTATTAGAACTGTTCTTGTACTTACGTAAGATGGCCCAAAGGCCATCTGCTCCCTTGTTGTATTTACATATATGTACATATATAGAAACTACACCTATATTTATATAATGTTTATGTATCTATATTTATACCTATACATATATACGTATAATTTTGCTTTCTTCTTTTTTCCATTTTCTTTCCTCCTGCCCCACTATCACACTTACCCATCATTCGCCTCTGAGTAATTCTTCTCAGACACTTTTGAATGACCAAATCCAACCAGGACTGCTACACCCTCCTCACTGTCAGTTTTATTACCCTTGCTATTCCTTTGGCTTACCACTCACCTCCCCCAGCCTCATCTTCTCCCATGCCCCTCCGTAACCATTGGTCTTATCACTGTTTCCATGTTGCTTATCCTGCCTATCTTATATAGACACACACACACAAAAAAGAAAGAAAGAAAAGACTGTATAAATAGTTCCAAGTCTAACTGGAATCCTGACTCAGAGTAGATGAAGATCTCTCTGTTAAATAGCAAGCAGGACCTATCATAATCCCTTTTCTTTAAGGGTTCTTCACCTTCCCAACATGATCACTGAAGGAAAAATGAGTGCATAAGCAAATGTGGTGAAGAAAGCTTATGGTGCCTGGCTATTAACAAAATATATAGTGTCTGGGGTCTTTAAAGGCTTGTCATCAAACAAGGGACCATTGAGCAGGGAAGCAAGAACGTCCACATGGAAGAAGTACACCAGCCTGTGTGATCATGAGGTGTTGATGGGAATATGTATCAGAACTTCAAAAACAAGCAATCAAATTGATGTGAAGGAGCATGGACAAAATGGAGACCCCAAACCCAACAACAAGACAATTAGCCCTCACAGAGAGGCTGCCTGTGTGTGTGGGGGGGTGGGGGGAGTAGGGCTGGGGGAGACGAGGGGAGGAATTCAACGTGCGGTATAGCACTGATGAATCACATAACTAGCCTCTGGTTCTTTAATATTTCCTCCCCTTACTTAATTATTAAGGCTTATGTTTCACCTCATTAATGCTGTTATCGCTATGTATGTTCATGAGTATAATTGAGATCATTCGATGCAGGAATGCCAGGATGGATGACCCTTTAGAAACGTCAACAGGAGCAATGATTCCCTGAGGATACGGGAAGACAGAGAGGAGGAAGAGAGGGAGCTGACAGCAATGATGATTGTATAACGCCATTCAAGGGGAGAGAATAACAGAAGTGTAGGTGAATGGATATATTGGATGGGGTAAGAGATGGCATATATATGTAGAATAGAATAATAATATGTAACAACAACAGGAGTTCTTGGGGGGAGTGGTGGGGGAGGAAGGGGATAAAGAGGAGCTGATATCAAAGAGTTCAAGAGGAAAGAAAATGTTTTGAAGCTGATTGTAGTAGCAATCGTACAAGTATGCATGATCTATTTGAATTATGGAATGTTATGTGTTTCTGTAAGAGCTCCCAATAAAATGATCAATAAAAAAAGAAAGATAGGAAAGCAATTCCCAGAAAAAATACTTCTATTCATAACACTTGTCTGAGCACGGACGGGTTTGGAAAAGAATTGGCACAGTCTTCGAAGCACGGACTGGGGACACAGGGGCCTGGGTTAGTGTATACGCAAAGTGTGTTCTTTAAACAACTCTTGGAGCATTCATAGAATGAAGCTATTAGACTCGATTGGCTTTAAGATCTATTCCAGAGTGAAGGCTTCACAGTATTTTGAGAACACCAGAACACATGGAATAGTTTAATTATTATTACTAAATATCATGGCCCCCAGGTTCCCAAGCACATGACTAGAAACAAAGAAAAGGCCCAGTTGTCTAAATCTGTTTGTATAAATTCCCGTGTCATTTGCAGATGGTTAAACTTCACCTGAATTTCCCATGCCATTGGAACCCAAGCCCTATGTTACAGCATCCTGACAACCCTACAATGTTGGCAGGGCCACCACCTCTCTGGAGTGAGGAGATTAAGAGGGGAAGAGAGTGATCAGCTTCCAGGCTCCCAACCGGACAGTACAGGGGCTGGAGCCTGGGGGCCTGACCGTGCCACCATGCTGACACCTGCAAGTCTTCCTTCGCCCCCACCCAATGAGTACAGTCGCGTGGCATCCAAAGAGAGCTGTCTCTTCACTCCTCAGATTGAAATGTTCAGTTTTCATGTGCTGTTTGCATGTTGTAAACAAAACTATGAGTTATTCTGTTTTCGTCCAGGTCTCGCATAGTAACTGTGGGAAGGGGCCGACCCTTTGCTTAGAGTTCTGAAGCCCTGGAAATACTTTAATCGCATTGAGTCAACTCTTTAGTAGTTTCTAAGACTTTAATCAAGCAAAATTTCTGTGCTACGGCAAAAGCAAACAAACTATTTTAAAATGAAAAAAAAAAGGAGCCATTTCTAATCAACTTTACTCCCACTTAAACTACTTTAACTGGGGATCTTCTCCGGCCCCTCTCTAATTGTCTAATTAATGCAACATTAAATTGACACCAAGCAAATGGGAGCTGAATTGTGTGCTAACAGTTTGTGCAAGCTGAGAAGTGTAATTCCTGTGAGTCAGCCAGATGGGAGGAGAGAACAGGAAGGGATATGTGCATGCTAATTTGCAGTTTGATGGACTCTCTATGTAAAAATAAACATTTTTTTCCCACCGAAGTCTAAGGAAAGCAAATGTCATCCGTTTCATATCACACAAGGCCTACTTGTAGATATGGAAAACGTGCTCGTTTCCAACTGCATTTTACAATCAGAGTCATATCTAATTAAACCATTGAAATTTGCCTCTTTATGCTAACACTGCAATCTGACTGCTGGACGACTTGAGCTGAACTGAAGAAATCTACCCAGTCCTGTGAAGGGGGACACCATTCCACGTTCCTTGTCCTGGGCCTGGCCCTAGGCCCAGGGGACTTTGGAGCATGCTTCCAGAGATGCTGGCAGATGCAGCGTGCCAGCCGGAGGAAGATCGAGGGAGGGGATATCAGTGTTCTGGCTTGCCTCTTCCATCTTTGCATGCTGAGTCTGAAGAAGGGGGAAGGTTTGTTGCATTGCACACCTGACCATTCAATAAAGATTTTAACTAGCATTAAGAGTTCTATTGTTAATCGTTGTTGAATTGATTATGACTCATAATCTCTGGGCTCTAGCTAATTTTCAATGCTGTGGCTCATGGATTCAAACTATTAGGCCAGCGGTTCTCAACCTGTGGGTCGCGACCCCTTGGGGGGGTGTCAAACAACCCTTTCACAGGGGTCTCCTGATTCATAACAGTAGCAAAATGACAGCAATGAAAATAATTTTCTGGTTGGGGGGGTCACCACCACATGAGGAACTGTATGAACGGGTTGCAGCATTAGGAAGAGGGAGAACCACTATATTAGGCTTTCCGCCAGTAGTCAAGTACTTAATGATTTTCACCAATCAGAGTTATAGATACGGAACTATGGCTATCAGAACATTCCAAGCCCTGCCCCCCACATCCTTATGAGAGGTAGGCATGGGAAGATGCCACCCAGATTCTCTGTCTAGGAAGGACTCGGCCCATTTGTTACGAGTAAGAGTTAGAAGGGAGCTGTCAACAAGAGTCCAAACACTCATGTTATGAAGCAGATTGCTCTGAGCTGACCCTCTGGGGACACAATCAGATTAATCTAGATAGCCCAGACTATTGATTCATAGGGTATTGAATTAAACCCAGAGGTCAATTCATGACTGGAAGGCATCCTGACAGTATTCTGTTTCTACACACACACACACACACACACACACACACACACACACACACACACACACGTCCTTTTCCCTCTGAGGGAAACAGAGATGGAAATGAACCCGAGGGCCCTACAGCCCCACAGAACAGGGCTCTAGTGCTCCACAAATGTCACGAAGCGTGGCGTAGGAGGATGGGGTGGTGCTCACCGACCTGGGGAGACAACCACCACCACTAAATGCCCACCACGAAGATGTGGGAAGAGCAGCACCCCAACCAACCCTGTATAATCCTGCAGGGAACCCCCACGGAGGAGCCCTGGTGAGGAGATAAGATTCAACTGTCCGCAGGAATTAAATCCATCGCAGGCAGCATGCAAAGGCCAGGCATTTCCCTAGTGTCGGCCTTCTCCAGAACAAGGGAAGAAAATGCTGAGGCTCAATATTTACATGAAGCTAATTGTTATTTTGGCTTTATTTGTGGCTTAGAAAGATAGCTCATAATTAAGGCTAAAGTGTCTCTGCTACCACCACAGTGGCAGCGCTTCAAACCCAGGGGCAGAGGAAGTATGTTAACTCAGAAACTGGTAAAACAGGAATTATTAGAAAACATACTGGCATCTGGTGATTAGAGGAGAGTGGATCCTAAATTGAAAACAGGAGACAAAACCACCATGGCCTTTTCTGCAAACCACAGGGTACGTTGCAATTTCAGCTGAACTGAAACGAGCAAGACTTATGAATGGAGGAAGATTAAAGATCACTCATTTAGGGACGTTCCGATGGTCCTGATTTCATACTTGATGGTCCATTAGAATTCTTGGAAAGTATGAAAGGCGAAGTACATGGTTGCGAATTACCAAAGGGTCATCAGGCAAACACCTTCTGGTCTGCTTTCCTGGTGGCCACTCTGTGTAGAGCTCAGCTTTCTCAAGGATTCTTCAAAGAAAGAGAGAAGGCTACAAAAAGGGGAGAATTTGAAATGTTCTGTGCCGTCGATGGGTGCACGGAAATCAAACTGCGGTGGGACTTTGCCAACTCCACAAAGTTCCCTGGTTCTACATCAGGCCGAGCCTTCCTATCTAGCCCATGCGCATCCTGAGGGGCCAGGCTGGCAGGCAATGATATGTTTGGGATTTTCTAAAAGATAATCAAAGGAAATCTCATGATCTACCTATGCGTATATAGTGTTATAACACACGGTGCTCGCTTTGGCAGCACATATACTGTCATGTTGTAACACACAATCCAAAAGCTTGGACCCTGTCGAGCTGCTGTATTTTCAGCCCTTGGGAACCACCCAAGAGGAAAGCCTCGCCAGAGAGAATATTTACGGACCCCAACTATATTTGATATGGATGAAGCAGGTCTGCTTGGTCATCTGAGGAAAGCAAAACAGGAGAGAGGAGGCTCTATACACCCTATTTAAAGGAAATGTCAGAATTATTATTTTTGCTTGCCTCCTCTGTTCAAGATTGGATGAGTTTCAACTTTCCACATGGATAACTAACAGCAAACCAAACTATTTTCCATTATCTTCACAGGCTCTTCTGACTTTCACCCTCTTTTACTGAGCAGTCTCTTAAGCCTCAGTTGTTAGCGTACTCATCCAATCACAGAGAGGTCATTGGGGCACAAAACAAGACATGCATGGGCCTGGAAGAGAGGAGAAGGCAGGCATTCCAGATGGGAATTAGGGGTTGATGCAAATAGAGGTCAGCAGGAGCTTGATAGACACAGATGGGCACAGAGATCTCTCAGTTGTTCGGACAGACATCCAGGGAGGTATATTAGCAGTATGACATATGTCTGGATAAAGAGTTAAAGCTGGCCACATATTCTCCCCCCAATTTTTTCATTCACTTTCCATGCCTGCATGTACACCCAGCGTACATGTTTCTAGAAGCATCAACTTGTTTCATGTTTCTATACCTCTGTTCCTGGTGTTCCATTTGCTAGGAACAACCTATATTTGGAGAGTTCTGATTTCTCAAGGTTTAGCTCAAAACGTACTTCTTTCTCTGAGGTCTTTGAGAAATCTTTCACATTATCACGACCACCTGGGCCATTGCTGCTCTCTTTCTAGTCTCACGGTTACCTGCATAACCTTCTATCGTTGAAATGATGGAATTGCTTGCAAGTTTGTTTTTCTCAGGGCAAGAACAGTGTCTTAGCCCTCTAATATTCCTAGTACTTGACATTGGTAAACTCGTGTTGTTAGAGGGGAAAAGATATGAAACGGGTTATTTATTTATTGACCCATTTATTTGCATTTTGGTTCATTGAATCATTCACTAGTTCTCTGAGGGTTGTTAATGGTAATGCCAACCAAACATAAATATACAATGAAGAAACAAACCTTGTGAACTCTAATGGCTGGAGAAGGCTGGGAACGGGAGGGGAAGGGAAGTGGAGCTTTGTGTCCTGAAGAGTGAGACCGATTTGACTGGAACAAGAAGACCCCACTGGACAGTCTCGCAGACTCTTTCGAAGATGGCAGATGCTGCTGATGGCTGTACCGCATGATTGGTGGAATTGTTCTCACTTAATTTTACACTCGGAAGACATTTGAAATGGGAAACAATAATTAAGTAAAACAATACGCATGTTCCCCAGGAGTGTAAATGTAACAGTATTAACTTGAGACCTGGAGCCTCGGAGACGACAGAGCCACGCGTCTTGTGAAGTTTAAGGGGCTACCGCTGCTGCTGTGCTAGCCAACCGGGAGCGTCTCTGTCCAGCTGGATGAGATTCCACAGTAACTGCACAAATTGCCAAGGGCTCCCTTCTGTTTGGATCAGACCGCTACAAAAGGTCAAGAAAAGGTTTATTCATAAGAAGCAGCATTCTTTGAAGGCTACTAGGAGTTGGAAGGGGAGGGAGGGTAAATCACTAACTAGTGGGTAGGCTTATGAAAGGAATGACAATGTACATTACGAGAGAGGTCAACACAAAATGCTCAAGTGAAAGAAGACATTTGGAGGACCGTAAAGTCAAAGGCAACAGCAGTTAGCACTATGATTACACGCACAATCCAGCAGTGTCAGTGACAATAATGCTATGAGTGAACGCAAGCAATGACACAAAGCTGAATGGAAATGGGAAGGCAATGGGAGGCGCGCCATATGTGGCTGTTAGGCGCCATCCAGTCAGTCCTGCCCCATAGCAACCTTAGGCACGACAGAATGAAACATTGCCCAGTCCTGCGCCATCCTCACAATTGTTCCTATGCCTGAGGCCATTGCTGTTCATCCCATTGAGGGGCTTCCTGCTCTTCACTGACCCGGTATTTAATGAAATGTGATGTTCTTTTCCAGGGACTAGTCTCTCCGATGAGATGTCCAAAATATGTAAGATAAGTGGTCACTCTCCTTGCCTCTGTGAAGTACTCTGGTCCTACTTCTTCCGAGATAGACCAGTTTGTCTTTTTAGCAGTCCATGACAGTTTTGATATTTTTCTCCAGTACAATTCAAATGCATCAAATCTTCTCCATTCTTCTTTTTCAACGTCCACCTTTCACATGCCTGTGCGGCAATGGAAAACACCGTGGTGTGGGTCAGACCCACCTTAGTCCTCAAGGTAGCATCCTTGCGTTTCATTACTGTAAAGAGGTCATGTGCAGCAGCCTTATTTAAGGCCGCTCATCTTTTCATTTCTTGACTGTTGCTTCCACATTCTTCGTCATATAATTTAATTTCTCTGATGATTTTCTCAGCGTACAGAGACAAGGAGGATGATGAGCGGATACAACCCTGATGCATATATCTCCTGATTGTAAACCAAGCAGTGTATTCCCTTGCTCTGTTTGCAAAACTTCCATGTTCAAGTTCTGTATGAGAATAACGCTGTGTTGTAGAATTCCCACTCTTCCCAAGGTTATTCATAGTTTGTTGTGAACCACACAGTTGAATGCCTTGGCATAGTCAATAAAACACAAGTAAACATCCTTCTAGTGTTCTCATCCTTCAACCTAGCACCATCTGACATCTGCAATGATGGTCTTAATTCCATCTCCTCTTCTGAATCTGGCTTGAACATCTGCCAGCTCACTGCCAATGTACAGCTGCAACCAATGTTGGATGATTTCAGCAAAAGTTTACTGGTAGGTGGTATCAATGACATGGTTCTATAGCCCAAGCTTTCTGTTGGGTCTCCTTTCTTTGGAATAGGTACAAATACGTATCTCTTCCAGTCAGTGGGCCCAGGAGCTGTCTTCCAAATATCCTGGCATAGACGAGTAAGTGCTTCCAGTGTTTCCATGAGCTTAAAGAAACATTTTCACTCGGTATTCCATCAGTGCCTCAAGCCTTGCTTTTAGCTAAAGTTTTCAGTGCAGTTTGAGCCTCTTCCTTCAGCACCACTGGTTCTTGCTCCTGTGCTACCTCATGAAATGATGAAATGTCCACTAGTTCTCTTTGGAGCAGTGAGTCTGTGTATTCATTCTTTCCATCTTCTTTGGAAGCTTCCCGAATCATTAAATATTTTACCCACAGAATCTTGCAATATTGTAGCTCTAGGTTTGAGTTTCTCTTGAGTTATTTCCGTTTGAGATATGCTGAGTGTGTTATTTCTAATTCTAGGTCTTTGCACATTTCATACTATTAGTTGACTCTGTCTTCTTGAGCTGCCCTTTGAAAATTCTTAGCCATCTCCTTGACTTCATCCTTTCTTCCATTTCCTTTAGCTAGTCTACAATTCAGAACAAACTTCAGAGTCTCTTCTGACATCCACTTTGATCTTGTCTTTCTTTCCTGTCTTTTTAATGACTGTTTTCTTCATGAATGATGTGCTTGATGTCCTGCCACAGCTCATCAAGCCTTCTGTAATTAGTGTTCAATGCATCAAATCTGTTCTTGAGATGTTCTCAAAACTCAAGTGGAATAGACTCAAGACTGTATTTTGACTCTCAGGGACTTGTTAGAATTTTCTTCAACTTTATTCTGAATTTACATATGAGCAATTGATGGTCTGTTCCACAGTCAGTCCCTGGCCTGATTTTAACAGCTGATATTGAGCTTCCACACTGTCTTTTGCCACACATGTAGTCAATTTGATTTCTAGATTTCATTGGAATAAGTCCTTCTGTGTAGTTGCCTTCCATTGTTGTTGAAAAAAAGGTATTTGCTATGAACAAGTCATCACTTTTGCAAAATTCTATCATGCGATTTCCAGCTTCATTTCTATCACCAAGTTCATGTTTCCAACTACTATTCCTTCCTCTTTGTTTCTTACATTTGCCATCCAATCACCAATAATGATCACTGAATCTTGATCAATTTCAGACTGAAGGTGTTGATAGAATTCTTCAATTTCTTCATCACTACCTTTTGTGGTTGGTGGATAAATCTGAATAATAGTTGTATTGATTTGATTTCCCTGAAGCTGGATAGATGTCAGAGACAGCACTGTCATTCAATTTGATTGATTTTGAAATATCTCTTTTGACAATGAAGGCCACATAATTATTCTTGATGTGTTATTCCCGACATGGTAAATCATATCATTTTCTGATTCAGAATAGCTGATACCTGTCCATTTCACTGCACTAATCCTAGGATATAGATTTTTATGCATTCTATTTATTTTATTTTTAACTACTTCCAATTTTTCTAGCTTCATACTGCACACATTCCAAGGGCCAATCATTAGCAGATTTTTGCAGCTGTGTCTCTTTACCTTGCGTTGTACCCCATCATCAAAGGAAGATCCAGATACTCGACTCCCACAGGTGTTCCCTGACTCGAGTCACCGTGGCTGATCCCACTCTGAGAAATCAGCATCTCCTGTCATATTTCAGTGCCTTTGGACCCAAAAGGCCCATCTTCTGGCACCATCTCTTACAGTGATTCTGCATCCATGCATTAGGCCTTCAGTATCTGACAATGTTTCCAAGCTGTGCACAAGGTGTTTAGAGGCGCCTTCTGATGTGGGGAGCTAAGCCCTTCTTCATTGTCTCTTCTTAGTTTGAAACCTGAAACCTGTTCACTTTGGTGACCTTGGTGGCATTTGAAACACCAGTGACACAGCTTCCAGCATCACAACAACACAAAAACCACCACAGTACAGCACACTGACAGACAACTGTTGGTCTCTCTCTCTCTCTCTCTCTCTCTCTCTCTCTCTCTCTCTATATATATATATATATATATATATATATATATATATATATATATATATATATATATATATATATATATATATATATATATATTCTTTGACACTGCATGTTTGACAGAGGGTAACTCTACATATGTAATTATATGTTTTGCAAATATATTCATGAATAAGAAGAATATACAAGTGGCAAATTTAAGGAGCTTCCCAGCCATAATAAAATATTTGGATGGAATAGGTTACTGGGTTAGGGGACTCAAGACCATAGACTAGGCACATAGCCTCCCAGATATATTTGATCTACACCCCCTTTTCAGAAAAAATAAATTACTCAATTCCTCTCTGGCAATGAAAACCTTTTTGTACTATTGTCCATAATCCAGGGTACAGTGTAGGCAGCTGCTCTGGCAGCCCTCTCTGGGTCATTCCAGTGACTCCCTCCCCAGGTGTGTGTGTGGTGGTCGGGGGAGATGGGGACAGGTAACATGCACTCTGGGGCACAATGGGAATATTGAGGGTTGTCAAAGTCGAGTGGCATAAGCTAGTCCACAAACACAGTGTTCCACCACCTACTTTGTTTGGAGTATTGACTTAAAAGCTTTTAAATGGACATCTAAAGTTCAACCCTTGATCTTTCCCTGTCTGGATCAAAGACGAGTAACGGCCAAAAACGCATGGCAATAACTAGGGCTAAGGATGAATGGCCCATGGGACCCCCAGAATCCACATCCCTGAGACCTAAATAACAAAACGATGTCCAACATCCAATGGCGACTACAGAGGGATCACAATAAGAGGTCTTGTGTAGAATGGGAGATTGAAGTGGGACACAATTTAAAATAATGAAAGAAGATATACTCAGAGGTCTGAGAGAGAATGGTGGAACTTGCAAGTCTCGGTTCTTTGTTGCTGTCGTTAGGAGGTATCAAGTCAGTTATGACTCTGGGGACACCATAAGCAAGGGAACAAAGCATCGCCCTGTCTTGTGTCATCCTCACCCCCTTTCCTATATCTGAGCCACTGTATCAATTCATCTCACCAAGGGTCTGCCTTTTTTTTCATTGCCCCTCTGGTGTACTTCTTCAGGTACTGGTCCTCCTGATAACATGTCAAAAGTACACAAGCTAATGTCCACTTCTCAATTCTGAGCATTCTGGCTGCAGTCCCAAATCAGATTTGTTTGCTCTTCTGGCAGTTCATGATAATCTCAAATTTTTTACAAATTCACAACTTGAATTCAAAATTTGAAAGCATCAATTATTCTCTTGCCTTCCTTAGTCACTGGTCAACTTTCATAGGAATGTGAAGTGATTGAAATATCATGACTTGGGTCCTGTGCACCTGAATCACTAAATAAAATGATTTATATATATCTATATATCTATAATTTTATTGGGGACTTATACAATTCTTATCACAATCCATCCATACATACATACATAGTGTCAAGCACATTTGTACATTTGTTACCATCACCATTCTCTAAACGTTTCCTTTCTACTTGAGCCCTTAATATCACCTCATTTTCCTTCTCCTTCCCCACCCCTCCCTCATGAACCCATCATAATTCATAAATTATTATTATTTTGTCATATCTTACACTGTCCAATGTCTCCCTTCACTTACAGGAGGTTATATGTAGATCCTTGTAATAGGTTACCCCTTTCTACTCCACCTTCCCTCTACCCTCCAGGTATTGCCACTCTCATTACTGGTCCTGAAGGGGTCATCTGTCCTGGATTCCATGTTTCCAGTTGCTATCTGTACCAGTGTACATCCTCTGGTCTAGCCGGATTTGTAAGGTAGAATTGGGATCATGTTAGTGGGGAGGAGGGGGCAGAGGAAGCATTTAAGAACTAGAGGAAAGTTATATGTTTCATTGTTGCTACCCTGCACCCTGACTGGCCCATCTCCTTCCCTGAACCCTTCAGTAAGTGGGTGTCCAGTTGCCTAAAACTGGGATATGTGTTTCTAATCTGCACTCACCCTGATTTACAACGATATGATTTTTGTTCTTTGATGCCTGATACCTGATCCCTTCGACACCTCGTGGTCACACAGGCTGGTGTGCTTCTTCCATATGGGTTTTGTTGCTTCTGAGCTAGGTGGCCGCTTGTTTATCTTCAAGCCCTTAAGACCTCAGATGCTATATCTTTTGATAGCTGGGCACCATCAGCTTTCTTCACCACATTTGCTTATGCACACATTTGTCTTCAGTGATCATACTAGAAAGGTGGGCACCCACTGATATGATTTTTTGTTCTTTGATGTCTGATACCTGGTCCCCTCTACATCTTGTGGTCACATAGGCTGGTGTGCTTCTTCTGTGTGGGCTTTGAGGTTTCTCAGCTAGATGGCCGCTTATTTATGTGCAAACTTTTAAGACCCCAGATGCTATATCTTTTGATAGCTGGGCATCATCAGCTTTCTTCACCACATTTGCTTATGTACACATTTGTCTTCAGCAATTATATTGGGAAGGTATGTATCATGGAATGTCAATTTAATAGAACAATGTGTTCTTGCATACAGTAAGTACTTGAGTGGAGGTCCAATGTCCATCTGTTGCCTTAATACTAAACCTATAAAATATATGCACACAGCTATATTTCCCTACCTTCCTATATAAATATATTTACAAATGTACATGCCTATATTTAGACCTCTATAAATACCATTTGTCTCCTAATTTTTCCCTCTATTTCCTTTAATTTCCTCTTGTCTCACTATCATGCTCAACCTTCATTTGGGTTTCAGTAATTTCTTTTTGGTTACATTGCCCTTGCTGAATCCCTACCAGGCCTCTCACACCCTCCTTGCCACTAGTTTTGGGTCACTTGTTGCTCCCCTGTCCCTGGGTTGATCAACACCACCTCCTCACCCTTGCCTCCCTCTCTCCCATGTCTCCCTGAACCATCAGTCCCATTGTTTTCTCCTCCAGATTGTTCATCCAGTCTATCTTATCTAGATAGATCTGTAGAGATAATAATATGCACTAAAAAAAAGCATAGCAAGACAAGGTGATGAATGAGAACACAGTGATGACAACACAAAAGAAAACCAATGTCCCTGAAAAGAACAAATTAATTAAAAAAAAGAAAAATATTTAAAATAAAGAAAAACCTGTAAATAGATCAAGGTCTGATTTTTTAACTCTAGGCGTGTCCTCCACTCAAATCCTATGGGGTGCTATGCTCTGGCCCTCGCATCTGAGTCTATCCTTTGCACTCCCCTGGGAGCTCCCTGCTCTGCTCCCCGCCTTCCCCCCACTCCCCACCATCGCTCTGCTGCATTCCTTTAGTGTTTTGCCTCAGTGGGTGTTGTGGGGTGAGTCCGGGCCGGTCCCAACACGGAGTCTCCAGTTGTCCCCTGTAGGTCCCTGGGTCAGTGAGGGACAGTGTGTCTCATATGGTCCACTCTGTGCATTGACTGTTTGGAGCGGGGATATCGTCTTCCAGGCCTGGTGGGCCATGATGTGCTCCACTCTCTCTTCCTCCCCATTCATTTGCTCCCATGTGCTCTGATCAGACACGTCCCTCTCCCCTAACTGCAGCTTCAGTGCTGTCCTCTGAAGTAAATTCTTATGGGGGGAGGTCAAAGTGATATGTTCACTCTCACACTTTTAAGAGGCCTTTTACAAAATACTTGATTTATGCAATACATCATTTGATTTCCAGCCTGCTGCTTCCATGAATACTGGTTGTGGATCCACAAAAATGAAATCCATGACTATTTCACTATCTCCTCCTGCTATCATGATGTGTTTTGTTGTTCCTCTTAGGAATGTTTTTGTTTTCTTTACATGGAAGTCTAATCCACACTGAAGACAGGACTCTTTTATTTAATCAATAAATGATTCCATTTCTGTTCTACTTGAGAGTATGGTTGTGATTTCTATATATCTTAGATTGTCTATGAGCCTTCCTCCAATCCTGATACTATATAATATAGTCAAGCTTTTGGGACACTATATAATCAATATATAGGTTGAGTAAGTATGGTGGATGGCTACAACCCAGATACACACCTTTCCTGAATTTACACCAGTCAGTTAAATAGCTGCGCCTGGGTCCTTGTGCAAGCTACATATGAGCACCATTAAGTGTTCTGAAATGACCATTCTTTGTGATGTTATCCATACTTGTTCTTTTCCATACAAAGAACCTTACATAACAAATATAATACAAATAAACATTTTTCCTTATATCCCTTGTTTTCAGCCCAAAGGCATCTGCTATCATCAATGATATCTCTCATCCAGCATCCTCTTCAGAATACGGCCTGAGTTTCTGGCAGCTCCCTGTTAATATGTGGCTGTAACCGTTTTAAAATTGCATTAAGCAATTTTTTGGTACATGTTTTCTTGTTGCATGTGGGGTCACCATCTCCTGGACTAACACACACGGGTCTCTTCCAGTAAGTCGACCAAGGAAATACCTTCCAAATTTCTGGGCACAGACTAGTGAGAACCATCAGTGCTGCATGTTTGCTGAGATCTTTCAAAGCCCATTTGATGTAGTTAAACATATTTTTTGCTGTAATGTCTCAGTAAAGCCCTTCCATCTTTTTGATGCTTCCTCATAATTCAATATTTCGCCCATAAAACCTTGCATATTGCAAGTCAAGACTTGTATTTTTTCCTTCAGTTCCATCAGTTTGAGAAATTCCGAGTCTCTTCTCTTGTGGTTTTCTAGCTCTGAATCTTTGCATATTTCATAGCAAGACTTGACTTTGCCTTTTCAGGGTGACCTTTAAGACTTTTCTGTTCAGCTCCTTTACTTCATCATTCAAGTCACTTTAACTTTTCTATATTCAAGAGCAAGTTTCAGAGTTTCTTCTGACATCCAGCTGGTCTCTTCTCTCTTATCTTTTAAATGCCATTTTGTTTTCTGCATGCATTATGTTTTTGATGCTATCCCATGACTCAAGGATATATTTTGGCTCTCATGAATGTGTTTTCACTTTCTCTGTCTTTGACTTGAGTTTATATAAGAGCAGTTGATAGTCTTTCCACAATGAGTCCCTAGTCTTACTTTGGGTCACAGATGTTGGGCATCTCCATCATCTCTTCCCACGGATGCAATCAGTTCCAGTCCTGTGTATTCCATCAGGTGAGGTCTACAGGTAAAGTCACCATTTATGCTGCTGAAGAAACTGGTCGAATTCTTTGACTCCTTCATCAGTAGCATGTAATGTAAATTTTAAGTAAGTTGGATTAAGTTGTGTTAACTGATCTTCCCTGTAAGACTATGGACATCTTTGTACTTCCATGATGGTGGATGCACTGCCGTTCTCTTCCATTGTTTTATTCCTGCTCATCACACCGCATTATCTATCTGAAATTGCCCATACCAGTCCATTTCAGCTCACTAATGCCTAGGATTTATGTGTCCCATTTCATGGTTGATTTCTACTTTGTCTAGAGTCATACCTTGTCCCTTAGTCATCAGAGTAACATCCTTGCTTTTCTACACTTAAAAAGGTCCTAGGAAACATATCTACCCAACGCAATGCTCAGGTGTGCCTGACACGAGTCATGGTATTTTAAATCACCTCGTCTGTGTGTGAAAGTTGGATATTAAGGCAGGAAGACTGAAGAAGGATTCCTGCATTTGCTTCGAATCACGGTGCTAGTAAAGAATATTCAAAGAGCCCGGCACTACCAAAAGAACTAGCAAATCTGTCTTAGAAGAAGCACAGTCAGGATTCTCCTTAGATGCAAGGATTGTGAAATTGCATGGCATGTATGTTGTAGAAGACATACATATTGTAGAAGACACCAGTTCATGGAGAAAGACACCATGACTGGTGAAAAGAGGAAGGTTCTCAACAAGCTGGAGTGACACAGTGGCTGCCGCAATGGACTCAGACATAAGGACAATTGTCAGGAAGGTGCCAGAGCGTTTCCTCCAGTTGTACACAGGATGGCTATGAATCAGGACTGACTCAATGGCACCCAACAACAACAACAAGCCACTGAGAATTATGGCACAGTCTAGTGGACACATTTGGGGGGGGGGCACAATTCCATTCACATGAATGGCTGTAACACTCATTGTCTTAAATTAAATGTTTAAACTACACTTTTCACTCTTATTGTTTTCCTCTCTCAGTTCTCATGATCAAATTTTTAACTGTCAGCCCTCACTTCTCTGGTTCTTCTCTCTCTCTCTTTTAAATCGTTTTATTAGGGGCTTGAGGATCTCTCATCACAATCAATTGTGTAAAGCACATTTGTACATTCATTACCCTCATCAATCTCAAAACATTTGCTCTCCACCTAAGCCCTGGCATCAGATCCTCATTTTCCCCTCCCTTCCCACTCCCCCCTCCCTCATGAGCCGTTGATAATTTATAGACTATTATTTTGTCATATCTTGCCCTGTCCGACACCTCCCTTTACCCACTTTTCTGTTGTCCGTCCCCCCTGGATGATCTGACTGATAAAATGTATAATGGGCATGAGCTTAGTGAAATGTTTCGTTTCATCAGAGATATTTCTTCCTTCTTTCCAGTGCAGTAAATACAAATTTGAACTTGCCCATTTCAGTAAAGCTAAAGAAACGAAGGGACCTGCAGTTTAAAAACAGAGCGATTCATGGTATGAATCTTTGGGAAGACATGGGTTGTCAACAGAACTTTGCACTGAATTCAGAAAGCAGATGGTAGTTGGGGTCAGGGGTCACTAACCTACCTCTAGGGCTTTCATAATAGTTATTTTAGAACCTTATGAGACAGATTTGGCTTCCAATTCCAGATCCCCTATAATCTCATTGGGCAAGTTTTTCCAAGAAAATTATCTTCCTTGGAAAATACTGCTCTCTTCTTCTCCATTCAAATGGGGACCTCATTGGGAAATCTCTATCATCTATTCCATTGTTAAAAGATAAATTTTTCCCATCTGTAAGGAAAGTGAGTCCCTCCCAGCTCTCAAATGCTATGCGTTGGCAGGAATATTTGTACTACAATAAAAAAAATTTAAATCAGCATAGATGTGCTGCAGGTTGGATCCTCGTGACATAATCACCTAATCTGTTTGCTAAGCAAGAGTCTGAAATGTTGGACTCACGTGACGAGTGGCGTGACATCTAGAGGAAGACTCATTAACATGCAATATAAAAATGATGATCTTTGCTTACTGGAAATGAAGAGAACTTGAAGTACTTCCCAAGACATAGCAAAGCATTTGATATGGATCACAACTCCATATAAAGAAAATAAAAATCTTCACAACTGGTCCAATAGATAATATCCCAATAAATGGAGAAAACTATTGAAGTTGTTACCAATTTCAGTTTCTGTGTGAATATATCTTGTTGAGGGCCTTTCACTTTTCTGCTGCCCCTCCACTTTACCAAGCATGAAGATCTTCTCCAGGGGCTGGTCTCTCTTGACAAGATGTCCAAAGTCTGTAAGACTCACCATCTTGTCCTCCACCATAACTCTCTGTCTCTACTTCTTCCAAGACATCGATTTATCCTTTATGCAATTCATGCTATTTTTTATGCTTCTCTAGCACCACAATTCACATGCATCGGTTCTTTTTTTTTGGTCTTCTTTATTCAATGCCCCACTCTCACATGCATCTGAGGAAATTGAAAATACCATGGCTTGGGTCAGGCCCATCTTAGTCCTCAAAGTAACATGCTTGATTTTTAATACTGTAAAGAAGTTTGTGCAGCAGATTTCCCTAATGTAACTCATCTTTCAATCTTCAATCTCTTGACTGCTGCTTGTGAGGTTTGAATCCAAGCAAGCAAAATTGACAACTTCGACCTTTTCTCCATTTATCATGATGTTACCTCTCAGTCCCGGGGTGAGAATTTTGGAAGCAGCAGTCAGGAATCAAATGGTATATTGCATTGGGCAACTCTGGTGCAGAAGACCTCTTGAAAGTATCAAAGATCACTTTAAGAAGTAAACATCACCTGATGCAAATCATGACATTTTCAATAATTTCATATACCTGTAAAAACTGGACAACAAATAAAGAAGACCATAGAAGAATGGATGCATTTGAATTAAGATGCTGGCAAAGAATATTGAAAATACCATTTACGACCAGAATAAACAAGACTCTCTTGGCGGAAGTACAGCCCAAATGCTCCTTAGAAGTGATACTTCATCTTGCTTATGTTGAACATCTTATCAAGAGCAGCCTGTCCCTGCAGGAGGACATCATATTAGGATCACATAGCAGCCGTGTAAAAGAGGAAGACCGTCAGTGAGCTAGATGGGCACAGTGGCTACAGCGATCAACTCAAACAGAACAGTGGTTGGGTGGATGGTGCCGGCCCAGACGGCATTTTATTCTGATTTACATTGAGTCACGATGAAAGGCACCAACTACCCAACTCTATGGCACCTAACAACAATAGCTAGAACAACAATGAAAATATTAGACCCATTTTTTAGAGCCAGAAATATTACTCTCAGTCTCCCAGCTTCATAGGCTGGTCCTGTAGTACCTAGATTTTCACGCTCCAGTGGCTTCAAATAAGATCTTGCTGCAATGACTATACAATTAAATCTTTAGAATTAGATCTGAATACACATAATTACAGATATGGTTGGCTGATGATTTAATATCTGCCATGATTTTCTGTACTTCATACCAGTGTTTGCCAACCTTAGAAATATAGATGACTAGTAAAAGATACACATGCCATAGTGCACATATTTAGTGTAGATTGTTAGAATTTTAGAAGCATCTACTATGTGGGCTAATAATCTTTAAATGATTTAACTTCTTTATTTTATTCAGGAATCAAAACATGAAATATATTGAGCATATTAGGACTTATTTTTATAATAAAGATGTGATGCTAAACTTTTCAGGGTCAGGAAGATTCTTACTGGTGTGTAGATAACTGTAAGGGGTACTGATCGGGATTATTTAACACAGTTTGTATTTCCTAGGTTACAACTTTTCCTATAATAACACAGCAATTTAAGAAAATCCCTCAGCCATTCACGAAATTTAGTGGCAAAATATACATCTTCACCAAATAAAAACCAACTTTTCATTCAATGTGTTAAAGACAATTATAAAAACATTTATTTCATGGAAGAAGCACACCAGCCTGTGCAATCACAAGGTGTCAAAGGGATCAGGTATCAGGCATCATCAGAACAAAAAATCATATCATCGTGAATGAGGAGGAGTGTGGAGTAGAGACCCAAAGCCCATCCATAGGCAATTGGACATTACCTTATGGAAGGGTCGCAGGGAGAAGACGAAGATGAGCCAGTCAGGGTGCGATGTATCAAGGACGAAACATACAACTTTCCTCTAGTTCCTAAATGCCACCCCCCCCCAATATCATGACCTCAATTCTACCTTACAAATTTGGCTAGACCAGAGGATGTATAATGGTAGAGATAGGAACTGGAAATACAGGGACTCCAGGGTGGATGATCCCTTCAGGACCAGTGGTGTGAGTGGTGATACCAGGAGGATAGAGTGAGAGTGGGGTGGAAAGGGGGAACCGATTACAAGGATCTATGTATAACCTCTTCCTTAGGGGATGAACAATGGAAAAGTGGGTGAAGGGAGATGTTGGACAGGGCAAGATTAGACAAAATAATTTATAAATGATCTAGGTTTCATGAGGAAGGGAAAATGGGGAGAGGGGGGAAAATGAGGAGCTGATGCCAGGGGCTTAAGTGGAGAGCAAATGTTTTGAGAATGATGCAGGCAGTGAATGTACAGATGTGCTTTACACAATTGATATATGTATGGATTATGAGCCCCTAGTAAAATGATTTAAAAATCCACATTTATTTCTTTCATAATAAATGCAGGGACAGTGATTTATTTAAAGTGGCAATTCTAAGCAAAGCCTGTAATGCCTACCAAATGAAGTTTTCTTGTATGGGTCTGGCAAGAAGGCAGGGAAAAATACTAAAGGGACTCCCTTATAAACAGGATTCCTGGAATGAAAACCTGTCGTGTATAAAATGAATTCTGTGAGAAGCAGGAGGCAAGATCACATTACCAGCAAGATCCAGAATTGGAGCACATCCTCTGGACCTGAGATCCCTGTACAGTGAACCTCCTGGATCAAGAAGACAGCTGTACTATCAGAGGGAACAGAATTCAGTGCCAGAGCGTGGAACAGAGTGGTGGACTTCTCAAATCACGAAGCAAGTAAAACGCGGTGCTTTTGTGCAGAAGGCTGGCATATGAAGTGGGGTGTCTCTGGCACTTGATTCAGGGAGCTGAGTTAGCTGACCCATAGAGATTGAGCTGAATGCCTTTGGGTGGAGGCTCCCAGCAGAGTGGTATGCCCCTTTGGGCATTTATTAGCAGACCCAAATGAATTTTGTAACATCTCCTGATCAACAACCATCCTGAGTATTTCTCATTGGCATTACAACTTGTTACCTTCTGTAATAAACCCTTTAATCATGTGGTAGTTATATAATTTGGTGTCAATTTGAGAATTAAGATTGTAGGGATGGAGTCTAACCTGTTAGTCAGGATATAATCAATGATACCTCTGTGTGGGCATGACCTTCTGAGGATTCTGGGAATTCCTTCTTGGAGGTGGGAGACACTCTCTTCCAGCTCAGTCCCTGGGAGACATTGCAGTTGATAAGACACATGGAAGTACACTAGTGCCCTGGGAGCTGGAGGAGCCACCTGTTGACCCCTGCCAGTGCTGAGATGCTTCTACTGGCACTGGACTCACACTGGCCTGTGGTTTTCCCGCATTCAGCATCATTGCTTGTGTTTTGTGAGGCTGAGGAGGACTTTATAGATTGGTATCAGACATATGGGCTAATATTGGACTTATGGACTTGATTTTGACTGGGGTGGGATGTTTTCTCAATATTCAATTGCTCTTGTATATAAAGCTCTTTCTTATACACATGAGTGTCTCTCTGGATTTGTTTCTCTAGTCAACGCAGACTAACACAATCATGAATTTTGTCTGTGCATTCTGTACAGCCATTGTCATTGATATTATAACTCAGATAAGTGAAGTAGAGAACTTTAAGGCAACTCAATAAATATCTGTGCATTTCAAGGAAAGAAAAATACAGTGAAAATGGAGCATTGATAGAATGAGAAGAAAAATAAATTTTTTATTTTATGATTATTTTTTTTAGAATTTAAAGAAGGACAGTCATAAAAGAAGGAAGATTACTGGGGACACTTAACTACCAAACTACAAGATAGAGCTATGCTACAATTTAAGGTTTTCCTTCAACAGGATTTGGAAAATTATGTTTGGTGACATAGTGACAAGATGAGAAAAACAGAAGAAAATGGAGGGAGGGGCAGTTTGGATTGCCTACACTCTGGTAACCTCAGGGTATGTGCATCAAACCTTATACCACTATTGTAGGATTTGGCCGCCCTAACAATTACATTATTGGTTCATTGACTTTAGAATTTTATCTCTCCTTATGTGATCTTATTTCACAAATATATTTCTATAGACAATGGGTTGTCCTTAGTTTCTCAAAGAGAAATCGCACATAGGACAGTCATTCAATCTGGAAGACTCTTCTGTGTACTGTAATGTTTTCCACCTCCAGTTGTTTGCCCCTTCAATGCTTGGAATTCCACTCTAATTACCCTGAACCCCCCAAATAATCTAGTATACTTCCTGATGCTCCCTAGGAGGCAATACCGCTTCTCGTTGGTTTCCACGGACACCTCATGATCTCTGACACACTTCACCTGTGGGCAGTGTTATTTTCCTCTCTCCATTATGTGTTTTCACCATATTGAAGATCACACTCCAGGAAGATAACTCATTGTGTTTTGGAAGGCATGTAAATAATCACTCACTCTTTCAGACTCAGATCAAATTCCACTACCATCTAGAAGATTTCCTTCATTTTGTTAAATCTAGGTAATTCCTCTGCTGGGTTACCCTAGACTCGACTTATCTTTTCATTGTAGCAATTGGCATATTTCTGTTTTAATGTGAATTTGTCTACCATCTAAACATCAGGCTGGAAACTCTGAGAATACAAATTTTGTCTTATTTATTCCCTATCTCAACTACACAGCATAGTTCTGACATACCACAGGTTCTCTATAAGGTTTTGCCAATGAACTATATAGAAGAGAGAAGAGTTAAAGTATATATTCTGCTTCATCCACATGAAACATTTTTCCCCAAAGGGATTTCTATTATATTTTTCTTTAATGAAGTAAAATGAAGAGCTCACAGGTGAAGTCAGATTGATAATAACAACAACATCAAGTCAAGTAATAACAACAACATTAAGAATAAGTTAAGCTAGCAATTATAAATATCACTGCCTGGACTATTATTATGTGCCAGGTACTGTTTAAATGTTTTATTTGCCATATTTCATTTAATCTTGACAGTAGCGGGTGAGGCAAATAAGAAGTCGAAGACAGATTCCAAGTTTAAGGACAACTCACTTTTCTGTCCGTTTGTCATATTGTGGTGGCTTGTGTGTGGCTATGACAGAAAGCTTTGCCAATGGGATCTCAAATGCCATCAGGTCACCCAGAGTGAAAGGGTTTCTGAGAGTTTCCAGACTAAAAGCATCCTACGAAGATGGACCAGGCTGTCCACTTCTAAGGGATTAGCCACGAAAACCTTATGGATACCATGGAACGATGGCCAGATGCTGAAAACCTCGTGAATGAATGCAGAGCCTTGTTGGGGAGCGTCCCAGAAGATGCGTACCTCAATTGTGAAGACACTCAACATATGCCTGAGGAAGAGAGGCCTTCTCAAAGTAGGGTTGACCCTACTGGCACGGATGAAGTAAATCAAGCCTGTGGGAGGAAGACCCTGCATGACTTCATCTGTTGATGGGCACAACTCAAAATGAGAAGAAACAACTGCAAACATCAATTAATAGTTGGAGCTCAGCATGTACCATGTATGGGTCTAGGAAAATTAGAAGTTATCTATAATAAGGTGGAACACATAAAGATGAATATTCTAGGCATTAGTGTGCTGAAATAAGCTGGTGTTGACCATTTTGAATGAAAACATCATATGGCTTTTTATTCTAGGAATGAGCGTTTCACGAGGAATAGATTTGTATTGGTCAAGATTATTCCAAGACCTAACCTGAAGCACAATGCTGTCTGTGGTAGAGTTATATCCTTTAAGGAAATCCAATCAATGCAACTGTCGTTCATCTGAATGCACCAGCCACGAAAGCTGATGAAGAGATTGCCGAATTCTACCATCTTCAGTATGAACCTGATCAAGCATGCAATTCAGATGTCCTGCTAATAATTCACAACTTGAATGCAAAAGCTGGAAACGAAGGCGTAGGAACAGTAGGAAATGTGGGGTGGTGATAGAAATGAAGCTGGAGGTCACGTGAGAGCATGTTGCAAGACCAATAAGGTGGATTGATTCCGTGGCTGCCACCATGGGCTCAGACATCAGAGCAATCGCCAGGATGCCGCAGGATTGGGCAATGTTTTGTTTTGCTGTACATGGCGTTGCTATGAGTTGGAACCAACTCTATGGCCCTTAACAATCACAACAGCACTTTCATAGGGCAGGTCTGCCCTTGTGCGCCCTTGAAAGACAGGGCACCTTGCCAGCCTTGTCTCATTTCAGCCCTTAGTCACAAAAACATCCATTGCCAGCAAGATGATTCTGACTCATATCAACCCCACAGGACAGTGTATAACTGGCCCATGCAGTTTCCGTGGCAATCGATCTTCATCGAGCAAGACTACCTCAACTTTCTCTGGGGTAGCAGCTTGTCAGTTTGAATTACTGACCTTCTGACCTTTCTGTCAGCAGCCTGATGCTTCACCTAGCGGCCCACCAGGGACCCTTTGACTCACAATAATGATCTGAAATATGATGATTCTTACTTTATAGATGAAGAAACAAAGATCCAGATAGTTTAAAGGGTTGCCCAACCAAGCAGGTAATGGGGATTTTAATCAAGCCTTTCTAATGACGAATCCCATATTTTAAATAGCAGGGAAAGGCTTTTGCCAGGACATGAAGTGTCTGGTCCACAAGGAGGAAAGGAATTTGTTACTGGTCTACAAGGAGGTCAGAGTATAGAATCAGAGAGCATGTATTTAGAGACTTGATAGCAATTTTTCTTTGCTTTGACAACCTTCCTCGGGATCAATGCATGCATTTCAAAAAGGATAGAGATATAAAATTCTCAGGAACTATGGTTTATGAATATGAAACAAAGTAAAACTATATTTGCCCTTTGCCAGAGATAGTTTGAGAACATTTTACTAAAAAATACTAGACAACATATGCTAAAATTATTACTTCATTTTTAATTATATGATGAACTAAATGATAAGGTACTAACGCTGTATGTTAGACTGGGTTGACTAGAGAAATAAATCCAGGGACACTCAAATATGAACAAGAAAGAGCTCTATATCAAAGAGTAATTTCTTATTAAGAAAACATCCCAGACTAGTTCAGATCAAGTCCATAGGTCCAATATTAGCCCATAAGTCTGATACTAGTCCATAAATCTCTCTTAGGACTCATGCAGCACATGCAATGATGCCGAATGCAGGAAGATCACAGGCTGGTGGTTGCAAAGTCTTGTAGATCCAATAGCAGTGGACACATATCCAGGGTTCTGGCTGCTATCAGTGTGGCTCGAAGTGCCTCGTCACCAGGAAGGTGAAGCAGAGAAAGGCAGGCCATTTATCTCAGTGGCCCTCCAATCAAGGTCCAACCTGGTTGACAGACTAAACTCAGCCCAAATGTTCCTACAGGAGCCATGTTGTCACAGAAAACCTAACTCACATACCGTGATGTCATACCGGGAAATGTTTTAATTTCACATTCGTTCAGAATCTTTAAAACACTTTAACTGTAGCTTCATCCTTTTAAACATTTTGGCACTAAAAGTACATAGAGTTGTTATCAGTCATAATCTATTATTCCTGAGGTACTTGTTTGGTAGCATCAGTTGGTGGTGACCCAATGCTCAACAGAATGGAACATTGCCTAATTCCGTGCCATCCTGACAATCTTCTCTTTGTGTGAGCCCATGGTTGCAGCCACTGTTCTAGACATCTCATGGAGAGTCTTCCTCTTTTCCACCACCACTATCAAATATGATGTCCTTCTCCAAAGATGTTCCCTCCTCATGTGAGAATCTCTCTATCCTTTCTTCTAAGGAGCATTCTAGCTTTACTTCTAACCCAGGTTTGTTTGTTTACATTTCTGACAGCCCATCGTACATTTAATATTTTTCGCTAGCTCCATAAATCAAAGGGATCCTATTCGTTCCGTGTAATAGTTAGCTTTTGCATTGACTTGGCTGGGCCAGATTTTTCCATGCTTGGCAGTGAAGGCCTACCCATCCTCAGTGATGTGACCTAACATAATGTAATCAACTCCATGATGGAATCTTCTGTAAGCAGCCAAGCAATTGTAAGAAGATTAGTGTGGAGTGGAACCTCAGATCTCAGCCCTGACACGATTGAAAGAAGGTTTCCTCGGGACTGTCACCTGCTTTGGACAGAAACAGACAATTTGGACATCTTGCTTCATTTTGCTGGGTCTTGGGTCTGCATCTGGCATATTGACCTCTGGTTCTTTGGATTTGAACCAAGGGCCTGCTATATTTCCTGTCTCTTATTTCAGCAGTCTCCACTTTTTTCCCCCTCTTTGTTGTGGGCCTTTTTACTGAGCTGTTCAATCAGTATCCCCAGAGGCATGATGTGCAATAATTCTAACTTCTCTCCATGTTTTAGTAGGATACAAGTTTCAAAAAGGATGTATTGTGACTGTGAAGAACACCTGAATTAATTATATAGACACTTTGTTTGATCGTCTAAGTGACTCTGGAATATATAGTGGTCAGCTGGAAGGTGACATTTTTTTGGAAGATAGTAATGAGTCTGAGATTAAACACCCGGAGACCCACGGAATAAATGTACTTGTGACTCAACCACTTCTCAAACCACCTTCTACCCTCACCAAATGGAAAAATGTCACAAAACTTCTGTTAATACTTCACCTTGGATGGAAGTTACCAATAAAGATATAAAGAATTTCTTGGTTACTTAAAGGGTTAAGACAAACACAAAAAGAAGAATGGAAAAATTGCTGGTGCCAGGTCACCAACCGTCGGTCCCCAGCTCCAGAGCTGTACATTCCAATAATGAAGGGCCCTCAACTTACAGTGACACAGTCCACCAGCTAGGTGTCCCACAGGTAGTGTGCCCTGTAAATTGAGGCACAGAACAAGCAAGGCAGCCGCACACTGGTCCGATGATCAAAGAGCGAGAGACAAGAACGGTGAGGCTCACCGAGCCACTTATCTCTCTGCCTTTCAATTAATCCCACTTGTGTTCATGGGCCAGGCTGGCACAATAAACTAACTATTTCATACAGTGTCTGGGGTCTTAAAGGGTTGAAGATAAACACGCAGCCACCTCCACCCCCCCATTACCACGCCTTCCCCCACCCTTGTCAAATCGCCTTCTCAATACTGGTCTGAGGGATTTATCCATCCTGGACCCCATGTGTCAAAAACTCCCATCTGCAGCAATGTACATGCTCTGGTCCCACCAAGACCTGTAAGACAGAACTGGGGTCAAGGTAGTGGGAGTGGGGGTGAGGGGCGGGGGTGGGGGAGGGTTTGGAGGAAGCATTAAAAACTAGAGGAATGTTGTATGTTTCATCGGTGCCACACTGTACCCAGGCTGGTGAGACTGCAACTCTTCATGGGAGTAGAAAACCTCATTTCCCCCCTTGGAGTGGCTGGGGCTTTCAAACTGCTGATCTTGTGATTAGCTGCTCATCATGTCATCCACAGGCCACCATGGCTCACTAGTAAAATACAGGGTCGCTAAACATATTGCATCTCTGTGAATCAGAAATGACTTCACGACGGTGAGTTTTGGTTTTGTTTTAAAATAGTAACCAGCGGGGAAAATCCCACTAGGTATGTAGAGCATGTTCTTCCAAAAGAAAGCACAATAAAATTTGATATGTTTGCAAAATTATTTGTGTACCATTGCACGTAAGTAAATGCTATAGGGTATTCTATGTAACAGGCTTCCTTTTAGTGCATGATGTGTAAAAAATGTATTGATGTTTACTTTGATGTTTTCATTCTATGTTCAATGTCAGAAAAATATTCCTCTACTTTGTGTTAGTTTTGGGTTAAAATAGGCGTTCAGCAATGTGTTAGACATGGCAATTCCCTCATCTACCATCATGCATCCCATTTCCTTCCTGCATTTCCTGTTTCCATTCCGTCTTATTTCCTAGTGCCCTGAAATTTGTCATTGGGTAGATGCCGCCCTTTTGATCTTCCATAGATGATGATTATAATATAGGGATGAGTTCAACTCCAGACCTGACAGGGCACTGTGGGTCATCTTCTCCCACCAGTCTTCCTCTGAGCAGTTAAGTGTGGGATGTCTTACAATTTTGGGTTCTGTCCCAAATGCACCCCTGCTCTCCTCAGGACTTTCTATTATGATCCTTTTCAGACTCGCTGTAATGGAAACATCTAGTTCGTCTGAGCATTAGAGTTGTAGAAACGGATGGTTGAGTGACCCATTAGACCACTGGACTAATTGTTTTCACGTGCCTTTCAATTTCCATCACTCTTCTTTCCTCTGGTCAAGGACAGACCGATATTTGCACGTTAGGTAGTTGTTGCCCTGCTGCTAAGACCTCGGACATTATTGAACAATGTAGGATGTAGAGCATGGTCTTTGTGAATTAGGTTATACCAATTGACACTAGTCTTCCCTGAGACGATGGCCCTCACTTCCTACAGCCAACAACTAATTCCTTCAAGCTTATGTGTAAGAAGTTTTTACCACAGTCAGGAATGTATTTGCAGCAAATGTACACACACACACACACACATTCTGTGTCAAAATCATATATATTCATGAATAACTCCCACTCTTCACTCAAGGTGATACTTGTTAATCCTCTAAGCAGTGATTGTCCATCCTTTTCTTGCTCTCTTACCTCCCCATTTCATCAAAATGTCTCTTTTAGTATGAAAACCTTTTTTGACTTCTTATCATAGTGATCTCACCTGAAATTGTCCTTTTGTAATTGACTAGTTTCATCCAGCATAATATATTCCAGGTTCATCCATGTTAAAAGGTGCTTTGAAGATTCAGTGCTACACTTTCACATTGCATAGTATTACATTGTGTGCATGTACCAAAGCGTATTTAGAGTGTCTACCACTGATGGGCCTTTCTGTCTTTTTGCTGCTATGACCATGCTGTAATGAACACACGTGCAGAGGCTTTCATTTCTCTAATCAGTAGAGGGATTGCTGGGTCATGTGATATTTCTGTTCCCAAGTTATTAAAGAAATGCCCTGCTACGCTTCACAGTGGCTTCACTATTCTCTCGTCCCACCAGCAGTGTAAGAGGATTACAGCTTCTCTGCGCTTGTCAGCTACTTTCTATTTTTTCTGAACTTTTGTTTGCTATTTTCTCAGTATATTATGTTGAGTGATGTTAGTAAATCTTTTGGAGTTTTCCCCCCTACATATTTTTTGAACTTTGCTTTTAATGTTGTGCTGAAATGATATTTTATTATTTGGATTTGCATCTCTCGAGAGGATAACGATCTTGAAGATGTCTCCACATGTTTGTTTTGGCCACCTGAATGTCTTCTTCGGTAATGTGTCTGCACATCCTCTGCCCATTTTTTAGTTGGATTTTTTGGTCTTTCATTCAAGTGCTGAAGTTTTCTCTACATTTTAGGAAATTTTAGGGATTAGTCTTTTGTTCAATATATCATTGCCCCAAATTTCTCCAATCTGGGGATTCTCTTTTGAATTCACAGATGCTTAGTTTTTAGGAAGTCATCTATTTTGCCCTCTGCTGCTTGTGTGATATTTAGTGAGTTTGGTAGTGTGTTTATGCTATATTAGGGCTCTTAAGTTCATCCCTATTATTAATTGATGATCTTTATGGCATTACGTTTATTTTATATAGCCTTTACATTTAGGTTTTTGATACAACTTGAGGTAGTTCTAGCATACAGGGCGAGATATGGGTCCAGTTTCACTCTTCTGCAAATGGATATCTAGTTTTGCTAGTACCATTTCCTCAAATATTATGTTTTAGCCCCTTGTCAAAGATCACCTGTCTGAAGATGCATACGTTTGCTTCTGAGTTCTCAATGTTATTGTATTGGTCTATTATGTACTGCAGTACCAGTACTAAGCTGTTTTGACTACCATAGCTGTGTAATGCATTTTGAGATAGGGAAGTGAGAGGCCTCTGACTTTGTTCTTCTACTTAATTGTGCTTTATGTATTATGAATTTCATTTATTTCCATATGATGCTGTAAGTAGTTTTTCATCTCTTTAAAGAATGATAGAATCTGAATAGGGAGTGCATTATATCTATGGATCATTTTGTTTAGTGTTGACATTTTCAGAATGTTAAGTCTTCTTATCCGTGAGAATGATATATTCTTTCATTTATACAGATTGCACTTGGTTTCTTATAGTAGTGTTTTGCAGTTTTCTTTGTACAGATCTTTCTTTTCTCTGATTCCATTTATGCCCAAGTATCCTTTGGGTACCTATTGTAAATGGAGTCCTGGGTTCGATCCACAAGGTCAGCAGTTCAAAACCACTAGCCACTCAGATTTCTATTTCTGTAAAGACTTGCGGTCTTAAAAGCTCACAGGTGCAGTTCTACCCTGTTCTGTCCGCTTGTGAAGAGTCAGCATGGACAGTGAGCTTTCGGTTTTGTAAATGGCATTGCTTGTCTGTTTTCTTTTCTGAACTCTCTGGGTTAGCATAAAGGATTTCAGCTGGTTTTTGTATATTAATCTTGTCCCCTGTCACTTTGCTGAATCTTTTCATTCTAGCAATTTTCTTCCTGAGTGTTTGGAATTTTCTATGTGTAGACTCACATGATCTATAAATAGAGTTTTACTTCCTCTTTGTCAATTTGGATATTTTTAACCTCCCTCTACTTGCCATAGGACTCTGACTAAGACTTAAAGCCAAATATTGAATAGGATTGATGAGAAAGGACATCTTTATTTAGTTCCTTTTTGCAAGGGGAGTACTTTCAGATTCTCTCCATTGAGAATAATATTGGCCATTGCCTTTATAGATATGACCTCTATTATGTTAAGGAATTACCCTTCTATTCCTATTTTAGTGAATACTTTTAATCAGGAATGGGTGTTGGATTTTGTTAAATGCCTTTTCTGTCTCAGTTGATGTGATCATGGGGTTCTTGTTCTTTTTAAAATATGTATGTGACGGGTGACATTTTTTATTTTCTAATACCTGGTATGAATTAGGCATTATGTGTTTTCTTTTTGACATATTGTTGGATTCTACTGGTTAGAATTTTGTTGAGAATTTTTGTATATATGCTTATGAAGGATATTGGTCTATAAGTCTCATTTTTAGTGATATCACTCATTGGTTTTGATATCAGAGTTATCTTTAAAATGCATCTTGGAGGTTACCACAATTTTCTGTACTCTGGAATAATTTGAGTTAAATTTTTCTCATCTATTCTATGAAATGTTTGGTAGAATTCACCAGTGAAGCCATCTGAGCCCAGACTTTTTTTTATTTGTTAGGAGTTTTTCAGTGACTTGATCAATTTTGCCATTTGTTATAGATATGTTCAGGCTTTCTTTTTCAGTCATTATTAGTTTAGGTAGGTAATGTGTTTCAAGAATTAAAATTTTTTTGTAGGTTTCCAATTTATTGGTATATAGTTTTTCATAGTATTCAGTTATTGTTATTTTATTTCACTGGTTCCATTGTAATGCAGCCTGCATAATTTTTAAAATTTTTGTTAGTTGCATCTCCTCCTTTTCTTTTTTTAGATTTTACAGCGGTTTGTTGGTTTTAGTAAGCCTTACAAAGAAATATCTTTTTGTGAATTTTATTGTTTCCCGTTTCATTTATTTCTCTTCTAATTTTTATTATTTATTTTTTTCTGATGGTTATAGGCTAGTTTTACTGCTCTTTTCCTAATGGTTGGAAGTGTTGACTTTGATTATTTCTTCATTTATTTGCTTTTATTACTATAATTGCTACTATATGCCCTCTGAGCACTGCTTTTGCTGTGTCCCAAGTGTTTTGTTAAAATGTATTGATGGGCCTGTTTTCTCATACACTAAACTACTCTGTAGCTCTGGACTGGTACATGGAATCCATTTGCATCCAGTGTAATTATTAATAGGTATGAATTTATTGTTATCACTTTGTTGGGTTGTTTTTGTGTGGTGCTGCTGGTTTCTTTGCTTCACATACTCTTCTGTGTTGAGTTCATTTTGATTGTGGGTTTTCTTATCGTTTTCTTCATTGCTGTTGTTCTGGAGCTTACTCCATCTTCATGAATTCCCTCCGTCTCATGTTGGCAGTAAGGGTTTTTTAATTCGCTTTGAGGTTATTCTTTAGTATATTATTGTCTTCCAAAGTTTAATGCAATTTGATTTATCTAAGAATTGCATTAGCTCCCTGTCCATTTGGAAAGTCTATAGCAACACTATTTTCCTCTTTTAACTTTGTAACTATATTTGTGACTTGTTGAATTTTTCTATGTAAAAACAAAACCCCATTTCTCCCTTTTTCACACTAAACATTCATGACTTCTTTGTCAGGTTAAAAGTCCATCTATGGGTGAGTCTGTTTTTCTTCTTTCCATTGTGTTCCTTTATGGGTCTTATGTTCTGTGTAGCCCTTACAGTCAGGAGAATGAAATGTCAGTAGCTGAGGCAAATTAAAATTTAGATGGCCCTGTGACTTGCTTAATCGCATGCAGTTTGTTAGTGTAGAAGCCAGGACAGGAATCCAAATTCTGTTCCACTACACGATATTGTTTTCCTAAATCTTACAAATTGAGTTACTTCATGTTTTTAAGAATTGGAGTGGGAGTAAGATCAATGTAAGAATAATTCTATAATTTAATTTAAGTTTTTCTGCTAGTTAGAAAACAGACTTTGGAACACATCGTGAAGATGAAATATGCAAGCGTCTGTGGGCTTGTCCTTGGCATTCAGACAATGGGCTTTGGGCCACTCATTCTCCCGCCTACCAGCTGGTGGGTTGGGTTGTCCCATATCAGCAGGTCTTATTCTCATTGGCTGATGAGGTGAGTAAGGTAGAATGCACAGCAACATGGTGGAGAGACACAATGGATGATTTATGAGCCTAAAGTTTGCAGTCCAAATTCTGGCAAACTTTTCTTGAAACATTAATTCCCCCCTTTGCATGGCTCTTGTGAGACCTGCACTTATCTTTTAAATGTGTAGCATCGTGGTTGGGGCACAGTAGGCAACACGTAGAAAATTATTTTCTTCATTTCGCAAATGGCTGGGGATAGAGTTGGTAGAGACACCCAGGTTCCTCTTATAGCTCTTTCAACCTTATACCTATTTACCAAAAAATACTTTGTTAGTGATTTCTGTTTTGCTGGGGAGGACTTAAGTTCTTTTTGGATTCAGACCACTAAGCACAGATCCTACTACTCTAAACACACAAAACACGTGCATTCTTCTATGCGTGTCCTCAAGCAAGAAGTCATCCATGCAGGATGCAGCGTGTACTGCAGCCTCGTAGCCCAGGTTCTGTACTCTCTCACGTTTGCTTTATACCTCCAATTGTGTTCCTGGTGGAGGAAAGTCATGCTAAAGATGCCATAGGATCTGAAGCTACTGAACCCATTCATGAAGGTTAGGCAAAAAAGGTGTGGCCACACAATTATTTGAGCCTTTTTTAAACAAAAATATCAAAATGTAAAGATTTTTTTGGGGGGTGTTTTTTTCATACATTATACTACTCTGTAGCTCTGGACTGGTACTTTTAATCTATTTGCATTTAGTATAATTATGGATAGGTATGAATTTGACATATTTTCTATCACTCTTTAGATGAAGTAGATTCCGAAAACTTGTAGGAAAATTCCTTCATACTTTTGAAGGCGGTGCTTCAATTTCTAAATCTTTCCTCAAAGGATTCTGCCATCTTGAATTTATACCTGGCCAAAATGTCTATTTTGGCATATCCAAGAGTCTCAATTTGTTTTCCTTTGAAAAGATTCTTTAAGATTTGGGTGGGGGAGAGGAGAAGTATGAAGGGGCAAGATTAAGGCTGGAGGGCATATGGGTGAAGATCCACTAACAAAATTCTTGTAGGGCAGCCCTGGCTACCCTCAAAGGATGAGCAGGTACACTGTGGTGATGGGAAAAGAAACAAAAATCCCCAGTGTAACTTTCCTGGCCTTTTTCTCAAAGACACAGTTCTCTATTTCCTTGAAATGTCTTCCCAATAAACTGCCACAACCATCCTGTGTCCTCTGACGACAGTCTGTCAGTTTTATCCCCCATACCAGGCAGCATGGCTGTCCATGTTGACCCCCCACCTTGAATCTAACTGACCCAGTTGTTCCCTCAGAAGCCACATTAAAAAAATCATTTTATTAGGGGCTCATACAACTCTTATCACAATCTATATATCCATACATTGTGTCAAGCACATTTGTACATTTGTTGCCATCATCATTCTCAAAACATTTGCTTTCTACTTGAGCCCTTGATATCAGCTCCTCATTTCCCCCCTTCCTTCCCACCCCTCTCCCTCATGAACCCATGATAATTTATAAATTATATCGCCATATCTTACCCTGTCCGATGTCTCCCTTCAACCACTTTTCTGTTGTCCATCCCACAGGGAGAGGGTTATATGAAGATCCTTGTAATCGGTTACCCCTTTCTACCCCACCTTCCCTCCACCGTCCCTCTATTGCCACCACTGGTCCTGAGGGTTTCATCTGTCCTGGATTCCCTGTGTTTCCAGTTCCTATCTGTACCAGTGTACGTCCTCTGGTCTAGCCGGATTTGTAAGGTAGAATTAGGATCATGGTAGTGGGAGGCACAGGGGGAGAAGCATTTAAGAACTAGAGGAAAGTTGTATGTTTCATTGTTGCTACCCTGCACACTGACTGGCTCATCTCCTTCCCTGAGACCCTTCTGTAAGGGGGTGTCCAGTTGCCTACAGATGGGCTTTGGGTCTGCACTCTGCACTCCCCCTCATTTACAGTGATATGATTTCTTGCTCTTTGATGCCTGATACCTGATCCCTTCGACAGCTCGTGGTCACATTGATTGAACTTTTTCCTGAAGTCACCAAAATGAGAGTGAGACTAACGTGTTACTGAGAAAACATGTCGGCAACCATTCCCTTGATCACAGAAGCATATCTGAAAACATTTTGTTTGCAATAAGGCTGTGTATGTATGAACTGAATCCCTAGTGGGGAAAGTTGTTTGCTTACTGTGCTGATGTGCTGATGGAGTTGCTAAGACCCAGAGAGAGAGAGAGAGAGAGATATCAAAGAAGTCACCGGGGCCCTATAATAAGCCATAATAGAACTAGGGTTAGAAATAAGACCCATTAACCTGCTTATCTGATATTGATACCTCTCATGATCTTGTAACATCACCGATATTAATTTGAGAACTACCTTCGGTTAATAATAAGCTACTTCATTTCATTTACTCTCTGGATACAACCCTGTCTTTTACCTTGAACTAACTTGTCTATTAAAATAGTCAGTAAACTGATAAAAGCAATTACATTCTCTATATAATGCATGAACATATGCGAATCGCATACAATGTCTGTCTCCAATATTTATTTATTTATTTTTGCCCATTGAATCCATTTATTTGGCTGTGTATATTCTCAACAACAACATATATGTCACACTGATCACCTTTCACACACTGAACAACATATATTTATTAAGAATATCTTTATTATCACTGTGGTTATGCTATGTAAATGCTTTCTGTGTTCTGCCCTGCACATCCTTGTAGCTGCTTGGGTTTGTGACTTGAGTTTGCTGCCTAGCCCTAGAGACAATTAAGGTCTAAAGCAAAAAGCATTGAGGGGACTACCAGGCAGTTGAAAAAGATAAACCTGCCAACTGGATCAAAACTCACTGCCATCGAGTTCATTTCCATTTGTAGGATGGAGTCCAAAGCCCTGGTGATATAGTGGTCATGTGCTTGGCAGAGACCTGCAAGGTCAGCGGTTGGAAACTACCAGCTGCTCCATGGAAGGAGAAGGGGCTATAACAAGGATGGTCTTGGGGAGCCACAAGGCAGTTCTACTCTATGAGTTGGCATTGACTTGATGACAGTGAGGTTGGTTTTTTTGTTACAGAACAGAGGAGAACTGTCTGTGTGGGTGTCCAGGGCAATAAATATTTCAGGGAGCAGTTTCATGATTCTCCAGCAGTGTGGCTGGTGGGCTTGAAGTGCAACCCAACTAGAAACCTACTTCGCCACCAGGGTTCCAAGATTCCAAGAAGTTCATTTAGGAAGCAAGGAGCATGGCTCAGTCCAGTTATGTGGGTGTGACTAGGTAACAAATGGCCTCAAAGTATAGTGACATAAGAGCAGGATCTTAATATGCTGAAGACCGCTGTGGGCTAGCTACTCAGCCAGGGCGTTATGTCTGCGGCCTCAGCAGGAAAGATTCAGTGACTGGGGCTTTAGTTAATGCCGGCTGTCTGTGGGGGCTTCAGGCTGTAACCATCAACCATGTCTCTCTGTGCGAGCTGGCCTTCCTTACAGAATGGTTGCTGGGTTCTAAAAGCCAAGCCCAGAGATAGCCCCATTCTTAAAAGCTTGGACATGGAGACTGACACAGTAAACCTCTGTGATCTAAGAACCCAGATAAAGGGGAGAGGGGACTCAGGCCCCTATTTAAGTGCTTTAAATAAGGGTTAAAGTCTTAGAAACCCACAGGGACAATTTATCCTGCCCTATGGGTTCAATGTGAGTCGATATCAACTAGATGGCATTGAGTGAGAAAGTCAAATATCTAAATTCATTTATTCCTCACAGTAAGGCTATAAATTGTTATTTTTTTATTGCTGCCTCATTAGTTATGACTCAAAGTGGCCCTGTGTACAGCAGCCTGAACCACTGCCGATTCCTAGGCTACCTCATAATTGTTCTTGTTGGAGCTCATCAAGGCAGGCATGATTTCTCTTTATCTCGTCGAGTGTCTTCCTTTGTTGCTGCTCCTTGGCTTTCTTAAGCATAATGTCCTTCCAGGGATTGGTCTCTCCTGATAACATGTCCAAAGTACTTGAGAATCTCACGATCCTTGCTTCTAAGGAGCATTCTGGCTGTACAGCTTCCAAGACAGATTTGTTGGTTCTTTAGGCAGTCCATGTTCCTTTTACTATTCTTTGCAGCACAATAGTCAAAGGGTATCCATTGCATTCTTCTTCCGTCTTCCTTATTCAATGTCCAATTTTCACAGGCACATGAGACCATTGAACATACAATGCCTGGGTCAGGTTCACCTTAATCTTCAAAGGAACATCCTTGCTGGTCAACATTTTAAAGAATCTTGCATATTAACTCCATGCAATGTGGTCTCTTGACTGCTGCTTCTAAGTGGCTTCATTGGGGATCCACGCAAGACAAAATCCTTGACAACGTCGATCTGTTTTCTGTTTATTATGTTGTTCTCTGTTGGTCAAATTGTGAAGATTTTGCTTTTCTTTACATTGATATGTAGCCCTTATTGAAGGCTGCAATCCTTGACTTTCATCAGCAAGGGCTTCATGTCCTCCTCACTTTCAGCAAGCAAGGTTGTGTCATCCGCATATGGTAGGTTGTTAATAAGCCTTCCTTCCATTCTGATGCTACATCCTTCTTCATATCATTCAGCTTCTCTGATTATTTTCTCAGCATACAAATTCAGTAAGTATGATGGGATGATACAATCCTATTACACAGCTTTCTCGATTTTAAACAAACTAGGATTCCCTTGTTCTGTTTGCACAACTGCCTCTTGATCCATGGGCAGGTTCTGGATGAACACAATTAAGTGTACTGGAATTCTTATTCTTCTCAAGGCTAGCCCTTGTTTGTTATGGTGCAACACAATGGAATGATTTGCATAGTCAGTCCAACACAATAAAACATCTTTCTTGTATTTTCTGTTTTCACCCAAGAATCATATGACATCAGCAATGACATTCCTTGTTCCACATCCTCTTCTGAGTAAAGCCGGAACCTCTGTCAACGCCATATGAATTTACTGCTGCACCCATTGTTGGATGATCTTCAGCAAAATTTCACTTGCATGTGATATCAAGGACAGTGTTTTATAATTTGACTATTCTGTTGTCACCTTTCTTCGGAATAGATATATATATGAATCATTTTCACTCAGTTTGTCAGTAACTGTCTTCCAAATTTTTTAGCTTAGTGAAGTGAGTGCTTCCAGAGCTTCATCAGCTGTTTGAAATATTTCAATTGGTATTCCATCAATTCCTGGAGCCTCATTGTTGGCCCATGCTTTCAATCCAGCTTGAACTTTTAATTCAGCATTGGTCCTTGTTCATGTGCTACATCTTGAAATGGTTGAATGCTGACTAGCTCAACATTGTACCAAAAGACGGTAAAATAATCGCCACTATTAATCTAGTTTGGGAGCTGAGGAAGTTGAGGCATGGAGATATTTTACAACACATCCCAAATCACTTGTCTATAGTGTGTATTCTTAATTCCTCTAATACAGTCTTATCTGATACTCTTGTAAAAACCCTTACATGTAATGGGCTACGCACTCCTCTAACATAATACTAGACTAGAGCCTGGGTCTGACCTCCTCTGGTTTCACCTGGGGGAAGAAGACTCAATGTGCACCTTGGCCCAAGGCTGATTCCTATGCAAGGAAGGTCCAACACGCCTCTGGCCTCTTCCTCCCTGTGAGTTCTGACACCAACTGTCCTTGCCACAACACTTTGCTACTTGTCTTCTGGGTTCAATAATCGATTGCCATGTTTAACAGAATCCTCAAACAAAATTCCTGGTTATGGGGCGTATTACAGAAGTTAACAAGTTATAATCCAGCATTCCAAATGCTCAGGATACAGTTCTTGCAGCCAGGAATGCCTGCCCTCAGCTGTGTCCACAGGAGAGTCGCTCTCTGGTTCTTGGCCACATGTTTGCTCCTTGCTCTGCTCCGGCAAGCATTCCAACGCTCCAGTAGTGTTGTGCTGCTCCCCACTAAGTTTCAGCCTGAAGGTGCGTGGCTCTAGCTTTGTGGGCCAGCAAACCTAGCTTCTCTGTTTAAGGTACTCGAGTGAGTCCCTCCTCAAGTGGGGCTGCTGTCGGAAGACCCTCGGTTTTTCTTGCTACCTGGGCGGGAAAGGCTGCTGTTCTATCGCACACTCTGCTATCGCTGTCTTTGCTATTGCTGCCCCTGCTGCCACCGTGACTGCACACTCCCATTTCTCTCCTGTCACAGCTGTCGGTGTCCAGCATTGAAGGGTTCCGCATGAGGATCTTGAGGGTCAAAGTATGTGCTCCTCTTGTGGCTTTTTTCCCTTGATGGTTGTGAGAACTCCCTTTCCTCCTTCCGAAAGGTCTCATGTTAAACCGTGCAGAAAGGCAAAACTGACAAATACCTTCCATACATCTTATTTGCAAATCTCACTCAGTTATCTTGTGGGTTCCTCAAGGACGAGTCTTACTAAATCATTCAGCTGCTCACCACAAGGATGGTGGTTCAAAACACCAGCCACTCCATGGGAGAGAGAGGAGGCTGTCTTTTTCCATAAAGATTTTCAGTCTCAGAATCTCTATGGGGCAGCTCTACTCTGTCCCATAGGGTCACTATGAATGGGAATCCACTCAGTGGTAGTGGGAATGGGTATTGTAATATCACTTAGAAGTGACTAGGTTTAGAACCACCCTACTTTGGTATGATCTTATTTATATAACAATAGAAAACCCTTTTGATAAGATTTGAAACTAAACTGAAGATATGACATTATTGTGTTTAGTTTATATTTTGCTCCAAAGACTTTTCTGCCTTTGGGTAGAAGTTCCCATGAAACTGCTCCAATATTACATTGGATTGCTATTCAGAGGGGGAGTGGGAAATACTCTTTTATAATTCAATAGTGGGAACAGTATTGAAAATATGTCTGAGGGATCAACATGCAAGTTCGAGGAAATATCCAAATACAGGAATTAAATATCGGAAATGTATACGCTAAAGTAATTTTACTAGTAAGTATATATCTATGTAAGAAGTGGAATTTGCATGCTTTCTATAATGTGTAAAATAGAAGTTCCTTTCTATCCAAGCAGAATACGTTATCAGAAACTTCATCTTTGGCAGGTTTTAAAGAGAACCTTCAAATAGTAATGTTGTTTATAAAACTGGTCTGTAAACTGCATTGCCAAATTCATATTAACTTCTATTCCTGTTTATTACTTCAATAACTTGAGTCTTTTTATTTTTCAATATTAAATATTTCTTATATATGAACTACATGATGCAAATCACTTGCACAGTGAGATTACTTGTTTGCAAAAAATTTTGAATTGGAGAACATTTTATCCTGAATATTTTTAACCTAATTTGAAAAAAATTTGAAATTGAAAGTGTTCTAAAATTGATTCCAGTAATGATTGTACAACTGTTCTTGATATAATTGAACTATTGAATTGGATGATATGTGGATGAAGGGCCAATAAAACAGTTAAAAATAAAAAATTAACTAAATTAATAAGAGCAATATTAGTGTTACATAGAGTGTCTACAAAGGTGTTGAGACCATCTTTAACTGAAACAATAGTCAGTTGAAAAAAAGAACAGACAATAAAAGGTGATTGTAAGGTAGGCACTCAAAGATCATTAAGGGATAAAGTCTTTGATGTTGTTTAAAATATATGATCTTTATTACAAAGTACTCAAGTAAATATGTAAATGGTATTGCAATATGCAGTTTTGCCATGATAAATGAATGATGCCATGTGACAAGGGAGATGGGTGCTTGCACAAGCACAGAGGAGCAAGGACTTCCAGCAGCTCATAGACGTGGAAAGAGCTAGAGGCTTCCCTGAGAGCCATTGCCCCGACTTTGGACTTCTAGTCTCCTGAGCATTGGGAAAGTGCATTTCTGTACTTTAGATTTACCCAGTTATGGGACTTTTTCTATGACATTAGTAGAAAGCATGGAAATAGAATTTGGTGCCAGGAGTGGGTATAATAGTTCAAAATGTGCAGTTGGCATCACAATCGAGTAGTAAGTAGCGTTTAGAATAGTTCTGAGAAGGCTGATAATAAAAAATCTATATTGCCTTGAAGAGATGGTTGATGGAATTGTGGACAGTAAGGATCATTCTGGTGAAGGCTTGGGAATAAATGACAAAAACTTTAAAGCTTAAAGAGAACGATTCTATAGTCATGAACAGATTGTTGATGGAAGGAAATACTGGTGCTGAAAGTATTTCTGTCAAGGTCTTAAAATACGAATATATTACTCACACTGGACAAAAAGCATACTTGCTATAAAGTGGAAAAGAATTTAGCTGAATTATGTTAGAATATTTTGGAAAGAAAAAGTTGGCGATAAAAGTGGATATTTGGCTGGGAGGAATTCTATGCATTATCTTAAAGGAATGGCATGCTTTCTCCTTACTACTTAACATAAAAGGTGGGAGTAAAGAGACGAGATTGAAAAGAGTTTTGTGCAAACGGAGAGCTGAACTCAAGCATTTGGAAAGTTGTACTGTACAGATGAAGAAAGTAGAGACAGGACAGCAAGGGTGTGTAACTAAACATTCATTTGCTGAAGAGGTTGGACATTTGACCTATAGATTTAGCCAGTTACCTTAGCAGACACACAGTCAGCAACAGGGAGCGAAGAAGGATCAGAGGGGAGGAAAATTGTCTGAATGCCAGAGTGATGAAACTGGGAAATGGTCAAGTGGAGCATTTTGGTTGTGGACGCCTGCTGCCCATCCAGAAAGAGAAAAGCTGACCATGAGACCAGCACGGAGATCAAGGGCACGCCAGAAGGATCCTGGGAGCTGGGACATTTAGTGCTCAGTCTCAAAGAAGCTACTTCCTCTGCTCTGAGGGCGGGGGTGTCATCGTAATGGGCCCCCCAGGACTGAGGGGCGAGATCACCAATCCAGTGTGAGCAATGAGACCGCACAAAGCTGAGGGATCAGGATCAATGCTAGGGGTGACAAGTCTCTACCCAGAGGCCAGAGCCTGCATAGAAAGTTTAAGCCCAATGGTACCAGACGATAAAGTATTGTTTTCATGCCTCCTGATGTAATGCCATGTGAATGGCTGCATTGTGGATTTTCTTGGTACCCATGAAATTATTTTGTGTCTGTCTCATCACTGTGCATTGGAAGAAGGTACCTTGTAGTCTAGGTTTCAATTGTCCAGAGATGGAAGGAATTTTGTCCCCAAATGGATCATACCGAGAATCTCATCAATATAGACTTTAGGAGATCCAGAAGATGCTTTGGACTCGTAGTGGCTGCTGCATTGAGTTAAGACTCGTGGGGTGCAGGGATGAGATGAATGTACTTTGCATGAGGGAAGGACATAGGACCCCAGAATGACAAAGGGTGGTGTATCCTCTACAAAGATTTACTGACGTTCTAAGCTGTCTACTATGCATGTGACCCTACTTGGAAATGAGGCAAATTCTAACTCTAATCCTAATCCTTCCCCCCCTTCCTTTGCTTATGTTATCTTATAAAAAAGGAAAACACACACACACACACACACACACACACACACCGGGGAAGATATTTTGTAATTACCATCAGATGCTTCCGCCAGTCTAGGAAGTCTAAGGATTTCTGGGGTTGTTAGGTGCCACCAAGTCCATGGTATTTTCCATATTCTTCATCCAATAGAAGCTGAGAAAAAGAAGGATATTTTTCTAAGACGGAAGCCCTGAAACCAGACTTTAAAACACTGAACTCGGAGAAAATGCACACATAGCCTCGCATGTGTGTTTCTTTTCTCTCTTTCTTAATGGTTGAAGTAGGAACCTAAGACAGTGAGATTACTGAAAAGTTATGTCTTATGTATGTGTAATCGAACTAGAACTTGATGATTCCATGTTTGATGAAGTCATGTGGACACTTAATAGAGACAGCTCCTAAGAGTGATGTCTATATTTGCTCATCCCTAAAACACTCTGTTAAATATATCTTATGCAGTCTCAATTTAGGTGTAAGGACAAATGCAAGGAATATTAATTGACCAAGGATAAAAGTTCTTGAAAAGACGAATTTTAAATGATTTAAATTTAACCTGGGGGAAATGATTTCATGATACCTATTAAGAAAATATAATTTGGGGTTGAAAGTTATTTTAAGGATGAAGCAAAAATAGTTTTTATCCTATACTTAACACAAATAATATATATGTGCCACCAAGAGGAAATCTTAGATTGGGGGGCGGGGGACATAGCATTGATCATGATTACTTGCTGAACATACAGATTGAGTAAGTATGGTGAGAAGATACAGCCTTTTTGCATACTTTTCCCAGTTTTAAATTTTCTCTGTTCACACAACTGCCTCTTGATCCAAATACAAGTTCTGCGTGAGCACAGTAAAGTGTTCTTGACTTACCCTTCTTCTCAGAGCTACCCATCCTTATGATCCACACAGTCAAATGCCTTGGCATCGTCAATAAAACCCAAGTAAGCATCTTTATGATATTCTCTGTTGAATGATCTGGAGCAAAAGTTTACCTATATGCTATATTAATGACATTTTCTATAATTTGAGCATTCTGTTGAGTTACCTTTCTTTGGAATGGATACAAAAAAGGGATTTCTTTCAGTCAGTTAGCCAAGTAGTTGTCTTCCAAATTCCCTGCCGTAGATGAGTGAGTGCTTTGACTACTCCATCAGCTTGTTGAAATATTTCAATTGGTATTCCATGAATTACTGGAGATTGTTTTTGGGTAATACTTTCAAGGCATCTTGGACTTCTTTCAGGATCGCCGGGTATTGCTCATATATATACTACCTCCTGGGTTGATGTCCCACAGTGACTCTATGTATTCTTCCCATTTTATTGTGATGTTTTCCTGTATCATTCAGTATTTTCCCCACAGAATCTTTTAACATTGCAACTGAAGCCTTTTCTTTCAGTTTCAGATCTGCTGAGCTTGCTCTTCCTTTTTTGTTTCTCTCTTGATACATTCCATATGCACAAAATTAATGTGCAATATTTTACTTCGTCTTCTTGAGCTGCCCTTCCAAACTTCCTTTTGAGCACTTTGAGTTCGTTTCCTCCAGCTGCCCTAGGTAGCCTAGGAGCAAGAGTGTCTTTTCACACCCAGAGGTCCTTTTGGTCTTTTCCTTCTTTCTTGTGTTTTAATGGCCAGGTGCATTCTTAATGAATGATGTTCTTGAAGTCATCCACACATCACCAGGTTTCTGTCATTAATGCTCAACGCATCAAATAGTTTCCTCAGATGGTTTTGAACTTCAGGTGGGATATGCTCAAAGTTGATTTGGGTTCTCATGGACTTAGTTTTATTTTCTTTAGCTTCAACCCAAATGTCCTCAAAGGCAGTTGGTGGTCTGTTCCACAGTCAGCCCCTGGCCTCTTGTAGCTGCTGATACTCAGCTTCTCCATGTGTCTTCCCACAGATGTAGTCCATTTGATTCAAAGTGTTGGATACTTTTATTCTATCCCAGTGGGTTGATATTATTTGAAATAAACTTGATGGCTATGAAATTTTTGTTTGGGGGTAGTTTTAATATCAAGATCTCTGACTAGTAGAGCTGAGCATCTCTCCCTTTTGTTTGGTCAACATTTGTGTTTGTCTCCTGTGAAGAAGAAACGCAGATGGTGCTGTGCTTAAGTATTGGACTACTAACCCGAACTTTGAGAGTTCAAACTCACCAGCTGCTCTGTGGAAGAATAAGCAGTCCTGTGCTGTAAAGATTACGGGCTCAGCAATCCTACATAACAGGTCTATTCCGACCCATATGGATACCATGCATTGTAATAGCCTCATCAGCAGTAGGTTTGTTCACCTCTTTTCTTATCATTGGGAATGAATACATATATCACATCACTCCATAGTTCAGTCACATCCAGCAGAATTGTACATTTGTTAGAACAATCAGTTTCCAAACATTTGTTTTCTCCTGGACTCCTTGCCATCGGCTCCCCTTGACCCCTCCACTAGCACTGTATCCGGCTCCCCCTGATTCTCTTATTCTACCTGCTGTCTCTATAGTGTCATCAGTCCTGAGTTTCATATACTGAAAAATGACCAAACATATAACACCACTTCAAGAGGGTGACCCCCAACAACTTCTGAGATACATCCTAATATGCGTAAGCAAAAACCAAATCAAACATTACAAAACAAAAATACAGAAAACTTCAGAAACCAGATCAGGTCCAGCATGCAAACATTTTTCTGCTGGGCCATTTGTTCTTTTTTCTAGTTAATTTTGATGTCATTATTAAAACAGCATGATGTTAATGCTCGTTACATGAATGCATGACAAGTACTTTTCTCAACGTATGTCCTATCTTTTCACGTTAGTTATGGTTGATTTTAATAACCCGAAGCTCTACTGCTAATGCCAATCATCAACCCTTTTCTTTGTAATTTGTTCATCAGCCTGTTTTACAAAATCTAAGACCCTAAGTTTTAATGATAATATCTTACTTTGTCCTCACTATAATTCCTAGTTTTGTCATTCACAATAAATCTTGAACCATATTCAACCGGAGTTTATTTTTTATATGATATGAGATAAATTTTTACTCCTATATAACTAATGAATAATTCAAGCATTATTTGGCATATGACTCCTTCTTTCCCCACTAAACTGCAATATGAGGATTAGGTTCTATTTATGCACCCTGTATTTAGTTTTTTTCTCATTTATTTACCAATTTCTGAACACACACACACACGGACTCACACCCCATCTCTCCCACATCCTACCCCTGTAGCTGACTTCTGGGCTGACATCTTCTTGGACACATTCTCCCACATCTGCTTTGCATTTGTGTTTACATTTTGATTCAGTTTGAAAATTAAACTTGGATTTTAATTACAGTAACAACAACACTCTCATTTGATGTCTTCACAATACTGAGACTTCCAATCCATGGGTTAGGAAGCAAAGTGGTGCAATGAGTTAAATGTTGGATTGCTAACCAAAAGACTGGCAGTTGAAATCCACCAATCATCTTGAGGGAGAAAAAGCTAAGGTTTATACTATAAATCTTTCACAATATAAAGCTTCTGAAACTCTACAGAGAAATGCTACATAGTTCTATAGAGTCAGAATCAGCTTGATTTCAGCAGGTTTGACTTAATCCACGGCTTTAGAATAATTTTCCATTTGTTTAGGATTTTTTAGTATACTTAGACACATTTTAATTCATTTATTCATATATGTATTTTACATGTTTAAAGTTTATTTCAGAATCCTCTACTGCTTTATATAGGTTCTTAAAATTGCACTGTTAGCATTACACTCTTGAATATTTTTGCCAGCATATAGTAATGAAATCACCTTTTTAGATAATGATTTTATTTCCTTGCTAAGCTTTCTAATTGGGTCTCATAATATAACTACAAATTATTTGAATATTCTATGTAAGCAACCCAAACATCTGTGAATAGTAACAGTTTTGGTTCTTTCTTTCTAATTTTCATACTATTCATTGTTCTTGCTTTATTACACTAAGACCTCCAATGTAATATTAAATAGAAGTGCTAATTATGAACATCCTTACAATTCATAATTAAATATGATACTTGCAATAATTTTTGTGCAATATCTCTTTTCAAATTAATAGAAAATCTTATCTATTCAGCTTTCTAAGAAGTTTTCTTTCTTTTTTAATGACACTGAACATTAAAAATCATTTTCCTTCTCTGTTTAGGAGTAAAATGAAATGGTAATGTGATTACTAATTTTTAAGTACTTCAAAGACTTTCTAATGTTAAATCACCTTTCGTTGCCAAGAAAAATCCACCTTAGTCATGTTTGTGTATTTATGCATACATATTTGTATGCTTATTGCTGGAATTATTTATACTTAGGTACTCATTTGTTTTCTACTTGTTTACTATTTATTGAAACACTTTTTAACTTCATGAGATCGTGGAGGGGAGTAAAACAGGAAACTGCCACTGATATGATTCTGACTCCTGGTGACTCTCTAACTCAGAGTAGAACTGCCCCTGTGGGTTCCGTGCACTGTAGCTGTTTACAGGAGTACAAATCCTCATCTTTCTCATGTGGAGCTGTTGCTTTCAGACTTCAGACAATGGTTAGCAATGTAATGCATAGCCACCGTCCGACTATTCCTTTTTTTCTTTCTATTTTTTTAGGTAAACCTCTTGTTCTTGAATAATTTCAGACTTAAGAGGAATTGGAAAGCTAATTCAGTGAGTTATATCGCTTCCCCAGGTCTCTTTATATCTAACCTCCTACCTCTCTTTCTCTTACATTTGCCAGTTGTCAAAAGTAAAGTCAGTTACTAGTTGTCAAAACTAAAGTCTCAACATCAACACATGGCTATTAATTCAACTCCAAACTTTGGATTTCCCCAGTGTGTCCATTAACCTATGTGTCTGCTTCAAGATTCAGCGTAGAGTACTATATCTCATGCCATTGCCATTTGTTCTTCCCTTCCTCTGATCTGGGTCAGGTTCCCAGCCTTTCCTTGTGTTTCATGACCTTGGCACTTTTGAAAAGTTCTCATTGGATATTTTATAGATATCCCTCCATTTGAGTTTGTCTGATGTTTTCTCTTTATTAGAATGGGCAATGGAATTTGCAAACAAGAGCATTGGAATGAAGTGCCTTTAACACGATTTTATCATGGTATATGATAGCACATGACATCACTGGTGATGTTAACCTTCCATCCTTCCATCCTTCTGTGGGGTTTGTTCACCAGGTTCTTCTCAGTAAAGTTGCTAATACCCTTATTCCCTTATCCTTTGGGTATAAATCCTAAAGGTAGGTTAACCTCAGTGGTGAAGGATTAAACTCTATCAACTATCGAGAAATATAGACATATAGTATTTAGAATTATTTTGTGAGGGATTTGTCTCTTCTCCACCTTTCTTGAGTTTATGCAAACATTTATGTATATTGTGTAGATGTCGTTTATACTTTGAATTGTAATATAATGCACATACTCCTCAGTGATATAATTAGATGCCAAAGACAGATCTGTGCAATAAATTTTCTGTGAGGAAAGGAAAGAAGATGTGGAGCACCACTTCCCCTCTCCTCCAAGAACTGAGACTCTGAGAAGTGCAGTGCTCCCAATGTTTGGATTTCAAACTCCTGCCATTGAAGCTGGTGCTCAAGGAGACCTTGGACCTGGCGCTGGACTGGAAGGACGGTCAGAGGTTCTGGGATAAAGTTACTGGTGGGACTGAGGGTAAAGATGGGGTGCTAGGGATCGATGCCTAGGTTAGTGCACCCTGCAGCATGGCCCCCCCAGCTTTAGCTGCCTAATGCCACCCAACAGGCAAGGGAGGACCCCATGGAAAATGTTCCTGGTATTTCAGAGTTTAGAATCCAAGGCCAAGAGCATGGAGACTCACAGCGGCTAGGAAGAGGAATGCTGCAGCTGGGGCTGCAAAGGAGAGTCCTTGGACTCTAGTCCCAATATACAGGTAAAGAAATTCCAGAATTTCTTAGTCCAGTTTTGTGAAAAATTAACACTTCATGAAAATTTTATCAACCATAGTGCTGTTGACTCTCCATATCTGCGGCTCCCATGCCCCCAATTCACCAACCACAGGTGGAAAATTCTGGGGGGAAATTCCAGAACACTCCACAAGGCAAAGCTTGAATTTTCAGTTTATTGAACTTTATGCTAAATCCAGGCAAATGAAGTGGTGAGTGGGCACATTCTGCTGTAATCTCTGACCAGTTTACAGAACTTCAATCTCTCTCCAGCACGTGTTTGGGAGCCTTGTCCATGACTTGTGTTGTGTGCACCCTGGATTTCTGTGAATAAACAGCTCCTGAAAGCCATGCAGTGGTCAAATTGAATCCCTTGTAGCATTGTATTAGGTGTTGTAGGCAAAAGTATATGAGAGGGTGTGTGTAGCTGTTTTGAAAATTGTATGCTGTTTCATGTGAGGGACGACAGCATCCACTGGCCCTGGCATCTGAGAGAGAGACTGAAACTAATCTCCCATTAATATTGAGGGATGACTTTATAATGCTTATGCACAGTTTGTTTAGTCTTAATATTTGCTTTCCTTCATTAAACACCATTGTGCCTTGTAATTTAAGGTATATCTTTTCACAATAATTGTGTGATTAAATTTATTTTTAAGTGGCTATCTTAATCTATGGACTAGAGAAATAACTTCTTTACATGTATTGTAAACATCCATTTTTTTAATTTCATGGTTTCTATATGTTCCACTTTTTGTTTCTTTCTAGTAAGGTTTTCTTTTATGTATAATGATCTAATAAATTATCGTATTGCGCCTAGTGGCACACAAAAGGTTAAATGCTTAGCTGCTAAAGGCGAGTAGTTCAACCCCACCCTCTGGCTCAGTGGGTTGAAAACCTGGGTTATCTGCTTCCACAAAAGTTACAGCTAAGAACCCTCAAGGGGCAGTTCTATTTGATCACATGGGGTCACTATAGTTAACATTAACTCAACCATACTGCACAACAATCAAGCCTCTGCTAATAATCCTCTTCGTACTGTGACATCATATTATGACAGAGAACATGCCATCTCTAGCTGTCCTTGAGTTTGCAGCATCTTAACCAAAGCTGCCTCATGGATGCAAGTCATGAGTCATAAACTGCAGGGCTCGTCTAATAGCACCCAAACTTCAGGGACCCTAATTTCACCCAGAAACTACCTCAGCGGAAAACTCCTGAAATGCAAACACGTTTTAATTAACTAGTCACCTTCAAGAATGGGAAGATGCTATTCCAAGGGAACAGAGTATGAATTGCAGATTATTGAGACTTTGATTTCTGGGAAGGGGCAGAAGTGAATTTCAGGTGACAGTGAAATGCTGGTGAGGGTGTCTTCTTCCCTAAGCACAAAGGTCAGCACCAGGATGTGAGCAGACCTCTCGCACTGGGACATTTTTGCTAAATGAGAAAAATCAAGTTTTTTAACTAATCCTGACGAGTCTGTGCCCTTCCCTGCTTTCTTTTTCTCTCCCTCTTCCTCGCGTCTCTGTCACGCTCCGCTCCTTTACCCCCCCTCTCTCCCTCTCTCTCTCTCTTTCCTCCCTTCTCCTTCTTTCCACTCTTGTCTTCCAGCTCTGTTCTTCCCAAAGGAGGGTTCACTGCTTGGTTTGAATGACCGGCATTTAGCAGCTAAGCATTTAACATTTTGTGCCAGTGAGGTTCTTCAGGAAGATCATGTCTAAGACAATGGCAGTGCTTTTATGGATTAATGTTTATTTCTAACAAAGGGAGTGCTGTCATAGGTTAACCTTCATGAGCCATACTGTTTTCATTTTAATATGTGGCTAATAATGTCTATATTGAACAGTTTTTCAGAGACTGTGGGAGAAAGGCAGGGCATTTTACTCTTATATAAACCTTTACAGTCTTGGAAACTCACAGGGTCAGTTCTACCCCTGTCCTACAGGGTCGCTAGAAGTCAGCCTTGGATCAGTGGCATGGGAACAAACAGACAAAATAAACTGCCAAGTGCTTGACCCATGGCTAGCACAGAGCAGGTATTCAATATATGATAGGTATCACTATAGGTTTTACCTTTGAAAATTCTATTCTTTGACTTTATTTATCATTTCTCTTCATTTATGGAAAATCAAGTCTTTGATGAAGGTGGTCTAGAGCTCCTATCAGTTTTGCGGCATGTAATTGCACCCATCAGTTCTAAGACACCTACATGACATCTCCATAAAAGACTATGTTCAGCATATCTGAAACTGAAAGAACTCAAGAAAAAAAAATCAAGCCTCAAATTTCAGTTTTGAAATATGGAAGAGGCAAAATAGTCAATGATGCAGGAAACATCAAGAGAAGATGGAAAGAAGATACAGAGTCACTGCACAAAAAAGGACCAGTGGGCAGTCCGCCCATTCAGGAAGGAACATCTGAGCCACAATCAATAGTGCTGAAGGAAGAGGTTCAAATGGGACTGAATGCATTAGCTAGAAACAAGGCTCTTGGAATGAACGGAATGCCCGTTGAAATGTTTCAATAAGCTGATGCAGCCCTGGGAGCTCTCTTTTGTCTATGGCAGGAAATTTGGAAGACAGCTAATTGGTCAACTGGCTGGAAGAGATCCATATTTGTACCCATTCCAAAGACAGATGACCCAACTGAATGCTCACACTCTAGAACTCTATCATTGATATTGTACACACAATTAAGATCATTCGATGATGGTTATAGTGCATTGACAGGGAAATGCCAGACGTTTGGGCCAGATTTAGAAGAGGACATGGAGCAAATGATGATGTCAGATGGACCTGATGATACCAGAAGATGCTTCGTTCACTATGCAAAGGAAATCGACTGTGTGGACCATAGTACACTGCATCACCTTAAAAAGAATGGGATTTCTGGAACACTTCATTGTGCTCATTTGGAACTTGTAAATGGGTCAAGAAGCTGTTGTGTGAATGGAAGAAGGGAATACTGAAGGGTTGAATATCTGGAAATATGTGTGTCATGGTTGTATCCTCTCACCCTGCTTGTTCAGTCTAGATGCTGAGCAAATCACCGGAGAAGCTGGATTATATGAAGAAGAGCATGGAAAGAGGAGTGAAGGAAGGCTTATTAATAACCAGTGGTGTACAGATGACACAACCTTACTTGCTGAAAGTGAGGAGGACTTGAAGCACTTGCTGATAAAGATCCAGGATTATAGCCTGCAGTATGGAGTACAACTCAAAGCAAGTAAGATTGGTAGCAGCATGATCAATGGAGAAAAGGTTGAAGTTGTCAATCAACGCTCACGGATGCAGCAGTCAAGAGCTCAAAAGACCAGTTGCATTAGCTAAAAATACTGCACAAGAGTTCTTTAGTGTGGTGAATAGCAAGGATGTTACTTTGTGGACTAAGGTGCGCCTAATCCAAGCCAGGGTATTTTCCATTGCCTCATATGCACGAGAAAGTAGGACATTGAATAAGGAAAACCTAAGAAGAATGTTTAGGAAAACCTAAGATGCATTTGAATGGTGGTGCTGCAGAAGAATATCCAAAATTCCATGGGCTGACAAAAGCACAAACGGATCAGTATTAGAAGTGGCCAGAGTGCTCCTTAGAGGCCAGGATGGCAAGACTTCCTCTTATATACTTTGCACATATTGTCAGAGAGACCAGTCCCTGTACAGGGGCATCATGCTTGGCAATGTGGAGAGATGGCAAAAAAGAGGAAGGCCATCGACCAGCTGGATTGTCAGAGTGGATACATCAAAAGGCTCAGGGGTAGGAACAGTGGTGGGGATGGTGCAGGACCATGCAGCGTTTCCCTCTACTGTGCATAGCGTCTCTATGGACTGGAGCTGATTCGATGGTGCCGATCAGCCTCCTTTATTGGGTTGGTCAGCATGCATCTCCCACCTTTTTGCTCCTCCATTTCCAGAGTAAAGTAAAATATCGTGTGATGGATGTCTTCTTCCTTCATGATCAGTCACCCTGAAGTCAGATGATACAACCTTGAAGTAGGGAGCTGTTAGCTATTTTTTCCAAGTGAGTAGGCCTTGTGAATGATGGGCCACTTACAAATTGTTAGTGTGCAGTCATTGACTAGAATAGGGTGACACCTCATGTGCCATTTTCCTGCATTGTCCTTTGCTACCCTGTTCTCTTTATTTCCCCCCTCATGCTTGCTGCTCTGACCTTGACATTCCCCTCCAAAAGTATCTATATTTTCATCCTTGCATTTGGCTGTTTTCTTGAAAGACTTGGTTAATAAAGTGGTTCACCCACAATGACAACTGAGACTAGAACTGATGTCTTTTAATTCCAAATCTCCTGGGATTTTTATGACTTTAAATATGTTAGTCACTCTTCAATGTTTTGTGGTATTGGAAGATATTAGAGATGCTGTGATGTAGAAGAAGTGGGCAAACATCAAAGGACTCACAATCCAGGTGTGACCATTAAGAACATACACGCAATATGCACATAGATATGAGAAAGGATGACCCAGCAAAAACAACTCCTTATCTCTTGTGGTTAATATGGGGCGTTTGTGATGTTCAGGTCTGTGTCACCTTGCTGTACCTACAGTAAAGTCTGAGTGGAGTCCCACCTCTCAATGAGGACACAGCCTAATGCTGTGCCATTGGGGATGAGGCCTATTTATAAGAGATGTGGAAAATGGACCCCTCTCTATCCCCTCTTCTTTTTCCTACCTTGCTTGGATCTTGTATATGGATTTGCGGGGAAAGCTGCCCACATGGCCTGCTGACTTAGATTCCAGTGCCTTTGCACCCATTGGCGTGGGATCACCTGGCTTTCCACTTTACTTCATGGCCGGCAGCTCTGGGAGTCTGGAGGACCTCTAGCTAGCATTTGACCCATGGACTTGAGTTGGACTGGGCTGAGCCGCTAACGATATAAATTTATTCCTTCACATGAAGTTTTTTCCTTATGTATTTGTCACTGGATTTATTTCTTTAGAAAATCTAACCCTGTACACTGTTGTAGAGTAAATTTTAGCTTACATTTATCCCATATGACAGAGTAGAACTTCCCCATAGAGGTTTCCAGGCACAATCTTTACAGAAATAGTTAATGTAGTCTTTTCCCTGTGGCGTCGCTGGGCAGATTCAAACCACCAACTTTTGGTTTATCAGCCTAGTGCTTAACCATTGTGCCCCCACAGCCCCTTATCCCTTACAAAGGTCTTAATATATTTTACTACTTATTCCTAGATGCCATGATCTAGGATACTGCTACTGGTGAATAGCATTATATGTAAATTACATTTATATAACTAAAACTAAAACACAAGTATGGCTGAAACACAGTCCACAGCTGAATAGATACAGATGTTTTCAAAGACCAAGTGTTTATGATACTTGCTCACAAGTACGCATGAGCCCATGAGTTTATATGTATGAAATATGCAGTGTGTTAGTTTACATGCATGAGAGTAGGCAGCCTCTCTTGTCTTCAGCAATGTCCCACAAACTTTTTCAGACGTTTACTTGTGAATTGAATGAAGGTTTACAAAGTATATCAGCTATCCATTCAACTATCCATATACCTTTTGTTTCATATCATTGCTTATAATGTCCACAATGTAATATCAAAATTGGTCAGGTCTAGGAACGATTTATATTCCATTCCTGCAGGAAAAAACAGTCCACAAGTCATTTCTCTGATGACATCTGCTTCTCATGTGCTCCTCCTCCTCCTCCTTCTCCCCCATCCCTCCTCCCTCTTCTCCTTCTTTTAAATGGCCAACCCATCAGTTAGGATCATTATTTCCTTTTGGAAGTCCTTATTATCTCACAGGTTCTGTGAGTCAGGAACATACATTAAATATATAGGTCTGCTTCAAAGCTGCTGATTAAAAAAATAATTTTATCAACATATATTTCATAGATCATACTTTTCAGTAGTTCAATCATATTCAAAAGGGCTGTGTAATCATCATCACAATCTATTTTAGGACATTTCTCCTTCATTGTATTTGTTGCTGCTAGTTCTTAATTTCCCACCAATGTCCCCCACTATGCTCCTAAAAAGAAAAGAAACCTCATAGTCATGTGGCCGATTCTGACTCCTGGTGACCTTATAGGACAGGAGAGAACTGCCCCTGTGGATTTCCAAGACTGTCGGAAATTAGTAATCCAGTTGCTGTCTATGGATTTACCTATTCTGGATTTCATATACAGAAAAGATGCAAAATCGAAACAAAAAACAAAACACCAACCCAGCAATAGTGATAGAATACAATAGAGAAAAGGCTGAGTTGGAAAAAAAGAAATATGAAAAACGGGGACAAATATAGATTGGATCAAAAGGGAGCTCAGAAGACATTTTAACTTTACTATAATTGCATTAATTCACCTTACAATGCACTGTGGCTGATCACAAGGCCATTCCCACCCATGGTCCATGGTCAGAGATGCTTCAACAGAGGCTAAGTTCACTTGGGGGACATTGCCAATAGGTTTGGGGCTGTCATGGTCACTCTTTCACTTCTGCAAAGTGAGAGTTTAGAATTTAAGTTCTAACACTGTCCCCTCCTCTATATTTTAATTTTATTAGCTGTCATCCTTGGATCCTAACAGACTGGAGTGCTTCTTCCTTGTGGACTCAGCTGGCACCTCACATAGATGGCTGTTTGTTTGTTTTGTTTTTTAAGACAAGGCTTTAATACTCCAAACAGTATTCCTTCTGATAGTTGGGCATCATCTACTTCAGTGGTTCTCAACCTTCCTAATGCCATGACCTTTTGATACAGTTCCTCATGTTGTGGTGACCCCCAACCATAAAATTATTTTCATTGCAACTTCGTAAATGTAATTTTGCGATGTTATGAATCATAATGTAAATATATAATATGCATTATATATTTTAATTGTTATAAATTGAACATAATTAAAGCATAGTGTTTAATCACAAAACAATATGTAATTTTATATTTTCAAATATTTATTTCTAATGACACATAAATGCAATTTTGTCTTGAAGTGTGGTATAGCATGGGTAACAGTCTTAATATAACAATAGTAAACTACATTGCTAAATTTTGGGACCTTATGTGTAAAAAGCCAACCTTCAGTGCAAAGGTTGAGATAGCTTCTTTCTCACCAAATCAGAAATTCTCAGGGCAGTCTTTTCAAGAGCACAATGAAGATCATTTTCCACAACAAGTCTACTTCTCTATTTAGTCTTGATAACCAACAAGCTGGAAAACCATGTTTCACAAAAATATGTCTTTGGAAATGGAAGAAGAAGGCACAATACAGTCTCAGACACAACAGGATATGACTGTAAACACTTGATCTAGAATTTTTTAACTGGCATTGTAGAGAAATCAGTTCTTGCTGCATCACTGTTAATAAGTTCAACGAACTCCTCCTGTGCTATCTCAGGAACATCTTCCACTTTGACTGTGAATGTACAAATGAGGTGTCAGGTAGATTTGGAAAGTATGATGAAATTTTGTCTGCAAGCATGTGCAAGAGTTCTTTCACAGAAATGATCATTATAATCCTTTTGTCTGGTTGAATCTCATGCTCCTCAAAGAAAGCAGATAAGGTAGACAACATGTAAATTTTATTTTCATGCGATTTTTTTGTTTTGTCAAAACTGAAGTTTCATTTGGAATGATTGGATATTTTCAGGATCTTTTCAGACAAATCGAGGCATGTTGCATTTGGTCCTTGCAGTGATAAATTTAACTCATTCGAGATGACCAAGATGTCAATCAAGTAAGCTATTTTCTGCAGTTCACTTTTATTGCTGAAACGTGCTTCAAACTCTGGTCTTGCTTTCTGATTAAAAAACATTTTGAGTTCTTCATGATGCTCAAAAACACGTTTTAAAACTTTTCCTCTCGACAACCATCTCACTGCAGTGTAAAACAGCAGAGCATTATTCGGTGCATGCAACTCGTTGCACAGTTGTGAAAACAGTTGACTGTTAGAAGTGCTTGCCTTTACAAAATTGACAGAACTTATGATGCTTTTGATTACTTATTTTAACTCTTGTGGCAGCATCTTCGTTGCTAAAATTTGCCAATGAATCATACTGAGATTTCCGATGACTTTTGGTGACTCATTCAGTACTAAACATTGAAATCCAGATCAACATGATAGCATAGCTGGAGCTCCATCTGTGCAAACACCACAAACCTTTTCCCAAGAGATCTTATCCTCCTTCAGAAATGAACCAACTGTGTCAAATACATCACGTGAAGTAGTTGTCATTTCAAGAGACTTGCAAAAAAGAAACTCGTCTTTAAAGTCGCCATCATTAATATACGTCACGGAAACCAGTAACTGTGAACAGTTTGGAACATTTATAGATTCATCAAGCTGCATGCTAAACACAGGAAGTGGAGCAGATTTAATTTCCTGGATTACCGGATCAAGACTATCAGCAGGCATGTCATCTATTCATCTGCGGACAGTGTCGTTAGATGAGGAAATTGCACTCAATTTTGTAACAAATTCATTTCTGATCATAACTCGAACAATGTCTTTGGCAGGTGGCAACAGTAAATCCTCAGCAATGGTGTGAGGTTTCATAGCTCCGGAGATTCCGAATGCCACCAAGTATGAAGCTTCAACAGCTGCTACATTTTATCTGTAGTACTTTTACCAGTGTCTGGCTTTCTTGAGTCCATCAGTTTTGCTTCTAAAATAGTTGGTATCCTTGCTGGCAAAGATCAGATGCTTGCTATCAAAATGGCATTTTAGTTTGTTTGGATTTATATATTTGGTTGATAGAACTTCACAACAAATAACACATTGAGGTTTCTCAATCCCTGCTGTAATTATTGAGGTAAAACCATACTGTAAAAAAATCCTCACTGTATTTTCTTTTCTTAACGTTCTTCTCTACATGATCCATTGTCATGGGATGGTTTGCTAATGACAGTAACATATAACAATAGCTTTAATAATACAAAAGATGATGCATGCTATAGTTTAGTCAATATAGTTCATTAAAGTTTCCTTTGATTTACCATTCTCTGTGTTGGTTTTTTTGCATACCTGTTCCTATCACAAGGGGGTAGTAGTGACATCAGCCACAGCTGAATATAAAAAGACTGATCAGCACCCAGATGAACTTCCCATGGTACAAATTTTTGTTTTTGCAGTAGTTGATGATTTCACAGTACATTTTACATTTACCCAGTAATTATAATTCATGAAGTGTTATTTTACTTCCAATAGTAGTTACTTTTAGCAGAGTAGCTTTTAACAGTAATTGCTTTTAACAGAGTAGTTGCGTTCAAGACAGCAGCTGTTCTCTACACAGTAGCTGCTCTCTACACATGCGTGGCTGGTCCTCATAAGTACATTATGGTGCCAACCCTGTCACATACACCTGTATTTGTACGGGGTGTATGTAATGAGATTGGCATGATGCTGTCAACACGCTGGGTACTCATATGTGGGCGTGTCTGCATGTGGGGGACCTGCCTGGAGAACGATAAAGGAGTGGTATCTCGGTTCCTAAGACCACCAGAATATGTGTTTTCTGATGGTATCAGGCAACCCCTGTGACAGGGTCATTCAACCCCCAAAGGGGTCACAACCCACTGATCCACTTTCTTCTCTTGCTGATTTTTCATAGCTTAAATAGTTGTTCCAATTCCTTGCAACTTGAAAGTATCATCACTATTACTATCCCATCATCTTAAATTTCTGGTAGGTAAAACTTTTACTTAAGTTGGAATATTGGTCCTTATTTGACCTGTGCTCTTTCCAAGAGAAGGAGTAAAACAATGTACCCAAAAAGAAAGGCCATTTTAGTCATGTTAAAAACAATCACACCAACAATGATTAGTTTCTTCATTTATTTGAAGGTACATTGCATTAAACCTATTTACAAAGGACTGCCAAACAACAAGGGATTTGGGTTAGCTTCTCTTTAGGTAATGTTCTTAATCTAAAGCCCTTGGCTTTCACCTCTATAAAGCATAAATGATCGTATCTACTTCACTATTGCAACACAAGCAAACAAAATCCCCCTGAGATAATCATGATGAATCTTAGTTCTGCTTCTAAATAACTGTGTGACATTGGTCAACTTACGTATGGTTTGTGTGCCTCACTTTTTTAATGTACAAAATAAGAATTATACTAACCTACTATAGAGGTCTATTATGAGGCTTTCAGTAAACCAACGAATGAATGAATGAACAAATCATGAATGAATCTTGCTGCTCTCTGATTGGCTCGGACTCATGGCTACCCTATAGGAAGGAAGTGCCCCACGACGTTTCCAAGACTGAGAGTTGTTATGGAAACAGACGGTCAGGTCTTTCTCCTGGGAAGCAGGTAATGGATTTGAACTGTGATTTTTTCAAGTAGTATTCAAGTGCTTAATCACTGTGCTGCCAGGGCTTCTGTTATGAAGATAAAGTTATATCATCCTTTCTAATTCATAAAAATTTTAAAATAAATGTTACCTATTTTATTTGTCCTTTTTATTGCTGTGAAGGCTTATATTGAAGTAGCAACTGTTCATTTGCCTTCCTGAATGCAATTTGGCTTTATTTTTAGTGCATTTAAAAAGTCCCTTTTCTCTACATGGAAAATACCTGATGTAACTGGCAGTAAGGAATTGCTTGAGGATAGCAACTTCCACACAAGTCATTATTGCAATGGAAGCATTCCCTTGGCTAGACTATATACTCCCTGAAGTCGGATCATTTCACCATCTCTTCAGCTACAAACTGGTGACTGCTCAATGTTTCCCTATTACTTTCCAGTGACTTCTCAGTAAGTCTGGTAGGGCTATATTTAATTTTTTTCTGTACTTGGTTCATTATTTTCTATTCTCATCACCTCTGACTCTCTGTGAACTATCAATATGGCAGCCAACGTGAGCACTTGTAAGTAAAAAAAACACACAGTGGATTCTGAAGTCTTAGAATGAAAAAAATATATAATGTACAATATTTTGTTGGCTTTTTTTGTATTGGTTAAATAAAATGCATTAAATTAAATAAATGAGCTTAGTAGATTAAGGAAACATATTTCAAAAATTTTTATTAGTTCATCTTTTTAAAACTTTCAATATGTGGCCAGAAGAAAATTTAACATTATATATGTGGTTCACATTATATTTTTACTGGGCAGTACTATTCCAGATCCTTGCTGACTTGTTTCTTTCTTAGAAAAACAAAGTCCTATTCCCCTCTTCTAATTTTCACGTAGTATTTATTGCTGGGCTGTTCCTCTCGAAATGTTGTTTTCACTACCAGACTCAAGGCCATCAAATCTTCCTGTCACCAGAGACCAGTGTACAAGCATCCACATATGCAGATAGAATAACTGCCTTACAACCACTTTTTACTCCTAAATTGGACTTGCCGCTACTTGAACCTGCCAAGTACCTTCATATCTCTTCCCTTTTGTCCATGCTTTTCCTTTTCTTCAGAATGATCATTATCTCTCTTTTCTTCTGCCAGCATTGAAATCCACTTTTTTGAAACATTTCAATTGGTATTTCATCAACTCCTGGAGTCTTGCTGTTCACTAATGTCTTCGGCGAAGCTTGGACTTATTCCTTCAAAACCATCAGGTCTTGATCATTGTGGTAGTTACATAATCTGTTGTCAATTTGAGACTTAAGAGTGAAGGGGTGGAGGTTAGCCTGTCAGTCAGGTCACAGCTTGATAACCTCATTTGGAGGTGCTAAGGAGATAAATAGCTTGCTGGAGGATACAGGATCACTCCCTACATGACATTACTGACAACAAGCCTTATAGAGCCACACTGATGCAGACAGAGCTCTGGAGCCAGAGAAGCCATGTGGAGACCTCTGCCAGTGCTGAGATTCTTACACCACCACTGGATCCACAGACTTTCCACCCACTGGCCTGTGATTTCCCTGGATTTGGCTTCATTGCATGTGTTTAGTGAGTCTGAAGAGGACTTTATAGATTGATATCAGACATGTGGGCTAATATCACACTTATGGACTTCATCTGGACTGGCTGTAATGTTTTCTCAATATTCAATTGCTCTTGTACCTAAAGCTCTTTCTTATATACATATGAGTGTCTATGAATGTGTTTCTCTAGTCCACCCAGACTGACACAATCGTATGTAAACTCTTGAAATGGTTGAACGTTGACCCATTCTTTGTGAAACAGTGACTGTGTTTCTTCCATCTTCTCTTAATGCCTGAATCATTCAATATTTTCCCTACAAAGCCTCTCCATACTACAACCAGAAACTGCATTTCTCTTCGGTTCTTTCATCTTGAGATATGCTGAACATATTCTTCCCTTTTGATGGTCTAACTCCAAGTTGCTCCTTTCACTATAATATTTTGCTCTGGCTTCTAGAGCTGCCCTTTGAAATGTCCTGTTTCTCTCTCTTACGTCATTTATTCCACTTGCTTAGTTACTCTACCTACAAAAGCAAGTTTCAGAATCTGTTCAGACATTCACTTTGGTCTTTATGTTTTCTTTCTTTTCTAATGACCTTTCAGAATCTTTTAGATCTTTGTGGACATAGTCATTTAATCACTGATTAGTGTTCAAAAGATCAAATTGATATTGAAGTGGTCTCTAAGGTCTTGTGGAATATCCTCGAGGTTGTATGTTGGTTCTCATGGATTTAGTTTACTTTTCTTTAGCTTTTACCTGAATTTGCGTATGAGCAGCCAATGATCTGTTTCATAGATGGTCCCTGGCTTTCTTTTGGCTGCTACTACTGAGCTACTCTTCCCACAGATGCAGTCAACTGATTCTTGTGTTTTCATCTGATCATGTACACATGTGTAGTTGCCAAGTTTGCTATTTAAAAAGATATTTGCAGCGCAGAAGTACATCTTGCAAAATTCTATCATGGGATCTTCAGTTTAGTTTATATTATAATACCATAATTTCAACGATGGATTCTTCTGTTTCAAAAATTTACTTTCCAATCCCCCATAATTATCAGTGCATCTTTAATAAGTTTTTGGCTGAGGAAAGTTTCAGAATGCTTTAGTTTTTCATAACGTGTTTCAGTTTGGTATGCAAATTCAAATAGTTGTGTTAATTAGAATTCTTTATAAGTATATAGGTATTATCCTATCACAGACAGCATTAAACTTCTAGATAAATCTTGCAATGTTCTTTATGATGACCAACTTGATTCCATTGTTTATCTGTTTGTCATTGCTGGTATAATGAATCACATAATTGTCAGACAAAAACTTGGCTAATATTCATTTCTTCACACAATTGCATAGGATATTGATCTTTATGCACTCAATTTCTTTCTTGATAAATTCCAATTTTCCTAGATTCATACTTTGTACTTGCATATTTCAGCCACTAATAGATGTTTTCGGTTGTTTAGTCTCTTTTTGTGTATCTATCAGTAATGGTCCTGAAAGCTTTGCTGCATCTATGTCATTAAAGGTGACACAACTTGGAGGAGGACACTTTATCTCACTTGTATTTTACGTGCCTTCCACCCTGAGGAACTCATCTTCCAGTGCTGTATCACACAATGTTCCTTCGCTATGCATAAGGCTTTCAGTCCTAAATTTCCAAAAGCAAATCACCCTTTTCTTCTTCCTAGGCTTAAAGGTTCACCAAAACCTGTACATCATAGGTGATTTGCCTGGAGTTCAAAAGACTGATGTCATAGTTTCTAGAATCACAGTAACACATAAGTCACCACAGTTACAACAAACTGGAAAATGAGCATGGAAATGATACCTGTAACTGCTGGAAATGAGAAAAGATTTACTGCAGTGTGGACTATATCTTGAGAATCCTCATCTGCTTTGTGCACAATAACTAGACATGCAAGAATCACATCTCTGTTAATCTAAATATCTTCTCCAACCTCAATTTCTCAGGTTGTGACATTTAATTTTTACAGTCTTCTCCTTGTTTGTACTGGTCTACCTACTTAGAATTTATTTCTTCACACACACACACACACACACACACACACACACACCTTTTTAGAATTATTATAGAGTTCTCTTGGACAGTAACTTTGGGAAATACTTGCAATAAAGAGATAATATTAATGCTCATTTGAATAGTGTTTAACATTTAATAGAATTAGTTGTTGCCTGTATATTGGTTACAGGTGTAAACACCCTCTGAGGTTAAGCCTGGCTTGTTTTAGCACTAAATGTAACAGATGGCCAGGAAAATATAAGATGGGAGTGTTTTAGGTTATAGATAAAAGAGCAATGAAGGAAATATCAAATACAATCTTTACCTGCCATAAGCAGTGTGGCACTGATGTAAGATAATGAAGGACAATTGTTAGAACAAAAGTAATAAAAATATATTGAGATATGACTTAAAATATGACAAAGAATACCCCAAGCACATTGAGAAAGGCAGACTTAGTAGGTAAATGATACATCTCAAATAGAACCAATGGGTTAACTTTAAAAGGTAATTAAACTATAGTACTGTCCACCAATCACACCTTGAAAAGCAAAATCTTAGACTACACCTCCTAAGCTTAGCTGTGGTCAGTTTCTTAAAGTGGGGGGAGAGAGAAGACCTTTCACTTTCTGCCTTATAGCATAGTGCTCGGACCACCCCAAATCCACAGACACTCCTACAAGAGTAACAGTTGAACCCTACTGGAAGTTCTAGTCAAGGGGAGGGGAGGAGGGCGTGTATGTCTTGGAGAAGGCGATTACATGCCTGTTGGTGGCTAACCTGGGTGGAGCAACCTCTCTGAGAGACAAAAACCACTTAGCAATACTTTTATAGAACCAAGAGACAACATGCCTTGTACTATGTTGCTGAATTGGACACTTTGTGTCCAATCCAACCCTGATGACTCAGGCATACCCTATAGACTACTGGGACTTCAGACTGTCCTTTAGAGCCAGCTCAACACCCTTCACAGTCCATATCAGAAAGAGTTCATGTAGAAACCCACTAATCTAACTGGACTTTACCTTAAACTCCGCTGTAGAAGATAAGGGATGAGCACACTCCCTTGGATTTAAGACTGAAACACTGTAGCGTGAGAATAAATCGGTGACTATTCTCCCAAGCCTATGAAACTGATGGTCATTGGACTTTGGTTCAGATTTCTTGTTGTGAAGGTACCCAATGAATGGTGGCTTGGGACTACCATGTATTTACTATTTTCGTTGTCTCCTTGCTTTCTTATGACATATATTAGTCTGGTAGGCATGGTTCTGCCTCTCTGAAAGAGCATTTTTATAGAAAAGTTTGATCTATCACCAACCCCCATTGTTTGTGTGAATAATGTACAGTCACTTAAGAGTTTAATCTGTACAAATCAACAGTTCATGTATTTCAGGCTGAAAAGCCAGCCTGTATACATATAATATGCTTCTTCTATCAAAAATGTTTAAATTGTATCCTATTGGCTAAATTAATGACAATCACAATAGAATTTCCTTATGCCTCAGGGGATGATTGATCATGTTTTCTATCATAAAATAGGAGACCTGGTGGTACAGTGGTTACACGTTGGGCTGCAATCCACAAGGTCAGGGAGTTGAAACCACTCCAAGGCAGAAAGACAGGGCTTTCAATTCCTGTGAACAGTTATAGACTTGGAAACTCCCTGGGGCCAGTTCTACCCTGTCCCATAGGATCCCTATGAGTCAGCACCAACTCAATGTCAGTGAGTTCTGAGCTGAGCTACCATACAATGATAATAATGTATCTCAAGTGAACTAGACACATATAGAAACCATAAATATATCAGGTTTGGGGCTCACACTTAATTCTATCCCAAATTTAAGAAAAATTAGTTCTTATGAGAGTGCCCTGCTTGATACTCGCCATCATGAAGAGATCACGGAAGAATATGGATTCTGTAGCACAGTGTGGTGAAAAATCCAGACTGTGCCTGGCTATCAGAAAGAATAGCATCGAGGATCTTAAAGCCTTGCCTTCAAACAGCTACCATCTAAGTGAGGTGTCAACTAAGTCCACATGTAAGAAGCCCACCGGCCAGTGTGGTTCAAGGATTGTCAATAATAAAACCCAAGTCTGGAGGAGGGAATGGTATCAGAGCTTACATTGTGAGCAACCAGTGTGCAGAAGGCTATGGATGACAGTGGAAACGCGACCCATTTGTTGGGTCCCCACAGGGAGGAAGGCTCCAGTGGATTCCCTCTGACCATAGATGGAGGATGTGAGTGAATAGCTTGCCATCAGAGACAGAGGACTGTAAAGTCACTTATGGCAGATGTAGTCAGGTTAAACTGTAGCACCTATCATTTGATCTCCCTATTGACCCACTGAAAAGTTGTTTGTGCTTTTGCTTTCTTTGGGGTTGAAGTTTTGCTCCGTTTTATTTTGTTGCTATTTGTTAGCTTCCTGTTTGTGTTTTGTATGATTTTCTGTCAGAAATCTAAGGTAAGTAAATCTACAGCGACACTAGGTCATGGCAGAGGAGGTTGGGGGAACGGGGACCTAAAAACAGTGAGAATTAGAAAGAAGGATATTTTCTGAAATTGATTGTAGCCATGATTACACAACTCTTCTTAATGTAATTGAACTATTGAGGTGTGTGGTATATGAATTATATGCCAATAAAATGATTTTTAAATGATACGCTAATACCATAACATTTTGTAGAACTGGATAAAGATCAAATCCCTCAGATAAAAAGTATTCACTGTGTGCTCAGCAAAATAAATACCACCACCCCCACACATACTTAGGCACATCATAATGAATCTGTAGAAAAACAAGAATAAGAATAGTAAATTAAATGATAGCCATTTGCATTCTTTTTATGTTATTTTTAAAATTTATTTTTATCCATTTCTTTGTAATATTTCCTTATTTTTCTTCTACTAATATGTGCCTAGTATCAATGTCTGTCTTCTGATGTTGGTAGTTTGAGTCTTCTTTCTTTTTTCCTGATAAATCTAATTGGAGATTTATCAATTCTATTGATATTTTTAAAGAAACAGTTTTATCCTTCACTGATAATTTCCCTCTGACCTTCATCATACATATGATATATAATATTTTAACTTTAGCTTTACTTTTCTTATGTGTTGCTACTTTCTTAAAGTGGAAGACTGATTTAACATCTTTATTTTTTTTTATGTAGTTGTTTAATGCTATGAATTTTCCCCTAAATACTGCCTTGGCTACAATCCTGTTGGTATGGTGTTTTCATTTTCATTCAATTAAGAACGTTTTTTTTAATTAAAACAATTTTTTTGTTTTGTTTGATTCATGGACATTTAGAAATTTGTGATTAATTCTTCAAATAGGTGTTATTGTTGGTATTTAAGCTAATTTCATTACAATTATACTTGTTATGATTTTATACTTTTTAAACATTTGTTATGTAATTCTGAACATGATATCCCTTTGTATTTTTGACTTGCAAATAAACCACATTCTGACCTTATTAAGTTGAGAATTCTGCAAATGTAAGTTAAGTAAAATTGGTTGACAGTATAATTTAAGCCTTTATAGTCATATTTTTCTAGCTAGTCTACTGATTATTAAATACAGCAATGTTGAAATTGCTGACATAATTTCCTGCCTTATAAGAAACTCCTCTGTCTATGCATGCCATTTCAATCACAACATTACAAACTACTCATGGCCGAAGATTGGCATATAACATAAGGATTTAGTAAGTACTACATGCTTAAGGAGCTTAATAAATCATTACTCAAACTCCATTCACCTGCCTAATTATAGTTTTATCTCTTCCAAGACCTGAAAAAACAATTAGAATTGGTTTGAAAAGTGGTAGAATTCTGTGTGATTCCTCTTTTTATTTAAAAACCCAGATGTGGGGCTATTGTACTGATTTTGTGAAGTACGGTAAGCTTTAGCATATATTCGTTCGTTCTCCTGAGTGCTCCGCAGTTGAAGTTGTTGTAGTGGAGCCTGTTCATAACCAGAGATCTAGGTTCCAATGCTAGCCACGTGAGCACCAGTTTGGTGAAAGCAAGTCACTTTATCCTTCTGAGTCTTAGCTGAAAAATAGTCGTAATGAAAATGGCTTTGAAGGAGTGTACTGAAGCTTGGCAAGGTCATCTATATAAAGCCCTGTGAACAGTAGTTAATAGATGAAGAGGTTTTTTATTCCCCCTCCCCAACTCCCACAAGATAAAGAGTTGGGCGTACAAAGTAAATCCACCCTTGGTTCTCTCAGGAGACTGCTACAGTTGAAGGGTTTCCAAACTAAATTCCAGAGTGGTCGTATCAGGATTAAAAGACAGCAGTCTTGTTAATGTTGCTTCCTTTGAGGATGCACATCACCGATAACTCAAGAGTTTGTATTGCATGGCCTTCTGGCCCCAGGTAAGTTCCTTGGGATTATCTAGGCCACCTTTTAAATTTCACAGACACCTCTGCCACTGCCTTTCATCTCAAGATCCAGTAGAAGAGAGTTTGATTGGACCTGTCAACATCTCTAAGGGGACCACTTGAGAGTCATTTGAGGAATTCCCACACCAAAGTGCATCTCAGAGCAGCTGGGGAGACCAAGGTAACTTCGATTCTTTGGGTCATATCTTGCCCCAGACCGTTGGCTTTATAATGGAAAAGTCCTGGTCTAGGTGGGGTTGGCAATGAGATTCTTCAAGTATCAGTTAGTGATTTTGCAACTTATTACTATAGGAGATAATACCACACAGATAAACCAAATAGGGAATACTTTTTTCCCTATAAAATTCTATCATCATTAGTTCTAATATGGATAAATATGCAATACCCATAAAATAATATTAGATATTAAACACAGCACATTATAGGCATACTGATAGATACTTTACGTACCATATATCTGATTCTCATCACCATCCTGAAAGGTAGGATATACTAACTCCATTTATGAATAAAGGAACCCAGCTTCACAGAGATTACATGACTTTCCAAAGACCATTTGATAGATAAGTCTAAAGTGGTGGTTCTCAACCTTCCTAATGCTGCGACCCTTTAATACCGTTCCTCATGTTATGGGGACCCCCCAAACCATAAAATTCTTTTTGTAAGCTACTTCATAACTGCAAATTCACTACTGTTATGAATCAAGGGACCCCTGTGAAATGGTCACTCGATCCCCAAGGGGGTTGTCACCCACAGGTTGAGAACTGCTGGTCTAAAGGATCTCTGTTGGTGGGGTCAGGTAGGCATTGGATTGCTAGCCACAATGTTGGTGGTTCTAACCCACTAGCAGAAGAAAGGCTACCTGTTTCCAAAAAAGATTTATAGCCATGGAAACTCTATAGAAGAATGCCATGAATCAGAATCCATAGTAAATTTTTTGGTTTGTTTCCTTCAAATACCGTGTGTGTTGGGGTGGGGGATTTGCAATGAATTTAACTGCTTCTCAAGAAACGATAGTTTGCTAGGGAAGAAATATGGTTAGTTGCTAATATTAAGAGGTATGATATGGGGGGAAAGGCCAGTTTACCTCGACTGACGTTTGAGTTAAAAGGTTCTTGCTGGTATGAGCCACAGTTAAATTGGCACAAATTAGAGTCAAGTATAATGAAAAATAAATACAGCTGAGCTGTTAGGCTAGCTGCTATGGCCCAGCATCTGTCAGCACTTCTATTGTACACTGAGTTTTTCCAAGGAATTATAAGGGTTGTAAAAATGTGTGCTATGGTGGAACTTGGCAGAAAAAAAAGTTTCCATTTAAAGAGTTTTTCAAATATATTTTCTAAAGTTTTAAAAAATTAGGTTTGACACTTTAGTCATGAAGTTAGCAACCATTTAAATAGTCCAACACCTTTTAATCAACTGCTGGAGTGAAAAAATGCGTTAGCAGTAGGACAAATGCCTCCATGTGGGTTCCTTCAGGCCCGTCAAGGGTTTGCGCCTCAGCATATTCTTGCCCACAATGCTCTTGCTCTCCAGAGCGGCCTGAATATCAGTGGCAGGTATTATGTGTCCCAGAAGACTGAAGAGAAAGGTTTGAGGGTGTATCAAAGACATAGGTTGCTAATACCAAGTAGACACTACATCTGTTCCCCCTAAACTCTAGGCTCCTCAGAAAGACCAGCTAGATCTCCACTTAGTTGGAACAAATTCCAGGGATGGAGGCTGACTAGCTTCAAAAATGGAAATGGGAAAATATTGAGGTTGGGGGGAAAAAGTGATAAACAGGGAAGGCTAAAGAAGTTGTAGGTTTTCTTTTCTTTTTTTTCTTTTATTGGTGGTGGTGGTGGTGGTGGTGGAAGTTGTAGGTTTTCAAAGGGACTAAGAAACTGTTGCTTTGATGTTTATTTTTAAAGAGCAGGTTTGAGAAGAAAAAGAACTCTAGACTTCAAGATGGAAACATGCTAATGTGAACCCTCACACTGTCACTATGTTGTTTTGACAATATGCAAGCTGCTTAATCACTTTGGGCTATGTATAATATAAAATTAAATGGAAATTATAATCTTCTTCTAAATCACAAAATTATGGGATGATGGGAGTAATGTGTGTAAAAATACCCTGTAAATTTTTAAAACATATACAGATCCAATGGATGAAGTATTTGTCAATTATTCCCTAAGCATCTCTCTTTAGGTAGGCACTGTGAATTGAAAGAGGAGCCCTATATGTCTACTGGTTAGTGTTGGACTGCTAATGACAAGGTCAAGTTCAAAGTCAGGAGCCACTCCATCGGAGAAAAATGAGGCTTTCTACTACTGTAAAGAGTCTTTGAAACCCAAAGCAGCAGTTCTATTCAGAGGATTCCTATAAGTGAGAATTGACTCGATGTCAGAGAGAGAGAGAGAGAGAGAGAGAGAGAGAGAGAGAGAGAGAGAGAGAGAATGAGAATGAAGAGAAGAAATATGAATATGGCATATTGTCTTTAATAAAAACCCAAGAGCTTGTTGGGCCAATGGACGTTTTGGACAAATGCCCATATTCCAAGCAGAGGGAGAATGGCCAGGACTGTAAGGGCTGAAAATCAATTGGGTTGACTCCAAATTTTATCACAAAAGCTCCAGGAAAAGAGCATCCATTGTTTATTCCGATTCAAGGAAAGTTGCCTATATAAAAGTAGTCAATGCCCACTTGGTCCATACCTAGTCTTGGTGTTTCTTGTCATAAAGTTGCCCTTACGTCCATAGTCAACATTCAACTAACGCCCATGCACAAACCAGGAGGGATAAGGCACATCTTCTCAAACTGGATCCTGTGTCAGGATCCCTTGCAGATGCTTTGACTCTACCAACGATTCTGACTGGGTACGCCTAAGTCCCTCACATCTGACCTTCTAAGAAATTGAATTTCTTTGAAATTTGGTTAGCAGTTTACCTCATGGTCGTACTTTGAGGAGCACTAAATTTAGACTACTTTGAAATAGCCTCATGAGCTCAAAATTTCACAGCACAAATAAAAATTTCACATTCAATAGAGAAAACTCTATGCAGAGGAGGGAAGTGGTGTTTATTGTGCACAGATTAAATGTGAGATGCTTGGCTGGCTCTCACCGTAGGTTATTTCATTTCATGGTTATGGTATGTCCTCATTACACTGACGATATTTAGATATATCCCAACTTGGGGTCAATACGCTAACCCGCCCCTCTGCTCTGGCACGTGGATATTTGAACAAATAACAGCCCAAACCTAGGACTTGGGTGCTATTGCCTGTCCATGTACATCATTCGCAATGAGTGACCCCTTCAGGGATATCTTCCATGCACTGTGACTTTTGGGATTGCTTCCTATCCTATCCCTCAAGAAATACTTCAAAATCCACTTCTCTCTGCAACCTCCTTACCTTCATCCACATCTTTAATTAAAGGGAAAAATTCTGCTGCTCCATTAACAAAACTGTCACCATAAATCTTAATCTCCCTCACCTTGGCTCTTGTCAGTCACAAATTTATGTATCTCAGCCCCTATCTCTAGTTTCTTTCCTCTAAGGATGAGGCTCTTGTTCTCATGATTAAGGGCGATTTCTCCCCCTAAGCCTTCTTTGCTATAGCAGGTTCGTTAATTTTACACAGTACCCCCCACCTCCTGTGCCTTTAATCAGGCTTACATTACTTTGTTCTCCTATTGTAAAGCTTTCGAGCCTCTTCCATACTAAAATATAGCCGCCTTTGATACACGATTCCCTTCTAGCAACTCTTTAAGTTTTCTTCTTTCCCTCTCAACTACACACTTGAAAGAAAGTTTATTTCCTTTTTCATTTCTCACTTCCCATTCACTACTTCACCCACTACACTTTGGCTTAGGTATTCCCCCCAATAGAGTTATTTTTGATAAGGCAACCAGTGAAATACTGATGGTAAATTCAATGGATGCCATACACACCCAAACACACATATTACTTTTCTTCAACTGTAAACAGACCATCACTGATTCTTACTCATAGGGTCATTTTAAGAATGGTTGGGTTCTAAGAAAGCTTGGTGCTTCTTAAGATCTCTCTCATAGATAATTGATACCTTGGACTCCACGCCTACTTTCCCTCAGGAGTGTCTAGCTGACATGAACTCTAACCATTACAGTAGATGAGTCTGGACACTGCTGAACACTGTGCTTGGCCAGGCTATGCATGTAGTGAGTGGCTCTCTTCTGTGTCTCTTCCTCCTTTCTATTTCTCATCACTATTATTCTAGTCAGGGGCTTCCAATTATATTTAAGATCATAAATCTTTCCCATTTTTAAAAACTATTGAATTCCAATACATTATACCTTACTGCTCTCATACTTTGACCTTTCTTAGCTATGAATTCCCCCATAGGACACTGATATTTTCCAGGAGTCTATCTTTGACTCTCATTATATGTGATCTCCATGGGTAAATTGCTACATGTTCATGTTTTTAGTTGCCACCTGCATTCAAATAAGTTCCATTTATTTTCACTCCAATTTAGACCTACCTCTAAACAATGGTTTTTTTTTTTTTTTGGTTTTTTGTCTCCTGGGTGAATCTTCTTATTTAATGGCACCTAGCACCTAGGAGATGCTCAATGACTGTGTGTTAGGCCAGATTAACTACAGAACCAAATCCAGTGACACTCATATACATGTGGAAAAGAGCTTCTATCAAGGAGTAATTGCATATCAGGAAAACATCCCAATGTAGTCCCACTCAAGTCCAAAAGTCTGATATAAGTGTATAAGTTCCTCTTCAGACTTAAGAAGCTCCATGCAATGATCCATGCCTATGGATCCAATGGCGGTGGGTGCATCTCCAGAGCTCCAGCAGCAACCAGGGACAACCAGCAGGAAGGTGAACACAGAGAGAGGCTGGGAGGTTCCCAGGACCCCCCTTATGAGAGGACCACTTCCGCAAGGAGGCACCATCAAACTATGATATGATTGACAGGTTAGACTGGATCTTTCTCCCCTCCCCCCGCTGTGACACACACACACACACACACACACTTTTATATATCTTCAAGCTGACATGAAATTATGTAATTATCACAAGCTGGCCAGTTACTCAAAGGCCCCATCCAGCTTTCCTACTTTGTACTGAAGCCTGGGGACAGAAGCCTGGACTTCAAGCACAGATGTGTGTGTGTGTGTTCATGTGTTTGAATGTGTATGGACTTGCAAGTATATGTGTGTGGGTGCTTTCTTAGATTGGAAATGGAGTATGTTTGGGAAGGAAGGCCTTGGGCATGACTCAAAGCCAAACCAAACCCACTGACATCAAGTTGATTCCAACCCATAGGGACCCTATAGGACAGGGTAGAACTGCTCTGGTGGGTTTCAGAGACTATGACTCTTTATGGGAGTAGAAAGTTCTCATTGGTCTCCAGGTAGCAGTTGGTGGTTTTTGAACTGGTGACCTTGCAGTTAGCAGCCCAATGGCTAACCACTGTGCTATCAGGCCAGCTAGAGTGAAAGAAAATAATGAACAACATGGAGGAGGACCCAGTGCTAGTTCAGGTCCTGGGGCTTATCTCGAAAACATCATGGCAGGGGTAAAATGGAAATTTAAAAGCCTCAGAGGGTAAAGTGAAAGTTCATTTCCAACTTTCAATGCAAATATCTTACATGCTTAGCTTTCCACTTGCCATAAACGGGGAACATGATTGTTGGCACATAAATATACCACATCCCTAAATCTGATCTAGGACAAAAATAGAAGTGTTTCTATTCTGGATTTAGACCAATCTAGGTTCAACTTTTGGCTCCTATTGCTCACTGTATGGCTTTGCTCAATTTATTTAACTTTTCTGAACCTCAGTTATCTGCCAAATGGTGACAACATTTGCCTCAATGAATTATTCATTCATTCATTCAGCATTAATTGAGGGCCTTATAGGTCTCTGGCACCAAGCTAGGCAGGAAAGTGGCCAGATGGCTCAGATCTCTACTTGCCCTCACGTACCACAGAACAGAAGAAAGTCGCGCACACATGAGATAGAGGGGCTACACTGGCTCTTATGCATGAGAGAGGGAAAGGCCCGGGGACTGGGTACAGAGTCCTGGTGTAGAAAACCATGAAGATGATGGGATCATTCAGCGAGATAAGCACAGAGGGAGGTTCAGGCTTAGGATGGAGAGAATATAAGCTCAGTCCTGACACTATCGACTATGAGGTACCTATGGAGTATTCGTATGGATGTACCTGGTAGATGGACAGGCACACACATCTTGAGTTTGGAAGAAACTCTAGGCTTAGAAATACATTTTTGGAGTCTTAAAACCAAAATGAATCCTGAAACGGATAATGAAAACAATCATGATGATACTAACAATAATAACACCATCTAAACAAAGTGCAGCGAGGACTCAGAAGGAACACAGACACCCAAGGAAGTGAGAGGGTCAGTGGCTTTGAAGACTCCACAAGACAGAGCTCACGGAAGAAGCAATGCAGTGGATTCACAGTACGTGCTTGGTGACTTAGGCAGAAGCAGTTTCAAAGAAGTCATCAGGCTAGAAGACCTAACCCTATCTCTTCTCGTAGGATATGAGGACAGCTGGAAAGACTAGAGATGTAAGTAGGCTTCTGAGTATACTTGCAAGACACTGTAGAGTTTTCTTTGAGGTGGTCTTTAATTTGGGTGGAAACCCATGGGTGACATTCGTTAATAAGGCAAACCTGTGGAGGGAGAAATCAAGGAGAATGAGGGTTATTGAATATGGTTTCTGGAGCATCCAAAATGGTTGCAACACTATGTTGACAGCAGACTGCCAGAAATTCAAGACAGATTCAGAAAATGTTCCCCAAGGGATATTATAGCTTAGGTCAGACAGAAGTTGGTTAAAATTAGTAAATACAAGAAAAATGTTGACTTTTGTAATTTGGCTACACAAAGGCATTTAGCGGTGTGGATCAAACCAAACTAGCGAAAACCATGAGGGAAACAGAGATTGTAGAACACTAAACTATGTTCAGGACAACGTGTACACAGACCAAGAACCTGTACATATACCAAATCATCTGAACAGAACAAAGAAATACTGCATGGCTTAAAAGCAGGCAAGATGTGCACCAGGATTTTATCTTTTACCTTACTGATTAAATCTGTATGTTGAGCATCTAATCTGAGAAAGTAGACTCTATGAAGAAGAATTCAAAATTAGCATGGGAGGAAGGCTAATGAACACTCTTTGATATGCAGATGAGATAACCCTGCTTGCTGAAAGTTAGGAACGTAAAAGACTACAACCTTTGAGATGTACTGCAAGTCAATGCAAACAACACAAGAATCCTTACAACTGACTAATAGGTAACATCACGATAACAGAAAAAGTTAACTTTCAAATATTTCCTTTTGCTTTGATCTATAATGAATGCTCATGGAAGCAGCAGTCAAAAAAAAAAAGAGTGAGCTAACCTTTTGTACAAGACCTTTTTAGGTATGGAAGAGCAAGCATATCACTTTTAGGTGAGATGTGCCTCACCCAACCCGTGATATTTTCAGTGGCCTCATATGCATGTGCAAATGGAACAATGAATATGGAGGAGAAAAAATCGATGCATTTAAAATGACAGCGTGAGCAAAGAATAATGGAAGTGCTGTGTACTCCCAAAGAAACAAGTCCATCCTGAAAGACAAACCGCCAGACTGCTCATTGGACAAGAGGATGGCAAGACCTGGCCTCCCATCTATGGACATGTTATCTGGGAAGACCAGTGCCTGGAAAGGGCATCATGCTTGGTAGAGTAGGGTGTCAGCAAAGAGGAGGAAGAGCCTCCAGGAGATGGACTGACACAGTGACGGCAACTGGTGTGCTATTGTGCGGAGGGTGCGGAACCTGGGGGTGGGGGGTGGGTATTGTTCTGTTGTCTATAGGTTGCCACGAGGAGTTGAAAATCACTTGATGGCAGCTGACAACAAAAGCAGCTGGAGCTTGGATAGGAGACAGGAGCAGGGAGCATCACATTTCCAGGCAGCTTCTGAGTCTTGGATGGGGATAGAGACCTTCAGTTTTCAGGGACAATAGTCCGTGTGACTGTTCTTTTCCGCACCTTTGTGCCGTATTCCCAGTGTAGGTGCTGAGAAGATGGGTGGTGGATTGATCCAGGGCCTTAATGTCTCCAGGAGAGTTTGAAAAAAAGAGCAGGGGAAGCTGGGAGGGGTGAAATAATAAGGGTTAAGACATAAGGTCTCGATACAACTAAGTTAGTGGATTGGTTAGAGTCATGAGAGAAACTGAGAAAAGGCTAAAAGGACTTAGGAGACAGTGATCAGAGACCAAGAGATCCACTTTCAAGACTCCAGTGCTGAAGCAGGTCTGTGCAATTGTTCTATACAATACTGAGTTTGAAAGTGAGGTCATTGGAGTGGGGAGGTGAATGAAGGTGGAAGAAAGCTTGAAAGATACAAGGATACCCAGGGAACTGGAAAAAATAATGCTTTGGAGAACTATCCTGAAATCTGGGATTTAAAATTTCCAGAGAGATGAGATGGTTCAGGAAGCTAAAAAGCTCTTGCGATAAAGTCAGCATTTACCACCAATCGAATCTAAGGTTGAAAGAGAATATGAGTGTGAAGAAGTCGTGTCTCAATCCTTTGGTACCCTGGGAATGTGCCACACTTCCCAGAGTTCATTGCAATGCTGTGGAACATCAGGTCTTTCCCAGAGTCTCTGATCACACTGGCAATGGGTTCAACACAGACTCCTGTTATTGTCAGTCAACAAATGACACTTTCCGCTGGGTCTCCACGTGGTTGGAGAACCAGAATTCCGAGATTGCCTGGGACCAAGTGGCCCAATAGCTTACTTACTTCAGGCCATGACGGTCAGTTCCAAGGTTGGGAACTAGCACGCGTGTGGCCACTGAAACCTGTTTCAGCACTTGTGCCTGGAGACCCCGGGGGCAGTGGAACATTCGATGGAGCATTGTAGACTTCAAAAAGGCTGGCGTTGTCGGTTCCCACCCTGGAGGTTCATGGGCAGGAGTGGTGTTTCTATGTGCAATTCCAGAGGCTGAGCCTGACAAATGGGCGACGGCTGACAGCCGCCTCAGCCACTCCACAAACGGAGCACAGTTTAAAGTTCAAGTAACGACTAGATGGTGACTGTTTGTCTCTGACCAACACTCAGCACAAGAAAAGGTTGCACTTTTTCTGAAAGGCAGCAAATGTGGACAAATATTAGCTCTCGGAAATAAAGAGGGAAGTTATTCATTCACTCAGCAGCATTTTCCAAGCCATCAATCTTCCAGGGATTTCTATGGCTTTAATCATCAAGTTGTTTATTTGGAGCAATTTCTGAGAGAATAAAAGTACCTTTGGCCTTTATCTGCCGTCATCAAAGCATGCATTTGGGGACTGAGGCCCTGTGGGGAGGCTCAAGGGATTATTCAGAGAGGTTTTCTGAAATGGCACAGGAATTCTGACTCCCCCCCACCCCACCTTCTTCCCCGTGTGGCAGTTCAGTTTAAACTGTCATCTGAAAGGGTGGGTTTATCTTCATGTTTATGCCATTTGAACAGGATTTTGTTCAAGGCCCACTTGCAGATAAAAGCATTCTAAGTCATCTGGAACAAAGGCTGGCTGCCTGGAGAGATGGCGTTGTGCTGACCATCTCCAAACCTCGGACAGGCAGGGGCTTCCTCAGCAGCCTGCCAAGAAGCAGGCTCGCTGATTCTCTGCTGGGTGGAGGGCGGGCAGTGGAGAGCAGCAGGTAAGAGGCCGATTTCCCTCCCCAAACTGCTGAAAGGTGACTATTTACTCAGCTTGGGAAACCAGAAGTGGGACGAGAAAGACTGAAACATAGGTGGGCTCTGTGAGAAAACACACACACACACACACACACACACACACACACACACCCTTTTGTGCTCTAACTGCAAAAGCTGGCTGGGTGGCTTCAACCTCTAGTGTCCCTGGGCTTCACTTCTGCCCAGAAAGACCCTCCTCTCGCCCACCCCCACCCCCGCGGCTCCTGGTTCCTTATTTTCCTCCATCTTCCATGCACATCTTTCTCGTTCTGACCACTGAGAGCAGCCCCTGCCCAACCCACACGCAGACTTCAAAAAGACACAAGGCCCCAATGTTCCCTGGGTGCCCTTGGTGATCTCCATTCTCTGATACCCTAACAATTGGCTCCTGGGGAGGGAGGGCTAGGAAACACTTGCTGATGGGAAAAGCGTGTGGGAGCCTGTGTTCCGTTTTTCATCCTGACTGGTGTGACGGCGGCTCGGCTGTTGCTTCCTCCCGAGGCTTCTTGTCTCTCAGCATTCTGCTTGTGTCAGCGGTGTGTGCGCATCCCTCCTGGAAAAGCCGAATCAGCGGTGCTATTCACAGGAATGCGTGCGCGCGCACACCCAATACATTCACATCTACAAACACACACACCTCAGAGACGTCTACCTATTTCCATCCATCCATCATATGCACACATACACACACACAGCACACAGAATACATTCACATCTATAAACACACACACCTCAGAGACATCCTACTGCTCTCATCCATTCATCTATCTATCTGTACACACCTCAGAGACATCTAAAAACACACAGCTACACCACTCACCGAATATCATACACACACAAACACACAGAGGCCACATATCAGCACCAGATAATATACATAAACTAGGACACACAGGCAGGCCCTACTTTTAGCATGTATTCTTTACCCCACAAACAGGCATATCAAGTACACATACTTGCTCACACCCAAATGTGTAAACTCCTGTAAAGACCCTGAGCCAGCTTGAGTCAGAGGTATGTCTGGAACGGGTTCCACCTGGAAGGAAGAAGGGGCAGGTTCGGGCCAGAAAACAGCCTGTATTCCTCGTGGAGGCGCTCCAGACCCTGCAGAGCAGAGAACATCTCAGCAGCAGGTCCCAGGTCAGAAGGGGTGTCTTCCTTCTGTGATGAGTAAGGATGCTGAGATGAGGAAGCATCAGGCACAGTGGAAAGAGTGGGCTTGGGACCAGAACTGAACCTGAGCTCAGACCCTGTCCTTGACTTTCTTCTGACCTTGAGCAAGACTTCCCCTCTTCAGAGCCTCAAATTCCCTATATGTAAAAGCGTGCTCATGTGTAAAGGAAAAGAAGGGAATGGAGATGGGGTGCGATGAGTTGGAAGCTTTTTATAAAGGTGAGAGATCATGGCTCTCTTATTTCTCTATTTCCTGCCAGAAGAGGCTCTTCCCGCTTCTGTTTTCGAAGTCTTGGCTTCTTTAAGGGGCGGGGGGGGGGGGGAATTACTGTCAGAATAATCTATCATTCTGAATATAGGGCTATGGAGAGGGCAGAGGGGCAGAGAGGAAGTGTCGTGGCAGTGCACAGCAGCCGGTGGAGATCAGGCTGAGTGCCCTGTGGCGCTGGCAGCTGGCAAGCCCTCTGCCTCCTCCTGATGAAGCATCGCCCCAAGGGCAGCAACCCTCATCTGACTCTACAGGGTTGCAGGGTTTGGGGGAGCTGCTTTCACCTTTTGTGTTGCAGGCACAATGTTAGTACATTTTAAGAAGCTAATTCTTGCCCACCGACGACATAAATAGAGAACCGTGTCTAGAAAATCCAGGTGATTATCTCACACTCAAAATAAGCACCTGGTCCTACTGGAAGTCTGCCCCGAGTCCTTGGCATCGCAGCGTGCCCACCCATGCCACGGTGGCTGGAGTGTTTCTCTAACATCGCATGGATCCTGCCTGATTAATATCTGCCCATTTTACCCGCCAGATTCTGAGAGCTCAAACCCAGTGTGTATGAAGAAACTATTAACGGACTCATTTAACAGAATTGTTTTCTCCTGTCTCTGCAGGGAACCTTGTGGGTGAAGGTGCTGCAAGAGAGTTAGACAGCTAATGTTAATTGCTAAGAGAGAGACTTGCAGAGGCACAGAGATCAGAGGAAGGGAAGGTATGCCTTCTTTGTAACATAACATAAAGGTAGGCCTTCTTTGCAGCCTCACTTGGGAGAGGTCTTACTGGGTGGTTGGCTATTTTGCTTTCTAGCTGCCACCCTGTGGGTTATGGCTGCCTTGTATGTGAACCTGTGGACCTAGTCACTGTAGTATGTGGAATCCTGGAGGCCAGCCTCATATGGGGGGGGGTACCCAAAATAGACCATATTTTTTAAAGCTATGCATTAAAAAATGTTTTTTAACAAAACAACCTTATCACTTCAACTCTCCATTGTCAAATCTGAAATTCCATTCTTGGAAACACTGTTTTCAAACTTATCTTTTTGCATGGCTGACAGTACCTCCCTCGTTTTGTTGTTGTTGTTTCCTTCATCTCTTCTATGTCATCAAATCGCTGTCCTTTCATGTCCCTCTTCATTCACCGAAACAAAAGAAGTCTCACAGAGTGAGGTCAGGTGAGTCAAGTGTGTGGGGAAAGAGAGACATGCTGTTTTTTTGTCAAAAACTGGTGCACTGAGGTAGCTGCATGAGCAGGTGTATTGATGTGGTAGCAAAACCAGCCTTCCGTCTGGCACAAATCAGGCCTTTTTTTTTTGTTGCACACTGTTGCACAATCTTTTCAGAACCTCTAAATAGAAAGCTGGATTAACAGTCTGACTTGGTGGAATGAACTCCAAATGTACTATGAGTCAACATTTTCATCTGTGTGGAAAGTTGATGAATGTCCAGAATGAAGTTTGTCGTCAATAGACCTTTCACGTGTTTTGAAACTTGAAAACCACTCATACATTTTAATTTTTCCAATAGGACTATCCTTGTAAACTGTGTTGAACATCACAACAGACTCTGTAGCATTTTCCCCAAGCATGAAACAAAATTTCAGAGCCGCATGCTGTTCTCTTAAATCGGCCATCACCAAAAAAGCAGGTTCAAGTGAAATTGTTTTCACGAAAGATTTCACTGTGACCAGAGAACCTTCCCAGGAGATGCCACTGGGTGCACTAATTCAGAGTAAGTTGCTTGATGTTCGCCAAGCAGGGGGTGGGGGTGGGGGGGTGGACTACTGAAGCTCCACCCAGTGGTGAAGCTTTTTCCTGTTTTCTTTTCTGGGAATCCCTAGTACATTCACTTAGACCCAGTCCATTTTCCCCTCCGCACATAAGCTTAGATCAAACTGGACTGAGTGTTTTTCTTTTTATGGATTTTTTCCACTAATAAGAGTGAATAAAGGAATTTCTGGGTGGTGGAAAAAGTTAATCGCATGACTATAAACCAAAAGGCTGTCAGTTCAAGGCCACCCAGAGGTGCCACAGAAGAAAGGTCTAGCAATTTGCATCCCAAAAGTCACAGCCATGAAAGCAATTGTGCTCTGTGACCCAGGGGGTCACCATGAATTAGAACTGACTTAATGGTCACTAAAAGGCCTGGACTGGAGAGTTGATAGAGACCACCTCTTGGAACTCCACACTCAACCACACATAGCTACCTTGCAACCCTCATCAAGAAAACCAAATCACTGGGAGAAGGACCAGCATGCCACACCTACAAGGAAGTGAACCACGTAGGGAAAAAAGAAAGGGACCACGGGTCTAGACCTCGTAATGACACAAGCTCGGAAGACGATGTCCCTGCACGGAGCTGCTAAGGCACAGAGAGCACTGTACGGCTGACAACAGCTCGTTACATGTTGTCCTCTCACCAGAACACACTGTGACAGAGGACAGCACTGGGGACACACCGTGGGGAGCTAGTGCGGTCTGAACCCCCCACAGCGGGGCAAACCAAGAAGGAACAGAACAGATCAGCAACTAGAGCAAAGTCAAGCAACAAAGCCCCTAAAAAGCCCCTGAAATAGACTTCAGGCTAGGAGGGGCAGCTCCCGGAATTCCCCCAGGACCATGGGGTGATAATCATAAAGGTCAGTGAACAGACCTGGAATTATGTATGCTTTTTTCCCTTCTTTTTCTTTTCCTTTCATTTTTCAATCTTTTGTTTTCTTTTTGTTTGGTCTATGTCATCGTTGGTTTGCCTACTTATATAAGGCAGGCTTGGGAAGCAAGTTTGAGGAGAAAGCAATGGTATCAATGGTCCTGGAGGGACTTGGGGTGAGAAGGTGGTGGGGAAGGGTGTGGTAAGCAAACGCCATAGACAGGGGAACCACTAGGGAATTAAAATCAACAATAAGGAGGATATAGAGATCCTGGGGGTATTGGAGCAACAGCAATCTAGCAGAGAGGAAGTTTTAAGAGGCAGAAGAAGGGGAACACGGCGGTGGGGCAGGAGGAAGGTAAAAGGAAACAGAGGAGGGATCTAGGAAGCAAAGCTGTGGATAGAGGTATAAGCATAGGTGTGTATATATGTAAATACATTAATCCATAAAAACTAAGTATTGACCTATGTACATATATTTATATGGCAATACACTGAGGTAGTGGACGGACTTCAGGTCTCTGCTCAGACGCTCCCTCAATACAAGAACACTTTGTTCTAACAATTTGGTATTCTGTGATGCTCACCCTCTCAGCACTATTGCTGAAGACAAAATAGTTGCATGAGCAAATGTGCTGAAGAATGCGGATGGTGCCCATCTATTAAAAGATATACCATCTAGGGTCTTAAAGGCTTGAAGTTAAATAAGCAGCCATCCAGCAGAGAAGCAACTTGGAAGAAGCATACCAGCCGGTGAGATCATGAGGTGTCGTCGGAACCAGGTAACAGGTATCAGCAGATCCATAAAAAACAAACAAACAAAAACATATTGCTGATAATGAGGAGGGTTGGAGCAGAGACCCAAAGCCCATCTCTAGACAACGGAACATCCCCCCACAGAGGGGACACAGGGAAGGGGGTGAATCAACCAGGGCGCAGTAAAGCACCGATGAAACACACAGTCTTCCTCTGGTTCCTTGAGGCTTCCTCGCCCCTCTGTCATGTCTCCAGTGCTGCTTCTCACTTCCGACTAGACTGGAGCATGTACACAGATATAGATGAGAGATAAGTGCTTCCGACACATGGAATCCAGGAACAGAAATGGGAATAGCGATACCAGAAGTGTATCTTTTTCACTATCCTTCTACTTTTTCCAAACTTGAAGCCTTTTTTCAGGGACTGGTCTCTCCAAACTGCCCCATAGGGTTTCTGAGATTGTCATTCTTTAAGAAAGCAGACTACCTTCTATTTCTCCCACAGAGTGGCTAGTGGATTCAGACTACTGATCTATTGGTTAATTGCCCAATGCTTAACTCAGTGCACCACCAGGCATTCATATAGGATTTTCCATGGTTATATGGTCCTTACGGAAGTAGGCCACCACATCTTCATCCCGCTGAGTACAAATTACTGACCTTCTAGTGATTAGGTAAGTGATTTACCATGGGGCCACCCATTCTATGGGTCGGTCTTTCTCTGGACTGTGAGATCCATGTAATCTCCATCTCTCTTCCTTGGTCCTCAGCATTAGGCCTGGCACAGAGTAGATAGCTGGTCCCCCCAAATGTGTGTCTGATGGCTTGAAGGAGGGAAGGAGATGCTGTGGAGGCAGATGGAGGCATTTTCTACTGATGGGGTGTTGCTGTTAACATCTATTCATCTTATAAAGGACAAAAGAGAGGCACATCTTAGAGACTGTCCCAGCGGCTCCTTACCTTCATTACATCACTGATGTCAAACAAGTTTCATATATCATATAGTACATAAAATATCTACACATAATATAGAGACCCGTTACTATAAAATATTCATACGTACACATTCCAGGGGTCAAATTGTTTTCAGTTACCCATGTCTTAAGAGGCTTCTTAGAAACATGAATGACCAACATGTGTCCCTTGTTTCCGGATGCTTGGGCCGGCACATCTGATTGCCATGAGGAACGGTGTCACAGGACCCAGAGGACAGATGAAAACATCAGATGGCCATCACCCTGCTCTGCATCACACATATCGGACCCAAAGGGGGCCTTCGTTCTACCAAAACATTTTTTCGGTCCTCTAGCCAGGCACCTCACTGGGAAACTGTTTCTGACGAGGTACCTGGCATGGCTGGGAAGTTGCTCCCTTCTTCTACTTCACATGGCTCTTCCTGTCATTCCTGGCCATTTCCTTTTCTTCTGTCCTCACAGAGGCTGGAAGAGCAGGTCCTGACCTGTGTTATACTTAATCTAGGCCCCACGGTAGCCAAGAGCCATAGAGATAACAGCCAGCTCTTCAAAGCTGCTCAGATCCCCTGATAATTCCACAGAGGATTTTCCTAGCACTTACAGGGAAGAGGGTTTGGGAAGGCTGGCAGCTTATCAAGCGGAGGGGCTATTACAGGGACTAGACGTGGGTGAGACATAACAAGTGTACTGCTTCTGGGGATAAAAAGGCACTTAAGAGTGACCGCCCCTGCTACTGACACCGCCGGGAGCCTAGAGCTAGGGTGGAGGATTCATCCTCACCCAAGACTTACTTTGGGTGACTTTAAGATGTTTTCCCAAGTTGACCTTCGGTTTGGCAAGAGCAGGAGAGAGAGCGGGTTGGGAAGCAAATTGAATGTATCCCTGTGGATTCACTCTGAGGACATTTCAGCCCTTGAGTATTTAGCAAAGGTCCCTAGGTTGCGTCAGTGGTTCCCCAGCTACTGAGAATACCAAGTGTGGTGGCTGGAACCCCCCGGGGGCGCCATGGAAACGGGTTCTCAGTACAAATAAAACCCCAAGGAAGTCACCCTGTCCTATGGAACAGAGTAGAGGGGTCCTGGTGGGTTTTTAATGCTGTGGTCTTTGAAGAAGCCGAAGAAGGCCTTCTGGGTATCTAACAACTGATCTTCCTGTTCACGGCTGAGGGAGGTGGTTAACATTGTGCCATCAGGGTGCCTTGACTTCTGAAAATCCTACTTCACACCACATGCGGTTGTCATGATTGTCATGAATTAGAATGGGTGCTAAGGCAACGAGCAGCAACAGTATCTCACAAGGATTACAGGGTTTTTCTTAAGGCGTCTTCGTGGTAGAGTGGGCTGTGTGCTGGGTTGCTAGCTGCAAGGGCAGCAGTTCAAAGCCAGCAGCCACTCCATGGGAGAAAGGCAATCTTTCTGTTCCCATAAAGATTTACAGCCTCGCAGCTCTCATCTGCCCTGTGGGGCCAGCTGCTATGAGTCAGACTCAACCCAAAGCCAGTGGGCTGGGTTTGAGTTACCCAGTTTTTTTAGCTCACAGAACAGTGGCACCTGCCATATTTTGAGCATCTACTGTGTCCTAGGCACCTTCATAATTGTTTTCTGATGGCATCTTGACACCAACCCCATTATAGTTATCACACCCATCTTACAGATATGGCTCAAGAGTTTGACTTTTCCAGAGTGACGCTCCTTAACTGCCAGAGGTGGGTGTCAAATCAGAGCCTTCAAATACCCGCTTGCTCTGTTCCTCTCATGGGATGATCTCAGTTGTGGAAGAGTTTAGTTTAAAATCATGGACTACTGCCCCATTCTTATAACACTCTCCTGAATGATCTGCTTTGAGTTGACACAGCATCACACTGTGAGAGTGTATTTGCTTTGGGTGGAGAGAAAAGATATTGCTGGACTTCAAATGCTCCCTGATTCTGGCTGCTCATAATTAAAACTCTGCACTTGTCAGTACTTATAATCCTAATGATAGAACTGTTAATGCAACCGATGCTTGTTGTGTGCCCACTATGTGCCAGCGATGGGGACACAGCAGTGAAGAATATTTACAGAGTTCCAGCCTTCGTGTTACATGTCTGAAATGGTAAGAGTGTTGTGATGAGCTTTCCATGGGAAGGCTTTGTTTGTAAATTTACAGTGCTCAACTTGACTTGGACAAAGGGAGAGCAGTTGCCTCCCCTATTTCAGAGAAAAGATCTAATGTGAGCTGGCCTCCGGGACACTTGGAATCAGAGAGTGAAGAGTCATATTGAACTTTTTCAGCCGTCCTCTTGGTTGCTCTTTGTGAGTGGGGTCCGTCTAGTTAGGCTAGTCTTCTCCATTTTGTCAAAACCAAGCCTACTGGGACTCAGTTCTCCGGTGTCCCCGTGTCACCAGTTGAAAGGTATTGCATCTCTCTTTCTGGTCCCACTTTTAAAGACCTGGAGGGAAACACTAACCCAATTTGGCCTGTGAGCAGTGAGACTGATCTATGTGAAGGTTACAAGTGTCATTTGAGTTTTGAGACCAGTTGGTTTAATAGGCGAGAAGTATTTTCCAGTAGGAGGGGACTGTTGTATACTAGGGGGTGCCCTAAAAAAACCGGGGGGGTGGAAGCTACACTGGGCAGGGGTTGTAGTAAGCCTTTTTCCCAATAGGTGAGTATTGAGCAACTCTCCCTGAGGTAGTGCACCCAGTGGCATCTCCTAGAAAGGTTCTTTCTGGTCACAGTGATTTTTTTGTTGTTGTTTTGGTATAAGAGCTTCACTTGAACCTTGTTTTTTTGTGGTGGCTTATTTAAGAGAACAGAGTGTGGCTGTGATGTTTTGTTTTCTGCCGAATGAAGCTTACGATGACAGTGCTATGGGAAAAACTCAAGGGTATGAGTGGTTTTCTCCATTCAAAAAAGGTGAAATGTCAATTGATGACATTCTGGATATCCATCAACTTTCTAAACAGATAAAAATGTTGACTCGTCGTGCATTTGGAGTTCATTCCACCAGGCCGGACTGTTAATCAAGCTTCCTATTATTTAGCAGTTCTGAAAGATAGCATAACAGTGTGGCAGAGGGGGGCTTTGCCACCATAACAATGCACCTGCTCACACAGCCATCTCTGTGTGCCCGTTTTTGGCAAAAAACAGCATGCCTCTCTTGTCCCATGCACCTGACTCACCTGACTTCACTCTGTGGGCTTTCTTTTTGTTTCTGCAAATGAAGAGGGACATGAAAGGACAGCGATTTGAAGAAAAAAATTAGGGAGGCGCCGTCAGTCATCCAAACTGATGAGTTTCTAAGACTGGAAACACAGATTTGACAAATGTATCAAGTTTAATGGAGAACACTTTGAAGGTGATAAGGTTGCTGGTAAAATAATTTAAATACATAGCTTTGGGGGGGAAATTCCGATTTATTTTATTTACGCCCTCATATATGTCTACTACAAACTGTCGTTTACTGAATATTTTGCCATGTACGGTGACTTTCACAAATGTTATTAGACTACAATGGACACCACCAGGTTTCCAGGACTGACACCATCTTCCTCATTTTACACCCAAGAAAATGATAGAGACGCAGAGCTAGAACGTCATGCTGATGTCCCGGAGTTATGCTTTGTATTGTGTAAGAAACAGGGAGGCCTTCCTGACTTGTAGAGACAGATTCACTCATGCTCTGCATGACTCTGGGGCTGTCTGCTGTCTTGTGCATGGATACGTCCAGCACTTGAAATCCCACGACTGCTTCAAAAACGGCGCTTCATTAACAACATTGTTGGAGCAATGAGAAGCCTGGCTCTGCAGCCAAGTTCGAGTGTAGGTGTTCTGTAATAGCATCAGCTTTACATGGTAGCTTTAGATGGTCGGTGGCAAAAGGCATGAGCTGGATTTTTCTAAGACATCCATTTTATCACTGTGTGAAATTCTACAACATCCATCATGGACGATTGTCAAAGTTGTTTTTTTTTTTGTCTTTCTCTTACTAAATCTCTTTCTGAAGCCAGGGCAGAATCATGTTTCTGGTAACACTTATTCCCTCATCCATTTTGTCATCTAGTCATTCATCCACCCCAAAACATCCTTCCACAGACATATCCATCAATTACCCGTCTATTCATTCAGAAGTTTATTTACCATGTGTTTTATGCCACGTCCTGGCCTAAGCATTGAATGGAATAAAGACAAGAGAACACAGACCTCTTCCCCATTGTGCTCTCAGTCAAGGTTGGGATATACCATGTTTTAATAGATAACTCTAATCACAGGCAGCTTCGCTAAGGCGACCGGGAATTCTGAGTGATTACATAGACAGAAAGTCAGTAAACAGTTGGTAATAGCATGTTTTCTGGTCATAAATCCTCGTTGCTGGATTATAACATAATGAGGCCTTGGGATAGTTAAGGAAAGGCGCCAGGACAAGTGTGTTCACAGAAGTGTGGCATTAAAAAGGACACCTGAAAACCCCATCTAACACTGCCCACGTGGTAAATCTAGGGGACGTCACTGCTCACTCACCATGGATGGTGCCCTTTCTGAAAGTATCGTGTCTGACTTCCCAGAAGGTAGGTGCTGCAGCATCCCCAAAGTGTCCTCCTTCTCTTTGCGGGATTAGAAGCTACCATAACAACAGGTGTGACACAGCTGTTCATGTGAAGTTCCCAGGAATCAAGTGAGGCAGAGGACCCATACAGTTGCCGTGTGGTCAATCCCAACTCAGAGTGACACAGGCATGTCAGAGTAGAACTGCGCTCTGTAGGATTTTAATGGCTAATTCTCCCCGCCCCCAAATTAGATCATCAGGCCTTTTTTCTGAGGTACATCAAGTTGTTCTCAAACTTTCCACATTTAATTAGCAGCCAAGCATATTAACCCAAGGATTCTGACTCCAGGGTGAAAAACCACTGCCCTCACATGGATTCTGACCCATAGCACCCCTGCAGGAAAGAGTCAAACTGCCCCATAGGTTGTCCCAGACTTTATATCTTCATAGGAGCAGACCCAAACATCGAACCAAAATCGCTCCCTTCAAGTCAATTCCAACTCACGCGGAGTCTGTAGGACCTGTTAGAAGTACCGCTTTGGGCTTCCAGAGGATGGATCTTTATAAGAGGAGGAAACACCATCTATCTCCCACAGAGAAGCAGGTGGCTTTGAACTGATGACCTTGAGGTTAGCAGTCCAGGGTGTAACCCACTGAGCCATTAGGCCGCCCAGTCAGAGACTAGGGTGCCTCTAATAGAGGTTTTGAGTTCTTTGAGCCCCTAGAAATAGATACTCTTGATTATCAACAGCAATAGGACACTCCCTGAATTAAAGCTCCTTCAAGTGTATTAAGGCCAGAAGCAGAGAAAGGAGTTCGATTCTCCCTAAAACTGCTTGGCTGCTTCACAGAACGACTATCATGGAATTGACTGACTATGTCAGATCATGTCATGGGAGAATCCTGGCCCACCAAGTTGAAATAAAACCTATCACAAGCCTGAATTAACATTTCCAGAGACTGATGCTTTTTAAAAAGTATATGAGGTCAGATTTCCTTTGGACCCTTCATGAATATGCCCATATTCATGAACTACTTTGCATGCTTTAAGGTTTACCTACTTAACCAGTTATGCCTCTTGAACTGAAAACTGCCAGCCAAGCTTTTTCTCCTGGACACCCAAGTGGATGTGAACTGAAACTCACCTCTCAGACATTTACTGAGTTCTGCTCATGCCGTACTCCACACAAAGGAGAAAGAAATGGTCTGACCTCCCATGAGTTTGCTTCTTACTTTATAAGTAGAAGCATGGCTGATTCAAATCACAGGAACTGCTTTTCCTGCTGTGCTCTTGGTGGATCTGACCGGATCCTTAGCCTGCAAGGAATCAGGCACCTTACAGAGGGGTATGGAGTGGAGAACACCACGCATGGCGGTTGATGGGCGTGGGTTCCATGAGGCACCATCCTTCAGTTGCCTCAGCATGGGCTTCTGAGTGAGGATGAGCGCCAAGGCTGTCAGGAGCTGCGTCTCGGTGGGTCAGCTTCACACCTGCCGGGGCCCAGCTGTGAGGGTATGCCGGATTGCATCATCGCTTTGCTGCAACGATGCTCCCAGCCTTGACTCAGTGTGTTCCTTTCTCAGAGATGGAAGATGTCTCCAAGAAACCTTCCAAGAACCACGAGCACAATCCGCTCTTGTCTAATACCACCCAGCACAGGCTGGCACTGCTCACTCACTGCCTCATGCAGGGGGAGCAGTGACCAGAACCCAAGTGACTTTCCAAGCTTCCTAGCCCCTTGCTTTCTCTAGCAATGTGAGCAAGCAATAGTTCTCGGTGTCTTGTTTGTGGCCCTGTGGTCTAAGACGGGAGCCCTGGTGGTCCTGGTGGTGGGCTAGGCATGGGACTGTTGATGACAGAGTCGTCACCTCAAACCAGCCCAGAACTCTAGAGCAGAAACATGGGGCTGCATGTTCCTGTAAGGGTTGCCAGTCTCAGAGACTGCTATGGAACAATTCTACTCGGTCTCATGAGGGGCCACTGGCGGTCAGAGTCCATTCGATGGCACTGCATTTGTTTTTTTAATAGTCTGAGACTGCTTTTGGCCAGTGACATGATTTGCATCCTACATGCCTATGAGGTACACTGAGAAGAGAAACAATCGGCTGGGAACTGGGAGCAATGTGTGAACTTTTGGTTACGCCCTGGGTCACCGAGGAAGATCTTAGGAACAGTCATGAACATCTGAGTAAAATTTCTGTTTCCCACCCCACCCAAAAAAACCCCACAACAGCAACAACAACAAAACCAAACCAAAAATCCATTTTTTTAATTCTCACAACTTTTCAGATGGAGGTTTTAAATGGTTAGCCAACATCTCACTAGCCCCCGGGGAAGCCTGGTGGCATCGTGGTTACGGGTTGGGCAGCTAACCATACGGTCAACAGTTCAAAAGCACCAGCCACCCAGAGGGAGAAAGAGAAGACTTTCTATTTCTGTAAAGAGTTAGTCTCAGAAACGCACGGGGGTCACTCTACCGAGTCCTGTAGGGTCACTATGGGTCAGAATTGATTGGGCGGCAGCGAGCGAGAGCACTGGACCCACGACTTGCTGGAGAGTGGCAGAGCTAGGACGGGCAGAGTCTTCTCTCTGCGATTGCGTGTCTTCTCCATCAGTAAATAAAAGTCACTCCTCCCTTCTCCCCCCAAAAGCCCTCAGTGCAGGTGTTGTAAACTAAATCTAATAACATTGTAGATGTTTGAGAAATGTTTAGAAAATTACAACTGTCTCCTCAGCCTAAGAGATGCGTGCAGCCCAGTGAAGGTAATAGTCTTATGTTCTAATCAAGAAATGGTGGCGGAATACCTAACTGTAGATTACAAACAAGACAAGAAAAAAACCCAGGGCCATCAAGTTGATTCCAGTTCACAAGCCCAGAGGTCAGGGCAGAGCGCCCCCTTGGGTTTCCTGAGAGTGGGGACAGCTCCAGGAGCAGACAGCCTCAAGTGTCTTCCTTAGAGCAAACTGGCAGGTTTGAACCTTTCGGCTCAAAGGCCAGTGCTTGCCCCACTCCATCACCAGGGCTCCTACTGTAGCCAAAGCCTCTCTCAGAGCATGGCTCTCTCTTTGGGCATGGCACCACGGTGAGCATCCTTGGATGTACCGTGCGGGACTGAGATGATTTCACAGACGAGGATGAGGACACTGCGGCGAATGTCCGGCGATTCCAAGTTACACTCATGGAAGCTGGGGCGGGAAGGAATCGAACTGGTTTCATGACTGCCAATCTCCTTCTCAGAAAAACAAAACAACACGAAGGGAAAGTGCTTTGGATTTCCTAGCAGCCTTCTTCTATTCTGTTCCCGTCTGCCCAGCTCTCGTTTGCAGTGGAATTATTAAACTGAACGGGGGTGGGGGGTGGTGGTGGTGGTGGGGTGACTGGGTGGAATGCAGATACTATTGCTTTCAGAAAATGAGGCTCCATCGGGCGGCTCTTTCTTACTGTCTCAGCTGGGGGAAAGAGCCCCCAGCCAGAGAGAATCAAATACTTTTCAAATGTCTCATTAAAATAAAAAGGTGATTCTTGCATTGGTACCATGATAAAGACTACAAAGCAACAACATGAAAACTCCCTGGTTCACCCTTCTGAATAGGCCTCCGCTCCAGCCGCAGAATCAATTAGCTGCCACCCCATTATCTGTAACCCTGAGAGAGCGCAACCCAGGCTTTGATCTGCCAGTGTCAAGGAAACTGATAAAAACTCGTTCTGTTTCTAAGCTTTCCAGGCCTGAAATTCTCTTTTCCCTTTAGCACACTATAAATGACCCTCTGAAGTGGCTGGGCATTCTTTCACAGCCTTGTTTCCAATCTATTCATAACCACGGTTATCAATTATTACACCGGCTGGAATTTCTGAGGGCCAGGAGGCTGGCTGTCAGGAGCTCTAATTGTGGTTCAGGGATAAAAGCAAAAACACACAAATTTTAACCAATCATAATTAACTTATTCTCCGAGTGCAAGGGAAAAAGAAACCCCCCAAAACAAAACAGCACAAAACCAAGGCCTATGAATCCCTCTCAGCTAATCACTCTTGAAAGCAGCCCTGGCGGGGGAGGGGCGCTTTCATGGGGACCCTTGCTCCCGATTGGCCCATGGCGCCAGGTTCCCCGGGAAGGAGAGGGGCCAACTGGCAACCAGAGAAGTTCTCAAATCATTGGGGGCTTTTTTAACCCCCCAAATTGTTTTTTTTTCAAATCCCAAATTTTCCAAGTAGCATGCTTTTCAAGCATCTGACAGAGCTTTGAATAAAGAGGCATCGGTTTCTCGTGGCGCCAAAACAACTGATTGTGTGGCCTCAAGTATTTCATTTAAAACAACAACAACAAGCCACCGTGCAGTGGGAGCTATCACATGAATAAAGGGGACACGTGTGACCTGGAAGGGAGCCTGAGTGATCCAATCCATGGGCACAAGGTCAAGGGACAGAAGGAGGTAAGGGAAAGTCTGGGCACAGGGCCTGGCACTTAGTAGGTGCTTAAGAGGTTAGCCTTTGTCCCTGCCCTACTCCCCTTTTAGGCTGGCAAATAGCCAAATGTCTTGAAGGCATCTGGCTAGTGACAGAGGCATCTGAATGGAAGGCCCATGATGTCATGGAAAAACCATGGCTTTGGAGTGTGACAGGCCGCTGTGTGTAAGCCTCTCGGGAGCTCAGTGTCTCTATTTCACAATCAAGATAGCATGCCCAATTTGTAGGTTGCAATGGGGGCTACTAGCAAAGTGTCTGATACAGGTCGGTGCCAAGTGGATGTTTGCCGTGGCTCCTGATGGTGCTTTGGTGCGGTGGACTGAATAACCGTCATTCCTAGGCAACGGCTGCCAAAACCGCCTCCTCCCTCTTCATCATTATTTAGCATTTGCACATTTGCATCTCTCCTAGCCCTTGTTAGGACGGCAGATCTGAGGAAGGCTTACACCCTCCTTCTAGCAAAGATGCTAGGGACGTGCCCCCAAAGAAAAGACTGCAAGCATTAGGCTTCAGGGAAAAGAAAACAGGGCGACACTGTTACACAAGGTCACCGTTTTCCTATGCAGTAGATAACTTCCGATCGGGATATCTGGGTTTGGCTACCGGTGTGTAGCTGGCTTCAGAAGATCTCAGCAGTGTGTAGTTGCATTGCGCCACGCAAAACACAAGTGTGTCCATGACATTCGTTGGTGTCATTGCAGCCCAGGCATTCGGCACTTGTTTATCGTTGAAGAGATGTTGAGCAGGAATTCTCTGGGTCGTTCTTGTTCATAGAAGGAAACAACGATACCCTAAGAGTTTTCATAAAGGAACCTTTTCTTGGAGCATTTAGACATGTGGTTGAAAACCTAAGCCCACTGACACTGAGCCAGCTTTGAGTCAGGGTAATGAATGGGTTGTGGGTCGACCAGTTGCATGAGGTTTCCTTGGTTAGAGCTGTGTCGGATTCCTCATCTCCTCCCGCCATCTAACCTTTGAAAAGCTGGAGAGGTCAGTCTTTGGTTTTCTTTTGTGCTTTCTTCATTCATTGCTTCGATACTCTGACTCAGGATCATGCCATTCAAAGAAGTCTCTATACCGTGGTCCTCAGATCTCGATCAAGACCCTTCTCCTTGGTTCTAGACTTGTACATCCCATTGTCCATTCAACAGCTATGCATGATTGAGAATTAAGCATATCAACTCAAAATGTTCCAGACAGAAGTCTTAACACGCCACACACATGAACATCATAGTTAGAGACCGCATATTGATTTTATTCCAAACCTTAGAACCATCCTTGCCTTTCTCTCACACTCTGGATCTAACTCATTAGCATACCATGCCAGTTCTGCCATCTCCCTCTGCGCACTGCTACCAGCCAAACTCCAGACAGCGCCTCCCGCCTGGAGCCCTAGAGTCATTTCCAACTACGTGCTCTGCTTCTTTCTTTGCCACCGTGCTAGCAGGGTTCCTCCCAGACACAATAACCTCCCCCAATACTAGACATCACACAGCTCAGAAGTTTTTATGCTAATTGACTGCTCTTGAAATTTTCTTTCTACAAGTATGCAAATCTTTCCTCATCGATCACCTCAATGTGGCCTATGCCAACATCATTTAATACTGCAAGTTACTTTCTCCAGTATTCTTATTCCTTATTCTTTTTTATTTTTCCCCACACTTGTCTCCTTCTGATATATTAGCCTTACTTATCATGTCTATTGTTCAATGCTTCCCTCTACTAAATGTAAGCTCCATTTGGACAAGGCTTGCTGTCTTTTCCGCTCACTGTTTGAACCTACATACCTGAACAGAACTTGGCTCGATGGAGTTCCTCGATACATATTTGTCCAAGTCATGAATCATTAAATAGGAAGCAGCAATTGATTTAGACAAGTAGTGACCTTCTCTACTGTTGAAACAAAATAATTGGCAGAAAGACTTGGAAAATTGTCAGGAAGAGGCAGAACCAGAAAGAACTGGGACATCTTGGCTTTTGAGCCAGCTGACTAGTGCTCACAGGTTCCCAAGGCATGTGCCTAAGCGAGGCGCCTCGCATGATAGTCGTGCGTGTCTCAGATAAAGAGTATCATGCGCCGCCGCTCCAGCTATGATGAGTGCAAGAACTATTTTTATATTGCAGAGGTAAGATAGTCCTGTAGGCATGATGTAAAGGTCTGAAACATGTTGTACCATCTCAGGGAGTATGTTGAGTTATGCAGTTCACCCCAGGGACACCTCATTCATGGATAATTAATTTTTAAAAAATTAAACGCCCCAGAATAGAATTCTTAAGTTGTTTCAAGCCAAGAAAGCATTCCCTGGCATTCCCTGGGGCGCCATGACAGAGGGAATGCTCTTGGGAACTCTCACAGTGTGGGAAAACGTATATTTGGGGGCAGGAGAAAAGTTCTTGAGATATGTCTTCATCATTTATAAACTGTGAAACATTGGACCAATTGCTTCTCCTCTTTGAATTTGGATTTCCTCTTCTCAAACAGTGGGGACAGAGTTATATTCTCTTTTAAGATTGGACTAACGACCAAATAAAACTGCACATGTGAGTTTGGGGCGTTCATTTTAATGACCAAGGTAAGGTACTCCTTAAAATTATGAACTAATGAGGAGTAAAGCACTAATGCAAATTTATGAAGTATAATTTAATTAGGAAGCCCAAAACAGTTAAAACTATGTATTGAGTATCTACTCTGATCCCAAAATCACATGAAGGTCAGACGGTCTGGAAGAAGGTTCTTATCCTTGAGGCAGAAGCAGCCTTGTTGTGCCTGTGCGTAGTCATAGCACAAGGGAGGGTCCTTCACATGGAAATCCACCAGTGTTCCCTCTGACCGTGTCCTGCTCCATATTTACATTGAGCTGCCAACTGCCAGGCCTGCGGTTCAAAACCACCACCCACCTTGTGGCCTTCCAATCCCGTGAAAAGGTACCATCTCAGAAACCCACATAGCAGTGCTACTTTGTCCTACAGGGTTGCAGTAAGTGGGCAATGACTGGCTGACAGTGTGTTTGCCTTGGGTTTTCGAATACTACTATGCGCCAGGCCTTCTGGGATAAATGACTTCATGAGTCATGGCAACTGTGAAATACTGATAAATAGGCAAAGTTGGTTTTTCAAAACTGTATCATGATCGAGAGTGGCAGAAATAAACTCTTAGTCTTTCTGACTTCAAGTCTGGTGGATTTTCCATAAATTTGCCAACGCCACATTTCACAACAGATCCTTCCGTATCTATCCAAATCAGACCAAACTGACAAATAGAAATTCTCTAGAGCCAAGCAGAAGTGCCACCAGAAGGTTTCCAAGACTGTTAATCTTGAGGGAAGCCTACCGCCCCATTCTTCTCCTGTGAAACAGCTGACCAACAACCTTTCGGTTTGTTGCCAAGTGCTTCACCTCCGCTCCATCTGGGGCCCTGCCTCCCATGGAAATAAGGCATTTTTAAGAAGGATGTGCCAGTGTGTGGAACCCTTGTAGTAGGGTGGATTGTCTAGAGCAGCGGTTCTCAACCTGTGGGTTGCGACCCCTTCTGGGGTCAAATGATCCTCTCTCAGGGGTCATCCGATTCATAACAGTAGCAAAATTAGTTATGGAATAGCAACAAAAATAATTTTACGGTTGGGGGGGGGGTCACCACCACATGAGGAACTGTATTAAAGGGTCATGACATTAGGAAGGTTGAGATCCAGTAGTCTAGAGAAACAAAACCAACGAGTCATCGATCCCTCAGAAAGAGCTTTATATCAAGAAGCAATCTTATATAAAGAAGGCATCAGAGCCTACTACCACTTAAATCAAGGGATCCAATGCTAGCTGGAGTCCTCTTCAGACTCACATAGCTGCAGGTGAATGACACAGAAAGAGGGAGTGGGAAGCAGAAAGGTAACACATGGCTCTGCTTTCAGTGGAAATATGGCCGGGCATGGACAACTCTTAGGGGCAGGCAGTCCACATGGGAAGGGACAGAAAGGTGACGGGACAGAAAGAGAGGGGGGGGGATCCCCGTTGTATCTCTCATAAAAACGCTACACCTCTCATGAGAAGTCATCAATCTGTGACCTGATTGACAGGTTGAACTCCATCCCGACACAAGTGCAAGTTGCCATAAAAGCTCCCTGCCACACCCCACCTGGGTACGCACCTATTCTTGTGAAATTGATGTCTATCATGAGGAGGAAAAATGGGGAGGGTGGTGACCCCCCCCCCCAACCATAAAATTATTATACCAATGTCAGGAGCCCTGGTGGTGCGGTGTGTTAAGCTTTAGGAATGCTAATCTAACAGCTTGTGGTTCAAACCCACCAGTTATTCCATGGGAGAAAGATGAGACGTTTTTCTCCCGTAAAGATTCGCAACTGCAGAAACCATGTACAATAGCTCTGTTTAGGGTCATTCTGAGGCAACATTAACTTGACAGCAATGGGCTTATTTTAGTTGTTGTTTTCATATTAATGTCCTAGATGGCCAATTCAGGTCTATCATGTTATTTTCTTCATAACACTGTTGCTGTTAATTAAATTCAGACTCATAATGGCCTTACAGCACAGAGTAAAACTGCTCCATAGATTTTCTAAGATTGTAATCTTTACTGATGGAGATTGCCACAAATTTCTCACGTGGAGTGGCTTATGGATTTGACCTACTGGCCTTCTGGTTAGCGTATTCAATGGCTAATGGCCAGTGTTGTGCAGAAGGACCACCTAAGAAGGTGAAGGAGGAACCGGGCTGGAGTAGAAGACAAAGGGAAAGACTAAACTCTGCACCCAGTAGGTTGCATCGTGCCCACTCTTTGTATATCACTCTTCTTTGCACATTGAAACGATTGATTTAGAAACTCCTTGAGGGCAGGGATTGTGTCTTCTTTCTCCTTCTCTCCTTTCCCATGTCTCTCTGCTTGCTTACTCTCTACCTTTCATCTTCCTTCAAGAGCTGGATACCTATATTGAACAAGTGCTGTGTTAAAACACAATCAACAGCAAAACAGGTTTGGCCACACTGCTCATGGAACATATCACTTAATACAAAGAAAAAATCAGAAACATAACATGTGATCAAATATTTTGATATACAGAAATGTAGGCATGTTATGTCCTTCCAGGACTAGGGGGCAGTTTTTATTATATTTGTATTTCTATTGTTTAATAAAGGGATGCCTGATTGTGGTTAGGCATCAGGCTGCTAACCATTAGATTAGTGGTTCTAATCAATTCACTGCTTTAAGAGAGACAGATGAGGCTGTCTGTTTCTGTAAATATTGGCAGTCTGAACTGTCTGTAAAGATTGACTCAGAAACACATTATATAAATTTGCTATGAGTAGAAACTGTAATTGCTATTTCCCAGTATCTAGCTTATTCTGACACAGGGCAAGCTCCTGTCTGTGAGAATAGGCTTTAGAGTTTCCAATGGCTAGTTTTTTAGATGCAGATTACCAGGTCTTTCTTTCAAAGTGCCTTTGGGTAGATCACGACCTCCTAGTGTTCATTTAAAAGTCAAGCATGTCAATGGTTTGCAGCACATACAACCTCCATTGCCAGTTCTTGTTATTGTTAGATGCTACCAAGTCAGTTCCACGTAATTGCTATTTCCCAGTATCTAGTTGCTTCTGCCCCTTCATCACAGTCATCTCAGCCATGGGCTCCACATTGCTGCAGCCACTCAGTCAATACAGTTGATCAATAACCGCCCTCTTTTTTAACTGTTTCTGCCAAACACGATGTCCTTCTCTGGAGACAGGTCACTCCTGATAATATGTCCTAAGTAAACCAAACCAAATTCACTCTCATTTCCTGCTCCACAGGAAAGGGAAGAACTATACCTGTGAGTTTCTGTGACTACAATTCTTTATAGGAGTAGAAAGTCTCAGCTTTCTCCCACCCAGTGACTGCGGGTTTTGAAGTGCAGATCTTGCAGTTAGTGGCCAACACTTAACCCACTAGGCCAGCAGGGCTTCTATGCCCAAAGTGTGTGAGAGTAAATCTTGCCAACTTGCTTTTAAGAACCCGTCTGTCTGCACTTCCACCGAGACAGAGTAGCTTATTCTTCTGGAAGACCATGGTATACTCAATACTCCTGGCCAATACCATAATTCAGATGCATCGTTTTTCCTCACATCTTCTTTATTCATCGAGCAGCTTTCATGTGCATATGAATTATTGAAAATCCCATGGCTTCTTTCAAACTTCTCTCATGTCTTTAACAGGATACTATATATACATATAAACATACAAGGAAATCCAATTAATACAAGTATTATTTAAATGTATGTACCAACCACTAAAGCTAGTGCTGTGGAAATTGAAGAACTTTACCAATAGTTTCAGTCTGAAATTGATCAAGCATGCATTCAACATGCATTGACAATTGTTGGTGATTGGAATGCAAAAGTTGCAAATGAAGATAAATGAACAGTAGTTGGAAAATATGACCTTGGCGCTTGAAAGGAAGCTGGAGCTCACATGATAGAATTTCAAGTAAATAACTTCGTCTTCACAAATGCTGTTTTTTTCAACAACATACGTGGTGACTATACACACAGACACCCTCAGATGGAATACACAGAAATCAAATGGACTACCTCTGTGGGAAGAGGCCATGGAGAAATTCAGCATCAGCAGCTCAAGTAACAGCAGAACAGGACATCAATTGGTCACATGCAAGTTCTGGAGGAAGCTGAAGAAAATGTGAACATGTTCATGAGACCCAAAATATAACCTTGCGAACACCCCATCTGAATTCTGAGAATATCTCAAGAAAAGATTTGATGATTCAACACTAATGAGAGATAGGGTGAGAAGCTGTAGGAGAACATTAAGACCATTACTTCTGTAGTGGTCTGAGAGGCTGGGAAAACAGGAGGAAAGATAAAACTGAAATAGGCTTTAGTGACAACCAAATTCATCTCAAACAATCAAAAAAAAACCTTAATACTTGAAGAAAGCAAAAAGTCATTAAAAAGACAGGAAAGAAAAAGTCAAACTGGATGACAGACAAGACTCTGAAACTTATTCTTCTTTTAAAAATATCATTTTATTGGGGGGCTCTTACACCTCTTACAACATTCCATACGTCAGTTGTATCAAGCATATTTGTACATATGTTGCCATCATCATTTCCAAAACATTTTCTTCTTGAGCCCTTGATACAAGCTCCTTTCCCGCTTCTTCCTCCATCCTCCCACCCTTGTGAATCTTTGATCAATTATATGTTGTTATTATTTTTGTAATTTAAATAATTTTATTGGGGGCTCATACAAATCTTATCACCATCCCCATATACATCCATCGTGTCAAGCACATTTATACTTTTGTTGCCCTCATCATTCTCAAAACATTTGCTTTCCACTTGAATCCTTGGTATCAGCTGCTCATTTTTTCTCCTCACTCCCAGTTCCCCCCTCCCTCATCAGCCCTTGGTAATTTATAAATTATTACTTGATCATATCTTACATTGTCTGACGTCTCCCTTAACCCACTTTTCTGTTGTCCATACTCCAGGGAAGAGGTTATATGTAGATCCTTGTAATTGGTTCCCCTTTTCTACCCCACCTTCCCTTAACCCTCCTGGTATCACCACTTTCACCACTGGTCCTGAGGGGTTCATCTGTTCTGGATTCCCTGTGTTTCCAGTCCCTATCTGTACCAGTGTACATCCTCTGGTCTAGCCAGGTTTGTAAGGTAGAACTGGGATCATGATACTGGGAGGTGTGGGAGGAAGCATATAGGAACTAGAGGAAAGTTCTGTGTTTCATCGATGTTACACTGCACCCTGACTGACTCATCTCCTCCCTGCAACCCCTCTGCAAAGAGATGTCCAGTTGTCTTGAGTCCCTGTCACACATTCCCCCTCACTCACGATGATATGAATTTTTGTTCTTTGGTGCTTGATACCTGATCCCTTCTACACCTCATGATCGCACAGGTTGGTGCGCTTCTTCCATGTGGGGTTTGTTGTTTCTGAGCTAGATGACCATTTGTTTACCTTCAAGACTTTAAGACCCCAGACACTATCTTTTTTGAAAGCTGGGCACCACCAGTCTTCTTCACCACACTTGCTTATGCACATATTTGTCTTCAGTGTTTGTATGGGGAAGGTGAGCACACAATGATGATATTTTGTTCATTGATGTCTGCTACCTAATCCCTCCAACGCCTCGTGATCACACAGGCTGGTGTGATTCTCCCATGTGGGCTTTGTTACTTCTGAGCTAGATGGCCGCTTGTTTACCTTCAAGCCTTTAAGACCCCAGGCCCTATATCTTTTGATAGCTGTGCACCATCAGCTTTCTTCACCACACTTGCTTATACACACATATGTCTTCAGTGATTGTTTTCGGTAGGTAGTTTCAAAGAGTGCCAGGTTATTAGAACAAAGTGTTCTTGTATTGAGGGAGTACTTGAGTGGAGGCCCAATGTCCATCTGCTTCCTTTATACTAAACCTATAAATATATGCACATAGATCTATTTCCTCATCATCATATGTAAATATATTCACATATGTGCATGCCTTTATTATTCCGTGTCTCACACTGTCTGTTGTCTCCCTTCCCTCACATTTCTGTTATTAGTCCCGTGGGCGGGGCTAGATATCCAATCTTGTGATTGAGTTCCCCTTTCTCTCCCTTCCCCTCCCCAACCATCCCCCTACTCTCATGATATTGCCACTCCACTACTCTTCCTGAAGGGTTCATCTGTCCTGAATTCCATGTGTCAAGAGCTCTTATCTCTACCACTGTGTGTTCTTTGGTCTAGCCAGATTTGTAAGGTAAAACTGCATCATGGTAGTGGGGGTGAGCAAACATCCAGGAATGGGAGGAATGATGTGTGTTTTGTTGGTGCAATACTGCGTCTTGGTTGAATCACCCCTTCCTTATAACCCTTCTGTGGGGGACTGTCCAATTGTCTACCAATGGGCTTTGGGTTTCCACTCCAAATCCCCTCATGTTTGTTTTGGATCTTTTGATGCCTGATACCTGACCCAGTCAGCACCTCATGATCACACAGGCTGATGTGCTTCTTCCTTATGTGCTTATTTTCTTCCCTGTTGGATGGCTGCTTATTTAACTTCAAGTCTTTCAGACTTCAGATACTATATATTTTGATAACTGAGCACCATCCGCTCTCTTCACCAAATTTGCTTATGCACCAAAGTCCATCTGTTATCTTAATACTTAACATATAAATATATGCACATTGACCTCTATCCCTTTCATTACAAATTAGTATATTTACATATATACATGCCTATGCCTGTAGATATACCTCTATAAATAGCTTTTGCCTCCTGTTTCTTTCCTATATTTCCTTTTACCTTCCTTTCATCCCACTATCATGCTCACTCTTCATTCATCTCTCAGTAATTCCTCTCAGATACATTGCAGCTGATTAAACCGCACCAGGCATTCTACACCTTCCTCACCATCAATTTGAGATCTCTTGTTGTTTCCTTATCTCTGAGTTTGTTGGCTCCCCACTCCTCCTAAGTGCCCCCTCCCCTCCCACGTCCCCCCGGAACTACTGGTCCTGTCATTTTCTCCTTGGGATCATTCGTCCTGCCTATCTTTTATTGATAGATCTTGAAACCTGTTCTTAATCTTGTACCTGTTTTTAGTCTTATAAAAATGATGAAGTCAAAGAATAGCTGAACAGAAAATTTTATAGGGCAGCTCAAGAAGACAAAGTAGTATAATGTAGTGAGCAAAGACCTAATTAGACAACCAAAACGGAAGAACCTGTTCAGCATCTCTTAAACTAAAAGAACCCAAGGAAAAATTCAAGCCCCAAGTTGAAATATTGAAAGATTCTACGGACAAAATACTGAATGATGCCAAAAGCTCCAAAAGAAATGAAAGGAATGCACAGAGTCGCTGTGCCCAAAAGAGCCAGTGGACATTTGCCAGTTTGGGAAGTAGCACGTGAACAAGAACCAATGGCGTCGCAGGAAGAATTTCAAGCTGCCCTGAAACCATTCGCCAAAATCAAGTCTCCAGAAATTGATGGAATACCAACTGAAATGTTTCAACAAGCTGATGAAGCACTGATATAATTCACTTATTTCTACCAAGAAATTTAGAAGATAAATACCTGTATACATAACACAATGGAGTGCCTCTTTCCAGAGAGCCTAATTTAACACATCCTGTTCTGTTGGCAGTCATCTTTCCTCGATAAATGGTGTGAACATTCAAATTCCACCAGTGTGTCTTACTGTCAGGCATCTGGAATCATGAAGGAGATTTCCCTTTTATTTGTTTTCCTTAAACCCCTACCTATTGGAAATAATTGCTGGCTGCATATAAAAATATTTATTTTCTTCTTCATAGAATTCCACTGTCCTCCACTTCCCAGTCCCTCTTCAGTTATGTGTGTACTTGTACTTGAATTGGAGCTGAGAAACTATGGAAATTTTTAAGTTTACCACTGTTGGGGATGATGCATACAATCTTGTGGCTTGGGTGCCTTCTATGTTTTCCTCTCTGATTCCTAGATGCAGACAATGATGACAAACCCCCCTACAGATTGCACAGTCACGACATGGAAGGAGTATGGGTCCCAGAATGGCCACACGAACAAAAGAAGTCACATGGACCTATTCACTTTCCAAGAATCATCAATATAAACTAGAAACAACCTTGGATTTCATTGAATCAATAAGTGTTAAAATTTAATCCTATGGTTATGTTGAGCCCATATATTCTTGTGCTTACTTCTATAGTTATTGCTGTCAGTGCCATTGACGCAGCCCAGACCCATGGCTACAGGATGTACAACAGAACGAAATGCTTCCTGGTCATGTGCTGCATCTCCCTCACAATCGTTCCTACATCTGAGCCCACTGTTGTAGCCACTATGCCAATCCATCTTGCTTAGGGCCTTCCTTCTTTTTCTCTGCCCCTCCATGTTCCCAGGCACGATGTCCTTCTCCACGGGATGATCTCTCTTGACCACCTGTGCAAAGTATGGAAGGTGAAGCCTTGCCAGTCTTGCCTCTGTGGAGCTTTCTGGCGGTGCTTCTTCCAAGGCAGACTGGTTTGCTCTTTTAGCAGCACATAGTCCAGCACCACAATTCAAATGCATTAATTTTTTTTTGGTCTACCTTATTTAATGTCCCACTTCACATGCAGATGAGGCAATGGAAAATACCATGGCTTGGGTCAGGCCCACTTTAGTCCTCAATGTGTCATATCCTTGCCTTTCAACACTCTAAAGAGATTTGGGGCAACAGATTTATTTACCTAATGCAGCTGGTCTTTTTGATCTCTTGACTACTGGTTGACTATTGTGGAGTCAAGCAAGTCAAAATCCTTGACAATTTCAAACTTTTTTCCATTTATCATGATGTTACCTTTTGGTCCAGTTGGGAGGACTTCGGTCTTCTTTACACTGAGTTGTAATCCATAGTAAAGACTACAATCCTTGATCTTCATCAGCAAGTGCTTCAAGTCCTCCTCACTTTCAGCAAGCAAGGTTACATCATCTGCATACCCAAGATTGTTAACAAATCTTCTTCCAATCCTTATGCCACACTCTGTCATATAGTCTAGCTTTTCCGATGAGCTACTGATTCAATCGGCACACAGACTGACTAAGGATGGTGAGATGATGCAGTGCTGACACACACACCTTTCCTGATTTCAAACCATGCCGTCACTGATTTAGCTATCACACAATAGTAGCTACTGCAATCACCATAATTAGTACACACAGGTAAAGATCAATGTGACCTCATATGCACAACTTTCAGAACCTCTATAAACTTACCCTTGAATGAGCATCGCATACTATAGGCCACTTGTCAGAAGGGACCCAACCCTGAAGAAAGACATCATCCTTGGTAAAGTGGAAGGTCAGCCACAAAGAGGAAGACTTCCAGTGACGTGGACTGATTAGCATGGTGGTGGCAACAATGGGCCCAGGCATAGCAATGACCACGAAGAGGACACAGGAATAGGCAGTGTTTCCCTCTGTTGGACACAGAGTTGCTCTGAGTCGGAAATGACTCAAGAGCATGTAGCAACCGCATCCTAATATCTAATCTGTATTCAGGAACCCAGTTTCCCAGAAGACAAAATGATGAGAACACAAACACTCATTTGCAATTCAGAGTACTTAAGCTGACATAGTCGCTAGTCAACAAATGTTTGCCCAATTAATGGCAAAATGGGCTCTACTGGGCCTTACCCATAAAGCAGACAGAGAGGACTAGTCTTGGACACATTTCTTACCTGTGAGCATTTCTCAGCTGAAGTCTATGGGTAGATGCTGACAACAAAGAGAAACCTTGACAATGACTTAAAGTCGAAGTATAAGGCTGCTTTATTGTGGGCTAAGGCAAGATAGGATGTTAGTAACCAAAATGATTTTTCCACCTGTTTTCTTATCAGGAGCATTTAATTATAAAACAGAAATCATACATACTCTAAAAAAAGAACTTAGAGGCCAAACTACTAAATCACTGTTGGATTTAGAATCCATCTGTGAGGTTGCTTTTCTTCAGAAGGGACTAGTTGTACAGGCCTCACCTCTGAGGCCAAGGTCACCGCTCTTATTTTCAAACTATGGCAAACACTATGATGTGCCAAGCATAGGGCCAGGCTCATTGCAAGCATTAAGCCAATACATGCAGTCTTCCGTTTCTGAGCCAGTCATGTAAGGAGTGGTCAGCATCACGCCCTGGTGGTGTTCAGGTAAAGTGGGACAGCCATAAGTTTGTGGGTATAAATTATTTCTGGCCTTCAACTATGTTCCAGGCTCAGCCGAGGCTGTAGGGCAGAGAGGCACAAAGATGATCATTCTGAACTTAATTTTTAAATTAATATACATTTATCCTGCAAAAATATCTATGGAAATTTATAGATAAACATGTATTTGAATAAATTTGGGGAAAAACCACAAGGACACAATTTTGACACAACAAACCTTGTACAATTAGAAGAAGAGCAATTCCAATATCCTCTGTTGTATATTCTAATGCCCTGTTCAGTGGATTTGACTTTGACTCTTCTGGCAGCCAGTGTAAGAAGAAATGTGATCACAGCCAATCACACAGGATGGAAGTTCATCGATTGCTCAGGGAAAGCAACTGTTCCTAATAATAAAACTAGGAAAAATTCTATTGTGGGGTCTCCTGAGGACAATTGCCTGCATTTCCCTGGCAATGATCTTCATCACATTTTTACAATAATAAACGCGTCTAAAATCTGTTACTGTCAGCCACTGCTAGAATGCCAAAGTGCTCCTTACAGGATTACTGAGGGAGGAGCGCCCTCACGATACGCATGCAGCATGAGATTTAATGATGCCGATTCCCTACCTCACAACAAAGTTTGCATATTTATTTTTCCATGAAGCAGTATTTGATAATCCTTGGAGAAGAGAGTTCCTGATGTGAAGAATTCAGAATTTAGCAATTGTTTGTGATGTCATTTTCCCACTCGTTCTCTCTTCCCATGCTTCCTTTGCCTTGCCTCGTCGAAGTCTACTCCTGGGAGAGCACCTATTGGTCATTTGAGAGCCAGTCTTTCGTGCCCCACCTTCCACTCTAGCAAGAAAGTCATTGCTCCTGAAATCACTTAAAAGCTCCGTGTCAAAATGACACCTAGTACTCCCTAACACAGGCCCATCAATGTGGCGCTTGAACTATTATGAAACTCTTGGGAGGAAATGTCATCAATTTGAAGACTAGGGTAGTAAACTAATAGTAATGGTGTATAACTGGCAATTATTTTGTCATCTAAAAGAGAAATCACAGCCATCCTAGAAGGAAGGCCAAGGCTTACTTTGCTTCTCCTACAACTGGATTGTAAAGGCATGGACACTCAGGGGATGCACACCAAGGCTCTGGTGAGTGCTACTTCTGAGACCCTTCCCGAAGGGAGTTTAAATTTTAAAAATTTCATCTTCCCCGCACCTCCACCCCCTTACTGCATTCCCTACCTTCTACCCCACCAGATACTTCCATTGAATATCTGGTGGGAGAATATAAAGGCCATAAAATCAGAGAGATGCGGTAGAAGACGATTAATAATAGATAGTACCTTCTGTGAGATATACATTTTTAAACAAAGTACTATAAATGGAGATTTAGACAGGAGGGTGCTGAAAGTAGTGACACAAGAAAGAGCGTCAACTTGCACCCTAGTAGGAAAAAATAGCATTTATCTAAGAACTGAAAACAAAACCAAAAATGTTCTTTATCTGAAAAGACTATGTTAAAATTAGCGACTGACTACAAACCTACCTGCTTTTAAATCTGGTTCAATCTTTGTTTTCACTCTTCATTGTGAATTCGGTGGGGGTTTCTCTGTCAGATAATCATTTTTGCATTCAATAACTTAAATATTTTATCCAACTTCCCTGTTTCTTCCTCCCATACCCCCTGTCTTAACTATCTCCCTCTGCTAGGATGCTAGGTCCCCTTTCACTCAATTTAATACCTGATCACCCTGAAGCCTACTGTTTCCCTTCCTCTCCCTTCCCACCCCTGGTTAACTCTCCAAATCGGTTGTGGTTTGTTTGTTGGTTTTTGTATGAAAAACTTTATCTTAATTTTTTAGAACAGTGCTTTCATACAACATTTGTCCTTTTGTGATAGATAAACTACTCTCCGCATAATGTCCTCCAAATCTATCTGCGTTACGACGTTTCCATAGTGACATCATTATTCTTTAGCAATGTGTCATATCCTTATTGTGTGCACTTGACAAAGTTTCTTCCTCCGTTGGGCATTTCAGTTGTTTGCATCTTCTTGCTACTGTGAATAGTGCAACGATGGACATGGATGTGTGTATATTTGCTTGGGTTATGCTTGTTATTTCTTTAGAGTTCTAGCCCAAATAAAAGGATTGCTGGGTTATATGCTATTTCCTTTTCCAGTTGTTTGAAAAAGCACTATACTGCTTTCTGTGGTGGTTATACGGCATCTCAGTCCATTAGCCCCCTTTTTATTTGACTATTCATCTTTTCCTTATTGAGATGTTGACGTTTCCTACCGACTTCAGAGGTTAGTCCCTTGTCTGATTAATCATTGCTGAGAAATTTCCCCCAGTCTGTGGGTTCTCTTTTCGCTTTCTTGGTGAAATCTTTTCATGCACATAAGTGTCTAAGCAGTCATCTATTGTGCATTCTGTTGTGTGTATTTTTTATTATGCTCGAGAGTGTGTTTATGCCATGCCCCTAAACTTGTCCGTATTTTTTCATTTATGATCTTTAAATTTAAGACTAATCTGCCTTGAGTTCATTTTTGTATATGGGATATGATACAGGTCCTATATGATTTTGTAAATATAAAATGTAGATGTAATGAAAATGAAAAAAATGTTCATGTAAAAGCAGTATTGCTAGCATCATTTGTTGAAGAGACTATCCCTACCCCCTTGTATGTGTTTAGTCCATCTGTTAAGTATCAGTTGTCCCTTGGTGGATCGACTTATTTCTGGGTTCTCTATTTTTAAAATAGTTTTATTGGCATATAATGAAATATCATATAATTGAATAGTTCAATCATATTAAGAGGAGTTGTACAATCACCACCACACAATCAATTTCAGAGCAGGATCCTGTTACTCAGGCTCTTTGTTGTTAACTTCCCATGTCCCCCCATCCTTCCCTGCTATGCCCTTAGGTAATTGTTAATCCAGTTGCTGTTGCTATAGGTTGACCTACCCTGGATTTCATATACAGAAAATTATACAAAAATAAAAACAAGAAACAAGCAAATAAGAACAATGACAAAACAAGAGATAAAAACCTAAGTTGAAAGGAGGGCAGAAAATATGAACAATTTAAGCAACATTAAAGTGGGTCTAAGGGGAGGCCAAAGGATAAAGTGATGCATTTTACCCCAACTACATCTGCCATCATCAACATCCTGTTCCACTGGGCTCCATGTCTCACCTGGAGCCAATACCAGGCTGCTTTGACTGTCATGGCTCTGTAGCAGGTTTGGGGTCGGGAGATTAGAGGCCTCCTACTCTCATTCTTTGTTGATTGTGCTTTGCTTCTTCTGGGTATCTCTTCTTTCCGTATGGTGACAGTGAGGCTTACGTCAACTTGGGTGAGTCAAGATTCCCCGTGATATGATCTCATACTGTGTGGTAAACTTTGGGATCTCTGTGAAGCAGCCACACAGCTCTGGAGAGAGGGTTGTTATTGTTGTTAGGTACCTTGGAGTTGATTCCAACTCCTCACAACCCACGTCCAAAAGAACAAGATACTGTCTGGGCCGGTGCCCTCCTCACTGTGGTTGCTGACCCCATTGTTGCAGTCACTGTGTCAGCCCATCTTTTATGCCACCCCTCCACTTTATGAACCATGATGTCCTTTTGTGGGGATTGGTCTCCCTGACGACATGTCCAAAGTACAGGAGATGAAGTCTTACCATCACTGCTTCCAAGGAGCACTGAATGCACTTCTTCCAAGAAAGATTTATTGGTTCTCGTGACAGTGCGTGTTGCGTTCATCATTCTTCCCCAGCACCACAATTCAAATGCATCCGTTTTCCTTAATTCACTGCCAGCGAGTTGATGCCGACTCATCAACTTGCTCTGTAGTATAGGACAAGGTAGCATTGCCTCTGTGAGTGTCAGAGGCTGTAGCGTTTATTTTCAGTCCAATGTGTCTTCCTTTTTTTTTTTAAAACCATTTTATTGGCACTTGATCCACAGAGAGACTATAACTTTTTATGAGAGTAGGAAGGCCCATCTTTCTTCCAGGGATCGCCTGGTGGTTTCCAACATTCACATGCATATGAGGCCGTTGAAAAAAATCCATGGCTTCATCAAGTGCAATTTACTCCTCAATGTCACATCCTTACATTTCAACCCTTGAAAGAGGTCTTGCTGAGTACATTTACCAGATTCAATGCATCATTTCATATCTTGGCTGCTGTTTCCATGAGCACTGATTGTGGATTCAAGCAAGATAAAATTCTTGACATCCACATTTTTTCTCTGTTTATCATGCTGTTACCTATTAGTCCAATTGTGAGGATTTTGATTTTCTTTGCATTGAGTTGTAATCCACACTGAAGGCTGTAATTCTTGATCTTCATCTTCTCACTTTCAGCAAACAAGACTATGTAATCTGTATAATGCAGAATGTCAATAAGACTTCCTCCAATGCTGATGCTGCATTCTTCTTCATATAATGCAGATATGGAAATTATTTTGTTCAGAATACAGATTTATTAAATATGGTGAGAAGATACGCTCCTAAAACATACCTTTTTTATTTTAAATCAAGTTGTATTCTCTAGTTTTTTTCTTGATCCATGTACAGTTTCTGCATGAGCATCATTAAATGTTCAGGAATTCCCATTCTTCTCAGGGCTATTCATATGTTATGGTTCACACAGTCAAATGCCTTTGTGTATTCCATAAAGCACAAGTAAACATCTTTCTGGTGCTACCTGCCTTCAGCCAAGATCTACCTGCATCAACGTTGATTTCACTTGTCCACCGTACTCTTCTACAGCTGGCCTGAATTTCTGGCAGCTCCCTGGCAGTGGACGGTTGCACCTGTTGTTTCCACTGCTAAAGAATGATCTTCAGCAAAATTGTACTTGCTTGTGATGTCGAAGATGTTGTTCTCTAATTTGAACTTTCTGTTGAGTCACCGTTCTTTGGAATGGGTACTGATATAAATCTTTCCCAGACAGTTGGCCAGTTAGCTTTCTTCCAGATTTCTTGGCATAGAAGAATGAGTGTCTCCAGTGCTTCATCAACTTGTTGAAACATTTCAGTTTGTTTTGTACCAATACCTGAAGCCTTGTTTTTGAACAATGCTTTCAAAGAAACCTGAACTTCTTCCCTCAGTGCCATCGGTTCTTGATCATGTACTACCTCTTCAAATGATTGAATGCTGATTGGTTTTTCTGGGCACACTAACTCGGTATATTAGTTTTAAAATGTGTCCTGCCTTGTTCAATATTTTGCCCAAGGAATCTTTCATCATGGCAACTCGAGGTTTGAATTTTTTTCTTGAGTTCTCTCACATTAAGATATGCCGTGTTCTTCCTTTTTGGTTTTCTAACTTTAGGTATAATGGTAATATTTCGTTTTCTCAAACTGCCCTTTGAAATTTGTGTTCAGCTCTTTGACTTCATCATTTCTCCCATTTGCCTTAGATACTCCAAAATCAAGAGCACCTTTCAGAGTCTCTTCTGTCATCCATTTTGCTCTTTTCTTTCTTTTATTTTGAACGATCTTTTTCTGTCTTCATGTATGATGTACTTAACGTCATCCCACAATTCATCAGGTCTTTGGTCATTAGTGTTCAGAATAGCAAATCTGTTCTTGAGATGCTCTTTAATTCAAGTGGTATATTCTCATGATTGCATTGTGGCTCTTGTAGACTTGTTTTAATTTTCTGCAGTTTCAATCTGAACTCAAATAAGAGCAACTAATATTCTGTTCCACAGGCAACCCCTGCTCTTTAAACTGCTGATTTGAGATACTCCCTCATTTCTTCCCATAGATATAGTTCACTTGATTTCTGTGTAAATTATGTTTATATTCACCTTTGGTTTTATTGAAACAAACATATAACCGGGATGAAGTAATTTCTCTTGCAAATATTCTATCATTCATTTTCCAGCTTCATTTCTAGCACAATGCCATATTTTCCAACTACTCTTCAGTTCCCTTTGCTTCCGACTTTTCCATCCCGATCGCCAGTGATTATCAACACATACTGATTGCGTATTTGATGAATTTCATACTGAAGGTGATAAAATTCTTCAATTTCCTCATCACTAATTTTAATGTTTGATGCATAAATTTCACTAACAGTTGTATTGGCTGAATTTCCTTGTATACCAAGAGACATTAACCTATCATAGACAGCATGGTACTTCAAGATAGATTTTTAAATGTCCTTTTTGATAATGAATGCAGTCATTACTCCTAAACAAATCATTCCTGGCATAGAAAGTCATATGATTGTCTACGTTAAATTCCCTACATAACAGTCCATGCCAGACCATTGACATTTCATGATTTGGGTGCCAATTGTGTTTTCTTGGCTTCCTTCTCAGAGCTATTTCGTTAGTGTACAGGAATCCAGTTGAACTTTGTATGTTGGTCTTGTACTCGGCTATATTCACAAATCCTTCAAATACTTGCAACAAATTTCTTGTCAAGTCTAGAGTTTTCTACAAATAAAATCATATCATCTGCAATAGAGTTTTACTTCTTTTTTGTCCATTTGAATTCCTTTGATTTCTTTTAATTGTCTAATTGCTTTGACTAAAACTTCCAGAAAAATACTGAATAAGAGATGATGAAGGGTTGTATTCTTATTCACAAGGGGAATGTTTTTAATTTCATTCAATAAGAAAGATATTGGTCAGTGGTTTTGTGTAAATGAGGTTGTTGTTGATAGATGCCATTGAATCAGGTTTTGATTCCTAATGACCCGATGCGCAACAGAATGAACACCACCTAGTCCTGATAAAGCGGCTTGGTCCTGCATTTTTTGTTGTTGTTATGGAAGCTTTTTTAGTGATCTGATCTCTTTTCTTTTTCTTTTTCTTTTTGTGGATCTGTTGAGATTTTCTACATTCATCAGTGCTAAGTAAGGTATAGAGTGCGTTTCTAGAAATCTATCCATTTCTTTTAGGTTTTCAAATTTGTGCTAGTACAGTACTTTGTAAATTATGCTATTACCTTTTTTATTTCAACTGATTCTGGTGTGATATCATTCCTGGTTATTCTTATTTGTGATATTCTACTTATTTTTTGTTTGGTAAGTTTGCCAGTGATTTGTCAATAATTAAAAATCTTTAAAAAGAAACACATTTACTGTCATTGATTTTTCTACTGTTTTTCTATTTTCAGATTCATTCTATTCTCCTCTAATATTTATTATTTATTTTCATTCTGTGGGGATAAGTTGTTGATTTAAAAAAATATACATGTGCATTTATTTCTACACATTGACCTCTGAGTATTAATTTTCCTCTGTTCCAAAGGTTTTGCCATCTTGTATTTTTGTTCTCATTGGTTCAAGGAATTTTAGCATTTCATTCATTTTTTTTAATAATCCAGTAATTTATAATAAGGGTGTTGTTCAATTTGATTTATTTATTTGATCTTTCTATTTTTAATTTCATTGCATTGTGATATGAGAGGAGGTTTCATTATATGTCAATGTTTTTAAGTTCCTTAAGGCTTGCTTTGTGCTTTAACATAGATGGTCTTTTCTGGAGAATGTTCCATGTGCAGTAGAGAAAAATGCATATTGTTCGTTATGGGGTGAAGTGTTCGGTATATAACTTAGATTTCTAGTTGATTAATGTGGGTGTTTATTTTGTCTGTGTTTACTGAGTTTCTTACCCATTGCTCTGTTCTTCCTTGACAGTGGTGTATGGAATTCCTATACTATTATTGTAGCATTGTCCATTTTCTCTTTGATTCTGTAGGAATTTATGTAACTAGAGCACCTTCGATGGGTGTGTAGATGTTCGTTAGGGTCATGTCCTTTCCCCTATCCCTCCAAATGCCCCTTGAGTCAATATCTAGTGCCCTTCTTTGACCTCCACGATGGATTTTTCCTGGAAGTCTATTTTAATAGAGGTAATATTTCCACTCCTTTTGTTTGAATGCCATTAGTTTGATATGGTTTTTTTCATCCTTTGGATTTTTACTATATTTTTGTCTTTGTATCTAAGGTGGTTTTGTTATAAGTGTGTTTATTTATGGAGTCTGTTTTTTTAATCAGTTCTGCTACTTTTTGTCTCGACTGGTGTATTTTATGCATTTATATTCAGTGTCATTATTGATAGTTATACACATATTGCTCTCTGTTTGCTGTGTGTGTCTTATTGAAGTATTATTTGTTTCTTTCTTCCTCATAATTTTCTTTGTTTGGTTAATTTTTGTTTGTGATGTCTTTTTCTATCTTTTCTCAGATGTTATTTTACCATTTACTAAGTCTGTATTACTCAACTCTTTTTTATTTTGATGAAGTTTTCCATTTTCTTTTCCTAGGTATTCATTCTTCTTCCCAAGTGTAAAACAGTGTGTTTTCTCTTGAAAACTATTTAACTTCCTTTCTATTCAGATGGTTTATAGCTCCACTATTTCTTCTGTTTACTTTGGAATTGTCATTGCAGAACGACATTTTTGAATCTTTGTTTCTGATCTTATGTGTGTTTTAATATGAATACTAATTTAAATGGGTTTTTTCCTAGGTGTTAATGTCTTGTAGGTTGATCTATATTGATTTCTGCTGTTGCTGATCCTTTGTCCAAAGTACTTCCCTTATATTTGCTGTAAAATTGATCTTATTTTAATAAACCCTTTTAGCTTCTCCTTATCAGGAAATGTGGTTTTTTTTCTTCTCTTGGATTTGATAGGAAAACACCCGTCCCACCATGGGGGGGAGCTTTCCAATCCTACAAAGAATTACAGGCTCAGACTCCCACTGAGGTCTGTAGGGTTACAGGGGGTTGGCATTGGCTCACTAGCAGTGAAGTTTTTGAAGATTCTTGGGTGGCAGTTGTTTCTTCCAGAGTTTTATATAGTCTGTTCCATTGCCTTTTAGTCTGCTTTTTTTCTCTCCCCAAAACCATTTTATTGGGAGACAATTCAGACATCACACCATTCCATAGTTCAGTCACCTCAGGCAGTGTTGTGCAATCACTACCACAATCAGTTCCAAAACATCTTCTGCCTTCTTGGCCTCCTTGATATCAGCTCCCTCTCCCCCTCCACCACTTCCCTCACAGGACTCCCCAGGAAGCTTTGTTCTAGTTGTTGTCTCTATAGAATCACCTGTCCTGGGTTTCAAATACTGAGAAAGATGTACAAACACATAACAGAGTCAAGAAGTCTACCAACAACAGCAAATGACTACAGAGACAAACCCAAATATGGAAAAACAAATAACAAAACAGAAATATCCACAGGAAATATTAAAAACTAAATCAAGAACCAAGTGTATCAAAAGAGAGATCAAGTGACAAAATTTTAATTGTTCAAGTCAGATTTATGTTTTAATCCACCACAGTCTTCTGTCCAATTCTCTCTGTCTGATAACCAGGTTAATCCCATCCCCCAAATATAACAAAAATTGTAAGGATGGGGTAGGACCACAGAGTGTTTGGTCTATTGGACATAGGGTTACTATGAGTTACAAGTGACTTGACAGCACCTAAGGAGAACATAGTGAAAGTCAATGTATTCATAACAGCTAAAATAATATAGAGTATCAAAAACAACCTAAACAAGAAGTTAAAATAGAAAATCTATTAAGACCGAAGAAGACTCCAAAAAGGAAAAGAAAGAAAAAAAATATATTTCTCAAGGTAAAGGTTGCCTATTAAAGATGTCAATTCTTTAGAAAATGATTTTCATATGAACTATAATGTTCTTGTTGTTAGGTTCCATGAAATCTCTTCCAACTTCTAGTACCCAAGTAAAGCAGAATCAAACAATGTCTGGCTCTGCACCATCCTCACAATAATTTCCATATTTGAGCTCATTGTTGCCACCATTATGCCAACTCATCTTTTTAAATGTCTGTCTCTTTTCCACTGAGCTCTCTCAAGCGCGATAATCCTACTCTGGGGACACATCCCTCTGATATCAGGTACTGGAGGAGGGAAGATGAAGTCTCACCATCTTGGCTTCTAATGATCATTCTGATGCCAAATATTTCAATAATATTTTTAAAATATGATAAAATTATGTGGAAATTTACTAGGATGATAAACAGTCTGTTTCAATTTTTCTTTTTCAAAATTGTCATTTTTCAGTAAGAATAAAGAGGAATAATTTTTCCTTACAGATATTATATATCCTAACATTCCAAAAATGTTATAAAAGTTAAATGTAATACTAGGGTAAGAATCACCTGACATTCGAATAGAAAAGAAGACCTTTGGCTTTAAAACAGATGCAACTAGTATCATCACAACCCTCAAGGAAAGAGATGATATCAGTAACAAATGGGGTTATAATTTAGGTTCAGCTTCATGGCTTTTGTTTTTTCATATGACCCATGAATATTGATCAGAGTTATATTGGTTTAAAAAAATATTCACGATTTAAGATTTGCATTTTGTACTAGAAACTTAAATGCATTGAACTCATTCATGAACTGATATCAATTAGAAAGTTAAAGTTTTACTCCAAGAGTTTTCCTTACAAAGAGAAGACAAAGCTACCACAAGACAAACCTTTTGTAATATTCATTCTCAGTTGTAGATACCACCCAATTTGGTGATAAAGTGTGATGGGTCTCTAAATTAAATACATATTTTAACACTTCAGGGCCCCCAAATATTTTTGTCCGGTGTGTTGTTAAAAGTTTTGTATTCTTTCGATTTTGAACAACAGATTCAGAAAGATATTGGCATACATAGTCATTTGGGGAATCTTTGGTAGATTTAAATGGTACTCAATGGGAAGCAATCTTAATACATTTTCTCCTTCTCCTCTCTGCCTACAGTGACTACTTCAGTCTCATAATAACAGTCAGAGTAATATGGCTAGAGAAATATCTAATGATTATGCATACTTCAGAATATTTCTAATTTTGTTTCAATTTCCTATGAGATCTGAAATTCCTAAATTTCTTCAACACAGTGATAAAATAATAAGGTCTCCTGTGAATTGTGAAAGAGTATTGCAGGTTCAGAGCAGCATCATGTAATACACAGTCCTTCCCTGAGCATCTGTGCTTGGGATGTCATGGCAGAGCGCTGTGTAGTCAGAGCCATCCATCCCCCAGGATCGTGCAGTCTGTGAAGACCCACAGTCATGAGGCATGTGAGCCCTGCCTTCTTGTCTCACCCTCCTTATGACCAACTCAATTTTCCAGTGGGATTTCTGTGTCAATCTGTGAGAAATATCATGATTTTCTGAGAATCAAGCCTAAACTTCAGTCATGCTCACCAGGTTGGTTTTCCTAACCCTAACAGAGTGACAGTCTTTTCTATTTAAAATTATGTAATCATGATTCGGCTTTCTAGTAAAGAGGGAAAGAAATTGGAAGCACTGGTCCAGAATTTCATCTAATACTAACAGTAGCTTCTAACTTCAATTTTAACAAAAATAGACCTTCCTAATAGTTCTCACCCTCGAATGCTATCCATAGTGACAAACCACACCAGGTCTGGTTAATAGTGATATATTTCATTCATCAACCATCTTCTCGACTTTTCATGTTCAAGAACACTGTCTATTTTAGAGAATCCAAGGTAAAGAACAAGACTTCACCATGGAAAGACAATGACATTGTCCCATTCTGACCCTGCAGAGAAAAGGGCATTTGTTTTTATCCATTACAAATGCTTTATTTAAGTACATGGTTATTACAGCATTAGGCTTTCACTTGAAATAATAAAGAGTAAAGGCAAGGACATACATCAGGCTTTAAGGTGTTCTATGACAACTGTAACCATTCTCTACAACTAATTGCTCTTTTTAGCAAAGAGCAAGATAATTCTTGCTTGGTTGCTGCCTCTTTGGTTTAGCTTGAGTCTGCCTGGTATGTACTATCAATGTTTCATCAACTTTATAGAACCCTGCTATTCATTGATCTCTGACTGCATGCCAGGGACTAAGCTAGGCATTTTATATATTATCTTCTTCAACTATTACCACATTTAACTCGATTTCATAATTTCCATTTCATATAGTTAAGGAAAACAGCCAACAGAACCTTGGAGAAGATGGTGTTTCTTTTTTCTATTGGATTCCTTAATTAATTACTTTGTTGTGTATATATAGCAGAAAATATTTCCCAGCAGTTTTATTGGCATATACGTCACATATCTTGCTGCTCAATAGTTCTATCATATTCAGAGGAGCTATCCGATCATCACCACAATCAGTTTTAGAAAATGTTCTTCATTCTTGTATTCAGTGGTATTAGCTCCCCATTTCTCTGCAACTCCCCATGCCAGACCCTTGGGGAGCCATTAATCAAGTTACTGCCTCCATGGATTTTTCCTATCCTGGATTTCCTAAACAGGAACATTCAAAACCAACAAATAACAACAAACAACCTAATAAGAATAACAAGGTAAAAGAGATGCCACGCAGTCAAGAGGATAACAACAGAAACCATTACAAGCTAGAACAAATTTAAATGGATCATAGGGAAGACCAAATGATAGTGTGCTAACTTTTAACTGCATCTACGACAATCTACTTTCCAATGCATTCTGCTTGTTTCCCAGTCTACTCACATCCCTGGTCCATCCATGGTCAGAGGGGATGCCCCAGGGCCTTGATCCACGTGCATTTCCCACACGTAATTCCCCTTCACTTTATTTTTTAAAATTTAAACCACTTTAAAATGGGTCTAAAGAGAGTTTGATTAATGGAATATTGCATTTTGACCTAGTTAAGCCTGCTGTAATCTACTCCACAATGCTCTCTGTCTGATAACAGGGTTATTCACACCCCTCAATTGTGATCACGGGGGATTCCCTGGAGGCTAAAATCATGTGTGGAACCTAAAATGTATGTTGGGATTCCACTGTCATCCATAACTTTCTTAAAACCAGATGTTCACAGTTTAAACTCTGATTCCAGTCTCTCCTTTGGTTTGGATGATATCACCTACAGTCCTTGGAGCACACAGGCTGGTGCGCTTCTTCCATGTGGACTGAGTTGACGCCTCACTTAGATGTCAGCTTCAACAAACCTTTAAGACCCCTGACACCATTCATTCTGACAGATGGGCATCATCAAGTAGGGCCATGTCAGAAGAACTAATTGTTCTTTGATTGGGGCTGAAATTAAGTAGACACCAAAATCTATTCATACATTTATAGATTATGTATGTCTTCGGTTCACCTTAAAGACATTAGTGTCATTTTATGTCAGAAAATACTCTTAATCATACCCATGGGGCATCTCTTCCGCTGCCATTAAGTCAATGATGACTTATAGGCATCTTACCTGTGTGGCATGGGGCGCTAACCCACCCAAGGGGAAGGTATTGTTTATATCTCCACAGGGAACGAGAGACCACACTTCAACACAGTGCCGCAAAGTGTGAATGCAACATTCCAATGTGGAGTGACCCCAGCACCAAAAATTAAGTGGATTCCTGCCCCTCCCCCAAGAAGAATTTGTTTCAAAGGACGATATTGATTCTGCAGTTCTGGGAGAGGGACATATCTGATCAGAGCACACGGGAGCAGATGAAGGGGGAGGAGGAGACAGTGGAGCACAGCCTGGCCCACCAGGCCGTGAGGATGATGTTCCTGATTAGAGCAGCCAGTCCACAGAGAGGACAACATGGCTGGCCCCACTATGAGACATGATGCCCCTCAGTGACCAATGGCGCTACAGGGGACAGCACCGGAGACACAGTGTGCGAATTGCACCTGACCTGATCCCACCACACCAAGGCAAAGCACTGTGGGAGTGCAGCAGAACAGCAAGGGAATGGAGTGGCAAGGTCCCCAGGGAATGCTGAAAGTGGACTTTGGGGCCAGGGCGTGGTGCCCCAACAGACTGGACTGAAAAACACTCCTAGAGGCCAACAAACGATCCTTGAACTAACTACAAGCTTTTATTTCTTGATGTGTTTTGTTTTGTTCTTTGTCAGTGGTTTGTTGTTGCTGTTTTGTTGTCTGGTTGTATACTGTTGCTTTGTTTTCCTCTGTCTTGTTTTTGTGCATGTTATTATCTCCACAGGTCTGTCTAAATAAGACAGGCTGGATGAACTATCTGGAGGAAAAACAACGGGACTGACAGTTCCGGGGGGACTTGGGATAGGGGGAGGTGGGGGGGAGTAAGAAAGTGGTGTTAACAAACTCAGGGACAAGGGAACAACATGGGCTCCAAATTGGTGGTGAGTGGGGAGTGGCAGGCCTGGTAGGGAATGATCAAGGGTAAGGTTACGTAAAGAAGAGGTATAGCTGTAACCCAGGTGGGGACGGAGCATGATAGTGGGGCAGGAGGAAAGTCAAGGGAAATAGAGGAAAGAGCTAGGAGGCAAAGGGCATTTATAAAGGTCTAGACAAAGACATGTACATGCAAATATATATATGAGGATGGGGAAATAGATCTATATGTCTATATTTATAGGTTTAATATGAAGGTGGCGGAAGGACCTTGGGCCTCTACTCAAGCACTCCCTCAATGCTTGAATACTTGCTTCTATTACATTGGCATTCTATGATGCTCACCTTTGTGACACAACTGCTGAAGCCAAAGCGGGTGAAAAAGTAAATGTGGTGAAGAAAGCTGATGGTGCCCAGCTATCAAAAGATATAGTGTCTGGGGTCGTAAAGGCCTGAAGATAAAAAGCGGCCATCTAGCTCAGTAGCAACAAAGTCCACATGGAAGAACACACCAGCCTGTGTGATCGCATGGTCCCAAAGGGATCAGTTATCAGGCATCAAAGAACAAAAAATCATATCATTGGCTGCACACCTCCATGAGACGATCGCTGAAGACAAACGGGTGCATAAGCAAATGTGGCGAAGAAAGCTGATGGTGCCCGGCTATTGAAAGAGATAGTGTATGGGGTCTTAAAGGCTTGAAGGTGAACAAGTGACCATCTAGCTCGGAAGCAACAAAGCCCACATGGAAGAAGCACAACAGCCTGTGTGATCACGAGGTGCCAAAGGGATCAGGTATAAGGCATCATAAAAAAAATATTACCATAGTGAATGAAGTGGGAAGTGCAGAGTGGAGACCCAAAGCCCATTTGTCGGCCACTGGAGATCCCCTCACAGAGGGGCCTGGGGGAGGAGATGAGTCAGTCAGGGTGCAATGTAGCACCGATAAAGAATACAGCTTTCCCCAAGATCCTGGATGCTTCCTTCCCACCAACTACCATGATCCGAATTCTACCTTGCAAGACTGGATAGAGCAGAGGTTGTACACTGTTGCATATGGGAGCTGGAGGCACAGGGAATCCAGGGTGGATGATACCTTCAGGACCAAGGGTGCGAGGGGTGATACTGGGAGGGTAGAGGATGAGTGGGTTGGAAAGGGGGAACCGATTGCAAGGATCTACATGTGACCTCCTCCATGGGGGATGGATAACGGAGAAGGGGGTGAAGGGAGACGCCAGATAGGGCAAGATAAGACAAAATAATAATCTATAAATTATCAAGGGCTCATGAGGGAGGGGGGGAAAGGGAGGGGGGAAAAAAAGAGGACCTGATGCAAAGGGCTTAAGTGGAGAGCAAATGCTTTGAAAATGATTAGGGCAAAGAATATACAGATGTGCTTTATACAATTGATGTATGTATATGTATGGATTGTGAGAAGACTTGTATGAGCCCCTAATAAAATGTTAAAAAAAAAAAAAAGAACTGCCCCTGTGAGTTTCTGTATCTGAACATCTTCATAGGAGTAGAAAGTCTTACCTTTTCCCTCTGGAGTTGGCTCATAGTTTTGTATTGCTAACCTAATGGTTAGCAGCCCAATGTGTAACCACCATGCATTGAAAGTCTAATTAATTTAGCCAATGGAATAGAATTTAAAGCACTGTTGAGAAAAGGAAATGATACAAATATAGACCAGCTATGAACCACAATGCATAAATTGTTCACTTGTACAAATTAAAATTTTAAGTGACCAGATGCTATTTACACAGAGAATTGGGGGTGGTGATAGGGAAAATATTCCATAATATTCATTCATTGCAGCAGAGCCACGCCTACCACATGAACACAGGGTAATGTGTTAAATGAGGCAATAGTGACGTATATGGTAGTTTCAGTACACCATTGATAGGGCAGCCTCAAAAAAAAACAAAGATTCACACCAAATTCCAATGCCTGCCCCTTCTATGCCTGGGCTAGTTGTCATCTTGTAGCAGAAACATTTAAAAAGACAAATGCCGGATCCTTGTATGAATAGCAAGAAACTGAACCTTAGAATGAATTTTACTGGTTGTGTGAGGAATCACTTGCATGGCCTCCTGAAGTTACAAAACCATAAAGCCAGTAAGTATTTACTGATTAAAGGAAGATTCGGCAGAACTCTTTGAGCTCCATTAGACCTGTCCAGCATCAGAGTTCATGTTGGTATGGAGAAGGCTGCCATTTATAAACTGCACACTTTTTAGGAGAACCATCGGGTGGAAGGTGGTAGTAGGTGACGGTGGGTAGTGGTGGTGGTATGTGTATGATACACTGAAATAATGATGGGATGATGTGTGAGCCACTGAATACAAAGAAGCTTGCCAACCCAGTGCTAGGCAGAGGAGCGCTCAAGTGAAGCCTGTCCTAGAGTAAGTCGGTGAAGACATCGTGGAGGAGGAGAGGTTTGTAGATAGCAGAGAATTGTGACTCAAATTGGATTGGACAGCAAATCAATCTTCCCATATAATCAGGAGTCTATAAGGTGAGCTAGTTCTTGGTGCTATAGGTCAAGGCCCCATCATCTTGTCTGTGCAGTTGACCTCACTTTTGACCTCTACTGAAATGTAGAAGGATGATGCAGTTCTTGGAGCTAAATCTAGTCAGGGTGAAAACCAAGAGGAAGAACGGAGTTCTCTTTCTCAGCTAGTCTTTTGAAAGTGCAAAGCAATTTTTCCAAAGTTCTCCCAGATTTTCTTTCAGAGTTCATTGGCCAAAATTAAATCACATGCCCAATACTAAACCAATCACTGCCCAGAAAAGGGGGAAACGCCCTGAGGGGATCACACCAACCCGATTTATGCTTAGAGTTGGGCAGTGTGGTGAGCTTGTTGTTGTTGGTAGGTGCCAGTGAGTTGGTTTCAATCCATAGTAATTCTATGTACAAAGGAATGAAACATTGCCCAGTTATGAGCCATCTCATTGTTCCTATTCTTGATCCCATTCTTGCTGCCATGGTGTCCGTCCATCTCCTTGAGGGCATTCCTCTTTTTCGATGCCCTCTACTTTACCAAGCATGATGTCTTCCTCCACAGACCGGTCTCCCCCAACAATATGTCCAAAGTATGTAAGCAGTGTCATCATAGTGGCTCTGAAGAACACTCTGACCTTACTTCTTCCCAGACAGATGCTTTGTCCCTCTAGCAGTCCCTTGGTACTCTCAATCTTCTTCTCCAGCACCACAATTCATATATATAGATTCTCCATCCAACTTCCGTATTCAGTGTCCAACTTTCATGTGCATATGAGACAATGGAGAACCCCTTGGCTGGAGTCAGACCCACTTTGTCCTCAATGTAACATCCTTTCTTTTCAACACTCTAATGAGTTCTTGTACAGCAGATTTTCCTAATACAACTCATTGTTTTAGTGCTTGACTGATGCATCTTTGAGCATTGACTGGATCCAAGTAAGACAAAATCTTGGACAACTGCAATGTTTTTTTCCATTTATCATGATAACTATTGGTCTAGTGGTGGGGATTTGGGTCTTCTTTACATTGAGCTGTAATTCATACGGAAGGCTGCAATCCTTGATCTTCATCAGCACGTGCTTCAAGTTCTCCTTACTTCCAACAAGCAGAGGTTGTGTAACCTGCAAATCACAGGTTGTTCATAGGCCACATTTAGGAACTGAGCCTGATGGCACATTCAGGAACTTAGGAGGGGAGCATTTTCTGAAAATGATTTGGGTTCTGTTGGAAGAATGGACCATAATGACATTGTGTGGTAGGCAATCGAGTACATTAAGTACATCATAGATACTATTTATTTAATTAGAACAGGGAGAGGGCATTGCAAACACAGGCAAATACAAAGAACGTCTCACTTGAGCAGTTCGGACTAATTTGCTTGGAAAGTGCAGTCAGGTGGGAGCTGAACCACAAAGGAGGGTGTTCATTGTAGAAGCTGAACGTTTCTTGTCTGGAGCATCCCAGTGATTCTTGACATGCCTTCTTCAGCTCTTCCTTGAGTGCAAATATTGGGTGCTTATCTGTTTCTGGGTTCTGGACCTGAGTTTCTAATTAAAGGTAGGGTTGAGTATTATAGGGGATTTACGTTGACTAAAATTAAGTCTGTATGCTCAGCAAATAGTCCAACATGCTGGACTGTATGAACAAGAATACAGCATCAATGTAGAAGGAAGACTCATTAATAGTCTTATGTGCATGTAATATAATGTTGCTTTTTGAAGGTGACTTTAAGTACTTACTGATGATGATCAAAATCTAAAACTGTGCTACTCTGGGTATTTTAGAGAAACAAATCCATAGAAACTCATATGTATAAGAGATTTTTATATAAAGGGCGAGTGCACATCAAGAAAACATCCCATCCCAGTGCTGCCCAAGCCCACAAGTCCAACATTAACCAATATGTCTGACACCAAACCACAAAGTCCTCTTCCATCTCACAAAAGACAAGCAATTATGCTGACTGTGGGAGGAAAGCTGAATCAGTGAACGTGTAAGCATCTCAGCACTGGCAGGGGTCTCCACACGGCTGCTCCAGCACCCAGGGCTGCATCGGAGTAAGTCCATGTGGCTTCTTCTTGGGGATGTCTTGCAGGAAGTGAGCCTTGCCAGATAAAGCAGGGAACTTGTAAGGCAGCTGCACCCTGGTGGGACCATCACAAAGCAAGAGACCCAGAACTAGAAAGGGGAGGCTCACTGAGCCATTTATCTCTCCACCCTTCAATTAACCCCAGATGTTTATCAGCAAAGTTGGCACAATAAATTTTAACTATCTCAACCACCTTTGGGATAAATCACCTCAATTTAATGGAAACAGAAATTCTTCTAAGGGGACCAATAAGCAACATTATGACTATTGAAATTGTCAAGGATTTCATTTTACTTAGATGTACAAGGAAGCAAATGTCAAGTAGTAAAATGACATGTTGCCTTGAACACTTCTGCAAAACACCTTTGTAGAAGTGTGAACGAGCACAGGTGCCACTTTGAAGACTAAGGTGTGTCTCTCTAAAGCCGCAGTGCTTCCTGTAGTCCACGTGTATAAAAATGCTGGAGAGGAAGGAAGGATGAAGAGAACTGGTCAATTTGAGTTGTTGTTGGAGAATACTGAATATACCATGGGCTTCTAGAAGGACAAACAAATCTGTTTTGGAAGAAGTACAACCAGAATTCTCTTTAGAAGTAAGGGTGGCTTGGGGGATGGGCAACCGGAAAGTGGGTGAAGGGAGACGCCGGGCAGTGTAAGATAAGATAAAACAATAATTTATAAATTATTAAGGATTCATGAGGGAGGGGGGAGCAGGGAGGGAAGGGGAGGGAAAAAAGGAAAACGAGCTGATTCCAGGAACCCAAGTGGAAGGCAAACTTTGAGAATGATGAGGGCAACAAACGTATAAGGGTGCTTTACTCAATTGATGTATGTATGGATTGTGATAAGAGTTTTATGAGCCCCAATAAATGATTTATTTTTAAAAAAAGAAAAAAGAAGAAGTAAGGGTGGCAAGGATTTATCTCCCATATTTTAGATATGTCTTCAGGAGGGACTAGTCTCTAGAGAAAGACATCATCCTTGGGAGAGCAGAGGGTTAGCAAAACAAAAGAAGGCCCTCTATGGGATGGATAGACCCTGTGGCTGCTAAATATGATGAGAAGTCGCAATGATCAGGGGGACGCTGTAGGACAGGGCAGAGTTTTGTGCTGATGCACATAGGATTGCTAAGCATCAGAACGGATTCAACAGCACCTAACAACAAAAGCATATCAAACAAATGTAAGAGACCATGAGATGTAAGAGACTAGCCAGCTTTTGTCTTCACTCAAACGATCACTGTCAATGTGTCCTTGTCCTTCTTGTTCCTGTCCTTCTTCACAAAGAATTGTGTGCTCATCTCCTCTTCTATCTCGCTGCAGTCTATCGAGCTAAAACCAACAAAGTATGCTGCCAATCAATCTTTGCTATCAACATGACATACATTATTGAAATATTCTATGAGCAAAATATCGAAGAATTCAGGAAGTACCAGAAGAAGATGGAAAGGCTACAGAGTCACTGTACCAAAAAGAACTAGTTGACAATTTTTATGCTGAACACATTACACTATTTCACGAGTTGAGCAAAAACCAATAGTGTGCAAGGAAGAAGTCCAAGCTACATTGAAGGCGTATCCCAAAACAAGACCAGAACGATAACTTGCTTCTATTCATTTCAATTTAATTGAAATATTTTGACAAGCTGATGAGGCACCTACTTATCTATGCCAGGAAATTTGAAAGACAGCTATGTGGCCAAGTAATGAAGAGATCCACGTTTGTACCCATTCCAAAGACAGGTGACCCCACATAATGCTCAAATGATAAAACAGTATCATTGATATAATATACAAGTGAAATTGTCCTGAAGACCATCCAACAATGCTTTTAGCAGTACATTGACAGTGAGCGCTGGAAGCTCCAGCTTGATTCAGAAGAGGGCATGGAATAAGGGGTGTCATTGCTGATGCCAAATAGCTCTTGGCTCAAAGCAGAGAATATCAGAAAGATATTTACTTGTATTTTATTGCCTATACCATGGCATTCAACTGTGTAGATGTAGCAGTTACATAATTTCTTGTCAACTGGATAGAGTGAAGGGTGGAGTCTAGCCTGTCAGTCAGGTCACAGCCTGATGAAGTCTCCTTGTGGGTGTGGCATTCTCATAAGGAGGCATGGAAGCAAGTGACTTTGACATGCTGCAGCTCCAGATGGTGATGAGAATTATGACATCAGAGAAATTTTGATTTCTTAAAACAGTCCACCCCCCCCCCCATCCCTGACTTTTATATCCACCGTAAGAGGAGAGAAGCACAAGATTCTCAGGAGAAATCTGACCTACAGAGAGGTCAGGTTAAGTCTTCCAAGGGTGCCAGAGTGTGGTACTCCAACAGACTGGACTGGAAAATATTCCTAAACGCAACAAACAGTTCTTGAACTAACTACCAACTTTTCTTTCTGCTGTGTTTTTTTTTTTTTTCGTCATTGGTTTGTTGTGTTGCTTTGTTGTATATTGTTGCTTGGTTTTGCTCTGTCTTGTTTTTGTGCATGTTATTATCTCCACAAGTCTTTCTAAATAAGATAGGCTGGATGAATAATCTGGAGGAGAAAACAACAGGACCAACAGTTCCGGGGGGACATGGGAGAAGGGGAGGGGGAAGATACTGGTGTTAACAAACCCAGGGAAAAGGGAACAACAAGTGATCCAAATCAGTGGGAGGACAGTGTAGGAGGCCTGGTAGGGCTTGATCAAGGGTAATGTAAAGAAGAGGAATTACTGAAACCCAAATGAAGACTGAGCATGACAGTTGGACAAGAAGAAAGTCAAGGGAAGTAAAGGAAAGACCTAGGAGGCAAAGGGCATTTATAGAGGTCTAAACAAAGGCATGTACATATGTAAATATATTTATATATCAGGATGGGGAAATAGATTTATGTACATATATTTATAGATTTAGTATTAAGGTTGCAGATGGTCATTGGGCCTCCACTCAAGTACTCCCTCAATGCAAGAATACTTTCTTCTATTAAATTGGCAATCTATGATGCTCACCTTCCTGACACAATTGCTGAAGACAAAGCAGGTGAACAAGTAAATGTGGTGAAGAAAGCTGATGGTGGCTGGCTATCAAAAGATACAGAAGCTGGGTCTTAAAGGCTTGAAGGTAAACAAGCAGCTATCTAGCTCAGAAGCAACAAAGCCCACATGGAAAAAGCACACCAGCCTGTGTGATCACGAGGTGCCGAAGGGATCAGTTATCAGGCATCAAAGAACAAAAAATCATATCATTGTGTGCTCACCTTACTGATATGATCACTGAAGACAAATGGGTGCATAAGCAAATGTGGTGGAGAAAGCTGATGGTGCCCGGCTATCAAAAGATATGGTGTCTGGGGACTTAAAGGCTTGAAGGTAAACAAGTGACCATCTAGTTCAAAAGCAACAAAGCCCACATGCAAGAAGCACACCAGCCTGTGCGATCACGAGGTGTTTATGGGATCAGGTATCATCAGAATAAAAAAAACATATCATTGTGAATGAAGTGGGGAGGGCGGAGTGGAGACCCAAAGACCATCTGTAGGCAATTGGACATTCCCTTACAGAAGGGCCTCAGGGAGGAGACGAGCCAGTCAGGGTGTGACGCACAACGATGAAACATACATCTTTCCTCTAGTTCCTAAATGCTTCCTCATCCCCCACTATCATGATCCCAATTCTACTTTACAAATATGGCTAGACCCGAGAATGTGCAATGGTACAGATAGGAACTGGAAACACAGGGAATCCAGGGTGGATGATCCCTCCACGACCAGTGGTGTGATTGGCGATACTGGGGAGGTGGGGGAGGTGGAAGGAGGGTGGGTTGGAAAGGGGGAACCAATTACAAGAATCTACATGTGACCTCCTCCCAGGGGCGATGGACAACAGAAAAGTGGGTGAAGGGAGACGTCAGACAGGGCAAGAAATGACAAAATAATAATTTATAAATTATCAAGTATTCATGAGACAGAGGAAGTGAGGAGGGAAGGGAAAAATGAAGAGCTAATGCCAGGGGTTTAGGTGGAGAGCAAATGTTTTGAGAATGATGAGGGCAATGACTGTACAAATGTATAATTTAATGTATGTATGGATTGTGATATGAATTTTATGAGCCCATAATAAAATGATTTTTAAAAGTCTTCCAAGAGTATACAACTAATACCTGATGAAGCCCATGCATTTCACGTTCTCTGACTGTGTCCTAGAACCTTTGTACAAGTTCTTGGCAATGAGTTGAGGCAGGTAAACCCGTTATAATTTCTGCCTAACAAATTGCCCCATGAAGTGGTAAGAAACTCTAGAGTGAGTGGTCCTGGTTCTGCTGAGGTTGCAGCCATGCGGTTCTGGGAGGAGCGGCATCATTTTTGACTAGGTCGGCGGTATTTGTGTCTAACTCCCTCACCTGGTTATTGGCAGCAGTTCCTTGCTGATTATTGACAAGAGGCATAGACTTCTTACCATGTCAGCCTTTCCATGGAACCTTTGGACTGTTCTCCCAAGCTGGCAAGCTAACTCCCACCCGAACAAGTAATGAGAGAGAGAGAGAGAGAGAGAGAGAGAGAGAGAGAGAGAGAGAGAGAGAGAGAGCAAATATCTTTAATGACTTTCACTTAGAAGTCACCCTCCTTCATTTCTGCCATATTTGTGAGAAGCAGTGTGTTTGAGGTGAATCATAAGGCCCCTCCACACTCAAGGGAAGGTGGTTATTTTCCACTTTTGATGGAATAATATCAAAGAATTGTGGGCATGCTGAAAAACCACCCAGTACCTAAAATAGAGCTGTGTCTGACATCTGAGACAAGCTCCCCACCGGGACACCACAAGTTTGAAGGCATTAAAATACATAAAAGGCATTTCATAGGAATAAGACAGATGATGCCAAAAGACAGTCTAAGGAAATCTTTTAAAAAATGAATTCATTTATTTATTGTTAACAGTTTCCCTGGCAAACAATTCACATATCATAGATGTCACTTCTTCAGGAACATTCATGAGTTGTCCATGCATCACAACTATCAAGTCCAAGGCAGTTAGTTCTCTTCCGAGTCCTTGGTAACTCTCCATTTCCCACCCACTCCCTGGCCACGCCCCGTGGAAATGAGGAATCCAGTGGCTAATGTTAGGGCTCTGGAGAGGGTTGAATCTTAGTTCTTTGCTTCACACACTGAAAGACTCATGCAGAGCACATTGTGAGTTTTTTATGAAGGACAGGACAAGTTTCAGGTTTTACAGTCTCCAGAGGGTACACACTGTCTCTGGAGCGTGCCAAGCTGTGCGGAAGTCACACTGGGCTTCACAACTGGGCACGAACAACCATGTGGACAAGAGCACCCACAAGTGTGGAACTGGAGCAAGGTAGGGGATCCTGGGAGGCCAGAAACCCAAGAACACTAGCGGGTAAGAGCATGTGGCCTTAGAAATCAAGAGCACGTTACCACGAGGCTGTGGGCCCTGAACAAGCCCAGAGCAGGCTGAGTTAGGTCCACCTGTGTGATGTCATGAGCCTATGCCTAGTTTGGGCACCCAGGTGTACCTCTCACTTGACTGTGGTCTTGAGTATGAGCATGTTCAGTTGGGGTCTTTCCATAGGCGTCTAATGGTTGCCTGATTTATTTCCAACCTCCTCGATGGGGGGCCCTGGTAGGCATGAGAGCGGCAGTTCTCCTGTCCCGAAGTATAGCTACCTAACATCATCCCCATAGGTTCATCTTTCTAAGTTTCATATATACAACTATATACAAAGTCAAAACAAAACACAAACAGCCCAATACCAAGGATGGAATGAAACAGAGAAAAGTTGAATTGAAAACAAAGCAGAAAAAAACGAAAACCGGAACAGTTATATATGGGATCAAGAGAGAGAAATCAAGTGACAAGGCATCACAGTTTTATCTGTCTACAGTTTTACCAATCTGCCCTACAACGAAATGTCTGATAACCAGGCCTTTCCTCCACTGGCCCACAGTCACAGGGGCTTCACCTGAGGCTCAATCTACATGGGGGACCTGGCAAATGGGTGTTGGGCTTGCACTCTCATCTGCACCCTTCTGCAAAGTTGGTGTTCAGAAGTTAGGTGCTAATACTGTGCCTCCTCCAGGTTTGGTTTTTGTCATTTAGAATTCTTTTAGTACGCTGGGTTTTGTGGTTCCTTTCAGTGGACATGGCTTCTGCTTCACTACGAGGCTGCTTGTTTGGAGAGAAGCCTTTACAACACCAGATGCTGGTCTTTCTGCTACCCGGGCAGCATCTGCTTTCTTCACTGTGCTTTGCTATAGCACCTACATTTTCAGGGATCATTTCATGGGGGCAGGCATTGGACGGGATCGTAAGTATAAGTAGACCTTGATCTGATTAAGGTTCTTCAGTTCAAAAACAAACCCCAGTTGCTCTCAACTCATATGCGACTTGTGGTGAGCTCTTATGATTCAGAGTCGGGCTAATTCATAGGATTTTCTTGGCCATGATCATTATGGAAGCAGAGAGTGAAGCCTTCCTTACAGGGCTCCTTTGGTGAGGCTTGAACTGCCAACCTGTAGGTTAATAGGTGAACGCAAACCAGTTGTGCCACCCAGGGGCCTCAATGAATGAGATCTGGTGGTGCTGTGGATTGGGTTAATGACCACCAGGTCAGCCTGTGGTTCAAACCCACCATCTGTGGCTAGGACAGAAGGCAAGGCTGTCTGCTCCTCTAAGTCACAGCTTGCGAAACCCTAAATAGGTGCCCTGTGCATCAGAATCAACTGGATGACAGTGAGTTTTATTTGGGGTAGGTCAGTTCTCCATGGGGCTCTCATGGTGTAGTGGTTATGTGTTGGGCTGCTACCCACAGGGTCAGCACTTCGAAACCACCAGTTGCTCCATGGGAGAAAGACAAGGCTTTCTTCTCCTGTAAAGAGCTACAGTCTCAGAAACCTGCAGGGGGAGTTCTTCCCTGTCGCTTCAGATCGCCACAAGTTGGAATTGACTCATTGGGAATGAATTTGTTTTTTCGGAGCTATCTGTCAGTTTCTGGCTATGGATCAGTGTGGAGGGGGAGCACCTCATACAGGTGCAGGGCTGTGGGAAGCAGGTGTGGTTTTCTAGTAACCATGCAGTCAATGCTCATTATTTGGATCAAACCAATCATATCTACCAGCAGTGGGATCACGGGAGCTCTGATGGCCTTGTGGGATATGCAGTGGGCTGCTAACAGGAAGGTCAGCTGTTTGACAGCACTAGCTGCTCTGCCCCAGAAAGACGAGGCTGTGTTTGGTGTGTGCGTGCGGGTGCGTGTGTGCATTTGTGTGGTGGTGGTGGTCTCTGCTTCAAGTGGAGGCCATTTTCCGTCAAGATTAGAAAACAGACAGAGAACTTTTACGGGAATCCCCTAAGCAGTTACCTAAATTCTGGAGCCAGAAAGGCAAGCCCAGAGTGGTACCTTACCGCCCCCACAGCCTCCCCGCAGCCCCCCCTCCTTCATCCCCCCCCACCCAGCTTTCAATGCCACGCTTCATCCTTGGAAGAGATGGCAAATACTCCAAACAGATAAAAGATCATTGAACAAGGAGTGAGTAGTAAACGGTGACAAAGTGCTATTTCCATAATAAGCTTATCTGAGTAAACTTTCTCAGAGCCCCTGAGTTCCCGAGCAGGGTGTGGACTTGGCAATAGTCAGAAACAGGCCACGCCAGGAATGTCTGGGGAGCTAATGAATGCCCCTGAAGTGGTTGACGTTCCTATCTCTGCTTTGGATCCCTGCCACCTTGACGCTAATGTCAGACGGTGTTTAATTGGCAAACAGGGCTTCAAAGGGTGGCTGGGCCCTGCTCCCAGGGCCCGGGGGCCTGTTAATGTTTAATTGTCATGTGCAAGGGCCCGCACTAGCTCTTGGTAGATTTGGACATTTTATTGCACTTTGAAACAGCAATATTATTAGTCTCCTTCTTGCTCCATGGCCATTTTTACAGCCATGCCTTGGAGTCACATGTTACCTAACTTAAACGACGATTGGTAAAGGTTCCAAGTTATTCAGCAGGGACAGAAAGCGTCAACTTCACACTGGAAACACTCCAGATTTACTGCTTTTGCCTTAAAATCAAGAAATATCCAGGGAACATCTGGAACAGCCACAGAAAAAATTGAGTTGGGGCTTGGGGTTGCGAGGAGAGGAAAAAGGCCCAGGAGCAAAGACACTGGTGAATGGCAAGATGCAAACCTGCCTCTGAGGGAAGCCGGTGCCCACTCCGCATGTGGCTGCCTCCGTGACTCAGGGCCCTGGTTGGAAATGCAATTAAAAAAAATCCCTTTCCCACCAAAAAGTTGATCTGCTTTATATTGATGCAATTTAAAGAGTCAAAAAGACTGTCTTAACAAGACTATATAAACTTCAACTAATTACAGAGGGCAGGAGAGGAAAGAACAGAAGACTGGTTTTTTTTTGTTGTTTTTTTTTTTTGCAAACCACATGGAAATTCTGAATAAAAGAATAGCTCGCTCCTAACTTGCTGGCATTTGAAATCACTGCACTGCTTTGAATTGAGTGCAAATTATTTCTTTGCATTTTCAATTCCATTCCATTGAACATAAATTCATCGAGTGCTTACTAAGTGCTCAAATCAAATAATTTCTTTGGTTTTGAATTAGCGGCTTTTAAAGACATTGTTTCTGCTATTCAATTCTGAAAATGAATTGGTTTGTTTTGTTTTGAACCATCCTCGTGCTGATTGTGAATATCTCTCTAAGGAAGGAACGCAAACAGGAATATCTAATTACACCACTTATATCAGAATGGCAAAGTGTATATTTATCTAGTTTGTTAATTATATATGCCACATCTGAAGACCAAATATCAACTAATGCCGACATTAGCCAGAAGGGCCTGGCACACATCACGTGAGGTAAGTAATAAATACAAACAGTATAGCAAATGGGAAGCACATATATTGCAACAAACAAACAAACAAACAAATAAACAGACCTGTCGCAGTCTGGTCAATTCTAATTCCTCGCCAACCCGTGTGTGACAGAGTTGAACTGTTCCTAAGGAGTTTATTTGTTTGTTTGTTCTTACTAGACATTATACAATTAAATCGCTAGATCTTTCTTTCATGGTACCTGATGGGCTTTGAACCAGCAGCCTTTAGGTTGGCAGTAGGACAACCATGTCTCTTTCATTTGTCTCTATTAAATGAAAATGTCTTCCTTCCCGTTTGTAGTTAAGGGTTGGACTGTGACCACCATGGTCGGCAGTTCTGCAGCTCTGTTGGAGAAAGAGTGGCCTGGCGGTGACTTGATGTTCAGTTTAGGTGTGGTGGTCAAACCACGTCCAGCCTTTCCGCTCGGAGCTTTCCAGGAGTCAGCATCGTGAGCGGGTAGCTCAGCAGGAGCGCATGTTTTCCAGGCAATGTGGCGGGCACCTTCAGTCCTCGAAAGGATTGAATCTCATTTTCTCTTGTTCTCTTGTTTGCTTTCCTTCCCAGTACTTCCATTGCCCCTGCTGACTTAGGGATTTCTTTCCTCTGCTACCAGGTAAGCAGACAACGCCCTACATTCAGAGCCGGCACCTTGAAGTTCCAGTCGCATCTCTGGGTTGCCAGCTCCAGCCCGCCAGCCTTCTCTGAAGGTAAACTCGGGCACGAGCTATGGTGGAAGAAGCATGTGTCCTCCAGATTCACAGGCTCAGTTAATTAGTTTAGAGCCTTAACATTTTATGTGATTCCTTTCCTAATAGAAATGAGAAGTGGCAAAGACGAGAGGCCCGCATTCACACTTTATCAGCCATTTTTAAATTAAGGGGCATATTATCCTCTGGGTAGATTACAAGAACACCCATTACGGATGATCCTCAATGGCGGTAAATGCAGGCACACACAAGCACTACACTCAGGGGGCTCACACAAGAAGCCACTCTTTCCCGTCGATTAGGAGCAATCCCTGCTTCCCACTGCGTTAATATCTGCAAAGTGACACAACACATTGTGGAGGATTGAAAGACGATGGGGCTCTGTGTGTTTCCAGGGCAATAAGATAGGCCCATTACAAAGGTTTGCAGATTCGCTTTATGATAGGACATGATGGTGACTGCTACTTCCCCTCCCTGAGTCTCTCGCAGGGGGAGCACCGGGGCAGGGGTAGGGATGGGGACAGGGGATTCAGGTTTTCTGTTTCAGCACAAATGTTTTTTATTTTGTTTTTCAATAAATCATTTTATTGGAAGCTCTTATAACAATCCATACCTCAGTTGGACCAAGCACATTTATGCATGTGTTGCCATCGTCATTTTTAAAACATGTTCTTTCTACTTGAGCCCTTGGTATCAGCTCCTCTTTTTGCCATTTCTCTCTCCCACCTTCCCACCCTCACGACCCCTTGATAAATTATAAATTAATATTATTTTCATATCTTACACCTTCCACTGTCTCCCTTCACCCATGTTTCTGTTGTTCATCCCCCTAGGGGGGACTGTTATACTTCGATCATTGTCATCAGTCCCCCCTTTCTCCTCCTACCTTCCCCCTACCCTCATGGTATTGCTACTCCCATTACTGTTCCTGAGGGTTCTATCTATCCTGGATTCTGTGTGTCCAGAGCTCTTATCTATACCCGTGTCCATGCTCCAGTCTAGCCGGATTTGTAAGGTAGAACTGGGGTCATGGTAGTGGAGGGAGGAAGCATTAAAGAACCAGAGGAATGTTGTGTGCTTTACCCTTTCAGCACAATGTTAACCTCAGCTCAGACCTTTAGTCTGTTGGCAGTTTTCTTTCAGTGCTGGTGAGGCCAGGCTTAATATGCGGATGCAACAGAACACTGAGAGACCAGGTTCCTGTTCAGCAGAGCTTATACCTGGAAGAAAGAGGCTCGTGTACCAGAGGAGGTCAAAGAGGATTGCCATTGGGGTTCCCATTCATCTATGTACGTGTTTATTCCAAACAAAACATGTTCCAACATGTCTCTGCGATTAGTGGATGGTTGCAGCCAAGTTCTCTCAGTCTCCCGCTTGTCATTGTTTCACTAGCGTTCTTCTGTGTTAGCGAGCTTGCCCACAGAAATAAAACCAGCGGCCCTTATGTGGCATATAAGAAGTAATTTATCTAAGGGAGTCGTCTGACTTCAAGAAGGCATCCCAGCCCAGTCCAAGTTAAGTCCGTGGGTCCATTACTGGTCAGGGCCCTCTTCAGACTCAGGTAGCTGGAGACCAACGATGTAAAAAGGTACAGCTGAAAGCAGGAAGATCCCAGGCAGTGGGCAGAGTCCCATGGCTCCAAGATCAGGGGAAATGTGGCAAGCCACCAGCCGCTCTCAGGGTGGAGGGTCCCACATGGCGCCACCTCTGGGGGTAGGCACAGGGTCCCAGCCAGCAGGGAGACAAGGGGAAGAGAAAGGAGTCCTCAATGCTGCTCTTATAAACAGGCCACACCCAACCCTAAGGAGACATCACCAGGCTGTGACCTGATGGATGGGATGGACTTCACCTTACACTTTCACATCGGTGCCACGTTGCCATGAAACCTAACTCCCACAGGTGCCTTCAAAACAAGGTCAAATCCAACGCATGGATTACAAGGGAATCTGCTGGGTCAAATAAATTCAAGGCACAGAGTCAACTCAAAAGTCATGGAGACTGTTTGGGGAATTACAAAGAGGGACTCTTGATAGATTTCCTCAAAGGCCACAAGACAAACATTTCCTCTAGTTCTTAAATGCTTCATCACCCCCACTATCATGATCCCAATTCTACCTTACAAATCCGGCTGGACCGGAGGATGTACACTGGTAAAGATGGGAACTGGAAACACAGGGAATCCCAGACAGATGAACCCCTCAGGACCAGTGGTGAGAGTGGAGATACCAGGAGGGTAGAGGGAAGGTGAGGGAGAAAGAGGGAACAGATTACAAGGATCTACTTATAAACTCCTCCCTGGGGAACAGACAGCAGAGAAGTAGGTGAAGGGAGACATCAGATGGTGTAAGATATGACAAAATAATAATAATTTTAAATTATCAAGGGTTCATGGAGGAGGGAGAGTGGGGAGGGAGGGGAAAATAAGGAGCTGATACCAAGGGCTTAAGTAGAAAGCAAATGTTTTGAGAATGATGAGGGAAACAAATGTACAAAAGTGCTTGACACAATGGATGTATATGTGGATTGTGATAAGAGCTGTACAAGCCCCAATAAAATGATTTATTTTTTTAAAAAGGAAAAATACAAATGTGAGAAAAGGTTGGGAAAGTCTTCCAAGATAGCAAAGGATTTCTTATGAAAATTCCCTTGGGAATACTGACTCTATCTACTCTATAGCCCTGATTTTGCCCCTACTGACTTCTTTTTGTTCAGAAACTCAATGGATACTTAAAAGGAACAGGTCATTAATCCCTGGTGGATGCCAACATTGCCATTTTGGTGTGGTGTCTGTCGAGGAGCACAGAATTATTTGGTGGGTGGGGTAGAGAGATGGAAATACTGCTATCACAAGTGTTCAGACCTACTTGGAGGATATGCCAAGAAACAATAGCTTTGAATGTCAATATGTTTGCTTTGTGAATTTTTCTATGACTTTGTAGGAAAATATTTTAATATTCCTTCACATTAATTCATTCTGTCAATTCATTCCATTACTCAACAACTAGGTGTTGAACACCTTCTGTGTGGCAGGAGACCTGCGAGGCTGTGAGGATGTAATAGAGATGATGCTAGATGGGGTCCTCATCCCCAGGAATTTACAATCAACTGGGAAGATCAATGCTAAACAACTGTTTTCTCAGTTAATTCTGCCTTGATTGTAGACAGGAGCTCTGGTGGCATAGGGGGTTGCGTGTTGGGCTGCTAACCCCAAGGTCAGAGACGGGAACCTACTTGCCGCCCTGTGGGAACAAGATGAGGTTTTCTGCTTCCGAAAAGATTGACAGCTTCAGAAACCCTGGAGAGGAAGTTCTAGTCTGTCACTATGAGTTGGAATCGACTGGATGGAAGTGAATTTGAATTTGGTTTGCTACATAGAAGACATTTGTAGGGGTGCTCTGGGCAATTCGTGTCCGTGGAGGGCAGGCAGGAGAGGCTGCTGGAGGGAAAAGTGCATGGAATCCACTCAGAAGGAAGTGCAAGACTCACCTTGGTGTTGGATGGTGGCTGAGGACAAACTTGTCTGAAGAATTGAAGATGTGCAAAGGCCCTGAGGCAAGGAGGGAAAGATATTGAAAATTCACTGCACGCATTTAGTGAGAGGCTCTTTAAAACTCCCTGCCACTCCATAATTCCCACAGCACCTCCAACAGGAGCTCCACTGACCAGGCTGAAGGCAGACAGCGGACAAAACTGAGCTTCAACTACGACAAACTTGCCACTCAATCAATCACAGAAACAGCACTTAATCCTTCCGTCTAAAACAAGGTACAGAGGGGAATGTTTCTCTCTCTTGTGCTAGTCAATCTTGTAACATGGCTTAACATGCATCATGAATCAGCATGCCCTGAAACTGCAGCTTCGCTCCAACTGAGTCAATCTTGAGAGTTTGGATTGTAGAGCAGCATCCCTACAAAGCTCTCACCACACATATACAAACAACCTAGCACTCATACACCGCCAAACCGCTACAGAAGGGTTGACTTCTGCGGAACGGGCCACAGAGATCCCCTGTAGCCGTGCTTCCCAAGTTCTCCTTGGGGAAGGACCAGGTTTTCTAATAATCTGCTGTGCACTGGGACAAGACAAGCCAGCCAGGCAGGGTGCAGGATAGCACCCAGGACACATACAACACTCCTCTAGTTCTTGAATGCTTCCTCCCCCACCCCACCCCCACTATCATGATCCCGATTCTACCTTAAAAATCCGGCTAGACCAGAGCATGCACACTGGTACAGATAAGGGCTGGAAACACAGGGAATCCAGGACAGATAAACCCCTTTGGACCAATCATGAGAGTAGTGATACCAGGAGGGGAAGGGGAAGGTGGGTGGAGGAAAGGGGAACCGATCACAATGATTGATATATAACCCCCTCCCAGGGGGATGGATAACAGAAAAGTGGGTGAAGAGAGAAATTGGTTATTGTAAGAATAATTTATAAATTATCAAGGACTCATGAGGGAGAGAGAGAGGGTAGAAGACGGAGGGAAAAAACAGCATCTAATACCAAGGGCTCAAGTACAAAGAAGATTTTGAAAACGAAGATGGCAACATATTTACAAATGTGCTTGACCCAATGGATTTATGTATGAATTGTGATAAGAACTGTATGAGTCCCCAATAAAAGGATTTTAAAAAAATCTACTGTGAACTGATGCAATCATAATGAATTGCTGTAAAAACTACATGCCTTTCATTGTCCTGATCATTTAGATGCCTGTGAAATCTTCTAAATCTTCACTCTGAAATATTTATCATATCAATTGAGAATGAACAGTTTGCAGTCCAGACCGCTCCTTAAAGATTAGGACTATTGTCATACTTCAAGAAGTACCTCATCGACCTCCAGCCAATCTGTCATCTGGGAATATATCTACAACTCTTGAAATGGTTTCTGTTTCCTGGCTGTGACCTTCTTGGGCAAGAGATTTCCTTGTACCACTCCCCACCGAAAGGGGAAGGATTTTCTTTGATAAACTTTGTTCTGAAAGTTTAAAGAGGCCCTTACTCCAAGTCCTGGTATTTCCAAGGCTTGGAGGATAATCCTGTGTACCCCCTATTTCAAACCTTTCACATTTTAAACCCTGCAGTCTTAAAGGACACGGATGAAACTCAGTTGATTCTGCATAGCAGTTACTGTGTGAGTACAGTAGAACTGTCTCAGGATTTCCCAGATGTGGTGTTTTCCAGAGAAAAGCAACCCCTGGTGGTGCAATGGTTAAAGCATTCCACTTCTAATCAAAAACTCAGTGGTTCAAATGCACCAGCTCCTTTGCAGGAGAAAGGAGAAAGGTGGGGCAGTGTGTGTTTCCCTAAAGAGTTACAGTCTTGGAAACGCTAGTGGCAGGTCTATATCTTATAGGGGTGCTGTAAGCCAGAATTAGCTGGAAGGCACTAGTTTGCTTTTGGAAAGGGGGGTCGTTATGGAACAAATTTCAGGCCTACACTCCTGCAAGAGCCAATGATGGATTCAAGAGCTGACCTTGAGCTGGCAGATGGTCACTTAACCATTGAGTCACCAGGGCTCCTTAAAAGGTGAGCTGGGATGCTAAAATCAGTGTACGTGCAAGACTATCCAGGCTTATATGTCTCAGCATACACTCATGGATACACTCCATCTATGGATGAGCATGTGAGTCTAAGAAGCCTCAAGAAATATAGTCTACTATTGATCAAGTTCCTCTTGTTGGACCTTCATGGTCTACATGGCCTCAATGGCTTGTTGTTGTTGTTGCCATCAAGTCAGTTCCAGCCCATAGCAACCACAAAGAGAGACTCAATTCACCTCAGACATTCTGCTTTTCTGTGAAGATGCTAACAAAGGATTTTTGTTTCCTCCTTGTTTGGAATATATGAATCTGAGCCGACAGGTGAGGGTCTGGTGATTTCCCTAACACAGTTAGAGATCCGGGTGGGAAATGATTTCTTGATCTCTTATGGTGTGGTAGGCATTCCTACACTTTTTACTGGATTAGCTCATTTAACTCTCAGAACAACTTCATCGTGCTATAATTACACCATGTCACAAATGGAAAAGTTGAGGCAGAGAGGTAAAATGTATCGCATTGAGCCAGGCAACTAATAAGTGAAAGAGCTAAGATTTGAACCCAGATTATGAGTCAGAATGGGCTCAAGGATACCCAACAACAACAACAACAACAAACAAAAACAGCACAACTGTTACTCCAGTGTTCTTGTGCTTAAACACGACAGTGAGCTTCCCACAGTGAACCTGGGGATCTCTGAGGTCACAGAATAGACTTTCGTCTTTTGCTATCAGATCATTTACTCCTTCGGTAATTACTTGCTGAGAGGCCTTAGGGTAGGTGTTAGGTAGGTAGATCATGCCACGTGCCTTCAAGAAGCACACATTTCATTAGAAAAAAAAAAGAAATGTGAAAATACAATACAATATGGCAAGAGGGACAATAGATAAGAAAAGCAGGAAGTACTTAAATCAGCTCAAGGGACTCAGGGCTAGTTCTACCTCAGTGAGTATGGAGAAGGGTCTAAACATGTTCCAGGCAGGGGAGGGAAAGAGGGGTGGGAGAGACGGAAGGCCACAGGCCATGGAGAGGAAGCTATTTTAGGATAAATCCTTCACAACGTGCTCCGTTCAGAGTGGCAAAGCGTGGCGGGGGTGGTCGCGACAACAGGAAGATGAGAGAGGTTGAGGCAAACCATAACGGCTTGGCCTTGGAGGCCAGGGACTGCCCTTCATCTCCTACCTGGACCACCTTCCGTTTTCCAGCCTGAAAAGGCCCATGGTGAAAGAGGAAGACTTCCAATGAGGCAGATTTCTGTAATTGCTTCAGCCATGGGCTCAAACACAGCAGCCACTGTAAGGATGCTGCAGGACCGGCCACTAGTTTGTTCCGTTGTCCATAGCGTTGCTATGAACCAACCTGAGGGCCCTTAGCAACCACATGGTTAAAAAACAAAAAATGACTCCCAAATAATATGAACCTTTATTATGGTCTCATTATCCACCTACATTGCAGTTATACTTCTCTGCTCTCATTAGCTGATAAAAGAATTCTTCATAAATCAGACTACTTGGGTATCTTATCTAGTCTCTTCAGAGAGAGCTGCTCCTGGTCTACGGACCAGGCCTTTGCAGTCCCAAAATGGGAATACAGATGTTTGGCGCCTGGGCTTTCCTCAGCAGCTTCTTTCTTGGCCCTCTGTCCATGGAACATAGGAAGTAATGAATGAGACAAGCATAACCAGCTGACAGAAAACAGTCCTTCTCTATCTGAAAGCTTATCCACTATTCAGCAGCTCACATGAAGAGTCCATCTTTGGAATAGAAAGAAGCATAGCAAGGAATGCCCTTCCGGTCTTCACATTGCAGCAGAATTGTGAGGACAGGAGAAAAGTTGGTGGGGACACCCTTCTCCGTTTATCATTCTATCACAGTCTCGTCAGGAAGAGGAAATGGATCCACATTAGAAACGGAGCCCTAAGGCTCATCTTTAAGAGCAGCTGTTGACTGAAGGAGCTGGCGGTGTCCAGGTTGCGCGTCGAATTGCTAACCAACAGGTTGGTGGTTAACACTCACCAAGCACTCTGTGGAAATGCATGGCAGTCTGATTCCATGGAGAGTACAGTCTTGGAAACCCGGTGGGACAGTTGTTGTCTGCCCTGCGGGGTTGCCGTGAGCTGGAATGAACTCGACATTAATAGGTTTGTTGATCGGCGGTGGGTTGGTTGAGTGAAGTATGCTTTTTGTTCTTTCGAAGCTTCTTCTGGTCCTAAATTATTTCTTATTAAAAAGAAAAGAATTGTGTTGTTGTTGAAATTTTAGGTCAGAAAAGGAGTAGTTGGTTTCTCTCCTCGTAATTACTTGGGATAGGTTAGTCCATGTCATGAGACAAGATGGGCTGGGGATGGAAGAACAGACAACAAGTGTCTTAACTTGTTAGATTTTAGTGGGAACTGGGTTAAAAACAATTAAGTAGAGAGATAATCCCCACCCCTCCCCCCGGAGTGTCACCTGCTGGGGATTAAGTGGTGGCTTTATGGTTTAAACTTTCACCCCCTTTGTTCATTAGGGCTATTGTTACCATTTTTCTCTCTGCTCCTATGGTAATGGTCAATTATTGATTGAAGAAGAAGAAGAATGGGCTTACAAAGCACTTTTTTGTTTACTTATTTTCCTGGCTATCAGAAAAACTAGTGTCTGGGGTCTTAAAGGCTCATCTCCAAATAAGCAACCATCTAAGTGAGATATCAACTAGGTCCACATGGAAGAAGCACACCATCATCAGTCACTGAAGGATGGTAAATCATATAATCAATCCGAAGTCAAAGGAGAGATTAGTATCAATAACCTAACTTGTATCAATAACCTAACTTGTGAGAGTCTGGCTTGCAAAAGGCTATGAATGACAGTGGGAGCCAAAATACATTTGTGGGCATCACATAGGAAGCAAGCGTCCAGTGATCCCCGTCTACCCCTCTACTGAGGGCGGGGAGGAAAGTGGCTACTAAGCAGTGCATGAGAGAGATGAGTGTAGCAGATCAAAGGGACAAACCTGACGTGAGCAGTCAAAACTCTGTCAGTTGATTGCCTGCTCTGATGCACAATGGACCTGATCTGATTTTCAACATTTTCTGTATTTTGTCTTGTTTTTCTTTGTTCATATTGGGGTTTATTCCACAGGTGTTATGTCATTGGGGTCACCCTCTTGAGGTTGTGTTATATGTTTTTCTGTTTATCGGTATGACACTCAGGACTGATGGACCCATACGGGCAGCAAGTAGAAAATGAGTTTAGAGGGGAGGGACTACAGTGGAAGGGGTGACAAAAGGGGGATGACGTCAAGGAGTCCAGGAAGGAAAAGAATGCTTAGAAACTGACTGTGGCAGCAATTGCACAACCCTGCTTGATGTGATTGGACTGTGGAATGAGACGATAGATGTATCAACTCCCAATTAATAACACACTTTTTAAAGTACAAAAAAGTACTCAGGATAATGTGTACTTACTAAAACCTTTACAAAGCTAAGCAAAATACAGTATCTTTTTTTTGTAATGCCCACATCTCCTGCATACTAAAACCCTTGGATAAGATGAAGTTCCTCATCCCCCTGCTCCCCCTCCCCGCTACTCATGGGAAAGAAGTTTCTCTTTAAACAATACACCCTTCAGTGCATGTGTAGGTTCAACTTTGGCCTTAGGTACAGCCTAGCCCCAAACCCCAAACTGTTGTCAATCCAATGCCATCCTGTGATGGGCTAAGATAGGTTATTTTGGGTTTCTACATTTAATAAACTTTTGGTCTTCTGTTTGGTTATTTTAGGGTACAGGAGAAGACCTGGGGGTTGAAATGTTCCACGTTTGTACTTTCAACCAAACCGTGCTTTAATCACGCCCTCTCAATAGCTTCTCTTCCTCATTGTCTGCATCATCTGACCATCACAAGAGCGGAGTCTCTCGGTGGCTCTTTGAGCAGGAAGTTTTCTTACAAGGCCTTCAGGTGACAGCCTTCTCCTCTGAGCAACTTGTCATTCGCTGAGCATCCTTCCAAATTTTCTTGAATTCTTGTGTCTTCCCAATGACTCTCCTACTTTTCTTACCCTTGGAGTAACATTTATTCATTATTATCATCTCTTTGTAGGAGAGTAGCTCAAAACATAAGATCACTCTATCGTGTTTATTTGGAAATCCAACTAACTACCTCTACTATAATTAAAATATTAAAAAAACTATGGATTGTATCCTATGATAGATATAAGAATTTTTCTTTGCTAACAATCATGGAAGGTTCCATTGGAAAGTAGATGCTTGGGCCCAACTTTGAAGAATTGATGTTATTTGAACAAAGGGATTTTGGATATAGGAATATGTTTAGGCAGGGGGAGAAGCAAGAATGAAAGCTCAGTGGATGCAATAGCGTGGACCACTCAGAGAACAGAGTATTATAGTCTGATTTGCCTTCAACTTTACTCATTGCAAGAAGGGACTGGGAAGAAATAAAAGATGAAACAAAAGAAACCTTTTTGAAGAGTAGTCAGGAAAGAAGTGAGCACGATGTTTTCCTGAGTTGTACTGACTACGCAAGTCACTCTACTGTGTGGACTGTAACAAACTTTGGGTTGCATTGAGAAAAATGAGAATTCCAGAACGTTTCATTGTCCTCATGAGGAATCTCTACGGACCAAGAGGTAACCTTTCTAAGAGCACAAGGCCTACTGAGTGGCTTCAAATCAGAAAAGCCATGCATTGAGCTTTAATCATTCCACCACACTTATTTGATCTGTATGCTGAAGTAACCATTCAAGAGACCAGACTGTATTAAGAAGAACAGGGGTCAGAATTGGAGAAAAACGCATTTGCATTATGCAGATGACACAGCCTTGCTAGCTGAAACTGAGGAGGACTTAAGGATGTGCTGGTGAAGATCAAGGATTAAAGCCTTCAGTATGGATTGAACTCAATGTAAAGAAAACCAAAATCCATACAGCTGGACCAATAAACAACACCATCACACATGGAGGAAGTTGACGTTGTTAAGAATTGTATCTAGCTTGAATCCACAATCAATGCTCATGGTAACAGCAGGTAAGAAATTAAACGACATATTATATTGTGCACAAGACGTATTTAAATTGTTGAAGATCAAGGGCATAACTTTGAAGACTAAGGTACACCTGAATCAAGCCATAGTATTTCCAGTTGCCTCATACGCATGTGGAAATTGCACATTAAATAAACAAGACCCAGAATGATCAATACATTTGAAACATGATGCTGGCAAGGAACATTGAACGTACCATGGACTGCCAGTCTTTCTGGGAAGAAGTATAGCCCAAATGTTGCTTAGAAGTGAGTATGTCCAACATACTTTGGACATGTCATCAGAAGAGACTTCTCCCTGGGCAATGAATGACACCATGCTTGGTAAAGTAAAAGTGTGATGGGAAAGAGGAAAATCCTTGATGAGATGGATTAACACAGGGGCTCCTACAGTGACTGGAGCAGAAGAACGATTATAAAGATGGTTGTCTGTTGTACCCAGGACCACTAGGTGTGGGAACTGACTTGCCCGTACCGACAACAACAAGGAAAGTAGTGGCTCACCCTTCAAGGAAGACTCACTTGTACATCTAGGGAATGAGTTAGGGCATGAATATAGTAGATGCATTCAGAAATGATGGTGTTTCCACTTTCACTAAAAATAAAAAAAAATCAGTGCTTATTATTTTCCAGGCTCTGTACTGAGGACTATGTATTACATTCCATCCCTGCATTCAAGATGTGCAGAGTTTGGGAGCAGTGGGCTGGTAGGTCATTGTAAACAGATATCTGTAAAAAGATCACTGTACTGTGGAAAGTACGTTGAAAAAGAGAAGGTCAAAGGCTATGGATCCTGGATAGGAGAAACCTGGCTTAGGATGTTTAGAAAACTATCTGGGGAAAGAGTTGTTGGTTGAATTCAGTTCCTCAGTTAGCAGTCTATTGGTTCCCTGGAGTCTTATTACAAGTCCGCTGAAGAAGAACATTTTTCCTGATCTCAGTTTAGGGTATTTTCCAAGCTTGGACCTTCCCTGAGGTTGAATCAATTCCCCCAGAGTAGCACAACATGACAACTATAAACATTATTGATGCATGTATCTCAAAAGGTTCGTGATAATGCTATCTACTAGCCAAGACTTAATATTACAAATGAAAGAAATGTATGGTTAGAGAGGTCAAGTATCTTACCAAAATCTCTGCCTGAATGACAAGCACAGACTTTGAGGCCTGGTTCCTTTGACCATAAGACTATCTATGCTCTCAGGCATCAAGGTACATTGTGCCTCATTGGTGAGGATTACCTTTTTCTCCCTGAATGAAGTCGAGTCATACTGGGAGAGATGATGTACGGGGCTGCCACAAACACATTGAGATCAGAGCTTGAATAACCTGGCTCAGTCTTCACCCTGGGCCAACCATACAAACCAGAGGTATCTTGTCCCATGCCTGTCAACCTCTAGTTCCTGGACTTTAAGCAAAATGTCACTGAACTGAGAAGCTACCTCATTCTAAGGTCCCAAGCACACAGAGAATGAAGAAGCAGCAGAGAAATGAGGACTTGTCTCTAGCTTCCACCAGCTCTGAAATGAAGGGCACGAATAAAATTGATAGCTCGGGAGGAGCCAGATCTGAAGTTTATTTGTCTAGTCTTTGAGCCCGTCTAAGCTGTAGGCATTCCGAACAGAGACCACAATCCACTACATTGAGGTCCTGCTGATCTAACTGCTTCTAAATGTCCCCACAAGATAGATAACAACCCGGTGACCTCAGAAAGAGTTGTGATCTCTGCCATCCTGTAGCGGATGGAGCTGGCATCTTCCCTCAGTCAACTGCCCTTGACACACTGAAAGCATGATTCATGAGGGCTGGTTATTTCTTCAGAGGGGCCCATTGGCTTTGCTTTAGTCCCGGGAGTAAATTGGCCACAATCAACTCTCTGAAAGAAGTGGTTTCCCCACCACATAATTCTTCTTTCCGAGGACAATGGCTCAGCTCAATGTGGTAAAAGAGAAGTTTAACCAAAGGAAAAACAGCCCACGCTGATAAAACATCAATGTTATCAAGGGACTGCCAGGCGTGAGAGCTGAAGTCTTCGAGCCTTGTGGTGACTTTATAAATATTCTTTGTATACATTTCCCAAATGTGCCTAAACACAGATGCGTCCCCAAGAAACAGTACTGAAAAATAGGAGCGTCCAAGAAATTTTGCCCTTGTAACTTCTATTTACAACAATGCCCCACTCCCCTACTATTTAATAACTAGGACAGAATCATTGTCACCTCTAGATCACCTCATAATTACACTGTTAGTAGAGGATGTGGCTTTGCCTTTCTCGTGGCAGGCTGGCATAGAACAGCAACTGCTTGGTTTTGGAATATCTGCTATGTATCAAAGGATGTATGGCACTAGAGGCTTATCTTTGTTCTCTGTCTAATCCCCACTGTGTCAGGACAGTCGTGGTTGTCTTTTTTTTTTTTAACACCTTGAGGTTCAAAGGGTGAAGCATATTTGTGAAAGTATCATGCTTTTAAAAGCAGAATTTAAAACGAGGATTGGATGATACAAAAAGACAAACAAGAAAAGGATATATCCGTTGACACTTAAATACCTGTTTTTATTTTAACCCATTAACCTTGCTTGAGAAGGGAATGCAAATGAAACTCATGTATACTTTTGGGTGGCATTTGGACAGATCGTTTCCCGCCTCTAAATTTAAGGTTAATATGTTTTTCTGATTAAGAAACATAGGCATCAATACTTTTGATGGGAGCCTCCTAGGTGTCTCCTTCTGCAGGGAAATCTATTAAATGTCAATAATGTGAGAGCGCAAATAAGCACTTTCTTTCCAAACTGTGCCAGAAGTTGACCTGGGACTTGGCCCTCTTGGGTCCCATTCTTGGCTCAGCCATTCAGGATGGGTAACAAGAATACGTCCTCAAAGTCCACATGTTCTAAGCCCGGGGCAATGTTTTCCTGGCCCTGCCACAGGGATATGTAGCCACTCAATCAGAGCAACAGAACCAGGCGGACCCCTGAAGATCTTATTATAGCCCCTACCTATTCCTACCGTTAGACAAAAGAACCTTTCTCTTATGTGTCGACCGTCGATGGGATTCCATTGTATGAGAGCAGTTGCTGCTGAGTCCATTGTGACTCAGGGTGGTCCCGTGTGTGTCAGACAGGAACTGTGCCCGCTCAGCCTCCCGCGGGCTGGCTTTTAGGAAGCGGGTGGTCAGGCCTCTCCTTTCATCCTTTCAGCCAACAGGCAAGCTTGTAAACGGTTTCTAGCACCCAGGAACTCCATGTAATTTTACTGTTGTGGTGGTCAGGTGGCCTCGATCCAGCTCCTACCCAAAGCTGCCCTGAGCACAGCAGGGCAAAACACTGCACACTCGTAGACAATTCTACTCTTCACTTCAAAAGGGGGCACCAATTACAAGGATCTACATGTAATCCCCTCCCTGGGGGACGGACAACAGAAAAGTGAGTGAAGGGAGACTTCGGCCAGTGTAAGACATCACAAAATAATAAAAATTTATAAATTATCAAGGGTTCGTGAAGGAGAGACTTGGGAGGGAGGGAAAGATGAGGTACTCAAGTGGAAAGCAAATGTTTTGAGAATGATGATGGCAACAAATGTACAAATGTGCTTGACACAATGGATGGATATATGGATTGATAAGAGTTGTATGAGCCCCCAATAAAATGATTAAAAAATAATATTAGAATATGTTGGCCCCTCAAGTGTTGTACATTTAAGACACTGAAAGATATAAGGTACCATATTTATCTTTTGGTCTGAGGGTATATAGAGATTAAGCAAAATAACCTTTAGAAATACAGATAAATTTTGAATGTATAGATGTGCTTTACAAAATTGATGTATGTATGGATTGTGATAAGAGTTGTATAAGCCCTTAATAAAATGATTAAAATAAAGAAATACAGATGAATTTAAGGCCATCTGCTATTTTTCCTTTAATCTTCTTGTGATATATGGTTTATGATGTGTGACAAATTATACAACAAATTAATATGATAGGCATGTATATTATTGATAAAGAATGGAGCAAATGTTTGTTGAGGCACATGATAAACAGTGTTTTTGTTTTGCTTAACTGGTAGCATATATCCAAAAAATTTGGAAAAAATAGGGGAGACTACCATGACCACAAAACAATATAATCTACTATGGTAAGGACTAAAATCATATCTACATGGCTATACCTGAGGAAGGGGGAGAGGACACATAAAGAAAAGACTATTATTAGATATGATTAAGTAGTAGGATTTTCAAAATTTAGTTATTTAAATAAATAAATAATTCCATTCAGTAATTATTTTCAAATTCTTCAGTTACTGTTATTTTTCAGATCTTTAGATATGGCTATTAGTGTAATTTAGATTACATTTATTTGATTTTTGAGTTCTACCCACTGTTTACTTCACATAGGATCGTTTAAAAGCTTACATGGTGACGTATATGACAATTGACAAAGCAGGTTAGCACATTTTGCTTGAACGTATCCATTTCAACCCTCTTCATATCCCTTGCTTTTCCCGTGTGCTTCCTGTGGTCTCTAAGTCCTTTCCGCCTTGTGTCCTAATCTTCTCAACTTTGTCCTTGGGGAAAGGCTGCTTTAAAAAAAATTTAAATGTTACCGTAACAAGGGGGCAGGGTGTAGCTGTAGGCTTGAAAATTGACTCGAGGTCATAGTGTTAGGGGTCCCACCAGACTTTATCTACCGCATAAGCCTGGTTTCGTTTATGAGCTTGACTAGTGCTCTGAATTGTTCTCCCACCATATCCAGGACCTTTCGATGGGATCCTTTCTAGAGCATTTGGTAACTGGGGCAAATCTAGTTTCCAGGTCTCAGGGTTGTGGACACTGATGAGTGTGTGGTTTGTTAGTTCATTGGACAAATTATTTTCATATGTTTTTCAATTTTGTATCCTTCTTCTTTCCTGCAGACAAGGAGATGCCTTAGATGGCTCGTTGTTGAACTATGAAGACCCCAGTTACTACTCACCAACGCAGGCTGTCTTTGGAACCCAGGTTATGCCAGTTAAATCTTGATAAATCCTGACATTATGGTCCAAAGTGACTATTCCCTCATGGTGTTTAGTGATGTCTAAGAAGTTTTCAGAACTTTGCCCCTGTGTATTTGAGGTGAAATGCAGTTTCTTGATATGGCTTTTATCCATGTCTCTGTAACTCCCACCAAATGATAGTTTGGGGCCATTCAATAGGTGTGTGAGACACTAGTGGCAGGGATTGGTCCGTTTTAGTTGGCCCTCTCTTGGCTATAAGAAGAAGCCATCTCGGAAGCAGGAAGAGCGAGAATTCCCAGGATCATCACAGAAGAAGGGCCACCAGCAGAGCACACTGGACAGCTCAGTCGGACATGGCAGAAGCAGTGGACGCCATGCCACGCTGACACCAGCGGCTGAGGCAAGGAGACCACGAGACAGAGCAGAGGAGCAGTGCAGAGACTGTGGGACTGTGCGGCAGAGCCTTGGGCAGGCTTCCTGGACAACAGAGGCAGTAGCCAAGTGACCAGCTGGCTAAGAGATTGAGAACTAGAGAGAGATCTGGCTGCTGGATAGAGAGAGGTTTTGCTGTGGACTAAAGACCGCATGTAGGTTTTCTGATCCTGGCTTGTGGTAACTGCTTAACTTCCCTCGGAGTCCCCCATAACTGTGAGTGTTGGTTGTCTGTGAGTTGTGTGTGGCCCCTGTGATAGGGTGTTGTACCCAGAGGAAGGGTAGTGTCTTGTGGAAGGGGTAATTGGTGTCAAAATAGGGTAGAGGAGGATGGAGGGTGGAGGCCTGTCTGACCTCTACCTTGTGGCCCTTGGCCTTCTGCAGATGTGGAGATGGATTCTTCTTGTCCCTTGTGTAGCCAGCGTCAGAGATGGCTTCCACACCATTTATTCAATGCTATACTATTTGAGGGTATATTGCAGCAAAGATAAATACACATCCACAGATCACCTCTGTAAATCTTTTGTATAGGGTTTTGGAACCTCATTATCTTATTCCAACAGGAGGCAGATGTTTCATTTAGTGCTTATAATTCATAAACCAAACCGAACCAGACTCACTGACATGGAGTCGACGTTCACTCACAGTGGCCCATTCAGGAGGGTCGAACCGTCCCTGTGGGTTTCTGAGACTGTGCCTGTGAATGGGAATTAAAAACCCCATATTTCTCACAAAGAGGTTGGTGGTTTCAAATTGAGAACCTTGCATAATTGGAACCCAGTGCATAACCACTCCACCCCGAGGGTACTAAACTCAAACTCCCTGCCAACTCCCGGTGAACCTGCACGACCGGGTAAAACGGGCACACCTGCGAATATCCCAGGCTGTGACTCTTGGTGGGAGTAGACAGCTTCACCTCTCTTCCGTGTCCATGTTCTGGAGGGGTTGGTAGTTTGGAATGCCAACCTTGGGGATGGCAGCCCAATGTGTAACTGCCACACTATTACTCTAGTCGTTCTAAGGATAGAATGACACTGTTACTGAGAGCTTTCCCAGCTTCCTCCAGCAAAGCCTCTTTGTGGTGCCCAGCGATGGGTATCTAAGGAAAGGGAACAGGTGGGAAGGTGGGAGAGGAGCCTCGCCAGCTGCACGGCTACGAACCTCATTATCTTATTCCAAAAGGAGGCAGACATTCCTTCCTCTGGGTCTCATTCCCAAGCTTTACTGCTGCCATGCACAATTTGTTTCCTCTTTTCCTTCTTTCTGATTGTGGGTGCCTCACTGACCCTAGTCTTGCTATCAGCCTGGAGTTCCTTTGCTTCCCGTTGTCAATCTCCGCCCAGCTCCAGGTAACTGACAGGCCTTTGGAGTACGTTCCTACGTGTTCTGTAGGCTGCCTTCTGTAGGCTGCCTTCGTCTGGACTGCTATGACCGCACTTGACTCCACCATCCTTTACTGCTCAGAGACCCTGGCAGATTCCCGCACGTTCCCTCTGCTTTCCAGAGTCACCTCTTCTGTCCCAGACGTCACGAGGCACACAGGCAGACTTTCACAGTTGCATTGCAAGTAAAGCCTGTTTTCTATCTTGCACTTTAACCCTTGCTCTGTGGCCCCAGGACTCCAGCTCTACGTAGAAATGGAAAACACCCGTTGCAATCAACTGCTACACCGGGGAGAGCTGGACCCTGCATTTTGGAGAGTTCCTATCCCAGGAGACGCAGAACAAAGGGCCTCAGAGCGAGACTCACATTGGATGGAAGTGCCTCGGAGGGAGGAGAAGGCTGTTTGTGTTTGATTTGCCTCCCACTCAGCAGTTGGGAACCACCAGCCACTCCACAGGAGATAGACGAGGCTTTCTGCCCCTGTAGAGAGTTACAGTCTTGGAAACCCACAGGACATTGGTGTCCCATCCAACAGGGTCACTATGAATTGAAATCAGCTCCAAAGCAATGAGTTAGTTTCTTGATAATCTCACCAGGATAAAACAGTTTAGATCAGATGATTGAACTATATGAGATGTACATTATGTGCCAATAAGACTGCTGGGGAAGGGAAATTATTCCCTAATCCAGCTCCCCTTTTTCTCTATTCTTATTTTAAACTCCTTGTGACTATGGTATGGATTGCATTGTACTTCCCAAAATGTGATTTATAAACATTATGAGCTTGTTAATCCCATTTGGGGCTTTTTTTTCCTTCAGGTTTAACTAGTCTGGGAGAGTCCCTCCGAAGACACTATTTTGATTGGATATTTTTGGAGCCTACCCTCCGCCCCACAAGACAAAGACAGATGTATTACTAAGAGCACTCGTCTGCAGCCCTATACTGAGTGCAGAGACATGTTTAAACAATTTTTGTCAGAAATAAAACATATGTGTATATGAACTAGAACTCTAGTAGCAATACTTATTAACTTACCCTGACGTGTCTGGGGTAGCACACGTCTTTCGGACCAAACTGTGACATATGTGTCCCATGGATCCAGGAACTCTCCTGCCTCAGTTCATGGTTTCTTGTCTCTGTCTGAACTCTCTCTGTGGGATCCTATCTTGTGCCATGGCTCTGATCATAAAATATCTACTGATAATCCTCACAACTCATCTTCTTTCCAGCCTCCCAATCAACAGTCGTGGTTCCGTGGGACAAACTTGAACCTCCTTCACCAAATCCTATCCATCCAAAATCCATAATCTGTTCCCTGATCTTGTGCTAACGATTAAGTTCTAAACTTGGAAGTAGCCTGACTATGGAGATTTGAATAATACACAGTCTTAAACTTCAGAGAGGAGGGAAAATAAGCCTTACGGTCATAGAAACTGAGCTCAGCGGTTAAAAGTATCACTGTAGGTCATTTATATTAAATAATAGAGTGGGGATGGAATATATGGAACAGATCTAATATGTATATTGCAACCCAAAGCTATGATTTTTATTTAAAACAAAATTTTTTTAGTACAGGCTTCCTTCTTGGAGGAGGTAGATGTAAGTCAGAATAATTCATTTAACCAAGTGCCATTTAACTCAAGACCATTTATGAAGAGCTTTGAAATTATCGGGGGATGAAAGACAGGTTTAAGTATCAGTTGTCATCAACATTACCACTCCTCTCTGAGTTTGGGATAATAACAGTTGTTGCTTCCAACTACAAACTTCAGCCAAGTAGCCTCCAGAATTTTCTGTTTCAGGTGTGTCGGGACGGCCCTCGCAAGCAACAACAAACTAAATGTTCTCTTCCATCCAGACTGAAACATATGGGCCCGACTGAAAATAGAAATATCAAGGAATGCATTGTCTTGTGTAGACTGCATTTATTTAGGCCAAATCAAGCATTTGAAAGAGATGTTTTTGAAAAAGACTCAGGGCATATATCTCTTTTGTACTTCAAAAGCCATTTGGTCCTGGGCCCAACAGCCAAAGTGGTTATTATGGTCCCATGTGGGAAAAGGAGGGTGAGCTTGGAATGTGCCCAGTAAACTTGAAACCCCAGCACAGAGCTCTGCTTGCGCCTGCTGCTCTGGTGAGGCTAATTGGAGGAGAGCAACCTTTCTGAGAAAGGAAAGGCATTTCTGGATTTGAAGCAGATGTCGGAACCTTGCTGAATCTACAATGTAGCCTTTTAAAGGAAATATTGCAATAATTAGGAGTCCAGTTTGAAGTCAATGTGTTGCTGTAAAGATTAAGGATGTTTACAACTGTGGGAAGGTTCTCTTTAAAAACACAATTCTGATTCCAATTTGCTAGCAAATTGCATCCTGGCCCCATGGAGAGGGTGATCAGGGGACCTAGTTAATAGATCAGAATCCTCGATGTCCGATGGAAAAGAGGACATTTACTTCTGTTTGTGAGATGTAAATATTAATTCACATGTATGATCCAGAACTCATATGCAGAGTTTCTGAAATTCAGAACCAAACTGAAGGTTTCCCCATTGGTTTTAAACAAGCAAATAAGTAAATAAAACCTAACAGAAGAATTGGATTTTCCTGTGTGGTCCCTAAAATGGCAAATCTAGTATTTACTAAAATTGCCTCAGTTTCTCAGGTATTGGTTGATCACAAAACACTGTACTCTCCTCCAGTCCAGGCATGAGAAATTAGACAATCTATGTTTTGAGTTTCTTTATAGTCATGGGTAATTATCAAGTATCGAGAAAATAGTTTTACTTCCCATGGGTCAGAAGCGAGAAATAGCTCAAATTGTCCAGTCAGCCCAGATTATAACATGAAGTAGAAAATGCTGATGATTCTGAGTGATGTACTGGGTAAAGTGCTACCTAAAAGGATAGTGGTTCCTACCTACCAGTCATTCTATAGCAGAAAGCAGTCTGCTTCTGTTACTACTGATAGCTGTAGAAACCCTAGGGGACAGTTCTACTCTGGTCTATAGGGCAGTTTTGAGTCTGAACCATCAATGGGCTAGAAAGTTCTGATGTAAAGGCAATTAGATTTAGACATATCTGAGTTCTAATGGTGCCTATTACTTGGAATTTTGTGACCGTGAACTTTCTGGACTTCATTACTTAACTATTCCCAGGATAGTAGTATCTACCTTTCATTGTTGTTTTGAGACTTATCATTGCACAATTAGCTTACCATGGGGACACTACAGCTAGGTAAGAAATAGTACCATAGTATCCACTGCTGCCACTCCCTTCCCCGTGCACACAGTTTTCCATGTCTTTTTATGAAACATTTATTTGGGTGTGGTGAAACTTTTAGCTTCCCATTCAATAATTTATACACATTGTGTTTTGAGACGTTAGTTTCAGTCTCCTCAGTTAGCAGCCCCGTCCCCACGCCCTCAGTGCATTCCACAGCCTGGTTTCTCTTCTGTCCCTTTCCTTTCTGATTCTGAAATCTGTTTTGGGGGAAATGCTTTCCTTTTGTTTCATATGTTTAACTGCTCGGAGGACCATGTTCTTTGTGGGTGTGATTGTTCACTTGAGAGGCCTGTTTACCATCTGATGGATAAAACCACTAGAATTGGGTTCAGTTCTAGGTCTGTGGGTCATAGTCTTGGCAGTTCCACCAGTCTCTATCAGATCAGTAAGTCTGGTCTTTTTATGATTTTTAATTTTGCTCTATATTTTTCTCCCACTCTTCTCTAGGGCCTTCTAGGCAACACTCATGTCTTATTTCATACTCCCTGTACTACCTGTATACATTGTCAGTTAATGTAAAGGCCTCCTGGTGTCAGAGTGATTAGGCACTTAACTTCTAAACAAAAGGTTAGCAGTGATAGTCCACCGGTGGCTTAGAGGGAGCAAAGGCCCAGCAATCTGCTCCTATCATCAGAAATTCTGTGGGGGTGATGCCAATCTGCCCTATAGGAATCACTACGAATGGCGCTCAGCTAGTTGACACACAATAATAGGTCAATGTTGTAAAGACAATACACCTGTAAGCAATTCAGAAGAATAAAGGTCAAGGACTTGTGACGATGTCAACTGAATGTTTTCTAACATCCCTTCTCCCTCTTAATTCTAGAATAGCCACATTTGAATTGGGCTCATATTGTTCGGTGAAAGGCTACATATCTCTTGCACTGGAGTGTGCCAGATGTGTGTGATTGCTAGGTCATGTCTTACACCTCTGCTTTCTCTTCTCCCACAGACAAGAACATGCAAACAATGGCAATGTGTCTAGTGTGACACTGTAGACCCAAGCAACACCACAAGAGATGGAAAGAAAACAAAGTAGGAGGGAGTTGGGAGTTGATCCCTGGTCACTTGGCAAGAAAGCTTCCTAAACTTCTTGGACCATTTGCTTTCTAATCAGGTGCTCTAGAGTCCCTTTCTGGTCATAGTCTCCCCTACGCCATCTTGACAATTGTGGATACATGTGTGTCCATTGTTGCAGGCACTACGTCAAAGCATCTTATGTGCTGACCCCCTAGGTTACCAAGCTTGGCGTCATTTTAGGAACTGGTCCCTCCTGAAAACAAGTTTAAAATAAGTGAGATTCAGTCTCACAATTCATATTTCTAAGGAGAATTCTGGCTATAATTAGTCCAAGACAGATTGGTTTTATCTGACAGTCCATGGTATAGCCAATCATCTTTGCCAACATCAGAATTCAAATGGATCAATTCTTCTTCGATATTTCTTGTTCATTGTCCAGCTGGGACCATCTAAAACATTTTAAAATTTCATAAGAAAAACCTGTGCTGCTTGCTTCTTGTTATCAGGTGTCATTGATTTGGTTCTGACCCATAGCGAGCCTTTGCCCAACAGTGCAAAACACTGCCAATCCATGCACCAACTTTCACGAACACTGCCCATCCTGGCACCAACTTCACGAACACTGCCCATCCCGGCACCAACTTCACAATTGTTTCTATGCTTGAGTTTATTGTTGCAGCCATGGTGTGAATCCATCATCTTGAGGACCTTACTCTTTTCCATGGCCCCTCGACTTTACCAAGCATGATGACCTTCTCCAGGGACTGGTCTCTGTGGCCAACATGCTCAAAGTATGTGAGACTAAGTCTCACCATCCTTGCCTCTAAGGAGCATTCTGGCTCTACTGCTTAATCAATTTTATTTTTTGTCATTGTTTAAGAACCTAAATCACTATCCTAAATACAATAAGTTATTGTAGATACAATAAGTTATAGATACAATAAGTTATTGCATTCTAAACCACAAATTAAATCATGTCAGTTCCCTGATTGAGAAATTTCTGTGGTCTCCCAGTGTGTTCAGCAATGAATTGCCCTGAGTGTTCTAGGTATAAGAATAAGATTAACAATGGCCAGGTTTGAGGTACACAGGAGACCAGCTTTGCTGGATTAGTGTGGAAAGGCTATTGAGCAAAAAACAATAAGTTTGGAGAGGTCTGTTAAGACCACTGGTTAGTGGCTTTATTTGATTATAAAACAACTTCGGGTTATTAGACTAAGAAAGTAATTATTGGGATTTTTATATAACCTGGCTGCATATTACTCAATTTGGTTTACCTTTTACTAGGCCTTCATTTTTTAAAAGAGGTTTCTTTTGAACAAGACAAAAACATTGAATTACCATTGAGCATATTCCACATGTGGAAGCTCACCTCATTCTTATAGACGGCCCTTAATGTTCTTGACTAGCTCAGTGAGAATGAATTGTGACTTCCCTTGTGCTATGTAATATTCAATGATCAATTCACTTATCTAAAGTTTATTCATTCAAAAAGATAATAGAATACTCACTATGTCCCTGGCCTGTATTGTTGTGTTAGGTCTCATGGGTCTATGCTGTGCAGGTACTGGGTATGTATGTGGATAAAGCTGACCCTGATTGTCATGGATTTAAAAAATATTTTATTGTTTTTTAGGTAAAAGTTTTCACAGAAAATTAGTTTTCTCTCCAACAAGTCACAGTGGCTGTTACCTCCCCAAGCTAACAGTGTGCCCACCTCTCTGCCTTTCCGCTCCTTCCGCTTCACTCCAGTTTTCTTACACCCCTTTGTTTTCTCATTCTTCCTTCTGGGTAAATATTGCTCTTTGGTCTTGTACGGCTGACTGTTGTAAGGACACATCTCTTGTGAGCGTTGTTGTTTATTGCATAGGCGAGTCTGTTAGCTGGGTGAACGAGGACCTCAGAAGTGGCTTTGGGTGCCAGGTGACAAGGGTGTCGTTGAGTGGTCATCTGAGGGGTGGTTCCTCCCTGTCTCTATCAGGTGTACACACTGCTATTTGTCAGAACTTTAGTTTGATTCTACATTTCTCTCTCACTCTAGTGGGACCTTCTATGTGCCCTGGTCAAAACAGTCCAGAATGGCAGCCAGGCACCATTTTGTCTTCTGGTCTCAGGCTAGATGAGGCTATAGTTTGTGTGGCCATGACTCCTGTGCACTGATTGCTTACTTGAGTTTGGTGGACTTCACTCTCCGTTACTCCTGATGGGACGACCCCAATCGCTGTATCTTAGACAGTTGCTCACAATCTTTACGACCTCAGATGTTACTGATCAAACCAGAGGATTATCTTTGTGAATTACGTTATGCCCATCGACCCAGATGTTCCCTGAGACTACAACTCTTAACCTGTGAGCCAAGAACTCATTCCCACAGATGACTGACTGTCTCTAGGTTTTCATAACTGAACCCCCGATATAAGAGAATATGTCGCAACTCTACCTGCATTTATCAGAGGGGCCCCCACCCTCAAATGGGAAAAACCTCCACTGGGCAGAACTTTTGTAGTATGCATTTTTCCCACTAGGCAAGCATGGAGCAACTCAATCTGCATTAGTGCACCTCCCCACTAGGAAGGTTCTCTCTGGTCACAGTGAATTTTTTCATAAAAGCAGTTTTGCTCAAGCCTCATTTTTTTGTGATGGTTGATTTAAGAAAACAGCATACACACGAGTGTGAAATTTTGTTTCCTGCTCTGGAAAAAATGCCTCAGAAACTGTTGTGATGTTGAACACAGCTTACAAGAATAGCACTCTGGGAAAAACTCAAGTGTAGTACCGCTTTTCTCTTTTCAGAAAAGGTGAAATGTTGATTCACAACAAACCTCGTTCTTGATATCCATCAACTTCCTGAATGGACAAAAATGTCAACAAAATTCTTGCACTTGTGCTCCAAGACCGATGACAGACCATTGAAGAGACGGGGGAGCTATCTGGGCTATCTTATAGCTTGGTTCAGCAAATTTTAAAGGAAGATTTAGGAATGGAAAGCATTGCTGTGAAATTTGTGCCTCAGGATCTGACTGACTGGGGAAAAGGGCATGGAGTCGAAACATGCCATGCTTTGAAAGAACAGCTCTGAAGCGACCCAGACTTTTCCCCACGGTCATTACTGGTGACAAGAGATGGTTCTATTCTTATGATCCCAAAAGAAAGCATCCATCAAGCCAGAGGAAGACATCATCATCAATTCGTTCCCCAAAAGCTCATCAAGTGAAATAAAAAATCAAAACGATGCTACTTTGTTTTTCTTTTTGATATGAGAACCATAGTGCATTTGGAATTCATTCTACCAGGTCAGACTGTTAATTAAGCTTTCCATTTAGAGGTTCAGAAAAGATAGTGTAACTGTGTGTAACAAAAAATGTCTGATTTGTGGCAGATAGAAGACTGGTTTTGTCACCACAACAATGAACCTGCTCACGCAGCCATCTCAGTACCAGTTTTTGACAAAATATAATCTGCCTCTCTTGCCCCATGCACCTGACTTACCTGACCTTGCTCCATGCAACTTCTTTCTGTTTCCAAATATGAAGAGGGTCATGAAAGGATAGCAATTTGATGGCTTACAATAGGTGAGGGGAAAAAAACAAGGGAGGTGCTGTCAGCCATCCAAACAGGTGAGTTTGAAAAATGTTTCCAAGAATGGCATCACAGATTTGACAAATGTATTAAGTATTATGGAGAATACTCTGAACGTAATAAGGTTGTTTTGTAAAAAAAATTAAATACATAATTTTGGGGAAAAAATCCATCTTTTAGGGGGGTACCCTGTCATATGTGATGTACTCTCAGACACCCTCCCATATCTGTCTACCCATGTAGCAACCATTCACAAGTATTTTGTTGTTATTAATGGTTTTTGTGAAATTGTATAGGTTACAATGTTTTCTGTAGCTGTACCTTATATCTCTCTCAGTATCTTCATTTACCTTGATCACAATGAATGCTTTTCAGAATTTTTAGTCTGGAATGTATTAACCCATGACTGTCAATAACTGGGATTCCCCTTGTTCTGGGTCTTTGGAAATCACAGTGAACAGAGGGCTTTATCTTCATGAAGACCTTAGCCCACAATTATCATTCAGCACATTTATCATTGGATTCGGCCTTGTAATTATAGAGAGTGCTATTGCTTTTTTGGCTCTACCACAAATCAGTAAGATTTTTGAAAGCAAACACTGTGCTGCACTTATCAGCATCTTTTCGTTGCCTGGTGATCAACAGCGAATAGTTCATAGACATGTTTATTAAGAAGGAAATGCAATCTATAGAGTAAAGGGCATCTCTCCAAAATCGATCATCTACTAAGCTTGAAGCATGGACGGAGTTGTCTAATTGTGTTTTGTTGCTTCATCAGCAAAAGGTACACAATTCAACGGCTCCTGCGCCGTCAGCTTAGTGACATTGGTTACATTCTTGAGGTGGAGCAGACAGTCTCCCTCTGCGTTTCTGGGCTGTTCTCTCATCACCATAAACACGTTGGTCCAGAAGGCTCCTACCTCAACTTTACGTCCGCTGTTGTCAGCTTAATCCCGAATTGTTCTTAAGAGATTAATGTTTCAGACTACTTTCTGTTCGTTAAAGTGAATTGTTTAAAGATGACTTCATGGGATGTTTTTGTGTTTGAAGTTTAAGGCTTCAAGACGATTACATGCCAATAATTTCAGCGGCTCATCCAGTCTACCTGGTTCCAGAAAGAGTCGGTGAGCATCTGAGGTTCTGTGATGAATTTCTCCCCTTCGTGATGAGGATTCTTCTATGGAATCATTGATGAAAACATGCAGTGACGGTGAAACTGGTACCACCCAGTCCATCTGGTCTTGTGAGAAAGGAGGCAGTTGTTGTAGGAGGTTACTAGCCTCACATTCTGTATCCTTCTCTTTTTCCTGACTCTCCATTCTCTATTGGTTCAGGGAAATATGGACCACATGCTTTGTCTTAGAGGGCTGTTTGAAAGCCTTTAAGACCCCAGGAACTATGCACCAAACTAGGAAGTAGCACAGAATCACAACATCACAACACATGCTATTTAACGAATTAAGAGTACAATGCCATGAAACTCTGACTCTAAACATCCAAACAAGGGAACCAATCCCCTTAAGTCATTTGCTTTTAGGCAAGCAGCCTCCGCTGCTGCTCTGATTTTTGGGGTCGTTGTTGTAAATGATCTATTATATACCTATCATTAATATAAGTTTTTATAGGTTTATAATTTATTGACAGCAATTACAGTAATGACTATGCAAACTTGCCCTTGATCAAGTTTTTTCCCATCACCCATAATAATTCTATCACCATTTTTTCCATCACCATCAATACTGAATGATGGAGAAAACATCAAAAGGAGATGGAAAGAACACACAGCGTCATGATACCAAAAAGAACTACTTGCCATCCCATCATTTCAGGAGGTCGCATATGAGAAAGAACTAATTGTAGTGAAGGAAGAAGTTCAAGCTTTACTGAAAACATGAGCCAAAACAAGGCTCCCGGGAATTGATGGAACAGCAAATGAAGTGTTTCAACAAGCTGAAGCCCTCAAAGCACTTACTCATCTATGCCAGGAAATTTGGAAGACAGCTAATTGACCACTTGACTGGAAGAGATCCATATTTGTACCCAGTCCTAAGAGAGGTGACCCAACAGAGTGTTCAAACCACAGAACAATATCATTGATATCACATGCAAGTAAAAATTTCTGAAGCCCATTCAAAAGCAGTACATTGACAAGGAACTTCCAGAGATTCAGATTCATAAGAGGACATGGCACAAGAGATGTCATTGCTGATGTCCGACGGATGTTGACTCAAAGCAGAGAATACCAGAAAGATGTGTACTTGTACATTATTGACTTTGACAAGGTATTCCACCGTGTGGATCATAACAAGCTATGGATAACCTTGAGAATAATGGGATTGACAGGATGCTTCATTGCACTCCTGAGAACTTGTCCAGGAAAGAAGAGGCAGTTGCAGGAGCAGAACAAGGGGATTCTGCATGGTTTAAAATCAGGAAAGGGTGTCAGGGTTGCATCCTCTCGCAATGCTCATTCAATCTGTATGTTGAGCAAATAATCATTTAAACTGGATTAATCCTTTTAACAGGAGCAAAATTTGGCATTAAGCTTAGAGGAAGGTTTATTAACAACCTGTGATATGCAGATGACATAACTTTGCTTGCTGAAAGTGAGGAGGTCTTGAAGCCCTTGCTGATGAAGATCAAGGCTTGTAGCCTTCAGTATGGACTACAACTCAATGGAAAGAAGACCCAAATTCTCACAGCTGGATCCATAGTTAACATCATAATAAATGGAGCAAAGGTTGACGTTGTCAAGAATTTGGTCTTGTTTGGATTCACAATCAATTCTCATGGAACTAATTAGTCAAGAGATCAAAAGACCAGTTGCATTGGGTAAGTCTGCCTCACAAGAGCTCTTCCGAGTTTTGAAAAGCAAGGAATTTGAGGACTAATGTGCACCCTTCCCCAGCTGTGTTATTTTCAAGGCATGTGAAAGTTGGACATTGAATAAAGAGGACCGAAGAAGAATTGATGCATTTGAATTGTAGTGCTGGAGAAAAATATTGAAAGGACACACCAAAAGGACAACTAAAAGGACAAACTGACCTTTTGGGAAGAAGTAAGGCCAGCGTATGTATGGCAGAGTATGTTTGTAGAAGCAAATATGGCAACACTTCATCTTACATACTTTCGACATGTTGTCCGGAGAGACAAGTCTCTGGAAAAGCGCATCACGCTTGGTAAAGTGGTGGGGCAGCAGGAAAGAGGAAGGTCGTCAGTGGCTGCCACCATGGGCTCCAGCAGTGGCTACCACCATGGGCTCCAGTCTAGGCACCATGGTGAAGATGGCTCGGATGGGACAGCAGGTAATTCTGTTGTTCATAGAGTCGCGATGGGTAGTAGATGACTCAATGGGACCTCACAAGAACAGTTGTTCCTTCCTCCAGCTTCTGATAACCGCTAATAAACCTTGGTCTCTAGCCATTTGCCCTTTCTTATCTTTTAATATCATTGAGGTAATGCAATACTTATTATTTTGTAATTAACCATTTTGCTGAGTATAATTTCTTCAGGCTGCAAGCATACTATAGTACATGCCAAGTCTTCATTTCTCCCTGTGACTGAATAAGGTTCTATGTTTGCCCATTCATCTGGTGGTGAGCATTTTGGTTACATCACCTGTTGGCTATTGTAATTGTGGTACAATGGACATTGTGTACCAGTCCCATTTTATTGTCATATTATTCACCTAAAATAATTCACTAGTGAAATCACATCAGGAAGAGTTGTGTAATCATCAGTACAATCAATTTTAGAACATTTTCCCTTCTTATAGTTATTGCTGTTCGCTCTCCATTCCCCCTTCAACTTTTCCTGCCCTGTCTCTAGGTGTTTATTAACCCAGTTGCTATCTCTATAGATTTACCTATACAAGATTTCATATACAGAAAAACCTTCCAAGCAATATCAAGAAACAAAAGCCCAACAACATTGCCAAAATAAAACAGAGAAACTCTTCAATTGAAAAGAAAGCAGAAACATAAAACTAAAAAAAAAAAGAAAGCAGAAAATATTTAAAATTCCAATGAAATTTAAATAGGTCCAAAGAAAGATCAAAGGTTGTGGTATTACAGTTTTACCTTTCTACATCTGCCAAAGTAGACTTTACAAAGCTCTCTCTCTGACAACAAGGCTGTTCGCATCCCTACTGTGGTCCAGATGGGATTCACTGGAGACTTGATCCAGGTGGAGACGCTGCAAGTGGATTTTGGACTTCCGATGTCATGCATAGCCTTATGAAAACTAACTGTTCAGAATTTAAGCTTCGATACAGTCCCCTCTTCCAGATTTGGATTTTATAAGATTCCTTGGATCACACAGGATGGTGTGCTTCTTCCATGTCTTCGTTGATGCCTCACTTAGATGGTTACTTGTTTGAAGAAAAGCCCTTCAGGCCCCAGGCATCGTTATCTTATAGCCAGCCACCTTTGGGTTTATTCGCCACCCTTTACAATAGCACCCATCTCTCCAGGGACCTCTTCATGAGGGCAGGTATGAAGTAGGGCATGGCATAGAAACGAATCCTTCTTAGATTAGGGTTAAGATTCGGTGTGAGCCCAAAGTCCATTCATTTATGTATGGTATGTATATATCCCTTGTTTATTTCAAAGACACCATTATCATTTTATGATAAAGAACACTATAAATCATACTCCTGGGGAATAAGGTAATTCTATCGATAATGTCAGTTTAGACGGTGGTAGAATTTTAGATACTGTTGAGAAAGTGAAATTATATATGTATAGGCCAGCTTTTTAGAACACAATACTTGAATTGGTGGCTGTTACAGATTGAAAGCTTACGTCACTGCACAGTAGTTACAAAAACAGTGAACGTTGGTGATAGCGCAAAACATTCAATAAGCCTCATTCACAAAGGTAGAACCATGCCTGATCGACTAACACAGAGTATAAAAAGGCAGAGATCATTAAACTAGCAAGTCTATGGTCCTCTCAGGCAGGCAATCACTAGGCACCTTCAGAAGAAGAGATACAAATGAAACTATGATGACCACGAATTTTAAAACATCGGGGAAGCAGTTTCTGCCTGAAGTCCCAGGGAATAGTCCAGTTCCTGAAATCTCTTACAGACAAATTTAAAGTGTAGTTCACTTAGTGGGGTTCCCAAATCAGATCCTTCTGATATGTCCTGTGAAGGGTGTTATGCACCTCAAAAAGCCAGCATCAAAAGTCCCAGTTGTCTATAGCACATGGCCAGGGTAACCATAGAAACAGATCATGGAATAAAATGAAGTGTTTTATAATTTTTTAAGAAGTGTCTGATTAGGAATATGATTTAGCACATACTTTCTTCTTGGGTCTAGGTAAGTAATATTATGCATTTTTTCCAACAACAGGTTGACTCACCCAGTTTATCCTCATATAAGTATACTCACCTTCTCCGAGATGATCCGTTCCCCACCCCCTGAGACCCTTCCGTAGGTGATGTCCAATTGCCTACAGATGGACTTTGGGTCTCCACTCCACACTCTCCTTCATTCACAATGATATGATTTTTTGTTCTGATGATGCCTGATACCTGATCCCTTCCACACCTCATGATTTCACAGGCTGGTGTGCTTCTTGCATGTGGGCTTTGTTGCTTCTGAACTAGATGGCCGCTTGCTTACCTTCAAGCCTTTAAGGCCCCAGATGCTATATCTTTGATAGCCGTGCAACATCAGTTTTCTTTGTCACATTTGCTTATGCACCCATTTGTCTTCAGCGATTGTATCAGGGACGTAAGCACACAATGTTGAATGTTTGTTCTTTGATGCTTGATAACTGGTCCCTTTGTCACCTTGTGATCGCACAGGCTGGTGTGCTTCTTCCATGTGGGCTTTGTTGCTTCTGAGCTAGATGACCACTTGTTTACCTTCAAGCCCCAAGACCCCAGACGCTATACCTTTTGATAGCCGGGCACCATCAGCTTTCTTCACATTTGCTTATGCACCTGGCATTGTGATTTTAACTTGAATCTCTGTTTGAACAAATTAGCTGCTATATTCCTTCTCACTATATAAATCTATCTATTTATCTATTGATCTATTGTCATAAGTGCCCTGCTTTTGTTTATCTAGAGAACCCTGCTTAATACAGTACCCATACGTGTATTTTCATAAACAGAAACAGATCTATGTCTAAAAGCACTAATTCATTTTTTTCTAGAAGTGAATATATCATTTTAAAAAGTGTGTCCTAAAATGCATGTTTCCATATTCTAATTTAAAGTGCAAGTACTATTAGATTAGAATTTTCAACAATACCAATCCAGTCTAATGCATAAGGACACATATATATGTGAAACTACCAGTAAGATATAATAATTTGTTCTGAGGTCCCAACTGATTAAAAAGGTTGAAAAATTGATCTTAAAGTTTGAATGTAAGTAAACCTTACAAATAACCACCAGAAACCCTGTGATGGAAATCCAAAGTGCTTACTATGGCATCAAATGGAAACACTTGCTTAATATTGTGGTTGTGAGGTCCTGGCGTGGGTTCCCCCTTGTAACGACACTGTTGCCACAGAAGGAAACTGCCAGGTCCTGCACCGTCCTCACAATTGCTCTTATGTTTGAGCTTATTGTTACAGCCACACAGTTGATCCATAATATTAGACTCAGTTAAGAATGACAGCGCTATCAATTGATGAAAATGTAGAAACCAAAGACTCAACATAGTTTTTCACTGGCAATTTAAAAAAAATCAAGCTTACTTTAGTTGGAAGATAAAAAAACAAAACAAATGACTTATTAGGGAAATATTCAATGAGTTTGTTTGTTTTCTTAACTCAAGGGCCTTCAGACTTTCTTGTTGGCCTTGCTGCCTCACGCTCTCCTCCTGAATGCTGTGGCCGGAATGAGATGTCTAAATGGAAAATCTGATGTTGTCAGTTGTCTACTTCAAATCTCTTAGAACTCCCCACCACTTTCAGGTTCGCAAAATGGTAGACAACGGTGGTTTCTGGGCATGGGATCATGACCCCTGCTGGTCCACAATGTTACAATTTCAATTTTCCCCGGCTACATGAGAAAAAGCACAGTATGGCAGGCAATTCAGAATGTTAATTAAATGAAAACTTCGGCTCTTTCTTCTGGGGTAATGCTAGTCTGATGTTTTTCATGCTCTTTATTTTGTATAAAAAATGTTAGCAACATATTTATTGTTGAGTTTTCTCCTGTAAATTAATTAATTAATTTTGTCTTGTCATGCTCTGTGGCCTTTTTGTTGATTGGATCGCTCCACCTGTCTCACTGACAATGCAGACTTCTCTGAGCACCTTTCATATTCTCCCCCAAAGCTTGGTCTAATACCTGCACTATCAGCTCCACTCCCAACTCTCCTCCTCAGCCCATTGGGTGAATCCATGCAAGCACCCTGAGCAGTAGAGAAGGGCCCAGGACACCAGTCAGTCCTCCTTTAGTGTACGTGGATGATCAAACCTCTGATTTATGCCACGTCCTCTCTGTCTTTCCAAAGACTAAAGTATTAACAGGGGAAAGGCCCTGTGCTCACTGTCTGATTCAACGGTTACAAAGCACATCTGAAGTAGATATTATGACTGTGCATATTTTCACAGACGAGGAAATGAAAACTTAGAAAAGACAATTATTTGCTCGCAATGCTATAGCTGTAAATGGAAGAGATGAGACTTGTGCCCAGATCAAATTATGAATCATTCATTGCTATAGCTCCAGTGTCTAGAAAAGCACTTGTCTTGTCACAAAGGGGACATTTAACAAATAATGTTTAACAAAACTATCTTGAATGAATTATTTTTTCCTAAAATAAAAGTAGGTTTATTATATTGATGATAATCAATGGTACATTTTCTCATTGTGTGTATTCACAAGCACAGAAAGGTGTGAAGAAAGAGTAAAAGTCTTCAAATCTTTCCGCTGAGATGGAGTCATTTTTAACATTTTGATGATTTCACACATCTGTAATGAGTATATGCTCTTGATAGAAATAGTTTATATACGTAGGATAGTGTACATATTTTATGCAACATATTTTGTCACTCAACAATATATCTAGGGCAAGTTTTTTCTCTAAAACTGTAGAACTAAATATGGTAATTTAAAAAATATTCAGAGGACTGTGGAATTTAACTAACTATTCTTAGTTTTGTGGAAATTTAATTTTTCACCAATTATTTTATTTATGTTTGTTTATTTGTCTTGGCTGTTATATATGCTGAGTAGCCTTACATTTATATCAGTATACTTATTTGCTTATAATTTTAGGTTTAATTTCTACAAATTATTCTTAAAGTATACTTAAAGTGAACTGTAAACATCTTTAACTAGGATTCATATTACTAAATCACTCAGAAGAAATATATCAGTTTATATTCCCACCAGTCATATATGAGAGTGAGAGTGTCTATTTACTTACAGCAGGGTTTGACAACCTAGATGCTTAATAAAATAACTTGAAACGTTATAACCTGAATCAAAATGAAAATAAAGCCATCCCATGGCCCTGATCTCTCAGGTCTCACTCTGTGCAACTTGTAGACACAAAAAATGATTGAAAGTGAACAAAATTTTGTTTGGTTGGCCAAGCCAAGGAGCACATCAGAACTTACATTGCCAGGAGGCCTCCTTCAGTAGCAGGATGAGAGGTTGAGATGGGTATGGAGTCTGGAGGAAAGGTCTCAGCCAAGGGGTAGACTCTGAAACGGCTGGATGATGCTGAAGGCAGTTGCATGGTTGACTCTCAGGGTTTCTGTGGGCTTCTGATGGCTGCCAGAAGGACAAGACAGAGGCATCCACTGTCAGTGATGGGTCATCGAAAGGACAGTCAACCCAATCTGATGGATGTAATGGGAACTATTCTTCACCCTCCAGCCTCTTAATTATTCTTGTACTTTTCCTTTCGCCTCCTGGAACTTTGGAAAGGAAAAAGCATTAGCTCAAGAAAGTATGCCTTCACCAATTTTATGTTCATTTAAGCACCTACCCCAATTTGGAGATTGGTTCGATTAGAATATTTAGAATGAATTTTATAAAGTTTGAATTTACAGCATTAATTTGAGGTCTTTTTCTTCTAGTGTATTTAGCATGTTTTATTGCACTTCACAGATAATTACATTTTGGGGATTTTTTTACCAATTGAAGATGTGTCACAAATGAATGAAACCAGTCTATCTGCATCACATGCTCATTTCATGTTTATTCATATTTTGGTCCTTTTCATAATATTTCCATATTTTTCATAATGTTGTTGCACACTGAATAGACCACAGTACAGTATAAATATAATTATTATACACACCGGGAAACCAAACTAATCCTGTGACTTGCTTTATTGTGGGACTTGCATCAGTGTGGCGGTCTTGAACCAAACCCATAATATCTCCTAGGCATGCCTGCATTTGCCAGTTTGATGCCAGTCAACAAGAGCAGCAAAAGCAACTGCTGCTTTCGCCGCACCGTGCTGTCTCTCGGTGGTGTAGAGTCTATTGAAATCCCGCACACACCAGATCTAAATACTGTCTGCTCCTGTGGCCTTCCCGTACGCATTGCTACGCTGGAGTGCATTGTTCTAGGCACTGGGTCGGTATGTCTAATTCAGAGCCTTTACTTTTGCTGACTCTCTGCCAATCGTGATGCTGCTCTTCAGAGATGATAGCCAGTTCCTACAAATAATGATATGTGTGCTCTTGGGGAAATGGTGTGGGGCCATCTTTGACCTCCACTGGCCACACAGGGGAAAGGTTTATGAGACAAGTTTGATGTCCACAAGGCAGAATAGCAAGCATGACTTCACTCTTCAACTTTCTTTATTGTATTCTGAGACCAGTCGTCCCTCCCAAAGCCCTCCACTTCTCTGCTGGGTTTGATAATTTATTGCATCGGCCACACTGAACTCAGACAATACTCATGATCATGGGTCCATTTGAGAAGATAACAGGTCGCAAAATACTAAGAATCCAGTTCTTTTACCTGTACCACCTCTTCTAGGATAGGCTGGGCAGACACCTCTCTCTCTCCCTTGGCCTTTCAGCCACAAGGTCCCCGGCCCTCTGTCACCATTACAAAGCACCCTCAGTATTGATAAATAGCAAAAGGGTACCTCACACGGTAAACCAGCCTCCTGTCCAAAAACACTCAGTTTTAGGAACTCCGTCAGGGGAATATCCGCCATTTGGTTGGTGGTCTTGAGACTTTCTGAAGTAGCTCACTTTATACCCAGTGGATGGCAAAAGTGACCAATCCCCTCTAATAAAGTCTCACATTCTTTATTTGCCTAGTCCCCTCCAATCATTTGGTGGGAATGACACAGGCTGTATTAAAGACCCAAACCAGGTAATTTAACTTCGTCACAGACCCCTCGTTGCCTCTTTTAGCCATTGGCTCTTTTATACATGAAGAATTAACAGCCCCGCTCTTTTATAACTACATATTTTATAATTACAGTATTCATCATCAATTAATCCTGTTAATAATCACAACTGAATCACAAAATCCTATCAGCATCTTTACCCATCTTCCTTTTCTCTGATCTGTCAGTAGTGTCCTTTGACCTTTAATTCTGAGTCTAAACGTGCAAGCCGGCCACTTCACGCCTTCATTGTGCTTTCGTTTTCATTCAGGTCGAACTATTTCGTAATTTCCCTTGTGATTTTTCTTTTAACAACAATTGTTTTGAATTTTTTCACATTTTAAACTTCCAATTGTGTGGGTGATTTTTCAGGTATTAATGTCTAATTTAATTTTTCTATGGTCCCAACACAAATTGCATAGTCAGTTCATTTATTTAAAAATGTATATTGAGTGTCGCTCTCTGACCTACAGTATACTGGATGTTTATTTAAAAAGGGTATATTTTCCGCTGCTTTTGATTGAACTGTTCTATGAATGTCAAGTGGCTCGAGTGGTTTATGGTGCAAATTAAATCTACTCCGTCACTAATGATTTTTTACTTATTTTACCAATTGCTGGAAGTGTTAAAATATCCATGCATAATTGTGAGTTTGTTTATTTCTTAGTGCAGTCATGTCAGTTTAGCTTGACATTTTTTGAAGTTCTGCTTGGGTTCACATAAATGTACAATTGTTCTAACTCCTGATTAATTTATCTTATTATCTTTATGTACGTTTCTTGTTACTCTAATTAGTTTACCTAATTATACTTTTGAAAATCTCTCTATCTCTGGCAATATATTCTGTTCCGAATAGTTCTTTGTCTGTTATCAATAGGGACATCCCACCTTCTATGGATTAGTTGTTTTTGTTCTTTTTTCTCATTCTTTACTTTAAACCTACTTATGTCTGTCTATTTATAGGGAGTTTCTTAGGGAAAGCATATCATCTAGTCAGTAATATCCTGCTTTTATATTCAATTCTATAAACTGCATTTAATTGACCACAAAATCATTTGCACTTAATGAAATTATCTTTGTGTTTAGCTTGTTATCACTTTTTTATCACATGGTCTTTGTCCTTTATTAGCATTTATTTTGGACTAATTATGTGTGGTTTAGAATTCCATTTGGCCATTAATTTGGCTTTCTTCCTAGATTTATTTATTTTGTTTTAGTTGGGAATATACATATCGAAGCATATACCTATTCAACAGTTTCTACTTGTGCAATGCAGTGACACTGATTACTTTCTTTAAGGTGAGCAATCATTCTCAGCCTTTTTCTGCATAATCCCTCCTTCTTTAATATAAATCCATTGCCTCCTGAATTTCCCATTTACCGTTTGGAGTTTTGCTATTGTCAATTTGATTTCATAGAGATGGCTCTTAAAAGGCAAACCTTCTTTTCTAGGTAAGCTAAATTAATTTTCAGCTTTAAGATGACCGCAAGAGATAATCTTGATTAATCTGGTTTATGTTTAATTAAACAAGAGCCCTTTATTTGTATTTCCAATCATTTGTGCTATTGGTGTCATAGAATCTATGAACGCTATACATGTACAACACCCTATGATTATTTTTGCTTTAAGTAACTCATAAGGGTTTGGGAAAGTTTTAAAAATGGGAAAAGTATCCTCTTCATCTCCTAAACAATGGCTATTGTTGTTGCTCTTCATTGTATAGATTTAAACTGATATCTGGTTTCATTTTTCTCTTGCATTTAAAAATTCCTTTAACATTTAAAAATAATGCACTGCTTCTATTGAAATTTTCCAGGTTTTTTTGGGGGTGCGCTGATATATATTTATTTCACCTTCACTTGTGAATTCAGCTGCTCATTAAATCTAGGTGGATTCCCCCCACCCTCTGAAACTGTTGCTCCATTGTCTCCTAGTTTGCGTACTCTGCTGTATTTTTAGTAGCTGTGTATGTAGTAGCTGTATATCTAGTAACGTGTTGGATGTATTTGTACTGGTGTGTTTGTTTCTCTGTCATGTGGTGGATTTTATTTCTGTCCCTTTTTAAAACGTTTTTGGCACTGGGCTTTAGAAAATCTATTATGCTGGGCTCCGTATCAGCTTCCTCGCTTTTCTCTGCTTAGTCCTTGAAGTTCTTGCCTCAATTTCTTTATAGTGTGTTCCATAGTTTTCATGAAATAAGGAAGAATTCAATCATCATTTTGTCCCCTGTATCCATGTAACTTTGAAATTGGACTGTGAAGATTCGGGCTGCCTGTCACTACTGAGCCAAAGTGCAGAGGTAGGACTTGGATGTCTTCACACATGCTTTCTTGCGATGCCGGTGATCAGAAAAGGTATTGGGTAAAGACTTAAAACAATAACAACAGCAAAACCCCACCTGAACCAATTCAACTGAACCTGACAGGCTTTACAGTGTACAGGAGGGTCGAAGTTGAAAATGACATGGGGCTGAGGTTATTTTTTGTGGAGGGATGAGGCTGTACTTGGCAATATTCGCCAGCACCATAAGCCATATACGTTGGATTCATATTCAGTCTTCGTTAGTCCACATCCAACTTTCAGATGTACATGAAATGAAAACCCCCTGGCTTGGGTGAGGGCCACCTAAGTCTCCAAAGTGACATCTTTGCTCTTCAATGCTTTAAAGAGGTCTTTTGGGGCAGCACATTTATCCATGCAAAGTGTCATTTGATTTCTTGAGTGCTGTTTCCTTGAGTGTTGATACACACAAGATTAGATGCTCGGCGACTTCAGTATTTTCTCTTTATCACAATGTTAACTATTGGTCCAGTTGTGAGGATTTGGATTTTCTTCACATTGACTTGTACGCCATCCTGAAGGCTGCGTCCCTACATCTGCATCATCAAGTATTTCAAATCCTCCTCACTTTCCACAAGCAACATTGTTCAACTTGGAAGAAGCTTAATGAACCTTTTCCCAAACCTGATGCCCCATTCATCCTCATATAGCCCAAACTTTCATATTATTTGCTAAGTATTCAGATTGGATGAATATGGTCAAGGATACAACTCTGAAACACACTGTTCCTGATTTTAAAGCATACAGTATTCCCTTGTTCCACACCCTCTTCTGAATCTGGGGTGAACTTTGGCCAGCTTGCTGTTGATATATTGCTACAATAATGGTTGAATAATCCTCAGCAAAATTTTACGTTCATGTGATTTTTGGTGGGAGTGGAGGAGGTTGCCAGGTATTGAAGCTAGATGAATGGAAATGAACAACCAGATAGAATGGGAAAAATGAGAATTTAAAAATGTATCCAAAGTCACTGAAAAATATGTATAGAAATTGTTCAATGGGAACCTAATTTACTGTGTAAACTTTCACCCAAAGTACAGTAAATTAAACAGATGACATGAAGAAACTCATGGGGTGTGGAGGGGTGGGAATAGAATGGAAAGATAAGAGAATTTTCCCAAAAATTTAAGAAAAATAAATATATATGTATGTATATATAAATCAATATGGAAGATACTTTTATGCCATTAATTCATACTAAGAAACATACTATATTTATTAATCTCATCTCAAGAAATGAAATCAGCAACAATATCCTATAAAACCTCTCTATATGTGGGTTTCTTTTGTCCACTCCCCATCTCTCCTCTCTCCTTGTTCCCACCCTTGTCTCTGGCTTCCTTGTCATCATCAGTTTTGTCTACTGATATATAAACCACATTTCTGCTTCTTTGGTTTTCCTTATAACAAGGGTGATATTAAATATTTATCCTTGTAAGATTTGAGTTTGCTGATTATAATGTTCTCCAGTTTTGCCCATGTCTCATGATATTGAAGAGAATTGTCATTATTTTGTATTGATGCATAAAATTCTATAGATCAAAGCTTTTGGAGGGGTTGGGGTTGCTTCTATGCTTATGCTATGATAGAAATTGCTCCAGTAAATATAAGTTTGCATATGTCTGTGTTGTATTCTTTATTTCATTAGGGTATGTACCCAATAGAGAGATTGCTGGATTATATGGTATTTGAATTTGTATTTGTTTAAGAAAGTGACATACTGATTTCCATAGTGGTTATACCACTCTGAAGTCCTGCCAGAAAGGTAAAATCTTTCCTCTCTCTCCACATCCTCTCCAGCATTTATGATTTTCTGTCTCTTTGAACTTTGTCAGAAGTGTCAGTATGAGGTGACAGCTCATTGTTTAATTTTTAATTTAATTATATTCTATGTTTTTAACATTTTATTGGCATGTAATTCACATATCAAATTAAGAAAAGTGGCAAAATCATCACCAAAATAAATTTTAAAACATTTTCTTGTTTTCTGTCCTAATTCTTATTAGCTTCCCAATTTATCCCCAGCTTTCCCTTCCATGCCTCCAAAAACCATTAACCCAGTTTCTCTTTGTACAGATTTGTCTATCCTGAATTTCAGTAGTTTTATGTGATAATTTCTGCATTCCATAGACTCACATTTCTTTGGCATGAGCATAAATATGGATCTCTTCCAGTGGTTAGAAGGATAGCTGTCTCCCAAATTTTTGAGCACATGGATATAAATGCACCTATTTTGATCATCAGCTTGTTGAAATATTTCATTTGATATGGCAATTCTTACGACCTTGCTTTTTGCTAATACCTTCAGTGCAGTCAGGAATTGCTGATCATCTCTTGAAATCTTGAATGCTGACTAGTTCTTTTTGCTACACTGACTACATATTCTTTCTGTCTCTTTTTATGCTTCTTAGATCATTCAGTAGTTTGCCCACAGAATCACTCAAAACCTGCAACTTGAGGTTTGAATTATTTTTCAGTTCTTTGAGCTGAAGATATGTTGAGTGTGTTAGGCTGGGTTGACTAGAGAAACAAATCCAGTGATTATATATATGGAAGAGTCATATATCAAAGAGCTATTGTATGTGCTGGGAAAACATCCCAGCCCAGTCTAGACCAAGCCCATAAGTCCAATATTAGTCCATATGTCCATACAGTCCACAAATTCCTCTTCTGTCTCACACAGCACATACACAGATACTGAAAGCAAGAAGATCATAGGCCTTTAAGCGAAAAGGCTTGTGGATCCAGTGGAGGTGGAAGCATCTCAGTGCTTGCATGATGCTCTCCCAGATCTCTGAGGGTGTCTCCTCAACAGAAAGATGAAACAGAGAGTATGTGTCCAGCCTTAAGGGAGACGGAGAGGAAGTTCTGAGAATCCTTATGAGAAGGCCATGTCCACAAGCAGGCATCATTAGGCTGTAACCTGATGGACAGGCTTGGCTCCTCCTCTATACTTATTTGTTACATTGGCATGAAGTTATGTAACTACCACAGGCCACCCCTTGTCAACTTGACACTTTTACACAACTGTTTAGCCAGACATAATTTTAAAAATAAAGACAATAGTAAAATCATATTTGTGCCTACAGAATAAAACTAAAATGCATATACTTCAAAGTGCAAGCCACATTTAAACATAATATTCTATAAGCAAACAAAACAAAAATATTCCATACTTAACAATTACAGTTATGTGAACACCTACACCACAATCCTATAATCCTTTTAACATATTACCCTTGCTATGAAAGTTTGTAAGCTAGCCACTTCATGGCTTTATCCTCCCCCTTTTGGGTTTCCAATCTCTATACTGCCCACTCATATCGACTCAGTGCTCTGAGGAGACAAGCACATTCTTCGATGTGAAGAATCTTCATTCTAGCTGAAAACATGTGAGCCCACATGCATAAGCAGAGTCTAATCAGAAAAGGCTGTCCATAAAGTCAGCAGCAATATGTATCAATTCACAGAAACAAAAAGCTTATCTTTATCTCATCGGATTCTACTCAACTCATTGTAGGCCACTCACTTAGCTTTACCAGGGTGCCCGTTGGGCTGCCTTGCCTTTTGACCATGGGCTCCGTCACAAATTCTCAGCAACCCTAGCCCCCTTGGGTTAGATCATGAACTTCACACCAGCCAATCAGCATATTTCTATTGCTGCTTTTCTCCCAATTCCACTCAATAAGTGGATCCAGGTGGTCATCGAGTAAGCTTTTCAGGCTGCCTGCAGGCTCCCTTTAATGTTTAGTCCTAGAGAGGAGAGTTTCTTCAGAGGTCCAGAGATTTCCAGCTTCAGGCACAAACCACTAGTTTAAAATTCAAAAAGCCAAATGGTTCCATACGACTCCATAAATTCCTCTCCAAACTCTCACAGCACATGAAATGATGTTGAATGCAAGAAGACCAAAGGCCAGTGGTTGAAAAGTCTTGTGGATTCAGTGGCAGTGGAAGCATCTCAGAGCTGGTGTGATGCTCCTCCAGCTCTCTGAGTGTATTTCCTCAACAGAAAGGTGAAGCAGAGAGAGTATGGCCCACCTCCAGGAAGAAGGAGAGGGGGTTTTCAGAATCGTCATGAGAAGGCCATGCCCACCCACAAGAAGGCTTCATCGGGCTGTCACTTGATAGACAGACTAGTCTTTACCCCTATAATTATTTGTCAGGTTGACATGAAATTATGCAACTACAACACATAATATTCTTTATTGATTTTTAAAATTCTAGATATTTGTACATTTCATTACATTTCTTAACATTATCTTCCCAAGCTGCTCTTTGGAATTTTCTCTTCAGCTGTTTTCTTTCCCTTTCTTTAGCTACTTTATGATTGAAAGCAAATTTCAGAGTCACCTCTGACATGTACTTTGATCTTTTCTTTCTTTCCTGTCTTTTTAAACGACCTTTGCTTTCTTCATGAATGATATTCTCTATAACACGCCACAGCTCATCAGTTCTCTCATTGGTGTTTAATGAATCAAATCTGTTCTTGAAATGTTCTCCTAATTCTCCCAACACACTTGGTATATACTCAAGGTCTTATTTTGTCTAATGTTGGCTTGTTTTAATTTTCTTCAGCTTCAAACTGAACTTACATATAAGTAATTTATGGTTTGTTCTACAATGAGCCCCCAATGTTGTTTTAGCTGCTAATATTGAGTTCCTACAATGTTGTCTACCTGCAGATGTAGTCAATTTGATTTACTGGCATTCCACCCTGTGTACACTTGCTGTTGATGTTGTTAAAAGCAGTATTGTGAGGAAAAAGTCTCAATATTACAAAATTCTATCATGCTGTCTCTAGTTTCATTTCCATCACAAAGGCTACATTTAAAAATCATTTTATTGGGGGCATATATGGATTGTGATTCTTATCACAATCCATAATATATCCATTGTGTCAAGCACATTTGTACATTTGTTGCTATCACCATTCTCAAAACATTTTCTTTCTGCTTGAGCCCTTGGTATCAGCTCCTCATCCCCCCACCCCGACCCCACCACCCATGCACCGTTGATAATTTATAAATTATTATTATTTTGTCATATCTTACACTGTCCGACATTTCCCTTCACCCACTTTTTTGTTGTCCATCCCCCAAAGAGGGGGTTATATGTAGATCCTTGTAATTGGTTCTCCCTTTCTACATCACCTCCACCCTACCGGTATCACCTCTCTTACCACTGGTCCTCTGGGGTTCATCTGTCCTGGATTCCCTGGGTTTCCAAGACTATATATTTTTAAATCATTTTATTAGGGGCGCTTACAACTCTTATCAAAATCCATACATACATCAATTGTGTAAAGCACATTTGTACATTCATTGCCCTCATCATTCTTAAAACATTTGCTCTCCACTTAAGACCCTGGCATCAGGTACTCATTTTCCCCCTCCCTCCCTGCCCCCCACTCATGAACCCTAGATATTTTATAAATTATTATTTTGTAATATCTTGCACTGTCCAACATCTCCCTTCACCCACTTTTCTGTTGTCCGTCCCCCAGGGAGGAGGTTATATGTAGATCCTTGTAATTGGTTCCCCCTTTCCACTCCACACTTCTTCCACCCTCCCAGTATCACCATTCTGAGGGGATCACCTGCCCTGGATTCCCTGTGTTTCCAGTTCCTATCTATACCAGTGTACATCCTCTGGTCTAGCCAGATTTGTAAGGTAGAATTGGGATCATGATAGTGAGAGGTGGTGGGGGGCAAGCATTTATAAACTAGAGGAAACTTGTATATTTCATCATTGCTACACTGCACCCTGACTGGCTTTTCTCCTCCTCGTGACCCTTCCATAAGGGGATGTCCAACTGACTAAGGCTACATTTTTAAAAATATTAATTCATCCCCTTTGCTTCTAAGTTTTCTCTCAAATCTCCAACCGTTATCAATGCATGTTTATTGCATGTCTGATCACTTTCAGACTAAGGAGATTGGTAGAATTCTTTAATTTCTTCTTCACTATCTTTAGTGATTGGTGCTTAAATTTGACTAACAGTTGGGTTATCTTTCTATGTATATAGATATTATCCTATCACACGCAGCATTGTACTTCAAAATATATCTTTACCCCCTAGACATATGTGCTACAGAGGACAACACTACACCTGCAGGTTGGGAAAAGGAGCTGGTCTGGCATGTCCATACAGATGCAAATCCAGAAGGAAAAAGAGAGAGCAAGGGACTAGACCCCATTCTGGCACACCAAGCCATGAGGATGACATCCCTGCATGGAACTGCAAAGACACAGAAAGGACTGTAACACCAACAGATCAAGACATGATGTGCCCTTGCTGGAGCATACCACGGCAGAGGACAATACTGGGGACACAGGGCTGGTAGTGTGTCTGGTCTGACCACCCCCACAGTGGGGCAAACCAAGAAGGGAACAAAAGAGACCAGAAATGGGAGCAAAACAAAGCCACAAAATCCCCATGGAGTCCCCAAAAAAAGGACTTTGAGCTAGGAAGTGCAGTTCCAAGAAACCCCCCAGGGCCAGTGGGGAGATGGTCATAAAGGTCAGCCAATAGACCTGGAATTATGCATAATTTTTATTTTTTTGCTACTTTTAAATTTTTTTCTCTTTTTACTCAATCTTTTGTTTTCTCTTTGTTTTGCTTCTGTTATTGTTGTTGTGCCTACCCATATAAGATAAGCCTGGGAAGAAATCCTGAGGAGAAGCAATGGGACGGATGGTTCTGGAGGGACCTGGGCGGGGTGGTGGGGCGGCGTGAAGAGGGAGAGGTGGGGGAAAGGAATGGTGAACCAACAACACCACAGACAGGGGAGCAACTAGGGAATTAAAAGCAACAACTAGGAGGACGTAGAGAATCCAGTGGTGTTGGGACAATGGCAAGCTAGCTGAGAGAAATTACTAAGAGGCCGAAGAAGGGTGAGCATGATGGTGGAGCAGGAAGGTAAAAGAAAACAGAGGAAAGCTCTAAGGAGCAAAGCTATGGGTTGATGTATAAACATAGGTGTACACTTATGTAAACATATTAATTCATAAAAATAGAGGTATTGGCCTGGGTGCATACATTTATATGGAAATGCATTGAGGAAGTGGATGGACTTTGGGCCTCTGCTCAAGCCCTCCCCCAGCACAGGAACATTTTATTCGAACAACCTGGAATTCTGTGATGCTCACCCTCCTGGCACGATCACTGAAGACATAATGGATGCATAAGCAAATGTGGTGAAGAAAGCTGATGGTGCCCGGCTATCAAAATATATAGCATCTGGGGTCTTAAAGGCTTGAAGTTAAACAAGCGACCATCTAGCAAAAAAGCAACAAGCCCACATGGAAGAAGCACATCAGCCTGTGGGATCATGAGGTATTGACAGAATCAGGTAACAGATATCAGAAAACCACAAACAAACAAACATATTGTTGAGAATGAGGAGGGGTCAGAGCAGAGACCCAAAACACATATGTAGACAAGAGAACATACTCTCACAGAAGGGTCACAAGGAAGGGATGGGTCAACCAGGGCACAGAATAGCACCAATGAAACACAATATTCCTCCAGTTCTTTGAGGGTTCCTTGCCCCTCACTATAATGACCCCAGTCCTGCCTTTCTGTTCTGACTAGACTAGAACACATACACTGGTACATATAAGAGCTCACAAAACACAGAATCTAGGTCACATAATGCCTTCAGGAACAGAAATGAGAGTAGTGATAACAGGAGGATAGGGAGGAGGTGGGAGGAGGAAAGGAGGAAGGGGGAACCAATTGCAATGATTGGCACACAAACCACTACCACCCCCAACCAAAGAAATGAATAACAGAAACATGGGTGAACGGAGACAGTGGTCAGTGTAAGACATGAAAAGGATAATAATTTATAAGGTATCAAGGAGTCATGAGGGTGGGAGGGAGGAAAAAAATAGGAGTTGATACAAAGGGCTCAAATAGGAAGTAAATTTTTAGAAAATGATAATGGCAACATGTGTACAAATATGATTGAAACAGTTGATGTATGGAATGTTATAAGAGCTGTAAGAGTCCCCAATAAAATTATTTTTTAAATAATAAATTATCTCGAAATGTAATTTTGTATGATGAAAGGGATGTCATTTCTCTTGATTGGTAATTCTCAGCATAGTAAAGCATATATTATTATCTGATTCAAAATGGCCAATATCAGTTCTTTTCAGCTCACTAATGCCAAGGATATCAATTTGTATGCATTCCACTTAATTTTTGATGACTTCCAATTTCCCTAGCTTTATACTTTTGAATCTTGATCATTAAGAGATGTTTGCATCTGTGTATTCTCATGTGGGGTAATGCCCCATCAGTGAATGCAAGTCCTAAAAGCTCTACTTCGTGCACATTATTATGGTCAACTCTACACTGTTGATGGGGCAGCTCTTCCTCAATCATACTTTGAAGCCTTCTGACCCGAGGAAGCTTTTAGCCTCACCTTCTACCACTATCTCTGGTAATATTTTTTATATAATATTCATAAGGTTTATTCTTTAGGAGTGGTCAGCCGATTCTTCATAATCGGTTCTTAATCTTGCAGGGCTGCTATAACCTGTCCACCTTAGATGATCTTTCTGGTATTTAAAATACCAGTGACTTAACGTCCAATGTCACAACTACATGCCGCCACCACAATACCACAAAACAACAACATGACAGAAATGCATGCAATTCAATGGATATGTTTTAATATCAATTCAAAGAAGTCAAATAAATGGAGTAACTCTCTATAGAAAAGTGAGTTTGGTGTTTTGTAAAATTCTTCATCTTTAATAACAGACTCTGCTAATGTCTTTGCCATAATTAAACTCTTTGTCTATGGGGACTTGTTTGATATCTTGGTGGTGCAGTGACCTGGGAGCAGCATACTCCTGAAAGCAGGGAGCTGATTCAGACAGTGGTTCGTGGGTTTCTGCTGCTCTGTGATATTTGGGCCTCTGACCTGTGTTTTCAGCTGGTCCAATGTTATTTGCATCTCTGATATTTAAATTCTTTTTTACTTCCCAGACTTCAGATCAAAACAAATGCATAAGCTGCTGCTAGTTAGCTTAATTGGCACATTCAGGTTAGTCATGTAAACCAGGTTCTTTTTATATTTTGCCAATTTTCAGTCCTGTAACAGAGCTGTTCCCATGTTAAGAATTTCAAATAAGTGTTTCCTGGTGTGATTAGAATCTGACTAGAACCGTACTCCGCAATTACCAGTGAGCACGCTGCCTCTTGTGCCTGATTATGGATAAAGAGAGTTCGGAGGCATCCCCACAACATCACGGAGGAGAGGGTCCAGCTGTGCTGCGCCCGAGGCTCCATGCAGCGCGCTGGGGGAAGGCTCAGAGGCTCGGAGGCTGGGAACACTGGGCCCGCCTAGACCTGTAGCCGTTATCTCCCACCACCCACACTTCATCACCAAAACTCGCTGTTGCTTTCCTTCTCTTGGATCCTTCCATTCCTTCAAGTTTCCTGGGCCACCAGAAGCTCACGCCCTCTTTATCTCTGGCCTAGGATTGCAATAGACTCCCAACTCAGCGCCGCAGACACAAACTAACTTCTTATCCTTACAGAATGCCTGCCATACCAAATTCAGTGATATCTCAATCATTTAAGATCTCGTCTTTGTTAGTTCCTCATTGCCCATAGAAGGGAGATAGAAAGCAATCTAAACTCCTCTGTATACCTTCGGTTTCACTAACTTGTTAATTATCTTCTCACTCCGAAATACCTTTCTTTTGCTTCCCCCGAAGACTGGCCCTTGGGAGAAGTTCAGTCAGTTAGACGAGAAGACATTTCTGTTAGTTCAGTGCTAAAGCAAAGGTCAGACAGAGTTATCTTGTGGGACATCTACATTGAATTCTATCATTGAGGAATGAACTGGAAAGATGTTGGTAGGACAAGGATAACCAAAGGATGTGCTGCTTTCTTCCAATGCAGAGGACATGAGAACCAGGAGCCTAGCCTCACATTGGGCTAGCACTAGGAGGGGACAGTGAAGAACCAGGATTCAGAGGTCGTGGGAGCGCCCAGAGCTCTTGACTTACTGACAAGGTAACCAGGCTGACTAATAGCAGGACTTGCTTTTAAATGTCACAAGACAGTGACTCTGTGGCCACCAATACATTCCTTTTCAAGAGTCTTTCTGAGTCAGGGAAAGGTGAGGCCTACAGATAGGATCTTCAGGACGCAGGGATGTTTCTCAATATACTATGGCTCTTTTATATAAAGCTCTTTCTTATACAAATATGAGTATCTATGAATTTGTTTCTCTAGTCTACCCGGACTAACACAATGGATTCCAACCACTAACCTTGCTATTAAGAAACTTAAAGTACATCAAAGTGATCTCAACCATGAATTCACTCCAAACTCAAACCTCCTTCCTGTGTATGTCACTGATGAGTGAGTAGACTATAAAAGTGTTTCTATAAGAAGAAATGTACTTGGCAATGGTCCCTTCCACACCAGTGCCATGTCCCAGGGGACTTCAGGGGGATTTGTATGACCTTCCTTGTTCTCACATTCAGACATCAGGGATGCATTCTTTTGTCTGTCTGTAGTATGAATAATTAGCCAAAGAGCTAAGATTTGTAATGATACTCAAAGGTTGAATGTCAGTGCTCCTGTACTCTCTTCTGAAGTTTTAGGATTCATTATGCTCTATCTGATTTCTAATAGTCTGTTAACAACAACAATAGCAACAACTACAAAGGCATCAAAAGAAAGAATACTTTGAGATTTGCTGGAAGAGATGCTTCATATATAATTGTTGAATATAAAGTAGATTGATCTGCTATGTCAGAGAATAACATCGATCACCAGACAGGATGAAACCCCAAAGCTAATGAAATGAAACTATTCATATCTTTGACTACGTACAAAAATAGCAAAGTCTTCATGATAAAATGATTATCTTCTTCTCCATAATCTCCTCATCACAACCATGATATACAAAGTGTAAGCACACATAAACAAACAGAAAAAGAACATTTTAATGTGCATGACAGGTAAAAGATACTATCAGTGATATATAAAGAAGTCTTGCAAACCTATAAGGAAAAGTAAATCCTTCCATGTAAGAGATGGTTAAAAATCATAACCAGTCTACTTTAGAAGAAAAAACTACAAATGATCATTAAATAGAAAATCATTTCATCCCCACAAATGATTGAGGTTAAACAAAATGCTTGATCATTCATCCTCTGAAGAATTTTAAAAAGAAACAAAACTGGTATTGATAAGTGTCTAAAGCAATGATTTTCAACTCTGACTGCACAATGGGACAACACAAAGAACTTTAGAAAATATCAATAACAACATTTGCTTCTGACCAGGGAGGATTAGCTGCCGTGGAAATTGCCCTCCCACCTTAAACAACTAGAAAAGCAGACAAACACACTAAACAACTGCTGCAGCTTTGGGCAGCAGACAGAGCGGAACAGTTTCGGAGGAAAAGCAGTAGATGAGGCGAGCGCAACGGTTGTCCAGCCTGCTGCAGAAGGTGGTTCCAATGCCACAGTGCAGGCTGGGAACCCACACAAAAGCCACCGGTCTCACTGACTTCCAGACAGCTCAGAAGTCTAGAAAACGAGGGCTCCTTGCTGTTGGCTCAGCATCCTTAAATAGCGTGGTAGCTACCTAATTTCATGTCGACTTCATACATATGTGTAGGGGTGGAGTCTAGCTTGTCATTCAGGTCACGGCGGGATGATGCCTCCTTATAGGTGTGGTTCTCTCACGAGAATTCTAGAAACGGCCATACTCTCCCTCTGCTTCACTTTCCTGTTGACAAGCCATGTGGAGATACACTGAGACCCGAGTGAGCCATGCTACTATGCCAGTCGTGTGATGAGCCATAAGACTTTTCACCCACTGACCTGTGATCTTCCTGTATTCTACATCCTTGCATGTGGCTGTGTGAGTCTAAGGAGAGATTTATGGACTAGTATTGGATTTATGGGCTAGTGTCAGATTTATGCATTTACTCTGGACTGGACTGTGATGCTTTCTTGATACACAATTACTCTTTGATATAAAGCTCACATATGTGAGTCTGTTCATCTGTCTCTCTAGTCTACCTGGCCTGACACAAATAGCCAGATACATGGAAGGACAGCTCAGACTTCAAGTTGGATAGGACTAGGTTTGAGTCTGGGCTCCACCATCATCTAATGGTGAATGTTTGAGAGTCACTTCTCTACTCTGTGTTCTGTGTCTTTATCTGTCAAGCAGTGGTTCAGTCCATGACCACTGCGAGTGTCCAAAGAGGAAACTAAGAAAAAACAATGTGAAGTCCTTTTATAAGCCTCTTCATACATACTTAGTAAGCATGAAGTGTTATTAGAAATTCTGCATGATGTTGAGAACTATTATCTAATATTAATCTATCCCATGCTGCTACTTTCAGAAATCAGCCGCCTCAAAAAAAAAAAAAAAAACCATCAACGAATACCTACAGAAAGGCAACATAACAGACAGACAACGCTCAACTTTGACCAATAAAACTCTCCAAATTCACAGCCATCAAGTTCATGTCAACTGATAGTGATCCTACAGAATAGGGTAGAACTGCCCCTGTGGGTTTCCGAGGTTGTAACAATCTTTATGGGAGTAGAAAGGCCCGTTTTGTTCCTGTGGAGCCATAGGTAGTTTCCAACTGCTGACCTTGCGGTTCAAAGCCCAGTACATCACCATTACCATCAAGTTGGCTAGCTTGATTAAGCTGAAAACTCTTGCAATAGCCTAATCGGTAACTTAATTACTTATAGAACCGCTTTGGTTGTCATTTGCTCACGTGTGCTGTTGCCAGTTGCTGTTACAACCCACATGTACAGAGTAGGACTGCTCCATAGACTTTGCAGAGCTGTGGCTTCTCAGAAGAGATTGCCAGACCTCTTTTCTGAGACACCCAGGAGTGGCTTTGGATAAGCAGTTGAGCACTTAACCCTTTGGGCCACCCAGGGACTCCTTGTAACAGCTTCACGAGTGAGCTATTACTCAGCCCCAAATCTTCTTAGAATCTCAGATATATCATTGTCCGGGGTCCAGTGTCACACGGCCCAGGGGAGGGAATAGAAATCTCAACTTCCTCTTTCCCACACACATGTCTCTCATATCTGTGTTCAAGTATATCCTTTAGAACAATGGTTCTCAACCTTCCTAATGCTGAGACCTTTAATACAGTTCCTTGTGTTGTGGTGACGCCCAACCATAACATTATTTTCATTGCTACTTAATCACTGTAATTTTGCTACTGTTATGAATCATAATGTAAATATCTGATACGTAGGATATATTTTCATTATTACAAGTTGAAGATCATTAAAGCATAGTGATTAATCACATAAACAATTTGTAATTATATATTGTGAAATATTTATTTCTAAGTACAAATAAATGAAATCTTGTCTTGAAGCATGGTGGAGCACGGATAACAGTCTTCACGCCGGGTACTCGTATGTGGGTGTATCTGCTACTCATATGTGGGTGTATCTGCTACTCATATGTGGGTGTATCTGCATGTGTTTTCTGATGGTCTTAGCTGACCCCTGTGAAAGGTTCGTTTGGCCCCCAAGGGGGTCACGACCCACAGGTTGAGAACAGCTGCTTCAGAATATGTAACAGAAGGCTACCATAGAATTACTAAGTTGGATATTTTCGTATGTACCATATAAACAGCGCTCAAGATAAACATAGTAGAAACAGCATCAACTGGATATTTAGGATGCAGTGGGGCTGTTAGTGATGGAACAATCACCTTTAGGGATCTTCTGACCCTTAGTGCCAAAAACTTCTGATTTATTCTGAATTTATAGTCCTAAGTCAATCATTCCCAAACATTTAAGTGAAAAGAGGGACGTAAGGCAAGAGAAAAGACTGCAGGAGTCTTAGGGCAAGCCCAGGTTTGACAGCCTTAGCTTCTCCATGGCGCATTTTAGAAAATCCCCAGATTCACTCATGCTTCTCACAGCTGTGTGTAGGGAATCCAACCAGATGTTCAGCTGGCTAAAACCACCCTCATGAACGGTCAGAACGAAGTGTTGCTGCATTCACTCCGAAGACCCTACCAGTGCCAAGCAGAGGAGATTAAAGTAAGAACTTTATTATGTCAGCCCGTGACTCAGTAGATGCGTAACCAGAAGCTGAGACCCACACCTTGGGTCTTGAGGACTTTTCTAGGGAAGGGATGGCTCACATGGGGCTGTTGGGAATTGTCTGGGTAGCCACTACCACGAGCAGGTTACAGGAGCAGAATCAGGTGGGTGGGTTACAGTAGTGGAGTGGCCCGGAGTGGGGAATGGGGTACGATAGGGTGCGGGGAGGGGAGTGTAACTGTCCCAGAGGGCTTTTCACATTCCTTATGTTTCTTTGTCTCCAGAGCCCTGTGCTGTCCCTGCCTCATTCTTCCCTTTGAAACTCTTGTAGGGCTTTCCACAGCGCCTCGCCTTCTTCCTTACCATGCGCTTGAGATTTATACCAGTGCAGCCACACGACATGAGATCCTATCTTCCTTTTAACACTATTTCAACGAAACTGTTAGGTGTCCTGAGTGCCAACAAGAGGAGACAAGGGATGATTAAACATCCCCCAATAACGACCAAAAGTCCTCCTGCAAGAGTTTTCCATTTTCCAAATGCTCAGAACCCCTCCCCCACCCCCACCAGGAAGTCTGGTTTCCATCTGTTCCATGACTGTAATAGTTAGGTTTATTGCACCAACTAGGCCAATAGGAGCATGTGGGTGGAGATTAATCAGGTTGCAGCTTGATTGGAGGGCGGCCAAGATGAATAAAGTTGGCCGGCATCCCATCCCACTCTCTTCCTCCCTGGTGATCAGACCAGCATGCTGCTGCTGGAGCTGGTGAGCTGCACTACCAGTGGGCCAAGCCATGTGGATCATGTCCCTAGAGCTTGAGGCTCCTTCAGGACCTGCTTCACCATGCTGCTGGTGCATACATTGCTTGAGCTTGAGGCTGGAGGATCCTATTGCCGTGAATCACTTGAGTTTAATCCCTCAGGACCTGATTCAATAAGCTCCCAGCTCCCATGCTTCTGACAGTTGCTGACCTACCCTGCTGACTGCTGACTGTGGACAGACTCTGCCAGTCTTGCCTGAGGGAAGACTCTGCTGTCTGCTTCCTTGACTTGGATTGCGGAGCCCACCTGCATTGAAAGACTTCCAGTATATTAACTGTTCCATGAAGGCGAGTTGAACTGAGCCCTGTGTACTGCTGTGTGGACTAATTAACTGTTAAATTCGTTCTCATTGCATATATGTATTTATAAGTATTCTGGTTTTGTTTCTCTAGAGAACCCTGCCTAACATAATGACTGTACTGGTACATGAACAAACTTCTGCATTTTATTGGTATCATATATACTCATGTGTAAGCTGAGTTTTTTAGCACATTTTTAATTCCGTTTTTTGTAGTCAAATTAAGTGCTTGGCTGATATTTGGGTCGGCTTATACTCAATTATATATGGTAATCTGCTTTATGACTTGTCCACTGCCATGGATTTAGAGACAGCAATTGGATAAATTAAAATTTCTAAAAACCCTACCTTCTTTTGCCAGGAGGTAGTCTAAGACTAATCTCTTCTGGAAGACAGCCTAATTTGAGTTTTTAAAGCTGCTTGCAGGTTGAGGGCCTGGGCTGCTTCATTAGGTAATGCTCTCTAGGACTACCTATGTTCAGATTATTCCATTTAACATTTATAGGGACATCTGATATCCCCACGACCCATCCTCAGCCCACGTGTCTGGCCCATAATATTGAATAATTCTTTCTGGTGGCCATTCATTATATTTCCAGTTGCTTATCTGTAGCTTTCTTTTTCTCCTTGATGAGCTACAAATATGGAACCCTAATTATTCTCTTGCATGCAACAAGAAAAAGGAGGGGGTTACTGTTCTTAGTGCACATTCCCCTCCCCAGCTGAGGGGAGTGCAGAGCAATCCCTGGTCCCACAGATCCAAGATAACCCCTCCGGGGCTCTCCAGGTGCTGTTATACATGGCACTGTCCCATGCTTGCTTTAATTGGGTGAAACGGACTAGCAGATGGGGGTCGGGTTCACTTTGCTCCCATTCCACTAGTAAGAGGAACCAGACGTGCTTTGTAGGTTTTCATTTAAACACCTGAGTTCCCTGACATGATGTGAACGGTTTCCTTATCTACTGAGATCGTAAATTCCCATTATGCAAGTTTTCAGGGTCCATATAGTGGTGCGGGGACCTTTCTTTTTTTGTCCACAAATCAGATGCATTGTAAGGAGTCAAGGTGTCAGTTCCTTAGCTTTCCAAGTCCACTGGCCTCTTCTCCTATTGGTTGTTTACCACATACTGCAAATGGTTACATTCAACATAGTGGCCCTGGCTGCAGCTAACTCTAGGAATAGGCTTGTTGTTGTTTATTGTGGGAGGTACCTAAAGTTTCCTGTTGCTTTTTTAAAAACCCAACTCTTCATATATTGAGTGGAATAGATGATGGGCGACATGTTGTTGTCAGTAGGAAATTACTTGCACCAACAATATAGTACCTGCTCTATTCCTGTCCCTTCATGTGGAGCGCTATGGTTAGGAGCATTCAGCTTTAGGACCAAATACAGTCCGGTGTACTGGATTTCACCCCTCGGAGTTGCAGTCGACTTAGGCGCTCCTCTTCCGAGAAAGGTGTCTTTCCCCGTGACTTGCCATCTAGCTCACTCAGCACAACTCCAATAAGGACAATAATTCTATTCCAGACTGCTGCCCAAATTTGAGCAGGTACCTAGGCACACGTATTTGTTCTGGTGCATGTAATACTGCCCCCACATCTATCTCTCTGCAAATATCTGCTGCATGGACAATGGGACCCATGGCTCTAGCTGCACAGGCTTTGTTCAAGGCATCCGAGGGAATATGCGCTTTTGTGAAAACTTGTCCCCATGAAAGTATAGGCTGTAGTTCTAACCAATGTTCTACAGGGTCTGCTTGCTGATCAAAACAGGTTTGGTTCTTCATCCAAAGTATGTACAGAGTCTGATTGTGGCTGTAAGGGATGCTGGTTCCCTCACAGTTGTAATAGGAATGTTGTACCAAAGTAAGTTGTCAGTCTCTAGACCCAATCATCTTAAGAAACTGAGCAAGGTGGTGGTGCGGGGTGGGGTGTCTGGGTGTGCAAGGGTGGGGTCAGTGAACATGTTAGGTACACATAAATGGTGGTTCTCATGCTTAGTTGTTGGTAGTGTCTCCTCCCACTTTGGCTGTGTGTTGACCAGCTGGCTTCCAGGGTATGGCTGGAACAGGGCATGACACCCTAGTTGCTGAGCTTGCTGGGGCCTTTTGGGGGGGATGGGTTGGATCACTGTGGTATTCCCACTCAGGAGATGGTGTGGTTTCTTGTGTCTGCTGTGATGGATCCAGGTAGGGATTCCTTCTACCTTCACCACAGTGGGAGTAGTTAAAATAATTTAGTGATTCTTTACACCTAGGTTTTAAGGAGGGTAAGTTCAAATCTTTACTCACACCTTCTCTTCCAGACTGAAGAGATGTACAGGGGAGAAGAGGCTGACAGACATCCTCCAGATACCCACTTGGGCACTGGTTTTCTATTTTCTCTAAGTCTTGACATTGTGTACCAACCTCAACTTCCCCTATCTCTCTCAGGGACCCTGGCAGGAGGCAAAGGAGAGGGAGTGGCTTAGAAAACAGGATTGCAAAAAGTGAATACCCAGCGTTCTGAGGGTTACACTTTAATTAAAAACAACAACAACAAGGGGGATGCTTGGGGCATGTGAAATGTACCTCTTGGCACAGTTTACTATATCTATTTTTTATAGTAGAGGTTATGTGTTCGACTTTGCCTGAGCTCTGCACCTGCATGCTGCATGCAGTTTCTGATTCATACCTAGTATCCTGGTTGTCTCCTGCTCTACATCTTCACTGGCTCATTATTAGATCCCATGGTTAGCAATAGTCCATAACTTGGGATAATCTCTTGCAGTAGAATCTGGGTTACATCCTGGAGCTTTGTAGTTCAAACGATTGCCTCTACCCACCGGGAGTAAGTGCAGACTACTAATTGGAGACGGTGGGATCCACTTCTTCCAGGAAGCTCAGTAAACTCAAGGATTATATTTTCAAAGGGAGTTCCCCCAACTACTTGTATCCTTGGTGGCAAGCTAGGCCTTTGGCACAGGTTTTTTTTTAGTGTAGGTTACACATCTCTGGTTTACAGTCTTGGCAAGGGCAGCCAGTTGTGGAATATGGAAATATCTTCCCAACAGATGCTCAGTAGCTTCCTTCCTGAAGTGGGTACCAGCATGGAAATTATCAACAAGGGATGGATCTATTGGGGATGACAATTCTGCCATCTAGTAACTGCTGCCAACCTGCCTTGATACTCTTTCACCTTTTCTTGCTGTATCCAATACAATTCTTCAGGAAAGTACACAAGGGTGTCTTTGGCCCCCATGACAGAAGGGCGTGTGTGTGTGTGTGTGTGTGTATAGCGACAACAATGAGGACTGGGACCTTGATGGTTGCCCTCTTTTGCTTCCCAATCTGCTCTCTGGTTTTCTTGGGCTTCTTGGGATTGTCCCTGATGGTGCTCTGTAATGCATTATGGCCACTTCTGCTGGTTCCCACACTACATCTAATAAAGCCAGGATCCCAGATTGACATTTTATTTCTTTTCCTCCAGCAGTTAACACTCCTCTCTCTATAAAATGGTCCCATGAACATGGCGCTTTAAAAACATGTACCTCAAGTCAGCGTAGATGGTGACTCTTTTGTTTGTGCTCCACTCTAAGGCTTGGGTCAGGGCTACTAACTCCTTTTTGAGGGCTGAGTTCCCCTTTGGGAGGGCTTTTGCCTTTATTGTGTTACTCTGAATGACTACTGTGTACCCTGCACACTATTATCCTGTTGCATCTAGAAAACTACTTCTATCAGTATTTATAGTTCAACTTCTGGGTTGGCTAGGGGCTGGTCCTTTAAATCAGGCCTACTAGGGTATACTGTCTCTATGATTTCATTGTAGTCCTGCTCTGGGGAACCTTCCCCTACTGGAAACAGTGTGGCAGAATTCAGAGTTCTTACTACCTTTAGAGCCACTTGAGTGTTTCACTCAAAGGTCCATGGTACCTGTTGAGTTTGGAGTTTGTTAGCTAATGATGTCCTTTGGTGTTCACCAGAGTCAGCACTGAATGGGGCACCCACACTACCAAGTCCTGCCCTCCGGTGAGCTGGTACACTTATTGAACTAGAAGTACTTTCGTAGCTAGTGCGCTCAGGCATGGGGACCCTCCACTTGCTACTCCATCCAGCTGCTTAGACAGATAGGCTACTGGCTTCCGCTATGAGCCCACAGTTTGCACCAACACTCTTACATTATGCCTTTCTGACACAGACAAGGTGAATGAATCAGAAATGTCTGGCAGCCCAAAAGCTGATGCTGAGTGGAGATCTGTTTTGAGCGTTTGGAAGAGCTTTTGTTGCTCTTTCCCCAGTGTAGTGGCTCCTACTCTCTCCCTTTGCTGCTTCATTTAGGGGTCAAGCAGTGATTGCAAAGTTTGGGAGCACAACTTATGGAAGCCCACAGCCTCTAAACACTCTCTTAACTGTCATTGGGTCTTTGGTGTTTGGAGTTTTTATGGTCTTCTTCCTCTCTATTCCTAGACTTCTCCTCCTTAAGTGATATGGAAATTGAGGTATTTTACCTTCTGCCTACAGATTTAGGCCTTGTTCTTGGAGACTTTAAGACCACACGTGAACAGATGCCCAAGCAGTAGATGGTTTCCTTGGATAGATACAGCCTTCTTATGTCTCATGCACAAGGCTCAAATCAGCTACAAACTGAAGGAGGGTACATCCATGATCTTTAGCTGGAAATTTCTGCAGGTCTTTGGCTAGTGCCTCTCCAAAGACAGTGGCAAAATTTGGAACCTCTGGGGAAGTCCGATCCAGGTACACTGGACTTCATTGCCTGGGTTGGGGTCTTCCCACTGTGAGGCAAATGTCCCCTATGCTCTAGTTTCCATAGGCAGCATTGACCATGTCTGTTGAATTGTGCTTTGGGGTTAAAAGGGGTGTATAACTGGTAAGCCTCATACAGTATCTCAAAAAAAGGCATAAGGACTCTCATCAGCGTTCTACCTTGCTGGTATTGGAAGCTGATTGTGGGCGTAGGCCTGTGGATTCATTACGCTTGCTGGGCTCGTCTCCTCTACCCACTGCATCACACTGCTTGCAGAACTCTTCGGTGTGAAACCAAGTTACGAGAAGCTGGTGGCAGTTGGCCCAGGTAGGCTTTATGTGTCTGGAAGATGGAATGCATGAGGTCTGAGAACACGTGGGGTTTCTCAGTGTGGTGCTTCCAATTGAGTAAGTCAGTGGTGGTGAAGGGCTGATATACTAGAGTGTGTTGTTCTTGTACATGGCCGTCAGTGTCTACAAAGGTAGCCACTCTCATTGCTTGCAAGTGCACCTGCATGTCTTGTGGGAATGGTGGGGTTACAGAGGTCCCAGACAAGGCATCTGGGGAGTTGGACTGGTGAAGCCATAAGGGTTGTTATAGGGGTTTAAAGCCATACTGTGGGCTTCAGGTTTGGGTTATACTGGGACATATGGGGAAGACAAAGTTTTCTCCACTGGTTCATGCAGAATAGGCAGGCCTGTGAGCTCAGACAAAGCCGAAGGTGGGGCTAAGGAGGGAGGCTACATTTGTGTCTGCTTAGCAACTTTGTCTGAATTGGGCGGGAGAGGACTATGGGTCCGAGAAACAGGATTGGCTTACTGTCCCTCTCATTCAGGAAGGTGAATGGGTAACCAGTTGGAGCCAGGTGTCAATGTAAGGAAATTGGTTGGGACGGCCTGGCTCCCCGTCCCTACTGCCACACACGTTGTGCCTGTCTAGAGGTCCCTCCAAAGGCCAATCTACCCCCAGTGTTATGAGTCTATTTCGCAAAAATGGTCTCCATTTTCCTGATTGGAGTTTCACTCAGTAATCTTGAGAATCTCCCTTCTTGAAGTTTTTTAGCATGACCCTACAGGGAATTTCCTTCCCTTGTATACTTCCTGTGGTGGCTCGTGCTCAACAAAGTCATGTTTAGATCCTGTTGTTCCACTCACAAGTGTTGTCAAGTCCCTCTGTTAGCTTTTCTGAGTTAGTATAACACTCAACATGCTCTTTGCATGGTGGAGAGGGGGTGGTTTTTAGGAGCCAAGTGGGCTAGACATTGTCACCCTCTTTACAGACACACAACTCACAAGACCTCCCTTCCCTGTACTGGTTGAAGATCACTGTGTTTTTCCATTCGTGGGTCCTCTGATTGTGCTCAGGAGCTGATCAGGCTTCCCTTCTGGCTGTCGGCCAAGGCCGACACTGACTGTTTGTGGGCCTCCACACTTACCGGCGGTCCAGAGGATCGGGATGAGTCACTCTTTAACTCATTTGTTTCCCTTGGAGCTGGGATCCAAGGCAAATTCTTGCCCCAGAGGAGAGGGTCCCCAGGGCAGTAAACCCTACCGGTATTCTCAGTGGACAGTCCTCCTGAGACGAGGGCTCACCTCGGCATCCGCGGGCAGCAATAGCTCTGTGGCTGCTCCTTCCAGCAGGGTATGGTTTCCCATCGCATGCAGGAAAGGCACTGGAGTCTCTCCAGAGGAACCGCCCATGCCAAGCTGGGGAGATTATGAGAAGAGCGTAATTCAGTAAACCAGTGGCCGGAGGATTCTCACATTCCTTTGGATTCTTTGTTTCCCTGCCTCCTAAATACTCATCTGAGCGAACTTAAGTCAAGAGGGAGTCCGACTTGCACACTGAGAGGGGTTTACCTAGTTCCTTGCAATTCAGAGGCTAGCAGCTCTTACTTCCTGAGGCCGAGTGCTCCTATTTGTGGTGAGTTCTCTTAAAGTACCAACTCAGTCATACAGCAAGATATTTCTTCTAGGTACAAATAAATAATTAAGCAATTCTTTGACTCAAAGTACAATTTTAGTTGCTAGAGAGGTACATAGAAAACTCAAGTCATTCATTGACAGTGAGCTCATAGCTATATTCTCACATCACTTTTGACACATCTACCTGGATTTTGTGACCCTGAGCTAGTGGCTTTCTTTCTAGCTATGCTGATGGAGCCAGAGCCCTGGACCTGAAGAAACCATGTGGTGACACACACCAGTGCTGAGATACTTTCATTGCCACTGGATCCACAAGACTTTTCAACAACTAGCCTGCGTTCTTCCTGCATTCAGCATCATTATATGTGTTGAGTGAGTCTAAAAAGGAATTTATAGACTGGTATCAGACACATGGACTAATATTGGACTTATGGACTTGATATGGACTGGGCTGGGATGTCTTCTTAATATATAATTATTCTTTGATATAAAGCACTTTCTTATACAGATATGAGTGTCCCTGGATTTGTTTCTCTAGTCAACCCGGACTAACACAATATTTTGTTTAATCCTTAAATACATTTTCAGTATTGAATTTGATAATTATAAGGGAAAAAGCATGTTAGACAAATTCAAAGAGGTTGGGGACTTTCTTAAATTCTTGGCTGTGATATTTGTTAGTAAAAGAAAAAAAATCATTAAAAAATGAAAAGTCAGGCTTGTTGTCGTACAAAGGTCATATACACCTGAACAACTTCCGTGTGTGTGTGTGTGTGTGTGTGTGTGGTGCATGGGTGTGGGGCTGTGAAAAGAAGAATTTAATGGTGCCCTTTCTCTTGCTCCTTTTAGCTTTTCTACCTGAGGGCATCATGGCATTATATTCTAGTACTCACTTATTGTATATGATTAAAATTAGAATCTAAAAAGGAGATAGGCTGACATAATTCATTTTAGGAAATTTCTAGTCAAAAAGGATAACATACTTTTAATCATCGGTACTCAGTGGAGAGACTTTTTTGATTGTTAGGTGTAGTAACTTTAGTTCCTACTCAGAGACCCCATGGAGAATTGAATGTAACCCTGCCCGGCCTTGCTCCATCTTTACAATCCGGTGTCTGAAGCCATTGTTACAGCAACTGTGTCAATCCATCTCACTGAAGATCTCTGCCCACCCCACCCCCACCCCACTCTACTTTAACAAGCACGATACTATTCTGTGGGACTGCTCCCTCCTGACAATACGTCCAAAATATCAGAGAGGAGGTTTTGCCATTCTCTCTTCTAAGGAGTCTTCTTATTACTTCCTCCAAATCAGATTTCTTCATTCTCCTGGGAGTGCATGGCATTTTTAATATTCTTCACCAGCACCACATATCAAAAGCATCAAGTCTTCAGTATTCCTTATTCGTTATCCAGTTTTTTTATTCGTTATCCATATGAGCGGTGGTGACATTCAGTCCACTCCCTGATTGGGCAGAACTGACACTTAATTTTTTGTTGAGATCTGCAAGCCAGTTGTTAAAATGGCATTTATAATCAGGGTTCTAAGGTGGGAGGCTAGGTAGCTACCCAATACAGAAATCACAAATTTTATGACTTACTCTTTCTTTAACATGTACCTCTTTTATTGTTCTTGTTTAGATTAAAACTGTATGAAACAATACCTTTCAGTATATTGTTTTTTATACTTAAAATGGTCACTGTGTTAGTGTGAGTAGACAAGAGAAATAATTTCATAGACACTCGTATATGTATAAGAAAGAACATTATATACAAGGACAGTTGAACATTGAGAAAACATCCCAGCCCAGTTCAGATCAGGTACACAAGCCCGATATTAGCCCATATTTCATATACTAATCTATAAAGTCCTCTCCAGACTCACAAACACATGCAATGACACCGAATACAGGAAGATCACAGGCCAGTGGGTTGGAAGTTTTGTGGGTCCAGTGGCATTATAAGCATCTCAGCGCTGCCAGAAGTCTCCCTGTGGTTCCTTCAGCTCTGAAACTCTGACTACCTCAGGGTAGCTTCATGTGGCTTCTCCTCAGAAATGCCTTCCAGAGAATGAGCCTGTCAGTAGAGAGTCTCCAAGGGCATGAGCCGAGAGAGAGTGTGTCTCCCACCTCCAAGGAGGAAATACAGGAGTTCCCAAAATCCTCCAGAGAAGGACATGCCCACAAAGAGGCCTCATTGGCTATTACCTGATTGACAGTCTAGACTCCACCCCTTCACTCCTCTTAAACCTCAAATTGACAAATGATTATATAACTACCACAGTTAATAATGTAGTGAATCAGTCGTTAAATTATTTGAATCTTACCACTGTGTGTGAGACGATTAAGAACAATGGTTTGGATCAGACATACATTATGCTTCAAAGTGATACCTCTGCTTTTACACACTTTAACGAGGTCTTTGGCAGAAGATCTGTCCATTGCAATATGGCATTTGATTTCGTGACTGCTGCTTCTGTATGTACTGACGATGGATCTGAGTCAAATGAAATCTTGGACTATTTCAGTCCTTTCTATGTTTATCATAATGTTGCTTATTTGTTTTGGAGTGAGAATTCTTCTTTTCTTTATAGTGAATCATTTGTGATGGCTTTAGTCTTAATCTTCATTAGTGCATGCTTCAAGTCTTCTTTGCTTTCTGTAAGCCTGCTGGGGCCATCTGTGCATCATAGATTGTTAATGAGTCTCCTCCTCGCCGATGCTTCACGTTTCTTCATATAGTCCTATAGCGCAGAGCACTCCTGCAGCGTAAATATTGAATAGATATAGCTGTAGCACATAACCCTGAAACACACATTTCATGATTTTAAGCCACACACAATGTCTCCATTTTCTCATGAATTACTAAGTCTTAGTTTATGTACCAGTTCCACACGGGCCCCATTAAAGCACTCTAGAATGCTAATTCTTTGCAGTATTCTTCACAACCTGCCACCATCCTTATAGATGAATGTCTTCACATCATTCATAAAACTTGGGTAAATATCTTCCTGGTATTCTCCAGCTAAGATCCATCTGACATTAGCAATTCTCTGTTCCAAGTCCTCTTCTGAATCCAGCTAGAAATTCTGGCAGTTCCCTGTTGATGGACATTGAAACCATACTTGAATTACCTTTTGCAAAAATTTACTTATACACAATATTAATGATATTTTTCAATAGTTTCGGCATTGTTTTGAATCACCTTTCTTTTGAATGGGCACAAATATGAATTTCTTCTAGTGGGTTGGCCTTCTAAATTTCTTACTGTAAATAAGTTAGCCACTCCAGTATTGCGCTCATTTGTTAAAGCACCTCAGTTGGTACTCCATCAATTCCAGGAGGCTTGCCTTTCACTACTGCCTTCAGTGCAGCTTGGATTTCTTCCTTTTCACCATGGGTTCTTAATCATGTGCTATGTCTCCATATCATTGAATGCCAAACACTTATTTAAGGTAAACCCCCTTAATGTAGAAGAGTTCACTTCCTAATCTTGTAAAACAAACAAGGCATTATCTTAAAAGAAAAAAGTTTTATGGATAAGAGTCAGTTTGTGCACTAACAGTTAAAACAGGTGCACAGACTGGCTGCTTAACCCAAAATGGGCTAATCACTCTTCCCGTCTATTACGGGCACTCATCATTCTCCCCTTCTTTCACCCAGCAATTACAATGGTACTAATGTCTATGGAGTCTGGGGCATTGGAAGACATTCCATAAAACTGGAGGCTAGAGGAGCTATGTGCCTTCTGACCATGCCTTCCAAACCTCTTGAAGCACCAAACCTGGCCCAAGATACTAACTTCATCCATTCATGGTCACTTCAGGAACTAACAGCATTTCTCATCAGCCAATGATGAAATCTTCCAGTTGCTCCTTATGAAATTTGGACTGTTGCTCTTTGTTCTGATTGTAAAATATGCTTTTTCCTCATGTCTGCATTTGAATATCCATATTTCTTCAATGTTTTTTAAAACAACGTTATTGATAAAAATTCACACTTTAAAATTCACTGATTTGAATATATCAAGGTGTTCTTCATTTTACTTCATATTTGGCCTATACTTTTGGAAATGATGCCTGCTTCTCACTATTTCCCAGATAAAGTCTCATGAGGCATCCGTGGAAAAAGATAATATCCATAGCAGAAAGAAGCGATAAGATTGTAGAAGAGAAGATGCATCTCAGTGGACTTTTTAGGACGGCTGCAGCATATTGCAGTGAAGTGTACTTATAGTGCATAACTGGGGAAAACACTGGAAAAAATAACACTCCAGCAGGAGGGCCTCAAGGAGAGAAGCCCCTTTGTATGGGATATAAATGAGAGTCTTCATGTGCTAGTGCTGTTGCATCACAAATGCCACAAGTAGGTGACTTTAAAGAAGATAAATTGTCCCATCGCTGAGAAAACTAGAAGTCTGAATTCAGGACATTCATTGGCTCTGGTGGAAGGCTTTCTCTGTTGACTCTAGGGCAGCAGTTCTCAATCTGTGGGTCATGACCCCTTTGGGGGTCGAATGAGCCTTTCACAGGGTTTTCCTAAGACCACTGGAAAACACATATTTCCGATCATCTTAGGAACTGATATACGCTCCTCTATCCATCGCCAGGTAGGTCGGTCCACATGCAGATAGGCTGATCTGGTTAGAAAGAAGCTATCTCAACCTTCACACTGACTGTGGCTTTTTATGCAGACTGTCACAAAGTGTAGCAATGCAGATTACTGTTATTCTATTAAGACTGTTACCCATGCTACACCATGCTTCAAGACAAAATTTCATTTATTTGAAATTAGAAATAGTTTACAATATATAATTACATATGGTTTTTGTGATGAATCACTATGCTTTCACTATGTTCAATTTGTAACAATGAAAACACTCCCTGCATGTCAGATATTCACATTACGATTCATAACAGTAGCAAAATTACAGTGATGAAGTAGCAATGAAAATAATTTTATGGTTGGGGGAGTCAACCACAAGACGAGGAGCAGTATTACAGGGTCACGGCATTAGGAAGGTTGAGCACCACTGCTCCAGGGGAAGATTTGTGTCTCAGCTTCGAGTCTCTGTTCCTTGTCAGTCCTCATGCGGCATCTCTGTGGTTTCTTCCGAAGCCCTGGCAGTGTAGTGGGTTATGAACTGGGCTGCCAAAAGCAGGATTGAAACAACCAGTCTCTCTTTGGGGAAAAGATGAGAATTTACAGTCTTGAAACCTAAAAGGACAGTTCTACCCTGTCCTTTAGGAACACTATCAGTTTGAATCAACTCACTGGTAGTGAATTTGTTGTTTTGGTTTGGGCTTCAGAAGCTTGCTTCTGTGCCTAATCTGTTCTTTATATAACTCAGGAGTGAGTACTAGTTTTAGGACTCACCTTTTTGACCTCATTAACATAACAAAGGAAACCCTATTTCCAAATGAGATTACTTCAATAGGGATTAGGATCCTGACACATATTTTGGGATACACAATACAATCCATAACAGAAGGAAAGAGTGATAAGTCCATTTTGGGTTAAGCAGGCAGTCTATGCAAAATACAGATGGATTAATGCCTTGCAAAGGGATTTGGCACCTTCTAATTGCTGCAATATGTCAAATTAACCTAACACGAAACCCTCCCAGTATAAATGTGGAGGAATATTTTTTAATATGTGGCTAATTAATCAATGATTGTTTCTGTGTTAGCACATGTTTCTCTTTCCTCTGCAGCCAGGTACCTGTGGTTGCTGATATGCAAGACGCATCTCTCCTTGTCTCAGAGGGCCCTGGAAGGATTGTTCTTCTAGTCTCAGGCCACTATATTTCAGCCCAGTGACTGCTACTCCTCCTTCCTCTTTCACTGACCTTAACCTTGACATTCTCTTTAGGCTAGAGAGTGAGGCATAATTTATCTCAAGACCAGTAATGCATCAGTCCAAGTCAACGTGGGGCTGAAAGCAGGAGTAGACCTTCTGTCAACTTGGACAGTTGCAGCATTTCCAAAGGCAACAGGCTGGAAGGCCTTGCCCTTCAGAAACCTGGGGCTGTGGGACAGGTTCATTCTCATTTCTCCTCCAAATACTTTCCTGGCCTTTTAACCCTAAAAGGCACCGCTATGATGCTGAAACTCTAACCCTTGAGGGAAGTTGTATGAAATATGTTCCACTGGGGAGAGTCTAGTTTCATGTAGAGAAACTCAAGAGAAGACTCCACATCACATGCCCGGAGGGGTAACAGAAGAACCTAGGTTTAATGAGTTTGTAGGAAAGATGCTTCAGGGGCATGCCACTGCTTACACACTTCCTCAGAAAAACAACGTTTGTTCTGTGTGATCATGTGCGGCAGAAGTGGGACCAGTGTGTGTGTGTGTGTGTGTGTGTGTGTAAAGGGTCACATTGAGACATTTTAAATTCAACTTAAAGAAGAGATTTGCAACGGTAAGAATCATTCAGCAGTGCTGCCCTATGAGAATGACATAAGCTACTGAATGTACATGAGACCAAGTTGGCTGAACTACTTGATGCATGCCTTCATTCAACAAGGAAGGAATTAATAATTAAACAGCATTGCTGAGCAGCCATTCTGTTTGCCTTGCCCGTGGCAATGGGGACACAGAAACAAATAGATCACAGTCCCTATGTTTGGGCAATTAATGATGCAGCTAAGCTTTGGATACATTGGCAGCGGTGGTGTAGAGAGGACTCAGTTTTGACTGAGAAAACAGGATGTCGCTAGTGAGCATTGTAGAAGCATTCTGTGTTTAAAATCCCACGCGATTCTCACATTTGACCAGTTTTTTCCCTTTAAAGTCTATTCATCTACAGGTCGTCCCTGATTTACCTGTCTTGCCCTTACCAGGATCTTTTTTCCCTTCTCTTTCTTTCTTGCATATCTCAGTAGCATGTGCTACCTGCAACAGTTGCAGGACATAATTTGGTGAAATTATAAGTTCAAAGAGAGAAATTATAAAGATACTGATAATGCAAGGCAATAATAACAAAAGGTTAAAAAAAAGAAAGGTGCTCAACTTCCACCAGAACCAACTAATGACAAAGTTATGGCGGTGGAACCCTGCTGTTAAGACCACCTGCATCTTCTTTCATGTGTTCCTTCAGAAGATCAAACAGAGACGAGCTAGTAGTGTAGGGCCCTTGGGCCATGGCGGGCCAGATGGTTTTGTACTCTTGCTTCTTATCACAACTCTGGTCTTGAATAGATCTGAGTGGAACATAGGGTTTGGAGAATGCCTCAGGATGCAGGGAGCAAAAATAGTGCAGAAAACTCTGAATACATAAGGCAGGTTCATAGAAATATGAGCAGAATAGTCTGGCCAGGGGAAATACTGAAAGCCGGGACCACAATGGGGAAGGTCCAGCATTTCTACTCTTCAAATGGCTTCACTTTGCCACTGTGGGTACAATTTTCTGGGATTGTTTTGAACAGAAAATGAATTTTAATTGTAAACTACGTGGGGCTTCTATTTCAGATCATCACTTATGGATTCAACAGTTGAAACTATGAGTCAAACCCTTCAGTAGTTTACCATTACTCTGCTTCTTGATTTCTTTTCTTCCTCTCGTACACTACCTTCTTCCACTTCACACAAGTTAACACCCACCAACCGTTGAGCTTACTGCTTGATCTTCCTTCCATTGCCTCGCACATGGCAGTCTCCAAAATCTGTTCCCTTTGATATTAAAGTATTTATCTTACTCCCCCCCTCCACACACACACACTTCTATCAGGGGTCTTCTAGAATCTGTGTCCTTTTGTGATTGACTAATTTCCTTCAGGGTAATATTCTCCTGGTCCCTCTGTGGCATGAGGCGATTTGTGGTTTCAGCATTGCTTTTCAATGGTGCATAGTATTTCATTAGATGTGTATGTGCCAAAGTTTCTTGATCAATCCTTCTACGGACAGGCATTCAGGCTCTGTCCATCTTCTTGCTGTTATGAACAGTGCAATGATGACTATGGGGACACCCATGTTTGTGTTACGATTCTTATTTCTTTAGGAAATATATCTATATTGCCTTCCACAGTAGTTGTACATATTTACAGTCCCAACAGCAGTGTATGGAGGCTCTAATCTCTTTCCAGCCTTTGTTATTTTATAGTTTTTTTTTTACTTGTTGGGCATTGTCAGAATAAGGTGGTTTCTCATTTTTGCGTTGACCTGCATCTCCTGGAGGGCTTGTGCTCATGAGCCTTTCTACATGTAGGCTCTTTGGCTACCTTCTTTGGTGAACTGCTTGTTCATGTCCTGTGCCCACTTCTTAATTGAGTTATTGGCCTGTTTTCTAATTGACATGCTGTAGCTTTTTACAAATTATATAGGTTTGCAAAGACCACTCAGAGTTATTGTGAGAATAGGTAATGAAATACAAATCGTGGTGATTAAGTAGATCAATCAATAAGTAAACATGATATAAATGTCCTAAAATTAGTAATTAGATTGTGATGAACGGTGTGAGTTCAGGACACCATTAGTGGTATGTACATAAAGATAAAGGAGCCTTTGGTAGTAGAGTGGTTAATTGCCCGGCAGCTAACAGAAAATTCTCATTGAAACCCACCAGCTGATAATGATGTGGCAGTCCACTTCCCTACATGTGACAGCCTTGAAAACCTTATGGTGCAATTCTGCTTGGTCCTGTAAGTTAACTAAGGCTTATGTAAAAAAGAATTGCTTACCAAAATGGACATGCGAACTAGTGCACACACACACCACATAATGCAGTCAGCCTGCACTCGTGTGCTGGTGAGATTATTGTGCAAAACTGTCACTTTGTGACCCAGGTATGAGTGTGATCAAGGTCTTCTTGGTACCACAGTACAACTTGAGGGAGCATTAGGAAAGCGTTGTGAACGGACTGTTGGAAACAAGGCAAGTCCGTGTTGGAGAACACATGTACGGAGAACGTCTGCTGTCATCCGTGGCAGTCCTATTTTTTCTTGCAGAAGAGATCAAAAGAAGAGAAGAGGAATCTTTTCCATGCATCCTTATTCCAGAAATGTAAGCAAAGCTCCAGATCCAAACCCACGGCTAGATGGAGCCCTCAGGGCTGCCCAAATCCCAGGAAGAAGAGACAGACATATGTCATCCACAGGGGTGTGCAGGGCAAATGGAGGGATTGATGTTCGGTTTCAGTTGCTTTCTAGGACATTGACTTGCACTAAGCATTTTATCTAAAAAGCCAAGGAAAGAACTTATAATAGGAGATTGCTACTCCATGATTTAGAGGGAAATCCAGAGTTTAAAATTCAGGGGACACATCAGAGTGCATTGACTTATGCAGAATATCTGTTGCTGAATATATGATTAATTATACTAATTATACTTCTATAAATTGAATCTCGTGGTCAATATTTTAAGGGAGTCTTAAATTTTGTAATAAGTCATTAAAGATGGAGCATAGATTTGTATATATGATGTGTTCGAGCGAAGCCTCTCCTTAACAGTATTGGTCTAATTGTCTTCTGCCTTTTCTTGTGTCAAATTACTGAATAATGAAGATCTGTATGGTCGGTATGTAGCAAAAATTAATAAAGTTGGTTAAGAAAAAAATAATCTAGGTGTTCAAATTCCCAGTTGGAATTTGGTTACGACACATGCTACCTAAGCCCACCTCTGCCCTCAGTGTCACATCTTGTGAATATAAAAAAAGACTTCCTTAGATCTGCATCCTATTCAAAAAAGCAAACCCAAACAAACAAGACGTAAAAAGCTTTTTGGCACCTGATCTGGAACATAAACCAGCCAAGGCTATGGAACTTGAACGTCCAAATGTGCTGTTCCTCCATACTGCCTGGGCGAGTGCCACCGAGTCGGTGTGGTGGATTTCCAGCTAGAACTAGGATGGCCCTCTGCCCATTCAAGCATTCTTTTTCCTTTTAGGTCTGCATTCCTGGGCAGTGCTGGCCAAAGAAGAAAGAAGTTTGAATTCTTTCAACTTTGATACAAACCTACTCTATGATCTCAGAGAAGTCATTTCTCTCATTAGATGTCTGTATTAAATAGAGGGCTCATGAACTCTTGGTGTATTCATACCGTGACTACCTACCTAGCGACTGTGCTTCTAGGTTCCATTTAAGAGTGTGTGGACAGCTAACAGAATGATCTGACCCAATAATCGCATCTACTTGCCTACCTCCAACACTTCAATGACTTCCTGCCCCTCAAAATATAAAGGTCCAGCTTATTTATTGGTAAGGTTCTCTGAGATCTACCCTTTGTCTCTCTCCCTGGCTTCCTTTCTGATTATTCCTTCCTCCACACTCGGTGCTCCAGACTTATCAGGCTGGATGGTATTTATTTCCTTTGTGCACGCTGTCCTTTCTCATCTCCCATCATGACTCGCGTTGTCTATGAAAACCCCTCAGAGCCCTGCGTGGCCCATCTTTCCAGAGTAGAGTTTACATTCGGTGTTAGCCCTCCGGAGCCCTGTAATCTGTGGATATCAGCATAACATTCCAACTTTTAAAGGGATCATTTATGTTATAATGCTTCCCAATTGATTTTTTTAAAAGATTAAGATTATGCCTGGTCCATTGCTGTAACTACTAATAGCTAATATTTTATTCAGCAGATACTAAATCATAAAGGCAAATTTGATGAATTTGTGAATGAATAGAAATGGATTCTAATATCTCGTTAGGTTATCCTACTTGTGATCTTTTAACAAGTCAGGCATAGAGGTCTGAGCCATGTGCATGTCCAACATATATGACTCGAACATTTTCTAACCCATTTATTAAGATTTTTGTATCGCCTTTTACTGTAAGCTTCATTCTAACAAGCACATTTGGGAATTGCCAGATGAATGCTTTGCACTAGAGCCCACAGGAACAAGTTTCTGGGCAAGAGCCATTGTGGCTGGTCCAGCTAATCTTGGTGGACAGCTCTGCCTGCAGTGACAACGAGGCCACCCAGGCTGTCTTCTGATGTGGCCAGGGCAGGCCTGAGCATGGGTGGTCAGTCTCTCTGGTTGGCCGAGGTGTGGGTGTGCGGGAATCTGCTTCATGCCCACACAGCCCAGGATGCCAGGTCCTGCCCGGGGGCAGTCTAGGGAGAAGGCAGGCCCACTCCTTCTCCTGGCATAGAGGCTGTTCAGAGGTTCCCTGGGTTTTTCTGCATCTCAGAGGCACAGCCAGAAGTTAACCTGAGTTCTGGACTGAAAGAGAGGGAGAACTTGATGATCTCAGAGAACCAACTGGAGCACATAGACCAAGCCAAACCAAACCGATTGCCGTCTATTCCATTCTGACTTACCAAGGCCCTATGGGACAGAACAGAACTGTCCGCATAGAGTTTAAAAGACTCTATAGAAGCTGATTGCTACATCTTTCTCCCATGGAGCAGCTGGTGGGTATGAAATGCCAACCTTCCAGTTAGCATTCCTGACAGGAGCACTCAAAACCAAAATACAACCCAACAAGCCATCGAATCCATTCCGACTCATAGTGGCCCTAGAGGACAGGGTAGAGGCACCCCTGTGGGTTTCTCAGACTATAACTCTGCCTTTCTCCCAAGGAGCAGAGTGGGTGGTTTCGAACTGCTGACTTTTCGGTTAGCAGCCCACCAGGAAATCACTCCCCCAAACAGGACTCCTATGACAAGGGCACCTGAGATGTAATTTCCTCCAACATCTTCACTTCATGGATGAGGAAACTAATTTTAGAGAGGAGACTACTGAGTACTTCATAAGTGGGCTTCAGCATGTTTAACTTTGCCTTACAAAGAGAAAGCCGGGAGGGTATTTGGTCCTAGGTTCTCAGTTCTCCACACTCTGATTCTGAGGAGTTGGCCCTGTCACTTGCTCCTGGCTCTCCTGCCTTGCTCCACCTTTACTTCCTCCTCCAAATCGATAAGCTGTCATGTATCCTTGTAGACTGTGCCCCTTCCTTAGCATATCCTGCAGATCCAAGCCACATGGGTCAAACAAGTCCATGGAGAAGGAAGACGGTGCCGAAGAAGCTGAGACCAGACTGTCTGGGCGCCATATTGCACCGCAGCCACTTGCTAGTTCTATGGCCTTGCGCAATTTACTTCTTTGTGGCTCAATCTCCTTACCATTTTAATTGGGCAGTAACAATGGCTATCCCATAAGGTGGCTATTTTAACTATAGCTGTCTTGATTTGGCAACCTACAATGTGCCAGAACCTTCATATAGGTAATCCAGTAATTGTCACACACCCTGAAAAGCTTACAGTCTTATGACAACCTTACACATTACGATACCAATTCAATCTGTAAGAAGTTGAGGGTACATTCCATACCACATTTTTCTGACTTCAAATCTGAAATGATTTCCTTTCTTCTTCCAAGAGTGTCATATCGCAGCTCATCCAGAAAGTTCTACAGTCTATTGTCGAAGCATGGTGATTAATGGCGTTCTTCCTATTTCCGAGTGTCCTAGTTTAGATACCACGAATCATTGTCTCCTTGCTCACATTTCCTCTCTGAGGAGGAGCCTCCCTGCCTTTCTCTAATTGGCATATTTGCCCACAAAAAACTCAGATTAAAAAGTCATTGGCATCGGGACAAGATGTTCTGATTTGGTAAAGAAGCTGGGCATTTTTACTGCCTAAGTTGCAACGGAAAGATTTGGGCCAAATCAGGAAGAAAACACGGGTTGGACTACATAGATGATGGTTGTTATTGTGAGTCTGGGCGAGTGCATCTTCATCACTTGCTCTTGTCAAGAATGATTGTGGACCTTCCGGGCCTATTTTGTCACGGTTCTTTGGGCATCTCCCCTTAACCTGGGATATTCTCTGTCTGCAATATTTTATAGGCCATATCTCAAGACCTGGGAAGGGAGAGAGGGTGATGGGTTCAGAAACTTCTAAGAACTCCTATTTATTTTTATTTCTAGATTTTGAGACCCGATCATTGAGTAACATTTCTACCTTTTTGTAGAAAATAGTGATATTGGATAGAGGAACAAAAACAACAACATAAAGAAACAAAAATAAGAACAGGTGCCCCAAACGATCTGGTTTTGAAGTGAACGCAGAAAGCATTCTAGGAAGGGCAAGAATGATCGCTCAAGAGGCTGAAGAGAAGAAAGGGAACATTACAAACATTGTGATGCCTTCAAAGTCCTCGTGCAAGTTGTCTCACAGATTTGCACTTCGGTAGAATCCAAAGGAAGGCAGAGACTTGCTCCCAGTGGGGAGATTCCCAACCAACTCCATCTGTGAACTTCAAGACCTAGGACAAGCCATCCCCCATGTCTCTGCCCCTGCACACTGGAGAATCAAGGGGTGGTTTTGACAGCCCTCCTGCTCCAAGTCATGATGACTTCATTCCATGTTCTGCCTTCTCCTTTTTATTGGAGGAATCCTGGTGGCACAGCGATTAAAGCACTCAGCTGCAAACCAAAAGTTTGACGGTTTAAACTCAACCCTTTCTCCTTAGGAGAAAACTGTGGAAATCGACTTTCATAAAAATTTACTACCTTGAAAGCCCAATAGTGAGGGCGGAGTGGAGTTCTACTATGTCATATATGGGTGCTATGGGTCAGAACCCCCCTGATAGCAATGGAGTTGGGTTTACTTTTATTACTCACTAGTTACTGTAATCACTGTGAGACATAAATCATTGCACACAGGAATCTGTCTAGACTATTATTTTTATTGTAAGCAGGTTTAAAATCCTTCGGCCACATTTTCATGGGTCTGTCATTCTGATTTTTTTAAAAAAATCAATACCTCAACAGCAATTGGATTTGGTTTTTATGACTCTTTTATGCATATCTAGAATCAGTATTTCTTTCCATTATTTTCTTGTTTGTTATGTTTCTAAATAGAACATTTTAGGAGATAGTACTTTTTTGCCATAGTATATGCAATGTTGGGTACAAGAATCTTTTCAATAATTATTTGTTGAGTGATGGATGATTTTCATCAACACAGAGATCTGAAATTTTGCTTTAAGTTGAAGCATATCTTAAGGATGTATTTGAGACAATAATTGCTATCTGAGATCCTTTTGTAGAATTAGGTAGGGAAGAGAAGGGGTGGAATATTAATACTTATATATTCATTTTGGGGTTTTATGTTAATAGATATTATTTAAAGGGAAAGTCTGACTTGTTTACATAGTACATGCTCTTGTTGGAAGTCTAACCAGTGGGCTCACTAGTCCAGGCTCAAGTACACTGTAAGCCTCGTGTTAGGGAGGAGGTGCCCGGAAGCATTGTGTTATGAAAAATTCTCTGCCTGACAATTCTTAGCTTCCAAGAAGCCTGACAGCCTTGCTGAATGAAAATAGGGTGTTAAGTAAAGAAAGGAAAGATCACCAAAGAGAGATTCTAAAACACAGTACATAAAATTCTCAAGGAAAAATAGCCCCCAAACACTTCGCTTTCAAACAAACCAGTTCTGTTCAAGTGAAAAGTTTTATCTGCTAGATAGACTTCCTCCCATTGGCTGCCGCAGCAGACTCCCCTCAATTTATGGTTTTTGAATGTGCCTGGCCAACTGGAATTATACTTGTCCACCCCCTTTCTTTATTTTTGCAAGTCTTGGCAAAATGCACCTGGAATCACCTGTACTTTCCCCAAAGTCCTGTGGACTCCACAGGCCTGTTTGGTGGAGTTCATCTGGCTATCTGGTCTTCAGCCGGGATATTGTCTCTACATCATTTCACAGGTCAGGCTACACAGCCTAGGCAGAGACGGGGGGTGATAAGAAATCATTTCTCGCATGTTCTCTTGATGATGAACTAAATCAAAGCAAGAGGCTGAAAAAAGAAATCACCATTGTGAACATGTCGGCATATAATTATAAACCTGTGTCAGCTCTAATTCATAAACTGGCAAGAAATGATTGGAGTTTCTGTCGGCAAGGAACACCTGAGCTCAACCGACTGTTCCCTCCTCCCATCTTTCTCCCCTCATTCGTTGACAAGTCCCGTGTATGTTGGGGGGGGGGTGTAAGTAAACACCATCATTCTAGGGGTTTTAGGAAGAGTGGGAACATCTCCACTCACAGTTACAGAGGGGGGGGTGTTCTGGGACACGCAAGTTGAGATCTGTGGATAATTACAATTAAGGAAAAGGTCCAACTTGGTTGTCAAAACAAGGAGAGCCTGAGGCGCATGTGGGTAATCAGATAACAGGCTGGTGTGGGGGAGACAGTAAAATTGAGAAAAAGAAAGAGTTGAAAGAAACGTGTAGGAGGTTCAGTACTTATCAGAGGCAAGGTAGAGTTGGGTTTTTACCTGTCCTCTGTGACATGTTATTCGGAGGATTAGAGCTATCCATGGGGCTTGGGATGACGAAGACTCTTCATCATCTTTCCTGATCTTTTTCATCTTCTTGCTTTTATTTCCTTCTCCTGATCCTTCTAGTCCCACATCACACTCTTTCTCTAAGAACCTCCCGCTGCATATCGGTCTTCCAGTGTAATATGCCTAGTGACGCTATAGTGCAAGACCCCAGGTATCAGTGCATCCCGCTCCAGAGCTGTGCAGGGAGCAGAGGGGGGAGGAAGAAAGGGTAGAGGAGATCACATTGCCGGGGCCCCTTTCCAAAGAGCTCTTCTCTTCAGATCCCCAACGTATAACGACTCCAAGTTTCTGGGGTTTGTAAACACCACGATCAGTGATGTTTTTCGAGAGACGGAGTGTGATGTAGAAGAAAGAGTCTTGATTTTAAGGACCCCACACTTCAACCCCCAAAGCGCCTTCCATCATCCTGCACCTAGAATATTGAATGAGCACACCGGCTGAGTTCCATCAGGACTCTAGCAAAGCAGAAGACGGCAGATCCCTTTCTTAAAGTAAGACGTGATATCGTGAAGGAGAAGCAAACAATACTCCGTGCAACTCAGGAACAATACGGCCAATGGAATAAAAACCAGAGTAAAACAGGGCGAACCAGGGAAGTGCGGTCAGTTCCACAGGTCACAGGGAAGGCCTCGGGGATGGAGTCGGGGAAGGTTGTCAGAGCTCGTCTTTGGATCCCTGAACCCTAACTAGACAAGTGTCAAGTTCAAATGGCATTGATAATGCTAAAATGTATATTTAAAATGATAACGCATTTTCAATATGTCTTAAATGCCAAGACATTGGAATCGGTCCTTTATTTTTAATTATCTTCCATTTGTCCTCACATAAATTGGCTCTCTGGGTGCACAGACGGTGGTAGCTGTAGCTCATGAATGAGGACACTGAAGCACAGACGGACACTGACTAGAGGCAGGAATAGATGAGACAGAAGACACGTCCCAAGTCTGCCTGTTTCTGGGACTGCCCTGCCCTCTTTCTTTATGCTCTGATGCCTTAAATCAGTAACGGATTCTTAGGCCACACTCTTCTTATAAGTGAAGGCAAACCAGTCCTTCCAGGGGGCTAGTACTCTGAGTTTCAAAGGAAGTTTCTCAACAATTGCTTCCTCAGTTAATTTACAAAAAGACAGACATGACCATAAAACATCCCGCAAATATGATTCTTAGCCCCAAAGTAAACTGGAGACAGGAGACTCTGGAATTTCTTTGTGTGTCTTATTTTCAAGTTTCTTAATGGGCTCAAAAGAACCTATTAAAACATGTGGTCAAAATAAATTGACAGAATTATTTATTATTGCAATTTCCCTTCCAAATCTTTCATCACTCTTATTAACTTGTTTATTTAAGCATCTAAATTTAATTACTAAGTGACATACTTGTTATTAATTCCATTTGTTTTTATAAAAGACAACACTTCTTTAAGGAAAACACGAACCACACAGGCATGGGGATTGGTTTCCTTGTTTGGAGAAGATTGATCTGCTCAAGAGGGAACATTTTCGTCTGACAGCGGGGTGTACCACTGCTCTGAGCAGCACTGGGAGGCCGCCACGTGTGAGCTCCACCAGTTCACAGTGACAAGAAAGGACTCAATTTTTTATTCTGCTTTTGAAGAAAAGAGTATCAAAATATGAAAGCTAACCCATGAGGGTAGAGTAAACAGTGTACATACCTAAATAGAATAGGAAAATGGTGGTGGTGGTGATAGTGTGTGTGTGTGTGTGTGTGTGTGTCAGAGAGAGAGAGAGAGAGAGAGAGAGAGAGAGAGAGAGAGAGAGAGAGAGAGAATGGAAATTATCATTTATTGAGCACGAACATTCTTCCAAGCACCAAGTAGCTCAGTGCTTTAGCTAAATCCCATATCATTCTCTCTACGTGTAAAGTAGGAAACAGCTCTGAGGACATGTGGTTGGCTTTCCAAAATAAATAGAAATTGGTTTCACTAAAGTTTTTCTTTTCCAATATGGGGACCCAAAATAGGGATCTTAATTTTTCCACTTAACCTGGGGGAGGCAACTCATTATTTGATATCCACTCTAACACTTGAATTGGATCCTCATTTGGGGGATTTTCAGTTTAAGGAGCTTCTAAATATATGACTCTCTATATTCTATATGTTAGGATGATTTAAGGGAATGCTCCTATTCTCTTCCCAGTCCAGGTAAATACAACACTTTTTATTTTAAAAAGTTTGTAATATCCCTTTACTACTCTGTAATTGAAATTATAATTTGGCCAAGTTTTCATATAATTAAGAAAATATAGCCTGCCCTAACGTTATTATAACGGAAAATAAAAGTAATTTATAAGAGAAAAGAATTTACATATGAATTTGCAAATGCTAGTTCATAATTACACTAGAACACATGCTGAAGTTGTCAGATATTTAGATGTAGGGATGGAGTAAGCACGATTGTGTTAGTTATACATGCAGACTAACAAAGGAGTATTGTGTTGGCAGGTCAAGTACTTTAGAGATATTGCCATTGGTCACATTACTCTCTGAAATGTTTGGGACATTTCTTGAAAGAGTTTCAAACAAAACGAAGTGTAATCTTCCAGTTTGAGCAGTGGAAAACTCAGTATTTATTAAAACCATACTAAAAATACTTTGTATGTAAAAAGGAGTTCGACTGAGGTTCACAGAACAATACGAAGGTTTGCCATCTACCTGGATGCCCAATGAGTTGTTAGAAATCAACAAGATGAGAGGAGGCTTTCACTGTGGACACTTAACCCACAAGTTACATCGAGGTGCCTTGGTCTGCACCATGAAATGCAATTTTAACTCATAGCAAACCGCAGGGTTTCCACGGCTGTCATACTTATAGAAACAAATTATTCCCACAGAGTGGCTGATGGGCTTGAGCCAGCAACCTTTCAGTTAGCAATTCAGTCACCCGACCACGACACCACCAGGGCTACTTGGTGTATGCCGCCCAACTCCCAGCAGCCTGCCCAAGTACTGCGACAACAAGAGCATCCCCAGCCTGTTTTCAGAATGCACCCGGTGTGGTGCATCCCCATGGAGGAACAGCTCCCTAGAACGTCAACCCAAGACAATTAGAAAGAGGATTTGTTTTCCCCTCTCCCTAATCTCCTCTGTGAAACAATGTCCGCCTCTTTGTGGCAGCAAACTGGCTGCCGCGATCCACACGAAGCCTCGTGTAAAGGAAGAGAAACATCGACACGCTTCTTGGCAGAAGCGCCCAGGAACTCTTAGTTAGATGTCATTAAACCAAACCGTGGCCTGTCAACTTCGGAGCCAATCACTTGCAAGAGGGTTCAGCTTTCTTTGCAGGACAGCGAGGGATGGAGAATCTAAAGATAAGTCTGAGATAAAGGTAGAAGTGGACGCTGAGCATTCCCTGTATATTTAAATATCCTCTGTGTATTTCAAAGTCGCTGTATTCAGGAAAACGGCATCCGTTTTTCACACCTGGAAAGATAGCCTGGACCCGCGGTTGCACATCTGTGTCATGTGCTGGATTCCAAAGACACCATGCGAGTACCTGGGAAAGGGGGAGAAGAGCCCTGGAAAGGAGGAGGCGGGCTTCGCAAGTCTGAACGAGCTGCCTCGTAAAAGGATCAAAGCCCTGTGAGATGTCTCTGCCAAAGCTCTTGCATGTGTGTGACAGGACCCCAGGTGAAAGATGGATCTGAGTGGAAATTGAAAGGGACCCCTGGATGGTTTCCTTAGGAAACTCACCTGTTTGGCAAAGGCTTTGAGCTGCAAGCTTTCCTCCTGCATCCACATGTCCCGTCAACTCCAAACTCACAGGAAAGCACGGGGGTTGTGAAATGCGAAAGCAGCCCTTGGCATGTGCAGGTGACTCACATGCAGAAGAAGTTATGGGGTTCTGCTTGGCACCCACATTGCCATGCTGAACTTCTTCCTCCCCTTTGCCCTGTCTTTGGGTGCATCTCTTACTCTGCTCGTTCTCTGTACAGTCTCTGACAGCCGCCCTGAAAATGACTTTTGCTACACTCCTTCTCATAGTTACCTCTCTCTCTCTCTCTCTCTCTCTCTCTCTCTCTCTCTCTCTCTCTCTCTCTCTCTCTCTCTCTCTCTCTCACACACACACACACACACACACACACACTGTACTTTCAGCTCTTTCCCTACAATCCCTCCTTATTAGAAAACCAGAGCTTCTTAAAACACAACTCTTGAATTTTACTCCTCTCGGCTCTCTTTGACTAGGTGCCCACTGCGGACAGAAGTAAATCCAAACATCTCATCCTGGCTAGTACGAGGTCCACAGTCTGGCCCACTCCAACAGAGAGAGCGCCGAGGATTGGCAGGCGTTCTGCCAATGTGTACTGAGCTGCACTGGGCACTAGACAAAGGATCTGCTTTCTCCTCCCCTCACTTTGTCTCCTCGGACTTCGACAAGTCCCCTCCTTTCCAGGTGGCTGAGGAAACACCATCGTCCTAAGGACGTGACGCCAACAGCAGGAGCATCTCCTACTTGAAGTTGCAGAAGTGAGGTATTTGGGGGATGTGCACGCCCCTTCACTTAGCTTATATTTTCGTCCAAACCCCTTTCACATGCTAAAGTGACAAGACTCGGGTCACACTCTTCTCATGACACTTGTGTTATAATCCTTTGTACTTCTGAGCGATTTCTCCAACATCCTCTCCTGTGAGTTAATCAAGGCTGAATTCCATCATCTCCTCACTAAGTAGTTCCTTTCATTTTCGGGTCTCAAAAAGGGCCAGGTGACTCATAGGATGCCACCGTGTTCCCCCACATGAACCTCTGCCGTCCTGGAAGTGGAAGCAATGGATCATCCTTACAACGCACACATCTTATTCTTTGCAAATCACTTTTCCATCTTAATGCTGATTTCTTCATTGTTTAACTTTAAAAGGATTTTAAAAACAAAGTACTCATACTATTCTTTTGTCTCCATTGCCAGTTTAGATCTCACCATCCCACCAGACGGCCTAACTGTACACCCAATGACTGTTGACATTGGGCTCATCTCTTTCAATACAGCAAACCAATATGTAACAAAAAATAATGAACTTCAATCTATCCTAATTAATGTTAGTAGTTCAGGAATCACATAGAGAATAAGCAGTTTTATCTTTCATTCTTTACTGAACAGCAGATCATAAATTTTTCCCAGAAATATTTTATTTACTCTCTCTCTCTTTTTTTCCACTGTAAAAAGCAGTGTGATGAACATCTCGGTAGACGATGGCTTTCTCATATTTGTGATTATTTGATGTGGTTATCATTGCAGGGTTGGAATTGCCGGGACAAAGGGGATAAACAGTTTTCAGGCTAAATTCCTACCTTGGCTGTGCTTTTAAATCTATGTTTAAAAGGAACACCACAAATAAAGGTGACCGCTTAGCAAATGTCTGAGGGGGGGGCATAAGACTGCAAATTCCATCCTGGACTAATTTGTTTTATGGGTATGTTAATGTTTGCTTTTTCCCTCTTCTCAATTTCAAGAAAAAACATAAAACACTGAAACTGGATTCGGGGCCAGCCTCTCCCTCTCACATAGAAAGTGTGCTTTCTTGATGTGAGACGGTGAGAACTTTACATCTCTCTCTGGAAAACCAGGCAATGAAACTGGAGAGTGTGGGCCCCAGACTCGGAGTCATCTTTAACGGAAATGTTTTGCCAGTGCATTAGGGGGATTGGAAACCCTAACAAAATAAAATGAAGACTGGCTCGACCGAGTTGATTTTCTTCAGGAAAGGGCCTTAGTTCTCTATTCTTGGTGCAAAACATAGAAGATGGACTCTCATCACCTTAACTTATAGAGTAGTGACTTCTGCTGAAGGTCATTTTTCTTCAGGCAAAACCAAGAACTGGGTAGGTGGCGAGTCAGTCATTAAGGCTGGTGAGTGTCTGCCAAGGACCTTCCTTGTGGGTGACTTGGGAAAGCCTCTCCCTCACCCCAGGGCAGGTCATGGTCTGGGTTAGAAAGGAGGATGAAGAGGGAGGACAAAGGCCAGAACAAATGAAGGGAGAAGGTTATTCTCTGGACCCTCTTGCATTGAAAATCAGAGCCCTCCCCGGGACATTTTTAAATGTTTGAAAAAGCAAATGGACCCTTGTTGTAGCGTATTTTAATCTGGCTATGCAATCCCCTTCACTAATGTATCTTTATTCCAAAACCAAGATAAGTTGAAGAGAGGAATCAGCAGTAGCCTAATAATTTTGTGGAAAACCTAGACCACACTGGCTACTTCTCTCAGCTGCATTACGGAGGAATAGAGCAGAAAACATTCTCCTGATGCCCCACCAAGCAGGAGATTTTATAGGAATTTTCCTGGGAGCAATGACAACCCCGTTGTACAATCTGAAGGCTCAAGAATGGTCACACTTGATTCTTTTAGTACTGGTCTATTGTCAAACTCAGATAGCTCGTTATTCTCCACACATTGTTTATTGATGATACAGCCAAACCCAGAAAATGGATCTCACTACTGCGGAGTTGACACTGATTTATAACAAACCAATAAGCTCATTGGCTTCAAGTTGATGCCAACTCATAGTGACGCTATAGGACTGAATAGAAATGCCCCTGTGTGGGGAGTCAACAAACTCAGAGACAATGGAACAACAAGAGATATAAAATCAATGGTGAAAAGGGCATAGAATGCCTGGTGGAGTTTGATCAAGTGCAATGTAGCCAAGAGAAAGTACAGAGAGGCGAATGAAGGTTGAACATGGTAGTGGGACAGAAAGAAAGTAAAGGGAAATAGAAGAAAGAACTAGGAGGCAAAAGACATTTATAGAGGTATAAATATAGGCATGTACACATGTAAATGTATTAATATATAATGATAGGGATATAGGTCTGTGCACATTTATTTGTAGGTTAAGTGTTAAGGTAGCAGATGGACAGTGGGCCTCTACTTAGTCCTCCCTCAAAGCAAAAACACTTTGTTCTAATGACCTGGCATTCTGTGATGCTCACCTTCCCTGCCATAATCACTGAAGACAAACTGGGTACATAAGCAAATGTGGTGAAGAAAGCTGATGGTGCCCAACCATTACAAGATATTGCATCTGGAGTCTTAAAGACTTGAAACTAAACAAGCAGCCATCTAACAGGGAAGCAACAAAGCCTACAATGAAGAAGCACACCAACCCGTGTGATCACCAGGTGTCAATGGGATCAGGTATCAGGCATCAGAAGACCCCCCCCCAAAAAAAACCCCAACCATTTCTATGCTAATGATTGGCATTGGAATGGAGACCTAAAGATTATCTGTAGACATTTGGACATCCCCTCACAGAAGGGTCACAAAGAAGGGATGAGCCAGCCAGGGTCCAATGTAGCACAGACAAAAGACACAACGTTCCTCTAGTTCTTTAATGCTCCCCACCCTGCCCATCTCCACTATCATGACCCCAGTTCTATCTTACAAATCTGACTAGACCAGAACATGTACACTGGTACAAATATGACCTCTCAACACACAGAATCCAGGGGGAACTGGTCATAATGATCAATGTAGCACCCCTACATGGGATGAACAGAAACTTGGGTGAAGGGAGACAGAAGATGGTATAAATATGAAAATAAAAATAATTTATAAATTATCCAGGGTTCATGAGGGAGGGAGGTTGGAGCAAGGAGTGGGGGGGGGGGGAAGAGGAGCTGATACCAAGGGCTCAAGTAGAAAGAAAATATTTTGGAAATGATGATGGCAACATATGTACAAATGTGCTTAATACAATTGATGTATGGATCATTATAAGAGCTGTAAGAGACCTTAATAAAATGATTTATTATAATTAATGTAAGAAAAAGAATTGGCCCCGTGGGTTTATGAGTCTGTAACTCTTTATGGGAGTAGAAAGTCCCATTTTTCTCCCAAGGAGTGGCTGGTGGTATCAAACTACTGACCTTGTGGATCATAGCTAAAGACATTATCATTACACCACCGGGACTCCTCAATAGGACAGAGTACAACTACCTAGTTGGGTTTCCTGTGCTGTAAAACATTATGATGTCAGACTGCCACATCATTGTCCTGTGGACCAGCTAGTGGCTTCAGACCTTTTGGTTAGCAGTCAAGCACTTTAACCACAGCACCAACTAGGGCTCCTTCAACGATCCAAAAGGTTCTGTAAATTCAGTGTCAGGGGTAAATGTTTCTTCTAGGATGGTTTCTCCTCTTGTGTTCTTTATCTCAGGTCATAAATTCAAAGAAGTCACTGCCATTGAGTTGCTTCTGATTATATAAAACAGAGTAGGACTGCCCCAGTGCTTTCCAGAGGCTGGACGTAAATCTGTACCAGAGCAGATTGTCTCATTGTTCTCCCGAAGAGCATCTGACGGGTTTGAACTGCCAACTTCACGATTAGCAGCTTGACATTTCACCTACAGAGCCACCAAAGTTCCCCAAAGGAAGTTCAGTGTCATAGGACAGTAAGTAGAGCCCTGCCTTTTCCTTAGGTCTTGCCATATTTGACTTCTGACTCCATACTCTGCATATATGAGGAGGCTTCAGAAAGTTTGTAGAAAAATGGAATTAAAAGATCATGAAATATTTCCACAAAATTTTTGTAGCTCCTTGGTATATTATGCAAATATCCCAGGCTATTTCAAGTTTCCACCTTTTTAAACAATTATTGACTCTTCTTGGAGTGGTCTTTCTTCCATATCTTTTCACTTAACAAAGTCCCACTGTCTGCCTCATCTAAAATGTCATCCAGTGCTGTCTCTGATCACCAAACAGTCTCTGTATCTCTCTATTTAGAGCATTTATCAACTTCTGTTGGAATGACGAGTCTCTGAGCCCATATTTCCCACAGAAGTGTGAGCCCCTTTAGGTCAAGAATCCTCTCTCCCATATTTACATATCTTGGGAGTCTTAAATATCCATAGGCATGTAATACATATTGAATGAATTAAATAAACAAATAAATAAACACCCTAAAACAATTCTGAGCTCTGAACTGTCTCTAAAACTGGCTGACGTGATATATCGAGATCTTTCTGTAAGAATCAGCATAATTTCCCTAACTTTTATGATTACCTAAAAGTCTAGAACAGTATGTATATATTTCTGCATGTGGTATGTGCACACACCAGCACCCATATTTCGGTGTAACTATAATTCATAGCCTGAGTTAATTATAAACGTCACTAGATTCGAAGACATTCTAATAATAAGATACCTAGAAAGTGGAAATATATATATGCCCCATGACAAGTGTATTTTCTGTGGTAGTTTGGCACTTCCTATGGAATAAGAGCACAACTACTGTAGATTCAGATTGTAAACTTCTGGTTTGAAACCTATGTCCTTGAATGAATGTGATTCCAAACTACAAACGGTATCATTTTGTTGTTTCTTTACTGCAGGTCATGCCTGGTACATGAATTAATATTTAGGCTCCCAGGGTGACATCTCCAATACCGTATACTTAACAATTCAATTAGTCATTCCCAAGTGAAGCATTCTAATTGATTATTTTTCAGTCTCTGTTGGTGATAAAGATAATGGATGTTTTTGTGGAGTAAATTGGCTTCCTTGGTTAATATCTGTTTCTTGGTGTCATTGCCCAGCAAATAAATGGTGAAGTGCATCGCTATAAATAGCAGAGGGAAAAAATAACTGTGTTTCCTGACAGTGCAAATTTCACACTGTTTTAATTACCACAAACGTTCACTCCTATCTCAGAGAGCTGGGCAGGAAACTGGGAATAACTGAACATTTGTAGACACTGCTAAAATGACAAGCCTGGGGTGTAGGGTAGGGTCTCTGTGACATTTTCTGGGAGCTCAGTCTCTTGTGGTAAATGTAAACCCTCTGGGAATCCGCCTAATGAAATTTGGACATGTGTTCTGCTATTTGTGCTATTGTTGCTGCTTTTCAGAACGAGAGACACCTGTCTGCCTAAAATAAACAGTTTGCATTTGGTGGGAAAAAATGCAAAATAAAGCACAGAGTTCTGGAATGTTGCTATTCAGGCAAACACCTACCCCCAGTCACAGTTCACAATTTAGGCAGTGTTAGATAAATAACAAGGATAAAGTTACCTTAAACTATTTTCTGAATGCTAGACTTTCTGTCTCCATTTACTGGGCATGAAGGCCTTTCCTCTCAGGTAGCCAGCGACTTTTCTCATTTGCCCAATAATCACCCGTCTTCTCTCCCACATTTTTCACTCTGATCGATCCCTTGGAAATCTGCTCCTTCTTTCTTGAAATCTGGACATATTCTTACTCTTCTAAAGTCCCACTTCAACCAGACAGTGGTGCAAAAACATCTTATGCTCTTGAGCCTTTGGCTGAATTTTCATTGGAATGATCTATGTCTGGCTTCCATTCAAACAGTTCTATAATGCATTTTAGTAATGGAAGAGCACACATTAGCACAGACATATATAATTTACTCTAACCTCTCTCGCATCCTTTTCCCATGTACAGTTAAATCTCCTTGGATTTAGACCCGATCAAATTGAAAACAATAGATCTTATAATTATTCAGAGAGCAGTTTTACGGAGTAGGCAAGTGATAGCAAAGGAATATCTACTTCCCATAGTGATAAAGGTGTAATTTTTTACAAAGAATAGAAGGTAGGTCTATAGGGCTTGGACATGGAACAAAGGGTATCAGCAATGCGACATTCCTGTAGACTGAAATAAGTAGCGTTTCTCACCTACGTGAGTATTAATTGATGGAATAAATGGAAGTCTAAACCAAACAAATGCCACTAAAGTATACAGAGTGGGTTGAAACAATATTCACAGAACTTTTAATTGAAAGTAGGCTTAATAAATGTTACAGGTGTGATATGGCAACCAAGTCTTTCTTACTATGATATCACGCTTTAGGACAGTGGTTCTCAACCTTCCTAATGCCGTGGCCGTTTAATACAGTTCCTCATGTTGTGGTGACCCCCCCCCAACCATAAAATTACTTTCGTTGCTACTTCATAACTGTAATTTTGCTACTGTTATGATTCAGGTGACCCCTGTGAAAGGATTGTTCGACCCCCAAAGGGGTCACGACCCACAGGTTGAGAACCGCTGCTTTAGAACCTAAGACATGTTGCTATCTTAAGGAAAGTGCTCCATTGTCTTACTTAGTTCTGTGCTCATCAATAAATGATAAGGAGGATAAAAGATAAGTTCAAAGGCTATGTTGGTGAGAGTTACAATCAAGAAGACATCAGCTTGAGAGCAAGTCTTGCAAATGGAATCTGAGTAGTCAAAGGGGTGGACGATAATGGTCATTAATTTATTTTGCCTGTTAATTCCAAATCACTCCTCGTTTGCCTGCCCTATGAAAATGATACACGGTACTTTCCATAATATTCCTTTGATGACTAACATAGGAAATGGATGTTAAGCTTTGTCATTAAAACAACAACAACAACACGGGCTATACATTACAGGAGGACAGTTTTGTTTCCTGGTTCTAATGTGTTCATGTAGCAGGCTTCTGAAGTGTACGTGGCTTCTTTAGGACCAGGATCTGGCAGTGTGTGCCACTTTCCCAGTGTTGAAACTCCAGCCGGATGGCAGCTTCTCTAGCATGAGTCTTCTTCAGTGTGCACACCTTTTCCAGGGATCCCCTCCAGCAGTGCGTAGAGGCCAGCAGCACCCACTGGCTGCTCTCCTGTGGCAAGTGCAGCCTCAGGCTGTTTGTAGCAAAATGTCTCTAGTGAGCTAGGTCCCTGTGATCAGCTTTTCCAGGTATCCTAGAGGGTGAGTTTTCAGGAAATTCTGCTGATGTAGCACTGTAGCAATGACTCTACCATCCAGGGGGCCACAACTCAGCTCTATTCAACAGGCCTGGGTCTCCGGCATACTCTTTCCAGAGTACTCTGTCTCAGTCCTAGGGATAGTGGTTGTTCCCTCTATTGCTTTTCCTATATTTTTACTAGCCAATCACTCACCAAGCTGAGCTCCTCTAATGGCTAGTAATTCCTTACATTGGATTTTTCCTGATCAAATTACTGTCTATTTTCTCTCTCTCGGTTGAATCCTGGTTGATAAGCCCAGAAACTGCACTGAGAAAGGACAGGATTTGGGTAGGCTTCGAGAAAGAAAAATGTGAAGTACAAGATGGCATGAAAGCACAAAGGTTCCCACTATCTGTGTTACTATTCCTTTATCCACATGAAAGGTGAGCCAAAAATATGCCTAATTTGATTATACAAGTTCCTTAAGGCAAAAATTGCATTTAATTTTCTATTTTTCGAACTTTCACATGGTCGGTAACATTGTAAAGTTTGGCGAAAGTACAAACTATTCCCATCGCTAGTGAGCCAATTCCTTTCGCCTTAACTGAGACCTTGCATGGAAGGCCATCTTCACGGAATCACTTCAGTAATAAAAGTAATATTGAAAATAAAAAGGAGTAGTGTTAGAAAACCATCACTGAGTACTATAGATTGGGCTTTATATGAATGAGCTAACACACGAGGATCCTGAAAACTTCTACGAGGTAAATATATCTAAAGCACCAAGACGTCCTGTCACTTATCTGAGTTCACAGAATTAATAGATAATCTACCTAAAATTTGAACCAGGGGCTGTGGAGCTTCTGCCCTTGATCACTACATAATATTATTTCATCACTCTGCTGAAGGTTGTGATTATATACATGCACAATACAGATCCTTTCCTTGTAATAGTACAGAAAAGTTGAAATGTTGATCTGTATACATTCAAGCCAAGGATTCTTTTCCTTGTAAACTAAGATACAATGAAGCCGCAAAGTGACCCTCCAGTTCTACACAGAAGAATTGCCCCATAGGATTTCTGAGAATCCTGCTGGCATCGTCCATGCTGCAGGAGAAAAGGGGGCTTTCTACTCCCATAAAGAGCTAAGTCTCAGAATTCACATGAGTATTTTTACTCTGTCCTACAGAGTCACTATGCATTGGCATTGAGTTGATGCCAGTGAGTTCTTTTTTTAACGTTTACAAAAGCAGACTGCCACATCTTTCCCTTGAGGAGATTCAGAGAGCGAACCTTTTGATTGGCAGCTAAGCACTTTAACCACTGTGCCAACCGGACTCCTAAAGGCCATCATGTGTCCGAATTAATTCTGTGATGGCATTTTTGCTTTGTTGTGTTTTCTTCGGCATGTAAACCTTTTCTTAACTTTTCATAATAGAGGTCTCACACCGTATTTGTCTTTTTGTGATTGATTTATTCCACTCAGCGTAATGGACTCCAGGTACATGCATCTCGAGTTTTCATCGATTCATCATTCTTCTTCTTTTGTATCACTGCACCTTAATAGTCTATAATATTTTACTGTGTGCATGTACTATAATGTGTTTATCAATTAATTCATTTGATGGATTTTATGATGCTTACCAGCTTTTTCACTGTTGTGATTAATGCTGCAGTGAACACTGGTGGGCACAAATCTTTTCTCATCACAGCTTTAGGATATATCTTCTAGTGATATTGGACACTATAGTATTTCTTTTGCAAATTTTTTAAGGTAGTCTCATGCCATTTTCCACAGTGGTTGCACCATTTTACCATTTCCCCCAGCAGTGTGTGAAGGTTCTAATTGATCCTCACCCTTGCCAGAATTGATTATCTGTTTGTTTTATTTGCTTTTTCTTTCTTTAACTTTGCTATGATTGCTGGGAGAGATAGTATCTCACGGTTGTTTGGATTTGAATCTCTTGAATCCCTAATGATCATGAGCATTACTTCATGTGTTTGCTGGTCTACTGAATGTCTTCTTTGAAGCGTCTGTTTAGGTTGCCTGCCAATGGTAAGACTGAATTTAAACTTGAATTGTTTGTCTTTTTGTTCTGTAAGGGTGGATAGTTTCTATAAATTTTAGAGATGAGTCTCTTGTCAGATATGCCATCTCCAAGTTCCCACCTGACCCAACAATATTTAGACTCTCTATTGACTTTTGAAATTGTTTTTGATACACGCAAGAGAGTAACATGTAGGAAGCCCTTGCCATCTACTTTACCTTCTGTTGTCTTTGTATCTTGAGTTCTGTTTGATTAATAGTTGCTTTGTGTCCTAATTTAGGAGACATAATTTTGTCTCTATTTTTTTCTTTGATGATTTTCATACTTTTAAGTTTTACACTAAGGTTAGTGTTAGTTTTTATAAATAATAAGACTAGGAGTTTTGTTTGTTTGTCTGCTTCTTTTAAAGACAGAGGAAATGAAGCAGTTTAGGACTCTGCTGTTTCAAATACAGAGATCCCACCATTGTCGAATGGCTCCAAGCTAGAACTTTGCGCCGCAGAGATGGTGTGAAGTTCTAAACTAATCTGCCCAGTGTTGGTCCCAGGGTGTCATGTTAGCACTCTGGACTCTGAAAAAGTCTGCTCAGTGTTCATAACTCTGCTGGATAGATGAACAAAAAATTAACCTAGAAAAAAAGCTGTGCGGACCGAGTAAGTCACGCTTCTCATTTCGCTGGGCAAAGAGAGGGGAGACTCTTCAGTCTAAGCGCCACTGTGGCTTGGACAACACATTGCTTGGGCTCAGATGTTAACACTTTTTTATTGTGCTTTTTTCCTGTGCTTTGTTTGTGTAAAATAGCATAACTTTACTTAATTTTACTTACTCTACTGTGTTTTGATATTTAATGTAGTATTTTTTTATTTTAGATGTTTTAGGGGGCATTTCCACAACCTAGGGACATTATCTTCGTGCTAAGAGTCCTGGACTAATTAATTTGTAAGTCTAATTTTGGAGCACCGAAACCAATCATTTGCTTTTCCCTTATTTCTTATGTTATTTCTCATATTTCTTCAGGTTTCAGTGTTCAAACATGACTTTGGAATGAATTGAGTGCGACAATAGAGGTATCATTGTATTGGGTACAGTTATCAATATCTTAATCAATATACCGTAAGGTGACCAGATTTTAACATTGGTAAAGCAGGACACCATTGATTAAACTCATATCCTGGCGAAATAGCCACATGGCGGCCGAAAACCGTATACCCTCGCTTATTGTACATTCTTTCCAAAAATCGGGACTTTTTAAAAACACCGTAGGACACGGGAAAAATTGTTAAAAATCGGGACTGTCCCGCCAAGAGCGGTCTATTATACCATCAAGTTGCACACCCCTGGGTTTCTACCCTAAAGACACTTAGATTTCTCTCCTCATCCTCAGAAGATGTGACTTCAAATGTTTGGCTTTCACTAAAGAGAATCAACAAGAAGTAGACAAGTCTACTTGGGAGCTAGCATTCTTTTTGAATCCCCTAAAATGACCTCTTTTCATTATATTCAAGGTCTGCTTTACTTTCCCTGTTAAATGGTAAAGTTTTTTAGGAAACTCATGTTGGCCCATCGGCATCTTTTGTTCTTGGGGAATTTGTGCTCTGGAACCCATACTTTCCTACCTGGATACTAACGGCTCCACATGGCCCCAGAATGGCTAATAATACATTTGAATTGTTTGCTTTCTAAAACACTGTACACATTATTTTTCTACCTGGCGTTTTTGTCTTTCTTCCTCTCCCTCTCACGCTATAAAACCCTTCTCAAATATCAAGTCTTTTGAGGGAGGCCTTTTCTGTGCCCTCAGAATATTTGAAATCCCCGGCGGCGCTCCCAGCACTCTTCAGCTATTATCGTGTTGCCGAGACTGACCATTGTCTGCCTTCTCCCTAGACCAGAAGCTCCTTGAAGGCAGGAGATAATGCCACATCCAGCCCTGTTTCCCACCGCCTGAAATCATAGCTAGAATGGAATAACTGGATGTATACCTGCACAGGGTTTTTTCCCACTTCGTGCAGGACTTGAGGGCTTGGGAAAACCTTGTCCCGCTGTCTTTCACCTTACCTGTAGAATGAATGCCTCGGGATGATGAGATAATGTTAAAGATCCCTTCCCATGCTGACACCTGATGGATACATGACTCGGCAGTTGTTTCTGTATGTCGTTCCTGAAGCTGACTGAGAAGCCTCTATTAAAGCCAGAGTTTGTATTCCTCCAGTTCTCATATGCAACCACAACTTTTGAGTTTGAGATCTTTTGAGATCTCACGTAAAACAGGGCTCTTCATTTCTACTTCAGAAGGCCCTGGATTCAAATGCTAATAGAGCCTCTCTGGCTATGAACAAAATGATGGCAGGTGGTATGTAAGGAAAAAATCAAAACGGACTGTTATTTCTTAAACCATTTTATTGATGTATAATTCATATAGCATATAAATCAATAGTTAAAATACATGAAAAGAACTGTGCAATCATTGCTACCATCAATTTTGAAACATTTTCTTCATATTTGCATCTACTTATTATTAGCATCCCCTGTGTCCTCAACCTCGTTTGTCATAACCCCAAAGAACCTTTAGAGACACGAACTAGATCCGTGGCTCCTCGGGGCTGCTATTATCTCGCTAAGCACTGGTGTTTCCAGCCTTATTAGCCACAGCTCCCGAAGCTCTGCCTCCAGCCTGTAAGTCCGAGACCCCAGATAAAGGCTGTCATCGAGGTGATTTCAACACATCGTGACCCTATCCAACAGGGTAGAGCTGTATATCTGTAGACAGGGTCTCTGAGACTATATATCTTTATGGAAGCAGGCAGACTCATCTTTCTTCTGCAGAGTCGCTGGTGGGTTTGAACTGATGACCTTTGGGTTAGCAACCCAACACCTCACTCACTGCCTCCCTGGCTCATTCAGTACTATGAGGGAATCCTTCCATCATCTCCTTCACTCCTCCCTGAGCAGTTTGGAGAGGGACCAAGTACTCTCTCGCTGCCTTTACTTAAATGGTTGGTATAGGAAGTGGAAGCTGTAAAATCCAACTAAAACTCTCTTTTTGGTCAGATCCTGAGCCTGAGATGACAGAGAGGAAAAGCCCCAAGAGCTGCAGGTTTAAGTATTTTGAACACAAATTATGCTTTTATGAAAAAATAAAATTGCGAGAGAGACTGCATTTGTGGGGCGAGGGGGACGGATTCTCTAGAATGTCGTCTCTGAAGCAGACAGCCCAGACCCCATCAAGTCGTGGGACCTTGAACACAATTAAGGTAATATGCTGTAAGATATTCTATCTCTAATAGAAGATGGTCAATTTGCTCCACTCTTCCATTCAAAACTGGTTATTGCATTAGTTTCATTTTAACCCTATTGAACTATGAAATCATTAATTTCTGGGAAGCACTGGCTTTCTGTGAACTTGATCAAGAAGTTAAATGCCTAGCTCACACCACAATTTGATATCCATAGAGTGGCTTCGTGTTCAGACTCTCATCTCCCTTCCGGATGCCAGGTATTGTAAAACGACAAATTAATGACTGGGAGATGCCAAGGGAGGCAATGCCCCCCGCTGGCCATTCAGAAAAAGGAAAACGAAAATAATAATGGGGGAATTTGGGTGTATTTCTTGCCTTCAGTTCGTAGATGAAAAAAGAGGCTCAGAGAGCAAAGAGGTGGATTCTGAAGTCAATATTCTCCCACGTGTGTGTGTGTGTGTGTGTGTGTTGTGTGTAACGGGGACTACCTTTCACAATGGAGAGCCCTGCACATTTGTTTGTTTGTTTGTTTGTTCAAGTCCATTTGTGTCCAGGGAGGAGAAACAGGGAGTGAAACATGCTACGTTGAACATGATGGGTGCTGGTAGCTGAGGTGGGATTGGGACCCAGTTTTCTTGACGATCCACACAGTGGTCCGTGAAGAACACCCCGCGCCCGGCACATTCCGGCAGGGTCGGGCTACACCCGGGTGTGCTTGCGTTTCTCAAATGACCAAGTTATCCTCCACACTTTACCAATGATGCATGTCAGTTTCAGAGACCATAATATCTACATTATACACATGTATGAAGAGTAAATGAGATGTATGTAAAGTTTCTACGTAACAATTTAACAAATAGCACTTCCTCTCTCCTTGCAGAGAACCACGCATGGTTTTTTTTGTTGCTATTATCATTACAAAAGTACTGCATGCATATGATAAAAACGATGTTAAATTCACAGCGTGTAAAAGGAAGGCAAAGATAAAACCCCTCTCCAAGTTCATTCCTGTGGTAAGTCTTTGTAAGGAGTCCCAGAGTGGTACACAGCTAAGCACACTACCATTAGAGAGTCGGGTGATCCAACCCTCCAGAAGTTCCTTGCAAGACAGGCGTGGTCACCTGCTTCCAAAAGATCCCAGTTTTGAAAACCCTCAGGCATCGATCGACTCTGGACACAAGGAGCGTCCATGGAGTCTTCCTGCTGGCCACTAACGATGACCCCGTTTAACCTTTTCCTGATTTCTGCTCGTCTAGTAGTTAGCAAAAGAGTTGTAATGATTCTTTAGAGCTGCATTTCATTATTTATCCACTCGGTTGCTTTAAATAATATACTTGAACTTCTGGTTCTAATCCCACCCACTGTTGCCTGAGCCTCTTTTTCCACAGGACAGAATGAGAAAACTGCCCCTCTGGTGTCGACACTCACCACGGACAAATCAGAATCAGCATCCACTCGTCAGTCCTGAGGTCGGAGTTTGGAGGCACCTTCCTGTAAGCTGCCAATTCTTACCACATTGTTACACCCCATTCTCTTAATGTCACAGAGCCTCACGTCTCTGGTTTACAAGGTGATTCTACACATGGAAATCATAAACAGAATACTACACGTTTTATCATTTTTATCCATTAATGTGCTCATTCACCACTTGGTTTGGTAATGTTTACTAGTGTATTATTCACTGTTAGATAAGTGTTAAATCCAGACCAAGAAAGAAAAGAAACAGAATCATTGGTCACGAAAACGGCATGGTTAAAAGAGAGTGATCTGATCAACACACTCAAAGTGTTTCTTTTTTGTCTGTTTGTCTGTTTCCTTCTTCTCATTACATATCTCCAATCATGGCATCTTTCAGTTCATCTTACGTTTGATGACTGAAATCGTACTGCACGTTTATGTTTCTCTTGGTTTTCCCAATTCTCCCTTTCCTTGATTATCAAAGAAACTTTTATGATATGTTGCAGCAGTTAAAAATCTGGTGTCAATTTGAGGATTCAGAGTGAAGGGGTGGAGTCTAGCCTGTCAATCAGGTAAAAGCTTGATGACCTTATTTGGAAGTGCTAAGGAGATAAATAGCTCGCTGGAGGCAGGACACACCCTCACTCCCTGAGGGACATCCCTGTAGAGAAGACACATGAGAAAGGCTGATGGAGCCAGACCCCTGGAGCCAAGAGGCCACATGCAGACCCTTGTCAGCACTGAGATGTTTCCAATGCCACTGGATCCCCAAGACTTCCCACCCACTGGCCTGTGATCTTCCTCCATTTGGTGTCATCACATGTGTTCCGTGAGTCTGAAGAGGACTTTATAGATTGGTATTGTACATATGAGGTAATATTAGACTTATGGACTTGATCTGGACTGAGCTGGGACATTTTCTCAATATTCAATCACTCTTATATATAAAGCTCTTTCTTATAAACTGGATTTGATTCTCTAGTCTACCCGGACTAACACATATGTCTAAAATATTCAAATTTTAACGAATCATATTAACTATCTGATTTTCATATTTGAATTTATTATTCTCTCAATCTACTGCATGGTAAATCTGATAAGGGATTATTTTATAACAATTTCCCCTTGAATTTTACATTTTCCATTCACGTATGCATAGGTTACTTTTGGGATTCTTACATAAATGAAAATGCCTTAATAATTTTTAGGATATCTTTGTTTTCTTTTTATCATCCATTGTTGCTGATAAAAGTCTGCTGGAAATTTGTTATCATTTTATGGTTTAATTTTATCTTCGTTGTCCAAGCTTGTCTTTCCTTTTTCTTCAGATAAGCTATAGACATAGGATGGTAGATCACCTTCAATATTTCACTCATTCTGTTTCTTAATAATTGCTGGTGTTTGCAACCTAAAGACATCACTATGGTCATTTCTATTCAGTTACTTGTTTGACATTTTCGTCTTTAATTTCCCTGTTAATTTTTATGGAACATCTCCTAATTACGGTATATTGTGAATTAGTTGGTCTCTCATGTTTTAAAGTGTTTTCTTTGATTTTTATCTTTTAAATTTTTGGCTTGGTCTCTACTCTAGGATCTATTTCTGATTTTCTCTTTTATACTTTATATTGCTTTTAGGGGGGCTGATAATGGGTTTTAATAAATTTTAAATAATTTCCTAATCACTAGAGGTTCCTCTTTAATTATTTTCATTTTTAAAATCATTTTAATATTATCTAAAATCTCTCGTGATAATAAGTATAGTTTTTCATTTTACTTATGTCTCATAAATAATTTCTACTATTAGTTTGTGGGGTTCTCTGTTCTCATTTCTTTTTTTTTTTACATTTTATTAGGGACTCATACAACTCTTATCACAATCCATACATATACATACATCAATTGTATAAAGCACATCTGTACATTTTTTGCCCTAATCATTTTCTATTCTTTCTTTTTTTTCCTTTTATTAGGGATGCATACAACTCTTATCACAATCCATACATATACATACATCAATTGTGTAAAGCACATCCATACATTCCCCGCCCCAATCATTCTCAAAGCATTTGCTCTCCACTTAAGCCCTTTGCATCAGGTCCTCTTTTTTTTTCCCCTCCCTCCCCGCTCCCCCCTCCCTCATGTGCCCTTTGTAATTTATACATCGTTATTTTGTCATATCTTGCTCTATCCGGAGTCTCCCTTCCCCCCCTTCTCTGCCGTCCCTCTCCCAGGGAGGAGGTCACATGTGGATCCCTGTAATCAGTTCCCCCTTTCCAACCCACTCACCCTACACTCGCCCAGCATCGCCCCTCACTGTTCTCATTTCTTATCTTAAAGTTTCCACCCTCAAATATAGTGCAAATCTTAGTTAACTCTTCTTATTTTTGAATAAAGAATTCCTTGATTCACATAGATGGCTGCTATGGGTTTCTTCCGATACTATGATGGTTTGTTTCCCCAGAAAATCATTCTCCTGAATGGGAAGACTGACTGTGAACTATGTGTGAGGACATGTGCTGGTGCGGACGGGCAAGATCGGGGTTTATGAGTGGATTGCCATGCCTGCACCTTTCCACCTCCCATCAAACTGCCCAAACAGAAGGGTTTTGCTTATGACTGTCGGCTCCCCATACCTTTGTGGAAACTGTTTCACGCTCCGTGAATGTAAATCATTCCCATCGCTGCTGCCTTCCTTTTAGGTTTCCTCTGGTCAGCCACTTCCTTCGCACAGAGTGATTGACTTCATTTTCTATCTTTCAGAAGTGTGTTATGGTTCCGTGTGTATAGCTAGTGGATATATTTCTGTCCTCTATGGTGTGGTTAGCAGATATTTTTCTATTATTTGAATCCGGGGTGGAGGGGTATGTATGTATGTATAGTTCTCCATCATGAACCCAAACACCCCCAACAACTTTAAAAATAGTGTAACATTTTGAATATATAGATTTCATTACTCTACTCAGTTTTTCACAGAGGGAAAAAACATTTCAATATGGGTTACATTATAAAATCCCAAAGTAATATTACACTTGCATAAAGACCTAAGGTGGAGTACCCTAAACTTTTCAAAGTGAAAAATCCTAAAACCTCCTCTAATCTGTAACTGGAAGACAAGACTAGAAGACCCTGCGCTCGGCACAGGCCCTGCAGGAGGACTCCGTTCCACAGGCACTCATGCGTGCACACGCTCCTTCCTCTCCCCGTCAGGGATGGGCTCCTCTAAGTCATCACACACAACTTTAAACCTCTTCCTTCGGCGGCACATAAGAGGTGGCATCAAAGAGTTTATGAAAAAAGGGAATCGGAAGATTACAGTCGCCCCTAGGAGTTGTAGTCACCATGCGGAACCTAACTGTGTTGATAAAATGACATGGTATTGATAGTCTTCTGATATGACTTTTTATAATAAATCAGGTTGAGGGAGGGTGATGCTAATGGGTGAGATGATTTGAGGATGGAAAATCCTTTTTAAAGATGCCTTGTTCAGTTTTCCATCTGATGCATACTTTGCACCTGTATATCCAGCCTAACGGCATAGTCTTGACCAGCAGGAAACACACACCTTCTAGAAGCAGGACTTTTACCTTCAGACAGTGTTGTTTAAAAGGCCTTTAAAAGCAATGTACCTTCCAGTTGCATTCACCAGCCTTACTGTCAGAGATCAGAGAAACCCCCCCCACACACACACACACTGTCATCTAACCAAGGGTTTGATAGTCAGCATGTTTAACAAGACAAGTAAGAAAGAGATCCTTTTAATGTCAGAGACAGTTGTCACTTTCCCTAGCTAGAGATGCTTGCATTCCACAAGTGAGTCTTTACAAAAAGCAAGCCTGTTAACAGAAAGCTTTAAAAATAAGTCCATTACCCCCCTTACAAAGACAGAGTGACAGCTGATCATTAAGAATAAGAAAGTCTTCATGGATGATGAACAACTTGCAAAAGATGCAATTTCACCTGTTATAAAAGGAGACGCACAGTAAACGTCCATCAAGACACACTGTGTTTACTGGTGTGCCACATAGTTTCTGCAGCGTTCACTTATAGATAAGATTCATCGCAAGTCCCCCACGAGTGGTTAAGGAAGATTTCTGGGCAGAAATGACCTGAGTGTCTTAATTGTCTGAAATTTCAGCCATCTCTCTGACTACCTGTTAATGTCAGGCACATGGGCAGCCCACTTTGCAGCTTCCAGTAATCTGTGCACTAAAGGGCTTGTCTTCGCCTCCGTGTTCATTTCTGTCCTATGTGCAAGACTCAAGCAATAGAAATCACCGTGAAAGACACTGTAATTATTAAGCAAAGTCTATAGATCATAGACCTGGAAGATCCATGGAGTTGCCACTGTCAAGTATCCTATTATCAAAGGGGACTATGAAGCTTGAGGAGGGTAAATTAGGCCCAAAGCCATTCATGAGGACAGTGACAGAGAAAGATACTAGCATCTCGGAGACAAAGATCATTTTCTCGCCCCGCCACTCTCTCCTTGTGCCTCTGGTTCGTTACACCTGACCCCAGACCCCTCTCTGACCTGTGCGACTCTCATTCCTTCCAGCTACCTTGTCAACTCCTTCTCTCCTTGAGGCACACTAACCAGACTCCCCCTTCAGAATGTTTGCACTTCTACCTTGCCCGCAGGCATATTCTTCCCCCCCTCCCCGAGCTCCCATCATTCCCTCCCTTTGATGAAGTCTCAGTTCCAATATCACCTCCTCATAGAGACCTTCCTTATAAATAGTACCCCCTACCAGTCCACCTCGTTCCTTTGGTTTATAGTTCTTTTTTAAAAATCATTTTATTGAGGGCTCTTACTATTCTTATTACAATCCATACATCAGTTGTAGCAGGCATATTTGGACATGTGTTGCCATCATTCATTTCTAGACAATTACTTTCTATTGAACACTTGGTATCAGTTCCTCTTTTTTTTACCCTTTCCTGCCCCCCGCCTTGAGATCCCTTGATAGATTATAAATTATTACTATTTTCATATCTCACACTGACCACTGGCTAGCTTCCCCCATGGTTTCTATTGTCGTGTGTCCACCATTATGATCAGTTCTCCCTTCCTCCCCTCCACCCCTTTACCCTACTCCTCTGCTATTGCTATTCCCATTCCTGCTCCTGGGTGGCATGTGTCTTGGGCTCTTATCTCTTATCTACCCTTGTGTACATGCTCCGGACTAGTGATTTGTATTTCTTTACAACATTTACTATCACTCCATTATATTTGATGTGTAAGTTTTCATTTTCTTATTCGCTCCAATAAACAGAAGTTTCATGAAGACAGAGAATTCATGAATTCTGTTTACTACTGTATCTTCAGCATGAATCAAGGCAAATAAATATTCTTGAAGGTGTAAGAAAATACTGTTTCCAACAGTGTTTACTCTTGCTGGGCTGAGTTATTGAGACAGTGGGTGTCACGAGTCCATCCATTACTGGACTCAATCCAGAGGGCTCGTTCGACCCCAAATGAGTTGGTCTGCTGGATGCTTCCTTGACTCTGACCTCCTTCTATTATTCCTAGTTCAGTGCAAATATCCACTGAACCCCAATTATGTGTTGCTAACTGTTCAAGTGGAAAATGAGAGTGTTCAGAGGTCCAATATAGCCTTTTAGCACACAATCTAGTGGAGACAAGTGTAATCAAAAATAGCTGTACATCACTTTGTAAATTCAGGAGTAGAAAAATAACAGTGTACTGGAAGATATGTAAACATTGACGGGAGAGACCTAATCTATCCTGCAAAGGTATTCCTAGCGAGGGAGGACAAAAGCATTAGTTAGAAGAGAGCATCCCAGAAAAAGGGGGCAATGGCATTTTTAAATGACAGAAGAATGGGAAGAAACCAGACACAGATGCAGGAGGAACTAAAAAATGACAGGGATGGTCGGATCATTCCTGTGGATAGTTATGGGTGCCTGGAATGCCTGGAGACCACTGCTTTCCTGCTAGCAACGATGTGGCCAAGCACCTCTGATCTCCACTACATTGTCAGGACCTTGAGGATCGATCTGGTCAGCCAAGCTCTTTATATCCAAGGCTTAAGCCACAGTCTACGGTACAGGCAACTGAAGTTGGTTAAGTGATGAGTATAGTAAGTGATTTAAAATTACGCACAGTATCCATCATCCAACAAAGTGAATAAGGCGTAGAGTAGACACAGTGAGTGAGGCATCAGGAGACCTAGAACGCTAGTCCCTGCCCTTCCACCGGTTATATTAGTTTAGGCGAGTCTCTTCTCTATTTTCAACTTTAATTAATTATCGAATAATCAATAAACAGGGTAAAACAGATCAATTCTAAGAGATGCTCCAATATGCACTCCCTAGAATATTAAAAATACAAATTATTTTAGGCTATTTCTTTATATAACTGGCTAACATGAATTGATTTTAGATGGACTATTGCATTTGTGGGCCATTAGGAGATTCATTCTTTACCACAGTGATGGCCAGCACCCTTTCTAGTAGCCAACACGCCAAGTTACAATTAGACTCCATTTATCCCTGGTCCATTTCCCAGCAATCTGACTCATCCAGGACCTTTTGATCTAGAACTCATCAATAGCCCTCTCAGCATTCACCTTCACTGTCAGAACGCTCCCAAGTCAGAGTGTATTGCTGGGCTCCCCAGACTCCTCTTTGAAAGCCTTGGACAGTCTAGATTCTTGTTTTTGATCAATTATCCAAGCACACTCTTCCCGCAGCTGGAAATTCTGTTTCCTATCAGTCCTTCCTGATGACTGCTGGCATGCTCATTGATACCTCTCTCTAAAATGGTCTCTCCTTCGGAGACCCTCCATCCGCTATGTTCTCAGCCTGACACAAGCGGGGTTGTTTTTTTTTTTTACAGCCTTGAATCTCCTATCCCATCCTTGTGCTTATTGAGAACGTATTCTCATGGCGTTTGATGCTGCCATCTAGTTGCTTTGCAGGACGCATCCCCTGAGTGCTGCTGTTTAGTGATCTGATGTCCTGGACTTTGTAAAACAAACAGATGTCGAGTTCAAGGGAGTAGGTGTGGAAGGCATTCAGGAGAGACACGGGCATGAGCACCAAACTAAAACCCACAGGTGACATTGTATGACTGACAGAGGAGGCAACAGGAAAAAGAAATAAAACATTAAAGTAAGATACAGACGGTGATGCTGCTTAGGATGCTAATGGGTCGTTAGAATGGCCCTCGAGTGATTTTGAAATCATGTGGTTCTGAATGGCAGGTGGAAATTCAGAAATTCAGGATGTCAAATGCATTTTAGAAGGATATCTTGAAAAATAGACTACTATGTCTGCTTGGTGCTTGACAGTGGACTTCCATTATCTGCAGATGCCCAATGAATGTGACAATACTTCAAATCATGAGCGAATGTGATTTTATCAAATAAGATCACATGTCTAGCATTGAGTAGAGTGTGGACTGAAGAAGCAAAGGCTGAGCTCTTTCAGAAAGTCTTTGTTGAAAAGACCCAGTTGGCTCCTCTAAAACGTGTTCATGGAACAAGTTAGCTCTAAGTAACTGTCAGAGCTCAGGCGTGAGGGAGGAGAGGTCTGGAAAGCCTGGGAAAGGAGGCAGAAAGGCTTCCTGCAGGATGTGGACCTTGGACAAACCCTTGCAGACTGTGCAGGGGCGGTTAGCAAGGGGGGATATAAACTTCTCCAGCCGGCAGAGACCTCTCAAGCAAAAGTTCTGAAGAGGGACAGACAAGAGGAAGTCAAACGCAAGTGGCAGGTGGGACAGCACTTCTCATGGTGTGCCAAATTATGGGGACTGGTGATAACTGGACAGAAGGACGCGGGTTTAGATGGAAGACGCAAGACAAAGCACAACACAAAATAAAACCAATGAAAACAAGTGGAGAGATATGAAATCAAACTTGCCTTTTGGATTGTTGTTCAGTGCTGGCATGTTGTGAATCTCTGCCCATCATGATTCTATGCACAACAGAACTGCACATCACTGGGTCCCCCACCATCCTCACCCTGCTGGCTATGTTGGAGACCACGGTGGCAATCCCGGTGGCAATCTATGACATCAACTAGTCAATGCATAAAGTCCCAGGTTGTATAGAGATGTTTCATGTGAGGGTGAATGGTCCCACAGTCTGGAATGCCCCTTGCCCACCACCAGGGCCCTCAGAAGACACAGGAAATTCTAAAAACAACACTACACAGACTGAAGGACTCAAACTTTCTTCCCTGCGGTCTTCCTTGGAATGTTCCACCTAAGAGTGGACTAACACATTCCTCAGAAGGAGAAACTGAGGTCAGGGAAGTGAAGTGAGGAAGCTACGCTGGTAGAGCGCACGATGGGGCGCCTGTGACAAGAACCCAGATCCCAGTTCCAGGCCATTTCCATCACACACCACTCCTTTCTGCACGTGCATGCAGTCTACCGTAGGAAAAAGAATCACAAGCAGGATAAAGGAAGTCAGCAACGGAGGAGGAAGCACCCTAGGACTCACCATCAGAAAGCAATTGGCATCCTTAGGTCAGAGAAAAGGCGTGGTCCCTGGAATCCCGTGAGAGGCACACAGTAGGACTCGCAGGTAGTGTCCAGGGCAGAGGAAGCCGGCCTGTGGCAGTGATGGCGACCCGATGAGAGAGTTGAATGATTTCTCTCTTCCTGTTTTTGATTTCCTGACAAACCCAACTTGAAGTTGGAGGACAATAGAGTCCTTATCAGTCACCATGCAGGGCACAAAGCAGAGAAAGAAGAACAAAGAAAAAGCTGAAGCAAATGGAGAATCAGCTGGGGGCTTATTTATACTGTGCAGTTTTGTTATTTAACCTCTCAACCATCGCTCCTTTCTGTGCTTCAAGAACCATCCCAATACCTTCCTCCCTATAATGCGTTGACTTGTGGCCCCTGCCCCAAATTCTTGCTTGTCTGGAATGTGATTGTCTTTGGAAATAGGTATTTGTAAATGTACTTAGACCAGAGGAGATCATGCTGAGTGTGTGAGTCTTGGTAGACGAGAGAAACGAATCCATGGATTTGTTTATACATATGTGTATAAGAAAGGGCTTTATATACAAGGGCAATTGAACATTGAGAAAACATACCAGCCCAGTCCAGATCAAGTCCATAAGTCTAATATTAGCCCAAAGGTCTGATACCAATCTATAGAGTCCTCTTCACACTCACAAAACACATGCAAAGACACCAAATGTAGAAGATCACAGGCCAGTAGGTAGAAGGTCCTTAGATCCAATGGCATTGAAAACATCTCAACGCTGGCTGGGGTCTCTGCATCAGGGTGGGTCCATGTGTCTTGTCAGGTGCTATGTCTCCCAGAGTGTGACAGAGAAAGAAGTGTCTCCTGCCTTCAAGGAGGAAATACCAAATTTCCCAGAATTCTCAGGAGAAGGCCATGGCCACACAGAGGCTTCATTGGCTATGACCTGATTGACAGGCTAGACTCCACTCCTACATTCTTAATCCTCAAATTGACACATAATTATATAGCGACCACAGTGAGGGTGGGGACTGTGTTGTACCTGACAGGAACATGGTTTTCATAGACAGGCAGAAGCTGACCAGTGAGAAATGGAAGACAAAAGAATTGATATAGTTCGACTGTTTGCAAAGAATATGGAATCTACCACGAACTGTCAGCATGATGTAGGGAATCAGTCCTAGAAGAAATCCAGTCAGAACATTCCTCAGACTGAAAAGGCTTACTTTGGACACATGCTTAGAAAAGACCAGGTGCTAAGAAAAGGCATCATGTTGGGTAAAGCAGGGGGTTGCATTGACCATTTGAAAGCCTCTTGTGGGTGGGCAACCTCCTGCTGACTGGCAGAAAGCGAAGATGGAGATCTTCCCTCGGATCTTGAAGGTCCTCTCTTTAGACCTTCTCCAGCAGTGACTCTAGACCCTCCTATGAAGCTGGCAAGACTTTTCATGAGTCACCGTATTCATGTTCCTTACCACTGACCATCTTCCATTGAAAGTACACCGAGAGCTCCAAACAGTCAGTTTCCAGGTACCGCCAGGACTCTGAATACTATACTCTTAGAAGGTAGGTTTCTTTAACCCTCTAATTTCACCCTCAGAGGCCTCCTTGGCTCCTCTTTCTCTCTCACACTCCTGCAGAAACCCTGGCCAGTTGTATTTGTGAATCCTGCCCCCAAACCAACTATTTTCTGCACGGTCCTCCACCACCACGGTGACAGTGCTCTTCTGCTCACCTCGGTGATGTCACCGTCTTCTTCCTTGGTCTCCATGCTTTCAGATTTGTCCTGACTCAACTAAGGGAGCTGAGCGATCCTTCCACACTTCAAAGGATCACGCCCCTCTTCCCTGCAGTGGTCTCCTATGTTACTTAGAGTAAAATATCATGTCGACTATATTTTTAATATAATTTAAGGTATAAGTAAATAATGCAAAGACCTACAAGGGCCTGTGTGACACAACCCCTGTGTCTGATCACTATCCTTTTTGCTTGGGCTCCAGCCACCTGGTCCCCATTGGTGTTCCTAGAACAGGCTTGAAACTCACCAGTTCAAGGCTTTTGCAGTTATGAGTTCTTCCTCCTAGAATTCTCTTCTGCAACTGACAGAGGTTGTTTGCTATTCCTTTAGCAATTTTGCTCAACCATCACCTAAGCAGCCAGAATGCCTCTGACTGCCCTATGCAAAATCGCACCCCCGAGGGACAGTGTATTCTTTCTACGTTGATTCTCCCTCCACCCTCGCCCCCTGCCACTTAGCACCAGTTCATCTTCTATATATGCACTTGCTTAGCTGTTTACTGTCTTTCTTGACTCCCTCTCAACATGTTAGTCCATTAAGCATCAAGATTCTGTGTTAAACTATTGTATTCCCAAAATTAGGACATGACCTGGCACATACAGTAAGTTAAACGAATCAGGGGATAAATGAAGGAATACATTTTGAGCCTTTGGGAAATTTCAGAAGATTGGTAAACTCACATCCGAAATTGTGCAGTATGCATGTTTTTTGCAGTTGCTTTACACAATACTCAGCATACGCTTTCAGAGTCAGCGGCCCGCGTATTTATCAGAAGGTCTTGATTCTCTACTTCAGCCTCATTCCATCTATACAATCAGGCATGTAATAGGTATTCTAAAACAATGCTGTGTTTTTCAAGTGGCGTTTCTTGAAGTCGCCCATGCACATATTACCAAGAGTACCGTCCTCCAGTTTCAAGGAAAGCACAGTTTGTTGAGACCATGTGTGGGGAAGAGTGATGAATTTATCAAACAGGAAATGCCCCGTGTGGGCCCTCCTGCTCAAGAGGAGTCAAATGCAAAGAGGGTCATCAAAAAAGTCACTTTGTGCCCATCCCTGCTTAACTCCTTTATGTTCTGGAGGAAGTTTCAAGGGCCCCACAGAAGAATGAAGTGTGCATTAGTCCCTGCTGTCCAGCATACATCTGTGCCTCAATGAAGAGCACTTAAATGCCTAGAACACCCAGGACATCCTGTTCTACAAACAGACTCCATAAACCCAAATCCTAAACGCACTGCTATTGAGGCAGTTCCAACTCATAGCGACCCTATGTATTCAGAGGGCTTTTAAAATTGCAAATCTTTATGAAAGCAGACTGGCATGCCTTTCTATTGCAGAATCACCGATACATCCAAATGGCTGACTTTTTGGTTATCAGCCAAATGCTTACTGAGTGATCCCTTAGGCGTCCTTTCCCCCTAACTCACAGGTCAGTCCACAATTGTTAAATAAAATAACCCCTGTACAAGTCACAGGAACTCAAGAATCTGTGTTAGTGTACGCTGGGTCAGCTTACACTAATGGCAATGCCAAGACATCATGAATGGATAGGAGAGAAAAACAACCCATTGTTTGTTTCATCTCTCAAGCTATATGCAATGCATGTATTTAACCAAGTAAGTACTTAGCATTTGGAGACCACAGAGATGATGTGTGAGACATCAATACTGACCTTGAGCCATGCTTTAGGAAAAATAATCCAGGTGTGTGTTCAAGTTTTATTGAAACAGTGATACGCGGAGGGCAGAAAATTAGGCAGGAATTGGCTATCAGACTTCGGGTGTGAAATCATATGGGATTGACAAAGGAGGATCACAAGAGTGATAATGAGGAAGGGACAAAAAGTGAAGACACCGAAAGGAGATTTTGAAGGAACACATGATAGGATGTGGTGACACGCTTTTATCACATAGTCACTGCATCGATCCAGGGGGGTATTTTGCTGATCCGGAGCTGTGTGCTGGGCTCCGCAGCAACCATCAGAAGGACAGAGGTCCAAGGACCAAGAGAAGTTGCATTTGCTGTGTGTCCAAGGAGCTGGACCCAGTGCTAGGAAGTTTATGCATATCGTCATATTTCATATCCAGACCATTCCTGAAAGTGGGCATGAAGGGCTGAATCGTGTCTCACACAAAGGAATGTTGGAATCTTAGCTCCTGAACCTATAAATATGAGTAGGAGGTTCGACTGACACCCCACTCCATTTTGAAGAAAGGTTTTACTTGAATGAGCCCTTACCATAGTAAAACTTGAAATCAAACTGTCATTGAGTTGATGCTGACTCATAGAGACCTCCTAGAGCAGGGTCAAACAGCCCCGTGAGTTTTGAGATTAAAACTGTGTGTGAGATTAGAAAGCCTTGTCCTGATGCTATAGTAAAGCACATCCTAAATCTAATTCCTTCTGACTTACAAAAAGACCAGAAGGAGCTACAGAAAGCACACACATCATGGAAGCCAGATACAATCTGAGGATTGTCTACAAGTCAGTGAATGCCAACGAACAAAGCATATGCCCACCTGGTCCTCCCATCAGAGAAGGAATCCACATAGCTGGGGTCCTAATGAGGACTTTCAACCTCTAGAGTGGTGAGAAGAATTAATTTCTCCTCCTTGAATCCACCATCTTGTGGTGTGTCTATCACGGTTTGTAGGATGAAGTAAAATTACTTATTACTCAAATGATTAGGTAGGAACATACAAATAGAGTATGTGAAATGCTAATCGAGGGACCGGTCAGTTTTTCCATGTCACTGGGTATGTAAGTGAGTCAGGTTAGAAGGAGGAAGAGAGAGAATCCCAAGACTGTCCAGAAAGAAGAACCATCCTTGGCTTACACACTAGATCTCTGGTTGAAGTGGTGGATGCAGCCGAGGCCATATCACGGAGATCATGAGACAGAGCAGTGGAGCAACACCAACTGTGAAGCAGTGGAGCAACACTAACTGTGAAGCAGCGAGGCAGGTTTCTTGGCCACCCCAAACAAGGCAGAAGCCATGGGATCATGTGGCTGAGAGGCTGAGAGCCAGAAACAGACATACCTGCCAGCATGACCGAAAAGAGCCACTGCAGACTGAGGTAGTCATGCAATTTCACATCAACTTGATAAATAAGAATGAAGGGATGGAGTGTAGCCTCTCAGGCAGGTCACAGCCTGATGCCCCCTTGTGGTGATGCCTCTCTTCCCTGCTGGAGGGGGGCCATTCTTTCTGCTTTCACCTTCCTGTTGACAAGCCATATGGAGCCACACTTAAAGCAGCCAGAGCCCTGGAGATGAGTCCACTGCCACTGGATCCACAGGACTTTCCACCCACTAGCCATTGATCTTCCTGTATTCAGCATCATTTGGGTGAGTCTGAAGAGGAATTTATGGACTAATATCAGACTTATAGGCTAATATTAAACTTATGGACTTGACTTGGACTGGGCTGGGATGTTTGATTGATGCATAATTAGCTCTTGTTATAAAGTTCTCTGTTACACATCTGAGTGTCAATGAATTGGTTTCTCTAGTCAACCAGACTACCACACAAACAAAAGAACTATATCTTTACCATTTTGTAATGCATCTGTTTCCCTAATAAACCCCATAATGAGCTGTGTGTGGCAATTGCAATGAGTGCTTGACCCCAGCAGAGAAGTAGAGTGCCATGGAAGCAATGGCTGGTGTCATCTAAGCATTAAGGAAGGCATTCCCAACTCCAGACGCAGAGTTGGGTCCTCCTTTCTCTTTGTATGGCCAGAGGTGGTCAGACGTGCCCCACTCCACTTCCTCAGTGGCCTGAGTAACTAGAAAAGCCAGTATCATCATTCCTGCTTTTGAATTAGTGAGGCGGACACTCGTAGATGACAGGTAAGCAACTCAAGTCACAAAGCTAGCCGAAGCTGGGACAAGCTAGGTTTGTGTTGTGTGTTCTGTTACTTTGTTCTTTCTATTATACCAGAGATGGGTTCATGGTTCATTAACTGGTTCATGAAGTGATGGTGGGGGACAAATATAACCAAATGGTGCCGTACGGCCTTCCCAGAGAATTGGACAGAAAAGTCAAAGGAGTAGGGCCATCCCAAGAGAGTGAAACTGCCGACTCTGAAGAATCTTGCTGGCCTCAACTTCATGGGAAGGCATGGTGGCCATTTGGGAGGAGCTCTAGGCTGTGCTTTTGAAGTCGAGGGGCCACATCCTCTTTCCATCACTACCTTATTGTATGATCTTCAGTAATTCACTCCCTCTCAGAGATCTTGGGTTTTCTTTACTCTCAGGAGTACTGGGAAAAACACTCCCCAAAGTTTCTCCCATATTTTGCCTGATGGTAGCTCATGGGGAAGCCGAGGTTCAGAGTAGGGTAGTTAATAGTGATGAGTGAACAGGGGAAGCTTCAGCTAGTGTTTGTTGGTCCTTTTTCTTTTCAGTAGTGTTTTCTAATTCATGCCTAAAGTGGGAGACACAGACTCATATGAGGAATGTCAGGGAGAAAGTGTGGAGGTCTGAATTGGGTCATCGGCCCTAAGGCCCAATGTAGCCTTCATATATCCCTGGAGTTTAAAGAATAGGATTGTGCTCATGACTGTATCTGCTTAGAGAGGGACACCGTGTAGAAGCTAGAGAGCTCCAGAGGAAGAGGGTGACTTCTGCTTTTAGCACCGTGAATGGAGAATGGATGAGCCGGGACATGAGAATGGGAGAAATGTTTATAGAGATTCACCCACATCGGCCGGCTGATGCTCTATGTCTTTTATCCAGCTCCCGAGGCGGTGAGTGGGAGAGCTAAACACCCAGCCACAGCTAGAGACTGAGCTATTCTGCATGTCTGGGCAAAGGCAACATTGGGGCTAGAATGGACTTCTATTCAGGCAGGACTTTCATAAAGGCTTGCTGGTGGTTTCTGTTGGCACACAAGAGGACTATTGAATTGAAACTGAGCCTCTCCACAAATCCAGTGTCCACCGAACCATTTTCTGTCTCTCTTTACGCTTGACAAAACAATATCATAAAGCAGTACATCTCCCCTCAGTTTCGGGAGGAGATCGTGTCAGACTCTGAGCAGTGGTGTGTGCAAGCGGACCCATGAGCTAATTGGTACATTGTCAGGAATTTTCCGAGATGGGTGTTAAGCACAGTCATGTAACTTACAATTAAATAACGTATTGTACAAAATTATAATGGATACTCCAAGTCATCTCTTCTTAATTACTTTGCTACATATGATTATTATCTATTATTATATTATTATCTGTGGAGTTATTTAAGGAGTTCTGGTGGTGATGTCAGGGAGTAAGCACTGATCTGATAGCCATAAAGACTCAAGGCCACAGCTTCTCCACAGGATGGAAATGGGGTGACCCTGTGCCTCAGGAACAGCGAGTTTGGTTTTGATATGAAATCATTTGTGTATGTTCTGTCTGCATGGTGAAAAGCTTGAACTCCTTCCTTCAGCACCATTGGTTCTTGCCTACATGCTACCTCCTGAATCGGCGGTGTGTCCACTAGTTCTTTGGGGGGAAGTGCATGCTGAAGAAGAAGTTCAAGCTGCACTGAAATCATTAACCAAAAAACAAGGCTCCTGGAATTGATGGAATAACAATTGAGATGTTTCAAAAAGCTTAGACAGCGCTGGAAGCACTCACTCGTCTAGGCCAGGAAATTTGGAAGTCAGCTACTTGGCCACCTGACTGGAGGAGTTCCATAGTTATGCCCATTCCAAAGAAAGGTGATCCAAAAGCATGCTGAACCTGTAAAACAATATCACCGATGTCGCATGCAAGCAAAATGTCCTTGAAGATCATCCAGTACATTAATGAGGAAGTGCCATAGGAGCAGGACAAATTCAGAAGAGGACATAGAACAAGGGATCACATTGCTGATGTCAGATGGAACTTCACTGAAGGTAGAGAAAACCAGAAATAAGTCTACTTGTGTTTTATTCACTACGTCAATAATCAGAGAAGCTGGCTTATATTAAGCAGAGATGGCATCAGGTTTGGAGGAAGGCTTATTAACAACTTGTGATTTGCAGATGACACAAACTTGCTTGCTGGAAGCAAGGAGAACTTGAAGCACATTCTGATGAAGATCAAGGATGGTAGCCTCCAGTATGGATGACTACTCAGTGTCAAGAAGACCAAAATCCTCACAGTTGGACCAACAGGGAACATCGTGATCAATGGAGAAAAGGTTGACGTTGTCAAGGACTTTATTTTGCTTGACTCCATAATCAATGCTCATGGAGTCAGCAAGGAAGAGATCAAAGAATGCATTGCATTGGGTACAAGACATCGTTACAGTATTGGAACGCAAAAATGTTACTTCAAGGACTAAGGTGCAAAACAATCAGGTCCTAGTATATCCTATTGCCTCATATGCATATGAAAGTTGGATGTTGAATGAATAAGGAAGACTGAAAAAGAACTGATGCATTTCAATTATGGGGCTGGTGAAGAATATTGAAAGTTCCATGGACTGTCAAAGGAAAAGACATAATCTGTGTTGGGTAAAACACAGCCAGAGTGCTCCTTAGAAGCAAGGTAGTGAGACTTTGTCTCAATTTGAATATAATATCAGGAGAGGTCAGTGCTGAAGGAGGACATTATCCTTGGTAAAGTATTGGGTCGGTAAGAAAGAGGAAGACCTTCAACACGATGGATTAACACAGCAGCTGCAGGGATGAGCTTAAACATAAGAACAAGTGTGAGGACGGTGCAGGACCGGGCGGTGTTTTCTTCTGTTGTACAAGGGGTCGCTATGAGTGGCAATGGACTTGATGGCACCTAACTGCAACAATGACAACAACAGCAACAAACTTTAAGGATGATCATGTCTGTAGCAGTTACCTGTTAATAACACAAGCGTGGATAAAATGTTATGTGGTGTGGGAAACTGAGGACCTGGAAGAAAATGTACATGACCTGCTCTCAGCACTCAGGGCTTGGCATGCCAGTTCTAGTGAGAAGCACGCTTCCAGGGTCCCTGATAGAGAGGAGTCTCAAGGTTCCGATATTCCAAGAAGGATGCTTCCCCACAGCACATCTACCCTCCATTAAAATGGTAATGGAAAGCTGTCTGCCTGGCCCCTCACATGCCCAGTTAAGGATGCTTATTCCCAAGAGCCCCCTTTCCCTTGTCCTTTATTCTTAACTTTTTAGGTATTCCCACGGAGGGCTTGGGATATTCTAGATAAACACATTGCCCACTTAAAGGTATATGTATAACAAGTGGCTTTCAGGCCTCTGAGATAAAACCCTATTGTATAAACTCTGGACTCTTCTGCCCCTTCTCGCTTCCCACAAGAATAGAGATCAGTCCCCTGAACCTTGCTGTCTGTCCTGTCCTTTTTATCTTCTATGATTGCCCAGGTCACTACGCAGGACCGTTCAACTGTAGGGCTGGACCCCACAATTGGGCATCCCAAAACTATGGTTTGACATAGCAAGAAATTGCTCATTACAGTGACCAACAACTGAGATTCCAACAAACATCATGTCTATTTCACTTTCATCTTATTTGTTAACTGAAGTGAAAATATCAGCTAGCATTTCTGTCTAAACAATATCTATTGTTCAATCATAGCAAGTGTAAGTTAGCAACATATACGAAAATTTTGCTCCAAAATCAATGAAAGTATTCAGTGAGAATCAATTGGCTATATGGAATTTGCCATAAAGACAGTTGTACAGTTTATACTTCTTTGTAGATGGTGTACTGCATCTTTATATCAGCAAAATTTATGATCACTTTCTGTACATATATAGGATTCAAATAGCTCATGGGGATGTGGGGGAACCAACATACACAACAGGGAGCTTTGTCTTTTCATTCCATCTTTTCACAAATGTTTTGAACTCTCCTGTTATCTATATTCTTAAATATGTTCAAAGAGCTGGTTGGTAATACCAGCACACCACTGGTTATTAAGGTCATCACTTGATAGAAAAATTGAGATTTGTAAACAATGTCACTGCTTGTGACACTGAATCGAGATAAAAATGGGTCCACAGTAGATGCAATATAGAAACGTTACCAAGGTGCTACAACATTAGGAGATTATAATAAAGCGCTCTTTCATTTTTATTGCCAATGTTTTCTACTGACTTCATAACACAGGAATTCATTCCTTATCTCCACCTAAAGATTTCTGACAGTCTTAGATCTTGAGGACTTGTACCAGGTTCAAACATGACCCTCAGGTATCCCTAGGTGGTGGTTAGTCTAAGGTTCTGTTGAGTCAGCTTCAATTCAAAGCAACCCCAGGTCCAACAGAATGCAATGCTGCCCAGTCCTCCGTCATCCTCACAATTGTTATACTTCAACCCATTGCTGCAGCCACTGTGTCAATCCATCTCGCTGACTTTTCTTTTCCTCTACCAAGGATGATGTCTTTGCCCCATCTCTCTCTCTCCCCTATGCTCCATACCTGACTTTCTTGAAAACATGCCCCAAATATGTGAGACAGAGTCTCACTATCCTCCCTTCCAAAGAGCTTTCTGGCTGTACGTATTTCAAGATAGAGTTATTTTCTCTTCAGGTAGTCCATGGTGTATTCAATATTCTTCACCAGCATTATAATTCATATACATCAATTCTCCTTTCATTGTTTTCTATTCAATGAACAGCTTTCATATGTATATGAGGTGACTGAAAATATCATGGCTTGAGTCAAGTGCGGATTCGTCTTAAGTTGTATCCGTGTTCATCAACACTTTAAGAGGTGTCGCGCACATTCTCCTGTTCTTTTATGTTTCCTGCCTCCCACTATCATGACCCCAGTTCTATCTTACAAATTTGGCTAGACCAGAGAATGTACACTGGCACAGATAATAACTATTCACACACAGAATCCAGGACAGATAAACTCCTCAGGACAAATAATGAGAGTAACAATACCATGAGGGCTGGTGGAAGATGGAGGAGAGAGGGGGAACTGATCTCAATGATTGACATACAACCCACCCCTCCAGGAGGATGAACAACAGAAACATGGGTGAAGGGGACAGCAGATAGTATAAAATAGTAAATAAAAATAATTTATAAATTATTCATTTCATGGGGGTAAGAGGGGAGGGGAGGAAGGGGAAAAAAGAGGAGCTGCTGATACCAAGGGCTCAAGTAGGAAAAAAAAATGTTTTGGAAATGAAGATGGCAACATTTGTACAAATGTGCTTGATACAATTGATGTATGGGTTATTATAAGAACTGTAAGAGCTCCCAATAAAAATGATTTATTAAAATTAATTAAAAAGAATAAAAAGGTCTTGTGCAACAGATTTGCCCTGTATAATACAGTATTTGGTTTCTTGACTGCTATTTCCTTGAGGGTTGATTGTAGATCCAAGTGAAATCAGATCCTTGGCAACCTTGATCTTTCCTTCCATTCGTCATGATGCAGTCTATTGGTCCAGTTGTGGAACTCAACAGGGGAGAGAAGACTGAGAGTAATGCCTTCTATGGAAAGCTCTCATATACTTGCCCTTAGCTATGAAGGAGGCAGGTAGTATGTGAGGGTTGGTCTGTGGGAAGGGGCAGTGGACAAGGGACAAGTCCAATAACTGTGGTCTATTCGGGCCTATGGAGCTGAGAAACCAAGTGGACACTGCTGGAGTCTCTGCTCCGAGGACTACAACGACATAGCCTCTCTCCGGAAGGAATTGCTTTCCATCAAGCTTCCCTGTCATCCCAGAAGCAAAATATATCAGAGAGAGGCTCAGACGGCAGTAAAGACCATCAATTGGGTGGGTTTGGGCAGAAAGGGTGGTGTCCACATAACCCAGTACAAACCTGGCAGAAGGTTGTAGGCCAGTCTCCTCGGTTCTGTTTTCAGTAGCATAACCATAAAAATCATAAGAGCAAACATTTATGTAGCTTTAACCATGGACTGGGCACGGCTCTAAATGCCATATACACGAGTAGTGAATGAATTTTACTCTCAAAGCAACATGACAACATAGCTAATGATGAGAGATTCCTGGCTGTTTTCTGATGCCTTCATGAGGCTCCCAGGCTTCCTTGAGATCGCTGCAGCATGCGACTGAGTGCAGGTCAATGGAATGTGGGAAGAAGGCCTGCCATGAAGCTGCACGTGTGTCCTCTTCCTGTTCTTCCCTCTCAGCAGTCTTCAGTTTCAGTTGCTAGAATAGCGGTCAACCTGAGGACCCCCCCACTCCCACCCCGGTGACTGGAACAGAATTTCTTGTTCCCCTGAAACTGTTCTGGACTATTTTATAAGGAAGAAACACCCTTCAACTGTGCTCTAGAGTCATAGAGACCCTAGGGACAGATTAGCACCACCCCTGGAAGTTTCTGAGATGGTAGCACTTTCTGGGAGCAGAAAGCCTCATCTTTCCTGTTGGAACAGCTGGTACTTTTGGACCTTGGTCCCATCAGCCCCACAGGCAGTCCACTACATTGCTAGAAGTCAGGATCTCCTGATGGCAGTGAGTTTGGTTGAGATGGAGCCCGGTTGCATGCTAGTGGGCCAAGCCTGGGGCCGCCACCCGCAAGATCGGCGGAGGGAAGCCACCAGCTGCTCTGGGACACAAATGAAGGTGTATATTCTCGAAACCCACAGAAGCAGTTCTACTTTGTCCCCTCATATTGTTATCAGTTGCAATGAACTAGGTGGCAGTGCATTTTGGTTTAGATTGCATTGGAGAGATGATCAGAGATGGTTTATTTTCATCACCTGGTGCACTTTAACCACATTTTTTTATTATCCTTCCCCATTCCATTTTACAGGCAAAGAAGCTACGTTGAGGGTACCAGCCCAGGGTCACACATCTAGAATGCGGTACCACTGAGTTGTGTATGCAGCGCAGTGGTTGGATACTAACTAAAGGCTGGCAGGTTACATCCCATCCACCCAGAGGCACCCAATGGCTTGATGATCGGCTTCAAGCCATTGAGAGCTCTCCGTACATTTCTTCTCCGACACACACGAGATTGCCAAGTGTCCACATCAGCTCCACGACAACTGCCTTTAATATGGCTCCAGTCTATGTTCCCAGATCTTACACTGCATGCACCTTGAGGGATTTGGAGAAAGTGACCTATGAGAATGGATACTTGGGAGGGAGGCGGCCCCCACTACCACAAGGTGCCATGCCCCTTCCTTCTACGGGTAGCTTGCACAGATTGGTAAATGGTTTGAAAAGGCTTCCCGGAGATCCCTCAACCAATTCCTGGAATGGGTGGCACCTGGACCCAGAGCTCCTGATTCCCAATGCTCCCCATAGAATCATTTACCCTGGCTGATCACCATAGCAAAGGCATCCTGGTGGCACCACGGATTAAGCGCATAACCCAAAAGTTTGAGCTCAGCACTTTGATCCCACCAGTAGTTCTGCAGGAAGGCTTCGGTGAAGAGTGATAGCTTTAGACATCCTGCAAGGAGGTCCCCTTGCTCCTAAGGAGCGCTCTCTGGGGCACACGCTTCTATGGTTGTGGGTTCGGTTTTTCCGTGTAATAAGCACAATTTGTATTACTTCTTACAAAAGCGGTAGGCAGCCTAGCAATGCAGTTGGTTTTTTTTTTTTTTTTAAAAAAAAACTCCATTCGACCGGTGCAGGGAAAGGAAGCCTGGAGAGGTGACTTCCCCTGGCCAAGGTCACCTAGTTAATAAGTGAGGTAGGCTGGGGTTCAAATCCATTGGACTTCCAGAGCTGCTATTATAATGAGCGCCCAATCACATTGAACTTGAGATAAGGGGTAAGAGCCAAGAGCCGGAGATACCAGCCTTATAAATGCCAAGTAAAAGGATGTGTCTTGAAACGGACTTTAATCAAGCTCAATCACCCTCACTCAGAGGCAATGACAATGGTCACAGCTGTCATGTGGTTTTCAGGGCATTTTCCCAAGAGTTATCTTCACTGGGGCTCGTCCTCTGGCCGTCTGTCCGCTCTCTTGGGGTGCATTTTTGAAGCTCTGTTTTCCTCTGTTGGCGCATTCATCGCGCCTCCTCCAGATCCAGGGTCCTGTCTCATTCAGGGCCTGGCAGAGGGGGGCGTGGGCAAGTGCACTGGGATCCATTCCGTACTTGCACATGACCAAAGCGGGGCGAGCATCTTCGTCCCTGTTTTACAGGAGGGAAGAGCCCAGGGGGTGAAGCGACATGCCCAGACCCCACAGGGTGACCAAAGCCTCGATTCGCTTTCCAGAGTCCCAGGGCAGGCCCCCTCTGGTCTAGTAGGGCCACTCACTGGTCCAAGGGGGGCAACCTCAACGAATGACAGGAAGGCACTTACCAACCACCACTGCCGCTGCCAGGGCCTTATGTGTCACCCCAGCTCCTTAGAGACTCTCCAGGTGAGCTCAGTCCTAATTCTGTCTCTTTAGGGGTGGGTCGAAATACCCCTACTCCGGGCCCGCCCACTTTGGCTTTGCGTCCCTAGGGCCGCGGCCCGGCTCCTGGCAGAGAAGCCAGAGCTCCGCATTGCAGCGGTTCCTGCTGCCGCCGGGTCGCCGCGCCCAGCCGGCGCTTCCTTTGTCCCCGCGCCGCCTCTGCACCGTCCGCGGCCACCTCGGAGCGCGCGGCCAGGCGGGGTGCGCCGGCCTCCTGCCTGGTCCACCAGCACCATCTAGGGGCCGTGCGCGTCGCCCTAGGTGGCGCAGGCGAGCGGGCACAGCGCTCTGCTGGGAGCAGGGTCACCTTGTGGCCTTGGGCAAGTTGCCAGTCTAGGCCTGATCTCTGCTTCCCAGAATTCGCGTGGAAATGATGCTCATGCCTCTACCAATTCTTCTGGCTGGCAGAGCCTTGTTTCCCCCTCTGAAGTCCTGTAATCATCTCAACAGCTGCTTGCCCAGCAAGGAGGGAAACCGAGATGAAGGACCTCCTCCTCCCAGAGTACAAAGCACCCCTGGAAAAAATATAGGAATCAAAACCAGATGCCTGCGAGCCCCAGAGCTGTTCATTCAACCCTTCTGGTTCCTGTGACCTCTATGAGAACAGCCGCAAACTAAACCAGAACACAAACCAAGCAACAAATCCATGCTGCCCGCCATCTGGTCCATTCTGACCCAGAGCCACCCTGTAGGATGAGGCAGACTTGGCCCCGTGAATTTCCAAGACAGCCACTTATTCTGGGCGTCGAAAGCCCTGTCCTTCTCCCCCAGAGCGGTTGGTGGTTTCAAACTGCAGACCTTGTGACACAGCCCAACCTGTAACGGCTCCTCAACCAGGGCGCCTCTCCTAGCTACTGCTAAATCATGACTAGGACTCTGTGGCCTTGTCCAAGTTATAGGCCCTCTCTGAATCTCCATCGAGATGCCCTGGTAGCACAGTGGATTGGGCTGCTACCTGCCAGGCCAGCAGTTCAAAACCATCACCCGTTCCTCAGGAGAAAGAGGAGGATTTCCACTCCCATAAAGGTGTGCAGCCTCAGAAACCCACACGGGCAATTCTACCCTGTCCTACAGGGCTGCTATAACTCAGACTCTGCGGGATAACAGTGAGTTTGATTTAGTGAGAGTCATTTTACCTCTGTCCCCCCTCACAGGAGCGATGGGGAAGGCTTCTAAGTCAAAATCCAACCCAAACAGGTAAAAGGTGATTTGAGTCATCGTGAGGATCAGCAAGAGAGGAGGTTGGTAAAACAGACAGCTTCATAAACTTGTCAAATTATCATTTCCACAAGCCTAGAGTTCCGTACCCTCCAGGCAGAGGCAAATCTCCTTTAGTCCCTGGCTTTGAGGCCCACAGCCTATGTCATTATCTCCATTTTATAGCTGAGAAAGCTGACACGCAGCGTCATAGAGAAGGTTTCTCAGAGCTGCAGCCCTAGGTGAGCCAAGACTGCCTTCGCCGCTCCTGTTGCTGGTTCTGGCTGTCCTGTGCAGGTTGGAGAAATATCTGCGTTGGGCTCTGGGGAGGTCTGAGAGCACAAAGCCCACTGAGCCTCAACGTCGGGAAACACCTTGAGGTTACTCAGCTTCAGGAAGAATGAAGTGGGCGTCTGGCTTAGAGCAAAAAAGACCCAGAGGATTCCAAAGACTTTTTCTTCAAAGCAGCTAGGCTGAGTAACCAAAGGTACCGGCAGCGGAAGGATCTACAGGGCGAAGGACAGAATGGTTGGGTTTTACCACAAGGAGGGTTAGAAGCCGAGACAGTGGAATCCCTGCTGTTAATTGCATGTGTGGTAACCTTCCCCTTCTGTGAAGCTTTCCTGAGTCCATGCCATCTCATTGCGGCCACTTGCATGGCTCTTGGGTTCCTTTGACACCTTGTTTAGTTCATTGCCAAGCGCATCCTGATAATAAGCTTGTTGCTCCCAACAGGAGGCTCACGATGGGTGAAATGTGTGTGTGCCCTCTCCTCCTTTCCACTCCAGCAAGGGAAGGTTTGTTTTGGCCGCAGCATAGCCGGGGCTTCTCCAACTTTCATCAGCTCTGAATGATCTCCATCCCTTCAATGTGGCTAGAAGTTAGTTTATATCTTACAAGCCAAGAGCCCAGCTAAGGCAGGCCTGCATTCACTAACTCTTTCCTTAAATCATGTCATCAGTGGGGGTCTTATTGTGCAGAAACTATGAGTATCTTAGGGTTTGCCTTCTTTCTATATTCCACCTTATAGACCCTCACTTCTACCTCAGCCCAACACGGGCAACAAGTGAGTTTTCTAGATGCATTGTGGAAACAGTAATGATATTCTTTTTAAAAATATTGATTTTAATGTATTATTAATTGGGAGTTAATACATATATCATATCATTCCATAGTTCAATCATGTCAAGCAGTTTGAGGCTTTAATCCTTCATACCAGTTAAGATAGTCACATCTTACCCCAGGTAGCCACTCCAGGGGCTTACTGCCCACATATTGGCTGAGAACCTACTATGTGCCACGTACTCTACCTGACCTGGATTATGTGTCAGCAAATTCTCCTGACACACTTATAAAGGCAGATTGTATTGATCCATTATATATGTGACTGCTAAGGGTAATTTCAGTAGCGTGAGAATGGAGGTGGTCAAATATTTCCGCAATTTTCAATTAATCATCCATGCCCCATTTTCCCAGCTTAGCAGGGCATTCTTTTCTCCCTCTCCAGGGCAACCCCTACCCAACTTCCAAGGGCCCACCAGTGTGCCAATAAAGAGAGAGTTGGATGCTGGCTGGGACTACAGTGCACTTAAGCGGAAAACTGGTTATTTTCACATTCATCAATCCCTGTCTACTGCTTCAGGGATGTTGCCACGGTCTGGGTTCTGCCGTGGCCCCAGAGCTCCAAGAGTCCTACCCCTTGGAAGTTTCATTCACGTGCTCAGTGGCTGTAGCTAAATGCTAGTTTCTGGGCCATCCAGGCTGAGTCAGGAGCAGCTTACATCCTTAGACATGTACTGCAGCATCATAACTTTCCCTCGTATCACGCCTACTGCCTGACTACCGAGAGCCCTCTGAGGGAGGCCTGCAGAGAGGGCTGAACAATAAGAAAGCACATTAAGACCCCAGCCTCTTTCCTTTGGAATTTTAGGAAAAGGTGTCCATGGCTTTTTTCATTAGTCTGTTGTGCAGACCAAGGGTTAGACCAGAAAAAATTCCTATAGTTCCTTACTCCCAGAGCGATGGATGACAATTTACTTATTTTTATTGAACACCAAAGGGAGCTAATGGGCCAATGGAACAGAGAAGATATGCTATCTTGATCAGGAACCGCAGTTCCTCTCACAAAAACAAATAAGTGGGCAAATAACCTAATAAGCACTGCTTCCCCACAAACCCTGTAACAACAGCTGGGGAAGATGCAAGTCAGCAAAGCTGAGTGCTTTGTGCAAGGTCACCCAACTAGTAGCGCAGGATGCTGGGATTCCAATCCAGGTTTGCTGAGCTCTCATGTCTGTGGATTCCTCCCAACCCCCTTCAATTTCAATCTTTCTAGTGGGGCTACTTAACTGTAAACTGTTGTATATCTGGCAGTTTTACTGACAGTACTACTATTTAAAAGACAGCTCCCTAACCAGACCATTCCCTAAGCTCTGCTTACCAGGCTTTAGAGACATGGATTAGATTCCTCCTATAAAAATCTGTGGCCACTGCTGGATGTTACCAGACCCTGATTGATAAGTTATATCAATCCTATGCCCTTCGCCAAAACAATAAGTTATCTCTCTGAGCCTGATACAGCCTTAGACCTTCCTGCTCCATGCACCGATATATCTGATGTAAAGGAGTTTGTCCAACCTATCCTTTGGCGAGCACCCCCATCTCTGTGGAATGGATGGGTGCAATGTGGCTGGCCTTTCCAAGAAAGGAGTACCAAGGAGAGAGAAAGCAAGGGAACTGTCGGAAATCGATGAGGCCCCCAAAGGCAGTTAGAGCACCTTGTGTTTGGACTGTTGCGAAGAAGAGGGCCTAGGAAAGGGAGATGGCGTTCCTTCAAGGAAATGCAGGACATTGCCATGGGGAAATAGTCCCTAGGATTAGAGGTTAGATGTATCATAGAGACTCTTCAATCAATCACTGTCTTCTCCAGCATTATATTTCAACTAGGTCCCACTAAGAAGTATGAGGGGTGGATATTGCTAAAATGTAAATAAGAAGGCTCAGTCCAAGAAACCAGAACTATGATCCAAAACTCTTAAAAGAGAGTTATCTACTCTCTTTGCTTCTGCTGGCTAGTTGTGACGGGCCGAGACAGTTGTTTCTAGAATAAAGTCTGAAACCCTGGGGTGGACAGCTATTTTTTAAAAATATAACACCAAAGCATGGACTACAAGGGAGAAGTAAATTGTATTTCATTTAAAGTCAAATCATTTGCATATCCAAACAGAGAGATGAAGGAAATCAAGAGTCAAGCACTGGACTGGGGAAAATATATGTCAAACATAGACTCAATTAAGAATTGACATCCGTAATTCACAAAGAACCTCACAAACTCCAAAATACAAGGAAAATCAACCCAACACAAAATGAAAAAAAAAACCAACATGAACAGGCATTTCTCTAAAGAAGATGTTGCTGTTAGGTGCCTCCAAGCCGTTTCCTCCTCGTACAGACTCATATACAGCAGAATGCAATGCTGCCCGGTCTCACGTCAGCCTCACAATGGTCGTTATGTTCGAGCCCATTATTAGAACTACTGTCTTAATCCATCCATAGAAGATCTCTCCCCATTTTTCTGCCCTGATCCTCTACTTTGCCAAGCATTTTACTCTTTTCTCTGGTCTGCTCCCTCTTGGTACATGCTTAGAATATGTAAATAGATTTATCTATAACGATAGAGGAATATATCTATGTATATATATTTCTTTATAGAGTATTATAGTGACAGATGGACATTGAGCCTACACTCAATTACTCCAAAGCAAAAATGCTTTGTTCTACTAACCCAGCACGTTGTGGTGCTCACCTTTCCTGACATGATTGCTGAAGACAAAATGGGTACACAAGCAAATGTGGTAAAGAAAGCTGATGGTGCCCGGCTATCAAAAGTTACAGCATCAGGGGTCTTAAAGGCTTGATAAACAAGTGGCCGGAGAAGCAACAAAGCCCACATGAAATACGCATAACAGCCTGTGTGATCAAGAGGTATCGATGGGATCAGGTATCAGGTATCAGGTATCAGGCATCAAAGACACAAAACAAAAAATCATATCGATATGAATGAAGGGGAGGGCAGAGTGGAGACCCAAAGCCCATCAGTAGTTGATGGAACATCCCCTGTCAGAAGGGCCACGAGGAAGAGATGAGCCAGTCAGGGTGCAGTATAGCACTGACGAAGCACACAACTTTCCTCTAGTTCTTTAATGCTTCCGCCTACCCTCTGCCCCCCATTATCATGGTCCCAACTCTACCTTACAAATCTGGCTAGACCAGATCATGTACATTGGTACAGATAAGAACTCACAACACAGGAGACCCAGGGCAGATAAATCCCTTCAGACTAACAATGGGAGTAGCAATACTAGGAGATTAAGGGAGCGTGGGGGGTGGGGGGGGCGGCGAGTAAAGTGCAATGGTTCACAATGATTGACATATGGGGACAGACAACAGTAAAGTGGGTGAAGGGAGACAGCGAACAGTCGGTGTGAGACATAAAAAGACATAAAAATAATAATTTATAAATCATCAATGGTTAATGGGGAAGGGAGAGTTGGGCAAGGGCAGTGGGGGGAATGGAAAGGAGGAGCTGATACCAGGGCTCAAGTAGAAAAAACGTGTTTTGATAAGGATGATGACAACATATGTACAAATGCGCTTGCCACAATGTACATATGTGTGGATTGTGATAAGAGCTGTAAGAGTCCTCCCACCCCAAAAAATAAAAGAATATGTGAGACCAAATCTCATCATTCTGAAGTCTAAGAAGCATCATGTCTAAGCTTTCTCCAAGAGCAGATTTGCTTATTCTTCTGGAAGTTTCTGATATATTTCACATTCTTTGTCAACATAATGGAAAGGCATCGATTCTTCTTTGGTTTTCTTTGTTCACTGTCCAACTTTCACACAAGAGGTGAGTGAGAATTCCATGGCTAAGGTCAGGCACACAGATTCCTCAAAATGACATCTTTGCTTTTCAACACGTTAAAGAAGCCTTCGGCAGTAGATGTAGTCAATGGGATCCATCATCTGATGTATTTGATTTGCTTCCTGCTGTTTCCATGTTAGAGCCAAATAAAATGACGTCCTGGATAGTTTCCATCTTTTCTTTGTTTATCACGATGTTATCCATTGGAAAGTTAAGGACATTTTTTCTTTGTAGGTAGTTATAGTACATACTGAAGACTGTGGTCTTTGATCTTCATCAATGCCGTCATTTTCTGCAAGCACGTCATCTGAATACTACAGGTTCTTATGTCATATTCTTCCTCAGATAGACCACCTTCTGGGATTATTTGCATAGCCTATAGGTTAAATAACTGTTCTGAAAAGACATCACCCTGCATATACAATTTTCCCAAATAAAAACAATAAAAAATATCCTCTTGTTCTGCTCAAACACCTTCCTCTTGATCTATATACAGGTTCCATATAAGCATAATTAAGTGTTCTGGAATTTCTATTCCTCAAAATTTCACCCGTAATTGGTTCTGATTCATGCAGTTGAATGCCTTTCATACTCAATAAAACACAGGTCATCTCTGGCTGAAGCACAAATGAGAAGATGCTCAAAGTTAATAGTCAGTGGAGCTAATTAAAACTACACTGAGATAGTACCATGTACCTACAAGATCGGTTATGATAAGACAGGCAGTAAGAGATTCAAGCAAGTTAGCAGGAACGCTAGTGACATTGTGAGGCATGAATTAAAATGCTAAAGACAAGATCAGTCATTCAAACTCACGAGCTGCTCGGATGGAGCAGGAAGTCATCTGCTTCCATACAATTTTAGTCTTGAAAACCCACTGTGGGGATACTATGGGCCAGAATTGATTCATAACAGTGGGATTTCTTACTGTACTTTAGCTTGGAGAAGAACATTAGGGTAAAGCAAAAGAGTTGAGAATTAAAAATATATATATTTTTAACCTGTGGCAGAGTGGATGGGTGCTGGGCTACGAACTGCAGAGTCAGCAGTTTGAAACCACAAGCCCCTCCCAGGAAGAAAGCTGGGATTTCCTACTCCCATAAAGAGTGACAGTCTCCAAAACTCACAGGGGCTGCTCTACTCTGTCTTTTACATCAGGATGAGTCTAAATTGACGTGACAGCTGTGAGTTTGGTTTTGGACTATAAAAAAGTCCCCTCAAATTCAAAACTTAAGAAAAAAATAAGCTGGGCTATTTAGAAATATTAAACTTCTAATTGTAAAAAAATAATAAAGAAATTATTTTGTTTAGATATAAATCTCAAAGTAAACATGCTAGGCCCATTTTACAAAACATCAGTCATTTAAGCCTGGAGGAAGCACCTCTAAAATAGGTGCTTACAAAGATAAGCCCCCAAATTAACTACAGAAATGTTACTAGATTGAAGGCCGCACTGCTTACAAACTATAGTAGGCAAAGGCATATCTCATGCAGGGGTAGTAGGAATCAGAGAAGAATAATTTCCAAAGTCAAAACATTGAGCAAGGATCTCTGCTGGCATAGTGCTTGGGCAGTCCATTTCTAACCTAAACGCTGGTGTTTTCATCTCACCAGCTGTCCTATGGGAGAAAGAGGTGGCAGTCCACTTCCATTAGGATCACAGCCTTGGAAATCCTATGGAACAGTTCCACTCCACTCTGTCCCCTCAGATTGCCGCTATGTGTTGGAGTGGACTTGATGCTGGCCGGGTTTGGGTTTGGAGCCTTTAATTCTATTGCAATGAGGAAGAGCCATTCATTCTCAATTCAAGGAAAACATTTGCTGTCCTGGTTCTAGGTGTCAGTACAAGAAAAGTCTTGGCTGAGCCTGGGTCCCTCTTGAGCAAGGCAAGATGGGTGAACTTCAAACACAGGTGTGCCTTGTCATCTTAGGCCTTCTATTGATTGTCCAGAAGTGGGTTTAATGAAGGCAGAATGGCTCATGTAAACAAACCATTATCCCTGATCAAGGAAGTGTAAACAGACCCCGGCTTGGGAAACAGGCTCTTTTCGCCTGCCTACCACAGCGTAGAACGCCTGGGCTCTGGGGATTTGGTAGAGTCTGGAGTCAATAAAGAGACTTCCTGGAGCATAGAGGGAAGACCCCCAAAGTGGAGACTGTGAGCTCCTCCAGTTGGATAACTTCTTATACTAGAAGGAAGAGGTGAGCCTTATTTGGAAAAAAAAAAAAAACCCAATGTTTTCTAAGTAGATTTTAAAATGCTTTTATATTACAGAAATTTTTACTATAACAACATTTGAAACCCAAGACCCTTAGAAATTGGAGTGGGATTCAATTTTCTTTAAAAGTAATCAATGATTTACTTTCTCTATATCCTAGACAAATTATTAAAACCTTTTGATTCCTCAGCTGTCTACTTTATAAGATTTGTTTTATTTTGTTGCTGAGGAAGATAAAACTTCCTGGACAATTATAAAGTGTCAGGTGAAGGAATAGAAGGGGTTGTCATACCTAGCACATAGTAAAACCCAAACCCAAAGATAGAGCAGTCTTCTGTGAAGATCTCAGGCTTAGAAACCTATGATGGCAAAGAAAAACCTCTTGCCAGCAGTCGGTTTTGATGCATGGCAACCTCAGGGGTCAGTAGCGTTTTCTCAGTCGCACTCTGTACAGCTGCTGATGGGTTGAAACCAGCAGTGTTTATGTTAGTTCTCAAGCACTCACTGTTCCATTGAGGACCTTGAGTAGATAGTCTCCCTCACTGCCATTGAGTCAATGCTGAGCTATCTTGACCCTATAAGATGGGGGAGAACTGCCCCTGTGAGTTTCCAAGACTGTAACTCTTTATGGGAGCAGAAAACCCAATCTTCCTCCCAAGGAGAGGATGGTGGTTTTGAACGGTGGACCTTGTGGTTAGCAGCCCAACTCTTAACCACTACACCATCAGAACTCCAAAGGAGTTAGTAGGCACTCAATAAAGGCTAGAGCTTATAAGTGTTATAATCATCACTACAGCCAACATTGTCTTCATTTATTTACCTCTGTGTAAAGTGAATCATACTTGGAATAGTCTTGGTTCAAAGAGAATGGCTATTTGACTCCATAGTCTTGCCTTTGCCAGTATACATACTACCCATTTTGAAGAAACTGACAGTACATTTTTGAATTGCAATTTGAGCCCTCCTGTTCCCCAAAGCTCAATCTCACTGCCTTCAAGTCAAATCCAACTCATAGTGACTCTATAGAAGAGCATCGTATTATGCCTTGCGATTCCTAGATTATAAATCTGTTCAGTAGACAGATTCTTTTTTCTCCGAGTACTGCCTCACAACACTAGAGCACTTCAGTTTCTGGTCTTTCAACTTCTCTGCCCTTCGGAGTGGCAGGGTGAGGCCAAAGTTAGCTATGGGGAGCATGTCTCTGATGGCCAGTATCAACATCCTTTCAAACATTTTATCTATCTATCTGTTTGTCTGCTTACCTATCATCTCTCTCTCTATTCACCCATCCACCCATCCATCCATCCACTTACCTGTGTATCTATCTCTATTTTGGAAAAGTGGGGTATGCTATTCTTCTACTGCACAGTGTTAGGTATACGGGGACATCCTTGATTTCACAGTTGCATGAAGTCACAGGACAGACAACTGAGAATGAAAATGCAAGCCTGACTAGACCAGAGGAGGTACACTGGCACAGATGAGAATTGGAAACACAGGGAATCCGGGGCGGATGATTCCCTGAGGACCAGTGGAGTGAGTTGCAATATTGGGAGGGCATAGGTAGGATGGGTTGGAAAGGGGGTACCTACTTCAAGGACCTTCATTTGACCTCATCCCTGGGGGCCATACAACAGAAAAGTGGGGGAAGGGAGACATGGGACAGAGCCAGATATGACAAAATAACAATTTATAAATTATCAGGGCTCATGAGGGAGGGGGAGGAGGGAGGGAGGTGAAAAAAATGAGGACCTGATGCCAGGGGCTTGGGTGGAGAGCAAAAGTTTTGAGAATGATGAGGGCAACGAATGTACAAATGTGCTTTACACAATTGATGTGTGTATGGATCGAGATGGGTGGTGTATGAGTCCCTAATAAAGTGATTTTTTAAAAAGTGGGGGAAAGTGGGAAGATGCCATTATATTTTAATTCATTTTTTCTATACTTTAAAAAGAAAGAAAGAAAAGGCAAAAGCCATCCAGAATCTGACTATGCATTCCCTCTCCCCCGCTCCCCGCCGCCCCGCCACCCCCCCTTCCACTCCTTGCCTGCTTCCAGCAGCATCATCTCTTATCTGGATACCCACAGTAGCCTCCTAGCTTGTATTCCTGTTTCCATTCTTTTCCTGGCCTCACTACACAGACCAGTCTTAACAAATCTGTCAAGGCATTCTTTTATCAGTATGTAACATGCCATTGCTCTGCTCCAAACCCAAGAGTTACTCCCCATCACTCAGAGTAAGAGTTTGAATCGCTGCAGTGCCCTGCAAGCATCTGGCCCCATCCCTCATCCCAATCCCATCCCTCTGACCTCCTGTCCTCCTGCCCCTGGTTCCAGTCTCTCTGCCTGCCCACTGCTCCTCACACACAATTGCAGGCTCTTGCCTCAGGCACTCTGCACTGGCTTCCTCTCCTCCCCTCTTTCCCTTTTTCACAAATCGAATCTGGAGCAGTTCGTTTGGAAGCGCTCTTAAGAATGTTGAATTAGCTGAAGCCTCGGCAGAGGAGACAACAGGGCGGTCTGGAGTCTCGACATGTTAAGAAACACCAGTCTGCTCATTAAGGATTTCCTAGTCTGCTTCTACCTGAAGCCAAACATCTGGATGGAATCTGAAAAAGCCAGACCACATTATTTGGGTGTCCTTCACATGTGAATGTTTGCCAGAAGAATGCAGGCCATCTGGGGACTGCTGCAGTTTTCACTTTTCCCCCCGAGTTAAGGTTCAGTGGCTTTCAATTCAACAAATATTTGTTTATACTTTTTTTTTTTTGGCTAGACCTTGTGCTGGGAGCAGGGAATATGAGGGAAACAGTCCCCACCATTGAGGGGCTGGCAGGCTAGTGGGAGGGGACAGCAAAAGCTCACTGCCATCCAGTTGACATCAATGCAGAATGATCCCATTGGCAGGTGAGAACTGCCCTGGTGAGTTTCTGACACGGTGACTATTAATGGGAATAGAAAGCCACGTTTGACTCCTGAGCAGCGCGTGGTGGTTTTGAACTGTTGACCTGCAGTTAGCACGTCAACTTGTAACCACTATGCCACCAGGGCTCCACTACACTAACAAGGTCACAGGTGATTCGATCTAAGGCAACAAGCGCCGTATGAAGGCTAGAGATCGGAATCCAGAAGCGGTCAGAGAGGATACTCTAGAGAAGTCTTCTCTTACTATGGGCACGCCTCCCCCAGGGGCATCCCTCAGCTGGCTAAGTGATGTCCTAGTTCCTATTGCCACCTATTCTAATCATCTGTGTCCAGGACCTAACACAAAACCAGGTGGGAGAGAATTTCTTGGAGAACGCTCTCACAGAATTCTCTCCTTGTTGGAAAATTTAGCACACCCTCCTTCACACCCCATCATGGTACCTTCTCCATATTGGAGAAGAACTTGTGCAATGCCTTCAGGAGTTTCTGGTCCCGATGGGATGTTTGGGAAAGGAACACAGGCACTCTGGGTCTGGGATACGGGGAGGATGGAGGAGGAAAGGGATATTCCCTGGGGGGAGGGGGAAATAGTGGCCAGCTCTTTAGCTTTCTGACTGGAAGGAATATGGGGAACATAACCAAGGCATTGCATGACATGCAACATGTGTGTGTCATGACTCTGACTATGCCATGAAGCTGAGTTTCAGGGTTCTATTGCCACCTCCCTTCTCCCATATCCGTTTTTGTTTTCCTTTCTTTTCCTCCTTTTCTTTAGTTCTCATTTACTTTTATTTCCTGCCTTTGCTTGTTTTTCTTTCTACTGCTACTTTTCAGTTCTATGATCTAGGAAAACCCAGACTCTCACAGCCCCAGAGGAACTGAGTAAGGGAGGGGAGGTGTCTTACTGGACAAAAGAGGCAAAGCGCAACCATTACCTGGTGCCAAGTGGTTCCCATGCACTGTGTGATGTAAAACTCAGCACCACTCTATCAGGTAGATTTTCTGGTTCTCACCTTATAGATGAGAAAAATGTGGCTAGATACTTTAATGACCTTTCCAAAATCACATATGTAGGTGGCCTAGCGGTTAAGAGTTGGGCTGCGATCTGCATGGTCAGCTGATCAAAACCACCAGCAGCCCCAAGGGAGAAAGACTGGGCCTTCTACTCCCGTAAACAGTTAGGATCTCAGAAACCCATAGGGGTGCTATGAGTCACCATTGACTGCAGCGAGCTTGCTTTTGAGTACATGGCAGCCATTCCATCCTGGAAATGCTAACTGCATCCTGGGTTCTGGGCAAGTTGTAGGAGCTGAGAGATGACTGTGCTATTTGCCTGAAAGTCTCCTATCCCGGAAGCAACCAAGACTCCTGTGATCTGCTGTGATTTTGTAGGGGCATGCTACCTGGTACAATCAATCCCAATTTCAGAAGAAACCTGCCAAGTGAAAGTAAACCGGGGCTGTGCATGAAGCAAGGAGAAGGAAATGTTGGCACAAATGAAGTTGCATGGTGGTTCACTGGACTACTTTCTTTGCCTCATTCACGTTGGTAAAAGATCAATCAAGTCAAAGAGTGTTCAGTTCTGTCTTCTCAGAGATGGAGACTCTCAAGTTCAAATCGCAGCATCCTATGGCAGAGACCAAGGTAACCAGTCGCTGTCAAGTTGATTCGGACTAATGGCAACTCCCTGTGTGTCGGAGCACAACTGCACTGCATAGTGTTTTCAGCGAATGCATTTTCAGGTGTAGATGGCCAGACCAGATCTCCAGGCCGAGTTAACCTCGAAACCAGCGGTTCTCAACCTGTGGGTTACGACCCCCTTGGGGTCAAACGACCCTTTCACAGGGGTCACCTGATTCATAACAGTAGTAAAATGACAGCATGAGGAACTGTACGAAAGGGTCATGGAATTAGGAAAGTTGAGAACTGCTCTAAACACGATATTCTTGGCCCCTCATTTGGTTAGGATTCTATGGGTAAGTACGGCCTCAGAGAGTATGGCCATGTCCTAGCCACTTGTGGATGTAGACCAGGAGAGGCCTTAAGGATTGACACGCTTCCCATCCAACGGAGACATTATGCACACTCTACCCTCTGTTTTCCAGGCCTTCTGTGATATGTGTCTTATGTATAACAAGCCTTTTACAAGACAAAAGCATCCCTAACAATGGATAGTTACTTCTTGAACTTGCACGCACTGACTCGTCCCCAATAACGAAGTCCCTATTCCTCAGGGGTGAGAGAATAATCCATTTCCCATATAGTCTATCCACAGGAAACAGGAGCTTGGTGAGAAAAGCAAACCAGATGCTGTTCGCATCCATTTGGGACAGGTCCCTTGAAATCTTGAGTCATGATGTTTCGGGGGTCATGTGCATCCTCGTGGATTTCCAATCCACAGAGGGCAAAAGACGGGGTCAGGCTCATACTTACTCCATATCTCATCCTACCTAAAACCTGCCAGGAGACAGTCCTGGAAAATAGTTCTGCCTGAATCTGGAACCCGCTTTTAGCTGCTGAAATGTTACTCAGTATACCCAAACTCAGCTCTCTCGGCGGGTCAAGTTTTGCTCTGTGAGGACACGAGAGGGGATGTTTACATGGCTCCTATTTGCTCAGCCCTGTTCCCTGAGTCGGGTCCACGTCCATGTGCTGAGACATGTGCTAGGGGCCTGAGGGACACAAGAACACGATTTAATCCCTTGATGCAGGAACTGGGGCAACAGAAATAGCTGGCTCAGAATGAACATTCTCAAAAGCCAGATTTATTAATTTGTAGACAAACTCGCTCTTATTTCAGGAAGTGATTCTGACACCTGCCCAGTTGCTCATTTCAGAGACCCGAGATTCCTTCTGGGTTGTCTCTTTCCAATTCAGCCGTATATAAGCCACCACAGAATCTTCTAGATCTGCCCCCCCCCCACTGGGGAGGGGTGCTGGAATGATGCAGGGGAGCTTCAAAAGCAGTTACCTATACTTTATCCTGGACTGCGGGCTACAATACAAACATTTCTAAGCACCAGGGGCACTGTCTTTTTTTTTCCTTTTCTGAAAAGGGGTTAAATTCAAACCAAACTCACTGCCATTTAGTTGATTCTGACTCATGTTGACCCAATAAGACAGGTAAGAAATGACTCTGTGAGTTCCTGAGACTCTAACTCTTCAAAGGAGTACAAATTCTTTCTCCCTCAAAGTGGCTGGTGGTTTTAAACTGCTGACCTTGTGTTTAGCAGCCCAACGCATAACTACTCTGCCATTAGGGCTCCTCAAAAAATGGGCAGTAGACTAAATCAACTTGGCAATTGATGCTCTAGACTCTTCTGCCTCTCCTCCCCACCCTCCTTGCTGTGCCCGCACCTGGCTCATCGTCTCTCACTGATCTCCCTCTCTACCTGTTTTCCAAGCTCCCTGCTCTCCACCCTATGACCAGACAGTGGCTCAAGCCATTTCCTTTTGCATCACTTGTCTGTTCCCACCCAATTTCCAAGCCTGTAGAGTCATCTGAGAGTCAGATGCTCCCATGATCCAGGCTCCTGAGACATTTCCCATGGCTTTGTTTCGGGAGTTACACCATCTCCATCTTCGCAGGGGTCACCTTGCCTGTTCTTGACTTCTATTCTGTATGGATGTATCTCTCATGGTCCAAATGCTACCTGTCCTTCACACTTCACTCAATGATACCCCTTACATGGATTCTACTCTACTCTGACTTTCCAACCTGCAGGTATTTCTCCAACTCCCTTTAAGACTTCTGACTGTGGAAGTATTAGGAAGAACAGCAAGCTTTATATTGAACTAGTTTAGGCTTGAAGTTTGATTAAACCACTACTTCATCACATGCTATCTGAAATAGGAAATGATCATGTCTCCTTCATTTGCTATACGGATGAGCGATCATATGCAAAGCAAAACCCCTCAACGGTAGATGTTTGATAACGTTTTCAGTGTTGCCCTTGTTGTTATTGTTCGTTCCCATTTCATAGTGGTGACACGTTGTGCTGCTCCCTGCAGAGTCAACCGTTGGAAACCACCAGCTGCCCTTCCAGAGAAAGATGAGGCTTTCTACTCTCCTAGAGAGTTGCAGTCTCAGAAACTCGCGGGAGCAGCCCCAGCTTCTCCGGTAGGGTGGCTAGCAGTGGTCATCGGCTGGATGGCAGCGAGTCTGGTTTCGGTTTGTGTGTGTGTGCGCATGTGTGGGATGGTGGTGGTGGTGTCTTTAAGCTACTTGAATATTGGCTAAGCTTGAAGCGCTCTGAAGTCTGAGTCTATCCCAAAGAGTGGCTGGCTCCAAGTCCTACCCCTGTCGGATGATGGGTGACAGACTGCCCTCACTAAAGGGGGCCTGGTTGTCTGCTCTGGGGCTGGTGAGGGCACAGAGTGGTTATAGAGACTGCCTTTATCACAGGCCTGAGGCATCGCAAGGACCAACTTGTTTCATTAAAACAAAGAGAAAGTTTTTCTTGAAAATCCCACTTTTCCCAACCCCCATTTCCCTCCCGGCTACTTCTGTGACCACACATGTTTCCGATGAATCGACATTCAAATGAATTTCTGCCGACAAATAACTCGATGCAGCTCTTTGGTGGGAGAGCATTCCTGCAGGATGAGGTCATGGTTTGGCTACGGTGAAATGAAAAATAACCCACACTCCCCTGCTGCCCCCGCCCGCGCTGGGCGGCTTGGCATGAGCCCAGCGCCGTGCATTTGGGAACCATTATCGGGTTTATCAGGGTAACGTATCGCAGAAAACCTGCTTCTGTTTATAGACCGTTTTATTATTCCGTTTTGACATTTCCCTTTTTTCTTCAACCTTTTTCCCCCTTAAGCAAATATCTATTAGACTGAGTTTAAATGTGATCCAACCAAATACACTCTTTTTCAACTTCAGGCTAAAGTAGGTCTGACTAGAAGCAGAAATGCTTAAGTGAAAAGTTATGATTTACTCGCTCTCTAAAAGGGAGCAGTGTCAGAAGGAGCATTTTATGGGACAAGGGAACTTGGGGCGCGCAGAGCAGGATTCGCAGCTGCCAGACCTGCGCAGGGAAGGTGGCGGAACTTACAAGGCTTGGCAAGGGCCGGGCCAAGCATCGCCGATAGCAACCCTGAGACACAACACAGATAGGTTCGAGTGGGCATGTTTCCCCCTTATGTTGAAGAAAATAACAAATACATTTACGCTTTATTATTTAAACATTTTATTAGGGACTCATACAACTCTTATCACAATCCATGCATACATAAATTGTGTAAAGCACATCTGTACATTCTTTGCCCTCATCATTTTCAAAGATTTGTTCTCCAATTAAGCCCTTTGCATCAGGTCCTCTTTTTTTTCCCTCCCTCATGAGCCCTTGATAATTTATAAATTATTATTTTGTCATATCTTTCCCTGTCCGACGTCTCCCTTCACCTACTTTTCTGTTGTCTGTCCCCCAGGGAGGAGGTCACATGTAGATCCTTGTAATCGGTTCCCTCTTTCCAACCCAGTCACCCTCTACCCTCCCAGTATCGCCCCTCACACCCCTGGTCCTGAAGGTATCATCCGCCCTGGATTCCCTGTGTCAGTCAGGGTGCGATGTAGCACCGATGAAGAATACAGCTTTCCTCCAGTTCCTAAATGCATCCTCCCCTCCAACTATCATGATCCGAATTCTACCTTGTAAGTCTGGATAGAACAGAGGATGTACACTGGTGCAGATAGGAGCTGGAGGCACATTTACACGTTATTTAAATAGCTTTAAACGTAGGTGGCTCTATGCCAATTGGGCCTGGTATAGGAATAAGAGAGGATCGAGTTCAGCTTTCAGTGACTCCGTTCCGAAATGCCAGCCATTCCTGTAGCTCCTTGTAACCCCTTATCGCCTCCCTGATGGGCGACAGGGCCTCCTAAGGGCACTGGACCACATCAGTCGACTGTTGGTCCGAGCAGGCAAGGCAGTGCACAGGGATCTCAGGGTCCAGAGGAGTAGCTCCGCTGCTGGTTCTGCTTTCTCGATGGCCGTGCGATCGACCCACCTAGCACCTCACAATAATGTTTCCAATGCTAGCGAACCCAGAGTAGGGGGTAGAGCTAGGATGGCCAGATCAGGATGGGCACTTAGACAGTACGCTCATCAATAACCCCGTTACTTTTCTGCTCCGTACAGGTAGACTCAGGAGCCCTGGTATAGCAAAGTGAGTTGCTAACCAGAAGCACAATTGGAGCCTGCCCGCCAGTCAGCAGCAGAAGCAGGAAAGCCTGCCTTACGGGTTCCGACGCACTGTGCAGCCATTCCATTCTGCCCCATGGGGCTGCTATGAGTCAGAATCAGCTCAGGGACCGTGGGCAAAGGAAATGACAGCTGCTGAGCTGCCCAAAGTAACTCCCTATCCTGAGGTCTGGTGTTACAGGGACTGACCCTCAGACTCAGACTCGAAAGGGGTGCGTTTGAGAACCGATTTTGCACTCTGCAGCCTGATGATCTTAAGGCAAGATATTTTACTCCATTGCACCTCAAGTCCCTCATCCATAAAATGGAATCATCATTTATTCCCTGTTTTTACCACACAGATATGGAAAGATCAAGTGAGGATAGAGGAGAGACAATGTAACCAATATTGGTTGTGCGCTTTCTACGTGATCACCAAAATGCTAAACCCATCGTATAACTCGTTTACCTTTCAAAGCAGTCTGTCCATTAGGTGCAGTAATTATCTTCAGAGAAACACAGAGAAGGTAAGTGATTTGACCAAAGTTATATAGTTGAGGACGCTACAGGCATCATTTGATCCTGAAGAATCTCATTCCTATATATATCTTCTTGCTCCCTGCGACCTATTAAATCAGACTCCAGAAGGGTAGGTGAAAGGTCTGAGGGAAAGCTAAGCCAGAACAGAAACCCAGGTCTCCTGACCCTCATCTAGTACTTTTTTCCAGGATGCTGAACTATCTCAACTTCTAGAGAAGAGGTGGTCTGGTTACTTCCATGCTCTATCTTATAAGGCCAGGAACAACATATAAATTATGAAATGGAAAGATGGTTTGCATTCTCTTTGAGTGCATCAGCGTACAAGCCTGAAAGGAAGGCATGCTAGTGAGGGGTAAGGTGAGGGCAAGAGGTGGGGTTTCCCCATGAAGGCTGACAAACATAAAAGCATTTCACAGGCCTGGATGTGAGTGTGTGAGGTCCAGCCACGGCTGAATCAAGTATTTGCCTTTACATTTGTCCTGCCCCTCTCCTGCCCCTTCTGCCTCTACTTTGGATCTTTCCCAGGCATGACCATCTCCTGGTCTCCTCTCTTCATGAGACTCCTTGCCATCATTTGCCGTTCATTCTCCACAGTCCTCTCCCGCTTTGTCTCTGGGCTCCAAATGCACCGCTGTGTGTACGGCACTGTTCCTCTTGTGGTTTAACACCTTCTTCACACACCTGCATCAAATTCTTATTTCCCTTGGCACCGTTGCCTCCGCTCAAGTTGTTTCCTCTTCCACTAACATCAACACGCCCTTCTGGTCTTGTTTCCAATGTCTTTCCTTATACAACTTTCCCTGATTCACAGCCTGAAATAATACCATTCACTATATCTTTGTTGAGTCCGCTTATTTTTGTTTGTGCCTCTCTTGTACTTTGTAGTAGTACGTGTATGTACTTCATATATATAAATACCTTGCTCTAGACCAGGTTTCAGTGCACTATCCATTACTATAATTAGCTGTTACTTCAACTAACATAGTGTGGTAGTTATATAATCTCATGTCAGCCTGAGGGTATTAAGAGTGAAGGGGTGGAGAAGAGCCTGTCAGTCAGGTCACAGCCTGATGCCTCCTTGTGGGCATGGCTTTTTCATGAGGATTCTGGGAACTTCCTCTCTTCCTCTCTGGAAGCAGGTCACACACTTTCTCTGCTTCACCTTCCTGTTGACAAGCCACATGGAGCCACGCTGATGGCAGCCCGAGTTCTGGGGATGCGTCCACCGCTACTGGATCCACAAGACTTTTTCACCCATCTTCCTGAATTTGGCATCATTACAAGTGACTACATGAGTCTGAAGAGGAAGTTATGGACCAGAATTGTACTTATGAGTTATTATCAGACCTGTAGACTTGATCTGGACTGGGCTGGGATTTTTTCTTAATATACAATTACTCTTTAATAGAAAACTCTTTTCTATACATATATGAGTATCTCTGGATTTGTTTCTCTAGACAACCCAGCCTAACACACATAGCTTGTATGTGAAGCATGATTATCAAAATTTCAAATGGTTACATCTCAAATGGCTATGTAAATTGCTGCATAATCTCCAAAATTTTGCTTCTCGGCACTGCAAAACATAAAAATTAACTGACTGGTCCTTTGAAATACAGTTTCCTAACCCTGCTCTAGACTGTAAGCTTCACAGAAGCTGAGATGGCATCTATAGTAGATATTCAATAAGTGATTGTGTGTGGAGGTAGTAGGAGGTTGTGCAGTGGATTAAGCATCACTTAGCATTTGGACCACCAGTTACCCCTTGGGAGAAGGATGAGACTTTCTACTCGCCTAAAGATTTAGTCTCAGAAGCTTGATGGCACAGTATGACTTAGTCCTAGAGCAGGGGTTCTCAACCTTCCTAGTGCCACGGCCCTTTCATACAGTTCCTCATGTTGGGGTGACTCCCCAACAATAAAATTATTTTTGTTGCTACTTCATAATTGTAATTTTGCTACTGTTATGGGTCATGTAAATATCTGATATGCAGGATGAATTTTCTATTTTTTCTTCTGTAAAGTTGCTCATGCAACCCTTATCACAATCCACACATATATTCACTACACAAAGCACATTTGTACATTCATTACCCTCATCACTCTCAAAACATTGGCTCTCCACGTAAGCCCCTGGCATCAGCGTCTCATTTTTCCCCTCCCTCCCCGCTACCCCCTCCCTCGTGAACCCTTGATACTTTATAAATTATTTTGTCATATCTTACATTGTCCAACATCTCCCTTCGCCCACTTTTCTGTTGTCCATCCCTCAGGGAGGAGGTTATATGTAGATCTTTGTAACTGGTTTCCCCTCCCTACTCCATCTTCCCTCCACCCTCCCAGTATCGCCACTCTCAGCACTGGTCCTGAAGGGATCATCCATCTTGGATTCCCTGTGTTTCCAGTTCCTATCTCTACCAGTGTGCATCCTCTGGTCTAGCCAGATTTGTAAGGTAGAATTGGGATCATGATAGTGGATGGTGAGGAAGCATTTAGGAACTAGAGGAAAGTTGTATGTTTCATCATTGCTACACGACACCCTGACTGGCTCATCTCCTCCCCACGACCCCTGTGTAACGGGATGTCCAGTTGCCTACAGATGAGCTTTGGGTCCCCACTCTGCACTCCCCTTCATTCACAATATGACTTTTTGTTCTCTGATGTTTGATACCTCATCCCTCCAACACCTTGTGATCACACAGAGTGGTGTGCTTCTTCCATGTGGGCTTTGTTCTGAGCTGGATGGCCACTTGTTTACCTTCAAGCCTTTAAGACCCCAGATGCTATATCTTTTGATAGCTGGGCACCATCAGCTTTCTTCACCACTTTTGCTTATGTACTCGCTTTGTTTTCAGTGATTGTGTCAGGAAGGTGAGCATCATGGAATGCCAGTTTAATAAAATAAAGTATTCTTGCATTGAGGGAGTACTTGAGTAGAGGCCCAATGGCAGGATATATTTCATTGTTACAAATTTAACATAATTAAAGTACAGTGATTAATCACAAAACAATGTCATTCTATATTGTGAAATATTTGTTTCTAATGAAAAATATATGAAATTTTGTCTTGAAGCATGGTATAGCATGGGTAACTGTCTTCACGCCAGGTACTCATATGTGGGTGTATCTGCATGTGGGTGGACCCAACTGGAGAAGGATAGAGGAGTGGTGTCTCAGTTACTAAGATCATCAGAAATATGTGTTTTCCGATGGCCTTAGGTGACCCCTGTGAAAGGGTTGTTCGACCTCCAAAGGGGTCGTGACCCCCAGGTTGAGAACTACTGCCCTAGAGGCTTAATATGAGCCAGCAGCAACTCCAAGGCAGTAAGTTTGGATTTCACTGTTTCATTGAGATAATCAAGGCATTCGCTTTTCTTTCCACAGCGGTAGGCAGAGAAAGTCCAGCCATTCCTGGCAGGCCCCAAACACTCGATTGAGCACCAATTCTGGCATTTCCTAGCTTTGGAGACTCTAGGTAGGTCATCGTCTTTGAACCTCAATCTCTTCATCCTTTAAATGAGATTAAATAAGAATATAAAATAAAATATCAAGTTGCTTTTATAAAGTATAAAGCCTATGAGAATGCTATTATTCTAATAATTGATCATTGGTGCTAAATGCCCATTTATTGCCTTTCAGATCCAAATCCACCTTTCGTTGCTTGTTCTGTGGTCAGGAAGCTGGGCCCTGTAATCGTTTCCCCTTTGTGAGATGGTATGCGGCTAGCTTTCTCCATTAGGAGGCACAGAAGAGTCAGGGCGGGAGGAAGGAGCCTCCCTTCCGGATTTGGGTGTGCTTCTTCTTGCTCTAGCTGTGAAGCTTCCAGCCGCTCATTTAGAGAGAAGCAGGAGTGCTCAGCTCCACAGAGTCCTGGCAGGATTCCCCTTCTCATCGAGTGTCAGTGGGAGATTCCCAGTGAGCTTACCAGGCACGTCAATGCCGGAGCCTTGGGTGTACAATGGCTGGGTGTTTCCAGCTTCCCAGTCATTTCTTTATTGCCATCTGTGGACAGTAGCAACCAAAAGGGATATTTCCCCCATGCCAGTTCTGGTGTGACTCGCTGCCCACCAGCCTCCACCTACCTGTTGGTTGCTCTGGCCAGAGCAGCCCACTGAATTCCTCTGTCATCCCCAAATTGAAAAGCACATCTTTCCCAAAGACTGCACTCCCGTCTTGCCTAGAGTATTTGCTTTACTTTAGGTGCTTCCCCTCAGCGAATACCCATTCATTATGTTATCCATTGTGAGAGTCCATCATTATTTATTTTAATGTTTCTCTGTTCAAAGAACTGTCTCCTGATGAGACCTTACGAGGAGCTCTTGACTAATAAAGTTGCCCTGGTTGTGCCTTTGAACTTGCGTGCAGCTGTGTTCCTTCTCGATGGGAAATGGATGGCATGTGCTGACATCACAACTAATCCTGCTTTCACCCTTGGGGGAATGTGATGAAGCAAGTGCCTGGGAGCCCACATGGCCGCTGTCTTCCCAGTTACCTATTCTGACAGCACGGCGATCTAGGGACGACGGGGTTCAGCGGGCACTTCTGAAGTGTCCCTGAAAGAAAGACAATAGCAAGCTCTCATCCTTTCATGATGAGTTTGAGTCACAGATTGAAAACAAGAAAATTTTCCACGACAGTCTTGAAATAGACTCTTATTTCTCTTGGCTGCTACTGCTACAAAAACCAAACCCAAAATGTATTGTGTAAAGGGCTAAATTACAACAGTTGAGTTCAGACAGGGTCTTGTCACCTTGCTCATGTAAAACGGACACATACTGGGAATGATCAGATACTAAAATTTGAAATGAAGGCATATGGTGAGGTCTGGATGAAATGGTCAGGCTTGAACTTATGAGTCACTTGAATTTCCTTTGCCACTGCAATTAGCTTGCCCTGCAGTGTTCAAGGCAATTAGTTTTCCTTTGTTCTGAGAATCTAAAGCCTGGTCTGGGAGTTCCTGTAGCAGTGATGGTCACACATCACAAAAACCCTCTGGTGTCATGAGACCCATAAAAAGGTTCAAATGCTTCAGAGAGGCAGGTACACACTAACGTCCAGGTAAAATAGTCCATACTAGAAAAGACTGCGTGTGTAAACAATATATATTGGCAGAAAACTGGACATCATGCATGTGTGTAGATTATGTAGATATTACACTAAAGAGAGTGGAAGTCATCAGTATTGTTAATTTCATATTTATTGTGTTAGCTCATATATGTGGCTCTAGTAGCTGGCTGACTAACACTTCATCTCAATGAAAAAAAAATAAAAACTACTGCCCTCAAGTTGATTCTGACTCCTAGACCGGATATAGGCTCTTCTGAGACTTTCCATCTTTATGGGAGCATGCAGTCTCATCTTTCTCTCATAGAGCCGCTGGTGCTTTTGAACAGCCTACCTTGACATCAACAGCACAGCATTTAACCAACAGTGGCACCAGGACTCTCTTTGGTGTCACCAGTAGCCTGCAATCAGAGAGTGGAAAACTACGGTCTGCAAACTAGCTACCTGATTTTATAAATAAAATGACATTGGAATACAGTCACACTTACAAACGTTGACTAGGATGATTTCATTCTACAACAGAATTGAACAGTTTCAGCAGAGACTACATGACCTGCAAGCTTAAAAAATTTACTATCTGACCATAAATAAAATACGTACTAACCCTTGGTCTATATTTAATGAGACTGAGATACCAGAGTTTCTTTGCATGCTTAGGAAGAGATGAGTGTTGGGCTGGAATTTTTATGTGGGATCTATATTCAAATTTCCCAGTTTAATTCCAAGAGAAGGCCCAGCATAGAATTCCCTTTCAAGTACATTGAGATATGCAGCTATAAAGATAGTATTCCAACCTTTAAGACCTGGTTGTTTCATAGGTCAATTATGAATGTTGAAAATATCACTACTGAGATGGACTCATTGATTTGAAAGGGGTCTAAGAAACTCTGAAAACATTCCTTAAGTGGACTGTGGAATGTATGAAGCAGGAAACTAGGAATGATAGAAAGCACCAAAAATAACCTAAATCACACACAAAAACAACTAGTACCATAGGCATTAGTAAACTGCAATGGACTAGTACTGGCCTTTCCAATTGGGTGAGTATGTGGCTTCCTATGCAGGAGATGACACATTAAAAAAAGAATAGTCTCACATTCATTATCAAAAAGGACACTTCAAGATCTATCTGGGGATCCACTGGTAATTGTAATAAGATAATATCCATACAACCTCAAGGGAGACCAATTAATAAGGATATTATTCAAATATGTGCACAAATCATTAAAACCAATGATGAAGAAACTGAAGAATGTTACCAACTTATTCGATTTGAAATTGATCACATATGCAATCAAGATAGATTTGTAACTGCAGGTGATTTGAATGAAAGTTGAAAACAAGGAGGAAGGATCGGCTGGGAAAAAAAAACGTCCTTGGTGATAAAAATGAAGCTAACTGAAGATAAAAATGGAGGACTCATGAGAGAATTTTGCAAGATCCACTCATTGCAAATACCTTTTTTCCAATAACATGAATGACCACTATGCACATGGTTTTCACCAGGTGAAATATATAGGAATCACATGATTATGTCTGTGAAAAGAAAAAACAGAGCAGATCGGTATCATCTGTGAGAACAAGGCCAGGGGCTGACTATGCGACAAACCTTTAATTGCTCTTTTGTAAGTTCAAATGGAAGCTGGGAAAAAATTTAAACAAGTCCATGAAAGTCAAAATATGACCTTGATTATATCCCACCTAAATTTAGAGACATTCTATAGAATATATTTGATATTTTATGCACTGAAAGCCAGAGTAGTTGTGAATTGTCATCAAGAACATCTTATGGGAAGAAAGCAAACGGCTATGAAAACAAAATAAAACAGAAAGAAAAACCAAATTGGATGTCAAAAGAGACTCTGAAGCTTGCTTTTCCAGGTAGAATAAGTAAAGGGAATTGGAGGAATGATAAAAGAATTGAAAAGAAAATCCTAAAGGGCAGTTCGAGAAGACAAAGTAAAGTACTATAGTGAAGTGTTCAATGATGTGGAGGTAGAAAGCCAAAGGGAAGAACACACTCAATGTTTCTCAAGCTAAAGGGCCGAAGAAGAGAAATCAAGGCTAGAGTTGCAACACTGAAGAAGTCCATTGAGCGATACAGAAAGCATGATTAACAAAGATGGGCCTGCTCAACACCTACTCCCATGAAGTGGGCATTGAAGAAAGAGATGGATGCTGAAGCAAAGAGTTATTAAGGATGTAGATGGTGTCCGTCTATCAGAAGGAATAGCAGCCGCGGTCTTACAGTGTCATCTTAAAACAAGAAGCTATCTAGAGGAGGCTTTGGTCAAGTCCGACTAGCATGGATGATTCAAGAATTGTCAATAATAAAATCCACACCCACGGAGTGAATCACAGCAGAACTAAAATTCTGACCACCTAGTTTGCAGAAGGTTTTAAATGAAAGTGAAAGCCCAGACCCAATTGCAGGTCCCCCATGTGGCTCAAGCCTCTAATAAATCCGCTCTGACTGTGGCCAAGGAATGGGATAGGCCATGGTACCACACAGAGCGCACCGTATGAGGGATTACTGCATCTGCAGTTATGTCAACATGTGACGCCTTCTCATGGATCGCCCTCTTGACTCAATGTATAATTGCTTCAGTTTTTAATATTTTCTGCTTTCTCACTGATGAAGATTTCTCTTTATTTTATTGGGTCATTGCTGTTAGGTTATTTGCTTGTATTCTGTCTTGATTTTGTTTGATTTTCTCTTTATATGAAACCCAGGTTAGGTCAACCTATAGAAACTACAACTGTGCCGACGGGTTAAAAGAGGCAGAGCAGGGGAAGCTGGCAGGAAACGGGGAGCTGCAAACAAGGAGTGCAGGAAGAAGGAATGTCCTGGAATTGATTGTAGTGACAGTTTCACAACTCCCAAGAATGTGAGCGAACTATTAAATGTATGAAGTGTGAGTTGTAAGTCTGGGGAACTGTTAAAAATAAACAAACTAATTTAGTAAAATAAATCCAAACCCAGAAGAGGGGACATTATCGGAGCCATTCTAAACACCCAGTTTACACAACATTGCAGTTGACAGTGGAAGCCGTAACTCCACATGCAGGATCCCTCCATAACACTGAGTCTCCGGTGAATCCTCTACGCACGTGCATGACCTTCATATCAGACAAAAGAATTGTCATTTTAGCAGCTGTGGTTAGGCTGGAATGTAATACCTTGTCGTTAGACATCCCCTCACCCTCTTCTGGCCCATTTTGAATAGATTCTTTTAAAAAAATAATATTTTCTGTTTTCTTATTGATTGAAGTTTAAACTCTATTGTATTTGGTCATTCTTGCTCAGTCTTTGTTTTTTGTTGTTGTTTTGTATGTTTTTCTAAATGGAGAAGTCAGACTGGGTGGGTTTACAAAACAGCCCCAGGATTTGTAATTACCTGGAGGCACAAGAAGGGGCAGCAGGGAGGAAATGAGGAGCCAACAACAATGACACAAGAAGGAAGAAAATATTTTTAAGTTGTTTGTGGTGATGAATGCACAAACCTTCTTAATACGATTAAACTATTAATTGTATGATATGTTAATTAGATCACAATAACATTTCTACTCTGTCCACTGGGATTGCTATAAATTGAAACAACTTGATGGCAATGAGTGAGAACAGCCAGAATGCTTCTTAGAGGTGAGACTGGCAAGATCCTGTTGTTTGTACGTGTTACCAGGAGAGTCCAGTCACTGAAGAAGGACAGCATAGTTACACAGCGTCTCAGAAAGAGGAAGACCCTCAATACTATGGATAGACAGAGTGGCTGCAGCAATAAGCTCAATCACAATCATGGTGAGGATGGCGGAGAGTCGGGAAATATTTTGTTCTAATACTCCGTTATGAATCAGAGCCATATCAATGGCAGCTAGCAGCAATCATGGAAATTTTAGACACAAAGACCAAGTATCAACACTTATCTGACAAGGACACGATGGGTACATCTCCAAAAAGTTCATCAAGGAAGTACCAGTAATCAGAATGCTTTGTCTCATAGAGAACGCTGGTAGTGTCAAAGCTGTACCAGAGTACTAATGCACAAAACATAAAAATCTCCAAGTCTGATGAGGAGCCCTGCTTGTGGAGTGGGTTACACAGAGAGGCAAATCACCAGGTCAGCAGTTCCAAACCCAGCTCCACGGGAGAAAGAGGCACTGCTCTACTCCTGTAAATAGCTACAGTCTCAGAACCCCCTTGGACTTCCCACCTTGTCCTACAGGGTCTCTCTGAATTAGAACCCACGTGGCAGTGAAAATTTGAGTTAAGTGTCATCGTGGATCGCCATAAGCTATCAACCAATTTCCCAATCTAAATCAATTCACAGACCCAGAAATTCTTTTACATTTTTAATTGTAAATTCGGTGGGGGTTTACATTTCAGATCATCAATGCTTTTTAATGAATTTTTATTATGAATTACCTGAGATGTATTTTAGGTTTCAGACAATCAACTCTGCATTCAACAAGTTAAGCCACTCATTATCCACCACTAGATATTCATTCCCATCTCCTGGATTCATGTGATCAATTTCGTATTCTACAATGTAAACTAAGCATCAATCCCCTCAAGAGTTCATCCCTCTCCTGCTCCTTGATTTCTGGTTTCACTCTTCTCACCCAAATGAATACCCTTCAGCACCTGTGTGAGTCCAGGTTGACCGGAGAAACAAATCCAGCGACACTCATGTGTGTAAGAGAGAACTTTAGATCAAAGAGTAATTATATATTAAGAAAATATCCCAGCCTAGTCCAGATCAAGTCCATTAGTCTGATATTAGTCCATATGTCCAATACCAATCCATTAATTCCTCTTCAGATTCACACAACACATGCAATGATGCCCAATGTAGGAACATCACAGGCCAGTGGGTGGAAAGTCTTGTGGATCCAGTGGTGGTGGAAGCATCTCAGCGCTGGCATGGGTCTCCATGTGGCTCCTCCAGCTCCAGCGCTCTGACTCCATCAGAGTAGATCTATGTGGTTTGACAACATGAATGTGTAGCAGAGAAGGTGTCTGGTCACCAGTAAGCTCTTTCTCACTGTCATGCCTCTAAATGAGGTCATCAAGTTGTGACCTGATTGACAGGCTAGACTCCACCCCTTCCTCAAGTTGACAGTAGATTATGTAACTGCCACAGCACCCTAGCCCATTGCTTTTGTCTTCCTTCTCCTCTCTCTGACTAGGCATGCTCCAACGTCCATTCCCTTTAGTATGAACATCTTTAGCTTTTTTTTTTTCCTTTTCCTTCCTGTAACAGTGGTCTTAAACAATTTCTGTCCTTTTGTGGTTGGTTAATTCCACTCAGCATTATTTTTTCCAGGTCCACCGTCCAGTAATGTACTTTGTGATTTGGTCAATGTTTTTAGCAGAAATAACAAATGCTGGAGAGGCTGAGGAGAAGTTGGAACCCTCATGCCTTGTGAGTGAGGATATAATTATGTGCAACCACAGGGGAAAGCAACACGGTGCTACCGCAAACAAGTGGGAGCAGAAATCCCACGCGATCCGGCACTCCCTCTGCACGGAATGTACCTCAAGAAGGAGGAGGCTTAACTTGGGCAGACACGTGTACACTCATGTTCATCACAGGCCTCTTCCCAATAGCAAGAAGATGGAAACAACCTAAATTCCCATCAGTAGAAGAATGGATCAAGAAATGTTGGTAGATAGGCACAATGGAATACTACCCAGAAACTAAAATGTGTCAACTTGCCTGAGTGAAATTCTCCCTGGTTTGGCAGTTATATTATGATGTAAGGTGGTACTTAGTTGATAATCTCCCAAGATGTGGTCTGATGTGATAAACCAGCAAGAATACTCTTAATTCTGTCACAGCCTTGGTTCAATATAAGGGATTGTGGTCTGCAACATCTTCCATGCTTCAATATATAAAAGGAGAGAAAAATAAACACGCAGGGAGTTACTAGCACCAAAAGGATAGATAGATAGATAGATAGATAGATAGATAGATAGATAGATAGATAGATGATAGATAGATGGTTGATAGATGATTGATAGATAGATAGGTAAATGATAGATAATTAAATTGTGTTTGCTTGACTGTGGTCCCCGCACTGTGAAGCTACTAGATCCAGGGGAAGATGGATTCTGGGACATAAGGAGATCTCCATAAGGTCTTGGCTCCACAAATGTTGGGAAGAGACAAGGACACTCCCCAGAGCTGGTATAGAGAGAAAGATTTTCCCTAGAGCCGGCATCACTCTGAACGTGGACTTCTAGCTTCTTAAACTGTGACAAAATAAATGTGCATTTGTAAAGTTGTCCACTTGCAGTATTTCTGTTATCACAGTGCTAGATACCGAAGGCACTAGGTCGTCACGAGAAAGGGTCCCAAACCATATACTCAGGTACAAGACAGAAAACTTTCTCCAAACAAAATCATACCTGCAACCACTGAGAGTACCTGTGCATTTAGGAAATGAAAGTATTTAGGGTTTTTCCCCCCTACAATTACTAGACACTAGATCTAAATGTATGCAAATTCATTGGGACTCAAAAAGCCTGCTGTCTCACTAGTCAAGAAATGCACCAGTCTGATTCTTAGTGGACTCAGTTGGTCCGGGTCTCACTCTGCAGTTATTTCTCCTTTTCTTAAATCTATAACGAGAATAGACAGATTTAGAAGCTGGAGGAATACCCACGTTGGCTCTCGGACACATGAGATGAGAATGATTATGGTAGTAAGCGATAAGTACCAACTCCTAGGGCTCCTCTGCTTTACCAATTAATAAACCCCAAGAAACACGGAATCCCTGGGGATACGTGCAGAGACCACCACCACTATCACAGACCTAGAGGAAGCCGAGGAGTTGATAGTACCTTTTACATACGACTTGCACTCAGCAGGCCAGCCCAGAAGTCAGATGAATCTGGGAGAACAACTGGATGAATTTCTATTTAAACAGGCTGTGGCTGCAGTGTCAGCCATTATCCCAGATTGGTAGACCAGCACACCACCTGGAGTTAACCAGCATATAACCTAGGCATTTGTACAATGCAATTGGCCGAGGTACTGCCTTGTATCCAGATCAATATAGAAGGACCATTAAAAATAACTAGATTTACCTGGCATGGCCAAAATCATGCTATCATAGACTGGCCTCAAGGCTCTGGGATTCATGTAGTTTGTGGAGTCATTTGGCACTCTGTTAAACATTATATAGTCTACTTTATCGATAGCATTATTTTGACTGCATCTGATCACTAGGAAGTATCAAGGCCTTAGATACTTGACTAAGATATATGTGAACCAGTGAGTGGAAATACATTTAATAAACTTTCAGGTTCCTACCACCTTTGCCTTAAGGTTTAATAGTCTGAACTACATAAAAATATTCACTTCAAGACAAAAGCCAAATTGATGCACTTCTTACCATCTTCCATGAATTAGGTGGTATGACTTGAGTAATCTATTACGTGTTTTGTAGGATATATATATATATATAAATATATATAAATTTATATATTTATATATATATAAATTTGATCCTTCCTCAGGGCCACTTCAGTTTTGAATGTGCAGCTAAACACAAAAAAGACTCTGCAGTAATTTCAGAAGGCAGCATAGGCCATTCTACTCCCTGCCTGCTGTGTGCAATCTCACAGATCTAAGGGCATTTAGAACGCTCATGGAAGAGAGAAAAGTCTCTGGCGTTTTGGGGACAAACACCATTAGGAGAATCACACCACAGCCATCTAGGCATTGGGAGCGAGTATTTGTCTTTTGCCTTCTCCTGCCCGTAGCTGGCCTCTTGAGTAACAGCTTTTGATTTGCTACTTGATTTTGGTAGAGATTGAACAGCAAACTATGGGACTTTAGGTATTATGTTAGGCAGGGTTATCTAGAAAAACAGAACCAGCCACTTATGATTATATATACATGGATAGTCTTATACAGCGAGAAAGTATGTAATAGCTAATTAGTCCACACAACAGTACAGAGGGCTCAGTTCAACTCACTTTCTGGAACAGTTAATATACTGGAAGTCCTTCTACTCACATGGCTGCCAGGTCCAAGGTCAAGGAAGCAGGCAGGCAGAGTCTTCCCTCAGTCAGCAAGCAGCACGGTGAGTCAGCAAGTCAGTGTCTCGAGAGCTTAGCGAAGCAGGCTCACACGGGATATCAAACGCAAGCAATGCAAGTCACTAGGATCTACTGGCCTCAAGCTTAAGCGATGGATGCACGAGCAGCGTGGTGAAGCATGTCTTGAAGGAGCCTCAAGCTTTAGCGACAGGATCCACGGGCTGGCTAGGCCCACAGGTGGTATTGCACACAGGTTGAGGCAGAGAACTAGCTAAAGCAGCAACACGCTGATCTGATCACCAGAGAGCAAGAGAGAAGGGGCGGACCTGGCCAAGCCATTTATCTCTTTGCCCTCTAATCAAACTGTGACCTAATTAATCTCACCTGTTCCTATGTATGGCCAGGTTGGGTCAATAAGCCTATTACAGGTAGCTATGACACTTGACCCTCTAACCAAAAGCTAAGTGTTGTTTGAAATGGCTAACATGAGGTTCGACATGTAAGAGCTGCTGTCTAGCAACAACAACAGAAAGATCATCTTGTATTGTCTCTTCTACTTCATTTATTCTGTATTGCCACTTAGAAGGGTTGTATATGCTTAATTAACTACGAGAAAACTAGAGTCAGATCTACAGATGCGGCTTTAATAGGCTGAAATCACTCAAAAGCGGATGGCCTACCCCTCCTTCATAAAAGGAATGAAGTACTGATGTATGCTGCCACACGGATAAACATTACACACACTGTGTTAAGTGAGAGAAGCCAATACAAAGGCCGTAGGCTGTAAAGTTCCATTTCTATCAAATATCCAGAACAGAAAAATCCATAGAGACAGAAAGCAGATCGCTGGTTGCCAGGATCTGGTCAGGGTAGGGAAGCAGCCAGGGAAGACTAATTAAAAGGCACTGGATTTTCTTTGGTAGTGAGAAATCTGTTTTGGAATTAGATACTAGAGATGGTTGTACAATACTGTGAGTGTTACTACATGCCACTGAATTGTACCCTTTGAAGTGAAGAAATTTATGAAATGTATGTATTACCAACAACAAAATATAAAATTGGGTGATTAAAGGACCACGGTCTGACTCAAGGGTGGCCTGAAGGACCCTGGTAAAGACAGTCCTCCTAGTGGGTGGAACTTGAAGCAATAGACTTGGTTTTCCACTATGTCACAAGGGAAAGACTGCCAGACGTAGGGGGTTATAGTGACTTCCAAGAAGTATCTACTAATATAACTGGAAGGAAACGTGTTGAAAGATTAGGGATGAGGAAGTCAAACGAAGAGGCGCGTGAATGGGTTTCTCAAAATCAGTAGAGTCTCAAGTTCCTGGGTCCTATGTGGATGCCCTAGGAGATGCTCGCCACTGCAGCCAGGAGCCTGCCACTAAAGAGGAGGCTTCAAATGGATGGAGGAGACATGAGACTGTAGGAAAAATCCGTTTAGTGTCTAGATTTCAAGAACTTACTGCCAACCCAAGAACGGCAAAGACACTAGAGGGAGCCCTGGAAACATAACCTGATGAGAGATCTAATTTTCTTTTTTTTTTGGGGGGGGGGGGGCGGCTTTCCTGTAGGTAATGAGCTCTGCACTTTACTCTGCCAGTGAGCCCCCCTGTGTTCCCAAGAACCTGACCGAAACAGGGCCTCTGTCTGGGCTGTGTAGTCCAATAGAGGAGGTGAGGGTGAAACAGTAAAGCGATATTGCAGACATTTCAAATGTTATCACCACCTTCAATAAGAGTATAACTTACTTGGGAGAGCAAGGAAATAAGTCCCCATGGGAAGTGAATATGAAACCAATCCCCCAGGAAGGCATCTTGAGCCATAGAAAACTGACAGCATAAATATGGTGTTCCAGATACTCTTGAGGACCAGAGAATGGTCCTTGAAAGAGAAATGCCAGGGTCTGGTGGGAGCTGTAACATGCTGATGCATGAGGAGGGCAGGATAATAAAGGCAGTAGGGGGAAGGGAGAGGCAGGTTTCTAGATCAAGTATGAAAGCACTCATGCCACAAGGATGCACCATGAAAAGATCATGCTAAGTGAAATCATTCAGTTACAAAGAACACATGTGAGGGACCTTCCAAATGTTCATGGAAAAGTTTCTGTGGTAGTTACATAATCTGGTGTCAATTTGACACTATTCAGAGTGAGTGTGGAGTTTAGCCTGTCAATCAGGTCACAGCTTGATGACCTCATTTGGATGTGCTATGAAGATCAATAGCTCACTGGAGGCCAGACACACTCTCTCTGCTTTGTTTTCCTGCTGACAAGACACATGGAACTACACTAATGAAACCAGAGCCCTGGAGTTGGAGGAGCCACGTGGGGACTCCTGCCAGCACTGAGATGCTTCCACCACCACTGGAGCCACAAGACTTTGCACCCACTGGCCTGTGATCTTCCTGCATCCTGTGTCATTGAATGTGTTGTGTGAGTCTGAAGAGGAATGTATAGACTTATGTTGGACACAGACTAATATCAAACTCGTGGACTTGATCTGGACTAGGCTGGGATGTTTTCTTAATAGACAATTACTCTTTGATCTAAAGTTTCCTCGTACACATATGAGTGTCTATGCATTTGTTTCTCTAGTCAACTAGGACTAGCACAATTTCATTATCTTCCAATTCCATTTTCCCATGAACATTTGAAATCCCTAATACTGTATAGGCTCACTCATATGAAATAACTAAATGGTAGGAACCAAAATTACTAGCAGATACTGAGGGGTGAAAGTGAAAATTGTTGCATAGGTGATGACTTAGACTGGGTCTTTCAACTGTCTGTAGAGAAGCAAAACTAGTAAATACACACACACGGGAGAGAAATAAATTTATTTCAAGGAAATGGCTCACACGGTTGTAGAAGTGTGCAAATTCTAAGTGTGAGGGGCAGTCGGCCGGTCAAATGGCAGGTTTTGGGCTCCTGAGGCAAATAGGTCCTCATTCAGCAGGTTGATGCCGAACCCCAAGATCCGCAGGCAAATAGTTGAGCTGTTGGCTCAAGTCCAAAGAATTGAGAGTCAGATGATAAGCCAGACGCAGGACCCAGACCCAGCACAAAGCCAGCAAGAGCTTGACCTGAGCACCCTCTTATCATGGAAGTAAGCCATCCCCCTGCCCCCCAGGTAGATGCCTGATTGGTATTAAAGATTTCTTCATGGAAGTGTTCCCATCTTAACTGCCAGCCCGCTGAGAATCCTGGCCCCGCCACATTGATACACAACCTTAATTACTACAGGGGGTATTGAGTTTCTTGTAATGGTGGTGGAATGGTTCAAAAAAGAGGGTGAGAATGAGTGCACAACTTGAATGATGTAATTGATATCACCAAATTGTACATGGAGAAATTGTTGAGGGGGACTGAAAGTTGGGCTATAAGATCAGGGATCTAGGAATTTCATAAAGGCTGCTTCTGAACGGTATAGAGCCTCGGGAACACATATCCAGCTGTAACTCTGGGTTTATGGAGATGGATTGGGAGATGTATGCATGCCTTAAGGGGTGTGTTGATCTCCTGGAACTGTCCTATGTCACATTTCACAGCAGGGAGTGGGCACTTCCTTCGACCCTAGGCATGGGCATTCTGAATTCATGGACATTGCTACGCTGATATCTCTGGGCCTCCAGGTTTTTTTTCAGCGAAGCACAGAACTGTGAAAAGAAGATACAGAAAGCTGGGTGATTGCCATTTGGCTAAATTAGTTATGTCATGAATGATAAAATAGAGATGAAATATAGCTTATTATTTGAAAAAGTTAACTAAATCTATTAGAAATATTTAATTATAGCTATAAAAGTTGTCATCAAAGTGGCCAACCCTGATGTGAACATAAAAGCGGTAGACAAATGAAATTTTCATTAGTTAATTAAAACATTTTGATTTAATGAAGCAAGTGTCATTCTGAGAAATTAAGTAAATATGGCAAGCCTTGTAGTTTACAAATGAAACCAGGAAAATAAAAATGTTATAAAAGAATAGCTCTTTCTTTCATCACTTCATTCAATATGAACACCTCAGATGTCAAAGCTAGAAGAATTGGGAACAATCAATAGAATGCAGTGAACATTTTCTTTGTCTGTACAGAGCATCACTTCAGAGCTGAGCCCGGCACACCCAGAGAGGGAGCTTGGGCTTTTCTTTTAGACCAAGAGCACTTGGATTTTACTTAGGACAAAAGGCTTCCTCGAGAGAGATGTGGCTCTTCTGGTGGCATCACAGGTATTGCCCAAACAGATCTGGACAGAATGCTCAGTGCAGGTACCGCTGCCTCTGGGAGAAAAGGATGTGCAGTTTTGTATTCCCTCCCTCCAGCCTCAATCAAGCCCCAATTTACCCGTCTCATAGGGTTTCCATGGCTGACTGATACATCATTCGGCCAGGAGCCGTTGTGGGTTTGAACTGCTGACCTTGGTCAGCAGCTAGTACTCTACCCACTCCACAACCAAAGCACACCCAACCCAACCCAGTTGATATCAATGTCCATCCTGACTCCTATGCTGTAGGAAGGGTTGAGCTGCTTCATGGGGTGTCTGAGGCCATGACTCTGGATGGGAACAGAAAGCCTTAGCTTTCTCTTGAGGAGCAGCTGGGGGGTTCAAACTGTTGGCTTTACTGTAAGCAGCCCCCCACACAACCCACTCTGCCCCCCAAGGCTCCTCCTCCCCCATTCCTGCAGAACTGTGATCCCTAACAGAGTTCAAAGTGCGTTTCTAATCATTACTTCACTATCAGATTAAAGGACTGCCCTGTAAAGGTTTGCTTTGGGGGCAGCTGCACGTGGCTGCAATAGCTTGCACCTTTGTAGGCAAGCAGGTGGACCTTGGGAAGCCAGCAACAAGCCACCTGCTCAGACCCGTAGGGTCAAGACTTCTCTTTTGCTTTCAATGACCTCTCAATTCCTGGCCTTCAGAGCCTCAGACTCCAAGATCCAAGTTTGAGGGTTCTGAGGGCCATGTTAGCTGTCAAGGTTAGATTGCGAAGAACCCCAGAGTAGTGATGAGGACCAAGCCACAGCAGGGCTTAGAGAGGCACAGTATGAGTGAGCCCCCTACTTCTCACCGGTACAACATGGACTTGACACTGAACCTGACTTATTGTGAAACACTTCGTATGAGTGTGTGTTCACTTTAGTTATGTAGTCATCCACGTGCAAAATATTTCCCGTGCTTCCGGGATCAGTTTACATATCATGATCTCCAGGCAGTTTGTCAGGAGAGCTCCAGGTTTACCTCCTATACCTTCCCTTTCAGCCTCAAAAATTCTCTAGGGACTTAGAACTCAGAGCTTCTAGGAAGTTTCCAAAACTTTGGGAGCACTGGTTTTTAAAATGCCAGGTTAACTCTCTTTGCCCTTGATTGTTCCATAGAAACCATGGGAGGTTTACTAGGCGAGGGGATGGGATTGATGGGCTTGGATATCTAACTCAGTCAGATCAACTTATATGTGTGTTACTTTCTGGTGAGATTTTCTTTACAGACAAAGACACAAAGAGAATTCTCATTTTCTTATTGTTGACTCTTAAGATTTCTTTGACTATCATGAATACTGGGGGCTAGTTGCCTATAGTTGATTCTAAATCACGGCACCTTGAGCTGAGCCGAAGAGGACAGACACATACGGTGTTCAGGGCTGAGGCCTTAGAAGCAGCTCTCTAGGACTGTCTTCTGAGGGGGCGCTGAGTATGTTTGAACCTTCAACCTTCTGTCTTGTTGCTGAGCACTTACCTGCTGTGCTACCCAAGGCTTCTGAATAAAAGAGTCTTGGACAAAAATGCTGGAAAACAAAGGCCTAGACCAGTGTTTCCCAAATGAAATCACACGGATGCATGCCAAAATATGGCAGATTCCATGACTTACTGAAAAGCATTCCAATTCAATAGATTTGGAAGAGGGCCCAGAAATCTGCTTTGAAAAAAAACTTATCCAGGGAATTTCAATGTAGGCATTTCAAGGATATGTTTTCTAAACATGTGCATTCTTCCCAAGAGGAATTGCTCCAAGATGGAAATGTTTACTGTTAGTGCTGCCCACTACACTAGCCTTCTCTGCGTCTATTGAGCACACGAAAGGTGGCTAATGTGCTGGAGGAACTAGATTAGAAGTGTCCTTAACTTAAGCAGCTACATAGAGCTAGTAGCTACAATCCTCGGATAAGGGAAGATCAACCTTTTCCCTGTGAAGGAGTCTGTGGAGTTGCATCTCTAACATGTAGACATACTTTATTGCACTCAAAGCCCTCTTTGCCTAAGCTGGAGTGAGTACCATTGAGACGTTTGTTTATCTAGCATTTATGATGCAGCTGGAGTGTCTAGGTGAGATAGAGGATTAACAACCTTGGCTTTAAAGAAAGTGGCTGTTTCAGAGGAGCTTTGAAAAAAGACATAATGCTCTACTTCCAAAAATAATCAAGCTATTGAAAACTCCATGGAGCAGAGGTCTACTCTGATGCACATGGAGTCACGGAGTTGACTCAGGGGAACTGTGGCATTATGATTGTAGAAATATACAGATAAAGAAATTAGGGACCCTTTCCTCAAAGAGAAACTAGTGAGAAAGATAGTCAAGGAAATGGGCAACTCCAGTTGAAGAAGAAGTAAAGAGGGTCTGAGCCTCGCAGATTTATTCTAGTTTATTCTAGGTACTTCAGCTTCTAAGCCTCGTGATGATTACATATTGGGCAACTTTTTGCATTCATAGTTCGCCTTAGAGTCCATGTGGTATTCAACAGTGGCTTTCTGCTGGGGAGTACCACATTAATGATCAAAAATGGGTTTTTATTCAAAGAAGAAAGCAGTCTGAGTTCAAATTCTCTTTCTGGCCTTTATTGCAAATCGAAAGTCTTCTTGCCTCAGTTTCATCACTTACACAACACGGGCAATACTACCCTTCATCTCGGGCTATCGTCATGGGGGATAATGGAGTGAAGGATGCTCAGCACACACACGCAGCTTACCTGTAGCCAGCTTCCATTCAACGTAGAGTTTATGTTGTTCCGTTGTGCATAACGTGGCTCCAGGATGCAGCTGCCTCATTTTGCACCTCAGCTCTATCACTCAAGTTATGAGATCCTGGAGAATTTATGTAACAGCTTTGTAGCTCAAGTCCTCCTTTGTAAAAATAGCGGTATTAAATAGTAGCCCTCTTGAAGACACAGTAATATAAATAACTCTCTGAAGCAGGGCCTAACTTCTGGTAAGTGTTACATAAACACATTTATCTATACTTTTTCTATTACTTGGAGGGTGGGAGTGGGGGTGAGGGAGGACAAGGTTAGAACAAACACACAAACAAAAACAACCAGATGACAAACACATCTTTTGTGCAATAACACTGTAATTGGTGGCTGTCTACCTTGAATCCAGACTTCCAAGTCATCTTTCTACACAGTAGCCAAAATATTTCCCATTAAGCATAAATGGGCCATATATCACTTCTCAAATTGAAATCCTTCTGGACCTTCCTGTCATCTTCAGGAACACGCACCTCCTTATCCAGGCCCTTCACCATAGCTTTTTGATCTTCCTGTCCAGCCTCGCCATTCACTCAGTTCCCATCATTTATACCCAGAAAGAAAGGGGCGGAAAGAGACAACCCAGAGTCACCTGTACTTCATTCATGTGTATGACCCACAGGACCGTGCCTTCTCCACTCAGTCTGTGCTGTTATGTCTCTTTCAAACTGCGGCTCTTGGCCTCCTTTTTTAGGCCTCTGGATGTTTCCCTTTAGTCTTCAAAGCTTAGTTCTGCCACCACCCAGGCTAGCTAGATTCATCATGACCACCATCCTCTTATACGATTGTGCTGAGCTTGATCATAATAGCTATCAAAATGTATCGTATTTTGGTGCTCTCTCTCCTCTTATTATCCTGTGAATGGTGTAACTTCTATCAACACATTCTCAGTAATGTGTGCAGGGTACTCACCGAATGTAATTCAGCCACTACCAAATCGGCCAATGAGTGACTGTTCAGGAAGAGAGGTGAAGGATGTCGTCAATGAGAGTTCCTACCCTGATCCTCATGTCAACAATATTCACCTAAGACCACAGAAGGCTAGCTTGAAATCCCCCTGAGCAGATGGTGCTGAGGAAGCTATCTTTGTGAAGGTACAGGCTAGCCATCCTGAGGTTACCGAGCAGGTTAATAACAGGTAGTTTAAATCGACATGGCATGCGCGGCTGGTTCTCAGACAACTCAACACTGTCTAAGGTTAGAATGGGACATTTATTAAAAGCACTGGCAAAGCCTGTCAAAGTGAGACCTTTCATATCCATAATTCCTACCATCTGTAACAGCTTATGTTACATAAGATCCCCCATTACCAGTAGCAGCGTTAATCCATCATCTGTCTTAAATATTGTTAGATGTTCTTTATACACTGTACTCTCGTTAGCCCCCCTTTCTGTTTTTATAAGTGCACGCTCTTTACTTGCCACAATTAATTTTATGCTGACTTTATCATATTATGGGAATATTCAAAATCCTTTGGGGAGGATTTTTCACAAGTTGTATAGAGTGTGAGAGCAATTCTTTGAAACCATTGGTTGGGACGAGAGAAGATAAGTCCGTTAATTAAGGAGACACCATCGAGTTTTCCCTTCCCATCATATAGAATTGAAAATCTGATTTTCTTCCATGGTCATTATTTCTACTGAGATAAGAAGTCCTTCCATAAGGTCTATTATTTTTAATAAAAGATAATACTGTCTAAGGAAGATATAATGTCAATGATATTGAATGCATCCATTCTATCTATTCACAGTAAAGAGAAATGATGCGTCCCGACATCACAGTCCTTTGGCGTATCTGTGGCATGAACTAAACTGCGGTGGACCTGGCCCACACTCATTTCCAGCGGCTTTCCCATGTGCCTTTTTACTTTCCTGTGCCGGAGCTTGCTTTGAAGTCAAGGAGGCTTGTTCAGACCAGGCAACAGGTGCAGAGCGTAAGGGAAGGGTAGGCCGATAAGACTTCTGTGGACGAACCTCAATCTGAGGAGACACATGCCAGTGGATAAACACACAAGAATCTAGCCCTTCAAGGGGACAATTTTTGAAGTGCTTTCCATGCGGTCCCCGGGAGGCTCAGGAGGTGGCTAGACTCTGGCTGTCACTCGTAGTGAACTTAAAAATGTGTTCATTCTCAGAGGGTCCTCCTTCCTCAGCTCCTGCTACCTGAGCTCACCTTCTAAACAAATTACTCGTGACTCAGTCCTGGGGATAGGTTCAATTTTTAAGGGAATTCAAATGAAAAGAGTAGGTTACAATGAAAACCTTAACAAGTTCCAAAATGATAACAATAGTATAAATCATATGCAGATCACGTTACAAAACTATTAGCCATTGTTGATTAAATGAAAATACCAAGCTTAGCAAAATCCTCAAATACTTGGATATTTAGAATAGTCCCAAAACAACATATAGTTAGAATGATAGCAAGTCGATCAGCGACTACCTAGGACAACCAGGGATGGGGAGCAAAGAGGAACAGAAAGATTACAAAGGAGTATGGGGAAGCTTTGTGGTTAGCGGATGTCTCTGATACTGATTGGAATGATGAGGACAAAGTGGCCAAAACGATGGCCTCAAACAGCAACCGGTCTAAGGAAGGCACAGGACCAAGCAATGTCCCCTTGGTTGTACAAAGGGTCACTGTCCGTGGCAACTGTCTCCGTGACAGCTGACAACAAATTATGATACTGGGCATCAGCGACACTACCTCAAGTAGCAAAATGTGCCCAGGAAAAATGTTGTCTATTCCCCATCAGTAAAACCTTCATAAGGCTGTTGAAAAGTAAGCTAAACTGGATTTAATAATGTAGGAAAAATAAACGACACACACATAGATATATCTCATCTATGTGTGTTTATCTGTATTGCTGTAGACTGCCTTTAAGTCCATTCCAGTTCATGGAGACTCCATCCACGGGGAATAGAACTGCTCCATCGGGTCTTCGACAATGGAATGTTCAGAAGCAGATGGCAAAGCATAGCCTGAGTGTGTTCACGCAGCATATGTTGATATCGTGTCTATGTAACATACTACATTTGATATATGTGCTTTTAAATTGGACACACACACAAGTTCCTGAAGAGGCTCATTATACAAGAAGGCTTCAAAAATTTTCATAATAAAATGCAATTAAAAGTTAATGGACTTTTAATGAACTCTTTGAAGCCTCGGTGTATATTTTCAGTAAAAGATCTGGTTACAAATTCCAATATAGTATGAACTCTTTTAAAAAATCATTTTCTTGGGGGCTCAAACAACTCTTATCACATCCTTACATACATCAATTGGGTAGAGCACATTTGTACATTCATTGCCCTCATCATTCTCAAAACATTTTCTCAGTATGACCTCTTTTTATACAAGAATATAATTTGTCTACATTCATATAATAAAATTGTACATAGAAAGATAGTAAATGCTGAAAGTTATTTTTTTTAATTTAGCGGTTCATTACAGGCCACAGCTTCTGTACGTTAGCTACATCATACCTGAAACTATGTGTCCAGGGAAGTGGGGTAGATTGATCACTGCCAGCTCCTTCAGTTATAGCCCCCTGGCTCAGGGGCTCACCCTTTATTATCTTTCTCGTGCACCAGATATGCACTGCTGTTGGAGCGTAATGTTACAGATAGTTGGGTTTCCAAGCCTGGGAAAGGAACTGCTTGCCACGGGAGTCCATGTTGCACCGTAAAACACACTTCATTACTGACTAATATGTCTGTAGATCTCCTCGCATTGGAGATTGTATCTGTGTTTCTATGCTAACCATCCTAGATATTTGCCCCGTTAATCATGTCTTAGTTCATATGACCACAATTGCCTTGGACTGAAGCCAAGTGATGCAATCAGTGCTGTAGAAGTAGATACATGTTGACCTTTGAAGAGCCTTGATTGTTATGCATTTCCTGACCCAGACAGTGTTCTTCAGTTGAGGCTGCTCATCCACGCTTCTACTTCCCTGCTCTCACAGTGGGTCGCCCTAGGGGAAGTGTTCGTGCTAGTTTGAATGTGTCTCCCCTTTCCAAATGTGGACAGCAACCTGTAACTGGTGTTGCTTTAGCTTGAAAGATTTGAGCATATTTTTCCTTTGGAAACTTCTGATTGTAGACCATGGAGAGATTTGGTGATCAGAGAGGAGCAGAACGAAGGATAACAGAACAAGACTTCTTTAAAGTATTGAAAAGCAAGGATGTCACTCTGAGGACTAAGGTGTGCCTAACTTGCAGCTATGGTATTTTAAATTTTCTCATAGTCATGTGAAAGATAGGCACGGAGTCAGGAAGACCAGAGAAGAATTTGCATTGTGCTGTTGGTGAAATGTATAGAAATTACATGGAGTGGCAAAGAACACAGAAATCTGTCTTGGAAGAAGTACAGCCAGGATAATCCTTAGCGAGGCTGGTGAGATTTCATCGGATGTAATTTGAACACTTTGTCAGGATCAATGAGTCCCTGGAGGAGAACATCGTACTTGGCAGAGGGGCATCCAAAAAGAGGGAGCCCCTCGATGAGATGGATGGACACAGTGGCTGCAGCAATGGGTTCAAGCGTAGGAACAATTGTGAGGATGGTGCAGGACCAGGCTGAGTTTTGTTCTGTTGTGCATAGGATCACTCCGAGAGGGGGCTGACTGGATCCTACCTAACAACACCAAATGCACTTGCTGCAACAACCAGGATCCAATGGCTTCTGGAAGGGTTGCTGGGTGGATGATGCAGCTCATACTCCCTCTTGTGAGAATACCAAACCCGGCTCCTTCCTCTCAGCTGTCAGAGCCTCTGCCAGGATTTACGGACAGTAAACTGAGGGCTCAACTACAGCCTTCTTTACAGTAACAGCTGTCTCACGCTGTACTAACTGCACGTAGTGGCTCTAGACCAGACTCTAGTGATATGAGATCTCAACCTGAGGGAGACCAGCAAGCCCAGCTACAGTTGGGCAAAAACAAATGGATCTGTGTTTCTCTGAGTAGTGACCTGGCTTGAGTTTCAACCCTAGGTGAAAATTGAGGTGATTCATTTATAGATGCACCCAGCACATATTGGTAGCATTCCCCTGGGTGGTGCAAGGAGAGATAAATAAGACACAGTCATGGACTTCAAGTAATCCACAGTCCAGTGAGCATGTGATAAATATGTAAGAGTAAAACACTCATGCATGATTATTATCTATCTATCTATCCATCTATCTATATCTTAGAGGTGTGGGAGCACACAGGAAAGAAAGAGTGACTACGTCACTTGGATGAGTCATAAAGTTGTTCAAAGAAGAAGGGACGTTTGAGCAATGTCTTCCAGGATGACTAGGATTTCAATCAGACAGACAAAGCACGGGAAATAACCCCAGCATTATCAGAGACAAACCAATTCCAGAAAACAAAACAAACAACCACATACTACATTCAGAGAGGAGATGTGTGAGATGGGATGTTTTGCATCAGAAGCTATTGGGTATGGCTTATCACCACTGTTACTGTAGAAGAGTGATCTTTCTGAGAAATTATAAATGCCTGTGAAATATGAAAATGTTCTGTTTAAAATTGTTATGTATTTACTGAACATCATATGATCCACCTCCTGTGAATATATGTAATAAATCAAAAGCCTAATAGTAAGAAAATAAAATAATCTGTTAATATCATTATATCAACACTTGACAACAGAATTTTTTCCTGTTGGAACATCATTATCATCTGTGAAAGTACATCGCAGGGCACACTGTACAGGGCAATTATGTGCCACTAGCCGGGTCAGATGGATGGCTCAGAAAGGTGACTATTGGCCGTCAGAGTGTGTGGGCTGGAGCAGAGGAGGCTGAACTTCTAGGAAAGAAATGGAATGATGAAGCTTGTAGTAAATAAAACAAAACTGACGCGGAAAGTCTCATATGTCTGACAAGTATTTGGAAACAATATCCGTAGGACTTAAAGACTGACTGGTGAGCTGGGGCTGATAAAGAAGGAAAAATTCCCTGTCAGAGTTCAGTTCGGATCTAAATAGTCCCTGGATATTAAGATGATTCCTGAACTTCTCCCAACTACAGCCTGCCCATTTTATGTGACATTCACAGGTCTCAGGAAGAAGAAAAATACTTCTACAGCTACTTAGTGCATGTCCTTCTGAAAAGAAAACATTATCTTTGGTAACTGGGATTCTAGAACGTTGTGCCAACTGAGATGGATCTTAGATGTTTCAGGTTTACAGAGCTTCATTTGCTACCAATGTTATTAGCAGGTTGCTATCCAGGGTACTGAACTGATTTGTTTCACCACTGACTCCAAAGCAGAATTTGAGTGAACCATCTTGGTTTTTTTCTATGGTCCATCTGCTTCTATCCTACGCTATATGCTTCCTGACAGTGTAGCAACCCTTCCCTAGAACCAGTAAGATCTCAGACTAGCATGTTGCCTGTGAGTGCTAGCTGAGTCTGACTTTTGATCAACACAATTGCATAATTTCTTAACCGCAGACACATCTGCCTCAAGTTGCAACCTATGTGTGTACAGATTTTTAAGAATATCCTGACCATAGGCAAATATTTCTCCAGGGTACAATTAGCCAGCTTAGGGAACAGGTATTTGTCACTGTGAATGATTGGTGAGTCTTAGAAATAAATTCTCTGTTTTACTTCATCAATTTTGGTTTCAGAAACCCAGTGTTTTCCCTAGATTGGCCATTGGTATATGTTGCGTTGATCCTCTGAGAGATAAATTCTCTGTCTTCACATACCTAATATCTAGTATAAAAAACCAACACACAACCTGAAGTAGCATGGAGTGGTCCTTTACTTATTTCCAATTGAATTAAATGCATTCAGGATTCAAAGAGAGAGGGATCAGCATGGGCTGGGGTAGTTAGGGGAAATTTTCATGGAGGAGGTGGTAGATCTTTTTAAAAACCTTTTATTGTAATTGGGTATACATTTTCATAGCAAATCTGTTTTTCCATTCGATAACTCATACACATTTTTAAATTGTTGTGATTTCCACAATGCAACTACTCCACTTCCTCCCTGCGTTTCCCACTTCCTCGTTCTTTTCCCAAGCCTTCCGAACATTACCCTTGGTTGCATGCTGCCTGTTGCATGATATCAACTGGTTCATTATTCTAAGGTGCGTGCTCCAGTGATGTCATTGCTCCCCTTCTAACCCTGTCTATTATCTGGTTGAAAACTGAGGCGCAGAGGTGAGTTCAGTCCCAGACCTGAAGGGAGACTGGGCCCGAGTCGCCAGCTCCACCAGTCTCCATCCAATACGTACGCCAGGGACTGCTGGCGAGTTTAAGTTTTGTTCCACAATTTTCTCCCACTCTATCGAAGAGCTTCTAATGTGACCCCTTTCGGGTAATAGCTGGGTTCCTAGAAATTGGGATCAGCTGAGTGTCGAGGGTGGGGGTTCAGTCTAAAAGACTTCTCAACCATAAGCATGATGTCTCTACAGTCCTACCGTTCATCATCTACCAGACTATTTTGAAGCAGATGCTTTTCAGAAAATGTCTGTGGGATGGAAGAGTGCTAGCGACAGAAGCACTTGACTGCTAGGGAAAAGGTCGGTGGTTCTAACCCCGCAGCCACTCCGGAGGGGAAAGTTGTGGCACTACACACTCGTCAAGGTCATAAATGCCTTGGGAACCCCATGAAGTGCTTCTACATTGTCCTTTCTGGTAGCTATGATCTGGGATCGACTCAGTGACAACTATTTTATTTTAGTTTTGTTATATCCACTTTCACATGTTGAGAGGCTGTTAGGCATGAAGTCTAGAAAAGTCTTAATATAGACCCTGGAACGATATGCAACCAAAGTATGAAAGGTGCCTTAGAGTTTGACTTTTGAGCTAATGCAGAGTGGGCGAGACCCCCCTTCATTTATTCTTTAAGGTGGACCATGTGGGTGATGTCCACAGGGGTTTTAGATTGGTGGGAATCATGATCTTAGTAATGAATAGGACAATGTATTTAATGAGATTAAATATGAGAAAAACTGAAGTATATCAATCAAGATAATATTTATATTTTCTAATAAGTCACTCAAGGACTCCTGATTTCATAGATCATTGATTGGCATTCAGCTGCTAAGGGAAAGGTCTGCATTCGAGACCAGCAGGAACTTCATGAGAGAAAGATGGAGCTTTCTGTTCCCATAAAGATGTACCATCTTGGAAACCACTTGGATCAGTTCCACTCTGCCCTAGAGGGTTGCTATGAGTCATAACTGAATTTTTAAATTTTTAATAAGAATTTTTAAAATTTTAACATAGACTCTGATGACCACCCCAAACTCCAAAATAAACACACTGTTGTTGAGTCAGTTCTGATTCCCAGTGAGGCTAGAAGACCAAGTAGAAACTGATCATATAGAGTTCAAAATTTTCCAATAGTCAACTCCTAGAAATTCTATTTGTTTATAAGTCAAAGGGAAAATCAGCTGTAACTTTAGATTGCAAATATACAAGTTTCATGAATAAAGCTGGCTGTACTCCTTCCTTATCCTTTCTAAGAGAAACCTGACATGGAACCAACTTTCTGGATCGTATGCAGGGCATTCTGAATACATAGCCCTCAATTCTCCACTAGTTCTGTTACTATAGACAATCATATGTGCTCTCTTCCTCCTAACTCCTATACTTTACTATCAACACATGTAAATGCACACACACACACAGCCTCTGTAAAGGCCTCATTTCTTTGGCTCCTTTGAATTTTTGTCCATTTAAAATTTTTTCATTTGGCCAATTAAGGGACTCATTATTATGTAATGCTATCTGCTATCCTTTGAGGCCCCAAAACTAGCGTGCCTTTTTTGTTTGTTTGTTTGCTTGCTTGCTTACTATAGACAGCATGAGGGTCTTTCTTAGAGACTGACTTGTTCAGAGTGTACAGTTAGGCCTCTAGATATCAGTACAAATGCTACAAAGATGAAAAGTAATGCTTTCGAACAGTTTCAATGTTAAAATAATTTTTAATGTTTAAATTGTATGAGAATTATACCTATGTGGAATAGGTTATTTTTAATTTTTCCAAATAAAGAGGATGCCTGCCATATCTGTGGATTTGTGTGGGTGCCTGGGGGATAGTGATTGTGGCAACAGTGGATTTTAAAAATATATAATTTTCAAAAATGTAGGTCATAAAACCAGATATAGTCATAAATAACAATGACTCATTAAAGCTTGGTCCTAGGATTGCATCTAAATGCTTCTTAAACAAAGTGTCCCTATAAATATTGCTGAGTAATGTATTACTATATTTATGTGGAGATGATGGAACGGTCATGTGTTGGGCTGAAATCCACAAGGTCAGCAAGTTGAACGCAGCAGTCGCTCTGCGGGGGAAAGACAGGGCTTTCCACTCCTACAGGAGTCACACTGTTGGAAGCTCACAGGGCCAGTGCTACCTGGTTCTCTAGGGTCATTACGAGTCAGCATTGACCCAATGGCAGTGAGTATATGAAAATGACGACTAGCTATTTTTCATACATTTACCCTTTTCCAACTCCCTATGTGTTGTGTGTGTGTGTGTGTGCATCTTGATAAGTGAAATCAAAGGGAAAGGTTTCTTATCATTGCAGGGCAAGTTCTTGTGTATGTCTAAATGCCACTCACATTTGTTTGTTTTCTGTGTTGATTTTTCATAACGAAGAGTCTAGGCTTCCACCATTATCAAGGCTGGTGCTCATTGGGTACTTCACGTTTTTGAAGAAACTGAGGCTTGAGAAAGATGACAAAGATGTGGTGTCCTGGTCCCCTGGGTAGATATCGAACACATATCTATATGGAATAATGATCATTTGTTTATCACCCTCTCAACTTTGAACATCATATGAAACAGAGGTATCTTTTTAAATATATGTACCAAACTTTAATTTTCCTTTCACACGCAAAATGTCTGTACAAAAAGAGGCAAAGCAGGAAAAACATAATTACAATGGCTTTAGCAAACAACACAGGACCATTTTCAAACCAGGTTATGTGTGCAACTGTGTTTATGGTTGCAGCGAGGAAGTTGATTCCAAGGTTTTGGGCTCTTAAGGGAAATTGCCAATGTTTATCATTAACATCGAAGAAATAGTTGCTGTGTAGGATGCAATATTCAATGAGAAATCACTCAAAAAAGGTATCGAACTACTGGGTTTCAAAATGGGCCTGTTTCATTTTTCTTTCGAAGGAAATTAGAATTGTTTTTACTTAACTATGATGCTCTATCAAGTGTTCAGCTTACATACGGTTAACACACTGATTTCATGGTAAAGACTGGGAGCAAAGCCTGGTGAATGTGATATTAACTATTAGTTAAAAGATAATACCTAATGTTTGCTCCCCATTGATAGCTGCTGTAGTCGGCGTGGTTGCTCACTGAGCTAGGATGCTCAAGGTCTGCAGTTTGAAGCCATCAGCCGATCCTTGGGAGAAAAACAGGGCTTTCGACTCTCCTAACTAGTTACAGTCTTGTACATTCACAGGGGGGCAGTTCTACCCTGTTCTGCTGGGGTGCTGTGAGTCGGCACTGACTCGATGGCAGTGCCTTTAGAATGTGTCAGTTCACACAAAAACATTTGTTTTCCATTGTTTTTATTTCGCGTTCCTACTGGCACACAAAAGGGTTCTGAGAAAGAAGTCATAAATTCAAAGGAGCAGTGCATCTGAACAATTGCCCCCGAATAAATATCTGAGGCATAAAAACCACTGTTTACCTGAAAACAATGAGACATCAAATATGAGATCTATTAACACTGATGTGGACACTGTCTCTAGCACTTTCCCTTAAACCAGCTACCGGTCTTGTGCCCACGTGCATGCCGCCAAAGCAAGTGTGATGTTCCAAGTCTTCTGATGCCTGAGGGACAGTCAGATCAAGGAATTTGTCTCCCACCGTAGCTGTGGTGCCGGCCTAAGGCCCATCACCTGTTGGTGATCACAGACATTCACTTAACCTGTCCTCATAACCAGGCAATGGGTCACGCACCGAGTTTTTCAGAATCCATATGTTGGTGCCTTCTGGCTATGAGACGAGGTATCCTGGTAAAATTGGGCGACCCATGTGTTTGGTCCCATTTGATAGAAATTCTAATGAAAAATTACAAATGTGCTCAACTATTTACTCTGCTATATATTTTTTCTTTTAAACAAACCCTACAGAGAACCCCGAACTTCCCCCTCCCCCACTTTCCTTTACCAAGTCGAGAGGCAGCTGTGGTGCTGTCACATGACTTGGGAGTGTATCAAAGGACTTGGGAGGGCCAGCCCTGTGCCATGTAAGCTCTGTGAGGACTAGCAACCCATTCCCTCCCTCCGAGCCTTCATCTTCTCATCCAGGAGAGGAGGAAAGCGGGCCTGAGACCTAGAAACCTTACCTGTTTCCATGATTACAGTAGCGACCGTTCTGTCCAAGCTTCACTTGTGACTACTGAATAGAACGCCATCCGTTCAACTGCATAGTTACTGAATTTGCTCCCCTGGTTTCACACCATTATCTGTCCCCCACCCCTTTTTGGAGTCTTCGGACCCTTTGCCTTGAGAGAATCCCAAAGACCACCTAGTATCTGTCAGTTCTGATGAGTCCTGCTGCCTAAACATCTACTCATTGGTCAGCTTGGCAAACCCCACGGAAGTGGGCATAGCTCACCCTTGACGGACACTCCGTAGAGGACAGACTCTAGCGAAGCACTCTCCTGCCACTGGTCTGAGTTTCTGTTTTCAAAAGAACTACCTCCACCGCCACATCGGCAACAAAGACACAATTTTCTCCCCATTTCTTGGAAGACTCCGGGGAATTGCAGCTTATCAGTACTGTCTGGAAAGCAAAGGAGCCTGACAGCTCCTTCCTTGGGCTATGGCTATGATGGGATGCTCGGTTGGATGGAGACACGACCCCCCCACCCCCTTTCTGGGATTCACTTCATTACCTTTATCTTTACGAAAGCTATTCCTTGGCTTGATTATCTTTAGCCTAGTGGCCATTTTCCCTTTGATGAGAAATAGACAACTACTGTAGAGGGAGACTGTATCTAAGAAGGCTGTCCCCTGTCCTGTCTCATGCATTCACAGATCACCTGGTGGGAAAGAAGGAACGTGGAGTCAAGATGGAAGCATGCTGCGTTCTAGCCCCACAAGCAGGTGGCCCCGTGTGACTGGATTTTCTGTGTTTCATTTTCCCATGGGAGCTAAGGATATAGGTTTTCCAGGACCCCACCCTGTCTTCTCGGGGCTACAGAAGAATCATGACTCAGTTGTTGTAATGGTATTCATCATCACAATAAAGTGGAGAAATGCTTACTAGATACTGATCACCAAAGAAGGAAGGTGGAGCCAATTGCTTTATTGTTTTATGGCCTTAAGAAGGCTCTCGGAGAGTATCCGTTTTAATCCCCCCATCACTTCCCCCTTTTAATGAAGAAGATGAGGTGCAGAGAGCTGGAACAAGTTTCCCAGATCACACTGTGACTAATTAGCAGGGCAAGGATTAGACTCCAGATACAGGGCAGACGGAGCTGCACGCGTGGCAGCAGGCTGCTGGGGAAGTTTGGGAGCAGCTGGCTTTTGAATACCAGACCACCCCCGAATCTAATTTTGGATTTTTTCCTCTTCTCCGTCTTCTGCTAAATGAATAAAGTGCCCCAGCCCTGTGTCTACGTGAGTGGACCACAGAGAAGAGAATTAACCAGTGAGAAGAGCAGAAATCCTTTGATGGTTAATATACTCGACTGCTGACGGAAGCCTAGAAGTTCCAGGCCACCAAAGAGGTGCCTCAGAAGAGAGTCCTGGCAATCTACTTCCAGATCAGCCACGGAAAATCCTCTTGAACACAGGTCTACTCTGACACACATGAATCAATTCAAGGACAATGGTGTCTGTGGGGGTGTGTGAGCTGGGGTGGGGTACTTCCAGGACTCAGCGGAGAACTGGAAAGTCAGAAACACATTTCCTGATTTCAAAGCCAGTGCTCTATCCCCTTGTCCTCAAACACCAGGGTGGGGACAGATCACTGACTGCAGTCGGGGCCCTTCCTTCCCACCCACTTCCAAGACTTTCACCCCCCAGGCACTGTAGCCCCCCCACCCATTCCACTTCTTTATTTCAAAGTGATTAAAATCCAGGTTCATTGTCCTCTTGTACAATGAAAATCAATGCTAAAAGGGTATACACGGAGACGGAAAGACACTGATAAATACCACACATGCCAACCGAAAACGTGCACATGTGCTCTGCCATCGGAGGCAAGAGAAAGGGGCATGCTGAATTCAAAGCAGGTGGGTCTGCGTCTCCACACACACGGTGTTCTTGTCTGGCATTTCTCTCCCTCTCTCGGAAGACCAGTTATGTTTCTCAGAGCTGAGCCAAGACAGAAAATCGAATACTTTGTGTTTCTAGATCTACCAGAGAGCTAACACATCTAGCATTAGAACACAGTCTAGGAGGGATGTGTGATTGTTACAGGTGTGGTTAAAGGAGTCCAGAGGCAAAGTCAAAGTCTCCAAAATTTGCCTTTGGAGCAGGGAATTTTGTTTTAAACATCGAAGTAAGGCTCGCCAGTCAATTTATGCTGTGCTGGGTTGAGTCGGTCAGGATACAAATTAAGGTCCATATATTTCAGTGTCAAGAAGGAAATGGTTATGTAAATACGCAAGTATTAACATCAATCTGTATTAAATTATGTAAACATATACATCTTCTGAGGTCAGTACACAGATCCTCTTCTCTGAGCAGCGCTCTACTGAAGCATGGCACGAATCTGTTTGGAAGTGGATTCATCATTCACGTGCTTCGTTGTGAACCTGGATAGAAAGAGCGGGATAGAGGTCAGTGTGCGCAGTGCGTTTAGGGAAGGCTCACTATGACTGGCTAGCCCATTGTCACCTTGGGGAACAAAATGGATATTTATAAATCAAACTTCAGCTTGGTTCTTTAGAACAAGGGCCACACTTCAGTGCTCAGCGTATTCTCAGGCAGATTAAATATTTGATTCTTCCTGCCAAAGGGATTTGGTACTAGGGCTATTGAGCAAGGAGGTCTCTCACCTAATCAAATCATTGCAGAGAAGATGCAAGCAATTTCATTTTCTAGGGGGGAAGCCTTCACCGGCTCGAGTATAGACTCTCAAACATCTAAGCTTCACCTGCAAAGCCCCAGAACTGGAAACAAGGAGCTGTGTCAGAAAAATAAGCCCTCTGAAGCTGAAAGCTGAAGGGTCTTTTACTTGGTGTCTTACCCTCCTTGTCACCCCAAGAGGGAAATATAGAGGTAAACGAACAAAGTAGGCTTCCATACATCAGCCCTCTTTAGAAACCGCTTATGAAAAGATGAGAAACAGGAATTAGCTGTCATGCAACCTTGACTTGCTCTGGGTTTTCATTTAAATCTTCACAAGTTATGCATCTGCGGGAGAGGCTATTGTTTCCATCTTACATAGGAGAAAACAGAAGTTCACGAAGGTTAGATTTCAGCTAGCTAGCGATTTGTGACTGAGGAACAGTGTACAATTTTCACTTTGAATCTAACATATGTTCAAGCAGAACAGCATGATTTTTTTATTTTAATAAATCATTTTATTGGGGGCTCTCACAGCACTTACAACAGTCCATACATCCATTGTATCAAGCACATTTGTACATATGTTGCCATCATTTTGAAATACTTTCTTTCTACTTGAGTCCTTGTTATCAGCTCTTCTTTCATCCCCCCTCCCTCCTCAACCCTCTCACCTCGTGAACCCTTGATAATTTATCAATTATTTTTATTTTCATATTTTATACTGTCCACTGTCTCCCTTCCCCTACATTTCTGTAGTTCACGCTCCTGCAAGTGTGTGTGGGGGGGGGGCTTGTACGCCAATCATTGTCATGGGTCCCTTTTTCCCCACCTTCTAGCAGCATAATTTTGAAGTTCGAACATAAAGGGCAGTTTGGAGGATGGTTCTGGACCAGGTAGTGCTTCCTAGGAGTTGTAAATGACTGGATGACACCTGACAACAACAACAACAACCTCGGTCTGGCTGTCTTGAAAGTCTGTGTTGTTTTCATGTCATGAGTCCATACAGGAGGCACAAAGTCCACCGCTGAGACAGACTCACGGCCCGATGCTGGAATTACAGAACAGTCTTGCTTGACTGAGTGAAGCTTTGGAAAATTCCAAACCTGCGGAAGCTAAAGTCTTTTTACTGCATATCAAAAGTGAGCCTGGTGTGGAATGGGCTTCCCATAGAATCTGGAAAGCTCTTGTGTTCAGGCAACATGTGTTCTGAAGGTTGATGGCCCAGCAGACGTCAAAATCGCCTCCTCCTCAATGTTGGTTTATTTATATCAGGTACATCTCAGTTTGTTTATTTATCGAATGGGGTTCAGAGACGGGTCTTCCCTATCTGAGTTGTAGTCATCAAATGGGGCTTTGTGATTGGAAACGGCATATCAAACATAAATGCTGCAACTCTGTAGAGGTACATTGAGACTCATCCATTCCACTTATTCTTATTGAACATGTTTGCATGCACCACATTAGTTAGAACTCTAGAAATCAACAGGAATAAGATAAGGACCACACACCCTCCTGAGAGAAATCCAGCATGGGAATGAGCTGCAAAGTCATAGTGATTCAAGAATATGTATCAGAGCTACCAAATAAGAATCCCTTCCCTGAAGTGAATTACCCACACACGGCTGTGGGACGCACGGAGCTTTTAGCAGGGAGCGGCTGTAACAAGCCATGGCTGAGCCAATGCTCAGGTATGTGGGCAGTGCAGAGCAGGGCTCTCAAATCTGGCTGCAAGTGAGAGTCACCTGGGAAGTTATAGAATGAGAAATGGACTGTGTCCCTGAGTCCCTTCCTCAGAGATTCCGATTTATTTGGTTAGAGTGGGAACCTTAGCCATCAGTGTTCTTTCAAAGCTTCCACACAATTGTCGTGTGTAGAGGTGGGGCCACGGATAAAAGGGAAAGAGCAATTCTTCGGAAAAAGAGTCCCACCCATCATTGAGCCTAGGACTTAGGTCCAAAACCTGGGGTTGACATCACTGCCACTTACTGTATGACTCTCGGCAAGCTCCTTGCCCTCTCTACCGCTCTCTCTCTCTCTCTCTTTTCATTTGTTAAAAGGAATTGATCAAAATGATTCCGACTCCACGACAGCATAAAACAGCTTTGCTACATTAGCAGTGGATCTGCAGGGGGGCTGTCCCAACGGTACACGGCTGGGGCTCACCTGAGGGCGTTCAGCAGCCCCTCCACGCTGTCCGGAGCCTGCTCCTTCAGAACCTTAATGCATCCTTTCATCTAGGAAGAGAAAGCCCACAGTCCCGTTAGTCTCTCGGTCATTCCATGCATAAAAGTAACCCTTCATAACAGCATCTAGCATCAAGTCCCGTTAAATTATAACCCAGAAGTGAACAACAGAACTGCCTCTTTTCACACTGTATTGTAACTATATTTCATTTTGTATGGGATTAGGGATCAAAGACCTGAGAATCTGAGCTCACTTCCTGTCTCTGCTCTGGGAGCCAGAGCAGGACTCTCCTGGTAGTAGGTGCTCACTATAAAATCTGGAAATTTCATAGCATCCCTCTGCCCAGAATGCTTGTGCTTCTGAAGCTGTTTGACTGGCAGCTCCTGTAGGCCTCAATTAGAGTCCCTTGACCTCACCAGGCCTGTCCTCACTGCCCTCACCAGGTGGTAGCAACTGCCACCTTGGAGTGCTCTCCACTTACATACTTGCCCAAATCCACTTTGTCTGCCAACCTACTCAGCTTTCAGGACTCAACCCAAAGGGCATCTGCTAATTTGCTGCAATTCAGCATTATATTTTGTGCACCTGTCGATAGCGTTCCCCACAGTATTTTGGCATGTATCACACTTCCTTGACGATCTTCATGCTCAGACTTCTTCTGTCTCCCTGAGTAGATTCTCAACCCCCAGAGGTACAGCCCGGGTCCTAATCATCTCCGACAGGTGGGGAAGGAGGCACCAGACTTGGGTTTTGCCCGACTCACTGATTTAGTACCCCCAAGACCATAGCACCTTTGCATGTTTTTGGAATCTCATTTATTCATAATTTAAGAAGTGCATACAAACTAAATTTACATCGATGGCATTCTGTGAGCAGTATGCACATTGTGTATGGGTTGTTTTGACAGAGCAAGGAATCCTGTCGCGAAACTGACAATCACTCATTTTAAACTCAGATGGCCACAACTGCATTAGATTTGGTTATGCTAAGGGTATCTTTCACCATGACACTGAAAAACAAATAGTCTCCTTGTGGGATATCAACGTTGTTTTGTCTAGGTTTCCTAAAAGGAAGATAAATCCTGATGGCAGCCAGGAGCACGGGGTTAGAATCCTTCCTGGCTCACAGAGAGGCTCATCAGGGAAGAATGGTGTGGTCAGTTGGAGACGTTGGCCCTTGGGAACAGGCATAGAAAGGCTGCAGCAGGCCAGCTGTGAGTGCCGCAGACACCTTGATTCCAGGGATGGGAGAAGGCCAGGGTGAAGAGACTTTGTCCTCCTCAAAGGAGCCCTTGGCCCAGTGACAGAAAGTACACGAAAAACTCATTAGTTGAGTGTGATGAATCATCACATAAAATAAACCCAATGAACCTGCTATCAGGGAAAACTCGCCCATGGAAAAGGACATCATGCTTGATAAGATAGAAGGTCAGCAACAAGTAAACAACAAAAACCCAGGAATACTCTCCGAGAGATGGACTGACACGGCGGTGCCACAATGCACTCAAACAGAACCGCAACGTGGAGCATGGCACAGCACCGCGAGATGTCTCCTCCCGTTGTTTGCACAGACGAGCTGCTGTGAGTTGGAACCGGCCCAATGGTACTTAACAACAACAAGCAGGGGGAGCAGGGCATAGGAGAGGAATGAGAGGGCGCTAAGTACATTCTGGGCATTTCTGTTTCTATACCAGGATGATGGCAGCATTGGCTACCTAGCAGGGGAACACAGGGATGTAAACAGGGCCAGATCAAGTGCAAGCTTGATACCATGTCTGGGACTTCGGAGTCTTTGCCTATAGGGAATGGGGACATAGAAGGGGATTAGAAGGAAGCAAGACAGTAATCAGCAGACCAGCTAGGAGGTACAGGGAGAGCCTAGGCGAGCATAAAGTATAAAAAAGCAGTGGGCCTACAGAAGGCGGGACGGTCAGGTTAATCTGAGACATGCCTTAGAATCTGATGACTGGCAGGGGATGGGGCTTGACAGATAGGGAGGGAGGGTGATTGGTAGGCTTCTGCCTTTGAGCGTGTTGGATAACAGGGCCATCTCATATCAGGCAACCACAAAGGATCAGGTTGTGTGGCCAGGTGAGCCTTGGGCTTAAGGTGTGCCATGCTGCAGATGTTCAGAACATGTGAGCTCAAGAGTTTGGGTGAGGTCTGAGCAGGTGCATGAATTAAAAGGTGAGTACTTATGGGGGCATCTCATGAGACTCTAGGAAAGGAGCTGAAAACACCTTCGCTCAGCCTGCCTTTGCTGGCACACGAGATTACCATGTAGTCTCTCGCTGGCGCCTGCCCCACGGGCATCAGTGACTGTGTTCTCATAACTCTTTTACTCTGGAGGCCTCTTCCTTTCATCCGCTCCTTTGGGAAAAGCCTACATGTTCTCTGAAGATCACCTCAAACATTACCCTCTGGTCCCTACCTACCTCTGTCTCTAAGATCGAAAAGGTACCCCCCCCATTTGGGTCATAAGAGCTCAGCAGGCATTTGTTTTGCCCTTTGGACATGAACCCCAAACCAATCTGCGCTGCCATGACGGCTATCCCAACTCACAGTAACCCTGCTGGACAGAGCAGAACGGCCCCTTCGGCTTTCCAAGGCAGAGTATCTGGTGGATTTGAACCGCTGATCCCGTGCTCAGGAGTCCAACTCATAGCCCCCTGTGCTACCAGGGCTCCTTTTGTCAGGGCATGTGCAGTTTTTATCTAAGGGGCTGACACAGCCATACCTATTTATTCACGGTTGAGGCTGATGCTGTAAAGATCGAGGAACCCAGTGCTTGTAACTTCTGGTCTAGCAATAGACTGAAACCTGGGAGAGGACCGTCTATTTCATTGAGGAAAACGGTCCATCGTAAGTAGGATTGTGTTTCGCACCCCAGAAACTTTGTTAGAGACACACACAGCCTTCGATGGGAACAGACTTTGTCTTCGTGAGATCTGCATGGACAAGTGGACTGCATCCAGATGGTGCTTGTTTAGAGCTCACATTGCACATTGCTTGTGAACACAACAGGAACGCCCAGTAAACGAGATGCAAAGCCGAGAGTTTTAAAGACTTAAAGGGACAAAGGGTTTATGTGTATCAATGCCCCTCTAATGGCTAACTTTGTGACACATGTTTAAAAATAGCCACGGTAAGTTAGACTGTCCTGTGATTAAACCATGGCCAAATACAGCCCTTTGCTGTCGAGCTGATTCCAACGCAGAGCGACTCTCTGGGACTGAGCAGAACTTCCTCAGAGAGTTGTACATCTTTACGGAAGTGGGAGACTACCATACCTTTCACCCACCGAGTGGATGGTGGATTTGATGGCTATGCGTTACTAACATTAACACAATGTTTATAGTTCAGAATCATCTGTACTCAATTCGTCGTAAAAAAAGTTAATGTGTCAAAAAGAATTTCGTAAATACATTTAAGAAAAATGTCCATGATCTCTGAATGGATTTCAAAGAGTTTGTGGGAAAGTAGAATTAAAATATCATACAATTTTTTGAAGCTCCCTTCTATTGGAATTTGCGTTAATTGTATCTTGAAATGGTACATATGGCATGCCCCAAATTTGTTAAGTACGTACTATGCAGAGTCATACCTACTACCTAAGAAGAAGAGATGTGTGTTGACCTAGTGGTAGTAGTTATCTCTTAGTGCTGAGGTTATCCGAGATACATTTACATTTTATATTTTTCACATTTTCAGTAACAACCACTTATTCTCTTGTTAAATAGAAAATAGTTACATGAAATGTGTTGTAAGTGGCGATTGTTGAGCAATATGATGGGAATATTTAATATTACTGAACTACACATGCAAAGATTGTGGAAATAAATGATCTTTAGTTGCCTAAACATATGTAATGAAAATTTTAAAATACAATAAAATAACAAAATTAAAAGCCATGCCTAGCTATACTAAGGACCCAGAATTCCAAGTGAGTTGCCTTAAGTTGCATTTTCCCCTGGAACTTAAGTTTCTGGTGTTCTACAGAACCCAGGGTGCACTGGGCATTTAGACTTCCTACACAGTACAAGGACACCAAGATGCTATTCTGTGCAGATGAATGTAATAGATTGTGCCACCCAAACTTAACCATATCAGAATAAATTAGTCTTTTGGTGTTTTTATTAAAGAAGGTCTAGTCAACACTTAAAAGGCTTTAAATTAATCCAATGGATACACTATGGCATTTACTGCTGTAGGAAAATTCGGGTTTCAGGGAATGAATGCTTTATCCCACAATCAACAAGAAAGCATCAAAGTCACACATTTTCTGATTATATTCAGTCATTCATTCACTCAGCAAAATCTCTGTGGAACACCTACTGAGTGCTACGAACTATGTGCCAGAGACTGTGGTAGGCACACATCCCATTTATGAATAATGACCTCTGCCCTCATACCAAGAACCAAGAGTCCGTTAGCACATCAGAGAATACAAACTGGCAAGTGCTTTGGAAGCCAGAGAAAGGAAAGGTCTGCCCCATGGAGGGTACAGGCTATGTCTCCCTAGATAAAGTGACATTTAAGGGGCATCTTAGGAATATCATGTCTCAGCATAGAGGAAGGACAGACTGGGAAAGGGGAAGGGTCCAAACATATGCAGATACATACTCAAGACGAGGCATGAAATCTGGGTGGAGCAGAAGGTAGGAAGGGGTGGTCCGTGACCCTGGCATCTGAACTAGGAGTCTTCTAACACAACATATCCCAACTCTCTTCACAATATGGCAGGTGTTATGGGTGTGTGCCAGCAGACTGGGTCCACGGCCAACACAAAGGGGTAGCTTAATGTGTCTGTTCATATGCTCAGCTTCATCCAGGGTGAAGAAGTCAGCACCTCGGTACCCCTGCTGCCCCTTGGGGGGTGAGCTGTTCTACTGGTGAGCACACAGATGCTGGGTTTCCTTGGCATGAAGAGGACTGGCACAAAGGGGTTGGGGGTGGTATCCTGGAAAGATCCCTCTCATTGGAGGCTGGGTGTATGGTAGAGTAGGGAGTTTGGGGCAGCAAAGTCTGTTGGCACCACTCTGGGTTCTTAGTTGGCAAGCCCGTTTCATTGCTATTCTTACATCGATCTTGGATGTCTTGCAGAAAGCTCCCACGGGGTGGACGTGGTCGTAGAGGATGATGACGCCCACCATCACCCGCATGCAGAACATCAGTGTTTCCTCACTCGTAAACCTACTCCTGTATTCCCTGGAAGAGAGGGGGGACGGCAGCAGCATTACTTCCCGGTTGGCGCATGCTCACCTTCGGGTCCCACATGCCACCTCAGACTCCTCTAAGCTTCGCTTGAGAACAATCCCTTGCAACAGATTTCAAAAACGGAGTTAATATGCTCTTCCGGAAACCCACCGTGATCATTCCCTTGATGCTATCCAACCAGCAGTTTGGGGTAAAAATAAGGCAAATTACAAAGCAGTAAATTCTCTTCTCTTCTGCCCTTCAGCAGGTGAGCTGATCATGTGCTGCTTAGCCCTTTGCCCATCAATCTAGAATATATTATAATAGGAACCTCAGTCCACGGTTACAGAGGAAAATGGCTCATTTTTACAGAGTACTTATCATGCCTGCAGCCATAGTAAATTCTTTGTTAAGACAGACTGCAGCTGTCCCTGGATTGACCACATTACCTAAAGAAATGATAGAGCCATTCATTGAGCTGAGAGTATTTGTGGAGCTTGAATTTTGTCCACTTACCTCCACAGGATCCCTGATGATTAAGATAATTCAGGTCAATTCTAAAGGCTTTCTTAGCATGTATTTCATTGTGAATTGGCTCTACACTGAAGATGATTACTATTTCTGCCTTGGAATAAATCTTAACTTTGTTGTAAGTGAAATATTTCAAATTAATGCCATCTTATATTTGAACGGAACATCAGATATTATAAATCTACCGCTGACTTCTGCGGCCCTCCCAAAGAAGGCACACTAGGGAGCACTATGGGCTTGTCGTTGAGCCAGGAGCTGGGCCCAAGGAGATCAGACCACTGGTCCAGGGGCAAATGAGGAGCCAGTGATGTAGGTGGTACTCAGGCATTCCACTACAACCAACGTCATTACCATGCTGCCTCATCCGTAACATAGCAAACTTGTACCTCTCTCTCTCCCTCCCACCCTCCCTCCCTCCCTCCCTGTATCTCTCTATCATCTATCATTTTTAACCTAGGGATTTATTTAGACACAAAGAAATCCATGGCCATCCAGTTGATTTTGACTCAGTGATTCTGCAGGGTAGGATACAGTTGGCCCATAGGATTCCAAAGGCTGTAATCTTTATGGACGCAGGCTGCCCCATATTTTTCCCCCTATGTAGCTGTTGGTTCAAACCAGTGACTCTTTGGTTCTTATCTTAAACACAGCACCACCTGGGTTCCTGTTAGGTACTAACTATTAAGAAAACTGAAAACAAAATGGAGAGATGTTTCCGTTTTTATTCTTAAAACAGACATCCCACTTCTATTCTTACTTCTCAAATGCCTCCCAAGCCTCCTTTTTTGGTGGTTGTCTAGTAAAACTCAACCCTCTACTTTTCCCTATAGATTCTCAACAGCATCTTTTATTTGAATCTTGGTTCTGACAGCTTATTACCTATGCAACATCTGGGAAGTCAATCACCCAATCTGGGCCCCAGTTTCCTCAACTGTAGAGTGGGGATACATACACCCATCAGAGTTCTTATGAGATTAAATAATATACCGTATATACTCGAATATAAGCTGACCTGAATATTAGCTGAAGCACCTAAGTTTACCACAAAAATTGCATTAAAAATGTGCTGAATGCCATGATGTTCACCTTCCCAACACAATCGCTGAAGAAAAAGTGAGTGCGTAATCAAATGTGGTGAAGAGAGCTGATGGAGCCAGCTATCAAAATACATAGTGTCTAGGGTCTTAAAGACTTGAAGGTAAACAAGCAGCCATCTACCTCAGAAGCAATAAAGGCCACATGGAAGAAGCACACCAGCCTGTGTGATCATGTGGTGTCGAGAGGATCAGGTGTCAGGCATCAAAGAACAAAAAAATCATGTCATTGTGAATGAGGGGGAGTGCGGAGAAGAGACCCAAAGCTCATCTGTAAGCAAGTGGACATCCCCTTAGAGAAGGGTCAGGGGGTGGAAACAAGCAAGTCAAGGTGCAGTATAGCAACGATGAAACATACAACTTTCCTCTAGTTCTTTAATGCTTCCTGCCCTCACTATCATGATCTCAAGTCTACCTTACAAATCCAGCTAGACCAGAGGATGTACACTGGTACACATAGGAACTGGAAACACAGGGAATCCAGGACAGAAAAACCCCTCAGGACCAATAATGAGAGTACAGATACCAGGAGGGGAAGGGGAAGGTTGGGGAGAAAGGGGGAACTGAGCACAAGGATCTTCATATAACCTCCTCAGAATAGACAACAGAAAAGTGGGTGAAAGAAGACATCGGATAGTGTAAGACATGAAAAAAAAATTTATAAATTATCGAGGGTTCATGAGGGTGGGAGGGTGGGGAAGGAAGGGGAAACATGAGCAGCTGATACCAAGGGCTAAAGTAGAAAGAAAATATTTTGAGAATGATGATGGCAACAAATGTACAAATGTGCTTGACACAATGGATGGATGGATGGATGGATGGATTGTGATGAGTTGTACGAGTCCCCAATGAAAATTTTTTTAAACGTGCTGAAAAATTCGGCTGATGCACGAATATGTACGGTAAGTGTAAACGCTGATGTGCTGATCCAAATGGTAGCTGTCATCACGATCATCAGCACCATCATTGTCAACACTGTTAACTGACAGGCTTCCATCATCAACAACAGTATTAACTGAAGCTCTTCAGGAGACAATAGGCCCCAGCAGGCTGGGCTCATGGCAACAAGGGTCTCCTTTGGTTTAACTTACGGCGTTTCCAGCATGACTTTACAGACACTTGTCATGGTACTGAGGCAGTCTGTGGTGTTCTCGATGGGCAGGGTTTTGTTCTAAGGGGGAGATACAGACATAGGTTAGCCCTGCCTGGGAAACGTGATGTGCAGTGACGAAGAAAGCAAACCGCCCCCTCCCCCCCGCAGCTCCGTCTCACTCACTTCCGAGACAAAATGCATTGTAGCGTTGCTAAGGGTTTTCAGCATTGGTGTGGCTTCTGCATAGAAGAGGGACATGCGGTTGGCCATCTCGTTATTGACCTCATTCTCAATGTCTAGCTGATGAAGAAGAAGGGGAGAGGATGCAATTTGTAAAGAGAAGGGACACCATCTCCAAAGAATGCCCTCTTAAAATGCGACCCCAGACGAGCCTGCAATCTCTTTCCTGTGTATGTCTCCGGGCACAGAGACCCAGTGGTCACCGAGAGGCCTGAGATGGCCTCCTGGGAAGCCCAGGGACTCACATGCATGTTGTTGATCCTGTTGCGACTTATGGTCCTTCTGTAGTAGCTGAAGTCATTCTGAATGGCTGGGTTCCGCATCTGAAAGCCAGAAGGGAGGCAAGGGAGTCACTTCTTGGCATCAGACGGAGAGAGGGATTGACCTTGGGCACCTGGGCACTCGATTTTGTCAATATACCAGGATTCGAGACACCAGGAAGCAAAGCAACCTCAGGGGTTTCTTTTTGAAAAAAGACATCGTGCTTTGTAGCTTCCCTGCTTTAAAATATGTGTGTGCTCTGTGTTTAGAGATGATTTGGCATTGGTAAAAAGGATAGTTGCTCTCGATGGACGACACATATTTGGTTTTCTTGTATTGCATTTGGCAGATTGTGAATTTCCGCTTGCAGACTGATATCTTAAAATAACTTTCCTCCACTGCATGCACATTTTCATCCCATCCGAGAGCCCTCGGGGCAGGAGGCTGAGTCTCCTGTATTTCTGTATCTCCCCAACTCAAACCAGGAGCATAGTATAGCACACGTAAAGGCTTGCTATTAAATATCCAAGGAAGTTTGGGCCTCACCTTCAGCTCATCGAATCGGAGAGTGAAATGTAAAATTTCTGCAAACTCCTTGGCTAGGGCCTGCTCCCGCTCCAAGTGCTGAGTTGGTGTATAGGGCGGACAGGTCAGTGATTCTAATAAACTCTGAAGAGCCTTTTCTGAAAGTCAAAGAGAGAAATATACATGCAAGGTGTTACACAGGGATCCTTCAAGCACACGATTCTTAACCACAGCTGACAATCTGAGCAAGAGAGCTTTCTTGGGTCTTGCTGTACCATGTCTTGCCTCATCATGTTGGGAGATAGTCTGTGGATGGACCGGGATGGAGTCAGCAGGCTGCCTCCATTATAGAAACCTCCCACAGTCACAGGGCTCTTTGAATCTCCCTCTCAGAGCCTCACACACTTAGTAGCCTTAATTCTAAACACTCCCAGAAAACCACAAAGATGCGTTCCTGGATCATATGCATGAGCTTTCCAGCCACATCACAGGACGAGATAAGGCAGCGGTGTAAACACATGGCTCGAGAGCGTGCTTTGCAGAGAAAGACGTTTGGCTCCATAGCAACCGCTCTCTGCATCTCATGGAGGAGCACCCTGGGGTTCCTTTTCTACCCAGCCCTCGCCACATCTCCCCATGATTGTCCTTGCCGTTCTACTCCCCTTTGTCTGTTTCTACGGATTCCTTGTCAGGTTTTTCTCCGATGTTTCTAATAGCACCGCGTCATTTAGCCAAGCCTCTATACCAAAGGTTAAACAAATCTGACCCACAAGTTAAATCTGGCTCACTTCTTGTTTCCGTAAATAAAATATTTTAAGAATGCATACACACTCATTCGGTTACGTCTCGCCTATGGCTGCCTTTAACCAGAACCAGAGTTTAATAGGTGTGACAACCACTGTGACTCACAACTTCTGAGATGTCTACGAGCTTGTGATGGTTCAGGAAAAGCGGCTGACCTTTGCTCAGTGTCATCCTTAAACGCCCTCTACTGAGTCTTCACCAGTGGCAGCTTTCCTCTGTGTTTAACATTTCCTTGTGAGTGCTCACTGTCTGTCGTCTGGGGCAACCTGTTCTCCCTCAGCCAGCTCTGATTCTGAGGTAACTTTGTCTCTGTGGAACTGAAACCTGATTACTTGGTATTTCAACTCACAAGGGTGAGACTTACACTTTGAGGGGAAATAGAGAAGATGGTCCCTCGTCTACCTGAGAGCATCAGAAGCTCTCTCGGGAACACTGACCGGTCCCTCATCTACCTGAGAGCATCAGAAGCTCTCTCGGTAACACTGGCCTAGTTCCTTCTTCCTTCGGACTTAGGTTTGAGTCATCTCAATGTCATGCTTGTTACTCCTACGAAGCATTTCGAGTCACCCATTTTTTCCCCTCTTAAAATGTCAACTAATGTTATGACAAAAATAGAATAAAACCCAATTCTTCTTTTATTTGGTCAGGATACACTGTGTCAATGATTGTAGCCTGAGATAATTCTATGATAGTGGGAAATAGTGACAGCATGTTGTTTGTCACATTGAACCTATTCTCAACCAGAGGCTGCTTGGTTTTTGGTTCTGAAAAACTGTGCTATATGTGAACATTATTTGTGTTTCAGCCTGGATGGTAGAGCTTCATCTTTGTTTTCCTTGTATTTCATTACATGGAATTCATCAGATGACTCCAGTCATCCAAGTTCTTTTTAAGTGGAGCAGGTAATCTGTCTCCTTCACCGCCTCTGTCATTCAGAGTTCTGACTGGTCTGCGAAAGCTGTGCTAAGAGTTAGGGATAGCTGAGAACACCGTCACAGGGAGAGTAACATGCAGAGATGCTCAAAGGGGTCCCATAACAAGAGGGAAGGAACTTTGTGGTAGATTGAACGAACTGAACATAGCAGGAGTTGTCACCATGAATGGCCTCTCATCACACACCACTGATGGACGTGGGGCGTTTTCTGAGATCCTCCTGCTACCTTCTCAAATGCCAACAGAGAAGTTCACACGTGGAACCTGGACACCATACGCACATACTCACCTAGTCTTATGGAAAACTCATAAAATCTCTTCAGCCTTACAACCAGAGGGCACACTGCATTCCAAGCTTTTTCCTGAAGCTGAATGTCGTTGGGGTTTTGGATTGCCTACAAAAAACACGAGAGAATTGTGTGCTTAAGAAAGCAATACTTTCCACATCGAATTCCTTACACATGAGAAATTATTTTAGCAAAATAATCCTAACAATACAATCCCTGCTGTAGTGTGCTTATGCTTACTACTTAAGCCGACTTAAATTCATGGGACTGCTATCCCCGCCACACCCCCGGGAGGCTCATATACTATGGAGAGTTTCATGGGACAGGTGCACATGGCTTTGCATTAGTTCTCAGCCTCTTGAATGTGTTTCTGTTATCTTGGATACAAAAAGGGGCAGTGTTTAAATTGGAGGCAACGCACCCCTCATCCGTCACTGTGGAAAGCTTCTGAAGTGACGCTGGTGCTCATCATGAATTATATAGTTGACAGATTTCCATTTATCTGCTGTATGTTTTACATGCTCGTCTGCAATGTTGCCTAAAGGCGCTACATTAGCTGATGACCTCTAACTAGAGAAACTACCTCTTAGTAGGCTGCTGCTTCACCGGAAATGCTCTTCCGCCTGAGATTCAGCAGCATGGAGACTATGGTGGTTAGTGGCACCCTTTGCAGAACGACAGTGATGGGTGACACATTTGACCAAGTGCCCACATGTACTTCTGTGTGTTGATATTGCCAAAAGCTAAGTATTTTGAATAAAGGGAGTGGGAAGTCTCTTGCCTTTACAGCATTATAACATTTCAAAAGTCCAGTGGGCAGTTCCACAACTATTAATATTTTGGGGTTATTGTTTGGCTTTTCAGCTACTTATTTATTTTTATCTCATAAGACATCACAGGATGACAGCCGTGTAGGCTCCTTAAAAGCGAGGTAGTTTATGGGTGTTGTGTGTGACACTTGTAGACGCTTCCAGAACTATTAGAAAATCTTGGAAAGTGCATGCAGACGCAGACCTCACAACTCATGTTTCAGGCACTGCTCGCAGACTTTCTATGAAGGTGTTTCTTCAATGAAGCAATATGGTGACGATTTATTGTTTCAATGTGAGTTCTGCAGTATCAAATGGATGCAGACTACATTTGAAGAGGCGGATGGCTAATACGTGACACAGTCAACAGCGCTGCATGTGCAGACAAATGCCCTAGAACAGAAGGAGCCATTCATACGTGTTTTTAAGGACACATTACCCTCCTTGTTCTTCCTAGTACTCTAGGAAATACTAGGGCTATTACTTAATCTTGTTGTGTATGTGTGTGCTTGTGTGGCTTTCCTTTCTCCGCCTGGGGTGCTGTCAGCTCAGTATTATCATTGGCATACGTCTCGGATCTCTGGCCCCGCTCCCTTGTAAGCCTGCAGGTCTGCGAGGATGCTCTCAGAATCCTGGAGGATGGCGCTGATCTGGTTCCAGATTTCTCTCTCTCCTTCTGTGGGCTGGGCATCTAAACAGCAGGGAAGCCAAGATACACCAAAAGCTTGTGTTTACAAACAGCTTGGAAAAGCATTCGCACTCAGGACTATCTGCTGGGCAATCCTGTCTCCTTCCCCTCTACGAGCTTGGTATTTATTTACATTTCAATATATCAGCCTGCTGCAAATAAAAACTAACAAAATTTCTGCCAGCTGATCAATTCAAACCATGGATCGTTTTTTTTTTCTCTGCACACCGTAAGTTGAGCATGTTAGACTCATTGTAGGCACTCACGTGCTTATTTGTGGGATCGAAGAAATAAACTTGGTTTTTTGAGGTCTGATTTTCATGGGAGATGAGCACTGTCGGGTCAGCGCGGAACTGCTAACGGCAAGATTTACCAACTGGCAACGAGTCCATTTTGATACATCGCGACCCCAGGGCAGAGCAGAAATGTCCCTGAGGTTTCTAAGGCTGTAAGTCTGTACAGGAGAACACAGTTTCCTTTTCCCCACAGAGCGGCTGGTGGTTTCAAACTGCTGGTCCTCGTGCTGAGCAGCTCAGCACCTAACAAACTGACCAGCCGCTCCTCAGGAGAAAGGTGAGCTGTCCCCATAGAGATTTATCCGACCCTGGACTCACTACTTAGGGTTGCTATGAGTTCTTGACTACAGTTCTTGGGCTCTTGACTCGATGGCAATGGTTTCAATTTTCTGGTCTTTTTGATAGAAGAAGCTGATGAGTATTTCTAAAATGATGGGGAACTTGTGGATCTGAGCACAGGTCAGAAAAGACCGAAACCAACCCAAACTCGCTGCCAATGCGGATTCACAGCAACTGCGTGTGGGGCTTCCGAGACTAACAATTTATGGGAGTAGAAAGCCCAGTCTTTCTCCCTTGGAGTTGCTGGTGGTTTCGAACCCCTGACTGTGGGGATCACAGCCCGACACGTAACCATCCCCTCACGTTTACATATTAAGAAAAGTATTTTTCTAGAATATACTGATCAGGTGAAGACACGGGGGCTTCTCACGGAATATGCAGTCTAGCTCCACAGCTTCGACAAAGAAGGTTCAGGAAGGCTCTGCTTATTTTTGGCTTCGACTGGGACCGTTGCACACAAAAATTAAGTGACGGATTCAAGCTCACGAAAATTAAGAAAATGTCCTCACTGGCACAGAAGGACAGGAGTAAACGTTCTTCAGCAAACCAGAGAATCATCACTTGACTACATTCTCGCCGTTCTTGTGTCCGGCAGCAATGCATGGGTGCGAGAGGGCAGAGGGGGAGGCAAGGGTGGGAAAGACTGTATTTTATTTCTCTTGCAATGCCTGCAGAATAATGAGGCTCATAAGGCGTTAGTTAGTGCATCTGAAACAAAGCACTGGTGACGGAGAAAGGAGACAGACACACTTCATAGAATTACATTTTGAAAAAGCCCAATCCAAAGGCACTGGATCCTCTTAGTATACCTCACTGACACATGAAAAGAGAGCCATGCCTAGTCGAATCATCTCCAGGTCAAATCTCACTTTGGACTGATCTTGGTAGAAGTGCAAATGGGTAACAATCCCTTAGGGCTACTCTGAGGTTTCACAGACATCATGCACAATGCAGGTCTGACCTGAATGAAGCAAGGGCCGCGGAAACTGAAGACGCCAAACACGAGCCTCCTTCAGAACAGTTGCCCGAGACGGAAGTGGGTCAAAGATGGCTGCTCCTACGCAGTCACCATCTGCTGTAGTCAGACCCCCCACATGTGAGACCCACAGGCTTCTTTAGACCGCTTAACTTACCAGGTGGTGCCTAAGCCCTATGGGATTGGTACCGATACTTGGGAAATGAAGGGTGGGTCTCACTCATTTACAAATGAACATCACAAGCCCCTTAGGTCATCCAGAAACTCTGGAAACGATGACTTCTAGGAGTGAGACAAATTCCAACCAGGGTCTCCATGTGGAGCCCCCCTCGGTTCCCATGTTTGCCTGGTAATCCACCCAGAGAGCCTAAGAGAAAGCTCTGGCAATCGAGGTCAGCGAGCGGGGTAGATGGACGCCCACGGGAAGTCGACGCAGGCATGGAGTAAAGAGTGGCGGAGGAGCGGGTGTCAGGAGAGAAAGCCCACCATCTCCTTTGCAAGTGAAAAAATGGCAAGTAATCTTGCGACCCCTGCACCCTTTTCTACCAGCCTATTGTCTGCCTCGAACATCGGGTAAGTAACATTGCTACCATCCGTATCCTTTTGTCCTCTTTCCCACAACTGTTCCCAAGAGGCTCACCCTCACCCTCACACCAGCCGGAAGGCTGGGACTAGAGAAGGCGTTCCGTTGGACCAGAATCCAGGTTAGTGCTGGTCATTTCCCAGTAGGAAGGAAGCCAGGGAAGGGAAGGTCCAAGTACAAAGCGAGAGGGTCTCCACAAAGAAATAAAAGGGATAGTATGCAAATTCCATGAATTCAAATCCACTCTCCTCTTGATGAGCACATCAAACAAGGGCAAGATAAACAAAGACATTTTCCTAGCGAGATATTTATTTAACAAGAAGCAAAGCAAAATAGAGTCCGTAACGAAGATGCTGAGAGGCATCTAAGTCCATTTCAATATAATTATAAGATTATATGTGGTGGTGGATGGGCTTTTGACGTTGGTTGCCTTCTGACTGAATCTTAGCACGTCATTACTGATATGCTTTGGTCAAACCAGAACAAACACTTTGCGGGCTACAAGACGAGATTTTAGAACGCAATACAAATAAGCAAACAAAAAATCAAAACAAAGCATCATTTTACCCTCAAAGGAAGAGAGATTTCAAAGTCTCTCTGAAAAGAGAGGTCGTCCTTAAGTATATGAAAAATAAAAGTCTCTGGTGTCCAGTTCTCCACTAACACTTCCCCTACACGGACATCCAGGAGTGTCCAGTGGCTGGCTGGCAAATGGTTTGCTTGTTTCTTTGCTTTGCTGTTATCTGAAAACCATGTCTATCCCCTCTCTGATGGTGACGCCTTCATGGTAAGTAGACATTATCTGAAGAAAGAAATACACACACTGTGTGGCTCTCAAAAGAATAAACAGTATTTGACAGGATGGCTTCAGAGCGGTACTTGGTCAGGCTACCCTCTCATTGCCGAACAGAACCCACACTGACATTTATATTACCACCATGGATCACCTGGGTGGGCAGCCTGGGGGTCTGGTGGTGACAGAGTTTGGAGTTGTGGGGACCGTCAGCAATGATACAATAGGTCTCTCTTGGCAACGGGGCGAGCTGGGAAACAAGAGCCTCCATCCCCAGCCTCCCGCTCTGGGAAACTATTTCCTTTGGCAGATTTCCTAGTGTCATATTCGAAATGTTTCTCTTGGGGCTTGGTTCAGCAGAGGTGGGTTTAGATGGAAGAAACTCAATCCGTCATTCCTTCTTTCATCTGGGCTTAGAAATTTGTTGGCTCATTTAGTCCATAATTTGTTAGTCTGATTGGAAACCCTGTTTCTCTCTTTTCCCCCTAGTCACGGAGCTGAAGTTACTAATCTTTCCAGTTTACCCCGCACTCAACTAAAACCAGGATCAGCTCTCAAGCCTCCATGGCTAAACACACATGGGAGAGAAGCTCTATCTGTCTGTCCTTCTATCTGTCTGTATGTTCAGATGAGAAAATGACCTTGTAACCTTGGGCGACATTGAAAATGGATGTGAATTTCTACTGCAGTCCGTGATTTACATATGGAATGGAAGTGACCAGGCTGTCAGGAGGAAGCAGAGGCTTATCCATTAGGTTGTGGACTCTAGTTATACTTGTGAGCGTTACATTTCCAGGGTCTGTCCCAGTGCCTGGCACCCACTAGATGAGCAAGAACACTTTTTTGAATAACAATTGCATGAACGGTATCTACGTCTCAGAAAATGTTTTGTGGCGGTTTCTGCTCTTATCTGGGAATTCTGAGCACATTGGAGAAGGGTCTGCATTCCTGTCCTCAGTACCTAGGTTGCTGTTATTGCTAGGTGCCACGGGCCTTCTCTGACTCATTGCGTCCTATGTACAGGGCCCCACAGAGTCAGCAGACAGTTGCGCATTCAATTAATACATTAAAAATTCACTTTGTTGGGAGAGAATGGTGGGTGGTGGGAAGTGGTAAAAGAGATACCGGTTTTATCGCTGGTAGAGCCTCTCAGCCTCTTCCTCTACATGTTTTTATTTTTAATTGATACATCCCTACTGGCTAGCACTCCGATGTGTGCATTTACCTACAAGCAAATGCGCTATTCACACCTTCATCAGGACTCATGGGCTTACATGACCTGTTCTTTCTTGGGGACTTCAGGGTCTTCTGGAAGCGTCAGCATACACATCCGGCTTGCATTTCTTCCGGCGGGTAGGCGCCTGCACTCGGCTTACTCTTTGAATCATAAAGCTGTTAGTATTTTACTTTCATAGACTGTCCCTTCAGGAAGCTTTGTCGTCCATACTTTTGCATCGTCTATGTTTGGATTCAATTGGTGTCCGTGTTTGTAAAATATACCATGTTACTGAAGGAGGCGTCCAGAGCCCCTGAAGCACAGGTGAGGAAACCCCTGTATTTAACCACTTGGGGACCCTCTAACACCTATGCTTAGTAAACATCAAACTACAGGTTTCATTTTTCTGTAGCTTTACACAAAGATGGATCTTTCCAACAAGACATTCACACAAATACAACACACAAGCCTTTTCCGATCGATAGTGACAGGTCTTTGTTGTCAGCCTTGGCAACGAATATGTGTTGTTGTTGTTTCTTCTAAGACAAACATTCTACATGCTAATCATCACCAATGATTTCACCGAAATGGTGCAGAGTGGTTTCACAAAGCTGGGGCTACGATTGCCTCACAGGGGAGCTGTGGGAAATCCCCGTGATTTACACAGGCAATTTCAGAAACCAATGCTTCCAGGAGCCCCGGAACAAGCCTATCCAGGCCATTACCCAGGCAATGATTTAAACCCCTGTTTTGGACTTGCTATTGCAGAAACTGTAACAGTGTGTCACCTACACCATGACCTTGCACACATATATTTATTGTCACGAACCCACTAACTACAAAATGCCCACATTTTAATGGAAAAATACTCATTGATCAATTATGTTCGTTGTACAGGATTAATTTTGTCTGCAGGGGATACATCCCCACTCCCCCCGCCACCAACTCCATTAGCTGGTGGTGGTGAAAATAATCTGCCAACACAGTGATGCCCCCCAGAGCAGATCGGAGGGGTTCCCTGCGGACTGCAATGAAAATGGTTTAAAGCGGAGTGCTCAACATCCCACCTGCTAATGGAGATGACAGGGAATTGGGCTTTGTCAGCAATGTCTTAGGGGAATGCAGCCCAGGGCACAGCTACCCGGGACTTACCCAGGAGAAGGGCCGTGACATCAAAGGGCTCCTCTCTTTGTAGCTCAGCCCAGGGCTCACTGTATCTTCCAAGCACTCCATGAACATCCACTCTCCCTTCAAACAGCCTTATCTCGGAGTCTATGCAAAAGTTGACAGAGGCTCAAGACCAAATTCGCCTAAGATAATGTGTGTGCAGAGAACACAATTTATTTGGAGATATCTTTAGCGTAGAAGGGAGCTCTGACATTTCATCCACAGGATATATAGCGATCTCAACACCCAAAGGCCATTGAATAAACACAGAAGGAAGGTACTGCGAGAGCTATTTGTCAAAACCATAAATTAAATCTACAGCTCGTCCTGTCCTAACTCCTCCAACCCGTCTTCCCTTCAGGATAAACCAAGACATATAAATAACTATCTATTATTAACATTTGGGTATGTGAAATGGTCCCGATTTATAGCAGAATATCAACTGCTTACAGAAACAGCATAAAACTGCAAAGGCCCATTGGAAAATCTAAGTGTGACTGGGATGACAGATTTATTTTCCCAGGGACATCAGTCATTCGGCAATGGAGCGCAGAGACCTTTCTGATGGAGCCAGCTGACTAGGGACTGAAAGGAGCTAGCTGGGAGGATTAAGGGACTCCTTTAGCACATGCAGTGGAATCCCTGTGGCACCATAATGGAGGGGAGGGGGATGGCTAGGTGGCCAAGGAGGGGAGTTGGAAGAACTGAGGCTTCTCCCCAGCTCAGCCACTCACTGCCTGTTAGACCTCCGGCAAGCAAATTCATCACTCTATGCCTCACCCTCGTTCTTAGTAAGAGAAGAGACGCTCCCTCTGTGCTCTACCTGGTAGAGTTCTACTGAGGATGCTGACGTCACAGACTAAAAGGACTTTTGAAAAAGCGCAGTGCCTTTAAGGAGTTCTTGTGACTGAATGTCTGGGTAAACCGAAGTAAATCGTTTCCCTAGGCTGGTCTGTTTTTCTCATTTGTGACGTGAGGATACGAGATCAAAACACACCCTTTATTTCCCTCCTTTCTCCTCTCCCAGCATGATCTAGTCTCCTCTGAACAATCTTAGCGGAAGAGACCAGACCGGACGAATGAAGTGAGCAGCAGCACAGCAGGAAGTGATGGGACCCACAGCCAAAGCCCAGCTAGTGGTCGAAGCAACTGGTCCCTCCCTTATTTTACAGAGGAGGAGCCTGAAGTAGAGAAAGGTGCTGTCTCAATGTCCAGGGCCTAACTGCGCGTACCGTGATTTGCAAGTTTTACCGCTTCCTTCTTAATAGCCCCGCCTTATTGTTCTTGGTGTCATTATACTCATAAAGCAGATGTGCCTTATAAGCCAACCAACTCTGTGCCTCAACCTTCCAACAAGCAGTTTGAACCCCTCCAGAACCTGGTCTTCTGCTGGCTCGTCCAATGAGCGCTATCTGTTCTAACAGCCAAAGGCTTCGCTCTTGCCTGCACCCTTGTCTCACGTTGAACAAGCCTCCATCTTCGTGGTCTCATACTGAGTACCACCAGAAGAAGTAAAATTCTTCCAATGTTCTCTGCATGCATTTGCTCCATCCCACCCAACCAGGCCTCCCGCTTCTTCCTCTGTGGGACTAGGAATGCGGTCCATCATGCAGTAGCTAATGATGTTAAAGTTTAAAGTACGAAGATTTTATGAAATAATTTTGCTGTAAGGATCCATATCATTTAAAAATATTGTCTTTAAAACACTTGCAACTTTATTTATTACATATATTCTATGATTAACAATGATAATATACACCACTAAAGATTCAGTATGGTCTAGTACGGGAGGTGGTTTGAAGGGTGAGGGGGCTGACACTTTAGTTCCTTGATTGGGAGCCACTACTTGAGTGACTCCATTGGAGAGGATGGTGGCAGGTTGCGTGGGGCATGCAGGAGCTTTCTGGATGAATGGGAGAATTGTGATCTTGACAGAACGAACTAAATGAATATAACTCACTCACTGCTATCCAAATTGAATCGATTCCAACTTTGAGAGACAGGACAGAACAGAATTGCGCCTGTGGGTCTGAGATGGCAAATCATTAACAGAATAAAAAGGCACATCTCTCTCCCTTCGAGAGGCTGCTGGTTTCAAATCACTGTCCTTGAAGTCCAACGAGCCACCCACTACACTACCAGGGCTCCCAATGAATCTAAACAATGGTCACATCTAAATAAAGTCGGCAATTAAGATCAGTACATTTCTATTACGCTTCGCAAAAGAAATGCTTAAAGTTTAGGAGTCAAGCCAAGATGAGACTTAGTCTATGCTAGGTGGACAGAAAAGCGTAAGCAAACATCCAGGAGTAAGAAAATGGATTTTACCTAGGAATCTTTGATTTCCCACAGCGCTTTGAGGTGAAAATCAGATGCCATATCATTGACACTCATAAAGTATGCAATGGAGTATTTCTTTCATATATCTGTTGCACAAGCCTCACGGCAGTCATTCAATAGCTTTCCCACCCTCCAAAGAAAGATGTACCCATGAGCCATCGTTCCCCATTTCCCGCAGCCCTTCAAGTCTAGACATACACGAATCTAAAGCTGGTTCCTATAGATTTGCCTCTCTGACTCATTTCTATCAATGCAGTCATATGGTTTAGGTGCCTGGCTTCTTCCACTTAGAATGCTTCCATCTATGTCGTAGCATGCACCAGGACAGCACGTTTTAAATGGGGAGTAATATTCCATTGTTTGGATAGCCCTTCATCAGTTGATGAGCATGAGGTTGTTGACTTCCTGACTACTACAAAGAAGGCGGCCATTACCATTCATGGACCATTCAAGGTTTGTGTGGACATATGTTTTCATTTCTATTGACTATATAACCTCCCACCACCCCTGGGTCACATAAAAATTCTAGGCTTAACCTTTTGGGGAACCGCAAAATGGTTTTGCATTCCCATCAGCAGAGTGTAAGAACTCTGATTTCTGCACATCCTCACCAAATTTATTAGTACCTAGCTGTATGACTACAGCCAGCCCAATGGGAGGGAAGAGGCACTGCACGGCTAATGAGGTTGACCATGTTTTGAAGCGCTCACTGGACATTTGTTGCATATTTTTTTAAAGCTAAAAAGACTGTTCAGAGCCCATAGGAACAGGGTGATCGTTCAAATCGTTTTCAAGTTGAACACAAAACAAGAAACGCCAGAGTTCTTTTGAAACATTGGCCCAGATTTTAATTACTGAATCTTCTACCACTCTTCGAGATCCTCCCTTCCAAGGAAGACAGGTGGGGAAGCCTGTGCCGGGATGTGTTAAGCCTGATTTACTGCTGCTTCCACATTCCCTCGCTGGCGAGGGAAACACAGGAACAGGAATGAAGAGAGCTCCTCTGGGAAGAATTCTGAAGGTTTCAGCTCTGGATCTTTGAACTCTGAAAGATTGTGTAGTTTACCTCCCTTCCTCCAATTACTATAGTGGGCCAGTACCCAACTTGAAAGAAGTAATTAATTTTGATTTTCACATCAGACTAATTAATTTTTTAGAAGAAGAAGAGTTGGGGGCCAAACCACTGAATTCCAATGTCTGTGTAATGTCAAAGCAATTATCTTAAAACGTTTTTTTTTTTTTAAAGGAGAAAAAACACCATTTTCCAAGTGTTTTCAGTAATCGTGTCAGTCCAGGAATCAACGGGACAACTTCGCTGGCAGGGGATGCCTGCTGTTCCCCTGGGATGTCTTCGTAGGTGGATCTGAAGCAGCCCTGGTGACACTGTGGGTTCAGCATTCAGGTGCCAATCGCAAAGCGAGCAGTTCAAACCCAGCAGTTCCTCTGGAGGGAGAACTATGGAGCTTTAAGCTCCCTTCCAGATGTGTAGGCTCAGCAAACCGACGGGACAGTTCTCCACTCCATAGGATTCCTATGAGTTGGTATTGACTGAGTGACATTGGAGATGGGTAGACTTGGTGGAGAAATCATAAAGCAAAGATTCACACACACCTGTCCCTGTTCACTGCCCTTACAACCACCCATCTGGAAAGATTTGGTGGTTGTATCAATTTTTTATTCTTCCTCTAGCTCTCAGTTTTCAAAATGAAAATGGGGCACGGGGAGGAGGTGGAAAGAAAAATACTAGTACGATGAAAAAAATTACAAAGACGCTAAGTGATTGCGTAGAAATGTGAGCATAAAGTTTGAAACTCTACAGAGGTCGAGCAAGAATTTAAATTAGATCTATGGAAACCTAAGGACAGATGTGTCTAATTTTCTATTAGGTTTGTGACCCAGCTTAATTATATCTATTTGACCCAGTTCAATTATATCCCATCACCAACTTCAAAAAGAATATTCAACAGTCAACACAGAGATGCCAGACTCATTTAAGTCGTTCCAACATGCTGTTCAGCCTTCCTCCCTCTCACCACCCCTCACTCCTTAACTCTTTGCAATCCAGACTCTTTACTCAAAACAACAAAACCTGAAATTGTTCTGTCTGTGGTCAGCAGTGCTTGGATAGCTCGCTGGCCAATCAGTTATCCTCTTTTTAAAGTATTGAAATCCTTCACTGCTCAGCATCATTTCAATCTGTTTGCTATTTCCTTCTTCTTGAGCTCCTGGTTGTCTGGGGCTGGGCTGCACACCCTGTTACTTCATTTATTCCTGAGACTCACTCCAAGCACTTTGGCCAGTGAGCACATGGAACTAAATGCTGGATTACGAAACAAGCCCTGCCTTCAGAAATCTCCTTTAAGTGTCTCTCTTCCCTCTACCATAGAGTCTACAGCGACCCCTAGATGCTCTCCTACTCCCTTTAAATACAAGCACTTCTAATGTCCCCATCTGCTGGGCTCAGGCCGGCACTCTCTCTTTCCATCTGGGATGTCAGGGTTTCTTTTTGGAGAGGACCCCACTTATAGACCTCTAGCCTTGAGCTTCTCAGCCTGGCATCCATACCTGTCATGATCGATCCCAGGCTAGCTTGCCGGTTCCTCCCGCATTTCTTTTCAACCAGTGTGTCATGCTCCATCTAAAACCAACTGCTTGTTGTTCTTCAGACATGTTCTCCAGATTCCAGTCTCTTGGATCCCACTGTTTCCCCCTCTTGGAACATGTCCCTCCCCATCTGTGTCTAGAGAAGTCTTACTCATCATTGAAAGTCTATTCCAAATGCTACCAGATTGCCCGACACCTTCTGTAGCCCTAGATTCCAGAAAGTGCAAGTGTACTCTCTCCTTCTTGTCTCACATGCCAGGCTGTCCTGTCTGATGCCCCTTACCCTACTTTGCCTTGAGCTGAGTGCCTCTGTCACATTCCATACCAGACAGTAGTTTCATTCGGCTCCTGTCCAGCTCTGATGGGGCTGCTTAGGTTGTGCTTCTTAATAGAGTGAGCTGCAAACTACAGACTCAAGGAAAAATCATATGCACCACCCATTTCTCTATCCTTACAGGCCATGATCTGACTTTTGACCCTTTCAGGCCATGATTCGACTTTCTTGCAAACAAAGATGATCCAATCAACCTTTGGTTTTGAATGTCTTCGTTTGGAGACAGCTAAGAAATCGCCTGCTCTTTGGAGATGGAATGAGAGCACTTCCAGGAAGCTGCTGATGCCAGGCACTTAAGGGAAGAGAAGCAGGAGGGAGAGGAGATCCAAAGAGATGTGCATTCCCATCTCGGTTCCCCTAATTGATCCCTGTGTGACACAGCCAGTTATTGACCTTCTCAAAGCCTCCATGTCTCCCTTTGTAAAAGAAAGTTACTCTGCTCTTTGGGATTGATAAAGAAATAAGCAGGATTTCACACATTATGTTAATTTGGGTTTTCCTTAATTGCTTTACCTCCAGTCTTAGTAATGAACCACCAGACACGGAATCCAGTCCACATTTCTGCCTCAAGAAAAAAAATCACACCTGTAGATTATAATATATCTTTTCTAGTTTTGTCACCGCAGACCATTGTTGAAATTCCAGAAAATGAAACCTTCTCTTTTGTCACTGTTTTGGATTGAATTGTGTCCATCAAAATGTGTGTCACCAGGACTTCATTTGGTGACTGAATGTCATTATATTATATGTTGCAAATCCCAAACTCTATGATGATAATCAGGAAAGATCAGTGATAATTATGTGAATGAAACAGGATGCAATCTACAGGATTAAGTTGTGTCTTAACTCAATTTCTCTTGAGCTTAGAAAGCTTAGACATAGGAACAGAGGAGGGAGCAAGAAGAGTGAGGAGTAGAACATGTCTTTGGACGTGTCTTTTGAGTCCTATATGGTAAACCCTCTCAAGCTCATTGCTACCAAGTCATTTCCAACTCACAGCAACCCCATTGGATAGGGTAGCACTTCCTCTGAGAGTTTCTGAGATTGTAACTGTTTAGGGGAGTAGAAAGCCTCATCTTTCTCCAGTGGAGCAGCTTGTGGTTTCTAACCGCTGACCTTTAGTTGGGAGCTCAACCATAGTGGCATAACCACTATGCCACAAGGGCTCCTATAAACCCCCTAGACCCTGGCAAGATTCTGTCAAGACACATGGAGATCTGCAAGGGATGCTGTGCCCACAAGGGATGCTGTGCCCACAAGGGATGCCGTGCCCACAAGGGATGCCGTGCCCACAAGGGGTGCCGTGCCCACAAGGGATGCTGTGCCCACAAGGGATGCCATGTCCACATATGTTGAAAGGAGACAAAGGCCTTCCTACTGAGTGGTGGGGAACCTGTTTTCTTCCAAGGGCCTTTTGGATGCTTATAATGTCATTTGCAGGCCATAACAAATTACCCACTTAAAAATTAACATCTTATGTTTGGTCAAATGTTTAATTAATTCATCTTTAATATGGTGGCTGGAATGGCTTCTCTTTAATGAGATGGGAGATGTCAGCTGACATTGATGATTTTGCGGGCTTTATAAGGCCCATGGGTGGGATGTCCCCCACCCTTGATCTATGGCAACATTAGCGAAAGTCATCCTTGAATTCAGCCAAGAATAAATTTCTGCTTGTTAAGTTATTTTCTTATTGTATTTCTATTATAACAGTATGAGGTACGTAAGCCATGACTTTTCTTTAGTTAAAATGTTGATAGACTGTCCAAGTACAAGGCTGAACAAACCAGAGGCCTCTGATTCAAGAATGGAAGGGCAATGTTCCAATCACAGTCTCCTTTCTAGCTATTCCAACCTGCTTTAGGAGGAATGGATTCCCTGAGCCCTTGTGTCTGAAACCTGGAGGAGAGAACTTTTGAAATTACTACTTAAGTTTCTGAAGGGTTTACTTTTTCCACGCCACAGTTTTTTAAGGTCAGATGTGGCAAAGACCTCAACTACCGCCCTTGGTCAAACATGGAGCATCACAAATCCAAGCACAGCTGATTCGCCACACAATTCGGGTCAGTCCTCGAGAGCACGCCCAGCAGCATGTGGCTTCTAGAAACAGAACAGAGATGTCCCTCCCTCGGGGTGACATGCCCTCACAGCTGTGAGTGAACAGAGTCCATTCTGGCCACTGTACACACTGATGCATAAGAGCAGGAAATGGAAGAAACGAAAGAGAAGTAGAAATAGTAAAATGAAGATTGCGGGATAATCGAGGAATCATTTTGTAAAATAAATAAAAATTAAAGTTATTAACAGATGGTCATTTATAAAACAGTAATAGCAACAGGATTTATTTTAGATGCATAGCCGAGAACGAAACCAGTAGGAACACACAGTCCATTTGGAGTTTCAAATCCATCTGCCTCTTGAGTTCCAAACTGGATTCCTTACTAAACCAAACCAAAGCAAACCCCACAGAAACAAGAGCTAGAATTCACTGCTGCCAAGTCGATCCCAGCCCACAGGGACCCCACATGAAGTTTCTGTGGTGTTGCAAAGCTTGACGGGAGCAGAGAGCCTCCTCTTTTGGAGGACAGCTGGTGGGTTTGAATCACCGACCTTGTGGCCTGCTGTCCACTGCTTACTGGACAGGTCTCACAACAACAAAAGTAGCAGTAGACACCACGACTTGACTCACATGAGAAGTGAGTGATCATTCAGGGAGAGGCATCGAGGCTTAGGTTTTTTTTTCCAGAATACGGCCACTTTTTGATTTTACACAATTATTTTAAGCAAGCCACAAGACACTGACAAGATACCTTCAAGGAGCTTAATTCTTCTGCATAAGTGTACCTTGGCATTTATTTATAAAATATCTGCTAGGATGCTTAGTCTACATCTAAGGAAGTTCCATTATTATCTTTTGAAAACCTGGATAAAATGCTTTAGAAACCAATGATGAATGCCAAAAAAAATTTTAAATGTTGCTGTGATTTGGAATCATGACTTTGACAAAAGGTAGTGGTAAGAGTGAAGGATAAAACATATGTTAAGGGTGATTGCCAATGATTGTACCACTTATTTTTAAATGTATTCAATTAATAATATGAACAAGATAAGAAACCATCTTGGTATGTATTCAATTCTGAATCATAAGCCATTTTATTCTTAAGGGGAAAAATAAATTTTGAAAAAGGAAATATAATCTTTCAGATAAAAAAAGAGTATCATTGTGCAACCAAATAGTATATAATGAACAGATGGAGACGCTAAAAACCTAAATTACCTGCAAACTAATTGCTCCATTTGCTTACTCTTACAGCCACTGCTAGTATTATTTGTTGTATATTAATCTTAGAAGCTACTGTATTTATTATTTTTCTCTGAGATAAAATATAAACATTATTAGGAAACACATATCATGATGACTTTTGTGTGAGGCTTAAAATAAAACAATGAACACATTTGAGCAATTGAGTTTCTAAAATAATAAGAATTTTTAAAAAGACACATGAACTCTGGTGAAACTCCAAAATAAGCCATCCAAAAGAACAGTTGAATTTGGTTTAAACATCATATAAAATCACCACTATAACTCCCTTATTAACAAGTTCTGAGGAGAGAGTAACACTTCCATTGTTGTCTTTTGATTTTAGGAACTTACTTTCAAAATCCAGGAAAAAATGTGGATAGTTTTCAATTTCCCTGGTAAGGACTTTTAGCAGGTTCCCCATTCCAGCAAACCTAGGAAAGGCAACAGAAAACCAAATAGCATCAGCAGTGGAATAGAAAGACTTGACAAACTCGCATGGCGACCCCTTTGACCTTTTAAACAACTCACTGACATGGAGTGGCTTTTGACGCATAGTGAGTGACCTTCCAGGGCAGACTAGAACTGTGCTTGTGCATTTTCTGGACTGCAGATCTCTATGCGAGCCGAAAGCCTCATCATTTACTCTTGGAGCAGCTGGTGGTTTCAAAGTGCTGACCGTGAGGTTAGCAGCCCAAAGTTAATCTCCATTACACCACCAGAGCCCCTTCCCCATGTCCGTATAACCGCTAAGTACCAAGAGAAAGCATCTCTGTTCTGCGGAATGAATACTAATTCAGCCCCCGTTCCTGAATTGGTGGCTGCGAAGTGCTGTGTCCTTGAAGCTTTGGGACAGGTTCTTTCGCCATACCGAATGAACCAAAGCCCTTCCTGTTGAAAGAGTCACATATTTTAGTCATAGAAGACAGGGCTTTCATACTTACATAGATAGCCCCTCACTTTTACTCTGTGGCCTGCTTTCCCTCTTCACAAACCCATTGTATCTTTAAGCCTCATATTTCCGCTGTACCCACTTTCTTTTCCACTGTATGGAAACATGCTATGTCAATACACAAGAACAACAGTGAGGATGCCACTGTTGGTTTCCTTCAAGTTCCTGAGGTAGAGAATTTAGAAAATAGAGATTCATAGTTCCTGAGCCTCTGAGAGAGAAGGCTGGACTTCCCACCATTGTAATTCAGAGGCTCTTATAATGTGACATTTCCAAGGTAATTATACTAGATACTTCATGCACCAAAAAAGCAAAAATATATAATATATAATATCCAAAATGCTATTCCCAATAAAACTGCAACTTTAAGACACCTTCAAGATGTCAATTCGGCAGAGAAATATAATTTACAATGATGAATGCAAATTTACGATGCAACATACTGTCGTGACTATTGAAGTTGCCAGCAACTTTTCTGCTGTTCTCAGCTCTGAAAATTACACTGCTGAGGGCAACCATTCCTCACTGCTTCATCCAATGCATATTCGTGGAACAGCTGATAGATGTTGAGCCCTGTTCCTAACTCTACAGCAGGTGACCTCTCCTGACTCAGCTATCTCAGTTTCTGAAGGATCAGCTTGAAGGATCAGTAGACCAGTGAATGAGGACTTCCGAGCTGCAGTTTCCTATGCACATGATGCTTGGCAGTCTGTAGATGTTGGTAGAAGTTTTGACTGGTGAAATGAAGACCTGGTGAAAAAATAATTTACTAAAAGGATGTCTTTGTGCAGGAGAATACAGATGGAACAGTTGGGGTGCAGAAGGTGGTGAGGTCTAGATTTCTCCTGCAGAAAACCTCCTGTAAGAATATCCTCTAGATTCGTTTTTGTAAAAAATTTATTTATGTATTTTATTAGGGACTCATACATCTCTTATCACAATCCATACATACATCAATTGTGTAAAGCACATCTGTACATTCTTTCCCCTCATCATTTTCAAAGCATTTGCTCTCCACTTAAGCCCTTTGCATCAAGTCCTGTTTTTTTTCCCTCTAGATTCTTACACCTGCTGCTATCACCCTGTAAATCAAGTCAAGGCTCACTCTCCTTCCCCTAGAAGAGACTGCGTAGGGTCCCTCTTCCTGGAATGACTTCATTTCAATCCTTGTTCTGCTTCCGGTGAGCTCTCCAGGCTCTCCTGGGAAAACTCCTTCACCCTTATAATCCCATTTCCTCATCTGCAAGAGGAAGTTTTGAAGTGTGTCTGCTTCATCAAGGAGTTGTGAGAATTTGGGAGCAAAAGGTGTGTAATGCTTAACGCAGACTCCGAGGGATCGCTCAGGCAACAGTAGTATGTGCAGTTACTATCTGTGACGATGGTGAAGGCCAACATTTCTATCAGCCGTGATGATTATCACCAACCCCTTTCAAGTATTTACTTAGAATTACCCTATGGACGACAACAGGTTAAATAAGCTGTTACATGTCTCTAGGGAGGAGAACTAGGACCCATGAGGAAGTCATAAAGAGAAGTCCGTTCAATGTCAGGAAAAACTGGGGTCAATTCGAATGATCTGAATAGTCGAGTATTTTCCTTATGAGATAGTGATCTATGTGCTGGAGACCTTGAAGAGATGTACCGTATCAGAAAGAGCCCTATAGTCCAAAAGTTATATGGTCATCTGCTAGCCACAAGGTGGGCAGTTTGAACCCACCTAGGGGCCCTGTAGGAGAAAGGCCTGTTTCCATAAAGACAACAGCCAACAAAACCAGCCAGGGCAGTTCTACCCTGTTAGGTAGAGTCTCTGCGAGTTGAAACTGACTGGGACGCATCTAACCAAACAAAGCTCTCCCAGCACTGCACACTGTTGGCAAAACGTGGCATGTGCTAGTTGTGAGGCCAGGTTGACTAGAGAAACAATCCAGTGACACTCATATATGTGTAAGAGAGAGAGCTTCCTATCAAGAAGTAATTTTATACCAAGCAAGCATCCCAGCCCAGAGCAACTCAAGTCCATAAGTCGGATACTAGTCCGTAAGTCCCTCTTCAGACTCACATACCCACATGCAATGATGCAGACTGCTGGAAGATCACAGGCTGGTGTGTGAGGAGGGGAGGGGGTGTGGGGGAGGGGCAAAGTCTTGTGGCTCCAATGGCAGTGGAAGCATTGCAGCCTCACAGGGTTCTCTGAGGTCTGAGTGACCCACCAGCCAGAAGGTGAAGGCAGAGACAGAGGTGAGGGCGGGGGAGGTTTCCAAGACTCTCCTTATGAGAAGGCCATGCCCACAAGGAGTCACCCTCAGGCTGTGACCTGATCTGCAGGTTGAATACCCCTCCCACACTGTTGTCTTCAAGTTGACATGGAAGTACGTAACCACCACAGTGGGTCAGAAGGTTGGACTAGCTACTTCTTGGACTTCGATCACCTTGGCGTATATGAGTATTTGGACAAACATACCAATGTTATGTAGTTTTCCTATTTTAAAAGAATCTCCCTGGTTCTTTCATTCTTCCCTTGCCTTTAAGAATGTTTCCTTTGACACATTTTAGCAAAGCCCTGTATGAGACAGGCTCTTCAGAATTAAAGCTGAGAGTCCATATCATCTCTGCCTGTGGGTCCCGTTCACCCACGCTCCTAAGGGCCCCGGGAGAGCGTCTCTTTCAGGTTTAATGCGCAGTGGAATATGATTCTACAGTTCTGTAGCAGCCCCGACTTTCACATAAAAGGATATAATGGAAGTTGACTATTCTTAATATCCCTGGTTTCGAACTATTAATGTGTTCCAAGAGACTGGAATAGATTTAGCTTCCTCGTACAGTTCTGCCCTTGCATGATTTTGCTGTCATAGTACCTGGGTGGGAAACAGTCAAGCCTAAAAAAAAATTAGTAACAGACTGAAAAGAACATATGTGGAGACACATCCAAGTATTAGCTGTGGAATTCTATCGTTCAAAGGGGTATTTATGCTGGTTGGCTGAGATGGTCAAATATTTTGGAACATGATTCCAGCAGCTAAGCACGGCTTCCAATCGGCTCAAACCAGGTCAGTCATGGCTGACAAGGTAAAATCAAAATGTACTCAGATTTCTCAAAATTGAGTAATGTCGCAAGGTAACTTGAACAGGAACAAATATTGGCTAAGGTCCTGGAATGAGATACGTGGGACAGGCCTACTGAGACCCCTTAGGAGCCTAATGCAGAGACTGGACTCATGTAAGCACTGTGTGTGGCAAGTGTCATCCTTGAGCAGGGCATCTTGTTGTTCATTACACAGCTCAAGAGCTTCGGTTGCTAGGCACGACCCATGTGGCCCTTGCTTTGGAAGAGGAAGACGAGGCCTCCCGCAGGGCATCAGCCCATCACTCCTCCCCTTCTGGTCCTGACTTCCTGCTCATTCACAGTGTACAGATGTGGGTCCATCTGGTTGATCTCTCAGTCATGCCTGAACCAGAAAGAAGCCGTTTGAAGCCCCGTACCTGAGTCAGTTACCTGAAAGGTCCAGTATGTTTGGATGGAATACTGACTGGGGGGCATTAGACAGTATTAGGAGTCTAGTCAAACCCTAAGGAATTGAGAAAATAGATGTTAAACACTCAGGACAAGGCTAGCTAAATATAGAGATATATTTCACCCCCTTTCCATAATGAAAACATGATTTGATGTTTACTGGCCCTTTCAGGGGCTACGCTACTCTTAAGAATATTCTACTCACAGAAATGGTCTCTCACGAAACTGCGGTTGGTTTTTATTGAGTCAAGGGCTCCAACTAGAAACACTGTGACTTATTCTTTGCAATGACACAAGAAAGGAGACCCAGCCCCTGCCGGTTGCCCTCAGCATCCTACTGGGGACCCAGTGGCCCAGCTGCCCATCCCACTTGGGCATACATCTAGTTGAGAAGGATCAATAGCCTGAGAAAGGAAGACCCAAATCCAGAACAAAGGGCTATCTAGCGTGTTAGGACTTAGGCTCCTTGTCTGTCAGAGTGAAGGTGCGGGGACATGTGGGCCACCCGGTCCTTGGGATGGTGCTTTGGACAATAGACTAGGTCTGGGTTTGCTTTCCCTGTCACAGCCAGGTTGGACTTCCCCCTGGCGATGGAGTCACCATCTTCAGAGTCTCAAGCACAGAGCAGGCCCAGATAACACATAACCAGTGTTCGCAAAGCTGTCTAGTGGACACAGTAGATGCATGAGGGCTATGATTCTGAGACGTTGATATGATGATGGGATGTTGCCTGGTGTAGGCACCAATTAACTCTCCCATTTCCAGAGCAAATTATTTTATCAAACAGTCTTGGGTTGCTCAGCTTTGCTACAGGAATGTAATCATCTCTCCTGCATAGGGCTCATGCGGGCACTGAATGAGAGCATGGTAGCGCCTTGTATGCTGTAGAGCAATGTGCAGATATTAGCTGAAATTATGCAACAGCTCAACGCGTTTCTTGATTTAAGATATTCAGAGAATCAAAGAAATGCAGGCAGCATCCCAGAAGCACATAATTTGCATTTTTATTTAGCATTCCGATCCAAACTCCTAAGATCCAAGGTCCTTTATGTGCAGCATTATGCATATTCCTCCACACCAAGCTATCACCAGGTAAATGCTTAAGGGTATTAATAGTTAGCACTGAGAGAGATTTTCTGTGAGGTAGACACTGGGTTTTAGAGACACATTCTTATTCCATCTTCAAAATATACCTACTAGAATGATATCTTTTAGGGAACTCAGACTGATTAAGAGTCAAAGTTGATTAAAATTATCCATCCCTTATCTAAAACAGATGGAAAATGAGCTACCATATGACCCAGCAATCCTCCTACCCAAGAAACAAACCACAGCCACACATCTGTGGGCCAATGTTCAGCGAGGTCCAGTTCACAATTGCAAGGATTGGAATCAACCCAAATTTCCATCAACAGATGAATGGATTAAAAACCTCTGGTACGTACATACAATGCAGTGCTACGCATTGCTAAAAAGCAGTGAACACGAAGCACATCGCCGCACAGGAAGAGCTGGAGGAAATTATGCTAAGCGAAGTAAGCCAAGCACAAAAGGACAAGTACAACATGAGTCCGCTGAGGTAATCTCAAAAAAAAAATGCAAAGGGGGCATAGGGAAAAAGCTGCTGTATAGAAACATTCCTGGGTTGAGGTCCAGGTAGTATGGCAGGGGCCAGGCCAAATCCAGGGATACATATGGTAGCTAACTAAAAAAGGGGGGGGGATGGGTAATGGAGGAACAGGGTACTAACCCACCCAAGGGGAGGGTATTGTTTAAATCTCCACAGGGAAAAAGGAATCAGACTTCAACCCGGTACTCCAAGATGTGAATGTAACATACCAACATGAATCGGGAAACCAGTAGAGAGGTCTAAGGGACCATCCCCAATCCCAACTACGTGGACAGCTGCCCCTCCCCCCAGATGAATTTACTTCAAAAGACAGCACCCACCGAAGCTACAGCTCAGGAAGAGGGACATGTCTGAGCAGAGCACACGGGAGCAAATGAAGGGAGAGCAAGAGAGAGTGGAGCACATCCTGGCCCACCAAGCCTTGAGGGAAATATGCCCGCTCAGAGCAGCCAATGCGTCCCACTATGAGACACGACATTTCTCACTGACCCGTAGCCCTACAGGGGACAACACTGGAGACACAGTATGGGAACTGTGCCCAATCTGACCCCGCCACACTGACGCAAAACACTAAGGGTGTTCAACAGAACAGCAAGGGGAGCAGAGCAAGGAAGTGCCAAGGGAATACCAAACATAGACTTTGGGGCCAGGGTGTAGCACCCCAGCAGACTAGACCAGAAAACACTCCTAAAGGTCAACAAACAGACCCTTAACTATTTACAGGAATTTTTTTTTTGGTCATTGGTTTTTGTTGTTTTGCTTCTTTTGTTGCTTTGTTTTGCTCTGTCTTGTTTTTGTGCATATTATTATCTCTGCAGGCCTATCTAGATAAGATAGGTGGGCTAAACAATCTGGAGGACAAAACAACAGTACTGGGGGTTCTAGGGGGACATGGGAGAGGGGGAGGCAGAGGACAGGAAGTGGTATTAACAAACCCAGTGACAAGAGAACAACAGGTGATCCAAAATTGGTGGTGAGGAGGGTGTAAGAGGCCTGGTAGGGCTTGATCAAGGGCAATGTACACAAGAAAAATTACTAAAACCCAAATGAAAGCAGAGCATGATAGCGGGACAAGAGGAAAGTAAAAGGAAATCGAGGAAAGAAATAGGAGGCAAAGAGCATTTCTAGAGGTCTAAATACAGGCATGTACATTTGTAAATATATTTATATATGATGATGGGGAAATAGATCTATCTGCATATATTTATAGGTTGAGTACTAAGGTAGCAGATGGACATTGGGCCTCTATTCAAGTACTCCTTCAATGCAAAAACACTTTGTTCTATTAAACTGACATTCCATGATCACTGACTACAAAGTGGGTACATAATCAAATGTGGTGAAGAAAGTTGATGGTGCCTGGCTATCAAAAGATATAGCTTCTGGGTTCTTAAAGGCTTAAAGATAAACAAGCGACCATCTAGCTCAGAAGCAATAAAGACCACATGAAGGAAGCATATCAGCCTGTGTGATCACGAGGTGTCAATGAGATCAGATATCAGGCATCAAAACACAAAAAAATCATATCATTGTGAACGAGGGGGAGTGCAGAGTGGGCATCCAAAGCCCATCTGTAGGCAATTGGACATCCTCTTACAGAAGGGTTGTGTGGAGGAGACAAGCCAGTCAGGGTGTAGTGTAGCAATGATGAAATGGACAACATTCCTCTAGTTCCTAAATGTTTCCTCCCCCCCACCCTCCCCACTATCATGATCCGAATTCTACCATACAAAACTGGCTAGACCAGAGGATGCACACTGGTACAGATAAGAACTAGAAACACAGGGAATCCAGGGCGGATGATCCCTTCAGGACCAGTGGTGAGAGTGGCAATCCTGGGAGGGTAGAGGGAAGCTAGGGTAGAAAAGGGGAAACCCATCACAAGGATCTACATATAACCCCCTCTCTGGGAGAAAGACAACAGAAAAGTGGGTGAAGGGAGATGTCGGACAGTGACAAAATAATAATAATTTATAAATCATCAAGGGTTTATGAGGGACGGAGGTGGGGAGGAAAGGGAAAAATGAGGAGCTGATACCAAGGACTCAAGTAGAAAACAAATGTTTTGAGAATGATGATGGCAACAAATGTCCAAATGTGCTTGACACAATGGATGGATGTATGGATTGTGAGAAGAGTTGTACGGGCCCCCAATAAAATGATTTAAAACAAAACAAAATAAAAACTATCCATCCTTATATTTCAAAAGAAGAGAATGTATGCATGCTTGTGATAATTAGAGGCTGAGGTTTTCAGTTAACTGTGTAAAGATTAAGATCCCTATTTTGACACAAAAAAATCACCAAATATATATTAAAAAATCCTTTGAAAATGTGAATACCTAGGATCCTTTTTTAGTGACCACTTAAGAAATGCAATTTTAATGAGATGATTATGTCTATACACATGGCATTGGCCAAACACAACAAACTCCACAGAAAATATAAACACCTAGTGAAAAAAAATTAAACAACCAAAACAAAAAATACCCTCCCAGAGTGGCTCATGAGACTGCACTCTGAAAAAGAACAGCAGGCTCATGTAGCAGCCCTCTAAAGAACAACATAAAAACACAGTGTTTTCAAAATAGCTGATTTTTCAGAACCAAAGTGCCAGACCTTTCTTCTGAGGCACCTCAAGGTAAACTTGAACCACCAACTCTTCAGTTAGAGGCAGAGCATCTAATTGTTTGCACCATCTAGGGCAGTGGTTCTCAACCTGGGGGTCACGATCCCTTTGGGGGGATAAAACAACCCTTTCACAGGGTCGCCCGATGAATTAGCAACGAAAATAATTTTATGGCTGGGGTCCCCACCATATGAGGAATGTATTAAAGGGTCGCAGCAATAGGAAGGTTGAGAACCACTGCTCCAGGGACTCCGATGAAGAAGGGAGATTTGCTAGGTGCTCTGCTGGCATGGTAGGCCGGTCACCAGTTGAGCGGTTAGCTGCAAGGTCAGCAGTTCAAAGCTGAGGCGAGAGACTAGGTTTCCTACTCCTGTAGAGTGGCCGCTTGGAAACCACAGGGGCAGTGCTAGCCTTTCTGATGCATCGCTCCAAGTCGGCATTGGCTGAAAGCCGTGAGCTGGGTTTGGTGTGTACTAGGAGCTGCAGCGGTGCCGTGTTCTGCCTCCTTTCTAGACACCAGACCGCTCGGTGCCAGTGACCGACCCAAAGAATGGCTCCGATACTCATGACTGACCATCTGAACGCACATTAGGAACCAATCTCCTTTTTCTTTCTTGGTTGTCTAATAACATTGCACTTTTAATAATTTCTCTGAGAGAATTTCATTTTGTGACAGTTACATAATTTCCGGTCAACTTGAGCAAAGAGGTGGAGTCTAGCCTGTTAATCAGGTCATAGCCAATGAGAGATCATGCTGTTTAGTGAAAATGGCTGACAGAAAGCCTGACCCTGGCTTGATTCAACCAGGTCATAGCCAAGGAGGCCTCAGTGTGGGCATGGCCTTCTCCTGAGGATTCTGGGAACTTCTGTCTTCCTCCCTATAGGCAGGACACACACTCTCCCTGGACACGTTCCTGTTGAGAAGCCACTTGAAGCTACACTGATGGAGCCAGAGCCTTGGAGCTGGAGGAGCCACGTGGAGACCCACGCCAATGCTGAGATGCCTCCACCACCACTGGAGCCACAAGAGTTTCCACCCACTGGCCTGCCATCTTCCTGCATTTAGCATCATTACAAATGTTGCATGACTCTGAAGGGGAATTTATTGACTCGTCTCAGACATAAAGGCTAATATTGGACTTAAGGACTTGATCTGAACTGGGCTGGGATGTTTTCTTAATATACAACTACTCTTTGATCTATAGCTCTTTCCTATACATGAGTTTCCCTAAATTTGTTTCTCTAGTATACCTGGGCTAATACACATTTCCATTTACATAGACTGACAATCAACACTTATGGAAAGAGCCACGAAGAAAGCAAAGATCTGATTGCACCTGATAAATCTGCTGCCAAAGAAGTCTTTAGACTACTAAAGAGCAAAGGCAGGCATCACTCTGATGGTTCAGGAGGGTCTGCCCCACGTCCTGGGGTTTTCTATCTCCTCACACACACGGACAAGCTCAACAGTGAATGAGGTGGTGGAGGAGAACTGACGCATCTGAAGAGAGTGGCTTTGGTGGAAGAGTAAGAAAGTCTTCGCAGAACTACAACCACAATGTTCTGTTGTGCTTGGAGGAAGGACCAATCCCTGGTGAAGAACATCATGCTTAGAAAAGTAGAGGGTGCACTGAAGATAAAAAATTAAAAGAGGAAGACCCTCCATCAGAGCTATTGGCACAATGGCGGTAAAGCCCACAGCAACGGTCGTGAGTCACACAGGACCAAGCAGGGTTTTGTTCTATTGCACACAGAGTTGCTGTCAGGCATCTGCTACTACCATTGCCTGAGACAACTTAATATTTGTTTTTTGAAATAACTTTTGAGTTTGCAAGTCATTTGGAGGGAGGGTCAACTGCGGCCACTTCAAACACGGTGGCTTGTTCTGGACTCGGTGCTCAAGCGACACACATCCTATTTAGGAAGATCTGACAAAGTTACACTGAAGAACTGAACAGCGTAGATAGAAGGTAGTCTATCTGAAAACACAGAGCCAATTTCTGGTTCATGATAAATCTCGGGTGTATATTAAATAACAAAGTGATTATAAAACCCTCCACACTAACTGTCGACAGAGAACAGGGTAGAACTACCCCGGGAGTGCATAAGACAGGAATTCTGTGCAGGCGGAGAGCGTCTCATCGTTCTCCCTCAGAGAAAACTGCCCACCTTGCAGTACACAGTCCAACTGGCAACTGCTACAGTCTCAGGGCTCGGTGACGGCTATTCTGATGTGAGACGGGCAAGAGCAGCAGCTTTCTCTCTCGTTAGGAACTTACTGTCTCTCTAGAGGACTCTGGGTGGCATAAATGGGTGCACTGGGTGGGGGTAACCAGCCCCGCACAGCTATCACAGGTTCAGTAGGCACAACTGTACGGTTATGATACACAAAGTTATTTAAAGTCATAGAGAATAGGAGAGAGAGGAGAGAGGGTAACATAAAGAAGTCAGATACGCTTCATAGTAGCATGCTCACCTCAGCCCCTCTTGGTGGTCCACGTGGAGGTGAGAGACGAGAGGGCACGAGAGAGCCGAGGTCTATCTCTATCTTTGGGGGCAGGCAAGCCTCCTGATTAGAGATAACCACCTACGTCACAGTTGGGGGTTGCAACATCGGCAATACCAGCAATAGCAGGGGGATGACCTAGGGCAACAGTACAGGGAGGGCCTAGGAGTACATATGTGGCAAGATGGGCGGACGCTGGAGTCAATATAGTAACCTAACCTGTCGTCCTGGAGTGGTCCCAACCTTGCCTTTGGGCTCTCCTTCAAGGGAACAATCTCTCCTTATCAGAAGGCAGTCGGGGCCTACTTAGGGTGAGTCAGACTATACTGTCTGGTTGCTCTAGATGACTGACAACCCTGAGGGAGAATAACCTCTGACCTACTTTCTTTGACCTCCTAGTATACAGTCATTTACCACATGTAGCAAGTTGTGTCTTGGGTTTGGCATAGATTTGGGGGAGACAACTTGGGAGAAATCTTTCTGTATCCCACAGTGCTTGACCACGAACTAATTTTTTTTTTTATTAGAACCCACCCAGAAGTGCCTCAGAAGAAAGACCAGGTAAATTGTTGCCATAAGGTTCCCAACCATTCAACACCCACTCTGTCTAGTTGATCCTGACTCCTAGCAAGCCTGTCTGACAGAGCAGAAATGCTCCCTAGCGGTGTCCCTGGCTGCCATCTTCATCCTGCATCCCCATGAAGAGGCTGGTGAGCTGAAACTGCTCTGCTGGACTTTCTGGCTAGTAGCCAGGGGCTCTAACCACGGCAGCACCAGGAATCCTGCTGTCAAGACCACACTCATGAAAGTCTTTGGAGCCGTTTATCTGTGATGCATGGGGTCACCATGAGCTAGCATCCGCTTGACGGCAATGGTGTGTTTGTTCTGCTTTGCTTTTTGGTATTGTGTTCTTGACAAACAGGAGCCCAGGTGGAGTAGAGGTTATGCACTGGGCTGCTAAGTACGAGGTTAGTAGTTCAAGACCACAGCTGCCCAGCAGGAGGAAGATGAGACTTTCTACTCCCCTAAAGAGCTGCCTTTTCAGAAGCCCACAGGGAAGTTCTGGCTTGTACTATAGGGTCAGCGTGAGGTAGAGTCGACTTAATGTCCTTGAGGGTGTCCGAGAGACTTGACAATGTATTTAGAACCTCCACGCAATTTTATTCAAAGACGAATAAAAGGAAGACGTCAAGTAGCCATCCTGGACATTACATGAAGGAAAAACACTTAGCAGATGTACACAGCTCTTTCAATATCACAAGCAAATAAAGATGGTGTCAAAATGACTTGGAAAGTCTGTGGGTTCAAAGTCTGTGTTCTTCTTCTCCACAGAAGGAGACCTCAGCTCCAGACTTCTCGGCTGGCCTTGTTTGGGCTTCAGGTGGCCTGGAGTCCCCAAAGGTGAGGCCTGGATTCTGTACTTATGGGCTCGTTCTGTGGGAAGAGAATCCCCAGGTGGCATAAGGTGCATGGAGTGGTATACACTACACTAACACTTCTCAGTGGTGGGCAGAGAGGTATGCCGTTCTTCAGAAAGTTTGAGACGAGAGAAAACAATGTTGGGTGAAGTGTTGAGGAAAAGTTTCCTCCCTAAGAAGTGGAATTGCTACCCTGATGTGTTAGGCCAGGTGACTAGAGAAACAAATCCAGTGACACTCCTGTGTGTGTAAGAAAGAGCTTTATATCAAGAAGGAATTGTGTATCAAGGAAACATCACAGCCCGCTCCAAGTCCATGCTGGCCTAGTCCATTATGTTCCTGTTCAGAGTCACGCAGCCACACGTCATGATGCAGAATGCAGGGAGATCACAGGCCCGTGGGTACAAAGTCGTGTGTAAAACCAGCCAGGGCTTGCTTGATAAAAGATGTGTCTGTGGGTAATGGAGACCTGCATTTGCTCTCGATGGGGACGTCTCTATCCTGCCTAGGTGCAGATCAAGGGGAGCCGCCTCCTCTGGCGTATTCACTAACCTTCCAGTGCCTGGCTGTCCTGGTCAGCAAACGCTCACTCAAGAGAGTTCTCCTTCCGCGAGATTATTCCAAAGGAGAGCTTCTAAACCAAATACCAGTCTTACTGACAAAATTAAATTAAAAAGTCAGCAATTCCAAGGGTTTAATTCTCTGATTGTTTTGGTCATAAAGCCTGTGTTGATGAATACTCAATACCTTGATCAGAAAGGGTGAATTTTCTCCACATTTTGAATGAGCCAATATCTTCCACAATCTATAATCTTTAGCATTCCTGGTGTGAATAATTTTCAAAAAACAAAAATGAGTAAGATTTTCTAAGCTTCCAAAATATTATCTTAAAATGGCCTGGTTTATCTAAATCTTCTTTGGCAATGTAGTTTTAGTGTATAATCAACAGACTGATCGTTATTATAATATCATATTTATTTAACAGTATATCTATGCGAAAGATCTATCTGGCCCCATTTATCATCAATATGAGCGTATGTTCTTGGATCCACTTTACAGATCAGAACTCCATGGCGCGGGCTCACGGTGCCCTCCTCAGGGTTTTCCATAAGGACCTCCTTCGCATTTACGAATCTGGACTCCTAGGATCCTTAGTGGTACGGCTCATTATACACTGGACTGCTCACCCCAAGGTCAGCAGTTCAAACCTGCTGGCCATTCTGCAGGAGACAGATGAGGTGTCTCGCCTGCTCCTGTAAAGATTTACAGCCTCAGAAATTGCACAGAGTACTTCTACCCTGTCCTCTGGGGTCGCTATGAGTGGGATTTGTCTCCATGGCAATGCATTTGTGGTTTGGAACCCTATGTGATCAGCACACTTTCTGCATTAGAACTCTTGCTTTAAAAAAACAAAAGCGAAAACTTATAACTTGACCGAGGAGGCTTTGTCCGCAGACCCACGGAGCCTTTGGGTCACGGGAGGGACTGGAATGGAGATGGCTTGGTCCTCAACCTCGCGCTCTGACCACTCACGCTGGATGGCAAGGGAACCTCAAGTGTATTTTTCTTTAAGAAGTAGAATCCGTTGTCACCAGACGATCTCTGGGTCCACAGAGTAGGGGCTTACCAAAGCATATTAAATACACAATGCTCACTGCAAACTTACAAAGACCCCTCAATGGAGGTGGAGGACAATTTTACGCACTTCTTTCCACCCTATGCTTCGGATCCCGATACAGGCTCCCAGCAGAACTTGCCTGCTACCAAGGGAATACCTTCCAAACTGGTCTTCCTGGCTCTGGTTTCTTCTCCCTCCCATTCAATTCCCTCCTATTGGCAGAGTCAGCTTTCTAAACACAAATCTGATTATCCTACCTTCTGGCTTCATCTCCTTCTCTGGCTTCCCAATGCTCTTGCAGGAGAAAATCTGTCCAAATGTGCACACTGGACACAGAAAGCCCAGGCCGCTGCCTCCCGCCCCAGGCCAGTCTCTCCTTTCCCTCTCCTGCACCCTGCTGCACGCAGCCACTAGGGACAGCCAGCAGTTCGCCACAGGAGCGGGTTCTTTATTGCCTCCGGGCGCTGGTACGTGTTTCTTCTCCGGGTCAACTGCTAATGACAGCTAACACTTTTTAATGATATGCAGGCCCCAGTGATGAGAGCTTCTCAGGCATTGTCAAATTCGACCGTCACAATGGCCGTAAGCAGTCCTAATTTTAGAGATAAGAGGGGGGTGGGTGGACAACAATGGCCACCAAACTTGGAGAATGGCTACCGGATTGTATACGCTGAAATGGGATGTTTGCAACAATAGCACAAGCAAAAGCAATCTTAGCGGACGCTCCCGGAAGAGAAAGCAGGGTCCAGACTCCATCGCTCTAGCATTCTAAGCCCAGGTCACTGACCACCCCCACGTCCATGTCCATGTTCCATTGCCCCCACTCCCACCCCCGCCATTGCCTTTCTGGTTTTTGTATGGAAATGAGGGCTTTGGGAAAGAAATCCCTAAACCTCCCACCCAGCGTTTACACTCCATGGAGACAAAGCTCCCCGATTGCTCCCCTCTGCTTACTGGACGATGGTGCTGTCTGTCTGTCCTGTAATAGATGCTTTCTGCTGCACCTCGCCTAGAGTAAAGTCTTCCTGAGCAGGGCTGTCTTGACGCCTAGCTGTCACCTAGCACTTGGCTCAGGGGCTCTCTCCTCAACGTAGCCTCAGCGAACCTATCAGACAAGGTAGAACTGCACACGTGTGCACATGCACGCACACACACATGCACACACGTGTGTCTGAGACTGTAATTCTTTACACTCATAGAAAGCACCGTCTTTCTCTCTTAGAGCAGCTGGGGATTTCGAACTGCCGATGGGGAGGAGCAAAACTTAACACCTAACCAAGGGGCCACCGGGGCTCCATGCAGAGGCTAGCCTGTCGACAAACCCCGAAGCTGCCTGCTCAGCGGCTTGGTTCCAGATCACCAGCGACCCACAGCCCAAGGAGAAATGCAGAGGGCATGTTACCAGTGCTTCAGAAAGCTACAGTAGCTCGGACATTTTGATGGTTTTAATGCGCTTTTCACAAAGACTGTCGAAGCCTATTGCCCTATAGCACTTATTGTGATATTGTGCTGCCTTCTCACTGCTGTCGAGTGCATCTGACTCCCAGTGACCCGTAGGGACCTCACAGGGCAGGGCAGAACTGCCCCTGTGCGTTTCCCAGACTGTCACTGTTGACAGGTGTGCCGAGCCTCATCTTCCTCCCTTCAAGCAGCTGGTGTGTTTGAACTGCAGACTGTGTGGTTAGCAGCTCAACTCATTAGGAAGTCTCAGAATGCAGATTGGCTGAGCTTGTCAGCCAGTGGCATGGCCAGGTTAGGGAGCAGAGCTACCCCTGGGCCTGGGTTTCCATTCGGTGGAACCTTGCCACCTCCCTTGCATGGTTTTATCATCCAGGCTGGCATCTAGCAGTAAGGCTGCCCCAAGAGTTCTCCAGCTCTGGTTGGAGAAATGTTTCTGGGGATCCGATATGACTCAGAGGAGGAAAACAACTGCTTGCATTGCTTTAAGGACCTGGATGGTACAAGCAGTTTGTCTTTGATCACTAACCTAAAGGTTGGCGTTTCGGATCCATCCTGTGACCCAGCAGAAGAGAGGCCTGGGGGATGCTCCCCTAATGATTGCCGTCAGGAAAATCCAGCGGGGCAGTCACAAGTCAAAATCCATCTGCTGCCTTGACAACGGGCAGCCAGGATGCCATCCGTTGCCAGGGACCCCGGAAGTGAAGGTGATAGATACGAAGATCGGAGATCAAGGGGGTAGTCGCTACTGAATGCTTGCGGTAAACAAAAATTAGGTGGCTGTGCCACAACAAAAGAGTTTGAAAGAAATCGGGCACACGTTAGACACCTAGGGGGATGAGCCAAAGCTGGGCATGCTCAGACCGAGGTCACCTAAACACCGGTGAAGCTCAACTTGGGCATACACCCACACGCTAGACACCGGTGACATCATGTCACAGAATGTCCAAGACCCTCAACCACACCCCTCAAGTGGGAGTAGGAGGGGACAAAAAGCAGAGACAGTCTCTCTTTGGTTCTCATTCTCCAATCTGCCTTCCACATGGTCTCTTGTGCTCCTGAAGTGGAGTCATGAACTCTCCCACATACACCTGCCACGTGGCCTTGAATGCTTTCCAGAGATCGTGTGTACTCGTTGGGAATATACTGTCTGAAATTCCCTTTCCCTCATAAAAGTTACTTGTGTTACCAAAGTGCTTCTGCTGCACGAATGCTTTCAGCGCCGAGAAGCAGCAACTGGAAAAAAACGTCCCAGAAACCTAACACTGGGATGTCCCACACGGCACTTTAAAGCCAGCGTCCCTTCGCCCGTGCCTGCGTGGACCATCAGCTGGCATCAGAAGCTTTCCTTGGAAGCAACCACACAGGGAGCCCCTGGGTTGGGTAATTTGGTGTCACTGGGGCACTTGGGTAATTTTGTGTCAACTAGATGCTCCTGGCTAGGGGTGTAGTCAAAGCTGTCAATCAAGTCACAGCCGGATGCCATCGGACTTTTGGTAGAAGACGAGTGTGAGACTCTGTAACAGCTCTCTCTGCCTTTTCACGGTCCTGCTTGCTTGCTGGGACTCTGTCACTGACCTCGAGAACTGCCAGTGTCCCACCATGTTTCCACTGACCCTGGACCCGCAAGGCCCTGCACCCACCGGGCGGTGACCTCCCGGCCTTCTGCACCATGGCATGTGGCTGTGTGAGTCTGGAGAGGGACCTACGGACTAGTTTCAGACGGACATACTTTTGTCGGGCTGGGCTGGGATAGCTTCTTGATGTCTAATTCGTTCTTGAGGTAAAGTTCTTTCTTCTACACAGATGAGTGTCAATGGACTTGTTTCTCTGGTCAACCGGGCCTCACGAGTCTAACATCGACCCCTTCATACGCTCCATGGCCTGACTGTTGTGGACGACAGACAGACAGACAGACAACAAGCTGGTAGCTTCCAGGGAGTCATCAGAGTACAATATATCAGACTCAGTATATGGCTGTGAAAATCACTTCTCAAGTACAACGAAGTGAAGGTTCTCATACACTGTTTAACAGCAACCAAACACGCCTTGTAGGTTTACAAAGGAGAGCTGCCCGGGGGGGGGGGGGGGGGTATTCTCACCTGTAATCATTAGGGAAGCAAACTCTCAGGCCCTTCTTCCACAGTGTTGGCGGGTGGTGTTGGGGTGGTGTTGGGGGGGTGGTGTGGTGTTGGGGGGTGGGGGGTGTTGGGGGGGTGGTGTGGTGTTGGGGGGTGGTGTGGTGTTGGGGGGGTGGGGTGGTGTTGGGGGGGTGGTGTGGTGTTGGGGGGTGGGGTGGTGTTGGGAGGGTGGGGTGGTGTTGGGAGGGTGGGGTGGTGTTGGGGGTGGGGTGGTGTTGGGGGGGTGGGGTGGTGTTGGGGGGTGGGGTGGTGTTGGGGGGTGGGGTGGTGTTGGGAGGGTGGGGTGGTGTTGGGGGGTGGGGTGGTGTTGGTGGGGTGGGGTGGTGTTGGGGGGTGGGGTGGTGTTGGGAGGGTGGGGTGGTGTTGGGGGTGGGGTGTTGTTGGGGGGATGACTTTGAACCACCGCATGTGCCATTCAGGTCCTTCACACAATGCAAGCAGTTGCTTGCCTTAGGAGAAACAAAAATACATATATATTATATATATATATATATATATAATATATATATATATAATGAAAACACCCCTGATACAAAGCAGCTCCACTTACAAATTCCGGGAGCGTGAATGAACCTGACCTATGAACCCAGCTGGCCACTAGAGATAGTTGGGCGGGGCTGCAAGTCCCTCCCCCATCGGCCACTTTTCAATGAAGCCTTGAGGTTTTCCGCCCCATGGCGCGGCGGGTTGCCAAGATTCCGACAGATGATTCCATGGCATGATGAAGGAGGGAAGCTGAGGCGCAATGAGTCTGTTAGGCACTTCCATCTGACAATAAAAATGAGTGAATGGCGGCGAAAATGTGTTTGCAAAATGTTTTACCACCACAAGTATGGCACTCAAATGGGAACCTGCCATGGACATTCTCATCAACTATTCACACCACGGGGCCCTCAAGGGGCCGGGGCTTCCCCCATGGACTGAAGTCCAGCTGTTTGGGGACCCACGAAAATTCTCAGCAACACCACCACACCCGAGGGGCCAGGATGGAACTGAACAATTAAGTGTAGGTTTAAACACAGTCCTTTCCAGATCTGAGTTCAGTTCTCGAAAATAGACGATGACCTCATCAGAGCTAATTTTTCCATACATATTAATACTGCAGCAGTCAAAAGAATCTCCCAGAAATATAGGCCACAGGAAATTTATTTCAGGGGACGGCGGTCAAGGTGTTCTAGATTCCAAAGACTGGTGGATGCGGAAATAGTAGAGCGGGGCTTAGCCCTGGGACCAGCCCACCTCAGGAAAGCCACCTGTGAATCCGTGTCCCTTTCCCTTGGGACACCAAGAACACAGATGGGGGACACTGCTGACTCCGCCTGCCCCGCCCCTGGAAGGTGGGCCAACGGCCGCAGCCCACCCTACCAGCTCGGCCAGTTCAGGGGAAGGTGACCCAGACAGCACAGGCGCGTGGCCAAGAAATGCTTTTGACTTCCTATGCAATGCAGCACCAGTCACGTCACCCCAGGAGGACGGCCTCAGCTGCACAGGACACCAGGGGTCCTCAAACTGTTTAAACAGGGGCCAGCTCACTGTCCCTCAGACCCATTGTAGGGCCGGATTGCAGTTTAAAAAAAAAAAAAACTATGAACAAATTCCTATGCCCACTGCACATATCTTATTTTGAAGTAAAAAACAAAAAGGGGAGAAAACACCCAGTGGGCCGGATAAATGTCCTCGGCGGGCCGCATGTGACCCGCGGGCCTGGTACACAATGAAAGGCAACTCCTCATTGCTTCCTCCACTGGGGCTGTGCCCACAGCTAGAGGTTTGCATTCATCAAGCCAAGAGTCCCCATCAAGTCAAGTTGGACTGATGGCCCGGTGTGTTGCACCAGGTTTTCAATAGCTGAAGGGTATCACCAGGCCTTTCAGCTGCAGCTCCTCCTGGTGGTGGGCTCGAACTGCTGACCCTCTGGTTAACCGTGAAGCACAAGTTAGCCATTTATACCAAGGGACTCTGATGTGAGAGAAACGGACTGGCATTTCTTGTAAGTACACATGACCTTTCTGCACACTCCTGCAATGATGAGGTACTTAAACAAGTGGCCAGCTCCTCCCCCGGCCCCTCCTTCTCAGCTGCGGCAGAGCTGACTTGCCTCACCTTTGTGTTTGGCTCCATCCCTCCTCCCTTAGGCCCTGCGAACAACCTCCTTCTCCGTGATTCTCTCTCATCTTCAACGTTCCTTCTGACCTGCCGTTTCCTCCATTTGATCCTTAAGAGCTGACCTCAGCACTCTCTCTATACATCAGTTCTTACCTCCTCTTGTAAGAGTTCTCTCATAATTTTCACCCCATTGCCACTCGATTCTAGCCCCCAATTGGACCTCCCTGATCAGTAACAAGCCTGTGCATTAACCGAGTTTTCCAGAAACACAACAGCTTGGTTCGGGCCATAAATATCCTCGTGCTCCACCCTCCTCGAATGTTGACCTGCTCCTTGTTTGATCAAAGATGATCTAACCATATCGTATAGCATATCTAATCTAATCATGTATGCCAGAAACCAGAGTGACATCTGACGTACTGCCACCTCTGTGTCCCTGGGAGCCAGTCCCTCGTCAAACGCCATCAGTTCAACTGTGCCCACCTCCCTGAGCTTCAGTCTCTTCTCTGGGATTCCTTCCCTCTCTCCAACCTTCACCCCCCTCTCTTCCCACTAGCTCAGCGCCTGATACTCCTTGCCCCCCAGATATCTCTGAATCTTTCCCACTGCCCCTGAGTGGATTCTGACTCATAGTGGCCATACAGGACAGAACCCTGCTCCCCAGGGTGTCTGGAATTGCAAACTTTCACTGGAGTAGGCAATGTATCTACAGGATTGGCACCACCAACCTTGGGGTTAAGCCAGACCAATGCTTAACCTTGAACTCAGGGATCCTTGGTCTCTGAAGAAGTTTCAGCAAATGTCACGCATAAAATCAATATTGCTGACTGAAATCTCTTCCACTTCAGTTATCTTATCACAGAACTCAGAAAAAAAAAATAACAGGGCTTTCTTCTGGCTTCCGCCCCGGCTTTCCTTCCAAGGGCAGCTAGCTGCAGCACACATGGGTGCTGCTGGTTCCTGGTTCCTGGGCCTCCACAGCTCCCTGTCTGGTGGGGAAATACGTCTTCCAGCTCAAGGCCCAAGGACGCGCGGTGCTACTGAAAGGCAGCCTTCAGTGAAGTCCCCTCCCCTCAGACAGTCACCCAGTCCTAGTGCTCCGAGTTGAGTTCATTTGTAAGTCCAGACTCTGAGGTGATGTTTCCTGATGCTGTGGACCACCAGCAGAGAGGACTGTGGAGTCCAAGTATGAGAATTTAAGAGGGATTAGTTTCTAAGTCAGACTTATTTGGGGAGGACTAGATGTCTCAGAAATGATGGAACAACCCAAAAGTCCCACAAAAGCCCTCTCACATGCTAACAACCGGAAGAGTTAGGGCCCCAGGAGGTTGGCATGCCCCTTTAAATCTCAAGCATCCCAATGCCTGAAGTCCCCCAAAGCTCACTCTGGACTCCCCCCGGAGTCAGGAGACGTTCTGCGCCCTTTCCCTCACCTGCGAGATAGGAGAGGTTCTGCCCCCTCCGGCTTCCTGTGGTTAAAAAGGACCATTGTCTTGATTCCAAGGTATTCTTCGTCGCAAACAGAATAAACGGTTGAAGTGGACTCCCTGGCTCCGATCCTAAACTGATTGCACTAAGCCAACCGGGACCAGAAAAGTGGGTGAGACAAGTTGCCCTGGATCTCTGCCCGGGAAGCTGCTTCCCTAGAGATTCAGAGGGCAAGCGCCACGTTGGAGCTGGCTGGGTAGAAGGCAGGCATGGGTTAGTATAAAAGTGTTCCGAGCTGGCTGACCGAAGCAGGTTGGCACTATTTTCCTTACCTGGTTTTCAGGGTTATAAAACGCTCTCTCTGGCTTCAACCACTGCTCCTGACGTTCCTCTAAACACTGTGTTTTCGTCACCGCAGCCTGTTGACTCGGTGCCAAGGTTTCGACCTTGTTCTGTGCATGCTGTTTCTGTGCCTGCACTTTTCCTATGTCCAGAATGCCTTTTTCCCTTCTCCCTCGCCTCGAGGGTCTATCTTTCAAGGCCTCCATCAAAGAGCTTCCTCCAAACACCTCCTTCCCCTAGGCAGAATTAACAAGCTCTGGGCTGTAAATTCTTCCAAGGGCGATGTCTTACTCCTATCCAGTATTCTGAATGTCGTCTCCACTAGGCATTCTCCGTTGCCCGCTGCAGACACTCCTCCAGCTCCTCCCATCGGAGCGCGAAGCTCAGGTTCACGAACACTGCACCCCCCGACCGGGCACCACGGGAGAGAGGCTGCCCGTAGCAGCATCCACGGTGTTAATGCCAGGCAGGCTGAGCAGAGGAAACAGCCGTGGGGAGAAGCAGCCGGAGAAAATGCAATCCCCAAGTCCTTCCAAGTGTGTGTGCCCAGGACTGAGCCACGTGAAAAAGCAAGAGATGCCTGCAGAGAACGAGGTTTGCAGACACACCGACTTCGACCAAGTCTTTCCGATCTTTAGAATCTGCATTTTCCTCAGTGGGTAAAAAAGCAAAGCGTGATGTGTCTGTCCTTGGGAGTGTTGGTAGTAATAAGATCAGGAAGCCAAGCGTTGTCAAGCCGCGGGTGCATGCCTGCGCCCCCTGTCTGGCCCTTAGAAAACTGCAACCACAGTGCAATTAAGTCATTTCCCTTTTAGCCATAAATTCTCCACTGTTGCTTTGGAGCGAGGGAAGAAAGCCGACTCAGACCACCGCCTCCGTGAAGAGATGAAGCGGCGTTGAACGGCTGCCGTGGGCTCATTCACATGGCTATTAATCATACAAGAGCCCATTTATGACAAACACAGGTCACTCCCGTTGCATGACAAGGCGCATGGGTCCACAGAGCCCCATTATCCAAAGAAAACAGAGCATTGTGGGGGACGCGGGCGAAGCCGAGTGCACACACACAAGCGGACATTGTAAGGCTGTTTGCACAACCCCGCAGTGCTGCTCGCGGATTTCCTGCCAACGAGACATTTAGATCTCCCAGAGTCCGCTGTAGACATTTGCTCATTCAACATGGCTTCGGGCAGTTGGCTACGGAAAGCCGGGTGCGCGGTTCCCTCTGCTGGCCATCCGTGGAACTGCATGCCAGGGGGACCTAACGCACCAAGGGGCGCTCAGGATCCCAGCCTGTCTCTCCCTTCCCCTGCTCAAGGAGCTGGGGCAATTGGGTGAGCTTTGGAGACTGAGAAGTCGAGGTTTAAATCCCTCATCCTTCGGAACTTACATTTCGGGGTGAAGAAGCTAGCATTCGGTGGCTAAGGCGCTTTGCTCTGGCTTTGCACATGCGCTGTTCTTTGTGTCCTGCGTGTTGTTGTAAGTAGCACCACGTGTCCCGATGTAAGTTGTGTTGTTCAAAGAGAGAAGATGATGGGCTCCTTCATAGAAACGGCCACCTGGCTTCTGATAGCCATCAGAGTAGTAAGAACATGAACTTCAGAGTCTGAAAGACCTGGGCTTCCCATTTCAGTTCAGTCACTGATTTGCTGAGCGGGCCTATCTTCCTGAGTCTAAGTTTCGTCATACAACTCAGTGGAACACAATACAATTACAATAGCTTCTTAAAGGTTAGGGCACCTCACCTCGTGGCATAGTGGGTTACCTGGTAGGCTACTTAATTGCAAGGTTATCGGTTCGAAACCACTGGCTGCTCTGAGGACTAAAGATGAGGCTTTCTACTCCCATAGACAGTTACAGTCTCAGAAACCCACCAGAGTAGTTCTACCCTGTCCTATAAAGTTACTGTGATTTTAAATGGGTTCAATGGCAGTGAGTGAGTGAGTGACTTAGCACTGTTTTCAGGAATTCTGAGACAACTATATAAGTAGCCAGATGCATACTTGATAAATGTCATACTTATTGTTAACAATTTTCATTCCACCCACTAGTCTTAATTCAGTTCTCCTGGTCATGGGTCCCTCTTTCCACCACCAGTATTTTAAATAGCAACGGGTCACCATGGCCGGCCAATAAGAACCTTAGAAACCCCAACAGAAAACTGTCAGACTCTCTTGCTGTGGCTATATCATCAGCAAGGGCCAGTCACGGGCAGGTGGATATTCTGTTCGGAAAAGTCCTAGGCGAAGGTGGGTGAGGGGACACCTGGTGGGAGGGGGGCACATCATAGCCATATGGATAGACACAGACACGCTGGTCACTGTCAGACTGAAGCAAGGCAGGGCAGGGCAGCACTTCACTCGGTTGTATGTAAAGGCAGCATGGGAGGGAGTTGGCTCATCAGCAGCCATCCATCCACAGAATATAAACTGATGATTTCCAAGTTCACAGCTGCCCCCTTACCCTCCTCCTTTCAACCGACGACTTGACTTCTAACAGACCTCAAACATGTACGTGTTGGTTTCCTCTTTCGAAACCCGTCCCTTCTCTCATCCTTCCCATCTCAGTACATGGCCACTCTCTCTAGACCCTCCTCTCTCCTCCCCAACCCCCCCCTACCTCAGGGATCTGTTGGTGTCCTGTCTTATTATGTAACTAACATCTCCCATCAGCTCTTCTTTTCAGCTGATTCTTGAATCCATCCAATTCTCACATATTCTTCTCCCCCAGCATCCAGCAGCCCAGGCCGCAGGCCGCCAGGCAGAGCATCACACGGAGCAGCCAACTGCAGACTATCCTCAGCGGTCCCCCAGGCAGCAGCTGGGAGGCTGCGTTAGCAGTTGGATCCTATCACCCCCTGCTTGCATGCTGTCAATGACCTCTCCCTGCACTCTGGGTAAAATTCTCTCCAAGGTCCTTATCATCGTCCACAAGGCCCTGCCGACTTACACTAAAGCAGTCCATCTCCCACCCCACACCCACCCACCACCCCCTTCCCTCTGCGTCAGCCGGCCCAGGCACCTCATTTCCCTTGTGCTATCACTTCCATTTTTTGTGACAATCTTGGGGGGCTTTCCCCAACATATATATCTCTGTGCTTTCTGGATAGGTCTAAGGTCTATCCATTTTACTCGTCACTGGAAACTCTCTAAAACAGTACTTTATCGACCCCCCAGGACTGTCCTTAAAACTCTCTGTAAAATGGAGCCATACCTGACCTACACACCTTCTAACTCCTAGGACAGAATGCGATAGAGTTGAAACTTCGTGCATGTATGGCAACAACTCCCACAGCCCCCCACCCCTTAGCCTCTCCTCTTTAATGGAATCATCAAGTGGATTCCTTCCTAGGCCCCGGTGGCACAGCTGTGATGTGTTGCGCTGCTAACCGCAAGGTCAGCCGTTGGAGACCACCAGCTCCTCCATGAGGCTTTCTACTCCCGTGAATAGTCAGTTGGGGAACCCACAGGGGAGTTCTACTCTGTCCTGTAAGGTCGCTGTAAGTCGGACTTATCTTGCTGGCAGGAAGTTTGGTTTCCTGAGTTTATTGTATGAGCTTCTCAGGCTGTCCGGGTGTGGTGGTCACTGTCTTGCAGTTCCACGTGCATGAGTTAGGTCTTATCTTTGACTGACTAGTCCCTAAAAGTGGCGCCGGGATTCCATGTGTACAGGACTCTTTTCTTCCTTCCTTCTGGACACTATGCCTCGACGGTTCGAGGGTTTGGACAGACAGGACACACTGCCAATTATGTGCTGATCTACAGTTAAAGGGATGTGAAATCGGGGATGTACTGTTTGCTTCGTCTCTGCGTACTCACAACAGCATCCACGCCCTTCACAGGCAGCGCCAGGTGCATCCCACAGATCAGTCCCTTTGAGCTGAGAGCTGCTGTTCTGCCCCTTCCCTCAACGTTACAAACCAGCTCACTGTAGCAGGTTGAGTGACTGATGCAAGACTGCTCAGCTAATGACTGGCAGGATGGGGATTTGGGAATAAGAACCTGGCGCAGAGGCTCTAAATCACTATCTTACCACTAATATTCTAGAGCTACTTCTAGATAGTTTTAGAAATTGAAAAAAAAAGAAAGAAAAAGGGCTTAAGACACGGTCTGTGGCCTCTGGCCAGGCCACAGGCCCTCGCAGCATTGTCAAGCATGGAAATGCGCGTTATCTTGAGCACTGACCGTACTGAGTGCAGTTTCTGAGAGCAGATCAGTGCGGCTGAGGATGCCAGGGAGAGCGGCACCGAAGATGTTGAGGAAGAACGATGTCAACTTTAGGGCAGGAAGAGGGCGAGCCTGTGGGTGGGAGCGGGGGTTCAGCCGTCACTGCAGAAGAGGGGACATGTGGGACCAAGAGACATGAGTCTCATGAGGAACAGCCAGGCATAGAAGGTATGCTTTGAGACTTACGGGGGGAACCCAGATGGCAGTGATCTGAGAAGTGCCTACAGAGGAACTTTCAAACCAGGAAATAGGAGAAGAGATGCTCCTGAGAAGGAATGTGTTTGCCCTTTCGACTGGCCAGGTGGTTCGTGTGTGACCCTCTGTCTGAAGGACACAGAGGAGAGCAGTGGCCTGTAAGGCCGGCGCCTGGACAGGAAGTCCACCTCCTGATCTTCCTCAGTCACATTTGCTGTGGGATGCTGGTCAAAGTCACTCCCTGCTCTGTGTCTGCCCTTGATTGCCTACACCCCACTATCACAGACAGAGCTGGATGATCCACGCAGGAACTTCCTGCTCTCACCATATGGACGTTGAGGCGACTGAATGCCAGACCGGGAACACAGCTCATTAGAAATGAGCCCCACCTTGGGTCTTCTCAGCACCAGAACTGCACGTTGCCAATACCTCTGCAGAGCTTGCTGTCCTTTGGAGTTAACTGTGACGGAGGGAGGACAAAGAGGGCAGCCCCTGCACCTGCCAGCGTGGCGCGTCCCGCCACAAGGGGGCGCTGCGCAGATCATGGAGCACAGTCGGGCTCATCTTGGTGACAACGGGGCCACCGCTTTTAAGCCCCTGTGTACTTCTGAAGCAACAAACAATATGAAGCCAACTGATGTGCCAATTATAAGCCATTGTCATATATTTACTAAAGCATGCCCCAAAGTACATTAAAAAAATAGTGTTGGGTCAGCCTGATTGGCCTAGCATGCATGTTCAAAGGCCTGATTTTACATTTTTCTCTAATTTTCTCTAATTCAGACCTGCTCTCTTTGGAGTTGGAGAGGCCACGCAGTATCTGCCACAGGGCCAACCCTAGCAGCCTGCACTGGGCCTCAGTCAAGTCACCATAACATAACATTGTAACATGCAGGCGTTAGGTTGGGGGCGAGCTAAACACAACCTTGTTTTCTCCATTTTCTTCACCGGCATTCAAACACAATGCCACGAGATGACTAATTAACACGGCTAACACAGATCCCAAGGCTGCGGGAAGCTACTTAACCTGCCGGGAAAGGTAACATGTTGTAGTTGTTATAAGCAATATGTGTTTTCAAAGTTTCTAGAAATTACACAGAAAACCACCAACTCTGCTCAGTTAGCAAAACTCTACTGCCTCTGCCCAGGTCTCCCACATTTCACCTCACATTCAATGCACCTCACTCTCACCATTAGCTAATGCTCCATGCACCCTGCCCCCTTTCATTTACCACCCTCTCCCCCAGGTAGAGCCGTTTGCTTCCTTGTTAGCAATGTAATACCTTTTCTCTCCTGCATCTACGTTTGTCTGAAAGAGAATACTGCCTACATGTCTGCTTGAGCTGAATCACTGCTCCATCTCCGGTCCCTTGTTGAATCCTCAATAAGGTAGAGGAAGACAGAGAAGCCAAAGGAAAGCCGCAGGACCATCTGCCCTTGGCAAAGGCTAGAGTTACACAAAGCCTGCTTCCTGCTGTCTGCCCGGAAGAGCAATCTCCACAAAACCAAAAGTCAAACTCATTGACATGGAGTGGATTCCAACCCATGGTGACCCGACAGGAACCTACACGGCCCCCTTTGGGTTTCCAAGGTTGTGACCCTTCATGGGAACAGAGACCCTCCCCCAGAGGTTAGCAGCCCAGTGCACAGACAGCCCAGCACTGTCCCCTGGGCTTAGAGCCATCTCGTGAGGGCAGAAAGACCTGCGACAAGAAAACTGGAGGACAGGAAACGCCTTAGTGGGGACTGTTATCTTGGTCAAGGCAGAGTTTGGGGTACAAAATAAAAGATGGCTAACCCAGGCTTAGGAGACCTGGCGGCATCATGGTTATGTGTTGGCCTGCTGATTGCAAGGTCAGCAGTTCTAAACCACCCATCTCTCCGTGGATGAAAGATGGGGCTTTCTTCTTCCGTAAACAGTTACAGTCTCCGAAGCCCACAGGGAAAGTTCTCCCCTCTCCTACAGGGTCGCTATGAGTTGGCATCCACTCGATGGCAGTGACTTTGGCCATCTGAGCTGGTGGGCATGAGATGAAGAAGGAAGACTGGTTAGAGTCTGGATGATGGCCGATGGAGCCCAGGAGCTCTGTGCAGAGAAGGATCCGTGGCCTCTTACACTCAGCTCTGCTGAGATCACACACACCGAGGGGCTGGGGAGAGGTGAGGGGTCTTTGGGGCAAGAACAGTCACTGGTCCAGCTGTTAGGATTTGTTGGCAGCTCCCCATCTGCTGGCTACGACAGAGTGGTAGGGCCAGTTCTCTTGTGTCGCTTTTAAACCTGCTCTGAAAGCAATTTCCTGCCAGGCTTACCTGCATCCATCATGGGCTGGATGGCCTGTCCCAGCCCGGCAGAGGAAATTCCAGGCCTCCATACTTCTCCCCACAGCCTGGGAGTCTTCTCTCCCCACTTCCCCCCATTCCTAGAAACCCCCCTTCTTAGTGGTGGGCCTCCTCTCCTGAGACGGGGATACCTCCAGGGCAGGAACTGGGGTTTACTTGTGTCTGAGCATACAAAAGGCTGCCCAGGGCCTGGCACAAAACTTGGGCGGAGTCTGTATTTGCTGAATCAAGACAAGAACGAATGAATGAATGCAACAAATGTACAGACGTGCTCAACACAATGGATGCATGTACGTGTTGTATTAAGAGCTGTATGAACTACCAATAAGATGATTTTTTAAAAAATGAAAGAATGGATGAATGAAAACCACTAAACTTGTGTACATGGCCCTCCCGTCTGAAACCTTACACAGGAACTTAGAACCAGAAAAGGAGCCGAGGAAGGGAGAAAGGAATGGAGCGGGAGGAGAGGAAGACAGAGGAGGGGGTGGGGCAAGGAGGGAGAGCAGTGTTTCCCTACTTTCACATCTGGTTTCATACAAACGTAACTGGTTTTGGGCCTAGGAAGCCGCACGCAGGAATCTGACGCTTTGCTTGCAAGTTAACAGTCAGAGAGCGGGAACCACAAGAGAAGCCTCCAGGCTGCATGGGTGACATTCTGAGCACCAGCACCGGCAAAGCAGGACCGGTGACCTGCCCGCCTCTGACCTCCAGCGCCCGCTAGTCACTGGCCTATTGACCCCCAAAGAAGCACTGGGCAGGACAGGGCTGCAGGTGGCGCGCTCGGCCAGGCATGTGTGGAGCAAGGCAACATCTCCGCACCCAGCAGTACCGGATTCTGCGCTGTGGATACTTCTGGAGTCGAAATGCCTGCACAGGGAGAACCCCGAAAGCGAAGGAGCAGCGTGCATGGAAATAAGTGGGCCTGCACTCGGCTTCGGGGCAGGCCGGCCAGCAGAGAGAACTCTGTCATGGGCAATGCTGGACACTAGTCCACATCTTCCCCAGGACCTATCGGAGCCGACACGGAGGGTCCCAAGAATGAATTCAGGAGAGGCTCACAAGGTGACCTCATTGACTCTCCTGCATTCATGCAACCTGCCATTTGTCCTTCTGAGTCAAAGCACCACATGACCAGCACACTGCCGTCAAGCACCACATGACCAGCACACTGCTGTTTGTCCTTGTGAGTCCATTTGGCTGCCACTCATGTCAGCTTTAGGGATCACAGTGGAAAGGCTGCTCCCCACTATGTTAATTCCAGCACACAGATCACCTCCTTTCCCTTCGGGCATTTCTCTACGGCGCGTCAAATCTTCGGAACACAAGTAGGAAACAGAAGAGCGCAGAGTTCAAGTGTCCTCCAGAGGTTTGAAATAGCCACGAACTGGCGGATCGTTTGCTCTCTGGCTCCACAGTCCATGTTCCTGCCACGGCAGGACTGTGTGCATACGCTCTGCTCTTGTTTTTCTCGGCCGTCAGGCGTGGCCCTGTGGAACAAGTCTCTGTGGCACAGAAGACTGTCTAACATCAGTCACGAATGGCCGTCGCTTCCCTTAATTGCCTATTTATGGGTGTGTGGCCCGAGTCAGCTTTCTCTGCTTGTCTCATCCAAATCATGCTATTGCATGAGAGCCTCTTCCTTGTCTAGTTTCATTATCAGTGTGTCCTGGGATGTGTTCTGTTTCCATCTGATAGCTTTTGCAATGGCAGTAGATTCACATAACCCAAAGTTCAAGAGATCACCACAAGAAAGCACTCATGACTTAAAAGTTTCTTTCCTGCCTCTCTCTCCAACAGCCAAGTCTTCAATTCACAAACACTGCTACAGTTTTCTCTTATAGATTATTTCTCTTATAGATTATCAGAACTATTTTTGCATAAAAATCAAATGTATGTATTTGTGAGTATATATATATATATATATATATATATAGCTATACATACATGAGGACACCTTTACTCAAAGCCAGCAAACCAGGCATGCTGCCCTTCCTCTTGTTTGTGACAATAGTTCTGAAGATTATACCCTCCTCAAGTAAGAAGCCCTGTTGGTGTCCTGGATGCTAACTGTAAGGTCAGCAGTTTGAAACCAGCAGCCGCTCAGCAGGAGAAAGAAGGGCTTCTCTACTCCCGTAAAGAGATACGCTCTTGGAAACCGACAGGGGTGATTCTCCCCTGTCCCACAGGGTCCCTCTGAGTCACCATAACTTGACGGCAGTGACTCTGGTTTGGGGCTATCACATAAAGTACATCTTCGTTTATCAAAGTTGCTGCACAACATTGCATGGCACAGAAGTCCCAATGCCAACGAGACACTCTTCTATGAAAGGACTCGCTGCCTGACCTACCGTTCATGTCTTCTCTTCACAGACAACCCCTGCGACAGTTTTCTCTTCTAGATTATCAGAATGGTCTACACCAGATGACTGCGGTGATATTCTGCCTCACGGCCTGTCTGTCTTTCAGCTTCTCTGTCTTTCAGATTGCTTAAAGACCATATTTTAAAATGCTATTCTTATTTCCCCCAAATACTTTTATTGGGGGCTCTTACCTCTCTTATCACAATCCATATATTCCTCCAGTGTGTCAAGCACATTTGCACACATGCCGCCATCATCATTTTCAAAGCATTCTCTTTCCAGGTGAGCCCCTGATATCAGCTCCCCATTTCTTCCCCCTCCCTCCCTCACATACCCTTGATAAGTTATAGATTATTGTTTCCATATCTTACATTGTCCTCCATTGCCCTTCACCCACTTTTTGGTTATTCATCCCCCTGGGAGGGGGTTCTAGTTTGATCCTTGTGATTGATACTCCCTTTCTCTCCCCACCCTCCTCTAATCCTCCTGGTGTCTCTACTCTCATTGTTGGCCCTGGGGGGTTTATCTGTCCTGGATTCCCAGTGTTTCAGGCTCTTATCTGTGGCAGTGTGCTATTCTTCTGATATAACCAGCCCACATTAAAATAATTTTAGAAAAAGTAACTGATTTAACTGAGATAAAGAACAGATCATTGATAACATTTCATTTAAAGATGTGGCTGTCTCTTGTAAAATGTTCATCTTTTCCTCATTCTAAGGCTCAGGGACTAACTCTCTCTCTCATGGCCAACATGTCCCTCTTGACTCACAGTGACCACACAGGACAGGGTCAAACTGCCCCTGTGGGTTTCCGAGATGATAACTCTTTACAGGAGTAGAAAACCTCATCTTTCTTTCTCCCATGAAGCCACTGGTTCGAACTGTTGACCTCACCAGTGGCAGCCTGACACATAACCACTGTGTCACCAGAGCTCCTTCAAGGACTGACCTATTTTAAAATAAAGGTCTGTTTGCAAACCACTTGAAAGATGTACGTTTAAAAGGAATATCCCAAATCGAAATAATCGAAACCCACTTCCATCCAGCTGATTCCGCATACAGTGGCCCCACACAGGCCTTCGGGAACTCTTCACTAGAACAAACAACCTCGTCTTACTTACAAGGGCTGGCTGGCTGGCAAGAACAGCCGAAGAACTGAGGTCAACAGCCCAACATTTAACCCATAGAGGGACGAGAGCTGAAATACACACAGCATTCCCCCAAACAAGGCAGACCTTTGATTTTAAAGTTTTCTAAGAAGTATTGAATTTGAAAAATGCCAAGCTGTTTAGACTCAATTTAATTAATTTTATCTGGAGTGCCCTCTGCCCTGGTAGAACCGGGCATGGCAATTGTCCCTGCGGTTTACCAAAACCAACATGCCGAAGCAAGCGCTGTCTGTTGCTGCAGTCCAGTGCTCACGAAATCATTAAGGAACCCGTTGTTCAGGGAAGCACAGCTTTTGAAATTGGAGCAGAACTTCCCTAAAGTCCTCAGAAGTCAGGGAGAGTGTGACATTCTGGGCAGGGGTAAGACTCGGGCCTCCAAACCTGGCCCACGATGAATCCTGATGGAGAATGTAAAAGGTGTTTGAAGATGTTTCCAAGAGCATCTTTCAAAATCGGCTCGAGCAAAGATTCCAAAGCAGACCTTAAATAGCAGCTTCACTATGTGTTGGAATGGGCACACAAACAGCGAGCCCGGAGCTGTTGTTTTGGTTTTAATGATGCATTTAATCGTGGATCCTTACCACCTTAAAGCTGAGTTTGTCTTCCCGCACGTATCAGAGCTTGCAGTTTGGAATTTTGTCCACTAAGGGGCACTATCGTCTCATCTTAAAAAGAACGTCGGTTCTCAGGAGGGTGAGTCCCTGGTACAGAAGCAAACTCTGAAAGAGGGACAACAGGGGAGGAGCCATTTCCATGTCCCAAACGTTTCCTCCGTGATAGTCCCCCTCGGTAGTAAAAGTGACTCAGCCCCACTGCTCCACCAGCCACCGCTCACTTCATGCCGTAACTCACTTCAAGGCCGTTTCAAAAGCATTAGTCTGGACCAGCTTGCCAGAAATGGAGCCACGCCATTTGGGAAGGAAAAATTAATAGATTCAGACATTTGGCTTAGTAATCATCCTCCCAGCCTCTTCCGCTAATTTCTTAAATCATGTTTTCCATCAAGGGAAACATCTGTCTTGCGGGTGAATCAACATGACTCCACTTTTAAAGTGTAAAAAAAAAGGGCAGATATCCCATCATGAGCCGGTCAGGAATTAGTTTCTATTTCTCTGTTGAAACATTCACTGAAAAATGACATTTTAGATCTGGAAAGGTAAACTAAGAGAGCAGGGAAAATTGTGTCCTAGACTAGGGCGTGCGGAATGCAGAGAGATGCAATCACCGATGGGAGGCCGGGGCGAGGTCGTGGGGCATTGCTCTGGCAGGAAGTAAACAGTACACAAAAGCAGGGGGCAAAGGTACTGTGGAACTTCCCTGTTTAGTTTGACCCGCCGAGACCACAATGAAACCGAACAAACAGCCTCACAAAGTTTATCTCTAGATTTATGTTCAGCCCAGTCCTGCTCTGTGATGAACTCACCATGCTATCCTAATTTAAACTTCACCCTGTGCTGGGGTTTCTCGGGCCCAGTGTCGGCAGCCACAACAACACTGCTTTGACAACGTCCCCACTCGAGCTCTCGGGCCTCCAAGACAGATGGAGCCATGTGGAGGCGGTTTCGCAACTCCGCTGGAAGACAGCGAACTGTGTGTGATTTCCAACACCGTGTCCAGGGCTCCTGCCCAGTTCACACCATCTGAGAACTCTGCTCAACAATGTCAGGTCAGCATCCATGGTCCTCAGTGGAGTCTGGGGACCTCACTGTAGAGCCTGGGCCTTGCCAAGGTACCGTGCCTGCCTTCACAGCTGCCTTTGCCTGGAGGGAGGGCCTCCTGGAGCCCAAGCCTGCTGCTAGGCCTTTTAGAATCCACAGACCCACTCTCAAAGTAGCTGTGACTAATGCCACCTTTTCAGAGAAGGAAACTGAGGCACAGCAGGACAGCGGAACTGCTCAGGAAAAATAAAATGCACTTTGGTGGGACTGCACTGAGGCGTATACTGGGTCATACTCTGAACAGGTCCGAATCACTTATAAACAGAGCTCCGGTAACACCCACGCTGTAGTGCGTTAATTGTCCGGCCCCCCCAAATTTAAAGTTTTCTTTGGTTTTGTTCTCTAGACACTCGCTACTCCAAGTGAGGTTGGAGGACCCCCTAGCAATAATTCCCACCTAAGAGCCTATCAGAAAGGTAAGAGCTCAGGCCCTGTCCAGAACCCAGAAATCTGATTCTGCCTCTTGACGAAGTCCCCAAGTGATTCAAGCTTAAGAACCGCTGCCCCGGACTCTGCAGCTGAGGTTGCAATGTCAAACTCCCTTTCCGTCCTAGGTCTAGGGTCACCCTCTACAAGTAAAAGATCTCCTTCCCCTGGCTTCCTATGACATCTGTTCTTAAAGAGTGGGACATGGGGGAGGAGGAGGGGGGGAGTTCTCTAGACTTTCTACTCCTGTAAAGAGCGACCATCTCGGAACCCCAAAGGGACATTCCTGCCCTATCCTACAGGCTCGCTCTGAACCAGCACAGACTTGATGGCCATTGCATTTGATTTTGGGTTGTGCTTCCCCACCCTCTACCCCCCACTTCCCGCCCATACAAGGGAAAGTGCAAAAAGGAGCCAGAAACCCCGCCCATCCAAACACCACCCTCCGATTGGCTAGTCTCAGCTTAATGATCTCGGGCAGGCAGACTTATTGGCTTAGATCTGTGTTTGCCATCATCAGTGTCCTAGCATCCTAGTCTGGTCCTCTCCCTCCTCAGTTGACTCACTGGGAACAAAAGGAGCTGGCAGAAAGGGGGCCAGGTGATCTCTTGGATCCCCGTCCTTTGTAAGCGTCTCCGAATTTAAGGCAAAATTCCGCAGACCTTTGGTATACCAGATAGCCACGGGGTTAAATGCAGTATTTGATAACCTTTCTCAAAAACAGGAAAGAATTGATTCATTGTGCTATTATGGGCACAGTGAATTAACCTGATCCTTTCATGTCTTGTATGTTGCTCACCAGATGGCTAACGTCTCTGGGGCAGCAGCGGCAACCCCCACCCTGCAGGGCCCTGGGGTCCAGTGGCGCAGGCCCATCCTGGGGTGCAAAGGGAAAGGGTGCCACACCACACACAGCACCGCCTTCCCGGCCCTCGCATGCAAGTGGGTTGGCATGGTGATGCCCCAGACAGTCTTTCCTGGCATCCTCTCTTCTCTTTGACTCTATTCTCCCTGTGTGAGATCGTGCCCTAGAAGGACAGAGCCATCCTGAGGGTGAGGTCTGATGTCAGGGGAGAACAAGCAAGCCTTTGTCGAACTCCATCAAGGAGCCGAGGGCCTGGCCGGGCTCTCGGGCGCGCACAGAGGAAGGCCTGTAATCGCTCGGCCTTGGAGCAGAGCAGCCTGCTCTGTCCTCTGCTGTGGGGACCTGCATTTGCACCCCTAAAGCCCCTTCCTCCCCCGAATCCACGGGAGCTGAGCAAAGTGGAGAGATCTCCCCAGGGGGCCTGTAGGCACTGTAAATAGACATCTACGCCAAACCTGGGAATGGGCATTTATCACCTCTACCACCAAAGTACATATATGTGCACCTAGACAGATATGAAGCAATTTTCTCATTCTGTTTTTCCCAGTTGTTTTCCAACTCTCTGCTTCAGAATAGCATCCTTCCCCCAAACTCCTCCCTAAGCTATGCCTTCTTCTCCCAGAATCCCTGCTTCTATCCTTTCCAGTTGGGTCCTCACCAACCTTCCATGAGATGCTTTCCATGCTCAGGGGAGCATGCGTGTCTCTGGTCTCCTAAAATTCTCGGGTTGTCAGGCTGTCAGCTGGTGCAGATGGCCTGATGGAGCCGTGATCTGTACACATCACTGCTACCAGACTCTGCACTCCCTGAGCTCAGCGTGTCTCAGGACAGATCTGGCACCGGGAAGATGTGAATTCAATAGACATCAAAGGCCTGAAATCTCAGCACAGCCTGCGACTTCTCTTTAGTGAAACATTCAACCATGATTTCAGATTCATATAAAATAACACAAAGTGAGCACTTCGTGAGTCTCTAAGATGAGCTCCATTCCTCACACACTTGCACGTATAAACTCATTCATGAGGCAGGTATTCTTAGTTTTCCCATCTGATAGATAAGCACGCCAACTTACAGAGAGGCCCAATAACTTAATGTCAGCCAGCTCAGGCGCGGTGAAGAAGGGCGCAAACTTGGGCCATCTGGCTCCAGAGTTCATGCTCATCAGCACAACACTACAGAACGATAGGCCAGTGATAGTTTACCGAAACCCTTGTCACCGGATGCCCACAAAGAGGCTTCATGAAGAGATTCCTTAAAACTCGCTGCTGAACTTGCAGGTTCCTGTCATCACACGTTACAGCAACTGAAGAAGCTGGTCGATAACTATGTCCCTTCCTTTGGTTTCCAGGCCTTCAGGTCAGCCAAGGAGAGAGCTGACCTGGGAGAGACAGCCCTGTGGGGGTCTTGGATAGCTAAGCACGGGCTTTTGGAGGAAACATTACAAAGTGTTCTTGTGTACTTCTGTAGCTCTTTATAACTCCTCAGCCAATCTACAGCCAGGACACCACAACCTTGAACTCCTTACTTTGTAGGTTGGATGAACTCCTTACTTTGTAGGTTGGATGGTCAAGGGCTATTGGGCTGGAGGCTTATGAGTTCCAAACACAGGCTCATCATGAAGGTTAAGCCCAGCAGTTTCCAGCAGATTTCCTAGAAAAGGTGCTGAGGGACAGAACAAATGTTGGAGCCCCATTCTGCCTCACAGCTTCGGAAAGGGGAGGACGGGGTGAAGGCTGAGCACCCGGTTGTGTGATTCTATGCTCACACAGAGAGGGGGTGAGGAGACGGCTCACTCTTTCTGTACTCCGCCTGCCAGGCACAGGTGAGAGGGCTGCACTCTAGTTTCCTTGATTGGTTTCCTGGTTGTGGCGTCACATACACTTCAAACCCACCGTGGGTTCCTGCTGGGCTATGGCGGGATTCAGCAGGACCCCAGGACTCTGGGAGACAAGTTCAGAGATGGAAGGACCTGGACCATCCAGTGTGATCCCTTTCCATTTACCCTGGAGAAGAAATGCTCCTGGGGGAGAGGGGGCCCTCTAAGAAAGCTACTGATCCAGTACATGGATTGGGGTTGTAGCCTAATTAAGCCAGCTGCCACGGTCATCATTGTATGTATTACTATTATTATTGTTAGTGGGTTTTAAAAAAAAATCGATACCACCACGGCACAGAAAGGCTGCCTTGGGGAGAGGGCATTTGGCATGACATCCAAAGACACCAAGGGCCACTCGCTGTGGGCCAGATCAGGGTGAGAGCAGCCTCAGACAGGGCAGGAGTGGGGGCAGAGGGGCTGCTTTTAGAGAGAGTGTTTCTCTCTTCTCTCCATTCTTCCTTCTCGGCAGCTTTTCTGTCTCTCTTCTTCTCCCTTTTAAATTGCTCCAGCCCACTGGTATTGCCAGGGGCTGAGAGTAGGGGGCCAGGCATTGTGTCCATTGAAGCCTTTCCTTAGAAGGAGCAGAGAAGAATGGGGAGCCAAAGACTGCCTCCTGCTCAGTGGGGGCAGAAGAGCAGACACACTCCCCAAGAGGGAGAGAAATGGAAACCTGTCCGCGGGGAGGGCAACTGCTTCTCCCCGGGAAGGGCAGAGGACTGCGTTCTTGGGGCGACCAGTGCCTCCCAGAGACTGACTCCCATTAGAGCGAAGCACCCACCACTTAAGGCCTTGACTGAGCAGATAGGCATGCCAGTTAAAAATGAGATGGGGGCGTGTTCAGAAAGGAAGGCTCTGTAAAGAGAGAAAGGTGGCCAACGTCTGGCACCAGGACCAGCGATTCCACGAGGAAACAAGCACTGAATCCGGGAAGCAGCCACCCCCGCAACACAAGACGTAGAGGCCTTGCTGCCCCGGGGCCGGTCCTGAGAGGCCTTTCAGATATATCTCCGGCCATCTAGAGCTGCTTTAAGAGGGCTACCACAAGTGTGCGGCTTTAACAAGCAGGGTTTTATTGTCTCTCATTGCAGGGGCCTGAAGTTCAAAAGCAGGGCTCTGGCTCTCTTTTGGTTAGCTCTGGACGAGGGGACCTGATTCTTCTCAGTCTCCATTCCTTGGTTCCTTGGCAGCTCTCTGTGGCCTGACTGTCTTTCCCCATCTCTGCTTGTTTGCTTAATCCGGTCTTTCATCAGCAAAAGAAGCCCCATTCACAATGACAATTATTGCCACAGGTGGAGGGGGCAGGATGTATCAAGCACATTTCACGGGGACACGATGGATTTCATCTCTAAGAGGACACGGGTGTCCCATCACGTAACGGCGGTGTGTGTGTCACGTGCTGCCCACTGCCACGCTTCACCAGGAGCTCTCGCTGGACGCTCCTGTGCTTCTCGATGCTCACGACCCAGGACAATTCTGAGTTTAGAAATATCCTCCCAGGAAACTTCACATACAGAGTGCGACACATAAGAAACTTTGAAAGGCGTTTGTGTCCTAAGCACCCAGTAGCTATGGACTCTGGACAATTAATTCGTCTCTCTGAGCTTTGATAACCTTTGCTACGAATGGGCACTGTACCTGTACTCCCTCTTCATGTGCTTGTGAACCTCGACCATCATCCATCTTGGCACATCTGGGCCAACGCGTAGGTCAGCGAGACCAGTCCTAACCCATTCCACCATCTTCCAGCCAATAAGCATTAGCAGAAGTCTTCTGCACTAGGCCGTCGGTGACATTCCAGAACACACTCTGACTAATGGGTACACACACACACACAGACCGTTCCACGGGAAGCACGGATGCAGTTTGAAAATCCCTTCTCCTTCTCCCTGTCAAGGAGCGGCGCAGCTCTTGGGAAAGCTGGGTTTCGTCCCTGGAGAGTTATGGGGAACTGTTGTCGTGATACCAGTTTCGGGATGACACAAGTGCTGGCTCCTGTCCTCCTCCACCTTTCCATTTCTTTTCTTAGCCTCCCCTTCTCCTTTTCGGCTCACTGACGCCTCCTTGGGGTCAGAGGCGAGATCAACTTAAATTAGTCAATTTGCTTCTTTTAAGTCACGGTTGAGAACAAGGTGGGAGGATGAGGAGGTGGCCACAAATGGATTTTGAAGAAGCAGAATTCAGGCATTATCTGTGCCTGATGATCACTTTGGCTATTTCCTCCCTACCATCCATACAGAGAATTGAGTGTTGGTCCCTGTTTATGTAACAGTGTTCTTTGGGGTGTCTCTCTCCCAACTCCTACTGATCCCTCAAGGCGCATCTCATATGACCTCTCTTGGAAGCCGCGGGGGTGGGGGTCGGGGTGGGGGTCAAGTTGAGTGTCAATTGAGTCTGGCCATGCTTCTCAGCAGCTTGGCCTCGTGATACAGTTTGGCAGATATGGGCATTGCTCTTGATGGGTTCATGATGAAATGTGCCACGAGCAGCTAATCCGTTAAGAGGAGTTTTCTAAGGGGCGTGGTCTGCATCCAAACAGAAATGGATGTTTTGGTAAAGTTCTCTGGCAATTTGCTTGATCCGGATCCGATCCTGCATCCGGCTCCTGCTCTTCCTGTACCCGGAAGTTCTCGCCACCACGGCTCCCACATGTCTATCTCCCATCCTCTTTTTCTTTCCCCCTCCAAGTTTTATTGGCACATAGTTTACCTTTCACACACTTCAATAGTTCAAGCGTTCAATCATATCAAGGAGGATTGCATAATCATCACCACATCCATTTTAGAGCACACCCCCCCCACCAGGGTTACATTGTCTTTAGGATGATTTGCGCAATCACAATTCACTCTAGTGCCCACCCCCTCCTCCCACCTTCCTGATGTACTCTCCAAATCCCCTTCACTTGCCCAACAACTCCTACTTTCCAGGGGTCAGTGGTCGCAGCGTGTCCTCGAGGAGTGTCCCTGATTTTGCGATCCTCTGACCCGCCCCCTGGGTCAACAGTCCCTCTTCCGACTTCCCTGCCTCCCGTTCTTACCACACCATCAAACAGGGCATGTTCACCAGTCACGAGCATGTCGCTCCAGTAAGGTATGGGGCTGAACTGAGGTCACCATTTCTCCCTCTTAGCTAGCAGTGGTCCTGGCACGTAATTGGCACTCATATGTTTGATGAATGAATGGGTCTTATTCCCTCTTAACCTGAATTCAAAACTTAGTCACAGTCCATGACATGAGTACATCCAAGAGAATTGGTAGAAGTGACTTGTGGGAGACTGTGGTCGAGTAAAGTTTCTATATTAAGAAACTATTACTATCCAAGTTTCTGTAACTGCTCCCAGATGATTCGGCGGGACTATGCAAACAGTGCATGTGTAACACTGATTAGGAGATTGGACAGTTTTTGTTACCACCTCCTCGGCTCCATTCCTGCTTAGACCTCACCCCCTTCCACTCTTGTCGTCACCCCTTCTTTAATTGGCCCCTTGCAGTTCCCTACAGCCCAAGCACGTGTCTACCTCAAAGCCTGTGTTCCAGTCTCCTTTCCAGGGGCTTTAAGCCCGCACTTTCTTCAGGTTCTGCTCAGATGCTGTCTATTCAGAGAGGCGTTGCTTCATACTCTATCAAACTGTCTTGCTCATTTCTCCGCCTCTGTTCCTTTCTGCTCTTTGAGTTGTTCCGCAGCACCGACTGCTGCCTGACGTCGTAGATACGTACCTCTGGATGATCCCGACTCCGCTAGAAAGGAAGCTCATGAGAGCAGGAACTTTGTCTTGTTCAGTGCTGTGTCCCCAACACCACGAATGGTGCCTGCTACCTGGTACGTGTTCAATCGAGAGCTGTTAAGTGAGTGGATGACCTGATGCCCGAATGCCTCATAGAGAGTGAACAGACAAAGCGGGCAGACAGGGCTGCAGTGCCGGATGAACACGTGCTGGAGGCTTCACGATTCAACTAAGGACAACGCTCGGACATGTGTCCCCAAATGAACTGACTCACTTGTGAGGACATTCTCTAAGGCCTCAGAAATAGTCTAGCAGAAAATCAAAAGATGCTGGGAGGGAGTAAAAGGGCCAAAAATCACCACCATAATCGATGCACTTGGATTGCAATGAGGGTGAAGAATATCGTGTGTGCCATGAGCTGCCAAAGGAACAAACACATTTGTCTTGGAAGGAGTATAGATGGAAAGCCCCTTAGCAGTGAAGATAGTGAAACTTCATCTCATGTACTTCGGTCGTGTTATCAGGAGGGACTAGCCCCTAGAAAATAATATCATGCTGCGTAAAGCTAAGGTTCACTGAACAAGAGGAAACCCCTTCAGTCAGACGGTTTGACACGCCGGGCTCAAACACAGAAGTGATTCCGAGGATGGTGCAGGGCTGAGCCACGGTTCATTCTCATCATGACTTGAACGTGCTCGTCAGCACCTAGCAGCAACAACCAGCAGATAATGTCGGGGTGGAATGTCCCCTTTTTACAGGTGCAGGAGGAGAGACTTGGGGATTTGAACCGATCTCTCCAAAATCACTCCACTAATAATAGACAGCAGAGCCGACATTTGAAGTCAGAGCTTTCTAATTCCAAGAGCGCTTTTCCTTCCCCGGAATTCTGCTGCAGCTCTGGGATCACCCTCGGGAAGGAAACCACAAGAGACAAGAAGGAAGGCAGCAGAAGGCGGAGCTCGTCCCCTGCCTCTGAGAGAATGTGCACAAGACAAGCCTGCCCGGGACAAAGTGATCCTGCAAACTCAGAAATGGAGACTGCCCTAGAAATGACCCCGTCCTACCCTCTGCAGTATCTGCACTAGCTTTATGGAAGGATTCTGGTTTTAGTTTACAGAGCAATCCAATATACCTGGATGAAATAGAAAAGCTTCCAAGGGCCAGAGGACAGGAGCGTGGAACTCCAGCAACCTGAGAAGGTAACAGGTGCATGGCCATCTGAGCGCATCTGCATCTCCTGCATGCCTCATGAGCTTGTCTGTGCAGGTGCTCTGGTCGGTGGAAAGGTGATATGTTACTATGCCAAAGTCCTGAGAGATGAGACATCACAGATCTTATGGAGCACAGAGAGATGTACGTCCACAGAAGAAGCTCAAGTCGACATCATCCTATCCTTTTGGTCCACATAACGGGACGTGTCCATAACTGTTTAGCAGGAGGTGAGAGAGAAGAGGGACAGCAATAGAAAGCAAAATGAAATGAAGAGAGCAACGGGAATGAAGAGCTGCAGGTACTGCCTTGGAAGGGACCTGGGATGATAACTTGATGCAATACATTTGTTTCTAAGAATGTTCGACCACGGCGTGTGTCAACCAGGCCTCTGACCTGAAGCTGAGATTCCAGCTCAGCATGGCTACCGACAAGGACGCCTGGCAGCTCAGTTGTTGCATACTTGGCTGTTCACCGAAAGGTCAGTGATTCAAACCCACCAGCCACTCTGCGGGAGAAAGACGTGGCCGTGTGATTCCATGAAGAGTCCAAGCTTGGAAACCTGATGCAGAAGTTCTACTCTGTCCTCTGTCACCACGAGTGGGAATCGACACCCCAGCGGGGGTGGGGGGGTTGTTGCCATGGCTAAGGACTGCTCTCTCACCTCTCTAAATAGGAGCTGGCCAGAAAAGAACCCTGATTGTGTTTCACCTCAAAATGGACCCTAAAAGAAAAATGTGATCTAAAACAGTTCAAATCTGTTCTCCCTCTGCTTGAGTTCTAAGCTATTCAATATCTTTAAAAAAAATACCCCAAAGGCCTTAGATAACAACAGCTCCCACTCAGAACGCTGTTACAGAGCATCTACCCATGCTCAGTGAGTCCGTTTCAACTCAAAGGGATCTTATAGGACAGAGCAAAGCTGCTCCTTGATGTTTCTACTGTAACTCTGTACTGGTACATTTGAGCTCACCATGTTGTTAGCAGCCAAATGCTCCAACCAGAAGGCCATCAAGAATCCTTGTCATGGAACACCCCAAACCCAAACCCAACGCCCTGAAGTCTATGCCAACTCACAGTGACCCTATGCAGGGTTCTCCAATGGGCAACCCAAACTCAGTACCACGACACCCCCACAGAGCATCCATTACAGAGCACCACAGACCACCCAACTCACTGCCATCGAGTCAATGCTGACTCTCAGCGACTCTATAATGCAGGATAGAACGGTCTCCCGATGTGCCCAAGACAATCTCCAGGCTAATGGAAAGCCCTGTCTTTCTTCCATTAGAGAACGCCAAAACCACACCCCCCAAACAAACAAATAAGTAAACAAAAACAAACCTTCTCAAAACAAAAAGCTTACTGCCACTGAGTCCATGCCCACTCATAACTATCTCCTCCAACTCAGTGCTATAGGTCAGGGTTGAATTACCCCTGTGAGTTTCCAAGACTGTAACTCTTTAGCGGGTGAGGACGCCCATATTTTTCCTGAGGAGGGGGCTGGGGGTTTTGGATTGCCAACCTGGAGGATTACAGCCCAACTTCTAACCCCTCGGCCACCAGGGACCTTTAGCTGATTTCCATTTACAGCTATATTGAATGCATGTGGATCACAAATGACGTCCTTGTAGTTCTCTTTGCAGAGATGTCCTGTAAGGCGGCATGACCTCTCCTGAGAAAAACCAGTGAAATCACCGTCCTTGATACCTTCACAGATTCTATAAGGTGCTTTGTACACACTCCCTGGAGCAAACAACATTGGTTCCCTATTGAGCTGTTGGTGATCACCCAATCAGCTATTTCTTACCTGGAAATATCTCTTGCAGTTCAGGTTCACCAATCCAGGCTGATGGGACGAACCAGTGGGGCTGAGCGTCTATCTGGCCAAGGCGAGCAAGCCTGGCTTCCTCCACCAGGACTGTGGCCCCCTGGAGCCCGCTGCTTCCCTGTCCTTTGGGAATGTAAACCTGCTGAAAGAGAAAGCAAGGCATGTGATCACGAGGGGCTATTTCCTGCTCTGTGCTAGTTAACAATATTTGTTCAGCAGGGCAAGAAGAGTCACCAAGTCACAGATTGGCAGGGATGGAAGAAGTCTCTAAGATAACGTTGTCTTAATTCTCTCATTTTGTCCTGAGAGAAACGGAGGCTCAGTGAGAAACACACACACACACACACACACACACACACACACAGCCTCCCTAGATGAGGGCCTGCCTCTTCCTCTCTGCCCTTGTGATTAGAGGAAAAGCAGCTACATGGTCAAGCTGACTTCTCAAACAAGTGGCCACTGACCCTTAATAGAAAGTCTTTCTTGTTTTTTTTGCTAAACAGATTTTCAGAAAGGGATATGGATGCTTTCTACTGTGTGTGTGTGTGTGTGTGTGTGTGTGTGTGTGTGTGTGTTTGGGGAGGGAGGGTGATGGTTTTGTTTTTCCGATTTGCCCCTGGGAACTAAATTAGTAAAACAGGCCACCTCAGGCATGTGTCTGGGATGGTTCTCCCAGTTTTCCATTAGAAAAATATTGTTACGGGACACCATGACCCATGAACACAGTGGTGGGCTTTGTGTTATCGTGAGGGCATGTGTGCACCCACACAGGGTGGGGGACGAGTCCCTTTCTCTCTCTCTCTCTTCATGGTTTAGAGAAAGCCAGAGGCAGGCATGAATTCTCCTCCCGAGGGGATCATTGTGTGTGTGTGTGTGTGTGTGTGTGTGTGTGTGTGTGTGTGTGTGTGTGTGTGTGTCTGTCCCTGGCTACTGTGGATGTGAACAGCCGCTTCTCTGTGCTGAAATCCAAGCCACAGAAAAAGAGAAGGGAGCTTACATTTATTAGGCAGACCCTATCAACCAAGCCCACCATGTAACTTCTCATAGACCTCTTTTTCTACCTTGTCCTCCAAACTCCCTGGTGGGGTACCTTTAAGGCCATGTCCCCCAAAAGCTAGGAAACCAAGCTATGGCAAGCTAGGATGATCTATACAACATAGGCGTATACAAAGTCATGGAGAAAAGACAGCATGGAACCACAAGGATCTCATGTATGCCTGTCAAATTCCTAAACATGTCCCCCCACCTCCAGCCCCAGCCCCAGCCACATCTAAATCAGCTAAATAGTACTGCAATTATTAAATCCCAAACACTACAAGTTGTCTTAATTTTCCGGTGTTTTAATTTGAGTGCTGGATGAAGTCCCTTGGAAACTGGGCTGTGGCACAGACTTGAAGAGCTGTTCCTATCTGACTCCCTTTCAGACCAGGGCTTTTAAAGGCCACGGCTTCCTGCTGTGCTTGCAGCCTGAGCTCACGTGCCGGGGAGCCTGGTGCTGGCCTTCGCTCCAAGCAGTGAGGGCACACCAGGAAATTGTGATTATCAATGCCGGGCGCTTTGTTCCTGTTCTCAGACAACAAGGGATATAGCTGGAGAGATGGGGTGGGGGTGGAGAAAGAGGAAGAAAAAAACAGGAAGTGAAGGGGTGGGGGGGGCAGAGGGAAGGAAATGATAGAGAAAACACAGCAACTCTGAGCAGTCCTTGGCCTGATGAGAAAGTGATTTCTAACCGGCACTGGTGGGGCAGGCCCTGCATTCTGGGAAGCCACGGCATGATGGACACAAGGGGAGAGAAGTTTGCTTCTCCTGAATTAGGGCTGGGCACCTATGAATTCCATTTCCCACTCCTGGGTCCAGCCTGGGGACAGAACCCTCAGGAGTGGGCATCCCGGATACAGGGGCAGCTTCACCAGGACCCGTAGGTTCCACATTGAAGGGGTTACGTTTAGGAGGAAGGATCCTAGGATGGGAAAATGCCTCTTACCTCGTGGTTGTGGCTGGGAGGCCAAGGGTGTCGCCAGAGAATCTAGAAATAAAAGAGAAGTTGGTGACGCGGTCAGATGATGAGGAGCGAACTCATCCCCACTGCTCTTCTTCATCAATGCTGTCAACATGATAAGATATTTTTCATGTAGGAATGGGGTCTGACTCCCCATCCAGCATGCTTACTGAGCCCAGTAAGCATACTGCTCTCTCCTCCCACACAACAAACAGAAACGATCCAGTAGGAAGGTGGGCACCCTCCTGACCATGGTCCTCAAATACCTCCAGAATCTTTTCTTCTGAAACAGCCCTCTACTAAAGATATCACTTCACTGCCATATAAAAGCTTATAGAAGTTCCCCGGTCCAAGAGCACATCACAAGGACTGCCTGTCGCCTGATGAATTGAGCATGCTGCTCAAGTGGGTGATTGTAACTGTACTTTGCATCCCGGTGCTGGACATCCAGCAGGACAGGGTGTGCAGACCAGCAACGAGGCAAACCCTCAGACACCAGGCCCACCACTCCAGTGGTGCCCTTCAGCTGGCTGTGCACCTGGGGGAGCTAGTTCAAAGAATGAGCACAAGCCAGAGTAGGGACCAGGAATCTCGTATGAGGAGCTTCAAAAAGTTTGCATAGAAATGGAATGAAAAGAAAAAGGGGTGTCCCAGCAAACTCTGGGCAGCCTCCTCGTATTGTTACAACGTTTTGGGGCTGCTTGGAAGTGGCTTAGCCTGGCCCACAGACTGGTGTTGAGATGGTGAGGATTCTAACCTATCCCTCACTGCCTCCTGCATGTGATAAAGATCACAGGGCCTAAGAGACAGTGGCTCGCTCAAGGCCTCACAGCGAGTGGCCTTCTAGACCCTGCCCCGATTCTGTAAATGATTCCTCCTGCCATCCAAACACATGGGAAGCAAAGAGAGTAAGCATATCTTTGAGAAGCGTCTAAGTTTTTTGAAGTGATTGCTGGCGGTTTACTCTGTGAGTCACCCATAGGCCAAATGTCCACTAGGGAGAAGAGAGATCAAGCAGAGAAAGAAACTTGAAACGTGTCGCCTCTCCACACACAGCGTCACCTCGCAGAAGATCACGCTAATTTCTTCCATCTAAGCCAGAGGCGGTTCCCCAGTCCTTCTCTGCTGCGCCCCGAGGAGACAATGACCACCAAACAGTGTCTTCTCCGACTCTTGTGGCCGATCAAGGACTGTGGTTAGTATGAATTCTGAGAGAGGTACTAACAGAGAGGGGTGCTTTCTAATCTGAAAATTGGAGAAGCTGGAATCAAAGACCTGAGATGACTGATCCAGGGTCTCACAGCAAAGCTGGTGCTAGAACTAAGGTGTCCTGACTTCCATCGAAGGATTCGCTCATTGTACTTTGCATGTTCACCCAGACCCATTCAATGAAGGTACCGAGCAAAGCTTAGAACCGCTCCCTGTGTAAGAATGGTCCATGGGTGGCTTCAAATGGTTCTGAAAATGAGAGGGGACGGCAGGGGGCAACCCAAGAGAAAGCAATACAGCTCCCGAGAGGACTAAGGAAACTAGAAGAGCACCCCCCAACCTCCAGATGGTGCAGGCAAACAATCTGAAGCCCCCAAGTGGGAGCGTCGTAGTCACGCTTCGGCAGTTCATGAGAGAGAAGCAGAGCCTAGATTCTCCATCAGAAAGGTTTAGTGTGACCGATTTGTGATGGCAGCAAGAGCAATGTGCATCACTAAGATGTAAGAAAACCAAACCAGCTGCTGTAGTCGATTCTGACTCATCGTGACAGTAAACGATAAAGTAGAAATGTCCCCAAGGGTTTCTACGACTGCCTGTCTGTTGGAAGCTGACTACCACATCTTTCTTCCCTGGAGCAGTTAGTGGATTTGAATGGCCAACCTTCCCCTGAGTATAGTGGTTCTCAACCTTCCTAATGCCGCCACCCTTTCATACAGTTCCTCAGGTTGTGGTGACCCCAACCATAACATGATCGTCTTTGTTACTGCATCACTGTCATTTTGCTGTTATGGACTGGGTGACTCCTGTGAAAGGGTCCTTTGGCCCCCAAAAGGGTCACGGCCCACAGGTTGAGACCTGCTGCCTTAATAGCTGAACATTTAGCCTCGACACTCCCAGGGATCCGAGCAAGAGCAGATAATAGAACTCGCTGGCATTCCAGGAACTCACTGTGTGCCAGGCTTTGTTGAGCACTGTGACTCTAGAAACTGACTAAGACCTTCCAGAAATCACAAAAGGTGGGGCGGTCGCATGGATACCTTCACACGGATGCGGAAAGCGGGTAAACAAGTCATTTGTCCGCTATGTTCTGCGCTGAATTAAGATTTGAATTGAGGCAGTCTGGCTTGAATTCCCATTCTTAACTAGTTGCTGTCTAATCAGTTCTGACCTACAGCAATGAAACGTGGCTTAGAACAAAAGTGGGCTCCATGTGACTCTACTAGCTGATTGAAAAAAAAAAAAGATTGTCAGACCTTTCTTTCTCCTAAGGCACTTCTGGGTGAACTTGGAATGCTGACTTTTCAGTCAGCAGCTGATTTTTCAGTTAACCATTTCACCACCCAGACACTACTCATTCTAAAATAAGCCAAAGAATAAGATGACTCACTGTCATCAACTCCAGTCCGACCCGCAGCCACCCTGCAGGACAGGGAAGGACAGGGGCCTGTCTGTTTCTGAGACTGTAACTCTTTACTGGAGTAGAAAGCCCCATCTTTCTCCTGAGGAGTGGCTGGTGGTTTCAAACAGCTGACCTTGCGGTTAGCAGCCCAATGCATAAACACTACACCACCAGGCTCCACCATGATAAAATGAGCCTTCTCAGATCAGATCCTCTGAAGAGGAAACAGACAGAAAGCCCAGGCAAGGCAGGGAGAGCAGTAAAAGACTAGAAGCAGATGGTGCCTTTCCTCTGGGGGGTGGGGGGGAGGAATACCCCCAGCGGGTTGTGCTATGCAGAGCCGCCCAGGCAGGACCAGACATTTGGCCCCCAGGCCCCCTTGATGACTATCCACAGGCACCAGTCAGCACAGCACAGGGGAATGACGGAATGACACCCTGACCTTGCTGTGTGTGCTGCATCATTTGTGCATGGAGAGAGGAGGCTGGGACAGGGAGTGGACCAAGGGCGGAACCCAGATGAGAGAGTCATCCTGGTGGGTGGAAGGGATGGTGTCCTGGGAACTTGCTTCCCATGACCCACAGGGATGGACCAGCAGGGCAGGCAGACAAGAGGCTCTGCCCATGTCCCCGGCACTGACAGTGCGTTTCTGCTTTGTGTTTGGGGGGTGGAGTGGCAGGAAATATCCCCAGGGACCCAGGGCTTCTGTGAATGGTGCCTAAGCTCAGCCCCACAGACCTGTAGGGAGGAGGCAGTGCAGGGAGACATCTTACTGTGCACTTCACGGATGGAAGGGCGCGGGCCAAAGTAATCGTACTGATGGCCTGACGACGACAATGACGATGATGATGATGAAGATAGTGGCAGGCACCACTTGCTGACAGCTTTGTAGGTGCCAGGACATAAACCAAATGGCTTAAATGGATCATTTATTAATGACACCAACTCTGTGAAGTCCGTACAGTTATGTCTAATTGATGATGTGAAGAAGCCAAAATAATTTCCTAAAGATCCCGGAGACAGTAGGCGATGAGAAAGGATTGAAACAGCGTTTTCTCTGACATTCTGGCTCCACTGCACAGTGCTATGAAGTGGTGAGTTAGCTCACCCCGCAATGTGCAACCATGATAGCGTTCCGTGGCCAGCGTTGAGCTACTAAAGTGCACCGGCGCAGGGCTTCTGCGTCACTTTTATCATCCATGACACTGTTTGAATCTCCGGCTGGTGCAAAGTGTCCCTCCCCATAGCTTGGACCCAGAGGCACCGTCTCCTGAAAAGTCAGCTGCCCAAGACCCTCGGGGCTCACAGCTCTACTCTGACACACAAGGGTCACCGGGATTTGGGATCGGCTCAGAGAAATCAACACATATCCCAAGTCTGTGCTCGCCATGTCGACACACAGGATCGCATACAAGGGGGCTTTGAAAAGGAGTGGAAAAAAACGGGATGGAAAAAAAAACCATGGGGCTTTCCCATGAATTCTGAAGCACCTTGTATAATGAGGACGGCCGAGTAATTTATCACCCGAATGTTGAGAGCGAAAAGGAACCCGATTAACAATACCTCGGGGACAACAGGCATAAACTGGGACTGTCCCAGGTACACAGGACATATGGTCACTCTGCACATGGTTCTTGCCCCTTCTCATGGGGTCAGTTATTTTTATGCTCACTTGTGTTGGTAGGGAGGAGACCGGGGTCGGGGGGGGGAGGGGACTCTCCCAGACAAGCCCCCCTTCCCACTCTACACAAGCACTCCTTTATAATAACGCTGTCTCTCTTTGTTCACCGGCCTGTCTCCCACATTAGTTGAGCTTAGAGGCTTATGCATAGAACAAGCTGATGCAGCCTGATTATAAAGCAGTTGGGCTTTAGAAAGGCAGTAGAAAGATGATAGAGTCAATGAGATGTAAGGGTGTGGCCAGCTTTAATAATATGCTTTAAAGGGACTGGTGGGTGTTTTGAACCTGGAAACCCCACCCTAGAATGTCCAACTGTTGTAATAACCAGTAAGCCCTGAGCAAGTGCGGTGCCTGTGGCCTTCTGTCCAGGTAGCCCAAGGCCACCGGATAGGCAGCCGGTCAGGGAAGCCAAGGTCACTCACTGCAGAAGTTGCTGACCTCTGAAAAGACACGAGACTCAGTTTCTGCCGGGGCCAGCCTATAGCTGGGACCTGGCCTGAACTGTTTGTTCTCGAAGCAGACCCTACATCTGCCCGGAGATTGGGGAGCTGGAGGTTTTGGCTCTGTGGGAGAAGACCTGTGAGCTGCTTGCATAAGAGTGAGCCAAGGGATGTGATCATTCTGCTTGGTTCGCAGGGTCACCATGCGCAAAACCTGGCCTGGTGGCACCCAACCACAATAAGCCTTTTGGGGTCCGGTTTCTCATCTTCAACATCCTGGGCAATCTGCCTCCCTAAGAGTCTCTGGCCAAGCAGGGAACAAATGCTATCAGTCTGAGACCAGGAAATCAGTTTTGAGCCAAACTCACGCCATCAATACGTGTACATAAAATGTACAAGAGGCTCTTGGTGTAACCAGGGGGCATCACATCTAGAGAAGCTCAGAGGAGAAAGCTGGGTGCCCCGGGGTGGATCAGGGGACACTACTGCCGGCCGGGTTTTGGGTTGCACCCTAAAATAACACAGGCAGGGAAGCATTTTAGGGTTTCTTCCTGGGGCTTCTGCAATGGATTATTTTTAGAGATGCAGTTTTATAACAAGCCCAGCTACCTGGCCCTTCATGCGGAGGCAGCTCAGAACGGGTGTTCAGAGCACAGATCGGGACGCACACGGTTTGAATTCCACCTCTGCTATTTACTGTTACGCGATCGTGAACAAGTTATTTAAGTTTACTGAACCTCAGCTTCCTCTTCTGCAAAGGGGCTCTGAGTATCTATCATCTATCTCTCTCATTGTGCTGCAGCAAGGATGACATCCATTGTGATGTGGGAGCAGCTCCAGGTCTAACGCCCAAAGGAAGTATTGGGTATTGCTATGTCCTCAATGTTGCTGTTACTCAAGAGCTGCCCAGGAGCTAGAGAGGGGCGCAGGCCCCTCTGAAGCTACCCAGAAAGCAGGTGGGAAAGCCAGGACTGGGGTTCCGTTCTCCCCACTCAAAGGCAGGCTGCTTCCATCCCAGCACTGGGACTGCAATACAGGAAGCAGACAAGGGTCGCCATATCGTGAGTGATGCAGAATGGGCATGACTTAGGTAACCCTAGACTGTCAGAGACCAAGAAACCCATGAAGGGGACAGAAGAATGCCCACTGTGATCTGAGCATGCTCTGTGCTGTGTACCAGGTGCTGTGCTGAACACTGCTGAGTAATGTTTCATGTACCCCCCACCCCTATCAATCCTGCCGAAAATGGCACACTGGTCTACATCTTACAACCGAGGAGCTGAAGACAGACTTCAAGACGTTAGGTGTCCAGTCCTGTGCTCAGAGGAAGGAGTGGGCAAACAGCCATTTGAAGCTAAGCCAGACTGGCTCCCGGCTGTGATCCAGCACAACGAAGAGGGCCTGAGTCTATCACTCACAGATGGGGTCACTGAGTCATGGGGTGCTAAGAGAAGCAACAAATGGTGACAGAGCCAGGACAAGAGCAATGGCTCTCCTCCAGGGTTCCCATTCGTTCCATTTCCCAATTTCAGGTCTGTCCATGACCATCATCACACCTAAGTAGCCACCAGAATTCATCCTCTCACGAGGCTGGCAGGATGCCCATCAAAGTGGCCCACACCTCAGCCAGTTTTTCGAAGGCTTCCCGTCTCACAGTCAAACCAAGGCATTGTCTCTCAGAGACAGCACTTCCCAGTGCTGCTTCCTACATGCCCTTCCCCGAGTTAGGAACTATGGGGAGGCCCTTAGATACCCCAGAAGATCGGAAACATATCTGAGCTATCCGAGTCTCCTGCAGAGTCAGGACTAGTCATCCCCAGGGATACAAGTCGGGGAGACACCTCCAGGTGGCACAGAGGCTTTCTAGGAAGGTAAAGAACCCGAGTCTACCCGCAGCACGGCCTGGCTTCAGGCACCCGCTGTCCTCGCCGATCTTCAGATGCAACATCTGCTGGAGGCGGATGAGATGGAGGTAGGCTGTGCGCAACTCGCAGGGGTTCTTTTTAGGATCCCATGAGCTTCCTCTTCTAAACTGTCGGAGCCATTGAGATGCATGCTTCATCTCGGTCGTGGGACGGGGAGATCTTTCGGAGCAGGGGCCACGTCTAAGTCATCTTTGCTGACGGTTGCTGCTAGTTCCTAAGAAGGGCTTATAGGGGAATTATAAACGATGTCCTCTGCTCACCTAGCGGCCAGTGCCAAGGTGTGGCTGGGGAAGGAGGAGACCAGTGGTGGGAGGCACAGTCGACAAAGGGGCTGGCGCAGCCTGGGGAGGCTCTTGCATACACAGATGCTTCTTTGAATTTTGATCTTTAGCTGGCGAGCAAACACGTGTAAGGGATGCTTTTGGAAGTGTGGCCGTGAGAACGAGGGCCTGCAAGGAGCTAGAGTCTAGATTCTAGAGTCCAGTGGGTGAATTTCAGTCTGGGCTCGGTGGAACTGTAAGAACTTTGACTTCCTCCCATGTGGGTGTTAGGATTACCTACAGAATTACCGTATTTACTCGTGTATAAGCTGAGTTTTTTCAGGATATTTTTAATGCAGTTTCTGTGGTAACACTGGGTTCCACAGCTGATCTTCAGGTCAGCTTATATTCGAGTATATACAGTATATGTAAAGTGATGTACAGTATATGTAAAGTATATGTAAAGTGATCTACTTGGTACCAATCTGACCTTCAGCAACTATGATTTCCCCTTCTGTGGTAATTACACAATTTCATGTCAACTTGATAAAAGAAGGAAGGGGTGGAGTCTAGCCTGTCAGTCAGGTCTCAGCCTGATTGATCCCTCCTTATGGGCGTGGCCTTCTCAGAATCATGAGGATTCTGGGAACTTCCTCTCTCTCTCTGCTTTCACCGTCCTGTCACAAGCCATGTGGAGCCACACTGAGACCTGCAAGGGCCCTAGAGATGCTTCCACCACCACTGGATCCTCAAGACTTCACCCCCACTGGCCTGTGGTCTTCCGGCATTCGGCATCATCGCATATGCTGTGTGAGTCTGAAGAGGAATTGATAGACTAGTATCGGGCATAGGGGCTAATATCGGCCTTATGCATTTGATTTGGACCAGGTTGGGATGTTTTCTCAATATGCAATTGCTCTGTGATGTAAAGCGCTCTCTTACACATATATGTGTGTCTCTGGATTTGTTTCTCTAGTCAACCCAGACTAACACAAGGCCCATGGCAGCGAGGCATTAAGAAACAGAACTGGTGTCAGGATCACACTACACGGACACAATCGGAAAGCCAATGTGGCTTGTTACAGGTTGCCCACGTTTCCAGTGGTTCTATGGTCCTCCACTACATTGTACAGATAGCGCCACCACCCACATATAAAACAGCCACCCCGGCTCACACATGATAAGTGCCACCTGAGCCCCACACGCCACCTCTAGATTCCCCGGCAGCCCTGCTCTCCAGTGTCATCCAAGGACTCTCTTTTAGATGGCTTGTGTTGCGTGATCTACAGAGAGTAGGCAGTAAATTCATGGTGATAAACAGAACACCTGAGTCGAGATGCAAGAGATCTGGGTTCCAGCCTCGGCTTGGCCCCTTGATGTCATTGGCCGTTGCCACCCAGTGGCTTCCAGCTCAAGGGAACCCCACGTGCGTGGAGTAGAACTGCTTCAGGGGGTTTTCAACCCTGTGTTTGACCTCTTAGAAGTGGACTTCCAGGACAGTCTTCCAAGGCATCTGAGGGTTGAACTGGCAACCTTTGGGCTAGGAGGCAGCACTTCAATGTTTTTACCTCCCAGGCATTCCCCTGGGGCAAGTCGCTCCCTGCCAGCTAAATCATGAAGTAGTTTGCGGCTGAGCTATCTTTGGAACTTAGGACCCTCCGTAGTTAGAACAGCCCTCCAATGTAATGTTTCTGTAACAGCTTCACCTATGGTATTGGATAACATTATTTATGACCCTGACCTTGGCTAAAAATACAATGAAAACAAACCCTTTGTACGGAATGCTCCCATCAAATCAAGCAGGAATTCACTGAAGTCTGGAGGGTTTCTGTTAGCTGGTTTTCCCTCAAGCAATGACTGGCTGCGTAAGCTTGGGCAAGTCCTTTCACCCCTCTGGGGCTCACTTTCCTCCTGTGAGCATCAGAGGGAATAATGTTCATCTCACATCATTTCCCAGGAAACTCTGCTTTGTAACACTTCAAGGAAGTTTTTCACAGCAAGTACAAATCTCATTTCACGTAGACACCAATGCGACCACTCTTCACACTGAAGGCCACAAACGGACCAGTTTCACAAACAGGCCCGGGAGGAACAGAACACTCCCATTGTTAACAGTAAAGGGGAGAGGGCGTCAGCAGCAAGATGATGGCCTGATTGAGAAGATACCTGGGACAGCTGGAGCCGCAGCTTGATCTACAGCGCTGACAAGGGTCACCCAGCTCTGGAAGACAAACAATGGCCATTAGGATCCAGACAATAGCCCAGCTGCTCCCCTTCCTGGGCTCCCTGCTGTGAGGCAAATCCGAAGTCATATGATCTGCAGCCAGTCCTCATTAAACCTCCAGATGCAAAGGGCCCCTGCCTTCCCAGCGGCTCAGGGCTTCGGATGTGAATGCACACACCCTCCTCAGGGCCAGTCCTCACTCCCTGCCACAGGAAAATGAGACGGGGAGCAGGCAGCGATCAGAAAGCCCTCATGTACCCCAACATCAACCCTGGCTCACACATGGTAAGTGCCATCTGAGCCCCACAAGCCACCTCTAGATTCCCCGGCAGCCCTGCTCTCCAGTGTCATCCAAGGAGTGTCTTTTATGTGTGGCTCACGTTGCTTGATCTATAGACTCCACTCACGCAGGAAGGCCATGGTGTAAGGCAAAGCATCCTGGGTGGAAATGAGCCCCATGGGAGAGCATTTCTGAACCTGCATCCACACTCATGGAAACCCGTGGGCTTTCCATGAACTCCGACTTAGGGAGACTCTGTAGGGTGGGGAGAATTGCCCTCTGTTTTCCACGGTGGTCATCTTAATGGAAGCAGGGACTGCCGTGTTTCTCCGGCAGAACTGCTGACCTTCCGAGCTTTGGGTAGCGGAGGAGTGCTTCACCAGAGTGCCACCAAGCTTCCTCTGATTGAAACTCTCAGATGAAGCCCAGAGGCAGTCAACTGCTTCCTCTTCTGTAGCCAGACTTTCCCCTCCATTCTTGAAGCCAACAGCAACCTCGGTCTCCCCAGGAAGGCTTTTCTGCTTCTCCTCTGACGCTTCTGTCCTCAACATTGTCTTCTGTTCCGGCATCTCAGCGCACTTGCTACAGACCAGGCAGCACGTAGAGCCAGCTGGTTTCCTCATCACCTTTCCATTGGGTGGATGCATCAACCTCCTAACTGGATGGATCCTCCCTGGACTGTGGGTCTAGAACCTCTGCAGAAAAAAATGTCTAAAATATGACATGGATCCTGCTTAACCCCTTCCCTGCTTAACACCCTTCGAGGACCTTCAACAGACTTCAGGGAGAAGAAACGAAATGTCACTCTCGGCTTGATTTCGAACTGCTGACTTTGCAATTAGCAGCCCAATGCATAACCACTACACCACCGGGGCTCCTTCTTCAAGCCACTCCCCAGGCCTATATACCACGTGTATCCAAGACGGGTGGAGAATGTTGGTCTCCTGATAACCAGGTGAGAGTTCTTCTCACAGTCCCTGCTATCCATGACTGGGAAGCCAATAGTCTCTCTTCTTTCCCCTATTTGGGGAGGTTCTCCCCTCTCCTGTCCAGCGACTTGGAATTAGAGCAATAGGGCTTGGTTCCTTTGGGTCATGAGGTTCTTTAAGCCTTCCAGAACACTTGTACTAAAGAACCAATTTCTTTGGAACCAAAAGCTTTTGGCCTCAACAACCAGTGTCTTAATGGCAATACCTTGGGCCCAAGACTATAAGAATTGATCCCTTATCACACATTTGAACAGCCTACATCTGGGAGAGAAAGATAAGGGGAGAAGTTACCATTTACTTCTTTAGTTCACCTTTCCTCACAGGTGAAGAAATTAAAGATCACAGCAACCGTAGCTCAATTTTTGGCAAAAACTCAGTTGGGACCCTGTTTTATGCTCCATCCTTGTGTACCCAACAGCCAGCCCATTGGCTATCTTTACTTTGACATCTCCCAAGCACCAAACACGCTGCACGGCCAACAATGAACAACAGCATCAATCCCCCTGCCGGAGTTCAGACAGCACAAGAAATACCACTGGCGAAATCCCTAAGGGCTTCTGTTTTCAGACCTGATCTGGCTTACTGCTCCAGAAACCCCTTCTAGGGCAAGAGGCTAAGGAGAGTTCATGCCACAGAAGAGAGAGGTGGTTAGAAGCTTTTACTGGGCGAATGCATTCCTCATAGCACAGCCCCGTAGTACGCGTGGATATCTATGGGGGTTAGGGGAGGAGAGAAACAAGATCCGCAAGAGAGCTAGACTATGAATCCACTGATTTCCTGGAGTTCGCTTGTGCCAGCTCATCCCAGCAATTGCCTGCATTCGTTCCAAACTTCATGTTCACCTCGCCTTGTTAAAACCACCCAAAGTAGGGGAATTGACACCACAAAAATAGGCATAGGCTTCCAATTAGGACTTTTCTCTCCCTGAAAAACCAGTTCATAAACATTTGCCAACACACCACCGTCTGATCCATGAGGACACTGGATTGGAAAGACAGGAAATGGAGATGATGGCTTTACTGTGTTTCTAACCCACTGCTTACCTGGGACCAGCGGTTCTCAACTGGGGGGTCACTACCCCTTTGGGGGGGGGGTTGAATGACCCTTTTATAAGGGTTGCCCAATTCACAACAGTAACAAAATTACAGTGATGAAGTAGCAAATCCCACAACCTGAGGAAGGTTGAGAACCACCGCTTTGGTCTATATTTTTCCGTCTCCTCATCTGCAAGGGGAGCAAAGGCCCTTACTTTCCTTCCACTTGACTTTGAGGCAAAAATAAGACAAAGGACACAAGTGGGCGTTGATGGATGTAGAACAGTGAGGAAGGAGCCCTGGTAACAGAGACGTAAAAAACTCAGCTCTTATGTAGGAAGCCAACATGTGGAACTCGCCAGCAGTTCCACAGAAGAAAGACGGGGCTGCCTGCTTCCCGGGCGTCACTGGCAGGGTGTGGGGGATGCGGGCCACACCAGGGGACACTGTCAGAGAAGGTGTCACCAAAATTACTGTCTGGAAAATATTGGGGCATTCTTTCAGCAGAAATGCATTGTTTTAATTTTAAGTTATTTTAAAAACTTCTAAGGATATTAATAACAAGGAAAATAATTTTTGGCACCCAGCTCACATGTATCAACGTATGACAAGTCTAAAAGCCTAAGGTAATTTAGTCTTTGAGTCTTCTAGTGTTGTTGTTATTGGACAATTACAAGGACACGCTGTGTGGTTTCATTGGGGGTCACATACAAAGAAGCATTTACAAACTCTTCTGTTCAGCTCCTCATCATGTTGTAAGGCGGCCATTCAAGGTAGAAAGAGTTTACAAAATAATTTATTTGTTAGTAGTCATATCATCTGCGAAGCACTGCATTTATGCAATGCATAAGCATGTTGATCAGATATGGCCCTAGGATTAAAATTGGTACCAAACATTACGAGGTATTCGGCATGGTCTCATATGGGAGGAGGTCCGTGGGAGAGGGGTGGATACTGTAAGTAAGAACACTGGGTGCGGCCAACCCTCAGGATGCCACCTCTACTTGCAGAAATATGACGGCCTTGCAAACCCTATAGGCCACTGGTACTCTGGCCTTTCCAGCTTCTCTGAGTTGGAATCCATTCTTTGGTTATTGCTTGTTTGTGTGTTTTGTTTTAAGAGGAAATATTTGTTAGTCATGTGGACATTTTTGGTCACAGGTAGGGCTATACAGCATCTAGTGGGTCTTGTGATTGGGTGCCCTGGCTTTGGTTCCGACTCACAGCTACCTTACGCGCCCTAGACGGAAGCACTGCTCTGAGTACTGTGAAGGCACACTGCTAAGTATCCTACAATGCAGAGGGCAGGCCCCCTCACTTCTGACCACAAAGATGTATTCTGCCCAGAGTACCGGGATTGTCACGGGTTGACAAATGCTGATGTCAAGTCATTGAAACAGGGCAGCCTATTCAAGAACCGTGAGCATCGCCGCATCCAGAAGGAAGAGAAGGGAGTTGGGGCGAGCTTGTAGGAACCAGGTAGACAAGTCGATGATAAAGCTGCTGCTCTGACATGAGGCCTGGTGGCTGGCAGGTGCTCCGCAGTGGTTTGTGGGCAAAGCAGGCGGGGCCATGTCTCAAGCGAGTGGAAACCATGATGCAGTCTCACGAGTGGGCACACAGCCCACTGCACGTAGCTCCACAGTGACACCAGGGAGAAGAGGCTGACAAGTGTGACTCTGCTTCCGTTGGGGCGTAACAGGACGAATTGGTGAGAAGTCACAGCCCCGGAGACTTGGGTTAGACCTGACAACCACAGCACCACTGGCCGGAGCCGGCGTTTTATTTATGTCACTTGCTATTATGAGCAGAAACATCCTGAGAGGTGAGGCCGCCAAGCTCCCCTCCTGCAAGGAGGTGGCAATTTGTAAAGACAAACAGCAGGCAGCCTGGCTTTTGACCTGTCCAAGCACCACTTTTTAAAGACAATCTTTCATCCCTTAGAATGAACTTGGAATTCAAAGTGCATTTAACACCAGCCAACCCAAGTGGATAGATACAGTGCTACAGATTTTAGGACAGAGCGAGCCCCAGTCATCAAAGGACCACAACCCTCTGACTAGGCTGGCAAAACCCAGAAACTCGGGAGAAAAAGAGGGATGGCAAGCACATAGCTCTGTTGTTCCTGAGCCTCTGGGGCTTGGAGTCAGCAGAGTGGTAGAGTGTAGTTTAACCACAGCCGTTCCTGTAGCTTCCCTGCCTGATTCCAGATCTCTGGCCCCTGCACTAGGAGAGGGTGCTGGTCTCTAGAATGACAGACATCAGCCCTGAGCGCCTCCCTCCGTGTCTCCCTTAAGATCTGAATCTGACTAGAAACCATAGGACTCACAAAGCCTTTAAATTCAAAGCCAAGGGTTTAGAGCTAATTCTAGATGGGACAGGATTGAGTGGCTTGTCAAGCACCAGAGCTGTGAGCAGAATGAGGCTATTTTTGTCCTTCCTTGTCTACGAATGGCAACTCACTTGACCATCCGATTCCCTGGAGGATTTCCCAAGCTGAAAGGAGGTGACTGTCACAGGCCCAGTACTGCATTTCTTACGGACTCTCAGAGGGATGCTGCTTTTCAGGGCCCAGGACTGAGTCACGTTTACAACGGGATGACAGTTCCGGGGGAACATGTGGGTAGGGAAGGCGGGGGAAAGGAAGAGGATGTTAACAAGCCCAGGGACAAGGGAAGAACAAGGGATCCAAAATCAATGTCAAGGAGGGTGTGGGAGGTCTGGCAGGGCTGGATCGAGGGCAATGTAACCGAGAGGAATTCCTAAAACCCAAATGAAGGCAGAACATGATAGTGGGACAAGAGGAAAGTACAAAGAAACAGAGGAAAGAACTAGGAGGCAAAGGGTAGTCAGATAGATTTAAATACAGACATATAAAGATGTAAATATTGTTTATATACGACAAGGGGGAAATAGATCTATGTACATATACTTATAGGTTTGGTATTAAGGAAACAGATGGACAGTGGGCCCCTGCTCAAATACTCCCTCAACACAAGAACACTTTGTTCTAACATTTCGGCAGTCTAAGATGCTCACCTGCCTGGCACAATCGCTGATGACAATGGGTACACAAGCAAATATGGTGAAGAAAGCTGATGGTGTCCAGCTACCAAAAGATATAGCACCTGAAGTCGCTGAAGACAATGGGTGCACAAGCAAATGTGGTGAAGAAAGCTGATAGTGCCCAGCTACCAAAAGATATAGCACCTGAAGTCGCTGAAGACAATGGGTGCACAAGCAAATGTGGTGAAGAAAGCTGATAGTGCCCAGCTACCAAAAGATATAGCACCTGAAGTCTTAGAGACCTGAAGATAAACAAGCAGCCATCTAGCTGAGAGACAACAAAACCCACATGGAAGAAGCACACTGGCCTGTCCCGACTCGATCGCTGAGGACAAAGTGGGTGCATAAGCAAAAGTTGTGAAGAAAGCTGATGGTGCCGGCTGTCAAATGATATAGCATCTGGAGCCTTAAAGGCTTGAAGACAATCAGGCGGCCATCTAGCTAAGAAACAACACACCTGGACAGGAACACTGAAGACAGAGTGGGTGCATGGGCAAGTGCGGTGAAGAAAGCTGATGGTGCCCAGTTGTCAAATATATAGAATCTGGGGTGCCGTAGGCTGGAAGATAAACAAGGGACCATCTAACTGAGAAACAACAAAGCTCACATGGAAAATGCACACCAGTCTGTGAGATGACAAGGCATCGAAGGGATGAGGTATCAGGCATCAAAGACCCCCCCAAAAAAATCATAGCATTGTGAATGAGGGGGAGTGCAGAGTGGGGAACCAGGGCCCATGTGGGGCAAATTGGACATACCCTGGCAAAAGGGCTGTGGTAAAGTGAGGAGCCAGTCAGAGTGCAGTGTAGCAATGATGAAACATAGACATTTCCTCTAGTTCTTAAATGCCCCCCCCCCAACTATCATGATCCCAATTCTACCTTACATATCCAGCTGGACCAGAGGATGTACACTGGCACAGATAGGAACTAGAAATACAGGGAATCCAGGACAGATGAACCCCTCAGGATCAGTGGTGAGAGTGGAGATATCAGGAGGGTGGAGGGAAGGTGAGACAGAAAGGAGGAACAGATGACAAGGTCTACATATAACATCCTCCCTGGAGGACAGACAGCAGAGAACAGGGCGAGGGAGACGTTGGATGGTGTAAGATATAAAAAAAATAATTATTTATGAATTATCATGGGGGACGGGGAGCGGGGAGGGAGGGAATAATGAGGAGCTGATACCAAGGGTTCAAGTAGAAACCAGGTGTTTTGAGAATGATGATGGCAACATACGTACGAATGTGCTGGACACAAATGATGTATGTACGGATTGTGAAAAGAGTTGTATGAGACCCTAATAAAATGATTATATATAAAAAAGAAAGATATGTTACTCTGATTTCCACACTTCCTCCCCAAAGCTTACTCAGAACTCAGGAACAAGCTTGGTTAGGACCCAGGTAGGAACAAGGTAACACAAGACGGAAAAAGGAAAATACATTAGAATACAGGAAAATCCCTTTGGAAAATGCAGCTTTAGGGAAACACATTAGCAGAGTCAAAAACCAAACAACTAGCTTTGTCCTTTGGGAAACCCGGCCCCTTCATCTCCTCCTCATCTTGGTCATTTCTACCACGGACAACTCTGCAAGCTAGAGCGTCTTATGACGCTATCCGGAGAGCCAGGGTAAGAAAAGGAAAACCATACACCTAAGACCCAAGACGACTCCCACAGGGATGCAAAGAGTTAACTGGACTCACTGGAGGGTCAAGGCCACTCAGAAGGACCTGGGAGACAGCCTTGGCTGGTGGCTGTTAAACTAGCTGATGCATTTCATTGATCCCTAAGCTGGTGCCTTAAATTTGTCTTTTCTTGATCCCTGTCATACTTGAAATAAGAATATGGTGACTTTGTCCGTAAGTGTAAGATCCTTTTGCTCTATTACTACTAATCACACGATTTATGGTTTTCCTACCTTGAGCTTGTTTAGAATGACGATGGCCAATTTCATGACAATACCTTATGTATCAAACACTTTACAAAATAATGCCAGTGGTCACATGAGCTCCACATAGCCTCTATCTCTTTTACATGACAGATATAGAAACCAAAGCCCCTAGTGTTTAGGTGACAGTTCTGCGGTCACGGGGCTAGTCAGCCACAACAATGAGGTCCCCGTGTGGGCCTGTCTCATTTTGAAGCCTGTGCTCATTCTACTATCCAACCTGCTTCTTCATTACTGCTGACACAGTAGTCAGACTGCTGCTGAAGGTCAGCAGTTCGAAACCACCAGCCAGTGCCACTGGAAAAAAATAAAGAAGAGGTTTTCTACTCCCAACAAGTTACAGGCTCAGAAACTCTACCCAGTCTATCGGGTCACTGTGAGTCGCAATTGGCTCAATGATAATGCGCGTGTGTGCTTGAATGGTAGATCAGCTACCTCAATCCCAGGACTCCAACTTCCTTCTTTAGCAGGTCAGTTGGGTGTGGTGCCAAGAGCCTGTGTCTGTCAGGCTAATGATGGAGCAGCAATTGTGATTCGTCATTGGGGTCCAGGTGCAGCCACACACCTGGCCGGACCACAGACACCTCACCATCCCACCTGGGCCAAGTCTCTGCTTAGGATGCATCCAGGAAGAACGAGAAGAACTCTCTTAAAAAACTCATGGCCGTCAAGTTGGTTCCGACTCACAGTGACCGCATAGGGGAAAGAAGAACTGCCCTTGTGGGTTTCTGAGACGTAACTCTTTACGGGAGTAGAAAGCCTCATCTTTCTCCCAAGGGGGGTGGTGGTGGTTTCAAACTGCTGGACTTGCTGTTAGCAGCCCAACGTGTAACCCACTCAACCCTCTGGGCCCTGGAGAAATAGATATTAACAGGGAGGACGAAATCCTGCCTGCAACCTAGCTGTCCTTTTCTGTAGTGTTGCACCTCTGGGGATAAAGCTTAGGAGAACAACGGGTGTCACTTCACCAGTATTTTGTAGACAGTCAGAGAGAGAATGACAATGTTCATGGTGGTGGTTGCTCCTTTGGGAGGCACTGGCAAGCTGAAGCACCAGTGATAAAAGCCGACTGCACTCCCTGCCTATCCCTGCCCCCTCCAATCCCGGCACCCTACCCATGAGGGGTGCAGCTGCTCAAGAAAAGGTTCCCTGGAGGGGATACTGCCTAAGCCAAGTCTGGAAAGTTCCCCTGGACTTGACCAAACAAACAGAGACAAAGACTGGGAACGAAGAAGGTGAATGTTGAAGCAGAGGCCAGAGGGCAAAATGGAAAGGAATGTGGAAGCCCGAGGTCAAGAATGATCTCCTTCCTTATGCCTGGGGCGTGACAAAGAGGGTGCATGAGGGAAAGGTGGGGACCATCAAGGGAGTCAGAGGAGGCCATTGGTAATAGCAGGTATATGGGGTCGGCCAGCTTCGTGAAGGCCTGACAAATCCACATAAGGAAATCTACACACTCTGCATGGGAGCCAAGCCAGGGAGCTTCATTATCTCTTATTTAGCAGAGCTGAGGCACGACTATCAGATGTGCATTTTATGTCGCAGTGAGTTGAGCCGTGCAGCAGTGGTCTGAGTCAAGTTACTTCTGGATTCTGACCATCCATCATCTCATCTCTCAAATGGGGACAACACCGCGTAGTGATGCTACATAGCCCAGAAGTGTTCTAAGAATACAATCAGATCAGCAATGAATATTTCGTTCAAGATAAAATGCAAAGCCTATCTAAGGAAGAAGGAGGCCTAGTGGCATGGGGGCTGTGCGTTGGGCTGCAAACCGGAAGGTCAGCAGTCTGAAACCACAAGCCACTAAGAGCGGGGGAGATAAGGGTTTCAGCACCCTTGCAAGTTCAGTCTCAGAGACCCACAGGGGCAGTTCTACCCTGGCTTATCTGGTTGCTATGAGGGACCACCGACTCGATGGCTGTGAGTTTCGTTTTGTTTTGTTTTGTTGGTGGTACGGTAGCTACCTGCTCAGCTGCTAATTGAAAGGTAGGTGGTTCTAATCCTCCTCCCCTCTGTGGGTGAAAGAGGTTGCAGTCTATTTCTGTAAAGACTGCAACTGTGGAAAGCCAATTTTGTCTGACGAGTCATCCTTGAGTCGAAACCAAGCCAAGGGCTGTGGATATAAGGAAAGAAACCCGCTTCGCTCTAGGGTACATCAGGGGAGCTTAGAGCTTGAAAACACCCGCCTGAGAAGCACAGGAAGGGACAGAGAAGCTGGCCCTCGGGGCAAAGGCTGAAGCATTCGTGGTTTCCTGGTACCACATTGTCCTCTGCACCTATGTGCAGGCTAGCTTTCTCAACCAGATGACAACTGCAAAGAAAAGGCACTAGGTATCCAATAAATGACTCCAATTTCAGATGTAAAGCATTATTTTCACACAGTCAGTGAGCTCTTCTGAGATCTTAGAGAATAAAGCACATTTGCTATTCAGATGAAATGGCAAGGCCAGTTATCACAGAGGTTCATCCAAGAACTGCCATGTATCTCTTGTCCCCGTTGTGAGTGAGTCACTCCCTCTCTGGGTCCCTGTGGCCCCTACTTAACTAAGGCAAGACAAAGCCAGACCAGCTGGCCTATGGAAGCACCTGGTGTTCAGGGCAGGGCGTGGCGCACAGAAGCTTCCCAGTTCAGAGGGGAATGATTTCCAAGCATTGCAGGGTTTGCTTCGTTACCATACCGTCACCTTGCGCATCTTGTAAAACACTTTGCTGTTCCATTTCGGGAAGTCACAGGGGGGCAGAAGTGGGGGGGCGGGGGGTCAGGGGGGATGCCTGCACAATTTAAACCATAGTGCCTTTGCTTCGGGTTCCTGGGTAATAATGTCCTTTGATATATAATTCATGATAGCCTTAAAGCTTGGCCCAATTCTGACGCAGAGATGACAGATTTTGGAGAGGTCTGGGAGGAAGAAAAATCACTTTTAAATGGCTCTACCATCCTTTGTCTGTGAGTAAAGCCAGACAATGTTTCGGGCCACTCCTTTTTCTACCATAAGGGTTGCCATTGAAGAGCTTTTTTAATTCCCCTCGCGCTTCCCCGTCTTGAATCGAAGAGGCATATCATCCCATTTCAGTTTTATCTTCTGTAGCACCAGATAAAAGATGAGGCTGGATCCATCTGCTAGCACATACAGGCTTCAAACTGTGTGAAAGCACGCACACACACATCTTTGCAAAACGGGGGGAGAAAAAAATCCACACTTTTAAAAAATTTATCATCAGCAATCCTATCCAATGGCGACCAGATAGCAGCTCTTTTCTCCTTTTATGGGCAGATTCAGGAGGAAGCCAGCCTCGTCAGCCACAAAGCCTGTCCTCCCCCCCTCGCCCTCCATGCTGCCACATGAATTGGGATGCTGCTCCTGGCTGCGGGCCAGGCCCTTCCCCCACAGCGGTGGGGCTCCACCCTCGCTGGAATCAGGGATGATTCTCCTGGGTGCCATAACCTGCCCTGTCACAGCCCACCCGGACTAGAGGTGGAGAGACCCGCAGAGCCTGCAAGAGGCTTTCCCCCCCTGGTACGGGGGCCGTGCCCTGGCAAGCTGGTTTGTCAGAGGGGGAATGAGCAGGAGGGCTGTCTGCTTTTCCGAGGGCATTGGGGAGAGCCTCCTCTAGGTCCCGCGGCATTTCCTGTGGTCCTGCTGGCCATGCCTTGTCCTCTCGGGACCTGACAGCTGCTTGTGCTTCCCACATTGCATGGGATCGATCAGGTCGGGAGGCTGTCAGAGGCCTGGGGAGGCTCCTCTTCAATGTGGGGTGCACCCAAGGGCCTGAAATACACAGAGTTCCTGTTCAGTCGCTTCGTACATGCAGACAGTGTGTGAATCCAGAGTTCCCCAAATAAACAGTTTTATTTCATTAATGAGGTGAAGCCCGTGTACCCGTTGGGCTGGAACGCGGTGGGGGTGTCGGCAGGGATGACAGGGAAGAATGACAGTTGACGCCTATTCCCTTGAACAGCCTTCGCTGGCTTGTTGGGGACGCCCAACCTGCTGACTGCACATTGTGCGCCCTTGTGTCTTGAGTGCCACGGCCTGTGAATCCTGCTCCTGGGATCTGTCCCATGTGCCTCCTCCTCATTACGCCCACTGCACCTGCTCCAAGGTCGGTGCTTATGGTTTCTCTCCTGGCCTGCTCGGCACACGCAGCCTAATGGCTCTTCCTGAAGCCATGTAGCTATGATTGCGTCACCCTTTGATGATTTCCCCAGATGAAGAAATAGAGCCTGGGCCCCCATGGCTAAGGCCAGTGTTCATTGGGTCCCTGGGACAAATTCCAGTCTCATCCCCACTTCTCCCGCTCCCATCTCCGTGACACCTGTCCAGCTTCCCCACCCACATGCCCTTGCTCTTCAGTTGCTTTTCTACTGAAAACAGTCTTCTCGCCCCTTCACCAATTCCGTTTAAAACCCGGTGCGTGTCCTCGCAGAGCAAATGCGGAGGCTTCTTGAACCTCGGCATCAACTCTGACCTCTGGAGAAATCCCTCTGCCTTCGGAATTCCCACCCTCTGACTGTATGTACTCCAATCACTTTCCTTTGTTGTAAGATATTCCATCCTCTTTGATTTTCTTCCAGACACAGAGATCTCTGAGGCTGGGAGAGTGTCCCATCTATCTTTACACGCCCACTGTCAAGGGTCCATTCTGACTCACAGCAGCGCTGCAGGACGAGGCCTCTGGCCAAGGCTTGCCAGAGTTGTACATCTTTACAGAAGCAGAATCTCTTCTCTTCCTCCCGAGGAGCAGATGGTGGTTTGAGCGACTGCTCTTTCACCTCGCAGGCAAGTTCTTTAACCATCACACCACAAGATGCCTCTGTTTTGTGTTCTAGTAGTCTGCATGGTGCCTGAGACACAGATGGGATTCGCTAATGTGACATGCGTGCGTAGTGTATATGGCTCCTGGATTGCAGGTATCAAGTTATTTGGGGGGAAACACATCTATCAAAAAAGGTCACAGCAATGCAGTATAAAAGGACACCCCTAGAGGAACGCACCATGCCAAGGAGAAGACCTATGGGGTGGGATAGGTCACAGGTAGATGTCACCAATGAACTTCATGTTGTGCAATCCAACGATCGATTCCAAGTCCTCATCGGTACTAGACCTATCAGCAATATGTGACACAACCAAGCCATGCCTTTCCTAGACAGGCTTTGTTTTTTGACCTCCAAGAGACTGTCATCTCTTATTCTCCCTCCGAGCTAATTACTCCTTCTTGGTCCTCTTTGCTGGGTCCCCCTCGGTCCCCAGGGACCTCGACCAGCGGTATTTCCTAGAATGCAGTCCATAAATATCCCTCGTTTCTGTTCGTGCTGACACCTTTGAAGGCAGTTCCATCGCTGTAAAAACGTACATCCTTTGCTCGTCTCGGATCCAAATCCCCAGCTTTGACCTCTCCCTTGGTTGCCATAAGCTATTGTCCACAAGGATTCTACTCCTGATTTCTAAATCACACTTAACATGGCCCCAAATTGAACTCTGAATCGTCCCTTCCAATTCTGATTCACCCACAGGTTTTCTCATTTCAGCTAATGGCAATTCCATCCTTCTGGTTTCTTAAGACAAAAATACTGAGTCATCTTAGCCCTCCCGGCATCCAGACCTTTAGTAAATCATTTTAACTTTACCTTTAAAATGTACCCAGCATCTATCCACACCCCTTCGCCATTTACTGCAGCTGCACTGCTCACACGGCTTCCGAAAAGGGCTCTCAGCGTTGTCCTGCTGTCGCCTCCCCTCCACATAAAGGCCAGAACGAAGCTGGTAGGAATGCGCACCACCCTGGATCATGCCACGTTTCAGTTCCGAACCCCTCCACTGGCTTCCGCTTACTCAGGTCAAAGTCTTCACAGTGACCTTAAAGTGCCTCCTCCCAGGATCCTTCTAACATTGCCACAACCCCGCTTCCTTCGGCTCCTTTGGATCACCGCATTGGGCTCTTGGTTGTTCTTCAAATGCAAGCATTACGCTGATCTCTCTCCCAGACCAGGACATCACATTTTCACTATGCCTACGTATATGGGCACCCCTCACCCTTTCAACATTCTTGCTTCCACCTGGCTTCCACGGTGAGGTTGATCTTGACCACACCTTTAAATGGCAACCTTCTCCCACATCATCACACCTCCAGTTTTTTTTACCCTGATGCTTTCCTCCCCACCATTCTCTTGACCTACTAACATACTTCAAGGCATAAAATGGATACATCATTACTTTGTAGCTATTAGGATTGCCTTCTTACACAATTAAAAACAACCGTAACTGATGTGCCATAAACCCTGGGCCTAGAGCAATGGTTAGCACAAAGGAGGCTCTTAAAAAACACCTGTCCAGTGCATGAATAACTAACTTTAGTCAATGGTTTCAGAATTGCAGATACAACAAGGACTAGCATGTAGCCACAGAAGAACGGAATTAAAGACATTTGCAGGCAGGGGGGGCGGGAACACACGAAGCAAAGACCTTCACAATCCTCTGAAAGACCTTTAAGACAAAGGCTTCTTCTAAATACGGTTCTGCTAGTACAATCGCCTTCCTGAATTATAGAACGACATTAAGGAAGCATAATTAAGCAGCGTCTAAATTTGCCCAGATCGTCAGAGAACGGAGCTGTAAATAAAGGCTCCAAGATATTTCACGGTGCAGCTTCAAAGTACACCCATGTCACAAAAACGAAAACACACACAGTAAAGATGGAAATGAAACCCATTAAAGCCTAGATGATCATTGCGCTGAAACATTCCCACTACAGTTTTTGTTTACTTTTTACCGTTTTCCCCCCACACCTCCTTTTCTTCTAAAATATTACAAAAGTACAGATCACAAGCTCTACTCATCCTTGCTCACAATCAGCTATCCCGAGTATAAATTCTCAGAGCAGGCTCTTGCCAGTCCTGTTCACAATCAGACCCTCAGCACCCTCCAGATATAGGAAGGGTTTTGTTCGACGAATCAAGAAATGGACCAATATATTGTGAATGTCTCCTGCCAGGACTAAGTCTATGACATCAGAATACGCTGTGAGACGTCACTGACCACCAGACTCGTCGCCATCACGCCCTCGCCTACACACTCCCCCAGCCCCCATGCCTCCCTCAGCACGGTGCCTGCCTTTGAGAAGATGATAGGTAAGTATCTGTTGACTGCATGTAGAACTCATGTGTCTGCAGGCCTGGCATTTAAAGGGCTCCCTGAGCTACACCCCTCTTCGTAGTCCTCTTCTCCACCTGTCTGATGCCAGGATGGAGAGCTGACACTGGAGCGAGGTCAAACACCTCACTTAGTCACGATGCTCACCTGCCGCACAGGGAGGTCGTAATTGGAATCATAGAGGCACTAACCTAACATCAGTCATTTTAGTCGCTGACTGAATCACCGGAGCCCTCAGTGTTCTCATCTATAAAAAGGGAATCATGGCAAGGCGCCACGCAGGGTGTGGTGAGGATACGCAAAGCCCTTTAAAGAGGGACCTCACAGTGCTCCACTTCCTGACAACCATTTCTCCTCTGAAGAGTCCCTGGCGTGTCTTCCTGTGAGATGGAGGCAAAACTCAAGATGCATCTGTCAGGAGGCTGCTGAGGCTTAACTACTGTCATCTATCAAAAGCTTCTTCTCCACACTTTCTCGTCCCAGATGTTTGTGACAAGGCTTGCCATTAACAAACATGAAGGCACGATTAGGGCCTTTCAGGCTCTGATTAGAGTCGGGAATTAACTGGGCTTGAGAAGAAGCTTCCTTGGAGAACGCAGATAATCACACGGGAGATGATTCCAGCATGGCTGAGCACGCTTTCTTCCACCTTGGGGGGTGGGAGGGGGGGTCTTTAACATACAAGGGAGTCCATTATTGCTATGGGAAATCAGTAGAGCAGCAAAAATAAAGCAAGACCTGAATAGCCTTGCTTCATGCATGCATGCACACACGTGCTCATTCTCTCTCTCTCTCTCTCTCTCTCTCTCTCTCTCTCTCTCTCTCTCTCTCTCTCTCTCTCTCTCACACACACACACACACACACACACTCACTCTCACACACAAATACCTGCACCCACAATCACTACGGCCCCTGGAGGTCAGCCGCAAAGTGGATTTGCTTCAGACATACAAGACTGATTAAGGAAACTGAGTCACATGACGGGGAAAGGTATAAATGACTGTTCTACTGTGCTGGAAGTGCAGGAGAGAGACTTGGGGCGGCCATCGCGTTCTTTCATCTGAAAGTCATATTTCAATGGAACTTGCCGATGATCCAGAGAACAACTGCCAGACAAACAGAACACACTGAAGAGAACCAACATTCTTTTAATATTTTCCAATGTGAGGGTATTTTTTACAATCGCTCGTGAAAATCACCAACGATTTATACAGGACACTTGTTGACCTCTAAATTCATAAGCCCATATTATCTCTGGCCTTGTCTATTTATTCAATAAAAATCAACTCAGGTAAGCAAGAAAGGATCCTGGGACATTATAAAAGGACTTGGGGGTCAGAAGTCTGAGGGTAACATAACTGCTTTGTGCCGAGTTTCTCTAAATATTAAAAATAAAGCTAACATATTGTGCCTATTTCAGATGGCTACTGGGATAGCGGCGCTTGTAATAAAAGACTTAATAATAATAAAAGTGATGAAAATGAGTACTCATAATAAAATATCTAATGCAGTATTTGATGTACAAGAAATCCTCTGGAAAAAATTTTTGATATATGCTGCACCATGAATAAACCTTGAAAACACAACAAAGAATGAAATCAGTCAGTCACAAAGGGTAGATACAGTATAATTCCATTTTTATGAATTATTTACAATGGATAAGTGTCTATAGAGCCAGGTTTCTTAAAGGTTATCAGGAGCAGGTGGGAGGGTGGAGGAATGGGGCCTCATTTCTTAGGGGCACAGAGCTATTATAAAGGGTGATTTAAAAAATTCAATAATGAATCATAATGATAGCTATACAACATGTTGAAGACAATGTCAATCAATTGTCCATGTGAAGGGTATTGAAATGACACGTTTTTGGTACAGATGCACCAACACACACTGTAAAAAACATGCACACAATTCTTGACATGTTGAATCTGGATCAAATGCCTGTGAAGTAAATGGGATTATGTTACGTGGTCACATTATTAGAAAAGCAGATGAGTGTGTTGACCTCTGACACTGATCCAAGGTCATTAGCTCACTGCCCTCGAGCTGATGCTGACTCACAATGACCCCACAAGGGGACAAAAACCGCCCCTGGGAGTGTCTGAGGTAGTTAAAGCCCTGTCTTTCTCCTATGGAGTGGCTGTTGGCTTCAAACTGCTGACCTTGCAGTTAGCAGCCTGATTGGTAACCACTATAGCTGCGGGACTCCTCTGATTGAAGGTGGAGCCCAGTAATAGCCCTAAGGTGCTACCAAAATAAAAGCCCTGGCAGTAGAGACTCTCTAGAGGCAGGGGAGTCAAGGAAGAAGGGACACTTGAAGTCAGGGCAAATCTGGATAACTTTTCATCTATTCTGTAAGATGCAGACACATCCAAGCTACCCTACTTGATAAGTTGGAGAGCATACAATAATATGGCAAAGAAAAATTATATGGCAGAGTCCCTCTTCTCAGATCATTTGTAATCTGGTGGGGAAGAGGTCGAAGGGATGCACACATGTGGGTGCATACGGAGAGTTGGCTGTCTCGGACCATTTTGGAGAAATGCCAAATAAGCAGTAACTCAGAAATCCGGAGGGACCCAAATGGTAAGGCCAACTGTGGAGTGTGGTCAGAAGCAACCGCGAAAGTTGCTGAAAGAACCCCCAATCTCTTTGGCTTTTCACTCCCTGGGCTCTAGTACTCTCACCAATGAAATACATGGCTTCATCTAAACCAGTTTTGCGTGTCTTTTTGTTTTTCTAATGGCGTGGTCAGGATATGCCCATTGCTGCCCTCAGTCTAGGGGAGAGCGGATAAGGTCAGGGTGGTCAGAGCACTTTGGTTACCTACATCTTCATCTTCACCATTTCTGCAATGTGTCTTACGCAGATCAGTGTTATTCATGTGGCCATGTCGTTAAAACGTTTTGAAATTTTCTAGCTAGGCTGACCTCAAAGAACGCTACCTGCTTGATGGACCCAGGAGCGGGGACAGAGAATCAGCTTCCAGTGCATCCTCCATACCTGCAAGTTCTGTCCAGCCGCCCTCACTCCCTCATCCTCCCACTCCTGCCTTTGCTAACTTCTCTCCAGAGATACCACCCTCTTCTCCTGCTGTCTGAACCAACCAAGCACACTCTTTCTTCAGGGTCTCCCCACTTCTTGTTTCTTCATCTTTCATAAGCCTGGATCCTTCAGATATTGACAAAACTCCCCTAATCAATAAAACCTTATACAGTCAGGTATCGCCGAATGTCCATGATACGCCTGTGGAATAGGATGTGATGTGATTCAAACATTGCATGAACACTATATTGTGTATAGGCACATCCCACATTACAAACATTTCTGCTCCTAAATCTATCGTTAAGGCAAAATTGTATGAAAGCTGGAACTGTGCAGTACACTTCATAGCTAATGTTGGTTAGTTCAAAGTTTGCATATGGTATACCTTTCTATGCATAAAAAATATAAAAGAAATACTTCTAGATGCACTGAAAGATCTTTAACATAATAATACATAAGAAAACATAATAAGGTTTCAAGGCACATCACAAAGTAGCATCCACGCATTATTCTGAACAGCTTATACAGGAAGTTTCATGAGTGTTGGAGCAATGGTCATATATGTGGGCATCATACAGCCCATGGCTACATATACCTTCCCTGTAGAACCAGATACAAGTTCATTCCTTCACTCGCTGGCCCTCCTTACCCAGCTTTACACAAATCTCACTGCCATGGGGTTGATTCTGACACAGCATCCCCGTAGGACAAGGGTAGAACCACCCCATGGATTTCCAAGACGGTATATCTTTATGGGAGTAGAAATCCACATCTTTCTCCGGAGGTGGGACAGGTGTTTTCAAATGGCTGACCTTGTGGGTAGCATGCCAGCGCATAACCCACAACATCACCAGAGGTCCTACACACACACACACACACACACACACACACACATACACACATGAAAATGTATACAACAAAAATACACATATATGCAACTTTAAATGTCCATGTATGCATGCACAGATAAAAATGGAAAGGTTGTTTTGTTCAGTGACACAAATAGAGTAGGTGCTTAATCATTATTTTTTACATGAATGAATGAATGAACCAACAAACAACATCAGGGCTAACCAATATACCCTTCAGCATAGAAAGCCAATCTTGAGTGGATTCCCAGGACAAGCTATGAATGGGACAAGGTAAGAAGAGGCAGGCACACACACAGGTGGTCCTCCCTTCTCTCCGCACCAGCTGCACAGAAAAACAACAGGGTCCACCAGAGAAGAACAACAGGGTCCACCAGACATTCACCATACACCATATGAGGGTGGTTTTCATAAACACAAAGGTCCCCTCCCTTGGTTCCGGCAAATGAGGAAATGAAGTGTGTGCAGAAAGTATGCTCAGATGCTCACTGCCCTGACTGGAATCCTAGGCAGGGTCAAAAGCATTCTAGGGTTCAAATCCTGCTCCTACCATTGACCAGCTCTGCAGCCGGGGCCCACTGTTCATGACTTGGCCCTTTCCTTTTCCATACAATGAACCCAAATAATCAGATGTAATTCACAGAATCACGGTGACGGGAATGGAGGTAGGGCCCATGGCCAGCACCCGGCAAAGGCAGGGCCTTTTGGCTCTTGAAGGCCATGTCTCTGCAAAGCTGTGCACAGACGTTTCCTCCATTAGTGTCCCCACTAAGAAAAATGGTTAGCCTATAAATAATGCTTTCACTGCTTTTTCTAGAAACAAGAAACCCGCCAATTGAACTAAACGGTTTTGCCTTGCTAAGAGGTGTTAATCCTGGTGACAAGAGGATGAGATGATTCAAGGGATGCCGAGATGGCTCCACACTCAGCATAACATTATTTCAATTAAATACACCAGAGAGAAGGTAAATCTCCATGAGAGACTACGACTGACTGACATGCTATTGTTTTCAAGTTCCTATTGAAGTTCGCACTGGCCTCTCAGAACGTGATCTCATCCCGGTCTAATCTAAATGGTGGTTTGCAAGGACCTTCTGGAGGAGGTTGTGTTTTTGGACAAATGTCAGGCGCATTACACAGTGTCTGCGCCCTCCAACCCCCTCTGCTGTCAGTTTCACTCTGCCGAGTCTGCGGGTTATTTGTGTGCAAGCGTTACTTATGTGTGCACATAAGATGCAAAATAAATGCAGTAGAGGTGAAAATGCTGTGAGCTGTCTGGTAAGAGGGGTAGTTGTCTGTGCTTCGCCTCCATAATCCTGTGAGAGCCCTTCCTGGGATCAGTCTCTGAGCGTGTTTTCTGGTCCTCAAATCTTTCACAGACTGCCCTTACATGACCTGACCCAAGCCATGACATGAAACATGATCTAGAGGCCTAGCACTAAGTCAAGGATCTGTTGTGTCTCAAGCGAGACACAATACTTGGGAATCTCCAGTCTCCATCATGCCCGTGGCCGTGCCTGGGTTTTCCTTGGCCGGGAAGGCTGAACACACAGGAAGTCTGCCGAACACAAAGCATCCCATCCCCAGTGTCAGATGACCAGGTCAAGGAGAATGTAGTCATGAGACCCCTGAATCTGAAGTTTTCTTAGACTGCTCCCCACCAGGAAGCTGCTCAAGGTGAGGCAGGTGACCACCACTGCTGTAGAGCTCCTTCTTGCCTCTCTCTTCCCTCTGGGCTCTCTGAATCCACCAACTCACACCTCTCAACCTCAATCCAGGACCTCTGTTTTGAATTATGCACTCCCTTCTCAGAGAGCAGGAACATGGAGAATGGTCCCCACAGGTCGACTATCAGGGCCCTTCTGCCTATTGCTCTCCCCATGTGTGTCTGTCAGGGTTAATGCCTAGACCTAATAGTGGATACTCGAATGCACTGGGACTCACTATGGCCAGGTGGATTGCAAACACTCTGCATGCATGGCTGCCTCATTAAATTGTAGACCAACCTGGGAGGAGGATGCGGTTATTATTTTCAGTGAGGACAGAGAGCTTGAGTCCTGGGCCCAGAGTCACACAGAAAGGATTGGAGCAGGGCTGAAGGGGGCACAAGTGGTGTTAGGTGTTGGGGAAGAGTTCCCCCCAAAAGACTCTGCCACATCCCCTGGGAGGCAGCTGACCCGACCTTCACACTTGGGTGCCTCGGCTCCCTTCTGTTTAACTCTCAGAGGAGAGGCACTGGCGGATCATGATAAAATGTAAGCCTTGCCCATAGAGCGCGGTATGGGCTGGGAAGGCGGCAGATGCCAGCCACCAGCCACTCTGTGGGAGAAAGACAAGTCTGTCTGCTACTCTACAGATGCACAGCCTCAGGAACCCCAAGGGACAGTTCTGCGCCGTCCTACAGAGGGGCTGGGAGTCGGAACCACAGTAAGACCAGTTGAGGAGTAACGCTGGCTGTCCTCATGGCTTGCGATGAGGCTAAGGAGGTTCAGTGTGCTCTCCTACTCTTGGAAACGAGCCAATGAGCATCCCCGTGGATCTCAAGAGTCTGACGCTGGGGTGTGTAGCATCGTCCTGTATCTAGGGGGGGGGGGATCCACAACGCATCGCTCCCCAGCAGCAACAGGCAAGAGGCATAATAGATGTCGTGAACAGTTCCACACAAGATTCATCAAGGGACTCTATCAAAGACACTGGTCTTCATCGATGCCAAGGACCCTGCATGACTGGAGTTCTCTATCTGATCTGACTGCCCATATAGGAACAAAACAAAAACAACCAAGTATCTTTAGAGAGATGATGACATTTGAAGTTAAGTGAATCTATAGAAACCTGTCTCTCTAACACACAGCTAAAACGCATACTTTGCCAAATGTTCTAATCCTAAAGAGACTGCAGGGGACCTTAATTAGACTTCTTAGAATCCTCGGGTCTTGGGACAGCTGTGACATCATGTATATACCCCAAACATTGCATCATGTTAAATAGCTACTATTTGCCAAGTAGGCCTACGTTTTAGGGGTACAGAGGGGAAAAGTATAAAATTTTCTTCATTTTGGAGCTGTTCCATGCTAATGAAAGTATTTTGCACTAATAACAGGAAGAGCCCTGGTGGTGTGGTAGTTACCCATTTGGCTGCTAACCTCAAGGTCAGTGGTTTGAAACCACCAGCTGCTCCATGGGAGAAAGATGAGGCTTTCAACTCCTGTAACGAGTTACCGTCTTGGAAACCCACAAGGGCAATTCTACCCTTTCCGGTTGCCATGAGTCAGAATTGACTAGATGGCAGTGAGATCTTTGTTTTGTTTTGTTTTTGAAATGACATCACATACAAACGCACTTCCTTGTACACCATCAAATATGAAGTAATTTAGTTGGCCCCGAAAGTAAGATATTTACAGCTTGTGGGATACGTTTCCAGCCTATGAGTTGTGACTGGTGTGTACAGGTTAAAGCCCAAGGCAAACTCACTGCCATCAAGTCGATTCTGACACAGAGCCACCCTCTCGGACGGAGCAGAGCTGCCCCAGGAAAGCTCCCCAGGCTGTACACGTACGGAAGCAGACAGGCACATCTTCACCCACTGTGTACAGGTTGGCTGTTGTTGTTGTTGTTGTATAAACTTGGCTCCTGGTCATCGAGACGCTTGGCTCTAAGACAGCGAAAAGCTTCCTGGTTCGGCACCACCCTTGCTGTTCATGTGATGTTGGAGCCCACTGTTGGAGCCGCCATGTCCATCCATTTCCTCCAAGGTCCCCTTCTTCTTCACTGGCCTGAAACTTGAGCAAGCTTGAGGTCCTGTTTCAGGGTCTGATTTCCCCTGATAACCTATCTGAAGCCCTTGCCATGAAGTCGCCTTGCCTTGGCTCCTCAGGACCATTCTAGCTGCACTTCCTCCATTCCAAACTGCCCATTCCTTCAGCACCGGCTTCAGAATGAGAAGAAACGTGGAGCGGTGGCCCCGAGGCCAAGCCAAAGCCCCTCGGATGTGATACAAATGGAATGACTCGCTATCCACCCCTAGGCCTTGTGTTGAGCTTGGCCAAAATGCGGTTCTGTCCGACTTATGGATGTCCTCCTTAAGGCCTAAATGTCGTGCAATAATGGTGTGGAATCAAAGAGCAAGGCGAAGCAAGAGCCGGGGATACCCCCAGCCTGACGTTAATCGCACGTGAACTATATTGTCCTAGAACGTGTCGAGAACAAGGGGAGCTTGGCTTTAATAAGAAAAAACAAACATGCTCTACAAATTACAGCTTGATTAAAAACGAACAGATCATAAAAAACGGTTTCACTGGAATTAAGACGGGTGAGTCAAACGAGCAGGCGTCTTACAATCAAAGAAAAGAGGGACCAAAGCACAGTCCTGCCCTCTCCTTCCACCTTCCCCAGCTCGCCCTGCCTTGTTGGGCCCTGGAGGAGCGGCACCCCTGGCGGGGCTGCCACAGCCCCTGCGAGCACAGCTGCGGGACCCGGGACCCCTTCCTGAGCTAATAAGGTGACTGTAGCAGCTACATGGTAAATAAAAGTCCCATAATGTCTATCCCATTCAGGCAACCCATTCTAGGACTGGCAAGCGTCAGGAGCTGTGGAATTTCACCAGGACATTCCAGCAGAAAGGCTTCCTGGCCGACTTAGTCAGGGTGACAGTAATTCAGGACAAAGGCCCACAGGATTGGACAGGAATGACTAACTCAATGTTCTCGCTCCTATTGTTTTAAATTCAAACTTGATGGCTCTTTCTCTGGGGTTTATTCTCCGTCTTGCTCCCTTGCTTTCACTTTTAAAAGGAGCTCCTGTCAACCTGGGAGGGGGAGGGTAACAAGTGAGTCACTTTAGTCACACTGATTTAGACATGCCTGGCTCTGCGTTCTCACATACGGGCTCACGGACATGGAGCTAGTTTGCAGCAATGGATGAATGCCATTTCACCAGGAAAACCAACTTAGCAGCGGGTATGCAGGGGGTGAGGGTGGGGCCTGGGAGGGTTGCCACATTGGATGTGATTTTCCACAGCGGTTTGCACCCCATTTTCCTCCCCAACACCAGCTATGCTGACTTTTGTCACCTGCCTCCCACTCTTGACCCACCCACGCATTTCCATACTGCACCAATGGTAAGAACCCTTTGAAGTTTCTTCCACGCCTGGTGAACAACCTGCTCCTCCTCCGGAGCTAAGTCAAAGTAAACAGTTCAAACAGACCCCACAACACAACAACCACCGGACGATCTGCTCCTGTAGAGTTTACAATGTAGGAATCTGTCTGGAGCGGGGCATTCTGCCCTGCAGGGCGGCTGTGAGTTCGAATCACCTTGACAATACCTGGCGACACCACCACCACACACGGGTAAGTGTGTAAAGCACTACCCTCCATTCTGGAAATCCAATGCTAATATAAAACCTGAAAAAGCAGTTCTGAAAGCTGAGAGAAATTCTCAACAGGCAGCTAAGCACATGCAGCTGGAACGAAACATCTAACAAATGAGTTGTGAACGAACTGAACACATCCAAACGTCTTGCACTGTCAGCCCAAGTCCCCCAGTGACATGCTGACGCCTTGAGATTTGCACAGAGCTTTTAATTGCTTTCCAAGCTCCTTGTCTCCAAAATCTTCTAAGAGGGCATGGGGGTGGTAGTGATGCAGGAAGGACTGTCAACTCCATCTGCGGAAGTGATGGTGGTCCACGTGGGCAGCAGGGCTTGTGCTTTATGAACGCATGGTACTTTAGCACAGTGGCTCTCAGCCTTCCTAAAGCCGCAAACGGCCCTTTCGTAGTTCCTCATATTGCGGTCAACTCCTAACCAGAACATTATTTTCGCTGCTACTTCATAACTGTCATTTGGCTACTGTGATGAATCCGGTGACCCCTGTGAAAGGGTCGCTGGACCCCCAAAGGGGTCGCAACCCACAGGTTGCAAACCACTGCTTTAGCAAGAACCATACCAACTCCTCGCTCTCCTAAGATCACATACTGTGATCTGTCTATTTTTTTTCAAGTTTGATTTTTATAACGTGGCAACATCCACTTGACAGCAGAAAATCCAAGTGATCTTATTCCACGTACTTTGAAGACAGGTCCCCCAAACAAACGGCGCGGAGATGTGGATGCTGCTGCTGGAATGCAGAGAACTCTCATACAGAGCGACTCTACGGGACGAAGTAAAACTGCCCCGTTCCAATTTTCTAGGCTACGCTCCTTACAGATGCAGATAGCCAAAATGTTCTCTCACAGAGCTACTAGGTGGCTTTGAACTGCCAACCTGTCAGTTAGCAGGCAAGCAAGCACTTAACCAGGGTGCAACCAGGGCTCTGCGTTGTGTTTGTCACTGCATCTCTCTTGAGCACCACCGTAGTGCTTGTGCATAGTAAATTCAAAAGAACAATCTTTGGACTGTTTAAAGGCAATGGTTTCCTGTGTCCTGCTGTGTTGTTTATTTGTTTAGCCAACTAGTCACCCAAAAGCAGCTGAGAAAAGAAATATCTTCTCCCGCAATCCGCATGAATAACGACATCCACACGTCTGTAACTGTACCAGGCTCTCACTTGGACACACAAATACTCATGGCTGGAAAGTCTTCCCTCACTGTACCCTTGCTAGTATCCCCAATAGTTTCCACAGGGGACACACGTCTGATATACTCTAGCTTCCATTTCCACTTCCCTCCCAACGTTAAGCCCCCTCCTGTCATGCTGTGACCCTACAGAGCTCCTTCTAGCAATGGCCAGAAGCCTCCTTGACCATCAGGCTGCGGTCTTCAAATTGAGAGAGTCTGGGAACGCGGGTGGTCTTGGGTGGTCGTGGGTGCTCAGGTGACCACCAGAGGAGCCAGGCTTTGGTTGGCCTGCTTCTTTCCCTTTGGTTTAGATCTTCAGCATGCCCTCTGTTTTCTCCCCTGCCTCAGAAGAAACCCGTGCTTCTGAGAGACCAGAGTTTTACCCTGTGAGGGGAAACTCCCTGGCAGAGGAGGATGCTCTTTTCTTTCAAAAAAAAAAATCTCTAGAGACAAAGCCTTTCCCCCAAGTCCCCTGGGCTCCCCTGCTACTCTCTGAGTCAGCAGTGGTAAGTGGAAAGTCCTAGCACAATCCTGACACACTTTGAGGATTTCTTGAGAGTTCCTTGTTTCAGCCTGGGGTCACTTTTGTAAACATGGGTGCCCCCGTAGGGATCTGGGCAGTGCTGTTAATCCCCAGGGGCTTTCTGGAGAATCCCTCTCTCTGCTGATCCCAATTCACACTCCTCTGTACCACTTTCATTCCCAACTGCTTTCTGTCCTGAGTCATTCTACTGGCCTGATGGTTATCCAGAAGAAGACTGACTATGGTAGGTTTAGAGTCAGTGTCTCTCCATCATTCCCATTTTCATCAAAACACTCTCTCCATTAAAGTACCCTTTAATCGGGTGCCCTGATTTTTTTTTAAAGATCAGTTATAGAGTTATTAATAAAACTAGCGTTTGCTGTCGTCACCCTCCTGGAAAGTCCATGAACTAGGGGACGGGGATGTGAGACCAAGGAAAAAAACATAAGCCTTCTGATCAGAGTGCACAAGCTAGTCTTGGAGAGACCAATGACTCAGGTGCAGCTTAAATTCAGCAGAAGTTCTGGATCAGAAATCACCGAATGGCCCACGGCTGCCTCCCCAACCTCCTTGACTGCTAGTGAGCTACTTGCCCATCCTGCTGCAGCTCCCCGTTTCCTTGCCATGACTTACACACAGCAACCACACCTTACCCCCACTTTTGCACATGCTTTGAATATGTTTTCCTTACTTATTAATATGTTCCATTCTCTCACTCCTAGGCCATCGCTCAGTAATCATCTTTGTCTGGCTACTGTCTTGAAATGTTACGCAACCCTAAGCCACCCGCTAGCTACCCCTCATGGTGGACACCCCTCCCTGCTTCACGTTTCTTGCAACTTGTCACCATCTAGCCTAACGTAATTTGGCTTGTTTAAATATTTATGGTCCACCGCTCCCCAACACAATATAAGACCCAAGGGGCCTGAAAGGCTTGCCTGCTTGGCTCACTGCTGTGATCGCAGAATTTGACCTGAGATGAAGTACCTTATTCATTGAGTTCGCAATAAACATTGTTGAGTGACTAGGTGGATAGATGGATGGACAACTGGGTGTGTTTGGTGGTTAAGTAGGGGAGATAGAACCCCAGAGTTGAGTCACCCAAGATCTGTCCGGCTAAAGAAAAATATATTTTTTTAGAAAAGAGGATGTAACTTCTTTGTAATTTTGGGTTAAGCTGCAATACAATTCACTCTTCTGCAATACGAAGCTAATGCATAATATTTGCATGTCTGCGATTAGTTCTGGTCAGCTGCAATGAGCCAAAGGTGGAAGATGATGGATGATACAACAAGGGAAAAGACAAGAGGAACCATGCCTTTCTCCACAACCACCAAATTCAGTTATGACCACGGCAGACAGAAACTTGGGAAGCCCAGCACAAGGAGGATGGGGGCCAGCTGGGTCCATCAGCTGAACTTGATCCCTTGGTTCAACAGGGGCGTTTCAACTCTAGGCTGGTGGCAGCATTTAATACCCTATAGCATGACACTCGGTGAACTGTCACCCAGCAAGCCCAGCACCTCATATGCTTTTGGCCTTTGGCTAAATCACTGGACTCTCTTGAGTCTTAGTTTTGCTCACTATAAAGTAGAATCAGAAACCAATAAAGGATGCAGGCAAACATTTCTGGAACAGCACCCAGGGCCTTGGAAGTACCCGGCATAGGCTGTTTCACGGGAAATGTCAGAGCTTGTTTGCATGAAGTTTACATGATGGTGGGGACCTCCACGGTACTTCCTTGTGGAGAAAGGCAAGGATATCAAGCCGTGATGCCTTTTCAGAGGCGTAAGCGGAGTCCTGGCAGGAAGAAAAGGATGTCATTTTCATAAGAAAATGAATGGATACGCCTGTGGCTTGGGAAAGTGGGTGACTTGTATAGCTGGGCCGATCTCATTGAGACCCAGACTCCTTGTGCTCAGTCGTATAACTTAAAGGCAATTTCCATAACTAGTCATTTCAATGAGTTTGTGCTCAAAAGAGAGATAAACACATGGGATAAAAAAACCACTTATCTTGCAAGGCTGTCTGACAGGCCACAATGTAATAATACTCAATAAAAGTTCGAAGCAACAGGTGCCAAATGCATTCTGATTCACACTGCCTCGTGGTAATGGGTATCATTTGAAATTCAGAAGCACCTCAAAAAATCATTCGCATGTCTGTACCTTGAGGTGATCAAGTGCATGGTGGCTAGTTTAGTTTATATGAGCTACCAGAACTATTGCGGAACCTGAGGTTTAACAGATAAATGTATGCCACTCGTAACTGCACTTGCAGGTTATTGAATCTGCAAAGGAAAAGAAGGGCTGAGGCCTGGCCACACAAGCGGTTTAAAGGTAGGAGAAACATGGGATAGGCACAGATCCCTACTGCAGCTAACCCCCTCGCCCCCAGGCATGTGGGGGAGCCCCAGGTTGGCCCCATGGGAAGAGGGACCTGGACCACAGCGGTTGCATCTTAACCTACTCACATCGAGGAGAGTCTCACTCTGCATGACTCCATAGGGCAGAGAAGTCTCTCAGGGTTTCTGAGGCTATCCATCTTTACAGGAGCAAAAGGCCACACGTTTATCCTGTGCTGGTGGGGCTGAAGTGATGGCCTAACAGGTAGCAACCTAACATGCAACCTGCTACGACACCAGGACTCCCTAGTTGTACCCGAGAGACACGCCACCTCCTCCCCATCCCAAGAGAGCTGCTGGGACTACAGGTTGGAGTCAGGCTTGCAAACCTAGGGACTGCTCTAGACTTCATCTTCATCTGGTCAAACCCACTCTTCAGGGAATAGAGGAGCTCAGACCTGAGGCTCAGGGAAGGTAAAGGACGCCCAAAGGCCTAGGCGGTGAGTCTGTGGCAGTGCCAGGGTTAATACCTAGGCCTTTGGGCGTCCTTTACCTTCACGCATAATCCCTCTCCACCACCCAACCACACCTTCCAGATCTTCAGCAACATCACATCTTAGCACAGTGGGCAAGCCTGGCACGAGCTCCTACGTCCAGCTCCCCTTTCACGGGCAGTCTCCAGCCTGTGCTCCAGCCCTGCTAGGTTCTGCCTGAAAGAAACTGAATAAGATGTAAACACAAGGAGACCAGAGCAGGTCACGTTTTCACAGATCCTTCGGCAGCTTCAATGCAGTTTCCATTTCTGTGTTTCTCTTTCTCCTTCCCCTTCCTTTCCCACTACTAAAATTTTCATATTTCCCCTTCTTCTCACTGTTAAACAAAACTGTAATCCATTCTTAGGCTTTTGTGTTTGTTTTTTAAAGTCCTTTTTTTAGGATTCTTCTCCCTTTACAATTATTGTGAAGCTATTATCTTCAAAATGACGAGAATTAGAGACCTTCCTTAGAAACCCTACTTTGGTTTCCTCCTGTAACTTCAATTGCCTTTCCTGGTGGCCACTGGTCCCTGAACACAAATGATCCCTCTCTCATCCCTGCAGTGCTCCAGTGGTCAGTCCTACTTGTGAGTCACAGAAAAGCCATGGTTTGGTACAAGGAATAGCCTCCTCCAGAGAGCCTTCTCCAGAGAGCCTTCTCCAGAGAGCCTTCTCCAGCCAGAGTTTGGGACGAGGCAAGCCTTTGGCAGTGCCTCCCTGGCTCTAAAAGAAGTACTCAGCACACATATATTCACACTCACTCATACACCCAAGTACCACATCCATACACATTCATACCTCTCTCTCTCTCTCTCTCTCTCTCTCTCTCTCTCTCTCTCTCTCTCTCTCTCTCTCTCTCTCTCTCTCTCTCTCTAATGCACCCATATACCACGCACAGATCAAAGCATTTTACATAGCACACGTACATTCATTCAAACAGCACACACCCTCACATACATACACAATCTCATGCTTATATACATAAGAGGGGTTACCCCTCCCCCCTGACACACACACCAGATACAAAACAAAAAACCTGGAAAAAAGGCTCTGCTGGGCAGAGCTTTCCTACTATGACTTTTTCCTGCTAGGCGAGCAGGCAGCCACTCTGAGTTAGTGCACCCAGTCACGTTACCTAGGAAGGTTCTCTCTGGTCACAGTGAACTCTTTCCTGAGAGCAGTTTTGCTTAGCTTTTTATGGGTGATGGCTGATTTTAGACAACAGCGTATGGCTGAGCAATTTTGGGTCCTGCTCAGGAAAAACGCCCCAGATGATGTTGTGCTGTTGAACACAGCTTATAAGGACACTAGGGGGGAAACTCAAGTGTTCGAGTGAGTTTCTCATTTCAAACAAGGTGAAAAGTCCATTGATAACAACCTGTCAACTTCCTGAATGGGCAACAATGTTGACTTGTAGTACATTTGGACTTGGTTCCATCAGGTCAGACTGCTAATCCAGCTTCTATTTAGTGGGTCTGAAAAAAATTGCTTAGCAGTGTGCAACAACAACAAAAAAAGCCTGATTTGTGGCAGACAGGAGACTGGTTTTGCTGCCCCAAGGCACCTGCTCACACAGCCATCTCAGTGCACCAGTTTTTGGCAAAAAACCAGCATGTTTCTCTTGCCCCATGCACCTTACTCACTCTGTGTGACTTCTTTCATTTCTATGAATGAAGAGGGACAAGAAAGGAAAGCGATGTATTGATGTAGAAGAGGTGAAGAAAACATGAGGGCGGTGCTCTCAGCTATCCAAACAGATGAATTTGAAAAATAGTTCCAAGAATGGAATCATAGATTTGACAAGTGAATTAAGTGTAAAGGAGAGTACTTTGAAGGTGATAAGGTTGTTTTGTAAAAAATTTAAATACACAGCTTTGGAAACACAATTCCAGTTTTTTGGGGTATCCCTGCATACATTCGCAGTGCACACATGCACACACATCTAATAGATAAAGACAACCCATCCCCCAAAGTATCCTTATGTCTCTATCTGAACCGTATTTACAAGCCCCGAGTGACACTCACAGTCTGTGCAAACCAAAGGCCTTTGGGATCCAAAATCCAAGGCTACTTTCCTGTTGCAGAAACCATCTGGATATGGGCAGTCCACTAGTTCCCTTCATGAGTTCCTGCTAAGTCAAACTGTCCTCCAGAGGAGCAAGTCAGGACCTCAGAGAAAGACAGCACCAGAGACATTTAAAACCCAGAAGAAATGTTAAACTTTACATCTGGCAACAGTATAAACTAAAATGACAGGGAAAGGGGTCGGATAGAGGAGGAGGAGGAAGAGGAAGCAAGGAAGAGAAGGAAGAAGAAAGTAGGGGGAATACCAAGAGACGTCCCCAATCCTTTCTTCTGATACGCTCGGTCGTTCAATGCCCGATTCACAGAAACAATGGCCACAATCATGCCCTAGTCCTTTTCCTCCATCAGAGCTTTTACTGTGCTGTGCAGGGGGGAACTTGTACACTCCATCCGATCTTCCTCAATAATACCTGCTCACCACTTTAACTGTCGCCCCAACAATACAACACAACCTACTGAAAAAGACCGTCCCCGTCAGGGCCGCCATCACCACATCTCGTCTGATGAAGCACTTGACAAGCCCTCACTGGGCATCATGGGCAATGGAGGTGCTGGAGATAAAATTAATCTGATACACAGAACCTCATAACAACAGTGAACGGCACTGACAGCAACGTAAGCCCATGGTCCTAAAGAAGCCAAGGCAGACAATATGGTGGCAAGCAGGATGAAACGCAGGCAGCCCACACCAAGGGAAGCAATAGTGTCTATCGCTGAGAAAACACCAGAAAGCATGAGGTTTATGCTCAATGCATCCCCAAATAGCACAACAACCTCTCTTTTGGGGCCCTAAGGTATCAGAGAGATAAAGGAATGAACCACGTACTTAGAAACAGCTCCATACAGCCCATGGAACAGAAGGTCACTCAACAAGGTCAGAAGAGAGGTAAGATAAGAGCCAAGAGCTTCCCACACTTCTCAGGGCATTTCACTTCCCCATTCACTCTTTAAGGACTGCTTCCTCCTTGTGAGGATAAAAAAAGATGAGGACGTTTAAAAAATTCCCTTCTACCTTCCCCACAAAGCCAATAATGAAACTTGGTTATAATCCACATGAAATCAAAAGTTCCAGCTTAGTTTCACTTCTGAGGGTTTTTTAAAAAAAAGTCATTTTCTTCCAATGCAACATTCAATGGTATGTCTTAGTATCTAAATTAGTGAAATAGAGCCCTAGCCTTTGGTGCTTTCTATGAGCACGGGTGGACCTCTACTATCAGGCATCACGTCAACATTCCCATCTCATCTCCAAGGTTGAACAACATCACCAATGCTTTCCCAACTTCAGGAATGCTGTGATTTCCACCAGCCACTGTGGGAAGGCATTCCATAAGCCCTTTTTCAAAATCTTGGTGCAAATGTTTATTTATATTAGAACGATAGTATATATCGGGCATACATGTATCTTCCACATATGCCGGCACAGTCCAAGTTCCCATCTTTCTGCAGGAAAACTCATTCCGGATGGAGTAAATAAACACTTGTCATGTTGCATGTCACATCGGGTCAAGGAGTGATGAAAAAGAAGCTTTCCATTTTTAGAGGTTTTTGAATTTGGGACTTGAAAATAAAAATAAACAATACCAGATAGGAAAGCTCCTCATTTCAGTGGGGGGAGGGGGGAGTGCATACATTTAAAAATCAAGAAAACTCTGAGGGTTTCAGGAGATCAATGTTATCTATCATCTGTACAAAGATTGATCATGACTGAGCTTACCGTCTTCATTACAATCTAATAAACACACGATAGCTAGTTCCTTTGAAGCATAAAGTGAAAATGCATAAGCTAAGAATATATATCCAGAAGAGTAAACTTTTGGGGAATTCAGCAATAACCAAGGAGACAGAGAAAGAGGTTTCTTACCATTGTCCACTGAAAACAAAACAAAAAAACAAATAACCAAGAAGCAGCAGCAAAAACTTCCAAACAAACTCTCGGCAAAGATTAACCAAAAAGGTAACTTGAAATATTGATATATGTTCATTTAATATTCACAACTCTCTCTGAGACACAGAATTTATTAACCTCAAGTGACAATTTGGAGAATTCTGCAAATTCAGGGAAGAACCAGGATGCCATCCAAGTCTGGTTTCAAATCCAAGCTCTCACTCTTACTTAAATTCTGGGACATTCGACCAGAACTTCTATACACATTCTTCATTTCTCTGAAATTCAAAGTTTCATAGTAAGGTTCTTGCATCAGCCTTGAAAAACCAATGGGTTGTGTTCTTACACTGTGTCTCCTGCTCTGGTCCCCAGAAGAGTTGAGTAAGAGGACAGGTGTCCCCACCCAGCTTTGCAAACATGCACATCGACCACTCTGGAGGAGCAGGACGCGCCTTGCTTTGTTCCTTGGACCTAACGTCCCCAGTTAGGGTCTGTCAGTGAGTTATGCACAACCTGCCTCAAGTGAGTGGGGCCATAGTTCCGCAAGGCCAGATGCTGCATACACTGCAGACCTGACTCACTGTCACTGAATTGCGTCCTTGATAAAGTGGCCCAGAAGAACTTCAGTTCAGACACATAAATATAAGCCACTGGGATTAATGTGAAACTTATCAAGCCATCAATGAGTACGTGTGTGTGTGTGTATTCAATATTAAGATATTGAAGAAGGTTCATGCTGGTTAGCATGAACATAATACAACTTTGAAAGAAATGTTTTATCCAAGACACATGCCTCTTAATTCCATGTTCCTCACATGCTCCACAGTCCTTATTTAGAGTAGATGGCAGACAGATCAGGCTTATCAAGACATGCAAACCAATACCATTCCTAATGATAAGTTTAAGCTGATATTATAACACAATACTACATTATGACTCTGGACTTCAGTTTCCTTATCTGTTTTACATGGACCATCTCGTTCCAAAACCCTTCCGAAGACACCTCTCTATTGACAAGAAGCGTTTATTCTTTCCCATGCTGACAATCCCCTACAGTGTTGAGTGGGTGCTGCTGCTTACCTCCTACCCAAGGAGACGTGAAACTCAGCGAGATAACCGCACTTGCCAAAGCTCAGTCCACAGGAGGCTGCATGTAGGCCTAAGACCCCAGGTCTTTCCAACTCTCCATTCGCTCTTCCCAGGGCCTCTCTGCTGGGGATAGGGGATCCAGTCACCAGCACATGGAGAACCTACCTGGCTCTGACTGCAGGAGGCAATGAAAGAACTGAAGTTATACCATGCATGTTTGCCTTCATTTCTCATGACTATAAAACGATTCTGCATTTTCTTTCATCTACAGCAGGGAAACCAGTAAACCCGTGCTTTTTTAAAGACAAGAATGAAAATCAGAGGAGCACCCTGATAGCCACCAAAGCATCCCTGAGGTCAAACACCCTCCTCTATTCTGGTGGCGACCCTGGGACATAAGAGACACGCCTGACAGTCTCTTGGCCTCTGGCACCACCGAGCTCTTCTGTCCCTTCTTGCCTTTTCCTCTTGTCAGCAAATGGTCTTGACTTTCACCTACTATAGCAGGACATCCAATCAGGAAACACCTCCCTTTTTTGGAGGGTGCACAAGGTGGCTCTGCCCTTTGAAAGGTCCCTTTGAAAATATGTTGGTCTCTCCTCATCGCTGGCTCTCGGCAACCCTATCCACTAGGGCTGTCGGGTTTTGCTATTTCACCTGTTACTCGGAGAAATGAGTCCAGGGTGTATTAGAATCACTTGACTAGATGCAGAAGGGCCCCTTTAGAGCAACATCCAATTCAAGCACCTCACCTCCCAGGCAATGCGCCCACCTGAGACAGAGAGACATGCCTCTCAGTCTCTCAGGCAGTAGGAGCAATGTTGAGGGCTGAGGCCGGGTCAAAAGCCATCAGGGCCATGTGATGCTCTGTTGCAGGCTGCCTCTTGTGCAGAAATCAGGAGCTCCCTAATTATCACCCCATGGTGAAGGACTGGGCTCTGTTGCAATAAGCATGCAAGCAATCCTATTTCTGTCTTCCCACAGTTGGTGCACATGGTGTGGCACGCACCAAGCCCCAGTTTGGCCTGTGTTTACTCCTCTGCTCCCCCTATAGAGTGAGCAACACCTGAAGGCAGGGACAAGGCCCTCGGACTGCATCCACAATGAATGGATGATCTCATTGTTTATGCTCGGCCCATCATAAGACTGCAATTAAACTCTTGTGGCTCGCAGTTTCACCAGTTTCACTTAAAATATATAATTATCTGTGCCATCTAGAATTCTTATTAGAAAGTGAAGTCATTAAACAAGCAGACACCAGACTTAGGCCTTGAGACAATTGCACATTGAGACCCAGCTGTTGGTGGTAGGAAGCTGGGTCTGCTAAACTCGCTGCTTGGAAGCAGGTCCCCACTTCTTGTGCCTGGTGGCTTTGGGACACAGGGGCTCTAAAACCAGGGAAATTAAAATTCCCCGCGACCAGAGACAAACTAGTGGGCAATTCTATCACTGCTTTTTAGTACTTGTATTTCTAGAAGGGAGTTATACTGACTGACTGAATCCAAGTTCCCTTTGCATAGGAAGAGGCAGCTCGTCACATTTTATGAACTGAGTTCCTGCTCCGGCCTGCATATCCATGGGGTGCACCTGCCACGTGCTCCATTCAAAAGGGGGGTGCGAGTGGGCTTTTGGACGGGACATTTGATATTCATCTTATAACTTAGATTTCTATTATTGTAAAGATTTCAAAAACTGTACAGGTATAATTTTGCTTGAATGGCATGCTGTCTATATTTCTATCCTGAACCTCTAGCAGTGGCTGATACACAGTGAATATTCAATATCTATTACTTGGATTTAAAAGTTATTAGATTTTGGGCCTATCCAAGGGCTAGTTTCAGGGACAAAACAACCATCTATTACAACAGTAAAGCAGGTGAAAGGAGACATCGGGCAGTGTAAGATATGACAAAATACTCATAATTTATAAATTTCAAGGGTTCATGAGGGAGGGGGAGGGGAGGGAGGGGAAAAATGAGGAGCTGATACCAAGGGCTCGTTCAGAAAGCAAATGTTTGGAGAATGATGATGGCAACAAATGCACAAATGCGCTTGACACAATGGAGATATATATATATATATATATATATATATATATATATATATATGGATTGGGATGAGAGGTGTATGAGCCCCAATAAAATGACTAAACAATGACATCAAACAGTCATCTATTATTGTATATAAGAAGCGCCCTCTAGCACCATCAAACATAGTCCCTAATCCAGGAATGTCAAACTCCCCTTCTGTCCATCACTTAGAGAACTAAAACCTCAGGCAAGCACAGGAAGCCTTGTTAATACTACACTGCGAGCAAAACTCTAATCAAATCTCCAAATATTTACGACACGTCTGACGTCTGAGTTGCTTCACGACCAGCTCTACCCTCCGTCAAAACACGCCTGCGTTTCCTGAGCACGATGGTTTTACATTATTGCCACAACGGCCAAATACGTGACAAGACTGTCACACGGTGCAAACAACAAAACAAGGCCTGGTTTTAAATTTTGACCCTGTTACTTACTAGCTGGTGGACGCTGGCAATGGACTTTCTCTCTCCCAGCATCCTGACCTGTGAAATAGGGTCAGTAAGGCCAATATCTTCGGGCTCTTTCCATATCTGAGCACATATAAATAGCTACTTCATAAAAAGGGCGATGGGGGAAGCTAAACATTCTCAGAATGAAACAACAACAACGAAACATGAAGGATTCATTTTGAAGTCTTCTCACAGAGAGTAGTAACATGCTTCCAAAATTCAAATTCTCCAAAGTGTTCCCCGCCTCGGAGGAAAAGAAAAAAAGTGTGATTTGACACCTGGAGTTGGTGATTCTTATACTGTAGTCAAAAGCAGTTGATCTTGAAGATTAAGCAGCAATGCTAAAAATGTGAGCATGTGCACCTTTTTTTACCTACACTGAATGGATCTCTGAAGGCCAGAATTACTCTAGAGAGCTCTTTTCCCCAGTTCTACTGTGACACAGGCACCACACCAGACTGTGTAAACACCTAATATCCTTGCATCTTTAGAAGATGCATCTATTATCCCAATTTTACAGATACTATAAAAATTGAGGCTCAGAGGTCTTCTCTCACCCCTTCATGTTCCCAGAGGCAGGGCACAACAGCTGTAGTGGAATTCACACTCATGTTTGACTCATTTTCTTTCTAATCACCACGTTGACTTTTTCGAGTAACGCACGCCATCCTTGGGAAACACCTTTAACTCAAACTAAATCAGAGCCAGAGGCGACTGTGTGCAGATGAGTCCAAACGAAGCCGGATTGTCTACTTGTCAGGCGTCTTATCTCTTTCTTGCCCTGCTCACCTAAGTTCAATGAGGGGCTTGCCAAGAATCACACCAAGGAATTCTGGTGACATAGTGGGTCATGCGTTGAGCTGTTAATCATAAGGCCAGTGGTTCAAACGAACCAGATGGTCCCCATGAGAAAGCTCAGGCTGTTTACCCCCTTGAAGACTTACATTCTCAAAAATCCCAAGGTGCAGTTCTATGAGAGTAACACTGGGGCTTTGACGACCAGTGCCCAGGCTTCCCAAAAGAGGGGCAGACTTCAAGTCCCGTAGCTACAGGGCACCCCGTTTAGCTGTCCCCTCTGGGTTCCACATGACCCTGCCCTCCCTTCATCACACCATTTCTCTGACAGTCATACAAGGATCTCCTGTCATGTCTGTCTTTGTTACCAAATTATATTTCTGTGAAATACCAAAAAAAATTGTGTTCGTTTCCCTTTCTAATTCCCAAAATTGAAGTTGGTACAGAGTTGGTATGCAGTAAATTCAAGCTGCATAAATGAAAATTTTAAAAGGGAGGGGAGTGGAACTCGGCATCAAGGTCGGAAAAGATGACATTTGAGGAGCCCTTTAACCCTGAGATTTTATGTCTTGCGTATACTGTCAGCTCTTGCTCTCTGGACAGTAGTTCAGTCTTTAACACTGAGGCCTCCCAAGAGAACTAGGGCACTGTGGGCCCTTCTGGTTTTAGCCTTTCACACCATTCACTGTAAATGATTCCATAACATCCTGAAAGAACCTTCAGATGTGTCCAATAAGATAAGTGGTCTCAATGCCATTTTAAAGACTATGAAACAGATCCATCTGAGCGAAAGGGCTGTCCTTGAGCCAACAGTTGACAATGGGACTGTCTGAGCATTCCCTCTTTGTGCCATGCTTCCACATTACTTTATCCGTTTGTTATTAACAAAACAAAGTTGCATCATGGGTGATGGGAAGGGAGAAATGGGAGGCAGGCAGTGGTGGTCACAGGAAGTTCAAGTTCCCAATCCAGAGAAACAAGAGAAAGGAGAGGGGAGGGAGGGTCAAGCTTCCCTGGAACGTGTCACTGACAGCTGACAGTCAGTGACCCTGGGGCCCTGGGAAGTTATGAAGTCCCACCCAAGGCTTTCTTGGGAGGACCTGCTCCCCTCTCAGTGTCCCCAATCATCCGGTTGAAGCTAGGCTCTGAGTTGAGAGTAAAAGCAAACTGGATTCTTCTTGGTGCCTCGTGAAAACAGGAAATCACAGAGGCTTAGCTCCCCTCACAAGCTGGGTCCCAGCCATTCAGTTCAAAGGTGCACAGTAGCCATGGCAGGCTTGCTCCAGGCAGCTCGTGGGTTACTGGCCTCCAGAGAAGGAGCAGAGGAACTGGATAACTCCTTCCGAGGAGCTTCCAAGGAGCTTGCCATGAATGAATGGACCCGGGAAAGGCCCACTGGTCTCTGAAAGCAGGAACAGCAAGTTCTACAGGGTGTAGTCAGAAGATCTGCATTTGTATGTGAATCTCTTGCACAGCTCCAGAGAGTTCCATCCATTCACCCAAACCTGAAGGCTATGTGCTCATAATCAGCATCGTTTTGAGGAGATAGCTCAGCCACCCAGAACTTAGTGGGGTAGCTTCTACCTCACGGGTGTTGTGAAGATGAAAGGAAAGAATCATGCAAGGGAAGCTCCTCCCCCATCCTGGTTGTCTCTGATTAGCACAGAGGCAGTAGGGTACCCACTATGCGCTTGGGCCTGTGATGCTGCTGTCCTCCTCCCCGGAGCTGAGAGGCAGGAAGCAGTGTGGGCAGGTCGAGCCCTATGGCTATGCCCTACTCTCCCCCACCAACTCACACAAGAGCTCAAGGCCAGGAGGAGGTGACGTTCTGCCAGCCCCCAACCGGGGCCAAGAGCCCATATTTATGACTGTTTATTTCAGAGCAAGTAGAGAGGAGATATTAGAGCCACGAAAGACAGGACAACAGACCAATAAAAATCAGCTCCCAGAAGAGTCACAAGGAGGAAGAGAGGCAAAACTGTCACCATAGCAACACAAGACAGTCAGAAACACGCAGGAAAAACAGCCCTGGCTCTGCCGTCTCTCTTCACTACAAAGCTAGCCCTCCAACCCTTTTTCAGAGCCCAGTGAATGCCAGTGATAGGTCCCCAAACCCTTGGCTCCCCAGCCCAGACACCCAGCCTGACCTGGCTATCAGCCACCTTCCTCAAGCCACCCCAGACAGGTCGCAGCCCTTCCTGGTCCCAGCCCAGCCTTCTGGGCTCTGGGGACTGATGTGCAGATGACCCAAGCCCTGTCCAGAGGAGACGGTGCATAGTAAGGGAGAGCAAAGTTTATGACAGTGAAGGGAGGAGCGCCACAGAACTGTGGGGTAAGATCAGGCCCTGAATACTGGCCCCTTTGCTTTACCCCGAGTTGCCTGGATACTCCCCCCACCCTTGCTCCAGCCCCAAAGGAAGCCCACTGTTGTGAGTCCATTCCAATGCAGGTTTCCACTGCTGTGATCTTTATGCACACAGACTGTCATGCCTGAACTGCTGATCTTTTAGTTCGCTGCCAAGGGCTTTAACCCTGTGACATTAGATGGTAGGAAAACTAGGACGTGGAGGGGAGAGGGGTGCCCGAGGCCTGGAACAGTGGCCCCCATTGGTACTGATCCCTGAGCTCTCACCATGAAGAATTCTGAGGAGAGGAGGATGGGATCAGCAACAGCTTTGGAAGCCTCAAATGACATAGCTCCTGGTCCTGCTCTCTGATGCTTGGCAAGTCACAGGGACTGGGAAGAGGACTTCAGGACTGGCTGGCCCATTTGCTGCTTCTCAGTCCCTCAGCTGGCAGGCCAGACAGGTGTCTCCACCACGGGAGCATGGCTGGCCCGGGGCCAGTCTTCTGGGAAATGGGTCAAATTGTTCCCAAAGCTTGGGATCCACAGGCCCCTTTTGCCAAACTCAAGTCCCGGGGAGGAGGGAGGGCGATGGCCAGGAGTGCGGGGGACCTGGGGAAGGCAGCTCGCCTGCCAGCTAAGAACCTCTGTCAAGTGACAGTGGGAAGGTCCAGGTGTTCAGGGGCTAGGGTGAGGGCTTGACCTGTTCTTGCCTCCAGGGCTGTGGGATCCAGAGCTCCGGGAGTGGGGGGTTGGGAGTGCGTGCGGGGGTGGAGTGGGGGAGTGGAGGGATGGGGTCTATTCCAGGACTAGGGTTTGGAGATGAAGGTAACTGGAGTGGGTGTTACCGAGGGACCCCGGAGGAGTGGACTGGCTACCGAATAGAGAGCCTATCCTGGAGGAGGGGCGCTGGAGCACCCGGACGGGCGGTGGGACTGCGACCACTTGAGAAAGTCTAAAGGACGAGGTGCTCCCCCGCTCCCTCCCTCTGGAAGGCTCCGGCGTCCGGAGCTGGGGAAGGAAGGAGGGTCCTCCGCCCGGCGCCCTGCACAGCCACAGCCCCGGCGCTCCCGACCCTGCTTCCCCGCAGCCGACCCTCCGCCCCGCGTTCCCGGAGGCGCCCCGGGGCCGCGTCCCCGCCGCGCTCACCCTCAGCCTCCGCCGCCCCGCTCCGCCGCCCGCTCCGCCGCTGCCCCAGCCGCCGCCGCTGTGGACGCTCTCCGCGGCCGCCGCAGCCAGCAGACGCCCAGACCCCGCCCCCGCCCCGCCCCGCCCCGCCCCCGGGGATCCCCACCCCAGCCGCCGGCGCCCGCCCCACCCGCAGAGGGGACCCCGGGCCTCCTCTGGCAGCCTGGGAGCAGAGCTCACCCGTCCCGAGCACAGAACGTCCCAGGACCAAGCCCGTTGGTGCCCTTCTCGGCCAGGGCCTCCTGGCCTTGCCCGCGGAGAAGCCTGGGCCAGCCCTAGCTGCCGCCACAAAACTTCTTCCACCCCCTCACCCACCCAGTGGCGTCCTGACTCCAACCACCCAAACCCACTGCAGGGGAGCCCAGATCAAGACCCTACCCAGGGCTTCTCAGGCTGTAATTCTTTACGGAAAGCACGCCATCACAACTCTGTCCCACAGTGGTTGGTGGGTTGGAACTGCCAATTTGGCAGTTGGTAGCCTTACAGGATGAAGTCTTCCCATCACCCTCCAGAAATTAAAATGGAAAAGGAGAGGGATGCAGGGAGAAGGGGCCTGCCATCCATAAATGACTAGGCCATCCTCCAATGAGCGCCCACGGGTCCAACTAGGGCCAGGAGGGCAGTTCCAAACTCATACCCGCAACCTTCCTGGATGGCTTTGGAGTTTGAATCCTGGCTTGCTCCCAATTCCTCCCACCTGAGTTTCAACAGATTCCAGACTCGGGGTTGGGGGCTGGGGGGGCGAGGTTACCCAATAAGGTCACCAAAAAAGGTCGTCCTTAATCCTTAATCCAACAATGCAACTACTCTCAAAAGTAAATCTGCAAAAACACTTTAAACAAAAACGTCCAATGTCGAGAGGGGAAAGTAGGGGATTATAGCATCTTTGTCATGCCATTGTTTTTAAAACATCTGCCATGGAGGTTTTTTGCATCAAGGAGAGGGACATTCAGGAAGCCAGAGGGAGCAGGGTGCAGTGCCAAACAGGTTGTGAGTCAGAGCTTCTCTTGCCGGGGCCTCCTGCAGGCCTGCTCTGACTGCTTCCTCTCCACTCAATCAAGTGGCACACCATGAAACATTTATTCAACCCCTACAACACACATGAAGCCAGGAGCCAATAGCTCTGTTGGTTGAAAGGATATGGAGGTTGTGAGCCACCGGGAGCAAAGCACAGGTCTGGGTGTGTCAGAGCTTGAGAAGTTAGTCAAGTCTCTTTTCTCTCTGAGATTTGGTCTCCTTGCAGGATGTGATGCCATCTGGGCTTCCTGCATGCTCCTGTGATGGACCAATCTGAAAGGCTTCCAGGAGCTGCCTAGCTCTGCAGGTACTATAGAATTAGGCGTGAATTCTCAGGCAGGGGGCAGGAGAAGTCTTTAAACCCTGGTCTGGTGAAAATGGAAGCATTAACTCTCACCCGGAAGCCCCCCCCATTCCCATTCATATTCATGGATGTTCCTCAGGAAGTTGTCCAAACTCTCTGTCTGCCCTTCCACAGGTGATCCATTCTGAGGCTGAAGAGTTCTGCTAGAAATTCGTTTTTTTGCGATGAGCTAATGCATGCTTCCCAGGTGTTCCTTCCTGGGGATGATTAGGCTTTGTGACACAAAGACGTGAAATGTGACATGGTCATCTTCATAATCCAGAACCCAGGAGGGGACGGCACACCCATGTGTCTCTCATAATACAGCTCAGGTTGGAGAGGAGAGACTATTTGATGTATGAGAGTACACTTCCACAGTTCTAATAGACGACTTCTGTTTCTGTAATTGAGGGATACCTGCAAGCTGCTGCCTAGCTCATTATAAAATAATAGGGTTTTCTAATCATCAGTGTGGAATTTAATAACTATTTCCTGAGACACTATAATCAGGCGGAATGGTATTTCCATTTCACCTGTGGTACTAATCACCAGTTGGTTATTGTTGTTGTTAGATGTCCTTGGGTCAGTCCCAATGCCCAGTGACCCCAAGTCCCACAGAAGGAGACACGGACAGGTCCAGCACCATTCACACTGTTCCGATATATTGAGCTCACTGTTGAAGCCACAGCACCAATTCATCTTTGAGAACCTTCCCTTCTTTCTCTGGCCCTCTACGTTACCAAGCATGAGGCCCTTCTCCAGGGCCTGGTCCCTTCTGAGAATATATGCGAAATAGGTGAGATGAAGTCCCACCAGCCTCTGTTCTAAGGAGCATCCTGGCTGTACTGCTTCCAACGTACAGTAGTTCGTTCTCTCAGTGGTACACCACACCTGTAGGATTCTTCATCTTTATCTTATCCGAAGGCATGGGTCCTTCCTCTATCATTCGTATTTGCTGGCCAGCTTCCAAATGCACGGAAAGGTTATTGAAAATGTTACGGAGTGGGTCAGGTGCGCCTTAGTTCTCTAGGGGACACCTTTGCTCTTTAACTCTTCTTAACAGGGGATTTTCATAGCACATTTGCCCAATGCAACAAATCATTTGCTATTGACTGGTTTCATGACCTTGATGGCTGATCTAAATATATATATATCTTACAACGTCAATCTTTTCACTATATATCATGATGTTGTCTATGGGTCCAGTTGTGAGGATTCTGGATTTCTGTATCATATGGTGTCATTTATACTGAGGACTGTAGTCTCTGACATTCATTTAAAAGCACTGTTAGGTCCTTTTCACCATCCAGCAACAAGTTTAGAGGTTACTACAGTAAATAATAACATGAAATTAAACTGTCATTTAAGGCACAGGTAAATTGAGACAGAATTTCAGGTGGTTTTTATTCCAAACATAACTGGCTAAAATAAACCATAAATCAAATTCACGGCCATCAAGTCAATGGTGATTTGTGGTGACCCTATGAAGGGTTCAGAGATTGTAACTCTTTGTGGGGGTAGAGAGCCTCTTCTTTCTCCTGTGGAGTGGCTGCTGGTTTCAAACTGCAGACCTTGAGGTTAGCAGCCCAACACATAACCACTATGCCACCAGGGCTCCTTAAACCTTAATAGTTGAACTAAAATCAATTTAAACATAACTGGTCTACTTTCAAGGACATCTTCTTGCTACGTTTGTTTTGGAAATATATTGGGCTTGTATTGACAAGGTTCCAGATATGTGCTCAATGATGGGGTCAGCGTAGGTGTCCCTGGCCTTGTGGCTCACCCAGATAGGTTGGCATGCGCTTCTACCATGAGAATAGGAATGTGTGAGATAGAGATGGTTGTGTGTGGGCTTGGAAACAGAAGGACTTCTTTGTGTTTGGGGTAAATTGAGAGCAGATTCTTGAAGGGGATGGCTTTCAAGCTGAATACTGAGAGACAACCTAGCCCCTCAATAGGCAGGAAATGGGGTCACAGGCATCTAGGTAGCAGGACAAAGTGGAGGCCCTGGTGGGAAATCATCCAGTGTCACTGAAGTCCCCCGGGGGGATTCACAAAGTGAAGCTGGAAACAGGAGCCATAGGACATCCGCCTGAGAAAGCTGTCCTCCTCCTGGCTCATGGAAATTGGGAAGCCTTAGTCAGAGTCTCCAAAAAGGAGTCTAATGATAGGTGCAGGGTTTTGGGGCAGTCGGTGAAGCAAACAAAGAAGACAGTAGATCTAGGGTCCAGCCCTGGGGCTGTGTGCTATCCCCCACAGATAAGGCTGAGTTCCTTCATGTTTCAAAGCACAGACTCTGAAAGATCTCCAGTGATTATGGCCACCCAATAATATGTCCCTGGGGAGATGGGTTAAGAATGGAGCCACCCAGTAATATTGCCACCCAATAATAATTCCCAGGGGGGATGGGTTAAGAATTGAGCTGTGAATCACAAGGTCCGAACCCACCACCGTTAGAATTGCCTTTCTTCATGTGACACTCTTCTTCTGCAAGAGTATTTCTTTGCTTTTATGCATATAGTCCACCTCAAGGGTCAGTGAGAGAAAGGCCCTTCAAATATCTGGACGGATGCAGTGGCCGCAACAACGCGCTCAACCAGCACAATGGTGAGGATGGCGCAGAGTCTCTTATCCTCTTGTGTGTCTCATGGGCTGCTATGAGTCAGAACAGACTCAAAGACTTCTTCCCACTCCCTAGCTATCAAACACCAGTTAGCTAGAATGCTCATGAGGCCTTGGGGATGGTGACAACGTTGGGGCCCAGACTTCTTTCGGTCCTTGAATGCCTATAAAACGGAGAGCCTGGGCCAATTACTCCTCTGACATACCATACTGCCTGCTCTCCTTACTAACTTGGGTAACTTATTAGGCATGCAAGTTTTCTGAAGATTGATGACTTTCTGGGACACGGATAAAACTTCCAGGAGATGTGAGTCCTGCTTGACTAGCTGTGTGAATTTAAAGACGCTATTTAATCCATTGACATTTCTACTTCCTCTTCTATAAAATGAGAACAATAAAAGCTACCTCAAAGGCTGATGGAAGAGGGCTAATGTAAAATGTGCTACAGCTGTGAAGGAAAAGCTGTACAAAATGTTGCGCATCCTTGTGTGAGTGATGTGTGTGTGTGTGTGTGCGCTGTTTTATCACAGTGCCTTGTATAGCGCTGAGCATGTAGGATGTACTCCTTTTATGCTGGCTGGTTTGTAGATTGGTTTATAGATGAGGATGTGGAAAGGAAGCTGGATCTTGTTCCCCTGCAAATAATCTATAGCTGCTCTTCCAGCTCATGTATCCCACTGAAGGGATTGCAGTGGGCTTTCCTTGGGCATTACTGTAATGACTTCCAAAGGTGATGGGTTTTCTTACCCACGACTGGCCAGGGTCCCTTTATGTAACTATGAGTTTCTACGGAAACATGGCTCAGGCTTCAGAGGGAACGTAACAGATTTGATTATAAATATGGAGCCACTTTTCACAGCCGACACACTGCACACTTCCTGTTGCAGAAATCACAGCCCAAACCCTATAGCAAAACTTTGTAATGGTTGAAAATGTCCGCCTGTGGCTGACTTGGAACATATGACTTAAATTGGGCCATATGCCTTTAATTGTTCCTTTCAGAAGGCTGAGCATGTCACGTCAGGCTCTTTCAGAAATCCCTTCCTCTGCATGTGTCTCCCTTCTGCCTGGAGGGACCTGTCCTGGTCCATTCATTGAGTTTTTATTAAATTAAATTAAATAAAAAAACACTGGCCCCAAAGCAGCTCACATGGTAGTAGTGCCTCCTTCAACTCTGAAAGGATGCTTTGCTGGTTCTTTCTTGCATGTTTCCACGTGTTCCATCCACACCTTTACAGGTGCACTCATCAAACGGCACTCCTGGGATCCATTCCTATCTGTGTCTCCAAGATGCACTGCGAACTCTCTGAGGGCAGCATCTGGATTTTATTGTTTTTTGAACTCCTCAGCCCCTCAGAAATACCTCCTTAGCCCCACCTGATGGATATCTTAACAACAGCAACAAATGCCCATCGAAGGAGTAAACTGTATAATCAAGCCCAGATTCCTTTGGAGATTTCCCCAACCGTGAATTAGCTTACACGATGACAACTGCAATATGGCGCTGGTTTCCTCCCTGTGCATGTCACAGATTTGGCCCCTGTCAGTGATTTGAGAGAGCCTTGAATGTTAAGTAGATCCTCTCATGTATGGCAAATTTAGCTAATACAGATTGTGTTAGGCCCAGTTGACTAGTGAAAAATCCAGAGACATTCACATGTGTAAGAAAGAGCTGTATATCAAGAACTTTTATATATATCAGGAAAACATCCCAGGCTCATCCAACGTCTGTAAGTCTGATACTACTAGCCCATAAGTCTGATACTACTTCCTCTTCCGACTCACACATCCACATGCAATGGTGCAGAATGCCGGAAGACCACAGGCCGGTGGGTACAATGTTGAGTGGATCCAATAGTGGTGGCTCTGACAGCAGTCATGGTCAGTCAGCAGGCAGGTGAAGGCAGAGAGAGAGGGCAGGGGGAGGTTCCCAGGGCTCTCCTTATGAGGCACCAATAGCCTGTGCCCTGCTTGACAGTCTATTCTCCCAGGTGACCTGACATTATGTAGCTATCACGGATATCTTCCCAGACTATTATAAGTATTGGTGTCTGCTCATTTCTCCCCAAAGGGGAAGATGGAACAATACTTTTCTAGGATCTAGAAAAATAGAGTCGAATCATGAATAACAATTGAGAAAAACTAGCCCAGGAAATAAAATGAGCTGCTGGTGTTGACATACAGAATTCCAATAGGAAGGGAAGGGGATACAGAGGCAGGGGGGTGGTTCAAGAGCCTTGTAGCAAGACAGATATTAAACTCCAGCCTCTTCCTCACCCTGGCCACCACCACCTTTAAGAGTCATGAGACTGGAAAGATTACTGAACTTTTCTCAGCTGTAACACCCACATGAACATGCAGGTTAGTACATGGTGCTAGTGGAACTTACTATAAAGGGTTGTTTCTGCACCCCTACTATGTGCCAGGCAGAAACTTGAATGAGATCATCCTGGCTCAGATAATCTACTAGTGCCAAATGTAAACAAACTACTGAACTTAAAAGATGATAATGATTATTTATACCCACAAATTAATGTATACTGTTCCTCTCTTGCGCTTTTTCTCTCAAATTTTCAACATTTCTGTACATGACTCCGATTTTCTTCTAAGTCTAATAGGTCAGTTGATCCCAATCTTAGCCTAGTCAGGCAAATCCAGTGATTGCCAATTGCATCAATTTGTGAACCCTTTAAAAAATGGGTCGGCACCTCTAGGGGACTCATCTGTCCCCTGACAAAGGTCAGACATTCTCTGAACATCACAGTCAATAACATAATGACACATATACATGGCCTGGTCACATCACAACAAAGTCTATAGGGCTCACTCATGACTAGCCCCTTTTTTTAGCCAGGTAAATTAGTGGTTATGCACTGGGCTGCAAGCTGCTTAGTCGGGAGTTGGAACGACCGACAGCTCCACTGGAGAAAGACTGGGCTTTCTACTCCCATGAGCAGATGCAGTCTTGGAGCATCCTAGGGTCACTAGGAGTCAGTGTTGACCCGATGGCCGTGAGTGTGGTTTGGTGGCTTGTTCATGTCATTGAGTTGACAACCACAGCCAAGAACATGAAACAATAGCTTGGGACAGAGTCTGGAATTCCTTGGACAACCAAATGTCTTCCTCTTCTTAGTAAATACTCTGTTTCCTGGAAAATATTTTAGTGAGCTAGTAGATAGATTGGAATCAGTAAAGGCCAAAATGATCTTCCTTTTTACAAAATTGTTGTCAGCTATTGTGTCCAATCTGGGAACAAAATTGTATAGGACAATTTGGGTACTAAGATAAAATTCCCACCAAACAAATGACTTATTCTATAGATCTTCTTGACAAGCCCAGCCATGAATATAGGAATGTTTCATGTTTAAATGCACTATAACTACAAAGTGGGAAAACCTCATAAATGACTCTTTAATTCTTTCCAACCTATTGATTTTTCTTTTAAACCCTTTAAGCACTTGAGAAATGTATTAGAATAAAGATGCTAATGCGAGCTTGCTATATTTAGAATTCATATGCATCTATTTTTAGCCTCTCCTTTGCCCTGCCTAGATCAAGCCATTCTCACTTCTTACCTTGAATTATATAGCCAGCTTTCCAGTTGGTCTCTTGACCTACATATTTAGTCCATATAATTGACTGCCCACCATAATGTCCAAGTGATCGTTCTACACATGGACATATGTATTCATACCAACACACACATATGCATACACAATTCTGACTCATTGTGGCCCTACAGGACAGAGTTTAACTTTCCTCTTGGGTTTCAGAAACTGTAAATCTTTACAGGAGTAGAAAGCCTCATTTTCCTCCCATTGAGGGGCTGGGGGCCGGGGGGGGGGTTCAAACTGCTGACCGTGTGGTTAGCAGCCCATCATCCAGGGAGGTTTCCATGTCTTACTCCTTCAATGGATTCACTTCATACAATGGATTCACTTCATACCAGGCACAGGCTCATTCTTGGAATGATTATGTAGCCCCAGTGGTGCTTTGGGTCAAGCCTTGGGTTGTTAAGTGCAAAGTTGGTGGTTCAAGCCCATGGTTGCTCAGTGAGAAAAGATGAGGCAGTCTGTTCCCATAAAGATTTATAGTCTTGGAAGCCCTATATATAGTAATGAAGCCCTATATATTGGAATCAAGTAAAAAATAGTGTTTGTTTTAATCTTTTGGTGGAAGGTGGGGATGAGTGGAAGGAGAGCGTATTATTTGCTTATTTGCCTCTTCCTTGCTGTCTTAGCTGTTTCTTTCCATGCCTTAACTCTGCCCTTATACATGATTCTTTTTCTCCACAGCACTAAAACGTGCCCCTCGCCATCGTGAAGGAACAAACTAAAACATTCCTCTGGGAAGCGGAAGTACTACCTGACACCGAAGTCTCTCTTGAGCGCTCATCCCAGGAAGGCAGCAGATCCAGGTCCAGTGACTCACATACCTTAGTGCACAGTGATTTATTTTACCCCTCCTTTCCAGATCTCGAAACACACACACACACACATTCCATGCTCCCAAAGTTTGGAACTGAAGGTGCATTTTAATAAATACCCACTAAGTTGACTAGAGTTCAATTGAATTTTGACTCCTTAAAAATCCAGAGATTAGAAAAATTGTTCTTTAAAATTCTTTCTAGAAAAGGAAAAGGTAGGCAAGTCTGGAGAGAGGAAAAAAAGATCCCTTTTAACAAAACCTTTTAAAGAGAACTTTTTAACGGAAGAGAGATTGCAAGAAGCTTTGTGTGTGCGTGCGTGTGCGTGTGTATGTGTGTGTGAATAAAATAAAACTCTCACAATGTGTTGCTCTAGTCGTGTGATCTTAAAATAAAATCTACGTTAGTGCTTATTAATCAAATCCAAATAGTTCTTGGCTTCTGGTATTGAAACACTTCCTTTTTGCACATGCCAACACCTCTACATTTTCTTTGTTTTAATTATCCTAAGCCTCTTTGTGTTCTTGCCAGGACATTTGCCTGGGAGGCAAGGGCAAGCTATAAATAATAGTCATCCTCATTATAAGAAATATTATTTACATAGGCTAATTTTAGCGCTAAGACAAAATCATAAGCATGCCCAATGCTACCCTGGCAGAATTACAATTGTTTCTTGAGGACGGTCTTGCGTTCTTGGATGCTTCACTTTCTTCTTAGCGTCGCTCGCATGGCGTGACTGTTGCGATAGCAGCTGGTTCATCTGATAAACTCCAGCAAACGGTTTCCCATCTGTTGATGGGAGAGGGACTAGAAGCTTTCAGAATATACGGCAATTTTTATGTTTTCATATGTACAGTTAATTGTTTGATTTTTACATTTCATGCATACTCGGGATTCAATGGATTTATTCAATGTGTGTGTGTGTGTGTGTGTGTGTGTGTGTGTGTGTGTAGCTTTAAAAAATAGAAGTAGGAGGAAGATTAACTTCTATTTTAGTTAAGCATTTCAAGGTCTTAAAAAAGTCTCAGAGCAGAGCAGCCTTAAAGATATAAAGTATTTAGAATCGAGAGGTACACCAACACTTACTGTTCATTATCAGGGCAGGCAGGAGAAAGGGAAAAGGAAAATTTAGGAGCCACTGAACATGAATTGAAGATGATGGAATAATTATGGGCCAAATAAGAAAGTTAGTAAAACCATATGATGAACATAACCAATGTCATTGAAAGATATATTGTGCAGATTGTTGAAATGTCAAAAGTCTTGTTGTGATATCTTTACCATAATAACAATAACAGCAAACCAAACCCTAACCCAATGTCTTCCTAATCCAATAAAGGCGAAGCTGAGATCCTGAGAAAAAAGGATGCTCTTCCAAGGTCACATGGAAAGTAAATGATATTACGGGGATTCAAAATATGGGCTACTGGCTTCAGGACGATGGGGCTGGCTCTGCCTGAAGCTGAACCGCACTTCTGATGAAAGCTCGGTGCACCTCTAGTATACGAGTCCTGCCCAGGCTGCTGTACACATCTGAAAACAATTCCACTGGCCTGTATTGGATCCTGTCAGAGAACCATGAATACGAAAACATGGCAAGTCTAGGCCAATTGTGGAATTAAGACTCTGGGGCTACTGTTTTCAACAGGGAGAGTAACCTCGTGGACCTAGCTTGCCATTTGGAACACGGGGTCGCTGAGCAAGACTTCAAAGTTGTCATATGATTTTGGCCAGGTCATAAACTTCTCTTGGTTTAATGACGTTCGTTGGCTCACCCAGGATAATGAATTACTGCCCTGTCCACCATAAAGACCTGGCATTGTGAACACTATGCAACAGAACAAAAGACATCCGGTGGAATTCTTTGCTCGTGTTTATTATCAAAGGGTCATTCATGCTAGCTCGGAATTACTAATCTTGCATAGGTGATACTGTTTCTTTGACCCCTATCTTTTGTCTACCCAAACACCACTCGAGTTTGGAAAAAATAGCAGCACCAACACGTAAACAGTCAGTTGCTAATTGAAAGGTTAGCATTTTGAACACAAAAGAAAGACTTGACCATCTATTTCTGTATTCTTTATATTACAGCCATGAAGACCCTGTGGGGGAGTTCAACCGCATCCCATGAGACACTGTGAGTTGGAATCCACTCAACGGCAACTAACAGTGCATATTTAACACTTCCTCACATGAGACAAATGGTTTGCTTTCAGCTATGAACCAAATGATCAGTGGTTCAAACTTACTCAGCTGAGCAATGGAAGAAAAGCCGGGAAGAAAGATACAGCCAAGAAAATTCAATGGAGTCAGTTGTACTCCATAGCACAGAAGATGTCCACGAGTCAGAATCCATGGCAGTGTCTTGTTCTCATGGTTTTAATGATAATAGGGATCTAAGGAAAGATGTCTTTGTGGAAGTCTCTTCCCAGAGTGGGGGGGAAAATCTCAAACAGTAAGATACAAAGAAATGGTCCTGTTGTAAAGGCACATGTAGGAAAATGTTGTAAGGACTGTGGGGGGCACCATTCAACCACACCTTCCAGAAGGGCTTTCAGCACAATTCCTAAAGCCTAAAAAGACCCAGGGGGAGAAGAGGAGGAGATAAAAAAATAAAAATGGAGCTTTGCGCAGTGGCAATATCGTAGCCAGTGAGGTTTATCCAAGGAACCATTATTGCTAATTGAAAACTTTCCCCGATACCCTGTCATGACAACCTGAAATATAGTTGGCCTTGGCAATTTTGACCGTCTCTATGGAGAGTGAGCAAAAAAAATGGATTGAGGTGTGGTGCAGTGGGGACATTATGAAAACTTTGATTCCACTGAAACGTTTGGAAATAGGAATACATATTTAGACAATTATCATAATCAATTTTGTTATTCTAAGGCAATGGTTCTCAACCTGTGGGTCACCCAATTCATAACAATAGCAAAATGACAGTGATGAAGTAGCAACGACAATAATTTTATGGTTGGGTGGATCACCATAACATGAAGAACTGTAGGAGAGGGTCGCGGAATTAAGAAGGTAGAGAACCACTGCTCTAAAGGATGTGGACCAGTTGGCAAAGTGATGGAGAATTTCTGAATAACTCAGGTTTGACTTCTTTCCTATCTCCTCCCCTGATCCTAGGAGCATGGATCATCTGATTCTTCACTACAGGGTAAAGAAAGGGAGGTGTTCACACCAATCTGGGACTATGTACATACTGAGGCACATAAAAAGCATCCAGGCTACTGTTACTTACCTGGAATGTTTTTTGTCCTACTACCTATCTGGAACATTTCTTCAGTTGTACTCCATTATTTCTATCAAATGAGTAGATATGAATGATCATGTTGTACGGAAAGACCAATGATGATTGGATCATAATTGATTAGATCAATGTTGTACGGAAAGAACTTGATTGGTAAAGTAGGGGGTCAATGATTCATCAAGGATATGAATTTTCACAACAGCTGAAATGATGCACTCAAACACACAGAGGATCTTGAAAATCTCATAGAAAAGGCAATACTGTTAATTACACACAAGCTTATCATGAGTCAGAGGTAATTCTAAGGCAACAATAACAACAAATAATAAGTGAAATAACCTATGTCATGTGTGGGTGTCAGAAACTTCTAGTGCTGCATCATTTCTGGCCCATGCCTCCTTCTGAGCCAATGACAGAATTATAATTCCTTGCCTTCCTTGCAAATGATGTGATCAATTCTGGTGACTGGTTTGTGGACAGACAAAATAATATTTGTGTTTGAGACATTGAATTGTCAATATGAGACCCACCCAGGAAACTACATTCCCTCCAGTTGCAAAATGTAGCCTTTTCCAATATTTTTGTCGAATTGTTTTAACAATGACATATAAAAATAAGAGCACTTTCTGCCTCACTGCAATGCATGATGGGTATTCAATGTGAGCTATAAATAAATACTTGTCTATTTAAGCCACTGAGATATTGGAATTATTTATCATATGAGAGGGTACTTAACAAATGGAAAATACTTCGTTGAGCAGAGCTTTCATTGTACGCATCCCCCACCCACCACCCACCCCACTCCCGCTAGGCCAGCGTCCAGCAACTTGCTCTGAGTTAGTGCATCCAGTGGCATTGCGTGGGAAGGTTCTCTGTGGTCACAGTGAATATTTTGTCAAAGCAGTTTTGCTCAAACCTCAATTTTTATTATGACAAATTTAAGAGAACAGCGTGCGGCTGTGAAATTTTGCTTCTTGCTCAGGAAAAATGCCACAGACACTGTTGTGATGTTGAACACAGCTTACTAGGACAGCACTTTGGAAAAAAGTGAAGCGCGTGAACATTTTTCTCATTTTGGAAAAGGTGAAATGTTGATTGATGACAAACCTCATTCTGGATGTCCATCAACTTCCTGAAAGGACGAAAATGTTGATAATATTTTTTCACGTGTCACGGCACAGTTCATAATAGCAAAGAGTTTGAAGCAACCCAAATTTCCATCAACTGACAAGAGGATTAAAAAACTGGTACATACATGCAATGGAGTACTATGCATCACTACAAAGCAGTGATGAACGTATGAAGCACATCGCTGCATGGGAAGAACTGGAGGAAATCATGCTAAATGAAGTAAGCCAAGCACAAAAGGACAAGTACAACATGAGTCCACTTATGGGAGGGTATTGTTTATATCTCCACAGGGAAAGAGGGACCAGACTTCAACCTGGTGCTCCAAGATCTGAATGCAACATGTCGCCATGGAGTAGGGAACCAGTGGAGAGGTCTGAGGGGCTGGCCCCAATCCCAACAACGTGGACAACTGTCTCTCCCCCTGGAAGAATTTATTTCGGAGGACAGCACTGAAGCTGCAGCTCGGGGAGAGGGACATGTGTGATCAGAGCACACGGGAGCAAATGAAGGGGGAAGAAGAGAGAGTGGAGCACATCCTGGCTCACCAACCCTTGAGGACGATATTGCCACTCAGAGCAGCCAATCTACAGAGAAGACCACATGGTTGATCCCACTATGAGACATGACATCCCTCATTAACCCATAGCCCTACAAGGGACAGCACTGGAGACACAGTGTGAGAATTCTGCCTGATCTGATCCAACCACACGGAGGCAAAACACTAAGGGCGTGCAACAGCACAGTAAGCGGAACAGAGCAACAAAGTCCCCAGGGAATACCAAAAAATAGGCTTTGGACCAGGGCTTAGCACCCCATCAGAGATGACCGGAAAACAATCCTAAAGGCCAACAAACAGTCCTTGAACTAACTACAGGCTTTTCTTTGTTGTTGTTCTGTCATTGGCTTTTTGTTGTTGTTTTGTTTCCTTTTGTTGCATTGTTTTGCTCTGTCTTGTTTTTGTGTATGTTATTATTTCCACAGGTCTGTCTAAATAAGATAAGCTAGATGAACAATCTGGAGGAGAAAACAACTGGACCAACAGTTCTGGGGGAACATGGGAGAAGGGGAGGAGGGGGGAAAGGAAGTAGTGTTAACAAATCCTGGGACTAGGGAATAACAAGTGATCCAAATAGGTGGTGACGAGGGTATAGAACGCCTGGCAGGGCATGATCAAGGGTAATGTAACTGAGAGGAATTACTGAAACCCAAATGAAGGATGAGATGTTAGTGGGACATAAGGTGAACAAGCGGCCATCTAACTCAGAAGCAATGAAGCCCACATGGAAGAAGCACACCAGCTGGTGCGATCATGAGATGCCAAAGGGACCAGATATAAGGCATCATGCAAAAAAAAAAAGTATATATATATACCATAGTGAATGAAGGGGGAAGTGCAGAGTGGAGAACCGAGGCCCAAGTGTTGACCACTGGAGATCCCCTCATAGAGGAGTTTAGGAGAGGAGATGGGTCAGTCAGGGTGCGATGTAGCACTGATGAAGAACACAGCTTTCCCCCAGATCCTGGATGCTTCCTCCCCCCAACTACCATGATCCGAATTGTACCTTGCAGGACTGGATAGGGCAGAGGTTGTACACTGGTGCATATAGGAGCTGGAGGCACAGGGAATCCAGGGTGGACGATACCTTCAGGACCAGGGGTGTGAGTGGCGAGGCTGGGAGAGTGGAGGGTGAGTGGGTTGGAAAGGGGGAACTGAATAAAAGGATCCACATGTGACCTCCTCCCTGGGAGAGGGACAGCAGAGAAGGTGGGGAAGGGAGACTTCAGATAGGGCAAGATATGACAAAATAACAATCTGTGGATTATCAAGGGCTCATGAGGGAGGGGGGAGCAGGGAGGGAGTGGAAAAAAAAAAGAGGACCTGATGCAAAGGGCTTAAGTGGAGAGCAAATGCTCTGAGAGTGATTAGGGCAAAGAATGTACGGATGTGCTTTATACAATTGATGTATGTATATGTGTAGATTGTGATAAGAGTTGTATGAGCCCCTAATAAAATGTAAAAAAAGAAAAAAATAGGGGTGTGGCCTGGCCCGGCTTGGAAAACCAGTTTGTACCGCAGCCCGGGTTTCAGCTGGTTCAGCGACATCGGCGCGTTCATGGCTTGGGGAGGCCCTACCTTCTCTGTTTTCTGGATCTTCTTGCTGGGAAACTTTTCCTCCCGCCTTCTTCCATTGGCCGCTTCATGGGCGTAGTGGCATAGGTGGTACTGGGCGGGATTTGAACGGTGTAGTTCACTGGGTGTTCATTCTTTGGCTTCTTAGGCATCTTAGAAGGCAGAGCGTCCATGCCCAGAACTTGGTGGAGCTGGCCAAAGGCAGCTAGCCACAGCGCATCTGCGCACTCTGTGTGATCTCTCCCGTTGCTGTCTGTCCAGATGCCCAATAGCATCTGTGGCTTCCTTTCCACAATGGTCATAAATGCAGAACCATCTGGCATGACGATCCCAGAGGCCAGGCACTCCAGCACTCTCCGCAGAGCCTCGTCGGCCCCCATGGACCCATTGGCAGTGCTGATGGACATCTCACAGAGTAGCTCCAGGGGCCATCCTCTGAGGGGACCCCAGGTGGTCACACGGGTGCACAGGTCTCTCAAAACCCAGATGACAATGACACAAGACTTCAGCCCATTGGCTTTGGCCTGGAACCACTTGGCATGGCGGAGGGACGTCAAGGAAGAAAGGCATTTCTGCCTGTCCAGAATGTCCAGGGGTCATTGACGGATAGCGCCTCTCCAGCTACACTGTCTCCATTTCTTCCTGGACCACAGGCGATGTCAGATGGATGGTCAGCGACAAGGGAGGCTCTTTTGTGTTTTTTATCACAATGGCAGCCTCGTCGGCTGATTGGAGGATTTGTCTTCTGTGACAGCAGCAAGCTGGATGCCCAGCTTGTCTGCCACCTTGTCCAAGAGGGCAGTGGTGGGCTTCTCCTTACACAGCAGCACCAGCTCCAGGTCCAAGTTCCCCTGGAGTAACAGGCCCTTTGCCACGAGGCCAACAGGCATCACGCTCCTTAGGGTCCTGGTCATGTGCTGTCTTCTGTTCCCCAGCGCCTTCCTTGCTCGCGTCCTCTGAGGGCGCATCCATGGTCTCAGACTCGGCGTTTTCACCGCTCCCTTTTTCCTCCTCATCTGCCCAGCCAGACACCGCTTTGAGAGCACCCTCCGGGTGGGAAACCATGTTCTGAACAGCTGCCAGTTCTTGGGTTGGGTACACTGAAGAACGCTTCGCCATCACGTGGCGGTCATCATTCACAAAAATCCGCACTGGACGCATGTTCGGTTCTTTTTCTGCAGTGCCTGGAAACCCGGATTTTGCTTATCTTTTCAAACTGGGACAGATTTCTTTGGTGTTATCAACACTTCAATGATCTCCTCCGCGTCCTCCTCCCCGGACCGCAGCCGCCGCTGCTCTGCTGCCCTCTTGCCACAGTCCCGGGTTCTCCCTCTAAAAGCCACGGCACACGCAGGACTGCCCAAGACCAACTGCAATGGCGAGAAGAGGGAGTAGGAGGACTCTTTTTCTATTTTCAGCCCAGCCTTTCTGTGTCTTAATGCCTGTCTCTTCATTTAGCATCTACAAAGAGACTGCAATTAATTTGTGGAAAACTTCCATTTGTTTTTAACTCTACTTTCCACAAACTTTTTGAAAATCAAATCAAACTCAGTCCCATCATGTCGATGCAGACTCATAGCAACCCCTGTGGGTGTCTGAGATTGTAACTCCTTAAGAGAATAGAAAGCCCAGTCTTTTCTCTGGAATAGCTGCTGGTGGTGGTTTCAAACTGCTGACCATGTGGATTGCAACCTAATGCATAACCACTAGACCACCAGGGCTCCAGACAAGCTTTATGAAGGCCCTTTTATATCTGGAAAGTAGTACATATGACCTTAGCAGAAAGTAGTGGCTCTCCAGTCAAGGTGTGATGTAGCACCAATGAAAAGTACAACTTTCCTCTAGTTCCTAAATGCTTCCTCCCCTGGCCCCACCCTCCCCCAACTATCATCATCCGAATTCTACCTCACATGTCTGGCTAGACCAGAGGATGTACACTGGTGCAGATAGGAACTGGAAACACAGGGAATCCAGGGAGGATGATACCTTCAGGACCAGGGGTGTGAGTGGTGATGCTGGGAGGGTAGAAGGAGATTGGGTTGGAAAGAGGGAATCAATTACAAGGATCTACATGTGACCTCCTCCCTGGGGGACGGACAAAAGAAAAGTGGGTGAAGGGAGACATCGGAGGGGCAAGATATGACAAAATAATAATTTATAAATTATCAAGGGTTCATGAGGGAGGGGGGAGCAGGGAGGGAGGGGAAAAAATGAAGACCTGATGCCAAGGGCTTTAGTGGAGAGCAAATGTTCTGTGAATGATGAGGGCAATGAATGTACAGATGTGCTTTACACAATTGATGTATCTATGGATTGTGATAAGAGTTGTATGAGCCCCTAATAAAACGATTTTAAAAAAGAAAGAAAGAAAGAAAGAAAGAAAGAAAGAAAGAAAGAAAGAAAGAAAGAAAGAAAGAAGTGGCTCTCATGTGGCCAGACCAGGCATTTCATGGATGCACAGGAAATACTGGTTCAAATTGACTCTTGAATCTCACATCATTTCATGTATTTAGCACACACACAAAAATTAGTCCTTCTAAGCTAGGTGACCAACCCAGCCCCAGTACCTTCTTTATTGCTGTCTAAGGTTGCTATAGAGCTGGACTGGCCCTTGAGAGTCCTCTCAGGCAACTCTGAGAGGAATCCACTTTGGTTCCCAGTCTGCCCTGTGTCCTTCGGCACCTGTGTGGCTTTCTCTATCCCCCCCTTCAGGAAAACACCACACCTCTGCTTGGACTGCTGCCACTGGGTCACCAGTTGTCCCAAATTTTCATGCCTCACAATTTGTGCCCTCCTTTTACAAATCTGGGTCAGTTTTTTGGCTTTGTAAAGTTCACTAGAACACGTGACTAAAGTTTAAAGACCTCTGAAGATGGGAAAGCTGGGCATTTTGTGTGGGTTTATTTTCTGTTTCCAGGTTCACAAACTTGAAAAACCGTGCATCACTATAGTTAAAGAACCTGAAGTTTTCCAGAAAATGGCTCCCATAGTTCACATTCTAAACATTTGCTTAAAGGAGATTCTTTAAACCCTGAGTTTACTAAGTAATGAAGATAACACGACATGAGCTCAACAGTCTCTAATGTAATTTTACCTAATTTTATTTCCCCATGAGGGAAGCTTTTTCAAATCATGTATTTCTGAAGCTTCTGAGAATGATTTTAGAATTAGTTTCTCCATAACTACTATCAAGCATCAGAGAAAAATACAGCTAGGATGCGATTTTCAGAGAAGTTTGAGAGAGTGCTATTTGCTAATGTCTATTCAGTTCATTTTCTATTTGGGGAATTGCACATTCAAGTATGGTTTCAGAGAAATGAACAGAGAAAGCTTAAATAGCAATGGAGTGGCAATGCTCCAGCTGCAGAATTTCTTTGAGGTTGTTCGGAATGAATGTGGCAACGGAAGAACTGCAGTCTGATCCTTCAGCAGGGCCCACTTGCCCTAAATGAAAGCTCTTGGTGAAAAATCACCAGGACCACCAGAAAAGCGTTTATTAAGTGGCCCTCTGTCCTAGTCCTTCACAAAAGACTGAAACTAGACAAAGGTTCAATAAGAGATTGTATGAATGCATTGATGATATCCACGTCCTTACTCGTAGACACACATAGACTTCAAGAGGTAAATAATTTACATAAAGAATTAGTGTATTGAAAGTCTATCTAGGCAAAGAGAACACAGTCAAAGAACACTGGGATGGGCCTGAGGAGACCTCCCCTGGCTTCAGTCCTGGCTTCCAGAGCACTCAGCAGAGGGAACTTGGGAAGCACCAAACTTCCCTTCTTTCATGCGAAGTTCAACAAAAGTTGAAAATCAGGAAGTTAGACACAATTTAATGACGCTCAAATGTTAAACCCGACTATTTTACATCTGGACAATAAAGCACAAACCTATTTAAGACGGACAAAGAGCTGTATGTGAACCCACCAAGAACTGCGCAGTCATAGTACAAAGAGTCCTGGCCTGCGCTGTTGAAAATCCACAGAATGGGGGGAGCGGGGAGGGAGGGGAAAAAAAAGAGGACCCGATGCAAAGGGCTTAAGTGGAGAGCAAATGCTTTGAAAATGATTAGGGCAAAGAATGTAGATGTGCTTTATGCAATTGATGTATGTATATGTATGGATTGTGATAAGAGTTGTATGAGCCCCTAATAAAATGTAAAAAAAAAAAAGAAAAAGAAAATGATTAGGGCAAAGAATGTACAGATGTGCTTTGTATAATTAATGTATGTATATGTATGGATTGTGATAAGAGTTGTATGAGCCCCTAATAAAATGTAAAAAAAAAAAAAAAGAAAATCCACAGAATGAAGCAGAAGGTGGAGGAGATAGATTTAGCAGGAAGGTCTTCTGGAAGAAAGTACCGGTGAATGTGTCTGAAAGTGGCTGTCTTTACATCCACCATTTGGAAAGTAAGATACATTAGTGACGAAATGAATACAAAGGGAGAAAGGATCAAGCCCGGCGGCATTATTTTTAAGATGCCTTGGGAAGCCATGCACGCAGTATGGAGAGGACACTGGTCCCCCAGTGGTGGCCCAGAGAACCAGCATTATGATGGAGGTGGAGATTACAGGAAGTGTCAGGAGACGGCGGTGGGCTGGGGTGGAGTTGGCAAGTTTACCATCAGGTGTGGACACTTCTAGCTCTGAAATTCCACTGGCTTTCTGGGTGACTGTGGGAAGTTCTCGATACCTCTATGGTCCGGGTTCAGAGCTGGCCATCACCGGTCTGTATTATGGGACCTTTTAGGAGTCTCTTTTCATGCCTTGGAGTTCTTTTTTATTTTCAGGAAAAAATTCAGTGAGAGTTGAACACAATAGAGATGAGTAGCTGGTAAAGAGTCCACTGTTGGACACAGTCAGGCAGGTCTGCTTGACTACTTAAGGCTGCCGGAGCTGGGCTTTTCCATTCCAGGGCAGTTCCTTCCCCCGCGAATGTCTGTGGTTGCTAGTAAGTGACCGTGAGCGTGGGCAGCTTCAGGAGAGCTGCCACGAAGAGGAGTTGGGTCATCTTGAACACCCATCTGGGAAGGCTCTGCTGGCAGCAGCAGGAGGATCTAAGCGGAGCCAAACATTATCTGGGAGAAGGCTGAAGTGACCTAAGTCAGCCAGGAGGAAGGGAGGGTCTTGGTCAGGTCAGAGCCAACTGGCTGAGAACTGACAGACAGAGGAAGGGGAGAGATGACGGGGCTTCTCCTGGAACGGGAACAGAGACTCCAAGTGGGAGAAGGCAACACAAGAAGAGCTCTTCCTGTCCTGCCAAGTTCCCTGGGAGGTGGGATGAAACTACTGGTTGGTGGTTCAATGTATGCATTCTTGCAGAGGCTGTAAAAGCTGCCTGGGTCATCACGAGGTAGGCACAGACACAGCCCACCCAGCCCTGGCACCGAGATCTCAATCCTGCCACAGAGATAGCCCAGCACACCCAGAACAAAGGCTGTCCAGGGCCAGGCCCACACTGAAACATGAAGTCTGGGAATTTGATTCGACCCATGTGGTGTACCCGTTAAAATTGGAGACATCGCTTTTACCTTATGCCATCCCTCAAACTTGCCCTGCAGGCTCAAGGATGGGCTGTCATCAGGAAAAGATCAAACCCAGGCATGGGGGAAGATATTTGGTCTGCCATTACTTGGTAAGGAAAATAACGTAAGAGTTCGTGGGTTTTTAAGAGTCTGATCAGCACACACAGGAGCAGATGAAGGGGGAGGAGGAGACAGTGGAGCACAGCCTGGCCCACCAGGCCGTGAGGATGATGTCCCTGACTAGAGCAGCCAGTTCACAGAGAGGACACCATGGCTGGCCCCACTATGAGACATGATGCCCCTCAGTGACCCATGGCGCTACAGGGGACAGCACCAGAGACACAGTGTGGGAACTGCACCTGACCTGATCCCACCACACCAAGGCAAAGCACTCGGGGAGTGCAGCGGAACAGCAAGGGAATGGAGTGGCAAGGTCCCCAGGGAATGCTGAAAGTGGACTTTGGGGTCAGGGCGTGGTGCCCCAACAGACTGGACTGGAAAGCACTCCTAAGGGCCAACAAATTATCCTTGAACTAACTATAAGCTTTTCTTTCTTGATGTGTTTTGTTTTGTTCTTTGTCAGTGGTTTGTTGTTGCTGTTTTGTTGTCTGGTTGTATACTGTTGCTTTGTTTTCCTCTGTCTTGTTTTTGTGCATGTTATTATCTCCACAGGTCTGTCTAAATAAGACAGGCAGGATGAACTAACTGGAGGAAAAACAGCGGGACCGACAGTTCCGGGGGGACTTGGGATAGGGAAAGGTGGGTGGGGGGTAAGGAAGTGGTATTAACAAACCAGGGACAAGGGAACAACATGGGATCCAAACTGGTGGTGAGGGGGGAGTGGCAGGCCTGGTAGGGAATGACCAAGGGTAAGGTTACGTAAAGAAGAGGTATAGCTGTAACCCAGGTGGGGACGGAGCATGATAGTGGGGCAGGAGGAAAGTCAAGGGAAATAGAGGAAAGACTTAGGAGTCAAAGGGCATTTATAGAGGTCTAGACAAAGACATGAACATGCAAATATATATATGAGGGTGGGGAACTAGATCTATGTGTCTATATTTATAGATTTAGTACTAAGGTGGTGGAAGGACCTTGGGCCTCTACTCAAGCACTCCCTCAATGCATGAATACTTTCTTCTGTTAAATTGACATTCTATGATGCTCACCCTCCCGACATAACTGCTGAAGCCAAAGTGGGTGAACAAGTAAATGTGGTGAAGAAAGCTGATGGTGCCTGGCTATAAAAAGAGATAGTGTCTGGGATCTTAAAGGCTTGAAGATAAACAAGCGACCATCTAGCTCAGAAGCAACAAAGCCCACATGGAAGAACACACCAGCTTATGTGAGCATGTGGTCCCGAAGGGATCAGTTATCAGGCATCAAAGAAGGAGGGGAAAAATATGAGGACCTGATGCCAAGGGCTTAAGTGGAGAGCAAATGCTTTGAAAATGATTAGGGAAAAGAATGTACGGATGTGCTTTATACAATTGATGTATGTATATGTATGGATTGTGATAAGAGTTGTATGAACCCCTAATAAAATGTTTTAATAAATAAATAAACAATTTTATTATTAAAAAAAAGAGTAGCTTTGCTAACACAACCAAACCAATATTTTTGAGAATTTCAAGCATATCTTTCTAACCATCATGGCAATGCATGGCAGACTGGCAGAGGGGTACAAACAAGTTCTATGGGGGCAGAGAGGGAAGAGGTGGGTTAGTGGCAGAAGGGGGTACTTTGGGTATCACACAGCAGGCAGTATGAGCCTGGGTGGGCCTTGGGTTAGCACTCACTTAGAAGAGTATCCATGGATACTCACCACTGCACCAACAACAACCTCCGTGATCCCCTCATAGACGGGTTTAGGAGAGGAGATGGGTTAATTAGGGTGCGAGGTAGTACCGATGAAGAACACAGCTTTCCCCCAGATCCTGGATGCTTCCTCCCCCCAACTACCATGATCCAAATTCTAGCTTGCAGGGCTGGATAGGACAGAGGCTGTACACTGGTACATATGAGGGCTGGAGGTACAGGTAATCCAGGGTGGATGATACCTTCAGGACCAAGGGTGTGAGGGACGATGCTGGGAGAGTGGAGGGTGAGTGGGTTGGAAAGGGGGAACTGATTACAAGGATCCACATGTGACCTCTTCCCTGGGAGAGGGACAGCAGAGAAGGGGGGAAGGGAGACTCTGGATAGGGCGAGATATGACAAAATAACGATGTATAAATTACCAAGGGCACATGAGGGAGGGGGGAAAGAGGAGGGAGGGGAAAAAAGAGGACCTGATGCAGGGGGCTTAAGTGGAGAGCAAATGCCTTGAGAATGATTGGGGCAGGGAATGTACGGATGTGCTTTATACAATTGATGTATGTATATGTATGGATTGTGATAAGAGTTGTATGAGTCCCTAATAAAATGTAAAAAAAAGAAAAGAGGAGAAAAAAATGATTAGGGCAAAGACTGTACAGATGTGCTTTATACAATTGATGTATGTATATGTATGAACTGTGATAAGAATTGTATGAGCCCCAATAAATTGTTAAAAAAACAATAACAACAAAAAAAACAACCTCCGTGTCATAGCCAGTCTGTCTGCTCTTTGCATAGGAATGTACACTTCTCCACTGTACACACATGCATGGACCTCCAATGAAATCCCTTCCTGCTGACTCTCCTAGCAAGGCTAGGTCCACAGAAGCAAACGACCAATGGAGGCATGTGCTATGTTTTAATTATGAAACTTTCTCTTTATACTCAGGTTTCTCCTCCTCCTCAGTGGCACCTGTTGTTCAGGCTCTAGCTCATGCCGGTCTGATTCCTAGAAATAAAGAAAAAGCCAGCCCGGCCCAGGCTACTGATCTGATGTTCTGGAGTTCCTGAATAAGCACCCCAGCAGCGGCAAATTATTCTCCCCAAAGGCCGCTCCTTCTTTTTGTCCCTTGTGGCATCCCTTTGGTTGGCTGTTGCTCCCTCTTTCCCACGTCCTGCCAGCCTAATGCCCCGGTTGCTCCTCTCCTCCTATTTCATTCCTCATTCTCCATGGCCACTGAGGCTCAGCCCTTGCTATTCCAAGTCTGTGGCCTTGGAACAAAGCAGGGAAGAAAAATGGGGTTTGGAGCAAAATCAGAGGCATGGAGATTGAGGGGGGCTGCTTCTAATGAAAGAGCAGCTTTTTGAAGAAAAAAACCCAAAACAAACATCATTTATTTTCAGAGACTAATCTGGGGAGAGATGATTAGAAAAAAAATGGGTAAAAGAAAAGAAAGAAGGGATCACAAACCTAAAGATATATCGACAAACTATGGAATTATTTAATGTTAATCTAAGTAATATTTTAGGATCTTATGGTATTTTTTTTCTATTCAATTTGCTCCATACTACATTTGTTAGAGGGTTACTTTTGGAGGAAATCACCAGATTTAAGGCTCACCACAACTTTGATTTTCATAATGGTGATTATTATTCTTTTAAATTTGCATGCAATTATATGGCCTTCCTTGCAAATCTACCCAGGAAGATTAGGCAGGTAAAGCAGAAGCAGACGCAAGTGTGTTGCTTCAGAAGTGCGTGCGTGCACGCACATGCACACACACCTCCAGGGCTCCCACAAAAATGGCCAACATTTAATTATCACTGTTATAAAACTGTAAATGGTTGCTCTTGAATTGTTTCTAGTTTCTGAGGGATTTGTGGGTGTCTGGGTAGAACAGCGCTCCCTGATGTAGTTTTTAATATGTAGCCCCCTGGACTATTCCTCCTCAGTACCTTTGGTTCAGCAGTCAAATGTGAATGGTTTGCACTAAAGTTTGTCCGTAAAGTTTGGTCTTGATCATAGAATTGACTTGGCTTTTGAGGATTCACTTGGCTCTTTCATTGGATGAAAACCGCGCAGTCATTTGAAGATCCCCTCCCCAGACTCTGATCTTTACATGGTATCTGGGTAGATGGGAGGGTAGGTAACATAGTTTCCCTGCTCGGGTCTTCACAACTGCACTAACTCGCATTCTTTGGCATCACCATGCCGCCTTGGCCTGTGTATACCCCGATGAACTCGCTGTCCAATCTGTGCCTGGTAGACTCGTGCTTTGGTTTTGACACTGCCTCCAAGGGGCAGGGCCACTCCCTGTTCTAGAATCAGTCTTTCTTCAGTTCTCACAGGCAGCAGCCGCAAATGTCTACCCTGTTTCCATCAAGGCCTTCTGTGGATGAGTCCCTCTAGTTTTTAACATTATTTTCTGCCACGGCGGGCTCCTGAATCTGAAACCGCCAGCCTCCGGAAAGAGAGAAGACTTGGGTATGTGGCTCTGGGCTTGGCAGTGCTGCACTACCAAGCTCCCTCTGGTGAGGTTGCTCCTCCCCTTTGTAAAGGCAGCCTTGGATGCCTGGTGATCATCCGGATACCTAGTCTTCCAAGCCCAACCACCACTCTTGCACATCGGGGCAGGAGTCTAAGAAGGGGAAATTTGAAAACACACATCTGATCGTTTTATTTCCTCCTGCTTCTTTCTTTGTTTCTCCACCAATCTTATATGGGAAGAATTTAGCTTACTTTCTGTTCCCATTCTTATAGCTTCTTCTTCCCAACTACGGTGGAATCTTATGGAAAAGAATGCTTTCCACTGCATTTTGAATGAAATCTACAAGCTTACCTATTCAAGTTTGGTTCGTCATATGCCAAAATGAAAGAAAAGTACATCTGAAAAATTCCTCATAAGGCAGTAGTCTAGGTTGGGATGCTATTATCTTGCTTCTTGATATCCTTCTATAGCAAATCTTAATCTCCAGCTTGGTCTCTATTTCTCACATCCACACACATATATAGGCGTGTATCCCTCAAAAATATTAGTGTACAGATGTAGTACCTGGAAAGACCAAAGAAAACCCCAAACCAACCCACTGCCATTGAGTCAAGTCTCATAATGCACCTGATGCTAAGACTGAAAATATTTAGGGAACAGATAACCCTGTGTCTGTGTCCCTTGTCTACCCTGTCCCTTGTCTGTTCATCTATTCTATTGTGGTGGCTTGTATAAGGTTATGATTCTGGGAACTCTGTATTACTATTTCAAATGCCAATACAGTAGCCCATGGTGGACAAGTTTCAGTTAAGCTTCCAAGCTAAGACACATTAGGGAGAAGAATTAGTAATCTACTACCGGAAACAGCTAAGGGATTGTTAGGGAGAGCAGTAGAAACTGTGTGATAAAAGATGTAAGATGGCGGCATTGCTATTTTGCAAGGCTGAAAGGGTTTCAGGGTAGTACTTAGATATGGGGGGAAAGGCGGGTCAGGTCTGTTGTGGACAGTGGTTGGATCATAGTATCAAGGCTGGAGGACAGTATGGCGAGGAAGAGCTTGTGCCAAGGACCAAGGTTCCCAAGAGAGGCTCCAGGCACCGCCTAGGACACAGACAGGAGGGAATGTATGGGGGTGGAGGGAAGGGGATACTGCAGAGGCGTAATCACGGTGACTCTCTGAGTGTTGCATATGACAGAGGAGAAGGAAGGAGGAGGAGGGGAAGGAAGGAGGGGAGAGGGGAAGGAAGGAGAGAGGGGAAGGAAGAAGGATAGAGGGGAAGGAAGGAGGAGAGAGGGGAAGGAAGAAGGAGAGAGGGGGAAGGAAGGAGGAGAGAGGAGCAGGAAGGAGGAGAGAGGGGAAGGAAGGAGGAGAGAGGAGCAGGAAGGAGGAGAGAGGGGGAAGGAAGGAGGAGAGAGGGGAAGGAAGGAGGAGAGAGGGGAAGGAAGGAGGAGAGAGGGGAAGGAAGGAGGAGAGAGGAGCAGGAAGGAGGAGAGAGGGGGAAGGAAGGAGGAGAGAGGGGAAGGAAGGAGGAGAGAGGGGCAGGAAGGAGGAGAGAGCGGCAGGAAGGAGGAGAGAGGGGAAGGAAGGAGGAGAGAGGGGAAGGAAGGAGGAGAGAGGGGCAGGAAGGAGGAGAGAGGAGCAGGAAGGAGGAGAGAGGGGAAGGAAGGAGGAGAGGGGGGAAGGAAGGAGGAGAGAGGGGAAGGAAGGAGGAGAGAGGGGAAGGAAGGAGGAGAGGGGGGAAGGAAGGAGGAGAGGGGGGAAGGAAGGAGGAGAGAGGGGCAGGAAGGAGGAGAGAGGGGCAGGAAGGAGGAGAGAGGGGAAGGAAGGAGGAGAGGGGGGAAGGAAGGAGGAGAGAGGGGCAGGAAGGAGGAGAGAGGGGAAGGAAGGAGGAGAGAGGGGAAGGAAGGAGGAGAGAGGGGAAGGAAGGAGGAGAGAGGAGCAGGAAGGAGGAGAGAGGGGAAGGAAGGAGGAGAGGGGGGAAGGAAGGAGGAGAGGGGGGAAGGAAGGAGGAGAGAGGGGCAGGAAGGAGGAGAGGGGGGAAGGAAGGAGGAGAGGGGGGAAGGAAGGAGGAGAGAGGGGAAGAACCTTGAGGATGTGTCAACCCATGGCTTCAAATCTACGTGACTAGAAAGATTTTAGCGTAGAAGAAGAGGGAGCAAGATTCAGGGGAAGGGGGTAAAATTACAGACCACAGAAGTTCATTTGAGGGGATGGAGGCAATGTATTAGCCAGAGAGTATTTAATAACAACACAAGCAAAAGAAAATCACATGAAGTGAGGATACCATATGACACATAGCGGCGTCTCATTCATAAGCAGAGAAGTCTGCTCCCAGATTGACAATCGTGAGCCGGTGATGGGAGTCTGATGCGTACAAGGCTGTGATGTAAAGCACCGCTGGTTCTTCTTTATGGACTGCCTTCTCACTTGTTCTCCTCAACGCTTGCCTAACAGTTCAAATTCAGATCCCACTTTCATCGCCTGTGTTCCTTATCTCCACCTCCAGCCTCCAGCCTCCCATGGGCTCTGGGATAGAAGACAGCACCAGTAGACCATGTTTCCAACTGACTTCACCCACCGCTCCCGGATTCCATGTGTCCCCTTCCAATAGCAGGTCATGGATTCTCATTGGAATCATTCCTATGTTGGCATTCCAGAAAAGTACATCAAACCCATGATGGGGAAGTGGATTCCAACCCCCAACGACCCTACAGGACAGAGTCGAACTGTTCCATTGGGGTTCTATGGCTAAATCTTTACAGAAGCAGATGATCCTACTCTTGTCCCCATCAGTGAAGAGTGAGTTTGAAGTGGCAATATTTTAGCGCAATCCGCTGCTAAACTCACTCCACGACCAGGGCTCCTGGTGGTGCCCCTAGTGTTTAATACATGCTCCATGTGTGGTTAAAATGCATAATGGAGTCTCGCACATGCAAGTTTCTACATCCCTCACCTCGAGCGTCATGCTCTCATTTCTCTTTTTTAAGTTGAGTTTCCAAATTTTCTAGCGGAGGAGGAAACAGAACACATGATCAGTATGCGATCACATGGTCAACCCACATAATCTACATGTAGACGGTCTGCAGGGACACCATTGTATTGAAAGGGCAACTCATTTCAAGTCAGCACTAGAGTAGTTTCAAAATAACGACTGGGTTGTAGAATGGAATGCTTTCAGTTTTTGTTTCTCAGAGCAAGAACAACCTGAGGAAGGAAACTCAGGACAACAGAGGGGACACTGTGGCCCGGGGTTGTGTTGGCCCCTTACTCACACAGCTAGTTACCCCGTGCTTCCTTAATGTAAATACCACGGATGGGTGGATTTAAACATCACATACTATGTATACTCGTGTGTAAGCCGAGTTTTTCAGTACATTTTTAATGCCGTTTTTGTGGTAAAAGCAGGTGCCTCGGCTGATATCGAGTTGGCTTATACTCGAGTATTTATGGTATTTATTTTCCCAAAATTGAGTCACTCACTGCCATTGAGTCGATGCCAACTCATAGCAACCCTACAGAACCGATAACACTGTCCCTGTGAGTTTCCAAGACTGACTAACTACAGGAGTGGAGAGCCTGGTCTTTCTCCCAAATAGCAGTAGGTGGTCTCAAACTACTGACCTGGCTGATATAGGCTAGAGCTTAATAATGTCCCCAGGGTTTCTTCACATAATTTAGAAGGTCTTAAGTTCAAATCCAGGAAGTTAGTGGCCCTAGGAGGAGTCACTTAAAAAATTTTTTTTCAGGATTTAGTAGCAAAAGAGAAGACCTTCAATGAGATGGTCTGACAAAGGGACTGCAGCAATGGGCACACACCTCAGAACAATTGTGAGAATCATGCCGGACCTGGCAGTTCTGTTGTGAACAGGGTCACTATGATCTGGACTTGATGCAACATCTAATTTTTCATACTGACCCTGTGCACAACAGAGCAAAAATACTGCCTGGTCCTGTGCCGTCTTCACAATTGTTCAGATGTTTGAGCACCAATGCAGCCATTGTGTCAATTCATCAAAGGTCGTTCTCTTAATTCACTGCTCTGGTACTTTACCAAGCATGATGTCCTTCTCTGAGGACAGGTCTCTCCTGACAACATGTCCAAAGTGCATGAGACAGTCTCTTTATCATTGCCTAGAAGGAGTAGTCTGCCTGCGCTTCCTCCAAGATTGACTTGGCTTTACTTTTGGCAGTCCAGGGTACTTTCAATATTCTTCTCCAGCATCATAATTCTAATGCACCAATTCTAATTTGGCCTTCGTTATTTATTGTCCGCCTTTCACATGCATATGAGGCAATTTAAAACACCATGGCTAAGTGTTACATCTCTTTTAGAATTTCTCTAGCAGGTTTCCTGTATTTTTTTTTCTTTCTGGAACACACCCCCCCTCCAATAAATAAACAAACAAACAAATAAATAAATAAATAAAATGCCATGGCTTGAGTCAAGAGCATCTTAGTCCTCAAGACCGCACCCTGGCTTTTCAAAACTCTTAGATTTACCCAGTGCCATGTGTCATTTGATCACCTGACTGCTGCCTCCATGAGCCTTGATTATGGGTCCAAGCAAGACAAAACCCTTCACAATGTCCATCATTTCTCCATTTATCCTGATATTACCTACTGGGCCAGTTGTGAGGATTTTTGTTTTCTTCACATTGAGTTGCAATAGCCTGGGAATGCTGACCTAATTAACATAACAAAGAAACACCCATTTCCAAACAGAATTCTCTTTATGGTTTAGAGAGCAGGATTGCAATATATATTTCAGGAGACACAATTCAATCCATAAACTCAATCCAGCCAGAGACTCTCTTGATCACCACGCCTAGTTCTGAAGGCATCATTCTCATGAGAGTACCTGAAAGCTCAGACCAGGCAAAAGCCTAACAGGAGGCAAAGCAATGTGCAAACAATACAAAACTCTTACAGGTAAAACTTATATTAAAATATGTGGTGGGAGGCTGTAAAAATCATCTTAAATTGCATTGATAGCTCTGCTTTACTCTTCATTCGGCATCTGATAATATTTAACGCTCTGAGGCCATTTATGATGTGTAATATACTCCTGAGCAATCTATAAAGCGTTTTTCTTCCTAATCAATTGCTCCTTTACATGGTTATAGCTCATTAGTGAAATAATTTACTTATACATTAATCTATGTATTCAGTAACACTTACTGAATAACTTTACTATTCCTACTCCACATATCATATAATTCAATAGTACAATCACATTGAGAATTGTACAATCATTTCTATAATCAACTTTAGAACATTTTTCTTTTCTTGTACTCTTTGTTGTACCCATTTCCCCACAACCTCCTGGATTTCATATACTGAAAAATATACAAAAATAAAACAAAGGCAACAACCAAACAAACCCCAACAAAAATAACAAATGAAGCAGAGAAAATCCTCAACTGAAAAGAAAACAGAAAATACTGAAAACCTAAAACAAATTTAAAATGGGTCAAATGATAAAGAGTTAAATTTTAACCTAACTACATCTGCAGTAATCTACTTTCTAATGATTCTGCATGATCGTGAGGTTATTCACATCCCTGGTCTCTGATCAGAGGGAATTCACCAGTCTTAATCCCCTTCACTCAGAAAACAAAACAACAAAACTGGAACAGCTTCTACATGAGTCAAAAGGGAGACCAAAGTCAAGATATTACATTTTAACATTTAATATCTACCATAACCAATAATACAATGTTCTCTGTCCAACAACATGGCTATTCACATGCGTCAACTCTGGTCAAAGCGAATTCACTGGAGGCTTAACCATTTGTGGACCCTGCAAATGGATTTTGGGCTTCCACTACCATTTGTGATGTTCTGTAAACTGTGTGTTCACAATGTAAGCGCTGATCCCATTCTGTCCTTTGGGTTTGGATTATATTATTTACAATCCTTGACTCACACAGACTGGTGTGCTTCCTCCATGTGGACTTACATGATGTCTCCCTTGAAAGGCAGTCCAAAGTTCTCAGGGTAGAGTTTAAGGCATCCCTGTGAGTCAGAATGGATTGGATGGCAGTGCGTTTGGTGGGTTTATTTTGGTGGAAGTTCTGGGGATATAGAGAAGACCCTCGCTCTTGAGGAGAACATTGAGGAGCTTTTCAAAAGTGAATTAAAAGGAAACTGTTTCGGATGAATTGTTGCTCACCACACAGATAAATAGAAGAAAGTTAAGATAAGAGGTGGAGTGGGAAGCTCAAGGCAGGGAGGAGAAAGCATGGCCTCCCAGGACATCAGAGTGACTTGACTTCTGGCTCCTGAAAGGCATAGCGGGTGACCAGGAGCTATGGAGGGAAATGAGGCTGGCCAGGTTAGTGTGGAGCAAGTACATGGAAGACATCGTACCGAAGACATTGGGAGCTTGGATCTTGATATTAAGAAGCTTAAGAAGAAGAGAAATTGTATATCTAAGACCAAAAAGTGTAGTCTTTAAAATGAAAGGAACAAAGGAAGGACAGAAGGAAAGATGAACAGCCAATGGCCTGCTAGTAAAAATTTAGAAATGAAGAAAAGAGAAACTACTTACAAATTCCAGAAGGAAAAAAAAGGCAGTATATCTACTAAGCTTTGAAGATTAGATTAGCATCTCTCTTCCCTTTGGCAAGGCTGGATGCTAGAAACAATGAACCAAGTCTTTGAAAAAGTAGGAGTGAAGTTATTTTGAAAGAAATATGCCATAGGAAACCATAATGAAAATCCAAGTAATTAAAAAAAATTAAATGTCTGGATAAAATGTTAAATAAAGATTTTATGTATTTATTTTGCAGTGCAAGGGCTCATGAATTTGACCACCAAGAGAAACATCTAAAAGATGTGTTTCAACATGAATTCTGGCAAAAAAAGAAATAATAAACCAAGAAAGATGGAGATTCAGATTAAAAATTTAGTTTGGGAAAAATAAAACCAGACAAAAGCATCCAGTAAAACAAAATCACGCCTCACAAAAGCCAACAACTAATGAAATTTATGGTCAAAGTGATTATTTATGTCTTTATCTCTTTAAAATCATTTTAATTGGGGGCTCCTAGAACTCTTCTCACCATCCATCCATCGTGTCCAGCACATTTGTACATATGTTGCCATCAACATTTTCAAAATATTTTCTTTCTACTTGAGCTCTTGGTATCAGCTTCTCATTCCTCCCCTCTCTTTCAAGAACCCTTGATAATTTATAAATTAATATTTTTAATATCTTATACTGACCAATGTCTCCCTTCACCCACTTTCCTGTTGTCCATCCCCTGGGAGTGGGTTATTGGTAGATCATTGCACTGGGTTCCCCCATTCTCCCCACACCTTCCCTTTCCCCTTCTGGTATGGCCCTGAGGGGTTTATCTATTCCTCGTGTTTCCAGCTCTTATTCATACCGGCGTACATACTTGGGTCTAGCCAGATTTGTATAGTAGAATTGGGGTCATGATAGTGGGGGTAGGGGAGGAAGTATTAAAGAACTAAAGGAAAGTTGTTAAATATAATTCAAAAGTATATTTTACACGGGTAGAAAGAAATTAAGGTTAATGTGAAGAATAAAGTAAAGCTTTAATAAAGTGTTTCTTTTATTCAAGGATATAGATACATAGTGGCTGGAGGAATGCGTATGTGTAAATGATTTGAAACTTTTCACCAGAAACACTTAAATAGGGTATGCAAACATGCAAATACCATTTGAACAAAGGCAAAAGAACCCTGTCAATGTAATAAAGGCATGAAAGCATGTTATATAGAAAATATGAGTATGATGGTAAGTCCAACAGACATAATTACAGTGAATACCAAAAAAAGGGTTTTGATAATTGGATATCAAGTCTGTGCTGTTTATAAGGGACATACATAATACCAAATAAGACATAAATGCAAAAATGAAAGTACTTCATTTATCTATACCAGGCACATTCCTACAGTACAGAAGCCAAAGTAACGGTATTAATTTTGAATGAGAGACCATTTTTAGTGAGCAATTTTAAGGAGGACAACAGAGGGATAAAATATTAATAGAAATTATGATCCTACAGAAAACATAAGTCATGACTTTTACATATCTATCATTCATATTTAATATGTGTATTAAATATATATATATTTATACATCTATCTATATACAAACTATATATAGCAAAAGGTGACACAAATTATAAGGGAAGCTGACCATCCACATTTATTAAAAAAATCAAACAAACCCTCATTTCCATGAAGTCAATTTTGACTCTGAGTGAACCTGTAGGACAGGGTAAAACTACTGCCTCTGAGTTTCAGTGTCTCTAACTCTTTACAAGAATAGAAAGCCTCGTTTTACTCTAGAGGTGTGCTGGTAGTTTTGAACAGCTCACCTTGTGTATAGCAGCACAACACATAACCCACTGGGACAGCAGGGCTCCTCTCCATTCAGTCAGGACATTTGAAAATATCTTTCTTCTGAAATCAGCAGTTCAAGTGAACAATAAATATTGAGAACTAAACTTCCCTACCTGCCCATGATGGTGCACCCCAGTGAGCCCACTGAAGTGATGAGTTATTGATCCACAGGCCACGCGGTAACCTGGTGGGATCTGAGGCAGCCACAGCCTCAGAGTTAATTACCCCAGGCTTCAAGCCGCTATGCTTATTTGCTGGGAGTGCCAGCAGATCAATTTCTCTGTAGGCTGCTGCTCTGACCAGGACAAAGTTGGCAACGGGCATTGATAATTAAATACGATATGACACATGATATGATAGGCTGTATAACATAAAAGAGGAAGCATACTATTTTAAAATAAATATTTAAAAAATTGGTGAATAGCTCAAATAAAATGTCAATGAAATATTAAAAAAGGAAGCATCACCTGGACTATATTCTCTAACTATAAGGTAAAACTACTAGATAGAAAATGAAATAATGGGATGTCTGTTACCAATAACTTTTAAGCATTTTTAAAATTTCCCATGCATTCATGATACTCCTCGTATATTTTTATGCAGCGGTGTATCTATAATGAAAACCCAAATAAACTCTTTCAATTAATAAGTTAATTAAAGATAGGGCAAAAGTACTTAGCCTTTAGAAATAAATTTCCAAGGACTATTCCAAGCTAAATTTGAATAGTTGTAGAAGGAAGTGTATAATCTTACATCTATAAGAGGGCAAAAAGATATTGAGAATAAAAGAAGTAAGCCTATAATTAAAGATAGTAGAAAAGCACATGAAAATACTCAAAACCAAATACAATAGAAAAATAAATGGCATTGGTTTGGGCAGGTACCATCCAGCCATTCCAACTCCTAGAGACCCATGTTCACAGAATGAAACACTGCCGCTGCGTCATCTTCTGTTGTTCCTTTTTGAGTCCGTTTGTCTCATTGAGAGCCTTCCTCTTTCACACTGCTCTTCTAGTTTACCAAGCTCGATGACCTCCGGGGACTGATCTCTTACGACAACATGCCCAAAGTGCACGAGAGAGCATATTTTCTATTGCTCCTTCCTCTTTGTTTCTGTTTTCTTTCTTTTAAAAAAAATTCCAATTGTCAACAGTTATCAATGCATCTTGCTTGCATATTTGATCAATTCCAGACTGAAGGCTTTGGCAGGATTCGACTTCCTCAGTTTTGGTGGTTGGCGCACACATTTGAATAATAGTTGCATTGATTGAATTTCCTTGACTGCAGATAGACCTAATCCAATCACAGACAGCATTGCACTTAAAAATAGACCTTGACATGTCCTTTTTGAGGCTGAATGCAATGCCATTGCTCGACTGTGTCATTCCCAGCACAGTAAACCATATGCCTACAATCAGCCCCTTCCAGCTGACTGACATGTAGAACATTGATCTTTATGCATTGTATTTCACTTTTGATGACTTTCAATTTTCCTAGACTTGTCCTTCACGTAAGTTATAATTGTTAGATATTTGCAGGATGTTTCTTCTCATCTTGAGTCACGTTCCATCAGCAAAGGAAGACCCTGGGGTCTTTGACCCCATTCATGTCCTTGGGGTCCACTCTGCCTTGAGAAGGCAGCTCTTCCTCAGTAATACTTCCTTTTCTGTTGTAAGGGGTTCATCTCTGGCACGATCTCTGACAATGGTCTGCTTCTATTTATCAGGCCTTCAGTATTGGATAATATCTTGATATCTGCAAGGTTTCCGAGAGCTAATTCCTCCAAAGTGAATTGATAATGCCTTCTTCGCAGTCTGTTCTTAGTCTGGAAGTCCTGCTGAAACCTGTTTGGTTGGCCCAATTGCTATTTGAAATACCAGTGATGTAGCTTTCCACATCACCACAACACATGAGCCACTGCAGTATGAAAGACTGACAGACAAGTGATGGAAAACATTCTATGGACATGAGAAAATCGGGGATATTTTGATAAATATAAAAGCAGAAGTATACATATAGAAAACAAGAACTATACCTTGAAGTGATGGCCTTTGAAAACATCCATAAAACAGAAAATCTTTGAGAAATTAGTTCAAAGCAAAAATAGGGAGTAAGAAGTTAAAAACATAAGGAGCAGATTAGAAAATAATCATCTGCTGATTAAAATTATAATAATTGTAGATTCATTCTTTTTGTCAAAAATTGAAAACTAGACAACATGGGTGATTTTTCTAAGAGAATATAGTTTAGCAAAAATGAATCAATATAAAGATGACCCACCGATCCATTAACATGTGGAAACAGAAAAATGTAGTCAAGGCCTATCCCTACAACTATTCCCTGACCAAGGTGCTTTTATAAATGAAATTCTTTCTGTTACATGAACTGTCGTGGAGCACAGAAAAAGCCATCACTTTTGGTACAGTCAATGATGTCTTTCTGGCTCCATGCTAGCCCGTAACCGCAGGCATGTGAACAGGGACCGTCATGGGTCTCTCATATTGACAGTTTCTTTCTGTTCCCCTGGCTGGTAAACCAACTCTAGTGGGAAACTGGAAAGGGGAATGAGGCTTAGGGGTGGGAGTGAGGACAAAGGGATAATCTATATGGACCATCATGATTCTGGAACTCCTACTTAGTGCTAATGGCAGAATTATTTGTGCCCCAAACGCATTTTCCTTCTGAGTCTAAGCATTCCTTAAAAGTATGATTCAGTGTTACGTAGCACATAACCCATGACCGAGGGCTTTCACTGAAGAAACACAACACCCACTAAGGACGTGACTGGAGTAGGAGGAGGGAGGAAGAGGACACCAGGCAAGGGTGATATTACAAAGCCAAGTTCCGGCCTGAGCATGAGCCCACAGGGCAGGGTGGGGGCGGCTCTAGAGTGTAAATGATCTGAGCGAGTCTTCCCAAGGAAGTTCTTTGTCTCGCATTCCCACCTAGGTCTCATGGTTAAGGGCCTGGAGACTGGCGGTAATGGGAGGATAAGGGACAGCATCAGCCTCCAAGCCCTTTTGGCTAGTTGTGCCTTCAGCCAAGATAGCTTCCAAAACCCAGGGAAGAAAGTACTGATGAGGACATTCAAAATAAAGCTAGAGTAGCAAATGGACACTCAGACATGAGACTTTAGGCAGATCTGGGTGTTTGACATAGAGCACTGTTTGTTTGTTTTTCTTTATTTGGATGTTATTTTCTGTCAACATGTCCATTTGGCCACTATGATACTTCCCCCTTTCCTGTAAGGCTGTAATGTTTATAGGAACAGATAGTATCAAGTTTCTGCTTAGAAGATGCTGGTAGATTTGAACCTTCAACCTTGCCGTTAGCAGTCCCACATTTTCCCAACAGCATCACTAGGGGCCTCTCCTAGCAGAGATTAACAGTGAGCATTTCTGTGAGCATCCCAGGTCAAGCACCGTAAACGGTGCCAGGCAAACTTTTCCTTCTGGAGCTTGATTCAAAGTCTCGGCCCCCGGCCATCCTCACTTTCTCGTGGACACTTCTGCTGCTTCAGAAGCTTGACTGCAGTGATTCCGCAGGAGCACTTTCTTTTTGGCTCAGCTGTGCACGGACATCCATGTCGCAAATTCACTTAGAAAATACTGGAACTCTTTGGAAATCAACATCCACCCAACCTTATAATCAGATTTATTTAAAAAACAGCCTCAGGCCTGCGACTTTTAAAATCAGTATCCCTCTATCCCTCTATCTCTCAATGAGTCTTTGGCATTCTTACTTGAATTAGGACATGAGATTGAACATATAGATTTAAACTGAGAGAACAACAACGAAGTCAATACGGAGGGGAAGTAAATTATTTAATGTGACTCTTCTCGGCCATCCCTACCTAAGGACCGTTCCCTGCATGGGTCTTGCTAAAAAGGTGGGGAAGACATCAATAGGATTCATCTGTGGTTCACACAAGTGCTAACAGGCTACACTGCGTTTGCCATCCTGCTGTGTATAAAATGAGCCTTCTGAGAAGCGAAAAGGGATTTCACTACCAGCAAGCGCTGGAGTAGCTCCCCTCCTTCCGATCTTGAATCTGGTTCTTGGGCCTGACTATCCCTGCCTCTCCAGCCTTGGCAACAGGAAGAGCTGCCCGGCAGACATCTGCATTTTGATTTAGGGACTTACCAGAACCCACAAAGCATGAGCCCTTTTCCTTTGTGTTCTGACTTCTGCGTGGCCATTGCAGCCAATTCCAGAACTAGATGTAAACGTACACGAGTTTGAGTGACACAATCCAACATACGCCTTCTGTGCGATGCATTTAATAGACCATACAATGTAATTAATAAAATGTCTAATAATAGGCACTCAGATAGGCTGGCATCAACAGGCACCTTGTTAGATATGGAAAAATGTTAAAAACAGACATACTCATTTTGCTTATGGGGCTTAGAATTGGGTGAGGTAGACTCAGAAAGACCTTCTAAAAGGAATGGAAACAGTGGCCTCATGGGCGGCAACTCTTCTCCAGCCTGATGATACAGTAGGTCCTGGGGGCAATTCCAAAATAGGAAAACTCAAGTGAGACAAAAGGACGTTCTCTTTGTAAGGATCAACCAATCGTGGAAGTCCCTAGGTGCCTTGATTAGAATACTGGGCGCAAGGCATTGGGAAGTCATTAAGACTTTGATGGAGTGTTGGATCAGCGTTGCACTTAGGAAGAAATGCTCAGGGGCTTGTGGACAATGGCTTGAAGAGGGCAGCACTGTGGACAGGTGATTAATGCGGACTCTCTAGCAGCCATCTAGGTAAATGAAGGGGACATGTGACGGTGGGAGGAGGAGCAGGACATGCCCATCCCGAGCAGGCATTCAACAGATAGAGGAACAGACGGACACAGACCAGAGCAAAGTGGGCCCTTGGAAATTGAGGAAACGACGGCGAGGCAGCATACGGTTTATGCCCAGGTTGCAAGTGTGACTAAGCTGGTCTGTAGGCTGTTTGGTTAGGTTCCCATAAATATTAACAATGGAAAAGGATTATTTTGTGACAATCCCACTTTAAACTCATCTGTTCCTAAATGCATGCAGCAAAGGGATGAAAGCAACTAACTATCAAAGGGAATTAAAGGAATAAGAACCCAAATAAAGATTTCAAAAATTAATCTTAGACAACTAAAATGATACAATCAAGATAAAAGGTGAGGCAAAGAAAGTACAAAAAAGGCTTGCGAAATACATGCAAGAGACAGTCTCCTAAAATACCATTAAATAAATCAGTGGAGATGATGCAATAAAAAGGGAGAAAGGAAATAAAAGTTAAATTTCAAAAGAATGCATATGAGATACAAAGATATTTGAAAACAAGGATAATGTTTACTTTGCATGAATAACTGAAATACAATGTAGTTATTTTTCTTGAAAATGTGAATTGTGCAATATTGATAAAGAAATATAAAATCTATATGGAACAATCAACCTGAGATATCTCAAAAACATAGTGTATGTACTTCTAGCATCATTTCAAAATAGTTTGATTTTGCATAGGATTTATTTCAAATAAAAAATAATACATGTGATTGCCATGATTGATAATCTGCTCTGGAAAACACAAGAATGGAAAAGTCTCCAAGTTAATTTACAAAGCTATTATGATCATGATGTTAAAAAAAAGAAGAAAACCCGGCAGAGACAATACCAAAACAGGAAACCATAGATCTCTCACATGTAAGTTAGAGACGTAAAACTAATATAGTACCAGGAAGCCACAACCAACTGAATATATCTCTGAATGCACACTCGCCATCACAGTGAATCTGCTTAGTTCTCCTAATTTGTAAATTTCTAGAAAGTTTCTGTTTGCCTACATTCAAATTTATTGACACACAGGTATTCCCGTTCCCTAATAATTAGAGCCTTTGAAGCTGTCGCTAATATGTCCCTATTATTTTTGGCCTTCGAACCAATTTTTCCCCTTCATGGAAAGCCTAGTATAAGCTATTCAGCTTTGGAAAAAAACATCTTTGGAAAGAATAACCACTCCTGCTATTTTGTTTAATTTCTATTGCGGTGGATTTGTTTACATTGAAACTTATCTTTGACTTTGCTCTGTTGTGATCTTTTTATTCTGCATCGAAAATTCATTTGCTTTATATTTTCTTTTTTTTAATAGGGGCCTTTGGTGTCATAGTTTTAAGCCTTGATTTAACTGCACTATTGTGTGTCATATTTATTTCTAAACATTAGTTAATATTCAATGACATCTGCTCTTTTACTCATTAATTCTTCAAAGACGAGTTAATGGTATTCAATTGCATAGACTGTTCTTACCTTGTTTTAGTTTTTAATATTCACAATAAATAAAATTTATACTAACAATTTTACCACATTTTTCGCTCATTTTTGCTACTTCCTCTGGATTCCTCTGACTTATCTTTCTACTGCATTATCTCCATTAATAAATGTACCATTTGGTTGATGTTATCCTTCAGAAACTGTTGTTTTGCCTTTCACATTTAGGTAAATATTTCAACTGAAATGGTGCTTGTGTATGATCTATACAATGTGAAGAAGATTTATGTTTTCCAAGAAAACTCACTTGATTTAGAACCCTTTATTGAAGACTACACTGCCGATTCACCTTCTAATTTATCTCTATCTATCTATCTATCATCTGGTTTCCTGTTTGGGCATTATTTGTATGTGTGGATATATATATATATATATATATATATACTCAAAAGAGAGTCTGGCCCAAACAATTTCCAAAAATGTAAATTTTTTTCTGACATAGACAATCACAACTTTTTTCTAGGGAGCAATTGGTAGGTTTGAACTGTCAACTGTTGGTTAGCAGCCAGCAGGGTTCCATATTGTGTGTGTATATGTGATGCATTTCAGGCTCATTCCCATTCTCCTGTTAAGTTTTTCTGTAACTTCATATGAAATGTGATGTGTCCTGAGGCATTTTACGTAGAATACCTTTACCAGATTAAGGGAGACATTTAAAAAAAAGTTTTATTGGCATGTAATTCACATGTCGTGCAATTGAATAGTTCAAGCATGTTAATAAGAGCTCCACACTGATCACCACCATCAATTTTCTTCTTTCTTATACTCATTGTTTTTAGCTCCCCATTTCTGCCTAACCTCCCCTGCCATACCTGCGCCAAACCATTAACTCAGTTACTATCTCTATAGATTTACCTATCTTGGATTTTGTAGGCAGAAAAACTTACCAGAACACAAAAACAAGGACACATACAATCTAACCCAATAACAGCGACAAATAAAACTTCAGTTGAAAAGAAAGTGAAAATATTAAATGGGTCAAAAGGGAGATCAAATGAATATTTTCACCTAACCTCATCTGCAATAATCCGCTTTCCAATGCACTTTGCATGATAGCAAGGCTAGATCAGCGGGGATTCTCTGGCAGCTTGATTCACTTGCATTTCCCCTTCATTCTCTTTAAAAAAAAAACACTTTATTGGGGGCTAGTACAACTCTTATCACAATCCATACATACATATATACATTGTGTCAAACACATTTGTACATTTGCTGCCATCATCATTCTCAAAACATATTCTTTCTACTCGAGCCCTTGGTATTAGCTTCTCATTTTTCCCCTCCCTCCCCACCACCCCCTCATGAACCCTTGATAATTTATAATTATTATTTTTTCATATCTTACACTGTCCAGTGTCTTCTTTCACCCACTTTTCTGTTGTCTTTTCCCCAAGAAGGGGGGTATATGTATATATATGTAATCGGTTCCCCTTTTCTACCTCACTTTCCCTCCACCCTCCCAGTATCGCCACTCTTACCACAGGTCCTGAGGGGTTCATCTGTCCTGGATTCCCTGTGTTTCCAGTTCCTATCTGTGCCAGTGTACATGCTCTGATCTAGCTGGATCTGTAAGGTAGAATTGGGCACATGATACTGGGGTGGGGAGAAGCATAAAACAACTAGAAGAAAGTTGTATGTTTCATCATTGCTACCCTGCACCCTGACTGGCTTGTCTCCTCCCCACAACCCTTCAGTAAGGGGATGTCCAGTTGCCTACAGATGGGCTTTGGGCCTCCACTATGCACTCCCCTGCTCATTCACAATATGATTTTTTGTTCTTTGATGCCTGATACCTGATCCCTTCAACACCTCGTGATTACACAGGCTGGTGTGCTTCTTCCATGTGGGCTTTGTTGCTTCTGAGCTAGATGGCTGCTTGTTTATCTTCAAGCCTTTAAGAAGGGCTTTATTTTTATTCCTAAATGACTCGGTTTATTTTTTAATATATGATGAAGAATTGTTGAGAACATTGTTCAGCTAACTTACTGCTGACAGATCATCCAGGTGTGGGAAACCATTGGTGAAAAGGATTGGGACTATAGAAGAACAGCGGACTTAAACTTGAAGGTGCTAGCAATTGTGCAGGTGACAGAGGACATGGCAATGCCTGCCCCACTGCACATTAGTCAGCCATCAGCTGCAGTCAACTGAATGGCAGCTAACAACTATAATAAGACATATACCTGGATAATCACGTTAATTTTCTCTTTAATTTTGCTATTGTAAATGTTTTTTTAAATTTTAATTGTCAAATCAGAGTTTTATTCTTGTAATAGAGGTAGTGTGCTCACAATATACTCTTTTTGTTCGCTTATTACCGTTGCCTTGCTTATTACCAATTTCTTTTTGAGAATTTCTACAGCTATGTTTATGAAAGAGATTATTGTTCGGTGTGGTCGAATTGATTCTGATTCACGGCGCACCTGTGTACAACAGAACGAGACAGGAACCAGTCACGCACCATCCTCACAATTGTTACATTGAGTTACCATGACAGCCACTGGGTCGGTCCATCTCACTGAGAGTTTTCTTTTTGGTTGACTCTATCAAGGATGGTGTCATTCTCCAAGGTCTGATCCCTCCTGATAGATAACATGTCCAAGTACGGGAGGAGAAGCCCATCATCCTTGGTTCTCAAGGGATTTCTGGAGACATGAAATCTTCCATGACAGATTTGTTCATTTTATTGGAAGCCCCCTGTATATGCAATATTCTTCACCAACACCACATTCAAATGCATCCATTCTTCTTTGGTCTTTCTCATGCATTGCCTGGCTTTCGTATGCAGATGGGGTGATTCTAAGTCCCTTGGGTTGATTCAGGTGAGACACCTTTGCCCTTTATCATGTCAAGGAGAGCTTTGAAGCAGACTTGCTCAGTACAATATGCCCTCACAGTTCTATGAGTGTTGATTGTGGATCCAAGGAAAATTAAATATTTGACAACTTCATTGTTTTCTCTGTTCATTTTGAGATTTACTGTGAGAGAGAGCTTGTAATTTTTCCTTTTTGCATTCCTGTCAGGTTTGATATCAAAATTATGTTGACTTCATAAAATTATTTAGACATATGTTCTCTAGTAAGTTGGTGCTACTTTCCATAAATATTTGAAATAATTTACTTCTCTATCAAAGTATATGTACTTGGTTTTTATGAAAGAAAATTTTAATTCTCATATTAATTAATTTAATAGATATAGAATAGCCAGAAATCACATTTGGTAAGTTTTATTTGTACTACAGTTTTAATTAGATTTGCGAAGTGTTTTTTTGTTCTTAATGTATCAAAGTGTTTTACCCCGTGGATATTTTTCTATTGAATACTATTTCTCTTCAAGGATACTGATTATTTGTGTTTTAATTTTTACCATGCTGATGTGGTCAGTCATATAATATTTGAATTTTGAACTATCCTACGTTCCTTGATTATATTATTTTCCAAATTGCCTTGATTATATTATTTTGCAAATTTCCTAGATTATATTATTTTGGTTTATGTTTAATCTACCAATTAATTATACTGCTACTCATTTATTAAGAACTTCTACTTCTCTATTAATATATCTGATTTCCCCATGTTTTTCAAACTAGAATTAGATGTGATCAATTTTGATTTCAAGATTTTAAGGGGCTCATTAAGAATGTTGGCCAGTTTCATTTGTTGTTTTCTTCTTCCTGTTTCTGAAATATTTCCTAGAACTTAGTGTTTATCTGTTTCATGACAATTTTGAAAAATCTCTATCATTAACATCCAGGACATGGGGAATGTGGAAGTGCCATTCAAGGCAGCTAGACAATTTGCATATAAGTTAAATGCTTTTTATTGTACATACTTTTTAGAGATTTCTTTCTTTTTAGTTAATTTTCATTATTTGTATTTCTCTTGGAAAATGTTTCATGCCAATCTTTGGCATAAATATGTTTGACTCAATTAAATAGCCTATTTTTAAAAGCAACATATATTTATACCTTCTCCTATAAAAAGTAACAGCCTTAGAAACCCACAGAGGCAGTTCTTCCTTGTCTTAAAGGATCACTGTGAGTTGGAACCAACTTGATGGTAGTGAGTTTTTGAGTTGGTACCTGTAGCTACAATATGTTCTTTATTCTTATATTGGCTTCCTTTATTCTTTTCCTAGGATATAATGTTTATAATTTTTTAAATATCTCACCCTCTCCTATGTTTTAAGCGGGAGCCTTGGTAACCCAGTGGGTTATGTATTGGCTGCTATTTCCAAGGTCCGCTGTTCAAATCCACCAGTCCACCCACAACAGACAGATGAGCCCTTCCGCTCCCATAAAGATCTACAGTCTTGGAAACTCAAAGAGGCCAGTCTGTCTCCGCCCTATAGGGTCACTATGGTTCCAAACGGACTCAATGACAGTGAAGGGCACTTCGGAATTTTTTTTCTTTTTTGAGTATCTATTCATGCATGGTGGAATTTTATATTTTAGCCTCTATTTCTCTTAGGTTCTATTATCTACTCCCAGTTCTTTCTCATAATGTCTTCTGAGGCATTGATTTTGATTTTGCCTTTTAGGAAGCCAAACCACCGGGTTGGTCTAAAACAAAAGGGAGCAGAATGCTGTTCTACATTCTCAAATGCTACTTTGAATGTGTGACAAGCGAAGCGGCAGCCGGAAAGGTTTCTTGTTGACTTCATTCTCTGTGTCTCACTCAGCCACTACCTCTCTTCATCACTCAAACACACAGACACAAATGTAAAGGACACCCAGATCCCAATGAAAATCCCCTCCATTGGAAGTGAGACCTATTTATAGCCTAGAGAAAGAAGCATCTGCCTCAGGTGTCCTTGAAGGTTGGGTTCAGGGCTTTCCAGATCATAAGGTTCCGATGCTATCCCCCAGTGGACACTGTTTATTCCTCGTTCAGTTCCCCGCTCATCAGATGGCTTGTGGCACTAGGTGGTTTGTGGGCTGCAGTGATGCTGGAAGATATACCTCTAATATTTCAAATACCAGCAGGGACCCCCAGGTGAACAGGTTTCAGCTCCACTTCCAAACTTAGAACAAAGAAGAAGGAGACATTTTCAGATAAAATGTGAGAGGCTGAGCCCCTCTAGTCAGAAAAAAACCCATAATATGAATGGGCAAGAATTGCCTCCTCAAAGTAGTGATGATGTGAAGCTTCTGGACCTTTATTTGCTGATGAGACATGATTAAAAATGAGAGGAAATAGCTTCAAGCATCCAATAAGAATGAAAGATGAACATGATGGTGGGACAAGACAGTAAAAAGGAAATAGAGGAAAGAACCAGGAGGCAAAGGGCATTTACAGAGGCCTAAATACAGGTATGTACACACACACACACACACATGATGGGAGGGGAATAGAACTATATATTAAGAATTAAGATTGCAGATGGTCATTGGGCCTCAACTCAAGTATTTCCTTAACACAAGAACAATTTGTTCTAACTATCTGGCATTCTGTGATGCTCACCTTCCCGACATGATTGCTGAAAATGAAATGGGTTTATAAGCAAATGTGATGAAGAAAGTTGATGGTGCCCAGCTATCAAAAGATATAGCATCTGGAATCTTAAAGGCTTCATGATAAACAAGAGGCCATCTAGCGGAGAAGCAACAAAGCCCACATGGAAGAAGCACACCAGCCTGTGTGATCATGAGGTGTTGATCGGATCAGGTATCAGACATTTAAGACCCAGAATAAAACCATACCCAAGGTGAATGGGTCTGGGGTGTGGGGTGAGCATAGAGTGGAGACACAATGCCCATCTGTAGACAATTGGACATCCCCTCACAGAGGGGTCACAGGGAAGAGACGAGCCAGTCAGGGTGAAGTAAAACACTGATGAAACATACAAATTTCCTCTAGGTCTTTGTTGCTTCTTTTACCCCATTATCATGACCTCAATTCTACCTTACAAATCAGATTAGACCATAGCATGCACACAGCTATAGATAAGAGCCAGCAACACAGGGAATCCAGGAAAAATAAAGCCGTCAGGGCCAACAAGGAGAGTAGAGATCCCAGGAGGCTTAGAGGAAGGCGGGAGGAGAAAGGGGAAATTGATCACAAGAATCAACTAGAACCCCCTCCCAGGGGGACGAATAATGGAAAAGTGGGTGAGGGGTGATTGAGGATGATGTAAGATATGGGAAAAATAATCTATTACTTATCAAGGGTGAGTATGATGAGGGTAACAAATGTACAAATGTACTTTATACAACTGATGTATGTATGGATTGTGATGAGTTGTATGAGCCCCCAGTAAATTGATTAAAATAAAAAACAAATAAACAAAAAATAACTTATCAAGGGTTCATGAGGGAAAGGGGGCTTATATGGGGGCTCAAGTGGGAAGAGAATGCTTTGAAAATGATGATGGTGGCATATGAGCAAATGTGCTTGACACACTGGATGAAAATATGGATTGTGATAAGAGATGTAAGAATCCCCAATAAAAGTATTAAAAAATGAAAATATTATAAAAAACAACCCTAATTTAATTTTCAGTAAAGTGTTATTGCTTTTTGTTAAATAGATTGAGTAACCATAAGTCTTTGATCAAACAAATGCTATCATTGATGGGTTATTGTCACATTTGGTTGCAATGTAGTCTAGTATTGATCTTAGTGATGTTTTATTCATAGTAGAAATCATGTCAATATAAGCTCTCTGGACAGATGGAGAGCCATATACTGAATTGTGGAATTTAACTACCTGCCCTTGTTTCCCTAATTTTCCCAATTCACTAAAGTGCTGTTTTTATTCACAAATCCCAGGATTAATGAGTTTGGCGGTTGCCTGTATCGCGGGGCTTTCAAGTGACATTTTCTGTAGCACCTTAAGATTAGCCTTCAGGGCACACAAATTCACTTCCCTTTTCCCTGTGAATCTTTATGTGAAACTGCTCTGACATTAATAATAGGTGCCCAGAACTTAATGATGTTTAAATAAAATGATACTGGTAAAAAAAAAAAGTATCAGAACATGTAATGTAGGAAACATGAATATAGGAAAATTGAAAGTCACCAAAAGTAAATGTAACACAAAAACATCCATAACTTGAAATGGTTGAATGCCAACTAGTAAGTAATTGCAAAGAAAGTTAACCCATCAAAATATTGAAATTATTGAACAATATATTAATGTCACATACGAGTAAAATATCGCTGAAAATAGTTAAAAAAATGGTTGTACGAGCACATGGCCAGAAGCTGCCATTACTTTAAGCCCGATTCAGAGGCAAATGAGGCACAACGGAATACCAGAAAGATGTTTCCTGTGCTTTATTGACAAAGAGATTTAACTCTGTGGGTTTTAACACACTGTGGTAGTTACATAATCTGGTGTCAATTTGAGACTTTAGAGTGAAGGGGTAGAGTTTGGCCTGTCAATCAGGTTGTAGCTTGATGACCCATTGGGAGGCAATAAGGAGATAAATAGCTTGCTGGAAGCAAGACACTCAGAGACTCTCTACTGACAAGACACACAGATCTATGCTGATGGCAGCGACAGCCCTGGACCTCAAGGACCCCATGGAAACCCACACTACCTCTGAGATCCTTCCACCATCATTGGATACACAAGATTATTCACCCACTGGCCTGTGATCTTCCTGCATTTGGCATCATTGCATGTGTTTCGTGAGTCTGAAGAGGACTTTATGGATTGATATCAGACATATGTGCTAATATCAGGTTTATAGACTTGATCTGGACTGGGCTGGGATGTTTTCTTAATATTCAATTGCTCTAGTATGTAACCTTTTTCCTATACACATATGAGTCTCTATGAATTTGTTTTAGTCTACCCAGACTAACACACATAATCTGGATGTTGAAAAAAATAATCCAAGAAACTGTACTATTTGAAGAATTTAGCATCAAGATGAGATGAAGTTTCATTTACAACCTTCAATATGCAGATGACTCAACTTTGCTTTCTGAAAGTGAGGAGGACACAAAGTAATTATTGATGGATATTGAAGACAACACCCTTCAGCATGGATTGCAATTCAATATAAGGAAAACCAAGAGCCTCACAACTTGGACTACTTGACAAACCAGAATAGAGGGAGAAAAGATTGGAAAATTTCGAGTTTTTCATAGATATCCAGTCAACACTTACCGAAGCAGTAGTCAAGAAAACAAAAGATATGTCACTCCAGTACTCAAAGCGACTGTGAAGATTTGCCTCTTTCACACGTAAAAAAGCAAGGACTAAACTTTGAGGACCAACAGGTGCCTATTCCAAACCATTATCTTTTCAATCACCTCAGACTCGTGCAAAAGCTGGAGGAAACCCAAAGAATAATCGATGTATTTGAATTATGATGCAGAAGAAAATCTTAAACGTGCTAGGGGCCTCCTGAAGAGCTGACAGACCTTTTGTGGAAGAAGTACAGTCTGTATGCTCCTGAGGAGTCAGGACGGCAACACTTCCTCAGGGGCAGGTTCTTAGGAGAGACAGGTCCGTGGAAAAGACATCGCTTGGTCAAGTAGACGGTCAGTGGAGAAGAAAAAGGCCTTCCAAGAAATGGACTGATGTAATGGTGGCAACAAGAGGCTCAAACATAACAATCCTGGGAGTGACGTAGAATCGGGTAGTATTTCTTTTTTTTCTTCCCCTAGTTTTAATTTATTTTCCCAAACCATTTTATTGGGAGTTAAGACAGCTATCGTACTGTTTCATAGTTCAATCACATCAAGCAGCGTGGTACTATGGCTACCACAATCCGTTTCAAACCACTCTTTTCATTCTGTTGTATATTGAAGCCACTGCGAGCCAGAGAGGCTTCAGCAGCATGTCATAACAAGAGGGTAGTCCAGAAAAGTCTGAGAGTCCATGCTACACACTATCTGTGAAAAGAGACTCTTGGGGACCCTTTTTGAGAGCGCTTTTGGACAAAGGGCATGAAGGCGAGCTTCAGAATGCTGGATTCCAAGGAGAACATGGTAGGGGGCGGCGACAGAGGATGTGTCTTAGCCTGCCTCTCCGCACACGGGTAAGCTTCGGAAGGGTCTAAGTATTTGTTTGCTGTGTTTACTGGAATCTGACTCCTGACTCTGCATCCCTGCCATTCACCCTCTTCCAGCACTGCTCATGTCCCCCACTTTCTTTCCTTCTTCAGCTACGCAGTGGTCCCCAAAGTGGGCAATACCACCCCCTGCACCGCAAAGACCCAGACGGGCTGTGAAACCATGAGCCACACGTTCCCTGGATCATGGGCTGGACTACAAAACTGTGTCAACTCTAGGGCCGTGCTGAGGACTTGTTTCTCTGAAATAGGGGCAGTAGGCCAAATAAACTTGGGAAACCATGGGATAATAAAGGAGTCTTGGTGGCAAGTTTGGCTGCAATCTGCAAGGACAGCAGTTCAAAACCACCAGCCTCTCTATGAGAGAAAGATGGGACTTTCTACTCCTAGAAGCATTTATAGTCTCAGAAATTCACAGAGACAATTCTATCCTGTCCTACAAGGTCACTGTAAGTCTGCATTGATGACAGTGAGGGCAAGAGATTAGAGATAAGAAGCGAATCTTTCTGTTTCTGATATTTGCTTCTGCTCACTAATTCTGTGTTACTTGTTCTCCGGGGTTCAGGCTCTTGGTTCTCCCCTGACTGAATTCCTCATGGCTCCTCAGCCCCCAGAACTAATGCCAAAAGATGCAGGTGCTTGAACATGGAGAGAACTGACTATGGAAACCTTACATGGAAGAAAGGCTTATGGGGGGCCCAAAGCCACTCTGCACTTGCTTAGTCAGCCTGCACTTTGGGGAGAAGTGGTAATTGGACTGAGAAAGAGAAAGCATAAAGTAGCAAGTAATAGTTGGTATCAGAGAAGACTAGGTAGTGTTCTTACATTTCCAGCTTTCTCCTTTGACCTAAGAAAACACAGCATTTCTTTAAGAATCTCAGAATGATTCCACTTAAGCAAACAATCTTTGCCCTAGCTCTCTTGTTCCTAAAACTGGAATAATAATATTGCTTTGGCACACAATTTGATGAGTATTAAATGGGTTTGGGTACATACATTTTAAAGGATAGATCCAGGCACATAGTAGGCTCTTGGTAAATCATTTTTTTTTCTTTTTCCTTTACAATTTACAGAATTAAATTCTCATGACTATCCCTCATTTCTTTGGCTTGGGAATCAGCCAAGACAGAAACAGCCATTCCAGGCACCACAGAAGCCTGACATCTACACTCCCAGGCAGAAGCATGGACGATTCCAAACCTAACAGTCTTGGTCCTGGTAATTCAGTTCACTAATGAATTTTCCATCATGTTTCTGCTGTCCCAGCATTTTTCTTTATACTCAGATTTACAAGGGCTGAGCTGTGTTTCCCATATAGCTGAGGGATACTAGAGATTGCTGAATCAGAACAGACTCTTGTGCTTAGTAGCAATTTTGGCCTAGAACAGCCTAAGCCTGGATCATCACAAGGTGCTAGCATTAGGATAATTTAATCAATGAATACAATTTATTGTTACATTGTTAATATAGGCGTGCATAGCCACAGTAAATGCTTTTTAAAGAATATATACATAAGAGTCAAAGCCAATACACTCATAAATGTATACATATCATTCTATTCACTTAACTGGGTGTGTTCTTCTAGAGTTTGTGCTGTGCATTTCATACGGGTATGTGAAGGTATCCAGACACATTCATATTAAAAACATAAATGTGTTCCATGTAGTGCTTTAAAAGTAGCTCTTGAAGTATTTGGTTGGGTTTTTCACATTAGTACATATAAAAATCCGTTGCCATTGAGTGCATTCTGACCCATGACAATGCCATGTGTTGTGGAGAAGAACTGCCTCAGGTTTCCCATGGGTGTAAACTTTCTGGAAGCAGACTGCCCAGCCTTGCTTGTATTGCACACTTGCGTGAGATCAAACTGTCAACATTTTGATGACGGGCCAAGTACAAAGCATTTGCATCACACAAGGACCTGGTGTAGTGGTACATATTTTAAAATGCTTCCTTTTATTCCATGGTAGAGGTAAGTGTGACTCGCGGTTTATTTAACACAGGTCATGTTCCTTTTGAGAAGAAATTAAGTCTGTTTCCAATTGTTCCCTACTAACAAAAATATGCTGCCAGGACCATAGATATTTCTCTGTGCCACTGTGTTTTTAGGTAGGATTCTGTTGCAGTCACTGGTGCTGCTTAATGCATAACGATGACACCCGGCTGCTTAGCAGCAGCACCAGTTGTATCTGCTCTCTGATTCCAAGAGTCAAGGGTTTGGTAAGGTGCACAACAGAGACAACTCTTCCACGTTTCAAGATGTTTGGGGCTAGAGTGGACTCATTTCAAAACTCATCACTGCCCGTCAAGAAGTATGCTACAAGATGGATACAGAAAACACCATATACTTGTCTTCCTCTTGAATCTGGCCAGGAATGTGCACCTGCCTCCACAGAAGGAAATATAATGTAAGTGGCATTTGCATAATGTTGAAGCTAGTTCACAAAAGGTCATGTGACGTCTACTATTCTCTCTTGGATTCTCTCAGGTCCCTCCTCCTTGGGATCTAGTTACCAGCCTATAAGGCAGCCCAACTGGCCTAAACGCAGAGACACTGGGGCGCCTGGCCATCAACCTATAGTAACCTCTATGCAAGTGAGTAAGTGAGTCTTCTGCAGATGAGTCCAATCCCCAACATTGGACTCCTTCGACTGATCCTCCAGCACAGAGCAGGCAGATGCATATTTCTGAAGCATGAACTCTGTGATAAGTAGCTGTTTTGGGGCACTCCATGTTGGAGTGTTTGGGGGTAGTAACTGCAACAGTTCATGTTCTCGCATGGCTGCTGTCTGGTTTTCAGAATTAGCAGCCTAGGGGCTGACCCGAGTGCCTGCACGTGGTTTCTCAACGGGATTTATTGTCTTCCTAAATGGAGGCTTCGGGACGCCCTACATGGAGCATTGGGGCTGTGATGGAAGATGCCCCATAGCCTTTTAGGACAAGCCCCTTAAATCACACAGTGTGATTTCGCTGACCTCTCTTGATACCAAGGAATGCTAAAGTAGCTCTTAATTCAAAGAGAAGGGACAAAAAGCCAAGAGGCCCAGCCTCTGAATGGAAGGAGTTTCCCAAATCTTGTAAACATGTTCTAAAAGTGCTGAAGGTCATAGGACAGAGGCTGGCGATTAACCAAGACCATATTGTTCTTCTTGAGTTTACCTACACCACCACTACTCACGTCACTGAGTGGATTCCGACTTGAGTAGCCTGTGAGATAGCAGGCCGTCTCCAGAGAAGCTCAGACCCCAGCTTTTAAATCTTTCAACTGACATTTAGCCCCATGGAACAAGCATAAGCTCTATTGGGCCAGGCCCGTAAAACCGATGAGCATGATAGTTGTTTTATACAGGCTTACAAAGCTGTGGAGCCATGGTGGCAAGATGGTTAAGTGCTTCGCTGCTCATGGAAGGCCCAGTGGTTGGAACCAAGCCGGCTGCTGCCAAGAGAGAAGATTAGCAACCTGCTCCCCTAAAGAGCTCAGCCTGGGGAACCCCATGGGATAGTTGTCCTCTGTCCAGTGGGGTGTCTGCGAGTAGGAACCAACTTGATGGCAGGTGGCAACAGCATACTTTATTATGGAGACTGCCATCCCCGTATCACGGGTAGCATCTGGTAAGTTTGAACCAACAACATTTTGATTGGAAGCTGTGCACTTAACCCAGTGGTTCTCAACTTTCCTAAGGCTGTGACCCTTTAAATCAGTTCCTCATGTTGTGGTGACCCCCAACCATGACATTATTTTTGTTGCAACTTCATCACTGTAATTTTGCTACTGTTATGAATTGGGTGACCCCTGTGAAAGGGTCGTTTGACCCCAAAAGGGGTCATGACCCACAGGTTGAGAACTGCTGCCTTAACCGCTGTGCCACCAGAGTTCCTGTGAGTGAGACCATCTTTACTCCTTTCCTAACGGAGACATGTTCTCTAATTTATCTCCCAGGACATCAATTTGGTTAACACTCATGTTCAATCCAGTAAGATGGAAAACTGGGATTGGGCTACTGCCTCTGAGAACAGACCTTGACATAGCTCAAGCACTTAAGGTACTACGCTGTTTCTCAGGTAGACTGCCAGCACTTTTGTTGTCGGATCCCCTTGAGTCACGCTGGATTTTCAGGGACTCGGTGGACAACAGAAAGAAACACTGCCATGTCCTGCACTCTCCTCAAAACCATGGCCATTTCTGAACCCGCTGTGATGACTGTGGAAGTCTTCTCCATTGGAGGTTTCTCTTTTTCACTCAACCTCTGTGTGTTAGACAGGGATCTCTGGAGAAACAAAACCAGCATGCTAATAATTTTGTTTATACTGATAGATAGACATACAACATAAAAAATAAACAGTTAATTAAATTATAAAGCAGTACAAATGGCTCAATGCCACTCACTCCCACGAAACAGTTTGAGACACTGGCAGTCCTTCAAGTCTTGAGGACCGCCAGGTAGTCCTCTGTAGAGCAATTTGGGCTCAGGCAGCAAACAGCAAGGCAGGTCACCAACAGTCAGTCAGATGACAGGGACCCGACCGTCCCCAGTTCAAGAGATGTACATTCCTATGGTGTGGCAAAGCAGGTCTTGTAGGAACCTCAAATTACAGCAACACAGGCCACGGGTTTGCTGTCCCACAGGTATTGTAGCTTGCAAACTGAGGAATCAACAAGGCAGCCACACACTGGTCCAATGATCAAAGAGCGAGAGACAAGAAAGGCGAGGCTCACGGAGCCATTTACCTCTCCACCCTTCAATTAATCCCACGTTTTCATCAGGCAAGTTGCCACAATAAACTAACTACCTCACTCTGCTTTACCAAGCTAAATGCCCTTTTCCAGGGACTGGTTCCTCATATGTCCAAATTATGTTAGATACCATCCTGCCATTCTTGCTTCCAAGGAGCATTCTGGCTGTATTTCTTACAAGATGGCATGTACTTCTGGCATATTCAATATTCTACAGCAACACCATATTTCACTTACTGTTCCTTGTAGGATTGTCCAGTTTTCATATATGTATGAGGCAATCGAAAAATACTAAACATAGGTTTGGAGAGATGCATCTTAGTCCTTAAGGGAGACATCTTGCTTTTGGAAACATTTTTTTTAGATATTAACTGATGTTTATTTAATATATGATTTTCAAATTAGAATAACATTTCAATTAGAGAGTCTAAATCTCTAAAGACACACACCGTGTATTGATATTGCTATAGGAAATATGGTTGAAGCAGAACTGATAAATAATATTTGGTCAGGAAAGATATCATGCAGCATTGTGGAAGAATATAATTATTCAAATAATTATAGATTTATCCTAAAACATATGAGGGTGAGTTTTAAAGTTACAACTAGAGTTCTAGTTCATATATCTATAGGCTTTCCACCCCCCAAGTAATGTATTTAAACAAGGGTCTGTGAACAGTTGGTGAATGCAGACAAGTCATCTCAGTGACACAAATGTCTGAGTGTCGAAATAATAATAATAGATGCTTTGGGGTGCTAGAGACAAAATTATTTTAAAGTCAGGTCCAATATCAAATTTTTAACAAAACTCAAGTAGAATCTTTCCAAATCACTAACTGTTTGAAATAAATATATGAAACTACTATGCTACATAAAGCAATACATTCTAGACAGATAAATAATTTTAAGGAAGTTTGGAAAGGCCTCAAATATTAGCCAAGAGAGGGAAGATCATCAGCCTTGGCAAATGAAGAAATCTTGACTGAAGCACAGAGCTGGTAGAAGAGGACTACAGAATTATTACTGATGCAATAGCTACTGAAATTGGGATCTCACAAGGTTTAAGATTTTAAGTTTTACACAAATATTTAGGTTTGGGCATGTACTCAGCAGAATGGGTACCAAAATTGTTGCTCAAAGATCAAGTAGCTGAAAAAGGTAATCTTTTCCATTGGTCTTTTTTTTTTAAACAAATACATGTTGGTAATTGTTCATTCTAAGAATGTACTGAGGCTCTCCCGGGGTTCCTGACACAAGAGAGACACTTTGCCCTAAACGAGGAGAGCTCCTCGTTCTGAGTGGTTTCTGACAGCTAGGGCAACCGCTGCACTTTTCAATCTTCTTTATTTTGATGCTTTGTTGTGAATGAAGTGAAGATTTGTAGCGCCGATCATCTATTTTACATTCAACAATTTAGACACAGTTTGTTTCAACTCATCCATTCCCATCCTCTCAGTGCACCTCACTTACTCTGCTTTCTCCCTGAGTTTGCGGCTGCGGTGGCTCCTTTGCTAACCCCTGAACTTTGTGTTCTAGAAAAGCTGTCCTTGTGCTCTTCGCTGCTTGATCACTTTGACACAGAACAGGGTTGGGTTGGAGACCTGAAGGGTAACCAAGGGCCACATGTTCCACCTGGCTCTTTCCAAACACGAGATCTGGACTTTTAAATATTTTGAATTTTGCTCTTCATTTTTTCTCCCACTCTCTCCACCATCATCTAATGGGATCCTTTATGGAAAAGTTGGTAGTAATAACCAGGTACCTCCTAGTTCTTCTGGTCTCAAGGTTGTGGAAACTGATGTTTGTGTGTCCATCGTTCCACTGGACTAATTAATTCTATATGTCTTTCAATGTTAATCATCCTTCTTCACTCCTGACAAGGGAAGCCCAGTAGCTGTACCTTAGATGACTGCTCATGAACGTTTCAGATCCCAGTTGCTACTCCACCAACTAGTTTGAGAACCTTGCTTGCTGAAAGCGAGGCTGTTTGAAGTTCCTCATCACAGAAGCCCAAGCATCCACTGACTGACGGGTGGCATCTGCTATGCAAAGCATTGCCTGGAACCACACCTGAGTCTCCTTGGGAAAATGGTGGGGTTGGGGTATCTGACCTTCTCTAACTTTATGAAGGGAAAAGACAATCAAGACCAATAGCCCAGGACTGATTTCCTGCGAGGTAAAGGTCATATATACCTTCCCTTACCAGTCTCTTATTATTATTATTTTACCAATTTTAAGACCAGTAACACCTCCCATTGCACAGGAAGTAAGAGGTTACAATTCAGGTACAATTTATGATAGAGTTCTTTGATTAGGACAGCTTTTCGGCCATGGATAGATAGGTAGGTCTCTTCCTGACCTTGGGCCTCTCAGGCCTCAGATCCTCAGATTTCACCGCTCCACCAAGCTCAGGCTACAAGTGTTGCAAAACTCTCTACCCCAACTGATAAGTGCCCCGTGGCACCTGCCTCTGCCAGTAAGTCTCTGCTTGAAGGTGTTCAGCTCTATAACTCTGTGGGCCAGGAAGCCGATGGCACTGCTGTCTCTTGGTAGTCTTCTGGATTGATTTCATTTATTGTTGCTAGTTTGCTGCAGTGGCGGTTTCCACGGCCTCTCACTATCTCCACTATGACAGCTTCCTTTATCTGTCTCCTGAGTCTAGGACAGTCCCAGAGAGTGACTACCAAGTCCCAAGGGCACACCATCTCTTCTTGATGCCAGTTAGGCGCCCCTCTCTGCTTGCTTCTCTTTCCTGCGAGGTTAAAACTTGTGACTCAAGAAAGGGTGGTCAGGGTATGACTAAGGTAAGGATGGTGACACCAGGCATACCCTTTAATAAGGTGGTGACTTAAAACACCTCTCACCGTCACCTTGCTTCATTACCATAACCCCATAACTCCCTATATAATAACACAAAACCACAGGCATGGAGGCTAGAATTATAGCACATCACAGGTGAAGGATCTTTACGTAAGATCATAAAATGGATTGTCTGAAACCTACCCAACCTAGAGAATCACGGCCTAGTCAAGGTGACACATAGTTTCAGAGGACACAATTCAATCATTGCATAGGAGTCACTGAGGCGAGAGGAGCTATAATAAGTAATTCAGTGCACCAGATACCTGGAAGGGGAGAGAATTCCATCACTGATCCAGCAGTGTCCTAGTGTAAAGGATTCCTAGAGCTAAAGTGGGTAAAGTACTCAGAAGGATGCCATGTGGCCAATCCTGGATATGAACTCAACACATCCAAGCCTGTATCTCTACTTAGGATTTCAGGCAGATGTGGTCCTTGAGCTCCATCCCTCAAGAAAAAGTGGAGGAACTCCTTGTGAGGTTACTTCGGCCCCAACATTTGATCTCTAGTGACACTCAATGAGTTTGGCAGTGGGCTACCTTCGGAGTTGGAGAGAGCATTGGTCCTCCACCCACACGAAGTAGAGACAGCCTCAAAAAGAGGTAGGAAATCGGGTTAAAAGCCAAAGTCACTTTGAAGGTGAATACTGTTTGCTTTTACAAATGTTAACATGTCACTGTTCTTGGCTTCTATGTCCTATTCAGGGGTTTCAAATTTCTTTGCCCATTCATTTTCAGTTATAGAGACGGAATGATAGCGAGAAAGGATTAGGTGTCTGGAGTTGATCCCGAATGTAACCCTTGCCCATTCTACTTACGAGGAGGCGGAAAAAGGCATCTGGGCTGTGGTCTCCCTATTGAAATGAGAATAGTGACGTAGGTGCCAGTCTTGTGAGGTCACTGGGAGAATTAAGCAAAATGATATGCACAAAAGCACTCTGCACAAGGACAATGATCCTCCCTGTTCTACCCACACCAGTGGATAGCCACCATTATCCTTGCTTATTCCTGCTTCCCCCAGACTCCAAAAATAACAATGCAGAAGGTTCTGTCACAACCGGGAAATGTGTATTGATATATTTATAGTAGTAGATCCAGTTATTGAAAGATATCTCTCTATAAAAATAACCCGACTGACAGATTTATTATTTGAGTTAAAAAGTAATTTCTGCAGGTTCTAAAAATATTACTTGGAATTCATGCTCTTTCCAGACCCCTCATGCTGAGTAAGGTAAACCTAGCTTCTCGGTTTAATAGACTGCAGATAATTCCCTTTATGCCAATGGGAAAATTAGCTAGTGCCAAGATATTTTTAACTGGTCTGAACAAACACATCTTCATTTGCATCTAGCAAGATGTAACCTAAGCAACAGTGTATATTTCTGGACTCCTTTTCATTTAATGCAAATGAAACACCACTGATATGCCCAGAATCCGATGACAGAATTCAACGTGACCAATTTATGTGCTTGAATCTACCAAGTCTCTTGCCAGACCATGCGATTCTGACTTCCTGTCATCAGCATGAATCAGGAGGGCAGAAATGGATTTTTCTTCTTTTTTGTAGACTATTCCTTTTTTGTTTGTTTGTTTCTGTTTACTTGCTTCTAAGTCACGTTTAACTGTCACTCCAATGATAAATGACCCTAAGTGGGTGGGAAGCATTCTATTGTATAGGTTTCATATTTGGACATAGAATTTAAAATCTGACTATGGGTTACCTGAGGGTACTGAATCTTATATAAAACAGAGCCAATCATTAATTTAGCAACTGTCTCCCCCCACAATCTTATGTGATAGATAGTCTCATTTTTGACCAAAAATAGAATGAGAACTAACAGAACAAATCTAAGTGACGGAGGGTTTTGTTAGGCCACTTTAAATAGTTGAAATGCCCTTAGGACTCATTTCTCAGGCTTTTGCAACAAGTTATGGCAGTGCGTGTGGGTATATGCCATAGTCAGTGCCTCGTCAATCTTGTTTGCGTAGTGTGTGCCGAAACAGTGAATGGAGGAATGTGTGGTCAGCAATTTGTCTTCATGACGCTCAAGTTAAACAAACTCATTGCCATCAAGTTGGTGTCGACTCAGAGTGACTGTATAGGACAGTGTAGAACTGTCCCTGTGAGTTGCCAAGACTGTAACTGTTCACTGGAGTGGAAAGCCCCATCTTTCTCTCAAGGAGTGAATGGTGATTTTGAACTGCCAACCTTGAGGATCACAGCCCAACACATAACCACTATGCCATAAACATAAACTGGGTGAGAAGGATGAACAGAAGTGTGTGCCTGCATGTGTGTATGTGAAAGAGAGGAGAACAATGTAAATGGGCCTGTGTGCATGCGCATATATGTGTGCCTCTGGCCTTGTAGGCTGGGGCTTGTTGGCATGTATGAAAGCCTGTGAGCTGATAGTGTCTGTGTTAAGAAATGCACCCATGCGTGCACTTCCCTGTGTGAAGAGAAGGGGATGGTTTAGGATACAGCGACCATTGATTCATCTATTCAAGAAATATTCACCTAGCTCTGAGACTGAGGAGGAGCAGGCCAGAGTTTGAGTCTCTGAGGTTCAGGCAGGCAATCATGATCTGTGACCACATGTGAGTTTTCAGCAAACTTCGACCAAAGCCTGTGGCCGAAGGGCCTCCATGTCATCTCTAGGTCACAGTGAAGCCCTTTATGATCTCCACGCTCATGTATGTTGAGTTATAGAGACTGCTATCTTTTTTTCCTCCTGTCTTCTACCCTGCCCCTTGTCTTTTCTGGTTTGTTTCCTTCCTGGGAAATCTTACTTTATTCTAAGTAGGAGGTGTGCGCCTTTGGGTGAAGTTCACGTTGGCATATCCCTGTTCAATTGGTTGGCGTTTTATTCCCTACACTGTAGGCCCTACCTTCCCAGAGGCTTCGGTCCCAGCCCAACTCCCTTCACACAGGAAGGCAGCGCGGCCCAGAGAGATATAACACCTGCTTACTTGCTGCCACGGTTGAACTGTCATGGAAATCTTGGTCTCTTGGCTCAGGAGCTTCAAAACTAGCCTTCCACAGTCTAGCCTCCCTGATCTCTTTCCCCACCAAGAGACCAACCTGGTGTACCCCCACTGATCCACTGCTATGTGCACCTGGGGGCGCTTAACTGACGCTGCAACTTATCCATGTACCACTCAACAGTTTACCGTGCATTTTAACAGGTCTGCTCTCGGTTGTGTCATTTTCACATGGCCCATGTGCTAGGCATGTTATCATGCCAATTCACAAGATACAGAATCAGAGGCTTTCAGAGCTCGATAGCAAACAGCAAAAGCTCCATCAGTAGGCTCAAATCTTTTCGGACTTGTTCATGGCGAATTACTTACGTGCCTGGATCCTCAAACAGCGTAAGGGCAGAAGCTACATCCGGTACATGTATGTGTAACCGTCACTGAACGCGGAGCCTGGTTTAGGGTCTTCAGCTGAGCTACCACAGAAATACATACGCTGAAACTGGATTCATGGGCAGGAAGTTTACTGAGGATAACCCCTCTGAGTCTTTACGAGTGTGAAGATTAAAGGAAGTGGGTTTGAGCCCAGGGAGAAGTTGAACTAACATGTAATGGTAAGAAATGCAGCTGCTCCCACAGGAAGGTCTGGGGTTGGGCTGGCCCTACAGAGTCCTCTTCGAGAGAGGAAAGGGGCCCGGCCGCTTTACCCCGAGACAGACTGGTTGTTAGATGGGAGCAGTCTCCAGGGAAGGGGTGTGAACTTGAATGAAGTGGTTCTCTTCAGGGAAGTGCCATGCCGGAGAGGAAGTCAGCTGAGAGTCCCAACTCCCAGAGTGACTCAGTCTTGTGAGGGGCTGGGTGACCCAGCGCAGCACAGTCTCTCTGCGGTGGGGAAAGGGACTCCTCTTCTCTGAACAATGACCTCTCCGACTGCATGCTCGCTTGCTTGCTCTCTGCACTGGCACCCTGCCATCTCCGAACATTCCTCCTCTCTGTGCTGTTAGTAGTCTGCGAAGCGTGCCTCTGCATGTGCGTGTCATGTAGGTGTACACGTGTGTGTGCTCATGTATATGCTTCTCCTCAGCTTATACAAAGGGCCACTGATAAGTGTGCTTCTCAGGCCAGGAACACAGTATTTCCTGGTTGCCCTTGGCTACTGTGTGACATAGGGATCACCACCGCTGCAGCAGACTCTCTGTGCTTAGTGCCTCTGGGTCCCCAAGTTGTAGCATGTTTGCATGTCACACCTCCACTGACATCTGCTGCAGAGACAACACCCACCCAAGGGGAGCCTGACCCTAGGCTTAGAGTGTGTGGCCTCCTATACCCGCCTGGGAATGTTAACAGAAGAGGGCCCCATCGGGGTGGAGGGTGGACACTGTGGCTTTGGCAGTGAAGTTGTCAGGGAACAGATGTGCAGAGGCCTGGTAGAGACAGTGGCCCCATTATCCACACAGCCACAGGGGGGTCAGCAGTCACACTATAGTGGGTTTATCAGGTCTCTCTGAGCCCTTTAATTCCTACTCTGGGGAACTTGCTAGACTAGGCCACAGAGTCAGAGACCTCCCCACATCCGTCCCCCGCTCCCCAACCCCCACATGTTCTTCCATGTTCAGAGGGTCTGGCATGAAAATCCATTCCTTCCCTGAAGAGCTCAGGCTTGTCCACTGTGAGCCCTACATATTTCTAATTGGGGCCTACGCACTATAATCTAGCAACAAGTCCATAAAATCTAATTCCTTTCTGAGGTTCCATGCCAGGCTGGTGGGCTGTGGGGAGAAATAGGGGGTTACTTAGTTATGCAATTTCGGGACTTCCACGAAAATCCCTGGCGCCCCCTCGCCCCATGTCTAAGTCCTGACCCATAATGTTTCCTATGTGATCTTAAATGGTTAATCCCAAAAGTCCTCTGTAAAAGATCACAGCATTTGTTCAAAGATCTCTCACACTCAGACAACATCATTGAGGGTCAGTAGGGACCTAGTGCCTGACCTTCAATGTGGGGACCCTATGTCATAGGAAGCAAGGAATAGAGGGAGAGGAAGTCAAACAAGGAGAGAAGCCCTATATATGCCTTAGGTAAAACCATACAAGAGTAGAAGCATTACATAAGACAGTCATGGGAAGGGGTACCAACAACCCAGATGTTGGGAGAGACATGCAGACACATGCTACATAGTTGCTAAGTTGTCAACACCACGGAGTCTGGCAGGTGACCTTCATCAGGTGGATCCAAGCAAATATTGACTGCTTTCTCAGCCTTGTGTATGGAACATGCAATCCCACTGGCTGACCATGGAGCGTCCTGTTCCCCATAACAGTATGAAAGAGGACGTGTCTCCCATTGTTTCCTATGAGGCAGGTGGCTTGGCAATCCAATTTACATGCTCCTCTGTCAAATGTACCCTCTCTACTGGAGCCAAGAAAAGCTGTCCAGAGCAGGTGACATCTGAGATGGGCCTACAAACAGGCATCTGTCTCTGTCACTCTGTGCTAGAGCGTTTTTAGAGGGAGGTGGCCACACCCCTGCAGAGTAGGGTCTCACCCCTGAGGGTTAGGAGCCCCTGGTTCCTGAGTCTTAATTCATCGCCCTCATTGATCAATACTTAGAAACTTTCAAACCATGGACAGTCAGAGAAACAAAGCGGCTTCGAATAGTAAGATAAGAGCAAGACTAAGGGAACCGTACTCCAGACAGACAAACACGAAAATGTCACGTTCTTTGGTGGGGGCGGGGGGGGGGGGAGCAGAAAGCACGTATGAGAATTTATTTATTTTTCTCCTATCTGGATAAAGCCTAGTGGGAAGGCATCCAGGGAGGAGCCAGCCTGAAGTGGCTGCCGTTCCTTGGCATAAGCTCTTCTTTGACATTCACAAGGAAAATTGGAAGGTGGCTAGGGGCTGGCTGGAAAGAGTCCTGGGCTGTGGGCCAATGACCTCTAGCTGCTTCCCAGCTACTCTGTGGGCTGGCTGTGTGTCCTTGGGCTGTCCTCCTGCCCTCTCTGTGTCTCGGTTTGCAGCAGCATGCACTTAGAGGTACAGTTTGCATTAGGAAACTTGGTGGATCTATTTTTAACAAATACCATATTGACTCCCTCCCTGGGAGCTTGCCATAATGACATGTGTAGCTGCACCAACTTCCCAGAATGAGAAAGGAACGGCAGTTGTGAAGTGTCAGCTCATCAGAAATGATGGGCATCCCGTGGGCTCCAAGCCCACCCCCAAAACCTGCTCCGTGGTGCACACCCAGGCCAGGCGGAATCGGCAGCCTTCCCAGACCCAGCTGCCTCTCGGGTGGGTGTTCGTGCTGACTGCACAGTGCATTCTCAAGAACAGAAACAGAATCCACCCAAGTGCACTCATGTGTGTGTGCGTGGGCTATTTGATTTTTAATTTTTTCATCAGATATCTCTCTATCAAAGAAGGTCATTTCTGAAGTTGGGGTTTGGGGAGCCCAGAGAAGCTCTCAGCTCTCTGCTACATGCGTCATGTTTATCACAGCATCTTGGTGAGAGCAGATGGATCCCACGCCAAGGAAGCTCAGCACACATCCTGCAGGGATGTCATGTGGCTGTGGTCGACCTCTCAGGTGTAAAATCCCACCGCAATCAAAACGCAGCCAGGTATAAGGGTATGCGAACAACCTTTCCACATCCTCGATTCAGGATCCCTGGGAGGTAAACTGGTGCCCTAGCTCTGAGGTCACACATTGCTTGGGTCAGAGACCACAGAGCTCTGAACTCAGGCTTTGTGCTCTCTGTTTGGTGCAATGCTCTCCTCCACCCTCTGAGAAGGGCCATCCAGCTACCTGATTTGCCATCTAAATTCTGGACATGGTCTCTGTCTTTACTGGTGTCTTAATCTGATCCCAAGCCGCTGGGTGGCACAAATGACCGGCATTCTTGTCCTCAGGAATGGTTGGCAGCTTGAGATTACCCAGCAGTGTTGTGAAATAAGAGTCTATTGATCTGCTCCTGCCACATGATGGTCACTGAAAACAGTTTCACCCACTCACTACCATCCAGTCAATTCTGACCCATAATGACCCACCAGGACAGGGTGGAACTGTCCCGGGGTGTCTGACACGGTAAATCTTTACAGGAGCAGAGAGCTTCATCATTGTCCCAAAGAGTGACTGGTGGTTTTGAACCACTGACCTTTCAGTTAGCAACCTAACTCATAACCCCAACACCAGCAGAGCACTTACTAACAAAGAATAGATTGGAGGCCATGGGAACTGTAACATATACGCCAGACAAAAGGGTAAGTGGTGCCATATATAAAGAGCATCAACAAATCAGTAAGAAAAAAGACAAACAACCTTGTAAGGGGTTCAGGAGGTTACATAGAGAGACTCATTTTCTAGGAGGAACTGTTCATAGAAAAGGGATTAAAAGTGGGCTTTCAAAATATAGAGATAGACCTTTACTTGTTCATAATACAATGCTATTTTAAACATTCCTATGGAGTGATTCTTCTCTAAAACACACAGGGATGCCAGGTGCCATAATGGCCTCCATTGCAACACATTGCATCTGATCTCACTACAGAGACGTCTAGAACCTGGAGAACAATGGAGAGGAGGGAGCCGAGGTAGAATCAGGAGGCGAATCTGAAACACAGAAGCCCCATGCAATCTCAAGGGGGACATTTTAGATTATTCTAGGTGTCAGTGCAGTCTATGCATTGGAGAGCATGAAAATATTGGTCTCACCTATCCTGTAAACATCCAACATTATATTGGGTGTCAGAAGGGTTTAATCATGGTCTGGGCTGAGCGAGGGCTTTCTGGGGCCCCGTTTGCAGTTCAGGGTGAGGCATGTATAGCTAGGGAGGAGAAAGTCATGGCCAGGCAGAGGTAGGTTTGGAGAACAGCATGTGCAGAATGAGAGAGCAGAGTAGGCATAAGTCAACTGTGTTTCTCTTAAAAAAAGAGAAACAAACCAGCAGCCCTGCATATAGGCATGCCTTCCCCAGGAAGCTCTTTGATAATCCTCAGCCCAAGAAATCATGAGTTGTCTCACCTGTCTGAGCCATGTCCCAGGCACTTGATAGGAACTTGCACGCACTGCAGGTGAGCAGGATGCCTTTCCACGCTGTTCCTTGGTCTCTCACCACTCGTGCTCTGCCTTTCTCAGGCCTCATGGTCTGCCTTGCAAGCCAGGTCCTGCCTTTAAGAGTCCTCCCTCCACTCTTTGCTCCCAGTGTTCACTGATGGAGCCAGGGATTCATCTTGCTGTCAACACTGTTGATGCATCCATTCAGGTCTGTCTTCTTTGTTCACTTACACACATTATGTATCTTAGACCCCAGCTGGACACTCTGATTAAGCATGGTTCTTGCTCTCCAGGACCTTGGAAGACCCCTCAGTGAATGAGTTCGTTGAGCTGAAGATAGGGATGGGCACATATCGAGTGGGTTCATGCCTACGATGCTACTTCTTTTCGTCCATGCAGCCGATTCTGCGTGGATTTCCTTCCCCTCTGTCACGATAAGAAAACGGAGACTCAGAAAAGGCTAGGAAGTGGCAGAGCCAGGATTAGAGATAGTCTTCTAACCTCAGTGTTTGTATGTTTCTCTTGCATGGTTTTGTCTTAAATGGCAAGTTCTGTAGGAGGCCCAAGATATACTGTGGAATAGGGATAGTGGAAAGCATGCTAACATGGTTCTTAATCTGCATGGGATATATAGTTAGTCAGTAAATGACATGAGTCAATGGGGTGGCGGTATTTTCTCTTTGGAAAACGTGTGTAATTCTGCAATTAGAGCTTCCAGTAAAAATGGGTGGGCCTCTGGGTGGAAACATAAATCATAAGTAGTAGGCAAAGATGAACAGCTGTGGATACACAGGCTGGAGTCAGAGAAGTTTAGGAACTGTACGCTTCATGTCATGACCACCTTGGAACATGCCCTCACACAGACACACATACACACATTGGTCATAATTGGGCTTCTCAATTTCAACCACTCACCTTCCAGTTTGTCACAATGTAGTGTCATGTGTAATGCTGTGCTGGTGGACGCTATGCTACTGGGATTTCAAATATTGGCAACTGACACATTGAGACAGACTAGGAAGAAAGATGTGGCCATCTATTTCTAAAAATCAGTCAATGAAAACTTTATACATCTCCATAGAAAAGGGCCCACCCAACTCGCTTAGCTCGAACGTGTCATTAGGAGGGATCCATTGCTGGAAAAGGACAACACAGTTAGCAAAGTAGAAGGTCACTGAAGGTGACTTAGTGAGTTTCCTAAGCATCATGACAGAGTGATGAACTAACAAATGTCATAATGTCAGGATTGTGAGGCTGATGTAAGACTGAGCAATATTTTATTCTGTTGTACACAAGGCTACCTCGCAAGGGAGTCTATTTCATAATAGCTCCCGCACTTTCTTGCTCACCCTCTGTCACCCTCACTGTCGCTCTCTCATCTAGTTTACTTCTACATTGGTCCCTCTTCCTATCCACTAAATTGCTTAAAAATCAAAATATTTTAAAAATATAAAACCATGCATTTCCCTGTCTAGAATCCTACCTATGTTCCCAGTCCTATAAAGAAGAACACAACTCTGATCTATGGTTTGCTTAGTTTTGAGACTTGGAGTTCAGGACCTTGGGAACATGAGGAGCCAGAGTAGGAAAAAGGCATTTGCAAATGTTGACATGTCACAGCAGATCTCTAGACAAGGATTGAGCTCCTAATTGTTCCAAGGTATTTGTCCACTACTACTGGACCTCAGAGTTAAGATTTGCTTCTGAGGACATTAACTTCCTGACATTTCGATAGAAATGTCGAGCAGAAACCACATTCCTGTTGTTGTTGTTGTGCAATGCCATCAAGTATGTTCTACCTCATAGGGACCCTCTGCACAATAAACGGAAACACAACCCAGCGGTGTCATCCTTGCAATTGTCACTATTTTATTTTTCAAGTATTTTTTCCAACAGTTTTATTGGCACATAATTTACATGGCATAGAATTGAATAGTCCAATCGTGCAAACACGTCAGGGGTGGTGGCGGTTGCACAATCACCTCCACATCCATCCTAGAGCATTCCCTCCTGCCATGGTTTATTTGTTCCATCGCGATCAGCCCCAGTGCTCCCTCCCAGCTCCTGCCTTCATTACTTCCTCCCACACTTCCCTTTCCCTTCCCATCTCCCTTCCCCCCCCTCCATGCCCTGTAATACTTTGCACCAGTTATTGTCATTATGCATCCACTCCTCCTGTGCTTCACGGCGGGGAAACCCCACAGAAAACAATGAAAAACAAATTGCACTAAGGTGGTAAGGATGAGATCACAGTAATACGAAGGCAAACATACAATATGTGAGAGGGCGAGGACCCCCATCAACATTCAAGAAGCCAGGGAATATGTTTTTTGTCATGGAATATCTAAGAGATATTGGCCCTCAGGACAAATTCAGGATGTGTCTATGGGGAGGTCCAGTGGGTAAGTATCAACACTGCATCATGGCCTCTCTTGATAAACATGTCCAAAGTAAATGAGACAAAGTGACTCTGTAATTCTTTCTAAGAACATTCCAGCGATAATTCCTCCAAGACATTGTTTCCATTCAGTATTTTTCCAATGTCAAAATTCAAATGCATCCGTTTTTCTTCTGTCTTAGTCGCTGTCCAGCTTTCAGACATGTACTCGCGTGACTAAAAAAAGCCATGGCTTGCCTCAACACACCGTAGTCCTAGAAGAGACCTCCTTGCGCTTTAACATTTCAAGAGGTCCTGTATAGCATAGTTACCCATTGCACTATGCCATTTGGTTTCTGGACCGATAATTCCACAATTCTTGACGTGAGTTTAAGTCAGATGAAATGCTTGACACCTTCAATCATAGTTTTGTTGGTGGGTCCGACTGTGAGCGCTTGTGTTTGCCTTACGTGCCATTTTGACGCACACTCAAGATTGCAGTCTTTGGTTTTCTTCAGCAAACACTGCAAGGCCTCATTTTCAGCAAAGAGAATTAGGTCATCTGCCTATTGTGGGTTAATAAGCCTTCCTCCAATTCCAGAGCCGTGTTCTTCTTCATGTCGTCCAGTTTCTCTGATCATGTTCTCAGCATTCCCATTGAATACGTGTGGTGAAAGGATCCAACTATGACCCACACCTTTCCTGAATTTAAACCACGCAGGCATCTCTTGTTCTGTTTGGATGAATGCCTCTTCATATCTGTACAAATTCTACAAGAGCCATGATGTTGTGTCCCGGAAGCCCCTTTATTCTAAATGCCATTATCGTTTGCTATGATTCACACAGCTTAGTGCCATTTTAGAGTCAATGAAATACAAGGTAAGAGCTTTCTGCTCTTCTCCGCTTTCAGTCAAGATCCGTCTGATGTAAGCAGTGACAACCGTGGATCTGTGTCCTCTTCTGAGTCTGTATTACATTCCGAGCAGTTCCCTGTCCATATAACACTTCAATCATTTAAACATCATCTTCAGCGAAAGTTCACGTGCCCGGGAGAGTAACAATACCGTCGGGCAGTTTCCGTTGGTCCACTGTATAGACTGGGGAGAAATATGGATCCCATCATATTGCTTGATCACATAGCTGCTAATTTCGTGACATCAATGAGTGAGTACTTCCCTAACAAGGCTGCATCAGCTTGATAAAGCAATTCGTATTTGGCCAGTCACTAGATCATTATTTTTCACTAACCCTTCAGTGCAGTTTGGATTTCTACTCTCGATCTCAATGGTTGTTGGTGATACGCCATCTCTTGAAATGGTTGAACATTGAAGAATTCTTTTTGGTACATTGATTCTGTCACTGGCCTTGTAAACTTCTATCATGCAATCTCCAGCTTTACCAGCTTCGCCGCTTCTATCACCAGGTCCACATTTCCAATGCCTGCTCCTTCCTCATTGTTTACAACTTTTGCATTCCAAGCACCAATAATTATCTATGTAACTTGATTGCCTCTTTGATAAATTTCAGACTGAAGTTGTTGGTAGAATGCTTCCATTTCTTCACCACTAGCTTTTGCGGTTGGTTTATAAATTTTAAAAAGAGTTGTACTGATTGGATTGCTTTGAAGCAGATAGATATAATCCTATCATAGCATTGCACTTCAGGACTGATTCTGCAATGTCCTTTTTGACAATGAATGCCACGCTATTTCTCTTGATTGTGTTAGTCCAGGCACAGAAAACCATATGGTTTCCTGATTCAAAATGGCCAATGGCATCCCAGGTCAGCTCATGAATGCCTAGGATAAACATCTCTATGCATTCCATTTCATTTTTGAAAGCTTCAATGCTTCTAGATTCATACTGCACACATTCTAACTTCCAACCAATAGGAGGTTTTCCAGCTTTTTCTTCTAACTTGAGTCGTGCCCCATCCACAAATGAAGATCCCAATGCTCTGTTCCCCCAGGCTCCATTCACATCACCCTCCATTCACATCAGCATGACAATTTCACTCTGAGAAAGCAGATCCTCCCTAGTCACATTTTCATTGCCCTCCACCCTGAGGGTCCTGTTCTCCAGCATTATCTCAGACCATGTTCTTCTTCCACTCATTAGGCCTTCAATGAAGTTTTCAAACTGTGCATCAAGTTTTCAGCAGCTAGTTCTTCTGAGGTGGGGAGCACATTCCATCTTCATGGTCTGTTCTTAATCTGGAAACTGCAGAAACCTGTTCACGTTGGGTGATCCTGGCTGGCTTTTGAAAGACTCACGACATCGTTTCCAGCACCACAGCAACACACAAGTCACAACAGTATGACAAACCATCAGACAAGTGTCCCCCACATCATTCCTCAGAATTATGCAGCTGATAGTTCTAAAGCTTCTTTTTTAGGAGGTGTGGGTGATTATCAGTTGTTTGTGTTGTTGTTTTCTGGGGGTGGGTGGGTTGTTGATGAGGTTTTCTGCTGTTTCCTTAGCATTGTGATACAGCTATTAATGGTGTCATGTAGCAGTGGTTGACCCTGTCTGTAACATGGAAGGGGTCTAATAGGAGCTGGAGAACATACGGTAGTGAAATTCAGAAAAGGGGAGAGATGGGTAGGGGGAGAATGTGGGGCTGGCTAGGGAAAGAGAGAGAATAAAATAAAAATGATAACAGTAAAAATAAGCAGCTGTCTGGCTAGGCCAACAGATTTGTAAAAATAATGGGAAAGTATATTTTTAGAGGGGTAATCAGAATTAATAGTTTTCTTAGAAATATATTTCACAAGGAAAAGGAGCGATCTAAACGACATAAAGGATGAAGTGAGCAAAAGAGTCAGAGACAAAGGCTTGAATGTGGCTTGGGTATGGGTTCTGAAGTTTTGCTGCTATGGCAGTGTGAATGCGGATGGGTTTATACACTCCAGGGTGAGGGGAGGGGTGGGGGGAACCTTTGGGTAGGCGAGCTAGGATCTACAGGACTGTCTTTTTCTCTGGAAGAAATCTATACTCTCAAGAGCACGTGGTTCCACCATAAGGAGACACCAGAAGTGTGAGAGAATTAGAAAAAAATGAAATTATTATAACAGAACAATACTACAAAACTTAAGAAAACAGTGAAAAATAGAATCATATTTTGGGTGGAGATACTTGCTGTTTTGGCAGTGTTATTGCATGTATGTACGTATCACATGTTGGGGGGGCATGGGTGAACAAAGCAGGGAAGAGCAAGGAAGGGAACACATATCATGAAAGTGTAGCTTGTGTACTGAGAACGTCTGCGCCAAGCTGCCCATACAACCTGTGATCCACACAGAGCAGCCCAGGTCAGGGAGGTAAGGGGCCTGGCTGGCTGGGTTACCTCTGGGTCTGGGAAAATGTGGCTGTGCTGAGGATTAGTGGGGCTCAGACAGGTACCTCACACCACTAGTCCGTGGTAAAGGGGAGTCTATCAGCTGGTGTTATTCCTCTCCCACTTTAAGCAACTTGGGTCTCTTTATCTTTTAAGATGATTTTTTTCACTGTCAAGAAGTGCAGAATATCCCTCCTAGACGAATCTTTCTGGTAGCCATAGAGGAGATCTTCCCGTCCTTGTTATCCGGTCATCATAGTCCCCTGCCTTGAGCTTCATTTTACACTTCCACATGTGAAGATTTCATAGAAATATTACTGTATGAATATGAAAAATATATATACTTATGATGATGCATCTTCGTAAGAACACATTTATCTAAAGAAGAAGGCAATTGATCTTAATGTAGAATATTGACCATGTTGTAAATTTTAGACTTTAAAATATTCAAATTCTCATCTTATAAATTAGTTGGTAAGGAAAGAAACCAAATGACAAGGAGAAACGTCGCATCAGTAAAATATTACACCTCTCTGTGTGGGTGGCTGGGACCGAGGCTGCGTTCAGTTCCGGCCCTGGACGTATGGATAGATAAACTTAGAAAATTCATGTCTTGTTGAATTCTAAGTTACAAAAGAATGATTTAGATTCTACAGACCATCCTAATTAAGTCTAATGTAGGACAGAAGGTTTTGAAAATTTAACTTGAGTTTCTAATGACAGGAACTTAAAAACTGTTCTAAATTAAGTACAGCTTTATCCAAAACCATATATTGAATCACCTGAATCTCTGCCTGTACTATCCTTCCCGTAGATAAAATTGCTGCTTTTACAAAGTATTCTATGAGTAGTGCATGCAAACTCCCAGTGTGACGTACTCATGATCCATGATAAAGTCTTCACTGTCGTCCTCGAACCCATTGGAGGCCCTTTGGTGGTTCATGTGGTTTACAGTTAGCAGTTCAAGCCAACTTGTGTTGTGATGAAAAAGAGACCAGAGGATGTTCCTTTGTAAAGTGTTTGTCTGAGAAAACTACAGAGCAGTTCTCTGTGTGATACATGGGGATTCCATGTACTATAATCAATTTGATAGTAACCTGTTTTTGATTTAGGTCTTGAGGTCATTAACTGAATTTTGGACCCCTTCTCTCTTTTATATATAAAACAACGGGTTCACAAATTTTAGAGCCTAACATTTTCAATTTATGATAACATGTAAATATTATATTAATATCAAGACTGCATAATTTATAAGGGAATATGCTTTTCTCTTTATTTAGGTTAGTTATCATAAAATTTCCTCAATAAAAAACATTACATTTCTTTTATGTGCCAGGCATCGTGGAACACTCCCAGAATTCATTATCTCTATCTTTGAATAAAAGCATTTTCCTGTTGAGAAGTTGACACATAAGCCCAGGAAGTATCTAAGAAATAATTCCAGAGACTTGGCGAACCAGTGGAAATTCACATCATAAGGAAGTGCAGTATGATTTGGGACAAGATTTCAAGGACATGATCCTTGTAGAGACACCTGGGCGAGGAACAGGATTTGGCATTCCTGGTGATAAGAAGAGTCTAAATGATAAAGTATGATATGGAGTGCAGCACATAGTAGAAAAAAACAAAGCATGAACTTGAGGGAGACGGGAGGGCAGTGAGAAATCTTGGAACAGCCATGTCATGCTGAACAGGAGAACCAGCTGAAAAGATAGAGGAGAACCTGCGTTACACTCATGGAATTTGACATCCAGTCCCCGTCAGATCAACTTTTTAAAAATTTTTCTTAGGAAACAGGGACATTAAAGTATTCCTGCTATAGGAAAATCAATGTGGCAGCTGCCTGGACTGGATGAGGAGTGGAGTGAAGATAGGTTACAGACCCCAAACCCTGAGAAAAGAAGAGACAAGATGACTGGCCTGGAGGCTGTAGGAAATCAAAGCTCGACGTGGGGAAAGGAGAATGAGACACATGCTCGAAGGGAAAGCGCATCTGTGCAGCAAGAACGAATGACGCAGCACAAGGGCTGACTCTCAGCCAGGAGAATGGTGGGAATAGAAGAAACTGACCCAGTGAGGAATGATGTAGTTAAAGCTGTATGACTGAACTGTGTGCATATGGTGTGTGTGTGTGTGTGTGTGTGTGTGTGTGTGTGTGTGTTGTGTGCATAGGCACCACAGAGTTTTGATGTGAGGAGAAGAAAAACAGAGAGGAGCCGTCAGAGGCAGGGTTTAAAGCCCATACCTGTGAGCACCGCTTGCTTTCAGACACACTGCTGAGAGCATTCTCTGATGCACGCAGGGGCCTGGACTTCCCAGAGCATCAATAATGCAATGTGGAAACTGCAGGTCTATCCCTAAAGAAAGACACTGGGATGGGAAACGTAAGCCATTTACAAAACCCTTTCTTTATTTTCTACTCACAGCCACAGCCTGTGTTTGGGACCTAGCACTAAATTCAATGCTTGACTTTTTGACATGAGACAACTCAGTTTCCATGTTGTCTTTTGGGCAGATAACTATACTTAGTTTTGCCTGTAGGTGAAAATGCATCCACCCACAGAAGTCCATTTAGAGATGCCTTGCATGGGAATAACTGAAGCTCGATGGTTGGCTGACTCTCTGCTGCACCCCACCCCCAACCGCCTTCCTAACTCGCCTAAGTATAAAGCACTCAGCTCAATAACAGACAGTCACTAAATCTCCATGGGGAAATGCAGGGCATTCATACTTCCATGCTTGAAACAAATTTTGGGAAAGGAAACATGAGAAGCCCTTCAGGTGGTTCTGAGATCCAAGAGGTCCAGTCTTGTACTGGGACTCACAATATCCGGGGCCAAGCATTGTCTGGACTGCTCTTCTCATCCTAAGCTTGGCCTCACTACTTCCACATCCTTCAAGACCCAGTTGTAGTGTTTTTGTCTGTCTGTTTGTTTTGTGTTGTCTTTTTTCTCTATTGAGAAATCATCCCTGCCTCTTAGAGCAAAGATAGTCTCTCCACCGAGCTGTGTCCTTGACCTTCTGCTCCATATCTGACAGACCTTTAAGGAGATGTTCCACTAGAATGGGAAGGGACTCTGAGAGTGTGTTAACCAAACACTGACAAACAGCCCCGTTGGGTTGGCACAGAGCAGCTTCTGATGCATGGAAACTCCACATGTGATAGAGTGGAACCGCTTTGCAGGGTTTTCTCAGCTGTTATAAGTATAGAAGCTACTCACCAGCTCCTTCTTCTTTGATATCTTTGGGGAGTTTGAAACCAATCTTTAGGTTAGAACCCTGGTGGTATGATGGCTTAAGAGTTGGGCTGCTAACTGCAAGGTCAGCATTTCAAAACCACCACCTTCTCCTGGAGAGAAAGATGAGACTTGCTACTCCTCTAAAGAGTTACCATCCTGGAAACTCACAAGGGCAGATCTACTCTGTTCTATAGGGTCACTATGGGTTGGCAGTGACTTCATGGCAGTGTCGAGATGCTTTGCATGGGAATAATTGACTCAATGGTTCGCTGATACTCTCCTGTACCCCACCCCCAACCACCTTCACAACTTTCCTCACAAGTATAATAATACCCACAAACACCATCACAAATTCAGTAATTCCCACTGGTGGAAACTGCTTGTCACCTGAGGTCTTTGTGGGAGGAGTCTATGATCTATTCATCTCTAAAGCCCTACAAGTAGTAGAACTCTTGACTAAGGGAAATACATTAACCCATAGTGAAAGTTAACAAATGAACAAATAAATGAAAAATTGAAAATGATTGCATAAAACAATCTTTCCAGCTGTAATGTATGATTACTCGATACAAAAGCTGTTTGCTAAGGTATTTGGGACACGTAAAATTCCCGGCATTCACTGTTTTCTACTTGATTAATGCCTCATGGCCATTCACGGAGTTATGCACCAACAGTGCTGCCATGGTTGCTCAATATACAGAAAAGCGTAGTGTCTTGACAGCAAAATGGCAATATCAAGATCACAACCTAGCAGGTGGAGGAGCTAGAAAGACAGCCCATGTATTTGGACTCAAATTTTTATTGCTTGTGATCGTTATTTTGTTTAGTTGTTGTATTTTTCACTTAACCACATCGCATATTTTCAGTAGCCATTCTCTTTGTCCACTCTCTCTTTTATCAGAGCCCAATGCGGGACTCGGTAACAAAGGCCTTGCTCCTGCTTCTTCTGGTTGGGACAGGATTCCACATCAAGGACCAAGAAATCAAAGATGAGCTCTATTCTTTGGGTGACGTTCAAGGTCTGATCTCACGTGTCCACATTCATACATTCTCTTGCAGAGCTCATGCTGACAAAGAACTTGGAGTTGCTTCAGAACCTTTGAGCACAGCTGATTGAAAAGTATGTTGGGGTTAACCATCTCCTTACAGATGTTAAGAATAGACATTTTTTCTATTTATTTTAAAATATTTTCCTTCTTTTCCATCCATTGTCTCTTCTCCTCTTCCTCCTCTTATTCATTGTGCTTGCTTGCCTAGTCCTTGGAAGACTTTGAAACTCCTCATCAATAGAATCAATTAAATGTATCATTTGGGCTGTTCTGGGAGATACCATAACAGAATCTTTATTTTTATGCAAAAACTTGCTAAAGGCATGGGCCAGGAGGATATAAAGCAAAACCAGGTTGTGGCCATCATCCAATGGTCATTGACTCTGTCACTTCACATAAGTTATGTCACTGTTCAGTTTCCTTGCTGATGCTCTTGCATTCTCAGTTATTTATTTCATACCTGCCTCCCTTACTGGATTGGGACAGCTAGAAAGTAGGCATAGTACCCTGTTCAAACTGTATTCTTGAAATCGCATGCAGTGTTCTGCCAATACTGGCTGGATGGAAATCCATTAAGTGAAGAAAGAAGACACCCAGGAATACCACTCGGCTACCCAAGGCTTCCTCTGATGCTTGAGAAGGAAAGCAGCAGGAAAGGGGAGTGGAAAGTATGGTGTACATATGTGAGGAAACACATGCCTGCATTCATGCATGCATGGGATGAGATTTAGGTGGGGCACATACAGTGCTGGCGGAAGCGGAGGGACTCTTTAGTAACAAAATCCTATACCAGTACAAGGATCGTTTAATATCAGAATCCAATATGACCCAAGCAAATTGAGTCAAAATCTGCTGGGCTAATTAATACTCATGACTTTAGCGCTATGATGTGGCAATTACTGGGAATCAGGTGCTCTCCAAACTCCCCTAGTGACCTTAGCAATGTTATTCACTCTCTCTGGATTTCACTCTCTTGATCTGTAAATGGAAGGGGGGAAATAAGGATCATCCATCCATCTGAACATTCTTGTTTCTAAGAGGGCAGGCTACAATGAGCGTTGTCAGTTAGACTTTGTAGAACACAGCAAGTACATAAAGGTGTTTGACCACATCACACTATTTTCCAGGGGAAATTCAGGCTTGTTTGGGGAATTGCTTCACATATGACATTGCCAAGAGAACGATATAAACGGTGAGTAAACCAAAAACTTATAAGATTGCTGTGTTTGGGACAAAGAACACTTAGAAAATGTGAATTTTCTGAAACATATATGAAGGTAAAACAAAAACTAAACTCACTGCTGTCCGGTCAATGCTGACTCAGAGAGACCCTGCAGGGGAGGGTAGAAACTGGCCTCGTGAGGTTCCAAGACTGTAATGTTATATGGGAGTAGAAGATCCTGTCTTTCTCCTAAAAAGGCACCTGGCGGTTTTGAACTGCTGGCCCTACTGTTAGCAGCACAGTGTGTAATCACTATGAGACCAGGTTTAGAAAAGGGAAAATACTGTGCATGTGTTATTAGTAGAATCTGGAGAAAACAAAACAGAACAGAAAAGATGCTCCTGCTCAATACAAAAGCACAAAAGGTACTGTCAGTGATCATTGGAAAGCCCTTTTTACCAATGGGAAAAGGCAAGTGGAATATATTATATAAAAATTGAATGCTTCATACATTGTATTATTTGGGGGAAAATTGAATATCAGGCTGGTTTTCAAGATAATGAAAATTGTAATATTCAAGTGAGAAAATATTCTTTGCCATCTATAAAATCCTGTGTGTTCTGGGGTTGTCCCAGGAGCCATTTCCTTGGGATTGAGCGGATGTCTGTCAATTTAAAACTGCTTATTTTTCTATTACAAAGGTTTCTGCGCCTCTCAAATGTACATCTTCTTCTTTATCCAAGATTTCCAGGCACTTCCAACAGCTTGGCCAATGATGTTTTATTCTCTCAAAATGTTTCTGCTTTGATCATTTTTTGCCTTGTAGAACAGGGCAAAAAAAATAATAAGAAAAGCAAAAGGCACACATTTTTTGTGAGGTCTGTTCCTTGTGACAGGGTACATGAAAGAGGTTAATGCTTTCTCTGATCATTAAGGTAATGTTTTTTTTTTCTTCCAAAAACACCTGAGGCTTTGTTTATTGGTTTGCTTTAAAGATGAGAGACTGGTTATTTCCCTTCGTGGTCTCGAGATATGATAAGTGATAGAGGGAGGACAGAGGGGTCTATTTCTGGGTGCTTCCTCACCCTGTTCTGTCTTATGTTCCCACAGTGCCAGGGGCTCATCACACCTTTCTTAACTATGTCTTAACATGTTTACACTCAGAGTGGATGCTCTATCTTAAAGGTTTCTGTTTGACACCGTCATATCTGGGCCCCCACGACGACATGATACAACCTAACACTGGTTCTATATCACCTATGCTGTAAACACAGCGGCCTGTCCTATAGTATGAAAGACAAATGCAGTCCAAAGCCAGTGTAGATCTTAGATTGATCTATGGTCCACACCAGTTACCAGTTGCTACTGAGTTTGATTCCAACTGATGACAATACCAGGTGCGCAGAGTGGAACCATTCCCAAGGCTGTATTTCAGAAGCGCATTTCAGGCACCTTGAGGGGTGTCTTTGAATTACTTTTAGTTTCATAACTGAGCATTTAACAGATAGCTCAGAGAATACTTATTTGAACATGACTCAAAAGGGGCAGAAGGTGTGGAACATAATTAAAACGATGCTGCATTTTCATTGGTCTATGGTGTAAGGAAGCCTTCAACATTGCACACCACGCAATCATGTCAAAGCTATCAGATGAGGGCTGACTAGGGGTTGGTCAATGTGGTGGAGTGAAGGAACTTGTTTCCATGGGTACTGGTCTCTAGATAACCTGCACGGTGACCCTTGGCTTGGTTTAAGGCAGCTAGTGGCCTGGACTCAGTAGGGATTTGTTTTCTGGCATTTTCCATGTAAAGTTCGAGTCGTCCTGGTCTCTCTCCAAACCTTACCTTCTCACTGAACACCCCTCTCTGCTCTCTTCTAGAGCCACCCTATCCTGTGCATTACATCTCACAAGGTCCAGTGATCCCAGCAGGCAAGCTCGGCCTACTTCGACCTCGAACTGTGGAAAGCGCTGGACTGAAAGTTCTCACGTGTCACTTCTTGGCTATTGCTTCCCATGTTTCTAATCTCTTCCTGGAACTTTCAGGAATCCTGCATTCTAGTTTCCCTTCTGACACTCGCTGAACTGGCTGTAAGCGTGCACATTTCTCTCTAACTTTCTTGAATACAAGCCTCCATCTGGATTTTAAGGCAGCAAATTAGATATATACTTGAAACCAGTAAAAGGATTCTAAAGAAAGATTTCTAGTAAAAAAATAGTTAATATTGCCATGATATCTTTCAAACCACGGGGCAAATGTTTGTTGATTTGTGGCCTAGCTAGTTGGTATCTACGGAGGTTTCATCTCCTTATTACCCAAGAGACTCTTCCTGTCTCCGCTGTGCGGAGATTCGCATTCAATCCTCCAGCAAAAAAGTGCAACCAGTCTATTCAAACTAAAGATTTATTTGTGCTTCCCTTAGGCTAAATCTCATCCCTGTCATTTACATAAAGCATTACATCTCAGGCGATCCCCAAGAGGAAATTCCAAGTTTGTTAAATGCCTTCCTGTTCATGATACAAGGAGCAGGAGCAATGATCCAATCGCTGGTGCCTCCCTGGTTTTGCCACCCCCACCCCCGGCTCCCCCTCCTGCACCCCATACTTCAGGCACACACAACCAACTGTAGTTTTCCACTGCCCTGGGCTCTGCATTGCTTCAGAGGGTGCCTGGGCCGGTGTGCCCTGCATCTGAAGATCTGTTCTTCATCCTCTAATCGAAGACATGTCTTCCTCTGAGAAACCCAGGCATCATGGGCGGTTCTTAGGGAGAGAGTCCACTTTTCACCCCCTTGGGGTCCTTGACCTTCTTGTGTTCATTCTTCTTTATTATATCAGTAAAAAGTTAAAATGTACAAATGAATGTGCTGGGTATATATGTATACTTTAAAGAAGAATAAAATAAACACTCAGATAATCGTGCACTAACTCATTAACAGACATTATCAATTTGGGAGAAATTTTAGAGTGTCTTTTTCTAATTACCTTTTCTCCTTTTCCCCTGAGAAATTATCATTCCCCTCAATTTATAAACTATCCCTTTCATTTTTATAGTACTACCACACATGGATGTATTTGCATAGTTTTGCCTATACCTGAACTTTATATTAATTGGATTGCCTCATTTGGATTCTTTTGTAACTTGTATTTTTCACTCAACGTGGTTTGGCCAAATACAGGTGTGTTCATGCATGACCCTAAAGCCCATTAGTTCTTGTATGTACATACTTTTCCATTGTATAAGTTCACACAATTTATGTGTCTATTCTACTGATGGTAGAATATATTTGGTTGTTCTTTTTGTTACTCTTATGAAAAGTCGTTTAATGAATAGTATTAGATATTTATATTCTGGTATAGATTGTAAATGTTTTCGTGTATATATTTAGCGATGGAAGTATTGTGTCAAAGTGTACGACCATCTTAATTTACCAATTTATGTAAAATTGCTTTCTGAAGTATGTAATTATGCTTAATTATCCGGCCTTCAGCATACCATGTACAGTGCTCAAGTTTTGAACTTTTATATGTTCCCTAATTTCTTTTTTTTAATTAAAAAAAAACATTTCATTAGGGGCTCATGCAACTCTTATCACAGTCCATACATATACACACATCAAGTATAAAGCACATCTGTACATTCTTTGCCCTAATCATTTTTTTTCTCCTCTTTTCTTTTTTTACATTTTAGTTCCCTAATTTCTTGTGTACTTTTGAATTGACATCCTTCCATCATTCTCTTTCCTATTTGCTTGTAAATTAAACATACACATACATATGTATATTTATGATTATTAATTCATAACCTAAAATAAACAATTATATTTAATTTTCTACCAAACAATACTGATATTTAAAACATGGGAACACTGATCATTTCAATTCTAATTAGTATGTATTGTTGTCCTAAATTTTAGTTTAGTTTTTTTTCCCAAAATTTTAGTTTTTTCATGTTTACCTAACCAATAAAATTACTTTATTACTATAACTTAATACATATTTTTATATTAATTCACATATTTAACTCTTTATCATGTGTTTCATCTTTATATTTACTGTTTCATCTTTCTTCACCAACTCTCCTTCTGAAACTGTTGTCCTTCATGAATATAGAACTTTGAGTTGGCATTTGTTTTGTTCCCCCAACCCTAAAGAAATAGTTTGTATTTTCATTGCTGCCATAGAAAAGCCAGATGCAAGGTAATTGGATTTCTGCATAAGTGGTCTGACTTTCCTTCACAACTCCTCAGGTTTTCTTTTGTCCTTCTAAAGGTGACCAAACACTATTTGGGAGTGGACTTGCTAGTCTGTCTTCCCAGTGGTGTAGCAGGTACGCGCTGGGCTGCTAACCATGGGGAAACCATCGGCTGCTCCTGGGGGAGAGAGGGGCTTTCTACTCCTGTGAACAGTGACAGAGTGACAGGCGGGAAAACTCAGGGGGGCAATTCTACCCTGTCATGGGGAAACTAGGAGCCTGGGAAAAAATTTTTTCTTTAAATATTGCTCTGTCTTCTGATTTCTTTGTTCTAGAAGAACAAAGGGGGAATCTATTAGCAAAAAATTATGCCTTCTTTGTCTACTGTCCACATCTCTTAACCTCCTTGTGTCTGTTGTCTGCTACGTGAAGTCTATATCATGTCTTCAGATAAACCTTCCAATTTACAAACTCCCTCAACAATTAAAATTGTAGATAAACTCAGTCATTTTGGTTTTAATAAATCTATTTATTTTTTTCACTAAGTAATACGTTTTATTTTACATCTGTCTTATCATTTTATATTTTATTTCTTAATAAATTAGCATTCAAAGTAGTCTGTGCTTTATATTTTCTTTATGATAATGGAAATATATGTACCTTTGATCGAAAAGATTTTATCACTGATTATTTATGTTAACTTTGATGGTGGCACTTGCTCTTTCTGTTACTGAGTTTTGATTGTGAGCTCATGGTATTTTTCTTTTTAACAAATTCCATTGGCACATAATTCACGTACCATCCAATTCCAATTGTGCCAATCTAGTACAACACTGTGCAATCATCACCACAATCAAGTTTCGGTTGTTTCCCCATTCTTGTACCATTATCATTCATTCCCCATTGCCCTCCAACATCTGCAACCATAATCCTAAAGAACTATTATTCTAGTTGCTGTCTCTATGGATTATCTGTCCTGGATTTCATATAAAGAAGATTACAAAACAAACAAAAGCTAACAATGACATCAATATCAAACACAAAAAAAATCTCAATTCATAGGAAAGCAGAAGATGAACTAGAATACATTAAAAGCAGGTCAAAAGGGAAAACAAATGAGAATACGCTAAATGTTAGCCTAGATTTTCTCTGCTGTCACTTTCTAATGCACTCTGGGGGCAACACTATTCACACCCTTGGTCAATGGTCTTAGGGAATTCAAAGGAGCCTTAATCTGAGCAGGAACTCTGCAGATAGGTTTTGGGCTTTCACTGTCATCCAGAGCCTTCTATAAACTGGGTGCTCAGAATGAAAGCTTTAGTACAACGCTCGCCTCTTATCCTGGATCTTATTACATGGCCTCATGTTCTTGGAATCTTTATTTTTAATGATTCTTAGAGGTCTTTTAAACATTTCAAGACCAAATTATTTTCTTCTTTAATTTTAAAAAATCGAAATAATGTATTTCCAGTAAAGGAAGGCATTTTGAATAAAATGAAACATTCTTTGAGATAATATGGATTTTGGTTCAATTATTCATTTACCTATGAGATAGTTAAGGTTGATTGTGCCAACATGGCAAATGAACATATGTGGGATTAATTGAAGGGCGGAGAGATAAATGGCTTGGTGAGCCTCACCTTTCTAGTTCTTGGGTCTCTTGCTTTCTGATGGTCAAAGCAGGGTGCAGCTGCTTCCGCCAGTGCCCTGCTTCAGCTGGCAAGGCTCACTTCCTGAGACATCCCTGAGGAGAAGCCGCATGGACCTACCCCGATGCAGCCCTGGGTGCTGGAGCAGTTGTGTGGAGACCCCTGCCAGTGCTGAGATGGTTACATGTTCACTAATTGGGCTTTCCTCCTACAGTCAATGTCATCATGTGTGTTTTGTGAGATGGAGGAGGACTTTCTTGACTGGTGTTGGACATATGGGCTAATGTTGGACTTGTGGGCTTGGGCAGCACTGGGTTGGGATGTTTTCTTGATGTGCACTTACCCTTTACATGAAACTCCCTTATACATATGAGTTTCTGTGAATTTGTTTCTCTCGTGTACCCAGACTAACACAACCTATGTCCTCAGGGTTCCCGGTGGTTGGGTTGGGATGAAGTTCATTTATTCACATTTACACCATAAGTATACAGGCTTATATCAGGTCACAGCAAACACCTAGTGTGGGATACAACTCTCCATTAAAACACCAGAAGCAGAAGATGTAGGTGAGTACTCTATATTCAATGAGTTAGGAAAGCCTGAAAATATCTATTTCTCTACAAAGAGAACTTGAATTTTCATCTACTGGAGCAGTAACAAATATAAGTTCATGCAGGGCCATTATACAAGCAATCTATCGTTTTTATTTAATTTTCCTTTTTGCCACCATGATACTTTAACCAACAACAACTAGACTTATAGGGAACATTATGATAAACAGAATAAATGAAGAAAAGATTAAAGTTGTGAAGGATGTCACTTTGCTTAGATTGGCAATCAATGCTTATTAAAACAGCCCTCAGGAAATCAAATGCTGTATTACTGCGTTGCACAAATCTACTCTACAAGACCTCATTAAAGTGACAAAGAACCAGAGTATCCCTGTGAGGACGGAGGTGTTCCTCATATGCATGTGAAAGTTGGACAATGAATAAGGAACCCCAGAGAATAATTGATATATTTGAATTATGATGTTGGTAGAAAATATTGAAAGTACTATGGATGGTCAGAAGACAAAACATATTTTTCTTGGGAAAAGTACAGTGAAAATGCTAGTTAGATTAAGAATGGGAAGACTTCATTTCATGTACTTTGAGCATATTATCGGGAGAAAACAGCCTCTGGACAAGGACACTGTGCTTAATAAAGCTTAGAGGGTCAGCGGAAAAGAGAAGGAAGCTCGATTAGATGGATGGACACAGTGGCTACAACTATGAGGTCAACTCTAACAATTGAGGAAGGTGCAGAAATGGGCAGAGTTTTGTTCTGTTTCAGGGTGGTTCTGAAACTCATGGACACAAACAGAATGTTGTCAAAGACACTGAGCTCCTCAGGTGGGAATGCCCTCAATACATGGCTGAGAAAGAGCGGCCTGCGCAAAGCACAACAAACCATACTGACATGATGGAGTAAAGACTTTTGAAGTTAAACCTTTGGGACCTTCATTTGCTGATGGGGTGTAATGCAACACGAGGAGAAACAGCTTCAAGTGTCTATTAATAATTAGAACTTGGAATAGAAGCAGTATGAGTCTAGGGAGAATGGAAGTGATCTAAATGAAATGGAATGAAGATGATTTCCTTGGCATTCGTGAGATGAGATGGACTATGATTGGCCTTTCTGTGGCCAAAATAAACCAAAAGTATGTGATTTATATTCTATAATGAAAAGTTCAAGAGAAATGGAGCTATGTCCATTGTCAAAAGGGATACTTCAGGGTGGAGGGGGGGGGGTGGAAAGGGGGAACCGATTACAAGGATCTACATGTGACCTCCTCCCTGGGGGATGGACAACCGAAAAGTGGGTGAAGGGAGATGTCGGACAGTGCAAGATATGACAAAATAGTAATTTATAAATTATCAAGGGTTTGTGAGGGAGCTGGGAGGAAGCGGAAAAATGAGGAGCTGATGCCAAGGGTTTAAGTGGAGAGTAAATGTTTGAGAATGATGAGGGCAATTAATGTACAAATGTGCTTGACCCAATTGATGTGTGTATGGATTGTAATAAGAGTTGTATGAGCCCTTAATAAAATGATTTGAAAACAAAACACACATACACACACACAAGAGATACTTCAAAGTCTGTATAGAAGTACACTACTATCTGTGATAGGATAATATCTATTAGCATACAAGGAAATTCAGTCAATATTATTATTATTATTAAAATTTATGCAGCAACCACTGAAGCTCAGGATGCAGACAATGAAGAATTGCATCAAAGGTTTCAGTCTGAAATTGATCAGACACGAAATCAACATGCACTCGTAATTACTGGTAACTGGAATGCAAAAGTTGGAAACAAAGAGGAAGGGACAATCGATGGATAATATGGCCTTGGTGATAGGAGCAATGCTGGAGATTTCATGACAGAATTTTGTAAGACTAACCACTTGTTTACCAAATATATCTTTCACCAACAACACAAAGAGTGACTATGCATATGAACTTCTCCAGATGGAACTCACAGAAATCAAATTGTCTACTTCTGTCAAAAGACACGATGGACAGGCTCAATATCAGCAGCTAAATCCAGGACAAGGGTCCACTGTGGAACAGACCGTTGATTGTTCATATGGAAGTTCAGAATGAGGCTACGGAAAAAAATTAAAAGTCCAATAGAGCCAAAATACAGCTCTGAGTATAGCTCACCTGAATTTTGAGACCATCTGAAGAACAGATTTGATACCCTGAACCCTAATTGCAGAAGCCCTGGTGAGCGGTGCGAGGACATCAAGAACGTCATGCGTGAAGAAAGAATACGCCACTCACAAGACAAGAAGGAAATATGTCAGAGAGGAAGTAGATGTCAGGAGAGACTCCGAAACTTGCTCTTAATTGTCCAGCAGCTAATGGAAATGGAGAAATGATGAAGCAAAAGAAGTGAACAGAAATTTTCAAAGGGGGAACTCATGAAGACAAAGTAAAGTAACATAATGAAATGCGTAGCAATGCAGATTTAGAAAACAAAAAGAATGCACTCGGCATATTTTAACAGAAAGAACTAATGAAAAACGTTAAGCCTCTAATTATAATATTGAACATGCTATTGGCAAAATATTGAACAATGCAGGAAGCATCTGTCATTCTAAAAATTTTTGTTTCAATATGCTCTTGCAAAACAGTACTTCATAAGACCTCAAATTTTTAAAAAAAAATTGGAAGAATACATGGGAGTAATTCCCGCAAAAATAACTAGTCAACATCTTACTATTTCAAGAGTAGCATATGATCAAGAACCCATTGTTTTGAAGGAAGACATCTAAGCTGCAATGAAGGCATTAGCCAGAAACTAGGAATTGATGGAATACCAGTAGAATTCCAAGAATCTATGCCCAGAAATTTTGAAAACAGCCAACTATCCAACTGACTAGAAGAGAGCCATATTTGTACCTATTCTGAAAAAGGTGACCAGAACATGAAAACGATATAACAATATCATATGCAAACAATATTTTGCTATAGATTATGTAACAATGGTTGCAGAAGTATATCGCCCAGGAGCTGCCAAAATTTCAGGCTGGATTCAGAAGAGGACATGGAACAAGGAATATCACTAATGAAAGCAGAGGCTATCAGAAAGATTTTTACTTGTGTTTTATTGACCACGTGAAGATATTTGACTGTGTAGGCCACACAAAAATACTATGTATTAAAACAATGAATATCTTTGAGAAGATAGGGAATTCCAGAACACCTAATTGTGCCACACAGAACCTGTATCTGGATCCAGTAGCGGCTGTGCAAACAGAACAAGGGGAAAATGTATGGTTTATAATTAAGAAAGGCATAAATCAGGGTTGTATCCTCTCACCATACTTACTCAAATGATATGCTGAGCAAATAATCAGAAAACCTGGATTATATGAAAAATAGTGTGACATCCTTTGCTAGGCACATGGCACAAAGTGAGGAGAACTGGAAGCACTTACTGGTGAAAGTCAAAGATCGCAACCTTTAATATGGATGAGAACTCAATATAAGGAAAAGCAAGATCCTCCTACCTGGACCAATGGTTAACATCACGATAGATGGAGAAAAGACAGATGTTGTCAAGGATTTCATCTTGCCTGGGCCCACAGTTAATGCTCATGGAAACGGCTTTAGAAAGAGCAAATGATATATTGCACTGGTTACATCTGCTGGACAAGACCTCTTTAAAGATTTGAAAGTCAAGGATGTTACCTTGATGGCTCTAGAGTGTGCCTAACCCCAGCCATAATATTTCCATTTGTCTCACATGCGTGTGAAATTTGACACTGAATAAGGAATACAGAAGAAGAATTGATGCATTTGAATTGTGATACTGTCAAAGAGTATTGAAAGTACCATGGACTTCAAAATAACAAACAACTCTGTCCAGGACAGGGAAGAGCCAGAATGCCCCCTTAGAATCAAAATAGTGAGACTATGACACTTGTACTGTAGGCATACTATTAGGAGAGACCAGTCTCTGGATAAAGCACATTATGCTCGGTAGAGTACATGGTCCTCAAAAATGAAGGCCACCCTTAACAAGATGGACTGACACATGGCTACAATAATAAGCTTCAGCCTAACCACAATAGTGAGGATGACACAGGACCAGGCAGCATTTCATTCTGTTACACAGCATGTTGCTCTAAGTTAGAACCAACTTGGTGGTATGCAATAGCAAGAGGGTTGCTATGAATCTGAACTAACGCAACAGCACCCAACAACAATAATAAACATGATATGTAAGATTGTGTGTCAACGTGGTTAGCCAGAATTTGCAATCATCTGGCAGTTAAGGTAAAGTCATTCCCATGATAAGATCTAATATACCTATAACCAGTCTCATGATGAGGGATGCTGTAAGCTGTCGATCATTGGAAAGCAAGTTTCCTAGGGGATGTAGTCTATTTCATTATCTGTGGATTGGTGGCACACTTGCTTGCCTTTTGCTGAGTCTGCATCCTGCATCTGGCTTGCTATCTGACAGCCAACTTTTTGACTTGAGCCAATGACCCACTGTCTTGCCTGCTTCTCCCAGTAGAAGTTAGCAGCCTGTCATCTGACTTGCGGATCTTGGGTTCAACAGCCCCTGCTGCGGAGTGCCTCGCAAGAACCCTCCAGCCTGTCTTACTACATGAGCCATTTTCTCCAGGTCAATTTCTATGTATAGGGACATATATCTCTTTCTCTATACTGGTTTGGGTTTTTTTTTTGTGGATCCAAGACTAAAACAGCCACACAAATAGGTTTACTTTTGATCAAAAATATATTGGTCAGATTCAGATTTAGGAATTCTAGGAGAAGCGGTTGTAGTTTTATTTATATTTTTCTTTTGCTATCAGCACATGACCTCAATGTTCACTTCCACAGGGTGGTATTTCCCCTTTGTTGGCCCAGTCAAAATGTTGTTTCTCAAAGGCTTGTGATGTCAGGGGTATCATTGATCACGGATACCTGGTCACCTGTTGAGGACTCCTTCCCCCTGCACCCCTCCAAACAATAAAAATGAAGAAGGAAACTATTTCTATAAGGTAAATTCTAAGTTATCATAACCCTGTAGGACACAGTATGATGACCACCATTGGGTTTCCAAGGCTATAAAGTGTTAGAGAAACACACCACTGCAACTTCTCCAGAGGATCGACGTGCAATTGTTGACCTTGCAGTTAGTAATTGACCTCGTAACCATCCTGCCAGCAGGTTTCTGTCTACTCTCTCCTTGTGGTCCCAGGCTCTAGCGTCGCAGAAATCAGCGCACACCGCAGAGCATTCCGGTTCCAGCATCGGTTTCCTCTTGCCATTCCTCATCCTAAATGCTTCTTTGTCAGTTCTGGCTTCTAAGGAATTCCCTTCCCCTCCATCTCTGCCATGTATGAAAATATGTTTTCAATATTTTAGCTGCTTTTACTCCACTGGAGATTTATCTATAAATATCTAGTCGGCCATATTATCACAAATAGAATCCCCACTTGGAAAATTCTTCCATCTTAACATTTATTACAACATTTCTCATGGCTGGTTTACTTGTCTGACTCTCTTTTCTAGCTTCTTAAAGGCAAGGATTGTAATCTCCTCATCTTTTAATTTCAGCGTCTGAGACAGAGTAGGGGTTTAATCTAAGTTGGCTGCATGAATGAAGTAATTTATTTTTAGAACCAATGGTGCTATAATCAGTGGATTTTGTTATGCCAAACCAATTCCTTCACAGTTATCAAACATGGTTACCCTGATAACCCAGGTGAACACACCGTCCCTTAGAAGTCTCAAACAATAACCATCTCGCCTTTTCAGACATTCTGAACCTGCCAAGAGGAGCAGAAGCCATGCTCAGAGTCCATTAGTTTGACTGTAGTGTGCACAGCTGAATGATGGTGGAAAGTGGGAGAAGGTGTGAGCCACAGAGGCAGCAAGGTCTCCAGGCAAAGAGACGCTGGTAAGAGGAGCCCTGCTAGGGATGTGCAAACAGGATCTGCAGCCTTTCTGGGTGAAGGCAGTGCAGGTCAGCCTTGGGAAAGGAGCAAGTAGATGCAAGACCCTGCTCACACTGTCATGAGGAAAGTAACTGCTTCCGCTGCTTAGCACCATCTGCATCTTCTAACCAATCCCACGGGGAACCCAAGCACTTGCAGCAGCGTGGACTGGTCAGTGGTAGAGCAGTGCTGGCTGAGACTCTCCTGGCAGCACTGATCCAAGAAAGGTGGAATATTTACAAACTTCATGTAGCAACAAAGTGCCCTTCATCGGATTTCACCACTGTAATGACCAGAAACGGATTCCTATATTCCAGTGGCTGTTCTCTACCCCCAATCAAAAATGGCACCTAATTTAAAACTGCAAAAGAGAAATAGATATTGACCTCTTCCGTCTTCTTTTTCCATTTATATAGAAGGAACAGAAAGGCTAGATATTGCTGGCCTGGAACCTGTCTGTGGAGAAAAAGACTCCAAATTCAAAATTTTTTTTTTATAGAGACCCATTTATTAAGCCTTAAATGGGACACAGGAAAAGGACAGAGAAAAAACCAACACAATTCACCTGGATGAAGAGACAATCAGCCTGGGGTCAAATGGTATCCAAAGGATTCACAGCCCTGGCGCTAATTATCGACTTAAAGGGAAAATGAAGAAAGTCATTACAAAATCGTGATCCTCACTGTTTGGGGCAAGACTAACGAATCAGGAGAAAGGCCATTAGCAACGTATATATGTCATATAGGCTATGCACACAGTTTCAGATTGGAGAGTGCACTGCCTTTCCACCACCTGGCTACGTGATATGACTCAGGACACTGGGCTCTGGCCGGTGTGCCCAACTTCTAGTAACTTGAATTTATAAACCAGTAAGGGCATGCTCAGATAAGACACTTGATGGCAAGAAGATCTCTCCCTATTGGTAATCAATATTTTAGTCATTCTTTATCTCTTAGACAATCTGTTAGATTTCTGGTTAAGGGTCTGGAATCAATGCTGAACTCAAAATTGGGCTTAGGGTCCCATGGTAAATTGCAGCTTTCTGTAAACGAGCGCTTTAGAATTTAGTTCTGAGCACATGCACGGTTCAGGCAGGGTGACTCAGCATTGTCATTGCTGGGCAATGTGCTAGTTAGTCTTGGGTTGCTCAGGCCACCATAGTTTGTTTTCTACCGTGAAGGAGGGCAGAGACTGCTAAGAAGCTTACAAGCTTCACGAGTCGAGATTCTGTTCTTCAGAACTTTTTACTTACTAATTTTACTACTGTTTGTCATAGAATAATAATCTCTTGGACAAATCATGAGGTCTTCTCTTCTGGGCAACCAGGGGTTCAAATTGTATACCAATGAAAGAGCAACTTAGTGCTTAAAAATGGTGCTACCTACAGAAGGGTCTCAGGTAGGAGATGAGCCAGTCAGGGTGCGATGTAGCAACAGTGAAACATACAACTTTCCTCTAGTTCCTAAATGCTTCCTCCTACCCCACTATCATGCTCCCAGTTTTACCTTACAAATATGGCTAGATCAGAGAATGTACACTGGTGCAGAGAGGAAATGGAAACACAGGGAATCCAGGGCGGATGATCCCTTCAGGACCAGTGGTGAGAGTGGTGATACTGGGAGGGTAAAGGGAGGGTGGGTTGGAAAGGGGAAACCAATTACAAGGATCTACATGTGACCTCCTCCCTGGGAGACAGACAACAAGAAGGGAGATGGCGGATAGGGCAAGATATAACAAAATAATAATTTATAAATTATCAAGGGTCCATGAAGAGGGGGGGCGGGGAAGGAGGGGAAAATGAGGAGCTGATGCCAGTGGCTTAGGTGGAGAGCAAATGTTTTGAGAATGAGGAGGGCAATGAATGTACAAATGTGCTTTATACAACTGATGTATGTATGGATTGTGATAAGAGTTTATGAGCCCCTAATAAAATGATTTAAAAATGGTGCTACTGGGGCTCCTTAATTATTCTATAGGCCATGAATTGTCTCTAATTTTAAAACAACAAAATAATTTCTAATAAGATTATAATCCAATTCCCACGCAAAAATAATCTGCTTCCCACTCGAAAAATCAGGGCCTCCTTCAAATTTGTTGCTAAGTAGTTTGTCTGCCTAGGGACATAAGGGGACTTCCATTACAGGAGATTATTATTCCAGGACCCATTCATCTGAAAAAAAAATCACAATGTTAATAAAATACACCAGTCATTGCTCATTCTTTCTGGAGATGTTTCAGGCCCGCCAACTTCTGCATGTCTGTCAAGGTGTTCTAAGGAAGCCTTCATTTTCACACAACTAGTTCTGGAGAGTCAGGAAGAACTAATTCTTCTCTATAATCATGCCATATACTCATCGAATAATTCAGAGAACCAGAAACAGACAGGGCTGCCTGTTGAATTTAAACTTCTCCCCATCTTTCCGACAGTTCTCAGTGCCATTCCCTCTGTTCCTAAAATAGCACTGGAGGGTCACGCAGATTGATTTCTTGGGACTCAGTGTCCCAGTTCTCGCTCCGAGAGACGGAAGGAAGCCCCTGCTTCGCCTGCTGCCACAGATGCCCCAGTTTTTCCAACAAACCTTCAATGAATACACTGGAAGCATCTAAACTGGGCATGAGGGGCAACAAAGCTGTAAGAACATGGCCCCACCTCGGACTGTGGTGCATAAGGGAGGCAGGATCACATTCGTACTTTCAAGGGACCTAGGCATGTTTGCCTTCATGGGACCACTTCATATTCTTACGTTAGAAAACATATTCAAAGTATTTTTTATTACATTAGTATAAAAATAGATGCATCTAGGGTGGATTCATTCTTGCATAGTAATTATAATTTTATTTACAACCGATACCCAACGAAGCAAAAATTAAGCAAACGATAACATACATCAGGCAGAAGACCTTGTTAAAGTGTTAAAAACCAAAGCTCTTTTTTGATGACTAAGATCCTCTTGACCTCAAGCCATGGCAGTTTCAAGGGCCTCAGATGTGTGCAAAACTTGACAATGCACAAGGGAGACCAGCGAAGAATGGATGCCTTTGAATGATGATGCTGGTAAAGACTACTGGACTGCTCAAAGAACAAATAAATCTGAGTTTGAAGAAGTGCACTCGAAATGCATCTTAGAAGGGAGGATAATGATACTTCATCTCATGAACTTTGTACATATTATGAGGAGGTACCAATCCCTGGAAACATGCTGGGTAAAGTAGAAGGACAGCAAAACAACCCAAACAAACAGAGAAAGTCCGTCAACAAGAAGGACTGACAGCGCCTGCAACAATGAGCTCAAACATAGCAACAATTGTGCGATGGGAGCAGGACCTGACAACCACAATTACACTCATTTGTTTTCTTCTGATCTTAAAATAAATGAAAACACTTGTGAGGATCCCTACAAATGCCATGGGTCCTTGACCTAATGAACATACCAGTCCTTCCTGAGGAGGGTGTGTAAACAGAGACTTTCGAGACAACAAACAATGACAACACAGTGGGAAACTGAGAAGCATCGTATTTGGGAGAGCCCAGAGCATGGTCTTTTAATTCAACAAGGAATGAGGTTTGTGGAAGTGCTCCCCTGGTTAGTGAAACTTAGCCAAGCCTTGAAGGTTAAACAGGACATGTCAAGGCAGAGAGATAGAAAAGCCCTTTGGCAAAAGAAGAGAGCAGGAGAACTGAGGAGATAAGAAGTGGGAGCATGCTAGTTTGCTGTGCTGGGGGGCTGCCTTCGCTGAAAGCTATGCCACTAGGAATTCCAATATTAGTCGGACCACCCACGGTGGTCAGGCTTCAGCAAAGCTTCCCGACTAAGACAGACTTGGAGGGAAGTTCTGGAAATCTACTTGTAAAAATTAGCCAATGAAAACCTTTGGCTCACAACAAAATGCCCTCCAATATAGTGCTGGGACTTCGGTTTCAGCACACTAATAATCATGATCGTGGTAAGAGACCGGGCGCGATTTTCTTATATTCTACATAAATCACTGTGAATCAGAGCAAACTCAACGGCAACTTAGGCCTACACAGCCAAACGAGAAGCAATTCTCTATCGAAGCAGAAAATGACAAACAGACGTGGTCAAAAATGGCACGAGAGTGATAGATGGGTTTGAATGGGAGAGAATCTCATGGGCCAGTTTAATAACATGGTGTTTGTCTTCAATAAATAAGAAGGAGCTCTCTTGAGGAACCTCAAATCAATAGAAAAATACCACTAGCTTCACCATCATATTTTCAGGTTAGAGATGGTGGAAATGCACATACAAATCAAACTAGGCAGAGAGCGAGGTGAACGGGTATGCAAATGTTTTCATCCCAGAAGAAGGTCGAGAACGCATTCTATTCCCTTTGGGGTGCAGGGGAAGAGTCTCTCTAAAACCGAGTCGATTTTCTCCTTTGGAAAGATCTGCGGGTTTGAAAGCTTCTGAATGACTCGGTTTTAGAAGCGCCTCACAAACTTCTGTAAAAAGAAATATAGACAATCAATGTTCAGGGGCCTTCCAGGTCAAAAACTGTAAACTTTGAAGTCACATGTGACTGTTCTTTAAAGAGGCAGGGAGCACACTGCCATCTAGGCAGAAGCCTCCATTCCGACCCTCGTGGTTTCCTGAGCAGACTCTGCACCTCCTGGCAATGCCAGCCTTCTTTCATGCTGTTTCCTTTGCCCGGGATACCCTCCCCCTGTTTGAAGTTAACTTTTTAAAAAACAGTTTCATTAGCACATATGTCACATATGATACAATTTAAATATTCAATCATATGAAGAATTAGGCATTCATCACCATAATCAATTTTGGAACACTTTCTTCTTAAGACTCATTGTAAGCTTCCCATTATCTCCGTCCGCCCCTGCCGTGACCCTAGATAATTATTAATCCAGTTACCGTCTCTATGGATTTGCCTAGACTGCATTTCAAATATAGAAAATCACACAAAACACAAACAGGAAGAAAGCGAACGAACAAAGCCAACAACAATGATTAGGAAAATGCAGGAAAACATTCATTGAAAAGAAAGCAGAAAATGTTAAAAACTGAAACATTTTTGAAATGGGTTAAAGGGAGATCAAATCAAAAGGTATTACAGTTAAATCTACCGTATATACTCGAGTATAAGCTGACCCGAATTTCAGCCCAGGCACCTAATTTTACCACAAAAACTGCATTAAAAATGTGCTGGAAAACTCAGCTTATTCACTAGTATATACGGTAAATACATCTGCTATAATCCAGTTTACAATGTTCTCTGACAACAAGACTTTCCCTATCCCTGGACTGTGTTCAGAAGTGGGTCACCAGCGGCTAAATCCAAATGGATCCTCCAAATGGATTCTGAGTTTCCACTGCTTTCCACAGCCTTCTGCAAACTGGTTGCTCACAATCAAAGCTCTGATATCATTCCTTCCTCCAGACTTGGATTTTATTATTTGCTATCCTTGGATCACATGGGCTGGGGTGCTTCTTCCATGTGGCCTTAGTTGACATCTTGAAGACAAGCCTTGACAGCCACAGATGCTATTCTTTCTAGATAGTATGACCTGGTTTCTTCACCATACTTTGCTACAGCCCCCAGGTCTCCAGTGATCTCTTCATAAGCGTGAGTTTGAAGTAGACTCATGTCACTTAGTGAAGGTTTAGCGAGAAAATCCATTTCCATTCATCAATTCTTTCCCAAGTTTCCCATCTCTCCCCTTTCTTTGCTTCCGATCTTCTGAACTTTATCCTTGGGCAAATGTTACCATTGTTCATACTTCCCCTGTGTACATGCTTGGGAATACCTGCTTGTTTCTTAAGCAGCAGCTCAAGGACCTTCTCTGTGACAGTCTCCTGATTTACCCATGTGGTTGGATTACTCACTCCCAACTCTTGGTTTAGGGGTGTCACCAGAGGTTGTTTTTTCCTGTCAGAGCAACATTTAGAGGTTACCTCAAATGGTGAATATGGCTGGGCCTCTGCCAGCATGTGGGTCCTTGAGGGCAGGGGCTCTGATTAGGTTCTCTCTAGGAACGAGGTCAGTGTCTACCACCCTGGGGCCCATAAACCATTTATTCAGGCGCCTTTGAAGCATACTTAGGTTAAATAAGCTATAATCATTACATTTCATGAAGAACCCCAATTGTTAGAGTCAGTAACTTCTTCTTTTTCAGATTTAAGCCACGCTGAAATCCCTTTTCCCAGGACTGCCTATGTCCTAATCATCATTATCTTATTCTCACGGAAGCCGGGTGTAAGCTTCATGCTATAGGCCCAGAGTCTTCATGGGGTGGCCCTTTTTGGCGGGTAAAAGAGTTTGAGGCTCACAATTCATGGCAATACCCTTCCTGTAGAGGCTTTTTCCAATAGAACAAAATAGAACCATGCATGTGATTAATTGGCGTTCAGCTTTCTGGGTTTATTTTCCAGTCTCACACAGAGGAAGGCATTTAGGAAGGAGCTGAATGCCTGTGATTCACATGGGGAGTCTGAGTGAATGATGAGTCCAGGCCCCAGAGGAAAGAAAGATGATGGAGTACATTCAGGACCCTCCAGCCATCAAGGCCCCTCTGTTTGCGAAGCATCAAGAGGGAGTGCAAACAGCTCTGACATGCTTAGGGCCTCCTTCTACACATGAGCAGGAACAGGTACTTTGGAGGCTCAGTGCTGCCCTCCAGTTAACTGTATCCTAAAGTCTTGGGAGTAGAAAAATATAGACGGGACTCAGCGTGGGGATCGGCTAGAAGAGGCCGCTCAGAAATAACTATTTTACCATTTACGGACTGTGGACTCCATGCCCTGCACCTTATGAGGACGCGGCAAGTCTGATCTCCTTGAATCCTCATATTTCTTTCATCCACTCCATATTTAGGGAACAGCTTCTAGGCTTCATTGACGTGACGGAGAAACTGGAGTTATTAATACAGTGAACACAATAAAGTCACAGTCCAGAGCGGAGACCCGTAGAGGCCAAGCTGATAGGATCTGTGACTGCGGAAGGGCAACGGCCGAGCACTAAATGAGGTTGATGAGCATGCGAGCCCGATTTAAACTCCACACCGGCATATCAGGGTGTCCTCTCGTAAAGGCGGCTGAGTGGTGGAGACCCTACCAAGGCCTTCCTTGGACTCAGTCTCCTGTGATCCCCTCCTGGGTATTTGAAGCCCCTGATCTCTGCAAGTCTATTGGGAGTATACTATTTGTTTCTAATAGAGGTGATGGTGGGCTGTTGAAATTCACTCAAAATTCACTGCCATCGAGTCAGTACTGATTTACAGGGAACCCTCTGTGGGTTTCTAAGATTGTAACTACATATTGGTGGGAGTAGAAAGCCCAGAGCTGCTGGTGGTTTTGAAGTGCCGGCCATGCAGATCACATCCCAACTCGGAAGTACCACATGCCCAGGGCTCCTTGTTGAGACTTAATCGGCCTAAAAATAAAACACAGTGCTAGGCTGAATTGTTTATTTTCTGATTATTGAGTTTTCCTTTATGGCCTACTTTCACTTATAATTGTAGCATTTATTATACAATTAGGGCGAAACTGAAGTGTGAGCCATTGACAACAAGCATGATGCAAGCCAATTGTTCATTGTGGAAGATGAACCGAATTTTCACATGGCTCGCGGAAACAACCAAATTTGCTGACTTATTTTCATTATTACAGAATATGTAGACTTTTGGATAGAAAATATGATATATAGTAAAAATCATAGTACCTTGCACCCACGAAACATTTTATAAAACCATTTACTTCATTTTGCTTTCACTGCATATCCTACTGGTGGAAAAGTGCACCGGGCCTATAAAGTAGAAAGACAGCAAAACAGAGAAAGAGACAGATCCTCAAAGGAATGGATTGGCACAGTGCCCGCACCAACGGGCTCCAACACAGCACCGGTTGTAAGAGAGGCTCGGGATCAGGCCCCTTTTCATTCTGCTGCACACAGGATCACCACGGGGCAGAACCAACCCAATAGCACCTAACAGCAACAACAAATGTGCACTACATTGCTTAACATCACAGTCACATTAAAAAAGAAGTTGCATCATAGATAGCTGACACTCACACTCACATAGGAGTGTGTGCATGTGTATTTATATGTGTATAATTCACTAACAACATTTGAATGTATGAATACACAAGGGAGAAGGCACTTTAGATCATTGGTGTTTAGGGCCTTAATAACCCTATGCACACATAGCAATGAGGTATATACACAAACAGAGGAATAATAAATTGTCAGTGTTGATGAGTCAGCAAACCTGGCGGTGCAGTGCTTCATGCTACTAGCTATGAGGTCAACTGTTCGAACCCAGCCACTGAGCTCTTCAGTAGAAAGATGTAGCAGCATGCTCCCATCAAGATTTCAGCCTTGGAAACCCTAAGGGGCAGTTCTCCTCTGCCCTATAGGATTATTGAGTCAACACTGACTCCATGGCAGAGGACTTGGGTTTGGGCTTTATAAGTCATGGAAAGAGAGTGACCAGGACAAGGAGGTAGAGTTGAATAGGGAGGTGTGTGCTATTTAGTATAAAATGATCAGGGAAGGCATCTCTGATAAGATAGTGATGGAGCAGAAATCTGATGAAAACAAGGGAGTAAACCACACCAGGGATCAGCAGGAGCAATGGTCTTGAGGTAGGATGGTGTATAGAACGTGATTTGAAAAATCATAATCATCCTGTGAAGTATATGTTGTAGTCCTTACTTTACAGATATGACATCTGGAGCACCATACATGAAGGTAACTTCACTAAGACCAAAGAGAAGCATTGTAATGTTCACTGAGTCTGACTCCCAAGCCTTTGTCCTTTTCATCTCACTGCCATGGTCAAAGACAGCGCTATGTAATAGGAGGAGAAAGAATGGGATGGTCCCTGAATCAATCATCTGCTCATTCTTCTGGGACAGTTTCCTGTGGCCGTTCGCCATCTATTTGTCAAGCAGTATATATTGACTCAGTCACTAGGCACCGCAAGAAGCCCACGGGGTTCGAATCACCTGATGATCTCTTTCAAAAGATAAGGAGCAGAGGAGCCAAAGTCAAGCCAGAGAGCCAGAGACCTCTCTCAACCTGGACAGTCAGAGGAGACTCCTCAGAGGCAGTAGGGTATGGGCTGGGACTTAAAGGCTATGCACAGTAGGCAGATTTCTGGTTCGGGCCTGCTCAGCTTTCCATCAGTCTTACCTCTGTCAGGTACTATTATTTGTCCCTAATTCTTTCTTGCCCCCTACCCCTTCCAAGGCTATTCTATGGACAGAGTAGTCTCAACTCCACTGACTTTGCTTTTGTTGGGTGGAATATGGGTAGAAATGACAGGTGGCTATTTTTAATCGAAGCTTTCTAAGTCATAATAAGGCAAACCTAGGAGTCATTAGGAAGGCAACGCCAGACGTCTTGAGTCTTCTTGATTTCACAGCAAGAAAACAAAACAAAACAATCGGGGCTGCTGGTTCCAAAGTGAGCAGACATGTGAAGCTAACTTAAATCCAACCCATTCCCTAGAGCTCACCAGGCTCAATCCCAGCTGATTTCTGCCAAACCCTGGACACCCCTGCAGAGTCCAGATGACCTGTAGGCTTGTAAGTGTGAAACAAATATTTGCTTGAATAAGCCAGGGCATTTTGGAACTGTGAGCTACCCAGCATTGTTGCCATAATAGTGGTACGATGCCCTTTTGCCCCCAATCATCTGTAAGTCTCTCAACTGCTATAGGGGAAGAAACCACATCATGGGAACCGCATGACACTATATCAATGGCTCAGGCTTAACGACTCCACGGTTCCAGATCTCGCTCTCTGATTTCTGAGGACAGCAAGAATTGGGTTTTGTTCTGACTCTTCCCATCTGACAGAGTGTGCATAGCACAGTGCACAAAGGCATAAAAACTGGCTACCAAAAATTCTTTGTTGCTTACTGTGGTGGCTTTTGAACTTAGATGCATCACATTCTGGAGTGCTGTAGAGGTTGTTTAGGGGGCGGCCATGGTGAGAAACTAAGGATTCTGTGTCCCTGTGCTGCCCACAACTCAAGACCCTTTCTTTTCACTTGCTGTATATAAGCAAATTTCTGAAAGATGTTATTTGATATAAAATCTATTAGCTAAAAATATGTGGACCACTAGCTGCACGAACAGTCTGAACTCCATCCCGTGCTATTAACCCCCTCTCACCCATAATTTCTTTCTGTTCCTTGGTCCAATATCGAAGCCCACTTCTCCTTTGGCCTTAGACCCTGCCGTATTTATGATTCACGTGCATGGTCAGGTTCCCAAATCTCCTTCGTCTCTGTCTTCTCCACCATCTCTCCTCTCACTATCTGCCAAAGACACGGTCCGTTCCTCTGTGCCCTGAACCAGTGATCGAGAAAGACCCCACAGAGCATCTCATCCAGCCATTCTAATTATTGATCGGCAAATCCCGGCATCTACTGAGTACAAAGATAGGTTCTGCTTAACATTTTACAGGAACCAGCTCAGGGAAGCTCTCGTGTGCTTTTGAAGTGCTTGCTCTTCTCGTTTGATAGGTGAGAAAATTAAAGATCTGAAAGTGAAATAACTGGCTCACAATGCATTCCCAGGCTCTGATTTTTGTCTGACACCAGAGCTGGTATTTTAACCCTTCAAAATGCCCCTTTTCATTATTTTACAGTTGATCCAATTGCGGCCATGAGTAGAAGGACATTTTTCAGTCCGTGTATCTGGCTAAGGGCCAAGCAGGCCAGTGTGCGGGGCTCCTGGCAGCAGCCTACGGGACTGACTTAGGCATCACAGTGACTCTGGACTCCCTTCAACTCTGGCTGTGCCCACTAGGGAGTGTGGGCCCAGAGCAGAGCTAAAACAATGCTGTGACTACATGAGCATCCTCGTAGAAGTGTCTTCTAACAGCATGTCATCCTTAGCATGGTCTATTCTGGGCTTTTCCTCTTGTTCCAAGGTCCAAATACTTTCCTCTTAGAGCAGAAGCTCAGAGCTGGAAGGCAGCTTCAAGTCTCCGCGGTGCGGTGGCTTTCTACCTGAAAAGTCATTTAAATCATCCAAAAGAGTTTTTTTGGCTCCCCATTCTGTGCTGTCGATCCTCTGGCTGGGGAGTCAGATCAGGGCATGAATGTGTGTTAGCACTTCCCAGTGGAGGCCTGGTGGGACAGCCCATTCCACGCTGGGCTACTAAGCAGCAGCTGGAAGCCAGCGGATCCTCCTCAGGGGGAAAATGAAACTTTATGTTCCCATATTTACAATCTTGAACACACACTGAGGCAGCTCTACTCGTATGGACTTGCTGAGTCAGAATAGACTCAATGGTAGCGAATTTAGTTTGCGTTTTTGAGGGGTTACAATGTGCAGCCAACATTTATAGTTTCCTGTCCAACTCAATGTTGAATTCAATTGCTCCATTTCATTACAGCGAAGGAAAAATGACATGTCCAATCCCTAAAAGATCCAAGTCAAAGCCTCTCTGGGAGCCACACCCTTCAGATTCTAAAGCTCTCTGTTATCTGTGAAAAATCTCTCCTAGCCTTGAAAACTACCAGGAAGCACGCAGAATGACCTGGGATGCAAACGTTTTCCCTGGTTGGGCCCAAAGCTGGTGATGACCATCAGGCTAAGGCAATTCTTGAGGCTGTAGTCAACTCTTGGGGATGAGGAATTATATGAATCATCTGTTTTCTCATTAGCTTTTGAATTTAGGGACTCATACTGCACTGCCCACTCTCCTTTCTGCCCTTTTCCCAAAGAACCCTGGGATCTGGTCACCGCTTTCCCATCAGCCACCACACACTACCCCAGCATGACAGAGGCAGCTCTGAATGTTGCATGTCTAATTTTAGTTGTAGATAAATACACTGAAACTGCTTATTTAGCCTTTTAATCTGGACCCCAAACTTTTAAAATCAAAAATATGCCTTAAACGAAGAAACCATATCATCGGGGGCCTGGGAGTTTAATTGCGGGTTAAACCCTCCTTTTATTGCCGCATGCTACATAGCTGTCTGCAGTTACTGTTCTGCCTCTGTCTCCACAGAGACTACTCTGGGCCTAGTAACCATGGTGATATGAGAGACGTGAGCAGATGGGAGCTCTCCTTCCAGAATATAAACTCCCTCTCGTGTGTGTGTGTGTGTGTGTGTGTGTGTGTGTGTGTGTGTGTGTGTGTTGGAGGGAAGGAACAGTCTGGCTGAGGGAAGAAGGAAGAGCACTGAGAGGGGAAAGAAGAGTTACAGAATTCTTTGGAATGGAATGGAATATTGGGGTACAAGGGAGAGACGTCGTTTCTTTTGCTGAGCCAAGCTCCTCTTTGACCTCAAAAAAATGGATCCCCTTCACTTCCCCTTCTAGACAACAGCATTCCCAGGGAAACAGAAACACAAGCTTCTATAAAAATATAGAGTGGAAGCATTTTGAAAACATACTAAAGTGTATTGGATTAAAATATGGGTGTCTGTGTCCAAAATTAGATAACTCAACATTTGCAGATTCAACATTTTTCATCTATACATTTCAATGAGATCACTTATAATAAAGTTGTGCATACATCACCAATATCCTTTGCCACATCTCTGTCTTCCTAAACAAACCCGCAAAGCTTCATAAACAATAACTTGCCTCTTGACCTCTCCATTCTGCCCAACAACCACAATTAAACTCTGATGTCTATAATTGCCTACTCTATGTATTTATAAGATCCTATAATAACTTATGATGAGCTATTTTACTCAGCAGGATATTGTCAAGATTCAACCATGTTCTGTTATCCATCAGGATTCATTGCTCTTTATGGTAGAGTAACATTCCGTGGTAAGTACATATATACCGCATTTTATTTATCTATTCATTTATTGATGAGTATTTGGGGATTAATATACTTATCATGATTTATTATTCAACTTTGAAAATCAAGGTCTAAAATGATGTCTATTTAAGTACAATATAAACGTGGTGCTGGGATCTCAGAGTTCTGAGATGGAGTCTATTCAGTCGCTCACTTTCTGGGCAGCCTTGAGCAAGGTCTTCTTTCCCAGAGAGTGGGGTTACATCTGTAGAGTTGTCTAAGAGATCTATGGTTTGTGGCATTTTCTGATTTTTTAAGAATTAGGATAGTAAACAGCGACCTTCTGTATCTATTGCTGCCGAGGCCCCAAAGGATGACAATGATAAAAGAGGGGACAGAAAACTGTGTATGAATATAAAGAAATTGTAAAATCAGTTTTTCAGTCATTCACCAGAAAGGACATCGAAGAGTGGACAGAGAGAATGTCTTTGGGGAAAAGCTTGTTTGCCTGTTGGAACAGGAGTGGGCCCTTCTCCCCAGCTCTTGCCATCCGCCAAGGGAGGAGGGCGTTGAGACAGTCACTTGGAGAGCTTGACATGCAATGCTCTAGAACTGGGGTGAACAACGGACCCTGTCTATGACTCAGAAGGGGGCCAGCAGACTGAGAAGGGTGATGCGCTCTGGAAGTACTGGAAAGAGGGGGGAGGAAAGGAAAGAGGAACAAAGAAACTTTCAATGGATTCAAGGGTCAGGGGTTTTGATTTTGGACTGAAATGTGCTTTCCGTGACTAAGGGACGTTGGGTTGGTGGTTCAAAGCCACACGCTGCTAGGAGGAGGAAAGATGTGGCACTCCGCTTCGCTAAAAATTTCACCCTCGAACCAAACCCTGAGCCGTGGAGTTAATTCCGACTCGTAGCAACCCTTGAGAAGAGGGTGGAACTTTCTCACAGGGTCCCCAAGACTGCCACATCCATCTCCCACAAGACGACTTGTGGTTGAAAACCATCAACCTTTCGGCTAGCAGCCACGTGATTAACCCTTTCGCCACCAGGGCTCAGTAAAGACTTACAGCCTTGGTTGGGAACCCGATGGGGAAGTTTGCCTCTCTCCATGAGCACAGCCTGCACTTCGTCCAGGAGCGGTGGTGGGCAGGAATACCCAGAGAGAGCAGTTATTGAGGAGCGACGAAAAGAATGACAGTGGCTTTCGGCTTGCACCCCGCTGCGCCCACTCAGTCAATACCCTGGCTACTGGCTGTCACTGTTGTGAGCTTTCAGCTGCTTTTACCGTTGGCCTGTAGCGAAAAGAAAGCCACCTCCCCCTCACTCCCAGATGTTCTTAAAATTTTATTTCTAGAGTTTGCAAAAAGACTTGAGGTTTTCCTGCTTCGCTTTGTACTTCCCAACTCATTCCTCATCACCCGCTCTCGAGCCAGGGCTGACAGCAGCCTTTTCTCCATGATCCGAACCAGAGGTGCTAGAATTCTGCCTGCTTTCTGACCAGAACCATAGGTTCAGACACGTAAGATTTACTGTTCACCCACCCACCCCTGCCCCCGAGAAGAACAACAGAAATGTGGGTGAAGGGAGATAACAGTTGGTGTAAGATATGAAACCAATAATAATTTGTCATTTATCATGGAATCATGAGGGTGGGAGCGGGGAGGTGGGAGGGAAAAACAGAGGAGCTGATACCAAGGGCTCAAATAGAAAGCAAATGTTTAGGAAATGATGATGGCACCTTATGTACAAATATGCTTGATACAGTTGATGCCGGGATTGTTATAAGAGCTTTTAGAGCCCCCAGTAAAATAATAAAAAAAAAGATTTAGAGTTTCTTTTGTCTCCCAGGACAGACAGTCAGTTCCATGCCTTTGGGAGCAAAAGGTGACTGTGCACTACAGGCCTTCAGAGCAGATGGGCAAGCCTGCTGCCACCCAGCCTGACCAAAAGCCCAAGCCCATGCCCATTTGCTCACTGACAGCCTTTGTACTGGAATTCTCTTCACACCTTTTCTCCATGTCCAGAGCACAGCTGCTGCGTAGAGTGTGCTGGCCATCACAAACACCGAGTCCAGGATTCCACTGCCCTCTTCCACTCATTCCTCTCAGACCAGTAAAAAGGATCTCAGGTATGCAAATATGTACACTTTCTACATTGTCATGACCTCTCCCGGGCTGTGGTTTTTTTCTGTCCTGAGTGGGGGTTAGTGGTCATGCACTAGGCTGAGATCTGCGAGGTCAGCAGTTTGCAACGACCAGCTGCTCCTCAGGAGAAAGACAGGGCAAGGGCTCAAGTAAAAAGTGTTTTGAGAAGGATGATGGCAACAAATGCACAAATGTTCTCGGCACATGGATGGATTGTGATAAGAGTTCTACGCGCCCCCAATAAAATGATTTTAAAAAACAAAAAACCCACAAAAGCTGTTCCTCTGGGCAACATCCCCACTCATGCTCATCACATACAAATAAATTTCCACATGAGAAAGTAGTAGTTAACTTCAAAAATATAAAGATTAAACTCCAAAACAGCTATTTCAAATAAAAATAAGCCCTTTATGCATATATATATATAACAAGTTAAAGTCTAGGAAAACTTGCAGGGGCCATTCTACCCTGTCCTGCAGGGTCACTATGAGTCATCATTGACTCAATGTCCGTGAGTTTGGTTTAGGTTTGTGAAAGGGGAAAAGAAGGTCCAGGATTGGGGTTAAAAATCAGTATTGACAACGGGCTGATGAGAAGACTGTCTCTGGGAGACTGCTGTGCAATCTTCCAAGTCTATTCTTGGCCACACCTGGCCCATCTGGGCCCAGGAATGAGAAGCGCATTGAAGATGAGCCTCACAGCCACAGTGCAAACAGAGGGCGCCCTGTCCCTGTAGCCCCTGCAGGCAGGCTATCACCAGCCTCTGATATCATAGTCAGGGGTATGGGGTTAGGGGGGCGCTCTGAACACGTTATTGTTCAGGCTGCAATCCTTAAGTGTCCTGATGTGCTCTTGCCACAGTTCAGCACTGAGAGATCCGGGGGCTGTTGAGTGACTGAGAAATGTGCTCACTCACAAATCCTTGTGACAAGTTCATGTGGCGAGAAGAGCAGTTCTGTCAAGGCGGGACACATTTGCAGGGTGGCTGCTTTTGTGCCTCTCCACATGTCACCAAGAAAACTAAGTTCCCAGAACGGTTGTCATTTGATGCACAGTGGGTTCCTTCGGTCAACTTATTTTTTTAATTAATTGGGAATTAATGCCTCTGTTTCCTTGTAATAGAGCATAAATATGAAGTTGTCTAAACTGACCCCAAGAAGTTGGAACCTGCTTCAGCACAGCAGGAGGCGGAAAGATAACATGTCGGCCATGACCTGAGCCATCTATAGATCAATCTCTCCATAGGACTTGCCTCCTGGCGTACAGATTGAGGTTGTGCCAAGTTAAGGTTGTAAACATTGAAGTTTGCTGCTCCGGATTGCATCTTAGCAATTACAAGTCATGGGTAAATGTTCTAGGACCAGGGAATGGGATTTCTGGCATGTGCGCAAAAGTACTTCCTGATAACAGAATCGATCCAGGATGGAGCCTATCTTTACAGAAAATTGGTCCTCACTTCTGGCAAATCAAGTTTGGAAGAATTTATCAGCTAAACATACCAGGGAGTCTACCACCAGTTGCTTTTTCTAGACGCGGGGTGTTTTGCTTATTTTCTCCCTAATACAGTATCTACCCTGTTTCCCTTATCTTGACCAAATATCTTCTTTTAAAACATATTTATTTACTTTTTAATTAAATACTTTTATATGGGGTTCTTACAACCCTTATCACAATCCATACATTCATCCACTGTGTCAAGCACATTTGTACATAAGTTGCCATCATTTTCAAAGCATCTTCTTTCTACTTGAGTCCTTGGTATCAGCTCATTTTCCCCTCCCTCCACCACCCTCCCTTTCTCATGCACCTTAGATAAATTTTAGATTGTTATTTTCATATCTTACATGGTCCTCTGTCATCCTTCACCCACTTTTCATCTCCCTGAGAGGGGGTTATATGTCATACTTGTGATTGATTCCCCCACCTTCCCCTTATCCTCCTGGTATACCTATTCTCATTGTTAGTTCTTGGGGGTTATCTATCCTGGATTCCCTGGGTTTCAGGCTCTTATCTGTAGCAGTGTACATGTTCTGGTCTAGTCCAATTTGTGAGGTAGAATTGAGATCATGATAGTGGGGGGGGGGAAGAAATTAAAGAACTAGAGGAAAGTAGTATGTTCCATGGGTGTTATACTATACCCTGACTGGCTTGTCTCTCTCCCTTGTGACCATTCTGTAAGGGGATGTCCAATTGTCCACAGATGGGCTTTGGGTCTCCACTCCTTGGCCCCCTCTAACCCATTCACATTAGTATGATTTTGTTCTGGGTCTTAGATGCCAGATACCTTATCCCATTGACAGCTCATGATCACACAATCTGTTGTGCTTCCTCCATGTGGGCTTTGTTGCTTCTGAGCTAGATGGCTGCTTGTTTATCTTCAAGCCATTAAGACCCCAGACGCTATATCTTTTGATAGCTGGGCACCATCAGCTTTCTTCACCACATTTGCTTACATACCTATTTTGTCTTCAGAGATCATGTTGGAAGGTGAGCATCATGGAATGCCAGATTATTACAACACAGTGTTCTTGTGTTGAGGGAACACTTGAGTCAAGGCCCAATGTACATTGTCTACCTTAATTCTGAGATGCCTGATACCCCTATTTCCATATTGTTATATGTAAATATATTTACACATGTACATGCCTATATTTAGACCTGTATAAATGTCCTTTGCCTATTACTTCTCTCCTCTATTTCCTTTTACTTTCCTCTTGTCCCACTATCATTTTCAGCCTTCATTCCGGTTTAGTTTTTCCTCAGTGTTACATTGCCCTTGATTAAGCCCTTCTCTCCATTGATTTTAGTTCACTTGTTGTTCCCTTGTCCCTGGATTGGTTGACCCTTCCCCCTTCTTTTCTCCCACCTCCCCTTCTCCTGTGTCCTCCCTGAAACTGTCAGTCCCGTTGTTTTTGTCTCTGAATTGTTTGACCAAATATCTTACCATTCCCTCTTTTTTCAGACTTTGTCACTTTGCTTCTGGGATGACTTCCTCATCCCCTTCAGGTTCCTCGTTGGATCTTGTGGCTTTTGTAGTGCTGAAGCCTAATTGCCTCTGAGGGCACACTCGCCAGCTGCTTTCGTTGGGGCAGATGCTGGTTCTCTGAACCCACATCAAAGATTGGAAAATAAGATTACCTCTCTAGGAGATGTTGGTGCATTGCCCAAGCTGATGTAACAGTTCTATATTTGCTGGTAGTGTGGGCTACCAACCGCTCACATCTGTTCTTTCTAGAGAATCGCCCACATCAAAGTTGTACAAGAGGCTAACAGAAGATTAGTCTGGGGTTACAAAAGGCTGCTCCCTTTTCTCAACCTGGAACCGATTCTGCGGTACAATTTGTGCTCCAGAGATTAATTTGGTTGTTGTTGTTAGGAGTTCTTGAATTAGCACCAACTCATAATGACTCTATGTAGCCGAACAGAACACTTTTGGGTCCAACACAATCCTCACATTAATGGCCATCGTTTAGCCTACCTTTGCCATCATGGTGTAGATTCAGCTTGCCGAGGAGCTTCTTAGTTAGCCAAATCTGGTTCTAAGTGGTACCACGTCTTTCCCTAGTTTTTTCCCTCTGCATTTTCTTTCTCTTCCTCCTCCTCATCTCTCTCCTTCTGTTAACTGTATATTGTGAATTAGCTGGAGATTTACTGAGCAGATCACCAATTTCACATTCAGCAGTCCATAGACATCTTGTTCCATTGCATCCACTTCAATTCCCTCAAAACGCCATCACTTATTCCATGTTTTCCCTGTTTCTTGTTTCCTTCCTCTCTTTCCTAAATCTCTGTACTTTGTCCTTGAATAAATACTGCTCTTTTGATCTTGAATGATTGACTATTCTAACATGGGAATGAGTTCAGTTTCAGAACTGAAGGACAATGAAGGGCCTTCATCTTGGGGGTCCCATCCAGCTGTATTTGGTGTACAAGCCTGACCTCTTTTTTATGATTTGGGGGTTTGTTCTACATTTTTCTTTCATTTTATCTAGGACTATTCAATGTGATCCTTTTCTTGGCAGTGGTAGCGGGGCACCAGCTACTTCTCCTGGTCTCAAGGTCATGGAGACTGATGTTAGAGTGGTCCATTAGTTCAGTGAACTAAATGTTTCTATGCCTTTTGATTGCTATCATTCTTTCCTCCAGGCTCCAACCTCACTGCATCAAGGCAATTCTGACTCATAATGACCCTTTTGTTGAAATCTTTTAATGTACCTAAGTGTTTAACTCAGTGGTTCTCAACCTTCCTAATGCCACTTTAATACAGTTCCTCATGTTGTGGTGACCCCAATCCTAAAATTATTTTCATTGTTTCTTCATAACTGTAATTTTGTTATTGTTATGAATTGGGCAACCCCTGTGAAAGGGTCATTCGACCCCCAAAGGGATCGGGACCCACAGGTTGAGAATTGCTGGTCTAACTGGACAGAAGGGAATTGCCGCTATGGGTTTCCAAGACTGTGCCATTTTTATGGGAGTAAAAAGCTTTATCATTCTTCTGCGGAGGGTCTGGGAGTTTTTAACTACTCACCTAGCGGTTAGCAGGCCAGCATATAGCCCACTACACTCCCAAGGCTCCTCTCCTTCCTCCGTAACAGCGAGAGAATTGGGAGAATTCAATAGTTGCAGATTAGACGGTTGCTCACAAGCTCTAAAGGCCTAAATTGCTGCTCACCAAAGGAGGATATATAACATCATCTTTGTGAAGTATGCGATGCCAATTGATCTTTGAGTCTCCTGGGTCTATGGTCTTGATCCCTCAAGCCTAGTACCTCCTTACCTCAAGATGTTCATTGATGTCTAAGAAATTTTTGTAACACTGCTTCATGTATGCTCTCCCGCATTTATGAATATATTTCCAGCAAAAATAAACATATAAAATATCCTATGTCATATTCACACGTATTTGTGAGCCTACTCCCATTCTTCCTCCCACACCTGTATAACCTGTGTATCTTTATATACATCAAATATGGATCACTGCTCTCTTGGGATCGTATATATAACAGTATTTGCCTCTATTGCCTTTATTTCTTGTGAACCTCCCAATATCCTGAGCTACCACCATCATTTTGGGCTTAGTGTCTTCGTACTGTCTTTCACTTGAATTAACACCTAACTATCCAGCTGTGTGGATTTCACAGTTGTTCATAAAAAGTGTAAGGTGGTGAAATGAAAAAAGAAATGGGTAACGGGGGCACAGGGCACTAACCTACCCATGGGGAGGGTATTGTTTATATCTACACAGGGAAAGAAGGACCAGACTTCAACCCAGTGCCCCAAGGTGTGAATGCAACATGCTGGTGTGGAGTAGGGAACAGGTGGAGAGGTTTGAGGGGCCAGCCCCAAACCCAACTACTACGTGAACACCTGCCCCTGCCCCCAGAAGAATTTATTCCAAAGGATGGCACTGATTGGAACACATGGGAGCAGATGAAGGGGGTTGGAGGAGAGACTGGAGCACATCCTGGCCCACCAGGCCTTGAGGACGATGTTCCTGATTAGAGTAGCCAGTCCACAGAGAGGACCATATGGTCAGCCCCACTAGGAAACATGGCATCCCTCACTGACTCATAGCCCTACAGGGGACAACACTAGAGACACTGTGAGAATTGTGCCCAATCTGATCCTGCCACACTAAGGCAAAACACTAAGATGGTGCAACAGAACAACAAGGGAATGGAGTGGCGAGGTCTCCAGGGAATGCCGACGGTGGACTTTGGGGGCAGGGCTTGGTGCCCCAACAGACAGGACTGGAAAACACTCCTAAAGACCAACAAACAGTCTTTGAACTAACGACAAGCTTTTCTTTCTTGCTGTGTTTTGCTTTTTTGTCATTGGTTTGTTGTTCTTGTTCTGTTGTATATTGCTGCTTGGTTTTACTCTGTCTTGTTTTTTGTGCACATTATTATTTCCACAGGTTTATCTAAATAAGGTAGACTGGATGAACAATCTGTAGGAGAAAACAATGGAACCGATAGTTCTGTGGGGATATGGGAGAGGGGAAGATGGGGGAAAAGGTAATGGTGTTAACAAACCCAGGGACAAGGGAACAACAAATGACCCAAATCGGTGGTGAGGAGAGTATAGGAGGCCTGATAGGGCATGATCAAGGGTAATATAATCAAGAGGAATTACTGAAACCCAAATGAAGACTGAGCATGATAGTGGGACAAGAGGAAAGTCCAATGAAATAAAGGAAAGAGCGAGGAGGTAAAGGGCGTTTATTGGGATCTAAATAAAGGCATGTACATAGGAAAATATATTTATATATGAGAATGAGGAAATAGATCTATGTGCATATAATTATAGGTTTAGAATTAAGGTAGCAGAAGGACAGTGGGCCTCCACTCAAGTACTCCCTGAATGCAAGAATACTTTCTTCTATTAAATTGACATTCTATGATGCTCACCTTCCCGACACAATCGCTAAGACAAAGCGGGTGAATAAGCAAATGTGGTAAAGAAAGCTGATGGTGCCCGGCTGGCTGTCAAAAGATGTAGCGCCTAGGGTCTTAAAGGCTTGAAGGCAAACAAGCAGCCATCTAGCTCAGAAGCAACAAATTCCACATGGAAGAAGCCCAAAGCCTGCGTGATCATGAGGTGCTGAAGTGATCAATTATCAGGCATCAAAGAACAAAAAAAAATCATATAATTGTGTGCTTACCGCCCTGATACAATCTCCGAAGACAAACGGGCGCATAAGCAAATGTGGCAAAGAAAGCTGATAGAACCTGGCTATCAAAAGATATAGCATCTGGGGTCTTAACGACTTGAAGGTAAACAAGTGGCCATCTAGCTCAGAAGCAACAGAGCCAACACGGAAGAAGCACACCAACCTGTGTGATCACAAGGTGTTGAAGGGATCAGGTATCAGGCATCACCAGAACAAAAAAACCATACCCTTGTGAATGAGGGGAGGAGGGTGCGGAGTGGAGACCCAAAGTCCATTTGTAGGCCAATGGACATCTCCTTACAGAAGGGTCTCTGGGAGGAGATGAGCCAGTCAGGGTGTGAAGTAGCATGGATGAAACATACAACTTTCCTCTACTTCCTAAATGCTTTCTCCCAGCCTCCGCCGCTTCCACACTATCATGATCCAAATTCTACCTTACAAATATGGCTAGACAAGAGGATGTACACTGGTACAGATAGGAACTGGAAACACAGGGAATCCAGGACAGATGATCCATTCAGTATCACTGGTGTGAGTGGCAGTACTGGGAGGGTGGAGGGAGGGTGGGTTGGAAAGGGGGAACCGATTATAAGGATCTACATATAACCTCCTCCCTGGGGGAAGGACAACAGAAAAGTGGGTAAAGGGAGGCAGGGCAAGATATGACAAAATACTAATTTGTAAATTATCAAGGGTTCATGAGGGAGGAGGGAGAGGAAAGAGAGGGGAAAGTGAGGACCTGATGCCAGGGGCTTAGGTGGAGAGCAAATATTTTGAGAAGGATGGGGGCAATGAATGTACAAATGTGCTTTACACAATTGATGTATGTATGGATTGTGATAAGAGTTGTATGAGCCCCTAATAAAACAATAAAAAAGTATATTTAAGAACATTGTTTCAGAGTTGATTCAATGACAGTGAATTATTATTTTTTACTTTAATCCTCTTCCTGCCTAACAACTCTTCTGTTTCCCAAGTCAACTTTCTTATCCAAAGGAGTTATTTAAAACATTCTCGATTCTTGAACTTCCCACCCACCACTTCCCACTCCTTTCAGCAGATACCCTTATCTTCTACTTCATGGAGAACATGGATGGCATCCCAGAGCATCTTCCTCTGCTTCCGGCCCTCACACCTACAGGCTATTTACATCTATTCCCACCCTTTCAAAACCGTTTCCTTAGACTTAAAAAAAGTATGTTTTGTCCTGTAATCTAAATCTAAAATCTCTATTTAACTGCAGATTCCTTTACTCTTATAATTCCTCCTCGATTTCACCCCATGGAGTACAATCCTTGGCTTGTTTCCTATCATTTTCCTCCTGGAGTCTTTCCCTTCAGCTTCAGTCCCAAACCACAGTTCTCCATGCTTTGTCCACCACTCACTACAGACTCTGTTCCCCCTCTCCCTTACAAAATTAAGCTTGATAAAATAATTTCACATTTATCATTCATCTGGAAACATCCCTAGACATCACCGTGAAGCCAAATGCTACAGAAATGTCTCAGGATTCCTGCCTCTGCCTGGTCTGTGGCTGTAACCACCACATGCACTCCCTCTCTCTTCCCTCTCTCTTACTTTGTCTTCCTCTCTGCTCAGTCTCAGGCCGCTTGAGCTTTGTCCTCTCAGTCATTTTTATGAGCCTCCTATAGTGTGATGTCTCTCTTACTAGCCTTCCTTTTATGAGGTTCCAATGTGTGTTCTGTGGCTAATTCCTCCTCCCCAATACTGAGATATTTTAATTCCACAGCAACCGTAGTTCATAGCAAGTTTTAGATTTGTCTATGCATCACCTACCATCTCTTCTCAGAAACGCCACTAACACTTCAACCCCAGCATATTATAAATGGAACTTCTCACCACACACCCAATTTATCTCTGTCTTCCTGTGTTTCTAACCAGAGTTCTCTCTGGTAGAACGTCACCAAGTTTTACGGATTCTTTTGACGTTTTTTGCATCTTCATCCTTCTCTACCTTCGTTTTCTGGGTGTTTCGGTCATAGCTGTATCCACTTGGACAGTCGTCATCTCCTTACCGGTCTGGGTCCTCCAGCTCTTGGACATCTGGAATGCTTCTTATTCAGAAATATTTTCTAACAATTGGCTCATTACCTGGCATATATTTGGACACTCAATGCTTATATTTCAAAGGAATTCATTTACTGAATCCTTTCTATGTGCCAAACACAGGGATAAGTCCTTAAACACTAAACTGGTTGAGTAATGTTCATGCCTATAATACATAAATATAAAATCTTAGTGGCTTAATAAAAGAGCAGCATATTTATTACTCATACACAGGAAAAATACCATGAAGGGAGCTCAGCTCCATAAATCGTTCAGGTATTTGAACATGACTTCAAAGTCACTCTGGTCATCAACTACCATCAACCATCAGAGAATTTCATGGACCAAACTTCAAGGGCATGCACATTGTTCCCATCCTTATTCTAGTAATTAGGAGACCAGGTGGCCCCAGCACAATGTAATACTAAAACCAAATGCACTGCCATTGAGTTGATTGCGATTCATAGTGAGTCTATAGGACAAGGTTGGCCCTGTGGGTTTCTGAACCTGTAGGGGTTTTTTCTGTCTATTTATTTATTTTTAATCTTTTTATTGGGGCTCATAAGGCTCTTATCACAGTCTGTACATACATCAATTGAGCAAAGCACCCTTATGCATTCGTTGCACTCGTCACTCTCATAATTCACCTTCCACTTGGGTTCCTGGAATCAGCTGCGTTTCCCTTTTTTTCCCCCCATCCCCCTCCCTCCCCGACCCCACCCCTGGTCCCTTGATAGTTTATAAATAATTATTATATCTTATCTTAAACTCCCCGGCGTCTCCCCTCACCCGCCTCCCCATTGCCCATCTCCCAGAGAGGAGATTATACATAGATCTCCGAGATCGGTTCTCCCTTTCTACACGCCCTTCCCTCCTGGTGTCGCCACTCCCACCGCTGGTGTTGAGGGGTTCGTCTGTCCTAGATTCCCTGTGCCTCCAGATCCCCACTGCACCGCTGTACATCCTCTGGTATAACCAGGTCCGCAAGGCAAGGTAGAATTGGGGTCATGATGATTGGGAGGGGAGGAAGCGTTCAGGAACTAGAGGAAGGTTTTGAGTTTCATTGTGTGGTGGTGAAGAAGGCTGATGGTACCCGGCTACTGAGAGATATAGCGTCTGGGGACTTAAAGGCTTGAAAGCAAACAAGCGGCCATCTAGACCAGAAGCAACCGAGCCCACACGGAAGCAGCACACCAACATAGGTGACCATGAAGGACAGAGGAGACCAGGTCTCCAACAACAAAGGTGGGGTGGTGGTGAGAATCACATCACCGTGAAAGAGGGGGAGTGCATGATGGGGACCCAATGCCCACCTGTAGACAGCTGGACACCCCTTCCAGAGGGGTAGTGAGGAGGAGATGGGCCACTCAGGGTTCAGTGTAGCAACAATGAACCTGTAGCTTTTTATGGGAGTAGAATGTCTTGTCTTTCTCCCATTAAGTGGCTGGTAGTTTCAAACTGCTGCAAAACCATGGGAAATAATCTCTGACTAGGTTTGCACCATCAAGAGCATCTATCTTTGCGGGGGGACGTCAGCCTTCCTCACTATACAATCATTGTTCCTTCAATCTGTATTGAAACTGGGCAAGGAAGGTAGGATCGATACCCTTTACAGAGGAAGAAATGGAAGCTCGGAGATGGGAAAGGATTCATTCAACACCTCTCAGTATGACATGGCAGAGCCTGCACTGTAATCCAGGTGGGCGCAGCACAGTCCCCGGTGCTTCCTCCAATCCCAAGTGTCTTCATAGGGTCACAATTGGTCCAAGCTTGCTTGGCATTTCCTCCTGCTGTGCTCTCTTGGTCCTGTGTCCTTGTCCACCAGTGGCCATTTGCCCAGGAGTCTCAGTCCTTAACCACTAGATTCTTGTGCACAGTTCAATAATGACACTGAATCAAAAAGTGAAAATCTTACGGATGGAATCTGAGAATGCTATGGCTAGAAGAAACTTAGCAAACAGAAAGAAAGAGAGAGAGAGAGAAAAGAAAGAGAAAAAGAGAGACCTAGAGAAAGGAAGAATCATTTCTGTCAGCAAGGGGAGCTTTCATAGCTGGTTGACAATATGCTCAGGACTCTCAGCTGGCAGCCTTGATTTCTGGTTCACAGCAGGAAGAATTCTTGGGTCTCAAAACAATTTGCCAAAAGTTGATTGCAAGTCTTGGTGGCCTTCAATGGGTCGGAGCAGACCTATGTCCCATGGAGTCTTCAGAAGTGCATTTGTAAGCTGGGTAGGAGCAAGTCTCCCTTTGGAAGTGCCTCTGGAACACTCATGCTTCCAGCCTTTTGGTGACTAGCTGAGCCCCTGGACCATGTGTACTACCCAGGGAAGTGGCTGGCCCTCAGAGGTGCTCCTTAATTAAGTTTTTCAAGAAAGAAAAATAAAGGAAGAAATGACCACAGGAGTATTAGAAAGGACTCTGAAACTTGTTTTGGAACATGGAGAAGCTGAAGAAACTGGAAGAAATTATGAAATAAAAGAGCTGAATAAACAATATCAAAGGACAGCCCAAGAAGCTAACGTGGAACTTTCTAATGAAATATACAAAGACACGGAGCTGGAGATCCAAAAGAAAAGGGCGCATTTGATATTTCCCAGTTAATTTCCAAGGTAAATGAACCAAAGAAAACTAAAAAGAAAAATCAAGCTTTTTTTTTTTAACTGAAAAAAGCCAAAACAAGTCTTATTGATGGATTCTATTGGGGTCAAACTACTGACCCATGCAGGAAATACCAAAGGCAGATGCAATACACACAATCACTGTACCAAACAGAAGTGATCAACATTCGACCATTTCAAAAGGCAGCATTTGATCGAGAACTGAAGATGTGCAGTTGCACTGAAGGTGTTATTGCAAAACAAGGCTCCAGGTACTGAGGGAATACTGTGTTAGTCCAGGTTGACAAGAGAAACAAATTCATTGACACTCATAAATGTAAGAAAGAACTTTATATCAAGAAGTAATCATGCAGCAAGAAAACATCTTAGCCCAGACCAGATCAAGACCATAAACCCAATAATGACCCATAGTCTGATACTAATCTATAAATTCCTCTTTAGATGAACACAACACATGCAATGATGTGGAATACAGAGATCTCACCAGCCAGTGGGTGGAAAGTCTTGCGGATCCAATGGTGGTGGAAACATCTCAGCACTGGCGTGCATCTCCACGTGGCTCCTCCAGCTCCAGGGCGCTAACTGCCATCAGCATAGTTCCATGTAGCTTGTCAACAGGAATGTGAAGCAGAGAGAGTGTGTCCACCTCTAGGGAGGAAGAGAGGAAAACTCCCAGAATCCTCATGACAAGGCCATGCCCACAAGGAGGCATCAATCTGGCTGTGTGACCTGATTGACAGGCTAGATTCCACCCCAAAAAACCTATTTAACAAGTTGACATGAAATTATGCAACTGCCACAAATACCAATTTGAAATAGTTTCCACAAACCAATGCTGTTCTGGAAGTATTCCCTCATCTAAGCCAAGGAATTTAGAAGACAGATACCTGGCAAACCCACTCAAAAAGATATACCTATATGTCCCTGTTCCATAAAAAACTAACTCAACAGAACATGAAAATTATCTAGTAATATAACTGAAATCACATGGAAGTTACTTTCTGATCAGGAGAAATAAGAAACGGTGGCAGAATAGTATTGCTAGGGAGCTGCTAGACTCTAATGAGATTCCGAAGTCATGGAACAAGGGATTCAGAGAGAGCTTGGCTGAAAGCAGAGAACACAAGAAATATGTTCACATATGCTTTATTGATTATGAAAACAATTAGAATTCCAGAACACTCAACAGATAAAACCTGTACATAGACTAAGAGGCAGTTGTTTGGGAAAAAAAAAGGGGGGGGGAAGGATATTGAGTAGTTGAAAAATGTTCAAAAAGATGTGAGTTGAGGCTGTATCCTTTCACCATACTTGCTCAGTCTGTATAAGGCATACTATAAGTGAATAAATCAAGAAGTTGGACTACGTGAATAACTATTAAGAATTAGCATTCGGTCCAGAGGAAGACTCATTAACAACTTGCAATATGCAGATGATACCACCTTGTTTGTTGAAAGCAAAAAAGGTCTTTAACATTAGGGTTGGAGATCAAAGATTTCAGTCTTCAACATGAACTACACCCAATGTAATGCAAACAAAATAATCACAACTGAACCAGTAAGAAACGTGATAAAAGGAATGAAGATTGAAAGTGTAAAAAAAAAATACCACTTCACTTGGATCCACATTCAATTCTCCTGAAAATATCAGTCAAGAAATAAAAAATGGCTATCACTGAGCAAATCTGCTTCAAAAGACTTCTTTAAAGTGTTCAAAATAAGGATGTCACCTTCAGGACTACAGTTGCCTAATGTCAGCCGTGGTACTGTCAATGGTCTCGTATGCACATGCAAGCCTGATGGTGAACGAGGAAGAAGAGAAAGAGTGGTTACCTTTGAACTATGGTGTTCTAGAGAAATACTACAAGTATCATGGACTGCCAGAAGAACCAACACATTTGCTGTAAAAGAAATTCAGCCAGAATGCTCCGGAGAACCAAGGACTGCTTCTCACCTATTTCGGACCCACTCTCAGGCGGGACCAGCCCCCGGTGAAGGACACCATGCTTGGTAAAGGACAGTCATTGACAAATGGGAAGAAGCTCAGTGAGCTGGATTGACCCAGTGGCTTCAGAACGGGCTCAGACCAAGGGAAGATTGAGAGCATGGGAGAAGACCAGGAAGTGTTCACTTCTGTTGAACCTTCAGATTCCCACAAATCGAAATGACTTGAAGGCACCTAAAAATAGTGCTTGGTCACGCTTCTCTCATTGGGCATGCTTCCCGTGGACTCTAGCAGGATCCTGACAAAAACAGATTCCCTAATAGGAATCTGCTCCCTGCTTGCCCGCTCTCAAGCTGCAGCCAGGGCACAGGTGAGGGGACTGGGATGGGGTACCAACCATGTGCCAGGATGTTTACTGCATCCCACCAAGGTCAGGCTGGTGCTGTGCTGGAAGGGCACTGGGAATACCTGTGACGATCTTGTCAAGAATCCCTGGATCAGGTGTGCACTGCAGGTACAGCACATGGCCTTTGGAAGTGTGCTTCCCAAGGATCTGGAGCTGGGTCGTCTATGCAGTCTGACCTGCCTCAGACCAGGGTGTGTGTGGCTTGAGAGAAGGGAGGTGTGTCCCGTTGCTGGGACAGCTGATTGAAACAGTAAGCAGAACCACTGTGACGCTCTGGCTCCCAGTGCTTCATAATCACGTTTCTGCCTTTATAGCCGGTTTCCCCTCATCTGTTTGTTGTTGGTACCTCAGAGCGGCCAGCTGCTGTTGCTGCTTTTAGGTACCATCCGGTTGGTTATGACTCAGAGCAACCTCACACACAACTGAACGAAATAGGGACCTAGAAATCACTGCTGCACATCAGCCCAATAAGTCCATGGAGATAGGCCATGCACTGAGCAGCTGCCTCTTGTTTGCTCTACTGACCCTTACTTTACCAAACGGAAAGCTCTCCGGAGACTGTTCTCTCCTGACAACATGTCCAAAACATGAAAGATAAAATTATAACATCCTTATTTCTAGGGAGTATTCTGGCTCTATTCCTTCCAAGGTAGACTTACACGCTTTTTTGTTTCTATTGACAGTTTCCAGTATAGACTCTATATTCTTCCTCAAGAATGCCATAATTCAGATGATTAATTCAAATGAATTCTTTGTCCACAAAATTCATTGCCTTTGAGTCACTTCTGACTCATAGTCATCCCTGGGACAGGGTAGAATTGCGCCTGTGGGTTTCTGAGATGCTACCTCTTTACAGGAGTGGGAAGCCTCATCTTTCTTCTTTGGAGTAGCTGCCTGTTCCTAACTGCTGACCTTGAACTCAGTACTCTGTTGTTGTGTCTTGCCTTATTCTGATAATAGTGAACTTCTCCATCATCTTTTTCCATAGAGGTAGTTCATTTGAATCCTGGATATTTCATGAGAATAGGTTCAGTCACTGTTTGCTTTGCTGAAAATGGCATCTTCAGTATATTGTGGGTCTTATGCAATTCTATCACGTGATCCCTGAGATCATTTGTATCCCCAAGCCATGTTTCCAACTCATTCTTCTGATTTCCAATGTTTGTATCCCAATCACCAGTAATTATCAATGACCTTTTCTCACACTTCCAATCAATTTTAAAATGTAGCCGTCGTCAAACATCTTCAATTGCTTTATCCTGATAATTAACGGTTGGTATGTCATATAAAGTGTAATAGTCATATTCCCCTGCCTTTCTTGTAGCCATGTAGCTAGCATCCTAGGACTGACAGGGATGTACTCCAGGGGAGACCTTGCCATTGTTTTTAAAGTGCACATGGTATGCTGTTCCTCTTTGATTGTTACAGTAGGTCATATGGCTGTTGGATTCAAAATAGCAGTCTGTTTTAGTTCCCTAATACCTCTCAAAAAACAAAACTACAACTTCCCTGCCTTATTGTTGATTCAGATCCACAGTGAGATTATAGGACAGAGTATGATAGCCCTTAAAGGTCTTCAAGACTAGAAATAGTTTCAGGGATAGAACGCCTCATTTTTCTCCTGTAGAGTGAAGGGTAATTTTGAACTGCTGACCTGGTCATTAGCAGCCCAGTGAGTAACCCCCTATATGCATTTCATTTTTGAGGACTTTACATTTTCATTGCTATATCCTTTGTACAATCCACGTTTCACTTACAAATGGAGATGTGCAGTTGTCTCTGATCATTTTGCGTCGTGTCACACGAGCACAGGAAGGTCTCGGGTCATCCACTGAAATCTACTTGGCCTCGAGGAGGCAGCTATTCCTTAGCATATTTTGCGCATCATCCAATCTGAGAGACTACCTTCAGGAGCCACGTCAGACAGTAGCTGCATGCAACTCCTAAGGTGTTCCCTGACCAGTGTATTCCAGAAGTATGTTATCCGATCTTTCCAATGAACCCTGTTTACCAAGGATGACCCTGCTGGTGCTTGAAGTACCACAGGCACAGCTTTGAGCGCCAGAGTAAGGGGCAGAGAATCATGGCAAGACACACGGGGGAGGCCAGTTACTCCTGAGAGTGGGGAGGTTAGCTTTGTAGCAGCCTGAGTCTAGACACTCCCAAGTCAGTGAGCAGGGAACTGTCAGAGGATATAATTATAAAAACTGGTGAAAAAAAGAACAAGGCCAGCAGAATCTTCAAATATCCTCCACATCTGTGAAAACACATACTGATTTACTCTTTAAATGTATCCTGAGGACTTGTCCGTTGTGGCTTTGCCAAAAATATTATTTTTTCCTCCAAATGAAGGGCCTTCTCTCTCAGACTGATATTTCTGTCTGTAGTGGCCCTCCTTTCCCTAGGCAATGCTTTTCTGTCTGGGTGGCCGAGCCCCCAGGCAAGCTGCATCCACTCGCTGCAGCGATTTCTCACAGTAGCCCTCCTGCCTGGTAGGCAGACAAAGTGAGCCAGGCAGGCCTTAGCCTGCCTGTCCAGTGCCACGCTGTGAATTAAACAGCTTTGTGATAATCCTTGGTCACAGACTCCTTACTACGATGAACCTGATCCTGCAGGTTGTATTCCCTGCCTAGCGCCCTTGCTTCTTCTCTCCAGGGGGATAAAGAGGCTGGAAGACCAAGTGAGGGGATTCTATAAACTAGGCTGCATGGCATTACACATTGCTTTCATGTTTACTTTTAAGGTTAGAACTTGGCCACGCGGCCCTTTCCCATGTGACTGCTGCCTAGTTTCTCTCTTCTCCACAGCATGCACCTTTGGCGAGGATGAGCATGGGGTGATAACATAGAAGAATTCAGTCTCCCCCCCATCCTGAACTCTGGATTTTAAAATTATTATTATTTTTATGGTTCATGTCTTCACTCCCACAATTTCTCTGCCACGAATAGGGAATGGCCTGATTCCTTTGCGCACCAGCTCAACATCTCTCTGAGCCTGTCCTGACCACTCCACCTCTCCATCAGAATGAGAATGAGCTGTACGGCTGGAGGGGGGGGGGTCGGGGGGGAGAGAGGACCAGTGGTCCCTCTGCTGTCCCCATGCCTGCAGTGTTCCAATACTCTCATGCATAGACTCCTCTGTCTTCGCAGTGATTAGTGAGTTCCCGGAGGCCAAGGTCATCCCTGTTTGGGGATGCCTGGCCGAGATGAAGGACTAGGAGACTGAGAATGAACCTGGGGTACGTGTTCTTGATTGAGCCCCCTCCTTAGCCCCTGCCTGTCGTTGCCCGGGGCAGCGACAGCTGCAAGGCACACCGCCAATGCTGGGTTAGAGAAACAACTGTGCTGTGGTGTCCTGTCCAAGAATGAAGATTGCAACATCCCCGTGGCCTGGAGTTCACGGCTGTGGGAAGAGGCTGCATGTGGCAATATGCTGCAGGCGGGGTGGGGAGGAGGAGGCACAGGATGGGGACATTCAAGACAGGGTACTCCCTGCAGGAGAGCACCAGTTCCAGTCTGCAGGCGGTTCCTCTTCTCTCCTCCCTTCTGATAAATACCTTCCCCGTATCCGGTTATGTGTCAAATCAAATGTGTCCCCTGGGAGTGGGCACACGAACGTATTTATTAAACATCAGACTGTATGTGTGTCCTGAAGCTTCCAAGGACGTTTCAATGACCTTTGTGGCTAACAGGGACAGTACCTTGGAGAGCAGTGCCACCTGGTGGTTAAGCAGAGTCAAGCGCTGTCTTCTCCATCTGGAAAGAGTGTGAAGCCTAGGTTCTGGGACAGGCTCTCTGTGGGCCCTGTTGCTGGTCATAAATAGGCCCAGTGTCCCTGAGTCAGTGGCTGGGATGAGCACGGTGTGCATCTCCACAGCTAGAGGAAGCAGATCAACTCTGCCCATGGGCAGAAACTGGGTCATGAGACTGAAGATGTATCCTTCTAGATTCGGCGTGCTGAAGGGTGGGTTACACACCAATCAAGCCCAACCTGCTCATTTTGTGGACAGGAACCCCAAGTCACCCAATGTTAGGGTACAAAAAACATTGAAAAGTCAGGATAAAAACTCAGACTTCTGACTCCTCTTGTGATTTTCCTCCATTCTACGGCTTTCCAAAGTTGCTTCAGCTATGAGGAGAGGCCCCTTTACTGAATGTGGGCGACACGAAAAATTTGGAAACAGCCAAAGGTTTCTGAAGGGGAAATGACCAAATATCAATTCAAAATTCAAACTCATAATGAACCAAAGGCGTTTCTGGAAGCCCCTGCCTGTGTGGGAAATTTCTCGGGTAAAAACAGTTGTCAAGTGGAACAGCTTAAGAAGCCAGAGACAACCTTTCTGTTATACCTTATTTTTATTTCAACTGGTATCTGAGATAAAAGGAGGATCAATCACTATTCCTGAATGTACTAACTCACTCCTTTCTCAATTTTTCTACATCCGAGTTCAACTGTAGGCCCCTTTCCTCCAGGAAGTCCTCCCTGAGTAATAGAAATTCTCTCTTCTGTAGCCCCGGAGTCAGTTAATTATCCCGCTAGTGTTTACAGAGGACCTGACTTAGACAATGCGAGCACAGTGCTCAAGATACAGGAAAACTTGATCTTGGGGATGGGTGGAAAGACAATCAATAGCTAAGTACATAGGTAGCCAGGAAGGCAGGAAGATAGGTAGGTAGGTAAACAGGTAGATGAGTAGGTAGTTGAATCTATAGGTGGAAGGATACATGAAGAGATTAAGCATAATTTTAATTCCTAGTAAACCTCCTGAAGAGGACCAACAGGGACACGTGATAAATAATGCAGTCCCTTTAGACAGAGTGAGTAGGGACGGGCTCTCTGATTGGGTCCTGCTTCTAAGAACGATGAGCAGAAAGCAACCACAGAGAAAGTACATTCCAAGTCCAAGAAAGAGCAAGTACAGAATCCCAAAAGGTGAATCAAGAAAATGTGGAGGGGCAGGTGCCCTAGCGGCTCAGGGGAACGAGGTTAGAGGGGATCCTGGAGGGAGTCTGAATGAAGGGAGGAAAAGATGATTTGAAGGGAAATGCAGACGAAATGAAGGGGAATGAGATGTTCATGCGGCCCTATATCCAACATGAGATTCCTTCTTTAGAGCCAGTTTCTTGGGTAACAAGGTGAACAAGGTGCATTTCCCCTCCTATTTCAGGCCCTTGGGTTTCCCCTATTCACAGTGATCACAGTGGCAGGCGTCTGCACCGACTAGTCCAGACTTACTGGAAGAAGTCAAGATTGTCATAGAAATAAGTCCTTTGTGGCCCACCAGTGCCTCTGCCTGTTGGTCTCCAAACGTATACGGAGCAACACCACAGGGCAGCTTTGCCTCTCTGTGGTATTGGTCATTATATCTGAGTATGACATACTATATATACACACACACACATATATATATATATATATATAGACACACACATATATATACATATACACACATATATCTTTTTTTTTTTTTGCATGATGCCTTTATACCTGGTCCCTTTGGCACCTCGTGATTGCACTGGCCGGTGTGCTTCTTCCATGTGGGCTTTTTTGCTTCTGAGCTAGATGGCCTTACTTTGTCTTCTTGAGCTACCCTTTGAAATTTTCTCTTTGGCGCTAAGATTTTATCATTTTTCCCATTTACCTTAGCTACTCCATGATTAAGAGTAAGTTTCATAGTGTCTTCTGACATCCACGTTGATCTTTTCTTTTTTTCCTGTCATTTTAATTACACATTGTTTCCTTCATTTATGATGTTCCTGATGTCATCCACAGCTTATTGGTCTGTCATTACTGTTCAATGTATTGATCTCTCCCTGATATGCTCTTAAATTCCAGGTGGGATAGACTCAAGGTTGGATTTTGGTTCTGGTGGATTTGTTTTCATTTTCTTCAGCTTCAACCTGAACTTGCACATGAGTCATTGATGATCTGTTTTACAATCAGTCCTTGGCTTGATTTCAGTTGCTGAAGATGAGCTTCTCTTCCTACATATATAGTCAATATAACTTCTGTGTATTCCATCTGGTGAAGCCTTTTGTGTTGTTGAGAAATATGTTTTTACTATGAAATCCTTTGTCTTGAAAAATTTTGTCATGCAATCTTCAACGTCATTTCTATCACCAAGGTCATATTTTCCACCTACTGTTCCTTCCTCTTTGTTTCTAACTTTTGCCTTCCAATGTCCAATAATTATCAATGCATCTTGACTGCATGTTCCATCAATTTTATACTGTAGATTCTGGTAAAATTCTTCAGTTTCTTCATCTCTAGCTTTAGTGATTGGCACATAAATTTGAATAATATTTGTATTTACTGGATTTCCTCATATGCAGATAGATATTATCCTAGCACAGACAGCATTGCACTTCAAGATAAATCTTGAAATACCCTTTTGATAATGAATGCAATGCCATTTCTTTTGAATTTGCCATTCCCAGCATAGTAAACCACAAGACTGTCTGGTTCAAAGTGGCCAATACTAGTGTATTTCCCTTCACTAATGCCTAGGGTATCCATCTTTATGAGTTGCATTTCATTTTTGATGCATTCAAATATTTTTAAAAATCCATACTTTATACATTCCAAGTGTATATATAACTGTTTCTTCTCATTTTGAGTCATGTCCTATCAGAAAATAAAGATCTGGAAGGTTTTATTCCATTCATATCAGTAAGGTCAAAGTTGATGCCGCACTGGAAACATTCACTCTGCAAAGCCACGGCAGCTGGAAGACAGTGATTTGGCAAATTGACTGGAAGAGATCCATCCAAGATCATCCAAGAAAGATGATCCAACAGAATGCTCAAATGATGGGAAAATAGTACTATCATTTTATGTAAGTAAAAATTTACTGAAGACCATACACCAACCATTGCAGCAATACACTAACAAGGAGTTGCCAGATATGCAAGTCAGATTCAGGCGACCAGATAGAGCAGGAGATGTGATTGCTGATGTCAACTGGATCTCGATGGAAATCAGAGCATACCAGACACGTTTACTCATATTTTATTGACTATGTCAAGACCTTCAACTGCGTGGAACATAAGAAACTATGGATAACCTCAAGAAGAGTGGAAATTCCAGGACACTCATTCAGAACCTTTACAGAAACCATGAGTTTTTCCAACAAAGCAAGAGCTTAATTGTGGTAGTTACATAATATGTTCTCAATTTGAGATTTACGAGTGAAGGGGGTGGAGTTTGGCATGTCAATCAGGTTGCAGCTTGATGACCTAATTTGGAGGCATTAAGGTGATAAATAGCTTGCTGGAGACAGGACACACACTCATTCCCTGCAAGACATTTCAGCTGACAAGACACATGGGGCTATCTAGTCCCCTGAACTGAAGGAGTCATGTGGAGACATCTGCCAATGCTGAGATGCTTACAATGCCACTTGATCCACAGGACTTTCCCTGACCTGTAATCCACAGGACTTTCCCTGACCTGTAATCTTCCTGCATTTGGCATCATTATATGTGTTTCCTGAGTCTAAAGACTTTACAGATTGGTTTCAGACATATGGGCTAATATTGAACTTATGGACTTGATCTGGACTGGTCTGGGCTGGGATGTTTTCTTAATGTACAATTTACTCTGTAAGGTACATTTGGCAACAGAAAGAAAGAAAGAAAGAAAGAAAGAAAGAAAGAAAGAAAGAAAGAAAGAAAGAAAGAAAGAAAGAGAGAGAGAAAGAAAGAAGGCAAAGGCAGAAAATAGTTTTAAAGCTTTATTCCAGAGCTCTCGGGTGAGGTTTATGGGTGCCCAGTTGGGGGCCTGTGAAGTCATGCTGTCCGGGTGAGAGGTGGAGAGTTTTATAGCCCAGGTCTTTGGGGAGGGAGTAGCTGGGGAAATTTCCATTGCGATTTTGCTGTTTGCAAATCCAGGACTAAGCAACAGTATTCAATGTTGTCTGCAATGGTTAGCCTCCTGCATCTGGATTTGGAAGGTCACAGAAAGGGAGGGGGGCGGATGGAGGGGAGGTTTGTTTTTATACAATATCCTTGGAGTGTTTTTCACTTTCCCAGGGTATTTTTCCACTTGCTGTCCCACCAACTCCCATTTCTGCCTAACATACTTTTTATCTAAAGCTCTTTCTAACACACATATGGGTCTCTCTGGATTTGTTTCTCTAGTCTACCGGCACTAACACAATAATATATGCTTTAAAATCAAGACAGGGGTGCAACAGGGTTTTGTCATCTCATCATACTTCATCAATGTGTATGATGAGCAAACAATCAGAGAAGCTAGATTATATGAAGGATAATGTAGTATCGGGTTTGGAGGGAGATTTATTAACAGACTGCAATATGCAGATGACACAACATACTTGCTGAAAGTGAGGAAGACAAGGCACATTGCAAAGATTTCAGCCTTCGGTATGGATTACAACTCAAAAAGTAAGGAAGACCAAAATCCCCAAAATTGGACCAGTAGGTAAGATAAAGATAAATGAAGAAAAAATAGAAGTTATCACGGCTTTCATCTTGCTTGGATCCACAATCAATATTCATGGAAGTAGCAGTCAAGAGTTCCAGTGACATACTGCATTGGATAAATTTGCTGTACAAGATTCTTTAAAGTGTTGAAATACAGGGAGGTTACTTTGGGGAATAAGGAGTACCTGACCCAAGGCATGATATTTTCAATTGCCTTATATACTTATGGAGGTTGGCCATTGAATAAAGAGTACTAAAAAATATCAACGCATTTGAACTGTGGTGTTGGCAAAGAATATTGAAAGTGCCATGAATGGCCAAAGAAACAAACAAATCTATCTTGGAAAAGTAAAGCTAGAATGCTTTTTATTTTTATTCCTTTTTTATTAAATCATTTTATTAGGGGCTCATACAACTCTTATCACAATCCATACATACATCAATTGTATAAAGCACATTTGTATATTCATTGCCCTCATCATTCTCAAAAGATTTGCTCTCTCCACCTAAGCCCCTGGCATTAGCTCATTTTCCCCTTCCTCCCTGCTCCTCCATCCCTCATGAACCCTTGATAATTTATAAATTATTATTTTTTCATATCTTGCCCTGTCCGACATCTCCCTCCACCCACATTTCTGTTGTCCGTCCCCCAGGGAGGTGGTCACATGTAGATCCTTGTAATCAGTTCCTCCTTTCCAAACCATCCTCCCTCCACCCTCTCAGTATTGCCACTCACACCACTGGTTCTGAAGGGATCATCTGCCCTCAATTCCCTGTGTTTCCAGTTCCTATCTGTACCAGTGTACATTCTCTGGTCTAGCCATATTTGTAAGGTACAATTGGGATCAAGATAGTGGGGGAGGAGAAAGCATTTAGGAACTAGAGGAAAGTTGTATGTTTCATCGTTGGTACATTGCACCCTGACTGGCTCATCTCTTCCCTGAGACCCTTCTGGAAGGGTATGTCCAGTAGCCTACAAATGGGCTTTGGGTCTCCACTCCACACCCTGCCCCCTCATTCAACCGCTGAAGACAAAGTGGGTGAAAAAGCAAATGTAGTGAAAAAAGCTGATGGTGCCCGGCTATCAAAAGATATAGTGTCTGGGGTCTTAAAGGCTTGAAGGTAAACAAGCAGCCTTCTAGCTCAGAAGCACAAAACCCACATGGAAGAAGCACACCAGCCTGCATGATCACGAGGTACCAAAGGGATCAGTTATCAAGCATCAAAGAACAAAACATTGTATCATTGTGTGCTCACCTCCATGATCCGATCGCTGAAGACAAATAGTTGCATAAGCAAATGTGGCAAAGAAAGTTGATGGTGCCTGGCTATCAAAAGATATAGCACCTGGGATCTTAAAGGCTTTAAGGTAAACAAGCAGCCATGTAGTGCAGAAGCAACAAAGTCCACAAGGAAGAAGCATACCAGTCTGTGTGATCACGAGGTGTTGAAGGGATCAGGTATCATCAGAACCCCCATATCTAGAATGCTTTTTAAAAGCAAGGTTAGCAAGATTTAAGCTTGTGTATTTTGTAAATGTTGTCAGGCTAGACTAATCCCTGGCAGAGGACATCATGCTTTGTAAAGTAGAAGGGCAGCACAATGGAGAAAGCCCTTGATGAGATGGATCGACACAGTGGCCACAACAATGGGCTCAAACATAAGAACAATTGTGATCGTTCCACAGGACTGGACAATATTTCATTCTGTAGCACTTATTCATACCTTATAAATATCTCAAAATCTCTTTTCCCTCTCCTCTATGGACACCTTCATTATTTGAAGACCCCTGGAATCTTTCCTTTGCCCTTCGCCTCCAGCGAAACCATTGGGGTACTAACCACAAGTCCGTAGTGTCAAACCACCAGCTGATGAGCCTTTCTACTCCCATAAAGAGTTGCAGTCTTCTCAACCCACAGTTTAGAAGTTCTACTCTGTCTGTGGAATCCCGATGAGTCAGAGTCAACTCAATGGCAATGGTTTGCTCTGGAGTGCTGCCGAGGAAACACCTGGGAACCTGCTCCTGTACAAAGGACCGTCAAGAAAATCCTAAGGATTGTGCGTTAAGGTTTGATGAAAAGGTCTGTTCCTCTCTTTTTCTCCTGGGAATTTTCTTAGGATAGAAATTCAATCTTTTAGGTTTACAAATGTTTGTAATCCTCCACTCGCCATTCCCTTGTCGCCAATTTCTTGGCTTCCTATTGATCAAACTGTAACATGTTCTTCTCCTTCCAAGAAATCCTTCTAGGCAGGGATTTGCAGGCCCTCAAGGGGATTGTACCCTGCATTGTTTTAATCATTTCATGTAGTTCAGATGAACAACACTGCCGAGGTGCGCGGAGTCTTTGCAGAGTTCCATCCTCAATGCCAGCACGGGCCTCTGAGTGTCTATTTGTGTAAGAGCGATGATCTTCATGGTGCCTGGGGACTATTCTCCGATGAGTCATTTGTTTCAATATAAATTCCAAGCTTATCAAATTTGTCATCCCATAAAATAGAAAACCCTACTGAACTGCTCTACTTTGTAACACATGGAGATGACATGAGGTTTGATGCTGGTAAGAACTTTCTGACGTTTGATCTTCAACCTCAAGGCTATCCTCCCCACTGTTGTGAAAATATTCTACTTAGACCTCTTACTGAGTCAGGGGCAATATGAAGCTCTCCCTGACTTTCGCTCAGATCTAGCTTTCTGAGTTCTAGTTCATACTGGATGCTCTAGGCTTGCTGACTGGCTGCATAGTCAATGGAAACACTTCTCATTTTACTATTGATGTAGTGGGACAACGGGTCACTAGTATTTATGGAATACTTATTATATACTAAGTCTGTGCTTGATGGTATGTGCTCTTGACTTCTCAAATTGTTATTATTCTAATGGTCATTACTTAAAAAGGTTTAGTGATGCTAGCTGAAGCGCAGTAATCTAACAAAAGCAATGCAGCTGGGATGGTCTGGATCCAGCTGTCAACTGCATGCATGTTTGCTAGTAGATTCTTTGCCATTTTGGACTCTTCTGATTTGTGATCGTAGGTGATGACAATGATATTATCTTCTGATGTGCAATGGTAGCAGTTAACAAAAGTCCAACGTTAACTCCAAAGTCCTTTCCATGACTGTTCAGAGCATCTACAATACGTCACTCACACCCACTCTGGGTACCAGTTGCTCTTTGCATTCCATCCGTGTGTCTGGCTTGAATCTGGTAAGGAGAAGAGCCGCTGCTAATTGGATAGGAAGGAGGGCTGCCAAAAATGTGAGAGGAGCTCAGTGACTAAGGTCTGCCAGGCTGCAGGAGGAAGATGGGTGAGTCACCAACGCAGCGAGGAGGAGACCTCCTAAAGAAACCTATGAAACCGTCCTTTGAGCTCACCTTCATGACTCCCTCCGTTGTTAGTTTTACTTCACTTCCATATTCCAAATCATAGCGCGTTTCTGTTAGTAGCAAATGTTGACAGAGTAATTATACAGGGACAGTAATCTGGGCTCTTTCTAGACTCAGAAGGAAGAGGTGGTGAAGCTGATATTTAGCACACATGTCAATGAACTTAGAAGGGAATGATAGCTATTACCTTCATTTTACAGGCCAACTCAAAATCCACAACCGTAGAGTTGATTCTGATTCATAGCAACCCTATAGGACAGAGTGGAAATGTCCTTGTAGGTTTCAGAGATTATAAATCTTTAGAGGATTATAAAGCTTCATCTTTCTCCTGCCGAGCACTGGTGATTTCCAAGAGCAAGTTTAAGAGTCTCTTCTTTCCTCCACTCTGGTCTTTTCTTTTCTCCCCCACCCCCTTTTTTATTTTATATTTCAATCACAAAACTGACAAATGAGGCATCAGGTTTGGAGGAAGGGTAATTAACAACCTTTGGTATGCAGATGACACAACCTGACTTGCTGAAAACTAGGAAAACTTGAAGAATTTGCTGATGAGGATCAAGCATTGCAGCCTTCAGTACAGATTAGAATGTAATGCGAAGAAATAAAATATCTTCACCACCGGACCACCAGGTAACATCATGATAATCGGAGAAAAAGTTGAAGTTGTCAAGGATTTTATCTTCTTGGATCCACAGATAAGTTTATGGAAACAAGAGTCAGAGATCAAATGACAGAGCATTAGGAGGTCAATGTGAGGCACCAGGCTGCTTTTAGAGCGTGGAAAAGCAGGACGTTACTTAAGGACTGAGGTGTGCCTAGCCCAAGCGATCACTTTAAGCACATGGCAAGGTTGGACATGGAATAAGGAAGTGTGAAGCAGAATCAATGCACTTGAGTTATGGTGCTAGCAAACAACATTGAAAGTACCATGGACTGACAGAACAACAAACACATCTTTCTTGGACACACAGCCAGAATGCTCCTTAGAATCATGGATGGTATGACTTCATCTCACATACTTTGGACATGTTCTTAGGAAAGACCAATCCTTGGAGAAGGACGTCATGCTTAGTAACATGAAGTTTCCATGACATAGAAGAAGACCCGGACAAATTGGACTGGTACAGTGGCTGCAACAATGGGCTCAGTAACTGTTGTGAGATTGGGCAGGACCCGGCAGCATTTCATTCAGTTCTACATTGTCTCTGCAAGACGGAACGGACTCCACATCAACTAGCAACAACAAATCCTCCCAGGTATGCTTTCCCTCCCCAGGTCCTTGGTCCTAGCTGTTGCATCTGCGTGGGATCCTTTTACTCCAGATAAACTTCTTGATAACCTCCTTTACCTCTTTCAAGTTTTCATTCGGTGTTCATTTCAGTCAGGCTCTTTCCTTCCTATTGAAGAATATAGACTCTCCTTTCCATTTTCACCCTCCACACAAGGTCCCATACACCCCAGTCCATTTTCCTGTTTGACTTTGTGCAGTCCAAAGCACTTGCAAACATTTGAGGCACAATATAATTTACTTATATTAAGTTAATCGTTCATTTCTCGTTAGCCTTTGATAGAATGTAAACACCAAAAACTACACAGTTTTCCTTTTTTTGTTTGTTTGGTGCAGCTCAGGTACTGAGAACCACACGTGGTCCATGATAGATATGAAATAAATATAAATACAATTTTCCCAAGTCTTTATATTAAATTATTTCCATTCTTCAAATGTCAGATCCAGACATAGAGTGACATATTTCTTTACAAAATGTAAGAAGACCCACACTCTTCAGGGGAGCAAGTTTTGGAGAGTGAAATGTCTCTTTAAATTTTTCATCTTTGACCCCTAATTCCTCTCACCTTAGTCCTAATTCTATCCAGATGAACATCGAGATATCAATGAATATGTCCACTTGGGTATACTACATACACCTATAACTCAAGGGACCAAATGTCATCTTATCTCTCCAAGACCTCTCTTCTCTGTTGGAATGCACCTGGTGTGTCCACGTGAGGAAATGTCACCATTCACTCAGTTTTCCAAGCCAGACATCTCAAGTTCAAATTCAATTACAACTATTGTTTATGAAGAATTACACTAGGTTCTCAGGAATTTTTCTTCCTAAAGATACATGGTCTGGTGATCATTTTGATGTACCCATTTGACTGGGCTACAATCTCCAGATATCCAGTCAAACACTAATTCAGTTCTCTAATTAATGCAGTTTTAAAGACCCAGTATAGTTTGCGTGAAAAACAAAAGCAAAATAAATAGACCATTTCACAACATTTCCTTGATAAGGTGCCTGTCACAATGCCAAAAATTTATACTGATAATTTTCCCTTTTGTTTTTTTCAAAGGAACCTTTTGTCATTTACCAGAGATTGTGTCTTGATGAAAGGAAAATAATCAGATTTCCAGGGTGTTACTGGACACCAGCTCTGAACTGATACCAATTCCTGGAAAAGTAGAATAGTAGTGTGCCCCATTGGTCAGAGGAACTTACTGAGATTATGTGATCAATGGAATTTTAGCTTAGTTTTATCTTACAGTAGGTTTAATAAGTGCTTGAAGATTATCCTGTAATTACTTCCTGTCATGGACTGAATTGTTCCTATCCCTCTCCTTTGAATAGGTTTCAGAATCCTTTACTCTATAACTCTGGATACAATCCTATTTGGGAATAGAATTGTTGTTATGTTAATAAAATCATATCTGTGTAAGTTATGTCCCTAAATGTAATCACCTTGGAGTTCTCTGAAGCAGCACAGACATGGAGGCACTCACAATCAGGAGGTGGGGATAGCCAAGGGCTTTGAAGAACAGCAGGGTTACAGAAACCAGGACTAGAAACAGAAAGGAGACAAAGAGGCTCCACAACATTGACAGGGACAGACTTCCCCTAGAGCCGGTGCTCTGGATGTGAACTTCTAGACTTCTGAACTCTTGAAAATGACACGTTTTATCCTTTAAAATTACCTACTTGTGATATTTCTATTATAGCAGCACTAGAGCATTGCCTTAGGATAAGTTCTCTAGAGAAGCAGAACCAGTAACGCTTAGGCATATGTATATCTACAGAGTGATTTTTTAATCAAGGAAATGACTTGCACTGTGACAGGGCCAGGTATCAGCTGGAGTTCTTTTTCTGCCTCACATACCTGCAGGGGTGGGTAAATCCAAGATGGGCAGATCAGATGTCAGTCTTCTGGCTGTAAAGTGGAATCTGTTCACGATCAATAGATGAGTTGGTAGGCTGTTGATGACTCAGGACCAGCAGGAAATACAACATGGTGTAAGATCAGCAAATGATATAGCGGAAGGCTGGGTCAAGTCCAAAGCTGTGGAAGAGGCAGATGCAGGATCCACATTCAGCAAAATGCTATCAATCTTTTCCACAGCATCTACTTATATGGGAAGCAGGGTATACCTCAAAGAGAATCTCATCATAGTGGGATTACTACATTTTACCTACCAAACCATTGAGACTCCTGGCCCAGCCAAGTTGATACAAAATCTCAACTGTCACAGAAACTTAAGGTATGTCCCAGCTCTAGAATGTATAATTAAAATATACATAGAGTAATTGCATTCACTAAATGTCAGAATCCTCACATTATTTTCTGGTTTATAAAGTGTAGCTCATTAGGTAGGAATGTCCAAAGAGAAGCCGTTAGAACTGCTATTGCCTACAGACATAAACCAAAAAGCAATCCTGCCTTCCTGAAGGGTATGTCCTACTATGTACTTAAAGATACAGGAGAGTAATGATTCCTAACACATCTCCTTTTCACCTATTTCAGAGAATAGATTGGTTTTAGAGAACAATAATTATTTGTCAAATACTTACTCAGGTTGTGAACAGAATTGCAGCTGCTATTCCAGATGTTGTTTTGTTGCTTGAACAAATTAGCATATCCCATGCTACTGGCTATGTAACTGGCAAATTTCCTTTTTCTTTCTCCCTCTTTTCTTTTTTATGTTTTTCCCCTCTTCTCTATACTACTAGAAGACTCTCTGGTGGTAAGCCTTTCAAGTAAGGATTGGACTGCTAACCACAAGGTCAGTGGTTCAAATCCACCAGCTGCTCTACAGGAGAAAGATGAAGCTATGTCTTTCAGTAATTATGCATAGCTTGGAGAACCTATGTAAGATCCTGTAAGTTAGAATTCACTTGATGAAAGTTGATTGTTTTTTTTATTCCTGATAGCAAAGGCTATCTGAAGCAGTTTGTATTGCGCAGAAAAGACCAGCAATACGACGACACCATTCCAACCTTGCCAAGATTTCCTTTGAAAGCACCATCAAAGTAGTTTGAGATAGTTTGCTAAGTGACAGAGTGGAAAGGAAGTACCGATTACTCTAGACACAACAGCAAGATATTCGTTTGCCAAAGACTGGGCAAAAGTTTAAAAATCAGGGGTCTTTACTTCAGTGAAATTTCTAAGGGTCAAGTAGCATGGTGAAGGAAACCTGCAGTAGGTCATGAGTTGGGTGGCTCACCACCAGGTGAGCAGATAGAATCTACCGAGTATTCTGTGGGAGAAACGAGACTTTGGGCACATATAAACGTGTATAAGCTCAGAAGCTCAAAGGGGCAGTGCCACTGGGTCCTGTATGGTTCCTGTGCATCAGAACCAACTCTTTGGTAATCAGATGGGCTTTCGTTTGGGAAGTATGGTCATGTTGAGATACTCCTTCTAAGGTAAAAGATAATGGCTGAATAGAGTGAAAAAAGGAGGCACGCTTCTTAGTGAGCATCTTTGGATTCCGGTACACTACTGCAAACTATTTGAGCTAAATAGATGAGCCCTGTGAAGCCACTTGGGGGAAAAAAAAGTAAGGCATTATAGTGAAATGTGAAAGGGCCTGGAGTTAGAAAATCAAAAGAGAAAAATATACCCAGTATTTCTCAAGCTGAAACACTAATGAACAAAAAATTGGGGTTCAACTTGTGATACTGAAGAATTCCATGGGCAAGATATCAAGCAACACAAGGAACATCAACAGAAGAGAGAAAGAATCGACAGATCATTGTATCCAATATGGTAGGTATTACCCATCATCAAAGGTAACATAAGATCAGGAACTGATGCTATTAGAGGAATACACAGAAGCCAGTCTTCGAAACAAGGTACCAGGAATTGATGGAACAGCAACTGAGACATTTCAAAAACAGAGGAAAGAGTGGAATTATTCATTTGACTATGCCAAGAAGTTTAGAAGACAACTGATTGGCCAAATGACTGTAAAAGGTTCATATTTACTTCCTTTTTCGAAGAGAAATCATCAATGTAATGCTAAAATTACTGAAAAAGCTCATTAAAATCACACGCAAGTAAAATTTTACAGAAGAGAATTAAAGATGGTTGCAGTAATGTGACAAGGAGCTGACAAATTCAAGCTGAAATCAGAAGAGAATATGGAATGAGGCATTATTGCTTATATCAAACAAGTCAGCTAAAAGTATAGATTACCAGAAATATGTCTACCTGAGCTGTACTGATGATGCAGACTTTTAACTGTGTGAGTCATAACAAGTTATGAATAAATTAGCAAAAAAGGGAATTTTAGAATACTTAATGGTGCTCATGTAGAGCCTACACATAAACCAAGAGGCAATTCTTTGACTAGGACAAAGCGGCACTGCATAGTTTAAAATCAGAAAAGGTGTAAAGTTTAAAATCAGAAAAGGCTGCATCCGCTCACCACACATAGTCTGCCTGCTGGGGGAATAATCAGAGTGGCTGGAGCATCTGCAGAATGCCATGCTGGGGAAACCCCCTTTCTCTAGTTATTCCAGCAAGGTGAGAAAGGGTACTTTCCTTTCACCTTAATGAAAGGCTTTTAAGGTCCCTTGAGAAAATTGATTTGTTTTCCTAGGAGTCTGGCAGCAGAGGGAGCTAACGTGTGAAAAATGGGGAAGGAATGTAATGGACAAAGGTCACAGCCAGCACTGGGAGAACTGAGTTCCCATTGCCCTTAGAGCAAGAGCAAGAGCAAGAGCTCTCGCACCACTAGGGGGCGCGGATGGAAGGGACTCTCAGGAACCAGTGGGCCCATGGAATGGAATGTCCTAGAGTCCTTTGAAAGGAACCTCATACAGGAAGAAAGCCTGACGGTGGGAGAGGGGAGCGTGGTGGACGTTATCATGCCCAGAGGAGAGAGCCCCCTCTCTGATCAGGAGAAGTGGAGGTGCACATCTTTAGTAGGCGGGGGGGGGGGGGGGGGATGGTACTCACAAAGAAACCCACACAAACACTATAGCACAAAGAAAGAGAAAATTTTACCTAGTAAGAGGGTTTACTGGCAGACCAGGAGGACACCAGCCAGTTAAGGATTCCCCGAAGCCCCTCCAGAGCCTTCACCCATTACTGGCCCCCAAAAGTGCAGACTGTGAGAGTGAGAACAGCCACAAGAATAAAGCTCACAGGAGTCTGCCATGTCCCCTCGGCTAATTCAGCAAGACAGTAAGCCTTTCCCACCTGTGTCAGGCTTGCCTCCAGGCAATAGGAGATCTGGGTAAGAATTTAAAACTCGGGGTATCAAAAGATGCAAAACAAACAACTCTAGCAATGTGAATGAGGGGGGTTGGAGTGGAGACCCAAAGCTCGATCTGCAGACAATTGGATATCCTCCCACAGCAGGGTTCTAAGAAAAGGATGATTCAGCCAAGGTGTTACACTAAGGAATCACACACATTCCTCTAGTTCCTGAATGCTTCCATCTCCCCCCCCCCCCCCCCCCCGCCCCCAACTACCATGACCCAGTTCTACCGTATAAATCTGGCTGACCGGAGAATGTATTTGTAAAGATAAGAACTCTTGACACATATAATGGAACTCAGGACAGATGAACCCTCAGGAACAGTGATGGGAGTAGCAATATCATGAGGGGAGGGGAATGGCAGGGGAGGGGGAATGGTGAGAAAGGGGGAACCTACCACAAGGTGGGATATAGAGGCCTCCCCACTAAAGGGGATGAATAACACAAATGTGGGTAAAGGGAGACAACGGGCAGTGTAAGACATGAAATAAAAATAACAATATATAATTGATCAAGGAATCATGAGGGTGGGAGGGTAGAGGAGGGAGGGGAAAAAAGAGGAGCTCAAACCAAGGGCTCATGTAGAAAAGATTTTGGAAAAGATGATGGCAGCATATGTACAAATATGCTTGATACAACTGATGTATGGGATGTTATAAGAGCTGCAAGAGCCCCCAATAAGAATGATTTTTAAAAACTTCGAAGGGCTCTGTAATTATGAAAATGAAATTGTTTTTCTGCATGAAAGTGACCTGAGGACATTTCCATCTGATATTGTGATTCAGAAAGCTTTGCAGTCTGTCTGAGTTTTTATCCAAGGGCAGGACAAGCTCTAGCCTATGGGTAGGATGGAGGGGATAAGGCCGAGGGGGGGAGGGGCATGCCTGTTATCTTATTGAATACTGCCTTTAAATACTTCACCAGGGTTTTTTTGTATCATTATGGAAATGTTGATTGCTAATACAAGTTCATGAAACCATAGAAGAGGCATATAATTTCTTCTCCCTCTTCCCCACACGTCTCTCTGTACATGTATTTTGTCCTGATAAGGGAGGAGGTGGGAAGACATTGGGAGTCTCCTCCATTTGCCAAAGAGTGAGTGAAATGGTATTTAGATACAGATTGAGAAAGGGGGTAAATTTAGAGGTGAACATACAGATTAATTTGGTTCAGGCTTGGCTTTCATAGCTCCCTTGATATCTGAGATGATGTGAGCACAGGGGTATGTGTTGGGCTGAGATCCATAAGGTCAGCAGTTCTAAACTACCAGCCACTCCAAGGGAGAAAGACAGGGCTGTCAATTCCTGTAAACATTTACAGTTTTGGACACTCATAGGAGCTGTTCTACCCAGTCCTATAGGAATGCTATGAGCTGCTATGTACTTGATGGCAGTGAGTTTTGAGTTTAATTGATATAATCCCCACCTGGTTAGATAGTACTAGCATTCTTCTGATTTGGAAATGTATGAACCTTCACACTCCCTTTCATCCTGTATCTTCTACCAGACCCCAGAAGCCTGGAGGTTCCAACTACCCCTCCACTTGGGTAAGAAATGATGAAGTACAAAAGCTGAGCAGAAAACTTCAAAAGCGAGCTGTAGAAGACAAAATATGATATTATAATGTAAAGAGATGTGGAGTTACAAAGTCCAAAATAAAGAACACATTCAATAGATCTCATGCTGAAGGAACCGAGGAAAAATGCCAGAGCGTCACGTTGCAATATCAGAGGACTCTATGGGGAAACTATTGAATGATGCAGGAAGCATCAAATGAAAGGAGTACAGTCACTGTACAAAAAGCAAAAAAAAGAACTGGTGGATACTCAGCCATTTTAAGAGGCAGCATCTGATTAAGAACCAATGATACCAAAGGAAGCCATCTAAGCTGTATTGAAGACATTAACCAACACAAGGCTCCAAGGGAATACCCATGAAATGTTTCAACAAGCTGATGAAGCTCTGAAAGCACGCACTCATCTATGCCAAGAAACTTGGAAGACAGCCACCAGGCCAACAGATGGAAAGAAATTAATATTTCGACCCATTCCACAAAACAAAAGGGTGACCCACCAAAATGTGGAGATTATCAAAGAATATCAGTAATATTATATGTAACTCAAATTTTATTGAAGATGGTTCAACAATAGTCATAGCGGCACATCAAAAAGGAGCTGCCAGAATTCCAAGCTGGATTCAGAAGAGGACATGGAACCAGGTATGTCACTGTTGATATCAGATGGCTCTTCACTGAAAGCAGAGAATATTTACTATGCAAAGACATTTGAATGTGTGGATCATAACAAATTCTGGAGGGAGATCAAAATGAGAATTCCAGAACACTTCATCATGCTTATGCTGAGCCTCATCATGGTCCAAGAGGTAGCTGTTCGAATGCAACAAGGGAATGCTAATTGTTTGAAAATCAAGTCATGTGTCAGGCTTGTATCCTCTCAGCATACTTATTCAGTCTGGATGCTGATTACATAACTGAGAAACTGGACTCTGTGAAGAAGGACATGGGATCAGAATTGGAGCTTTATTAACAACCTGTAATATCCAGAGGACACAATCTTGCTCTTTGAAAGCCAGTAGGGCTTGCCGCATTTGCTGGTGGAAATCAAAGGCTGCAGCCCTCAGTATGGATTACAACTCAATGCCAAGGAAATAAAAATCCTTACGACTGGACTGATGGACAGAATACTGAAAAATGATGAAGCAGTAATGCTATCAAGGGTTTCTTTTCATTGACTCCACAATCAATGCCCATGGAAGCAGCAGTCAAGAAATCAAAAGACACCTTGCAAGGGGCAAATCTACTGCAAAAGACCTCTTTAAAGGGTCTTTGAAGAACAAAGGTTTCCCCTAGAGGACTCAGGTGTGCCTGACTCAGCCATGGTATTTTCGGTTGCCTCACTTGGTAAAAGTTGGACCACACATAAGGAACACCGAGGAAGGATTGATGCAATTGAATTATGGTGTTAGCAAACAGTATTGAAAGTACCATGGTCTTCCTGAAGAATAGACACGTCATTCTTGGAAATCATCGAGCCAGCGCGCTCCTTAGACGTTAGCATGGTGGGACATAGGCTCAGGTACTCAGACATGTTACTAGGGAAGTTCAGTCCCTGGAAAATAGCATCACCCTTGGTGAAGTAGAATGTTGGTGAGAAAAAGGAAGACCTTCCATAAGATGGATTGCCAGAGTGGCTACAACAATGGGCTCAAGCAGAAGAGTATTATGGGGATGGGATGGCCCAGGACTGTGTAGGGTCCCCTTCTGCTGTACATCAGGCTGCTCTGAGTTGAAACTGACTCAAGGGCACCTGCCAATAATGACCTTTGGCAATCATGAGGGACTTGCTGGCTTACAGTTGCCTATTTTTGCCTGTCAGACAACATCCCCTCTCCTGTAAGTTCTTTTCCAAGCCTAGTTGCAAACCGCAGAAATTTGGAGTTTGAAGAAGTCATTATGGAGAAGGTTTCTTTGCTTTTTGTGTAGACATGTCCGCACATGGATGACTAGTTTGCTCATTTGTGTTGGACTCACCCTGTTGCACTGAACTGCTAACCACGGAGTCAGCTGTTTGAAACCACCAGTTGTGTGTGGGAGAAAGACAAGGCTTTCTACTCCTGTAAAGAGTTACAGTCCCCGAAACTCACAGAGGTAGTTCTAACCTTTCCAGCCGGGTCGCTATGAGTTGGCATCAATTCCATGTGCGTTGCGGCACAGCCTTTGGCTGGGAGGGTTGGGTGGGGTGAAGGAAGGTCCAGGTGGAGGGGAGAGGATGGTAAGAGCTGACCTCAGGAGTGGGCTGACAGGGAAGGAGGCTCTGCTAGGCCAAATATGACCACCTATTGATGTCTGCTGACTCATTTCTATTTATTCAATGATTTTATAAAAAAACATTTTATTGGGGGCTCATACAGCTCTTATCACAATCCATACATGCATCCATTGTGTCAAGCACATTTGTACATTAGTTTTCATCATCATTTTCAATGATCTTTTATGTAGCATTTCCTGGGGTGGCCTTTTAAGTCCAAAGACCTAGCATGTAGCTACTTTTGATTACCATATTGACAAAGACTCCTGCTTCACACTGGGCACATGGAAGATTAACCCTGTCCTGTCTGTGTCAATTGTCCAAGTATACTCTCTTGCTGCCATCATGGAGTCGTCTGCTTCTTTTTTTTGGCTCAGGGCACCTTCCTTATTTGGAAGAAATGTTTGAATTACTGGTCTATGCATTGACAATAAAAATGGAATGTTTCCTTTTCCCTCAAAATGGAAACTAAGGTCTGCCAAAACGATGATATTGTGTAACGTGTCATTCCTTCAATCTACTTCACTGACAAAACACATGGTTTCCATGAACCTCTGTTGCTCCCCCCCTTTTCACATCTTCCCTTCTCCGTGCTATCTACTCAAAGAATTAATTCAGCATATATTTTAATGTCTAATATATATACATGTTTAAGATCATGGAGGAATAGGAAATACAAAGATTCATTGTAAGTATCTCGTGCCATTGAACATATAATTTCGTCTTTTGTTCCATGTTTTAAGATGTACTTTCCTTTTGGAAGTTCCTTCCCTCTTCATTCTTTATATCCTGAATTTTATTTAGGTTTGCGTTAGTTCAGGTTGAGTAGAACAACAAATTCATAGACACTCGTATGTGTAAGAGAGAACTTTATATCAAAGAGCAACCATACATTAGGAAAACATGCCAGCCCAGTCCAGTCCAAGTCCACAAGTCTGACATTGTCCCATCTGTCCAACACCAATCTACAAACTCCTCTCCAGACTCACACAACACATGCAATGACGCCGAATGCAAGACGATCACAGGCCAGTGGGTGAAAGGTCTTGTGGATCCAGTGGTGGTAGAGGCATTTCAGCACTGACAGGGATTTCCATGAGGCTCCTTCACCACCAGGGCATAACTCCATGTATCTTGTCAACAAAAATGTCTCACAGGGAGTCAGTGTATGTCCCCTGCCTCCAGCGAGCTATTTATCTATTCAGTGCCTCCAAATGAGGTCATCAAGCTGTGATCTGACTGACAGGCTAAACTCCACCCTTTAAGTCTCAAATTAACAACATATTATGTAACTACCACAATGATAATGCCCCACTTACTCCATGAAGTCTGATTTTTTTCTTCGGCTCAATTCATCTTTCTCCTATGAATGCCCATGCCATCAGAACCAAAAAACATGCCCAAATCTTTTTTTATCATTTGGATAGCAGTTGAACTCTGTAAAACATAGTGTGGGGTCACATGTGGCCTCCTGTGGCTACCAAGGCCAATTACAACAAAGAAGATTTCAGGCATGCCTGTACCCTTTATACTATATGTTGGCTTCCACTCTCCTTCCCAGCAAGTCTCAACTTTTCATTCACTCGGGTTGCAGCAGCCACCCAAGATTCACAGATGATCTCCATGATTATGGTGTTGATGATGGAAGCATTAGCCCAAATCAAGGTGTCAGGAATGGATGGAACACTGGTTGAGATGTTTCAGCAGCCTAATGAGGCACTGGAAGCACTCACTAATCTATACCAGGAAATTTGGAAGACAGCTACTTGGCCAACTGATGTATCCACTTCAAAGAAAGGAGATCCAACAGAATGCTCAAATGATAGAGCAATATCATTCATATTGCATTCAGGTTGACTTCTGTTGAAGGTCATCCAGTAATGGTTGCAGCAGTATATTGTCAGGAAACTGCACGAGGCTCAGCTAGGATTCAGAAAAGGATGTGGAACAAGGGAAATTGCTGCTGTCTGACAAAACCAGAAAGATGTATGCTTGTGTTTCATTGACTATGGTAAGGCATTTGATTGTGTGAATCATAATGAACTACGGATAGCGCTGAGAAGAATGGCAATTCTTAAACACTTCATTGTGTTCATTAGAACGTGTACACGGATCAAGAGGCAATGGTGCCAATAGAGGAAAGGGATGCTGCATATGCTTTAACATCAGGAGAGTGGGCATCAGGGTGGGATCCTCTCCCCATAGGCATTCAATCTATATGCTGAGCAAATCACCAGAGAAGCTGGATTATAGGAAGAAGAATATGGCATCAGGATTGGAAGAAGTCATATTAACAACCTGCAATCTCAGGTGAAATAACTTTGCTCGCTGAAAGCGAGGGGAACCTGAAGCACTAGTGCAGATCAAGGATTGTGGCCTTCGATGTAGATTACAGCTTGATGTACAGAAGACCGAAATCCTCACTGGTGGACCAATAGGAAGTCTCATGATACGTAAATGGAAAAAAGGTTGAAGTTGTCAAGGATTTTGTCTTGCTTGGGTCCACAATTACTTAATGGAAGCAGCATCCAAGGGATGAAAAGACAAGTTGCATTAGGTAAATATGATCCATAAGACCTCAGAGTATTCAAATACAAAGATGTTATACTTTGAGAACTAAGTGGGCCTGGCCCAAGCTGTGGTATTTTCTCTTACCTCATATGCATGTGAGAGTTGGACACTGAATTAGAAAGACCGAAGAAGGATCGATGCATTTGAATCGTGTTGGAGGAGAATACTGAGAGTACGTACCATGGACTGCGAAAAGAGCAAACAATTATGTCTTGGAAGAAGTATGGCCAGAGTGCTCCTTAAAGATGAGGATGGTTAGGCTGTCTTACATGCTTTAGACATGTTGTCAGGAGAGACCAGTCCTGAGAGAAGGATATCATGCTTGGTAAAGTACAGGGGCAGCAAAATAGAGGCAGGCCCTCGAGGAGATGGATTGACATAGAGGTTGCACCAATTGGGACCGATTGTAAGACCGGCAGAGGACTGGGCAGTGCTTCGTTCTGTTGTGCATAGGGTCACGATGGGTTGGAACTGACAAGATGGTACCTAACAATAACAAGGGGAGCTATCCAGTTATATAATTCATGGGAGACACGCTCTGGATACAGGTGTCAGGACAGTTTCTTTGCCGTATTACCTACAAGCACGCTTCTCTCTGGCCCCACGTCTCCTAACCTGACCACTCTACTTCCTCTTTGGGTTGGGAATTCCACTGCTCTGTCTCATGGCCTGTCTTGCCCCTGGTTCTTCTTCTTCTGCTATTCCCCTGCTGCCCCACTGGCTGTCAAAGCTGTCTCCTGGTTCAAGCAGGCTCACCAGCCAGTGATCCCAGTGTCCACAGTGTCCTAAGGATGGACTCTGATGCTAGATCTTTTAGCTTGCTGGCAGTAAGGTCCCCCTTTCCAGCTTTTAAGGAGCACTGGTGGCATAGTGGTTATGAGGTAGGCTGCTAACCGCAAGGTCAGCAGTTGGCAACCAACAGTGGCTCTGAGGGAGGAAGACAGGGCATTCTACTCCCATGCAGCATTCCAGTCTGGGAAACTCACAGGGGCAGTTATATGCTGTCACGTGAGATCCTTGTGAGCCAGCATCAGCTCTGTGGCAGGGAGTGTGGTTTTGGTTCCTGCTTCTCAGATGGCTGATTTTATACCCAGCAGGATGGTAATCACAGCCAGGCGAACCACCACTCACAGCTGAATCACATAATCATCTGAGTATCTTCCCTTACTTTCTTCTCTTGATCTATCAGGACAAGGTTATGTGGTGGGAGTTACAGAGACTGTGACTGGAAGATCCATACTAAATAATTCACTGCCTGGCAATCCCGACCTTTGAAAAGCATAGGGCATTAATCAATTGTGACTCGCGTGTCAAAAATGCTAGTGTTTCTAAGAAAGTTACATAACATTCAGGCAGGATCATTTTAAAATGCTCTAAGATGACATTAAAAGGACACACATTTTTGTGTTTTCACTTAGTATTTGGACATTCTCCATGCATTTTAGCTCTTAACTTTATTTAGTTTTATAATAATAAAAGTACTCCAATTAACACCAACTTGAAACAAGGTTTTGAAATGTGAATTAAATATGAATTGCATGGCCCTATCCAAACAGAGCATTTCATTATTTTTTTAAAGTATTAAGCTAATTAGCTGTCATACTTTAGCCCATGCGGCTACCAGGGATATGTTAATGACACTGTCAGGTCTTCTACTGGTGACTTGAATCAATCGGTGCTCTTTATTGAAGTTGAATATAATTACTTATACAATTTTGAGATGTTCAAGTCTAATTTCACTAAAATTAACTAAAAAACTGTAGCAAATGTAGGATTGTGGGTGGAAAGGGAGCACATGAATGATAAAGTAATAGGAAAGGCATAGGATGCTTTTCTGCAGCAAGACGAGGACATACTAACCCCGACCTTTGTAGGTAAGGAAAATGCTCTGGGGTTGTATGCACGTGCGTTGTTGAATAGGTACCAAGAAGAGGTTTGCCATGAATTAGAACTGGCTCTATGGAAGTAAGGTTAAAGAGATGTCTGTTACTGATATAATATTCCAACCTATGGACAACAGCACACATATAATGACTAAGAACACAAAAGAAGGATTAGCTGTGGAAAACATAAGCTTACATAAGCCAAGTGCTCATTCATCAGAATGAAAATACCATGGCTTGTGCTCGCTACATGGTGAGTTTATCTTGGGTCTTAGTTATCAGAGTTCTGAGCAAGAGCAGAAGACTAGAGCTGACTCATACCAAAGCAGTAAACTATTTGGCACCAACAGCTGAGTTTTGTCTCAAGTCTCCTCCTTTTTGTTTCCCTAAAATACGATGTTTTACCTGAGAGACATTCAATAACGTTTTTACTAGCAATTATATTAGTTATCTTTTACCACAACAATTCTATGTCAAAAATCACTCTATAGTCCATGTTCTAAATTAAAAGCAAACATGCATTTATTATGGCACATAAAGAAAGTAAATTGGCTAACCCGTTTGGTGCCATGGACTTATCAGCTCTTTGGGACAGTGTTTCTGGTTGAATGCAGACTCACCGACATTTCCAGCAGAAGGTGGGCTCACAGCTGATCAAGGATGGTCTCGGCTTGACACAAGTTTCAACCCTCTGCTCGATTGCAGGTTTATTCAGCCCCACCCCCCACCTCAAAACATGGTTCTCAGAGAGCCTCTGCCATAGTTGTCTAAGCAGCTTGAAAAGGTGCAGGTCCTTTTTCCCCCCACCCCCGCACCCTCTGAACCAGAATTTGCAAGGGGAAGGGCTCTCCGGTGAGAGAAAACAAGAGGGATCTCGGCACAGGTGTTCACGGTTTGACCCACAGCCGCCCTCTTTGATGAAAGACATCAGTTCTCTTTGCTCGGATAAACAGTTTCCTCTGCAGTGGGCTCTGATGATCTGGGAGAACATCTAATTACATATTTGACTTTTTTGTTGTTGTTCATCCATTAAAATGTAATGGTTCGGGCATGTGTCGCCACAAGAATCCCATTACCCTGAATCACGCCTTTCTCCCCTCGGTAGGTGCAGCAGACCTCTGCTGACTGAGCTTCTGCTTCTGTCCTGCACCCCACCCAACGATGCTGCCCTCAGCAGGCAGAGCGAGACATTAAAATGCCAGTAAGAGCAAGCCGCAGTCTTGCCCAAATCTTCTAAGAGTGTCCTCAGTTCACTGCAAGTTAAAGGCAGTCATGACAGGGGTTTAGAAGACTCAACAGCACGTGCCTTTGAATGGCCTCTCCAGCCACAGAAGTTTCTCCAGCTCTGCCCCAAACGGCAACAAGCTCCTGCCGCAGGGCTGTGATAGGGCGCCCAAGCCCTAGCTAACAACACATCGGACCCCCTCCCCAAGCAGCCCTGTGGCTCAGTGGTTACAGGCTGAGACAGGCACTTGAGACTAAACGACCGACCGGCTGTTCTGTGGAAGGAAGAGGAGGCAGGCTACATCATAAAGATCTCCAGCTGCTGAAATCATCCAGTGAAGCCGGTTCTCCTGAGGGATTTCTGGGTGTTGGAAACAACCCAAGTGGTAGGGGGGTGGGTTTGGTTTGGGGATTCCCTCACCACTCTCAGCTCTTCGATATTTCGGGCCCACACTGTTCCGACATACGATGTAGTTGTTGTGGTTCAGTGCCATGGAGTCGGTTCTGACCCACAGCGACCCTGACCCGATGATCCACAGAACACGATCCTGCCCGGTTCTGCACCTTGCTCACAATGGTCCCCATGCTTGTGAACACTGTGGCAGCCACTGTGTCGATCTATCTTTTTCGCTTTCCTTCGATTTTACCAAACATGATGTTCTTCTGCAGAGACTGGTCTCTTCTGAAAACATGCCCAAACCATGGAATACTGATCTCAGCCTCCTGGCCTCTAAGGATAGCTCTGGCTGCATTTCTTCAAACACAGATTTGTTAGTCCTTTCAGTAGTCCATGGTCCTTTCCATGTGCTTCGCCAGCACCACGATTCAAATGCATTCTTATCGATTAAATTCATTTCTTATCATCTGATAGCATGAGGCAAGTAGTTAAAAATTTTAAAATTTATGTGATGTCTCAAGTGCCCACAAGAGTGCCTGGCACGTAACAGGAATAGAGCAGAATTAAATAAATGTTTGCTAAAGGATTAATTGAATGCATGACTACATTCAGATGTAAAGCACATAATATATTACCAAAGTAATACATATGATTTGACAATAAGTCGGCACATATTAGAGTATATGATCTTTAGTTTCTCATGCTAACAGAGGGGCTGGAGAAAAATCGGTGAAAGCACCCTGGCTCAGATGATGTATGGGTTTTAAGGTCCTCTTAACAGTGTCCAGGAGATGGCGCACTTACACAAGTCATCAGACCGACAGACTAAATGCGAACCCCCAACATTGCGGCAATTTCATTGACACTATTGTGCAACGTGGGCTTGTGGGTGCTTGCAGATTGTGTTCCTGAAATTTCTACTGCCCAGTAGAGAAGGACTTGAGAGGCCTGCTTTGCAGCTGTGGACACATCAGCTGCCAGGTGTCGGGGGCCTGGCTTGACTTGGCTCAGAATAGAGTACCATGCCAGGGTCTTGGTAAGGTCAAACTGTGCTTAAGGGGGGCTGTCAGATCTCTGTCGTGGGGTGGCTTTCAAAGCCCTGACTGCTTTCCACTTCCTTTTACTGGGGTCCTTTTCCAGAGCAATGGCACAAATCTTAACCCTGGGCATACAGGCAAAGACATCTTTACAGATGGCTGATGGTTGAGACTTGCCAGGAAGAGTCCCTAGGGGGGGGGGGGGTGCACATGGTTAATGTGCTCAGCTGCTAGCCGGAAGTTGGGACTGGAATCCAGAAAGAGGCACATCCGAAGAGAGTTCTTTAAAAAAACAAAACAAAATAAAAACAGCCACTGGAAACCCTATAGAGCACCATTCTAGGCTGACCCACCAGGCTCCTGTGAACAAAACCAAGCTCAGTGGTCACTGGTTACACGCAAGGCACACAAAGGGTTTTGTATACCTAAATCAGACTCACATTGACCCCTATTTTATGAAGAAGGAAACCAAGGCTCCCGAAGCTCGGTCCATACAATCAGAAAACCTGAGCATTACTCTACCCAGGCTCCAAAGTCAGAGAGGGAAGGGTGCCAGTTTCCAGCTCTTTAGTAGATATCTGTGTAGTAGAAGAGGAATTTAGAGAAGGGGTGGGGGGTGAGGGTAGGGGGGAAATAGAGAGAGTGAGATCGTTGGGTTATAAAATTTATTGACACCGAGGCAAAACACTAAAGGTGTCCAACATAATAGCAAGGGAATGGAGCGGCGAGGTCCCCAGGGAATTCTGAAGGTGGATTTTGGGCCAGGGCATGGTGCCCCAACAAACTAGACTGGAAACCACTTCTAAAGGCCATCAAACAATCCTTGAACTAACTACAAGCTTTTCTTTCTTGTTGGTTTTTTTTGTCATTGGTTTGTTGTTGTTTTGCTGTCTGTTGTTGCTTGGTTTTGCTCTGTCTTGTTTTTGTGCATGTTCTTATCTTCACAGGTCTGTCTAAATAAGATAGGCTGGATGAACAATTGGGAGAAGAAAACAATGGGACTGACAGTTCCAGGGGGACATGGGAGAGGGGGAGGTGGGGAGAAAGGTAGTAGTGTTAACAAACCTTGGAACAAGGGAACACCAAGTGACCCAAATCTGTGATGAGGAGGGTGTGGGAGGCCTGGTAGGGAATGATCAAGGGTAATGTAACTAAGAGGAATTGCTGAAACCCTGGTGGGGACTGAGCATGCTAGTGGGACAGGAGGAAAGGCAAAGTAAATAGAGGAAAGAGCTGGGAGGCAAAGGTCATTTGTAGAGGTCTAGATAAAGACATGTACATATGTAAATATGTTTATATATTAGGATGTGGAAATAGATCTATGTGCATATATTTATAGGTTTAGTATTAAGGTAGCAGAAGGACATTGGGCCTCCTCTCAAGTACTCCGTTAATGCAAGAATACTTTTTCTATTAAATTGGCATTCTATGATGCTCACCCTCCCAACACAACAGCTGAAGATAAAGCAGGTGAATAAGCAAATGTGGTGAAGAAAGCTGATGGTGCCTGGCTATCAAAAGATATAGTGTCTGGGGTCTTAAAGGCTTAAAGGTAATCAGTGGCCATCTAGCTCAGAAGTAACAAAGCCCACATGGAAGAAGCACACCAGCCGGTGCGATCATGAGGTGTTGAAGGGATCAGGTATAGGTATCATCAGAACAAAAATCTTACCATAGTGAATGAGTGGGGGGAGTGTGAGAGTAGAAACCCAAAGTCCATTGGTAGGCCACTGGACATCCCCTTACAGAAGGGTCTTTGGGCGGAGATGAGTCAGTGAGGGGGCAATGTAGCAATGATAATAAATACAACTTTCCTCTAGCTCCTATATGCTTCCCCTACCCCCACCCCTCCACTATCATGATCCCAATTCTAGTCTGGCTAGACCAGAGGATGCAAGTCTGGCTGGACCAGAGGATGTACGCTGGTACAGATAAGAACTGGAAACAAAGGGAATCCAGGGCGGATGATCCCTTCAGGACCAGTGGTGTAAGAGGCAATACTGGGAGGGTAGAAGAAGGGTGGGTTAGAAAGGGGGAACCGATTACAAGGATCTACATGTGACCTCCTCCATGGGGATAGACAACAGAAAAGTGGGTAAAGGGTAATGTCGGACAGGGCAAGATATGACAAAATAATAATTCATAACTTATCAAGGGTTTTGGGGGAGGGAGGGGCAAAAAATGAGGACCTGATGCCAGGGGCTTAAGTGGAGAGCAAATGCTTTGAGAATGATGAGGGCAATGGATGTACAAATGTACTTTACACTATTGATGTATGTATAGACTGTGATAAGAGTTGTATGAGCCCTTAATTTAAAAAAAAGATTTATTGAAACAAAAATGTGGACAATTCTCTAACAGGTAATATCTTTTACTCCCTAAGTGAGTCTATATTTGTTGGTTTGGTTTTTCTGTTACAGAGAAACACTTATTCCCAGCTATTCATGTGGGATTTTCTCACACTGTATGTTACAAATGCAGAGTCTGCTTGAGTAGGCCTGCAGAGGGGGCCTAGCATCCTGAATTTCCACAACTGGCCAGGGGAGGAGGAAGTGGCTAGTTTGTAACCACACTCTGAGCAGCCAGAGGTGAAAGCAGGAGCCAGCCCAGCATCCATTTTTGTATGACCTTTGAGCTAGGAAAAGTGCTTGTATGTTTAATGTGTTAGAAACACACACACACCCCAGCATCTCTGATTGGTTGTATGTGGTTCATGAAACTGAATCACTTACCATCTGATCCAGTACAGAAAACACTTGCTAGCTCTTGGACTAAGATAACACTGCTAACCACTTTCAAACCCCGCCCATCATCTCTCCCCAGCCCCCTCAGCCCCGTGCTGCAAGAGCAAATTACCTTAATGCAGTTTGCAGGACAGAACAACCCATCCTCAATTCTTCCTTCTCCCCCCGCTCCCCTCCCTTTTGGACTGTTCACCTGCATGGGGCATATGTTAAAGGTGTAAGTAGATGGCGTCTCTTCTGAGAGGAAAAGCTCCTGTGGTCGTCCAGCTAGGGCAGTGATACAAAGGCAACCATCTGCATTGAGTCAATGGGTTGGCAAGAGCTGGGAGGAGCCCCCAGGCACAGCAGCCAAGTGCTTGGTGGCCGACAGAGGGGTTTACTGTTCAAATCCACCCAAAGGGTCCACGTCAGACAAACCTGTCCATTGGCTCACACAAAAGGCATAGCACAGAAAGCCTTATGGTGTGGCTGTCCTCTCATCACATGGGGTCACTATAAGCTGAATGCCATTCCATGATACCTCCCCATTAGAAGCCCATGTTTTTAGCAGGTCAAAACCAAGTTCTCCAATCAAGTCCCAAAGCATGTATTTTGATAGCTACAGCTGTGGGCTTGTTGTGGTTTTATCCCAGTGCTTCTGAAGTTAAGAGGGGAAAAGGAGTGTTCTGTATGAACCTCTGTTGCCTCCATGCATTTCCTCTTGGGACCTGCCAGGATGGCAGAGCAGGCACCAGGTGCACACCTAGCTGGCTTTCCAGACCCGATTAGGATGCACCTGGGCCCTAGGACTCCTCATCCATGTGCTACCGCTTGAGCCTGACTCCTTGCCTATATGATCCTACTACCTCCCAGCGGGTTATCATATGCGAGGACTCAGTGCAGGTCTAACAAAGGATTTCCAATAGGAAGTTCTGCCTCCATTCTAGGAAGCTTGTGTGCCTCCAGGACCAGGCCTGCCCCTCCAACCAAGTTGCTGGCGATTCCCCTGCTATCTCCGTGAGCCCCTGTGGAGAGCAGCGGTCGGCCAACTTGCAATGAGGACCCAGAACCTCGGCAAAGCAGCCCCGATGTAACAAAGGCAGCAAGCATGCATTTTGCTTTTGGAGATGTAACCATGGCGATGAGATCAGAGGAAGCACCGTTCATTAAAGCAGGCGACACAAATGCATAGGCCGTTTGGGGATGGGAGACGGGGGTTAATTTTAGACTCAAAGCACTGCTTTGTGGAACAAAGGACCCCAGAACCACAGGGCCTGCCACAGTCGTTGTGTGCACGTCTCTGCACAGAAGACTGCAATGTTAAAGGTAGAGTTTGCATTCGCGGACCGTGGCTTTCCCTTTGCCAATGACATTCCTCTACCCGCTGCAGCCATCATGACCGATGCGTACCATTAGGAAGTCATTCTGTTCATACGCATCCCAGGAGCATCTGCAGCTCAATACAAGTACTTCATTCAAGAAAATGGAGCTGGTTTAGTCAGACCACCTTCAAACTGGGTGCTTTACAGGTATTAGTTCATGTAAGCCTCACCACATATCCTACATGGAAGGTACTGTTATTATTCACTCTACAGATGAGGGCACTGAACTGAAGACGTTAAGTAATCTACCCAAAGGTCACAGGTGACTCACTGGAATGACATGGGGTCTGGCTGAACTCGTACCATCAGATTGTTGAGAATCTGGATAAAGGCTTACATAGTCACGCTCTCGCTCTATATGTGAAGGCAGGACCATGGACAGGACTAAGCGTTGCTGGCAAGTCTATGGCAAGTAGCACCTTATGAATCATGGTGTCTGTACCCTTTTCCAGGTATTCTGAATGGCCAATCTCTGTTCCTCTGAACTGATGATTGAAGAGTACAGAAGTGTGTCCACCCTGAGGTTCAGGCCTGGAGGAGAGGCTTGACCCAGTCTCTTCAACAATGGGTTCAAAACTCAGACGGGCTCTAAGGATGGAGCAGAACCTGGCACTCTTTCCTGTTAGTAGCGCCCTGGTGGCATAGTGGCTTCATATTGGGCTGCTACCTACAAGGTCAGCAGTGTGAAACCACCAGCTGCTTCATGGGAGAAAGACAGGCTTTCTGCTCCATAAAGACCTACAGTCTCGGAAACCCACAGGGACAGTTCTATCCTGGCCTATAGGGTCACCATGAGTTGGAATCAACTAAATGATTCTGCGTTTGGGTTTTGGATTGGAGGGCTGCTGCGATTCGAAACTGAGTCAAGAGAACCTAACATCTACGTGTTGCACAGAGAACTCAAACCTAACACACCCCAAACCGATCTCCTCGCCCTCTTGTCTTTTCTCGGCTAACAACCTCACCATTGTCTGACTATCACGTGGGAAATCAGCTTTCACTCATGCTTTCTCTAACATCTCACAGACAACCCTGTCCTATTGAGTTGTGCCTCTCTCTTTAAGGAAACAATACTTTCTGGGCTGATATACTTGGCTCTGTTACCCTTTCCCCTTGGAGAGTCTTTCTCAGTCTGAATCAAGGCGGTAGACCCAGAGATCCTGGATTCAGCAAGAATCCCATTCCAGCCTGTGTTAGACAGGGTTCTCTAGAGAGACAAAACCAGATTGCTAGTAATTTTCTATGTATATTTATAAAGATATATATATAACACTAGAAATGAACTGTTAAATTATATACATATATATAATACAATAAATGAGCAGTTAAATTATAAAGCAGTACAAATGGCTCAGTGCAACTCACTCTCCTGAGAGAGTTGTGAGACACTGGCAGGCCTTTTAGTCTTGAGGTCCGCCAGTTCCTCCTCTGTAGAGAGAGCTGGACTATATATACACAGGCAGCAAACAGCAAGGCAGGTCACCAACTGTCACCAACCATCAGTCCCCAGCTCCAGAGATGTACATTCCAATCGTGTGGGCTTAAAGAGACCTCAACTTATAGCGATACAGTCCACAGGTTAGGTGTCCCTCAGGTAGTGTAGCCTCTAAATTGAGGCACAGAACAAGCAAGGCAGTCGCACACTGGTCCGGTGATCAAAGAGTGAGAGACAAGAAAGGCAAGGCTCACCGAGCCATTTATCTTTCTGCCCTTCAATTAATCCCACTTGTGTTTATCAGCCAGGCTAGCACAATAAACTATCTCACAGCCAGTGTATCCTCTAGAAAACACCTTAAGAGTTCAAGGAATGACTAGAGAGGGGAGTTGGCAAGTAGGGGCAAGAGGCTTAACCCTTTCCATACAGAAGATAGTTTCAGAAACCTACAATATAAAACAGGTTGATACATGTTACCCTGACTTAAGCAATAGTATTTTTCATCGCCTCACATGCATGTGAAAGTTGCACAATGAATAAGACAGACCAAAGATGAGTTGATATATTTGAATTCTGGTACTTCTAAAGAATATGGAGAGTACCAGGGGCTTCCAGAAAAACAAACAACCCCACCTTGGATGAAGTACCGCCAGAATGTTTCTTAGAGGCAAGGATGGCAAGTCTTTGTCTCACATGCTTTGAACAAATAACCAGAAGAGACCAGTTCCTGGAAAAGGATTGGGTAGAGTAGAAAGTCTTGAAAAGAGACTTAATACCATCAACAAGATGAATGGATACAATGGCTGCAAGGGTGGGCTCCAACCTACTCACAACTCTGAGGATCGTGCTGGGCTGGGCAATGCTTCCTTCTGCTGCTCACAGTGCTGCTCAATGGCACCTTGGGAATGCAGATTGGCCTCTCTCTTCCCCCCTTTCCCAGGAAAGGCTGCACTTTGCTACTTAAGCTTATTTACCAAAGTAAGCTAGTTATTACCAAATTCCTCCATGTTGTGTCCCTGATTGTTTTCTGAGCAGCTAATTACTTTAAAAAGTGAATGAGTCAGCCCTAGTATTTCTAAGCTCGTAGGTGCTTCTACTCAATGAACACTGTGCATCAGCAAAACCAGCAAATAAATATCAATCGTCCCAGATGGAAAACCTAATTCTTCTCCCTGCCACACCTCGGAGTGTCTCTCTAATCTATATTCCCCAAGTAATTTGTATTGGTACAGCCTGAGCTTACTGAAAATGTGATTCTCAGAGCGTGACAGAAAACACTGTTTTCAGCAATTGCATTTCTTCATTTCCCAGGAAAATCTGAGCCTTTGGAAGGCAAGGCTCACGCCTGACTTATCTTTACATTTCTAATGACCAGCTCTGTGTATTTTTTATCTTAGATGCACCATGAATGTGAAGGAGAATTAAAAAAAGATGGTTGAACATTCTATATTGCCCAGCACGATAAACACAGATACTCTGAATGATTGCTTTTGACTAGTTGACCACGGTAAATGTGAGCCCCAGGCTGCTGCCCACCTTTACTATCCATATCCCCATTTCATGGAGTTTTTCACTCTTCTCCATGATGGGCTCAGTTAGTTTTTAGTTCTGTTTACTTTGTTTGCCTATTAGGGGTAATTATGAAAATATATTCTACCGGTAATCATAGCTATGCCTATCATGACACTTTCTTTCTTTTTTGACTATCAGTCTCTTATCTCTTGTGGGTAAAGGATAAGTAGCATCAGTTTCTTAACATTTGTGACAGATTGAAGATAGCTGAAAAATTCTTTGATATTCCTCCCTTCAAACACCAATTTATGACTAGTTTTCTGGGGCAGGAAAAAACACAAAACAACCTCATAGCCATCGAGTCAAGGTTGACTCCTAGTGACACTACAGACAGCTGCTGTGAATTTTTGAGGTGGTAACTTTGCTGGTGGTTTCCAATAGTTGACCTTGTGGCTAGTTGCCAACAACCCTAACTCTACCAGACCTCCATACAAAGGACAGGAAAGGAGAAATGGGAAGTCATTGTTTGGGTAGGAGGCATTCAGGGCCATAAGAAAAGTTGAAACACTGAACTACTAGTCAAAAGGTGGGTAGTTCTAACCCAGCCAGAGGCGCTTGTTGATCGACCTCTGAATAGTCATAACCATGGAGTACCTCTGCTCTGCACACTTGGAGTCATTATGAGTGGGAATCAACTTGCCCATAACAATAGCAACCATTGGTTTGGAAACACTGTGTTTCTGGTTTCTAGGAAGGAAAAGTTGGCAGTATATATCGTAATAGCGGGACAATGTAATTAATTGATCACTAACTTGTCTGTGTGGAAAATGTTGACAAATACTTCCTTATGTGTTTCTTATTTTTAACAGTTTTATTGGAACTTCATCCACATATCACCCAATTTTATAGTTTGATCATATCAAGAAAAGTTGTACAATCATTACCACCATAAACTTTAGGACTTTTTCTTCTTCCTTGTACTCACTGTTACTCATGGAATTATTTTTTAAATTATGGTAAAAATGTAGACAAGACATTTTCCAATTCACAACTTTTACCTGTATAACTCAGTGCCATTGATTATACTCTTCATGTTGTACAACCAATATTGATATCCTTTTCAAAATTATTCCACCACCATTGACATAAACTCAATGACCTCTAAGCAACAACACTTCCTTCCTTACCCATGACCGCCATGGGTCAAGTTTGGTTTATTTTTAGTTTTAGTAGTTTTCTTGATATAAGATCCACATATCATACACTTCATAGTTGTCACTTTTAAAAGGAGTTGTGTGTACATCAGCTCCACCAGTTCTAGTGCTCCCTCCTGTTTCCTGCATTCATTGCTTGCTTCTCCACACCCCACACCTTCCACAGCCCCATCCCCTTTAAACAATTGCATCAGTTATTGTCTCTGTGTATCCACTCCTTCTGTGCTTCATCCACTGATAAATTCAACAGAAAATTTAAAAAGTAATTAAATTATGAAACAAAGAAAAAATAATAATATAAAGATAAAAATAAAGAGTAAGAATGAAAAGAGCACTGACAATATTACAAGAGCCAAAGAGGAAGTTTCTGCAACGGAACAAGCAAGAAGCATTTGAGCCTGGAACAAATTCAGGTTGGGTCAAGTGGGAGGTCAACTGACCAAGTATCATATTATACCAAGGTCCAGCCCAGCATATTGAAGTTTGCAATGATCTCTGTCTGATAGTCAAGCTGTTTGAGTCCAGTGCCTGTGGATAGAGGCAATCTGTCAGAGGCTTAATCTGCCTAGACACTCTGCAGATGGATTTTGGGCTCTCACTGACCTCCATAGCTTTCTAAAAAGTGGGTTTCATATTTTAAGTTCTGATACGCTCCCTTCATCGTATTTGGCTTTTATTATTATTATCTTTGGATCGCACAGGCTGGCGTGCTTCTTCCATGTGGATTGAATTGACACCTCACTTTGTTGGCTGCTTGTGTGATTATAAGCTTTGAGCACCCAGACATTATTCTAGTTGCTAGCGGGGCACCCTCCACCTGCTTTCTTCACCATACCTGGCTGTTGCACCCCTATCTTCAGAGGTCCCATCATAAAGACAGAGCCATGTTATAAGAACTAACTGGTCTTGATGGGAGTTGGAATTAACTGGGAGCCCAGAATAATTTTTATAATGCATTTAAATAATATTTTTATAATGCAACTATATTAAAGAAAACTATAGAAACCACCTCTCATAGGTGTGCCTGATCCACGCCATGGTATTTTCCATTGCCTCGTATACATGTGGAAGTTGGACATTGAATAAGGAATTCCAAAGAAGAATCAATGCATTTGAATTGTGGTACTGGAAAAGAATATGGAAAGCTATTCTTGGAAGAAGTGCGGCCAAAGTGTTCCTCAGAGGCAAGGATGGCAAGACTTTGTCTTGCATATTTTGGACATATTGTCAGGAAAGACCTTGGAGAAGGACATCATGTTTGGTAAGGTGGAGGGGCAGTGAAAATGGGTAGGGCCTCCATGTGATGGATTCACACAGTGGCTGCCGCAATGGTCTCCTGCATGGGGATTATTGGGAGGATAGGGCAGGCCCGGGCACTGTTCCATTCCTTGGCACCTAGGGTTGCTATGGGTCAACCTGATGGCATCTAACAACAACAAAAGCAACCTAGAAGTTACCCAAAGTATAAAATGGGTGTGTAGGCTTGCTTGGACTTGCTCCATCTCTGTCCAGGTACGCGCCTCAATATTGTGGAGGCACCATGTATCTGTGGGCTCTGTATTACGATGTTGGAAGTCTGCCTGCCCTGACAAGAGACATGGGCAAGCCTCTGAGGTAGCTACCTGTCGTAGAGAGCGTCCCAGCTGAACTCGCTGTCCATCTACTCGCCTGAGCATGAGCCCAAATGACGCCAACTTGAACCTTACAAAGCTGAGGCCAGGGTTCTTTAGTAGAAGCTCTGAGAATTTTCTTTAAAAAAAAAAAAAGAATAAATAAAAGAAAGGGGGGAAATGAGGTCTAGGCTCATGAATGTGAACATTGTAACCAAAGTGGAGTGTCTCTTTTCATGCTGTGGTGGTCACATCATTTCATGTCAACTTGAAGATATACAAAGGTCTAGGGGTGGTATTCAACCCGTAAACCTTGTGGGGCCTCCTTGGGGGTGTGGCCTTCTCATAAGGAGGCCCTGGGAATTTCCCATCTCTCTGCCTTCACCTTCGTGCTGACAAGCCATTCTGAAGCCCACCAGAGCCCTGGAGATGTGTCCACTGCCATTTGATACACAAGACTGCGTACCTACTGGCTTGTGATCTTCTGCACTCTGCATTATTGCATGTGACTGTGAGTCTGAAGAGGGACTGATGGACTAGTATCAGACTGATGGACTCTAGTTGGACTTGGCTGGAATGTTTTGTTGATGTTTCTTAATATAAATCTCTTTCTTACACATATATAACTTTCACTGGAAGTGTTCCTCTAGTCAACCACTCCAAACGCACGCGCAAATAAAGTGTTAAAATTTCAGCACGTTCTCCCTAGTATATCAGCTATGGAATCTGCAATCATGTGCAGGGGTGGGCACTAGGATTCATCAATGTCACTGTCATCCAATAAAGCACGAGTGCCTACAGAGACACAGTGTGGTCTAAGAAGGCTTGCAAAGAACCTGTAATTGATACACTGCTGCTCAAATCGGCAAGGGAGTCTGGACACCAGGCAGGGGTGGGTTCCTGCCTATATTTTGTCTGTGATGTGATTCTCTTGAAGCTTGAAATGTCTGACCCATGGCAATCCTCTCCCTTCTCCTACTCAGCATCTTCCTGAGGGGTGGTTTCCTCTGTCATTGGCAATCAGGGCTAGCTGAGGATGCTCTCAGCTCCCAGGCAGCAAGAGGGTGTTTCTTACAGTCACCATGAACCTGTGATTTTAGCCCCAGAAATAAGGTGGCAAATCCAGGGGGACCAACAGCAGTGTAGGCCTCTGTATGGGACTGGGATGTGGTGAGGCCAGTTCTCCCCTCTCCTGGGACACTGTCCTTTCTGTGTAAGTCCCAGTACTCCCTGAAGTGGGGCAGCCACAGAAGGGGTGCACAGGCCTAGTCACAACACGCCACTGTGAGGGAGAGCATGGCGTGGCTGCTCTTTTACCGCATGGCTGAGTAAGCCGGAGAGCAACGTGGGCGAAACTCTATCAGAAGACACGCGTTTTTCAAGAAGAGGGCACAGCCTACTTTACAGATCTGTTTCTGGTGATTTTCAATGCATGCTTTATATACTTAAAATAAGAATTACCAAACAACGTCTCTTCCTCATAAACTAAAAATAAAATTCACAGGACAGCTCCCTGGGCCCAGCCACACATCTGTGTATCCTTGGGAATCCGAGAGGCTTTGAGTGACAGACAGAGGCTCAGGCTGAGCTTTGATCACTTCAGTGCCACTTTGATTCGATATCTTCTGCTCCAATTCAACCATTCATCCCATGTCGATTTCAAGAATTTAACGGACTAGTGAACCTTTATGCACCCCCGTTGGCGACCTGGGAGCACAGTGCTTAACCACGTCACTGCTAACTGAGAATTTGATGGGTCAAACTCACCAGCTTCCCCACAGAGACACACGTGGCATTTTGCTTCCCTAAGTTGAACGGCTTGGGTATAATGGGTTGGGGTGCTTCAGTGTCCTTTTGCATCAGCAATAAAGCCCGGTGGGAATTTTAATGGCTGGGTAACAAAGCAGCAAGGTAACTGGACAGCGTGGATAAACACTGTCCTCTGCTGTGGTTTATGTGCCTTTTCAACAGACGAACACGGCTTTCCAGTGAGTGTCCCTCGTGGTGCTGTCCTTTGTTCTGTGCCAGCATGGCATTCAGCTGGTGAAGGAGCTTCCTCTTGGGGGCTGCTCCTCGCTAAGTGTGATGTCCTTTTCCAGGGACTGGTCTCTCCTGATCACATGTCCACCGTGCACGAGATGAAATCTTGTCATCTTGGCTCCCAGGGAGCATTCTGGCTGTACTGCTTCCAAAATATATTGGTTTCTTCTGTTGGCCACCCAGGGTGCTTTCTGTGTTTGACAATTTATTAGTCAAATTTTATTTAATTAGTTCTGTAAGACATCGTAAGCAATACAAACATTTCTGGAAATGTCCCAGCAGGAGGCAGTCATTCCGTACATTGTGAGAAATCAGGAAAAATATCTATTCAGACTGCTTACCAGATAGTTTGCTTTTTTGACTCCATGTAGCTGAAGATAAAAAAAAAGGTGGGGGGCGGGGTGGATACTTTCAGGTGTCAATGAATTATTTCAGGGCCCTCAAGGCAGTCTGTTTGTAAAGTGCATATCTTTTGCCAAGGCAACCCAACCCAGGCTCTGTCGCTCCTTGAAGGTAAACACGAGGCTCTCTGGTGAACCTCATCCGCTTGTAGCATAACTCTATTTACTAAACGACAAACTGATAAATAGGAACAGGCAATCCATGGCCCTTTCAATATTCTTTACCAGCATCATAATTCAAACGCATCGAGTCTTCTTTGGTCTTCCTTCTTCAATGTCCAACATCCGCATGCACATGAGCTGATCGAAACTATGATGGCTAGGGTCAGGCTCACCGTAGTCCTCAAAGCACCCCTAGATGGGCTTATGGAAGCAAGGACGGAGGCATTTCTTCTCCTGTGCTTTGAGCAGGGTATCAGGAGAGACCTGTCCTAGGAGAGACATCGTGAAAACGAGAAGCAGAAGAAAGAGGAGGACTCTCAGCAAGACGGACTGAACGGTGGCTGCGGCAATGACTCAAATCTAAGGACAATTGTGAAGATGGCGCAGGCCCGGGCAGAGTTCAGTCTGTTGCACATGTGCTTGCTACTTGATGCACTGAACAACCACAACCACCACATACGGGTTCAGTTGTGAAGATGTGGGTCTTCTTTCTTCACATCAAGTGGGAAACCATCCTGAAGGCTGCCATCCTTCATTGTCATCATCCAGGGCTTCAAATCTTCCTTAATTTCAGCAAGCAAGCTTGTGCCTCATTGCAGTTTGTTAATAAGCCTAACTCTACCTCCGATGTCATGTTCCCCGTATAACATATTCTTCTTCGTATCCCACACAATGCAGCTTCTCTCATTGTTTGCTCAGCATGCAGATTGATTTACTATGATGAACAGATACAACCCTGACACATACCGCTCTTGATTTTAAAGTGCACAATATTCCCTTTTTCCGTTCGCCCAACTGCCTCTTGATTCATCTGCGGGTTCTGCAAGGGCACAAGGAAGTGCTCTGGAACTCCCATTCTTCTCCAGGCTACGCATAATTTGTTACAGCTTATCTTCATGATAGATGAAGTTCTTATCAAGAAGTTCTAAACTGGTTCTACATTTTCAGGAATGCAAAGGTATCGCAAATAACTCTTTTACTGATGAGGAATGAAGGGCCATGAGAGGAAAGATGTCCTATTCCCAGCCCCTCCCTCAATATTCCTGTGGCATGCGAGTGACAAGCCAGAGCCAGTCAAAATACACTTTAGTATTGTTTCTATTCCAGAAAAGGGTATTGTTCATAGTCTTTAAAATTATGGAGTTCTCGAAAGTATCTTAGTTATCCAACAATAGCAAACTTTTCCATGTAATTTTCCTAAGGCATAGGCTTACTTCCTTGAAGCCTCTCAGCTGTGTGATAGGAATAATAAAAAAAACAATGGGAATGAATATTCTGGAGGATTATGTGCATTTTATGATGCCCATCTATTTTCTATAAAGTTCCTGGAAGAAGGATATTAAAAAAAAGAGAGAGAATGGGCTATATGCCCACTACCACAGTTTCAAGTTCTTAAGCTGAGGTATATTAGGGAGTACAAACAGTCAAGCTCTGGAGAAAAAATATATTGTGTTTTGAATTTCTAAGCAAGCAATACCATGTTTTCTGGTGGACCTTGTGCATGAATGTCGGGTAAACAGTATGAATCTTAACTTTTTAGACTAGTGAATATGAACAACAATCCTTATCTACCTCATCACCTGTCATTCTGGGGTGGCTTGCATGTTGCGACGTTGGTGGCAGTTATGTCACTGGTAATTCAAATACCCACAGGGTCACCCAAGTTGTCAGCAGAGCTTCCAGACTAAGAACAGACTATAAAGAAGGAACAGGCTGTCCACTTCAGAAGAATTAGCCACTGAAAGCCTTATACATAGCAACAGAACAGTGTCAGATACGGAAATCATCACGCAGAGCAGTGGAGTGCTGTTAGATATAGTGCCTGAAGATGAGCCACTATGCTTGGAAGACACTTCAAATATCACTGAAGGAGAGCTGGAGTCTCAAAGTCCAGTCAGCAACGACATGGAAGGAGGAAAGTTGTGGGGGCTTTCATTTGCCTCTAAGAAAGGATTTGAAATGAGAGGAAATCTCTGTAAACATGTACTAATAATTGGAATTTGGAATGTACGGAGTCTGAATCTAGGAGAACTGGAAGCTGTAAAAAGCTAAACAAACCACAATTATTTGCCCGTGAATCCTTGGGCATTAGCATGGCCTCATACTAGAGGATTTATCTTTGTCCTGCTTGCAACTCAATAAATTTATTTCTATAAATTATATTCGAATTTCGGGTCTCATTTTCCTCGAGAATACACCCCATATCCATGTCTGTGTCACTCAAGCAATGCAAAGTCTAGTTTACATTAATGAAAAGACAATTACAAAATGTAAATCAAGTTGTGTACCTTGATTGCTTCTTCCATCATTTCAACCATTGCCACCAAGCAATGAGTTGACTTCAAACGTGATCCACTTAAAAGCTGTATTGCGAAGGTAAGCTAGAAAACCGAGTGGAACATTTGTCTCATCACTCTCGTGAGCATTCCTTCTCCTGAGGATCCCACCTTGTGGGTCCTATTCTTACGGATTTCTGTTCACTCCTCAGATCTGTTTTGTGCTATAAATCCTCTACCCTTAATTCCCTATTATGTGGTTTTGTTTTTCTGTAAGGAATTAGAATTTAGGATTACCTCGAGAACACTAGGAGTTGTTTGATGGCAATGAAGGAGTTTTTTCCTCACACGGAGAACTAAATTTAATGGTAGCTGGAGCTCAAGTGAGGAGAGGAAGCTGAGGATTTCATCTTGCTTTTTAAAAGGAAGTTTAATAAAATTCACATTTAGGGCTTGTACTAGAAAATCCATTAAAACTCATCATTTAATGACACCAGGGCTCCTCTTCGTAAAAAGCAAAGAAATAATTTAAACGTCAAGTGCTTTGCTTGGGAAGAAAACACACAAAGAACATCTTCTCATATCTCAGGGTCAGCCATCACTGTGATGGAAATTGCTGTTGTCGAGAGAAAAGTCCTTCATGAAAGAAGCCTGTCTCCCGGCTCCTGTGATCAGCATCTCTCTTTTCGGTACATTGTCAGTGTGCCTCCAGCTCCAGGCTAATAAATGGTCCTTTCTCCTATCATTTCTGCAATCAGTTTCTCTTGTGTCAGGACGCACAGGCAGTCAGCGAACAGGGCCCCCTCACAGCTCTCCATGCTTTAAAGGTTTTCTTTTTCTATAATCTCCTGATTCTTTTTTTAGCCACTCACTCGTCTAGTACCTATAACACACAGATTCCTTCTCTAATTAAGAAAACAGGGAGTGAGGACTGCTGCTTTGCACAAACAACCGTTTTTATGCACGACAGAAAGACAGTGTCTTGGTGTGAAGACATCGACATTATGGTGGGAAAAATACACGGGTGCACTTCTAATTTCTAGACAGCGTTTTAGATAGTCTGGTCAGGGATGAAAATGTGCTCAGAATTAGAACTGCCCAGAAGTGTCTGTGGAAGTCACGAAGCCATCAGCGCATGGCATAGTCACTGAACATGGACTCCAAAGCTCAAGACTGACAGAGGCACATTCCAGTGACTCCTATAATCCTTCAGTGTTTTTACAAAAGGATCTGAAAAAATGCAAAGAAAACATTTCAAGACTCTGTACATTGAACAAAAGCAAATCACACATAGAAAAGTGTTTTTTATTAAAAAACTATTAACCTTTACTATTGGCCAATTAATGGGAAGATACCTATATTTGTTCCCATTCCAAAGAAAGGTGACCCATCAGAATTCTCAAATTATAGAACAATATCTTTGATATCATATGCAAATAAAATTTTGCTGGAGATCATCCATTAACAGTTGCAGTATACATTGACAGGGAATTGTCAGAGTTTTGGGCCAGATGCAGAAGAGAACGTGGAACAAGGGATAATGTTGTTGGTGTCAGCTGGATCTTAGCTCAAAGCAGAGTGTGATAGTTACATACTCTGTTGTCAAATGGAGACTATTAAGAGTGAAGAGGTGGAGTTTAGCCTGTTAATCAGGTATCAGCCTGATGACCTCATTTGAAGCTGCTAAGGAGATAAATAGCTCGCTGGAGGTGGGACACATACTCTCCCTGTGAGACATTCCTGTTGGCAAGCCACATTTGAGCTACGGTGATAGAGCCCTGGAGCTGGAGGAGCCATGTGGGGACCCACACCAGCACTGAGGTAGTTCTGCCACCACTGGATCCACAAGACTTTCAACCCACTGGTCTGAGATCTTCCTGCATTTAGCATCATTGCATGTGTTGCATGAGTATGAAGAGGAATTTATACATTGGTATGGGCATATGGGCTAATATTGGACTTATTGTCTGGATCTTGACTGGGCTGGGATGTTTTCTCAATATACAATTACTCTTTATATAAAACTCTTTATTACACACACGATTCTCCCTGGATTTGTTTCTCTAGTCAACCCAGACTAACACACAGAGAAAACCAGAAAGTTGTTTATTTGTGTTTTATTGACTATGAAATGCATTCTACTGTGTGGATCATAATAAACTATGGATAGCCTTGAGAAGAACACTTCATTGTGCTCATGTGGAATTTGTACTTGGATAAAGCAGCAGTTATATGAACAAACAAGGAAATACTGCATGATATTAAATCAGGAAAAGTATACATCAGAGTTGTAACTTCTCACGACACATAATCTGTATCATGAGAAAATAATCAGAGATTCTGGGTTTTATGAAGAAGGATGCAGCTTCAGAATTAGAGGAAGACTTATTAACAACCTACAGTATGCAAATGACACAATCTTGCTTGCTAAAAGTGAGGGAGACTTGAAGCACTTGCTGATGCTGGTCATGGATTGCTGTCTTCAGTAAGGATTACAACTCAATGGAAGCAAACCAAAATCCTTAAAATTGGACTAATAGGCAACATCATGAGAAATGAAGAAAAGATTGAAATTCTCAAGGATTTTTTATTTGCTTGGATCCAAAATCAATAATCATGGAAGCAGCAGTCAAGATTCCGAAAGACACATTGCTTTGGGTAAATCTGCTGCACAAGACCTCTTTGAGTATTGAAAAGAATGATGTTTTGTTGAGAACAAAGGTGTGTGAGACTCATGCCATGGTATTTCCAATGGCCTCATATGCATGTAAAAGTTGAACATTGGTGTTTGGCGAGTTATTCTAGGTGGAGTAGAGAATTGTTTCATAGATATTCATATGTGTATAAGAAAGAGCTTTATGTCAGAGTACTTGTATATTAAGAAACATCTCAGCCCAATCAAGATCAAGTCCATAAGTCTGATGTTATCTCCTATGTCTGATACCAATCTATAACTTCCTCTTCAGATTCGCGCAATTCATGCAATAATACAGAATGCAGGCAATTAGCAGCCAGTGGGCGGAAAGTCTTGTGGATCCAGTGGTGATGGAAGCATCTCAGTGCTGGTGTGTGTCTCCATGCAGTTCCTGCAGCTATGGGGCTCTGACTCCATCAGCATAGCTCCATGTGGGTTGCCAGGAGGAAGAGAAAGCAGCAAGTGCGTGTCTGGCCTCCAGCAAGCTATTTATCTCCATAGCACCTCTAAATGAAGTCATCAAGCTGCGACCTGATTGACAGGCTAAACTCCACCCCTTCACTCTTAATAGTCTCAAGTTGACAACAGATTATATAACTAACACACTTGATCAGTAGAGGGCCAAAGAAAACGAGGACCTCTCTCAATAAGATGGACTGACACAGTGGCTACAACAAGGTGCTCAAGCATAGGAACAATGGTGAGTGTGGCCCAGCACCGGCAGTGCATGTTCTGTTGCACATAGGGTCACTATGAGCAGGCATAGACTCGATGGCACTTCACAGCCACTGCCACCACTATTGGGTAGAATAAGTGAAATCTGTGGCACTGCACACCCATTTGTGTGGGAGGTTGTGTATTAGGACTGGGGCTGATCAGGAAAACCAGTAACTCCTCTTTCATCATTTGATCTGAGTTGGACCAAAATTCAAAAACCAAAGTCTCTTCTGGGGAGTCAGCTCATAGCAACCCCATGGACAGGGTAGAATTGCCCATAGGTCTCTGTGACTGTGACTGTTTATAAGAATATAAAGTCTCATCCTACTCCTGAGGAAATGGCAAGACCAGCCAGAAATCCAACAGAGAGATTGTGGACTTCAGGGAAGCATAGATGAAGCAGATTAGCTCTCCACCTTTTAAACAAGTCTAGGCAAGTTATGAAAATACAAAACAACAACAACAAAACACAGCAGCATCCACAACCCTTGAGGCATAGGCAGAATCCAGTGTTGCTAGAGTAAATTATCAAAAGTACAAGTAATGCAACAATAACAAAATAATAAAATAGGGAAAGAGACAGGTAGGTAAGGCAGATATGCATGTAAAATACAGAGAATAATAATTGTCTCTGAGTGAAAACGTGTTGAATTTAGCAGACAATGATTCAAAGCAGTACAAACCTGTTCAGAGAATTAAGAAAAATATGATAGCAATGGTCCAGCAAACAGGAAGTCAAATAAATAAATATGATTTTAAACTAAAAAATAAGCCAGTTAGAAGATTCTTGAGTCTAAAAGTACGATAATGGGATTTTTTAAAAAACTCACTAACTCATGAATAGGCTCAATTGTAGATTTGTGACAGCAAGAGAAAGATTAATGAATTTGCAGATATATCACTCAAAATTATTCTATATGAAAAAAGGGAAAATAAAACAGTCCCAAAATAAACAGAATCTTAACAGACCAATGGGACAAAAATAACTTATGATAACATATATACTATTGAATCCTCACAGGTAAAGACATATAAACCTAGGTATATAATTAATAAGCAAAGACAAAGAAAAATATTAAGAGGAAATACACTGTGTGCTGGGGATAGAAATATGAACAATGAATAGTTTTTCATCAGAAATATAAAAAGTCAATGATGAAATGGCATACTAAAAGCCTAGAAAACATTCTAAGAATTTTATATTTCCATTTTAAAAGAAAAGTAGTGAAATTTCCATGATAAAAATATCCCAAGAAAATGATATATTGATAAGAAATTTAACTCATGAGAATTACAGAAGTCATTAAAATAGAAAGTCAGAGAACATTAACTTGATCCATAGGAATAATTGAAAAGCCCCATAAATAATAAATATGTGAGTAAATTTAAAAGATTTTGCTGTTTATCTCTTTATTCTCTTTAAAAATTGTAAGAAGTGGCTCAACAAGCTTGTGGAAATTTTTCATTTATCTCTGAGTTCCATTTTTTCCATGAACTTTTTGAATGTCCTCATACATAAGTATAGCACAGTATTACTGAGTTTATAGCAAACATAATGTGTGTAAGTTGACAAAAATAGTACAGATGAGAGTAAATAAAATGGAACTGTATATAACCAAAATAACTATGCTTGAAGTTAAATTAATATTAACCTGAATTAGATTGCAATTACACTTACATGGTGTGTTATACTAGCTAGAGCAGCCACTAAGAAAATAACTCAAAATTCTAGTTTAAAAGTCACTAGAAACCTTCACTTCTGACCAAGATGAAAGCATTCAGTTCACATAATTCCTCCCAACTGGATTTGTTAATAATGACTGCAGTGATAGTGGACTATTTAATGTGGCTCTTCAAGCCAAAGTTTCTAACTCCTGCCAAATGACCTTTTCCTGAATGAGTCTGGTAGAGGGGAATAGAACTATATACTCATATCTATATATTAAGAATTTAGGTTGCCTATGGACATTGGGCTTCAACTCAAGTACTCCCTTAACACAAGATCACTTTGTTCTAATAATCCAGTATTCTGTGATGTTCACCTCCCCAACACAATTGCTGAAGAAAAATTGGTAGCATAAGCAAATGTGGTGAAGAAAGCTGATGGTGCCCGGCTATCAAAAGATATAGCATCTTGGGTCTTAATGGGTTGAAGATAAACAAGCAGCCATCTCGCTCAGAAGCAACAAAGTTCACATGGAAGAAGCACACCAGCCTGGGTGATCATGAGGTATTGATGGGATCAGGTATCAGACATCTAAGACCCAGAATAAAACCATACCCAAGGTGAATGGGGTCAGCGGCCATGAAGTGGAGACCCAATGCTCATCTGTAGACAACCGGATATCACCTCACAGAGGGGTCACAGGGAAGAGATGAGCTAGTCAGGGTACAGTATAGGACCGATGAAACACAACTCTCCTCTAGTCCTTTGGTGCTTCCTTCCCCCCACTATCATGATCTCAATTCTACCTTACAAGTCACATTACAGCAGAGCATGCACACTGCTACAGACAAGAGCCAGCAACACAGGGAATCCAGGATAGGTAAACCCATCAGCGCCAACAAGGAGAGTAGAGATACCAGGAGGAATAGGGGAGCGTAGGGGGAGAAAGCGGGAACTGATCACAAGGATCAACTAAAACCCCCTCCCAGGGGGATGAATAATGGAAAAGTGGGTGAGGGGCAACAGAGGACGATGTAAGATGTGAAAAAAATAATCTATAACTTATCAAGGGTTTGTGTGGGAGGAGGGCGTGGGGAGGGAGAAGAAATGGGGAGCTGATTTCAGGGGCTGACGTGAGAAAAGAATGCTTTGAAAATGATGATGGCAACATATGTGCAAATGTGCTTGACACATTGGAGGAATGTATGGATTGTGATAAGAGATGTAAGAGCCCCCAATAAAAGTGTGTGTGTATATATATATATAGAAGTTGAGGGGAAGATACTGATAGGATTAACCTGTGAGTGATTGTAAACAGGATTGCCTGCAATGCTGTCCAGCTGTGTATGAAATTAGCCCTCTGAGAAGCAGGAGGAGGGATCGCATCATCAGCAGGGGACCTGCATGTAGCACAGTGACCTGATACTTCTTCACAGTGAACCTCTTGGTTCCTGGAGACACCGCTAACATTAGCAGAGCAGCAACAAAACCTAGAGCCCGATCATGGACAATCGTGATGGACTTCCCAACCCACAGAGCAAGTCAAGCTGAATGCTTCTGTGCAGGTAGCTGGCTTGCAGAGTGGAGTGCCCCTGGGCACTTTACTGGGGAAGTTGGACATGCTGATCCATAGAAGTGGAGCTGAGTGTCTTAGGGCTTATTGGCTTGGGTGCTACTGGGAGGTAGGTTCGGGAACCTGGATTTGCTGACCCTTGGAGCTTGACTTGAATACCTTTTGGTTGAGGCTCCCAGGAGAATGTCATGCCCTCAGGGCACAAATTCCATGCAGCCCTTGCAAAGGATGTTAGATCCTGCAGATGAAGTAGAGGCTACTAGCTAAGAAAACTCTATCTGATCAAGCTACAGCAGATACATGGAACACATTTTCAAGATGGTGGACATGATGGAGCAGAGGATAATGATGCCAGGAAGATGGAAAACTGTTTAGATGAATTTAAGAATGTTCCCAGATTTCTGCTTTTAGAGAATTTCCATGGAGACTCCTGGAGACTTGCAACACGCACCCCCACCCCACATTTAGTGAGTAAGTCAGTAGATCAGAAGTTCCATGCAAGTATTGATATTAGGGACTAGGCTTAAAGGGAATAGCGTTCAGCACTTGCAGAGGGTTGGGAATAGTACCTGCTTCCAGCTACCATTCAGGAAACTCAAAGTGAGGCACTTATTTAAAAACAAAAACAAAATAGTCTCAACTGGAAACATTTATCTGTTCCCACCTAAACAATATTAAACATTTTCAAAAAATGTTTCAAAGTAATTTTACTGCATCCTAGAATTAAGATAAAGACTATAAGATTAAAAAAGATTATAAGATTTTTCTCTCAAAATAAAATATACTGTCGCTGGAAATGAATAAGACTGACAAATATTTAGTGTAACAAGGTGAAGAGATAATCAATCAAAATTATCACTAGACCAAGCACAAGACAGAGTTAAAAGAAAAGTTCCTTGATTTGTTATGTATGGTCCAGATGTTCAAGATGCTAAATAGAGTAATGGATGATATAAACCAGACTAAAATCGAACTTTTACAGATGAAAACTGCAGCATTTGAGACAAAGAATCCCAATGTGATTAATGACATATTTGATACTGAATAAGAAAAGAGAAGTGAATTGGAAGATCAGAGAGATAGGAAAGTCATAGCAAAGTATAGAGCGGGGAGAAAATTCAAGGGGCAGTAATGGAAATCGCGTCTAAGTGACTCAATAAACTTAAAGTCATGCTTTTGCATGTTTGTGTTCATGCAAAGAAGGGACATCAGGCAGCCTGTCCCCAGAGGGCTGATCTGCAAGACAGGAGCAGGTTTATTAAGTGCTGGCACCCCAGGAAGACAGTGGACCCCATCCATCAAAATCTGCCTGCTCAAGTTACAGATTAAAGGAAATTTTATAGGTAGGATGTGGGGAGGGGTTTTCCGTAGCAGTTTGGACTCACATGGTTCTTTTTGCTTAAGAAGCAAGTTCAAATCACAGCCCCAGGTATTGGTAGCTGACTCCTGCTCTTCAGGTGCAAGATGAAAACAAAATGTAGGCCTCAGCTAAATACTGCGTGCTAGGGTGTTATCTATCTCCTGCGGTCCAGAAGAACGGAAGAAGGGGAAAGAGAGGAGGAAGAAGAAATATCTTGCAAAGAAATAATGTCCGAAAAATTTCCTAAAAGTGCCATCTTTGCTTTTGAACAGGTCTTTTTGAAACAAATTTGCCCAAATGCAATATGCCCTTTCTTTTTCTGACCCTTGTTTCTGGGGACAGTGAGTGTGAACCTAAGTAAAATGAAATCCTTAAAATGTTGACACTTAATGGAAAATTTCATAACTACAGACCAAAGAAAACAAAACAAATACAAACCCCCCCAAGCCATGAAAATACATCAATGCAAATAATCAAATTGCTTAAAAACAGTGAAAAAGAAAAAATCTTACAAGGAGCCACAGAAAAAATGACACCTCATGCATATCAGAAAAAAGAGAAAGGGGATAATAGACTTATTAGAAAAAATGTAAATGAGAAAATGGTGGATCAGCATATTTAAAGTACATTTTATTAAAACAAATGTATGTCCAGAACTCATTTTTACTGTTGTTAGATGCTATCAAACCAGTCCCAACTCATAGCGACCTTTGTGCAGTAGAATAAAATGCTGTCCAGTTCCATGCCGTTTTCACGCCCCTTACTATGAACCCACTGTTGCAGTCACTGTGATAATCTCTCTCTTTGAAAGTCTGCCTTTTTTCCTACTAACTCTTCTTTACCAAGCATGACATCCTTCTCCATGGTCTGGTCTCTCCTAATAAGGTGAGACAAAATCTTCCCATCCTTGCTTGCAAAGAGCTTCTGTCTGTCTTCCAAGAGAGATGGTTCATTCTTTAGGCACACTATTTTGTGCTTGGTATTTTCACTAACACCATAATTCAAAGGCACCAAGTCTTCTTTGGACCTCATTATTCATTGTCTAACTTTCACACGCATATGTTGATATCAACATACCATCCATGGGTTGGATCAGGATCATATTAGTTCTAAAACTGCTTTCTTTGCTTTTTAACGATCTTCTGTAGCAACTTTTCCCAATTTAATATGATCTTTGTTTTCCTCACTACTGTTTCCGTGGGCAGAGTGCAGACCTAAGTAATATGCATTCCTTAAAAATGGTCGAGGTTTGAAGATTTTTCTTTTCTTTATGTTCAGATTTACTCCATACTGGAAGTCATAATCTTGTCTTCATCACTAAGTTTTTAAGGCTTCTTCCCTTCCAGCAGCAAGCACGGGTCATCTGCCTGTCATAGGTTAACGCGTCTTCCTCCAGTGTCGCTGCTACATTCTCTTCATCTAGTTCAATTTATCAGATGATTTTCTCAGCATAGAGACTGAATTATGATGGTGTCATACATCATTTCTGAGCAAGTATCCCTTTTTATACTTGAACAACTGCCTCTTGGTCTATCTATGGCATCTCCTTGAGGACAAGTATGTGTCGTGAAACACTCATTCTTCACAACCTTATCTATAGTTAGTTACAGCCCACATCGGTGAATGTCTTTTCATAGTTAATAAAACACAAGTAAGTATCTGTACAGTGCTGTCTGCTTTTAGTCCAAATGCATCTAATATAGCAACAATGTTTTCCATCCCTTGAACTTTCGTGAAGTCAGTGTGAATTTCAGGTAGTTCCTACCCATGCATTGCTGTAATTGTTTTTATTTCAGTTGCATGTTATATTAATGGTGTTGCTCAACAATCCAGTGGATGAACATTCTTTGGGATGAGCACATTCCTATCAGTTGTCTTCCAATTTTCTTGGCATGGACTAGCAGTGCATTGCTTCCTGGAAAATCTGAATTAGTATCACGTCTTTCCTAAAGCCTTTGCTTTCACCAGTGTTTAGTGCATGTTGGCTTTTTTTCCTTTAGTACCCTCGGTTCTTGTTCATATGCTGCTTTCTGAAATGACTGGAGGTCAATCAATTCTTTGGGGTACAGTGACTGTGTGTTCCTTCCTGCATTGTCCAGAGTTTTGCCATAGAATCCTGTGACTTGAGGCTTGCCGATTTCCTTCCTTTCCCGTTGGGAAGTGCTGATTTGGTACTCTTTCCTTTGGTTTCCTAACTCCATGTCCTTACACGGTGATCATAGTACTTTGTCTTTTCCCTTTAGATCTGGCTACCTCTTTTACTTGAGCATTGCTTCCACTCCTCTACAGTCAAGAGCAAGTTTCAGTGTGCCTCCGGTCATCCACTTTGGCCCTTTCTCGATTTCCTGACCTTAAAATAAGCTTGTTTCTGCTTCATACGCGACATCTTTGCTGTCCTTCAGCTCTTCTGGTCTCCTGTCAAGAGGATCCATTGGATGAGATCAAGTGAGATATACTCAAGGGGGCACGTTGTCCCTTGTGGATTCATTCTCATATTTTTAAACTTGAAATTGGACCTGTTGATGAGTAACTCAAGGACTGAACTCTTAGCCTGTTGCCTTGTTCTGACTCATGATATTGATTGAACTTTATCATTACCTCTTTCCAAACATCAAACTAAACCCACTGCCCTCAAGTCAATTCTAACTCATAGTGTCTCTCTGTAGGGTTTCTGAGGTTCTAAATCTGTATGGTAGCAGCTACCCTTATCTCATCCCCCGAGTGGATGGTGTGTTCGAACTGCTGTCCTTGTAGTTAGCAGTCCAAAATCACCTGGCTGGGATTCCTTATTTCTCTCTGCAAATGTGGTCATTTTTTTTCTTGCATATTTCATCTGGTAAAATCCATATGTATAGCCAGAGTTAATATCGTTAAGAAAAAATGTCTAATGAATGAATAACTGTTCTCACATAATTTTATCTTGTGATCTCTGATGTCATTTTTTATCACCAAGTCTATGTTTTACAATTACTGGTCTTTTCTCTTTGTTTCCAACTTTTGCACTCTAAATCACCTGTAATTATAAAAGCATCCCTATTGTGTAATGGATCAGTTCAGACTGCAGAAGGTGGTAAAAAATATTTGGCATCAGTGGTGTAAATGTGAAATTAGTCAGATTAACAGATCTTCCTTGTAGGTGTGTGAATACATCCTTTCCTTACCAAATACTATATAAAGTCAAAATATTTCCCCCAAGTAAGGTTAAATTATCACCTATCCAGATGCATTCAAGTTAAAAGAATGAATCTTCAAGAGACCTACACTTCCGTGAAATGTTAAATAAGCTATTTTAGGAAATATGAAAACTGATACCAGATGGAAATATGAATTTACTTAAATGAATTTAAAACATTAAAAATGTCAAATACAAAGGGAACCATATGACTTTTTATTATTTTCCTATCATTATATTATGTGACAATTTTAACAAAGGTAGCTTTTCTATAGCATTTTAAATTAAAATGCATTAATGGCATTAAAGTAAATATTTATAAGTATGAATAGAATTTTATATTACATAGTACTTATACTATATGTAAAGCAGTGCATTGCCATCTTAAGATAGACCATGATAAGTCAAGAATGTACATCATAAACTCTAAAGCACAAATTAATAATGGAAAAAATATTTGTACTTAATAAATCAACAAATGGAACAAAGTTGAATGAAAAACACTTAGTGAATACCAAGGAAATTAAGGTAGAGAAAAAGGAAACAAAGCACATTTAAGAAAATTAGAATACTAATATTAACATTACAGCTTAAATTCTAACCATATCAGTAAGTCAAAAATAAATCCACCACCATCTCAAACATAGTTACCCTAAGTATACTGCCTAGAAGAAACATATTTTAAATATAAAATCAAAATAAGTTTCAAATTAAGAAATATAGATGAGTACTAATTTTTATTAATTACTGCTTCCATATTGACAAATTTACCTATTCATTTAAAATAATTCTAGCAACAGGGTGGTTATTCAGAGACATGTGCATGTGCAGGGAGTGAAAATTGGCAGGTGAGTCCAACAGGGTTGGTTTAATATTCATTAATTCATTGTTTGTAGGGACTTCACATAACATAACTAAAATGACTAGTAGGGATCGCTAACATGAATAGTGAAACCAAGAAAATAGGGTGTGTTAGTCTGGGTACTTTAGAGAAACAAATCCACAGCAACGTATGTATAAGAGAGAGTTTTATATAGTTAAGTGCGCATCAAGAAAACATCCCAACCCAGTGCTGCCCAAGTCCATAAGTCCAACATTCACGCATTAACCCGTATGCACAACACCAATCTACAAAGTGTTTCATCTCACAAAACAGACGCAATGATGTCAACTACAGGAGGAAAGCTGAATCAGTGACTATGCAAGCATCTCAGTGTGGGCAGGGGTCTCCACGCAGGTGCCCCAGCACCCAGGGCTGCATCGCAGTAGGTCCACGTGGCTTCTCCTCAGGGATGTCTTGCAGGAAGTGCACATTGCCAGCTGAAGCAGGGACCTGGCTAAGGCAGCTACACCCTGGTCCGACCATCAGGAAGCAAGAGACCGGAGAACTAGAAAGGCGAGGCTCACAGAGCCATTTATCCCTCCTCCCTTCAATTAACCCCATATGTGTTTATTGGCCAGGTTGGCACAATAAACTAACTGCCTCTTTGGGATAGAATGCTACTGATAGATACAGCAGATCTTAGACCAGAGAATAATATTGGGAGAGGAGTGGTCATTTTGTATTTGGAATTCATCCAAGGAAACAACAATGCCATATATTTAGACACATAATAATAGTGTCTCAAATATAATCCAGTTAGAGCTACTTGCAGATCAGACAAATATTACAGTCAAAGATTTCCATAATATTTGTTCAATAATAGATACAATAAATAGAAAACTATTAAGTTCTGAAAAGCTTACATAACACTATCAACCGATTGTATTTAGATGTCATTTAGAGCGCACGCTACATAGCATGAGGATTGAAGGAAGGTTTATCAACAATTTGCAATATGCAGATGACACAACCTTCCTTGCTGAAAGTGAGGACTTGAAGCACTTGTTAATGAAGATTAAGGATCGCAACCTTTAGTGTGGTGTACAATTCAATGCAGAAACTCCAAACCTCACAACTGGACCAATAAGTAACATCATGATAAGTAGAGAAAAGATGGACGTTGTCAAAGAAAGCAGTTAAGAGCAAAGGTTGGCTTGCATTGGGCGCATCTGTTGCACAAGACCTCTATAAAATGTTGCACAGCAAGGACGTTACTTTGTGGACTAAGGAGCTTGGTATTTTCCATTGCCTCACATGCATGTGAAAGGAGCGAAGTAAGGAAGGCAAACGAAGAATCGGCCATTTGAATCCAAGAATACCATGCACTGTTAAAGAACAAAGACATAAGAACCCCGGACCTCGAAGCTAATCCGTTCTGGAAAGAGCATCGAGATGCGATGCAGTCGAGTTCCGAATTAATTTTTCCCATAAGAAATAACTAAAAACGGGTTAATCCGTTCTCAACCACTAAATTTTTACCCTACTCTTGCCTTTTTATACAAAGCATTACACAGAAATTTCAAAGTAATTAAGTTCATAGTTAAACAATATAATTTGAATAAGAAACACATTTTAAAAGTTTTTTTTAACAACTACAGTAGGGCCCATAACTCGAGACAGATGAGGATGTGGAGAGGAGGGATGGAGAGCAAGTCACTGTTTGCAAGGGGAATCCCCTTCCATAAAGTTAACTGGTAGCTGTTTATTAGCAGTTTTTTTTCCCCTTCTTTGACTTTTTTTAACTAGGAACTGGCTAGATTTCTGTTAAAAAACTTTCTCAAAGGGTTTTCTAAATTGTCATCAACAATATCGGTAACACGGTTAACCAGTTCCTCATCATGATGCTTTTTTTCAAAAACCTCTTTCTTAGGATCCATGTTTTTTTTTTTAATCTAAAAACAGTACAAAAAGCCACAAAAACTAAGAAAATCACAGCCAAATGCTCAGAACACAGTCACAAAGGATTAAACACCACGCACTAGCAATGCCAACTAAAGTAGAGTTACCAAAACGCGAACTGCTTTTGCTTACACAAATCACGTGCTTCCGGTCAGATTCCAGAGGTTTGCTCGCGCTCCGATGCAACATTTTCTTGGCATTTCCCGTGGAAACCTTATTCCGTCGAGTTCTGAGGCAGTCGGCCACCCAGGTTCTACTGTGACTCTGTCTTGGAGGAAGGACAGCCGGAACGCTCCTTAGAAGCCAGGATGGCGAGAGGTCATCTCAGTAGCTGAGCCCAATTCCTACAGAAGGACTCCATGCTCCACAAGAGCCGGGGTTCTTGCTTCTCGAAGCTGGAGGAAGTCAGGCGCCAGAGCGCTTCTTCTATAGGAAAAAGGGACGTTTCGGGACCTCAGTTGCGCATCTGCCTCAGGAAAGTGTGCAGAGGCTCACTTAGAGGTTGAGGGGGGCGGGGAGCATGAAAAACTGCACGAAATAAAATGGGCCGAAGCCACGAAACCAAAAGAGGAGTCTGGGAACCTGGGAAGGCATGTACGCGCGCTGAGTGCAGGGGAGAGCTCCCATGCCCACACCTGAAAGAGAGGCCTTCCTCAGGCTGTGCTTTTTATCCCCAGAGCTCCTCTGGGGGGCGGGGCCTGGTTTGGGGTATTGGCTGTTCTTAGTGGCTGAGTTGAGGCGCGTGCGTGACGCCATGTGGCTGGTATCTTGTGTGCCTGCCCAGGTTGACCTTCACCTGTGCCTGGGTGACCTTGGTCTGAGCATGCCCAGCTTTCAATTGTTCCCATAGATGTCTAACGTGTGCCTGATTACCTTTATTTTGGCATGACCAGCTAATTCTCCTTTAGCATAGGCATTCGGTGGAGACAACTCCCTTTATTCCTAAACTTCCTACCGATCAGCTGCAACCATGGGCTCAAACACAAGAACAATTAATGGTGAGATGACCCCGGACTGGGCATTGTTTCCTTGTGTTGAACATTGGGTCTCTATTCGTCAGAGGCAACTGGGAGGCGCCTAAACCCGGCTACATAGTATCAGTATAATTCATAATCTTCTCAAGTATACAGGTATTGTTCTTAGACTATAATCTGAGCCATAAAGCCAATTGTGGTAGCAATTTTACAGGACTACTTGATATGATTGAACTATGGAATGATATGATATATGCATTATTAACTCCCAATTTAATAAAAACATATTTTTAAAAACATGTCTTAACAAATTCAAACTCTGGGAAGGTCAATTTATAGAAAGAGCAATTAGATTCATTGTTTCTTAGGGTCATGGCAGAGGAGGTGGATACAAGAATGAATAATATGTCCTAAAGTTTTTTGGGGGGTAATGCATAATTTTAAATATTTAATTGTAAGATATGTGGATTATATATCAATAAAATTGTTAGTTTTTGAAATTCAAGATGTAGAAAACATATTCCCCATGGACACAGGGATTAAATTATAAACCAATAACAGAAAACACCTCTGAAAAATCCCCCATGCTTGAGATCTGTATATAACACTTGTAAATAGCTAGCAGATAAAAAAAATTCAAATTGATTATTAAACACTATAAGATTATTCATGAAGCTTATTTTTCCATAATTTCTCTTTTAGTGATGCCTTTGCTTCTGGCATTAAGGTTGTGTTTGCGTGAATGATTTTAGTAGTATTTAATCATTTTCTATGTTCTGAAATAATTTGAGTTGAATTGATGTCAACTCTTTTCTGAATGTGTAGTAGAATTTTCCAAGAGGCCCACTAGGTCAAGATCTCTTTTTCTTGAGTTTTTTTCTTAATGATCTGTTCAATGTGGTTTGTCATAGCCCTGTTCAATTTTTTTTAGCATTTAGATTGTGGTGCTGGTCAAGAATATTGAAGGTCTCCTGGACTGTCAGAAGAGCGATGCAAGGATGGTGATATTATCTTACCTCGGACGTGTCGTTAGGAGAGACTCGTCTCTAGAGAAGAACATCATGCTCGGTCAAGTAGAGGGTCAGTGAAAGGAGGAAGACCCTCCAAGAGACGGATTAAGTCAGTAACACAGGCTTCAAACATGACAACAATTGTGAGATTGGTGCAGGAGCCTTCAGTGTAGTTAGGGGCGCTGTGACTCAGAACCGATGAAACAATACCTGACAGCAATGTCCATTTCTAGAAATATAGCCATCGCGTCAAGCTCTTCCTAGTTGTTTAGAGGACAGTCCTTTGTCACGCTCTGTCACTCTTCTCATTACATCTGTGCGATTGTATTATCACCTATCTCATTTCACATTCCTGTTGATTGCACCTTCCCCTTTGTTTTGTTAGACTTAGGGTTTTTTTCTCTATTAATCCTGGGAAAGAACCATTTTTCCTATTTTTCTTACTTTTTTTTCTGTTTCACCTACAAGTGCTCTTATTTTTTTGTTTGTTTTATAAAACATTTTATTAGGGGCTCATACAACTCTTATCACAATCCATACCGATACATACATCAATTGTATAAAGCACATCCGTACATTCTTTGCCCTAATCATTTGCAAAGCATTTGCTCTCCACTTAAGCCCTTTGCATCAGGTCCTCTTTTTTTTCCCTCCCTCCCCACTCCCCCCTCCCTCATGAGCCCTTGATATTTTATAGATTGTTATTTTGTCATATCTTGCCCTATCCGGTGTCTCCCTCCCCCCCCTTCTCTGCTGTCCCTCTCCCAGGGAGGAGGTCACATGTGGATCCTTGTAATCAGTTCCCCCTTTCCAACCCACTCTCCCAGCATCGCCCCTCACACCCCTGGTCCTGAAGGTATCGTCCACCCTGGATTCCCTGTGCCTCCAGCTCCCGTATACACCAGTGTACAACCTCTGTCCTATCCAGCCCTGCAAGGTAGAATTCAGATCATGGTAGCTGGGGGGAGGGAGCATCCAGGATCTGGGGAAAGCTGTGTTCTTCATCGGTACTACATCGCACCCTGACTGACCCGTCTCCTCTCCTAAACCCCTCTTATTTTTATTATCTCCTTTCTTCTGGTGACTGTAGACTTAAACATTTTTATTTTAGGCATTCTATTTTCTTATTGTGTGAGGGATGGATTTTGGCTGTTTATTCTGTTTAGATGTGTGTTTTTTGATGAGTTGGCCTTTGTGCAGTTTTGTTGTTGTTTTGGTTTGATTTTTTTGTCTTTGGATCCCAAATGTTTTGGTATGTTGTGCATTTATTCTTGTTTGATTCAAGGATTTCTATTTGCATTTTATTTCAATTTTCAAGATTTTTAAAGTAGGGCATTATTCAATTTCCATGTCTTAGAGTAAGAAAAAAAGCATTATGAACCCAGAAGGAGAACTGAAAAAACCCATGCCTGACGGATGATATAGTCAAAATAGAAAACTCGATTTGCGTTTTGTGATTGTATTTTTATTAAGATGAACGTTGAATGACGAGAATACCGCAGGCAAAGGTATGGAAAGCCGTTGAATGTGACACATACACCTTGCTTTGTGCAGTCGCTCCACTGTTCACTTTTCCTGTAATACACCACAGACGCCTGCCATTGTCATGTTTGGCCCTGCGAGTCATTCACGGCAACCAATCCTGTCTGACTGGAGCCATTGATGCATAGGGAGATTTCTGAATTTTCTGAAGTCCCCCAAAGAGCAATCCCTGCTAGGCTAGATAATAGGCCCCCAAGTGATACCCAGTCCTATTTCCTGGAACCAATGACTGGACCCATATATGGAAGATGTAGTTCAATTTAGAATCTTGAGATGGGGAGACACTTTTGCGTTCTCTTTACAAAGAAGCCCTGCCATCAAGTCGACTCTGATTCATAGCAACCCCTACATAGTGTTTCTAAAGACACAGAACCTCCTTTTTATCCCTCTGAGTGACTGGTGGGTTTGAACCTTGCAATCAGGAGCCCAATATTGAGCCCACAGCGCCACCGGTGGACCTTAAATGTCATTACAATCGGCCCTATGTGGGAGGACTGGACTAGAGAAGAGGAAGCATGTACTGTGATGGCAAAAGCGGGGAGGAAAAAAAATGATGTGATGTGAGGAAGTTATCATGAGCCCAGGCATATAGGTCCTTTCCAGGAGCTAGAAAGAAGTGAGCAAACATGTTCTTCCAGTGCCTTTTCAAGAAACCATCCCTGCCAACAACTCAGGTTTCTGCCAGCCCTCGGACTCATTTTGAACTTTTGACTTTCTTAAGTGTAAAGAACTAAGTCTGTGTTATTTTTAAGACGTGCACTCTATGGTTATTCATGTAGGAGTCATAGAAACATACTGTACAGGATTATCACTGAGCTTTATAGAAGATGTCATTCAGGCTGCAGCCGGTGGTACTACTTTGGGGCATGGCCACTTGTCAGAAGGAGTTCTGCCTCAGGTCCATCTGTGGTATTGTCACAGATGAGCTTCTGTCAAGGACAAACCAATAACAAAAAGACAAGTGACTTCTTAGAAATATGATAAAGGATCAGTACAACATACTCCTGGTGGAAGATATTTTAAAAAATGATCAGTCTCTTGCTAGTCACCAGGGTTTCTTCAAATATCAATAAAATAAAATTTCATTCCTTGTTTCCTGAAAAAAAGGTTTCCTGTCAGATACATCAATCCTTAGGCATGAGAGAGAGGAAATAAGAAATATTATTCATTGCCAGTGGAAATGTAAACAAGCACAAATAAGTATACTTCTAAATGTCTAACCTGGAATAATATGTGTACATGGCCCAATAAGACCTGTGCATGCACATTAATTATAACTTTGCTGTAATCATAAAAACTGATTACTCCTCAATGGAGAAATATATAAATTACTGTTTATCATTATAATAGAAATGCCATAGCTAAAATGAATATCTGATCAATATGAATAAACTTAAATAAGCAAGCTGTACAATCCACACATTTAAAACACAGCACCTGAAGCACCATCCACACAAAAATGATTTCATTTTAATTAAGGTTTCTTTCTACCCTAAGGAAGAAAAAATGATCCACTGACTGGAAGAAGACATTTGTAACACATATAAGTGGTACGTATTTTATCTAGAAAAGTACTTACCCATCAACAAGAAAAAGATGAACAACATTTTCAAATGGATAAAGCAATGCGATGATCACTTGGTTAAAACAGATATGTAAACGACTACAGGACTAACACCCTGCTGCCTGCGCGCCTTTGTCATGTGCGTCTTGCTCTTGTGAGACGCGTTCCGACTGGATTGTGATCACGCCGTCTCCTTGGCGCGATCTTCTGCCTAAGGACCACCAGCAGGCAGGAAACTGTGTTTCCAAGCACCTCTGGGTCCACAAAGTAATCTCAAATGATGTGGTTTTAGGGTCTCTGGTTTCTTATTCAAAAAGCTGACGAGGGGGCAAAAGTAATGAGTGCTGGAACTGGAGCCTGGAAGCCTCTTGAATATGTTGTGCTTCAAAAGAGGTTCAGCCACCTCAGCATTGTGTTCCTTTCCTGTGTCAGTTTAGCTCCGCAACATCTTAACCTGCTCGGTGAGCAGTGGCTGCCTAGCACATCAGTGATTACTTGGTGGCTCAGGATTCCAGGAAATCTCAGGTCAAGTGAAAGTGCTTCCTTCTCATCTGTGTTTTATTGGCTGTGATTATTATGTTCACAAGAGGACATAATATAGAAATACTATAATGTGTTCCTATGATTTCTTCTGGTTGGGTTTAAGGCTTGAATTTTTTTTAGGGTAAAAATGGTTAGGAGACAGCTGGTTACAAACATAGCTCATCTTTATTCATTAAAACATAATTTACTGAATGTTGCTGCTCGAAAAATTCTTTTGTTAAAAATAAAGGAGAAAAAATTTGCCTTTTATTCAAGTGCTTATCTTCAACATATATAAAGTTGCTAGGACAAAATAGTGTGGGAAAGTAGATTAGAAAAAGAGGACTCACTGTCAACCCAGAATGTCAGGAAAATTAATATCTTTAGCTACCAAACACACAAATCAATAAAATGACTACTTCACAAGGTGCTACACACTCAAATAAGCAATATCACTAAATTGCAACAGATTGATAAAAAGTGTTTTATTTTAAAGACTATATTTTTAAGCAGGTTCATTGAAGTAGAATTTACATATAATAAAATACACCTACTTGAAATGTACCAGCGATGACTTTTTAGTAAATTCATTAGGTTGTGCATTCAGTATCTTATTCAGTTTCAAAACATTTTTTGTGATGGCAAAAAGCCATCTCCCGCTCTCTTGCAGGTTGTTCTGTTTGATCTTTGGCCAATAAAATATTCTCTTGCTTTAAGTCTCTGTAAAGACTTCTTCATGATTTGTTTCTCTAGGAGCTTATTCCCATAGTACCAGATTGGGTTGGGTTGGGCTGTATAGAAAAACAAAGCCACTGTTACTCATACATGTATAAAGAAACCTTTATGCAAAAGTAGTTTTATATCAAGAAGCTGTCCTATGTACAAGTAGATGTAAAATCTCACCACCACACCCCCCAAACTTAAGGAATGTCTAAAAGGTGCATGGTTTGAATCCTTTGAGAATGTCCAAACTGCTATTTCGATTAGAAATAAGCAAAAAGCACATAATTTGGAGGAAAGGAATAAACTCAAAATGTAACTCAGTGTCAGTGAGTCGACGGCTGATAACTTCTCAAATGCCTGACATGATTAAGGAAAAATAAAAGGGGTCTTTTGTTGGGTCTCAGAGTAAGTTATATTTTACTCAGAGTAAGTTTATTGTACAAGGAGAAATACCAGTCTTAGTTGTCCATATGTTATGAACCAACTGGAGTAGGGTTAAGCATCAAGTGTGAAGTACCCACTGTTGTAGTCATATTTCAGATATTTATACCAGACATTGCATTCCACATTATAATATTTTCTAGTGCATAAAACACAAATGGTATAACACAACAAAACACTAGGGTATAAAACATTATCTATCAGGCTTCTTACATAGTGTAAGATAGAGTAAACTGAATAAGAAATACTTGGGGGAAGTTCATATAACGTAAATATTAAGACCATAGATTAAAAAAAAGAAACAGACATCAAATTCTAGACCTTTCCTTTCCCCAAGATGCATCTTGGGCTATTTGTGAGAAGCCCTCTCGCTGGGGGCTGATACATTTTTAATAATGCATACCCAGTTTGGTTACCTTTTCAAAAATCACTCTTACTTATTTGAGGATAAGCTTACTATTCTTTTTTACAGTGAAAGTAATTTTACTGCCACCTGCTGGAAAACTGTAGCTTTGGTAGTTAGGCAGTCCCTGTAAGGAAAGTTGTGCCTGTGGGGCTCTGCAGCAAGGAAGTTACCTGTTCCAGGTGACTGCCCTTCCTGTAATGTACGCAAAGCGAGCTCTCTGTGCATCCTAGCGACGTTTGCTCTCCTATGCTGGGTCTCTGTACTGGAGGAACTGGAGGGTCTCTGTGGTTAGTACTCTCATTGCAGGTAGATACAGAGACCTGCTATCTTCTTGGAAATTAGCGGAGAGAGGTGAATCACGATAATCCTTTTAGCTCAGTGTGTTTATTTAAAATGAAAGACAGCAACCGGGATGGAAATGTTTGCTCTGATTACCACATGAGATTCAAAAACAAGGACTACTTAGTTCATAAACATTTCCTTAGTGAAAAGTGGACAACAAAAGCACATAAATGTGAAGTACACAGCACTTCTGTGGGATTTTATTTACATTGCAAGGGGTTGTGAAGGGAAATGAATGGATCTGAATTATCAGCTAATAGGAGCAGGTTCCTTTAGCTACCACCCATTGAAAGGTATCACGTGTCAAAAGTGGTTTTAAGTACTGTTCCTATACAGTGTTCAGTGTCTTATGTGTGACCTCTAACTTGATCATCCTCATATAGCCTCTGTGTTAGTCTGGGTAGACAAGATAAACAAATCCAGGGAGCCTCATATGTGTATAAGAAAGAGCTTTTTTATACAAGAGCCATTGAATATTGAGAAAACATCCCAGCCCAGTCTAGATCAAGCCATAAGTCCAATATTACCTCATGTCCGATACCAATCGATAAAGTCCTTTCAGAACTTGGGAAACACAAGCAATGCTGTCCAGTGCAGGAAGATCACAAGCCAGTGGGTGGGAAGTCTTGTGGATCCGGTGGCGGTATAAGCATCTCAGCACTGGCATGGTCTCCATATGACTCCTCCAGCTCCAGGGTTCTAGCACAGCTCCATGTGTCTTGTCAACAGGAATGTCTTGCAGGGAGTGTGTCTGTATCTGGCCCCCAGTGAGCTATTTAGCTCCCTTTGTGACTCCCAAACGAGATCATGAAGCTGCAACTTGATTGCCAGACGGGACTCCACCACTGCACTCTTCAGAGTCTCAGCAGCAAAACAGATGATGTAAACACCCCTGCCTCCTTCTTTGTAGATGGGGATCATTTTAGAATTCTCTCTTCCTTAATCCATTATTATCCAATATTTCTTCAAGCCCTGTCCGTTCAACATTTTACACACAGGCATATTCATGCATCACTCGTGTTTGGTCTTCCTTCCTAGCTCAGGCTCCATCTTCTCTTCTTGATCTGTTATGATCATTTCCTCCTTTGCCTTCTGATTTTTCTTCTTATTTCCTTGTAGAGCCTAGAGCATGTGAATTCTTTTCTAAAGGCCAAGTCGGGCTATTGAATGTATTGAGGTGATAGCTTAAGCTTATCTACACGTTTTAAAATAACTTGTCTTCTGTCTGGAATAAGAATTGTGTGTGAAGGTAGCCTCTGGGCACAGGGGCTGGTATATAGGATATATTTCATATATATTTGTAAGATAAATATTTTCCTTGCTTTTTTGGTAACCTGCCTATCACATTTCCAATTTTTTGCAATTGAGACACTTAGCAAATGAAGAGTCCAAGCAAAATAAAATGATAGAAATGCAAATATTAAACCATAGATATTGGCAATACAATATGAAAGGGTCTGATGGTGTGCCACTTTTATCTTAGAACCAGTTTTGAGAGACCTGAAGTCTTATTTTATGAAAGTCTTATTTTATGAAAGCTAGGTCTTCAACCAAATTATTTATTCGCCGCTTCCATTAGCCCACTTGTTTCTTACTTATAGGACAATTTATTTCAAAAACCAGCCTTTGCTGAGAACATTCCTTCATTCAAAGATAGCGAGACTATGTGCTGTGGGGTGGTGCCGGTGTCAGATGCAGATTACCCAGAACTGCCTCCAGGTGTTCTCGTGACTGGTGGGCTTCCCGCAGCAGCCACCGGGACAGGGAAGTATCTGCTTAGTGATGCTGGGGGACACCGACTCCGCTGTGATTTCTTCTCTCCAGAACTGCGAGGGTTCCCATATCTACGAAGCTCAGAATCATCACACCTGTCCTCGTTAAATGCCCACGCCTGAGAAAAGATAGTTAAATTACCTCATTTTATCAAGAAAAGATTCAAGGACAATTTCTCTGAACTAAAATGGCGAGGAGCTTTGCTTCAGGGATTGCAGTCCCGGGAGTCCTTTTCTTTACTCACAAACACGCGCAGGGAAACGCCCTCTGAGGAGAGAAGGTGATGGCGCCTGCCACATGCCTGCTGGTGACAGGAAACTTTCTTCTTTAGAATTCAGTAGCAGTTTCGTTTTAAAGTCTTAGGACCACCTATGACTCACTGCTTCTTCAGGCATTTCTCTCCCCACTCTCTAATTCTCGGTTTCTGTAGTTGTCCAATTAAAAGTTTAGAACAGCAAGCAGCCAGGGTAATCCTTCTGGTTGGAACAGTCTTCCCAAGGGGATAGGATGGGATGGGATTGACTGGAATGGGATGGGATGGGATGGGATAGGATTGAATGGAATAGGATAGGATAGGATGGGATGGGATGGGATGGGATGGGATGGGATAGGATTGAATGGAATAGGATAGGATAGGTCCTATCTTTATCTTCCGCCATTTTAGTCCACGAAAGAGTGGGTGACTATAGTTTTAATATTGTTATGTATGACATGTCATGCTATTGCTGAAACACATAAACACTTACAATCACTTGGGTTGTTGTTTTCAACTCTTAGCTATTATGAATACTTGTGAAATAAACATTCCTTCACTTGGCATACATTTTAACACCATCTTCTCTTGTGATTGTACCAGATATAAGGTGGGTAAGGATGAAATTATGAAGAGAGCTTTGGGCCTCTTTGTTCAGTGATCTGCCCTCTTTTTCTGAACTCCTTGCATATGAGGGGGTACCCCCCCAATGGAATTGTGATGGGTGGAGCATAGCTTTTATAGTATACATTTTTCCAGCTAGGCAAGCATTTAGACATTTTCTCTGAGTTAGTGTACCCAATGGTGTCTCCTGGGAAGGTGCTCTCTCTGGTCACAGTGAATTTTTTTATAACGCAGTTTCACTAGAATCTTGTTGGGTATTTTTGGTGATGACCTATATCAAAGAACAGTGTGCAGCTGTGAATTTTTCCTGCTTGGGAAAAATGCTGCAGAAACTGTTGTGATGTTGAACACAGCTTTCTAGGAGAGCACTATGGGAAAAACTCAAGTGTATGAATCATTTTCTTGTTTCAAAAAGAGGCCAAATTTCAATTGATAACAAACCTTGTTTAGGATGTCCTGTCAACTTCCTGAATGGATACATATGTTGACTTGTAATGCATTTGGAGTTCATTCCACCATGTCAGACTGTTAATTACACGTTCTATTTAGAGGTTCTGAAAAGACGGAGTAACCGTGTGTGACAAAAAAGTCCTGATTTGTGGCAGAGGGGACTGGTTTTCCATGGTGATGCACCTGCTCAAGCAGCCATCTCAGTGCGCCAGTGTTTGTCAATAAACAGCATGCCTCTTTTGATCCACGCACCTGCCTCACCCGACCTCGCTCTGTGTGACTTTTTTGGTGTCCGAGAATGCAGAGGGACATAAAAGGACAGCGATTTGACAACATAGATGAGGCGAAGGATAAAACGAGAGAGGTGCTGTCAGCTACCCAAACAGATGGGCTTGAAAAATGTTTTTCCAAGAATGGATCACAGTTTTGACACATGTATGAAGTGTACTGGAGATTACTCTGAAGGTAATAAGGTTGTTCAGTAAAAATATAAGTAATTTCATAGTTAAAAAATTCCAGGTTTTCTTTTCTTTATACCTGCTCAAACTCTTGCAAACTAGATGCCTTGGATTTAATTGCCCCTTTTCTGAATATTTTCATCCCATACTGGTTCTTTTGTGTTAATAAGCTTAAGTTCTCATCTCCTTACCTCTCACACATTCATCCCACTTACACGCCTACCAGGCTTAGCTATGCTCATTCCAATATGGAATCTGTTCCTGATTGTCTGGACTCTTCCATACTTCAATTTTGTTTTCTTCACGATCAAAGCTGGCATGCAGAGTAAGAGCCTCTGTAACCTGCTGTACAAGCGGAGTAAGACAAGTACAGCTGCTTTGAGCTCCCTTCCAGTTATGTTGCCAAAAATCCTTGTTTCCCTAACACTGAGAACATTTCAGGGATGCAGGAATTTGTGTTAGAAATCACTACCCAAAGCCTATATGTAGACAACTCGACGTCCTCTCACAGAAGCGTCACAAGGAAGAGACGAGCCAGGCAGGGTGCTGTAAAGCACTGACAAAACATACTACTTAATTCCAGTTCTTTAATGCTTCCCCTTCCCCCACTATTATGACCCCCAATTCTACCTTACAAATCTAGCTAGACCAGATCATGTGCACTGGTACAGATAAGAGCACACAACATCGGGAATCCAAAACATATAAACCCCTCCGGACCAATAATGAGAGTAGCAATGCCAGGAGGGTAAAGGGAAGGTAGGAGGAGGAAGGGGGAACTGATCACAATGATAACCACCTCCCAGGGGGATTAAGAACAGAAAAGTGGGTGAAGGGAGACAGCAGAGTGTAAGGCATGAAGAAAAATTATAAATTTTCAAGGGTTCATGAGGGAGAGAGTGTGAGGGAGGGGGAATGAGCTGATACTAAGAACTCAAGTAGAAAGAAACTGTTGCAAATGATAATGGCAACACATGTACAAATGTGCTTGACACAATGGATGGATGGATGGATGGATGGATTGTGATAAGAGCAATAAGAGCCCCCAATCAAATGATTAAACAAAAATGTGGTACAATTCCAAACAAACAGAAGTTTGGTTGCCTTATTTCTTGTCATGGCTCTGGATTAAGCTGTTTCTCCTGGCCTGAATCTCTTTAATAAGAGTCTTCATGGTTGCCCTCACTGCCTGCAGGAGGAAGCTACAAGTAGAGATGAATGGAGACATTTTCAGAGCATATTAAGAATAAGAAGGCATGGAGATGACCTTCGTGGGCCTTTATTGAGTGTTCTGACCAGTCAAGTAGCTGCATCGGCAAAATGACTCTTTCCAAGTCTTGGAATTGATGTTTCTGAAACCTGCATAGAGCTGGGTATCCAGACATGGGGAAATTGAAACATTATCACCAGGTCAAAAGATCATTTGCCTGGTCCCTTGCATTCAATAAATGAAGGATTTTTATCTTCATTTCACAAATAAATCCAGTCGGAAGAAAGGAAAATAGATTTGCCCAAAGCCCTGCTGGGAGTAAGAGATAAACGATATTTAGGTCACAGGGTCTTGACTCTGTGCTTATTATTTTACTTCAAAACTTTCTCATCCTTCCCATAATTTTCTGTTGTAATAGGATGAACTTCAGTGATGCTATACAGTGTCAGGATGCTGAGGATTATCTGACCTTCTGTGGATATACCTCACTGTAATACACTTTTTATTGTAGGAAAATACAAAATTAAAATGGTCATTTTGCCCATTTCAAGTGCATGTTTGTCACTAATCACAGCAATGATTTTGCACTTCTATTATCGCCATCCTTTGTTTCCCAAACTTCCTCAGGATCCCTCAAAGGAATCTCTACCAATTAAACAATATCGAAACTTCCCTCTCCAAAGGCTACGGTAAACTCTAATCTACCTTCTCTCTCTGCATTTCCTTTACTTACACATTCCAGGTACGTGAGAGCAAGTGGAATTTGTCTTTTTGTGTCTGGTTTGTTTCTTGATCAGGAACATTGCTGCATTCTTTACTAGACTCCACTTTGATCTATATGGTCGGTATTTATATATTATTTGTAGTCTACAGATATACTTTTCGTTTATTTATTCATCTGCTGAACACTTGGGTTGTTTCCAACTTTATTAGGATGAAGAATTCTGTAATGAGCATTGGTTTCCTTGCCACAGATTTTAACAGTCTGCTCTTAGGAGTGTCCCAGCTATGAGGTGGCGATGAATGAAATCAGAAAGAGGATTTTGGATCTCATGGTTCAGTGACACGTGTTATTTCACTGGATTCCATGTGAACTCTCTATTGGCCCTTGGGTTTCATTGCCTTTTTTCCTGAATATTTTACTCCCATCTGTGCAATAGGTAAGGGCACGCCCAGACTCACAAGAGCTCTGCTGTTTGATTTCATAGTCCATGGTTCTGATGGGTAGCAGGCTAGTAAAATGAGTTTTCCTCTGGCTTGTTGATATGGGGGATGTTACCGTTCTTATGCTGTGTAATCCCATTCCTTGTGAGCCTTCCCATACCTTGGTGTCATTGGAAGAGAAAGGCCACAGAGAACTCTCTTAGCGTTTGATGCTTCTTTGTGAATGAGTGCCTCCCATCTATTTTTTTATTTGGCTCCCGGGTGCTCTGAAATATATATATTATAAATTTTCTCCTATCGAGAAGATCAACAACAAGGAATTCTTTTCTGTGTCACACATAAGAAATTCAAGAACATCAGAGAGAGAGAGAGAGAGAGAGAGAGAAAGGCGATGTGGGAATCCCCATGGGAGTTCAGAGAAGATAATACGTCAGGCTGCCGGGTAGCTGGCTGGCACAGTGAAGGAAATCTCCCGGGAGCAGGCGGATTTAGTACTGAGAAGACACAGCAATGGGCTCCCAGCCAGACCAGGAAGCCCTCTCTCCAAAGCTTCCCTGCCCACTCCATGTGCGGACAATGTCTGAGCATGACCTCTCCCTCCTTGGCGACGCCTCGGCTTTGCTTGTAGACACACGTAACCTCGGTCTGTCTTCAAGGGGGTTACAGGAAAGAAATGGACTTGTCAAAGAACTCGGGGTACAGAATAGAAGTGAGTAATCCGAGTCCAGCTACGACATAGATGGGATTAGGGTGAGAGTGGGCCAGATGGAACACTGTGATGGTCTCCTTTGGGGAAAATCTCTCGATATCAGAGAAAAAAAAACAAACAACAAACTCACTGCCACTGAGACGACACCCACTCACAGTAAACCTGGAGGACAGGGTCGTCCCTGTGAGTTACTGAGACTCAAATTCTTTCTGGGAGTAGACAGCCCTGGGAGTAGACAGTCTTTCTCCCGAGGAGAGGTTGGTGGTTTGGAACTACCGACCTTGAAGTTGGCAGCTCAATTTATAACCCACTATTCTACCAGATGCCCTTGAATGTCAGCTCCAAGGTTATGGAAAGACACGCTAATGCTAGGGATCCCTAGCAGCAGAATGACGTGTCCATTAGACTGACAACTGAAGGTCAGTGGTTTGAACCTACCAGCTACTTTACAGGCGAAAGGTGAGGCTCAGTGTTTCCATCCACATTTGCAGCCGTATAAACCCTTTACGGTGCAACTGCCCAAAGAGTTGCAATGGGCTTGTCAGCAGCGGGTTTGTTTTGCACTGTTGGAATCCTGGTGGGGCAGCAGGTATGTGTTTGCCTGCTAACAGATAGGCTGGAGATTGGAATTCACCCGTCCTTCCACAGGCAAAAGACATCCCTTGCAATGGTCTATTCTGTCTGATGGTATGAGGGTTTGGTTTTGTACCAACTCACTCTCTCTGGGAAGGTAGGGGTCACAGCCCACCTTCAGCCTAACTTGTTACAAATTGGAGGTACGGGTCACATCCTACCTCCACACACAGGCCACACTACAAAGGATGTTCACATGCGGCCTGCTGATAGGTGAGATGCCCCCTTGGAGTGTGGCCTATTCCTGGAGAAATTTGCTCTCTCTCGCTCGCCCCTCTCCTTCTTGCTGGACTGGGTCTTGTGTCTTGTGTTGGTGGCCTATGAGGCCTGCTAACCCCAGGGCTGTCTCCAGAAGCTGTTGGCACCCTGCCATCTAGATCTTGGATTGGAAACTCTGCACCCACCAGCCTGTGATATCTCAGATTTCTGCTTTGCCTTCTGCTTCATCTGCCTCAGCTATGCGAATGAGAAAAACTTAGATTGGTTGCCAGAGTGTGTGATATTGTCTGAGGTTAATTCCCGCTGCCCCCTTCAGTCCAGTCAAGAGAGGCTCAAACCATGCTATGGACTGACTCGTTCATCCCTAAAGATGGAAGTGACCGGAGAGCCCTGAATGACTGACTAAGTGTATGAGATATTTCTTACTGGGGATTTAGGAGAATCGAGCAAGCCCTGGTTGAATGTCTGAGTGTTCTTACAGGAAAGCGTCACCCTTTCATACAGAGAAGGTGCAACGTAAAGCCAGCAGGCTCCAGACTCCCAGGAAGTTCCCAATCAGGCATCTGTGGCTTTGTTTGCTTGAGGTCTACAGCCTCAGGTCACACGGGTAATGGAGCAAGAAGGTCCTGTTTCTTCATTCTCTTCAAGTGAGCCTTAAAAGTAACCTCGAAGAAAATGGGGTTATCAATTAGATGAGAAACACACATATTTTAAAAATAATGCTGACTAAGCACCGAAAGAAGCCTTGGTGGCCTGGGCTATGCATTAAGCTGATAACTACAGGGTTGGTGGTTCGAACCCACTAGACACCCAGAGGGAGAAACTGAGGCTATCTGCTCTCGTATTTATTTAAAGTCTGGGCCCCAAAGGGGCAGTTGTACTCACAGGGTCCCTATGAGTTGAAATTAACTCAATGGCAGAGAGTTCAACTTTGAAACAATACATGACATAAAGAGATTGCATGGGAGCTAGCAAAAAAGGAAGGTTCTCAGTCACGTATAAAGATGGCAATTCACATCATTACTGCAGAGCAAAAGAGCTGACACACTCACCTCAGCCCCTACTAGCATCCAGATGCCAAGTGGGATAGCAACTCACGGTCGAGGCAGTAACAACGCGAGATAAATTCCCCTCTTTCCCCCGAAACCGCAAAGGGTGGCTGGCTTTCCGCTCTTCTCTCCTCAGCCGGAGTCGCGTGCATAGAATGTGTGTCACACTTAGAGGGTTTCAGCCCTACTTCAAGTGAAAAATGCTAAGAATTAGCAGAATGCATTCCTTTTGGGAAGGTCAATATTTTAAAATAAAATTAACAAATATACAAAGTTCTAAAAACTGAATCCTAATGTTGTAGGGAGCTTAGACAAAAAGCCATAATACCCGCCATCACCATTTCCCTCCCACCCCACACCCTCATTCTCCAGAACTGACTGCTGCAAACCATTTCCGTTACTCATTATATCCATAGGTGTAGGTGGCATAGCGAAACCATTAACCACGATTATTTCTCAGATTTAGATGGGACCTATTGATGTTCTGTTATGAGAGATGATGATTTAGCTTACTTATGCTTATATCTACCTCCGTCCACCCATCTTATATAAGCATAATGCTATGACTTCTAATTCTATTTTTGTTTATCTTTATAACTTTAAATAATGGACACACATATACACAAAGTCAAAGAATTTGGAGTACAGTGTTTAAGGAATAAAAAGAAAACATGGTTTTGATAAATAAAATTAATCAATGAGAAATAATTAAAAGGGAGAAGATGTCAAGGAATACAGGAAGCAAGAGAATGTTTGGAAATGGGTTGTGGCATCAATTGTACACTACTGCTTGATGTGACTGAACTATGGACTGATATGATATCTGTATTAACTTCCCCAATTAATAATACACATTTTTTAAAAAGAAGTAATAAAAAGTAAATGGGATAGATAGATCCAGCAGATAAGTTTTTTTTTACAGTACCAAATAGAAATTCCTGAACGTAGGTGTATAACAAACAAAGCAAAAATACCACTAGATGTGCAAAACAACAAATTTGAGAGTCCATAATCTTAAAATCTTAGCGATATGAATTATTTAGACTAAAGAACACAAAGAAAAAGAGACTTAAAAGTGAACCACAGCGAGCTCTGGGAGAAGATAAACTGTCTAGTGCATATGTGACCCTATCAGGTTGAGTAGAATGATCCAATAGGTTTGCCAAGCTTATCGCTATTTATGTAAGCAGACTACCACAGCTTCCTCACAGGATGGTGGCTGGGTTCCAACGGCTGATGCTATTTCATATCCAAGCTGTTTAACCAAAATGCCACCAGATACCCATTAGAAATAAAAGGAGAACGGAACACAGCAAATAACAGAATGAGAGCTTTACATTCTGCAAAGTATAAACCCAAACTGTAAGACCAGAAATCTATAACTAGTAAAGATAGGAATATTACCTATAAAGAAGTTATAAGGAAATTGAGCATTGTATTGGAAAGACAAATAATCTTTCTTTCCCCACAGCTAGAGGCCATCTGTCTGTGTCTTCGTGGGTAGCAGGGACTATTTTATTACAATTTTTATTCAAAAACCTCATCCTACCCACCCCATTTATCCTTCATCTTGCTCCTCAGACTTCCTTTTGTTCCCTTAAATAAGACAAGAAATATGACTTAACTCATTTGAGGGTATCAATTTGCCATTTTGAAATGATATAAATCAAAGAGCTCAAAAGTTTTCTGGGAATGGCAGGAATTAACTCATCTAGTCAATCTGAATTCATAGCAATCCTATAGGACAGTCAGAAGTTCCCCAGTGGGCTTCCTAGACTGCAATTCTTTATGGGAGTAGAAAGCCTCATCTTTCTTCCACACAGTGTGATGAGACTGCTGACTTGGGGTTGGCAGTCCAGCGCAGAACCACTACACTGCCAGCACTCTGGGCGTCGTGTATAAACCTTAATAGAAGACATGTCACAAAACAATAGATTTGTAATCTGATCTTTGTTGTTTAACTAAGGTTTCTGTGATTTTGTAGTCATACTTTGTTTTACTTAATCTGTGTGTACATGAGTGTGTGTGAGTGTGTGTGTGTGTGTGTGTGTGTGTGTGTGTGTGTGTGTGTGTGAGAGAGAGAGAGAGAGAGAGAGAGAGAGAGAGAGAGAGGAATTCCCGGAGTAATTCTATTTTGGTTTATATCACATCAAAATGGGAATTTTGACATCCTCAAAGGGCTCACCTTGAGGACGTTTTAAGTGGTCTTTAGTTTTGGGGGGCAATCAACCCAAAGGGGCATAATCAGGGCTGGAGGATGATGAGTGTGTTAGTCTGGGTACTTTAGAGAAACAAAGCCACAGAAACTCATGTATAAGAGAGAGTTTAACTTTCCTCTAGTTCTTAAATGCCTCCTCCCCACCCCACCCCCCTATATTGATCCCAATTCTACCTTACAAATCTGACTAGACCAGAGGATGCACATTGGAACTGGAAACACAGGGAATCCAAAACAGATGACCTCTTCAGGACCAGTGGTGCGAGTGGCAATGCCTGGAGGGTGGAGGGAATGTGGGGTAGAAAGTGGGAACTGGTTACAATAATCTATGTATAACCTCTTCCCTGGGGGATGGACAATAGAGAATGGGCTGAGGGGAGATGTCAGACAGTGTAAGATATGACAAAATAATAATAATTTATGAATTATGAAAGGTTCATGAGGGAGGGGTGAGTGGGAAAGGAGGGGGAAACATGAGGAGCTGATATTAAGGGCTCAAGTAGAAGGCAAATATTTTGAGAATGATGATGGCAACAAAGGTACAAATGTGCTGACACAATGGATGTATGTGTGGATTGTGATAAGAATTGTACGAGACTCTAATAAAATGAGTAAAAAAAAGAAGAGAGAGTTTTATATAAAGTTTAAGTGCACATCAAGAAAACATCCCAACCCAGTGCTGCCCAAGCCCACAAGTCCAACATTTACCTATTAATCCATATGTCCAACACCAATCCACAGAGTCTTCCTCCATCTCACAAAACAGACACAATGATGCCGACTGCAGGAAAAAAGCCAAGTCAGTGAATGTGTAAGCATCTCAGCGCTGGCAAGGGTCTCCACTTGGCTGCTCCAGCACTCAAGGCTGCATCAGGGTAGGTCCAATAGGAAGTGAGCCTTGACAGCTGAAGCAGGGAACTGGCTAAGGTAGCTGCACTCTGGTCCAACCATCACAAAGCAAGAGACTGTAGAACTCAAAAGGCGAGGCTCACTGAATCATTTATCTCTACAACCCAATTAACCCCACATGTGTTTATCAGGCAGGTTGGCATAATAAACTTTAACTATATCAATGGGGTAAGATTTCCACAAAAATTACTGTAAGACCGCACGACCTTCAAAGATGGAGCAGGTGCTTTTTATGATGTAATTTAAAAAAATGCTCAGAACGACCATCCTGGCCTTTTTCTCAGGATGACAGCTTTCAATTTTCTTAAAAGTTCTTTATAATAAGCCTGCATGATCACACTGTACCCTAGAAAATTTATCAGGACAACCTCCTTAGAGTCCCCCCCAAGGCAGCCTCCATCACCTCCAGACTAGCCCAGCTGCCTTGCATGCCATTGGCTGAGCAGATTGTTCGAAAGGCTTTGTTTCCATGGGCACTTTGCAGCCATGCACTGATGCAGAGGCACAGTGAAGAGGTTTTGTTGGGAAGGCACCCGGTAGGTATTACCTGGAACCTCATATGAGGGTAGGTGAAAGCATTACTGCTACCTTTCTAGCGTCCCGGCAATTAAGCACTTGACTACTAATGGGAAGACTGTGAGATAGAATCCATAATCTACTTAGGGTTATGGGTCAGATCTACTCTGTCTGTAGGCTTGCTGAGAGTCAGAATTGATTGGGTCACAAAAGACATCTGCAACGTCTATATGGGGATGTTGTTGCACTTCATTCAAGTTTATATGTATATACCATATATACTTGAGTATGAGCTGAGCTGAATATCAGCCAAGGCACCTCATTTTACCATAAACTGCACAAAAATGTATGGAAAGACTCGGCTTATACATGAGTATATATGGTATATGCATATATATGAGTTTTGCAATGATAATAGCAACCAAGAAAAATGTAAATGGAAACCAACTCTACTGTCCTTAGTATAAAAGAGGAAGAAACAGTCATAAAACAGAAGTGCCAAAATGAACTGAAAAACAATATGTAATGATATACTATGTACAAAAATATACTTCAAATTTGAAAACACAGGTTAAAAGCAAAAGATTCAAAAAATAGCTTCATGTAAACTGTAAGCATAAGAACTATAACCATATTTATTAGGTAGATTTTAAAACAGAATGCTGTAAAACATAAAGGAAGATATTTCATAATAACACAAACAGCAACTCATTTGGAAGACAGTGAAATCATAAATATGTATAAGCCAAAAATAGAACTTCACAATTCCTGAATACAAAAATTATGGCATTAAAGTAAGACATAGACAAATTCAGAATTATAGTTATAGATTTCAGCACTTCTATCTTAGTAATTTATAGAACAAATAATCAGTAGGCATGTGAAAATCAAAGTTTCTCAACTGAATTTGCCTAATTAAATTTTTTCTTTGTCAATTTTATTGAGTAATAATTTATGGGAATTAGATTAAAATCATATAATATGTTCAGTTTTATGCTTTTTGATAGTTTTATACACATGAAACCATTGCTATTATAATTTAGGAATATTTCTTTCTTTCCTAGAGGATTGTTGGAATCATATACAGTCGATTACCTGGACCCCTGGTAACGACTTTACTACTTGTTACTATAAACTATAATAGAGTTTCTGTGTGTGTGTGTGTATTTTCATGATCATTACATGATTTTAATTAGTTTCATGTGTTTAAATATTATTAATCAGCTCCTCTAATTAGTTTTTTATGAAAGAGATACTTTAAAGTGTGTATATTGTTGTTTTGTTCAAACTTCAGTAATCTTTGGTAGCATACTTTCTTTCTTGCAAGATTTGTGTTCCCGACATATATTTTTTTCTCTCTCAGATTTTTACTAGTCTCTTCTGGTGTGCAGTGGTTGATAGACACCAGTCTGTAAGCTGTGATATTATTAATGGGTACATAGTTCTTGTTTTTGTCTTGGCTCTTCTAATGGATAAAACTGGAAACATGGAGTACACTTGGAAAGAGAAAGTAAAACACAATGTACCCTGATGCTTACAGTTTAAGAGATCCACAAGGATGTGGTCAATTGACTTTCAAGAAAATTTTTATGTTGTTAAATGGGGAAAATAATATGGTATAGAACCAGCAGTGTATCCACCAACAATAATAATTTAAAACAGATCATAGACCAGAGTGTACAAGATGAAATGATAACTTAAAAAAATAGTGAAAATTTTTTGCAACTTAAAGGTAGGCAACAATTTCTTAGAAAAAAAATACTAACCAAAAGAGAAAAATAAATGATACATTTTATTTGATCAAAATTACAGCCTGTAAATATTCTTGTAAAAAGTAAGCTTACCAAGGATTTGGAGAATATATTCTTTGCATATATCTGATAAAAGAATTACCGTATACCCACACTCTATAAAGAAATTTTATAACAATAATGAAAAGACAATAAAGAATTGGCAAAATACTTGAGTAGACACTCTACTATAAAGATATACAAAGGATAAATAAGCAAATGACAAAATATTATATATCAGATGTCAGCAAACTTTTTCTATAAAAGGCCAAATAGTAAATATTTTATATTTTGCAAGCTATCCAGCCTCTATTGCCATCATTCAATTCTATTGCTTATTAATAAATAAAACATTAATGAATAAGTGTTCTAGTTCCAATAAAATCTGCTCAGTGTTTTATGAACACTGAAATTTGGATTTAATATAACCTTCAAATGACATATGTATATATATATTTCATTTTCAACCATTTAAAAATGTAAAATTTCTTAGCTCAGGAATCATGCATAAACAAGTTTCAGGTTGGATTAATAGAGTAAGCAGTGGGCACATGTCCCATTCAATTACACAGGACCTGGCTCTTAGAAGAACCCCGTGCTTGACTTAATATTGTTGTAGTCTTAATAATGTATTTATAAAGAGGCCCTGTGTGTTTATTTTACTTGGTACTTAGGAAATTATGTAGTTAGTTATGAAAGTGGGTGCAATTCTTAGACTCCTGCTCTATGTCATACGTCATCAAACAAATGCAAACGAAAGCCCAAGAATATGGTGAAGAAAAAAGTAGCAGAATAAACATCCCATTTGAAGAAGACTATGGAGGACAGTGGGAACCTCAACCCCATCTACACAGGATACAGCCAGACTGAGCTGCTGGCAAGCATCCGAATAACCATACGAGCAGGCAGAGACCTGTGTGATTTGATTGCACTGTATCAAACTCGATACTTGGCCAGTTGACCTCCCTGTAGGCACTCTTTGACTCTGTATTGGGTACAAGCATCTGTTAGTTGTTCCATGATAGAAATTTCTTCCTTGGGTTTTTGAAGGTTGATGCAAGATGTAACAAGGGTCTTCTCAGCCTTACACATTATTTGTAGTTTTACTCTATACTAATAATGTCTTATCCTTACCACCTTAGTGTGATTTGTTTTTCATTTTGTTTGTTTTTTTACTGTTTTTCTGTTGGGTTTTCCAGCTGGAAGCACAGGAGGAGTGGGTGAATAATGATACAAGAGGTTATAGGGACTCCAGGGAGGTAGGGATGGGTGATAGGGAGGCAAAAGTGGATCTTGGGAGTAAAGAATGAAGGGGGGGTGGGACGGGAGCACTAGAACTGATTGTAATTGCACAACTCATTGTAAAGGCTATTTAACCATAGGGAAGGGTGCTCTAAGATGGTTGTGGTGGTGATTTTACAATTCCCCTTGATATGATGGAATGATTGAACTATTTGATACGTAAATTATATGCTGGTATATAATACTGTTGGGGTGGGTGTAACAAAAGAGAACAAAAAGAAATATAATTTCATACCTCTGTTGCTCTTAGATGCCATTGAGCTAGTTCCAATTCGTGGAGATTCCATGTACAACAAAATGAAACGCTGCCCAGTTCTGTGCCATTCTCACAATTGTTACTACGTTTGCACTTATTGTTGCAACCTGTGTTAGACAGGGTTCTCTAGGGAAACAAAACCAGGACACTTACGATTCATATATAGCACGAAGGAATATAACAGCTAATTAGTCCACACAGTGGTACTGAGGGCTCAGTTCAACTCGCTTCCGTGAAACAGTTAATATACTGGAAGTCCAACTCATCAGGGTTGCTCGGTCCAAGGTCAAAGAAGCAGAGAGCTGAGTCTTCCATAGGGCAATGCAGGCAGTGCCTGCCCAGAGGCAGGAAACAGCAGAGAGGGTCACCAGCAGTCAGCCCGATGACAGAATCAATAGTACCAAGCTCAAGAAAGGTATACAACAACAGCGTGGCAGAGCAGGTCTCAAAGGAACCTCAAGCTCTAGTGACATGGGAGTGGGTGTCCCACAGGTAGTATAGTGTGCAAGTTGAAGCAGAGAACTCGCTAAGGCAGTGGAGGCAGCCACACACTGGTCCAATCACCAGAGCGCAAAAGATAGAAAGGCGGGACTTGCCGAGCCATTTTTCTCTTTGTCCTCCAATCAAACTGCCACCTTATTAATCCCACATGTTCTTAGTGGCCGGGTTGATATAATAAACCTACCTATCACACAACAACTTTGTCAACATATCTCATTGACAGCCTTCCTCTTTATTTCTGACTCCCTACTTTTCTAAATATGATGCCCTTCTCTGGAGACTGGTCTCTCTTGGTAACTTGCCTGAAGTTTGTGAGATAAAGTCTTGGCATCCTGGCATGTAAGGAATGTATTGACTATACTTTTGCTGAGATAGATTTGCTTGCTCCTCTGAAAGTCCATCATATGTTGGATACTCTTTGTCCACACGCGAACTCAAACACAGAGGTTCTTCTTGGTCCAGGCTTTGATCTCTTCTGAGGTCTCTGATGAACACCAGGGCTTGAGTAGCTCACACTTTAGTCCTCAAGATGACCTCTTCCTTGTGAACACTTTAAAGAAGTCTTTGGCAGCAGATTTCTCCAATGCACTATGAGACTTGATTCCTTGGCTGCTGCTTCCGTGGGCAGTTCTCTGTCAGTTTGGTAGCGGTTTGGGTGGTTGACAGATTTTTTTGTGATGCTTGAAGCTTTTCCACTGATATTTCAAGTGCTAGAGGGGTCAATTGTGGTAGACAAGTTTCAGCAGAGCTTCCAGACTAAGAGAGATCTAGAAAGAGGACATTCATATGCAGATTGTACACCCTAGAATGGTCAGAAGGGCTGACACTAAAGTGAACCCAGAGTCTGTGGCAATGGCAGTGATGGTAGGCTAGCCAACACAGCCAGGGAACAGACATTCAAGGCAGTGGTGTCATCGGTCACTGTGCTAACTCCTCCCACTGCCATCACCACCCTTTCCTGTCATCTGCCAATCAGAATGCTGGCAGTGGGCCTGAATTCCTGCCATTGGGAGAGGAGGGTTTCCAGTTGGCCAGTTGGGAGGTGAAGAATTGCAGAGAGCTTCAGGGAATGGATGTGGAGGGGGAGAAGGAGGAACCAGAAAATATGAGGCTTCATAATGCAGTGCTTGATTGGGGTGAAGGGTAGAATGGGGGCTGAGACCTTCTACCCACAAAAGAGGCGGTGGGCTGTGTGTGTTTGCAGGCTCCACCCTGGGTAGATGCCACTGTTGTTTATCACTACTGATGCCACTGACTCAAAATAACACTAAGGAAGAGCAGCCTCCTTAAAGGGAATATGATCTTAATTACCTAGGTGGAGTAAAGCTTCAGGAACTGCATTTACTAATGTAATAAGACTTAAAATGAGAACACCACAGTAAAAATTCACACTACTAGAATGATTAAACCTAAAAAGTGACTGACAATCCGAAGTGTAGGAAAGAAAAGAAACTCTTACATGGGCATGTAAATGGTATAATTATTTTGGAAACTGGTAGTTTCTTAATATTTAAGTATACATTAATCCTATAATCCAGCAACTTCATTCCCAAATATTTACCAAAAGAAATGAAAACATACACTAATAAAATAACTTGAATACCAATAAGTATCAATAGGTAAATGGATAATCAACTAAAGTCTGATACGTAGGCCTGAGTCCTCTTTCGAACCTTAGGAAGTTTGTCTTTCTATTAACATCTAACTAAGTGCTCTATGCTACCTGCTATCAACAGACTGTCCAACAAAACCACAAATCCATTACTATTCACTTGATTCCATGGTGACCTCATAGAATATGGTAGGACTTCTCTGTCATCTTTGTAATGGAAGGAGATTAAAGATGGTCCAACCTGTTTTTTGTTTGTTTGTTTGCAGAGCCTTTGGGTGGGTTTGAACCACTAACTTTTAGGTTAGTGATCAAATGCAAATCATTGGCATTATCCAATGACCTTCCTTTGAACATACCCTATTGTGAAAGAGAGGTTACAATGGGTTGCCCCTTGTCCTTTCTTTCCTGGGATAATCAGAGCAGGTTGGGATTCTAACCGGAGCTGCTTATAAAGCTTCTCCAGGAAAACGCACTAGCTGGAAGATGGATGAGTACCAATCAGGGGGTTGCTATCGACTGGCTATCAGTATATTTACTTCCTTTGTCTGGAGCAGGGGTCCTCAAACTTTCTAAATAGGGGGCCAGTTCACTGTCCCTCAGACTGTTGGAGGGCCAGACTATAGTTTTTTAAAGAAATGTGAACAAATTTCTATACACAGTGTACAAGTCGGCTGCTAAGCAGAACAGGCAGTGGTGGCAAAAACACCCAGAGGGCCGGATAAATGTCCTCGGCGGGCCGCATGGGCCCGCGGACTGTAGTTTGAGGACCCCTGGTCTGGAGTATTGATTGTAAAGTAGCTGAAACTTTATAAATTAATCAGGTATGGCTGTGTGGTAGTTACATAACTTCATGTCATCTTGATGAATAAAGGGAAGGAGTAGTGTTTAGCCTGTCAATCAGGTCACAGCTCGATGACCTCATTTGGAGGCACAACCAAGATTAAGGGCTTGCAGGAGGCCAACCCCGCGCTCTCTCTGCTTCACCTTTCTGCTGGCAAGCCACATGGCTGAGACCTGCCAAAGGGTTGTGATTCTTCCACCACCATTGGATCCACAAGACTGCATCCACCAGCCTGTTATCTTTTTGCATTCTCCATCATTTCATGTAGCTGAATGAATCCAAAGAGGGATTTAACTTAGTATCAAACTTAAGGACTTGATTTGGACTGTGCTGGAATGCTTTCTAAATATCAAATTGCTCCTTGATATAAAGCTTATTTTAAATACATATATGAGTGTCAATTAATTTGTTTCTCTAGTCAATCTGGCCCAACACAGCCTATGATGGATTTATCTGTTCTGTCTTGGCTGAAGAAAGTTGGCCGTTTTCTAGGCCATTAAAAAATACTGCCATAATAGACATTCTGACTCATAGTAGCCAGGTAGGACCTGCATAGGGTTTCTGAGGCTGTAAATCTTTATGGGAACAGATAGCCTCATATTCCTTCTTGGAAAACCTCGTGGTTAGCAGTCCTTCACTCCCATGACAGTGTCCACAGGGCTTCACTTGAGAATAAAAGGATGGGAGACTTCTTTAACCGTCACTGTTGCCTGGGATCAGAGCGGTCAGGTGAAATTGAACATCGTTTTCAGCTGCCCCCTCTGGACCCTGTCGCATCCATTAGTTGCTCTCCATTTCTTTCACCGAGTTGTGCTTTAATCAGGAAATGTCTCAACGTTTTTTGAGCATCCACGTTTTAGAACTTTCTACAAGGTCCTGTGGGGGTAATAGTCAGAGGAACCTTTGAGTGACAAGGTAGACACTAATCTGAAATCCTGGACTGATTTTGCTTGGAGCGACAGGTATATCATCAAACACGCCTAGGACATTTTACTATCAGATACTCTTAGAAGTCCAAGGCCTGATATCTAAAGAAGTGAGAACCTTCCACTACCGGGCACCTAGTGTCTTCAGAAAGGCCCGTATCAACCTCAATGAGCTCTTTAAGGGGTTAACGGCTTCATTTACGTACCTTTTTGTCATGTTCACGTCTTTCACTAGGCCTGCAAATGCAGTCTCCTACTCCTTCAGTAGTTCCCAGTCGATCTAGGAACACACCCTGTTTTCAAACACTTTTAAAAATCATTTTATTGGGGCTCACACAACTCTTATCACAATCCATACATACATCAATTGTGTAAAGCACATTTGCACATTCATTGCCCTCATCATTCTCAAAACATTTGTTCTCCACTTAAGCCCCTCGCATCTGCTCTTCATTTTTCCCCTCCCTCCCCGCCTCCCCTTCCCTTATGAGCCCTTGATAATTTATAAATTTTATTTTGTCCTATCTTTCCCTATCTGATGTCTCCCTTCACCCACTTTTCTGTTGTCTGTCCCCCAGGGAGGAGGTCACATGTAGATCCTTGTAATCGGTTACCCCTTTCCACCCCACCCTCTCTCTACCCTCCCAGTATCACCACTAAAACCACTGGTCCTGAAAGGATCATCCACCTCTCCGTTCTCAGCACTGGTCCTGAAGGGATCATTTGTCCTGGATTCCCTGTGTTTCCAGTTCCTATCTGTACCAGTGTCCATCCTCTGGTCTAGCCAGATTTGTAAGGTAGAACTGGGATCATGATAGTGGGGGGAAGGAAGCATTTAAGAAGTAGAAGAAAGTTGTATGTTTCATCGCTGCTTCACTGCACCCTGACAGGCTCATCTCATCCTGCAACCCTTCTGTAAAGGGATGTCCAATTGCCTACAGATGGGCTTTGGGGCTCCACTGTGCACTCCACCTTATTCACAATGATATGATTTTTTGTTCTGATGATGCCTGATACCTGATCCCTTCAACACCTCATGATCGCAAACACTGGTGTGCTTCTTCCAGGTGGGCTTTGTTGCTCCTGAGCGAGATGGCTGCTTTTTTACCTTCAAGCCCTTAAGACCCCCGATGCTATATCTTTTGATAGCTGGGCACTATCAGCTTTCTTCACCACATTTGCTTGTGCACCAGCTTTGTTTACAGCGATTGTGTCGGGAAGGTGAGCATCATGGAATGCCAGTTTATAACAAAGTTTCTTGCATTGAGGGAGTACTTGAGTGGAGGCCCAATGTCCATCTGCTACCTTAATACTAAATATATATATATATATATATATATATATATATATATGCACATAGATCTATTTCCACTTCCTCATATATAAATATGTTTACATTCATACATGCCTTTATTTAGACGTTTATAAATGTCATTTACCTCCTAGCTCTTTCCTCTATTTCCTTTTACTTTGCTCTTGTCCCACTATCATGCCAAATATTAATTTGGGTTTCAGTAATTCCTCTCAGTTACATTACCCTTGATCATGCCCTACTCGGCCTCTTACACCCTCCTTACCAAAAAATTTGGATCACTTGTTGTCCCCTTGTCCCTGGGTTTGTTAACACCACTACCTTTCCCCTCACCTTCCCCTCCCCCATGTCACCCCAGAACTGTTGGTCCCATTGTTTTCTCCTCCAGATATTTCATCCAGTGTATATTATTTAGAAACACTGTGGAGATAATAACATGCACAAAAACAAGACAGAGTAAAACCAAACAACAGAGTAAAACAAAACAACAAGAACAACAGCCAATGACAAAAAACCCCACAACAACAAGAAAGAAAGTTTGTAGTTAGTTCAAGGACTGTTTGTTGGCCTTTAGCAGTGTTTTCTGGTCAAGTGTGAGGGGGTGCTAAGCCATGGTTCCAAAGTCTAATTTTGGTATTCCTTGGAGACTTCATTGCTCTGTTCCCCTTGCTGTTCTGTTCCACACCCTTAGTGTTTTGCCTCGGTGTGGTGATATCAGATCAGGCAGAATTCTCACACTGTGTCTCCAATGTTGTCCCCTGTAGGGCTATGGGTCAGTGAGGGATGGTGCATCTCAAACACTTCTTATCATGTCACTTTTATCTATGGTTTACAATCCCATAACCCTATCCTCCTGCAAAGAGTCTCAGGTTTAGCGACCTTTGATACACTCTTAACGAGCCCTGGTAACACAGGGGTGAAAGAGTGCAGCTTCTAATAAAAATGTTGATCACTCTAACCCATCAGCTGTCCTGCAAGAGAAACACCTGGCCGTCCACGTCCACAAAGACTACAGCCAGGGACAGCTTGTAGGGGAGCTCTAGTCTCTCTGCGAATCACACTTCACTCAAAGGCTTAGTGTTGTATTTACAATCCCCCCGTCTATTGTTAATTAAAATTCAGCTCCTTCCCAGCCCTAGACAGCTGCTATAGGCGTCCGTTATGTTTTTCTTCATTTCTTTTCCCTTGCCATTTCTTTTTATTGTGTGTGTATGTGTGTTTCTCTCTGTTTGTGCCTAACTTTTCGTGTTCCCAAGCATCCAGTTCTGGTCCTCTTTTCTTCGCAATCTACATACACCCTTGTAAGCCTTTGAGGCAGATGCTGGTCCAAGTGCCTTTATTGCTTTAACTTCTTCTCTGGCTGTGTATATTCATATTCCGAGCCAAGAACATTCTTCTAAGCCTTGGGGTCAAATATTTAATTACCTACTGCACATTTCTACTTGCAAATATCCCTGGCAATTCAACTAAGCATATACCAACTAAAGTTCTCATCTTTTCTTACAGGTCTTTCAAGTGTTTCTATTAGTTCTTGCTCCTGAATAGCTCCCAGGTTTATTCACTCCTCCTGTCTTTACGTTAGCTCAGGCTTCAAAACTTCCTGAAGGATGCCGTTAGTTGAATTATGAGATCTATTCCTTACATTGCTTGGACATTCATCTTTCTAAATGAGTAGCTAATCTTGCTACAAACACATCAATTATTTTCTTACTGATGTTAGAATGAAGAATTTAGGGGGCAGAGCCTGCACTGATTCATCTTGCTATACATCCTCTGCTAAGAGAAACTCAAGAATGTGGTACCATGCATCTGCTGAGCAAAGTGATGTCCTCTCAGTAGGCTCTCATTGTCTTCCTAGATGTGTTACTCTTCCGCTATAATCGAGTCTTTCCCAGAAGCCATAAAAAATGCTCTGAGGTTGGGTCTGGATGTGTTGGGAGCATCTGTATGCTTTGGTAACATCAGATGTTTGCAGATCCAACTCTCCTAATTGGCAAATTCAGATTTTCCCTTTTAAATAAGGACCATCCTTTGAATTCACTTCCACCCTAACCTATTAGTCATTCAATATTGTTATGGATTAGTTATTCAATAAGGTTAATTCTAGGACCATCAAACAAGAGTCAAACAGATGAACTCCTTACTGACTGAGCCTAAAATCACATGAAAAGTAAGAGAAATCTGGACCTGGTAGGCAGAAGACAAAAGAAGTATCATTAAAAAAGAAAGAAAGCATCAAAGGATTGAGAGTGACAACATTTTCAGATACCAGCTTGCTGGACCACATTAGTACAAAGCAGGAGCTCTGAGCCAAGTAAAACCAAGTGAGGGATAGGGAAAACTCATCTCTATCAGATCTCTGTACCTCCTGGTAGGATATTTATACAAGTTAATCTTTCTTCGAAATTAGAGAATTTGGGGATATCTGTAAGGATTTTCAGTCCACACAGAGAGGCGGTTATATATATTTATCTAGATACAATTAAAAGGATCACAATGTATAGCATCATCTTACAAATATTATAGTATTCCAATTTCCTATTATTCAGTTCTTATTGAGAAACCCCAAACTTTTTTTGCTATTAACACAGTTTTTCCATAAAAGATCTAGAAATGTACTATTTCATATAAATGATGCTTTATATAGTTGAGAATATCTCTTGAAGACACAAATCCTTGTTTAAGAGTCATTAATTTGGGTGAAAATGCTGTCAAAGCATACTCGTCTCGTTGGATCTTTGTTCAATGTCTTCAAGCCTAACACTAAACCATTCTCACTGTACTTACTGTGCAGCCTCAGAGGGAAGATTTGAAGAGTGACAGAGATGTGCATGGATTTTTAGTTAGCAAAAAGCATTCATTGACTTTTCTGACTCTTCATTTCCTATAATTGTCATGTTTAATTTTCACTCTCCTATTTCACTGCTAACCGTGGTTTCTTTTTAACAGTTTTATTGACATATAATTAATGTACCACATACTTTAATAGTTTAACTATATTAAAATACTTGGGCAATCATCCTCACAATCAATTTTTAGAACATTTTCTTCATTTTTGTACCCATTATTATATTGCTAATTATTTACCAACCTCTCCTGCCATAAACCTAAAAAAATATCAAGTCTAGTTACTGTCCCTGAAGAATTACTTATTAAGAAAATCACACCCAAACAACAACAAGATAAAACTCTGAAAAACATCAACCCAAGGGAAATCAGAATTTAATAACAGGTGGAATAAATCAAAAGAAAAAGTAATGTTAACATATTAAATTTATTTGCAGGAATCTACTTTCCAGTGCACTCTATATGAAGGCAAGATGATTCAGATCCTTGGCCAATGGTCCCTGGAAATTGGACGGAGGCTTAATCTGCATGGACACTCAGAGTGGATCTTGCAAAAGAGGTGGTCGAAATTCAAGCTCCATCTAAGATTTTATTATTGACAATTCTTGGATCGTAGGTCCAGCTGTGCTCCTTTGGTGTGGACTTTGCTGACACCACACTTAGATGGTTGCCTGTTTTAAGAAAAGCCTCTAAGTTCCCAGATGGTGGTCTTTCTGACAGCCAGGGGCCATATGATGTCTTTGTGAGACTATAATCTGCCCATTTTCACTTTCTATTTCAAACTTCTCTCTTCCAATCTTCCATGAATTCAAATTCTAGCAAATAAACTATTTTAGACTATGAGTGAACAGTTAAGAAATAACCTTCAGCAAAACAAAAACAAAATAAAATAACCCAGAATGACTAGTTTTATATAAACTTACCAGAAATCAGTTAAGTTCCTTTCCCTAATTTTTTCTTTTTGGTTAACTAACCTCTGAAAATATAATAACTATGACACTCCAAATTATAGTTTGCACCTTGTTGTTAGGTAGTAGACATTTGGTTCTGACTCATAATGGCCCTACGCACAACAGAACAAAACTCTGTCTTATGCCACGCTCACAGGCGCTCTTATGTCAGAGTCCATTGTGTCAGCCACTGTCAATCTCTCTTGTGGAAGGCCTTCCTGTATTTCACTACCCTCTACATTGCCCAGCGTGAAGTCTTTTTCCAGGGACTGGTCTCTCTAGACAGCATGTTCAAAGTATGTGAGACAAAGTCTCCCCATCCTTGCCTCTAGGGAGCATTCTGACTGTTCTTTGCCAGCTATCAGTCCCTTAGGTAACTGACCATCTTCTGAGAGTGTCACAGAAGTAGGAAGGAAATGTCTTCTGGGAATGAAGGTGGAAGATTTGTCAGCTTGTCAATTTTATTAAAGAAAAAGAGATGGCTTAGTGTCTATAAAGGAGTCTGATGATGGAACACTAGATGTCAATAAAATAAGCTGTAGTAATGAAGAGCTACTCCCATCTCACTTCATCCATTTTGTTTTCTATGCTTCAGAAAAGACTCCAATAGCGTGTCTAGGAGAGGATAGGAGATGCCATTACTGCTATGTTTCATCTGAAATGAGCAGGAGAAAAATACAGACTCAATAATTAGTATTTAAATTCAGCTCAGACTGCAACATCTATTACCCTGTTGTCTTCAGATCGGATTTGTTGATGACATACTCTGGGGTGGGAAGCAAAGGACAGAGAAATTTCCTTCATGAAAGAGTATCATTTGGCAAATTAGTTAACTTCTCAAAACTTCACCAGGATTTTTTTGCATGTGTATATTTGCATATATGTATATTTGTATATATGTGTGTATAAATATATACCACTGCCATTAAATCAATTACCATTCATGTCAGCATAGCAATAGCAATTGTCATAGCTAAATTTTTCCTTTGGAGAGTGATAGATATGTCTCTCTAAGTAAATATATTAAAGAAAATTAAGGGGCTTTATTTCTCAGAGATTATTGATTGGATTAAATTCCCTTTAAATATTCAAACAAGACTATGAAATGCTTGGAATATGAACCATTAATTCCTTTTATTTATCTATTTATTTTACCTCCCTTCCTTCTTTTCTTCCCTCTATTTCTCCCTAGTGAAAGTATCTCTTCAGTAGACTTTTCAAAGAGTTTCAGTATGATCTTCCAATATATTTAGATGATCAGATATCTCAAATAGTGGATATTAATTCACAAATGCTTCTGGAAGCAGTTAGGTTTTCATGATATATGATTCCTCCTATGCATATTTACACTAAACAAGAATTTGATGACTAGAATAAGAACAGAATTCTTCAAGAGCATAAGATGAATCAGCTACTTTGAGAACCATATGTACAATTTTCCATCTCCCTAACAACAATAACAAAATATATCATACTCACTGCCATTGAGTTGATTCTAATATATAACAACTTTATAGGTGGGGTTTAATTACTCCTGAAGTATTCCAAGATTCCCTGAAAATCTTTACAGGAGTAGAAATATGAATCCCGGAAAATTGGAAGTCATGAAAAGTAAAATGGACTACATAAAAAGGGGCAACAAGGCATTAGTGAGCTGAAAGTGATTGGTATTGGCCATTTTGAATCAGAAAGTCATATGGTTTACTGTGCTTGGAATGACAAATCCAAGAGGCATGATGTCCCATTCATCATCAAAAAAGACGTCTCAAGATCCATCTTTAATTAAATTATTTCTGTGTTAGGATAATATCTCTATGCACACAAAGAAATTCAATTTGTACAACAGCTATTCAATTTTATACACCAATCACTAATTCTAGTTGTGAAGGAATAAAAGGATTCTATCAAAGTCGTCAGTGTGAAATTGATCAAACATGCAGCTAAGATACACTGATAATTGCTGTCCATTGGAATGAGAATATTGGAAACAAAGGGGAAATATAGTACTTGGAAAATATAGCCTTGGTGATAGACACAAAGCTAGAGATAGCATGGTAGCATTGGAAAATCAACAAGTTCTAAATCACTAGTACAATTTTCAACAACAGACATGATGACTATACATGTAACTTCCGTAGATGCAATACACAGAAATCCAATCTGTGAGGACAGATCATGAAGAAACTCAATATCAGCAGCTAAAATGAGGTGAGGGATTGGCCGTGGAAGAGACCATCAATGACTCACATGTAAGTTTAAGTTGAAGCTGAAGAAAATTAAAATAAGTTCACAAAAGTAAAAATATGACCCTGAAATTTGAGGACATCTCAAGAATAGAGTTGGCTCATCGAATAGTAAAGGCTAGATCTGACAAGCTACCAGATGACCTCAAGAGCATCATTTATGAAGAGTAAAAGACCATGAAGAAATCAGGAAAGAAAAGATCAAAGTGAATGTCAGAAGAGACTGAAACTTGTTCTTGACAGCAGAGGAGCTAACAAAGATGGAAGGAATGACAACAAGAGTTGAGCAAAACCCTTTATAGGGCAGCGCCAGAAGGTTAAGTAAAATATTATAATGAGACCCGGAGTTAGAAAACCAAAAGGGAAGGACATTCTTAGGATGTATCCAGCTGAAAGAACTGAAGAAAAAAAATTCAAGCCTGGCATTGCAATATTGAAAGATTCAGTGGACAAAATGTTGAAGGATACAGGAATCATCAAAACAATGGGCTCGAACATAAGAACATTCGAGAAGATGGTGCAGGACAGGGCGGGGTTTCATTCTGTTATACATAGGGTCATGAGGAGTTTGAACCAACGTAACAGCACCTAACAATAGCAATATATTGATATTAACTACGGTTCTTATAGAAATCTTCATCCAATCCCCAAGTTTTAAATACAATGTGTGTGATCTGACTGCCATTGAGTTGATAGCTACTCATGTCGATGCTACACAACCCCATCATGCAGAGTAGAACTGCCCTTGTGGATTTGCAAGAACATAAATCTTTATAGGAGTAGAAAGCTTCATCTTTTCCTTGAGATGCACCTGGTGGTTTTGAACACATGGCCTTGCAATTAGTGGCCCAACTTGGAGTCCATGACACCATCAGGGCTCCTCAGTGTGTGATAGTAATGTCTAAAATAACGTATTGAGAAGTGTTTGCCTGGGGCTCAGAGCCCAACTTTAATGATGGTTGGCCATATGTCTACACATGGTGTATTCACCTGAACTTGTCAAGGCCCTTTAATTTCACTCCTCAGCGTTTCCCTTAGTGTAGGAGTCCCACAGGCAACCACACTGTCAACAAAGCTAGACATCTGGAGTCATGCTTGAGTACCTTCTATTTTATTTCCTCCACTTAGTGGTCCTGTGAATGCCACTTCTTACATATATTTAAAATACAACCCCTTCTTCAAGGTGCAATGTTTAATATACCTGAGTATATTATTAAAACATTATTTGAACTAGATTTTATTATTTTATTAGAATCTTCTCTACAGCATCCTGTATTTGGCCACCCTGGATAATTATTTTATACCCAAATAACCTATAGAATGCTCTCAATAAACACTGAATGGTTATTTATCATGATAAGAAAATCATTATCAGTAGAATAAAATCTAAGTATACCAGGACATAAGAATGAAGCCTTTCTTATCTGACACTAGTCTACTTGTCTAGCTCCATGCTCATCCAAATGCTGCCTTTCATTGTAGGCTCCCCTAACTTGACCCACTTAGAGTGCTCGGCAGATCAATACACACTCTTGGCTTTTATATTTTGAACTTGTGTTATTTCATCTCAACAGTTCACTTTCTGCTCTTCCTGTAAAGCAAAAGAAAAACCATGCCTTGCATTTGTCTTGAAAGCTTCTTGTTCTTGATGATTACATTCAGGAACGTCTCCCGAGAATTTTTCCATGACCATCTGAATTTCTCAGTAGTTGGGGGCCTTCCCACCTTTGTGCTTTTGTAAGACACAATGATTCCCATAATTCCACGGATCACTCTGGGTGGTATTATATACCTATAATCATCGAAAACATTTTAGAGAATATCAATAATGTCATTTTTTCATAATACTTAGCAAAGTGCCTGGCACCAAATTGGTGCCCCATACCAGTAAAATAATATACATAAGGAGTACATGGATTTGGATTTATCTATAGGAAAATATAGGGAAGAGAAGCTTAGGGGAAATGTCTATACATAAAACCTTAAACATAACATAATGTATACTGCCATCAATTTGATTCTGACTCATGTGATCCTATATTGCAGGGTAGAACTATCTTTGTGGGTTTCAGAAACTCATTCTTTATAGGAATAGAAAGACTCATAGCTCTCCTGAAGAGCAGGTGGTGCTTTTGAACTGCTGAGAATAATTATTTTTCTCATCTTTCAAAATTGACATTCTCCCTCTTGCCAAAATGCACTAAATTTGTTGTATTGGCAGAATATGGACGTGTTGTACGGGGTCAGGAGCATGCATAGAGCAGCCTGAATCCCTCATTAAAGTACTTAAACATAGAACAACTTGTGGAAAATCCAGTCAACAACTGTCCAGAAAAACTAGTTTATGCTCAGTCAAGGAGGAAAAGACAAGGTTTCTTCTATTATAATTTGACTGCTCTTGACTTAAAAGCAAGCATATTAATGAAGAAGGGAGAAATGTGAGTTCTGGTCTTGACCTGCCACCAACCAACTCTGGGAATGCAACCACTGCTCTGCCCTGATTTACAGTATTGCCGCCCAGATGCTTGGCTGTAGTGCACATGTGAAATTGTCCATTCTCACACTGAACATAACATGTTGTTGCTTGCAGGCACTCTCAAGTACATTTTGACTCACGGTGACCCTATGAACCACAGAACAAAGCACTGCCCAGCCCAGGGCATCCTTAGCGTTGTTCTGTGAGCCGCCCATAGTTGCAGTTATCTTGTGAGTACAATTTGTTGAGGATTTTCCTCTTTTTTGGCTGTCCCTCTATTTTTCCAAGGATCAAGGATTGATTTTAGCTAAAAACATGTCCAAAGTACATAAGGCAAAGTCTCGACGTCCTTACATTTAAAGATCGTCCTTCCTATTCCCCAAGAATGGATCTGTGTGTTCTCCTGGAAGTCCATGGAACCTTCAATATTCTTCTTCAACACCGTAATTCAAATGCATTGATTCTTCTTTGATCTTGTTCCTTGATAACTGTTCAATATTCATATGCATATTATGTGCCCGAAAGTACCATGATTTCGATCAGGTGCACTTTAGAGAGTGTTGCTCTTTAACACTGTAAAGAATCCTTGTGCAGCAAATTTGCTCAATGCACTGCATCTTTGATTTCATAATTACTGCTTCCATGAGGATTGATTGCAAAACAAAATCCTTGACAGGTTCAATTTTTCCTTCACGGATCATGATATTGTCAGTAGGTCTAGATTTTTGTTCTCTTTACATTCGAGCGCAATTCACATGGAAGACCGAGGCTTTGCTTTTTATCAGTAAGTGCTGCAAGGCCTTCCAGATTTCACCAAGAAAGGTCATATGGAGATAGCAGTTTGTTAATAAGCCTTCCTCCAATCATGACTCTTCATTCTTCACATTTCCCGGATCCGCAGATTATGTGTGCATCCTACAGATTGACTATCTGACAAGGATACAAACCTGACACATTGTTTCTGACATTAAACCACATAGTATTCCCTTATTCTGGCTTGAATATCTAGTAGCTTCCTGTCAATGTATTCCTGAAAGCAATTTTGAATTATCTTGAGCAAACTTTTACTTGCCTGTTACGTTAATTAATTATACTGTTTAATAATGTCCACATTCTATTGAGTCACCTTTCTCTGAAAGAGGCACAAATACAGATCTCTTCCAGTTAGCAGGCAGCTGTCTCCCAAATCTTTTGGCATAGATGAATGAACGCTTCCAATGCTGCATCAGTTGTTGGAACATGTAAATTGATAATCAGTCCATTTCTGGAGTCTTCTTTTCTTGATACTGCATTTATTGTACCTTGAACATTTTCTTTCAATACTATTGGGTTTTAATTTTATGCCACCTCTTGAAGTGGCTGAACATCTTCAAATTCTTTTTGTAGAGCAACTGTGCATATCATTTCCACCTTCTTCTGATTCTTTTTGAACCATTTAGAATATTGCCCATAGAATTCTTCAGTATTTGATCAGAAGATTTAAATTTACTTTTGCTACTTTACATTCACTGGCAAATTCCAGAGTCTCTTTTGACATCCCTTTTTTAAGAGAACATGCATATTAATTTTAACAGTTTGTTGTTGGTGTTGTTAAGTACCATTGAGTGAGCTCCAACTCATCGTAACTATATACACACAAAGCATAACAGCGTCCCATCTTGTGCCATCCAGCCTCACAATTGTTCTGATCTTTTAGCCCATTGTGGCAAACACTGCTAATCTATGTTTAAAATTACATTCCCTTTTCTCTTTAACCCTCTGCTTTATCCAGCACAATGTTCTTCCTCTCTCCTGATGCTGGGTCAAAAATACATCAGACAGACTCTCCACATCATTGCTGCTAAGGAGCGCTCTGATTGTGCTTCTTCCAAGACAGGGTTGTTCCTTCTTTGGGCAGTCCATGGGACTTTCTGTGCCAGCTCCAGAACTTACACGCTCAATTCTCCTTCAGTTTTCCTTATTCAATGGCCAAACTCCACATGCTTTTAGGGCTGTTCCCACCCTCTTTGTCAAGACCCCCATCCTGCCTTTCACTGTGGGCTAGATCAGAGCATGTACACAGGTACAGATCAGAGCTCAGGACACAAAGAATCCAGGTAAGATAAATACCACAGGAGCACAAATGGGAGTAGCGATATCAGGAGGCTTAGGGAGAAGGTGGGGAGAGGAGGAAGGAAGAAACCATGGGGGGAAGGGAGACAGCAATTGATGTAAGATATGAAAATAATAATAATTTCAATGTATCAAGGGGTCATGAGGGTGAGAGGGGGGAAGGGAGGATAAAAAGAAGAGCTCATTCCAAGGGCTCAAATAAAATGTAAATGTTTAGAAATAATAAAGGCAACATATGTACAAATATGCCCGATACAATGGATGGATGGATTTTGATATAAGAGTCCCAGTAAAATGAAATAATGACTTGGCTAAGGCAGCAGATTTCCCCGATGTAATGTTAGCTTGGGTGACTGCTGCCTTCAGGAGCCTTGATTATGGTTTCAAGCAAGATGATACACTTGACAATTCGATCTTTTCTTCATTAGTCTCAATGACACCTGCTGATCCAGTTGCGAGGACATTCGCTTTAGTTACACTGAATTGTAATCCATACTGACTGAAGGCTGCCCTCCTTGATCTTCATCAGCAAATGATTCCAGACTCCTCAATTTCCATGAGAAAGGTTGTGTTATCTGCATATCACAGTTTGTTAAGAAGCTCCTCCAACCCTGATGTCACATTCTCCTTCCAATACTGCCCTTTCTGTGCTTCTCGCTCAGCAGACAGATTCAGTAGGCTTGGTAAGAGGCTACGACCCGACACACCGCATTCCCGACGCTCTCTCCTTGTGCTGTTTGCACAGCTCTCTCTTGACTTTCTTAGGCACTTTATATTGTATCAAAATATATTTTAAAATTGTGTTTTCTGTGTATTTGTTTCACATTTATGGAAATTCATATGAATACTTTTCTTTGGATTCTTTGCGTTTTCTATGCTGATTACCACCATTTCTTTTTGATTCTTTAATTTTGTTTTAGGTTTTCTTTCTACACTGTCTAGAATGTTGGGTATAATGTGAATTAAAATGGAGGTAGCAACTATTCTTATTTCTAGCATTGACAGAAATGCTTCTAACAGTTTTCTATTTAAACTATTATATGTTGCCTTTAAAATATTTTGTCAAAGAAGATGTGGAATATCATTCTTAGCATAGTTTATCAAAAGTTGCTTATTAATTAGTTTCATTTGTCACCATTGACTTCTCACAAGTACTTTGCCATCAATAAAGTAATAACCATGTGTTTTCTACTTTATTGATATGGATAGATAAGTAGATAGATGATAGATCTTCTACATTGAATCATTCCTGAGAAAACCAAACTTTGTTATAGTACATTTTACTCTTATATAGGCATTTTTGAGTTTTAGATAATATTTTATGTAGATTTTATACTTTATTCATGAAAATTAATATTTTAGCCTTGTATTGTCATTGTCATATTAGTCTCTCTAGACATCTATTATATGTCTTGCATTAATTCTCTTTTAGTCTCTAGATATATTTATTGAATATCTTATATTAATTTCTTTACTTGTTAGTTTATAAAATATTTTGTGTCTATCTATTATAGGCATCAAAAGTCCTCTGTTAGCTACTAGAAAATTGTGCAAACCAACAGACCATTCCTTTTCATTAAGGAGTCTGATGAGGTGATAAAGGGGATATATATATATATGTAAAACAAAGTTTATATATATGTAAAACAGAAAGTAGCATCATAAGAACACCAAACTTCCTATAATAATTTCAGAAATTAAAAAAAATGCAGAGAGAAGGAGAGGTGTCAAGTCTCAATCAGAGAATGAAAGAAAGAATCTGACAGTCCTGTGTAAGCTGAGGGTCAATTGGATGATCTGGGCTTACAAGGAAAGTAGTGTTGCTTTGTTTGACAAACTGATGGCCCTTCAGAATAGAATGATGTGTAAGATATGAAAGAATTTGGTGATAAAAGACTTCCAAGAACAAACAAAAGATTTACATTTTCATTCTGCAGACCATGGGGAAGAAAAATCATAAAATTATCCATGGACAGTAAAGAAATAGTTTGAGGTTTTTTTCTCCAAGATATATACATATATACACACACACGTGTGTGTGTATACATATAAACATATATGTGTGTGTATTAAATATCATTGAAAATTTGAGAATTTTCTCCCAGGCCCCATCTACTCACATTCTTTCCCTTAATTTGTGTGTTGTTCCTGTTGCTGCTCTAGAATATTTGACAGTTTGCGTTTGATGAGTATAATTTGTTCATCCTCATTGGATAGCCTTGTAACCTCCTGACTTTCACTTAGACTAATATGTTTCATCACGTCTCACAAATGAGGAAGCCAAAATTCTGTGAACTACTGTGTGCTCCTGCTGTCTCCAAGCCTATGTAGTCAAAGTGAAAATTTGACTTTAATACAAAAGCCAGGGTCAACAGCTACTAAGCCACAGGAAAACTTGTAACCTACAAGGATCCTTCTTACCCTCAATCTTAGCACAGCCAAGACCACTGTCCTGCTGTTTGTGAGCTCAGTTGTATAAGAAATTCAGGTATTTTCAATAGATTCATGTGGTCAGCAGGACCAAATACATTGGAGATTCTGAAGATAAAGCAAGTGCACACAAACACACACACAATTACAAAAGATAGCAACTTCTTCCATCATAGCTTCAATTAAGTAGCCTCATGTTACAGCCTTTCTCAGGATGATGATTCATCCACAAACATTCATGTTAGTAAAATGTGTTGGCCAGTTAGAAGAAATAACAGCTACAACTTGCAGTTATAAACTAAATTTCTTCTGGATAAACCCACTGAAATTCAACACACTCAGTTTATGTTGCACCAGAGAACATCTAAGGAGCATTGAAATTGCCAAGGAAAAAGAACTCTAGCATTCTACTCTCATATGACAGTCCTATAGGAGCATAGGAACACTTGCAATATGCATAATATAGGTATGTTGTGGATTTTTAATCTGCATATAATCACTGAGTACTACAAAACACATTTGCAAACCAGACTGTCATATACATAAACAAAAAAGACATGCACAAATGACATCTGCATGTAAACAGACATGTATGAAGACAAGCATAGAAGGCAACACAGCACATGTATCTGTGAGAGAAGGAATCATATTTAGAAAATATAATCACTTTGTGAAAGATGGAAAAATCATTTACAAACAGATCGATATAGGGAGATACGTTAAACATATAAAGGTTTCAGGCAAATTTTTGGCTTGCAATTGAATGAATGAAAGTGGCAGTGACCAATCTTGAAGCCATTTCTGAGGGTTATCTCACTGTGACAGTGTACATTGAAGGAGTAGGTGAAATCACAGAGGTGAAGAATGTACCCAAGCTCTGAGATGAAACTCGGGAAAATGAAAGATTGAGGAGTGTTCTTAAGCCTAGGTTGTTGGGATTATATGAAAGTGCAAGGTGATGTAAGAAAATATTACTACTAGGGTCTCGTTAGCATCTGCACATGTTTATTACAAGTAAAACATGTTTCAACATGGTCTCTACGATCAAAGGAGAGTTGCAGACAGATTTTATCAGTCCTGCTTGCAAATTGTCTTAGTCTCACTGAAGATGACTGAGAAAATGGTCAAAGGACAACTTGCTTCTGAGAATCTACCAGCTCAGTCAAAGTTAATGTTGAAAGGCTCACTCACAGGGTGAAGGAGACTCTGGGCATGTCTAATGGTAAATCTTGATAAATTTCCTCAAAGATCACAGAACAATCATGGGAATTTATTAGAAAAGGTTATTCCTTTTTAAAAACACAAACAAATAAAACTGAAAACAGCATTGATGAGAAAGTGTTCAGGAAAGTTGGGCTTACACATTTTTTCCTAATTTCAAAAGGTGCCTGCTCAATCTTCAAGGACAGCACAAGAAACACATCAGGAAACGTTATTCTATCAACACTCCAGATCTGACCTTGCCCCATTTGGATTTTTTCCTCCCCAAATCCAAACAACAATTTAAAGAATAGGCTATGAGTAATTCAAGGGTGTCAACACTAACCAGGTTAGTGGTTCTCAACCTTCCTAATGCTGTGACGCTTTAATACAGTTCTTTATGTTGTGGTGACTCCCAACCATAAAATTATTCTCATTGGTACTTCATAACTGTAATTTTGCTACTATTATGAATTGAGTGACCCCTGTGAAAGCGTCATTCAATGCCCAAAGGGGTCGTGACCCCTAGGTTGAGAACCGCTGACCTAGAGCAATCCAACGCAATCATGATCCAAATTCCAACACCATTCGTTAAAGAAATGGAAAAAAAATGATGAACAACTTCTATGGAGAGGGAAGAAGCCCAGGACAGGCAAAGCAATCCTCAAGTAGAAGAGCAACATAGGTGTCTTGCACTTCCTGACCTCAAAACCTAGTATACAAACACAATTGTCAAAAAAGCCTGGTACTGGTATAATGATAGATCCACAGACCAAGGGCTCAGGACAGAAACCCAGAACAAAAACACATAAAGACAACTGATTTCGGACAAAGCCCCTGAAAACATTGTTTGGGATCAGAGACTCTCTTCAGTAAATGGTCCTGGAGAAAACTGCATATCTACTTGCAGAAGAATGAAACAAGATCCACATCTCACTCATGCACAGAAACACACTCAAAGTGGATCAAAGATTTAACACTCTAAGCTATCAGGTTCACCAATGAGAGAATTAGGACAACTCTAAGTGCCTTAATGCAAGGTATACACGGGATATCAGAGATAACAAAAGAAACATATGGTGGAAGACAAAATAGATGAGTAGGACCTATTAAAAATAAAACACTTGTGTGCACCAAAAGGCTTCATTAAAAGAGGAAAGAAAGGGGCCACAGACTGAAAAAAAATTAGTAACAACGTAGCAGACAAAGGACTAATTACTAAACCTACAGTATTTTACAAGCCTAAACAAGGAAAAAAATCAATTACCTTCTGAGAAGAACTGTTATCACATTAGGGGTTTCCCTCTTGAAATTTTTACATGCTTTTCTGTTTTTGGATTTCCCCCTGCCCCCCTAGAATTGATGAACCTATGGGGAAGGCAAGCAGGATAAAGGTCTCAGGGAAGTGGGTACAAGGGTGGAATGTGTGTCAGTAAAACAGAGATGATGTCAAGTAGTCCAGGAAGAAAAGTACGTTTGAAAACTGATTGTGAAGCAATTGTACTATTCTGCGTGACCGGATTTAACTATGTACTGAATTAACTCTCAAGTAATAATAAATTAGAAACAAAACACAGATCCAGGAATGGGTTTTGTTCTCACACTAAATCCTAACTCCAACTTGAAAATAATTAGTTCTGACATCATGTCCCTGCTGATACTCACTCTCCGAAAGGGAACACAGAAGATACGATGCTATAGCAACATGTGGTGAAGAAATCAGTTGGTGGCCGGCTGTCAGATACAGTAGTATCTGGGGTCTTAAGGGCTTATCTCCAAACCAGCACCCATCTGAGCGAGATGTCAACATGGAAGAAGCACACCATTGTCAATCTCTGAAGGATTGTCTAACATATGACCCCAAATCAAAGGAGGGATTTTTATCAGAGGTTCAATTGTAAGAATCTGAGTTGCAGAAGACTATGAACAGCAGTGGGAGCCCAAGATAGGTTTGCGGGAACTACGTAAGAAACAAGCCTCTGGTGACCTCTCTCCATCCACGAGTGAGGGGAGGGAGGAAAGGAATTATGAAACAGAGGGCATGGGAGAGCCGACTCTAGAAGATCAAAGGCACACATCTGACTTGAACAGTTAGAACTTTGTCAGTTGACACCCCCCCTCTGATGCATGCTGGTCATGATCTGAGTTTCAACATTGTCTATATTTGTTTTGTTTATTCATAATCAGGTATATCTCAGAGATGTTATGTCATCAGAGGTCATGCTCTTGAAGTGGTATCATATGTTTTTCAGTATATGAAACTCAGGATTGATGGACTTGTAGGAAAGCAGGTAGAATAAAGGTTTTGGGGGAGGGATACATTGGTGGGCGGGCAGAAGGGAGACAATGTCAAGGAGTCCTGGAAGAAAAAGAATGTTTGGAAAGTGGTTGTGGTAACAATTGTACAATTCTGTTTGATGTGATTGAACTATTGAAGGATATGGCATAAGTATTGACTCCCAATTAATAATAAAATAAGAATAAATAAGTAATTAAAAACAATGTAGTCAACCTTAATATTGTGAATGGAGAAAATTCATTTGAATATTCATTTGCTGAGGGAGCACAACTCCAAATGAAAAGAAAGGTAGCTAATAATGAACAGATTATTAACATTTGTTAATAATCAGCATGCAAAACATCCAATGTAGGAATCTAGGATAATTGGAGCTAGTAAAAAATATAATGGAGCACATAAAGATCAATATCCTAGGCCTTAGTGAGCTGAAAGGAACTGGTATTGGCCACTTTGAATCAGACAATCGTATGGTTTACTATGCTGATAATGACAATTAAAAGAGAAGTATCACCACAGTCTTTGTCTAAAAGCATTTTAGTATCTATCTTGATAATGTGACAGGATAATATCTATATGCCTATACGCAAGTCTATTTAATATAACCATTATTCAAATGTATCTATCAACTACTAAAGCTAAACAAACAAAATATGCCCCCCAAACAGATTTTTAAAAATCCTCAAAAGTCACTGCCAATGTGTTGATCACAGTCACCTTAAAGAGTTGCCCTGTAGATTTCTGAGACTAGAACTCTTAAAAGAGTAGAAAGACTCATCTTTCTGGAGTGGCAATATTAATCTTCAATAAAGAAAATTTCAAGAAAAACCCATCCTTAGAAATAAAGGTACTACATAATGAAGAAAGTGTCCACTGAGTTGGAAGACATAACCATAACCAACATACACACACCCAATGAAAGATCATCAAACTACATTAACCAAACATTTATAGATCTAAAGAGAGAAATAGGCAATTGGAAAATAATAGTGGAGGACATCAATACGTCACTCTCAAGGCAGGACAACTCATTGGAAATAGACTTATTGACACAGAAGAATTAAACAACACAACTGACTTGGTCTGAACAATGGAGTAGACATTCTTTTCTGTGCACATAGGACATTCTCTACAATAGATCATATGTTAGACACAAAGCAAGCCTTAACACATTTTAAATTACTGAGATCTCACAACCCACTTTCTCAGAGCACAGCGATATAAAATTAGAAATCAACAATAGGAAGAGCAAGCAACCAAAGTACAAATACATGGAAACTGAGCAATATGCTGCTTAAAAACTGCATAATTGATGAAACAATAAAAAAGTGAACAAATTCAAAAGAAAACAGGATGGCTGGAATACACTTCATGTGTAAAGCAAAAAATTAGTAAACATGCAGTCATTTAAAGAAGTCGTATAATATCAAGAACCAATAGTAGTGAAAGAAGTCCAGGTGGCACTGAAGGCATTCATGAAAAGCAAGTCTCCAGGAATTGACTGGATGCGAACAGCAATGTTTTGACAATCTGAGAAAATACTGGAAGTGCTCACTGGTGTATGCCCAACACTGCAATGGAGAGATTTGGAAAGTCAATTGAAAGAGATTCATATTTGTGACCATCCCAAATAAAGGTGACCCAACCACATGTGGAAATTATTGATCAACCTCTAGCTCATGCAAGCAAAATTTTGCTGAAGGTAATTTACAAACAGTCGTGGCAATACATTGACATGATCTACCAGGCATCCAAGCAAGTTCAGAAGACGGTCTGACATAAGGCCTATCATTAACGAGGTCAGGCAAGTCTTGACTGAAAACAGAGACTATTAGAATGATGTTCATCTTTGATCAATTATACAATGCCGTTTGACCATATAGATCATATGCAAGCGTGGGCAACATTGAGATGAATAAGGACGACAGATTGCCTCATTGTGCTTATGGGGCACCTATACATGGATCAATAGGTGACCATTCAAACATAACAAGGGAATACTATGTGATTTAAAATCAAGAATGGTGTGTGGTCAAGTTATATCTTATGTCATACTTATTCATTGTATATGCTGTTATAAGTTGAGAAGTTGGACAATATGAAGAACGCTCCATCAGGAAGAGAGGAAGGTTTATTAGCAACCTTCAATATTCAAATGAAACAGCCTAGATTGCTGAAAGTGAGGAGGACCGAATCACTTCCTGATGAAAATAAAAGATTTCAGTTCTCAGTACATGTTGCAACTCAATGTGAAAATAAACCCCAAAGTGACAACAATGGAACTAGTAGACTTTATGATAAATTAAGAAAAATATTACAGCTGTCAAGGATTTAATTTTATCTGGATCCACAAGCAATGTTCATTGCAGCATCAGTACAGAAATCAAACAAGTTATCGCATTTGGCAAATAAGGTGTATGAAGACCTCTTTGACGTGCTGAAGAGTGAGAATTTCACATTGTGGACTAAGGTGTACCTGACTCAGACCATGATATTTTCAGTCGCCCCATATGTATATGGACGTTTGGCAATAAATGGAGAAGACATCAGAAGAAAATATACATTTTAATTATGGTATTTCCAAATAATTTTGAAAGTACTGTGGACTTCCAGAAGAGCAAACACAATCTGTCTTGGATAACATACACCTAGAATTTTCCTTAGAAGCAAGGATGGACAGATTTCATCTCACATACATTGGACATGTTATCAAGAGAAACTAACCCTAGAAAAGGACACAATGCTTGGCAAAGTAGAGAACCAGCGAGGGATGGGAGAGGGGCGGAGGTGGAGAAAAGTCTCATAAAGCTGAGTGGATACAATGGACGCAACCATGTGCTTGAACACAAGCCTGGTGAGGACATTACAGGAGCCAGTAGTTTTCTGTTCTGTTCCATACAGGGTCACTGTGATTCAGAGGGCCCTGGGGAACAACAACAGCATCATGGTGTAGCGATTCGTTTTGGCTAACTCTCCGGTAAGAACATGAATTCTCATGTTTGTTTCCGGGGACTGTAATTCCTACATTTAGGAGCAGGAGAAACTCTAAAAATATGATGATCACTTTTCGCTACATTAAAAGAAGCTGGAAAATTCTCTCTAAACAATAGTTGCCAAAAAAATCATTCAGGCTACACATCCATGAAGGAGGAGAGAAAAGGAGGATGGTGGAGTTAATTTAGACATTACCACATATCTATTCTTGAGGGACTTTCATGTGCTGTCTCATGATATTGTGGAAATCTAGTTTCACCCCCCCATACAGAGCCCTTGTTTAAAATAGAGCATGGTATCATATACTCTGAGAGAATATTTCAAATCTATCACCCTCCTTCAAAACTCTACATGAAGCCATCAACGAAAAATAATTTATGTCAGGAATTTATTTCAATTAGCCCCCACCAAATATATGGTCAAGCCTTAAACACTGGTACCTGTTGATGTGACTTTAAAGTGTCTTTTCAGATGTAAGTACTGATAATAACATGATGTCATATTAGAGTAGGGTGGACACTAATCCCCTATAAATGGCGTTCTTCTAAGAAGAGAGAGAGATGGGAGGAAGATGTGTTCACAGAGGCAGAGTGGAGTTAAGCTACCAAAAACCAAATAACTCTGGGGGTTATCATTAGCTTAAAGAAACACGGGAGAATCTCTTCCTGGAGTTTTTTGAGAGACTATATCTTTTCTGATGCCCTCAATTCATAGGTATAGCCTCTACACAGCTATATAACTGTGGGGAAACAAATGTCTGCTGTTATAATGTACCTGGTCTTTGGTAGTCTTCCTTTGTAACCCAAGCATCTAATATAACTTTAAATGCTTGCCGTCTGCATTATGTTGTGGGAGAAAGATGAGACTTTCTGTAAAGATTTTTTATAGACTTTCTGTAAAGATTTATAGCTCCAAAAAGGCATCGTTCCACCCTTCTACTGGGAGAAAGATGAATTTAATGGCCTGGAATTTTGGAGTTTATAACGCACTTAGCCAAACCTGTCTGAGTAAGAATTTGTCTGGGGTAACATCAGCTTATTCCAAAGCACAGAGAGATATAGCAAATTGGTAATTAATTGCTTCAGGGATTCTGTCAAACAATGATTTCTATTTTCACTTATTTTATTCTCAAGATACATTTATTTTATCCTTACGAGGCATGAAAATGAGTGGGATGGAAAGTAAGGATAGTCTTTACTCCAATAATTAGTCCACAGGAGCCAATAAGATGACTAAAGTATATCCCGAAGTATCCTGGAAGAGAAATGTTAACATCATCTTGATAGAGGGATGACATGCTGTTAAGCAGCCAGGCCAGAGAGAGCTTTGCATTGAGTGGAGGAGACAGAGGAGCCAAGGCTTGGCCCGGCCTATTAAAGAACTTGTGAAAGAGATGAAGAGGTGTAATAGATATCACAGACAATATGTAAGGCATTTCACAAAGTTCGTGGACAAATTCCGTTCTTTTGATTCTCTAGTCCTCTAAGTTCTATGGACAGAAAGGTACGTCAGTGAGGTGGGAAGGCTTGGTGGAGTTGTAAAAAAGAAAAGAAAACTATATTAGTTAGTAGGTTGATCAGTGTTAACTAGGTACTGAAATGTCCTTATTATAAAGAGAACATTTTACCATCTGCTATACTACTTTGACAGTATTTGGGATTATTAAAATAATAGACCTTGTACACAGATTTTGTAGTATTTTGAATGCCAGGCATTACTGTTTATTTTCATGTGTCATCTATTCATATGTGGATTTGTCATGCAGTGGTGGCCTGCATGATGCTATCATGCTGCAAAGTACGTCATTGGTACATCAAACATCAGCAGGGTCACCCAAGGTAAACAGATTTCAACAGAGCTTCCAGACCAAGAACAACCACGAAGAAGGAAGAGGCTGCCCATGTTTGAGGAATTAGCCATTGAAAACCTTCTGGATTACATGCAACATTATAAAATCCTGGAAATCTCACGAATCTGTGATATAACATTGAAGGATTGTACAGGCAATATCTCGGATGCTGCAGGAAGCACCAAAAGAGAATGCCAAGAACACACCATCACTGAATGAAAATAATTGGCTGATATTCAAATGTCTCATGGGAAATCTCATGATTAAGAATAATGGAACAGAAGGAAGAAATCCAAGTATCATTGAATGCACTTGCAAACAAAGTTCCAGGGTTTGATGGAATATCAGATGTGTCAAAAAACGGGCAAACATGAAAAGAACTCATCCAAGAGGCCAAGAAATTTAGTGTGCAACTACCAGGCCGACCTGCTAGAAGTGTCGCTATGAGTTGGAACTCACTCCACTCCACCGGAGAACAACTACAAGAAGCTTCTCATTTAAATGTTCTAGTTACTATTGTTCATTTTAATCCACCCAGATCATTCTTTGAAAGAGCCCAATATTCAAGGTCGGTACACTTTCCTGATTAAGGAATACCATTATTTTGTTAAAAGCGATATTAGGGGATATTCTAAGTTTGAGACTTAAGATTTAAATATTTTCTCAGGCAATAGTTTTGAGGATTCATCCAGCCCCACTGATTAAAAACAAACCAAAAACTGTTTAGATTCCACTGAGGATTTGAAATTAGACTCTACTTTTATCTCCTCTGGTGAGAGGGGTCCTATATATACTATATGATTAAGATAATCAGCACCGGTAGCCACACCATTCGTCTGACTAGTCTCGTGGCACAGGAAGCAGTTGTCCCCAAAGACAATGGGACATGCTTTCCACTTGCTTCTCTGAATCCCGACTCATCTTCGTCATCAACTGTTTTTAGCTTGCACATCTGCTTGCGAAGGAAATAGTCCCACTCACTACCTGGTGAGCTTGGTGGTAGAACAAGATACGCTAGAACAGTATTAGGCAGATTAACTTGGCTATTCCATGAACTTGTAACCTAATGCCCCCCCATCTAAGAAAACGAAAGCTGGGGTATTTGTTTGTACACAATCAGCATCTGCAGCCCCTCACCTTTTTGTTTCTGTAAAACTTTGTACACAAAAATGGTTGTAATTTCATTTTCCAGATTAATGATATCAATTACAGTCATTTGATACATAGCTACCACCCTTAATTTATGCCTACTTTCCCATCACCGCAGGATCTCATTGCTTCCCAAACACACACTACCTATAGCAATAATAATAATTCAGGATTACATCTAAATTTAGGGCTTACCCCAGGGAAGTGGGCAGATTCTCTGGCAGTTTTGAATATGGAGCATCCTACTGGCAAAACCAGTTCATTTGCTAACTAGTTGGAGTTCACTCAGAGGCAACTCAAAAGATAGTCCGGGTAATATGTCTCCCCAAACCAGCCATTAGACACCCTGTGGAACGCAGGTGGACTATGACACACAGAGTCAGAGTCACCTCTCTGGTTTTGTTAGATGCCATCGAGTTGGCAGTGACTCAGAGTGACCCCGGTACAACAGAAGGAAACTGCGCTGTCCCAAACCATCTTCACACTTTATCTTATGCTGAGCCGATTGTGGCAGCCATTACAACAGTCCATCTTAGAGAATGCCTTCCTCCTTTTTGGCTGCCCCTCTGCTTTCCCGAGAATGATGTCCTTTTCTAGGGACTGTTCTGACGACGTGTCCACAGTACATGAGATGAAGTTGCTCCATCTTGCTTGTAAGGAGCATTCTATACTTCTTCCAAGACAGAGTTGTTGGTTCTTTGGACAGACCCTGGTGCTTTTAATATTCTTCACCAGCACCATAATCCAAATGTATTCATTCTCTTTTGCTCTTCCTTTTCAATACCCAACTTTCACATGCACTTGAAGCTATTGAAAGAAAATACCCTGTCTGGAGACAGGTGCACCTTTGTTCTCAAAGTAACATCCTTACTTTTCAATATTTCATCTACCAGTTGTCTGTCAGTTTGTCACACAGTGGTGGCTTGCCAGGTATTCATACTAGAGCCAGAAGAGGTTCTAGAACAAGGGATCTCATTGCTGATATAAGATATAACTTGGCTGAAAGAAGAGACTACCAGGAGGATGTGTACTTGTTTTAGGGACTATGAAAGATCATTTGACTCTGTGGACCATGAGAAACCATGAGTAGTCTTGAGAAGAATGGGAATTTGAAAGCATCTAAATGTGATCATGTAGAAGCTATGCATGGATCAAATTGTGCAAACAGAACAAGAGACTACTTCATGGTTTCAAGCCAGGAAAAGGGTGCATCAGGGTTGAATTCTCTCATTATGCTTATTCAGTTTGTGTGCTGAACAATAATCAGAGAAGCTGGGTTACATACAGAAGAACACAGTATCAGACTGGAGGAAGGATTATTAACAACCCATGATCTACAAGTAATCGAACCCTGCTTGCTGAAAATGAGCAGGACTTGAAGCACTTCCCGATGAAGATCAGGAATTGAGGCCTTCCGTAGAGATGACAATTCAATGTAAGGAAACCCCCATCTTCACAGCTGGACCAGTAAATAACATCATGCTCAACGGAGAAAGATTGAAGTTGTCAAAGATGTTTTTCTTGCTTGGATTGACAATCCATGCTCAAAGAAGCTGCAGTCAGGAGATCAAATGATGTGTTACATTGGGTAAATCTGATGCATAAAATGTTTTTAAAAGTGTTTGAAAGCAAGGATATCACTTTAAGGACTAAGATATACTCGTCCCGAACCATAGTATTTCAATTGTCCCATACACATGTGAAAGTTGGACATGGAAGAAGGAAGACAGAAAAGAATCAATGCAATTGAATTATGGTGCTAGCAAAGAATATTGAAAGTACCATGGCCAACAAGACAACTAACACATATGTCTTAGAAATAGTACAGCCAGAATGTCCTTTAGCAGCAAAACATACTCCGATGTTTTATCAAGTGAGACGTAACCTTCAGAAAGGACATGATGTTTGTTAAAGTAGATGGGCAGTGACGAAGAAGGCCTTCCATAAGCTGGATTGACACAGTGACTGAAACAATTGCTTCGGCATTAAAACAAATGTGATACGATACAGACAGGGCTTTGTTCCATTCTGTTGTATGTGGGGTCACGATGAATTAGACTGACTCTGAGCCACAGAACAGAAACAAAATCCCCTCCTTTGTGGTCTAGGCATTATTATAACACTGGTGTAGGAAACAGATTTCTCCAAAGTCGTCTCCCCCAAATATATGTTAGACTTAGGACACTGCTTGCAACTAATGGTAAATGATTGTCAAGTTACCTCCCTGAAGGCAGTCAGTGTCAGACACCTGTCTGGGTCCACCACAGGTGGGATCCACGCCCTGCTCTTAAGGACATTGACTAGAGTATTAGCCTAGGGTGGAAAATTCCGAAGCTATTGGTGAGTTTCAACAATCAAAACAAATGAAAATAAAATTACTAAAAATTGAGACATCAGTGGGGTAAGGTATTTAAAGATTTATTTTAAATAAAAACATATATAAAAGGACAACAAGTCATTTAACATTAGTAAACCAACACAGTATGTGACAAACAGGTTCAACAAAAACAATAGGTATCAACAATGATACCTTAAGAGTACTATTCCCTGAGCTCAATCAGCAACCAAGCTAAAATGCAGAGTTAAAATCCTTCAAAACTGGATTCCTCATCATCATCTGTATCCCAGTTCAGAGCTTCAGCTGGTGTGAGGTCATCATAGACGCTGTCCTCACTGAGATTGCCATCATCACCATCACTGCTGTCATTTTCATACAAAGCGCAGTCTTCACTGCCATCCATAGCATTACTAATACTACATTTCTGGAAGGCACGTTGCACCATGTCTTCTGGAATGTTTTCTCATGCATCTCGAACCCACTTTGCTATTAACTCTATATCAGGCTTCATGAGATTTCCTCCTTTTGTTAGTTGGGCTTGACCAGATGACATCCATTCATGCCACTGACCCGTGTATAAGCTGAACCCCAGTTTTTCAGCACAAAAAATGTGCACATTTTTTGTGCTGAAAAACTTGCCTTATACACGTGTATATATAGTAATTAAATATTTTATTTGGAACAAACACATTCAATATGAACTAGAACCCCCAGTCGTAATACTTTATGACTAATTTTTATCTAAAAAATAGTGAGTACCCTAAAAAATTATATAGGGCATGGAGCATTATTTCTGAAAAAAATATATATATATATATATATATAACAGTCAGCTAAGTATTATAAGAGTTTGTGACATAAAATGAATGATTTGGGGGGAGGAAGTAAGACTTCAACTAGACTAAGGATGGGTCAGTGAAGGAAAGGCAATCATGTTCCGCAGAAGAACCTTCTAAATGAACGTACTGAGATCAATATTTGCAAGTTCTCGAGGGTACAATGAAAGCACAAGGTTGGTTAAGGAGGAAGTTTAGATGATTGTGGGGACAAGGTAGCAAAGGAAAATTGGGCTCAATCGGGTTGGACAATCATGGGTCATCAACACTGCTTGAACTACCAGAGATAATGGAGGACTTAGATCATCGGCTGATTTGATGAAACTCTTCAGTCAATACCAAATTAACTAGAACAAAATAAATCAAACCCCAAACTGGAAATGTCAAGTGTAAGCCTGTCTTATGCTTCCAAACACATCAAATACCTGCCTTATTCATCCTTCAGGAAGGTGCTCGGTAAATTGAAGACAACGGGAGGGACTGACTCATTCCAATTACTCTTTCTAAACGGAAAGAAGTAAAGGAAGTAAGCCCATTTGGATGCTCAGGGAAATCGTGAAGTGCTTGTCAGATTGTGATAACTGCATGGCGACCCTCTTCCATGTGTGATGGAGTCTGTCTAGCTGCCGAAAGCTAAAAAGCAGAAAAGTAAAATGTTTTCCTCTATTCAATAGTTCCAGAAATAGAATGCATGATCAAGGTTTTCTGAGTTCTGAGAAATTTCCATGGAAGGAGAAATGTCTGACAGAGAGAGAACTTTCCCAGGTCTGGCTGAAAAGGTTGACTTTCCTCTCCCCAGTCCTCTATCTTCCCAGTTTCTTTCAGCTCTAGCCTCTCAGGGATCTTCCTCCCACACTGGAGAGTTTAGTGCAAAACCAAGGGCAGTAACATGGCATGGGGTGACTTATGACCTTCTCTGGATTTCAGATTGCCAAGAATAAGAAGTCAGACTTGTCTCCCACCCTTCATCTTTCTTTACCAATTCTGACACCAACTCTTATGGCATTTGTGTTACACAGAGCTCTCTAGAGAAACAAAAACCAGGACACTTATGATTTTATATAGATAGATATAGATGTAGAGATAGAAGATATAGATATAGATGATCCACATAGACATAGACATAGATACAGCACAAAGAAATATAACAGCTAATTAGTCTACACAGCAGTACAGAGGCCTCAGTTCAACTAACTTCTGTGAAATAGTTAATATACTGGAAGTCCTTCAACTCATGAGGGATGCTCGGTCCAAGGTCAAGGGAGAAGACTGCTGAGTCTTCCATAGGGCAGTGCAGGCAGTCCAGCCAGAGGCAACAAACAGCAGGGCAGGTCACCAACACTCAGCCAGATGACAGAATATAACAGTTCAAAGCTCAAGCTATATATATATATATATATATATATATATATATATATATATATATATATATATATATATATATATATATATATATATATATATATATACCAGCAATGTGGCGAAGCAGGTCTCAAAGGAACCTCAAGCTCTAGCAACACAATCCACAGGTTGGTGTCCCACAGGCAGTGTAGCTCACAAGTTGAGGCAGAGAACTCACTAATGCAGCTGCATACTGGTCAGATCACTAGATAGCAAGAGAGAGATAGGCAGGGCTTGCCAAGCCATTTATCTCTTTGCCCTCCAATCAAACTGCGATTTTATTATAAATCCACATGTTCCCATTGGCCAGGTTGGCCCAATAAACCTACCTATCACTGCATTCTACTTCCATGCTGGTCCAGATAATCCATTATAACCCAATCGTAGGTTACTACAACCCAAGGTGAGTAAACAGTAAGGATCAAGTCACTGGTCCACACCAGTGACTCAGTCCCTCAGTCAGGAAGCCAGTTTCTGCCTCAGAATCCCATGGATTCCTTGCACAAGCCTCTCTCTGGTCTCTGTCTGGACCTTTTGGTCTGTTCTGATCTCCAGACCATAGCACTGGTTGCCTTTGGTCTCAGCCTCCATCACTTCAGACAGATCTCAACTATATTCAACCGGGGATGCTCATGTCTGATGGTTCAGGTGTCTCCCTGTGCTTTCCATATGACTTTTACACACAAAGGACGCTGTGGTGTGGGTTTGCTTTGTTCTTTTTTGTCTCTCAGCAGACTATAACCACAAGGAAACAAATGATGTAACTTTGTTCACATGCTCTACTAAAGTGAATGCCTAATCTCACCTTAATCCTGCCCACAAGCAAAGCAGCGAAATCCCTTCAAAATAAGATGATAACCACAGGCTGTGACTAAAAGGGATGATGGCAAGAATGACGATATTAATAGATTTTAATTTACAAAGGCAATGGGTTATTGGCAATTGAGAGTGTGAGATCTATTTATGGAATACAATGATGTTGAGGGTTGAAGAAACTTCAATGACCATAAGACAGAAATCATGTCATTAGTTTTATTACTGAAATTAAGTTGATTTTGGAGGATGTGACTGAGGCTTACTGTAAAATGGGCTGTTAAATACCATGGTGAACGTTTCTGGAGTTTTCCTCTCCACATCGGATCCTGGACTACACATGTGAGAGGAACCGTGCGGTGAGAGCATAATGCACTTTCTGGGGATGGTGGAATCTCCACAAGAACGCCCAATGGATTTAGCTATTCACTCTCAGTTTCTTCTCTTAAATTCACAGTTGAGAAATTAGAGTCCTTCCTCTTTCCCAGGGAATGACTAGGAGCCTAGGTGGCATCGTGGTTATGCATTGGGCTACTAACTGGAAGGTCAACAGTTTGAAACCACCAGGCGCTTTATGTAAGAAAGACTAGGTTTCTACTCCTGTAAGAGTTCATTTCAGAAACCCACAGGTATAGTTTACTGTTTTCTAGATGGGTTGGAACTGACTGGATGGCAGTGGACTTTGCTTGAGGAAGGGGCGGTACAATAAATGATTAAATGAAACACAAAAATCTGGGAGAGTTGGACTAGTAGTGCTCTCTGAGAACAGAATATTTGACTGGAACAGAACATAGTAGTCTTCTCTATAGTCTACTTCTACGGGTACAGTAACAAAAACATCGCAAATCGCTGGTGTTGTTAGGTGCCATCCTGTTCGCTCCAACTTATCGTCTCGACTTAGGACAGAGTGAATCCCACCCAGCCCTGCACCTTTCCCACATTTCTTCTTATGTTTGATCCATTGTTATAGTCATTGTGTCAATCTGATTTGTCAATGTCTCTTTTTATTTCACTCTCCTTCCACTTTATCAAGCACAATATCCTGCTACAGAAAATGGTCCCTCTGGCAAACAAGTCTAAAGTACATGAAGTCTGGCCATCCTTGCTTCTAAGAAGCATTCTGGCTGTATTACTTCCAAGACAGATTTGTTGGTTCTTTGGGTAGGTCATGGTACTTCCAATTTTCTTCCCCAGCACCATAATGTCAATATATTGTCTCTTCTTCAGTTTTCCTTATTCAATGTCCAATTTTCTCATGAATATGCAGTAATTAGAAATACCAAGACTTGGGTCAAGCACACCTTAGGCCTCAAAGTAACATCGTTCATTTTCAACACTTCTTGGAGGTATTGGGCAGAAAATTTGCCCAATAGAATGTTTAATTTGATCTCTTGACTGCCATTGCAAATTAGGAATTCGATAATTGCAAATTAGAAAATTATGTGGCTTATAAGAATAGAAGAATGACAGCCAATAATTGTCCACGTTGTAAATGTTTTTGCTGTTAGGTGTAATGGGGTCCAAGTGCATCCATCAGCGTACCACTCTAATTATCCATTTTCCTACTTTACTTGTCCATCTTCCGTCCTCACCTCACAGCTTCCGTTCGCTTTTCCATTTAGTAGGCTTCAGTCATAGTGCAGTAAGACCCATCAGCCTCCAGTATGACCTTGTGTTTACTTATTTAATATGATATGCAAAGACTATTTCCAAATAAGGTCAATTCACAAACACCTACGATAAGGAGGAAGTTATTTTAATAGTTTGAATGTTAACCCCAAATTCTTTGTATTTCAAATAATTTTAACTGATAGGTATTGAGCCAGGGAAAGTATATCATAATGAGAGTGGTCAATTTCATGAAGAAAAACCAAGGAAACATTATAAAGACCAGGTCTTCAGGTCTATAATAGCAAAATGAACAGACTAGTCAGAATCCACAGAGGCATGCAATTTGAAGAAGCATGGGATTTATGAGCTATCCCAAGTATCCTTTCCAAAGCGTGTCAAGACTGGAAAGGAAAACAGAGATGAGATTTTAAATGTTGTCAAGTGGAGGTAGCTATAAAAGGCCTTGTTTTCATGAGATGGCACAGTTCTGTTATGGATTAGAAAACCATTGAAGGAGTTTTAGAAGTGTTTCCTCCCAAGTTTTTCTATTTCCATGAGCTGTTGAGCCCGGATCTCCTGGTTTGTGCTCCTTTCTGTAGCACGGCTTGACTTTCTTCTGTCGTCATCCCCAAGGAAACCGTTGGCTTCAATTTAACTCTCCATGTCTTATTGAATGATGCACAGAAGAATTGTTTCTGTGGTTGTTGTGTTAAATGTATTTCCATTGAACTTTCTAACCTGTTCGTGAGAATTGAGCAAGGAAGAGGCAGGCAGAAACATGGTAAAACGGAGGAAGAAGAAACATAGCTTATGTATAAGGAGGATTTAGTATATATTCCAGGAAGATAGGTATGTATAATGTGAGAGCTGAAAGTATTCAGTGATAGGACTCTTAAAGAGAAACTATGCATTCGGGGCACAGAGAAGGAACCAGATATGTTTGTCCCGGTGATCTCTGTATTTATTCATATCTATTTCAATCCTGTCCCCCAAATTCTTACAATAGCTGTGATATGTGCATAGAAATGGTATAGGTGGGAGGTGAAGAAAGCTGGGGTTGCAACCGACACAGGAAGATGGCAGGTAGGGACACAATGACAAACTGTCTGAGGTCGTGGCTCAGAGAGAAGAGCGGCTGTTTGAATCAGAGGGCCAAGACAGAGCAAGCATAACTTGCTGAGGTTTGTCATTCGAATGACTGAAAACCAACAGCCACGATTAAAAGAACCCCAACACTGCCACGGAATCAACTCCACATGTAGAGTTTCTTAGATTGTTAGTATCTACAGAAGTAATTCACCTCAGGTTACATCTCTGGAGCAGCAGGTAGGTTCGAACAGCTCACCCGGAAGATGGCAGCTCAATGCCTACTCTACATGATCATCTGATGCCTTATTCTACTGATTGGGAGCGTGTTATTCAAGTCATTCAGTAATAACTCACTGTTGCTCATGGTTTCTGGAGTGCCCACTATAGGGAAAAACTATGAAAAATGGAATTGAACCGAAGAAATGGCTGACTTTTCAGTGGAATAGTAGTGATTAAATAGTACATTATTCTGCTTGAACTTTCCCTTGTGATAATGGATAATACTCAACATTATTCCCATTCATAAATAACAAATTTTGCCCAGTGGAGGGGATAAATGATCCCCAAGCCTCTTAAGAAATTGAGTTTACATTTAAAAATAAATGTAAAAGATCTATGCTGGTGGTCTGTGTGGTACTTAAAATTCTTCTTTGAATTGATTATAAAATCATGCTTGTTCTCTTAGTAATGACATAAGTAAAATCTCTGAACACTGATAAGTTTATATTTGCACAAATTATGGCTTTATCTTATCAAAATATATACTTTAATATTCCTCATTAGCTTGAAATTTATTTTCACGTAGATCTAAGACAGTAATTATCTCTCTTCTCTGTAACTTCACATCTCCACTGACACGAGAGATCAATTCCCAGCTCCTAAATTTATTTCCCCAATTCATGTTGGCTAGCCCCAAATCTGCCAAGTGAGTGACTGATTATTGGTCCCCACCCCCCACGATAGAAGCCGAAAACAAGTGACTCTTTTCCATGTTATTCTCTTGTGTGAAGAACATGTGTGTGAGGTGCAGCCTGAGACAAAGCTGTCTTGCCTTGCCTTGAACTTGTGCAAGAGCAGTAGTTTATTTTAAACACATAGTGTGGTGTGGACGCCTTTAATGTGTTCAGGCCTCGTATTATTCCTATGCATTTATTAGTTATGTCTGGAGGAGAGGAGATTGCAAAACCAAGGGAACACAATGGCTCACTGGGGAAGGAGTCTTATGAGTAAGCATTTATTTCAATGCAATATTAAGTCTAAGGCGTGAATCACTGTGTAGAAAGAAATCTTATTTAAGAATATTGAATTTCTTTTTAATGGCCCAATGTATCTTGTGCATACCCCTTTAGGAATAGCTATGACACATGATTGTCTTTACTTCTTAATATATATATCTGTCTTTCTTGCTAATTTGTAAGACCAGGAACTGAGATTTATTTGAGCTCTCTTAAACAGTGATCATTAAATTTGGAAGCTAGTTTCGGGTATCTATTCCTGTAATGTTGTTGAGCTCTCAAATGAATTAAAGAATAAAAGGTTACATTTACAGAGCTAGAATCTCTGCAATTTATACCCTTAGGTATAAATTAACATTTCCCCTTACAAAAAGTTGGGAAAGTTTTTAAAACCAGTGGATTGGCTCCATAAAGTCAGGTGGGAGTGGCTAGGACAAAAGAAAAGAGAAACATGGTTCTAGAAGTGACAGAATGGAAAAAAGTATAAAGAAGTGTTAAGGACCAGAACAGAGAGGTTCCCATTTAACAATAAGCCATAGGGCTGATCAGAACACTAGTCACCGGGATGTCAACAACTCTTAAACAGTCTCACCTCCGTGGAGAAATAGAGACCTTCATCTTACTATTTCAAATATTCCATGTGCTTTTACATATAATACATAACATGTGAAAAAATAGAAAGGGGCTTCCAAAAGTCCACGGAAAATGGAATATAAAGGTAATTTATATGTTTATAAGTGTTTTGAAGACCTCATGGGCAAGGAAGGCATGAAAGACCCTCGAACATAGTGGAGAGGCTGTGCTGTGAGAATGCGGGCTTCTCTTCGCTTTGACTTTCCAACATTCTCCTCAGTTTCCTGGGAGTTTTATGAATAGCCTCACCTCCTGGAGGCTCTAAGCATGCCTGCTTTTGAAGTGGAAGTCATAAGGGTACTGAGCCAGTTATAAGAAAGTAGCAAGGCCCATAGAATATAGGACGCTTCAGGCTGAGCAGGACAGTTTGGGCTTAGTCCAGTGGTCAGAAGAGGTTGAAGAGCAGATAGGTTCAAGTTTGGGGCGGTCTGTGTAACAGGTAAAGGCATGTGAGCAATAAAGCATAGAGAGTAAAGAGCCATGGAAACTTTTCTCTCTTTTAATTTCCCATCACCGTGGAGCTCTTTCAATGTAAACGTCCAGGTAATACGACTCAGTGGGGTCTTCCTGTTTGACTGCAGGCCTCCAATCCCTGTGTGCCATCCTCCGGAGTTTACCCTGGTCCCAGAGTCCAGCGCGCCTGGTTCCTAGGCAACCGGACTAGTGCTCACCTTGTTACCAATGCCTGCTCCCATAGCACTGCTCTCTCCTCAACTGGGGCCATTACTACTGAAGCTCCAATGCTCCAAGTGGGAGTATAAGTCCCACATCTGCTTGTCTTTGACCTGCTGTTTTGCATGCCTGGCGCTGTCACTTGCATATCAGACTCATTGATACCCTCCAATCTTCAGACCTCCATGTCATTTCACTCCGGTCCGCTCTGTGGCACTCTCTTGGGCCAGCCCAATTACTGGCTGGCTTTTCACCAATTTCATTTTTTCCATCGTTAATTCATTCCTTTCTTCTTTCCTCTTTGCTTTGAAATTCCTACCCTCTCTCCATTCCATCTACTTTACACCGAGTCCCAATGTCTTCTCAAAAACATTTCCTACCACAGTTTGAGTGCAGAATTAAATGGGTACAAAGGCATTTGTGTAAGAATGTTTGCCTACCATAATAATTTATGAATTATCAAGGGTTCATGAGGGAAGTAGGGCCGGGAGGGAGGAGAAAAACGAGGAGCTGATACTAAGGGCTCTAGTAGAAAGAAAATGCTTTGAAAACGATGATGGCAGCATATGTACAAAGGTGCCTGACACATGGGTATATGTATGGATTGTGATACAAGTTATATGAGCCCCCAATAAAATGATTAAAAAAATAGCTTCTTTGTCTCCTATGACAGAGGAAAAGGAGCATAAACTCATTTTTTAGCCCAGTTAATTCACGGATGTCAATTCCATGTGTCGACAGAAACACACACACACACACAACACACACCCACATGGAATGGTAATATGCAGGCGGAATCTAAGTGCTCTGGAGGAGCTGAGTGGTGGCATATAATAGTAACAGGGGGACTTCCAAATCTCTGCAGATACTATTATGTCACATTTGGGATACCGTCCCTTCTAAGGCCTTAAGAGGTGGACTGAGGAGGTGTGAGGTTACTCAAAGAAATGTGTCTGTGGACTTCAATCACATATAGGAAAACTACTCATATCTTTAATGGATCTGAAAATATTATTATCTTGATTGTTGTTATCTCTATTTAATTGATCAGAATAACATTGTTATCTTGAGAAATGTAATATCAATTTCTCTTATGGACCAAAGCCAGTTTTTTAATTATATACTTTTGATCCAATGATAAGGCCCATCTCTGCACTTGACCAAGATATATTGGAAAATCTCCAACGCTGCTGTAGACTTTATTGCTAACTCGTTCATAAACAATTGAATTTACCCCCGCATAGATCTAAATTTTCCATATTTTCTCAGTATTTACAGATCTGCAGTTAGACTGACCCAGCATTTCCACCAGGCAGCCCAGTCCTCCACAAATATCTTCATGTTTCACCTCACTCGCATTGCACATACGCAAGCATAGACCTCGTAGAATCGTTATCATAATTATCCATGAATTTATCCCGAGCCCATCACTGCATGATACGTTGGTGTTGATTGAGCCAACTGAGGCCTGTCGACAAATTCCCTCTTTGTGATGACTCCTTAGGGAACCAGCCATTTACCTGGTCCCTAATGAAATCAGAATGTCAGCTCACATAGCAGACATACGGAGCAGTATCTGTCGGAGGACAAGCAGTGGAGCACTCATGCAGAACTTCCACAGACACAGAGACCATCACGTGCAGATGTGGCCACGAGGAGAACAAGAAGAAGAAGTGGGAGTTACATACACTCCTGTCAACTTGTGAAGGGGTGGAGTCTAGCCTGTCAATCAGGTCATAGCTTGATGACCTCATCTGGAGGGGTGAGGGAGGTAAATAGCTTATTGGATGCCCGGTTGACTCTCTGCTTTGTCTGTATACTGACAAGACACATGGAGCTACACTGATAGATCCAGAGCCCTGGAGCTGGAGGAGTCACATGGAGACACACGCTAGCTCTGAAATGCTTTCATTGTCACTGGATCCACAAGACTTTCCACTCACTGGCCTGGGATCTTCTTGTATTCCTGTGTTGTGTGAGTCTGAAGAAGAATTTATAGATTGGTATCAGACATACACACTAATAAAGGATTTATGGACTTTATGTTGACTGGGCTTAGATGTTTTCTTAATATACAATTGCTTTTTTATATAAACCATTTATTGTGCACATATCAGGCTCCCTAGATTTGTTTCTCTAGTCTACCCTGACTAACAGAATACTCAAATGAGAAACAACAAGTATACAAGAGAAAGAAAAGATAGTTCAAAAGATCATATGTCAAAGAAATTGCATTCAAGGTAAAAATTAAAGCTAAAGGAATATGAATGGTAAAAATAATAGTATATCAGATATAAAGGGAAGTTACAGTCCTAAAACATAGAAGGTTAAAGCAAAACCAAACATGAAAAATCAACTGTAAAATTCCAATTGAGCACCTAAAAAGTAAAAATATGTAACTATTCAATTCAATTGAAATTTATATAATTTATTACACAAAATTTGACTCATTGGTATGATATTTAGTGAATTCCAATTCGAATACTTCTAAGGTAGAGTACAAATAAATAGAGACAGCGTTAAGGCCGTTTTAATATTGTAGGTTTTTTCCATATTGCAAAAGTTTTTATTTTATTTCTAAATTTTTATATAGTTACATTTATCACTCTGGAAATGGAATTTGAGTCACAGGAAAGTTTTCTCCATTCCTATTTTAATAAAATAATTAATTCATGTTTTTTAAAGTCCTTGTGAGGTTTCCATATTTATATTTAAATCTCAGATCCTTGTGGGATTTTATACATATATTGTGTAAGGAACATATTGTTAAGGAAAGAACAGGAAAACTGGAAAATTCCACCCAAAAAAATCCTAAAAATAAGGAAGTAGTAAAGAAGAATTCAGCTGGTAGACTGCAGTGAAACTTACTAATTCATGAACCCTGCCATTAGAGAATTCTTCTACCTTGAGCACGTGTGGTGGGAAAGAAATATTCCAGAGAAAACCAGTGGCTCATTATAATAATTTAAATCACCCCCATTAGCACCATGACGGCTTTCCTTTACCTAGATCGCCTCGACACTGCCAACCTGACCAAGTAAAGGAAAGGGACAGATGGTCCCCAAGCCCTCAAGAAGACCGGATTTCCTTCACCAGGGGACCTACAGAGGCAGTTCTACTCTGTCCTGGGGGGTGACCACATGTCAGAGTTGGTTCGTGCAGTGTGCATTAAATAGCTATCATATGTTTGTGAAAGTAGAATACATATTTCTGCGCTGTACCTCTCTGGGCCACTTCCACTCCGTGGAAACGATCCCTTCCTCCTTGAGAACCTTCTGTAGCTTGAAATAAATCCTTGGCAAAGTTTGGCTCTGTGATATTTTTCTAACCCCATTGGACCGTTGAATCTGATTCTTCAGAAGGAAGTGGAGTGGGAGGCAAGAGATATGCCAATCTAATTTTTGAAAAAATACTTAATAAGATTTCTTTTCCACACTGATGTTAGATGATGATTTTATCACGAACAATTAAAGATCAGAAATTTGATCGACAGCTGGGAAGTAAATACATAGTGTTTTTATATGCCAAATTGACTGAGAGCAGACTCCTCAGCAGCAAGAGTAAACACACACACCAGAATACTTTGAACTGTTGAGATAATTGAGTTGTCAGCTTAGAATTTTACCTCTCAATCTAATAGTCATGAATAAAGGTAAACACATTCGGATAGATTTAAAGTTGCGTTTACTAAATGAAACAATTTATGAAAAGAAATAGAATTGATAAATATTGTCTGCATTTCAGGTAGGAATTGGAAGAGAAAACGTTCAAATAATGTGGATAAATATAAGTATTATCTGCATATAACAATAATGATAAAAACTAACAGTGAAAACTAAGCAAAATGAGGAAGAAACAAAAAATTAGGATGGGTATAACTGGTAAGACAGGTATGAATAATCTAAATTCCTTTTGCTATTGGATATAAAAATCCATAACAATAAATTCTAGACCCTTTAAAGTTCACGTGTTAACATTTTACAGTCCCAACAGAAAAACAGTTACACACCAACTGTTTTATAACTTGAATATAATTAATTGTAAAAAGTAACAAAAAGAGCAGTCCAAAAGAACAGGAAAAAAAGAAGAAATGAGGAAAGACCCAAGGCAAAGAGAATCTGAATAAGAAAGAGAAGTAAACAATAATGATAAATAAATAAATACAATGGTCAATAGAGAAATTCCAAAAGTGATTTGTTTACAAACCAAAAATGTTGGCAAACAAATTCAGACACACTCATAGCTTTATATCAGAGTAACTGTACATTAGGAAAACACCCAGCCCAGTCCAGAGCAAGTCCATAGTCCAATATTAGCCCATATGTCCGATATTAGTCCATAAATTCTTCTAAAAACTCATGCAAGGCATGCAATGATGCTGAAATCAGGAAGATCACAGGCCATTGGGTGAAACCAAAGCCACTGCTGTCAAGTTAACTCCGACACATATCAACCCTGAAAGATAGAGTCGCACAGCTTCCTAGGGTTTCCGAGACTATAAATCTGTAAGGGAGTAGAGATAGAGAACCTAATCTTTTTCTTTTTTTTCAAGGAATGGCTGGTATTTTGACTACTGAACTTATGGTTAATAGTCCAACACCCTACCTAGCAGGGATATTCAAATATCTCTGAATATGTGTTATCCGTGCCTGTCTTCCATTCAGAGTGCAGTCGACAGTAGATGCCGAACACGTGGTAGATGCTTCCTAGGACTGCTTTCCTGGGTGGGTGACCTGGACAGTCACCCCAAGCTCTATGCTCAGAAGGGACTGATGCTCTGCTACTGCTATCTTAACATTTTAATAATTTTGGCTTGGAGCTTATATCACCTATGTCTGATAGAAAAGGAGCATGTATGTCAATAGGGAAATATGCACAGTGGGCCCATCTTTCATTCTGTGTTGCCTTCAATTTCCATACTGTATTGATGCTCCATGTGCTATGTGTCACACGAGCAAAAATTGACCTTGTGGGGTAGGGGAATTCGCTGAGATTCACAATGAATGTGAGGGAACCAGGTACATATGGAACCAAGTAAGAGGGGACCATCGACAGCCTGCAAGGGCCACATTTTCTTTTCTAACCAGAACTTGCTTTGAAAGTATAATAAAAGACAATGACATTCTAAGATACAGGATGATCAAGAAACCCTATTACGTTCTTCCCATGATCCCCTTTCCAGGTATAGTCGACAATCTACACAGAAAATAAAGGCACAGTTAGAACGGAAAGATTTGGCAAAACGTCGTTTCTTTTGTTTCCAATCTTTCCAAACTCATCAGTAAGCCTAAGGTGGAACATGTTGTTGACTGAATGAATCAAGAAGTAAAATGCAAACACTGACTCATAATGATGCCATAAGACAGAGGAGAATTGCCCCGGTGACCTTCCAAGACTGAGTCTCTTTACGGAGGTAGCCAGCCCTGTCTTTCTCCCTGAGAGCTGCTGGCGGTTTCTAAGTGCTGACCAGTGGGGGTCGCAGCCCAACACGGAACTATGACTCCACCAGGGCTCCCTGTTGAAACTACATCTAGCTGAGAAATAAGATATACCGGTAGTAATATTTTCTAATGTTTATTTTCTGATCATTGAGTTTTCTTTTACGGCATTTTTATATTATAGCATTTATAATTTTAGCATGCATTATAAAATAAGGACCAAACTGAAGTCTGAGCCATTTACAGCAAAAATAATAAACATCAATTGTTCATTGTTGAAATAACTAAGTTGGCTGAATATGTAGAAATTATAGAATATTTAGAATATGGAGAATTTTTTATAGAAAATGTGGTACATAGTAAAATCATCATATATTTGGCAATTCTATATGTCATTTAATCATTCTTATGCTCACTTTTAAACTGGCATTGGGAGGAAGGTTGGTGTGGGGAAAGAAAGAGAGAGAGAGAGAGTGAGAGAACCACATATACAAAGGGTTTAACAGGATATTGTTGATTTCACTTTTTGAGATGGGTTGTGTAAATAAATATAGTATGGTTCTTAAAAAAACAAAACATCCTTCCATATTTCTTATCCTTCCGACCTAAACACTGGCCTGAGTGGCTTAAAACAAATTAACTGGGGGTCTTTAGTGATACTGCCAACTCAAACAAACAAGCAAAAATAAACCAACTGGCATTGAACAATACAAAATTGAAAGTTGAAAGTCACGTTAGTAACTTAACATTTGAGTTTTTATTTACTCATAGGGTTATTAGGTAACAACTCGGAGCCCACAGTAAGAAGAAAAAACTTTATAGGTTAATAAATTTAATAGCACCTAGTTTTCCTGCTTTTTAAACAAGAGCCCCGCATTTTCATTTTATACTGGGAGACAGACAGGGCCTTCTACTCCCATAAACAGTTACAGTCTCAGAAACTCACAGAGGCCATTCCATCTTGTCCTGGAGGGTCACGATGGAGTGGTACTGACTCAATGGTCTGGAGTGTTTGGATGGGTTAAAAAAATTATGTTGTCAGTATAATGATTTTTTTAGACAAATTGTTCTGTGACACATATATAACTTGAAAATGCCCACAATAGACACTACATTAATCAATTAAAACGTGAGATCCATCACTTCTTATGAAAATAAAATAAAATTTTAGTGAGAGTCCAAGAAGTGGTAGGCCTCCTATAAGAGGCAGCATCAGCTCCTTCAAAGATGCTCACTGGCAGCATGTTGCTTCTGACACACGGAGATCCTGCAGGACAGAGTAAGTTTGTTCCACAGGAGCAAACAGTTTCATTTTCCTCTTGCCCAGGAGCCAGTGTTTGAAAAGCGGATTCTCCAGCAGGCAGTGACCCAACTCATAATCCCCTGCACGCAGGCACCCCTTTTCCTTCAGTAAGGAAGCTAACCATCCGGGTGAAGTTTACAACATTAGGGAAGAGCAGGCCCTGGAAAAGATCATCATGCTTGATCAAGTAGGCAGTCCGCACCGAGGAGGAAGGCCCTCAGGGGGATGCATTGACCCAGTGGCTGCAACAATAGGATCAAACACAACACTTGTGAGGACGGCACAGGATCAGACAATATTCTTTTCGGCTGGACATGATACCACTGTTAGTTGATATCAACTGACTTGGTGGCACCTGAAAGCAACATCAGCCACAGCTCCATTTGGATGGAGTATGTTTGTTGACGTTGCTGGTGATGCTGCATGGAAACCGTGATGCTCAGAGGTCACCTGGAGAAACGAGTGCAGTTGAACACAGGAAACTAATTCGTGTTGCCGATCAGATGTGTGACAGAAAAGTCCAAGGTGGTCTGGGTCTGCCGGCAGCAGGGCCCCAAGATGTGAATGAGTGTTCCCGCTCTCTCCTATTTGGGGGAGATGTGGTGCTCCCTGGTCACACAATGGTTTGCATGGCTGGAGACCACGCCTCAGTGCTTCATTAGAGACAGTGTTGGCCATATGCTCTGTAGGTATTGCTGCTGGGAAAACCAATGAAGCCATCTTCCTGGTCACTTGTTGGGTGGTCATGTGATGGAACCGGCTCTACGAGGACTTTTAAACTATGTTTTAGTGACAAAGGGTCATTTAGTATTTATCTACAAAAACTCACTGCCAACCAGTAAATGCGAACTCATAGCGACCCGATAAAGCAGCGATTCTCAACCTGGGGGTCGCAACCCCTTTGGGAGTGGAACGACCCTTTCACAGGGGTCGCCCGATTCATCAGAGTAGTAAAATGACAGTGATGAAGCAGCAACGACAGTAATGTTATGGTTGGGGGGTGACCACCACATGAGGAACTGTATGACAGGGCGCGGCTTGAGGACGCTGGAGAACCACTGCCCCTGTGGTTTCCACCAGGAAAGCCTCGCCTTTCTCTCGCAGAATGGTTGGTGTTTCAAACTCCGGACTTTGCAGCTCACAACCCACCGCGTACGTGGCACACCCACCAGGCTCCGTATCAACAGAAAGGACATGGTTTTAAAAATTGGTGGTACACACGACTTACTGGGGCCAGTAGATTGACTTCGTGGCTGCAGGGGTAGGTGGATACTCCATAGCAGAAGTCCCTCCAGGGACAAGCAAGAGAGGAATCAGGGCACCACAGAAGAGGAAGGATACACCACAGGTGGGGTCACAGCTGAGCTGGCTGCGGTGAGAGAACAAAGGAAAGGCCTTCTGTGCGCCCAGACATGTTACTGCAGGGAATGGGTCTCTTGACCGGAGAACCCCAAAAGGCTTGAGATGCTGAACAGGCCACTTTAACTCGAGTTAGCAGCTGTTGCACGGACTTTCACGGAGTATGCAAAGCTTTAAGTGGCTAAAAGCATGCTTTTTCGAATTGTTTTTTAAAACAATTGTATGTGCAAAAATTTGAGTTTGATGCCTTTGGATTTTTTGGCTAGTAGGCCTCAGCAGGCTATTAAAAACTGCACAGCGATATCGAGGTACAGAGGATCAGCTTCATTCCCGACTCTTGGTGGTAGGGAGATCCTGTTCCCTGTTTCTTGGATTGCTCATTTTATACCCAGCAGGTTGGTAGTCACTCACAGATGAATCATATAATGCAATCAGTATCTTCCCTGACTTAGTTTTTACCCAGATCCACTAGGAAAACATGGATTATTTGGTGACAGTAACAAACGCTATGACTAGAAGAGCCATTTTAAATAATTCACTACATTATAACAGCATAATTAAAATGCAAGAATTTTTATTCGTTCATCCTTATTACCATGCAATTGAGTCTACTAAAAAGACCACTGGGTGAGATGCATTGTAGTTCTCAATCTGACATATTTCATTGTTAGCGACAAACATTTATCTGCAGAAACAGAGATCTCATTTCAAACGTTAAGACTGGTTATTTTTCATGGTTGAGCACTTTTCTATTTGATTATCTAATAGAGTCCAACTTTCATTTGATTTCAGCATATATATATATATACATATATATAAAGTATAAAATATTCTTTAAATAAGTAAAGCAATTCTTTATGTCACCTCTTTAAGGCACTTGCGATAGTTCGGTTTTGTGTTAACTTGGTTGTAGTAGGATTTGTTATGCTTTGTTATGACCTAGTAATCTCCCACTGTGTAATATAATGTAATTATCTTTATAGTGGGATCTATAATCTTATAGTCAGTCAATTATAAGATTAAAGTGAGATGCGAGATCTACACTCAGAGCACAGACCCAGTGCAATTAATTTAAAGGGCATTTCCCCAGGGTTGTGGCCTCCATCTAATAGATGTAGATCCTGTGGAAAATCTTGCTTTACTTTTGATGTCTCTGTATTCTTCTTATCAACTTCTCTTTCTTTGAACTTAAGCCAATGGCCTGCCCTATTGTCTGCCAATTCTTGGAGTCACTAGCAGCCTGCCATCTGACTTCCCAACTTGGGATTCATTCATCTCTGCAAGCACAGGCCTAATCTTCTAACTATGGATTCATTTGCCTTTGCAGCCACCAGCCCATTCTCCTCCTATCGATCTCAGGTTCATGAGCCCTCATTGAGACACTAGTCAGGAGAAGCCTGTCGACCAGTGTCTTTCTCAAGGGCTTGCAACATGCCCAAATTTAGACTTGCTTGCTTCTAAAGATGTGTGAGCAGTTTTCTTAATATAAAAAATTTCTCTCTTCTTCTTCCTCTCTCTCTCTCTCTCTCTCTCTCTCTCTCTCTCTCTCTCTCTCTCTCTCTATATATATATATATATATATATATATATATATATATTTCACTGGTTTTGTTTTTATGGAGAACCCAGGCTGAGACAGCACTCTTGAGAGACACCTCTTTGTTTTTGGATCCCACAGAAGGCTTTTCTACTAGGTGATTAGTAATAGTGAACCCACTTCTGAGCTCATCTATCAATATTAGATAATTGGTAGCTAGAATTACATTTTGAAAGGTACAAAAGCCTCATCTTTCGCTTGCTAATTCACGTCTTCATTTCATACTAGCAGAGTCTGAAGTTAGATGTTGAAATATCTGCAAAGGGTACCGCTGTAGCATTTTATGAAGTCTGAACATTAATGATGGCCTTGGGTGAATAAGCTCTCAAACTGAAAAAAAAACAAAAACCCAAACTTGATAACATTGTCCTTTTGCAAAAGAAGCTCCTAGAAATTTTTTATTTTTATCCCTCTTTTCTTCGGTGTTTTATGCTAGTATATCCACTCATCACTTATTTATATGGTTGGGTTTCAAACACCAAGTTCTTATGGAGAAATTTAAATTATTTAAAAGTGGAGCAGAAATAAAGAAAATAAAATGGATGATTACATCATCGCATAACTACAAAACCACAGAGATGAAGGCTCAGGCTTGTTGAAAGATAACCTTAACCAGTGCAGTCAGGGCTACTATCATCTTGACCTTGATTCTTGTCAGACATCTTTCCTTAATATGCAGAATAGTTTGACAGCAGATATGCTTTACCATGTTATAAATTTGAAATTTCAGCTAACTAGATAGTTGGTAACTGAATAATAAGTGCATAAGTCTTATTCAATTGGTAAAACAATAATGTCATTTTCTTTCACCAAATTACCACCAAAGAACTGAGCAGATGAAAATACCATTTAAATTGGAAATATCTTACAGGATTTATTCCAATGTGAACGAGTGATATTGAGTAGCTCCAGTGTTGCAGGTTTCCAATAAAATAGACATCTCACCTTCTTAATGCTTATGTTTTAGTTATTCCTAACTCACCGAGTTAGGTATAGGGCTATGGAGGTGGACTCATCTGACTTCCTCTTGCTTCCTTATTGCCACTAGTCAGGAGCCAGAATTACCTCCACAATCCACCCTCTCTACCTAGTCTGACATCCACTCTTCTTCTCTTGGCTCTCTACTTCTAAAATGGGTTGGATAATGTATTGCAAAGGCCACATGTAACTAAAAAACAACACTTAGAATTAAGGATGTTTACTAGGGACATTAATAGATTATTACAAATCAGGATCAGAAAGCAGTAAGACACAGTCATTGGTCCACAGCAATACCCCTTCTCAGTCAGCATCCAACTCTCTCTAGTCCTCAGTCCCTCAACCATGTGATTTCTTGGCTTTTGCATCTATGAGCCAAGAATTCAGACTGCCTGTTACTCTGTTTCACACTTCTATAGTTTTGGGTCATAAGAGGCACTCCATAGTCTAAGTGCTGCTCCTCTGAGCCTTTGTGACACAACCTTGTTTCATCTTGTCTTGGGACCTATGCCACTTCAGACATAGATCTTGGACATGCTCTTCCAAGATCTTCCAAACGGTACTGGATTTCTCAGTGTGTCCCAGATGACTGTTATAGACTAGGAAGCCTTCAATGGAGATGTGGTTGTCTTTTAGCAGACCAGATCGCCAAGGAAAACAAAGGACAGTGTTCTAAATCACCCCCTCTAGGGAAGCAGAATTTAAAGGTGCCTTCAAGGAGCTCTGGTGCTGTGGTAATTACCCATTGGGCTACGATCTGTATGGTTGGCAGCTCAAACCACCAGCAGCTCCATGGAAGAAAGACTGGGCTTTCTACAACCATAAACAGCTACAGTTTCAGAAACCCACAAGGGCCTACTCTGAGTCAGCATTGACTCAATGACATTGAGTTTGGTTTTCAAGAAAACAAAGGGTATGGCGTGGTTCACCCACTCGACTAAGGTCAGAATTTATCCTCATCTTAATCCTGTGACATAGATTGAAGTAAAGGTTGAAGTTGTTAAGGTTTTTGCCTTGCTTGGATCTACAGTCAATGCTCATGGAATTAGCAAGCAAGAGATCCAAAGACCAGTTTCATTAGGTAACTGTAGGTGATGGACAGGATGTTTCTAGAGAAGTGAACCTGACCCAAGCCATGGCATTCTCAAGTGCTTCCTATGCACATGAAGACTGGGCATTGAATAAGGCAGGCAAAAGAGAATCCTGTGTGAATTGTGGTACTGGAAAACTGTGTTGAAAATACCACGGATGGTCAAAAGGACAGACATCTGTTGTGGAAGAAGTATGGTCAGCATGCTCTTTAGAGGTAAGAATGGCAAGGCTTCCTCTTGTATACGTGGACATGGTGTCAGGTGAGAGCAGTCCAGGAAGAAGGACATCATGCTGGCAAAGTGATGGGACAGTGAAAATGAGACAGCCCTCAGGATTGACACCATGGCTGCCATAACATGTTTAGGCACAGGAATGATTGTGAGGATAGTGCAGGACTGGGAATGGTTCCTTCTGTTCTTGTGAATAAGATCATGATGGGTTGGCACCTAACAATTAATGAATCCTCTATCAGAGAACTACCTCCAAAATGGGGCCATAATCCCACTGCCACTGAGTAAATTCTGACCCATAGCGAACCTATAGGATAAACTATCCCTGTGGGTGTCTGAGACGTTAGAGCCTTACTGCAGTAGAAACCTTTACCTTTCTGGTGAGTAGAAAGTCTTATCTTTTTTTCTGCAAAGACATATAGTCCAGAATTATAATACATCAAATAATTGTGACTAGAAGGGTCATGTTAATTGACTATATTTCAGGAACTATTTATTTCTCTTAAAATTTGCTTTTCCATAGCAAAGCTTTGTTTACTTTAAGCCTTTTGCAATGGTCTTGAATACTTTTTAAAAACTTACTATGTGCATTTTGATAACCCAACGGGACTTTACTGTCAAATAAAACTAGATCACAGATGCATTTGACCAAATAAATATGTTAGTGCATCATTGGGCTCCTTGAAAAGTGAGAAAACTAGAAAACTCTCAAAAGGTTAAATAGAAATTAAAGAACAGAACAAGAAGAAATACGAAAACACTAACATAATCAATTCCAAAGCAAGGAACTGTGAGAGCTGTATGACCCCCGTGGGCACTCACTTCATGAAAATGCAGACCCTACATGCTGTGAACTATGCTTGCAAAGGCTTCTTAAAACTAGTAAACCAAAGCTATCACTTTATAGGACAAACAGACCTCATATTAATGTGCCTCATATTCCCAAAAGAGCTGGAATGAATGAGGAAGACAGAGAGGATAAGGAAGGGATGGATAAGGAAGAAAATAATAAGGAAGACAGAAGAGTTTATGCATTTGAAGTATGGTGTTGGCAAAAAATATGGAATATACCCTGGATCGCCTGAAGAAAGGATATCACGCTTGGTAAAGTGGAGAGGCCGTGAGAGACAGGCAGGCCCTTCACGAGGTGGATTGGCACGATGGGAACAACAATGGGCTCAAACATCAGAACGTTTGTGAGGATGGCACATGACCCTGCAGGGTTTTGTTATGTTGTATATAGGGTCGCTATGAGTCAAAACCCACTCAAAGGCAGTTAACAACAGCAGCAGGATTGAAATTTGGAAGTGAAGATGGTGAGATTTCATAGGGCATAATTTTTTACTATGATGCTGAAGTCTTTTGTTTGCTGGAAAACTTTGCATCTGTGTTCATAAATATATTAGTCTGTTGTGTGTGTGTGTGTATTTGTGTGTGAGTCTGTATCTGTGTGTGATATCTTTGTCCAGTTTTGGTGTCAAGGTTATGCTGGGTTCATAGATAAAGTTCAGTAGTGTTTCTTACTCTTCCATGTTTTTTAAGGTTTTGAGTAGGATAGCTGTCAATTTTTCTCAGAATATTCTGTGGAATTCTCTGTGTAGCCCTCTAGTCCTGGGGTTTTTGTAGTCCTTTTGATAACATTTTACAAATCTTTTCTTTTGTGATGGGTCTGTTTAAGTTTTCTCCTTCTGGCTGTATTAGATTGGGTAAATAGTTTTAGATTTTTTTCCATTTCATTTAAATGTTCAAATTTGTTGGATTATAATTTTTCACAGTAGTCAGCTATGGTCTTTATCTCTGTTAGGTCGCTTGGAATGTCACCAATTTAATTCCTTAATTTCATTATTTGCCTCTCTTCTCTCTCCTCCTTCTCCTTTTCCCCTCAGATTAGTCATTGGTGTGCCTATGTTATTGAATCTTTCAAAGAAAAAACTGTTTATTTTGTTGATTCTAGTGCTTTTATAATTTGTGTATTTCTGCCTTTCTAGTTATTAATTCTTTTTCCTGGTAACTTCTGCCATTTTTTTGCTTTTGTTTTTCCAGTACTTAGGTTGATATTGTAGAAATTTATGATTCTGGGTCTTTTAATGTATAACAGGCATTTACTGCTATATGTTTCCCCATGCGTACCACTTTTGATATATTCTGAAGGTTTTGATATGCTGTTTTCATTTTTGTTTGATTCTAAGATTTTTAAAATTTCATCTATGACTAAATAATTTTTATTAGTATACTATTTAAAACTAAAAATTAAATTTAAAAAATCACTGCCAACTAATTGATTCCAACCAACAACAACCCAATAAGATAAAGTCAAGTGGCCTCTTGGGATTCTGAATCGGTAAAGAGTAGAAAACATTGTCTTTCTGGTGCGTTCCAGCTGCTGCTTTTGTAGCTAGCCGCTCATGCTTAATTCACTGTGCCAGCAGGGATCCTTGTGTCTGTGAGAGTTCTTAGGGGCCATCAAGAGGGTCCATTCACAGCTACCGTCTGTGACAGAGGGAAAGACAGCTAGATCTTTCGTCATCCTCATAGTTGCTGTTGTCGCTGAGCTCCCTGGTGTAACCACTGCGTCAGTCCATCTACTGGAGGTCTTTGTCTTCCTCATTGCCCTTCCACAAAGCATAATGTCCTTCTTCTCGGCAGGCTGTCTCCTGGCAATATGTCCAAAGTACATGAGATGAAGTCTTACCATCAACCAGCATACTGGTTGTACTTTTTCCTAGACAAATTTGTTCGCTCTTTTGGCAATTCATGGTACTTTCCATTTTCTTAACCAGAACCAGAATTCAAATGTATCTATTTTGCTTCAATTAATCTTTTTTATTCAATGTCCAATGCTCCCACGCATATAGGACAACTGAAATTAACTGCTTTAATCAGGCACACCGGAGACCTCAAAGGGAAATCTTTGTTCTTCAATACTTTAAAGGTCTTCTGCAGCAGATTTATCCAATCTAATATTACATTTGGTTTCTTGACTTCTGGATCCATTAATATTGATCGCTGATCCAAGCAATATAAAATACTTGACAACTTCAATCTCTTCCTCATTTTTCATGATATGACCGGTGGGTCCATTGTGAGGATTTTGACTTTCTTTACATTGAGTTATAGGTGGATTTACCACACAAAAAAACGGAATTGCACTGGACTGAGTAGAACTTTCATAGTATGCATTTTTCCCATAAGGCGAGCATCAACCACTTGCTCTGAGTTAGTGCACCCCATGGTATTGCCTGGGAAGATTCCCTCTGGTCACAGTGAAATTTTTTTGCAAAAGTAGTTTCACTCAAACCTTGTTTTGTGTGTGTGTGTGTGTGTGTGTGTGTGTGTGTGTGTGATGGCCAAGTTAAGAAAACAGCATGTGGCTGTGAAATTTTGTTTCCTGATCAGCAAAAACGCCACAGAAACTGTTGTGATGTTGAACACAGCTTCCAAGGACAGTGCTATGGGAAAAATTCAATTGTATGAGTGGTTTTCTCATTTTCCCAAAGGTGAAATGTTGATTGATGGTGAATCTTATTCTGGATATCTGTCCACTTCCTCAACAAAGGGAAATGTTGGCTCATAGTGCACTTGGAGTTTGTTCCTCCTGTCAGACAAAGACAGCGTAAGAGTGTGCGACAGGAAAGGCCTGATTTGTGGCAGACAGGGTACTGGTTGTTCCACCATCACAATGCACCTGCTCACGTAGCCATCTCAGTGCACCAGTTTTTGGCAATAAACAACATGCCTCTCTTGCTCACCAGACCTCGCTCTGTGCGACTTCTTTTTGCTTCCACAAATGAAGAGGGACATGAAAGGACAACAATCTGATGACATAGATGAGGTAAAGAAAAAATGAGAGAGGTGCTGTTAGCCATCCAAACAGAAGAATCAAAAAAATGTTTCCAAGAATGGAATCCCAGCTTTGAAAAATGTATGAAGTGTAATGGAGGGCACTTCGAAGGGTATTAAGTTGTTGTGTAAAAGAAATTAAATACATAGCTTTGAAAAAAAATTTGGGGGGTCCCCTTGTAATCCATCATGAGAGCTGTAATCTTTCATCTCCATCAGCAAGTGCTTCAAGTGGGTATCACTTTTAGCAAGCAAGGTTGTGTCATCTGCAACTTGAAAATTATTAAAAGCCTTCTTCAAATCCAGGAGCCATATTCTTCATGTACTCTACTCTCTCAGATGATTTACTCAGCATACAGATTGAGTAAGTATGAGCTGACACAACTCTAATGCACACCTTTACTTATTTTAAACCATGGAGTATTCACTATTTCTCTTGGAATTCCCTCTTTTTCTGTGGGAGCGCAATGTAGTGTTCTAGAATTCCTATTTTCCTCAATACATACTTGGCTGTGGTCCATGCAGTACAATGCCTCCGTGTAATGCAATTGTAAGGATGGCATAGGACTGGGCCATAGGTTGTACATAGGATTGTACCCATGGTATACACACGGTTGTACACAGTGTTGTTGTGAGTTGGAACTGACTCAATGGTACCTAGCAACAGAAAGAACACTTATTGATCTTAGTTTAAGTGATCTTTCTGTAGTTAAAAGTATTGTTTTGAAACCCTCCACTATTATTACAGACTATTCTGTTTCTCCTCTCACATTAATCATTAATCAGTATTCATCTAGCCTATTTTGGTGCATTACATTTAGGTCATTTGCAGTTCTATTTATGATTGCTAGATGTGGAAAATAAATGTCACTAAAAAGACTGAAAAGAAAAACGACCCAAGTGGATGTAAGAAGAGACTTGCTCTTGATTGTACAGTGGAAACGTCCCATTTGACAAGTATATGTTGAGTGTACGAATGAATCATATCCTTGCTGTGTCTCGATTTCTGAATAATTGCCACAGGTAGTCCATTGCCCTTTATATCCCATGGATGTGGGTTTACATTGTACCCCATCTCATGGGCACTTAACATAAAGCATGGCTCCTTTCACTTGCCACTGTCTGTCATTTCCCTCATTTCAGTACAAGTTCTTACAAAAGCTGTGTTCTGTGTCTGAAGATACAGGCCTGATAAATGACCCGACCACTCAAAAACTATTTGCCGTTGAGTCTATTCTGACTCATAGTTAATCTATATGTCTGAGTAGAACTGCCCCTGTAAGTTTCCAAGGATTCAAATCTCCATGGGAGCAAAAGCCTCACCTTTCTCCGAAGACGTAGCTGATGGATTTGAACTTTTGGACTTGTGTTTAGCAGCAAGTTACTCAACAAGTAACCCATGACACTACCAGGACTCCCTGGCCTCTAAGGACCTAGAATTTAATGGTGGAGATTAAAATCATGATTTTAATACAATTTGATGGGTGCTACAGAGTAGGATAAGGAACTTTGGTGGTGGCGTCAGGTAAGTGCTGGAGTGCTAACTGCAAGGTTGGCAATTCAAATCCACCAGGTGCTTGGCAGGGAAAAGGTGAGGCTATCTTCTCTGATGAAAATTTCCAGTGTTAGAAATCTTATTTAGCACTGCCGTGAGTTGGAGTCAACTCCATGATCATGGGTTTGCTAAGCAGGCTAAGTGTGGAATTTGGTAGCTCATCTGTGAAAGCTAATCTCTAAGGAGAAGAGAAGTAAGGATATGGGGAGATGAGAGGGCAGTCAGCCCTGTCCCTCTTCCCCTCATCTTCTTCAAAGGGAATCTTTGTAATCAGAACAAATACAGCTGCTGTATAAGCTACTGTAAATGCTGAATGCTTAAAAAGCCTGCTTCCCAGGGCAGGGCAGACTTCAGTGGCAGGTTTGTGTATTAAGATATGACGCTTAATACAATGTAATTATAACTGAAACCCCTATTGTTTCCAAGAGCCAAGAAACCATTAGGAAATGCTGCCCCTACAGCCTCCACAAAGCACATGCACCCCAGAAACAGGAAGGTTTCTCAAAAGTATTTCTGTTAATAAGTTAAAATATATTTCTAAAAAGGGTTCAGATTATAACCTCAAACATTCACTATTGGAAAAGTCTCAGGTATTTATGCTGTCTTTACGCTGACTTCAAATCCCATAAAAACAAGCCCTTTTAGCCTAGGCTCACATTTAATTTTAGTGAATTGATCTTGAAGAAAAATGAGACGTATGTAATTGTATCAAGTCCTCTAAATGTATAGGTACTACTGAGACCTTTACGGTCCATGAAAACAATATAGGATGGACTGAGTAATAAATTCCCAAGCTCCTGAAATTATTGTACGTGTTGTTATGGATTGAATTGCTTGTCCTTAAAAATATGTGTTGTAAATCTTAGTCTGTACACACCCTAAGGAGTATCTCCACCCTGTCCATTGTCAGTCAGAATTGACTCGATGTCAGTGGGATGGCTTGGATTGTATCCCTATGGGTATTCTACCATTTGATATCATGGTTTCATTAGCATAGCAAAGGAAACCATATCAGAATAGGTTTTTGTCTTGATTTGACTATTTTGGAAGTATCTTTAAAAGTACCAGGCAAGCATGAGTAGAGGAACAACAGATCGTGTCCAGAGATCTCAAAGGAATTCTGGAAGGATGTTGAAACAACTATTCCCCTACTCAGATGACCACTGGAAGAGATAGAGATGATATATAGAGAGATGATATATATGTGTGTGTGTGTATATAAATGTATATATCACCAACTTATTCTATTTCTATTAAGGCAGCATTAGATAACCAAGACAAAAGCTCTTTCTGGGAAAGAGACATTGGTCTTTCACCTGCATCCCTTGGGAAATTGTTTGGGTTTAGTTCCAATCTGGAGGTTGCAAGTGCCCAGATGCCTAACTGGGATCGGAATGCTCACCAAAAGATTCCAGATCCAGAGTGCTTACCGCACATAATGTGCATTGCGCTCATTCGCTTCTCTGGGATGTGGCTACTTTTGAGGGGTGTACTGCCTTTTTTGGTTCTTTTTTCCTCCCAGCCCTAACTCTCGGTGTACTACCTTGTGACTGCTACCAAAGGTGTCAGCGGCGCGTGGTGTTTATACGTTTATCAGATAATCAGGACAAACGGTCTGTCAAAGTTGTTGACAGTCTGAGGGACTCAGCATATGAGAAGAGGGACCATAGAAGTTGGAAGGTAGGAAGGGTAAAGTGTCATTTTGTTCGAAACCAAGTCTCAGCGTGTCACTCTAAGTCGCTTGAAGATTGACATACCCTCTGCTTTGTATCCCTATCTGAGAGGGATGAAGGAGTAATGATAATGCTTACCAGACAGGGCTTGAAAATCCGTGTGCAACCGAAGACAGCTGAATTCAGCTCTCAAAGGCTAGAATGATCATAACGCACTCAGATCCTGCTCTGAGACTTCTCCTTAAAAGTTTCTCTCGACCACTTGGGTTCTGTTTGTTAGGCTCATTAGCTATACTGCACGAACTGTAAACAGAATGGTACAAAGGTATTCAAGCAAGGCTCAGAGACGTAGCTCATATTATATGTATGCTGTGTTCTTGGTGACTGACACCAGGCATACTTTAACACATGCTGGGCTATCAAGGTAGTGTGTGTGGTTAGCAGATTACCAAGACTAATAAAAGATTACCTGTCAGAGAAGTGACTGATGGATTAGATCTAAACAGCGGTTCTCAACCAGTGGGTCGCGATCCCTTTGGGGTCGAATGACCCTTTCACAGGGGTTTCCCAATTCATAACAGTAGCAAAATTATAGTTATGAAGTAGCAATAAAATAATTTTATGGTTGGGGGTCACCACAACATAAGGAACTATAGTTAAGAGTCACAGCATTAAGAAGGTGGGGAACCACTGATCTAAGAGGAAGAATGCTATTGAAATAAATGGTCTGTCCCTAGCCTTCAGGGAACAGAATAGCCAAGAAAATAAAACATGTGTTTCAAAAGGACCATATTATAAAACACTGATACCATAGCTTAGTTTTGTTTGTTTTCAAAATATTCTACACACCGACATGAAATAATAATAGAACTAGATTAGGAATTAGGAGTTAGATCCAGAATACATAGTTTGTATGTAAATGCTTTATTAGGGAAATAATCAACAGAAGGGTTTAGTAATTCAAGATCCAAACTCAAACTCACTGCCATCAAATCACTTCCAAATAATAATGACCAGTGACTCTGTAGGACAGGGTAGCACGAACCTTAACAGTTTCTGAGACTAAATCTTTACCAAACCCCCCAATCCAAACACTGTCACGAAGTCAATGCTGACTCATAGAGACTACCTCTGGGATTCCAAGACTGTAACTGTTTGTGAATAGAAATCCCAGTCTTTCTCCCAAGGAGCTGCTGGTGGTTTTGAACTGCTGACCATGCACATCTCTGCCCAACAAGTAACCACTACATGACCGGGCCTCCTACAGGGAAAAGAAAGCCAAGCCTTTCTCCTGGGAAGTGGCTGATGGTTTCAAACTGCTGACCTTGTAGTTAGCAGCCCGGTGTGTCACCCTTGATAAAGGGAGTAAGAAATAGAAAGGAAACCTGTAGCAAAACTCCACCGCTCCTCTGTCAATGTGCTTCACTAGGGTAGTTTGCGTGGCTTGGTGGAAGCTGTGCCACCAGCATTTCCAATATCAGCAGGATCTGTCAAGGTGGACAGGTTTCAGGGTGCTCAAGCACAGAACAAGAGCCAGCCCTTTGAACAAAACAAGGAGATGCTGGGTGGTTCAAAACCAGAAAAGGTGTGTGCCAGGGTTGTGACCGTTCACGATGCTTATTCAAGCTGTGTGCTGAGAAATCTTTCCAGAAGCTGCACTGCATGAAGAAGACCTGGGCATCAGGACTAGAGGAAGACTCCTTAACAATATGAGATATGCAGATGAAACCTAATTCCTAGCGGAAAGTGCAGAGGGCTTGAACCACTTGCTAAAAATCCTCACAATTGGACCCATAAACAACATCACAACAAATGGCCAAAAAGCTTAAAGTGGTCAAGAATTTTATTTTCCTAAGATCCAAAGTCGATACCGTGGAAGTAGCAGTCACAAAACAAGATCAAATGATATATTTGTTGCCTTGGGAAAATCAGCTGTTAGAGAACTTTTAAAAGTTTTAAAAAGCAATACTATCACTTTGGAGACTAAGGTGCACTTGATGTTAGTCAAGGTAGGGTCCATGGCACAGGAGCATGCGGGAGCAAACTTGGCAATGAGTGAGGACAGGTAGACTGGGAAAGAAGATCCAATGTCCCGTGGACTGCCAGAGGGACAAACAAAGCTGTTTTGAACGGAAGGCAGCCAGAATCCTTTGAAGGCAGGATGGTAAGATTTCCCTCTGCTTACTTTGGCGATGTGATCAGTGGGAACCTGTGTCTGGAGAGGGGAAGACTGGGCCCCTCATTTTCAGCAAGTAAGGTTAGCAGAGTGACGTCCCCAAAGCGGGAGACCCTCAAAGAGATGTATCAACAGAGTGGCTGAAGCGATAAGCCCAACCCTAGCAACACTTGTGAGCATGGTCCATCCTGGCCAACGTTTTGTTCTGTAGATTGGAGGATCATTATTCGTCAAAACAAACCCAATGTACCGAAAAATGGCAATAATCTACAAGCAGAGGACCTTTCTTAAAGAGATATCTTTGATAAGCAAACTCACTGCCCTCAAGTCAAGGCCAACTCGCAGTGACCCTGTAAGACAGGTTAGAATTGCCCTTGTGCGTTACTGAGACTGGAACTCTGTGTGTGTGTGTGTGTGTGTGTGTGTGTGTGTGTGTTTTCACCTTTACAGATGATATGCCATGAAGAAGACACAGCACACCGGAAGTACGTTAAAGGGAAATGATACTGTGGCATGGTGTCTGGCTGTGTAGATTATGGATTAAAAAACACAGTATCCAGCCATGCGTGAGACTGGAACTCTTTATGAGACTAGAAAGCCCCATATTTCTCCCGCGGAGCGGCTGATGGTTTGGGACTGCTGACCTAGCATAGCCACTATGCCAGCAGGGCTCCATGCCCTTGATAAAGGCGAACAAACTGGAATAGGCATCCGCTATCTGTATTCCAGCCTTTGTTGATGGTATTTTTATAGTGGGCGTGAAACCTCCAGCCTTTCCAGTTTCCTCACGTAACACTCATGATCAGAAAGCACTCTCAGGAGAGTGCTTGCAGGGGGGAGGCATGGAGATAAGGGCCCAGGACAAATAGCAGCTGCCACAGCAGCTGAGGGTGAGTCTCTCTGCTGGGCTGAATGAGCAGAGCGCTGTGATACCTTGATTGAATCACTTATCTCTTCAAGGCCTGAGTGTTCCCAGTGATAAAGTTTATCTCAGCCTCTCACAGTGCATGGCTGCTAAAAAGTTAGGAAACACTCTGAGCCCGAGAAAGCTCTATGGTGAATTTATTTAGCCAAAGACTTAAGCAAATATTACATATATATATCACTATATTTACTTGATAATTTGGAGATGTCTTGAAAATTGGCTAATGAAGTAAAAATATTAGATTTAGAGGAAACCATAAGGGAGCTTGGGCATCATAGCTCTGAAAAGATGTGGATAGATAGCTAGTAAAAAGGAGACAGGGCAGAAAGGAGAGCCAAAGCTTGAAGGAGATTCAGGGTTTTACTTCGGACTGATTTCTTGGTTAACAGTTCTTTTTTTTAACAGCTTATTCTTGAGATGATTTATAGCTGTGTATATCCATGAAATCATTGTGCTGGCATAAACCACAGAGCTCTCTCTCCCTACAACTCTCTGCCTACGGGGAAATCACCCGGTGGCTGCAGTTATGAAATGAAATCATTCAAAATCATTTTTTTTCCTGAAGTGAGAATGGAAACAGCCCTCAAACACCTAGACACCCTCCACAAATGTTGAGATCTTCATAGACAAGAAAGGAAAATCACCAGGGAGAGTAAATGCGAGAGAAACAATTTCCTTTCCAGTAAATGCTTCTAATGTTCACTTGTTAACGCTTCTGAAAAATAGTCCTGCTATCCAAGTCCGCAGTGAATTACAGAAGAAACGGTGCAAATCTTCACAGAGAGGGGCCCCGCTGCACTGGGATAGAGCCGTGAAATGAAGCCCGTACTTAACGGAGAATTAGTTTACCTTTCTGCTAAGTCACTGAAGGAAACAATCACAAGTCTAAACTGTGAAAAACAGGAAGAGACCCTGAGGCGATTCACAAGGCACCTGCTCGTGCTCTCTATAGAATAAATCTACTAATAAACATAAGTACATTTCTTAACTTTCTACAGTTTACAAAATATTTTTACATATCATTTTATTTCGATGTTATAAAAACCTGCCTATGTGCGAGCTATGGTAATCCCTTCGCACGGAGTGATGATACACTGCTGTGTGAATAGGGTGCAGTGACTTCGCTCTGACCACAGAGATGGAAACTGAGCTGCTACAACAGGGCCCTTGGTTTTTGAATTCCGGAGGGTGTTTTCTTCTCCTTTCTTTTTTCAAAAGAGGGTCTATTTGGGGGATTTTACTTTATCACAAGCCAGGATCAGCAAACAGCAAGGCTAGTCATTGGTCCCCTCAACCAGCAGGCAAGCCTTTCTCTGGTTCTCAGCTACATGGTAGCCAATTCTCTCACCGGTTCCTCGTCTCTTGGTCTTTGCCTCTGTGGTCTCGGAAGCCAGTCCACCTGTCACGCTGCCTCCCAGTTCTACAATCTCAGGTTGGATAAGAGGGTCTGGTCTCAGCACTGCTCCTTGAAGTCTCTGTGCCATGGTCTGTGATGTATCAGCTCTCAGATGCCTCCGCCACTTAGGAGAGAGATCCTGAATGTGCCCCTCCAGGGTCTTCAAGTGGCTTTACTCTCTATGGTTGCTTCTAAGTTAGCTCACCAGAGATGGCCCAAACCTATAGCCAGGGAAACGGTAAACACAACTAGCCAATCTGCCTCTTACTGTTACACACAATGTGCGGAGGCCTAATCACTTGGTGGGGGTGTCGTAGATTTGGTAGAAGAGTCATAATAGTTAATTTCTTCTGGAGGGTGGTTTCTGTCTCAGTCTTAGTGATTGGAGAAACTTCTTATAAATCAGTTGTGTTACCATATTGTGAACATATTTTATTTCTCCTTTATTGACAGTCCCTTAGGGTTTTCACATCTCTGAACTTAATATCTGAAATGGAGGCACATTGGTTAACTCCTTGGATGCTGACTGAAAGGTTGACAGTTCAGACTCAATAGCAACTCTGTGGAAGCTAAGATCTGGCCAAATTCTTCTGTGAAGATTTCAGCCTAAGAAGCCCTATGGGATAGTTTTGGTCTGTCATATAGGGCGGTTATGACCAAATTGGCTTAATGGCAATGTACTGGACACATATACAAAGATACACATTAACGTAACTAAATTTATAAAATGCAGTTAGTTATTCCAGTCAAGGAGCCAGCTTTTGGATTTGTTAAAAAAAAAGTGTTAGTAAACCCACTTGACCTCTTTGAGACTTGTAAATGACATTATTTCCATAAAAATGGTAAATTATGAAAAATAACATTTGCTTGTGAATTCCACTGTCTTTAGGACCTGATGGGTCTGAGCTGAGCATAGTGATCATGTAGTTTTTGTTTCTACCCTCCAAAATTTGCATATACACGATGCTCACCCACTCCAAGAGTAATTAAAGTAAAATTAAGGATGCGACAAGACAGAGACACAAGAAGAGGATGGTAGTAGATAGCAGTCAGGAACAGGGACAAAAGTTGCAGCAATTGGCAGGCATATTGCTCCTCATGGAAGCTGGGATGGAAGACGAACAGGGTGGTTCTCATCAGTTGAACTAGTGACTTCTCCATCAGTTGAGCTAGTTACTGCTCCTTCAGTTTTTTGTTTTTTTTCCCTAATGACACTCATGCCTCTTGAGTTTTTTTCATTATTTCTTTCTTTCTTAGTTCAATTACAATTTCTATTAGATCGTAAATTCTCTGAGACCAATAACTTTATCCATTCTCTACTGAATGGTAGTTCAGTAGAGAGCTACCGAGAGCACTCATCTGATTTTGACAGTTCACTAGTCACTCCTTCTAAAATAACTCTAATGCCCATTGGAGATTTCCCCCACCTTCTTGTGTGTCGTCTCAGTGGGAAGGTGAAGCCATGCGCAAATCCTTCAGCATGTAACTCTTGAGAAGTCAAAGGGTGCTTTCTTGCCTAGCACAGTGACAACAGATCTAGGACCTATGATCAGGCAATCAACTAGTCTCTCCTGTAACTCTGAATTTTTTTAACACTTTATTAGGGGCTCATACAACTCTTATCACAATCCATACATATACATACATCAATTGTATAAAACACATCTGCACAGTCCCTGCCCTAATCATTCTCAAAGCATTTGCTCTCCACTTAAGCCCTTTGCATCAGGTCCTCTTTTTTTTCCCCTCCCTCCCCACTCCTCCTCCCTCATGTGTCCTTGGTAATTTATACATTGCAATTTTACCATATCTTGCCCTATCCGGAGTCTCCCTTCCCCTTCTTCTCTGCCGTCCCTCTCCCAGGGAGGAGGTCACATGTGGATCCTTGTAATCAGTTCCCCCTTTCCAACCCACTCACCCTCCACTCTCCCAGCATCGCCCCTCACACCTTTGGTCCTGAAGGTATCATCCACCCTGGATTCCCTGTGCCTCCAGCCCTCATATGCACCAGTGTACAACCTCTGCCCTATCCAGTCCTGCAAGGTAGAATTCAGATCATGGTAGTTGGTGGGGGGGGAGGAAGCATCCAGGATCTGGGGGAAAGCTGTGAATTTTGAATGCATGTCTCAAACTCAAAACAGAAAATTCACAGGTAATTAGAATACCTTTATCCCATAAGTAGAATCCTAGTCAGACTGTTCATCACTATCATATCACTGCTGTTGTTTCTACTTTCATTCTCCAAATACGGTTTGTTTTCTGCCTCTGATTGATTCTGGACAATTACAATATAACCTCCCTGTATATTTCATTTGCTTAAGTGAGTCAACCTCTATCTTCACTATTTGTAGATAATAAATCCCAACAAGGAGGGACAAATGTTATTTCAATTACATTGACTCTGTAAACATCCCTAATATTTGGGGAGGGGATTATTTTTCTTGTAGCTCAAATTCACAAATGATTTACTATGACTTAGTTGTATATAAAGGTTAGGAAATGGCATAGCCATTATGTATCTCATGGAGACTTTTTTTTTAATTGACCTATTTCTGATCACAAACATCATTAAGTGAGGACAAAGATGGGTTATAATGTATTGAAGCATTTTTTTCAAGAAAATAAATAAATAATGTACTGATATATTGCTTTGGTGTTTATGGAATACATGTCTTCTTTGGTATTATCATGTCCTGGGATAGAATTTTCAATACATTTCAAAACATTTTCTCCTTTAAGCAATTACAGACTCAGAAACCCACAGGATCAGATCTACCTTGTCCTATACGGTCAACTGGGTTGAAATGGACTCAATGGCAGTCAGCTTTTTAAAAAATAAATCATTTCATTGGGGGCTCTCACAGCTCCTATAACAATCCATACATCAATTGGATGTTTGCTTGTCTTTAACTATATTATCGTGGCCCTCAGGGTCCTCATCTATAAAATGAGAGCATTAGACTTACCCTTAGTGATCTTAAAGCTCTTAAATCTCATATATATCTATCCCTGCTTCTCCAAGAGTATGTTACTTCTCCTAGTTTAGTGTCATAAATACTACTGAGATGACACGATGGTTCAGTCTCTAGAATGGTGTTTCATATACAAAGAGATTCTTTGAGGAGTACACGATTCAGATGAGTGCCCAATCCAGGTGTATGTACTGCCAAGAGACAATTACTGTAGGGGATGGTTACAGTGTAGCCATAAAGAAAACCATCGGGTGTGGTGGGAACGCTGAGGAAGATCCCCTGTCTTGGCTGCTTATACGGAGAATATTCTCTGTAAAATCTAGGCCCGTCACTGGATTTTAAATACACACAGTCGGCAAGGTGAACAGAGGGGCAGGAGCACACTAGGCAGAAGGAATAGCTTGATAAATAGACACACTTTTAAAAAGAGAATCTTAAACACAGTAAATGAAAGTACGCCAGCATTTCAGAATAGACAATGCAAGGTTGAGGGTGGACAGAGGTCCGGTTGGAGTAATAGGCAGAGGCTCAAATGTAAAGGGGCTTTGGAGTCATATACCTATTCTACTGTTAAGGCACCAGAGGAATTTTAAGCAGGGTAGCAAAATGAAGAATTTGGCATTTCAGACAATTGCTCTCATACCCAAGTGGAGAATGCATCTGAGGAGACATAGCCTAGAAGGTGCAAGATCAGTTACAAGGTCTGGAATGTGGTAACAGTTGTATGAGCCCCTAATAAAATGATTTTTTTAAAAAAAGTCTGAGCACTGATGTCTGCTTGGAGGCTGGGGGAGGTGTGAGGATGAAATATAGCTCTTCGGATCTAGAGCATAGGTACTCAAGCTTCTTGTTTGGTCTACAGCCCCTTTTCAGGAAAAGAAAAAAATTACTCAGTGCCTCCCTGAGAAACGAAAGCCTTTTGTACTGTACCCCACCACCCAGGGTCAAGTGTAGCCCACCTTTGCAGCTCCTTGTGTCTTTCCAGAGCCTCCCCCCAGGGAGTAGTAAACCTACTTTGGAAAACCCATTCATGGGGCAGAGAGTTAATTGATATCAAATTGATAACCACCTTGGAATGTATTAATTAACCTGAGATATAGTAACCATGAGCAAAGAGTGGATCAGTTAAAATTCAATGCTGGCTGCAGGAAGTAGCGCCCACAAGAGACGAGGAAGGAAAAGTCACAGATGTGTCGGGCCACTGGAGGAATATGAAGCCAGGTGGTAGAAGGCGTCAAACAGGGAACAGTGGCAAATACTGTGACACTCAGCCAGAATGACAACGAGAACAAAGAATAAATATTCATTTAGACATGAGTCTAGAATAATATGTGATGTCAGGGAAAATGATCTTTCAGTACGATGGAGGGACAAAAGGAAAGAGAACACTATCTTCCAGGAAAAAGACAAAAACTGATTCTTTGGATTTTTTTAAATGGGAAAGTGATAAAAGGATTTTAGAAAATTAAAATTGCTGAAAATATAAAAATAGTACAACATATGCTCAGAATTCCCTGAACAAACAAAATCAAAGAACTTGACCAAAACAATTACTAAGCAAGCTATGATTCAAGAAAACATATTTGTCACGATAAAGGTTTTAGATTACATTAAAAGAATATGCTATTTGGACATCCCTGTGTACAAGAGTTTCCCTCCTGGAAGAAACTGGAGAAAAAGGTCCAATAGTTGTTTCCAGTCACTGGACAGTAGTTAGTGTGGGAATACAATCCCTAGTTAAGAATAATACGGAAGTGAAATGCAAGATTATCTAAGCTTTCTGTCATGTATATATATTTTTTGCCTTGGCCTAAGATGGGAAAAAATAGATTTTAAGCAGTTAAGTATAAGCAAACTAGTTTTGCTGAAGTGTAGGATTGGAGAACTGAATTTATTGAAGATTAAGGGAGATGTAAATTTGGGGGCAGAGTATCAGAGAGGAGAAGGCAAATCACATAAAATGTCCCCCAAAAACTAAGATAGGGATTCCTGTCAGTCTTGGGCTAGGGACTCACCTTCGTTCATTTGCAGTGAGACTGTGAATGGAATTGAATCGGCTGAATGAAACTGGAGTTAAACCAAGACTAAGTCTTCAAATTTCTACCTACTGAACCAGGAAATTATGACAAATACCGGAAGCATTCATTGTAGACCCCAATGATCATTCTTTACATGCAGAAGTTAAGGACCATAGGCTACTCTCAGGGACCATAGCAGAATATAAAGCCAAGTTTCAGAAGTATCAAATTGGTCCTTCAGTAATTTAATTGTATTCAGAAACAGATTTTAATACCATTTAAAGGAAGGCAACCGATTTGTCAGCCACTGGAGGTCCCCTCACAGAGGGGTCTAGGGGAGGAGATGAGTCAGTCAGGGTGCGATGTAGCACCGATGAAGAATACAGTTTTCCCCCAGATCCTGGATGCTTCCTCCGCTTCAACTACCATGATCCGAATTCTACCTTGCAAGTCTGGCTAGAGCAGAGGTTGTACACTGGTGCATATAGGAGCTGGAGGCACAGGAAATCCAGAGTGGATGATACCTTCAGGACTGGGGGGTGAGGGGCAATACTGGGAGAGTGGAGGGTGAGTGGTTTGGAAAGGGGGAACCGGTTACAAGGATCTACATGTGACCTCCTCCCTGGGGGATGGACAGCAGAGAAGCGGGGTGAAGGGAGATGCCGGATAGGGCAAGATAAGACAAAATAATAATCTATAAATTTGCAAGGGCTCATGAGGGAGGGGGAGCAGGGAGGGAGGGGGAAATAAGAGGACCTGATGCAAAGGGCTTAAGTGGAGAGCAAATGCTTTGAAAATGATTCGGGCAAAGAATGTATGGATGTGCTTTGTACAATTGATGTATGTATATGTATGGATTGTGATAAGAGTTGTATGACCCCCTAATAAAATGTTTTTTAAAAAAATAAAAATAAAGAACTAGAAAAAATGGAAGACAACTGAATCTAGACATTCAAGAGCATGACATTCAATATCTTTAGCATAGACTTTAAATCGCACAATTCTCTCAATTAAAACAGAAAAAGCATTCCAGATACTATAACACCCATCAGCAAAGTTGGAATAGAAGTATGCTTTCTCTTAATCTGACAGAGTAGATTTATACTAAAATCTACACAATCATCTTTAATAGTGAAAACCTGAATGATTTCTGACAAAGGCTAGAAACCAGAAGGTTTTGTTTCCTCTGTTTTGTTGTTGTTTACAGAACAAAATGAAGTTCTTTAGATAGGCCTGATTGTCATTAGATCAGTCTCTCTTCCACTTTATGAACTTATTAACTCATTTTCTATTATTTTTTAAATCATTTTATTAAGGGCTCATACAACTCTTATCACAATCCATACATACAGCAATGGTATGAAGCACATTTGTACATTCATTGTCCTCATCATTCTCAAAATATTTGCTCTCCACTTAAGCCCCAGGTTTCAGGTCCTCATTTTTTCCCTCCCTCCAAGTCCCTCATGAACCCTTGATAATTTATAAATTATTATTTTGTCATGTCTTGCCCTGTCTGATGTCTCCCTTTACCCACTTTTCTGTTGCCCATCCCCCAAGGAGGAGGTCACATGTAGATCCTTGAAATCGGTTCCCCCTTTCCAAACCACCCTCCCAGTATCACCATTCACACCACTGGTCCTGAAGGGATCAACCGTCCTAGATTCCCTGCGTTTCCAGTTCCTTTCTGTACCAGTGTACATCCTCTGGTCTAGCCAGACTTGCAAGGTAGAATTGGGATCATGATAGTGGGGGGAGAGGAAGCATTTAGGAGCTAGAGGAAAGTTGTATTTTTCATCATTGCTACATCGCACCCTGACTGGCTCGTCTCCTCCCCGAGACCCTTCTGTAAGGGGATGTCCAGTGGCCTACAAATAGGCTTTGGGTCTCCACTCTGCACTCCCCCTATCATTCACTATGGTAAGATTTTTTGTTCTGATTATTCTTGATACTTGGTCCCTTTGACACCTCGTGATCACACAGGCTGGTGTGTTCTTCCATGTGGGTTTTGTTGCTTCTGAGCTAGATGGCCCCTTGTTCACCTTCAAGCCTTTAAGACCCCAGATGCTATATCTTTTGAGAGCCTGGCGCAATCAGCTTTCTTCACCATATTTGTTATTCACCCGCTTTGTCTTCAGCAGTTGTGTTGGGAAGGTGAGCATCATAGAATGCTAATTTAATAGAAGAAAGTATTCTTGCAATGAGGGAGTACTTGAGTGGAGTCCCAATGTCCATCTGCTACCTTAATACTAAACCTATAAATATGTGCACATAGATCCATTTCCCCATCCTCATATAGAAATATATTTGCATATGTGCATGTCTTTAGCTAGACCTCTATAAATGCCCTTTGTCTCCCAGCTCTTTCCTCTATTTCCCTTGACCTCCCTCCTGTCCCACTATCATGCTCAGTCCCCACCTGGGTTACAGCAATTCCTCTTTGTTACATGCCCTACCAGGCTTCCCACACCCTCCTCACCACCAATTTGGATCACTTGTTCCCTTGTCCCTGGGATTGCTAACACCACTTCCTTTCCCCGCCCCCTCCCCCTCTCCCATATCCCCCCAGAACTGTCGGTCCCATTGTTTTCTCCTCTAGATTGTTCATCCAGTCTATCTTATTTAGAAAGACCTGCGGATATAATAACATGCACAAAAACAAGACATAGCAAAACCAAGCAACAATATGCAACAAAACAACAACAAACCAATGACCAAAAAAACAAAACACAAGAAAGAAACGTTTGTAGTTAGTTCAAGGATTGTTTGTTGGCCTTTAGGAGTGTTTTCCAGTCCAGTCTGTTGGGGCACCACACCCTGGCCCAAAGTTCACCTGCAGCATTCCCTGGGGATCTCATTGCTCCATTCCCTTGCTGTTCTGTTGCACTCCCTTAGTGTTTTGCCTTGGTGTTTTGGGATCAGATCTGGTGAAATTCCCACAGTGTGTCTCTAGTGTTGTCCCCTGTAGGGCTATGGGTCAGTGAGGGATGTCGTGTCTCATAGTGGGGCTGGCCATGTGGTCCTCTCTGTGGACTTGGTGCTTTAATCAGGAACATCATCCTCATAGCCTGGTGGGCCAGGATGTGCTCCACTCTGTCCTCCTCCCCCTTTATCTGCTCCTGTGTTCTTCTATCAGACATGTCCCTCTCCCAGAACTGCAGATTCAATGCCGACCTTTGAAATAAGTTCTTCCGGGGGGGGGGGGGGGGGTCAGGTGTCCACGTAGTAGTTGTGTCATTTCCTCTTAAACACAAGTTCTTTCTGCCAAAAACACTTTGCATTGCTATACGTCTCCATAAAACGTGGTCTCCATTCATTGTCCTCCATCTTCTGATGGCTCTATTAGTTAAAGGTCAACAGGAGCTGTACCTCCGCACTAAAGATTTTCTCCTTTGTTCTTTTGTCCTTGGCCCTTCAATGTTCTGTCTATAATGTAATGCATCAGAGTTAAGCGTGTACCTTGTGATCATTGTCTTACTCTCCTAATATTATTTATATATATTTTTATTTCTTTTATTTCATGGGAAATGGTATTTACTCATTACAGACTGATGAATTACATTGAACTGACGCTTGCCGGGAGATCAAGTACTATAATGGAAAGGAGACAAGGTTTAAATGACAAAGGTTGTCTTAAATCCTAGCTTCACCACACTGGGTGTGTGAGCTGACATAGGCCGCTTCATCTTGGTGAACATCAGAGCTTTCATAGGCAAAGCAGGAATAATTATGCTCGGCTCATATTTTTGTCTAGATTCATCAACAGGATACATGCAAATAAGGTAAAATGAACTGTGCACTCTACTTCTTTACAGTATCATTGATGTTAAACTCTGTTGATTCGGGGGTCATGTTTGATTAACAATCATTGTTTCCTAGGAAAATGTGGAACTGTGTGCTGTCATTTTAGACTAAACAAGCCGGCTGCCTTTGCTTCCTCATACATAGACCCCCCGCATATCATATCACAGCTGGATAGAGCTTGCTTTCTGCTTCAATGCCTTTTTATAGTCTGTTTTCTCACAAGCCAACAAACTAGAACACACTCTGCCTATTGCTAATCACTGCCACACGTAGTACAATGAGCAATTAAGCCCAGAAAAAGGAAGCGGACATTAATAATAGAATACTTGATTACTGAGCGATTAGAACCTGAAATTGTGTTTGCATTCTCTGTTGGAAGGTATAATTTAATTAGCCAACTTGGAAAGGTTTTAAATGTGACAGAACACTCATATTCCACTTCTGCAATTTCATCGCTCTTTTTGCATTTGGGAGAAACAAATCATTCCTGAATGAAGATTTTAAACTCGCTGAGAGCCAAATCATGGCTCCTCTCTATTGGCTTCAGCTCTCACCATCTCTACTTCCCATTTTGCTCTCACTTTCAGTAGAAGTTGCTCATGAAGCAAGTCAGGCCAAATGCAAGCATTTCCATCAATTACTCCACAAAAAAAACAGATTTAGGAACAATTTCCCCCCTAATGGCCATCAACTGGACAGAAGCTGAACTGCCATTCTGGTTCTTCTCCACAATAAGGACTTTATGATTACTTATGAGTTATAGGCCCAGCGTAGGCAACTTGGCTGACCTGGGGCTAAGGGTAAGCAACAAAAAGCCAAATGTGGTAAAGTCGAAATCACTATCTTATTCAAATAGAGGAAATGGATGGCGTAGGTCTCAGTTCACACCCACCATATTGGAAAAGCCATTCACCCTTCAAAGAGGCGGGTATAAAACCTACTAACTTGGTCGGAGGGTGAACAATTAAGTGGGTCTGTTTATGCAAAATTTCACACTCGGTAGGCAGCTGGCTCTGAAGAAACCCGTGATGGTTGAGATTGGTGCCACCTTAGTTGCACCTGTGGAAAGGTATGGGTGGAGTCCAATTTCTCTACAGGTTACACCTGATGATATCTCCTTGGGATGTGGCCAATTTCTAAGAGCCAATGGGGCGAACTGGTCTCTCTCTTGGCCCTCTTACTTTTTCCTTGATCCTGTGTGTGACTCCTGGGCCCTGCGGTCACCATGTGGCCTGTTGACCTTGAAAGCTGTGAGCAATCTGTCATTATCTCTGCCTTAGCCCCATGCCATTCTACTTCCACCCTCCTGTGGTCTTCTCACCTCCTGTTTTATGTGCTGCTCTGAGAGTTGGAAAGGAGTTTCCAGTGTATCATCAGAATGATGCATGAGAATTCGACGTTGGTAGCCTCTTCTGTGACTGTGTGCGCTGCTTTCTTGATACAAATTCCTTTCTTTATCTAAATTTCTTTCACATATATATATCTCACTTGTTTTGTTCCTCAGAAAACCTGGCTTGATTGGCTATTCCTAGGAATTATTGGTCAGATACCAAGACTTTGGTATTCTGAGAATTTCACATCAACTTCTAAAGAGAAGGGTGAGAGGCGTCAGGGTATGGGTATGGTCAGAAGCATTGATAGCTGGTGAGTAGAAAAAGAGGCTAAGTTTATATCAAATCTCATTTTAGGGATGATAGTGATATAAAGGGGAACTTTTATGTATTTATTTTCCTAAAAGTGAAGACACGGTATGCCAAAACCCCAGAAAACTGACTTGGGGATTAGAAAATTGGACAAAGGAAACAGGACAGGTTGAGGAATTCCAAGCTCTAACTATCTAGTCCCATGAAGAAGTCTCACAGGTTATACTTAGTTCACCCATTCACCTTTATTGATACGCACCCACAGAAATGACTTAACACAAGAACATTTAGAAATAGTTAACTCTAGAATAATCTCTATAAGGAGAAATCACTCTAGGGAACAGTATTGGGATGAGTTTGGATAGGCTACAGGTTGTCCAGTTAAATTTGAATTTTAACTAAACAACACATATACTTTAAGATACATCCAAAGGTATTGCTAGTAGCGTTCCAGCTAAAACATGCATGGTTTATTAAAAAAAATATAGTAAAGAGTTAAAACAAGATAGTAGAGGGTGGTTTCCATTGGAATCTGTTGGGCCACTTGAACTCAAGGCTGAGAGGTCATCTCAGGAGTTCAAGGTGACAGTATTTTGGGACACCTAAGGTGTATTCTTGATGGACTTCTTTAAGGAAGGTGAAAGATCACAGGAAATTGACATGAAACATTTCCAGAAAATGAAAAGCTGCACTGGAGACACAAAGGCCAAGAAGGTAGCCTCATGGGATTTGATTTTATTTTTCAACAATGCACCGCTCTATCTTCAGGGATAGCAGTCTGTCCTGTGTGGATTTTGTTGAGAATCATTACCACGTTCATCATCTAGCCTTCATCTGAACCTTTGATACTTATTTTTGTTCTTCATGCGAAGCAGGTTGAAAAGGAGTGTAATCTGAGACTGAAGGGTGCCCAGACTGCCACGTGACAGCGCCCAGCAAGAGCTTGCAATGATCACAGGAGTGGAAGCAGCACCTTCAGAAGTAAATAACCTTCAACAGGGCTGTCAGAAAAGGATAGCTGCATATGTGACATTCAAAAAATCATTTTATTGGGGGTCATACAACTCTTACCACAAGGCATCCATCCATCCATTGTGTCAGCACATTTGTACATTCGTTGCCATCATCATTCTCAAAGCATTTGCTTTCTACTTCAGCCCTCGGTATCAGCTCCTCATATTTTCTCCTCCCTCCCCACTCCCACCTCCCTCATGAACCCTTGATAATTTATAGATTATTATTATTTTGTCATGTCTTACACTGTCCAACATCTCCCTTCACCCACTTTTCTGTTGATATTTGACATTTTTTGTTATATAAGTGTTTCTTATTTTATGACAATAAGCATAAGTCTCAGCTCCATGTTACACATCACAGTGACCTTTGGAAGGAAATTGGTGCTTCTGCCAAGGAACTGACCAGTGGGAGTGCAGAAGCAGGTTTATATCTCTATGGGAGCATGGGGTTTAGAAATGTCTGGGTTTTAAAAAATCATTTTATTGGGGGCTCATACAACTCTTATCACAATCCATACATCCCTCCATTATGTCAAGCACATTTGTACATCTGCTGCCATCATCATTCACATAACATTGGCTTTGTACTTGAGCCCTTGGTATCTGCTCCTCATTTTCCCTCCCTCCCCGCTCCCCCTCCCTCAGGAACCCACATAGAGTTTAGAATTTTCTATAAGAAGATACTCAGGGCCAAGAAAATGATGGACCAAGATATTTTTCAATGATACCATTAATTGAGCAGTGTTTTAGAAAATTATGGACAAAGATATTTTTCTCATGTTTATTGAAGTGTGTTTTGTGAACTTTTGACCCTAGATATCCCACCAATCACCTTTCTTCCTTTCTGCGGCTCAGGGGCTCAGCTTGTTTTCCCGTTATGTTAGTGTTGCCCTCACTGTGACCAGTCCCAGGTCCTGGATGTCCACTAGGAATGCTTGCTCTCGATCAGTGTATGTTTTGGAGTTGTAAGAATTTTCATTTTATTCTTAATAGGGTTTAATTATAGAGTCATGTCACCGTCAGCTACAAACTGAAATTTCTGTCGGACTCAATCACTGACCGATAAAGTGTTACTGGGCTGGCCAGTTAGCCCACATGGACTCCGTTTCCATGCTGTACAAAAGAAATCAGCATGCTTTCCTCTTTTCCTACAGCACACCGTTATTAGGAATGTCTAACGAGAGAGGCGAAAGCATGTTGCAACCCATTAAGAACCGCAAAGAAGTTGTTATTCTATTTCCACTAATTCTCACAGTCTGTGACAGACTGAGGCTTTGCGTGAGACACATTAGAACATTTACATATTTCAAGAGGAACATTCAAATTATATTTCAAATTCAAGAGTGAACTGTACTATGTCTGAATTAAATTTTTTTTATTGATACAGTCCAAGAGCAATCTAGCTTGTTTCCTTTCAGACAATGTCACTTCATGTAGGAGAGCTATTTCGGCCTCCTACATAAAATTTTGGGTACCAAAAGGTGGATGAGAACTACAAACCGACAGCACCTCTCTTGGTACCACGTCCATTATGCCTCAAATTATATTTTGATGCAATATGCCAGAATGCCAATCCTAAATGCCTCTTGATTTGCCCTCCAGACACACCAGAAACACAAGCAGAACAATTTTGTTTTTTAATTGTAAGAGCAAGCTTAACTAATTCAATGAGTGGTTCAAAAAGGTTGGAAATAATTACTTCCTTTCTTCCAAAGGATGCCATCAAAGAGATGCTTCCAGACCACCTCCTCCTCGTGCTACCGCCACACGCCTGGAATGAGCACTGACGTCTCCAGTATCCACTGTGGACCTCTTCCATAAACAAAGCTCTGACATCTCCAGTATCCACTGTGGACCTCTTCCATAAACAAAGCTCATCTGCTGTAATTTATTCTTTTCTGCCCCTTTGCTAAACCAGAGACATCATTTAAAGAACACTTTCCATGCTTGTGAAATGAAGACAACTTTATTTTTCTTTTTCTTTGTCAATTTAGCTTGTGTCTCTTTTTCCAAAGCACACATTCATCTCTTTTAGAGCACCTCTTTCCTACCTTGAGTGAAAGACAAGGCTTGTACTCCTATAAATAATTACAGTCGTGGAAACTCACAGAGGCAGTTCTACACCTTCCTATAGAGCTGGGAAGAGTTGGCATTCACTTGATGGCAGTGAGGTTTTGTTTTTGTTTTTTCCCCCATCTAGTTCCTGAAGTGACACATTTCCGTGTTGGAGGTATGGCAAGACAAAAAGAGACATCAGAGGAGGGAAAGAGGAAGAGAGAGGGGAGAACAAAAGGAGGGGGGAAGAAGGAAGAATCATAAAAACCCAGACTTGCCTGAAGGACAATTTTGACACGTCCTAAGCCCATATTTCTTAAGCTTTTCTGTGATTCATTTTGGGGCTACTGGGAAAAAGTCTTTTCAGTTGGGTTCCCAATACACTGATTTTTGAATCCTCGTAAAATGCAGGACTTTTAAAAGAAATTAAAAGGATTGGGATGACTGGCTCAGTCATCCCAATCCTTCTAATTGGTATGTTTTCCGTAGCTTTATTAAGGAGTCATTTGCCAACATAAGTAATACACTCAGAAGATAGATGCTTTACTGTTTGAAGTGAGTGAGTTTTGAAGACAGCTTAAATCCTGGACCATGACTCTAGCTGTGATCTGCTTATATAAATGACAAATAGACTTCTACTAAAATGCTCCAGGACTTGGAGCCTTTCTGAACAGTTGACGTTGAAAGTCAGAGAACATAGACACTGCAAGATCCAGGGATTACAATGAATGACCACTCATCGGAGTTGGAGACATTGACTGAAGCAGTAGGAAGGTATTGTTGGTAATCAATTAAGCCATTTGTTCAAGGTCTTTAAGAGCTATATAAAATGGGAACATTGAATCATGATGTGCAAATTAAACGGAGCGGGAATTGAGCAAAGAAAGCTCACTGAAGTTCGTGGGCAAAATGCAAGACAAAGTCCCACATTTGAGTATTCCTGATAACCAAAGTCCCATCCACAAGTCACTACATCCAGGAAAGGCAATCAAAAGTTGGAAAGACTTTTGAGCAGATTGCTAGATTTTCCACTTTCCTATTGGGAATTGCTCTGGATATTAAGTATTTTGAAAAATGACTGCCTTCCCACTAAGAAGAGCATTTGCCACGCAAAAGACACACAGAGGACAAAGAAAAAGGCAAACAAAATTCACTGTTTTGGAAAAAAAATCTTCAGAAAGTGCTACAAAAACAAACAAAACACCCAACGCTGTTGAACTATTCTCAAAAGGTTCACCTTCATGTTTGTTCCTGTTTTCACTTCTTCTCACTAATCTCATTCCAAATTCATATTCTACAGTTTCAAGACTAAATACAGTTTTCACACAAGAATGTTGTTGTTGTTTTTTTGTGAGGTAGAGGTGAAAGTCGGTGGTGAGATGCTGGGTAGAAAGTAACAGCAAGATTTACTCTCTAATGAATTAAATCCCATTTTGATTTCTTTTAAAGAGATTACACTGGCTAATGACACAGAGCATATTTCTGCTCTCCACAGACCTATTGAAGATTCTATGGGAATCTCCTCCCCTTGGCTGGGACAAGAAGATATCAACCACCAGTGGAAGATATCATATAATTCATAACTTTAGTGTTTCATTTTATACATATGTATATATATAATCAATATGTATGTTGTTCTTTAATGAAGCCTCAGAATAGCTCAACATTTCTTATAAAAATCATAAATCACAATCACTTTGTAAGCATCTACCTGTTCTTTCTAGCCTTGAAATGGAGTTAAGGAAGTAAGGTTAGTTAGTTGAATTAAAAGGTATAGTAATGGTACTATTTTTGCCCTTTCCATACTAGTTCTTTATACCCGTGTGTCCAATTATTTTTATTTTGTATGAAAATATGTAGATAAAAAATAGTTTGCCATTTCAACATTCTCCACGCGTGTATGCGAATTCACATGAATAGTGGCATTATTATGCTTAATTTACTTTTCAAACCTGATCATTATCATTTCCAAAATTTCTCATGACCTTTAACAGAAATCCTGTGTTCCATAAGCAGTGAATTTTCCTGTTCTCTTCCCTCCTAGCCATTCCTGAAAGCCACCATAAATTCCCACCTCTCTCTATTTATCTATTTTATATAGTCATATAAGAGGAGTCATATCCTATTTATACTTGTAAGGGCATTAGCTTGAATAGCATAATGTTCTAAAGATTATATATGTAGGGATGTACCAGGACTTGAACTTTCTTTATGGCTAATTACAATTCGTTGTATATATGTACCACATTTTATTCATCCATTCCTCTGTGGATGGACATGTATTCTAGTTTTCTTTTTGACTTTGTGCATAGTATGCAATTAGCATTGATCATACAAGTATGCGCTTACAACATTCCTGGTTCAATTCTTTTGGTTGCATTCTTAGAAGCTGAATCACTGGCTCCGATGACAATTCTGTAATTAACTTTTTAGCGGGCCATCCAACTGTTTCCCACAGCGGCTGCACTTTTTCACAATCCTTCCAGCAATGGGAGAGGGGGGTTTCCAATTTCTCTGGATCTCATCAAAACATACATTTTAAAAAGTAATAATCATCCCAGTGGGGGATGAAGTGATCATGCATTGTAGTTTTGATTTCTATCTCCCTAATGACTAGTTCAGTAGAAAGATGAGACTTTCTAGTTCCATAAAAAGTTACTACTTGGAAACTCACAGGGGAAGGTCTGTCCTGTCCTCTGGGGCCTCTGTTAGGCAGAATTAACTTGATAAAAGTTCATTTAGTGAATGGCTAATGACGTTTTGGCTCTTGGGTGGCCTCCTTATATTTTTTCTTTGGTGAAGTCTTTTATCTACGTTTTTATTGGCTTGCTTTTCCTTGTTAATTTTAGGAGTTTTTATAAATATTTTTTAATATTAAAACTTTATCAGATATATGACTTCCAAAAATGTCCCCCACAATATACAAACGGTCTTTTCCCACAAATCCACTTCCTAATTGTGTCTCAAGAACAGCAGGTGCCTTCTTTTTGAGGCCTAACTTATTGATGTTCCATGTCAACAGAGAGCTCTAAGTGCCAAAGCATTATGCTAAATGTCAGAAGATACTGAAATGTCCCCCGAAGATGGGAAAACATTGATTTATAAATGCTCCTAGAGACTGAAGTCATAGTAACAGACTGTCTCATCAACTGCCAATGTCTTTAGATGACATGGTGGTAGAGAATGGTTGAAATTGAGAATATGAAGGCATTTAGTGAAAAATGTTTGGGGTTAGCTTTTATGAACGTTGTTCAAGAATATACAGTTTAAGCTCAGGCCACAGATATTAATTGCCATTTTCTGTGTATAAGAATTAACATATATACTCAAGTATAAGCCCACCCTAATAACAGCTGAGGCACCTAATTTTACCACAAAACCTGCATTTAGAATGTGCTGAAAAACTCGACTTATACCTGAGTATATATGGTGTCTTAATTTTTCGATTGATCTAGAAGGGACTGTGATATGCAATGGCTACTAGACACTTTGTCTTAATATCAATACAACAACATGCTGCCTTTATTGTCTCTCTCCCACTGCACTTGCGGCACCTCACAGAGACCGACTAGCCAAAGGTGTGGCAACTTCATGCCCACACTTTGCTGTCCACCTTGGCAGAGGGTTCTGTGTGCTTCAGTGGGGATCACACAGTCAACTTTTTAAGACGAAACAATTATTCTTATTAAGCTCAACCATAAACCAAACAACGATTGTTACTATGCTGAACCATAAACCAAACTTTCTTAAAATAAATGAACAAGAAAGGGACAGGGAATTGGTAAAACAGTCCTAGCCTTTTGGTTTAGTTGTTACTAAGTTTAATTTCTCAGAAGAAGCTAAATTCTGTGGACAGGGAATGCTTGCTAGACATAAAGATCCCGTGGTTTTTGAGTGAGCCGTGCAGCGATGCAGTCAGGACAGGTACTTAGAAATATCTGAGCTGGCTGATTATTTAGCTCAGACTGGAGACCAGGCATTCACCAGTCAGTGTGGCTTGTACCAGGGGACCTTGCTCTGGTCTTAACAGGAGTCACATGTATAGTTTCTCAAGTCTCTCCTCTCCATCTTCCTTATTCTTCAATAGTGAATGCTATGGATTGAATTGTGTCCCCTACATAAAATGCTGAAGTCATAAATGTTTTGGAATTTTGAAGAAGTTACCTATTATGTTAAATGTGCTAGGCCTGGTGGACTGGAGAAGCAAATACAATGACACTCATGTATGTATGTATATATGACCTCTTTACTCTCATGCAACCACATGCAACGATGCAGAATTTGGGGAGATTCATGCCAATGTGCGCAAAGTCATGTGGGTCCAAGGTTGGTAGAAAAGGTGGCAGGGCTTCAACAGCTCTCTGGGTGTCCAGCAAGCAGTAAAGGGAAGGCAGAGAGAGAGAGAGAGAGAGAGAGAGAGAGAGAGAGAGAGAGAGAGAGAGAGAGAGAGAGAGAGAGAGAGAGAGACAGCAGTCAGACTCCAGAGAGCTATGCATCTCAGTCCTGCCTCCAATGGATGTCATCAGGTTGCAACCTGGTTGACAGGCCAAATTCCACCTATATTTTTGTATAGATGCCCTGCTAGCACAAAACCTAACTATTTAGCTAATATGAGATTATATCAGAGAAGATTGGCCCCACTTCCATCTAAGTAGTGTTCTTATCAACTAGGAAGTAATAGATTCAGAGACAAATATAGAAAGAAGAGACATTTCCATTTGAAGATGGTAGAAAGGAATTATGCTGCAACTACAAGAAAAAGAATACATGAGGTCAAAAGCAACTGAGAGATACAAGAAAGGACTTTGGAGAGAACTTAGTTCTGACAACAATTAAATTCATATTTTTATCTTTGAGAATGTTATGATAATAAATTAAGCTACTCACTTTATGGTAATTTGTTATTATAGCCTTGAGATACTAATACAAAGATATCTTTGGCTCTCTAGGGAAGCAAAACCAATAAATCTTATATATGTGCATATGTATCTAGAAGCTTATAATAAGGAAATAGCTCACACACTTGTAGAGGTGGACAAGTCCCAAGTCCATTGGTAAAATATCAGGGTGGAGGCTTCTCCTGACTCATGTAGCTGCAGGGGTTGATAGGTGAGATATCAGGCTTCTGACTAAAGCAGTGGCTGAATCAAAGCTCAGCAAGTAAGATGGCAAACTATCTGCAATTTCCTGGATCTGCAGCCTAGGTAGCAGTTGATTGGCTCACACCCAAAGAACCAGAGGTTGGATAACATCATACGCAGGATCAGACCTAGCAAAAAGCAAACGCACTTTTCCACAGTGTCCACTATATTGGAAGCAAGTAGAGCTCACCACGGAGGATTACTATGTCTTAACTGTCATGCCACTGTGAATTCTGATACAGCCAAGGTGATGCCAAACCTTAACTCTCAAGAGATAACTCAATGGCATGGAGTTAATCCTGGCTGATAGCAACCCTATAGGACAGAGGAATACCCTTCCTTAGAGATCTGGGACTATAAATCTCTTAAAGGGTCAGGCAAACTCATCTTTCTGCCAAGGAGCAGTTGGTGGGCTTGAACTGCCAATCTGCAGTTAACAGAGGAGCTCTCAATCCACTGCACTACTAGGGGCCCCTTACCAAGAGATAAGAAGAGTAAAAGCCCAAGTTGTTTGTGCTTAGAATTTGCTGGGGGGTTACTTAGGCCATACAAAAGAGTTGCTTTTCTGGATCATTCTTATAGTACCATCCTTCTCAAAATTGTGATGGGCTTCATTTCATTGTGTGATGAAGCCTAAACACTCCCAAGAGGCTTGCACGTGCTTGGCGACTAAATTAAGCTCAGATACATGCAAGATGTCTGAATTCCTATCAAGCGAAAATAGGACTGTATAGAAACCATACCTTCTCAGAGCCGACTCCATGTCCCGACTATGTGATCTAGTGCTGGTGCCTCCCCATTGGGCTAACGAGAGAGGGCTGGACTAGATAGTGGTACAGACACTTTGTTATGTAATTAGAATTTTAAGATTTTAGAGGATGGGCTCTCTACATTCATCCCTCTAACACCGTGGAAGTGTTTTACCCATATGAAGCTCTCGAAATATAAAAGAACACATACAATAAGAAGTGATAGCGAATGATCAGAGCTTGAAATGCGATGGTTGTCAGCGCCGACTTCATCATCTTTAGCTCCCTATGGTATTTACAGCACAGTGTTCATTTCCCACTCTGTTCCCTCTACCTGCTTTTCCAAAGTCCTTTCAGGGACTAAAACTTTGTAAAGACCCATGTCTGTTCAAAAGGGAAGCATAATTGATATGTGTTCTTATTTTGATGCCAAGTAGAATCCTGGTAGCTTAAAAACTATTCATCCCTTATTTGCAGCTTGTTATTTCCAATTGATGGTTCACACCAATATTTTGAACCTATTGTATTTAACTTTAACCATCGTAAATATTGCTTCTCATGAATAATTAACAAAGCAAATAGATGTCAGTGTTAGGTGAGCGAAGTCTGACAAGATTTCGCCTGTCAACACCGTGTTTTCCCTTAAGTAGGCTGTCAAGGAAGATGGGACATGGGTTCAGGGTTCTGTGCCCTCAGAAACTACTTGGTCATATAATTTCAATGTCAGTTATGACCCGAGGCACGGAAAGTTCTCAATGAAATCAGTACAATATATGGGCACGAGCGCTGTGTGCTTCCTGTCAGTGCTTCGCTTCCCCGGAAGTTCCTTTCCTTATAGCTGCGTCTTAGGTTCCTCCACCAACTTTCCTCCCTTCTTCTGCAGTTAAGGGTCACTTGCTTTCCTGGGTTTGAGGGATCTCTTTGGCCACGTGTATGTCACAGACCTTCTGGAGTCATCTCATCTACCTAATTATATGCTTGGGCTTTCAAATAGTATTGCTACTCTAACTTCCCTTAGCAGCTGAATACTCCTCGGCCCCGTGCTCCTCACTCCTATGTGGGATTAATCATTGTTCAGTGTGGCCACAGTGCTGGGGGCTAGGCCTTCTAGCCACGAGGTAGGTAAGTGGTTCAAATCCACCGACTTCTCCATGAGAAAAAGATAGAGCTGCTTGCTCCCATACACACCCACAGACTTGAAAACACTATAGGCGGCCACTGTGAGTCTGAATTGCCTCCACAGCTGTGGATTCCATTTCGTCTGGGTCTCTTTCGGTGATCTGAATTATGGTGTTGGTGAAAACTATTGGAAGTTCCACGGACTGCCAGAAGAACAAGCCGATTTGTCTTGGAAGAAGTAGAACCAGAACGATCTTTGGAAATGAGGGTGTGGAGGCTTGATCTCCTCAACTCCGGGCACCTTACCAGGAGAAACCAGCCCTTGGAAAAGGACAGCTTGCTCTGTAAAGTAGGGGCAAGTGAAAAGAAAAGGTTCTTCAATGAGATGGATTGGCTCCGCGACTGCACCAGTGACTTCAAATACAACAACAGTGGTACAGGGCACAGCAGGGAGCTAGGCAAGCCGGGTGCACAACCAGACACTATTTTATTGTGTTGTGCATAGGGTCTTTAGGAGATCGAGCTGACTCAAAGCCTATTAGGTCATTAGTAGATAGTCAATAAACATTTATAAAATGATTGAAATTTAGAAAACACATCACATTGTTATTAAGTGTAGTCAAGTCTGTTCTGACTTATCACCCAAAGTACAGCTGAATGAACCGTAGCAGGTCGTGCACCATCCTCACACCTGTTCTGTTTGACTCCATTGTTTCAGCCAAGTGTCAGTCCGTCTAAAGACTAACATTTCAGCTAAATACAATCATCCATGGGAAAAGTGTTTGCTATCTAATATCTGCCCCAAACACATGTACTAAAGTTTATCTTCGTCCTTTATGTATATCCAGGATGCCACATGACTCCTCCTCTCTAGTACTGAAGTAATCATTTTTAAGCATATAAAGGGCCAAGCAAAGTAAGTCTTAGCAAAAGATAGAGAACCGAGACAGTACAAAAATATGGTACACTCTACACTATTTCTACTGGAAACTTCCACTGTTTGGGTTTTGAAACAGGAAGTGGTTGGAATTCTTATTTTAACTTACAAACAAAGCAGTCACTTTTTGTAGTCTAGAGAGGGAGGCTTTGATTTGATCAGTTATCAAACCTAGGACATGGTCCTTTAATTCCAGAAGAGATCTTTGGAGGACAGGATACCTAGACTATAGCATCTAAAGGTCTGGTATCATCGAGAAAACACAGACTGCCCCCAAACCTGAAAACAAAGGACAGTTATCTATTCTGGATATTAATAAATGTTTGTTTCTATAGCTACCAGATTAAAGAGACGAATTATACAAAATATATTCAAGATCCATGTCTTGTCTGTTCAATCGCTTAACAATTTCCCACTTCACTTTTAACAGATGCAAATGATTTAGTAAGCCTTTGATAGAGGTTGAATCATGAAAAACTGTGTTTTTAACTTATTATGGAGATGTAGCTGCTTATGTACTGTGCAGAAAACAGTTTTGGAAGTAAGGAATCTTAAACTTCTGTGCAATTATATCTATGTTCTTACAAATTAGTTGGTTCTACTAACATGCATATACACTGACAGAAACACAAATATATTTGATATTAATTTACAGAATTATCTAATCACTGATCCTCATTTTGTTGAAGGTCATGAGATCCCTGAAACCAAACGACTTCTTACAACGTCTTGAGGCTGAAATGGGATGTTGATCCTTAGATTCTGCTTGGGGCAACAAGCTCAGCCGCAGCAGCCCTTGCGATTCTGTAGCTATTTCAAAGTGAAGTAAGCTCATTAATGTGAAGACCAAGTGAGATATTCTATTGAGTGCTTTGGAAGAATAGTACTTATGCTACTCATTAAAAATATTCAGATCTAGGATCCAGGTGTCCAGATTCCTAAATCTGTGTTAAGTATCCACATATGCTCTATTATTTGTGGTTGAAAATTATAACCCTCCACTTGCCCATGAGTTGACCCTAACACATAGCTACCTCCTATGTATCAAAGTAGAATTGTGCTTCATCAGGTTTCAGTGGCTGATTTGTTGTTGTTGTTGTTTTTAAGTATATCACCAGGCCTTTTTCAGCAGCACCTCCAGGTGGACATGGAGCAATTTTAAGATAGCAACCAAGCATGTTAGCTCTTTGCACCAATCACCCAGATATTCCAGGTTAAAATAATACTCTGTAATGTTCTACAATAAGCAATGCATGTGCATCTTCTCCAATGCTCTAGAATTTTAAAAGTATGAATAGACTGAAAATTCACTAAACCATATCTGTGTGTGTGCAATGACATGTGCACCTGTGTGCAGACACCCCCATCCACAATATCTACCTCCTCCTATGTTTTCATTTCAATTCTCACATATTTATTCATCTATTTTTGAAATTAGGTTTTCCTTGAATTCCTTTGAAATATAATGAATGGTGCTTGCCCCCAAAATAATATTTTGGGGATGTAGTGCCTAATTACTGTTAAATGTGTGTAATCTAAAGCCTCAATTCTTAGTCATCTCTCCACTAGTAAAGTCAATGTGGTGCATTTACTGACCATTAAAAAAAGGAACACATAACAAATGAATTCAAGGTCAGAGGATATTAACCAGTGTGATCTTATTGAAGAACTCTGAAATGCATCAATTAATAATTATTGCCAGATATCTGTGGAAGTAGTTGCATACCAATTCTCAAAAATAGACAACCACCTAGCAAACTGGATTTAAAAAATTAATGTAAAAATAATAATCCAGTTTTCATTATGTGATAATGTTACCTGAAAAGACCAACCCTATACGTGATCATAAGCGATACTTAACTATGTGTCTGTTTCAGGCATAATAAAAATCTTTATATTATTAATATTTTCCACCCTATAATGCTATCCATACATCCCCTTCTTCCTCATATTTGCTTCTTTATTTTAGCCAGAACAATTTATTTCAGTCCTTTCTAGTTCTCTAAAGACATTGGTCCATGATACCTTATGCACCACAGAATGCTACACTGCTCTGTTTGGCACCAACTTTACCATTGTACCTCACCTGAGCCCACTGTTGCAGCCAAGGTGGCAATCCATGTCCTTGAGAGTCTTCCTCTCCTTCTCTGCCCCTCTACTTTACCAAACACGATCGTCCTTCTCCAGGGACTGGTCTCTCCTGACTACGTGTCCAAAGTCTGTGAGAGGAAGTTTCGCCATCCTTTCCTTCAAGGAGCACTTTGGCCATACTTCTTCCAAGACAGATTTATTTGTCCTTTAGCATAAATATTCAATATTCTCTAGCACTACAATTTAAATGCATCTATTCTTCTGGGATCTATCTTTTTCTCCCCAATTTTAAAAATCATTTTATTAGGGGCTCATACAACCCCTATCACAATCTGTACCTACATACATTGTGCAAAGCATATTTGTACATTCATTGCCCTCATCATTCTCAAAATGTTTGCCCTCCACCCAAGCCCCTGGCATCAGGTCCTCATTTTTCCCCTCCCTCCCCACTCACCCCTTCCTCATGAGCCCTTGATAATTTATAAATTATTATTTTGTCGTATCTTGCTCTGTCCCATGTCTCCCTTCACCCACTTTTTTGTTGTCTGTACCCCAGGGAGGAGGTCACATGTAGATCCTTGAAATTGGTTCTCCCTTTCCAACATGCTCTCCCTATACCCTCCCAGTATCGCCACTCACACCACTGGTCACATGTATATGAGGCAATGGAAAATTGCATGGCTGGGGTCAGGCATACTTTAGTCCTCAATGTAACATCCTTGCTTTTCAATTTGATACAGAGGACTTGTGCAGTATATTTACCGAATGCAACCCATCTTTTGATCTATTGACTGCTGCCTCCATGAGCATTGATTGTAGATCCAAATGAAACTAAATCCTTGACAACCTCAACCTCTTCTCCTTTGATCATGATGCGGCCTATTGGTCCAGTGGTGAGGATTTTGGTCTTCTTCTCATTGAGGTATAATCCCTGATGAAGGCTATCCTCTTTGATCTTCATCAACAAGTACTCCAAGTCCTCCTTGTTTTCAGAAAGCAAGGCTGTGTTATTTGCATATCTCGGGTTATTCATTAGACTTCCTCCAATCCTGAGGCCACCTTCTTCACATAAGCCATTATTATAAGAGTTCATGTTAGTTACCTTGATGAATAACATTGTATGTTTGAAATCAGGAGAAAAATCAAGGTTTAAATGAAAGTTATTGGGTGTGGGGCAGTGGATTATTTAATGTGGCTCTTCTTATTATAGTGCTTATAACTCCAACCAAAGGATTTGATACAAATAGGGCTGGGTACTAAAAGGTGGGTGGAACACACTGATTGGATTAAGAGATTTGGCTGTGAGTGGATGCTAATAGACTTAATTTTGATTCGCAGCCTTCTGGGTTTAAAATGAGCCATCTCAGAATGTGGGGTAATGGAGGGAGGGTGATAGGAGTCAGTAACAGAGAGAAAAGCAAAGGGAGGACTGTATCCTTTGGACCTCAAGAGCTTTTACATTGAAATTCCTTGATTGAGGAAATGGCTTTGACCCCACAGGAGGTAAGGAGGAACAGCAGCAGCAGAACCACAGGCCATAGCATGAGACAGCATAACTTGGACTTCCATGCCAGAGAAAATCACAGCTGAGTGCCTCACGGCAGGCTTGTGAAATTGCATGCTTCCCAGTAGTTAATTTGAAGAGCTAGATTTGCTGACCTTTGGAACTAAAGTTAAATCCTTCAGATTGAGATTTCTGGCACAGTGGCACACCATTTATTTATTTATTGGCCCCCCCAAATGAGCTGTATAATCAGGACAAGAGCCAATGGACCATGTGACTAAGAAGCCAAAGATCAGGGAGAGGCCTGTCTACAGGCAGGGCTGAAAAGAGACTGTCCTACTCAAGTGTATGCTGAGCATTTGTAATGGGCCGGCTTCCTTAATAAACCTATAAATCATTCTTGTCTGTGGATTCCATGTGACTATCACGGTGAATTACTGAACACAGTGAAGAAGCAGAGAATGCCTTTAGAGCAGTGGTCCTCAAACTCCCTCGTGCCATGACCCTTTACTACAGTTCCTCATATTGTGGTGGCCGCCCCAACCATAAAATTATGTTCTTTGCTACTTCATCACTGTAATTTGCTACTGTTATGAATCGGGTGACCCCTGCTGAGAGTCACTGCTTTATAGGGATGGGTGGAGGGTGGAGGCATGTCTGACCTCGGCCTCATAGAAATATAACTACCTGATACTGTCGATGTTGATCCTTCCTTCTTTTGCCTAGTTGGAGGATAAGACACACATGTCATTTTCTTTTTAATTGAATCATTTTATTGGGGCCTCTCACAGCTCCTTTCAAAATCCATACATCCATTGTGTCAAGCACAGTTGTATATATGTTGCCATCATGCTTTTCAAAACATTTTCTTTCTACTTGATAGAAACATTTTTTTCTTTCTTTTGGTATCAGCTCATTTTCTCCTCTTCATCCCCCATCTTCCCTCACTCATGAACCCTTGATAATTTATAAATTATTATTATTTTCATGTCTTGCACTGACCGCTGTCTCCCTTCACGCACCCCTTCCTTACTTTTGTTTGTGCCCCAGGGGGGCAGGTGTTAATATGTTGATCATTGTGATTGGCTTCCCCTTACTGCCCCCACCTTCCCCCTTCCTTTATGTATCACTATTCTCATTGTTGGTAATGAGGATTTTATCTATCCTGGAGTTCCTGTGTTGCCAGTTCTTTTCTGTACCAGTGTACATGCTCTAATCTAGCTGGATTTGTAAGGTAGAAATGGGGTCATGATAGTGGGGGAGAAGAACTAGAGGAATGTTGTATGTTTCATTGGAGCCACACTGCACCCTGTCTGGCTTGTCCCTTCCTTGTCCCTTCCTTGTGATCCTTCTGTGACAGGATGTCCAATTATCTACAGATGGGCTTTGGATCTCCACTCCACCCTCCCCCTTATTTGCATCAATAGGATTGTTTGTTCTGGGTCTTCTGATGCCTGATCCCTGATCCCATCAACACCTCATGATCACACAGGTTGGTGTGCTTCTTCCATGTGGGCTTTGTTGCTTCTCAGCTAGCTTGTTTATCTTCAAGCCTTTAAGACTCCAGGCGCTAAATCTGCATCCATGTCATTTTTTAACATGAATATATAGTTCCAATTGGGTTGATCAAGATCAGTTGTGTGTGCATACACACATGCACACACATATTCCCTGTATAATAATCTCCAGTACAACTGGTAGTGTTCAAGTGGAGGAGATTACTAATGGACTTTCCAGTGAAGGGGAAAAATCCACCGCCTCTTTTCCAGGTGTTGTCATTTTCTTCAGTGCAAATGTGAGGAAGGACACAATCAACAATCTTCTTACTCTAGTTTACCGAGGGGAAATATATGCATGATGAAGACCACAGATTACAAGCATGACAGTGCACGTTTGAATCCCAAAGTTACTACTTGCCCTGAATGAGATTTGGGGTGGAATAAGTTAAAGTGCTTCCCCTGACTTCATCTGTAAAACAGGAATAAGAATAGTACTTGCCTCCAAGACCCACTGCAGTGTTTGAAAGGTGCTGAGATGTGGAGAGGCTCATCAATCTAAATCCTAAGCAGCTCTGTAAGAAAAGCCAAAGTTTACCCAGGAACAAAGTAATCAGAAGATAATATCTGGACTTTGTCTTTTATTGAAAAAGAAAAGAAAACGATAAGAGCATGCCTTGAGAACATAATAAAATTGGCAATAAACTGAGCGATCATAAAATCTTTCCATGGTCAGCATCCTCTTTTGTCTCAAGTCTGCATTCTGGAGCCCTGTGAGAGCTCTGCTTAGAAGGTAAAATTGTAATTCCAAATGATTTCAGATGCTTCATAAATCTAAACAAGTTTAATTCAAACTCATTGGGATACTGAGGGTCTTTCCCGCTAGTTGAATGGAATGAGGATTGTAATTTTGATGGTGATGATGATGATGATGTCCCAGATAAGGTTTGGAATGCCTCTCGCTGATTTAGCCCAAAAGAGGAACCAGGTTGAAGCCAGCAATTCTAATTTCATTTCTGTAAGCCCTTGGCAGAAGGAAGCAGTGGGGTTAAGGCTTCTGAAACTACTTCACAATCTCAGTGAAAGGCGAGGGCATTATATAACGTCAGTGGAGTGGCAAGTTAGGGAATGTTAGCAGGTTTGTAGCAATGAAGGCAGATGGCAGCAATGGGAATCAGGAGGCATGGCTCCCATAAGCTGGGGCATCCTGAGCATATCCTCCCTCCAGGTCTCAGGCCCAATTGTTTATCTAAAAATGACTTGCTTGCCCAGCTGGTTTTGTTTGTCCAAACTTGGCGACCTAGAACACTCTTAAGTCTAACGGAGAATTTAACTGCAAAGGGTTGGTGGGGTGATGGTTGGCTGTTACCTTTGTGTCTTTCTGCAAATGTCTTAACCAGACCAGATCCCAAACCAAGTCACATTTAGAGCAGTGATTAACAGGAGCCTAACTGTATTTCCCTTGTATCAGCAAGGTAGAAGAATCACTTCACAGCCTTCCACGCCCATTCATACACACATCGCCATGGCCAATCCTATTTTAGAAGCTTTGTCTACTCTCGTCCCTTGATATATGTGTGTGTTTGTGTGTGTGTGTGTTTAAGTGAATACCTGCTCAAAATGTTCCTCATATGTTGTTGGGTACCACTGAGTCAGTTGTGATCCATAGCGACTATGCACAACAGAATAAAACACTGCTCGGTCCTGCGCCATCCTCTCAGTTGTTTCTAGGCATCACTTCATTGTTGCAGCCACAGTGTGAATCCGTTCCCTGAGGGCCTTCCTCTTTGTCCTGTCCCTCTACTTACGAAGTCCTTCTCCAGGGACTGGTCTCTCCTGACAACACGTGCAAAGCATGTAAGGCAAAGTCTCGCCATCCGTGAGTCTAAGGAGTCCTCTGTCTGCGCTTCTTTCAAGACAGAGCTGCTGGTCATGTTTCCAGTCCATGGTCATTACGAAAGGCCACACCAAAGGGGACGCCCCTCAAGGAGATGGACGGACACAGTGGCTGCATCAGTAGAGAAAGGAATGCAGAGTGTGGATGCAGAAAGGTGCAGAGAGATTAAAGGATATACACCAAGGGCCTGAAAATCTTTCTTTTTACCTTTTAATTCAATTTTCCAAAGAAACTTTTGGAACCACCTCATGCATAGTAGTGTTCAAAAGCGTGACATGCTGTGTAGATTCTAACACGGTAAAGACCTGTCACAAGGTTGACTGGAAAGAAGTAAGATGGGAAGGAGGGAAGGAAAGAGGAACGGATGGGGAAAGGGGTAAGGAAGAAAAGAAAGGAAAGGAGAAGGAGGGAAAGAAGGAAATGGGGGCGGGATTAAGAGATTTAGGAAGGAAGAAGGGAGAGGAGAAAAGAAGACTCGAAATTAGGAGTTGAATCTGTTGTTACAAGTGTGCTGTCACGAGGCACGAAAAATACACAACAAACAAAGGTAACATTTGGTTGGAACAAAATGCCCTGTTTTTCTTCAACTAGCGATCATGTTGTTTTGCTTTGGGAAGTGCAAAGCCAGGTTTTATAACAGCATCCTCAGCCTGAGGAGGTTGGGGCCAAAAGCAATGGTTTACAAGGTATTTTTGCTAAGTGGGAAACATATCTATCACTTTTATTTCACTAGTTAGGAAAGAAACATTGCACTGCTCATAGGTATTTTCCTGGATGGAAGGCACATCAAATGTGTTTATTATTCCCTGGGTAGCTCCTTTTTTCAGTAAAGCTTCAGCACTCTTTCTTGCTCGGGCTTCAGCTTTTCTGAGTCCTCCTTGAAGACTTTCCTGAGATAGATGTGTCAGTCTGGGGAGACTAGAGAATTGAATTCATAGACGCTCATATGTGTATAATAAAGAGGTTTATATGCAAGAGCAATTGAATATTGAGAAAATATTCCAGCCCAGTCCAGATCAAGTCCGTAAGTCCAATATTAGCCCATATGTCCAATAACAATCTAGAAAGTCCTCTTCAGACTCACAAAACACATGCATTGATGCTGAATGCAGGAAGACCATAGGTCAGGTCAGTAGGTGGTAAGTCTTCTGGATCCAGTGGCAAAGTAAGCATCTCAGAGCTGACAGGGGTCTCTATGTGTCTACTTTGGCTCCAGAGGTCTGGCTACACCAGGGTAGGTCCATGTAGCTTCTCTAGCACTCAGTGCACAGCGCCTTGTGTCTTGTCAGTAGAGTGTCTCTCAGGTAGTGAGCAGAGAAAGAGGTGTCTCCTGCTTCCAAGGATGAAAAACAGGAGTTTCCAGAATTCTCAGGAGAAGGCCAGGCCCACACAAAGGCCTCATTGGTTATATCTTGATTGACAGGCCGAGTTCACCCCTTCACTCCTAACCCTCTCAAATTGGCACCAGATTATGTAACTACCACAGATAGGAAGGAGGAGTGGTCAACATTAAAAAAAAATCATCCTCAACATAGTCATTTGCTTATTTTGGAGGGTCTGTGTGGAAACTCAAGCACAGGGGGACATGGCACTAAAAACTCAGGTATCTGACAGTCTTGTCAGTTATAGAACAAGGGTGACAACATAGTGTAACCATCTACACGGTTTGTCCCATTCAGTTTCTATGCAATCAAAGTCACACATGTACTTGAATTATGTATGCTCGTAAGAAAGCATGAAAAAGAAATGCCAAGAAAGAGGTCCCATGGATAAATATGTGAGTTTCTGTGCCAGTGTGTGTGCATATGTAGCAATACTTCTCTTACTTAGAAATACTTCCTTACAGCCTCCTAGTAATGAGGATCCATTCCTGCTTGCAGGATTGTCTGCGCAGACTGCTTCCGATCATAGACTAATAGGGTCAACCCACACATGCAGAACATAAGATGGGTTCAACTGCGGGGTCCCAGTAACACTCAAGAAAATACTGAAAAGTTTGCTTTGCTCTTTCGTATGTCACCTATTACCATGGAAAATACCGCTCCTCCTTTTCTAACTCTGAATCATTGTGGAAGTGGACCAATAATATGCCCAGCATACTGGTCAGTTTCTGAATAGTCTGAGGTCCCCCTGAAAGATTCTCAACAGAAGATGGATTCATTGCCATGGTATCTTCTCACTCCTGCAAGTCCCGTTAATACAGCAGAGAAACTGATGACCTAACTCATGAACTTGTAAAGAACACTCTCCTTTGGAAAAGTCACACTAGCATTTACAGGAAGGGGAATGTGTTTCTGGGCTGATGTCCATCTGCTATTGCTAAGCAACGTCCTCCCTGTCCTCTACCCTTCAGAGGGAGACCCGTCTAACAGAGATGTACTGAAGTCTTATACATCCTGGGGATCTCCATTCAAACATCCATTTTTATTTCCCATCTACTCATTAGTGGGGACACAGATGAGTGGAGGATTCTGATGCTTCATGAGAAATATTAGAAACACTACATGCTTAGACCACTGGATTTGGGAGCAGATTGTTATGGATTTGAATCTCAGCTCTGAAATAATATACCTTGATCTCTAATATACCCAGTACTCCCCTCTCTAGAAGTTATGAACCACTGATGACTTTGAAGGCAATGGTAACTTTGCAAAGACAGAGACACAAGCAGAGCTCTGCTCTAGTAACATTTTATTACCCTGTGACTTCAGAAGATTCCACAAAGGAGAACAATCCAACTGCTTATGCTCAACACAGAGTGTTTTTTGATCTAGCTGTGGGTAAACTTCAGGATTCCTTTTCCTCAGGAAACAGTGGGAGGTCAGGTGCAGATGTCTGTTTTCTATCACCACGTATTAGTTGGCGGCATCACATTCTTTGAAAATAGTGATTTTTGATATGGAATAATATGAGATTGCCTTTAGCTTTTCAAATTGTACTTATGACATGGAAAGCAAATTCCCTGGTATGTTCTCAAACTTCACAGGACGGATCAGCTGTATTAATGGAATGACAAAGCATGACAATGTGCAATTGTGGAAATCATCTGCACTTGCTCTTAGAAGAACTGTCAAAGTGCTAGAAGCCGATGGGAAACTGGGGTGCCTTCTCAAGGGCTAACAATTGCATTTACAGTTGGAACAGAGTTGATAGGAATTTCCTTCCCCAGTGCACAGGAAGTGTCTTCAATTAGCAGACCCTTCACTCTATTCGTCTACAGACTCTCCGGGTACACTCCAGCAGAGGAGTCAATTGTCTGACTGAAAAAATAAGTTTGAACTCCCACACCATTCTTTTGTGAGATATGCCGAGAGAGCGAGCCGGCTTCTGGTTTGTTTGCAGCTCCATGCTCCATTTCAAAGGTTTGTCCCTGGGCAGGAGACCTGACATATTTCAGAGCTGTCGTGAAGAGGTGGGTAATTAAGTCGAACTTTAGGATTCAGTATTGGAAAAGTTGACAGCACACCACAACACCACTAGCATGCGATCATTGCTATTAGGAAGCCGCTTTCTCTCCCTTTTCCGTCAGCTCAGAAGCTATTATTTAGATCTCCATTCATCTGACTTCTTTGTCTGTCTCAGTGGATCCTGAACTCGAGTTGAAAAGAAGGATGTTTATGTTTTCAATCCCAGCAAGTATTAGTTAATTTTACTTTAATAATCAAACATACAGTAACACACACCTCCCATTAATACACACCTTCCATGTAATTCAGCCATAAAAGCGAGGTACTGTGAATGAGCCGACATATCATTGGGAGGATCAGTTGTGTAATATATGTCAGGCATTTTACACATAGACTCAGCTTAGATTTCACCAGTCAGGTGACAATCAGAGGGAGCAGGGTCACTGCAGCACTGCCCAGGTGGAAGGCAAAGTCCTGGGATAAACTCCCGGAGTCCTGGATGACAGGTGGTTTAAGGAAAGCCTAACAATCACAAGCTAGGTCCATGATTTTCTCTCGAGGCAGAGGTGTCTGTTCTGAAGAAGTGGGCAGATTAGAGTCTGTGGGTGAGAAAGTCAAAACTAGGAGAGTCAGTAGACCAAGGTCATGTCCAAGACAGCTGTCCTGATGCAAACTTATAGGAGCGAGAATAGCAATGGCTTTGGGGGAACCTGAAGTGCGTAGTTTACATACATTGTCTAAGAACATTGTGAAGAGAAGGGAAACTTCAATTTTTAAGAGCAAAACAAATCAGGATGGCTGGCAGTTCCGGAAAAGCTAACCCCCAGTGAACTCCAAGAAACCGAAAACCACACATAACTTTTGGGCTAAGCAAGTGAATTTGGGGGTAGCTTGTTGCCTACTAATATCTAATGCATACGGAAGTTCATTAGCAATCAACATGATTTGTTGAAGGTAATAGGGCTACAAAATCTTGGGTTTTCATATCCAGATGTTTCAATCCAAAGCCATTTCTTTTCCAGGATGCCGGGCTGCTTAGTGTTGGTGCAATCTCTGTCCTGGGATTTCAATTAGAGTGCAGGACAGAGGTTCCATGTGCATTCTGGAAAATTCAAAAAACAAAAAACGTTGGCTCTTCGGGAACTAACTACAAATTATGTGGGTACTGGAAGATACTTGCCCTGTTGATGTTTAATTCTCAGCACTTAGGTTCCCATAGTGTTCAAGCCTAGTAAATGTTTGTTGAATGAATAAATGAAAAATGATATTGCTTGTTTTATCATTCTATTTTTTCATGAAATTAAAGTGTTAAATATCCTTAAAGATGTGCAATGTAACACTTACTGGGCCTTAGAAATATTATGATATTGCTAAATACTAAGAAATTCCTCAAGGACTCTCCAAAAACTTAAATGATTTATACAGTCAGGCCCTCACTCTGGTGAAGTCCTTGGAAATGACATGCATCTCTTTCAGTAATCTGCTGCATCAATTCCAAGGTTAGTGCCTGAATTAAAGTTATGTGATGCAAATGATGATGTTAGCAGGCTTAGTCTGCTGCACTTTGGGGGAACGGATAGAAGGGTTCTTTCAGAAAGTGCTTTCTAACATTATATTGCCCTGCTTTTTATCCTGAGTTCTAATTAGCATCATGGGCTTAATGGTAGTTTGCATAGAAGATGAGACAAAGGTCTAAGCAAAGATTAAGTGAAAACGTGGTGTGTTTTGTCTTTTTTTATATATATCCACTATCTTGAGAGCCCTGGAAAGTTTTAGAAGTCAACATAGCCCAACTTTATAATAAGCTTTGCTGCTGAGTATCTGTTTAACAATAGGCCAGTCCTCCAGCATCCCCAGACCTCAATTTGTGAAGGCCCTTATTGGATGATGACAGTTCTGTCCTGAACTAAATAGAAAGTCATTTTCTCCCCCGGTAAATCTTATGAAACTGTGTGTGAGGGAGCAGAGTGGGGTGAACCTTTGTGCTGTGGATCTTCCCTAGGGACCTTGAGAGTGACCTTTGAATGATGCTCCCATGCCAGGCACAGTGCTGGAAAAGGCAACAGGAGACGTACGCGGACTCAGCAGCACAAGAAAGAAAGTGCATACTGTCTGAGCACTGCTGCTGGTCTTGGGTCAGAAAGCAGCTTGATGGCATTTCTAGACAGAAGGCCCTCTAATGGGTCCCAGAGAGAGGATGAGAGAGAGGGGAAGTTCATTCGACATGCTCTTTCAGGTTGCTAAGAGTAGAGGTGAGCTTGGATCGTCTCCATACATGGGAGTTCTCTGAAGGATACAGGGCAGAGGGGAAAACGCAGCAGCTCTGTCTGCAGTCATACATCCAAGCTTCACATAGGCCTGGGACCTCACCCAAACATCGTTTCCAATATGTGTGCAAGTTCAAGCAGCACACAGGAAATAAGATATTAGAATCTCTGGTTACATTTTCATCATCTCTCCATTTTTATTCTGAATGATTTTGTAATACCACAAGAATAAATTCGAACATATATCTAATTTAGAAATAAATTATAATATTAATTATGTATGGCAGAAAGGATAATGTTCATAAACTTTCCTAGCTCTTCATAGTGGAATAAATTCATGTGAATAATCTTGAACACAAGGTGAGCATGTGGCCTTTCCAGACTAAGATTATAAAATGCTCATGGATAGGCCTCAGTCTCTCTTGCCCGATCACCTAGGCGGAGCTGGCATGATTCATGGTGTAGAATTACAAGGTGATGGCTTCAATAACCTGGATCCTTGAATGACTATATGGAGCAGAGCTTCCACCGGCGTTGTATAAGTGGTATGGTATGCATGAGAAATATTACAAGATGCTAAGTGAAGTCAGGACAGATATTGTATTAGACCACTAATAGGAAAAAAAATAAGCAAAGCTTTTCATACCCTCAGAAACTACATTGCTGCTCACCAAGGGTGGGAAGGGAAGGGTGGGTGGGAAATAGTAGGCTGGAGGTAGATAAATGCTAATTTGGGTGAAGGAGAAGATAACTGCTTAAAAGAGAAAGATATACAAAAGGAGGTGAGATTAGGTCAGGCCATGGAGTGGACTGGTAAGTTGTTTACGTTGTTGAATGAACAGATGATCTCCTATGTAAACTCCCACCTAGCTCACCGTGAAAAGTAAAAACAAGACAAATAAACAAACAAAAACCTCTATTAAGTGAAGGTGCTGAAATAGTGGTTATATATTACTACAGTATTGCATGATCTTTCCTGACTCCGAAGATGCTGACTAATTTCATTGTTTCTTTGTGGGTTTTTTTTTGGCGGGGGGGGGGTTGTTAGAAATTTGTAGAATTCTTTTATTCATTTTGTTTTTGCTGACAAACTCTGTTCAGGTTTTCTAAGAGTTTTCATCTGATGAAGTGTCCAATATACAGACAGCCATTACTTCACGGTCCCATTAACTTGGGGATCAGGAAGTTAGAAAGCAATTTCTTGCATTCCCTTTTGCCCTTGGAAGGCTGGTGTTTTTGACCTGGGAGTTGTGCTAATTTAGAATTTTTCAGACCTGTCTGAAACATGAATGCAAATCAATATTTTCTGACCGAAACAACAACAAACAGAATCTTGCAAATAATTATTTGCTCAAGGATTTTATTAACACTAAGTCAGCATTTCAATCTCCTATGTATCTTGGTAGATAGAAGGCAGTTAGCATATGATTTGGGAATGTATAAAAGGCTGAAAAAATATATATATAATGATTGTAAGGGCTTAGCTTCAATGGTTTATCAATCAATATATGCAATTATATATATATACACACATATGCATATATGTGGAAATCATTGCCTTTTTCAGAGGAGATAATAATGCACTGAATATTAAGAAAATTTGTGTCTTTGGCAGAAGACCAATCTTTAGAGAACAGGGCCTTCTTAAAGTATTATATAAACATTTTCAGCAAATCGTGATTGGATGTCTTTATGTCCTCAAATCTCTTTCCTGAAGCAACGGCAAAGAAAACATTCCTTATTTTTTCCTTCTTCATCAAGACAGATAGATTTTACAGGACAGGATTATGGATTTGAGTTCTGCTCTGTGAGCACAGTCACGAACACGAGCCTTTGGTCCAGGCGATGCTGGGAAGAGAACGGGTAATGATTTTAACAGAATCTGCTGCAAACACCCACTCATTCTTCCGCAAGCAACTAATCTTAGGCTGTAGCCATGAAATATCCCCACGAGTAACGGGTGCAACCGACTGGAAGGTGAAATGTTGCCAGCAAAAGAATTCAAAAAGAAACTCACTGTTCACGCATTGCTCCAGGTATTAGCTTGGGGCAGGATGGAACTGCAGCTGCCTGGCTTTTGATGGTGCTGCTCTGACCCCTTCAAGCTTGGAGGCAGGATTAGACGTCTTCCACAAGGCCGAGGCAGTGCAGTTGTAAGCAGCAAAGAAGATTGGTGGGAATGTTCTCTCAAATTTCCTTTCATAGCAATGTGAAGAGCTTCATGGATTTAGCTTCCATGATTCATCAATCCAACATTTTCAAGATAATGACTTACGTGCTCGGCACTACACGAAAGCCAAAGGGAAATCAACACAGGCCCTTGTCTTTGAAAAGGTAATAATGTCACTGGGGAGACAAGAATGACCCTTAAAAAGCGCAAACAATGGATAAAAACTATCCAGAGTAGAAAAATAATGTTAGCATTGGTAAGCCTGATCGTTCAAGGGTGAGACGGTCAGAATCTTTAGGGAGCTGCCTGAGTTCAAATCCCAGCTCCACCACCTGATAGATGAATGGCTTTAGGCAGATGAATTCAACCCAGTGTACGTACTTTCCATATTAAAACATTGGGGAATGGAGCCTTTCAAACTAATTCATGGGAAGGGATTAGAATAATGGCCAGAATGTGGTAAATAGTGACTATTATTTATTATTATGAGTAATTAAAAATTTTATTTGGGTTGGTTGATTGTTTTCTCTCACCACGTATTCTTGCTGCCTCATCAACTGCCTATTACTTGCGTGAACCAGAGAAACATTGATTGCACATACATGCCTTTGTTAGGGTGGGTTCTCCAGAGAAGAAAGCCCAGTGACACTTATATGTGCATGAATACACATAGAAAAAAGTGATATCAAGAAATGGCTTACACAGTTGTAACAGTCAAATCAAGAAATGGCTTACACAGTTGTAGAAGTAGGTAAGTACACTCTGTTCCAAGTCCCTAGGTCGGATGTACACTGAAGACTTCTCTTATTTATGTTTGCTGGGCTTGCTGATGCACAGGAAGAAGAATGAAGAAGCAGGAGAGCCACAGACTAGTGGATGTAGAGGAAAGTGAATCCCAGGATGGCTGAATACGCCCAATAAGTTCGTTGATGACTCCTGGGATTGGCAGGTGACGCAAAGGGAGGTCAACAAACCAGACACAGGGTTCAAATCCAGCAGAAGGTGAAGGGACAAAGAGAATCTACTCTGCTCCGCTTCTCTTTCTTATACCAAGGGTCACACTCCCAAAGTAGGTGTCATCAGACTGAAACTTGATTGATAGGCTGGCTCCACCTCCTATCTCCACCCAAGTATATGTCTAGTTGACATGCACCCTAAATATCATAATGATCTATTTTTGGCACATCAAGAATTTGTTGACTCCGTCAAGCCAGTTCTTTGTATAACAACTGCCTGGCCCGTGTCATCCTCAAACACATTCCTGTGTTTGTAATCTGAACAGCCACATATTGCCACTGTCTATGTGGTCTCATGGCAGGATTTACATGTAGTCCTTTGGTGAAAGACAATAGATTTATTGCACTGTGAATGATGTCCAATCCATCTCCCTATGTCCTGATCCGTTGACAGGTTTAGTTGTAAGTAGGACTCCAGCCTGTTCAGAGGGCATGGTTCCTTGATGGCCACATGTTTATCTGATGCTGTCCAGTACTCAATAATTCAACTTTCCCTTCAGAGATAACAGCATCAAAAAGGAAAACTAATGAAAGCTACATGTGTATCTTATTTATTCCTACCTATCACCTGCTCCTCTGTTTACCACAGAACCCACGATCATTCACCCTGAATATATGACTCAGTGGAATTTACTCAAAATGATGGCAACCTCCAATCTTCTATCTCCATATCTGTTAGCATTATTGATTCATGTCTGCCCCAGCCTTTATGTTAGCCCATTACGGAAAAGACAAACATATTAATCTTAAGTCCTGCGATTATCTGACAGTATGGTATTAGGTCACTTTCATTCTTAAACAAACCTGCAAGTTTAGGTTCTTAACCTTTAAATCTCTTCTACCTATTGTATCCTTCAGGGCAGGAGAACAGAGCTCTATTTTCAATGTGGTGAAGCTAGGAAAAAAATGCTTACATTTCCCCCTCAACTTTCAGGATCTTATAATAAACAGTTGTTGTCTACAGTATTCATTCTCCTCATATTTCTCAAATAATAAAGCCAAAAGAAACAAACACATCAAACAAAACTGACTGTCATTGAATTGATTCTGACTGAAAAGAACCTTATGGGACAGAACAGAACTGCCCCTTTGGGTTTCTAAGACTGTAACTCGTAGGAGTAGAAAGTCTCACCTTTCTCCCAACTGGTGGTTTTGAAATGCTGACTTAAATGAAGAAGATATCTTCCAGCCTTCCATTCAGCTAGGTATAACGCGATGTTTACATTACCTGGCATCATTGCTGGGTAATGTTCTTAAAGGGAAAACAGTGGCCCTCAACTTCCTCTTTTCCTTTCCCATTAGCTGAGTGGCCCTAAAGATAGTGGCCACACACGAAAGATAGGAGCAGAGTAGCCTGTAAGCTTCTTCTGTGCTGAATGACTCACTTTGGACTTTTATAAATTAGAAAAATACAGTTCTGTTTTATGTATACCATTTTTAGTGTCTGTATTATGGCATATTAGCCTATGTCTTAGCCTATATGACTTGGTCAGATTCCTTACCTATGTACAAGTGAAGTGGTTAGAACTTACAATCTTTAAAGGAATATCAGATTAATAATGATAGGATTTATGATTTGGAGCTCGACAGATATGAAAAGATGCTCTTCAAAACAGCTAGGTATTTTCTTGAGATTTCTCTTTAAGCCCAACAAAAAGGATATAAAGAGCATTCTGGAGGAACAAGTGGTGGCCAGACCTGGGTGTTGCTACTGGGTAAGCTTTGGACTGATAACTGAAAGTTTGGCAGTTCAAACCCAGTCACACAAAACGCTCTATATAATTCAGTACCAACTCAATGGCAAAGAGGCTTTGTTGTGGTGGTTATTTATATTTGGTCACTACTTGCTACGCAGGCCTCTCACCTCACTGTGCCCAGAATGGTCATCTGTAATCCCTAATGTGTGTGAATGGAACATGGACACTTAGTATCATGGAGATTTTGAAACCAGGTGCCAACCATCTGGCTTTCATCAACCATCTAATGCAGATCTGCATAATACGGAGAAATTATACAGTCAAGGAATATAGCTCTTCTAGGAAAAATTCCTAATTTGATTTACTTTAATTCTGGATTACATATGTGTGGGGGTGGTCCCATTTTGGAGGGCAGACCCTACTTTAGTAACAGACAGGATGAGGGTGCTATTAAGACCTGACTTTAGTAGAAGGTAGGAACCAAATAATGTCTTTTTTCCTTGAGGGGGTATCTTCAGACTCTACTTTAGTAGATGGTGTGCACCAAATCACAACCTGCTCCCTTGAAACCATCCTTAAGACTATTTCACTAGAGAGGGTGTGCCTTAAGACACCATTCTTTGTTTTCCTTGGATGGGGTATTTATGCTGGTACCACTTCAGAGTTCTTGTACAGATAACATGACCTGGAAAGCTACAATGAATTTTGGATCTTTTTGGTTTCTGACTCAGTACATGCTTTTGGCTCACCTTTGCTTGACCTTGAGACCAACTACCACCACCATGCAAGACATTTCCTCAACATTTCATGAGGGTCCATGGAGTATTGCAGCAAATGTCAGAACCCAAAGCCTTGAGAGAATCTACTCAAGGGACAAGTAGAGGGAAATTCAAAGGGTTGGGCATTAGAGAAATCTTTAAAATCCAACTCCATGGGACAATCCAAGTATTAATTATTCGAGAAAATATTATTGCCACTAGAAAGGGGGAACCGATTACAAAGGAACTACATATAACCTCCTCCTAGGGGGTTGGACAACAGAAAAGTGGGTGAAAGGAGACGTTGGACAGTGTAAGATATGACAAAATAATAATAATTTATAAGCTATCAGGGGTTCATGATGGAGGGGGAGGAGGGGAGGGAGGGGGGAAATGAGGAGCTGATATTAAGGGCTCAAGTAGAAATCAAATGTTTTGAGAATGATGATGGCAACAAATGTACAACTGTGCTTGACACAATTGATGCATGGATGGATTGTGATAAGAATTCCATGCCCCCCGAATAAAATGATTTTTTTTTAAGAGAAAGAAATTATTGCCACAACACGTTCAGGAATTCGGAGATTGGGAAAGGAAGGTGCCTATGGCATGGTGCCACATGTGGCACTTTATCATAACTCCTAAAATATGATTGGAAACTTAAATTGTTTCCTTTGTGACTGTATTTTGGAATAGCAAAATCCCATATTATCTTCAAATAAAGAGAAAAATCACACAATGCAACATTTTAGAGTAGTGTCTGTTGATTTATTATTAACATTATAATATTTTTATTTCTTAAAAAATAAGTAGTATGCACAATGTATGTGCAAAGACCGAGAGTTGGAAAACCAATTAGTAAAGGGATGATCAGCATATCTTAACCTGAAAGAATGTAAGAAAAAAATCAAGTCTTGAGTTTCATATTGAAAGATTCTATGGACAAAACATTGAATGATGCAGAAGTATCAAAAAATGATGGAAAGAATGTACTGAGTCACTGTACACAAAAGAACTAATCAATATTCCACAATTTTAGGAGGTAACATTTGAGCAAGAACCTATGGTTCTGAAGGAAGAAGTTCAAGCTGGACTGAAGGCATTAGCCAAAAACAAGGTTCCAGGAATTTGATGGCTTACCCAAAGAAGCTGTTCAAGAAGTTGTTGAAGCATCAGAAATCACCTGTCTATGCCAGGACATTAGGATGAAAGCCAGTTGGCCATCTGACTGGGAGAGATTCATATTTGTACCCATTCCAAAGAAAAGTGACCCAACAGAAAGCTCAAACTATTGAACAATATCATTAGGATCACATGCAAGTAAAATTTTGAAAATCATCCAAAACAGTTGCAACTTTCCATCAGCAAGGAGCTGCAAAAGGCTCAGGTTGGATTCAGAAGAGGATACGGACCAAGGGATTTCATTGCTAGTGTCAAACGGATCTTGGCAAAAGCAGAGGTTTACTTGTACTTTTTTGACTATGTGAAGGCATAGTATGTGTGTATCATACCAAACTATGAATATCTCTGGGAAGAATGAGGATTCCAGAACAATTAAATGTGCTCGTGTGCAACTTGGACAGAGATCAAGCAGCAGTTGTATGAACAGAACAAGGGGATACGGCACAGTTTCAAATTGGAAAGGTTTGCCTCAGGGTTGTATCCACTCTCCATAATTATTCAATCGGTATGTTCAGAAAAATTATCAGAGAAGCTGGATTTTATGAAGAAGAATGTGGCATAAGGATTGGAGGAAGGCTTCTTAACAGCCTGAAATATATAGATGGTACAGCCTTGCTCACTGAAAGTCAAGAGCACTTGAAGCACTTGCTAATGTAGATAAAGGATTGCAGGCTTCAGTATGAATCATGACTCAATGTAAAGACCAGCATCTTCACAACTGTACCAATAGGTAACATCATGATCAATAGAGAAAATATTGACATTTTCAAGCATCTTGTAATTCTTGGAGCCACAATCAATTCTCATGGAAGCAGCAGTCAAAAGATGGAATGATACAGCACAAGACCTCATTGAAGTGTTGAAAAACATGATACTGAAAGTACCAGGGCTGCCAAAAGAATAGACAGATCTGTCTTGGAAGAAGTACACCTAGAATATCACTTAGAGGTAAAGATGGTGAGACTTCATCTTAATCCTTTGACATGTTGTCATGAGAGAACAGTCCCTGGAGAAGGACATCATGCTTGGTAAGAGGAAAACCCTCAATGGAATGAATCTACACAGTAGACACAACGATAGGCTTAAACTCTGGGGAAATGTGAGTCAGGTGCAGAACAGGCAACTATTTTACTCTGTTGTATATAGAGTCTCTGAATTGGAACCGAGTCAATGGTACCTAACAAAAGTAACATGAAAAATATGACATATATATATAAAGTAAAACAGCAGAATTATTTGATTGAATGGGGAGTGGATAATGTAATCTCTGTGAATTCCACAATGGTTTTTGAAACACCCCAAGATACTTTTGCTTCTATGAACTCATTTTAACATATTGCTCTATTTTTACCCTTTCTATACCTTACACAGGGGGTACATAACATTATGGAAGGGAAAGACATCCAAATATCTCCTGATTCTAAGGTCAGAGTTCTCTTCACTAACCATGAACTACTCTTTATTCTATTCAAATTCTAACTAAATGCATAAAAACTAAGCAAATTATTTCAAATAAGTGATAACTGGGAAGCAAAAAACCCAAGTCTCACAAACTTAAAATGCATTTTTAATATAGTTTTCTCAAATAGGACTCAAGTTATTATTTGCTTTTTAATAACATCTCTACCACAAGTTGAGATGTTCAGTCTTCTTAGGGATTAAGCTGAATATTACTTTTAGTAGGTCATATAGATTGGCAATTTTCCTTTCAACTCTTTTTGTTTTTGGTGTGATGACTAATTTTATTTATTCATTTATTTATTTATTAATCATTTTATTGGGGACTCTTACACATTTTATGACAATCCATCATTCAATTGTATTAAGTACATTTGTACATATGTTGTCATCAACATTTCCAAAACAATTTCTTTCTACTTGGGTCCTTGGTATCAGCTCCTCTTTTTCTCCCCTTCCTCTCCCACCTTACAACCTTTGTGAATCCTTGATCAATTATATATTGCTGTTGTCTTACACTGTCCATTGTCTCCCTTCACTAATATTTCTGTTACTCATCCCACTGGGGGTTGGGCTATATATACAACCTTGTGATGGGTTCCCCCATCACACTTCCCCTGCCTCACCCCCACCCCAACATCCCCCTACCCTCATGATATCTCTATGCTGACTATTGTTCCTGAGGGTTTTTTCTGTCCTCAATTCCTTGTGTACAGAATTCTTGTGTATACCAACGTGTGTACTCTAGTCTAGATGAATTTGTAAGGTAGAACTGGGTCATGGTAGGTGGAGGGGGCAGCACCAAGGAAGCATTCAGGAAGTAAAGGAATGACGTGTGTTTCATTCGTGCCATACTGCACCCTGGTTGAATTTTCCCTTCCTTGTAACCCTTTTGGGAGGGGATATCCAATTGTATACAGATGGGCTTTGGATCTCCATTCCAATGCCCCTCATTCACATCGATGTAATTATGTTTGGATCTTCCAATGTTTGATACCCGATCCAGTCAACACCTCAGGATCACAGAGGCTGGTGGGCGTCTGCCATGTGGACTTTAACGTCCCTGCTTGCTTAACGTCAAGCCTTTAAGGCCCCAGACACTAAATCTTTTGATAGCCAGGCACCATCCACTTCATTCACCACATTTGCTTATGTATCCATTTCACCCCACCAGGTCTCCTAGCCATCATTTTTAGATCTCTTGTTGTTCCTTCATTCCTGAGTTTGTTGGCTTCCTACCCTGTCCTCTCCCATGTCCTCCTCGCACTGCCAGTCCTGTTGTTATCTCCTCAGGATTATTTTTTCCTGTCTATCTTATATAGATAGGTATAGTGTGTAAAACAAAAACAAAATAAAAACAATAGATAGTTCCAGGTCTGTCTACTGACCCTTATGAGCATTTTCTAATTGGGTCTGATGAGGTGCCAAGCCCTGTCCCCTGAGTCAGAAGTCTACTTTCAGGATTCCTTGGGGATTTGGTTACTTTGCTCCCATTGCTGCCCTGTCGCACTCCCTTTGAGTTTCACCCTGCTATGCATGGGGCAGACAAGGCACACTTTCCGCACAGTTTCTCCAGTACTGTCCTCCACAGCACAACGGGTCAGTGAAGTAATATCATGTCTCATGATGGAGCTGGATCTATGGTCTTCTCTGTCCATTGGCTGTTCCAAGTTGGAATGTCACCCCCGGGGCTTGGTTGGCCATAATGAGGTCCACTCTCTCTCCCTCTTAGTTCACACCTGTGTGGTCTGGACAGACCCACCACTCTCTCCAGGCTATATCTTCAGTGCTGTTCTCTGGGTTGCATTCTTCTGGGGAGGGGGGTCAACATAGTTTAGCTTGGTCCCGGCACCATTGTCCTCCCTTTCAGTTTGCTGCTCCCTGCCAGTATGTCTCCCTCAAGACTTGGCGCTCCAGGATGAGGTCTGGTCCCTCTCTCCCTTTCCTCCTGGATGGCCATGATCTAAGCAGCCGGGTTTTCTCAGAGAGCCCTTTCAACGCTTAAGTTCAAGTCCATGGACAAGTTCAAGCTCAACACAGATACATATCTAGACCAAGAACTAGATCTAGATATAAACATGTATCATGAATATATATATACATATACTTTTGTATATGTATATTATTTCTTAACACTGAAGTATATTTATTTGATGATATATCATAAGAGTAAAGCAGAATTAATGTGTGAAAGTAACAAGAGTATAAGGACACTAAAAACTAAATAAAGGTTTAAAGGAAGAGGAGGTTGGAATTAACAAGTTTCTGTTATACACACAAGGTAAGCTCTTCCTGGGGATTTAAATTCTGAGTATCTTCACCTTGAAAATCTTCAGTAACTATCTCAGAGAAGCCAGAGAGAGACGTGCTCTCACAGTGCATGGACTCCCTCCCAAGATTAAGGATATAGCTATTGTTTGCTGCCAGCAAATCTCAACTCAGAGCATGAATAGTTAGTGTTGCTGTTTTTATATTTGGGTTATTTGATAGTATAGAAATTAAAATTGATGCATAATTTTTCTTAGCACTTTGAAGCTAGATATTCCTGTAAATAAAATTTAGAAATAAATAAAACATCGCTAGCTCTTGAGTATGGTTTTGAAGGAAGAAGTTCAAGTTATACCAAAAACATGCCAAAACATGACTCCAGGAGTTGATGGAATATTAACTGATGTTTAAACAAGTTGAACTATGGGAAGAAATTACTTATCTGTGCCAGGAAATTTGGAAGAGACCTAGTTGGCCAACCGACTGGAAGAAATCTTTACGTTTACCCATTCCAAAGATAGATCACCGAACACAATGCTAAAATTATAGAACAATACCATTGATATAATACACAAGTAAAGCTTTGCTATATCATATCAATAATAATGTTCTATAATTTGTTATGATCTGCACAGTCAAATTCCTTGGCATATTCAATTGTTGCAGAAATACATTGGCAGGGAGCGGCCAGAGGTTTAAGCTGGATTCACAAGAGGGCATGGGACAGGGGTATAATTGTCAATGTCATATACATCTTGGCCGAAAACAGAGACGACCAAAGAGATGCTTCCTTGTTCATAAACAAAAGGAGGTTAAGGCAGTGCTGAAACAAGTGTTATCAGTTTCTGTTTTGTTCCTCCAGCTGAGATCATACTTGGAGAATAAGATGTTTTTAACTTAATTAATTGAAGGTAATTTATAAAATGAAATTCTTTTACACCGACATGGATGATCTCTATCCTCTGAGTACCTATAGTCTTGATTTGTACCTAGTGTATGGCTCATAACTCTTCACGTATGATTTTCAGTTATCTTTGAAATTCTTCCATTCCTCTATTAGACATTCCTCAATGGAGTGAACTAAATATTATTTATCTTTGCCTCCCTTTAGTACCTTGGGAAACAATTTGAACATCATAGGATTATATATTTATAGACCTGAGTTTTTAGTATTAATGTTAATAGCTATATAGTTAATATTTTCCTTTAAGCAACTATTGTATATCATTATATCCATCTTAAAGTATTCCATCACCGAATATAGTGCTGAACAGAGCAAGTCACACATAATCCTACTGCTCCTCTAGTTATTATAATTTAACTCTGGTCAGTATAATAAGCACTGCTTAGGGAAGAAGTCATTTTCAATATTATGTGTCATGTCAAACTACAGCATATTGATTGGCCAAGTTATTTTTAAAGGAAGTTAGTGAGTTATACCTTAAAATATAGCCCTGTGCTCATCTAGGCAGCACATGTACCAAAATACAGATCCATCCCTCTTGGAGGGAGAATCTGTGGGCTCCCAAACCATGATTTTTGATTTTTTCAGAGTATAGATTTAAAAGCCTGGAGAGAGCATACAACTCTGACGACAGCTCTTCTGATTATAAACCATGGAGTATTCCTTTGCTCTGCTTGCACAGGGCCCTCTTAATCCATACCCAGGTTCCACATGAGTACAGTGGAATATTCTGGAATTTCTATTTTTCTCAAGGTTATCCATCGTTTGTTAGGGTCCACGCAGTGTGGTGGATTTGCATGTTCAATAAAATACAAGTAAACCTTCTTTTTCTAGTACTCCCTGCTTTGAGCCAAGATGTATTCCTTGTTCCATACCCTCTTGTGAATCTGACTTGAATTTCTGATAACTCCCTGCCAATATATTGCTGCAACCATTGTTGAATGATCTTCAGGTAAAATTTACTTTTGTGTCATATTAATGACTTTTTCTATAATTTTTATATTCTGTGGGGTCACCTTTCTTTGTAATGAGTGCAAAGATGGATTTCTTCCATTTGGTTGGTCAGATAGTTGGCTTCAAATTTCTTGGCATAGTGAGTGCTTTCAGTGCTTCATCCACATTTGAAACATTTCAATTGGTATTCTGTCCACTCTGCAGCCTTGATTTTCACTACTACCTTCAGTGTAGCTTGCACTTCTTTAAGTACCAGTGATTCTTGATCACGTGCCATATCTTGAAATGATGGAACATAACATGTCCTTCGATACTTTTTGAATCATTCAATATATTGCCCAAGTTGTTGTTAGGTGTCATCGAGTCAGTTTGAGAGCTTAGGGACCTGTGGACAAAAGAATGAAGCTCTGCAAGTTCTCTTGCCGACTTCACCATGGCTGTTACATTTAAGCTCATCATTCTAGCCACCCTGTCATTTCCATCTTGGTGAGGTTCTTCCTCTTCCTGACTGCCCTCTACTTGACCCGGAATGAGGTCCTTCGCCAGCAACATCTGATAACATGTTGAGTGAGTGCTTTCAGTGCTTCCAGGCTGAAAACGTGAGAATATTCCTTGTCGCTCAGGAATATTCTGGATATATATCTTTAAGACAGCCCTGTTTGTTCTTTTGACAGTTCATGGTACTTTCGATATTTTTCACTAGCACCATAATACATACATGGGTTCTTTTTCAGTCTTACTTGTTCAATGTCAAACTTTCACATGCATAAGGGGCAATGGAAACTATCAAGGCTTGGGTCAGACCCACCTTAGTCTTCTAAGTGACATACTTGTTCTTTAAACCTTTAACGAAATCTCGGGCCACATACTTACCCCGTTTCATGTAACTTGATTTCTTGACTGCTGTTTCATGAGCGTTGATTCTTGATGCATGAGAAAATCATTGACAATTTCAATATTCTTCAATTCATTTTGTCATTAGAATCTGTTAATATTTCAACTTGAGGCTTTAATTGTTGTTGTTTCAGCTTGATATGCACTGCATGTGGCCTTCCTTGGTGATATTTCAACTTATAATGTGTTGTCTTCTCATGCCTCCCTTTGAAATATTCTGTTCAGCCCTTTTACTTAATCATTTCTTCCATTTGCGTCAACTATTCTATAATCAAAAGCAAGTTTGATTGTCTGTTCTGACATCCACTTCGATCTTTACTTTCTTTCCTGACTTTTTAATGATCTTTTGCTTTTTCATGTAATATATTCTTGATGCCATCGCACGGGTGGTCAGATCTTCTACCATGATTGTTTAATGATTGCCATTCATCTTTGAGATAGTCCTAAAATTCAGGTGGCAAATACTCAGTGTTATATTTTGACATGTAAAGCTATGAAATTGTTGTGTTTTTCCCCACCATGCTACAAGTCCTCTTCTTCAGCAAAATTGTATTTGTGTGTGATATTAATCATACTGTTAGATAAATTCCATATTCTACTGGCTCACCTTTTTTTGCAAAGGATAAAAATAATAATTGCTTCCAAAATTCAATATAACAGCACAAGAATTGTAACATATATGAGAACATATTATGGAGATTTACAGTTTAACTTGTTGAATGATTCAAGGAAGATCAAGTTGTAAGCTTTAATAAATCACTATATTATTCATTAAATCACCTGCAAGTATTTATTGAGCTTCTACTATTAAAAATATAGTTCTAGAACCTGAGGATTCAATGAAGTACAAGAAAAGCAAATGCCTGGTGGGTTGGAGTCAGCTTCCAGAAGGTGAGTGCAGACAAGGCAGTGAGTAAGGAGGGAGACAAACTGTGATTTTAGTTATTCAAAAGTACAGTGATGAAAATAAAAACAATGATGGGTAAGAAACGACTTCTTAAAATTAAGCCATGTGATGTCTTCTAGATTAAGATTTCAAACACCCAGAAACATGAAGTTGATATACAGACATTCCGTTCTGTGCAGGAAAAAGAGGCAATGCAAACCTATAAAATATGATTGAGCCTGGAAGTCTTAGAGTAAAATTAAACACAACAAGATGTGTGAACAAAGAAAATAGGTGCTGGATTTTAGTGAGCAGAGAAAAATGGATTCGGGTTAGGAAATGAGCTCATTATCAAAGTGCAATGTTTCTTATCAGCATTTTGAATGTTCTGTTTGTGGGATTTCTGTCTCTAAAATTCCTCGGAAGAACTAACATAACACATTATACTATGTAGAACCATCTTAAGTGGGCGACGTTGAAAATAGGGAGACCAGAAGGAAGAAAAACAAGACCATCACAATAAAGCACATTTTGCCATAATGCAAGTAATGTGAATTTTTTGGTATCCAAGTGCATACAAAAATTGTTTTTAAATTATATTTTAGTCTAAGTGTGCAGTAACATTAGGAAAAAGTGTGAAATATTGTGAAAATTGTTAAAATGTGACACAGTGACATGAATAAGCATGTGCTGTTTGTAAATTTTTTAAAAAATTGTATCAATAGGCTTGTTCAATGCAGGGTTGTCACCAACCTTCATTTTGTAAAGAGAAACAAGCAAATCCACAAACTCAAAACCATGATCAGAGAAACACAACACATCAAAGGAAAATGAAAGGAAGTAGACCTGTATCTCCAGCAGCCTGTGAATGAGATGATAGTTGTTTTGAGAGATGGAGATACCTAGATGGATTTACAACAACATGTTATGTTGCACTACTTTATGAAATCGATGAAATGCTACTTCTGACTTAACTAACGCTTTTTATCAAAGTTGTCCTAGTGAATCACTAATGATATATGACTCAACGAAGATCAACTTACTCACCCTCCTCAATGAAGATCAGCTTACTCACCCTCCCACCTTTTTCTTTTCAATGCTAAAGTATTGGGTAATTATTTTTCTCTGAGAGAACTGTCTTCTTTTTGACCTATTTATGCCTTAGGAAATAGAGAAGGATGCTTGGACCATTATAAAATCAATTATACCCACACAAGAACTGGTTTCCCATTTTGGGGTTAATATGAATATGTGACCTAGGTTACTGTTTACCTTGGTAACCTTATTAAGGGACTTCTCAGGGACTCGGTGAATCCATTAGCCTCTTCAACCTTCTGCGTTTTGCTGACTTCTATTTGGAAAAGCACAGTGAGTATACCCCGGTGTCCATTTCAGGCACAGTTTTCCGAACCTTCCCATAATGTTCCTCATAGACTATCAGCCTGACCATATCTTCCTTACCCAGAGGAGACAGGAAAGATGTGACAGTGCTTTGAATCCTTTATGTGGACATTTCTCTACTCAAGTTTTCCCCAGGAATCTCCCTACTGCTGAAAATATCTAAACATTTCTTAAGTCATTATATAGTTTATCATTTGAAAGATAAAACTAACAGGCATAGATTTAGTTATCATTAAATTCTTACTTTAAGAAAAAATTATATTATTCATCTTATTATATTACACACTGTCAAGCTTGGTGTGATAGTATAAGGTAAACAACCAATGTCGAGAAAGAGAATGCTGCTAGTGAGCCCAGGAGTTTCCCGTAGGCCCATCTCAATCACATCCAGTTCTTCACCCTAACGATTATGATGGTCCAGTTGTTTATATGGTAATCACATCTCTGTGTCTTTATACTTTTGAGACTGAAGCATACGTTCTTCTTGCTGTTTTTAGGTGCCATCAAGTCGGTCCCCATTCACAGTGACCCATTGTTTAGTCAGGGTTGACTAGAGAAACAAATTCATAGACATCCATATGTGTAGATGAGATATCTTTATATCAAAGAGCAATTGTACATTAAGAAAACATCCGGATCCCAGAAGAATTGAGAACTACAGACCAATATCCCTAATGAACATCGATGCAAAAATCCTTAACAAAATACTAGTTTAAGAGATAGCTTTATATCAAAGAACAATTGTACATTAAGAAAACATTGGATGCCAGAAGAATTGAGAACTACAGACCAATATGCCTAATGAATTCGATGTAAAAATCTTTAACAAAATCCTTAAGAAAATCCTTAACAAAATACTGGTCAACAGAACACAAATATATATAAGACATATAATTCACCATGACCTAGTGGAATTCATACCAGGGTTGCAGGGATGGTTCAACATATGAAAGACCATTAATGTTATTTTCCTATTGACAAGAAAAAGTATAAGAACCACATGATAATATCGATAGATGTGGAAAAACCATTCAACAACATCCAACACCAATTCCTGTTTAAGATATTCAAGAAGATAGGAATGGAAGAAAAATTCCTCAAGATAATACAAGGTATATATGAAAATCCAACAGCCACTACACTGAGACAACAGAACAGCAAGGGGAGCAGAGCAAGGAAGTCCTAAGGGAAAACCAAAAATAGATTTTGGGGCCTGAGCATGGCATGCCTTCAGATTTGACAGGAAAACACTTGTAAAGGTCAACAAACATACTTTGAATTATTTATAGGCTTTTCTTTCTTGTGACATTGTTCTGTTGTTGTTGATTTCTTTTTGTTGTTGCTTTGTCTTGTTTTTGTGCATATTATTCTTTCTGAAGGTCTATCTAGATAAGCTAGGCGGGATAAACAATCTGGAGGAGAAAACAATGGGACTGATGGTTCTGGGGGGTCATGGGAGTGGGGGAGGTGGGAGAAAGGAAGTGATGTTAACAAACCCAAGGACAAAGTGATCCAAAATCGGTGTCTAGGAGGATGTAAGAAGCCTGGTAGGGCTTGATCAAGGGCAAAGTAATCAAGAGATATTACTGAAACCCAAATGAATTCTGAGCATGATAGTGGGACAAGAGGAAAGTAAAAGGATACACAGGAAATAACTAGGAGGCAAAGGGCATTTATAGAGGTTTAAATACAGGAATGTACATATTTAAATATATTTTAGATATGATGGGGAATTAGATATATGTGCATATATTTTTAGTTTTAGTCTTAAGGGAGTAGATGGACTTGGGCCTCCACTCAAGTACTCCCTCGATGCAAGAACACTTTGTTCTATTAAACTGGCATTCCATGATGCTCATCTTTCAGATATGATTGCTGAAGACAAAGCGGGTGCATAAGCAAATGGGGTGTAGAAAGCTGATGGTGCTCGGCTATCAAAATATATAGCATCTGGGGTCTTAAAAGGCTTGAAGATAAACAAGGGGCCATCTAGCTAAGAACCAACAAAGCCCACCTTGAACAAACACACCAGCCTCTGTGATCACGAGGTATCGGTGGGATTAGGTATCAGACATCAAAGAACAAAACATTATATCATTGTGAATGAGGGGGCATGCAGAGTGGGGACCCAATGTCCATCTGTATGCAACTGGACATCCCCTTACAGAAGGCTCGTGGGGACTACATGAGTCATTCAGGGTTCAGTATAGCAACAATGAAACATAAAATTTTCCTCTAGTTCTTAAATGCTTCCTCCTCCTCACTACCATGATCCCAATTCTACCTTAAAAATCCAGCCACACCAAAGGATGTACACTGGTACAGATAGGAACTGGAAACACAGGAAATCCACGACAGATGACCCCCTCAGGTGGTGAGAGTGGCCATACCGGGAGGGTGGAGGGAAGGTGGGGCAGAAAGGGAGAACTGATCACAAGGAGCTACATATAACCTCCTCTCTGGTGGACAGACAACAGAAAAGTGGGTAAAGGGAGACATCAGACAGTGTAAGATATGAGGGGAGGGAAAAGGGGGGAGTGGAAAAAATGAGGAACTGAAAGCAAATGTTTTGAGAATGATGATGGCAACAAATGTACAAATATGCTTGACACAATAGATGTAGGTATGGATTATGATAAGAGTTGTATGAGCCCCCAATAAAATGATTAAAAATAAATACATACATTTGCTTATGCACCCACTTTGTCTTCAGTGACTGTGTCTGGAAAGTGAGAATCATATAATGCCAATCATAAGAAAATGTGGTAAAGAAAGCTGATGGTGCCTGGCTATCAAAAGAAATAGCGGCAGGAGTCTTAAAGGCTTGAAGTTAAACAAGCGGCCATTTGTTCAGAAGCAACAAATCCCACATGGAAGAAGCATACTAGCCTGTGCAATCACGAAGTGTAGAAGGGATCAGGTTTCAGGCACCATCAGAACAAAAAAACATATCACTGTGAACAAGGGGGGAAGTGTGGAGTGGAGACCAAAAGCCCATTTGTAGGCCACTGGACATCCCTTTACAGAAGGGTCTGCAAGAGGAGACGAGCCAGTCAGGGTGCAATGTAGCAACAATGAAACATGCAACTTTCCTCTAGTTCCTAAATGCTTCCTCCACCTCCACTATTATGATCCCAATTCTACCATACAAATCTGGCTAGACCAGAGGATGTACACTGGTACAGATAGGAACTGGAAACACAGGGAGTCCAGGGTGGATGCTCCCTTTGGGAGCAGTGGTGTGAGTGGTGATACTGGGAAGGTAGAGGGAGGGTGGGTCAGAAAGGGGGAACCGATTACAAGGATCTACATGTGACCTCCTCCCTGGTGGACGGACAACAGAAAAGTGTGTGAAGGGAGACATCAGACAGTACAAGAGATAACAAAATAATAATTTGTTAATTATCAAGGGTTCATGAAGGAGGGGGCAGTGGAGAAGGAGGGGGAAAATGAAGAGCTGATTCCAAGGGCTTGGGTGGAGAGTAGATGTTTTGAGAATGATGAGGGTAATGCATGTACAAATGCGCTTTACACAATTGATGTATGTATAGATAGTGATAAGCATTGTATGAGCACCTAATAAAATGATTACAATACATACATACATACAAAGAAAACATCCCTGTCCAGATCAAGTCTATAAGTCTATTACCTCATCTTATACTGTACTAGTCTATACATTCCTCTTTAGACTCACACAGTCATGCAATGATACTGAATGCAGGAACATCACAGGCCAGTGGGTGGAAAATCTTGTGGATTCATTTGTGGTGAAAGCATCTCAGCACTAGCGTGGTTCTCCATGTTGTTCCTCCAGCTCCAAGGTTCTATGTCCAACAGCATAGCTCCATGTGACTTGTCAGCAGGAAGATGAAGCAGAAAGAGTATGCCTGGCCTCCAAATGAGCTCATGAAGCTGCAACCTGATTGACAGATTAGACTCCACTCCTTCCTCAAGTTGACAGTAGATTGTGTAAGTGCAACATATGGACAAAAGAACAAAACACTTCCCTGTCCTTTGCCATCTTCACGATTGTTTTTATATTTGAGCTTTTGGCTCCTGTCAATGTGTGAACCCATTTTGTCAATGGCCTTTCTCCTTTTCAGTACCCTTCTACTCCAGCATGCCTGATGTCCTCCTTCAGTGAATAGGCATTATGTACCCATCCAGTATTTAAAAAATCTGTTTATTAAGTCTATTTTAACCCAAAGACTCTTACCCCATCCTTTTCATTTCCTTGGAATAAATTCGTGGAAGAAGCTGGGTCATTTGACTTACAATGCTCTTTACCACCTGGATTTAATGAACCGCCGTCCCACGGCTCACTTTGGCATCTTCTTTGCCATCTGTATGTCTTGGGCTTGATTAGGCTTAGGTTTAATCCTTTTTGCAAGATTAAGTGGCTATTCTTTGATCTGGAAGTGCATACATAGCATTAAGTCATCTTTCTTTTTGTGATGTCAGCAACCATCAATTACCTAAACCTATTAACTAATCATAGGTTGCAAAATTGTCTAACTATTATCTTCTCTTTTTCTTACCATTCATTAGTTGTAGTAATTTCATCTTAAAAGTTGCTTCTCATAAGTTTTGATATAGATGACACAGTTCATATAGAAAATCTATAATAAGCCCTTGATTACTTACTTTGAAAAAATACTTATTTCTGTTGTACTATACAGATAATATTTACAGTTTTACAGAATATAGCAAGGATCTTGACCTCCAATAGCTTCACAGCTCCATATGGTTGCCAAAGTCCTTTGTGGAATATTTAAATAAATTCAAACTAAATAAAATTTTAAAATTACTAGCAACACTTCAAGCACTCAGTCACTACATTTGAAGTGACTCATGAATACTTACTGGGTAGCACTGACATGAGGGACTTCCATCATACAGAGCTCTACAGGACAGTGCTTTTCTAGAACACAGGTCCTCCACTAGCCAACACTGGCTTAATTAAGGATTGAGATGAAAGATTTCCTGCCTACTTTTCCATTCTCTCTTCATGACTGCATAGTTGAGAGAGGTGAGCACAATCTATTGAAGGATTGCCAAGGCTGTGTGAGATGAAGACAAGAGATGTCACAATAAAGGAAACCATCAATCAAAGGATGCCAGGACCCAAAACTCAGTGGGATTTGCATCACGAAAATGAAATTGAGCCAACAGACTCTTCTAAAGGATGAGACAGTTCCTGCAGGCCAACAAAGACCAACTTCCTGATAGAAGTTCCAGGAGGGAAGACAGAACAGCCTTTTAGTGATAGCAGATTAAGCTGTCAATTATCAAGCGACTTTCTGTATTCTGTTGTCTACTACCAAAGTTTCCTCTCCGTTCCTGCCTGCTCCTTTGCCATTATAAACACTCGTTTGTTCACCAGCCTCTAGTCCTTTAAGTGGAAGAGATGGCTGCTTGTGTGGTTCTGATAGAGCACCTGTACCAGCCATGCTAATCTCCACACACTGTCTTTTCATACGGTCCTTTGCAAAGGACAGAATATAGACCTTAGAACAAAGCCTGAGGCTTTCATTACTTCACTTATTAACTGGAAGTGTCATTTGGATAAGTTATTTCATTTCTATGATTTTCAGTATTTGTTGTACTTTTGTTTCTGAAAAACTGGAATGTTGATACTGCTGAAATGTGCGTTTCAAATCAGTTAACGAACATAAATATCTTTAATAGAATCCCTGAGATATTATGGAGGCCACATTAAATAAAGCACAATTTTAAAATAATTTCATTGGGGACTCTTACAGCTCTTATAACTAACTATCCATACATCAATTGTATCGAGCACCCTGTACATATGTTGCCATCATTATTTTCAAAACATTTTCTTGCTACTTGAGCCCTTGGTAATAGCTCCTTCTTTTTACCTTACTCCCTCACTCCCATACCCTCATTAAACCTTGATAAATTATACATTATTATTTTCATATCTTACACCATCCACTGTCTCCCCTCACCCATGTTTTTGTTATTCATCCTCCTCTGGGGGTTACACATTGATTAACGTGATCAGTTCCCCCTTTCTTCCCCATCTTTCCTCTACCCTCATGGTATTGTAACTCCCATTACTGTTCCTGATGGGTTTTTCTGTCCTGAATTCTGCATGTGGAGAACTCTTATCTGTACCAATGTACATGCTCTAGTCTAGCCAGGTTTGTAAGGTACAACTGGGTCATGATAGTTCAGAGGAGGAGGAATTAAACAACTAGAGGAATGTTGTATGTTTCATCAGTGCTATTCTGCACCTTGGCTGACTTGTCCCTTCCTTGTGACCCTTCTGTGAAGGGACATCCAATTGTCTACAGATGGACATTGCTTCTTCATGATGACCCCCCTTGCTTGCCTCAATATAATCATGTGTTTTGGATCTTCTGAGACCTGATCCTGTCTAAACCTCATGATCACACAGGCCGGTGTGCTTCTTCCATGTAGGCTTTTGTTACTTCCCTTGTTTAACGTCACTTGTTTAACGTCAAGTCTTTAAGACTCCAGACGCTACATACTGTCATAGCTGGGCACCATCAGCTTTCTTCACATTTGCTTATGCTCCCATTGTGTCTACAGCAATCGAGTAGGGAAGGTGAGTATCACAGAATGCCAGGTTATTAGAACAAAGTGTTGCTGTGTTGATGGAGGACTTGGGTAGAAACCCAATATCTTCCTGCTACCATAATACTTAACACATAAATACATGAACACATACCTATATCTCTATAATTACATATTAATATATTTACATACACACATGCCTACATTTATACCTCTATAAAGGACTTTTGGCTACTCATTCTTTCCTATATTTCCTTTAACTTTCCTTCCGACCCACTATCATGACCTCAGCTCTCAATAATTCCTCTCAGTTACATTGCACTTGATCAAACCCCACCAGGCATTCAATACCCTTCCCACCATCTATTTTAGATCCCTTGTTGTTCCCCTGTCCCTGAGTTTGTTGGCTTCCCACTCCCTTTCCCTGCCTCCTCTTCTCCCAAATCCCTCCCCTCTGGAACTGTTGGTCCCATTGGTTTCTCCTCAGGATTGTTTATCCTGCCTATGCTATATAGAAATAAACAAAAAAACAAGTAAATAAATAAGTAGATAGAAGATAGATAGATAGATAGATAGATAGATAGATAGATAGATAGATTGATTGATTTTAAAAACCTATAAATAGCTCCAGGTTTCTCTGCTGAACATTATAAATGTTTGCTGATCGAGTCTGATGAGGTGCAAACCCTTGCCTCCTGCATCAGAATTCTATTTTCTGGGTTCCTCCGGGACTTCATTGCTTTGATCTCCTTGCTGATCTGTTGTGCTCCCTTTGTGTTTCGCCCTGGTGTGGGGGATGTCAGACTGGCCCAATTCCTACACTGTGTCTTCAGTGCTGTCCTCGTAATGCTGTGGGTCAATGAGGGGTGCCGTGTCTCCTTGTGGAGCTGACCCCACTCTCCTCTCTGCATTTTTACTGCACTGAGCAGGGATGTCATCTTCAAGGCTTGGTAGGCTGAATTGTGGTCCACACTCTCTCTTTCCCTCTAAGTTCGCTCCCATGTGGCCTGGATATACGTGCCACTCTCCCCAGGTTGTATCTTCAGTGCTGCCCTCTGTAGTACATTCTTCTAGGGATGGAGTCAACATAGCTCGGATTATGGCCTTCTCTACAGTCCTCTCTTTTAGTTTGCTGTTCCATGACAGTGTGTTGTCCTCGAAGCTTGGCGACCAGAGTGAGATCTGGTCCCTCTCTCCCTTTCCAGCAGAGACATAAACAATACCCTCCCTGTGGGTAGGTTAGTACCCTCTTGTCCTACCACCCTCTTCTTTTATTTTTCTTTTCTCCTCCTTTTTCGTTGGCTGATATGCATTCCTGGGGTCAGACCCCTGCTAGAGTGTCTGGACCTCACCCCAGGTATTCATGTGTTCACTAGATTTCCCCCTAGGTCCGTTGTATATTAAGAAAGCATTCCAGTCCAGCCCAGGTGAAGTCCATAAGTCAAATATTAGCCCATATGTCTGATACCAATGTAAAAATTCCTCTTCAGACTCACACAATACACGCAATGATGCCAAATGCAGGAAGATCACAGCCCAGTGGGTGGAAAGTCTTGTGCATCCAGTGGTGGTAGAAGGATCTCAGCGCTGGTGTGGGTCTCCATGTTGCTCCTTCAGTTCCAGGGCCCTGGCTGCCATCAGCATGTCTCCATGTATGGGTCTGGCCTCCAGTGAGCTATTTATCTCATTCGTGCATCCAAATGAAGTCATCAAGCTGTGACCTGATTGAAAGGTTAGACTCCACAACATTGCAAGTAGTAGGAGATTATGTAACCACAACAGTGTTATACTGAACTCTGACCGGCTCGTTTGAAACTAAATTTCAATTCAAATACTTAGGCTATCAGAACAAAGACGATGTCAGATATTTTTTAGTTGAAGTTTTTCATTTAAAAATTTTAGAATAGCAAAAAGAACAAATCTTTCCTGAGCACTTGTCATATGTTGGCTTCATATTGTCATAAGCCAGTAAATGCTTATTTATTCTCATTTAAATTTGTAATAATGTAATCAAGTAAATATTACCATTGTTTAACAATGAAGAAAACTTAACCCTATAACGCCTGAATTTTTAATTTCAGGAAAATTTTTTGTTTTTATTCTTTACTTTCATAGTTATCAATAGATATTAATATATATTTAATTAAATGTTATGAAAACGTCGTGCTTGGAATTATAGGGTTAAGAAGCCATGGTCATAATACTCATCTCACTTAGTCCTTATTAATTATGGCAGAAAGTGTGATCATAATAACATAGATAGCCCTACATGAATTTCAAATTTAAGCAGGAGCCAGGTTTTGCCACAAAGGCTAGAGTGAACCTATAAAGAGTTGGTGAAGAACAAATATAATACAAGAACAGAACAAATGAGGATTTCTCCCAATCTTATCTCTTGATCCTATTTCAGCACTGACAATTTTACCTTTATATTTAATTAAAATTCCTGGGAGCCAATCCTTTCCTAATTATGTAACACACATTTAGTGCTAGTCTAAGCAAGACATAATCAGTTGGGAGATTGCTTTGGAAACATGCTGATGATGCATGGGAAATTAACACATCAGTCCCTCTTACATAGTCAATCCCATTAGTTGTGCCACAACTTCCATAAGCCAGCAAAATTGAATACTGACCATTCTTTCCAACAAGTTACAATATTTGTTTCCATTTAGTCTTGTGTTCCCTCTTAGCAACTAATACGTGATGACTGCTTTGTGTTGTATTCTATCTTGCCTCTTGCCACCTTTTCCTCTCCGATAGCCATTTTCGTGCTCATATCTTTAAACACCAGTTTCCATGCTAGTCTGCCTATTTTCATTACTTCGGCATTCAACACGTTCTATTATTTTCTCTCTGAATTTCTATCTTATCACATTCCTTATTATTCCTGATCATACCCTAAGCCATGGAGATGGACCACTCCAATGTTTTCATTGTACATATAAGGATAGAGAGGTTTGAGCGAGAATGGAAATGTGTAAGAATGCACAAGGAAATAAATCCCTCTTCCTTATTACAGTCAACATATCCAGGCTGTGATGTGTTATGTGAAGACACTTTTATATATTAATTTCTGACTAAAATTTGAATTAAACTAACTCAGAGACTGAGCTATATGGTTCTCATATACAGTCTCATCTCATAGACTTTTAATTAAAACAAAAACAAGCAAACAAGGAACAAACAGCTACCTCAAATTCATTATTTATTTTACACCCCTAACAATATTATATTTGATTATATTTAAACAAAGCCAATGATATATTTTCTTACTGTGATTTAAATCAAGTTTATATAAAGATTACGGTGGATCTAAGTGTTGACGATAGAAGAGGAAGAAAAGTAACTAGAAAAGTGAGGCTGGCAACAAACGGGAATTTCCTCACGAGCCATTACTATGCATTTTCTCAAGTTGCATTATCTTATTGTACTCTAAGCAAAAGAGCTGGCCAGATGCTCATTGAGAGTATGCATAGCAGGTAATTGCAAAAGAAGTTATAACTTCTGTGGTCCTCTAGGGAAGATACAGGTTTGGCAGCACAAGAGGGATACCTGGACAGTTGTAATCAGTTTTGAGCAGGAACAAGATTTCCTGGATCATGAATAAGAAAGACTGAATAGGAAATGACACATTTGATTTATAGTGTGGCAGAAGATTGATATACCAGACACTTCCACAAGAATGAACAGATTTGGCTTAGAAGTACAAGGAAGATGACCCTTAGAAGTAAGGAGAGTATGATTTTTGGCTCATATGTTTGTCATATATTATCACAAGTGATCGGTCCTGGAGTAGGATGTCACACTTGATAAAGTAAAGAGAAGACTCTCAATGAGATAGACTGACACAGCGGCTGCAACAATGTGCTCAACAAAGTAATTACTGTGATAATGACCCAGACGTGGGCAGTCTGTCATTGTATTATACAAGGGGATGCTATGAGCCAGAACTAATTCACTAGCACTTAACATCTGGCTACTAGTAATCATACAGGTTTGCTTAATGAAGTTTACAGCCCAAGGTAGAATATTAACTATTTATATAAAGCTGTAATATTGTTTAAAGTGTATGTGAAAGACTTGGTCTAGGACCCTTCCAGGTAGACAGAACACCCCTCTATGTATGTCCTCATTATATACCCCAGAACCTCTGAGACTACTATTTTAAATGACACGGGGGAATGTATTTGACATTAAAAATTTACAGAATTTTCAAAAGGCATACACATCATCCAGCAAACATATTACATAGTCAGTGGGTAATATCATAAGTGAGTATCATAATACACCAATAATGGGGTGAAGCATCATCTTGACCTTGTGCTAGTTGACCTTGGACACCCCTGAGCCCTCCCCAGGAGGTTGTTACATTTTGTGGTGGGTTAGCTATAGAACCTGATTGCTCTTACCTACAGATGACCTCCAGGCAGAGGTCAGAAGCAGAAATGATTCATCTTATATGGTAGCTCCTTTATGACAGTTCCTTTATGGAGGGACTGTGTCCCATAATGAGAATATATATTAAGATTTATTTGTATCTCATAAACATGAGGGTCTTCTTCCACTGAGTCAGCTTTCAAGACCTGTAATTTTGAGCATGGACGATTTAGCTGCATTACATTCACATCCAGTCCCATGTCAGTTCTAACTCATAGACTGGTAGATTCAAGTCACTAATCTTTCAATCATCAACTGAATGCTTAATCATAGCAAGACCAGAGATTTTTCCATTTCAGTCCAGTTAGACCTATTTAGTTTTCTGTTCCTTATTATTGTAAAAAAATAATAAAATTGTCTACTGTTTTACTTTACTAAATTGCGACATTTGTTGCAGTTGGAGTTGTCAGGTGTCATTGAGTTGGTTCCGTTTCATGGGAGCTTAATGTACAACAGAATGAAGGCCACCAGTCCTGTGTCCTCTTTGCAGTTGTTCTTAGGTTTGAGACCATTGTTGAAGCCACTGGGTGTATCTAGATAATGAAGAGCCTTCTGAGGTTTCACTGGCTCTCTACTGTACCCAGCACGATGTCCTTCAACAGAAACTGGTCTCTCCTGAGAACATGCCCAACATTCCGTGTATGCTCGTGGATAAGCCGAGGTTTTCAGCACAATTTTTATGGTAAAATTTATGTTTTTGTGCAAAAGTTAGGTGCCTCGGCTGATATTCGGGCCAGCTTATACTCGAGTATATAGGGTACTGGAAGTGTCATCACCTTTGCTTCTAAGGAACATTCTAGTTGTATTTCCTTCGAGACAGATTTGTTGGCTCTTTTGTTAGTCCATGGTACTTTCAATATTCTTTGCTAGGACTACAATTTAAATACTTTTATTCCTCTTTGGTCTTCCCTATTCAATATCCGATTTCACATCTATTTGGAGCGATTGAAAATAGTATGGTTTGTGTCAAATGTGCCTTCATCTTCAAAGTAATATCCTTGCTTTTCAATGTGTTAGCAAGGTCTTGTGCAGCAGATTTGCCCAGTGCAACGCATCTTTTGGTCCCCTGACTGTGCTTCCATGAGCATAGATTGTGTATCCGAAGAAGCCTAAATATTTGACAAGTTCAAGTTTTTTTCCATTTATTGTAATGTTGATGTTACCAATTGTGAGGATTTGGGCCTTCTGTACATTGAGTCATAATCCACATTGAAGGCTGATTTCCAGTCCCTCAAGTTGTCCTCACTTTCAGCCAGCAAGGTCATATCCTCTGAAAACTAAAGGTTGTTAATAAGCCCTGGGTTGTCCAGAGAAACATAACCAGTTACACTGATTTATGTATAAGAAAGAATGAACTTTATACCGAGAAGTAATTTTATATCAAGAAGGTACCCCAACCCAGTCCAAAGCAAACCCACAATTCTGATGTGAGCTTAATGCCTCTTCAGATCGAGGTAACTGTAGGTAGATGAGCAGAGAAGTAAAATGGAATCAAGGATGTCATGGGCCAATAGGTATGCAGCTGGGGTTCTCAAACTTTTTTTAAACAGGGGGCCAGTTCACTATCCCTCAGACCATTGGAGGGCCGGACTACAGTTTAAGAAAACACTATGAACAAATTCCTATGCACACTGCACATATCTTATTTTGAAGTAAAAAAATCAAACAGGGAAAAAACACCCAGAGGGCTGGATAAATGTCCTCTGAGGGCCTCATGTAGCCCGTGGGCCATAGAATGAGGACCCCTGGTGGGTATGTGAATTCAACATCAGTGGCAACACAGGGGGGTACTAACAGCTCCCAAGGCCTGTAGCCCATAAGGGGAAGCCACTGGAGGCAGACTCAGAAGCCGAGCAAACAGGAGATTAAGGGCAAAGGAGAAAGTGGCCCCAGTGTCTCTCTTATTTAATAACCAAAAAGGAAACACCATGGGGTGAACTCCATACTAACTCACACAAGTTCAAGTTGACATAAAATCTAACCATCACCAATCACCCCTCGTCAACTTGACCCCTGTATACAACTTTATCTATATATAAACACCAAATAGATAATAATAAATCCAAATTTACACCTAATAGGATACAACCAAACATAAAACCCAAAATTCACTAGGCCCATTTGTCTTATATTCTATAAGTGAACAAAACCCACACTATTATAGGCCTGTCAATTGCAGTTCGGTGAATAAGAGGAAAATATTTGATGCATACATAGATGTAGGGAATAGGAATGATAACAGACCTCATCTTTTCAGCTTTGGTTAATGTGTTGGTTAGTTTGTTCTTGGAAATTAAAGTGTCTTGAAAGAGTCTGACAGGATGGAGTGGGAGTGGTGGTCTAGCAGTAGGTGAACGATTGGGGTTTTAATCCTCCTTTTATTCCTATTTATTAAAACACAGCATGGTTGATGGTTTAAACCATCTACCTTGTGGTCAGCAGTCCAGCACATAACGAACCATGCCATAGTGGCTGCTTGAAATAGGGAATAAGACTTCTTACTTTCTATCCATCTCTGGCTTGTTTTCTGTTTAGCAAAATGGAGAAGTTGCTTGAGCAGCAGAGGGCGCCCGCACTGTCCTCTCAGCAGATCAGTTCCACAGCTTTCCCAGGATGGATTAGGCATGAGTAGACACCCAGGCTGTTAGACCAAAAGGGTGTTTCAAGATCACCTCTTCCTCCCAAAAGACAGAACGACAGCAGGTTCTAATGAAGGAGTTTTACCACCACAAACACATACTGAATCACAGAACATTGCCGAAGGTGTGAAGACAGATCATTCACAGTAAACAGATAAGCTCCAGGAGTGGGAAATATTAGTGGTGCTGAAACGCAAAATATAAATATTATCCCAGGAAATAACACACCCTCGAAAAAACAAAAACAACCTATAATGGACACATCAAGAAAGATGATGAAAAATAGGTGGGGTAGAAGCATCACAGTCGCTTTGAGAAGCAAGTGACTCTGTACAAGTGGAAATAGAAGCAAATGTGAGCAGAGGATCAGGAAAACTGGCTAGAAGTAAGAGCTTAGGGCAATAAGAGACATGTCATCTTTTCTCAAGTACCCCTAGCATAAGGGAAGGTGGCCCCTTCCTGTCCTGACAAGAGAATACCAAGGAGAAAGCATTAATGAAGCCTTCCTTTGATACCCAAAGGGCCAGATAGTCCACTATCAGGAAAGCACGTCTAGAATGACATTTGTATTCTCAGTGAACAGGCCTGATGCAGCCCCACTGTCCTTATTATAAATAAAAAATAGTCCAGGAAACTTTGACTGATCCTTCCAGGTATTTCCATGAGAGACTGCAGACTTATTCACAGTGTTCTGTTCATATATTGTCCCTTCCATGGCACATTAGAGGCTCCAGAATATATCTTTGTCCTGAAGAAGAATCAAGTCTAATAAAGAAGAGAGGTTTTCTTTTAGGGGAGGATTGTGAAATCTGTCTGCCTGACTGCATAGCAAGGTGCTTGTCAAAGGCTTTAACAAAAACTACTGACAATGGCTGCGTGAAGGAATGCCTTACCCACATGCTTATGAGATAAGAACCTGTCAGTCATACCAATGCTCTTTCCCAAATTGGTTTCCAGGCTCTGATATTTTTAAAATCAGATCGTGTCTCTAAAATCTGTTTTCTGTCATTAAGTTTTAACAGTTGACTTGAATTGTTTTCTGATTTGGAAATGGAAACTGATTTTAAGTTTCCATACCTCTCCTCCAGACAAAGTGCTTCAGCAAGGGCTTCTCTACAGAGTGAGCATCCACTTTCCCTCTGCACAGTGGGAAAATTAATTCATGGACCAAACATATGCAAACATCTAATGTTAAAATGGATGATTGCATTGGGTTAGTGAAGAAATATTTCCCCATTTGTATGAGGGAAAAACAGTTGAGGGGATAAGGGAAGTATGGTGAGCCAAGCAGCTGCAAACATTAAAAATAGCACAGCTTTGCAAATGAGGGCATGGCCACTAAAATTGCAGATGACATAAATGAGGGTGATGAGCATTCATATTTAGGACACATATTTTGAAATGTGCTCTCAAGTGAACTCTGATACAGACAACCCCCTATGTTTTTTTTTTTTAATTTCCTGAGGGTTGCTTCCATGAGCATTGAGTGTGGATCCAAGAAAGACAAAATCCTTGTGGGATGTTTTGTAATGGTCAAGGTGTGCAACGAGATCCTTTGCATTAAGTTAGGATTCATCCTGAAGACTACAGTACTTGATCTTTAGCATCAAGTGTTTCAAGTCCTCCTCATTTTCAGTAAGCAAAGGTATCACTTGTATATTCTCACAGTGTTAATAAACTGTCCTTCAATCCTGGTGCTGCATTCTTTTTCCTACAATCCAGCATCTCTGATTATTTGTTCAGCATACAGATTGAGTATGGGGAGAAGAAACAACCTTGACATATACCTTTCCTAATTGTAAACCATGCAGTATTCCCTTGCTGTGTCACACAACTGCCTCTTAATCTATGTATGTACAGGTTTCACATGAGCACAGTACGTATTCCAGAATCCCCATTTTCTCAAGGTTATACATAGTTTGTTATGATTCACACATCTGAATGCCTTTGCATAGTCAATGAAACACAAGTAAACATTTTTTCTGGTATCCTCTGCCTTTAGCCAATATCAATCAGGTATCATGAAATCCCCATGAAATCCCCTGTTCCATGTCCTCTACAGAATCTTGCCAGAACCTCTGGCAACTCCTTGACAATGCACAGCTACAATTCTCTTGTGGGATGATCTCCAACACAAATTTATTTGCATTTGATATTAATGATATTTGAGCATTCTGTTGGAGCACCTATCTTTGGAATGAGTACCAATATGGATATCTTCCAGGCCAGTTGGCCAAGTAGTTGTCTTCCAAATTTCTTGGCATAGAGAAATGAGTGCTTCTAATACCTCATCAGCTTGTTGAAACATTTTTATTGGCATTCCATCAACTCCTGGATCCTAGTTTTTGGCTAATGCTTTCAATGCATCTTGGACTTTTATCTTCAGTACCATTAGCTCTTGCTTATATGCTACCCCCTGAAAGGGTTGAATGTTGATGGTTACAGTGATTCTGTGTATTCTTTCTATCCTCTCTGCTTCCTATATCATTCAATATTTCTCTCATAAAATCTTTAGTATTGTAACTTGAAGCTTGACTTTTTTATTTAACTCTTTCCATTTAAGATATATATTCTTCCTCTGTGGTTTTTCTAACTCTAGGTCTTTGCAAATTTCATTATAATATTTTGCTTTGTCTTCTCGGGTTGCCCTTTCAAATTTTCTGTTAAGCTCATTTACTTACTCTTACATATGTTCCACAACACTCTTCAACTCAAAACTTTTCATGTATAAATAATAGATGGACATTGATTACATGATCTAAGTTTTGAAATCATCAGTAATATCTGTGGTTACTTTCTATACTTTGTATAAAAGTCTAATGTCAGATACAGGATTTAGAAAGATTGCCTTTTATTCCATATGCTATTTTTTCATATTTCTGAGAGTATCCTTAGATACATAAGTATTTCTGACTTTAATGAAATCCCATTTATCTATTTTTCTTCTGTAGCTTGTACTTTGGGTGTCCTATCTAAGAAACTATCGCCTAACTGAAGGTCAGAAAGATTAACTCCTGTATTTTCTTCCAGGAATTTAACACTTTTAACTCTTATATTTTAACCAATAATTATTATCAAAAATCTAGTTCTTTAATGCTTCCTCTCCCCCCACCACTATCATGACTCCAATGCTACCTTATAAATCTGGCTAGACCAGAGCATGTACACAGGTACACATAAGAGCATGAAACAGGAAATTCAGGACAGATAAACCCCTCAGGACCAGTATTGAGAGTAGCCATACCATGAAGGGAAGGGGAAGGTGGTGGGAGATAGAAGGAACCAATTGCAATGAGCTACCTATACCCTCTCCCAGGGGTTGGACAGCAGAAAAGTGGGTAAACAGAAACATTGATCAGTGCAAGACATGAAAAAATAATAATAATTTATAAATAATCAAGGATTCATGAGGGAGGGAGGGTTAGGGAGGGAGGGAAGAGAAAATGAGGAGCTTATACCAAGGGCTCAAGTAGAAATAATAAAGTTTTGAAAATGATGATGGCAACAAATGTACAAATGTGCTTGAAATGATGGATGGATGGATGGATGGATTCTGATAATAGTACAAGCCCCCAATAAAATGATTTATTAAAATATACACACACACACAAAAGAGAAGTGATGCCAAAGGCTCAAACAGAAAGTAAATGTTTAGAAAATGATGATAGCAACATATATACAAATGTGTTTGATACAATGGATGGATGGTGATAAGAGTTGTACAAACTCCCAATAAAATGATTCATTTTTTTAAAAAGAGGAGCTGATACCAAGGGCTCAAACAGAAAATGTTTAGAAAATTATAATGGCAACATGTACAACTGTGCTTGATACAATTGTATGGATTATTTTAAGAGCCTCCAATAAAATGATTTTTTTTAAATCAACTGAAAAATTCTTAGACTCTCATTTTTTCCCATTGATCTTTATGTGTACATTTACTATAGCACCATATTTTCTTACTACTGTAATTGTACTGTGGGCTTGGATATGGTGTAAAATGAGTCATATAACCTGTTGTTTTTCTTTTCATTATTAATTTAATTTTTGGTCCCTATTATTTTATATACATTTTAAGATTTCTGTCAATTTCTGTCCCCCAAAGCTTGCATTTTCTATAAGAATCACATTGCATTGACTGTAGATCAGTTTGGGATGTACTGATATCTCAACAATGCTATGTGTACTGAACCATGAACATGGGAGGTCTCTGTTTAAATTTTTTCAACTGTTTGATGGTTTTCTATGTATGGGCATCTAAGTGTTGGCATTCTTTTGCTAAATGATATCATTTTTATTTTAAATGAATTTTTCTTTATTTTCAGATCATTCATTGTTAGTGTATAAAAGTATCATTGATTTGTGTACTGTATCTTGTATAGTGCCAAGCTACTGAACTCATTTATTTATTTATGACTTATGCACTTGTTGAGATAATCATATTGTTTGGTGATTTATGCTATTTTATGTGATTTTGATTGACTAAATAAACCTTTAACGATCAAGAGAAGAATCCTGCTATGTTGCTGTTAGACACCATTGAATCAGTTCTCACTCACAGCAACCTGGGTTCAACAGAATGAAGCACTGCCCGGTCCCGCACCTCATCCAACATCTTCCCTAGATCTGCTTCCATTGTTGTAGCCACCATGTCAATGCATCCTGTTGAAGGCCTTCTTTATTTCTTTTTCCTTTTTACTGACTCTGTAATTTAATAAGGTGGTTGTTCTTCTCCAGGATTATTCCCACATCCCTTGTCCAAAGTCTATGAAAGAAAATGTTGTCATTCTTGTTTCCAAGTAGCTCCCAGGCTCTAATTCTTCCAAGACATACTTGTTCCCTCTTCTGGAAGTCCACAATGCATTCACCCTTCTTACAAAACCATAACACAAACACATCTATTTTTCAATACTAATTGTACATCATTTGCATACATATTATGAGTTTGAAAATACAATGACTTTAGTCAAACAGTTTGGTCTTCAAAGTGTGATCTTGGCTTTTTAACCCCTTGAGGAGCACTTCTGCAGCAGGTGCGCTATATACGTACGTCAATAGATTTGTTGATGGCTGTATGTAGGGGCACCGATTGTGAATCCAACTAAAGTGAAATCCTTGATATAGTTTCTTCTAATCAAATAGGAGAAGTAAAGGGTTAACAACCAAATATAGTTTCACTGTCATTCTTATATGCCTGTGGAGTATGTTTTAACAAGTATTCTTTATTTCTTCATATGAATTTACATTACTTACTGGTGTCTTTTCATTTAAACTTGACCTCTTTGTAGTATTGCTTGAGGGGTAGGTTTCCTAGTGATCAACTTTCATAATGTATGTGTACATGTGTTTAAAATCTGAAACTTCCTGATTTTTTGTTTTAACACTATTTTTTCTCTGTATAGATTTTTAGTTGACAATCATTGTTCTTTTATTATGTTTTCTTAAATTAAAAGATCATTTTATTGGGGGTGCTTACAGCTCTTACAACAATCCATACATCAATTGTATCAAGCATATTTGTACATAAGTTTCCATGTTTCTTTTCCAAACATTTACTTTCTATTTGAGCTCTTGCTATCATCTTCTCTTTTACCCTTGCTCCCCTCCTCCAACCGTCATGGCACCACGATAAATTATTTTCACAACTTTCACCAACTGCTGTCTCCCTTCCCTCATGGTTTCTGTAGTTTGTCCCTCTGGGGAAGGGGGTTGTGTGTCGATGATTGTGATCAGGTTCCCGCTTCCTTCCCTCCTCTCCCCACCTTCCCTCTTGATACTGCTACTCCCATTGCTGTTCCTAAGGCGTTTGTCTGAACTGGATTACGTGGGTTGTGAGCTCTTATCTGTACCTGTGTACATGCTCTGGTCTAGCCCTCAGTGAAAGGCAAAATTAGGGTGATGATAGTGCGGGGTGAGGAAGCCTCAAGGAACCAGAGGAATATTGTGTGCTTCACTAGAGCTATACTGTGTCCTGGTTGACTGATCCCTTCCTTGTGACCCTTCTGTGAGGGGAGGTCCCATTGTCTACAGATGGGTTTTGGATCTCTTCTCTGACTGCCCTCATTCTCAACAATGGTGTTTTATTTGTTTGTTTGCGTGGGGTCTTCTGATGCCTGTTACCAGATCTAGTTGATACTTCATGATCACACAGGCTGGTGTGCTTCTTCCATGTGGGCTTGTTGCATTTTTGCTAGATGGCCGCGTGTTTAACTTCAAGCCTTTAAGACCCCAGATGCTGTATCTTTTGATAGCTGGGCACCATTCGCCTTTTTCACATTTGCTTATCCACCCATTTTGTCTTTAACGATCATGCCAGGAGGGTAAACACAGGATGCCAGGTTGTTAGAACAAAAATTTTAAAAGCATACATAATTCCAGGTCTGTCTGCTGACCTTTATGACGATATCTCTACTGGCTCTGGGGAATTCTGGGAACTGCCTCTCCCAGCTGAAATCTATTTTGGAGACTCCTTAGGGGCGCTGTGTCTTTGCCTTGATCCAGTTACTAATCTGTTATGTTCCCATTTTGCTTTGCCTCACTATGGGGAATGGGGGGAGTTCAGACAGGACTAACTCCCCACCATGAGTCCCCAGCACTAATCATTCTGACCATCTCATTCCAGTGCTTTCTAGTCTCCCGATAATAAGCAAATGGTAAGTCAAAGTAGAGAGGAGGCCTTGTGTCATAGTGGTTGCATGTTGGGCTGTGATCTGCAAGGACTGCAGTCTGAAACCACCAGCCTGTTTGGGGGAGAAAGACCAGGCTTTCGGCACTGGTAAGGAGTTACAGTTTCAGAAACCTACAGGGCCAGTTCTATGCTGTCCTATACGGGCACTAGGAGTCAGCATCAACTCAATGCCAGTGAGTTCAGTGTTTCTTTTTAATCTAACTTTCTTGTTCTCTTTATCTTCACATTTTTGGTCTTCAATAAATGGCTCTGATATCTCTTTGCTCTACATATCAAAATTTTCATTGGTCTATTGTTGTTGTTTTTCCTTTGATTCCCTACTACATCTAATCGAGAGCTGAAAAAGGGTTATTCATTAATAGATTTATATGATTCTTTAGGGGATAAAATTCCAGATCAAATACAAAAAATAAAAAGTAGAACAATCTATTTATTTTTATTACTCATTTTATTGGGGGGCTCTTACAAACTTTTTAACAATCTATAATTCAATTGTCTTAAGTGCACTTCTTTATATATAGCCATCATAATTTCCAAAACATTTTCTTTCTATTTGAACCTTTGGTATCAGCTCCTCTTCCTGCCCACTACCCTCCTCCCACCCTCATGAATCCTTGATCAATTAATTATATGTTATTATTGTTATTACATATCTTATACCATCCATTGTCTCCCTTCACTCACATTTCTATTATTCATGCCCCTTGGTGTGTGGGGGTTTATATATCCAACTCTGTGGTTGGTTCCCTCCCCCCTCAACCATTCTCTTATCCCTACTAATGTTCTTGAAGGGCTTATCTGTCCTGGGTTCCATGCATCAAGAACTTTTATCTGTACCAATGTATATACTCTGGTCTAGCCAGATTGGTAAGGTAGAACTGGGTCATGATGGGGGTGGGGTGGGAGACAAGGAGGAAGCATTCTGGAACTAGAGGAATGTGGTGTGTTACCTCCATGCTATACTGCACCCTGGTTTGTCCCTTCCTTTGGACCTTTCTGTGAGGGGATGTGCAATTTTCTACAGCTGGGATTTGGGTCGCCCCTCTGACCCCCCTCATTCACATTGATGTAATGTTTTTGTTTTGGATCTTTTGTTACCTGATACCTAACTCTGTCGACAACTCATGATTACACAGGCTGATGTGCTTCTTCTATGTGGGCTTTGTTGCTTCTCTGCTAGATGGCCGCTTATTTCATTCAAGCCTTTAAATCCTCACATACATATCTTTTGATAGCCAAGCACCATCAGCTTTCTTCCCCACATTTGCTTATGCATCCATTTTGTCTTCAGTGATCGTGTAGGGAAGGTGAGTATCATAGAGTGCCAGGTTATTAGACAACGTTTTTGTGTTTAAGGCGATCTATATGTATGCACATTGACCTATATCCCTATCATTATAAATTAATATATCTACAGTAGATCAAATCTGGAGTGAGGTTGCCCTGGAGGCACTGTGATTTAGGCATTTAGGCTGTGAACTCTAAGGTCTGTGGTTCAAATTTACTAGCCACTTAGCAGAAGAAAGATAAAGCTGTCTGCTCCTGTAAAGATTTCAGTTCTTAGAAACACCATATATGGTGAATATGTGTAGAAATTGGCAGTGGATTTGGTTGTTGATGTTTATTTATTTTTTAATGCAAGTGATAAGGGCAATTGACAATATATTATATATTTATCCCTGGTTTCAAGATAGTTTCTGATAACACCTTATAATCTATATACAGACTATTAATTTTTATTAAATTTCCCTTTCTATAAAAGTGATACTTAACAGTAAGAAGTAGGAAAGAAAACCACATTGTGTAGATTTGCTATCAGAAAAAAAAGATGATTACAAATATTCTCTGTATTGCCAGTTGGCAGTTTCAAATGTTTTATTTCATCTACCCACAACAGAAAGAACTGAATATATCCAGTAAAAAGTACCTGTGCTTTGATTGGTGAGTTTGTGACAGTCTATTAGTCTTTCTGATATGGTATTTGCTTAAAACACAGAAAATAATGTTTATTTCTTTCATAATGCTCATTACTGGTTGGGCTTATTGTCCTATAAAACATTTTTGGCATGATAAATACCACATCAGGCCAGTCAGCCTCAGTTCTGCTGTCCATTCGGGGAATTGACACAAAATATAAATAGTTTGACGAAGGGGGAGACAGCCTTCTAGTACAAAAAGAGTTACTATATCAATTTATTTTTTTGGCAAAGAATGAGAAAATAAAAGGTTCTTACAGTGACCGATACTATCATTTCTCATTATCCCTTGGAAAAAAGAAGTGAGATAACATAAAAGTTATAGTCTCTTATTTTAAATGGCATTTAATAAAATATTTTTTCTTGTGATTGAATTAATGTGAAAAATATTTTAGAGGAAATGAAACTAGCAACTCTGCAGGCAAACAGCCTCTCCTACAGTCAAGTTTACTGGGCTCAGATTTAATAATGGAATAATTCAGATAATGAGAAAGAACTTATCAGAAATTATTATCATAATAAGCAGAAACACAAAAATGCCCTGAGATATTTTACTCATTTAAATAATTGGTGAAAATCAGAGATAGTTTATGGATCTGAAACATCCATTCTATTTTAATAACATTTAAATTGCTGTGAAAGTCATGAAAGACTAAAGATATGTTGATACAGCGAATGAACGCTGACACCTAAGAACATCATGGACATTGGAACATAACCCTTTTAGGCATCAGAACTTTCAACTTAATAAGAAAGAAAACCTTTTTTTTAAACATTCTGGTTTCAAGTTTATCCAAAATCGTTAATACCAGGATTTGGGGAGTGAATCATCTTGGAATCCAACTTGAATGCTTGTTGCTAAGATATATTTTTTGTTGCTAAATTCCCTCAAATTGGTTCTAACTCAAAGCAACCATATGCATGACAGAATGAAAAATGACCCAGTCACACACGCATTGCTGTTTACCCTATTGTTCCAGACAGCGTGTCGATCCATCTTACGAAGGGCCTTGTTTTATTAGTTTCATTTTACTCTGACTTTATACTAAACCTAATGTCCTTCTCCAGGGACTGGTTTCTCCTAAAAACATGCTCAAAGTATTTGAAGCAAAGTTTTGCCATCTTCACTCCCAATAGTCATTCTGGCTGTACTTCTTCCAAGACAGATTTGTTTATTCTCTTGGCATCCAGGTATAATCAATATTTGCTCCAACACCATAATTCAAAGGCATACATTCTTCTCAGCACATGTGTGTGTGTTTTCCCTCAGTGTCCAGCTTTCACACACATATGAGGTTATTGAAAATACCAAAGCTTGGGTCAGGCAAACCTGACTTCTTAAAGTGATAGCTTTGCTTTCTAACACTTCAGATAGGTCTTTGGCAGAAAACTTGCCAATGCACTGCATTTCATTTGATCACTGTTTGACAATGTGGCTGTCATTTAATAGACTGTGGTTTCCATGGGTGCTGATTGTGAATTCACGTACAGTGACACCCTTGTCAATGTCGATCTTTTCCCATCTGTCATGATATTTCTTACTGGTCCAGTTATAAAGACTTTTTTTAAATGTTGAGTAGTCCAAACTGAAGGCTGTAGTCTTTGAACTTCTCCAGTAAGTGCTTCAAGTCCTCTTTACTTTTTGAAATCAAGAATGTGTCATCATATATCAGAGTTTGCTCGAGTCTTCCTCCAACACAGGTGCCTCATTTATCTTCAAATAGTCCAGTTTTTAAGACTATTTTCTCAGCATACAGACTCAATAACTAAGGTGGAAGCATCCTACCCTTACAAATAACTTTCCTGATTTCCATCTATGCACTATCATATTAATCTGTTCAAACAACTGTGTATTGATTTATGTATAGGCTCTATATGAACACACCTAGAAATCCCATAATATATTATGATCCCATAATATATTATGATCCTCATGTTAAATGCTTTTGTATAGCCTACAAAACACAGGTAAACATCTTTCTGGGATCTGTTTTCTGTGAAGACCCATCTAATATCAGCAATAATATGCCTTGTTCTACACGCTCTTCTGTATCTGGATGGAATTTCTGCAAGTTTCTTGTCAATGTACTGCTGCAATTTCTTTTAGAGTCTCTTCTGTAAAATTTTATTTACAGGTGATATTAATTACACTATTTGATAATTTCAGAATTCTTGTGAATATAGACAAATCCTTTCCTTGTAATGTGCCCACATAGAACTCTTCTTGTTGGCTGACCAGTTGTTCAACTAGTCTTAGTCTCTCTCTCTTGCTTACTCTGTCTCTCTCACTCTCTGTCTCTGTGTGACTTTACAGAGCATATGAGTTTTCAATTCAACAATTCATACACATCTTTTTTAAATATCATTGGTTGCAATCCCTACAATATAACACAATATATCCCAATTCCTCCCTGTGTTTTCTATTCCTATGTCTCCTTATTTTTTAACCTTCTGAATTTTGCCTTTTGGAAAATTTAGCCCTTCTTATCTTAAATAATTGATCAATCTTCACTAGTGCTATTGTTCCCTGATAGACCTGCCTGCTGCTTGGCTGAAAATTGAGCCAAGAGGAAGAGGCCCTCTCCAAACCTGGAGAAGGATTACTTCTTGGCATCAGAAAAGGAAAGCTTCCAGTCTTGTATTTGGTGTTCATTTAATTCCTAGAAGTATGATTTTTCTGTGCAACTTGAACTTCTACCTTCAGCACCATTTTTTTAAATCAGATGCTTCCTCATAAAGTGGTTGAATACAACAATTCTTTTTACTAGATTGATTCTATATATTCCTTCCATCATTTTTGGATGCATCCTGCATTGGTCAATATTTTACCCAGGGAATACTTTAATATTGCATTTAAGGCTTGATTCTTTCATCAACACTTCGTTTATGATATACATATTGAGCAGGTTCTTTCCTTTTGTATTTATAACTCTAAGTCATTGCACATAAACGAAAACCCTCAAACCTGTCATTGACTCTACTCTGACTAATGTTGTTATTGTTGTTAGGAGCTACTGAGTCCGTTCTGACTGACAGTAACCCTATGCTCAAGTGAATCCTATGCAAAACACTACCCAGTCCTGAGCCATCCTCAAAATTTTTCCTCTGCTTGAGCCCATCAAGCAGCAGCTGTGCTATTTCATCTTATTGTGGACCTTCCTATTTTTCACTGTTCCTGTACATTACCAAGCATGATGTCTCTCCTGTGGGCATGTCCAAAGTATGTAAGACAAGGCCTCTCAATCCTTGCCTGTAAAAAGCACTCTGGTATACTTCTTCCATGACAGATTTGTTTGTTCTTTAGTAGTCCTTGGTACTTTCAAAATTCTTCTCCAGAACCATAAAACAAACACATCATTTCGCTTTCAGTCTTGCTACTCAATGTCCAATTTTCACATGAAAATAAGGCAATGGGAAATACCATGTTCGGGTCACGCACATCTTAGTCCCCAAAGTAGTGCGCTTGCTTTTCAATACTCTAAAGCAGCAGTTCTGAACCTGTGGGTCATGACCCCTTTGAGGGTTTCAGAGCCTCTTGACATCCATTTTCTTTTAAATCTTCCTGTCTTTTAAAATGAAACTAAGCTTTCTTCAGATATGATATTTTTGATATGATCTCAAGATTTGTGTCATCTTCAGTCATTAGCATTCAATGTGTCAAATCTATGCTTTAGATTGTCTCTAATGTCAGATGGAGTATACTCAAGATCATATGGTAACGCTTGCAGACTTGTTTTATTTTTTACTTTTGGGCTTCAACCTGAACTTATGTATGAGTAACTGGTGACAGTATATTCTGGAGTTGGTCTAGGCTTGATCTGAATGATGATATTTAACTTGCCCATTGTCTCTTTGATCAAGTAGAGTTAATTTGCTTTCTGTGGATTCTATCCAGCAAAGTCTTTGTGTGTAGTTTAAATTTATGAAGTTCACTATAGATCTTTCCAGTGACTGATTCCTAGATATTACTAAATTCTCTCCTGGAATATCTCATGTAAATTCTACCACTAAGGTCACATTTTACAGCAACTGATTCTCACTTTTCTCCCCTGCTTGCCACAACTTTTGCATTCAAATCACTAAAAATTATCCAGGAGTTTTATTTACATATTTGATTTATTTTGGATTTCAGCAGTTAGGGGGAAAATCTTGTTTCTTCATCTTCAGCTTTGGTGATTGGGCATAATTCAAATAACAGGAGTAGTAATTGTTCTTCCTTATGGATGGGTAGATATTATCCTATCACTGAAGGCATTGTGTTTCAGGAAAACATCTTGAAATGCTATTTTTTATGATGAATGCATGTAATTTCTGTTCTATTTGCCGTTCACATTATAACACACCGTGTAATTGTCTAATTCAGAATGCCACATAACAACAGCAGCATTTTCATTTTATTGCTACCATTGTTCCCCTGGTGGTGGACTAGTTGTGTTTAGCTGCCATCCTCATGATGGATAATTCAAACCACCTGCAGCTCCTTGGGAGAGTGACTGGACATTTTTCTACCGTCAACAGTTACAGTCGCAGATACCCACAAGGGGTCGCTGTGAGTCAATATTGATTTGATGGCAGTGAGATTGCTTTGGCTAATGTTCCCCATGTTTTCATAAAGTTCAATATGGAATCACTAGGAGGCAGAGAGGTGTCTATGAAACACGGTATAAACCTCTGCTGAACTCCCTCTATCCAGAATTGCGGGATAGGAGGATAGGGTCACTAAACGGAGTCATTGGTGCATTGCATATAGAAGTTCAAAGGCAGAAGGCTGGCTTGAACAGTTAGAACTTGCCAGCAGATTCCCACAAAGATGCATGCTGGACCTGTTCTAGTTTCCAGAATCATATGCTTTGGGGGTTGTATTGTTTTGTTTAGTTTTTGATTGGACAAACTAGGGGGTATCTCGGGAGTGATGTGTCATTGGGGGTCACCGGCTTGAAGGTGCGGTACATGTTTTTCGGTTTGGGGGATATGAAAACCAGGACTGATGAACCCATAGAGCCAGCCTGTGCAATAATGGCTTTAGGGGCGGGGGCACAGAGGTGGCGGCGGGTACATTGGTGATGAATTCAAGGGGTCCATATAGAAGAAAGAGTATTTGGAAGCGGAATGTGGTGGCAAATGTACAGTTCTGTGGACATGACTGAGCTATGGAATGATCTGATGATATATGTATTAATCCTAATTGAAAAAAGAATCAGATTCTTGGATGGCTTGCTACATTTCCACAAAAAATTAAGAATGTACCTACAAACTCTATCTCATTCTACTTCATAGTATTAGAGGAAACAAATGTGTTTATTCCAAAGTTGTCTTTTATTTGTTTGTTTCACGTATGGAGAGCTCTTTTATATAAAATGTATGAACTACATTTAAATTGGTATGGAATACATTTCTAAGCATGCCACCTATGAATACAGCCCACAGTTATGTTCCTGATACAGCACTTTGATAAATAAGTATTGTCATGTTTTCAACTTGACGTTTGGTATATAAGAAAGAGTAATGTAAATATGAAAATATTTTCTTCTCAAGTATATCAAATGACAAGAACACTGGTGGCTCTGCCTAGTGAGCGTTGGGCAGCTCTTCTCAACATTGGCAGTTCAAAACCACCAATAGGAGAAATATGAGACTGTCTGCCCCCGGCAGGATTTACAGCCTGGGAAACTCTATGTAAGGTTGCTATGAGTTGGAATCAGTAAAATGGCAGCAGGGATTATTTGCTTCCTTTTTTAAATCACAAATGACAGAGAATCTCGCAAAGCTGTTGCCTAGCTGTGAGAACATTCCAATTAAAAGACCCACCAACACAGACTACCTTAGAGCTTGCTCTTAACTAGGTTTAATTGATTCATTTATTGGATCTCCCGAGGGCATTATATTCTCCATCTCTAACTTGCTATTTTGCTAAAAGCTTTAAGTGTAAATCAATTCGTTAGACTAGCATGCGCTGGACCAGAGGTAAAAAATACGTCAGCAGTAACTGTGTGGGTTAGTCTGGTGGGTGTATTTGGGGAATAATGCAGATGTTAAAGAGATGCTCTGGTCCATGCCATCATGCTGATAGAGACTGCATTTGAAGTTTCAAAACTAGAAATAGCAGCAAAATGCTTCAGATGAGGTACCTTGAAAACCTAAATTTCTTTATGAGCTATGCAACAGTGAAAATACCAGGTTATTAGTGCTATTTTATTTTCCTGCCTTAATCTTATCATTGCCTTTGGTAAATGCTGACCTTTTCCTACTAGGACTGAAACATCTTTACAGCATGCTGGGAGAAGATGCACTCAGAGTGTCAAAAAAATGAGACCGTCTACATTTAAAAATTCAGAGAAGCAAAAATCACAGCATCATGATAAAAACAGCATGGCTTTCCTGATTCTAGCCAGTTACCTTTATGGAAAGTTAAACTTTGAATGTTTTCTTTAAGGATTATTCTTATAACTTTCATCAGTAATAATTCTAAGCAATTTGAGGTGTAATTATGTGATTCATAAACGAGAAGCAATACGTGTTCACATTCAAACATTTCTGTTCCATTGTCACAAGTTCCTCACATGTGTTCTCTCATCAACCCTCATTGTCGCCTGCGTGGACTAAGTTTTCAGATTTTAGGAGAGGAAGTCACTGCATACCGAGGCAGGAAAAACAGATTCCCAATGTCATCCAGTTATTGAGAGAAAGGGACCGGTGTAGAAATTAGCCCGGCCTTTTGATTCTGCATTAATTTTAAAATTTATTCTTAAATGTAACAGCTTGCACTCATGCATGTGCTGGCCATTTCCCCAGCCTGAGAGCATAACAGGGCTACAGAAGGCAACGATGCCTTGATTCCAATGGAGTTCCACTCTAATAATCGGAAGGCAGGCTTCCAATCTTAATGAACAAAAGTGAAAAATTCATGCACATCCCAATGGCATATATATAAATCAAGTTAAACCAGTCTTCTGATCTAGTCAATTCTGACTCAGAGCTGTAATAATGTATCTGGTTTAAATTCAAGATAAAAGCATCCTATGTGTTGTGATTACTACATTTTGTTGTTGTTGTTGTTAACTTGCATTTGTGGAGGGGTGAAGTACAACCTGTCACTCAGGTCATAGCCTGAGGATGCCTCCTGGGAGATATGGCCATTTTTAAAGAGAGAAAGTGGGCACTTCCTTCCTCTCTCTCTTGCCATCTCATTCCTACTTGCTGGGCCTGTGTGTGTGTCCAGGGGTGGCACCAGGTGGACCCTGACATGTTTAGAGCCCTGACGTGTTTTCACCAACTTTGAATCCATGCAAACCTGTCTGCACACATTGGCCTGGGATTACCCTACTTCCTGCTTCCACCTTTGGCAACTTTGGCCTGCACCCACTTGAGTTAAAAGAGGGCCTGCCTAGCATCCGACCTACTTGGGTTGAATTGGACTGTGCTGTGTAGTCTTCTTAATGAAAACTTGCTTCTTGATATGAAGATTTTTTCTACTGCATGAATGAATGCCACTGGTTTGTTTCACTCAACAATCCATGGCCAATGAATAAGTAAATTAATTAAATCTAACTAAGAGAAAACTTCTTAGCTTAAGTGAGGAAAATTAAAAGAATATGAAAGAAATGATTAGTAGGGGAAGGGAGATTGGCAAATTTATCAAGGGGCCTTAAGAAAGGTGTGCCATTTGGTAATTATATAAATCAAAAACTCTAATTAAGTGCTTTAAAGTACAGAATGTTATCTCATCTAATGACAGGTGGAATTAGGCAGTTCCAAGGTTGATGGATTCAGCATGAAAACCGTGCCAGGATGTGGCGTGTGTTAGCGCTGTCTTCTCAGATGTACAGTGTCAAACATCAGCTCCTCAGCTGACAATAGAAAACTCACTGCCATCAAGTCAGTGCTGACTCCTAGCCACCTCGTTGGCATTTCTGGGACCATAGCTGTTAATGGGAGCACAAAGCCCAGTCATCCTCCCATGAAGTTTCTGCTGGTTTCCAACTGCCGGCAGTGTGGTTCACAGCCCGATGCACAACCACTGACCCACCACGGCTCCTAGCTTTTGACAGTGGTGCCTAGTAAGAATGCATGTTGTTTCTCTTTTCCAGTTTTTACAAGCAAGACAACTATGATAGATATTCCAATGCTCATGAATCTGAATAAGAACACATAAACACACATCAACAAGCCCTGGCAAGGATCGTGGGATTATCATAAATGGCTTAGATACCAATAGGCCTTTCCTGTGACTTCAGCCTTATATTGAACTGTGCCTGTGGAGTTGGCTCTCACTCATGATGACCCTTTGTATTTTTAGTGCAGGACAGGATGCCATTTAATTTGCCAATGAATTTTTAGAAGTTAACGACCAGGCCTTTCTTCCAAAATGCCTCAGGCGACACTTGAATGCTTGGCCTTTGGCTATCAGCTTATTGGTCAATAATTTGTATCACCCAGCGATTGTTCTAGGATTACAATTGGCTCCAGGGCTTGACCACAGTGACGTTTATAAAGCATTGGCTTGGAAGCCTGTCTGAGATAGTATTATTGAGCTAAAATTTGAGTGAATTGAAGGAGACCACTAGGTGTAAAGTAAGGGAAGTCTATGTCAATCAGCATCATGAGACCCAAATTCAATGAGCACCTCCCCAAACAAAACAAAACAAAACAAAAAAACAACTCACCGCCATCAAGTCACTGTTGACTCACTGACTTGTGGGTTTCTAAGGCTGTAACTTTTTAAGGGAATAGAATGCCCGGTTTTTCTCCTCAGGAGCTATGGGTACTGCCGAACTGCAGGCCATTTTGCTCACAGCCCAATTAATAACCACTATATCACCAGGACTTCTCCCACTGAGTACCTGGTTTCCAATGGCATTGTCCTCAACTGTCGTGCCTTGTATCTCATTCTCACCTTGCTGTCAATCGATGAGGGCACTTCCCAATCTTTGAAACACTAAATATGGGTTTGACCAAATAATCTTTTCATCCCTCCACTTCTTTCCTCTCTTCTTTATTTATACCTTTTGCTAGTTGATCTCTTTCAATCTTAGGTGCTAATTATGTTTAACCCAGTTCTCTAAATGCCTGGCTAAGCATTTGAAATTAGGTCAATCTATGATCTGAAGTAATGACTTTCACCAAGTGACATTCTAAAAGACAGATATATGTTTTTGTTTTCCTGCAAGACACTGGTTTCTCTGGTCCATGAAAACAAAATTCAAAGAGAAATAAGAGGAGAATAAAAATAGCCCACAGTGTTTGCCCTTTCTGTGATGGAAGTAGAGACAGCCTGCAAAGACAGCCAAGCACTGCCTTAGCATCTGAACGCTTCTGAAAGGAACTGGGAATTCATTTCATTCAAGCATAGCCATGCCTTCAGCTCCTACATTCAGAAAGAATGATGTTTGAAAATGTATCTTGAGAAAAAATTAAAGGCCTCCTCTCAAAAGAGAATGACATAACTTTTATTCCATTAGTATAACCTATAATGGTGACCTCACCCCACCTTTATTCAAAAGGATAACAAACTTCTGTAGTCTTCCTATGGTCAAAGCAGAGTTTGCTGCTGCAAGAAATGGTAACTCCTGTGGAAGATAGTGTGTTAGACAGGGTTCTCTAGAGAAACAGAACCAGGACACCTATGAATATATATATAAAACAAATAAATAAATAACTAATTAGTCCATAGAGCAGAACAGAGGGCTCTGTTCAACCCACTTCCATGAGAGAGTTAATACACTGGCAGTCCTTCAACTCATGAGGGCTGCTGGGTGCAAGTCAAGGAAAGAGACAGCTGAGTCTTCTGTAGAGCAATACAAGCAGTCTGGCCACAGGCAGCAAACAGCAGGGTGGGTCACCAACAGTCAGCCAGATGACAGGGTTTGACAGTCCCAAGCTCAAGTGATGTATACACCACCTGTGGCGAAGCAGGTCTTGAAGGAACCTCATACTATGGCGACACAGTTCACAGGTTGGGTGTCCCACAGGTACTGTATCTCACAAGTTGAGGCACAGAACTAGCTAAGGCAGCGGCACACTGGTCCGATCATCAGAGAGTAAGAGACAGAAAGGCGAGGCTCACCAAGCCATATATCTCTTTGCCCTTCATTTAAACCGCAATCTTAGTAATCCGACACATGCTCATTGGCCAGGTTGGCACAATAAATCCACCTATCACAATCCACCCCTTGCCAAGTTGGCACCTGTACACAATTCTTTAGCCATATATAATTTGAGAACATTAATGAAATCACACTTATACTTGACATCAAACACCTATCATACCTATAAATGAAAACACACTGAGTCTAATTGTGTCTGATACATCATTCATGAACAAAGGAAGGATATTCAATAAACAATATAAAGAAAATAAACTGACAACCACAAACCTCACTTTTGCAATTGATCACGTGGTTGTAACTCAGGTAGAACTACCTTCTACTACTCATTCTGTATTACCGTTGCCCTCGGCAAGCACCTCAGCTGGCTGTAGTTGTATTGCCTGGTGGGTTGACCCAGACCTTCATTTTCACTGAGGAAAATAGATTATCTTCCTTTATTTTTCTAGAAAGGCTCCCTGAATACCGCAGTCACTGGCCAACGTTTCCACCTGAGCCCCTATTGAGGTGAGTTAGAACAGCTATTAGCAAGGCCTTCCCTATCATTCTCATTAATTTAGCAGGCCTCTACTATGCTTTTATACCCAGTGCAAATTTGTAATAGGAAGAGCTGAATTTCAAACTTCTTTTATTTCAGGGGCTAAGAGAGTGGATCTAATCTTTTAACATTTTTGCCCCTTGAGTTAGCTCAAACATTTTGTTCTGGTCAAGACAATACGTAACTGGGGATTGCCCCAAGAAAAGGAAGAAAACAAATTCCATCTGGGTTGAGTTTGTTACTTTCTTTCTTTCTTTTGTAGGAGTGTCCTTTATTCTTTCTGGGTCTCCTCAATGGGAACATACGCTTTGAAATTTCAGTAGAAATTCCAGCAACAGGTCTACCTTCCAGTATGTGTATTACACAGAAAGTGTAGCATATTGATCGCCTCATGACTTTTCTTATGACTCAGATTTAAGAAGCCGCAGTCATAAGCCTCACCTCCTTCCTACCTTACACACTGATAATGCAATCCACCATTACAGAGAACAAATTCATTTTCACAATGATTGATTCCAGGTATGTTTCTAGATGGTAATGGAGGGACACACCTCAGAGATTATAAGAATCCCATTTTATTCAGAATAGGCCAAAAGAAAATGTAATAAAGCAAAATACTTGGAACTCAGAGAGACCCCAGTCAACATTGATTTATACCCAAGGAAATACTATGGATTATCAAAGCTTTTAATGCATCTAATACCTCTTGACACAAATTAATCTGTTCAATCCCCCTTTCACCAACAGACAGACAGAAATTAAATGACTCAGAACTTCGTAGGTGGAAGAAGCCAGCTCAGCTAGCTATTACTCTGATCTGTAGGTTTTCTCAAGGGAAATGCTTTGTCTTCTCCCATGCAGTCATTTCAAACACCTCACCCAGGATACGTTAGTCAGAGCCCCTCTGCTGCTGGCAGCAAATAGAGGGTGGAAACCTTCAGAGAAGAAGGAAAACGTTGAGAATGAAACTTGACATCTCTCTAGAAGGGAAGGGCCCAGAAATCTGATGAACTCATCCAGTGAGATTAACCCTGTGCCTGTGAAGGAAAGAAAGGCCATCGGACACCTGGATGTTTGGGCCACTCCACTAAGTTGCTTCGTACATTATTCCACTTGACTCTTCCCTCTCGAAAACATTGGTGCAATAAATAAACCATGACTCCAATAGGTCAAATTAACTGCTCAAGCTGTGAAGAAACAGTAGTGTGATCATACATCATACCGCAGTCCATCCTCCGGCATGGCACTGTGTGGTTTGTCATGGTAACAGCTCTGAATCTCCATCAACATGGAAGAGTGGGAATAATATCAAGAACTGTGAAACCTCTTCGATTGTATACTTCTGGTCAGCTAATACATTAGCCTGTGACAGTTACAAACAGGCAGGTCAAAGACACAAGGGACTACAGAGGATCTTTTTGCTGGCATGGTAGGAACGTGGGCTCCTGGCTGTATCAGTTCACCTTGTGCCCCAAGTCCCATGGGGTGAAGGAGGGGCTCCAGTGGATGTCGGCACACATAGTAAGCTTGTGTCACCATTCAGGAGCAGAATTTACATAATTTTCCAAAATTAGAAAACTTCAAGTTAACAAGGTAGCCTGTCACGCACCTGCCTATCGTTAGTCTCAGAAGGAGATAGTTCACACTGAGTAGGAAGCCAAGTTGTCGTTTGCTTTGGAGGTGGGCTGTGCCACTGTCCTCTAGAGCCATTTGCTAAACAACCTCAAAGGGATAGGCTGGAACGAAAGCTGAGGAAAACCTTCAGAAGCACTACGGGGAGTCATCTCCTACAAAGTGTGTCGGGAAGACTGTGCCGCAGCAGCCAAGCTTGAGACCAGCACCTCTCAGTTTCAGTTTAGTGCCAGTCCAACAAAACATTACTGAGAACTCACTCAGCAAAACACAGAAGAGCACGCCTTCGGGCAAGCACTAAGTGTTCATCACTGTGGACAAGGACATGAGCGAAGTGGTAACAAGCGATAGTAATTAGTAAAAGTGTGATTTCCTTTTTATGAATAAGGCTGACATAATGCTTAGCACAGATTAGCGTGGGGGCATAAAATGGTACCTTAGAGCCCGTCTGCGTCCTAGATAAGCTTGGCTTATGAGCTGATAACTGAGCAGAGTCTGCAAAATTTGCAAGAATTTGGAAGACACGTGAGCTGGGTTTTTAGGTGGATGGGGACACCTAAGGAGAAGACACTGAAGGGTGTCAAGTAAACATAATAGCCTCCGCTTTGCTACCTTGTAAAATGCAATTGAGGCAGTGGTAAACAATGACACAACACACGTAAGTCAGCCGGACTTGAAAACGGAACACTTTGCACACAAGAATACTTCGATTTTTAACCTGAAAGGAATAAGAGCCACTAGAGAGGTTTTAGGCCAAAGAGAATTCTAGCTAATTTAAGGATGCCTGTCTGTCTGCACATGGAAGAAACATTGTGTCTCCTTTTTCTACGCAATGACAAACTGCTCAGGTTGAAGGCTTTACTCAGTAGTATCATTCATTCTATGATGCTTCATTCATGCAGAAGATCTACCTGTCCAAATGAAACACATATAGTGTTGGAAAAAAATACGTATTATTATTCATGGAAAGAGATTGCTTTATAACTAACTGGTCCCACTCTTCCACATATAACCGATATTATAAAAGAGAAATCTGCTTCTATCTAAAAGTGGGACTTCCATAATCTCTTTCTCTAAATAATTTGGTGTGTTAGTTACATAATCTGTTATCAATTTGAGAGGATTAAGAGTGAACGGGTGGAGTTTAGCCTGTCTATCAGGTTGCAGCTTGATGACCTCATTTGGAGGCACCATGGAGATAAATAGCTCACTTGAGGTGGGACACAGGCTAACTCCCTGGGAGACATTGGAGCTGAGAAGACACGGACCCCTGAGCTGGAAGAACCATGTGGAGACCCCTGTCGGTGCTGAGATCCACAATACATCCTACCCACTGGCCTATGACTCTCCTGCATTTGGCATCATTGCATGTGTTTCGTGAATCTGAAGAGGAATTTAAGATTTATATTGGACATACAGGTTAATATTAGACTTCTGGACTTGACCTTGACTGGGCTGGGATGTTTTCTCAATATTCAACTTTTCTTGTATTTAAAGTTCTTTCTTACACACACATGAGTGTCTGTGCATTTGTTCCTCTCATCTGCCCTAACACACTCAAGGTCACACTTTTGTTATCCATCACGAACATGTTGGTCTAAGTCAGGTGCTGTATTCACATAACCACTGCCTCTAACTGATCACATGCCCCAGGCTTCTAGGATGCACAGGGGCTATCTGTGAGTTGGGGCTCCAGGCACCAAAGGTGCTTTCTGATCGCTGTGCCACCAGGCTTCACTGCAGCTGGCATCTCCAGCTTTGCCCAGCTGTAGGAAGATGCCTGCATAGGATTTCCCAAGCCTCTGAAATCACACCTGTCTGTGGGAGCCCAATTTTTTCTATGAACCAACAAATCAACTCTGTTTCTTCATTTTCAGTATTACACCCTTCATCTGTATTGTGGTCCTTTTACTTGGTTGCAGAGGTTAGAGTAGATAGGCAGATGACCCAACCTTCTTCCTAAATGCAAAAGGACTTGACGCACTTCTTTGTGAGTTTCAAGTAAAACATACTTCAGAGGAGATTTTATCTCAACATAAAGAAAAAAATCTACAAGCGTGCCAATAAGAAACACTAATAAATGGAGATATGTTTGAAGTTGTCAAGCATTACATCTTAATTAGATTCCCCCATCAACACTCCCGGAAGCAGTAGAAATGAAATCAAATAACATATTGCATTGAGCAAGTCTTTAAGGTGTTCAAAATAACAGAGGTTATTTTGAGAACTAAGGTATACTTAACCAAGCCAGGATAGATTTCAACCTGTTCATATGCATGCAGAAGTTGGACAATACATAACAGAGATGGAAGAAGAATATTTTTACCTGGTATAAATTGAAGAATGCATAATTAGTTGGGAAATGGTTAATGTTGGAAACACCACATTCAGCAGTGTATGGTAAGATGGAAGATATGCTGACAAATAATTCCCGTTTTGATATTTTTGTTCAATGAAGCTTCCTATGATTTTATCATTACGTTTTAAAGTGCCTTTCTCTAGGCTAGTCAAGTTGTCTCCATTTTCCAGGTGACATGCCCAGTCTCGAGCAGCGGGAATGACTTTGCATTCTCCCTGTCTCGTGCCTCTTGTCCTTTGTACACCTGCTGTCATTCGGTGGTCGGCCACACAGCATGTCTCTGTTCCTAAGCTGACGTTAGTCAAGGGTCACAACTAAAGTAATAGCCAAAGCCTTAGCCATTTTATTGGCCACCTGAAAGCCTATTGCAGGATACTCGCTCCCCCAATTCAACAGCACAGAGTCCTCCATTTCTAATAGAAATTTACGCTTTAGAACTCTAAGACACTATAAGTTCCTATTGACTCCAGGGCTTCTAGTTGTGTACAGTGTTTAGTATTTTCAAGCGTCTTATTGTTTGTTTTTAATATTACCGATTATGGGATCTTTAAAGGAGTCCTGTGTCCGAGTGGTTACTTGGTAAACTGCTAGCTGAAATGTCAGCCCTTTTAACCACGAGCCGCTCTGAAAGAGAAAGATGGTGTTTTCTACTCCCTCAAAGAATCACAATCTCAGAAACTCACCGGGGCAGTTCTATCCTGCACTGTACGGTTGCTATGAATCTTCATGGAATTGATGGCAGTGAGTTTCTATTTTGTTTTCTGGGATCTGTAAAAGACATAAAGAGAGAATGTATTCTTAATACAAAATCATTGCTCTCTACTTTTATATGCTGTCTGTAGGGCATGTGCCGATAGTGCCATCCGGGAGTACTTGATAATTTCAATTGTTGGTGCTGGGACTCCCACACTGTAGTGCAGATCTATGGGACTCAGCTCATCTCTTGCCTTTTAGGGCAACTTTCCTATTATCTAAGCTGATAAAAGATTTTGGCCAAAACCCTCTACAACAAGAAACACTGGGGATTCTTCACCTACGGACATGAGTAGCATAGTCATTTTGGGTAAAGTAACCACTTTTAAAAGGAAGATATTAATTTATTCCCCTTAATATCTATACCAACTCTTGCAGCCTGGTGGCTCTAACGACTTTCATTCTCCCTCTCTCTCTGTCTCTCTCTCTCTCTCTCTCACACACACACACACACACACTCATTTGATAATGCTTATATAAAACACAATGAGGACTTAAAAGTAGACCAAAATGGAGTCACTGCTTTTGAGGATCAAGAATTGGTGGGGTAGCAGCTGACAGGTACATAAAATAGGTCCTGTGTGTTCCTTTGGGAAGGTTAAATAAGATATACTAGGATAATAATTCAGCTTCCTCCTTCTTAATCAGAGCTTCTCAACCTTAATTAATTCATTGAATAAATCGGTTACCTGGTTGTCTGATTAAAAGACAGATCCTGATACTGGGGATGCTGCAGATGTTTGTCCTAGGCCAAAACTTTGAACAGTTTTGTTTCTAGACAGTTTTGGTGCACATTATTTTATAGAAAATTATGTAATCTTCTTCTAGAGAGTTTTCCAATGTTCTTGCCAGTGAACCATGAGAAGTAGTCCTCACTTTTGGAGAAAGAACACATAGGCAGAAGATGTTGTTAACATAAGAGTTGGAAATTAAACCACTAATCATCAAAAACAGGTGCACCAAGCAGGACAACGTGACTTACACAGGTCTATTCCCAATCTTCATTTCTTCTCACTAAGAGGTCTTTTAAGAGTCCATGGATAAAACATAATAAAAAATAACTTACAAATATTTGGAAGTACCCTTGAGACTTCTACTTTTGGAAAATGTGCTACCACTCCCTTGAATGAACCAGGCTTAAGATTGTGATAAAATGTTTTGTTCTGAAAAGATTATCTGCAATGGATGCATGACCGATTCTATTTCTATTTAATGGTTAAATGAATGATAAGAATGATCCAAAGATAAATTGCAAAATTTCTCTGAGATAGCATTTGTGTTCTCAGTTTTCTTGAATTAAACATAAAACAAAACAAGCAAACAAAAACCGTGTGTGATGGGCAATAGATAAACTGACATGATGAAAAATTGACTTGCAACTCATAAGAAAATAAGGTTAGCTGAGCCCTCCTGAGTAGAATTCTCTCCCCTTTAAACTCTGAAGCCTATTATATTTTACCAAGTGGTACCCTAGCTGTGTCTATCGCAAATCAAATGATAGGGATTTTGGAGCACTTGATATTTAAAAAGTATTCTCTCAGTTTCAGCGATTATAAATCACACAGTGAGGACTGTAGTAGTTACAGTCTGTGTCAGCTTGTTTGGGCCAGAACTCTCCGTGAATTGAGAATTCAGATGCAGTCACGTTTCAGGATGACATTTAATATAATGCAGTCACTTGCATGATGCTCTGCTGAAGATCGTACAAGAACTGCAGCGGCTGTCCATTGACAGGGAACTGCCAGAGGTTGGGGCCAGATTGAGAGGAGGACTGTGACAGGAGATGTCAGATGAATCTTGGCTGAAAGCAGAGCATACCAAAGAAGATGTTTACTTGTGCTCTATTGATGATGCCCAAACATTTGACTGGGTGGATCATAACCAGTCATGGATAACTTTAAAAATAAAGGGCGTTACAGAACACTTCATGGTGCTTATACAGAACATGTACATGGATCAAGGGGCAGTTGTGAGAACAGAAGGGCACACTGCATGGTCGGAAATCAGGAAAGGTGAGGACAGGGTTGTATTCTGTCACCATACTCATTCAATCTGTATGCTGGGAAAATCACCCGAGAAGCTGGCTTGTATGAAGAGAATGCAGCATCAGGACTAGAGGAAGCCTTGTTAACCACCTGCAATCTGAGGATGACCTTGCTTGTTGAAAGAGAGGAGGACTTGAAGCACTTGTTGATGCAAAGCAAGGAAGGATTGCAGCCTTCAGTATGATTTATGGCTGAAGACCCAATTCCTCACAACTGGACTAATAGGGAACATCATGATCAATGGAGAAAGTATTGAAGTTGTCAAGGATTTTGTCTTGCTTGGATCCACATCAGTGCTCATGGGAGCAGCAGTCAAGAGATCCAAAGAGGAGTTGCATGAAGTAAACCTGCTACACAAGACCTTTTCAGAGTATTGGGAAACAAGGCTATTGCTTTTAAGACTAAGGTGAACCTGATGCAAGCCGTGGCATTTTCAGTCATCTTGCATGCATGTGAAAATTGAACACTGAATAAAGAAGAATCAAAAGGCATTTTAACTATGGTACTTGAGAAGAATATTGAAAGTAATATGGACTAAATGGGACAAACCAACCTGTCTCTGAAGAAGTAGGGCCAGAGTTCTCCATAGAGGCAAACCCAGCAAGCCTTCATCCTACATGCTTTGTACTCAGTGTCAGGAGTGACCGGTCCTTGGAGAAGGACCACATGTTTGCTAAAGTGGAGGGGTAACAAAGGAGAGGAAGGCCCTCCAGGAGGTGGATTGATGCTGTGACTGCAATAGTGGAATCAAACATAGGAACAGTAGCGAGCATGGCACAGGACAGGCAGGACAGTGTTTGGGAACTTAAAAATGGATTGGAACCAACTGGCTGGCACCTACCAACAATGCTCACATGATGACATCTGCCATGAGCGACCAAGGAGAGAGCTGTTTGCTTGCTTTTTGCTACATTGAAATCTGGCATTTAGTCACCTATGACCTTGTGTTATGGACTTACACCAGCAGCCTGGTAAATTGCCTGAATATATAGGGAGTCTGACTTGCTGACTTGGGGTTCATCAGGCCCAGCAGCTCAGTGAGTTAGTGGAACTTTCCAGCCTCTACAACTGTATACACCATTTCCTTTGGATCAATTTCTCTCTCTCTCTCTCTCTAAAACACACACACACACACACACACACACACACACATGCTCTAGATAATGCAATCTAACACAGGGATTTTGAAGCACTTGATATTTTACCAAGTATTTCCTCAGCTTTGACTTTTAAAAATTCAAAATAAGGACTTTGGAGGTGACATTTAAGGATTGCTGAATCTTTATCTGTTTTCTGAGTTATGCATAAGTGATTAAACTATTTTCTGTCTCCACAAGTGTGCTAGAATTGGCTTTGCATTGTTCTTGGCAAAAGTTTGCATCTGGCTCCAAGTATTGGTAGCCATGAAAGAAGATTGCTCATTGCAGCCTTGATTGGATCTACAGATCCACCTGATGACTCAGATCAAAGGGTCTGAGCTCCCCCTTCCAACATTCACTGCAGCTTTTTCTCCAGGGGAGAAATCAGCTCCCATGTTCAGGTGACTGGGCACTTGTCTTCTCAATGGTGATATATTTGGAAAGCTAGAAAATGCTTGACCATCAGAAACTGCTATTGCTGTAGTTGTAACATGTCACTGAGGCGTTTCTGACCCAGAGCAATCCGATGCCCCTGAGGAGGACACACTGCTGATGGCTGCACCATCCTCATGATTCTCCACTTGAGCCCATGGCTGCAGCCATCAACACCTGAGTAGATTGTAAATTTCCTCTTCTCTTGAAAGCGCAGTGCTGGGGATGAGATGAGACACAGGTGGTCTGTGAAGTACCAAATGATGGCAAGCCCTGTCACAATAACTTGTGAGGTTTTCAAGCCCAAATTAAGCAATACTGATTTTTGAGGACATCGTTGGAACTAGAGAGGCAGAGCTGTGTCCTGGATGTCAGTTCTTTAGCACGCAATCTGAATTGGTCTAATTCAGGGAGTAATCTCATTTAAAGTCTCAAAGTAAAATTTCTTTTCAACATTGTATGTCTATAATATTCATTGGAGGGTGAGAAGCAACCTTTGGGTGGTTCTTTATAATACTTTCTTACAGTTCCACTTCTTTATAATACTATCATACAGTTCCACTTCAATGGTGGTTGGGGATGGAAATGGAATAAGAAAATGTGCATGGATGCATTTGTGAATCTAGATGTATACAATTGAAGAAAGTGGGCTCACATATATTTGTGCTGTATTTTTTAAGCTTAGGTTTTAAGCCAGGTATAGTTTTTCTTTGTTCTTAAAGCTTTCTCTGTCTAAGCTTCTATTTTTTGGTTTTTGTATAAAGTTGTAGATTATGGCTCATGTTTTTCATATAACAGTCTAATTTTTTCCTTTCTCTTCAAAGAAAAATTGCTTCTTGCTACTGGCTTTTATTCTGGGTTTCTAATAGTTATTCAGAGACTCATGCTAATTTGATTTAAAGTTAGGTAAGTATTTGTGCCTTAAATAGTCTTAATATTGTGGATTATAATCACAGAAGATCATGTCAAAGACACTAAGTCCTAGACTTTGTATATTAGTTCTTAATTTATTTGCTGTCTTATCACTACTATGGTGTCTTTAATGTTTGTAGATTTATAGGTATAACTGCCCCACGGTAGATGAAACCTATTTGTATTATTGTTTTGCAATCTATGCCTAGATAATAGCTGTTTCTGATGGTTTTAAAAGAACAATGGTTATTCCAAATTCACAAAATGACATGGTATAAGGTATATTATTGTTGATATCATATGGATCCTGGCTGAAAAAAAGAGAATACCAGAAAAGTGTTTGCTTTATTAACAATTCAAAGACATTCTACTGTGTGGATCATAACAAACTATGGATAGCATCGAGAAGAATGGGCCAAGAACACTTCACTGTATTCATGTTGAACTTGTACATTGGCCGAGAGTCAGTTATTAGAACATAAAAAGAGAATACTACATGCTTTAAAATCAGGGATCAGGCACTAAGAACAAAAAGTCATATCATTGTGAATGAATGTGAGTGCAGAGTGGAGACCAAAGCCCATCTGTAGGCAACTTGACACCCCCTTACAGAAGGGTCATGGGGAGGAGACAAGCCAGTCAGGGTACAGGGTGGCAACGATGAAACATACAACTTTCCTCTAGTTCTTAAATGCTTCCTCCTACCCCCCCCCCCATCATGATCCTAATTCTACCTTACAAATATGGCTAGACCAGAGGACGTACACTGGTACAGAAAGGAACTGGAAACACAGGGAATCCAGGGCAGATGATCCCTTCAGAACCAGTGGTGAGAGTGGCGATACTGGGAGGGTGGAGGGAGGGTGGGGTAGAAAGGGGGAACTGATTACAAGGATCTACATATAACCTCCTCTGGGATATGGGCAACAGAAAAATGGGTGAAGGGAGACCTCTGACAATGTAAGATATGACAAAATATTAATAATTTATAAATTGTCAAGGGTTTATGAGAGAGAGGGGAGTAGGGAGGGAGGGGGAAAATGAGGAGCTGATAGCAAAGGCTCAAGTAGAAAGCAAATGTTTTGAGAATGATGATGGCAACAAATGTACAAATATGCTTGACAAAGTGGATGGACATATGGATTGTGATAAGAATTGTATGAGTCCCCAATAAAATGATTTTTTTAAAAATAATCATGGAACATGTACATCAGTTTGTATCCCTTCCCATAGTTTTTCAATATGTATGCTGGCAAATAATTAGAAAGATGAACAATAGAATAATGTGGTGTGGCAGTTATATAATCATTTGTCAATTTGTGGATTAAAATTATAGGGGTGGAGTCTAGCCTGTCAATGAGATTATAGCCAGCGAGGCCCCTGTGTGGGCATGGCCTTCTCCTGAGAACTCGGGGAAATCCTGTACTTCTTTCTTGGAGGCAGGAGACACTTCTTTCTCTTGGCACATTCTCTGGGAGACATTGCAGCTGACAAGACACATGGAATTACACTTGTGCCCTGAGCTGGAGAAGCCACATGAACCTACCCTGATGCAACCAGACCTCTGAAGCTGGAGATGCCATGTAGAGACTCTTGTCAGTGCTGAGATGCTTACAATGCCACTGGATCCAAAGACTTGGATCCCACTGGCCTGGGATTGTCCTGCATTCAGCACCATTGCATGTGTTTCATGAGTCTGAAAAGGACTTTGTAGATTGTTATCGGAACCAATAGACTAATATCAGACTTATGGGCCTGGACTGGACTGGGTTTGAGATGCTTTCTTAATATACAATTACCTTTAGATAAAACTCTTTAATGTATGAGTTTCTATGGATTTATTTCTTTAGTCTACCCAGACTTTCACAGTAGCATCAGAATAAGAAGCAGTCTTATAAACAACCTGCAATATGCAAATGATACAATTTTGATTGCTGAAAGCAAGAAGGAATTTTGCCACTTCATAAAGAAGGTCAAGGAAGGCAGCCTTCAGTATAGACTTCAACTCAATAGGAAGAAAACCCAAATTTTCACACACGGACCAATATTCAACAGAATCACAATTTGATAAAAGATTGAAGCTTTCAAGGATTTCTTCTTGCATGGATTCCCAATAAGTGCTCATGGAAACAACTGTGAAAAGATCAAATGATGTCTTGCGTTGGGCAAATATACTGCAAAAGATTTTAGTAGTCAGACCAGTGCATCAGGATGATCTCTGACTTTTTTCTGCGAGTTAATGGAGGCAGTGTCAGCACCATCAGGTACGTCACATGACAAAGTATCCTAATAGCCACAGAGAACACCAATTGTCCAGAGAAACACTAACCTGACTGTCAGTACTTCACCACGGCACTGGCCTATCCATTTTGTCTCCTGGGCATCTCCTGTAGATATTTTAGGTGGTAACAAAAGGATTAAAATGGTTCGTAAGATTGCAAGATGATCCTGACCTAGTGTAGAAAGACAACATGGAGCAGCATCACAGGCAGGGCACTTCTGCACAGGCCCAGCACATCCGACTGGGGTTCCAGGAGGACTTGGGATAGTCACTAGCCAGTCTTCCTAAGGCTGCGACCCTTTCATACAGTTCCTCATGTGGTGGTGACCCGCAACCATAACATTATTTTTATTGCTACTTCATCACTGTCATTTTGCTATTGTGATGAATTGGGTGACCCCTGCAAAGGGGTTGTTCTATGCCCAAAGGAGTCACGACCCACAGGTTGAGAACGACTGCTCTAAACAATTGAGAGACTGAGTGAACAGAATAGGGAAACAATTAAGATCGTTCACACTGGTCAAGCAACCTTATGGAATTCCATGAGCAAGATCTCATTTAAATAAGTTCATTAATTTTTTAATTGAGAGTCTCCCTACTTGGGTGGAATAATACATGAATAGATAGCGAAATAAAGTAAGTTCTTAATTGTACATTTCTCCTTTCTCCTGACTAATCTGTAGTCAAAGCCTGAGTATTAAAATCCCTCTCTCTCTCCCACTATAGAAAACTAGCTTGGTGTCTGAGTAAGCTTTCCTCGCCTGGATCTGGTACCTTTTTTAAACAGATATTTGTGTGAGAGATGTTTCTTTGATATTCAATTTATGCTCTTTCTCTAAAAGCTTCTCTTTTCTCTATTTATACTAAAGCAGAGCATGTGAAGCCCTTCCCATATTCCACAGCTATTATTAAAACACCTCTCAGGCCTCTCTGTTCCAAGCTTAATAGCCCACTAAGGAGCCAAACCCTGCATTTCTAGCTTTTGATAAACTCTGATGCTGTCCCCAGAGGTTGCTTGCAAAGTGAATCATAGGGCTGACTGAGGACTCCATCCACCCACACAAGCTGTGCTGCCAGAGTCCACAGATGCTGCAGGCAGAACGTGAATGACCACTAGGGGCACTCTAGATGCCTGAGTCAGAGGTTGCACTTCCTAACGCCTAAGTTTCTGCCGACCTGAACATGATTGCTTGGCCCTGTTGAATTACAAGAGGGATTACGGATTCTTTATCTAAGATTTACAGAAGACTACTTATTGTGCAAAACTGCCAGCTTATTTGAATGGTGAGCGGTTTTCTGGACTGAGAAACAAATGCATTTGTGTTAATAGGGACAGTAGCTCAGTATTCAGTCAAAGGAGCCGAATTAAAGAGAATTTATATAGAGTTTGACTACACAAAAAAAGAAAAAACAAGTCAAAGTTAACACATTTTATCAAAATAATATATCTATGTCAATTTTCCAAGTAAAACAACTTATCAAAATAGTATATCTAGGTCAACTTTAATATAACATCGTAAGAACAATATAAGAACAATTGGTTCTTCTGACATAGCCTTACTTGATACCCTCATGAAGAGATGACTGAAGATAAAGGTGCTGTAGTAAAGTGTGGCTAGGAAACTAGATGCCACCAGGCTAACAGGTTAAAGTAAACACCTTATCATTTGATTTCTACTTTGACTTACTTTTAAGTTGATCTAATTTTTTATATTTTCTGCTTTCTTCTCCATTTAGATTTCTCTCTGGTTTACTTTGTGATTATTGTTGATTTGTCAAAATTTTGTATGTTTTTCTCTTTAGGAAATCCAGGATAGGTAAATCTATAAAAACAGTAACTACATTGATTGTTTCTTATGGGGTATGGCAAGGGAGATTGGAAGGAAAGGGGGAGCTAATCACAAGGAGTATACAAAAAAGAAATTGTTCTAAAATTGACTGTGGTGATGGTGTACAACTCTTCTTAATAGGACTGAATTACTGAATTGTATGGTATGTAAATTGCATATCAATTAAACTGTTAAAAATAGTGTCTACAGTTCTTGCCTTAAAGCAAGAACCCATCTAAGTTAGGCATCAACTAATCCCAGATAAGTAAATCACACTGTCTGTATGACCCATGCTACACTTTTTTGAGGAAGTTTCAAACTATTTTGCACTGAGAATATAACTTGCTAGGTTCAATTCATTAGCATTTTGTTGATGAATTTGGAGAAAAATGGAGGCAGGAAGCAGACAAACAGGCATATACAGCATTGTATACACTCTTTCCTGTTGATGAGAAAGTGTATTTTCCATATTACCATAAAAAAGATATTATAAAAAGTTGAGCATCAGAGAACATCTTTGAGTGTATTTTGATAAATAAATCTATGAAGAGCCCCTGGAATACCAAGTCATACCAGTCTTCAGTTATATGAAACCCAAAGTGACAAGCCGAGTGAATTTCCTGCTTCTTTTCTATATCTAAACATAACTGGGGAAATAGGTTGCCAGTATCACTTTTTCCCTAAAATCTTACAGTTAATATATCTTTACCTAGAGTTTATTTTTATTTTCTTAATTTTCTACTCTTAAGTTATTTTCTTAGCATGAAAAACTAGAAATATGCTCATGGAGTAAATTTAGACTCATTTTAATAACTTTTTATATGAATTGCCAAAGATCAGCACCATGGACAGTATATATAGAGAGAGTCCTAGTTTTATCACGCTTTTGCTTATAATCGAGATTATGATTAAGTTTCTTTTCCTCTACATTATTGACTGTTACATATTTTAGATGCTGAAACACAGTCTTTGTTCTATTGAATGAATTTGCTTCCAAATAGTAGGCTTACATAGAGAAAGTGTTAGTGAAAACTAAACTCCAAATCTTTGACAGGGAAGCAATTTTGAGATACCAGCTAAAAATAAGGAAGATTAAACCTCTTACAACGTGCTTGGTTTTTCAACCTTCCACTGAAAAAGATTCTTCTGAAAAAACGGTGCCCAGATTCAATCTTAGCTCCTCCAGGGCTCCCAGTAGGGAATTGACAAATGCTCTCAAGCAACGTTCTTCATTGCATGGTAGGGGTTCAGCATTTGTCCAGAATGAAAGAGGCAGAATGGGAGGAAGTCGTGCCTCATGGGAATTGGAAAGTTGGCTCAACGTGTTCAGGAACTCGCAGGTAGCTCCGTGAAGGGGGCCTGTGTAATCCGATAATTTAGCTGATCCGTGTACTGCTCTGATTCATGATGAGTTTCTCTAGGTTCCTTTATTTCCATTGCTCAATTAAAGCTGCCTATTATGGTTCTAAGGTTTAAGTACTAAGAGTCTCTATAATTCTTATATTCTGTAATTCATATGAAATGCCACTTGGAAATTAAATGTAAGGTGAACGTATGGGAATACGCTAAGACAGATGACAAGAGTTCATTTGTGTCTTTATTTTCCCAAAGACTCAATGTATGAAACCTGTTGTAAATTTTAAATATATATATATTCATTCTGTTACATTCTATTACACACTTGATCTCAATCGACATCATTTCTCTCTTGGGTTACTGACACTATCACAATGGGAGCAAGCTTCTTTCATCCTTGTTTTATTAAAATCCATTTCAATAACCAGAGTGATATTTTTAAAGAGTAGAAGGTGCAGCTGCTTTGGTTAGTATCACTATGAGTGAACTATTAAGGGAATGTCGTCCTTCTTGGTGGTTGTGCCCATGTTTCCCCCTCTCCTGTCATTTACCTTTTGCCACCAGACTAGACTGTGGCTTTCTTTTCTCCCCATTGAGCCCTTGGGGCTCATTCTTCTCTCAGCGTCCAAAGTAGAATATTCTTCCCCCAGCTTCTTGAAATATCTTCCTTTATTTCATCTTTTAGGAATAAATTCAAATCCCTGTCCCCAGAGAGGGCGTCTCCCATATTATCTAAAGCAGCAGTGCCCTTTCCCTGCATCCCACCCACTATCAAACACATCAACTATTTTCTTCTTAATTCTTTATGTCTCCCATTATATAATAAGCTTCCAGAGGTTACGTTGCACCTTCCTCATAGTTGCAATCATAGTGTCTAAAACATATGTAAACACATAGATTAAGCATTCGGTTAAAGATGCAATCACTGGTAGACTATTACCTAAAGCATCTGACTATTTCTAATTTCATAGTGCCCGTCACATGAAATCATTACAGGGTAGACTGTACCACATAATGGGGATGTTTGTTTTCTAGACTCTCTAATTTCACATTCATTCCACATTTTTCCACAACCAACCCTAATCACATGTCAATCCAGTACACACACACACACACACATGTTTTGGAACAGTCACCTATGATCTCCATGTTGTCCTTTTTCCTTTCTTCGTATTGTTTAGCTTTCCACCAACTTTTGACAATGTCAAATATTTCCTTCTTCTTGAAACAGTTTCTCCTGCTGGAGGCATTGACAGTTTATTCTCCTTTTCAGTTTTCCTTAGTTCACCTCAAACATGCCTGGAATCCCTTCTGCTGCCTTTGCTTTAGAGAGCCCTACTGCCCTACGTCTTCTCTAGCTGTATATGCCCCGCCTGGGTGGCCTCGTCTGATCTGGTTTGGCATGGAGTGTGTATGCTGATGACTTTCCACATGTTACCTTTAACCCTGCCCTCTGCTCTGAGAAGATACCTAGTTTGTTGCCTTGGATATCTTCCCTTCCAATAGCACATCAAAGCCAACATGTATAAAAGTTCCTTGATTTAATCCCCCAATGTTGTCCTTCCTCTAGTCATCTTCATCTCTGGAAATGGAGCTGTCGCTCCATCCATTCCCCTCAACCCACATATCCTACCCATTATCAACTGCATCCCTCGTCTCTCTGTTGCTATGTGTACTCTCATTTGAACATCTCCAAGAGAAGCCATCGCTGCTACCTCTCACCCACTGGCATCTCTCCCTCACAAAACACGAATAGTGATCTTTTTAAAATGGTAAATCAGATGACAATTGTCACATGTTAGACCACTCTTATCTATTCCTCGTGTATTGGTAACAAAGTGGACATTCTGTACTCCAGGCTGAAGGGTCTGAATGGTCTGGCATCTCCTGGCTTCGTTGCTGTTCTTGCTGGGCTCCATGCATGTCACGCCACGCGGACGTTCTCCTTAGAAGCTGCTGGCTGTCTCGTTGTCTGGGAGTCTTCTAACCTAGACCTTTGTATTAGTGCTCCCTCAGTATTCAAGTCTTAGCCTGAATATACTCAGAAAAATCTCATTAAACCATGATCATGGTGGCTTATACTGTCAACACCCAGGTATTCTTTATCAAAGCTCTCAGTTCCAATTTCCTCATGGTAATTTTATAGTACTTACTGCCCCTTCATATCATTTTATTTATTTACTTATTTATTCTTAACTGCCCACTAGACTGTATGTGTCATCAGAGATGTTTTTATGCTTACTGAAGTTAACTAGGACAATGTTGAATAATAAGAGTTCCATAAGTACAGTTTGACTTAATGAGCATTAAATAGTGTGCATAGGATTAAATAAAAGTTTAACTTCCCAGCTTCCTTCCTAAAATGATCACATTCTGACCCGGATCTTTGCCCTTGTGTGGTCCCTCGGGTCTTTACTACCCACGACCCAAAAGCAGATTTCTGATGACACATAATCCCTCCCATCTAAACTTAATTTCTCACTTTTCCCCCATATCAACCATAAATACCACCTCTCTGTTCTCTCAAGGAAGACATTAAAGAGCCATATATCTCAATTCTCCACATGTGTTTAGTCACCTGTACTCTGAGCTGGCTGTTTTGTCCTGTCTTACTCTATCTTGTGCACCACTCTGACACCGGAGGGACCTAGAACACAAGGTTTACATGCAACTCTGCCATACAAGACCTTCTGTTACCATTTCGGATAAAATTCAAGTGAATGATGGTGCTAATGTTGAATATTGAAAATTCTGTGGATTCCCAAAAGGACAAACTTCTTGGAAGAAGTACAGCCAGAATGCTTTTAAGGAGGGAGGATGGCAAAATTTTGTCTCATGTACTTTTGACATGTCAGGAGCACCCAGTCACTTGGAAAAGGATATCATACTTGGTAAAGTAGCGGGGCAGGGAAAAAGAGGAAAATCTTCCCCAGACGGATTAACGCGGTGGCGGCCATGACAGGCAGCAATGCAATAATATGGAAGATGGTCCGGGACCAGGCAATGTTTTTTTTTTTGTTATACAAAGGGTTGTTACCAGTCAGAACCAACCTGAAGGTATCTAACAATAATGACACCCTTCATTCATTGCTCATTCAGTAAACATGTCGTTCGTACTAGTGTAAAATTGTAAGTGCTGCAGACAGCACAATGAAAGAGACAAAAATGCTACCCTGTGACACTGCTAATGGAGTAGGGAACCAAAGAAAAAACAATACCAAAATGCACAGAAGAATGTGAGGTAGGGACACTGCTGGGAATGCAAATGAGGAAAACCAAGCAGCCCCTTAAGGAACCTCCTCCCAGGTGCTTGCTGTTGGGCCCCAAGACTCTCCTGAGAGGTGGCCATTGAGAACGATCTTTTGTCAACTTATTTTTCCCCTTTAGGACACTTAAGATACAGATATTTAAATCAAATATTTCTCAGGATTCAGGAGCTACTTTAGAAAGGAAGTTGTATTTGAGCAGATCTTAAAAAAAGCGAGAGGGAGAGGGAGGGAGGGAGAGAGAGAAAGAGAGAGAGAGAGAGAGAGAGAGAGAGAGAGAGAGAGAGAGAGAGAGAGAGAGAGAGAGAGAGAAGAGATGAAACAGAACAAGTGCAAAATTCCTGATTTGTAAATTCGCTTGATGAGACTGAGGAGCAGCAAAGAACCCAGGGTGACTAGAACACAGAGAACCCAGGAGGGATCTATATGCTTTTGCACCTTTACCTTTCAAGGTCAATTTTTTTAATTTATAATTTTTCAAATGCTTCCTGGCAATTTTTCTAATTTTTCGAATGCTTCGTGCTCTTGGGTATGCCCATATTTGTACATGTGCTGTTCTCTCTACCTTTTTGTTTAAGTAGCTTGTGTGTCATAAAAGTAATTGAAGTGCTTTTCAATTTAACCTTCCCTCCTTTTATCACCATCAGGAGAAATGCCTAAGTCTGATGGGTAAGGAATCTGGAGAGATTTTAAGGGTGCGATTCTATTTTTAATTTACATTTTATTCATTATCTTTTCTTTTATTTGTGGAATATGACACATCGAAAGAAAAGCATGCTATATGCAGTTGTACAACCCTTCTCATCAAAACAGTAATCTCGTTACCTCTTAAGTCCTATCCTCCTTATTTTTTAATATCAGGTTAAACTATCCCTTGTCAGAAACAACCTCTGACTCTTAAACAGGGAGAAGGACCATTCTTAGTTCCAACTGTAGTCTGTGATCCTCTTTATCACAGCACGTCCACCACCATCTAGGATCTGCTTGCTGTTTTTCCCAATGTTGCCACCATGTCAGGAATCACCCTGTTCACGTTAGTGACACTGACATCAGAGTACAGTGAGCTGATTGATATTTAAAATATGTGTTTTTACAGAAGACTTAACAATGTGTGGTAAAGAAATTAGGTGATGGCTGGCTATCAGATAAAATATTGTCTGGGTTCCTAAACGCTTGTTTCCAAACAAGCAGCCATGTATGTGAGACATCACCTAAGCCCACATGGAAGAAGCACACCATCAGTGACCCAAGGATTGTAAATCATATTATCTGAATCCAAAGATAGGAATACTTTTAGAGCCTAAACGGTGAGATTCTAGTTTGCAGAAGGGTATGCATGACAGTGGGAACCCAAGATACATTTGTGAGATCTACATAGGAAATAGGCGTCCGGTGATTTCCTATGATCCATAAACTAGTTACCAAACAGAGTGCATTGAAGAGATGACTACAGAAGATCAAAATGATAAAGCTGAATTGACCAATTAAAAGTCTGGCAGTCTCTCCTCTGATGATGTTGGGCCTGATCTGGTCTTTAATATTTTTATATTTTGGGGTTTTTGTTTGTTCATTTTGGGGTTTATTTCAGATTCATTTTGTCATTGGGGGCTACCCTCTTGAATTTTTTATATACTTTTTTCTGTTTTTCACTATATGAAATCCAGTATTGATGAAGTTATATAATCAAAATAAGGATTTCTGGGGGGTACAGTGGTGGGAGGTAGCAGTAAAAGGGAGCAGATGTCAAGGAGTTCGAGAAGGCAGAGAATATGTTGGAAGTGATTGTAGCAGAAATTACACAGTGCTGCTTGATGTGATTGAACCATAGGATGATACGGCATCTGTATTAGCTCCCAATAAAAAGGTTTTTTGGGGGGAAAATTAAGTATTTTAAAAAACTTAATTGAAGAAAGAGAAAAAAGGACATAAAAACAGAAAGAGTAGAATGAGGAAATGTTTGTAATCTAGTACTTTGATTATCTAAGTAAATCTTTTGCTAGATAATTTCCTCATGCCATTTGATTATATCTTATGTAAATCGTGTAGAGAATTATTTTATCCCCACGAAAATCAAAACCACAGACAGCATTTTTCCTAACTCCTCATTCTAAAATTCAAGCACATTGTTGCAGAAAATCAGACAGAAGTCTGGCATTGCAGGTGGAGACATGCACCCCGGACTTGCATATCCTTTTGGACAGGCCAGGGTTGTCATAGCAACTGGAGCTCTATCAGAAAGCAGGAGTTGATATGAAAGAAAATTACAGAGGCAGTAGGGAAAACTCGGCTTGATGATTAGATGCAGCACTTTGCTTAGGGAAAGCAGATTGGGCGATGCACAGGTCTGGTGCTGCACACAAACCCTTGAGTTAAATGAAACTCTGTTGGGTAGACTCCTTGCTGCTGTATAGACACTCAGCTGATTTTCGTCTGCTGATGGTGTACCCTCTATGGAAAGCCAAACCCCATTGCCTTTGCATGAATTCTGACTCACAGAGACCCTTTGAGAGAGAGTAGAGGGGGCCCAATAGGGTTTCTAAGTTTGAATCTTTACAGAAGCAAAGCAGTGCATCTAGGAGAGAGTGGAAGGTTCAAACAGGTAACCAGGCTACTAGAACTGAAAGAGAACCACTTTGCCATCAGGCATCCTTTCATTAATTTGACTGTTAAAGTTAGATGCTATTAAATTGTTTTCATCTTAATACTACTTATGTACACCATGCTGACACTCCTTGCTGTGTTTGAGTCCAGCTTTGGACCACTGAGCCATCCCACTGATGGAATTCCTCTTTCTCATTGACTACGATTTAGGCACTGTGCTGTTCTTCTCCAGGGAAAAGCCCTCCTGATAACATGTTCTAATTGTGTACACAAAATCTCACCAACTTACCTTCTAAAAATAATTCTGATTGTACTTCTTCCAAGATAGGTTTGCTATTTCTTCTAACAGTATATTCAAAATTCCTAACCACCTCAGAATTCAAAGACAGCAATTCTTTTTTGTTCTTCCTTATTCATTGACAAACTTTCACATACATATGAGCGATATGAGCCTGACCTAGTCAGTATATCCTGGTCGTCAAAATGGCATATTTGCTTTTTAACACTCATAATTGCTTTGAGTATTTATGTTTAGAAGACACTTCAAAATCATGTGTCTTCTAAGTCCATTCTACATCTATAGAGAATACAAAAATATTGTTGTTCCCCTCATCCCGATCATTTTTTTCATACAAATGAAGATACTCCATATCTCATTTATGAAAGACCATAGTTAAATCTCATGTATTGCTTGAATCTTGCTCATTCAATTTGTTCTGTCATTCTGGTAAATTTGTAAAGTCTTATCTACTCTTACTTTCTGGTCTTGTTTTGTATAGCAGTAAGTCAGTACAACATTCAGAAGCTGAATTTTCTCAATGATATGTATATATATCACACATTTTTAAAAACCTTTTCATGTGTTTTGGGTGAAGGTTTACAGAACAAATCATCAATGTGACAATCAGCAATCTGCTACCTTTGATTTTCACAACTCTACATGTTTCACATCCCCGGTCTTCCTAGCCTGTCTCTCCTCTTTCCTCCCTACAGTCATAGCTATTCTGAAAAGCCAGCTTTTTCATGATGGACCTTATTTGCTTTCTGTTTCTTTCATGAACATGTAAAATATGTGAGGACAAAGGAAATTTCTTGTTCACCCATATATTTTATACATCTGATGTGGGGAACACAATTCAGACGTGTTTACTGAATTAATGATTGATATAGAGAATATCTTCAGTAACTCAGATTGAGAAAGGGGTGGCCGTGGCTCCCAATAGTCTCTACTTTCCAGTCTTAGCTAATTCAACGGGTAGAAATGGCATGTTAAGGTTACCTGAGTATAACTTCTACCCCAGGCCTTTCTCCCTTACAGTTTTAGTGTGAGACGGTCCATTGCAGGTGTTTAGAATGGTTTTCAGCATAGTATTCACACTGGCGGAAGAAATGAGCTTTTATAATCCTGCAGTAGCTTGGAACTTTGGACATTTTACCATTTGCATCTTAGTCATTAACTTGTGTCCTTTTGGAAGTTGCCTATCTGCTTCCTTATTTAACTTGCACCTGCATTTACTAATTATTTTCTACTTAGGTTGGAGGATTTTTTTTTAAATTAAAAGATCATCTTATTGAGGGTTCTTACAACTCTTAAACAGTCCGTACTTCAACTGTATCAAGCATAATTGTACATAGGTTACCATTATTCTTTTCTAGATATTTACTGAGCCGTTGAGATCAGCTCCTCTCTTTTCCCTCCCTCTACTCCCCACCCTCATGACCCCTTGATAAATTATAATCGATTAATTTCATATCTCACGTGACTGCTCTCCCTTCCCCATGGTTTCTATTGTTCTTACTCTTCACCCCTCCTACCATCCTTTTCCCACCTTCCCCCTACCCTTCTGGTTTCACTATTCCCATTCCTGTTCCTGGATTCCATGTGTCATATGCTCTTATCTCTTATCTGCGCCTATGCATGTGCTCCAGTCTAGTTCAGAGTGAGAGACAGCACTGGGGTCATGAGAGTGGGGGATGAGGAAGTCTCAAGGAACCAGAGGAATATTGTGTGCTTAATCAGTTGTACTAGTCCTGGTTGACTTATCCCTTCCCTGTGACCCCTCTGTGAGGGATGTCCTCTTGCCTGCAGGTGGGCTTTGAGTCTCTGCTCCAACCCTCTCATTGCCAACAGTGGGGTTTGTTTGTTTGTTTGTCATGGGTCTCTTTATGCCTATTACCTGGTCCCAATGACACCTCATGATCACACTCTCTGGTGTGCTTCTTCCATGTTTAAAAGAATTTTTGTGTATTCTTGATAATAATGTTTGGTTTTAAACACTGCAAAAACTGTTCAAAATATGGAAAACACCTGATACCTTTGCTTCTTGGGCCATTTATTGAAGAGAAACACTTGGTTTTGATGTAGTCAATACAGACGTTTGAGTTGGTGTTTGTTTGGTCTGTGTGTACTTACCTGTTCTAGATCATTTCTATAAGTCTGATCACACAATATGATCTTTGTATTTTCCCCCCTTTTAAATTGTGTTTGGAAAGATCCCATTTTTGAAGCTATTTTGTTAAGTCGAGATCATAAATGAAATCTTATGTATTTCTTCTTTTAACATTCATAACTTGACTTTTTACATTTAACTATTTAATATTTTGAAGATCAGTTTTAGTAATGTAATTTAGGAGAATTCAACTTTGTCTTTCTCTACAGAGTTTTTCCCAACATCTATTAAGAACAAAAACTTTTCCCACTAATTGACTTGTCATCCTTATTCTTAACTGACTTCCCTTAGATGCTCTTCTATCTTGGGGTCCTAAAGACTTAGTATAGCTGATCTTTTGTTCTTCTAATTGAGGGCTTCCTGCCATTGACTGACTTTCTGGTGAACCATCTGTTATTGGCTGGCCCTCTGTAATGTACTGTCTTGTGCCATGTACGTGAGTCCTTACTTCATTTTATACCCTTGACACAAAACCCATAGTCTATTCAGTCACTGTGGAAGGATAGTGTTAACATCCCAGTCTTCTCACCATCTCTTCCATCAAGAAGAAAACTTATCATCACCTTCCTTCATGTTCGAGGGTGATGCGCAGAAATGTGTCTTCACCCTCCTTTGCACTAAGATTTCTATGTGACTCCTGCTTTCATCATCTCTACTCCTTTGCCCACCTCGGTTTTGCTAACAGGAGTAAAGCCTTTGGGACCTTCGTTTGCTGAAGGGGCGTGACTCAAAATGAGAACAAACAGATTCAAGCATTAACAACTCATCAGAGCTTATAATGTACAAAGTATGAATCTACATTTATGGAAGTTTCAAAAATGCAATGCATCATATATAGAATGGCATTCTAGATGCTAGTGGGCTGAAATGGCCTATTATTGGACTTTTTGAATCAGAAGAGCATATGATTCAGTATGCCAGGAATGAGAGATTCAAGAGGAATGGCATTGCATTCATAGTCAAAAAGAAGATTTCAAGATGCATCGTGAAGTACAGTGCTAGGATAATATAATAATAATGATATAGGGTAATATCTATCCACGTACAAATAAATCCAATCACTACTAATATTATTCAATTTTTTCACAAACCATTAAAACTTGTGATGTATAAATTAATGAAATTTACCAAGATCTTCGGTCTGAAATTGACCCAACATGTAATTAAGATGTATTGATAATTATTGGAAATGGGAATGCAAAAGCTTAAAAAAATGAAGGAACAGTAGTTGGGAAACATTGTCTTGATGTGAGAAATAAAGCATATAATCTCATGATAAACTTTTACAAGTCCAATGAATTCTTCATGGCAAATAACATTTTTAGACAACACGAACAGCAACTGTCCACACGGCCTTTTCCAGGTGGAATACACGGAGATGAACGTGGCTACATCTGTGAGGAGAGATCACGGAGAACCGCAACATCAGCAGCTTAAACCAGGCCCGGAGCTTGGAGCTGAAGAAAATGAAAACCAGCCCACTGTATCCAAAATATGACCTTAAGTCTGTGTCACCCGGATGTTGAGGACATTTCAACAACAGATTGGCGCCACTGAATGTTGACAGAAGACCTGATGTGGTGGGTGATGTCATCAAGAACATACATGAAGAAAACAAGTAAGAAAAGATTAGAGTGGGTGTAAAAAGAGACACTGAAACTGACTTATAACAGTAGAGTAGCTAAGGTAAATGTAAGAAATGATGAAATAAAATAACTGAAGTAAATATTTCAAAGGGCAACTTAAGAAGCCAAAGCAAATATTATAATGAAATTGCAAAGACCCAGAGTTAGAACAAAATGGAAGGATATCCTTAGCATGTCTTAAATGGAAAGAATTTTTTAAAACGAAGATCAAACATCAAGTTGTGATCTTGAAAGATACTATGGTTAAAATATTGAATGATACAGAAGCTCCAAAGAAGATGGAAAGGTTACCCAGTCACTGTACTAAAAAACAAAAAGTCCATTTTCCATTATTCACAGCGGTAGCCTGTAAGAAAGAACCAATTATATTGATGGAAGGAGGTGGTCAAGCATTAGCCTAAAACAAGGCTCCAAAGATTTAAGAATAGCAATTAAACTGTCTCTTCAGTTCATGAAGCACTGAAAACACTCACTCCTCTATAGCAGAAAATGTGGGTATCTGCCAATTTACTGGCAAAGGGCCATATTTCTACACATTCCACAGAAAGATGACAGAGCAGAATGCTCAAACTATAGAACAGCACCACTGATACAGCACACACATTAAATTTTACAGAAGATCATCAAGCAGCATTGCAGTTGCCCATTGACAGGGAACTGGGGGAAATTCAGGAAGGGTTCACGAGAGGACTTGGACCAAGGAATGTCATCGCTAATATCAAATGCGTCTTGGTTCAAAGCAGATGATACCAGAAAGATGTTTACTGGTATTTTATTGACAATGCATAGGCATTTGACTCCATAGACTATAATAAACTATGGATAACTTTGAGAAGAATTGGAATGTCAGAACAAGTTCACTGTACTTCTGAGAAACTTGTACATGGATCAAGAGGCAGTTGTGAGAATAGGATAGGGGAATACTCTGTGGTTTATAATCAGGAAAGGTGTGAATCAGGTTGTATCATCTCGCCATACTTATTCAACCTGTATGCTGAGAAAATCACCAGAGAAGATGGAATGTGTCATCTAGATTGGCGGGAGGTTATAACAACCTGTAATATGCAGATGACACGATCTTGCTTGCTTGCTACAAGTGGGAAAACATAAAGTACTTGTTGATGAAGATCAAGGATGACAGTGGATTATACAATGGATTACAACTCAGTGTGAAAAGGACCAACATCCTCACAACTGGATCGATAGGTAATATCATAATAAATGGAAAAAAGATGGAAGTTGTCTAATATTTTGTCATGCTTGGATCCACAATCAATGCTCAAGGAAGTAGCAGTCAAGTGATTTAATTAAGTATTTAATTGGCATATCTGCTGTACAAAACCTCTTTAGAGTGTTGAAAAGCGGGAGGTTACTTTGGTATCCCAGTTGTGCTTGACACAAGCCATGGTATCTTTAATTGCCTTGTATATATGTGAAAGTTGCATATAAATAAAGAAGGCCGAAGAGTATTGATATGTTTGAATTACGATGTTGGCAAAGAATACTGAAAGTACCATGGACTGCTAAAAGGACAAACCAGTCTGTCTTGGAAGAAGTAAAAGCAGAGTGCTCCTTAGAGGCAAGGATGGTAAGACTTCATTGTACACATTGGTATTTCAAATGCCTGCTGTGTCACCGAAGTAAATAAGTCTCTAGGCTTTCAGACTGGAAGCAGCCTATGAAGAAGACCATGGCTGTCCACTCTGGAGAATGTAGCCTCGAAAACCTCGCATGCACCTAAAACCTCATGTGCACCTAACACCTAATATCAACAACTTTTTTTTAATTTGATTGTCATTGCCTGTGTAAGGTGCTAGCTCATTGTCTATTGGTTTGCATTTCCTGGATAGCTAGTGATTATGAGCATTTTTCTTGTGCTTGTTAGTTATTAATATCTTTTGGGGTGATCATATCATTTGCCCACTTCATAATTAGGTTGCTTGTATTTTTTCTTTTTAAGTTATCACAGAGCTGGCATAATGCGATAGGCATGATAAAATGGTTTAATTTTAATGTTTGTTTACATGTAAGGATAAATTTATAATAGTTCAGAAATATAAATGTAAAAATTTTACAGCTTTCAAGTATTAAAAGGCAATGATTCTGTCAAATAGACTCCAGAAAAATTCTGTTTATGACACAAATTCATGAGTAAATATTTTAAAGTTTGAGAACTTGACATACAATTTAAAAATTATAATCAAATAAATTAATTGAGTTAAAAAATTTGATCCAATTAGGAGAAAATGGTGATATTGCTGGTTTTTAGAAATCACTAAAACATAAAACAGTTTTTAAATTGGAAAAACTATGAACAAGCATAAAAAGATAATTTACAAAAAAGATATATAGAAATAAAAACATAGTAAATACATAAAAATGTTTAACCTCATTCACAATAAAATGCAAATGAAAATAGCTGAATTATCATTCTTACCAATTAGCTTATCAAAAATTATACAAGCAAACTCAAAGCTTTCAATAAGAATAAGTTTGACAAAAATGATGGATTGAGAAGACGCTGAAATGAAAGAATTGAAAAAAAAATCAAATAAGCACAATGGTACAAAAGTGGATGTTTCATAGATAAGCAGCTGAATAGGTATGGTAAGAATAGGGAGAGTATGCTCACAGGTGATTATATTACATAAATTACACATAGATAATTCACTTCCATTCAGTCAATTCCTACTTATAAAGACCCATAAATATAGAACTGCCCCCATGTGTTTCTAATACTGTGACTCTCTACAGGAGTGAAGGACTCATATTTTACAGTGGAACAAGATGGTAATTTGAACTACTGACTTTGTGGTTAGCAGCTTAATACTAATCCACTTCATTTTCAGGCTCTTATAAATATCCATATCTATATCATCTATATCTACTCTATCTATATATAACTCATATATATCAGTCTATTTTCGATATATCTATGTAAACATGTGCTACAAATATATTCATGAATACAATCGAGCATATAAACATATAGTGGGCACAGTTATGAAAATTTATTAAATATAACTGAATAACTTCATGCACTTAACCTTTGGCCTATGAGTTCAGGGCCATAGCCTCTGGAACAATAAGGTCAATTGGTTTGCATAGCTTGCAAACACAGTGTTGAACCTCCTTCTTTGGGGAGGAGCAACCAGGGTCTTGAAAGCTCAATAACAACCATCTAAGCTGCAACCATTGATCTCTATCCATGCGGAGGAGTGTAAAGTGATGAAAACTGAAGACGTAACGACTGATGCACCACAACCCTGAGCCCAGACACTCAATGGTGCGTGGAGGTCACTACCAACTGCTCCGAAGGGGATCACGTTAGAAATTCCTGGAGCATAAGAGGGAGAAAAATATAGAACAAAACACAAAATCAGAAAGCACGCCATGTTGGTAGAACCTCTGAGCTAACGGTCCTTCATCACCCTCACAATTAAATTTTCACTCAAACACGAGGAAGGTATATATGGAGAATAATAACATTGATAAGGTATGCACACCTTAAAAAATACTACCTTTGGAAATCCAAAGGACATCATTTTTCAAAGGACACATTTCAGGAGGGCTAAGAAATAAGAATCACGGGGTTGAAATAAGTATGTTACACTGTAAGGATTGCAAACAATGAGATGAAATACATGTTCGTGCATTGATAAATAGAAGCCTAATCTTCTCTGTCAACCTTCACTAAATTCACACTTAAAAATGTTTCTTTAAAAGAGAGGTCTTTTGTAAGCAAATTTTCCAAATGCAAAAAAATAAAATAATCAGCTTGGTAAAACACACGTGCTCTCTGGGAACATAGTGGTGCCTCCATTACTGATGGGCATAAGAGATGGAATGAAGGGGAAGTTGGCAATATTTAATAAAGCTACCAATTTAAGGAAGACATTATGGAAATAAGAATACCTAAAAAAACTAATTGTGTTCATGCAGAACCTGTACATGAAGCGAGAGACAGAGATTCAACCAGAACAAATGGAGGGTAATTGGAATTGGGGAAACTACATGATCATATAAGATGAGAGTGCATGACAGGGTTTTATCCTTTTACTTGACTTATCTGAATGCTGTACTCATATGTACTCTCAAGAAATATCTGAAACTACAGAAAGAAACATATGGCAATGAGATTAGAGGAATCATTACCAATTTGTGATATTCAGATAACACAGCCTGAACTGCTGAATATGAAAAATCTTGAAGTACTTGCTGATGAAAACTAGACCCTTCAGTGCAGATGAGTTAAAAAATGTTACTTAAATATACAAATTAACATATGAAAATATTAAATGATTAACGAGGTAAAACGAATAAAAACCATAATAGTAAGAAGAGGAAATATTAAAGAACTAGACACAGTGGTTCTCATCCTGTGGTACTCCACCCCTTTGGGGGTCAAATGACCCTTTCCCAGGGGTCGCCCAATTCATAACAGTAGCAAAATGACAGTGATGAAGTACCAACGAAAATAATTTTATGGTTGGGAGGTCACCACAACACGAGGAACTGTATTAAAGGGTTGCAGCATTAGGAAGGTTGAGAACCCCTGAACTAGAGGATAGTTATATGGTTCATCAGTACTATATCGCCCCCTGGATTTATCATCCCTTCCATGTGGCCCTTCTCAGAGGGATGGTCCAGTTATCTTAAGGTAGGTTTTGGGTCTTCATTATATCCACGCCCCTTCACATTGACTTGATTGCTTGTTTTTTTTAACTTCGGATACTTTTTCCCATCGACACCTCATGGTCACATAGGCTGGTGTGCATCTACCATGTGGGCTTGGCTGCTTCCATGCTAGATGGCCACTTGTTTCATTCAGTACATGAAAGCTCAAATTAATAACCATTCAGAAACAGTATAGGAGTAGTCGTTCCCTGAGAGGTGTGGGAAGAGGGGGGGTTGGGGATCGGGAGAGGATGGCATTGTTGACTCTATAACCTCACTTGATGGGCTCAAACAACACAATTGTATGTGAATGGATATAATGGATTGTATAAAAAATGGGGGGAATTTATAGAAAAAAGGGTTCCTGGGGGGTAGGATGAGGGAGGGAAAATAGAGCTGACATCAAGTTCAAGAAGAAAGAAAATGTTTTGGAACCAATTGTGACAGCAATTATATAATACTGCTTGATGTGATTGAACTATAAAGTGTTATGGTATCTGTAAGAGACCCAATAAAATGATAAATTTTAAACTCTATAAAAAGTAAATTCAAACATATTACTAAATCTTAAGCAAATAACCCAAGCTTGTTTGAAATGGATGATGACATTACCATTAGAAATTAATCACTGCTATACAAGTGGAACATCCCAAACCCACTGCCATTGAGTTGGTTCCAACTCTTAGCAACCCTATGCACACAAAAATGAAATATTGCTGGGTCCTGCAACATCCTCACAGCTGTTGTTACATGAGCCCACTGTAGTACACACAGCCCTTTCCTGACAGTTTCTCCACAGGCTCTTACTACGCCCCCTTCCTTTGCTCTGTGATGTCTCGAGGAGAAAAATAAATGCTTCCAGAAGCTGAAAGTGCATCCATAGAAACAGGGCAGTGATTCTGAGTGTCAGTAATTGATCCCTTTGAAGTTATATGCTGGGGGAATTGGAGGCCTAACTTGGAAGCTCATGCTCTCATCAAGGGCAAGTATTTCTTTTCTTAGAAACAATCCACTCAGTTTAATAACTTAGGTTGCAATTCTCCATGAGAAAAATTCCTGAACCTAGTATACCCCAATGCCATATTTCTTGCAAACTCCAACATCTGAAATTGTAGATGAAGCAAATAAATATGGAAGTTGAAATATACTTGACAGCACTAGGTATAATGAAGAGATTTTGAAAACTCTCTGAAATCTTTATCTACAAAGATCTAGGTCTAGGTTGATATTAAAGGCTGCCTCCACTTGACAGGTCACTTTGCTCTCTAGATAGATTTTGTCACTTTTAAACTTTCAATAAAGCCCAAGAGATGAGTTGGCTAAATAAGTTTAAAACATCTTTCCAGTTTTGAAATAACTGAACAAAATAAACTCCACTGGTAACAAAGAAGCACTGTAGGCCAGGTTCCTGCCTGGGCCTGAGGAAAGGTGGGAAGATTGGGACACTCACAACATCTTTGTGCCTTTTATTTACATCTCACCTTTAGAACCCTCACAGCTCACACCCAAAGGTTCCTCCAACCACCAACGTTCTCGACGGAATTTCCCCATCTGTCACTATGATGGTTAAGAGTATGTATCATCTTGACTGGGCCAGGCGTCTTAGTAGCTCATCCGTTATGATATTCCCAACCTCCATCTGATATAATGCAATTACTTCTATGATGAAATCTCCTCGGAGTAGTCAATCAAAATTAGTGGACTCTGGCAAATTTGTCTACATCTTGCTAGATCTGGTTCCTGTGTTTGGATTTATTTTCTGACTTCCAGTTCTTCGGACCTTCACCAGTGGTCTAAGAGCCAGAGGCCTCTAGTCTAACATCTGACCATGGACTTGGAACTTAATATTTCCTTAAGATAAATCTGTTTGTGTGTATGCTATAAATCTATATAGATATATACACACATATAAGAGGGTGAACACCTCAAAACTGGAATTTCACTGGGCAGGGCAGAACATTTTTAATGTGCATTTTCTCAACTAGGCGAGCATTGGGCATTGAGCAACTCACTTTATGTTAGGGCACCCAGTGGCATCCCCTGGGAAGGTTCTCTGGTCACAGTGAATTTTTTCATGTAAACAGTTTTGCTCAAACCTCCTCCTATCAGGAAGTTAACAGTCATCCAGAACAAGGTTTGTCATCAATTGACATTTCACCTTTTTTGAAATAAGAAAACTACTCTTACACTTGTGTTTTTTCCCATAGCACTGCCTTTGTAAGCTGTATTCAACATCACAACAGTTTTTGCAGCAATTTTTCCCAAGCAGGAAACAAAATTTCACAATATGTACTTCTGACTAATTCTCAAGTTGTGTGGATACTTGTGGCCCATGAACAATTTTTTGATGATTAAAGAACTAAGTGCCAACTATGGATAGAATAAATGATACATTTTCTGGTAGGTTTGACAGCATTTTGTCTAAAAGAGACAGCTATTCTACTGAGTCCTTTGATAATTTAGCTACTGAATGCAGAATAATATTTTTCTTACAATTCTGCTAGAGAGAGATGGTTGGTAATATCTAATTATTTCTATGGGGCAAGAAAAAGCCCCCCCCCAAAAAAAAGCAGTGTCAGAATTCTTGGAATATGTATTCCTATTCACTGCACAAATGATTCTGGTTTCTTCCATCAATTCTCCTACAAATAACTGAAAGTCATTTAAAGAAAAATGAATTTTTTAAGATCATCAAAATTGTTATTTATTGGTACACACTTTGTGCTAGACAAAATGCTATGAGGTTTTGGCATATTAATTTTATAAATGTACTAAGTTATGATACAAGAACCATAATTTTGCTTTTCAAAATAATGAAACTGCGATTTCAATTAAATACTTGGAAGAAGATACAAAACTGAAACTACAACATCTCCATTTTTTAGTGAACTAAACTTATTATTTCACAGTGTGTGAAGCTAGAAGTCTGAGTTAAGACCATTGAGTGTAGCGGAAGGCTCTTTTTCTGTGTCTGCTCTGGGTGAAGTCACCTGTCATCAATCTTTCCATTTTCTTAGCATGGATCCCATAGCAAGGATCCCATGTCCAAAGATGAAGTTCCCTCTCTTTTGGCTTACTTCGCTCGTGTTTATCTATTATAAGATAAGCGTTTTTTCAGGTTACTTATATAAAGCTAAAATCCATGTTTTTAGCTTTTCTTATAATGTACACTAAGACAAAAGCACTCTCTAACAACTTACGCACAGAATTACCATAAAACTAAACAATTCCATTCCTAGATATCTCATACAAATATTGAAAGCAGGGACTCAAACATATATTTGTAAACCAATATTCATTGCAGTATTTTTCCCAATAGTCAAATTACGAAGAACTTGACAATATGAGATACACCAAGACACTGGGATATTTTTCAGACATGAAGAAAACTGAAATTCTGATATAACATGAATAAAACTTAAAAATATCATTATAAATATAATGTCAGACGAAAATGGACAAATATTACATGATCCCACTTTTACGAAATATCTTAAAAATAGAAAATCCACTGAAATAATGGCATCTTATTTTTCTAATTATTCATGCTAAAAATTCAAATATTTTTGTATTTATTTTTAAAATCATTTTATTGGGGGCTCTTACAGCTCTTATCACAATCCATACGTACAGCCATTGTGTCAAGCACTTTTGTACATATGTTGCTATCATCATTTTCAACACATTTTCTTTCTAAGCTCTTGGTATCAACTCCTCATTTTTGCCCCCTGCCTCCTCCACCCTCCCTCCCTCCTGAACCATGGATAAATGATAAATTATTATAATTTTTATATCTTACATCAACCACTGTCTCCCTTCACCCACTTCTCTAATTTTGGTCCTTAGGGGGGTGGGGTGGTTATATATCAATCATTGTGATCAGTTCCCCCTTTCTCCCCCGACCTTTCCCCTAGATTCCTGGTATCGCTACTCATTGTTGGTTCTGGGGGGTTTATCTGTCCTGGATTCCCTGTGTTACAAGCTCTTATCTGTACCAGTGTACATTCTCTGGTCTAGCCAGAGTTGTAAGATAGAATTGGGGTTATGGTAGTGAGGGGGAGAAAGCATTAAAGCACTAGAGGAAAGTTGTATGTTTTGTTAGTGCTATACTGCACCCTGAATGGCTCGTCTCTTTCTCGTGACCCTTCCATATGGGGGATGTCCAATTATCTACAGGTGGACTTTGGGTCTCCACTCCACCCTCCCCCTCATTCACAGGGATATGATTGTTTGTTCTGAGTCTTTGATGGCCTATATCTGATCCCACCGACACCTTATGATCACACAGGCTGCTTGATTCTTCCATGAGGACTTCATTGCTTCTCAGCTACATGGCCGCTTGTTTACCTCCAAGCCTCTAAGACCCCAGAAGTTTTATATTTTGGTAGCGGGCACCATTAACTTTGTTCACCGCATTTGCTTATGCACTCATTTTGCTAGAGCAGTAAGGGAGCAAAGCAATGAAGTCCCTGGAGAATACCAAAAATAGACGTTGGGGCCAGAGTGTGATACCCCATCAGACTTGTCTGGAAAATCCTCCTAAAGGTCAACAAGCAGACCAGGAACTATTTATAGGCTTTGTTGTTGCTGTTATTTGTTATTGTGGTTGTTTAGTTTTTCTTTATCTTGTTTTTGTGCTTATTATTGTCTCTGAATGGCATCTAGATAATATAGGCGGGATAAACAATCCAGGAGAAAACAACAGGATCACTTGTTCTGGGGCGGTGGGCAGGGGAGAGGGGGAGGCAGGGGAAAGGAAAGGGGTGTCAACAAACCCAGGGAAAAGGAAATAACAAGTGATCTAAAATTGATGGTGAGGAGGGCTTAGGATGCCTGATTGGGCGTGAGCTAAGAGGAATTACTGAAACCCAAATGAAGGGCAAGCATGATAGTGGGTAAAGAACTAGGAAGCAAAGGAAATTTATAGAGGTCTAAATACAGGCATGTGCATATGTAAATATATTTATAAATAATGAGAGGGAAATATATCTATGTGCATATACTTATATGTTAAGTATTAAGGCAGCAGATGGACATTGGGCCTCCACTCAAGTACTCCCTCAACACAAGAACACTCTGTTCTAATAACCCGGCCCTCTATTTTTGTATTTATTACAACATCTGTCTTAGGGTAGGTTCTAAAAAGAAGCAAAATCAGTAAAGCTCATCTTAATTTACATTTCTATCTCTGTCTATTTATCTATCATCTATATGTAGAGATAGGGAGAGGTTTATATCAAGTGAATAGCTTCCACAGTTGAACAGGATGGGAAGTGGCACGTAGATGGGTCAGATGCCACACTAAAACCTTCTTTTAGCTCATGTAACTGCAGTGACTGATGAACCTGAGATCAGTAGGTCAGACAGCAGGCTTCTGGGAGGAGAGGTGAAAGAATCTAAGTTCAACAAGTAAGATATCAAGGTGCTGATGTGTCCCAGAATTGATAGTAATATAGTTGTGTGCTGGCTCTATCCCAAAGAGCCAAAAGCCAAATAATGAGCCAAATGTAGGTGACAGACCTAACAAAAAAGCAAAGTTCTCCCCTAGCATCCTCAAATATTAGAAATAGGTCATACCCTGATAATTGATGGGCGACTTAAAGTAAAATGCATCCTGGGAGTGATTACATTATATTAGATTTCTTCATAAGGATTACTATGTCAACAACCAGGCTACTAAGAATCCTGGCCCAGCCAACACGACCTTACCTTTCAAAACACATGTCAAAGATGATCTATCAAAGCTTATCAACTTTCAAAACTACATTCTGTGCTTAGAGGCTTCTGTGGGCAAAATACTTCCCTGGTGCTGAGGTTACCTAGGTTTCACCCCCTGCTCTGTCTCCAAGTACCCATTACACCTTGAGCATGCCAAACCTTTGGGATGCAGACTTTTATTCTGTAAAACATTGGTGAGTATTTTATTTTTGACTTTCATTTAGCAGCAGTAAAAAGAAGAAATATATATTATATCAGCCATAAAAGTGAAAATATCATAGATGTTATGAGTCAATCATTTTACTTTATTGACTTAGAAATTGGGTCTTGAAGTGGGATAATTACTTGTTTGAAATCATCCAAACAAGGTCAAAGTCACGGCAAGGACCTTTGTCATCTGACTGCTAGCCAAGTATTTCTCATACTTCAAACTAGCTGTACAGATATTATGAAGATTTAAGACATTTCCATAATTTCCTGGAAATGATCTTATCCTTCTAATCAATAACATTTAAATTCTTTAATATTTATTAACAATTTGGTTCAAGGATTATGTAATTTCTCTTCATCATGTCATCTCTACCACATTGAGTGGCCTACCTGCTATGTCCAGGCCTTAGGGCCTGGACATGTTTTTGTGTTATAGTGCACATTATATGAAAAATTAAATGCATGGATTTTAGCTTTATATAAATGTCCTAAAAACCTTTTATCATATAAGAGATCAAAGAGAGAGAAATGAGGAGAAAGAGAGGGATCTTCATCTTTTGACATGGGATCCTTGTGCTGGGAGCCTTCTGAAATCATGGGATCCTTGGAAAGATTGATGACAGGGGCTTTCACCAGGAGCAGACAGAGAGAAAGTCTCCACTCCAGTCAGCACTCTTCACTCAGACTTGCAGCTTCTTACGCTCTGAAATAATAAGTTTTCTTCTCTAAAAAACTAAAGACGTTGGAAACTGGGCTCTACACTTTCCAGTTAGGTATCTTTAGGCAAGTATTTCATTGAAAAAGCAAAATGTGTCCTGTATAACAAATCAGTAGATAAAAAAATGCCTAAACTTCATATTATTTTGTCTAGCACAAAGTATGTATGCAATAAGTAACAATTATTATGAGCTTAAAAATTCATTTGTCCTTTACATGACTTTTAGTTAGTTGTAGGAGACTTGATGGAGGAAACAAGACTCATTTGGGCAGTAATTAGGAATGCATATTCCAACAATTCTGACACTGCTTTTCTGGGGGGGCATGTGGGATAGGCTTTTTCTTGCCCCATAGAAATAGATAAATGCTACCAACCATCTCTCTCTAGCAGAATTTTAATTAAAGTATTATTATGCATTCAATATCTAAATTATCAAAGATCACAGGAGAAAACTCAGAAAACACAACTGACTGTCTCTTTTGGACAAAATACTGCCAAACCTACCAGAAAATGTATTACTTAGTCTGTCTGTGGTTTGCATGAAGTTCTTTGACAATCAAAACAGGGTTCATGGGCCAGGAGCATCCACAACAATTTGAGAAGTTAGAAGTACAGACTCTCAAATTCAATTCGAAATCTCTTGAACATAAGCATATCCTCAGTGAAATCCAGTGATTCACAGGAATATTAAATTCTGGGCGTGCTATTTTAGACCACTGTTTCTCACACATAAAACCTATAAAAATTGAGCCCAAATGTTAAATAAAGAAAGCAGAGGTCCAGTCTTATTGAAATAAAATATTTTCTGGACTTCTTAGACTAAAGTTTCAAAAACAGTCTTTTATAAAGTTCATGGGAATGTAATGAATGTATGAGAAGAAACCTTTGCTGATGTTTGCTTTATTATCAAGCTAGGGGATCTGATTCTGCCATAGAAATACCTCTGATTTGCTGGGAAGAGCCCATCAGAGGACACACAAACGCTAGGTTACTAACTGCATTCAGGGCAGAATCTATTCTCGGTTTGGGAGGCTATTGCTGAGAGTGATCCTGCTCGGGGGTTCTGAGGTGCGGCCTGCTAACCCAAGTTGATGTGGCTCAGAACGCCGGTACTTAAATTGGCATGTTCAAAGTGAAAGAACTCAGATTTGTCTACAAAAGGATGCATCCGTTCAAGTAACAGTTTCCACATGTGCGCTCCTTGCCTTGAGATGGCCTTCGCCCTCACCTATCTTGACAGCCTGGAAAGTACATTTTGTCCGTAGAAAGACTCATTTCCTAGCCTGAACTCTTTGACTCATTAGCCCTCTTAGTTCAAACAATCTGCTTAAATGTTTGAGCCTTTGGGATAATTTTTCATACAAATGAAAATTAGAAATCCCTGATTGGCCTACATCAGAAATAAGCATCATGAATAAAACAATATAAAGAAAACAGATTGACCCTCATAAGAGCCCTTCCATTTGCTTTTCCCACTAGAATGGTCCCTCGAGCAGGCCTTTCATGATTTATGGTTCTTTCAAATGTTAATTTTTCAGAAGGACTTTCTTGTAGGCACTATTAATTGTAACTTTCTTCCTCCATCTTGTGCACTGCATCCCTTATAATATTATCTGATCTTATCATACATATTTATCATAAATGTCTCATTCTATCATTATCACATTTTTCATTATAAAAATGCCCACCTGATTTCTAATCTAACTAAATTACACAATAAATAAATTTTGGTTATTATGAGTTTAATAGCTGTTTCCAACAGATCAAATGGAGATTTTACCTGTCATGTTAAATGTTCATTCATATACATAAGACTGAAAAAAGAATGATCTTCTGTAAGCATGTGATAAGCATGTTTTAAGTAAATGAATGGGTAAATGGATAAATTTGCTTTATGAATTATGAAGGACTTGATTATTATAATTATCTTCATTAACACCCACATCTGCCAGCTTCCTCCGGTTTCAACTTCTACGAATTCTCCCATGGCATTCTCTCCTATGGAATTCCAAAAGTTATTGCCAACTCCTACTCCTATATTTTTGACTTGTGGTTTGAGATGGGAGGGGAGGACTGTGGTATTTTTAACAACATAAATGCAGTTCCAAAGCCTCGAAACTGCTTTAGTGCAGGTTTGCTGTCTTGATTTGTTTTTAGTAAAATTTCTATTCATGAAGCACATTCCTTTTCATAATACAGGAGCATAGCCGATTTCCTTCTGTTCCTGCTGGTTTGCTGTATTGGAGGCAGAAATAACAGTGGCAGTATGAAAACCTTTGAGTCCAATGAACCTGGAACTCCAGCAGTGCTATCACTTTCTCAATAAATACATTAAAAGCTGTCTTTGTTCCTCCTTCATCGCAGAGAGCACCTTTTCAGCAAAGACTGCCAGGGTGAGGGAGGCTAAGACTCAGGCAGCAAATGCATGCAGTTGTCACCGGACATCCTGCATTGTGTGTCAGGGAACTACTGTAAGTGAGCATAGATTTCAGATGGGTTTGTTGAGGCAATGAAGATCAGCCAAAGGTACAGGGCAAAGTAAAGAGCGGAGGGGAAAGCGTCCAAGCAAATGGGAAAATTTATTTGCTCACTTATCTGCTTTGTATAAGCTGTTCTTCATCTTTTGTGGCTTTCATGGGGTGTAGTTAATCATGCAGAATTTCCTGGACAGGCCAAGTGGTGGAGTAATGAGCAGTGAAACGGGGTTTGACAGTATATACAGAATCCAATATCCTTGGGCAGGTCATAGAAATCTCCATTAACAGGATCATCAAAATTCCTAGGGACACAATTAATCTATGTAATTCCTTTTGGATCAGCCGCATACATTTACAAATGGAGAAGTTCACATTTCCAAATCAGCAAGAATGAAACAAAATACAACTTTGCTGGAGCTTCCTCACTACAAATACTTGGATTCACTGCAAAGTTAACTTTCATTTCCTTCTGGCATATTATTCAGAGGCCAAACATAGCCATTGCCTCTACTCCTTGAAAGAGAGACGTCACTAATGGCTCATAAAAAGGGTTTCAGTCACCCTGTGCTCAGGATGTGGAGAGAGTTTGATATTGCCCGGTCAAAAGGGTTATCTTAATTAAGACTGAGGGGCATACATCTCAGGGTCATTTTCTTTTTCATGAGATACTAACACCAAAAATAGCTCAGAACATATCTTACTCTCTCAAGACCACTGCTCATCATTTGACAAAATATTTATGATTTCCTGAACATACCTTTGGCTCTCCATCATAATAACCTGTTCATTTAATGACCATAATATTTTTAAAAGGCTTGCCTCTTAGCTCTTTTATTAAAAATGGGATTAACTAAACACATGAGCATTCTTTTATTTATTAGATATTTTGTTCATTTGAAGTAACAAACTCAGTCCTAACAGGTTTGTAAAACTTTTTAACCTGCATATAACGACTTTCAAAAACATGCATATTTACTGAACAGCTTGCTTTCTAACCAAGTTAGACTGACTGAGAGTATCTCAGAATACTTAAACACAATAAATGTTCCTTAAAATTATTCTACAGAGAATGTTCATTAAGTCACAATGTTCACTCCTCAATTAATCCAAATGTGTGAAGCTTCACCAGGATTGTGTCCTTTTCATTTGTATAGAACTGCAGACTTGGGAAGAGCTTTCCTGTCATCAAATCCCATTTTCTTAGTTTCTCTCCCGGGACAGAAGAAGTAGAGTAGCCGAATAACTTGTCTGAGCCTCACAGTGAGTTACGTGGTAGAGATACTGACAGTTAACCTTTGATTTACAAATGATGAGTTTGAGAGAAGCTCAATTTAAAGAGCCTTTGAACTGGCATAATATTCAATTTCTCTGTTAGGTATAGAAGGAATTTGACCATTGTTCTTTGTTCTTAAAAGTTAGCCAACTATTGATGCCAACAACTTAGGACTCACTGACCAACAGGGACCAGTTGGTAGTGATGCTGATTAATTGTTAGGAGACACTGTGCAATTGATCCCAGCAACATAGAGAAGACCAAACTTCAGTGGTCCTAGGAGTACTGATAAGCTTCTTGATTGGAGAATAGTGAAAAACCTTTTTTGAAACAGAACAATTCCACTTGTCCACACATCTTTTCCTTATGATGTCCCTGGTTTACATTATTTTTACTGTACAGATGCCAGTAGTTGCAAGTATACGTCTGTGGAGTTCCCAGTAGTCCCGTGAATTAAACTCAAGAAGAGTGTTTGATGAACTTGTGGGCTCTGGCCTAGCACTGGGAGGCCGGCAAGTAATGGAGAGAGCGCAATTTGAGTCACTGCTCTTAGACTGAGGGTAAGTTCAAAGTTGAGATGTACTCAGTTTCCACCTCCTGGGGATCACTTTAAACTTAATCTTATCCATGAAGAATATGTTGAATCAAAACCATTGTTTTAAAGATGGTAAGTCTGGCAGATGATCTCTTCAGGACCAGTGGTATGAGTAGTGATATTGGGAGAGTAGAGGGAAAGTGGGTTGGAAAGGGGGGACTGAGTACAAGGATCTACATGTGACCTCCTCCCTGGGGGATGAACAACAGAAAAGTGGGTGAAGGGAGATGTCGGACAGGGAAAGATGACAAAATAATAATTTATAAATTATTAAGGGCTCGTGAGAAAGGGGGAAGTGAGGAGGGAGGAAAAATAGGAGGAACTGATGCCAGGGGCTTAAGTGGAGAGCAAATGTTTTGAGAGAGATAAGGACAGTGAAAGTACAGATGTGCTTTACACAAGTGATGTATGTATGGTCTGTGATAAGAGTTGTAGGAGCCCCTAAAAAAATGATTTTTAAAAAGAGAGTAAGTCTGTTCAAGAACATTGAGGATCCAGATAAAAAGTAAATATATAAACTTTGGGACCTACTGTGTCTGAGGAGGATATTGGAACTCATTATAGAAACATGTTTTGGCAATCACTGTTAGATTAGCATTTATTAAAGCTAGTTCAAAACAAAAACAAAATCTCCTTCTTCCCTCTTCTACCTGCGCTAAACTCCCCTTCACCAGCCAGGCTTATTTCAACCAGAAACTCTTCTGTTTGATATTCTTTAATATTCTTCTTAACCTTAGGCAGCTATTATTTTCTGAATTATACACATATCACTGTCACAGTACATTGCCCATTATTCTGTATTCACTTCATATGCATGACCGCCTCCAAAAGTTCTTTTTGTTTCTAATGCCTAACTCATTGCAAGTAGCAGAGTAATATCTGTTCCATAAACATTGCTTGAATTTCTTTCAGCATTTTTTTCTTTTGTTTTGGAAGTACAAAACAGATCCAGCTCACTGCTAGGAGGTATCAGGGGATTTGCTTGCGGACTTTGAAATTATGAAGGTGAAAGCAGGAGCAGAATTAGTTAGAGATTCACCCTGTTAAAATGAGGAGCAGGTCTCTACAACCACTTGTATGTTGCTTTCCCATACAAGGGCTAACGGTCCAGAACAAACATGAGTTCCATAGAAACTGACCGACAGCCAAAACATGTCGGCAGAAAATAATGAAACTATTTTATAGACCCCTTAAGTTTGAAGAATTAAACTCTCTCTTGCTATATCCCTATTGCCTGTCCCCAAACCATTGTTCATGTTCCAACAAATTTATTACTTCCCTACTTTCTCACAAAACAAATGGAGATAAGAGAAAATAGATGGGCTATTGTTTTGTGTGTAATAAATTTGTGCCAAGATTGTTAAATATGATTTTCATTAGTATACAGAAGACAAAATGAGGATATCGAAGAATAAATTAACTTGGCAACTGTTGCGCAGCTTTTAATTGCTGTCGTTGGGAGATTGAGTCTGTTCTTGTTTTGCACAACTTAATAATAAGTGAAAGCCTCAGCACTTGTTCTAGGCTCTTGCTCATGGTTTAGGAGGGGACAATGGCTGTGCTCACTTGCCCTCGGCTGTGGCATTGCATGGGCCCCATGTACTGAAACTGGAATAGTCTTGGAAGGCTGCCAGGTAACCTTTCCAGACAAGAGCACAGGCTAGACATCTATTCTGCAGGTGAGCCATTAGTGGTCTCAGACTTAAGGCAAGCCTATCTTTTTCCGGACATCTACGGCTTTGTCTCAACCACCTGTCTGTCAGTTCGTTGTACTGTGGTGGCTTGTGTATTGCTGTGATGTTGGAAGCTGTGCCAGGGATATTTCAAATGCCAGGACGGTCACCCAAAATGAATAGGCTTCAATTGTGCCACAAGACTAAGATTAGACAACAAGAAGGTCTAAGCTTCCCACTCCAGAGGAAGGAGACACTGAAAACCTTATGTGTAGCTAGGAAACATTGTCAGATACCGAGGGCATAATTAATGCAAGCTGAATACTGTTGGCTTTTCTAAGAGTGGAGTTGAACATGGGGATCTGATTGGGTAAATCCTGTGGGAGGGAAATCTTGGGGACTCCATTGGCGATGGGGAACAAACCAGGCTAAATGGCTGCAAAAATCTGCTAATGCTGAGAACATGGAATGTGCACAGTATGGATTTAGTTCATCAGAAGTCATCAAAAATGAAATGGAATGCATGAGTGCCAATAATCTTAGGCATTAGTGAACTGCAATGGACTGGTGTCTGCCATTTTGAATCAGAAAACCATGTGATTTCCTATATCGGGAAGAGCACAGACAAAGCGAATGGCGTGACAAGCATTGTCATAAAGGACGTTACAAAATCAGTCATGAAGTACAATGCTGTCTACGATAAGGTCATATATATCTCCCTTCAAAGGAATTCAACCAATACAACTATGAATCAAGTTTATGTACAAACTACAAAAGTTAGCGAAGAAATTGAAAAACTCTACCAATGGCTTCATTTGAAATAGATCAAACCTGTAATCAAGATGCAATGATTATTAATGGAGATTGGAATGCAAAAGTTGAAAACAAAGGAGAAGGAACATTAGTTGGAAAATATAGACTTGGTGACAGAAACAAAAGTGAAGATCACACGACAGAATTCTGCTATACCAACACCTTGTTAAAAACAAATGCCTCCATTCAACAATGAATAATGTGACTATATGCCTGGTCTTTTTCAGATGGAATGCACAGAAAGCAAATGGACTACATCTGTGGGAAGAGAAGACAAAGACAAACAATAACACAAGCTAAAACAAGGCCAGTGGCTGACTCTGGAACAGACCATAAATTATTAATTTGTAAGTTCAGTATAAAGCAGAAGAAAATTAAAACTAATCTACAAAAACCAAAATATAACCTTGAGTCTATCCCACCCAATGTCAAGAGTATCTCAAGAACAGATTGGCTGCACTTAAAACTAATGACAGAACAGATGATGAGCCGCAGGAGGACATCAAGACCATCAGTCCTGAAGCAAACAAAAGCACATTAACCTTGTTCTTCATCGTAGAGTAGCTAAGGCAAATGGAACAAATTATGAAGTCAAAGAACTGAATAGAACATCTAAAAGGGGAGTTTGAGAAGACAGTATCAAATATTATACTGAAATGTGCAAATATTTAGAATTAGAAAATTAACAGGAATGATCAGCATATTTGAAACTGAAAGACCCTAAGAAAAAAGCCAAGCCTTGAGTTGCAATCTTGAAATATTCTTTGGGCAAAACATTGAACGATGCAGGAAACATCAAGAAAAGTTGAAAGGAATACAAACAGTCACTGTACCAAAAAGAGTTACTCAATATTCTACATTTTTAGGAGGTAGCAAAAAGCAAGACCCAATGATGTTGAAGGAAGAAGTTCAAGCTGCACTGAATTCAACAGCCAAACACAGGGCACCAGGAATTCCAATGGAAATGTTTCACCAAGCTGATGAAGCACTGGAAGCATTCACTCATCTATGTCCGCAAATTTAGAAGATATTTACTTGGCCAACTGACATGAAGAGATCAATATTTGGACTCATTCCAAAGTAATGTGAACCAATGGAATGTTCCAACTACAGAACAGTATCAAATAAATCTTATCAAGTAACATTTTGATGAAGATCATCCACAACAGATACAGCAGGACATTGACAGGGAACTTCCAGAACAGTTGGACAACGTCACAAGAGGACGTGGAGCAAGGCACATTACTACTGATGGCAGTTGGATCTTGACTGAAAGCAGAGAACACCAGGAAGATGTTTTCTTGTGCTTTACTGAGTACACCCAGGCTTTTGACCATGTGGATCATAACAAAATATGGATAACCTCTAGAAGAAGGAGAATTCCAGAACACTTCATTGTGCTCCCATGGAACTCATTTATGGATCAAGAGGCAGCTTTGCAAACAGATCGAGGAGGTACTGCATGGTTTAATATCAGGAAAGCTATAAATCATAGCATATTCACTAACAACATTTATTCAATCTGTATGCTGAGCAAATCATGAGAGATGCTGGATTGTATGAAGCAGAATGTGGTACCAGGGATAAAGGAAGACTTATTAACAACAGGTGATATGCAGATGGAATAACCTTGCTCACTACAAGTGAGGAGGACTTGAAGCATTTGTTGATGAAAATCAAGGATTTCTGTCTTTGGTGTGGATTAAGACTCAATTATAAAGAAAATAAAAATCTTCATAACAGGACTAACAGGTAACATGATGATGAATGGAAAAAAGGTTGAAGTTACCCAGATTTTGTCTTGTTTGGATCCATATTCAATGCTCATAAAAGCAGCAGCACAGAGATCAAAAGACGCATTGCACTGGGTAAATCTGCTACACAGGAAGACTTCTTTAGAGTCCTGAAATACAAGGATGTTACTTCGAGAGAGAAGATCAACCTGATGCAAGCCATGGTATTTTCCATTGCCACAAATGCATGTGGAATTTGGACTTTGGCTATGGAAGTTCTTAGAAGAATGTGGTGCTAGAAAAATACCATGGATTGCCAAAATGATAAACGTATCGGTCTTGGAAAAAGTATTGCCAGAGTGCTGGACACGAAGCAGGGAACCAACAGAGAGGTCTGAGGGGCCAACCCCAATCTCAACTATTATAGCAACCCCTTCCACACCACACCACCCACCGCTCCCTGCAAAAGAATTCACTTCAGAGGACAACACTGAAGCTTCAGCTCAGGGAGGGACATTTCTGATCAGAGCAAACAGGAGCAAATGAAGGGAGAGGAAGAGGGTGGAACACACCTTGGCCCACCAAGCCCTGAGGAAGATGAGCAACAATGTCCCTTGCTGAGGGGAGAACACTGGAGACACAACGTGGGAACTGCACCTGCTATGACCCCACCACACAGAGGCAAAGCACTAAGGGTGTACAACACAACAGCAAGGGAACAAATCAACAAAGTCTCCAAGGAATACCAAAAATAGATTTTGGGGTCAGGGTGTAGTACCCCATGAGACTCGACTGGAAAACACTCCTAAATGTCAACAATCAATCCTCGTTGTTGTTATTTTGTTTTCTTTTGCTACATTCTCTTGCTCTGTCTTGTTTTTTGTGCATATTATTATCTCTGCAGGTCTCTCTGAATAAGATAGATGGGATAAACAAACTGGAGGAGAAAACAACTGGGCTCATGGTTGCAGGGGACATGTGAGATAGGAAAGTAGGGGAAAGGAAGTGGATGTTAACAAACCAAGGGACAAGGGAGCAATAAGTGATCCAAAATCGATTAAGAGGAGGATGTAAGAGGCCTGTTAGGGCTTGATCAAGGGCAATATAACCGAGAGGAATTACTGAAATCTAAATGAAGGCTGAGCATGATAGTGGGAAAATCGGAAAGTAAAAGGAAACAGCGGAAAGAACCAGGAAGCAAAGGGCATTTATAGAAGTCTAAATACAGTCATGTGCGTATGTACATATATTTATGTGACAATGAGGAAATATATCTATGTGCATATGTTTATAGTTTAGTATTAAGGTAGCAGAAGGACATTGGGCCTCTACTCAAGTACTCCTTCAATGCAAGAACACATTGTTATATCAACCTGGCATTCCATGATGTTCACCTTCCTGACATGATCACTGAAGACAAAGTGGGTACATAAGCAAACGTGGTGAAGAAAGCTGATATCGCCCGGCTATCAAAAGATATAGTGCCTGGGGTCTTAAAGGCTTGAAGGTAAACAAGCAACCTTCTAACTGAGAAGCAACAAAGCCCACATGGAAGAAGCACACCAGTTTCTGTGATCATACAGCATTGATAAGATGAGGTATCAGGCATCAAAGAACAAAAAAATCATATCCTGGTGAATGAGGGGGAGTTCAGAGTAGAGACCTAAAGCCCATCTCTAGGCAGCTGGACATCCTCTTACAGAAGGGTCACAAGGAAGAGACAGCCAGTTAGGGTGCAGTTTACCACTGATGAAACATACAATTTTCCTCTAGTTCTTTAATGCTTCCCCCACCACCAATACTATCATAATGCCAACTCTACCTTACAAATCTGGCTACACCAAAGAATGTTCACTGGTAGAGATATGAGCTGGAAGCACAGGGAATCCCATTCAGATAAACACCTCAGGACCAACAATGAGAGTAGCAATAATAGGAGGGTAAGTAAAAGGTGGGGGGAGAAAAGGTAAACTGATCATAATGATCTACATATGACCCCCCTCCCTGGGGGACGGAAAACAGAAAAGTGGGTAAAGGGAAACGTTGGTCAGTGTAAGACATGAAAAAAATAATAAGAGGGAGAAACGGAAGGGGAAAATGAGGAGCTGATACCAAAGGCTCAAGTAGAGAGCAAATGTTTTGAGAATGATGATGGCAACAAAAGCACAAATGTGCTTGACACATTGGATGGATGTATGGATTGTGATAAGAGTTGTATGAGCTCCCAATAAAATGAATTGAAGAAAGAAGAAGAAGGAGGTGGAAGAGGAGGAGGAGGAGGAGGAGGAGGAGCAGCAGCAACAGCAGCAAGGATGGCAAAACTTAGTCTTACATACTTTGGATATATTTTCAGGAGACACGAGTCCCTGGAGAAGGCCATCATGTTTGGTAAAGTGGAGGAGCAGCAAACAAGAGGAAAACCTTTCACGAGACGGACTGCCAGAGTCCGTGGTTGAAACAATAGACTCGGGAACAGGAGTAATTGTGAGGATGGTTCTGAGACCATGCAACATTTAATTCTGTTGTGCAGAGTTGCTCTGGGTCGGAACTGAGTTATTGGCACCTAACAATAATTATAAAGCTTTACCTCAGCCTGAGAAAGTAGAAGCAACTTTGTAACTTATAACAAGTGAAAAATCTCTGTATATCCTTCCGCCAGATTCTGGCTGCCTAACTTCTGTATTTCTACATTGTTCTGCAGCCTCATCCAGTTCATTGTTTATTAGACCCACAGCTGTGCACCCAGAAATAACTGCTCTCAGGAAGATGGAATGTGACAAGGACACAGACACCCAGAGTTGTGGAGGGGAACTGTGCAGTGAGCATGCCTGTCTAGACAGGCAGGTGGGAGCAAGATAGTGTGTGAGAGTGTTGATTGTTAAGTCAGTGTCTTACCTTCTATACCCAAGAAAAGAAAAGTATAAAAATTTAAAACCAGTTGATATCAGTTCAGACATGACAGTTTAAAATTCTAGGACCAATGATTTCATTTTACTGAGCCTTTATGCAGCATCTCGTTTGTACAAGGCACAATGCTAGACGATCGATTGAGGGTCAAATGAAGCATGAACCCTGCTGTTGAAGACAACAATCAACAAAAGACTACATAAAAGGGAGACGGAATGCCCCGAAGGCGGGATACGGGTTGAATGAACACATAAGGTGTTATTTGAGAAACCTACACTTCAAACCATTCTTTTTGGCTACACGGTCCACGGGAGAAGGTTCTAGGCTGAGGAGAGAACAGTAACTCAACATTACCGGATGGTGCTGGGGAAGAATATTGAAATCCCATGGGCTGCCCAAGGAACAAACAAATCTTTTTAGAAGAAGGTCAGCCAGAATGATACTTAGAAGCGAGGATAGCTAGTCTTAATCTCATGTACGTTGGCCATGCTATCAGGAGAGACAAGTCACTAGAAAAGGAAGCCATGGTTAAGAAAGGAGAGGGCCAGAAGAAAGAAGGACACTGAGCAAGATGGATCGACACGGTTGGATTTTGCAGAGCTGATGACTGGTGACTAAATGATAATGTGGAACATTTATTAATGAATCTCAAGATTCATGAAATTTCTGGAAATAAAATATCCTGTCCCCATTCACTCACCGAAGGCAAACACTTTATCAGATAAGACCACAACCTTTTGTACTGAGCTGAAACTCAACTTTGACAAAAAGATTCAGAAAAATTAAAGATGATATTGGCTAGTATCGGGAATGGATATGAGAGGTAGATCCAAACCTAAACCTAAACCAACCCACTGCTGTCACCCGATTATGACGTGGCTCAAAGTGAATCTACATGGGTTTGTGAGACTTTAAACCTTTAAGGGAGCATCTTTTGCTCTTGCAGTTTCTGGCCACCACCTGACCCACAGGGTCAGCCATTTTCAGGAAATAGATGTTGGTTGATGATTTACAATTAAATTCTTCCTTACATATTTGTTGAAGCCTATTGTTTAAACCCGTGGGCGATGGCTTACTGAGAAACGTACTTTAAATGCAAATCCCTAGGAACAAGTCTACATGATAATATCATATATTCAAACTGTAAGGAGCATACACGTTCAATGTTTTTCTGGTAAAAGACACAGGAAAATGAGAGAGAATTCCCCAATTCATTTTAAGATGCTAACATAACTTTGATAGCATAACCAAGACAGGAAACTGCAGTTCATTTTATCATCTAGTATTAGTGGAAAAATTCAGAACAGAGTATTTCCAAACTAAGTCCAACAGCAGATTAAAGCATAACACATACAAACCAAGACAATTTATTCCAGAAGCGCAACGACTCTCCATCAGAAACAGCAATAAGCATAATCTCTTACATTAAAAAGATTATAACCACACAGTAGATGCTGAAAAGTCCCCTGATACAATGCAGCACATTTTCTAATAAAACTGCTTAGTAAATTAACCCAAAGGTTGACAATTTCAAGCTCTAGCAATGATCATTAGCATAAATACTGAAACAATAAATCTACTGTCCTTGAATTCAGAAATGAGGTCGCCTCCATCAACTCTAATAATCATGTTTTGATGTTTCTGGCTAGGAGACAGCAGAACAAGAGAGAACAATGGGACCACACAATCAGTACATATACTGCAGCAGACAAAAATGCATTTCCAGGTGTCATTATATCTCCAAAAGAAAAGCAAAAATTCTAGTCAAAATAGGAAAACAAAAAGCTGACATATGACAATAAATTGTGCACCTATATGGAACCAACAAATATGTTTGAGCAGTATTTTAAACCAAGGCATAATTTTAGATGCTAGGAATGCAGTGCTGATTGGAAGCTATAGTTTAATGAAAGAAAACGGATAACTTTTTTTTTTAATCTGTAAAATACCCAAAAGAGCTCTGAGTTGCCAGCCCTGGGACATACCAGCTCAAAACAATACAGAAATCCAAAGAAGATCAGCCTCTTGGAGCTGGACCTAAATGCCAAGGAAGGAATGACAGCAGCCAAGAGGACACACAGACCAGTCACAACATGTGAAGAAGTGGTCACACAGGCCCTGCCGGAATGTGCCGCTTTAGGCTCCCCCAGGACCATGCCTGGGGATTTTCAAAGTTATGTAGATCAGGCATGTGGAGCTGCTGAAGAATTTGCCAATATTTGCTACGAGACAATGGACACACAAAGACAGGTACCATCTAGACCGACTCTGGAACGGCAATGCTGTCATTGGAATGGATGCAATAACTGATGTTTTTTTTGAAATGCTCCCCAGAAGTGCGTTTCAAGTTAACATGCCAGACTGTCAATGTTTCACGAACACACTGCTCCATCTCAGAGCATGGCCCTGGTGGTTACCAGTGTAACCAGCAGCACAACCACAACCACAACCTGAATTTTCTGCTGACCGCTCAGTCAACTCACAAGACTGTGGGGAAGACTGCAAGTGAGTGCTTCCGCTTTCAGGACTATGCTAGTAGTTGAAGTTGGTGCAAGTTAAATTAACTTAGAAAGTCAATGCAATTAAACAACGCAAGTGCCATTCCCTTCTTGGTAGAAACCCTGTAAAGTTGGTATGTGCAACATAAAATCTCTTTACCCTGCTGTGATACCTAGCAGCATGCTTCTAGCATCCACCTGTTTGAATCTTTGCCCCGTGAGAGCTCAGAGACTGGCTTTGTGTTTGCCCTATGTAACCCCACCCCTGACTTTCCAATAGTAGTGCTACGCCTAGGACAATCCCTGTAAACCAGCCCATCACCAAAATGAACCCCTCTTCGAATACGCTCTGTGGCTTATCAGCACACCAGAACCCTGTAGGAGGAGATGGGCATTTTCTGGTAATTAGGTTAATTTTGAAGTTAAAAGATGAGCCAGTCAGGGTACAGAGTAGCAATGGTGAAACATACAACTTCCCTCTAATTCTTAAATGTTTCCTTCCCCCACTATCATGATCCAAATTCTACCTTACAAATCCCGCTAGGCCAGAGGATGTACACTGGTACAGATAGGAACTGGAGACACAGGGACTCCAGGACAGATGATCCTGTCAGGGTCAGTGGTGAGAGTGGCCATAGTGGGAGGCTGGAGGGAAGTGGGGGTGGGGTAGAACGGGGGAACCAATTATAAGGACCTACATATAACCTCTTCCCTGGGGGATGGACAACAGAAAAGTGAGTAAAGGGAAACATCAGACAGTGTAAGATATGACAAAATAATACTATTTTATAAATTATTAAGGGTTCATGAGGGAGGGGGCAGTAGGGAAGGATGGGGAAAATGAGGAGCTGATACCAAGGACTCAAGTAGAAAGCAAATGTTTTGAGAATGATAATGGCAACAAATGTACAAATGTGCTCGACATGATGGATGGATGGATGGATTGTGATAAGAAGTGTACGAGCTCCAATAAAATGATAAAACAACAACAACAAAACCCTAGGTATGCAGTTTTCTACCCGCCTTCCCCCTGTCCAGTCACTGAAACTCTGTAATTGCAGTCTGCCCAACTCCTCTGAAACCCTGGAATCGCATGTAGACTTGTGTTCAGAAGCCTTTTTACCTCTTAAGTCCTGTGTTTTGTGTTGGCATGGGTTTGTTTTTTAATAACGTGAATCAGCAGACTAGAGATATTCTCAGTCGGTCCCAAGTCCAGGGCACATTTGCTGATTTCAATATAAAACAGCTTTAAAAGAGATTCCCTTGGCAGTTCCAAGTGTAGGTTGAGGTACTGAGTGGTGACAGGACTAGAGGAGAATGGGAGAGTGGAGAATGAGCACTGTCGAGGGCCAAGGATAGAACCAAAACTAAGGAAGGGAGGGGGAGGGCCCAAAGGCTAAATCTGGGATACTTGTTCTCCCCAAATTAGTCTTATTTGAGAATTTCAACCACAGAGTCATTGTTATCCTTGCCAAATGCTCATGAGTGTCACAAATGTTTTAAATATGATATTTAAAAGGTGTTTCAACTTACCTCATACTTAGCACCAACCAAGGTCTCAATTCCCGATTTTATGGGAGTAATCTCATGGGAAAATTAGAAACAAAGCCATTGTCATTAGTAATGGGCTTTATCTCTTCATTTCTATGGCTTCCATGTGAACTTTAGATCTAAACTCCACGATGTATTAAAGTCTCAAAAATTTTAAAAAATAATTAATTTTTAACCCATGAAGAAAACATACCCAAAACAAAACCACACTCATTGCTATTGAGTCAATTCCAACTTACAGTGTCCTTGTGAGATAGGAGAGAATCACTCCTTTGGGTTTCTGAGGCTGTTACTCTACCAGAACAGCAAGCTTTAACTCTCTCCCATAGAGTTACGGGTGGGGTCCAGCTGCTGACCTTGCATTTAACAGCTCTATATTTTAACCCACTTTGCAGCCAGGGCAGCCGTGTCAAGTATCAGATGGTGATTAGCGGAGCGCAAAGAAAAGAGCAGCAAAATGGGCACAGAGTGAGAGTGTTAATGTGATGCTTCATGGAACCGAGTACTCATAGAAGGCTCAGCATGGAGATTATAAGGTAAGACAGCACATCAAAATGCCCTAACTTTTATTCTTATGAATAAGAAACGTTGTCATCGTGAGTGTGCTTGAGTCAGTTCCAACTCTCGGCATGGTTTTTGCCTTCCCTTCTTTCTACCTCGCCCTCCGAGTAGCTGTGGGAGGACTCATGTCGGGGAGGAAGGGTATGCAAGATCAACGAGCGGGGCCACAAATATAAGCGAATGAAACCACGCTCCATCTTGAACCACACCATTGTTCTTACGTTTGCGCCCAGTGTTGTAGCCACTGTGTCTAGCCATCTCTTTGAGAGACTTACTCTTGTTCCTCAGACTCTCATCTTTACCTGGCATGAGGCCCCTTGCCAAGGACTTGTCTCTCTACTAATATGTACAAAATATGTGAGATGCCGTTAGGCTATAAGATGCTGTTCCTCTTGTTTCTCTGTGTGGGAAGAATTCATTTCAGAGAAGAATGAACTGTCTCCAGAGAGGGAGGGTGGAAAAAGTCCACTCTGATCTTATGTACCCTTCCTTCCTGACTTGTCCCTTCCCTCGACTATTCAGAGGGTGATATTGCTTATTAATGGACTGTTAAAGTGCTCACATGTGTATATGACTGATGATGTGTGATATAACAGGCTCCTACCTTGCATGTTCTTCCCAAAACCTTCTAGCACATGCCTGATCTCTTAGGACATTCCCTTTTCTTTATGGACTTGACTCATTGGAGAGTCTTTGAAGTAAACATCCAACTGAAGGAATCACATGGGGATACCATGGCTTGGTTCAGACGCACTTTGGTCCTTGATGTTTTTCTGTACTCTAAAGAGGTCTTATGCTGTAGGTTTATCCAATGCAATGCTTCTGTGGATCTCCTGACAGCTTCTCCCATTAACATTGATTGTGGACTCAAATAAGATAAAATCCTTGACAAGGTCAACTTTTTCTCCATTTATCATGATGTCACCTATTGATCCAGTTGTTAGGGTGTGGTTCTTCTTGACACTGTGTTGTAATACATAGTAAAGGCTATGATTCTTGATCTTCAGCCAGTGTTTCAAGTTCTCAGTTTCAGCAATCAAAGTTAAGTCATCTGCATATATTGAAGTTCATTAATAAGCCTTCTTCTGCCTTCCTGATGCCATGTTCTTTTTTATGTAATCCCAACATCTCTTATCTGACTAGGCCTTAACATAGTCACTAAATCAAGTTGTGGTAGTCACCTAACATGGTATCAATGTAAGGATTAAGAATGTAGGGGTGGAGTCTAGGCTGTCAATCTGGAGATAGCCTATGAGACTTCTGTGTGGGCATGGCCTTCTCCTGAGAAATCTGAGAAATCTGGTACTTCCTCCTAGGAGGTGGACGACACCTCTCTCTCTCTGCTACTCCTGGGAGACATTGCAGAGAACAAACCACATGGATTCAACCAGACCTCAGAAGCCAGAGAAGCCACAGAGAGACCTCTGCCAGCATTGAGATGCTTATAACACCACTGGACCCAAAGACTTTCCACCCACTGGCTTGTGATCATCCTGCATTTGGCTTCCTTGCATGTGTTTCGTGAGTCTGAAGAGGAATTTATAGATTGGTATCGGACATAAGGGCTCATATCAGACTTATGGACCTGATCTGAACTGGGCTGGGATGTTTTCTCAATGTTCAATTGCTCTTGTATATAAATCTCTTTCTTATCTACATAGGTGTGTCAATGGATTTGTTTATCTAGTCCACCCAGACTAACACACAAGTAGACATTTCTGCATTTAGCCAAGATCCATCTAACATCAATGATATCCCTCATTCCATATACTCTTCTGAATCCAGATTGAATTTCTGTCAACTCTCTGTTGATGTAATCAATCACTTTTTAGTTATCATCAGCAATATTTTACTAGTATGAGATATAATAGCATTTGATAATTTCTTTTTTCTTGGTCATCTTTTTTTTTTGAATGGGTACACATATTGATCTTTTTCAGTTGATTGGCCAGGTTTCTGCTTTTCAAATAGCTTGTCATAGATGAGTGAGTGATTCCAGTGCTATCAGTTGGCTGAAATATTTCAGTTAGCATTTCAGCAATTCCTGGAGCCTTGTGTTTCGCTAATGCCTTTAGTGCATCTTTCACTTCTTTCAGTCTCAGTGGTCCTGACTCACAGGCTACCTCTAGAAATGCTTGAATGTCTCCCAATTCTTTCTGGTATCGTGGTTCTGTGACTACCTTCCATGTTCTTTTGGTACTTCATGCATAGTTCAATATTTTTCCCAAAGAATTCTTCTGTGTTGCAACTTAGCTTGCTTTTGTTCTTCCGTTCTTTTTGTTTAAGATATGCGGAGCATGTTCATCATTTGTGGCTTTCAAGCGCCAGGTCTTCACACATGAGTTTATAATACTGCGCATTTTTCTTATCAAGCTGCCTTTTTGGATCTTAAAAATCTTATTTCCCACTTTTTTGAAACCACAGTCAGATATGTTCCTGTGTAATCTGTACCTTTAAGCAGGGGTGCTAAACTGTACCTCATCCAGCCATTTGTGCATACTACAAAGATTTATCTGTTTCCAACTGTGATGTGGTGCCATTCACACTGGAGAGACCTAGCAAAGAATGCCCAGCACAGTTGTCCAGAGCTGACATTTCCACTTCCCATGTCTATAAAGAACGAAGTGTATTTCACCCTGATATGTCAGCCTGCTAACATGTAAGGAACGGGGGAGCTGCTGACAGGAAGTGTTGACAGGCCCTTAGGAACCCACTTGCCCAGCAGGAGTCTGCTAAGTGCCAGCAATAACAAAAGACATTTCCAAGATACTTTAAAGACAAGTAGGAGAAAACATTAAAAAAATAACAGTATGAGGCTGGGTCATTCCTGGAGACCCCACTGAGCGCCGACATTGGAGAAGGGGCAGGGAGAAAGGAAGTAAAACAGTGGAAGACAATTCGAGGTTTATTTCTTATATTTCTATGACGCAATCGTTTCCTTTACCTTTAGGGAGAGTCAAGTCATGCGATAAAGGCCATCCTCAGCTTTCCATCCCGCCCTTCACCCACCCCTACCCAGTGCACTGAATGAGGGAACCATGTAAGCATGAGAATGAGATGTAAATCTTACTGAGAAAGACAGCTAGCACACTAGTCATAGCCGAGTATTCCTTAATGCTGCTGGCTTTTTGCACATTGGTATTAAGATGACTTTGAATGTTTGTCATTTCTGGGTCCTCTCTATTCGAAGACGCTCCTCTCTAAATCTTAGTATGTTTTTGGTTGTGGCAGCTTATGTGCCATCACCGATCTGTACACTATATCCAATTATTGAACTAGGCCCTATGGATGAGAAAACAGAAGGGCGGGACGGAAAGAGAGGAAGGGAAGAAGGCTCCATGACCATTTCTCAGTTGCCATGCTCAAGAACCCGCACTCCTCAGAGGAGGTTGTAATGGGGGTTTTGGAAGGACTCATATGCTTTTAGATAGTACATAAACCTTTTCTGGAAAGGAAAACTTAAAGAAGAAACTGTGCCATCTCATGTCTCATGTCTGTTAGAATCAGTATACAGAGGAAATATAGCTATACAAATCAAATTGACCCAGGCACCACATGGAGAAACCACAAATTAACTGAAGTATGCCTTGAAGGGAGCTTAGCAGACACTAACTGGAATATGACAATGTGACATTGTAATTAATTTATGAAACCTATAATGTTTGTTCCTTAGCTAGCTTTCAGATCATAAACATCCTTCTCTTAAAAGACCAGGTCCAGCGAGTTAAAGAGCTACTCACAGCAATGACATGCACGATCAATAAGTAATCAGCAATAGTGCGTCCCACACCAACTTGGGATTTGAACTAAGAACAATGGAGTTGTGTGCATGCCCAGCTACTAATGAATAGTATCCAAGACACCTTCAGTACAGGCTCCATCTTGAGTGTTCTCAAGTGAGAACACGGGACTGAGGAAAAGCTCATTTGTGCAGATCACTGCCGCAAACTGCCCGAACCAGAAACCTTACCCCCAAGAAACACGTACTGATTCTTAACTAAGTTAACAACCCTGCACTTGAAAAGACCTTGCTGCATGTGGTGTCTCCCCTGTAGGTCTCTCCCAAGTGATTTTATCATAAATGCCTTAACCCAACTTTGACTTTCTAGTATTCTTGTCCACATCCATTGTCAAGAACACTACCTGTGATAGCATCGGCTGACAGCAACAGGAGTCTATGAAAGGCAGGTCCAAACGGGCAGAGCTCACCTCTGCAGCCAGAGCCATCTGAAAATTCACTTCAAAGTGAGGCAATATTGGGACCCTGGGTCTGCATATGAGCACAGTGACAGGTAGAAAACATCACTTCCACTCAACACTTCATGCACATTCCGGTTGGTTTTTCCATTTTTTTCTAAGAAGGGACAAAAATTTCTACACAAAGCAGCATTTTAAGGAGGCAGAAATTGTGAATAAAACACATCTTCACTAACGACTGAGATTTGTTTCACTTCTAACAGTTAGTTAGAAACAGAAGAGGATTAAGACTTGGCTTCCAGATAGCTGTGATGTCATTGGTCAAGTCTGACTTTTAGGGACTTCAGTACCTAAATTTAGGGTTCAAGGGCCTGCTATTATAAGCTAAGATTTTTAAAGGCAGTTGTATAAGCTTTAATTCACATATCATACAATTTATTAGTTAAATAATATTAAGAATAGTTGTACAATCATCACCACCATCAATTTCAGAACATTTTCTTCTGTCTCATATTCATTCTTATTAGCTCCCTATTTCCAGCCAAGCTCCCCCCTGGAGCCATTGATTCAGTTACTGTTTCTATAAGTCTACTCTCTCTAGATTTTATATACAGAAAAATGTACCAAAATCAGTAAAGGGAAAAGCAAACAAAGAACCCTAACACAAAATAAACCAAGAGAAATAAAGTAGAAATTATTAAAACCCAAGCAAATTTAAAATGGGTCAAAAGGGAGATCAAGTCATAAGGTGTTAAATGTTACCCTAACTCTATGTGCAATTACCCACTTTTCAGTGCACTCTGCAGGATTGCAAGCCTATCCACATCCTTGGTCTTAGGTCCTAGGGAATTCACCAGAGATGTAATCCATTTATATTCCCTCTTCACTCTGTATGTTTTCAAACTGATACAACTTTAAATGAGGCCAAAGGGAGACCAAATGAAAAAATATTACATTTTAACCTAACTACAGCTGCCATCATTGAGTTTCCAATGCTCGCTGACTGATGACCGGTCTATTCACATCCTTCCACTACGATCACAGGGGATTCACCTGAGACTTAATCCACATGCTTGTTAAAGGAGAAAATATCTTCCGAAGTCATCACCAAAATGATACACTCTAATTAAGCACACAAAAGGATTCTTTAAAACAAATTCAGATTTTGTTATTTTAAGATATTTGTTTGTTTTTGTTTTGGTTGTATTGTTTTTAGATTGCTCTTTTTAAAAATCATTTTATTAGGGGCTCATAAAACTCTTATCACAATCCATACATACATCAATTGTGTAAAGCACATTTGTACATTCGTTACCCTCGTCATTCTCAAAATATTTGTTCTCCATTTAAGCCCCTGGTATCAGCTCCTCATTTCCCCCCCTCCCTCTCCACTCTCTCCTCCCTCATGAACACTTGATAATTTATAAATTATTATTTTGTCATATCTTATACTGTCTGATGTCTCCCTTCACCCACTTTTCTGTTGTCCGTCCTCTAGGGAGAAGGTTATATGTAGATCCCTGTAATTGGTTCCCCCTTTCTACTCCGCCCTCCCCCCCCAATATCCCAGTACAGCCACTCTCTCTGCTGGTCCTGAAGGAATCATCCATCCTGGATTCCCTGTGTTTCCAGTTCCTTTCTATACCAGTGCACATCCTCTGGTCTAGCCAGATTTGTAATATAGAATTGGGATCATGATAGTGGGGGGTGGGGGGAGGAAGCATTTAGGAACTAGAGGAAAGTTGTATGTTTCATCAGTGGTAAACTGCACCCTGACTGGCTCATCTCCTCCCTGTGGAACATCTGTAAGGGATGTTCAGTTGCCTACGGATAGGCTTTGGGTCCCCACTCTGCACTCCCACTCATTCACAATGATATGATGATTTTTTGTTCTTTGATGCCTGATACCTCATCCTATCAACACCTCATGATCACAGAGGCGGGTGTGCTTCTTCCATGTGGGCTTTGTTGCTTCTCAGTTAGAAGGTTGCTTGTTTACCTTCAAGCCTTTAAGACCCCAGGCACTATATCTTTTGACAGCCAGCACCATCAGCTTTATTCGCCACATTTGCTTCTGCACCCACTTTGTCTTCAGTGATCATGACAGGAAGGTGAATATCATGGAATGCCAGATTGATATAACAATATGTTCTTGCATTGAAAGAGTACTTGAGTAGAGGCCTAATGTCCTTCAGCTACCTTAATACTAAATCTACAATTGTATGCACATAGATATATTTCCTCATTGTCAAATAAATATATGTATATATGCACATGACTGTATTTAGACTTCTATAAATGACCTTTGCTTCCTGGTTCTTTTCTCTATTTCCTTTAACTTTCCTATTTTCCCACTATAATGATCAACCTTCATTTAGGTTTCAGTAATTCCTCAGTTCCATTGCCCTTGATCAAGCCCTAACAGGCCTCTTACATCCTCCTCCCAATCGATTTTAGATCACTTATTGCTCCCTTGTCCGGGGGTTTGTTAACACCCATTTTCTTTCCCCCACTTTCCCCTCTCCAATGTCCCTGGAACCATCAGCCCAGTTATTTTCTACTACAGCTTGTTTATCCCATCTATCTTATCCAGATAGACCTGCAGAGATAATAATATGCACAAAAAACAAGACAGAGCAAGAGAATGTAACAAAAGAAAACAAAACAACAACAACAGAAAAGAAAAGCCTGTAAATAGTTCAAGGTTTGTTTGTTGACCTTTAGGAGCGTTTTCTGGTCAAGTCTGATGAGGTACTACACCCTGACCCCAAAGTCTATTTTTGGTATTCCTTGGGGACTTTGTTGATTTGTTCCCCTTGCTGTTGTGTTGTACACCCTTAGTGCTTTGCCTCTGTGTGGTGGGGTCATAGCAGGTGCAATTCCCACGTTGTGTCTCCAGTGTTCTCCCCTCAGCAAGGGACATTGTTGCTCATCTTCCTCAGGGCTTGGTGGGCCAGGCTGTGTTCCACCCTCTTCCTCTCCCTTCATTTGCTCCTGTTTGCTCTGATCAGAAATGTCCCTCCCTGAGCTGTAGCTTCAGTGTTGTCCTCTGTAGTGAATTCTGCCGGGAGCAGGGGTGGGGTGGCGTGGAGTGGGGCCACTATCCACATAGTTGAGATTGGGGTTGGCCTCTCAGACCTCTCTATTGGTTCCCTGCTTCATGTCCAGCACTCTGGCAATACTTTTTCCAAGACAGATACGTTTATCATTTTGGCAATCCATGGTATTTTTCTAGCACCACATTCTTCTAAGAACTTCCATAGCCAAAGTCCAAATTCCACATGCATTTGTGGCAACGGAAAATACCATGGCTTGCATCAGGTTGATCTTCTCTCTCAAAGTAACATCCTTGTATTTCAGGACTCTAAAGAAGTCTTCCTGTGTAGCAGATTTACCCAGTGCAAAGCGTCTTTTGATCTCTGTACTACTGATTTTATGAGCATTGAATATGGATCCAAGCAAGACAAAATCTTGCTAACTTCAACCTTTTCTCCATTCATCATTATGTTACTGGTTAGTCCAGTTATGAAGATTTTTATTTTCTTTATAATTGAGTCCTAATCCACACCGAAGACAGCAATCCTTGATTTTCATCAACAAATGCTTCAAGTCCTCCTCACTTTTAGTGAGCAAGGTTATTCCATCTGCATATCACAGGTTGTTAATAAGCCTTCCTCCAATTCTGGTACCACATTCTGCTTCATACAAGCCAGCGTCTCTCATAATTTGCTCAGCATACAGAGTGAATAAATATTGTTATAGAATACGCTGTGATTCATAGACTCCTAATTTTAAACCATGCAGGTAGCTCCTCGATCTGTTTGCAAAGCTGCCTCTTGATCCATGCATGAGTTCCGTGGGAGCACAATGAAGTGTTCTGGGATTCTCCTTCTTCTAGAGGTTATCCCTATTTGTTATGATCCACATGGTCAAAAGCCTTGGTGTGCTCCATAAAGTACAAGAAAACATCTTCCTGGTGTTCTCTGCTTTCAGTCAAGATCCAGCTGCCAGCAGTAGTATTGCGCCTTGCTTCATGTCCTCTTGTGAAGTGGGCCAGCTATTCTGGAAGTTCCCTGTCAATGTCCTGCTGTATCTGTTGTGCATGAGCTTCACCAAAATGTTACTTGATACTGTTCTATAGTTGGAACATTCCATTGGTTCACATTACTTTGGAATGAATGCAAATATTGATCTCTTCATGTCAGCTGGCCAAGTAAATATCTTCTAAATTTGCGGACATAGATGAGTGAATGCTTCCAGTGCTTCATCAGCTTGGTGAAACATTTCCATTGGAATTCCATCAATTCCTGGTGCCCTGTGTTTGGCTATTGAATTCAGTGCAGCTTGAACTTCTTCCTTCAGCATCATTGGGTCCTGCTTTTTGCTACCTCCTAAAAATGTAGAATATTGAGTAACTCTTTTGGTACAGTGACTGTTTGTATTCCTTTCAACTTTTCTTGATGTTTCCTGCATCATTCAATGTGTTGCCCAAAGAATATTTCAAGATTGCAACTCAAGGCTTGATTTTTTTCTTAGGGTCTTTCAGTTTCAGATATGCTGACCATATCCTTCCCTGTTAATTTTCTAATTCTAAATCTTTGCACATTTCAGTATAATATTTGACACTGTCTTCTCAAACTCCCCTTTTAGATGTTCTATTCAGTTCTTTGACTTCATAATTTGTTCCATTTGCCTTAGCTACTCTACGATGAAGAACAAGGTTAATGTGCTTTTGTTTGCTTCAGGAATGATGGTCTTGATGTCCTCCTGCAGCTCATCATCTGTTCTGTCATTAGTTTTAAGTGCAGCCAATCTGTTCTTGAGATACTCTTGACATTGGGTGGGATAGACTCAAGGGTATATTTTGGCTTTTGTAGATTAGTTTTAATTTTCTTCTGCTTTATCCTGAACTTACAAATGAAAAATTTATGGTCTGTTCCACAGTCAGCCACTAACCTTGTTTTAGCTGGTGTTATTGTGTGTCTTCGCCTTCTCTTCCCACAGATGTAGTCAATTTGCTTTCTGTGCATTCCATCTGAAAAAGACCAGGCATATAGTCACATTATGCATTGTTGAATGGAGGCATTTGTTTTTAACAAGGAGTTGGTATAGCAGAATTCTGTCATGTGATCTTCACTTCTGTTTCTGTCACCAAGTCTATATTTTCCAACTAGTGTTCCTTCTTCTTTGTTTTCAACTTTTGCATTCCAATCACCATTAGTAATCATTGCATCTTGATTACAGGCTTGATCTATTTCAAATGAAGCCATTGGTAGAGATTTTCAATTTCTTCGCTAGCTTTCATAGTTTGTACATAAACTTGATTCATAGATGTATTGGTTGAATTCCTTTGAAGGGAGATATATATGACCTTATCGTAGACAGCATTGTACTTCATGACTGATTTCGCAATGTCCTTTATGACAATGTTTGTCATGCCATTCGCCTTGACTGTGCTCTTCCGGATGTAGGAAATCACATGGTTTTCTGATTCAAAATGGCTGACACCAGTCCATTGCAGTTCACTAATGCCTAAGATTATTGGTATTCATGCATTCCATTTTATTTTGTTTCTATATTTTTTTGAAATTTTCTAATAAGCTTTTTGACTTCATAATTTCTTCCATTTGCCTTTGATACTCTATGATGAAGTGCAAGTTTAAGGATCCATTCCAAAATCCTCTTTGATTCTTCTTTATTTCTTTCTTGTCATTTTTAAATGACCTTTTTTCTTTCTTCATGAATGATGTTATTCTAGTATTCCTATAGTGCATCTTATATTCTGTCATTAGCTCATTGCAACAAATCCATTCTTGAGATGTTCTGGAAGTTCAGGTAGGTTTGGCTCTTTTAGCCTTTTTAAAAAATTTTCGTCAGCTTTATTGAGAACTTACATAGGAACAATTGATGGTCAGTTCCACCGTCAGCCCCTGGCCTGATTTTACCCGCTGATATTAAGCTTCTCTAGACTCCCCTCCCACAGATGTAGCCAATTTGATTTCTGTGTATTCCACCTGGAGAAGTCCTTGTACAGCATCACCTTTTGTGATATTAAAAAATGTATTTCCTATGAAAATCATTGTTCCAGCAAATTGCTCTCCTGGGATCTCAAGCCTTGTTTCTCTCAAAAAGACAATATTTTCTAAGGACTGTTCCTTCCTCTTCATTTCCAACTTTTACATTCTAACACCAATTCTATACACAGGAAAAGGGAATAGTATGGATGAAGCTTCACCAACTTTAATTAATTGAAGAATGAGCAATGTGAATTAAGGAAAATTCTCTAGAGAATAACTTTAATGAAGAGTTACTGATCGCAAGTACTTCAAGAAATTCCAAGTCAGTTAAATGTGTTAGTAAGTGTGCTCATCACTAAATAGACATGTTTTTCAAAGTCAGGTATATGCACATTAAAATGTTTTACAAACCTACTGGAATGAGTGCATTTCTATAATAAACCAAATATCTAGCAAATAAAAGAATGATAATTGTTTCAGTTAATGTCATTTACATAAAAGAGCTAAGGAGCAGGTCTTTTAAAAAATATTAAGGCATTTGAATTAAGGGGTTATTATGTTGGGCAGCCATAGCTGCCTTTAGGAAATATTGACTGAATGATCAGCAATAGTTTCCAGATAGATATATGTGTTCAGTGCTTTGTTTCATCTTAGGATCTCATGAAAAATAAAATGACTTTGAGAATGCATGCCCTTTGCCCCTGAAACATGATTGTGTTAGTCCAGGTAGAATAGAGAAACTAATCCAGGGATAAGAGAAAGCTTTACATACAAGCGCAGTTGAATATTGAGAAAACATACCAGCCCAGTCCAGATCAAGTCCATAAGTCTGATATTATCCCATATGTCGATATCAATATATAAATTCCTCTTCAGACTCATGAATCACATGCAATATCGCCAAATGCAAGCAGATCACTGGCCAGTGGGTGAAAAGTCTTGTGGATCTGGTCACAGTAGAAGCATCTCAGTGCTGGCATGGGTCTCCATGTGCCTCCATGTGTCTTGTCAGCAAGCATGTCTTGCAGCAGCAGTTCTCAACCTGTGGGTCATAACCCCTTTGAGGGTCAAACGACCCTTTCACAGGAGTCACCCAATTCATAACAGTAGCAAAATTACAGTTATGAAGTAGAAATGAAAATAATTTTATGGTTGGGGGTCACCACAACATGAAGAATTATATTAAAGGGTGTGCATTAGGAAAGTTGAGAAATACTGTGTTACAGAGAGGGAGCATGTGTCCCACCTCCAGTGAGCTATTTATCTCCTTAGCACCTCCAAGCTGTGACCTGATTGATATGCTAAACTCCGCCCCTTCACACTTCAGTCTCAAATTGACAAAAGATTAGGTAACTACCACAGTGGTAATATTTTAGACCAGACAATATCATACTCTATTCAAATCCCAAGCACAGATGACTGACCAATTTCTATGAACCACTCATGGCTCCTAACTTCTAGGGAGACTCAGACAATGACTATGTTTTCCCTCTGAACTTCTTTTCAGTGACTCTGCAGTGATTCAGCATTTCTTACTAGTCTTTCAGTCTCTCTCAAAATGGAGCCACTTATGTTCATAGGTGGCATGTCATTCAGCATCTTGCAGTGAAGTTTCGTGTCTTGTAACGTAGTTCCACCTCTTGCAAGGCAGTTCCACGTCTTGTAGGGTAGTTTTAACACACTCGCATCATGATGTGGCCTGTCATCAGGGAGGTGAAAGAGAGAGAGAGCGTGGCCCACCTCCAGGGATAAAGAGAGGAAGTTCCCAGAATCCTCATGAGAAGACCACATCCATAAGAAGGCAACATCAGGCTGTGACATGCTAGACTCTTCCCCTTCACTTTTAATATCCTCAAGTTGACATTAGGGTGGCCCTGGACAGGAAAGTGCAGGTTGCAGACCACCAGGGAGTACGCAGCGATGGCTGGTGGGTACCATGTGGCATGGGTAGTGCAGACTGGGGCGGGCCTGGCATGAGGCCACAGGCCACAGCTCCAGAGTGCCTATAGGAGAGCAGGTTGGGTCGACACCGGGGTAGGTTGGCCCATGGGCTAACACAGACTCCTAGAGTGCCTCGTGGTTTGATTGCGTGTCCACGACCCCGCACTCAGCCTCTCTTACCCCAAACTCAGCTATTGCTGTGGAACTCCCAAAATATTCACCCTACCTAGGCGCCATCTTCCCGGAAGTCTACGAGAGCACTGTAAAGGAGGGCAGTTGTGGAGAGAACTTTCTATCTGGAGAAGCATTAGGATCAGCTTTATCTGTATTCTCAAGACAGTGCAGATTTGCCTCTAGCACCAGTGCTGGTCTTCCAAGAACTGTGATCATGAGTAGAGATTAGGGCACTCACTGTTTCACCCAGATTCTCAGTTTCCCACAATTATGGCAGACGCTGTTAGGTTTAAATTTAATATCTCATCCTTTGCTCTCCCTTTGGACACATTTTAAAGTTGCTTCGGTTTTTAGAAAGTGTGAAGGAAATACACATGGATTCAGCCTCTGGTGATTCCCCTGTGACCACAGACAGAGGCGTGACTAACCGTGCATTGGAAAGTGGATTATTACAGATGCAGTTAGCATTTAACACCTTATCATTTGAGTTCCCTTTTGACCCATTTTAAATCTGTTCTAGTTTTAAGATTATCTTTCTTTTTGATTGAGCTTTTCTTATGTTTTTCCTTAATTTTGTTGCTTTTTATGTCTTTTTGTATGTTTTTTTAAATATGAATTTCAGGAGAGGTAAATCTATAGAGACAGTAAGTGGATTAATGTTTTCTGGGGGCATGGCCAGGAAGGAAATGGGACACTAATAATAGTGAATATAAAAAAGAAGAAAATGTTCCAGCATTGATTGTGGTGATGATTGTATAACTCTTTTTATTATGATTGAAGTATTGAGTTGTATGAGATGTTAATTGTATTCCAATAAAACTGTTTTGTAAAAAAAGAGTTAAATTCTCAGAAACTCACCGGGGCAAGTCTACCCAGTTTTATAGTATCTCTATGAGTAGGCAGTGACTTGATGACAGTCATTTTTTGAGCTTGAAATTATGCTAAATTTATAAAAATGAATTTGGAAATTGTTTATAAATGTTTTGAAATAGTTTAAATGATAAAATGTCTGTTTACTATCAGTTTACTTCCCACAGAAGGTATTTTCCTGAGCATACCTCTATGTCAATTTACTTTACATGTTGCTGTAAAAAATATGGCTATTAGGTTGATTCAGACTCATAAAAATTCAGACAGAGAATATAAAGCTGAAAACTAATGTCACATGGATATTGAAGCAAAAACAATTAAAATATTAGCAAATAGCTTAGAAAAAGAATAATATACTATGTGAAAGAGCTATTAGACTTATCAAGGGAATTATTATATTATAGATCAAGAGGAAGTAATTTGATTATCTACATGGGGTAGAAAATAATTTTAAAATTCAATATAAAATCTTAATGAGTAAAAGAAACGAACAACTCAATGAAATTGCATTTTATTTGAGAAAGTTCCTCCTCCTTCTCCATACTAGTTGTCGTTTGCTATATATACATTACTATGCACATAACAACTTAAAATTGGACAATTTATTAAAATGCAGTTTTAGGGATCAAAATGGTTGTTCTTAGAGGATAAAATTAGGGTCAACGGGGCTGCATTTTCTTCTGCAGACTCTAGGGTAGAGTTAAATTTCCCTCCTTTTTAATCTTCTAGAGTCCTTCTATATTCCTTAACCCATAGCCACCTCCTTCTATTTTGGAAGCACTTCACTCCAACTTCTTTTTCATTGTTACATCACTTTCTTCTACCCTGACCCTCCTGGTTTCTTCTGATAAAGCTTTTTACCCATATAACCCGATATATAGACGCATGGCGGGGACTTCAAGACGTCTCTGAGAAAAAACCTGTTATCTTTTACTTTCATTTTCCCACAAACTTTCTAGTGCCCCCTCATATATATCTAAGGGGAAACTATGAATAAAGGCCATTGTTGTTTTTAAGTGCCATGAAGTTATGTCCTACTCGTGGCGACCGATGGCCCCTAGAAGGAAGTGTGACCATGTCCTGCGGCATTCTCGCAACTGCGATGCTTGAGCAGATGTGCAGCTATCGCGCCCGCTCATCCAGTACTTTCTGGTTCAGTGACTGTGGATTCCTTCCACCTTCCTTGATGTTTCTTGCATCATTCAATTTTTCTCCATAGGACTCATCAGTGTTGGAACTCGAAGATTGAATTACTTCTTCAATTTTCTCAGCCTAAAATATGCAGGGTGTGTTCTTTTTGACTTTCTTACTCAAGGTCTTTGCACATTTCATTATAGAACCTTGTTTTCTTGAGCCGCTCCTTAAAATGTTCTGTTCAGTTATTTTTATCATTACTTTTATTTCGTGTCGGTGCTCGGCAATCGAGAGGACGCTTCAGAGTCTCTTCTGACATCTACTTTAGTATTTTCTTTCTTTTTATTGTCTTCTGCTTTTCTTCATGTATGATATTCTTTTTTTGTAGAATGTATTTATATATATCATATCATTCCATAGGTCAATCACGTCAGGAAGAAGTGTATAATTGCCACCACAATCAATTTCCAAACACTTTTTTCCTACCTAGATGTCTTGAAATCATCTCTCCCTTACTCCTCCTCCACCAATGAAACCCCCTCCCACCAAACCCTTATTCTACTTGGTGTCTCTATTGATTCATCAATCCTGTTTCACGTATCAAAAAACGAAAACATATAACATGTATGATATTCTTAATGGTGTCCCATAGCTCATCAAGACTTCTGTCTTTAATCTTGAATGGGTCAAGTCTATTATTGAGATCTTTACCAAATACAGGTGGGTCATTACAAATACAATTGTGTTTCCTATCAAGCCTACCATATGCACAAAAGCACAAAACACTACCTGATTCTCAAAATTATGTTTGAGGCAATTGTAGCCATTGGGTCAATCCATACTTCTGAGGAGATTTCACATTTTTGATCCCTCTCTACTAAACATTAGATCTTTTGTAGGACTGGTCCTTCCTGGTGAGATATCTACAGTATATAAAGTGAAGGCTAGCTATCTTGAATTCTAAAGATCGTTCTTGGTGTACTTCTAAGGGAAACGTATTTATTTTTCTGGCACCCATGATACATTACTGTTGTTCACTAATGCCACACTCAAATACATCAATTCTTCTCTGGCCTTCCTTATTCATTTTCCAGCTTTCAATAGAAAAATCTGTGATTTGGATCAGGTGTACCTTAGTCCTCCAACTATCATTTTTGCTTCAAAGGTGTCTTTTATAGCAGATTTCCAAATGCAAATACATCATGGCTAGTGCTTCCATGAATGTTTATTATGGATCCACATAAAATGAAGTCCTTTATCACTTAATCTTTTTCTCCATTTAACACGATACTTTAATAGTCCAGTTGTATTTTTATTTTCCTTACATTTAATTGTAATCCATGTTTAACACTGTAGTCTTTGGTCTTCACTAGTAAGTGCTTCATTGATTCATCCAACCTTGATGTCACGTTCTTCTTTATTTAATCCAGCATCTTGGATTATTTGCTTTAGGATTAAGATTGTATAAATATGGTGAAAGAATACAACCCTGACACATATAGTTCCTGATTTTCCACCAGTAATTTACTTCAATCTGGTTCAACAACTGCATCGTGGTCTGTGTTCAGGCTCCTCATGAGCACACAAGATGATGTGTTCTAAAATCCCCATATTCTCCATATTGCTGAACACTTCGTTGCTGTTGTTGTGGAGGTCTTTTCTGTTTTTGTTTTACTCCATATACTCAAATGCTGTGGAGGTGTCAAGAAAACACAAGTAAACATCTTTCTGGTATTTTCCACTTTCAGCCAAAAAATATGTGACATCAGCAATATTTCAGGTCCTCTTCTAAATCCACATTGAAATTATGGCGGCTCCTGGTTGATGTCCTGCTTCAACCATTGCTCAATTATCTTCATAAACTATTTACTTGCACTTGATATTATTGATACTGCACAATAATATGCACCTACTGTTGGGTCACCTTTCTTTGGAATGGGCACAAGTACTGATCTCTTCCAGCCAGTTGACCAGAAGACTTTCTTCTGAAGTTCTTGTCATAGAGAAGCGTGTACTTCTGGGACTGAATCAACTCTTCAAACTATTTCAATTGAGATTTCACCTCTTCCTGAATATTATGTTTTGCTAACGTCTTCAGTGCACCTTTGATTTCTTCCTTCAAAGCGTTCAGTTCTTTAAAATATGCCACCGCTTTAAATGCTTCCACGGGAAACCGTTATTTTAGGAACACTGACTTCCTTCCAGCATCTTTTGATGCTTTCTGAATTCTTCGATGTTTTGATTATTAAATCCTACAATATTGCAAACTAACATTGTTTTCTTAGCTCTTTCAGTGTGAGACACACCTAACTTTTTTTTTCTTTTGGTTTTCCAATTTCAGGTTTTTGCACATTTCATTATAAAGATTTCCTTTGTCTTCTTGAACTACCATTTGACCCTGTCTGTCAGCTCATTTACTTCGCTATCTTCTATTTGCCTTTAGCTACTCTACTGTCAAGATCAAGTTCAAGAGTCTTTTCTAATATCTACTTTGGGATTTTCTTTTTACCTGTCTTCTTAATTATCTCTTCACTTTCTTTATGTAGCATATTTTATGATATATTTTTTATCCCTCAACATGACTGATAATTAATGTACCATGCATCAATCCGTTCTTGAAATGCTCTCTAAATTTAGGTGTGATATACTCAAGGTCAAATCTTCGCTCTTGTGGACTTGTTTTACTTTCTTAAGCTTCAACCTGAACTTGCAGCTGAGCAACTGATGGTCTGTTGAACAGTCATCCTGATCCTTGTTTGGATCTCTGACTCCAACAGATGGATTTCCCTTGATTCTTATGCATTCCATCTGTTGAAATTCATGTGTGTAAATATCACTTAGGTTGTTACTAAATTATATTTTCAAGTAAGGTGTTGTTGCTCTCACAAAATTCTATCACAGACTCTCCAAATTCATGTCTGTCACCAAGGCCCGATTTTCCCAGAGCTGCTCTTTTGGGTTTCTAGTTTTCATATTCTACTACCAGAAATTATCGATACCTTTTAATTAATTTATTTATTTATTTTATTTATTTATTTTATCGATGCATTTTGATTGTGCATTTGATCAATTTCAGAATGAAGGTGTGTGTAGAATGCTTCAATTCCTTCATCACTGGATCCAGTTGTTGTGTACATTTCAATGATAGTTATATTCTCTGATCTTCTTTGCAAGCATATACATAACCTATCGCATTTAGCACTGTCATACAAAAATACTTGAAATATTATTTCTGATGATTAATGAAGTGTTATTCCTCTCGAATCTGTCATTCTCAGCATAATACACTGTAGCATTACTTGATTAAAAATGGTCCTATGTCAGTCATTGATCTTTATATGGGTTGTTGTGGGTTTTTTTTACAACTTTAAATTTTCCTAGATTCATGCTTGCTGCATACCGCATTCTGATTTTTAATGTATATTTTCAGCTCTTTCTTCTAATTCCGAGGCATGCCCAACATGCCCATGGAGATCCAAAAGCTTGCTCCCATCCACATTTCCGAGGTCAGCTCTGGTTCGAGGAGGCAGCTCTTCCCAGTCATCTTGAGCGCCTTCCCATCTGAGCTCCCACCTCCACATAATCCCTTATGCGCTACTATATTGACAATGTTCTCTTGCTATTCATAAGAATTTCATTGGATATATTTTCCTGAAATGGTTAATGTTTTTAGAATCCCCCTCCTCCTTTCTAGTCTACTTTAGTCTCAAAGCTCCACTGTAAAGTGTTCAGTATGGGGACCCTGTTGGTATTTGAAATATCATTGGCATAGCTTCCAGTGTCATAGCATCACCCAAGCCACTAGAGTTCAACAAACCGGTACATGAGTACAGCCCACAAAGGTTCTAAGTAACTATCCCCCTCGGGGAAGTTCTGCTCTGTTCTATGGTGTGCTGACGGGTGAGAATCAACTTATCGACATCTTGTTTACATGGTCAAGCTTCTTAGAGAGCAAAAACCATTTGCCCTCATCCATTTATCAAAAGGTTTTGTTGAAGCCCTTGTGATCTGCTACATCAAGATTCAGCCAAGAAAATCCCATGGAGCAGTTCTACTCTGTAACACACAAGTCATCAGGATCCCTGATTCTAAGGCAGTTCACAACAATAACAGCACATTGTAGAACTACACTGAAATCCCAATTCTACATTGGACAGGACATAAGAGTTCTTTCAGAATGATTCTTCATACTTTTTCCTATGCTTAAACATTTTATAATATTATTTATGAAGAAATGGTTTGCAGTCTATAAATCTTATGTACTAGCTATATAAAACATTCACCCCCACAATTTTACTAGAAAAATATTAAAAGCCTCAAAATATCTGTCTTTAGATTAATATTTAAATAGAGATCTTATGTGCATTCCATTAGTAATAAGCAATCTTAAACAAATAAAACAGTTCTATATAAATTGACAAAAGTAATAACAAATAAGTAAATATAAACAGAAGTATGATTTTGTGTGTGACTACTACAATTTTTATAAAACTCAAGGTGTGTGTGAGGTTAAGTGAACAAGCAGGAGTACTGAAACGTATTTCTGTATCAACAGATGGTGTCGTAAAAGTTCTTTCAGGAATACATTGCTTGTGCCAATCTCAATGGAGTGTCTCTACAAAACGACTCTAACGAAAACAGGTCTACTCGCCACCGGACCAGTAGGTGACCTCATGATCAAAGGAGAAGAGATTGAGATTGTCAAGGTTTTCACCTGGCTTGGGTCCATAATCGATGCTCATGAAAGTGGTAGTCAAAAAATCAAACAATACATTAAATTGGGCAAATCTGTTGCACAAGATCGCTTTCAATTGTGGAGGAAAGGACACCACTTTGAGGACTCAGGTGTAGTTCAACCCAGCCATGTTATTTTGCGTAGCCTCATATGCATAGGGAAAGTGGACATTGAATAAACAAGACTGAAGAAGAATCTGTATGTTTGAATTATGGAGCTAATGAAGGATATCGAAAGGACCATGGACTACCAAAGTACACCCTGCCATGGAAGAAGGCCAACCAAAATTCTCCTTAGAAGCAACAATGCTGAGACTTCATCTCGCATACTCAGGACTTGTCAGGGGAGCACAGTCCCTGGAGAAGAACAACCTGGGTGGTAAGTTGCAGACAGTGAAAACGACGTGTCCATCGACAAGAAGAGCAACTGACGCATTGGTCGTATCAGATATAAGGACAATTGTGAGGATGGCACAGACCCAGCAGGGTTTCATTCTGTTGTACCAGGGTCACTGCGCACAACTGGCTCAAATGCACATCACAACAACAACTACAGCAATAATCAAGGAGGGCTTCCCTGGGGGCCTGTTGGGAAAATTCATTTACATGCAGACAAGTCAATTCAGAGCTACAGTGACTGTGTTTGGATACCAAAGGGAAGATGATTATATATTTTATTGAAAGATACAGAAAAATCACAAGGCCTCATTCTGAAAGAATTTTCAGAAAATTAAACCTGGAATAATAGGGAAAACCAGGATAGTTTCACCAAGGAATACTTTCCATGACAATAAACCTGCTCATTCATCAAAATAGCAAGGGCTTCTTTCTGACTTCTTTTCTTTTAAAGAAACCTTGTCTCATCTGGCCTACATCCCTGATCCTGCTCCTTCAGACTTCTTTTTGTTTCCTGCTAAGTTCTGTTCCAGTGCAGGGGACACTTCTGATCATGTCTTCTCAAGCTGAAGCCGTCGATGGCTCCCCTGTGCCTTGTCAGTAAGATACACCCTCCACTATTACACATCTCTTCCTGTCCACTTTTAACACCCTCTTACAGTAGTCCAGTTTGAGTCCTCCTGGACATTTGGGAGACTTGCTGTTCACAATATATACACAAGAACTCCATATATGTGCCTATCCTTTTTCCTCTATCTCAGATCTGCTTCATTGTCAACTCCTGAAACCAGATATCTGTGATACATTTTTATGGTACACTTCTAAGACGACTACTTCCACAAGGCATTCTTTAATCTCTTTGAAAATAAGCTTCATTTCTTTAAGTTCCCAGAGTGTTTCTCCTTATGCATTCTACCTTATATTCTTTTAAAATCTGCTTACAAGTTTTATGTCTTTTTTTCCATAAAATGTTCTATATCTACAACCACTAACAGAGTGGATGTTATTAACCTGTAAACATTGAATAAAAATTAATGACCAAAATAATGAGCAAATGTCTAAAGGAGTGAATGAATAACATTGCTAAAGATATAGGTATTGAAACTTATTCATCCACGAAAATATAATGTGTAGCTAATGTTTGGTATTATCAAAGAGAGCTGACTAGACAAGAAAAGCCGACTGGTCCAGAGATGGACTTCAGACAGCATGAGGTAGAAACACAATCCTTCAAATAGAATTAGTCTGCCCACTCCCTAACCCTCAGCAGGGCACGACCCCATCATCTATAATTTATGAAACCAAAGGACTATTCCATCAGCCTGTCCAATGCATAAGTTTGTCTGTTTAGGCCCTGAAAATCTTTATTTTTAGATATAATGAAATATCTATTGCCAGTACCTATTCCAAACTAAATTAACATGTTTATTGGTTTTAAGTAATAGTGTTAGGCTGTGCATTGCACAGTTGGAGAGGACACTAATATAGCTTTGAAACTAAGCCTAAAAATAACTCATAGCTTAGTGTATTTGGGCTTCACATGGTACCTCAATTTGGGCTGCCAATGATCTTATTAGCTTGTGTCGCCTCCTGCTTGTGATGATCCACCGATAGCTCTACCTGCTGTGCTTCCTTGGCCTGAAATACAGTGCAATCTTTAGATAAGGAAGAGTCAAGCTGGGAATTCCAGAGATCCTGATGCATTTTATGTTCCATACATTCGACAATTTATCCCGCTGATTTTCCTCTGTATCCTTTGCATGCATCTACCAGATTTATAGTTGAAAATGTAGGTTGTTTCCTGCAGGATGTATCATTATAGAGCTTTCTTCTTATAAGGAAGAACCACCTTTATAACCCGTCGAGATGGTGAGCATCATAGCATGTCTGAAAAGCACCTTCAGATTTGAAACTGTGGTTTTTTTATACTTATATTGTTTTAGAATATTTTAACTCCTGCCTGAGAGATCCCTTCACTTGAAACTCCCAATGTATCTTGCTCACTCAATCTCTCTAGCTCTCTCCAAAATGACACAATCTGAACAGAGAGGGAGTTCAGACCAATGAGCTCAATGGAGCACAATCATGTAATCACTTCGAGAAACAAAGTTATCAATAGTTCAGAAATCTGCCTCACACCTCTCTCCCTTTTCCCTTTTTTGGTTATTATTTTATTTCTGATGTCAGAGAGCAGCAAATACAAGATGTTCATGTGTGTTTCATTAACTCTGCAAAGCCATACAACTGTGTAGCCATAACAACCTAAGACTAACCTTGAGAAGCCCAGGAGTTCCAGAACACTTCATTGTGCGCACGCAGAACTTATAGATGGATCAAGAGGCATTTGTGCAAATAGAACAAGGCGATATTCACAGTTTAAAATCAGGAAAGCTGTGCATCAGAGTTGTGTCCTCTTGCCGTATCTATTTAATCAGATGACATGAAACATGCTGCAGCGAGATTAGAAGAAAGTTTACTAACAACCTGTGAGATGCCGATGATACAACCTTGCTTCCCGAAATTCGGGATGTGAAGGGCTTGCTGAGGAAAATCAAGGATTGCAACCTTCAGTATTGACTAACAATCAGTGTAAAGAAATCCAAGTCCTCACCACTGGAGAAAAGGTTGATGTTCTCAAGGATTTTAGTCTCACCTGGTCTCACCATCAATACTCACGGAAGCAGCACTCAAGAGATCAAAAGACATGTGCAGTGGGTAAATCTGCTGCACAAGATGTCTTTAATGTGCTTGAAAGCAAGAATGTTACTTTGAGGATGAAGGTGCACCTCATGGTACCTTCAATTGCCTTATATGCCTGTGAACGTTAAACATGAATAAGAAATCTGAAGACGAACTCACGCATTTGAATGATGTCGCTGGCGAAGTATGCTGAAAGTACTGCACCATAACTGCCCAAAGAAAAGCAAATCTGCCCTGGAAGAAGTACAGCCACAAAGCGACTGAGAAGCCTGGGCAGACTTTGTCTCACGTGCTTGGGACATTCTATGAGGGAAGAAGAGGTCCTGGGAAAGGACACCTTGCTTAGTAAACAGAGGGGTGGCAAGAAAAACGGCAGCCTTCTTGAACAAGATAGACTGACGCTCTAGCTGCAACAAAGGGCTCAGACATAAGAACAGTAGCGAGGACGGTGTTGGACTGGGCGTTCCTTCTGTTCTACACGGGGTCACTATGAGCTACAATGGACTCCATGGTATCTAGCAACCACAACAAGGGCAACCAACATCTTGACCTTGCACAGTACAAAGCTCTATTGCCTTTTTCTAATCCAATAAATGGAATAACAGAATATGTGCTTTTGTATCTGGCTCATTTCTTTCAACACAGTATTTCGTAGAATAATTTCATATTGGTAGCTGTAGTTTCAGACGACTCTCACACTGTATGATACTGCAGCATGCAAAATGCCGTACAGTGCATTCTTCTACTTTACTCTGGATGGCATTTGGGCATTTAGTATGAAGCTAAGTGTGTCCATAAGCATTGTAATAGGAAAGCATGAAGAGGTTCATGGAAGAATTCCCTTTTTTCATTTCATATTTACATGAAAATTTTCAAGCTTCATCGTACATTTACTTTGGTAAGTATTTTTTGCCTTAGTAGACACAAAGAAATTCTTTGGTTAGCATCATGTTCCCACAGCAAGGTGGAAAACTTCCAGTTACTGCTAATGTTTGTGGAGACTTGGTATTTGCATCCTTTGCATTTCATTCATTATTTCCCTCTATGTTTACTGCATGATTATTTTCTTCTTCTTGCGGAAACCCATTGTACTGTTCTTTTTCTAATTGTTGGAGATGTTGAGTTATGGTGTTGATTTTGATTCTTCTTTTGATATGAGAGTTTATTGCTATAAATTGTCTTCTGAGCACAGCCTGTGATGTTTCCCAAAGGTTTTGTGTTTTTATTCTTCTTTTATTCAAGGAGTTTAATTTAATTTTGTATATCCCCTATTGCCAACTACTTTTAAAGCAGGTGTCATTAAATTTTAATGTATTCAAATTTTCCCTTCAATCTTCTTAATTGCATTGCATTGTGAGCTAAGACTATGTATAACATATTGATGTTGTGAAATTCATTGAAATTTGCTTCGTGTTCTAGGATATGGTATATTTCTGTAGAATATGCCATTTGCACTGAAAAATAATATATATTGCATTGTTGTTGGGCTGAGTGTACTGTATATGACTGTGACTTCAAGTTGGTTTATTATGTTATGTAGTTTCTCTTAGATGAGTTTCTTTGTAGTTGTTCTACCCTTCCTTGAAAGTGTATTAAGACCTCCTGCTATCATTGTAGAGTTGTCTATTTCTTTCCAACTTGAAAAGATTTTTTTAAGTTCTTTCATCATATACATAGATAATTACTATTTTTTTCATCTGTTCAATTGACTTTTTGATCACTTGGTTCCCTTTTTTGTTTCATATACAATTTCTATGTGTTTTTGTTGTTTCCTCCTAGTTTGGAAATCTATTGTCATGTAAGTGTCTCCCATTGATGGTCTCTCACATAATTTTTAGGGTTTCTTATTTGTTGTGATTGCTGTTACTTATTATTATTCTTATTAATCTAGCATATTGGTATTGAGAGATTTCTCAAGTCAATACTGATTCAATTCTGCTCTTTCACTCTGCTAATGCATGATTCATTGCTGAAATTTAAAAACTAATTTTCTAGACTTCTATTAACTGCTTTTGTTTGGTTTCTAGTTTCTCATTTCTTTTGTGCGTTTGCTCTGATAACATTTTCCTTAATTCTTCTAAAGTTTGTTCTTTGGTTTTCCCTTGCTAAGAACAGTCCCTGAGCAATTCTGTTTTGTTTCTTCGAGTAGATTGAGATTGTCTACTCTTTCTGAGATGCCATGTTTTCTATGTATTTGTATTTGATTAATGCTTGTGTGTTGGTGAAACCTTAGCCATTCAACCTTTGTGTCATGGATCTATTAGAGAATGTGTGTGCACGCACTGTTCTCTGTGTGCTGTTTGTATAGCAAAGGGCAGGGCGGGTTTCACTGTGTTTTCCCTATTGTCAATTATCAGAACGAGTGGCTGCTGGACCTTATCTAGCAGGTGTGGCTGCAGGAGGTTGTGTCGTATATGAGAACATTATTGATGTCTCGTGTGAGTGGGGAAAGAATAAAAGAAACCAAAATACCAAAGTAAAAAAGCAAAACAACAACCAAGATACAAGAGAAATGGAATAAAATCGAGAAAAAAGAAATGTGGATAAAAAAGGACCAAAACAAGGAGAAAAGTGGGGTCCGCCAGGACCTAGAGAGGAGAAGCCTGGTGTGGGTTACGGTCCTCAGCTGGTCTAGAAGGTCATGAAGTACTGCACAGGAAGGGAGGAATGGGAAAGTTGTTTTATATTGATTTCCTGTCAATAGCTGTTATTTGGAGTCTGGAATCTAATTTGGAATTCATTCATTAGGTTCAGTTGGTGCTTGTTCTCAGAAACTCAGGCTAACATGGAAGGGATCCCTGCGCAGGGAGCATGGCTAATGACAGACTAAAGCAAAGGGCTTTCTGCTGTCCTTTAAACATGGATCTCAATTACTTGCAGATGCAGGACTGGTGCACCTCAGACAGAGCAGGGCTACACAGGGAGTTTAACTGGCCAGTGCTCTGAGTGCGGTGGGGAGCTGGTCTCTCCTCCAATAACCAAGAAGGTGGGGGGACAAGAGAGAATTGTACCTTTCTCATCACCAGCCACTAGTGTAGGTGTCTCTGAGGACCCTGAGCAAGCAGAACTCATTTTGGTCAGGCCATGTTAGGCCATCAGACAATGCATCTGCCTGTCTGCTCCCTAGCCACTTTGTTTAGCTTTTTCTCCTAGTTGATATTCCATCCAGTTTTGCATCCTTTCCCCTGAAGCGCAGAGTTCCCGGATGATTATTTGTGTCTGAACCATGTCTCAGTTGGAGAGAGTCTGCCCAGTCTTCCAGTTTGCTGGAAGTCTCCTGGGTTGGGCTGCTAACAAAGAGGCAAGTCTCTGCAGGAGAAAGGTGAGGATTCTACTTACATGATGATTTACAGTATTAATCCCCCTAGGGGCACTTCTACACGGTCCTATACTCACTGTCATTGTGTCAATGCCAGCTCATAGTGACTCTAGATGGCAGGGTAAACCTGCCCCTTTGGGTTTCCAAGACTGTAATTGTTTATGGGACTCAGAAACCCTGCCTCTCTCCCTTGGAGGGACTGGTGGTTTTGAACTGCCAACCATTCATATCGCAGTCCAGTATGTAAGCACTATGCCACCATGGCTCCATAGGGTCACTGTAAGATAGAATCTCTTGGCCATCAGTTTTTTAACTTAATAACAGTAAGGATATTACCCGCCGATCACTAAGACATGTTTGAACAAACCCATGTATCCATGAACTGAAAGTCTCATAGCAATACCTATTCTCATAGTCTAGATTAGTCCTTGTTGAACAGTAAGTTCTACAACTGTGGCTTTTTATTTATTTTTCATTTTGTAGATTGACTTTGCAGTTTTTAGATTTGTGATTTGATGAATAAGAACCCTCAATTTGAATACAGAGATAAGTATATCAAAGTTTCTGCTTGTTACTGATACTTACGGTGTCCTTTTGAGGAATTTTTTTTTTTACGTCAAGTTGACAAAGACACCATCTGTGTTTTCAGGTAAAAATGTTATTATTTTAACTTTCAAGTTTAGAATTAACATAGATCAAAATTATTTTTGCATGTGATTTGGAGTCTATTTAAAACCTCTAATCAACCCAGCACTATTTAGTAAAAGGATCAACCTATTGAAATGCACGATCATCTTTCTCATCATTATTCATCAAAACCGTGACCACGCAGTCAGTTCATACACATGGTGCTATTGTTGGGTGCCATTGGGTCAGTTTCCACTCAAAGCAACCCTAGGGACAAACAGAGTGAAACACTGGCCATTCCGATGCAGTCCCCTCAGTTGTCGTTGTTTGAACCTAGCGCTGCAGTCACTGTGTCAATCCATTGCATGGAAGGTCTGCCTCTTTACCACTAACCCACTACTTGACCATGATGTTCTCCTCCTGGTATCACATGCAAAATAATGCAGATGAAACCTCATCATCTTTACTTCTAAGGAGCATTCTGGCTGTACTTCTTCCAAGACAGACTCCTTGCTAATACCAGCTAGCATCAATTCAAATACATCAATTGCGCTCTCTTGACTTTCTGAAACTGTAAATCTTCGGGGTAATAGACAGCAGCATCTTTATCCTATGGAATGGATGGTGGCTTTGAACTGCTGACCTTGTAAACAGCAGTCCCAAACGAAACCCACTATGCCACCAGGGCTCCTCTGTCCTACTCCACTTCCACTACAATGGATCCAATGCCGACTCACCCAGAACTGCCCTGTGCGTTTCTGAGACTGTAACTATGGGGGTCACAAGCCCTGTCTTTCTCCTGAGGAGATGGCTGATAGTTTTGAACTGCCGCCCCTGCAGATGGTAGCCCAGTGATTATCATCTGTGTTACGAGGGCTGCTGTCTCGTGTGGGATCTGTGTCTGGACTATCTCTTCTGTTCTACTGGTCATCTTATCTATACTTTGCTTCTATCACACCGGCCTACTTATTGTCTGTTTACATTTTCTGGATTCCACAAACAACAATTTTGGGGGGATTTTTAATTGAAGATCAACTTGTCCTTTCTCTCTCTCACCCAACAAATAATCTTCCATGATACGAGCTAGAATTTCTTTGTGTCTGTATTATTCTAGGGTTGGGGAAAGCATTCTTCAAAATAGTAAACTTTTCGCATTCATTTGTTTAACTCCTTGTAATTTCTGACAACAAAATTTTGTGTCTAAGAGTAAGTTGCTTTCTAAATACCATAGGATAACAAATAACTGATTGATCTGCACAAATACATCATAGCTCACTGCATATGTGATGTATCAATGCACACTGGTTTATAAGCTGTATTAATGAATCAAATATATTTGTCACAGATTCGAATGTGGCAGCAATGTCAATAACTATTACAGTTTCAAAAACTTTTGGTTTCTCTGCTTACAGCTAATGAAAAAAAGTGAGATGAAGGGATAAAAAAATCATGGGTTGGTTCTGCTTTTAAACTATATTTTGAGTAACAATGCTATACAAGTCTTTTACGTCTTCTTTAGTTTTTTTATATTTTTAAGCCATTTTTAATGTATTGCTTTTAAAATGTCTCAATATGGTTTTGAAAGCAAACAGTTTGGTTAGCATTTTGCTTCATTTAAAAGAATCAGCCCTCTTCTGCCACTGCTGCTGTTGTTCAGGGCCATTACGCCGCCTCTGACCCATCCAGACCCTGGGAAGCTCACGGGGGAAATCTACCCTGTTCTAGTGGGTTGTTCTGAGTTGACATGAACTTGATGGCATTAAGTTCTACTTTTGATAGCCTAATCAATTTGACCTGTCCCAAAGCTCTGATGTTGTTTTCACAGATGTTTTTAGAAATGTTTCAATATGTCATTTTTTTTAGCCAATCTATGAGCTCCTTAAGGTACACATTAATCATGTTTGTAGCAAAATGGATTGAGCCCCCTGTTTGCGATCACAAAGTGAGTACAGAATTTAAGCTAACCAAGGTCCTAGCTCCTCCCTATGTAATGTCTAGGAGGTCCCAAGTTAAAAATGGATTCATTATCATGACCATATATAAAAAGCCATGTTTCTTGTGGTATGAAAAATACATAAAACCAAAGCATAAGAATAAAAATTTTAACAATGAGTCTTGGTATAATTTTGCAAACTGAAGCGACAATGCAACCTGTCTAATTCTATAATGTAATAGATTATGAAAAGTTCATTGAAATGTTACTGGATTTCACTAATTAACCTTGAAAAAAAAATTGACCCTTGTTGAGTTTGGGTATAATATCAAGGAAGAATTTCCACAACTATTTTAAAAGGCTATCAAAACATCCCTTACTTTTCTAAGTACATACCTCAGTGAATATATTATCTTTAAATATTTCAATTAAAGCAGCTCATTGTAAGTGCATATAGAAGCATACATCAGATTATACCTGTTTCCTAAGACAGACATTAAAGAAATATGCTAAAATATAAGATAATGTTTCCTTACCGTAAATATTTTTATGATTTAGATAGTTAATTTTCATAAAATATCTAAAAATAAAAGCTGCACAAGCCATTCAACCATTCATGTGTGATAAGGATGAATATTTTTTAAAGATTCCATAGATATCTGCTTCAAAACACTCTCAATGTGTATGAAAATGCAGCTTCCTCTAACACGATATGGATTGCATTGATGTGTCTGTCCTGTCTCCTTCTGGAAAGCTACTGTACTCAGTGTAGCCCTGCTGTAGCAGAGCCCGCCCGTCCAGAGAGAATCGCAAGGAGAGAAGGCACTGCAAATGCCTCAGAGATATTGGAGGCTTAATCAGAGATGGTGCCTTTATTGAATAACCACAAGCCATTTGAATAAGTGTTCTCTCCCCATGACACCAACATTTTTAAGTTGAGGTCCAGAGCTGAGTTGCCCCAACACTAATTAGTGGGAAAACAGACTGTGTGATTAGAGAACTCAAAAGCAATGGGAAGATAAGAGGCTAGTGGCTAAATTGAGTTCCTACTGAAAACAATCTTTCTTCCTGAGCCAGCTGCGATGCCCAGAGAGCAACAATCTTGATTTCTTCACAGAAGAAACTTGAAAGAATAGGATGGAGAAGCCAATTAAAGCATTCCCAGTATCTCAGCCATGGAGAGACCATTCTATCAAAGCCAAGGTTGTCTAGCCACCATGTAGTCTATTACCTCAAAGCTTACAATTTCCACCTTTAATTAAGAAGAAGTTTAAAAACTACCAGACAGGTAGCTTTGCTTCCTAACCACCATAGAGTAGAGTCATTAGTTAAATGATAATTAATAACCTATTACCCAATTTTGACTTTGCCATTCCATGGGAACTTGAGTTTTGTTATGACACTGGAAGCTATGACATCAATATTTCAAATTCCAGAAGGGTCTCCAATGATTAACAGGCTTCACCAGAGCTTCAAGAGTAAGACTGACCATAAAGCAAGCCCTGGTGATATACTTCCAAAATAATTCGATAATGAAACCATACAGCTCACAACAGAACAGGTGCTATTCGCTTGTTTTCAGCATGCATTGCACCAGGAGGGACCATTCCCTAGCGGAGGTCATCTTGTTTTCTGAAAGTATAGAGTTCACAACAGCAAAAGAGATGGTCTTAGAGATAAACTTACATACTGGCCACCCCATTAAACTGAGTATCGGGTGAATAAAGCAGGGCCTGGCCTCCTGTTTAATCCTCTTGCATAAAATGATGCCATGAATCCAATTTGACTCGTGATGTCTATTTCTATATCTGTATCTATGTACCTACCTACCTGTCTATCTTGGAGACTTGATGGCAGAACGGTTAAATGCTTGGCTGAAAGGTCAATGGTTCAAACCCACCAATCATTGCTCAGGAAAAAGAAGTAGCATTCTGCTTCCTTAAAAAGTCCAACCTTGGAAACGTCTGGGGGAATTCTACTCTGTCCTACAGGGTCGAAATGAACCGGACTCAAGTCAACAACAAGGGATTTGGCTTTGGCTCTCGGTGCACTCTGTATGTATCTATGACCCAGGTGCCCATTTATCTATCTCTAAATGAAGTCTCCCATTGCATCTTCAAAATCACTAATACAGTCATTTTTAAAATATGCATAAGTAACCGTTCTACTTTCTTAAGTAATATTCACTAACGACTGATAATCTTGTACTGAAAATAATAGCGTAGCATAATAGACAACACTTCATGGTTAAATTCTACCTAGCTATCTAGCATTCTTTTTCTCCTGTGCTTTCAGTTTCCGTTTCAGTTGAACTTAACTTCTTGTAGATTTCAGAATGATTGGGGCTGAAATGCCTTGCGAACGAGGCAACAGTATTTAGCAGAGAAGTTGAAACAGAGGAGAGCTTCTATATATTTATCAATGAAAGGGGAAAAAAGTAAACGCATGGCTTTTGGTCCCTCGTATTTCCCCATATACCATCTGGTCTCTGTTACATATGACTTCTCTTATTGAATTTGGTGTTTGTTGTATGTAGATAGCAGTAGCAGGAGAAGGTATAAATAACTTTCCAAAATGAAAGTCTGCATCTAAAACATCTCTTTGGCTTACATTAACCGCTGGCTGAGGAAGAAGTTAGAGTAACAGCTTAAAGCCAACAAGAGGCCAGGTTTAAAGTGATATGAGCGATTGATGCCATTTCCACTGCTCATGCTGGAGAAGACCACAATTTCTAAAGGATGTTGATGTGGCTCTTTTGCTTTCTCGTTTCCTTTCAACGGTATCCCTTTCACTTCCCCTTAGCCCTTTCCTCGATTCCAACCTGCTAGATGTGATCAAGTGGGACAAAGACATTCTCTTACTCAAATACTTGTCCTGAGGTTTACCTGAAAGAAGGCTTCCCCTGCACCCTTCCCAAAGGCAGAATCTGGCCAGAGATGAAACTGGAACAGGATCAGAGCACAGCAGTTCAGAAGGACCAGTAGATTGCAATGCAAGTGTTGACTATCAACGTCGATCATCCATGGGGATCACAGACTCAGACGCAAAGCCTATAAACTAAATTTATTTACCATGAATTAACTTGACTAATGTCAGCTCAGCAACCATTGTGTTTTGTACGCTGAAAATATAACAAGTGGAAAAAATATGTTGCCTGCCAGTCTTTGGATTCTGGTAGCTACAGAGCAGCTTGTCTCTGGCAGGCCAGAAGCAAGGAGCTGAAATGGAATAAAATCATAAATCACAGATCTCAGACAAAATACCAAACGAGTAATATATTTTATACAGTTTTCCCTTTAAAAACTATCAGCAAGATTTTGCAGTAATAAATTATTTCAAATGTCACTGGTGTTTATTGGTGCATTTACATGACTTCCTGTCCTCACTCTAGTTACTCCTCATCAAGTGCAGAGTTTTATCAACATGAACACAATTGCCACCTACTGACGGCCATTGTTACTAAGGAAACTCAAAATAAATACAATATCGTTATATAAAATAATACAAAACAGAAAAAAGTAAAATGGTCACATGGGTAGTTAAAAACCCAGCTTTGTTAAATTCTCCTGAAATGAGAAGAAATATAAAGCTCCTGGCACAATCTGTCAACAAATAACATAGTTTTTTCTTTATATATATACACACACAATTGTTTAGCTTTCAATATGAAAGTTAGCTGTATAATACTTTAAATTTTCAAACCAATTAAATACTCCTTATGCTCAACTTCATAAAAATATGTATGCATGTTTGTGGGCCCCAGTCTCTCCCCTCAGGGAGCTGTCAGCTCCACAGAAGAATTATTCTACTATATAAATTCCTACAATATCAATCAGGTCACACTGGCTCTAGAAAAGGTCCGGAGTACAAAATAAATGCTATGAGAGGACATGTTGCTTCTGTTTCTGAATTGTGATAATTCTTCTTCGTCTCTTTAAGCTACAGAAGAGTTTTCATGTCTGTGACTTAACACTTTTATCAAAAGACCCACGTAAGGCTGTAACTTGCAAACCTAGTTCCCACCTCTCCACGACTCTCTGCCTTATGTCTCTCTGCTGACTGTCTGAAAACCTTCCACCTCCTAACCCGTGTTAATTCCTACCTGTTGGAGAGAGAGAATTGGGACAGGTCTCTCTGGTGGAATCTTCAAAGCTGGGGCCTCACTGCGCAGGTCTCAGATTTGAATGTCTAAAGATATCTGAAGGTCATTGTGAAGGTGGAGAAAATTCCTTAGGAAACACGTATCTCTTCAGATAGAGTGAGAAGACAAGAGTTGAAGAAAATAACCCAGGGTGTTTCCAATTCAGCCTTATTAACATTTCAGATTAGTTCATTACTCCCTTCTTTGCCAAATGAGTTCTTGGCAATTACTTTCATTGCAGATCTCTTAGCCACATCCCTCCCCTGACCCCATGCGATGCCACTACGCTTCACCCACCCAGGTTGTGACAACCTCAAATGTCCACCGGTGGGAGAGGCGCAGGCAAAACTCTCCCATGTATAGAATGACTAAACAGCAGTACTGAGACATGCAACCAGGTAGAAATCCAAGAACTCCAGATAAGTTGAGCCCACAAGGTAGATTGATGTGGGCATATTAGGAGGTGGTCCTAGGAGATTTGAAATTGTGGGTGGATGGTTTTCCCATGCTTGTAGATCTTCATTTATTCCCTTTTCCCAACTTGTTAGAGTGTTCCACCCAATCACCCTCTGTCCTTCAAAGTCCAGATCAAGTCTACTGCCTCGAAGAAATATTCCCTGACTGCATCATAGCTTAGGAGCCCTGGTGGTCTAGTGGTAGACAGTGGTTCTCAATCTTCTTAATGCCAAGACCCTTTAATACAGCTCCTTGTGTTGTGGTGACTGCCACCCACCAACCATAGCATAATTGTCATTGCTATTTCATAACCGTAATTTTGCTATTGTTATGAATTGGGCAACCCTTGTGAAGAGGTCGGTCGACCCCCAAAGGGGTCATGACCCACAGGTTGAGAACTGCTAGGTTAAGAGATGGGCTGTAATATGCACGGCTGGCAATTCGAAACCACCAGCAGCTCCAAGGGAGAAAGAGTAGGCTTTGTACTCCAGTCAACAGAGACAGCCTCAGAAACCCGAAGGGGGTCCCGATGAGTCATCCTGGACTTGAGGGCAGTCAGAGTGCATTTTATGGCTTAAAGCTCCTTCTTTGTCTCTTCTAAGATCTGCGGCACTGACATCCCTGTCCCTCAGTGAAGGACATCCTGAGCCGTTGTTTAACCACCAAGAGTGACGTTACCTCCACAGTTACACTACGGTTCGGGGGAGGCTGGGTGGGGTCCAGTTTTAGCACTGTCCGTGGGACCTTAAACATGAAGTTCCGGAAATTCTCCAAAAAGCAAACCGTGCAATGATTCTGAATGATAAAGAGATAACAGTAATTTGGTAACATTTTAATATGAAGTCAGATTTTTTTCAGAGCTACCCCCTTCTGGATTTGTGCTATGTTTTTTAAAGACAGTGGTGCTAGAAACTCCCTGGAAAAGAACAAACAATTTGGCTATCATGCATTCCCCACTTATTCACCTGGCTAGATTTTACAGCTAAGCCATTACACAAAAGCCATCCTTATGTGAAAATGGAAGATGAGTCATCAGATAACACAATGATGACCACATGATTACATTCATTACATCATTACCAAACCACTCGGAACCATGGCCCAGCCACATTGACTCACATCCTTAACCATTACAGTCAATGTTGCTCTTGCCTCCAATCCCACCAGTTCTAGTGACTGGGCTCACAAAACTAATGCACAAAATAGTAGACCTTTTACCGTGGTCATAAATGTAAAATGTCAGATGGCTGAACGGTGAGGAGGAGGTATGTTTCCTTTATCTCATCTACAATGGAAGGGACAACTTCATCATTTCAAACTTTTTGCTGCTGAGGTAGCATAAAACTATAATATTTTTGTAAGTTTTTACTTGTGAGAGACTCAACACACAAATTTATGGAGATCCCAAAGCCACCTCAGTTGAACCTTCATAGTTGTCTTGCTCACAATGTTCCTGATTATGGTCTCTACCTGGTTACAACATGTCTCATGTAGAAACAAAGTCTTAACACAATAGAGGTATAAGAATGTATACCAGCAGTTTTGTCACATAAATTTTCTCCATATTAAAAGTGCTTTCCTGATATCTTGCATTAGGACTCTGATACATTGTAAGGGTTTTTAGATGCCAGATGAGTTCCTGAACCAGGCACCTAAGACCTCACCATGTAATGCAAATTAATGAAGTGTTCTTATTCTTATTACACATTGTGATGATTAGGTTTTATGTCAACTTGGTGCACCCGTGGGAAGGTGTGAGTGGAGTCCAACATCTCAATTAGGACACAGCCTAATGATGTCTCCATGGGTGTGTAACCGATTTATAAGATACACTGGTTATAAAATACACTGGATAGCTGCTACTTTTTCTCTCTTACCCTTCTCTTTCCTGCTTGCTTGAATCCCGTGTTGTCTGCTAGGACAGGTCATCCAGGTGGCCTGCCAACCCTGGGCAATGTCAGTTACAGAACATGTTCTTGCTAACCATGAGTTCATGTGATTCTGCGCTCTTCATGGGATCTCCCAGCTTCCTGCTTCAGCTTCGTGGTTCGTTGGCCAGCGAGCACTTACATGACTCAGAAGGGCTCTCCACCTTGCATCTGACCCAGGATCATGAGTTGGAAGAGGCTGGGCTAGTTGCTTGGTATAAATGTCTTTCTTGATATGAAGTTCTTTCTTGCACATCTCTGAGTACTACTCTGCTTTGTTTCTCTAGAAGGCTCAGGCTAACATATACACCATATAGAAAGACCATCGCAATTTGCTCCTTGAACCGATAAATATGTCTTACAGCCATATTCCTTAGAAGGGAAGAAGATGAGAGTCTGTGACACCTTCTTGGAACACATTACCCGGAGAGGCCAGTTCCTGGGGCAGGACCCCATGCGCTGTAAAACGGAAGGCCAGCAGAGTACAGGAAGCCCCTGGACACCATGGATCGATACAGTGGCTGCAGCAACGGGCTCAATCATAGAGACAGTTCTGAAGCATATATAGAACTTGGCAGTATTTCATTCTGTTCCACATGGGGTCCCCGTGAGTTGGACGGCATAGAACAATGACCTCTTTCAGTCCGTTTCCTGATGCTCAGCACCTGCGCTCCGAATTACCGTCAGGCACCGTGCGCCTGGTAACTGAGGAACCTAAGCCCCAGACAGACCTGTCCTCCGCTTTTCATTCCTTTCTCATCATGACCCCCCGAAATATTTAGTTTCCTTTAGATACTCACCCCAAATCTCAACTTCCTCCTTGAACCTTCTAAATGCAAGTAGAATTGATTTGGATTCATCTCTGTCTGGTGCATGTCCAATATGTACCCATGTCACTATCTTAGTTATTTTCATTGGTCTCTTTCCATTATTCCTGGACTCTCCACAGGCTAGTGTATGTGTACTTCATGATAAGGAACACGTTTTATCAGGTTTGATTTAATGCTAATTTTATAGCAAATAAAATTCTGTCATTTGGAAAAATACTCCTCATCTTATAGGTTAAGTTACTACCGAAATTTGAGTTTCTGTTAATTTAATGGGATTACCATTGCTCCTTTCTTGCTTGATGACATCAATGAAGCTACTAAAAGCAAATCAGCTCACTGCCATCAAGTCTATTCCAACTCATTTTAGGAGAAAATGAAGCTTTCTACTCCCATAAAGAGTTACAGTCTCTGAAACACACAAAGGACATATACCCTATCCTTACAGAATCTCTGTGGAAGCTATTATGGCATGTTTGAAATACATAATGTTCACTCTAAATGGTAGATTAGCATCCACTTGAATAAAATGAGCACTGTCAATTTTCCTTCAATGTATGACATTAACACTGTTTCCCGGCATATCAGTCATATCGCTAAAATTGAACTCCTAAATATATACTGAAATAATAAGAGTCCCCTTGAAGAGGAATGCAATTTGATTTTAGAATCTACCTCTACACATTTAAGGATTTCAAAATACCTATACGACTGCACATACCTTTCTGAGATGTAATACCCTGTTTATGATGAAACTTTGAGAGGTGGTTCTATTCAGAATTTTATTTGAATGCTATTTATCAGAGTGATGATTCCGAACTTTCTTTGCAGCACCTTCAGTATTGCAACAAATTAGGTTATGTAAGCCACATAAAAACATTTTGAGATACGCTGTTCTTAATCTCAAAATGAGGAATTTGTAACTCAGGCAGTACAAGATTGGCCCAGGGTCACACAGCTGTTGAAGAGGAACCAGGAGTTGAGTGTATTAGGTTTGTCCCAAGAGGCCCTCCTTTAACCCCTGCCCTGTGTTACCTGCACACAGCTTACTCTGCCATCTAACTGTTTGCAGTCTAGCTACTAACAATACCGTCAGCTGTAGGACTGTACAATTTTGGAAGGCAGTTTTGGCACATGTACAAAACAAGTCTGCCACTGTCCACACTGCTTTCTCATATTATAAACAAATACTCTTGTGTTCACCTATGATCGATGGCTAAATTCACAGATTTTAAAAGCAGCAAAGTGCGAACTTCACCACCAGACGTTGTGCCTTTCCACATAGTAATATCTGTAGTAAGATTAGGAAAAGATTCATAATAAATAGCATACACACTTATAGAAAGAGGAGACATCAAATGATAGGAATTTGCCAATCCCATCAATCCCCAGAGGCTCCCTCGTGACATAAGGGTTTACTTAGTGGGCTGCTAACAATGAACAGTCAGCATGTTGACTCCAACACTCCTTTTCTGTCCCACAAGGTCACTGTGAGTTGGAACTGACTCATTGCTGGTGGGTTGTTTGGATTTATTGATTCACAGGTTGTTTTAGGGCATCTTAACATTGCCACACCTCTAAGTATGGTCTCACCTTGTCCCTTCTCTAAGTCAGGGAAATCTGGACCTTCTGTATTGAGAGCTGTTTTGCAAATTCAAAAGAAACGAATTCTAACAGATTTCAAGTGTCCATATGAAAATGAATCAACTCTGTGTGACTCAAACAAATACAAAAATATATACTGTTTCCTTTGTACCTTGGAATTAGTAATTCTCAAGGTCATTCGAGACTCAATTCTGTCACAGCACAGCCAGAACACTTGTTCACATCGACTCGCAGAGTCTGTGTTTGCTGGTGAGGAACATGCACTGCATACAAATGACTTCCCCTCTGCAGTGCAGAATTTAAATCAGTCCAGCAAGAGCCCAGCTAGTCACCTCCTTCCATGTTAACCTGCTCCCAGAGTAAACTCACAGACTAGATCTTTTGGCTGTGCCAGGATTCCACCTTATCAAACATTGCCAGAAGCAACTGATTGTTATCAAAGTCATCTTCAGCATTTGTTATAAAGATTTCTGCTGTTGATCTCCTGGTTACTTCTTCACTGAAGATGAATGGACATAAAATGAATGCAAATATTTTAAGTATTAAAATGGATGCTTTGACATAAACATACATCCATGAAATGATGAACATGATCTAATAATTAAAATGTTCACCATCTCCAAAATTCCCTTTCGGCCCTTTGTAATTCTTCCCTCACTGCTCCTATCTGTAGTGAACCTCAGATCAGCTTTAAATTAGTTTGCATTTTCAAAACTTTTCTAAAAAGGATCACATAGTACCTGTTCTTTTGTTGTCTGTCTTCTTTCACATAGCATAATGATAATGATATGTTTCCATATCACAGTGTTTCACTTTTATTTCCAAGAAGCAGTCCCTTAGTTGCAACTGCCTCGCTGTAACAACTTAAAGCAACGCTTCCCACTTCCTCCCTGAGTTCCCTCATTTCCATTGTTCCTTCTCTGCCCTCTCTGGTCTTCTGAGCTTTGCTTTAGGCAAGTCCTTCCCTTTTGGTCTCCTATGGTTGGTTGTTATTATTGGTTGATGTGATTATGCCCTTTATAGGCCTGTCTATTGTTTGGCTAAAAGTGGATCCCTGGAGATTTAATCAGCTCCAGGCTGAAGATGTCTAAGAGCTGAGGGCTCGCTCAGATTAGTGATTCTGGCTGCTTTATGATTTTGATTTTTCTCCTACAAGTATCCTCTCTTTCTATAACCATCATCTTCCGGAGTGATTCTGATCGGATTGGTCAGTAGTGGTACCAAGGACCATTTGAGAAAATGCCAAGCGGCTTATCAAAGGACATATTATGTTACATTCCAAGCAGCACTATTTGAGATTCCAGTTCCTCTGCAGCCTCGTCAGAGGCTTACAGCCTTGACAGAGACTGTCCACAATGTTAATTGTTCTTTTAAAAGTGTAGGAGTCCTGGTGGCTTGGTGGCTTATGTGTTGCGCTGCTAACACCAAAGTCAGCAGTTCAAATCCAACAGCCACTTGGGGGATTAGGAGGTTTTCTGCTCCTGTAAAATTTTATAGCCTCAGAAATTCATAGGCAGAGTTCTACTTTGTCAATTGGGTCATGATGAGTCAGAATTGACTGGATGGTTTAGAATGGAGTGGTAGCTTACTGTGATTTCAATATACATTTCCCTAGCAATCAATAATTCCACATGTATTTCCTAGTGCTTATTTTCAATCCATTTATCTTCTTTCGTAAAGTGTTCAAACCTTTTGCGAATTTTTGTGGAATGGCTTGCTTATTATTGAGTTAAGAAAGATCATTACATATTTTAGATACTAGTCCTTTTATGATGTATGCTTTGCAAATATTTTGTTTTAGTCTATGAGTTGTAGTTTTTTTCTATTAGGGATCTATTTGGAATATTCCTACTTTAATTTGGATGAAGTACAATTTGTCATTTTTTCCCTTTTTTCTTTATAGCACATACATTTGGTGTCATATCTAAGAAATCTTTGCCTAATCCAATTTAAGAAAGATTTTCTCATTTCCTTTTCCTGAAAGTCATACAGTCGTTTTTACATATAGGTTTATATATTATATGCTTGTGTTTTAAAATAGCCAAATATTATCATGTACAGTATTATTTATAATTATACATATGACATAATTATTACATATAATATTTGTGTGTTATAAAATGAACTGATTGAATATAACATGAACAGACCTATGTAAACCTATGTTTATTATAACAGTTTCAACTATAGCAAAAACATGGAAACAGCCAAAAACTCCAACTATAGAGGGTTATATAAATAAGCTTTAGAACTTATTTATACAAAAATACTATGAAATTTTATGTATCAATAGCAATGATAACATGCTTAAACTCCATAAGATCTGGACAAAACGACAGTACATTATGCTTAGAAAACTCAGTCAATCTTACAAAGATAAATATTTGATATCACCATGATTCTAAGCAAAACCAAGAGGACAAAATGTGGGTTATGCACTCAAGACAAGAGTTTGATGACTATGAGGAGGCCAGGGAGTCAGGGGTGGGAAAAAGCGGGGGAGCTTGGGGAGAGGGAAGGGGAGAGGCAGGACCAAACAAAAAAAGGGAGTGTTTAGCAGGGAAAATATAAATAAGTAAAATAAAAAATATCCCCATGGGAGTTGGGGGTGGGGTAGACCCTCCCCATGCCTTACCCTACAGATCTAAATACTGGTCCAGGTGTCTACAAAAGGGGAAAAGGACAATTGAGCTGGAGTCTTCAGTGCTTACAAGTTCACTTCAAACAACAATAACAACAGTAAAAGGAATTGTATTCTTTTTTCCTGCCAATACAATTTATTGAAAATCCCATCAATTCTCTACTATGTTGGCCTGAACGTTTTGCCAGAAGTAGCTGTCCATCGACTGTGTGAGTCTATTTTTGTACTCTCTGTCTTGTTCCATTGAGCTATTTATTCATGGTGATGCTTCCTCTGTTTTAGTTACTGTACCTTTGTAGGAAGTCAAGTAATGTTAACTTTTCAAATTTTCTTTTCCAAAAGTGTTTTGATTTTTCTAGTTCATTCGCATTTCAATATTCAATTTACAATCAACTTTCCATTTTCTAAACAAAATACTGCTTGACTTTATTGTAATTGCATTGATTCTAAAATAATTCAGGAATAAAATTGAATCTTCTAAACTCTGTACTAGGTATTTCAGTCTTCTTTAGTTAAGGCCTTCTGCATTTTCTATTAACAATGTTTTTTTAGTTTCATCTATACTTTTAAATTTATAAGAAATTATTTATTTGGTAACATACTGATTTTTGTACATTGAATTTTATTAAATTTATTCAACTCACTTATTCTATTCTCTTTTTGATTCCACCACATTTTTACATAGACAATGATGTCTTAAAATTAATGTATTTTAAATTATTTATTTCAATTGGTATACTTTTTCCCACCTTGGACTGCACTGCTTTAGTGCAATGTTGATTACAAGTAATAAGAGTTGGCATCCACATTATATTCCTGACCTTAAGGGAAAAGCATTCAGTTGTTGTTGTTTTTACCATTTTTCCATCATATTTTTGCAGCTTTTCATATAGGCCCATTAGTGAGCTAAATTTGTTTCCTGCTAATTCTAGTTTGCTGAGAGTTGTTATTAGGAATAAATGCTGGACTTTGTCAAATGATTTTTCAATATTTATTGAGATAATTATGTAGTATTTCTTTGATTTTGTTTAAAAGATAATCTATAATTATTGATCTACAATTAGTGTTTCCTAAATTTATAAGATAAATATCACTTGATCATGAAGTATTAAATTTTTTGAATCAATTGAATGGATAAATCACATTCAGAAAATTTGCTCCAGTGCGCATGAGGGATATTGGTCTATATCAGGATATTTCCTGCAATGTTTATGTCTGGTTTGTGTATAAGGCAACGTGGGAATTAGAGGACACATTGAGAAATATCTTCTGTTTTTCACATTTACAGAATTTAAAAAAATTGGTTTGTTGTTTGAAAATGCGTTATTAGATGCCATAGAAACACAGCAACTTTCTGTACAACAGAAAGAGATGTCGCCTGGTCCTGTGCCATCCTCACAACTGTTGATATGTTTGAGCCCATTGATAGAGCTACTGTGTCAACCCATCCCCTGGAGGACATTCCTCTATCACGCTGTCCCTCAAGTTTGATGCCCTTCTCCAGGGACTGGTCTATCCTGACATGTCCAAAGTATGTAAGTTGAAGTCTTGCCATCCTTGCCACTAAGGAGCACTCTGCCCTTAATTCTGCCAAGACACGTTGGTTTGTCCTTTCATCAGTACATGGTACTTTTAATATTTTTCTCCAGCACCACAATTCAAATGCATACATTATTCTTGTCTTCCTTATTCAACATCCAAAATGGGAAATATCATGTCTTGGGTTAACCACAACTTAGTCCACAGTATTCTAAAGAGGTTGCATGTGACAGATTCACCAAATACAATCCATCTTTAATATCTTGACTGATGCTTCCATAAGCATTGATTATGGACCCAAGTAAGAAAAATATCCTTGACAACTTCAATCTCCTCTCCATTTATCATGGTGTAACTATTGGTCCAGTTGTGATGATTTTAATCTTCTTTTCATTGAGCTGTAATCTATACTGTAGACTACAATCCTTGATCTTTATCAGCAAGTAATTCAAGTCTTTCCCACTTTAAGTAACTGTGTGTCATCTGCCTATTCCAGGTTGTTAATAAGCTTTCCTCCAATCTTGATGCCACATTCTTCTTTAAACAATCCAGTCTTTCTGATTATTTTATCAGTTTATAAACTAAATACGTATAGTGAGATAACACAACCCTGACATTTACCTTTTAAACCATTAATTTTAAACCATGGAATATCCCCTTGTTACATTTGCACAACTGCCTGTTGGTCCATAAACAACTTCCTTAGGAGTACAGTGACGTGTTCTTGAGAGCAGTTCTTCTTCTCAAGTTTATCCATAGTTTGTTGTGTTCAACAGAGTTGAATGCCTTGGCATAATCAGTGAAACTCGAGCAAACATCCTGCAGTTAGTCTCTCCTTTGAGCCAAAACCATCTGATATCACCAATTATATCCCTACAATAATCAGTACAGAATTAATATTACTTCTTCCTTCACTAGTTGGCAGAATTTACCAACATAAAACATGTAGTTAACCCCGATGATTTGTGATAGGTTTTATAATTACAAATTCAATATCTTTAAGAGAGGTAGGGCCATTCAGGCTGTCATGCTTTTTTGGTTTGTGAGCTCCAGTCACTTGTATCTTTCAGAAATGCACCCATTTTATTTAATATTTCAAATACATACGCACAAAACATAATCTACACATCATATAATTCTATAGTTTCATCATATCAAGAAGTGGTGTACAATCATTGCTACAATCACTTTTATATAACATTCTCTTTTTTTGTATTCCTTGCTATTAGCTGCACATTTCCCCAAAGGCATAAAGCTTTGAATAATATTGCCTCCATATCTTTAGAGTCTATGATGATGCCCTTCATTGATTTTGATAAATCTGTTTTTCTCTCTCTCTCTTTTTCTTGGTCAAGGGCTAAAGATTTGCTAATTTTCTTGACCTTCTTAAATATGTAAATTGAAATACTCAAATAAAGGGAGGAAAAACTTAAGTATAACAAAGAATTTAAAGATAAATGGAAATTTGGAATTAACTTTTAAAAATCTAAATAGTTTCAACAGAGAAAAATTAAAATACTCATTTCAAAAGTACTCTCCCTCACTCATTCACTGCCACTGAATTAATTCTGATTCCTAGTAAGCCTGTAACTCAGGATAAAACTACCTCTGTAAGTGTGTGACATTGTAACTATCAAAGAGCACTGGATCTTACTAATAAAAGGAGCTGAAAATAAAGTTACATGCACTCACATCTGGATCCCAATAATTTACACTTGTACTGCTTCTGCCATTACTAGCAAAATGGTCCTGGGCCTGGTAATTAATTCTCTATAAAATTATACAGCTAATGCACACACGTACTGTGGTCATTAAACTAGTTCATATAGTCAGTATATGTATTGACTAAAACTATTGACTAAAACTGGAGACAACCAGTTTATGCTAACTCCAGGTATTTCCACCTAACATTTTTAGTCTTTGTTTTGCTCCTTATGTGTTCCGGAGTTTGGCAGCAATTTAGTTTACTCCACAATAAAATTGCACAAATGTTTATATTTTGACTCCAGCATCTGTCATTTAGCATATGTAAAACTATTTTTTTAATTCTGGCATGTACTAAGTACTACATAATTAGTTGTTTGATTTTATGATAAGGGAGAAAAAATGCAAAAAATATTCTGTCATAACTTGGAATCATAAAATATAAATATTTCATATTGCAGATAAGCACAATTTGGTTTTGTCAATTAAGCAAAATAGATGTCTAGAGAGAGTTAAAGTGACCAAGGAGGAAGACTTATGTGTTTACAGAGAATAAATTCAAATCTTACAAAATGCCCTTCATTCATTCAAACACCTTTGTAGCTTACTTATAGGTATTGTTTAATGTGATAAGGACATACCGGTAAAGACCTTAGGATTGTAACTCTGCCTCTAGCTCTCCAGCACAGACTGTTTTTCTATGAGCTACAAGACGCAAACACACCAGACGCCCTAAAGGCTCTTCTTCATGATGTATTCTTAGTCATGGTGTTAAAGCTATTCAGGAAAAGTGCAAATCAAATATCTAAGTGTTAGGGACCTCTCACGACAATAACTTCTGCGTTAGTTGGTCTTTGATTTTTAATGGATTGTGTTAGGTTGGTGTGGTAGTTACATAATCGGGCGTCAATTTGAGGATTCAGAGTGAAGGAGTGGAGTCTAGCCTGTCAATCAAGTAGTAGCTTGGTGACCACCTCATTTGGAGGTGCTAGTTGATAAATAGCTTGCTGGAGGCGGGATACATGCTCACTCCCTGGGAGACATCCCTGTGGGGAAGACACATGGAGAGAGGCTGATGGAGTCAGACTTCTGGAGCTTGAGAAGCCACCGGAAGACCCCTGGCAGCACTGAGTTGCTACTAACGCCACTGGATCCACAAGACTTTCCACCTACTGGCCTGCAATCTTCCTGCATTTGGCATCATTGCCTGTGTTTGGGGAGTCTGAGGAGGACTTTATAGATTGGTATCGGACATATGGGCTAATATCAAACATATGGACTTGATCTGGACTGGGCTGGGATGTTTTCTCAATATCTGATTGCTCTTGTATATAAAGTTCTTTCCAATATACATATGAATGTCTATGATTTGTTTCTCTAGCTTACCCAGACTAACACAGTTGAATTTTATAGAAAAGCAAACCCAGTGATGCTTGTGTGTGTTTGTATATAGAAAGAAATTTATATCAAGAAATGGCTTACACAGTTTTAGAAATTGATAAATCGAGTTCAATTCAAGCCAGGATTCTCTTGACTCTTGGAAGCTGATGAACAGGAAGCATGCTAATGAAGCAGACGGTGGGGGTCATGGGCTGGTGGAGCAGAGGTAATAAGAATCTGGTTGCTCAAATGAATTTGCCATTGGTTTTCTGCTGACGGCTTCTGAGATCAACAAGGGAATCCAATAGTTCAAGGAAATAGACACAAGATCCAGCTCTGGTGTAAGACACAAGTCCAAAAATTTCAACTTTGTTCAGTCTTTGCCATACAAAAGGCCACACACCCAGACTGGACCTTAATCAGGAGGGTGTAGTTGACCTAAGCCCTGATCATCACATGGACCATTCAATTTGGTCAGGAAGTAGGAAATCTGAACGGCAGTAGGGAAGTTGGACTGAATCACATTTATTCAATAACTGTAACCCTCTTGGCCCTCACTTGACTCCCGATGAACCCTCTTGAAGACACTCATATGACAAGGAGAGATAAGGCTGTTCACAGTGAAAGTCTCCCTGAGAAAGAACTCAGGGAAAGGTTGATTGATATTAAAGTGTGAATCAGTACACTAGTCATGACATGACTGCAAGATTTAGAGAAGGGAAAACAATCCCCATTACCCCCAAACAGAACCATTATTTCTCTCTGCCTATTTTTGAAAAGGTGGTATTTTATATTGAGAAAAATGTGTCTTATTCACCAACAGTTGTTTGTCAGTTGTTAATACTGGGGGGACGTGTGTTTCAGTGATGCTAGAATCTGTCACTGGTATTTCAAATACCAACAAAGTGACCCAAAGTGAACAGATTTCAGTGAATCTTCTGTACTAAGGACAGACAACAGAGAAGGACTCAGCTCCACACCCAGAGGAGAAGCCACTGGAAACCGTGTGCAGCGCTTCAAAGCATCTCCAAATAATGAAAGCCTAAAAAAGGAAACACATCATTGTTGCGATCTTATAGTAGATGGGCCCCTGACGTCTCAGGACACTAGAAATTGGATTACTGAGGAGCTGCTTCCTTGGAGGAAAGTAGACCATGGTGAGTGGGAGTGGACCCTTCGAGGGCTTAACTTGCTGTTACGCCATGACTCAAGGTAAAGAGAAACAAAATCCTCTAGTAACTGGAACTTGAAATGCGTAGAGCACAAATTTAGGAAAACTGGAAGTAGTTAAAAATTAAATAGAGTTCATGAAAATCAATATCCTAGGCCTTAGTGGGCTAAAATAGACTGGTATTGGCCATTTTGGATCAGGAAATCATATGATTTACTATGCCGGGACTAACACAATCAAAAGGAATGGTATAACATTCCATGTCAGAACAGACCTTGCTAAATCTGTCATGAAGTACAATGCTATCTGTGATTGGATTATATCTATCAACCTCCAATCAATACAACTATTATCAAAAGTTATGCACCAACCACCAAAGCTAGTGATGAAGACAAGGAAGAATTCTACCGATGACTACAATCAGAAATCGATCAAACATGCAATCAAGATACCTTGATAGTTACAGGTGATTGGAAGGCAAAAGACAGAAACAAAGAAGAAGGAGCAGTATTTGGAAAATATGCACTTGGTGACAGAAATAAAGCTGGAGATCACATGACAGAATTTTGCAAAACCACTGACTTGTTCAAAGCAAATACCTTTTTTCAACAACACAAAAGGTTCCTATATACCTGGACTTCCCAAAATGGAATACACAGAAATCATATAGACTACATCTGTGTGGAAACGTGATGGAGAAGCTCAATATCAGCAGCTAAAATCAGACTAGAATTTGACTATGGAGCAGACCACTAATTTCATAGGTAAATTCACAATAAAGCTGAAGAAAGTTAAAACACGTCTACAGGAACCAGCATACAACCTTGAGTCTATTCCATCTGAATTTCAATAACATCTCAAGAAGAGATTGGATGCATTGAACACTAATGACAGACGACCCCGATAAGCTGTGGGAAGACATCAAAACCATCATTCGTGAAAAAAGATAAAGTCATTAGCATGACAGGAAAGAAATATCAAAGTGGATGTCAGAAGAGACTCTGAAGCTTGCTCTTTATCAAAGAGTAACTAAAGAAAATTGAAGAAAAGATGACGTCAAGGAGCCGATATAAAAGTTCAAAGGGCAGCTAGAAAACACAAAACCAGATAGTATAACTAAATGTGCAAGGACTTAGAATCAGAAAACCCAAAGGGAAGAACACTTTAAGCATATGTGACCTTGAAAGAACTCAGGGAAAAAACTCAAGCATCCATTTGCAAGTTTAAAAGATTTTATGGGCAAAATTTTGAATGATGCAGGAAGCATAAAGAGAAGTTGGAAAGAATAAAGAGAAGTTGGAAAGAATACATGGTCAATATACTAGAAAGAACTAATCTATAGTCCGCCATTTCAGGAAGCAGCAGCTGAGCAAGACCTAATGCTGCTGAGGAATGAAGTACAAGCTGCACTGAACGTAACAGCCAAAAACAAGGTTCTAGGCATTGAAGTAAAAGTCACTGAAATGTTTCAGAAAGCTGGGGAAGCAATGGAAAGACTTACTCATCTATGCTAGGAAATTTGAAAGACAGCTACCTGGCCACCTGACAGGAAAAGATCCATATTTGTGACCATTCCAAAGACAGGTGACCGAACAGAATGCTCAAATTATAGAATAATATCATTAATATCACACACAAGTAAAATTTACTGATGATCATCCACCAGTGGTTATAATAGCACACTGACAAGGGATTTTCATAAGTTCAGGAGGCCAGATTCAGAAGAGGACATGAAACAAGGATATCATTGTTGATGCCTGATGGGTGTTGGCTCAAAGCAGAGATTATGAGAAGCATGTTTATTTATGTTTCAATGACAAGCAAAGCATTCGGCTGTGTGGGCCATAATAAACCGTGGATAACCTCAAGAAGAATGAGATTTCTGGAACACTTCCTTGTGCTCATTAGGGACTTGTGCATGGATCAAGAGGCAGTCCTGTGAACAGAACAGGGAACAACTGCATGGTTTAAAATCGGGAAAGGTGTGCATCAGAGTAGTATCTTCTCATCACCCTGTTCAATCAATCTATCTTCATCTAGTTCAAAACTGATTATAAAGAAAATAATTAGAGAAGCTGAATTACATAAAGTAGATGTGTCATCAGGATTGGAGGAAGACTTATTAACCACCTGTCATATGCAGATGACACAAACGGGCTTGCTGAAAGCGAGGAGGCATTGAAGCACTTGCTGATGAAGATCCAGGATGGTAGCCTTCAGTGTGGATTACAACTCAATGTAAGGAAGACCAAAATCCTCACCACTGGAGAAAAGGTTGAAGTTTCCAAGGGTTTTATCTTACTTTAATATACAACCAATGCTCAAAAGCCATATAACATTAGGCAAATCTCCTGCACAAGGCCTTTTTAGAGTACTGAAATTCAAGGATGTTTTCTTTGAGGACTAATTAAATAAAATATAATAAAAACAGGCATGGAATGTGCAAATTGCTATCATTAGGTTCAACAGACGTAAGTCGTTTCAATAAATGCAATTAAAACAATTGAAAAGAGAAAACAGATAATTACAGAATTATACACTGCTCGTTGTAAGAATGCCGAATTGTGGTTAATACAAAACATTGCAACCTTAAATTGTTTTAACAATTGAAATGAAAATATTACCAACAAAATAATCATTGCCTATTTTTAAAGCTTCAGTGAAACTTAGGAAAAACACTGTGGATATCAACATTTAATGATTTCTAAGGTGACAAAGCTTTCTTGTTCCTTATTAAGTTATAAAATCATCATATATATTAAGTTATACAATTTATATGTGATTGGTGACAGTACCACTTATACCAGGCAGTATAATTTATAAACTTTTTCTATGTTTTGGTTTAATATTTTTGATAGTAGAGAAATCAGGAGTGGACTAACAGGAATGGACAAAGAGTGTCTCAAGCAATTTCATCAGACTCTGTGTATTCATTTCTAACCTTTCTTCAAATGAGAATAAAGAAAGTGCAGTAATGTTTTCAACATTCACTCTTTCATCAATAGCTACTTACAGAAAAGGTATCTTGCAATATTTCAGTTCCTTTCAATTAACTTCACTGAAATAAATAGATTTAGATTTTATGTACTCTTCTGTTGATTAATTCAACTTGAACACCTTGTAACAAGGTCTTACTCTGTAAACCTATTCTCCACCTTGCAGCAGGTGAGACTGACCACATGAGCTGAGCACAGTCATCCTTGTGTGTGCTCAGGTCAATGAAAAGAACCTAGGTTTGTGTGTGACACACTGTCACAGAGCTGTTAGGTTCCCAAATGTGTTCTCTGTGCCTGCGTCTTCAGCTACTTCAAAACTGATGTAACACACAGAGCTCGGGCATATGAAATGGTCATAGAAGGGACTGAAAGGTAAGGTGCCAGTTAAAACCCAAAGACCCAAACTCACTGCCATGGAGTTGATGTCAACTCATGGCAACCTTGTAGGCTGGGGTGTAAGTGCCTCTGTGAGTTTAAGAGACTGTAATGCTTTATAGGTGTAGAAAGCCCTGTTTTTCTACCACCAAGAGACGAATGGTTAGCACCACGGAGCTTGAAGTGAAAAGCCCAATACACAACCACTTTGCCACCAAGGCTCTGGGCGTAAGTTAGTTTGAGTAAAAGTAGGCGACTTGATTGCATTCTGTAAGCTAACTGATCCACTAGGTTAAATGCTGCACGGATAAGTCATGTAGGAGCATGCTAAAAATCACCTAGAAATGTTGTAGATTGATCACTGATGATCTAGTGGGGAAATGTATACCAGGCTTTGGAAGCTCAGAGTAAGTTGCCATTAACAAGATCAGGCTGCAACTACATTATTAAACAGGGACTGTGGTAGTCACATACTTTCTGTCAGCGTAGGGGTGGAGTATAGCCTATCAATGAGTCCACAGCCTAATGGTCCCTCCTTGTGGATGTGACCTTCTCATAAGAAGGATCCTGGGAATGTCCTCTCTCTCTTTCTCTGTCTTCACTTCCCTGTTGATGAGCAACGCTGAGACCTGCCAGAGCCCTGTGTTGCTTCTACTGCCATTGGACCCACAAGACTTCTCAGCCACAGGCCTGTGTTCTTCCTGCATTTTGCATCATTGCATGTGGCTCTGTGAGTCTGAAGAGGGACTTAGGGACTTGAGTTGGACTTGGCTGCTGTGTTTTCTCCATTTACAATTATTTCTCAATATAAAACTCTTTCACATATATGGTGTCACTGGATTTCTTTCCCTCAACAGCCTGACCTAAAACAGGGACTATTTTTTCCCTTTTAATAATTTTCTTGGAAGCTCGTGAAACTCTTATCACAATCATCCATCCACCCATTGTGTCAAGCACATTTGTACATTTGTTGCCATCATCATTTTCAAACATTTTCTTTCTTCTTGAGCCCTTGGTATCTACTCATTTTTCCCTCACTCACACACGAACCCTTGATAATTTATAAATTATTATTGTATTTTTATGTCTTACACTGGCCAATGTCTCCCTCCACCATTTTTGTCCGTCCCCCAGAGAGGGGGTTATATGTAGACCATTGTGATCAGTTCCCCCTTTCTCCTCACGTTCCCCTTCCCCCACTGGGCTGGCTACTCTCAAGATTGGTTCTGAGGGGTTTATCTATCTGGGATTCCCTGTGTTTCCAGCTGTTATCCGTACCCATGTGCATGGTCTGGTCTAACCAGATTTGTAAGGTAGAGTTAGGGCCATGATAGTGGGGGGCGGGGAAGAGGGGAAGGAGGAAGAATTTAAGAACTAGAAGAAAGTTGTATGTTTCATCGTTGCTACATTGTACCCTAACGGCCTCATCTCCTCCCTGCAACTCTTCTGTAAAGGGATGTCAAGTTGCCCACAGATGGGCTTTGAGTCTCCATTCCACACGCCCCCTCATTCACAATGATGTGATTTTTTTTTGTTATTTGATACCTGATTCTATCAACATCTCGTGATCACAAAGGTTGGACTTTGTTGCTTCTCAGCTAGATGGCTGCTTGTTAATCTTCAAGTCCTTAAGACCCCTGTCACTATATATATTTTTGACACTGTATCTTTTGACAGTCAGGCACCATCAGCTTTCTTCACCACAGTTGCTTATGTACCCGCTTTGTCTTCAGAAATCATATCTGGAAGGTGAGCATCACAGAATGCCAAGTTAATTGAACAAAGTGTTCTTGCATTGAGGGAGTACTTGAGTAGAAACCCAATGTCCATCTATACCTTAATACTAAACCTATAAAATATATGTACATAGATGTATTTCCCCATTGTCATCTAAAACTATATTTACAAATATACATGCCTGTACTTAGACCTCGATAAATGCCCTTTGCCTCCTAGTTCTTTCCTCTATTTCCTTTTACTTTCCTCTTGTCCCACTATCATGTTCAGTCTTCATTTGGATTTTAGTAATTCCTCTCTCGGTTCCGTTTCCCTTAATCAAACCCTAACAGACCTCCTACACTCTCTTCACCATCGATTTTAGATTTCTTGTTGTTCCCTCGTACCTGGATTTGTTAATACCCACTTCCTTTCCCCTACCTCCCCATCTCTCACACCCCCAGAACCCGCAGTCCTGTTGTTTTCTCCTCCAGATTGTTTATCCAGCCTATCTTATCTAGATAGACCTGTAGAGATAATAATAAGCACACAAAAACCAAAACAGAGCAAAGCAAAGCAACAAAAAAAAAACAACAACAAAAACAATGACAAAAAATAAAAAGCCTATAAATAGTTCAAGGTCTGTTTGCTGACCTGTAGGAGTGTTTTTCGGGCAAGTCTGATGGGGTGCCACACCCTAGCCCCAAAGTCTACTTCTAGTATTCCCTGGGGAATTCCTTGAATGGACTTTTAGAGATTGAACTATTGAATTGTATGATATATCAATTGGAAAAAAAATTGAATGAGCTTTCACTATTTTGGCCCTGAAGGAAAGAAAAGCTTCCCAGAACAAAGCAACATCATGTTCAAGGCTATAAAGTCATGGAAGGTAGATTTCTAACTACAAAATGACCAATTCATAAGGTAACAGACAGCACCTGCCAATCATAGGCTCAGCTCCCAGTCTCTGCAACACTACCCAAGTCAGTAAACAGCTATACTCCCAAAATGTTGATATTCTTGGTCTGAGGCTTCCGTGAATGCAGTCCCCTCTAGGGTTCTGGACTGGAATGTAGTATATAACTTATTGATATAAACTAGCATGACAATAACATCGTGCTGGTTTGTTTCTGTGATGATCTTGGAAATGACAACTTGAAAATAAGTTATTTGGGAGAATAACTCAGTAAAATAGCACTGGCCCTCCTGGAATCAAGGTCCCTTCATCCTTCCTCTAATACAAATCTAGCTTATGCATAGAGAATTTGGGAAGTTGGTCTCTTTATATTGGAAACTCACATTGTAAAAACAGTCAGTTCTTTATACTTTTTGCTTTCTTTCTGATTGAGGTTTCCCTCTGTTTTCCTGTGTTATTATTGTAGGGTTTGTGGTTGCTTGTTTTTGTAAGTTTTTCAGTATATGAAATCCAGGCTAGGTAAAATGTATAGCCAGCAATGGGATCATGGTTTCTTGGTGGCACAGAAAGGGAGATTGGTGGAAAATGAGGCGTTAATAACAATGAGTATGAGACAGAAGAAAATGCTCTAAAATTTAGTTGTTGTGATGATTGGACAATACTTTTTAACATGATTGAACTACTGAATTGTATGATATGTGACTTATATGCCATACCAAAAAAAAACCCTATTAAAAATGAAAACCTCTCAGTTTTTGCTAATGCAGCAATACTGAAAAATTAATTAGGAAAACATCTCACTGATTGAGTCAGGGCCCTGGTTCAGAAAAAACCTTTCAGAGGAAGTTGAATTAAGGTGGCAGGTCTGTCCAGGCCCAAATAGTGTCACAGAATTTTCTTAAGACCCCTCTTCTACTTCCCCTATTCTGAGCAGAAAGGAGAAATAAAAAAGGGGAGGGGTAATAAAACAAATTGAATTTGAGGGTTTTCTAAGGATGAGATGCCAGATGGAAACACTTATATCCAACTTATACAAGCATGTGCTGTGGCCTCATGGGGGTCAGTGGGAAAAGCATGTGGGCGCTATGGGACCAGCCCTGCATCTACGCCACCCGGTGCCTCAGCTGTGCAGGGTGGGCTCACTTCCCTGGTCTCTGCGGCCCCAGGCAGAATGGGCAGCAAAGCTGGCGATGCCTCATCTCTATCCTTTACATAATTACTTGTGGGGGTGTGGGCTTGATCATCTTGACATTTAGATGCTGAGTAATTTTCTCAAAATGTTCACACTTCTCTGAGGGATGGATGCAGTTTATGCTGTGTTCCAGGGAGCCCTGAGCAGGAGATAACAACAGCCTGGAGGGGCCAGAGCCAGGCAGGGGTTGGCAAGATTTTGATTGATCCAGAAGAAAATGTCAAATGTCTCTTGGATGAGTCCCCCTGGATAAAGTAGATCAAGCTTGAGATAATCCATTGGCTGGACCTGGAAAGGAAGATTCTGAGACAGAGCCGTGCTGGCAGAGGAGCTGCATGGGACAGCGTGGCTCTTCCGTGAATGAAGAAGCAGGGAGGACACTCTCTTGTTTTGGTGTCCTGCGGCTGAAGCCTAAACCTCACCTGGTTGAAGAATGGATTCATAAAATCTGGAGAAGGGATCTGCTTTTCCATAGGAAACAGGAAACACTGACCCATTGCTAAATCAGAGGGCACCTATTGCTCAGTAGTTATACTCAGCTGCCCAAGCCCCAATGACAGAAATGAGGGGAAGAGGATCCCCCCAGAAGTAGATTATGGGCAATGAGGTGGGAGTGGGGGGCTGGGTGGGTGGGGGGTGCTTCCCTTTTGGCAGCATGGTGCTGGTCTTGAGATTTTCACGTGACATGAAGGATGGGGTAGTTCAGTAGCAATATCACAGGCTCATTGTCCCCCTGCCTCTTTCATCTGAGTCTGGAAGAGGGGCTTCCACAGGCTCTGAGCTTCCTCAAGAGTGTGTGCAGGAGTGGCACTCTCGTTCTACCTTGAGAATCACGTCTACATTGCCCTCACCTAGGACACATTTGTTACCGAGTCTGCGTGTGCCCTTTGAAGAGAAAACAACCCTAGTGGGAGGGCCTTCGAGAAATAACCAGCTTGTTCAGCTCAGATTCCCCATCAGGTCCACTTAGACTTACATTATAGGAACCAGCCAAGCAGAGAAATTCAAAATGTTTTCCCATAAAGCTTCCAGAGCCTGCTCTCATTTATCCATATAAAAAACATTGGAAGGTTTTAACTGGGAAATAGCTTCCATCGGGCTCAGTTTTTTTAGAAGGCTCTGATTGCGTAATGGCTATGAGTGAGACTGCTACCTGCCGCCAACAATTTAAAGCCACCAGCTGCTTCCTAGGAGAAGACAACTTTCTCCTCTATAAAGAGTTCACGTCTCAGAAACCCACATGGGGCTGTTCTGAGGCATAGAGTCCCACAGGGTCACTATGAATCAGCAGTGAGTTGTTGGAGAATTTTTATTGTTTTGTTTTGTTTGCCATTCTGGTGTCTTGGGACCCTCTTTGACTGTCAGTGTAAATGATGTTAGGCACTGGAACAAATAAGCCCCATTATTCTGTCCAAGGAGGAAAACATTGCTCAGTTGACAGATACTTTCTGAGTAACGATGTTATTTGGGAGCAGATCCAGTTTAGACACTGAGTATAGACACATAACTGATATTTAGTAACTGCCTTAAAGATTTCATTCAAATTAGGGAGTGTGGTAAAGTGAAATGCCTTACATATGGCTCTGTAAGTCACTTTTGTACACACCCATCAAATGATTGGGTGGGACCGTGAAAATAGGTTGTGTGATTGGTCAGTTTTTCCATTCCTCTTCCTGTAAGGGTGCCATCTCAGAAACAGGAGCAGAGGAATTCCAGTGACAGCCAAGAAAGAAGAGTCACCGATGGTGCTCACTGGAGGCCCTGCTGAAGTGGTAGAGGCCCCCAGGCCATCCGTGTGGAGGCCAGAGGCCTCAGAGCTGCAGCTTTGAGACCAAAATACAAGAAACTGTGAGGCCAAGCAGTGTGTGGGCCTCAGGTCCATGGAACAAGACAGAGGCCAAAGGATAATGGGCCAGAGGACCAGATGGAAAGAGTTGGCTGCTGGCAGAAGAGAGACATTGCTATGGACCAAAGATGGTAGCCATAATGTTTTATGATCCTGAGCTGTGGTCACCTGCTAACTTCTCTAAAATTCCCTCACAATCGTGAGGATTCTCTGTGCATTCTGTGCGGCCATCGCAATGGGTTATTGAACCGAGGAGAGAAGTAGTGTCAGGGGAGCAGAATAAGGAAGAATGAAGAGTAGAGGTAAGCCTGACCTCTGCCTGTGGCACTCAGCCTGGGACTGAGGAGGAGTTGGATTTTCGCTCTCCTTTGTGTAGCTGGAATCAGTCAGATGTGGCCTCCGTGCCATTTTCTCAGGGAAAGAGAAAATATGAAGATGGTTTTCAGCAGATCGCATGTTAGCCTGCAATGCTACAGCGTTTGGGGGTATGCCACAACACTCCAGAGGAAGACAGGGAAGGAAACACAGAGGACATATGTGAGCAGGATCGGGAATCCAGAGTCAGATTCTGCCAGTGAAGATCTGGACAAAACGGGCTGAGAATCAGAGGGCACTGTGATCTTGGAGTTGAAATATAAAACATAATGTTTGCCCGAAATGTTAAGATTACTTACTCTAGCTAATAAAGGGTAGCTATCATGGGTTTGAACCAGCCCATCACTGGGAACCAGTCTTCTAGTTTTACAGAAACTATAAAATAAGATCATAAAAAAGAATAAATGGATGGGAGCCATTAGATCCCACATCTAGAATTCATCAGTTTCATCTGCCCCATGAATCTCCTTTCAGGAAATAATGGCAAAAAAAAATAGAGAAGCGAAAAACAAAGACATCAAAATAGGAGATGTTCTTTTATTGAAGCAGATTATAGACTAATTAAAATATAAGGGATGGAGGCTGGTTCTTTGCTTTTGGAGCCCTGTTGGTATAATAAGCTACAACTTGGTCTATAACCCAAAGGGCAGCAGTTCAAACCCAATAGTTGCTGCTCAGGAGAGAGAAGAGGCATTCTACTCGCTAGAGATGGAGTCTTGGAATCGCCCAGAGGCAGTTCTACTCTGTCCTATCGGCTCGCTATGAGTCTGAATTGACTCAGTGGCTGTGAGTTTGAGTTTGGTAAGAGGAAAATAAAACTTCATGTGTATCGTAGAGATCAGAATAAGTGAAAAAAATAATAAGAGGCTATAAATGGTCTCTCAAGTCCCTAGAGATCATTCAGTGAAGCTCAGAGTAGCGGCAAAGGATGTTGGAATGATAAGCAAAGACCAGAATAAGGTAAGATAATACATGATACACTCAGAAGCATGGACTTCACTCAGCATGACCAACATTTCGAATAATTTTGAGCAGGAAATTGGCACCATTATATTTGTATTGGCTACAGATTATCTGGTTTTCAGTGCAGTGGGGAGATACCAGGGCAGGTGAGTTCACTGGAGCCACATCTAGAACCACGAAGGTTGTCCTACCTGACTCTCACTACTTCCCACATAAATAACAAGCGTATCACCCTTACAAGTCTCCTATTATCCATTCATTTTTATCTCCACCTCATAAAACAAATTTCAAAAAATATCCCCATACCGCGTGTTCAATAGTATTGCAGAAGTCAAACATAGACGATGGTGAGAGTAAGTAAAACAGGTATTCTAGCTATTTGGTGAAATCAAAAGTCTGAGTAGTAATATCTCCAAGTGAGAGACTGTGTGCACACGTACACACACACACAGACACACACACACACACACACACTGTTTTAAGACTCTAGCAAGATTACAACAGTCAAAAATGAAGTGTTAGAACTTCTCACCTTGAAATTTATCAAAAATAAATTTGATCAAATCAATTCACCATGCAAACAGGCTTATCCTAAAGTTTGCTGGAGAAGAATCAATCATATTCATAGTGATACATTTTTGATACTGCTTTTTAAAATTTCTTCATCCCCAAGGTCAACCCAGAGCAAATGTAATTTATAAATGGTTATTCAATGAAAATATCTAGAAAGTAGCTGTGATAATAAGAGTAGCATTAAAAAGTTAATTTTTGTACATATGTTGCCAGTATCATTTTCAAAACATTTTCTTTCTACTTGAGCCCTTGATATCAGCGTCCCATGGGTACAAATGTGCTTGACACACTGGATGGATGGATGGATTGTGACAACAGCTGAAAGACGCCGCCATAAAGTGATTTTAAAGAGAGAGAGAGAGAGAGAGAGAGAGAGCGAATAACAGTCACTGCAGGAGGTAGCGGTGGTTGAGTGTGTTACTTTCCTTGAGGTGGTTGTAACAAAGTACCCCAAATTGGGTGATTTATCAAACTAAAAATGTATTGCCTCACAATGCAGGAGAGAATAAATCCAATCCCCGGGATTGCTCATGTTGATTTATTCTGAGTCCTTTGAGAGAAAAAATTGTTTTCTGTCTTTCTTAACTTCAGCTGGTGGACATAATCTTTGAGGTTATTTGACTTAGAGCTACAGTATCGCATAGTAGCCCTTCTATGTCTGTCTGTCTTTTTTCATTTCCAAAAGGGCAACAAACATATAAAATTAATAACCACTTCACTCCAGGAAGGCCTCATGTCAACCTATCTGATAACATCTTCAAAGACCCTAATTCCAAATAGGGCCACATTAATAAAGACAGATGTTACCGTATTCATGTCTCCTTTGTGGGTGACACAGTCCAATCATAACAAATAGATTAAGTGCAATTATTTCTCCTTATCTAATTCCCAGTGGATAAGAGGAAGCCCTGGTGGCAGCTATGGGCTAGGGCTTGGGCTGCTCCTTGGTACAAAGATGGGGCTTGTTTTGCTCCCCTGTAAAGATTTATAGCCTCCGAAAGCCTATCTAGAATCTGCGTGAGTCAGAATCGATTCAGTGGCAGTTGACTTTGCTGGACACAGGTGGTTCAAAAAAGATAGGCATTCTGATTTCATCACGATCACTACCTAGGAAACTCCGTGAGTGAGTTCTCTCTGTCCATCAAGGTCGCCAGGTCACTGTGAGTGGAATGGCTTATTCAGTATTTATGTGGTAAGAGCTGATATGTTATAGGCTCTTTGGGATCTCTGGAGCTCTGAGTCCGGGTATCACGGATTGAACTTTTATGGAAATAACACAGCAACCCCAATTTTGCAGTGTCTCCAGAGGCAACTCCTCTCTTGCTGTGTTATCTCGGGCATAACATAGTCCTAAGGTGACTGCCCTGAATAATGCTATGGCTTGAAGGTGTGCAAATGTTAGCTGTTCAATGAGGAGCAACTAAGCTTATTATTAATTCGAGGAATAATTTAAACACATTTTATGCCCAGGCAAAATAAGGATGTGTTTCTTTTGCCTTTCTGATTTATTTCTATGTAGTATTTGTTTCCATTGCATACTGTTATCTATTTATAATGCACTTTTCTTTACTCAGGTGTTCTTCCAAGAAGCTAAACTTGGCATAGCATTAGACATCATTTAGAGAGTTATCCCAGGCTGTAAGTCTTCAAAGACATCCTGTTGCCTTGGAAACTGCCCATCCCGTTAATCCAGGCTTCTTACAGCCAGGTCACATGAAAACTGTTTATCCACGGTCAAAACTGATAGAGGGATTTCAGTGTCTTTCCTGAGAATTTGGTGTGGTGGCTAGATGTTTACATCCCAGCCTGCTCTGTACTGTGGATCAGAGAAGCCACAAGTGTCTGAATGGAAGGTTCAGGCATATCCTACCCTCTCCCCAAATTTACAGGAAATGGCAGCCAGCAGAGGGAGAAAAACAACACCATGCAGAGATGAGCAAGCCCAATTCCTTAAGGCCGTGGCCTCCTTTTCCATGGATGCAGGTTGGATTTACAGGCATAGCATATCCAAGAATACAGATGAGACTTTAACCCCACTCCATCACTCAGATAGAACCTCCCAGTGTTTGGCACACATTTCCTTTGGAATCAGCAGGAATCCCTTCAAGTGAATTCTCTCACCATAGTCACACTATTAAACAAAATGAACTTCACTATCCAAATCATTTCACTCTGAGAAGACAAAAGAATATTAAAGGTTTTGACAGAATTTATTTTGACATGAAAATTCCTTCACTTTGGGGGGGGTGTAAAAATTCAATTTGAGCATAGATACCTTTTGTAAAGTTGAAGCGCAGCACCACCCAAGCCCCTTTTGACCCAAAGGCAATTTAAGATTCATAAAGTTCAGATGCTGACAGTGTGGGCGCCAGGAAAATGAGGGAACTCAGTTGTCAAAAGCATGTCTGACAACTCATCACCTTTCAGCACATCCACCAAATGCCTATATTTTCTTATCCTGGAAAATTAATAGTCTGGAGATACTTTCTAGGCCAGCAGGCGTAATAGAAATGCGTGCTTCACCATTCAGGGAATCCTCAGCACTGGTTCTGAGATGCGATCAAGTGGGCCTCTCAACTCATGGTGACTTCATGTGACTGTTGAGTTCTCTAGGGTTTCCATTAACTGGTTTTGACAGGCAGAGAGCCAAGTCATTCTTCTTAGTTTGTCTGAATCCAGACAACCCACCGAAATCTGGTCAGCAACATAAAAGCATGCATGTGTCCACTGTCAGGTAGGTGGTAACTGCACATGACATATATTGATTGAACATTGAACCCTACTCTCCTGCATGCAAGGTGGAATCCTACAAGTGAATAACACTGCTCTCCAAAGAAGTAATAATATTCCACAAAAGGGGGCAATTGTTCTAATGAGAGCAAGCCCATTACCTCATACCCCCCAAAAAATCCAAATCACTGCCATTGAGTTGATTCCAAATCATACCAATCTTATAGGACAGAGTTGAACTGCAGCTTATTTCCTTGAAGGAGACAAAGCCCTGTCTTCTAATACATTTCTTTCACTGCAAGTATGCCTTTGAGACTATCATAGTTGGAGATATCTTTATAAATCTTGAAACGCCAAACAATAAAACACACAGTTAATGTTTTTAGAAATCCTTCTGAGTTATGGAAAGAAATCAGACCTGTTCCATGCCTCAAGAAGCCTACAAGGAGTCAAGAAGACATGACATTTAATTGTGGAATAATACTGAGCAGCAGCAACAACAACAACAAAACTAGGGATGAAGTCTCAAGAGTCCATATGCAGGAAGACTATCTGTGAGTGTCTGCAGTCCAAGTGGGTAAGTGCTTACCTATTAACCTGAAGGTTGGTGGTTCTAACCCACCTAATGGCTCTGCGGTCGGCAAATGTCACTGCTAGGATTTGAGGTCACAATTATCGGACTTGAGGAGTCTGGTGGAAGACTGGAACCCCCCGTCCCTCTGAAGGAGAGAGATGTGACTTTCTACTCCTATAAAGCGCTGCAGTCTAGGAAACCCATAAAGGCAGTTCCACCCTGACAGGTAGGGTCATTGAGAGTCAAAACCCACTCGATGGACTGACTAGGTGGCATTAAGAATGAAAACCTCCTAATATTTACTTGGCACCAGAGAAAAATAAAAGAGGAAGAATAGATACAGGAGAAGGTTCTTGTCAAAGAATACATAGAAGCAGTTCACATAGACTAGCATCTAACTATGACTAACATTGATTGGGTATGTATCTACAAAGGGCTTCGTATTTATCCACTCATGTAATTCTCATGAGAGCCTTTAGTGCTCTAGGAAATAAATGGGAATATTCTATTTTGCAAATGAGAAAATTAAGATGTCAACACAAGAAGTAACTCTCTTTAAGGTGACATAACAGGAACATTCCTGAGCCAGGTTGATTGCAAGGAATTTGGACCAGAGCGTGGGCTCCCGCCAACCAGCTCACACTGTAGCAAGTGCCTTTGAACAGCCAGTTTGCAGAAAGACATGTGTTGCACCAAGGAAACTTGCTAATTTGGGGTTTTTTTTAGTCAACTATAATCATTCACACCCAAATTTGAATTTAAGAGCAGAGTCCCTGAACCAATAAAACATTCCAAAACATCTGATAAAAGGATGTCCAGTATTCCCCATGTCTTTGTCTGCTCCTTGTGCCCAGAAGTTAGAGGCAAGAAATTGTTCTCAGTCAATAGCATTAATCTTTATATACATATAGTATAAATTATATATATAATTTCAAATGGTATAGCAGAGACACTCAAGAAAATGATTTTTTTTCAGTCATGGGGACATTAACATCCCCCTAGTCTCTCTTTGAAGAGCCCTGGTGGTGTAGTGGTTACTCTGTGGGCTTCTAACTTCAAGGTTAGCTATTCAAAACCATCAGCTGATCTTTGGAAGAAAGATATGGCTTTCTACTCCTGCTAAGAGTTAGTCTTAGAAACTCAGATGCAGTGGTACCCTAACCTATAGGGCCACTATGAGTACTCATCTACTGGATAGCAGTGAGTTTAAGGGGGATTTTTGTTTGTTTGTTTGTTTGTTTAAATCTCTTATTAGGGTTGAGTTGCCAGAATACATAGCAATGACTCCATGAGACCTACCAGGCAAATTGTACTTAATAGATATTGGCATACCTCACATTTTCTTAGAAATATAAAATTGTTACTCAGTCAAAAGAATGAAATTCTCAGGGTTGAGAACGCAGAGGCTGCATTTCAGGAACTAAGCCGGTTTCTCAGGCTGAGGGAAGGGCCAAAATCTCGTTTTTCCCAAAATGACCTCCTCGACGTCAGATTGGACACAGCTTTTAAAGGACGTTAACTATGATCACTGGACTCCAAAGCAGAGGAAAGGGGTCATATTCCAGCTGTGGAACGCAGGGGGAGGAAGGAAGGACAGATCCCTGAACGGTCTACAATAACCGGGCAGGTGGATGTCACCCCTCAAACACAAAAACCCACTCCTCTGAAAAGCAAACATATGCTGCACCTCTGCCGTCATATGAGGTGACCTGCCTAGGTCAGGGTGTCACACTGGTAGCCCGTGAGCCACAGAGGTAATTTTTGTGGCCCACGATGCTGTGAAATAAAAGGACAATAGAAAAAAATATTATGAAGAAAATAGCGCTTAGGGGAGATCGAGGCAACACCATGCACACAACTCCATGGTTAACCCTTTAACTGATGAAGACGAGTAAAATCACAAAATTAAAGTTGCTCATTTCAATTGAGCTTGACACCCCTCCTCTTGATGTTCCTTGAGAACTTTTCAGGTACCATCTCTTCTGAATCCGCATGTCAATATGATGGAATGGGGGCAAAAGCGGAGGAGGGTATCATTCCAAAGGAGAACAAGGACTGAGAATCAACGTCTTTGCATGCATTATCACTTGACAAACATGGTGACTCTGAGATGCCCTTGACGAAGGGATAAGGTGAGCGCGAGCATGGAAGCTGCCTCTTCCGTGTCCTCACCCTGCACTTACTGAGCAAGACTCTGGAATGTACCCGCTGCAAGACCGACCGGGCCGATTCCATCCTAGCTACCCTTTGGTTGGGTTTGGCACTAGCCAAAAAAAACCACGTCCTCAGTCAGGGTGACTTGCTGAATGTAAATAACATGGCACTGTGAGAGTAGAACACCTCAGATAATTGATCAGCCTCCCACATTGCAGCCGTCAGCGTCTGGCCCCGTTGTCACCCTTCATTGTGCAAAATTGCTTCCCGGTTTCAGGCTGACTAATCTGTCTTTCCAAGGACTCTCGCTCGGTTATAAACAGCCTTAAAATGAAAATACCCTAAGAAGCCCCCTTGGCAAAATAAAGAATGTTATAACTATATTGCTTAAAAATAATAACATTTCCGGGGTAAATTCTCATCCCATTACTTACAATCATTGCCCTTTATGTCTTTTTTCTTAGAAATAAAAATGCTCATGGAAAATAGTTTCCTAGCTTTTCTTTGTCAATAATGTACTGATTCTTGGAAGCAGTCACAAAATGTTTCTCAGCAACAGTGAAATTTTATTCTGAACAATTTAAAACATATTAAAGGTAGATATTGTATACTTTATTTTATAACCCACTCTCATGTACCAACTCTGACTTGATGACTATCCATCTTGCCTTTTCTACCCCACCACTCTTCCCTCCTGCATTAGCATGAATACGTTACAGATTCAATTGAAGTATATCTGAATAAATTATATCTGATATTCTATTATTGTAGTCCTAAATATTTCCAATTATATGTTAATTAGGAAAACCTTACTATGAAACATAACTGCAATATGATTACAACCATGGAAAAATTAGCAGATTGTTGTTGTTGTTTGGTTGTTATATTGGTTCCAATACATAGCAATCATGGTTGCCTTTTTTACTGACCTTTTACTACACCAAGCATGACGTTCTTTTCTGGGAATTGGATTGTCCTGATATATATCAAAAGTGCAGAAGAAATCTTGCCATGCTCCCTTCTGAGAAGCATTTCTTCTAAAACAGACTTGTTCTGTCTTCTGAGAAGATGGTACTGATGCTATTCCTGTCAACACCATCATTCAAGTGCATCAATTCACACCTTGGCCTTCCAAGTGACACCTTTGGTTTTTAGCAACAGATTTGTCCACTGTTTGATTTATTGATTGCTGCTCTCGTGAGCTCTGATTGTGGTCCGAAGTAAAATGAAAACCTTGACAATTTAAATGTCTACTCTCTTTATCATTGTGTTGTCTCTTGGCCTAGTTAAGATCCGTTGTTTAATTGAGTTGCCATCCAGACAGAGGCTGTAGTCTTTGATTTCCATCAGTGCCCTTGCTTTCACAATTACTCTTTGCTTTCACCAAACAAGTTGTGTCACCTCTATATAGAAGGTGGTTGATACACCTTCCTCCAATTCTGATATGGGCATCTTCTTTACATAATCTAGCTTCTCAGATGATTTGCATTCAGCAATCAACTGCATAAATATGATGAAAGATTACAACCCCACGGCAGACCTTTTCTAATTTTAAACCATCTTCCTATCATCAAATATGGAGGGGCGGTGGTGGTTCGGTGGTAATACACTTACATGCCATGAGAGACTTTAATTCTTCCTGTCGCTTAACTTCCAGAGAAGCCGTCATTCATCGGCCATGGGAGGAATGTGTGCTACTTTGATGCTGAACTGTGCTCCACTTGAACCATGCAACAAAAATAGACTATGTAGTTAAAAGAATGAAGGACGAGGTAACCAATGTCTGAGTGGCTTTGTGTTTCATTGTACAAGGGCTCACCGCAAGTAAGTTAACCGACTCAGCAGCAGCTAAAACAACATCATCCAGCATATTATCAGTTTATGAATTTGAAGTTGTCTCACAAATCATAAATTATTCTTACAGTTTGTTTTCAAAAGAATATATTTAAGAGGCACACCTTTGATTAGGTGAGTTGTTAGTAAGGACCTTCGAGTCAATTCCAACTCCTAGCGACCGATGAACAATAAAACAAACCCGTGTCTGATGCTGTGTTGTCATTGCAATTGTTACGTTTGAGCCTAGTCTTACAGACACTGTGTCAGTCCATCTCCTTGGGGGTCTTTCTCTTTTTTACTGACCCCTCTACCTTAGCAAGCACAATGTCCTGTTAGGAATTGGTCCCTCCTAATAATATGACCAAAGTACATGAGTAAAAGTCTCTTCATCTGTATTTATAAGGCGCATTTTGGCTGTACTCCTACCAAGAAGTATTTGCTCATTGTTTTGGAAGTCCCTGGTATATGTAATGTTCTTTGTCAACCATAATTTAAGAAAAGCATCAATGGTCCATTGGTCTTCTTTTCTCGCTATTCAGTTTTCACACGTATGTTAGGAGATTTAAAGTACTGTCGATGGGATCCACTGCACACTAGTCTTCAAAGTAAAACTTTTGCTTCTGACCACTTTTCAGAGAACTTTTGCAGAGGATTTGCTCAGTGTGATATATTGTTTTATTGCTTGACTGTTGTTTCTTTGGATTTTGATTGCAAATTTAAGCAATGTGAATGCCTTTAATCTTTCAGAGTAGAAATTTAATCTTTCTCTATCATCCTGTTACTTAATGGTCCTATTGTTTGGATTTTTGTTGTCTGTTGAAAGTTGTAATCTTGACAAGTATCAGGAAGTCCTTCATCTCTTTGCTTTTAGCAAACAGGGTTATGTCTTTTCAAATTTCAGCTTGCTGATAAGTCTTCTGACGTGCATTGAGAAAAACATAATCTCACCTGGTTTTCCTGACTTAAGTCAGTAAATTTATTAACAGGGCCTCCGTTCACACACAAGCTGCTCCTAACTTGGTTGTCTAATTGGAGAGGCTAGCGCTACTTCTCATTGGTTTCCCCTAAGACAGTATCTCTCAGTCTTTTTCTACTAGAGTAAACAGGAGACTGTCTTGTTAACTAGTCTAGTAAAAGGGTCCCTTTCCTATTTAAATTTTCCATCACTTATTTTCAGAGAGGACCATGTCTTCCTAAATTCTTCCGTTTTGACATATTAATCCTGGCTCATTCCCTAATGTCACTGATACGTTTTAAAATATCGCTCATTAGAAGCAGAGTGGCATATGGAGTAGACAAAAAAAGATCGAGTGTTTGGAAGAAAGCGTAAAGGCGATATTAGTGACCTTATTCACTTCTTTAGTGGGGCATATCCATCTTTTACAGCAAGAGTGTTCATTTCTGTTGTCACCAGAAGTTAGACATCCCTATCACATGACTACCCGGCTTCTTTATTGGAAGCTGACAACAGGCTGCTTGGTAATCCTGGTGCCATGGTCTCCTGGTGCTGAGAAAGGAGGCATGAGTGACAATGACTGCCCCAGGGGAGAATGCAGAGCAGGGTCAGATTTGAACAGAAAAGCTGGGTTCCCACCACACAGAGCAAAGCAGATCTCCCTTCCCTCCTCTCAGTTTCCCTTCCTGCCTACCTCCCAGTTTCCACAGCTAATGCTATTTAAGACACTTTGATAACACATACAGGATTTGGAAGGCTTCTGGGTGACACAGGGGATTAAGCAGAGGCTAAGGTCAGAACCTGCTCTATGAGAAAACAATGAGCTACCAAAACCTGAAATCCTCTTGCAACTGACAATGAATAATGGATTTAAGCAAGTGAAGATAATACAAAATTTGAAATTATCTACGTATTATCCAAAATATCCTTATTAAAAGATTGAATGAGGCTCCAGGAAATAATGGGAACCTTGCTAACAAAGCCATGATATTGAGACCTAGATTATAGGCACAAACTAAGGATTCCGTAAGAATATAGGCGACAACAGCTTCTGCATATTAAGAGAAGCAAAAAGCAACTATGCCTTTGAGCATTGCAGATGTTTTACATATTCAAAAATGAAACTGAACCAGAAAAAATATGAAAACAATACTTAGAAAGACATATATATGAAACATTAAATATGTATCAAATTGGTAACCAAACTGACAAAGAAAATACCACCCCAAAGAAAACTTTATTTTCTTTTAACAATGCCTATATCCCAGGGCCAGGAAAATAACCATATGCCAATCTCCATGGTAACCAACTGATCACACTCAGCATCACTGACAGCCCGACTGTGCTTCTAAGTGGTGTCATGTGATTTACAAAGCAATGTCTTTGAAATATTTTTGCCAAAAATATTTAGTTTGGGTCCTAAAATCTTTAAACAGAGTTTTCAGCATTTACAGAAAACATAAACCAGAAGAACACAGCAATGAAACAATAAAGAGGCCCCCAACCAATCTCAGAAATTGGGATATTCTATAAGAAAATTACATTTTATGAGAACTTATTGAGACCGTGGTCAATTAAAAAAGACAAACAGAAAGACGGTCTAAAGTAGAGCATGGACGTGAACGGGTCCTGGATTACTAAATCGTATCAGATAATGTCATTGAATTACTATTCATTATTTTAGGCAAGCTCATCATATTATACTTTCATACAAAGACCATGTTATTACTGGATAGTAATGTTGACATTCATTACCATTTAGAGGTTAGCCAGGGAGGGGTTGAGAGAGAGATGTCCTTGCTTGCAGGTTCACATGTACAAGCACGCACACACAGAAGCACAAATAGGCAAGCAAGTGTGCACACGTATTCATATCCTCTCTGCTTCTCAGCACTTTACAGAGGTCTTGATTTACCCAATGCAACAGGGCACTTGATCTCTTGACAACTGTTTCCACGAGCACTGATTGTGGATCCAAGCGAGTAGCAATGCTTGACAACTCCCATCATGCCTCCATATCATGAAGCTAGCTGTTGGTCCAATTATGAGGATGTAGGTCTTCGTTACATTGAGTCATAATCCTTATAGCTATAGAACATTTCACTTCCTCTTATTCTAGGGTTGTGGCAGTTACATTTTACAGCAACCGAAGCCTGGGTTACAGTGTAGGTGTGGTATCCAAAATCATCAATCAGGTCATAACTTCATGAGTACATATTGTGGGAGAGACACTGTGAGCTTCTTCTCTTTGACGCCTTGCCTTCCTCCTAGCTGGCACTCTGTGTCTGTTTCCAGGGGCTGTTTCATGAGGACCTGTGACTCTGGAGTTGTCAGTGCCCTGCCATGTCCCCACCACCCTTAGATCTAAGCAACACTGCACCCACCAGCCTGTGAACTCCCTGCTTCCCGCTTCCCTTTCAGCATAACTGCCTTGTAGCAGCATGAGTGTGAAGAAGGCCCCCGCTTGCATTGGGCTCGTGGACTTGAGATGGACTAGGCTGGGTTGCATTCTGGATATAAAATGACTTCTTGATTTAAAGGTCTTTCTTGTACATGTGTGAGTGTCACCAGTTTGATTCCACTAGACACCCGGTTCAGCACAATGATGTAGCTCTGTAGTTACTGGAACCAATTTGATCTTTGTAAAGCAGCATGTGTCTGGGGATATGTTTGCCCCACTGACCATCCGATGTACCTCATGTGCAACCGCCTGCCAGTGAAGAGAGTGTGCTGCTATGATACTGGTCAGGTTTCAAAGGATCTGGCAACTAAGAAGGACAGACAAGTCTGAGGATCTACTTGTGCAAACCAGGCCAAGAAAATCTTATCGATCCCAAATGTCCGATCAACATCCAATCACGAGGTGACTCAGGGCTAGGCAACATGCCATCCACTGTTGTGAGGGTATTCTGAGATTGGCATACTGAATCAATGCCAGCTAACACCATCCAGATAAAACAATGACTGTTTTACTTCAAGGTTCTTGTGCTCTCATTTGTGTCTTTCCAGAAATAGATTTGAATCCTTACCCATTAGTACATGCGAGTGTGACCCTAATTGGAACCAAGGTGCTTGCAGATGTTATAAAGTTTACATGAGATCATAGGGGTGTCTTTCGAAGAAAGGACAAGGAACACATAGTCAGACATACTGGGGAAACTCCCTGTGACAACAGTGGCAAAGATAGGAGTGATGTGTCTACTAATCACGGAATGTCAAGGCTTGCCAGCCAACCAGAGGCATGGAACAGACACTTCAGAAAGAACAGGGACCCGTAATATTTGACTATGGATTTCTTTCCTCAAGAACTTTGAAACATTTGTATTGTTTTACACCACCCTCAACCAAATCAAACCTTTTGCTGTCAAGTAAATTAAGATTAATCAGTTGACTCTATAGGGCAAAGTAGAATTACCTGCCCCCCTACCCCGCCCATAGCATTTCCAAAGCCGTTAGCTGTCACAGAAGCAAACTACCACATACAGTAGGACCCAACCTTGATGCTAATCTGTTCTAAAAGAAGTGTCGAGATGTGAGTTCTGAATCAGTTTTTCCTGTAAGAAATAACTGAAAATGAATGAATCCATTGTGAGCTGCTAAATGTTTGCCTTAACCTTGCCTTTTTATACAAAAACATTAGACAAAAATTTCAAAGTAAATTTATTCAGAGTTAAATAACATAATTTAAATAAGAAACAAACATTAAACAATTTTCTAACAACTGCAGTTGGCCCATACCTTGAGATGGATGAGGATCAGGATCTGTGGACACGATATATAGAGGAGGTGTGGAGAGCGAGCCACTGTTTGGAAGGGGAATCCCCTTCCATCAAATCAACTGGGAGCTGCTGTTTTTCAGGAGTTTTTCCCACTAGGACCTGGTTGGCTTTCTCTAAGAAAAAAAAAGCTGACTAATGGGGTCTGTTATTGGCATTTCCTTAACTGTTTTCTAAAAGGGTTGACTAAATTATCCTCAACAATATCGATAACACACCAGTTCCTTATCATGGTGATTTATTTTCCAAAAACTCTTTCTTAGGACCCATGTTTTTATCTAAAAACAGTACAAAAAGCCACCCAAAAAACCCCCCTAAGAAAATGATAGCAAACTGCTTAGAACACAGCCACAAAAGGCTTAAAGAACGCCTCCTAACAACGCCAATTAACGCCCAGTGACCCAAACATGAACTGCTTTTGTTTACAAACATCACATGTGATCCTGGTGTTTTGTTTGACCTCTAGTGCAAAATGTTCTCGACATATCGCATCAAAATCCAACTATACTGAGTCCGGATGCGGTTGAGTACTGCGGTTCTACTGTAGTTCTCCCTGGTGCACATGATGAACCACGGTGCACAGGGCCCCTCTTCATTCATTCAGTTATCCGTAACTCACTCCCAAAATCACATCTCCAAATTCACTGCCCTTGAGTCGATTCCAACTCATGGCGATCCTGCAGCACAGGGTAGAACTGCCCTGGTGGGTTTCTGACACTTTAATTCGTTACAAGTGTAGAATGCACTCTGTCCCGCAGAGCGGCTGGAGGTTCGAACCTGTAACCCATTAGCCCACCAAAGCTCTAGGCCATTATTACAGTGGCCTATGTATTTGGAAATCACTTCACTCTGTCTTTCAGAACACAAGTAGTTCCTGGCCAAGTTTGAGCTCTAGAAAGTCCTCTGATGTCTGTCTCTTCCCGAGATTCCTTCTCTAATCTTTGGAATTTCAATCCTATCACAGTTGCAGAAATGAGAAAACCAGTCTGAAAATCTCCAGAGTTCTGTCTGTGCATCGCTCGTATCTAGAATACTCTTGTCTTACAAAGTCTTGGATTTCTGACTTACTCTAACTCTAAATTCTGTCTCCCCAGTTCAGAGAAAGCATTGTCTGTAACTAGTTTCCCCTAATCAGTTGTACATCCTGAAAATTTTCCGTGTGGTGAGCTGGCAAGTGAAGATCTCGTTTGTATGTTTTTCTTTCCTCTGGGCTATTTCTTTGTACTGCCTATTGTCCAATATTGGAGAATATGCTTTCTGTATATATTTTTCAGAGTAATTTTGTTTTTCATAGTGCAAAGATAACCCATTCCATATTAGTTTATTGTATGAGCAAAGTAAAGTATTTTTCTTTGTGCTCTCCAATTTTATTTTTGGATTTACTCTAAACTTTCACATGTCATGCTTTCTTTTTCAGTTTGACAATTATATTATTAGCTCCTCTAATATCTATATATTATAGCGTTATTTTATACTATTATTTTAAGGTCTGGTTAAATCATATTCAAATGCATTATTAATTAATGTTCAGATACACTGCCAACTAATATTTTATTTATATTTTTCTCCAATATTAAAATGATAATTGATTTAAAATTTATTTTCTTTCTAGCTCCTTTGTGTATTCACACCTATGATAAATTAGAGTTTCTCTTCTTTTTTCCTTTATAGAATGAATTCTACCTGCTCTTTCTTAAATATTTATGAAGTAAATGTATATTGGCTTGATTTATTTTGAGAGACAAAATTCAATCATTTTTGATATGATTTATGGCTGATAACAATTTTATCAACTCTTTAATCAAATTATAGTTTATATTTTCCTAAACCGTGAGTGTTCCCCACATTTTTCAATATTTTATTTTGATAGCCAGGAGCCCTGGTGCATAGCATAATGGTTTCCTGTTGGGCTGCGAACCACAGGCTCAGCAATTGGAAACCACCAGCTCATCTCAGAAACTCACTAGAAATTCTACCCTGCTTTATTGAATATCTATGAGTTAGAACTGACTCATTGGAAGGAAGTTTGAGTTTCGGTATTTAATATAATGTCAACATATACTTCCAATTTTTGCGTTTACCTTCTAATTCAAAATGTAGCCCTTTCTCATTCTTGTCACTGTCATCATCTTTCGTAATTCTCACATTTACCAAATTTTAGTTACATTAAAATTTTAGTCTTAAAATTACTTTTAATCTTTACTGAGAAAATCGATTATATTACTTCACTTTAATCATTATTAATTTCTTATTTTAGGTTTTTTTTTCCTTTTATAGATACCTATTTATTAAGTTTGAAACAGGATAAAGATAAAGACCATTCATTCAGATGAGGGAGAGTTTCACTACCAGGCCATAACAGTGTCCAAGGAGTCACAGAAATGAGGCTTTTTAAATAGGAGGTGAAGAACAAAGGAAACTGCCCCCAAATCATGAATAACCAAAGATGAATTCATCACAGATGTAGGTGAATGACAAAATGGGAAAGGAGCCGTAATTGTTACAGATTAGAAGAGTTCATAAGATTGGTTTGGGACCTCTAACCAAGGCTGTCAAGATACAAGGTTATGTGATCCTGGTGCCACAGATCTCAGCATGCACACACATCAGAACTGCCCCAGAAAAGGAAAGTCACATTTTTAGAACTTGTTGTTCATTGCCTTTTCCTTCCGTGTTTCATTATTTTAAATTTTTCATATAATCAGATAAATGTGTTTAAAGATGTGAATTTCCCAAGTCCTAGCTTATCCACACATGAATCCTTTACGTAAATTTTATTTAAGAAACCTTATTACATAGTATTTAACAACACATTAGGCTGATAATTCAAATGGCAATGTAAACACAATCTGGTCTTTTTATAAATGTTCATTTGGCAGTTTTTTCCAATCATCTGCATTTTTACTGTGTGCTAAGTATAGAAGTCATCATTAAAGAAAAATGCTCACTAGAATAAATCAATATTCACAGGGCTCTCTTAGATTACTAGTTGTCGTTTACAGTGGGGTCTTGGGTTTACTTGGCTCACTGCTCCTTTTTCAGAAAAAGGAAAAAAATATGTACTCCGCACACTTCTGGCAATTAGAAACTTTAGTAATACAGTCCATAATCCTGGATAAAGTATAGTCACTGTTTAGTTGCGCCCCCCCCGAATTGTTCCAGTGCTCCCCAGGGGGCTATATCATGCACTTTGGGACTCACTGTTCTAGATTTTATACAATGTCTGCTTAAGCCCTGCAGGGCTTGGCTACATGTTTCATGGATTCACTATGACCTCTTCTCAGCTCAAAGATGGAGTCCCAATTTGAGCTACAGTGCCAATTTGAGCTACTCTGCTATGATGTCTACCGCCATCATCTTATCCACAATCTTTTGATCATGTTTGCTTGTGTAACTGATGCTACACAGCAGAACAAAACTAGTGCTCTGGATCCATGTGGTTGCAGGCATGATCAAGGGAGGAAGAAATGGATGGCCAGAGTCTCATCCTCCTCCCAGCACATACTCAAATTCAGGAACAAGAAAATACACTGCTTGGGTTGGCCAGAGTTAATTTTAAAGAATTGAGAATCACTAACGAAGTGATATTTTGGGGCCCTCAACTCTATGGTCTGTTTCCACATTACTTGTATCCTGAACTTTAAAGCCAGACTTTGATCTGGTAATCCAACCTTGATTCTAGATTATTCACTCTGTTGCTTATCTGTATCTGACCCTGAACTTTGTGGTAGACTGATTTCCTCAATCAACAAACAGCACAAGGATTTTGCCTCTAGAATGATGAAAAAATTCAGCACAGTGATGTTTGCCTTCAGACATAATACCTTACGAACAACAAAACAGCACAAAGATTGATTCAGTAGAGTGAGCTGGCAGAAAGGTGAGAGATTCCTTTGGCCTTCTTATTTTCATTAATCTTTGAGCTGCTGACCATGAGATCAGCTTTTCAAACCCACCAGCTTCTGAAGGAACATGAAGCTGTTTACTTCTGTAAGCATTTGAATATTCAGAAACCCAGAAGTGTGCTCTGCTGTGTCAGACATGCCTCTTTTAGTCCAGATGGACTCAATGGCAGTCAGTTTTCTTTTTCTCCCCACTCCCCCCTTTGGAAGATAAATCACATTCATTAAATTCCCTGTTCAAGTGTATTGGCATTATAAAATAGGTAGAAATGTTCAAGAGAGACAACTTGAAAATGGGGAGAGTGGCAAAACTTAGGGGACCCCTCTGAGAAGAGGAGAAACATCATTCAGGAGGCAAGTATGTCTGTTAATTTTAGCTTCACATGATGTGATGGAAGTAGACAAGTCCAAGAACGGAGACTGGGGAGACCATAAATTGTGTAGCTAAACACCGAAAAACTTGGGAAGCTACAGTCTGAAAATGGGTAACACAGTTGAAGTCCGCTAAATCCATAAAAATCACACTTGAACCTTTGTTCTTCAAATCCTTCGTCCATAAATTATAAGGCAGCAAGTGTGTGGGCAATACAAGCTGTGTTAGAAACATGTTTCATGCTCACGGCCGCAGGAAAACAATCTGTCACTTTGCCACTTGCTATCTGTGTAACTTTAGGCAAGACATTTAAATTATCTGAACTGAAAATATCTTGTCTGTACCATGAGGCAATAATTACTTCTACGTGATAGGGTTCTTTGATAATTGATGAATAAATGCATATAAAAGCTTGACAAACTGCCTGTGTGTAAAAAATGCTGATACATGTTAAAATTTAATACAAAAATACGTTAGAAAAATTGGTCTGAGGTTTGATAGATTTTTTCGAGATGATAGTGCTGACATCAGATAGATCTTGGCCCAAAGCAGTGAATGCCATAAAGATGTTTATGTGTGTTTTATTGACTATGTAAAAGCAATCAACCTTGTGGAACATAGCAAACTCTGGATAAGATTGAGAATGGGAATTCCAGAGCACTTAATTGTGCTGATGAGAAATGTGTACATAGATCAAGAGGCAGTTGTGTAGACAGAACAAGGACATGCTGCAATCAATACCACAAGCAATGCTCATGGAAAAATCAGGAAAGGGATCAATAGGTGTGCTGTTTTAGCTAAATCTGCTGCACAAGACCTCTTCAGAGTTTTGAAATGCAAGGATATTACTTTGAGGACTAAGGTGAATCTGACCCAAGCCTGGTATTTTCAATTGCCTTATATGTATGTAAAAGTTGGACCTTGAAGACAGCAGAAGAATCCAGGTATGTTAATTGAGGTACTGGGGAAGAATATTGAAGATTGAGAAAATGGCAAACTAATCTGTCTTGAAAGGAGCATGGTCGGAGGGCACCTTAGAGGCAGGGGTGGCGACACTCTGTCTTACAGACTTCGGACGCATTGTCAGGAGAGACCAGACCCTGAAAAAGTAGAGGAGGAACAATAAAGAGGAAGGCCCCCCAGGAGATGGACTGACAATGTAGTGACAACAATGGTCTCAAGCACAGGAACAATTGGGAGGACGGTGCTTGACCAGGCAGCATTTCATTTTGCTGTCCATAGGTTGCTGTGGGTTACAACTGACTCAAAGATCCCTAACAGCTTAACAACTCTTTCCTAAGTATGGTGTGCTTCGTGTTTCTTCCAAGAAAGATTTGACTGTTCCGGGGAAGTCTACAATAGAGGCCATATTGTTCCCCACACTGACCTTCGGGAGCATCATCTTCTCATCGGTGTTAACTATTTGTTATAAAATTGCACATGCCTATAAGAAGACTGGAACACCATGGCTTGAGTCAGGTACACCTCAGTACTCACTCAAGTGGCATTTTAGTTGTTTAGCATTATAAGGATATTTTCTATAGCACGTCAGCCAGTGAATGTTTCCTTTGATTCCTTGACTGCTGATTCCACGAGCATTGATAGCAAATGCAAATAAAAAGAAAATCTTTCACAGCCTCCATTTTTTTCTTCACCTATCGTGAAGTTTCACATTGGTTCAGCTTTGAAGCTATTTGCTTTCTTTAGAGTGAGATATAATCCACAGTGAAGTCTGTAGTCTTCGATTTTCATCAGCAGTGCTTCAAGTCCTCCTTGCTGGCAAAATGCCAGGTGGTCTTGTTCGTGTATCATAGCTTTCATGAGTCCTTCTCTCATCCTGACGCTACTCTTTTTCATGTAGCATAGGAATATCTCCTCAGGGTACAGATTGAATAAGTATGGGGAAAGGATACAACACTGTCACAAACTTAAAAAAAATTAAACCTCCCAGTGTCCCCTTGTTCTAACAACTGTCTCTTGGTCTACATCCTGTTTCAATCTGAACTTTCTTTGCATTGTTATACATAGTTTTAACCCACAAGTCAAATTTCATTGTTAAAATCATATTTCTTCTGGTCTCCCTTCAGCCAAGTCCATCCGACATTTACAATGCTAGCCTTCATTTCAGATGCTTTTATGAATTGTGCGTGTATTTCTAGTAGTTCCTTGTGGTGAACGAATTGCAAACACTTAAAAATTATCTTCAGCAAAATTTTATATTTGAGTTATAGGAATAATAAAGTTCAATAATTTCTGCACTTCGTTGGAGGTACAGCTTTCTTTGGAAGGTACACAAATGTGAATTACTTCCAGGTTGTCAGAATAACTATCTTTTAATTTCTTTTTTTAAAGACATTTATTAGGGGCTCATACAACTCTTATCACAATCCACACATATACATACATCAATTGTATAAAGCACATCTGTACATTCTTTGCCCTAATCATTCTCAAAGCATTTGCTCTCCACTTAAGCCCTTTGCATCTGGTTCTCTTTTTTTTTCCCTCCCTCCCCATTGCCCCCTCCCTCATGAGCCCTTGATAATTTATAGATTGCTATTTGGTCATATCTTGCCCTATCTGGCATTTCCCTTCCCCCCCTTCTCTGTTGTCTGTCCCCCAGGGAGGAGGTCACATGTAGATTCTTGTAATCAGTTCCCCCTTTCCAAACCACTCTCCCTCTACTCTCCCAGTATCGCCCCTCACCCCCTGGTCCTGAAGGTATTATCCACCCTGGATTCCCTGTGCCTCCAGCTCCTATCTGCACCAGTGTACATCCTCTGCTCTATCCAGACTTGCAAGGTGGAATTCAGATAATGGTAGTTGGGGTGGAGGAAGCATCCAGGATCTGGGAGAAAGCTGTATTCTTCATCGGTGCTACATCGCATCCTGACTGACTCACCTCCTCCCCTAGACCCCTCTGTGAGGGTGTCTCCAGTGGCCGACAAATGGGCTTTGGGTCTCCACTCTGCACTTCCCCCTTCATTCACTATGGTAAGATTTTTTTTTATGATGCCTTATCCCTGATCCCTTTGGCACCTCGTGATCGCACCGGCTGGTGTGCTTCTTCCATGTGGGCTTTGTTGCTTCTGAGCAAGATGGCCGCTTGTTCACCTTCAAGCCTTTAAGACCCCAGACACTATCTCTTTTGCTAGCCGGGCACCATCAGCTTTCCTCGCCACATTTTCTTATGCACCCGTTTGTCCTCGGGGATCGTATCATGGAGGTGTGCAGCCTATACAGGAGCGAGTTCTTCCAGTGCTGCACTGGTTTGTTAAACAGTTTAGTTGGTTTTCCATCAATTCCTGGAGACTTTCTTTTCTCCAGCCCCTTCAACATACCTTTATTTCTTTCAGTAACATCAGTTCTTGACAATATGCTACCTGTGACATTTTTGACTGTTTCTCTTTGGCACAGCGACTTTGCCTATTCCTTTTATTTTCCGTTGATACTGCCTCCATCTCTCAATATATTTGGCTCATTTGGTGCTTCAGTATTGAACCTCAAGGCTTGAATTTTTTTTCCTGTTCCTACTACTGAATGATATGCTAGTTGGTGATGTAATACCATATGTCCGCACCTTTCATTAGCCTACTTTACTTCGCCTGCTCATAGTATCATTTGAAATCTTCTTTATTCCACTCGTTCACTTTGGTTTCTCTATGTTCAAAAGCTAAAGAACCTCTGTGGCACCGTAAACTACACACTGGAGTGATAAGAATGAAGTCATAAGTTTGAAACCGCCAGCTACTCCACAATTGGGTTTTGTGTGTAAACCCAGCTAGTCCACAGTTGGGTTTTATGTGTAAGAGAAAGTTTTAGAGTCTATTCTGACATCCATGTTGGTCTTTTCTTTCTTTCCCATCTTTTTAATGACCATTTGCTTTCTAAAGTTCGTCATCTTTGATACTATTCCACAATTCACCTGGTCTCAAGAAATTAATGTTCAATGTGCTAAAACCATCCTAGAGATGGCCTCTAAATTCAAGTGGCATGTACACAAAGCCATAATGTAGTTCTTGGAGACTTATTTTTACTATACAGCTTCAACTTGAACTTGCATATTAACTGATTCAGTTGCATCTAGACCTTGTTCTGAGTGATGCTATTGAACTTCTACCCCACCTATTTCCATAGATTTGTTTTTATTTATATCTTTCATCAGGTCCACATGGATAGACCACATTACTTGCCAAGAAAATCCAAAGAGTCACAGACATTTTCTTGAGAAGTTAGACAAGTTTTCACAGAAGTAAAATTTGAGATTTTGTTTTAAAGATGAGTAGAAGTTTTCAAAATTGAAAACAGTTTACAAAATTGAAAGCCATACAGGAGCAGTCTAGCCACAATGGAAAGCATTTGGAAGGTCTGGGAGCCTGAAAAAATTATGGAGTATGCATATTAATGTATTAGAAGAAAAAAGAATTACAGTCAGCAGTGGAAGAGAGGAAGGGGTTAAGGAAATTCAACTGAAGGTCCTTCCTAGACCTACCAGAAATTATACGAGGTGCACACGGAAGACCTTGGTCAATTGGGAGATGTCAAGTGGTGAAAGGCAAGTCTTCAGGGTGTAAGCATGAAACAGGGGGAAACAAAACTGTAGAATGGAAAGTTAAATTGATGTATTCTTTGCAAGAAATCCCCCAATGAGGCAAACCTCCACAAAGCTCATCTACATGTTCAAACACGAGACATACATAATACACAGAACTATGGTATCATGAGTAAATTAGAATAATTTATAGAAGATAGAATACAGTATGCTGGATGGACATCCGAGGAGCCCTCCAATGGCAACGCGCTCCTTGGGATAGAATACTGAATTCTGATCAATTCGTCAGGCGGGATTTGGATGTAGTATTCCCAGGGTGCAGAAAGCAGACATGCTAAGAGCTTGAAAGAAAGATAAAGATGTATACAAGGGCTCTCAAGAGGTTAGATAAGCTGTTCAGAAGTGACTTTGAGACTGAAACCTGGAGGCAATAAGAAGTCCTTCCTTTTTTCCAAGAAGATTTCATTTATTGAAAATGTCGTGGAAAAATCCAGAAACATAGATCTAGAACTAAGTTTGCAGACTAATCCTTCAAGGAGAAGACAAGAAAACCAAATAAATGCAGGCTCCGCAGGCAAGAACATCAGAGAGCCAATCCTAGTTCTGTCATTTAGTAATTGTATGATCTTAAGTATGTCGTTTAAATTCTATTAATTTTGGGTTCCTCATTTATAAAGTGAGGATTTTAATATCTATGTTTCAACATTTCTATGAAGCAAGATAATATATGTCAAACACATAGCACAATGTTTTGTTCATCACAGCTAGCTCACAAACATCTTTTGCTGCCTTTCACCCCTTACCAACTCATAAAAGCAAGCTCCCTATGCTGATTAAAAATATGGAAAGAGGCATTAATCCATCGATAGAAGCAGGCCACTGAAACCTTATCTGACTCTCTTAATTTTCTTCAAAGCAGCTTTTTTTTGTTACTGATGATTTTTCGATATTTAGGATAGAAATGTGCAGGCACGTTTAGTGCATGTGAATTGTTCCCAGGCAATTCGTTCTATGGAATTCCTTTATATGATGATGAGTGACCAACAATACAGCGTACACTTGAAATAACACCCGGGATATATGAGCAAAGCAATATTGGTAATCATTCACTTCAGTCATCTTAATGGTCTTTAGCTGTCAGTTTCCCAGAGGAAAATTAAATCAAGTATATGAATTAATTTGTTCCAGTCAATAGGTATTTTGAATTTACAACATCATTTGAAACTGATCGTGAGAGGGGGTCAGGGGAATTCACTGCTATTTTCTGAGCTCCAAAGTATATCATCAATAAATATGAGTAATCACCCCAGTTCCATGCAGTTCTGATTTCTCATAAACTTATTATTAGCCTGATCTAGTTTAAAAACTGCTTATTGCCTAACCTTTCACAGTATATCTCTAGAACTCAAGCTTAGTATTCATGAAGAATCCTAAATTATTAAAATTAATCTACAGTCATGCTCACTGGTTACACAACACAATATTCCCGCCATTATTAAAAGGGCTGAAAAATGGTGTAAGTGGAAAGAGCTGATTGAAGTCATGTCACCTTGATTGGGGCTTAGCTTGTGACCTTGAGCAAATCATTGCACCCTCTGGTGCTCCACTTACCTCTCTTTAAAATGTGGACGATGGCTATCCTGGTCCCACTCAGAATTCTTGATTATATTTTATTAAATGCTATTGAAATTATAATACAAAATATAAACCTATTTTAGTATTATTAGTACTGGAAATGGTACAACTCATAGTGAATCCTAAACTGTCAGTTTATCAAAGACTTGTTTTCTCCACTGGGTTCACTAATGCCTGACTCTCTCTAAAAATAACCATCAATTTCAGTAAATTGTAAAAAGGAGAACATTTGCTAGGCTTCCTGTCAGTAAAGACCATTTATGTGCATGGAAAAAAATGCCATTTAGATATGACAAATATAAATCCTGAAGTTTTCTATAGCTAACTCTGCTGAAGATAGAGAAAATTCTGGAAACTTACCATGTCTACAGGCTTCTCCCTAGCACAAGAAAGACCTTTATTTGAACAGGTGAAATAGAATAGAATTAGTAAATCTCACTACATTTTTTCAAGTTTTACCACATTTTAATTTAAAACAAATACTATTTATATTGTCATTGCTCCCTGAATTATATCTTCATCCCAGTGGCTCTTTAGATATTAAGCTCCATGTATTCAATAATCAATTGGACATTCCAGACACACCAATTTATCAGCCGACACAGCAAACTTGATCTAATTTCTTTCCATCGTTGTAGTTAGCTTCAGTTGCACAAACCAAAAGCAATTTACACAATCTAGCCAGGTAGACAGGCCATTCAGGGTCTTACTGCCCTTTAAACACTGACCATCTATCTTTCATAACACCTATATGCATATCTCTGGATCCACTTCTAGCTATAGTAAAGGAATCGGACTCTACTGCCTCCATACTCTTGCAAGTAATGGCAAGTAATTGCTATGAAGATAGCAATTAGTTTTATTCTAGGATTAAAAATTGATGTTCAAAATGTCAAGAAATACCGAATCCAACTGCCTTTCCTGACATGGAGAAGAAGAGTAAAATAGAATTCAAGTTCTGATTCACATACTTATTAGTTTATAATCTTGAAAATATTTTTTGACTTATTTGGACTCAGTTTATTCGGTGATGGTTCGTCTCATTTCTATAACGCGGTTTTGGTAGTGGTAATGGTAAGTTGTGGTGGGGATAAAAGTGCAGTAATCTGTATCGGGTCATTTTAAGTAGCAAGAATGTGATAATCCTTCCACCACACATTTTGTTATCTTAAATATAATTATCTTCATCTCCTTTGTTCCTTTTACAGCAAAAGCCTCTTCCTGTAAAAACGAATCCATATATTTGAAATTTTTCTCTGCCATGCCTCCCTATTCACTCAAACCTCTTGTTCCTTTTAAAGCTCTGTTCTTCCCTGCAGTATCAGTCTCCTCTTGTCTACTAGGTCATCCCCATCAACATACGAATATCAACTGTCAATATAGATCTATTACTCTGTATGCCGCGCTTTCCCTCCCACACCTGTTCAACCAACATGTGTATCCATCTTTTCCTCGATCACCACTACTGGATGGATGTGTGTATAAAAATATTTGTTTCTGTTGTCTTTAACTCTTGCAAAGCTCCCAGTACATTTTCCTGCCACCTTCATTTACTTTCTACCTGCCTTCTCAAGGTAATGACATTTAGTTTAATTTTGTTCAGCCCATGGCCCAACATTTGCTTTGTGAGCCATTCTCACCCTGGAACCATCTTCCTTACTGAGCTGTCACAGCACCACATTCTCCTGGTTCCCTTCCTCCATCATCACCTGCTCTTTGACTCTCGGACTGTATCATTTCATATGCCTTCTTGTTTTAAATAGTCATCAAATACAGCTGTTCATTATTGAAATTCAAAGCCTCAATTACTTAACTTGGATCTGTACTTTAAGATTCCAAGTTCCAGGGGAACCTCAAGTCTCATTTGTCTAAAACTGGAATTTCCCCTCACTTTCCCAATCCCTGCTTTAAATCATTTCCAGTATTTCGTCCTAGTAAATAATAATTCCATCCTTTGAGATAATAAAATTTAAAAACTTGGAATTGTTCTTGAGATTTCTTTGTCATTTATTTCACCAGCAACATAAAATGCATGAGAATCATGGCTGTATCTTCTTATGAAACAAACCAAAATTTTATATATATATATGTGTGTGTGTGTGTGTTTATATGTATATGTAGGTTATATATGTAGGTTACATATGTATATGTGTGAATATATATGTAGGTTACATATGTATATGTGTGAATATATATATGTATATGTTTATATATATGTATATAGAGAATATATATGTGAGTACATATATACTCTCTAATCAAATTCATCACAATTGGTAGCCTAGCTAGCCTCGAATACTTTGGATTTGTCTTTCTCTCAGTTCCCGATAATATGAACATGTTTCATGCAAAGGCTTTGCCTGGGTGGCCTTTCTGCTGAAATTGCAATAACTTTGTACAGATGGCTTCTATTCCAATACACTTCTTCCAGTAAAGATTTTGATTAACAACTCAAAAGCAGGTCACATTCAATATGTTTATGTGTTTCTTCTTCTATAATTCCATTAGACTCTAAAGGCATATCCAATTTTATTGTGCAAGTCTACATATGAGCAAGTCTGCTGGTATCATTTTACCAACACCAACTGCTCATTTTGTGAGTCATTTTATTGTGACATTCACTAAACTGAGCGGGCCTGGAATTAGACACATAATATCCAAGGTACGCCTGTAAATTCCAAGAGATTATTTTTTTTAAAAGGAACACTGTCATGGAGTCAATTCTGACTTATAGTGACTCAGGAGGTTTCTGAGGCTTTAAATCTCTATGGGAGGAGATAACCTAATATTTTTCCTGTACATCAGCTAGTGGTTTGAAGGCCTCTCTTGCAGTTTTGTTTTATTAGTATTGGTACATAGGGACCTGGATGAATGTTTTTCATTTTAAAATTATATCCCACTTAGAGTTTTATGAGATTTTTCATCTGTTTATATTCTTTCCTAATTTATGAAGATTGATAACCATTTTTCTTCAAATGCCACTCTCCATTATTTTTATTTCTGTAATTATGTTTATCCACATCTTAAAAGTATTGGTCAGTATCCTCTAGCTATATAGATATTTGTCCTAATTTTATTTTTAAAGTTTTATTGACATATAATTCACATATCACACAATTCAGTAGCTCAATCATATTTTTAAAGGTTGTTCAATCTTCAGCACAATCAATTTTAAAACAATTTCTTCTTTCTTTACTCATTATTATTAGCTCCCAGTTCCCCCCTCAACCTTCCCTACCAGGACCCTAAGGAACTATTAATCTAGTTATTGTGTCTTTAGGTTTGCCTATCCTGGATTTCAAATAGAGAAAAACATGCCGAAAAAATCAAACAAATAAACAAAAACAGTTACCAAATAAAACAGAAAAAACTATGAGTGGAAAAGAAGGCAAGAAATATTAAAACCTACAACAAAATTTAAAAGGGGCAAAAGGGGCAGCAAATCCTAAGGTGTTCAATTGTAACCGAACTACAGGTGCATGAATCCACTTGCCGATGCACTCCGCATGACAGCAAGGCTACTGACGCCCCTGGTCCGTGTCGGATGAGCTTATCCATAAGCTTAATTCACGGTAAACTCCAAAACCAAGTGCACTGCCATCAAGGAGAACTTCCTCCCTGAGTTTCTGAGACTGTAACTGTTTATGGGAGTGGAAAGCCCATCTCTTACCTGTGCAGTGATCGCAATCCATCGCCCCATCACTAAGTCACAAGGGCTCCCCTAATTCGCTCTCAGCTTTCACTGTCCTGTCTTCTTCTATAAATCGAGTGCTCGGAATTTGAGCTCTGGTACTCTTCCCTTCTCATGTCTTGGATTTTATTATTTACAAACCTTGGATCACACAGGCTGGGGTGCTTTGGTGTGGACTTAGCAGACACCTCACTGAGATGGCTGCTTGCTTGTTTTAAGACAAGCCTTTAAGGACTGCAGACACTATTTTCTCTCATAGACAACATATGATGTCTTCAGTACACTTGGCTGTAGCACCCAAAACTTCATAAGGGCAAGTTTTGCAGTTGGGCCACATCATAAGAATCACTTGTTCTTGGATTAGGCTATGAATAAGGGAGAGTTCAAGCTCCATTCTTAAACCCATGGTTTGTATGTCTATAGAGACATCTTATCATTTTATTGGGGAACATTATCAATCTTCTACATGAGGCATATGATCGTTCTATTAATAGCATCTGCTCTGAGTTCTTGAATTAGGCCTTTTCTTTGTGTTTCAATTTAAATACCATTGGCTTTCCATGGACTTTCTTACGAGTGTTTTTCTCAGCTGCACCAAGCTCTCTGCTGTGCTTACCAAAGGCATATTTCATTCCCACTTCTTACTTTTAATTGTAGAACTTCAATTTGATTATTTCTTACAGTTTTCATGTGCCTGATAAAAATATACACATGCATGCATATTTCTAATGTTTTTTGCAAGTCCTTAAAATATAATTTCTCCCGTAAACTGTTTTAACATATGATTTATATCTCCCATCAAAATGTTTTAGCATATGATTTATATCTGTTTCAGATTTTGTTGATTTGTTGTTACTTGAAATGTGTTTCCTTTAATTTCTTTGTCTGATACATATTCTTGGTTGAAAACCAGACATAAATAGTACGTATACAAAAATAGTCGCAACGGAATCTATTTTTGAACATATGGATACGTGCCTTTCTTGCTGCGCTGGTGTAGAGTATTTCAGTCTTTCTCTCATGCCTGAACCATCAATATCCTGTGTACCTGAAGTTTGAGGCTGGTTGCTTGCTCTGTAACCATGTCTGTGAATTATATATTTTTTTCCTTTACCAAGATTTTGTTAGTTGTTAACAATTTTGGGAATGATGATCTCTTCCATTGTCTATCTCCCAACCAGAAGCTGGAAATTAATTGCTTCCTTAATACAATGAATAGATATTCTTTGTGCACACACTAATAAATCCAATGCAGAGAAAATTAGAACATCAACACTATCAAATAAACTAAACTTAAATATTAAATTGTGCTATGGCAACTGGTGGCAATTAAAGAGTTACAAAGAGAGTCAAAGTAAACTACTATATTTATGGTGCTTATAAAGCATCCAGAAGGACGATAATGATAAAGATGAAAATACAAACAAAAAAATGTTTCAACATATTTATTTTACCCCACTCTATAAATATTGTCCCATGCATCAACATCCATAGCAGTTTCTCAACAGTGAGTGTGGCTTGGGAACGTACCTCATGGAAACTAGTCATCTCTGAAAGGCATTAGGAGCTGCTGAGCATCCAAGAGACACACGATTACAGGTGCTCTACCCTAATATACAGCTGTAAAAATAACTGACTACACTAAACCTTAGAGAGTAGATTGTAAGAATTTAAAAATACATTTGGCTCAAACAATGATGGAAGTAAATGACTCATATTATTCTTCTTTGACAGCAATAGGAATATATTTGAACTAGCAAATTGCTACATTTCTTTGGTCATACAGAGTGGGGAACATAATTAAAAAGGAAAGAAAAAGGAGGTGACGACAGGGATAATATCTGAGACCACAAAAGCCAAACATATGCAAAGAAAACGTTAAAATTCACTGCAAGACCGATCTTAATCCTGGGTTATATAATACAGTAGAAGAACAAACTGGGTGAGCGGAGAACAAAAGAGAATAGAATCAGCCAGATGTGCAGACAAATCGCTGTGAGTCCAGAGCAGTGTTCCTCAGCACCAGCCTCTCATCAGCGTTCGTGCAATCTAAGATTGAGGGTACAGTCAGACTAACAATACTTTGCTCAGGAGGTTATTATAATTTTATGCATATCTCTGGGCCCAGAGCCAGACAGAAACATCTGATAGGGATTGTGTTTGTGCAGAGATAAATTTGCAGATGTTCGGAATTATTTTTAATGACTATAAATTTAAGAGATCAGGAATATTCTATTATAGGAGTATTTTGTAAGACAATTGAAAATATTTTAATGTAATGAAATTAATATATTTCCCTCTTTAAATATATAAAATATGCATATGAAAATGTGTAATAATATTTAAAAGTCCAGATAGAAGTGTAATAAAATTCAAAATATATCAACCCTATTTCTTTAATTTGAAATTCCACTATTTATTGAATTACTCCTATAACTGTAAAATTGATCATTTCAGTAGTTGCAAGCATAAAATCTTGATCCACAGATCATGAATTATAAGAGTGTGTCAAATATTTCACCAAAGCATAACAAGGAAGAAAATAACATCCTTCATTCATTTTATTTCCTCCTTAACACTAGTATCAGCCCCTAACCATTGACAGATCAATATTATGCTGATTCTTAAATTTCATAACTTTTAAGTACTGCTGCATAATTATGATTAAGACATCAAAGCATTATCTATAGGAGAGTAATAAAATTGAAAACTTATACAGATATTTTAAAATTTTATAATTGTTTCAAATTTATGTATTATATAATCAGTAGTCCAATGAATGCTAAGAAAAAGAAATGTCAACTGAACTCTAAACCCTTGCCACTCACCAAAGGATTTTTCATATATCAAGTTGAAATGGATCTTTTATTTGAAGAATCATGATAAAAGTCATGCCACAATTCCATTCCCTTTGTAGATGAATTATGAATTTCTTATATCATGTTGTGATGGGGATACTTAAGTACCTATTTTTGTATATAGATATTTTAAAACTGCTTGAGGTCTCCATTGTCTGAGAGAACAGAAGAATTCAGCCGAGAACATAAAAGTCATGTTTAGAATTTTACTTCAGAGATAAGCTACATAACTTAGCTTATTTCAGGGACAAAACTTAGTTGTGAGAATTTCCCTGCCTAAAATGCTTGCTTTGTTAGCAGTAGAAAAATGAATTATTAGTGCATCAGACAAGAATGACATCTCTAAAATAGAACCATTTGCTTAGGTGAGTAAAGAGCATGACAGAACACAGCAGAAGAATTTGCGATACCAAATGAGCCAGTAGACAGACAGATGGCTCACAATGAAACTAGGAGGTTGAAGAGAGTGTAAACCTCATAACCAGCAACAAGAAACAGGCATCAGTACCATGTCCTGGCACATAACCAAGATCACATTTGACAAGTTGCATCAGTAATGAAAGAGGCAATTACCCAGATACCAAAAACAGGAGATGCCCCAGTAGGGGGCTGGAAAGAATACACTGGATAGCAAATGGACGAAGTGCCTCCTCCCAGGCTTATCTGATCTGTCTGTATTCAGATAGACCTGTATATTATCCCCATAGAAAGAATAGAAATTGTTATTTTCTCCAGAAGTTACATAAAGTAATACATCTTGTAAGTATGCACTTAGCCCTAAAACGAACAAACTCACTGACACAGAGTTGATTCCAACTCATAATGACCCTAAATAGGGTTTCAGAGTGAGTCTATAAACCTGTATGGGTGCAGAGAGCTGCATTTTTTCTCTTGCTAACTGGTTAGTGGGTTTGAAGGACTAACCTTCGCAGTTTGTACCCAAACCTTTCTCCTAAATCAATGCCTGGGCTTCTTGTACTTCATACTGAAAACTGGCTATCATGGAGTCAATGCAGACTCACAGTGAGCCCCTGTGGTTCTCTGAGACTGTACTTGTTTATCGGAGCAGAAAGCTCAGTCTTTCTTCTGAGGAGCTGCTGGTGGTTTTGAACTGCGGACCACAGGATCACAGCCAATTAGTAAACACTACATCATCAGGTCTCCTCATACTTTGCCCTAGCTAAAAATTAATCATTTTGAAGGATTTTTAGAATTTTAGATTCGATCAATGCATGAACATTTTAAAAATGTACAGATGAATTCATCCTCCCTAAAATGATTCATCTAAAATATTCAGCAAACAATTTTTAAAAATACTATCCATTCCAATAAGTATTTGATAAAAACACACCTAAGATGAATGAATCTTAGAATTAGTTCTGGCATACTTGAGTTTGAAAGTAATTCTATGACATTTACCATACTCTTTGAAATTCTGGCTGACTCTTATGGATAGGCTTTTTAAAAGTGTTTTTTTTTTTTTGGAGGAAATAAGGGAAGTGTGGGGAGTTTGTTTCAACAAAATGCTAAAATTAAATGAATGGAAAATTATCTCCATTGAAAAGGTAAGCAGAGGAAGTCTCAAACCAAACAAAACAGAGAAGCTCACTGACATCAAGTCAATGCTAATTCATAGCGACCCAATAGAACTGCCGCTATGACTCCCTGAGACCATTCTATTTCGTGTGAGTAGAGAGCCCTGCTGTTATCCCACAGAGGGGCTGGTGGTTTAGAATTGTGGACCTTGGCCTTAGCAGTCCAACATGTAGGCACTATGCCGCCAGGACTCTTCACATGAGGTCTGGAGCGAGCTACAGCAATATTGTCCAGGGTAGACTATGGATCAAAGATTGTTACTCGAGATAAAGACTAATATTTAATAGTGCAAACAAGCGCATATAACTGTACAAGTATGTAATAGACCTGACAGTGCAAAACAAACACTGACAAAACAAAGTGATAGACAAATCTATAATCAGGGATGGAGATCTTAATAGTTCATTGTAACTACCAGACAAAAAACTCAAGTGAATATGAAAGCTTTAAATAGCATAGCACAACTTAATCTAAATGACAGGTATAGCAGAATACAGAAAAAACAAGTGTAAAACATATTTCATTTGCAAGTGCCGAACATGTTTGATGATATGCTAGATCAAGAAGTATCATTATTGCTGTTGGACGCCAGAGTTAATTTCCACGAATAGTGACCTAATGTGATAGAGTGGAACTGTCCCACAGAGCTTCCTGTAGAAACTAATAAAAGAGGTGCAAATTAAACCAAAAGAAAGAAGAAGGAATTCAATATCTAATAAAGGAGCAATGGTCAATTAAATAAGGTCTCGACTGCAGAAACGCATTCAACTCTGTGACTCATAGCAAACGCTGGATAGCCTTGAGAAGAATGCAGATTCCAGAAGATTTCATTGTGTGTTCAAACAGGAGTTGTGTATGAATCAAAAGGCAATGTACAACGAGACCAAGGGAATATTTCCTGGACTAAAATCAGGAGAGGTGGGCATAAGAGTTGTACCCTCTCATCAAACTTACTCAGGCTGTATGCTGAGCAAGGAATCAAAGAAGCCAGATGATATGAAGCAAAATAATGCATGAGGATTGGAGGAAGACATATTAAGAACCTGTGACATGTAGATCACACAATCTTGCTTGCTGCAAGTGAGGAGGGTTTGCAGCACTTGCTGATGAAGATCCTGGATTACAGCTTTCAGTATGGATTATGAGTCAGTGTAAAGAAGACCAAAAAAAAAACCAGCTGTCCCAAAGACAACATCAAGGCAACTGGAGAAAAGATGGAAGTTATCAAAAGATTTTGTCATGCTTGGATCTATAATCAATGGTCACAGACGCGACAGTCAGAGGTCAAAGAATGTATTGCATTGGACAAATCTGCTGCACAATTACTCCTTAAAGTGCTGAAATACAAGGATGTTACTTTGAGGACTAAGATCTACCTGGCTAAGCCATAGTATTTTCAAGTGCCTCGCATGCATGTGAAAGTTGGAGATTTACTGAGGAAAACCGAAGAAGAATCTGCATTTGAATGATGCTGCTGACAAAAAATATTAAAAGTACCACGGACTGCAAAAACAAAATAACAAAACAAAACAAAAAAAATCAACCAATTCTCTCTTGAAAGAAATAGAGCTGGACTGTTCCTTATAGTCAAGGACAGTGAGACTTGGTGTTACATACTTTGAACATGTTCTCAGGAGATACCAGTCCTGGGAGATGAACATCATGTCTGGTAAAGTAGAGGGGCAATGAAAAGGAGAAAGATCCTGAAAACATGGATTGATGTGCAGCAATGGTCTCAATCTGAGAACATTCATGAGGATGGGTCAGGACTGGGCAGTGCTTTGCTCTGTTAATTATAGGGTCACATTGAGTTGAAACAGACTCAATGGTAATAGCAACACACTTACCCTGTGTTGGTTAGGCTGGGTTTTCTAGAGAAGCAAAACCAATGACACTTTATAGGCAAATAGAGAAATCTATATCAAGAAGCAGGGAAGTCTAACCCAGATTCAAGTCCTTGGACTAGATACTAAGCTCAAGACTTCTCCTGCCTCACAGAGCTTTGTGGGCTGATGAACCCAGAAGCAGCAGGAACATCACAGATTGCAAAGGTGAATGAAGCCAAGGTCAGGCCTAGTCAGGATGTCGGACTGAAGAGGAGCATGACTCTAAGGTTACCAGGTCAGATGGCAGGCCACTGGCTCAAGCTCAAAGACGTGGGGGTTTAAAACCAGCATAACGCAAGCAAGTTTTCCAGAATCTATTCAAATAGGAAGTAGGCCACACCCCGGAGGCAATGACCTGACTTATGGGTTTGCACTCCATTCTAATCTTCTCACAACAACTCCTCGGTGGCTCATAGGAGATCCCATTACGAAGTTGATTACGTTGTGTTAGACGGCATCGCAGGTGATAACTGAGCCTCCAGTGACAAACCACTGAGAATACTAGCCCGGCGGAGTAACACAAAAGCTAAATATAACGGTGCTGTGAGTCAGAATGCACCTGACAACGATTCCACAGCAACTTAGGTGGAGGAAACATTCCCCAAATAATTTTATAAGGCCAAGAGAATTTTGTTATTAAAACCTAAAACACACGTGAAAAGACAATGTTTTAAGAACATAAATACAAAGGTCCTGAAACATGCTTTTTTCCAAACAGCACCCTACATTTTATAAAAAGAACAAAGAGGGGATAAAGAAATGATTTACATGAAAAGAAATCTGTCTATGCATAGAAAACTTACAAAACTCTTCCCAGGTAGCACAGCATGAGGTTAAGTAAAAATTGGGCAATTAAATGCTACCAGCCACTTCACAAGAGAAAGATAGATGACACAATCTAATTCCTAAAGACTTTACAGTCTCAGAAACCCGAGGGAGAAACTCTGGTCCATCCTACAGCATTTCTATGAGTCGAAATCAACTCAGGAGCAGTAGGTTATTAGATTTACAAACTAAAGCAGAAAATCCATCTACATATACATACATGTGAAAGCATTGAGCAACTCACATGACTATAGAGAAAATATAAATAATAATAATATGTTTGATAATAAACAACATTCGACCTGATTTAGGATTTAGATGAATAGAGGGTAACATACTTAGTAGTCAAACACTAAAGGCTTACCTCGTGTATTTGGATCAAAACAGGAATGTCTGCTCTGACCACATCCACTGAGCACTGTGTTACAGGTCCTAGTCGGGGCTCTACCTCAAGAAAAAGAAACAAAAACATAAAGCTCACAGTGGATTCTCTTTATTTATAGAAAACAGTATTGTGAGTAAAGAAAACTTTCAGGAATCATGTAAAATTATTCTAAAATGAATAAGAAAATTTTGCAAAATGAGAGGATAAAAGCTTAAAATAAAAGAATAAGCTACAATTATACATTCAAGCAATAAACAATTGGCTAATGCATTTTAAAATGTATAATAGCAACAAATAAATAGCAATTAATCTTAAATTATGATAATACATTTAATAGAAGGTATATAAAACCTCTATATTAAAACTATGTAATATTGCAAAAAATTAAAACAAGGTCACTAGAGTATATAATATTTACACTGATCAATATATATTGTGATGATGCCCATTCTCTTCAATGTCATCTATAGAGATTCAACATAATCCCAACTAAAAAACAGTAGGCATTTTTGTACAAGTTGGAAATTTTTAAAATTTTAAGGGAATTCAAACCATTCATAGTTGACTCAACAATTTTTAAAAAGGAGCAAATTGCAGGTTTCTCATGATCTTAATTTTTAAACTAATTTTAAAGTATCAAAACAATATGATATGGTTGAAATGGCATACAAGTAGATCAACAGAATAACATAGAAATTAGAAATACATCTATGAGTAAGTTATTTTGGATAAAGATGTTAAGGCAATTCAACTAGAAAATGAAAATCTACCCAAAACCTTTTGCTGAAACAACATGATAAACATATGATGTAAAATCCTACCTGTCCCCTATACTAGGCAAAACAATTCATTTGAGAGATGGCTAGAGATCTAAATTTAAAGACAAACACTGTAACTCTTCTTTTTTTCTAAGTATAAGAAGATAATCTTCCTGAGTTTCAGAAGATTATTTTAGTATATACTCAAGTATAAGCCAAATATCAGCCAAAGCACCTAATTTTTCCACAAGTTTTCATAAAAACGTGCTGAAAAAATCAGCTTATACTCAGTACATATGGTATATAAAAACTTGAGCTTTAGATCAAAAACAATTAAATGATAAATAAGAGCACATTACAATGAAAAATGTCCTCGTACATTCCATAATTGTGACAATGACTTGCTAAAGGGATGTGGAACTAGTTTAAAAGTGGCGATAAAGGGACTTTACACTGTTTTATACTTACATACAGAGAGTTCTTAGCACCTACTCTGTCTTACCACCACTTATTTCTTTGCTTGCTGTGCTGTTGAAAGCTTGCACCTACCCCTGCCCTCCCTCCCAAATAAATCTAATTATTATTTAAATTTATGTGCTAATCACTAACACTAAAATTAGAGAACCAAATATTTTTACCAGCTTCTGTAGTTTAAAATTGTAGCTTAAAATTGATCAAATATGCACTCAATACATTGATATTTTCCAGTGTTTAGAACCCCAAATTGGAGAGGAAAGGCAGGATCTCTGGTTGAAAACACAGTTAAGGTGGTGGAAGTAATGTGGTAGACCACATGAAATAGTTCCCCAAGACCAATGACTTATTCATTACAAATACTTTCTTTCAATGGCGTATGGTAACTAAATATGCAGAAGATTTTGCTCTGAGGGGGTACAGTAGTCAAGCACTAAACTGCTAAATGGTAGCTAGGTGATTCAAATCCACCAGCCACCACAAAGGAGAAAATTAAAAGTGGCAGTTTGACTCTGCAAAGATTGCTCTAGCCTAGGGGTCTGTACACACCAACATCTACTAACAGCGATGGGTTGTATGTATGTGGAGCCCGCTCGATGAAATACACAGACAATAAAGCTGTTCATTATCATGAGCCAGAAGAACGTTAGGGACAGACAGCAGAACACACTACCCACGAGTCATTTGCAGGGTTAAGGTGAAGCTGAATAAAATGAAAATAGTCCATGACAGTCAAAGTGCAACCCTGAGTAGAACTCACCTGGATTTAGATCTCTCTCAAAAATATGTTTGATACATTGAATGCTAAGGACAAAAGATAAGATCAGCTGTGAAATGACTGCAGGGTCATCATACAGGAAGAAAGAAAACGGGCCTCAGGGTAGCTGCAGGAAATGGAAGCAATGATGAATGGTACTGAAGGAAGAAATGCACCCTGCACTAAATGCTGCGATACCATCGAGCTTCAGGGATTGTCCGAGCGCTAAATGAGATGTCTCGGGGAACAGATGCTGTGCTGGAAGTTCTCGCTCAAGGTGTGGAGAAATGCGGAGCACAGGTACGTGGCTAACTGACGGGAGGCCATCTACATATGTGTCGATTCCGAAGAGGGTGTTTCACCAGAATGGGCAAATTTTGGGTGATATCATTAATAGCACATGAGAAACTTACTGAAAATAATTAAAAACTAATCACAATAGTATATCGTCAGGGAACTGGCCAAAAATTTAGGCTGGATTTGCAGTAGGAAAGATAATATTGCTGATGTCAGATAAATTTTGGCTGAAAGCAGAAAGATGTTTACTGATGTTTAATTGACTATACAATGCATTTGATAGTGTAGATCATAACACATTTTTTGACTGTCCCATATATCCTTTACTCCAATCTCTTTTTAAATTTTTTTTAACATTTTATTAGGGGCTCATACAACTCTTATCACAATCCATACATATACATACATCAATTGTATAAAGCACATCCGTACATTCTTTGCCATAATCATTTTCAAAGATTTGCTCTCCACTTAAGCCCTTGTCATTAAGTCCTCTTTTTTCCCCACCCTCCCCACTTCCCCTTCCCTCATGAGCCCTTGATAATTTATAGATTATTATTTTGTCATATCTTGCCCTGTCCGGCATCTCCCTTCACCCCCTTTTCTGTTGTCTGTCCCCCAGGGAGGAGGTCACATGTAGATCCTTGTAATCGGTTCCCTCTTTCTAAACCACTCTTCCTCTACCCTCCAGTATCACCACTCACACCCCTGGTCCTGAAGGTATCATCTGCCCTGGATTCCCTGTGCCTCCAGCTCCTATCTGCATCAGCATAAACATTATGTATGTCCTTGTCAAGAATGAGATGTCTATAAGAATTGTGCTCATGCAGAACCTATACCTAGACTAAGAGGAAGTAATTTGAACTTAAAAAGTGAATACTGCATGTTTTAAAATTCAGCAAAGGTGTGAGAAGGGCTATAGTCTTTCATCATAGTTATTCCATCTGTATAGTTAGAAAATAATACAAGAAGTTGGATTATATAAAGAAGAATGTGACATTAGGCTTAGAGGAAAACTTCTTAACAACCAAAATGATATAGATGACTCAATCCTGCTTACTGAAATTGTAAAGGACAAAGCACTTACTGATGAACATCAAAGACTACAGGCAGCTTTCCGTATAGATTCATGTAATTGTTGTTAGGTGACACTGAGTCATAGCAAGCTCAAGTACAACAGAACAAACACCACCAAACTTTGAACCTCGAGACAATGAAAACAAAAATCCTCACAAAGGAAATTCTCACAAAAATCGTCATGATAAATGGAGAAACATTGAAACTGTCAAGACTTTCACTTGCTTACATCCATTATCAATGACTGTAGCAGCCAAGAAAGCAAAGAACGTATTGTTTGGGGCAAATCCATTGCAGGAAAAAAAAACATTTGAAATATCATAAGGCAAAGATAGCCCCTTGAGGAATAAGATGGTCCAAACCTGAGCCATTGTGTTTTCGATCATGTTAGGTCTGTGTGCAAGCTGAGCAATGAATAAGAAGGATCAGAGAAGAATCGATGTCTATTAATTAGGTTGTTGGTAAACAACATTAAATACATCACAGGCTGCCAGAAAAAAAAAGTGAATTAATCTATATTTGAAGAAGCCAGAGTGTCCCTTAGAAGCAAGAATGGTGAGATTTAATTTTTGTACTTTGGCTACATTATTAGGAGGAACCAGTACTTTGGACAGGATATTATGCTTGGTTAAGTAGAATGTCAACAAACAAGGGGAAGACAGAATCTCGGTGAGACGGGTTGATAAAGTAGCTGAACAATTACTAACAATTTTCTGGTTGGTTCAAGGTGAAGCAGTGTTCTTCATTCTGTTTGACATAGGATTGCGATGAGTTGAGCCCAACTCCCCAAACACCTGAAAATAGCAGCTATCTCTCCAGCACTAAACTAGGCTCCAGGAATAAAGAAGGCACGGTCCCTGTCCTCAAGTATTTCCCTCTTTAGTAAACTGAGGTCCTTGGTATGAATCCACCAACACTCCCCAGAAGATTTAGTGGTCTGCTCCTGCAAATATTTATAGACCAGGAAACACTGGTGGGCAGGTCTAGTCTGTCTTACTGGATCACTGAGAATCAGGACAGACAGGATTGCACAAAGAAACAATTCACGTTTATGATTAAAGTCGAGAGAATAACTGCGTGGGAGTAAGTCAGGACTCCGTTGACCAGCAATCAAAGACTACTTACATTTGTTCTAGGACTCAGGGACAATCATCTAAATCGAAACCCAAGAGCTGCGAAGAAATTAACTGGTGAAGAAATGAGGCTTGTGTGCTTTGTAGGGGCAAAAGGTAGAGGGTTTGCAGCAGAAAGACATATTTCCGGAAGAAAAACAAAAACACATGTTCATGAGCTGAAGAAAGAGAGCATTGATGTATGAGTCTAGGTGGTGACTGAGCAGAAGGCCCCCAGAGCCAGGAATCATTACACTCCCGCTGGGTGGTTTGTTTTTTTTAATCATTTTATTAGGGACTCATACAACTCTTTTCACAATCCATACATATATTAACTGTGTAAAGCACATTTGTACACTCATTGCCCTCATCATTCTCAAAACATTTGCTCTCCACCTAAGACCCTGGCATCAGTTCCTCATTTTTTCCTCCCTATCCCCTATCCCCTATCCCCTACCCCATGAACCTTTAAATTATTATTTTGTCATATCTTGCCACCCAACATCTCCCTTCACCCACTTTTCTGTTGTCTATCCCCAAGGGAGGAAGTCACATGTAGATCCTTGTAATCCGTTCCCCCTTTCCAACACACTCTCCCTCTACTCTCCCAGTATTGCCACTCATACCACTGGTCCTGAAGGGATCATCCTCCCTGGATTCTGTGTGTTTCCAGTTCCTATCTGTACCAGTGTACATCCTCTGATCTAGCCAGACTTACAAGGTAGAATTGGGGGGAGGGGGTAAGCATTTAGGAACTAGAGGAAAGTTGTATTTTTCATCTTTGCTACATCGCACCCTGACTGGCTCATCTCCTCCGCGGGACCCTTCTGTAAGGTGATGTCCAGTGGCCTACAAATGGGCTTTGGGTCTCCAATCTGTATCCACCCCCCCTCATTCACTATGGTAAGATTTTTTGTTCTGATGATGCCTGATACCTCATTCCTTCGACACCTCATGATCACACCGACTGGTGTGCTCCTCCCATGTGGGCTTTGTTGCTTCTGAGCTAGATGGCCGCTTGTTTACCTTCAAGCCTTTAAGACGCTGTATCTTTTGATAGCCGGGCACCATCAGCTTTTTTCACCACATTTGCTTATGTACCCATTTGTCTTCAGTGATTGTATCATGCAGGTGAGCACAGAATGATATGATGTTTTGTTCTTTGATGCCTGATAACTGATCCCTTTGATGCCTGATAACTGACTTCGGGATCACACCGGCTGGTGTGCTTCTTCCATGTGGGCTTCGCTGCTTCTCAGCTAGATGGCTGCTTGTTTACCTTCAAACCTTTAAGACACCAGAGTCTGTCTCTTTGAAGAGTAGGACACCATCAGCTTTCTACACCACATTTGCTTATTCACCCGCTTTATCTTCAGCAGTTGTGCTGGGAAGGTGAGCATCATAGAATGCCAATTTAATAGAAGAAAGTATTCTTGCAGTAAGGGAGTACTTGAGTGGAGGTCCAATGTCCTTCTGCTACCTTCATACTAAACCTATAAATATATGCACATAGATCTATTTCCCCATCCTAATATATAAATATATTTACATATATACATGCCTTTATCTAGACCTCTATAAATGCCCTTTGCCTCCCAGCTCTTTCCTCTATTTCCTTTCACTTTCCTCCTATCCCACTATCATACTCAGTCCCCACCTGGGTTTCAGCAATTCCTCTTGGTTACATTACCCTTGATCATGGCCTACCAGGCCTCCCACACCCTCCTCACCAACAATTTGGGTCACTTGTTGTTCCCTTGTCCCTGGGTTTGTTTTATTTTGTCATTGGTTTGTTGTTGTTGTTTTGTTGTATATTGTTGCTTGGTTTTGTTCTGTCTTGTTTTTGTGCGTGTTATTATCTCCGCAGGTCTGCCTAAATAAGATAGGCTGGATGAACAATCTGGAGGAGAAAACAATGGGACCGATGGTTCCGGGGGGACATGGGAGAGGGGGAGGTGGGGGGAAAGGTAGTGGTGTTAACAAACCAGCTGGGTATTGTAAGATGATGAACCTGGCGCACAGAAGCCTACGTTATGGAATGAATAAAAAAGTCATGCATGAATAGAAATGACATTTCTATGACTTTAAGCAAGGACAATGGTGCCCTAGGGAATGACAGAATAGAGAATGAGTTTCAATCGTTTCATGAGTAAAGGGGTGAAAAAGTCATGTCAGTTCTGACTTTTTAAATTAACCGTGAAGAGGAGAACAGATCAGTGAACTATGAGAGAAACACACAGCAAGGGTAGGTTTTACTTCTTTATTCTTTTAAGTTGAAAGACATTTGAAAATAGTAAAATAAATTGGAAGAAACCCAGACAAAAAGGAGAGACTGAAGCTGCAACATGGTTATCTTCTAAGGAGTGTGCAAGTATGTGCGCATGCAGCGGGGTCTGGTAGATAGAAACTCATGTCACAAATGGAAGAGTTGACTTAACTCTGGAGCAAGAACGTCTTTCTTCAGGAGTCTGAAAATAGTTAGGTCAGGGGAGACAGGGGTTGAGACAGTTCCTAGCCCTCGCCCTGTTCTCTCTGAATGCAGGAGAGAGATGGATGAGGTCGCTTGTTGGTGGTCTGGGGAGAGGAAGACGTGCTTCTGCTTGTGCACAGGGTAGAGGAGGAATAAAGGAGAGGTAAGAACAAAGTTGCAGAAATAGGTTCCATCCCGATCACCCAGGGCTTATTATCTCTGTTTTTGTACAAAGGAACTTGGGAAGGTGTATTTATTTCTCAATAGATACACAGACAAATGATGTTATGTTTGCAAACAGACTGACCTAACCTTTGGGGGGAGTAAAGTAGAAGGCGACTTGTTAGCTGAAAAGTGAAAGGGTACTGTCAGTAGAGCTGAATTTTTAAAAAGGGAATCAAAAGCCTTAAACAGCAATTATTACAGTTTCCAAAATGTGCCCCCCCCCTCTCTGGAAAGCTTCTGGAACAAGAAATCCGACGAGGAGGGAACTTGAAAATGAATCAAGATGTTTATGGCAGGAAGGAGAAAAAAACTGAGCTGCTGGTGGCGAGAGGCAGAGTTGGTCCATAATTAATATGAACATCAATCTTCTTGAAATGTCAGTGTGAAAGCCTATTCTTGCTGAAATAATTTGATTCACTGTGGCTTAAAATAGCACAGGAGGAAAGAGAAAGTGGCATTGCCAAGGAAGAAGTTTGGAAAGTATTATGGCTTTTTCCCATATTTCCTTCTGCAGGCAAGGTTCAGAGGAGGGGGTGTCAGTTATGGCTAGATGCTGGGTTAGACTGCTCCTGATTCCTGCCCCCTGGCCATCGCTGATATGAACAGCAGGAATAATTCCAAAGAAAATGATTTTCTCTCACAAGCACTTTAGCCCAAAGATCAATCCCTCCTTAGTACACATCCTAGGAATACCCCAAAGCTCATCACCATGTGTTTTCTGTAGCATCAATAGAATCAAACATAATCATAAAATAGCAAACCAATGGCTATGGAATCACTGGGCGCCCATGATGACCCCATGTGCTAGTCTAAAGAGGTTCCGCAGCACTTCCCTGGCTGCAATGTCACCCCTAGCTTTGCTTCTGCACTGCTGCTGGGTGGGTTGAATCCCAACCTTTACGAAAGTAGTTGGGAGCCATTTGGATTGATTCTCACTCAGATCAATGTAAGATAACAGAGCAGAATTGCCCCATTTGGTTTTCTTGGGCTGTAATCATAATCTCTAGCAAAACGGATTACCAGGATTTTTTTTTTTTTTTGGCCCATAGTCAAGTCATTGGATAGGTTTGAGCTGCCAATATTTCAATTAGCAGCAAATGTCTTACCCAGTTCACCACTAGAGTTGTGGGGTTAGAAGACAGGTGCAAATCATTAATTTCCTTCTCTTGCGTGGCTGTTATGAATGGACATGTGATTTAAACACATCTCTGCTTTCCAACTTTACACCAGTGCTGTTGCTGTCTTGAGACGTGAATGAGTGAGTTCAGATTCACCGTGACCTTGTGTACAGCAGCAGGAAACGCTGCCTGGTCCTGCGCCATCCTCACGATTGTGTAACGGCCATTGTTGCAGCCACTGTATAATCTATATTCTTGAGAGCCTCCCTCTCTTTCCTGATCTTCTATTTACCAAGGATGATGTCTTCCCATTGGGACAGCTCTCTCCTGATAACCTGTTCAAAGTAGCTGAGACTAAGTTTCACCATGCTTACTTCTAACAAGCATTCTGTCTGTCCTTCTTCCAAGACATATTTGGTTTTTTTTCTTCTGGAAATCCACAGTACTTTCCATTTTTTTGCATAGTACTATAATTCAAATGCATTCATTCTTCTATGCTTTGCCTTATCCATTGTCCAACTTTCACATGCATAGAAGGTGATTGAAAGTACCATGGTTTGGGTCACTATACCTTAATCCTCAAAATTGTTCCTTTGCTCGTCAAAAATTTAAAGAGGTCCTGTGCAGCAGCTATGCATAACCAAGTATATTGGTTGATATCTTGACAGCTGCTTCCATCAGCATTGGTTGGGGATCTTAGCGAGATAAAGTTCTCAGCAATTTAAATGTTTCTCTGTTTAGCATGATGATACGTATTGATTGAGTTGTAAGGATTTTAGTTTACTTCACACTGAGTTACAGTCCATACCGAAGGCTGCAATCCTTTATCTATCAGCGAGGGCTCCACGTCCTCTTTGCTGTCACCAAGCAAGGCTGTCCCATTGGCATATTGAAGCGGTATAGTGAAAGGATACAACCTTGACACACAACTTTTCTGAGTTTTAACCACACAATATTCTCAATACGCACAGTGGCTCCAAAGGCTGCCTCTTGATCTATGTACAGGTTCTATCGGACGACGATGAAGTACTCTGGAAATCACAAATAATGTCATCCAGAGTTTTTCATGGCCCACCCAGTCAAATGCCTTTGCACAGTAAATAAAACGCAAATAAACATCTTTCTGCTATTCTCTGCTTCCAGCCAAGCTCCATTTGACTCCAGACATGCTATCTTTTATTCCATGTCCAATTCCAAGTCCAGCCTGAGTTCTGATAGCTCCCTTTCAATGTACTTCTTCAGTTGCTTTTCAACTATCTCCATCAAAATCTTATTTGCATTGATATTAATGTGACTGAAGACACATATCTTGCAGTTAGTAGGCCAGTCAGCTGTCTCACAAATGGTTTGGTACAGATGAGTGAGCCTTTGCAGTGCTTCATCAACTTCTTAGAACAATTCTGTTTTCAATCACTGATCTTTCCTCTTTGTTTCTAACTTGAAAATTCCAATGAACAATAATTATCAATCCATCCTGACTTCGTGTTTGATCAGTTTCAGAATGAAGAAATTGGTAAATTTCTTCTATGTATTCATTATTATCTTTACTGGTTGGTGTGTACTTGTGAATAGCAGTTATACTAGCAGGACTTCCTCGTAGGCATACAGCTGTTATCCTATCACAGATGACATTGTACTTCAAGATAGATTTAGAAATGCTTTCATTGACAATGTCATTGCAAACATACTAAGCTATGTGGTTGTCAGATTAAAATAGGCAATACTCATCCATTTAAGCTCACTAAGGCCTAGGATATCTCTGTTTATTTATTCCATTTTGTTTTTTATGTTTCTAATAATCCTACTTTCATAATTTGTATACTTCACATTTTGATTATTAATGGATATTTGCAGGTATTTTTTTTCCACTTTGAGTCATGCACCATCAGCAAGTGAAGCTCTTATAGGCTATATTCCGTCCATGGTATTACAGTCAATCCTACTTTGAGAAGGTTGCTCCAGCCTCAGTCATATTTTTATGGCCTTCCAACCCGGGAGGCTCATCTTCTGGTACAATACCTGACAATGCTCCCTGGCTCTTCATAAGGTTTACAGTGGCTAATACATCAGAAGGGGACAGTCTACCGCTCCTTTGTAATTTGTTCTTATTCTGGAAAATCCATTGAAATTGGTTCACCATGGGTGACCCTATTGCTATTTGATATAATACAGGTGACATAGCTTCCAGCACCACAGCAACACACAGGCCACCAGACTATAAAAAGCTGACACAGCGGTGGAGCAGTCCTATTGGATAAACATAATCTTCACTTAGAGAGTGCAAAATGGAAAACTAGAAAGTCTAAGTGTTACAGTGTATTTCAGATGTAAACTGTTATGTCATACTGCCTTCTGAGCAAGTCTCTTTGGTTGCTGGCATTTTTTAAAAGAAAAGGTCAGAAAGGATATACCTATTTACATCTTGGTGCTGCTCACAGCAGTGTTCTTCCTAACTTTGTGGTTCCAAGCTGATCAGCGATCATTTTCAAGTTCAAATCCCCAATACAGTAGCACTGAGATAGGGTGGTGGTTCATTCATACTTGAATTAAAGGTGTAACAGAACAGAGGTGTATGTTTTGTTCTCCCTTAATGCTGTCGGAGTCCTTGGTTTCTCTTAGAGATGACCATTGTGTCTTGATGCTTATCTTAATTCCTGTATTTGTCCATCCAACATCCACTTAATGAGCACCATCTACAGGTTAAATGCTGGAATGGGAATTCAGAATATATAACTCAAAAAAAATAGGGCTTCTGTCCTCAGCATGCTCATAGGTCAGTAAGGCATAAGAATAAGTTGCTGCCAAAAGGGACAACAAAGGCAAAGATAGCAACATGTAGAGTCGTCATTTGTCTCTTCTGCCGTCCTTCCTTTAGGAACTCCAGATGCGGCTGAAGATGTTTTCAACTGCAAGTTCACTGACACTCACGGTTCTTGGTAAGTTTCAGTTTCTTACTCTCTACATGGCTGAAAACAAAAGCCTGTTTCTTCTGAAGAATTTTCAACTCCCCCTTTTTTTTAACAGAATCTAATCATTATAGGTTTAAAGGTAGGCTTTTAAATTCTGGAATCATAATAGCCAATATCCATCTATAGTTTATAAATAAATATAATATATATATAAACTTGGTTGGGAAAATCTCTATAACCCTAGTACACCTAACTAAACAAATAATTCTAAGCATAATCCTTTTAAAACTCTAACATTCATTGATATATCTCTGGTTTATTACATTTGTATACCCATGGGCCTGTGTCAATGCATCTCCACTAGGTTTGGCCAGCCAGCAACTAGCTATTTTATTTAAACAGCCGGGCTTCTACCCCAGGGAACTCCAAACGTGGCTGCTTCCTCTACAGTTGCAAGTGAACTATTCAGCAATCAAACAGTTAACTTCCAATGCCCTGTCTGTTCCTCACACCATCCCACCATGCTTCCTTATGTCTGGAGCTATAGCAAGAGATCTTGTCCCAAATGTCAAGTGGGTATGCTGCCTAGCCATAACTGACCTCTTCTGGCTACCCAAAGGCATAGGAAATCCAACCCCACCTGACTGCCATTAGGTAGAGGTCCAGCAAGTCTCCCCATTCTATCCTTACTATTGGTTTCTCTAGGACAGCAGTTCTCAACCTGTGGTCACAACCCCTTTGGGGGTTGAATGACTTTTTCACATGGGTTACTCGATTCATAACAGAAGCAAAATTCCAGTTATGAAGTAGCAACGGAAATAATTTTATGGTTGGGGGGTCACCACAATGCGAGGAACTGTATTAAAGGGTGGCGGCATTAGGAAGGTTGAGAACCATAGCTCTAGAATCATGCTCTCCCAGTTTCAGATTGTGTTAGGCTGAGTTTTCTAGAGAAACAAAACTAGTGACACTTATATAGGTAGAAGGGATTTTATATCGTGAAGGAAATTTATATCAAGGAAGTAGCCTAGCTCCATCCAACACCAGGGTCAGATGCTAGTTTGAGGCCCGCAGACTCACTCAATGAAACAGACTCCATGTATGGACCAAACATTTGAAATGGGAATTTGGAGATCGCAGACTGCTGGGGGGAAGAGTTACATGGATCCTAGGTTGGCAGGAACATGACAAGGAACCAGGAGTTCCCAAGGTCAATGGGGCACACAGGTCCCAAAAGCTAGACGAAGGACTGAAGGAAGCAGAAAGGAGGAGAGGCAGAGAGAGAGAGCTAGAGAGAGAGAACTAAAGAGAGAGAGAGAGAGAGCACTAGAGAGAGAGAGACCAGTTCTCCACAGTTTCTCTTATAGATAGACTACATCTTCAAGGAAACTTCACCCATACCTTCTCACAGACGCACCAAGTTGGCACAAAACCTAATCACCATGGTCATTATGAGCCCACTACGTTATCTACAAAGAAGTCTGTAAGAACATATTCTGTTTGTTTGTTTGTTTTGTTTGAATATTCCACTTGAATTTGTGTTAGAAAGAAAGAAGGGAAGAATGAGCACTGGGAACGCAAATATTAGTCCAATCACAATCAAATACAACATTTATTTTTAGAAAAATATTTCTTTGGTACCTTAGAAAAACTTTTAGAAGCCACTCAATTAACAAATTCTAATAGCAGCTAGAAAAGCAAGTTGATATGTTTAGTCCCTCTTCCAGTTAGCATGGTAATATTTATTTATAGCTCTAAATTCAAAGGCCTGCAGAAAGGAAATCAGGTATTTCCTGATTCATTTGTACCAACTGATTTAGTTTGTGAATTTGCATCATATTTTATTATGTTTTAACCTTGCTATTCATCAATAACCCTACAGTAGTGTGTTGAAGCACCAGTACTTAAATTATGTATCTTCATCATAAGAGGAATACATCGTCTTGTATAAAGCATGAATCATATTTTTCAGCTTTAATATCTTGGGTTTTAGTGAGACAGGAAATAAAGTGAGAAGTAAAAATTCAATCTGATTTGAAATTGGTATTCCTACTCTATAAATTCCAGCTAACAAATAGGGATTCAAAATAATACCCTTCATAAGAAAAAAAAGTGCTCATTCATGTTTGGATGTGTATAAAGAATGTGTATAAACACAGCTCCTACTGAAATTAGGGCCTTATGAAGGGGCTTCAAAAGTCTCAAGGAAAATAGAATTAAGAGATAAAGGATTTCTTTTATCACAAATTTTTGAAGCATCTTATAGGTGTTTTATTGCTTCACTATTATCTTAGAACTAAACTATTCCTCAGAGAAAATCATGCCTTTTATCTGAAAACCAAACCCACTGCCTTCGAGTTGATTCCTGTCCACAATAGCGAACTACTATCTAGAGTTTCCCAGGTTGCACTTCATTAACAAACTACCTCATATTTCTTTCTACATTTGGCTGTTAGGTTCACACGTTTGACTTGCAGTTAGCAGCCCAAAGCATAACTCACTAGCTAGAAGACAGGCTAGAAGAATCACCAGGATTTTTCCATTTATCTAAAGACTTTTAAATATTTCCTGTTGGTAAAACTCAAAATACTTCTCATTAACCTGAATATTTTCAAAGTGCTTGACATGATTATTCAATTCCAGAGAAGCTGCCTTACATGAAGAATGTGGTATCAGGATTGAGGATGACGTATTAACTACATGAGATATGTACATGACACAACCTTGCTTGCTGAAAGTGAGGACTTGAAGTACTTGCTGATGAAAACCATGGATTGCAGCCTTGATAGGGATTACAATTCAATCTAAAAAAAATCAAAATTCTCACAACTACACCAATGGATAACATGATAAATGGAGAAAAGATTCCATCTTGCTTGGATCCACAATCAGTATTTATGGAAGAAGCAGTTGAGATCAATAGACACATTATATTGGGTTTATCTGCTGTACACCTCTTCTAAAAGGAGGAGCGGGGAGGGAGGGGGAAAATGAGAAGCTGATACCAAGGGCTCAAGTAGAAAGCAAGTGTTTTGAGAATGAAAAGGGAAACAAATGTACAAAAGTGCTTTACATATTGGATGTATGTGTGGATTGTGATAACAGTTGTACGAGTCCCCAATAAAATGATTTTTTTTAAAAAGCAAGGATATTACTTTGATGGGTTAAGTTGTACCTGACCAAGCTATGGTATTTTTTTTTCTTTTTAAAAAATTATTTTATTGGGGGCTCATACAATTCTCAACACAATCCATACAGCCATTGTGTCAAGAACATTTGTCCACTTGCCATCATTATTCTCAAAACATTTGCTTTCTACTTGAACCCTTGATATCAGCTCATTTTCCCCATCCCTCCCTGCTCCCTCTCTCCTTCATGAACCCTTGATAATTTATAAATTATTTTGTCATGTCTTACAATGTCCGATGTCCCCCTTCTTGCACTTTTATGTTGTCCATACCACAGGGAGGATGTTATATGTATATCCTTGTAATCGATTCCCCTTTCTACCTCACCTTCCCTCCACCCTTCAGGTATTGCCACTCTTACCACTGGTCCTGAAGGGATCATCTGTCCTGGATTCCCTGTGTTCCCAGTTCCTTGCTATACCAATGTATATCCTCTGGTTTGGGCAAATTTGTAAGGTAGAATTGGGATCATGATAGTGGGGTTGGGGGGGGGGGCATTTAAGAACTAGAGGAGAGGACTTCTGGGTAGCTGGCGATGGAGTAACACATGTCAGAGGGACTCAGCAGAATTCAGTCCAGGAGAGTTTCTTAGAGGGAAATTCAACATTGCATGAATGCAGGAGGAGCATCATAAAGATAAGTAGGCACAGATCCACAAGGTTTTGAGGGGCTGGGGCTTTTGGCTTACCACATTAGATGCTGGCTAGGGCTTGACCTTAGCCTTGCCACTGTCTGCAGGAGCCTGGACCATTTGGAACCCAATCTCAACACAGTCACAGTATGCCACCACCTGCCTTGGGGCAGGGACTAAACCCTTGCAGATCCATGGACAGAGATCGGGGTTCATCTACATTGTTACTTTTGTTTACCTCTCTTCTCTATATCCCCGTACAGTCTCAGCAGGCTTACTTTTTAATTTTTTTTCTCCTCCTACTCTCTTTCCTGTTCTCTTACACTCCACTGCTGACCTCCAGACCACTCCCCTTAGCCTAGTGCATGTACACCTGTGCCACACCCAGCTAGGTGAGCTCCACCCTGTGCAGCTAGCTTGAGGCTGGGGAAAGCCCTGACAACCTCCACTAGGGAATACTCTGCTCAAATTCTTACCTGGGAATTCCTGCCTGTATGCTTGGGGGCCTAAGGCAGCTCAGCCAATACTCTTCAATGATCCAAGCTACCGCAGAAACCTCTGCCCAACCTCAACAACACCAAAGCAGGCAACCCACCAGCCTTCTGGGACACTCCCCTGAGATAGAAGGCACAGGAGCTTAAAGTGTTAGGTAAATTCCATAGTGAAATTAGCTGTAGGGAGTTTGAAGAAATATTCCTACAAGTCTCCCAGAGAGAGCCAGTGCTTTTCTACTCCCTGGAAAATGGCACCTGGCTCCTCTAAAACAATGCAACCCAAAGAGCCATCAGCCTCAACAACCTCAATGAAAAACAGGAGAAACAAGAGGCAATGGCAGAAGATATACTGACCATAACAACATGCATAGAAGAAGCAGACATTGAGCTGCCACAGAAAGAAATTTTCAGAATGCTGCCTGGAGTCATAAAGCATATGAGGAAAGCAATACAGAAAAAGGATGAAATGACAGAGGAGATAAAGGCCATAAACCAAAGGGAAATGCAGGAGCTGAGGGAAGAGATAACAAAAACCAGTAGCAGAAACACGGACCTTGAGAATCTACTGGAGGGAGTGGAGAGCCACATCAGTGACTTGGAGGACAGCCAAGCAGACTTTAACAAACAAAAATCTAATAAGGTCATCAGAGAAACTAAAGAAAACCTAAGAGCTATGTCTGATGCTATGAAGCGGAACAACATTAGAATTATTGGCTTACCAGAGGAAAACACAACAAAGAAGTCATCTGCAACAATAGTGATAGAATTCTTGGAAGAAAACTTCCCCAGCTTAATGAATGAAAACCAGGTAACCATTCAGGAGGCTGAAAGAACACCAGGTAGACTGAATCCCAAGAAGTCACCAAGGCACACAATAGTTAAACTATCCAACTTGGAGGAAAAGGAGAAAATCATGAAAACAACTATGAAAAAATAAGCAATCACATATAAAGGTTTCCAAATAAGAATATGCTCAGACCTATCAGCAGAAACAATGAAGAAGAAGAGAGAGTGGAGTAACCTATTCCAAAAATTGAAGAAAAACAATGCACACCCAATAATACTCTACCTAGCCAAATTATCAATCAAGATAGATGGATAAGTAAGAGTCTTCCAAGACAAGGAAAAACTGAAAGAATATGTTAGAAGAAACCCAGCCCTACAAAAGACCCTTGCCGACCCAGGATGGGAAGAAGAACAACACTCACCAAGCATAATAAGAGACCGCCAAATAGAACAACCTCACCCAGAAGGCAACAAAGAGAAAACAGACCCCAAGATAGCACTGGCTTAAGGATGGAAAGAAGTCAAGTGCACAACACACTGATGAGAAAGGAAAGTAGGAAAATACCCAACACAAAAGGTAGAAGATGACATCACAGAGTCTGCATATGGAGACAATAATCCTAAATATCAATGGCCTGAACTCAGACATTAAAAGACTGAGACTAGCAGACTGGCTTAGAAAACACAATCCATCAATCTGCTGCCTATAGGAGACATATCTCAAGGCCACAGAACATGAGTCCGCTGAGGTAAGATTATTTTTAAAAATGCAAAAGGGGCATAGGAAAAAAGCTACTACATACAAACATTCCTGGGGTGAGGACCAGGTACTAGGGCAGGAACCAGACCAAATACAGGGATAGATATGGTAGACAACTAAAAAGGAGGTGGGGAAAGGAAAATAAATAAATAGATAGATAGATAAATAAATAAATAAATAGATAGATAAATAAATAAATAAATAAATAAATAAATAAATAGATAAATGGGTAGCGGGGGCACAGGGCACTAATCCACCCAGGGGAAGAGTATTGTTTATATCTCCACAGGGAAAGAAGGACCAGACTTCAACCCAGTGCTCCAAGATGTGAGTGCAACATGCCGGCGAGCAGGGAACCAGTGGAAGGGTCTGAGGTGCCCCAATTCCAACTACTATGTGGATACCTGCCCCTCCCTCAGAAGACTTTATTTCAAAGGACAGCATTGAATCAGAAGCTGTGGGAAAGGGATATATCTGATCCGAACACACTGAAGCAAATGAAGGGAGAGGAGGAGAGAGTTGAGTACATCCTGGCCCACCAGGCCTTGAGGGCAATGTTCCTAATTACAGCAGCCAGTCCACAGAGTGGACCACATGGCCCGCCCCATTATGAGATATGACGTCCCTCACTGACCCATAGCCCTACAGGAGACAACACTGGAAACACAGTGTGGGAATTGTGCCCAATCTGATCCCACCACACTGAGGCAAAACACTAAGGGGGTATAACAGAACAGCAAGGGAGCAGAGCCAGGTCCCCAGGGAATCCTGAAGGTGGACTTTGGGGCCAGGGCAGGTTGCCCAACAGACTGGACTGGTAAACACTCCTAAAGGCCAACAAACAGTCCTTGAACTAACTACAAGCTTGTCTTTCTTGTAGTGTTTTATTTTTTTTTTGTCATTGGTTTGTTATTGATGTTTTGTTGTATATTGTTGCTTGGTTTTGTTCTGTGTTGTTTTTATGCATGTTATTATCTTCACAGGTCTATCAAAATAAGAGGCTGGATGAACAATCTGGAGCAGAAAACAACAGGACCGACAGTTCCGGGGGAACATGGAAGAAGGGGACGTGGGGGGAAAGGTAGTGGTGTTAACAAACTCAAGGACAAGGGAACAACAAGTGATCAAAATCGGTAGTGTAGAGGGTGTTGAAGGCCTGGTAGGGTGTGATCAAGGTTAATGTAACCAAGAGGAATTACTGAAACCCAAATGAAAACTGAGCATGATTGTAGGACAAGAGAAAGTCAAAGGAAATAGAGGAAAGAGCTATAACGCAAAGGGCATGTATAGAGGTCTAAATAAAGGCATGTACATATGCAAATATATTTATATATGAGGATGGGGAAATAGATCCATGTACATATATTTATAGGTTTAATATTAAGGTAGCAGAAGGACATTGGGCCTCCACTCAAGTACTCCCTTATGGCAAGAATACTTTCTTCTATTAAATTGGCATTCTATGATGCTCACCTTCCCAACACAACTGCCAAAGACAAAGTAGGTGAATAAGCAAATGTGGTGAAGAAAGCTGATGGTGCCTGGCTATCAAAAGATATAGCATCTGGGGTCTTAAAGGCTTGAAAGTAAACAAGCGGCCATCTAGCTCAGAAGCAACAGAGCCCACATGGAGGAAGCGCACCAGCCAGTGTGATAACCAGGTGCTGAATGGATCAGTATCTGACATCATCAGAACAAAAAAATCTTACCATAGTGAATGAGGCGAGGGAGTGCAGAGTAGAGACCCAAAGCACATTTGTAGGCCACTGGACATCCCCTTACAGAATGGTCTCAGGGAGGAGATGAGCCAGTAGGGTGCAATGTAGCAAAGATGAAACAAACAACTTTCCTCTAGTTCCTAAATACTTCCTCCTCTACACCCCCCACCACTATCATGATCCCAATTCTACCTTACAAATCTGGGTAGACCAATGTACACTGGTACACGCGGGAACTGGAAACACAGGAAATCTAGGGTGGATGATCCCTTCAGGACCAGTGTTGTGAGTGGCGATACTGGGAGGGTAGAGGGAAGGAGGGTTGGAAAGGGGGGACAGATTACAAGATCTACATGTGACCTCCTCCCTGGAGGACAGACAACATAAAAATGGGTGAAGGGAGACATCAGATAGGGCAAGCTATGACAAAATAATAATTTATAAATTATCAAGGGTTCATGAGGGAGGGGGGAGCAGACAAATGAGGAGCTGATGCCAGGGTCTTAGGTGGAGAGCAAATCTTTTGAGAATGATGAGGGCAATGAATGTACAAATGTGCTTTACACAATTGATGTATGTATGGATTGTGATAAGAGTTGTATGAGCCCCTAATAAAATGATTCAAAAAACCAAAGAACAACAAAAAATAGGATGAATCTTCCTATTAAAAGATAAAGAGTGGCTTTGCTATTGTGCAGAATGCATCTATTTTCTGTATATTAAATCAAGGATAGGTAAATCTATAGAGACATTAACTGGATTAATAGTTCTTTGGAGTTATGGAAGAGGAGACTGGGGGTGGGGGTATGAAGAGCTAATAATGATGAGTCCAACAACCAAGAAAATATTAAATCTGATTGTCGTGATGATTCTACAATTCTTATTGGTGTGATTGAACTGCAAGTGATATGTGATATGATATGTGAATTATATGCCAATGAAACTATTTTTAAAAATGAACTAGAGGAAAGTTGTATGCTTCATCTTTGCTACCCTGCACCCTAACTGGCTCTTCTCCTCCCCGCAACCCTTCAGTAAGAGGGTGTCCAGTTGCATACAGATGGGTTTTGGGACTCCACTCTGCACTCACCCTCATTTACAATATGATATTTTGTTCTTTGCCTCATATGCATGTGAAAATGGACATTGAATTAAGAAGACAAAAGAAAAATCACTGCAATAGAATTATGGATTTGGTGAAGAATATTTATAATACCATGGTCTGGAAAAAAAAACATTTTTCTTGAAAGAAGCACAACCAGAATGCTCCTTAGAAGTAAGGATGGTGGGACTACACCTGTGGTATGTTGGACATGCTGTCAGGAGAGGTCAGCCCCTGGAGAAGGGTGTCATGCTTGCCATAGCAGCGGGGCAGTGAAAAGGAGGAAGCCCCTCAATGAGATGGATTGACACAGTTACTATCACTATGGGCTCAAGAGTGAGAGCTGTTGGGAGGAGGACTTAGGACTGGGAGGTGTTTGTCCTGCTGTAACTAGGGCCATTATGAGTCATTACAGGCTAGATCACACATGACAACAACAAATGAAAATATCACATAACATATTAAAATCTTCTTGTACATTGTTTCCAAAAGAATCATGATTTTATTATAAAATATTTACTTCACTGGATCCTGAAAAATAAAATTGGAATGCATATATTTGGGCCCGCAGTGCTTTAAACTGTAGTAATTACAATATTTTACAACCTCAAGTGAATATTACAGCATCTTGTGATTAACTCCATGATCATAGCAAAAATATCAGTTATACTTAGCTTCAAAGGTATTTTCTGAAATTATTGAGTTGAGAAGCCTGAGAAGGAAATATTTAACGACAATAATTTCAATATTGCATTATGAATAAATACATACTTTTATAATAATTTTATAAGATTACTATATTGTGTGGTCAAGTAAATGAAAACTCCTATTTTTAAGCAAACAATTTTTGTTGTGACTTACTGAAATATTTGTATGAGTTACTCATACTATTTTGAAAAGCCTTCATTTCTGAGCAGTTTGGAGGGAGTGGATATGGTGTTTTGAAGAATAATCCTTACTACATTACAATAGCCTGTTAGATACATAAAGCTGAGAATTAAAGTTATTTCAGTTTTGAATAAAATAATACAACTAAATTTATTATAATCATCGAAATTTAGAAGAATAACCATAGTTTTGTTGATATTGTGTGTGTGTGTGTGTGTGTGTGTGTGTGTGTGTGTGTGTGTGTGTGTGTAAGAGAAAGAGATTGAGTTGTTCTCTGGTGATGGAGTGCAGAGGAACCCAAGGTTTTCATTCTCTGTTAAAACGTTAAAATATATTCTTTAAGCAATAGTCTAAATGAGGTGCAAAAGATATTGATGTCCCTAATAAAATGTAAAAAAAGAAAAGAGGAGCAAAAAATGATTAGGGCAGGGACTGTACAGATGTGCTTTATACAACTGATGTATGTATATGTATGAACTGTGATAAGAATTGTATGAGCCCCTAATAAATTGTTAAAATTTAAAAAAAAGATAAAAAAAGAAAAAGAAAATGATTAGGGCAAAGAATGTACAGATGTGTTTTATACAATTGATGTATGTATATGTATGGATTGTGATAAGAGTTGTATGAGCCCCTAATAAAATGTTTTTTAATAAAAAAATAAATAAATAAATAAATAAAAAACACCCCCCCAAAAAAAAGATATTGATGTTTTAAAGTATGGGAAGCCCATAGTACTTATTAAGTCCCCCATGATTAAGAGCCATTATTATGGTTGTTCTTTAACCATTTTAAAAGATTTTCATTTAGAAGAGGACTGGTAGACTAGCAGGCTACATGCTGGGCTGCTAACTTCAAAGTCAACAGTTTGAAACCACCAGCTGCTCCATGGCAGAAAGATGAGGCTTTCTTTCCCTACAGAAAGTTACAATCTCAGAAACCCACAGGGCAGTTCTACCCTGTCCTATAGGGGCCCTATTGGTCACAGTCAACATGAGTTTGAAATTTGGAGGGTTTTCGTTGCTGTTGTTTCTCTCACACGTAGTGATTTTCCTAACATTAGTGAAAGTCGTTGGATGAAAATCAGCTGAGGTATCTTTCAGTTTGAAAGGGAAAAGACCACTGAACTAGATCGAATGTTGTTGCTCAAAATGGTGTATCTCTGACTTCCCTCCTGGAGCCTAAGAATGAGATCTAATAGGAAAACAATGTCTTTGCAGAGGTAAACAATTAGTACGAGGAAAAACTACAGTAAGGTGGTCCCTAATCTAATATGTTCTGTGTCCAAATCACAAGAGAAAAGACAGTAAGAAAAAGGGGAAAGGCAATCATTTGAACACAATGAAAAACAGTCAAGTGATGGTAGCACAAACCAGGGATTGCTGGGGGGCAACAGAACCTGTAAGCAGCAAAGGATACTGCCCAGAACCTTTAGAGATTCTACCTGTAAGCAGCAAAGGATACTGCCCCGAACCTTTAGAGATTCTACCTGTAAGCAGCAAAGGATACTGCCCAGAACCTTTAGAGATTCTACCTGTAAGCTGCAAAGGATATTGCCCAGAATATTTAGAGCCTAGGATGCTACCGTGGCAGCTTGATTTCAGATTTCTAATCTGCAGAATTGTGAGAGAACATATTTCTCTTTGGGGGCAGTTCTTTTTGTTGTTGTTGTTATTGTTGTTGTTGTTACATCTCCTATTTTATATAATATCTTTAAGTAGGTCTTAAAGAATAAATAAGAAGGACCAAAGGAGAATGATGCATTTGAAGTATGGTGTTTACAAAGGATATTGGAAATACTATAGACTGCCATGCCAGTATAAAATTATCAAATCTGCCTTGGAGGAAAGATAGCCAAAATGCTCCTTAGAAGTGAGGATGGTAAGAATTTGCTCACACACTTTGGACAGGCTTTCAGGACAGCCCAGTCCCTGGAAAAGGCCATCATGCTTGGTAAAGTAGAGGGTCAGAGTACAGAGGCCCTTGATGACACAGACTGACCCAGTGAGCTCAAACTCAACAACAATTGTGATGAAGGATCAAGACTGGAGAATGCTCCTTTTGGTTTCTAGAAGGGGAAACAAAGTAGACGGCAGCGAAAAATAAATGACAGTGAAAGAACATGGCAGTTTCCTGAAACTTCATTTGTTCACATGTTTTCGAATGTCAACAAATGAGGTTCTGGGCACAGAATACATTAATGACCCAGAAATAGAAAATCCAACAGGTAGAACAGACAATATTATAAATAGATGGTTTGGGACTGATGAAATTAGCCCAATATTTTCAAAATATTCCATTTTTTCTTGAATGAAGCAGTATTCTTTAAAACATTCATAAAATATTGTTCCTGTCTAGCTGTCAGAAAGGCATCTGTATCTTCCAGTTCCAGATCTTCTAGAGAGAGTGACAGAGAAAATATGCGGAAAGAAACCAAATAAATCTGCATGATCTATATAACAAAAGTACATATTACAATTGTAATTTATAAAATATCATTTGAATAAATAAACAAAGGTAACAAACGGAGAGTTAAATATCATAAAGGTTTCACTCTTCATAAATTAATTATCACTCTTCAAAAATCAATTTCAACCAAAATGCAGTGGTGTTTTATTAGCCCAAATGTATACATTTTTAAGGAAATGAGAAACACTTAAGAAATTGTAGGACAAAGTGTGGATCTCAAATATATAAATCAATAGCTTTATAAAGATATAGATAGAAATATGACATCGAAGATATAGATATAAGTTTAAGCTATAGAAATAGATATATAAAATAATTCCCTTCTTTACAATTTACTCTAGGCCAGCATGAGCCAGAACTAATTTGCTAGCAATGAGTTTTAATAGATGTAAGGTGGGGGCAGTCATCATTTAGTGGAAAAATATTCCTCTGCTGTGTGGGAACTCTGTTGCGAGTAAGAGATGATGTGCTTCATGTGCAACATTCAGCCCACGTTCAGTGGAGGCTGGTGTGTTGACAGCACATTGAAGAGGCATCAGTAAAGCTTCAGGTGAAGACAAACTAGAAATACAACTCAGTTGTGATTGTTAGGTGCCCTCTGGCTGGTTCTGTACAACCGAAGGAAACATTGCTCTGTCCTGTCCCATCCTCACAATTGTTCTTATGCTTGAGCTCATCACGGCAGCCACTGGGCCAACCCCTTGAGCATCTTCAATTTTTATAAGCCCCACGACTTTACTAAGCATGATGTCCTTCTCCATGGACTTGTCTCTCCCAACAGCTTACTCAAAGTATATGGAACAAACTGTCACCATCTTACCTGTACAGCGCATTCTGGTATGACTGCACTACTTTCCAGCATGATTTGCTTGTTCTTTTGGCAGGCCACGGTACTTTCAATGTTAATTGTCAGCACCAGAATTAAAATGTATCCATTCTCCTTTGGTCTTCCTTACTCAATGTGCAGCTTCCACATAATTAAGAAGCTATTGAAAATAGCAAGGTTTGGGTCAAGTGCATCTTAGTCCTCCAAGTAACATCCTTATTTTCAATACTTTAATGAGGTCCAATGCAGCAGATTGACCAACTGTAATGTGCACTTTGATGTCCTGACTGCTGCTTCCATAGGCATTGATTGCGGGTCCAAGCAAGATGAACTTCTTGACAATTCCAATCTTTTCTCTGTTTATCACGATTTTACCTACTGGTCCAGTTACGAGGATTTTTGTTTTCTTTACATTAGATTGTGATCTAAACTGAAGGCTGCAACCCCTGTTCTTCTTGGCAAGTATTTTAAGTCCTCCTCACTTTCAGCGAGCAAGGTTGTGCCATTTGCATATAGCAGGTTTGTTAAACAATCCATCATCGAAACCTGATGCTGTATTCTTCTTCATGTAATACAGTTTCTTTGATTATTTGCTCAACATACAGACGGAATAAATACAGTGCAAAGATACGACACTGACACACATTTTTCTTGATTTTAAAGCATGCAGAATTCCCTTGTTCTATTCCTATCACTACCTCTTGGTCCAGATTCAACTCAGCATGAGCACACTGAGGGGTCTTCGCATTCTCATTCTTCTCAAGGATATCCATAGTTTGTTGAATTCCATACCATTGAATGGCTTAGTATAGTCAATAAAACATATTTTTATTAACAGTCATTTTCTTAGAACCTATCACAGTCCTTGAAAGTATTAGGTATTCAGCCACATTTATCATATAAATGAATGATTGGATAAGAGCAAAACATACCAGCATCGCGGCATTAGAACTTAAAAATAATCAATATTCAGGAAGTAGTGAAGCTGGAAAAAATGTAAATGCAGTTAGTCCAGATATCCAACTTCTCAAATAAGGAAACTAAGACCAGAAGAGTGAGATGCCTTGTTCTACAACTCATACCTTGTAAGGGACAAAAGGCCAAATCAAGGGAGATTTATAAATCCCTCTTGGAGCATCTTCTGTGACAGAACATTCAAGATGTAGCTAAATTGTGAGTCTACATATTTTCAAGAGAATACTTCATCTTAGCATTGTATATTTAGACAGTCCATGAACTTAAAAGGAGAGGAAATTTGAGGTAAACACAAACTAACTACCAATTGAAAATTATCTGACGAATTCTCTGAAGTGACCAATGTCATAGCCCAGTCCCAGGGAAAGTGGAGTTGCCCAGGTGGGTGACCAGGATTCCTTTTTATATGGCAAGGGATTAAAGGGGAGAGAAACAACTCCCCCACCAGAGAGAAAGAAGAGCCAGGTGCAGATCACATCTTTTTGCCTCAAAGACTCTGCACAGAAGCCTCTTAGACACACAGAACATCTGAGGCCAAACACATGAAGATGTGCAAGGCGCACGAGGTCCACATGTTAAAAGGACACGAGGACTCTCCTCCAGACCCCACAGAGAAAGAAAGCCTTCTCTTAGAGCTAACACACTGAATTTGGACTTCTAGATTTCTTATCTGTGAATGAATAAATTTTTTTTTATTAAAAAATCCATTTGTGGTGTTTTACTAATGCAACACTAGATAACTAAAACAGACACTTCAGAGTAAGCATGTGACCAGCTGTCTGGGGTCTATCAGTTAATTAAAATTGATCAGAAAATGGGGATGTTTGTAGAATCCTAAGCAACATAATAATCTCTCAAAGAAGTCATTTCTGTGCTGCTAGCCTCAGGAGTTTGCCAATTTAAATGTAGGAAATTCTGCATTTTAAGATCCATGTGTCCAAACCTGTCCTACAACCTCTAGATCAATATCATTTGGAGGAATGCAAATAAAAATATCTCCAGTGAGCTTCATAAATAAATAAATTTGAATTAAAAAAAAAGAAACGAGAGATATTCGGGGTAGATGAAGCTGGAATTTGTAGCAGTCTTTGCAGAATAACAAGTAATTCAAAGTTTCTGAAATAATGATCCAGATATGTATAACATATAAACATGTTTCAAAGAGTTTTAAGATCACTTATCTCATTAGGCATCTAGGATGTAAAATGTAAGGAATTTGACAATCCTTTGAGGAGACAAAAGGACTATGATATTTCTAAACTAACCTACAGAATATAAACAAGAGGCCCCAGAGTAAAGTTGATGGGTACTTCAGTCTGACAAACCTAGCTTCCTGGAAAATATAAACAACACAAGACAGAGGGCCAAGTGTAGACATTACGTTACCTGCCACAGCACTTCATTAGGATGAGTCCTAAGGACAGCTTAGACATCCCCATACTGGCAGCATTCTTTTACACTTTCCTAAACTGAAAAGAAAGCGCATGAGGCCCATGGGGAAGAAAGCTGCAAAGGAATGTGAGATAGTGCATAAACCTGGCAGGATGAGGCCACTGTACGAAAGTAAATAGAAGTCAAGGTCGATAGGGGATAAGGTATTGCCAGAAACTCTGAGCCCACTGATTCAGCTGGAAGGAGAGTTTAGGAAACCTGAATCCTCTTGTTCTATATCGTTAGACAACTCAAGCACCAGCATCTAGTCAATTCCCCCTCGGAGTGCCCTAACGCTTTGTACACCTTGGCACAGTTTCATCTTTCGCCTGGTGGTTTTATAATGGCGACTACTCAGCGAATTGACTTAAAGGTTTGCCATAGGCCAGGCCCTGTGTTGGACCACTTTGGATCCTCATGACCCAATGCGTGAGCCATGTCACCTTTTCGTTCTTTGACAACTTAACTCAAACAGATGAATCATCTAAGCACCTGTACCCCCCGTGTCTCTGCACTCGGACTTCTCCCTTTTAATATCACCTACTTAGATATGAATGGAATTATGTTTTGTTCACATTGAAATGACATTAAGCTTTCCTTTTTAAGTGCAATGCTCCCATGCATAGTTTGGCTCATTTACAATCAAAGTTCAATGCCTCTCTTTTGACAAAACCTCATTACAAAAGATGACTGCTCCTAGCAGTGACTAAAAGGCGTGGGTAGCCTTAAAAGAAGGTCATGGTCATGACTAACATTCACCTTTCCTTGCCTCCCTCATTCAAGATCTAGAAACTGGCCTTCTTAGTACAACCAAATAGAAGAAATTCATAGATAGAGGCCAAAGTCAAATGACAGAGAAATCTAATATTCATGTCCTGGTCACTTGGGTTATTTCGGTTTTTTTAAAACAATTACTATAGATATATAAGGTTATCATGTACTCATCAGTAAATCTACATATATTATAAAATTCTTCATTCAGTCCCTAAACAATCAATATGTGGGGAAATAAGCTACAAAGTTTGATTTAGTAGTCAATATGACATTATCTATAATCATAAGAGGGCAAAAAGTGGCTAGGGAGAAAAACAAGTGTTTAAAAAAGAATCAGGGAATCATAGCACATATGTAAATATGGTTCACAATAGAAAATCAATCCAGATAATTAACTATAAATATTTTAAAAAGAACACTCATATGATCACCCCAACTGATGTAGAAAAGTCATTTGATACAATCTAATGCCATTTCTTGATAAGAACTTTTACAAAACAGGAATAGAAGAGAAATTCCTCAACACAAAATCCAAATCCAACAGTGACTCTTATGAAGCATTCCTCTTGAGAACAGAAGCCATAGAAGAACGTCCTCCTCCACCACCCTCATTCAATATTTTACTGGAAGCACTAGTGAAGAAAAGAAAGGGAAAGAGTGGATATCTATATTTGTGAAGAGCAGGGAAAACACGGGCCATTCTTCTCTTGTGAGATGGAGTAATAGGCCAACTTCCTGCTCCACAGAAGCAAAAGCCAAGGATCACGTGGCTGAGAGACTGCGATCTGGCTAGTTCCTGACTGAGAGTCCAAAGACCAGAGACACGGTGGTAGTGGTGAGAAGAGGTGATGTGGTGGACCATTTCCTGTATCCTTACTGCTTGTTGATGCTGGCGCTTAGTGACCTATTAACAGCTCTAAAACACCTTCTTAACTGTGATCATTGTCTGTGAGCTGTGTGTGGCCATTGCCACGCATTGTCAAATTTGTCAAAAAGGCAAGTGTCCTGGGTGAAACAGTTAGTGTGTAAATAGGGGAAGAAAGAATGGAGTGTAGAGACATGTATGTCCCCTGCTTTGTGGCAACAGGGACCTAGAGAAGGTGAGTGATGGGCTCCCAGGCCAATTACTGCCCGTAGCTAATGCAAAAGCAAGACATGCCTGAATCAAAGAGGTAAACAGAAAACTTCAAGGGCAGCTTGAGAAGACAAAATAATGTATTCAAATGAAATATGCAAAGACATAGGGGTAGAAAACAAATGAAGAACACATAACATATATCAAGCTGAAAGAACGGAAGAAACATTTCAGGTGTCGAGTTGCAATCATGGAAGACTCTAAGGGAAAATATTGAACTCTATAGGAAACAAGAAAGGAAGATAGAATACACAGAGTCACCATCCACAAGATAGTTAAAATTCCATTTCAAGAGGTAGCATATGATCAAGAATCAATAGTACTGGTGGGGAGGGGAAGCTCAAGCCAGACTGAAGCATTAGTGAACAACAAAACCACAGGGATTGAGGGAATAGCAACTGAAACGTTTCAACAAGCTGATGAAGCACCAGAACCACTTGCCTGTGCAAAAATAACTGGAAAACTGGTACGTGGCCAATTGATGGAAAGAGATCCCTACAGATAGCAATTCCAAAGAAAGGAGAAGGAACAGAAGATGGAAATTCTGACAAACTGTCATGTGCAAGTAAAGTTTTATTTTTTCTGAAGATCATTCGGTCCTAATTGCAGCAGAACACTGACAGGTTGCTGCCAGAAGCTCAAGCAGGGTTACGAAGAGGATATAGAAAGTAGCATTGTATTCTGATGTCCAAGGGATCTTGGCTCAAAGCAGAGCTGTGCACACAGATGCTTACTTGTGTTGCATTGAGTCTGCAAAGGCACTGGAATGTGTGGATCATAAACTATGGATAGCATCGAGAAGAAATGAAATCTGTGGGAAACTGAGCACCTGGAAGGAAGTGTACATGGTCTGCTCCCTGCCCACAGGACCAAAGTTCTGGGCATGCCTTCCTTATGGAGAGGCACATTTCCACAGTCCAAGATATAGAAAGCGCCACAATGTACATATTCTCCACAGCACATCCACTCCCATTATTGCTAATATAAAGAAGCTTCCTACAGAAGCCTGGCTCCTCCCATATGCAGTTAAAGGATTCTTATCTCTATGAGCATCCCTTCCCTTTGTCCTTTACCTTAAGGAGTAGAGGTTTGCACCTTTTGTCCCTTGCATGCCTGGTACTCTCTTTGAAGTATTCTCTTTTAGGGCTTGGAATATTCACGATTAGTATATTGTCCATTTGTTTCATGTGTATATATAACCAGGGGCCTGCCTGCCTCAAGAGCTATATAAACCCACTGTTAAATCAACTTGAGATTTCTCTCCCCGTTCTGCTTCTTCTTCCAGCAATGGAGTCCAGTCCCCTGTGCTCAGCTGTCTGTATCCTTTGCTTCGTTAATTGGGCACATCTCTCTGCAGGATTGCCGGACTGTGGGAAGATTTCAGTGTCCTCACAGAGAACTGGGCATTTCTTCACACAGAACAGGGGAAGACTATGTGGTTTTCAATCAGGCAAGGTGTTTGTCAAGGTTGTACCCTCCCCCCACACCGATTCAATCTGTGTGCTCAGCAAATCATCCAGGAAGCTGGGCTCTTTGAAGAAGAAAGTGGCATCAGGTTCAGGGGAAAGTTTACTGACAAGCCGCTCAGAAGCTCTGGTGACACAGTGGGTGAGGCATCGGGCTGTGAAGGGAAACAGAGAAGGCTTTTCACTCCTGTCAATCATGACAGACTCGGGAACCCACAGGGGCAGTTCTACTCCGTCCTGTATGTGTCTGAATCTCTTCCATGGGAGTGACTGGAATTTTTGATAGGCAGATGGTACAAGCTTGCTTGCTGAAAGTGAGAAGCGCTTGAAGCGGTTGCTAATAAAGATTAAGGATTACAGTTTTGATCAAGGACTGCCATATGAATTGCGATTCAAAGTAAAGAAAATTAAAATCCGCACAATGGGATCCATAGGCAACACCATGATCGATGGGGAAAGATTGACCTTGTCAAGAATTTCATCTTGCTTGAATTCACAATCAATGCTCATGAGCAGCAGTCAAGAAGCAAACCACTTATCCCCCTGAGCAAATCGGCACATGAGACCTACTTCATGTGAAGAAGAAGACTGTCACTTGAAGACTAGGGTGCACCTAATCCGAGCCATCACCTTATATACACCTGAAAGTGGGATAATAAATAAGGAAGACTGAAGAAGAAGCAATACGTTTGAGTTACGGTGCTGATGGGCAATATTGAAAGTATGGTGAACCGCAAATGAACAAACAAATCTGTCGGGGAGAAGTACAGTCAGAATGCTCCTTAAGAGGGGGTGATGGCAAGACGTTGTCTTACACTTTGGACATGTTATCAGGAGTACCTGGAAAAGGATATCAGCAATAGATTACTCTTATATTTGTTTGCCTATATAGGTGTCTAGGTGTGCAAGTGTGTCTCTTGTGTGTGCGTGCAAGTGTAAGAGTGTACATACTCACGCAGCAGGTGCATGAGAGCACTTTTGCCCATTAACGCTGGGACTCAAAGCAACTGCCATTGAGTCATTTCTGACTCAGCTACTGGCTAGAGCTTTCACAGGGTCCTCATGTTACAGGGTGGAGAGCCCGGTCTTTTTCAGTCAAGGACCTGCTGGGTTTGAGTCACTGACGTCCCTTGTTCCCAGTTCAAACTTGCCTGACTATGCCACCAGACTCCTCAACAAACTACGACAGCCACTTATTTTAAAACCATTGTATTAGGACATCATTCAGACATCATAGAATTCGATACTTCAGTCATATCAAGAAGTCGTATCATTGCTACCACAATCCGTTTTAAAACATTTTCTTCTTGTGTTCCTGGTGATTAGCTCCCCAGGACACCCCAACCTCCCTAGCCATACCTCCCCACCCCAGGAAGCCTTAATCTATTGTTTCTATAGATTCATCCATCCTGTGTTTCATATACAGAAAAATCATATGAAAATATATAACACAGCACCAAGAATGCTACTGACAACAAAATAGAAGAGAAAAAGCCAAGTTTGAAAGAAATGAGAAAATATTACGCACTAGAGGAAACTCAAAATGTGTCAAAGGGAGCTCAAATGATAACATTTTAACCATTCAAATAACATGCTTCATTTTAATCTACTGCAATTGTCTCTCCCACAATCTCTGTCAGATAACCAGGCTATTCTCATCTCCCAATTATGATCAGTGGGAAAGCAGCAGAGACTTATTCTATGCACCGAGCCTGCACATGCATTTTGGGCTTCCACTGTCGTCCATAGCCTTCGGCAAACCAGAAGAATTTCATTATTTTAGCTCTGCCATCATTCCCTCCTTCGATTTGGATTGTATTATTTATAACCCTTGGATCACGCAGGCTTCTGTGCTTCATCCATGTGGGCTTAGATGACATCTCAGTTAGATGGCTGCTTGATTGAAAACCAACCTGTAAGGTCCCAGGTGCTACTCTGAACGGCAGCAAATCAAGGAGTCTATACATAGTTCCTCATGTAGGAACTTGAGATCCTGGTTCGATTGTACATATGTATGATTTCCTTTATTCTTCTGCTTTATTTTTCCTGAGCACTCACTTCCTGGAGTTAAGAGTCCTGGCGCTCCCTTTGTATTCTCCCTTCTCTTCCCACCACTTCCTTCCAGAGAAGAAGCCAAAGATGTTATGGAAAATGGTGCTTGCTTTTTAAGTTCTGCAACTTAGAGAAACTTGGGGCTCACTGGGTAGTGTAAAGGGTTAACATCCGCAGCTGCTCAGACAAAAGCTGGTACTTTAAATTCATCCAGATGCTCCTCAGAAGAAATGTCTGAAACATCAGCCATCAAAAACGCTCTGCAACAGAATCCCACTGTGATGCATGAGGCTGACTCCACTGGAGTGAGGAGATGAGGTTACCTGACTTCACTGGCCCAGGTATAAAGATTCTGTAACCATACCTTATCCATCATGAAACACGCATATTGAGAAACTTCTATCTGATGCAAATACTGCCCTGAAGACATTATAGTTTCTGGGTACTTTTAATTAAGAATCCAGTTTCTAATAATGATATTATGACTCAGCAGCTGCTGCAAACAGAAAGGGAGAAAGACTGGCAATAAATTGCTCCAAGCTGATCACAGAGAGTAAAATCATTATTAATGGGAAAACATTGAATTTTGTTTCCTGTTAAGCCTGCAACATTAAGCATTTCTCTAATGTTTCTCTCTGTGGTAGTAAATTGACTGAAAATTGCTATTTTTAATAGGAAATGTGATGAACCATTCAAGGATAGCTCCAGCTCCTCAGCTCAATTTCCCTTTCACTGTGTATTTGCTAATTTAACACTCCAGGACATAGAAGGAAGCCAATCATGAACTCCCCCTCACTCAAGCTTTCCCAGGCAAAATTCACTCAAGAGTCCCAGCTCAGTAAATCATCGCTCAATGTCACATCTTTAAAAGTTTTGATTTAACCGTACATTAGGCCTAGAAAATGATATTGATGTTCATTGTATGTCTCAGCTCATTAATTATAAACATGAAATGTTTCCCCCCCAAAAAACTTCCTCATGGTGCTGTGTTATCTCTCTTTCCTGAAAGGTAATACCTCCCTGAACAACATCTGTCAGTGCAATCTAATTCTTTAGCTTTTTAAATCCCTTTAAGTTATAAAAGGGTCTTAATTCAGGTATGTGAAACTTCATTCTTAATTAAAAATCTTCTTCTCCCCTCTCTCCAGCACAGGGTGGAGCGGTGGCGTGAAGTGTGGAGTGTCTTTTGCAGTGGGCAGTGTGGGTGGAGGTAATGGGTTGATCTAACTTCTAGAAATTCTGCCATATTGGTTCCTTTTCTAGAAAAGAGCTTCTCATTTGTTAAGAAGGAACAAGACAAGAACTATGCATCCTCCTAATTGGTTTGAGATAGTATGCCTCTGCCTCTCCTAGCTCTTGCTACTTCTCACGCTACCGTGTATCCCTCCCATGCCTCTTGAGTAGCATTTGAAGGAGATAAAGATGTGAGTGAGCTTTGCAGAAGTCTCTTCACATTGCCTTAATGTAGACGATCCTGTTCTTGTTCTTCTACTCCCGTCCTCCACTTGCTCCCGTCTAAGAGAGTCCACCCCTTGACTTCTTGCTGCTAGAGTCCCATTCCCAGAAGGGCATTTTCTATAATCTCCAAGGTCTTAGGGATTTTCATATTCCTTCCTGGAAAATATTGTGAGAATGAAAACTATTTCCCCTCTACCATCTTATTCAGCCTCACGTTCTTTCTCCACTTCTTGTTTTGGTTTCTTATGGAACACAAGGGGTACTAAGCAAGTTCACTGTCAAAGCACACATCCAAGGAAGAGCAGTGTGATAGGTAGGTTTATTGTGCCAACCTGGTCAATAAGAATGTATGAGATTAACAAGGTTGCAGTTTGATTGGAGGGCAAACAGATAAATGGCTTGGTGAGCCCTACCTCTCTCTCTCTTGCTCTCTGGTGACCAGAAGAGCTTGTTCTCTGCCTTAACTCATGAGCTACACTACCTGTGGGACTGCCAACCTGTGGATTATGTTGCTAGAGCTTGAGGTTCCTTCAAGACCTGCTTAGCCATGCGGCTGATGTATACATTGCTTGAGCTTGGGACTATAGGACCTTGTTGTATTGCTGATTATGGTGACCTGCCCTGCTGTTTGCTGTCTGTGACCAGACTGCCTGCATTGCCTTATGGAAGACTCAGCTGTCTGCTTCCTTGACTTTGGAGGCACTGGCCCTCCTGAGTTGAAGAACGTCTAATATATTAAATGTTTCATGGAAGTGAGTTGAACTGAGCCCTCTGTACTGCTGTGTGGGCTAATTAGCTGTTAAATTCCTTTGTGATATATCTATCTATATCTATCTATCTATCTAAAATCATAAGTGTCCTGGTTTGTTTCCCTAGAGAACCCCATCTAACATAGGAAGTAATTGGTACCTCCCCATTTTACAATGCTTTTTAATGCCATTCTTTTGGCATTAATTCCCTCATTGGGCTGTAGAAAGGGAAGCACTTTCTCTAAGAAATTAAAAACAAAACAAAAACTGCCATAAAGTTATTTCTGACTCATAAAGACCAATAAGACAGATTACAATGACCTCCTTTGGGTTTCTGAGACTTCAAATCTTTATGGAAACTGATAACTTCATCTTTCTCCATCAAAGAAACTGGTAGATTCAAACTTCTGGCCTTGTGGTTAGCAGCTAAATGTGTAATCTCTTTTTGTTGTTCTCGTTCTTGGTTCAACCCTTATATTCACCTGGAAGCAGGAATGTTGCTGTGCATCATGATTGTAAGATCTAATGTCTTTCATTCATCCTGTAGGCAGATGGTGGGCCTTAACTGATGACAGCGCAAACTATTAACTTTGACTCCAAAGGAATTCCTTGGGCAATGTGGATGACCTGTCAGGTGAGACACAAGAATGTGAGATTTACTCATAAAAACTCAATGAAAATAGAAGTCGGTAGTTACAAGTCCGAGAAATCTACCACTGCACAAAAGGAATGGGGAAAAGGTAACAAGTAGGAATGTAGGAGAAAGTGTGTGTGTGTGTGTGTGTGTGTGTGTGTATGCCAATTGGAACAACTTCTTAAAGTTAGTGCATGTTGCAGTCTTAACTGATCATTTTTAAAGTTTTCTAGGGCATTCTTTCAGAAAAGTGAAAAAGTCTTATCACAAGAAATGATATGGGGCATGACTAGTGACCACTTAGAGACCTTTGGGAAACTGTGTGACAAGAGATGGAGGGCCAGGTCAGAAACTAGGTGAAAGGGCATCTAGCCGGTATTAATGGATGCTGAGACAGCAAAGTTAGTAGGCTGCAAACTGGCCTTATGATACTTGGTGAATGGTCTCTTGCCCTCATTTTTTACCTTAACCATAAATCTGGTAACACAGAGAATAATCAATTGATAGGATCTTGTGATCTCATATATCCTGGTGCCTGGCTGCTAAGAAAACTCCTGGTTAAAAAAAGAGAAACATGAGTATGTAATTGCTGTTACCCCTATCCTACCCCTGACCACACAGGTGTATTTTATCTAATTGAACCGCTCTTACTGAGACACAGCGTCCTTTATCAGTCCAGCTAGCTTCTGTTATTGGATTCTACTTTCCTACTAGGGTTGCCATCTTTTATATTCCTGGTTTTTAAACTCATTATTTCTAATTTGTCAGAGTTCTACCCATTGCATATTCTACTGCACCTCACTTACGCAGACCCATGACACCACAGTTGCCCCATGCCCTCTCCAAGAATGATATGTAAGAGACTCACAAATCCCAATGGCTTCTGTTTGGTTTTCAAATTTGTCCTCATATGCTCCTAGTTGTACTTTGTGTACAGTACTTTTTTGTTTTTTTCATCTGGAGATCTACTCATCAATCTTCCCTTCCTGGACAAATTGAGTGGGAGCCCCAGGACTTACTCTCAGATTCTTCCACTTTCCTCCCAACCTCTCACATAATTGGTTTCTTCTGATATGTGGTGATAAATAATTCAGAAGTTTTCCTGTGCTGCATCCAGCACAGTGTTTGAACAGTATGTTTCTCTGCATCAAGAGACAAGTCTCTAACTTAGCTTATGGAATGGTTTTCCTTAAGTATTGGACGCCCTGATACATTAATACATTAATACTCATGCTCATTAGTCCAAAAATGACCTAAGAGAGTATACAAACCAAAACAACTTATGTATACTACATGCCACTATCCAAGGAGACCTTATAATACTAACTCCAAAGCAAATGTCCATCTGTACTGAATTAGATGACCTCTTTCAGCCCCAGGTTCTATCATAGTAAAATAGTATATATTTTATTCATTTTCTTCCAAAAACATTTACAAACAAGTTCTTTGACCTTGAGAAGCTCACCTTGTATGCAGGTAAATAAAACATCTCCCCCAATAGTTCCAATAAAGAAGGTAGGATCGCAATGTTGGCAAGCAGGGAGGGAATAGTTGATTCTGGCTAACACCTGAAGGCTACACAGAAGAAGGTACATTGCAGTTAGAACATGATGGTATGCCTCTTCCCACCAAATAGCAAGTAGCCTAATAGTTAGGGAAGACTTAGTGAAGACTAAGAAAAGGAAGTGAAGTTCATAGTGTGCTTAGAGAGGAGTCTAGGTATATGGGCAGAAAACAGCAAAAACATTTTTTTAAGATTTAAAAATAATAATTTAGAAGAGACATCTTGAATATTAGACTTGATTTGCACATTTAATTATATGAATAAAACGGTCACTGGGGATTGTTGGAGATGGAAAATTATAACCACATCTGGTTTTAAGATTTTCAAATGTGTTAACTTCACATGTATTGTCACAAAAATCTCATACAACAATCACTGCCATTATCCCTACCATACAAATGAGGAAATTATAATTCTAAGGTATGAAGTTACTTGTCATGGTTCACGTACGTCTTCAATGGCTTGTTTTTGTTGTATGGTGTCATTGAGTCAGTTGCAAATCATAGCGACCTTATGTCCAACAGAAGGGACCCCCGTCCAGGCCTGTGGCACCCTCACAATTGTTCTTATTTGGGGGATCATCAATGCAATCACTTTGTCAATCCATCCTGCTGAAGGTCTTCCACTTTGTCACTGCCCTGCTGTGCCGATGTCTAAGGTGGCTCAAACTTGGGCAGTTTTAATCACAGAATCCACTGTATTTACTCAATAGACACCCAACTTTCAGGACCATGTTAGTGGGTACTTGGGTTTCCTAAATGGTTAGATATAGATAGCAGGGCTACAGAGTTTTAGTTGATGGGAAATTAAATTCCAGGCACATTGGAGATGTGTAGACTGAGAATGCTTTCTGGATCTAGAGAGCCTAACGGTTGGAAAGATGCTCTGAGTTCTTTCTAAACAGCCTCTGCTAAGGGCAATGAATCCCAATGAAGTCAATTAAAAGTGACATGATGCTTCCCTGGAGCAAGGAATGACTTTCACCATGATGATCAAAGAAAGTTTATTTAAGTTAAGCATAATGCATTTATTTATCAGTCTTACTACTGTCTTCCTATGGAGTGCTGACCTGACTCCAAATTAGTCTTTTATTGCAGACCAGCCTTTAGACTCCTTCTGCCTTTGGCTAGAGCCTGTTATTACATACAATTTGAATTTATACCATAACTATATCTAAGAGGTACTCTGTTCCCATCAGTACTTAACCCCATCAGTAAACAATGAGATCAGCCATCTAATATACCATAGACCCTTGACTAGTATTAATATGTGATCTGTAATTCATAAATCAGAATAACTATATATTATGGAATCTACCTACATGACTTGATTAATTTGAGGGATCTTAGAGAAGAAGTCCTAGTCTAACAGCCCCTCTTCTGCTTTGTTAACTGAGAAATTGGCTTTTCACATATTACAATGACTCTCAGGACATAATTAAAACCAGGCCATAATAACAAAACCTCCCCATGTGCAGAGGGAGGATTTGAATTACGTTGTTCTTAAGACCCCTCTGATCGACATTCATAGGAGATTGGCTCGATTTGGAACATAGCATGGGAAACTTCCATCATAAACTTGCTGTTGAAAACAATGGAGATTATGGTGAACGATTAACAGGACTTTGGCAGCTCCTCCATTTGACACTGGAGCCCACTGTAGCAACAAACCGAAGCACAGAATTTTACTTCACACAGAGCTAAGAGGGGGCTTCATGAGGTTCAATCAAGGCCTAAAATCGGACCTCCAAGATTATACTAGCAAACTCCACTCACTGCCATCAAGTTAATTTTAACTCATAATCATCTTATAGAACAGAGTAGAATGACGTTGTGGATTTCCAAGTCTTAATTCCTCATGGGAGTAAAAAGTATCATCTTTGTCTTGCTGAACGGCAGGTGAATTCAAACTGTTGATATCAAGATTAGCAATCCAGTGCATACACCACTATGCCACAGGGCTTCGTTGCATCAGAAGTAAGAGCAATTTCTGCTTCCCAATATTGTCAAGAACACTGGAGTATGCAACTTATAATTAGGTGAGACAAGGAAAAAAATATAGAGCTCCTACATGTTGGTAACTGTTATGCACTTGACAATGTGCTGAAACATTGACAGTGCAAACCCACCAAAGTTGGCTGGGACTATAGGCCAGTCATGTGCTCCTTCAAGGTCACATCCTTAAGAATGCTATGGTGCAGCGTGACTCTGCACAGGTTCGCTAGGTGTCAGAATTGACTTCATGGCCACCACTCCCACTATGCACCACGTGATAAAAATGAAGGCAGAGTCCAGCTAAAATCATTGTCATGTCATAGGTCAGACCAGGATCACAGTGACTAGATTAAGATGTACCCTATGAGGGAAATGCAACCTTGCTTGGAGTGGGGAGAACATGACGCACTTATTGGTAAATATGGAAGACGACAGCCTTCAGTAGGACCCACATCTCAATTTAAAGGAAACAACAATCCTCACAACTAGACCAAGAGACAACATTATGATAAATGGTGTGTGTGTGTGTGTGTGTGTGTGTGTGTGTGAAGTGCTCACAGATTTTATCTTACTTGGCTACACAATCAACTCCCTTGGAAGTAGTAGTTAACAAATCAAATGATGTATTGCAATGAGAAATTACATTTTGCAAAGTACTTCTTGAATATATTAAAAAGCAAATATGTCACTTTGGAGACTAAAGTGTGTTGACCCAAATCATGTTATTTTGAGTCACCTCATAGGTATGTGAAGTCTGGATAATGAATAGGATTAGAGAAAAATGGGTTCATTTTTTTATGATGCTGGTGAAAACGATGGAATATACCACAGACTTCTAGAAAAGTCAACTCAAGGGTGGCAACACTTGGTCTGAGTTACTTTGGACATGTTATCTAGAATGACGACGAAATCATGGAGAAGGACATCATGCTTGGTTAAGTAGAGGGCGAGGACAAAGGGAAAGATCCTCAACGAGATGGATCAATTGACTCAGTAACCTCAAAGATGATCTTACTCGTCAAATAAATTGTGAGAATGGCCTGGAGGGAGAAACAGTTTGTTCTATTGGGGAGAGGATTCCTGAGTCAGAAGCTACTTCACAGAACTTACTTACAATATGGAGGAAATAAACTTCATGTAACTAGCCTAACCAGTTACTAAACAAAGAAACAAACAATAAGTACAGGGAAAGGGGCATCACATACACAACATTGTGCAAGATGTTTATCCTTCACTAAAAAATAAAATTAAAATCACTCAAAGAAACATGAAATTATGATCTGTACAATGGAAAAAAGTAGGCAATATAAATTTTCTTTGGACTTAGCAAATTCTTCAATGCAGCTATTATAAACAGATATTCTCACAATGTTCCTTTATAGAGAGAAAAAAAATCTATCATAAATTATTAAGAACTGCCAATAAAAATTGTTGGAGTTGAAAGGAGCAATTAGTGAGTTCTAACCTAAACCCAGACATGTAAAGAGGTTAGAGGGTGTCACTCACATACAGTAAGAGAACATGTTTTTTCAAGAGGCTGAAAATCAACAACCAGTCTTAGCCTTATCACAGAATTAGGGTCATGAGGAATATTCAAGGACCGTAAAAAGGTGTAACCTTATGCAAGATGGTGACACACACATACCCTAAGAATGCAGAGGAGGAGAAAAAGAATAAGGAGAGGGAGAAATATTTGGATAATAAATGCCTGATAATTTTTCAAAAGTAATGACAGATATGAAACTACAGATCCGAGAAGCTCAAAGAACTTCAAGCAGAAAAAAAATCATTAAACAATACATTGACATACCGTATCTAAACTATAAAAAGCCAGAATTCCAAAACAAAAACTCTCTACCACTGAGTCCGTCCATTGGGGCCCATAGTGATACAATACAGGATTTCCAAGGGCTACCACTCCTGACTGATTTGAATTCTGAAGAGGACAGGAACAGGGACATCATTGTTGATGTCAGATGGATCCTGACCGAAAGCAGATAATGCCAGAAAGATATGTACTTGGGTTTCATTGACCATTCCAGGGGATTTTACTGTGTGGATCACAACAAACTATGCATCTTTTTGAGGAAGAATGGAGATTTCAGAACACTTCATTGTGCCCTTGCAGAACTCATACATGGATCAAGAGGAAGTTGTGCAAACAGATAACAGGAATACTGCATGGTTTCAAATCAGGAAAGATGCGCAACAGGGTTGTACTTTCTCACCATTCTTATTGAATCAGAATGCTGAGCAAAAATCAGACAAGTGGATTATATGAAGAAGAATGCACCATCAGGATTACCCGATTAACAGCCTTTGGTATGAATATGATACAACCTTAGTTGCTGAAAGAACAGAGGTCTGGAAGCTCTTGCTGATGAAGAGCAAGGCTTGCAGCCTTCGGTATGGATTACAACCCAACGTAAAGAAGACCCAAACCCTCACAACAAATATGTAACATTATGGTAAATGGAGAAAGGTTGGATTTGTCAAGAACTCCTCTTGTGGAGCATTGATCCACAATTAACGAGCATGGAAGCCGCAAGAGAAGATAAAATGATGCAATGAACGATCAAATCTAGAGATTTGAGATCTCCACTTGAGATCAAATGTGAGATACAACACTCCAGAACCAGGGAAATTATCAGGGAGCAAGAAGTGCATTATCCATAATAAATGGGTAAATTTTCCAGAAGGATACTACAATAATTACCAGGCATGTGCTTAACAACATTTTAATAATAGCTACACTTTAGGATGAGAGTAGAACCGTTCAATGGGGTTTCTGAAGCTGTAAATCTTTACAGAAGCAGACTACATCATCTTTCCCTGGTAGAGTGGCTGGTGGCTTTGAACCACTGACTTCAGTTAGCAGCCCAACACTTAAACTACTGAACCATTTAATATAATTGATGTGTTCCTTTGTTTAACAAATATTTCTTAAGCATCTACTATGTTTGACGTGCTCTTCTAGGCAGTGGGAATGGATTTGTAGACCAAGAGAAACGTTCATGCCCTCAAGGAATCACCTTCTAACTGAAGTTCTCATTTGTAGTCTGAAATGTCACGATACTTGCTTGTTGGTTGGCTCTAACAGACTCTGTAATTTATAGATTCTGGCAGCCTAATTTCTGCTCTATGTTTGGTTTCTAGAAGAGAACCTGAAACATAAAAATTGCCCAACAAATATTTGAAATAATGAGTAAATGGAAACTTAACAAAAGTCAATATGTCAGTCTTCTTCAATTCTATCCATGGACCATCTAGTTCTTTCCTTTCCCTTATCACAGAGTCAATTGTAAATGTGTTAGTAGTTTATTTTTTGCACTATTTTAACTTTGTAATTTGGGTAAAGGATTAAATAGCAAAGCAATTCTACATTCCACCATTTAGACATATTTTCTTTCATGCTATTCATTGCATTCAATCTCACTTCCTCCTGGTGTTTTCATTTGCATTCCTCTGTCTGTCCTAGCTGTCTCTGAATTCTGAACTTTGATCTTGGGCAGGTATTTGGACCAGCAAGGGTTGGTTGGTCAAGCAGCGTATACTTCCTTAGTCTGGTGCTACTTAAAGTAGGACCCACAGAACAGCAGCAAGAGCACCACCTGGGACCAGGTTACAAACACCGATTCTCAGACACCTCCCCAGAACTGCAAATCTGAATCTGCATGTAGGGAGATCCCCAGGGGGAAATGTAAAATACTCTGCACTCTGTTTATGGCTGTTGTTGCTGAGTCGATTCTGACTCAGGGGCCCCCATGTCTACTGAACAGAACGACTCCATATGGTTGTCAGCCTAGGGACTTTGTTTGTTTGTTTAGTTTTTTAATTGGAATTGTTACATGCATTGAATTTAATCTGTCCTTGCCCTTTCCATGGATAATTTTAGGTGATTGGAAAAATTGTTTAAATGTATTTGGGACTTTTTCTTTGACATTCTGATTTCTATTTTGCTTTATTAATGATAAGTTATATTAAACAAATTAAAGCTTATAAACTTTTGGAAGGTGATCCCCCAAGTCTTTCTTCTGTGCTGCCCCTTGGGATGGGTTTGAACCAAGAACGCTTAGGCTAGTAGTACAGCATGGAACTGTTTGTACCCCCAGGCGACTTACATACCTGCCGGCCGTGCCAGGTACAGCTCTAGTGATGGAAACTGTTAGGAGCGCCATGGCAGAGGACAGGGGGCAACTCAAACACACAGGAGAGAGAGCGTGCACTCCGAGTCTGTAACAATTATCATAAAACAACAACAAACAATGCAAAGGTTTATTCTGTCACATGGCTATTAATCAGAATAGACTCAGTGGTATACCAGACAACAATATTCCTAAATGACTAACTGACTCAGTCTCCCCTCCTCTCTCACTGCACCTGAGCCCACTGCCATTGACTCTGAGGCCCTCCCACACCCATCGCTGAGAGCCTTCCAAGAGCTAGGGATTTCTCTACACGGGAATTCCTTTGTGAGGTCCAGGTCCCAGTTTCCTGGACATAGCTATCCTTTCACTGTTTCATTCTCAACCATCAACAGGCCTTCATCTCAAACGTTTCGTCCTGTCTACAGGGCCACTTGTATGAGAGGCATAGGATAACGCCCCCCTCTGGCAGGAGAAAGAGATTGTTCTCTGCATGCTCTCTGCACATAAGCCTTCTGTATCTCAGAACTGCGGCTGCATTTCACCCCTTCTCCTGTGGTGGAGCCCTGGCTGACTCCTGCTGCTGTTGTTTTCCATGAGACAGGTCCTTGGATTCTTCTGCAATGCGGTAGAAGTCATTTCCCTGCTGCCTGAGCTTGCCCAGCTCGCGATTTGACTAAATTCCCCTGGACTCTCAGAACGGCTCATGGCGAAGCAGTGCCCCTGGGGATGCACCTTGAAATAGGTGCAGCAAATTACATGCCTTTGACTTAGTAATTGCCAAGGAAAATCAGCATTTAAAAGATGGTGTTTTATTTTTGTTTTTAGCTCTTGAGTTACAGTATCTGTATTCATAGACCTTAGCTCCAGGGATTCCCAAAGGGGTTTATGTTCCCCTACCTGATAGAACATCGAGTCAATGTATCTCACATCACAGCTCTGAACTAAAAGAATAAGATTCTAACGTTTTGTTTTCCTAAGTGCAAACTCTACACTCTCAACTTCAAAATGTGAAATTAACTCTTCTCTTACAAGGCAGAAGTTAGGAATACTACACTTCAAGCTAAAATAGTACAAAGAATGAAAATACAATACTTGCCTTCCCGAATCTTAATGGAAGTACCAGGGGGGTTGAGATCTGATAGGCTTGCGCTTTGCAGTCTACCAACTCTGTGACCTTGAGCGTGCTACTTAATCTTTCTGAGCCAAGCACCTCAGTGCAGGACTACTGTAACACTTCCAGAATTGCCTCTGGGACATTCAGTAACAAATAGCCCCATCTATTGTTTCAATTATTAGTGATAATGGTCTTTAGTGACAGTACTAGTGGTGGTGGCAGTTGGGGGAACAGCGGTAGCATATTAAAATATTATGTTTGCTCATTCAGACAACTGCTGTGACTTTGGGGGTTACATTGATTTTAAAGCTAAATGATTCCAAGTACATACACAATGCACATGGATAACCAGTCAACAGGGAATCGCAATGAGGAAAGTTCTGAACCGTGACTCTGCTTGTAGGTCTGGAAAAAGGACAATTATTTATTTGCTCAGAAGGCCATGTTGTTGTCAATAGTAAATAGGTGACAATACTGATTGAGGTGACCCCTGTGTGAACATTTCCTATTTTGTGTCTGGGCCTGTGGTGGTGGGGCCAGAGGTAGGCAGGTAGAACATGACCTTGGCTGAAATGGTGGCCTCGATAGAATCCCAAGATTTTAGCCAACACAAAAATTTGATTGAAATTCAGAATTAGAATCTCTGGGGTGAAAAGTCTGAATTTTTGTCGCCTCACACAATTCCTATATGCACATTAAATTTTAGTACCTCTGGTCAAAGAGCTTTCCCGTGTATCTCCATCCCAACAGTATTAATCATGTGAGAAGAAAGAGACTTTATTCACAAATAATTGAATGTGAAAACATGGCCCTAAAGGAGTTCCCAAGTCACTTCCTTCTTATGAGACCTCACCTCTCTCCATTCTGACGGCACACCCTGGATGAGCGGCGTTCAGACTGCTCTTGACAGACAGGCGTATCCTATTCAGAACTGCACACTGTGTTTGCTTTTCCTTTCTGTGAAGTTCCAGTTACTTTTTATAGCAATAAAATGTTTGTAAAAATCATTGACACCAGAGAAGGTAACTGATTTACTATTTCAAAGGCAGAATTTCAGTCACCACAGGATATTCGATCAGTTAGTGAATCAGTATTTACTAAACACCAGCAACAGGCAGATGGCTAGGGAAGCACATTTTCCAATCCCTGCATCCATAAATTGTACTGTCCAGTATAGCACAAGAAATACAAAAAGTATAAAAATAGTAAGGGGAATTAACTGACAACAGGAATAATAACAATTACTATTTCCTGAGTGCCTACTGTAACCCAGGTATTACACTAGACATTTGCATAAATTACACACGATCATTATAGCATCTCCTTCTTTCCCTACCTGTTTGCTTTTATGATAGGAGGAGATACTGAGGCTCAAAGAAGTTAAGAGGTTTATCCCAGGTCATACAGACAATAAATGGAAAGAAGGAGATGGAAACACACAGCTATCAAGTTATAAATTCATTACTTTGGGGAATTTAGAGAACTGAGAAAGGATTGTCAACAACTCAACTCAGTTTTAAAGTAATCTCCTTCAAAACCAGAGAGAGGTAAAGTTGGCTATGCATCTTTTTAAAACATCTATAGACATTTGAAACAAAGCCATATGCATATAGTGTTGCATTCATTTATGCAAACCCCCCCCCCCCACTGCTAGAGACAGCGAGGTGAACCGGGTCCTTCCTGCCTCCTTATTCTTCCCTTTCCTCTCCTTCCCACTCCATGACTCTCCTCTCCTCCACCATCCACCCCTCCCCTTCCTCTCTCCTCCCATCCCCTTACCCCTTCCCTCTCCTCAGCCTCCTCTTTCCTTCTGTCTCTATCTCTACCACTTAAAGATCCTCAAAAAAGAATTCATTTTCAATATCTTTAGGTGCTATGCAGTCAATTCTGACTCATATCAACCCTATGTACAACGAACCTTTATTGAATCCACTGTATCAGTCCATCTTGTTGAAGGTTGTACTCTTTTTCAAAGACCTGCTACGTAAACAGGCATGATATCCTTCTCCAGAGACTGACCCCTTCTGATAACACGTACAGAGTACAGTACAAAGTTTTGCACCTCTCTATCACTGTCACCAGTCAATGCTGACTCATAGTGACTCCCCTGTGGGTTTCCAAGACTGTAACTGTTTATGGGAGTAGAAAGCCCACTCTTTCACCTGTGGAGCTGCTTGTAGTTTTGAACTGAGGACCATGCAGACTGTAGCCCAACAAGTACTCACTGCACCGCCAGGGTTTCAGGGAACTTACAAACAAAATATCCTTTATAAAAGCAATGGCTCTTGAATATGTTTGGTCCATGGACCACCTTATCTAACAAATATAGATACAGTTTCATTCTGTTGGTCATTTCACAGCAGAGTCACCTCCTCTAACACTCATCAGCTCCAACTCCAGTGGGTAGATAGGATTACATGGTCCTTCCAAACATACACCCCAAATGGAAATATGTTGGTGGTCCTTAAAAGAATGCTGATTAGAAATTATTATCTAGGAGGCTTGTAGAATATCTATTTTCTGATAGCAAAGTGTTCTCACAATGCATAATTTTTTCCTTTATTAGAAGAATGGCTGTGATCCCTAATGTCTCCTTAGGGTTTTCAAAATACAACATTCCGCCACCTCATGATGTAGCCAATGAACCAATGCTTACTTATCAACTTCCCTGCGTGCTTAGATCCCTGATACTCTTCTCCGTCAGGCAACAAGGCAATGCACTCCTTGAGGGCAGAACCCATTTCTGATGAATGTCTTTACCCCCAACTCCTAATTCTGAATAGGTGCCCTGAAATACCAAACCAAAAAAAAAAAAAGATCAAGCTTATTACCACCCAGTCAGTTCTGACTCCTCATAACCCTGTGTGCTACAGAGTGGAATCTTTCATAGAGTTTTCTTGCTGCAATCTTTATGGGGATCCTATCACTGGCCCTTTCTTCTGCGGTGTGAATGGAAGGTTCCAAGCAATCATCTTTAGAACTGCAGTGTAAACAGTTTATGCCACCCAGAGACTCTTCAAAATACTCGTTAGATGGGTAGAGTTCGGTCCGGGTCTTTAAAACACCCCTGGAGCTCCCAGCAGTGCAGAAATAAGATCCTTTGACTGGCACCGGCAGCAACCTCATCTGGAGTATTTTGGAAATGCTCAAGAGAGGTCATGATGTGGAAGAACTGGCATGTCAGTTGGAAACATCAAGAAAACATTAGGGATCATAGTCATTATCCTAATGAATTAAATGATTTTATGCATTGTGATTAGACAAGAAATGCTTTGCCATCAGAAAAATGCCCATTCTAAATGTCTTAGATAAGAATTCTCAGTTAACCAATATGTGTTTGAAGACCTCCAGCCTCCTTCTATTAGCTTCAGTGAAGAGCTCCCAGCAACTCCTTCAGAGAATCTTCACCCTCACCCTTCACCTCTGAATCTGATGCATCTTCCATTCTCAGAGACCGTTCAGTGCTTTCTTCCTTTTGGTGAAAACAATGACTAGGATGGAGCATAATATTCAGTATTATTAGCATAATATTCCATATTATTAACATAATATTCTGTATTATTAACCTAGCATGGATTGGAATGTGACTCTCAGAATTGATCTCAAATCAGCCGAGAACAATATAGCACAAGTTAGGCTTAAAGTCACAATAAAAATCCTAGGGTTTTTCATCGAGTCCTGAAGCAACAAGACATTGAGTTCCAGGAATGGGAAGGCAGACTGAACAAGGGAAGGATGGTGAGGAAACTCCTTGGAGTGTACCTAAGTATGCGGTGTTAGGGCAGGCCAGCTAGGGAAACAAATCCAGAGACACTCCTATGTGTGGAAGAGAGAACTTTATATCAAAGAGCAATAGTATATTGAGAAAAGAGCCCAGTCCAGATCAATCCCTGTGTCTGATATGAGCCCCCAAATCCTTCTTCGGGCTCACAAGTTTCAAGGCAATGGAGCAAAATGCAGGAAGATCACAAGCTGGTGGGTGCAAAGTCTTATGGATCCAGTAGCTGTGGAAGCATCTCAGCGCTAACGAGAATCTCTCTATGGCTCCTCGAACTCTCCAACAGTGGCTCTCCAACAGGAAGGTAAAAGAGAGAGAGAGAGGAAGTTCCCAGAATCCTCATGAGAAGTATCATCATGTCTGTGACCTGATTGACAGGCTAGACTCCACCCCTTCGCTCTTAAATGAGATTATGTAACTACCACATATGTGAAGTGAGTAATCACCTAGTCCAATGTTACTGTTCTAATTATTACAATTTATGATCATTGTGTCTTGAGCACAATGCAAGGTATTTCAATAACCATAATCTGTGATATTTATAACAATCTTACAAGAAAATTCACTCTATTAATTTTTTGTGTCTCAGCTTTACTATTTGATCCTCTAAATATTTGCCCTAACAGTCTCCCCAAACCCCATGTACTATTCCTGCATAGCCTTTATCACTATTTAAAAATACATGATACATAATTATTATTGAATCTCTGTCATTGTCACTAGATCTTGTGCCTATAAAGGTAACAACCACAATTTTATTATTTTTATTTATGCACGAGTCTATCCTGAGAAGCTAGCATAATAAGGGTCAAATAGTAGACATTCCATAAAGATCTGCTAACATCATGAAAGATTGAAAGGTGTGGACATTAAATTACTATCACTAAACCCATTTCAAAACCAAGAACATTGAGACTCATAATCTCTGAGTCAACTCAAGATATGACACAGGAAAGTAGAGGAAACAGGAGTTTACCCAGTTGTCTCAGACTTCACAGGCCATACACCTTCTGCATGAAACTGCCCCTCTACCACTTCAGGTAGGAACATATTTGCTAATGGGCATAAACCTATCTTTTTTTCATTGCCTCCCTAGATATGAATTTAGTTACAAATGGATGTATGGTCTCAACATTAGACTTTCACTTACTCCTAGGTCTTAAGGCCAAGACAATTCAAGACTGAAACCGAGATCATTCTTATACCATTTCTCAATTATTTAATAGTTAAGATAAAGCATGGTTATTAAATTTTAAAATGAAAAGAGACAAGTGAATCACCAAAGTTCAGTTCAAGGATGCTCCATAAAAGTAACAAACTATTTAGTGGCCAGAAGAGCAAACCCTGTTTATAGGAAAAGGAAATGTAAGAAGAATTCCTAAGAATTCAGAGAAACGATACTGATACTTCATTCCTTGAAGAGCCCGTATGTTTGAGAACCAAGAGCTTGGAACTGAGAAACAGATGACGTGGCTCTCGTACTGGATCTGTCACTTGGGCAACTGCTCTTAACTTGTGGAATGTTCTATCATGTTGATAAAACCAACAGAATAAAGTAATTCTAAGAATTAAATATGCAATACTTGAAAAATGCTGATAAAAGCCTTCATAAATTAGAAAGATGGAAGATAGCAAATAAAGGTTGGGAAATAATCATCATTTTCCTAGGACTGACCAATCTCACAAGACTACAGACAACAAAGGCTATAAAAACACTTGACATTTAAGCACCTGGGACCAGAGAAATAATATAACATTTTCATCTTAAAACCAGTTTAGGCTTAGTTGCCTCAGGCCTGGCTTGCTTTAGAAAATAAACATGACCAAAGCTCTCTGTTTTCTATCGGCCTCATTGTTAACTAAAATAGCAGTCTGTCATTTGCAGGACACCCATATGAAGCATTTCCTAGGCAGACGAGAAAGTCTACTTTACATACAACCAATGGTAGAAAAATGCAAGATGACATCATGCTATTTTTGCTGACTCTACGGTAGAGCATGGCTTCCAACTCTGAAGGAAAGGGAAAGAAGCACGGTATTTTCAATACCTTTGAAATGACTCTTTCCAGGGTTGAAAGGTCCTTCACAGTCTAGCTCCAAACGGAAAATTTCAGTTTACCTGCAGTAGGCCACCCACTGGTTTACCTGTTTATAGAACCCCAAGGACATTTGGTTCCTTTATGGCTCATGGTGTTCATTTCATTCATTCCTCATGAATCCATTGTTTAACTCATCAATGGAGTCCTCTCTGCCTTGGCACTCAGGACATGTTGATGTGTGTATCAGACATGGACTCTGATCTCAAAGTCTACTAGAAACTCCAAAATATATGTGACTAAGTGTACTTCTGCCCAACCTGCTTGAGTCAGCACCGCTTTATCCAATGTCACTTATCCTTTAAAGTCGTTCCTAATCTCTCCTGCTAAGTATAGCCTTTTTTTTCGGGTGGCCCTGGGCCTGCCTCCGGCATTTCATAGCTGTCATCTAGTAAGCTCCGCGTGTTAGCCACTGAACAGAGTAACTGTAGACAGGTTATCAGATCTACTTTCACAATAACAGGAAGCATATGGTCATAATAAATTCACTTCTACAGATAAAACTCAAGCTTAGAGAAGCGATTTTCTCAAGGTCACTCAGCTCGAAGTGTGAAGCCAAGCTGAAGTCTGGACAGTGTGATTTGAGCTCCGGTGCGTTTCACCACTCTGCTTCCCTGCCACCTGTGGTTTTCCAGCTCCGGGGGATCTTGTGATTCTTACCTCACAGATACATTGTTCACTTCACAAATGAACCCCAGTTCATCTGGTCAGAATCTGCTTCTTCTCCCCTCCTTCCTGGAATGAGAGGTACCTGAAACCAGAAGTCATGTCTCATTCAGCGTTCACTCTGCCTCCTCCATCACATCCCACTGCTAATGGGATTTCTGCAGAATAAATCTAAGCAGTGAAAGATGGCTTCTTATCTATAAATTGGAGGAAAGCTAAACATCCTGGATAAATAATACAAACTTTGATTTAAGGAATTAGAAAATATACATGCAATAGTAAAAACTCTTTGGCTATATACCTAATTTGTAGGCAGTGGTAGCAGACACATAAACCACATCATCAATAATATTGTCGTCCTCACAACTGAAGAAAGGAGTACTAAAGCTGAGGTGTTCCCTTCCAGTTTCTTAGTTCCTCGCACATCTTTGATTGCTCTTAGGCAAGAAATGGGCACTGACCTGTTCTGCTAACAGTATATTGCTGAAGGGAAAACAAAGGCGAACCCCTGGGTAGGATGCAGACACAAAACCTGATACCAAAGAATTCCCCCACACTAAGGGAGTGAAGATGAGTTCTTCATAAAGACAAAGATGAAGTAACATCTTTGTGGACTTTATTGGTTATTGATGAAGCAGTGGCAATCATCAACTACTAAATGTAATTTAGAATGTATGACATATGAATCTAGAAAATAGGAAGTGGTCAAAAATGAAATGGAACATAAAATCTATGTTCTCAGCTTCTGTGAGCTGCAATGGACTGGCATAGGCCATTAGGAATCAGAAGACCATATGGCTTACACAGCTGGGCATGATGGAGGAATGATATATTCAAAGTAGAAAAAGAACATTTCAAGATTTATTTTGAAAAAAAATGTTGTCGATGAAAGGTTAGTATCTATCCACAAATAAGAAAATCCAGTTAATGCAATGATTATTCAAATGTATGCACCAACCTATAAAGCTTATTACTACTTTCCAGTGCCATCACGTCGGCTTCATTTCGTAGCAGACTGTGTACAACAGAGAAAGCACTTTCTGGTCCTGTGTCATCATCATACTGGTTCTGTTTGCTCGCATTGATGCAGCCAACTTGTCTGAGGGCTTCCTCTTTTTTACTATACCTCTACTTTACCATCACTGATGTCTTTCTTCAGGGACTGCTCTCTTCTGAGAACATGCTGAAAGTCTCGCCATGCTTACCTCTAAGGAGCATTCTGACTTACTTCTTCCAAGACACATGTCTTTGTTCCTTTTGGCAGTTCACGGTACTTTCAATATTCTCCACCAACACAATTCAAACATATGCATTCTTCCTGGTCTTCTTTATTCTATGTCCAACTTTCACATATATATGAGGCAATTGAAAATACCATAACTTGGATCAGGTGCACCTTAATCCTCAAAATAACACCCTTGCTTTTCAACATGCTTAAGATCTATTGAGCAGCAGATTTTCCCAATGTAATGTATCGCTGGATCTTTTGGCTGCTGCTTCTATGAGCATTGATTGTGGACGCAAGCAAGACTAATCCTTGACAATGTCAATCTTTGCTCCATTTATCATGATGTTACACATTTATCCAGTTGTGAGGATTTTAGTCTTCCTTAGACTGAGTTGTAACCCATACTGAAGACTACAATCTTTAACCATCATCCCCAAGAGCTTCAAGTTCTCACTTTCAGGAAGCAACATGGTGTCATCTGAACAGGGCAGATTGTTAATAAATCTTCTTCCAATCCTGGTGCCACATTTTTCATCAGATAATCCAGATTCTCTGATGATTTGCTCAGCATACAGATTGAATAAATATGATCAGAAAGCACAACCCTGATGCACACTTTTCCTGATTTAAAACCATATAGTATTCCTTTGTTATGTTTGCACAACTGTCTCTTAATCCAAGAAGAGGCTCCACATGAGCACAAGATAGTATTCTGGAAGGTAGTCTTCTCAAGACTATCGATAGTTTGTGTGACCCACATAATTGAATGACATTGCATTGACAATAATATACAAGAAAAAATATTTCTGGAATAATCTTCTTTCAATCAAGATTCATCTGACATCAGCAGGGATATCATTGATTACATGGCACCTTCTGATTCCAATCTGAACCTCTGCCAGCTCCCTGACCATGTACTGCTGCAACGTTGTTGGAAGAGCTTCAGCACAATGTAGCTTCTATGATCCCATTCTTCTCATAGCTATGATGAAAGATTGAAATGATCGAGAATTTTGCTTTCTTTGAATCTATAAACTGTGCTCATGGAACCTTAGTCAAAAGATCAAATGACGTAAATTGGGCAAATCTGCTTCACATCTTTAAACTATTGAAATGCAACGTTGTTACTTTGAGGTCTAAAGTGCACCTGACCCAAGGCATGGTATTTTCAGTTCCCTCATATGCATGTGAAAGTTGGGTATCGAATAAAGACACACCCCCCACAAAAAAGATGGGTCTGAAGTATGGTGTTGGTAAAGAATAATGGAAGTACTGCCAAGAAAACAAATGTGTCCTAGAAGTACATCCAGAATGCTCCTAGAGTCAAGACTTGGTTTCATGTACTTTGGGCATTTCATTGAGAGAGACTAGGCCTTGTGAGACATCATTCTTGGTAAAGTAGAGGGACAGCAAAGGTCAGAAAGATCCTTTACTGGATGAATTGACGCAGTGGCTGTGACAATGTGCTCAAAGAAGAAAACAATTGTGTGGACGGTGCGGGACTGTAGGGTTTGCTTTGTTTTACTCAGGGCTCCTGAGTCAGAACCAACTGGACAGCACATAACAACAAGAATATAAATTACGTAATACATTTTGTTACATTTACATAATAGAATATTATACGGTGTTCTAAAGGACGTAAAGTGTTACTATATACAATAACATAAAGGAATCTCACAAATTTAGTTAAGGTTTATTGTACCAACCTGAGCGATAAATACATGTGGGATTAACTGAAGGGTGGAGAGATAACTGGCTTGGTGAACCTCGCCTTTCTGGTTCTTGGGTCTCTTGCTCTCTGATGGTCGGACCAGGGTGGAGCTGCTTTAGCCTATTTCCTGCCTCAGCTGGCAAGGCTGACTTCCTGTGAGACATCCCTGAGGAGAAGCCACATGGACCTACCCTGATGCAGCCCTGGGTGCTAGAATAGCCATGTGGAGACCTCTGCCAGTGCTGAGATGCTTGCACACTGAATCAGCTTTCCTCCTGCAGTCAGCATCATTGCATGTGTTTTGTGAGATGGAGAAGGATTTTGTAGATCAGTGTCGGACATATGGGCTAATGTTGGACTTATGGACTTGGACGGCACTGGGTTGGGATGCTTTCTTAATGTACACTTTCTCTTTATATAAAACTCTCATAGAAATACAGTTTCTGTAGCTGTGTTTCTCTAGTCTACCCAGACTAACATGCAGATAAAACACTGAGTTTACACAACCATAGACAAAAGAGTATCTCAAACAATGACCTCTATATTAAGAGAACAGGATAATCAGAAAGAGGATGGGGAAAGCATGTGCATAAAGAAAGGGATCTTTGAAGTTTGCTTTCTCATTTAATTATGTAACTCCACAGTTGAATGCCTTTATGAGTACTATTCACTGCTTCCAATGCTGTCTCTCTCTCTCTCTTTTTGCCTTATGCTTATGTAGGATTTAGCTCAGGGAGGCCATTCACAAACTTCACCCTTACCTAAAAACAATATATCTGATGATCTGTTACCAGAAACTACTTACAAGTAGCTGCTGCCATTCTGACCACCATTGCTGTACTTGAACCTAATATTGTAGCCACTGTGTCTATTGAACTCACAGAGGGCCTTCCTCCCACCCCCCACACACTCCCCCCCCCAACTTTCTCTGCTCTACCAAGCAGGAAATCTTACTTCAGAGACTGGTCCATGCTGATAATTTGTCCTAGCACGTGAGGCAAGTCCTTGCTGCTTAGGGACATTCTGGTCATACGTCTTCAAACACAAATGTGTTCGTTATCACTCTAACCCACTCATAATTCAATTTTCTTGCCAACACCATAATTCAAAGGCATCAATGATTCTTCAAACTTCCTTATTTATTCCTTATTCAATTGCTTCAATGACGTGATCACAAAAATTTTGGCTTCGGTGAAACACAACTTAGTTCTCAAAATGATGTCTTCAGGGTTTGTTGTTGTTGTGTTCAACAATGTAAAGAGATCTTTTGTAGCAGATTTGCCCATGAACAAACCTCCTCTGATTGTCTGACTGCTGCTTCCATAAATGTTGACTGTGGACCCCTGACAATTTCAATATTTTCTCTATTAATCACAGTGTTCTGTATTGGTCCAGGGGTGAGAACTTTTCTTTTCTCTATGTTGGCATATAATCGATATAGAAGGCTGTTTTTTTAATTTTTATTAATACGTGCTTCAAGTTCTCTTAGGTTTTAACAAGCAAAGTTGTGTCATTTGCACATTGCAGGTTGGTACTTAAAACACACACACCAAAAAAAAAAATATGTCACTGCTATTGAGTCAATTCCAAGTCATAGCAACTCTATAGGATGGGGTAGACCTGTCCCTATGAGTTTCCAAGATGGGAACTCTTTCATGAGAGCATAAAGCCTATAGTTCACATATACATATGCTACCATGTATATTGTCTAAATCTGCACAAAGGCAGTTTTTGTTTCTCATACTCCAAAATTTTAAATATTTTAATGTATTTAAAATATATTTTCATCACCTTTCCCAAAATAAAATTCAATGATCCAAGACATATCAAGTTGGGAGAGAGCAAATAAAGAAGGAATTATTTTTAAGGGGCAGAAGCCCTTATAAAACATAAAATTCTTGAAGCAAAATCTACACAAGAGAAAATGATAGCATCTCAAATTTCTCCGCATCAAATCTCTTCTGTAGCTGTGACGCCGCATGCCCACACTGTTACATATGACATTTCTCTGTGACAAGGTATGGGGGATGATTATAAAATGGCATACTTCCCCCCTTGAAATCAATGGCTCTCTCTTTGGAAAGTTTGGGATGTTTTCTGAAGTGAAGTCCCCAATTGATGCTAAGTGGCATAAATTGAATGTTACCACAAACTGCAAACCAGTGAGGATGTTGTGTTCACAAATCCTGAAATCTTCAGTCTGACCTTATAGAGCTCAGAATAACAAAATATGGGACACTGTTCCATCACACACTTTTACTAAATATGAATTTCATCAACTCTAAAGAGGATACAAAAATAACCCTTGATCCCAGTTTTATTAAATGTATGTTCTAATAAGTTATAAATGGGAAAATATTATAAACAGAAACATAAGACTTCACCTGAAAGGATTCAAATCACATATCTAACATTTTATAAGAGGACATTAAAAAAATCACTATACGTTTCTAAATCTTAATCTCCTTTGAAGTGTCACAGAGGCTGCAGCAAGAACAGGATAGTGCAAAACCAGGCCGTCTTCTGTTCTGTTGTGCAGAACATCACAGAGAATCAGAAATATATCAGTGGCATCTCACAACAATATTGAATTAATTAGACTGAAGTTACAGGACTTTGAGAATTTTCAGATGAAAAAACCCAATATGCACCGTTAGGTTTCTCAGGTAGGAAGTACCTCGTTTCTTGGCTTCGCCGGAGAAAGAGTTCACGCCGCAGCCTGGTTTGTGATCCCAGTGGGTTTCAATCAAGGATGGAAGAAGTTTCAGGTTTGACAGTCACTGAATATGGGCAACCTCGTGGGCTGCGCACCCACACATGGTAGCCTGGGGTCACAGAGGCTGCAGCACAGGCAGACAGAAGGCCAAGGAAGATGATTTTAAAAAGGGGGGCCTGGTATTCGGGACCTTTGGCTGGGAGGCGTGGTCAAAGGTAATCGTTGATCCTATTGGGTGAATTAAGCCCACCTGGCCTAGTTCAGGCCCACCTGGCTTGACCTTGAATTGACACATGCCCATAACCTTTATGGCTGGCTGAGGCTCACCTGGTTCTCCACAGCAAGAAGCATGGAGAGGGACAACCCCTGGGCCCTGCTTCTTGCCACCTAACATATACTAGGTATTCAAGAAAGACTTGTTCCTTTTCCTTGTATATTCTTTCAAAGACACCTTACCATGCTTATACTTATCTTGAAACTATGCCCCACGTATAAAATCAAGTTGCATAGTCTAATTATATTAAAGATGAAAGAACTGATATCTTTGAATCATGGTTTCAGTGATAACAATGGTAAAAATCATGGATTGCCAGAGAACAAATGTAATATTTTTAAAGAATAAATACAGCCAGAATGCTCCTTAGAAGCAAGAATGGGGAGACTTTGTTTCCCTTACCAGGTGTCCAGTCCCTGGAGCTGTGCATCGCACTCAACCATGTACAAGATGAGTAAAAATGAGACAGACCTTCGATTAGATGTGTTGTCACAGCACCTGCAACAATGGTCTCAACCACAGGAACTGTGAGGGGACACAGCACCAGACACTGTTTGCTTCTGTCACGCATAGAGTCTCTGTGCATTACATCTGACTCAGTGGTTCCCAACAACAGGGCACAAAGGTCTACAATTATGGTTTCTTCCATTCTTAGTTAGTTTTCGTTTTGTGGAAGGTTATCTGATCTCTGTAAATTCTCATTTTCTTGTTTGTAAAGCCTGAAATAAACTCTTAGGGATTATAAAAGGAGACTTGAAGCAAAAGCATAGGAGGTACCTTCCTACAAGGTGTCACTGAATCAGCATTTGTTGCACTACTTATTACCAGTGAAATGAAAGCACTTTGCCTTTTAAACAACTTCTCTGAAAGCCATTGAAATCATTGGGAACTCCTAGATTGGAAAGACATTAGGAAATGTAGGCAGCCATGCAGACAGGCAGGGACTGAGGCGGGGAGCTTGGCCTCCCAGGACCCCGCAGCCTCAAGAGCCAAACTGACGTTGGCGGCACTGACCCACAACAGAAACAAAAATGTGTCTCTACCTGGCTGTCTGAGCACACTCCCGGAAGGTGCCGATGAACACGGGGCTAGTGCAGGTAGTGCTGGGTCCCGTAAGCTTCCTCACGGCCTCTCTGCTCCGCTGCAGTCATGTCAGTATGGTGAACTCTACTTTGAGAAGGCAGCTCTTTCTCACTCATCGTTTGAGTGCCTTCTGCGCTGAGCGGCTCACCGTCTGCCATGATTTCAACAATGTCCTTTTCATGCGGTTTTCCATTTCTGAGAATATTTCGGTTGTTTCCATAATTGATTTTCAGTGGCTTATTCCTCAGAAGTTGATAGGAATGTTCCTGTTTATTGCAGTTCTTAGTCTGGAAGCTCTTCGGAAACCTGTTCATGTTTGGAGACCCTGCGTGCATCTGAAACACCAGGGGCATCACTTCCAACATCACAGCAACACACACGCCACCACAGTACAACTGACAGACAAATAACGGAGGTGTCTCTGGGTGGATTTAAATTGCCAGCCTTTTGGTTAGTAGCGGGTTAGAGCCTTAACCATTTGAAATGTAAAATTAAACTCACCTGCGCAAAAATAGAGACAAAAAACCCTAACAAAATATCTCAGCTTGCTTCCTCTCGATGCTTTCCCATCTCAGTGGAATTTTCCATCTTTTGATTCTGTAGCTCCACGGAGGTGTCTTCCTCCCAAACATCCCATTCTCAGGGTTACTGAAAAAACACAGAGGTGTCCTTGCCTCCATAGATGCGCAGAATGTTCAAAAGGAATGGCAGTCTTTGTTAAGTGGGGGCTGGGAGACCATAAGGTCACATACAAATAAAGGACATGCTGACAGCCTTGGTCTTCCTGGTACATGCTTTCTCAAGACATGATGGAGTCTGTGACTTCACCACAATACTTCTCTTAGCAACTCACTGTGCTCCAAAGGGAAGCTGCTGGATAGACATGAAGCCACCACTTCAAAGCTGGGATAGTTACTCATGCAGGTCGGTGACATCTGTCTAGGAAAGATATGGTTGTATGTGACAGTCTTCACAGAGGCCCCAAATTTCTAGAAATATTATTTCCCAGCACACACATTCAGGCATTTCAGTTACCATGGACACGGGCCGTTACGTGGGTATGCAGCTTGCTTTTTAAGGTAAGCGGCCAAAGGAGACTCGTGATTTTAAAATATCTCAGCTTGTCTAATGAGTAATAAAAGTGCTTATATCTTATACTCAGTCTTCTTGAGGAAGCCGTGAACGTAGCCCTTTCCTTACATCACACTTGTTGTATGCATGAGTGAATGGTTTGCTTCATCAGTATTTATGGATGTGCCAGCAACCAGGTATGTAAACATGAATAACACTTGGTCTTGTCCTCAAGAATCTCAGTCCATAGGGGTGTTAAAGGTTATAATGAGCCATCTGAAAGCCATGTAAGGTATATCTACTATTCTCTCCACTCCTGAGGAAAATAATAGGAAAATCAACGCATAATGAGAAACAGATGTGTGGGTACATTTAGTCCAAAGGAACACATGACCCCTAGCTCCTGATCTTGAGAACAGAATTAGATGGCACCTTACTGTCACTATTGGCCACTCTGAAAGGGATCACAATAGAAGATCCTTAACAGAGGGAAAGAGAGTGGAATAAAACCCAAAATGCTGAAAAGGACTGGGATCATCACTCTGATAGAGTGGTAACTGAAGACATGACTATTAGTTACCCTGGACGTTTGGAACAAGACCCATCTTTGAGGCCCAACTCTCAGCCAAACAATAAATAGATCTATAATGTGATCAATAATTTAGGACCAAAAGGATAGAATTTTTCCCAAACACAATGTTCACAAAGCAGGAAAGAGTCGGCATGGAGGACATAAGGAAGTAAGAAATCAGAAGGAAGGAAGATGAGTGCTGTTTGTTAATCTTGACAGGTTGTAATTTATGACACGAAGCAACGCACTTACAAATTGATAAGTGGAAAATGAACCTGATTTCTAAGTGTTCACCAAAACAGCAATACACAGTTAGTGAAAGGAAGTAAGAGAAAGAATATCTATAATTAGCACCTGGGGTCTTCAAGGGTTTAAATTGAACAAGTGGCCATGTAGCAGGAAAGCAACAAAGCTCACTTTGAAGAAGCACACCAGCCTGTGTGATCATGAGGTGTCGACAGGATCAGGTATCAAGATAAGCCAGTCAGGGTCCAGGGTAGAAATGATGAAACATATAACTTTCCTCTAGTTCCTAAATGCTTCCTCCCCCCACTATCATGATCCCAATTCTACCTTACAAATTGGGCTAGACCAGAGGATGTACACTGGTACAGATAGGAACTGGAAAGACGGATGATCCCTTCAGGACCAGAGGTGAGTATCGATACCTGGAGGGTGGAGGAAGGTGGGAAACAGATTACAAAGACCTTCACCTAACCTCCTTCCTGGGGTGGGACAACAGAAAAGTGGGTAAAGGGAGATGTTGGACAGTGTAAGATATGACAAAATAAAAATTTATAAATTACCAAGGGTTCATGAGGGAGTGGAGAGTGGAGAGGGAGGGAGAAAAAATGAGGAGCTGATATCAAGGCCTCAAGTAAAAAGAAAATGTTTTGAGAATGATGATGGCAACAAATGCACAAATGTGCTTAACACAATGGATGTATTTATGGATTGTGATAAGAATTGTACAAGACCCCAATAAAATGATTAAAAAATAAATTTTAAATAAAGCAGCAAAGATGTCACTTTGAAGAGTAGGTGTGTCTGACCCGTCTGGTATTTTCAATCACCTCATATACATATGAAAGATAGCCAATGAATAAGAAATAATAAAGAATAACTTTGAATTATGGTGTTGGTAAATAATATTAGCTATCACATGAACTTCCAAGATATGGACAAATCTTTGTTGGAAGAAGTACAGCCAGAAGGCTTCCTTGTAGTAAAGATAACTGGAAAGCATCTTGTGTGCTTTAGACATGTCATCAAAAGGAACCAGTCATGGAGAAGGACATCATGCTTGATAAAGTAGGAGTCTGGTGATAAAGAGGATGCCAAGAAGGATGGATGCAGTAGCTGAAATAATGGACTCAAATATCGACATGACTGTGAGCGTGATACAGGACCAGGCAATGTTGCCTAGTGTTTAGATAGATAGATAGATAGATAGATAGATAGATAGATAGATAGATAGATAGATAGATAGATAGATCAGTATGTCTCAGAACCAACTTGGTGGCATAGAAAAACAGTAACATTGCAGACAAGTTTTGTATAATGTGAAAGAATGTTCTTGAAAGAAGAAGATGGTAAGAATGAGGAAGGAAATTAAATTTAAACTGAGACTCTACAAAGAATTATTTTTTGGGGGGGGCGCAGGGGTGGTAAAGAATGGCTCCAAGTTATTTAAGCTATAAAGCATTCCTGGAGGGGCAAGGCCACGTACAAACTATAGCTTTGAAAGATAAGAATGTTAGGGAAATGCAAGAAAAATGTCTCCTTTAAGTAGACACTTCTCTGATTTCTTAAATAATAATCAGTTATGTCTGCCTCCAAGAGGTAGTCACATGTGGCTCTGAAGTGAAACTGAAAATGAAACTAAACCCATTGTGCAGATAATGCTCATTTCCTTTGCTTGTTAAAATATATTTCTGGCTCTCAAATCACTTTAAGTTGCTGTGAGGGACAGGATTGCCAATCCCTAATGCAGAACATTGGCAGGAATCTGCAGAGTGTCTCAGCATGTGACGAGCATGAAAGACTGATCTTCACGAGTAGCACTGATACCATAATGGCAGTGTTGGGCTAGCAGCCACGTTTACCCATTTAAGAAACAGTTTTACCATCTTCACGAAACCAACATTAGAAGAAATAGGAGTGGAAAATCAAAAGTGTAGCAAGAAAAATGAAAAAGTCTAGTAATTACTGTAAGCCACCTCTCCCCCTGTCAAAAGTGGGGGATCAGGAGTGAGAAAGACAAAAAGAAAACATATCCAACTTTCAGAGAACTCATCATGTAGCAGAAAATATCATTACTATTTATAATGAAATTAGTAAAGAAAATATAAAATAAGTTCTGTCTTTATTGAAATAAAACAATGTACAATGATTCTTAAAAGTTTTCCATAAAAAGCATTTAAACATTAACGTGTCTTATTGGTTAAGGTGTTAGTTTCTACTAACTTTTATACTTGTTTATGAAATCATCTATTTCTGTATGACCTAATTGTAAACAAATGAGATTTCGGTATGCTTTATCTCATTTAAAAATTATTGAAGCAAACAGCGCTTTCTTTATCCTATGATATATTTTTTGCATGACAAGCAAGGTGCTAAGTTAATCAGAAAGCAATTTGCATTGTTTTGATATAGTTTGATTTAGATATAAAAAATGTAGACTTGCTCCAATAAGCTTCAAATTTAGGGTCAAATGAAGTCTTTAAGCATAATTACCAGAGAGACGACACTAAACTCTGAAAGTAGGTTGGTATTTGAAGAGGGAGCTGAGATTTAAACTAATAGAAGATTCTGACTGTCCTTACACATTTCTGTAGAGACACCCAAAAGCACAGTCATCTGCAAGATGAATCACACACAGCAAGTCCTTCACAGCTGGTATCTGGCTTATCCCCAAAGAACAACAGAGTACTAGCTCAAATCTACTGCCAGTTAAATTCTAACACAGCGGAGAGCGTGCCTTATTCTAAATCACTGTCAAATCCCTAGAAATGGATTTATCCATGCACCTTCAGAACCCAATTTACCTTTGAAGTTCAGAGGAAGCAAGTCAGGGCAAATGCAAGTGTCTCAGTCTGTGCCTCCTGTCCCTTTAAAGAGGAGCTTTTAGGAAGTCAAGATTGCACCTGGGAGGGCCGCTCCTGAAAGGTTGTTTGTTTTTTTTCCCTTCTTAATGGTTTTTGTGTGAAGTTAGGAAGCACATAGGATAAATGGACCCCCCCCCCCCACACACACACACACACACGGTCAATAAATAGTAATTAGCACTGTTATCCCAACAGTTCAAAGCTACAGGGAAAATCCATCTCAAGGTGTTTTTCTAGAATAGATTATTAAAGAAAGTTCTGATTTTGAAATAGGTACATAATTCTTCTCTCTTTTAAAACTTGACGCAATCCTCAAGTTTCATATCATACCCCCAAAGATTTATTTATTTATTTTGAGGAAGAAAAATTTTACTGTGAATGCCTTCATTCATACAAATTCCTTCTAAGGCACTGTAAGAGATGTTAGAGTCAACTTGAGAGTGCTAAGTTGTTTTATTGTCATTGTTATTAATAACACAATAAAATAATGCAAACAATTCTGCAAATCAAGTTTTAAAAAGTATTATAAAGATAGACCAAACAACTGATGAATAGCAATATGAACCGTTTCAACTTTAAAAACAGTTTAATGTATTGCTATTACACTTTGAATTTTTGTTTTTCTTAAGGTTTTGTTGTCTAGTGCTGTATTACACTTAGAAGACTAGAGAAACAAATTTATGGATACTCCTATGTGTATAGGAAAGAGCTTTATATAAAGGGTAATTATACATTAAGAAAGCATCCCAGCCCAGTTCAGATTAAGTCCACAAGTATGATATTAGCCTATATGCCCACTACTAGTCTGTAAAGTACTCTTCATTGATCACACCGAGTGCAGGAAGATCACAGGCAGTGGGTGGAAAGTCTTCTGGATCCAATATCCGTGAAAGCATCTTAGCGCTGGTGTGGGTCTCCACTTGGCTCCTCCAATTCCAAGGCTGTAGCGTAGTTCCATGTGTCTTGTCAACAGGAATATCTCACAGGGAGTAAGTATATCTGGCCTCCATTGAGCTATTTATCTCTGTTGCAACTTTAAATGATGTCATCAAGCTGCAACCTGATTAACAGGTTAACTCCACCATTTCACTCTTAATAGTCTCAAGTTGACACCAGATTATGTAACTACCACAGTGCCATCAGGTTACTTCCAACTCATAATGATCCAAGAAAAACGGAAGCAAACACTGCCAGGTCAGTGTAATTCTAACAAGCTATGTTTGAGCCCATTGTGACAGCTACTCTTGTCAATGTTCACCTTTTTTGAGTATTTACCTCATGATTAGACAAAGTTATGCAGACATAGGATATTAGAAATACAAACAGGACATTATAAGTGAATTTACAATATTAGGTGAAGACAATTACAGCTTTTGTCAGAATTGTCAGAATTACAGTATTGTCAGAATACCTGGGTTCAGCAAGCATAACAACTTAATGAAGGTGAAACAAAATCAATCTTCTAAGAATGAGTACAATAATAATAGAGGAGAGGAGAGATCGATGGGTAGATAAATAAAAGAGTAGAACTTTATAATACCATATCTATATTATATCTATATATCCATATCTATATTGATATCAATATTAATATCTTTAGTTATAGCTAAAATATATTATATCTATATTTAAAGCTATAATAGATCAATTGTATACATATGATATATAGATAAAATGTCCATGTCTCAAAATATCTGTGTAGGAATATCATTAATGTCATTTGCTAATGAAAAATTCAGAGCACGAGCTGTCAGCCCTCAATGACAACAAAATAAGAAAAGACAAAGAAAGAAATTGCAATATCAAAAAAAAAAGAAAGAAAAGAAATAGCATTATCTCTTCCTAAGAATCCAAATCTATGGAAAATGTCTCAAGTTAGTGCAACTGAATCAACCATTATTGTCCAAGCGTCTGTGTGTTAGGTTGGTTGTAACAACTAGCCAGACACAGTCTGTTAGCTACTATGTATCCACATAGATATGCAAGTATCTTATTCCATGCAAACACTGATTCAACCTTTCAGTTAAAACCATAATTTAGAGACAAGGCGATTTAAAAAAAACTTTTCTGCTCCTTTTCCCTCTACTTTACCAACTATGAGGTCTTTCTCCAGTCTGGTCTCTTCTGATGACATGTCTCAGATGAAATCTTGTCATCGTATCTTTTTCTTTAATCTTAAAATACATTTATTTTATTATCATTATTTTTAATCCTTTTTATTGGAAGCTCTACAGATATAACATTTCATAATTCAATCACATCAAGCAGTGTTGTAAAATTGCTACTGAAATCAGTTTCAAAACATTTTTCTTTCTTCTTGAACTCCTTGATATCCGTTCCCCTTTATCCCCTCCCTCTATCTCCCTAGCCCCAGGAACCCTTATTTATTTACTTGTCTCCTATAATAGGGCTTTTGTTGTTCTTGTTCTTTTGGGTTGTTTGCTTGTTGGGATTTTTGTTTGAGGTTTTATTTTTTGCTGCCATATCCTACACAATCCAGTATTTCCATTCACATACCATTGACTTTAAAGGAGTATTTTGGCTGTACTTTTTCCAAGACTGATCTGTTTGTTCTTCTAGTAATCCACAATGCAGTCAATATTCTTTGCCAATACCATCATATGAATGCATCAGTTCCTTTAGGGTCCTCCTGTCCATTGCTACGAGTTCACATGCACATGAGGCAGTGGAAACTCCTGCATCAAGCACACCTTAGTCCTCAAAGTAACACCGTTGCCCTTTAAAGCAATAAATCACTAGATGTCTTGTCTACTGCTTCCATGAGCATTGGTTGTGAACATTAAATCCAATAAAACTGTATCAGTCTTTCCTCATCTGCATTCACTTGAGTCTTAAACAATCTATATGTGAAATATGTTAGTTCTCCAGAAGGCAAACATGTTGCTGGCCTTCAGCAACTAATCAGAAGGGGGTGGGGGTCAGTGGAAGCACAAATAAAAAAGTAGAAGTTAAATATTAATTTAATAATGGATATTCAAAATATTCACTGGTGTAAGATTCCAAAGCATGCAACAGAGATCTGAGGCAGAGTGGCATGACCCATCCACTCATGATAGAGAAGATGTAATACAGAAAGGATCTTCCATAAATTGGAGTTTGTTTCATGGGTCTGTCTCATGAATACTGGAAACAAAACCAATGTATCCAAAATACCTAGGCACATAAAATGTAAAGATTACAATTAAAATTAGAGAATCCAATATTCATACTACCTCCTGGTGGTAAAGGGTTTTTTGGTAACCACCAGACGGACTGGATTCAGTGATTTTCTAGTTGCAACCACATGATGAAAGCGCTTAGTGGATTGAGCCTGCTTCCAATAAAAATCAACACTACATAAAGGCTTGCTTGCTGTGGTAGGTACATAATCCGTTGTCAATTTGAGAGTATTAAGGGTGAAGGGGTGGAGTTTAACCTCTCAATCAGGTTGCAGCTTGATGACCTCATTTGGAGGCGGTAAGGAGATAAATAGCTCACTATAGGCGGAACACACCTTCACTCCTTGCAAGATATTACTGATGACAAGCCTGATGGAGCTATGCGATGCAGCCAGAGCTCTGGAGCCTGAGGAGCCACATGGAGACTCCTGCTAGAGCTGAGATGCTTACACTGCCACTGGATCCACAAGACCTTCCACCCACTGGCCTGTGATTCTCCTGCATTGGGCATCATTGCCTGTGTTCAGGAGTCTAAAGAGGACTTGATAGATTGGTATTAGACTTATGGACTTGATCTGGTCTAGGCTGGGATGTTTTTCTCAATATTCAACTGCTTTTTTATATTAAGCTCCTTCTTATTCACATATGAATGTCTCCCTGGATTTGTTTCTCTAGTCAATTCAGACTAACACACATTCCTCTTACTGGGTTTGGATCCTGCACCTACCTCATAAATCTCCATTTATTTGGCCTTAAGTCAACACCTTGACATAATGTCTTCCGATCTTGGGAACAACCTGCCTTCTTCCTGCTGCCCTTGGATTCAATCACCTCAGCAGTCATAAACCTAACTTGCCAACCTTGGATTCATTTGCATCTGAAGCCAGGAGTCTGACATCTTCTTACCAATATTTTTTTTATCAGCCACTGCATATTTGGGAGTCAAGAGAAGCCTCCAGCTTCACATCTGACCCATGGATTTAGAACTTGACTACTTCTTCAACTGCGAAAGCTACTTCCTTTGTGCATCATAGTATCTGGATTAAAATAACGAAATGAATGATGTTTGCTAATGACGAATTTGTAGAGCTGGAACGCCCCAGTGATTAAAAAAGAACAAAGAGAGTAATACCTGTGCCTCAGATTCTAAATTTATGGAACGTAGATCAAGTCATTGCAGCTTGGTAAACAACTGCAGTCCAAGCCTCTCCTGTTATACATGCCACAATGAAATAATTACCTAGACACCTTCTTTGAACTATAAAAGGTATACATTAAGGGACACTAGGAGAAACCCTAGCCCCCAAATAGATTCAGATTAAGTTTTAAGTTAAAATCATAATCTAGAAAGGCAAAGGAAAAATTTAATTTTATTATAATCATCTCTGGAGAATGTATAAAGGAATAACATTTAAGCCGTGTCTTTAAGAATGAATAAGATTAAATGAGGCAGAGGATAAAAAATAATTCCAGGACATCCGAGCCCATAAGCAGAAGAATGGAGACATGAGAGCGTGGAGGATGATAAAAGAATACTGAATTATCCATTTAGTTTTTGAGATGCAGGTAACAGTGGATGAGGCTCAAAATATACTTTGCGCAAATTTGTAGATGACCTTGAATGCCATAAAACAGAGGATTTTAATGCAGAAGAACATTGTAATTAAGTTTCTGCTTTAGAACAAACTTCTAATCATGTCCTCTAAATCCTGCAGAGACAATTCAGGGGTTGAATCAACAAGTACAAGGGCAGATGAAAAGAAAGAGACTCGTGGTTCTAACTTGGATCTCAAAATTCAATTCAGTAGTTACTATTTTATATCTCATTTCTTATTAGAGATCCACGGAGAATTTGATTTGTAGAACAAAAAAAAGTTTAACCAAGGCTACCATTGAACAACATTGTAATAATATAGCTTGAAGGTGATGGACCCTGAATTTGAGGAACCAGCAGTAGTAGGGAGATGGAAACAAATTAAATTTGTTCGGATCATAATAAACAATAATTTGCTGTATACAAATTGTGAACTGCTTTAGGGACAAGAAAGACATAATGCTGATTAAACTGGATAACAAAGATGAGAGTACTATTCACTGAAATACTGATCATAGGATGCAGGGAAGGTAGGCGATGGAGGGAAGGTAGGCGATGGCATCTATTCAATTTTGTTGTTGTTAGGTGCTCTTGAGTCACTTGCAATTTATAGCGACCATATGTACCACAGGCCAAGATGCTGCCTGTTCCATCTTCCCTATTGTTACGTTTGAGACCATTGTCACAGGCACTGCATCAATTTATCTCATTGCGTGTATGCCATTTTGTCAATCACCCTCAACTTTAACCATACTCTGCCCATTTTCAGAGACTAGTCACTGCTGGTGGCATATCCAGAGTAGATGAAGTCTTTGCTTCTAAAGATCCTTCTGGCTGAACTCCTCTCAAAATAGATTTGTTGTACTTCTAGAAGTTCCTGATACTGTAAATATTTTTCAATAATAAAATTATGCAAATGTACCAATTATTCGGTGTCCTCCCTTATTCATTGTATATCTTTCACATGATATGTTAGACAGGGTTCTCTAGAGAAACAAAACCAAGACACTAATGATTTTATATATATTTATATAGATAGATAGATAACAAAAAATAAACTGTTAATCTATAAAGCAGTACTAATGGCTCAGTGAAAATCACTTCTGTAAGACAGCTAATCCACTGGCAGACCTTCAAGTCTTGAGGGGCACCAGGTAATCCTTTGTAAGGCAATTCAGGCTATCTGGCAACAGATAGTAAAAAGCAAGGCAGGTCACCAGCAGTCAGCCAGATGACAGGGTCCAACAGTCCCCAGCTCAAGAGATATATACTCCAGTAACGTGGCGAAGCAGGTCTTGAATGAACCTCAAACTACAGGGACACAGTCCCCGGGTTAGGTGTCCCACAGGTAGTGTAGCTTTCAAATGGAGGCAGAGAACAAGCTAAGGCAGCCGCATGCTGGTCCAAACATCAAAGAGCAAAAGACAAGAAAGGCGAGGCTCGCTGAGCCATTTATCTCTCCGCCCTTCAATTAATCCCACATGTGTTCATTGGCCAGTTTGGCACAATAAACCTACCTATCACACATGCCTATGAGGTGATTGAATAATACCAAGGCTTGGTTCAAGTACACACTAGTCCTCACAGTGGCATTTTAAGCACTTGTCTACAGAGGTCTTTATGCAGCAGATCTGCCCCATGAAAATTACCCAAATTCTAGTTTGAATTGTTAACTGCTGCTTCCCTGAGTTCTCATTGTGGATCCAAGTAAAATGAATCTCTGATAAAGTTAATCTTTTCTCAATTTACAATGATATTTCCTCGTAGTCCAATTTTGAGGATTTATATTTCCTTTACACTGGGTTGCAATCCACACTGAAAGCCGAAGGCTTTGGTTTTCACCAGCATGCATAAAGCAAGTCCTCCTAGCTTTCAGCAAGTGAATGTGTTTCATCGGCATATATTAGCTTGATGGTAAGCCTTTCTCCAAACTTGCAATATTGCAGCTCAGTGTTTGAATTTTTTTCTTGTTTTTCAACTTCATATACACTGACCATGTGCTTTTTGCTTTTTGTTTTTCTAACTTCAGATCTTACCACATATTATTATGATATCCAGTTTTATAACTTCTCAAGTTATCCTCTGAGATTTTCTATTCATGTCATATATATATATATATATTCCACTTACTTCGGCTGCTCTCCAATCTAGAGCAACGTTCAGAGATTTTTCTGACATCTACTTTGTTATTTCCCCTGGGTCTTTTTAAAAGCCTTTTGCTTTCTGCATTAAGTCTTTTATCATTAGTATTCAATATGTCAAATATGTTCTTGAGATGATCTCTTAATTTACATGGGATATACTCAAGATTCTATTTTGCCTGTTATGGACATGTTATATATTTTTTTCAGCTTCAACCTTAACTTACAATTGACCAGTTGGTTGTCTGTTCTATAGTTAGACCTTTGTCATGTTTCAGCTGATTATTGTCAGCCAAAATATTTTCCCCAGATAGGCTTCTATGTATTGCACAGGGCAAGATCCATGTGTATCGTTGCCATTTAGGTTGTTGAAAAGAGGTATTTACGATGATGTGGTCACTGGTCTTGCAAACTTCTACTATGTGACTTCCATCACAGAGATCAAATTGAGAAAATACTGATTCTTCCTCTTTGTTTCAACTATTGTATAGACCCACCCATAACTATCGACGGATCTTGTGGCATGTTTGATCAATTTCAAACTTTCAGATTGAAGAAGTTCTTAGATTTTTTTAAAGGAATCTTTTTTATCATTAGCTTTAGTGATCGACGTATAAATGTGGGTAGTAATTACATTTGCTAGACTTCTTTGTAGGGACACAGATAATTGTCATTTCACCAATAGCGTTGTACTTCAAGATCTTAAACTTCTTTTATACTATTCCCCTTGAATTTGTCATTCCTACCAGAGTAAACAATATGATTTCTAATTTAAATGGTCACTACTAGTCCATTTCAAGGTAACCTGGTAGCGTAGTGGGTTATGTGTTGGCCTGCTAACGGCAAGATCAGCAGTTTGAAGCCACTAGCAGCTCCACAGGGGAAACATGAGGCTGCAGAAACCCACAGCCTTAGAAACCCACAGGGGCAGTTTCATTCCGCCCTCCAGGCGAATGCACCCATCTCATTAAGGTCTTCTTCACGTTGAAGAGGTTGCTTTTCCCCAGTTGTAGTCTGGGTGACTTTCAGCTCAACGGGCTCACTTTCTGGCAGTGTTCTACTCATAACAAGATTCCAGTTGCTCATGTCTCATAATCGGATGGCCCTGTTCCTTCTCCATAATGTGTTCTTCGTCTGAAAGCTCTGCTGAAACTGGTTGACCAGGAATATCACTGTGAGTGTTTGGAATAGTGGTGGCGTAGCTTCCACGATTGCAGTCACAGCCAAGCCACCACAGCAGGAAAAACTGACACGTAGGTAAATTTTAGTTCTGTAGCGTACAACTGGGAGATAAAAGTACGGGTAGGAAGCTTAGGAGACAACAATGGACTAGAGCTGAAAATTATGTGAGAGTTCAACGGCAGACAAGTAAATATAACCTCAGATCAAAGCCAGTATATGTCAATACTAGCTCTATGAGCTATACATGCAATTAATTTGCATATGAAGTGTATGAGTAAGGTATATCACTATTGAAAAGCAGGGAAAAAACAATAGCAATAAGCATAATGGTGGACAGTGAAATCTGGAACTGAACTGTCTGTAGCCAAACCCTGGCTCAGATGTTTATTACTTGTACTTTGGAGGCGAGGGGATTCATGTTTCCTCCCTGTCTTCAGTATCCATGCCTGTAAAATGGGAAAAGTAGCCTCATACAGCTGTGGTAAAAAGTGACCGTGTATATCAAGTGTTTATAAGAGCACGTGGTATGTGACATGTGTCCGATACATGTAGACAGTCGCTTTTCATATCGTTTTTACAGATAAAGAAAGCTAAGTCACAGAAAGGCAGCATACAAAAGAGTGGGCATATTCTACTTCTAACCAAATTCCCACCACCTCTGCTCTATCCTGTCTCATGCGCAGGACAACAGAAGGTCAAGGTGGAGAATGCTTATATTTAATCAATGTGTAGACACTAAAACACCAGCTAAATTAAAGTAGGAGACATCAACAGACTGCCATGATATGCCCAGGAGAGGACCACTAAGCTAATGGATGGAAGAAGGGAAGGGGTGATTAATAATTTGGAAAGCTTCAGAGTTTAAAAAGGAATGTATTTTGAAGATGCTGCTAGATTTAGCAGCCATTTGGTGCCTGGGACATAGATGACTGAGCAGATAAGACAGGCTGAACACTAAGCAGAGCCATTTAAGAAAGAAATGGAAGGAGGAGAAGTAAGGGCAGGAATGCAGAAGTATAACCAAAGAAAGGATGTCAAATATCAGTGAAGCTTAAAGAAAATATTTAGATAATTTTCCACAAAGTGGTTAAGTCTTAATCATTTTTTATTTTTACTGAAAAGAACTAGTCCCTGAGTCAAGGGAGAATGGAAGACAGCAGATAGCATTTAAGATGTATGGGAAGTGGGTGGAATTCTTCCCTAGGGACACTGTATTTTCTTTTTAAATGAGGACAGAGGTGAGTCTGTAAGCATCAAGGAAGAAGAATGAATATTTTTTCCACAGGGATAAAAGAAAGATTACCGAGTAACTGCTAAGATCTTGCAGGGCTCAGAGCAAAACAACCGATGAAGCAGCTTACACACTGGAAAGAAAGAAATAATGAATTTCCCATCTACATACTAAATTTGGGAGAAACCGAGTGATGTAATAATCCACACAAATGGGAAAAAATCCTCTCAGTTAATACATATTTTGCACAGACACAAATAGAACAAACTAAACTCAATACAGCACAATATATGAAATATATGGGATTAGTCATGCCCCACTTGCATTTGGAATTGGCTATGCAGGTACGGGTATCAGGAATCACAGTCACACAATCATATTTCAATCATTTGGCACATTTCTGGGAACTTGGAGAGCTAAGAGCTAAGATGCTAATTCCAACCAAGCCACTAACAATTTGTTAAAGGCCTAACCTGGCCAGAATGTGTTTCCTTTGGACTTTCCTTACCTCATCTACAAAGGGAGGTTACACTAGAAATCCTCTAATATTTAAGTGTGAAGATGTCATGAGTGTCTCATACTAAAACTAACTTACCTAATCTTTCTTCTCCATTCTCTATGCCTACAGGGATCTGCTTTGTAAATAGCATAAAACTCTTAGGCTGACTTCAATGGGTTGCTTTTTGTTAGAGCTCTCGAACTAAAAAATCAGCAAACATATCAAACTATCAGGGTACAGTGCTGCTTCACTAGACCCAAGGGCAGGTATACAGCTAGGTCTAAAAATGAAGCTGCTTCATACTTACCTCTGTAGCTTTCTCTCCTACCTCTTATCCAAGGACAAGAGGGAACGACAAGGATCCAGGGATTTAAGCAACCACACTAGATGATGAACTAGGGTCTTTGGCGATATTCAAGTAATCTCTCATAGTTCAGTATCTTATGGTGAAGGAGTAATATCACAGTATAGACAGATATAATGATATGAAAATGCTCCTATAAATAGTCCCTGGATTATGCACGTCCAATTTATGGACAACGCCTACTTGCCCTTTAATGTTATGTAAATGTGCCCTCATTTTGCAATAATTGAACCAACCCCTGTCCGCAACAAATTCTTTACAAGGACCGTCACTTGCTTCACAAGTGGCTTTTAAATCATCGAAAAGACTTCCAGGTTTTTTTCTTACTAACACTGCGCTATCGAGTCAATTCTGACTTGTAGAAATCCTAAGTAGGGATTCTGAGGTCATGAATCTTTATGGGCGTGGACAGCCTCATCTTTCTCCTTTGGAGCAGCTGGTGGGGTTGAATCCTCAGCTTACAGTTAGTAGGCCAAGTCACCAGGGGTCCGTCTTTGTTACACATGAGACCACATCAAAACCATCTTTACCTGTTCTGACTTATCTACAAATTTGACTTGAAGGCACACTTAAGAATGGATCTCCCTCATGAGCTTATATCTTCTGTAAATCCACACTACGGATTAGGGAGAACAGACACACAATAGAAACTCACTCACTACCGGGGTTGAGATCACATTGGCATGTTGGCTTGTTCATTTCCAATGGACAGGCTGGTATTCTTGACTTCTTTATTTATGTGCCCCTGCTGATAATGTTGGGTTAAGACAGAACAATGCTCTATTGTAATAGAAAATAACACCCCATAAAGATTCATGCACACTGTCTACACTGCTCCCATCTAAGTGACCCATATCTGTAATTGCTTTTCTGATCAGATCCTCGGTCGTCGGTCGTTCTCTTTCAGTCATCAGGCACGTGTTTTGGTTTGTTTTCTTTAACCCTGAAAACAGGTACACTACGCATAGAATTCCAGAGCACAGGGCACTGTTTTTATTGTTAGGTACCGTGGGGTCAGCTTTAACTCAGCCACCCAGTTATAACAGAAATAGATGTTGCTCTGTCCGATACCATCAACCCAGTAATAGGAATGTTTGAGCCTATTGCAGTAGGCTCTTTGTCAGTCCTTGTTGAGCGTCTTCTTCTATTTTACCAAGTATGATATCACTCTCCAGGGACTGGATGCACATGAAAACACGTTCAAACTAAGAGGGAAGTGGAAATGAGGGGTTACCTCCTTTCTAATGAGTGTTCGGGGTGTACTTGTTCACAGACAGATGTCTTTGTTCTAGCATGTACACGGGGGCTTCAAAAATATCAGAAAAATCTCATGGTCGATTTTGGGGTGTGGCCTCTCCCTACTCACAGGAAAGAAAAGTGGCAAAAATCAAAAGACACTTGGAAACAATATGTCCAATGAAAATCATGTAAACTTCAGTCTTCAATTACCTCCACACCAGAATAACCAGACAATACCTGGCTAACAATTGAAACTACTCTAGAAAGTACTATGTTAGAAGTTCACAAATAGAGTAGGAGAAAATTCTAGAAAATAATGTAAAATTCCATAATTTTTTAATTCTGTTTCTCCGTGAGCTTTTGCAGCCCCTTAGGATATACGAACCATTCTTTAATCTTCCCTTTTCCTTATCTAGTGTTGCACACATGTAAAATGAGTGTAAACGCCATAGCTTGTTTTCAGGAGCACCTAAATTACCAATGTGACATCTTTTCTTGTTTAGATTTTAAAGAGATTTTGGTAGCCTATCCTCTCAATACAATGTGTCCTTTGATTTCTTTTTTGCTCCACCCATAGTGTTGATTATAGACACAGGTAAATGAAATTCTTGACAACTTCAATATTTTCTCTATTTACCGTGGTGTTACTTAATGGTCCCTTTGTGAGGGCTTTTTAAAAAAAAATTCAGGTATAATGCTTACTAAAAGATAATAGTCTTTGTGCTTAATCAATGAATTTTTTAATCCCATGCTGTTAATGAGTCTCCCTCTAATCCTGATGTAATTTCTACTTATAGTAGCTTAGTTCATATTTGCTCAGTGTACACACTGAATAAGTAGGAGGAAGAGTAAAATTCTGCCACCTACCATTTGTGATTCAAAAGCCCTAGAGAGTCCCTTGTTTCATTCACATAGTTGTTCCCTCTTCTGTTTACAGGTTGCACATTTAAACCTTCAGCATCCTTCCTTCTGTGCAACGTTGTCCACACTTTGCTTTGGTGTGCACACTTGAATGTTTTTACATCGTCAAGGAAACAAAGTGAATACAGTTCTGATAGCCTTGGCTCTCAACCAAGGTCCATGTGCTATCAACAGTGTTAAGTCTCAGTCCACATCCTCTTCTGAACCCAGTGTGATTTGGGGTCCGTTTTCATTGATGCACCTCTGAAGCCATTTTTAACTGAGCTTCACACAAGTTTGCTTGCATATGACTAAGAAAGCACATCGTAGGCACTGACCAGGCATTTTTGAACAGTATTGCTGGGCAGAAACTGGGCCTTGTAGTGAAAAAGGAGTTAAGTTTTGCAATGTCATTCAACAGGGAGCATCAGAATTGTTTTTAGCAACTAGAATAACTTGTTAACACATGATGATATGGTGCGCCACATAGATGGTTCAAATTCATGACTGGTGAGTTAGTGAATTTCCAGCAAAGGAAAGAATCTAGTGAAAAGCCACCAAATTGGTAAATGTGGATACTTGGTAAACAAGAGGTGAATATATATATTACTTCCATTCAGCTTTATTACCCTACGCACAGAAGAACAAGTCATTTCATAGATCTAATGACAATATTTACTTCAGAAATTATTTATAATGGAGTTAGTAAGTTCACTTGTTTAAAATGCTCCCCTATTTAAGCAGTTGCCCAGGCATTAAAAATGTACTTGTAAAAGTGATTTTAGAAAGCTTAATTTTCATATATTCTTTGAATAAATGTGCAATTACTTCCATTTGAAACTGCAGTCACAAGTTCCATTTTCTCTGATAGGTGTATGACCTCATCTCTGAAAAAGGTTCCCTATCAAACATGATTAAGTCAGAAATGCCCATTCACAGAACTGCTGGTTTGAAAAATGATGCAATCTATGCAAACAAATATAAATAACCAAAACAAAAAATGGAAAAGAGATGTATTAGAAGAATAGATCCATTTTACTCTAAGTCATAATAAGTAAAGAAACAATTGGTTTTACAAAATAACTACTGCCTAAAATATAATTACAATTCTCTCATTTCAGAGTTTGAGCCAGTCACAATGTATAATACAGATGAGATCTATCATGCGTTTTACTGAATGAGCATGCTCATTATTATTGGTATAAAATACTGTGAAACAAGCCATCACTCAAGTGTAGTGTGGAAGCATATTTTTTAAGTAACAATGTTTCACTTTGGACAACTTGGGCTAAATCTAGATTCTTAGCAAGTTACAAATAGGAGTCCCGCTGACGTACTGACTTATGAATTTGTCTGTTAACCACAAAGCCAACACCACAAGTTACTCTGTGCCAGAACGATGAGACTATCTATTCACATAAAGAGAGTCTTAGAAGCTGAGGAAGTTAGTTTATAGCTCCAACCTGGCCGATAAACACATGTGGGGCTAATTGAAGGGCAGAGGAATAAATGACTTCATGCACCTCACCTTTCTAGTTCTTGGGTCTGTTGCTTTGTGATGGTTGCACCAGAGTGCAGCTGGATTAGTCAATTGACTGCTTCAGCTGGCAAGGCTCACTTCCTGCAAGACATCCTTGAGGAGAAGCCACATGAACCTACCCTGAAGCAGCCCTGAGTGCTGGGATAGCCATGTGGAGACCCCTGCCAGCGCTGAGATGCTTACACATTCACTGACTCAGCTTTCCTCCTCCTTGCATGTGTTTTGTGAGATGGAGGAGGATTTTGTGGATTGGAGTTGGACATATGGGCTAATGTTGGATTTGTGAACTTGGGAAGCACTGGATTGGGATATTTTCTTGATGTGTACTTAACCCTTTATATAAAACTTTCTCATACATATGAGTTTCTGTGTATTTGTTTCTCTAATGTATCTACTAACACAGAAACTTACAGAGGTGGGTCTACTCTAATCTATCAAGTCACTTTGAGTTGGAACTGACTCTACAACAGTGAGTAAAACATGTACCATTTTTCCTGAGTACTTTGGTTTTATGGTCGAGTTGGCTAGGTCAGGATTCTCAGTGGTTTAGCAGTTAAGGTCAAGTCATAATATTACATAATACAATGTAACCAACTTCATAATAGGATTTGGAATGAGCAACCAATCAGTTGTAAGAAAATTTGCATGGAATCGAACCCCCATTACTCAGGTCACACTCCTAATGCACTTAAAAGGAAGTTTCCTTGGGGGTGTAGAGTAATTTCTATGTAAGTGGATGCAATAAGAACGCTAATTTGCTTCTTGCTGGGTCTGGACACAGCATTTAACTCATCAACCTCTAGTTCTTTGGACTTCAATCCGTGGCTTCCCATATTGCTGCCCACCATAGGAGCCTTCAGAAGCCCTCTGACCTGATGAGCTTGTATTCACTGGACTCTGAAGGCACAAGTGTGACATGCTCACCTTGGATTCATCTGTCTGGACTCACAGCTTCATCTCCCTTCTTAGTGGTTTGTCATTCCTGGAAGCTTTGTAAGCCAGGAGAATTCTACAGATTGACATCTGCCCCATCCACAGACTTGATCTGAACTGGACTTAGCCCAATTCTACAATTGCGTGAGACATTGTCCTCTCTCTCACTCACACACACACACACACACACACACACACACACACACACACACAATTTTGCTTTGGATTCATACCTATATATCAAGGTTTGCTTCTGTAGAGAACTCAGCCTAATTTATATTTAGAAATTATTTTAGATCATTTAACGAATATGAAGTTATTATGGTTTTTATACATTTCTCTACATTGTTATGAGACCAGCTTAGAAATTTCAAATATTTGGAACCTCAGTATATAAGTACAATGTATAATATTCACACATAAATATAAACAAAAGTTAATCCTATCAGTAAACCTGTAAGTATAGCGTCACTTTTTCATAACAAGGTGAAGCTCCTTTTAGTTTTAAAGACAATCACCAGCCTGATGATGATGATGATGATGATGATGATGTTCTCTGATAATAACCTAACTTTCTGGCTTATTCCCATCCCTGTACATTAGCCAGAGTGTATTTGTCACCATTTCCTGAAGGCACCTTTTGTATCTTTGCTTCTTCAATTTTCTCTCAGCTGAATCCTCTTACCGCTTCATCTACAGATACTCTGTGCAGTATATGAAATCCATGCAAATGCTCAAGGACACTTTTCTTTTCTCCCAGTAAGAATTTTCTTCTTCATTGGACCCTGCAGACTTAGGAGAGGAGAGCCAGTGGCCATCACCAGCCATCAAGATCTGACTGTCTGCTTGCCTGAACCATCAGACTAATTAAACATTAACCAGGCTTGCTGTGGATTGAAACTTCCATATATCCTGATGCAAGTGCCCAGGTCTCGATCACACCACACTTGGCTAATGAGTGAAATAAAGTACTCGGCATGTTATTCTGAAATGAATTGTGAACATTATGAAGCAAGAATATATGATGATCTAACACTTGGGGAATAATAACTTCAAATTTTAGATCCCTAATGATCACATCTTATCCATATAGGATCATGCATTTTTAGTGTGAAGTGAATATTTGCTAGATAAACTAATGTATGGACTGTCACCATGTGCAGATAGGTATGAAAATGACCAAAAACTAGAAGAATGTTAACACGTGAAACAATGATTTTGTTGCAAAAGCTGAATTCTGATTCTGGTGATTTTTTTTCCTGCCTAAAATTTTATTTCAGTATCGGAGCAAAGATTGAATTATTTCAGTATCGGAGCAAAGATTGAATTATTTCAGTATCGGAGCAAAGATTGAATTATTTCGGTATCGGAGCAAAGATTGAATGATTGACAAAACGTAAGTTGACATTTCTTTCAGTTCATCAGAATTGTTCACAAAGCATGTGCCAAATCTCGTGGTAGATAGAAGAATGTCTAAGCCATGGCCTGTCACCCTCAGTGACACAGTTTATCCTAATAGACAGGATACAAGCATGAAGTAAAGAGACTTCCAAACAGGTGAGGCCTTAATAGAATGTCCAAATGAGAAATATATAAAAGCACTAGAAGCAAAGAGAACTCTAGTTCACAGTGCCAGAAAAATCTATAGCGCTTTAAACATTCAAGTGTACAACATTCATTCTGCCTCCCATGGCAATTCGAAGTTGGAGTTGAAATCAATGCAGCCGCAAGTGGAGCAATCTGCAGCCCTGGGCCGGCGGTTACTTATAGCCATCAATTGCACGTGGCTTTGGGTTTTCATTCACCTCCTTCTCATCATCTCAGACCCACTGTGACTCCAATGTGTAAGTCACAGGTCATTGCTTCCTTGAAAACTACCCAAAGATCAGTATTGCTCCCTAAACCTGCAGGGAACATGACAAGGGAAAAATCGCAACAAAGCTCTCTGAGAACTGCCAACCATTGCCCAAGACTGGTTCACAGTTTACCTGGTTCTTATTCCTAATTCTGAAATTCCAAACTTTCCATTTTTAGTGTGACCCCAAATGACCCTCTAGTTGTATCTAAACTCCTCTCTTCTAATGCCTCCTCTCCATACAGTTGATCATATCAGTCTACAGTGCATACTCCCCCTCTCTAGTTACCTGTTACCTGCAGAAGTCCTCTCCTAAACGTCAAGGAGTCCTGACATTATTACAGTGGTTACCGTTGGGCTGATAACTGAAAGGTCAATAGTTCAAAAGCACCAGCCATTCTGTGGGAGAAACATGGGGTTTTCTACTCCCATAAAGAATTATAGTCTCAGAAACCCACAGGGACAGTTCTACCCTGTCTTACAGGTTTCCTGTGAGTCGACATTTAGTTTGAAGTAAGTTTGATTTAGCTCTGGTCCTTAAACATCATTCAAGACCTTGCTCAAACACTACTTACCGAGAACATTGATCTGAGCTAATTTGTCATTTCCCCTTTTCTAACCTATTAAGTGTCCAAGGTTGTCATGGCAGTCCCATGGACATCATAACAAAGCTCTGCCCGGTCGCATGCCGTACTCATGATCTTGCCTGGTATGTTGTCTTCCAGCACTATTTTGGACCATATTTTACTGTGATAATTACAGATTTGACTGAATAATATTGGCAGTATATATCCAGTTCTTTCTGCCTAATATGCTTTAATCTGGAGGTTCCACCAGACCTGCTAGTATTTGAAGTACCCAGGGCATTGCTTACAGAGTCACAACCAAATACAAGCTGCCAGAGTGCAACAAACGGACCGATGGGTAGCAGACACTCTCATCACAGCACACTGGATCACCTTTTTGACCAATATTTCTGGAAAGCCACTCATATTTGTATCCATAATGAAGTCTTGCACTGTATACAACATACCCAGACCAATAGCACCAGCCCAACACAGCATGTACAAAAGAAGATACTTTCCTGAACACTAGAATTATATCACTAACAACTGTGACACATAAAGTCAAGGTGAATATTTATTACCATCCCTGGATCTAAGTAATTAACTTCATTTTTAGAAGATGAGAATACAGTTCATTGGGAATAATAGTAGTTAGACTCTGAAACCTATGGAGGCAGACCTGCAGAGAGCTTAGTTTACATCATTATCTACCAAGGATCACAAGCAACAAATGCATGATTCTGAACTCAATCTGAAAGCTTCAATAAGAGAGCATATGGACTGGACCACAGTATCTTCTTTTTAGCTTCAGGATCCTTCTATTTCTGACCGCATCCATAATAACACTTGGCTCTGACATATCAACTCTGAAAGACTAGAGGAAGCAAGCATGGCTTCTGATGGTTCTTTAGACTGTGTTTCTCTTCCAAGATCTGAGACCTTTTACTAAGATATCACTAAGGGATACAGTCTGATGCTGAGGATTTAAAGAAATGACCTAGAACAGAGAGAGCTGATTTCTCTATGTTTAGGGTTGTAGTGGGGGAGTAGTCCGCCAAGATGACTAAATGCCGCTTGAGAGAGGAGGTTAAACAAAAAGAAAGGCTTCCTGATCACATGGGATACACATGTAGAACTCTTGGAAATCACAGGCAGACACTTTCAGGATTTTAATGTCATGGCAAATTTATTTCTGATGTCATAACTTAGGCTACATTTAAAAGATCAAAAGTCTCAGAGGAGGTAAAAAAACTGGCTAAATGTTACAAAATTCAAAATGGTAAAAAATTCAAAAGGAAGAAAAAATAATATACCATAGGCCAGATACTCTATTCTATAATTGCTAGTGATACCAAATCTTGAACCCAATATCTTTCTCAGAAACCCAGAATCCTCCACAGGGTGTTTATAAGTCTTGAACCACTAAAGAATGAAAACCATTACACGTGATACCTGATTTCTCTTGCCAGCCTAACATTCAAAAACTATAATGTACTTTTCTCAAGATACAGTTGAGCTTATGCCGAGCAGAAAACTAGAGAAGACTGATAACTGTTCCAGCCATTTGACAAAAGCGAAGGTGTGTGTGTGTGTGTGTGTGTGTGTTTCTGTGTGTGAACAAAGAAGAAAAGTGCTGCATGTATTCAATTTATTTCATCAAAACTTTACTGAGTATTTAATCTTTTCCACATTGCACTAGGCATTCTAGATCACAATAGTTATGTATGTCCCTTAAGTTCAAGGGAATTCATAGTAATGAGTGGACACACAGGCAACAATATGAAGGCAGCACGAAAATGTAATGACAGTGATAAGCAGAAAAGGTGCTTGGAGAGAAGAGGAAAGTACACTAGTCCCAATCAGGACAATTAGGGCGGATTCTATCTCTGCTTATTCTGATCTAAACTAGAAGTTGGGGTGGAGTGCTAAGCACTGAGGGAGAATAAGCAAAAGCATGGAAATAAAGCAATAATAATGTGGGAAAATTGAAGCACTTATTTAGTTCTGGAAAGTATAAGGGAAAAAGGAAAATTTACTAGCCAGGAAGCTGGAAAAGTAATGATATGACTTCCTTCTAGCTGAATAGAAGAAAGATGTCAACCAAAGAAAACAACATATTAAAGCAAGGTCCTGACCCTCCACTTTTCCAAGCACGATGATCTTCGCTAGGGACTAGTTTCTCCTGACAAGATGATCACAAGATGTGAGATGAAGTCTTAGGATCCTTGAAGGAGCATTCTGACTGGACTTCTTCCAAATCAGACATGTTTGTTCTTCTGGCAATTCATATACTTTTAATATTCTTCACCAGGACCATACTTCAAATGGACCCATTTTTCTTTAATCTTCCATATTCAGTTTCCAAAATCCACATGCATATGAAGCTATTGAAAAGTCATGGGTTGGGTCAGAAGCACCCTTGACCTCTAATGGATATCTTTACTCTTCATTTTATAGAGTTCTTCTTCAATGGATTTACCCAATGCAATACGTCACTTGATTTCTTCACTGCTCCCTCCATGAGCATTGTGCTGCTTCCATGAATATTGATTGTGAACTTGGACAAAATGAAATCCTTGCCAACATCAGTCTTTTCTGTTTATCATGACATTGTCTATTAGTCCATTCGATCGAATTGCACTCAATACAGAAGACTTCAGACTTTAATCTTTCTCAGCAAGGGTTTCACGTCCTTACTTTCAAAAGGAATAGTTGTGTCATCTGCATTATCAAAGTTGTAATAAGCCTTGTGTTGTGTTTCTGTGTGTATGAAGACAAGCAGAGAAAATAAATGTCTAGGTTCTCAGATTATCTGCTCAGCATATAGATAGGTAGGAAAATGGTACAATCTGATGTCCACTTTTCCTGATTTTAAACCACTCAGCATGCCCTGGTTCTGCATGAAGGACCAGCAGTCTTGGTTCCTGTGCAGGTTCTGTGCAGATACAATGAAGTGTCTGGCATTCCCACTCTTATCAAGTCTATCACGTGTACAAGTCTGCTGAGAAGATACAAACCGAACACACACCTTAGCTGATTTAAAACTGTGAAGCATTCTCCTCTTTTGTTCACACAACTACCTCGTAATCCATGTACAGGTTCCACATGAGCACAATGCAGTGTTCTGGAATTCCCATTCTTAAGAAGGCTGCCCTTAGTATGTTATGATCCACACAGGCAAAAGCCTTTCTTAGTCAATGAAACAGAAGTGAACATCTTTCTTATATTTTCTGCTTTAAGCCAAGAGTCGTCTGATGTCAGTCATAAAGCTGTCATTCCAAGTCCTCTTTGCATCAAGATTGATTTTATAGCAGCTCCCTATTGCTGTTTTGTCGCAACTATTGTTGAATGATCTTTAGCAGAACTTTACTTCCATGTGATGTTAATCAGATGGTTAGATAATTTCCATATCCTTTTGTGTCATCTTTCTTTGTAATGGTTAAAAAGATGGGTCTCTTCCAGTCAGTTAACCAGGTAGTTGTCTTATAGATTTCCTGGAATGCACTGGTTGCTTGGCCTATATAGACTGCATGCATAAGTACACTTTAGCAGCGTGTTGAAAGATTTCAATGTGCATTGTGTCTTATTTTTCACGAATACCCTCAATGTGTCTTGGATTTCTTCCTTCAATACCAGTGGTTCTGAGTATATGCAACTTCTTGATATGACTGAATTTCTATCCTTTCTTTATGGCAGAGTGATTGTGTATTCCTTCCATCATTTTTTTTGTTTGTTTTCCTGCATGGTTCAATATTTTGCCCAAAGAATATTCCAGTATTGAAATTTGAGACTTGAATATTTCTTCAGTTCTTTCAGCTTGGCAGATGCTTAATGTGTTCTTCCGTCTTGGGTTTCTACTGGCAGGTGTTTGCACATTTCATTTTGATAATCCACGTTGTCACCTTGAGTTGCCCTTTGAAATGTTCTGTTCAGTACTTTTACTTCAACATTTCTTCCATTTACTTCATTGCTCTACAATTAAAAGCAAATTTCACATATCCAGGTTGATCTTTTTTTCTGGTCTTTTTAATGACCTTTTGTTTCTTCAAGTCTGATGTATTTAATGTCCACCTACAACTTGCCACGTCTTCTGTCAATAGTGCTCAACAAGTCAAATCTGTTGTTTAGAAGTCCTTGAAATTCAGGTGAGATATATTGTTTTAATCTCATGGACTTGTTTTTTATTTTCTTCAATTTCAATCTTAATTTATACTTATGCAACTCATCTTTCTGTTCTATTAACCCCTGGTCTGGTTTGGACTGAATATGCTGAGATTACCCATTGTTTTTCTCATAGATGTAGTCAATTTGATTTCTGTATGTTCCATCTGGAGCAGCCGATGTTGTCCATTATGTTGTTGAAAAATATGTTTGTTATGATGTTATCCCTAGTCTTCCAAATTCTATCAAGTAATCTTTAACCTTATTTCCATTATCAAGACCTTATTTTCCAACTTTTTCTTCCCAATTGGTAGTAATTATCAATGCATCTTGATGATGTGTTTGATCAATTTCAGACTGAAGTAGAATTACTGGATTTATTCTTTGCTAGCTTTAGTAGTTGGTGCATAAATTTGAGTAATCATTGTATTAATTTGACTTCCTTGTATGTGTATAAATATTCTACAATAGACTGCATTATGCCTCAAGATAGATTTTTAAATGTTCCTTATAATGATGAATGAGTGGCCATTCCTCTTGAATTCGCATTCCCAGTACTGTTAACCAGATGATTGATTAAAAATGGCCAACGCCAGTCTATTTCAGTGCATGAATGCCTTAGTGCATTAGTTTGCACTTTGTGCATTCCATTTCATTTCTAACAACCTCAAATTTTCCTCCATTTATACTGAGTACATTATACATTCGTTATCAAGGTTTGCAGTTGTTTCTTCTCATTTTGAGTTATGTCTCATCAGCAAATGAAGGTCCCAAAGGCTCTATTCCAGGCACAGAATTATGCTTTCCTCTGCTTTGAAAGGCAGCTCCGTCGGAGTCACACCTTGAGGGCTTCCCAATGTGAGGCGCTCATCTGCTCGCCCCCTATCTGATCATGTTCTGTTGCAATTCTCAAGGTTTCAGAAGATCTGTATCCTTTTATTGCTAGTCACATGGTTTTCAGTGACTAACCACTCAGAAATGGACTGGTATTCCCTCTTTGTAGTCTATTCTCCATCTGGAAGCTCAGCTTAGAGGACCCCGCTGGCATTAGAACTCCGGTGACAGCAGAGCCACACACAAGCTGCCATGGTGTACCAAACTGACAGGCGAGTTTGAATGATCTGAAAAGAAAATCTATCACTGCAGGTGCTTCAGCTACCCTGAATTTTGCTTCCCACTGCAGCCATAGGCTGAGTAGAAGGGCAAGCTCAATTCAGCTTTTTGGTCAAATGTGCTTTTGGGATTGCCACTGTCTCTCCAAACAATCCAATCCAAGATGTTTCTCATAGCCCGTCCATCACAGCATCAACCAAAAGACCTAGAGGGAAACATTGTGCTTTCCTGAGCAACACAACCCCAGCCCCAACCTTGGAAGGCCTCAAATGATTCCAGGCTACTGAGTAAGAACAGATAAAACACAGCAGCGGCAGCCCTCGAACAGCACTTACTTTTGAGTAAAGATGGATTTAGCAACAGGCAACGATATCAAAGTCAGGGGAGGAGATAGATGTTGATAGCAGGCACCAGGATGCCTCTGGGTTGACATGTGACAAACATCCCCCCCTTGAGAAACCTAGGAAATTCCCAGCTGGGGACTACACTTAGCAAGAGGCATGTCCTAAAGCAGAGCCAGTTGAGATTTACTTTTGAATGTGACAATTTGATATACATTATGCCATTATAATGAATTCTCCTTTTCTCAATTTAATCTTATGACTACTGACATTCGGAATGAGTGGTGGTTTTCCCCATTTTAACAAGCTGCTTTATTCTTCTCCAACTGGGAAACTAGAAAGGAAATTGATGCTCCTACTGTGCTGCAGTTCTGCAGAATTTTTCAAAATTTCACAAAACCAGTAACTTGTACTTTATAGTATACTTGGAGAAAGGAGAGCCAGGGAGGCAGGCAACCACATGTTGTTTTGGACCAAAAAAATGGGAAAGGTTTAGAAAAGCGAGGGTCAATCAAGTCAGGGGTGCATTTGAATGACAAGCTCAGGCATTTGGCTTTTTCCAGAAAGTGCATGTGATGATTGCTTTAATAATAATACATATATTGCTATCTTTATATACATTCAATTGTAGTTTAGCTCAAAGATGATTCCCTTTTAAGATTGTCAAGCAATTAATTTTTATTTCATATTTTGAAAGCTTGATAGCGAGGTAGTTTTTCTTCACGGCAAGGACTACTTCTAGACCCTCAGTGTTGAGAAGCCATTTTGTTTCCTTCAGCCTTGTACCTTCTCATTGATTAAACAGGGTTGGATATATGATAGGAAGTGATTGGCGCAGATTACAATATTTTAGTATGCACCCACTGTCCTTCTCTCAAAGGCAAAACAATGAAATTTCACCTCTAAAAATAATCATGATATGTTTCTAAGTTTAGTAAAAGACTGATGGATTATACAACCAGGTCCTCAGTTAATGACTAGATCTGTGTGTTTGCAGATGTCATTGCGCTTACTAAGCAACTGACCTTAAACATGAAAAATTATCCTGTGCTACCCTGGTCCCGGAGCTGTACTTACCTAGACCTTGATGAACAGAACAGCAAAGCAGGAAGTGTCTGTCAGAGTGGCTTTTAGCATAAGAAGAATTCTACTTGCTGTGCTTGGCTTGAAGCTAGAGGAGACCATTTAGATAGCACGAGGAAGAAATGAATTCTTCCACAGACAATGAACTAGAAAAAAGGATTCTGGGCCCATCTGACACCTTAATTTCAGCCTGGTGAGATTCTGAGCAAAATAGTTAACCATATTGTGTTGCCTTTCAGACCAAAAAACTTTCTATCTAAATAATGGGTATTGTTTAAGCCATCAAATTTGTCGGCATCTATGCAGGACTAGAAAACCAATATAGCACCATGATAAGAAGAACACAGCGCATGTAAGAAAGCATTGCAAACAGCAAGGAGCTTTGCAAACACTCATTGTTGCTGTAGTTAACATTTCATTTAATAGCAATTCCCTCCCTGCCCATGGCTTTCAGTTATTTGTTGCTGTTGTTGCTTTTAACACTAGAACACCTTTAGGAAAGTTTCCTTTAGGGAATCAACTTTATCGGAGAAAAGCTTGCTAATGCTCTCAGAATTGACCACAAATTCTCATATACCATGCTGGGCTCAGGCTTCCTGGGTTCATGGTCTTGCAGAAAGGTGAGCTTTAGAAACTTTAATTTTGAGGGACTTTTATGGGCATTCATTCCCTTTAGTATTGTGTGTTTTTCCCAGTAAATAATCATGCTTCAGATTAAACTGTTTATTTGGCAGTAATTCTAAATTGGTTCTGGAGTTGCCTATGCTCTGCTGCCTCACTGTTGGTCCTGTGAGGTAAGTAACAGCAGGATGCCGCAGGAATTTCTCTTTCTTGGTTCTCTGATCTGTCTCCACTGTCTGTTATTGAATTTGCTGATAGGACTCATTTCAGAGAGTAAAATTAAAAAAAACCAATTCTTAGCATATCAGAAGCTATGATTTTTATTGAGGATAACAAATAATATCTGCTATATCTCCCCATTACTCATACATCGATGTTTTTAAAAAATATCTTTCTTATTTATTCTGTATCTTAAATTTTTTTCCAAAAATTCTAAGGACTTCATTTTTATCACATAACCTGTAATATACAGATTTGTAAATTTGAACCACTTACTGATGAAGATCAAAGACTATAGATTTCAGCACAGATTAAAATTCAGTGAAAAAAATAAAAATTCTAATGACTGAATAAATAGACAATATCATAATAAATGGTGAGCACATCAAAATTGCCTTGGATTTTATTTTATTGGATTCTCTGATCAACATCATGGAAGCAGTAGTCAAGAACTCCAACACTGTATTGCAGTGTAAAACTCTGCTCCATGGGGCCTCTTTAACTTGTTCAAGAACAAAGATGTCAAGCTGAAAAATAAGGTGTGTTTGTCCTAAGCCTTAGCATTTTCAGTGGCCCCAAAGGTATGTGAAAGCTAAACAACAAATGAGGGCGACTGCAGAAGAATGGATGTTTTGGATCAAGTGGTCAGCATAAAATATTGAAAGTACTACGAACTGCCAGAACAAACTACCGTATATACTCAAGTATAAACTGACCCGAATATCAGCCAAGGTACCTAATTTTACCACAAAACTGCATTAAAAATGTGCTGGAAAAACTCAGCTTATACACCAGTATATACGGTAATCTGTCTTACTTCATACCTAGCAGTTTGGATATCTAATTCTTCTTAGAGGCATCTGAATATACTTCCTCCAATAAGAAAGAAAAAAAATTAAATTTCAAAAATGAGCAAAGGACATAAAGAGTTTACCAGAAATATCAACCAAATGGTTAACAAACACATGGAAAAAAGTGTTCATGGTCATTTGCCATCCTGGAAATGTAAATTAAAGCATGAATGACATATCACCTTATAATAACAGTAACAGCTCAAATTAAAGAAAGTACCGGAGAGAGGGCAGAGAGATAATAACGCTCATATACTGCTGGTGGTCAGTAATATAAATACAAACATTGGGGAAGAAGATATGGTGCTATTTCAAACAACTGGGAATAGAAATCCCACATAAACTAGCAATGCTTCTGTTGGGAATATAGCCTAAAAGAGTCAGATCCATAACACAACAGACACATGACTCCTGCATTCATACACACACTGCTCACAATAGCAAGAAGTTGAAAACAGCCCAAATGCCTATTCCCAGACAAAGGGATAAAGAGATGTTGGTACATACACTCACTGGAATAGTTTACATCTCTTAAGGGAACTGTGATGGAACCATGAAGCACCACATGACATGACATGGGTGCAGCTGGAGAGCATTATAATGAGCGAAGTCAATCAATCACTAAGGAACAAATATGTCAAGAGGCCACTACTATAAAAATAAAATCTAGGACAAAGACTTGCATACCAAGAGGAATGGATTGATGTAGAGGTTCGTAAGGGAGACACAGCAAAAACCGGGAGATGATGAAACAGACCAGAAGGCTGACGGGACTGGACGTGGGTGAAAGGAGCATAGCAATCCCTAGAGGGAGAAGAGAAATCAGTGCAGGATCCACTGGAATAGAACATGGGCATGAGGATGCGTGAGAGATTTGAACTGTTGAATGCAGAGTTGATGGTCTGGAGTGAATGTTCCGCACCTAAGACATAATTAAAAGTGTTATAAAATAAATGAAAGACATATTAAGAGTGTAAACATTTTTATGACATGTCAGCACTCTATGTCTGAGACCATCTGTATGCTGAGCAACACAGAAGTTAGGTTATGTGAAGAATGTGGCATCAGAACGGGAGGAAAGGTTATTGATATGACACAACCTTGCTTGCTAAAAGTGAGGAGGACTTGAAGCATTTGCTGATGAGGATGAAGAATTGTAGCTTTCAGTATGGATTATGACTCAATAAAAAATAATAAAAACCCTCACAACTGGACCATTAGGTCACATCATGGTGAGTGAGGTTATGAAGGATTTCATTTATTATACCCACACGCAATGTGACTCCTGGAAGAAGCAATCAGAAAATCAAATGGCATATGTCATTAGGGAATTCTGCTGCACAAGACATCTTTACAGTGTTGAAAAGCAAGGAGGTTACTTTGAGAACTGAGTTTTACCTGACATAAACCATGATATTTTCAATTGCCTCATCTACATGTGAAAGTTGCACATTGATTAAGGAAGACCAAAGAACTTTGGTGCTGGGGAAGACTCTTGAAAATATCATGGATTGCACAAAGAACAAGCAACTCTGTTGGGGAAAAAGTATAGTCAGAGTGCTCCTTAGAGGCAAGGGTGGCAAAACTTACTTTCATGTACATTGGACATGTTATCAGGAGAGACCAGTCCCTGGAGAAGGACTTTGTGTTTGATAAAGTAGAGGGGCAGGGAAAACGTGGAAGGTGCTGGATGAGATGGAACGGCACAGTGATGGCAACAATGGGCTGAAACATAAGAGGAGGACCTATGAGTCCATAAAGAAACTGACTCAATAGCACCAAACAGCAAGGACACACACACACACACACACACACACAGTAGGACCTCGACACTAATCCATTTTAGAAGGAGCATCAAGATGCAATGCCATCGAGTTCCGAATCCATTTTTCCTATAAGAAAGAACTGAAAATGGATTAATCTGTTTTGACCACCAAGTTTTTACCCTTACTTTGCCTTTTTATACAAAACAATACACGGATATGTCAAATAAAATAAGTTCAGAGTTAAATAATATAATTTAAATAAGAAACAACATTTAAGAAGTTTTCAAGAAAATCAACTGGTAGCTGCTTTTCAGGAGTTTTTTCCATTCTTTACCTTTTTTTCACTAAAACTTGGCTGACTTTCTCTTAAAAAAAAAATCTGTCTAATGTACTCTGCTGTTGGCATTCCCTTAACTGTTTTCTAAAAGAGTTTAATAAATTATTATCAACAATATCAATAACACAGTTAACCAATTTCATATCATGATGATTCTTTTCAAAATATCTTTCTTTAGACCCATGTTTTTTTAAAATCTAAAAACAGTACCAAAAGCCACATAAACTAAGAAAATTATAGCAAATGCTTGGAACACAGCTGCAAAAGGTTTAAACAACATGTACGAACAACGTTAACTAACATCAAGTGACCGAAACACGAATTGCTTTTGTTTACAAAAATCATGTGGGTTGGGTTGGATTCCAATGTATTTTTTGAGCTCTGATGCAAAATATTTTTGGCATTTCGCATCAAAATCCAATTATTTTGAGTACTGATGTGGTTGCGTACTGGGGTTCTACTGTATATATAAAAATTAATAAGAATGGAAAGAATGGAAACAGTCCTATATATGAAAATAAATTGGTACCATCATTTTGGAAAACAGTTCTGAACATCTCTTAAACTGAAAGCCCCATAGCATGGCCCTACTCATCCACTGCCGGGGAGTTGATCCCCACGCCCAAGGGCTGAGTAGAACTGCTCCACTGGGTTTTCTAAGATGGTTCAGTTTTACCTATAGGAGCTCGTAAGCTTCTCATTCTCTTGAAGGACAGATGGTAGGTTTGGACCACTGAGTTTGTGGTTGGTAACTCAGACTCAGTTCTTAACCTAATATACCACCAAGGATCCTTAGTATTAGCCTATGATGCCTCAATTGCACTTCTACATAAGGTTGACCCAGTAAAAATACATACACATGGTCATACAAAAATATATAATTTTGTTTATAGAAGAATTATTAATAATGGTACTAAACTAGTAATAGGCCAAAATTATTAGTAATGGTACTAAACTAGTAATAGGTACTAAACTAATAAGGAAAATACACTCATACAGTAGAATGTTAAACAGCAATTTAAATTACTTCTCTGTGCAACACTTTGCATAAAACACAAAATTATGAAGTTCAATATCAAGCATCAGATATACTTATTCAATTATTTTAATAGTTGTATAGGCATATCATTCCCATGTCATACAGTTCAACAGTTCAGTCATATTAGGAAGAGTCGTGCAACCATCACCACAAACAATTTTAAAACAATTTCTTCTTTCTTGTACTCATTGCTTTTAGCTCCCCATTTTCCCTCAATTTCCTCTGCCGTACCCTTAAGAAACCACTGATCCCGTTACTGTCTCTATAGATTTACTTATCCTGGATTTCATATGCAGGAAAACATACTAAAATACATAATGATAATAACAAAATAAAACACAGAAAAACTTCAACCACAAAGAAAACTGAAAATATTTAAAAAGTAGAACTCATTTAAAATAAGTCAAAAAGAATATCAAATGATTACTTACTTACCCTCCTCACTTCCATTAAGTCACTTCCAACTCAAAGCGACCCTACAGGACAGAGACGTGCACCTGGGGGTCCCTGAGACTTTGTCTTCATGAGAATAGAAAACCCAGTCTTTCCCCCAAATGATCAGGTGTTGAATTTTAACATAACTGCATGTTCAACCATTCACTTTCCAATGAGATCAAGGCGAGTCACATCCCTGGCTTGTGGTCAGAGGGAATTCATCAGAGGCTTAATCCAAATGTATTTCCCCTTCTCTCCTCCTTCTTCTTCACTTAAACAACTTAAAATAAGTCAGAGGGGAGATAAAATGATAAAATATTCCTTTTTGTCAGCTGCATCTGGATTCGCCAGGGGCTTTGTGTATTGACCCTGCACATGGATTTGGGTTTCCTCGGTCATCCATTGCCGTCTGCAAACCAGGTGCTCACAATTTAAGCTCTGCTATCACTCCCCCCTTTGGATTTGGGTTTTATTATTTACAATCCTCGGAGCACACAAGGTGCTGTGCTTCTTCTACGTGGGTTCACATGACACCTAGCTTAGGTGGCTGCTTGTCTTAAGACAAGCCTTTAAGACTCCAGACATTATTCTTTCTATAGCCAGGCACCATCTAGTTTCTTCTCTACACTTGGCTATAACATCCATGAGTCCAATGATTTCTTCATGAGTGCAAGCATCAAGTCGGGCCACAGACATAACACCTTGATATTATATCTAATGACAGCGTTAAAAATGTAGCTAAGATAGTGGTTACATTTTGAGAGAAAGAGTGGTGTAGTGGTTTTTAGAGACATAATAGAGTTTGTGGAGTATTATTATTTATTGTGGTTCTAGAATGTTTTTACTTTGGCATAATTTATCAAGATGATTTACGGCATTGATCTGTACAAGTTTTTATACGCATGCTATGTTTTACCAAGATTTATTCAAACGAAGAATTGCTTAGTGTTTTGCCATAGGCCACACACCCCAGTCAACAGCCCAGTAGAAAAGCTGATACAGGGTTCATATCTTCTGAAACCAGACCAATTGTCTTGGCATCCTATTGCATGCTCTAATTACTCTCAATATAGTCAAACCAGATAGCTTTCATAGTTTAAGTTAATGAGAAACATTCATTCCCTTTTCAATAGATCTTAGTATATATTACACTTCTCTAGTTAGATAACTTCTTGATGTAACCTTAAAATGGTTGCCTGCTGATGACTGATTGAAAAACATCTTACTCTCTGTACCAAATAATATCTGTACCAAAACGGTGCTGTGGAGATAAGTGCATTCAGTAAATTCTATTAAAGACCAATCCCTAATCTTCCATTTTCTCTGTTGATTTTTATAATTAATATCTTGGTTTTGAAGTATATTTTTAGATACACTAACAACAATAAAAAAATTCTACCTTGATATTTTCTATGAATAATTCTGGATATTTTGTTGTCTAGATAATACCTATGTTAAATAAAATAAAATACTTCCATTTGCAAATGTCTCCGTTGGGATATTTCTATTCTAGATTTTTTTTGTTTCACTAATGCTCTAAATATAAAGCTTCATAAAAGTTTGAAGTAATTATTTATGATATTAATAATATGTTTGCTTATTAAAAAGATTAAAACCTTGCTCTCAAGGCTGGACATTTATATAACTTTTAGACTGTCTATATAACCTGGCTGCTGCGAAAATCTGAGCCATAATTATTTTAGTCCTTTTACTTAAAATGACTGAGAAATACATCAGTTATTTTTCACACAATAAGACAGAAATGTTACCTATTTTGACAATTACAGTAACTCGTTAGCTGTGTTCTACGTTGATTTCATGGTAGAAATACCCAAAAGCACCTTGTGAAAAAAGAAAATAGTAATGTATCATCAAATCTACCAAGTATTTCCCCGTAGACTATTTTAGCAACGCTTACAGAAAAGTTCCCACTGCAATTCAAAACCTTTACATTAAAGCCAAGCCAATGTGGCGGAAGTAGTGTCTCAAGCCAGCAGTAACCCTCTGCTGCTTTACCTCTCTTCACTTCAGCAATTGTGAGTCTGTGTGAGATACGTATCCTGCCTCATCAGCACGTCACTATGCCAAAGGCTTCTAAAAGGTTCTTAATGTCTGATGAACAAATCCCCATGTTTTTCTCAGAACACCTTTTCTCTCAAGAAACGAATCCAGAGTTCCCTTGGATCTCTGATATCTTGATTCTAAATCTTTTATATATCCCATAATTTCAGCAATTACCAATACTAGACAAGATTAATTAAAGGAGTCATAGTTTAGCAACAGAAATTTTTAGTAGAGTAAAACAGATGCAAACTCAGGTGTATTTCTTGTTACAAAAAAAAAAAGATTTAAATGCAGATATTGGAGAAAGGCTGGACCAGAATACATAAACAGAAGTCAATTATAATCCATTTATGGACATTTTCTTTCCAATAGGGAAATCCTTTGAATACTATGAATTCAGCTTTCTTTAATTCTCTTGTCCTCAATGTCAGCGAAAAAGAAACAGAATGACATAAAGACACTTACTAAGAACCCATTCAAAGGGACAGCTCACTGCATGAGCCCTAGACACACCGATGTTCCCTCCTCTGTCTGAGGCATGTTCCTTCTCTCGACTACACAATGAACGGAGACCAGCAAATAATGATCTTTTAAAGAAAATGAAAGGTTTTCTGATGTGCAATAATGAATTTAAATACCACTTAATATTATATGATCATTCCTAATGACACAGTAGTTATGGTTCAGCAGTGATCTTCAAGATCAGTAGTTCAAAGCTACCAGCGGCTCCAAGGAAGGGGGAAAATGAGGTTTTCTACTCCTGTAAAGAGTTATAGTCTCAGAAACCCACAGAGGCAGTTCTTCTTTGTTTTATAGGGTCACCATGAGTCAGCATCGCCTCAATGGCCTTGGATTTGAGTTGACATTATATTATGAACCCCTTTAATTATGACTTCAGTCCTCCACCCCACTAGACTAGTAAGAAATGCCATACTAGTGCATTGACACTAGAATCTGAAATAGTTATAGGTTGCCCATAAAGCAGAAATGGAGTCTCTTCTCTTGCATTTACACTGCTAAAGTTGGCCTATTCACTGGTCACGCTACAGTTTTGTTTTCTGACGCAGTTCCAGGAGTGTGTTCCAGGAATCATGACTGAGGTGGACGCCCCCTGAAAACCTGGATCAACTGACGAGCAACTTTGATCTTCCTCGCCTTCTCCTCAGCACTGCTTTCTGAGGAGAGGCGTGTGTGCATGCTCTTCTCATCGGAGCCCTGGAACGCTTTCCAGTCTAAGGAACCCTATCTCTCCTCATTAGTGCCAAAACTTCTCTCCCCCTACTTCTTACGTGCGAGAGTGTGTCTTCAACACACCGAAGATTTCTTTCCCAAAAGGTGGAAAGAATCATTCGTTTCAAGGTACTTCAATTTCCGCTCCAATTTTTTTTACAACTTCAGATTTCTCATAGACACAGAACAAAGAAAATGCAATACAGAAAAATCAACATTTCAATCAAACAGTCTGGTACTCTAGTATACCAGAGTTTTGAGGTAATAGAAACATTTAGGTTTGTCCTTAGAAGCGAGGATGGTGAGATTCCATCTCATGTATATTGGATGCTAAAACCCATTGTTAGGAAGTCAATTTCATCCTCTTTGAATAATGTAGATGAAACAAGCATAAACAATGGATATTTGCTGTCTGCTTATTATGTACTTTGAGCTTTATTTGTATGAATTATTCTAGTCTTCATAGTAATCCTGCATGCTAGATACTGCTATTTTTCCATCTTGCTAATAGAACACTAAGTCTAATTGAGGTCCCAGGGAAATGGGAAGCTAGCAAACATTGGTACAAGAAAGAAGAAAGCTATTTAAAATCGATTCAGAACATGATTGTACAACTCCTTTTAATATATTTAAACCATTGAATTGCATGCTGTGAATTAAATGTCAATAAAATGTTTGAAATGACCATTTAGATTTATGAATTAGATTTTAATATATGTAGCCAGCTTTAGGGAGATATGAATCTTCCTATATCAAAACTGGGGTCTCAGATTTGAGATTTCTTGGCCAGCTGATCTAGCACTTATTTTAGTATTCATTTCAGTGTTTGGGTTGGGAGCCCACATGAACTTGAAAGAGTCCCATTCTTCCATCTTATTTTATACCAATGTGACACCTATTGTCCTTCTTGCTGCCATAAGCCCCTCCCGTAATCAGAAAGTTACTCATAAATATTTTGGGTGAAAATACTCTTATCAGAATTGTTTTCCCTGCATCGCAATCAACTCTAAAATAAGGCCAATCTACCTCTCAATGATCCTGGACCCAACCAATTCTCTACCATAGAGTTCTGGGGCTCCTATAGTGAATTAGAGAAAATTAAATATCCTGACCAAAAGCAAACATAAATGCCATCCGTTTGTAACTATCCAATTTAATCATGTTACAGATAATCAGGGCCTAGAATGTGATTGGCATATAGTATAAGCTCAATTATCTGTGTTTTTCATCTATTTCTACTAAACCTTATTTTTCAAATAAAAAGATACTATCTCTTCATTTTTCTTCCATAATTCTGAGGGGGAAATCAAATATCATCTTACATGGTCAAGGGCAATTGTGAAGCTATGTCTCCCAATAGTATTCCATGAAATGAACTCTCAAATGGAATTCAAATATTCGATGGAAATTATAATCACAGCATATCTTTATCAAGTCTATAAAGTCAACAGAGAAGATATCCTTATCGCTCAACACAAGAAGAAATAATACTCCAGGGGTTACGAGTCCTACCTAAGGTCCCACAGCTGAAAGGCAGAGGGGTTACTGTTTTCTATCCAGGTTCCAACCCTTGCAGATAAAGTTAAAAAAAAGGGGAAATTCTGATGAGGAATTCCATTTCCCCATGTTCAGAGGAAGTCTAGAAGTTGAGGTTGATGACGTTGGTGATCCACTCTCCTTTATTCACGTTGCGCTCTATAAGACACCATGATCATAGTTCAAAGCGACAGGGCAGCGGTCAAATACATTACCATCAGAGGAAGACGCAACAGCTAGGCTGAGTTTTGTGTGGAATTCAGGATCTAGCGAGTTGTTTGCCAGGCCTTTGCAGACATGTCACTTTACTTATAAACAGTTCAGAAGAGGAATGTTTATGTCCCTTCAAACGCTTCCACTAGCTCGGGAGGAAATTGGATTTCAAGCTAAACCCATTTTCAAGGAGAAAGCTATTCATTAGTGTCAGGCCAAATGGTACGTACATTAAATCTGGAGGAAAATGTCCCGTGACGAACAGATATTACACTCATCGGCATGGCGGCAGCATCAGGAGCCTTCAGCTGGACTGCTCCTGAGCTCACTTGAAATTGCCATAGGTCTCAGGGCGTGACAATGTGACAGATCGGCTGTTGTAGAGTTACCATAAGTGAATTAGCCAATGAAATCCACTTCTATGTCTCAGATAGGAGGATGGGGGGTGGGGGGGGACTGTCAGAGACTTTTTCAAGGGATTTCCATTTCTAATTGATATATTTGCAGTCCAGCACAAGCAGTAATATAAAGGACCTACCAACAGGCATGTAATATGATCTTTATCTTTGAGAAATGAAAATATCTCCTTGGAGAGAAAATTACAACACATGCCATGTATAAAACTATAAAACTATGAAGTCAAAAGCAGATTGCCAATTATTAAATGACCTGGGCGAGTTCAGGTGACCTGTTCTATGGAGCTGGTGAGAATAATAAATTATAATTTTTGGAGAAAGTATGGTATGAGCCTGGAAACTGAAAAGATATAAAGGGCTGTTCATAATTTCATCCTTGTGATTGAAGCGTGATCCTTGATATTTGGGGCATCGAGGAGAAAATGAGTTTGGGGAGACAATAATTTGGACACACTCACTTTGAAGTTCCTGGATACCATTTCAACACACAACCCATCTAGTTTGTTGCTAGTCTAGTAACATTTCTGGAGTTCAGTAACGATGTGAGTGTCAGAAACAAAAACGCAGAAACCACGAGGGTAAGCCCATTAAAAGGCCAGGAGTCCATCATAGGCTTCCCCTGCAATTCATAGTGGCTAGAGAACTAGGTTCAACTCTGAACGCATAGTTTCTTCCCTTCTCTATTATACCAGTTGACACTTCCCTGTGATTCACTGATGCTAATACTGTGGTTAAAGAAAAGTGTGTTATCATTAAGGGGCTCCAGGAAGCTTGTGGGAAAAGTCCATTATATTTCAATTCCATTTTTGCAATATATTCGAAGCCCCTCATGCATAGAATAAATTTAGAAATCATTTAAGTGTGTAATTTCTTCAGGAATGGCACACCCCATCTGTGCTTCACTGTCAGATCAGCTGTAACTAACCTCTTCAGAAGCAGTTTTTACTTGCCTCTGATAACAATTTTGGAATAATTTTCTTGGAAATTATCTAAGCTGTCTCTCTAAAGCCCAGTTAACATAAAGATCTATGTTCATCAATGCAGTGAATGCAAAGTAAAATTGCTTATTTTATTAATTCACTTTACTGTACCTGTTGAATTGGGGGTTACCACTGAAAAGACCACATTCTTTTTTAATACTTTTATGGGGAGGCTCTTACATCTCATCACAATCCATACATTCATCCAGTGTGTCAAGCACATTAGTACATATGCTACCATCATCATTATCAAAGCATTTTCTTCCCACTTGAGCCCCTGAAATCAGCTCCCTATTTCTTCCCCTCCTCCTCCACCCTCCCTCACAAACCCTTGATAAGTTATAGATTATTATTTCTATATTATCTTACATGATCCTCCATCACCTCTCGTCCAATTTTCCGTTATTTGTCCCCCTGGGAGTGGGTTCTAGATTGATTCTTGTGATGGATTCCCTCTTACTACACTAACCCTCCTCTAATCTTCCTGGTATCTCTACTCTCCTTGTTGGCCCTAAGGGGTTTAACGATCCTGGAGTCCCTGTGTTGAGGGCTCTTATCTGTAGCAGTGTCCATGCTTCCTCTAATCTGATTTGTAAGGTAGAATTGAGGTCACGATAGTGGGATGAAGGAAGCACCAAAGAACTGGAGGAAAGTTGTATGTTTCATCGGTGCCATACTGCACCCTGACTGGGGAAAAGACCATATTCTTTCAAACTCTGGTGCTTAGCAAAGTATGAGTCGGTGGAGAGTACTTACGGTAGTTATGTTCCTGATGAGTGAGCTACAGCCAGCATCAAAGAGCAGGCAATGTGCTACTGATAAGTATCACAATGTGACATAGAACAAAGAGAAAAGAATTTCTTTGTCTATTGGCATAAAACAGAGAAATAGCCAATAGGCACATACATATACATGCATAAACTGATTTCAATGCTCCACTGTCAACCAGCAGAATTGACATTTTCCACTAAGCTAAAAGTGAAATTACCCAGCAGGTGGATGATTGGATATGAGGATATTATGGATGGTTTTTTTTAATTATCAACAAAACCTTCCCAGGATCCAAAATAAGTTTCCTTATCAATGAAATGAAAGAACGAATCCATATATGCATTTGGTGGGGATCGGAGAGAAATTGCTAGTTTTCCTTCAGAAGTACATGATCAAATAGACCAAGAAGAATGAATGGGGGAAATGAGTCTCTTAAGAAGCCCTGTGTAAGAAAGGGCCACAGGACAGGCTGGCTGTGCTTGTTAGGTGCCATGGAAGCAGTTCTCACCCGCTGCGCCCTGCCCAACATGCGGAGATACTGGCTATGCTCACAATCACTCCTATGCTTGAGCCTATTGTTGCAGCCGGTGTCTCATTCCTTCTCCTTGACATCCTTCCTGGCCTTGGCCCTCTGCTTTACCAAACACGATGCCCTTCTCCAAGGACTGGTCTCTCATGACCATATTTCTTCCAAGACAGATAAGTTTGTCCTTTGAGCAGTAATACATTTTAGTGGATCTGACTTTAATTGATGGGTATTTGAGGCTAGGTTATTTAAAGAAGCAAACCCAGTGAAAAAGGCACATGAAGGAGTTTGTATCAAGGAAAGAGTTCACATATGATTTGGAGTGGGCAAGTTTTAAGATCATGGGGCAGAAGTCAGACTTGATTTGTATAGCTTTGAGCATGGTGAGGCCAAGTTTAGTTAGCTAGACAGTAGGCTTATGGCTGAAGAGTTGTAAGGTAAAATAACAAGCTACTGATGACTCCCAGGGCTTAATGTCTAAGAACCACATGTCAGATGATGAGTGAGCTGTAAGATCCAGACCCAACCAAAGCAAGTAAGCTTTTCCATGGTGTCTGTTTATACTGCAAATGGTTACAGACAAGAGGAAACTTCCTTTCAATTGATTGGCAGCTTCTAGTTGCCTTTATCCTGCAGATGATTCCATTATGTTAGCTCTCATCATAGCAACCACTGGGAATCTTTGACTCAGCCAAGTTGACACAAAATCTTAATGATCACAAAGGATTAAAGTACCATAGGTCTAAAATATTATTTGTATATAATCATTATAACAATACTAATTCATGGTAGAGAAAGGATGAGTACAGCACAATGAATGTGCCTAAAAGAACATGAGCACTAAATAAAAATGAGTGGCACTTCCTGATTACCAAAAGGAAGCAGTTCTTGAAAAATAAAAACAGACAAAAAAAAAAAAAGAAAAAGAAAAACAGAAAAACTGCCAGTGAAGAAGTTTCTCTACCTTCGAAAATACCAGAAGGTGCAGTGGTGAATAGACTCAGGTGCTTCTAGATTTTAAAATATTTTAGTAATTAATTTGTATGATAATTTATGAAACCTGTTTAAGAAATAATTTCCTATCCCAGTCAACCTTAGAGACAGTGCTACGGAAGGTGAGAAATGGTAAGGTTACAGAGGAGGAGCAGAAAGAGAATATGTTCCCAACCACGACTCGTGCAGATCATCCTGGGAGTACGGATGGAACTTTATTCTTCTCCTACCTGAACATTTAGGAGGCCTTTTGATCAAAGGTAGAGTCTTCACATATGATATAAGGGTAGATGTGTGCCCTCAGAAGTCTTTATAAGAAGATTAAGGCAATTAATCCTATGTTTTAGGAAATGATTAAAATTTTATTTTCATGTTCACCCCTTCGCAATGATGTCATGTACACTAGAAGAAGAAAGGGAGAGGGTACTAATAAACGACCATATCAGCAAAGACAGCATTTGCAATACTACACAGCTAGTAGTAACCCATGGGCCCCAACCAATCAGAAGAGGTCACCAAAATGAACAGAACTCATAAGTAATTACTGTATCAATGCCATTAAGCATCCTCAGGAATTCAGATGGGTCTGTTTTTCCAAGGCACAATTATTGTGTCAAATTTTTGCTTTGCTTCTTTTATTGCACTTTGTTATGCACTGTCCAGTTGATTCTGACCTCTGTGACCCCATGTCAGTGAGCGGCCAGTTGGGCTCCGATGCTGAAATCGCCCCGAGGGCAGGTCAGCAGGCCTTTGGCCCTACAAAGCTGCGTGGAGGGTGACAATGGACAACTTTGTGGTTAGCAGCCCAGTGCTTCAGAACACAAAGACAGCTGGTGGAATCTAGAGCATTTCCTGCTTCTTGGAAAGTCAGCTGCCGTATTATTTACTTGACCAATGTCCTTTTAAAATCCACATCTATGAAATCATGCAGACAAAATTCTTTGCAACCCAGTCACAAACCTACAGTTAAGTACTGCCAAAGAGCTCTCTGAAATTTCAAAGTCCTTATTTTTTCAAAGGCATTGACTTTCTGCTGGCAGGACTGCCATGGGCTTCTCTGATCATACCCAACTGACTTGTGTTCCTTCATTTCCCTATTTTTTCCACCCATCCTTCATACCACAATCAGAAAGCAATTATAGTTCTAAAAATTTAGTGAGCATAAAATAAACACTAAATACTCATCAAATAAATATCTACTTGATAAGTAAAAAATAAAGTTATGTTCTCTATGTTTTAATATTAATCAATAAGTGAAAATTTCAAAACATGAAAAATTGAATCCAATCTTGTTTTTCTTTGTAATCTTCTATTGCTACTCCATTCTCCATTGCCTCGTTATTCTATCACTTTTCATGGATAAATAGCTTTCTGGTGACTAGTTTATATTTTCAAGAAATCTTGATATTGCCATGGGTCCCCATGCCCATAAATGTGGGAGAATCATGATTTTAGTTCCCAGTGACTCACTGCCCTTCTCTCCCCATAGATTATGTTTTCTCCACACTAATATCACCACCCTTGACTATGTAACTGATTAGGTCATTAGAATACAAACAAAAATAACATCTCTTAGGAGAAGCTTTAAGAGTCACCACACATTTGATTGTCCCTCCCCCACCAATAGAGAAGACATGTCCCACTTACACACAATTTCCTCAACGTGGACCCTGGATGAAGAGTGTTTATTTAACCACTGACAACATGAAACATCACCTGGATTAATTTTGAGGAAGACTTAGCAAAACATAACCCATGTACAGATGTGGTTAAATAAAGCGCCGGTGTCCACTGTCAGATTACAGCAATTCACAGTCCTCCCTATACTTTCTCAGCCGTACTCCACCTTTCAAACTTTTCCCTGCCTTCACGTCAACGGAACAATATTCAACACATTTTAACATTCAATTAACATGAGTGAGCAAATAATAAGTCAAAGAGTGAAAATAAATATTAAGTGACAGATCAAGGATTTCACAGTTTACAATGTCAGAACTGGGATTTCAGTTCAAATCTTCTCTTTCCATTGGTTTTTTCTGGAGATTATTCCCTTTTCAAGTACAGAACAAACAAAAGCAGAGTGGACCAAATCTGCTGATTCTTAGGAGAAGACTTAATTATCATATAGGTATTAGGTAGACATGTTTTCATGTACTCCAAAACTGGAATTTTGATGAGAAATCTAAGAATTCTCTGAAATGTGCAATGAATGTCTATTAAATGGATTCTTTCTATTAGGGCATATTTTCTTGACATCCATAAAATGTGTGGATGTCAAGAAGAAACCTAGATAATCCAGTGTGATAATCTGGATTGAGACATTCAGGTCATGTTTTACCAGCAAACACTGCTTTCCTCACTCTACCAAGATAGTTGACAAGTTTTTCTTGTCTGTGCAATAATTCATCCTCTTCACTATTTAAAAATTGACAAACACAAGAGGATTTATACTTTCATAACCACTAAATTCTCCATTCTTAATATCTAGAGTTATTAAAAATGAATAGGGTTATTATTTCCTACTTGATTTTCACAAAGTAGAGAGAAATAAATTATTCTTCTCTGGAAGCATGGGCTTTCGAGTGAGATGGCCTATGTAGAAGCTTTGGCTGGACTACTTACTCATGAAACCTACATGTTTCATGTTTGTGATCTCTAACGTAGAGTGGATAATAAATTTCATGAGAACTGAAAATCAAATGAGATCAGACCAAGGTTTTCACATGTCTTCTAAGATGTCTTAAGGGTAGGAAAATGCCAAGCAAGAGATGCTACAGCTCTCTCCCACCCATCACTGTGCAAGTCATTTCTCAATGTTCCATCATCCCATGAAGTTATCTCCAACATGAATACTCTCCCAATTGCACAGGGCTGCACAATCCACCGCGCACATCTGTATAGATTATTTCACATCTCACCTTCCCATGGAGCAAGGAGATGGTCTCTCCTATGTTCACGCAGAGAGCTTGAGAGACCGGAAAATGAAGTGAATTCTCCAGATGAGCTAGCAGCAGCTCCCCAACCATAATTCTGCTTCTGCTATTTCTGAGGCAGCACTCACCATGCAGTCTCCTCCCCCAAAGATACAATCTTTCATTTGACAAACCGTTTGCCTTTTCAGGTGACCTATGCTCTCACAATAACCAACTCACATACTCATTTTGGTTCACAGAATGAAATGTCTGCCTTATCTTATCGAGAATGTGGGGCTGACAGCACAGCCCACGTTTCTATTTCTAAGGCCTTAAAGAACACATTGTCCCTAGACCTCAGAGCCATTCATCTCAGCCCCAGAACAGCACCCTGGAGGGACAATTGTATAACCGGAAAAAAAAACCAAATATACCAGCAGTAAATGTCACTTGATTCTCCTGATAATGATTCTCAATTTCTTCCCCTGTAAGATAACCAATTTCCTTTTGATAAAATTAAGATGCTTCCTCCACTTACTTTTTAATCAGAAATGGCGATCCATATGTATATATTAAGACCTTTTATTCTAGTCACTGGATATAGTAATAAATTCATTTATTAAGAAAGCAGTAAGCACTTGTTATTGTGTTTTGTCATGGAGATTCTGAGTCTGCACCATCCTGTATGGCAGACTGGACACACCTCTGAGAGTGTTCTCAGTGGTAATCTTTACAAGAGAGGATTGCCTATCTGTTACACGAAAATAAACACCTTGATTTTTTTAAAATAAATCTTTTTATTGGAGCTCAAACAACTCTTATCACAACCCATGCATACATCAATTGAGCAAAGCACCCTTATACATTCATTTCACTCATCATTCTCAAAATTCGCTTTCCACTTGGGTTCCTGGAATCCTCTTTTTTTACTCCTCTCCCTCCCTCCCCGCTCCCCACTTCCCCCTGCTCCCTTAATAGTTTATAAATAATTATTTTATCTTATCTTACACTGCCCGGCGTCTCCCCTCACCCACCTTCCCATTGCCATCTCCCAGAGAGGAGGTTACACATAGATCTCCAAGATCAGGTCTCCTTTTCTACACCCCCTTCCCTCCCTGTGTCGCCACTCCCACCGCTGGTCCTGAGGAGTTCATCCGTCCTAGATTCCCTGTGTTTCCAGATCCCTACTGCACCGCTGTACATCCTCTGGTCTAACCAGGTCCGCAAGGTAGAATTGGGGTCATGATAATTGGGAGGGAGGAGGCGTTCAAGAACTAGAGGAATGTTTTGAGTTTCATTGCTGCTACACTGAACCCTGAGTGACTCATCTCCTCCCCACTACCCCTCTGGAAGGGATGTCCAGCTGTCTACAGTTGGGCATTGTTTCCCCATCACGCACTCCACCTCATTGATGGTGATGTGATTCCCGCCCCCCCCACCCGCCTTTGTTGTTTGAGACCTGGTCTCCTCTGCCCTTCATGATCACCCATGTTGGTGTGCTGCTTCTGTGTGGGCTTTGTTGCTTCTAGGCTAGATGGCTGCTTGTTTGCTTTCTAGCCTTTAAGTCCCCAGACGCTATATCTCTCAGTAGCCGGGCACCATCAGCCTTCTTCACCACACTTGTTTATGCACACCTTCATCTTCAGTGTTTATGTGAGGAAGGTGATCACAGAATGATTGTTTTTGTTCCTTGGTGTCTGCTACATGGTCCATTCAACACCTTGTATTCGCTTAGGCTGTGTGCTTCTTCTCTGTGGGCTTTATTGCTTCTGAGCTAGATGGCCGCTTGTTTGCCTTCAAGCCTTTAAAACCCCAGACGCTATATCTTTTTGATAGTCGGGCACCATCAGCTTTCTTCACCACGTTTGCTTACACACACATCTGTCTTCAGTGATCATGTCGGGAAGGTGGTTATCATGCAATGACCGTTTAGCTGGTTGAGGTGCTATTGTATTGGGGGAGTATGCGTGAGGAGGCCCAATGTCCATCTGCTAGCCTACTACTGAACCTATAAATATATGCACATAAGTCTATTTCCCACATAATTATAAATATATTTACATATGTACATGTCTGTATTTAGGCTTCTCTGTATGCGCTTTGCCTCCTACTCCTTTCCTCTATTTCCTTTTGCTTTCCTCCCGTCCCACTACCATGTTCAGCCTTCATTCTGGTTTCAGTAATTCCTCTCAGTTACCTTGCCCTTGGTCACTTCCTACCAGTCCTCCCCTCCCCTCCCTCCTCTGGTTTTGAAACACTCGCTGTTCCCTTGTTCCTGTGTTGGGTGACACCTCCTCCCTTCCCCCACCTCCCACGCTCTCATGTCCCTCCAGGACCGTTGGTCCCATTATTTTCTTCTCTCATTGTTTGTCCAGCCTATCTTGTCTAGGTGGATGTGCTGATATAGTAATGTGTAAACACCTTGATTTTAAAAAAATATGTAAAAATCATATCCTGGGGCCAAGATGTTCATAATCTTGCTGGGGAGAAGTATTTTGTATGAACACATTTAAGAATTTTGTATGAACACATATAAGAATTCGTTAACTGCATGTGAGCAATGCAGAGTATGAGGAATTCAATGAAGAGAGACCATGTTTGACCTAGGTAATCAACATTAGTTTCTTGAGTAAGACATACACTGCTGCTTCGAGGTAACGAGGACATAAAATCTTAGTAAGTGAAATATTGAAGAGTTTATTATTATGAAGTTGCTATTGGGGTCTATTGAGTTGGTTCCAACCCACAGCAACCTTGGGCACCACAGAATGAAACACTGCCCAGTGCTGTGCCACCCTCTTCTTGTGTGTCAATTCAATCAATTTAAAATCCAATTTTAAAATAAGTTAACTGTCTCAGGGGGCTATACACTTGCACTTTTGGCAGTTCCGTGGCTCTGTACAAAAGGTTGGTGAAGGCTTGGGTAGAGTCGTAAGTGACTTGGCTTAGCACTGAAAGAATGTCCCAGCTTAGAGCCAAGCTGTAAATGGCAGGAAAGCAAGTCAAACATACTACCTGCACGTAGCTTTCCACTCATAGCACACTCTAGGTTAGATAGAAGGGCTCAGTAGGATTTCCACTGCTGTAAGTCTTTATGGAAGCAGGCTGCCTACTCTTTCTCTCCCATAGCAATTGGTGGGTTCATAGCATTGATCTTTTGGCGAGCAGCTTGGTACTTAACCCATTGCATCACCAGTGCTAGGGTTTTCTTGGTTGTTATTTTTTACTTTCTTTCCTTTTTATTGACCCAATGATTTAAGGAAATCAGTGCCAGGTAACTAACTGAAGACAGAGATTTCTGGAACCATATACAACCAGGAAGATGGTCTTTGCAAAGACAGTTTGGAAAAGTCAATGAATAAGTCCCCAAATTTTGAAAAGTCAAAAACAACAAACAATGATGAAGAGTGTAATTGGATTTCTAGACTTGACACATTATAATATTCAGAGTGCCCAGTTTTAATAAAAATTTATAACCCATACATATTGGTCTGGTACATTAGAAAAACAAATCCACAGAAACTCATATGTATAAGAGATAGTTTTATATAAAGGGTAAGTGCACATTCAGAAAACATCCCAACCCAGTGCTTCCCAAGCCAAGTCCAACATTAGCCCATATGTCTGACACCAATCCACAAAATCCTCTTCCATCTCACAAAACACACAATGATGCCGACTGCAGGAGGAAAGCTGAATCAGTGAACGTGTAAGCATCTCCGTGCTGGCAGGGTCTCCACACGGCTGCTCCAGCACCCAGGGCTGCATCAGGGCAGGTCTAAGCAGCTTCTCCTCAGGGATGTCTCACAGGAAGTGAGTCTTGCCAGCAAAAGCAGGCAACTGGCTAAGGCAGCTGCACCCTGGTCCGACTATCAGAATGCAAGAGACCCGAGAACTAGAAAGGCGAGGCTCACCAAGCCATTTATCTCTCTGCCCTTCAATTAACCCCACTTGTGTTTATTGGCCAGGTTGGCACAATAAACTATCTCACCATACAAAGAAATAATAAAGCACGGCCTATATATAGGGGTGGACATTATTTTTAAAATCACCTTAAGTAATCCAGATGATGGACTTATTAGACAAAGGCCTTACATGAACTGTTTTAATTAGCTCAAAGAGTTACAGGAAATCATAGAAAAAGAACTAGAGTAAATTAGAGTAAGAATTATAAACAATATGAGCCTATTAGTAAAGCAATATAAATTATTTTTAATAGTGCATATAGCACAGAAAAGTACAATAACCAAAATGAAAAATCCATCATTAAATTCAACAGAGCATTTGAACAGGCAAATAAAAGAATCTGTAAACTTGAATGAAAGATTATTTAACTTAGAGGAACACAAAGAAAGAAGAATGAAGAAAATTGAGCGAAGAATAAATGACATGATCAAACATACCAGCATATATCACAGGGGTCCTGGAAGGATAAGAAGTGTGTGGGGAAAACTATTTGAAAAAATAATGGTTAAAAAATACTACCGTATTTCAAGATAGGCTTAAATGTATACTCCCAAGAATGTCTACAGACTCTAAATAGGATCTTTCTTTTATTCTATGTTTTCAGCCAAAATCCTACCGACAACAGCAATCAAGATTCAGTGAAGATCCAAGCCCATCATTTCAATCAAGTTTACTTTGACTAGGCAGCTATCCCTCAGGGACATCAGGTAACCTCAGAATTGAGGGGTTCATCTTCTGGCATTATTTCTGACAAAGCTCTGCTTCAATTTATGAAGTTTTTAGGGTCTGTCAATGTTTCAATTGGGTTCATAAGGTTTTCTGTGGCTAATTCTACCCAGCCTGTTCTTAGTCTGGAAGCTCCACTGAAACCTGTTCACTATGGGTGACCCTGCTGGCATTTGAAATATTGGAGCCATGGCTTCAGTATGCCAGTAACACACAGGCCAGCATAGTGCAACAAGGCTTCCTGGGCTTTGGGCTAAAACCAAGTGTAGTGAAATAAAATGATCCTAGATACTAACTCAGAGGCATACAAATGGATAAGACATTCTGATTTCTTAATAGGATCGAACCTTTGGTTTCTAATTTCTTTTTATTTCTCATTGTAATGCATTAAGAGTCATTATAGTTTGGGGATTATCTTGAGGGATCCAAGAAGGCAGCATAGTTGATACCATCCCTCTTATAAAGAAGTTTCACCCAAGAAAATAAGCGAATCGTTCATGCAGATGAAGATGTCAACCTTGGAACCCTATACCTTACCAGCAAGCCTGAAGACCTGGTGTGAAGGTCAAGTGGAAAGAGAAACTGTTTACAAACAGTGGGCATGGAAATCTATCCATCAGGGTTGCCCTGCAGAGGAATGCCATACAGCATGGTTGTACTGTATCAAAGCGAGCAGTGTTCTCTGCCTAAACTCCATTATCTGACACAAACTAAGAAAACTGTCTATAATCTGAGTCTAGAGCCAGGAAATAGTGTGTCCTACCTAGTGAAAGTTAAGTTCAGTCACCTCACCCACCATGCTCCCTTCAACCTCCCAGTACAAGAGGCCACAGAATTCCATATGCACAATAACCAATAAACGCACGCACATAGACTTGTACCAACAAGACACACAGTTTTAAAAATGCTAGCAGGCCTAAAAACTGATCCCAATCATTAATGTTGTCATTTGTCGGTAAGCTACGAGTGGTACACTTTGGAGTAAATGATTTAAATTTCTTTTTTAATACTTCCCTATAATCTGCCAAGCATACGACAGATATCAAAACATACTTGACTTCAAGGAGCTTACATTCCAGTTGAGAAGACAAATATTAAAAATGCATAAGATTTATATTTGGGTCATCTGACCGGTGTGTGTGTGGGGGGGGTACCCTCCAGTCAGTGCTGCCCCGACCCACTGTGTGCACAACAGAACGAAACACTGCACAGTCCTGTGCCATCCTCACCATCTCCCCTAAGCCTGAGCTCCTTGATGTCGATCGCATGTGTCAATTCATCTCCTGGAAGGCCTTTCTCAGTGTTGCTGCCCCTCCACTTTACCAATCATGATGTCCTTCTCCTAGGCCTGGTCACTCCTGATACCATGCCCAAATGCATAAGATGACATCTCGCCGCCCTGCCTGTAAGAAGCACTCTGTCTGTACTCCTTCCAAGACGGATGTGTTTCCCTTTAGCCGTCCATGGTACTCACAATAGTCTTCTCCAGCCCCACAATTCACATGCTTTTCTTGGCCTTCGGTCTTCTTTATTCAAAGTCCAACGTTCACATGCATATGATACTTTGGAAAATATCATGGATTAGGCCAGGTGGACCTTACTCCTCAAAGTAACATTCTTAATTTTCAATAAAGAGGTATTGTACAACTGATTTATCTAATGAAATGCATCTTTTGATGTCTTCACGGCTGCTTCCATAAGCATGGATGGTGAACCCATGCAAGGAAAAAATCCCTGACAACTTCAACCTTTTCTCCATTTATTTTGATGCTACTTATTGGTCCATTTGTTTCTGAGGATTTTGGTCTTCTTTGCATTGAGTCATAATTAGCACTGCAGGCTACAATCCTTGATCACCATTGGAAGTGCATCGAATCCTTCCAAATGTCAGCAATCCATTGTGTCTTCTATATATTGAAGGTTGTTAATGAGCCTTCCTCCAATTCTGATGTCAAATTCTTCTTCATATAATCCAGCTTCTCTCATTATGTGCCCTGTATACAGATTAAACAAGTGTGCTGAGATAATACAACCTACCACACACCCTTCCTGATTTTTAAATCATGTAGTATTTCCTTGTTCTGTTTGCACAACTTCCTTTTGATCCATGGACAAATTCCACAAGAGCATAATTCAAATGTTATGGAATTTCCATCTTCTTATTCATAGTTTGTTTTGATCCATGCAACCCAATGCCTTTACATAGTCAATAAAACCATAGTAAATATCTTTCTAGTATTCTCTGCTTTCAGCAAGATCCTTCTGACATCAACGATGGTGTTCCTTATTCCATGTCCTCTTCTGAATCAGCTCTGAATCTCTGGCAGTTCCCTCTTAATGTACTGTTGCAACCATTGTTGGATACTATTCAGCCAAATTTTACTTGCATGTGATATGAATGAAATTGTTTTGTAATTGGAGCATTCCATTGGATCAACTTTCTTTGAAAAAAAATATATATTCTTCTAGTCAGTTGAACAAGTAGCTGTCTTCCAAATTTCCCCGCCTAGAAAAGTAAATGTTTTCAACTGGTATTCCTTTAAATCTAGGAGCCTTATTTTTGGCTAATGCTTTTACGGCAGCTTAAACTAGTTTTTTTCAGCCCCATTTGCTCTTGTTCATCTGTTTCGTCCTGAGATGATAGACGATTGACTAGCTTTTGTAGTGCCAATGCATTCTTTCCATCTTCTCTTGATGGTTCCTGCATCATTCAATATTTTGCTCATAGAAAAATCTTTCAAGAGTAGAACTTGAGGCTTGATTTTTTTTTTCAGTTTAAGATCTACTGAGCGTGTTCTTTCATTTTGCTTTTGTAATTCTGGATCTTTGCACATTTCACTATGATATCTGATTTTGTCTTCTCGAGCTGCCTTTGAAATCTTCTATTCAGAAATGTTCTTGAAATTCACCAGGTCTTGTTTTGACTCTTGTGAACTTTTTTTAATGTTCTTCAGCTTCATCCTGAGCTACAGTCGGCACCTGGTCTGGTTTTAAGCTGATAGTGAACTTCTCCACTCCATCCGGAGAAATCCATTTGTATAGTTGCTTTTTGGATTGTTGGAAAAGTCATTGGTCTTGCAAAATTCTATCATGTGATCTCTAGCTTCATTTATGTCACCAAGTACATATTTTCCTACAATTACACCTTCCTTTTATTTCCAATTTTTGCATTCCAATCCAACGAATCACAAATGCATCTTGATTGCATGTTTGGTCAAATGCCAAGGGAAGTTGTTAGTAGAATTCTGCAATTTCTTTATCACTAGCTTTTGTTGGTTGGTGCCTAAATTTGAATAATAGTTGGATTGATTACATTTCCTTCCTGGTAGATAGACAGAATACCATAGATGGAATTGTCCATTCTGATTGATTTTGCAATGTCCTTTTGATCTGGTATGCCATGCTATTCTGCTTGATTGTGTTATTTCTGGCATAATAAGCAATATGATTTTCTGACTCAAAATGGCCAATTCTGTGGCCATTTCAGCTCACTAATGGCCACTTCAGCTCACTAATGCCTAAGATCTGGGTCTTCATGCATTCCATTTCATTTTTGATGATTCCAATTTTCTTAGATTCAAACTTGGATCATTCTAAGGTCTGATCATTAGCAGATTTTTTCTACTCATAGCAACACTATATAATAAAGTAGAATTGCCCCACCAGGTTTCCAGGGATGAAAACATTATGAAAGCATATTACCAGATTGTTTATTCCACTGAACAAATGTTGGCTTTGAACCCCTGAGCGTAACCATGACACTTCTGGGTTGTTTTTACCGTACCATAAAAATGTACTTCTCAGAAACCAAACAATGAAACAGCACAAAAACTCATTGACATCAAAACGATGCCCTGGGACTATAGTGATTGAGTTGGACTGCTAACCCAAAGGTCAGCAGTTCAAAACTACTGGGAAGAAGGCTTTCTACTCTTGTAGAGCTACAGTCTCAGAAACTCACAGGGACAATTGTACCCTGCCCCAGAGCGTTGCTATAAAATGCACAGTTATTAGGGTTAGGGCTAGGGCTAGGGATAGGGATAGGGGTAGGGATAAGGTTAGGGTTAGGGTTAGGGCTAGGGATAGGGATAGGTTTAGGGTTAGGGTTAGGGCTAGGGCTAGGGCTAGGGATAGGGTTAGGGTTAGGGTTAGGGCTAGGGTTAGGGTTAGGGTTAGGGTTAGGGCTGGGGATAGGGATAGGGTTAGGGTTAGGGATAGGGTTAGGGTTAGGGTTAGGGTTAGGGCTGGGGATAGGGATAGGGTTAGGGTTAGGGATAGGGTTAGGGTTAGGGTTAGGGTTAGGGTTAGGGTTAGGGTTACGGTTACGGTTAGGGTTAGGGTTAGGGCTGGGGATAGGGATAGGGTTAGGGTTAGGGATAGGGTTAGGGTTAGGGTTAGGGCTGGGGCTAGAGCTAGGGCTAGGGATAGAGTTAGGGTTAGGGTTAGAGCTAGGGATAGGGTTAGGGTTTGGGTAAAACAAAAAAAACGCACAGTTAGAGATGCTTATTACCAAAGTTTTGTAAACGAGGTAAGCATACCCAGTAGGTCTCACAGGATGCTGTTCAAAGAGTCAATCTGGTGCTTGATATTCCCAATAATTCCTATAGGTTTGCTCAAAACTTTTCTAGTTTTATCGCCCAAATATCCTAAAGCCTAGCAGCCACTTCAGTCTCAGATATTTAAAGAGATTTGTGTCAGATGGTTTAAATAAGACTAATCAATGAAACTCAATTTGTAAAAGTTTTGCACATTGACGAGAGCATCTGACTCTAGATTTTATATTCAAAGCTCAACTAAGCCCTCTAAGTCATTGAGAATGAAAGTGGAGACAATCCTCTGGCATAAATAAAAACAACGTGCTGGCATGCCTTGCATTCCCACCATGCGAGCTACCAGAGGAAGCCCACACATCGTTCCCAGAGGTCTCAATTTTCCCGCTTGTCCTGTGCTAAAGGGCGTTCCACTTTCTGTTGGAATGACCACACCCACCGCGAGGTATCTGCACCTTCCATTCCAGCACTACTGTTGTGATGCTTGCTGGGGGGCTTTCCTGAGTACAGATTGCCAAGGAGAGACTGTAAGTGCTTTACATGTGTGTTAACGGATCATCAGGGAAGCTAAGCAATGTATGCGGCGCCAAACAGTCAACAAGGAAGGCCCGGAGGGGAACCTGATCTGCCTAGCTGCAAAGTTCAATTTTTAATAACATACCCTAAATTTACTTTCAAAATCTTTATGAGTCATCAGACATGCAGTTGAGGTTTTAGACGTGATTAATTCTTACATTCTCTAGTTTTGCTTTAAATACCCCTTTCTTTTCTAGGCTGAATAGATTTAAATCATATGATCTAAAGTGATTTAAATTAGAGGAAATATGCATCCACTTCTAGGCATATCAAGCAACGTCGCTCTGCTATACATTGCTCTATAAATAGAAAATGCTTTAGATAAAGAAATTTTAATAGCTGAAATAATTATATAGCTTCTAGGTGATTCATTCTACAACTTTTAGTCTTTGGGAAGATTCCATATTTTTTTCTTATCTGCTAAGAAACCATTTCCAGCAACCCACTTACGTCCTTGGTAAAATTACAGCCCGTTATTAAACATATTTTTCTTCGTTAATGCAGTTGGTTTATTTATGCATCAAGCCCATAGTTAAAGTTCACATTAACATCAAAGACCTATATTAAAGTTTATATTAAGCCTTTCAATAGCCTCATCAGTATTTTAAACAACTTTAACTACATGCTGAAGTTGTGAGATGCCTTCCTGTCCACTCTAACTCATAGTGGCCCCAGGGCTGGTCCTGCACTGTGCTAACCATGGTTGGTATGTTCTGCCCAGTGTTGCAGCCACTCTCTCCATCTCACTTTTTCGCTGACCTCTATTTCCCTAAGCACTATCTCCATCTCCAGGGACTGAGCTCTCTGAGAAACCCAAAACTCCCAATGCATTGCCATTAAGTTGATGCTGACTCATAGCAACCCTATTGGGCAGAGTCACCCTGCCCCCTGTCGCTTTCTGAGACTGTTTCTGGGCATAGAAAGCCTTTCGTCTTGCTCGAGTGACTGGTGGTTTCTGACTGCTCACCTTAAGGCTAACCACCCAGTGGGTAGCCACTGTGCCACCAAGTGCGCAATCCCTCTTGATAATGTTTTCAAAATACCCGACGCAGAGTCATGCCATCTTTTTTATAAAGAGCATTCTAACGACACTTTCTCCAGAACAGATTGATTTGTTCTTCTGCTAGTCCATAGTCTTTTCAATATTCTTTACGAACACCACAATTCAAGCATATGCGTTCTTCTCCAGAGTTGTGTACACCTTGTACAGCTTTACAAAGCTTATAAAGTGATTGGAACTAACAAGGCTCGGGTGAGGCATGCCTTAGTCTTTAAAGAAACAGCGTAATGCTTGAACATCTTAAATGGGTCTTTTGTCGCTGATTTGCCCAATGCAGTGCGCCATTTGATTTCATTACCATTGCTGTCAATGAGCATTGATGGTGGACCCAAGTCAAATGGAACCCTTGACCACATCATTGTTCTCTCCATTTATCACGATGGTGTTTGTTAGTTGTGTTGCGAGGATTTCTATTTTCTTTATATTGATTTATGACCCATACTGAAGACTGTACTCTGATCTTCATCAGTAGATGCTTTAAGTTTTCTTGAGTTTCAGCCCTCAGGTGTGTGTCATTTGTATATTGCAGGCTGTTAGTGAGTCTTGTTCTGATCCTAATATCACATACTTCTTCATATACTTTATCCTCTCAAATTCATTGCTCAGCATAAAGATCATGTAAGTGTTGTGAAGGAATACAACCCTGACACACATATTTCCTGACTTGATACCAGGCAGTATGCCCTTATTTGATTTCAATGAAAACATTTGATCTATGTATAGGTTACATAGGAGCACAATTAAGTGTTCTGAATTTCCATTCTTTGCCAAGATATTCAGAGTTTGTCATAATCCATTCAGTTGAATGTCCTTGCATAGCCATTATGACTTTGCATAGTCAATAAAACACAAGGAAATATCTTCCTGGTATTCTCTGCTTTCAGCCAAGACCCATCTGATATCAACAAAGATATACCTTACTGTGCATCCTTCTTTTGAATATAGCTTAAATTTCTAGCAGATCTCTGTTCGAATGCTGCTGTACCTATTTTAAAATTATCTTTAACAAACTGTAACTTACATATGCTATCAACGATACTGTTCATTAATATCTGCACTCCTTTGGGTTACTTTTCTTGGATTGTCAAGTTGCAATGTTCAAAATCTTGGCAGAGGTGAGTGAGTGAGTGCTTCATTAGTTTGTTAAACCATTTTATTTAGTTTTCTATCCATTGCTGAAACCTTGCTTTCTGCCAATGCCTTCAATGCAGATTGATTACTTCCTTCAACACTTGGTTTCAGTCATTTACTGCCTATTGAAATAGAGTAATTATGTTTTCCTTTCACCTTCCTTTGATGATTCTTGCATCATTCAATATTTTACCCATAGAATCCTCTAACTGGATTCTGTACTGTAACTAGAGGCTTGGACTTTGTTTTCAGTCCTTACAACTTGACCCCAGGCCTTTGCAGAGTTCATTTCAATGCATTTTTTTTCTTGAGCTGCCTTTTGAATTTTTCTATTCAACTAATTTGCTAGAATATTCCCTAGAAAAAAGTTTTGCAATTAGACCAAAAGATAAAATGCTTTCATTTCAATCAACCCCATAAGCATTTATCATATTTGTCCTTTTTATAAACCATACAATCTTCCTGAAGCCATAAAATCAGAAATAAAATGTTTCAATGAATTGTTTACCTAAGATTATCAAGGGTTCATGAGGGAGGGGGGAACAAGGAGGGAGGGGAAAAATGAAGAGCTGATACCGAGGACTCAAGTAGAGTAGAAACCAAATATTTTGAGAATGATGATGGCAACAAATATACAAATGTGCTTGACACAATTGTTGTATGTATGGATTATGATAAGAGTTGTATGAGCCTCAATAAAATAATGTATGTGTATGTGTGTTATGCAAACAGAGTAAATACAGCAGGAAGCAACCATCATGATTCAGAATGGGAAATGATAGCAAAAAGACCTCATGCTCAAGTAATGATCCCTAAACTGAATTTTGAAAAGTGAATAAATAAAAACCCACACAAAAATCCCTAGAGCCCATTTTAATTGATTCAATCATCTTTTTTTCACCTCATTTCCAACTTTGGTCAACTAGAATAAACATTGATCTCTGTTACACACTCCATATTTTCTTATCCCAGGATAGCTTCTCATCATTTAGATCAGAATCGAGTATCACCATCTTCCTCTGGTTATATTTTTATCTTTTTTATCACTGTCAGATGCTACTACTTTCTGAAAAAACTCTTCTATCATAGCTAGAATGAACTTTCCCTTTTGAAAATAGCCTTTGATTTCTCTGCTATATAAATGATCAAATTCTACCTTGGGTTTGGGTTACTGAAATATTTTCTCTATTCTTTTTAACAGAGAATAATCATTCTAAAATTATAGAGTAGACTTTAGTTATATCACTACCTCTCCCTTCCTACCTTTCTCCAGTCATCACTGTCCACAACACGGAATCCAGTCCTTGCAACAGAATAGAACTTCCATGAGCCATTCTCCTCTGATGAAAGTCTCAAGTGACTCATTGAATGCCTTGACTGAACAGCATCATGGGCTGGGAGAGGAGGTGTGGGGGGAGGGGAATGTTGTCTTCAGTTCCTATAGTGTACATATTTTTGATGGAGTCTACATGGAATGTTCAATAAAATACAATATTTAAACATGCCTTCATTATTTAATCATTTCCAAATATTTAGTTTGTAATTTTTAGCCAGAGAGGGAGTGCAAGAACAATCATTTCATATTAAGTTAAGACCCCAAGCCCACTCTCATCAAGCCAATTCTGACTCAGTTTCCCAAACTATTTTTATGGGATCTGTTCTCTTGCATCCCAGAACTCATGGGCACTGTGCCAACATGCCTCCCTATTTTAAACTCCACAATAGAGGAAGTCTTGGGTCTGCCTGGGTTCTATACAAAAGACTAAGCAGAGATATTTATGAAACTCCAAGGAAAGAAAAGGAATAAGAGAAATCTTGAATGTTATTAATTGTCCACAAAGAGAACAATCATAGAAAAACTTTTTAGGTTATTTGTGGAGGAAAAGATGAGAAGGAAAAAACAGATATAGATATAGATATAAACAGTTTAGTTGAGCAAGAAAAAGAGGCAGTTAGTGCTGTTTTGTGTGTATGACTTTTTGTGTCTAAAGAAAGAAGCTCAGATCTCAAACTAGAAGGTTAAAATAATTAAAGTTAGAATGCGGATTGGGCCCAGGAATCAACTTGGCAGATAACTTAGTATCTTCCAAGGGCCCCATAAGTGATTCATGTTTCATCTCTAAAAAATTATAGTGCCCCTTTTTTAAATAGCTTTCACGGTGAAATAGATTAGGTGTCCTCACTTCCTTCCTTTAGTTTTTTTAAATTGAAATTTAAAATGTAATAATACAGTCCATTCCTAAAGCTCCCTTAATAACATGCAGAGTCTATAACTCTTATTTCAAGTCTTGGCAGCATCCCAAGAACTAAAACAAAAAAAATATGCTATAAGAAATTCTTAGGGAGCTTAAATTATACATCCCACTCGAGTGCGTGAAATCATGTTTTGCGTAAGTCAATCTCTCACTGAAGCCATGGGGAAAGATCGAGGAAAGAAGTAGACTTGGGTGATCAAGGTCATGCCACTTTTTATCCTTTTGAATATGCACTATTCTCTTCTCTGTCCTTGGTGTCTATGATTTATAAAGGATCTTCCAAAAATTTATGAAAAATTATCATTTAATCCCATCTTCCCAATGTCTGAAGCCTCCTCAGTATGTTTGGGAATGTGAAAGAAAGATGGTAAATCAAAGATGGGAAACGCAGGAAAGATTTGCACTTGCATTTCTCCTGAAACCACTTTAGGTATATGAGGGGTACCCCCCAAACCTGGAAGTTCTTTGTTCAAAGCTATGTATTTTTTTTTACAATACAGCCTTATCACCTTCAAAATAACCCTAAATTATAATCAATACATCTGTCAAATCTGCTTTTCCATTCTTGAAACATTTTTCAAACTCATCTGTTTGGATGGCTCACAGCACCTCCCTCATATTTTTCTTTGCCTCTTCTATGTCATCAAATGGTTGGCCTTTCATGTCCCTCTGCCTTCATGGGAACAAAAAAAAGTCACATGAAACAAGGTGAGGTGAGTCAGGTGTGGAGGCAAGAGAGGTATGCTTTTTTTTTTTTTTGCCAAAAACTGGTTCAAAGAGATGGCCGTGTGAGCAGGTGCATTGTGGTAGTGGCAAAACCAGTCCCCCCTCTGCCACAAATCTGGCATTTGTTTTCACACACCATTGCAATTTTTTTTAGAGCCTCTAAATAGAAAGCTTGATTAACAGTCTGACCTGGTGGAACGGACTCCAACCACACTACCCCCTCACATCCTAGAAACAAATGAGCATTGGTTTTGGGGTGAGTGCCCCCTTTCATATTTAAGAACTTTGGTCTTAAGTCTGCCACGATAAAAAAAAAACTGTTCCTGAAAATTGCTTGAAGAATGTGGTAGCATCTAGTAAAAGTCATAGATAATCAAGGATAGCTAAGAAGCTGTCAACAATCCCAAGTCTACAATTGGGTCTATGTTCTTTCTTCTTCTTCTCCTCCTCCTCCTCCTCCTCCTCCTCCTCCTCCTCCTCCTCCTTCTTCTTCTTCTTCTTCTTCTTCTTCTTCTTCTTCTTCTTCTTCTTCTTCTTCTTCTTCCTCCTCCTCCTGCTCCTCCTCTTCCTCTTCTTTATTCTTGCATTATATGAAGCAAAGCACAATATCATGCTTAGAGCTTGAAAAATGTCAAAAAGCCAAATTATTAAATTGCAGTCCCAATTAGGTTAGGAAGAATGCTACACAAATGAACCCTGTTAGAAATATTTCACTCAGGCACTGTAGAGTCTTGTAACACTCCTGAGTAAAGGTCAGTAGAATTGTCCCCCTCCATGTAATCATTCAAGGGCCCAAGCTGTCTGATGTTCTGCCATCTTGAACATGTGGTTGCTGGGGTTGTTTCTCCATTGTAGTCAACAAGAAGAGCAAGACAGCATGGGGGCTTTTGAGTCTGGTCTGAAAGTGACAGATTACTTCCACTTATATTTACTGAAGATAGTAGCCCCAGGCTTGGCAGGACCTCCCTAATGGTAAATCTACAAGGTGAAAGAGGGAGAAAAATTGTTGGTGAACATCTTGCCATCTCTGCCACAAGGGGTTTTGAATCAGATAAGTTCAGAACATGTCTTCGGATTCTACTATCACTTTTTTGTGAATATGAAGTATATGATTCTTGGATGGGAGGGGAGTGGACAAGCTACCCATAGACTTGAAGCAGCCCTGGTGGCACAGAAGTTACGAGTTGGGCTACAATCTTCCAGGTCAGCAGTTTGAAACCACCAGTCACTCCGAGGAAGAAAGACTGGGCTCTCCACCCCAGTAGAGAGTGGCAGTCTCAGAAACACAGAAACATAGGGGCAGTACTACCCCGTCCTATAGGTTCATGATGAGTCAGCATGGGCCCAATGGCAGTGAGAGAGAGAGAGAGAGAGAAAAAGGGTAAAAGGAAGGAAAAAGTAAAGCAGAATTGTGGATTAAAATAACATACACTTGAGGAAAAGAGAAGTTAATAACTCAAGCAATATTATACATGAATGAGTCAGTTGTGATAATGAATTTATGGAGCATATATTTGCCTGTGCTTTGTCCAATTTTATTATACTATTATTAAACTGCATCAAGTCCTCCAGTGATTGGTAAAAATTAGTGTTTTAACACTTTTATATATATTTTTACCTATAATGAACATAGAATTTTATAACCTGTTTTTTTCGCTTTACATAGTTTTCCTGGCGTTAAACATTCCTCTGTGATATTCGTTAAATAGACACATATATACCGTCCAGCATAATTATCATTAGTTATGAACTCTAACCATTGTGAGAACGCAAGGAGCCCCCATGGGGCAGTAGGCAAAGCATGGGTCTGCTGCTCAAGACTTTAGTAGTTTGAACCCACCAGCCACTCTGAAGAAAAATGATGTGACATTCTTTTTCCATAAATATGTAATCTTGGAAAACATATGGAGCAACTCCACTCCGCTTTATGTGGTCACTATTAATTGGAATCAACTCAGTGGTGGTGGATTTTGTAGAAATATATGAGTTCTGTGGCAGGCTCTGTCTTAAATTATTTTTTCTGTCTTAAATTTTTATTTAATGTCTCATTTCATCTTCCTGACAATGCTATGAAGCAGATATGTTTATCCTCAATTTTAGAATGAAAAAAATTGAGACACCATGAGCTAACGTACCTTGAGTAAGGTCGTACACCGATTCTGTTGTTGATAGTCTAGTTGCAGTACCTCTGCCAGGCTCATTCCTATTTATGAAGCAATGCCTGTATTTCAAACATTCATGGGTGCACCAAGACTTAAACTCTTCCACAAAGTTTGGAAGACAAAAGCAATCAGATCAGCGCAGGAAAAAAAAAATCACATTTATCAGCCTGTACCACAAAATGCAATTTATTGCTGCCCCCAAGCTAGCTTTCAGAATGAACTTCCACGTGATGTATGGCTTAAATCATAAACGAACTAAGAAACCGGACTGCTAACATGCAATGAAAGAAGAAGGCTATTTTCAAATTGTATTCTTAAATACAATAAAAAGGGGGCAGGCTTCTTGTAGTTGAATTTTTTTAAGAATGCAAAACTGAAAAATGAGTTAATTTTGTTTTATAAAGAAAGCAGCCAATCGTATTCCCCCCAACTCATGATAACTCCATGGAAACTACATACTGTTCAGTCCCGGACCATTCTCTGTAACTGGCTGCCAACCAGACCATTGCAATCCATAGGGTTGAAACTGGACGCACACATCCAGGCCTTCCTGCCTTGTCCATGTCAGTGTGGCAGCTTCCCTGAGAACTCTTCAACAATTCGAAGCAATAGGCTCCCGTGGAGAGATGGGAGGGGCATGTGAGGAGAACAAGCCAGCCATGGATCCAGAGTCTCCCCATATGCAACGATTGCAGCACTGAAGTCCCATTGCATGCTTATAACTTTTGGAATATATTATTACCTTAGCAGTGGATACTTCTATATATTACCTATTCACAAACATCTTGGTGTGTACCATCTGCATGACAAGTAGACATTCTTTTGTCAGAATAAATACTCAAAGTCAATAACTTATACTTTTGATCCTATCCTTTGAGTTCTCAGTTCAGCGTTCTCACTTTTGGGAAAATAAAAGTCTAAATCTACTTACAGTTTCTCTTCTGCCCTTCAAGTTCCAATAAACCATATTTACCTTCTTTATGTACCTTTCTTTCTGTTGGGTTAAGAAAATAAACTAGGAACCTGTGCTTCATGCACAAATTTTACTTGGATGCAAAAAATATTGGCCAGTTCTTATATCTTAAAAGTTTCTCACAAACAGAAGTTTGTTCAGAAACAAAGTATAAAGAACCCAATAAACGTTTGTGATTAGCACCATGGAACAAGATGCAGAGGTGTAAGATGTCAGGGGCACACTGTCTAGGAGAGAGAATGAGGTAATTACATATAAATAACACCAAGAAAATTAAAAATCGTCATAATAGTGAAACAACATTTGACATGCATGCTCACAGGAGAGGGGAAATCATGCTTATTTGGAGAAATGGTAGACGACATCTGCAAATGGGCTTTGATGGATTTTAATATAATTTCAGGGGCAGAAAATCGAATGTTTGAGTTGTGTTTCAGCCAGCAGGAAAATATGGGAACAGTTTCAGAAGATAAAGCAGACCAGTCCAGCTGAAGCAGAGTCCCTGTGTTGGAGACCATAAGAAACAGAGAGTGCCACAGAAATCGTATTGAAATTCATCAGCAGTGGACAAATATAAAATGGTTTAAATAAAGTGGTATACATTTGGGACATTAATGCTTAAATGAATTTGGAAGGAGTTTTGGTTGAAGATCGGAAAAAAATAATGACATCATCTCTTGGTCTTCAAATAGAACCTATTAAGATCTCAGTGGAAAATGAAAGGAGGTCCCCATAGTAGGTATATTGTGGATATAGAATTTGCAAGACATAATTCATAAATTGACCCCAGAAATGTAGTAGACTTTAGAGACAGTATTTAAAGAGGGCAAACTATTTCTAGCCTTGGTTTGGTACGATATGTAGCTCTAAGATTTTCTGCTAGAGAGTTTGAATAAATTTCTTCTTTTATCAATCGAATTATTTTCTTTATGTTCTGGTACAGTTTTCATTTTTCAAAAAAGACACAAAGAAGCAGCGAAGTCATTGTACAAGCAGAAAGTTTACTAAGCTCCAGATTTAGCCCAGGAACCTGGACTTCTGGTTCCCCTACAAACAAACAGCCACCAATCCAATTCCTGTTTCCCAGAAAGCCAGACAGGCTGGTGTAAGTGTGGTGGTGTGGTTCTCAGTTCAACGACTCCCATCTGGCCATGGCTTAATTAAGAGAGAACAAGGGAAGAAATCCTTTGTACCATCTCAACCTCGGCGGATGGGCAGGGATTATTACTGGAGCTCTCCCAGTGCTGAATTTACCCAAATCGGATTTTGAGCATTACTCATTAAATAGTAATTATAATGTGCTAGTTTGGGAGTACAGCTTGACTCTCCTTTAGGAGAAGCAGAAGAGTAATTCAATAAGGTTAAGAGTGTGACCTCTGAAATCAATCTCGATGGGTTAAATACTACTGTGCGGTAGTTCTCTGCCCACCTTACTTCACTAGGGCCACTTAGCTAATGTCTCGGTGCCTCAGATTCCTCATCGGTAAAACTAAGATGATAATTGACAGCTACATGATTCGGTCTTTCTGAAGATAAGAGGCACTCTTATTACCTAAAGCAATTAGAAGAGCCCCTGGCACAGAATAAGTGTCCAATATGTGTTGGTTGTACTATGTTGACATGCTATTCACCAAGTAGACAGTGAGCTCTCAGAGAATAGGGATAAATTATTCATTTCTTCAACAGCTATGTTGTCCAACATAATAAATTTAGGATGAACGAGAAACTGAAATAATTTCTTTTAATTTTTACCCATATTTTTGTTCTTTTCTCCCTTAAAATAAAAATGTTTTGAGAATGATGATGGCAACATGTGTACAAATGTACTGGACACAATGAATGTATGGATGGATTGTGATAAGAGTTGTACGAGCCCCCAACAAAATGATTTTTAAAATGAAAAAAAAAACCTTCGTGGAGTAAAAGAAACATGTGTTAAAGCAAGCCCCGTGAGTTACAAAACATCACAAATTTCCATATAGGAACAAGTTAAACAGAGCTATTGGGAAATGACTTTAATTTCAGAGATTCTCTCATACCACAGACACTAAAATGGAAAGATCTGGATACACTGAACCTCCCTCACTTACTACAGTGAAATTTGAAATTCCAGACTGCGGGAAAATGAGTTCAGGCAATTGCTTTAGGTTCTTATCATTTGCCTTCTGTCACCACTAGCACCCAGCTAAAAAGCCGGGAGGTTCAGTTTACCCTCTTCAGCTGACTCTGGAAAATCCATGTGAAAACATAGGCTTTTACTTGAAGAACAAATCTGTGAGAGAAGACAGATAAAGGGGAAAGCTCGCTGCTCAAAAGAGCATGAGCCTCAACGTCTGCCAGGCTTGCCGGGAAATCCGGATTCCACAACCTTTTCCCTGTGATCGCGTTATATTCGTCTTCACGTGTGCCCATTCTCACAGGCAACTCAGACATTCACTTTACTTAAATAGCCTTCTTAAGGCAAGGATTTTTTTAAAGCGAGATCTTTCCGACCAAAATCTGCAACTAGAAAGTAGTTATTTACATCGTATTCATTTGTAAGTTTTTACTTTAATATTTATGAAATGAAATAGAATTACTGCAACAGGCAACATTAACTACTTATCCCCCAGTTTGACCATGGCATGGCAAGCCATGCATGTTTAGTTCATATGGATGGTGGGTTTCTAGCATTTTCTTATTTCATCAAATAACTACCTATATTGAATAGCTTTGCTTTTCTTTTAAACATGTATAAGGTTTTACAATATATAAAATGGGCTAAATCATGAGTCACAACTCAAAGACACATGTAAAATGTATACTTATGCTATATTAAAAGGAAGACCAGAGAGACTAGAAGATGAAGGTCAAGTTCTGCACTGATTAAGAGCAGATGAGTGTGCAGAGTGGCACGAAGGGAGAAGAACCCAGGCTTACCTACTAATCAAATGGAAGCAGTGTATTAGAATTCCCGAAAGCTGCAAGGCAGATGCGCCTCACATCAGAAACCCATGGTATAATGGTATTGCAGCAGGGCAGATTCTCAGAGACCAGAGTTAACTAATTATGGAAAATCGAATTATACTGTACTATGAACTACTAAGATGCACTGGAATGGAGTATGCTCTACAAGATATGTCGGACTGACTAGAAACTCTTGCTTGCCTTCAGCCTACTCAGATATAATAATGAAACTTCATGAAGTTATCGTGAGGCACTGTTTCTAGCTTATCATCAGCACGTTTTTCTAGAACTACAGCGGCTCTCTAATAACTCATGTGGTTAGCCATGTGTCCTTGGGAAGAGCAGAAGGCATTCGAAAAGACTCCTTGCTCTGCAGTGAAAGACAAGTCGAAGTAAAAAAATATGAAAGTGGCTAGTATTTATTAAGTGCTTACATATGCCACATTTGTGATAGACATTCTATGTGTAATAGCTAGTCTCAATTATATTCATAGTGTATTTATTGTGTCTTTGACCTGTGGAGAGGAAAACTGAAGTCCAAAGAGATTAAGTAATCTGTCCCCAAATGCTCAGCATGCTAAGTGACAGCAAGGACATCAACTCAGTGAGTGATTTAGTCTTTGATCTTAACCACTCAATTGTACTTTGTCCAAAATTTCTTGGTCTCTTGAAAACTGAATTCTGAATCTCTCTGAAGGGGACAAAGGTCCACTTTAACAACAAATCTCTCAGCACATGAGAGCCATGGGATCTAAGAACACCAAATTCTTGACAGCTTCAATGACTAGCTCAGAATTTGGTAATTCAGAACCTGGAAGCGCAGTGGAAAGTTGTGACAAATAGAATGTAGGCTGCTGTCAGGTAAGTGTGAAACAGCTGGCCTTAAAGGTGGCTGTGCCACCTACAGACCATTTCCAGGGTGAAAGATGAGACTCTTTGCTCTTGAAAAGATTTACAGTCTTAGAAACCCCATATGAGTCAAAATAAACTTGATGAAATTAGTATGAGGTTTAGTTTTAATGCATGATTAGCACTTAATTTTTCTTTTAGTCCTTTGCCAAATGTTAGTCCTTGTGTTTTAAACATAATATATTGCTTCTTAGTTTTCCACAGTGTGTTTGTTAGTGTGTCATAACATGGGAATTACACGCTGTGGATGATGGAAGGTACAAGCAATATTGTCTGTGATGCATGTGGGTCTTGGTAGTCTCCAGAATGAAAAACTAGGGGGGAAAGACCTAGATAAATAGCCAACGAAAGCCTATGGATCACAACAGAACACTGTCTGGCTCACTTGCTTTAGCTGCATCATCAGAAGGTATCAATAAAGGGTTCATTGTGAGTGAGTGACATGAATTGTCATGGTCGTGACAACAATAGATGCTAAGATGCAGCCAATGATGAGGAGGACATAGAAGCAGTTTTGATAGGTGGGTTTTTAAGGTGAGCTTGAGTGGGCCAAGATTCCAACATCGTGCGGCTGGCTGCATGATGCTATCTTCTGTGAAGCAGCCAAGCAGTGACAGGGAGACTGCTGTTAACGTTAGGTGACACTGAGCTGGTTCTGACTGCACCACAGGACAAAGCATCACCCAGCCTTACACCATGTTCACAATTGTTCCTAAGTTTGAGTCTTCGTTGCAGCCACTGTGTCAACTCATCTTGTCAAGAGCCTTCCTTCTTGCAACTGCCCCTCCACCTTACCAAGCATGGTGGTCTTTCCAGAGACGGGTCGCTCAAGACAACATAGCCAAAGGATGTGAGACGGAATTTTGTTTTCCTTGCTTGTAAGCAGCATTCTGACTATATTTTTTCCGAGACAGATCTTTTTGTCCATGGTACTTTCAATATTCTTCACCAGCACCATAATTCAAATGCAGCGAATCTTCTTCAGTCTTCTTATTTAATGTCTAACTTTTACATTCATTTAAGGTGGTTGAAAATACCGTCTTGGGCCAATGAATTTTAGTCTTCACAGTAACGTACTTCATTTTCAACACTTTAGAGGGTCTTGTGTAGCAGATTTACCCAATTCAATGTGGCATGTGATCTCTCAAGTACTGCTCCAGTGAACAAGCAAAAGAATCCTGACATCTTCAATTTTTCCTAAATCAGTGGTTCTCAACCTTCCTCCTGCCACAACCCTTTAGTACAGTTTCCCATGTTGTGGTGACCCCAACCATAAAATTATTTTTGTTGCTGCTTCAGGCCTGTAATTCTGCTACTGTTATAAATTATACTGTAAACATATAATATGCAGGATGCATTAGGTTAACCCTGTGAAAGGGTCATTTGACCTCCCAAAGGAGTCATGACCACAGGTTGAGAACTCCTGTTCTAAATGATGCTACTTATTGGTCTGCTTGTGGGCATTTGGCTCTTCTTTACATTGAGTTGTAACACATACTGAAGGCCGTAATCCTTGATCTTCATCAGCAGGTGCTGCAAGTCCTTCTCACGTTCAGTCAGCAGGCAAGGTTGTGTCGTAGGCATAACACAGGTTGTTAATACCCACCTCCAATCCTGATGCTGCATATTTCATCATATAATCCAAATTCTCTGATTATATTTTCAGAATACAAGTTGACTATGTATGGCTAATACACTCCTTTCCTGATTTTAAACCAACCAATATCCCCTTGTTCTGTTTGCAAAACTGCCTCATGATCCATGTAGAGTTTCCATACAAGCACAATTAAGTATTAATGGAAACCCGACTATTCTCAAGGCCATTCATAGTTTCTTATGGTCCTCACAGTCCAATGTCTTGGCACAGATTCAAAAAAACACAAGTAAACATCTCTCTGGTATTCTCTGCTTTCAGCCAAGATCCATCTCATGTCAGCTATGACGTCCCTTGTTCTACATCCTCTTCTGACTTGGGCCTGAAGTTCTGGCAGTTCCCTGTCAATGTACCACTTCCTTCAACCCTTGTTGATCTTCAGCAAAAAATTTACTTGCCTGTGATACCAAATATATTGTTCTATAGTTTTAATATTCTGTTGTGTCACCTTTCTTTTTAATGAGCACAAAGATGGATCTCTTCCGGTCCTGTGGCCAAGTAACTGTCTTCCAAATTTCTTGGCATAGATGAGGCAGTGCTTCCAGGGATCCATCAGTTGGTTGAAATATTTCATTTGATATTATATAATGTCCTGTAGCCTTGATTTTGACTAATGCTTTCATTGCAGCTTAGACTTCTTCCTTCAGAGCCATTGGTTCTTGATTTTGTGTAACCTCTTGAAATGCTTGAAGGTCGATTAGTCCTTTTTGGTACAATGAGTGTGTATTCTTTCCATTTACTTTTTATAATTTTAGCATCATTCAATATTTCCTCATAGAACTTTCCTATATGGTAATTTGAGGCTTGACTTTTTCTTTAGTATTTTCATTTTAAGATATGCAAAGTGTGTTCTTTTTTGTTTCATAACTCTAGATCATGGTATATTTTGTTACAATATTTTCCTTTTTCTTCTTGAGCTCCCCTTTGTAATTTGCTATTCAATTCTTTTACTTCATCAATTTTTCCCTAATCACTTTAATTTCCACCTTACTCTGAACACAAAGGCCAATGTCTTCTTTCAGGGACTAGTCTCTCCTGGTCACATGTCCAAGTACATGAAAGGAGATGGATTGACACAATGGCTACAATAATGGGCTCAGACATAACAGCACTTGTGAAGAAGATGATTCAGGACCAGGCAGTGCTTTGTTCTGTTGATGTTATACATCTGGTCCCTATGAGTCAGAACCAACTTGATGGAATTTAATTAACAACAACAATCTAGCCAGAGTCTTTTATGATAAAGGATGACTTTCTTCGGGGTGGCCCTACTCAGCATAAATTGGCTGCGTGGAAGTTAGCTAGACTTCAACTGCTGGATTTGGGTTCATCACTTCCCTTATTTTGCCTGCTGAGCCCAGGAGTTCCCCACAGAATGCTGACATTTGACCAACCGTGGGTTCAGTCAATTTGGCATCCACCAGCCCTGGGTCTGCTGGCTTCATCTCCCAGAATACTGTTCATTAGCCCCTGCAGTTATAAGAGTTAGGAAATGCCTCCAGCTTAAATCTGATCTATGAACTTGAACTGGACTGGACTTTCCTACTTCTATAACCGTAAGGGGTATTTCTTGACATAAATCTCTTGCTCGACACATGCACATACAAACAATACTGTTTTGCTTCTCTGGAGAACCCACACTCCCCCGCCCTCTGCCAGGTAATGTTTAATTACATAGTACATAAGGTTGCTTTGAGTTAAAATTGACTGTCTATCTATCAGTCTATCCATTATTTTTACTGTTAATAAGAGTATATTCATGAGAAAAAGAAATAACTGCCTTTCCTTCTATGAATAGATGCCTTGTCAGTAAAAAAGTAAATTTTAGGTTTGTCAGTAAAAAAACTAAATCAATAACCAAGGAATAAACAATAACCAAGCAACATCCCCAGAGGCTATGAATTAGAAATTCAATCACTATCAAATAGAATAGTAAACAGAGCAAGTCAGAAGCTACCTGTGAAAGCAGCTATTGCGAAAGAAAATTCCAGTAGAACTGGTTCAAGATCTCTCAGATATTTAAAAGCTACCTCTTGGTATCAGAATTCTTCCCAGATTGCTCTTACTGTACCCTCACAGTCAGACTTTCCTAGGATGTTTTTATTGTTCCTGTGACCAACCACTCAATCTTTATTCTTTCTTACAGATTCAGCTCACAAGCTGCCTCTTGATAAAACATGCCCTGAGGGCTCAACTGAAGCCCATTCTTAACTCTTCAGAAGCTCAATGCTTTGTCTTAACCTTTGGACGAAGAACACGCACTCAGAGCTGCTTAGCTGCAAGATTTTGTTGGGTTTATTTGAGTCCCATAGGACCCTCGGGTAACTAACACCTACTACACAGGAGGCGTTCAATGAACTTGGTTACAGTGAACACTTGAGATGGAAAACACTTCACAGTATCTGCTGAACAACTTGGCAGGAAAGTATGACAGTTAGGCCTACCATGTGTATATATATTTAAGGGAAATACAGAATTCAGAGATATAATTAATGAAGCTGGAATGAGTCACAAATGGTGACAAAGATTTTATTGTATGTGGGGTGGGGAATGCTCATGTGCCAGGCACTGAGTTCATGTGAGCAAACTATACCAGCAGAAATTAATATCAACTGTGCGGAAGATAGCCAAGATGAATAAAAGGGTATCAGAGCGAGTAAATAGAAAGAAATAAAAATAAACATGAAAGAGTGAGTGGATATGCAGGTGGAATAAACTAATGAATGCAGCCTTCAACTACACATGACCTTCATTTCCCATCTCTTTAACGAACTAATCAGAGCGAATCCAAGCAAGGATACGGTTGTGCAACTTTTTGGGGCACATTATTTACAACAGGGTCTACTGGCTCTACTGCCTGGTGAGCAGCTAAGAGACCTGACAAAGGGCCCACATCTTACTACAATGACCCTTTGTATGCGGAGGTACTGTACCATTCTGGAACACCTTTCACTAGCGATCAACGATCAGGTGTCGAAGGGATCAGGTAAAAGGCATCATCAAAAAAAATCTTACCATAGTGAATGAAGGAGGAAGTGCAGAGTGGAGACTCAAAACCCATTTGTTGGCCAATGGGGATCCCATCCCAGAGGGGTCTAGAGTCAGTCAGGGTGTGACGTAGCACCGATGAAGAATACAGCTTTCCTCCAGTTCCTAAATGCTTCCTCCCCCCCCCCCCCACTACCATGATCCGGATTCTACCTTGCAAGTCTGGATAGAGCAGAGGTTGTACACTTGTGCATATAGGAGCTGGAGGCACAGGGAATCCAGGGTGGATGACACCTTCAGGACCAGGGGTGTGAAGGGTGATACTGGGCGAGTAGAGGGTGAGTGGGTTGGAAAGGAGGAACCAATTATAAGAATCTACATGTGACCCCCTCTCTGGGAGAGGGACGGCAGAGAAGGGGGGGGGAAGGGAGACTCCAGATAGGGCAAGATATGACAAAATAATCATATATAAATTATCAAGGGCTCATGAGGGAAGGGGGGAGCGCGTAGGGAGGGGGAAAAAAGAGGACCTGATGCAAAGGGCTTAAGTGGAGAGCAAATGCTTTGAAAATGATGAGGGCAATGAATGTACGGATGTGCTTTATACAACTGATGTATGTATATGTATGGATTGTGATAAGAGTTGTATGAGTCCCTAATAAAATGTTAAAAAGAAAAAGCAAGAAAACGTATATTTACAAACACTAGGAGTTCTTTTTCTTTAAATAGCACCACTGAGGCTATATGTTCATGCACTTGGGATACAATAGAACCAATATTCAGATATCACTGAATTCCTTTTGGAAAATTAATGCCACAGTTTTACCTGAAATAGACATAATCAGTTCCCATCCAACGTCAACGCATAGAACGCTCCTGTGTCAGAGTAGAACTATGAACACCAGGGATGTTTTCTTTAGTAAATCATTTCATTGGGGGATCTTACAGCTCTCCTAAGAATCCATACGCCAATTTTATCCAGCGCATTTGTACATATGCTGCCATCATCATTCTCAAAACATTTACTTTCTATTTGAGCCCTTGGTGTCAGCTCCTCTTTTTTCCCTCCCACCCTCATGAACCCCTGATAAATTATAAAGCATTATTATTTTCATATCTTACACTGTCTGATGTCTCCCTTCACCACCAAATTTTCAATGGCTGATATTCCAGAAATAGGTTTCTAGGACTTTCTCCTAAGTTACCTCTGGGTGACTCAAACCTCCAACTTGGTTGTTACCAGCTGAGCATTAACTGTTTGCACATCCAGGGATGACGAGGGAGTATAAAACCCCAAACCCACTGCTGTTGAGTGGATTGCAACTCAAAGTGACTCTTAGGGCAGAGTAGAGTTGTTCCACGGGTCCTCCACAGCTGTAAGTCTGTACAGGCTCCAAAAGCCTCATCTCTTTCCCACCTAGTGGAACTGCCAACCTTGGAACTCCTCCAAGGAGAAAAATAGGTTAAAAAAACAACAAAGCACCCTTCTCTGTGAGGTATTTGCCTTGAGGATTTGGTTGAGAGGAAACGAAATATAATTGGCCAAACATCCCAGAGCTTTAATATGTGCCTCATAGTTGTACTAAGCTGTGCTTGTCAAAGACTGTCCCCACGAAATGACAGACCAGAATGGAACCTAGGTTTGGCCATTCCTGTGAGACTCTGGGTTCCGTGGATGGTTAATGCCAGCTCAAGGACTCTTTAACACTCAGCCAAGGGCACGCAACATTCCCACCAACCTTTGACCTCTCTCCTTCACTCAAGGTCAGATGGGCAGCACAGTCTGAGCTACTTCCAATGTTGTTATTGTTCTTCTTCCACTCTTTTTATTTACAAGTATTCTGTTGTTGTTGTTTTATATTATATCATTTTATTGGGGGCTCATACAACTCTTACCGCTATCCCTACTTAACATCCAATGTGTCAAACACTTCTGTACATTAGTTTCCCTCATCGTTCTCAAAACATTTGCTTTCTTCTTGAGTGTCCCTGGCATCAGTTCCTCATTTCCCCTCTCTCCCCACTCCTCCCTCCCCCATGAAGTCTTGATAATTTATAGATTGTTATTGTTTTGACATATTTTACAGGATCGGGTACAAATATTCTTTATAATAAAAATCTTTCCACATTTCATTCAGTCTTGATAGCTTTTTTCTCAGAAAATCCAGTCTAGCACAGTTTCCCTAGCAGTCCTTTGCTTATTCATCGGAATATTTATTTATCGTGTACAGTTCGTCAAAGACTTTGCTAAGCACCAGTTTGAGGACAAAAAGAGACTTGGTTCTCATCTCAGAAAGGTCACCAACACTTAGAAAAGGCTATTGCTGTTGTTATTGTTAGGTGCCTTCAATCGCTTTGGCCTCAAGGAGATGCTTTGTCTAATAGAACAAAACACCGCCCAACTTGGTGCCCTGCTCACAATCGTTATGTTTAAGCCCTTGGTTGCAGCACTTTTTCAATCCATCTGGACAAAGGGCTTCCTCTTTTTCCCTCCCTCTACTTCCCCAAGTGCAATGTTCCTTCCCAGGGAATGGTCTTTCTTGGTACCGTGTCCAAAGTATGAGGTGAAGTCTTGCCATTCGTCCCTCTAAGGAGCACCCTGACTCTTCTTTCCCAAGAAAGATGTGTTTGTTCTTTTGGCAGTCATGGTATGAACCATAATCTTTGCCAGCGCCATAGATCAAACGCATTGACTATTCTTCAGTTTCCAGTCTTTCTTCTGTCTTCAATTAGGAAGGGAGACAAGCACTATACACACTTGAGTATAGGCCAATGCGAATATGTGCAGAGGCACCTAATTTTCCCACAGAAACTGTGCTAAAAATGTGCTGAAAACCGTGGCTTATAATCAAGCGTATATGGTAAGGAGATAGTTATAAAAGGAATCGATCACCAGAAATGTAGATGATAAAGAAGAACGATCCGTGTACACTGATAAGCTGAATTCCAAGTAAGTAGAAGGCCTCTTTCTGGTTGAAATAGATCCAAGTGATACATTGTAAAGGCGATGCTTAGAAGTGAAAAAATCTCTAGGCATAGGGCAAAGGACCGTGCACATCCCATACCCCTACTGTCTATAAGTGAGTGTCACTTCTCTGAGAAAGCAACTAGGACTTTATAATCCCCAGAAGCTGTATAGTCACTGTCGTTGTCTGACTCACAGTAATCCTACATGACATAGCAAGCCTTCCTGTCTGAGGCTGTACTGTCCAGAGAGCCACTGCCTGGGGTCCAGTCCTTAGCCTTTCAGGAAGTGGGTGCCGCATAAGTCAATGTACCACCAGTGACCCTTGTCCTGTCATTACCCTTTCTGAACTCATGAAGAGGCAGGAAAAATTTAATGTTCCAATATTAAATTTCTCCTCCCTGAAAAAGTCAAACACATCTAGTTTTTTTCTTAAAGCTTAGCATCGATTTTTATACTATGGATTTTTGAACATCATCTTTTATTTTGTGAAAAATGGAGAATTCTATTTAGAAGGGGAAAGACAATATTTGGACTCAGGGGCACCCATTGATCACTTGCAGACATGCCATATGCCTGCGCATGGTTCCCCCTTTCTCGTGCCTCAGGCTACAGTGAGTGACAATGTGGTGGGAAAGGAAGACAAAGGCATCAGAAACCTGGAACTTCCCCATCCCCATGAGATTTTGAACAACTTGAATTACCACCAGGTATATTTTATCGTGTGTCGTCAAATTATCTTTAAGGTCACCTCCAGATCTAGCATTTTAAGATCTTAAATTTGATTAACTCTTAAGCGTAAAGGAAAACCATGGCCTCTGAGAAAAAGAGTAGCCAAATGGAGGCTCCAAATAAAAATTTCAGCATTAAAAATGAGAGGCTGTGTGTCAATTTGCCTGGCCAGTGATTCTCAGTGGCCTGGCAGTTAGGTAGCGATAGAGCGTGTCAGTTATGTAACGATGTATTCCAGCAGTTACGTAATGCTTTAATCACCCTCTATGTGACAGAATGTGATCAGCCAATCAGTTATGAGAGCAGTTTCCTTGGGGGTATTGCCTGCAGTGTGCGTGTGCGTGTGTGTGTGTGTGTGTGTGCGTGTGTGTGCGCGCACGTGTGTCTGTTCGCAAAGCATCCAGCTCATTAACTTGATCTCCACAACCAAACTCACTGCCATTGTGTCCAAGCTGACTCACAGTGACCTCCGTGTGGGTTTCTGAGACTGCCCCAAGACTAGAGCTGTCTACAAGGGTAGAAAGTCCAGGGAAGCAAGATAAGCTCCCAACACCACGCTTGGTCCAAGGACTTAGAACATGTCAATCTCTCCAGCTGCGTGAGCCATTTCCTTGAATCCTAGCTAGCTGCCATCTATCATCAATCTCTTTATCGTCTGTCTGCTTCGCCGGTTTGGCTCCTCTAGAGAACCCTGCCTAAAACAGAGGAAAACCACATGCTTGACACCAGTTGTGTGTCCTTTAAGTGAGCAAAATCTTACTTCTAATTTGTAAAAAGATTCCAATGATTTTAAAAGATTCTTTGTGCTAATACATCACAAGAGCTAACAAAGAATGTAATTTAAATGGCGGATGTATATGCTCCTCACATGTTTAAACAAAGCCCAGGGGAACGCTAGATTCCAAGTAGCCATTACAGATGTAGTCTGGGTTGAGAGTAAGGTGCCTGGGCCAAATGGTCACTGAGTGAAGGGTTTTCTGCGTTAGGCTAATACATAGCCACACCTTAAGGTAGGGGGGCGAACAACAGAACTGGTAGGGTAAGGGAGACAGCGTTGGTGTAAGATATAAAAAATAATTATAATTTTTCAAGGGGTCACCAGGGGTAGGGGGAGGGGGAGGGAAAATCAGAGCGGATACCAAGGGCTCAATAGAAAGTAAACATCTAGACAATAATGATGGCAACATATGTACCATTATGCTTGATGCAATTGATGCATGGATTGTTATAAAAGCCGTAAGAGCTCGCCAAAAATGATCTTTTAATAAAAGTAAACTAAAATAAAAAGCTATTGATCTGAGAACAGAAAGTACAAATACCCCCGATAAGCCCAAGCAAGAGAAAAATTGACTTAATTAATACTGTGAGGATGTGATTAAGATATTTATTTTTAAAGATTTTTCTCAAGGAAGTCGAACACGCTGAAGTCTAACACTCAGAAAGATCACTCTCACCGTGTGGTGATGGAATGTGAGTCACCAGGTACAGAGTGGGCGTCGGGAAGTAAAAACAACGTTACACCGGAGATGGGGTTTAATGCGTTGAGAATTCGTTTGATGAAACGTTCTTGTTACTCTGTTAACATAAGCCCTCTTCGTCTTTCCACCCACAATGTCATCCTGGAACTGTGTGTTCTCCCTCTCCTCTCTCACTCTCTCCAAGAAGCAGTAATCATTTAAAATTACATATATATATATATATGACCTATAAGTCATACAAGGAATTTCAGAAGTATCCAATTCAAACCCCTCAGTCAGCCCATAAAGTCCTAGACTATAAGTGACTTGTTCCTGGCAACACACTGTGCTTGTGTCATAACCGGAAAGAGAGTCTTTGTCTCCGTTCACTGTATACACTGTTGTTTGGATAGTGACCCCGGGAGACCAAAATACTGGTCCTGCCCTCAGGTCAGGCTTGGTGCAGTTACCTTACCCGGTGTGATGATTTGCTGTGACCACATTTCCAGGAACATGGCTAAGCCATGCTTTGCAGGCCCAGTCATTCTGAGTGCTCAAAGGAGCCCTGGACGCCCAATAGTTGCAGAGCTTGACTGCTAAGAAAGGTCAGAGTTGCAGACCACCAGATTCGACCCTATGGTGGTCTGCTTTCGTCAAGGTTACAGCCTTGCCAACCCTCGGAGGCAGCTCTTCTCTGTCCTATGGGGTCATCAATTCGATGGCACCGAGTTTGGTGAGTTTGCTTTCTGGTTGGCTGAAAGCCCCAAACAGCAAAAGGGTCTCCTTCGTGTCCCTACATAACAAGAGATGGAAAAGAAATGGCCATGCTTTTGTGAACATCTGAAGCTTGCCACCTAGTTCCTGTACTATCAAGAGTCTTATCTTGTGAAGGCAAAGATCCTTGATGTGCTTTCGAATTTACTTACAATTCTTTCAGGACAATTCTCAAAATGGTCCACACAAGGCAGCGACAGCCATTGGCATTGAAATTCACTAGCACCCACGCCATCATCTCTGCATGGAGTGTCTGCCATGGCCTTTTCCGACAGCACAACGTGCGTCTCTGCTCAGAGAGCACAGTGCATTGTTTTGAACTGGGCATGTCCCCGAACCACAGACCCAATAATGTATGTGAATGATCATGTGTCGGGGTGCAGGGTAGGTCTGTTTGAAAACTCACACACCTTTCCACATTGCAGACTTCAAAGTCATCTCCATCATCACTCATTGCAGAGAGTGATCCTTTGATCCTAACCGGCCCGCTCCTTTGAAATATCAACTGCAGCTATGTAGACAACACCCAAATATACCACTCTGCCTCAGTCATGCCTGTAACGTCATAATCATTTTACCAATTGCTTACCTGATGTCTCTATTTGATTATCAGATAAATATCACAAACTTCAGATATCAAAACCCAGAGATCTTGAGTCCCTTATCCTAACCTAATTTTCTCCACTATTACCTATTTCAATAAAAGTCAAGTCTAACCTATAAGTCTCTAAGGCAGTCAGCAGTAACCGCCCCTTTGAAACATATTTTTCTTTCCTATTCCTGAATAATTCATTAATAATCCTGTTAAGTATGTATCGCTTTTGTTCCCAGTTGCTTTTGCCACTAACATCCAAATTGCTGACATTTTCCATCTTGACCCTTTTCCCCTTAAACTTTCATAGAACCTCTTTATCTCTTTTCTGATTTTTTTTTCTGGTGGTGAAGCAGGTTAAGAGTTGGGCTGCCAACTTCCACATCAACAGTTCAAAACCACCCGCCATCATCCAGAAGAAAGATAAGATTTTCTACTAGCATAAAGATTTACAATCTCTGCAACCCACTGCAGTAGTGCTACCTGTTCTATGGGGTCACTCTGAGTTGGAATTGGGGAGGATTTTGCTTGCTTGTTTGTTTGTTTTCGTTGTAATGTAGTCGAAGTCCGAACAAGACAGACAAGGCTCTACTGTAGTGTCAGTTTAGGCATATAAACATTCCATATTTTCTGTGATGGAAACAGGCCAGACACATCCCTGTCCCAAGAATTTTAATTTACTATTCCTTCGAACTAGAATGGCCTTGCTTCCCACATATGCCGTTTCATTGTGGTTATTTCAGCTTGTTTCTGCTGACCTGGCACTCCATTTAAAAAGTCTTTAGAACCATCTACTAGGGACTGAACTGTATCCCCTCAAAATAGATCATAAATCTTAATGCACTCTTACATAAACCTTGGATGGCTAACCACAGGATGCAGGTTCAAACACACAATTGGCTCTCGGAAGAAAGATGGTGCTCTTCCTGCGAAGAGATACCAAGCCTGGGAGACACTCAGATGGTCACTATGTGTCCGAATAAGGAAGCCGCGGCGAAGAGTGGGTTATGTGATGGGCAGCTAACCTGGAGGTCGGCAGTTCAAGCTGCTCTGAAGAGCAGGTGAGGCTTTGTGTTCCTGCAGAGACTAACAACCTTGGAAACCCCAAGGAGTAGTTGGATTCTGCCCAATCGCATCATGTGAGTCAGGATCATCCATTCAATGGCAGGGAGTTTATGAGTCAGAATCGACTCAAAGGCAGGGTGTGTATCTGTGGCTATTATCTCCTTTGGAAACAGGTTCTTTATTAGGTTTTAAGGCAGGATTCTTGAAGGATGGAGATATCTTAAATCACTCTCGTTTGAAATTAAAAATGAGGCAATTGGAGAAGGGAGGATACGGATGACCAGCAGCTGAAGAGCATCCCGGAGCAGGATCTGAGAAGAGCAGGGCCTTCCTCCTGCCCAGACAGAGAGAGAGAGCATCCCACAAACGCCGGCAGCCGGATTTGAACGTCTCACCGCCGAAACTTTGAGCAAACATATTTCTGGTTGTTAAAACCCCCGACTTGTGGCCTTCCTTCCTTTACCAGCAGCATTCGCTAATGAAGACGCCACCCCATCGGAACAGTGTCTGACACTCTAACACACTCTCATTACCAACATGTTCTGATTTGTTTTCTCCATTGCGGAGATCTCAAAAAAGATGCCCTTGCTGACTGGTTGTCACAAGACACCCAAAAGGCCAGGCGCTGCCTCCTCTGCTCTGGCTACGATCCCAGCACTTGGCAGAGTGTCTGGCACTCGTATGTTTGTTTATGAAGAAACCAAAACAGAAAGGAAAAAACAGAGTAGTGGAAAAAGGAAAAGAGTGAGAGAAGGAAGCTATTAACATGTACCTGTCCACGCTGCAAGTGTGAAAACCTGCGGGAGAGTCGCTCCACTCTTCCACAAAGAAGAAGAATCATCCTGCGATGGATCATCAGGGAACAAAAAGCCTTTCTCAGATGGAGTCAGTCAGAAATCGGAAGTCACCAAGCTCTGGAGCACTTTTGTTGTGAATCTAGGATGGTGAGAGTCTCTATGATTTGTCGTCAGGCCCAATGTTCACTGAACTCATATCTACATCCTTTAGGACACCTGGGGCTATAAAGTCTGAAAGCGCAGCTTCACTACAATGAGGCAAAGCTTTGAGATCTGTGCACAGTTCTGTGACACCGGGGGAGATGCGCCTCTCTCACTAGCGTCACAGAGAGCTCAAGTGTATTGATGGAGCACATGATAGACGTGAGCCGACCAGACCGTGGAGCTTAGAGTTCCCGGGGGAAATTGGAGACGGCAGGCAGAAACTACCGGGCATGCGGGAATAACACCAATAGTCAGTAAATTTGCAGTGACAGGCGGAGAAGGCAGTGGGCCCAAAGAGAGCACATTGTTTTCTTAAAAACAAGCAACTTCCTAACCAAGAGCGTCTAGACGTATTTGGAGAAGGCAATGTTTGGGTTCGTCCTACATGTCATATTATGTCATTCTATCTTTAAGCCTGTGAAATTTGTTTCTCTTCATACCCCTCATTTGCACACCAGAACTTATGAGTTCCGGGGAAAATGCAGCATCTAACACATGGGACAGCAACTGGGGCACTGGGTCAGTCCAGACTCCTAGTCACCCCCATGCGTGTCAGGTAGAAGGCGGCACTATAAGAGTTTTCTTTACATGATTTCTTAATTGTGAAGTAAGTGAGGGGGAGGGGGTATATTTCTGACCTTTAACGCGCATTCAGTAGTTCAAACCACTCATCAAAGGCCCTGCCACATTCTTCCCCCTTCTCACTCAGCACCCTAAGTTGTCTGTGACTGAATTTGCACACAAGTGGGTGGACTTAGCCTTCCATTTCAGTTACCAGCCACATATATGAACTGTTTGCATCCCCCAGGATTTCTCATATGTACATAATATGCTTTAAATAAAAACAGATAGGATATAATGTTCCATAGACTGAATACAACATAGCCTTTTCTTCCCAAGTGGTGATTATTAGTATAAAGATTATGAACGGTGCTGTTTCATGCTGCGGCCCTCAAATGATCCAGGATATTTATCCCGGATAGCTTTTGTAGGTGTACAAAGTGGCCCTACAGCATATTTTTGTCTGGTCTGCTAATTGGTGTGAAAATAGATACTTAAATTAAGAACAACCAGTTTTCACTTTACTGCAATGCCCATGTGCCTGCTTCTAGAAATGACAGACTTCTTTCGATTTTTTGTTTCCCTCTTGCTATTGGGAAACTAAATGCAAAGTCAGACTTCTCAGCAATTCAAAAACACCGAGAAGTCAAACACGCCTCTGCCAAGCAACGCGTTTGCTGCTGCGCTGTCCGTGGTAAGGTGCCCATCTACGTGGTTCTCACGCAAAACAGCCCGTGTCGAGCGGAAGGAACGCCGGCCAGTGCTGCTGCATAGTCAGGACTACGGTTTCGCTGAAATCCATTGTGGTGGCAGCCACGTGGCAATCCATCTTCTGGAAGGCTTCCCTCTTTTTTTGCTGACCCTCCACGTTACCGGGTATGTCGTCCCCCTCCAGGGATTTGTCCTTCCTGAGGGCATGCCAAGTACTTGAGACACAATCTTGCCATCCTCGCTAACAAGGAGCCATCCATCCTGCTGTACCCCTTTCTAGACAGATGTATTCATTCTTCTGGATGCCCATGGTACCTTCAATATTCTTTGCCAACACGATCGTTCAAATGCATCAATAATCCTCCAGCCTTCCTTATGCATTGTCCAACTTTGACTTGTCTCTGGGTTTATTGAAAATGCTATAGGTTGGGTTAGGCAGATCGTTGTACTCCAAAGGATACCTTTGTTCTTTGACACTTTAAAGATATCTTGTATATATAAAAAAACAACTATTTGCCTACTACAATATGTTGTTTGACTTCTGACTTCAGCTTGATGCTCTGGGGAATGAAAGACAAGTAGACAGGACTTCCGCCCACTAAAAGAAATAGATAAAGACCAGAGGGCCTCTCTAGTCCTAGGAAGATATATCAGTGAGCTTTGCAAGGTCCATTCTGCCTGCTCAGGAACTGTTTACACATAGCTCATGGTTCTTGGCTATCATTTTGATGGGATGTGGTTACTTGGAGACTAAAGTCCCAAAGAGTAAGAATTTGTTCAGCACTCATACACAAAATGAAGTCTAGCTGAAATCATCTAGTGAAGGAGTGGTTATTATAAAGATTCCAGATAACTATAGTTTAACCAGGAAACCAATAGTGTGCTGATAATTCCTGATAGAAGCCAATATATGACGTCTCATCTGATTCTCACAATGACATCAGACCATTACATAGAAAAAGGTGGACTAACTAGTCCAATTGATCCCCTGAAAGTGCCGACAAATCCATCCATCCTACAACCTCAAACTTGTCCCTTCAGGCTCTGTTTTTGTTCCCAAAATTCAAAGAATATTTTGAAGAAACATTATTTGAGTCCCTTGAAGATGCTCAAACTTCCATTTGACAGGATATAAAGTAAATAGGGCAGAATTTCTAGTTATTCAGCCAAGGTTAGAGTGGTGGAAACACTGGCTTCAGAAGTGTAATGGCCTGGACAGAAGACATCTCAAGACACTGCGGCTTCACTCTTTGACTTTTTAAATCATTTTATTAGGGGCTCATACAACTCTTATCACCATCCATACATACATCAATTGGGTAAAACATATTTGTACATTCATTGCCCTCATCATCCTCAATATATTTGCTCTCCACCTAAGCCCCTGGCATCAGCTCCTTGCTTTTCCCCTCCCTCCCCAACCACCCTTCCCTCATGAACCCTTGATAATTTATAAATTATTATTTTGTCATATCTTGGCCTGTCCAATGTCTCTCTTCACCCATTTTTCTGTTGCCCATCCCCCAGGGAGGAGGTCACATGTAGATCCTTGTAGTTGGTTCTCCCTATCCAACCCACCCTCCCTCTACTCTCCCAGTATCACCACTCACACCACTGGTCCTGAAGGGGTTATCTTCCCTGGATTCCCTGTGTTTCCAGTTCCTATCTTTACCAGTGTAGATCCTTTGGTCTAGCCAGACTTGCAAGATAGAATTGGGATCATGATAGTGGGGTGGGGGTGTGTGGAGGAAGCATTTAGGAACTAGAGGAGAGTTGTATTTTTCATCGTTGCTACATCGCACCCTGACTAGCTCGTCTCCTCCCAGAGACCCTCTAGTAAGGGGATGTCCAGTGGCCTACAAATGGGCTTTGGGTCTCCACTCCGCACTCCCACCCTCATTCACTATGATAAGATTTTTTGTTCTGATGATGCCTGTTACCTGATCCCTTCAGCACCTTGTGATCACACAAGCTGGTGTGCTTCTTCCATGTGGGCTTTCTTGCTTCTGAGCTAGATGGCCGCTTGTTTACCTTCAAGCTTTTAAGACTCCAGATGCTATATATTTTGGTAGCCTGGCACCATCAGTGTTCTTCACCACATTTGCTTATTCACCCACTTTGTCTTCAGCGGTTGTGTCAGGAAGGTGAGCATCATAGAATGCCAATTTAAGAAGAGAGAGTATTCTTGCATTGAGGGAGTACTTGAGTGGAGGCCCAATGTCCATCTGCTACCTTAATACTAAACCTAGAAATATATGCAATAAATCTATTTCCCCATCCTCATATATAAATATATTTGCATATGAATATGTCTTTATCTAAACCTCTACAAATGCCCTTTGCCTCCCAGCTCTTTACTCTATCTCCTTTGACTTTCCTCCTGTCCCACTATCATGCTGTCCCCACCTGGTTTTCAGCAATTCCTCTTGGTTACATTACCGTTGATTAAACCAAAGTCTCTGTGCTTTTATAGAAAAACTTTTTGACTTACTCTCAAATTTTTTTACCTGGGAATGCATTTAAGAAAAAGATTGGCATAAAAGAATGTAGATAATTTGTGGATATTACAAAAGTAAATTCAGTGGATAATGGCTGATTGCTAAATTGAGAAAGATCTAGAAGGAATCAAAGAGATGAGGTGATGAGATCCAGCCTCTGCCCTTACAAAACTTACTTTCAATGTATTTTTAAAAAATCCCTTTTATGGGGGGTGAGATATAGGGAGGGTAAAAGGATTTTGGTAGTGAACATGGAAGGCAGGAGTGGAAAGGGAACACTAGAACTGATTGTGATTATACAACTCATTTTAAAAATGCTTTAACCATGGGAGGGAGAAGTTATAAAATTGATTGTGGTAATGATTACACAATTCTTCTTGATATGATTAAAAGATTGAACTATCAAATTGTATGAAATGTGGATTAGGTGCCAATAAAAATCCCTTTCAATGAAGCCCAAGATAAATAAAGAAGGGATAGAGTTATAATAAACATTTAGGCAACTGAAAGTATATATTTTATCCAGCAACATAAACAATGCTGGAGTAAGATTTGTTTGCAATTCAAGTAACTTGAATTTCTTATTGGAGTGGAAAGTGGTAAGTGGAAAGTTGCTATTCCGGTGCCCGCTCAAGATAGATCTTTGCTCCTGTGAGAGGAAGATACAATATTTCTCCAGAATTTTCTCCATGAAGGAATTTCATTGGTTCCAATTTCACTGGTTGGAAAGTCTTAGGTTCCTAATACCTGACATCTTGAGAAGAAGGGACTGAGCATCTTCAAAAGTAAAAGAATCTCTGGCCTAATGCTTTCACCAGCTCCTGAAAATATACAGAGTGAACAGAAGATCATAAACATGCAGGACAAGGCTATGAGCCAAAGCAAGAAGAAAAGACCATTAAAATGATACGTTGGTCATGGAACCCGAAGTGCTTCTGGCACGAAGACAGTAACTAAGTAGAGCTTTTGTGAAAGTTAAAAAACTGTTATTAATCTATCTACAGAAAGGGAAGCTTCAAACAAAGAGCTCACAAAGGCAAAGCTTGGCAGCCGTGAAGTGGGCTCCGCACGGCAGTGGCAATGGCAGTGTGCAGGACGATAGATGTCTCGTTTTAAAGGGCAGGAGCTGGGCAGGGAAAACGCCACTCCATGCAGCTCTCGCTCTATGCACGAAGTTTTGAGGTGCGCAGACGCGGCTCGCTTGATTGCGCCCCATTTCATTGTGCTTCGTAGATGTTGCATTTTCTCCAAATGCAGGTCGGTGCCAACCCTTCCTCCAGCAACTCGCTTGGCATCATTGCCCCAATAGCACGCGCTCACTTCACGTTGCCGTGTCGCCGTTTGGAAATCAACACCATTTCTCAAACTTTTGCATCATCCTCTTGTACACTTAATAGACTACAGTAAACATACTGTAAATATATGGTGGGAAAATAGAAATGTCTTCTCTGGCTCTTTAAATATTGATGGTGGCCTTTTCTTTCTTGCTCCATATCTGTATTTTTATCTTTATAGTATTATTATTTTCTTCTTTCCATTTTCTTTTCTTTTTTAAATTGTTTCTGTTGGGTTTTCGAGTTTGGGAAGCACAGAAGAAGAGAATGCATAGAGACACAAGCTGAATATGGGTGGGAGGGAGGGGGTTGGAGATCAAGCAATGAATCGGGGAGAGGGGTAGGAGCACTCAAACTGATTGTAATGATGTATAGACAGCTCTTTTTAAAGGCAATTTAAGCAGGGAAGTTATGATATGTGAATACGCTATCAATAAAACTACTAAAATGAAAGAAAAAAACCCCAAACTTGATCAATGGTTACAGCAGGTGAAGGAGAAAGAGTTCTTGCTTTGGGGGCACTGCTGTTAATGGTGATGGGAACATTTGAAAAGGATATCAATAATTATTGTACAGCACAAAGACTTAGAGTTCTACGAATTTAACCATATCAACATAGGGTTTTTTTTTGTTTTTTCACACTATTAACTGATGAATAATACAGGTGTCTGTCAAGATTTTTTTAAGATTATGAAAAACAAAGAATTTAAAAGGAACCAAATCAGGACAGTCCAATAGATGCCTAATGATTTTGCATTGAAACTCTCAAAAATTGACCTTGTTAGATGAGAGAAATACATAGAAGCACAATGGGGTTGAGGATATCTCTCTGTTGAAGCTTTCCTGGGTTATGTTTCTGCTGATGCTTTGGCTAATTTTCTCAAAATATTCGCCTAATAAGCACATATTATCATTCTTTGGCCCTCGAGAAACAACAATCAAGTTCCTCAAGCTGTTGCTGTGGCCTTTGCTTTTAACTGGCTCCCTTTCGTTTTGACCAGACCCCTTCTACCTCTTTAATTGTGCTTTGTCTTCTGGACATTCCTGATGTTTCATCTCTTGTCTAATTCTTCAAAGAAATTCTTCAGGATCTTCATCCCACTTATTAAAAATGTCCATGGAAAGCGCTTTTCTTGCCTGCAGTGTATCTGGGTACCCATTGAGCAGAAAGTTGTCTTCACTTAAACTCTTCAGTTTGACTTGTGTGAGCATCAGTGTTTTCACTACTCTCCTACCTACCTTCACTAATAAGCCCAATCATAGATCTCCCTTCCGTTTTAGCAGAATTCCTCTTACTCTGAGAAGGCCACCCCAAATCCCTTTCCTACCTTTCTTAGTGTCTCAAACTAGAGCCTGTTCAGATACATTATAACAAGGGCACACCACTTTATTTTGGTGCATTTTAAAAATCCCATGCAATGGTTTCTTTGCTATGACATGCATTTTCCATGAAACTTTGGCAGACCCAACCTATATTCAACTTTTATCTGGAAATCAAGGTACCAAAGTATGGTAAAATTCATGATTATAGAACTGGCATGGAGGGAGTGGTGACTGACATTGAATTTTCACCATACTTCTGGAAGATCCTGGTTCGATTCTTAGTCAAGGTACCTCATGCACAGACAGCGTTCATCGGTGGGGATTTTATATTGCAATGATGCTGAGTAGGACTCAGCAGAGTTCCAGAAAAAGCTATAACAAGTAAGAAATGCCTGGCTATCTAAAAATTCCTACAAATCAGGTGGCAAAAATCCTATGGCTCACAATGGTTCAATCACGTTGTACACAGATTTGTCACGAGTCAGGAGCCACTTCAAGGCAGCTAACACTACCAAGAACAAGAATATCAGCAGACAGATAGTCAGGATTCATAAATATCTATTTATTTACTAAACACGTACAAGGGAAGGCATAAAGAGCTGAAGACAAACAACGTGCCAATATTTGACAAAGGAAGGTGCCGGCCACATAACCAAGGACTTCGGAGAAACCAGGCAACATATGCACCAGCAAAGCACCATCCAACACAGAAGTCAGCAGTGACCTCAAGGAAAACCAGCTCAAGCTGGAAGATTGTAGCAATTCCAAACTGCAGGGAGCTAAGATGCGAAGCATTGCGGACACAGGTACAGCTCTAAACAGCGCACTATCTAAGGCTAACGCTATCTGAATGTAATACTGGCATCAGGAGGGAAATGCTTATATCTGTAGCTGGAGAGAGAGATGAGATTTAGGGGAATAAACATTTAGGGTAGAAGCATTTTTATAGGTCGAAGTGAACACAGTAGTGGGACCATAGAGCGGATGGTATTGTCTAAAGATGAGTGCAGTTCCTGGTGATCTCCGTTCTTCTCTCTCCACATAGAAGCATCAGTACTAGGCCAGAATGAGGGACAGAAAGAGAGCAATGTGAGGAACTCAGCAGCATGGACGTTCCTGATGCGGGAGAAGCAATGAAGGAGTCAGAAGACAATGCGCTGGAGTGGAGGTGGTAGGAAATGGTTAATAAGGCTTTCATAAGAGGAATGCTCCCTATGTTTTACTAGACCTCTTTAATCAGTGATTGCAGTCAGAGCACGCCTTGCTTGTCCTTCTCTATCCAGCACAATCCTGTGTGTGGCATTCTTCTTGCTTACAACATAATTCTAACAAGCACTTGGAATAGCAATAAGAACATGGAAATGGAAGTCATAAAATATCAGTCAGTTCAAGTCATGAAATGAGACCCCTTACCGGACCTTCACTTCTGCGTGTTATTCTTTCTGAACAAGGACACAAAGGTGTCTGCATGGTGCCATTCTTGAGCACAGGGGCAACCCGGGGGACACAAGTATCTCTCTAAGCTGTGACAAAGAGTGAATGGGAGAGTACTTCATTCATCAGCAAGTCAGCAAAATCTACATCTAGATGTGAATACTGGGTTATTCTCCACCACCGCCCCCTGACAAATTACCAAGGTCAGCAGTTCAAAACCACCAGTCACTCCAAGGGACAAAAGTGAGGTTCCCTACTCCCATAAGGAGTTATAGTCACAGGAACATACAGGGGGAGTTCGGCACTGTTCTTTAGGGTTGCTATGAGGTGGCAATACTCGATGGCAGTGATAACAGTGTGATCCATTACCGGTTACTGTTGGGTCATTTCTGATGTATACTGACCCCCATGGGTTTCGAAGCAGAACTGTGATTGATAGGAATCCAGTGGCTGTTTTTTTCAGAAGTAGATCATTGGACCATTGGACTTGCCTCCTGAATGGTTGAACCTCCATCCAGTCCATTAGCAGCGGGACACGGCACCAGGAGCACATACCAGGAGTTCCTCAGAAAATACAAATTTCAAGAGACTTAAAAGGGGGTGCGGGGGAACATCATGAAAAGTATTAACTTCGAGGACACTAAAGTGCTAAAAGGTGCTTAGAAAGGAGCATGAACTCAACTTTCCCATCACACAGGCAGACGGTAAATGAGCCGTGAAACTGAGCAGTAACCTTGAAGCTGCCCCGGCAGGCAAGGAGCCCAGCCAGTAAGGGGGCGACCCAAAGGAAGAGCAGAGAAAATGGCCTGCAGCCAAGTCTAGATCACGCTTTCTATTCTGAGCTGTACTTAAACCTTGCTTCCTCTCCTGGCATGTAGCCTATCTTTAATAAAACAGAAGGCAAAGTGGTCTGTGTGAGAAGGAGGTAAGCTTCAGGAAACATTAGCAATGACCCACTCCTCAAACACCGAGAAATCTCTTCTATTCTGTATGTGGTTTGTCTTAGGTGCTGAATTTCCTGTAATCACCTCCACTCTTGTCACTGTCACTGTGTGACAAGGACATCAGTGAGACCTTGTCCTTTCCTACTTGGCTCCTGTCCTCCTGATAAATCTCCTAAAGCTTTTTCATCATGTGCATATTGTTTGGCATAGTCAGTGCCCAATGCAAATCAGTTGAATAAACGAGCAAACGAATGATAATTCTCTGAACATAGGCCTCTACTGCATGTTGAAGAATGACAGCAAGTACAGACTTAGAGCTGACCTGTGAAGAGCTTTTAGCACATGGACACTAATAGGAGTAATAGGATTTACCATGGATCATGTAGGTGGTTTGTAAATCACCACGGTACAGGGTCTCCATCTAAAACTCCAGGGGTGATAATTCAACAGCACATTGTTTAAAGGTAGATGGATGCATTGCTGACATTAGTTCACATTGGCATCTTTTCCAGCAATGTGTCACTCTGGTTTGGTGACTATAAAGCCCTGAACAATTCTAGTAGTCAGTAGCCTCTATAGCTCTGCAATTGGGTAGCAACTGCAGATCGTCACAGTAGCTTAAGCACATGCCTTATTGCCCCTCTGGCCCTACTTACTTTTGAAGGCAGAGGTGTTGTGTTTGTCTTTGACTTAGTCCTCGACACATGGCTAACTCATGCACAAGGGACCGAAATTCTGCCAAACCGTGTGCTATCCCCATGATAGAGTCTGAATCAAATCTTGTGGTCCATACAGGATTTGGGTCCTCTTGTCCAGACTTAATAAATGTCCAGAATTAGGGTAGATTGACTCTCCAAACTGGAAAAATCAAGTTTCTTGCCCCTCAGTGGGCCCCACCCAGGGATCCGATATCTGGCCGGGGGGAGGGGGGAGATCAACTCCATAAAAGACAATCGTAGTGAGAGGAACGTGGTTTGTTCAGAGTTGCAGCTTCTTAGTTTTGGGTGTGTGTGTGTGTGTGTGTGTGTGTGTCAGGAAATAAGACTTCATATGAACAAATCTTCTAATTTTTCAAGAGACGTTGCCATTCTGGAATTTTACATAAAATGATCCAATTTTTAAATGCATCTAATTCAAATATTTTAAAGATATTGTACAAGGCACCCCCAAACACAGATACCTAAGCCTGTAGGTTGCTGCCACAAAAGTAGATCACTGTAAATACAGAGTTGTTAACTTCAGAAGGCATTTTTGAAGTTTTTTTTCAATCTTGGATGTTTCATGGTCTGATTAATGTTCTAAAAAAATCATTCTTGAAAATTTGCATGCATGAAGGAAGGGAAAGAGAGAAAACTCTTATGCTATCTTAGACGAGGTAGTGGTGGTTCAGATGGAGAGAATGGAAAGTTTGTGGTTAATTTGAGGTGCAGATTTGCTGTATGTGGTGATGAGTTGGAGAAGGATCATTAGAGATTACAGAAGGACAAAGCTCCCATATTTCTACAATTAGCTAGAAGCTTTGGCAAATATGAATGAAGCTGCTATAAATGTTTACATGTAGATTTTTTATATGAACATCTGATTTCAGGAAAATTGGATATATATCCCCATGGTAGTTATATAATCATTTGTCAGTTTGAGGATGAAGAGTGAAGGGGTGGGATCTAGTCTGTCAATGAGCTCATAGTCAATGAGGCCTGTGTGTGAGCATGGCTTTCTCCTAAGTATTCTGGGAAATCTGGATTTTCCTCCTTGGCGATGTCTTACTGACAAGGTTCACTCCCTGGGAGACATTGCAGCTTACAAGACACAGGGAACTACGCTAGTGCCCTGAGCTGGAGAAGCTGCATGGACCTGCCCTGATGCAACCAGACCGCTGAAGCCAGAGAAGCCATGTAGAGACCCCTGTCAGAGATGAGACGCTTACAATGGCACCGGATCCAAAATCTTCCTCTCAACTGGCCTGTGATCATCCTGAGTTTGGCATCATTGCATATGTTTCATGAGTCTGAAGAGGACTTTGTCGATTAGTATTGGACATATGGGCTAAATATTGGACTTATAGGCTTGTTGGGATGCTTTCTTCATGTACAGCTACTCTTTCTATAATATTCTCTCTTATACACATATAAGTTTCTATGGATTTGTTCCTTTTAACCCCAGAGCACAATTCCTGGATTATATAGTGAGTCTGAAATAAGAACACTGTATTCGGAGCAGGAACACATTTATTGAGGTAGAAGGGAGAGCAAGATTCCTGATATTATTGTCTCCATTGTTCAAGAAAGGCAACTGAGATCTTGAAAGGTTCAGTAATCACACAGAAAATACGTCACAGAACTGGGAGTCCACCTGGGGACTTTTGAATTCTGACCTAGGATGATTTTCATCACATTATGATACATTACACAGTTTTGTTGTTTTGACCTGAAATGGATGTCAGAAGGAGGGACTGATTAATTTTCTTTAGGTACCAGACTTGGTAGTGGTGATGCCTCATTGATCATTGTCATGGTGCATCTCCAATGGCCTCTGACCTGGGGAAGGATTGGAGACTCACAGTATCCCAGCTAAAGTTATGCAGGAAAGAGGTTATATTGATTGAGTGAAGGATTACAGGTTTGCAAACTTGCTGTTATACCTTGAAAATGGAAATGAAAGAGGGCCCAGAAATTGATGAGAAAACAACCACAGAGGGTGTAAAGGCGACTAAGTGCAAGACAGCTCCAAGTCATGTCTTTCCCGCTTTAATTAATGTCTAGCCGCTTGTGAGATTAATGGTGAGCTTCTTCTCTGCTGTCTGGCTTCTATATTTCTAAGTTGAAGTCAGAGAACTGCTCCCCTGAGGGAAATGGAGACCTGATAAAAACAAAGATGAGTTACTTATGAGAGATTTATATGGCAGCTGAATACAAGAGGAAATAAGTAGGAACAGAGCCCTGAGCTGAGAAATGGCTTCTTATATGGGTATCTTTGTTGGGAACTTGTGGCAGGCTTGGTTCTTTAAAGTCTCAGGCGATGAGTGGCTCAGTCTTTCTTCCCCAAAGATGTTGGTTTTGACTTGAAATAGATGTCAGAGGGAAGAACTGATTAACGAAGTAAGGCTAAAGAAGAATTAGATGAGTAAGTAGATACAGGACTCAGAGCCTATACTTAGTCCTGGTGGCATAGTGGTTATGAGTTGGGCTGCTAACTGTAATGCCAGTAGTTTGAAACCACCAGCCGCTCCACAGGAGAAAGACAGGGCTTTCTACTCTCGTAAAGAGTTATAGTTTTGGAAATCCACACGGAAAATTCCATCCCATCTTATGTAGTAACTATGAGCCGGCATTGACTTGATGGCAGTGAGTTTGGTTTTGGTTGACTCAATAAAAAAGTGTAGAAATGCTTCAGGGGCCAGAATTAATGACTTAATGCTCTTGATTAGTTACTTTATGGTAAATATTGAGACTCAAGGACTATGTGCACTTTAGGGTTTAGAAATCTAGGGAAACAACTACATAATTCTGCTGAAGAAATGAAGTGTGTGTCAGCAAACTGCCAGAGGAAAGTGAGAGGAGGAAAAGTCTGGTGCTAAAAATGATAGACATAGCTGAGACTTATAAAATAATTAATAATATTTAATTTTATATAGTATATGAAAATTAATATTTAATTATATATAATATAGGAAACGTATGTATTAAATATAGTATATTTAATTTTATATCGTATATGAAAAATATTTATGGAAAGGTGTTTTGTGGTGGAGTTGTTAAGCTTTGGGGCCTGCTAATTGAAATGCTTGGTGGTTCAGATCCATTGAATTCAGCTACTTCTACAAGAGAAAGACCTAGCAAGGTCTTCCTGTAGAGGTACCTGAAACAAAAACAAAGCAAAGGAAACCTACTGATGCTGAGTGGATTCTGACTCATATAGTGATGCTGTGGGACAGAGTAGAACTCCTCCATTGGCTCTCTGAAGTTGTAAATCTTTATGAAAGTAGATTGCCTTATAATTTTCAGGAGGAGTGGCTGGTGGGTTCATAGATCTGTTGTGTTCAAAGAGCCATAAACATTATAGCCTTAAAGACTCTATTGGGAAGTTGTGTCCTGCCATACGAGGTCAATATGAGTCAAAAATCAACTTGACAGGATCTAACAGCAATAATCAAAGTAGCTATAACCTTGACAATCCACCCTCTCCTGTACTTGTTCTTCCATTTTCAGGAAATTTGCCATACAAGAAAAAATCCCATTGAAACATTTTAGCATATATTATTTGGGTAAGATGAGAGGATTTTTAAATCAAGAAAAGGGGATGACTCCACATTATGGCCAGCCTATTGAGGACCAAGGGTAGACTGCAGGGGTGGTGCTATGGTTGAAAAGAAAGAGAAGAAAACACGGCTGAACAGCAGCTCAGAGCGAGTGGTGAGTCATTAGCCAACTGCCCTCCTCATCTTCCCACACTTATTACTGGAAAGAATAATTGGGTAGGAGTTGATTGCATAGAATAGGATGCATCAAATAACATTTCAGAGGCAATTTTTGTCCCAAAGGGACAGTGTGAGCTTTCACTTGGTATACAACTAAACTCTATTTTACACACTCTTCTGACCACAGGACTGAGCCTGGGCCTGGTCTAATGAGGGCTACCCAAATGTTTCATGATAAAGGGGATGCAAATTAATGAGTTACACGTGTCCTTAGACTACTCACTCCAAGTCTGAGCCGATGTGTGGAACCATCCTGCTATCATCCGTATGGCCATTCTCTATATTTCAGACAGAAATTCAGTCACACACAATGTTGTATTTTAAAAAGATGTTTCAGCTTATGAAATTGTCTGGCAATATAAGCATGAAAGATTGTATCTAAAAAGTTGACAGAAACCAGAATCTCTGAGTCCTCCACATTTTGTTTGCCTATAGTTTTTTTTCTGGGTATGTTCAGAAGGTCCAGGGGAAATGTTGGTGCATTTATGAAATCCCTCAGCAAGAATGTTTAGGTGACTGGGTCTGTAATGGGATGCGTGATTAGGGAAACATTGCTATGATGGGGAGAGTTAATGTACTGTGTGGAAGAGGGAATATTCTCAGGTAGGAGAGTGTCGGGCATTGGAGAGGACTGAGAATTTTTACAAGTGGTATACTTTGAATGCTTCAAGTTACATCAGGCAATATAAGGGGAGAAGAAGGACAAGAAATCGGTGAAGTATCACTGTATATCTGTTCCTCAACATGTCAGCTCTCTGCCTTAGAGGCTGGCTAGTGTCATGACCATTGCGTCATTTTCAACTCATAGTGAGCCTACGCACAGAGAGCCAAACACTGATCCAGCCTCACAATTATTCTTTTTTTCTTTTAATTTCTAATTAATTGGGAGTTAATACATATCATTCTAAAGTTCAATTAGGTCAAGCAGTATTGTACAATTGCTATCACAATTGGTTTCTAAACATTCATTTCCTTCCTGGATTCCTTGACATTGTCTCCCTTTGACTGCACCCTCCACTCCCACCCCCACCCCTGCCTCTCCTTATTCTATTTGCTGTCTCTACAGGTTCATTAATCATGGTTTTCATATACTGAAAAACAGAAGGAAAAAAACATATAACACAACTTCAAGAGTGTGACCCCCAATGACACAACACTTTTGAGAGAAACCCTAGTATGAACAAATACAGTTATTGTGTTTGAGTCCATGGCTGCAGCACTGCCTCAATCCATCTTGTTGAGGGCCTTCCTCTTTTTCATTGCCCTCTGCAGGGACTGGTCTCTCCTCCCAATACGCCCAAAGTATTTGAGAAAGAGTCTTGCCATCATTGTCTCTAAGGAGTATTCTGCCTGCATTCCTTCAGAGACAATTTTTTGTTGTTGTTCTTGTGGCAATCCATGGCACTTTCGATATTCTTCACCAGCACCGTAATTTCAATGCCTCACTTCTCCAGATTCCTTATTTAATGTCCAACTTTCACCGGTAAATGAGGACATTGAAAATACCATAGTTTGGGTCAGGCGCAACTTAATCCTCAAAGTACCCACTTTGTTTTCAGTGCTTTAAAGGTTTTGTGCAGTGGATTTACCCAATACAATATGTCATTTGGTTTTTTGACTACTGTTTTCAAGAGCACTGATTGTGGATCTAAGCAAGATGAAATCTCCGACAACGTCAAGTGGCCTTTGGTCTCCCAATAGTATGTGAGCTAAGTGACATGTGTAGATTGTATTTGGACATAGGGAAAGAAGTGATTGGCAGCACTGGTAGAACTGACCATGTCCCTGTCAACATTGTCAGCATGTGCCAACCCCTGGAAGACCTCTGGATATGTTTTGGAATAAGGAAGATTTCCAAAGATGAAGAAGCATACTTTATAAATTGAATTTGTTATTACCATTGTTTAGTGAACTAATTCTGTTACAAGAACTTGAACTTCAAATAGAAGCAAGTGATTTGTTCAATACTGCTTAAGAATATTAAATTCAAACAGTGAAGAATGGGTTGATACCATCTCTTAAAGAATCATATGGAAAAATATTCCTCCCTGGATACTGAAGCTCAGATTAAAGAATCAGGGGTTTATATGGGATATGATTTAGCCAATGTAAACTTAGACAATAAAGATTAATGTGTTTTTACCTCCAGTGTTGGGAGCAAGTAATTTCCAGAGCATGATTGAATCTGAATTTACTGTCTATACATACAGGAAATGGACAGTGAAAGAATAAGATATATGCATTGACATATTTGAATCAATCAATAATTGCCAATGGAATATACTGTGGACTGTTGAATACACAGTGGCCTGCCAAAAGAAAAAAACAAATCCATCTCAAACTAAATCCAACCAGATTTTTTTCTCAGAAGTGAGGATGGCAAGACTTCAACTTTCTTACTTCATCATGAAAGACGTCATTAGAATAGAACCATGCTTGGTGAAATAAAGAGGCAGCAACCACAAGGGAACACCTCAGTAAATGGGTCGACACAATACCTGCAACACTAAACCCAAACATCACAATAACCATGAAGAAAGAGCAGGACCTGCTAATATTTTGTTCTGTCTCAAGGTGACACAAGGTTACCATGCGTCAGAGCCGATTCTGCTGTGCACAATCAATAAGACTAATGGTTTTAGGCAGGAAGCAGCTGAGGGTTCTACCCATTTTCATCAGCAGTGATTCCACTACCCAGGACATCATGCTACAGGTGGTTCAGATGAACATGAGCATGGAAGGAAATGCTGTTCAAGTGCAAGTGAGGATCTGCTGTCACGAAGAGTCCTAGGACTTGGATTTCACGAGACCTTAATTCTTGAAATGATGCTAGATATTTCTTAGTAAATTTTTTTTCCATATTGAAAATCGAATTTCTATTTACAGAAACCTAGGAAAGATGAGAATATAAGTCTAGAGAAATGACTAATTTGTCTGTTTCACTTACAGTAGATGAAATTCCATCCCTACAGCTTCCCATTCATTTTCAGAAGGAAAAGGGGGATCAAACAGACGGCTTTCTTTCATGACAAGGACCCGTTAGGCGCCCTAGTTACGCACTCGATATCTAATCCAAGATTGGGCAGTTTACACTCACTCCGTTGCTCAATGGGAAAACAACCTGGGGGCTTGCTTCCATGCAAATCACAGCTCTTTGTGGCAAATGGACTGAACAACATCGAACAACATGAACTGCAGCCTGTCATTATTTGTTATCATTTGAAAATGAAAGATCCAGAAATTCCACAAGGTCAAGACTCCTAACGGCAAAGGTGGACAGAGATACTGGAAGAGAGAATCTGGAATTTAACCTACACTTTGAAACAAATGAAACATTTAGAAACTTTTGCTGAGTGAGAAAAACAAACAAACAAACAAACAAAAACCAAACAAACAGTATGGAGGTAATCACTTACCAAATGGAAGAGGACTAAATAGATGGAACTGGGAAAAATAGTGCCTGGATTCACTGAGAAAGAGGGAAGCTTCCCAGTTGGTCAAAGAAAGAAAGCAGGGCAGCTGGCATCAGAATGCATCGGAAGAGACAGTCCTCATATTCCCAGTCATTGCGGAAACCCTGGGGGGTGTATGGATATGCTATTGCCCCAGAGATGTTGCAAGGAATATTCCACATCATTACAGAAACCCTGGGGGTGTTTGGATATGCTTATTGCCCCAGAGATGTCGCAAGGAAAACTCAGACTCGCTAATAAGTAGGTGTCCATATCATGGAGAATAAACTTTGAAGCAATTCCCTTAAAACCAAAAGGAACAGATACCTCAGTTGGTATGGCTGATGCTCCACTTGCTTCTCAGGCTTTAGTTTATAATTGGCTTGAGGGAAAACCAAATAAATATCAGAAGCAGGAAATCAGGGAGAAGGACCCAGAATACAAAAATATCTTACTAACAGGGTGCTCAAGAGCTCCATTTGGGAAACAGGACATGGTCATCTTTGTCCCAGCTAAGCCATGTGACTCTGGATGAGGCACTGAGCTGTGAGACAGATGTTAATTTGAACACTGCTTCTGTCAGGCCAGTTCTCTAGTCTAACTGTTGCCAAGATTATTAAGAAAGAACAAATACAAAGCTCATGACAGGTGCTCAGGTGTTGCTTATTGATATCATTCTACTGTGCCTAGAATATTCTGTACCTAATAGGAATCCAGTATGATTTCACAATGATGGCACCCGGTAGCTCTGAGAAAGACACATTTGACCTTGAACATGTATAGAAATTATTTTCTTTCAATTTTCATTGAAGATGAGTCCTTGCATTTTTGTCCTGCCTCCTCTTAGGGCAATGGCGTGTGCTGCTGTTGCTTGGCGCCATTGAGGCTATTCTAACTCTCAGAAGCCCTATGGAGGACAGAACCAAACACTGCCCAGCCCTGCACCATCCGCTCAATTGTTCTGATGGTTGAGCCCATTGTTGCAGCCACTGTGTCCATCCATCATGTCCTATTTTATACTGATCTGCTGTTAAACTCAGCATCATGTCCTTTTTCAGGAACTGTTCTCTTAAAAACTATGAGGCTTTCTACTCCTGTAAAGTGTTACAAGTTTGGAATATTGAAAGATTTTTATGGACAACATTTTGAATGTCGCAGAAAGCATCAAAAGAAGATGAAAGAATATCAGAGTCATTTTGCCAAAAGAGAACTAGTCAGTATTCCACCATTCAGGGGTTAATATTTGAACAAGAACCAAGGTGGTGAAGGTATAAGTTCAAGCTGCACCGAAAGCATTATCTAGAAACAATGCTCCAGAACTTGATGAAATACCAATTGAAATGATTCAACAAGTTGAAGAAGTATGGAAGGGCTCATTCTTCTATGCCATGAAATTTGGAAGACAACTACTTGGCCAATTGACTGGAAGAGATTCATATTTGTACCCATTCCAAAGAAAGATGACCCAACAGAATGCTTAAACCATAGAACGATATCACACACAAGTAAAATTTTGCAGAAGATCGTCCTACATTGGTTGTAGTACTATAATAGCAGGGAACTGCCAGAGACTCGAGAATGATTCAGAAGAGGACTTCGAACAAGGGATAGCATTGCTGATGCCAGAAAGTACCAGAAAGGTGTTTCGTGGCATTTTATTTCCTAGGCAAGGTATTCACCTGTGTGGACCACAATTAACCATAGCTAACCTCCAGAACCCTTCATTGTGCTCCTGAAGAACATGTACATGGATCAAGAGAGAGTTTTGCAAACAGAACAAGGTAATATTTCTTAGCTGAAAATCAAGAGATGAGTGTGTTAAGGCTATATTCTCTCTCCGTACTTCTTCAATCTACATGCTGATCAAATAATCAATGGAGCTGGATTATATGAAAAAGAATATGGTGGCAGGATTTAGTGAAGGCTTATTAACAACCTACCATATGCCGATTGGTGCAATCTTGCTCGCGGAAACTGAGGAGGATCTCAAACAATTGCTGATGAAGATCAAGAATTGCAGCCCCTAGTATGGATTACAACTCAGCATAAACAAGATCCAAATTCTCACAACTGGACCAATAAGTAACATCATGTTAAATGGATAAAAGGTTGAAGTTCTCAAGGATTTTGTCTTGCATGGATCCACAACCAATGCTCATGGAAGCAGCAGTCAAGAGATCAAAATAAACCACTCAGGAATAGAAATGGGAGTAGAGATACCAGGACTGTAGAGTGAAGGTGTGTGTGGTGAGAGGGGTGAGGGGAGTGGGGCGGGGAGGAAAGGGGGAACTGATCACAATAATCAATGCATAAACAATTCCCCCCGGGTGGAATACAAATATAAAAACACAAATATACAAATATAAAAATAAATAATTTATAATTTATCAAGGGTTAACAAGGGAGGGAGAGGAGGGATGGCATAATGAGGAGCTGATACCACGGGTTCAGATAGAAAGTAAATGTTTAGAAAATGATGATGACAACATCTGTACAAATATGTACTGCTTATAAGAACTGTAAGAGGCCCCAATACAATTATTTTAAAAATATGCATTGCATTAGGTAAAACTTCTGCAAAACACCTCTTTTGAATATTTTAAAGCAAGAATGTTACTTTGCGGACTAATTATTGTGTGTCTGACTCAAGTCATAGTATTTTCCATTGCCTCACATGTATGAGTAAGTTGGGTATTGAATACGGAAGACCAAAGAACAATCACTGCACATGAATTGTGGTGCTAAAGAAGAATATTGAAACTATCATGGACTGCTAAAATGAAAAATTGATCTGTCTTAGAAGTAGTATGGTCAGTGATCTTTAAAGGCAAGGATGACAAGACTTGGTCTTATAGTCCTTCGGCATATTGTCAGGAGATATCAGTCCCTGAAGAAGAACATTCAGACTTGGTAAAGTAGAGGGGCAGCAAAATAAACCCAGGAAAGCCCATGGTAAGATAGATAGATGGATACAGAGGCTGGAACAATGGGCTCAGGCACAGGAACGATTGTGATGGTGGGGCCGAACTGTCCAGTGTGTTGTCTGCTGTTTGTGCGTAGTGTCGCTCTGGGTCAGAAGAAATTCGATGGGGCCTAACAAACAAACAATATGAGTGTTATAAGATTATAATCCTAACTTCTTTGAGAAGCCCAAACGTGTGTGTATATGTAAAGGTCTTAGAATCTAAGACTTAGATGAACAGTAAATGCTTAATGAAAGTTGGTAGTTCAGTGGTAGAATGTTCAATTTCTATGTTGGAAACAGGGATTTGATCTTTGGATAACACTCTTCAAGTATAATCAACACCCATCTATCATCGAAGGTTGGCCCGTTTCTATAATACTGAATAGGTTTCAATAGAGCTTCCAGATTAAGAAGACTAGAAAGAAAGGTCTGGGTGAAGTAGTCAACAGTCAACAACACATCCACTGCCACCGACTTGCACAGGACTCCTAGCCACCCAACAGGACAGTCAGGTTTCCAGGACAGCACATTGTACAGAAACAGACTGGCCTAGCTTTATCCCGTAGAGCACCTTGTGAATTTCAATCACGTCTTTCCGTTAGCAGCCCAGTGTTTTCACTGCTGTGCTTCCGGGGATCAGGAGCAGAGGAGTATGGCCTAATAATAACTCCATTAAAAATAATGTATCAATCTTACTAACTGTGACATTATTGTACTAGCAAAGGCACCATACTAATAGGTGATACGAATACTATGATAGGTTATGGGGTGAATTCGATTTTGAATAACAGTCAAATACCTGTCATTAACTACAGGGTCCACCTTTTCCAGGGCACATTGCATTACTTTTCCCCTGGCTCCTTAAGCTTTCCTTAGATCAGCCTATAATACCGTGTTCTTTGCTAATGCCGGATTGCTGCGCACACTGTTGAAACAAATGTGGATTCCCTTTTCAAGCTCCCCCGACCAGCCCTTCTTAACCCCTCAGGTCTCAGCTCAAGTGCCCTCCCCAGGAGGGAATTCAGATTCTGTGCCCTGAACTGTACTGTCCTCTCTCATGTGTCTATGCCCTTTCCTTTTGTCACTCATCATAAATTGAAATGACTACTTATCGGAGTTGTTATTTGTTTAACATCTATTTGTCTTACCACACTGTAATTCCCAGGGGTGTAGAAATCATTTCTGAACAACTAGCTGCTAACCTAATGCTTGTTAAACAATAAACCAAAAATCCAAGCTCACAGCCATAGAGATGATTCTGACTCCTAGTGACCCTATAGGACAGAACAGCTCCTATTGGGTTCCGAGACTGTAACGCTGGAAGGGAGTAGACAGTCAGGCCTTTTTGCCCTGGAGCAACTTGTGGAGTTGAACTGCTGACCTCCTGGCTAGCACCCCAACATGTAACCACTACGCTGCCAGGACTCCTGACATGTGGTAGGGGATATGTATATATATATGGATATGTGTGTATATATATTTATAGCATCAACTAATTAAAGGAGACAATGTAGGTGGACGAGTTCATCCTAATGGTTATGTCATATTTATTTGTTTGCTTGTTTTTTTCATTCCATCAGTGTACACGAAGCATTTAACCAAGTACTTATTATATAAGTCAATGTGCTGTGTTATTTGTTGAACTAATGTAAAAATAAGCAAGCAGAAGACTCCCCTAGCTTGGAATACTGCCTCCACTCCTCCGTGTCGTACATTCAGCTTGATGTTTCTACCAGACTTGAGAAGAGAAATACTCTCTTACAGGATGAGGGTCTTATACTGTTATGGCCTGTTTTTCCAAAATTAAGGGTCCACAGAAAAACGGGTTGACTGAAACATTGGTATAATTCACATATGCGCACCTGCAAGTCAAACCTGTCCAACGGAAAACCGCCGTGGTATTTATGTCAAAGACTTGCGGGAGGGGCCATGCGCCTCTACCAGAAGAATGGGAAGTGGCTTTTGCTTGCAAATACTATAAGGAAGCCAGTGTGCAATGAACACCAAGCCCACTGTGGGTAGAATATGCAGAGATTGCCTGTTTTAAGCATGACTATGTATTGGTTTCCATAGCTACTTCATCAGAATGACTTAAAGCTTTAAAGACTTTTTGGAAAACCTTTTTGAATGATATATTTGGTTTCATAACCTTCTAATTAAAAATGCATGCTAGTGCCCAAATAGAAATTAAGTTATAAAATGAATAATAATGTACAGAACACCTACCATGGTCGTGTGGTTTCCATGTATCATTTACAATGTGTCCACCTTCCTTAAGGGTAGAGGCTAGTTTATGAACTGGATAGTGTGGTCGATTAGAGTGCTGTGTTATTGATTCCAACTTATAGGGATCTGGTATTACAGAGTAGAACTCCCCCGCTAGGGGTCTAGGCTGAAATCTTTACAGGAGTAGGTTATTCGGTCTTTTCCTTCATGAGCTCAGTGGGTAGGTTGGAACTACCAACATTTCAGATAGAAACTGCATGCATCATTATGAAATTACTTGGCAAAATCCAGTAGGATGAAAGTGCTGGAAAGAAAACTGAGCCCAAATCCATTGGCATAATCTTTTTTTTTTCATTCTAACAACCAGACAATTTAGAAAGTGATTTTTAATGCATTTATTTCAAAGTACTACTAGGAAAGCATCATACCTATGCTAGACAAAGGATCCTGGTGGAGCGGTATATGGCTCACTGGGCTGCTAACTGCAAGGTCAGCAGTTGGAAACCACCAGCTGCTCCTTTAGTCAAAGATGAGACTTTCTCCTCCTGTAAAAACTAACAGTCTCAGAGACCCACAGGAGCCTGTCTCCTCTATCCTACATATCACCGTGAGTCAGAGTCAACTCTGTGGCAATGAGCTACTTTACAAAGGGGGCTTACAGACTTTCGTGGAAAATGGAATTCAAAGATAATGAAATTTTTCCATAAACTTCCAAAGGCAAGTTTTGAATCATTGAGGGTGTTTGTCTCTAGATAAAATGAACAATGAATTTTTTAAAAAGGTATTTCCATGATTTACCTTTTCCTCCTAGTTATGAGTTCCCATCCCTCATTGTTTCTCCTTAACTGAAGTGAATTCTGTTAGTGACCTCCAACATCCCAACTCCAACATCTTAGTTTTGCTGCTGTTGGAACCTGGACTGTACGAGGTTGTGATCTGAGGATCTTCTGTGATCTCCAAAGAGAAGATTACTAGTTCGTTTGCTCACACATTAGTAAGCAGAGAACTGTCCGCTGGCAGAGAGATGTGCAAAAAAACCCACAAAGCCCTCTAGTCCTCTTGAAGATTCATGAGGCAGAAAGGGTAAGATGAGAATGGCATGGGAAACGTTTCCAACATTGGGGGTAACTCTGCGATTTAAAATTTGACCTAATAAAAATTAACCTACCCACCAATCCGAATAACCACTATGCCTCCCTATGGGAAAAGTTTGGGGAGAAAATGAGAAGTTTCGTCTTGGGGTCAGCAGAATATGGAAGCAATGGTCTATCCCAACCGTTCCTCTTTGGCTTAGGCCACAGTAGCTTGTCATTTCAGATGTATGCATTGATAACTGATAAGGAATAAGGTTTGCCCAAAAAGAGGTTGTACTTAACACTAGATGAAAGATTAGAAAAGGCCAGAAGTCCCTAATATAATGACAGAGAAACAGAGAAGCTCACTTAGATCTATGATATTCATATTGTAGTGAGGCATTTTTACTTTCTCCTTGTTGTCTCTTGCTTTCTACTGCCATGTACCTTCTCGCTGTCTCATAGTACACACATACATACTTGAGCACAATTCTGTTTTTGAGTTGTATACAAAGGAAATAGATCTCTGAAAAAATACATCATTACTAAGGGTGACCCTAGAATTATCCGTGTCTCATAGGAAACAGAAGGTCTTTCTGCCAGGTAGGTCGATCAAACATCCTCCTTAGCCTGGAAATAGGGATTTCCCAGAACCCGTGATACTCACAATCAGAACTGGAAATGATCGGGACAAACTAGGGTAAGTTCGTCACTACCATAATCAGTCTAGGAATGTTGGAAAACACCTGTTATCTCAGACGTACTCCTGTGGCCTCAGGAACCAGATACACAGTCCAAACAATAGGATTACTGAGTGACTTCCAGCTTCTAGATTACTTTTTTATAACCAGGTCCCTTGGGTCTCAAATTCACCCCTCCACCCAGCTTAGGATATAATGGAAAGCAAATCCCAAAAAGCATCTCAATGCCATGAAGTCGATGCAGACTCACAGCACAGCTTCCCTTATTGGACGTGCTAGAACCGCCCCTGGGGATTTCTAAGACTAGAATGTCTTACAGGAGGAGAAAGCCCCGTCTTTCTATGAAGAGGGCAATATAAGCCCTCCGCAAACCCACCCTATCAGATTTGACTGCTAAATACAAAGGCTCACCAAAGAGCTACAAATCAAATTAAGCTAAATAAGAGACAAAGACTTTTGCATTATCTGTTATGACTAGATTGAGGAACCAATACATTGATCAAAAAATAAATAAAACCAAATGCATGCCATCAGGTCATTGCTGACTCGGAGACTGTAACTCTTTCTGGGAGTAGAAACCAGTCTTTCTCCATGGAGCTGCTGGTGGCTTCAAACTGCTGACCATGGGGTTTGCAGTCCAACGCATAACCACAGGTTTCATGTAATTTATTTTAATATTTAATTATTACATTTCAAATTACTTTATATATTTGATGATAATTCAATACAGCACCCTTATCCTTTCTTGACAACTAATTTAAAATCCTGCAAGGCAAAGAGGTTACACAACCCGCCACAGGTTAAATATAACCACAAAAAAAGATGTCATTTGTAGAGCAGACATTTGGAAACAGATCTCTCATCTCACAACCTGACTGTCTACATACCAAAATACTCTGCTGACTACCCAAGGGCTTCTTGGCTGCAAAGAATGGCATGTTGAGGGAAGACCATCAGGCTGTGAATTGGCTAAGATGTGTGTTAGTGCACAGAAACCATGCTTCCCTAAACCCAGAGAGTCTGGTCAAATCGATTCCAGGAGAATGGTAACTTCCAGGAAGAAGAAAAAAAGAAATGATTTTTTTAAAGGAAAAGCATTAAACCAGAAAAACAATTGTCAAATAGGTATTATGAACAAAGCTAGGATATATCACATTAGTGCACTTCAAAGAAAATAAGGTGTCCTGAGAGGAAAGGCCAAGATAAAATATGATAATATTGTCAATTTTCACACAATGAAGAAAAATCTACCTAGTCAAATTATACTTAAAGGAAAAACATTATGCCAAGGTAACATTTGGGGGAGAGGAGCCAATGGGGAGCAAGATTGTGCAAATTACTAATTATCCCAAGCAAATGATGAGTTTAATTATGAAGATTAAGAAGCAGTAGGAGAAAATTCAGTAACTACAATAGATCTTGATTTTAAGAGGTTGACTTGTCTAATGAAATCACACATGAGACATTTAATTCAGAATGGCTTAAATGAAGGCATACATTGCAAATTGAGCTTGGTAATTTACTCAGAAAGAGCAATTACCTGAATTTTTTGGAAGGTGAGGGGCTAGATGACATAAAGCCTGGTGCTGGGTTCAGCTCAGCTCAGGGCTCCACTGACGGTGTGTGAGAACTCCAGAATAATGGGATTAAAGCTCTAAGCCTTGTGTACCTACCCGGAGAGAAGCAGCGCGCTGGTGACCTTTGTGGAGCCTGGGCGGATCGCTTCACTCCTCAGCTATCTGCCCACAACCGGTGAGGTTAGCCACAGAGATCAAGTTTAATCTAGGTCAGCATTCCAGAGGGGTTGAAGGATCTCTATTTCCCATGGTAGCCTAATCTCTGTGTTATGAATTCTTCTGAAGAGTTCACCTACAAAATAAAATTGCTGGACCCAATCTAACAGCAATCAGTTCTTATGACACGGCCCTGCTTGAGGCTCACCCTCCTGGAGAGACCACTGAAGATATGGGTGCTACACTGAAGTGTGGTACTCGGCTAGCGGAAAGAACAGTGTCCGGGGTCTTAAAGGCTTCTCTTCAAATAAGCAGCCATCGAAGGGAGGCTTTAACTAAGCCCACAGGGAAGAAGCACACCATTCTACCTGCTCCAACTATTGGAAATTATAATATGCAAATCTAAGGCAGGAATGGTAGCAGAGCATACATCATGAACATCTGATTTTCAGAAGGCTGTGGATGACAGTGGAAGGGCCAAATCCAGTTCCAGAGTCCATGCATGGATTAAGCTCCAGGGAATCTGCTCTGATCACAGTTGGGGGATGGATACAGTCTTGTTATCAGACAGAGCACATTGTAAAATCGATTCCAGCAGACATAGGTTAAAATGCAACATCTTGTCATTTGGTCTCCCTTTTGACTCACTTTAAAGTTGTTTCAGTGTTTTAAAAATGAAGGGGAAATACACATGGATTAGGCCCCTGCCTGATGAATTCCCTCTGGTCACTGACCCAGGGTGCGAAGGCATTGTAAAGTGCATTGCTACAGATGTAGTTGGGTAAAAATTAAGCACCCTGTCATTTGATGTGCCTTGTTCAAGTTTGTAATATTTTCTTTTCGCTTTTGGATTGAGGTTTTATCCGGTTTATTGTTGTTCATATTTTTGTTTTGCTCTTTTTCAATGTTTTTCTGCATATGAAATCCAGGTTAGGTAAAATCTGCAGAGATGGTTACAGTTCCTTAGGGAGTATTGGCAGGAGAGGCTGTGGGTAAATGGGGATATAACAACAATGAATAGAAAGATGGAAATAGCGTTCTGAAACTGACTGGGGAGATGGTTGTACAAATCTTCATGTGATTGACATACTGAGTTGTATGATATGTGATTTACATGCCAATTAAACTGTTGGCATGGGAGGGAGTGAATAGACACAGAAGGAGGGACTGTTGAGAAACAATAGCTTCAAAATTTGATATTTTTATTAACAAATGTTTCCACGATTTTGTAACAGTAATTTTTAAAGAAATAAATTGCTGGAGAGAGGTATAAGATCCAGAAATGCATTTTTTGTAGTAGAAGCAGGGAGGAGTACTTAGCATAGACAGTATTCTGATGGGAAAGTAGAGGAAAAAGTAGAATTGAAGAGAGTAAAGATTTGCTAGAATAATTTTCATTGAGTAGACAAAGTAGTAAGCTCTGTAAGAGTGTGGAGAGTGTATATAACCTACCAGTGCAGATGCTTTTGAGTCAACGCCAACTCATAGTGACGCGAAAGGACCCAAGCAGAACTATGCTCCATAGCAGGCGTCTCCAAACTACAGCCCCACGGGCCACATGCGCCCCGCCTAGGACATTTATCTGGTCCACCAGGTGTTTTTGCCCCATTTGTTTTTTTACTTCAAAGTAAGATATGTGCAGCGTGCATAGGAATTTGTTCATAGTGTTTTTTTTAAAAAAAGAAACAAACTATTGCCCGGCCCTCCAACAGGTCTGCGGGACAGTGAACTGGACCCCTGTTTTAAAAGTTTTAGGACTCCTGCTCCATAGGACATCGATGTCTGATTAGTCAGAAATAGATTGCGAGGTCTTACTTCCAAGTTGCTTCGTGGTAGTCTGGAGCTGTCACATGTTAGACTAGGAATTTGACACATTAGTCATCCTCATCACCCGTGAACTCCTTTACATATACTGTGTTTCTATATACATAACAGGCAAATGGGAGAAGTAGGTGTGCAAAGGTGTGGCTATGGGGCATGATGAAGGCCGCTTCTGATGGCTCTACTTTCAGTCATTTGTAGCAGAGCCTCTCCGTGTTTGACCTGTCATCATTTGCTGGTTCATGAGACATTGGTTTCTGACTTCTTAGAAAATAAGGACAAACGATTGATACTCTTTGTTTAGAAAATGTTATGGCAATTTGCCATAGATATCTATTAAACATAAATATTCGGGAAGGTGAACATCATAGAATGCCAATTTAATAGAAGAAGGTATTCTTGCATTGAAGGAGTACTTGAGTAGAGACCCAATGTCCTTCTGCTACCTTAATACTAAATCTATAAATATATGCACATAGATCTATTTCCCTACCCTCATATATAAATATATTTGCATATGTGCATGCCTTTATTCAGACCTCTATAAATGCCCTTTGCCTCCTAGCTCTTTCCTCTATTTCCTTTGACTTTCCTCCTGTCCCACTATCATGCTCAGTCTTCATTTGGGTTTCAGTAATTCCTCTTGGTTACATTACCCTTGATCACACCCTAGCAGGCCTCCTACACCCTCCTCACCACCAATTTGGATCACTTGTTGTTCCCTTGTCCCTGGGTTTGTTAATATCACTACCTCCCCCCGCCACCTCCCCTTCCCCCATGTACCCGGGTTGGAAAGGGGGAACCGATTACAAGGATCTACATGTGACCTACTCCCTGGGGGTCAGACAACAGAAAATTGGGTGAAGGGAGATGTCGGACAGGGCAAGACATGACAAAATAATAATTTATAAATTATCAAGGGTTCATGAGGGAGGGGGGAGCAGGGAGGGAGGAGAAAAAATGTGGAGCTGATGCCAGGGGCTTAGGTCCAGAGCAAATGTTTTGAGAATAATGAGGGCAATGAATGTACAAATGTGCTCTACACAATTGATGTATGTATGGATTGTGATAAAAGTTGTATGATCCCCTGATAAAATGTTAAAAATAAATAAATAAATAAATAAATAAATAAACATTAACATTCAAATGTTAGACTTCCCATTTCCAGACTATTATGATGAGCTTTGAAGTCATCCTTGTTGTTTTCTAAATGAACAAATTGAAAAGCAAAATTTCTGGTTAGATTTATCAAATTTTGGTTCACAGGGCAAATCAAGACAGAATCAGAACTTGGGACAGAAAATGTAACTGACTGGTTGGGGAGACTAAGCTTGTGGCTTGCTTGAAAGATAAAAATTAATGGAGGCACAGACTTAGATAGGACCGCATACTTTTCTGAGTATTACCACCAGAAATCATAGTAGATTCTCAGGAAGATTTTAGACAGGGGGTAAAAAAAATCATATTATACCTCCTACAGAGGAAGAGTATACCCCTTAAAAACACACAAAATGCATCCCTTGACAGATATTGTTTAACCAGAGTCTAACCAATGTGAAGAAGGAAGGAGAAATCCAAGCTCCACACACTTCAACATTGACACAGGTAAAGGTAACTATCTGACGCTTCCTGGCCTTCCTGTCGCACCTAAATCAAACACGGAGGAGGACAGTGAGAAGTAGCCATGAAGGTCACAGCCCAGGGCCCAGGGCTCCCAACAAGACTGAAACTTAATCATAAAATTATAGGCTGCTCTCCTCCCCTCATATCTTATCACCACATCAATAAAAATCCTGTATCATAATTGGGGATACAGCCACACAGAACTGCAAATCTCACATTTTACTCATGTAAGGGTCTCGAGGGAAATACAGCAGCAACAAGGTAGGCATAAACAGGTCACGGAGGGAAATTTCAGCTTCTGACAGCAGCTGTAACAGCACATCACAAATACAGCCTGCCTGCTCCTCACCAGTTTAACATAAACACTTCAGACTAAAGGTCTGTTTAACACATCTCCTTTGACCCTATACCCCATGTCTGGCTCGCAGCAAAACAATCAAGATAAGTGATGTTATAAAGCAAAATATGCAATATGAAGAAACCAGCAAGCATCAGAACAAGACTTGGATATAACGGGGATTAGGAAATTACCAGACTGGGAAATTAAAATAATGACTAAGAGGCTAAGAACGGTAAGATAAAAGGTGAACATTATGCAAGAAAATGAGGAATGGAGGCACAATTGAAAATTAAGTAACACATTTTTAAATAGCACAAGGGACAGGAAGTATCGAGAAAATTTTAAATATTTTAGAATATTTAAATTATAGCTTATAAAAATTGGCAAACACAGCAGAAACAGAATTCCAGGGGAAATTTGTAACATTGAATGCACATGGTTGGGGGAAAGGGCTAAAATAGCTACAATCAATAGTCTAAGCTTCCACTTTAGGAAACTAGAAAAAGATCGAGAATTGCATTCAAAGTATAATAATAATACAGATAAGCCCTGCTTAACTTCCACAATGTGGTCTGTGGAACAGAACATTATGTGATTTGAAAATTGTTCAAACACCACATTATATACAGACAGTCCTTTTACTATCTGTGGTACCCCATGAAATTTATTATATAAAAACCTAAAGGAGCCTGTCAGAGAAAGCCTGAGAGCTGTAACTGAGGGATACAAGGGGTGGACCATGATGAATATGTGGCTGGACCTCTGCTTCATTAATATACAAAACTAACCTAACCCTTTCTATCATACCTAATCCTCATTTATTAACCACAAGCAGGATTTATAACACGTCACAAAATGAAGAATAATCATACAATCCTGATGATCATAGACTACTCCCAAGTTGAAACCTATTTGGGGGGTGGGGGGGAACAAATCAATCTATGACAAGTACAATCTACCAAATTCACACAAGAAAAAAATGAAGACTCTTAAAAGGCCTATGTATAACTCGAATAAACAACTTTTCAAAGCAGCACCAGGCCAAGATGGTAAATTCTACAAAACATAAGAAAGGAATAATATCAACTCTCTACATCCTCAGCCAGAAAGCAGAAGCAGAAGAAACTTTTTTCCTAGCTCAGTCTAAGTGCCTCCACTAGTCTGATATCAAAACCTGACAAGGATATCACAAACATAGGACAGTCAAACTACGATATGTCTCATGGTATAAATGCAACAATCCTCAGAAAATGCAGTTCAAATGAATCCAACAGCAAGTAAAAATTATATACCATAACCAAATGAGATTCACTTCCAGCACACAGATGGGTAAAAAATCCACTCACATAATCTCAAACATCCTCAGGCTAAAGAAAAAAGTCATAGAACTATATCACTCTTTAAAAAACAAAATAGTAACTGGCGACAAGAAATATCCCTTGCCATTGAATCCCCTTTGACTCATAGCAACCGCAGAAGACAGAATAGAATTGCCCCATTGGGTTTCTAAAGTTGTAATCTTTATGGAAGTATAATACTGGAAAATATCAAAAGAACAGTTGAAAGACTGACGCCCCCTCTTCTAAACTTACTGTAAAGGTGCAGTCATCAGGACAGAATGGTACTGGCGAAGAAATAGGAAAATAGGAGAGTGTGTCGGAACAAGACTACATGAAGACTCACAGGAATATAGGCCGCTGGCCTTTCATACAGGAGCAAAAGCACTTCACTGGGGGTGAACATTCTTTCCAAGAAACTGTATTCAGAAAACTGGGCATCTGCCTGCAAACAGATGCATCTAGACTCAGAACCAAAACATTTGGGTGGCCTAGTGGAGCAAGCATTGAGCCGTAATCACAAGGATGGTGGTGCAAGCCCCGCAGTGCTCTGCAAGAGGAAGACGAAGTTGTCTGCTCCCCTGGGGTCCTGGTTACAGAGGCACTAAAACACAATTCTACTTGATCTGATAGGGTCCCTGCGCATCCTAATGGACTCAATGGCAATGGGCTTGGGTTTTGGTTCACTTTTTAGATACAGACTATACCTCTCATCTTTGAAAGCTCCATGATGTGACCTGGGATTAGGTTACGATGTCTGCATATCAAACACTGACAGCATGACTTACTAAAGAAAAAATAAATCAAGAACTTGGACTTCATTAATTTGAAAAAGTCTGCCTTATAGAAAACACTGCTAAGAGAATGAGAATGCAGGCCACAAACTGCGGGAAATAATTTTCAAAGCACATATCTGATTAAGGATATAGATCCAAAATATGCAAATAATTCTTCAAACTCAATAATAAGAAAATCAACAACCCAACTCCAAAATGAGCTAGAGATTAGAATGCCTCTCCAAAGAAAACATAAGATAAATAAATGTAAAAGAAATGCACAATATCCTACTTCATTAGGAATTTGCAAATAAAAACAATATCACTGTACATATTGACGCCGTAACATGCCTTTTTATGGGTGGTGCCCTTGGGCCAGCTCCAAGTTAGAGCAATAATAAAAACATTACCTGGTCCTGACTGATGCTCACTTAATGATTATATTTGACTCCATTGCTGCAGTTATTGTGTCAATCCATCTCATCAACGGTCTTTCTATTGTGCAAGGACCTTCTACCTGATTGAGCATGATGTCTTTTATAGAAAGAGATCCCTCTTGATAACACCCCCAAAGTAAATGAGATAAATCCTTGTCATGCTGACTTCTAAAGAGCAGTCTGTCTGTATTTCTTCCAAGGCAGGTTTACATGACCTTCTAGAAGTCCGTGGTACTTTCAGTCGTCTTCGCCAACATTGTAATCCAAATGCACCAATTCACTATCCAGTTTTCACATGCATATGAGGTGATTGAAAATATTATCATTTGGGTTAGGAGCACCATGGTTCTCAAAGTGTCATGTTCCTTAACACTCTAAAGAGGTCTTTGTAAAAAGATCTGCTCGATGTAAATCCATTATTTATTTCCTGACTGCTGTTTCCATTGAGCATTGTTCATATACACAAGTAAACTGGACCCCTTACCAATTATTATTGAAAAGAAGGGGAATTCCAGTTGTTGAAACAAAACAAGGGAATACTGTGCGCTTTGTAATCAGGAAAGGTGTGTGTCACAGTTTTGTTTGTTCACGACACTCATTCAATTTATATGCTAAGCAAAAGATCTGGGGAACTGTGCTCTCTAAAGAAGAATGTGGCCTCAGGATGGGAGGAAGGCAATGTGCAGATGGCACAACAGGGACAGCTGGAAGTGAGGAGGACATGAGGCCCTTGCTGATGAAAAAGAGAGGCTGCAGCCTTTGGTTTGGACGGTGACCCTTTGAAAAGGGAAACAAAATTCTCAGAGCTGGACCAATCGACATCATCACAGGGGAGCTGAACTTGCCAAGGATCTCATCTATTTGAAGCCACAATCAGCACTTACGAAAGCAGCCATCAAGAAATCAAGCAACGTATTGTACTGGGCAAATCTGTTGCCCAAGAGCACTTTAAGTGTTGAAGGTCTAGGATGTCCCTTCAAGGACTAAAACTTTTCTAACTCACCTTGGTATTCTCATTCAACTCGGGCATGTGCACGTTGGAAGATGAATAAGAAGGATTACAGAACTGATGCTGGTAAATTATAGAGATGGTGAAGAATACTGAAAGTACCATGGGCTGCCGGGGAAAAGAACAAATCTGTATTTGAAGATGTTCAGCCAGAATGCTCCTTAGATTCGAGGAGGAGGAGACTTCGAGTCATGTATTTGAGACATGTTCTCAGGAGAGACCAATCCCTGGGAAATGTCCTCTTGATGAGTCAAGTAGAAGGTCCCTCATGAACCCTTGATAATGTATAAATTATTATTATTTTGTCATGTCTTACACGGTTTGCTGTCTCCCTTCACTCACTTTTCTATTGTCCGTCCCCCAGGGAGGGGGTTATATGTAGATCCTTGTGGTTGGCTTCCCCTTTCTCTTCCACCTTACCCTTACCCTCCTGGTATCACTACTCTCATTATTGGTCCTGAGGGGTTTATCTGTCCTGGTGGTTTCAAACTGCTGTTTCGACCTTGCAGTTAACAGCCTAAACCTGTAATGTACCATGTCACCAGGGCTCCTTAAGGAACAAAAGGACTCGTGAAAAACAGTGCCAAACTGCCCAGGGCTTTAACTGGGGAAGGACTACAACCTGGAGAAACCAGGCGGCAGATGGAGGACTCCACATAATATTAGTCATCCACTGCGGCAATCATTTGTTGAGCTCAGAGACCGCCCTTTGACCTCAGTCATATGAGAGTAGCTAGTCACTGGGCATGGTATCATGCAAGAGTCCCATTCCTGTAGCTTTGGCTCCATTCCTTGGTAGTGCGTGTCTATTTCAAGGAGACCTCGAGCACAGGGGCCTAAGCATTGGGCAGCTCACTGACAAGCCTGTGGTTCGAAGCGAGCAGTGGCTCTTTGGAGGAGAAGTGAGGCTGACTGTTCCCGGAAAGATTTAGTCTCAACGACCCCACAGAGAACTTCTTCTCTCTCCTGTAACATCAGGTCATCATGAGTCAGAATTAACTCAATGGCAGTGGGGCTTTGTTGTTGCTTTTCACTTCGTTTCTGGATGGTGAAAGTATCTAAGTGGTGGGCTTTGGCTGAAAGGTTGACAGTTCAACCCACCCAGAAGCGCTTTGGAAAACATAGTTGGTAATCCACTTCTCAGCGGTTACAGCCTTAAGAATCCTTTGGATCACGGTCTTCCTCTGAGTAGATGAAATCTCCCTGAATTGGAGTGGGGCAGCCTCCACCTGCACCTCGTTTCATCGGGACTTCTTGTCCTCTTGGGCTCTTTTAGATGCCACAACTACCATCGCCTCTCCTTGCTCTATTTTCAGAGCTGTCTCCTGGGTCAGTTCTTTATCCAAGCTCTCTTCTTCACCTGGTAGGTTCAGTGGCTAGATCATGCCACTTCATTCCTCTCCTGCATCCTCCTGAGCCATGTCTAACCACAGTACGCAGGCTTAACTCTGGAATCTTTCTTTCTGAACTTGTTGGGTTCGCATGATATACTTGACCCTACTCATTACCTTCAGGGAGGTTCAGGCAGCACCCAAAGGTGTATTTTTATTGATCCATTTAACACTCAATATTAAGCTGGTACAATTGTATGAGACCCTGTCCTGTGGCAAATAATAATATTAATAACAACTCCGGAAGCAGCTAACATCATTTGAGTATTATCTGTAACTAAGGATTGAAGCAAGGGTAAAGAGTACTGCCATTAACTCTCACAGCAATCTGATGAGCAAATATTGTGTATTCCCTGCCAGTGAGTCAATTCTGACTCCTAGCAAGCAGACAGCACAGGGCAGAACAGACTCTGGGTTTCAGAGACTGTGAGTCTTCATGGGAGTAGAAAGCCTCATCTTTCCCCTTGGAGTCCCTGGGGATTTAGAATGGTTGAGCTTGTGTTTAGCAGCTCAGGGTATGTCCACTACACCTCTGAATAGGTTAATTCACTGCCCCAAGCGAGAAAGTGGCATTGTTTCTCTGAATCACTGTGCGTGAGGTCGGTCAGTCAGTTAGCTGGGAGGCGAGTCCAGGTGCTGAGGGGCTCAGAGGGGAGAGCTTCTTGGGGCCTCTCTGCTGGATCCAGCACAAGACTGAGGTGGGGGGACTTCGGAGGAGCTCTGGCTTTGGGAACAGAGGTGAGCAAAGGGCTTTATATGACTTTGTCTTCTTTAAGACTAACTCTAGAACTCCAAGCTCTAAGAGTGGAAGTGAGGTGGTGGGTTTCGAGGGAAGGGAACAGGAAGGGTAACCAGATAAAATACAGGAGGGCTGATTAAATGTTCATCCCGATGGATGAATGGATGCATTTTTTTTAAGTGTAAAGTTGTTATAGATAGACTAACGCGGGCTCACTCATTTCATGTCTTCTTCGGAATGCGCGTTCAGTGATGTGTGCTCAGCGGGAGTGCTGTCCCCGCGGCATCTTTAAGGACCTGGTGGAGCAGGAGGGGAGGCTGACAGGCTGTGAAAAAGGACCAAAGGGTGCTAACTCAGCTGCCTCTGCAGCGTGCAATGTGTTTCCTCCCCTCACTTAATTCTACATTTAAAAGGCAATTTTCCAAGGTAAACAAAACACCTGCTCATTAATTAACTTCTGCTTAGTGAGATTTAATGCACGAATCTCGATATGGCCCCAAAGCAGATTATCCTACAAAATATGTTAGGCACAGGCTTGTTCCCAATATGGTAACTTCCTTACTAACCAAAACCTCCTCTCCTCGGCACAATATTCAGGCTGACCCCAAGCGATCTTTCTACACTAAACTCTCTGGTTGAAGTCTCAAGTAAGTAGATACTTTCTTGGAGTTCAGAGGGAAAAGGTGTATTTCCTTAACATCTGTAAAAGGAAAGGGGAAGAAGCAGACTCATCCAGGGAAGGCTATCAGATCACAACCTTGGCATGGTATTACTTGAAGAGATTAACAGAGACCAGAACAAAATTGCTCATTCAGATAAGCCCAAAAAAGTACAAAAATAACTTTCTCAGTCATTGGCCAAAATTTATGTTGTGAACAACATAATTATAGCTAGAGTGGAGACAGACCTGGATGAACTAATAGTTGGAAGCGCTCACATAGGTAGATCCTTTGATTAAGGGGGAGGAGGGGATAAGTCATTTTTTTGTTTAAAGGGAATCCTGAAGAAAATAAAAAGGATTCCCAAGGACCACTCAACCCGAAGGCAACTCCCAAGTATGGCTGGTTCCTCAAATGATTTCAGGAATATAAACTTGGACATGAAATTCACCACGGATGCTATCCCTTTTAGTCCACTGCGAACCCTTGGAGTTTCTGAGAGAGCTCCGATATTACTTATACTCTTACAAGATAATTAACCTGTGTAAACAGATCTAGTAGATAAAAATGAACCAGGTTATAGAAGATGCAATAACTTCAGCAACTTGAATCTAATAGACATAAGACCAAAAAAAAAAAAAACCAACCTTTTTTTGTGTGTAAATAATGAGTAAGAAGAAAATACTGTGAAAATGCTCACACTGCCAAAGCGGGCCGTGTTTCATTCTGCTGTATGAGTTGAAATCAACTCACCAGCTCCTAACAGGGCAAGAACCCAAAGTGACATATATACAAAGCAGTCCCAATCCAGACGTCACCATCATTCTCTAAGGAGATCAATTAAAACCCTGCACACCAATTTATATGGAAATGAAAGTGATCTCTCCTCAGCAGAGCACTATGAAGGAACAAAGTAAGAGACCCCACATTGTCCTCTCTTAGACCCGACTGTACAATCATAGTAATCAAAATAGCCTGGTACTAGTACAATAGGCACATGAATCAAGGCGACAGACGTGAAAACTCAGAAGGAAATCCATCCACCTCTGGACACGTGATCTTCAGCAAAGATCCACTAAAATGTATTTAACAAGCGGTACTTGCAAAACAATCCACTGACAGAAAAATTAAACAGTACCTATAGACTAAATACAATAAAGTGACTCAAGAAACATAAAAGATCTATTTGTAAAACATAAAACTATAAAGGTTATCCAGGAAAAAATATAGGAGAAAGCAGAGTGCCTGAGAGGGTAAGCCATTTACTAGAGAGTAGATATGTATTCATTTGAATAAGTAGAAAGTCAAGATGTAATAAGAGGGGGTCCACACAATGTGAGCAAGGCAAAGGAAGACACCAGGATGCACACAAGTGTGAATGACAGCAATGATAAAGATTATTAATACACAATAATTTAATAATGTAATTACAAACAGTCTACAGGTGGATACATAGGTACAAATGAATGAGAGTGCATCCACAAGCAGAGATAGGTTTTCCAGAGGATATTTCTACAAATGGATTTGTACATGACACGGAAATGTCCTTGTATATAGGTAACCAACCCCAAGTCTGCTCCAAGAGAAAGACGAGGCAGTCTGTTCCCATAAAGATGTACAGTCTTTATGTGTCCTATGGGACATGCAACATAAAGAAATAACAATAAAGCCATGTGATCAAAGCACCAACCCTTTGGGAAACCCCACTGGAAGCCCCACAGAACCGTTTGTGCAGAGAATAAATGGCCGAGTTTATATTCCCACCAGCTCTTCTGAAGGCTTCAAAGAACAGTAGATGGAGGCCACAGATGGATATTGTCTCAACCGAGAGATCATTCTAGCAGTCTCAAAGGACACATTTGCTTCTAAGTCAGTCTCATACCAAAAACTAGGAAAAGAAAGAATATGTGTGTGTGTAGGGGGGTATGTATTTGTGGTATGTGCATGTGTGTTTAAAATCCAAGGCCCATAATATGCATCATGTGGTGACGTGAAATTACTTAGGCTAGCTCTTCTATTCATAATCATTGTCACTGGGTGGGAAAATGAACTAAGGTGTCCAGGACGCTAACACAGGGACTGGTCAGTATCACCGTTCTGTGGGGTAGAAGAGTGAGACATCTCAGAAGCAGGATGAGGAGTCCCAGGACCATGAAGAAAGAAGAGCCATCAAGGTGGGGGAGATCCCTGCCAGGAGTGGTGGGGGTATCAGGGGCACCTGACGCCATGAGACAGAGCAGTGGGCTTCCTGTCCCGTGCAAGGAGGAAAGCCGAAGGCCTCCAGACAGGAGGCTTGCTTGCAGGATTGGGTGCCTTTTGGACATTGACCAGCGCTGATTGAACTTCATAACATTTTCCGGCCCAGGGCAGACAGAGGCCACAGAATCACATGGCTGAGAGGTCAACACCAGATAGAGATGTGTATCTCAGCATGACTGAGACTAAATGAATTGTATCCTTACCATTTCATAATCTGTTTGCTTCCCTAGCAAACCTTGGCAGTTATGGAAATTGACTGTGAGGACATTGGAAAGGATTAGCAAACCCAGCACAGAGATAGAGTGCAGTGTGGGTTAGGGAGATGGGGGTGAGGACACTTGGTGTCAGAATAGGGAACACAAGGTTGGCAAGTAGAGGCATGTTTGACAACTCCCCTGTAGCAATCAGTCTTGGCCTCCAGTGGATTGAGTCTCCTTCCCTCTCCTCTAGCCAGAGGAGGCCCCACCTGTCCCACCACATCATTTCCTCAAGCATCCTATCAAAACTTAGCATCCATACAAAGACCTAGAAACATATACCTTATACGCAATATAAAAATGGATACAGACATAGACATTACAGTGATGACAGCATAACCAGGTGTGTAAAACATTCTGAAACTATGCATGTATCTCAAGTTCTATGAAGTAAAGTTAACTCTAAAAAAAACAGAAAAATTATTTGAAGAAATAATTATTGAGAATTTACAGAATTTGATGAGAATCATAAATCTACAGAGCCACGAAGCTCAATGAAATTCAAGCACAAGAAACAAAGAGAAATAAGCCCATACTAAGATACATTATAACCATGCCCATTAAACTTTTCTTATAGGGATAAATCCTTTCAAACAGCCAGTGAGAAAAATGTTATATTGCTTAGAACAAGAAAGACGTTGTAAATTCTATGTTAAGAAACAAAAGCAGGTCAAAAGACACTTGAAGAATATGTTGAAATTACTTTTTAAAAAATCAAATATTTCTGTACCCCCAAAAAAGTGTCTTTCAGAAATAAAGATGCTTTTGTTTTGTTTTCAGAAATGAAGATGTTTTTAAGTACACAAAAGCTCAGAAAATACAATATCAGAAAAACAGCCCTAATGAAAATCCTTACAAAAGAAAGAAATGCATTCTAAGGCATGAGGCGTGCTAGGAATGTAAATGTGTGGACAGAGAGAAAATGTTTTTCTTGTTTTTCTCACTCTTAAAATTCCTTTAAAATGCATTGGGGGGCGGGTCTAAACCATATGTAGAAATAAAATGCATGCTAACAATAAAATAAAGGAAGAGAGGGCATTGAGTTACACTGTTTTAATGTTCTTATACTATACGTGAGTGGTAGAGTACTATGTGAAGGTGGACTGTGACAAGAAAGATGTTTATTTTTAAAAGCATGCTTGGGGAAGTATAAATTCAGTGAGATACAAGAGGAAGACCCTACACACAATGGAGTGAAACAGTGGCTGTAACAATGGGTTCCGACATAACAACTGGGAGGCAGGCGTATGACCAGGCAGTGCTTCGCTCTGCAGTACCTCCGTTTGCTGTAGGTTGGAACAGACTAGATGGTACCCAACAGCAACCAACGATGCATTTTCCCACAGACTTTATAAAGCCCCTCGTGTGTGTATGCATGTGCATGCGCGGCCACGTGCATATTTTTTGCTAGTGCACCAATAATATTTATAGACATAGATCACATTCTGGTACATCCACCAGTCTCCATAAATTTAAAATCGTGCAAAATAAGTTACCTGACATCATGAAATCAATAACAAAAGCACGTCTTGAAAATACACAACTATTTTGAAATTTTAAAGCACTCTAAAAATAAACACAATTGTCACATATTCCAAATATATTTGAATTACCTAACAATAAAAACACAATATGTTAAAATACATGGAATTACCCTATCACACACTACACACTATTTCTGGTAATGTTAATTATCAGAAAAATGGAAACTAACAACTGTTGGTAAGAATGTTAAAAATGTATGACTTCGTGCACTACTAATAGGAATGCAAAATGGTACAGCTGCTATGGAAACAGTTTGGCAGCTCCTCCAGAAGTTAAACATAGAAATACAATATGAACAAGCAATTCCACTCCTAGGTATACATCCAAGAGACTTAAAATAAAGGACACCGATCTATGTATTCCGTGCTCATTACACAATGCCTAGCAGGTAGAAACAACCTAAATGCCCATCAAGAAATGAAAGGGGAAGTTAAAGTGGTATGTACTTTTAATAAGGTAGTATTTAGTAATAAAGTAAAATGAAATAATAATACATATCATGACGTGAGCAAATCTTGAAAACTTTATGTTGAATCAAGTCAGATGCCAAAAGACAAAAAATATATTCCATCTACATTAAAAATAAAACATCAAGAAGGAGTAGACAGAAAAATGTCTGGGTATAACAAAGAAGCTAGGCGGTTTAGATTTTAAATGAAGAAGAAGAGAATGGCTGAGAGGTACTGAAATGCTTTTGAGGTAACTGAAAACTTCTGGGAGTAGGTAGTGGGGACAGTGGCACAATCTAGTTGAAGGAACCAATATGCCTGAATTGTTGCAGGAACGTTTGTTGGTTTGGGGTGACCTGACCAAGTGTTTTTGATAGAGGTACAATATGCAATACGTAAACTCACTATGCCAGGAAGTGACTTTAATTCTACTTGGCTCTTTAAACACTTGCTGTTTGAACACAGCCACCATGATGTGATACTCCCAGTTTCATGCATAGCCCACATGTTGGCATCAATAGCTCTCTCTCCTCAATGGCTCTCTGCTTGCCAGCATCCACTGAGAGCCACGTGACAGTTTCACTTTGTATTTCCAACACAGATAAACATTCATAGGACTTTCGTGCCAGTATTGCCAGTATCTCACTGCAGTCTGATGAGAGGATCTAAGTGAACACAAACTCTATCTAAAGAAATATAGGAAACTGCTCTGGGGACGCTCTTCATGCGGCTATCTGAACTAAAGTTTTATCTGTACAGCTAGCTTTAAAACAGCTAAAAACATGAGAAATTATAAACAGTTTCAATAGTATCAGGAAGCAACAATAAATACACTTAGGAACAAATGTGATTTATGGTATTGCTGAGAAATTAAAGAAGCAAAACTAGACTGCAGTTTTCCCCGTAGTTAGATGCCCAGCGCCTCTCACAATGGTCCTTGCAAGTAGGTGAGGCCCTCCCTCCTGACTCTGCATCTTTGAGCGAAGCAGGTGGCATTTCGAGATCCAGCTCCTGGACCATGGTCTGACTCCATCCGCCTACCCAAGGAAATACTCCACAACAATAAAGAGAGGAAGGGAAACAATTATTTTTCCCTTCCAAGATCTAGCAAAAGTAAAGATTTCTGCCCCAACTGCAGAAAGATCAGATAGAAATATAAATATTGAATTCAAGAGTAGGGGTATTATGTGATGATGCATATACAACTCTTTTTAAAAAATGATTTAACTATAGAAGTATAAGATATGTGAATATCATATCAAGAAAACCACTGATAAAAATATAAAAGGAAAGAAACCAAACTTCTGCAATGATTACCAGCAGTGAAGGAAGAAGTGTTTGCTCAGGGGGCATTGTTTATATTAATGATGGTGATAGAATTTGTAAAACGATATAGATAATGGTTGCATAACATGAAGAATATAATCAATGGCACTGAAATATACATTTAGATGTTGTTGAATTGAAGAATGTCTTGTTGTGAATATTTTAAAATTAAAATGAATAATTACCAGAAAATACATAAATAAAGTGCTGGGGACCAAAGGTTGGTGACCTGGCTGACAGTTGGTGACCTGCCTTGCTGTTTGCTGCCTGTGCTGATATAGCCTATCTCTCTCTACAGAGGACTACCTGGCGGCCCTCCAGACTTGAAGGACTGCCAGTGTCTCACAACTCTCTCACGGGAGTGAGTTGCACTGAGCCATTTGTACTGCTTTATAATTTAATTGTTTACTTCTTGTATTATCTATCTATCTATCTGTATATAATTTAAGAGTTCATTTCTTGTGTTATATATTATATATATATATTTCTTGTGATATATATATATATATATATATAATTACTAGCAATCTGGTTTTGTCTCTCTAGAGAACCCTGACTAACACACCTAGGCACACTGCCACTTTCTGTTTTTAAGAACCTATTCGTGACCGGAACCCTTGACATATATCTTAATTAATTTCTCATATGGAATCCTTTTTATTTTCAAAAGTGCAGGGAGTGCTGTGAAAATATTTTTGCCCCATTTTTAGGTAGGAAAAATGGATTCCTAGAATCTTGCACTTTGGTACTCTCTGAATGAGAAGTCTGTCCTGGGTTTACCTTCGAGTTGGCCTCTGCTTGCCACAATCCATTTGTTGACTTCTTTGTGTCCTTCATTGGACCGCCAAATGTGAAGACTATTCCTGCTTTATCTTTATGCCTCAAAGAAACAACCCAGTGTCTAGCTCTTAATCGTTATTCAAAATATCTAACGTAAAACAAATCTCTGTGTTATAAAGAAGATACTTCTTTTCTTGGTTCACGTATTTTCCCTCTCAGCCAGACACTCGGGTCCCTGAAGCTGGGGCCGTCTCTCACCTGTATATGTGCAGTTCGGGGAGCCATGGCTGAGCCCCATGAAATGGTTCACAGTGAATGATAGAGACGAACGCATCCAATTGTCTTGGCCCTCACTGCAGTGGGAGGCCCAAAAGAACTATAGAAAGAAAGCTTTAGAAGTACTAATGAAATAGGAGCCTGTGAAAATTTTAGTAATTAATGTTGCCTACATTTGCATATATTTGCATAATGCTTCCCTGCTTTTAAAAGGTTTCTGCATTCATTCTCTAAAATGATCCTCATAAAAAATCCTGTTGGGCAGATACACAAAGTGCTAGCTAGATGAGATTTTTGATTTATGCAGAGGTAGTTGGGCTAGAGAGTGGTGACAATGGAACTAACACTCAGATTTCCTATCTTCCTGGGCAGGATTTTCCCCCACTGGATCGCCATTTGGTCCAGGCCAATAGTGGAGCGTTCGCTGTGTGCCAGTCAGGTTTATCTTTGGACCTGCAGTCAGGCCTTTTAAATCGTGTACCTCAGTGTTCTCATTTATGTAATTGGACTTCTTATTATTAAAATCACCCCCAACATGAGTCATATGAGATCGAAAGAAATAAAAGTGCAAGATTTAGTGGTAAAATAACATCAAAGTATTAAAATTCTTATTATAACTCTAAGGGAGAAATAAAAATATTTCCTACAAAGAACCAGAGAGCTTTGAAGAGTGAGGTTTTTCCTAAATTCCGACCTTTGTTTCCTTCCTGAATGTGAAAATCTAACGGGGTTGAATAATCTGCTAACCTACAGAACCCCATATCAATAATCCAGAGAGCCTCCAGCATTGGGTCTGGCTGACTCAGTCTGCTTGCATTGCTGAGCTCATTGCTAATACATATATAGAGCTTTACAGCATCACATTATAAATGACTGTGGTAATTATGCAGATTTATGTACACTATCTCATAAGCTCAGATGGGGAATTGCTTTAAACTTTTCTTTTAACTTTCTGGCAGAGGAAGAGTCATATAGACCAATGATGCAATGAACACCAGCATCACTTTCCAGCAAGGGACAAGGACTACGTCTGCATTAATAATTTACTCCCTTAGGATGTCGGAGACAAGCATCAGATGGTATTTCTAGCTCAAATTTGGTTTCAGAAAAAATGTTATTAACCTGCCAGGGTTTCCAAGGGTGGTCAGCTGTAATTTTCAGGAAGCACATAAAATGAACGGGCTTATAAAAATGTCAGCAACTTCTTGCTGAGGACAGTCGGTGTCCACTCTCATTACTACTGCCTCCAACAACAATCCTCAACTCTGGGAAACAAATATTAGATTTCAGTCACTGACCTCTTCCCTCTGCCATTATATTCTCACATACCAAACCTGTATAACCCTGCTAGAGTGTCTCTCTATCAGTATAAAGAAGGGATATCACTGGCTTGTCGTTCAGCATGGTGTATCAATTACGTCGCTTCAGATATTGTTTCCATTTCACAGATGAGAAACCAGAGTTCAGCAAAGTTAGGTGGTGTGTTCAAAAGTATATAAGAAATATGTGATCGAACCAGGCTTAAACTCTGGTCTATTTTTCCATCATGCTTCCTCTCTCAAGACTTGCTCATATTCTACTTCCTCCTGAAGTTTTTCATTAATTTTCCAACCCTAAATGACCTCACCCCTCCTTCTGCCAGTTACTTACCACACAGAAATATCCACCTTGTGATTGCTCTTGATCTCGAAAGGCCCCTTTTACGAACCCATGAGACTCTAGAGGGGGATCTCGCATATTGCTGGTACGTTTTACTCAGTGCTTGGACTGAGTTGTGAATCTCTAACAGAGCTGTTGTGAATCTCTATGTCTGTGGTTCAAATTCCTTGGATTTTATTTAGGGAAAGGTTCTTGGTTGTATTAAGGAGGCAGGATTATTGTAGGGCATGCCTTGAGTCAATCTCTTTTGAAGTGTAGAAGAGATTAAATAAGCAAGAAAGTAAGGGAGATGGTATAAGATGAATAGCAAGCTATATGTAGATCTCAAGGATCCAGGAAGCAGAAGTGGAAGAGACAAGGACTAACCTAGAGTACACAAAGAAAGGATGCCTTCCCCTAGATTTGATACCTCGAATTCAGAATGCTGGCTTCCTAAACTTTTAGAAATAAATTGGTTTGTTTAAGCCATCCATTGATGGTATGTCTATTAAAGTTGAACTAGAGAACTAAAACACCCAGGACCCATCGTTTTGATCCCATTAAAATAAAAATAAAATTTTGGTGAGAACAAATACCCATCTGTATGTCTAACTGGTGTTTTAATAGCGTTAGATGCTTAGTATTATATAGCATATTCCATTCAAATCTGTATATTGAAATGAATTTAACTTGGGAAGTCTAGGGGATTTATTCAGCAGTCGCACTGTTGATATCTGACAAAGAGGAGTGCATGGCCTTGGCTCTTGCACCCCAAAGCTGTGATCACTGTACTACAACAGGCTGACAAGGAAATAGCACCTTCATTAGCAAACAGCAGCTTGTTTTTCCAGGAGTCAACAACTATGTGGCTCAGAAGTACTAGTACCCAGTGAGTGAAGAAAAGTTTTGTGTGTTTTTTTAAAGTTTTTTTTTTTGTTTTTCATATTTGCTTGTTTTGCCTTTTCCTGGGCAGAGTTTATTTATTCAATTTCACCAGCATTGCTACTCATGCCATTCGTACCCCACACACATATTTAGAAGCAGTATTTAATCAAATGTTTTTATGGAAATGCCACCCAAATGCAATGATACCTCCTGCACCACCCTCACCAGTGTTAGATTTGAGCCCATTGCTGCAGCCACTGTGTCAATCATCTTGTCGAAGGTCTTTCTCTTTTTATTGACCCTCTTTGATACCAAGCACGATGTCCTTTCCGAGAGGCTGTGCTCTCTGGATGGCGCGCCCAAAGCACATAACAAAGTCTCGCTATGCTCATTCCCTTTTAAGGAGGTTTCTGGCTCACCTTCCTCCACGATCTCTGTGGTTTTTCTCAGTTATTTGTCTCACCAATATTCTTCACCAGCATCATGATTCAAATGGATTGATTCTTTTCTGGCCCCCCTTAATCAAAGTCCAACTTTCACATGCCTATGATATCATTGAGAATGCCTTGGCTTGGATCAGGTGAAAGTTAGTCCTCAAAGTGACAACCTTGCTCGTCAACCTTATAAAGAGATACGTCAGGTGCAGCAGATTTACCCAGTGCAGTGCATCGTATGCTATCTTGACTGCTGCTTCCCTAAAAGCGATTGTGCATCAAAGCAAGATGGAATCCTTGACAACTTCCAACTTTTCTCCATTGAAGATTTTTGTTTTCTTTACATTGAGTTGAAATCAATATCAAAGGCAACAATTCTTGATACGCAAGGGATGAAAAGTCTTCATTTTCAGAAACAATGTTGTATCAAGTGCATATCAAAGGTTATTAATAAGCCCTGCCTCCTCCAACCCTGATGCTGTATTTTTCTTAACATAGTCCAACTTCTGAGATTATTTGCTCAACATACAGTTGAGTAACCATGGTAGCAAGATACAACCCTGAAACACACCTCTCCTGATTTTTAAAACCAACAGCAGGTCCTGTTCTGTTAGAATGACTCCCTGTTGACATTCTACTCTTCCCAATGATGTCTATAGTTTATTATGATCCACAGAGCCGAACGACTTTTAATAAACATCAATAAACATTTTCATGGTAGTGTCTGATTTCATCCCAGACACATCTGATGTCAGCAATGATATCCCTTCTTCTCCATCCTCATCTGGGAAGGGTAAAAACGGAGGCTGATACCAAGGGCTCAAGTAGAAATAAAATGTTTTGAAAATGATGGGAACATACATACAAATGTAACTGATACAACTAATGCACAATTGATGTCTTATAATAGTTATAAGAGCTGTAAGAGCCCCCAACAAAATGATTTAATAAATAAATAATACATAGATAGCACTGCCCGATTGGTAGCAAATGTTCCTGACTTCTTCAATCACTTTTCACCTTTTTTTTTTAACCGTCGCATCTATTACATATCTCACTGACTCTCAGCATCCAACATTTATTCCACACTAGTCATTCCTTGGAATGAAGCCCAGATTTGCATTTTAACATTGTTCTCAGACCTTCCTCTTACACAGTGTGCGTCCACCCCCTATAATCATGTTAGCTCACCTGTCCAGCTAACATGATTACAGATGCATTAGGAGCAATCCCAGAGGCAAATCCTATGTTCAGAGCCAGTGTTTTGAAGACACTCTCAGACAGATAGCATGCATCCTAACTGTGGTACGGCAGAGAGAGAGAGAGAGAGAGAGCGCTTGTGCATGCATTATAACGTCTGGTCCATCATTTTGGTCATTAGAAGCTCCAGTCATCATTGCTCCTCTGACCTATTTTCCTGAGAAATAGTTGACACGAAACAAAGTACCTACTCCCCAGGCAGAATCACTACATCCTTCATCGCATGAGCAATCTCAAAGGAACTGGTGAGGATGCTGCTCTCTCTCTGCCATGCAGGTAAGAAGGACTGACAACCACGTAATGAAACTTCAACCTGGGCAAAATCATTTCTCCCACTAGGTATAGAGAAGTTATGGCTAATACATTTTGGCCCAAATTTTTCATTTTTGGAAGTAATGCTCACCTGACTATACAAAAAATGTAACATTTAAAGCAATATTCCAACAATAGTTGATACATCACAGAGAAGAGTGAGTCAATATGGAACACGTGTGATGGAATTAGAATCTACATTGAGTGGCAATCCTTCCTGAAGGTTACAATCCTTGATCTTCATCAAGTGCTTCATGTCTTCTTCGCTTTCTGCTGATAAGACCTCTTTAGAGTATTGAAGAGAAAGGATGTAACTTTGAAAATTAAAGTGCTCCTGACCCAAGACATGGCATTTTCAATGACTTCATATGCCTGTGAAAGTTGAACGTTGAATAAAGAAAACTGAAAGAGAACCGGTGTATTTGAATGGTGGCCCTGGAGAAGAATATTGAAAGTACCCTGGACGGATGGATCTGTCTTGGAAGATGTACATCAGAGTGTTCCTTCAAGGCAAGGAATGGCAAGACTTCTTCTTACTTTGAACACGTTGTCAGGAGAGATGAGACCTTCAAGAAGGAAGTCATGTTTGACAAAGGAGGGACAGCAAGAGAGAATTCACAGGACTCTCCTCAAGAAAATGGATCGATACCATGGCTGCAGCGATGGGCTCAAACATAGGAACAATTCAGAGGGTGATGCAGGACTGGGTCGTGTTCCGCTCTGTTGGATATAGGGTGATTATGGGTCAGAACCGACTCAATGACGCTGGACAACAATAATAGCAATGGGATGTGGCATATTGAGCAAAATCTGTTGTGTGTATTGAATTAGATGAAACTGAGCCACCTTCTGACTTACGAATTCTTTTTTCAGAACATGCAGGCTAAAACTAAATGTGTTAGTAAGGGAACAAAAGGTCCTGCAAAAGAGCGTTGCATCCTGTTTCCCACTTCTTTCTTAAGTTCCCTAGACTCCTGATGTGCTGGGAACTTTGTCACTTTTCAATCACGCACATTCTCATGGCTGCCAGGAGCAATTCTTGCTAACAAGGACTCCTCTCTGGGTCTTTTCCAATCTTCCCTTTCCATGAATGCCCAACTAAAATCCCTCCTCACTTCATAGATCAATTCAGCTCCGAGTTCTCTGTCTCTATAAGCACGGAATGTGCGCTCATATCAGTAACTAAACGTCCTACAGACCCTTCCTGAGGACATCCCTGCGACTGGAGTCCCATGTAACTCCTGCATCTTCTACTGTTAGGATTGACCTCACTCACTTCCAAAGGCCTTGGTTAAAAGGATAATAAATAACAGTCCTAGTGACTTCTCGGGAGAGAAAAAGGAGGTGTTCTCCTTCCATTAAGAATTCTAGCCTTGGAAACCCACAGGGGCAGTTCTACACTGTCCTGAAAGGTCACTGTGCATCAGAAACCACTGACTGGCAGTGAGTGAGTGAGTGAGTGAGTGAGTGAGTGAGTGAGTGAGTGAGTGAGTGAGTGAGTCAGTGAGTGAGTGAGTCAGTGAGTGAGTGAGTAAGTCAGTGAGCGAGTGTCCTCTGAGCTAAATGATTTCCATCTATGGTCCCATTTTACAGATGAATAAGTAAAGCCTGGTGTATCAGAAAGTCCGTGGTTTTTCCTAAGTTTTTCAAATGGTAAGCAATACAGACTTAACGGCAGGCCTTACTAATGGAAAAGCCACTGCTCACATGGGACTCCAGTATTTCTCTTTCTTGTACTTATATTTTATCTCTTCGGATACAATTGAGGCCCCTAAAGATTGGGATGTGTATCTTATATACTGGTGCCTTTTCATTAGTATAAAAGAACAAGATCCCGATGCCATCAAGTTGACTGGCTCAAAGTGACCCTCCAGGACAGCTGTATATCATCACAGCAGCAGACTGCTTCATCATCTGCTGACCTGTACACGCACAGTCCAATGCACAATCCACGGGGCCACCAAAAATCCTGCCCCATTAGTCTAGGCTAATCTAAGATCAATGTTTCTTAAGTGTTCCTTTAATTGATTTTCCTCCTTCATTGAGCTCATTGTTACCCAAGATTACCGAGCTAATTCAAGACAAACCTTTGATCAGCCACGCTGGCTGGTTATGCCCTTCTCCATGGCTGTCTATGGTCTGACAAAACGAAAGAATCTATTTTCAGATTTCCTCTGTCTGCTGTGGGTCTGAGGAACGCCTGAGACTTGTTATCTAGCAATTAAGCGAGAAAAGATAGGAAATTGTATTTACATATTCCACACAGTTAAGCTTTCTGTACCTAACCTTGAACACTTACTACTATGCTGAGTTATGATTCATCGGGGACCAGTTTTATTTATAAAATAGCAAATTAAGGTTAACTCTTAGTAGGATGGATCTCTTTAAAGGAAAAAAGAGAGCACAGAATGAGTATTTCAAGATGGTGATGGCAGTAACAATAAGCATCTTATTGAAAACAGGACTTCAGATCGTCATCTGACGCCAACTAAATAACGATGATGATGGTGATTTCTCATTCCCACCTTACTGGTTCCCCACCTGGGAAACCCTTTTCCCAACAGTCTCCTGCCCACGCTAGGGCCTTTTGAAGTTCTATAGCAATCTCTGACCAGCCCTTGTTCCATTCCTCCCTGCCCTCCTCTCCTGACATTTAACCTTCCCAATAAGCTGCACACTCCTTATAACACTGTGTGTTTTTTTCTCACTCTGTTCATTTTCATCTCACATTTTCTCTCCAAACTGTGAACTGCTTTAGAGAAAGCGATTTTAGTCCTCTGCCCCTTAGCGCAACACAGTATCATCACTCTGTACGTAGGCATTTTAGTTTGTGCCATGTCACATGTATTCTGTTTTACTTATGTCTCTGTAGAATGCATAGTTTGAAGATATTGAATGTACATGTAAGACATAGGGGAGAGTGAAACCTACATTGATGATCAGTAAATTTGTTTCTATTCTGCTGAAGGAAACTATTTTTGACGAAATATCCTCTTCCATGGTTACATCGGTGGACAGGTACAGATAAGGATGGACATGGGGTGGTAATCCCTGGAAATGCTGGTAGATTCCGTTTCCAAAGGATTCACAGATGCTAAGGGTATGTGCTTTGAGGATGGATGGATTTCTGGTTAGAGGCAAATTCTCCATAGGTTTGTAGATGAGAAAGCTATTTAATCATCAATTATTTACTTCCTTGATATATTCTAACCGGAAAAAAAAGCAAACTCCATGCCATCAAATCAATGCTAACTCACAGCAACCCCCAAGGACAAGATGTAACTGCCCTGAGGGGTTTCTAGGACTGTGACTCTTTATGGAGGAGAAAGTCCCATCTTTCTCCCGTGAAGTGGCTGGTGGTTTCAAACTGCTGACATCCCGGATCACAGCCCACTAAACCACCATGACACAACATGATAGTACATCTCAGTTCTAGTCTGGAGCTTCTCAACCTGTCTTCATTTTTTAAATCATCTGGGTAAAATTACCTGTTCCAGAGATTTAGATACAGTTGTCCTGATTTGAGACGTAGGTACAGATCTGTTTAAAATGCCTAGGATTATTTTAATGTGTAGCAGGAACTTCAGTGTTAGATGGATTGATTGATTGATTGATTGATTCCTTACTGTGAGCTGTATTATCCTTTCTGTGCAGAGAGGAAGAAAGAACAATCCAGGTGTCGCACATGGAGAAAATTTGCATGTTTAAAAAAAGGTACAGTAATAATTAATAAGAAAATATCCAGTGAAATTTCCAGAAGGTTTTCTCAAATTTTAGGCACCTGCTCTGCACAGAACCACACTACAGACACTAGGACAAGTGATGTGTTTCTGAAAATCCACCCCCGTGATATGAGGATAGGGGACTTTACCCTTAGCAAAATGAAACAGAAGGGTATCTAGACAATTCAGACTTCATCATTCCAGAGGAATAAGATGCTAAACTGTCATTAAATTCTAGTTCTGGTAAAAAGTTGAACAAATGCAATTTCTGGTGTCAAATGTCCCTATGAATAGTAAACTACTTGAAACAGTATGATAGAAGTAGATCAAATACAGATTTCTGGTTTGCAAACTATAATTCGGTGGACAAAATATCAAAAGCATTGAAAGAAGATGGAAACAACCCATAAAGTCACTGTACCAAAAATAATTGGCCAACATTCGAACATTTTGAAAAGTGGTATATGATCAAGAACCAATGATCTCAAAGGAAGAAGTTCAACTATATTGAAAGAATTAGCAAGAAACAGATGTTAAGAATTGACAAAATTGACATTGAAATGTTTCAACCCCTGACGCAGCACTGGAAGCACTGACTCATCTATGCAGAGATATTTGGAAGACAGTTACGGGCTAGCTGACTGGGAGAGATCCATATGTGTAACCATTCCAAAGAAAGGTGACCCAACAGAATGTAGAAATAACCAAACACTATCATTAATATCACATGCTAGTAAAATTTAACTGGAGAGAATGCAAAAACAATTGCAGCAACACATTAACTGGAAATTACCTGAAATTCAAGCTGGATTCAGAAGAGAATATGAAAACAGGGATCTCATTACTGACATCAGATGGCTCTTGTCTGAAAGCAGAGAATATAAGAAAAACATTTACTTGTGTTGTTTTATAAATGCAGAGGTATTAGACTGCGTGGATCATAACAAAATATAGACAAGATTATAAAGATTGTGAAATCCTGAAAACTTAATTATGCCTACGTGCAGACGGTGCACAGACCAAGAGGCAGTCCTTTTGAACAGACTAGGGGTATAATGAATGGTTTAAAAAGAAGGAAATGTGTGTGTCAGGGTCGTATCCTTCACCATACTTATCCAATCTGTATGCTGGACAAATTATCCATGAAGCTGGACTATATCAAAAAGAATAAAGCAATAGTATTGGAAGAAATACTGCAATATGAGGATGACTCAATCTTACTTGCTAAAAGTGAAGAGGACTTGAAACTGGTAACAAACAAAATCTATGGCTTTCAATATAGCTTACACCTCAAAATATAAAGAAGACAAGATTCCTTACAACTTGGATCAATAGCCAATGTCATGACCAACAAAGAAAAGATTGGACTTTTCCAGGATTGCCTTTTACCTGTATATGCACTCAACGCCCCTGGAAGAAACCGTCAAGAAATCACATGATGAATTTTACTGGGCACATCTGCTGCCCAGATGTCACTTGGAGGACTAAAGTGTGCCAGACCCAAACCATGGTATTTGCAATGGCCTGATATGCAACTGAAAATTGGACAAGGAAGAAGGAAGAGGAGGGATGAATGGACGCATTTGAATTATGGTGTTGGTGAAGAATGAGATACCATGGACTTACAGAACAAGCTTGTCTCAGGGGAAGCTTAGCCAGAATGCACCTTAGAAGCAAGGATGGTGACACTTTGTCTCATATACTTTGGACACATTTTGTGTGTGTTTGGAGGTTCAGGGGTCCAGTCTCTTAAGGACATCGTGCTAGGAGCTGGAGGCACAGGGAATCCAGGGTGGATGATACCTTCAGGACCAGGAGTGTGAGGGGCGATACTGGGAGGGTAGAGGGTGAGTGGGTTGGAAAGAGGGAACCTATTACAAGGATCTACATGTGACCTTCTCCCTGGGGGATAGACAACAGAAAAAGGGGTGAAGAGAGATATTGGACAGGGCAAGATATGACAAAATAATAATTTATAAAATATCAAGGGCTTATGAGGGAGGGGGAAAAGAGGACTTGATGCAAAAGGCTTAATTGGAGAGCAAATTCTTTGAAAATGATGAGGGCAAAAAATGTACAGATGTGCTTTACTCAATTGATGTATGTATGGATTGTGATAAGAGTTGTATGCGCCCCTGATAAAATGTTTAAAAAAGAAGAAAAAGGACATTGTGCTTGGTCAAATAAAGAGTTAGTGAAAAGGAGGTTCTCAAGGAGCTGGATGAACGGCGGCGGCTGCACTGACTGGCTCAAACATACAACTGCTGTGAGGATGATGCAGGACCAGCAGGCCTTCTTCTTTTGTGCACAGCCTCACCAGGAGCCAGCGATGCCCTGTGGCACCGACAGTAAGCTAAAGGGAGAGAGAGAGGGATTGGATTACTAGCTTCTTAGGGTTATGGCCGGGGAGGCTGGGGGAGAATGGGGAGCCAATAATATTGAGTACAAGGAGGAAGAAAATGCTCTCATATTGATTACTATGATGACTGCACAAGTCATTTGAATAGATTTAAAATATGTAAGTATGGTATAATAATTATATATCAAGATAACATTAAAATCATTAAAATAAAACACAAAAGCATAAGTAAATTTGTAATAAATCATTGCTATGTGGAAAGAAATCCACAGGTCACCTTACTTATAGTTAATATAAACAAATTTGGAATTTATTAAATGTACATTTATATGACTGAACAAAATCTTATAGTTAAACACAAATCCTGGAAAACCAATGAATCTGAACTCTATTAACAAATAAATGCCTGTGACTCGTAGCCTATAGGACAAACACAACCCATCGCTGTGGAGTCAGTCTCTCTCACGGGCACCCTTAGGGATAGCCTTGGACTGTAATTTTAGGGAGACAAAGCACCGGTTCTTTCTCCTTCTGTGCAGCTGGGGGGTTTGAGCCACGGACATTTCATCAGCAGTGAATACGTCACCACTGCCATTGGGCCCCTCCTGTTAGATACTTAAAAAAAAAACCCACTGTCACTGAGTGGATTCCAACTGGTAGTAACTCTACAAAGCATTTCTTAAGTTGTAAATCTTTCTGGGAGCATGTAGCCTCATTTTCATCTACAGAGCAGATGGTGAGTTTGAACCACTGACGTTGGGCTTAGTAGTTCAATGCTAACTCCTGGACTAAACCAGCGCAATATTTAACTAGCAACTTATCCTATTTTGTGTGTGCCCCTACATCCAAATGCCCTCACACTGCTGTTGGCATGGTCTTCAAAAGCATTCGATGGTTCAGTATCAAAAATAAAGATCTCAAATCATCAGCAGCCTGGCATTCAACAGCCCTTTACTAGCTCATTGCACTTAAGATCAAAGGGGCAACATTTACCCCAGGGCAAAGTTCAGATGGGCTAGGAATGAAGGAGGAATAAAGACAGGAAGCACCCAGAGCATGTGGCAAAGGGATGCTGCATTCTGGAAATTGCAATCAATGACATGAAACAAAATGTGTATGAATTGTTGACTAGAAAACTGATCTGCTCTGCAAACTTGCATTTCATTCACAATAAAAAGCTAAAAACAAATGAGTGGGTTGAAACCATCCTTTAAAATAACGAGTAGATGTCATTCTTCTTTATGTAATTCTTACTTATATATAAAAGCAGGAGGAAGGCGTTAGTTTCCTGTAAGAAACTAACAGCTTGGGCTTCAGACTATGCAGGAGAAAAGCCTGGTGCTTCCTGACCCATGTCTGCCCCTGGATTTCAGGAAAAGAATTATAAACCAATTAGAGAAAGTCTGTGCCTTTCTGATGAGGAACTTTACAAGTAAATCACACTCTAGGGAACGAGACCACTGAAAAGGTAAATCCAGAGTGTTTTTGAGTTTAATCCCATAGAGTAAAAGGAAGGGTATTTTGTAAGGAAACAGCAAGACAGGTTCATTTGGGAGTCAATCAAAAGCTTGATTAGGGTGCCAGTAGCTATAATGGTTTCAGAAGAGGGGACGGGGGGGACAAGGGATATCGTTGCTGATTTCAGATGGAGTTGGGCTCAAAACAGAAAATACCAGAAAGAAGTTTATTTGCATTTTATTGACTATGCCAAGGCATTTGACTGTGTGGGCCATAATATACTATCCAAAACCATGAGAAGAATGGGAATCTTGTTTTCTGTTTGGGCTTCTTTTTCTCCCTTTTCCTATAGAAATCAGCAATCAAGTCCTGCTAATAATAATAGTAGTGATTTTTTGAAGGCCTGTCGGTGTCTCCAGGGTGATAATAAAGAACCAAGATGGGCTTAGCAGACCAGGTCGTGCTCGCTTCCAGTCAGTCTCAAGAGAGGAACCCTAAATTTGCAGAGCCAAGAAAGGGGATCAGAGAGGTCTGGGTTTCCAAATTCTGCCTCAAAGAAAGAAAATTCTGGAGCATCAACCTGTACCTCAGGCAGGGACAAAGAGGTAGCTCTTGGCCTACCCCACATTTTAAAGAGAGTGGACCCTGGGAGAGTGGTGTCATTTTTAAAGGCAAATATGAAGAATCAAGGAAAGCTGGAATCCAAAAACCACCTAAATCCATTAAGAAGTCCTAGAGAAGAATGAAGACCTATTAAAGGTCCCTGTCACGAGATTATGATCAAGAACAACAAGATGTGATATTTACTTTGAATAATGTTGATGGGATTGAAATAAAGCCTAAATCTCAACCCTCATTTCTCCATGAAACATGACTGTGTTCCTCCTTCAGCGGGCATTAATTACGTATTTGTCCTGCCTGCTGCGGGAGGTATTCAAAGACCACCCCATCATCTCTTCTTTGATGGGCTCTCGTCAAAGGAAGAAGACCAACATCACATGAAGGCAAAGTCTCAGAGCAAAATAAAGAAATCTCCTGAGAGCACGTGGGCACCAGCAGGCACCCGGGTCCAACCATTTTCCCCACCCTGAAAATGTAGGACAGGCTTTCTGCTCACAATCTCTGAGACCCAGCAAATAAGGAAATAAAGGTCAAAAATCTGGAAATGGGCGCATTCACTAATGAAAGACAGTACAGACCCATCAGCAGAAGGAGGAGGCCTGGTGGCCCAGTGGTTTAATGCCCAGCTGCTAATTAAAGAGGAGTCAGTTCAAACCCACCAGGCTCTCCACGGTAAAGAGGTATCACAGTGCATTCCATAAAGATTTATAGTCTAAGAAACCCTGCTGGGAAGTTACTCTGTCCTTGAGGGTGGCTCTGGGTTGGAATGGACGCAACAGTTACAGTGATTAAGCGAAGATCCAAGGCTTGGTATTTTCAGACGTAGACTGTTAGCAGGACCAATGGAACAAACAGACCAAGATTCCTTCGTGGGCACATTGTGCTGCTCTGTTCTTCCCTTCTCCTTCATGTAGATGCCTGGAAATTTGAATGTAAGCATCTTGGCAGTCTGGTACATACCCCATCTTTCACTGGTTATCTGTATGAACTTGGGCTAATTTCTCAGCCTTACTGGGATTCCATTTCTTTTTTTTTTTATAACAATTTATTGGGGCTGATACAATTCTTTTCACAGTTCATACATATACATACATCAATTGTATAAAGCACATCTGTACAGTCTTTGCCCTAATCATTTTTTTCTCTTTTCTTCTTTTACATTTTATTAGGGACTCAAACAACTCTTACCACAATCCATACATATACATACATCAATTGTATAAAGCACAGGGATTCCATTTCTTTACCTATAAAGTGTGAATAAAACATCTGCTTTCCCAAGCATACTGCGACGATTCATAGGCAGAATATATATTTAGCATTTTGTTTAGATTTGGCACATAGCGGCTGCTCAAAAAACTCTATTAGTTATTATTATTGTTACCTCTTTAGCTTTAGACACAAACTTACTACCTCTACAGAGTCCCATCTAGTCTAGTCCTTCCTGTCCATTAGGAGTTCATAAAAAACAAGGTTTCTTAGCAATTCTAACTTGAAAAAGTTTCCCAAGCCTGAAGAAACTTCATAGCCCACTTCTCTTATTCACTGCCATCTGCTGGCCACAGGTAGTTGCTGCACTTGGCCCGTCTGGTTCTAAGTGTTAGATCACAGGACAGATGTGTGTGTGTCCGTCATCAGCTTCTAGAAATACTGAACAGATCATTCATGGTCACAAAGCAAAGCAGGGACCAAGAACCAAAAGTACCAAGATCACCTAATAATTATTTTTCTAAAAGTATAGATAAAATGATTATGAGGAAATTAATTAGAATTACAATGAGAAACTTACCAATTATTTCCTAATACCTTTGTGAAAGAGACATGGAATTTTTTAGCTGAAATAAAAAATAGGAACCCCGTGCTATTTTTTGTGTTGTTGCCAGGTGTCATCAAGGTAGTTCTGACCCATAGTGACTCTGTGCACCACAGAACAAAACACTGCTGGGCCCTGCACCATCCTCACAATTGTCACTAGGCTTGAGCCCATTGTTGCAGCTGTTGTCACTTCATCTCCTCTTTTTCACTGCCCCTCTACATTACTCAGCATGATGTCCTTCTCCAGTGACTGCCCTCTCCTGACACAAGCCCAAATTATGTAGATGAAGTCTCACCTTCCTTGCCTCTAAGGAGAACTCTGCCCTTACTTCTTCCAAGATGGATTGGTTTGTCATTTTGGTAGCCCATGGTATCTTCAATATTCTTCACCAACACCACAATCCAAATGCATCGATTCTTCTCGGGTCTTCCTGATTCAATGTCCAAGTCCAACCTTCTTTCTTTACTTTATATATAGATCATTTGGGGGGAGGGGGACTCTTACAGCTCATATCAATCCATACATCAATTATATCAAGCACGTTTGTACATACGTTGCCATCATCATTTTCAAAACATTTTCATTCACTACTACACTACGACAGGGATAAAAACCAAGACAAAGACTTGCTCACAAAGGTAGCAGACTTTGAAGATTCATGAGGAAAGGAGGGCAAGAGTAAGAAGATAAAGCAATGAATTAGAAGCTTGACAGGTATTGACTTGGGCTAAAGCGAGGAAGGAGTTTCAATTAAAGGAAGAAGAGCTATCAGGGGAGGAGGGATGGTATAAAATACGGTGGAGGATGGGTGGGGTAGTTTGATGAGTGGTGAATGAAGAGTTGATGGTCTGAAATATAAACCCCCCTCACCAAATTCACAATAACAGAATTTTGTGACTGAATAAATAAATAAAAGTCTAGAAACCCAAAAGGGCAGTACTCCTCTGGCCTATAGTGTCACTGTGAGTTGGAATCATCTTGATGGCAGTGGGAAAAAAACCATTGGCTCATCGATTCTATAGGCAGTTATGTGCTATGTAACATCCACCTCAGTCAGCAGTTCTCAACCCATGGGTTGCGACCCCTTTGGGGGTCAAACAACCCTTTCACAAGGGCCTCCTAAGACCATTGGAAAACACATATTTCTGATGATCTTAGGAACCAAGACACCACTCCTCTATCCGTCTCCAGGTGAGTCCACCTGCATGCAGATATGCCCATATACGAGTACCTGGTGTGATGATTTCATCAAGTCAATCCTATCACAAACACCCTGTAAAAATACAGGTGTATGTGACAGGGTTGGCACCATAATGTACTTATACAGACCTGTCACACATGTGTAGAGAGCAGTTACTGTGTGGAAACCAGCTGCTGTGTTGAAAGCAGCTACTCTGTTAAAAGCAGCTACTGTGTTGAAAGCAGCAGTATTGGAAATAAAATGACACTTCATGAATTACAATTACTGGGTAAATGTAAAATCATCCACTACTGCAAAAAAAGAAATATCTCTACCATGGGGGCTTAATCTAGGTGTTTATCAGTCTTTTTATATTCAGTTGTGGTTGATGTGAATTACTACCCCCTCGTGATAGTAACAGGTATGCAAAAAAACAAACAACAATACAGAGAATGGTAAATCATAGGAAACTTTAGTGAACTATGCCATGTATCATCTTTTATATTATTAAGGTGATTGTTATATATTATTTTCATTAGCAAACCATCCCATAACGATGGACCATGTAGAGAAGAACATTAAGGAAAAAAATATAGTGAGGATATTTTATAGTAAGGTTTTACCTCAGTAATTAAGCAGTAATTGAGAAACCGCAATGTGTTATTTGTTGTGAAGTTCTATCAGCCAAATCGATGAAGCTGAACAAACTCAACCGCCATTTTGATAGCAAGTATCCGAGCTTTGCCAGCAATGATACCAATTATTTTAGAAGAAAAGCTGATGGACTCAAGAAAGCCAGACTTGACACTGGTAGCACATATCACAAATAAAATATAACACCTGTTGAAGCTTCATATTTGGTGGCAATCAGAATCGCCAGAGCTATGAAACCTCACACCATTGCTGAGGATTTACTGTTGCCAGCAGCCAAAGACACTGTTCAAGTTATGATCAGAGACAAATCTGTTATGAAATTGGGTGCCAGTTCCTTATCTAACGACACTGTCCGCAGAAGAATAGATGACATGTCTGCTGATAGTCTTGATCAGGTAATCCAGGAAATTAAATCTGCTCCACTGCCAATATTTAGCATCCAGCTTGATGAATCTACAGATATTGCAAACTGTTCAGCTACTTGTTTGTGTGAGGTATATTAATGATGGCGACTTTAAGGATGCAGGGTTTTTTTTGGTTTTTTTGCAAACTTCTTGAAATGCCAACTACTTCACATGATTTATTTGACACAGTTGGTTCATTCCTGAAAGAGCATAAAATCTCTTGGGAAAAGGTTTTTGGTGTTTGCACGCATGGTGCTCCAACTATACTAGGATGTCGATCTGGATTTCAACGTTTGGTACTGAATGAGTCACCAAAAGTCATCGGAACTCACTGTATGATTCATCGGCAAATATTAGAAATGAAGATGCTGTCACAAGAGTTACAAGAAGTAATAAAAAGCATCATTAGTTCTGTCAGTTTTGTAAAGACAAGCACTTTAAACAGTCGACTATTTTTGCAACTGTGCAATGAATTGGATGCGCCAAATAATGCTCCGCTATTGCACACTGAAGTGAGATGGTTGTAGAGAGGAAAAGTTTTAAAACATGTGTTTGAGCTTTGTGATAAACTCAAAATGTTTTTTAATCAGAAAGCAAGACTGCAGTTCAAAGAACTTTCCAGGGATGAAAGTGAACTGCAGAAAATAGCTTACTTGGTTGACATCTTTGCCATCTTGAATGAGTTAAATTTATCACTGCAACGACCAAATGCAACATACCTTGATTTGTATGAAAAGATCCAATCATTCCAAATGAAACTTCAGCATTGGGGGAAAAAATGGATGAAAATAAAATTTAATATTGCCTACTTTATTTTCTTTGAGGAACATGACATGGAACCAGACAAAAGGATTACAATGATAATTTCTGTGAAAGAATACTTGCACATGCTTGCAGATGAAATTTCATCGTACTTTCCAAATCTACCTGACACCCCATTTGCACTTGCCGGAAGCCCATTCACAGTCAGTAGTTGAAGATGTTCCTGAGACAGCACAAGAGGAGTTCATTGAACTTTTTAACAATGGTGCAGCCAGAACTGATTTCTCTACAACACCAGTTACAAAATTCTGGATCAAGTGTTGACAGTCATACCCTGTTCTGTCTAAGACTGTGTTGTGCCTTCTTTTCCATTTCCAACAGCATATCTTTGTGAAACAGGGGTTTCCAGCTTGTTCGTTATCATGTCTAGATACAGAAGTAAACTTGTTGTGGAAGATGATCTTTGTTGTGCTCTTGCAAAGACTGCCCTGAGAATGTCTGACCTGGTGAAAAAGAAGCTCCCTCAACCTTCGCACTGATGTTGGCTTTTGATGCATGCTGTCGCAAAATGTAGCAATGTGGTTTACTGTTGTTATATTAAGACTGTTACCCATGTTGCTTCAAGACAACATTTCATTGATTTGTAATTAGAAATATTTCACAATATATAATTACATACTGCTTTTGTGATTAATCACTATACTTTAGTCATGTTCCATTTGTAACAATGAACATATATTCTGCATATCAGATATGCATATTACAATTCATAATAGTAGCAAAATTACAGTTATGAAGTAGCAACAAAAATAATGTTATGGTTGGGGGTCACCACAACATGAGGAACTGTATTAAAGGGCCGTGGCATGAGGAAGGTTGAGACCACCGACCTAGGCAATATCTAACCACCTATATGTTCACATTCCCATAACTTCATAAGAATTCTCATTCGGAGAACAGGCTGAAGCAAGGCTAGCAGCTGTCTACATGCAACACATTTTCCTCATGCCTCACTTCCAGGCACATAATAGTGCATTATATAGATAAAGCTTACATAGCTCCTGACAGCGATAATAGATGCTTATATATGTCCTGTACTGTACTTTCTACCAAAAAGTTTAGCATGTAGCAGTGTGTGCTTTGGCTCGTAGACTGAGAGTTGTAGTGTCTCTTGAGTTCTCTCCAGTCTTCTAAAATATGACTCTGAAATGTATCATGACTCTTCAATGCGCAACTAGTGGTAGCAACATCAGGAGCCAGAGGTAAAGGAGAAGTGATGACGTGGGAGTGAATCACATGGAATTAAACAACAAGAATGTGGAGAGTCACTGAATGCCACTGCTTGTGATATAGATATGTCACACTCAAAAACCAAGGTGCTCATCAAAAACCAAAAGAAAAATTCTCGAAACTCTTAGAGGGCTGGCTGCACAGTTAACAAAACTGTGAGAAGAAACCTTATCAGATATAGCGACATTGCTTATGAAATGGAGTGAAGGCCTAAAAAACGGATTGAGTCTCTCTCAGCATGTTAATGATCACGTCTTGGGCAGTGGTGGAGATGCTCAAGGATAAGGCAGGGACAGGCTGGGATAGGGTGTTCACACAATGTGCAGCTCACACCATGTCCGATTCACAGGACATTCCATGGCCATTAAGCGACGCCTGGCTAGAACATGTATCTTCTCTCTGCCACAGAAAATATTTTCCGTGATATTTTTCTACCCACTTTCATTGGCATTAGCTCATCTCTTCTGGTGCATCAATTGCTTTAACACTTGAAAGACTGAAACAGCAGTGGCTGACAACCGCTGGCATAAAGCGAGCAGAAAGAAACGCCAAAGCGGCGTGGAGAACAGAATGGGTGCAGCTTCAGCGTCGATTCAGATTCTGAATGGCGAGGCCATTCAGCTTCACGTCCATAAATTGAGTGCACGTTCTATTTATAAGTTTGCATGTAAAAGTAAGTGTATAAAATTAGATCATCTTGAATTACATTTTTGAAGGCTGTCTGGAGGTCTGAGGAAAACATAAGCAAGGAATACTAAGTAACAATACTGAGGGTCTGCTCCAGGGTAGTGTCTAGCAATGACTGACCTCTGGGGAGTTGCCACAGGCAACGCTGCCCACTGGCCGGCTAATGGCAAGTCTGAGGTTTTCTTTCTCCTTCTAGACTTACACCCCTGTAAAGTCACAGGGGCAGTTCCATCCTGCCCTATGGAATAGCGGTGACTCAGAATTAAATTGAGGGCAATGAGTTTGGTGTTTGAGGCAGATTCTAAGGCGTTCCAATGGCGCTGTCTTATAAGCATCGGACTGCTAATAATCGCAAGGTCGGCAGTGCTAAACCCACCAGCTACTCTGCGGGAGAAAGATGAGGCTTTCCGCCCCCTGAATGTTTACAGCCTCGGCAAGCCTATGGAGGGTCCCGATGCGTCAGAATCAACTGGATGGGCCTGGGTCCGAGCAGGGGCCGGTTAGGGCGCAACTAGGAGCCTCTGGGTGGCACAGGAGACACTCAATTACTAGCTGAACAGAGTGGGTCAAAGTGACTCATAGGACTAAGGAAGACAATCCTGGAGACTCGCTTCCCGATGATCAGAGCCTGGACACACAGGATGGCAGCTAACCGCAGAGAGCGGCTAGCAGGGCACCAACCGGGCATTGAGAACAAATTACTTTTGTAATTACGTCATCTCCGCAAAAGAAAACAGAAGCCGAAACATTACTCAAACGATTTCCAGGTTTGGGTTGCTATTCCATTTTCAACCTAACAAAGATGGCCGTAGAAATCGGAGGGCACAGCAAAGGTTAAAGATGCATTCTGAAATGCGCACCAGGAAGCACTGCGGTCACCAACCAGTGACTGTGAGAAGAGACCAGCAGGTGTGGTTCTGAATACTGAGTCAGCTCAGCACCAGCTAAATGATTCTGCACAGAAAGGAATGAGCAGAAATGATCCTCATAGGCCATTGTTCAAGCTCTTAATTCTCTTAGCAGCTTCTTTATGTGTGATTTACACATTCCTTTATTGCCAGGCAGCTGCAGCAAACACCTTTTTTTTTCCTTTTCTTTTTTGTCTTTTGGGAATTGTTTTGTTCTCATACGTAACACCAGTTCTGATCGCGTCATGACATCACTGTGTAATTTGTGATGTGCGCCGGTCCTACATCCTGTCACCTGGCCTTTAGAGCACAATGGATTCATATTTACTCAGATAACATAATGCTCCTCGTCCTTGCCGAGAGGAGTGAATCACTGAGGTTTTACAATAAGTATTCAGGAGCGGTCCTTCTTTGTGGTACTCAGCTTGGCATTCTGGGCTGAGCTCAAGGGCCAGACATTGACGGCTGAGTGAAAAAGAAGAACAAGCAGGGAAGCCTGGAAGGCTCGGATGGAGGAGGGAAGGCGACATTGTTCAAGTGTAAGACGGGGAGCACCTAATTTTTCTGAGCAAACAAGCCCGGTGGCTTGAATAAAACCTGCACTAAAACCACCTACTCTACTCTGTAAGGGAAGACATGCGTGCTCACAGGAAGGAAAAGAGAAAGTGTTGCCACGGGATTTAATTCTACCTTCCGAGCAATCTTTCCCCGTCATCACCCACATAGGATCCTGGGAGGACAGTATGTTAAAACGACCTTAAGGAAAAGCACCGAATGAAGACGTACAGAGGACCCAGGGTGTTTTTCCTATCCTTTGCAACGCTGACAGAAATTGTGACATTGTCCTTATAATGTATATCTTTTTTAACTCTTCAGATACAAACAAAGAGATGCTGCTTCTGACTATTATTTCTCAGCTGTACGGCAAATGTTTAGAGGAGTAACGTATACATACGAAAATAACTCATGAGTTAAAAGCCCATCCCTGTTGGAAGTACTTTTAAAAGCATATGATTAACCTCAAACAAAGGCCAGTGAAGGACACCTTTCCAAGGGAGCCATTTCCCCACTGCGGAATTAGCCAACTTTTCTTTCTTTTCCAAATACAAAATGATTTTCTTTGATTCTCCTCCCACGCACTCTTTCAAATGAACCGTGCAGTATAAAGCTTTTTAAACACGGAGAGAAGATTTTTAAAGGTCATATTAACATCTGAAAAATGGCACTTCCACATTTCACAAACCTTCAGGGATTTTTGCATACAGATGTGCTTGCTTTATAGTTTTCGATGATTGCCATTGTCTAATAATTGAAATGTTAAAAAAATTAGAAAATGCTGAGTGATTATATGTTGCTGCCTCACCCTCAGCACCACTACCCATGTATAGATGGGACCAAAAAGCTCCAAGAGGAGACGCCAATATTGTAACCCGGGAGACACTAAAGCAAGTTATAATTTTGCCTCATCTTTAAATAAGGGCTGAATTAAGCAGAGCATTTGGGTGTTGGGAAACAACATTCACTTTACCAAACAAGGAGTAAACGGGTAGGTCCTTCAAGGAGCACCATCGTCTAAGAGGAGGTCTCTGACATTGCCCACTGTGTTTGTCCAGTTCTTGGCACTCTCTGCACAGGACCAATCCCCAATGACTGTAACTCCTACCATGATTTTCCCAACCCAGTTGCAAAAGTAAAGTGTTTTCTTTCTGAAATTGGCAAGGCATTCACCTGCCAATTCCCAGGTATGTGCAACGTGCTGATTTGAGTGAACAGAGAAGCAGAAGATTCTAACAGATTATCAGGCCTGCCGAGAAGAAGGTTCGGGCTGTCATTGCCACACACCAATGCCCTGCTGGAGAGTCAGGTTTTCTTGAATTATCAGGGTGGAAAGGATGGCATTAGGTGAATTTGCCATGTTCCAAACCACCTGTCTAGCAACTAGTAGAGAAGAAAGAACGCAAGTCTCTCGACAGCAAATACACCTAGTCCTATTTTCTCTGTGCCAGATCACAATACTTTCTACCTATCTGGATAGCATGATTTCTAATTCCTACTTCTGTGTCCATTCTGCTCTCTCAAAATTCAAAACCCCATGCCATCTTGTCTCGAGAGGCCAGAGTAGTACTGCGCCTGTGGGATTCTGAGACTGTAACTCTTTGTGGATTAGAAAGCCTCGTCTTACTCCCACAGGGTAGCTGCCAAACTACTGACACTGTGGTTAACACCCAACATGTAACCATTAGGGCCATTTCAGCCTCATCATGGTGGCCTGAAGTCTGGACCAGTCTCATGGCTGTGTGGCATGAGCAGTCCGGTGTCCTGAAGTCTGGACCAGTCTCATGGCTGTGTGGCATGAGCAGTCCGGTGTCCTGAAGTCTGGACCAGTCTCATGGCTGAGTGGCATGAGCAGTCTGGTTTCCTGCCTTTAGAGGGACCAGTGCTTGATTTAAATCTCTGTTGTCATCATTTTCAAATGTTAAAGAATATTTGGCCCAGGGCAACTGCATTTTCATTTTGCTCTGGCCTGAAAATTAGGTAGCTGGTCTGGTACCTACCTACAAAATAAGACCTTGTGGTCTAGGTCCCAGCCTGCTTCTCCCACTTGATCTCCTTCCTTGCTCTTTCTCCTTTACTGAACACTAGCCATCCTGCCTTGGTTTCTGTTCCTCAGACATGCTGAATTAATTTTCGTATCTAAGCCTTTGAGGCGCGCCGGTGTCTCATGGTTACTTGCAAACTGCAAGGTGCAGAGTCGTCAGCAGCTTCCTGGGAGAAACACAAGGCTTTCAACTCCGTAAAGAGTGACCGTCTCAGTACCACCTGGAGCAGCTCCACCCTGTCCCGTAGGGTTGCCACGAGCCAGAACGGCCTCGATGACAGCCAGCTTGGTCTTGGTTTTGCTTTTCCTCTATGTTCGTTTTTCTTTTTCTAATCTCCTAAAAACTACAGTCTTATCATCTGAAATTGCTTTTCACTTTCAAGCACAAGCAGAAACACCGGTGATAATGCAGAGAAGAGAGCGAAAGAACTATGGAGAAGCAGAGCATGTAGATGGTCGTCGGGTGGCAGTCTGAGCAAATGCAATGCTATGATTGTCATTAAATATACATAATAAAGATTATCAGAGTGGGCGCACACTCAGCTTTGAGCCTGGAGAAAAACCACCCCAGTGTGCAAATGGTGTGAAACGAATGGAAGGTGCCATTCCGATGTTAAAAATGGAAGACTTTCTTTCTGTCCTATGTACACATTAACGCTCAAAACACGAGACCCACTGGGCTATAAGGAGGATAGCATCATCTAGGAGTGTTTTTTTTAATCATTTTATTGGGGGCCCACACAACTCTTATCACAATCCATCCATCCATCCATTGTGTCAGGCACATTTGTGCATTTGTTGCCATCATCATTCTCAAAATATTTGCTTTCTGCTTGAGTCCTTGGTATCAGTCCCTTATTTTGCCCCTCCCTCTCTGCTCCCCCTCCCTCATGAACCCTTGATTATTTATAAATTATTATTTTGTCACATCTTACCCACTCCCTTCACCTACTTCTCTGTGGTCCATCCCCCACAAAGGAGGTTATATGTAGACCCTTGTAATCTGTTCCCCCTTTCCACCCCACCTCCCTCCACCCTTCCAGTATTGCCACTCTCACCACTGGTCCTGAAGGGATCATCCATCTTGAATTCCCTATGCTTCTAGTTCCTATCTGTACCAGTGTATGTCCTCTGGTCTAGCCAGATTTGTAAGGTAGCATTGGGATCATGATAGTGTGAGGGGGGAGCATTTGGGAACTAGAGGAAAGTTGTATGTTTCAACAGTGCTACCCTGCACCCTGACTGGCTCGTCAACTCCCTGAGGCCCTTCGGTAAGGGGATGTCCAGTTGCCTACAGATGGGTCTTGGGCCTCCAATCTGCACTCCCCCTCATTCACAATTATTTGATTTTTTTGTTCTTTGATGCCTGATATCAGGCATCAAAGAACAAAAAACCTAGGAGTTTTCTTATTGATTTCTTTTTACAATGTTGTCTCTGTCATTTTCTTTCTCTGAGTAATCCAGCTTAGGTGTGTGAGAGGCAGAGCACTACATCCTTAAATTAATATAAGAGATATTTTACCAAAGTAAAAATAAATATATAGATAGATAAGTAAGTAAATAAATAAATAGATAAATATCAAATAAATAAATAAGAGTTTCCATCTCAGAAACCCACAGGAGGGGTTCTATGGGGTCGCTGTGGATCGGCACCGACAGGGTAATGGTGACACAAACAAATCTGAGACTTTGCACCTGCTGTTTCTTCTTTCTGCAACGTGCACTCGCTGCCACACAGGCCTGGCCGCAGACCCGGAGCCAACCCTTCCCACATTGATCTGTATCTGGTACCTGCACATGTTTCTCATGTATTTCTAACTTGTCTAACCTGTTTTTCCCCACCAGAATATAAACTCCTTGCAGACAGGGATTTTATTTCCCTTGTTCACTGACTAAGTGTTTCCCATATACTTTCCAAAACATCTGCCACATCGATGACAGGCTAAGACCAATTCTGAGGCTCGTAGTGGACCAGTGGGGACATAAAACCTGGCCAAAAGAAAAGGCTTTCTCTACCTCCAATTATTTCCCAGGGATCAGCCAGGCCCCTGGGTGCAAGTTGGACCACATGACATTTCTCACCTCTCCCACGGAGCTCAGCTTGGGATCCAGCCTGAGCAAGCTCCATCCTTGCGAATCCCCACCCTGGACTTGGGAAATCCCCACATGACGGACTTGGGAAATCAATTCATGCAATTCAAGCTGCCAACAGTCATGGCTGCCTAATGTTGAGGTCCTCAGCCTAGACAATGTCACTCAAATCTCTGGTGGCACACCTCCCATGACAATGTCTGACTCTAGCAATGGCCTCCAGATACGTATATGCACACTGGTTTCAGTGTCACATGGCTCCCTCCTTTCTTATCCCTCTTTCGCTGCAAAAAATTGAGGCCATTTGGAAAGCAACTGAACTACCCAAGGGAACAGTAGCTCCAGCTGAGATCACACATGACCCTAAACAGGATCTAGCCATTGCAGAGAAAAGAAACCAAAGAGGAAAAAATGAAATATCAAACTAGCTTCCTTCTTGCTGCCTCTGAGGCAGGCGACCTGTCCTGGGTAAGTTAGTCCTCAGACCTATGACTGTCCGCAGAAAGGACCAGGCTCTGCTGGCCCTTCCCTTAACGTAGATCTCAGCAGCCTGTGCGAGGAAGCTGTCACATGAAACACCATGCTGCCAAAGTCACACCGTGTCTCTGAAATGTTTCCATATTCTGAAAGCTAAATACTAAAACTACTATTCAAACATTCACTTAACATCTCCTTGAAAAGATGGCAATTATTGTCCTATGAATATAATTGAGGTTATTCCAATATTGAGTCATGAAAATCACCTTTCACGTCGCAAAAGATCTAAACATGAAGTTGGGGGGGGAGATTTTAAATTGTGCAAGATAAAATGATAACACTAAGAACATTTTCTCCACAGCCTCAGAACTCCATCTGCCCATCTCCTCTTATTGGCCAGGACTCCAGAGCCCACCAGTTTAACCTCCTCCCCTGGTCCATCGATGATGGTTTAGAATTTTGATTTGGCCTTAGGATTATGCTCTGACACTTTTCCCTTTTTTGTCCGTCTTATGCTCCAGGATTTATCCTTTCAGAATTCCCACCTCACTTTCTTCCTGGTTTTGACTACAGGTTTCTCCCCTAAATTAACAGTCCGGTGAAGCCAGAGTATCTGTTGGCTTCTAAGTATTTTAGAATTGTATGAGCAATGTTCAAATACTGTGGAAATTAGTCCCTATGCAAACAATCAAAGAAGGTGGGCTAAGACGATCAGAAGAAGATACTTCTGGCACCATGCAAGTACTCCCATGAACACTGTCTAGACTCACACTTAAAAGAGTGAGTAGATTTCCTAAGACTGAGACTCTAACGAGTCCATATAATCAACCGTTCAGTGGGCTCAGATATTCACTAAGCGATGATCCTGGGATTTGAGTCATGAGAACAGTGACAGAAGAAAATGCTTGGGATTCATTCCGTTCTTGTCGTGGTGCCCAGGTTTGGGTACTCGTCCTTCCCGCTTCCTAAGCCATGGTGAGCTTCTTAGCACCTGTCTGCTCCCAGTCGGGACTTGCACTTCCCCAGAAATCGGATGCCTGCTTCCATTTTACTTTTCACATCTAAGTTACTCCCGTTTCTCTTACTTCCTAACTGACCGTTTTAAATTGTGATAAATGGTCAATGGGTAAAATTTGGGTAGAGGACAATGTCCACTCTCAGAAAGGGGGACTTTGCGTCAGTCACAGTTTCTCAGGAAAGGTGCAATCTGACTTACCACGACCTTCCTATCGCGGGGAGACTACAAGGAGAGGCTCCACAGAGGACCGAGCTTCCATTAATGAATTCAGTTTGAGATGACTAACTCTTTGACAATCTTGAAGTTCTAGAGTTTTAATGATGAAGAAGACCTGGAATGTCATACAGGTCTGTACAGATGGCTGACAATGAAGACAGTGCCAGTAGTGACTTGCGATTCAACAATTCCTTCTTCTCCCCCACCAAGATAGACACCCAAAACAGTATGTGGGGAAAAAAACCTACTAAATATTTCCTGGATTGGGGTCCAATCTCCCACAAAACATCATCTATCAAGTGAGATAAGAACACAAGACTTAGCTGCAAACCTGCAAATGGCTATTACATGTCCCTTGATTAAAAATTTAGAACTCTTGACCTTGCCAATGATAAAACAACAACATTGTACTCACTGGTGTTTACAAAGAGAAAAGACTGACAGAGCAGAAAAAGGGGACCTGATTTAGCATTCCACCCTGTCACAAAGAACAGAGCTTTTTAATAGCATCAGTCCTTTCCAGTAGGGAAGAGTGAATGTGTCTCAATCAATATCAGGGGAATTGAGCAATCAGATTATCTATCTCTTCCTTTGGGGCTGAGGGCAGGGAGAGGATCTGAGTTATAACGAGATAAATTTGAATTATAGCTTTTTTAACTTTTAAAAAGTATATAAAATTTCCACATCGGCTTAAATAAACTGCTGCAAAGGATTTCCAGGTTTGGAATGTCAGTTTCCTCATCTAAAGGAACTGGCAATTTCATACACGATTGATTGGAGAGCAAATCTGCTTCCTCTAAGTTGACCAGGAGTGACTGCAGATTTCAAATCAGTGGGTGCAGAGTTACTGACCTGTCTGAACAAAATATTTCTCCTCTCCTTAACCAAAATGAAACCAATTGTATTACCATCCACTCAATTCTAATCCATAGGGCCATTAGGAGATTCCAGCCATACAAGAAGGAGCAGGTCCCTACAGGGTCCACAGAGTTTTCAAAGCTCTGTGATTTTTTTCCTGTAGAGTGGCTGGTGGGTTTGAACCTCCTACCTCTCCATTCCCAGACGAGCCCTGAACTATTGGGGTGAATGTGACATTAACCAATCCATTACTCAGGGTAGCTTTGAATGACATCCCCTGCGGCACCTACAGAAATACTTGAAATGGGTATCGCTTTAGTCATGTGGTCCTCTCTAAGGGACTTCATCATAGGGACATTACAAAGAGCATATTTTAAATACGCTAAAATATATACGAGACTAAGAAATCCTTGAAGACTCGCATCCCATGTACTAGAAAGGAAATGGAATGCAAGAACAAGTCTAAGACACACAGTTAAGTGTCATGAACACCTGGCGGGAGAAAAGCAAAGCTCGCTTCCTGGTTACTGTCTCAGAAACTTCCTGAGCAGTTCTAGCCTGTCCTGTGTAGGGTGGCATGCCTCCGCTCGGCACCGGCTAGCCTGGAAGGCAGTGTTTTGTTTCCGGGTGGGAGGTAAGGAGAATAATAGTAGTGGGCCGTGATGCATTCAGGAGAGCCTCCCCTTCACCCACCAGGAAATAAAAATGAAGGTGGATGCTGTCAGTGGGTCCTCAAGGTCAGATGGAGCAGAGCCTGTGGAAATCAAGTCAGAGTCTGCTTGGACCCTGCTCTTAGGGGTGGAGGAAGTGGGGGGCCTTCAGGACATAAATGCTGCAGGAAATAGCAGGCTTTTGCAAGGCATGCCCCACTGCAGAGGCCCAGCCAGCTGTGGCGGCTATGTATTCCTGCTGCCCAGGAAGCCGTATCTTAAAATGAAAATTAAAACTAAGCACCACGCTGATCCCTGCTGAGCAAAGACCATATCGACTTTTCAGGCAATCTGAATTGGAGATGAGTCAATCACGCTCTGGGTGGGTTCAGGACTGAAAAACTGTGTGCATTTGGGCTGAGGTGCAGGAAAGGCAGGCAGCAGGGTTGACCCAAGGTCCTGTGCCCCAGGGCTTCTAGGACAATCCAACTGGGGGGCTGCGGAAGGTGGTATCCAGGTCTACACAACAGCAACAGCGCCCTGGGAGAAACTTTACATAAGAGATTTCCTGCGGGAACCATTTAAAGGGACCGCTGCTATTTTCGCTTTGGGTGAAGTTCTCCCCAGGCAGGAATGCTGTTCTGGAGAACGCATTTGTGGAATCGAGATTTTTGTCCTTGGCTCCATCTGTTTTACAGGATTGTTCATCACCTCAAAGTTATCTGAAAACTGTTCGTTATCAACAAATTACATAAGAGCCTGGTAAATATTTTATGAATACATTTGTAAATATTTCCTCTCTGTTCACAGGCATAAATTATATTTACCCACGGCTGTTCCTGTAGCCTGCTTGGTGGCCCCTGGCAGGGAATTAAAAGGATATTTTTCAGAGCTGCCTTGGCTCACTGTGAAGGGCAGAGAAATGCCCAGTCCCTGGGAAGGACAACTGCCTGCCACTATTTCCCTGCTATTGCCTCCTGTGTGCCAAAAGCATGAATGGAGACAAAGACCAGCTGCTGTCAGTGGGTTCTAGCTCCTGGTGTCTCCAAGAGTGTCCTGTAGACACTGCTCTGTAGGGTTTTCAATGGCCTGTATTTTCGAAGTAAATATCCAGGCCTTTCTTCCTGCGTACCCCTGAGAAAGCCTGAACTTTCACCTTTGGGGTTAGCAACCCAGTGTTTTACCATGTGCACCAGGCAGAGGCTCCATCAACCGGTCTCTCACACTCACTGCCAGGCAGGCGGAGCTGCCCCTGGGGTTTCTGAGATTGTAAATCTTTATGGGTATAGAAAGCCCTGTTCTTTAATGAGGGTCCAATACATTGGGGTAAGGCAGCATTTTGTGCCAAAGTATGACTGGTAATCGGGCAAAAGAAACTCCCAGTGATGAAAGATTATGATCATTAAAGATAAATAGTATAGTGGAAAGGATAAAGGCTTGGGAGCCAGGCCGACCTGGGTGCAGATCACCAGCTGTGTCAGCTACTTGCTGTACAGACTTGGAAAAGCTACTTACTCATTTACAGTCTAGTTTCCCTCCACCAGGTTGTTATGAAATCCTGTTGGCACATCAGGTAGCCAGAAGGGTGGGGGATGCATAGTAATAGCAGTAATGAGGATACGAACAATAGTCGTTCAACTGTCTTAGTTACCTTCTATCAACCTGCCCTCATCCTTCCAACCTTTAAATTTTTTATGGCGACACATGAAGTAGAAGTCAATCCTACGCTGAGAAATAAATAACAACTGAGATTAAGTGGTGAGTGCATCAGAGAAATCCATTTCATCACAAAATATGGATGCTAGTTTACAGATGAAGCAGCACAAATCTAGACTAGACAGGCGTGTGACAGAATGGGTTCTGTGGTATCAGTGAGGACAGGTAGAACCTGGGTGACCACTTACCAACAGCCCTGTTCTGTTGCACTTGGTGCTTGTATAAAATACCCAATAAAGTTTCCCTCATTCATCTAGCATTCCTGGACAGCAATGCTCCCTGTCTATGTGAGCTAAGTTCTTTCCGCTCTCTCATCCTCAATGCCCAATCTCCAAAGTGGGAGCATTGAGAGTGCTCCTCGGAGCATGGAGAGAACTGTGAGTTAAGATCACAGGTATACAGCTGCTCACCCCGTGTGCTGAGGAATGGAACCCTGCTAACTGGGCTGCTATCCCCTTGACTGACTGTGGATTAGACCTCTGTGACCCGGTAATCTTCTAAAGTGGGTCACCAAAGTAGCCTGACTGGAAGCTTCATGGAAATCCATTCGGCCACACACAAACCATCAGCAGATGACTGGCAGTTGTGCATAAGGAATATAAACTCAGAATCACACGTGGGTCTTCTGGATGGAAGGGAAGATTTCACTTTCCGAATTACCTCTGCCCCTTTCCAGGCATGTAACCCATGCTATTGCTATTTTGTATTATAATAGTATATTCTTATTATTTTATAATGATTGTGGAAGAATCCCTGATTTATATTGTAATAGTAATTTTTATTATTTTACAGAGTCACTATGAATCAGAATCAACTTGAGGGGATATGGTCTAATGGCTATTATGATCTCCTACACCAATTTTATTAAATTGATTCCTTAGAGTTACTTGTGTTTCATTGACTATCCAAAGACATTCTACTGTATGGGTCATAAAAAACCATGGATAACATTGAGAAGAACAGGAATTCCAAAGTACTTCATTGGGTTCATATGGAACCTGTACATAGACCAAGAGACTGTCGTTAGAACAGAACAAGGGCATATTGCATGTTTTAAAATCAAGAAGAGTGCATGTGTCCGGGTATCCTCTCACTCTACTTATTAACCCTGTATGTTCGGTAAATAACCCGAGAAGCTAGATTACATAAAGGAAAACAGCAACAATAGGATTAGAGAGGCAGGTTCATTAGCAACCTGTGATATGCAGAGGATGCAACCTTGCTTGCTGACAGCCAAGAGGGCTTAGAAATTCCACATAAAGATCAAAGACTACAGTCTTCCATATGGATTACACTTTAGATGACCTGTCCAAAGTACAAGAGAAACCATCTCATGGTCTCATTTCTAAAGAGCATCCTGGCTGTACTTCTTTCAAGACAGATGGTCCTTCTTACAGTCCAGGATACAGTCAGTGTTCTTGTTAACACCTAATCCACATGCTTTAGTTCTTCTCCAGTCTTCCTTGTTCATCATCCAGCCTCCACTTGCCTATTAGGTGACTTCACCCAGGTGTGCCTTAGTCCTCAAAGGGACATATTTGCTCTGGAACACTTTAGAGAGATCTTTGGAAGATTTGCCAAATGCTTTTAACTGATGCTTCCATGAGCATTGTCAATGAATCCAAATAAAACGAAATCCTTGACTTCAAACTTTTCTTCAATTACCGTGATGTTGTGGATTGGTCCAGTTGTGAGGAACTTGGCTTCATCACATAGGGGCTTCTTTTTAAACATGCAGTTCTTCCTGCCTGCATTCTCCACATGACTTATGAGTTTCATCGCTGCCTTTTCTGAGAGACCGTGTTGAACAACCTCCTTTGTCCTCAATTTGCCACCAGTGATGCTGCCACACATCATATTCCCTGGGAAGGTTTTCAAAGGTTCTCCATTTTTGAAAATAAATTGTTCCCCCCTCCCTGATGTGCCCAGGCCTTGGAAACCAGATCTTTATTTCATGGTGAGAGGTGATGCAGCGAATGCACTGTACTCTCGAAGCATTTCCGTGGTAGCATTCCGCCTCCGCCAAAAGCATGGGCTCTGATTGCCAATCTGCTCTTTTCACAAGGAGTACACTGAACTCCTCAAAATCACTAATTATACCCTGTGGAAATCACAGTCCTTCTTACCAACTTTGGGGCCTGTTTTCAATGAAGACAGCAGAGTCCAAATGCTGACTCTCTAGGAAAATATGTTCATGGGAATGGCAGGAAAACAGAAGGGGAGAAAGGTTCCCGCCTTGGAAGTGAGAGACACGAGGTTTAGAACTGGTTCTACCATTAGTGAAAATGAGATCTGGTGGTGCCATGTCTTAAGCATTTGGGCTGTTTACAGAAAGGTCGGCACTCTAACTCACCACACTGCAAGAAAGTTACATGACAGTCTACTTCCATAACAATGTACAGGAATTCTTCTGGGCAGATCTACTGGGTTCTCTAAGGGCCACTGTGAATCAGAACCAACTTGTTGGCAATGGGTTTGGCTTCGTTTTCTGGCATTAATACGTTCGATTGACTTTATGTACTTGTACCTGTTCTCTAGGTTTTTAAAGGAAAGATCAGCTTCCCTGTGTCCAGGTGCCTTCCAAATCCAAACACTGGTGAGGTCCCTTAAGGAATCACCTCCCCGTGGGGTCCCACCACTTTTGTCTACTCAGAAGCAAGGCATTAAACAGTGGGTCTGAAGTAGAAGGAAGGTACAGTGGGAACACAGAATTATGGAAGACAGAAAAAAAAACTTTGGAAAACTAAAAGAAGATAAAAGCATCAACAGAATCATAGAAAAACAGATCATTATACTCAAAATGATAGCAGGCAAAATGAAACTGACATTTTACATGAAACAGTACCTGCTACAGATGGCTTTTGAAGAGAATGTTTCAGTACATGGTAGCAATTATTTCATCCATTGGTTATTGCATATTTCTTATGGATTTACACCTGTGTTGAAAATGTATGTGTTTGTAAATATATCTATATATGCCGTGTGTGTGTGTGTGTGTGTGTGTGAGAGAGAGAGAGAGAGAGAGAGAGAGAGAGAGAGAGAGAGAGAGAAGAAAATAAAGTGTCTTGGCTGGTTCTCTAGAGCTAAACCAGTGATACTAGTGGTGTGTGTGTGTGTGTGTGTGTGTGTGTGTGTGTGTGTGTCCTGCTGGTGGCGTGATGGGTTATTTTGTTGCAAATGCAAGGTCAGCAATTCAAAACTACTAGCCTCTCCATGAGAGAAAGGTGATGTTTTCTACTTCCTTAAAGAGTTATAGTCTTAGGAATCCACAGGGGAAGTTCTATCCTGCTCTAGAGAATTTCTGTGAGTCTAAATAGATTCAATGGCAGAACTTGAGCTTGATATATATATACTCAGCTATATATATATATATATATATATATATATATATATATATATATATATATATGCTCAGCATGTCTTAAACAGAGAAATCCCAGCCTCAGGTTGCAACACTGAAGGCAACTATGAGCAAAATATTGAGTTATGCAGGAAGTATCAAAAAAAGAGAGAACACACAAAGTCACTGTAACCAAAAACAACAATAAAACCTAGTCCGCATTCCACCATTTCAGAAGGTACATATGAGCAAGGACGACTGGTACTGAAGGAAGAAGGTCAAGCGTCACAGGATGTATTAAAGACAGGGCTCCAAGAACCGAGGGAGTACCAAGGGAAATGTTCCAATGAGCTGATGAAGCACTGGAGGCGCTCTGGAGGTGCTCGCTCATCTGCACAGTTGCAGAGACAGGCACTTTCAAAATCTGTGTGTTAGATGTCAGGCTCAAAGCTTCTCTTGATTTGTGTGCCTGCAGGGGCTAATGATCCCAAGATGTGCAGGTCAGATGGCAGGCTTCTGGTTACAGAAATAGTGAATCCAAGGTAGGCAAGCAGCTGGCAACTCCCAGGATCAGCAGGCAATAGCACAGGTCACTGGCTTAAGCCCAAAGAACTAGAGGCCAGAGAAGGAGCCAGATACAAGACTCAGACCCAGCAAAAGTCATGCAGGCCTTTCAACACTGTGCACAATGTAGGAAGCAAGTCTCACCGTGAGGAAACGATCTTTTATAACTGGGATGTGAGTTGTGATGGAGATTCCCTAGCACACTCATGGCAGATCCCCTCATGGAGATGACTGTATTGTGCTCGGTCACATTAGGTGCCAAAGCACTGAGAATCCTGACCTAACCAAGAGTACGCGAAACCTTAACTACGACGCAAGGTAGCGTCAAAAAGTATTACTATCGTGTGAGGTAGTATCGATGAAGAACACAGCTTTCCCCCGGATCCTGGATGCTTCCTCCCCCCAACTACCATGATCCAAATTCTACCTTGCAGGGCTGGATAGGACAGAGGCTGTACACTGGTGCATATGAGGGTTGGAGGTACAGGGAATCCAGGGTGGATGATACCTTCAGGACCAAGGGTGTGAGGGACGATGCTGGGAGAGTGGAGGGTGAGTGGGTTGGAAAGGGGGAACTGATTACAAGGATCCACATGTGACCTCTTCCCTGGGAGAGGGACAGCAGAGAAGGGGGAAGGGAGACTCCGGATAGGGCAAGATATGACAAAACAACGATGTATAAATTACCAAGGGCATATGAGGGAGGGGGGAATGGGGAGGGAGGAGGGGAAAAAAAAAGAGGACCTGATGCAAGGGGCTTAAGTGGAGAGCAAATGCCTTGAGAATGATTGGGGCAGGGAATGTATGGATGTGCTTTATACAATTGATGTATGTATATGTATGGATTGTGGTAAGAGTTGTATGAGTCCCTAATAAAATGTAAAAGAAGAAAAGAGAAAAAAATGATTAGGGCAAAGACTGTACAGATGTGCTTTATACAATTGATGTATGTATATATATGAACTGTGAAAAGAATTGTATGAGCCCCAATAAATTGTTAAAATTTAAAAAAAAAAAGTATTACTATCCATAGAAATCTTTACTCAATGAGCAGCATCAAAACATTGAAGCTATTGGTTTTCAGCATAGCCTTCATTTAGATCTCAATATTTTAGAAGGTAGTGTTTCCATCTCTCTAAGGCTTCCCTGAAGAGTTTTGCCCTGCTTGGTACATTCCTTTGACACATCAAAATGGCCATTTCAGCATCCTCACAGGACTCAAATCACATTCGTTTAAAATATTCTTTGAATTTGGGGGGCACATGTGTCTTATTTGGAAAGATCAGTCATGAAAGGTGTATGGGTAAGGTTTCCCAATTAATTTATCCTAGTACAGCCCATGCCGCCCTGGAGCAGGTGCATTGAAGTGAGGGGGGAATATTTGTTGGCACAATTTTCCTGGCCTTTTCCTCACCAGCACTGTTATGAATTTTCTTAATATTTCTTCATACTAAGCCCCCATGGCCATCCTGTGTCCTTTGTGAAAATCATGATTACCTCTTGGGCATCCCAGAAATATAGTTGCCATAACCTTCTGAGCTGTCCTCTCTGCCTTGAACATAACTGGTCCGATAAATATTCTCAGAAGCCACTGTTTTGATTAGCTATTTTATTTGCAGTCTAATGACCCTACTGACATTGAAACAAGTGTATTACTGAGGAAACTTGTCTCTAGCAATCCATTTGTCATAGAGGTCTGTCTAACGGTATTTGTATGAGATAATACCGTGATGTGTGTACTCAAGCCCTAGTTGAAATGCCTTCATACTAATCCACATGTGTGCACCTGTGTATGTGTTGGGCAGGGCGGGATGCTGCAGAAGTACAGTAGGAGAGAAGTACTTGGTCTGTTGCCTCAGGATGTAAGATGTATTCTTTGAAGTAATTTCCATTAATCATATTCAGCCACATAGGATACTGACCAAGCTACGTGGTTGGCACCATGCACGAGAGCATGTATGGATCAGTGAGAGATGGAGTGATCACAGGAGCTCTGTAGTCAGAATTCAGAATGGTCTATTAGAAATTCAATTAGTGTAGACCAGCTGGTCATCTGATACAACTGAACCTGCAGGATTTATCTCTATTTACACGTTGAGAGCTGACAAATATTACCTCTCGCCATCGTGAATGATTAGAAGTTCTACCATAAAGCATAAAAATTACTTTGCTCTGCCTCAAGTCAATGGCAATGCATGGCCATTTTTCACTTCCTCTTTAATATATCATCCTTGCTCCCTCCTGCTAGGGGACATTATCAATCCCACTCCCTGTCCTTTGGCTTTCCTTGGTTCGTGTAAATTAATTTCCATTTCAAGCCTCGATTTATTGCTAGTTTCTTAAAAGGTTTAAGGAAAATACCAATCACCTCATCTACTCCATCCTTCTTTTCCAGGGTGAATTTGCTGCTTTCATATACAACCCATACTGACAAGAAGATTGCTTTTGAATATTCACCCCACTTAAATTTGGGGTGATGCCACCAATGCTGAAGGCCACAATTTTGAGAAAAGAAGGTGTTGACCATTTGTATTTGGCTACATGTCATGCCAAAGAGCCCCAAGTATTCTCTTTGGATAGTCTTCATTATGGTCAACCAACAAACAAACTCACTGCCATCAAGTCAGTGCTGATGCCCAATGACCCACCATGCAGTGGGTTTCTGAGACTGTAACTGTTTATGGGAGTACAAAGTCCAGTCTTTGCCTCGTGGAGCTGCTGGTGGTTTTGAACTGGTGGTCGGGCAGATCATAGCCCAACACAGAACCACTAGACCACCAAGGTCCCTTCCTGATGGTCATTTAGTGCTGAAAAGTTAATCTAGCAAATTTTAGTAGGTCGTGAGATTATATTGTTAAAATCATGCTTACTCAATAAAGCAAAAATGAAAGAAACAAACCTCTGTTGGTTAACTTTCTTTCACTGTTCCTGCACACAATGAATTTTGGCTGTCCCACTATGACCAATAAAATGTAATACAAGTGATGCTTTGTGGCTTATAAACCTTGGTAATATAACGCCTCTGTGTTGATCTCATCAATTTCTCTTGGATTAAAGGTACTGGGGGAAGCCGGTTTTCATATTAGTTCAACTATTCTGAGATTTGACCAAATATGCTATGAGGAGTCAACTCTCAATAGGGGAGAGAAGACTACTAACCAAGGAGAAGTTATGGATCGTGCCAGATGGGCCAAGGGGCACCCAGGTGCCAGAGGGGTGAATGAAGAAGTCATTCTGAGAATGGATCCTTTGGTCTCAGCCATCCTGGCTGAGGCAAACTAGACAGATGAAGCCTGCCAGAATCCCTGACCCAGACATATATGCAAAAAAGGGTAGTTTTATTAAGCTGCTAAACTGAGGAATCATTTTTTATGCCATAATAGTACATTAGAGCATTTTCTCTCCCCTAACCCGAAGGGGGAGGGGATGGTGCAGGTAGCTTCAGTTGGAAGGATCACACAGTTGGTTAAGGGTGCCCTAAGAAGAACTACACACACAAAAAGCCAACTACCTGATAGGTCACTAGCATACCCACATCCTGAAGGGGTAGGAAAATGTGTCTGCAATTGTTTTACCTGTTCACGGCTTGATGGCCCGGTCAGACAGCCTGAAGGGAGTGACACTGTCCCTCTCAGGGAAAACTTCCACATTCTGCCTCTCCACCTATGGGTTCAAAAGCCCCGAAGCTAACTCCTCAGAAAGCTGTGGCTGTTCTTTGCTTTCTGTTAAACTCTCTAGTATTTTGTCAAAATGTAGTGTACACATGCGAAGCCAGGATTGAATGATAAATTGAAGCAACTTCATTCTGTGTGTGCATTGAAAAGATAGCCCAAGTGGAAATAGAAATGCTGATGGAAAGTTTAATATTTCATTTTTATCTTCTTCTCATAGCACATGTCATACTCTACTAAATCAGTTTTCAAATCTGACTAAAAATCTTACGTTTTAGGTAGGTTCATTATATACTCTTGTTCATCCCTTCGTATTCCTAATGCTCAATATGAAATTTCTTTTCTCATGCTCTTGAAAAAAGAACGCTCAAGCCTGGTGGTCCCAACCTGACTTTACCCACATGCAAAGGACGGCAGAGGAAGACGGCTCCTCTGAAACCCTGGCATTGCCCCTCCCATTCTTCGTCCCCTTCCCTCCTCATTGCCTTCAGGGTCTCTCATTGTGTTTGTCTTTTTGTTTATTTCTCTCATCTGTCTTTCCCCCTCCCCTGGATCCCCAGCTCTAAAACTACATACCACCAGGCTCTCTTCTCTCCTTTCCTGATATATCCCTTAAAATATACATACTTTAATGTGGAAAGTATGCTCTTTCTGTGTTAGCTTCTGAAATCAAGTTGATTCTAACCTCCCTAATAAGCCTCCTGAAACATACACACACACACACACACACACACACACACACACACCAATTACATGTGTCCTGGGACTGAGGTGTGTTCCTCCCAAATAAGTATCCAATTGAACAGACCATAATTCCTAGGATTTTATGATTGTGCTCAATTTTGTGATCTGATGTCATCATCCTCCATGGTATCTGCTGTAAACCCTAACCTCTACAGGTTAGTGAGGCAGGATTGATGTGGAGTGTATGTTGAGTCACGATCTTATAAGAGACTGTGACTCCTGACCTACCTTACTCAAGCCACTACCATCAAGAGATTCAGGTCTACAAGGAGAAGGAGAGAAATCAAAGGAGGGAAGGTAGGGAAAGTTATTGAGGGGAGGAGGTCCTTGAGTCAGTCAAGTAATTGACTGTTGAATACAAAATTGATTACCTTAAATGTAAACCCCCACCTAATTTAAATAGAAAAATTTCTAAAATAGAGACAAAAGGAGAGAGCAGCAAACAGAGGGAATGGAGCACTCACTCACTGACACCGAGAAAGAAGAGCCTGGTTGGAGTGAGTCTTTTGGACCTGCGCTGACAACCTCCCAGATCCAGGGGAATATTGGTGTCAAGTCACGTGGAGTTGTTGAAGTAATGTCAGGCCAAAACACGTTGAAAGAGACAAAGATACGGCATCATGGCACAACGTCGTATATATTCTGCAGTTATTTCCTTCATTCTCCTCCTTTGTCCCCCAAATTCTTCTTTCTTCAAAGCCCAGGTCATATTCTGGCTCCTGCTGAAAAAACTCTTTGAGATACCAAGACTCAGATCTACCCCTTCTTAGAGGTCTGGTAGTATTTATTCCTTTACCTGGGCATGAACTTAGACATTATGTAATTTTTTCTCTCTCATAACAATTTTCATGCTGAGTGTAGTGGATGCTCACCAAAGCTATTGTAGCTGCACGAGAACCATGGGCAGCTTCCTGCATTCCACCTCTGCGTTTCATAAGCTCTTCCAGCCAGCGGCAAAACAAAATGAAAGCACAGCGGTCATGATTCTTTGCTCTCAACCAACACTTTCATGTTGCAGAGCATCCTGACCATCTCATTGTCTAGTTGTTAAAATACATACAGTTTACACTGTAACTGATAATAATGCATTTAGTAAAGCCACGGAGATGAACCCAAAGTCTGTGAGATGGGTTGTTATGCTCATTTTACAGTTAGGGAACTTCTGCCACCGTCCAAATGAAGCAGTATCAGATAGCAAATACAGCATGACCTTGGACTTTATTCCCAAACCATTGGATTTCAAAGCATAGTTTTCTTCTCCAACACCAGAAAATGCATTGATGTGGCCTTGTTCTGTGCTTGAAGGCTCCAAGGTCATTGAATTTACAACCATGAACTAACTGTTGGCAAATATATATATATATATTATATTATATTATATCATATCATATTATTATTAGATGCCATTGAGTCAGTTCTGACTCACAGAGACCATATTTACAACAGAATGAAACACAACCTGGTCCTGCCCCAGTTTCACAACTGTCCTACGTTTGAGTTCATCTTTGTAACCAGGTGTCAATCTATCTCATTGAAAGTCTTCCCCAATTTTGACTAGAGGCATGCATCACTGAGATTATCAGTATAACTTTAAATTGAACTCTCCACAGAAGCTCATTCCAAAATCCCCAAGCTCATTGCTCTTGATTCTGATTCACGGTGACCCTGTAGAACACGGGAGAGCTGTCCATGCAGGCTTCCAAGATTGCAGCTCTTTCCCAGAGTAGAAAACAGAACAGCTTGTTTTGAGCTGATGATCTTGTATTTTAGGGGTTTACTCTGCTACCAACACAAAACAAAACTCAATGCCATTAAGTCAGTACTGACTCATAGTAATAATTTAGGTCCGGTTGAACTGCCCCTGTGAGTTTCTGAGACTGTAACTGTTTATGGAAGTAGAAGCCCCCCTACCCCCCTCCATCTTTCTTCCTTAGCAGAGTGGGTGGTTTTAAACTGCCAACATGGAGATGGCAGTCCCACGCCACCAGGACTCCAAGAAGGGGACACCATGACCTACACTCTGGTATTTCTTTGCTTTCTTTAAATAAAAAACAGAAGCTTTATTTCTCAGTATAAACTCTATCGATGTCAAGGCATTTTTTATAAATGATACTGCTAGCCATTCAGAAGATCCCTAAAGGGCTGAGATGTTGGCCACGTTAAGGCAGTATCTAGTAGTTTGTTTATTTATTTTGTTTAAGATCATTTTTATTGGGGGCTCTTACAGCTCTTTAACAATCTTTTTTTAAAATCTAAATACTCTGTTTATTGAAATGAAGACAGAAAGGGAGAAATGAGACTAACATGAGCTGAGGAACAAAACAAAGCACAGGAAGCAATTGAAAATGCCATGATGGGGTCAGGTGTTCACAGTAACATCCTTGCCTTTCTTTTTTTTTTTTCTTATAGATTGATTTTTTAAAATCATTTTATTAGGGGCTCACACAACTCTTATCACAATCCATACATATATCAGTTGTGTAAAGCACATATGTACATTCATTGCCCTCATCATTCTCAAAGTATTTGCTCTCCACTTAAGCCCCTGGCATCAGGTCCCCATGTTTCCCCTCCCTGCCTGCTTACGCCCTCCCTCATGAGCCCTTGATAATTTATAAATTATTATTTTGTCATATCTTTCCCTGTCTAATGTCTCCCTTCACCCACCTTTCTGTTGTCCATCCCCCAGGGAGGAGGTCCCATATAGATCCTTGTAATCAGTTCCCCCTTTCCAACCCACTCTCCCTCTATCCTCCCAGTATCACCACTCACACCAATGGTCCTGAAGGGATCATCTGCCCTGGATTCCCTGTGTTTCCAGTTCCTGTCTGTATCAGTTTACATCTTCTGGTCTAGCCAGACTTGCAAGGTAGAATTCGGATCAGATAGTGGGGGCGTGGGGGTGGAGGGAAGCATTTAGGAACTAGAAGAAAGTTGTATTTTTCATCGTTGCTACATCACACCTTGACTGGCTCGTCTCCTCCCTTAGACTCCTCTGCAAGGAGATCTCCAGTGGCTGACAAATGGGCTTTGGGTCTCCACTCTGCATCCCCCCCCCTTCATTCACTATGGTAATATTTTTTTGTTCTGATGATGCCTTATACCTGATCCCTTCGACACCTCATGATTGCACAAGCTGGTGTGCTTCTTTCATGTGAGCTTTGTTGCTTCTGAGCTAGATGGCTGTTTGTTTACCTTCAAGCCTTTAAGACACCAGGCACTATACCTTTTGATAGCCGGGCACCATCAGCTTTCTTCGCCACATTTGCTTATGCACCCATTTGTCTTCAGCAATTGTATCATGGAGGTGTGCACCCAATGATATGAATTGTTGTTCTTTGATGCCTGATAATTGATCCCTTCAGCACCTCTTGAACACACAGGCTGGTGTGTTCTTCCATATGGGCTTTGTTGCTTCTGAGCTAGATGGCTGCTTGTTTATCTTCAAGCTTTTAAAACCCCAGATGCTATCTCTTTTGATAGCCTGGAACCATTAGCTTTCTTCATATTTGCTTATTCACCCACTTTGTCTTCAGCGGTTGCGTCGGGAAGGTGAGAACCATAGAATGCCAATTTAATAGAAGAAAGCATTCTTGCATTGAGGGAGTACTTGAGTGGAGAACCAACGTCCTTCTGCTATCTGAATACTAAACCTATAAATATAGGCACATAGATCTATCTATACATCAATTGTATCAAGCATACAAATGTACATGTGTTGCCATCATAATTTTCTAAATATTTACTTTCTATTTGAGCCCTTGGTATCAGCTCTTTTTTCCCTCTCTCCCTCCTCCCACCCTTGTGACTCCTCAATAAATTAGAAATTATTATTATTTTCATATCTTACACTGTCCGCTGCCTCTCTTTCCCTTCCTATGGTTTATCCCCCTGGTGGGGGTGGGGGAGGGGTTATATGTTGATAATTGCAACTGGTTCCCCTTTCCTTCCCCTTCTCCCCACTTTCCCTTACCCAGCTGTTATCACTACTCCCCTTTCTGTTCTGGAGGGGTTTATCTGACCTAGATTCCATGTGTTGTGAGCTCTTATCTGTACAAGTGTACATGGTTCAGTGTAGCACAAAGTGAAAGGCAGGGCTGGGCATATGATAGTTGGGGGTGAGGGAGTCTCAAGGAACCAGAGGATACTGTATGTTTCACCGATGCTATACTGTACCCTGATTAATTCACCCCTTCCTTGTGGCCCTTCTGTGATGGCATGTCCAATTGTCTACAGATAGATGTGTTTTGGATCTATGCTCCGACACCTTCCCCATTCTCAACTATGTGTTCTTTTGCTTGTTTGTTTTGGGTATTAGGATGTCTGTTACCCAATCCCATCGACACCTCACAATCACACAGGCTGGTGTGCTCCTTCCATTTGGGCTTGTTGCTTCTCTGCTCTATGGCTCCTTGTTTAATTTCAAGCCTTTAAGACCTCAGACACTGTACCTTTTGATAGCCGGGCACCATCACCTTTCTTCACTACATTTGCTTGTGCAGCCATTTCATCTACAGAGGTTGTGCTGGGAGGGTGAGCATCACTGAACAGCAGGTTGTTAGAACAAAGTGTTCTTGCATTGAGGGTGGGCCTGAGCAGAGGCCCAAAGTCCATTGACTACCTCATTGTGTTTCCATAAAAATATATATACTTAGACCAGACGCCATCATGTAATGCCAAACCTTGAGGGCAACGTAGCCACATGGAAAAACTCATGAACAGAGTGGGCTACAGGGATTGCCCCATAAAGAGTCAAACTTACCCCTTCCATAGAAGTATGTGCTACAGAGGACAACACTAAACCTACAGGCTGGGGAGAGGGGCTGGGCCTGCCATGTCCACGTGGAAGCAAACCAAGAAGGAAAGAGCAAGCAGGAGCTCTGAAGATGACATCCCTGCACGGAGCTGCTAAGGCACAGAGAGGACTGTAGGGCTGACAACAGCTCAAGACATGATGTCCCTTTGCTGGAGCACACTGTGACAGAGGACAATACAGGGACATGCAGTGGGAAGTGAGTCCAGTCTGAACCCCCCACAGTGGGGTGAAGCAAGAAAGGAACATCATAGATCAGCAATGAGAGCAAAGCCAAGCCACAAATCCCCTGAGCAGCCCCCAAAATAGACTTCTGTCTAGGAGGCTATGTTCCCAGAATCACCCGGGACTGGTGAGGAGGCAGTCATAAATGTGAGCAAACACCCCATAGACAGGGGAACAACTAGGGAATTAAAATCAAAAGCAAGGAGAATGGAGAGATCCTGGAAGTGTTGGAACAACAGCAATCTAGCATAGAGGAATTTCTAAGAGGCAGAAGGGTGAGTATGATGATGGGACAAGAGGAAGGTAAAAGGAAGCCGAGGAAATATCTAGGAAGCAAAGATATGGATAGAGGTATAAATGCAGGTATGTACATATCTAAATATATTAACCATTAACCCTCTGGTATTTCTCATGACTCCTCCAAACATTTTCTTAGACAACATTATTCCTAGACATCTGTCCAGCTTTGTAGAAAAACAAATAAACAAACAAAAGCTTTTACCTATTGAAATTAGATCAGTTTAAGGTTGCTGTGTAGTTGGCTCTGAGTGGATTCTGACTCAAGGTGACCAGGATATGTACAGAATAGAACTGCTCCGTGGGGTTTTCAAGTTGTGTCCTCTCTGAAGTAGACCACCAGATCTGTTTTCGGAGGCATTTCTGAGAAGATTCAAACCATCAACCTAATGGTTCATAACAAAGCACTTAGCTGCTGGTGCCATTCAAGGGATGCAGTAGATGGAATGGGTGGCCATATCTGACTTCACCTGCCTTCCCCATGGCCAAGAAGCAGGAGTCAGATTGGCCACCATGCTCAATTCTTCCTTATCTGCTGACTCCAACCATCCTCCCCTGGCATTCTACTTCTATGCTGCATTCAGTCCTTTGTAGCAATGGCTACACAGAACTCACAGAATATACTCACAATTATAGGGGCTTAGTAGGAACACACTCACAATTATAGGGGCTTAGTAGGGAAGTTAATAGGTCATCACAAATCAGCATCAGTGAACAGTAGGGATACAGTGATTTGTCCACAATAACACCGCTTCTCAGCCAGCAACCAAGTCTCTCTCTGGTCTTCAGCCTCCCAGCCATGTGGTCCTTCGGCCTCTGCTTCCTCAATGGAGAAACCCTCCTGTAAGCCTGTCTCACAACCCCATAGTCTCAGTCAATACCCTTGCTCTGTCCCATAGTCTCCATGTCAGTCTTGGGTACTTCTGGTCCTGGCCTCCCCAACTTTACACAGAGATCTGAAACATTCTTTTCTGATGACCCTGGGATTTCTCCCTGCTCTTACTTCAAAGACACTTCATCCTTCTAGAAAGGGAGGCAGGAAGGAAAACGGACCAGTTTCTCCTTCTTTCTTCCAGACACTTCATTTCCATGGCCCCACCGAATCATGTGGTGGGAGATAGAGACAAGTGCAGGAGAGCCAGATGAATAAATAACACTCCACCACAAGGGGCCAAGGTGCAGCTGTGTGTTTTAGTGCTTGTGCATTGGGCTGTGATCCAGAAGGTTGGCAGTTCAAAATTAACCGCAGCTCCATGGGAGAAAGACAGGGATTTCTACTCCAGGAAACAGTCACAGTCTCCGAAACTCACAGAGGGAACTCTACACCATCCTACAGGGTGACGATGAGTCAGTATTGACTCCATGGCAGTGAGTTTGATTTGGTTTTTATATTATAATAATTTTCTGTTGAATTTTAAATTCAGTTAATTAAAACGCCAAAGTAATTCGATATTATATGTGTCAAATTTCTGTGTAACGTCACAGAGATAGTTTGGGTACAGAAGCTTCCTTGAATATGTGCTTTTCTCAATTAGGAATTGGCCACAGGCCGTTACTCAGGAACCTCATTATGTGGCTCCCCCTCGTAAGACTGCTTAAGCATCTTCTTCCTTGGTCCTAATGATCTGCTCATCTATGATGAGTGTAAAGGAAATTCCCTGCCGGATCCTCATTAGTATAAGCTTCAATCCCAAGGGAAGATGGGATCAAACCAAGAATGTCTGGGGCCCAGACTTGTCTGCAAGAGGGAAATGGACAGTCTGAGAGGATAAAGGGAAAAGCGACTACGAGGACACTTTATGGAAATTTATGAAAAGCATGGTGAGGGGGTCTCATAAGGGAAAGTATGAAGAATCATTGACAGCAGATAGCTGTTTTCTGGTAGTGGGACCGGGAGTATATTATTCCATGGCCATGCAGGTAAGTATGAATGGGCAAAAATCTAGGGGAGGACCAATGGTACAAAAGTACCAACCAGCAAACAAAGGCAAAAGAGAGGTGGTGACGCACAGTGGAGTGACGTTGGAATGGGAATCCGGACACAGGGTGAGCACTCAAATCAGCAAAGCCCAGTGACAGAATCCCAGTGGCTGATGCTCACCACCACGTCGACACAGCGTATCTGTCTATAGATTCAGATGCTTCTGTGAAAATTTCCTAGAGCTGGTGTAACAAATAGGATGGTTAAAAAGAATATAAATGTGTTTTCTGCAGGCCAATCATCTGAATTCAGAGCATGGACAGGACAGTGCTGTCCCTGAAGTGTCTGGCGAAAGCTCCACCGTAACCCTTGGGGTTCTCTGACTTGTAGATACTTCTTCAACTCGCTATTATGCCTCGTTCTCTTCTCTCACTCTCTCTTTCATAGGAATATTATTCAGATTAGATTAGACCGACCATGCTCCACTATGACCTCAGATGACCAGATAATATCTTCAAAGGCTTAGTTAAAAAAAAAGTCACATTCAAGTTACTAGAAAGTATGACTTCAATAAATCTTTTTGGAAGATGAAATTCAATCCATCACAATATTAAATGTATTTCACTTAAAAACACTGGCATTGATTTTTGTACTTAAAGCATCATCCAAACACTCTATAAACAATTGCTTGTTTATCATCTCTAACAACCATTTGAAGCAGATCATAGTGTTATCCCTATTTTACAGATTAGGAAACTGAGGCATGCAAGAAACTTGATCAAGATCAAAGGGTTAAAGCTAATCACAATTTTAAATGTTATTCAGAACTTGGTGAACCTTTTCAATTTACAGATGCAAGGATTTTTCCAGCCCTATGAAATTTCATATGTAATCAAGCTTTGGTTATTGTTTATTTTATGTATTCTACTACCCATCATTGGAACTTCTAATCTTCTGGGGTTGTGCATTGACTTACTGACCTCCATTATCAATTGACCTTTAATTAACTATCTCCCTATTGTCTGTTTCTTCTATATTTAAAAGGAATATTTTGAATTTATCTTTTGTTTGTTTATTTGGTTGGCATTCACTTCTCTTGCCTCTTTTGCAGATTTTCATCCAGATCAACACTTTAATTTCCTTAAAGTCTTTCATTTCTGGGACGACCCTGCAGGGTCAACAGTGGCAGTTCTACCTGACCAGCTACACCATGGGGCTGCTCATGAAAACATATAGTCTACAACTTTCCTCCAGTTCTTTAAAGCTTCCTCTCCACCACTATTATGACCCCAATTCTACCTTACAAATCCGGCTAGACCAGAGCATGTCCACAGGTACAGATAAGAGCTCGAAACACAGGAAATCAGGACAGATTAAATCCCTCCAGACCAATAATGTAAGTAGCGATACCAGAAGGGGAAGGGAAGATGCGGGGACAAAGGGGGAACTGAGCACAATGATCTATATATAATCCCCTCCCAGGAGGATGGACAGCAGAAAAGTAGGTGAAGAGAGACATCAGTCAGTGTAAGACATGAAAAAATAATAATTTATAAATCATCAAGGGTTCGTGAGGAAAGGAGGAGGAGGGAGGGAAGGGGGGGATGAGAAGTTGATACCAAGGGCTCAAGTAGAAAGAAAATGCTTTGAGAATGATGGTGGCAACAAATGTCCAAATGTGCTTTTTGACACAATGGATGGATGGACGGATTGCGGTAAGAGCTGTATTAGACCCCAGCAAAATGATTTTTTAAAGAGATATATAGTTTTAGAAACCCTTAGGGTGGGAACCAATTCTGTGACAGTGACCTTAGTTTGGGGTATTTAAATGTGGTCTTTCCCTATGGCTACCTATTTCTCTTAGACTTTAGAGCAGATCATCATATCTTTTATTACATACATCTAGTAAAGTATTCCTAAAATTATCTTTCTGGAGTAAACCATTTTCGAAGGCATTCTTTCTTCTGCGTATGCCAGAGATTTCTCATTTCTTTGGGGAAGTGGATGGACAATCTGTAAAATAGTCACTCAGCCTGCAACCCCCCACCCCCACCCCACACACACACCTGATCACACACAACCTATCTCCACCTATGGGCTGGAAAATTCCAACATTCAGGTATAGATCTGGCATAGAGTTTGTTGTTCACAGCCGTTACATCAAGTACTGAGCCCTTAGATCATTTTTTATTGTAGCTCTGCGTGGCCAGTACAAAATGTCCTCTCCTGAGTGGCAGGTGGCAGGAGAAACTATAGAACGAGATGCACGTGGTAGCTCTTCCTTGAAAACTATGCATAAGTGTCTACTCATTGCCCAATATAGGCAATTATGCAAAAGACATTTTAGGGAGAAGGAAAATACATTCTCTCAAAAAGCCTACTCAATTTTTAAAAAAGATTTCTTTTTTCTGCTTTATTCTAAAATTATAAATAAAAACAACCAAGCCAAGCCCCAACAAATCAGTGTTTAGTCATTGAATGAATTCTACCTTACACAAGTTCATATGAGTTTAAGGCTAAATGAATACATACTGTACTCTCTGAGTCCCCCAAAAGGCGGCTGATCCTGCTAATGTAGCAGATGGTCCCGTGTTGCACATTACAGCAGTCCTCAGAATGGGAAGATTCATGCTGACTAGTTGATTACATAAATCCCTGTCCCATTTCTACTTTTGGGCAATCAGACATATGGGAAGTTTAGGCTTTGACAATAAATCCTGTTGAGTGTTACATAGAAAAGATGCCTTAATATCATGCCAGCATTCTGGTCAGGTAGTAATCTAGCAAGACAGCAAAGGCAGAAGTAAGGCCCTTTGGTCCTCAACAGGTAGGAGATGTGCAGAAAGAAGACGTCGTTAATCATATGGTGAGTACTATTTTCTATTCTATGGCTGTCCTATTGGAAGCAGTAGGCTTAATGGCATGGAAATTCTTAGAGTGACATCTCAAAAACAAAAACCAATTTGAATGAAAGAATACAAAAATAATAATAAATCCAGATGGCTTTGCTGTGCTCACCAATGTAAATGAGGACGTCTGTCCGAGGCAGCCACAGTGCATCTGCTCGCTATTTTATTCGATTACTTAATTAGACTAATGTTCTCTCTTTAATTGTCACTGCTTTAATAAAACAGAACATCAAAGTAAAGTTGCTATTCGTTTTTTGTATTTTCCCTGATGAGGAGAGAGTTCAAATGCACAAAAGAAGAGCCTCTTGCAGTATTTCACTGAGTGCAGGCCTTAGACCCATGTCTTGTTCCCGGGAACATTGTTCTCCCGCCAGATGCCTAAGACTTCTGTTTGAGATCAGGAGAATCCGAGACCAGTCGAATCTCTAATGGTATCCCTTCAAGGAGATATAGCATTGTGTTGTTGAGGAGAGAAAGCTGGAGCAAGGAATGGCATGATTAATCGCATCTTTTTTATTTCTTTAACTCAGATAAATCCACCCCATTTGTTTTGTAAGAGTTGCCCACTTAGTAAAATAGGATACAAATGAGCGAGCCTTGGAATGGAAATTCCCTAGTAATGTGGCAGATATCTAGAAAACTATTGGCTGCTTCTTTGAAGCTGTAGCGCATTCTGAAAATCATTCTTAAGCCCCATGTTGGTGAAGTTCTGCTGAAAAAAAAGGTCTGTCCCTTTAAAAATTAAAAGGAATTTGGTGGTAGAAAGACAGAACTTATAAAACAGAATGGATACTCCAAAGGCAAAATAAAACAAAACAGAACAGCATTCTATCAACCCACATGTGAGTTATGAACTCAAGATCTTATAGACCCGATAGCCACAGGGCTCAAGGAGACTCTAAAAATTATTTTAAAAGAGAAGCTGCTACTGAATCGATTCTGAGCAGATTTGTGTTTTCGAATTTCCAAGGCTATATTTTTTATGGAAGTGGACGGCTACATCTCTTTCCCATGGAATGACTGGTTAGCAGCCAAGTGCTTAAACACTGAGTCACCTGGGATCCTTCCTTAGGACCCCTGGGGTACATTTTGCATTGCAAGCTCTTTAACCTGGTTGAGCACATCTAAATCCTTGCAGAAGGGAGTGATTATCAGTAGTTCATTTCCACGGAGTTTTCTGATGGGGAACCGAGGTTGAGAATCACGAATCTAAGGCAAATTTGGTAAGAGGGGAATCAGCGGATTCAAATCACTCCACTGGAGAAAGGTCATCAGAGGTAATGCAGATGGCTTATGTGGACAAATGAAATACTTTCCTATTTAAGCTGAGTGTGAATGTACCCATTAAAAAGAAATGATGCCTGAACAGTTTAATAAAGACCCACTTTCATGTGATCTAAAAGTACCTAAAAATATCTGTTAAGGCCTACAGTGTTTAAGGATCCCCAGTGGCAGACAAACAAATCTGTCTTGGAAGTATGGTCAGAGAGCTCCTTCCTTAGAGGCAAGGCTGGTGAGACTTAGTCTTACATACTTGGGGCATGTTGTCAGGAGAGACCGGTTCCTGAAGAGAGACATCATGCTTGGTAAAGGACCAGGGCAGCGAAAAAGAGGAATCTCCCCAAGGCGATGGATGGACACAGTGACGGCCACAATGGGTTCCAACACAGCAGCCACTGTGAGGCTGGCACAGCACAGTGCAGGGTTTCATTCTGTTGTACACAGAAGAGGAGCGTTGAGTCTGAGCCCAACAACTACAGCAGTGGTGCCAGGAGTCAGACACTTGGCTACTAAATGCCAGGTCAGTAGTTCAAACTCACCTATTGCTCAGTGGGATAAAGATGAGGTGGTCTGGCCTTGTGATGAGCTACGGTTTCAGAAACCCTATGTGGGGTCTCTGCGAGTCAGGATCCGGTCTGGGTGTGGTGTTTCAGTTTGGGACTGCGAGTGAGAAAACTGCTCTGAAGATCCAGAGTGAGAGAACCCAAAAGTCTTATCAAGAGGAAGAGTCCTGGAAAATATTAGCAGTTGTACTGTGGTCAAACCAAGTAAAATTCCTAACCCCTTTCTCTTACATATATATTTGTTTCTGTTCTGTAGTAATGTGAAATTGGTAAGTAGTGGATTCTGTGTTTTCAAGAGGTTATTTCCGTTGGTGGAATGGCTTACATAAGTAGCTGCCAGTGCAGCTGGAGAGAATGCTGAGAACGCAAGGGAGAAAAAAGGATGGGCACTGTATTAACAATCATTTTGGGTTTCTTTTTTCTCATTGAATCTAAGGTAAACAGGGAAAGTATCAATGTAAAATTTTTTATTGTTGTTATTGTAGTTGATACATAAGTATACGAGATAAAAAATTTGTTTTGTTCCCTGTGTAAGTCCAGGTTGACTAAGGAAACAACTCCAGAGACTCGTGTGTGTATAAGAAAGAGCGTTATATACAAGACCAATTGAATATTGAGAAAACATCCCAGCCAGTCCAGATCAAGTCCATACATCCAATATTAGCCCATATGACCAATACTAATCTATAAATTCCTCTGCAGACTCACGAAACACACACAATGATACCGAAAGCAGGAAGATCACAGCCCAGGGGTGGAAAATCTTGTGGATCCAGTGGCAATAGAGGGATCACAGAGCTGGCAGGAGTCTCCACGTGGCTCCTCCAGGGCTCTAGCGTAGCTCCACATGTCTTGTCAGCAAGCATGGCTCTCATGGAGTGAGTCTTTGTCCCACCTCCAGCGAGCTCTTTAGTTCTGTGGTGCATTCCGAATGAGATCATCAAGCTGCGACCTGATTGACAGGCTAGACTCAACCCCTTGGCTATTAAATCTCAAATTGACAACAGATTATGTAACCACCACATTCCCCTTCTCAAATACTTCAGAAACCATGGCTTTTTCTTATGTCAGTTGCAATAAGGTAGCTGTAATGGTGTTACTCTGTTACCTAGTGGACTCAGGAACTTGAGTGAAAAGATTTCAAGAAAGGCCCTAAGTTAAAAACACAAACATGAAACCCACTGCCATCGAATTGATCCTCTATAGCACAGAATAGAACTGCACCTTAGTATTTCTGAACTATAAAACTTTATGGGATTGGACAGCTTCACTGTTCTTCCTTGGAGCAACTGGTAGGTTTGAACTTCCAACCTTGAGGTTAGTAATCCAAAACTTAGCTCAGTACATTACCAATGTTTCTGTTCATGAGTTAAAGTAGGCTGGGATTCAACTTAAATCTCCGGATACTTCTAGAACCTCTGAGCCTAAGTCATTGCTGCTCCTCATGTTGCTGCCGCAAACTTCCATCCCTGGGGCTTAAAGCAGACCCAAAGGGAAGCGAACACTCCGTTGAATGTATCGATTTGTTTGTCTGCATAACATCTGATTGGGATTTTATTTAAATTTTATGAATATAAATTTAGAACTTAGTCTTAAAACTAATGATGCAACAAAGCCCACAGGGAAGAAGCACACCAGCCTGAGCGATCACGAGGTGTCAAAGGGATCGGTATAAGGCATCATCAGAACAAAAAAAAATATTATCATAGTGAATGAAGGGGGAAGTGCAGCGTGGAGATCCAAAGCCCATTTGTTGGCCACTGGAGATCCCCTTGCAGAGGGGTCTAAGGGAGGAGATGAGTCAGTCAAGGTCCGATGAAGAATACAGCTTTCCTCTTGTTCCTAAATGCTTCCTCCCCTCCCCACCCCCCAACCCCACTATCATGATCCGAATTCTACCTTGCAAGTCTGGATAAAGCAGAGGACGTACACTGGTGCAGATAGGAGCTGGAGGCACAGGGAATCCAGGGCAGATGATCCCTTCAGGACCAGGGGTGTGAGTGGCGATACTGGGAGGGTAGAAGGTGAGTGGGTTGGAAAGAGGGAACCAATTACAAGGATCTACATGTGACCTCCTCCCTGGGGGTGAAGGGAGACATCAGACAGGGCAAGATATGACAAAATAATAATTTATAAATTATCAAGGGATTATGGGGGGGAGGGAGGGGAAAAGGAGGAGCTGATGCAAAGGGCTTACGTGGAGAGAAAATGCTTTGAAAATGATGAGGGAAATGAATGTAAAGATGTGCTTTACACAATTGGTGTATGTATGGATTGCAATAAGAGTTGTACGAGTTCCTAATAAAACGTTTAAAAAATAAAATTTAAAAAAGGGAAAAAAATGAATGATGCCAGATAGATTCCATCAAAGAATTTGTATCTTACAATTCACAATAGACTTCATGAGACTTTAGTCAGTTATGTAATATGTTACAAATATAAGATAGCTCTGAAGTAGGGCTGCATCACTTGTGCTTCTAATTGACACTCAAACGAATTATATTTATGTCTTTGATAGCAATGTATCTACTGTAACAATCTTTTATTGTTTTGAGATTAAGTTTAAGCTGAAATGACACTCTTTCCCCTCGGTTATTCAAATAAGCCAGTGTAGCCATCCTGACCAGACTAGACCCATGTATCTTGGCTAGAATTGACAACTCACAGCCCCTAGCTTTGAAAAGCAATGCTAGGCTAAGTCTTACTTGAGCCAGATTCATCATCTGATCCAACTGGTCGGCGACATGAAGAGATTGTGGCCCATTCATTACAGGTAATAGATATCATGCCATGATGCCTCTCTGAACACCAATCCCCTGCCTTTGGAGAAGCTACTTGAGAGAAGGCTGATGGGAAGAAACACACTGAGAATGGAACAACGGCATGTAAAGAAGCCAAGACCTTCTCAAAAGATAGATCATAGCCCCACCCAGAATTGTCTGGATGATGAGAAGCTTTCCACTCCCAGAACCTTTCCATCAACATTCCACTAGAAACCCAACTTTCCCCCTAAGCAGCCCGAGTAAGTCTCCATTTCCCATAATTTTCAGAGTCTCCTGCAATGGAAGGAATAGACACGAATCTATTCTAGCTCTGCTACGCACAAGGTATGGATCCTACAAGAACATATTTAACTTCTTGTGAATTTCATTTCCTAAATTATAAAAGACAGGAAATACCAATTCTTTTGTCTCATCAGTAATAAGTTCATGTCTAAATCAAGAACAAAACAAAATCTATCTGAAACTTAGAACAATATCTCTTAGTAGTTCTCATAACTGTGGACTATGGTTGTTTGGGGAGAAAGACAGAGCTTTCTACTCTAGTAAAGACTTACAGTCTCAGAAACTCACAGGGGCAGTTCTACCCTGTGTATTAGGGTTGCTATGAGTCAGGATCGACTCGATGACAGTGGGGTTTTTGAGATGGGTGTTTCTATCATTAAAGTTACATAAGATAATTAAATAACTCCTTCAGGCATGCTGAAGGCATTCAATGAATGGTATTTTAGAATTGTTTCTATAAATAAAAGATAGGCTCAAAATCAACAGCACATCTATTATTTATCAGTTAATTGTTATCCATCTTTTCTCCTTCGCGTGTGGAAACAAAGAGAGAAGTTGCTGAAAAATCCGCCGTTCTTCTGTGCTGTCCTATCCATTCATTCAGAAATTGTCTTGCTACCACTATGATGCTCTCCTGCTAATGCGACCGTCTCTATGGTCTGGCAGAATCATCTGGCCGACTCAGTCCTGGTCTACCATATTTGTAAAAGACCTAAAGGGTAAATGGACCAAATCATGCAGGTAAGAGAATCTAGACATGTCTCTCAGAAAGTGTTTCTGCTGCCATCTGTAGGTGCTGCTAGAGCTCAGAGGAAGAGGGGCTAGTGAGCACTGATATATCAGCAATAGGTACTAAGAGCAGGAACAAAGAACAGAATCAGAGCCGTGGGCTGGGGCAGAGCAAGCCCAGACAATGGGAGGAGAAAGGGAGACAGCATTCCTTTGTGAAATCATTTGGTTTTCAATACTTGGAACAGTTGGTTTCTGTAATTTCCTAAGTTTAAATACGGATCCAACCATGTTGTAAGCATTCGAATTAAAGAAGGGGAGAAAGGAGAGAGAACTAGAAGTAGGCATGATGATGATATCAAGTGAAATCAAATGTGCCCCAGTAAACTGCCAGCACAAAGCCCGCACCTCCCCCTGCCCGCTCCCTCCCTGTGTGGGCATGTGCCCACAAGAGTGACCCAACCCTGACGCTTCTAGAGTGGGCCATGGCACAGCTCTCCGACCTGGCTATGTAAGAGCCCTATCAAAGAAATCCAGGCCTGAGTGGTCACACTGTTTCTATTGTGACTCTCCAGTTTCTAGTTTTAACCAATGAGACCAAGTGTATAATCTCTCCAAAGAATCCAATCCACAGGCAGCTGTGTGACTGGTGATGCAGCCTGGCATGAAATATGGAGCTGGGGCTTTTATGTTCAGCTTCAGAATATTGAGCTGGTAAAGCCTGAGAGAGCATGATAGATGTGGAGGCTGAATTGAAGAGGGAAATGCATAAGTAAGCAGATATTCTGAGCAAGCAAGAGCTACGAAGACAGAAAAATTGGATACAAAATCATGACCATGAATAAGTAAACCTGTAATAAGTGCAGGTATCCACAAAGTAGCCAAGTAGATTAAGGACACATTGAGATCCCTGATGCCTCCATTCTCCTTTTCCTTCTCTCCGGTGCAAAAATATTCCCGTGAGAACCACCTATCCCAAGTGACCACTTGACTGATAATTGGAGTGAATCCATAAGGGGAAAATTAAGACCACTGCACCTGCCTGATCGCTTTGTTTCCTAAGTTTATGCACTTAAGCATTTCTACAAGGACTCTGTGAAATTCACTGAAAATTGCTTTGAGCCCTTGGTATCTGTGCTGGCCCCAATTTGGAAAGCGCCTTCAGTTTACAGAAAAAAAGCCGAGACTAATTATTCTTCCTTCCACTTCGTTGTCTTCTTTGCTATCGTGTACTCCTTAGTATTCCTCCTGTGTACAAATTGGTGTACGTGTCCCTGATCCTCCTTGCAAAATTTGAAGGAAGGAAAAAAAAAAGAAAGATGTGAAATATATTCCACAAAATGTTCTCAGAGTGTGCGTTCAGATTCGTTATTAAAGTCCATATCATTAGTACTACAGGAATGCAGGCGGAATAAGCATATCATTTACTTTATTGTGCAGTCAGTTGGGTGTTACACTTTGGGGCATCTTTAAGAGAAGTAGATATTATAAAACCAATCTAGGTTTTTCCCCCCTCTGCAGTATAAGTTTCTTAGGATGGGAAGAGGGGTTAGAGCCATAGTTTAGGAACGGTGGTTCACAACGGACTTATTCAAAGGAATATTGGTTTCTCCACGGAAAGGGAGCTAACAATGAATCTTGGGGTAGTAATGGTTTTAGAAACTCCACAAAATCCTGGAATTGGGCAGAAAAATGCTTGGGCTCTAAATCTACAATGAAAAAAACCTCATTCTTCTCTGAACTTCAGAGTTCGTCTATGTTAAGATAGCTTTGGTGACACTCGCTTATTCATTATCTCTACCGATAACCCAATAACAATCAGTGGTTGCTTCGTATAACTTCCCCACATTGTCCTCATTTTGCCCCTGGACACACCATGGGACTTGAGATTTCACCCTTTCACACAGCATTCTCTGTTAGAGCTCAGTCCCACTGGGTTTTTCAGAATTATCTTTTCTACAATGGGCCCAATTCTTAAATCATAGGCTTATTGCATAAGAAAGAGAGAAATTGAGTTCCTCAGAAATCATGGCATTTTTCTCTACAGAGTTGGACTGGTGAAGTTCTGCCAGGGTACCTGCCCTAACACATCATCACAGGTCCGGTAGGCACAATTGTAAGGTGATAAAAAGTAAAGATTACAGTAAAGTCATAGAGAGCATGAGAGATAGAAGAGAGATTGAAGTAATGGAGTCAGACACATTTCATAGTAGCATGCTCACCTAAGCCTCACTTGGTGGTCCACATGGAGAGAGAGATATTTAATGCTAACCAAGGCTTTTATATATCTGGGGACATACAAGCCCCCTAATTACAGGTGAAGACCTACCTATGTCATAGGAAAGGGTTGTGCTATAGGTAATACAGTAATGGAGGGGGTGGTCTAGGGGCATACACACAATAGGAAGAGGAGGGATTGGGGGTATACATGTGGCAAGATGGGCCAGATCCTAGATTCAGAATGGCAGCCTAACTTTGATGTCACTGAGCCATTCCCTGGCTCAACTGATAGAGACCATTATCAGTAGGGTGTGAACTCCACCTACAGGAACCAAATCAATGACTGCAGCCCTGTTCATTGTCCTTAACAGCAAAGACAGGGGCCTATAATTGCCTTCAGGGAGGATGTCTATAAGCATCTGACCTCCCCCCATATGCTAGCAAAAAGCCCCTAAAGTGTGGAATGTCTTTTGGGGGACAAAGCTGAGGAAAAGTCTCTTTATAATCGTACAAAGATTTTTCTAATATTTTTATCAGAACTTGAACTCTATATTTCAGGAATGCTCTTACTCAGATACAGAAGAATAACAGTCCCAGTAGATGCCAAAGAGTGAAGCTAAATATCAGGTCATCTATTAGCAGACTTGTACTACTTACAGCACAATTGTTCTCATCGCCTAGTAAAAGGCCATTCTTTCAGCTAGAAGTGCTACTGGGCTGTCTCTCTGCCCTTTCATACTTAACTATGTATGTGTAAAAGTGGAATATTACTCTGTTTCTTGGCTCCGATAAAGTGCCCTAGTCTCTTATATTCCTCTTTCATTCTAATTTGAAAGGCTCACGCCATCTATAAAGTCAACGAATCTCTTTCTCTTACACATCTTCATCTAACACTTAGCTACCAATGGTGACCAGTGGCAGATCAGCAACATCCATCCTCTAACTCCTGCTGTGGCTCCCGGTGTGACAGGCCAGATTATAATAAGGAAATTATGCTGTTTTTTCCATGAAGAAAGGAAATTGCATACTACTGGCAATATTGCCCTCTTCCAGAAAATAAATAGAAATGGCCTTTCAAATGCTCCTAAAATGAAGTCAAGATATTAATTTTTTTCCTTCAGCAGTTGGATAGCAAAAGGAAAGTCTGAGATATTGCTTGTTTATAATCCCATGAATTTTTGCTGGGAATGTCAAACAGTATTGACAGCCTCATCTGAAGGTTAGCAAAAAACCTTTAGGCAAGCAAAAAATTGTATATTCCCTCCTTCCATATCCATTCAGATTAAGTGTTTATGTATTCAGAAAACATCATAGATTCATAGATTCATTGATATATAAAGAAAACAGTTTCCTTGATAGAAACGCAAGTAACTAAAGTATTAAAGGGTTTCACCAACAACCCACAGCTGAGTAAGGAAACATGAAATTATACTATATTAATTCATAGCATATATATGTGTGTGTAGTATATGTGTATACATATAAACGAACCATCAGAAAAATTATGAAGAGTCTATTTTATAATATCAAGAAGTAGCATAAACATGTCTGAATAAGCAATAGTGAAGTGATAGGTCATATATTTTACATATGCAATATTTACACATATAAGTCACTAAGCTAATAAGCATAGAACAGGAATTCAGGCCTCAGTCTTCCTTCTCCCGAGACTGTACAATTAAGCATCATTTTAATATTATCACCTAATAGATCAAACATTAAAGATCAAAATAAGAATTAATTCTCAATGGAATTAAGGATATAGGAAAATTCTTATGAATTAGTTGTATGTGTGTAAGCTTTTATGTAAGATAGTTTTTCAGATGTATCAAAATAGTAAATATGAAAAAAATGAAAATATGCATTGTTTTTGTTAGTTGCCATAGAGTAGGCACCTACCCCTAATCTTATACAAAACAGGAAAACAAATCTGGTTTTATGGATTAAATGGTATACTCCAAAAATGTGTGATAAATTAATTGGTTAGATTATGATTTAGTAATATGTTAATTATAACAAGATTTTGCAAAATTCTATTATTCTATCTCCAGCTTCATTTCAAGTCATTGTAAGACTAATACATTTTTCATCAAAAAATATGTTTTGTCAACGACACAAAAGATAACTATACATATGGAGGTCCTCAGTGGAATAGATAGAAACCAAACTGACTACCTCTGTGGAAGGGAAGATGGACAAGCTCAATATTAACAGTTAAAACCAGGCCAGAGAGTGACTGTTGAACAGACCATCAATTCCTCATATGTAAGTTCAGGTTGAAGTTGAAGAAAACCAAAACAAATCCGCAAGGGCCAAAATACATCCTGTGAGTCTATAACTCCTGAATTTTTGAGGACATATTAAGAACATATTTGATGCATTGATCACTGATAATAGAAGACCTGATGAGCCATAGGGGAGCAAAAAAATGTGTTCTTCAGGAAGAAAGGAAAAGGTCACTAAAAAGACAAGAAAGAAAGAAAAGATCGAAATGTCAGAAGAGACTTTGAAACTTGCTCTTAACCATAGAATAGCTAAGGCACATGGAAGAAATGAGGAAGTCAAAGAGCTGAACAGAAAATTCCAAAGGGAAGCTCAAGAAGAAAAAGTAAAATATTATAAAGAAGTGTGCAAAGACCTAGAGTTAGAAAACCAAAAAGGAAGAGAATATTTAGCATATCTTTAAAAAGAAAGAAAACTAAAAAAAAAATTCAAGGCTTGAGTTGAAATATTGAAAGAATCTATGGGGAAAATATTGAATAATGCAAGAGAACAAAAGAAGATGGAATGGATACACAGAGTCACTGTACCAAAAAGAACTAATCACTATTCCACCATTTCAGGAGGCAGCATACGAGCAAGAACCAATGGAGCTGAAGGAAGAAGTCCAATTTGCACTGAAAGCATTAGCCCAAAACAAGGCTCCAGGAATTGGTGGAATCCCAAGTGAAATGTTTCAACGAGCTGATGAAGCACTAGAAGCACTTACTCATCTTCGCCAGGAAACTTGGTAGACAGCTACTTGGTCAAGTAATTGGAGGAGATTCTTATATGCAGTCATTCCCAAGAAAGATGACCCGAAGGCTGCTCAAATTATAGAATAATATCACTGACATCACACCCAATAAAATTTTGCCAAAGATCATCCAACATCCACTGCAGCAGTACATTGATGGAGAGCTTCCAGAAGTCCAGGCTGGATTCAGAGGAGGACGAGGAACAAGGGATGTCATTGCTGATGTCAGATGGATCTTAGCTGAAAACACAGGATACCAGAAAGATGTCTGCTTGTGTTTCATTGACTATTCTAAGGCATTCCTCTGGGTGGACCAAACTCTGGATAGCCTGGAGAAAAACAAGAATTCCAGGGCACTACATTGTAATCACATGAAATATGTACATGGATTAAGAGGCAGATGTGTAAACAGAACAAGAGAATACTGCATGGTTTACAATCAGGAAGCATGTGCTTCAGGGTTGCATTTTCTCACCATACTTATTCCATCTGTCTGATGAGAAAAATATCAGAGAAGCTGGTTGAAGGAAGGCTTATTAACAAACGTTGGATATGCAATGCGGTGACACAACCTTAACTGCTGCATGTGAAGAGGAGGTGAAGCACTCGCTGTCGAAGCTCAAGGATTGCAGCCTTCAGAATGGATTACAACTCAGTATATAGAAAACCAAAAATACTCACAACTGGACCAGTAGGTAGACATCATGATAAACAGAGAAAAGACTGAAGTCGAGAATGCATCTTGTTTAGATCCATAATTAATCCTCACAGAGAAGCAGTTGAGAGATGCAATGATGCATTGCATTGGGTAAATCTGCTAAACAAATCTTCTTTAAAGCATTGAAAAACAAGGACTAAGGTGGGCCTGACTCAAGCTGTGGCTTGTCCAATGACCTCCTATGCATGTGAAAGTTGCATATTGAGTGAGGAAGACCAAAGAATCGATGCATGTAAATTATGGTGCTGGCAAGAATACTGAAAATACCATAGATTGCCAAAATAAGAAAAAAAAACTCTGTCTTGGAAGAAGTTCTGCCAGAATTCTCCTTAGAGGAAAGAATGACTAGACTTTACCTCACGTATGTTAGACATGTTGTCAGGAGAGACTGGTGCCTTCAGGAGGATTATCTTTCTTGGTCAAGAAAAGGTAAATGAAAAAGAAGAGGATCTTAGACACGATGGACATAGTGGCTGCATCGATGGACTCAAATGGGAGCACAACTGGGTGAAATTTCCTTCTGCTGCACACAGGGTTGCTGTGAGTCCGACAATGGCAAGCATAACAAACTATGGACAGGACTCAAGGCAAGAATGGTGAGGCTCTATCGCACATACTTTGGGTATGTTTCAGGGGAGACCTGCCCTGAAGGGGAAATCAATGATATGTTTTGACAGACTGACTGCCACATTGGGCTCAAGCATAGGAACTCTTGAAAGGATGGCACAAGACAGGACAAGGTTCTGTATTGTTGTGCATAGGGTTACTATGGATCAGAACCAACTCCATGGTTCCTAACAATAACAACATGAGGAACATTGAGAAGACCCCTTAATTTTGTTCATGAAGAACCTTTACATGGACCAAGGAGCCATTTTTTAAGTAGAGTAAGTGACTATTGCAAGGGTTCAACTGAAGAAAAATATGAATCAGGGTTGTATTCTTTCACCATATTTATTCAATCAGTATGCTGAGAAAATGATCCCAGAAGCCAGGCTATATGATGAAGAATGTGGCATCATAACTAGAGGAAGGTTTATAAACTAGTTGCAATATGCAGATGATACAAACTTCCTCAGTGAAAGACAGGAGGACTTGAAATATTCGCTGATGAAGATCAAGGACTGCAGTCTTCAGTATGAACTGCAATTCATAGTAAAGAAAACGGATACCCTCACACCTAGATCAATACATAACATCATGATAAAAAGAAACGCGTTCAATGTTGTCAAGGATTTCATCTTGGATCCACAACCAAAGCTCATGGAAGCAGCAGTCATGAAATGACAGCATGCATTGCACTGGGTAAATCTACTGCACAAAACCACTTCAAAATATTGAAGAGCAAGGATAAAGCATGCCCAGCTCTAGCCAAAATATTTTAAACATCTCATATGCATGTAAAATTTAGAAATGGAATAAGGAAGATCATAAACAAAGGGAAATGTTTAAATGATGATGTTGGGAAAGCATATTGAAAGTACTACCAGGAATTACCAGAACAAGTAAATATATCCTGAAAGAAGTACAGCCAGAATGCTCCTTAAATGAAAGGACTGCAAGACTTCATTTCAACTACTGTGTTATCGGGAGAGATCCTGTCCTGGGAAAGGACATTATGTTTTGTAAAGTAGAAGGGCAATGCACAAGAGGAAGATCCTTAGTGAGAGGGATTAACTTAGTGTCTGCAACACTGACCTCAAACATAACAACAATTATGAGGACAAAGCAGGACCAGGCATTGTTTCATTCTGTTGTATGACTCAGAACCAACTGGAAGACACCTAACAACAGCAGCAACAATTACCCTCCATTTGGTGATCTGATGTAATTATTTTCTGCATTGTAAATTGTGACCTCTATGATACTGATGTCGCAAGAGTAAAGGCAATTTTGCCAATAGAATCTATAAGATTGTATCTTAAGTAAATTTATATTGAGATATGAGATTAAACTAGGGAGCAGGAAAAAAGTGGGGAACTGAACTAGAACCAAGAACAGAGAGCCAAGAGTGAAGCACATCTTTTGAATCCAGAGTCTCTGTTCAGGGACTCTCTTAGACCGAGAGGATGAATAATGTCAAGACACATCACGATCCCCCTAGGAACATCCAACCCAGAGAGATGGAAAAGAGCTTCTTCCAGAGCTGACGCACAGAGAGAATGCCTTACCTTAGAGCCCTGTATTCTGATTACTAGTCACCTACACTGTGAGAGAATAAGTTTCAGTTTGTTCAAATCAGCCACCTTGTGGTCTTTTTGCCATGGAAGAGCTAGATAGCTAAAACACCAATATATCTAAAACAAAATATGCACAAAGGTCAGGAAAGATATTGTGACACAATGCTCACTGCAACATTATGTTTAATAGAAGACTGGTGTACTATGTATTCACAAAAACATGCAAAACTAGAGCAGTATGCATTCACTACCAGCAGGCATCAGGCAAGTCTTTGGGATGATGGAAAGATCCTAAAACTGGATTTTCATGATGAACAAATTTACTAAAACTCATCAAATTATCCACAAAGTCTAGAATAAGAGACAAATTATTAACAGTAGTTAACTCTGGGAATTATGACTATGAGAGACGAGACTTTCACCATAAACTTTCTACATTATTTTAAATTGTTCATCTGACTTTGTAAATGAGTGTTACTGAGAGTACTGACAAAACCCCAACTCTCTTAGCTTGTGTAACTAGTGCCCAAGCACCCCACATTCTGAAGATGTACAAACTAACAATTTACCTACTGGAGTCTAATAAGTCCTATACATGTATAAATGTCTACTTAACAGCAATTCACCACTGACTACCATAACGTTACTGTCAACAGCAACCTGAAGCCCCACTGGGGATGAGGTACGATGGACCACAATAAAATGACAATAAAGTCTCTAAAAGCGAACCAGTCACATATAGAAACGATGCTTATATAAATGGATGTTGAGTTCTCACATGATCATAGACCTAATATAAAACAATAGGTTCTTCTGACATGGCCCTGCCTGCTACTGCCCCCCACTAGGAGATCTCTGAAGTTATGGGTACCATAGAAAAATATGAAGAAATGAGATGGTATCCAACTATCAGAAAAAATAGCATATGGGTCTTAAAGGCTTGTCTCAAAATAAACAGTTATCTAGTCCACAAGGAGGGAGCATCCCAGCCTGGGTGATCCCAGGATTGCAAATAAGATCGAAACCCAGAGGAGAGAAAGGTGGCAGTACCTAAATTATAGACACCTCATTTGTGAAACACTCGATAACAGGGCTAACACACAATCCATTTGCAGGTTTCTTATGGGAATTGAGTCCCCAGTGAACCCCTATCACCCAGAGAATAGAAATATGAACAGTAATATCAGTAATATCAGACAAAGAGCACTGTAAAAGGGTTCTAGCAGCAGTACTTAGGCTGGAATGTAACACCTGGTCATTAGGTCTCCCTTCAGACCCTTTTTGAATTTATTCTACATCTTCTATGTCTTCTGTTTTTTCTTAGATTGAGATCTTTCTCTGTTTTATATGGTCATTGCTGCTGGATCTTTTTTTAAGCCCTTGTTTTGTATGTTTATCTGCATAAAGGAAGCCAGAATGGATGGATTTATGAAGGTGGCAACAGGATTAATGACTGCCTGAGAGCACAGAAAAAGATGGTGAGAGAAATGAGCAATAACACCAAAGGATACAAGAAAGAAGGAAATGTTACCCTTCTTGATACAGCTGAACTATTGAATTGTATGACATGTGCATGAAGTGCCAATACAACTGTTTACAGAACAAGGACAAGTTCCAAAGTGGATTATGGCGATGACTGCACAACCTTGCTTGGACTACTGAATCGATATGATTAACCCATTGATGTGCTTGAACTACTGAATCGATATGATTAACCCCCTGATGTGATTGAACTACTGAATCGATATGATTAACCCCCTGATGTGATTGAACTACTGAATTGTAAGCTAATTATTCCCAATAAAACGATTTTAAAACATAAAATAAATATTGTTAAATTATGAATTACTGTTCAACCAGAAAAATATTTCTTAGGTAATATGTATCTTAAATCAATAAATAATATAAAGTTTAAAAGTGAAAGTCCACTTTCTCACTAACAACTCAGAGACGATGCCTAATACCATTATTCTCCACTGCGTAAATCAGATTGATTAAGAATAAAAAATACAATCATGATTATTGATGAGGATTTGATAGCTAAAATAATTAAAACAATTGATAAAGCATAATAATCTGATAGGGTTAATACAGGATTATTTATTAAATAAATGTTTGGAGAGTAATACTTTTCTCTACATTTATAATAACCAAAGATCCCACACAAGGCTCACTGCCTTAAAGTCAGTTCTGACTCATAACCAAAGGGAACAATATAATATTTAAAAATTAAAATTTACATTAATTCAGCTGTTTTAAAAATTATAATCATTGCTGTCACCACAGAGTATAGAGGAGAATTGCCCCACAAGGTTTCCAAGGCTGTAAATCTTCATGGTAACAGATTGCAACATCTGTCTTCCAGAAAGCTGATTGGTTCACAACTTCCTTATGGCTAGCATTGACCTAGTTAGAAGTCCAATATCTAACTCACAGCACTACCAAGTTTCCTTCAATAAATATAAGATTTCCCTGAGGGAAATAAAAGAATTGGAAGAAAAAGAATATGATATTTATCTAAATAAAATGGCAATATTTTAAGAGGTCAATTATATATAAATGAATCTATTAAATTCAGTAAAATGTGCATGTTTATTTTTATAAATTTATACATTAGTACCTGAATAAGAATAAAAGATTATTCTAAAAGTACAAAAATGGAAGAATATTTACATATAGTATTATTGTTAAGGTGACTTTAAGTAAGTTAGTGATTAGGCATTTAAAAATTCATTATATAATCATTATAATTTGAAGCATGGCATTGGTATTTGATTAACAAATACCATTTTTTTAATTAACAAATGCCATTTGGTTTCTTTGATTAACCGATCAAAGAAACGCAATATCACTCCTCAAGTATACATAAATAAGTCATCTGATAAAAATGATATTTCAAATTAGAGGAAAAAGAATATATTAATCAATAAATAGTTTCAGATTTAGCTGATAAATTTAAAAATACTGATGATGTATAACCCTACCCAATGGGATTGAACAATAGTGTCTGGCCAGATCAATACCAAGCCGGCTCCTAGCAGCAAGTGACCTTGAATCTTCCCCACCCGGACATGCCTGTATCTCTCAATCCCTGACTACTTTACCTTATATGGGCTCAAGGCAGCCCAGTCACGTGTTCCCAGGCAATATAAATACCACTCCTGCAGTCTGGATTGCGACACCCTCGGTCGGACACTGTGGACCGTGGGACTTCACCCAGGCTGGGTTTTTCTCCCCCAATAAAGTCTGTTTGCTCAAATTTGACTGATTTGGTCTCTGGCGCCTCTCAACTACCTTACAAACAAAACTGTATATAAATGGGTATAATGGCATGAGTAAGATATTACAATAAAAAGTATTATTAAAAAACTAAATAAAAAGTAAAGTTCAACTCTTAATTCTCATGATACTTTATGATACTCCCAAACCTTTTATAGTATACTCAGAAACCACAGTCAAAATTTTCAGATGCAACATCTTTAGTTTGAAGTACAAAGGCGGGACAACAGTTCAATGAATGGTTTTTAATGTCACTGGCATCTAAGCAAATGTCGTGGGAGGAGTCAGGGTGCAGGGTAGCAACAATGAAACACACAACTTTCCTCTAGTTCTTAAATGCTTCCTCCCCCCCACTATCATGATCCCAATTCTGCCACCTTACAAATCCGGCTAGACCAGAGGATGTACACTGGTACAGACAGGAACTGGAAACACAGGTGATCCCTTTAGGACCAATGGTGACAGTGGCAATACTGGGAGCGTGGAGAGAAGGTGGGGTAGAAAGGGGGAACCGATTATAAGGCTCTACATATAAGCTCCTCCCTGGGGGACGGACAACAGAAAAGTGAAGACGTCGGATAGTGTAAGATATGACAAAATAATAATAATTTATAAACTATCGAAGGTTCATGAGGGGAGGAGAGGGGAGCAGGGAGGGAGGGAGAAAATAAGGAGCTAATATTAAGGGCTCAAGTCGAAAACAAATGCTTTGAGAATGATGATGGCAATAAATTTACAAATGTGCTTGACACCATAGATGGTGATAAGAGTTGTACGAGCCCCCAATAAAATTAATTTTTTTAAAAACCAAAAAATACAATAAAACAAATGTAATTCAAACTTGACGGCATGGGGAAGGGAGATAATAATGCTTACACCTGGTCCCAGCAGTATGGATTATTTCGAAGAACTGGATATTTAATTCATATTTCAAATGAAATCCCAGATCCCCCACATATTAGCCAAGTCTCCTTTTCTATAAGCAGAATACATACGACACATTACATTAGGTCATGAGAATTAAGAGAAATAATCTACTCAAACTATCTTGCTGATGCTTATTCATAGATAAGAAATGCACATTCTTCCCATCCATTTCACCCTTTCCCCCCAAAACACTTATAAGACAAGAAATGCTATTTACAACCCTGCTTAAGTGAGCCACTCTAGTAGCACAGTGAGCTATGAATTGAGCTGCTGTGAGCAGACAGATGTTCCAGCCTCCCCCATCCACTGCCCTGGAGAAAGATGAGATTGTCTACTCCATAAAGATTAAAGTCTCAGAAACCCAACGAGGCGGTTCTACTCTGTTCACTAGGGTCGCTGTGAGTAAAACTGAACTTAATGGCAGTGGGCTTGTTTCTTTGGCCTTTATCCTGTATTACCGCGGTGATTATTGGGCTTTATCCCGTATTACCGTGGTGATTATTGTGTTTCCTTGACATTTTAACAGTATCACTTGTCAAAAATGCACTGATTTACTTAACAGGTAATTAGTAAGCACATAATATTTGCCATGTAATTATGTTAATAGGATAGCATTATATAATAGCATAATTATGCTAATAATAGTCAAATAATTATACTATGTGCTGAGATTAGCTAGATTAACTATCTAATTAATCAAACAAGGCTCCGACCTTCAAGTTTTTCACAGGCTAAGAGCCATGTTCTTTTGGGGTTTTGTTTTCTTTCTACCATGTTCTGATAACATTTGTTTCTTCATTATACCCCCCTGTACCTCTCCATCAGTGTTGCTTCCAAGATGGTTGGTAATGAGAGTCAGACTAGACCCAATGACAATAAGTTTGGTTTGGAATTTTCATAAGGAAGGCTTCAGGTTGAGAGCTTTCCTATTTCTCTGGTCATACTCTTCTTGGGAAAGGCACCTAGGTAGACCAGAAACTATTCAACACATGAGCACAATCCACCACCACGGTGGTTATGGACTCTGTTCCACCTCATTGTGATCCTCGGGCCTTCCGAGCAGAATGTGCTAAATACAAGTTTCAGTGGTTGTGACCTTTAGGAAGCAACTCACCAGGTCTTTCTTCTGATGCACATCTGAGTGGATTTGTAGTGCCGAGCTTTCCATTAGTAGTGGAACACTTAACTCTACCACACAGGGACTCCCAAAGGCAATGTTACTCCCAATTCAAAGGTGCATTGAACTGGTACTTACTCATAGCAGTGTTATGCATAACAAAATGAGATACTTCCCTGTCTTATAGCATCCATACAATTCTTGTGATGTTGAGGCTAATTGTTGTGACCTTGTTAATTCATCTTATGGAGGGTCTTTTTGGTAACTGGCCCTCTGCTTTGATGTCCTTTTTCCAGGGAATGGTCCTTTTTAACAACAAGTCCAAAGGACGTGAGTCAAAGTCTCACCAATCTCACTTCTCAGGAACAATCAGGCTATCATTCTTCCAAAATAAACATGTCCATTTTTATGCACCAACATCCAATTCAAATGCAAGTTATTCCAGAGTCCTGGTGGCAGAGTAGGTCACCTGTTGGGCTGCTCATGCCAGGCTCAGCAGTTTGAACCATCAACCACTCTAAGGGAGAAAAATCAGTCTTGTTCTCTGGGAAAGACTTTCAACCTCGGAAAGCCACGGGAGCAGTAGGGTTCCTATGACTTAGAGTCACCTGGATGGGAAGGAAAGGAGGGAGGGAGGGAGGGAGGAAGGGAGGGAGGGAGGGAGGGAAATTAAGGCACATACCATCAATGTGTATAAGTGTCCTATTTAAAATACAGGAATCTGCTTAGCAACTGTATATGTTAAATGAAATCATGTTGTAAACAATATATCACTGCCTGCTTGATTCATTAACAATATTCTTGAAGATTTCTAGATCCATATAAACTATACTCCAGTGTATACCTTTTAATGATACAGCTCTTTTTCAAATATATGAAAAAAAACCTCAGTTTTCCTGATATTTTGTAATTATCCTTCTTTCTATCTTGCCAAGTAACTTTTTTCCATAAATGATCTCAAAAATTGAAGTAAGAAAGTGTCATATCAAATGCAACAGGACAAAACTTGAAGACCAACATTTTATCAGCTTCCCATACCACCAATCATTTCTCTTCAGAGTAAGACATCTTTTTTCTTTCATGTTCTTTATGATACAACACACAATAGATCAGTCCAGAACATGTGTGTTCTCTCTCTCTCTCTCTCTCTCTCTCTCTCTCTCTCTCTCTCTCTCTCTCTCTCTCTCTCTCTCTCTCTTTCACACACACACACACACACACACACACACACCAAATCAAAACACCCATCTGTTTATGGAGAATATAGTATAGAAACACAGTACAAACGTCATAACACTTTTCATCAGATGTAGTAGCTCAAGAAAAACTATCCTCAAATTCATAATAACAAAAAATAAGAGGAAATAATAGAATTCCTTTGTGCTGAGGAAGAAAAAAGATCAAACAATCTGATACTTATAATACTGAGATGATATTTTGATATAGACTTTAAAAGATAACTTCTTGACATTCAAGTATACCAAAGATAACAGAACTGATACCTAGTTCCTAAACTCTTTGAGGTACTTAAAATGCCTTCTGATATTTAAAGAGAAGATTTCTAGTTATGAGACTAACAAAGATAAAAACCTATAGTTCTCAGAAGCAGAGGTAGGATTCAAATAATTTAACCACTAGTTCCCTGCCCCAGTGACCTTTTAAGTATAAAAAAAGATATCCCGAATGGTAGAGTATTATTTCAGCATGGTATCAGAACACTGCTGCTCTGTAGATGACCTTTAAAAAATAGTCTGGATGCCCTCAGGAAGGGAGCACAGAAGATACAGGTGTAATAGCAAAATGCGGTGAAGAAATTAGATGGTGCCCGGCTATCAGATTAAAAAAGTGTCTAGGGTCTTAGAGACTTGTTGCCAAACAAGCAGTCATCTAAGGGAGATGTCAACTAAGTCCACATGGAAGAAGCACACCATCATCACTGAAGGATGGTAAATCATATAATCCAAAGTCAGAGGGGGACTGGTATCAGAGTCTAAATTGTGAGAATACAGTTTGCAGAAGGTTATGGGTGACAGTGGAAACTCAAGATACATTTTGGGAACAAAATAGGAAATAAACTCTGGTGATCTCCCTCGACCCATAATAGAGGGATGGGAGGAAAGTGGTAACTAAACCAGTGTCTTCAAAAGATGACTACAGAAGCTCAAAGCGATAAAACTGACTTGAACAGTTAAAGCCTTGTCAGTTGATTCCTCCTCTGAGTCATGCTGGACCTGATCTGGTTTTCAACATTTTCTGTGCTTTTGCTTTGTTTTATGTTTGTTCATAGTAGGGTTTATCTCAGAGGTGTTATGTCATTGCGGTTGCCCCCTTGAAATGGTGTTATAAGTTATTCTGTTTTCTGCTATAGGAAACCCAGCATTGATATAATTATAGGGGCAGCACGTAGAACAAGGCTTTCTGGGGAAAGGGGGGGGTGTACAGTAGTGGGGCAGGGGGTGAGATGGGGAGAGGGAGATGAAGTCAAGAAGCACAGGAAGGAAAATAATTCTGTGAAACTGATTGTGGTAGCAATTGTGCAAGACTGCTCGATATGATTGAATTATGGAATGATAAAATATATGTATTAACTCCTAATTTAAAAATTTTTTTAAATGAGTAAGGAATGTAAATGTGTGATTTCCACATTGGGCAGCTGCCCAGTCAGCCACCTTAGATAAGACCCTGATAAAAGTGCCATTTTAACACCCAGTTCATTGAACTCAACCAGAGAGAATGGATCAGTTCTGCTGAACTGACTGAATTCCACCAAGGCTCAGAAATATGCAACTCAAGATTACAAAATAAGGTAGAATTGGGATCATAATAGGGGAGAGAGCATTTAAGAACTGGAGGAAAGTTGTATGTTTCTTCCTTGCTAGCTGCACCCTGACTGGCTCGTCTCCTCCCTGTGACCCTTCTGTGAGGGGATGTCCAGATGCCTATAGATGGACTTTGGGACCCCAATCTGCACTCCCCCTCTTTCACAATAATATGATGTTTTGTTCTTTGATGCCTGATCCCTTTGACACCTTATGGTCACACAGACTGGTGTGCTTCTTCCATGTGGACTTTATTACTTCTGGACTAGATGACTGCTTGTTTACCTTTAAGTCTTTGAGACCCCAGATGCTATATCTTTTGATAGCCGGGCACCATAAGCCTTCTTCACCACATTTGCATATGCATACATTTGTCTTCAGTGATCATGTCGGGAAGGTGACTATCATGGAATCCAATTTAATAGAACAAAGTGTTCTTGCATTGAGGGAGTACTGATCCCTTCGGCACCAGTGATGAGAGTGGCGATACGGGGAGGGTGGAGGGAGGGTGGGAGAGAAAGGGGGAACTGATTATAAGGATCTACATATAACCTCCTCTGTGGGGGTTGGGCAAGAGAAAAGTGGGTAAAGGGAGACATCAGACAGTGTAAGATAGGACAAAATAATAATAATTTCTAAATTATCAAGGGTTCATGAAGGAGGGGGAAGTGGCGAGGGAGGAGGAAAATGATAATCTGATACCAAGGGCTCAAGTAGAAAGCAAATGTTTGGGGAATGATGAGGGCAGCAAATGTACAAATGTGCTTGGCATACAATGGGTGGATGTATGGATTGTGATAAGAGTTGTATAGGCCCCAATAAAATGATTGAGAAAGAAAAATAAATCCAGAGGATACACTATGTAACACTAGCAAGAGAGGCTCAGAAAGGGTTTAGGAAATTGAGGGAAGGATGACTTGGACCTGGTGGGTAAGAAAAAGACCGAGGAAGGATGAGAAGAGAAAGACTAGTCAAATAGAGCCGACAATTCAAGAGCTCATTGTAGGAGTGAGTGTAACGAGTTTAATAAACTAGAAAGATCGTGATGTTGGAGACATAGCTATACATTGAAGAGCAAGGAAGCATGCCATACCCACTGCTGTTGAGTCCCTTCCAACTCACGGGGATCCAAAAGGGCAGAGGAGACCGTCTCGCCCGGGTTGTACATCTTTACCAGAGCAGGAAACTTCATCTTTCTCTCCCATGTTGGCAGGTGGGTGTCACCTGCTGACCTTGAATTTAGTAGCATCCTCATCCATTAGCTATTGTGCCACAGCCTTGGGCACTCTATGTAAGATCACAATGAGTTGGAATTGAATTGATGCCGGTGAGGAAGGATTGGCAATAGGTGCGAAGCCATGAATGTTTGGATTTTTCTGTTATTTGCATGTATATATATATATATATCCTTCTGTTATTTGCATTTATGTATATATCCTACTGAAATATTGTTTCTTGCTATTCGTTCTATTGTTAAAGAGACAATTTAATGTAAGTTCACAAATTATTGTTCAATTTGAGAAAACAGTATTTTTCTTATGTTGTTTTGAAAGCTTGTTTTGCACAGTTGCTTTATATTTACTTTAAAAAAAATTCAACCTCCCTAATTTCCACTTCCAAGCACAAAAGAAGAAACAAACAGAGGATAAAATGGGAGGAAGTGGTAACAAATATCAATTTAATTATTTCTTTTTTACTTCCCTGATGATTTCACCTTTGGACCTGAGATAGAAAATTTTCCTGTACTACTTTTCTTTTAAATGCATAAACTGAGCATGGTGTGAATGCTTTTTATTAAAAAAAGATTACAAAATAATAAACTTCATCAAGGTAAAAGATTACAACTCTTCAGCAAGCATTGGCTTTTCTAGGAGTGCAAAATCTTAAGTAACCATTTCCCTTAAACAAATGGGTGTCCTGTTGCTCTGTTATACATCATAATAGATTCTGCAAAGTGGAATCCTAATAAGTCTTTTGGAAGCAGAAAATCAGGGCTGTTCTTTGCAGTCCCTCAAAGGAGCACAGAGATGGACATTCCCCCATCCCTCTATCTTACCTAAAGACCAGGAAGCCATTAGCTATTTATTGCCGGTCAAGAGTCACTTTTATCATAAGCTACCATTCTGTAAACTTCATCTGAGGGGAGATTCGCTGGGAAAGAAAAATCCATCAAAAATCCCAATACATTCAAATCTGAAGGACCAATGAAACAAAAAAAAAAAAACATTCTGGGCTTAATTTATTTTAATATCTTATATTTATTAATTATCCTTCCTGTGACTGTGCGATTAATATGAAGATAATACAATTCAATCTTTACGCCCAAAGATTTCCCAGCTTAGAGTGAAACAATTACCCTTGGGTGTTATACATTCTACGATAAAGACAGACCATGGGGTTACCAGATAAGGCAGCATGGGATCCTAATCCTAAACCGGACAGAAAATAGGTGAACTACGAAGGATTTTGCTACTCGGGCTTGAGTTCATGTATGCATGGATTTATTTCAAATAAAAGGTTTTTAAACAGATCTCTGGGATCATTGGGCCTCTGCAGAGAAGTGCTCTCGGAAGTGCACTCGTTACACTCTTGCCTTGGTGCCTTCAAATCAAGAACGAATCCAAACTGTGTCTTTGGGGGTGGTTTGCTGGGCTTGTGAAATTCAAGTCAGAGAGGTCAGCTCAGGGAAAAAAGGGGGCTGTGCTCTGACCAAACAGGTCATCTTGAGACACTTTCTTAAGGGATACCAGGAAAATCACAAGCGCTAAGAAGTTTAAGGTCATTGAAAACTACGTGGGTGGAGGAAAAAGTGGGGTGGGCAGAGCAGTTGAATCCAGAAATTGTTGCTTCTCATCACAAAACACCTGCTTATTCTTTGAAAGTAGCCAAGGCTGTGCTATGACCATTCCGTTGAGAAAGTTTGTCCTTCCTCCCTACAGCCCTAAACTTGCTCCTTTGGGCCCGTTTTGCTCCCCAAATGCAAGGAACTTGGAAACGAAACATGATTTGAGTTCCTTGAGAAAGTCACAATTGCCATTGTGTTGTGGTGTGAATAGAAGAGTTTCGACTTCCTTAAGGAAGGGTTAGAGAGATGAAAGACGTGGCCTCCGAAGTGTGAAAAATGAAAAATACATGAAAAATACGTCATGAAAGGAAACCTTGAAACTTTTGATATTTTTAGGTAATAAAGATCTCTATCATTTTGTAGTTACACTTTTGGACTTACCTTCTTTTAAAAAATTTTTACTGGGAAGCAAGTCACTGTAGTTAGCTTAGGAGTTAGAAGTTGATTTTTGTATATTTCAAATTTGCAAAAAAAATTGCACATTGAAAATTTTGCACATTTCACAGATTGCAAAAATATATACAAATTGAAATCATTTTGTATATATTTTTGTAACTTTTGAATGTGCATCCTTTGCAAGTATTGTCTATTAACAAATTAATTAGTTAATTATAAATGAAACGGTGACTAAAAGTAATTAATACATTAATTTTTGCAGGGTAAAATACAATAACTATTAAGTATCTGCTTATTCGCCATCAACAAAAATAAGAATGCATTAGTCCCAATGAATAAATAATAATGCAGTCAATTGTTATACACATGCCTTAAATGCACAAACCTTGCATTTTATAATAGGGTTCCCAGATTTTTATGCAATCAAGTCATAGATGTAACGAAAGACAATGCTGGTAGTGTGGCATGTTAAAACTGTTGGATATGGTCTAGTAAAATTGAAGATAATATCTAATCGCAATCTTAGGTATATATCCTGTAGATCATTCTCAATAATTAATGTGCACAAAAATCATTTAGAAGCTTAGTGAAAACACAAGTTTTCACAATCTCAAGAGTTTCCAATTCAGTCCGCCTTAGATAGGACACAAGAATTCGCTGATTCACTGTACAGCAATGAAAATGAGCCATGCCTGCCTGCAAGTACATGGATGACTCTCTCAAATACAATGTGGAGTCAAAAGAGGCATAGTATCATGGATATTTTAGTATTATTTTATTCATACAAAATCCCAAACAAAATAATAGAAACTAGAACAACTTGAAAATCAGTCAAAAAGGAGATCAAATGATAAGGTGTTTCACTTTAACCTGATCACATCTACCATAGTTGACTTCACAATGCTCTCTGATAGCATTGCTGTCCACAGCCCTGATCTATAGCTTAATCCACACGGGCACTTTCATTGTCATCCATCGCCTTCGGCAAACTGGCTATTCAGAATTTAGACTCTGATACTTCCCCCTCCAGATTTTAATATTTACAATCATAGGATTACACAACCAGGTATGCTTCTTTTGTGTGGACTTAGTAGCTACCTCACGTAGCTGCTTGGTTTAAAGCAAGCCTATAAAATGCTGAGCACTATTCTATCTGGTAGCCAGGCACCATCTGCTTTCTTCACCACACTTTGCTATATATCGTACTCATATCTTCAGTGAGCTCTTTATGAAGCTGAGTATTGAGTAGAACCATGTAATAAGAAGAAATTGCTCAGTATTTGAGAATGATGATGGCAGCAAATGTACATATGTGCTTGACACAATGGATGTATGTGTGGATTGTGATAAGAATTGTAAAAGCCCCCAATAAAGTAACTTTTTTAAATAAAGAACTAATTGCTCTTAAATTAGGACTAAGATTAAGTGTGAATCTCAAATCCATTAATATATCTATGGTTTAAACATGTCCCAGGTTCATTTTGGAGACATCATTTTATTGGAGAACATTATAAATCATCCCCATGGAGCATAAGGTAATTCTGTTGATTGTATCGTTAGTTTAGTCAATAGTATAGAACTTAAAACACAGATGAGAAAAGAAAATGATACATGTATAAGCCAGCTTTAGATTGAGTTTTTCACTGTTTTGTTTTCTCATTGTTTGTTTCTTGGTTTTTGTTCTGTATGTGAGCTCCAGGATAAGCAAATCTCTAGAGACAGTAACTGGAGCAATAGTAACTGGAATAATAATTACCTAGAAGTATGGAACATGAGCTGTCAAAATGACTACAATAAAGAAGAAAATGTTCTAAAATTTATTGTGGTGATAATTGCACAATTCTTCTGAATATCATTGAGCTATTAAATTATGTGATATGTGAATTATATACCATTTAAACTGTTTTAAAGTAAACAAAATGAAGGTAACATGTTTATAGGTACACACATATGTATTAAAATTATAATGCAAAACAATTAAATTATCAAATGACAAAAGTCAAAAACTTAACCTCAGGGTTGTGATTGGGCAAGGTCACATGGAAGGTCAATGGAGGACTGGTAACATACTCCTGAATTTGTATAGTGGTTATACTAGTGTTAGTTCAATGACTATTGCTTAAATGTAGATATGTGTTTCATGCAGTTTCTTTATTAATATTGTATTTAACAAAAAAAGGGGAGAGCTCATTAAAAACTGAATGATTCAAGAAAAAGTTTATTGAAATGCTAAGGCATAAGCTTCAGTAAAGGGAATTTTTATTTTTCTTAATGAAAAGAACTACTAGTCCCAAATACTAGTTTCCCTACCTCCCGCAAAAAAATAATTGTTAAAATAAATAATTTTCAAATACTAGCCTGTTCATAAAGTAAAACTTTAAATGACCAATTTTATATAAATTAAATGTTTCATAAAATAGCAATTTATCTCACTGTAAAATGAATACAAATTTACTTTTTAAAATTCATTTTATTACTGTATTTTTTACTATTAAATACATATTATGAAATTGATCCTAAATCAAACCTTTCTTCTGTATTAAGTAGCTTCCAGGTGCCAGATAACAAATAGGAAAACCATTTTTAAGGTTAAATATTCAACCGATGTTCTAATATAAAGTTTTCTCAGCAAATCTTCCTTCATTTCCACAACTTAAATGAGAATTATTTCCTTCTCAATCAGAATTCATACTTTAAGCAAGGATAAAAATTATTGCTGGTTTGTCAAAATAGCAACCTCTACAGCAAATGTTTTCTGCTAAATCAAAGCATATCTGTTATATTTGTGCTTTCATTTTGCTGAATCATTGTCATTGTGCTTCATAACATAGCATCCTGCACTAGGGACTGATTTTCCTTTTGTCTCATATACTTATGGAATGATATTTAAAAGTCAGACAAATCCCACCTGAATTTAGAGACCATCTCAAGAACGCATTTGATGTATTAAATACTAATAATGACAAGACGAATTATGGGATGCCATCAAGAGCACCATATTTGAAGAAATTCTACACAGGGTTTCCAAGACTGTACAGCTTTATGGAACCTGACTACCTCATCTTTACTCCATGGCATGGCTGCTGGATTTGAACCAGTGACCTTGTATGGTTAGCAGCCGGTACTGACAGGCTATTCTATAAGGACTCGTTGAAGAAAGCATAGATCATTTTAAAAGCAGGAAGGAAACAAAACAAGATAAAATTGGGTGTCAGAAGAGATGTTGACATGCTCTTCAATGTAGGAAAACTAAAGGGAATGAAAGAAATTATGAGCTAGAAGAGCTAAGCAGAGTTCAAATGGAGCTTGAGAGATACATTGAAAAATTAATGCCTTTGAATTATGATGTTGGTAAAGAATATTGAAAGTACCTTCAACTGCCAGAAGAACAAACAAAACGGTCCTGGAAGAAGGATATCAGGATGCACCTGAGAAGCAAGGGTGGAGACGTCATTTCACATCCTTGGACATGTTATGAAGAGGGACCAGTCTCTGGAGATGGACAGTATCCATGGTAATCTAGAGGGTCGGCCAGAAAGAGGAAGTCCTTCATCGAGATGACGGCAACAGGCTCAAACACAGCAACAATTACGTGGATGGCGCAGAACCTGGTTGTGTTTCGTTTGGCTGTGCTTAAGGCCCTACAGGGCCAACCAGAAAGCACCTCACAACAGCAAAATCAACAACTACCTCGGTATTCTAAAGGTTTAAAAGTGAATTATGTAGGCCTCCTCCTACCTGTCTGCAATCTGTTTCTTCTCTAGTCTCAAGACAGTCACAGTTTAAATGAGAAGCTCTTTGTAACAAAAATCCATGGGTTGATCTCTCTCCCAGGAATAGGTGAGTACTTACAAGTTAAATTTCAAGGTTGGAATAAGAGAGAAGAAATAATAATTCATCTTATTGAAATGTATAAATACACTTAGAAATGTACTTGGGGAATAGCACATTGGAGTCAGTTCCAGAATAGCATAATGCCCTGTTCATTTGCATACTGATACCTGCATCTTTGGTTTTAACTGCATAAAAACAAATCTCCATCTCTCCATTATTTTCATTTTTAATTTTTTTTATTTCATTCTTCCCTCTTGGTCTGGACACATGCTACAGTCACACCCCCAAAAAATCCATTAAAATATATGTTACTAATATTCTTTTAACTTTTAAAACTTCTCTTAAACTAGTCCATGCCCAGTGCTATTGGCCTCTCCAAGAAGCTTAACCTGATTCATATTCCTTTCTCCAAAAGTTGTCTCCTTCATCTGGGTCTCCACAGCATTGATGCTAGCTAGTATCTTTTATCATACCTTCCAACGCAGTACAACTGTGTGTGTGTGTATCCAGTTACTGATTGAGAGTAAAACTTTTATTAATCTCTGAATCTGTGCAGTTCCTGGTACTTCATGAACATGGTATTGGACTGAAGTTTCTCCTTACCTTCCCCATGACATTACAATAACCTTCTGACACATGTAAATGCTAAGAGCAGATCTAATAAAAATGTTACTTTGCTAGAAGTTTGGGGAATGAATGCTCTTATGGAGACATAAGGTCCAAATCACCACTGAGTAAAATATAATGCATCGAATGAAACGTGTTATTATCTTCCCAAACTCCTCTCCCATCATTCTGCCTCACACTTCTGTTCTTTCCCTGTACATGTTTTGGCTTCCCTTCTCATCTCTATCTGTCAAAGGACTGGCCATCTCATAGGAAGGCTCAGATGGTTTAAATGCTACTTTAAAAAATACCCATTAGTCATTTTTCCTGCAAAGCAATCTGATGTCTCCCATTGTGAAATATCTACAGCATCATTTGTTTGCATATGACTGTGTGTTGTTTTTATTCCCTCTTTAGCAAAGACTCAAGACTAAGTAGAACTTCCCACAGCCTATACCCCTCCTTGCTTCAACACGTATCTCTGATTATGACCGGAATTTTTGTAACAGAGAAAGAAGTTTTGATTAATTCGAAGACAATGAAAACCTTGCTTTCCCAGGTAACCTCCAAAGTACCTGGAACAAGGTTTGTCCTTCAGTCAACTACCGGGCATCTGGGTTGCATACTGATTCAGACACCTCCTCATAGCCAAAGCGAAGACTTTATCATTTCAGAGAAGTAATAACGTTTCCCTTTTGTTGTTAGGTACTGCTGAGTCCATTTTTTACTCATGAGAACTCCATGTGACTGAGTAGCACTGCCTCTTTGTCATCAGTCTTTCTTAAGGTATCATTGTTGATATAAGATGCCTTACAATTGGCTTCCACTCCTTGCTGCCCTAGGGTAGGCACAATCTTACTTTGTTTTTACAATTGTTATTATGCTTAGACTCTTGTAGTCCCTGTGTCAATCCATTCCATCGAAGGTCATCCTCTTCTTTACTTAATACAGAACCAATGTGGCTTTCTCAAGCAAAATGGCTTTCTCCAGAGGATGCTCTTTCGGGACAGCATGATCAGAGAATGTGAGATAAAGTCTCCCGCTCCTCACTTCTAAGAAGCCTTAAGGCTGTCTTTCTTCCAAGACAGATCTTTTTTCTTTCTTCTAGATCCTATGATACCTTTAATATACACCAAAGCTCAGAGACCTTGATAATTCTTCAGTCTTCCTTATTTATTTTTCAGATTCCACGTGCATATAAAGCAGTGATAATACTAGAGCTTGGATCAGGAGCACATTAGTTCTCAAAATGACATCTTTGTCTTTCCCACATTAAAAGATGTGCATCCAGCAGATTAGTTGAATGCAATGTGTTGTTTTATTTTTTGACCACTGCATCCATGAGCACTGAATATAGATGCAAGGAAAATAAAATCTTTGACAACTGCGATCTTCTCACTATATATCATGATGTTGTCCATTTGTACAGTTATATTTTGTATTCTTTATCTTACATTGTAATCCCTATTAAAGGACATAGTCACTAATCAGTAAATGCTTCAAGTTCCTTTACCTTTCAGTAAGCAAAGTTGTGTCATCTGCATTTTGCTGGCTGCTAATGAATCTTCTTCTCATCCCAATACTATATTGTTTACGTAGCCTGGCATCTTGAATTATTTCTCAACATGCAGATTGAATAAATGTGGTAAAGGAAGACAGCCCTGGCCCACACATTTTCTGAATCTAAATATATAGTCCCTTATTCACCTGGCTGTTTCTTGGCCAAGACTGCCTGTTGGTCTAGGTGCAGGTACCACATGAGCACAAACAATGGTTCTGAAATTCTGAGTTTTCTCAATTCTATTTATAATTTGTTATGAACAATACGGTCAGATGTTTTTGCCAAGTCAATAAAATTCAGGCAAACAGCCCTTTGATATTCTCTGCTTTCAGTCATATCCATATCAATGGTGTCTTCTGAATCTAGCAACTTCCCATCTTCAACAAAATTTTACTTCTATGTCATCCTAAAGATATGGCTAGATAATTCCCACATGCTGTTGGGTTACCCTTATCTGGATGGACACGTATGATTCTCTACCTATCACTTGGCCAGCTATCTTCCAGATCCTTGGGGTAGACTAGTGAGTGCTTCTAGGACTACATCAGTTCGTTAAAATATCCCAGTGATATTCTCTCAATTCCTAGAGTCTTGCTCTTTTGTGAATGCCCTCAGAGGAACCAGGACTTCTTCCTTCAATACCATCAGTTCCTGCTCATTGGCTACCTCTTGAGATGGCTAAGCATCAACCAATTGTTTTTGATATAGTGAATCTGTATATTTTCCATCTTCTTTTCATGCAACCTGCATCAATCAATATTTTGTCCATAGAATCCTTCAAGATTAGAATTCAAAGCTTAAATATTTTCATCAGTTCTTTTGACTTGAGAAATGCCAAATTTGGTGTTTTATTGCTGTTGTTTGGAGTGATTTTTGCTTGCTGCTTTGTTCTGTTTGTGTGTTTACTATCTAACTCCAGGTACTGGCATATTTCATTGTAGTGCTTGATATTCTTGAGCTATGCTTGGAAATTTTCTTTTCAACTCTTTTATGTCATTATTTCTTTCACTTGTTTTCACTCAAATACATTCAAGAGTAAGTGTTAGAATATCTTCTGACATCTACTTTGGTATTTTCTTTTTTTCCAACTGTTTTAATTACCTTTTACTTTCTTCATATATGATGTTATTAATGTCATTTCACAACTCCTTGCTTCTTCTGTCATTAGTGTTAAATGCGTCAAATGTGTTGTTGAAAGGTTCTCTAAACTCAGGTGGAATATATGCAAGGCTGAACTTTAGTTCATGTGTCCTTGTTTTAATTTTCGTCAGCTTCAACTTGAATTTGCAAATGAGTTGGGGATGATTGGCTTCATAGTCATTCCCTGACCTTATTTTGGGCTTTATTGAGTTTAGCATCTATTCCTACAAATGCATTCTATTTAATGTCTGTGTATTCCATTTGGCAATGTCCATGTGTATCATTCTCATTCATGTTGTTAAAAAAAGTAGGTCCAATGTAGTAGTCGTTGGTCTTGTCAAATTATGTCACCACAGTGACAGACGCAGGGGGAGGTCTCCTTAGAGTCAGAGAATTGTATTATATGCATCTTTATCTCCCTGGAGTCAACACCAAATTGACCAAAGTAAGCACCTGCCGAGGGAAAAGACAGACTTAACAGTAAGCGCTCATGAAAAGCAGGTTGCCTGGTAAGAATCCTCCTTAGGTTCTGAGAATGCACTCAAAATTGATATCATCAGATCCCACAGTAGAAGAATGGGTCACCTGAAAAAGAGGTGCGAAAACTAAGGGGCTCAGCAGAGGACAGAAAGATAGGAATCCTGGGCCTCGGCATTTCCACTAGGGAAGATGCTTTACTACACTGGGTCTGTCATTTTTTAAAATCATTTTATTGGGGCTCATACAACTCTTATCACAATCCATGCATACATCCATTGTGTAAAGCACACTTATACATCTGTTGCCCTCACCATTCTCAAAATTCACTTTCCGCTTGGGTTCCTGGAATTAGCTCCTCATTTTCCTTCTCCCCCCTCCCTCTCTGCTCCCCGCTCCCTCATGAACCCTTAATAATTTATAAATTATTATTTTATCTTATCTTACACTGCCCAGCTTCTCCCTTCACACACTTTCCTGTGCCCATCCCCCAGAGAGGAGGTTATATTTAGATCCCCGAGATTGGTTCCCCCTTTCTAACTCCCTTTCCATCCCGGGATCGCCACTCTCACCCTTGGTCCTTAGGGGTTCATCTGTCCTAGATTCTCTGTGTTTCCAGATCCCAAATGTACCGCTGTGCATCCTCTGGTCTAACCAGGTTTGCAAGGTAGAATTGGGATCGTGATAATTGTGGGGGAGGAAGCGTTTAAGAACTAGAGGAAGGTTGTGAGTTTCATTATTGCTACACTAAACCCTGAGTGACTCATCTCCTCCCCACTACCCCTCTGCAAGGGATGTCTAGTTGTCTACAGATGGGCATTGGGTCCCCGTCACACACTCCCCTCATTCACAATTCTATGATTTTTTTCCCCGCCTTTGTTTCTTGAAACCTGGTCCCCTCGGCACTTCATGATCACACATGTTGGTATGCTGCTTCCATGTGAGCTAGATGCTTCTGGGCTAGATGGCCGCTTGTTTACTTTCAAGCCTTTAAGTCCCCAGATACTATATCTCTTGATAGCCGGGCACCATCAGCCTTCTTCACCACACTTACTTATGGATACATTCATCTTCAGTGTTTATGTGGGGAAGGTGATCACACAATGATGGTTTTTGTCTTTGGTGTCTGCTACCTGATCCCTTCAACACCTCATGTTCACTTAGGCTGTGTGCTTCTTCTCTGTGGGCTTTGTTGCTTCCAAGCTAGATGGCTGCTCATTTGCCATGAAGCCTTTAGGGTCTGTCATTTTTAACTGCCTTTCATGAGACACAAGAAATCAGAAATAAACTGGAAACCGTGCTCACCCTTCAAAATTATTTTTTTTCAAATAAGAATTCAATTCATTTTTAGTGCAAGTATGCCAACAGCTAATTTTCTACCAATAAGAGCTATGTGCAGAAAGAGATTTAATTACTAATTCACTCTAATATCAGAAGAAAAGTTGATTTCTCAAAGGAAGAATATATATAAATATTTCTCTTTCCTACATTTCATATCCTTTTAATTTTCCAAACCAGACACATCCTGAGGTGCATGCTACAATAAATTATCCATTCCCAATAAACACAAGCATGGTCTTCATTACTTGGCCTCAAAATTCAAAATTCCAACTGACTCTGCATGTCATCAATAAATGCATATACAGGTTGCAAAAAAAATCAATAAACGCATGATCCTTTCTGAAAAATAAAGAATACAACGTAATTTCAACTGGATAGTATACTCAATGTCAGTGGAAGCTTATAAAGAGCCATGTTGTCCTGTGGATATTGAGCCCCTGTCTCTAATAGGAATCCTGTTGGCATAGTGGTTCCATTGGGCTCCTAACTGCAAACTCAGCAATTCTAAAGCAGCGGTCTTTCCACAAGGTAAAGATGAGGCTTTCAACTCCTCTAAATAGTTACTCAGAAACTCAGAGTGGCAGCTCGTCCCTGTTGCATAGGGTCACTAAGGGTCAGCATAGATTCTATGAAAGTTTGGTTTTGTCTCTAATAAATTAGTCTGCAGACTGGTGTCCAACTGATCTTCCTCTTACCAAGGCCAAGGGTAAGGACTTAAGCAGGTACGAGTTGGTGGCACTCACATTAAGCATGCAGGTATTGAAGTTAATCTTCTCTTTTCGGATACTTTTCAATTCCTCTACAAAGTGAAAGTTTAATCCCTTGATAAAACAACTTGAATCATCAGTAAGCAAGTAGATATTGGAGCTTGGTGTGTATTTTATAAGGTACAGGATGCTCTGCCTAGCCTGTACTCATTCTACTGAAGCACAGAGCCAGGATGAACCTGATGCAACTTACATATCAGGTGTTTAATCTATATAACTGTTTACGTATGTTCATCATTGATCAAGTAATATCATATATGAGAGAAATTATGGAAGTTGCTTTGTCAGGATTTCTTGTTTTAGACATTAGATGGGTCAGACAGCTAGCATTGTAGAGTACAAAATGTTACAAATGTTGCTCTCCATTTAGCATAAATGGAGAAACCCTCTCATTTTATAGATAATAAAATTAAGACCTAGAAGGAGTGGGCTAATGGTAGATCTGATTGTAGGACCGTGCAGTTACGTCCTTCACAGTGGTGTTGACCTAGTGGGACTGACAAATCCAGAGTGGGCTAAGAGACTATGTTTGTGGCATAAATTCAGGTACCTATTCATCTCCCATCCACAGGTTAATGCCAAAAAAAGCTTCCATCACTTTTCAGGTGATACCGTAAAAAGAAAGGTGACGGTTATTTATATGAGTATGCATGAATTTTAAATCTTTACGAGATTAGTCCTTGTCATGGATTTAATTTTGTCACCAATATATAGCACACCAACCTATGCTACCCAAAGGTGAAGATAACAAAATGCAAATATGATGAAGGGATAAGTTTCACAGCTTAAATTGTAAACCCCTAATTTACAATAAGCTATGGAGGACCGTGGGAGCCCCAAATCCATCTGCAGACTATCTCGTCAGAGTAAGCCTCTGGGAGACCCCTTCTCGCCATAAGCAAGGGACTCAAGCACTTTGCTGTCAGACAGAGGTGAGGGCAAGCTTGATGATGGTGGATCCAACCATGATATAATGTGATACTTGGTCAGTTGAGCTCCTTCTTGACCCGAGTCTGCTCTACGCTCAAGCACTTCTCGCATGTTCCATGGCAGAAATGTCTTCTCAAGCTTTTTAAATGTTTAATGTTTTCTTTATCTGTATTTCTACATTTTAATTGTTATTATTATTATTTCTTTTTACCATTTAGCTTTTGTATTTTATTGTTTCTTTTGGGCTTCCCAGTTTGTGAAGCACAGAAGTGGATGCATAGACACAATAACTGACGTAATGGTTTATCAGGGACCTAGGAAGTGGGGCGAGTGAGGGTATTTGGGGAGCAAGCGATGAATGCAGAAAGGGAAGGGGGCACTAGAACTGCTTGTGAAGATATATATACATCTCTTTTTAAAAGTGATTTAAGTATGGAAGTGTATGATATGTGAATGCTATATAAAGAAAGCTTCTTCTAAAAAATAAGAACCTAAACTTGACCAATGGCTACCATGGGTGAAGGAGGAAGAGTCTTTGCTTAGGGGGTATTGAGTTTATGTTAATTGCAATGGACTAATTTGGAAAAGAATGTCAAGAACGGTTGTACAACACGAAGAGCGTAATCCTGTTTCTATTGGTTCCCCTCCTGCACTATGAGCTCCTTGCAGCAGAGAGCACTTTCAGTCCATGTCTTTGTCTGCCTCTGTGGAGAATAGGACCTGGACAGAGGAAGGAACTCTTTTCCCTATTGGCATAAGTCATTCAGCAGGACTCACTTCATAGATGAACAAAGTTCAGGAATGAAATTAACAAATGCAAATATACTCTGATTTCAAAGCTAAGCTGGTCACATTCGCTGAAGGGTCTGGGCAGAGTATAAGGCCTTCATGACAGCAAAGAGTCATTCCAACAATGTTATCATCACAGTTTCCTCTCCTGCAAGACCTGCTTCCCTCAACAGTATCCATGGATCAGATTGAGTATCACCCTTAAAACAAAGATGGGAAAAAGGGATGTGCCTGTACTCAGCCAATTGGATCAGAGTATAGAAGAACATTCTAGCATCCCTAAAGTGAAGTAGAAGGGTGTAGTGGCAGGAAAATCATGTCTGGACTTAGGCTTTGGCTTTGCCACTTAACAGCTTTGTAATTTGGGCATCCAATTACGTATCGTTTTAGTTCACTTTTATTATAATGATTATTCTGCTTATCTTTGGTCAGTAGAAGGTTGATGACTATTTTTTCTGTTTTTGCATTTTTCTTTAATAATGTTGACAGTAAGTGTCTTTGGTTGTGTGTGTGTGTGTGTGTGTGCGTGTGTGTGTGTAACCCTGGTCTTGCACCATCACTCCTTATGTGCAGCACTCTCCTTTCCATTCATTTCTGATGAGTATTTAATTGCAGATGCTCTAATTTATTCTCTGGCCAACTGTTATTTGATAGATGATTTGTTAATATATGGTTTATTATTCTTGAATGCTGGAATTATTGACTTTTGTAATTATTTCCAGTTTTATTCATTATGGTCTGAGAGACTGACCTATATAAATCATTCTTTTAATATCTACAAGAATTTTATGGTTAAAATAGATGCTTATTTAATAAGAGGGAAGTAGCTCTTGTTTCTCTCAAGTATTGTTTGCAATATATCCCTGAATTATCAATATTCATAACTTACTCAAACAGATAAGAAAACACTATGAGCACCTTTGAAATTCATCTACCTTTGCTAGAGCCGGTTAGTTTTGTTCTGTAGATTAGGAATGTATCAGATATGTTAAAGCTAAATAATAATTATTACAGACTAAATTGGCCAGATCATGCAGAAGACATATGCAACAGAAAATTTGTTCAGCTGTGAGGGATGCTAGATACCTTAGGAAATTATTTTATTTTACAAATTTAAGTATTCTTATAAAAGAATGTCAACAAGGCAACATGTTGATTTGAGAACAGCATTTTCACATAAAATATTGTTGCATTTTGTTTTGTTTTGTTTCAGTGTTAGTGCTTCTTTTACCACCCTGTCTTCTTTTCCACTAACTTTTCTGTCTTTCACAGAATTTTTTATTCAGAATGTGAATGCTCTGTCCTCTATCCCGCTGTTCTAAATAACGTTTGGGAAGCGCTATTTCTCCAAGCCTAACAACTTCCGAACAGACTCACTGAGTCTCGGATTTATGTGGGCCGCCTTTCGTCTGAGGACTGCAGGCTATCTCACAGACATTAATTCCTGGTCCTTCTGGGACAGACTCGGGAAGTCATAATTGCATCCACTCGGAACTAGAGGACTTTGCAGAATGCCAATGAGAAATGGAAACTTCCACCAGAAATGGAAGGGACTTTGGATTAAAATTCAAAATGCATCTAACAAGGCATGTATTCTGCTTGGTCAAAGTACTCTAATTTTAACAGTCATATAATACCTAGTTTGCTTCAGTCAGCCCCCTGACTTTGAGCAAACTTCTGGAAGGGAGAGATTTCTCTAGCGTATCTCTATAGTTTGTGGGGCCCTGAGGGGATAGTAGCTATGCACTGGCCTGCAATCTGCATGGTTGGCTCTCCGAACCTGCAGCAGTCCCTTGGGTGAAAGCCTGGGCTTTCTGCTCCGGCACACAGTTACAGTCTCAAACACCACCATGAGTCAGCATTGACTCAATGACAGTGAGTTTGGTTTGGTGTGAGGTTTGAGGTTAGAATTATGAATTTTCAGTCTGCCAGAAATCTTGGTCTTAGATAAGAAACTGAATCCCAGACAAGACAGAGACATGAGCAAATCCCTAGTACCTCAGGCAGGGTGGGACTAGAACCCTGACCTGGGAAATCCCTGGTGCTGGACTTCTCTGCTATTACTTATAGGATTCTTAGCTGCTTTCCTAGTAGAAAAAAATGAATACTACAACAGCTCCTCTCTGCCCAGTGCAATTCTGGGTTTTTGGCCAGGGCACCCGTCATACATCTGCAAATAAATACAGCACCATCAACAAGTATGAATAATAGCAGACACGCATGATGATGGTATAACATAGAAACATCATTGCTATCATCCACTATATAAGCAAAACAAAAGATAAAACTATCAATCAACACCAAAAAATGACATTTCAGAATATTCAATACCCATTCCTGATAAAATCCTCAGAAAAATAAAAATCAAAGGGAAATTCTCAACACAATAAAAGGCACACATACAAAACCAATGACCAGCATCTTCCTCAACGGACAGAAACCAAAAGTATTACCCTTACAAAGAGGAGCCAAAGGAGGTTGTCCTTTATCACTCTTATTGAACTGAAAGTCTTAGCCAGAGCCATTAAACAATAAAATCAAAATAATCTAGATTATCAAAGAAGAAGTGAAGCCATCAATATGCCCAGGTGATATGCTTTTATATGTAGAAAGTCTCAAATATTCAGGGGGTGGGGGAATTTTGGGAAATAATAGAGAGATTCCATAGCATGGAAGGATATACGATTAACATACACAAATCCATTGAATTTCTGTATACTAAAGAAAAGAGATTTGGAAAAGAAATAAAGTAATGTCACTTAGAGTGGCCACAAAAAAAATGAAATACTTAGGAATAAACCCAGCCAGAGATACAAAGATTGTACAAAGAAAACTAGAGAACTACTACAAGAAACCAAAGGAGAACTATATAAATATCAGAATACCCCATGCAAATGGATAAAAATGCCTAATATTGGTTCAATTTGAATAGTACTCAAGGTAATCTATAAATATAGTGCAATTCTGATCTAGATTACAACTTTGTCCTTTAAAGGAAAGGGAAAACGTATTAAAATTTAATGTGGAGAGAGAAGAGACCCAGGATAAGGTAGTGAGTAGCAGACCTATCAATTTCTACCTTAAAACCTGTTAAAAAGCCACACTAGTTAAAACAACCTGGGCCTGGCACAATGATAGCTACATGGACCAAGAGACTAGAGAGCCCAGAAACAAATCCGACCACCTGCAGCAAGTGATATTCCACAAAGGGCAAAACACAAACAAACAAAACATTAAATGGGATGGACACAGTCTCTTCAGCAAATCACCCAAAAAAAGGACAAATATTGTATGAGACCACCATTACAAGATAAAAAATAGCTTATTCATACCCACAAACTTTGGAATTTGCCCTGGTTGGGGAAGGCAAGGGAGAAAAGATAAAGCAATGGGTTAGATCAAGGGCTGAGAACCATGAGATAGAAGAGCCAACCCTTTCCCTTACAACAATTTTAAAATTATTCAAGAGCCATATATACATATATTTACAAACAAATGAAATCAGCATTATCTGAATCATACCCTTTAATGTGTTTCAATGTTACTTGTGCGCCTCGTGGGCGTGTGGAAACAGCTGTGCACGCTGGAGCGCAGCAGTTGGCCAATCCCTGGGCAGGCTGTGGAGGCGTGGTAGCAGGGATGACATGCTGTGCACGCTGGAGCGCCGCAGTTGGCCAATCCCTGGGCAGATGTGGAGGCGTGTTAGCAGGGATGACAGGCGAGAGTTCACAAAAGGAAGAGGAGTGACCCAGGGGCAGAGGAAAGTCAAACTATTAGGAATGTCTGATGCGTAGTTTAGATTGTTGAGTACAAAGCTATTAAAGAAAATATGTGTTCCTCGTACTGAATGTAATTGTGTTGACTAATTAAGTCAAATCTTACTGAAATCCTGATGGCCATCAGCACTAACCCAATTAGTGTTCAGAAAACTCCTGAATTCATAAGGCTGAGGCATGAAGTTCTTTCTTCAGGGCCAAGTTTCTTAATGAAAGAGTTCTCTTGTGTTCAGGGACTTGTCTGGTGTTTGACATGCCTGTGTCTTCCTTACTGCCCAAGACCTCTCATCCTATGAGGTTTAGGCTAAGACACATCTCCTCTAGGAAGTCCTCTTACTGATTTCTTCCTTCAGTTTCTTACTGATTAATATATCCTCCGGAGGGCACTAAATATTCACAACCTTAATTAAAATCTATGCTACTTTTTTTCCTCAAAGGAACCGACACAGGAATAATGATTTAGTTTGCTGCCTCTTCCCAGGAGTTGGTCAATAAACATTATCTCATTCACATTAACTTGCCCGACATTAGATTTTTATTTCAATCTCAGTAAGAGGTCTCTGTGATTCTATGGGTAGGCCTAAATCAATATCTCACACCTGCTTAACTAGATACACATCTGAAACCAGCATATCATGTCTGAGCTTCTGCCGTTCTCCGTACCTGGGTTTTGCACTAACACCGACTTTATCTCATGCGACCATGTGCTGTCCCCAAGCCCCATCCAGTTATCATTCAGTTCTGTACCCAGTAAAGGGAGCGCCCCTAGCTTCACCGCTCCTGTGTAGAATTTATTAAAATCCAACAGTCCCATCTTGTCACACTGATGTGAAATGGCTGGGAAATGACATAAAATCCTAACAGTCTCTAGTTCTTTAAATGCCTCTCCTGCACTGCAGCACTCAGTCTGCTCGTTCTCAGGAAATGATGGCTCAGCGTTTGGTGGTGTGGAAGCAACTGTGGCTGAGATGCTGCAGAGAGAGCAGATGACTGCAGCAGAGCCGTGTCACCACAGGCATGAGCTCAGGGCATGCAATGCACACACACACACACACACACACACACACACAGAGAGCAGAGAGGGAGATGAAGAGCTGATGGGAGGTTGTGAGAGCAGAATGGGAGAGAAGAGAGAGAGAGAGAGAGAGAACACCGCAGATAAGGAGAACAGAGAGGGTTGGAGGTGAGAGAGAGAGAGGTGAGAGACGAAGAGATAGCAGAGCAGAGAGGGAGACAGGGGACTGAACAAGAGCAAAAGGTTGAAGCTTGCTGACATTTTCCCACCTGTATTCTACAATAGCTGTTGTCTGGTAGAACCTTGTTCCTCTGGTTAGTCTGCCACAGAGACAACAGACAGCGATCATTCCCATGCAGCTGAGCTGTATCTTAAACCCCATGAAAAATGAACGCCAGCGAAACAGCTGAAGCTAGGCTGCAGGAGGCCAGTTTATAAGCCACGTCTAAAATCCTTTCCTCCCTCTGCCTGCCCTCGTCTTCCCCAGCCATTTCCTATATGAGGATACTTTTATGGGTTCGTTTTCCCCACCGCACCCCCAAGTAAAAAGTCTTTTCAAGTAAGAATGTCCTTATTTGTTGATGAGCATCCCATGTAATCTATACCCAAGAAGGATGACCATGTCAAAGATGCTTCCTAAGACAGAACAGAATCATCCAGAGCTGGACAGGACCTCTCGGTGCCTGATGCAACAAGCTATAATGAGGCTGTCTGTCCATGTGCCAGGTATCCCCTCCCAACCTTTTGGGGACTAGGATTTTGGCCCCACTTCCCCTGGGAAGATGCTTCTAGTGACATATTCCCTAATTGCCAGGTTTTCCTGAAATGTAACATTCTCTCTCTCTCTCTCTCTCTCTCTCTCTCTCTCTCTCTCTCTCTCTCTCTCTCTCTCTCTCTCTCGCTGTGAATCAGAATTGACTGAACAGCAGTGTGTGTGGTTATGAGCATCTATTGGACATTTCCCCCTTTCCCTTTCCCTTCCTTTTGTTCCTCGGACATTTATTGGGCATATGTCATCACAAGCTGCAACAGCACAGGGCAGGGCAGACGAGAGTTCATCACAACCAGAATTACGGCGGCAGCTGAGGGATACGCTCAAGCTCAGGAAACTGTGTGGGCTCTGAGGAGCCCTTGCGGAATCTCACGGTCCCGTCAGAGTAAGAACAGGATTCTGGCCCATCTCATTTCAGATTGCAGTGTACAGTAAGTTCTTTCACATTGCCTGCTTCTTTGTTTCATAGAAAAGAGTCATTGCATGGATGTAGAATTACAACCAATTCTAGCGTTCTGAGTCAGAAAGCCCATTTACATCTTAAGCTAAGCCATGCAAACTTCAATCTAGCTTGTATGAACTAGAAGCCCAAATAATGCATTGCCTCCTTATACCTTACATTTTTCTTATTTCTCAGCTGATTCAGAACTGAAAAAGGATAGGCAATTCCGATTGACACCGCAGCATTCTATATAGAGAATTAAGCCTTGCTTCATCATTTAATATGCTACTTGTGTGTCTTGCCTTTCCAACCCTGGTATGAACTCGCAGGGAGTTCTACAATGTAGTCTAATTTTTATATCCCCCTGAGCACTCCGCTCAAAGCTTTGCACATAGCAGGTGTTTAAACCACTTCAGTTCAGTGACATATTTGTTGGAAAAACTCTGATACCTCCCAGAACTCAAGTAATTTTCCTTAAAGTGTTTTCACCCTAACTCTACTGCATGTAAAGATTGGTAACCAAGGAAACATCTTTCCTATTCTAACGACAACATCCTCTCCTATTTTGTAAAAAGCGTCTTCCTTTAGCACTTGCTCTCTGCCTCTGTCATTTCCTTGGCTATTTCTTTGCCTGCTGAAAACAAAGAAAGCACTGGCCAAGTTGTGAGGTGTGGGGGTTTTGCTCATTCCCCCCCCCCACCTTTTCAGTCGCAATCCCAACAATGCTCTTCTTTTTAGACCCGTGACATCTAAAGTTGGCACCATATAGATTAATAGACTCAATGTCGTGATCACAGGCCTGGTCTCACATGACCCTATAGGTTCCCAGTTTCAGCATTCGCTGTCCTTTTTATTCCATGCTGCCCCCACCCATCTCCCAGGGACCAAGCCTGCTTCTCCTGCCCCTTTGTGTGGTCACTCATCCAAGTCATACTCTTGTGTCACCTGACACTGAGGATGACCTATGGATAACTATGTTTTTTTCCTCTACTCTTTTAGAGACTTTGCCCTACCCACCACATCACCATTATCTTGCTACAAACTTATTACCAAACTTCGCCTAATGTGGCCAAGATTTGAGGGTCCATGTAAAACCTCAGAGGTGTAATTATGAGGGCTTTCTTGTATATACAGTACCGTCCCCCCACTTAACAACAGACCTGAGGCATATCCTCCACTCCATCTCCTTTCCTAACCTCAAGGAATCTATCATCAGCATAGCAGTATGAGCCTGCCTAATCTAATCTAGAATATGCAATGGATAAAATTAAGGAAATGATGGAAACAGGAATCTTTGGGATGTTCCAGTCTGTCCCAATCCCTCTCTATTTTATACAACCAAGACATAAAATTTTGAGTTGCCAGGGTGAGCTAAAATCAAAGTCAAGACTAAAGCCCAAGGTTCCTGACAACTAATTTTAGAATCCAATACTGTTTTTAAAGAAATAGAAAAATAACACAGCAACAATTGACAATTGATTTACCATTATTACCTGAAAGAAAACTGCCAAAAATGATACAGATATCTCACAAACCAATGTCTCAAAGGCAAGGTATTTGCAAATTGAAGACAGACTTCTAGCAGTTTTTCTGAGATATATTTTAAACTATAACACAAACAAGGCTGAATGCTCTATCCTAGGAGACCAACAATTCAGGCTTTTTATAGCAGACAGATACTGTAAAAGAAATCGTAGAAGCCTCCAAGGACTTATGTTCCATTAGGAATATATATAGAACAGTTATACTGCTTAGAGTAAAAGTACTTCACCATAACATTAAATAAAGAAATACTCAACAAAATACCATGGAGTAAATTTAATAGAACATGTGACTCAAAAAAAGAAGCTTCGATAAATATGTAATAGATTCATAAAATAAGACAAATTTGTCTACAATACAATGAAAGCATTTATGCCAAAAATGTTTGTAGCCTTAAAATTAACCTTCCATGAAATATTATCTATTTTGTGATAGCATTCGAACATACATCTAAAATAAGAACACTTAATAGTTTTGCTGTTAATTTTCCACAAACTACAAACCAAGCAAATGAAGTTCAATCAGTTCAACTCTGTCTTTTCATCAATAAATGATACTTTAAACACTCACATATTTATTGAATTCTCCTCCTTAAATTTCACATTGACAGGTGTGTTAGTCTGGGTGGACTAGAGAAACAAATTCACAGACACTCATATGTGTATAAGAAAGAGGTCCATATACACACTAGCAATTGAATATTGAGAAAATATCCAAGCCCAGACCAGATCAAGTCCCTAAGTCTAATATTAGCCCATATGTCCAATGCCCACCTACAAGGTCCTCTTCAGACTCACAAAACACATGCAATGACGTTGAATGCAAGAAGGTCATAGGCAAGTAGGTTGGAAGTCTTCTGGATCCAGTGGCGTTGTAAGCATCTCAGCACTAGCAGGGGTCTTTACATGGTTTCTCCAGCTCCAGAAGTCTGGTTACATAAGGGTAGATCCATGTGGCTTCTCAAGCTCCCAGGGCGTAGCACCATGTGTCTTCTTGTCAGTAGAGCGTCTCCAAGGGAGTGAGCAGAGAGAGAGAAGTTTTCTGCCTCCAAGAAGGAAAACCCAGATTTCCCAGAATTCTCAGGAGAAAGCCATGCCCACACAGAGGCCTCATTGGCTATGACCCAATTGGCAGACTAGACTCCACCCCTTCACTCGTAATCCTCTCAAATTGACACTAGATTATGTAACTACCACAACAGATTTGTTAGGCTGGGTTGTCTAGAGAAGCAAAATCATCTACACTCATATATGTCTAAGAAAAAACTTTATAGCAAGAAGGCATCCAGCCCAATCCAACTCATCCATATGTCTGATGTTTTCCAGAGTGCTCTTCAGATTCACGGAGCCAAAAGCTGATGATTCAGAAGTGTTAAGTGGGATGCAGAGAGACCACAAGCCAGTGGTCATGGATCCAACAGCAGTGGGAACATGGTCTGGCGCTGATAGCTCCCAGGTTGGCTTCCAGATGAAGCTGCCCCTGGAGGCAGGAACAGAGTCCCAGCAGTGAGGAATGTAAAGGGAGAAAGAGAGAGAGAGAGAGAGAGAGAAACCCAGTTTAGTTCTTATAAACAGGTCACACCCCCAAGTAGACATCACTACCCATCAATGAATTGACAGGTTGGATTCGACCCGTATCTCCACAGAGGTGCCATCCACACAAGTAATGTTTCAAGACACTGTAATCAGCACTCCACATTTAAGAGGAGAAAAAGAGAGAGAGGGAGGATAACTTAATTGGGGCTCTCGAATCACATGTTGTTAGATATCTTCCATTTGATTCGGGCTCATGCAATTGGTGTCAGGTAACATCGATTCCATTCTGATTCATAGCGACCCTCAGTACAACAGAACGACACAACACTTGTCCTGGGCCATCCTCACAATTGTGTTTCAGCCCATCATTGCAGCCACTGTGTCAGTCCATCTCCTTGAGGCCCTCCTCGTTTTCCCTGACACTCTACCAAAGATGATTTCTTTTACCAGGACTGATCTCTCCTAATAATATGCACCATAGACGCACAAGACAGTCTCCATATCCTCGTGTCTATGGAGCATGCAATATGGGAGAAGCCCTCTTAGCGTAATGGTTATGAGTTGGGCTGTGATCTGCATGGTCAGCAACCCGAAACCAGCAACAGCGCTGAGGGGGATACAGCAGGCTTTCTACTCCTGTAAACAGTTATCGTCTCAGAAACCCACAGGGGTCACTATGTCCATGACACTGAAAGGTCTCTGCTGATAACATGTGCAATATGTGTGAGAGGAAGTCTCTATCCTCACATCTACGGATCATGCACTAGGTTGTTTGACTGCTCTACTGTTGCTTCGTGTTGTTATTATGGACCATCTGACCATCTCTGACCCATATTGACCTTGTGCACGACAGAATGAAACACTGCTCTGTCCTGTGCCATCCGGACAATTGTTCCCATGCTTGACCCGATTGTTGTAGCTGCAATGACAATCTAGCTTGAGGACCTTTCTCTCTCCTCGGCCCCTCAATTTTACCAGACTCTCCAGAGACTCATCTCTCCTGATGTGATTGTTAAGTGCCATGGAGGCAGTTGCAACCCATAGCAACCCGAGGCACAACAGAATCAAATACTGCACGGTCCTGCACCAGCCTCACAATTGTTCCTATGCCTGAGTCCATTGATGTAGTCACTTCTGCTGATCCATCGCATTGATGCCCTTCCTCTTTTTAGCTGCCCCCCACTTGACCAAACATGATGGCCTTCTCCAGGCACTGGTCTCGCCTAACAACATATCAAAAATATGCAAGATGAAGTTTGACCATCCTTGCCTCTGGCCTTACCTCTTCTAAGATAGACAGGTTTGTCCTTTTAGCAGTCCATGGTATGCTCCATATTCTTCCCCAGCATCACAGTTCAAGTGTATTGATTCTTTGAAGGTTTTCCTTATTCGGTGTCCAACTATCACAAGCCTGTGATGCAATAGCAAATATTATGACTTGGGTCAGAAATACCTTAGTCTTCAAAGTAACATTCTTGCTCTTCAATGCTCTTAAGAAGCCTTGTGCAGCAGATTTACTTTATGCAATACTGCTTTTATCTCTTGTCAGCTGATTTTGTGAGCATTGATTGTGGATCTCAGTAAGAGAAAACCTTTGACAACTTCTATCTTTTCTCCATTTATCATGATGGTGCCTATTGGTCCAGTTGAAAGGATTTTGTGCTTCGTTACATTCAGTTGTCATCCATACTGAAGGCTTCAGTCCTTGGTCTTCATCAGCAAGTGCTTCAAGTCCTCCTACCTGTCAGCAAGCAAAGTTGTGTCACCTGCATACCCATGGTTGTTAATAATCTTCTCTCCAGTCCTGATGGCACATTCTTCTGCATATAATCCAGCTTTTCTGATGATTTGCTCAGCATGTGGATTGAATAAGTCTCGTGAGAGGATACAACCTTGATGCATACCATTGCTGATTTTAAACCACGCACTATTCCCTTGCTCTGTTAGCACAACTGCTCCTTCATCTGTGTACAAGTTCCAAATGAGCACAATGAAGTGTTGCAGAATCCCCACTCTTCTCAAGGTTATCCATGGATGATTATGCCTGACACAGTCGACTGCCTTTGCATAGTCAATGAAACACAAGTAAATGAAACACAAGTAAACATGTGTCTGGTATTCTCCACTTTCAGCCGAGACCCATCTGACATCAGCACTGATAGTCCTTGTTCCAAGTCCTCTTCTGAATCCGGCCTGAACCTCCGGGAGCTCCTTGTCAATGTGCTGCTGCAACAATTATGGGATAATGTCAAGGAAAAGTTTACTGATATGTGACACCAATGATGGATATCGTTTCAAAGTGTGAGTGCTCTGCTGAGTCATCTTTCCTTGGAATTGGGCACAAGTCTGGATCTCTTCAAGTTGGTTGGCCTGACAGCTGTCTTCTAACTTCCTGCCAAGATGAGTGAGTGCTTCCGGTGCTTCTGCAGCTTCCTGAAACATTTCCACGTGTAGTCAGTCAATTCATGGAGCCTTGTTTGGGGCTAATGCAGTTGACATCTCTCTCCTGATAGCATGTCCAACCTTGACTCTAAGGCACACTCTAGCCACATGTCCAAGACAGATCTGTTTGTCCATTTAGCTGTCCACAGTGCTTTCTTTGCCAGAACCATAATCAAATGCATAGACTCTTCTTTGGCCTTCTCTTTCCATGTCCAATGTTCACATGCAGATGAGGCCATTGAACATACTTGGGTCAGGCACACCTTGGTCCTCAAAATAACATCTTTGCTTTTCAATTCTCTAAAAGAGGTTCTCTGCAGCAGATTTACTCAACACAACGCACCTTCCAATCTCATGACTGATGCCTCCATGAGCATTAATTGGGGATCCAAGCAAGCCAAAATTCTTGACTTCAACCTTTTCTCCGTGATTCGTGATGTTGCCTATTGGCCCAGTTATGAGCATTCTGTTCTTCTTCACAGTGGGTTGTAATCCATATTGAAGGCTGCAATCCTTGATCTTCCTCAGTAAGTGCGTCAAGTCCTCTTCACTTTCAGCCATCCAGGTTGTATCAACTGCATACTGTAATGTTAATAACCTTTCACCAATCCTGATGTCACATGTAATCCAGCATCTCTAATGATTTGCTCAGCATACAGATTGAATAGTTACATAATCTGTTGTCAACTTGAGATTCACGAATGAAGGGGTGGAGTTTACCTGTCAATCAGGGTGCAACTCAATGACCCCATTTGGAGGCGCTAATGAGATAAATATCTTACGGGAGGTGGGACACTTGCTCACTCCCTTGGAGACGTTCTACTGACAAGGCTGACTCCCTGGGAGACAGTGAAGCTGACAAGACACATGGAGTTAGGCTAGTGCCCTGAGCTAGAGGAGCCACGTGGAGACCAGCACTGAGATGCTTAGATTGCCACTGGATCCACAAGACTTCCCACCCACTGGCCTGTGATCATCCTGCATTTGACATCCTTGCATTTGTTTCGTGAGTCCAAAAAGGACTTTATAGATTGGTATTGGGCATATGGGCTAATATCAGACATATGGACTTGATCTGGACTGGACTGGGATGTTGTCTCAAAATTCAATTGCTCTTATATATAAACCCCTTTCTTACACACAAATGTGTGTTCATGAATTTGTTTCTCTAGTCTACCCAGACTAAAACACCTGCCACAAAACTTTCTTGATTTTAATCCATGCATTATTGATTGCAGCTACCTAATTCTATTGCAGCAATACATCAGTTGGCAACTACTAGAAATGCAAGACAGATTCAGGAGCTATGAAACAGGGGATATTGCTGCTGCTGTGAGATGGACTTTGGCTAAAAATAGAGACTACTAGAAGGAGGTTTATTTAACTTTTATAGAATATGTAAAAGCATCTGTCTGTGAATATCATAATAAATCATGGATAACATAATGCAGAATGAGGATTATCGAACACTTAATTGTGCTTGTGTGGAACCTATACATAGAGCAAAAGATAGCTATTCTAACAGAACAAACGATAGCCACATGGTTTAAAATCTGAAATAGGTTTAGTCAGGATTGTTACCTTTCACTGTACTTATCTAATCTGTATACTAAGCAAATATTTCCAGAAACTGAAGGTTATGAAGAACATGGACTCAAGATTTGAGGATGGTTCGTTACCAACATGTGATATGCCAAAGACCCAACCTAGAGTGCTGAAATCAAGAATAATTAAAGCATTTTCTGATAAAGAGCAAGGACAATGGCTGTCATTATTGAGTAGTAGTCAATATCAAGAAAACAAAAATCCTTACAACTAGAAGAATAGACAACATCACAGCAAAGGAAAGCTCAGAGCTGTAAGGCACAATCGACGTTCATACACGCAGCTTAAAAAAAACCAAAGGACAAATTGTATTGGGTAAATCTGCTGTACCAGATCTCTTTAAAGTTGAAGAGCAAAGATGTCACTCTGAGGACTCAGGTGCATCTGACTCAAGCCATAGTGTTGTCAATCACTTTGTATGTAGGCGGAATCTGGACAATGAATATGACAGACAAGACAAGGGATGCATTCGAATGATGATGTAGGGAAGAATATAAAGAATGCCATGGACTGCTAGACGAACACACATGTCGGTCATGAAAGAAATGCAGCCAGACTGCTCCTTAGACTCTTACATGGGGTCTGTCTGAGCAGGACCCAACTCAATGACAATTCTTACCGAATTTGTAATATCTGTCAATAGTTGTAAACTACTTCCTCTAAAATCCCAACAATATCTATGTCATTTGTAACATGTAGTAATTGTGAAAATTCTTATCTTCTGGAGCGGCAGATCACAGTGTCACTGCTGGGAAGTAATGGGGAATTGATGCTTTGTCAGCACAGAGGGAACCAGGTGGCTGAATCATTTGAAAAGAGTGCAGCACTTTGCCAGTGCTTGTAGCTCTGGTAGCACAGTGGGTTACTAGTTGGGCTGCTAATCACAAGGTCAGCAGTTCAAAGCCATTAGCTGTTGTGAGGGAGAAAGATGAGACTTTCTATTCCCATAAAGACTTAAAGTTGTAGAAACCCAGGGGCAATTGTATTCTGTCACAGGTCACAAGGATGACAGCGAATCTGTCTGTTTGCTTTCTGGTTTAATGCATAGGGTGCTCTGCAAACTAACAGGAATACACTGAGGGGATATGAACAAGGCGCTAAAAAATGATTAAAAGAAAAATTTATAAAGCTTAAAATAGGATTATCAGATCAGAAGGAAGATATCAATGGGGAAGAATGAGATCTGCTTGGAGGCTATAAAAGGAAGGCAGAGAGTGAGTATTTGAAAATTTAATGAAAATTCAATGAATCAGAAAATCCCGAAACCGTGAGACTTTGATTGAATGTAAATGATGACCCTACTATGCAACTTTACCAATAACGTTAGCTATAACTTCCCCCTCTGCTATGTGAAATGCTGTGTAGGTGCACTTAACACTAATTGTTGAAACCAAAACAAAAGTCAAACTTCAGCCCTGACTCACAATGATCTTTGAGAGCATAATAGAGCTGCCTCCTGAAGATTCAAACAGCTAGAAATCATTTTAAAAGTAGAGTTCTCTATCTTTCTTTCCTGGTGGGTTTGAATGGCTGTCCTTTCAGTTAGCGACTTAGCGCTTTAATCATTGCACCAGCAGGACATCTCCTCACCCCTGTATCGCTGTTAGGTGCCTTAAAGTCCATTCTGATTCATAGGTGCCTTAAAATCCGTTCTGATTCATAGGTGCCTTGTGAGACAATATATCAAAATGAAACCTTGTCTGATCCTGTGTTATTCTCACAATTGTTGTGTTTGAGCCCATTATTACAACTGCCATACCAATTCATCTTGCTTCACTGACCCCGTACTTTAACAAGCATGAAGTCCTTTTCCAAGAATGGATCTCTCCTGGTACTACGTCCAAATACATGATATGAAGTCTTGCAATACTAAACTCTAGCAAGTATTCTGGTTCTACTTGTCATAAAACAGATGTGTGTAGTCTCACGGACATCAGTGGTACTTACTGTAGTCTTCACCAAGGTCATAGTCCAAATGCATTGGTTTTTCTGCAGTCTTATTTATTGATCAACTTTCACATGCATATGAAGCAATTGAAAACGCCATAGTTTAGGTCAGGGGCACCTTAGTCCTCAGAGTGACATCTTGCTTTCCAACACCTTGAAAGAGGTCTTGTACAGCGGATTGTCCCAGTGCAAGGCACCGTTTGAGTTCTTGACTGCTGTTCCCATTATCATGAATTGTGGATTCAAGGAAAATCCAATCCTTGACAGCTTCAGTCTATTCTCTATCATGATGCTGTCTATTGGCCTGGTGGAGAATTTGGGTTTCCTTTCCACTAAGGTGCAATTCATATTGAAGAGGGTAGTCCCTGATCTCCATCACTAAGTGTTTCAAGTCCTTTTTGATTTAAGCAAGTGAGGGTGTGTTACCTGCATATCACAGGTTATTCATGAGTTTTCTTCCAAGCCTGATGCCACAATGTTCCGCACACATTCCACTTTGTAAGAGGATTTGCTCAGCATACAGATTGAATAAATGTGGCGAAAGGAGACAATCCTAACACATACATTTTCTGACTTTTTTTTACTAAATCACTTTTATTTTACTGTTTCCATCGGTGAAACTATATTATTGACATATAATTCAAATATCATATAATTCAATAGTTCCAGCACATCAACAAGGTTTATGCAATCATCAGTTTTAGAACATTTTCTTCATTTTTGTACTCACGGTTATTAGCTCCCCATTACCCGCAACCTCCCTTGCTACACCCCAAAGGAACCATTAATCAAATTACTTACTACCTCCGTAGATTTACCTAACTTGGATTTCATATACGGAAAAACATGAAAACAAACAAGCAAAAAAAACTTAACAAGAAGAATATAAAACACATAAAATATTAATCAAAAAGAAAGCAGAAAATATTAAAAGCTAGAACAAACTTTAAATAGATCAAATGATAAGGTGTTAAATTTTAACCTAACTACATCGGCAATAATCCACTTTCCAATTCGTTCTGCATGATAACAAAGGCTATTGACACACATACCTGGGCCACTGCCAGAGGGAATTCACCAGAGGCTTCACCCAGGTGTGTTTTCCCCAGTTTGTTTTTTAACTGAAACAGTTTCTAAATGGGTCCAAAAGGAGATTAAATGGTAAGATATTACAGTTTGACCTAACTGCACCTGTCATAATCTACTTTACCGTGTTCTCTGTCTGATAGCAAGGCTATGCACATCCTCAACGATGAACAGAGGGGATTCTTCAGAGGCTCAATTCCTGTGTGGCTCTGAAAGTGTAGTCTGAGCTTCCACGGTCATCCGCAGCCTTCTGCCAATCAAGTGTGTCTGAATCTGACTTCAATCTCAGGAAGATTTTTGTGGATGTACTGCTACAGCCATTTTTAATTATCTTCAGCAAAATTTTCTCGCATGATACCAATGTTGTTTGACAATTTCTGCATTCTATGGGGTGACCTTACTGTGGAATGGGTACAAATATAGATCTCTACCTGTTAGGTGGCAAGGTAGCTGTCTTGCAAATTTCTCAGCATAGACTAGTACTAGTGCTCCCAATACTGCATCAATTGCTTGAAATATTTCGACTAATTTGAATTGATATTCCATCCATTTCCAGAATCTTGTTTGTTCTAATGCCTTCAGGGCAATTTTGATTCCTTCCTTCACTACCATCAGTCCTTGGTCATATGCTACCTCTTGAAATGGTTGGACATAGGTCAGTCCTTCTGTGTGGTGACTGTGTAGTCCTGTCTTTTTTTATGCATCTCAGATCCTTCAACATTTTGCCCACAGAATGCTGCCATATTGCTACCAGAGGTTTGAATTTATTCTTCAGTTACTCAGCTTGAAAAATTCTAACCTTATTTTTCTTTTTGATTTTCTAACTCTAGATCTTTGCACATTTCATTATCATACTCTTATTGTGTCTCCTTCAACTGCCCTTTGAGATGTTCTGTTCAGCTCCATGACTTCATCGTTTCAGTCATTTGCTTGAGCTCTATGATCAAAAGCAAGTTACGGTCTCCTGGCACAGGCACTGAACTCTGCTTCATGGTCCAACATATCTACTTCTACCATTACTCAGTGGGTTCTGTGCTTTCTCTTTCTTCTGGATCTGCTAGGTTCTCAATACAAGGATCCTATGTCATTTCAAAAAGCACTCACTCTTTCAGCGTCTTCTTCATGGTAGTGACTTCCCACCCCTCTATGGATGGTTGGCCCTTCTATATGCCTATTTTTGTCAATTTCAAATTTTAACCTTTCCACTAGGGTCACAAATCTCCTCAGTAGTCATAAGACACTCAAATTGCATAATGTCTTGACCCACCCTGTCTTCGACCATGATCATTCTATTTGCATAGTCCTGCCAGTCACTTTGTGAGAGGTACAAAACCATGGCCGGAGAAGCTATACAACAGCAACTTAGTGTACCACAGACGAGTGCTCTTGAACTCCTCCCCTATCTAACTGTGATTTTATGACCTCATCTTACCTCGTTATACAGAGAGGAAATTGCACTCCACCCCTGACAGCCTTTCTGAACCGTGGAAGATCCTCACTAAAAGCCATACCTATATGGGTGTATAGAAATGAGCCTCTCCTGGCATCCAACTAAAAGACAAATCACTCTGACAACAATTAAAATCTAAACTCTCTCCAATTCCACCATGCATATCCTTTCAAATAACTTAGTTTTTTATTTTTTTGAATGTTTATTTACTTAATCATTTTATTGGGAGTACTTACAGATATTATAACAATCCATAATTAAATTAGATCAAGTATCATTATCAAATTGCTTTGATATAAGCTCCCCTTTATCTCCTCCCACTCCCCCACCCTACCCCCCAGGAACCCTTGATAAATAGATAGATGATAGATAGGTAGATGATAGATAGATAGATATAGCCATATCTTACACTGTCCAATGTATCCATTAACCTACAATTCTGTTATGTGTTCCCCTCGAGTGAATTTATACAGGCATCGTTGCTATCAGCTGCTCTTTCTCTCTCCTCCCTACTTCTCTCTGTACCCTCAAGAAATCATTACTCCCATTATATTTTCTAAAGGGTTTCTATATCTTAAATTTCACGCATTGTACCATCTTAATTATACAAAGGAACATACACAGGTCTTACAAGATTAATATGATAAAACAAAGACCTTAATAACAAGGGGAGAAAATTTTAAAGAACTAAGGATAATTATGTGTTTCATCAGTGCTATACCACATTCTGAATGTCATCCCCTCCATGTGGCCCTTTTATGAGGGACTGTCCAATTATCTTTCAGTGGGTTTGGGGTCTCCACTTTGTCCATGATCCTTCACATCAATTTGCTTGCTTGTTTTTGAACTTCTGATAACTATTCCCGTCAACTTCTGCTCACACAGGCTGTGAACTTTCCATGTGGACTTTGTTGCTTTCCTGCTAGATGGCTGCTTGTTTAACTTCAAGCCTGTAAGACCCCAGATAGTATATCTTTTAATAGCTGGGCACCATCAGCTTTCTTCACCACATTTGCTTATGCACCCATTTTGTCTTCAGCAATCGTGTGGGGAAGGTGAGTATCATACTGTACCACATTACTAGAACAAGCTGTTCTTGTACTGAGGTAAGATTTAAGTAGAGGTCTAAAGTACATCTGCTTCTTTGTTATATTTACATATAGAGAGACAAATATACCTATCTTCATATATTTTATATGTACATATCTCTATTTATACCTATATAGTTATAATTTCTACTTTCTTGTTCTTTCCTCTCTTTTTTCTTTCCTCCTGCCCCACTATCATGTTTACCCATCATTCACCTCTCAGTAATTCTTCTTGGATACATTTCAACTAATCAAACACAAATAGGTACACTGCACCCAACTCACCATCAATTTTAGTTCCCTTGCTATTCCTCTGTCCCTGTCATTATTGGCTCACTGGTTCCATTCCTCCATCTCCTTCTCTCCCCCAACTGTCGGTGGTGTTGCTGTCTCCTTGGGATTGCTTATCGTGTCTATCTAATACAGAGACACCAAAAGAAAGAGAAACCATACAAATAGTCACAAACCTAACTGTTGTCCTGACCTAGAGTATATGAGTATCTCTCTGTTAAATAGCAAGCAGCCCTGCTATAATTCATCTGTCCAATCCTCTTTCATTCCGGGTGCCCTATCTTGGGATGAGCGTAGTAGCAGCACTTTTATCCTTTTAGTACACAGCATTCATGACTGGAATGCATGCCTCATGCAAGCCCCATTGCTCTTCCTGCAGTCAGGGATAGAGCAGTCTAGGGCCCCACCCCCACCTGTTACACCTTTAGACTTTCAGTGTGGCCTTGTGAATAACCTACATCCAGTTCAGATGAGGTGCAAAGCACTGGCCCGGAGTCAGAAGTCTACAATCAGGTTTCCTCAGCGACTTCCTGGCTTTGCTCCCATTGCTGATCTACTGCACGTCCCTCTTGGTTTGCCCCACTGTGGGCAGGTCAGATTGACCACACTCTGCTCACTGTATCTTCAGGGATGTTCTCTGTAGTGCTGTCAACTAGGGAGGGGGCATCATGTCTTGAGCTGAGGCAGCCCTGCAGTCCTCTCTGTGAACAAGCTGCTCCTAGGAAGAACAAAGCCCTCAAAGACTGGCGCATGGAATGAAGTCTACTCTCTCTCTCACCCTCCCCTTTCCTGTGGAGACATAAACAATCCCCACTCCTTGGGTGGGTTAGCGCACTGGTCCTCCATTGCCTCTTCTGTCTTTCTTCCTCCACCTCTCTGTGAGCTGTAAGGCATATGAGAGGTGGAGGGTGCATGGAGGGGGCTTTCTGCACAGGTGCTATCTGCAGCTTTTTAAATTTTTTGATGACGTGTGTACCATTGTGTTTGATCTGGCTTTTGCTAGAGTATCTGATCCTCAGCCTGGGAACTGCTCAATATGTACATTTTCCCCTATGGCCATTCTGTTGTTTGAACCTACCACAGTGGACTCATGTTGTACTTGTCCTTCTGTGCTTGGCTCAGAATAAAATCTTCCAACTCTTTCCACAAGACGAGGTGCTTTTCAGGGATGTATAGTACTCCATTTTGTTTGTATAACAGGGTTATTTAACTAGACGGAAATTTAAGGTGTCCCCAATTCTTGGCCATTGTAAACTGTGCAGTGATAAGCACTGGCGTGCAGGTGTCTGGTCGTGGCCTGTTTCTTATTTCTTCGGGGTATATGTCCAGTAGTGGAATTGCTGGTCATAAGGTAACCTGATTTCCATCTGTTTGGGGTATCACCAAATCGTTTTCCGTAGTGGCTGCACGTATGTACAAGTCCACCAGCAGTGAATGAGAGTTCCTTATCTCACCAAAGCCTCTCCAACATTTGTAGTTTTCTCTTTTTTGTTTTTAATTGTGTTATCCTTGTGGGTGGTAGGTGGTATTATCTCATAGTGGTTTTGATTTGCATTTCCTGAATGGCTAAAGATCGGGAACATTTTCTTATATATTTATGGACCATTCAAGTTTTCTTCTTTTGTGAATCTTCTGTTCAAGTCTTATTCCCACCTCCCCAATGGGCTATTTGCTTTTTTTCTTGTTGCAAAGTTGCAGGGTTTTACAGATTTGAGTAATAAGGCCTTTGTCTGATACATCATTACTAAATATCTTTTCCAAGTCTGTGGGTTCTCTTATTACTCTCTTGATTAAGGCTCTCGAAGTACACAAGTGTTCTATTTTTAGTATGCCCCACTCATCTATTTTACCTTCCTCTGGGTGTTTACCCTTCCTTATTTCTGATTACCCACGCATTGCCTGCACTAAGGTTCTTGGGTTTGTCCCAGTTTCTTTCATTGATGATCCTGATAGTTTGGGGTTTTACCTCGAGGTCTGTGATCCACTGCTTATTTGTCCTTGTGTATGGAGTCAGGTAAGGGTCTTGCTTCATTCTTCTGCAGGTTGATACCTAGTTTTTCCAATGCCATTTGTTAAAAAGGGCATCTGCTTCCCATCTGATATTTTGGGGGCACTTATCAAAGATCAGTTGTCTGTAATCTGCAGTTTTTATTTCTGGATTTTCTGTTCTTATCCATTGGTCTGAGTATCTGTCATTATACCAGTACCATACCATTTTAACAACTGTGACTGTAAAATAAATTTTAAGGTCAGGCAATACAAGCCCACCCACTTTTTTTCTCCTTCTTGAGGAGTTCTTTACCAATTCTGTGCTTTTTCTTTTTCCAAATGAAGTTGGTAGTCAGTTTTTCCATTCATTTGAAACATGATGCTGCTGTTTGTATTGAAATTGCATTGAATCTATAGAGTGTCTTATGTAGATTCAATGCAATCTTTACAGTACTGACTCTTCCAATCCACGATTGTGGAATATTTTTCTACTTATGAAGGTCCTTTTTGGTTTCTTATCATAATGTCCTGTTTCTTTGGTTAGGTATATCCCTAGATATTTCCATTTATGCTTGGCTCTTGTAAAGGGTACTACGTTCTTGATCTCTTTTTCTGCTGTATATTGCATCAGTTGTGTATCGCAATGAAATTGACTTCTGCTTGTTGCTGTTTTATACTGTCACTCTACATATTCCTTTGTCACTTCCAGCACTCCTATTGTGGACCCTTTGGGGCTCTTGATATGTAAAATCACATCATCTACAAATAACAGTATTTTTAAATCATTTTCTTGGAGGCTTGTACAACTCTTATCACAATCCATCCATCCATGATGTCAAGCATGTTTGTACATTTGTTGCCATCATTATTCTCAAAACAGCAAATAACAATAATTTGACTTCTTCCTTCCCCAGACATATACTTTGATATCCTTCCGTTGCCTTATATTATTAGCAAGGATCAGCAAGACTACGTTGAATAAAAGTGGAGACAAGGGGTATCCTTGTCAGGTCCCCTTTTTCAGGGAAAGTGTTTTCATCTTTTATCCACTGATTTTTAACTCTGGCTGTTGGATTTTCATATATTTAGCTTTAGTTATATTGAGATAATTTCCTTCCAGTCGTATCATTTTGAGTATCTTCACTAGGAATGGGGTTGGATGTTGTCAACTGCTTTTTCTGTGTCTACTGATATTATCATGTGGTTGTTGTCATTTTTCTTGTCAATGTGATGGATAATACTTGTGGGTTTTTGAATGTTGAAATATCCCTGCATCCCTGGTATGACCACCACTTGATCAGGATAAATTATTCTTTTATATACTTTTATATTGTATTAGCCAAGATTTTGTTAAGGACTTTTATATTGATGTGCATTATAGCTATCAGCCTGTACTTCTCTAAGCTTATGAGATACTTTCCCAGTTTTGGTATCAGTGTTATACTATTGTGCTAACCTGGGTACAAATCCACAGAAACTCTTATGTATAAGAGAGAGTTTTATATAAAGGTTACATGCACATCAAGAAAACATCCCAACCCAGTGCTTCCCAAGCCCACAAGTCCAACAGTAGCCCAGATGTCCGACACCAATCCACAAGGCCCTCCTCCATCTCAAAAAACACACACAATGATGCTGACTACAAGAGGAAAGCTGAATCAGTGAATGTGTAAACATCTCAGTGCTGGCAGGGGTCTCCACACAGCTGCTCCAGTACCCAGGGCTGCATTGGGGTAAGTCCATGCAGTTTCTCCTTGGGAACATCTTGCAGGAAGTAAGCCTTGCCAGCTAAAGCAGGGAACTGGCGAAGGCCAGTTGCACCCTGATCCGGCCATCACAAAGAAGAAACCTGAGAACTAGAAAGGGGAGGCTTACTGAGCCATTTATCTCTCTGCCCTTCAATTAACCCCACATGTGTTTATCAGCCAGGTTGGCACAATAAACTAACTACCTCAACTAGCTCCATAGAATGTGTTTGGGAGTTTACCATTCTTGTCTATGTTCTGGAAGAGCTGGTGTAGAACGTGTGTCAGCTCTTCCTTGAATGCTTGGTAGAATTCTCCTGTGAAGACATCTGGGCCAGGGCTTTTGTCCTGGTTGTGCCTTGATAATCTTATCTATTTCTTCTTTTGATATGGGTCTGTTCAAGTTCTTGAGGTCCATATGAGATACTCGGGGGAGGGTCTGTTTTCCCGGGTATTTGTCTATGTCTTCCAAGTGGTTGTATGCATTGGAGTACAGTCCTTCATAGTACTGTGTTATTAGTCTTTAAATTTTGTTAGGGTCCATTGTAATTTCCCCCATTTCATCCTTCACCCTGGATATTGACACCTGCTCCTTCCTATCTTTTGTTAGGTTTGACGATTTACCAATTTTGTTAATCCTTTTGAAGAACCAGCTTTTTACAGATTTAATTTTTGTCCATGGCTTGTAGAAAGATCACTGTCTGGTGTTTGGCAGTGTGAATTCAAGGGCTGCCTTAGCTCAGGTATGCTTAATTATTATGGCAATAAATAATGAAATAAAATAGTACATTAAGGCCCAGGCCAACATCTGGGCCCAGTGACACTATTAAATAGCCTACTCTACCTCTCCAATAAGTTCCATAGATGTGCTGCTGAAGGACAAGTATCCCCTAAAAACTAACATATCTGTTTATCCCAAGGCCTTTGCCTGAATAACATCCTCAACCATAGGAACCCACGGCCTAAATGAGATATATTTTAATTTATACACATATTTGGTGCACACTTTTATGTTAAAAGAATAGGAAAATAATCTTTAGCACCTATGATACTTCATCATTTTTGTCTAGTTTACTTCTTAAGGATGACCATTTATTTGCTCCTACTTAAATTACTTTGCCTCTGGGGTTTAATTTTATCAAAAGAATATTGAACATTATTTTATTTTATGGTCAGTTTGAGGAACATATATGCTTTTACATCCACATATATCCAAATGTCAAATAAATAAATTGGCTTTAAAAAGTTGAAGAGTCCTCTTATGTGAAAGTCCTAAAATGTTGATATGTTAACAAGTTCTTTCATTAGTGTTTAATAAATTTATAGGAGAATATGGATAATTTCTCTGTGCTTCAAGATCATTGTAATCCCAAATTCATTTGAATATATAATAAGAAAAGATTATTTTCAGAATAAACTTGGAAATGTAAAAATATAACTGAGCGAAGGAAAGAAAAAGAATTTCTTTGGTTTGAAAGGTCAAATTATTGTTACCACTCATCTCTATATAAATATATAACTCCCCAGGAACAGTAATGGGAATAGCGATACCACAGGGGTAGAGGGAAGCTCGAGGGAGATGGGATAGAAAGAACTGATCACAAGGATCGACACATAACCCTCACCCCCACCCCACTGAGGGTGACAAAAAATAGAATGTGGGTGAAGGGAGATAGCAGATGGTGTAAGATATGAAAATAATATTAGTTTATAATTTATCAAGGGTTCACAATGGTGGGAAAGGGGGGAGGGAAGGAAAAAAGAGAAGCTGGTGCCAAGGGCTCAAGTAGAAAGAAAATGTTTTGAAAATGATGCTGGCAACATCGGTACAAATGTGCTGGATTCAATTGATGTACGAGAGGAGCCCTGGTGGCATAGTGGGCTGTGAGTTAGACTGGTAACCACAAAGTCAGCTGTTTGAAATCACCAGGTGCTTCCTAGGAAACAAGATGAGGCTTTCTACTCTCAGTTGATGGATGGATTGTTATAAGAGCTGTAAGAGCCCCAACAAGACAATTTACAGCTATAGAGATATATTAAATAATAGCATAGCCCAGGGGGAGTAACAGAGAGACCATTACAAAATACACGGAAGATGCAGAAAAGATCATTGACAGAAGATTCCCTCTAGCTCTCTAAATTGGCCAGTGTCCAGCATTAATGGGGACGGGAGAATAAGACTGGTGATAATGCCCACGGTGTCCGCTTTTCAGGTGGGGCTTCCCACGAAAGGTGTGCCTAATAGTCAGCGATTGACAAAGCAAAAGTTTTATTCACTCCGTTAAACAACATCACTTACTATCACCTGCTAGGACAATGGTTCTCGATCTTCCTAAAGCCGTGACTCTTTCATATAGTTCCTCATGTTGTGGTGACCCTCCAACCATAAAATTATTTTCATTGCTACTTCATAACTGCAATTTTGCTACTGTTATGAATCTTCATGTAAGTATCTGATATGCAGGATGTATTTTCATTGTTACAAATTGAACATAATTAAAGCATAGTGATTCATCACAAAACAATATGTAATTATATGTTGTGAACTATTTATTTCTAATGACAAATAAGTGAAATTTTGTCTTGAAGCATGGTGTATGTAGCATGGGTAACCATCTTCGCGCTGGATACTCGGATGTGGGCGTATCTGCCTCTGGGCAGACCCGCCTGGAGATGGATAGAGGAGTGGTGTCTCGGTTCCTAAGACCATTGGATTTATGTGTTTTCTGATGTTCTTAGACAACCCCTGTGAAAGGGCCGTTCGATTCCCTGCCAAAGGGGTCGCGACCCGCAGGTTGAGAACCCTTGTGCTAGGACAGTTTTACTGTCCAAAAAAATGCCAAGTCTCCATTTTGTTTCACAATTCCCAAATGCCTTATATAATTCTGTAGGAATATATATTAAATATATTACATTCTTGGGACCTGGAAAGCAGGAAAGAGGTTTCTTGAGAGAAAAGTTCAATATTTCATGGAAATTACTAAATGCCTGTACACCACATATGGGTAATCTACTTTATTCTACTTACCACATAATTTGAAAGCTGAAAACTCTAGACACAGTGGTTTTCAACCTGTGGGTCATGATCCCTGTGGGGGGTCGAGTGACCCTTTCACAGAGGTCGCCCAATTCATAACAGTACCAAAATGACAGTGATGAAGTAGCAACAGAAATAATGTCATGGTTGGGGGAGGGGGTCCCCACAACATGAGGAATTGTATGAACGGGGTGTGGCATTAGGAAGGCTGAGACCCACTGCTCTAGATGAAGCGTAGGCAATCACAAGATACTCCAATTTGTCTTAATGTCAATGCAGAGAATCCTGACACAGGCCTGTGTGACCACACACATCCACTGGACAGATGGTTCTGAAGTTTTGGCGCGTAACCATATGCCTTTCAACAGGGCATCAATCTTTCCATGGGTTTGCTTCTATGCTTAGAGGAAGACTGAACTCGCGTCTGTGAGCACATTCGGTTCTTCCACCTAAGAATTTGAAACATTTCAGGATCCCATTGCACTTTCCAGGGGGTGGAATAGAACCTATCGGGCACATAGAATCGGGGAAGCACAATTTCCCACACCTACATTACGCAGGAAACAAGGACATCCATTAATTAACTTCATCACGAGAATCTTGTTCATTTTCTAACCTCTTAGATTATTGGGCCAGTTTGCTGCTCAGGTAAAAAGTCTGAAATGTCCTGCCCAGCATTCTGTTGAAACTACATGCTAATCTCCACTGTGTGAGGCTGTATCCCTCTCTTTCTCTACAACCTGCGCTTCCTCACCTATAATTGTCTTTTCTTTGTCGCCGCATCCTCTCCATTAAATAAGCATGGTCTGTTCCCTGAAAAGAGAACATTGCTATTAAACATCCTTCGGTAGATTTTTTTTAAGCCCACACTGTCTTCTTGGAATTAAACTAAAAACCAAAGCACCATTCATTTTATGAGGACAAAGCAGTGAAACCCTGTTAAATATGATGCTGCAGAAGCTAATGATATTACAATTGAATGGTATCTGACTCAGTCCCATTACAGAGAATGCCATCTAAAAATGTTATTACTGACAAGAGGAAATAGGTGAACCCACTACTGTTAATAACTAAATAATATACACACAAAAAACACATTCCTTGTCACCACATAGATTCCAACTCATGGTCACCATTCAGGACAGAGTAGAACTGGTTCACAGAATTTCCCAGGCTGGAAAGTCTTAGACTGCTACATCGCTCCCAGGCAGCCTAGTTTGTGGGTTCAAACTGCCTACCTGTAAGTTAGCAGCTGAATGTATCAACACTGCACCCCCAAGCTAAATACCATATATATTGGAGGATGAGACGAGGTTTTCAGCACATTCTTTAGGCCGTTTTTGTGGTAAAATTAGGTGCCTCGGCCGATATTCGGGTTGGTTTATACTCAAGTATATACGGTAATACAGCTTTCCACACCACCAGACAACCAATTAGACTTACGCTTTGTGGTCAGTCTGCTGGCAAAATCACATTCAGAGACGCCCTCAAATGGTCCAGCTTAAGCCGGGAATGAGGAAAAGTGGTCAGCATAATGAGAAGGAAGACAATGTGATGGTAATGAACAGGTGCTCTCCTGCTTTATTTCCCTGTGGAGACATTTAGAGTACTTTTGAAACCAATTCTACCTTTAGCCGTTCTCACGAAACAGAAAGGTGGAGCTATGCTTAGGAGAAGTGGAGTTCTCGGGGAAGAAACAGGAGGGGTGAGACTAGAGCACAGCTGCCCAGTACCTAAAATCAAGCAAGCCAGCTGGTGGGAGAGGAAGGGAAGTCAAGGAAGCGTGCATGCTGTGAAAATCTAGTGACTTGTGAAACTCTAATGTGTGTGGTGGCCACGCTCTGGAGAGGGGGTTGTCCGTCAGGATGTGTTCCTTCTCCTCACCTAGCTTGGCCAAGCTAACTCTTGCCCCAGTGTATTATAGAAGGGGGGTCAGGGAACGAACACGCAGTCATTCTGTCCAGAGACAGTATCAAAAATCAAATCTGTCTCCAGGGATAAACGAGGGCAAGCTGCAGATGTTTCCTGAATATTTTGAGAGAGAAAAAAAGTCCAGGCGCTCTCCTGGAGACTGCAGTCACCTCAGATCTGCCATCAGCGGTCAGTGCACATGAACAGCGTCAATGGTCCCATGCAGATGGGGCGGAGACTGCAGCTCCAGCATCACAGCAGATGCAGTATTTAACACAAAGTTGAATTCCTGATTATTCTTTCTATAACTAAGGTTTTCTTTCTCTCTCTGACATCGGACCTGCTGATATTGTTTGCTTGGTTTTTTTTTTTAGCAGATATGGATTTAGTTACAATTTGAGCCATTTTTAATTCTCTAATAAACAAAGAAGGTAAAATGGGCAATATAAATCAGAACATGGACATAGACTTTGTTTTTGAAGCAAACTTGGCTGAATTCTTGGGGGCTCATACAACACTTATCACAATCCATGTGTCCATTGTGTTAAGCACATTTGTGCATTTGTTGCCATCATCATTCTCAAAACATTTGCTTTCTACTTGGGCCCTTTGTGTCGGCTCCTCATTTTTGGTCTGCTGCAATCATTACCTTGAGTTTTCATTCTTCGGCTAGAATCAGTATTAGCGTCAACAATGTCTATGCATTTTCAGGCTCGAAAGAATTGTCATTTTACCCTGTGGACTTGTTCCACTTTGCAATTCTGGCAGCTGACTTAGGCAGTAGTTATGATTAATGACAACTTGGTAGTGGTTTTACATAGCCCGTTTCATTTCCAGATTATAACATATTCTATAAAAATTCTCTTGCCATCTCTCCCAGCGGGATGAAAAGATTTAAGAAAATGGAGAAGTTAATACCCAATAAATAATAATGAAAGAAATGGAAATCAAGTTCTCTGGGCTCAAGGCATTACTGTTTGCTCTCACAGAGCCACCATGACTTCCTAAGAAGGAAAGGGTATGAAAGCTACGTGTGAAGAAACCCATACAGCAGATGAACCAAACAAACCAATTATCCTTATGTTGAGTCCAGCTCATACCAACCCTAAAGAACAAAGTCCACATGTTGCAGAGAGTTTCCAAGACTGTACATTTTTAATTGGGAATAAATATATCATATCGTCCCAAAATTCCATCACATCAAGCAGTATTGCACAATTGGTACCATAATCAGTTTCCAAACATTCTTTTCTTTCCTGGACTCTGATATTACCTTCAACCCCCCCCATCTGCACCCCCTACTGAAACCCTTTTTCTACTTGCTGCTCCTGTAGGTTCCTCAGTCCTGGGTTTCACATATGAGAACACAGAAAAACATATAACACAAATTCAAGAAGGTGACATAATACAATTACATAACACATCTCAGATAAATCCCAATAGGAACAAACAAACAAAAATTCAGAAAATGTTGAAAACCAGATCGGGTTCAGCAAGAATCGGAGGGGGGTCAACTGGCAAGGTCGTAACTGTTCAAGTCAGGTGTGTCCTTTTGGTCTTCCACAGCCATTCCTCCAGTGCCCTCTGCTTGGTAACCACTTAGCTCCCATCGCTCTGCTATAGGCAGAGGGAGGTCACCAGAGGCTTAATTCCAAGCTAGTTCTCATAAATGTATCTTGGACTGTCGTATTTATGGGGGTAGCCAGCCTCAACTTTCTCTCAGGGAACAGTTGGTGGATTTGACAGCTTACATCCACCCATGCTTAACCCACTGTGCCACTAGGACTCTTGCTTTAGTCTTAAAAATCCCTTAATGTTAGATGGCACTAACATGACTCTAGTTAATGATCAGGATCTCTTAAAAGGTGGTTGTTTTTTGTTGCTAGGTGCCAACCAGTCAGTTGCTAGTCATACAGAGCCTAAGAGGTGCCAGGGCACTGTCCTGCACCTGTCCTCCCAGTCATCCCTACGTGTCAGACCAGGCTGCAGCCACCACATCACTTCTCTCTTTTAGTCTTCCTCTTCTTCACTGAACCTCTTTACTGTACCAAATATGATGTCCTCTGAAATCGTGCCATTCTCATTTCTAAAGAGCTTTCCGGCTGCACTCTCAACACAGATTTGTTTGTTCTTCAGACAGTGCATGGTAAATTAAATATTCTTTACCAACACCATGACTCAAAAGCACTAATTCACCTCAGCTCTTCTCTATTTCTTGTCTAACTTTCACATTTCACAAAAGTGAATGTGACCCAGTGTGGTAATTTGGCAAGTTCTTTTCGATCATATGAGTTACAAATATGTTCCCCTATTTTGTCACTTGCCATTTTAACTTATGATCTATTTTACCACAATATTTCAATCATAAGAATCAAATTTATTAACATTTTTCCTTACTACTTTTTTCTTTACTATATCTTGATTTTGTGTCAACCTTAAGAAAATTAAATATCTTCAAAGAAAGTTTATAATTGACTCATAGTTTCTTGTAGTATTTGAATGATCACATCTACCCCCCTCATTCACTATGATAAGATTGTTTGTTCTAATGCCTGATCCCTGATCCCTTCGACACCTCATGATCACACAGGCTGGTGTGCTTCTTCCATGTGGGCTTTGTTGCTTCTGCGCTATATGGTTGCTTTCAAGCCTTTAAAACCCCAGACACTATATCCTTTCATAGCCAGGCACCATCAGCTTTTTTCATCACATTTGCTTATGCATCCATTTTTCTTTAGCAATTGTATCATAGAAGTGAGCGCACAAGGATTTTTTGTTTTTTGATGCCTGATAACTGATCCCTTCAGCACCTTGTGATCACACAGGCTGGTGTGCTTCTAATAAACAATGTCTGAGTAAGATAAGTAAGAAGAAAAGATTGGAGTTGACAAGGATTTCATTTTTCTTGAATCCATAATTAACACACTTGGAAGCAGTTGTCAAGAATTGAAACTGTGTATTGAATTGGGAAAATCTACTGCACAAGATCTTTTTAAAGTGTTAAAGAGTCAAGATGGCACCTTAAGAATTAAGTCTTGCATGACCCAAGCCATGCTGTTCTTGATCACGTTAGACAATCGAAGCATAATTGATGTCGTTGAATTATGGAGTTAGTGCAGAGTAATGAAAGCATGGTAGACTCCCTGAAAATTGTCATAGAAATTCAGCTCTGATGCGTACACAGGTACCTTTACACTAGTTGTCATTTCTCAAATCTCTCTTCTTCTTCTTCTTCTTCTCCTTCTCCTTCTCCTTCTTCTTCTTCCTGGGCCCTCTACCCTAACAGGTGCATTCCCCAGCCTAATGATAGAATCTGACACACAATTTAGATTCAAACTTGAGTCCTTTGTATGCAAACCTTTCCCTTCAATTGACCTTCTGGTTAAAGGCAGGCTGTTCTTTGAACTGATAACATTTTACATTTATACAGAGCTAAATGGTTACCCACAATGAACCTACCCCAATGGCTTTTACTAACATGAAAAAAATGGTAGTCTGGCATCAAAATAGCTGGATTGTGTGACACTCCACTGATATTGCCAGGACTGGAATCTTGAACAAATTTCTAGGGAGTAGCATTAACCATAAATTGTCAGACAACATGGTAGTCCTCTAATAGGGCATCTTATATAGTCTTTACAGCCTCATGTCCATTTCCCAGAAGAGTAAATAATTTTAGGGAAATAAAATTGACACAGAGCTAGTTAATGACAGCACTGGGACTCCAAAATCTGTATTGCTTTTGTTACTTAATATGCGCTTCAGGATTTTCATGGGAAATGGAAAAAATAAGGAAGTTAAATGATTGGGGTCTGTAAACCACTTAGTATTCAGAACATCCATTTTCAAAACATCTGAAGAAAATCAGCAACCATATGGTAACCTGTGGAGGGACTACTGACTCCATCCATTGGTTGTTCAGAAGATCATAATCAAAAGCAAATAATAAGAGAATGACTAGTATCTTAGTTTCAAAAATTATTCAGCATTTTTGGAGCAGGATTGCCTGCTTGAGGTAAGTATCTCTATGGAATAATCAATATCTGCATCACAATCATGCTTGGGAGGGAGGGGAAATATGTATCTGTGGTAGTTCCATAATCTGGTGTCAATTTGGGACTTGAGAGGATTAAGAGAGAAGGGATGGAGTATAGTTTGTCAATTGGATCATAGTCGATGAGCCCTTTGTGTGGGCATGACCTTCTCCTGAGAATTCTGGGAATTCCTCTATTTCCTCCTTGGAGGCGGGAGACACTTTCTCTCTCTCTCTGCTCACACCCTGAGAGATATTGCAGCTGACAAGACACGTGGAACTATGATCATGCCCTGAGCTGGAAAAGCCACGTAGAGACCCCTGCCAGTGCTGCAATGGTTACCATGCCACTGGATCCACAGGACTTCCCACCTACTGGCCTGTGATCTTCCTGCATTCAGCATCATTGCATGTGTTGCATGAGTCTGAAGAGGACTGTGTAGACTAGTATCAGACATATGGACTCATATTGGACTTAAGGACTTGATCTGGACTGGGCTGGGATATTTTCTCAATATTCAACTGCTCTTGTATATAAAGCTCTTTCTTATACACATATGAGAGTGTCCATGGATTTGTTTCTCTAGTCTACCCAGACTAACACAGTATCACAGGACTCTTTTACTGAAAGTTACTATACACGGGCAACATTGCCTATATCAGATCTTTAAATCCAAGAGGAACTTAGGAAGTATGTGTGAAGAGGTTGCACACTCTGACAACTAGTATTAACGGCATGCCTGTCACCAAAGTTCCCTCCAATACCAAGCAGTGGTGGACTTCCTTACTGTTGAGCTGCCAGTGTGAAACAATTGCCAAGTGAAGTTATCTTCTGGCAGCATCTTAGTCTATTTTGGTAGTGTCTTGTTGAGGAATGTCATTGGTTTTTCACAATTTGGAGTAAATAAGTTTAAAAAAAGAAACAGTAAAGGTCTTTTTCATTGTGAGAAATGTATAAAGAGACTAGCTTAAGCACATAAGAAAAACTTTGAAAGACTATTTGTTCCTGACTTTTCAAAAGGAAAAATTATAAATTGAAAGCTGACTCTAGACTTTTGGGGCAATTTATAATCTGTCCTTTTCTTTTACAAGGTGGGTTGAGGAAGTCAAGCCGTTCCTACTGCTCTTTTCAATCTCCTGAAACTCCATATTAACTCCTGAGAAGAGAAGGAGGATTGCAAGTGTTATAAGATGGTATTATTTAAAACTCCTAAATAAAGAACTTAGCTCTCCTTGGATTTATGAGATCCTGAAAAGGACAGGGGTTATAGAGGCCAGTTTGAGGCATTTCTTCCAGGGAATAGATGGGTTAAGAGAAAACAAGGCATCCCATTCGGGTAGAGTGAAATTCCAGAAGGGATTCCAGTCCAGACGTTTTCAGTCTCCCATTCAGTGTGCTTTCAGGGAGGGTAGGAACACGATGTCTGAGGCTACCAGGTTTTCGCTGTTAATGCATATGCCAACGTTGACTTATTCCTACATCGGAAGATTTCCTTGTAACACGTTTACCGGGGATTGGATTTAAATATATTAACTCAAAATGAGAGTTGGAACAAAAAGTATAGCAACCACTGCCCTGTGTTTTGCTGCTTACTGCTCATGCGTAGTTGCAGCTATATTTCTTCTTCATCAGACTATTTTAGGAACTGTCGGCAAATCATGCTGGGTTTACCCCATGAATGACAGTCAGTCATAAAGGTTCCAATAAGCTTTTGATCCGTTATGACATTTGGTTGTGTGACTTATTCTAATTCTGTTTTTCATAAAAAAGATCTGTTATGGGTCTCACAAATGCCAAGAGAGAAAACATTTATAATGATGTTGCATAACATTTACCTTACAAATATCACGCTTAAAGTAGACACACGGGTGATAGGGCATAAAGCACCTCCTTATTTATAGACACTTATATGTGCATGTGCTTCATATTTCTTTAGAAAATGTCATGAGTACTTTTCATTGCATATTCAATTACTATGCCCTAAAAATAAAAAAGAAAGAAGATTCTTAATATAGAAACTTTGAGCAGTAGAATTCAAGTTTCTGAACTCAACCAGCTATCAAAATACAAAAGGACTCACTCTGAGATGCCTCATTGGCTCTTCCTTCACAGTCATACACAAAATCTTTTCAATCACCTAATCTTGTGGATTTTTTTCCTCAGAAATATCCACTGACTGTGCTCTCTCATCTTTCAGCAGGACATTGCAAGCACCTCCTACCTAGTCCTCCAACCATCTGTTTCTATCGCTTTAGTCAATTCTCTTATTATTGCCATTATTGCTATCAGAGTAATCTTACACTAATAAATGTATATCCATAATTAATAAGTTTTATTAATTCCTGGTGGTCTATATTATAAAAATATTAAATCTTGTTAGTACGGTGTCCTTATAGTTTAATTCTCAGAATAACTTTGATTTCAGAATGTTCAGAATGTTCTGTTCTTTACTGAAAATACCCAACAGGCTGGTCTTGTTATTCTGGGTCTCACGAGAGTCTAACCTTTAGCAGGGTGAAGCCACCATTTAGCTGTTGCTCTCTATGCAGTGGAAAGTATTTAAGTTTTCCTTCTCTGGCAGGTTTTAATGTAAACACTAGTTCCAGCTTTGGCAGGTTCGCTCTACTCACCTAGGATCCATTCTAGGCCTACCAATTCAAAATGGGTGCAACTAAATCCAGTAATCTACATTTTAGCATTTTATTTAAGTAGGGTAAATCTGAGAAGACAAAAGTAGATAATTCATATATATTTCATACTTTTGTCTTCTCAGATTTACCCTACTTAGATAAAATATTATATACATATATATTTTATACTTTTGTCTTCTCAGATTTATCCTACCTAAATAAAATATTATATATTTTTTATACTTTTGTCTTCTCAGATTTACCCTGCCTAAATATTATAAACATATATATTTTATATAAAATATAAAATGTTATATATAATATCTGACAATCTCATGAGTAAGAAATGTGAGCATCACTACCAGAAAATTCTTTACAATATTAGATAAATGAATTGAGCAAAGTATAAACTTTTTATTCTTAGTCCTTCAAATCTGGGGTAAAAGCACAGCATGTTTTCAAAGAACTGACCCCAGGTGAGGAGTTCTGCTTCAAAGGGTCCCTAAAGTCAGACTAGCAGTCCAGTCTCAGGGAGAAGGCGAACCCAGCCAGAGCAAAACAACAAGCTGGAAAGATCAAGATATTTTTCTGCTGCAACCTTGTCTCTTTAAGAAGAGGGAAATAAACATAGTTCTCCCAGAAGTTTTCCCAAGAGTGGAAACTGTCTCTTTGGGTCTAAAAAATATTGTTGTGTGCATTGACTATGCTGAAAATAATATGGTTCTTTGTTGGTAAGGAAGCTGTCAAATGCAGAAGAGTTCAGACAAGACCCATATTATAAACAGCAGCGACACATGGGTGTTGAGAACAGTTATGCATTTGAATATTCACCCAAAATGGGTGATTGGAAACCACCCAGAGGAACCTTGGAGGACAAGCCGGGCACTCTGATTCCCGAAGGCCATGGCCTTGAGAGCTCTGTGTGTCACCGATCTGGCCCCCATCCCATCAGGAGTCATCGGGAGTCAGGATCCCCAGGACTGCTACAGATCTGGCTTGCTTTTTTCTTCAATCTAAACAATATCAACAAGCAAATGATTAACTGAGGCAAATGTTTGGAGAGAGATTAAATTACAGCATGTTTATCGTATATGAGAGTTCTTTGCCATTCTGCTTTCATGATTATCAAAACAAAATTTTTAATCCTCTTGATATCAAATGGATCTCCACAAAACATGCTCTTAATCAACTGATATGCAATTATTTAATCCAAAGGATTCTACTAGCAAAAAAAAATTTGTGTGTATACGTGTACGTCTATAGATAGATATAGATGATATAGATAGATGTAGATATAGAGATAGATAGATAGATAGATAGATAGATAGATAGATAGATAGATAGATAGATAGAGATATATTCTAGAGATGTCTCTGTTGCTACTCAGTGCCATGAGCAGGAGCTGATCATACTGTACAGGCCTGTGCCCCCCACAACATCAAGTTAGGTTTGAATCCACTGTTGCAGTCACTGTGTTAGTGCATTTCTTAGGGTGTCTTCCTATGTCTGGCTGGCCAGTTACATTACCAATTACCCATGTCTTTCCCCAGGGACTTCCTGGTCAAATGTCCAAAGTCTTACTATCCTCGATTCTAAGGAGCAATACTTCTTCTAAGACAGATCTGTTTGTCTTCTGGCAGTCCATGGTATAATCAATATTCTCCATGAATGTTATAATTCTAATGTAGTGCAGGAGGCTGGGTTGTCTGGAGAAATAAAACCAGGGACATTCATATATGTATAAGAAGGAACTTTATATCAAGAAGTAACTGAATATCAAGTAAGTCTCCTAGCCCAGTCCAACTCATCCATGTGTCAGACGGTAAGCTGGAGTCCTCTTCCAAACACATAGCCCAAGGCCAACGACACTGAAAGGTGAAGCAGGACGCAGGGAGACCACAGGCCAGTGGGTGTTCAAGTGGATTGGAAACATGACAATTGAGCAGAAACATGACGGTGGAGTGAAAACAAAGTCAGTGGAAAAGTGGGCCAGAGAGCTGGAAGGTTGACTGCCAGGGTCAGCAGCCCACATAGGGCTGTCCCGAAGGTGGACGTGAGGATGATGGCGAAAGGCAAGAGAGAAAGGAGGCGTCCAGAGTGTCTCTTATAAGAAGGCCACACCTCCTGGGAGGTATCACCAAGCTGTGACCTGGCTGACAGGCTGGCCTCACCCCTACACAAATGCAAGTTGGCATAAAATCTAGCTGCCCCTCATAGCGACTCTTCAGTCTTCCTTAATTTTTGCCCTGCTTTCACAGGTAGAGAAGACTTTTGAGAATCCCCTGACTTTGGTCAAGCACTTTATCCCTTCAAGTGACATCTTAATTATTATTATTTTAACAGAGATCTTTGCAGCATGTTTATCCAGCAGAACACCACACTAGATTTCTTGACCGTTGCTTCATGGGGGTTGATGGTAGGTCCCAGAAAAATGGAGGTTGACAATTTCAACATCTCCATCTATCGCGGTGTGATTTATTGGTCCAGTGGTGAGGATCTTCTTCTTTATGCAGAGGTGTAATCCATACGGAAGATTTTGATCTTAGCCTTTAAGTGCTTCAGGTGCTCTTCATCTTCAGCAAGTTTGTCATCTGAGAGTGTTCCTCCCGTCTTCATGACACATTGGTCTTTATATAGTCTAATCTTTTAGGCTCCCTTACCCAGGATACAGATTTAATAAGTACACTGAACTGATATGATCCTAACTCGTATCTTTCTTGACTTTTCAACCATATGGATTTCCTGGTTAAATTACAGCAACTTTTTTCCTATGTGTAGATTCCACATGTGCACAATTAAGTGCTCTAGGATTCCAATTCTTTGCAATGTTATTCACAATTTGTTGTGAGTCACAGCTTAATACGTTTGCATAGTCAATTAAGCACAAGTAAACATCTTCTGATGTTCTATGATTCCAGATAAGACCCAACGGACATCAACAATGATATCCTTGGCTCCATGTCTTCTTCGGAATGCTCTTTCATTTCTGAGAACTCCATGTCTAACTACATCTTCAAAATTTTACTTCCTTGATATTTATCAGTAATATCTACATTCTGTTGTACTTTTTTCTTTGGAATCAACAAAGGGTATGATCTCTCTCCATCAGTTGGTCAGGTAATTGTCTTCCAAATATATTGTCATAATGAAAATTAACTTCCAGCACTGGATTTGTTTGTTAAAATGAATGTGTCAATTAGCAGTCTATCAATTCCTGGAGTCTTGATTTCTTGCCAATGCCTTCAGTGAAGCTTGGGCTTCTTTGCTGATGCCGTTGGTTCTTGATTATATACTGCTTGCTAAATGGTGGGACATAAAGCAATTCTTTGTAGTGAATCCATGTATCCCTGCCCTCTTCATTTAATGCTCTGTATTCACTACAATCTGTCCATGTGGAACACTTTGCTTACGTTTTTCATTCTTTCAGCTTGAGAAACGCCAAGTATAGTCTTCCCTTTTGGTTTTCTAATCCAGAGCCTTGTACTGTTCATTACATTTACTTTGTCCTCTGGAGATGCCCGTGAGGCTCTTCTTTCTGTTCAGTTCATTGACGCCATTGTTTCTTCCATTCACTTTAGCAGCTATACATTCAAATCAAGTTTCAGAGTGTCTTTGAACATTTATTTTTGTCTTTCTTTCTGATTGTTAATGATGTTTTGCTTGTTTCATGGGTGACGTCAGCCCACAACAGTTCTATTATTTGTTCACTGGTGTTTAATATATCAAATCTATTCTTAAGGTCATGTCTAAATTAAAGGAGAATATACCTAAATGTCACACATTGACTTTCATAAACTGGTTCTAATTTTCTTTTTTTTCAACTTGAACTTAATTATGAGCAATTAACTGTTCTACAGTCAGACCCTGGCTTTATTTTTCTTAATGATACTGTATCTTCAGTGTCTTTTTCCCCAGATGTAGTCTATTTGATTTCTGTGTATTCCATCTAGTGAAGTTCGTGTGTGTAGTAACCATTTATGTTATTGGGGGGGAAAAGGGTATATCCCATTGGCTAAATTAATGACTTTATCAATAGAATCATCTTATGCCCCAGGAGGATGATTGATAATGTACTCTAACTTAAAATGACAATTATATTTCTAAGGAAAACTAGAAAAATATATAAGCCATAGGAATATGAATGGATTTGGGGCTTGAACTTAATTCTAACTCCAATCTAAGAACAATTTATTTTTATGACACGGCCCTGGTTGATGCTCTCCCTCAGGAAGAGATCACTGAAGATATGGGTGCTACAGCAAAGTGTGGTGAAGAAACTAGATGGTGCCTGGCTATCAGAAGAAATGGTGATTTTCTTTTTAAACCAGAAATATTTTAACATCTAATACCATTTTGGAAAGAGATTCCAATTTTTTCTGTTTTTTAAATAGTTTCATTGGTGCATAATCCGCATATTGTACAATTCAACAGCTCAATCGCATCAAAAAGAGTCGTACACTCACCACCAACCAAAATCAACTTTAGAACATTTTCTTCTTTCTTACACTATTTTCCTCAATGTCCCCTGCCATAGCCTTGAGAAATTATAGATCTAGTTACAGGCTCTATAGATTCACCCATCCTAGATTTTTCATACCCAAAATTATTAAAATAAAAATTTAAAACTAACAATAACAAAGGAAAACAAAAGAACTTCAATCGAAAAGAAAGAAAGCAGAAAATATTAAAAAGTATAACAAAAGTAAAATGGATCGATAGGGAGATCAAATGATAAGGAGTTTGATGTTAATCTGACTGCATCTGTCAGAATCCACTCTCCAGTGCACTCTGCGTGATAGCAAGGTTAGACACACTCCTGGTCCCTGGTCAAAGGGAATTCACCAGATTTAATCCACTTGTAATTCTCCTTAACGTTTTTTTTTTTTTTTTTGCTAAACTGGAACAATTTTAAAATGGGTCAGAATGGAGATAAAGTAAGATATTACATTTTGTAAATCATTTTACTGGGTGCTTATACAACTCTTATCACAATCCATACATACATCAATTGTATAAAGCACATTTGTACATTTGTAACCCTCATCAATCTCAAAACATTTGCTCTCCACATAAGCCCCTGACATCAGCTCCTCATTTTCCCCCTTCCCTCCCCGCTCCCCCATCCCTCATGAAGCCTTGATAATTTATAAATTATTATAACCTCCTCCCTGGGGGATGGAAAACAGAAAAGTGGGTGAAAGGAGACGATGGACAGTGTAAGATATGACAAAATATTACATTTTAACCTAACTCTATCTTCTATCATTGTCACTACAATGCCCTCTGTCTGATAACAAGCATATTCACAATCCTCAGCTCTGGTTGGGGGGTACTCAAGCCTTGCTTGAACCCTAAAAATGGATTTTGAACTTCTACTGTCCTCCATAGTTTTCTGAAAACAGGATGTTCATTGTTTACACTGTTTATATCATTCCCTCCTTCTGATTTGCTTTATATCATTTAAAATTCTCAGGCTGATGTGCTTTTACCATAGATCGCTGCTTGTTTGAAGACTGGAATCCGGCATCTTAAAGACTTGTCTCCAAATAAGGAGTGATCTAAGTAAGGCATCAGCTAGGTCCACAAGGGAAAAGCACACCAGCCTGTGGGATTCTGGGATTATAAATAACAAATTCCAAATCCAAAGGAGGGAATGGGATCAGAGTTTAAATTGCTAACACCTGGTATCAGAGCTAAACTTGTGAACATCTGGTTGGTGGAAAGCTACAGATGATGATGGAAGCCAAAAAACCAATTACAGTAGAACCCCAGACCTCGTGACGCTAATCCATTCTAGAAGAAGCGTCGAGACCCGAATCCATTTTTCCCATCAGAAATAACTGAAAACAGATTCATCCGTTCTCAACCACAAAGTTTTTACCCTAACCTTGCCTTTTTATACAAAACATTACACAGAAATTTCAAAGTAAATAAGCTCAGAATTAAATAATATAATTTAAATAAAAAACACATATAAAAGTTTTTAACAACTACAGTATGGCCCGTACCTTGAGACTGATAAGGATCTGGATGTGGAGAGGAGGATGGAGAGACAGTCACTGTTTGGAGGGGGACTCTCCTTCCATCAAATCAACTGGTAGCTGCTTTTCAGGAGTGTTTCCCCTTCTTTGCCGTTTTGCACTAGGACGTGGCTGGCTTTCTCTTTTAAAAAATCTGTCTAATGTGGTCTGCTGTTGGTGTTTCCTTCTGCTTTCTAACTGGCTTTACTAAATTATCATCAACATATCGATAACTCCGTTAACTAGTCCTTATCATGATGATTCTTTAAAAAAAAAACTCTCTCTTAGGACCCATGGTTTTTTTAAACGTAAAGACAGTACAAAAGGTCACATAAACTAAGAAAATTGTAGCAAAAACACTTGGAGCACAACATACTAACTGGCTTAAACAACGCATACTAACAACGCCAGCTAACGCCAGAGGAACCCAAACGCGAACTGCAGTTGTTTACAAAAATCACGTGCGTCGGGTAGGACTCTGATGTTTTGTTTGAACTCCGATGCAAAATTTTCTCAACACTTCACGTCAATCTGATCATGTCGAGTATTGATGCGGATGAGGACTGGGGTTCTACTGTATGGGGTCTACATCTGGATTAAGTTTTTGGTGATCCCTTCTGATCACAGTTGAAGGATGTGAAAAACCTTATTATCAGATAGAGGGCCGGGTAAAGTTGATTATGGCAGACATAGTTAGATTAAAATGTAATAGCTTATCATTTGATCTCCCTTTTGACTCATTTTAAAGTTGTTTCAGTTAAATACTTTTTTTATAAAAAATAAACAACTGGAAATACATGTGGATTCCCTCTGACAATGAATTTCCTCTGACACCTTATCATTTGATTTCCCTTTGATTTATTTTAAAGTTATTCTAATTTTTAATATTTTCTGCTTTCTCTTCTATTGAGGTTTATCTCTGTTTTATTTTGTTATTGTTGTTAGCTTTATTTTCCTTTCTGTTTTAAAGCGTTTCTGTATATGAAATCCAGGATAGATAATCTATAGAGACATTAACTGGATTCCTTTGTTCCTTGGGGGAGTTGGCAGGGGACATTGGGTAGGGGTGGGGAATAGATCGCTAATAACTCTTCTTGGTGTGATTGAATTATTGAATTGCATAATATGTGAAATTTATACCAATAAAATTGCTCAAATGGGGGTTGGAGAAACTATGCCAAACAAATAGGTCGTTGCTCTGGTTGTTGTTGTCGTTAAGTGCCATCGAGTCAGTTTTGACTCATAGGAACCTTATGAACAAAAAACACCAACAAAAGACTGCCCACTCCTGAGTCATCCTCAAAATTTTTGTTATGTGCAAGCTCACTGTCACAGCCATGATATTAAGTCTTCCTTTCAATGGTTGCTCTTTTCCAATGACCTTCTACTCTACCAAGCATAATATTCTTTTCCAGAGACTGGTCCCTTCTGATAACATGTCAGAAGTACTCAAGACCAAGTCTCACCAACGTCACTTCTAAGGAACATTCTAGCTGTACTTCTTCCAAGACATATAAGCGCTGCAGGTTCCTTTAGCAGTCTTCTCAATATTCTTCCCCAGCACCATAACGCAAATGCATCAATTCTTTCTCGGTCTTCCTTAGCCAATGCCCAACTTTTCCATGCATATGAAGGGATTAAAAAGACCACAGCTTGAGTCAGGCACAGCTTGGTTCTCAAGGTGACAGCCTTGCTTTTCAGCACTTTCTAAAGGTCTTCTGCAGCAAAGTTTCTCAATGCCAGGTGTCATTTGTTGACTGCTGCTTCCATGAGCACTCATTGGAAATCCAAGTGAAATAGAATCCTTGACAAATATTTGTCCAATCCTTTCTCTTCTATCATGATGTCATTTATTGGTCCAATTCTAATGATTCTGGTTTTCTTGACATTGAACTGCAATCCACACCGAAGGCTGTACAACTTGATCTTCCTCAGCAAGTGCATCGCTGTACAACTTGATCTTCCTCAGCAAGTGCATCGATGTACAACTTGATCTTCCTCAGCAAATGCATCAAATCCTCCTAGCTTTCAGCAAACACAGCTGTTAATAGACCTTCCTCCACTCCTGATACCACACTCTTCTTCATTCAATCCAGCTTCTTTGATGATTTGCTGAGCATAAAGTTTGAACAAGTGTGGTGAGAGGGTACAACCCTGTTTGCACACCTTTCCTGATTTTAAAGCATGCAGTATTTCCTTGCTCTATTCGCACACCTGCCTCTTGATCCATGTACAAGTTCTGATAGAGCACAATGAAGTATTCCAGAATTCCAATTCTTCTCAATGTTATCCAGTTTATGATGGTCCGTGCAGTTGAATGCCTTTGCATAGTCAATGAACTCCACAGGGACAGTTCTATTTTGCCCTATGGGGTCACTATAAGTTGGCATAGACTCGATGGCAGTGAGTTTTGTTTTTGTGAGGGTAGTTGGTTGAGAAACTTCCCAAAAGGGGGGGAGATGGAACTGCCCTCTGTGGGTACAGATAACAGTTCAGGGTAGCCCTCTCTTATCGCCCTGTTCCTGTTTGTCCATACTGTACAATGACATCCAGGACATGTGGAAGACGGCATTTGAAAGGAGTGTAGCTTCAAGGAGAGAGGGAGGGAATTGTTGTGCAAAGGCACCGGGTCACGGCAAGGGTCTTGCTTTTCTGAATATAGAGACAGTATTGTTTCCATGTTACTTAGAAATATATAATCAAAGCTTTCCCAAAATGCAATGAATGCTCTAAAAAATGGGTACTTTCTTTGTCTGGCTGAGATGTGGGAAAGCTTCACAGAAGCTGTGCATTCTGAATAGGATCTTCAGATATGATAAATCTTTTCAAGGCTTTCCACAGAAAGAACAACACATTTACATATTTGGTTTGGGGAATAGGCTTGTTCCGTTTGAGGAAAAGGAAAAGTGGCAGGAATGTAGTCGAGTCGGATATATAAAGATAAAATGTGAGGGGTGTAGAGATTATATGCTGCTACCTGACTGGGTGGGGGTGTATAAAATTGAACAAAGAAGCAGGAGAGACCAGGACAGAAATGGAAAACTTGAGTTAAGGGTGCATACGGGTATATGGCGCTGTGTGGCTGAAGCAATGGTAAAGCTTTGAACAAGAAAGGGCTTGTTTCTCACCAAAAAATAATGACTGTTTTCAAAACTAGGTGTATATGAAAGTTATCGGATAAAAACAAAACTCTGCATGTAGTTGAATTAGAAACAGCTGAAGGAAACTTTATTTGACTGTCAACCAGCTGATGGTGGTTTGTCTTTCCTGAACGTAGCTGATAGCCTCTGTAAGGAGAAACCCAGTTCCCCGAGCGTAACTTCCCATGGAGCCACTGGGACTTCAACATATTTGGAGGGAGGGGGAGGACACGGTTCAATTACTAATACTCTGTTGATCTAAATAAATCAACATGGACTTCCATTCTGCAATCCTACAACAAAAGGATTGAATTCTAGTTAATATTTGAGGTAATTTTCAGATAAAAGAATTCATGATTCTTTGACAGTCATCTACTACTATTATCACTCACATAGTAGGTAATAATAATTTAACCATCAATATAAAATAAACACTCAACCATATCCTTAATTTCATCAACAAATACTACTGGAAATGAAATATTTTGCTATCATGATTAAATAATATATCAAAGGCATGGTATAGTTTGTCTGTTTATAGATTTAATAGTAAACATCCTAGAATTCTTCCCCTTGATTTTCCAAAGTACGTTTTAATAATCCATTCTAATCGTGTTTTAATAATCATTATATATTTTCATGTTGTGAAAAGTCCAATATTGAATATTTAAAATTGTGATACACATATGTTAGATAATGAATAAGAAAAATAGGACTTAACTTCTAAAACATTGTAACCCAAACCTGCTAAATTTATCACACTTAATTAAGCATGCTGACTATAAAACAATTCAATTTCCAACACTAAGCATCCTATTATTTGTTTAATTAATTTCTATAATTCTGAAATTAGTGCCTATCAAGTAATTTCTGTAATGGTTTATACCAATTCAAAATAAAAGTAGATATCAGAGAGAAAACAAAAAAGGAGGGAGTAAATGAAAGATCACAAAGGAAAAGAAAATAATTTGTGAGGAAATTAATTCTATTATGTGATCATTTGTCTCTGTTTTCTGAACAAGCAGCTTGAGGATTTTCCCCCCTTATCCCTAATGAGTTACGTTGGCCCCAGTTTTCTCCCTGAGAGGGTTTGTTATTTTCCACTAGGTTGATTGATGCTTCTTGGGTAAACTCTAAATAATCTGTAGCTCAGTACTTTTGGTCTGGTCGTTAACTGTAGCAAACGCAGTTGTAGTACATACCTTACAGTCATTGGTCAATAAACTATGCAAAAGTAATGCCTATTGCAGTCAAAATGTCGTGTGCATAACCTCCTGAGAAGAGATTGGTCAGTCTGTGGCCCCAGTGAGTGGGCCAAGCCTTAACATTGATAAGGACGTTGTGTAGTTAAGTAGCCAGCCCCACTCTTTTATAACAGAAACAGAATTTGTAAGGGAAAAAAAATGGGTAGAGGGACTGAGTGAGTTGGAAAGTGAAGGTATGTCTTATCTCTATCTTTTAGGAATCAGCCTAAGGCTCATCTTAATGTCCATTATTCCCCTACAGTTAGGTGCTGACACTACTACTGATACAACTATTCTCACTAAGCCTCTCAGGAACGTAAAGTACACGTGAGGAAAAGCGTCAGTATAAACATTAGCTCCTTTCAAGTAAGCCTTGGTGCACAGTGACCTCGTGCACAACAAAAGGAGGCCTGCCTGGGCCTGCCACATCCCCGAGAGATTTCTGAGCAGATTAGCTGCCTTAACTTTCTAGTCTGTCTTAGTGTGTGTATATATATGGTGAAAAGTATGAAGGAGTTTTAAAAAATTCATTTAAAATTCCATCATCTCTTTATTCCATTATACCATGAACATTTTGAAGTCCCTTTATACAAATAGCCACCAAACAATTCCTATGTGTATTCTTCTCAGTGTATAGAATGATCAGTCTTCCTAATACTCAAAGTAAGCCAGCAAAATCAAAATATGATGAATGCATTTTTACAAAATAGTGGATAAGGTAATTATGCTAAGTATTAAAAAGTATCACTTAATTAAAATACTTAGACTATATTATATGTGTGTATGCATTAAATTAAATTTATTTAAATTTCATTTAATTAGGAAATAAATTGAAACCGGTCTCTGGCTATGCAGTCTAGTAACAGAAGGAGCCAGGAAAGTGTTCTCTTTGATTTCTGTATATGTTGAGAAAATGGCAAAAGTGTTACCCTGCCCAGAGAACATTTCTACTTTCTTAACATTTATTGTACTCTGCTCCGGAGTCCTGGTTTTGTAGTGGTTGAGCTGTCGGCAGTTCTGAACCACCAGCAGGTCAGCAGGAGAATGATTGGATTTTCTACTCCTGTAAACAATTACAGTCTCAGAAACCCACAGAGGTCAATATGAGTAGGCATTGATTCGACGGCAGTGAGTTTGGCTTATTGAGCTCCAGTGGTTATAACCATGACTTTGACTTTGGTTCACATAAGAGGCTGAAGCCAGTATTCAAGGAGACAGCCGTCTTTCACTGGGGTGGTTGTCAGTAGGAAGTAAGCATGCTCTGGCTTTGCTGGGTTGTTCCTCACTAGAATCTAGTTTGCTTCTGAGTTGGAACTGACACCATGGCAGTGAGATGATGCTGATGAGATGACCTGTGCCTTCACATACATGTCTGCTATTCTTCTATATGCACAAGCTAAAAAAAATGTATATGCCTCAACCACTCTTCAGCTAACCTTTTCCAAGAACTGATCTGGCTAAATTCTCATTTAAAAAAATGCACCTTCATTCGCCCTTATGAAAAGATCATTGAAGATATGTGTGCATGGTAAAGTGTAATGAAGAAACTAGATGGTTCCCAGCTATCAAACAGAGGAAGGGTCTTAAAGGTTTGTCTTCAAACAAATAGCCATCTGAAGAGGCAACAACTATTTCTGAATCAACTACCGTAAGTCCATGTGGAAGAATCGCACCAGCCTCTCTGATCCAAGGATTGTCGATAATAAAATCTAAATCTGAAAAAGGAGGTAATGTTATCAGAGCTTAGACAATGAACACCTGAATGGTAGAAGGCTAGGAATGACTGTGGAACGTCAAAGTCCATTTGCAGGGTGCACACATGGTGTAAGCCTCCAGCGATTCCCTTCTGAGCACAGTCAGGGGATGTGGCCGGCCTTGCTATACCATGCAGACTGCAATGGAAAATGATTTAATGATTAATATATATAACATAATGTATATTATATATAAATACACATAGATATTCGCTGCTCAATATTTGCCTTCACGAAGAGACACCTGAAGATACAGGTGCTGCAGCAAAGTGTGAGGAAGAAGAAGCTGGGGCCCCACTGTCAACTGGAATAGTGTCTGAGGTCGTAAAGGCTTATATTCAAACAAGCAGTCAGATAGGGAGGCCTCAACTCAGTCCACATCCAAGAAGCAGACCAGCCGGTGTGATCCAAAGATGATTATAGCAAAATCCAACTATGATGAGGGGGTAAATATCGGCACTAATTTGTAGAAGGCTATCGTGGACAGTGGAGCCCAAAATCCTCTGCAGAGCATCTAGTCAGATGAAGCCTCTGGCAGATCCCCTCTGGCCACAGCAAGGGATTTGAGTAGCTTTATTATCAGACAGAAATAAAAAAAAGATGAAAGGGGAAGCGCATGTGGATTAAAGCCCCTGGTGAATCTCCTGTGACCATAGGGCAGGGATGTGAATGGCCCTGCTATACCATGCAGACTGCAATGGGAAAATGGATGACTGTACCCGCAGTTAGGTCATAATTTAACACCCTATCATTTGATCGCCCTTTTGACCTGTTTTCAATTTGTTCTAACTTTTAATATTTTCTGTTTTCTTTTTTTAATTTTTCTCTATTTTATTTTTTTTATAATAAATTTTTAATCACTAAATGTAACCATATGGTAGAACATAAACCTATGTTCGATATTTTGATTACTGTATATATTGTTATACAGTGAGCATATACAGAAAATGTAGCAACATGTAAATGATGTACATATCACATCTTAAAATGTACATTTTAGTATGATCTTAGAGAATGTAAATTTCTTAAGCAGCACACATTGTGCACTTTTTTGTATGTGCATTTGTATGTGCTTCCACAGACAACTGATCATTTTAAATTTCTATAACTTTTTATATAAAATGCTATCTAAGAACTGTCTCGTGTGCTAAATTTCAAATAATTGATCCTTAAAAACTTCAAAAGAAAAAAAGTCCACTATTTTATAAAATGATAATATCCTTGCAAATGTTAATTTTCCTAAACAGTATTCAAATGATTATTTTTTCCTAAATTATCTTGAAAAATACCAATTTCAAAATTTGGCATAATATTGACAATGAGCTAACTTGGTAGCATTGAAGGATGACACAGAAGTGGTGCTTTGCTTTACATAGAGCAATGCTTGTTTTGGGTTGTGATTTTTACATGATGTTCTGTATATGAAATCTAGGATAGGTAAATCTATCGAGACAGTTTCTGTATTAATGGTTTCTTGGAGGTATGTCAGGGGATGTTGGGGGTAATAGGAAGCAAATAAAAATGACTACAAGAATGAAGTGTTCTACAGTCAATTGTACAATTCTTTTTAATATGATTGAACTACTGAACTGTACTCTTATGTGAATTATGTACCAATAGAATTGTTAAAGAAAAAAATCATCTTCATTTGAAACCTGTCATACAATTAAGAGTTTATAATCCACTCTTTTTCACCATTGCGAACAATAAGGTTTGCGAACCAGTAATTGCTGTGCTTTTGACTGCTGGGCTATTCCAGCTGAACTTGATGGTTAGACTATGGAGCGTTGATCGTAATCAACAAAGGATGTACTTTCAAATACTGAATACAAAGTAATGGGCTTATACTTAGCTTCTGCTACTGTACTCTTTTCTACACATACAATAAAAAAACAAGTCTGACATGTTTCTAAATGTTGCTTCTCTTGACACACATACTCTGAAAAAGAAATCCCTCCGGATCCAGGGTCTGAGTTACAGAGGGGAAAGTTTAGCTAAATGAATCCAGTATGACACTGACCAGAATTACTGCTTACCCACTTCAACTGAGGGAGAAATGAGAGTATTTGATTTATATTGAGCAACCGATGTCTCTAAATTAGTCCCTTGTGCAGTGGGGGGATTCAAATAATTTAACAACTGGTTAACTGCCCTAATGAATGTTTAGGTATGAAAAAAGATATACTAAAAGGTAGTTTATTATTACATATAGTTAATACTTAATTAAGAGCAATAAAAGAAGTACACAAAACTAGATTATGTTATACACTTAAAATATTAATGAAAAATATTAAATAATACCTGACCCAAAACAATAAAACTTCTTTAAGCTAGTTCCATATTGCTTCTTGGTTGACATGCTCATTTGCAACATTCTTCAATTTTATGTGAAAATTATCAGCTGTGTGCTTATCCTTAATCATTTTTTCACTGTAGGAATAAGATACCGCATGGCCAATTAGACAGTAGTAACTGTGTTTGACCTATCAGAAACAGTGATCTCTCTTCTCTGAGTATGTAATGTTTGTCTTTGAAAAACCCTTTTCTGCTTCTGCTGAAACAACAGTAATTTGAAAATATTTTAGCTTTTTGAACTCTTTCAGGAATTGCATGATTCACTTATAATATCTTGTTGGTATTTGGGGTGTAACACAAAGCTGAAATGCACGACAGCGTGTCACTCTCTGGTTGTTTGGCACTTTTTATGTTACATGTTTGTTTACTGAGGCAACAAATGCAAAAGAAAAAAATGTAGGGTTTCATAAAAAGTATTATTGTTCCACTTGTTCTTATACCTACTGATGGAGTAAGCATTCCGACAGACTGAGAATATGCTGTTCTGAAGAAGAACGTTAAAAATGAGTAAGGACATTGTTGATTTCCGTATTGGACAGCTGGGTGGAGAGGACCTTAGATGGAGCCTTGATTGTAAGTACCATGTTAGCAACCGATTCCCTAACCTCAACCCAAAGGCAGGTTCTGTTTTGCTCACCGGGTGTGTACTGGCTGAATCCCACCACTGCCCCTCTGGTACTGCTCATGGAGCAGTGATAGTCACTTTTCACCCAGAGGCTCTGAGAAAAAAAGATGTGGAGACCTGCCTTCAAAAAAACCCAAACAAACATTGAACACCCTAGGAAGCACCGTTTTTCTCTTAAGCAAATGAACTTGCCCTAAATCAGAATAAATGCCGTATCGACCCGTGTCTCTGAATGATGTTGCCATCGGAATGGTGAAATTGTTTTGGAGGCCAGCATTAGGAGCTTTATCCAGATGTGTGTGTGCGCGCGCACACATGCACACACACATACGCAAACACACACATACACGTGGCCCTTGTAGAGAACTTTGTAGCTTTTTTTTCTATGTAGCATGAAGTCTTAAAAACTCCCAAGACGACATAAGGAAAAGTTTCAGCCTTTCTGTGAAAGGGTGGATGTAGGAGGATGTCTCAGGGCAACGTCTTCGTCCTATGCGTCTACTTGGAGAGCTCAGGAACCCAAGCAGCCTTCTATAATAAAGAAGCCATGTCTAGACTGCTTCCTCAACCTGGTCTCCACAGAGAGCAGCCTGGACCTTCACCTTAGCCATCACAGGAGGAGTGTGCTCCCTCACTGTAAGCAGACGTCCAGCCGTGCTCTTGACAATGCCATGTGTATCCATGGCTTACCAAGCCCCATGTAGAAAACAAGTTTCCATGTGACTCTGTATTTAGGGAAAATCCCATTTACATCAATACCGCCTTTTAGGGAATTGAGAAATATAAATAACATAAACGAGAGAGTTTTCATTTACATGTAGAACTTCATGTTTATAAAATGTTGGAAACAACATCGCCTTAGAAGGATGCATTACAAATATTCTCACCAAAATGGTATTACACTGCAAATAAGCTATTAAAGGGAGTTTAAACAGATCCAAATTTAAGATGGCGTGCTGATTACAATCAACAAAGAAGAATGGAAAAGGCAAAACACTGTGCCTGAGTGCTTGAGCTGTTCAATTGAACAGGTAGACCCACAGAAAGCAGATGTCTATGGTATATTTCTAAACTTTCTCTTTTCTGCCCTTTATTGTTTCATATTTCAAATTGTCGTCTTCTATGGCCATCCTTTTGTGCTTCCCCTCTTGGTGCTCAGTAATGATATTATAGGACTTACATTTAACTGCATGAGTTCCTAAATCTTTGGGGGGTGGGGGAGGGAATCTCACAAATATAGAAAACAACAACAAATCTGTGGCCATGTAATTAAATTGTAACCCATAGGACCCTATAAGCCGTACTAGAACTGTCCCTCTGGGTTGCCAAGACTGTAAATCTTCAGCAAAGCTAACTGTCACATCTTTCTCCCACAGAGTGGCTGGTGGATTCAAACCACAAACCTGTTGGTTAATAACCAAGACCTGAATTCCTACACCACCAGCACTCCTCCTCACAACTATCCTAACACGCACTGGTAGCGAGTTGATTCCAACTCAAAGCAACCCTCTAGAGACTTCCTAAAATTGTAAACCAGTGTGGAAACTATCAGTCTCATATTTCTCCTGCGGAACCACCAGTGGGTTTGAACCGAAGCCCAATGTATAACCTGTAGCACCTCCTGGGCTCCTTTCCCATCAGTGCAGGTAGAGAAAATGCTTCCTCCCTTCTACAGCAATGGGGGGAGGGGGGAGCTGTGAGGGAAAGGACAATATCATTCTGCCTCATAGTGCACGTTCTGATGAAACAGAAGACTGGGAAGATCTTCAAGGATCAATCTCAAGGGTCCTTTGAGAAAATACCTATTTCTTCCATGATAGGCTAATGAAATTTTCCTCGGAACTGTTACCTCTACCAAAGAGACTTTTAGTCGCACAGGACTTCAGAACCCATGACCCTGCCCGGTGAAGAACCATAGCCTGTTCACAACCCTCAGAGTTGGTGAATCTTATTAGTCATTAATATTTCAGTTATTATTTTCCCTACTGATAGTATTGAAACCCCTCCATCCTTGTTTCCCAGAAAGTGTAGTGGAGATACTTATGAGATTTCTTTCTTAAGTGACAACTTTGGAACTCCTCTCTCTCTCTCATATATATATATATATATATATATATATATATATATATATATCACAAATTTCATGAAAAGGCTGGATTTTTTTCAACTTTCTATTGTGAATTGAGTAAATGTTTATATAAGAGATCATCAGTTTACATTCAACAATTAATATACACTCTGTTTCCTTTCATTCATTGCAATTCACGCAACGTAAGACCAGCTATCCCACATCCTCCCTGTGTTTCCTGTTTCCATCTTTCCTACTTCTTCTGAACTCTGTCTTTGGGTAATTGCTGCCATTTTTAAAAATCTCAAATGGTTCATCTGCCTTATAGACCAGTTTATTGCTTGGCTGAAGGTTGAGACACAGGAGTGAGTTCAGTACCAGAACTCAAGAGTGACTAAGAATCCTAGCCAAGCAGGTTCCATCAATCTCTTGCTCTTTGGTAGGTCTGTTCCTTATATGATTTTAAGTGCTGTTCCTCATTTTTCTCACACTCTGTGCAAGATCTTCTAATGGAATCCCTTCCAGAGCAGTTAACAGTGGTAGCCAAGCACATTGCTGTCCCATTGGTCCATTATTGCATTGGATTAATTGTTTCCATATGTCTCTCATTCTCTGTCCTCTTCTTTCCTCTCGACAAGAAGAGACCAGAGCCACACTGTAGATAGGCTGTGCCTGATTTTTTTTGAAGGTCTACTTGCTACTCACCAAAATAAGCTGCAGAATACTGTCTTTTGTGGAGTGGATGATGCTACTTGACCTTGGTGGCCCCTGAGACTCTAGTCCTGAGTCCTCAGGCTCAGCATATCATTCCCTCAAGATATTTGGCTATGTCTAAGAAGTTTGTATAACTTTGCTAACAGGCCGACTTCTTTATCCAATCAAAGTGTTTAACATTATCTATCTCATTCTAATCAAGTCTCAATCTTCTGAATTGCAGCAAAAAGCAAGGATCCTAAGAACATGTGAGTTTTTGGGATACAAAAGAAAGTTGATCATTTTTAGCTAATAAAACAATTAGAGAAAAGACTTGCTGGTGCTGCAGTGGTTAAGTGTTTGAATGCTGATGAAAAGAGCAGTTCAAACCCATCTGCCACTCATCGGGCGAGACCTGCGGAGGACTGTTTATGTTAAGATGACAACTGTGGAAGCATTTGGGTTTTTTCCTAATTAGAGAAGACATTGTTAGCATCACTCATTGTAATTGACTAAATTGACTAAAAAGGAGAATAGACCTTGAACTTCTCTCTTACTTGTAACTGAAATTCCCCAAATCTATTAGCAAAGCTGATCTTCAATATAGCATGCTGATCCTTGGAGGACTCTTCTGGCTTAAAGAAACACATGCTGGAGAGCAACGGGGTTAAGTTGGAGTATTAGTGCCGACACACCAAGGGAGGAAAGAGTTCAGATTTGAAGCTGCCAAGACCTCACTTCTGAGTGTTTGACCCACCAATCCGCTGTTTCTGAAGAAACAAGAGATGTGATCTATTTATTAAGGCCCCGATGTGAACACTGGGGGTACTCATTCTAACGTGCGTCAGAGATAGATAGTGAGATGTACGAGGAATCTTTGCTCTGTTACTTACGATGAGTCTTTTCCTAGATCGCTCATCATGGCTGTCATTTTACTTTGCTTTTCTAATTTTGGACAGTAAAAAGGACAAACGTTTGCAAAGATGCATATGGATTTAGTCTCCAGAGGAAAAAAATAAATATATTTCTTTCACTACACTTTATCTTACCAGTCTATCTAATTTTACATGACATTATATTCAACATTATTGTGAGCTCTTATCCGCTAACGGATTATCTCAATTTCTAAGTATAGCATTGCCATAAGCTTATTGAATTTAAGTAAGTTCTATCATCTATATGACTTTATAATCCTTTTACAGAATGACATTTTGAAAGATAAAATCCAGGTATGTAACAGGACAGACTATCATTTAAACCCTCAGCCACGGGTAAATTTTAAAGAAAATATAAAGGACTGCTATAGTAACACCACCTTTCTAGATGACTGAAATAGGGGCAAAACATGATTCGCTAAACCAAATAATATATTAAATAATTACAGAGAAGATTGAGAGGAATTCATTATCTGACCAAGTGATAAAAAGAAAATGCACTGTACCCTAAGATGTTAAACCAAATCATCCAATCCACGATATGTTGACACAACATGAGAACGGCCCTGTGGAGTATGCCTTACAGCAACAGACACATAAAAATCACTATTTTATCATATCCTGGACTTCAACATGGTGCTATGACTGAGCAAAGTACAGGAGCATAATGGAAGGAGGTATGCATATGGGGTGCGACATAAGGACTCAAAATTAAGAAAAGATGGTTAGCTGATCCTTTTCCACCACCCTGTCCAAGTTATCTTTTGCTTTACTTAATAACTTAATAGGAAAAAAACTATAAAAGTATGTGCTGCTAAACAAAAGTCTTTTCTCAATAAAATATAAGAAAAAAGCTGGATGTCTAAGTGGTGCGTTCTTTCTGCAGTTGCTGTCTGCAGATTCGAGTTGAAATTCCATAGAATTCACATTATATTCCAAGTCTTCATGATTCCTGGTTCTATTTTTCACCAACTTACTTTCCACTTGGTACACTCCCTGAAACTGGAACATTCTAGACCTGTCCTTTCTCTTTTTAATTGAAGTTTTCTCTAGCTAGATTGTCCTTTCCTTAGCTGAGTTTTATCTGTCACAATTATCAATCTCTCATTTCAGACATAGCCTGAATGTTATCCCATCCACCTTCCTAGCAATCTGTGTTGGATTAAAGATGCCATAAATACTTTGACCCCCAAGCAACCAAACGATGGGCTCTATTTATATCCCTTCCCAAGTCTGGGCTGAGCCTGTGACCTCTTGAGGTTATAACTGACAACAGATATAGAAGTAAGCCAGTCTCAGGTATTGCCTGTAAGAGAAATTGAAATTTCTACACCCTCCCTCTTAGAATACTTAGGAGCCAGTTGTCATATAAATTCAACTACCCAGAAGCCACCATGCTGTGACAAAGGCTGAACTGCATATTTGGAGAAGTGTATTGAGAGAGAGAGGACCTTTCAGTTAGCAACCAAACACGTAACTCACTACACCACCAGGGCTCATGTGGAAGCAGTCGTCACTAAGTCAGATGATGCATTTCACTGGGAAAATCTGCTGCCGAGAACTTCTTTAAAGTGCTAAGAAGCCAAGATGTTACTTTAGCGTGGAAATCTGGACAGTGAATAGGAAAGATCACAGACACACTGATGCATTTGATGTTGGTGAATATGATATTGGCAAAGAATATTGAACTTATCTTGCCTGGTAAAGAGAAGAGAACTTGAAGCTCTGCCAAAGGTCAGGAAATGAGGAATTCAATATTAATGACGCCTCAACCTAAAGAAAACAAAAATCCTCACGACTGGACAAATAAACAACATCGGCAGTCAGATTCAAGTTGTCACGGGTTTCGTTTCACTTGCACACACAGCCAACAGCCGTGGAAGCAGCAGGTGGGAAATCAAATGACATACCACATTGGCTAACTCTGCTGCGAAAGATCTCCTTAAAGTACTGAAAGCAAAGATGGCACTTGGAAGACTCGGGTGCACCTGACATAGCCGTGGGATTGTCACTCACCTCACATGCATGTGAAAGCTGGACAGTGACTAAGGAAAGCCTGAGAAAAGTTAATTCCTCCAAACTATGGTGTTGGCAAAGAATATTAAATACGCCGTAGACTGCCAAGAATGTACCATCTGTCTTCTAGAATGCTCCTTATACACAAAGATGGCGAGATTTTGGCACACAGGTTTTGGGCATGTCACATGTCACCAGGAGGCCCCAGTTTCTGGAGAAGCGCACCATCATGGGAAGAAGAAACCACCTAAGCCAAACCCACTGCCGTCAAGTCCACTGTGGCCCAGGGCGCACCATAGGATCGTCGAGACTAAATCTTTGTACTAACATTCTCCTCCTTCTGCGGGGCAACAGGTGGTATGGACCACCGCCCTCCTCCTGGTTGGCAGCCCAACACCCCACTAGATAAAGTCAACAGTGAGCAAAAAGGAGGAAGATCCAGCTGGAAATGGATCGACCCAGGGACTGCAGCAAGGGGCTTACCCATAGAGGTGACTGTGAAGACAGCACAGGACTGGACATGCTTTGCTGTACATGGGTCACTGGTCAAGCCTGACTCGACAGCACCTGAAGGCAATGAGTTTCCTGCAATACTGTATGACTTACTTTTGTTAGCATATGTTTAAAATACTGTATGGACTTGTGGGTAAGCCGAGTTTTTTGGCACATGTTATATGCAGTTTTTGTGGTAAAATTAGGTGCCTTAGCTGATATTCGGGTTGGCTTATGCTCGAGTATATACAGTAAATTGTCTTTAAGCAGAAACAAACCAACCAGGGATGTAACAACCCCCAATAACAGTATTTTTTTAAAAAGAGAGAGAGGTAATGAAAATGTTGGGAGCAATGCTTCACAGGAAGCTGTTTCTGTATTTGTACTAGGAGAGATATTTGCCATGATGGTGTTCACCATGGATTTATATAGCATAATTTCCACAAATGAAATTAACTGTGTATATATGTATATATGTGTGTGTGAGTGTGTGTGTACACATTTACACACAGGAGAATGCTTCAAAAAGTTTGTGGAAAAATTCCATTAACTTTTGGAGGCATCCTTATTTGCATAGACAAAAATGTTATATACATATATGAACATATATACACATGTATGTATATCTACCTACAGTTATAGTCAATTCTGACTCATAGAGACCCTATGTAGGGTATCTGAGGCTATAACCTGTAAGGATTCAGGGAGCCATATATATATATATATATATATATGCCTATGTATATGAGAATGTATATATGTGTGTGCGTATATGTATACACACACACATGTATCAGGCTGCCTACTCTCATGATTAATTACAGTTTTCAAAATAGTAGGCAGCAATTCTGCTCCATCCCATAGGGTTGCTATAAGTCAAAATCACTTCACTGGCAGAAGGTTTTGGTATACACATATATATGTATAACTATATAAATACATAGATAGCTATTTCATCACCATCTGTAAGTGTGTCATATTGTGGTGACTAACATATCGATGTTAGAAGCTATGTAATAAGTACTTCAAATATTAGCAGTCATTCATGGTGGAGAGTGCTCAGCAGAGCTTCTAAGAAGACTAAGACAGACTAGGAAGAATAACTGACACGCTACTTCCATAAATTAACCTTATCGATCCCAGCAAAACACTGACTCACTTGCTTTGGACACATCAGAAAGAATCAATGGCTGAAGGAAGACATTGTGTTTGCTGAAGTAATGAGCTGGGGAGGAGCGAAAAAGCCCCGCAGTCAGATGCATTAGCCCAAGACCCAAGAATCCACCCAGACAAGAAGGATACCAAGAACAGTTCACTCTGCTCTACATAATGTCACCCTGTGTCAAAGATGACGTAATAGTATCAGCTAGCGGCCTAACTTACATTAATCTCTCAGAGGAGTCTCATGTGGTTATTTTTAAATGGAGGCTATCTTTTTGTGCCTAAGTGTGTTTATGAAATTTTATATCATTCATTTATCCATTCACCAATCAAGGTCAAAACACTGACTACACAAGTATCCCTGTCTTCATAGAGGTTGTATCTTAATGGATGAAGACAGGAAATAGACATACAAATAAAGGAGAACTCACACTATTTTTGTAGTAGAGTTTTTAAAGAGCTGTTTTTTAAAGTTGATGAGAAACAAAGCCAAGCACCTAACATTTAGGATTTGGAAAAATTTTAGTAGAAGTCACACGTAGGTGGATGTGTTCCTTGTTTTCATTTTATCTCTTCTAATACAGTAAAAGCTCTTTATGGGACCAAACTATATTTCTAAAAGTATCAATTAATTTAATATTTCCCTCCACAGACATACAGTATATGGCCAAGTATATGTTCTGGCCAAAAATGAGAAAATCTGGGCATATTCTAATTCCCAAGTGACCGCAGACAAGCCAGTTAACTTCCTGTACCTTAATTTCTTCATCTGATCAAGAAATAATTATACCACACGATCATATTATGCTGAGTTACTGAGAAGGCTGAAATGAGAAGATAACTGAGAAAAGAGAAAAGGCTCCAAATAGAAAAGCTATATCCCATGGGATCAAAAACGCCCAGTCTGGATCACCAGGTGCTTTTCACTTGATTCTGACTCCCAGTGGTCTCATGTGGGGGTGGGGTCTGAGTGTGCTCAGTACGGTGGATTTTTAACGGTTGATTATTTTGGAAGAACATCACCAGGGTTTTCTTCTCCAGTGTCTTCAGAGGGGTTTGCGCCTCATACATTTTGGTTAGCAGCCTGGGTGTGTCAACTATTAGCACTTCCCAGGGCCTCTGGTCAAAAAATAAATGCTTGCTAAAAGCAACTAAACAATAATGCAATAAAAATAACAGTTTTTTGCTGCCACCAATTTGACTCTTCTCTATGGCAGTCAACAGAATGAAACGGATACAGCCCGGTCATGCCTTAGCAACAATCGCCCACATGTTCCAGGCCCTCACTGCAACTGTCATGTGAGAGCATCTCACTGAGACACACGTTTGTTGGTGTTCTCGCTTACCAAATAGGATTTCCTTCTCCCGATTGATTGCTCCTGGTGATAGATCCAAAGAAAATGAACCAGACCGCGTTCTGCTGTGACCCACAGGGTCTTGATAACCTAATTTTCAGACATAGATTGACAGGCCTTTCTTCACAATACATCTTATTCTTAGATGTGTTGCTGAAGTCTGTCCAACATGGGGGATGCTGCTTGTATTGAAATACCCATGGACTAGCTTCCAGTATCATAGCAACAGGCAAGCCACCAGAGTATGACAACCTGGCAGAAGTTGTCATAGTCTGAGCACACCCATAAGCTGTATGCCATGCTGCGTGTATTAAATATAACATGCCTTTAAAACATCCTAAAAATTATTTGCATAAAGTATCACAATTCTGATTTTACAGCAGTCAAAACAGTTACTTTTAAACTATTACTCAAAGTAAGAACAGTGCTGTAGACCTTTAAACTCACAAGCTTTCTATTTTATGTCTCCATGTATCTTATAATTTCCTAGACTTAAAAAGTACATATGTTTAAATAACAACATTTTAAATGTTAATGATAGATTTTATTACATTATTCTAATTTATCCAACCTTGACTCTGTTTTTGTCACTCGGTGTTTGACTTGTAGAAAGTTCATATGACAGATTAGAATTGCTTCCCTCAAAGGGTTTCCTAAGCTGAAAGCTTTCTGGGAGCAGACGGCCAAATCCTTTATCTCAGTGAGCCCTGGGATGAGTTCAAAGTCCCAACCTCACGGTTAACACAGCTCATTGCTTAACGGTTCACCTACTGGTGCTCCTAATCTTCACTATCTAAGATGAAAATGAAATGATTAGGTGGTTAGAATAAAAAAGAAAATTTTAAAATTACATAAACACCCAATTTTATTTCATATTTATAATGAAAAATGAATTAAATAACATAGGTTCTTTATTCTGTGATATTTATAATAAAAGACATACCTCCAACACTTAACAAAATAGAATGTTCTAGAGAAATGACATTTCTCAGTTCTCTGAACATATTCCATAACCTACACAGGATTATTCTCACTCATCTGGCAGTTTGTTGTCCTGTGGTGGTCTGCATATTGCTGTGATGGTACAGCTATGTTGTTGGTGTTTCAAATACTATCAGGGTTATTCAAAGTTAACCGGATTCAAAAAGTATGCAGAAAAAGGACAGACTAAGAAGAAGGAACAGGCTATCCACTTCAGGGGAATTGTCCACTGTGGCAGTTACATAATCTCCTGTCAACTTGAGCAAAGGAAAGGAGTCTAGCCTTTCAATCAGGTCATAGCCAGTGGTGCCTCTGTGTGGACATGACTTTCTCTCAAGGACTCTGGGAACTCCTCTCTTCCTCCCAGGAGGTGGGACACATGCTCTCTCTGCTGCACCCTGCTGTTGACAAGTCACATGGAGTCACGCCGATGACGGCCTGGACCTGGAAGAGTGCAGTGGAGGCCTGCACCAGCGCTGAGATGCTTCCACTTCCACTAGATCCACCACTGGTCTGTGATCTCCGTGCATTCGACATCATTGCATGATTGCATGTGTTGCATGAATCTAAAGAGGAATTTATGGATGGGTATCAAAAACATGGGCTAATAAAGGACTTACGGACATGATCTGGACTAGCCTGGGGTGTTTTCTCAATATACAATTGCTCTTTGTTATAAAGCTCTCTCTTATACATGTATGAATGTCTCTGGATTTGTTTCTCTAATCAACCCAGACTAGCACAGCCACTGAAGAGCTCATGAATAGCAATAGAATGATGCCAGATATATTGCTATAAGATGAGGCCCCTTAGGTCAGAGAGTATTGAAAATATGACTGAGGAAGATTAACCTTCTTAAAGTCAACCCTAGTCACATGGGTAGAGTACAGCCTGTTGGGACCTTAATTTACTAATGAGGCATGACTCAAAAGGAGAAGAAACAGTAAAGAGCTATTAATAATTGGAACTTGGAAGGTACAAATTATGAATCTAGTAAAATTCTATGTCATCAAAACAAAATGAACCACATAAAGATCAATACCCTAGGCATTGGTGAACTGAAGTGGGCTGATATAAGCCAATCATATGATTTACTTTGCCAGGAATGAAAAATCCAGGAGGAATGGCATTTCAGTCTTCACCAAAAGAAGATATTTCAAGATCTATCTTAAAGAACCATTCTTTCTGTTATAGGATAATATCTATCTGAATACAAAGAAATCCAGTCAATATTACTATTATTCATATTTATGCACCAACCACTAAAGTTCCAACACCAAATTAATGGCCATAAAGTCAATTCTGACTCAGAGAGATGCTGTAGATGAGGCTAAAACTGCCCCGGTGGGTTTCTGAAAGTGAAAATCTTTAAAGCCTCTTCTTGCTTCCATGAAGCCAACTGTGAATTTGAACTGCAGACCTCTTGTCAAGCACCACTACACATAATCCACTATGATGCCAAGGCTTCGCCACTAAAGCTAGGGAAGAATAAATTGAAGAATTTTTACCAATGTCTTTAGTCATAAACTGATCAACATGTAATCAAGATGAATTGATAATTATTGGTGATTGGAATGCAAAAGTTGGAAACAAAGATAAAGGAACGAAACCAAATTCACTACCATCGACTTGATTCCAACTCATGAAGGCCGTCAAGGTGGAGTAGAAATGCCCCCTGTGGGTCTCCACCACGGTAACGCTTTACAGAAGAAAACTTCATCTTTCTCCAGAGGAAAGTATGGAAGCTGAAAAATACAGTCTTGATCATATAAAGGAAGGTGGAGATGGCGGGACAGGATTTTGCAAGACCAACAACCTCTTCCGAGCAAATACCTTCTTCCAACAACACAAATTGACTGTACATGGATTTTTCAGAGAAATCAAATTGACTACATCTGTGGGAGGACAAGATGGGAAAGTTCAATATGAGCAGGTAAAATGAGGCCAAGCGCTGGATGTGCATCACCCCGTCAATGGCTCATCTATACGCTCAGGTGTCACAACCTAGTTTGCTGAAATTGAAGATAGCCAGGAGCATTTGCTGATGAAGATCAAGGATTGCAGCCTTCAGTGTGGATTATGACTCAATATAAAGAAGTCCAAAGTCCTCATAACTGGACCAATAGGTAATATCATGATAAATGGAGAAATGCTTGAAGATATGAAGGATTTTGTGTTGCATGGACCCACAATCAATGCTCATGGAAGCAGCAGTCAAGAGGTCAAAAGATGAGTTACATAATGTAAATCTGCTGGACAAGACCTCTTTAAAGTATCAAAAAGCAAGGCTGGTACTATGAAGACTGAGATGCACCAGATCTAACTTTCTTTTTTTAATTGCCTCATATTCACATGAAAACTAGACATTAAATAAAAAAGACCAAAGAACTGATGCATTTCTATTATGGTGCCGGTGAAGAACGTGGACAGTATCATGGCCTTCCAGAAGCAAAACCAAATCTGTCATGGAAAAAAGTAAAACCAGAAGGCTCTTTAGAAGTAAAGTTGGTTAAACTGTGTCTCGAAAACTTTGGAAATGTTATCAGGAGAGGTCAATCCCTGGAAAAGGACATCATGGTATGTTTGTTAGGCAGGGTTCTCTAGAGAAACAAAACTAGAACACATATGATTTTATATATATATATACAGAAGGATTATAACAGCTAATTAGTCCACACAGAAGTACACTTTCATGGAATAGTTAATATACTGGAAGTCTTTCAATTCATGTGAGATTCTAGGTCCAAGGTCAAAAGGGCAGAGAGCAGAATCCTCCCTTGGGCGAGGCAGGCAAAATGTGCATGCAGGCAGCAAACAGGAGGGTAGGTCAACAACAAGCAGTAGCTCAGGAGTTTAGCAAAGCAGGCCCAGAATGAGATAGCCAACTCAAATCATACAAGGTCACAAGATCCACCAGTCTCGCGTTCAAGCAGATGTACGCACTAGCAACATGGTAAAGCAGGTCTAGAAGGAACCTCAAGCTCTAGCTACACAATCCATGAGTTGGCTTGTCCAACAGATAGTGTAGCACACAGGTTGAGGCAGAGAACTAGCTAAAGCACCAGCATGCTGGTCCAATCGCCAGAGAGCCATTTATCTCTTTGGCCTCCAAGCAAACTTCGACCTCATTAATCCCACATGTTCCTATTGGCCAGGTTGGCACAATAAACCTAGCTATCACAGTAGGTAAATTAAAGGGACAGCAAAAAAAGAAGGAACTGCCATCCACAAGATGAATTGTTACAAGGATTGAAACAATGGGCTCAAGTATAACAAGTGAGGCTAGTGCAGGACAGGCTGTGTCATTCTGCTGTACATAAGGTCTGCTGTGGGTTGTCCTGCTGAGCTGTGAGTCAGAACTGACTCAAAGGCACCTAACAACACGGGATGGGAGCACTTAGCTAGAGAGGCAAAGCCTACCACCGAAGGTTGGTCAGTTTTAGAAAGACTGAAGATACGACATGACTTCTAATCCTAGTTGTTCCACTGTTTTTGGTACTATGACCATGGCCAAGGTGTGTCGAAATGTGTGGAGACTTCAAAAAGTTTGTGGAAAGTTAATGGAATTGAATGATAATGGGTTTTTCTTCCAGTGTTCAAGTAATCATGATAGACTTTCATATATAATTATTGATTAATGTGAATTGAATACATACATCATATCATTCCATAGTTCAATCACATTAAGCAAAGGACACAGGACAATAATGTGCCATAATAGGAAGAAGTTCTAAGAAAATTGAAAACTTTAGTTGAACAAAATTGAAGGATTAGTAATAAAAATTTGCACTGAGGAATTTTTTTAACCATACCAATGTATTCATTCATTCTTTGAGGGTAGCAAGTATGGTCTTCTGAAAATTTCTTGGGTAAATCTGACTGCCTTCTCCCTAGAGCCCTGATCTTGCCCCTTCAAACTTCTGCAATTCAAAGAGCATTTAGAAAGAACCCCAGTGTCCCTGGAGGTTGCCCGAACTGCTACTTTGACATGACAAAGTTGAAGAGCACAGAACTTTTCCAGAAGCATCTGAGAAATTGAACCACCACCTTCAGAAGCGTGGAACCTTAAATAAAGGACAGCTGAAAAGCAATCGCTTCACATGCTTGATAGTTCTATTTAAAATTGGTTTCTATGATTTTGTGGCAATTCTTTTACCTATTCTTGTATTACCTGGATATCTTTTGGAATGGAAAGATTCATTTCATTATGTGTGTGCTTCTCCCCATTCCAATTTCCCCATGACAATGTCTTTCCCAAATGCCCGACACCCTAGAATCAGCTATCCATAATGTATGTAGTAAGCTCTAATTTATATAAGTGGATTGATTTATTGCAATAGGATTGCTGTCCTATTATCAAATGCTATTCAGAGAGAAACTTTCAGGTAACACCAACTTTTCCATTGGCTGCAAATATTTCAGATAATACATTCTGTCTATTCTCTGAGTTGTTAATTCTGAAGGAACTGATGTGTATGAATTTATTTTGTTGGAAAGGGATTTGGTTTTCTCTAGAAAATCTAGACAACTCTGTCCTTTTGAAGCTTGCATGGCATTTTAGTTTGTATTGCACATTGTCATTCCAAGTCACTACCCTTGGATCACAAAAAGTTGGAAAACAAATGATCCAAGCTAGACAACTGAGAGCAGAGTTTCTTGCACTTTGATGTGCATATACACCCTCAGGGTGGCTTAATAAAAGTGGATTCTGACTCAGTAGAACTGGGAGTGGGAGCTGAAATCGTGCATTTCTAACACGCTCCCAGGGGAGGCCAATTCTAAACAGTACCATTATTGATGGACCATTATAAGATGGAAGTATGATTTGGGCCATGATCAGCACTGTGAAAATGCTGATGCTATTTTCATTTAGAAACGCATTGACATTTTGTTGTGGTCTGCTTTATTGTAGGTAGTTATTAGAACATCATCCTGTTTTTAATAAGTCAAGGAGTAGATTGAGGTAGAAGATTTATTTACATTATGTAATAAATCTCAAAACTTTTCCTTAATTGTCTGGCTCACTACATAGTGCCTAAGTCTAAAATGGTTTTTTTTTAAGATAAAGTTTTATTGATCTATGAGATATTATCAGAGTTGTTGTCAGGGATAGGAAGCAAGGAAGTATCGTTCTTAAATTTTCCAAAGACTGCCAAATATTTTTAATTACTTGTAATTAACTCATTTATCATTTCCATATAGGTTGTTAGGAAACTGGTACTTGCACACAATGTTCTGGCTTCCACACTGTGTGCAGATGAAAATGATTAATGAGAGTGTTTAGTCAGCTAGGTAAAGCTGAAGTCAGAGATGGCCAAAATTTTTACCTCTAAATGAATGTTTGTAGGGAATTATATATATCCAAGTACTGTGTAAGAGTGAGTACCAAGACTGACTCTAAAAGCTCATCAAAATGGATCATCAAAGCCAGGGAATCCTGAAAATTGGAATTAAAGATATACAAGTAAGCACACATTCAAAGAGAATAAGTTAAAATTAGTTCACTACTCCGAGACAAGAAGAACTACATGATACCACCTTAGCACTGTCAACTGCTCTGAAAGGGATCATATTAGAAGGTATTGGATAAAATGGGAAGAAAATGTGAGAAAATCCTCGCCATCATAAGAGATACCAAGATGACTGGTCAACTAGATGCTGGTGGAATCCCTAAGCTGTGGCCTTCCTCGCACTTCAATCTGGAACTGAACTCACGCCTGCGGTTTAATTTTCAATCTCACGGTAGACAGGTATAGAAGAGGAACACTCGTCAGGTGTGCATACCTGAGAATACTCAATTATTTTATATCAAAAGGTCAGTATTCGCCCAAGGATAAATTTCCGAGGGGTCGGGAAAGAAGGAAGGAAGCGGGAAGCAAATGAGGGGCCCAGGATAAGGATGGTATATTAATAGAATGAATGAGAGGGAACAAAAATGTGTATGGATTATTGAATGTAAATGGAATAGTCTGCTCTGTCAGCATTCGCCCTATTTACAATAAAAGTGAAATACAGATAAAAATTTGAAAAGAGGAAACCGTGATCCATAAAAGATCAAACTAGACATATGTATTCACATCAATTTTGGTGAAAACTAATACCCACACAAAAACTTTCATAACTCCTAAAAAATGTTGTATGATGATTTCTGGATGGCCCCAATTGTTTTCAGTCAATTATTAACCTAAGCCTTGACAGTTTAAACCCACTCAGTGCTGTTACAGAATAAAGAAGTGGAAATCTGCTTCCATCAAGTTCAATGCCAAGAAATGTCTCTGGAGCACAATTGTACTCTGTAACACACACGAGATTGCCATGAGTCTAAACAAACTGACCAGTCACAGGTTTGGTTGTGTTTGAATATATTTCTGTGAGTGACCAGATCTACTGACCAAGTACTCTCAGTGTCCACTGATACTAACTTAAGAAATGACTCATTGCTTAGATCCTTATTTTAAAAACAAAGTGAAAAGCTAAGACAAAATTTGGCCTTGACGATACAATTTAGTATATTACCTGAATTAAAACTAGTAAGAATACCATCAATTCCAGCATCGTTTAAATGCAATCTACAAGGCAATTCAACCTTTAAATCAAGATGTTACATGCAGTACTTTGTTTAAGCTCCATGTGGGTTTTCAATGGCTGGTTTTGCAGAAGCAGCTCATAAAACCTTCATCTACTCCTGTTATCTCCTTGAGTTCAGAAAGTCAACTTGGTTTATCACATCATCTGAAAAAGGGGGATCCCCGCTGCTTTCCAGCCTGCTTTTCTTTGCTTGGAAGTCTCTATTATTTTATCCACTATTTCTTTATACAATCTGGTATTCGTCAAAATGTTTCACCTACATGTAAATTTGATTCAAATACCCCAGGAAAGTTTAGTCCAGATCCTACCAGAGCCAAAAGAAGTAAGGAGATCTCTCCCAACCCCTTCCATGGCTGAAACCCTTGGAGTGGCCATCTGCCTTCACAAAGCTGCCAGAGTAGATGGATATTCAGACGATGGCCTACTTACCGGTAAAGATTTTGGGGCATGAATAGGATCCACAGTGAAGTGAAACTAGCCTTTAATGTGCTGCGGACACTTTCACAGAGCTTAAGCAAGCTACTGGATGCTACCTTATTGATTTAAATTTCAGACAGCATAATACATTGCATTTAGATTGTTTTTATCCTATTTAATTTCTTTTCAATTGACTGAGTCAAAATAGAAGTTTGGATACCATAGTTATCAAAATAATCACTCAATCTACAGCCAGTCTCCTAATATGGGCTTCGCTGGTTTGTCCACGTACTAAAACGTACACACTGTCTTCAGGCCCTACTGAATAGTCTGAATTTTCCCCTTTGCTATTTGTATTCATCATCACATTCCACACCCTTTCTCTCTCAAATGTGCCTTTTATAAGTCTCCTCCCCCCTTCTCTCTCATTGCATAAGAAATATTTAATAAATGAAGTATCCTTGTCACTCCTGTAATTTACTTTCTCTCTTGACTTATTTTTTGATGTTTGATTATTTCATACTTCTAACTGAAAATAAAACACAAAATATGTTTTCATTATTATCCATTCAAACTATTATAATAATGCATATTGATTCTTTTCAACAGATTTATTTATATAAATTCTGTTCTTTTAAACAGAATTATATATAATTCACCTCATTCAACATTGTTGTGGTTCCTCTTGTTTGATACTTTTGAGTTGGTCCTGACCCACAGTAACCCTGTGCACCAGAAATGGAAACACTGCCCAGTCCCGGGCCATGCTCACCATTGTTCCTGCGCTTGAGCCCATTGTTGCAGCCACTGCCACTGTGCCCATCCATTGCCCTGATGGCTTTCCTCTTTCTCACAGCATGATGTCCATCTCTAGGGGCTGGTCTCTTCTTACAACATAAGCACAGTATGTAAGATGAAGTGCTCAGCAAATCTTAAATGGAAAGATCTCAAGAAAAAAAATATAAGCGTCAAGTTGCAATACTGAAAGATTCTGTGGGCAAAATAGTGAAGAAGCAGGAAGGAGCCAAAGAAAGTGGAAAGGATACACAATCATTGTACCAAAAAAACCTAGTCGACATTCCACCATTTCAGGAGATAGTATATGAACAAGAACCAATGGTGCTGAAGGAAGAAATGCATTAGCCAAAAACAAGTCTTCAGGAATTGATAGAATAAATACCAATTGAAATGTTCCAACAAACTGATAAAGCACTGACTCGTCTATGACAGGGAATTTGGAAGACAGCTGCTTATCCAACTGACTGGAAGAGACCCATATTTGTCCCCATTCCAAAGAAAAGTGATCTAACAGAATGCTCAAAATATAGAACAATATCATTAACATCGCAGGCAAATAAAATTTTGCTGAAGATCAACAACAGTTGTAGCAGTCCATTGACAGGGAGCTACTAGAAATTTAGACTAGATTCAGAAGTCATAGAACAAAACATATCATTGCTGACATCAGATAGATTGTTGGCTGAAAACAGAGAATATCATAAAGATGTTTACATGTGTGTGTGTTTACTATACAAATGTTAGGCTTGAGAAGAATGGGATTCAAGAATACTTAGTGGTGCTCACGTGGAACCTGTACATGGATCAGGAAGCAGTTGTGTTAATAGGAAACAAGGAGTCTACAAATCAAGGGAAAACAGCAAATTAGAGTGTCCATCAGGGTTTTATTCTTTCCCCATACTCATTTAATCTATATGCTGAGCAAACAATCAGAGAAGCTAGATTATGTGAAGAGTGATGCGACCTCAGGATTGGAGGAAGGCTTACTAACAATATCCTTCAATATGCAGATGACACAGCCTTGCCTGCTGAAAGTGAGAACTTGGAGCACTTGCTGATGAAGATCGAGTATTGCAGCCTTCAGTATGGATTATAACTTAATGAAGAGAAACAATCCTTAAAATTGGACCAATTTGTAAATTGCTAAATGGGGGAAAGATTGTAATACCTTGATAAATCTCCAAATCTCCATTTGAAGTCATGAAAGATTTCATCTTACTTTCATCCACAATCGATGCTCATGCAAGCAGCCATCATGAGATCAAATGATACGTGGCTGAAGGTTCTCCCATTTGGACACATTTAGCACAATGTGGTTATTAAAATCAATAACTCACTAAAACACATTAAGTGATGACTCATGAATACACTTTGATACTTCAAAGGAAAATGAGCAGGTATGAGAAGGAAGAAAGGTAAAACCAAGGAAAGAAAATAAAGAGGGAGGAAACATGCTTGTTCTGACTGGAGGCAACTGCTGTTCCAATGCTGTATTCTAAAATATGGTTGTTAAAATAAAATGATCAACCATTTACCCAGCTTTTTATGTAAGAACTGGAGTTCATGACCAGTTGATGATTGAAAATTGTACAGAATGGTGTGCAATAAATGCTGAAGAAATAGTCAATTTAAAAAACAAATTGAAATAAACAATAAATCGGTACAGAGCTATCGGTAAATGCTAAGACTAGTAGGTAAGACGTGGATGAGCCACAGCTGATGCGGCACGGAAGTCTCATGCTTCAGAATATCTTCTAATTACAAAAGGAAAAACAGCCTCTCTAAGAAAGATCAGGTCGTTTCTATAATCAACTGATGAAACAGCATCACTAACAGAGACATTTTATATATTCTAAAGTGATCATTGTGGAAAGGTCTTTAATTGAATCCAGTTGAAATTTAAACCTAATCCTCAGATTACGGCTGCTCATGCTACTGATCCAGTCTCTGAAAAAATCCATTATCAGTTTTTTTTTTAATTTGGAGAGTTATTCTAAAGAACCGTAACCTAAAATGCCATGTAAAACCTAATGGATGTCAGGTCTGAAAAATAATAATCATTTGGGAGAGAGTTGGGGAATTTGTAAATACGTACCGGTACTAAATGATACATGAGGACCATTCGTTTCTTTTGCGCATCGTAACAGTATTTGGCCTGTGTGAGGAAATGTTCATAATTTCAGAAGCCATACGCGTGCTGCAGCTTTCTGGGGAGTCAATTTCTCCAAAAGGACCTCACAAGTAGATTAAAATAATCTGGATGCTAACGGTATTGTTCTTCCAACTTTCCGCTGTGTCTGAAAGTTTTTATAATGGAAGTCAAAAATCTTATGTCTGTGGTCCAGAGACTGTTTCTTTAGTAATTAAAAACCTTCCTTTCAACAAAAAATCCAGAGATAAAAGAACCAGGGGCTGAGTTATTCTGTTTGAAGTAGTTTGATGAACTAAGTATCTATTCATATCAGCAGATTCACTCAGCACTCCAGAGGATATGGGTGTACAAATTATTTAGATCAGTCCACTCCTAGGGCATTCAGTGGAAAACACAGTCTTAGGCCCAAACCTTAGAGAAAAAGAAGGCTTCTGTCATGAAATTTAATGGATTGTCATTAAATAAACAGAACTTCACAATAGACCATAAATTGATATTATCCATCCAAAGTCCTCATAAATCAGTACAAAGAATATTCTTAGCTTCAACTGTTTTTTGTTTTGTTTTTAACAAAAGATATATAGTCTTTTAATCTAATTGAATTTAATCTAATTGAATTTACTTTAATTACTAAAAAGTTTTAGACTTGGTATAGTCTCGGGTGAAACAGTCCAAATTAAACTAGTTTTATTTACTTCCTATATAAAACACTTTTCACTTTAATAAAATAGAGTACTAAATATATGCATGTTTTAATTATGTACTTTTTAAGGCATAATTAGACAGTATGCGTTGTAATTAGGTACTGAGATTATTTTCGTTCTTTTGCATGCTGCTGGAAATGTGCAATTGTTTACGATTTTTGAGACCTAACTTTTTCTTAAATGTTTCCACCCATTCTGATCTTTCCCTAAAATAATAAGTTGTTTGAGCTATTATATACATATGTACACACATCTAAGGGTGTACAATTTTCTGAGATGAAGGTTTTCTACAGAATTGAATGACTGAACTTAATAGAATAATATTTTCCTTCTAAAATTGATTGTAGAGATGATTGTGCAACTTCTTAATATGACTGAAATATGAATTGTATGATATGTGAAAATATTCTAAATAAAGACAACAAAGAGATTTTTTTAAGCTTCTATCTAAGATATACCTTTGAGGTAAACTTCACTGGTTTTATTCCATTATTATGTGACCTAAAATTATTTTTAAATAATAATAATCAGCAATAAATGCCTTGAAAGCACATATTAAAAATAGTTTTAACAGTCTATATGACACACAATTCTAATCATTATTAGAGCATGGATAATATTTTCTTTCTTTCTGAATTGTGTTAGAGATGTTTATGTAAATAATCATTATCTGTTTATCCAGGGGGTAAAAGCATTGTGTGTAGGGTAAGATAAGTTTAGACAATGGTCTCCATCAGCTTTGGGAGCAGTGTTTAAAGGGAGGAAAGGTAAGTAGCCGGTCTTGAACGCCATCTTTGTGCCAGAGCCTTTTATCTGCGTAAGAGTACTTAATTCTCATGACTGCCAGCTAAGAGATACACGATTTGAAAGTGCTTGTGCTGTGGTTAAAATTGACCTAAAACCAGCCTGATCCCCAAACCCGAATTGTTTTCTTTCAGAATAGCAATTAATAATTAGAAATGAAAAGGATAACATAGCATCGCTGCAAATAGTTGCAAATTTGGATGAGTAAATTTTGAAATAAGGGGCTTATTATTCTGGATAAGAAATCATAATGGAACAAAGTAAAGCAACATAGAAGCTTTCCCACCTACCTTAGTGGCTAAACGACCAGGCACTGCTAAACCACAAAGTGCTGGATAAACACAATCGTTATGGAAAAGCCATGGAGCGCGACCTCAAACTACTGGAAAATGAAATCTCACACAATCCAGCAATCCCTCTGCTGGGTACCCATTCTTCAGAAGTAAGACGAGAGGACAAAGTATGCAAGTCGAGCACACACCTTTCCTGGTTTAAAACCACAAAATATCCCCTTGTTCTATTGGAATGACTGCCTCTTGGTTTCTATACCACTTCTGCATAAGCACAATAAAGTGTGCTATAAACCATGGTCTCTACTTTAAACCAAGGTCTGTGTGATGTTAGCAATGGTATCCATTGTTCTGTGCCCAAGACCTCTTTGAAGTATTGAAAAGCCAGGCTGTTACTTGGAGCACTAAGGTGCATCTGGCCCAAGGTGTTTTCGATGCATATGTCATATGCATATGAAAGTTTGCCATTCAATAAGGAAGACCAAAGAAAAATGTATGCATGTGAACTGTGGTGTTGGCAGAGAATATTGAAAGTACTATGGAAGGCCGAAAGAATAAATGGCTCTGTCTTGGAAAAAGTACAGACAGAAGACTCCTTAAGAGCAAAGACAGTGAGTCTTGACCTCATGTACTTTGGACATGTTGTCAGGAGAGACCAATCCCGGAGAAGGACACCGTGCTTGGTGAAGTGGAAGAGGAGTGAAAAAGAGGAACACGTTTGACAAGACAGATGACACAACGGCTAAAACGATGGACTCAACACAAGGACAATTGTGAGGATGGCACAGGACCAGGTTACGTTTCATCCTGTTGTACAAAAATGTGCTATCATCTGAATGAACTCAATAGAACCTAATAACAACAATATCCCATCTTCTGAATCCAGCTGGAATTTCTCATCATTCCCTGATGATGTCCTGCTGCAATTATATTTCAATTTACCTTCAGCAAAACATTATTGACAGATGATATTAATAATACTGTTTCATAATTCAGCTATTCTATTCTGGCACCTTTTACTGGAATGAACACAAATATGAATCTCTTCCAGTCAATGGTCAAGGAAGCTTTCTGCCAAATTCCCTTGCACAGACAGGAGAGCTGTGCTAGTGTGCATCATTTGTTGAAGCATCTCGATTGATATTCTATCATAGGAAATTTGGACACTGAATAAGGACGACGAAAGAAAAATTGATGCATTTGAACTATGGTGTTGGTGAAGAATATTTAAAGTACCATGGACTTCCAAAAGAAGAAACACGTCTGCTTTGGGGGTGAAAATACCGGTCCTTAGAAGCAAGGAGTCTTATCTTTCACCAATGCCTGTAGTTAGGTTGGGGTCTTCCTTCACTACCAGTAGCTTTTTAACACATGCTAGCTCCTGAAATGGAGGAACATCGACAAGTTCTTTTGGGCACAGTGGTTCTGTGTATCACACCTATCTTATTTTAATTCTTTCTGCTTTGTTCAATATTTTCCCCTAAAAATAATGCATTATTATAACTTGAGGCTTGAGGTGCTTGGTTTCGTTTGGTTTCCCAGTTATTTTCCACTTGGGAAATGTGCGGTATGGCCTTCCCATTTGACTTCCACAATTCACATCTTTGCACATTTCGTTGTAACGCTTTGCATTGTCTTCTCCAGCCACCCATTAAAAGATCCAGTTTGGCTCTTTTACTTTGCCATTTCTCCCCTGCAGTTTAGCGACTCTTCATACAAGAACAAGTTTCAACATCTCTTCTTTTTCACCCTTTTTTGGCTCTTTCACCATTCGCTGTTTCTTTAGGGTCTTTTAGCTTCTTCAGGTGTGATGTTTTGATGGAATCCCACAACTTGTCTGGTTGAAATCACCAGTATTCACTGCATCTGATCTATCCTTGAGACGGTCTCTAAATTTAAGTGGAATATATTCAAACTGTACATTGGTTTGAGTGGATTTGTTTCAATATTCTTCAGTTTGAACTTAAACTTGCATATAAGTAATGGCTGTGTGTTCTGCAGTTCCCTTCTGTTCCTTGTTCTAACCAACACTAGTAAGTTTCTCCATTGTCTCTTTTCACATATGTAGTCAATTTGATTCCTGTGTGTTTCATCTAGTGAAGTCCATGTGTATGAAGGGGTAGCCCCCCCTAAAAATGAAAAAGTAGCTCCTCTGGGCAAAGCTTTCATAGTATGCATATTTCCCACTAGGAGAATATTGAGCATCTCATTCTTAGTTAGTGCACCCAGTGGCGTCTCCTGGGAAGGTTCTCTCTGATCACAGTGAATTTTTTCATAAAAGCAGTTTTGTTCAAACCTCATTTTTCATGATGTAATTTTGTGTCCTGCTTGGGAAATATGTGACAGAAAGTGCTGTGATGTTGAACACAGCTTACAAAGACAGCGCTATGGGAAAATTTCAATTGTACGAATGATTTTCTCATTTCAAAAAAATGTGAAATATCAGTTGATCACAAATCTTGTTCTGGATGTCCATCAACTTCCCGAACAGACAAAAATGTGATTCATAGTGTATTTGGAGTTTGTTCCACCATGCCAGATTGTTAAGCAAGTTTTCTATTTAGAGGTTCTGAAAAGATTGTGTAACTGTGTTTTTAAAACGCCTGATTTGTAGCAGACAAGGGACTAGTTTTGCCACCACAATAAAGCACTTGCTCATGCAGCCATATCAATAAGCCAGTTTTGGGCCAAAAACAGCATTCTTCTCTTGCCCCATGCACTTTACTCACCTGACCTCACTCTGTATGACTTCTTTTTGTTTCCACGAATGAAGACAGACTTGAAAGGACCGTGATTTGATGACATAGAAGAGGTGAAGAGAAAAACGAGGGAGGTGTTGTCAGCCATTCAAGCAGATGAATTTGGAAAAAGTTTCCAATAATAGAATCGCAGATTTGACAAATATATTAAGTGTAATGGAGAGTACTTTGAAGGTGATAAAGTTGTCTTATAAATTAAATACTTGGCTTTCAAAAATATCTGATTTTTTGGGTACCTCCTCATGTAGGCACTATTCATATGACTGAAAATAAATATTTACAATGAATAAGGCTTTGAACTTACAAAAGTCTGTTACAGGATTTATGGCCTTGTTCTATCACCAAATGATATCTTAATAGCTACCAATACTTTGTTTTCAAATTTCCCATCTCAAGCATAAGTAATTATCAATGCATTTTGGTTTCAGTTTGATCCATGTCAGGCTGTAGAAGTTGTTTGTTTGTTTTTTGGGTTTTTTTAGATAAAGGAATACCTAAAAGAAATCTGCAGTTTCTTCAGCTTTGGCATTAGTGGTTGGTATGTATATTTGAATAATGTTGGATTATCTACTCCTCCTTATAGGCTTCTGTATATAAGCTTATATTAGATCACTGGGAAAGTGAGAGGTACTTCATGATAGATCTTGAAATGTTCTTTTTGAGAATGAATGTGACACAATTCCTCTTTCATTTGTAATTCCTGGCATCAGAGACCAAATGATGGTCCAATTTAAGATATTTATACAGTAATTACTAAAAACTAGGTCAGCATCACTGTTGTGTCTTTTTATTAGGTTAATTCAATCAATCTCCGTGTTCAGTGCACATTAAAACTCTGAGAATCATTTTAAAATAGTTTCCCAGACCCACCTGCTGATATTCTGGTTTAATTGATAGAGAATAGGAGAGTAATGTTTATAGGGGAAAAATTTTGGAATTATCAAGAATTTTATATTATTTGGTTTCACGATTGTGTTAGTCTGGGTAGGCAAGAGAAATAAATCCATGGACACACATATGTGTATAAGAAAGAGATTTATATATAAGAGCAATTGAACACTGAGAAAACATCCCAGCCCAGTCCAGATAAAGTTTATAAGTCCGATATTAGACCATATTTCTGATATCAATCTATAAAGTCCTCTTCAGACTCACGAAACACATGAAATGACACCAAATGTAGAAGATCACAGGCCAGTGGGTAAAAAGTCTTTGGATCCAGTGTCATTGGAAACATCTCAGTGCTGGCAGTGGTCACTCTGTGGCTTCTCCAGCTTCCGAGGTCTGGTTGCATCCATGTGACTTGTCTTCTGCAATATCTCCCAGGGGGTCACAGAGAGAAAGAGAGATTTCTTCTGCCTCCAAGGAGGAATTACCAGATTTCCAAGAATTCCCAGGAGAAGGTCAGGCCCACACAGAATTCTCATTGGCTATCTCCAGATTGACAGCCTAGACTCCACCCCTACACTCTTAATCCTTAAATTGACACCAGATTAGGTGACTACCACAACGATCAATAGTCAATGAAGCAGAAGCCACAAAAGCAAGTCCTAGGTGAATTGGCTGTAAAAGGCCTCATAGACTTTTTTAAAAGCACAGATGCTTCTGATCTAAGCCACGGTACTTTCCATAATTTTATATGCATGTGAAACCTGAACAATGAATACAGAAGTCCAAAGAAGCACTGATGCATTTTAATTATGGGATCAGTGAATAATATTGATGATTCCATGAACTGCCAGAAGAACAAGCAAATATGCCTTGAAGGACAGTCATAATGCTCCTTTGAAGTGAGGATGCAAGACTTTGTGTTGTGTTCATAGAATATGTTGTCAGGGGAGACTACCCTTAGAGAAGGAAGTTACACTTGGCAAAATAGAGCACCAGCGAAAAAGAGGAAGACTCTCAATGACTGACACAGTAGCTGTAGTAATGGGACCAAACAAACAACTGTAAAGACAATGCAGGAAAAAACAGTGTTTCCTACTATTTATTGTACACTGGGTCTGTCTAACTTGGCACTAAACGCTAACAATAACAGTGCTTAGGAAGTGCTTAGAAGGGTGAACAAAAGTCCATCTGGAAGCAGAAGAGAGGGTATCATATAAGCCAGGCCACTAAAGGAAAACAAAATATTAATAAATCTGTTTGAAAATTATGGAATCTTATTTCTACTCAGTTCAAATATGGAAAGACATCCCAACACCAAGGTGAATATATTGCAAGCCAACTCTATCTGACTTCATGAAATAAAAATAAAAAGATATTCTAGGCAGAAAGAATACCATGAACAAAAGTACGATGTTTTCATCACAAAAACCAAATTGGAATCACTAGCCTCACTATTTAACACATGATTATCCTTCCATCATGGGATGTTGGGCAGGTGAGATGAAAGCTTGTAAACAATCTTGCAGATAATAAAGTTGAAAAATCAAGATTATAAGGATAAAGTAGATAGTAGTATCACTGATGGAAGGACATAAATCTCATACGGAGTATTTTTAATTATTCTGTTAGTAATACCGCAGTAATTATGTGTATTAATAAAAAGCATACTATTGCTTCTTTCAACTGCCGTCAGATTGTCATACTGTGATGTGTGTGTGTTGTTATGCTGGAAGCCATGTGACTGATGGTTCAAATACCAGCAGGGTCACCCATAGTGGGCAGTTTGGGGTGAAGCTTCCAGACTGAGACAGATTAGGAAGAAATCCACCACTGAGGGATTAGCTAGTGAAAATCTTGCAAATATCAGCAGAACATTGTCTGATTTAGTTCTGAAAGATGAGCCTCTAAAACGGAATGATACTCAAAATACCACTGGAGAAGAGCTGCCTCCTCAAAGTGTGTTCAATTGAAAGGTGTAGGAAATGCAAAGCTTTCGGAGCCTTCATTTGCTGATCGAACTTTATTCAAAATGAAAGCAAACAGTTTCAAAGAGGAATTAATTATCAGAATGTAGAATATAAAAACATGAATCTAGGAAAATTGGAACTCAAAAACACTAAATAGAATGCATCAATATCAATATCCTAAGCATTAGTAAGCTAAAATGAATGGATATTGGTCATTTTAAATCGGATAATCATATGGATTACTATGCCTGAAATTTGTTTCAAAAGAAATGGTGCTCTATTCATCAAGAAAGACATCTCAATATGTGTCCTGAATTGCAAGGCTGTTATAATAGGATAATATCTATATGTCTACAGGGAAGTTCAGTTCATACACCTATTAAGATTCATGGTCTGTGATGTGCAGGTGAAACAACACTGCTTGATGACAGTGAGAAGGGCTAGAGGCCCTTGCCCATGAGGCATGCCTGGTGGAACGACAGAGAGACAGGTACTGCTCAGCCACCAGCCACTCGGTGGGAGGAAGCTGTAACAGGCGGCTTCCATAACCATGTCCAGCTGTGGAGCCCTAAGGCGCACTTCTAGCCTGTCTGAAGGTCGTTATTAGTCCGAATCAACAACAGCAACGGGGTGGGCTTGGCAGGGAGGGAGCGGTCCTATGTGTATCATTCGCCGTTCTGGAAACACAAACAGGTTTTTGTTTTCCCACTTCTGCAATTTTATTCCTTTTATCCTTTCAGGAAGGTCCTCTTTCATCTCTTCTTGGAAGCATACCATTCATTTTGCAACGTGCATCTTAGCTCGGGGGTCGCCACCGCCACGAGGCCCTCCTGACCATCATAGATAGACGGTCTCCTCTTTCTCCTGCTTACTATAGGATTGTACTTTTTTTCTAAATCACTTTTAATGATCTACTTGTTTGTATAATGATACATGGATATAGAAGGCCACACAAATAATGTTTGGCTTGATGAATTATTGTAAGTTAAACAGATCCAGATCAAGAAATCGAAGCTTCTTCTATGTCCACCAACCTCACCCTAGCCACGTCCCTCCTGCCCTGAGGGAACCTTCTCCTGGTGGAGTCATTGGTCACATTCTGTCCTGCATGGCTGATTTGACTTGACATTGTGTCTCCACTCCTAGAGCAGAAACAATCGCAGAGACTTGTGACCTAATCATCTTTGCACCTATGATAATTTTTAAAATATTAGATGCTTGCACGAGTGCTTTCAGACCTAACTACTAACCAGAAGATTGGCAGGGGAACCCACCCAGAAGGACCTGGCAGAACCACCCTGACGATGAGCGTTGGCAATGTCACAGCCTCGAGAGCCTGAGAAGGCAGTTCTGCTGTGCAAGCTGCGGGGTCACTGTGAGTCAGAATCGCCTTGACGGAACATAATCACAGGAATAAATGACATGCTACGAAAGAAAATGTGGCAGTGTGGCAGAGACGAGCTGTGGGGGACAGACAACGTGGAAAGAGACTCAGTGGCGGCTTTAGGAAAGTGGTTAAGAAAGAATTTTCTGGAGGTGCCACGGCCATGGGGATGCTGAAAGGTGAGAAGGAGCTAGCATGCAAAGGTCTGGAGGAAGATTTGAACAACTGGTCCAAAGCTTTAAATAAAATCTGCAGGCTGGAAAGAGCGAGCAAAAGTAGATGTGGTAGGAAAGCGAATGCCATTGTAGAATGTGAATTTTAGAATAATGAGAAGTCATCTGGGCATATGGGTATTTGGCATGCTCTGATTTGCATGTTTACAAATATTGATTTAGCTGAATCCTGCCAACACTCTCCTTTGATTACTCTTTTAACATCAGTAGCGCAATCTCTTTCAAGCTCCAATTTCACAGCTTCACCTGCCAACCCGATAAGTGATCTTGAAAGACTCATTTTCACTTCAGATTCACCAAAGGCGCATAATGGATCTCCGAATCCACAGCTTGTGCACCATGTGCACCTCATTATCATGTGAGGTGATGTTGGGTGAGTCACGCAGGCCTCCGGGTGGGACAGATTATGTAAGGCAGCTTAGGATGGGTCATCCAGGCCTCAGGCTGACCCTGACACTACCAACAGGAACATTCAAATCAGCTCTTAAAGATCTTCTTCTAGTTATCTATAATAATCAATAAGTACTGATTTACCATTTTCCCTCTCTTATCACAGTTATATGTCAATATTATTTTTCCAACTAGGGAAGTATAACTCAAAAAATCACTACCATGGAGTGGATTATGACACATTGCAGCCCTATAGGACAGGGTGTAACTGACCCTGTGGGTTTCTGAAACTCTTTACCGGAGTAGAAAGACCTGTCATCCTCCCACCGAGCAGCTGGGGGTTTAAATTTGACCTTGCAGATTCCAGCCCAGTGCTTATTCACTACGGAAGAGATGGCACCAGTCGAGATTGCACTAAGGTTGGCAGTTCCAACCCATCAGCTCTTTTGCACAAGAAAGAGGAGGGTTTCTATTTCTGTAAAGATTTACAGCCTTGGAAACACAGGGGAAGTCTACACTGTCCTAAACAATTAACACCACTCAGAATCGACTTGATGGCAGGGAATTAAGCACAGAGATATACTCATGGCATGCCTGATTTACCCCCATTGGCATTCATAGGAAACCAGAAATGTGTATTTCTCATTCCTTGTAAGAGAAATCCTTACAGAAAATAAAATGAATCCTATATACTTCCATCAATTCAGAGCATATTCAGTAAAAAGATTATCTATAATTTTAAATATTAAAGAAACCAGCTCCAAAATGTTAGATAATCTTGCTTAGCCTTTTAATTCTTTCATCAACCACTTAGAAAGTCATTCAAATTCAAATGTATTGATCTCTGCCTAGATAGGAAATCTTGCTTCTCATTAAACCTCATCCCTACATTACAGCTCATCCAATTCGCAGACTAAATGAACTGATTACTTAATCTGTCCTGACTAGGTAGCCACTTCCAAACCAATTTTTCAACAAAAGGCCATTTTCTCAAAAGACATTTTCTTCTCATTGTCAGAAGAACAAAGTAAGAAGCAGGTTCCAAAATGCCTTCTCGGCTGGAATAGAATGTACAGCTGAAGTAGACTGAGTATATAACAAATAAACATCCATGTGTCTACATTAACCAGATTATCTACCAACTACATAATTCCTTTTGGATATGCTTATGAATGTTTTTAATTTGAGTTTGTGTGTCAAATAACAATGCACAATTCTTTTTATAAGCAAATGTTGGCATATTTATATCTATTCCCACTTGGCCAGCTTGAGCCAAAAATATAAGTATAAAACATTAAACATTGCATGCATTGCTGAAATGATCTAGTAAAATGAAACTCAAAGGCAACTTAAGGTTTCAACCTATGTGTGATACTTAATTCTATGTGACAACTTGGATAGGTTGTATGTCCAGGAAACACTACTCAATGTCCTGTTTTCAAATAACTACATGTGATAAATCAGTTGGTCTGACATAAAGCAGATTTAGGGGCACAAGACTGAAGGAATCCCCAGTTTGTTGCCTGACCATGGGCTTGTCAGTCTGATACAATCAAGTAAGCTAGTTAGTCCCTTGACATCTCTCCTTTCCTCATTGCTTCTCGATCTCTAAAGAACTCTAAAACAGAATGACATATTTAAATCTAAACACTGATATTTTTAGAGAAGAATAAAGAATAACAAAAGAAAACCTCAAATGCTTATTGTTATTTGGTCATGTGATTGAATTGACTTGTTCTGATCCAACATTGTACCTGTGTTAATGCAAGCAATTGCAAATATACATCCCCTTCTTTCCAGAGGAAAAGTGAGATAACTAATCAATCCAGGACTCCTGAAGGGGGTGGGGGGAGCTAGAAAGGCACAAGTAATAACTTCCCTTGATGACATCTTCCTCAAGGGGACACCAAGTATATTAGTCTGGCTACTTTAGAGAAACAAATCCACAGAAACTCGTGTATAAGAGAGAGTTTTATATAAAGGTTAAGGGCACATCAAGAAAACATCCCAACCCAAGCCCACAAGTCCAACATTAACCCATATGTACAACACCAATCCATTAAGTCCTCCTCTGTCTCACAAAACACACACAATGATGCCAACTGCAGGAGGAAAGCCAAGTCAGTGAACTTGTAAGCATCTCAGCACTGGCAGGGGTCTCCACATGGGTGCCCCAGCACCCAGGGATGCATCTGGGTAGGTCCATATGGCTTCTCCTCAGGGATGTCTTGCAGGAAGTCAGCCTTGCCAGCTAAAGCAGGAAACTGGCTAAGGCAGCTGCACCCTGCTCTGACCACCAGAAAGCAAGTGACCCAAGAACTAGAAAGGCGAGGCTCACTGAGCCATTTATCTCTCTGCCCTTCAATTAACCTCACATGTGTTTATCGGCCAGGTTGGCACAATAAACTAACTACCTCACCAGGAAACAAAGGAGATGGGTAAGGATGGAATAAGATAGGGCCTTCTGTGAATTCTCTAAACAGAAAGGACTTGATTAATTTGGTTCCACATTAAAGTGATGTCTTTCTCACCTTATCCTAAACTGATAAAAATGTGGAATGTGTAGGAGGAGCGCCTGCAGCGTTTCGTAACATACACAAATAGAAGGACTCTAAGAACCACATTTGGGAGACTCACTTGTCTCTGCTGTTCATTATCACAAATTAGATAATAAAAACTATCACAATTAGAAAACAAATACTGTAATAATAAGCTAACAAATAAATACCCCTGCCATGACCTCTATTGGATTTCTGAGGCTGTAAATCCTTATGAGAGCAAATCGACTTATCTTTCTCTGTGGAAGGGCTGTTGGGTTTGAACATCTCCCCTGTGCGGTTAGCAGTCCAGCGGTTCCCTGGCACTGCCACAAGGGTTCCTTAAGAAATACATAGACCCTCAAAGTGGGATATATATTTATATTTATGTCCACATTTATATTCAAATACTGTATTCCAAATATATTGAATATGTTTAAAAAAAGAAATACATAGAAAAATATAGACGCCATTTGAGATGAAAATAAGCTATCTAAGGCCAAGTTGGTCCTTGAAACTCCTCAAGTGAAAATACTACAAAGAATAACTTTGACTTTGACTACTGTTGCTGTGTTTAATTGCCATTGAGTTCCTTGTTATCCATAACAACTCCAGAGGCTGCAGAGCAGAATTGGTCCAGAAGACTTTCTTCTATGTAGTTTTTACAGAACCAGACTGACAGGCCTACTTTCCATGGTAGTGCTGTGAGTGGTAGGTGCAGTGGAGTTGGCTTCAACACATAGCCACCCTATGTGCAACAGAACAAGACACTGCTTGGTCCTGTGCCATCCTCACCATTGCTATGTGTGAGCTCATTGTAGCAGCCACTGTGTCGATCCATCATATCCAGGATCTAGGACAGAGGGAATGGAGACAAGGAAAGGAAGGGAAAAAGTCTCTGTGGAGATGGTTAAGCATCCCGCTGCTAGCTTAACGTCGGTAAACCAAATGAAACCAGGAGCACGTCGAAAGACAGGCCTGGCAATCTGCTGTGGAAAGATCACAGCTTTGAAAACACTCTGAAGCAGTTCTACCCTGCACAGGCAGAGTGGCCAAGCATCGGAATCAACTCAATGACAGCTAACAAGTCTGTCCTCCAGCAGATTTCTAATAAGGCATGCAAGGGAGGTAAAATGTCTTGAGTGTTTGAAACCTAAGTGGTTTTTCTTATAACTTTACACTGGATGAAAAGTTTGACTTGGAATGGGATGCTAAAAAGCAAATTATTTTCCTTTAGATTTGAGATCGTTAATGTTTATTTGCCAACTGGTCAATAAACACATGTGGGATTGATTGAAGGGCAGAGAGATAAACGGCTCAGTGAGTCTCGCCTTTCTGGTTTTCGGGGCTCTTGCTCTCTGATGGTGGGACCAGGGTGCGGCTGCCTTAGCTGCTTCCACTGGCAAGGCCCACTTCCTAGGAGACATCTCTGAGGAGAAGCCACATGGACCTATCCTGATGTAGCCCTGGGTGGTGGAGCAGCCACGTGGAGACCCCTGCCAGCACTGAGATGCATTGTATCCACTGGCCTGTGATCCTCCTGCATTCGGCATCATTGTGTGTGTTTTGTGAGTTTGAGGAGGACTTTATGGATCAGTGTTAGACATATGGGCTAAATCGAACTTATGGGCTTGGACTGGATGGGATTGGGATGCTTTCTGATTATACACTTACCCTTTATTTAAAAGTCCCTCTTATACATATGAGTTTCTATGGATTTGTTTCCCTAGTTTACCCAAACTAACACAAGATTTCTAAAGATATTTTTCCTTGGTTATTCTCGTCCCAGCTTGCAATAGTAAACTTCTACTAGGTCCAGTCTTCAGTATTTCATATTGAAGTTTGTCGTTCCATAGGTATCTACTGAATGCCCATTATTCTCCACGTACAGAAACTCATCGGCTTAGCACGTGTTCTGTGGAGCCCAGCTGCCTGACTTCAAAACCCAGCTTTGCTGCTTCCGAGCATTTGACAGACAAGTGTCCTAACATCCCTTTTGCTTTGGCTTTCTAGACAATAAAACAGAAGAAATCAATTGATTTTATCCTGGATGTGCTGATATATAGCAGGCACTACGTGTTTGCTATTATCATTAAAGATTCATTCAGCATGTGTTATCAAGGAGCAAGCTTCTAGAAGCCAGACTTTACTCAAAGCTGCTTTAATAAATACACCACTAATGTCTATAGAATATTTTGCCTCAATCGTGGTCCATTCTGTTAGTTGTGTTCTTATGAGACTTGACTTGACTGACACAAACTAGTGAAAAGTATTTTTGGTTGAGTCCAAAAGAATGGCTTCTTCACTAGCCCAGGATTTCCTGGGCCGAGAATCACTTAGTGGAACTTCCTACTGTGAAATCAACTTTGCTAGGTAATCATATCACTACGCGGGTTCATTCCTCGTGGAGATATACTATGAAGATCAAGAAGGAATGTCAACTGGATGCTTATTTAATTCCAACAAGACACTAGCTGCTTTGAATCCCATGATACTTTGCCCAGTAGAATTAGAATCTAAGCTGGACAGAAGCAGAGCGCTTGCCAGTGTGAATAAAGCACAAACTGTGCGGAGTGAAGTGAACTCTGGGCTCTTCATAATCACATGGTACATTCCCATCTCTTTCCTTAGAAGAATCTAAGTCATGGCTGGTTTCAAAAGGAAAAATAAAAGCCAACTCATTGCTCTCCTGACTTAATAAATGCATGACACCCCTCCGTCCAGGTCCCTGGTGGCATAGTGCAGAGCTCTGGGGGAGTAGTGCTTATGAGTTTAGCTGCTAGCCATGAATGCAGCCATTCCCAATCCCTAGCTTGTCTGTGGTGGAAAGAGGAGGCTTTCAACACCTACAAACAATTTCAGTCGCAGAAAACCCCAGGGGAAGTTCGACCCTGACCTATCGGGTTGCTATGAGTCAGAATTGACTCCATGACAGTGAATATCCCTTTGTCATTAACAGCAGCAAATAAGAATGGTCACTGTGGAGGGAAAAAGAATTTTTTTAAATTTTATATAAAATGCATTCAAGAAATATTTGCTAGTAACTTTGAAATTTTATGTTTTCATTTGAGCTTGTGATTAGTGGACTCTGAAGGTGAAAAAAGCAAATTCATTTCCTGGGAATCTATTTCTCTTCATAATATTTTTATTTAGCGGCATTTACATTTTCCAAGAGTTGTCCATCAAACCAAAATAAAACAAACAACAACAAAATCACTGCCATCAGGCTGACTCTGATTCATAGGAGCTTATAAGACAATGGTTCTCAACCTTCCTAATGCCGGGACCCTTTAGTACAGCTCTGCATGCTGTGGTGAGCCCCAACCATAATATGATTTTCATTGCTATTTCATAACTATCATTTTGCTTCTGTTAAGAATCGGGCGACCCATGTGAAAGGGTTGTTTGACATCCAAAGGGGGTCGCGACCCACAGGTTGAGAACTGCTGTTATAGGACGAAATTATCACTCCTTACAGGAGTAGAAAATCTCATCTTGCTGCCTAGTCTGATGGACAAAGTTTTTAACAATCCAAAACAAATCAGAAAAAATGGGGGTGGCAAAAGGGAGGGGCGTTGGTGTAGTGAATAAGGCTTTGAAAAAAATTAACATTTCTTAACGAATGAAGAAAATACGTGGAAAAGTACAGAAGGGGAAAAGATGGGGAAGTATGATCAAAATACAAACTTGTCTATGAAACGTATTCAAACGAGAGCTCCTCGGTCACTCTCAGAGCTAACACTCTCTCACTACTAAGTGGGCAGGCCCGGAACTGAGTGAAGCTCATGGTTAAGGGAAAGCCATGGAGGGCACCCCGTCAAGGCACAAACGGGGGTGGGGCGGGGAGGGGGCGTTCAGAAAGCTCAGGGGGAAAATCCGCAATTAACAGAATTATTAATCCATGTATCCACAAACTTTCTGAAACCACCTTGTGTGTGCCAGGCCCCCTTAGCCCTCTGGAAAAGCGAAGGAACATAGTTCTCCTTGGGCAAATGCTATCTAGAAATGCACAACATAAATGTCTGGGCGAAAACACATTAAATCATATTTGTGGAAAAGCACTGACAGAAAGTATTATAAAAGTCCAAGCAATTGTGCTATCCAAGAATGTAGCAAATCCTATTCATAAAATGTCCTGACTCTGGCTATATTAGCTCCCTTGCTGCATATCATATCTCTTAAGTGCTTCAAAGGCACTCTGGTCAGAGGCCATCCCCAAGCGATCACAGTACGTTTCAAACAACTTCGTTAAGTTTTATACTATTACATTTCATAAAATTCACCCATTTGAAGGTTATGAGTCAATGTTTTTTATTTAAAAGAAACAAATAACTTGACTGAGTGATAGCACCATAAATCCATTTTAAACATTTTCATCTAAATAGGATGGATGGCCCCGGTGTATTTTGAGGAGCTCTGATTGGATAATGGTTTCGCACTGGGCGGGGCTTTCTACTCTGCTAAGAAGTTGCGGTCTTGAAAACTCACAGAGGCAGGTCTGCCCTGGCTTACCGGGTGGTTGAGTCAGCATCGACTTGATGGCTGGGAGTTTGTTTTTGTTTTGGGAACTATGTGCATTTTGAATTAAACTCTCTTCCTACCCTTTGCCACTCCAAAAGGCAAAACAAAACCTGTCACCATGGCCTTGGCTTTCACGCATAGCAATGCAGGTGGAGATGAGTCAGAACGGAATCAAAAATTGCCCCATCGAATTTCCAAGGCAGTTCACAGAAACAGACCCTGGATGTCTTTCTCCTGCAGAGAGGCTGGTGGGTTACAACCACCAATCTTTTGGTTAGCAGCCAAATACTTTAACCACTTTGTTACCAAGAGATACTTTTGATGTCTATAAATTTGCCTTTTGTGAGCATTTACTAGAAATGAAATCATATAATGTAAATCCTCTGTGTCTGGGTTCTTTCTCTTTAAAAAAATCATTTTATTGGGGACTCGTACAATTCTCATTACAATCCATACATACATCCATTGTGTCAAGAACACATGTACATTTGTTGCCATCATCATTCTCAAAACATTTGCCTTCTACTTGAGCCCCTAATATCTGCTGCTCATTTCCCCCTCCCTCCCCACTCCTCTCTACCTCATGAACCCTTCATCATTCATAAATTATTATTATTTTGTCATATGTTACACTGTCCCACATCTCCCCACGCCTTCTCTCTGCGTCCCTCCCCCAGGGAGGAGGCTAGCCGTAGATTCTTGTAATCAGTTCCCCCTTTCCACCCTGCATTCCCTCCACCCTCCAGGATTCACCACTCTCACTACTGGTCCTGGAGGAGTCATCTGTCCTGGATTCCCTGTGTTTCCAGTTGCTCTCTGTGCCTGTGTACATCCTCTGGTCTAGCCAGATTTGTAAGCTAGAATTGGGATCATGATAGTGGTGGGGAGGAAGCACTTAACTTTTACCCATAGTAGTTCATTCTTTTTTATGACCAAACACCATTCTACTGTATGGATCTACTACACTTTCTCTGTACATTCACAAATTCATGGGCATTTTTTCCCATCTACTCACAGATTTATTCACATGAATATGATGCTATTTAAATAGCAACATATGGACATATGTTTCCATTTATATGAACCTAAGATTGAAACTGTTGGACAATATTGTCACTCTAAGCCTCACTTTTTGAGAAAATGCCAAACGGTTTGCCAAAGTGGCAGCGACATCTGGCACTCCTTCCAGCAATGTATGTAGGTTCACATTTTTGATGCCTTGACTAACGCTTTTATTGTCTTATTTCACACACAATAGCCCTGGGGGAATAGTGGTTACGCATTGGACTGCGATCCCAATGGTCAACTGTTCAAAACCGCCCGCAGCTCCTTGGGAATAAAACTGGGGCTTTCTATTCTCATAAACAGTTTTAGTCTTGGAAACCCACCGGGGCAGCTCTAGCTTGTTCTATGGGGTCTCCGTGCATCCGAATTGACTCCACGGCAGTGTAAAAATATTTCATTTGGGCTCTAATTTGCATATCATCCTGGTGGAGAATATCTTGGGCTACCAACCACAAGGTAAGTAGTTCGAAAGCACCAGTCACTGATTTACATGAGGGAAAACTGGTATATTTCCAGACCTAAAAAAACAACTTACCGAATCATACCATTGACACCTAAAATGGCAGAAAGATCCAGTTCTGTCACAGATCTTCTGTCAACAGGCACAGTAAGAATCATGGCACCTTGACAGTGACATACTGAGTAGGGTCCCGGATAAGAGGCTCAGTGAAGTCACTCTCCGCCCTCAGGGCATGCACCACCTTTTTAATGGCTCGCTGCAAACCAACACTGACCTCTATTTTCATTTTTCACCTTTTTCTCCCCCACAAACAGTAAAGTCCTCTGAATTTATTTTACCCAAAACAGGCATTAATGTAAAATACAAAAATACACTCACTGTCATCAAGTCAATTCCAAAGGATAGTTACCCCTACAGGACAGGCTATACTTGCCCTGTGGCTTTCCACGATTATAGCTCTTTCCTGGAATCAAAAGCCTCATCGTTTCCAGCTGAGCAGTTGATGTCAAATTGCTGACCGTGAGATTAGTCGCCCCACCCATACCACGCTGCACCACAGAGTTCCCAGGGCACTACTCTACGTCTCCTGCAAGAGCAAAGTATCATAAAATGAACTTTCAGAAAGCAGAGGAGACTTGTATCTATTAAAGATATGCTCTTCCTACTTCAAAATATCCTTCCAAAAAGCTCAAGCATACGTGACTTCACTGCTGAACTCTATCAAGCATGAAAAAGAAGTCATATTTTAAAAATGAGCAGCACCATGTTTTTACTCACTGACATAGCATCAATTCTGACTCCGAGAGAGCCTGTGGGACAGGACAGAACTGTCCCTGTGAATTTCTGAAACAGTTACTCTTTAAGGAATAAAAAGTCTCATCTTTCTCCCCTCGAGTAGCTGGTGGTTTCAAACTGCTCAACTTGAGGATTGCAATCCAACGTCGCCACTATGGCACCAGGGCTCCAATGACCCTGTAGATCAGAGTAAAACTGCCCAATAGAGTTTCCCAGGCTATCTTTCTGCTGTGGAGTAGCTGGTGTGGGCAACCCACAGACCTCTCTGTTGGCCTCTAACCACTCACCACTGGGTTGCCATAAGGAGTGATTAATAAATAACTGGTGGCATAGTTGTACAATAGAATACTCAGGAAACTAAGATAGTAAACTACTAAAACATACAATAACAGGGATCAATATCAAAATTCTGTGCAAAGAGAAAAAAGCAGTACCCAGAAGACTGTCTATTACATAATCCCTTCATGTTCCAGTGCAGATCCATGGATTTCAAGCCCTGACGGTAGAAGGAAAACACTGACTGCCAAAAAGCAATAGGAAACACTTTGGGATGATTAAAATGTTCTCTGTAGTGATTATAGAAATAGTTACATAACTGCATGTGGTTGTTAACACTAAATGAAGTATACATTTGAAGCATATAAATATATACCTTAATCTGCTTCATAAAACTGTATACAGTTTTAAAAAGGGATTATTCATGAAAAAATATTAGTATACTCTTATGAGATGTGTAGCTATGGATCTCTTCCAGTCAGTTGGTGAAGTTTCTTTCTTCCAGATTCCTTGGCATAAATGAGCCAGGTGTTTCATCGCCTTCTTGAAACATTTCATGGGGTCTTCCATCAATCCCTAGAGTCTTGTTTTTAGCTAGTATCTCTAGTGAAGCTACAATGTCGTCCTTCAGTACCACTGGCTCAGATCATATATTACCTTTTGAAATGGTTGAATGTCAACTGGTGCTTTCTGGTACAATGATTCAGTGTATTCTTCCCATTTTCTTTCGATGTTTCCTGCATCGATATTTTACCCATAGAACCTTTCAACACCACAACTCACAGCTTGGATTTGTTGAGTCCTTTCGGTTTAAGATATCCTGGCTGGATATCTCCATTTTGGTTTTTCAAATTCTACATCTTTACACATTTCATTATCATTCTTTACTTTGTCTTCCTAAGTTTCCCTTTGAAATTTTCTGATCACTTCTTCGATGTCATCATTTCTTCCATTTACCTTAGCTACCCTACGATGACAGACACAAGGTCCAGAGTCGCTTCTGACATTCACTTTGGTCTTTTCTTTCTCTCCTGCTTAATGGCCTTTCGGTCATGTGTAATGTTCTTCATGCCATCTCAGAGTTTGCTGTCATTCCACCTCAGGTCCTCGGTCGTTAGTGCTCAGTGCATCAAATCTGGTCTGGAGATGTTCTTGAAAGTCAGGCGGGATATAATCAAGACCTTATTTGGACTCTTTTGGACTTGTTTTCATTTCCTTCAGCTTCAACCTGACCTTACATATAAGCAATTGATAGTGTGTTCCATAGTTGGCTCCTGACCTGGTTTTAGCTGGTGATATTGAGCTTCTTCATCATGTCTTCCCACAGAGCTAGTCAATTTGATTCTGTATATTCCATCTAGGGAAGTCAATGTGTATATGCAACAGACTTTTGTTTTGTTGAAGACACATGGAAACAATTAGTCCAATGGAAAAATGGACAGAAGAACCTCAGTTTCCATGACCATGGGACCAGAACTAGGTAGCACCGGGTTTCCACTAGCAAGTGTCCTGAAAAAGAAATCACATTCAAAGGTCCTGGGTGGAATGTAGACAAAACTCAAAACCTCTTTTAAAAGGTGAGGCTCAGTAATCAGATAGAGACTGGTGGAACCATCCAATAGGCATAAAAACAAGAAGAAAAAAATAACTGTTAGAAATGTTGACTTCCTCCGTTGATCAGAGAAATCTGCGCCAAAACAAGGAAAAGCTGTCTCTATCTCCGAGGAGATCCACACCTCTTGAACATGTGCTTCTCCCCGTCTCTGCAAATTCTGAGAAAGCTGCGTCCGCCTACAGTGCTGGTTGCGACGTGAAAGCATCTATCTACTTGGAGGTCAGCATTATGAGGAATTGAAAAATGTGCTTTTCCTTACTTTTAGATATCTTTGTTAGAAAGTATGCACACACATATAGGAGACAATATGCAAACAAAAAGAGTTTTATTACAACTCACTCACTACCATCAAGTTAACTCTGACTCAGGAACCCTTAAAGCAGAGTAGAATGGCCCTGTGGGTTTCCAAGGTTGTCCGTCTTTACAGGTGTAGATAGCCTCATCTTTCTACTGTAGACCAGTGGGAAGGTTTGAACAGCCAACCTCATAGTCAATGGCCTAATACTTATCCCAGAGTGTCCCCAAAGTTCCTTGTTCCCATTAGGTAGTAGTGTTTCTTAAGACTTGAGTAAGTAAAAAAGTGTTATGACAAAATCATCCTCACTCTCACATGCTGACTCATAGTGCCCCTGCAGGACAGAGTGGAGCTGCTCCTGGGGGTGTCGAAGGCTGTAAATCATTCATTACAGGAGCAAAAGGTATTTCTTTCCTCCTGTGGCGCAACTGATGGGTTTGAACTGCTGACCTTGCTGTTAGCAGCCTATGCACAACTCACTGTACCACAAGGGCTCAGATGTTTATTACCAGCATTGCTTCCATAGGGAAAAAAGAAAATGATGTCAATGCTGAATATATGGGTTAGTAAGATGTACAGATTGTTCCAAAAGGTTTTTGAAATTTTTGAACAATTCTTATGCAAACCTTCTATGATAAGCACTGTTACATGAGTAAGTGTATTTCAGTATTGCGTTAGCCTGAGTTATGCTTTCATATTTTTGTAGACTGCCCAGATGGCAGTCTGAAATAATTTTATAATCGTGGCATAATCATGGTAGGGACAGGGCACAAACTAGTCTGTGATAAAGAACAGATGATCCTCCAAGATCAACCAAGTAGCTTCCTATCTGAGTCTGATAGCACACTCTTCCTGAGAGGTGCATTTCTATCCTGGGAAGCAGAACTATATTATTGAATGTGGTTTGTGGGAATGCGTTGCTTTCCCTGTTTCTTAGTTGCTTTCATCTAAATACACCTCTCCACCCATGTGTACGTTTTATATGTCCAATAGTTAACATTCAAATGAGAGAGACTCCGAATGATTTATTTATTTTGTTAAAGGTAGAGATGGAGATGTTACCATCTAAGGACTGGAGAGAGGGCCTTGATGAATCCATCACAATAGACTGGATTAATGCCCCTCGTCTCCTATGCCAATGGGCTGTGCTTACCCAGGCTGGCTGCTTGAGCAAGTGTTGCTGTCACGTAGGAAAAAACGTAGGGACTCAGGTGGTACTGAGAATTAGGTGCCAGACTTCTAACTGTAAGGTCATTGGTTCAAACCAACAGACTTTCATAGTGGAAGAAAGCAAAGTGTCTCATCCCATAAAGATGAATAGCCCCGGAAGCCCCATAGATGGTCCTTATGAGAGGGAATCAACTCAGTGGGACTGAGTATGATTTTGTTTAAAGACAAGGTAAGCAGTCCCATGATAATGGGTGAGTGAGCACCTCTGCAAAGAATCTTTGCTCTGTCAAGTTCTCAACCTAGCCACGGGATAATTTCAACTTTCAATGGATTTAATCCTAGGATTGACAACACCTTTTCAGACTGCAAAAGACACATTTAAAATGAATCGCCGGTTGTTTGGTCTGTATGGGCAGAAAATGTGAGTTCCTTCCTGATATATCACAATCTAGTCCCTACTCCCCAGAAATGGTTATCCTTTTTGTTCCCCCAAACCATTTCTACCTTTCCAAATACACTTGAAAGAAAATCTGTCCATTGAGAGTAAATAAAGTCGGATCCAGCGATCCTGGGACAAGCACCTTTGAGGCAAGCAGGTGAGGCTTACTAGATGCAATACCCTTCTCTGAGTTCCTAGACGCAGAAACCCTGCCGAAATTTATGCTCGTGAGCACAGCACTGCTGACTCTAAGATGACTCACCCACTCTGTTCGTATGCATTTTCACAAATATTAACACAGATCACTGCCTCCACTCTCACTTGGCATGAGTTTATAATTTGTTAAGAGCAACTGCAAATTGAATTGTGACAGGCGACGTGTCTCTGTAGAAGAGCACCACGCTCTTTCCAACTTCTGGCAAATGTAATGCTACAGACAGGCCAAGGGAATTCCTAGTAATACAGTAATATAATTCTGCCTACTTGTAATATGTCAGATTTATTATAGATGCTTTCAAGAACCACTGGAGCTCTGGTAGTGCGGTTAATGGGTTCAGCTGCTAACCAGAAGTTCATGGGTTAGAATCCATGAGCTGCTCTATGGGAGACAGCCGTGGCAGTCACCATCTGTACTGGTAACTGGCCCGGGGAACCCCTGGGGAAAGTGCACCTCTGTCCTACATGCTCTCTATAAGTCAGAACCAACTCCCCAGCAATAGGTTTGGCTTGATTTTCGGTTTCAAGCACTGCCTCCAAATTCTTTTTTCATAATACTTTTGAGCATTCTTAGTGGTAATTTCATCTTTTGGATGCCTTAACATGACCTACAAATCTTGTCTCATACTAAATATTGTAGGAGTTTTTGAAACGTTTGAACAGTTCTCCTTATGCAAATCTTCTATGACAAGCACTGCTACATGAGTAAGTGTATTTCAGTATTGCGTAAGCTTGAGTTGTGCTTTCATATTTTTGTAGACAGCCCAGATGGCAAAACACCTAAAAATCTTTAAATAATTTTATAATCGTGGCATAAGCAGTTTTTGCTGGCATTCCAGAAGCCCACGCGTTTTATTAGCATATACAATCCTTGTCATGTTCTAACAATCCCCAATAATAAGCAAAGAGCTTAGCATATAAATAGCATTGGTAAACTGAGCCAAACTGTGATGGGAAGAGAAATTATGGTGCAGTGGCCAAGACACTGAAGAGTGTGCAGCCACGTTGCTTCTAGCTTTGCTTGCTGTACTCCTTTGACCTTCAACTCTTGACAAAGGTCCTCACCCCCTGAGCCTCTATTTCCTTATCTGTTGGGAGAGAGGTGTCACTCCCCAAAGTGCCTGGAAGTTGGACTTAGAAAAAAGGTTGGCAAATAAACAGCAGCTCCTTTGGGAAATGGTCTCCAGGAACAGAAAGAAGAGTAAGAAGTGCAAAACAGAGGGGAAGCCAATAGAAGGGTGTGTGTGTTTATATTATACCTCTTTGGGCCATTGGTGTGCCAGACCCTCTGGAGATCTTCATGAAATACATCTGACTGTTATTCCTGAGAGAGTGGGGAGTGGGGAGGGAGGGGGAAAATGATGCCAAGGGCTTAAGTGGAGAGCAAATGTTTTGAGAATGATGAGGGCAATGAATGTACAGACGTGCTTTACATAATTGATGTATGGATGGATTGTGATAAGAGTTGTATGAGCCCCTAATAAAATGATTAAAACAACAACAAAAATCTACTAGCCAAGCTAGCTGCCTAATCTCCACAAGGGCAGAGACTGTATTTGTGTTTACTCAGCATTGAATCCCAGCTTCTAACAGGATGCCTGTTGTTGTTGTTAGCTACAGCAGAGTCAATTCTGAGTCACCGCAGCCCTATGCACGACAGAGGGAAACGTCCTGAGTCATCCTCATAATTGCAATGTTTGAGATGATTGCTGCAACCGTCATGTCAAGCCAGCTTCCTTGAGGATCTTCCCGTTTTGGGGTGCCCCTCTACTTTACCAAGATCATGTCCTTTCTCAGCACACGGTCTCTCCTGCTAACACACCCACAATGTGCGAGATGCAGCCTCGCCATTCTCGCTTCTGGCTAAACTTCTTCCGAAGCAGATGTTTGTTCTTCTGACTGTGCATCGCACACAGATGTGCTTTATTGATTGTTGAATGTGAGGTGCCACTTTCTGACTCAATATTAAGTGATACTTAGAAATTATTATAGAAAATGAGTGCAGCAAAGACGATATACTTTGCTATAATGGAACTTTCCCGTCAACATACCCAAAGTAAGCACAGTGAAGTTTTGCCGTTCCTGCTTCCAAGGACTGTATTTCCTTCAAAATGGGTTCATTCATTCTGGCTGCCTTTGACTTTTTAACATTCAGAAAGGATTTTTCTTCCTGGACTTTGCCTGTGACAGATTCCAGAACATTCTGTTGCTATGGGTAGACAGTCTTAATCAGAACATGTGGTTCTATAAATAGAGGCTTTTAAGCCCAACACTTTATGAAAATGAACACAAAATTTATTTAGAATGACAAGCTGGAAGGTACTATCGTTTATATACATGGAGTAAGTATTCATATTTGTTCATTAATTCCAAGATACAAAATGGTCACATGGATTTACCATCATTTTTCAATTCTACTTCTAATCTACCTTCTCTCCACCACTGCCCACTTTGGTTGCTTGGATATTTGATCTCAGCCAAGCTTAAGCTATAACTTCTTCTCAAGACTTCTCAATGACCCTTCTCAATGACCCTTCTCAATGACCCTTCTCAATGATCCTTGCCATTCTTCTCAAGACGCCTGTGCAACTTTACCTTCTGTGGTGTCTCTTCTAAGCAGACAAGGCTGTTTAATAATTTAGAAAACCAAATATTCCTAGTTCTCTCTGTCATTCATGCTCTGGCTTCTTCCTCCTTTCAAGACTCAGCAGTATCCTCTGCTTGCATGGGAGCGGCTGCAACATTGCTAGGGGTGAAAGGGTAAGGACTCCTTCGCGGTTGAAAGTTTCCATGAAGTCAGCGCGTACTCATGGCAACCTTGGGTGCCACAAAATAAAGTGTCGCCTGGCCCTGGGCCCCCTCACAATCTTTGCTATCGATTGTGTCGATCCATCTCACGGAGAGTTTCTCTCATGTTTTCAGACTTTCCACCCAACAGTATGCTCTCTTCTATGACAGGTCCTTTCTGATGACCTTTCCAAAGTCAGCAAGATGGACTCTTGCCATCCTTGTTTCTTAGGAGCATTCTGGTTGTAATTCCACCAAGATGGATTTGTCCATCCTTCTGGCGATCTAAGCCACAGTCAATATTCTTCACTGACATCCCAGTCCCATTGGATTGATTCTCCTTCCACCTTCCTTCTTCATTGTGTAGCATCTCAAGTGATCAACCGGATCATGGCTTAGGTCAGACCCACCTAAAGAATCAAAGAGCCATCTTTGCTTTTCAACACTTGACAGAGGTAGTCACAGCAAAATGTTCATAAGAGATTTTTACTAATATTTCCATAAGCATTTGACTGTTGGTCCAAACAAGATGAAATGTTTTAATTTCCTTGCCATTTACTGGTACCAGGTGGTTGTGTATTGGTCCAGTTTTGAGAATTTCATTTTCTTTATGCTCAAGTGTATTCCACACTGAAGGATGTAGTTACTGACATTCTTTAGTAAGTACTTGAAGTTCTCTTCATTTTCAGCAAGCAGTATTGTGTCCTTTGCATATAGAAAATTGTTAACAAGTCTTGCTCCAATACTGATGCCCTGTTCTTTATATAGCCTAGCTTCTCAGGTAATTTATTCAACACACCGATTAAATAAGTAAGGTGAAAGGACACCACCTCCTTCTCCACTCCTGACCCTACAGTATTCCCTTTTCCTCTTCAAATGACGCCCTTCTGAAGGATTGCTTATGTTCTTAGCAACACAAGATTGGCTTTCATATCCTTGAATAGGATTGAAAAAAATAGATACTCATATTATTTCTTTTCTTAATAGCTCACTTGGGCATAATTGTATGCAGTGATGAGTAAAAGCTTTTCTGACCTCAATCTCCCTTTTTTTTTTTTCATTTACTGAGGTAAGAAACTATGATGTTTTGGTTATTGGTCAACTGGGCTAGGTTATGATTTTTGGTGGTGTTGCAGATAGTGTATCATCATTCTCCATTTTATTATATAATGCGAAAGGGGAATTTCCTTCTAGATGTACCCTACATGCAGACAATATATATAAATGTTCTGGAAAATATCACCTGCTCTCCATCCTGAATCCAGTTCTTCATCCTCTGCCCTCTATTCTTGGAACATGAGTCAATAGTGAGTCATCTGATTTGCAGATTTGGGAATCTGTCAGCTCCTGCAGCCCCGTGAGTAAGCAATCTGAAGCCTGGCCACTGCTTTTGGTGTCATCAGCCCTTACAACCATATGAGTCAGGAGAAGCCTCCAGTCTGACACCCAACCCACAGATTTAGGACTTGCCAGCTTCCACAACTGCATGAACCATTTCCTTGAACAAATATTTAAATTCCATTTCCCCACAAGCTGTTTGGATGTGTGTGTGTGTGTGTGTGTGTGTGTGTGTGTGTGTGTGTGTGACTGGTATGCTCCTGTAGAAAACCCAGCCAACTAGTCAGGTGTCCTCGGGAGTAATACTGATCTAATCTGATCCTATACTGTGTGTTGGCTCTACTCACTTTCTATATTATTAGGACTATGCTGGGTTATCCAGGCCTTACATAAGGATTCCTATTAATAACTCTGTTTACATTTGCCTTTGCTTATACATAATCTTCAAAAATCATTTTATCACTTGATTTTTATGGATGCATTGTTCACTTAACACAAATGTCCATATTAATCTCAGACCTTAGGAAGGGCGCTTATTCCTCTATGCCTCAAATAAATTTTAAAGCCAGTCATTTCTGTATTCAAATCACATTTATGACACTTATTACAACTGAATCTCCTGATAACACATTTAAGTTATAAGAGATGACTGATCTATTTAGCAAAATCTAAATAGACGATGGTTATAAACCATACTATGTCGTAGTGAGCTGGAATGCTTTCCCAGTTTTAAAAAAGAGGCAGAAGGCGTTAGTGCCATTTAAGAGCTAAATAAGAGGATTTACTTGATCAGGGAAGTCAGGGAACATTTCCCCAAGAGATGACGAGCAATGAAGAGAGGAGTAAGAATTATATAGAAAAAGGAAGCTGGGGGAGGGGAGGGGAGAGGCAGTTAGAGTTGGCAATGCAGTAAATTATTTAATATGACTCTTCTAAGTCATACCCTTTGTTACTCCCACCAAATGACCTGTGTGTTCCTAATGAGCTAGAGATGGGTATCTTTGGGTTGAGGCATATAGCACAGTGGCATTCCCTTTGGGTACTAATATCCAGTCTAAAGAGCTACGAGACAGAGAGAGGAGCAGACACCTGTGGTTACTGCAGATAAGAAACTGTCCTTACTGAATAACTGCATCCTGAGCATTTCTCAGATGAATTACAACTTGATAATTTCCTTAATAAACCCCATCAATATGATCATTGTCCGTGAATTGTTTGCGCCTGTTGCAACGAAGTATCGAACCCAGTCACAGACGCAGAATGCTTTGAGAGGGATGGTGGTGTCAGAATAGAACCATGAGGGATGGAAGGGAGAGGCACTTCTGACCTCTGTCTTGTGGTGATCAGCTTTGGGAGCCAGAGGAAGTTGAAAGCAAAGTAAAGAGCAAAAGTGCCAAATGAAAGCCAGTAAAGTAAATGAAGATCAAGAAGCACATTTTCTTTAAGATCTCGTTTAAAAACCTTAGTCTACATTCTAAGAAAAACAAGAAGCCGTGGCAGTGGTGTAAAGTTGATCATGGGAAAGAGGGCAAGAGAAACAATTTACATGATGGAATGGATACTTCAGAAACCGACTGAGTGTAAGACATAAAGTTAGGTTGTGACCCTGGGAAGTAAGAGGAGAGCTGATTAGTAGGATGAAGCCATTCAAGGACAAAGGAACTGAGCCAAGGACATAGATAAGCATTGTGCTGACCTAAAGACGGCAAGCGCAGAACTGAAAACCAGGACATGCTCAGAATAGAGGAAAACTCTAGAATAATGGCCTGACCGATTCTACCAAGACACCTTTCAACAAGACCCTCTTATGGCTAGAGTCCTCTATGGTAATTTTTAACATGATTTTATTTTCCTTTTTCCCCGTTTGTTTTAAAAGTTCCCTTGAAGCAACATGTGTTTATTTGGAAAGCACAGATGTAAAAAGCATGGAATCATCACTCATAATCTCTCAGAGGTATAAAAATACGATGGCTATAGGACACGCTGCTGTGTAAAAGAGGCGGAGCCCCGCGGGGTGGCCGAGGAAGGCCTTTGGTTCTGTGAAGCACAAAGCCCCTACTTGAGATCACAGGAGACCCTGAAATTAATAGGTAAGCCAGAGTCCATAGAGAAGAGGCAAAAATCCAAATCTCGGGGGGAAGAAATCATGTGAGGAGCAAGACTAGGGGTATCAGAAATAAGAATTAAGGTTAGGGTCGCAATGGTAAGAAAAGACAGCCACAAGAATCAGATCTGCCTTGAGCACCAGATGAATGCTTGGAGCTTCATAGAGTCAATAGGCAGGGCTGGCTGTCCGTAGGAAAATCCAGCGAGTGCTGGTCCCAACCCAGTTTTCTACCTGTAGTCTCATTAAAACCATCCTCACAAAGAACTGCCACCAAGACCCTGGGTGACACCAAGGGTGAAGCAGTCCTCTGCTGGCTGCAAGGATGGAAGCTTGGGCCTGCCCAGAAGCACCTAGTATGGCAGGTCGGATGGTCTGCTTCTAAAAGGTGCTCTTGTGCTCGCCTCAGGGGCCAAGGAAGAGAGTATGGGTATGGGTAGCGATGCCTGTGGCATTGAGATGAGGAAGACTTGGTAGATAAATGCAGCTTCCTATCTCTTCTTAGGGCTTGCTTTCACACGCGAAAGGCCTGGAAGTGTCCATTTATCAGCTTGTGAAAGTGCCACGGGAAGAACAGTGTTCCATCCTTCCTCAAAATTAATTTCATTTTGAGTTACTCTCCTGTGGGGCAGGGTTATCAGTTAGGATTGATTTTTCTACATAGACCAGCAGAGTATGTGTTACTCAGAGAGTGTCTAGCTTACTAAGATTCAATTAAAAGGTTAACCTAGGCCAAACCACCAAGGGCTTGTCTGGGTTTAGTCTATGGTCACTTTCTGTCCTGAAAATTTATTTCAATTGCTAGAGGTAGGCACTCACTCATCTTGCTTTTTTTGTTTTTTGCTTTTTCATGGAAGAAAGGGTCAACCTTGTTGCAACTAATTATACCACACTATCTCTTGAGAAACTCCAATGCTTTTTATCTTATTTTTACCTCCATAATTAGTAGGTATCCCAAACACATTTTTTTTCTTAACTATGAAGAAAGAATATGTTTTAAAAATTCCTTGTGCCCCCACAGAGGGGTCAGAGGTAGGGGATGAGTCCATCAGGGTGCAGTGGACCACACATTATACCTCTGATCCCTTGAGGCCTCCTCACTCCCCCCTCTCATGACCCCAGTGCTGCTTCCCACTCTGGACTAGATGGGAGAATGTACATAGGTACAGACAAGAGATAAAATGAATCCATGAACAGAAATGGAAATAGAGATACCAAAAGGGTAGGAGGAAGGGGGTGGCCTGGGGAGGGAGGTGGGCACCAATAGCAATGAATGGCATATAACCACACACCCCATCCAGGGGAAAGAGCAGCAGAAACCACAAGGAGGGGAGACAGTGGTAGGTATGAGAATTGAAAATTATTAATATTCTATCAAGGGGCCATGGGGATTTGTGAGGGCTGGGGGAGGAAGGAGGGCAAAAAGGAGCAGCTGATCCCAAGGGCTCAATGGAAAGTAAATATCTAGAAAAGAATGATGGAATACATGTGCTACTATGTCATATACAAATGATGTATGCATTGTAACAGTGTTGTAAGAGTCCCCAGTAAAATGATCTAAAATAAATAATTATTGATTGATTGACTGATTGATTGATTTTTTTAAATATCCTGTGCCAAAGACATTTCAGGGAAGTAAATAAACAATAATAATAAATGAACCTCTTCTGTTTGTTCATTGCTATTATTACCATGTATCATGAAGATTTTATTTAAAAAATGCTATTTCAACTGGATATGGATTCAATTCACTGGTACAGCTTACACACTAGAGAGTTAGTATTTACTCATCTTGCATAATTTTCTTTTGTTTTAGACAACACATCCTACTTTATCATATATCAGGACAAATTTAAGGATAATTTCTGAACAGTGTGTAAGGAAATAAACCTTAAAGTAAAGTTACTTTATATTAGTTTTGCCTGTGTTTCATATCGGCATCCTAAGACATGCAAATGATCTGCACACTCACCTGCTTCCAGCAGGTTTAGTGGCTGGGTTTCACTCATAGTTAGAGTCCACACATAATCCTCTGGGAAAAGAGGCCTGATAATCTATTTCCGAAAAATCAACCACTGAAAAATCTGTCTAACTCTGACACACCACGAGTAGCAATCCACTTGACAGCAGCAAGCTTTGGCCTGTTTAATGGATTGTTTAATGTTCTTTCTGACTTTTTTCCCTCTGGAAAGGATATAATTTATTTAGAAATATTACATTATATATTTCAAAAATCCAAAGCCACTGCTTGCTTTGTGGTCAATTCTGACACATGAGAACCCGACAGGACAGAGTGGAATTGTTCCAAAGGGTCTCCAGATTTGTAATTTTGCACAAGTCGGGATCAACTCAATGGCGTTGAGTTTTGTTGCTGTTGTTGTTTTGATTTTCCAAGTCTGCCACATCCTGCAACATCTTTCGCCTGCTGAATAGCTGATGAGTTCTTAGCCCAACCAATTAGCCACCCAGCACTTTAACGACTGTGCCGCTGGATTTTTTTTGTAATGAACAAAATATACACACACTGCGGTGAGCTGAATGCACAGGACTGTGTCACTTAATGCCCACGATATGTTCTGACAAAGAGAACGCTGTATGATTTGGATATTATGTGACACCGGCATATTATGTAAAAGAGAGAGGCATGCAGAATTGGAACCTGTAAGGGCATTGTTACATCAAAGGATTCTGTGAATACTTTGCTTCCACCGTTGCAGGTCCTGCATGGTTGCCACTGGGCCCGCATGCCCACAGCACATACACACCTTCCAGCAGAGAGACCAGCTGGCCTCACCCCTGATGCTCACCCTTCCCCAGCTCCCCTAAGGGGTTTTACATGCTCTTAACCTCACCTGCTTCATCCCCCCCTCCTCCTTCTCTGAAGCCATGGTGTCCACCACCATGGCCACCTTTTCTCTCCCCTTACACTACACAGCCCCAGGAGAGGAGCCGCAGCAGGCGCCTGGGCATCACAAGCAGGGCCCTTGGTTGAGTGAGACAGCAGGCTTACCAGGACCTACCACTCAGCAGAGGGGTGCTGATGGGACAGACAGACTGCTGCAGATGAGCAGGGTAAACCACCCCCTGCCATCCACCCCAGATGTGGGACTTGGAGAGTTAGTGAGAAACAAATCATATCTCTAGCCCTTGTAAAATACATCATTATGTCCCATTTTTCCCTTTCAAACTATTTTATTAAGCCCTGATCCAGACATCATAACATTGCATAGTTCAATTAATGTTGTGCAATGGCCACTAGGTTCAAAACATGCTCTTCCTTCTTGTGCTCTTTAATATCAGCTCCCTATTAACAGCTCCCACGTCCCCTGCCATAACCCCCAGGAACCCTTATTCTAGTTATTATCTCTATAATTTCATCCATCTGGGTTTCAAAGGCTGAAAAACATAGAAAAGTACATTACAGAGAATCAGGAAGGCAACCAACAATGACAAAATGCAACTCAGATAAACTCCAATATGGAGAAAAGAAAAACAGCAAAGATTTAAAACCAGATCAAGCACAAAGTATATCAAAAAGGAGATCAGATGACAAGATTTAACCAATCAAGTCAGATTTATCATTTAAATCTATTATAGTCGTCTCTACAATACTCTGTCCGATCATGGGGTTTATTCCGTTCCTCGGTTATGGTTAGAGGGAGATCGCCAGAGTTTGATTCCCTGTATAGGTCCTGAAAATATATGTTGAGACTCCATGGTCATCCTTAGTCATCTACTTACCGGAATCTCACAATTTAAGCTCTGATACGATTCCATCCTTCAGATTTAGATTATATAGTTTACAATCTTTGGCTTATGGATGTTGGTGTGCTTCTTCCATGTGAACTTAGGTGACATCTCACTTAGATGGCTGCTTGTTTGAAAACAAGCCTTTAAGACCCCAGACACTATTCTTTCTAATAGCCAGGCAACATCTAATTTCTTCACCACACTTTGCTATAGCACCCATGTCTTCCATGTTTCCTTCATGGGGGCAAGTATCCAACAGGGCCATGTCTTAAAAATAATCGTTCTTAGACTATAGCTGGAATTATGTGCAAGGCCCAAATCCATTCCTGATTTTGTTTTTTCCATCTGCCTCTGGTTCACCTTAGAGACATCCTTAATTGATGGTAGAGAATCGTATCAATCATCTTTCTAGAGCATAAGGCCCTTCTGTTTACAGTGTTATTGATTTAGCCCAGGGTAATAATTTTTAAATAACTATTTAGAAAGGGAGATTTAACAAGTGTTGGCTAACTACAAAGGAAAATACATGGATTATTGACTTGTACAAAGTAAATGCATGAACAGACCCTGTTTATACACACAATGGGAACTTGTAACTAGGTCAAACTTATGATATTATTCGCTGACCATGTCAGACACAACAAGAATACCAGAATAATACATATCAATACAGCAAGTGGGGCACTGAAGTAATAAGTACATGTTAGTCTGCCTCCTGATAATTGAATACTCTTGGGATGACTGTCTTCTGCTTCTTTGCACACCATGTAGCTTCCCTCTTAAGTCCTTGGGTTACAGATGTGTTTGAGGTAAAGCATAGTTCACCTAGTGTGGTTTCCACATCACATCCCTCTCAACTGGCCTTTGCAAAGTGTTTTGTGCCTTGAAGACCCAGGATTCCATGTCCCAGTATTCTACGGCATGTAGCCTGGGTCCCCCGGGGGCGTAGAGAAACTCAAACCAACGTTGCCCAGTAGGAGCACAGCACCAGGCACAGTCGCCATTTAGGGCCCTTAAAAGCATTATTAGTCATTTCTTTCTTCCTCCCCATCCTCACCACCCCCTAGGAAGTTGCTCCTTTCCCTTTTTCTACCAAGACATGGATTTGTCTTGTTCAAGGCATGTATGCCCCCTTGCCCCTCTCCTGACTTAACTTTCCCATCCACGTCCCTTGTCACTCTGGTAGCAATGTCTGCTGGTCTGAGGGAACCTCATTACACCTTTACATGGCAGCCATTAAGAGGTCAGTCTTCCCTCTTCCTCTCTTGGAACTCTGATCCCAGCTGAAGTGAGGACCCCGGGCATAAGTAGTGAGTCATTGCCTGAAGGAATGCTAGCTGATCCATCCCTGTATCTCTCTTATCTAAATTAATGCTCACATGAGACCAACGACATAAGTATTCCATCCGTTTTGCAGATGAGAAAGACCCAAGTTCAAGTCTTCTGAGTACTTTGTTCAGAACAAAGTCTTAATAGCTTGTCTTTGATTCACTTGCGGAGTCAAACTCTGAGTTGGGAATTCTTTCCACAAGCCATGTTTGACTATCCTGGATGGATAAAATTGTATATTTCTCATACAATTATTTCAAGTCAATGGTAGACGCATCACGTGCCAAACATTAGCTATTTATGTTAAGAGTATCTAAACCCTAGTCGGCAAACATGAAGCTAGATACATATTTGCACTCGCTAAGTTATACTCCACGTAGTCTGGAATCAGAGGGAACAACTAACCAAAGGCTGATGGCTGCATATATTGTACATGAGTAGTTTTCCTGCTCTTGAATGTAGTTCAAAAGTCGCCCCTTTTCAGTGCTTAAAAGTTATTCATTTTAGGAAAATTTCACAATGACAGTAATATTTTAAAATACTTCAACTGCCATAAATAACATTTATAATAGTATATACTATTGATCATGATCATCAAATGCAGCAAAGCACCTCAATTTTGTCTGTATTAGCCTGGGTTGACTAGAGAAACAAATTCATAGACATTCATATGGATGTAAGAAAGAGCTTTATCTAAAACAGCAATTGAATATTGAGACAACATCCCAGCCCAGTCCACATCAAGCCCATAAACCCGATATTGGCTCCTATGTCAGATAACAGTCTATAAATTCCTCTTCAGACTCAGGCAACACATACAATGATACCAATTGCAGGAAGATCACAAACCTGTGGGTGGAAAGTTGTATGGATCCTGTGGCAGTGGAAGTATCTCAGCGCTGGCGTGGGTCTCCACGTGACTCTTCTAGCTCCAAGGCTCTGGCTCCACCAGTATAGTTCCATGTATCTTAACAGCAGAAAGACGAAGCAGGGAGTGTGGGTCTGGCCTCCAGTGAGATATTTACCACCTTAGCGCCTCCAAATGAGGTTATCAAGCTGTTACCTGATTGACAGGCTAAACTCCACCCCTTCACTCTTAATAGTCTCAAATTGACGCCAGATTATATAACTACCACAATGTCTTTATAAACCTTTATCCTTTGTGCGTTGATTTCTTTTCCTGTGGCTAGAAGATAACTACTGTAGCCCCAGAAAAAAGCAAAGCTAGAAATACTGCCTCTTGAATCTGAAAATTAAACGTTTTCTTAGATGTAACCATCAGAATGTTTATATCTCACTAGTGAGATCATTTACTTCCCTACACTCAGTTGCATGGACGCCTATGGAAATCAAAAGAATATTTAACATTTCGACTTCTGTTGTTGGGACAAACAATGGAATCGTACACTGGTTAGTTAACCAAGAGTGCTTAATGTCATATCAATATTCTTATTTAGCAGACAAAGACAATCATAATTTTTTATCCAAAAGCATTTAAAATAGATCAGGCCACATAAGAGGACCCTTATGAAAGCTGACTCTATCCCTGAGCATGAAAGCCACTATCACACCAAAAAAATACACCATCACGACTATAAGAAGCTAAAATGAAAACCAAACCAACAGCTTTCTAGTAGCTTCCGACCCATAACGACCCTATAGGACAGAATGGAACTGCCCCGTTAGCACCTGAGGCTATAAATTTTTCTGGGAACAGACACATTCTTCCTGGGAGTGACTGGTGGACTCAAACTATTAACCTTTTGGTTAGCAGCCCAATGTGTAAAAAGTATGTCGCCAAGTCTCCATATAAGAGAATAAGTTGGGACAAAAAGGTTGATGGTAATGTCAGAATCTAAGGATCAGAGTCAATATATTTAGTAGAATTATTTGGAGTCTATGAACGTTTACAAAACAAGCCCATGGAAATGTTTCGGATCAGAACCAATAGACTTCTACATTTTAACAAAAACTTTCAAAAGCAAGGTTCAGCTCTACATAGCTGCGATAGTTTATTGTGCCAGCCTGGCCGATAAACACAAGTAGGATTAACTGAAGGGCAGAGGGATAAATGGCTCGGTGAGCCTCGCTTTGCTTGTTCTGTGCCTCAATTTAAAGTGGTACACTACCTGTGGGATGCCTAGACTGTGGACTGTGTCGCTGTAAGTTGGGGTCCCTTTAAGCCCATACGATTGGAATGTTCATCGCTGGAGCTGGGGACTGACAGTTGATAACAGTTGGTGACCTTCCTTGCTGTTTGCTGCCTGGGTATATATAGCCCAGCTCTCTCTACAGAAAGGAACTGGCAACTGGAGGCTCTCAAGCCTTAAAGGACTGCTAGTGTCTCACTGCTTTATAATTTAACTGTTAATTTCTTGTATTATCTATTTGTATATAATTTAACGGTTCATTTCTTGTATTATATATATATATCTATCTTTATAAATATATTTATATATAATTACTAGCAATCTGGTCTTGTCTCTCTAGAGAACCCTGTCCAACACAATAGCTAAGCTCTGTATAAAAAATTTAAAAAGACCTTTCAGATTGATGCCAAAACATTGCCATCGTTGATAGTATTATTGATTGAAAGAGTAAGTTAAAAAACATCTTATTTACAATGGCATAAACATTTGAGGGAAAGAAAGGGAATTTATTGCCTGGCTCAAAGTTCAATTATCAATGCAAGTAGGTTGTTTTCTGGGTTTTATGTAGTAGGAACAAAAAATAACTAAATCAATAATAACTTCATCCAACTTCCAATTTATACAAACAACAATAACTTGATATGACTTGCAATTCAATACAGTGAACCTAGCCTATGCATTCTTTACTTCCCCTCCCTTGGACGGTCCTATTGTTGACGCCCAGCAGGGGACCCAGAGCAAATGCAAGAGTGTTCTCTGGCTGAGTGAGAGCTTAGAGACGCTCCTAGAGTAAGACTTTGCTTTTGTAACAAAACTTTAACGCTATTTTATACAGATAATATCTCAAAGACTGAACACCAACTCCATCTTGTGAACTACATCTCACCCTCTGAACTACATTTCCCAGAACTCCTTACACCCATTTCATCTGGTGGGAAGAGAGCAACTTGGATTGAAGTTCACAGAATCTAACCCATTTTGGCATACACGCCCTGGTCGAGTAGCCAATATGTCAGCTATACTGTTTGTGTATACCTTCCCCTACATGCCACTAATGAACTTCTTCAGCATCACCTATACTTCTAACCAGAGTAAGTCTGTACTCGGGAAAAAGTGATTATCTAATTCCAGTAGCATTATGTTGCTAGAAAAAATATGAAAAGACTAGTTCTGTGTCAGTGCTTCAAGAAATAATCACCAAATGATTTAAATATAGAGTATTGAGATTTTGAGAAGTCACATCAGAGGTAATAATGGAGCAAATTAACAAGGAAGCTACATGAGGAATCAAAATATATTGGATGAGGAGACAAAGCGAGAGTTACCAGAGAAGAAATGTTACGAAGATGTATGGAAATAGATATGTTCCTTGATGACTGTATGTTCTAGAAGCCAGATCAGAAGTTCAAGCCCACCACCACTCTGTGGGACAAAGATGTGATCACTTGCTGTAAAAAGGTTATGGGATCGTTCTACTACAGGCCTGAAGGGTCACTATGAGTCAAAATCAACTCAATTGCAATGAGTTTGTTTGGATTGTACAGTGAAGAGCTGGTTAAATAGCCCTCAAAGTGTACTGTGGAAGGTTGACCTAAAAAAGACAGTACTTGAGAATCAGATTTTAGTCAACTGATGAACTGTGTGAAGAAGCCATCATGTCCATTGCTTAAGCATTTCTCTGCTCACGGGGTTCAAACGCAATGGCTGTTCTGTGGGAGAAAGATGTGGCAGGCTGTTTTGATAAGAATTCCAGCCTTGGAAACTCAATGGCAGTGGTTCTCCACCTTCCTAATGCCGTGACCCTTTAATACAGTTTCTCGTGTCGTGGTAACCCCAACCATAAAATTATTTTCGTTGCTATTTCCTAACTGTAATTTTGCTACTGTTATGAATCATCATATCAATATCAGATATGCAGGATCTATTTTCATTGTTACAAATTGTACATAATTAAAGCATAGTGCTTGATCACAAAAACAATATGTAATTATATATCGTGAAATATTTATTTCTAATTACAAATAAATGAAATTTTGTCTTGGAGCATCATGTAGCATGGGTAACAGTCTTACAACAACAATAAACTACATCGCTATATTTTGCGACAGCATGTGTAAAAAGCTAAAGTCAGTGGGAAGGTTGAGATACTTTCTGTCTCACCAGATCAGCATATCTGCATGTGGGTGGATCAGCCAGGAGACGGCTAGAGCAGTGTCTTGGTTCCTAAGGCCATTAGAAATATGTTTTCCGCTGGTTTTAGGCGACCTCTGTAAAAGGGATGTTCGACCCCCAAAAGGGTTGTGCCCCACAGGTTGAGAACTACTTCTCTATGGGGTAACCCTATTCTGCCCTACAGGATAGCTAGAACTGAGCAAAGAACTGACAATAGTGGGTTTGGGCTTCTTCCTTTTTTTAATAGTAAGTGTGCAGTTGTATCTCACTTTTGCTTTCATTTGTAATGTCCTAACAACCTATGACACTGGATTTGTGTTCACATACTTCTTTGCCTTCTGTGTGTCTTCTCTGACGTCTTTACAGGTCTTTTGCTCATTTTTGGGGATTTCAATGTCTGTATGCTTCTTGTTGAATTTTAAGGGTTCTTTGCTTATTTTGGATACATCTTTTACGAGATACATGTTTCCCAAATATTCCTCCCTTTTTTTCATTCTTCTAACAGTATCTGTCACAACTTTCTAACAGTTGTGTAGTTTTCATCTTTCATTTATATCTATTATCCTTGTTAGTGTCATTTATGAAAGATGCACTTCATGCCTAGATTCAGTTTGCTGTGAGTAGGAGTTCATCTGTGGCATCTCTAGGGTCACCCAGTACAGTCATTCATGGTCCCACACACTCCTCCAACCCCCTCTTGTACCAAACTGTATAGAATCATTAGTAACATTTATTACCCATTTTAATCATGGAATGTGTCTGATCAGAGCTATGATGCTTTCCGTCACCTCATATGCATGGGAAAGCAGGAAAATGAGTAAGGAAAAGGCAAGGGTGCCAAGACTTTTTCTCGAGTACTTTGGACATATTACCAGGAGGACTAGTCACTGGAAAAAGACATTTTGTTCAGAAAAGTATTGGCTCAGAAAAAAGGAGGAAAGCTCTGAATGAGACAGATTGAGGCGGTGGCTGCAACAAGGGGCTCAGGCTTAAACATAACAATGGTGAGGATGGTGCCGAACTGTGCAGTGTGTTGTTGTGTTGTGTACAAGTTTGCTATGAGTCGGAACTGAGAGATGGTACCTAACAAAAACAACAGTCGGTGAAATAGATGCACATTTTAAAATGTAGTATTTTTTAGGTTATATGAATGTTAACAACAAAATTGTTTTGTAAAATCTTTGTACATTTAATTTCATCTTGGTCATGTTATTAGTAGTTGTGTAGAAGTAATTTAAATTTTTCTCCTTTTTTTCTTTACTTACTATTTCAGTCTCAAAAAGTTACTGATATAATAATCACCATAATACTGTAGCTCAAACACCAGAAAATTTGACAAAATCTTTGGAAACTGATTGTGGTAGCAATTGTACAATCCAGTTTGATGTGCTTGAACTATGGAATGATATATGTATTAACTCCCAATTATTTTTTAAAAACTTTTAAGGTTGAAGACTTTGTCGCTCTTGTAAGTCATAGATTTTTTTTCTAGAAGAGAATTAGAGTCAAATTCTAATTTTCTATTCACTATCTTTTCTTTAACTCAATGTCACAATAACATGTTGGCAATAATCTCTACTTTAGAAATTTTGTCATTCACAATAACATAGAATATATGTAACAAAATACAAAATAGACAACTATAAAAACACCAGCATCTACCAGCACTATTTTTGTCATGCAGATGAAAAGATGTCATTCAAAGCATCACTGTAATTGGGTAATAATGGTATCTCTGACCAGAGCTCAATAAAAGATTCATAAATAAATTAGCATACAGTAAGAGCCTTATAGGTATATTGGGCTTACAAAAATATTTTTGCTGTAATAGCTAACTACTGGGATATGATGACTGAAAAATAATAATTTTGGACAAAAATGTTATAGACTGGTGACTACATGGTCATGTGTATTTGTTATAAACCATAAGACAGTTGCAATAAGCAGCGAGGAAAGTAGACAAATATGACCCCCTCTGATTCCACATGGCCAAGAGGTAAGAATCTGACGTGCCTCCATGCTCCATCCTTCATGACCAATTCTAACACCAATTGTTCCTCCCACGTCACTCTATGTCTATATTGGATTGACAATGCATTGCAATGGCCACACAGACAACACTCACAATGAAGGGGTTTTATTCAGGAAATCAATGGGTTACCACAAATCAAGATCAGCCAACAGTAAGGATATAGTCATTGATCTCCTCAGCAAGCAGCAGTCTCTCTCCCGTCCTCAATCCCTCAGCCACATGGTCCTTTGGCCTTTGTCTACAGGAGCCAGGAGGCCAAGCCTCTTGTCGCTGTGCCCTCCCTTGGTTCCACAGTCTCGGGCCAGACAAAGAGAAGATGCCTCAGAGTCTCTGAGCTGCTTTTCTGGGATTCCAAGCCACAATCTCTGGTGCATCTGGTCTTTGCAGCCTCCACTACCCACTTCAGACAAAGATCTTGAATGTGCTCGTCCAAGGTCTTCAGGATGCACAGTGATGAAGTAGCAACAAAAATAATTTTATGGTTGGGGTGACCACATCATGAGGAACTGTATAGAAAGGTCCGCGGCGTGAGGAAGGTTGAGAACAACTGTTACAGAACATAACTGAGTTCCCTCTATGGGACTTTGTGACTGTAAATCTATAGGAGCAAACAGTCTCTGCTTTCCCTCCAGGATCAACTGGGGAGATCAAAGTGCTGACCTTGAGACAATAGCCTACAAAGGAGACACCATGTCAATTAATTGCTTAGGGAAATAGAGTAACCACCAAAAAATACCAAAAGACCATGCACTCTGCCATTGAGTAGATTCCACCTTCTGCCATAGTTTGACCCTATAGGATGGGTTGAACTGACCCTGTGGGTTTGTTTAACTCTTGACAGGAGTAGAAAGCCTTGCATTTTTCACAAGAAGTGGCTGGTGATTTCAAACTTCAGACCTTGGGGTTAGAAGCCCAGTGGCGTAACCATTACACCAGCAGGGCTCCCCAAAGCCATAGATAAATGAAGAAACATAGAGTGGGGAAAATCTAACGGATTTTAACAAATATTGCAAACATGGAGTAAAACTAGGAAGCTACACAAATTACATAGAAAAAAAGGTTCTGGAAAAGTTCAAACAGCAAAAAAAAATATCTATTTAAGGGCTGACTGGAAGGCCAAACATAATTTAAAAACTAATTTATGATTTGGAAGGCCAAGGAATACTTCCCTACCATATTTCAAATCACCAAAGAAAAAATAGGTTTTCTTAGAAAGTTTAAGAGGCAGATTCTATTAAGAAATTTAACATCAATTTAATTGAAGTTCCAAATGAAAGAACAGTCAAGATGGAAATGCAAAATATTTAGATAAATAAATATACAATAGGATAACATCTATCTGAAGTAAAGATAAAAAAATGTATGTACACTTCAAAATTTCATTATGTTTCTATTAAGTGCTTGATGAAGTACTGACACTGAGAAAAACTTTCATTTTGAAGAACCAGATACTAGAAGTTAATTTTGGAAACCAATGTTAATTGAAAATGTTAATAATAACTAAGTTAATATCAAGTAAAACCAAAACAAGATATTTAGCAACCTGGTAAAACTATTAAACTTCTAAAAAGAAAATTATGTGTGCTTAATTAAGAATATATAATCAAAAAATACATACACTAGAAGTTAGAGTTTACTCATTAAAAACATAGATATCCATTAAAACCACATAATATCATTCTATGCCTTTAATGTTTGACTTTAAAAATAAATATTTTCAAATGGGTAAATTAAGTTAACTTTCCCATTCTTTTTTTTCATTTACGCTAATGTTGTAAGTTATGAGAATTAACAATGCAGTCTCAAGAAAATAATGGTAAATATGAAAGAAAACATGATTTAATATTTAAAAGGTTAATTGAGATACATGGTATGGACTGATAAATGTTTCCATTTTGAAAAATGTCTTCATTTCTATTTCTAGTCTGTGAGATTTAACAAATAAGATCATTAAGATTAACTTTTGTTTTTCTCTAAATTTTTTTATATATTACTCCTGTGTCTCCCAACTAAGCTGTCAGCCCCATGAAAGCATAGACCATGTTTTACTCTCATTCTACGGCCAGCTCACCTGATGTCTTGTATACAATAGTGTTTAGTAGGGAGGAAGGGAAGGGGGGAACAAAGTGAAAAGAGGTAACAGTTCCAACAGTTGCTTACTATGTAAAATCCAAAGCCTTACAATCTGCTTACTGGAGAAAGTCACTTGACCTATTACACTTTCAGAAAAAGGGGACGGTAGTAAACTGGTGAGAAGATTTCATGAAGCAAAATACAAAACACACTGTACAGTAGAACCCCGGACCTCAACGCTAATTCAGTGTCGAAATGCGATGCAGTCGAGTTCCAAATCAATATTTCCCATAAGAAATAACTGAAAATGGATGAATCCATTCTCGACCACCAAGTTTTTATCCTAACCTTGCCTTTTTATACAAAACATTATAGAGAAATTTCAAAATAAATAAGTTCAGAGTTATATAATTTAAATAAGAAACACAATATTAAAAAAAAGTTTTTTAACAACTACAGTATGGTCCATACCTTGAGATTGATGAGGGTTCTAGATCCGTGGAAACGGATGTGAAGAGGAGGGATGGAGAGAGAGTCACTGTTTGGAAGGGGAATCGCCTTCCATCAAATCAACTGGTCGCTGCTTTTCAGGAGTTCCCACCCCCTGTGCTTCTTTGTCTTTTTTCAGTAGGACCTGGCTTGCTTTCTCTTAAAAAAAAAAAAATCTCTCTAATGTGGTCTGCTGTTGGCGTTTCCTTACTCTTTTCTAAAAGAGTTTACTAAATTATCATCAACAAATTCGCTAACACAGTTAACCAGTTCCGTATTGTGATGATCCTTTCTTAAGTCTCGTGCTTTTTATCTAAACACAGTACAAAAAGCCACACACGCTACAAAACAAGAAGCTTACAGCAAAACGCTTGGAACACAGCCCCAACAGGTTTAAACAATGAGAACCAACAACGCCAACTAACGCTGCGTGACGGAAACACGAACTGCTTTTGTTAACAAGAATCACGTGCATCAGGGCGGATTCTGTTGTTTTACTCGAGCTCCGATGCAAAATTCCTCGACACGTTTTCGAGCCAGAATCCGTTATGTCAAGTACTGATGCATCAAATACCAAGGTTCTACTGTAAGCTGTACAGAGTCTTAACCGTGGTAATAATTGTCGGTTCCGTGTGGCCCTGGATTTTCAATTTCCTTAAAAGTTTGGCTGTGTTGCAATCTACCAAGTGACTGATTAGGCTGTGATGACTAATCAGCTTGAAAGCCATCTAAAAGAATTGATTAGTTTAAGATGCGCCTAGTGATTGGCTAGTTTTCAATCCTAGGAGCAAAGTTCCACCTTGAAATTGACCCAGAGCTCTTAGATATAAATGGTGAATTCCAGAGGATTGAGGGAACCACTGAGCAATAAGAATCTGGACAGACTGACTTTTGGCCCAGAAGTCCCAGTTCTGAGAACTTCCAGCGATGAGTGGAAGGGTGAGCTGACCACACTGCAGGCTGGCGGAGAGGACAGAGCAAAGGACAGCAGTGGCTGAAGTGGGCCCACAGAAGGGATGGCAGAGGTGGGCAAGATTAGGCCAATGGAGTGGACAGCAAGAAAGGCGGAATGGAGCAAATGGGATACCCTGGCTGTGACCAGAGCTGTAACCCTTGGAAAAAGAAAGCGTGTCCTGAGGTGTAAAGGAAGCCTGCCTGAGCCATATGTGGCCCAGTGAAGTCCAAAAAAGTGTCCGGAGCTGTGAGGCCCGGCCATAGCCTGGAGGCCTGGTCATAGCCTTGATCTTTTCTGCCTTAGCCTTATAAATTTCTATTTTGCCTGTTTCCTTTTAGAGAAGGGGCTGGGCATTTTGTTTTTGCCAACCTTCCACTCACAGGAAGCAGCTCGCTTCTCAAGCACCTATATCCTGCTTCCCCTTGATTGGGTAAAAGATTGTCTTCGCCCTGTCTAGCGCCTGCACGTGATTTGCATAAGCATGTCACTCTGTGGACCTGGTTGAAGACCGTAAGCCGTTACTGAAGTCACGGGCAGGGCGCGCTCCCCCAAACTCCCTGATTGGTCTATCCCCAAAGTAGCCTAATTTGCATGTGCGACGGGTGCTTCCCCCATTGCTGGCCTATATAAGCTGTAGCTTCTCACTCAATAAACGAGACTTGATCAGGCTATTGCCTTGTCTTCATTTGCCGTGTCTCTTGTCCCCTCCCCCCCATTCCCACTCTCTCCTCCAGGGTCTGCGTTGAAGTTCCAGCGGGTCGGGACGAAAAAGGGCCCACCCTTTGAGCATGGAAACACCCTAGGCAGAGGTTGCCTCCAGAGGCTTGGGAACTCTACAGATTGCCAGAATACCCATTCTGTCTCCAGAGCTGTGGTAATGCTAGTGTAAAGCTTGCACTGGCCCAGAGCTGCCACATAGCTCAAGTCACCAAAGAAAGGCAGAGTCAGCCACTAACAGTCATGGGGAGGAGAGGCAGGGAGTGGGAGGACACTCTATCTGACTGAGTTGGCCATGCATCTGCTCAGAGAAAGAAAGAGAGAGTCCCCTTTGTTTCTCTCCTACACTGCTTAGTTACTCAGTGAGGCGCAGGAAGATGGAAGCAACCCATACACTTTAAACCTGTTGCTGATGTTTATTTTTTTCTGCTGATTATATAGGAAGAAAAAGGAATCTTTTCTCTTTACTGTCTATTTTCTATAATTAATGACAGCTTTCAGTTGGCAACACTTTGTGTGTGATCCAGTTCAATTGGATAGTGGGATCGTCATCCAAGCAGTCTCAATCTTGCTTGGGAGTCAGAGTACTGTGTGTATACACACAATGATAAACAAGCCACAGTTCTGCAAGTAAATATAATAGAAGATACACTCTCATTGGGTTGATCCCGACTCATAGTGAGCCCTATAAGACAAGGTAGAACTGCCCCTATGGGTTCCCAGGACTGTAACTCTTTATAGGTATAAAAAACTTCATCTTTTTCCCGAAAAGTGGCTGGTGGTTTTGACCTGCCAACCTTGCAGTTAGTAGCCCAATGCATTACCACTATGCTACCAAGGCTCAGAAGAAGAAGAAAAAACTAGGAGTAACTAAATAAGATTGTATAAGTAGATACAGTTAAATTTCCTGAACTCATAATAAAAAGACTCAAAGTAGAATAAGATTGCCTAAAGAAATATGTGTGAAATACTTATCTTGTATTCCTCAACTAATAATTGTGTGTTTCAAGCAAAATATCTCAGAGATAAAAGTCAAATCCCTACCATCCATGACCTCAGAGTTCAGTAAGAGACAGTCAAGTAACATGTAAACCGTTGTCCTTACACTGAACTACTGATTATGAAGTCCCTTTCCATCCTAACAGTTTATAATTCCATAGGTGAATAATTTCCATAAGAACAGTATGAAAGTAAATGTGTAGACAGATAATAAGCCACCTGGAATATTTTTAATTGCTGTTACTTAGGGGAAAATATAACCAAAATGAAATCTTTAAAGAAGTTAAATCAGAATTGAAAGACAAGATGGGAAACATAAAAAAATGGAGGGGGTGCGGAGTTAATCATAAGTATCATGACTTACTATTTTTTTCAATATTCACATTTTTATTGGTCTCGAAAAGTGGTTTAAAATAAATTTGACCTTTCTTTTGAAACAGAGCATCCCTTCACCTCCTGCATTCTTAATTCCAAGAGCCTTTGCATTTTATTAGTGCCTGATCGCCTGGTCCCGTTTCTAAAACTGTGTATCTGGGGAAAGGCTTCATTCCTCTGAATCTCTGCTTCCTCATAAGATGAGTTTATGGCAGGAAGAAGAGTTACAATGAAGAGACACAGAGCTCAGTCTGGAAGTGCCGCCAACACAGAGGTCCACTTCCCAAAAAGGAACACTGTGTCTCCCCACCGATATCTTTTATCAACAAGGAAATCCTTCCCACCAGACTTTTGAATTACTCTCTGTACTGCATTGAGTTAGTCCAGGTAGACTAGAGAAACAAATTCATAGACACTAATAGATGAGACTTCAAATATAACATAATTTACTGTAAAAATAAAACATTTAACTATAAAAATAAATTGTATACTTCCTATATTTTATTTTGTATCTATAAACCCATCATGATTTTCTATGAAGTTATAAAATGAACAATATATCATTAAAAAATTGTAATCACCAGCTAACTTAAATTAATCCTCTCCATGCTGTTCTGAAGAGTGTTCTCCTACCTTATCCTGATCTACAATTTCAAGAATCTTTTTTAAGATTTAGCCTCAACACCATTTACTTCTTAAAGTCTCTCCCTTGTCCCAGCCAGAATTTATCAACCCAATTTCTGCATTCTCAAAGCACTATCTGTTCATTCTGCCTTGTATTATTTCTAAATTAGTTTCTTATATCTTGTCTATCCTTGTAACTCCCACAATACTTAGCAAAGTGCCTTGCATATATCAAATTCTCAAGGAATTCAACTACATGTGCTGTGTTTTTTTAATACAATTTAAAAAGATATCATGCTATCTTGGGTTATAGCATGGGTTATAGCATGCTATATCATGATATAGATATCATGCTTTCTCTCAAAATCACCAATACAATATCTTTCTACACCTCAGGATCACTAGATAAATGTGATTATATTTCAAGTATAATCTCAGTTATTTTCAAAATTCTATCCCCATGCTAAGCTTTTCATGTATGTGACTGTCTTTTGTAAGCAAAAGAACTGTTCAGCTAAGAAACTTAAAATCCAAGTTCTAATAAATTCATAAATAGTTTCCAAAGACACAGAAGAATGTGTTAGCAATAACTAAGAAGAATCCTGCGTAAACCGTTCGGATTGAGGACTAGAAATAATTACCAAGTAAGAGTTTTCTCTCTCTTTTTGACAGAATGATTTAATCCTGGTATTTAAAATAGAAAGCTGAGAAGAATTTACCTAGTAAATAAAATGAAGTTCAAAAGTAACATATCTTTTTAAAAATTAAAGACACTCTATGGTAACCAGTACAATGCATCAGGCATGTTAAAGGAAAGCTGTGACCATGCATGGCCTTTGAAATGTGCTATAACAAAATCAATTTTCTAACAATGAAGTGTCCAAAACAGGTAACACCAATGTCTAAGTACTACCTACATATTCTTCAACCCAAGTGTTTTAAGTAGGATCCCTTAAGTAGAAGACCCTCTTGTAATATTTTCATCTTTAACCTATAATGGATGAGAAAGCTCTTTTCTAAGATAATGGTAGATACTTGTGATTGCTTGCTTGTTATGAACTAGGCAGTGTGCTAGACATTTCTTGTATAGTATCTCTAACCTTCACTCATTTACAATGTTGATCAAGCAAGTCTTCTCTAGTACGCTCCCCAGTTCTCCATAACCAGAAACATTAGAAATGCTGACACTCTTCTTTCAAGGTGGACGATATGAGTCAGCTCACAGGATTGTCTTCAGAACAGACTGCAGAAAAACCAAGCAACCATAATTTATGGTTCACCCAATATGACCGATATGGAATATGATAGAAATATATTTACAAATGAGTTGCTTATTAGCTAGACAGAACCAAATCACTTTATTAATAACTTCTCCCAAAAGACAAGCTATTTTATATTTCTTAAACTGACAAATAACATGACCTACATTTTATGTATTACTTGTTCAATACCGTATTCACCTGTCCTCAATAAATTTCTGTTAATGGCATAGATAAATGGATCATAGAGTGATATAATATATAAAGCAGGTTTTCCTATTTGAGATACATGAAACATTAGTGATGATAACAACTACCTTGGTCTTTATTCTTTTCCTATTTTATCAACCTTTAAAAATAAACACAACTTACTAAATTACCCAAAGTATTAATGTTTTTTTGTTATTTGCGCTAAATGTCTTCCACTATTGTAATTCCTCCTTACAGTTCCTATTAGGAACCCACAGGACATCTCATTTCAATAACAAAAGAATATCAGTAGTTATTGAGTGATTCCAATATGCTGTAACACATTCAATGTCATGTAAAGTAAGAACAAAAGTATAAATATTATAACTTCTATTAGTTGTTTAAGTGATTTTGCTTCTTAAACTTTGTCAACTGAAGTGGTGTATTATGTAAAGCAGCTACCAAGATATATGCATATTCAGGTAATTAACAAACTGCTGTGACATTTCATTTACTGGAGCTCAGATGAACACTTAACGGTCATTGACATTCATGTAAGTCATAATATTGCAATCACTAATAGTACTCAGATACCCATGAGCACATCATATTGCATTCATTATGATAAAAATTCATCCATAATATTGGTTAGCAATTTGGTTTCCACTTACGAGAATTTTTCGAGCCTACCCTAGACTTCAGAGTATCATTTTGATGTTGACCGTTTAGTCTATGTGCCTTTGGGCTCCTAAGTGATGCCCTGCTGCTAAGAAAATGGAAGATAAAACCTCTCTGTTGTCATTATGTCCTTCCTAAAAGGCTTTGAGATGTCTCTCTTCTCAGGTAAGCTTTTGTTGCTGTTAGCGATGCAATCCTTGACCCTGATAGTCTCCATAAAGAAAACTCGTGAAAAAGTTTTAGAAATTAGTAAGTGGATGACTATTATTTAGAATGTACAATGAGTCTTTTTCCCTACAAGAAGATGTAATGATATAAGGCTAAGATCCAAAACAATTGTAATATAAATATTCTATTAAAAGTAGATGCATTCCTAGGAAAATTAGTATTATGGGAATGTTAAAGGTATGTAAAAACTATGCCCTGTCATTCTTGATAAGACTTTTATTGAAGAATGGAATATTTATGTAGTTCAGCAGATTTTTAATTCAGTGTTACTGTTCAGATAAACATATTTTCAAGTCTGCACTGTATAGTCTTGCAGATATATGAACTACTGATACTGTTACATTTTAATTTGGGGTAGTAGTATCCAAAATTCTTTTGTTTTTTTTTTATTACCAAACCAAAAACCAAACTCACAGCCGTCGAGTCAATGCTGATTCATAGTGACTCCCTGGTGGGTTTTCAAGACGGTAACTGCTTATGAGAGTAGAAAGCTCAGTCTTTCTCCTGCTGATGGAGCTGCTAGTGGTTTCAAACTGCTGGCCACAAGATTTCAGCCCAACATATAACCATGACACCATAAGGGTTCCTTTTTGTTTAATTTTTTTTATACAGACATTCTCGAAAAATTTCTGATGTACAGTTCCACTTTGTGGTCTTCTAAGCAAAATGCCTAAACTTCAACTAATTTATGTCCCTGTTAGTTTTTTTGTAATGCACAGCCTGAAAAAAATATATATGAAGTGCTTGTTTAAAAAAAAAAGCCAGCATATGGACTTCAAAATTACACATTGAGCTCATTTCTATGCTACACTGCCAAGTGCAAATGAAAACTTTTGCTGATAAGTTGGTAATTTGTCAATTACCCCCAAAAAAGCAATCTGCAATGTGCAAAAATGTTTGATGAAAGTATACTAAGAGATCTGAGTAATGTGCGACTAAAATGAGTAGACGGTGAAGTACCAGTTGGAAGACTGATCTACCCAAAAGGAACCTTTGGCTCTGTCACATGGCAAATAAGCCCCTCTCTCTACCCCCTCCCCACCCCCATTTTGAGTATTGGCCATATATCTTCTAGTGAGTTGTACTACTGACAACACACTTTGTGAAAGATAGTAATACTTATAGTTATGGTGGTGATAACCGTTCCAGGTGTAGTTATTAAAATAACAGTAGATTTGCCAGGTATTATTTTGTGACGCAAACAAGAAAACACAAAATCAAAATTTCCCAAACATACACTTGTGCCTACCAATGAAATTACATATAAATAATGCCAGTGTTTTTTCTGAAAATCATTACTACCAGGTAAGAGAATAGTGATGTGTAAATCAATTTGAGTAAATGCTGTCTGTGTTAAAATTCATGCATGAAAAAAGTTACATTCTGCTTTGAAGCGAATCAAAATGAAGAGAAAAGGAGAGTCGGCACGAAAGGACTTGAGACAAAAATATGCTCATATCCCCTTTGAATATAGCTATATTTTATGCAAGTCAAAAAGGTTATAAATCTATCAGATTTACCAGCATAAATATATAGCGAAACATAAAGCAAGAGATAGGTGCCATATTAACATTCAGTCATTCTTTGAAGACTACGGAGAAGTTTCTAAGATTGGACCACTTCCATAGGTAAAGAGATAAATAACACAGGCAGGAGGAATACAGGCTTGGTGAGTGATCATGTAAAGAACACACTTGTTATTCAGAGAACATAGCACTAATGAAAGACTCAATGGTTGGAGAAAGCATCGTAGTGGAGCTGGGAGTTTAAGGCTAGACAGGATTCAAATAGAAAAAAGAACCTCTTGAGGAAAGAATGCCAGAAAGATGGAAAGACAGTAGTTGAGAGAAAACAAAGCATAGACTGAGTGGTTTGTAGAGGAAATCCTTGGATGTTACATGCAGCTCATGTATTTGACTATTAGTCTACTACCTAAAGGTTGGACATTATGGTGTTCCCAGAGGCAACTTGGAAGAAAGGGTTGGTGATTTATTTCTGAAAAATAATCGTTTAGACCCCTTTGGAGTATAGGTCACCATGGGCAGTGGTTTGATTCAAATATTTTAGCAACTGATTCCCTGTCCTGATAATCATTTTAAATATTTTTAAGATATACCAAAAAGTAGTTCATTATTTCACAGTTAGAACTTAAATAATAACAATTAAAAAGATACAGAAAACAATATTTTACATTTTAAAATATTAATGAAAAAATATTCAATAATACCTGACAAAAACACAAAACTATTATTTAAGATATTTCCATATTGCTTCTTGATTAGTGTCATTTGTAATATTCTTTGCTTTAATCCAAGCATCATCAGCTGTGTGATATATCCTTGACCATCTTTTCCCTGTAGGAGAAGGATCCCATTCCTTTAGAAGTAGGTTACTTGGACAATAGTCATTGCGTGTGATTTTTAGAAACAGGCGACTTCTCTTCTCTGAACGTGTTCTGTTCATCTTTCCACTACTGCTGAACAGACAGCAATTGTTCAGATAATATTTTGGGCTCTGTGAACACTTTCAGGAATTGTATAATTCACTCGAAGTATCTTCTAAGATTTGGGGGAGGCATACACAAAGCTGAAATGAATGACAGCATGTCACCCTCTGGCTTTCCCTTTATGCTCTGTTTTTTGTTACAATGTATGGTTGTTTACTGAAGTAACAAACACAATGGAATAAAAATGCCTTTCTTCAAAATTATAATGTTTTGTGAAATAAATATTACAAGACTAGCTCTATCTAGTTTTTCATAGCTATGATGCTTAGAATATGCTATTGCATAGATTAACATTTAAAACCTGTATGAAATGTAAAATTGTGATTTTACCCAGTCACGCACCTTAGAGAGAAACCTGATTATGAGAGTCGTTTTAACGACCAGTTTGTGGCTTCACAACCAGTAGTGATTACACACTGGGCTGCTGGAACCACAAGGGCAGCAGTTGGAAACCACCAGCCATCCTTACAGGGGAAGGATAAGGCTTTCTACTCCCATGAAACCTGCAAGCTTGGAGACTCACAGGGTCAGTTCTATCTTGCCCCACTCAGTCTCTAAGAGTCAGCAGTAATGTGATGGCACTGGAAGTGACACCCCAGAGGGATGATTGATAATGTTCTCCAATAGCAAATGACAATGATGTCTCTAAGGTGAGCCAGAGACATACAGAAAAAAATAGATGCATGAATGGATTGGGGGCTTGCACTTAATCCTAGCCCCAATCTAAGAATAATTAGTTCTTGTGATGTGGCCCTCCTTGACTCTCAACCTCATGAAAAAAATAACTGAAAATATGGGTGCCATAGCAAAGTGTGATGAAGAAACTAGATAGTGCCCGGCTATAAAAAAGAAGTGTGTCTGGGGATTTAATGACGTGTTTTCAAACAAGCAGCCATCTAAAAGAAGTGTCAACTAAATCCACATGGAAGTAGCACATCATCCTGTGTAATCCAATTTTTATAAATAATATCCAACAAAAAAGGAAGGAATGGTAGCAGAGCTTAAATGATCAATACCTAGTTTACAGAAGGCTATGGATGATAGCAGAAGCCCAAAATCCATTTCAAGTGTCCACCCATGGTTTAAGCTTCTGGTGAATTCCCTGTGATCATAGCGTAGGGATGTGAATAGTCCTGTTATCAGACAGAGAGCATTGTGAAGTCAATCGTGACAGACAGATTAGGTTACACTGTAAAATTGGCATTTGATCTCCCTTTTTACCCCTGTAAAAGCTGTTTCAGTTTGTTTATTTTTAATTAAGAGAAAATACATGTGGATTGGCCCCTAGTGAATCCCTTCTGACCATGGAACAGGGATGTGAATAGCCGTGTTATCATATGGAATACATTGGAAAGTGGAGTGTTGTAGATATAGTGAGGTTAAAATTTAGTACCCTATGGTTATAAGTTGGGCTGCTGACTACAAGATCAGCAGTTCAAAGCCATCAGCCACTGTATGGGAAACAGACAAGGCATTCTAATCTCACAAAGAGTTATAGCCTCAGAAACCCACAGGAGCAGTTCCACCTTGTTCTCCAGGGTCAACATGGGTTGACATTCACTCCATGGCAATGAGTTTGACTCGTATCATTTGATCTCCCTCATGATTAATTTAAATTTGTTCTAGTTTTTAATATTTTCTACTTTCTTTTCTATTGGAGTTTTATCTGTTTTACTTTGTTATTGTTGTTAGTTTTGGGTTTTGGGTTTTTTTAATATTTGAAATTCAGGAGAGGTAAATATAACAAGTACCTGTATTAAGGATTCCTTGGGGAATGGAAGGGGAGGTTGGGGGAAAATTGGGGAGCTAATAAAGATGAGCACAGGAATGAAGAAAATGATCTAAAACTGAATGTGGTGATGATTGTACAACCCTTCTTGATATGATTGAACTATCGAATTGTATGATCTGTGAATTATAAGCCAATAAAATTGTTGGGGTAAAAATGATAGGTATGAGTTCTGCCGAGGTGTTGTAAATTTATGTAATCCCACCACTGACCATGAGTCAGAATTAACACTATGTCAACTGGTATGAGCTATAAGAAAGTTATGATTTACTCATTTGGAAAAACCACTTAAATTTTTCAAAGGAATGGAAAGACTAGAGATCCTTAGGAAGAGGAAACAGCACAATTTGAAATAAATGTCAGGAGGATGAGTTGGGATGGATGATAGTTGAGTTAAAGCTATTGGTCTGTGTTATTGTGCTCATCAGAGCCCTATTACACAGTAATTTCCACGGTCACCCCTCAGTTTGTCAGACTGTGGTAGCTGGTGTGCTGTTACGATGATGGAAGATATGTCCCTGGTATTTCAAAAGTGATTTCAGGGGACTTTCAGACTGAGAATAGACTAAGAAGGAGTAGGTGTCTCATTTCTGAGGGATTAGTCACTGAAAACCTCACAAATAACAGTAGAACATTGTCTGACAAAATACCAGAAAATGAACCCCAGTCAAAGCACAAAGGGGAAGATTACCTTCTCTAAGTAGAGTCGGCCTTAATGATATGCAGAGAGCCCAACTTTCAGGACTATCGTTTTCTATGTAGAGCATGATTAAAAATAGTTGCATATAATCAGAATGTACAACAGATAATAATCAGAATGTCCAACAGATGAGTCTAGGAATTTGGAAATCATCAAAAATAAAGTATAATGTATAAATATCAATATCTTAGGTATTCGTGAGATTAAATGGACAAGAATTGGGCACTTTGAATTGAACAATCTCATGGTTTATTGTGTCAAGGATAACAAATTCAAGAAAACTGGTTTCGCATTTATCATCAAAAAGAACATTTCAAGAGCTATCTTAAAGTACAATGCTCCATGTGGTAGGAAAATGCCAATAGACCTATAAGGAAAGCCAGTTAATAAAACTCTTACACCAATCACTAAAGCCAAGGATGAAGAAGTTAAAGAATTCGACCAATTGCTTCAGGCTGAAGTAAGATGCATTGATAATTATGATAGGAAACAACAAGGAAGGGATTAGTCATTAGAAATCATGCTCTCGGTCAGTGGTTCCCAACCTGTAGGGGTCATCCAATTCATAACAGTAGCAAAATTACAGTTATGAAGTAGCAACAAAAAGAATTTTTTGGTTGGGGGGGTCACAACAACATGAGAAACTTATTAAAGGGTCGAGGCATTAAGAAAGTTGAGAACCACCGGTCTAGTTCATAGAAATGAATTTTGATAGAATTTTGCAAAATAAATTTCTTCATCATTGCCAGTAACTTTTCTCAATTACATATATGGTTACTATACACATAGGCCTGACCAGATGTAATACACAGAATCAAATTGACGATATCTGTGAGGAAACAATGGAGAAGCTCCATATCATCCGGTAAAATAAACCCAGAGATCAACTGTGGAAGTGACCATCAATTTCACATATGCTATGTCAGGTTACCAAGTCTATGAGAGCAAAACTCTGAACAGATATTATGCATGGAACACTATTGACCAAAGACTATATGAGTTATAAATGACATCAAGAACATCAATATTGAGAAAGCAAAATGGCATTAAAAAGACAGAAAAAACAGAGTGCATGTAAGAAGAGATTTTGAAGCATGCTCTTATTCATAAAATAGCAAAAGTGAATAAAAGAAACAATGAAGTAAAATTTCAAAAGGCAGCTCAAGGAGACAAAGTAAAGATTCAAAATGAACTGAGCAAAGGCCTGGAGCTTAATTAGAGGGCGACCAAGATAAATGGCTTTTGAAGCTGGGCCCTTCCTCTTTCTCCTTGGTTTCTCCGACCAGCACATTGATGTCTGAGTTAGCTGCTCTGCTCCCACCATGTGCTGTGCTACCTGCAGGCCAAACCAATCCATGGATTGTGGTGGATCATGTCACCATACTGTGCTACACCTTGAGACTTCATCACGACTTGCTTCGCCATGCTGCTGGCCTCTGAACCGCCTGGATATCTCATCTTCCTGCTGTTGCAGCCCCACCTTGTTGTGTCTGCTGTCTCTGCTCATCTTGCACCTTCCCGCCAGCTACTTCTAGCTGTCTATTTCCTTGATCACTGGACCAACGGCCAGCAGGAGTTGGAAGGACCCTCAGTATATCAACTGCCCCGCCAAAGTGAATTGGACTGTACTGCTGTGTGGACTAATTAGGTGTTGTATTCTTTCTCACTATATAAACCTATCGTTTTCTATATATCATCATAAGTATCCTGGTTTAGTTTCTATAGAGAACCCTGCCTAACACACGCTACTACCTGTCAGTTTCTTTCCTGACATTTCTGCCTCTGGATGACTCTGTTTTTGTGAGACTAGAACTGCTGCATGAGATTTTCCATGGTTGTGACCTTCGAAAGTAGGTCAGCAGGGCTTTCTTCCTTTACAACCTTAAATATGTTATTTAAATTTGCATTGTAAAATGTAGACGGTAATAATAGCTGAATATAAAATTATTTCATGGTTTCTTACCACCCACAGCCATTGAGTTATAGTCCTGACTTACAGCAACCCTATATAAGTCTTTATTGGTAGAACTACCTTATAGGACTTCAGAGACTATAAAAATTTACAGGAGCAGACAGTCTTATCTTTCTCTAGAGGAGGTGCTGGTGAGGTTTGAACTACCAGCCTTGCTTAGGAGCTCAATATATTACCCACTGTGCCATCGGTCTCCTTAGCAAAGGATTAAGTGATTTAATACACATAGCTATTAAAAGAATAGTAAGGCCTTTAAAATTATTAACAAGTTGTCAGGTGAGCCAACCCCTAACAAATCATCACAGACCCAGTAGGTACAATTGTACAGCAATAATAATGTAAAGACTATAGTAAAATCAGAGAGATAGAAGGGAGAGTGAAACAAAGTAATCAGACACATTTCATGGTAGCATGCTCACCTCCTAGATGGCCATGATCTCAACATCCAGCTACGTGCAGGCAGGAGAGAGCAATTTATTGCTAACCAAGGCTTATATATCTTTAGGGGTGTGCATGCCCCCTAATTACAGGTAAAGACATATGTCACAGGAAGGGGTTGTATAATAGGCAATACAAGCAATAGGAGAGGGATATACAATGGGCATATGCATAGCAGGAAGGGGATAAGCTGGGGTATACACATAATAGGAAGGGGAGAGACTAGGGGTATACATGTGACAAGAAGGGCAGACCCTCGATTCATCATAGAGGCCTAACCTTGGTCACCCTTGACTGGGCTTGACCTCCATGGGTCCTCCTTCAAGGAAACAATCTACTACTATCCTTACCAGAAGGGAGTGGGCCCTACTTAGGGTGGGACAGACTATACTGTCTGATTGCTCTAGATGGCTGCTAACCCATAGGGAGAATAACTTCTGACCTACTTTTGTTGACCTCCAAGTGTAGTCATTCACCATGTGCAGCAAGCAGCTAAGTTTGGCATATATTTGTGGGAGACAACTTGGGAGAAATCTTTCTGTTTCCCACAACAAATATTTGAAAATATAATATGAAAAAGTTATAAACTAGGTAACATGTGATTTGATATGATATGAAAATTGATATGATGTCAAAGAAATAAAATATGGAAACAAAGAATAAAAGTGAGACTACAGACTAACTTTGGTGATTGTTTATACCAAAGGATCAGAAAGATAAAAGTAAAACAGAGTAGGATGCTTTCACAAAAGTAAGTTTAAGATTTTGAAAATAGAAGACTAATTAATAATGCAAAGAAATAACAGAGTATTCACATTAAAAACTGACAGCATCCACAATTGTTCTTCGCTTTCTTTCTGGCAAGAAGCAAGGCACAACGGAAAAAGAGAAGTAAAGGTTCTGAGAGAGAAAGACATATGTGTCCAAATTGGTGGAAGCCAAGAAAAGGAGTAAAAATCAAAACAAAAGGGTATAAAGCACAGAAATGAGCCAGGCAATAGAACCAATCAAAAACATTTTCATATAAATATTTATATAATAGTAATAATAGAACAATATATAACAATAAGGGTTACTAGGGGAAGGGTGGTGGAGGGGATAAAGGGGATTAAGGGGATATCAAAGAGTTCAAGAAGTAAAAACTGATTGTCATAGCAATTGTACAATTATGCTTGATATATTTGAATTATGGAATGGTATCTATAAGAGCTCCCAATAAAATGATTAAAACCAAAAAACACATTTTAGAAAAAAGGAAACATGAAATATCTAATTAAGCATGATAATAAAATATACTTATTGAAATGTGAAGTCCATATTTAAGTGAAATTAAGACTCAGAAAAAAAGCTTAACATCAGAATTTCTAAAGCTGCTTATAAAAGTAATGTAGTTTTAAAGGAAATGTTGAAATCATTAAATCCTTTTGATTTTTCAAACTTCATTTTATCATTTTATTAAAATTTTTAATTTTTAAAATTTTTAACTTAATGAAATGCATCAGTTACAGGATTTGAAGAAACATATACATACTAAGGAACAAGTAAGAATAAGATACAGTGACAAATATGCATATTCAACAGAGTGTAAGCATTAAATAGATAACAAATGATGATATATTTTAAATTATTTATTTATTTATTTCAAATCATTTTATTGGAGGCTCCTACAGCTCATCACAATCCATACTTACACCCATGTGTCAAGCACATTTGTACATGTTTTACCATCATCATATTCTAAAACCATCCTCTTTCTTCCTGAGCCCTCGATATCAGGTCATTTTCGCCATCCCCCACCCTCCCTCCCTCATAAACACTTGATAATTTTTTTTTAACGTTCTACATCAACCACTGTCTCCCTTCTTCTACTTTTCTGCTGTTTGTCCTCCTGGGGGTGGGGGGGTTTATATGCCAATCATTGCAATCAGTTCCCATTCCTCCCCCCACCTTCCTCCTACCCTCCTGGTATTGCTGCTCTCATTATTGGTCCTGAGGGGGTCTATCTGGATTCCCTGTGTTATGCTCTCTTATCTGTAACCGTGTACATGCTCTGATCTAGCCGGATTGTGAGGTAGAATTGGGGTCATGGTAGTAAGGGAGGAAAGCATTAAAGAACTAAAGGAAAATTGTATGTTTCATTGGTGCTATACTGCACCCTGACTAGTCCATCTCTTCCTTATCACCCTTCCATGAGGGGATATCCAATTCTCTACAGATGGGCTTTGGGTCTCCACTCTGCCCTCTCACTCATTCATATCACTATGATTTTTTGTTCCCGGTCTTTGATATCTGATACCTGATCCCATAGACCCCTAATGATTACACAGGCTGGTGTGATTCTTCCATGTGGGCTTTGTTGCTTCTCAGCTAGATGGCTGCTTGTTTACCTTCAAGCCTTTAAAACCCCAGATGATATATCTTTGGATAGCCAGGCACCATCAGCTTTTGTATCCATTTTGCTTATGCACCCATTTTGTCTCCAGCAATTGGGTCAGGAAGGTGAACATCACAGAATGGCAGGTTATTAGAACAAAGTGTTCTTGCATTGAGGGAGTATTTGAATAGAGGCCCAATGTCCATCTGCTACCTTAATACTTAACATATAAATATATGTGCATAGATCTATTAAATGATGATATCTTATGTTTATTAATTATAACACTTTAATATTGTATTGAAATATGAAATATGTTTATATATTTTATAGGGACAAGGAATTGCTTACCAGTTTTATTGTCTTCAGGAAGGGAAATTATTGCTATGGTAATATTAACTTTTTATCCTTTGCATTTTATATCTATGCATTCACTTTTCAAAATGAAATAACTAAATAAAATTTAAAAGATAATTTAAAATTATAAATGAAAAGGTAACACTAAAGAAAAATTTTAAGAATTTCAATAGATATTCTTTACTAATACTGAGGAAAGAAGTCATTAGGATGTCTAAATTGACCTATACTGATTTCATTTATAAAGATTTTAAGTGAAATTGAATTTCCCTCTTGATTTTGGGTATTTTTATTTTTCAAAATTATATTAAAGTTATATAAATTATTTTACCTTCTTACCCATTTTTCCTCTTCACACACACACAAAGACATTTAAAATTCTGACAAGTTAGGCAGATGAACGGATTTCTGAAGACGTAGATTTAAACTTTCTTTTCACTACTTTGGCTGAAGGAGAAATTACAACAGAGAATGGGGCGTGGGAGAGACCTTTAAATTCCAGGAAAGCATTGGACTCTGTGCCTGACAAAGAAAAGCTTCTTCATCATGGTGTATTTAAGATATATCTACTCCTGATTACATGGTTCCTTCTTGCACTCAAATAATAATTATTAAATACTTTAATGCCCAATTTAAAGGCATACAACAGTAAGTAAAATACATAAGAATTCTGCCTCATGGAGCTTAAAAAATGCAGACAATAAGCAAAATAAATAAGTAAAACATATTGTATGTGGACAGCAAATTATTAAAGAGGAAAAATTAAAGCAAGTAAGGGGAATATGAAAGTTGGCATGAAGAAATGACAGTGAGAAGAGGCATTTAAGTCCTTCAGAAGGCAGGCACATGCAAAGGCCCGAGGAAGAACTAAACTTTTTTTTTTTTTTTTGCTATGTAATCCCTCATTCAATCTGAACCTGCCACAAAGACAGACAGAGAGCACGGGGACTTTGTATTCTTTCACATCCTAGTGCAAACCAGAAAAGCAAAAGTCAATTGTCCCAGGTCTATCAGAGGATGCTCAAAGAACTAAACTTAATGTGTTCCAGTGTGATCTCCATGTTAAGAACAGAAAGAAAAAGGTAGACAAGAGTCCAGGGAGGAAATAGAAGACTGGCTCTTTATAACGCTTTTCTATATCAAAGTAAGGATTTTGGCTTAAATGCCAACTTGGAATGAGAAGCCATTGGCAGGCTTAGAGTAGATCTGTGATGAGCTATGGTGTGTATTTTAAAGGATAGTGCTGGCTACTGTGTTCAGGATAGACAGAAGGGAAGCAAGGACTAAAGCAGAAACCAGCTAAAACTCTATTGCACACACACCACCACCACCACTACCACCACCACCCCAGGCAAAAGAAGCTAAAGCCAATGGAATTGGCTGATCACCCAGCTATGGGTTGTGAGGAAAAGAAAGGATGAGTCTAAAATTAGTAGCCGAAGTAACTGAAAGAATAGTTACTGTTCACTCAATAGAGAATCCAATATGAACAATTTGAGGGAGGGTTATTAGGAGCTCAGTTTGGAGCATGTAAAACTTGGTAGTGGCTATCAGACTTATTAATAGAGATAATAAGTGAACAGTTACATATATGAATCACAAGTACAAGAGTTCTGCAAGACTTGTTTTCTGTTGTTTTATTTACCTTTGCTCCAAATAAGTTTTCGCAAAATTAGAGAAATAGTAAAATAAAAGCTCACTGCCATCAAGTCTATTCTGACTCATGGCAGCCCTGTAGGTTCCTGAGATTTCTAAATCTTTACAGGAGTAGAAAGGCCCGTCTTTCACCCTAGGAGCAGCTAGCTGTTTCAAACTGCTATCCTTGTGGTTAGCAGCCCAACACGTAAACGCCATGCCACCATTAAAGAGACCTTAAAGTCACAGTTTCTTTCTTTTTTTGGTGGGGGGGGGTGGTTGTGTGGATAACTGTCATGACTTTATCTTCTGAATATGCTGTTGGAATACATGACTGTACTTAGAAACATGAAATAGAGATACACAAAAGCCATACTCGCAAATGTATGCTTTGCAACAAAGTAGGAGAAAATGAGGGGGGAAAGTAACACTTTTGATGCCTTGATATCATATACACTTTAGCCCCAAAGATTGTAGTTTTAGTAATATAAAGTCATGTACAAACTATTATATGATAATGGCAACATGAGTCATTAGGCAAACTGCCCAAAATGATGATTCACTATATACATTATTTTATGTGGCAGCTTACATGGAAATAAGGGTCAGCTTCCCTGCATATGTTGGGGTCTATTTTTGCTTAAACCAAATTTGCTTAATATAAGATTAAATGGATAATACTAATACTAACTCAAAGGTTTGTATATTTAAGGTAGTAGCTGTCAACATCATATGACTTCTTCACGTTGATTTAATATAAGGCTCTGCTTCTTTTCTAATGCTCCTTGTTAGTCATCCAAAAAGGTGTTGCTTTAAACTGAACACAGAGCTTTATATAAGGTTGAATTATAGCAAATATTTTTAAACAAGCTTTTTCATCTTTTTCATCTTTTTCATCTTCTGATTTGAAAGCATTCAGCTTTTTTATTTTAAAAATAAACATAGACCGGAGCAAGGTGTAAAGGCAATACATGTCCATTTCCATTTTATTCTACCCAGGCCACGCTGCAGCCTCTCCAAACTTGACGGTGAAGAAAAGAAATTACAAGAGCGAAACTGTCCCCTGCCTTGTGTCCTACAAGTTTCAAACTCTAAATTCAGAAACTCACTACCCTGGTCAGGCGAGAAATGAAGTGCTTCCTTTTTTGCTCTGTGTCTTTGGGTAAGAAGAAAGCGGAGGGGATCTTGAGTGATGACACCAATGGGAATATGCATGTTTGCATGTTGGGAAATGTAACCCCTCTAAAAAAATGCTATAAACCACAGACACAATGGGGCCGGGGCACAGAAACGCATGCAAGCTAGTTTCAGGTTATCACAAACATCAGTCAGTTGAGAGTGTGAGAGAACCAGCCGGGAATAAAGATACCATTTATCAGAGAAAGGATGATAGCGTACTTACTCACTCACTCTCACTCACTTTCACTCACTTTCACTCATTCTCACTCACTGCTATCAAGAAATTCTAACTCATAGCAACCCTGCCACTGTGATTTCTGAGACTAACTCTGTCCTGGAGTAGAAAGTCTCATCTTTCTCCCTTGGAACAGCTGGTGGTTTCCAACTGATGACCTAGTGGTCAGCACACCAACCCATAACCAATATGCCACCAGGGCTCCTGCAATATCCTCTTAGGGACTAAAAATAAAACTGGAAGCTTATGAAACTGTCCTTGAGATGTAGATCTTAGAAGGAAAGTCAACATAGACAAATGGTGAGAGAAAACAGAAAATATTTATCCAAATTGCAATAAAGTTTACTTTGTATGATTTTTTTTAACCAAACTGGTGTAGCGGTTACATGTTGGACTGCAATCCGAATGACCAGCAGTTCAAAACCACCAGCAGCTGTGCAGGAGAAAGACCTTGCTTTCTACTCACACAAACAGTTACCATCTCGGAAACCCACAGGGTGTGGCGATGAGTCAACACTGACTTGATGGCAGTGAGTATGGGGCTAACAATAATAAAAATAAAGAGAACAAACATAGGAGGAAGAGAAAACAAATTTAAGGGGGTAAAGGAAAAAATTGCTTTTGTAAGACACACAAAAATAACACACTTCTGAAAACATTATAATCCAAGGGCCAGGGAAAATATAATTTCAATAAATGATTTGGCATCCTAAAGTTACTATTGAGAAAGTCCTATACATTAAAACTGTTCTAAAACACATATTAACGCAGTCACTCTTCATAATAATCCCATGAGATATTATTATTCTCTTTTTTTTAGGAATGAGGACTTGTCCAAGGTCATAGAGCTATGAAGAATTCAAAAGATGTAATTACTATGAGACAGGGGGAAATGTATTCAGGCATTTGTTCAATGAATATTTTATGAGTCCTTATTAGGAGACAGATACAATGAAGCTTGCCTTCAAAAGAGAGTTTACATTCTACCAAGCAGTTAATTATATAGTATGTGAGTAGATGATGAATTATGCTGGGTGGGGGAGGGGATTAAAGTAGGGTATTAAAATTAGAAAGTGCATGGTGGAAATTACTGAGTGGATGTTTAATTTAAGAGGTTTGTTTGTTTTTCAGTGGTTCTGAGAATTTTCACTGTGATGGATAATTGAACCCAGTCACATTTATTTGGTGGATTGGTAGTTTTAAGTTACCTCTGTCACTAAATGGTGTCTGCTTTTTAGGCTTTCTTGAAGCTTTATTTTCTTAACTTATATTTAACTACACAGCTAATTTATTGCTATTTCTCACCTTCACTCAACTCACTACCATGGAGTCAATTCCGACTCATAGCAACCCTGTAGGAGAGTGTAGAACTGCCCGTGTGAGTTTCTGAGAACGGAGCTCTTTACATAAGTAGAAAACCTTACCTTTCTCCCCTGCGGCAGCTGGTGGTTTGAGGCTGTTGATCTTGTTTCTCTAGAGAACCCTGTCCAATGTAGCAGCGCAATACAAAAGTCGCCAAGCCTCCACTACAGGGCTCATCTCCGCCTGTTTTGAAAAGTATATTTTATTCTATTGATGGTTAGTGTTAAATGTTACTTATTTCTCTACCTACCTCAAACCTAAAAATAAAAACACCAAATTCACTGCCACTGAGTTAATGCTGAGTCACCGCAGCTGCCTGTGGGTTTCAGAGACTCTGTTTATGGAAGTAGAAAGCCCAGTCTTTCTCCAGAGCAGGTAGATCTCAGTCCAGAGAATATCCACTCCATCATCAGGGCTTAAAGGATAGAAAATCAGCTCTATGAAGGCAAGTCTCATCTGTGCTTCTCTGTCACCAGGCTTAACCCAATGCCTACCCTACTTATAAGTGCATGAAAATGCATTTGTTTCATAGAGGAATAAATATTAAATATATGATCATAATTCTTCCCTGAAGCCAGAGACAAATCAATTCTGAAGGAAAAAATAAAGATCAGTAAAAGAAAAGTAGAAAAGAAAGCAAGAGGAGAAAACCTTTATCCCAATTCTAACTGTATGAATTTAAGAAAATTAGACATCCTACTGACACCTCAAATGTCTTGTATTAATGAGGAGAATGTATTAGACAGTAATTCTTTCTTTTTCAATTATAGATATTTTCAAAGAAACCATAAATGCTGTCAATGTTCTCCACAGAAAAATCACAGCCATATTAAAAAGAACCAGTTCACACATGTCATAAGATAATATTAAAGATAATATTTATATCATCATGAATATGAAATGAAAACAAGAATGAAACATTTAATAATTTTAAACACTGTAGTATAATCGTATGAAAACATGAATGAAACACTTTAAAACATTGTAATTAATATATTACTAATAGATTAATTCACAAAAGAAGTAAACTCTCCATACATTATAATAGACAAAGGCCCAAACTCCCAAACTAGGAAAAAATATTTGTTCAAAGAAAGCAACAATACACTTTGAGGTGTTCTAAAATGTTCTGAAATATATCATTTCAATATCTTCTTTTAAGTTCTTGTGGCATATTTATTTCAGATAAGGATGAAGCTGTTTAAGCTTAGCTTTTCTTGACAAACCAATTCTCATTGGTCGACTACATGTCTTAAGTGGATGTATTCTTAAAATTCCATGTGAAAAAGAGTTGCCTAGAAAAACAAGGTGATGAAAATTACTTAAAAGAGTAAAAATTATCAATAATTTTATACTTTAAAATGTTAACATACTTTCAGTCGTGGTATTAGCAATATTTACTGGATATCTGCTAAGTGCTCAGACATGTACCACGTGCCTTACATTTATTGATTTATCTAATCCTGTCCCAATGAATAAATGTGAAAACCTAAGCACAGAAAAGTTAAATAAAATAACATCTAAATAAAATTAGCATCCCAGTCTGATAGACTGAACAAAAAAGAAACATAAACTATCATTTTTAAACAGTTAAAAATCTTGTAATTTTCCTATTAAATGCTAAACTATACTACATTTTAATGACTGTTTGCCTTCTAATAGAAATTTACTTTCATTAATAGAGCTCACATGCATTTCCTCTGTGATATATCAATTAAAGGCTCTGGTTTTGAAAATGTCATTGACCATTTCATCTATTATTTTCCAAGTGGTACAAAGCACTTAATGGAAATACATCTATTCTTAAATGAATTAGCCAAATGGGTAAAACTGACTACCCTTTGTAATAAAATAGAATTGTTCAAAAGCTCCAGAGATTTTAATTTTAATGTGGAGACATGTATAAAGTTAAAAATGTAACACTTAGGGTAAACCTCTAAGTAGAGTGGAATTTCAACTTACAGTGGAAATTGAACTTACAAAAATGCCACTTAGTTGTGAAAATTAACATTGAACACATTGGACACCTATTTTGTCTTGACACCTAACTTACCACATAGTTACAGAACCACAGAACTGCAAATATTTGAACACCACTTCACAGAGTGCATTTTCCAAGTAATAATCTAAATGTATCAGTAAATTCATAAATATGTAAAATATATTAAACGTTTGTGTTTATTTTCAAACATCCTAAATTCCATGTTTTCCTCCTGATCATAATGCAGTGGTCATCTTGGAAAATAACTTTAAAATTTTACCTCCTTTCAGTGCAGAATTATGTCTTTCTTCCTTAAATTCATCACAAGACAAAGCAGGCCTTTGAGATAAGGGTTTTTCACAATCTGAAAATAATGATCAGTATATTATAGAAATATTGTAACCATATTTTCAAACATCCTGAATTTCCATGTTTTCCTCATGATAAACATAATGCAGTGGTCACCTTAGAAAATAACTTTAAAATTTTACCTCCTTTCAGTACAGAATTACATCTTTCTTCCTTAAATTCATTGCAAAATAAAGCAGGCCTTTGAGATAAGGGTTTTTCACAATCTGAAAATAAAGATCATTATATTATAGAAATATTATAGCCATATTTTCCAAACATCCTAAATTTCCATGTTTTCCTCATGATAAACATAACCCAGTAGTCATCTAGAAAATAACTTTAACATCTTACCTCCTTTCAGTACAGAATTATGTCTTTCTTCCTTAAATTCGTCAGAAAGCAAAGCAGGCCTTTGAGGTAAGTGTTTTTCACAATCTGAAAATAAAGATCAGTATGTTATAGAAATATTGTAACCATACTTTCAAACATCCTGAATTTCCATGTTTTCCTCCTGACCATAATGCAGTGGTCACCTTAGAAAAAAACTTTAAAATCTTACCTCCTTTCAGTACAATATTGTGTCTTTCTTCCTTAAATTCATCACAAAACAAAGCAGGCCTTTGAGGTAAGGGTTTTTCACAATCTGAAAATAAAGGTCAGTATATTATAGAAATATTATAGAAATACCAAAATAAAACAAGCCCAGTGCCATCAAGTCAATTCCTACCCACAGCCACCCTGTCGCATCAAGTAGGACTGCTGGATAGGATTTTCAGCGCTGTGGCATTGGAGGTTAGGTGTTCAAATCCACCAGGTACTTCACTGAAGTAAGATAAAGTTATCTGTTCCTGAGGCTGTCTGTTCACTTAAAGATTTACAGTCCCTATTTTGGGTCACTTGGAGTCAGAATGGCCTCAAAGGCAATGAGTTTGGTATGTTTACTTCAATTTCATCTTTACGAAAACAAGCAGTTTCCCAGGGAGCACCGTCCATTTAGTTAGCAGCCAAGGGCTTAGACACTGCACCATTAAGGGTCCTATTATAGCAAATAAATCAATGTGTGTGTGTGTGTACACAGATATAGGGACATATTAACTAATATATTTTTCATCAATTACTTTTTTAGATAAACCCATTATTTGTTAAAATATTTTCTTCAATTGGCTAGTAATACTTAAAGAAATAAAGCTAAACCCTTCAGAGTGCTTTTTAAGAATAAAGTAAAGCCTTCAACTTCAACAAATTAATACTTGTACAGACCTTATGGGATCATAATAAGCATCAGTAACCATTATCTTCATTTTATCATTTTGCCAAAATTTTCTATTTGGCCTACAGAAAGAACATCTTAAAACTAACGGACATACCTTCTTCAGAAATAGAATAGAGTAACTCTTCCTTTGACGTCCCTGAGCAGCGATATTTATTAGGGACTTCCTGCTTTCCATCATTGGGTTGCGTTTTCCATTTAAATGAACTTTGGTGGCTTTTATGCATAGGAAGGCCTGCTTTATTATCACAGAGCGAAGACGAAGCACACATTTTGGTGTCAGCAAACACTTGAAAATCTTTTTTTATCTCTTTTCCTACCTCTTCAATATCATTGCTTTCTTCCAAGAAATTTTCTTGCCCAATGTGTGTTTCGACAGTGTTTAGAATTTCTTTCTCCTTACTAATTTCATGAAACATATGAAGCTCTTCAAGAACTAAATCAAATTTGCTCTTCATTTCAAAATCTTTTCCTATTGTCAGAGCTTCTGTTGATAAACACTTGGCTGCTAAGTTCTGAAAACATTCATTGTTTCCTGTACTCAGATCAGTTTCAAACTGATGATTAACACATTCTGTAGAGTCCTTCGGATGAAAATGCTTCGAATTAACTAACTCACTTTCTTGAAAACTGCTTTCATATTCATGTCTGTCAGTATTATTTTGATTAACACATGCTTGTTTTGTCTGTATAGCATCTTCCACATTCACTCTCTTACTCATTGATGAAATCAAGTTTACAGAAAATATACTATTCATTGAAGAGAAACTCTCTTTCTTTTCCTTTTCTATCTTAATGTTTTTATGAGTGTGACAACCACTCATTAAACTTTGTTCTGTAGTTTTTATTTCTTCCTTCAAATTTTCATCTTCTTTACTTTTAATTTCACTTAAGAAGTTCCCAAATTTTGGTACCTGACTTATAGTCATAGTATTGGTTTGCTGATCAGGGATTGTTATGTGGCTTGCCGGGGTGTTCCGTGGTTTGACGTGAAAGCAATCCTCTGATATGCCTTCAGAATTAAAGCTAGTGATCTTATGCTCCTGTCGTCCTTCTATGTCTGACGCATGATTGTATGTTCTTATTTCATAAATGTTTTCATTAATATAACTTTGGTAGTCCTGGATAAACTGAGGACCAGTCTTAGCATCTGTTTCAATAGTAAGAGCACTAGCAGGGGCCCAAGTTTCTCCATCCAAGAGGACACTTTCAAGACCATTGTTCTTGTGAGTAGTTATTTTGGCCCCAAAACTGCCATCCATGTCATCAAAATCCATTAATAGAGGAGTTTTTTCATTAATTTTAATAATTGGGAAACATTTATTTTCAGTAGTCATACTGAGGGATCTATTGTTAACTTCTTTCTTAGCTCCTTCAAAAATTTTTTCAATTTGAAATAGCTTTCTTTTCTTCAACACAGGCCTTATATTATCTTCTAACAGAGGTGAAAAAGCTAAAATCTTTACTTGATATGAAGAATGACTTTCCATTATGATAATTTTCTGATAACTCAAATCTGCTAACCATTTAAATATGCATTCCTCTCCAAATTTAAGTTCATTTTCCATTTTTGTTAAAGAATCCAGGTTGGTGTTCAATATAAGATTTAGAATTTCTGCAACATTGGTCTGCATGTATGTACTTAAAACATTATTATTTCTTTCAACATTCATATTCTTGGTTATGGGATTTTGAACATCAATTCTCTCTTTGCACTTCAAAGCTTCAGGCCAAATAAAAATACGATTATCTTTTTTACTTACAGAAATATATTTTTGTAAACAAAAGATTTCTGTGTTAAAACTTTCAAAAAGTTTGCTTAAATGTAAGCCTTTTTGTGTAGTATAATATCTGAATGGTAGGAAATTTTCATTTTCTTTTTTAGCACTTATGCAAACAATTTTTATTAAACCTCTTTTACTACCCTGTGTTTCTATCACAAAATGCTTTAAATATTCTTTGCATATATTCATAGCTCTTGTATTGTGATCATCTTCCTTGTTAAAAAGGCCTGTTTCTAATGATTGTTGCAATTTAAATTTTCCTCCACTTATTTTCATATTTTCACGCTTAGTAGTCCAGTTATTCATATTCCAACAACTTTCCCTGTTTCTCTTCAAAATACAGTTAGTAGTATAGCCTCTGCCTTGAAATTTTTCCAACCTGGTTGGTAAGTAACTGTCTAGCCATCTTTCTGTTTCTTTTCCTTTTTGTCTTTTTAATATCATAGTTACATTCTTTTCAGAAACGTGTACATCTTGCTTAAGACTATTGTGGATAGTGCAATTGAAACTGATCAAATCTTTTTTTACCTTGAAAGTATTTTGATTTCTGAGTGATTTGTGGTTGCTTTCATAATACTCAGAAAAAGTATTTTCCACATCCACAATTTTATTATCATCCTGTAACTTTTGCTTCTTAACATCGGGTTTATATTGAGAACAGTAAACATTTGTGAAATCCTTCACATATGTCTCATCTTTGTCATTTTTTTCCTTTGCTCTTTTCCTTAAATAGCTAGAGGACATTTTGCTATTTAAATCCGTTGGAAACTTGAGGATACTTATTGTGCTGCTATCTCTGAAACAGCAGGGTTTAGCAATTTCCAAGCTGGGCTGGTTTGGAGATTTTGATATATTTAGTATAGATGGTAGAATGTTATTTTCTTTTTTATTTGATGGCGGAGCAGTGTCAGCTTTACATCTGTTCTTAATTTCATGAAGTGTTGATTTAGCGTCCTTGTCAAAGGTACCGTCTAAAAATGGATTTTCTGCCTGTTTTATATAGCTATTGTCTTTCTGACCACTGCTTTTCCCTTGTGCCAAATATTGTTTTCCCTCTTTGTTTTTATCTCCAGGTATATCATGTGAGGCAGTGTCGGACAGAAGTTGGAGAGCCTCTGGGTTAGATCTATCGAGGCTGTGCCCGCCGACAACCTTCCTCCCGCCCAAAGCCCTCCCTGAAGCCCTCGAGCCAGATTCGAAATGCTGTGAGGGGGGCGACTGAGGAGAGCGAATCGTCTGGAATGTGCTATTCTGGCACTCCAGGTGACGCCTCTGCCTCCCGCTGACTGATTTCTCCACAGGAGAATCATAACTCTCCTTAGTTGAAACGAGGGGCGCCTCGAAGGGCCTGACGGGCAACTCCCGCGTTTCTTCTCCCTCAGACAAGCGAGGCTCTAGAGCTAGCCTCCGCGTCGCCTCAGAGACTTCCTCCTCAGGCTCCTCGAGCCGGAGCCTTTTGCTACTGGGAAGTTGGGGATCAGGGTCTCCCAGAGGCGGTAGAAGGGAGGCAAGCTGACAGAGGGCGGCCGCTTGCTGTGAGGGGCGCGGGGACGACATGACAGCAAGTCTGAAGGACCTGTCCGAGGTACTTGCCAGGCACGGCTATTAATAGGCTCTGAGAGACTCCGCCCCCGCCTAAGCACACGCCCTGGCCCCGCCCCTCACACGCCCTCTACTGTAAACTCAGTATCATTCTTGCGAAAAGCCCCGCCCCGATCACGCCCCTTCCCAGCCCCGATCCCGCCCCTCTCCCGCCCGTGCCCCACAGACCCGCCCACCTCACCCCACCTCCGCTCACGCAGCGCTTCCGCGACCGAGGGTCCTTCGCCTGTTTTTAGCGCCCCGTGATAATGCCTCTACTTTAGCTGATCTAAGTATTTTCTTTCCTCTGGTAAAAAAAAATTAAAAATAAAGAGGAAAATCAGAATCTCTCTCCTTTTTCAAAATTTGTGAATCGCTTCGTTTTGAAAATTCTAAAATTCCATGTTTACCTCAGAATTCCATGTTTACCTCAGAATTCCATGTTTACCTCAGAAGAGACTTCTCCACAGTTGTGCCAGTGTCTCGTCCAATAAAATCATATACTTCTCTAAACGTCCGACCCAAACTCTCTGCCCTGAGAAAGCCCTTTTCTTGGCCTTTTAAATTAGTCCTGTAGTTTTTATAAGTTCGGGTTGCCACCTCATTTGTGAAGAGTGTCTGGGAGGAAGAAAGCGTGGGTACTTCACGCTTTGAATACATCAGCATAAAGTTGATACAAGTGTGTGGAAAATGTTATATGGATGTTATTCATGTCCACTTGAGAATGTGAAAAATAGTAATGTGGGTAAAATTACTTCACTTCAAAATAAAAGTTTTATGTGTGAACTATTCCATTTATTGTGATATTTTGATCTGAACTCCCTGCCATCGAGTCTATGGCGACCCTATAGGACATGGTAGAATTGCCCCTGTCAGTTCCCGAAACTGTAATTCTTTACTGAGGTGGAAAGCCTCATCTTTCTCGCAGAGTGCTGGTGTTTTTGAACTGCTGACCTTGCAGTTAGCCCAATACGCCACCAGGGCTCCCTATAGTTATGACTAAAACCCAATAACAATTGTAAAATCTTTAATTTTCAAGATATGACAAAATAATAATTCAGAAATTATCAAGGGTTCATGAGGTAGGAGGGAGCGGCGAGGGAGGGGGAAAATGAGGAGCTGTTGCCAGGGGCTTAAGTGGAGAGCAAATGTTTTGAGAATGATGAGGGCAATGAATGTACAAATGTGCTTTATAAAATTGATGTACGTATGGATTATGATAAGAGTTGTATGAGCCCCTAATAAAACGATTAAAAATATATATTTAATTTTTTCCTCTGCTTTGAGAATGTTTTTATGATTTCTAGTCAATTCTAGAATCATAACAAAAATCATTTTCAAAATGTTTATTATATAAATGTTTATGAAGAGGCATTTAATTGTGGTTTGTTTCCATCATGCAGACTGACTTACGGCAGGTGGAGACATATTTCTGCTTGATAATTAAAATCTCAGTCCCCTTGGTGATTGTTTCAAAGTTGGTATGTTTTATGTTCCTGGTGATAAAATTGATAAAAACTATAATAACGTGCAGTAGGGTTCCAAATCCAATTCCCATATGAGCATATTTAGTAATATATAAGTAGCATACTACTCTAGGTAACAAGATGTTCATTAGACTCCTGTCATGAAAATATAGATAAAACGTGATCCCAATTCTGAGTATTTGCTGTTATTTTAGCTTATAAATCTCTCTAGAGAACTGTTCACTTAAATTTGTGGAACGTCTTGCCACATAAACACTTCATAAATTCTGTAATAGGAATGTGTCATTGGTTCAGAATGCTCATCAGTGAGTTCTCAAAGTTCTACTTCTACAATCTTATGTTCCACATCTTTCTGAGCCAAGATTTTCCACAAATCTGCATCCCACTCTTATTCAATTTGCTCTATGCTATGATAAATACATAAGAACTAACTTGGTTTAAAAATAGAATGGCTCATAGTGACCTTATGTCCCAGTAAATTAAAACAAAATACCTTATACTATTATATATTCTACTGTTATTTATAAAAGTACATATACTATCATGAAGGAGCCCTGGTGGGGTTGTGGTTATATGTTGAGCTTTGAACCTCAAGATCATCAGTTTGAAACCACCAGGTGCTCCACAGGAGAAAGATGAGGCTTCCTACTACTGTGAAGAGTTAAAGTCTCAGACACCCACTAGGGTAGTTAAACTCTGTCCTCTAAGATCACAAAGTGTCAGAATTTGCTTAGGCAAGATGGATATAATTGTTGCATTAACATGATGTTAAGAGCAAGGTTTTCACTTATAAAGGTATAAAACTGCATGAAAGTTTTCTTCTTGGATTTTGATTCTGAAATCTCTGTTGGGAGTACATACTCACAAACTAAATATAATTCAAATAAGATGTAAACATTTATATGGGAGAAAGATTTAGTAGTGTGTTACCATAAGAGGTTACAGCCTAGAAAACCCAGTGGGTCAGTTCTGCTCTTGTCCTGTATGGTTGCTATAAGTTAGAATTGACTAAATGGCAGTTGGTGTAGTTGTTCTGGTTTGGGTAGGGTCAGATTTCACACAGTGATTTATTATTTTTGTTAATTCTAATAAAGTATGTTCATGATAGATGAGCTTAAACTAAAACTTTGTTTCAGACTTAGAGATAAGATTAATTTTGAATACTGAATGAGAGCTACTAATAGAAATAATTGAACCAAATACAAAGGACTAGAGGAAAACATTATCACTTAATAGAAATGTTTAAAACAAATATAGCTATAAATAACTCATGTCATATTTTTATTTAGTCAATGATCAGCACTAAACTAGTGATAAATAAAACTCAATTGCTATAGAGTTGATTCTTACGCATAGCAATTCTATGCAGAGAAATAAAGTCATGATGTTGCCCATATTTACATATGCAATTAACTTTTGAGGAGAGCAATAATGGTAAATAAAAATGTAATTTATAACAAATAACTTAAATGAGACAATGTGTGTGCTTTAAATGCTTTAAACTATAAATTACATCTTGTTCTCAATTTTCATTAATAATCTTCTCAATCTTCTAAGTTAGAAACAATCAAATTATTCTTTAACTCTTTCTTTCATACTCTTTTCCCAACACCCAAATTCCTTATAGACACTCATCAAGTCTTACTGATTCTACTTCAACTTATGATCATGAAATGAATCCTCTTTTCTTTAGTCTTAATGATTCAGCTTCAGTTCAGGTCCTCATATCTGTGACTGAGAATATGCTAATCAATTAGTCTTTTTATCTGTCTCTTTAACTTCTGTTCAAACTCCACTCTACTATTGTAATACTTTTTCTTCTTAAATCAATCATAGTACTACATACTTATATAAGAACAGTCACAAGCTCTTTGATACTTACAGTATACGGGTTCCTCAAAGTCCAGTGACAAAATGGTTTTCAAATTGTAGTGTGTAGTTTCATAACACAGCTTATTTTCCTGCATCACCTGGCTCTTAAACAATTCCATTTTTGGACATAGAGAGTTCATTGGCCTAAAATGTAAGAACAGGCCTTACTTAAAGTCTTCTGAAATGATGCCCAATTTGACTATTATATGATTAAAATGATCTTCATTCATTTCATTCCCTTATGCCTACAATTTTCGGTAAAATTCCCTTTTACTTCCCACTAAGCAATTTTTCCTCTGTTTCATAGCATTGCAAACATCTGCTGCAATATGTATAAAAGTATGTAATGGTTTCTCTTTTTTACCATTTTATTGGGGACTCTTACAGTTCTTATAGCAATCCATACATTAATTATATCAAGCATATTTGTTCATCTGTTAACTTCATCCATTTCTAAACATTTACTTTCTATTTGATATCAGCTAATAGTTTCTTATATACATAGACTGTTTCCTTTACTAAATTATTAACTCCTTCAGATTCAGAATACTTATGGTTCTCTTTTGTATTTCCAATATTTTCCATTGGACCTCCCACAGAGTAGACAATAATACAGTTTTTAATTGTTGACTTGATATCAGTTGGGCAGTTTAGCAAATAAATGCTATAGAAATTTCAGACAAGGATGAAATTAGTTCCTAAACAGAGTAGGCTAAAAACACTTCACAGGAGAGGGAATTAAAGTGGATCTCTTAAAAAAGGGAAGAAAAGTTGTACTTTCCTCTTTCAGAAATGAAGAAAATGAAGAAATGGCTGTAGCTTTCTATGGAAGAAAAATAAAAATGAACTCAGCTAAGTCATTGCTCCAGGAAAAAAAATAATCTGTAAAGATAAACAATAGGGGTGGGGGAAGATAAACAACAGAATGAAACACTGCCTGGTCCTACTCCATCCTTACAAATGTTCTTATGTTTGACTCCATTGTAGCAACCATTATATCAATGCATCTTGTGAAGGGCCTTCCTCCTTATGCCGCTCCTTTCCTCTATCAAGCATGATGTCCTTTCCCTGATAGCATGTCCAAAGCCTGTGATGCCAAGTCTCATCGTCCCTGCTTCTAAGGAGCATTCTGGCTGCACTTCTGAAACAGAAATGTTTGGTTTTAGGTAGCACGAGTTACTTTCAATAACCTTTGCCAGCACCGTAATTCAAATGCATTCTTCGTCATGCTTCTTTATTCAATGTCCGTTTTTCACCTTCAGGTGAGGGGAGTGAAAATACTATGAGATAGGTCAGGCACACTCTCCTCCTCACAGTGACATCCTTGCTCTTCAACAAGTCTTAATGCAGCAAATGTGCCATTTGATTTCTTTTTTCTTCTTCTTTTTTTAAAGATCATTTTATTGGGGCTCTTACAGCTCTTTTAACAATCCATACATCAATTTTTTCAAGCATATTTGTACATAAGTTTCCATCATCATTTTCTAAACGTTTACTTTATATTTCAGCCCTTAGTATTTGCTGTTCCTTCCCCACTCCTACCCTCATGATCTCTTAATAAATATATGTTGTTATTATTATTTTCATATCTTACACTGTCTGCCTTCCCCCATGGTTTCTGTTGTTCATCCCCTAGGGAGTAGAGAGGGTGGGTACGTGAGGATCATTGAGATTGATTTTCCCTCCTCCCCTCCTCTCACCTCCTTTCCCCTAGTCTCCTGGTATTGCTACTCCCATTTCTGTTCCTGAGGGGTTTAGCTGACATGGATTCTGTGTGTCATGAGCTCTTATCTGTACCAGTGTACATGCTCCAGTCTAGCCTGAAGTGAAAGTCAGGACTGGGGTCATGATAGTTGGCGGGTAGGAAGCCTCAAGGAACAAGAGGAATATTGTGTTTCATCAGTGCTATACCACACCCTGATTGACTCATCTCTTCCTTGTGACCCTTCTGTGAGGGTATGTCCCATTGTCAACAGATGGGATTTGGGTCTTTGCTCCAAACTCTGTCATTCTCAACAATATGTTTGTTTGTTTGTTTTTGTTTGTTTGTTTGTTTGTTTGTTTTGTGTGGTATTCTGACGCCTGTTTTCTGATCCCGTTGACACCACATGATTGCACAGGTTGGTGTGCTTCTTCCATGTGGGCTTTTTGCTTCTCTGTTAGATGGCCTTGACTGATGCTTCCACGAACATTGATTATTGATCCAAGCAAGATGAAGTTTTTGGCAACTTTAGTCTTTTCACTGTTAATCATAGTGTTGCCACGTGAGAATTTTGGCTTTCTTTACATACAGTTGTAACTTATTTTGAAGGCAGAAACCCTTACTCTTCATCAGCAAGGGTTCAAGTCCTCCTGGATTTCAGCAAGCAAAGTTGTACCCTGTGCCTATTGTAAGTTGTTAATAAGGTTTCCTGCAAACCTGATGCCATGCTCTTCTGCACATAGTCTAGGTACAGATTGAATGAATGTGGTGAGAAGACACAACTCTGGTGCACACCTTTCTTGACATTAAGCCATGCACTATTTCTCTGTTCCGTTAGAAAGACAGCCTCTTGTTCCATGATCTGCAGGAGCACAATGTATATTTTTGATTCTATTAAAATAATAGGAAAGAAAAAAAGGCCCATAAATTCTGGGATCACACTGCCTGGATTGGAATCCTGGTTACACTATTTACTGGGTCTTTGAGTCAATTACTTAGCCCTTTTTTCTCTAGAAATTAAGCAAACCAAAAAAGATATTACAATATATTATTAAGTATTTTGAAATATATTAAATATCTTTACTGGTCTTTAGCTATCATACTGTGTTTTTCATTATTTTACTTTTATAAATAATAAATCATATTGGGGACTCATATATAACAGTCCATACACCCATTATATTAAGTGCATATGTACAAATATTGCCATCTACAGTTTCAAAACATAATTTTTTTCTTTTGGGGTACTCATACTTTGTTCTTAATTTTAGAGCAATTTTAGGTTTAGAGAAAATTTAACATATAGTAAACAGTTTTTATAAACCCCTATAGCAATTCTGCCTATTATTAACATCTTGCATTAGCATAATATATTTATTAACATTGAATAACCAATATTAACACATTATTGAAGTTCATCGGTTATGCTAAGGTTCATTCCTCAACATGGGTTTTGACAAGTACATTGGGTTTGATAAACCCAGTTGTACCCATATTGCCATGTATCTACAATTTCAGTATCATACAGGGTAGTTACACTACTGACCTTTTCATTGTCTATGTCATTTCATCTTTTAAAATATGCCATACAGCTAGAAATATACAGTGTGTGTTGAGCAGAGTTCTCTAGAGAAACAAAACCAGGACATTTATGATTAGATAGATAAGGAGATTGATTTAGACAGCTAATTAAACCACAGAGGGCTCAGTTCAACTCACTTCCATGGAACAGTTAATATACTGGAAGTCCTTCAACTCACATGGGCTGCCAGGTCCAAGATCTAGGAAGCAGACAGCAGAGTACTCCCTTGGGCAAGGCAAGCAGAGTCTGCCCACAGGCAGCAAGCAGCAGGGTGGGTCACCAAGTGTCAGTAGTTCAGGAAGTTAGTGAAGCAGGCCTGGAAGGGATATCATGGGGCACCAGCAATGCAAGGCAACAGGAGCCACCAGCCTCAAGCTCAAGTGATGTATGCACCAGTAGCGTGGCCAAGCAGGTCTTGAAGGAGCCTCAAACTGTAGCAACCTGATCCTCGGATTGGCCTGGCCCCCATGTAGTATATAGCTCACAGGGTGAGGCAGAGAACTAGCTAAAGCAGCAGCATGCGCAACATGCTCTGATCACTAGAGAGCAAGAGAGATGGGGGCAGGCCTTGCAGGGTCCTTTATCTCTTAGCTCTCCAATCAAACTGCAACCTGATTAATCCCACACACTCCTATTGGCCAGCTTGGCTATCGCACAGTGTGTATGTTGCTTTTTCCAAATAGGCTTCTTTCAGTTAGCACTATACATTTAAGAGTCCTACCGTATTTTCTTAGCATGATAGCTCTTTTGTGTTTTGTTTTGTTTTAATCACTGATTAAAATTCCACTGAATGAAGGTACCACAGTTTATTTATCTATTCACCGTTTTGAAAGACATCTTTTTTAACTTCCAGTATGGAATTAATATATATAAGCTGCTATGAATATCTGCATACAGGTTTTTTTGTGTGAACATAAATTTTGATGTCATTTGGGTGAGCTTGCTGTATCATGAAGCAGGACTATGGTTTTAGCTTATAAGGACCTGGCAGACTGTCTTCCAAAACAACTGTTCCATTTTGCATCCCCACAAAAATAAATGAAAATTCCTATTGCTCTACATAGGTTTCAGTATTTAATGTTGTCCTTTTTAAAATCTTCAATTCCCTAATGACATGAGAGAATGTAAAATTTAAAGACTAACAAAACACTACTACACACCCATCAGAATTGTTAATGACACGGACAGCTCCATTGGTGTAGAGGGTTACCCACTGGACTGCTCACCACAATGTTAGCAGTTCAGACCCACTAACTGCCCAGGGGAGAAAGACGAGGCTCTATAATCCCATGGAGGTTTACAGTCTTGGAAAGTCATGGGGGAAGCTGTACTCCTTCCTGCCAGGTTGCTATGGGTCAGAATTGACTCCGCGACAGTGAGTCAGGTATTTTGTTTTTTAATGATATGTGATAATATCTTTTCATAAGTCTTATTTACAGTTCTCTTGCCCAGTTTCAAATAGCTTGCTTATTTTGTTTTTGTTGAGTTTTAAATATTTTGGATACAACTATTTTATTAGATGTGTGTTTTGCCTATGTTTTCTCCCCAGTTCATAACTTACCTTTTTATTAATAGTGTCCTTTACAGAGCAGTAATATATATTTTTAATGAAGTTCAACTCAGCCATTTTCCCTTTTATGAATCTTTCTTTTAGTACTACATCAAAAATTTGTCAAACCTGAGGCAGACACTATCCTGTTATCTTTTGAAAGTTTTATAATTTGGTGCTTCACATTCACATCTATAATTCATTTTTTGCTAATTCTGATCCTCCTTTTTCCCTTGTAGGTGAACGGCCAGTTTTTCACTGACATTTGGTGAAAAATGATCAACTCTCCTTTGGATTGCCTTTTATGTTTTCTGCCAGAGATTGGTTGACTATATTTCTGAGGCTCTGCAGTACTCTGTTCTGTCACATAGACCCATGAGTCTATTCCCCCTCCCCCAAACGCTACACTCTCTTGATTATGAAAGCTTTACAGTAAAATGTGAGTAGCGGCAGTTCTCCGGTTGCAGTAGTGTGCTGACTATTCTGGGTCTTTCATTGTCCCGTATCAATTTTAGAATCAGTTTGCAAGATAAGCTTTGGGGGGTTTGAATTTGATTGTGTTGAATTTATAGATCCAGCTGGAAATAAGTGGCATCTTAAAAATATTAAACCTTTCCGCTCATAGCATGAAAACTCTATTATCTGAAAAGTCTTTCTTTTATTTTTATTATGCCTTTGTAGTTTTCTTTAGATAGCTCTTGCATTTTGTTCTACGTTTTCCTCAGATAGCGCTTGTGTTTTGTTCTAGGTTTTGTTGTTAGGCGCCACAGAGTTAGTTCCAACTCCTAGTAAACTTATGCACAGCAGAACAAACATCGTCTTGTCCTGTGCCGTCTTCATAATCGTTGCTATATTAGAGACCACAATAGCAGACACTGTGTGAATTCATCTTGTGCAAGGGCCTCCTTCTTTTTGCTGATCCTATACTTTACCAAACATTCTGCCTTTTACCAGGGACTGGTCTTTCTTAAAAACAGGTCCAAATTACGGGAGATGAACTTTTGCCATCTTCCCTTCTAGATATGTTTTGCAGGACAGATGTGTTCATTCCTCCGGCAGTTCATGATATATTTAATATTCATCACCATCACCATAGCTAGATACATTATTCAGTAACTTTTTCAGGGTAAGGGTGTTCTCTTATGTAAATAGTGTTTTGTGTTTTATTTTAAATTCCAATTTTTAACTACTGATATATAAGAAAGTAATAAACATGTGTACATTGACCTTATATCCTCCAACTTTGCTTATTAGTCCTTATAATCATGTATCAATCCCAGGAGTTTTGATGATTTGTTTTTTATTTTTTTGTTTGTTTGTTTGTCTGTGTGTGTGTATTTTCTAGCCATTTGGGGAGATTTTTCAACATAGTTAATCATGTCATTTGTGATTAAAGATAGCTTCATTTCTTTCTTCCCAATTTATTTTATTTGTCTTACTGAATTAGCTGAGTGCCCACACATGTCAAATAAAAGTAATGAGAGAGGTCTTCCTTGAATTATCCTCAATCCTAGAGAGAAGGCATGTAGCTCCTTGTGATTAAATGTGATATTTGCAACAGGTTTATTTTTCAAGTTTTCATTTTTAATGAAATGACTTTGGGAAGAACGTACATTTTATGACACCAACGCTAGTGTTCAGAGTCACAGGTAGATAGAGTTATGTCCATTCCGTAATTAATATGAATGCCAACATCTCTAGCTCTTCATTTTTGGTGACATGGCAAACAAAATCAAGAAAGCAACCATCATACAAGAGACCCGTATCTTCGGACAAGGCAAATCCCTGGATGACATAGTCGAACGGCTGCTGCTTCAGCGAAGGGTTTCTGGCATAACCAATGATGAGGCTGCCAAAGACGGTTCCAACACCAGCACCAGCACCAGCCACTCCTATTGCAGCAACGGCACCAATAAATTTGGCAGCAGTACCAATGTCTCTGCCGCTTGCACTGGTCTGAAACTCCCTTCAGATTAATGCAGACACACCAGCCTGGGCCCCATTCAACACTGCTGAGCCCTCTCTAGCTCTAGCTTCTGGGCGACATAACTCGGATGCAGACCTTGGTCAGCCTGCAAGTCTGGGTCCAGCTCAGATGTGAGAGCGTGGAGGCAAGCTTGGCACAAGCGAACATCTCAAAGTCTCCCGGGAGGCGTGGCTGGAGGACTGGGGTGACAGGTGGTGTGGGCTTCTCTCCCGCTCCCTTGCTTCTCCAGCAGCAGAGGTCGAAAAAGTGGGGCAAGCCAAGGAAGTTTCTCTGTTGAAAGTTGGTTAACTTCTTGTTATGGATAGTTGTTGGATTCTGACAAATCACTTTCTTTATTTCTTGATATGATTATATGATTGGCTTCTTTAGCTTTCTGATGCCCATTATGCTATTTGGTTTTAGCTTACAGAATCAGCTTACATACCAGGGATAAAACACAGTTGGTAGTAATGTAGAACTTGTATACCTTGTTGAATTAATTTTGTAAAGGTTTTTTTGTAGTTGTGCTCACGGGAAATGTTGGATATACTTTTCTTTCTTACACTTGTTTTTCGTGCTAAAAGGCTAGCATACAAAGCTAGCCTCACAAATGAATTGAGACGTTTCCCTCTGTCTTGATTATCTGGAAAAGATTTGAGGGAAGTATATCATTTCTTTTTTAATGTTTGGAAGAAATTACTAGAAAACATTCTGGGCCTGGTGCATACAGTTTGGGAAGATATAATCATTCGTTTAATTTATTTCTTAATTACAACTGATTATCTGTTTTTCCTTCTGTTAGTTTCGAACCTTTATATTTCAAGGAACTGCTTCATTTCAGTTAAGTTATAAAATATGTGGTATACTGTTAATAATATCATTTCTTTATTAATTTTAATGCCCATGAAATCAACAATGATAGATCCTCTGTCAAGTCTGGATTTAATAATTTGTAACTTCCCTCTTTTTTCTTGGCTGACTTTGTTAGAGTTTTATTATTTCTATTGATAAAAAATACAAGCATTGTTTTTTCCATTGATTTTTCTCTGATTTTTCATTCCTTATGTGTTGCTCAAATTTGATTATTTATTCTCTTCCACTTACCTTAGTTGTATACATTATTTCTTTTTCCTGTTTTTGATTATAAAGCTTTGAGTGTTTTCTTATTTTTTCATTTGTAATGCCTGCATTTAACAGTGTAAATGGCATCCAATCCCATTTTTCCTGTATCTCACAATTTTTTAATAAATTGTATTTTCACTTTTACTCAATTTAAAATATTTTTAAATACCTTGATATTTCTTTGATTCATGTACTATTTAAAAGTGTATTTGTTTGAGCTCTAGATATTTGGGGATTTTTCAGCCATGTTCCTATTAGTGATTTCTGGGGTTTACCTCCATTAGTGACTTAGGACTTCTGGTGCTCACTGAGCTGCTAATCAGAAGGTCTGCTGTTTGAGACCGTCAGCCACTTCGAAGGAAGACAGGCGAGGCTTTCTACTCCCATAAAGAATTAAAGCTCGTAACACCACAGGATAAATTCTACCCAGTTCTACAGGGTCGCTATAATTTCTTTCACCCCTTGTCTGTCAGTTGGTCATACTGCGGTGGCTTGTGTGGTTCTGGAATGCCACATCACTAGTATTTTAAATACTGGCAGAGTCATCCAAAGTGAACAGGTTTCAGCCGAGCTCCCAGACTAAGAACAAATTACGAAGGAAAAACAAGCTGTTCACTTCAGAGGAATTAGTCACTGAAACCCCAATGTACAGCATCGACACATTGTCAGCTACTGAAAACCTAATGAGTAGCAGCAGAACATTGTCAGACACAGTGTCAGAAGATGAAGTCCCCAGGTCAGGAGGCACTGAAATATGACTGAAGAAGAGCTGCCTTCTCAAAGTAGAGTCGACCACAATGATGCCGACAGAATAAAGCCATCAACCATCAAGTCTGTGGGACTTTCATTGCCTGATGCGGCATGAGTCAAAATGCTTCTTCTGAAGCAACTGCAAAAAATCTAATAATCAGAACTTTGAAGGTACGAAGTATGAATCTATGAAAATTGGAAATCATTAAACATGAAATGCAACACAAAATTTGATAGTCTGGGTGCTAGTGAGCTGAAATGGACTGGTATTGATCATTTGACTCAGAAAACCATATGGTTTACTATGACAGGCATGGTACAATCAGGATGAATAGTTTCTCATTCATCTTCAAAGAGCAGCATTTCAAGATATATCTTGAAGTACAATGGTGACCGACATAGGATAGTGTCTTTCCACAAACAAGGCAATCCAATCTATACAACTCTTCTGCAAATTTACTCACCAACTACTAAAGCTAGTGATGCAGAAATTGAAGAATCCTATCAATGTGTTCGGTCTGAAATTAATCAAACATGAAACCAAGATGCATCGATAATTATTAGCAATTAGAATGCAAAAGTTGGAAAGTAGGAGGCAAGAATAGTCGTTGGAAAATATAGTCTGGGTGATAGAAACATAGCTAGAGAATGCATAATAAAATGTTGCAAAACCAAGGGCTTGTTCCCAGAAAATACCATTCTTCAACAATAAAACGGTGACTGTACAAGTACACTTCTTCATATGAAATACAAGAAATCAAATTAACTACATCTGTGGAAAGAGACCATATAGAAGCTCAATATCAGCAGCTAAAACCAGGATGACGCTGAAGAAAACACAAACATGCTTAGCAACTGGCTGAAAGGTCGCACTCTCTCTGCCCAGCCAGCAGAAGAAAAACCTGAAAATCCACTTCTACAAGCCCAGCCGTTGAAAACCTATGAGAGCATGGTTTTACTGGGACACACCTGAGGTCATCATGAGGCAGAATGTATTTGATTAACTGGTTAACTATTGTTTCCAAAGGGTTACTTTTTACCTGCTCTGGAAGGATGAAAGAAGGAGGTTTTCCTCTGATCTCCATTATGAGAACCTGTTGGGCCTCCTGGAGGTAAAATTCATGGAAACGTGAGGTTTCCCTTAAGTTTATGCCCCACAGTTTTTCATTCTCCAGCTAGCTCACATTGAGTAATTTATTCTTTATGATTCAAATGAGTCAGAATTGACTCAACGTGTCTGTGAGATTGAATTCTTTTGAGATGGAGAATTAGTTCTAGCAATGAATTCTGCTCCTGGTCTTCTGCTTCCAGTAAACTGTAATACTAAGAGTATCCACCTACCTCTCCAGTTTGGCTGACAGCAGATTGCCTTGTGATCTTAGCTCATTCTAACAGAGCTAAGAACAGTCATTTTTCAATTAGTTCTGTTTCCTTCTTGTGAACCAGGCAACATTCAAATTAGAAATGTTTAAGTGGGAACCAGAAGTTTATGCTACTTTATAAAGGTTTAATAATCATATGACTCATATTCAGTATTTTTCACCAATCTGAAGTTAAGAATTATTAACTGAGACATCTTTGGGATTAACATCTTGATTTTATTTCCTGCCTCAGTTGTCATCACGTATGGTTTGTTTTCATGGTTTTCCTAAATATAGCCAAATAAAGAGCTAATTACTAAGCACTAAAAGACATTTACTCTGAGAGCCATAGCTTTCACTCAATGAAATAGTCGGTAAGTACTGAGTACAAATTATATGCCCAGTACTGTACCAGGTGCTAAATAAAGAAATTGTGACATAAAGACAAGTCATTAACATTAACAAACACTTAACAATGTAAAAAATGCAGTAACTTGTTGATAGACTTTCTAAATAATATAGAATTTCTGTTCAGATGAGTTGCATTACTGAGGATTGGAATGGGCTAAAGCATCACAGAGAATGCTTATGATCTAAAGTAGAAATGGAGTGCAACACTGGGTAAAGACTATAAAGACATACAATTTTGCATCGGTGTGCGTTTTAAATGAATTGGTATGTTTATGAACAGCAGAAATATCAGACGTGGATCCTTCCAATTCTTTTTGTTATAATTACTATTGTCCTAATTATGCATTATAATATATATGTTACATATAAAACTATAATAGTAACCTTTACCAGTTTGGGCTGTTTGGGAGAAAAAAGAGAAGACCACACTCCACAGTGGGTTATACCACTTAGTATAGTTCGCAACTATTTTGTGGCCTACATTGAGGAAAAAAAACTACAATAGTATATATACTAGCACAGAGCTCTGGTGATATAGTGGGATACACAGTGGACCACTAACCACAAAATCAGCAGTTGGAAACCACCAGCCCCTACAAGGGAAAAAGATGAGGCTTTCTACTCCTTTAAAGATTTACAGTCTTGGAATTACAGAATTTTTATAAGAATATGTCATCCTCAAAATGCTCCTAAGCAGTAACTCCTGGAAGATATTAGCATTATTGTTTAATATGGGAAGTTTTAATATGCTGATTCTGGAAATAATTCACAAAATGTAGCTTGAAAATGGGAGATCAGTAAAGAATCTACTTCAATAGCATACAAATTACAGCAGCATCTGTACATAGTCGATTGCTCTCAAAGCAGTAAAATATATGACATTTCTCTAGAAACTCTAATGGAGAAAATTATTTAGACTTTTGCAAAACCCTGAAAAGCTACCATTAGTTCCAAGAAGCTTCAAATGAACTGTGAGAGGGGAAAAAACTTAGCAAAACCTTTATTTATTGAAGATAAAAGGGAAGAGTATAAACATATTTATTGGCTTTGAAACTATTAAACTAGGTGCCAATCGATGACTCGTGCCAATTGTAAATACTGTTTCTCAGTCAAATAGACCAATAAATCCCTTTTGCCACATCTAATATTAATTTTCTTTTAGCTATCTAATCACATGGTATTCTTGAAAATTAACTCAAATATTAAGTCACATCTTGCTTGAATACTTTAAAGACATATTACAATATATCTGCTACAAACCTTTATTGAATAATACAAACTGTATTCACTTTCTAGGAGCTGTCAAATGTTCTCCCTAAAGCCAAGGTAAAACCAAAACCCAAACTCACTCCCATCGTGTAGATATCAACTCATAGTGATCCTGTAGGACAGGGTAGAACTGCCCCTGTGAGTTTCAGACTGCAACTCTTTTTTTTTTAAACATTTTATTAGGGGCTCATACAACTCTTATCACAATCCATACATATACATACATCAATTGTATAAAGCACATCCGCACATTCCCTGCTCTTAACGTGAGTAGAAAGCCCATCTTTCTCTTGAGGAGCAGCTTGTGGTTTTCAGCTGTTCCCCTTGAGGTTGACAGACAATCAGAACCACTATACCTCCAGGGATCCTGAAAGAACAGGATAAGAGCAACTATTTTTCTTCTGCTTTTGTTTCTGAAATGGAGAGTTGTGCACCATGCCTACCGTGTCAATTATGAAGTGTGATATTTATTAAGCTATAAAAAAATCTTCCTAATTATCAGAATTCACAACTGAATTTTAATTCTTCTAGAGACTAAAATTACAGGAAAATAACTCATTGAGAATGAAAACTAATGATATGAAGAAGAAATTAATCAACTAAATAATGTCTGAGCTCTATTATGAAGAAGGGTTTGACATTTTAAATAATAGTACAAGTGTAAGACACGATAGCTGAATCAGTATCTTTATCATACAGTTGGATATTAAAAATGTTAATGGAGAACTGTGTGGCATGGACAGATATTATTTATTGTTTTATTAATTTAAGTTTACTGAAAATTGAAATAATGGAAATTTTATCATAAAATAATTAATAAAGGATATATAATGTATTGTTAGATATATGAGAACTTAGAGGAAAAACTGAAAACATTTGAGTTATATAAATCAACTAATGCAATGTAATTGACTCTCCGTGGAACTCTGCTACTCCTAGACAAGAACAGACTACGGAGAAGGAACAGGGAATCCACTTCTGAGAGATTAGCCCCTAAGAACCTTCTGATTAGAAGCAAAACTTGGCAGATATAGTACAGGTAGATGAGCCCCTCCAGTTGGAGGCATAAAGAAAACTTAAGTGGTGTGTCCAAGACCACATCTAGTAAGGAGAAAGTTGAGTCTTTAGGCCAATTCTCTTCATTAAAAGTCCAATGATTCTCATATGGTAAAACGAGACAAAGGACAATATTGTAGAGAGAAAAAATAGCTCCTCTATTTTAAATGGCTCAATGCTTGACTAGTATTTTTCTTTTTTAAAAAAGAAAGTCAGCAATTTCATGGCGATTGTTTGTAGCATTCAAACTAGATGACATAGAAAATAGCCCTGCATGGTCATCTTATTTTACTGCAGTTCCCTGCCCCAGGAGGCCCTCTTCTTGTCCTTTCCCCATGGCTGTCATCAGCAGTCACAAGTCTCTGGTCAAATGCAGCCATTCCTTGTCGGGGCCTCAGGTTTGGAGAAACACATTAGGAAGAGGTTGCAACCAGTTCCTGGTTATTTTCAACCATGTCCTTTCGCTACAGGCAAAAATTTCCAGCCAGAGACCTCACTCTTGGATAGCATTCAGTTCTTCTTATGTGTATTCATCTACAAGTCTGGGTACTTGGGGGTTGGGGAAGCCCTTCCACTATATTTTGCAGAACATCTGGAATTTCCTCATCTGGAAAAAGATGCAACCTTAGCATCATAGTTCTTCTGTGAAGGTTTTTGGGCAGCATGCCATAAATGGCTAGTTTCCTGATTGCTATGGGAGCCTTCTGAATCGAGTATGAGAGGAATCTACTTTTTGTTCCCATTTGTTCTCAGAAAATGTGATGTTTGTGTTCATCATGGCAGCATGATCCCTGCAGTCACCCGCAGTTGATAGTACATGACCTCATGCGCTCCTTGAAGCTTTCTTCACACCACCGCAGCAAGTTTGCCGGGGGGTGCGTTTTCCCATCTGAGAGATACCACATTGGAGAAAAAGTGGCCCATTGCTGAGGCCTTTGAAAAGCTTGACATGTTTTCCTATCTGCAGCACTGGCCTTCACTAGACTAACCTTTATTGGAACCCTAACTTCCTCATGTTATATTTAAATTCAGTTACCCTCCTTCCTAAATCGTGAACTACAGCTGTGAAGTAACTTTACTGTCCTAAAGTAACTTCCTCTTCTCTGGCTTAAAATTTTTTTTAAAAGCTTCCAACTTTAAACAACTTCAAAATTTAAACATGCATTCATATGGATTTAAAATTCATGTTAGATGTAAAGTGTTTGATACAGTGCCAAGCACAAAAAGTTTGATAAAGTAATAATAAACAATATTAAAGGGAGTTCAATTTACATCTACTACTAGACATAACCCTTAATTTGTAAAACTTAATTTTTAAAATCAGTACCATCTACTTTCCTAGAGACTTTTGTAGATACTGAGTTTACATTCTGAACAAAAAAAAAATCTCAAAAATAAACCCAATGGTGAAAATATTTTGGTAAAATAATGTAGGTTTTACTTTTCTGGTGGGATGTAAAACTCCTTATTTTATTTTCCTTTAAAGTTTATGCTAAGATTCTCTGGTGCATTGGAGAGCACCTTTTTAAAAATTAGTGAGTAGCAGGCACAAATAGGACATTCTACCCCACAACAAGAGCACAGTATTACATTCTTTTCCAGTGCATATGGAAGAGCAGGCAAATGAGGTGATTTGTACAGCAGGTCTGAAAAAAAATTAAAAATTGAAATTATGTAGAGTATTTTCCAATACACTGTAGTGAGATTAAAGGAAATAAAATGGAAAATCAAGAAATATGTGGAAATTAAATAATAGAATACTGAACAGCTAATGGGCAAGATGGAAATCACAAAAAACAATTGGATTGCTTAGCATTAAATGAAAATGAAAGTGCAACAAACAAACTGATGGTACTCCGTGAGCCGTGCTCAGAGAGAAATTAAGAGCAGACACTTACATTTAAAATGATGGAAAATCTAAACCAGTAACCTAACTCTACAACTTAAGGAACTAGAAAAAAGAGGAAAACAAGCCCAAAGTTCCCAGAAGAATCAAAACAATAACAATTACAACAGAGATCATTGAAATAGACCATATGAAAACAATAGAAAAAGAACCAGTGTAATCAATGGCAGACCTCTATCTAGCGAGACTAACAAAGAAAACAAAAGTATATAATGTCAGAAATAGCAACGGGGACATTACAGAAATAGAAAGAATCATAAAAGAATAGTGTGGCTGACTGTACATGAGATTAGTTCATCTGGATGAAATGGGGCGATTCCTGGAAAACACAAAGCTTCGGATACACCCTCAAGAGAACTAGAAGCTCTCAGTAAACTTCTAACTATTACAAGAGACTGAATCAGTCAACTAAAAGCTCCAAAAGGGGAGAAAAATGTTCATGTCAACTTGCCTCTCTGGAGAACTCTAAAAAACATTTAAAGAATAGTGACGTGATCTTTCTTAAGCTTCACACAAAAATAAAAGAGGTTGAAACACTTCCCAACTGAGTCCTTGAGGCCAGCATTATTTGATGGCAGCAACAGACCAAGACACCTCCGGGAAGGAGAAGAAAAGCACAAACAAAAACAGACCGATATTCATTATGAATGTAGGTGCAAGATCCTTTGAAAAACACCAGCAACCCCAACACAAAAGCATATTCAAAGGACCGTACACTATGATCATGGGATGTTTTCCAGAAATGCAATAGCGGTTCAGTATTAGAAAGTTAAACAACTTAATATACCACATGCATAGAACGAAGACAAAGAACTACATAGCATCTCGATCAACGTAGAAAAAACACTTGACAAAATCCAACAGCCTCATATCACAAGTACTGCAAGGCGTCTTTGGCAATTACAGGTGAGTCTCCACTAGGAGCGATATCCTGCAAAATGAATCTAAAAGCTTAACAGAACAACGTTTCTGAAAGGGTTTCTTAACGATCGGCAATGCTGCTGACAGACTCCATTTTACCAGTAACCAGCAGCACAAGTGGTATATGTGTGCCATCAGCCACTCCACCCCCTACTGCACCCCCTCCACCCCCCCTCCACACACCCCCACACATCCCCACACAGCCGATTTTCCCAGCCCCTGAAGCAACCAGCTTGGAGCAGATACCCCAAGCAAACGTTTTCACCATTTTCCCCTCTTACTTCTTCCCTACTTCTCTGGTGCTCCCCCTGCTGCGTGCCGCCTTTCCTACAGCGCAGACACGCACATACAAGAAGACTAACAGAGGAGTAGGAATCTCCACAGACAAGATGGTTTTATTTTATGTTCTTCTCTTCTTGTTCTGTACCTTTGACCTATTTTGATACTTCTATTATTTTTTTCTAGTTCTCTTCCACTTCGTCCTGAGACTACACCTGCCTCCCCAACAAAAACAAGCAGACCCATAGATTCAGGTAGAAGCACTCAAACGAAGACGTTTTTTTTTTTTAACCTTGCCTCAGAGTGCTTGGACCTGGCCGCATTCTCACAGCCATAGCAACAGAAGCCCAGCACCCACACCCAAGCTATTCACCAACCTTTAGTCTCTGAGGTCACTGTCCTCCACCCTGAACATCTGCACTTTGTTGTCCTTTTTTTCCTCCTCTTTCTCTTTCTTGATTTATCTTCTTCCCCTCCTGGTCTGCCTATTGCTTACACTTTCCTCCTGCCTCACCCATTATCTCTTTCTCTTTTCTCATGAAATATATTTCCATGAAACATATTCATTCTGATTACACCTTTAAAAATACAGTTCCCATTATTTTTACAAATCTGTTGGCTTATGTAGAGAACTGATCATTGTAATATCGTTACTTTTTTATTATTCTTTCTCACTCCTCCCCCCCACCGCACACACACTTTCCTCAGTTTCCCACCTCGCTCCCCTTTTCTCTATCTCATCACCATAAGTGTTAGACCTTTCCCACATCACTAAACGGAGGCTGGAAGCAACACACCCAGAACGCAATAACTGCACCACGATGATGAAAAAATGGCAGTCAAAGTCAGCACACTTAAAAAAACCCACAAACTACCGGAAACAACCCAGTCCCAATGGAGAACTCTGAGAAAGAGGCCTTGGATCTACTAGAAATAGAATTAAGGAGAATGATGCTCAGGTCCCTCCCAGAGATGTGGGGAACACTCATGAGAACAGTGAAAGACATTGAAACCCTAAATTCCATCAACCAAAAGCAATCCCAGACGATGAACAAGGAGATCAGAGACCTGAGGCCTGGAACGAATGGAGGAAAGGGAACAGTGAATCAGTGAACAGAAGACAACCAGTCTGACTACAGTCAATGAGAGGAACAATAGACAAACATGTGAAGAAATCCAAAAAAGCCTGAGAACAATGTGGGACAATAGCAAGAGAAATAAATTACATCTCAAGAGGATCCTGGAACAAGAAAAAAAACAAAAGAAATCTAAAGATAAATAGTATGAGAAATCACGGAAGAAAATCTCTCCAACATTACAAAGGAGGACAAAATATCTATTCAAAAAAGGAGAGAAGCTCAAAGTCGAAAGACCACCCCACCCGACCCCCAAAAAAGAAAAGTCAGTGTGCTGTATGGTAGTCAAACTCTCAGCATGAAAGGAAAATGAGAGGCTCCTGGGGATATCTAGAGAAACAAGAACAGATGCTACAAAGGAAAACCGGTCAGGATACACTCAGACATATGCCCATGAGGCATTCACCACCCCCTATATCTGTGCAACTTCCAAACCGCGTGGTCAGAGGAGGCCTCAGCTCAGCTGAGGGAGGAAGGCAGAGAAGACCACGCTGCCATACAACATTGGGTCACTTTGAAACAACAGACTCACCTAAAAGAGTGATAAGGGAAACTTACAGCAAATTCACATCCAGCTAGGGTTTCAGGGGTGAGAGGTTGGAGGTTTGGGGCGGGGGGGGGGGTCGTAAAGGAAGGTATAAATTCCTGTGCAAGAAGTTGATTTCACTTTTGTTGGTGAGTAAACCAGGTTGAACAACTTTCTATTTATGGAAGGGGGGGATGCTAATGCTTAAGAATATTTATATAAAGACAAATCAGAGAAGACACACAATACTATGTTTCTAATTGGTCATTTTTTTAACCTAGTTTCTTTCCAGACCTTGGTGATCCTGGCAGTGTGCTATAGACAACCGGGTCTTTAGACCCTGTCTATTCCACGCACCCGACAACTTTCATAGGCCACAGTAGAAGGATATGTTGTAGAAACTGCACAAAGAAAACTGGGCTTTACCTTAAACTCATCTGTAGCATATTTATGGAACTGACATACGCCCTTAGACTTAGGGCTGAAAAAGCCTAGTGTGAGAAGAAGCAGATGACTGCTTCCCCAAGATTATGGACTTGGTGGTCGCTGAACTTTGGGTCAGATCTATTACTTTGAAGGTACCCATTAGATGATGGCTCAGGAATATCATATAGCGAATATTTTGACACACTCTTTGCTTTTTTATGACATGCATTCATCCAGGAGGTCTGGTGCTGCAATTGCCAATGAGTGTCATTTGAAGTTTTTCCCTATCCCCAACCCTCATTGTTTGTTTAAATAGTGTCCAGTCACAAGCTTTTAATCTGTACAAGGCAATAATTCATGTATCGTGGGCTAAAAAGCCAGCCTATATATGTGCGATTTCCTTTTCTCAATAGTGTTTTAAATTCTATATCAATGGCTAAATTAATGATACTGTCAATAGGATTAATTTATGCTCCAGGAGGATGATTTATAATGTTCTCTATAATAAAACAATAATGATATATCCAAAGTGAACCAGAGACATACATATATACACCATAGGTATATTCATGGATTCTGCTCTTGTAATTAACTCTAGCCTCAATCTAAGAACAATTCGTTTTTCTGAAGGCATGGCTCTGCTTGGTGCTCACCCTTAGGAAAGATCACTAAAGATACAGAGTGCTAGACTAAAGTGTGGGCAAGAAACAAGGGGATGCACAACTACCAGAGAGAACAGTATCTGGGGTCTTAAAGGCTTGTCTTCAGACAAGCAGCTACGTAAGTAAGCATCGACTAAGTGCACATGGAAGAAGCATACCAGCCTGTGTGATCCAAGGATTGGCATGAATAAAATCCAAATCTGAAGGATGAAATGATATCAGAGGTAAGTTCTGAACACCCTCTTACAGAAGGCTATGGATGACAATGAAAACCCAAAATCCATTGCAAAATTCCCACATAGTGAATCCTCTCTGACCATAGTCCAGGGAAGTGAAGAGCCCTGCTACATGACAGAGAATTGTAAAGTTGTTTCTGGCATATGCTAAAATGTAATACCATATCTTTTGATCTCCCTTTTGACTCATTTTAAAGTTGTTTCAGCTTTTAATATTATCTGCTTCCTTTAGAGGTGTTTTCTCTATTTTGTTTCATTGTTGTTGTTGTTGTTTGCTTGTTTTCTGTGTCTTGTGTAGTTTTCTGGGTATGAAATTCAGGTTAGGTAAATCTAAAGAGACAGTTCCTGGATGAATACCCAGGGACATGATGGGGTGGGGAGTGTTGGGGAAAACGGAGAGCTAACATTGAGTATGAGAAAAAAGAAAATGTTCTGTCATTGATTGTGATGATGATGGTACAACTCTTGTTAATATGGTTAAACTATTAAATTGTATGATGTGTGAGTTGCCAGGTGTCATCGAGTCAGTTTTGACCCCTAGCAAGCTTCTGCACAGCAGAAGGAAACACTGCCCAGTCCTACGCCAACCTCACAATCGTTCCTCTGTCTGAGCCCATTGTTGCAGCCATCGTGTCAATCCATCTCCTCGAGGGCTTTCTTCTCCTTTGCTGACACTTGAATTCTATGCCAGTAAGACAATTTTAAAAATAGAACACCCTTTGCTGATTAAAAAAACAGCAACAATAAAAACACTTCATAAATTATAGATGGAGGGAAAGTCATCAATCTGATAAACCATTACAAGGTGTGGTCCCTGTTCTCAGTTCTATGTGACCCAACACTTGAGGGTAATAAATGGGGGCTGAACCTCTGGCAGCTCCCTGTTAATATACTGCTTCATTGTATTCCTGCTGTATCTTCAGCAAACTTTTACTTGCATGTGATATCAATGATATTGCTCTGTAGGCTGACCATTCTGTTGGAATAGGCACAAATATGGATCTCTTCCCATTTATTGGCCAAGTAGCTGTCTTCCAAATTTTCTGGCATAGATGAGCAAGGTCTTCCAGTACTTTATCAGCTTGTTGAAACATTTCCATCGGTATTCCATCAATTGCTGGAGCCTTATTTTGACTAGTTCATTCAGTGCAGTTTGAACTTCTTCCTTCAGCACCATTCATTCTTGCTCATATGCTACCTCCTAGAATAGAGGAATGTCAACTAGTTCTTTGTGGTACAATGACTGTGTATTCTGCCTATTTTCTTTTTCTCAAAAATTTTTGAACACTTTCTTCATTTTTTTAAAATCATTTTATCGGGGGCTCATATAATTCTTATCACAATCCATACATCCATCCATTGTGTCAAGCACATTCGGACATTTGTTGCCATCATCATTCTCAAAACATTTGCTTTCTACTTGAGCCCTTAATATCGGCTCCTCATTTTTCCCCTCCCTCCCCGCTACCCTCTCCCTCATGAACCCTTCATAATTCATAAATTATTATTATTTTGTCATATCTTATACGGTCCGCCTGTCCGTTTTCTTTGATGCTTACCGAATCATTCAATATTTTGCTCTGATAATCTTTCAATATTGCAAATTGAAGCTTGAATTTCTTTCTTGAGTTCTTTCAGTTTAAGATATACTGAACATGTTCTTCTTTTTTGGCTTTCTAACTCTATGTCTTTGCCCATTTCATTATCATATTTTACCCTTTCTTCTTCAGCTGTCCTTTGAAATTTTCTGTTCAGCTCTTTAATGTCTTCATTTTCCCCCCATTTACTTTAGCTACTTTACAATTAAGAGCAAGTCTCGGTATCTCTTCTGACATCCACTTTGATCTTTTCTTTCTTTCCTGTCTTTTTTTTTTAATTTATTTTTTTAAATATTTTTTTTCTTTCTTTCCTGTCTTTTTAATGACATTTTGCTTTCTTCAAGAGTGATGTTCTTGATGTTCTCCCACAGTTCAGCAGGTATTCATTCCATCATTAGTATCCAATGCATCAAATTTGTTCTTGATATGTTCTTAAAATTCAGGTGGGATAGACTCAAGGTCAAATGCAGGTGGGATAGACTCAAGGTCATATTTTGACTCTCATTGACTTGTTCTAATTTTCTTCAGCTTTAACCTGAACTTACATAAGAGTAATTGATGGCCTGTTGCCCACTCAGCCCCTGGCCTGCACTATAGTTCTTCAACTTCTCTTCCCATAGTCAATTTTATTTCTATGTATTATTCCATCTGGAGAAGCCTAAAAGTCTTTTGTGTGGTTGAAACCATTTGTGTGGTTGAAAAAAGGTATTTTCTATGAACCAGTCATAACTCTGACAATATTCTATCATTTGATCTCCAGCTTTGTTTCTATGACCAGACCCGAGTCTCCAACTATTTTTCCTTCCTCTTTTTTCCAATGCTTGCTTTCCAATGGTCAATAATTATCAGTGCATCTTGATCAATTTTAGACTGAAGACATCAGTAGAAGTCTTCAATTTCTTCATGACTAGCTTTTGTGGTTGGTACATATATTTTAATAATAGTTGTATTGACTGTATCTATCCCTTGAAGGTGGGTGGATAGAACACTATCAGAAACAGCAAAAAAAGCCTTCAATATCTGACAATGTTTCAAAGTCATGCATAAGGTTTTCAGAGGCGACTTCCTCTAACGCGGGTAGCTGATTCCTTCTTTGTCTATCCATAGCCTGTAAACTCTTCTGAAGCCTAGTCACTTTGGTTGGCCCTGCTGACATTTGAAATAACAGTGACATAGCTTTCAGCATTACAGTAACAAACAAGCCAACACAGTATGACAAACTGACAGACCAGTAGTGACCATCAGGGATAAAATAAATTAAAAATGAGTCAAAAACAGAAATCAAATGATAAGTTCTTGCATTTTAACCTAACTATGCTTTCAGCAATGTACTACAAGGGTAAGAATATTCACATCCCTGGTCAATGGTCTGAGGAAATTCAATGGAGGCTTAATCCTTACAGGGACTCTGCAAATGGATTTGGGGACTTTCACTGTCATCCATAGCTTTCTATAAACTGGGTGCTCAGAATTTAAGCTCTAATACAATTCCCCCCTTTGAACTTGAATTTTATTTACAATCCTTAGTTAAGCCGCAAAACTCCAATACATCACTTTAGTGACGAACAGAACAACTAGAAAGAAACTCAACAAAGATAAAAAATTACAATGTTATCAACCAATTTGATCTTATATACAGAACACTCTACCCAACAATATTACAGTATACATTCTTTTCCAGTACATATGAATCATTCTGCAGAATTTTAAGCTACATAGTAAAGCTCAATAAACTACAAAATGTCAAAATAATACATAGCATCTTCTCATATCACAATATTAGAAAATTAGAATTAAATAACAAACAGAATGGGGAAGGGGTGTGAGGTCAAATACACAGAAGCTGAAGGAAAACTGCTTTAAAATTGTTATGTAGGAGCAAAAACAGAAAATTTCTGAAATTAAATGAGGATGAACACAAAACACAAAATAGTTAATCAGTGCTTGGAGGTCATTTTATAGCAATAAATGCAGAAATCAAAAGGAAGAAATAGCCAAAATCAACACTTTAAACTTACAGCTCCAAAAAATAGACCAAAAGCAGTGTGTGTGTGTGTGTGTGTGTGTGTGTGTGTGTGTGTACAGGGTGGGGCACAATCATCCGGAGAACAGAAAAATTAGAGCAGTAATAAATGAAACAGAAAACAATAGAAGTTTTTAAATTATTAATAAAATGGACAAATCTTTGGCCAAATTAGCAAAAGGAGAGTGAAAAGATGCAAATAACATTAGTGAAAAAATAAAATATTCCAATATAACTGAAATTTTAAAAATAATAAACAGATGTTATCAAGAACTGTCTGCACAAATATAAAAACCTAGAAGAAATAAACAAATTTTATGAAGCAGACTACCAACCTAAACTAGCACAAAATAGAAAGTTTGAACAGGCTCATAACAAAAGAAGAAGTTCAATAAGTCATTAAACGCCCTCTTTCCTCTGCAAAATAGTCTTGGTCCAGAGAGCTTCGCTTGAGAATCCTACCAAATATTTACAGAAGAGCTGACATCAATTCTACTCAAACCATTCTAGAACATAGAAAAAGAAATCTCTTGATTTATATATGAAGCAAGCATAACTCTGATGTCAAAGTCAAGCACAGACACCAAAAGAAAAGGCAATTATACATTCATTTTCCTCATGAATATAGATGAAAACATTCTCATCAAAATCCTAGCCAGAATAATCAAACAACATATCAAAGATAATAATAATGTGTCATGACTAAGCACAATTCAAGAATGATTCAACACTGGAAAAAAATCATTCAAGGCAGACTATCACATACATTTTTTTAAAATCAACAAAGAAAAAGCATTTGATACAATCTAACACCTTTTCCTGATAAAACTTTCAGCAAACTATGAGCAGAAGTGAAATTCCTCAATATAAAAAAATGTAAATATATAAATATAAATAAAGCATACACCAATAACAAAAGTCAATAACTAACACTCTTCCCAGTGGAGAAGACTGAAAGTATTCCCTTTAAGAATTGAAATCAGTCAAGGACACCCTTTGTCATCATTCTTATTTAATATTGTATCCAAGTGCCTGCCCAGACTTAGTAAGTCCTAGTAAGAAAGAGAAATACAAGATATCCAAAATAGTAATAAAGGAGAAAAACTTTCTCTGAATATAAGTGATTTTAAAATGTGATATGAGTGAGTGTTTTGTGTGTGTGTGTGCGCGCACGTGTGTAATTGCAGTGAATTTGGTTTGGGTTTGGTGATTTAGTGTTGTTAGGTGGCTTCTGGTTGGTCGTGACTATAGCAGCCCTTCGTACAACAGAACAAACATCGTTCAGTCCTGCCCCTTGTTTTGTTTATTATATACATTGATATATTTATAATGCATACAAATATACAAGTATAAATTCCCTGCCAAATCTATATATGGTCTATATAGGAATATATTTGTATCAGCAATTCATACAACCAAAAATGAATACAGCTTAGCATTGGTGGCTGTGGTGGTGGTTGCTGTCAAATCCATTCTGACTCATGGCAATCCCGTGTGTGCTCAGTACAACGGCTCTATATGGTTTTCAAGATTATGATTTTTCAGTAGCAGATTGCTAGGCCTATCTTCCAAGACACTTTTGAATGGGTTGGCATCACCAAACTTTCTGCTAGTAATTGAGTGCTTGTAGTTGGCAAGGGGTGGACTGTGATAGTTTATTGCGCCAACTAGGACACTCTGGTGGTGGTATGGCATAAGCCAACCTCAAGGTTGTAGATTCAGACCCACCAGGTGCTTCGTTTCCTCAAGAGAAAGTTGAGACTAGATGCTTCCAAAGGACTCACTGTCTCTGAATCTCTATATAGGGTCTCCATATTAGGAATCAACTCAATGGTACTGAGTTTGGGTATGGTCTTCAAACTTAATTTAGATCTAGGCATGGATTACAGAGATAAACCATGGTGAATTGATAGAAAGAAACAACTCTGTACATTTAAAGTAGAGCTTTTATATCCCTCCTCTGCACAGGTAGACGTGTAACGTACCCTATAATTCCAGGGAATCGCTGTCTTGTGAGTTGTAGAAAAACATGCATACAGTGAAACTATGTATTAGGAAAACTAAAGTGCAATTTTATTCTGGGAAGTAGATTCTTGTTTTAAGTTAGGGAAGTTATTTTATTTATGTCTATCCATCTATTTTCCAAAATAGGCTAAAGGTTAGGATAAACGGAATGATCTTAAATGATGATTTTCTTACATAAGAACTAATAATCATGGTTTTGAGGCATACAGACCTTTTATCCCTCCAAGAAAACCACTTTCATTGTTTTCTATAATTTTGAGTATCAACCCATATTCCATTTCCTGTCTATTTTCATTTTCTAATGATGGCTTTCAAACACTAAATTTTTCTTCCAATTTCCTAAGTTCCCTGTACCTTAAATTCTACTCTTCTTTGTTGTATGGGTTTATTTACATGCCCTTTTAACAAACAGTATTACAATGAACTCACAGGGCGACAAACTTATGGTAGAAGTGTTACACTACTGCATTTCACACTTTCACCGTCATTCTCAGTTTGCCACTTGCCTTGGCCCAATTAAACCTAATGGGAATATTCTATGAAGTGGTGTCCACCTCAAAAGTTATTCTGGCTTGTGTTTATTTTCTTGTTTATTTGTGTGTTTGAGGAGTGAAATGGAAGTAAGACTAGAAAGATGAGAAAAGAATGTAATTTTTAAAAAATTGTAATTTTCAACTGAGGATGTAAAGATGCCTTCCCAGTTTCTGGGCAAGTGAGAACTCTTCCCACCTCCTCTCTCCTTTCTTCCCTCCCCCACTCCATAGTGTCAAAGCTGACTCCTAGGTGCTGGGGACCCATCCAGTGTTCAGGTATTATTGCAGGGGCTGAAGGTATTCCAGCGTGTAGTCCCTCTACCCCTGGGCGTTTGGGAATTACCCATGTGAACTTTTCTTCTTTGCGGTGATATTTCCAAATGTCTGAAGAAAGGAAGAAACTAACGATTTTCTCCATTTTTCGTGTCTCTATCACATCCCGCTTTTAAATTCTTTCTGTGAGACTAAGGAGAGGCACGATTTTTCCTGCCAGCTTAAGTGACAACATTCTTTAAGGGTTTTTAAGAATTTGTATCCCTGCTGACTTCATGCAGCCTGTAAAATTCAACTAAAGAGCACCATGGAGGGGGCTGGCGGGGGGCGGGGGCTAACAAAACAAAATTAGAGTTTAAAAGGACAAAACTACCTAAGAGCTGGCGATTAAAAATTAAATTCTCACACTGAGGATTTCAACACTGCATTGCAAATGAAACTTAAAAAAAAATTAAAATCAACCTTCCTGCCCGATTAGGCAAAGATCAGGGTTTAAAAGATCAGTGGACTTTCCCCCACCCCTTGGCACAAGTTTGCAGCTTCTTGTCTAACCCCAGACGCTGCCCGGAAGGTGACAAACAGGGGTACGTGTCTGTGAGTCAGAGAAATGGCACCGTGACTCCCACAGTTGATGCAGATTGCGGCGCGAAGGCTGATCGCTGGAAAGAAAGAACTCGGGTAAACTGGTTTTCGAGGGGGAGAAAAATCGACAAAGATGAAAAATTAAAGCGTGGGAGGTTGTCTTCATTGCACCCTGTCCCAGTTGTCGGAAGACACGCCGTCCAGCTCGTGAGCCGCAGGCTACGCAGTGCGGTCTGCAGTCCGGGCGCGCGGAGCCGGCGCTGGACCGCAGCCCCGCCGCCCAGGAACGCGCTCAGCTGCCGCAGCGCCCAGGCCGCGCGCTCGGCTCCGCGCGGCTCCTCGCTCCGGGTTTCCGCGCTCACCAGAACGCGGCGGTTGGGGAGCCCGGCGGGAGGGGACACCGCGGGCTGAATCCCTGGCGTCTTGGGAACGCTTGCCTTTACTCCGTAGCCTTCTCCAAGAGTTTGACCCAATGAAGCCTGGACTGGGCTCTGGGACAAGCAAGTTGGCGTCGAGAAAGAGGCCGTGGCTTGGGCTCACTACCGGAGGCTCTCAGCCTAGAGAGAGCACGTCTGTGATTGGCAAACTCGTCTAGCGGAGTTTTTCCTAGACGAATTAGGTAGCCTAAAACTGGACTCTCCCACTTGGGTTCAAGAGCCAGCTACCTCCTGTTCTAGAAGGTTGCACCCTCTAGAGCCCGGTTCCTCACCCCCAGCACACAAAGGTTAATTCTGCAGGTTTCCTAAATGCGCTAAGGTGTGTAGGTGTCCAGGGGCTTTGCAAATGGTAAAGCACTACGCAAGGAGCACGTCATTCTTAACGACACCCTAAGATTTCTCTTCCCCCCAAAATAAAATCCCTTCCTGATCGCTAACCCCAGAGTTCTTCTACCACCCCCACCCCTCTCCCTGAATTTCTCCGCAATGCTTAGCGCAGTACCTGATACTCTGTAGGTGTTCAATGAATCATTGTTGAATGAATGTACGTACCACACACTGGGAGGGTTTGATCAGGTTGGAAACATCTGGGATCCTCTTTTTTTTTTTTTTCCTGGTAGGGAATCAACCAAACATTTACTGGGCACTACTGCTTGCCAAGTCTTCTAGGCTTTGGCAGACCAGTGTAGAGCGGCGGAGGAGGGAGGGGGGTTGGCAATCGGGTGCATCAGCCAAGGACAGAAAGAGGACTTTTAAAAATTGGCTTCACAGTACCAACAACTCTGGATTTGGAGGCTGGCCCATCACCCCATCACCTACAACACATCACCAGAATAATTCAGAAAATATGTATTTCTTAAATGCATACAGAAGGGGCTTATGGGTCTTTTATTCAAGTCCGCACAGATTAAGCAGCCGACTCCGGGCCCAGTTTTCTTCAACACACACTTCTTTAAAGTCTCCTCTGGGCCAGGACCATGCTGGACCATGCTTAAAGGACACGGTTGTCAGTTTTCTCAACCTTAAACCCGCTGCTGAAATGGTGCACAGCAGGAAAAAACGCGCCATAACCCTTCCTTCTTGAGTCAGAGGAACGTGCTCACAGCTTACTGGGAGTTTTCCTTCTCAGAAAGAGATTTCTGTAGTTCTCTTTCACCTGAACACAAAACCAAACCCAAAGCCATTTGCTATCCAGTCGAAAGCGAGGCTGACTCTTAGTAACTCTATGGGACAGACTGCCACTGCCCATAGAGTATCATGCAAGCCTATTAATCATTAAGGGAGCAGAGTGGCACATTTTTCTTCCACGTGGGGACCTTTCAGTTAGCAGCCGAGCGTGTAACCATTGCGCAAACACGGCGCCTTTCTTTTGCGGCAAGTTTTGCCTCACAGCCTGGCAATGGATTTGGTCTGGATGTTGGCTAGGGCTGAGACTGGCGGGAAAAGCTAGATCCACTTTCTGCCTGGGGCCTGCGCCTTGGGCTACCTGGCCGTGGGCCCCCAGGCGGGGCGGGTCTAGCCCGGCCGCCCCGCCCCCTGGTTTGCCCAGGTGCGGGTTTCCTCTACCGCAAAGCTCCCTTTTCCCACCTACCGTACTTTCCTTTAGAGCTTTTGTTAAAATGCGGAGATGCGGAATCCATCCGCGGTAACTCCGAGCCCCTCCGACTGAGCATGCGCCTAGCAGCTCTTGGTCTCTGGCTCCGGAGCTCCCCAAGAAACGGATGCGGAGCTAGAAGAGGGAGGAGGGAAGAGGGAGGGGGGGCCGGGAGAGGCGGAGGCTCGCGCGCCTGCGCACCCAGCTCCAGGGACCCAAGGTTTTCTATGGGATTCCCAAACTGCTGCAGAGATTTACCGGAGCGTGCGGCGGCGGCTGCGGGACCGACACGGCGGGATTCGAGAGGGATTTAAGCCACCTAGAGCTCTGGAGAAAAAGAGCGCAAAAGAGCCACTCAGAGACGGCTTAACCGTTTATTCCAATTAAATATATATTTAAGAGGAAAACAAAGATCTTGAGTTTTCTCCTTTGCTTTAAAGTGACCGTGCGCAGCGCTCTAACTGTAAGTGAAAAATACCATCTTCGTTGCCTTTTTGCATGTGTAGCAGGGTGATGCTTTGGCTGGTGCCACCAGCTTCGCATAGATGCATCTAAATGCATCGTGCCAAGGGTTTCGGTTCATCCTGGCCGTCGAGATGTGCTCTTCGTCGTGAGGGACCTTTTGGAGCAGTGGAGGGGGCAGAAGGGGTGTGTTTAGATGCGGTTTGGGGGGCTGTCTTGGATGCCTAGGAGATAGCTGAGACTGCGGTGCTTTCTTCGTATCTCTCTATAAATAGACAGGGTTCCTTCCACAGATGGAAGTAGCTAATTGGACGGCTGTGAAGTTTTCTGGTTGCGGGGAAAACTGTGGAGCGGTTGTAATCCAGTAGCAGCCTGGCGCCCCTGAGGTGGGTGCACCATTTTCCTCCCCGCGGAAGGGGAGCAGAGGGGTTGGCTAAGTAAAATTGAATTGGACACGATGGTAGCAAACAGGGATGTGAAGTGTTTTCGACCCACGGAGCTAGGTAGGCGTCACGGGACCACCATTCCCTCTTCGTCTTAAAAAAAATCATGCCCCAGTCTTTCGCTTTTCAGTTTTCGTCATGATGGTCTTTGGGCAGATGAGGAAAAACGTTGGTTCTCGCCGCACCGCACCGTCATCAGCATCGGTTGAAACAGAGACTCTTGAGTGGCTGAATGGGGGCCCAAACTAGTTACCTGCTTTTGCATTCCACATTGTCATTCTGGAATGCGTGATTGAGAAACTGGAAGCCACGCGTTAAGTTGTGTAGTGTTTCTTTAGAGGAGAAAAGGTCGTTTTGTGTCTTCACGTAAAATGGGTTGTTGCTTGCCTCCAGACTGGAAAGGGGGTGTCTGCAAGGTCACATCCCTGCGGAAATGAAATTGCTGAGACCCTCCAGGGGTGCTGGTGAAGTGGGGTGGGTGGGGAGGGAAGGGGTGAGGGGCATGGGGAAATGATACTGCAGGAGCGAGCGTGCTCAGCCCTGCGCGGAGCTGCGCCTATGCGAGTGTGGGGAATCCATTTTTCCCTCAGAGTTGCCCTCCTGTCTATATTTTGGAGACTGCGAAGAGATGGAAATGCAGTTGGGTGTGGGAAACAAAAGCTGCCTGAGACCTGTGTGCCACTTCCCACTGGAGGGAAACACATCAGGTGTTTCGTTGGTGCTTATTAATTTTGATGAAAGCCATTTCCGATAGAAACACACCCAAAAGGAAACTCTTGTGGAAATGCATTTCACCTCCACGCCTTATGAGCCACGTGTCCGTGCGCGCTGCAGGGAGGTATCCTGCATCACTGCACACTCTCCTCATTAGTGCATGCTCATTGAGCTTCAAGTGTTTAATAACCCCAGAAAATGCTGCCCTGAAACAGCTTGGTAGACTGGAATGATGCAGGCAGATGAGAGAAACTTGTGGAGAGTATTACCATAGCTGCTGGATTTCTAGGGGGGGGGGGAAGCAGGGTCAATCTGGGGGGAGGGGGTGAAATGAAATAAACACATCATCAAAGAGGGCAGATAGTCACAAGATTTTTACCCCTTTATTGGTCTAACTGTTTATGGGAACCTCTTAAAGGAACTTATCATTTATTTAGCTGGATGAGATTTGAATAGAAATTTTGAGAAAAGTCTCTCCATGGAAATCCAGAATATAAATCACACTGCCTTCTCTGTTCCTTCCTTCCTTCCTCCAAGCGGACATGCCCATCATTTGTCACGGTTGAGCCATATTCCTTGTCATCCCTCTGGAGTTGGCACTGGTTCAATGCTTAGTACAGGTGTTGCACCCCACTGTTAATGAGTGGTGGGAAAGAGGGGGTGGTGTCTGGTATTACATTTCATTGATATTTGGTCTTGGATTCCCTGACGCATAGGCTGATGGTAATAGCGTGTCAAATTAGAAGGCATCTCGGGCAATCCCCTAGTTTTGCAGAGGAGGAAACGGAGGTCCAGAGCCATCAAGCTAGAGAAAAGTCAGTTGGCTTCTAGTCTATGGAATAAGACATTGAAACATCATGTGCAAAGAAAATCCTCCCTCCCTTCTGCCCTTTCCAGCATCCTCAGCGACATTGCTGCAGTCTCCATATAACCAAGTGCCTGCTTTGAGATGGTCTCCAGTGGTCCTTTAAAGATCACCAAGCTTCAATGCTCTGCATTCTCTTGCCTTTGAAGATCTCTGTCCATGTCGCTTCTTTTGCTCCTCACCTCTAACCCCCACCCCCACCCCCAGTGGCTGTTTACTATGGCCTCCCTGGTCTCCTCTGCACCTCCATTGATTTGGAATTCTCCATCCAGCTGGATTCTGCAGCTCCTGCTTGAAGACAGCCCAGGCCAGGCTTCTTCTCTAGTGCCCCCAGGCTCTGTTAACCAGAATCCAGCAGTGAATCCAGCCTTCCGAGATCCTGCAAGTGCCATCGCCACTCTTCCCAAACTGATGCAACTGCGGGCATTTGGACCCGGTGGAGCAAGCGAGCATGCTGCAGTGTAAACAGTACAGGCCCTGCCAGCTCTCCCTAGAAGGTAGAGTCCTAATCAGATCTACCTGTCTAGGGCTTTCATGGAATTCCCTCAGAGAAAGTCACCTACAGAGAAAGGGGGAGGGAAAGCAGAAGAATGCTTGACTGGTTTAACCAGAAGAAGAAAATCGTGCAGGTTTTAGGAAGCTTTAGAGCTTTTAAACACACACACAGCTTTTTGTTGGGCTGCGTTTACTGCACAGAGGCGGTAAAACGGGCATACCAGCCTACCCATTGGCCTGTCTTCTCTCCTTCAGTCTTTCTCTTTCGTTCCTTCTTACCTTCCTACTTTTCTACCTTATACCTTCCAAGAACCTATGAAATAAATTTCTAGGCCTTTTAAAGATAATCTCTGCACTCTGGCTCCTTCTCCAGAAGTAATATCTAAGGTACTCAGAAAGAAAACCAAGACCATATCAAATTTCCCCTTAGGGAACTAACTTGGATTCTTCCCTGTGTTAGCTGTCTGAGGAGAGGCTTAAATCATGAGAGGTCAGGCCAGAAGTAGGCAGAGTCTTCTTAAAGACTAGCTGAACACTCCTTGAAGTTGTTGAGCAAGTTGAAAAAGGAGCAGTGAATTTCAAAGCACACTCACCAATTAGCAATTTAATTTAATTCCACCCCATGGTAAACTTTACTGAATTGGAATAAGCTTTATCTTGAATACTCTGTATTCCTATTGATCTCAGCCCAGGCATCACCTGGTCTTGTAAATGGTTTCTGGAAACAGCCCTTTTGGACACCGGACACCTGGGCAGATATCCAGACACCCGTGGTAGCTACTACTTGCCCTTCATGGATTAGGATACATGAATCACATTCTGTCATAGAATTGCGTGATTAGGCATGTTTTTCTGGGCAAGCTAGAGGTTACCTCTCAGGAAGGATTCCAAACACCACTCAGGAACTTCATGCAGATTTCATAAAATGACCATACAATATCAATGTCAAATGTGTGGTTTCCTAATGGGTGAAAGCAATGTGTTTTCATATTGCTCTATGTCTTATTGAGTGATTTCTATTGGCCTAAAATTAGTCACTGCTCAGGGAAGTTCTTTTAATAGAAAGGATCACATTCAATTGATCTAAGGTTAAAATTGACAGTGTCTGTTGCAGTGATACATATAGTATATACACACATTAATATTCTTGAAGTACCACATGGAAAAGTGATACATTAATGAATAACCAGCCTATCCTATTGGTTAAATCATATAGTTACTAGAATGTGTGTGCCAGATGGGACACATATATATGACCCAATCTGATGTCAGTAGCGTATACAAAACAAAAATTTTTATATGAAAGGCATGTCTAAGTATTAAAGACATAAAATTATCGTGAGATTGCAATATTAACAGCCATTTTAATGTTTCCACATTCCGAGTGCAGTGACTTTCAGAGTCGGTACTCTGTCCTATATCAACTGAAGAGCTATTCCAAAAGAAACCGCTGACGGTGTCTTGTTCATTATAACAGGAAATGGAATCTTTCTACAAAAAGACTATGGTCCCCTGTAATTTAATTTCTAGTGGAGCTATAAGCACACTACATTAATAAAAATTCTACTATATACATATCTTTTTATTTATTTGTATGAATTGGTAGTAGTAAGCCTAAGACTGTGGCATTCCACTTATTTAATGATAAACCTTCTGAGGTGTTTGCACCTGTTCACACAGAGAAGGGACTGCGACGCTGCATTTCTCATGTCCGGTTTGTTCTTAAAGATCACATACATATGCTTTCTTAAGTGAATCAGAGGAGTCTGAGTTGCTCTCAGCTTGATTCATTGAGACTTTTCCAAATGGAAAGATCTCGGAGTTTCTTTCAAAAGCACCTAATGAATGAAACCGAAATGGAATCACAAATTACTGACGAGACCTCAGAGAGATGTGACATTGTAAGAAGGTGCCTGTGAAGGCATCACAGAGATGTGCTCTACCCTTCTCAGCCAACTTAAAGCATGGAAAGCAGATAAGTTGTCCTGCTTCTTCAATTTTCTCTGGATTTCACCAGGGTCTGGCTTCACTGTACTCACCACATATATGAACTATTATGCTGTTACCGATGACTTATTTTTAAAAATGATAATGCACAGCAGGTCCATCCATTTGTTGAGTTATTTGCAGATGATCAATCTATTTCATATGGTTCTAAATTACAACCAATTAAAGCTTGAAGCCATTCACAAGGGGCCTTCAAGTAGACTGTATTTCAAAACCCACGGCTGAACTTTATATTTAAAAAAATATTTAAAGCATAGATTATAAAAGGAAAATATTTTCAAATGATCTGAATTTATTTGTCTTTAAATTCTTGCTCATATACGGTTTTTTTTCCTTTAAATTCTTTTATTTTTATTTAAATTCTTCCTCATTTGGGGACTTTTCCAAAATATGGACATATGTCATTAATTTTTTTCCCTTCTTTGGATCTTGCTTATAACTTCCTAGACCCTGAGAATCTACAAATTTTGGAGGTGCTGTTCATAAATCGCTTTTGTTTCTTTTTTTGCAAATCATTAACATGTTAAATGAACTTTGAAACCTGGATGAATATTCTCTAATGCAAGTAAATGGACCTGAGTGTTCTGTGGTTTTCAAATGTTTCTTGCAGCTTAACATGCCTTAAAATAGTAGATCTTGGCACTTTAGAGGTCTCTGGCGTTTGTATTTTACATTTGTTTTGTTCATGTGTAATTAAAGAATTTACTGCTAGTGTCTTGAAACGCAACCTTGAATTTAGGAACAAATGCCTTATTGGATGGAGGTCCTTCCAGAATTATCACTAAAATGGAAATATTTATTAGAGTACGATGTTATTTTTAATGTATCAAGCTGTGCTGTCCAGGTGTGATTGTTAGTTAACAATTTCAGTTGGTGAAAGCCTTTGGCATTAAAATGTTGATTCGTGAAATTGCAGTGTTTCTGAAATTTATATGTAAGATTGCTTGCTATTTATATGTAAGATTGCTAATTTACATGTAAGAATAACCTCTCTCATTTTCAAAGTTCAAGTGGGAAACCTCATGAGAAATGAAAGGAAATTGTGAACGAAACGTAAAATTCTGTGTACAAAATTATTCTGGTTTCTTTTAAATGGTACCAAGGGTAGCCTTCCCTTGGGAGGCGACAGAAAGCCACCAGCGTGCCTCTGTTCACTCTCAGTCTGTGAATAAGAAAGCGCAGCCCTCCCCAGATTGCAGGTGGCTCACAGGAAATCACGAGAAGAAATGCAAGCCAGCTATGTCAAACCGGACAGACTTAGCTAGACCTGCGACTGAGTAAGTGTAGCCTCTGGGCCTCAGTTTTCACTTAAAATCATAATGCACAGGGTTCTTGAACAGGACATGGAAGATAATATGAGGGCACGTCAAAAAGTATAGGTGTAAAATCATAAAAACCTTCATTAAATAAAAATGTCAAAATGGTTTGTCAACATATCCTCCATCGAGGTCTATCCTCTCCGGAAGGCGGTGTTTTCTCTGCTTTAAGCCTTCCCCGCTCTTGGCTTTCCACTCTCTCAGGGCCGCAGCGTGGGCATCCTGAAGGCTGAAAATTGTGCTCCTTGGAAATTGTCTCCAAGTTTTGGGAACAAGAAACTCTGAAGGGGCTGTCGGGAAAATGTGCTGAGGCTCGCTAACAATATTCTCATAGGACAGCCCTTGGTACCTGTGAAGAATGTGCATCGGGAGAGGGACAAAATGTCCAAAGCGGCAGCGCATCTTCCCGGCTCTTTTCCCTCACCAATGCAGGTTTTTGTTTACTCGTTCAGCTTATGTAATAAGCCCCCGTGATTTTTCTGTATCTCAGGAGAGAACCCATCAATATCAACCCCTTGGAGTTAAAAAGCAAACACACAAACACTACCCAACAACAATTGCAGAGACCTGGGCTGACCCCTCTGTCTTGCATTTAATTGGCCTGGATCAGCCCAAGGAGAAGCTAGTCTTCTGAAGGCACCCGAGTGAGACCAAACCAAAACCAAATGGACCGCCATGCAGCCAGTGCCGACTCTGACCAACCCCGCTGTGGGTTTCCAAGACTTTACCTGTTTACGGGAGTAGGAGCTGCTGGTGGTTTCGAACTGCTGACCATGTGGTGGCAGCCCGAGGTGTGCTTGCCTGCAGCCATTCAGTGATCACAAAGACATGTGTAAACATCTTTTGTTGGACATCCACTCATACATATATGAACTGGAGATTTAATATACTTTTTGATTTATCCTGGTAAATATTTATGGAGGCTTCAAAAATTTCACGGAAAAATGGAATTGAAAGATAAGGGAATTTTTTTCCATGAACTTGTTGAAGCGTGCAAATGCACACATATGTTCACGTGCTAAAAAGGAGTCTCTCAGTGGTACACAGTTAAGGATGGCAATTCAAGTCCAGTCTGAGGTACCTTATAGATAGATACAGATATAAAAGGCCACTCAATCTTATGGAGCAGAATTCGACCCCAACATGAGGGTATCAAGCCTCAGTACCAACTTCACAAGCAAACTGAGTGTAACCAAATACATTTTTTCAAGACCATACCTTTAACTGCAAGTAGCTTTTTAACAAGTGCACACATAAGGGACACTAGAAGGTCTAGTGAAACGATTGCCGTTCCCTTTTCTGTGTTTCACTGTGAGCTGCATGAGAGACCATCGCTCACCTCCTCTAGCTTCCCTATTACCACAAGGCAGAGGGCAGGCCTGCGCTGCCCCACACCTTTCTTCACCCTGTTCTGACACCAACGGTTCCTCCCTTGGCGTTCTACTTCTGTGCTGGATTTGACAGCCCATGCCAACAGCCGCACCGAACTCACACACAGCATAATTCGCAATGTTGTGGAAGTTGCTAGGTTACCACAAATCAAGATCAGTACATTGTAAGCCATTGGTTCACAGCAACAACCCTCCTCGGCCAGCAGCTAAGACACTCTGGTCCTCAGCCTCTCAACCGCTTGGTCCTTTGGCCTCTGCCTCCGTAACCAGGAAGCCTGCTGGCTGCTCTGGCTGCCTCCCAGTCTCCCAGTCTCCTTGCTGCTTCTCTGCTATGAAGACACATCTTGGAGTGCTTTGGCCACCGATTCCTTGAGAAGACCTCTACTTCGTTTCTGGAGGGAAATCGTCTAGACTGGTGCCGAGGTAACTCCACTAATGCCTCTGAATCCTCCCCAAGCCTATATTTCTGTACGGTTCCACCTCACAGAAAACAGAACAAAGTCTGTCATGCAAAAGCTTCTTATTCCCAGAGCAAGTGTACAGTATTGTATTCTATTTCCAACTTCCTGCTAATTAAAACTATATTAAAAACATGACACTGTATTCCAAAAATGAAACCATGGAGTTGGTTTGGGCTCCTGGTGACCTGATAGGACAGAGTCGAGGAGCCCTGGGGGTTTCCAAGACTGAATCGTAGCTAATCGCCACTGATTTGAGTTCCCTCGTGTGAAAATAAGGGTGGCATTGCCTCTCCTTTCTACTTCAGAGTTACTGCCAGTTTTTGGTAAACCTTATGAATGTACTCCACAGATTACACAGTGCCATGTGAGAGTGAGAAAATTATCATTATTATTTAACGCTATGGTTTTAATTTAGCCTTGATAAAAATAAAGGTAATTGGAGACCTTGTACAAATTGCACTGAAGTTATATAAAGTTAAATGAGTTCCCTATCATTCCCCCCCGCTGCCCCGGCTCCCGAGATAAAATGACCAGTTCCATGTATAGCTGTAACCAACTCTTTGTAGTTAAATTGGGGAAGATGGAAAATTAGAATTTGAAGTAAAATGATTCTGGAGGGAAACCCTGAATTATTTGAAGGTTTGAGATACATCTGTATTGTCCTTATTTACTTTGGAGCCTCTCGTGGTGTATCTGTAGAAATTGGCTCACAGTCGTTTCCTGGTAGAGGCAGCATGACTCACTTTGGAGCAGAATGCTTGCCGAAAGAAAGGTAGCCATGGCCCTGTCTGTGGGTCGGCTTCAGCTGGGAAGCTCTGGAAGTGCAGTGTTTAGGCTTTGGGGATTAAGAGAGGCCTATGAGTCAATGTCCACTTGATGCCAATGAATTTGGTTTTGAGTTTTATCATGGTAATGAGGAGCCCTGGGTTAGTGTTCTCTCTGTCAGGGCAAGATGAGGTTTTCTGCCCCCACACAGATTTTAAGTCACAGAAACATAAAGGAGCAGTTCTATTTTGTCCTGTAGATTCACCTTGAGTTGGAATTGATTCAGTGGCAGGGAGTTTGGTTTCTGATAGGATGGTGAGAAAAGGAGCCAAGTGGTTACCAGTAATGGACTGGTGACCCCAAGGTTTGCAGTTCAAAATTCACCAGCTACTCCATTGGAGAAATGAGTAATATGCTCCCTTAAAGATCAATAGCATTTCTACGCCATCTTTTAGGGCTGCTGGAAGTCAGAACCAATGTGATGGCAGTGGACTTGGTTGTTTTTAGTGATGGAAACGGTGAACACTGATGATCACGAGGCAGAGAATGTCAAACTGGCAAAATGATATTTCCCCATTAATCTAAAAAGCTGCCGATTGGAATCCACCAAACAGTTCTGCAGGTAAAAAAAGGCCCAGTGATTTGCTTCCCAAGACATTCCATCCTAGAAAACCCTATGGGGTAGTTATACTGTCACATGAGGTCAGTATGAGTGGAAAATTTATTCAATAATACCTAGCCACTGCCAAGAAACGAAGCAGCATGTGCATATAGGCCAAAACAACATAAGAATAATGAACCTGACCCATGCACAATCAGAGTGGAAAGCAGTATGGCACCACCGAAAACAACTGGGAACGGAAATCCCATATGATCCAACAATCCCTCTGCTGGGTATATGCCCTAAAGAAGTAAGAGACATAGTATGGTGGACACATGCACTCTCATGTTCATCCGAGCACAGTTCACACAAGCAGGAAGTTGGAAATAGCCCAAGCAGCCATAAGTTATTGTTGTGAGGTACCACTGAGTTGGTTCCAACCCATAGGGACCATATGAAGGACAGGCTGCAACTCTGCGTGGTTCTTGCCATCCTCACAATGATTTCTGTGCTTGAGCCACAATGTCAATACATCTCTTTGAGGGTCTTCTCCCTCTTCACTGCCCCTCTACTTTACCAAACTTGATACCCTCCAGAGACTGGTCTCTCCTGATGTCCACAGTATGTAAGATGAAGTCTTGCTATCCTTGCCTTTAAGGAGCACTCTGAGAATACTTCTTCCAAGACAAATCAGTTTGTCCTTTGAGAAGTCCATGGTACTTTCAATCATCTTCTCCAGTATCACAATCAAAATGCATCATTTCTTCTTCGGTCTTCTCTATTCAACGTTCCACTTTCTCATGCATATGAGGTGATTGAAAATGCCACGGCTAGGGTGAGGCGGACCTTCCTTAGTCCTCAAAGTGATATCCTTGCTTTTCAATACTCTACAGAGGTCTTGTGCAGCAGATTGACCTAAGGCAGCTCAACTTTTAATATCTTGACTGCTCCTTCCATAAACATTGATTGTGGAATGAAGCAAGACAAAATCCTTGACGACTCCATCCTTTTCTCTATTGATCATGATGTTGCCTATCGGTACAGTTGTGAGAATTTGGGTAGAAGAATGGATAAAGGAACTGGTAAAAATGCACAGGGAATAATATATATATATATATATATATATATATATATATATATATATATATATATATATATATATATATATATATATATATATATATACATGTCCCTTAAAATACAGTGATGAAACATTTTGTGGCATTGATGGGTCTGGAGATCATTATGCTAAGTGAGATTAGGTAATCACAAAAGGCCAACTATTGTATGAGACCACTTCAAGGATAAGAACCAGGACAAAGTCTTGCATCCAAAGGGAACAGAGTTGGGAGGTTCCCAAGGGAGAGGGAGGCATGACAAGGGAGGGAAGAAGAGGCAACGGACTTGGGGTTGACAGGTGTTGACTTGAGGGAAAGGGGTGATGGAGGACCACAAAATTAGAAGAAAATCAGAAGAGAGGGGAGGGGAGGGCAAAGGGGGCTGGGGGTGTTGTTGATGAGTTCTTTGAATTGGTGAATGCAGCCTTGATCTGAAATGTAAACCCCCCTCACTCCATTCACAATCAATCGATCAAAAACAAAGCAAAAGAGCCAAACCAGAAACAAATAAAGTAACCAGGAAGCTGCTTGGCAAATGCTGTGTGTCTTCTCAGTATAGGCCAGTAGAGACAAAGGTGTCTCTTCAAGGCCAGTAAAAATATTGTCTCACGAGGTAGCCACAATTCTGTTAGAATGGAACCTTTCTGAGACCACCATATCTTAGTTATCCAGGGCTGCTATTTCAGAAAACCACAAATGTTGGGCTTCTGCCAACAGACATTTATTTTCTCAAAGTTTTTGGAGGCAGAAGTCTGGATTCCAAGCACGAGCTCTAAGGGAAGGTTTTCCCTCTCTGTTGGCGCTCTGATCACCTTCATGTGGCATGGAATTTATCACCCCATCTCTGGCCTGCTTGCTGCTGACTTAATTTCCCCTGTCATATTTCAAAAGAGATTGATTTCAAACACAAGCTACACTAACACTGCCTCATTAACAAAGAAAAGTCATTCACAAATGGGATTATAACCACAGATATAGGCCTTAGGATTTACATCACAGATAGCTAATTCAATCCGTATTACTCCTTAATTTACAGTGACCTCTCTCAGTCATCAGTAACACATCTGAACTCAGTCACATATGAACATACCAACGCCCCTGCAGAAGTACGTTCCTTGGAAGATGATACCATGCCTGCCACATTCTCAATCCCCATTAGACAGGCATCCCCCTGAAGGGCAACATAACGGAATGGAGTAGAAATGGAAGGATTTAGCGGTCCTTGGATCTGTGTCGTGCATAAACCCTCCCAGAATGATTTTGTTGGTGTCCACCATGCACCCCATAAGACAGTTCATGTGGGCACCGGACTCACAAAGCCTTCTGATGGCCAGGTGACACCAACATCCATCACAAAAGAGTTTGCCCGTTTCCTATAAAAGCCCCTCTCCCGCTCCCTCCCTGGGGGCAGCAGAGCAGGTCACAGGACAAAAAAAGGGCAGATTGTAATTCCTTCCTCACTGTTGGACTGTGAAATCTTGGGTCAAGTTTCATTTGAGAAATGAGACAGTCAATTGACATATAATGGACATCTATGTAACATTTGGACTGAGCATTGTAATGTCTAAAAGAAGAAAAAAACAAAAATGATTTTTATGGAAACCTGAAAGTCGTTGAAAAGATAAGATCATCCCAAATGGGATAGCAGCTGGTGTAATCAACTGGTGATCATAAGGAACCACACGGGATGTAAGATGTTTCTTTTCAAAGCGAGAGGTTGAGGTGGGTGTTCTGCGAGAGCAGAAATCGGTGTGCACTGAGTGGCAGACGCAGGTGCTGTGGATCCAGGGGACCAGTGGTGCGGATTAACCAAGAAAGCTGGCCTTCGTCCATAGCAGCGCGCAGAGCTGACTGCGTGCACAGAATTTCCATCATTTTTCTGTTGTGGTTGTTAGCCACAATTGATTGCATATGATATGGGAGTTTTTCTCTAAGCCAGCTTATGATATGACAACAGGCTCTGAAAGCAGAGATCGTGTGTCTCTTGTAACAATAACAGCTAAAATATCTCGGTGTAATGGCTAAGCACCAATGGCTAACCAAAAGGCTGGCAGTTCAAACCCACCTTAAGGTTCTTTGATTCTAGGAGAGAAGGGCCATGGTGATAAACCTCTGGAAAACCTCAGCCTAGGATACCCTCAGCGGCAATGATGCTCCGTCACACGGGGCAGACGAGACTGGCCAGTACCCACCGACGACAACGACAACACCAGCAATCAGTTCTTGTACAACATTCAGGATGTACTAGGCACTGTGCTACATTTATGTATACACATGTATTTCACATTACTACTTTGCTAGGTAATAGTTACGTGCTTCATTTTATAGCCATGGAAAGTCTGTCTCAGAGAGGAAAATAACATGCCCAAAGTCACACCGGTCCAAAAGTCACGGCCATCAAGTCAATTCTGACTCATAGCGACCCTGTGGACAGAGCAGAGCTGGCCCCATGGGTTTTAAGTGGCTCGTGCTTACGGGAGCAGAATGCCTCATCTTTCTCCCGAGGAGTGAATGGACGATGGGTTCAAACCACTGACCCGAGGGTCAGCGACCCACCACGTAACTCACCACACTATCAGGGCTTCAGCCGCAGCTAGTAAGTGATCAAGTGGCGAGCCAGTTTTCACTGGATCTTTGAATACTTTGTAGTACAGGAAACATACATATTTGGAGCTAATAATGTAACGAAACGAACCCCACACATCCTCACACACCTTTTGCCTATGATTAAACCACACATGATAACATCCACCTTTTCCCTACTCTGCCCAGTGGATTAGGCTGAGGCAAACGAAGGCATTTTAAGATCTTATTCAAGTGTGTTTCCATGAGGACTCTTACAAACTCAACCACAGCACTGTGAGCACACCAAAAGTGGAGGGGATGGAAGCACTTGATATCAAATAGATAGGCAAGGTTCAATGCTCGTGAATATTTTTATAATTTCCATTAGGGTGCAAAGGGGATCTATGTATCATAACTGGCTAATAAACAGGAGCCTGTTTTATAGAAAACATGACTGCTCCTTCGAGGAGATCGATGAACGGGATAAAAGGGACCTGGCTTTAAAATCAAGCCTAACGTCTCTGGGCAGTTTTCTAAACACTGGAAACCGAAAGTCATACTCCTGAGATTAGTGGCAAGAACTGGGTAGCAGAATGTCTATGAAAGTGCTGAGAAGAGATTCTGGCATGTACAAGGGCTTCAATGAATGATTCCTAAATAAATAAGACGAGAGAGAGGAAGAAGAAACTCAGCAAGAGGCCAAGAAGCTTGAGGAAACTTCTTGGAGTGCTTTGGCTTCCAACCACTCACAAACACTTCGCCTTTGTTTCTGGATGGAAACCTGTCTATATTGGTGCCAAAGCGGCCAAGGCCCCATGGCTCTGGATCCTCCCCATGCTTACGATGCTGGGTGGTTCTCCACACAAAAGGGAAAACAAACCCAAACAAAATGTGGGATTTAAACGTTTCTTATTTTCAGAGCCAGTGTACAATATTATAAGCGATTTCTAACTTCATGCTAATTAAAAGCATGTCAAAATATGACCTGACATCGTATTCCAAAAATCCAACCCCGTGCCATTGAGCCGATTTTGAACTGGGGTGATCTTGGAGGGCAGAACAGAACTGCCCCTGTGCGTCTATAAGGCTGTATATCTTTATGGGAGTAGAAAACCGCGTTTTTCTCTGGAGTAGGCAATCCAGCATTGCCAGCCCAGGTACTGGAGGCTATCGCTGTGTTTCAGAGTCTCAGAGTGGGGTTAACGATTAACATCTCAACTGCAAACAGAAATTCTGAACAAGCAGAGTCCTGTTGGTAGAAAGGATCAGCAAACTGCATTTGAAATCTCAGCCACTGATGTCCAAGAGCGCACCGTTCTCCTCTCACACACATGGAATCACTATACGTCTGAATGAGACTCCCCAGAAACCTCCTAAAATATGACGTCTCAGAGGACATATAACTAAAAATAAAAAAATAGAGGCAGTTAGCCTGATCGAGAGCTAAGTCTGCTTCCTGTTTCACATGACCGTGGGCAAGTCATTTCGTTTCTCAGGATCCTTGTTTCTTAGCATGTAAAAATGGAAATTCTGAATAATCTACAGTTAATATGTCAGCCTCATGGGAAATGGAAGTAGCATTGAGCCATAAGGTAAAACGATACTGAAATTCTGACTCCATCATTCGATGCCTGGGTGACCTTGGGAAAAGAATTCAGTCTCCCAGACCTCAGTTCTCCTTTGTTAAATGTATATCTCAACATAGAGGTGGCATACATTTCAGCCTAGCTAAACCCTAGCATTTAATTAACATTCAATTAGCACTAGGTTTTTTTCTTCTTCTTTACCAGAGTTTTTATTCGAAGACTTCCCTGCAAGAAATATAAGAATGGCTTAAGACTCTTTCACAAGGTAAAGCCCTTCCCAGAATATATTCTCTAACACATGAGGCGGTGGTTTGCTTTAATGCCATTCCTGTCCCCTCCCCATGACCCCCTTATAAACCAAATATTTACTTAAAAACATCCAGGACCTCCTTTCATCGTCCCGTCTTGGAATTCATTTCCTGGTCTTGACATAGTAATTACATCTACCACATCTTAGGAGTTTCCTCAGTTGAAAAGCTCCTTCCAGATCCTTTAAAGCAGAGTGAGTTATCTGAAGATCCGAAGCACATTATGCCATGACATCGCTAAGTCTCTTGTCGTGCAACAATACACTTTATAGGATTTATTGGGGTTTTCTCATAGTAATTAAAATAAAAGGAAACCATTTGTGAGTGTGGACCTAGTAACCTCTAAGAAAAAGTGAATTTTTATTTTGGGGGGATATGATGAACATAAATCCAGGGATTCTCAGGCCCTTTGCCATTTCTCCTGGCTCCTGTCATTTCCTGGTTTGGAGACAGTCTATCCACAACTCCTAACGTGGGTCACCCGTGTAACAAAGGCTGGTGGGCCACATAGCCCCATTGCCCATCATGGCTCCTGCCCCCATGGCATTCAGCAAGAACAATTTGTGATGACACTGCTCTGTGTGTAACGGGGGAGTAAGCTGGGGCTTCCTGCTTCCTTAATGAGTAGCAATCTGGGAAGCTCACAGGGGTACGTCTACCCTGTCATCCAGGGTCGCTGAGGCAGAATTGATGCCATGGCAGTGAGTTTGGGTTTGGTTTTATATGTACCTGACCCCTGTTTTCATATCGGAGGGAGTAATGATGGCTACATGTTGCCTAGCACCCACCTTCCATGGACCAAGTGTCAAGCATCTTAATCCTTGTTAGCGCTAGTTTTTAATGAAGACATAGTTGCCATTCTCAAAGAGCTTTTCATTTAAATTGAGAACTTAGATGAATTCATAATCAGGAAGTGTGAAACTGATCATCCTGGAAAGGCCGTCTCCTGCCTGGAGGACATATGAAACCATTAGGGCGGTAGTGGATACTTTATCTACAAAAGTGTGTTTGAATTCACAAGACTATTGATAAGGGCTCAGAGCACAAATCAGTTAGTAGCATAATGCTCTTGTATTGCTTATGTCTGTTTATTTAGGAAATGTAAAGTAAGCAGTTTCATCCATGTTAGGTGGCAACAACTTCCTAAAATGCCAACCTGAGTTTGCTGGTGAGGGGGATTTTGATAATCGATCAGGAAGATTATAAACTGTAAAGAAACTCACTGGGAGCTGATGGACTAGGAGAGCTACACTCCCAGGCTGCTTTTCTATGTTGTAGTTATTGGGTTCCTCTGAGATATAACCAGGAAGAGAGTCATCTCTTTGAATTTGAATCTGGCTTGGACATCAAGGGTGGACATCATGGAGATTGAGGTTGGCTCATTGTAGCAATGAAAATATTCCCACTTTACAGGTGTCTACAATTAGATATCCACCATTTATCTGGCAATTTATCATACTGTGGTGGCTTGTGTGTTGCTTTGATCCTGGAAGTTATGTCACTAGTATTTCAAATACCTGCAGGCCACCCAAAGTGAACAGGTTTCAGCAGAACTTCCACACTAAGAACAGAGTGCCAAGAAGGAAGAGACTGTGCATTGCGAGGAATTGGCCCCTGGACATGTGATGGAAAGCAGAGAAACAATGTCAGATAATGACTACGTCACAAATAGAAAAGGGATATGGATAGGGATGGTGCCCAAAGATGAGTTCTTCCGGTCAGAGGACACTCAAAGTCTAACGGAGGAAGAGTTGCCTGCTCAAAGTCAAGTGACCATGATGATGTGGAAAGAGTAAAGCCTGAGGAAGTAAAGCCTTTGGGACCTGCCTTACTGATGGAGCATGACTCAAAAGAAGAAGTAGCTGCAAACATCAATTAGTAATTGGGGCATGGATTATATGACTCTAGGAAAATTTGAAGCTGTCAAAAATGAAATGCATAAAGATTGATATCCTTGACATTAGTGAAATGAAATGGACTGGCATTAGCCATTTGAATAAAAAAACCATATGGTTTGTTATTGCCCGTAATAATGGAATCGAAGGGAATAGTGGCACATTCATTATCAAAATGGGTATTTTCAGATCTATCTTGAAGCACAATGCTATCTGTGATAGGATATTATTTATCCAAATATAAAGAAATACAATCAACACAACTTTGTTCAAATTTACACACCAACTACTAAAGCTTGCTGTTGTTAGATGCTATTGAGTTGATGGGACCCATAGCAACCTTATGTACAAAGGAAGAAGACTGCCCAGTCCTATGCCATTCTCATGATCTACGCTTGAGCCCATTGTAGCCACGGAGTCACTCCATCTCCTCTTTCTCATTTCCCCTGTCCTTCACCAAACAATGTCTTACTAAAGCCAGTGATGCCGAAAATTGAAGAATTCTACTAACATCTTTAGTCTAAAATTGAGAAATGGGCAATCAAGGTGCATTGATAGTTACTGACATCTGGAAGGAAAAAGCTGGAAACAAGGAGGAAGTCACAGTAGCTGGAAAACATGGACTTGGCGATAGAAACGAAACTAGAGATTGCACGACAGAATCTTGCAAGACCAATAACTTCATTGCAAATACCTTTGTTCAACAACACAAGCCGCGATTGTGCACGCGGACTTTGCCAGATGTAAAACAGGACCTGTGGTCCTGGGACCTTCCTGTATCCCACTTCACTTTCTGCAGCATCGCTCTGAGGCTAGGTGAGTCTGAAGAGGGCTCCAGCTAGCAGCAGACACATGGACTTAATGTGGGCTGTGATGTCTTCTTGATAGCAAGCTCCTTCTTAGACATATATGATTGCCACTGGTTTTGTTTCGCCAGACCGTGCAGCAGAGCACAAACAGATAAGGCAAATGAAAACAATGATGAAGTCAAGGGACTGAAGAGAAAATTTCAAAGGGCAGCTTGAGAAGACAAAGTAAAGCATTATAATGAAATGTGCAAAGACCTAGAGTCAGAACACCAAAAAGGATGCTCAGGATATCTTCCACTGAAAAAAAATGAAGAACCAATTCAAGCCTCGGGTTCCAATATTGAAAGATGCTGTGAGCAAAAGAATGACACAGAAACCATCTAAAGAAGGTGGGAGTAATAAAGAGCCATTGTACCAATAAGAACTAATTGACATTCAACCATTTCAAAAGGCAGACTATGCGGGAGAACCAATGGCACTGAAGGACAAAGTTCAGGTTGCACTGAAAGCGTTAGCCAAAGCCCAGTGTCCAGGTATTGACTGAATACCAACTGAAATGTTCGAACAAGTTGATGAAGCACTGGAAGTGCCTGTTCTTCTATGCCAGGGAATTGGATAGACAGCTTCTTGGCCAACAGACTGGAGGAGATCCGTATTTGTGCCCATTCCCAGAAAAGGTGACCCAACAGTGTAGTACAGTATCAGTGATATCACACTGAAGAAAAATTTTGCTGAAGATCATCCAACAACAGTTGCAGTAGTACATTGCCAGGGAGCTGATAGATGTTCAGGCTGGATTCGGAAGAGGATGTGGAACAAGGAATATCATTCCTGATGTCAGATGCATCTTGGCTCAAATCAAAGAATACCAGAAAGAGGTTTCCTTGTGCTTTATTGCCTAGCCAAGACATTCGCCTGTGTGGATCATAACACGCTGTGTGGATCATAACACGCTGTGTGGATCATAACGCGCTGTGTGGATCATAACGCGCTGTGTGGATCATAACGAACTGTGGATATTCGTGAGAAGAATGGGGATTCCAGAGTACTTCCATCTGCTCATGGGGAATCTGCACGCGCTGCTCAATCTGTAGGCTAATCAAATAACCAAAGGAGCGTTATTGCATGAAGAACAATGTGGCATCGGGACTGGAGGAAGGCTTATTAATAACCTGTGATAAGCAGATGACACAACCTGGCTTGGCGGAAGTGAGTAGGACTTGAAGCACTTGCTGATGAAGATCAAGGATTGCAGCCTTCAGTGTGGATTAAGCTCTATGCAAAGAAAATAAAAGTCCTTACAATCACCAAGAGGTAGATATAGCATCATTGTAAACAGAGAGAAGATTAAAGTTGCCAAGGATTTTGTCTTGCGTGGATCCGCAGTCAATGCTTATGGAAGCAGCAGGTAAGAGAGCAAATGACACATTGTGTTGAATAAATCTGCTGTGCTCAACTCAAAAACTCACTGTCTGTGCTAACTTATAGCAACCCTGTAGGAAAGGCTAGAACTGCCCTGGTGAGTTTACAACTCTTTACAGGCGTTAGAAAAACCCATCTTCCTCCATCAGATCGGCTGGTGGTTTTGAATAGCTCACCTTACACATTGTAGCCCAAAATGTAACCACCACACTGCCAGGGACACACAAGACCTCTTTAAAGTGCTGAATATTAAAAAAAAATGTTACTCTGATAACCAAGGTAAGCCTGACTTAAGCCGTGGTATTTTCAGGTGCCTCATGTGTATGTGAAAGTTGTACACTGTATAAGGAAGACGGAAGAACAATTGCTGTCTTTGAATTATGATGCTGTCAAAGAATATTGAAAGTACCATGAACTGCCAAAAGAACAATCAAATTTGTCTTGGGAGAAGTACAGCCAGAATGCTTCTTAGAGCAAGGATGGTGAGGTTTAGTCTTACGTACTTTCGACATGTTGTCCAACATACCAGTCCCTGGAGAAGGACATCATGCTTGGTAAAGTAGAGGGCAGTGAAAAGGAGAAAGGGCCTCAAGGAGATGGATTGGCAGTGGCTGCCAACAGGGGGCTCAAGCATGGGAACAGTTGTGAGGCTGGCGCAGGGCAGGCACTGTGTTGTGCAGTTGTGCAAAGGCTCTATGTGGGGGAACTGATGAGAAGGGATCTAACAATAACAAGATTCAATGTAGATACAGATTATTTTTCTTTTTTTAGCATTTTGAAAAAGTTTATTCTTTATATTTTTTAAAACATTTTATTAGGGGCTCATACAACTCTTATCACAATACATACATATACATACATCAATTGTATAAAGCATATCTGTACATTCTTTGCCCTAATCATTTTCAAAGCATTTGCTCTCCACTTAAGCCCTTTGCATCAGGTCCTCTTTTTGCCCCTCCCTCCCCGCTCCTCCTTCCCTCATGAGCCTTTGATAATTTATAGATTATTATTTTGTCATATCTTGCCCTGTCCGGCGTCTCCCTTCCCCCCCTTTTCTTCTTGTACTTCTGTTTCAACAGTGTATTCCGAGAACCTTGTCTAGTGACTGGCTTGTGTGCATGCTTAACACACATGCATTGAATGGATCAAATGACAGTATGGACAAACACTTGGCTACAGGTGAGTGCATTCAAACCTTTGGGTTAGCAGCCAAGTGGTTAACAGTTGCACCACCAGAGAGATGTTAGCTATTATTATTACAAAAATGTAAAAAAAAAATCTCTGCGCCCATTACTTATTCTTGTAACGAGGCTTAGAGAAAACGTCCAATATTCAAATGCATTCATTTTGGACTCATAACAAAAAGATGATGGAAATCCTGTGCACACGGTCAGCTCCACGCGCTGCTCTGGGAGATGGTCCGCTTTCCTGATGAATCCGCTCCACTGATCCCTTGAATCCAGAGCACCTGCCTCTGCCACACAGTGCACACCGATTTCTGCTTTCACAGAAAGACACCCACCCAGACCTCTCGCGTTGAAAAAGAAACCTTAACATTTGTATTGTTGCTCTGTCACCAAATTAGAGGTAGGTGAGAATGTCTGGATGTCTGGTGGGAGGAACTCAATGACAAATGAAGCCTATATCCTCCTGGGTGTAGTTCCCCAATTTCTTTACATGCTTCACCTTCCACTCAGGTGTGGCGGCACTCGTGACATTTGCTCCAGCAAAGTAGGGAGAAGAGAGCAAGAGTTGAGCTGGACACCGTTGTCAACTCTTCTACAAGATGCACCTACCATCTCTCTGCACCCAGGTTTCTGCAAAACGCTTGACACGCATAGCTCATTTACTTTGTTCACAGTACAATGAAAGAGACAGCACCCTTACTTCAGGCAAAGACATGCATGAGCACAGGGATTGAGTAATTTGCCTACAGTCACAACATGAATAAGTGAGAGCACTAAGATCCATATTAAATTCATGCTTCCTTACACAGTTGATGCTGATGCTTTTAGACTCACCACGCTGCCTGCATTTGTGACGCTGTCTATTTTATCAAGACTTTCTTTCAACAAGTACTGACCGGTCATTTACCATTTGACCCTATAGGACAGAACAGGACGGCCCTGCCTCTTAAAATCCTAACAGGAGCAGACAGCCTCATCTTTCACCCGCAGGGCACCTGCTGGGTTTGCACAGCTAATGTGATAGCAACACAAGGCACAGTCACTGGGCCACTAGGGCTCCTTTGAGTCAAAATGGAATGAACTTGACTGCATTGGGTTTGGAACCGTTTTCCCAGTGTTCTGTGTGTGGGGTGGACCGAGTCATAATCCCTTCCCCATTGGAGATGAGCGTCCACTAGGAGAAACAGATGGATAGTCACAAAATAGCACAAAATTATAAATCAGATTAAGTACCATGGAAGGAAAATACCTGATGATGTAATGCAATAAGGAGGCCTATTTCGGGCTCTTTAAGTAATAGATCCCAGGGAAATCCACCGAGGTCTGATTTCCTACCCTGCCTTCTGGGATTACCACGGAAACATGTTTACAGCCCCAGACTGCCAGAAAGAGGATCACCACGCTCTTTCTCTTAGAGGAGAGGAGAGGGGACCTGGCTCCTCTTCAGTCACCCCTCCCGAAGCCCCAGCAACAGAGAGCAACAACAGAACTATGGTTTCTCGTGTATTTCCAGTGGGAAACACACCTCTTTATGCAAAGTTCCCTGGGGTGGTTTCCAAATAGAGAAATTGGCCAACACCTATGTGTCAGGACTCTGCCCAAGCCCCATTGCTTTCGTGTTTCCTTGAGGTGTGTGGCTTTAAATAGACCCAGTGCTTCTATAATCCTGCTAAGACCACAAATGGTTTGAATTTACATAGTTATGATGTATTAAGACTAACTAGATCGCTTGTTTCTACTCTCAGGGAGCTCACACTCCAGGAATAGAAGCAGAATGGCATGGCCTGCAGTCAGTGAAGGAAGCCCTCGTGGCATGGTGGTCGTGGTCAGCAGTTCAAAACCACCACCTGCTCCTCGGGAGAAAGATGAAGCTTTCTCCTCCTGTAAAGAGTTGTAGTCTTGGAAACCCACAGCGACAGTACTACTACATTCCATATGACCACTGTGAGTCAGAATCGCCTCGATGGCAGTGAGTTTGGTCTGGTAGTTACTTGAAAGGAGCCCTGATGGTGCTGGAGTTAATCATTGGCCTGCCAACCATCAGGTCATCCGTTCAAACCCACCAGCTGTTCCTTGGGAGCAAGATGAGGTTTTTTCTGCTCCTGTAAAGATTTACAGTACCCCATTGGACCTGACTGAAGGATATGCCTAGAGATCAAAAATCAGACCTTTAACTGTTTACAGACTTTTCTTTCTTTTTAAATTTTTTTCTTTTAATTAATGTATTCTTCTATGGGTAATTGGTTCCCTTTTTATTGTCATAGCTGTGTTCTCACTCATTGCCTATCTTGCAATGACTTGATTTTTGGTGCATATTATTATCTCTACAGATCTATCTAGATAAAATGCACTGGATGAATAATCTGGAAGAGAAAACAATGGAACCAATGGTTCCGGGGGGGATATGGGAGAGGGGGAGGAGGGGGCAGGGAGGTGGTGCTGACCAACCCAGGGACAGGGGAGCAATAAGTGATCCAAAATCAGTAGCAAGGAGGGCGTGAGAGGCCTGGTAGGGAGTCAGCAAGGGCAAGGTAACCGAGAGAAATTACTGAAACCCAAATGAAGGCTGAGCATGACAGTGGGACACGAGGAAAACAAAAGGAAATAGAGGAAAGAACTAGGTGACAAAGAGTATTTATAGAGGCCCAAAGACTGGATGTACATATGTAAATATATTTATATGAGTGTGGGGAAACAGATCTATGTGCATATATTTAGAGGTTTAGTATTAAGGCAGCAGATGGACATTGGGCCCCCACTCAAGCACTTACTCAATGCAAGAACACTTTGTTCTAATAAATTGGCATTCCATGATGCACACCTTCCCGACATGATTGCTGAAGAAAAATGTGTGCATAAGCAAATGTGGTGAAGAAAGCTGACAGTGCCTGGCTACCAAAAGATAGAGCGTCTGGGGTCTTAAAGGCTTGAAGATAAACAAGAGGCCATCTAGTTGAGAAGCATCAAAGCCCACATGGAAGAAGCACACCAGCTTGGCTGACCACGAGTGTAGAAGAGACCAATTGTCAGACATTAAAGAGCTAAAAACCATATCAGTGGGTGCTCACCTTCCTGACACAACCACTGAAGACAAACATGTGCATAAGCAAATGTGGTAAAGAAAGCAGATGGTGCCCAGCTATCAAAAGATATAGTGTCTGGGGTCTTAAAGGCTCGAAGATAAACAAGTGGCCATCTAGCTCAGAAGCAACAAAGCCCACATGGAAGAAGCACACCAGCCTGTGTGACCACGATCTATTGAAGGGATCAGGTATCAAGCATCAAGGAACAAAAAATCATATCATTGAAAATGTGAGTGAGTGCAGAGTGGAGACTCAAAGCCCAAGGGTAGCCAACCGGACACCCCTTGCTGAGGGGTTGTGGGAAGGAGATGAACCAGGCAGGGTGCAGGGTAGCAACAATGAAACATATAACTTTCCTCTAGTTTTTGAATGCTTCCTGTCCCCCCCTATCATGATCCCAATACTACCTTGCAAATCTGGCTAGACCAGAGGATGTACATTGCTACAGATAGCAACTGGAAACACAGGGAACCCAGGACAGATGACTCCTCCAGAACCAGTGATAAGAGTGGCCATGCCTGGAAGGTGGAGAGAATGTGGGGTAGAAAGTGGGAAATGATTACACAAATCTATGTATAGCCTTCTCCCTGGGGGAGGGACAGCAGAGAAGAGGGCAGGGGAGACATCAGGCAGTGTAATATATGACAAAATAATAATAATAATATATGAATGATGAAAGGTTCATGGGGTGGGGGGAGTGGGAAGGGAGGGGAAATGAGCAGCAAATATTAAGGGCTCAAGTAGAAGGCAAATGTTTTGAGAATGATGATGGCAACAAATGTACATATGTTCTTGACACAATGGATGGATGGATGGACTGTGATAAGAATTGTATGAGCCCCCAATAAAATGATTCAAACAAACAATAAGATTTACAGTCTGTGACACTCTACACTCGATATGAGTCAGATTGTCTAGGTGACTGAGTTGGCCGCGTTACTACAGTCACGTCCTTAGCCAAACAAAAGGAATGAGGAAGCAAAGAAGCTGTTAGCAGAGAGAGCAGTATCCAAAGCATGCAGTGATGGCCAGAAGACACTTTCAAATGCATGTTTTCTGACGTTGTGTTTAAACACAGCCCGGTCACAACAAAGCTTTATTGTCTTGGTGTCTTGGTGTTTAGGCCTATTCTTGAGGGGGTTTGGGTGCTAATTCAGAAAATGACATTGGGTAGACTGCATCCATTCTAGTTTCTTAGATAGAGTATGCCACAATGTTTTCAGCTATTGAGTTACACTAATCTATGAATTTATCATCCACATTTTAAATATGAGAAGACTTCAGATCCACAAATTATAGGAGTAGACTACAAAGGTAAGAACTACTTGGAAAAGAATTAGGTATTAAGGGACTTCGGGGGGAAGCTGTGTGGAGACTAGTTGGTTCCTCATTGAGTTGCCAAGCATAAGGTCAGTGGTTCATACACACCAGTCACTCTGCTGCCCTTAAAGGTTTGGAAACCCAAAGGGGCAGCTCTCTCTATGTCCAATAGAGTCACTGTGAGTTACAGTCTATTATTAAATGGAAGCAGGTTTTTCTTTTTGGTATGGGAGCCAATATATACAGAGACTACACATTGTATACTACAACTTGAGAAGAGGGAAAAATAAAAAAGAAACTTGCAAAGGAACCTATAAGAAAGGTATGCGGGCCATTTAGAGGTAGAAAATGTAAAATTTCATTGCAAAATATTCCATAAATATTTCAAAAATCTGAATTTTTCTTCAAAAGATGCAGTGAACATTTCAGAACCATTTAAATATACACAAGTCAGTGGATAATTCATGCTAAATGTTTCAGAGATGAGGTTGACTGCAAACTTCTTTATAAGAGAAACTATCTTTTAAGAATTTCCATGCATGGGTGGAGAAGTTGTGCCATCTTCTAACAAGATGGGAACATTTTAATTTGAATAAAGGAATTTGAACGCCCATTGGAGCAGACCCATTTTAGATTTCAGAACACCTGTCTCTGTTCATTGTACCAAATCCACTAAGAGTAGGTTGATTATGACTTTAGGAAAAAGTGGAACTTCTCTGGTGGGTTTCTAAGGCTGTAAATCTTCATGGAAGCAGAAATCTAATCTTTCCCTCAAAGAACATCTGGTGAGCTTGAACAGCTGACCTGTGGTGACCAGTCACATACGTAACCCATTACATATCTGTACTCTTTATTTATTGTAAAGTAATTCTTATTTCTGGCCCTTTTTTTGGATAACAATTTCAGTTCCTAATAAAGAAGAAGTGATTCTTGGGGGAAATCCAAGTTCATGTAATTTTCACTATTCAAATGTAGTTTTCTAACAAAGGGCACCATGTGAAGTATAACTTGACCTAAATATTTAGTACAAATCAATTATTTTAGTACCTAAATATTTAGTATAAACTGCCTGAACTAAACCTGGCGTGTACTTCCTTTACTTCAGGCGAGCTTGCAGTCCACTAAAATATCCTGATTTTTTTACGGGCAAGAAGAGAGAAGAGCGGTATATAGGATATGTTCTATTTCTCAAGAACTAGAGCTGAAAAGGAAAAGCCGCTACCCTTTTGGGAATCAGCAGGTTGTTTACCAAGAAGCAACTCTAATATTGGAGGCACCACAATCTGTGTTAGCCAGTGTTAATGAGTCATTATCAATTAACAGGAGCATGGTACCATGGAAAACATTGTAGATATTAACATCAGGCCTAGTTTCCAGATTAGTTCTGTCATGACGTATTCCAACTTTTATGAACCAGTCTGCCCATGAAATTACATGGTGATACCTATGTGGCTTTATTATTGAGATGATTAAGTAATAAATCTTGTGCCTGACCTTCAGCAGTAGCAGTAATGATTATTTGAATGATAACACTTGTACTACTGCAAATGGCTAATTTAGGCTGATGTTATTACACGATTCCTTGCTAGCTCTTAATGTAAGTATTTGTGTTACACAGACAAGGAAACAGAGGCTCAGTAAGTGACATGGTCATGGTCACATAGCCAGTAAGTGGCAATGACAGGATACTACCCCAGGCAGAGACAAAATTACGTTTGAAAGGTTTAAGTCAAGCATATTTTTTTACAATAAACATTGTACCAGGAGTCACGAAATCTTACTGTTTTTTTCTTGGACTTTGCTATCTTGCTCACATATTTCTTTGGGAGCCTTTGTTTTTATCACATGTTAAATGAATGAGGGCCTACCAGAATACCTCGAATATCTCTGCAGCTGTACCTCGATCACAGACTGAGATCTATGCATCTCGTACATTTTCTTGCCAGAATCTTGAAGTATATATGTTATAGGACAAAAATCTAACAGGGAGTCAGTTGTTTTTTTTAAAAAATATTTTATTAGGGGCTCATACAACTCTTATCACAATCCATACATATACATACATCAATTGCATAAAGCACATCCGTACATTCTTTGCCCTAATCATTTTCAAAGCATTTGCTCTCCACTTAAGCCCTTTGCATCAGGTCCTCTTTTTTTCCCCTCCCTCCTTGCTCCCCCCTCCCTCATGAGCCCTTGATAATTTATAGATTCTTATTTTGTCATATCTTTCCCTATCTGAAGTCTCCCTTCCCCCCCTTCTCTGCCGTCCATCTCCCAGGAAGGAGGTCACATGTGGATCCTTGTAATCGGTTCCCCCTTTCCAACCCACTCACCCTCCACTCTCCCAGCATCGCCCCTCACACCCATGGTCCTGAAGGTATCATCCACCCTGGATTCCCTGTGCCTCCAGCTCCCATATGCACCAGTGCACAACCTCTGCCCTATCCAGTCCTGCAAGGTAGAATTCGGATCATTGTAGTTGCGGGGAGGAAGCATCCAGGATCTGGGGGGAAGCTGTGTTCTTCATCCGTACTACATCACACCCTAACTGACCCATCTCCTCTCCTAAACCCCTCTGTGAGGGGATCTCCAGTGGCTGACAAATGAGCCTTGGGTCTCCACTCTGCACTTCCCCCTTCATTCACTATGGTGATGCCTTATACCTGGTCCCTTTGGCATCTTGTGATCGCACAGACTGGTGTGCTTCTTCCACGTGGACTTTATTGCTTCTGAGCTAGATGGCCGCTTGTTCACCTTCAAGCCTTTAAGACCCCAGACACTATCTCTTTCGATAGCCGGGCACCATCAGCTTTCTTCTCCACGTTTGCTTAAGCACCCGTTTGTCTTCGGCGATCCTATCATGGAGGTGTGCAGTCAATGATATGATATTTTGTTCTTTGATGCCTGGTAACTGATCCCTTCGGGACCACGCAATCACACAGGCTGGTGTGTTCTTCCATGTGGGCTTTGTTGCTTCTGAGCTAGATGGCCGCTTGTTTATTTTCAAGCCTTTAAGACTCCAGACACTATCTCTTTTGATAGCCGGGCACCATCAGCTTTCTTCACCACATTTACTTGTTCACCCGCTTTGGCTTCAGTAGTTGTGTCAGGAGGGTGAGCATCGTAGAGTGCCAATTTAATAAAAGAAAGTATTCATGCATTGAGGGAGTGCTTGAGTAGAGGCCCAAGGTCCTTCTGCCACCTTAATACTAAAACTATAAATATAGACACATAGATCTATTTCCCCATCCATATATATATATATATATATATATATATATATATATATATATATATATATTTGCATGTACATGTCTTTGTCTAGACCTCCATAAATGCCCCTTGACTCCTAGCTCTTTCCTCCATCTCCCTTGACTTTCCTCCTGCCCTACTACCATGCTCCGTCCCCACCTGAGCTACAGCTATACCTCTTCTCTACGCAATCTTACCCTTGATCATTCCCCACCAGGCCTGCCACTCCCCCCTCACTACCATTTTGGGTCCCATGTTGTTCCCTTGTCCCTGTGTTTGTTAACACCACTTCCTTACCTCCCTACCTCCCCCCACCCCAAGTCAGTTTTATCAAGAATATCTATAGTTTCATCATATATTTATGCTCTGTCTACTCCCAGAATGATTAAAGACTTCTATGATTTTTTATTTATGCAAAAACATTATATAAAAATTAAATAATTTGAGTGAACTTAAAAGAGATTAAATGATCAGTTTTAAGGTGATTATCTATGTACAAAATCCAAATACTCAAGTAAATATAAAAATTAATAAAATCTGACTTGGAAACTCTATGAATGATATATTTTTAAAGCACTCAGAAATAGATATTGGGGAAAAAATGCTATATGCACAATAGCAACCAAAATGCTAAAACATTTATTTGTTTAAAAATTATAAGAAAGGCCAAGTGCCTATGGATGGTAGCTATAAAACTTAATTGAAGAACAGAAAATATAAGTAAAAATGGGAAAACAGAATTTTCAGAGATATTTAATTTAAAATTGTATACACAACTACACATATATTTTGTATAGCTATTACAGTTATAATCTCATTAGGGTTTCTTATTGTTTAATATAGTGTTAATATTTATTTGGTAGACCACAGAATTCAAAATTAGGTAGCCAAGAACACAGTTCAAGAGAAGAGTGAATCCATTTGTTGAAATACCTCAATTGGCATTTTGTCAATTCTTGGGTCCTTATTTCTCCTCAATGCCATCAATACAACCTGGATTTCTTCCTTCGCTTCCATCTGTTTTTTAATCATATGCTATCTCCTAAAATGATTGAATATTTACCAGTTCCTTTCGGTACCGTGACTCTGTGTATCTCTCCCATCTTCTTTTGATGCTTTCTGGATTATTCAATATTTGATCCAAAGAATCCTTCAACATTTCATCTCAAGGCTTGTATTTTTTCTTCAAATTTTCAGCTTGAGGATTGGTAAGTATGTTTTCCCTTCTGATTTCTAGCTCCGGTTCTTTGCATATTTCATCGTACGCTTTAGTCTGTCTTTTGTCATCCATTGTGTTCTTTCCGGTCTGTTGAAGGACCCATGCTTTCTTTGTGTGTTCTATTCTTGATGTTGTCCTACAACTCTTTTGGTGTTCAGTAGATCAAATCTATTCTTGAGCTGGTGTCATATACTTGAGGTCATACTTTGATTCTTTTGGACTTCATATAATTTTTAGTTACAATTTTAACCTGCATATGAGAAATTGATAGCCTGTTCCCCAGAGGTTCCTTGACTTTATTTTCAATGATTATATCGATTTTCTCCATTGTCTCTCTTTACAGATGTAATTTATTTGGTTCCTGTGTATTCCATCTAGTAAGGCCCATTTGAATAGTTACCCATTTTGTTGTTGAAAGAGTATATTTCCAATGAAATAGGTCATTGGTTTTGCAAAACTCTTTTATGAGCATTATTTCTATCATTACTGCCTTTTTCCCAACTGGAGAGCTCCAGTTCTTTGTTTCCAGATGCCCTATTCCAATGACCAGCATATATCAACACATTTTGATTACAGGTTTGATCAATTTCAGACTGCAGAAGTTGATGGAAACTAATGTCTTCCTGTTTGGTATTAGTGGTTGGTACACAAATTTGAATAATATAGTTTTATTAAACTGGGATTCCTTGTAGGCTTATAGATATCAATGACAGCATTGTACTTCCAAATACACCCTGAAATGGTCTTCTTTCACAATGAACGTCACTGCAGTAAATGGCAGTCAAGGTAGCTGTCCCTGACCTCTTCTGGCTTCCCTGTTCCCACAAAGCAAGAATCAGACCTGCCTGCATTCCCCATCCTTCATGACTATTCTAACACCAATCATTCCTCTCATGAAATTCTACATCTGTGATGGGTTCAATAACATGTTACAATGATCACACAGAACTCAAAGAAAATACTCACAATTAGGAGGGTGTATTAGGGGAGTTAATAGGTAACACAAGTCAGAATTAGCAAATGATAGGGATACAGTCATTGATCTTCTTAGTAGCCAAGTCTCTGCAGTTCTCAGACTCTTAGCCATGTGGTAGTTCAATCTCTCTCCAGCTCTCAGTCTGTAGCCTTGTAGTCCCTTGGCTTTTGCCTCCATGTGTCAGGAATCCAGCCTACCTGTCACTCTGTCCCACAGTTCCATAACCTTGGGCCAGATAAGAAGGTACCCCATAGCCTTGGCGCTGCTCCTTGCTACAATCTGTGATGTGTCTGGTTTGGGTGGCCTCAACCACTTCAGACAGAGGTCTTGAACATGCTCTTCCAACAGGTCCTCAGGGATTCCTCTTTTTAGCTCCCACTTCAAAGGTGGCTCCTCCTTATAGCTGGGGAAGGGAGGGTCACTGGTAATGAAAAGTAGCCAATGCCTTCTATTCCTGTTAACTGTGCCCTCGTCCTACCCAATCAGCTGGTGGGAGTTACAGAGACTTGGGTAGAAGCGCCATATGAAGGCCTTTCACTCCAGCATAGATTCACCAATTCTTGCCAGTTTGTCTTTCCCAGAAGCGTCAACCCTCTGGTTATCTGAATCAAAATGGCCAATATGAGTTATTTCAGCTCACTAGTACCTAGGATATCACTCTTCTAACATTATATTCTATTTTTGACAACTTCTAAATTGTCTAGATTTATACTCCATATACTCCATGTTCTGATTATGAATGGCTATTTGCAGCTCTTTCTTGTCATGAACTGTGCTGCAGTAACAAATAGAGGTCCCCAAAGCTTTACTGCAGCTATGTCATGAAGGCTGACTCTAATCTGAGGTAACAGCTTTTCTGCAGTCATAATCTGAGTACTTTCCAACATACAGAGCTCATCTTCTGGTACTCTGCCAGACAATAGTCTGTTGATATTCATAAGGTTTGCCTTGGCCAATTTGTTTTCAGATGTAGATCGTCAGATCTTTCTTAGACTTTCTTATTCTGGAAGCTCCATTCAAAACTACTCCTGTGGGTGACCCTACTGGTATTTGAAATACCATAAACCACCATAATACAGAGGAGTGACTGTATAAGAATAGACATATTTTATTTTAAAAAAATGATAAACTACATTATATCAAAAAAAGTCCTCAAGACATCAAGAGTATTGCTGTATTCTGGTAATTTCTATATCTTCTGGGACACAGTGCTAGCATATATCCAAGATTCAGATAATCATAATAACAATACAAAGCAGACTACATACACCATGATAGAAGTCATTACAAGAAGACTAGACTGTGCACTAAGAAAGTTTAGAAATGAGTGAATCTAGGTTCAAGAGATTTCTCAAGCTGCATCTTTTGGCCTCAAAATTTCTTCAGGGAGAATATGACAGTCCACCTCAGTAGTCCCAACCAAAACAGATACTAATTGAGTGCCTAGTAAGTGCCAATTCTCGTTCTAGATCAGCGGTTCTCAACCTGTGAGTTGTGACCCCTTTGGGGGTCGAATGACCCTTTCACAGGGGTTGCCTGATTCATAACAGTAGCAGAATTACAGTGATGAAGTAGCGACAAAAATAATGTTCCGGTTGGAGGGTCACCACACATGAGGAACTGTATTACATAGTGACGTCATTAGGCAGGTTGAGAACCACTGTACTGGAATAATTTGGAAGTTAAAAAAATAAAACAGGATAGATGTGCCTCTTGTCCTTGTGGAACTTCCGTAAGGCAGGAAAGGCAGAACAAACGGATGGCTACACACGGATGAGCCTAGACAGAAAATAAAAATACGGTCAAGTGGGCATTGTAACAAAGAGAACAACTGAGTCCAAGGAATCTGGAACAGAGAGAAAGTGACATTTGTGCTGAGATCTTACGTCAAGGTAGAAGTCAGTGAGGCCAGAAAGGGTATTCCAGACAGGCAAAGGGCTGCGCTTGAGAGATCATGGGGAGCGCCTGGAACTTCTAGAAAGGACTTGCGTCAATGGTAGTCGATGAGACTGAAGCGAGGTAGCAAGTAGGTTCCAGGTTTGAACTGCAGCCAAAGGGTGAGTAAGACACTATTAAAGGCTTGATTGCTTGCATTTCAAAAAGGTCCCTCCAAAGAAGGACACTAGGAAGGAGCTAGGCGTGAAACAGACCCATTGGGGAGGCAGGTTCAGCTGTTCAGGTGAAAGGGAGGGGACATTGGCTTGGGCTGGAGCGAGGCAGCACAGACTCAGAGAAGTGCACATGTCTGGGCGATATGCAGGTACTGTGTTTCCCTGAAAGTAAAACATCCCCTGAAAATAAGACCCACGTACACTTTTGTCTCTCGCTGAAATGTCAGGCATCCTCCGAAAATAAGCCTCCCCCCCCCCCCAAGCTACTATAACTTTGGACTCTGCACCACCATGAAGCTCACTGTTGGCCGCAGCGCAGCCGGAACAGACAGGAAGTTCAAGGTCTCTTTTAATAAAAAAATAAGCAATAAATGCGTACCATATTCTTCTTCATGGAAAAATAAGATATCCCCTGAAAATAAGACCTAGCACATCTTTGGGAGCAAAAATTAATATAAGACACTGTCTTATTTTCAGGGAAACAGGGTAGTGATCACTCTGTAAAGGTGGGGAGAACATGGGTAACAGAGAGAGAGACTGTGTTTGTGGACAACTGGGTATTTGGTGGCATGGCTCTTTGCGATGGAGGATCTATACCTCTTGTGTTTTCTTTTTGTGATAGTCAACACCACCGTTCAGAAGTTTGCCCAGAAAAGGAATCACCCTGGATCGTTCTAAACAGGAACACTCACAGGATAAAAATGGGACTCGCCAAATGCTCTGGGCCAGCCAACAAGGGCTGACATCCCCCCAGGCAATGGACTGGCCCTTTCTCATGAGGTTTCCTCAGAGCTCTGAACTTGGTCAAGGGCAGTGCTTTCAAGCTTTTCCAACAATGTGCACGTCTAGGATGTTTGCGTAGCATCCACAGCCTTTTCCGTTCACTAAGATCCGTAGTTGTCATTTTATTATTAGTTGAGTGAAAGACCATGCCAAGCCGAGTCTGCCCCCACCAGTTGCTGCTGAGTCAACTCTAACTCATGCTGGGCCGGTGATTCCAGACTAGAACTGTCCGCCACCGGTTTCCGTGGCTGCTTTTCAGAACTAGAATGCAGGCCTTTCTTCTGAGGGCTCCAACCTGCAACCTTGCCGACCTTTTGGTTAGTAGCCGAGTGTGTGAACTGCCAGCTACCATAAATTCAGCAGTGAATGAGAAATGAATCCACTACTTTGTTTTAGCAGTAGCTTCAACAGACAAATAGATAATTATGTGATGATATAGAGAGGCCCGTTATTCTGTTTCCCAGCCTTAGTGTTCATATGTATTCAGATACAACAAACCAAAGCCACTGCCAATGAGTTGATTCCGTTTCATAGCTTGACCTATGCTCGACTAGGCTGCAAACCTTTATGGGAGCAGCCGGACTCGCCATTCTCCTATGGAGTATTGGCATGTTTTAAGTTCTGACCTTGCAGTTCACAGTCCCACACTAGTCCGACTTGCCAGGGCTACAGGTATCCAATCCAAACACTTCTCAATAACTTAAAGGCTTTCCCATCTTGTGACTTCACCCCAGCAGTCCATGGACCAAATTTTGTCTTGCAGGTGATCATAAATATTTTTCTTTGAAATAAAACAAACAGTAGAGCTAATGGTACTATGGTCTCTTTTAAAATTCCATTTTATTTAGAAATTAGAACAATGAATGCAGCTTCCTAATGGTGGCATCTCGGACAGGGCAATGAGCTCATATAGACAGGTGCTCTTTCTGTTCACTTACAAGTCTGGCCCTAGGTTCAGTAACTTGAGGCTTTACACGGTGACGGCGCATCGGTAAGGCAGTTTGAGCTGTAGTGGGTTACATTTTGGGTTGCTAACCATAAAGTCATCAGGTCAAACCCCCAGCCCCTCCTCGGGAGAAAGAAAAGGCTCTCTACTCCTGAAGCGAGTTCCAGTCTCAGGAGCGCACAGGGGCATTTCCACTCTGTCCTTTAGGGTTGCTATGAGTCGGAACCGGCTTGATGGCAGGGACTTCTTCGGGGGGGAGTTCAAGTCTGCTTCATGGTAACAGGTTTGCTTTTGCTTTGTTTTTTCCCAACTAGTTAATTCCCTCGTCTCTTGCTACCTGTGTTGTTCCACTTTTTGGACAAATGCCCTAATTTTGGTTTAATCTTTAGGCCTTTTCTGCCAGAAGAACCGTATATAATACTACTTGCCTGAGCATGAAGTATGAGTAGGGCTATTTCAGCTAAAAGCAGATGGAATGTAGTCATTACTGATAGTCTACTACATTGGGCATAGAGGAAAAGGAACAAACTGCTTCATAACAATGTCAAACATAACTCAGGACCATACATAAATTTGCCTGATTTCAAGTTCAGCCGACAACCCCTTTCAACAGAAGAGAACAGCGAGACTTTGAGCTGCTGAATAAGGTGTTTGATCCTGTCACCACTGCAAAGTTGCTCGACTTCAGAGCGTGAGCTGTTTGTAATCTCAGTCACCTGGAGTGTGGAGTCTGTGCTGGTCTTCAGGACGATCTGCTCCAATCGGACTCTCTGATTGATAGTGAATTGAAGAGCACAGGCTCACCCTTCAAGCTGGATCAGTTTAAGTCAGGCTAGACAGCTTCTAATGAACATATTGATTATAAAGGCGATTGCGAAACATTTGACCTTTGAATGGCTGCGTACCATTTAAATTTATAAGTCCTATTTTCAAAAAGTGTAGGACAGTATTGCCGATAATAAAGAATTTGAGAGATACTAAAATCATCAGCCTGATTTTCAAATTTAATTACCGAGACTGGTTTCGCAAATTTCTTTTTGGTCTTTTTTGTATGTGCCTACTTTTCGTTTACATAGTTGTGATTACATTAAAGATAGCATATACCATCTTGCTTTTCTACATGACTTTAAAAAAACAATTTATTTAATAACATCAAGTATTTTTCTAGACGCACACATTTGTTTTCTATTGCGTTCTTCCTTCCTTTAGAACAGTTTCAGTTAGTTTTAGAAAATATATGACATACAGTAAAATATAATGAAATAAAAGAAACTGGAAAGAGGATTTAAAAATAAATAGAAAGAGTAGGGTTTTTTTAATTGTTGTTTTAACTTGCTGTGTCCTGGGTGTTGAGTATAAGTTTTTCATAGGAGACCTGGCAACCTCTTCTCTACCTCCTTGAGCTCTTACCCAGAGCCTATGAGCTAAAAGGAACCACACATAGGTGGTTGGCCAAGGATTATGTTCTATTTTGGCAACGAAATGCATATTTATCATTAAGTGGACTTTTATTACACTATCTCATGAGGATGCTCAATGAGTGGCCCTTAGGAAATCATTCCAACATTTGTGCTCAGGATGGAGCAAAACCACCAACAGCGGCAACCGCCAGCGATTACATACTCAGTATCTGTGCTTGGGACAATGCAGAAAACCAGACGATTGAAAGAATTCTTCTTATTCCAATTTTACTGATTCTGTCTCAGAACGTCCAAAGATCAGAATGTTGCAAGCGGCTGGACAAAACTTTCGTTCATTGCTATGTGTTGGGCTGAGGTTTTCGAGAAACAAACCAGTGACTCATCAGTGATACTCAAATAGCTATAAGAATGAACTTTATATCAAGAAAGCCACTGAACCCAATCCAGCTCAAGTCCAGACTCACGCAGTCGCCCTTACATGAAGCAGGAAGTTGGGAGATCACAGGATGATGGGCCAAGTTTTATACTTAGTCAAGTAGGAAGTCAAAGACCAGGGGAGAGAGAAATTCTGTGTCTCTCTTTAAAAAGGCCACACCCTGAAGCAGGCATCATCAGGTAGATTGATATATTGGATGCCGCCCCTCCTTTCGCACACGTTGACATAAGTTGACATAAAATGTAACCATTACAGTGGATATCATCTCCCTATTCAAAGATGAAAATTGAAAGTTTCTTAAATCATTTTTGAAAAATGACGTATTGAATGCCCTTATGTAGCTGGGCATTACTGAATAAGGCAGGGTCTCTATCCTCAAAGTATTCCAATTGTTAACTGGAGTCAGGCAGGTAAACAAGTAATTATAATACACCAAAATGAATGAATGAATATCTTAAAACAGCGGTTCTCAACCTGTGGGTTGTGACCCCTTTGGGGGTCGAACGACCCTTCACAGGGGTTGCCTAAGACCATCGGAAAGCACATATTTCCGATGGTCTTAGGAACACAGCTCTATCTCAACCTTCACACTGACATTGGCTTTTTACGCACACTGTCACAAAATGTAGCAATGTCGTTTACTGTTGTTATATTAAGACTGTTTCTCAGGTGACACCATGCTTCAAGACAAAATTTCATTTATTTGTCATTAGAAATAAATATTTCACAACCTATAATCACATATTGTTTTGTGATTAATCACTGTGCTTTAAGTATGTTCAGTTTGTAACAATGAAAATACACCGTGCCTATCAGATATTTACATTATGATTCATAACAGTAGCAAAATTACAGTTAGGAAGTAGCAATGACATAATTTTATGGTTGGGGGGGTCAGCACACATCAGGAACTGTTTAAAAGGGGTGCAGCATTAAAGGTTGAGAACCACTGCCTTTAAGCAATCACCTGTGTGTGCAATTGGAGAACAAAAAAGCAGCTATAAGACTGTGAGAGCTACCTCGAATTTCTAAACGGCTCTGTGATGTCCAATTTGTATATCACATAAAAGAAACCATTTGCGCATTCCCAATGAAGTGTCAGAGAAGTGTGCTTTCCCCCTCCATGTAAGTTAGACATGCTTTAAATTGGTCTGTAAAATGCTTAGCGTCATGGCACCGTTTTTCCCTTTTCAATGAGCTTGATTACTCTCTGACCAGAGCTAGAGGAAAATAGGATTATCTTCAATCATTGCTGGCACCCAAGCCTTTGATTACAGGCCGATTCTGGCGCGGGTGTGAGTTCTTCGACTAAATCTGTCTGTGTGTGTAATTTGTATATATGTTGGAATAATTAGGTATGGTTTGTATCTGACTTTGGGTTGTGAAATGTTTGTCTGAGATAGTGTACTTTGTATATATCAAAAAAGAAATTAAAGTACATTTGTACATAAATGTGCTTGATATAGTTGATGTATGGGTTGTTATAAGAGCTGTAAGAGCCCCCAATAAAATGATTTATTATAATAATAATATACACAAAGAAATAATTCAAAGGACATGGAAACATCTTTAATAGAATAATCGCGGTGATGATAATAGTGTGTTGATGTGCTTGAAAAGCAGCACATGTTTATCATTGTGACCATTGGAAGCGCTTCAGATTTTTAGTAAACTAGACTTCAAAGGGTTATACACAAGTTGGAGGTTCCTGCCCTAGGGACTGCCTGCGTGAGATGATGAGTCTACATTGACTTACCACTCAGAACTTGCAAATATGGCCTTCTCGTATTGTGAAATTGCCTTCATTTGTCTTCTCGGCCTCATTCGACATTCCTCCCTTCCTCCTATAAGCAATCACTCTGATGTCCTTGGCATGCATTTTCTCATGAAAATTGGTATTCTTGCATAAATATTTGTATCTGTAGAGTATTTTAGTGCTATTTTTTAGATCAAGTAGATAGTGACATACTGTCATGTCCTTCTCCAACACTAGTGTTTTTCTTCTCAAACACTACTTTTTAGATCATTCAGTTATACTCACATTTACATTAATGTTAACTACTATGTATGTGATTTAATAACACAACTACACCACAATTTAAAAATGTCTGCCCACGTGGCATATATTTAGTCTGTTGTCTTTTTTTTTTTTTTTTTGGCTTTTTCAATCTCCATGGATAAAAGAGCGAGGGTTCTCTGACATCAGTGGGAGGTCTTCCAAAAGTTCTTGGAGAACCTGAATGAAAAGATAATGAGACTTTCCTGCAAACGTTTTGAAGGCCCCGTGCACATGTTCAACGGGAGTGGCTACCCTGCATCTCCACATGTCCTTAGCTGCTTTGAGTCAGTGACCCCGTGGGTGCAGAGTAGAGTGCTCCGTGTGGGTGCGTGAGTCTGTGACCTTTCTGAGACAGACTACCAAGCCCGTCTTCTGGCTCCCTTCTAGGTATTTGGCCCAGCAACCTTTTCGCGGCTATTGAGTGATGAGCTTTTTATGCCACTATATGCATCACCTGTTGTCTTAAATGTTACCAAATTATTTTCCAAAGAAGATATACCAGTTTTGTTCCTGCCAGCAGTATGGTAGAAAGAGTTCCTACTTTTTCACATTTTGTAACTACTTGGCATCAGCATTTTTAGGACATAGTTTTTAAACTGATGGAAAAAAATGTTACTTCGTAATTTTCCATTTCCTTATTACTGTAGCAATGATCTATTCATATGCTTTGTCTCTTTCTCATTCATTTGGAATTCTTTATAGATTCTGAATATAATTCCATATATATATAACTATATATATAATTATATATATATAGTTATATATAATTGATATTCTCCCTTTACCTGTCATTAATTAAACCTTGCTTATGGTTGATAATGTCTTAAAAGAAAAATTTTAAATTTTGCAGGAGCCAGATTTACCAATCATTTGCTATGATATGCATGCATTGCGTTTTCTATCATCTGAAATATATTATTGTATTTGGTATGAGAGTGAGATCTGATTTTATTGAGTTGACTTTTTTCTCTGATGTTTTATTATGCATCACTGCCAGAGGTAAAGTCCTAATATTATTAAATCATATGGTCTTATTTCTGTATGCTTGCATCAGCACAAGACTGTCTTAATCACTAGAGCTTTAAAATAAGCAGAGATATTTGGTAAAGCAGAACCCTTACCTGGTTCTTCTATAAACATGTTATAAATATTCTTGATCCTTGCTTGTTTCATATGATTAAGATAGCTTTATCAATAAAATTCATGAGAAATACTTTTGAGGTTTTAATAGAATTTAATTGCGTGGTTACATTAATGAAGAGAGAATTAGTGAACTAACAATGGTTTATTTTTAATTTGTATAATTTTAATTTCTGTTCCAGTTGAGTTCTATAATTTTCTCCAGAAATCTTATGAGGTTTATTCCTAAATACCTTTTCATGTTACATATAATTCATATTAAGTATCTCACTCACTAAAATTTTTCATGTGGTATTTGCCCCTAGATAAGAAAAATATGTTTACATATGATGATCTTGATATGTACCAAACTCTCTGAATTGTCCTACTACTTGTGAGAATTTTCTGTCTTTTCTCCATAAAACATCATAACCTCAACTAATGCTTTATCAACTTTCTCTCTTCTTTCAAGTCTTTTACTACATCTCTTTTTCTCTCTCTCATCTTATTTTTTAACTTGGTCTTTTTTCCCCAAAAGCCATTTTATTAAGAGCTAATCCTGACAACATACCATTCCATAGTTGAATAGCATCAAGCAGTGTTCTACAATTGCTACCACAATCCGTTTCAAAACATTCTCTTCCTTCTTGAACTCCTTGGTATCAGCTCCCCTTTACCCCCCTTCCCCCCAACCCCCCAGGAACCCTTATTCTACTTGCTGTCTCTACAGGTTCGAGACCTATAGAGGTCTCCAAATTAGATCTCACTCTCATGCCAATCCTGGATTTCACATGCCTGAAACAGAAAAATACACAACAAAGATTCAAGAAGGCTACCTACAAGGACAAACTACATCAGAGATAAACTTCAATATGAAAAAAAATAAAACAGATAATATTGAAAACTAGATCAAGTGTTTGAGATTGAGTGACAAGGTTTTAACCATTCAAGTCATATTTCTCATTTTAACCTACTATAAGTTGGTAGTTTTGTTGTATCGATAAGAGCTGTACTGATCAGACTTTTCTTTCTTTTTTAATGAAACAAATGCATCTGAATTTACTTAATTATGTCAGCCTGTTCTAGTTTTACTACTAATAAACTGAGAGTTTTCTTTTAAACCAGCCATAGATTTTGTAATATGTATCATCTTTGAATTCTAGGAATAAATCCTACTGGATCGTGATATTACATTTCCAAATTCAACTAGCTATTTTCTAAAGTATTTTGCTCTCTTTTCATAAATTAGATTAGTCTGTACCTTTCTTTAGTTTCTAGTCAATGGCATATGGCTAGCTTTTTTAAATAATTCATTCTAAAGATCATTATCATTTAATGTCTGATTTTAATTGAGTTAACACGAGTTGTTATTACTAGTATGAGCCTATTTAGATTTATACCTTCTTATTTTATATATTTTTAATTTACTAGGGTTTTCTTTTAATTTTTATTTTTGGTTCCCTTTTCTGTTGTCTGTTGAATTAAGGTTTAGTTATTCCTCTTTGCTACTGATATGAAAGTAATGTATTTTATTTCCATTATTTTTGTTATTTTATTATATTTTTAATATACATGCGAAATGCATTCTAAGGGTTAATCAATATTTTAATCTGTTTCCTGAACAAAGAATATTTTAGCTCCAAAACGTCCTCTCCTATAGGGTCACTCTGAGTCTGTCTCGACTCAATGGCAGCACGTTTGGAGGTTGGGATCATCCATATCGATGCTGTTCGAGGTTTTTTACATAATGTTTTTAGTCCTCAATTATTTTTTTAATGTTATTATTGTGATGAAAAAGTGCACAACATAACATTTGCAAATTCAATAATTGCTACATGTATAAATAACTCTTTGGCATTGATTATTTCATTAATTATATCCATCATGTTGTGAGCCTTTCTCTCTACCCTTTCCCAACTAATTCCATCACCATTAATTTGTGTTTATACACAAAGCTCCTTAAACAAAAACTTCCATTTGTCTCTCTTTTCCTCCCTTATAAACCTAGGTGGGGATGGTAAAGGGGAGATGAAGTCAAGGAGTTCAGGAAGAAAGAGAATGTTTGGCAACTGATTGTGGTAGCAATTGTACAACACTGCTTCATGTGATTTAACTATGGAATGATATAATGTATGTATTAGCTCCCAATTAATAATAAATTAAAATAAATCTAAAAAATAATAATCTTCAGTTTCTATACATGTGCTTTCATCAACAGTGAGACTATACAAATCTTATCCTTTTGTGTGGGGAGCAGAGAGTGGGAGGAGAGTGTACACGGATGAATCCTTTATTCTCATATATTAAGAAGCTTGGTACTCTGGGTTGCTGGGGTGGAGGGAGGCCTTCACCCTTGTGAGTTGGGTGTGAGTCCCAATCACATTCTCATAATTAATATTATTCCCCATTCTATTCTCCCATAATAGTGCTCCCTTAAAGTTACCTCTTACAAGCACATGGCTGATTGTTCTCCAGGCTCTGAAGACAGCCACTCGCCCTTTTCTGCTGGCAATGGTGTTAGGTTACTCCTCCAATATACTCAGGGACCTTCAGGGTTAGGGCACAGCCCACTTTGTTAACTATGTGGTTACCTGTAATTAGGGGAGCTTGCATGCCCCTCAGTGTATGTAAGCCTGGGTTGGAAATATATTCTCGCTCTGTGCAGACCTGGCTCCTGAAGTCACGGCAGTCTCGGAGGTGAGCACTTACATGCTTTAGCTTGTCTGGCGTTTTTTTTAATTTTACCCCTCAATTACAAAACCTCCCCTTGGACCCATTCAATTGTGGGGGCTGTACCCCACACTTTTGAAATGGACTTATTTTTCTCAGAAAAAAATGTTTCTAAGCGTTATTTCTAAAAATGAATAAGTATTTCGATTTACTAACTTGTTTTGCATGTTTCATTCCTTATCATTTATCTGCTATCCATGTCATTATTTCAGTCTTGGTTTCCTTCATCTTTAAGTACATCCTTACCAATTCCTTCAAATTGGTCTGCATAAAAAAGAACAGACACTTTTTTAGGCTAATTGTGTTGCCCAAAATGATACATTTAAGGCCTAACCCTTCAGTGCCTATGAATATTATCTTGTTTGGAATAGGATCGTTGTTGATGCACTCAGTTAACTTGATGTCACAGTAGGATGAGCCCTAATCCAATGTGTCTTTAGAAAAAGAGAAGAGTAGCAGACAGGTGCACTTGGAACACCACCCTGTAATGATGGAGGAAGTTGGAGTTACAGCATCATAAGCCAAGCAACCATGGGCCTCAACGAAGCTAGAAGATGAAAGGAAGGATTTTCCCCTAAAGCATTCAGAGAAAGTCGGGCCATGGCCCCGTGGACACCCTGAATTCAGACTTCTATCCTCCGACTATGAGAAAGTAAAATTCTGTTGGCCCAGCCAGTGAGGTGCCAATGCTAGGTTAGAATCATTCATTAACTGGGTGCTTTACTCCAATACACCAGCTGTACATCAAACATTCTGGAATTCATATTACAAGAGCCTTATAAATCATGTCCATTGAATGGGTTTTAAGACCTATGAGCGACTAAATGAAATTTTAAATTATACCTATTAATACCAAGGACTTACCATATTTGGGTATTCACACTCATTATCTATACATCAGTATGCTTTCAAAACTTCTTCAAAATGCAATGACATGTATCCATCAATTCATTCTGGATAAGTTAAGATAAGCCATAAAAGTCTAGAGTGTTTACAGAGCATCTACTGTATCTCAGTGTTTGTATCTGTGTTGTTTTTTATGCTTCCTTTAATTTCACAAAAGCTTCCAGTCAGGTCATAGTATCATAATTTTGCAGGTTAGAAACTGAGCCGTAGGAAAGTCAATTTCCCAAAGAACAAGACTAATTTACCCAAAATTAATCTGTGTCTCTATATTGTTCAACCTTGTTTTATAAAAGCCTCCACTCCATCTGTTACCACCCCCCAAAAAAGACACCATTCTGCAATAGCATCATAGGAAGACATTGATTTACAATTTTTAAAGATCCAAAACACTCACTAGACGTCTCAATTTTAGCTACAGTTGGTTTAGGTAAGTTTGCATGGAAACCAAATCTCACTTCTTTCTGAGTCCTAGGATACTGCCTGGATCTAAGTTAACTTAATCAATCATACTTCTTCTTAAACAACATCATAGCTCCCAATTTTAGGCTGTTTGGAAATAAACAAATGTTTTTCCTTATGAGGTTGGCAGTAATGAAGAACCCTACTAACTGTAGCATCTCTGACCTTCCTTTCAACCAGTACGGCAGAGACAGCCTCTTTGAATTGGCATCTGAGATTAACATGTTCATATATTAGGTATCAAAGCTGTCATTACTAAGAAATGGCCATGAGTCTGCCTGGTGAACCAGCAAAGGAAGGGAAGAGTGATCGAAGTAAAGTTAGAGGGGAAATAAAACAGAACCCCCAGTTTTCCTAGAGCAGTCCGGATTGATGCCGTATTATCTTGGTGTAACTAATAATACTTACTTTTCACTCTCAAAGATATCCTACTTGGATAACAGATTATCTGCTATCCCTACGGAGGTAATATTAGAAAGATGTACATATGGAGTAGAAACTTACTGCCAAAAGTATTTCTTCTCATTCCATTTTCATCTGAGTTGAAGCCAAACATTTATTCTCTGCTGGTTTAATGTGCGCAGCAGGGTAAAGGAGCTACATAGGCAAGAGCTGGTTGCTCACCAAGTAATCTTTGGAGAGGCTTTTAGGTTTGGATCAGACAGAGGTTCTCTAATTATAAAAAGTGGCCGATGAAGCCCCAAACTACTTTTCCTTAGCAAAAGAATTAACTCTAATAAGTGTGAGGGGGAAGAAGGATAGCTTCTTACTCTCTGCTGCTAATATTCAGTCCTCTTCTATATTATCTCACAATTATATTTATATATTCTCTATTGCTTCCACACTTTTTCTCAATATCATTAATTTATTATTTTTAAATCATTTTATTAGCATATACTTCACATATCATGTGACTTAATCCTTCGATTCAATTAAGAAGCATTATGCAGCCATTGTCACCATGTATTTCAGAACATTTTCTTCTGGTCCTCATTGTGGTTAGCTCCTCAGGCCCCATCACAGGCCTCCTCCCCTGCCCGTCCCCTGGGCAATTACCAATCCACAGCTTCTTTTAAGTCAGCTAGAAGGATAACTAGCTTGGTAAAGCCATACAGATGGTAAGGATTAGTGCTGGCATTTTGATCGAGCGCCAATGACATCTTTTCTGCCAGGTTATCCTGCTTCCAGCCTCTATCCAGCTGTGGTCCCAGCCCACGGACCTCCTTGAATCTGTAATTTCTGCCTAAAACCCCTGTTCATCTCTTACAAAGGTTGCTTCACCTGTGGAACATTATTTAGCTCTCCTAAATATAATTGATTGACTCCTTCTCTGTCCTTCCATAACATCCATGCAAATTTCTAAGCATAATCAGTTAATCCAGGCATGTATTTATTCAACTAATAAACACTAAAAAAATGACAGGCAACACGATACACATAGCACCCACCTGCATAGACCGTCAGATTATGTTGGTTGCCATTGAATCGATTCTGACTCATGGAAACTTCAGGTGACAGAATAGAACTGCCCCATAGAATTCTCTTGCCTATAATCTCCATAAGGGGAAAATACAAGTCTTTCTACTCCCATGAAGAGTTACAGTCTCAGAAGGCAACAGAGGTGACTCTACCCTGTCTACAGGGCTTCTGTGAGTCCGAATTGATTCGATGGCAGTGGGTTTTGTTTTCTGAGTTTTAATCTTTATAAAGCAGGTTAACAGGTCTTTTTCCTGCCGAATACCTGGGTAGGTTCTACCTGCCAGAATTTATATTAGCAGCTAAGCACATAATTTAGGACTTAAAATTAGGGATAAACCCCAGATCAAACCCCTTTCCATTGAATTGATTCTGACTCATAGTGACCTGCATTTGGTTTCTGAGGCCATAAATCTTTACACGATCAAACAGCCTCAACTTACTCTCAAGGAGCACCTGGTGAGTTTTAACAACTAACCTGAGGTTAGCAGTCCAAAGTTTACCTGACAGCACTACCAGGGCTTCTAGAGAGGATTAACTAGCAAATAAATCAGTATCGTTAAAAATATCTTTATTAAACCCTTTTTGTGATGTTTTAGTGCAGCTCAATGCTCATCCTGAATGGCATTTATTTGTTCATTTCATCCATCCTTTTAAAATGCCTAGTGTTTTCCCAGAGGTCTCAGAATGGAACATTCTGGAAAGTGTAAGTATGAGTGTGGGTGGGAGTTTGTAGTGAAAGTAGTAGAAAAAAGGAAACTGGAGAGGCAGACTCAACAAGATCGTGGCGCACTCAATGGCAGGGAGAAATGTATTTGACTGGGTTCTCTAGAGAAACAACACCATGTGTATGAGAGACAGATTTATATCAAAGACGTGGCTCATGCAGTTATAGGAACAGGTAACTGCAGTCCTGTTTCAAGTCTGTGGGTCACATGTTAGGTTGAAGGCTTCTCCTGTCTCAAGTAACTTTGGGGCGATGAATCCAGGATCAGTAGGAACACCACAGGCTGCAGAGGGAGATTGATCTAAGGTCAGCAGGTCACATGATAGGCCAAATGACAGGCTGATGATGACTCCTAGCATTAGCAGGCAGTATGGTAGGCCCAAAGAAGGCAGTAGGGCAAGTCCAAAGAACCAGAAGTTGCAAGCCAGATGCAGGATCCAGACAGAGCAAAAACCAAGCAAACTTTCTATTTATATAGGAAGTAGCCTACAGCCATAAGGAAATTACGGTGCCTTTCATTTGCATCAGGGCTGCGACCTGAGTAAGGGGCTGTACTCCCCCCTAATCTTACAACTGCTTGGCTGCTCACAGCAGATCCCATCCTGGAGTTGGTTGCATAACACAGACCACAGCATGGGGGAATGCCCAGCCTCAATGCCAACCCCCTGGCAAGTTGGCATAAAACCCACCTCACAATATGAAACTTGACCTTTTGAAAGCAACAGGAACATATTGAAGGGTTAAATTGGAGACTAGAAGTGCTCGTAGAGGACTATGTTTTCTAGTAAAGTAAGTATGGCAGCCATGTGAATAATAAAGTGAATAAATGGTAAAGATTACAGGCAGGAAGGGAGCCTGATAGTTGTAAAACATAAAAAATAGAAAAAGCTATGTCTAAGGTAAGATAAGGTCAATTGAGATCGAAAGAAGTTGAATCCGTGGTTAGAAATGATAGGATCTGTGACAGCTTGGAATGACGGGAACAACCTGAGGGGAATGGAGGCACATAGGCCGAATCCCACATTTCTGACTCGGTTTACAAACTTGATTCGCCCTTGATTCATTGGGACAAAAAGGAGGCCCTGCCAACTATGTCTTCCAATTTCTTATGTTTCTTTTGAAGATGAGTAAGCCTATTTCTTCTGCTGCCTCTTGGATGTTTTTGCAGACAGATTCTGGGTGAAGACTGCGTTTGTAGAGAACATTGGGTTGGAACCTTGTTTTTGGAACGAGATCTGCCACTTAGGCTCTCTCTATTCTTCTAAAATAAAGGGGGAAAGAAAGAAACCATGTCCTTTCTAGGCCTCGCTTCTTCATCTAGTAATGGAAAGAATAATCGAGATTTAGAATCTCCGTGCTCCTTTCCAGTTTAGAGATCCGAGGATTCTGCTTTGGATTGGTATGGATGGTCAAATGTGGCTCTCAAGAACTGTCCTGCCATCAAGCTAACTCTAATATCAAGTAGGCGATGTACTGTGCTTGTGCTTGTCTATCATGTCCCTAGTGGTTCTACTTGACTTAGACTTTTAAACCACTTAACATCATTCTTTAAGTTATAACTGATTCACAGCCAGTCAATTACTGGTTTCTTTAGATCTTTCCCTTATTTTTACATTTCATGAAAGGATCAGCAGAGCTTGGTTAATTGAACATTTTTCTTTGTTTCTGAAAATGAGTTCTCCTCATTCTTAGACCCAATGACAGCTCTTCTAGCCCTGCCACCCCTGTGACAAGCTCCTTTCTGGGCCACTGTGTTCTTTCCTGAAGACCAACCCCCTTCCTGTATCACAGTTTCAGAAGTCTCCACCCCCGAACATTTTCAGAACGTGCCATCCTCTAGAAGTAACACATTTAACATTTACCTTTGCCTTTCTTGATCAGAGTTTAATTCTCCAATGGAAAATCCCTAGTGTGTTTTAAAAGTTGGTTCTTTCAAACAGCAATCAAATATTGTTTATATTATTGTTCAATAATTTAAGAAAAAATATCTTCCTTGGGTCCATCAATAAGATACCCAATCATTTACACTCCACCCAGTCTCCCCGCTTGAGACTGTTGATCTCTGGGAGAGAAAAGTCTTGCTACTTCTGGACGACTTCCTTATTTCACTAAATACAGAACTAGTGAAGGAGCTACCCAAGGACTCACCCTTTCTTTTGATTAGCTAAAGGAATGGGGAATTTAAAACTATTTCTGGCCACCTCACAAGCTGGAAGGCAAGCAGAGAAAAAATTTCAGATTCCTCAGGTAATGACAAATCCTATAAGGAAATGAACTAAGGTGACATCTATTATTTGCACAAAACGCAAGAACTACCGGTTGTTGGATGCTGTGAAGTCCATTCTAATTCAAAGCTGCCCATATGACAGAGTAAACCTGCCCCATGCCTCCTTAGCTGCAGTCTTTTAAGGGACCGGGTCTTCTTCTAGCTCAGCAGTTTTCAACCTGTGGGTCGCGACCCCTCTGGGGGGGGGGTCCAATGACCCTTTCACAAGGATCTCCAAATTCATAACAGTATCAAAATTACAGTTATGAAGTAGCAACGAAAATAATGTTATGGTTGGGGGTCACCACCACATGAGGAACTGTATGAAAGGGTCGCGGCCTGAGGAAGGTTGGGAACCACTGCTCTAGCTGATGGGTTTGAACAAGAGATTTTTTGGTTAGCTGTCAAGTGTGTAACCATTGTACCACCAAATGTCCTTCAACATAATAGGGAAGATTAATGCAATTTTACTATGACACTTTTAATTTTAAATAGTTGTATGTAAATCCAGAGGTGATCTCCACCGTCAACACCAATGTGTTGTCATAGAAACTTGAACAATATAAAACCAAACCAAACCCCTACTGCCACGTAGACTCTAACTCATAGCAACCATATCAGACAGTAGCACCACAGTTTCACTCTATGTCTTCCAATGCCTTATGTTTCTTTAGAATCATAAGGGATTCATATATGAGAATCTCTAGAATCATATGGGAAACCCATATGATTTCCCAAGTCGCTAATCTTTGTAGAAGCAGACAGTGACATCTTTCTCCTACAGAGCAATTGCTGACTTTGAACAACCAACCTTGCAGTTAGACCTTTAACCACTGGGCCATCGGGGCGCCTCTGTACATTACAGGGATATGAGGTGACTTCAAAAAGATTATGGAATCATTCCATATCTTTTTTAATAATCATTTTTATTGGCATGTACTCCATATATCATATGTAATAATTCAATCTTATTCAGAAGAGCCGAGCAATCATCACAACGGATCTCAGAACATTTTCTTCTCATACTCATTGCGTTTAGTTCTCCGCAAACCCCCGGCACCCCTCCCCATCTTCCACTGCCGTGCCCCTGGGCATGGTGTGAGTCAAAAAGAGCTGAATTGGAATTAGGTCAAAGTGTCCGATTAGGAACACAGTGGCAGGCGTGTTCTCCCCTTGGGGTCTATGTAAATATTGTTAAGCGTTTTGATTGGTTTGGTTTTTCCGCAACAGGAGGGTGCTCCACCAACAGAGGGTCTTGGCCTTCTCTGAGACATGCGGGGACATTCCCACCCGCCCCCTTCTTGACTTGAACTTCCAGTAAGGGTCGCTTATCACTCTAATTGTGTCTGTTGATTTGGGGTGACTTTAACACAAAGTTGTATGGCAGCGACGGAATGATCTCCTCCTTCTCCTCCCATCTTGAGAAACTGACTTCGGCTGCAGTGATACGGTCTTCAAGATGTACATATGAAGGGGTGTGACATGGTTTTTAAGATGCACACTTAAGGGGGTCTGACATATGGTTCATGGGCACTAGACGGACTCGCCACCTCATTGCTTGGGAGACTGGATTAGAAGATTACATGACCTGAGAGCAGAAGCCTGCCTTTGTCTTAGTTTTTTTCCTGACAGTAGTGGACTCATACAATATTTCCCCTTTGATGATGTACTAACTTCACTCGGGACGATGGTTTCCAAGTCCACCCAAGTCATGGGTGTTTCATGGTTTCTTAACGGTTTTGGGGGCACACGTATAGTATTCCATTGTGTATACACCAGTTTCTTTATTCATTCTTCTTCTGATGGGCATTTAGGTTGTTTCCAACTTCTTGCGATTGTTAACTGTGCTACAATGAACATGGAAGAGCATACGTCTGCTCCTGTTCTATCGCTTACTTCTTTAGGATATGTGCCCTGCAATATCGCATGGTATTTTTACCCCCAGTTGTTTTATGGAGTGTCTTAATCACTTTTCACAATGGTTGCACATGCTTACAAGCCCACCAGCATTGTATAAGTGTTCCAGCCCCTCTCCACCATGTCTTACTTTCAGTTTTGTTGCTCAATTGGGAGATCATTGTGGGTGTAAGGTGATTTCTCATCATTGTTTTGGTTTGCAGCTCTCAGATGGCTAGTGATTGTGAGCATTTGTTCATGTGTTTGTTAGCTATCTGAGCGTAGTTCCTTGTGAATTGCCTGTTCATGTCCTTTACCCAACTTAATTTGATTGTATTTTTCTTATTGAGGTATTGGAGAATTCAATCGGTTTTGGTACTTAGTTCCTGGTCCATTGTGTTGGTGCTAAATGTTTTCTCCCAACCCTGGACTCTTGTTCTATTCTTCTGCTGAAGCTGCACGATGTGCACAAGGGTCTTCTATTAAAATAGGTCCCAGTCAGCTACGTTGTCGTCCACTGTGTGTGCTTCCTTTATTATATTTGGTAGTTCGTGGATGCCCTGCACCAGGGCCCTTAAATTGTTCTCAAGTTTCTCTCTCGATGATCCGTATAGCTTTTGGATTTACATTTAAGTCTTGAATCCATTTAAGTTCATTTTTGCGTGTGTGGCGAGGTATGGGTCCTGGTCATTGTTCTGCGGACGGAGATTCAGTTATTCCAGCACCATTGGTTGAATAGGGTGTCCCTTGCCCCTTTCATTCTTTTTTTAAACTCAGTCAAAATTCAGTTCCCTGTAGGTGGATGCTTTTATTTCTGAGTTTTCTTTCTTGGTCTTTGTGGCTATCATTGCACCAGTGCCAAGCTGTTTTGACTACCATGACAGTAGTAGGTTTTAAGGTCGGATAGTGCAAGACCTCTTTTTGTTCTTTTTGAGAAGTATTTTGCTTATCCTGGGCCTCTTAACCTCTCCATAAGTAGTTTTTCATGTTCTTTAAAGAATGAGCTTAGAATATGAACTGGAATTGCATGTTATTTGTAGATTGCCTTAGGGGGTGTTGACATTTTCATAATATCCAGTCTTCCTATCCAGAACATTCTACCATTTGTGTGGGTCTCCTTTGGTTTGTTGTAATAGTCTGTCGTTTTCCTTGTGCAGGCCCTATGTTTATTTGGTTAGGTTTCTTCCTAAGTGTTCCGTCTTTTGTGTGGCATTATAAATGGTATTGTCTTCTTGATGTCTTTTATGGCTCTCTCTTCACTTATAGATACGAAGCTGATTGATTTCTGTGTGTTAATTTCATGTTCTGCTACTTTACCAACTCTCTCACTTGCTTTCAACAGTCTTTTTGTGGAGTCCTTGAGGTCTCTATCTCTTCCTGTTGTCCAAAGACTTCCAGTAAAAATATTGTATAAAAGTGGTGTTAAAGGGATACCTGTGTCTCTTTCCTGTTTGCAAGGAAATGTTTTCAGTTTACCCCGACTTTGTGTAATACCGGTAGTTGGATTTTCATATATGGATTTTATTATGTTGAGGAATTTTCCTCCTATTCTTATTTGATTGAGTGATTTTATTGGAAATGAGTGTTGAAGTCCATTATCTAACTCTTGGAAGGCCCTTTCATACATATTGTAATGTGTGTTTAATTTTTTTCCATAGTATTTGCCTCTCCCATTGGGTCAGTAATTTCCTTAGAAAATGAACAGTGTCTTATTCATTTCTGTATCCTGATACAAAGCACGCACTTTGAACATAGTCTGAAATATTTTCTTCTTATAGAAGAAAACAAATTACTTCATTTTAAAAATACTATATAGTTGAAATGGGAGCATGTATTCAATTCTGTATTTCTGTGGGTTTCTTTTTCACTTAGCATATCATAGATAATTTGCTAGGTTAAAACATGATATTCATAACTGTCTATTCCATGAGCTAATTTACCTCCCTATTTCCCTAGGGAAATGACATTGGTTCTGGAGTTTTTACTACTATTCAATGAAACTGCAATAAACTTATTCCGATATAAATTTTTCTCTTGGATTATATCTTAAGCTATCCTCAACTAAAATCAAGAATGTTGACAGTTCTTAATTTCTAATATTTTCTAGAGTGTTGTGTCAACCCTTTTTTAGGATTGAACTTGGCCATTTATATTTCATATTTTGTGAATTCCTGTTCATGCCCTGTCCTCAATTTTCTAACATAATCCTCTTCCCATTCATTTTTAAAAATCATTTTATTGGAGACTCATACAACTTATCACAATCCATCCATCGATTCAATCAGGCATGTTTGTACATACGTTGCCTTCATTCTTTTCTAGACATTTACTTTCCATTGAGCCCTTGGTATCAGCTCCTAAATACTTTTAATAGATAAAATTCATTTATGTTGCTGATATTTTTTTCCTTTTTGAAAAAAACTGTTATACTTAGGCTTTTTAAACTGTCAATATTTATGTAATTCTATGTAGCAATCTTATCTTTTATTATTTCTACCTTTGCTTTTATAATTGAAAGCCAATCTTGACCTTAATAAATAGGTTAAATATGACACGTTTCTCTGAATGTGTTTACTCTTTGTGTTTGCTTTGATATGAATGACATATTCATACTCTTTGATAATTCATCTCTTTTGAGTCTGGTTTTCCTCGATGATTCATATTTTATTTGTATGTGAATATATACATACCCAGAGCTATTAATGTTTTATCTAAAATATTTTTAAAGTTTTATTTATTTAATATTTTATTCTGAAGTCTTTGTTTTAAATGGTATTGATTTGTTTAAAGGTGGCATGTGGTGCTACTCTGTTCTACCTTTTTCACCAAATTGCTATCCAGGAGCCATAGTGTCACTTGAAAAATTATATTTCCCCTCCCTCTTATTCAGAAAGGCTTCTTTGATCATTCATTAAGTGCTTATGCATTGCTGGATCTATTTCTAGACTCTCCATTCCATTATGCTGATCTATATTTCTATTTTTATGCCAATAAATCTTTTACTTATCTGAGGAGAGCTCAAATTTCCTCTCTTGAGTCTATGGCTCTCCAGAATAAATAGCCCCTGTTCCTTTCATGTTGCCTTTCTGCTTAGCATCCCAGGTCCTCCCAACCCACTGGGAAGAAAGGCAGGCAATGTGAGAGAGCTGTCCAAACCTCTCTGGACCTGAACTTGCTCGCCTAAGGAAATAAGTACATACCGACCGAAGCACCTGGCAAGAAGAAGACAGAGGCATCCTGGCACCGAACGTCAGTTTTTGCCCTGGAAAACACTGTCTGTCTCTGTCTCCTTGAATAAACTTTGAGAAAGCTGGCATTGTCTATGAACACCCCAAGGTTCAAACCCCAATATTTTCCTGATGGCCAGGCTTCTTCAACTCTCTTAGCTTTAGTTTTCTCAAACATAAATAAAGACATGGTGGCATCGACATCTTAAAATTGTTGTACAGATGAAGCAAGGTAAGCCATCAGGGCATAGTGGGTACTGGAGACAATAGCATCAGCTATTGTTTTTACTCCTAAAAGAATGGCCATGTAAATTTGCTATTTCATTTCAACTTCTGGGGGAATAATATACTCCATGTAATGTTAACAGAGGAAGAACACGTCAGCAGCTTTCCCAAAAGCAACAGCTCAGAGAAGGACCACAACCAGGTGTCTCAGCTCACCGCAGCCTCGTGGTAGACTTGTTTCTCGGGCTGCTGCAGGGAGTTCACAGGTGAGGTGGTGACGCCGTAGGTAAAGGTCAAATTCCAAGTTATGACCTCTTTTGAAGCTTCCTTTCCCTTTCAGTATGGCAGGCCAATCACTGAAAGGGAAGAATCTAGATGGTTGTATCTTAATATGCAAATTAGCTGCTATGGACTCATGCCCCTTCAGAATGAACACTGCTCAGCATTGCTCCAGGTGTCAGTGACCCGGGCTCAGAGCATCTGTCGTGCCCGCAGGGCGCCTGAAGCACAGCACCTCCTCTCCTTCAGCACATGTCACCTGTGCTCTCAGAAGGCCCCGGCGGTGAGAGGGCTGGGTGGAGGATACCACGTTAGCAGCCTGTGCTCATGCCTGCCAACTCAAACAGAACCGGAAGGTCTAATTTTAGACCTCCTAGCCTTGGCATTGTCCCTTTCAGCCAAGATATTTTTCATATGCCACAATAAAGTGCTTTGTTCCAGCCTTGCTGGATCCCTTACAAAGACCCAGCAAGGACGGGGTCAGCAAAATTCAGAGCTGGAAGCACAACAAAGACAGAAACCTCTTCTAGCGACCTTTGGTAAATATGTCCTCTCCACCTGCTCCCAAAGCTCCCCCCAAGGGCCACTCGGTTTCCTTTCTCCTTCTACCCAGCAACCTAGCCTTCAGCTACTTCTTGCTGCAAGCTGTTCATCAGCAGGAGTTGTTTCTGCTCTTACCGTGTCTTCCAGACTCCCTCTCTCCTTTCATCCCTGCCTACAAAGCCATCTCTTTTCCATGTACCCGGCTCTCATTTTCTCTCTTGAGACATCCTGGAGAGTGCACTCACTAAGAGTAAGGAACAATTTTACAATTTTCAAAGTGCCTCTGTGCTCTCACGAAAGGTATGATTCCCATAAACCAATCAAAGCGCAGAAAATCTACACAGATTTTAGGGTGGGCCTTAGAAACTTTTCCTAAGGCTATATGGATCTCATCAGCTGGCTTGGTGGTCAAGAGTTCCAGTCTAGGGTCTCAGGATTGTGGGCTTTCCCATCAGATAAATTACTATTAACTAGATTGTTAACCCCGAGATGCTACTGTTCTTGGAACTCTCCTATATTCTCACAGCAACCTTTCCTCTGGATTTCACCAATCAGACAGCTCTAGACTCACCCTTAAGCACTCAGAAGCGGTGCTATACGTGATTGTTAGGGGCCGTCAAGTTGGTGACAAAGCAGCGCACGGCCAGGTGGCCCACCATCCTCGCTAGTGTTCTTTTGTAGTCCCTGTGCCAGTCCAGCTTGTCACGAGTCTTCCTCTTTTGTGCTGCTGCTTGACTTTACCAAGTGTCGGGAGAGACTGATCTCACCTGAAGGAGCCCTGGCAGACTGCTAACTGCAAGGTTGGCAGTTTGAAACCACCAGCAGCTCTGCTGCATAAAGAGGAGGCTTTCTACTCCCATAAAAATCAGGGTCAGAGACCCACAGAGTCACTTCTGAGTCAGGATTGACCCGATGCCAGTGAATTCGGTTTGGACATTTGTTCTCTTCTGATAGCATGTCCATACTCTGTGAGACAAAGTCTCACTCCCCTTGCTTCTAAGGAGCATTCTGGCTATACTTCTTCTAAACAGATTTGTTTGTTCTTTGGGGAGACCGAGGTGCCTTCAATATTCTTTGCCAGCACCATAATACAAATGCATCAGTTCTTCTTCCATCTTCCTTATTCATTATCCAACCTCTCTTGTATGTGAGGCGATTGAAAATACCACGAATTTTGTCAGGATGTACTCAAAGGAATATCATTGCTTTCAACATGTTCAAGAGCTCTTGCGCACCAGATGGCCCCCATGCAGTGCGTTGATTGAATTCCTGACTGCAGCCTCCATGTGGATTGATTGTGGAGCCATGCAAGATGAAATCCTCAACAGTTTTGATCTTCCATTTATCCTGGTGATATCTATTAGTCCGACTGTGAGGATTTTTATTTTCTTTACATTGAGTTGTAATCCCGACAGCTGCAAGCGTTGATCTCCATCAGTCAGGGCTTCAAGTCTTTCTCATGTTCACCTAGCAAGGTCATGTCAGCTTCATATCACAGGCGCCCTTCTCCAATCCTGATGCCACATTCTTCTTCATAGACCCCAACTTCTCGGATTATTTGCTCAGCATATAGTTCGAATGAGTATGGTGAAAGAATGCAACACTGATGCTCACCTTTCCTGTTTTAAAGCACGCTTCTTGATCTATGTACGGTTTCCACATGAACACAAAAAGTGTCCTCGAATTCCCCTTCTTCCCAAGGCTATGCCCGGACTGTTAGGGTCCACACTGTCCCAAGCCTTTGCATAGTCAACGAAACACAGGTAGACATCAATCTGAAATTCTCTGCTTGCAGCCAAGATGCATCTGACATCAGCAGTGATATCCCTTGTTCCAAGTTATCTTCTGAATCTGGCCTGAACCTCTGGTTGTTCCCTGTCAATGCACGACTGCGACCATTGTGTGATCTTCAGCAAAATGTTATTTACATGTGATAGTAATGAAATTACCCTATACTTTTAGAACTCTGTTGGGTTATCTCTCATTGGATTGAGTACAAATATGGATCTCTTCCAGGTAGTTGGCCAAGTAGCTGTCTTCCAAATTTTGTGCATCAATGAGGGAGCATTTCCAGGGCTGCTTCAGCTTGTTGAGACATCTCCGTTGGTATTCCATCAATTCCTGGAGCCTCGCCTTTGCCTAATGCCTTCACTGCGGCTTATGCTGTCATACATGGGCGTCTCTTTTTACATTCCTAATGAAAACATGTAATCCTTGTCATGAATATTGGGCTGATTTTTCTTAAGTACACAGGGACAGCTCTACCCTGCGCTGTAGGGTTACTGTGAGTCAGTATCAACTCAATGGCCATGAGTTTTGTTTTTCTCTGTGTGCGTCCTGCTTTTGGTAACTTTCTCTCTGGTGGTTTCAAACTGCTGACCTTGTGGTAAGCAGCCCAACTCATAACCCACGAAATCACCAGGGCTCCTATTATAGGGTCATAATGAAGTTATTTGTCCAAAGAGAAGCAGTGGAAGAAAAGGGGTTTAGAGTCGGGGGAGCAAGGGAAGAACACTAATTCCCTTGGGGATGGTATGTTCTGTGTAGAAATACCTGGGCAGGCAGATGAATGCACGTAGGCAAGGTGGAGCGCAAGAGGCAGCTTGCTGAATGAATGAATTCAGAACATCATGTTCCTTGAAGTAGATCATGTTATTCCTTTAGCGCTGGTCCTCTGCTTTTAAGACAGGAGCCCTGTGCTGCAGTGGTCGCATGCTCGGCAGTTCAAATCCAGGAGTTGCTCCTCACCGGAAAGCCCTACCAATCTGCTTCCATAGAGATCACAATCTAGGAGACCCTCTGGGGCAACCCCACTGTCTGAGTTGGAATCACTCTGAGCTGGACTTGAGCCAAAGACAGCCAGCGCCAACAACATACTTAAGACACATGAGTTCACGTAACTTAGAGTCGCATGAATTCCCATAATTTAGAGAGCACAGTTTAGGAACACGCTCGGCACAAACTGTGCTCAAAGCAGACGGCGCACCGGGCAAGGGCTAGGAAATCCAGTATTAGTGCTGATTCTACCACCCACTGCAGACGCTTGGATGAGCCCCGCCCCTGCTGGCTGGAAGTCCTCCCTCGGAGAGCACGGGGAGGGGGTGCACAGCTGAGGCCCCAGGTTCTTTCATGGCTGGGCCCAGGACCTGCAGGTGATGTAGGCGCTCCGGGGGTGAGCTGCTCTCTCCGCAGCTCACCGCTGCCCTGAGACGAGGGCCCAGGTCCTCTCCCACTGGGACTTGGTAGCACAGCCCAGAAGACAATCTGCTGGACAGAAGGCTGTGGTGACCAATGAAAGCCCCCCTACGCTACCTCACAGATCGAAGTCTGGCTCAGACGCTGCCTGCAACGGCCTACTTCCTTCCTTTCACAGAAGTCCATTTTCAGGAATACACAGAACTGTCAGAGACGGGATGTGCCAGGGGAGTGGATTGATGCTGGGCTGGGCCCATGGGGCCTCCGAGAATGCTCTTGTTTCAGGTGGAGAGAGAATCAACAGGGCTACAGCGCAGTTCCCCATGTTTCAGAATCAGCAGGGTTCTGCTTCCCTGAACCAGGCACAGCGCTCCACTCGGTGGTGCAACGATGAGTCGAATGAGGTTTGCCCTTTCAAGGAGTCAGCGTTTGGTGGGAGCAGCACACACGCGAACATTATTTTTTATTATACTCTCGGCAGAGCCATGGTTGAGGTTAGCCCAACGCACCACACCAGTGCAGAGGACAACATCCCTTGCCCTTCTGGAAACTAGAGAAGGCTTCTCTTTGAGGGTGGTCCTGAGATGAATCCAGTTACTGTATATACTCGAGTATAAGCTGACCCGAACATCAGCTGAGGCACTTAATTTTTTTTTTACATTTTATTAGGGGCTCATACAACTCTTATCACAATCCATACATAGACATACATCAATTGTATAAAGCATATCTGTACATTCTTTGCCCTCATCATTTTCAAAGCATTTGCTCTCCACTTAAGCCCTTTGCATCAGGTCCTCTTTTTTTTCCCCTCCCTCCCCGCTCCCCCCTCCCTCATGAGCCCTTGATATTTTATAGATTGTTATTTTGTCATATCTTGCCCTATCCGGAGTCTCCCTTCCCCCCCTTCTCTGCCGTCCCTCTCCCAGGGAGGAGGTCACATGTGGATCCTTTTAATCAATTCCCCCTTTCCAACCCACTCACCCTCCACTCTCCCAGCATCGCCCCTCACACCCCTGGTCCTGGAGGTATCGTCCACCCTGGATTCCCTGTGCCTTCAGCTCCCATATGCACCAGTGCACAACCTCTGCCCTATCCAGCCCTACAAGGTAGAATTCAGATCATGGTAGTTGGGGGGAGGAAGCATCCAGGATCTGGGGGAAAGCTGTGTTCTTCATCGGTACTACCTCGCACCCTGACTGACCCATCTCCTCTTCTAAACCCCTCTATGAGGGGATCTCCAGTGGCCGACAAATGGGCCTTGGGTCTCCAATCTGCACTTCACCCTTCATTCACTATGGCATATATATATATATATATATATATATATACATACATATTCTTTTTTTTTTTGCATCATGCCTTATACCTGGTCCCTTTGTCACCTCGTGATCGAGGCACCTAATTTTACCACAAAAACTTCATTAAAAATATGCTGGAAAAAAATCATAGCATTGTGAATGAGGGGGAGTGCAGAGTGGGGACCCAGGGCTCATCTGTGGGCAATTGGTTATCGCCTTGCAGAAGGGTCATGGGGAGGAGATGAGCCAGTCAGGGTGCAGCGTAGCAATGATGAAACATACAATGTTCTTCTAGTTCTTGAATGCTTCCCTCCCCCCACCCCACCTCCAACTATCATGATCCCAATTCTACCTTACAAATCCGTCTGGACCAGAGGATATACACTGGTACAGATAGGAGTGGAAACACAGGGAATGTGGGACAGATTAATCCCTCAGGACCAGTGGTGAGAGTGGCGATACTGGGAGGGTGGAGGGAAGGTGAGGGAGAAAGGGGGAACAAGTTATAAGGATCCACATATAACCTCCTCCCTGGGGGATGGACAGCGGAGAGGTGGGTAAAGGGAAATGTCAGACGGTATAAGATATGATAAAATAATAATAATTTATAAATTATCAAGGGTTCATGGGGGAGAGGAGGGAAGGGGGAAAATGAGGACCTGATACCAAGGGCTCAAGTAGAAAGCAAGCATTTTGAGAAATGATGAGGGAAACAAATATATAAAAGTGCTTGACACAATGGATGTATGTATGGATTGTGATGAATTGTACAAGCCCTCAATAAGATGATTTTTTTTAATGTGCTGAAAAACTTGGCTCATACACGAGTATATACGGTAAGTGGCTAAGTATTGAGCAGGCAGAGAAATGGAGAGAGCAGATGAGCTAGCAGGGTAGTACAATCAGAATCATGAGGGCAAAATAGCAGAGAAGACCTTATGTGTAATTCAAAGGAAATTAAGCTTTGTCCAGAGAGGGACAAAGGGAGACACTGGAATATTTTCAAATAGGGGGGCGGTTACATACTCAGAGTCTCTGGGTGGAACAAATCGTTAGGCACCTGACTAACCTAAAGAGAACTCACTCACTGCCATCGAGTTGATTCCAATCCACATCAATAGAACTGCCCCTGTGCGTTTCCGAGACTGCAGCAGTTCATCGGCGTCAAAAGTCTCATCCTTCTCCTTCAGTGAGCTGGTAGTTTTGAACTGCCGGCCTTGTTGGTTGGCAGCCCAACTTGTCACCTAATCTCCAGATGAGTGGTTTGAATTGACAAAGCACCTTGGAAGAAAGACCGGAGGATCTGCTTTTGAAAGGTCACTCCCTTGCAAATCCTATGGAGCTAAGTTTTATTCTGCAACATATGAGGTGGAGGTGGCCTTGACTTGAAATCAACATTGTGACAAGTGTTTTGTTGTTTGTTTGTTTGTTATGCTCAGATTGAGGAGAGTTAGGGCAGTGGCATGAGGCTCCTTCAAAATGTTTGTGGAAATGTTGAAGTAAAAGTAATGGGATCTTTCACAAACTTCTTGAGGCCTCCTTATACACAAGAATTAGAATCTCCCAGATTTGGCGACTGGTATCTCGGGGGAGGATGAATCTTTAAATTCGGCTTGTTTTGTTTTTCTCTCTTCTGGCAGGCCAGTTGTCGGATCCCGTGAGGAGGATAATAATAGTGTTTGGTGAACACCTGCTAAGAGGAAGGCAGTGTTGGAAGGGACTCAATATATTATCTCATCTATCCTCATAGCCACCCTGTGAGCACATCCCATCATTTCCTCTTAGCACACAAAGAAACGGGCACCCCAAGGGGCTATGCAAGTGACCAAGAGGCCTGCGCCACAGACGTAGCAGGAACAAGAGTTAACACCGAGCCTCACACTTGTACAATTTTTTTTCTCTCTGAACCGAATCTATGTGAGATTTCTGATGGGAAAAAGAGGGAAACCCACAAATGGGGTGAAAGAGAAACGGAGTCTGGATAGGATTTCTTCCAGAATTAAAGACTAGCTCCTGGTCACCTAGTGTGCCTTTGGTCACAGTCACATGTCCGGGTTCTGAGGAAAGGCTCTTGTGCCTTGGAGAAGGAAACAGAGGGCGGCGGCAGCTGAGTCAGACCCCTGAGGGACGCTCAAGCCATTTTGTCGTCATGTAGATCAGAGCCCTGGTTTCAGCCTTCAAGTTTCCAGACCAGTTTGAACCTGGGGCCATGCACTTAGCTCCAAGGACTCAGGGTCAAGGCTGGGTCGTCCAGGAAAGCCCTTACCCCGCCCTACCCCGCTGTTCTCAGCCTCTGAGCTAGATAGAAGGGCAGCCTGGTGAAGACTCGAGTAGAAGCATCTGTGGAGCAGAGCGGTGGCTGGTCCAGGGCAAGAGGCCACTCTCCACACCTGACCTGTAGAGATGGCTCTTCCCAATCCTGCAGAACCTTCCGCCTATCTTGCTGCCCAGGGGCCAAAGGCCTGAGCACTGGAGCAGCCCCTGAATCTTATTGATGAGGCTCAAGAGTCTCAGCATTGCTCAGCCTGCCTCTTGGCTCTGTTACCAAGTGCTACGTTCCTTGGCGAAAGTCTCTTAACTGCCTCGGGCCTGTTCTAGAAAACAAAGGGTGGATGAGACGATTGGTCCCTGGGGTTCGTTTCTGCTCTCGCCTTCTTGTATTTCTGGTATTTTCTTGAACTTGAGCCCTGCCACCTGCCCTAACAATGCCACTACCATCAAAACATGTTTCCTCATTTATTATGGATCAAGGATTGCATCTCTTGAGGATGCAATCGGTATCCCCCCACCTGTGTCATGCTTGTGGTCCAGAACCTCTGCTCTAATCCCACAGGGCTCTGGTTTTGAGGTAATGTCATCAGGGAACGCTGTGAGAAAGGATTTCTCTTCTTTCCTGAAGCTGCTCTGGTCCCCAGGGAGAGGGTGAAACACCAACCTGTGATCAACCGTATCCCGGCCCCCTGGGGAATGCCACTGGGGGCGTGTAAGTACTTGACAGCGCAGAGGGTGAAGGACAAAGGGGCAGAAAGAGCCAGGCTGTTAGTTACTTGCCTTCATTGGAAAACAAAACTATACCAAATGTGCTCGGGCAAGTTGGAGGCATAGTTTTCAGGGCTGTTTTTAACAGTCTCTGGAAACCAGCAGTCTAATGTCATTTGTTTACAGACTCCAGGCGGAGTGGGGATGGGTTTTGCTTCAACATCCTTTCACAGAGATCTCTTGTTTTTGTAAACATGCCTCGTAGATGAGACCGCTGAGCTGGGTCAGAAGAGAGGGTTCTGGCTCTGTTGCCCAGCTGGTCTGGGAGAACTCCTAATCATCCTGTACCTCAAACTCTCCAGCCTAAAACCGAAAGCCAGACCAATTGTCATCAAGTCAATTCTGACTCCTGGAAACCCCTTGAGTTCAGAGTAGAATTGTACTCCATAGGGTGTTCATGACTGTGACCATTTGAAAGCAGATTGCCAGGCCTCTCTCCTGAGTTACCTCTGGGTGGGCTCACGCTTCTAACGTTTTGGCTGGTATCTGTGTTAGCCTGGGTTCTCTAGAGCAGTGGCCCTCAACCTTCCTAATGCTGCGACCCTTTCATACAGTTCCTAGTGTGGTGGTGACCACCCCCAACCATAAAATTATTTTTGTTACTACCTTATAATTTAAATTTTGCCACTGTGATGAATTGGGCAACCCCTATGAAAGGGTCATTTGAGCCTCCCCAAAGGGGTCACACCCCACACGTTGAGAACTGCTGCTCTAGAGGAAAGCATCATAAGCTGAGTTGGGTAAGCACATGGGGTAAATAAAGGTGGGGATTGTAAGATTTCGCAACCAGAAAAGATTTCTGAGCATGCAATACCCAAAAATTAATTCAAAATCAAAGAGGAAAGCATTCAAGGTGTTTCAGGCAGTGCTTGCTCGTGCTGTGTGTAAAAAGTTTACAAAGCCCTGCTTGAGCGAAGCAAAACCAATGATATTGATAGATGATAGACAGATCAATGATAGATCAATGATAGATAGATAGATAGATAGATACATAGATAGATACATAGATAGACATTTATATCAAGAAAATGGCTCACACCATGGTATAGAATTTGTTGAGTTCAATCTGGTTCAAGTCTGTGGGTCTATTGTTAAGCTGGATGCTTTACTTGACTCATGTAGCTGCGGAGGCTGACAGACCAGGAAGCAGGAAAATTAAGCAAGAGCAGGATGATCACAGGCAGATGGAGGCAAAAGTGAATGAATCCAAAGCTCACTGGTCAGGTTACTGCTGCGCAGTCGAATGTATCCAAAGTAGGCCAATAACAGCTTCCAAGACAGGCAGGTAATATGGTAGGCCATTGGCTCAGGTCCAAAGAATCAGAGGTTGATGAGGCTATGGGGTATTCAGCCTGGCAAGAAGGTCAAGTCTTCCCACAGCTTCTGCTTAAATAGGAGTACCCACACCTCTGAGGACGCTTCCGTTCAATTGCATCCGAGCTGTGACCTGAGAAAGGAGGCTGTGCTCCTCTCTAATCCTCGTCCAATGGCTTGCTTGCTCACAGCAGATCCCATCAGGAAATTGAGTACATTATTAGGTCACACCAAGGGAAGTGGGGGGTCGGGGGCGAGGCTCAACTGCCAAACTACTGAGAATCTTGGTCCCACCAAGTTGACTCAAAACCTAACTAGCACAGTTGTTAAGTGCTTATCTGTGCTACTCAGGGATGCCAAACTTAAAACTAAAGTGCTTGAAACATTTTTAAACTTTCATTTGATTTTTTTTTCATTTGTTTGATTTTTAAAGTCTTGATGGTAGTCAATTCCAATAAAAAGGACCCCAAAACCGTATCAGAGATGCATGGATGTGGAGTTGGGATCGGCGGGGGATGAGAGAGAACTTGTGATATGCTCAATGTTGTTTGGGGTGTTTTTTCCTTAAAATGCCTGTTTTAACACTTTATTGATGCTTTGCATCAATGTTTCCCCAATTAACTGCTGATCATATTTACCTGAGTTGCATGGTACATCTTCCCAGCCCTGCCTAAGACCTACCAAAATTAATGTCGAGGGAAGTGTCCAGTGAATCTGCATTTTTTAGCAGCAGAACCAAAGGTGACCCCTATCATTAGGTGAGCTTGGGAAACGCTGCCTGCGTTATTCCATCTGGAGCCCAGGGACAGGGGACACATGCCTGATCAGATGGGAGTGTGCCACTGTCCCTCGTGCTTTCTGCTGTGACCATTCGTTTCATCGTGCCTTGTTCTGAGGGTTGGGAAGGTCTCCTGCATCTCATTTTAAGCCCTTCAAGGTTGGAAGCATGCCATCTATTCCCAGCGCACCATGCCCAGTATGGACCCTTCTCGTGGAGATGCATAGAAGCGCTTGTTGGAGTGAATTTCCAGATGGTTTCTGCCCACTTCAGTTAGCAGGCCAGGGGTCATTACTGACACACACACAAAAAAAAACCCATAACATCGAGTACAAAGGGAAGAGAGAGCAGTGAAAACTGGTGGAGACGGTTAAGAATTGGAACTGAGTTCTGCACGCAGGGTGAAATTGAGACAGGTGCTAAGGAAAAGAAGGGCCTTCCAGGTGGGTGTCTAAGCATGAGCCAAACGGGAGGCCATCTCTTCCGATTACTTCAGTGCCGCTAGGATCCCAGAGTTTGGGGAGAAGTGATTTACTCAAGGGTTTCTGTAAAGTAGTTGTTTGGCAACTAAAAAAAAAATCAAAACAAATCGCAGAAACTTCACCCCAAACACACTCCCTTCGAGTTGATTCTGACTCACGGCAGCCCTAGAGGAAGAGAGAGGAGAACGGCAGCTCCAGCTGTGGGGAAATTCTTTCCTGCGGAGCGGGACATGCTCCTAATCTGAGTGCTTAGCACCCAGCTTAAAGTAATACACTCAGGTTTCCGTCGCCTCCCATCTTCAGTCACACTCATTCAAGTCCCAACAGGGGCCCAGAGGCAGCAAGCACTGACACTTGTGAGACAAGCCAAACTGAAGTCTGTGTTTCGTACTCACAAAACCTGGGGTATGAAGTAGTGAATGACAGAGTTGGGGAGACCTTACAGAGCATCTCATTCAATTCACTTATTTTACAAGTAAAGCATCAGACACAAAATCACCGCGCATGTTAGGGACGGATCTGGGATGAATTTCTTTCACATTATGTCACTGGGATGAATTTCTTTCACATTATGTCACTGGATCTTCTTATTAGGGATGTCATGAGCTTTGTCATTTTGACCCGCCCTCCCCACCCCGACATTCTGTCCCTCTGCCTGACAGATACTACCTGACCTAGGTCACTGTGGTTACGGAACAAAAGGAATATAAGTGGATCGTGTCAACCCATAGGAAGCTTCACTCATTTGTCAGATGCTACTAAGCACCACCGTGGATACTGATCCAAGATGACGGGACCACCGTCAAAGTATTGAAACTTTAGTGCCACAGACAAATTACCGACATCCAGGGGAGCGGGCCTTCCTTCTGTCGGCTGCCTCCATCCTATGTGTAGATTATTGTGAGGCTGGTTGTCCCTGAAAGAAACATAGACAATACCATAACTTGACGAAGGCCAATGACAAAGCACCCATTTCAGAGTGGCTCAGTGTCCCTCATTTATTCAAAAAAAGTGTTTGTTGAGCACTGAGTCTGCATCATGTTCAAAACAGGGATGCAAAGAGAAGTGAAAGGCAGTCCCTTCCTTCCAGAAACCAGTGCAACAGAGAAATGAACAGTGATCTTGGAAGACTGTGAGTCAGATTCTTAGGGGTCCAAGACGGCCTTGGGAAATCTTTTAAGGCTTCGTGCCAAAGGTGGTGGGTTGAGACTGAAGAAGGGCAAGAAGTTTGCTGAGCAGAGAGAGGAGGAGGCCATTCAAGGGAAAGAAAGCAGCCTGAGCGGACGATGCTGGAGGGAAGAAGTCCAATACCGGGCTCTGTAAAGTACTTGCTTTTTCCTAGCATGGGGAGTGGAAAGCCAGATGGATGGAATAGAAAGAAGATAGTGCGTTGGCGGGACTTCTAGCTGAGATGGGGATATGCATGTGTCCTGTCCACAGCAGGCAACTACTGAGGGTTTTAAGGGGCGCACCAGACAATGAGGTTTGTATTTCAGAAGCCTCACTCAAGCAGGTTCGAGTTCATGGAGGCTGGAGGGTGGGGTTTATGAATCTAGGCGAGACCCAATGGAGGCAGGGCAGTGCCACGGTGATCCAGGCCAGAACTGGATTTTCTGCATGAGTCACCCATTACCAGGCACACCTGAGCAATGGTGCTAACCATGAACCACAACCAAGAAGCACGGGGTAATACACCTGAGTCTCCAAAACTGTGGTTCATGGTCTTGACATCCTTTCCCGTGTGTGTGAAAGGCCACCCGCTTTTCAGTCAATTGGAACCAAGACATTCATCTCAGCTCTTTTGCTCCGCGGAGAAGCTGAAACGTTGCTGAGCTTCTCCAGGCACTTAGGAAAGGTGGTTTTCTATCACCTCATCATCTCTTTTCCCAATAATACCACCTCACTTCTGAATTTGGGGATTTCGGTAAATCTAGCCTTCTTTTGTTTTGTTTTGTTTTTCAAATAAGGTAGCCAGCCTGGCAGAGTAAACGACATCTCTTTTATCCATTCTTTCACAGCTTAGTAGCACTGACTCAATTTTCTCAAACTTCCATGCTTTTGCTCTTTCTGTTCCTTCTCCTGAAATGCCTTCCACCCTCTTGTCTATCGTGGTGCTTTGAAGTCTTATGGATACAGGTTCAAATTGCACCTTAGCCAGTCTTTAGTTGTATGATCTTGTGCCAGCGGCCGAAGCACTCAGCCTCAACTCTATTCACTGGTAGCCATAACCCTTACTGCTGAGTTGTCAGATGGGATAGAGATAAAGTGGTGACGTTCTGAGTACATGCCCAGCCCATATCTAAAAGTCACTATTCAGTAGCTATCATTATTAGGTTAGGCTGTTGTTGTTAAGGATGATTGACGCCATCGAGTCAATTTTGACTCATAGCAACCCTTTGTACGACAGAACCAAACATCTCCTCCCCATTGTTGCTATGTTTGGGCCCATTGCTGCAGCCACTGTGTCCATCCATATGATTAAGGATCATCCTCTACTCTGCTAATCCTCCATTTGCCAAGCATAAGGGTCCCCCCACCCCCCAAGATCTAGCCTCTCCTGATAAGTTATTTGAGACAAGCCTGGCCATCCTCACTTCTAAAGAACATTCTGGTCGTACGTCTTCCAAGATAGACTTGCTTGTTCTTCTGTCAGCCCACGATACTTTCAATATTCTTCCCCAACACCATAATTCAAATCCATTCATTTTTCCAAGGTTTTCCTTATTCATTGTCCAATTTTCACCTGCATGTGAGGAACTCGAAAGTAACCTGGCTTGAGTCAGGCACGCTTTAGTCCTCCAAGTGACCTCCTTGCACTTCAACACTGTACGGGGGTTTTGTGCAGTGGGCTTGTCCAATGCGATGTGTTGTTGGATTTCTTGACTGCTGCTTCCATGAGCATTGAATGTGGATCCAAGCAAAACGCAATCCTTGACAACTTCCATCTTTTGTGTTTATTGTGATGTTGTCTATTGGTCCAATTGTGAGGATTTGGGTTTTTTTACATTGAGTGCCATCCATACTGATGGCTGCAGTTTTGCATTTTCATCAGCAAGGGTTTGAAACACTTACTGGGGGAGATTATCGTTTACTAATTCATCTTCAAAGTGTGCGCACCTCCACTGAAGAGAACAAAATGAAGGACTGGGCCACTTGTATAAATATCTTTCGGTACCAGGATAATCCAGAATGGCAGTTTTCCTACCCAGATTCCTTAAACCGCACACCTGAGTGCCCTCTGATTTCCACATCCCGCTGTGGAATGAATTAGAATGAAGAGAAATGAATGAATTAGAATAAATTAGAATGAAGAGAATGCTAGCTAATCAGAGTCTTGGAACTCGAAAGTAAGAGCAAGACTATGCGGAGGTGCTTGATGAGAATGGCCTCGTTGCTTTTCCTCTGCTTCTGGTCTCAAACAGAAGAACCAGGCAAGAAAATGGCCGCTGAAACCGTGCCCAGGCAAGAGCTCGCCCGAGAAGTGGCAGGAGGGGTTTGGTTTCATTTCCGTGAAAGAATTGTTCAATGTCAGGGCAGGTTGCTGACAAAGGGTGTGGGATCTTTTTTCAGGACAAGATGAAAAAGTCTTAATAAGAAAGTATGTGATGAGATTGCCTTTCTGGCTATTTCACGTGTAGACTTGCCTACAGCCTGGGAGAGAATTTGTGCCTCAAGCCCATGGAAGGACTGAGGCCACGTGGGTACATTCTTCAAAACCGAGCTCAGTCTTCCAGCGGAGTGCCTACAGAACATAGTGCCTGCGGCAAATTAGTTTTGAAATGCCGAATGATCTCACAGTTGGCAGTGGAAATGGCCACGGCCAATAGAAGCTTCTCATTGGTGTCCCCACTCCCTCAAGGGCCTCTTTGGACACGGGCCCTGCCCGCCATCCTTTAGTCTCCTCTGACAAGATTGTAAAAGCTTCTGGCGCTGTCCTCAATCTAACAGTCTTGTCCGTTTTCAACTTCAACAGAGCATCTGTAATCAATTAGCAATTAATTTGTTTCAATTCTTCTTTTTACTATTATCAACAAAGGCAACATTTTTTAAAATTCTTTATTCCTCTGTACTAATACAACTATTTTCATGTCTGAGTGTTCTTTTTAGTCTTTATTGTCTACTTGTTTCTTAATTAGGCATCAAAGTAAAGCTGAAGTAGCTCTATTATCCTAGTCTGCTTTATTGTTAAAGACATGGAAGCATAAAGAAATCCATTACTATAGCCTGGGTAACACACTTACTAAATGGCAAAATCAGGGATGACTTCGAACCCGAAACTCTTTCCCCCACACGCTCCTGTGCTGTTGGCAATACAACCTAGGACGCAATGAGTGTAAGTAAAGTTCTTCTTTGTGCTTCGATTCTTACTTATTTTCAGTCTTAAGAGTAGCCTGGAATTGTGTCATCTGATGCTCACTAAAAATAAAAAGACACAAATAGTTTGTCAACTCTGAAGGCCACATTACAGGATGTTGTAAAAAAAAGTGAGAGGAGAGAGTAGAATGAATTGATATGACTAATCAACAATAAACAATATGTTTTCATTTCTAAACAAAACTGCAGCATCAGATCTAGATCAACCAAGAGCCCGCGGCTGATCAGATTTTCCAAGTCATTTTCATATCCCTTGGCTAGAAAACTATATTTCTTATTAATCATCTCATTTCATATCTTTGTGAATGGCAAGTAGAACCGGGGGCCTGTGCAGGAGGTGTCAATGTGTTGTAACTCGTACAAGGGGAAGCAGAAAGCATGTCCATTTACTTTATAGGAAGGGTATGAAAAGAGATGCTTGCCTCTCCATCTGGGCATCAACGCCATGTGGAAAATGGGTCCAGAGGATGAGCTCTCCAGCCTTTGAACTGCCAGTCATTCTCATCCTCCACCAGAAGTTCAAGGAGCAGGAAGCGAACGTGGGGAGGCTTTGATCAGACACAGTTGAGGGATTGCCAACCAAGGACTGCTCAGAACTCCCACTTGGCTCTTCATCAGGTTGGAACTGATCACAGCCACGGAGCTAATTGCATTCATTTGCTTCTCTCCAGGCAGAATGGGGAAGCAGAACAGCAAACTGGCCCCTGAAGTGATGGAGGACCTGGTGAAAAGCACCGAGTTCAACGAGCACGAGCTCAAGCAATGGTACAAGGGCTTCCTCAAGGACTGCCCCAGTGGGCGGCTGAACCTGGAGGAGTTCCAGCAGCTCTACGTGAAGGTAGGTGGTTTCTCCATCTCTTTTGCCTTTCCCTCGGGGTAGGGAAAGTCGTCGTCAAGAAATGTAGTTTCACATGGAAGGATAACTCTAAGTAAGTAACCGATTTATTGGAACTCTGGCGGGTTTCCACCCACAGGAGAAACATGGACATTCACAAAAGTCACATGGATGAGCTTTGCTGCAGAGATCAGCCAAACCATTTTGATTTTAGAGTTAACACAAGAGCGATTGTTACATCAGAACACAGTCCGGAGGATGACGGCCTCTGGTGAAACTCTGTCCTGCAGGGCTGCTGTGTGTCTGTACTGGCTCAGTGGCAATGGGGTTTGGCTTGTTCAAAGTGTCTGCATCTCTATCAGCTAGAGAGAAAGCGTGCATGAGGGCCTTTGCCCATGAAATGCCCTCCCAGCTGTTGATAAGATCCCAAATGTCCACACCAACCCATTTGGAAGGGTGTTCTGGGATATCTGGGTATCAGTGTCCGCATTGCAAGCCCAGCAGTGTGTTAGCTAACCCCACCCCCACCCAGCCCCCGGTATTAAAATAAAGCCAGGCCTTAAAAGGCCAACATTAGCTTGCAATGGCATTGTTTCTGTTTGTGTGAATTTACAAGTTGTGTTGGTTCTAGATTTGGCACGCTATACGATATTTCATTTTGCCTACACTTGTGGAAGGAGTACACTTTATCACTAATATTAAAAATAGAAAATATTGCTTTCCTCGTTTAATTGTAGCAAGTGTCCCTTTGAGCAATATAAGCAGCCATATGTGGGAGGGGAGGGGATTGCATAGCTTGTTGAGCATTGTTATGCTCTCTTAAAGTTCAACATTTCTATGACACTCTTGCTCACATGCAAGAAGGAACTTGTATAAGAATGTGCATAGCTGTACTGTTTACAATTGGGAAACTTGAAAATGACCCAAATGCTCATCAAAGAGAGTGTCAGAGAAACCGTGGAGAGACTTCGTAACAAATGGTACTAGTAAAAGTGGAAATCTATTTGCAAAATAAATAAACAAAATGATAGAGGATCCATACCTCACACTGTACACACAAATACACTCCATGTATCAAAGTTCTAACTGGTCAAACTAAACTTACAAAGTTCCTGGAATTATAAAGAAGGGTGAAGCGAGGGGTTCTCATTTTTGGATCAAGCACAACTAGAAATGCACACGTGTAGAAGATAACTAGATAATTGGAACCTCCTGAAAATTAAATACGTATGCTCATCCTTATGGTTTCCCCAAAGAGTAAAAGAAGAGAACCTACAGATTGGGGAGAATCTGGTAAAAGCACAGCTGACAGGGTCTAACCTCTATAGAAAACTCCAGTAACTCCACAACAAAACGACAAGCATATGAGCAGATACTACAGAGAAAATATTCCGGCAGCTGACCAACACACGAAGAGAGACGCATGCATCATTAGCCTCTACAAAGATACAAAAATCAAAACCACAATGACATACCATCTCACGCCAGTGAAAATGACAATGATAAAAATAGACAGCAAGTGCTCATGAGATTGTAGGGAGATTAGAATGTATGTACTATTGGTTTGATTGCAAAATGGTACAACCACTGTGGAACACGGCATGGTGCTTTCTCAAAAACCTAGAACTGGAACTACCTTGAGATCCAATGGTCTCCCTGCCGGATACCTATACCCTAACGATACAAAAGTAATGACACAAATGAATGTATGCATACCCGTGCTCATTGTAATAGCGTTTTTAATAGCAAAAGGTGGAAACAACCTAAGTGCCCATCAGTGATTGAGTGGATAGACAAATTGTTGTACATACGTACAACGCAATGCTATGCATTGATAACAATAATGCTCAGTTCATGAAGCATCTCATAACATGAACTAATCTAGAGGATATTATGCCAAGGAGGAAATAAGTCACACACAAAAGGCAAATATTGCATGAGCCCACTTTTATAAACTGTCACAATAATAGGAATACACAAAGAAACAACATTTGTTTGTCTTTTATGGTTACCAGGAAGAGGAGGGGAAGGAGGGTGGTCTTTTACTAGCTAGTAGATACATGATGATTCTGTTGATGACTAGCCAGTTTACAATATGGGGAGGCCAATGCAACTTGACCAACAGTAAGACACTGAGCAGTACCAGGAATAAGGCAAAGCTACAATCCATACGACAGCACAATTCTGCAATAACAGGAATAGCAAACCAATAAGGTATAAACTATATGGATGTGGGAAGGAGTAAGAGGGTACACTCATGAGTATATGTGCTTCATGTATATATAACATATACAGGACACAGTAATGGGCACTTCGTAGTCCATCCCACTTTGAGGAATTGAGCTACTATGTTTGAAGGCTCAGGGTCATAGTCACATAGGACAACTAAGTCAATTGGCATAACTTAGTTCACAAAGCTAATGGTCTGCATCTTAGTGTGTTTAACAGTGAGTAAAAGCCTGTGAGTAGCCATATAAAATACAACTACTGGCCATATAAAGCCTGTGAGCAGCCATATAAAATACAACTACTGGTCTCTTCCTGTCTGGAATGAAGAAAAGTGAAGGAAACCAAAAATTCTTAGGAGAAATTGGTCAAGTGGACTCCTGGCCAATGTAAACCACATATTCTTCTAGCCCCAAACCAGAAGTAGATGGTGCCCGACTACAACTACCAACTGTTCTAACCAGAAACACAGCACACGGTCCCAGTAAGGGTGGGAGCAAAATGTAGTCAAAAATCCAATTCATTAAAAAGAAAAGACCAGACTCACTGTACTGATAGAGACTAGTGGAATCCCTAAGACCATTGTTCTTTTAAATAGACCTTTTTAACCTGGAGCTGAAATCACTCCCAGATTAGTAGATTAGTCTATAAAATAAACAATTATTCCATGAGGAATCAACTATATGAGACCGAACAGTCAACATTTGTACCAAAACAAAGAGAAGAAGGCAAGGAAACTGGAGGGACAGGATCAGGGCAGGTAGGTGGCAATGATGAGCATGTTGACATATTGCAGGGACTGTAGCCAGTGCTACCAAGCAATTTGCACATGAATTACTGAATCTAATTTGTAGTGTAAACATTCAAACACAATCAAAAAGAAAAGAAATTGGTGGTCTATTCCCACAATAAAGAGCTATGCAGTAGTTGAAATGATTAAGTACGGTAACAGTAAAACATGAAGTGCAAAAGATGTGCCCCAAACTATTTTCAATTAAATACAAATAAGGTGAAAATAACATTTATAGGCTTATAACTAAAGGCAATAAAAACAAAGCCATGAGGAACATAGAATTTAGCCTGAAGGAGGCCCCTGGGGAAGAGACAGAACATGGAATAGGTAAGCTGTATATTGTTTTCAAGTTCATGACCGCACTTGGGTGGTGGCTTTTCCTGTGCTGAGTGTCTCCTTAAAACCTGACCAAGCAACTCAGTCAATAAAGGAACAGGTCCTGCCTTGACCACTGATGGGTGCCAGTGCCCCAGGATGATGGCTAGCCAGTGCTGTGTCCTTGAAATCCCCCACAGGTGTTTGTGACGCTGTGTTCTTGAGTGCATGCCAGGCACACATATCGTTGCATATGTGCATTTGATAACGTCATGTGACTTTCTAAGATGATTAGAATGCTTAGTTATTAAGTGTCGAGATCTTTTATATGGAAATGCTAAGAAATGCACCTATTTCTCAATGCATACAAATTGCCTATTCAAAGAAGTGAGGTTGTATTTCCCAGATTATTAAACCTCTCTTTATAGTTTTCAAAGTCATATATTCTGCCATTGTATCGCCCAGAAATCAGCCTGCCCCTCAAAACCATCTTCACTCTCTGCCTGTAGGAGAGTCGACACAAATGAAATTTGTCAGTGCCATGTTGATATTTCCAAAGGTCATGCAAGCTGTCACTCTGTGTTTGAGAGAGTTCTGTGTGCCGAATTCCTTGCTTTGTGTTTAAAATGGGAGGCGTTTTCCTTTGAAGCAAGAGCTGAAATGCAGGAAATGAGGTTTTCATGTATATACTGGCAATATTGGCGCTGCGAAAACACTGACCTCCACATGGGGGACCATGTAAACACTGTGCGTGCCTTAGCACTGCATGTCCCAGTGGCCGTATGAGCGTCACAAGCACCCGGCCCTTCACCTCACCACCACAGCCCAGAAATGAAGAAACGAACTTTTGTTTCGAGCAGAGGCTATGTGACTTTCTGGATTGAGTTTCTATTCCTGGCCGCCTCATCTTTCAGCCTCTTAGCAACCATCCGTGTCTGCCTGGCCTGTGCTCTTGAGTCAAAGCGCCAGAAAGTGGACAGTGTTCGTCTGTTTTCCAATTGTCTAAGGACATACAGAAAGGAGAGCCACAGAGGCCATGTTCCATGTACATAGGCCAGGAAGCAAGGAAGGAAGGAAGGAAGCAAGGAAGGAAGCAAGGAAGGAAGGAAGGAAGGAAGGAAGGAAGGAAAGAAGGAAGGAGCGAGCAGTTTTATAGGCTGAGAAGGGAGAAACCGGCAAAGGTGTGGGTTATGTAATAGGACCCTATGGAAATAGGAACAATTTCTTTCACTCCTGCGAAATGCAAATATTCAGCAAGACGATCCTTCTCCGGTGAAGACGCACTTTCCGCAGTTCCCTTCGTTTTCACTATGGCGCTTGAGGCTGCAAGGCTGCCTGCGCCCGCCCTCCTGTGAGGTTGGTGCACCAAGCTGCTTCTAACTCCAGGAGAGTCCCGTTCTGAGGAGGATGGCTGGCGGAGAGTAATGCGGAGGCCCTTTGGCATCCCCCATGCAAGGCAGCGTTAGAAGTCACTATGTATCTGAAATGGAAAGGTACTCCTTCCCTAGATCTCCGCTTAAAAGTGTGTAAACTGAGACCCAAGAAAAGACAATTTTCCCAACCTCATAGCAAAGAGTAAACAGCTGATGCGCATTAAAGAACAGAATAGGCTAGCTCTCACGAGATCACACAGCTGTGCGTCGTCTCCATTGGAATCCACTGCCTGTTGTCTTCCTTGAAGTAGAATGATGAGCCTTCTCTGTGGTCTTGGGTTGAAAGAGGCCGTGAACTCCTTCAGGCCCTCCTTCTCAAGACCAGAAGCTCCGAGCATCACACACATCCTGCCGACTCAGGGTCCAGGCGCCGAATTATGTAACAGCCATGAAAACCAGGGATGAAACCTGAAGATGTCTTCACCGAGATGGGAAACAGACATTACTGAAACTAAAGGGGAAAATGAAAATGTTTCGTCCCTCAGAAATATCAGCGTACTTTCCTGGACCGACTAGTCATTCCGGAAGTATGGAACCCATGGTATAGTTTAGTGGACTTCTACGTATTTGAGCAGTCGTTCAGCCTTGCAATAGACGACATCTGTGAGGTGGACATCGTCCGCCCCTGGGTAGTTCCACCAGTGCATGTGCTAGACAGTGAACCCCAGCGGAATTAACTCCGGACAACTTCAATCTTGTTTCTGATTTTCATCCTGTTGCTCATTGCTCCGGTTGTATGTTGATGTATAATATATACTGAAAACTGTAATCTATTCTAGTTATCAATTATGCAGCCCTTTTACTTTGAGTAAGTGAAGGGTCATTTGCATATCGCAGTCATGAGTATCCCACTAATCTGGATGCTGCATTCCTCATATAATTCAACTTAAATTGGTGAAAGTAGACAACGATGACAAGCTTTTTCTGATTTTAAACTATACAGCATCTCTCTCCTTGTTCTGCTCAAATGACTGCCTCTTGGTCTATGTTTTGGGTCCAGAGGAGCAGAGTTAACTGCTCTGGAATGTCCATTTTCTCTAATGTTATCCATAATTAGGTATGACCCACAAAGTTGAATGCCTTTGCATAAGTCAGGAAAACACAGATGATGATCTCTCTGGAATTCTCTGTTTTCCTTCATATTCAATCTGATATTGGCAATGATATTCTACATCCTCTTCCAAAACTGGCCTGAATTTCTGATAGTTCTCTGTACCTTTCTGTGCCTCTTGAGTTCTTTGTCCCCCTTTCGGCAGCCGATCATTTCCATTGTGTGCTTTATAGGAAAGCAGAAGGCAGTGAATGTGATCTTGGTGCTCCATCCCGGCCACCCTTCTTTTCCTAAGAAGTCTTCCTTGACCATCTCAACTCTCAAAGTCCGAAGAGCCTCTTCTTCCTCTGAGTTCCCATGACCTTAGTTTGGACCCCTTTAAGCACAGATTTTCTGTAAGCTTTTCTCACTTCCTCACTAGGGAGAATCATTTCTGCTCCCTTCAGAGAGCTGTGCACTCCTGCAGGTACTTTCTGAGTGCAGTGTGCTTCAGTCACAAGAGCTACGTGTAACTCTCGCTGCCACCGGTCAAGGCCTACTCATAGCCACCCGATACAGACCCTACAGAATAGGGTAGAACATCCCCTCTGAGTTTCAGAGACTGAACTCTTTACGGGTATAGAAAGCCTGCCTTTCTTCCCTAACAGCAACATATCAGCAGAAAGATCTCACCCCCGTAACAATTTCCTATAGGAAAGGGGAGAAGTGGCTCTCTGGGTTTCTGAGACTGTGACTCTTTAGGAGACTAGGATGCCGCATCTCTCCGGTAAAGGGGCTGGTGGGTTTGAATTGTAATTAGCAGCCCAACATGTAACCCCCTGCGCCACCAGGGGTGGGAGTGACAATCCTTTCTGCACAGCGAACAATTGCCCAGGTGTAGCTGCTTGCTCTCAGGCGTCGGGGCCTGAGAGGGTTTCTGGAAGCGACGCAGCCCTAGCTCTCAGACTGTGGCATCGAGAGTTTGCTTCCCATCAAACATTTTATCAAAAGCCATTGTGACAGACAGGGCTATTATCTCTTCTCAACATCTGATTCGAATCCACTTTGAAAATAAAACCCTTGGCTCAGACAAAAAGATTTCTGAAGGATGGGTTTTCAGGGATTCAGATTAGACTTGTTAATAACAGGAATTTAGGAATAGGTGTTATTAGAAATCTGTTGGGCAGCGCTATATACGGAAGCATTTTCATTCCTTAGGGAAACAGACATTACATAAGATAGAAAATGTCATCCTGATTGAGCGGGCGAGGACGTCTGCAAGTTTTAGTGAGAACCCGGGAATTCATTTCCATTCGGGATGTTTGCCAACATGAGCGTAGTAACTGCACTTCAATTTGAATTAATGTGGAAATCCAGAGCAGGATTCTAAAATCTTGAGGAGAAGATGACAGTAAACTCACAGTTCTGGGGAAAGAAAGTTCAAAGTGAAGCTCTCCAGAGGAAGTTCGTTCATGCCAGTGAGATTGCCTCGGGGAGGAGCGAGCTCCCAGGCTAGCTTGTGTGGGAAACCTAGCTCTCACCGCAGTGGGGTGAACAGTGATAACCTTCCCCTGTCGGAAAGGGTGTGGAATGATCTGGGATGGCTCTCGCACCTTGGGATTTTACTTTCCCAGGAGAGGGCAAGTGGTCAGTTAGAGGGACACCAATGGCCACTAGTTATGACACCCCAAAGGACTGCTATTAGAAGACACTTCTTTGTCCTCAGGATAAGGTTAGGAACGGAATCCTGCAGGGGGGTGTGTTGGGGGCAGAGGATGTTGTCCAGCCTGGTCCGTTCCTTGCTTTCTCCAATAAACATTCCAAGAGTTGTTTCCTATGCCTGCCCCAGCCTGACTCAAATCAAACACCCAACCGGTTGCTGTCCAATTGACTCAAACTCATGACAAGGCTATGTAGTAATACAGAATAGAATTTTCCAGAGCAATGGGTTTGGGCTGCGTTAGGCTCCACTCACCCTGCTCCAGAAAGTTGTCAATGACTAATTTGGGGGGAGTAAGTTGTCAAGCATTTTGTCCAGACTGTCTCCGTGTGACCTCCAACCTCAAGTCTCTGTTAACAGCCAAGCTCATTAATCATTTGCCTCACTTAATTACTCAACAGTCTGCTTGTAGGGTGTTAGTCTGGGTGGACTAAAGAAACAAATTCACGGTCACGCATATGTGTCTAAGAACGAGCTTTCTATAAAGAGTAATTGTATATTGAGAAAACACCCCATCCCAATCCAGCTCAAGTCCATAAGTCCGATATCAGCCAGTGTATAAGTTCCTCTTCAGGTTCACGCACGTGCAAGGACACTGAGTGCAGGAAGATCACAGACCAGTGGGTGGAAAGTCTTGGGAATCCAGTGGTGGGGGAAGCATCTCAGTACTGGCGTGCGTCTCCACGTGGCTCCTCCAGCTCCAGGGCTCTGGCTGCATCATTGTTGCTCCATGTACTTGTCAACAGGAATGTCTGAGAGAGAGAGAGTGTCTGGCCTCCAGTGAGCTATTTATCTCCGTTGCACCTCCAAATGAAGTCATCAAGCTGTGACCTGATTGACAAGCTAAGCGCCACCCCTTCATTCTTAGTATTATCAAGTTCATACAAGATTATGTAACTACCACATAGGGGCTTACAAGGAGGGGGGGGGAGTAGTCTTATTCTCCTGTTTATTAGAAGAACGAGCCATTACAAATTGGAAATAGAACCAAAGAGGAAAGAAGGCCTCATTTCCATCACAGGACTGGCCTTGAAGACATAAACTCTGTCCTGGATCTCTAAATAGAAAGTTGCTTTTCATTATTGACTTTCCCTGACCCTTTGCCATCTGTGAAATGAAATTGGATTTGGCATCTCAGACCACCTTGCGTTGTCGCTGGGGCAGACTGTCTCCCCTTGGTGTGCGAGTCTTTGCCACCCTCCTCTCCTGTAGCCCAATGAGCGTCTGGCTGCCGAAAGCCCTCTGCATTATTGATGATTCTCTCTGATGTCCCCTTTGAAGGCTTCTCTCTGAAGGTTGTCAGGGGAACTTGTGGTCCCATCATTGCATCTCCGCTGACTTTGCTGTGAATCTGATCCTGCACGGAGCTCTGAGTCTGCTTTCCTGTCAGAAATGAGACTTGGCTCTGTCATAACTGGGAGAGACGTGGGGGAGGTCAGTCTTAAAATAGACTTAAGTCTGTGTATCTGAAATGTCCAAGGGCCTCATTAGCTATATGGGGAATCACTTTATAAATAGTAATCCAGAAAAGCTATTAGCAGTCATCCACCATCAACAACAGCTAAGTGATGTCTGTATAACAAGTCATTAGGCAAAAGCTGTGGGGGTGTGTTATTTGAATCAGAGCCTCATACTTATTTATTTATTATTTATTTTTGGTGGGGTTTTTTGCCTCATACTTCTTTAGAGGACCAACAATTTAAAAGAAAGTATAGCAATCTATGTAAATACCTCAAAGATACTCGAAACTCTCTGCCATCAAGTCAATTCCGACTCATATTAACTTGGTAGACTGGATCAGAATTGCCCCTGAAGGTGTCCTAGACTGTAAAGCTTTATAAGCGTAGAAAAACCTTTCCTTTCTCCTAAGGTGTGGCTGGTGGTTTCAAACTGCTGACCTTGTGGTTAGCAGCCTAAGTGCACAACAAAGAGGCAAACCCCACTTTTATCTGGTAAGAATCAGCCTGAATCCAATTGCTATCTTGAGATGGCTCTGCCTTTTCACTTCCCTATGACCCTCTTTGCCAACTCCTCCTGCAGCACTCGCCATGCTAACCTCCCTGAGTTAGATGAGACTTCCCAGACCTCCCCAGAGAGGGGCATCCGACACCATCTGTAGGCTCAGGAGGCTGCACAGCTCCCTGCACTTCACACCAGCAGCTTGTCTCTCTTCCTCTAGCTCCTGGGACTAGGGGACAAGCTATATGGACTCGATTCTTCTTCATCAACTGCCTGTGCCGCTTTTGACTGTCCACCAGCCCCCTGGAGCGGATTCATAACGTTAGGATTCTATCCTTAAGCCTGTCTGTGAGGTCTGTCTCTGAATTAACTTGTCCAATATAAGTCGGTCTTCATATGTGGACTCTGTAATTCTCTATAGGACTCACAAAAATTCACAAAGGCTTACTTAAAGTTAGTTACCCACAGTTATACCCAGAAAAGGCACAAGTGTAGAGACACATCAGGAAAGGCCTGGGATTGTTCCCAGCGTGGGGTGTCCGTTGTCCCCAAGGACTTGCCACACCCTCTCCTATACAGAGTTTGTTACCAATCTGGGGAAGCCTTAAAGTGAGTAAGTTCCAGGATTTAAGGCTCCTTGTAAGTCGCTGTCACCCCAATGAGTGTGCATGAGTAGGGTCTTAATACATATGCCAAAATCAATGAATAGGTACCCTTGCTCCCATCTTGCCTCCCTCCCTTTCTGAGGGGCTTGGCCAGCCCCTCCTATTTTTACACCTTCGTAAAGGGGTTAAAGTGCAAACCAACCAGCTCCCCCGAGGGAGAAAGCTGTGGCTGTCTGCTTCCATAATGACTGTAGCGTTGGCCACCTCAAGGGGCCTTCTGCTCTTTCTTGTAGGGTAGCCATGCGTCATCAACTCGATAGCCACTGAGTTTTTGGTCAGTGCTGCCCAGCTGGTTTAGAAAACAAAAGGGCACCTTGATTGCTGAAGAATCCGAAGGGTTATTTCCCAGAAGCCAGAGATACAGGCTGTCTGAACTAAGTTCTTGGTCGTACACAATAAGACAAAGAGCTTCCCCACCCCCACCTCCACCCCCAGGAAGGTGCAAGGTACTCTAACAGCTGGGGATTTTTACATAAAAATCTTCACTGAAGATGCGAAGATTCCCTGAAATATAAATAGCAGTTGCGGGGATGGTGCTCCAAAACTGGAGAGAAGACAGAAGCCAGGGCCAAAGATGGGGGTGGCGGGGGGGAGGATTGGGCATGGAGGCAGGAGGGCAGAGCAAGCAGTTCTGTTGGCTGAGATGTCAGACAGCCATGGAAGAAAGAATCAGGGTTAAAAGAAGATTGGAGCTGTGAATGGAGCTGGATCACAGGAGGCACCAGATGCCAGAAGAATCCTCAAAGTCCTGAATGTTGCGACAGTGCCAAGAGATGGTGACTTTATACAAAACATAGCCATTGTTTGTTCTCTCCAGTCATCATCCGTCCAGATGTATTAGGTGTCCATGGGGTGGCCTGGCTTGATATTCTCTTTAAAGCAATTTACCCGATGGAATGAGCTGCTGGTTTTCACAGTAGCCCCTCCCCAGTGCTTCCCCTCATTGGGGCTCAGGCCTCTGGGAGGATTTTAGGAGACAGAGAGAGGGTAAAACACTCACGGGCAGGTGGTCTAAACATGAAGAGCAGGAGGCAGGCAAGAATCTGCTCAGGACATGTCAGAATTGTCCTTCAAATGGTCCATCTACTCTGTTATCCCCACCTCCCCCTACCACCACCAAAGCAGACTCCCCACCCATGACCTCCGTCCTGGTCTAGCACCCTACGTTGCTTCCCAGCCAAACTGCCTGCTCTGAGCCTCCCCCTTTCTGAAGGAGGACGCCTTTGTTTCCTGCTGCTTTCCACAGAGAGGAACTGGTCGCGGTGTGCTAGGAAAGAGCCAGCTTTACCAAGCCTTTCCGGGTGAGAACGGTAACACTGGCTGTCCCTGTGAAGACCGGCTGGGGCCTGGCCCTTCCAGGCAATGCCCATGCAGTTGGTGCCCCACACCCTTCTTCTGCAGAAGGAATCCCTTCCCTTGGAAAGTAATTCAACAGGTCTTGGTGTGGAATCTGAGGCCAATGGGTTATTTCTTGGAGTGGTACAAGGCAGATGCAGTCCAGTGCTTTTGTCTATCTATTTTTTAGTCACAAAGGGGCTCAGGATGTGAGGCGGCATTCTGTAAATCTACACTGAGGGCTTGTATCCTAGTTCCTCTCAGGCACAGAGAGCTGCTTTGAATGTGTGCAAACGGATAGTGGAAAAGGCAGCTGCTTTGGTGGAAAGAGCAGTCCTGGAGTATCAGTTACATCTGTTCGAAATGATGCCAGTAGAGAGCTCTTGGGCAGGTTATTCCACAGAGCTGAGCTAGCTCTGAAGGTTCTCAGGAAAACACCTACTGTGAGCTAACTCTGAAGGTTCTCCGGAAAAGGCCTACTGTGGCCCTTCTAGCTGCTGCTGGTTTCTGGCCACCCTTGGTGCTCTTTGGTTGAAGGAGGCATCTGGACCTCCGTCTTCCCGTGACCTTCTTCCCCATGTGTCTGAGACTCGGTGTCGAAGCATCTTTTATTATCAGGACACCAGTCATATTGGATTCGAGGTTCACTCTACACCTGTGTAGGTGTCTATGAGCAAAAATTCGCTTGAACTCAGCTACTCCAGGAAAGGGTGACAGTTCAAGTCATCCAGCAAGCTCCGGAGAAGACAAGTCTGGTAATCTAGCGCAGTGCTACCTCGGATTCTCATGGGGTCACCATGAGCCAGAAGCAACTCATTGGCCATTGGAATTGTTGACATACACCCCCTTCTTGGTAGTATAGGGGGGTTCGTGTTGGACTGCTAACAACAAGATCAGCAGTTCGAAACCACCAGCCGTTCTACAGGAAAAAGATGAGGCTTTCTGCTTCCGGTCTGAGAAACCACAGGGGCATATGTGCTCTGTCGTCCGTGGTCTCTAGGAGTCAGAATTGACAGGCTGCCACACGAGAGCTTCAGTATTATTCACTCTTACACTGAGAGCATTTACAAAAAGTGCTTTCAAGTACCATTACATCCTGAGCTTCTGGGTGGTCAGAAACTCGGAAGAAGGGGCACTACTCGTCCGCGTACAGTAGCGATCTTTATTCCTGCAGCCCTAGAGGCAGGCTGGCCTAGGTGCCGCTGAGGATGCTGGCCTTGTGCTCTCTCTGTACCCTGCGAGAGAGCTCCGTCTCTACGTAGCCTTCAGGTAGCACCTGCTCCCAGGCCGTTCTTCTCTTGGGAGACAGGATGTGTCTGGGTTTATTCCAGTGCATTGTGGTTCCCAGCCTTCCCCAGCACTCCTTCCTGCTGCCCACTGCTGCTTACGTGTGGAAAGGAGGGAAGAGGAGAAAGCGGGACCCCAGGCTCAGGTGTCAGAGGAATCCTTCCTGCCATGGAGGTGGGAGGAACCAGGAGAGGGACAAGCCTTCCCCTCCCAGAGCTCCTCTGCAGCAGACAGTAACAGCTTGGAGGGTGTTACACTCCCTGGTGAGAAAGACAGCCAAGAGGACTTCTCCCCCAGGCGCTCTTGCAGGGTGTTTGAAGCATGTGCGCAGCGCCCTCTGCAGGCTGATCAAAGGGGCCAGGATCCCCCGTTGGAGACAACCTGCACAAGAGTCACCAAAGCATCCTGAACAGGAGGTATTGGGAGCAGGGGCGTGCTCTGTTCCACTCTGTGCCTTCTTCAAGTTTACTGTCGGCTCCAGGGAAATTGTCACTCACAGGAGCTGGAGGTGGTAGAGGGGGCTGGTTCTGCTTCACAATAGAAAACCCAGCCTCTCGGATCCTGGAATAAATGAACGGAGCACTAGATGGATGCATGACTGATAGGTGGATGATAATAATAAGTAACATTAATCGAGGGCTTTATATCGTGTGTCAGACACATTTCCAGTCACTCAGCATAGATTAACTCATTTTAATTCTCAAAACCGTGTAGGAGCCAGACTTCATGATGTTCCCTCATTTTAGACACTGAGACAGAGCATAGCTTTCCCACACAACATTTAAAACCAGGCGGGGGCGGCGGCTCTATTGTCAGTGCTCCTGATTAGCCCACAGTAGTGCCCGGGAGTCGATTCCAGGCGGCAGAGTAGACCTGTGCCCCAGAGCCCTGGCCAGAGTTGCCGCCTTTCAAAGTGCCTCTGAATAGATTTGAACTGTCAGTCTTTCCATTCGCAGTCAGACGCTTTATTTAGATCCTTGCTTCAAAATCTCAGGTGATCCTTAGCCACACATTGTCATCTACGCTTTGTATCCCCAAAACACAGATAAATGCCCATGTGCTTCTGTGTCGGGATGGGGTATTGCTGCGACTTCAAATGAATGAGAGCCACTACAATGTCTCGATCATGTCCAAGAGTCTTTATTCGGTTATAACCGGATGGCTAGAATCTAAAAGCCATTCTTTGACTGCAGTCCCATGGGGACATTCCCGTCCACCTTTAAAGGCAAATATTCATCTCTCATCTGTCTAAGACTTAAGCAAGCACAGACAGAAGCAGAAAACAAAACTAACGTTGATATTCTTTAGAGTTAGTGAGTGTAATGGGGTACAGCATTGATTATAACAACCTGGTTATAACACCAAAAGGAATAATATTATTAATTACAATGTTCTGATCTGGAGACCAGGAGAGGACATTCTAAAATCAATCACGAGTGGGGCTTTCCGAGATGGGAGGGGACAGGAGGCAGGTCATTGAGCAGTCAACAAGATGGTGTGACAGTGGCTAGTATGAGTCTGTTTCAGTGTAAGGGATTGGATGAAGCATGAGACCCAAAGGCGCATTGTGCCCCTCACCTGGTGTTTGACTGTGGACAACTCACTCTGCCTCTCTGCACCCAGATTTTCCCATCGGACCCATGGAATGGGTCTGCCTTATATATTTCCCAGAGTCATCGCGAGGCCCAAAGAGGCAGAGGGTCTGAGAGTGTCTACCTTTCCCGTGTTGGGGACTCTTGTTGACAGTGCTGAAGCAGAGGCAGGAACAAACCCAAGATGAGCTAATGGTGTGTAGAAGGTTGTGGCCTCCTGCCCACCAAGAGGCACGATGGCTTCCTAGTCAAGCAGAATCAAAGACCACACATTAAAAGATCACATGGGTCATTACCCAGCACTGGCGGAGGAGTGACTGGATTAAACCAAGTGGCTACCCACACCCCTCTGCTCTCCCCACACCTCTCTCCTCCCTGGCAATGGTCTGCCTTCCACCATAGAAGCGAAAATCCCAGATGCGCACTTTCCCATTCTATCTTGTATCTAGATCATGACCAATCCTGGTCCAAAAGGACCTGACAAAATGTCTGCCGTGGAGATGAGGGGAATTCCAGGAGAGATTTCTGCTCTCTTCAAAAGGCAAGCACGCTCACTTGGGTCGTGTCTGCGCGTGGTGCATGGAGCCGTTGTGGCTCTCTTTGACGGGGAGTGGAGCTGGGCTTCCAGGAGGAACATGGTAAAGTGAAAAGATGGAACAAAGCTAGACCCCGGTCATAGCCCTGAGCTGGGTGGAACACTCCTGTGGTGCTGGCGAATGAGCACTTTGTGGAGCAGGCCGCCCCTACTTGGATCTCTGGTTCTGGCGACAGAAAGCATTCTACTCTACACAAAGGATCCAAGAGTCAGGAGGCCCTGCGTGGTCAGCACTCTCCTGGTTATAAGTTGGGGTGTTCTGGGCAACGTACAGACCTCTGTGGGTCACAGGGCCTCAGCTGACTGAGAGGGGTTAGTGATACCTGCCTTTCCGCCTTCTCAGAACACTTGATTAAAAGGCTCAGTGAGCACTTTCAATCCTTCCAGCTCCTGCTTGTTCTTTAATAATAGCAGGGAATAAAATATGCTGCCAAAACAGTTATGGGATGAATTCCATGTTCTTGGGACAGAAAAGAACTCGGTATGGTGGAGCAGAGGGGATGAGGGGATGCATCGTAGAAGATGAGTCACAGAAGCAAGCAGAGCCTGAATGTCTCTCTCTGTAGAACGAGGGCGTCACACAAGAGGACCTCTGAAGTAAGCTCCTCCCAGTGCCAAGATCCTAGGAGGCAAAGGGAGCTGTCCCTACATTCCTGCTCTGCTAACTGCCCACCAAGGTCCCTGCCCACTAGCTCACTCGCCATCGTGTCTGCTCCTTGGTTCAACTGCCTGCAAGTGCAGGGACTACATCTTATTCATCTCTAATAATAATAAAATCAATAACTTAATTTCAATAATAAAAATCGATACAAGTCATGTCAATGGCTTGAAAGAGCGTATTAGTGAGCAAAAGTTTAGCTACAAACTTCAATTCAATTGAAATTCAATTCTAAGAGAACACGAAACATTTTATAGTTTCACCCGAACCATTTTCATGTAGATAGTTTAAATGAGAAGACTATACCATTATGGAACAACATAGCATCTCCACTCTTGGAGTGAAGTCATTTAAAAATGATTGTTTATTATTATTATTATTATGTGAGGCACTTACTAGCAAAAGAGACTGACTGAGCTGTTTTCCCAAAGACAAAATGAAAGGATCAAATGTAAACCTCAAATGGCCAGTAAAGGGGCTACCTGAAGGCTTGACAATTCATCTGCTGACCGTTGAGCTTGTAGTGAGACTGTCAGAGAAAAATGTGAAAACAGAAAGGATTTTCTTTTTGGGAGGGGAAATTGTAAGGAGGCCAGAAAAGACATAAATTGTCTCTGAAAAGAGACAGTGGTGTCTGCTCTCTCAGAAAGTGTCCCAGTAGATCAAGGAAAGGCTGATTTTTAACCAAAATGTGACCTGTCTACCAGGAGCATGATAAATGGTGACATCGCATTTGCATGAATATGTTGTGGCTTCAGGACTCAGCTCCAGTCACTTCTCTTACGAGACTAGATGCTGGTGCCCGGAGACATCTTTCAAGATGACAGAGCTGCGTTGCCAGGGTAACTCGCTAGAGGAGAATCAAGCCAGCTTTGGAGAAATTGCGGAAGACAAGACCAACAAGAAACAACAGTCCAGCCTTAGGAGGTGAAAAAAAAGGGTGGGGACTGCTGTCCACTCCGCTTTCAGGGTGAGGACACGGTGAGAGCATCACAAGTGAAGTGGGAAACATCAGCTACCTGCACCCAAAGATCTTGGTGACCAGACTGGAGGAGGAAGTGTTGCTCTGGGTAACTAGAGTTTGGGTCATATAAATATAGATATATGGATATCAGGCAGTAGTCACTATTTTCCTCAGAGTCTCTTTTACCATGTTTTTCCCCCAAGATTTCAAGGATGCTGAAGATTTCTTGCCATCTGGTATTAGGGATATGTGTTAATGTATGTTTATTGTCCTTTGAAGGACAGAAACATCATTGAATTTATAGTTTTCTTATAGAGAACATATGACTGTATTGCAGATAATCTGTGTGATATATGTTTATATATATACATATAGATATGTCTAAAAGTATTCCAATTAATACATACAGGGGTAGATGCCAATAAAATGCATTTAAACACATTTCTGTGATCTGTGGAAGGACTCTCAGTAATGCACTTGCCTTAGTCTCATGACATCATTAGTAAGCTTTCAAAAAAACCATTCAATCAGAATAGTGTCATTCAAGGAGATCTACTGGCTACTTAATTCCAAGGCATATGGTAAGCTCTGAAGGTTATGGTGAGGCTCCTTGTGTGATTCCAAATGGGTAATCTTGATATATTTTTCCAGAAGGACACAGGTTTTCATAGGGACTTATTAGGAAGAAGCTTTAACAACATGGAAAAAACTACACTGATGGGGAAAAGTCCAGGAAATTTGCACTGAGACATGTTTTCCATCACAACCATGCACCCTCTTACTCTTTGACGGTAGCAGGGACTGTCCTACATGAATTTCATTGGCAACCTTACTTCGTCTACCCTAGAGAGGTGCAATTCATTAAATGTTTGATGATGAGCCCAAAGCTTGCAGGTGTAAACCCGTACTGAAGCAATTTCCGTAGACAAGGCTTGTGGTGTGTTTTCTGGAAACGCTCCACGCTGTACACCTGGGGTCGCTGTGAGTCAGGATCAACTTGATGAAGGTCAGCGTTCATGAGAGGGCTTCGAAAAGCTGGTGGGAAGATGGCAGGGTCTCTTGATTCCTTCTGTTTGTAGGGGCGCTGTGAAGTCCCCTCACATCCCCACAGACCCATGCACAGATACAGTTCATGGACATGGGAGTGGTAGTTAGGGATCTGCTCAGCTGAGTGTGACGGCCACATGTTTGAAGCATGACAGATGGTCATTTTTGTACTGGACTGTCCAAACGGGTTCTTTTCTGCCACTCATCAGGGACTTGGACTCCTCCTTTCCTGGTGACCCTTCTAGGATGTTGTCCTGGTCCGCATTGACCCCAAGCAGCTCACTCCATATCTGCTAAGAGGAAGAAGAAAAGGTGGAGGAGCATGCCCTTCTTTTAAGGACAAGACCCAGAAATTGCAAACATCAGAACTGAGTCTCAGGGCAGCACCTCGCTGCGAGGGGTAAAGAGACAATCACCTTGATGTGGAGGGGCCTTCTGCCCCCCTGAAAAGCTCATTATTAAGGCAGGAGAGGAGACAAGTTAATGGCGGATAGCCAGTCATTTCTGTCCAGTGCATCTGCTTGCGGTGGACTCCTTTCTGCCAGAAACCTTTCTTCTACTTTGATGGTGCACAACATTCAATTATTTGGGCTTCTCCATGGCAAGGATCTGAGGCTTTGGCAAGCAAGAATGGACTCACATTGTGTGTGATTCTGCTTAATTAAGAGTGATGGGGGTCAGCATACCCCATTTGCCTATTCTGACAGCCTCTCCAGGGCTTTGTTCTGTGGAGGTACTGGGGTCTCATGGTAACTTTATCCAAACAGGATAAACAGTTGACTAAAATGGCCCCACTGATAGGTTTCTTCAAATGATGCAGACAATTGGGGTTTATTTCTATGACATGGGAGGCTCGTGTCTCTAACTTGATAGGGTGGGAGAGCGCTCTATCCTCTCCATTCCCACCCGGGAGCCCATGTGAGCTGCTGGCTGGGTTTGCACTCCATGATCAGTACTTCTTTTTCTCTCCCTGCCCCAGTTTCTCAGCAAAGACGCCTGACTTGGATATTACATAACAAGTGCACCCATGGAGGCATTAGAAAAACCACAGCATCAAACGAGGGACCTGTAACTAGGAATTATTAAGAGACATTGAGGGATTGTGGCTGGGACCTGTAATGAGACTCACAGTGAGATGTTTGTTGTAGCTGCCGGATGAGCTTCAGGGTTTATTATTTCATCCAGCCACCCAACCATCTGTGTATTCATCACACATTCTGAGCTTCTGCTCTACTCAAGCGTTGAATGAAGAACTGGATATGGATGTGAACCAGGAGCCATGGAACCTGCCCTCAAGGCGCTCCATGGAGGTGGACGACATTGAGAAAACTGGACCGGATGATACAGTCGTAGGGAAGCGTGGTGCTGGATGCAAGCACTGGAAAGGTGGTCAGTCCTCGGAAAAGGTTCTAGAGAGGCTTCCCGGAAGAAATCATACCGGAGGCACATCTTAACAGTGAATCAGGGGGAGATGATAAGAAGTGACTCTTGACAGCATAAAGAATTTGCAACCTTTTGAATTTTTGATCTTGCTAGGATTTAGCACTTCCTCCATCCGAGTCCACAAAACTCATCTGGCGAGACAAGTTCCTAGATATTTCTCCGTTATTCTAAAAATACATCCACAATCTAATGGAAACAAGCACGTTGGCAGGGCGCCCTCCTTCCGACCCTTTCTCAGAACAGCTCTGCCGGGAACCGAGAGCGTGAGGTTAGATCACAATGTGTTCGTGATAGGAGACGGGAAGCATCCGGCTGCCGGGAGCTTGGTTCTGCGTCGCCGCTGTCTGTTTCCAAGGACTCTCCCTCTGAGCTCAGGCCAAGTGAGAGCCACAGCTCAAGGCCCTGAGCGCTGATGCTTTGATCCCGATGCCAGCACTGGCGGCCCCCTTTCCAGCAAAGATAAAAACCTTTCAATAATGCAAGCAGTTGTGACATTTTTCTGGTCCTAGTGTCAGCGAAGAGCCCTGGTTGGCATAGTGGTTATGCCTTGGGCTGCTAACTGCAGGGTCAGAAGTTGGAAACCACCTGCTGCTCCTCAGGAAAAAGACAGGACTTTCTACCCCTGTAACCAGTCAGTCTCAGAAACTCACAAGGGCAATTCTCCCCTGTCCTACAGGGTCACTATTGGGCCATCAACTCAATGGGAGTGACTTTGGTCTTTTTGGTTTTGTGCAAGTTGTCAGAGAGAAAGAGGGAGCAAATATTTATTATCCTATGATGTGTCCATCAGATGCTGTAGGATTCCCCTTGGAATCAGTATTTAAAAATAATACTAACAATAATGAGAATCGTATTTGCAAATACATGAAAATTCTACTGTTAATTCCAACTCACTGACAATTGCATAGCAGTTTCCATATACCAGGTAGCTTCTGTAACAAGGAGCTTTTCAAGATATAGACTTCTTGGTTGGGGGCTCCAGCCCCTCAGACCTGAGAAAAGAAGAAGAGGGTGTCCCCAGGAGATGCTTGGCCCCTGTGTGCTCCCTGTGGGTGGTGAGGAGGACTAACCAGCAAAACTGCTGGGCAATAGCTCCCCTTCCAAAGTGCTCTCTCATGCGGAGTCCTCTTCCTTCCCTGAACTTCCCATCACAGGCCCGGTGGGACAGGAGGGAGAGCCCCTGCGTAATGGCTCCAGTAACCAGGAAGATTCAAGCGGGCATTCCGCCCCCACTAAACTTGACCGAATGGGTCACCCTAGATACACTCACTACAAAGATCAATCAACAGCTTGATTGAGGTCAGCTCAAGAAGAGGCCAGGGAAACAAAAAGAATCTAAGAGAGCAGTTCTTAATCACAGGAGGATGCATGCTTTTATTGGCACCCGCCTAATGGGGCTCATCGTCAGTGCTCATGGAAGCAATGGTCCAGAGATCAAGACAAGTTGCATTAGGTAAATCTGCTGCACAAGATCTTTTTAGAGTGTCGAAAAGAGAAGAGGTTACTTTGAGGACTAAGGTGCACCGGACCTAAGCCATGGTATTTTCCGCTGCCTCATATGCGTGTGAAAGTTGGACATTGAATAGAAAGACCATAGAAGAATCGATGAACTTGCGTTTTGATGCTGGAGAAGGATATTGAAAATACCTAGAACTTTTAAAAGGACAAACCAATCTGCTTTGGAAGAAGTTGGTCCAGAGTGCTCCTTGGAGGCAAGAATGGCCAGACCTCATCTTACATACTCCGGCCATGTTGTCGGGAGAGGCCAGTCCCTGGAGAAGGACATCAGGCTTAGTAATGTGGAAGGGCAGCAAACAATAGGAAGGCCCGCAAGGAGATGAGTTGACAACGTGGCTGCAACAAGGGACTCAGGCTTAGAAACAGCTAAAAAGATGGCATAAGACCGTGCCATGTTTTGCTCTGTTTTGCATAGGGTCACCTCACAACAATGACAGCAATGGGACTCCTCCTCCCCTTTCCATTTCAATAATTCCATTCCATGCAAAGGGGATGAGACCAGTATCAATGAGCTACAAGTTGACTTAAGTGCACCCCAAGTTTCCCCGGGGTATTTTCACGACGTTGAGGGTGAACAGAGAGCTCTGTCGTATCGACAGTTTCCTTTCCCAGAAGATGGATTGACCTGGTCTGCAGTTTATTCATTCACTCAACAAGGATTTCCAAAGCTCTTCTCTAAGCCAGGCCTACGGCTTAGTCCTCAAGTTACCGAATGGGTCACCCCAGATACACTCACTAAGAAGATAAATTGACAGCCAGTTCCAGGTCACCTGCCGAAGGGGCCAGGGGAACACAAAGAATCTACCTCTTGGGACACCAAGATGACCGAGACAGCAAACCATGCTTTGAGGTCCTCATAACCGAGTGATGCTAAATCGCCACTCCACACGTCTCTCCCTTCACTCCCGAGGCCCGTCCCTCCTCCTTTATCCCCACTTGCCAGTTCCTTCCCTGCTCTCCAAATCCCCACTCCCCCTGGTGCTGGCGTCCCCTCTCCCCTCTCTCTCTATCCCAGGAGGCCGGGGTTCCTGCTCGGGACGCTAGTCTTCCCTCTCGGGTGCTCAGAGGCAAAGCTGTGCAAGCAGGCGCTGCAGCAGTGACCTCTCAGCAAGGGCTTATGTAATGCGTGTATTAGAACAGTGTCTGAGATAAAAGATCGGCAGTGTCGCCGAGACTGAGTCATCTCCACCCCATAATCCCTCTGTGTTGAACACGCTCCATTCCAACCAAACACTGAAAGCGTCCTCCCTGAGCAGATGCGGCAGAAACGTCAGTCGCTTCAGCCATTTCACTGGCTCTGTGTGATCCAAAGAACACCAGGGCGGAGCGAGCTGCATCTGTACATCTGTAAGGCACAGGGCACGCCCTTCTCTCTAAGAGGGAACTCTCCAACGATTGGGAAAGAGGGGTGGGAACAGGGACACATGTAGGAGTCGGGGTGAGCTCTGAATCAGGGCAGGATTTCAGCATAAGGACTTGGGAGAAGGCATCATCTCAGGAAGCTTTTCTATCTAAGTCAGGAGACCTGGTGGTGCTGTGGTTTCAGCCTTAGACTTCTAACCACAAGGTCAGAGGTTCCAACCCACGAGCCATTCCTCCCCCTGGAGAAAGCTGAGGCCGCCTGCTTCATAAAGACAGACAGTCTCCGGCACGATGCGCCGGGGCCCCTGCGAGTCAGAATCCACTCACTGGCAGTGGGTTTGGGTCTAGCAGAGCAGAGCCTCTCTGGGAGAGTGCTGAGGGCATGCTGAAGCTTGATGGCCCTTTCCACACCTTTCTTGTTGTAAGATCTTGGGCAGGATATTAAAAATCACGCTTCCTTGTTCACAGACTTCCCCTTTAGGGAAAGCATTGGCTTCATAATGTTCAGCCAATTACATATTCACGATGATTCCTGTTGGCAGAACTCCCTCCCCCTTAGCACCAGAGTGCCCATGACAGCATAATTACCCCTCTATCTGGGTTTTGCCAACTGTCATGTTCCCAAGAGGGTTGGAAGTGCCTTTGCTTAACCGTCAGCAGGGGAGGCTGATGGGCTCCCCATGGCACTTCCTTGGCTTTCTTGTCCTGTCCCTCATTTTTGCCATGCCCATTGCCAATTTGTCCCTGCCTCGCTCACTCAGCTTTGGCCAGCACCAAAGGGGGTGTTTATCCCTTAGGATTGGGTCCAATGTATTTGTTTTCGAAGCAGGATCCACCCCAGTCATAAGATCCTCTCTGAGCTCTCTCTGTTGAATTATGCCTTGCCTCCAAGGCAGTTTGAATATTTGCACTTGGCAGCAGGAAGACCTGCTGGGGTTACCCCCCACCCCCACCCCGCAAAGCCGAAGGGTTTGGAGATCAGCTAGGACTAGCATCCAATTCTGAGTGAGTCTGCTCCCTCATCTGTAAAACGAGAATGATCTCATGAAGCGGGACCTAGCATGGGGCCTGCGTTTAAGAAGTTACCACCGATATGTCTTCGTCGCTCCCATTTCTTTTCAGAGGGAGAGAAGGTTTCCCTTGGGTCTGCTTATGTTCTCCTTATGCCTTACGGAATGAACGCCAACTTCATTTTCCTCACCTGGAACTTCTACTGTGGTCCTACCTCTCCTTAAAAGCCTATTGTGTACAGGGTACATCATGAAATGAAAGAAACATCCATCGTGGAACACTAGGCAGAAAGAGAGCTGGCCCCTTTCTGGTTTTCTGAATAAATGCAATACAGCCTTTCCTCTGTCTCTGTCTGCATGGTGTCTTCCTCCGGGGACTGGTAAACTGGAGAGGGGCCGTCATGCTTACCCCTCCCCTTACCTTAAATAACCACCACGAGCCCTTCCTACGGCTCCCTGTGCCTGCTGTGGAACTGTCTAAGCCACTTGACTACCAGTCACAGAAATTTCAGCAGTGACTTAACAGACACGAGTTTATTTTCCTCGCATAAAAAGACATTTGGCAATAAGCAATGGTATAGAGTTGGACTGTATTTCTGAGAGATTTAGAGGTCCAGAATTACTTTCCGTCAGAGGTGCAAGATTACTACGGTGGCTCTGAGCCCCCCAGCACCCTTCAAGTCGGACAGAGAAACAGAAAGGGGGCTTGATTGTATCAGACTCTTCTGATCAGGAATCACAATAGATCTGTGATGGTGAGAGATGATGTGATGTCAACCAGACATGCCGGAGTAAGGAGCCTTGCCACCAACTGGGCTGGAGCCTGAGGACTACAACTTCTTATATCAGAGAGACCTCACATCCTCTCTGGCCCTTCGCCTTCTGCTGGGTCGTCAGTGCCTGTTGCGGCACTGGCTGATCCCAGGCACTGTAAAGAGACTACCAACAGAGGATTCATTTGGCCAACGTTGGGCCTCTATCCACCAGCCCATGACCCCTGGCTGCCTCTGCTTCGTCATCTTGCTTTCCTGTTCATCAGCTTCTATAAGTCAGGAGAAGCCTGATTAGAACCAGACTGAGTGACCGATTTCTACAACTGTATAAGCCATTTCTTGATCTGAATTTCTATCTACAACAAGCACAAGCGTCATTGATTTTGCTTCGCAGGAGAACCCAACCTAACACAATATCCAAGGGTTTCCTACCTGCCCACCGCAGCTGGCTTTGTCTTCTGTCTCTTTAGCCTACACTAGATTGCATAACCAGGACAAGCGGGCTGGGGAGTATGTCCATGATGCGTTTCAGTCTAGTCATCCGTCATCTACTGCGTGGGACTGGGGTCGCTGCAGAGTTGTTTCAGGAAGGAAATTTGAGGTGCTTTGGGGAGGTGACCAACCACATCGACTAAGGAACTCAATTACTGCCACATCCTTTCTCGCTCCATGCCTCCGAGAACTCACTAGTACGGATTGCTCACAGTCAACAATCGTTTTTCATATTGAACTCCAACTGTGTTCTCGACATGTGGCCATCTCCCGCAGAAGGCAGTCGTGACAGGAACAAGGCACTCACATACTGTGAACATGGTCAGAGGAGGAAAGCTCAGCAGGCGACATGCTCCCCGTGATTCCAGGTGGCCACGCAGCCAGCTCAGTGGCCCCTGTTGAGCTCTCGTGTTTAATTAATGAACTCATCCTGAGAATATTGGTGACTTTATTTAGGTTAAAGTTTTTTAAAGTGGCCTAGTGCCGACTTGTCCCTTCAACGCTGCAGCTCCATGACCCGTCTCTGCATCTCTGTGGCAAATCCTGCAAAGAAGGGATTGAGCAGTGTGTGGCTTTTAGTATCGTAAACGTTCTTCTGCAAACATGCCTCGCTGATTCGTGGAGCAGTAGATGGTGGCACGAGGCTGGCATGGCTGGAAGCGGGTTTGTGTTCTAGAGACGCAGGCTTGGCTGAGAATGACCGGCTCAGTGCAAACCTGGATTGTAGTTACTTTTGTGTGTAAACCCGCCTTCCCTAGTGTGCTCCTCAAGGTCAGGAACTAGTTGCACATTCTTTAGAAAGGTAACTCACTAGTAGGATGGATTTAAGGAAGTCCTCCTGGCTTTGAGCTAACTGGGCCTCAGAGTTCATTTCAACCAGTAGCAGTGTATAAAGACTTAAACCAAAAACCAAACTCGCTGCCATTGAGTTGATGACCACTCGTAGCAATCCTGTAGTAGAACTGCCCCTGTCAGTTTCCAAGACTGTAACTCTTTACGGGAGGAGAAATCCCCATCTTTCTCCCATGGAACAGCCGGTGGTTTCAAACTGCTGACCTTATAGATGGCAACCCAATGTGTTACCAGTATGCTATCTATGGTCCCTGGGAAACCAAACCGGAAGCAACGCCCAAAGGTCAGCGTCAGTGAGTCCCTCTATGGACAGACTTCAGAGGGATGGACTCATTGTCCGTTCTCCTAACCCATTTGCATTGTAAGAGGACTCTTCTCTGAGAAAGGATGGGGATTATGCATATCACAGAGAACTGCTGTGGTGTGGGGCTTGACCTTGTAGTGGGAAAGGCTGGTGTTCAGGTACACTGCGAAATAGCTGTCAGCTGGACCACTCTGTAGTTCGACCCTGCTCTTGACTCCAAGGTGGTGATTGTCCATGAACTCAATCTCACAATTGTTAGAGGGATGCTCAGGGGACATCCTAGACAATCCGTGTTCACCCCCCCACACACACACACACACACACAAAAAAAGAAGAAAGCTGAGCTCAGAGGATGGAAAGGGCTTTACAAGAAGACTTTGGATCCAAAGCGCTGCACACGCAAACATGTCCTCAAACCCCATCCTGATCTCCGTAGGTAGTTAATTCCGAGGTCTCTTGGTGAATTGAAACAATATAAATGTATTATCTTATAACGCTAGGGAGGAGGAGTTCAAATGGGTTTCACTGACCTACATCCAAGGTGTTGACAGGATCTGGTTTCTCTAAGGGAACATCCATTCCCCTCCCTTTTCCAGTTTTTAGCGGCTGCCAGCGTTTCTTGTCTCATGACTTATCCCTCCATCTTCATAACCAACACTGTAGCATCTTCAAATCTCTCTGTGCCTCTAATTCCATTGTCACAATCCCCTTTGGATTTACATTGGAACCACCCAGGGAATTCAGGATAAACTCCTCCATCCTTAGTCACAGCTGCCAATTCCCTTTGGCCATGTAAAAGAATGTATTCAATGGTCCTAGGGACTGGGATGTGTGCAGCGTTGAGCATGTCATTCTACTATACCCAGGTGCAGCATTGCTGTTTGAGTAATAACAACAATTCTTTCAGCAACGCAGTACCACCACACGACACTCTCACAACTGGACCCATAGATGACATCCTCGTAAAGAAAGAAAACATGTCAAGGATTTCATTTTACCTGGATCCACAATTGATGCTTATGGAAGCAGCAGTTAAATCAAAGTGTTGCACTCATTAAATCTGCGTCCCAAAGCTTATGTAAAGTCTTAAAGAGTAAAAATGTCACTGGCTGCAATGAATTGAGTTCTGGTAAATGGCAGAGGTTTTCAAGAGAGCTTGATGGTCAGGGTGACACGACAGCTTATCCTACATGCTTCCTGCATTGCTCCGTGGTGTCCAGTACTTCCTCAGGCTGTCTCACTGCCTCCGTGCAAGACTCTGGAGGGAGAAGGACATCCCCATCACCCCAGTTTGACAGAGGAGACAACTAAGGCTCAAAACGGTGAAGCTACTTGCCAAAGCCACACAATTAAGTGTTAGAAGTAGAATTCTACCCAGGCCTTTCTGAATCCAGAATCTGTGTTTCTTCTTTCTTCGTACATCTCAATCCAAGTAGCCCACATGCTAGTGAATCCAGCATAGCAGAGGATCCCTGTGGTCTATCTTCTCAGACTACGTAACCATTTTACTCAAAGACTGAGAAACAGTTCCTGTGTTAGCCAGCTAGTGGTGGTGTTCTTGTCACCATCGTGTCAGCCCCCGACTCAGGTGACATTGTGTACAACAGCCATAGCACTGGGCCTTCCCCATGACGGGCTGAGGATAGAACCATTAAGACCCATTGGGCTTTCATTGACTGACTGTCAGAAGTAGATCAGCAGGCCTTTCTTCCTAGCCCACCATAGTCTGAAAAACGTGTTCATCATCATAGCATCACAGACGGGTCAGGTTTGCTGCCTGAGGATAGAACCTGAGTTTCTCTCATAGGAGGCAAAAAATTCTACCACTGCTTCAAACAAATGGTAAGCACTGGGGTGTTGTTTTCTGAACCCAAATAACAGCACCCCCACCCTCACTGTTTGTTTGCCAACCACTCCCTCTCCCTGGGAGATGTTGTCTAAGTGCCATTATGCCTTGTTGAAAACACATTGTTGTTAGAAAATTAGCCTGACGTTTACATACGTGTGAGGGACAGCCTAGTGCATTTACACATAAGAGAAGTTATTTGCATATAAATAGGGTCATTGTAGCCATGCTTCAATTATGAAGGGAGGTATTTTAGGTATTTTAGAGGGCACAAGGCAAATCTTATGTAGAAGTTCCCAAGGCCCTGAGTCCCAGCATCCTCTGCTTCGAAGAGTGCTTTGGTGGAGGGGGTTGGGTATTGGACCTGAGCATGCTCAGTTAGGCAGATTTTCTCCTCTGCATTTTTAGAAGACACCATCTCTCTGCAGGCAAGCCAAGAAGCCAGTCACCGACATTATCAGAACCCACAGTCACGACTCCCAACCCAGTGGTCACTTCACTACCTCTCCAGGTGTGCATGTCCCACCTGACAAATGAGGGCAATGCGGTCGTTTCACTGAGCACAAAGCAGGCAGCTAGAATGGCTTTCTCTCTTCACCCATGTGCCTAACGGGAAGCACAGGCAGCTCATTTTGCTAGGAGACCCGGTGCCCATCAGGTAGGGAGGGCACTGCTGGAGAGGCACGCAGGGGCCAATCCCCAAGTTCAATAGTCTAGGAAGGGGTGGGAAATAACGGAAGGGTTTTGAGTCAGGCAGCTCCATGGAGTTTCCTTTTAAGTGGTTCTTTCTGTCAGCACTTGTTGGTAGGCTTTGTTTGGGCAAGGGGGTGGTGACAAAGGCCGGTAGGCCACTGCGGAGGTCATTTGGGTGGTGCAAGGACAAGCTTCTCTTCCAGAACTGCTCTGTGTGGAAGGCTTTTCAGGATGGAAGGTCGGCAGAGGCCCTAGCTTCCTTTCCTCCCAAATCAGCCGAAGGGGCCACCATCCCTAAAATGGCACCATCCCTACTGCCCTGTGAGTGGGAGGGAGAAGGGGAGCGACATGCTATTGGTGGTATTAGCATTAGAGATTTTCACACCCACGATTGTCTCTTTTTTAAAATAATATTTTAATGTGCTTTAGGTGAAAAGTTACCCAACAAATTAGGTTCCCTTTGAACAATTGCTATACAAATTTTCCATACACTTTGTTACAATTTTCACATTGTGTCAGCATTCTCATTGTTTCTTTGCTGCTTTTTGTGTTTCCATTTATTGGTTTCCCTTCCCTTCCCCCCCCCCCCCCCCCCCCCCCCGGCTTTGTGACTTCTGCCTTGGAGTTTCAAATAGCCAATTGCTTGAAGAAGCACATGACTCATGGGTGATGCTTCTGTCCCGTGCTCACAAGTTATCTACAGTGATACTCTCAAGAGTTCCTCGAGTCTCCTTCAGTTCAGTAGGTCTGGCCTCCTTAGGAATTTGAGTTTTGTGCTACAGTTTTCTTCCATACTGTGATCACGCCCCCAGGCAGAGCAGTTGGCACTGATAGCCCGGCACCATCTAGCTCTTCTGGTCTCAGAAGAGGTGGTCCTTTGTGTGGGCTGTTAGTCTCCTGGATGGGTTTCTTCTTTAATCTATGTTGTCCATCATTCTTTTCTGCTCCAAGCAAGTAGGTATCGGTATTTATATCTTAGATGGTCACTTACAAACCTTGAAGACCCCAGATGCTCCTCACCAACCTCAAATGTAGACATGATCTTTGTGACTTGTACGGTGCCAGGCCACTCACCTGTTCCCTGAGAAACTATGGTCCTAAGGCCCTTGAGCCAGGAAATAAATCCTACCAGTTGTTTAGATCTGTCTGGGGGGCTTCCAACATTTTCCCTCCTATGTGTTTTGTTATGTATGTGGATATACGTGCGGCACCCACAAACAGATCTAAATACATGTGCTTACACATACATCTATACATGCACATGCATTTACTCATATATGCCTTTCCATGCACATACCAGCATCCATATCTACCTGTATTATTGTCACAATTGCCTTTTAGCTAGTGATTTCACCCACAAATTCCAAGGCGCAGAGATCCAAAAGAATGTATGGTCAAAACAAGACCAAAAAAACAGCAAAGATCCACACGTGTTTGTGTTAGAAATCACAGACAGTAAATCCTGCTCATTTCAGAGGTGGGGTGAGGGGTGGAAAAGTAGAATGAAAATGTTAAATTTAAACTCACTTGGGAAGGCCAGTTTGAATCTCACATGATTTCTCGGGAATGTAATTTAAATTCTCTCTTACTCAAAGATAATGAAACCATAAGAGGATATTTGTGTGATCAAAAGCTTAATGAGCAGAATGAGGCACATTGATTGGAAAATTCTAATAGATCTGTGCTACTTGATGGTGAGTCATGAGCAACCTGGTCATTTTTGTAGACCAGGGGGAACCAGCGGAAGGACAACATGCTGTTGTCACCAACGAGTCAGTGTCCAACTCCTAGCGGCCCCAGGTGGTCCCCATGGGTCAGTCAGGCTGCTCCCTAGGATTTCGTGGGCTGTAACCTTCATGGAAAGAGATCTCCAACGTTTCTCCCACAGAACCACTGACAGGTCGGAAGCACTCGCCTTTCTGTTGGCAGCCAGGCACTTAACCACTCTGCCGGCCAGGGTGCTTTCTGATGAAGGATCGCTGGCTTGCAGCACTAGCCTGCATCTCACTGTAGCGCAAACCCCACTTAACAGGCAGGCTTGTGCAAAGTAGAAGCTTGGAGAGATTTCTGGATGGATTCTTCTGTGTTGCTGAGAAATCCCTGAAGAGCCATACTGAAAGAGGGAAATTTGTCCTCGGTCTTTCTGCTCAGCCCCTCCCCTTCCCTTATTCAGAAGGAGATAAACACACAGGCTTCCTAAGCAGCTTCCAGTCTGTCATTCAGCTCTCAATCTAGTGCAGTCCCACCTCGGAGCCTAGGTGTAAAGCTCATCACTAAGTCCGTGTAAACCACAGTTAGTGCATAGGACAGCAATCATTCACCACAGCAAGCGGAACTGACGGATAGAAGGTCATTAGAAAAGCTGTACACACCGCTTATTGTGTCAGCATGTAAGAAGAAATATCATCATCTGACCAGATGCATTTAATAATAGCAGCAGCATCTAAGCGAGAAAAAAAACAACCCTTTCCTACCTAATAACTGAAGAATGATTGTTCATTTGAGAAAGGTCTGCTATTTGGTTTTTGTTTGTTTGTTTAAGGTTTGTTTTTTGGAACCAGTACTGGCCTCATAAGAACTACCTGGAATTAATACCAAGGGCTCAAATAGACAGTAAATGTTTAGAAAACAGTGATGGCAACATATGTGCAAATATGCTTGATGCGATGGATTGTTATAAGAAATGTAAGAGTCTCCAATAAAGTAATCTATATATATATATATATATATATATATATATAGAGAGAGAGAGAGAGAGAGAGAGAGAGAATCAACTTTAAGAAAACAAGGTACGGGGCTTACAAGAAGACATCTTTTTTAAGAGACACACACAAAAAGACTTACGTGAAAACTAGCAGGGTAGCTTTTATACGAATGTCAATTCTCCTCTAATTAATGATTCTCAGATGGGATTAAACACCCATTTAAAATTATTCTGAGGTGCACGTGAAAGAATAAGTAGGAGAAAAAAGAAAGAATAAATAGCTAAGACCAACTACCTTTTAAGCAAGTGGGTGAGATGAAAACGTTTGTATAGCTACAGTAATTAAAACAAGTATGGTACTAATACCACAGCGGGGGAAAATACAAACAATACCGGGACAACTTCTAGCACACCTAAGAAATGAATATGAGGATAAGTCCAAAGGTGTTGCTACAACACACAACACCGTGAAACCTTTTCAAACAAAAACACCCAAACGTGCAGCTCTTCTTGCCCGACAGCCTCCACCTCGGTCTGCACGCTTCCGAGGCCGCATTTCTCTCTCTCACCTCTCACCCCCACCCTTCATGCTTTGACTTACACCACATCAACCTCGAGGAGGGCCGTGGCCCCTTTGCAGTGAGAACAAAAGGAAGTCTGGAAGGACAAGATCAGGGCTGCAGGGTAAGGTTCCTCAGTGTCATTCCCAGAGGACAGCCCTTGTTACCTGTGATGACTGAGCAGGTGCACTGTTATGATGGGGGGTTGGGGGTGGGGGGTTCCTTGGCCTAACTTTCGTGGCCTTTTTCTCACCAAGTGCAGTCTTCCATTTTCTTATCACTTCTTCATAATGAGACCCCAAGATCTCCTGTGTCCTTCGAGACAATCTGTGAAGGTGGACCCTTTGAAGTCTCAGGAAACAGCTGCGGTAACCTTCGGAGCTGACCTCTCCGAGTTCATCTTTGAGGTCTTCTCCACCATCCCTAAACAATAACTGACCCGTCTGAAATGCCAGAGTTTTATGTGGGGCGGCGTGTCTGAAAATTTGCTTCAAAGCATCAAGGTTTCAAAGCTCGAGTTTTGTTCAAGTTTTTCTTTTAACGTCTGATCTCATCATCGTGCTTCCCCTCCTCCACAGCACAAAACGGACCTTAAAAATAAACAATTGTAATGGCATCCCAATGAGACTGTGGCAAGTGTATCCCCGAGAGAACTTGTCTGCAGGAAGCTGACCACAGAGGCGTGTTAAGCATGTTTTGTTTGGCCTCAATCTGTACTTCCAGGAACGAGAGACCTAGTAACTCTACTGTTACTTATCTTCGTAGAACAGTTAACTGCTGGGGCATCCGGTTGGCTCCGGTGGAGAGAGAATAAGTGAAGAGTCTCTCCAACCAAATACTGAATGCCTGTCATGTCATTTACAGTACACAGCTGATTACTTCAGTGAAATAATACTTAACAATAAATGCATAGCTCTATGAAACAGGAAAGCCAACGCTCTGTTCCCATTCACAGTGACTCTGTGTGCAGGGTTTGCAAGGCTGTACATCTTGAAGGGAGCAGATAATCTCGCTGGCAGTTGGTGAGTTTGAACTACCCACCATGCAGTTAGCAGTCAGATGCTTACCCAACAGCATTACCAGAGCCGCTATGTCCACAAGCCAAATTGATAGGCCACCAACCAACCGAAATCCTGCACTAGAACTTTCTGGAGTGGGAGACTGCCACCAGGACAAAGAAGCTGATCAGCAAAATCAATGTCCATGAAGCAACTCTAAGGGAAAGGAAGACACAAGTCCCATGCTGGTTTCTGGGAGAAAAGCCAGGGATGACTATCAGGCCCAATGCTTTCAGGGCTTGATATGAGCAGAGCCTATTTGTCTGACTGTCAACAGGTTGACAGCTTTTAGCAGGGTAATCTTGAGTGAGTCACTTTATCTCTGTCACATGTGTGCGATAACAAATGTGATAGGCAAAAGAATGCCAGCCCACCCCCACCCCCATGATGCTTCCTTCGGAATGCCCAGAACCTGTAAGTAATAGTATATGATGCGGCAAAGCTGATGAACCATGGTTGCTGATTAGCTTCGAATCAGGACATTCTTTGGGTTATCCAGTGGGTCTAATGCCATCACACATGTCTCACAGGAGAAGGAGGAGGTAGGGGGAAGTTCAGAGTGGTGTCATGTGGGAAGGACTTAGCTCTCCAGCTTTGGAGGTGGAAGAAAGAACTTAGATGAAGGAATATAGGTGGAATCTAAAAAAGGCAAGTCAATAGATTCTCCTCTAGAGCATCCAGAAGGAGGTGGAGCCCTGCCTGCCCAAGGAGACTTGGGTCAAGCTTATGACCATCAGAACGGTAAGACCATGTATTTGGGTTGTTGTCAGCCATGAAGATTGAGGTATAGTAATTTGTTATGTCATCAACAGTAAGTCAATTATGTCAAATAATATGTAAATGTATAATTAAATGAGTGTATGTTAAATGCCTATTACAGTGCTTGGCACACAGGTGCTCAATTAAAAGGACATCATCACAGTAGGGATCATTGTGTGGGAGTCAATACTGGTAACTAGATTTACAAAAGAGTTTTCCTTGGTGTGTAAATGTGGAATATTTTTTCCTCCTGTAATTCCACAAAATCTGATGCGTTAATTCCAACTCATGGTGACCTTGTGTGTGCAGAGTACTGAGCCACGGTGTTTAAGACTGTGACATATGAGACGCCAAATGCTCCTGAGACCCCTGGGTGGGTGACACAACCCTTTGGTTAGTAGTTGAGTGCCTAACTATTGTGCCTCCCGGGACTTCGATTACCCCCACACCAAAGATCCAAACCCAAGATTGTCTGGTACCAACCCTCATGATGGAACTCCGTAGGATTTCTGAGGCTGTAGATCTTTATGGAATTAGATTGCCTCATTTTATTACCCCTACACAGCAGCAGTGGTTCCAAACCACCAGCCTATGGGTTAGCAGTCCAGTGCTTAACATATGTTGCCACCAAGCCATTGAGCTGCTAACTAAAAGATCAGCAGTTCAAACCCACCAGTCGCTCCATGGCAGAAACATCAGGCTCTCTACTCCCATAGAGATTTACCATCTTAGAAATCCAATATCAGATCGATATGAGTCAGAATCAACTGGATGTCAGTGGTATGGTATTTGGGAAGTGGCTTAGCAACCAGTATATGGTGAACTGCCTTGCCCTGAGTAGCCTTTGTTTTGATAGCATCTTGGCAAGTTCCCACAAATTCACAGTCACTTCCAATTGTTAGATGAGTCTCTCCTTTCAGGTACTTAAGCCTCAAGCCCTATACCTTCACAGCAGTGGTTCTCAACCTTTCTAATGCCGTGACCCTTTCATACAGTCCCTCATGTGGTGGTGACCCCCCAACCATAAAATTATTTTTGGTGCTACTTCATAACTGTCATTTTTTTACTGTTATGAATCGGGAGACCCCTGTGAAAGAGTCATTCGACACCCCCCAAAGGGTCGTGACCCACAAGTTGAGAAGTGCTGCTTTACAGGATTCCAAGTCACACCCAATTCAGAACCCTCCTTCCGTCCCCACAGCATGAGCTAGGCTGTGTGCAGTGCCGTTTCACATCTTCTAGAGTCAGAGGCCGGGAGTGGGTGGGATGACGTCAAGGATCAGCCTGAACACGCCACTCCTCTCTCCTCTACTACTGACTAGCTTCTGTCCTGGAGCAGGAAGAAAATATAGAAAAGAAAGCTATCTTGTGGCTGAACGAGGTGAGGGGTTAGTTAGCCTGTGCCTGCGCTGATCTTCTTATCCAGTTTATTGTCCATTGGCTAGTTGGGGGCTGACCCTGACTCCAACAACCTCAGGACATGGGGGTGGGGTCTGTTTCACCAGCTAGAGTTTTCACATGAATTCATAGGAGCGGCACTGGAAAAATTCACTTACATATTGATACAGTTAAGAATGACGACTCTTACAAGCCAGCCCCACTTCCAACTGACTCTCACCACAGCCAGGGCCGACTGAGCTCCACATACTTGCCAGCGAGACTCAGCGTGGGGCGAGCAATAGAGGAACGAACTTGTCCATGGCCTTGGTCTGTCCCAGCAGCTCCCCACCCATCTCAACCCCACCAGATCCAAAGAGTCTAGTGGCCAGAAGGCAGGCCAGGGCCCTCGGATTCCAAGCCCTTCTCCCTTCCACGACACCCTGCGATGGAGAGCTGCATCAGGCAGGCTCGGGGAGAAGACAGGCACATCTCAAACCCTCCGAGTCCACTACCGGGTCTCAGAGCACTGACAAACCCAGGGGCCACAGAGTCCACTCCACCTCTTGATGACAACCGGATTTTCATCAGAGCAGAACGGGATTCCAAAGAGTTGTCAATGGTCTATCTCCAGATAGATCACCAGGCCTTTCTTCCAAGGCACCTCTAGGTGGGCTGGAAGCTCCCAATTTTGGTTAGCAGCCAAGCATGTTTATGCTTTGTACCACCCAGGGACTCCTATTTACATGTAGACAGAGGCTCACTGCTTCACTGCTCCTGCTTATTCATTCAGTGAGGTACCTACTCAGTGTGTGGTAGTTACATAATCTGGTGTCAATTTGGGACTTGAGAGGATTAAGAGTGAAGAGGTGGGTGGAGTCTAGTCTGTCAATCAGGTTATAGCCAATGAAGCCTCTGTATGGGCATGGCCTTCCCCTGAGGATTCTGGGATTTCCTGTATTTTCCTCCTTGGAGGTAGGAGACACACTCTCTCATGGCTCACTGCCTCTCGGCTCCACTGACAAGATACATGCACTATGCTGACAGACCCCGGGCCCTTGGGAACTGAAAGAGCCACGTGGAGACCCCTACCAGCACTGAGATGCTTACAATGCCACTGGATCCACAAGACTTGCAACTCACTGGCCTGTGATCTTCCTGCATTTGGTGTCATTGCATGTGTTTCATGAGTCTGAAGACTATAGATTGGTATAGACATATGGGCTAATATCGGACTCAAGGACTAGATCTTTACTGGGCTGGGGTGTTTTCTCAATATTCAATTACTCTTGTAGATAAAGCTCTTTCCTATACATGGGAGTGTGTCTGTGAATTTGTTTCTCTAGTCTACCCGACTGACACAAGATGCTTTGTGCTTTGAGGGACCCAAAGGTAGACAAGAAATGGTTTTTACCCTTTACTATGTGACCTCACAAGGCACAATAGAAAAGTACCCTAAAACAGTTACAAGTTGTAACAAAAGAGTCCAAACCAATCCCACTGCCTGTGAGTTGATTCCTACTCATAGCAACTCTGCATGAGACACCCAAGGCTTTGCAAACCCTCACGGGAGCAGACACCCTAGCTTGATCCCGAGGGCTGGCTGGTGGGCTTGAACAATGGCTCCACCATCAAATAAAAGGTTAAGAGAGAGCAATGAAGAGATGTTGCTGAATGCTGTCAATTCCAACTAAGGGCATGTGACTAACTTCACGTGACAGAGTAGAACTGCCTTGTGGGGTTCCCAGGGGTCATCTTTATAGAAACAGATGGCCAAGCCTTTTATTTTCCCCTTAGAGCCAATGGTGGATTTGAACCACCAACCTTTTAATTGGCAGCCACGTGTTTAGCCACTGAACCTTGAGGCTTTCCGTAATGAGATTATCTATCTAACAGAGCATAGAGATTCTAGCTTGGACAAAGCCTAAGAGACTGAGTTTCTGGGGACAAGAACTGCACGTTATTCCTGAGTGTGTTCTTCTAAGTCCAGCACCATCTCTGGCCCACATGGCATAGCTAACATATTCAATTAGCAAACATGTGGGGGATTTGAAGGAAACACATCACTCATGATGTCTGGTGCATAGTGGGGGAGGAGCGGGGTGTGACAAGAGGTCGGCTCGTGGATGCCATGCTAAGGAGTTGACATTGCTTTTTCTAAGCAAGGGAGGAATAAAAGGGTGAAGAGAAAAGTAGCATTGTGAGATATCTGTCTTAGAAAAGTCCCCGTCAATGGCACGGATGCTGGTTAAGGGCAGGGGTCATGGGAAGTGTTTGTCCCCGGGAATGGAGGGCTGTGGTCATCAAAGTGTGGGCTTCAGACTGCTGGCATGCGGTCTCCTTGCTTGACAGTCCTGAAGAGAAGTTAGAAACCTCGCAGCACCTTGGGCAGACTCTGAGGTACAAAGGGAGGCCGTCATTCCCTTCACCTAATGCCCTTGGGTGTAGAAAGGTTGGCCAGAGAAGGCTCTGAATTCTGGCTAGAGTCTAGAGGCAGACTGGATTCTGAGCTGAACACCAGAACTCAGCCTCCGCCTGCAGGATCTTAGAAGAGCCGGCAGTCAGGGGCTATGCTCTCGCGGCTTTCAGCTGGTAGAGGACACCCAGCTTCTCTTGGCTCCCTCCTTCTGCCATTTGCTTTGATACCTGCAACCCCACAGTTAGAAGGCATCAGCTCTTCTTGTCTCTACTTCGAAACTCCAAGGCAGGGCCTACCTTCGATGTGGGACTCACAGTCTGAAGGTACAGAACCCCCCGATGTAGTTCCCCGTTCTCTGGGAGTTCTCTTTGCATCTTCACTGACCTGTTTTCAGGTCTTTCCTGTGACTGGAGATGTGAGTAGAAAGCCCAGCCTGAGGACCTTCTGGTGGTTTTGAACTGCCAACCATGTGGCTCGCAACCCAACGCATAACCACACACCACCAGGGCTCCTCCCTTCTTGAATAGGAAGCCTGCACATTTCTAAGATACCAATTCTCCGTAAATGAATGAAAAAGCTCAAAGTTGACCTTAATTATTCTAAAATTCCTCTGGGTGAACATATTTCCAGTAAAAGATCAAAAGGAAACATTTATTCGAGGACAAGTTCGAAGTTAAAGAAAAAAGGGGTAATGTGAAGGTAAGGAGCCCAGTGGTGTATTGGTTATGCATTGGGCTGCTAACCACAAGGTTAGCAGTTTGAAACCACAACCAGCTCCTCGGGAAAAAGATGAGGCTTTCTACTTCCATAAACACACAGCGTTCTCCTTGGCCTACACGGTCGCTGAGCAGGATTGAGTCAACAGCAATGAGTTTGATTGTTGTTTTTCAAATATGAAAGTAAGAGTTTTCATTGGTTTTTATGGGTTCCTATTATATAGCCAAAGCATGAGACATAGTCACGTGTTCAATACATGCTTGTTTAATGGATGTCTGCAAAAATATTCACCAGCAGTGCTAGCTCTCTCTGGGCTGTAGGTTTTGGGATATGTATTCTTCAATTGCCGTGTTCTTAAATATTCTTTTAAATAATGCATTTTATCTATAGAGTTAACATGGGGGGGGTGCCTTGAAAACCCTTTAGATCAGTTCTACTCTATCACACGGGTTCTCTCGTGTCAATTCTGACACGATCAGACCTACCCAGTGACCACAACACTGTGCTTAAATGAGAATACAAGTGATTTTGAAAATATATTAACAATGAACCTCTTTAAAAGACATGTTGAAAAGTTCCCCTCTGGACACCAGGTCTCAAACAACAAAGGCGGGAGGTGGTGATGGGAATCACATCACCGTGAATGAGGGGGAGTGCGTGATGGGGACCCGATGCCCATCTGTAGACAGCTGGACATCACTTGCAGAGGGGTAGTGGGGAGGAGATGAGTCACTCAGGATTCAGTGTAGCAACAATGAAACTCAAAACCTTCCTCTAGTTCCTGAACTCCTCCTCCCTCCCAATTATCATGACCCCAATTCTACCTTGCGGACCTGGTTATACCAGAGGATGTACAGCGGTGCAGTAGGGATCTGGAAACACAGGGAATCTAGGATGGACAAACCCCTCAGCGGTAGGAGTGGCGACACCAGGAGGGAAGGGGGTGTAGAAAGGGAGAACCGATCTTGGAGATCTGTGTGTAACGTCCTCTCTGGGAGATGGGCAATGGGGAGGCAGGTGAGGGGAGATGTCGGGCAGTGTAAGATAAGATAAAATAATTATTTATAAACTATTAAGGGACCAGGGGGAAAGGGGGAGCGGGGAGGGAAGAGGAAGGGGAAAAAAAGGAATATGAGCTGATTCCAGGAACCCAAGTGGAAGGCGAATTTTGAGAATGACAAGGGCAACGAATGTATAAGGGTGCTTTGCTCAATTGATGTATGTATGGATTGTGATAAGAGTTTTATGAGCCCCAATAAAAAGATTTATTAATTTAAAAAAAGAAAAAGTCCCCCTCTGGAGAAGAACCTATGGAAGAATGCAGGCATTAGGAGGTGCAAATATCTCATGATTGATTAATATTGAAAGCAAGAAGATAACTGTATAAGACAGCCCGATGGAGGGCCTCCCTCACCCAGGACGTTGGTCGAGAATTACGTTTTCCGCACCCACTGTGCTCCAGGCACTAAAGCAGGTGTCCGTGAGCCCATTTCAAATGGCCTCACGTGTGTCAGAGTAGAAGGATGCTCCACAGAACTAACCAACAGAATTTGGGTAGCACCTTCGCCCAGGGCGTCCCTGCACCATGTCTGGCTCCCTCACGTGCCACAGGCACTAGGAATATACATGAGTCAGGTAGGACCCTTCTCTGGGGACCTCACAGGCAAGTTGTCAGACAGATAGACAAACAGAATTACAGGAGAGGTGATAAGTCCGAAGTCTATCAATGCCAGGCACTGAAATGACTCAGAAGAGACATGACTATCTCTTACAGGGAGAGGGAAAGCGAGAGTTTTGGAGCTGGAAAGGAAAGAGCAGTCTGGGAAGATAGCTCACGGGAGATGACCCTGGAGCTGAGTGATCAGAATTGTCTTAAAAGCAGTGCGTTTTCTTTTTGCTTTTGAGCCGAGAATGCGGAGAAGGAGAATTCCTGGCCCAGGGAGTGTCTGGGCAGAGTTCACAGGGCCCCTACGCACAGTCTTCAATATGGACGTCAGTGTGGGCTCGGAGTGCCCAAGGGACCTGGGGGAGGGGTGGTGGTAAGAGATGAAGCTGCGGAGGTTTGCAGGATCCAGGGCCTGCAAGCCTGGGTGACTGCACTAAGCTGGGTGGCTTGCCGCACGGGATTATGGGAGTGCAGGGTGAACAAACCTTTCGGTAGAGTGCTGACAAGAGCAGATGTGCACATGCTCATTCTGAGCTACATGGAAACAAGACTGGGGCTTTGTGGGTATAGGGCCCAGGCCCTCCAACAGGGCCCCATACTTACTTGACCTTCTGACACCACTGTCCTTTGTAATCTTGGCAGCACATGCCCGGTCTTTTCATTTTGCACCGAGCCCCACAAATTATGAAGGGGTCCTGGCAAGAGTGGAAGCAGATGTCTGAGAGTAGTTCAGTGGAGGAGGGGTGAATAGGGCTTCCGTCTCTCCTCACCACAGCTCTTTTACTTGAGTGGCTTTTGAACACAAAGGAGCCATGGTGGGGTAGTGGGCTCCGTATTATGCTGTTAACCACAAGGTCGGCAGTTAGAGCCTATCAGCTTCTCCGAGGGAGAAAGAAGAGGCTTTTGGCTCCTCTAAAGAGATAAAGCCTTCGCTAGGAGGCCCAAAGGAGTGCTTCCACTCGGTCCTACAAAGTGTGTGAGTTGGAGTTACATTCAATGGCAGTGTGTCTGGTCTGGTTTCTTTCTCTCTTTTATTTGAACACGAAATCTGTCTGCCTCAGGAAAGATTCACAGCTCAGGTCCCCTGAGGAACAATTCTACTCTGTCCTGGAGAGCTGCAATGAGTCAGGACCGTTGTTCCACGGCAGTGGGTTTGTGTTTTGTTTTTTCTTTCTACACTCCTTACCCAGGGTAAAAGGAAACAAGACTTCTAACGTGTGACATCTCCCCAAGTCAGAGCAAAGGCCTTGCTATGAAAAGGGGTAAACACTCAGTCCTAGGCATGGTCTCAAGGGGCCCCTCCCTGCCCCTTTTCTCGGTCATTTCTCCAGCATGTGAAATGTGGAATTCACTGGGCAAGAAGAGGTTCTCCAATAAGAGTTGGGGAAGGAGGAACACGCGTCCGTTTTGTGTATTTCTTAGGTTTTGTTTCTCTGGGAGCACAGCTGGGAAGGTGGAGACAAGTTACCTGGCTCCCCAAGTCAAATCGCTGAGGGACAGCTGTCTATGTGCCCCTCCTGTCCCCAGCCTCCTAACCCCTTGGGGCTCAGAAGCTTGGAATCACGATTCTGCTGGTTCCACCCGTGGGGCCTTGGCTGGCAGCTGCGCTTGAGTGGGCGGTGGGAATCTTAGGGACCCCCTTCCCCCTCCGCTGCTTTAAACACATGAGAGTCTGGGCACAGGAGGCTTTGTTTTTGTCACCATGAGGCTTTCCTGCCACACAGCGCAGCGTGCACCAGCTGCTTAGCAACCAGTTGAGTATGTCTCCTGCGCCTGTGGCAAACGCACATTCCCTCCCGGGGAGCGGAAGGGTCCACGTGAGGGAGTTGGGCAGCGAGGCAGGGGTGCGCGGCCCCTCTGGAGGGCCCTTCTGAGACAGTACCTTTGGGGCTGGACCAGGAGGGGTGCCTGCTGCCCTCTGGAGCCTGCAGGGAGGGCTGTGCGCCAGGAAGGAGCATCCCCAACGGATGGGGGCGTGGGCGGTGGGGAAGTGCCAGGACTGCTGGGAGCAAGGGCAGGCAAAATGTGAAAGTGCCTACTTATCTGTTGATGGGATTCGGCTGGGTCAGATCTGGTTCAGGTCATTGTGGCCACCCCCGAAGTGTCCACCCTGGTGTGTGGTACTGGCCTTTGGAACGACAGGTCAGAAGAAGCACCCTCCGCCAGGTGACACATCTCTGGGAGAGCCTCCTGTCCCACATTCTCCTCTCAGCTCTGCCTTTTCCTGTGGTGGCCTTGAGACTATGACTTCACTTCTCTGCGCCTAAGTGTCCTCATCCCTGAAGCCTGCGTCATAGGGCTGCTGTCGGAATTAAATTAAAACACGTGGAATGAGGAAAAAAAGTTTTTAAATTAAAAACTCATTGCCATCTAGTGGAGGCCGACTGACCGCAAGCTTGTATTTCTGAGCAGAACTTCCCGATAGTTTCCGGAGGCAGGACACCTTGATGGGAGCCGCAGGGCTACGCCATAGGGCTTTCTTGTTGGTTGCACCTTGCGTTGCTAACTGCAAGGTTGATGGTTCAAACCTACCAGCCGATCTTCCCAAGAGATGAGGCGATCTACTCCCGTCAAGTTGTATAGCCTCAGAAACCCTAGCGAGCCCGACTACTCTGCCCTGTAGGATTGCTATGCATAGAAATCAACTCGATGGCAGTGGGTCAGCTGGTGGGTGGGTTTGAACGGGCAACCTTTAGGGTACCAGTTGAACACAAACCGTAGGCACCACCTAGGGACCTGGACAAGTTACCGCGTTGTTGGTTTGTTTTTAAGTGCATTGAGCTGCCACACACAAGATTGGCCATTCAAACCCACTAGCCTCGCCCATGGAGAAACGTGAGCCTGTCTGCCTCTATCTATACAGGTTTACAGCCTTGGGAGCTTTTTCTCGGGTGGATATGAATTGGAAATGCAGTGGGTTTGGTTCTTTTTTGGTTGTGTGTGCCTGGCAGCGTATAGAATGCTTTACATAAGCTATTACTTTACCCCTCCCTGTCGCTCCTAAGATGGCTCTTTTCCCACTCAGACATCTGCCACTCGATCAGCGTCCTTTCCCCTGTAACGCATTGCTCCCTGCATCTCCTCTAATCCAAGCAGTGTTTACAAAGCGTGCAGCCCCCACCCAAGCCAGCGGCATCAACTCTAATTCACAGAGACCTATCATGGGCCTCTTTCCCAAGCCCCTACTTTAGCGCTGTAATAAAAATGTGTAAAAGTCAGTCGCTGAGCTGTTCGCGCTCCTGACCATCCCCTGGGTGCCCCAGCAGGACTGTGCTCCATCAGATTCTCGTGCCAGATGTTTCGCAAGTAGACCACGAGGTCTTACTTCCAAGGTGCCCATTGTGAACTCAAAACCCAGCGTTTGGGTTCGCAGCCAAGTCCTTTGCCATTTGCTCCTCCGGGGGCCATCGCCTACTGCACGTGGGTGTTTCTGTTGTTCATTGCTAGAGAGGTGTCGTCAACTCATGGCCACCTGATGTGTAAGGAATGTAACATTGCCCGATCCTGCGCCATGCTAACACTGCGCCTACTATAGACTAGATCCTAATCTGTTACCTTACATACTCGTGTAGAAGCCGAGTTTTCCAGCACATTTTTAATGCAGTTTTTGTGGTAATCTTAGTTGCCTCGGCTTATATTCGGGTCTGCTTATACTGGAGTATATATGGTAACTGCCAGGGGACAGGAAATAACCAGATGCAGCCCTTCCCTCAAAGTAGATGTGAGTCTATGCTAATGTGAAGAAGATTTGGGGATTTGTGGGGTGTCTAGATTTCTACTGCCTTTATCTTCTTTTCCATGGAGGAAGAGGAACATTGAGGAGATTCCTCCCTTTCCCTGACGCTACTTGACCAAGCAGGATGTCCTTCTCCAGGGATGGAGGATGTAATATGTACACAAAAAAACTTGGTCTAAAACATAAGTGAAAGGTGTTTGCTTTGCTCCAAGGGGCAGAAGAGGTCCCTCTTCACTTCGGATGTGAAATCAAGATAAATTTTCTTTTCAGATAGATGCTGTTATAGACATAGCATGAACTAATAATGGTTGACTGGCAGTAACAACAGCAGGGCTTAGGGAACATTAACTATAGGGAGCCAATATGTTCCCCTAGAGAAGGAGTGAAGGATCAAACATATCTACATAGTGCTTGATGCAAACCTAGAAGCAAGTGGTTTGAACCCAACCAGCAGACCCCCAGAGGAAAAGACCTATCACTCTATTTCCACTAAGACTACAGCCAAGAACACCTGGGGTCACCAGGCATCTAAATCCACTCGAGGACAATGAACGATAGCAATAACAACAAGTGGCTCTAGGCAGTCACCTCAGGATCAAGGGTGACCACTATGGGATGACACACTGTGAGCATGCCCTATGGAAGGCCATTGCATGCTGGGCTGCATCTACCTTTGATGTAATACATCTGCTTGAGTGCGATAGTTGGATCTTCTTATTCTGCGATGCCTCCCTCGCCCGCCCCTCCTCCTACTCACCCAGAGCTCAGCTTCGAGGTAGGCCCTGAGCAAGCTTCTGCCAGGATCTGTTGAATGAATGGTTTGGCAGGAAACAGGTTTGGGACGCACCACTTCTAATTAAGGGGAAATGTCTCTTTCCATTTCCCGCCCACGTGACCAAGTGCCTGTACTGCTCTGAAGATGACTCACCCCTTGTGAATTATCAGCAAAAGTAGTAATAGGAATGAAGAGGCTTAAGAACAAATGATAAGCTTTCTTTAGCTATAGCTGACTTGAGGCCACCCCCAGAACACATTCTAACCTGTTTACTGGTCACTGGGGGGATATGCTACTGCCTACCCAACATCTACCCATGGAACTGCTGTGCTGGCTCACTTGTTCTTTCAGCAGATATATATATTTTTTGAGCATTTCCTGAGTACCTGGCTCCATACCAGGCATGAGAGATTAGAGTGGTAGGCGAAACGCAGCCCTTCCTCGGCCTCATTGAATTACAGTTCACTGTGAGAAACAGATATTAAACAAGCCATCTTGTCAACATTTCTTCCGAATTGTGATAAATGTTAGCAAGGAAGGCTGCATTGTGATCTAGATTCTACGAGAAGGCTTTTCTGAGAAAATGAAGACTGAGTGGATCTGATTTTTTTAAAATATTTTATTAGGGGCTCATACAACTCTTATCACAATCCGTACATCAATTATATAAAGCACATCCGTACATTCTTTGCCCTAATCATTTTCAAAGCATTTACTCTCCACTTAAGCCCTTTGCATCAGGTCCTCTTTTTTTCCCCCATCCCTCCCCATTCCCCACTCCCTCATGAGCCCTTGATAATTTATAGATTGTTATTTTGTCATATCTTGCCCTATCCGGAGTCTCCCTTCCCCCCCTTCTCTGCCGTCCCTCTCCCAGGGAGGAGGTCACATGTGGATCCTTGTAATCAGTTCCCCCTTTCCAACCCACTCACCCTCCACTCTCTCAGCCTCGCCCCTCACACCCCTGGTCCTGAAGGTATCATCCACCCTGGATTCCCTGTGCCTCCAGCTTCCATATGCACCAGTGTACAACCTCTGCCCCATTGAGTCCTGCACAGTAGAATTTGGATCATGGTAGTTGGCGGGAGGAAGCAGTGGATCTGATTCTTATTCTGAAGAGTCATCGAGAGTTAACTGGGCCAAGAACAGAACAGGAAGGGAACTGCAGACCGAGGGTCCACACAGGCAAAAGCCCCACGACTGTAGCCAAATAGCACTGTGATGGGTCCATGGTACGTAAAGATGGAGGTCCAGTGATAGATGGGAGAGGAAGGAGCAGGAAATGAGAGGCAGGCGATCCGACCTGGGGTCTGTTGGTGAGTCTGGGAAGATGGACATGATCAAACCTGGGTTTGAAAAGTTCCCTCTGGAATTATGGGGAGGCTGGACTGGAGAGGCCTGGGAATGGGTAACGTTAACTAGGCCGCTGGGGAGGCCAAGGAAAGAAGGATCCTATTCCTGGCTCAAAGTTCCTGGACGGGGCAGAGTTCATGAGGGGAGAGTTCATGAGCTGAGGTTTGCATCCATTCAGAAGTGCCTTGGGAATAAGACTTGTGGATCTACTTGATAAACCAGCCATTGAACCCCCACCCCCACCCCTTAAGGGGCAGAGTTCTACTCTGACACACCCAGGGTGGTCCTGAGTTGGAGTTGATTAGACAGTAACTGTTTTGCTTTGTTTTTAAATGAAAGATCTCTCTCTCTCTTTTAAGAAAAAGGTGGGTAAACACCCGACAGCTCACATACTCTAAAACCAAGTGCATTGAACATACACTGTTCCCTAGACGGAAAGGGGAAAGCAAACCATGCAGATATAGCAGCAATGGAGGTGTAGGTTGGCCCTACAGAGCCGTGGGATCCTTACCACATGTTAGGTTATGGTGACCCATTTGTCTCCCATGAAGATTTCTCAGAAGCCCGAGAACCTTTCAGGCCTCCGGCTTCAATCTCAACCTGACCGTTGTAAGCTCACTCCCTGGACACTGGAAATTCCTCAGTAAGTGCCTCTCTTAGGACTTAATGCGATTTCCCTCTCAGCAACGAGAATGTGGCATCTTTTGTTGGTGGTAGTAATCACACAGAGAATTGAAAACCTAGCCCTCCAGGACGAGGGTCGGCTCACTGTAGTGAAAAAGGAATAAGGAAAGGGGGGCATTTCCGTCAATGGTTGCTGAGGACCCCCAAAGGCAACTCACAGTAAGTACTGCACGTACAATGGCATCGCTCATGACACCAAGTGTCTAAAGCGACAGCGTTGGACCATCAGTCTCTGCCAGACTAGTGCATGGCCAGGAGGTCTGTGCTTAAGGGATGATTTCTGTCCAGTCGAGCTCACAGGGTTTAAACGTACACACCGCTGAGGAGCACGCAGCCAACCTTTCCTTCAGGTCCCTGCACTGGGAGGTCGAGTAGTGGACTCTGCAGATTATCACTCCTCGGGACCGTCTCTTTCCTTCCTCCGTGGCAATGAACTTTCGTCTTCGTCAAGGACGGATGAGCCAAGAGCTGCCCTTCCTTCAGCAGGCTGTAAGTCTTCGCCAGTCCACCGCTCTTGCCAGTTTATCTTCCGCAAGGCTCTCAGGAGCCCAGCCTCATGTGCCTCCCGCTGCACTCGTTCTCTCACTTGGAGGGCCAGCTCACGTTCCTGTCAGTCCGCTCCTGGGGCTTCACCCCTCTCCTCGAAGGGCTGGAGTCCTACACCCTTTCTGATTCTCCTGCCACCTTCTTCTCTTGGGATTCCCCACCCCCCACCCCCTGCTGCAACCAAATCTGTCCTCAAAGGGTTCCCAAGAATTTCTTCAATGGAAGAAAGGTCCTTTACCCTCCCAACACAACTGCTGAAGCCAAAGCGGGTGAACAAGTAAATGTGATGAAGAAAGCTGATGGTGCCCGGCTATCAAAAGAGATAGTGTCTGGGGTCTTAAAGGCTTGAAGGTGAACAAGCGGCCATCTAGCTCAGAAGCAACAAGGCCCACATGGAAGAACACACCAGCCTGTGTGATCGGGTGGTCCTGAAGGGATCAGTTATCAGGCATCAAAGAACAAAAAATCATATCATTGGCTGCACACCTCCATGATACGATCGCTGAAGACAAACGGGTGCATAAGCAAATGTGGCGAAGAAAGATGATGGTGCCCGGCTATCTAAAGAGATAGTGTCTGGGGTCTTAAAGGCTTGAAGGTGAACAAGCGGCCATCTAGCTCAGAAGCATTAAAGCCCACAGGGAAGAAGCACACCAGCCTGTGCAATCACGAAGTGCCAAAGGGACCAGGTATAAGGCATCATGCAAAAAAAAAAAAGAATATGTGTATATATGTGTGTGTGTGTATGTATATATATATATATATGCCATAGTGAATAAAGGGGGAAGTGCAGAGTGGAGACCCAAGGCTCATTTGTCGGCCACTGGAGATCCCCTCATATAGGGGTTTAGGAGAGGAGATGGGTCAGTCAGGGTGCGATGTAGTACTGATGAAGAACACAGCTTTCCCCCAGATCCTGGATGCTTCCTCCCCCCAACTACCATGATCTGAATTCTACCTTGCAGGACTCAATGGGGCAGAGGTTGTACACTGGTGCATATGGGAGCTGGAGGCACAGGGAATCCAGGATGGACGATACCTTCAGGACCAGGGGTGTGAGGGGCAATGTTGGGAGAGTAGAAAGTGAGTGGGTTGGAAAGGGGGAACTGATTACAGGGATCCACATGTGACCTCCTCCCTGGGAGATGGACAGCAGGGAAGGGGGGGGGGGCGCTGGATAGGGCAAGATATGACAAAATAACAATCTATAGATTATCAAGGGCTCGTGAGGGAGGGGAAAGCGGGGAGGGAGGGGAAAAAAAGAGGACCTGATGCAAAGGGCTTAAGTGGAGAGCAAATGCTTTGAAAATCATTAGGGCAAAGAATGTACGGGATGTGCTTTACACAATTGATGTATGTATATGTATGGATTGTGATAAAAGTTGTATGAGCCCCTAACAAAATGGAAAAAAAAAATTTTTTTAATTGACTGGATGGACCGTACAATAACAATAAAAAAAAGGTCCTTTAAACTTAACATTTTCGTGACAGTGGTATTCGGCTCATCAGAGAACCACTATGAGGTCCCGCCTTCACCCATCTTCCCAGCCAGTTCGTTCTGGTTGAAAACTGCATCCAGAGACATTCCCGCACACCGGTCATATAGCAAACCATCCAGGGACCAGAGACCACATTCTTCCTGGTAGAACAGACGGCTCGTTGCTCTGGAGACATGTCATAGGGGCACCAACAACGGTTTTGACAAAACCTGCATCCTAAGTGAAGAGCAAGCCTAGCTAGCCCCTCATCGTCCATCGTCTTGACGTTTTGCTTGCCAACCAGGAAAACAACAGATGGCTTCAGGTCGCGACACTGCTGTCATCACTCCAAGGGCATATCCTTCATCCATGTATTGCCTTCCCTCGGCCTGCTCTGTACTCCCCTCGCCAGGTCTCCTCCTCCACGCGGCCCCCTTACGACATGCAGTGAGGCCTCTAGCTCAGGGATTGGTCAGGTTTTCTAATCCCCTGGGTCGGAGAGAGCCATCTCAGACACTGGAAGAGAGAGTCCCATGACCTCCAAGAGAGATGAGCCACGCCGTGGTGAGGCTGAGTGGCAGGCCAAGGGACTGTGTGGCCGACGGGCTGAAGACCAGAGAGACATTTTGGCTGCTAACTGAGTAGAGACACTGCTGAAACCAAATGAGTGTGTTCTTGGCCCTGGCTTGCGGTAAACTGTTACGTTCCCTAATTAACCCCATAATTCTGAGTGTCTTAGTCCCGTGCGGCCACTGTAAACAGGTGATCGAACCCAGCAGGTGAGTAGACTGCCTGGGAGGGACAGTTGGTGTCAGAATAAGGCAAACAAAGGACGGCAAATGGAGACCTACCTGTCTGAGTTCTGCCTGAGGCCATCAGCGGGAGCTGGTGTAGAGTTGGATTCTCCTCCCTCCTGAAGCCAGGGAAGGTCGGATGGGGCTTGATCCGTTTCCTCAATAAGCTCTGACACAGAGAACACAGCAGTGACCAGAGTGAGAACATTTAAAAGGCGATGCTTCCCGGGGGTTCTGCAGAGCTGTGAGCCTGGAGCTGTCCCAGAATAGATCTTTGATCCCCCCATGAGCTCTATTTTGGGCAGAGGAATGGACAAATCTATTCCGGATCTAGAGCTTGGGTGGAGCCCTGAGAGCCTATTCTCCATCCAAAGCAGCTCCCTCCCTACCCGGGACATCAGCCACTGGGGTGGGTCCTGGGACAAACCTGTACACAAACCCCACCTCCACACAAACCCTCTTCTCTTTCTCTCTCTCTCTCTCTCTCTCTCTCTCTCTCTCTCTCTCTCTCTCTCTCTCTCTCTCTGTCTCATACACCCAGGCACCCAGACACCCTCGGAAGTCTGTTTCCCTAATCACAGCATTCGGACTGCTTTGTGAGTGAACTGTCCCTACTGCCTTGTTGCATAACATTGCAGCAGGTTTGCATGGTGCTGGTGGAAAGAGAATTTGCATAAGAGTCTTCTGGATCCTCCTGAGTCTGCATTTCCTTATCTCTGAGCAGGGGCTGCTAATACCCACTCACCAGGAAGACTGTGCCGGGCTGTGGGCTGCACATGGATGATGTCGCTCACTGAGGCCTTCCATGGGGGGGGGGGGCAGGTTCCACATTCACGTGGGAAGTACATTGTCCTAAAACCTGAAGCTCCTCGGTCATACTGGGAGTGTTTCCGTGGTTCAACAGCCATGAACGGCTAATGGCTATCATTTTGGACAATACTTCTGTGTCAGTCAGGGTTGACTAGAGGAACAAAGTCATGGCCACTCATATGTGTCTAAGAAAGAGTTTTAGACAAAAAAGCAATTGCACATTGAGAAACATCCAAGCCTGGTCCATATCAAGTCCATAAGTCCAATATGAGCCCATATGTCCAATACCACTATATAAATTCCTCTTCAGACTCACGCAAAACATGCAATGATGCCTGAATGCAGGAAGATCGCAGGCCAGTGGGTGGAAATTCTTGTGGATCCAGTGGCAGTGGAAGCACCTCAGTGCTGGCAGGGTTCTCCATGTGGCTCCTGCAGCTCCAGGGCTCTAGCATAGCTCCATGTGTCTTGTCCGTAGGAATGTCTCACAGGGAGTAAGCCTGTGTCCCACCTCCAGTGAGCTTTTATCTTTCTAGTGCCTCCAAATGAAGTCATCAAGCTGCGACCTGATTCCAAGACTAACCTCCACCCCTTCACTCTTAATAGTCTCAAATTGACAACAGATTATGTAACTACCACAAGTTCCATCATCACAGGAAGTTGTGCCTGACAGAGCTGGCTAGACTATAATACATGTCCAAAGCAGCAGCCTTGGTTTACCTGGTGACCTTGCATTGGCACTGAAAATGCCCTTCACGTTCAACCCTTCAGCAAGATTTGCTTTAGCCCTACTGTTCTCTGCTTGGTCAGAGAGCAAGGGAACACTGCAAGATTTAAAACCAGGAAGATGCTTCTCAGGGTTGTACCCTTCCACCACACCTGATCAGCCTGTATCCGGTGGTAATGCAGCAATGCCGGATGATCTGAAGAAGAGTCCTGCCTGGGATCCTCGACAACCTGTGACAGCAGAGGACACCATTTGGCTTGCTGAGAGTCAGGGGACTTGAGCCACTTGGTGATGAAGACCAAAGAGCACAGACTTCACTGTGAATTGCAAATTAATTCAAAAAGATAAAAGTGTTTCCTTGTACCTGGACCAGTAGCCAACATCATGGCAAATAGAGAAAATGTGGAAATGGTCAAGGATTTCCATTAACTTGGATCCACAATCAACGCTCAAGGAAGCAGCAGTCAAGAAACCAAAAGGCTTATTACATTGAGTAAATCTACCGCAAACCCCCTCTTGTAAGTGTTAAAGAGTTAAAGTGTCCCTTTGAGCACTAAGGTGTGCTGGCTCACGGTCCCAGGGATTTTAGCGCGGCTCCTCTGCTGTCCCGTGAGCTCGCTCACTGTGGCCTCTGCTGCCTCTGCCACTTCAGATGGCTCTGCAATGCGCTCCATGGAGGCTCTTCTCTCTTGATGATCTTGGAGTGCTCTCTCAGCTCCTGCTTCTCAGAGGGCTCTCTGACACCCGGTGGAATGGCAAAACTGACCAGTCCCCTGCACTCGCGTTTCGCACACCTACGGTGTGTTACAAAGACTACGGATAGAGAAGTCATTTCACTTCACTGCATGTTAAGTAGTAATATTTCATATTTTTAATCACAGTTAGATCATGTTGAAGATCCTTTTTTTTTCTTCACTGAAGCATAGGTTGAATAGAGGTCCCATTTTACAATTGAGAACGGGTTGCTTAAAGAAGTGTCTTAATGGCAAACAGAAAACGGTGTGGGTCGCGGACCCTGGGCTCACCAGGAATTTCTTGAGCTTCTCTTTGGGAAGATGCTAAGCTACCATCTGTGGGGTGCAGGGATGGACAGCTGTTGCAGACTGTACGGAACCCCAAGGGGACAGCGATATGTATCAGAATGACTGTCGTCTGAGGCAGAGCGTCTGGAAAGGGTCCTACAGAAATAAGCCCAGCAAAAGGCCAAGACCTTCATACCAGAGGCAGTGATTTACTCCCGTCAAGAAACCAGTGCAAGTGTTCACGGAAGTCTTTAAGCTGAGCGTCAAGGAAAGGTGGACTTTGTGATTGGCCAATGGGGAAATGGAGTCGGGCCCATGCTTGACCTCTTCCAGCTTCACAAAGAGGAAAGAGGATCCAAGGCTACACCATCCTAAGGCCAATTCTCCCAAGCATGTCTCCACCCGCCACCATCTTTAATTCTATCCTGATCCCAACCATCTCTCCCAGGACCTTCTACTTAGCTCCTGGGTTCAATAATCCATTACAGTGACCACCCAGAACTCACAGAGAATACTCATGATTATGGGGTTCATTAAGAACACTAACAGGTTACAAGTCAGGATCAGGAACTCTTAAGGGTACAGTTTTTGTGTCTGTCCACAGAAACTCATATATATAAGAGTTTTATATAAAGGGTAGGTGCCCATCAAGAAAATATCACAACCCAGTGCTACCCAAGCCCACACATCCAACATTAACCCATAAGTCCGACACGAATCCACAAAGTCCTCCTCCATCTCACAAAACACATTCAATGATGCCAACTGTAGGAGGAAAACCAAGTCAGTGGATGTGTAAACATCTCAGCGCTGGCCAGGGTCTCCACATGGGTGCTCCAGCACCCAGGCATGCATCAGGGTAGGTCCATGTGGTTTCTCCTCAGGGATGTCTTGCAGGAAGTGAGTCTTGCCAGCTAAAGCAGGGAACTGGCCATCCAACTATCACAAAGCAAGAAAGCCGAGAACTCGAAAGGTGAGGCTCATGGAGCCATTTTTCCCTCCGCCCTTCAATTAACCCCACACGTGTTTATCCGCCAGGTTGGCACAATAAACTAACCACCTCACAAGTGTTACAAAGCTCCTTGAGTACCAATAAAAGCCCAAAGGGCACCCCACTTCTGCAAGCCAGATTCCTACCCAAAGACACACAGCTTGACTCATGTCGTGGGCTGAGAAGCCTCTTGCTCTGTCACATGGCCTCTGTCACCCCTTCCTGTTCTCCACCTAGGAACCTTGGATGTGTTCTGTTCATGGCTCTTCGTTCTTGGAAGTGGGATTCTCCTGGCGTGCTTCTAGAATGACACCCTTTATACCCAACAGAATGGCAAAACTGGCCAATGCCTTCATATTTATCTCAAAGACCCTATTTGCATGCTTCTACCCAGTTGTTTGGTGGGAGTTACAAAGACTGTGGATACCAGAGCCAGACCAATATTCAGTGCAGTGATGACATGGAGAGAGAGAGAGAGAGAGAGAGAGAGAGAGAGAGAGAGAGAGAGAGAGAGAGAGAGAGAGAGAGAGAGAGAGAGAGAGAAGGTTGTGGAATATAAAGCAAGGGGCACTTATGTGGCACAGGGAGCACAGCTCCATCGCCCCGGAACCCCTGTGAGTAGGTTAAAGATGTGTACAGCAAGGTGGATGTTCAGAACTCATGCTCTTAGTTAAAGGAGCCTGTGAGATCTGAGGTCCAAGAGCAGCCAGACCATGCAGGAGACAGGATGTTTGAGGCTGGTGTGGTTGAGAGTAGCTGACGGTGGGACATGTGTGCGGAGCTATTGCGGAGCAGATGGCTTCTCTTTCAATGACAGGAAAGGAGTAGAACTGAGCAAGAGGGGTTTTATTCCACTGAGTGTTTCAGCAAAGAGACAGTTCCAGAAGATGACTCTGTCTCTGGGTATTGAACTTGGAGGAGACCAAAGGCAGGTGGTAACCAGGAGGCTACAGCAAGAATCCCAAGTGAGGTGATGAGGTTACGGACGAGGCAGAAAGGCTGGATGTGTGTTGAAAACCAGCTATATATTAAATCACAGAATACCATTTCTAAAGCTTGTCGCCGATGTGTCTCTGCTTTCCAACAAGTAAAACTATAGAACACATTGCCCAATATATAATACGTGAAAGGCATGTACATATTTTTAAACCTCTATATTTTTTTCTTTCTGTCTTTGTTTTAGACAATCACAGCTACATAAAAGTGATTCTGTGTCAGCATTTAATACAAGCACAAATTAAAGTAAAATATATTGAACTAAAAAATAAATATTCCCCCCCTTGGGTAACCTTTTACTTTTTTCCAAAACCATTTTATTGGGATGAACACCGATAACCTATCATCCCATCGTTCAATCACAGGAAGCAGTCTTGTACAATCACAATTGCTACCACAATCGGTTTCAAAACATTCTCTTCCTTCGTGAACTCCTTTAGCCCCGCCCTCCACTGTACCCCCAGGAACCCTACTTCTACTTGCTGTCGCTATAGGTTCATCAACTCTGGGTTTCATAGAGTGAAAAACAGAAAACTGGTAACCAAAATTTAAGGGGGTCACCCCCAATGACAAAATACATCTGTGACAACCCCACTATGAAAAACAAGACAAAATAGAAAATGTTGAAAACCGTATCAGGCCCCACGTGCATCAGAGAGAGCAATCAAGAGAGTGTCGGAGCGGCACCATTTCCGCTGGTCTCCAGGCCTTTGAACGAGGACAATGTGAGTTCAAGACCCTCACTTCTTTCTAAGCGACTGGAGGAAAGGAGCGTGGCTCCGATTTCTGTGGCGATCCATTCAGAGTGGAGTTTATTTTTAGCCAAAGAGTGCTTAGACAAACAGCCCTCCGAACCGCACAGGGTGCATTTTCTAGCGGAAGCAGGCCCCGCAGAGAGGTGCACATGGACTTGCGCTCCAGCCATTCTTGGGAGGCAAACGGGGAGGCTGTAAAACCAGCGCATCCTCTGTACGGCCAACGTAACTTTGAGATCTCAAAATTCACCATCACTCGGCCCTCTCCCCAAGGGCTTTTAGATATAAACTGATCTTTGAACAGGCTGTCTAAGGTGGCTAGGGCCTTTCAGATTTTTTTTTTAAGCCAGATGGCTCTAAACTTAAAAGGATGCTGTGATTCGGGGGATAAGTAAAACTTACATTGCCAGAAACCCGTTTAAATGAGTGGAGACCGACCATTTTCCAGTGGCCTCATGTCACTGCACGCAGAGAGTCTGGTGGACACGCAGTCCTGCCAAGAGCTGGGCCTTGGCCCAGCGGGGCTGCTCAGCTCTGAGGCCAGAGAAGCCTGTGTTGGCACCAGCCCAGCCAAACCCACTGCCCACAAGGCCGGTGGATGCACTGGGGAGCAGCCTTCATCTTCGTGCACAGAATTAAAACCTGTCCATTTTTGAAAGTTTCAAAATTGCTCAAGCACACCATCCTCCGGTACTCAGGTGGATAAGAGAGATGGGGGTCAGGGCAATGAGGAAGGGAGACTTTTCCTTCCACCCTCCCCTGACTGGTACTCCCCTGGGTGGCGTGAATGGTTTCACTCAGTTACTGATCGCTGGTGGCGTAGTGCTTACTCATTGGGCTGCCATCCTCGTGGCCAGCAGTTCAAAACCACCAGCTGCTCTGTGAGCCAGACTGGTCTTTCTACTCCTGTAAACAGTTACAGTCTCGGACATCCCCGGGGCTGGGGCTCACTAGGAATCAGCACTGACGCGCAGTGAGCTTGGTTTGAGTTGACTAACCATAAAATCTAAAAAATCAAAACCATCCAGTCATTTCGGACTCGTGGCCACCCCCAGCTGTAACTGCTGTGCGGGGGGCGGGGGAGGGGGGTTTCTTGTCTGTAGCCTCAAACCGCCACCCTTTAGGCTTTGCACACCACTGCCACCCCTTACCATTAACCATATGTATCCCCCGGAGTAAGGTGAAACCCACCGCTGCGAATTGATTCTGACTCACAGCACCCCTTTATGGAGTGATCAAGGCGGCAGCCCTTAGAGAGCCTCGTCTTTCTGAACGTGTGGGTAACAGTCCAGTGTGTAAGCCCTACCCACCAGGGCTCCTTAGGGTAGGGTTACAGCCTTTGGAAACCCACCAGAGCAGAGCTCTCCCTGGAGCTGCCCTGAGTCAAACTCTGCCCGTGACAGTGGGTGGTGCTTTGACCTCTGTGCCCCCTGCTCGGAATCGTTCATTTTCTGATCTCCAGGAGCCACTGCCCACTGGCTCATTCTCACCAGAAATCACAGCCAGCGTCCATGCAGTGGTCTTTCCCCCTTAACACTGTCCTGTGTTCCCTGGGCCCAACATAGGGCCTGGTACAAAAGAGGCCCCAGAGAATTCTAATGAATAATGAAACGGGGATGGCGGAGAGAAATAATGCGTGCAGGGAATAAGGCAATAAAGGAGAAGGTACTTTCATTTTTTTTTAAATGGTTTTCCCATTCGTGTTCTCTCAGATGACCAAATGCTTGTTGCTGGTTTGAGACAGGGAGTTGGGCTCAGGTGTTTCACCGCTGCAGGAAGCAGAACAGATTTGGGATGGAGGAGCTGGCTGCTACTGACATCAAATCCTCAGCCAGCCTTCCCGCCTCCCAGAACACCATCTCTCCTCTAGGTCTCCTGCATTGAGTCCTTACTTGGAAAACCCATTTTACTTCTGGAGGCAATTGTTGACCTTCCCAAGGGCTCATTGCAAGATCAGCAACTGGAATGCCCCAGGGGCTGCTGGGGTGAAGACCTGGCAGTCTGTATTCCTAAAAGATCATGGCCTAGGGCAGCAGTTGTTAACCAGTGGGTCACGACCCCTTTGGGGGTTGAACGACCCTTTCGCAGAGGTTGCCTAATACATCCTGTGTACAGTACGATTCATAATAATAGCAAACATAGTTATGAGGTAGCAATGAAAATAATTTTATGGTTGGGTGTCACCACAACATGAGGAACTGTATTAAAGGGTGTCGGCATGAGGAAGGTTCAGAACCACTGCTCTAGGGAAACCTATGGGGGCAGGTCCACGCTGTCACCTCTGCTGCGATCAGTCAGAGTTGACTCCATCTTATGGGGGTGCTGCTGCCGTCATAGGTGATGAGTCTGACTGCAAGGGCAGCAGCTCGTACCCACTGACTGCTTCCCAGGAGAAAGACAAGGCTTATCTGCTCTCACCGAGATCACAGCTTTGGAAACCACAAGAGGCCCTTCTCCTGTCCCCCCAAGGATCCTCTGAGTCAAAATGGACTCCAGGGCAGTGGAGTTTTCATGGGACAGAGAGTTTTTATGGGGTCCAACAACAGTAAGCTTCCAGGTGCCCGGGCGGTGGGCAGGGGCTTCTCTCTCTACAAAGTTCAGCAGGGAACAAATGCCTAGTGAGGAAGTTCAAGTGGGCAGCTCCCAATGGAGGCCTGTCCAGCGGGGCCACCCACCAGTCCACGTCTGGGGCCAGCCTGCCTGGGCTACTTAGCAAGCAGCAGAGCACACACACACACACAATAATCAGGACCTCAGAGGGCATGTGCTGTCACCTGCTATAGATCCTGAGTCTGCTGAGCTAGTTCACCCAAGGCGCCCATAGACCTTCCCTTCCTGAAAGCAGGACTTCAGTATTCCTTGTTTGGGCAGTTTGTTTTGTTTACCTGCCCTTTACCAAAAAAATAAATAGTCTGTCTTTGCTGGGCCAGACAGAAGGCAGTGTATTAGAACCACCTGGTGGCCTAGTGGACATATTAGAACACCTGAGTCCACCCAAGGACTCCATGCTTGAGCCCTACAGAAGAGACACGTGCTCTGGGAGGAGAGGAGGCTGGCTGTGGCTTTGATATCAGTAGCCAGCTGCTCCTCCATCCCAATTATGTTCCCCTTCCTGTGGCTGGTGACTGGGTTAGACCGCTGCCACCAGGTGCCGTTCTCCATGGCCCTACCTCCCCATGTGTCTTTCTTGTTTCCATTCTGCACCTCTCACAGTTCCCATGGCGACTCTTGGCTCTGTGAGAAATCCCTTTATGTCTCCCCAAAATAACCTCCATCCTGTTCTATGTTTAATGGGTTTCAAAGGTCCGCTCTGTAAAAGAAAAGGTTCCCGTCAAAAGAAGTCAGAGCGGAGCTTCCCGCAGAGGCCAGTGAATGTGTGTTGGAAAGGGCGCTGGGGTGGGGTGTATGTGTGTGGGTTGGGGGGCAGGCTTGGTAGACCTGGGCTCTCCAGTCAACGCGATGGAAGCTCATGCAGCAGCAGCCGGTGTGGGGAGAGGATTCTGCCCTTGGCCTCAGCCCTGGTCCTTGGCAGAGGGTGCCCTGAGAAGCCACACACTGGGAGCACCAACAGGTCTCTCAGTCAGTCTGCTTGCCCGGATCCCAGGCCCAACCAGGCCCCAAAGCCTGGGGTCCCCAGCCTGGGTGAGGTGCCTGTGTGTGCGCACACGGTGAGCACCGCACACACCCCTAACAGTGCCCGAGGGGGCGCCTGCCCCACTGTCATGTCTATAGGCACGCTGGGCAAGTGCACAGCCTTCTATTGTTTCCAGGAATGTTTGCAGAGGGGCCTCCGACTCGTTCCCCACCTGACGCCGGACGTGTGTGTTTCTGCCTTGCAGTTCTTCCCGTACGGCGACGCCTCCAAGTTTGCCCAGCACGCGTTCCGGACCTTCGACAAGAACGGCGACGGCACCATCGACTTCCGAGAGTTCATCTGCGCCCTGTCCATCACCTCCCGGGGCAGCTTCGAGCAGAAGCTCAACTGGGCCTTCAACATGTACGACCTGGACGGCGACGGCAAGATCACACGTGTGGAGATGCTGGAGATCATCGAGGTGAGGTGGGGTCGGGGCAACCGGCGTGAACCCCAGACCTGGGTGGTGGGCGGCCCGGAGGTGCAAATTCCACACAGCAGTTTCCTCCTCAGGGCCTCCTCTTCTGGGCCCATGGCGAGATCCATGCTAGTTTCACACCAGCTCCTGCACCCTTCTGTATTCCTCTCTCTGCCCCCCATCCCCACTCCAGTGCAGCCTTGGGAAGGCGCAGAAGCTGACGATTGGCCCCTTACTGACAACTGACAGTGGGTGTTTGAAGCTGCCCGGTAGCCCCAGTGAGATCTTGGCCTCTATGGATGGGGGATCCCATTCTCCTGGTTCTGGTTTAGCCTCCCTTTGCGGTGGTCTCCGTCATCCTCCCCTCCAGACCAGCTTGGCCCTGGAGAGGCTGTGGGGTGAGGAACAGCTCACAGGCTCCATTCTAGGTCATGGCCCAGCCCTCCTGTGTCCCGTTGCTCTGAATTCACCACATCCAGTCTCCAGAAAATGGCGCCTTCTTGACTTGCTTCTAATGCCTGGTCCTCTTCCGCTTCCTGTCCTGGGCCCACTGTCTCTCTTCATGTTGGCCCGTGCTTAGCTTCGGGCCACACCGCCCTGCCCTCACACCCTATCTAGCAGTGCCCAGCCAGCTCCTGTGGAGGTTTATTCCCTGCTGCCCCAAATGATCTCATCCATGCTGCCCCCTGCTGTCGCCTCGGAGAATAGTGCCTGCAGCCTGGGGCGGGCACTCGAGTCCATGGCTTGCCTTTGGTGGGACGCTGAGGGCATGTGACCAGCCCTGGCTTCAACCGCTGAGAAAAGAAGTGAGCTGAGAGCTCGGTGTTCTGGCCCAGAGTCGCTGTGAAGGGCGGAGACTTGGGGAAGGGGGTCCCAAAGCCCAAGCAATTAGAACAAACAAACAAACGAGCAAGCCCTCTACCCCCCACGTCCTGCACAGGACTTCTCCCTTCCCGACTACCTCTGGGAAAGACCTTTTTCCTCCTCCTCCTCCTCCTCCCTCTCCCCAACCCAGTCAGCTCCGCTCGGATTAAGCACCCAAGCATGCCTAACCCCCTGCTACTGAGGGACTTTTGACCCTTGTATGGCAGTGGGGGGGGGGGGGCGTCTTGGATGGGAAACCTCTACAGGGGCAGACAGCATCATCTTTCCCCTGAGTAACAGCGAAACCTGCAGCGAACACCCTGATGTGTAAATAGCTACCCACCCCCCGGGTGCCCGTGCCTCGGAAACTAATATTTTTGCATTTATTTGCATTTCCTTCAGTCAAGCACATGCTTCCAAGCAGCTGCTGAGAAGAGCTACCGTATACAATTTCGGCACCCATGGTCTGCTCCTCGCTCTTGACCCCTTGGTCCATCGGCCACACGCCACTGGACTCTGACCAAAGTCCCTGTGGCTTTCCTATGAGAGGCTTGTCCTAGACAGTGTTCCTCTGCCTGCCTGCCATTTCCCCGTGATCACCAGTCCATCCCCAAATTCTCCTCCACCCTTTGACTGTGTCCTTCAGCCGGAGACCCCCAAGAACACCCTGCAGCTGATGCGTGCTGAGTGTTTCCAACGTCCTTAGTGCTCTCCAGTGCTGGGGGGTCGGTAGGAGGATGTGAGAAAGGGCTGATGACAGGATTTGGGCTTGGAGTCCCTGGTTGGAGTCCCTGGGTTATACAAACAGTGAACATGTTCTTATGTGAGACTGGCACCCCCGGGAGCCCCTCAGAAGAAAGGCCTGGCGGTAACCGAAAACCTTACGGAGCTCAGTGTTACTCTGACACCATAGGCTCGCCACGAGTTGGAGTCAACTTAGTGGCCATTGGTCTGAGGTGGCGTAGGGTAAGGTGGGGAGGGTCAAGGAAGCCGGGTGTTCTCAGCATGAGAACCATTCCGTGATGGGGTAGCTCAGGACACCTGGTCCGGAAGGAAGGCAGACTCGATTGAGACTGAGGCTGTCGTCTGTAAAGAGCAGTGGCCACTTCTCTCAGCCAGGAGGGGATGTTTCATCTCGTGCAGCTCAGAAAGTGCCGTGTCTGCAATCCAACACGTTCACGGAAACAGTCGTATTTTTACCTCATTCCATTTTGGTGACAGAAATGCTATAAAGCCATATCTCTTCCGCTGGAGAATTTTGCCAGGCCGGCTGCCAGCCACCCCAGGGGCTGTGTTTCTTTCCCTCTTCCTTGAGGATATACCTGGTTCAACTTGCTCTTCCGCTCTCCATTCCGAGAGGGGATCCTCCAGCGAGGCCCTTGTGCCTGCCTCTTCACCTGGGGATGGTCACCTCCTCCTGCCTCTGGCATGTTGTTGCATGATGTCCTGTTTGCCTCCTACACGCTGAACGAGGTGACAGTACAGCAGCTACATGTTGCTGCCTGTGAAGAGTGCTGAAATTTGACATTACAGGCTGGTAAGTGGTGTGTGGCTGAGCTTGACTTTTGGGCTTTGTTAGGGTACAGCTAGACTCACCGGACCTTAGGCTTCGTCAGTCCTGTCACAGAGGTGCGGCCAGGCCAGGGTCTCCACTGAGTTCCCAGTGAGGTCTGTGCATTCTGACTGGTGGGACCTTGAATGCTTCTTACCCCCATTTGTGCTGGAAATCACTCAGGTGCGTAGTCCAAGGACAGGAGAGAAGTTGAACCAATGAGCTGGTAACAATAGACCTTTCCAGAGCACTGAACACTAGAGATCGTAGTGTTTAGAAGCCAGGGACAGAGAGCCTGCGTGCCAGAGAGAGAGAGACAGACAGAGAGAGAGAGACTAGAAATGTTTCAAAGGAGAAGGGAGCATACAGTTTTGTTAAGTACTACTAAGGCTAGAGGAGGTAAAATTAGCAGCAGTATTTGACCATTAAATCTAAGAACCTGAAGACCATTCAAACTAACCAAGTTGGTTCGTTCCAGGGGAGTAAACCAGTTGGCCGCAAGCCCACTCTGACTCATGGTGACCCCGCTGTATGTCAGAGTAGACTTGTGTTTCACTTCACTTTCAAGAGCTGGTTTGTCAGCAGTAGATCTCCAGGCCTTTCTTCCAAGGTACCTCTGGGTGGACTTTTGTCAGCAACCTTGTGGTTAGCAACTGGGCCTGTGCGATGCTTGCACCAGGCCGGGACTCCTTACAATGGGGGGAGTGGTCGTGGGAGCAATCCCTGCAGCAGCCTGAGAGGAATGCGGTCTACAGAACTCCTTCCTGGAGGTTTGCTTGGACGGGAGGAGAAACAGGGCAGTCGTCCTTCTGTGAGTGCCCCAGCTAACCCATGAAACCGCCCCAGGGGAGCCGAGCTGAACGAGAAGGTGCCCCCCCAACCCCCCCCCCCTAACCCCCCACCCCCACCCCCGGTGCGAACTCCAGGACATGCTCAGCATCCTGCTCAGAAGCCCCACCATGGAGTTTCGCCCGGGCACACACCATCCTGTCTCCAGCCCCAGACACAGGCTCCTTGCGCTCCTTCCCTCCTGCTTGCTCCCCGCCCGTCTGCTCCGCCAGTGCTAGCGAACTCAGCTTTCCCAAACGTTGGGTTTTGTCTGCTTCCGTCCACAAGACCCCTGTTGGGCTCCCCCTCCTTGCACTGCGGTCAGGCAGAAAGCTGCGGGGAGGGGGGAGGTCCCTGCTCTGAGCATTCTGAAGTGATTCTCTTCTCTCAGGCACCACAGTGCTTCATGCCCAGTTTTGAAGTCTGCCAGCAGCCGCTGCCTCATTATTTGCCCAGTATCCCCGTTTGCAGAGGGAAGAGGGGTCCCCGGCAAGGCCGCCCACCACGACTGGGGAGCCTTAAGGGTCCACCTGTGGCACGGACTTTGAGCACACAAGCTGCCATGTTTTCATGAAAAGCAAATAAGGATCAGAAATACCTATCCCACCAGTCTGGGGTGATGATGATGTGAGATGGTGTGTAACATATTTAGGACTCTCAGAGTAGTTTGCAATACATGGCAGCTACGTCTTGGGGCTCTGTCTTATCCCTTCAGTGTTCTGTCAGATATTTCCCCTTGGAAGCATCATCCATGCAACTCAGTGTCTCACCAGCGGATCAGCCCACCCTGGGTTCTGCCCCTTTCCTCCTTGTGCCTCTTCTTGGTACAGTTTCTGTGCCTCTACCTCCATCATTGTCACTAGGTTCTGGCCCCTTGTCACCTGCACCATTGCTTTCATCCCGGCAACCAAGCTCCCCACCTCGGAGCCACCTGGTTCATGGTCCACAGAGCAATACTCTTGAAGTGATACAGCCACTGCCAGCCCCGTGCTTAAAGTCCTTAAGATGGTTTCTCTGCTAATGGAACAAGCAGGGACCATGGTCCGTGGGCAGCCAGCTGACCCAGCTGGCGTTAGCACTAGCAGTGTGTACCGCCACTGACTCCTCACCCCTGCACATCCACCACAGGGCCATGGTCTACCTATCATTCTTGTCGCTTGGAATCCTGTCACCTGACCCTGTGTCCAAGTCCTCACACCCTTCAAGGCCTAGGTCATCTCACGGCATGCAAGCCACCTTCTCCTCTCGATGCCCTCCAGAGGGATCCCCTTTTAAACTCCTCTAGCTTGAAGGTGCTGGGAGACACACATGAACAGGCACCTGGGCGGTCCCTAGAGGGGCTCCCCGGCCAGGAAGGAGAGTGTCCCGTTGAGTAAACTGGCGGCGACAATAGAGATAACAAGGGAGGGGCCAGGGGGAGGTGAGAAGGGCAAAGGTTTCCTTGTAACTCCATTGAGGGAGGTCTTTTAGGAGAATGAGACTGACCTGTCTGAGAACGGGTCGCAGGAAGAAGAGCACCCCAGGCCTGGCTTCCTCTCCTTGGCATGTCATTTCCCTCCCTGGGTCACTGGCCCCCGGAGGGACATGCCGAGCAGAGGCATCATGGTAGCTCCTCAAGGCCTCATTTAAGCGGCTCAGGAAAGCATGTACAGTAACGGGTTTGATTTTCAGAGGGGATAATACTGAATGTTTGAGAACCTGCTAAAGCTCCCCATAGTGCCGAGAGGGATTCCTTAGATTGGGGGGGGGGGCTGTACATGTTGACTTCTGAGTTTGGTGTGGCCATGGCCTGAGATGGCATTGAGAGCATATAGGCGGCATCTGGACTATTGTCCTGGTCCAGCCCCTGACAACCCTGCCTCATGTCAGGATCTTGAGTCAGTTCTTGCTCGTGGCAGCCCATGCATGTCTAACTCTAGAGCAGAGGGTTTGGTGGGTTTTTTTTTTCTCTTTTTATTGTGATTTGGTCACAATAAATCTTACAGAGCCAGCTGCTTTGCAAGTCAATCACCAAAGACCTCTTTTCAGGTAGTCGTATCGCAGGGCTTTGAAGCCCTGACAGTGTGGAGTGCAGCACCCAGACTGTCTTCCGGAGTTTCCGTGTGGACTAAGCCTTGACTCTTCGGTTAGTGGTCAAGGGTGTTCCCATTCCCATCACCCAGAGCCTGAGGATAAAGGAGACTACCAGGAGTTGCTTGGCGAGAGTCGGGCCTCTCGGGCTTGCGGGTCTTATTACTCGGGCTGTGTAATTCGTGTGTCCGCATTACTGGCTGGCTTTCTAGCCTTGTCTCGTGTAATCCCGGGGATTGTTCCCCTTTCAAGGGGCAGTTGACAGACAGGTGCTCCGCTGGTCTTTTTGACTGAGTTCCAGGTTTTGTGCTTAGTCCCTGCCCTCCACAGAGGGTCAACGTGGACCCTATCTGCTTGTGTCCCACAAACTGGACATTTCCATGGTCTGCTTCTTTCAGAGTGCTCATGGCCTGTCCTCTGCTCCGCCAACGACAAGTGGTCAAAAGGGAACTCGCCATGTTCTCTCCGAACCCGTCCCGAATCGACTCCATTCGTCTTCATCGCTCGGCCAGGCTACTCTGTCCGCCCACTTCCTCTAGGCAGAAACCTGGGGTGGGAGGGGTCATTCAAAACGCCTGTGTATCTAATTGGACACAAGGCTGAAACACATATTTGACTAATCCCTCTCTTATTTAACATCCTTCAAGGAGTCCTTCCAACTACATGTAGATCCTTGATCACAACAGAGGAGGCCTTGATGGTCTAATTGTTTCCCTCTCTCCACCCTCGCCTCTCATCAGCACCTCAGGAGACCGGCTCCTCTTGCTTCTACCACCCAAGCACATTCAGGGGATTTTTATCCCCATTCAACAGATTGTGACTGAAGCCCTACTATGTGCCGGGTACTGGGCCAAACCTCCGAAGTTTTAGGGGTGAGCAAAAGACCCATTAACTCTCAGCTTCATACAACACACTCTACTGGGGATGCCAAACCAGTTATTCTAAAAAAAAAAACCTATGAGGTGTCTTCTTATGAGTGCAGTGAGATGGGGTGCTTCGGGGGCTGGCAGCCCAGAGAGTGACCTTCCTCAGGGGAGAAGAGACCGTTCTAGAGCTGCCCTGTCTGCTGAGGCTTGGAAGATGATCAGGATCTAGTGATGCAACAGGGAAGCCAGATGAGTTGTCTGTCGTACTGGGTCTCTGATGCTCCTGTGCATAATGTTCTTGCCCCCCCCCCCAGGCCATCTACAAAATGGTGGGGACAGTCATCATGATGAAAATGAATGAGGACGGGCTCACCCCGGAACAGCGAGTGGACAAGATTTTCAGCAAGATGGATAAGAACAAAGACGACCAGATCACCCTGGATGAATTCAAAGAAGCTGCAAAGAGCGATCCTTCCATTGTATTACTTCTGCAGTGTGACATTCAGAAGTGAGCTGAGGTCACTGCTACGGACTTCACAAAACGTCTCAATGTTCCATTCAGTCTGCAGCTATACACACATACACACACACACACACACATACACACACACACACACACACACCACAATATGCTTGGACTACCTATAAATGGACTTGCTTCTTGTGTTTGAAACACTGTGTGCATGAGAATGTCATTTGCTAATGAATTTTAAAAGCATATGTTATAAAACAAACAAACAACCTGCCACAATGTGATGTGTAAGATCGTTTCATTTAAAAACACAAAACAAAACCAACCCTCTTTCTCCAAATCCTGGGCAGAAATGTGCTGCAAAAAGTTTTCTGATTTCTTGTTCATGTTTTGCTAATGCTCGTGTCTCCTTGATGCCATACTGTTAGTGGGCACCGAGCCTCCCCAGTCATGTAACTGCTCAGCTGCGTCACCATGCTCCTGTACAATAGTGCTGGGCACAGAGGGGCCCTTGGCTCCTGGGTCTGGTCCACACCCGAGAGCTTGTATTAGCTGTGACTAGAAATGTACATTTGCATGCCTTTTAGGTTTGCCTTAATTCTTACCTCATTTGCATCCTATCAATCTGGAAAGAGCTGTGTTGGATGAATGCAGTATAAAACCTTAAAACCCTGCTAAAATGACTAATTAAATCTATCTATCAATACATATACACAAAGATATTATTTATTGGAAGTGGGGGGAAAAGTAAGATGGTGATGTATTGATTTCTGCTTGAATTTTCAGAGGCTCCCAAAGAGGCTGTAATATATATATATCTCAAATAAATTTATAACATTTGACATCCCCCCCAACTCTTATTGTGTAATTTGAAGTGTACGACAGGTGTTCATAATTATCAAGGGTTGCTTTTAACAATATACTAAATCTATCCTTAAAACACACAACTTTGGAATTTGACAAATTTGGTGGCAAAGAAAGGAAATGAGACGCAGAGGCTTTCTGGCTCTCCAGCATGGTTCACACAAGAGTGACGACATGGGACAGTTAGCATGTGACATTTAAATAAAACATCACACGCCCTCCTTCTGAAGACAGACTTATTTAGGACAACTTACCGTATATACTCGAGTATAAGCTGGCCCGAATATCAGACAAGGTACCTAATTTTACCATAAAAACTGCATTTAAAATGTGCTGGAAAACTCAGTTTATAGACGAGTATAGACTTTGGTGAAGAAACCTGAAGGAAAGACGACTTGTTTGTTCCCAAACCAAGGTTTGTATTTTCAAAACCTCCCTCCCTGGGGAAGTTCAGATTCTTTACAGAGTATTAACCGAGAGAATTTGCTGAGATGAGGGGAATGTGTTCCCTCTGCTCTGACCACTGACTGCATGAGACAATGGAGCACCCCAAATGTGGTTAGAGGGCAATTGGATTTTTAATTTCACTTCATTGAAATCTCTGCATGATTTAAATTAGGCTATTAACTATTATATCAGACAACAAATGTGCCATAATTATGCATTCTGGTACTTTTAACGGAGTGCTGCTTTCTCGCTAATGACATCTCCTTTGTCTGTTTTGGCATGAGATGAGACCAGGGATCCGGCCCTAATGATTCCGGTCATTCATTCGGCAAGAAGCCATGACCAAACACGATTCACCACAAACACTTCCTGCCTTAGTGGTACCTGAATCACAGAACCCAAGCTCCAACTCAGGGAGCACAGCCCCGGTGGTCATGGAAGGTCTTGGTGACCTTAAACCCTGGGCTCGCGGAGTTGGCATGATGGAAAAGCCTAAGATGCAAGGAAGAGAAGATCGGGGAGCGTCAATGCCCCCCAGGACTCTCTCCTTCTCTACTTGGATAGAGGGGTGGGGTGGGGGTGGGGTGCCCTTGGAGTCCCTTCAGAATGGCATCTGCTCAGGATCTGATCACTTCCTTCGTCACAAACCTTCATTGATTACCTAGCATGCATTATGCACCCAACATTCTGGCGTGTGTGTGTGTGTGGGGGGGGGTAGATCGTAAATAAACAAACACAAACATTAAGTTGTAAGAAAGAAGACAGGAAGCACAGCGGGCTGAGTGGCAGGGAGTGAGAGGGCACCGCAGTGGCAATGTGTACATAAATATTCTTCCCTAGTTCCATATGCTGATACAGCTATTAGTAGTTAGTATAAGTATACACATGGTCCCTAACCCACCATTTCTACCCCTGGGTATGCTGCCCCACACAGGGTCACTGTGTTAGTCTGAGTACTTTAGAGAAAGAAATCCACAGCAACTCATGTATAAGAGTTTGATGTAAAGATTAAGTACACATCAAGAAAACAACCGACCCCAGTGCTGCCAAAACCCACACATCCAACCCACATGTCCAACACCAATCCACAAAGTCCTCCTCCATCTCACAAAACAGACACAACAATGCCGGCTGCAGGAGGAAAGCCAAGTCAGTGAATGTGTAAGCATCTCAGCGCTGACAGGGGTCTCCATGCATCTGCTCCAGCACCCAAGGCTGCATCAGGGTACGTCCATGAAGCTTTTCCTTGGGGATGTCTTGCAGGAAGTCAGCCTTGCAAGCTGTAGCAGGGAACTGCTAAGGCAGCTGCACCCTGGTGCAACCATCACAAAGCAAGAGACCGAAGAACTAGAAAGGCGAGTCTCACTGAGTTATTTATCTCTCCACCCTTCAATTAATCCCACGTGTTCACCGGCCAGGTTGGCACAATAAACTAACTAACTCAGTCATCAAGGACATGGCCCAAGGTGCCCTCGGCAGCTCCTGGTCCTTGTGAGTGTTGGGAATGATCTCATGGTTCTTTGTTAGGGGATAACAACTCACTGCCCTTGAATCGATTTCAATTTGGAGTAATCCAGAAGGGCAAAATACAATGATTCCCTAGGACATCTGAGGCTCTGAAACTTTATGGGAGCAGAAAGCCTCCTATTTCTCCTGAGGACCATTTGGTAGGTTTGAACTTCAGACCTTGGAGTAATTCACTGAGCCACCAAGGCTCCTGAGGTTAGAGGTGGGAAAGTAAACTATGCAAACATATCTTCAGGCACATGACACACAGGCTGGCAACAACAGATTGATGTGCACACAGTGACACTGACGTGTGAACGCCATCAGTGGGCAGGGGAGACACACTATTACACAGTAACATAGAACGGAGAATGCATTCTCACAAAGCAAACATGCTCTCTAAGGATGCATGCCATTCAAGACAGCATCACGGAATGGTTTACTTCGACTTGGGTATGAATGGGACAGGACCAGGTACTATGTCTCCATAGAAACCCACCGTAGAACGTAGTGATCGATTTCATGGGACGAGCACTTGTGCAGGGATCGCCTGTATCTTTGTGGCCTGATGGGCATTCATGATGTTGCAGTTTTAGCTGGAGCTGAAACAGGCCTAAGAGCACAGGAGGTCGAGTGGGCATCGCTTTCTTCCTGTCGTCTCAGGACTTCTCCTAGGAGTGGGGGGTGGGAAGGGGGCACTAGTGTGGACTTCACAACATGCTGACCTCCGAGCGGTGATGTGACTTACCTGGTAGTTCCAGATTTTAGCACAAGTATTCCTTCAGAGAAGCCAGAAGTTTCCTCAGTGTTTCTGGTCACAAGCAAGTCACAAATCTTCAAGAGGGGGAATGATATTCCATCTCTGGATGGGGTCTGCCAAGGTTCTAGAAAGACAATGCAGGGAAAACATCGCTGTGACCATCTTTGGACAACACAGCCTACCCTCTGGTCACAATTCCCAGCCCTTCCTCCCAGCCATCAAAGGCTGATGGACGCTCAGCAACCCTCTGTACCATATATTCACCGCTCCCTAGGAGCCCCAAAGAAATATGACTGCAAGGGCTTTAGTAGAAGACTTGAGCATCCAGGTCCCCCGCGAAGAACACTCCGAACAAGCTGCGTCCAGCACAGCACTATTTCTTTTATCCGATCACGATTGTTTGTAATTCAGAAGCCAGTGAGACCTGTGACTAGTTTATCTTCCTGCCCTCTCCCCTCAGCACACAATGGTGGAACAGGTAAGCTGAATTATAATTACAGGCGACTCTTTTCACAACAGGGCAGACTCAGAAACCGCAGGGCAGTCCCTTGTCCATAGCAGGTCGGAAATGTAGTCCGGACCACCTGGCCTGCTCCCTGGTGAGGGCTTGGCTTCTGAACTTTGTTCCTTTTTGTATAAAATGAGCAGTCGGTGCTCAGGGCTGAGTCGCTTTCTCAGCTTACCCATACAAGTTTAGGAGTCCAGAGACTTATTTATTTTTGTCGTGTCTCTGGCCCTATCAGTCGAAGCGGATATTATTTTTAAATCCTCGTGGGCTTCTGGTGTGTCAGCCTGCACTACCCCTCACTGCCATTGATTGATGCCCCCCCACAGCTATCCTATAGGACACGGGAGAACTAGCCGGCGAGGTTGGAGATGATGCAAAAGCCTCTTCTTTCTCCCACGGAGATAGCTGGTAGCCTTGAACTGATGAGCTGGGTGCTAGCAGGCCAACACCTAACCAGGACTCTTAGGTATCACTGTACATGTGTCCATTGTCAGACAGGAGCGGACTATAAGGTCGATGTGAAAATATTCTACTTTGGGGAGGCCTGTTATTCAAAGGAGAAGATTTGCAAGGCGCGCTCTTAGCAGAAGGCCTTTTCTCGTCTTTCTGAAAGGTGCTGCCTTACAGCTGCTACAGCAGTGGTTCTCAACTTGTGGGTCGCCCCTTTCACGGGGGTCACCTAAGGCCCTCTTTCTGATGGTCTTAGGAACCGAAACAGCGCTCCTCTATCCGTCTCCAGGCGGGTCTGCCCACATACGGGGTCACCACAATGTGAGGAACTGTGATAAAGAGACGCAGCATTAGGAAGGTTGAGAACCACTATTCTAAAGGTTCTTATAGTCTGACCCTGGATTCAATTTTTACATAGAAGCCACTTCTCAACTTGAAAATCATTTGCCATTTGGAAGTCAGCCTGGGAATCAAGATGTCCTTACACTTACCTGCTTCCCTATCATTTTAGGCATCAAGAAAAATGTCGAGACGCGTTCCATATTCAACTGGGAAATCTCCTTGGCTTGATCTCCTGGTCCATTAGGTCCACGCCCGATCCTTTGGGTTCTCACAGGTGGCAGTGCTGCCAAGCATCCAGCCACACGGAGCAGTCTTCGCTCCTTTCGGTTATGTTGCGTCTTCATCAGTTTCCGAGTGTAATTCCCCGAGTTCACCCCCTGCAGGACGAAGGGGTTTATGAAGAGCGTTAACAAGCTGCAGTGCCAGTGAGGAATGCTCAGCATTGAGTGGTTTCTCAGGACACATTACGAAGTTCGTTCTGGCCTGCTAACAAATGGCCCAAAGGGGCAAACCACTCTGCTGCTGTCCCAACCGAAACGCATTCAGTTCAAGGCCCTGGGTCAGCACATCCGGCTCCTTGCATCAAGCGCCCAGAGGCCCGCCTCCACAGGTCAGCCTCCTGCACACACCCACTCCGCTGAGCTTCCCACGGGCCGGCTCCTGGTCCTGCTGCTGCTCCTCCGAAAGTCTAGTTGTCATCTGGATCCAGGAGGTTCACTGCGCAGGGATCTCGGGTTCCAGAGGATCCACTCCGCTCCTGGCTCTCGCAGTAGTGAAATCCCTCCCTCCTGTTTCTCAGAGGGCTCATTTTATCCACAGCAGGACGGCGCTCCAGGGAATCCTGGTTGTAATTGCTCACAGGTGAATTGGACCAGTATCTCCCCCACCTTCTTACCAGAGGGTGGGAGTTAGAGCCACACTGGATGATTCGCAGCTCTGCAGGCCACCTTCTGGCTTTGGTCCCTTTCGTACTGAAGGATTAACTTCCCCTCTCCAAATCTTTTTGGGTTTTTTTCACCCTTCTAAGAGTTTGTAAGCCAGTCACCTCGTGTCCTTATCACCCCCCATTTTAAATCTCTAAATTGCCTGCCCTTCACAACCTCGTTAGGCTTGATGAGGCTTAATGTGAGGAGTCTTCATTTTTGCTTGGAACGTTGGCAATCTGCTTACATGAGCCAAGCTCCGCCTACAGCAGGCCAACTTGGAATTACACTTTCCTTCCTTCCTTCGGCCTCACCGAAAACATTCTTGACGCTCTGGACACTTCGGCTGCACCCCCTTTGGGCTTCCTGGGCAATCTCCTCGAAGGTCTTCCAGTCAGTGCCACCTGGCTTATATCTGTATTACAATTTGCTTCATCTAGTTGCTTGCCCCAGTAGACAGGGGAGTGCCAGGAATTCAAGCTGGATTGAGAAGAGGGTGTGGACTGAGGAATATGACTGAAATCTTGATGGAAAGCAAGGAAACCAGGACGATGTGTACTTGTGTTTTGTGAACTGTGTGTAGGCATACAACTGTGTGAATCGTGACAACTTATCCATAGCTTTGTGGAGAATGGGAATTCTAGAATGCTTAACCAGGCTCATGAGGAACTTGCACATCCAGTGACAGTTATTTAAGGAGAACAAGGGGACCACGTGGTTTATAATCAAGGAAGGTATGTGTTGGGGTTGTATCGTTTCATCATACTCATTCAATCTGTATGCTGAGCATATAATTCCAGAGACGGGGCTGCATGAAGAAGCGTACGTCATCAAGATTGGAAGAAGGCTTATCAATAAACTGTGATCTGCAGAGGACACAATGTGGAGCACTGAAAATGAAGTGCACTTGAAGCACTTACTAATGAAGGTCAAAGGCTCCGGTACGGATTATACCCCCATGTAAGGAAAAACAAAAATCCTCGCAACGGAACCAGTAAACAAGATCATGAAAGGCAGTGAAAGGATCAGCGTTGTGAAAGCCTTCATCTTACCCGGATCTACAATGAAGGCCCAGGGAAGCCGCAGTCCAGAAATCAAACAACATGTAAAGACTTCTTTAAAACGTTAAAAAGCCAAAATATCCCTTTGAGGACCAAGGTGTTCATGACCCAAATCATGGTATTTTCAATGGCTGCACATGCGTGCAAAAGCTGAGCAATGGATATAGAAGACCAGCGAATAATCGATGCATTTGAGTGGTCGTGAAAAAACTTGCACGGTATGCCGTGGACTGCCACAACACACCAGTCTGTCTTAGGAGTAGAGCCAGAATGCTTGCTTCTTAGAGGGAGGATTGATTGCAAGACAACTATCCTGGCTTTCAACCTGTTCTCAGGAGGAAGCGGTCCCCGAGAAAGACACCACCTGCGGTGTGCTCGGTTGGGTTTCCCTAGAGAACTAAACCAGTGATGTGAGCATGTGTGCCACACAGAAAGAAAGTTACATGAAGAAATGGCGTACGCAGTTGTGGGGGTAGGTGAATTCAGTGTGTCCATGAGAGGTGAGCTGAAGGCTTCTTGACTTGTGTGGCTCCGGAAGCTGATGGACAGGAAGCAGGATGAGACGCAGGAGGGCCACAGGTGGGTGGATGCAGAGGTGAATGAATCTGAGGTCGGCCAAATGAATGCCAAGTCCGCAATCTGCTGACAGCTCTTGGGCTTGGCAAGAGACATGGCAGGAGCTGGGCAAACCCAGTGCAGAAGCCAGCACCAGCAGAAGGAAAAGGGCAAGAGAGACATCGGCTCTGCTTAGGCTCTCTCTTCTATAACAGGTCACACCTGCAGGATGTGTCACCAGCTGTTACCTGATTGATAAGTGGGGCGCCCCCGACCTTCACCTGGGAGTATCGAGTTGACATAAGAAAGTGAGATGGCTTGCTGGTGACTGCAGTAGTGAGTTCAATCCTGGCGGTGGTAGGAAGACGGTGTGGGGCCAGGCAGTTTCACTCTGTCCCCCAGAGGCTCTCCAAGTTGGAAGTGGCTTAAGGGCACCTACTAACAACTGCCATATACTCAAATCTCTTCCGGGTACAAGTGCCACGCAACACATCCTCCCAGCATGCCGTAATTTTAAAACGACGACAGTGATCTCTCATGATATCTGTGGGTCTGTGGTGGGGCACTTCCAGCTTGGAGTCGTTCATGTGGGGACAGGGGACCCTGACCACCATGGTGGGCTGACAGCTGAGTACTGACTACCCATCTTTCCCTCTTGGTGGACCTTTGGGGCCTCCTGAAGCGTTTCCACTCAGGTTAGTTTAGGCTGCCTCACTGTCAGAATGCTTCCAGGGCAGAAGAGGATCCCCGAGGGAATGATGGACAACTATGTGCCTTTTCTGACCCGGTCTTAGAAGCCACACAATCAATTCTGCAGCCTTCTGTAAGTAATTTCGAAATCTATCCAGATTTAAAAGGGGGTTAGAGTTCCCAGGCAACGTTCTGGCACCCCAAAGCATCAAGCCACACTCACTGCCAGCGAGTCGGTCCGACTGCTATTCCCCCGGAGGCCAGAGCGGAGCTGTCCAGTCTGCCTCCACGGCGGGGCATCTGTAGGGCTGCCACATCTCTCTCCTGTCGAGGGCTGGTGGGACCGGGTCACTGAACTTCCGGTTAGCTGCTGCTTTATGGTGGCCATCTTTGGAAAATGCAATCTGCCACAGGGAAGGAAATAAATACAAGGACTGTGATGCGGAGCCGGCTGTCAAGGATTATGACGGTACTTCTTAAAAATAATCCCGGTAGCTCTGTTGGGAAGCCCTGGGCTGCAGGGGGTGGGGGTCAGTGGTACAAACCCACCAACCCTTCCGGAGAAAGAGAGGGCAATCAGCTCTGGTAAAGATTTACAGCCTCGGAGACCCCATGTCGGTGGGCTTGCTTTGTTTCCCATTTACGTTGGCGAGAAAATGGAATGAAAATATCATGGAATTTTCCCACGAGCGAACGCAGGTCTTTCAATTGAGTCCATTTAAAAACATTCCTCAGCAGCCAGTCCCTTCACGGACTTCAATACCCAGCTAGCTCTAATGATCTCTGCCAAGAGCAGGCATCCAGCAATCATACAGATGGCCACTGGTTCGCGCTTGAACTCAGCCGCTATTTTGGTGGTCAAGTTAATTGATTGTCTCCTGTCCACTGAGGAGCCCTGGCCCTGGTGTTGTAGGGGTTACGAGTTGGGCTGCTAGCTGGCTGCAAGGTCAGCAGTTTGAAACCACCAGCTGCTCCGAGGAGAAAGGTTGGGTTTTCTACTCCTGTAAAGTTACAGCCTCAGAAACCCCTAGCAGTTCTACCCTGTCCTGTGGGGTCAGTATGAGTCAACTCGAAAGCAGCGAGCCCAGATGGTTTAGTGGGTTTGTGTTGGGCTGCTAACAGCTAACCTCAAAGTCGGCGGTTTGAAACCACCAACAGCTTTCAGGAGACAGGCAAGACTTTCTACTCATGTAGAGTTAGTCTTAGAAATCTACAGGGGCAGTGCCACCCTGTCCTACTGGGTAGTTAGAATCAAGTGGGTAGAAGTATTTGACTCATAGTGCCCTTTTAGGACAGGTTGGAACTGCCAGGAGTTTCCAAAACTATAGTAACTATTTTCTTAAGGCAGCCAGTTGAATATTTTCTCCATCTTGTTAGAAACCATGTCAAGAAAGTTTTGAGACTTAAAATAGATGGCTTCAGAGAGCCTGATAAGAAATCGTGTGTAGGGATCGAGCAGAAACTGACAGTCAATTAAGTTTCTAAATAAAATGCTATTTCCCTTAGCAATTTTCTTGAAGCAATTAAGTCTCTGAAATATTTCAGACATGCAATTTGGATTTCTCCCAGTCTTTGGTAGGCGAGATCTTAATCTCTAGACTCACCTTTTTCAAGTGCTTACACTCATCCGTGTAAAGGTTTTATCCATCATTTTCCCAAGGAAGTCCAGACAGGCATCTTAAACGTTGCATTTCAAATCTGAGCTGTTCCAGCCCCTCCTCCCCGCCCCCACCACCCCCATCAGCACCTTTCCCCCATTCTCTCTTAACATCATCCAGTGTATTAGGACCCAGCATCCTTTGACGTTAGCCTGGATACCTCTCACAAGAACTATCATCAGCAGTCCTGCTGGGTTTGTATTCCAGTCCGACATCACCCTGGCCTGATACTGGACCACTGCAAAGGCCGGACTGTATCTGCCCACGCACCCCAAGGGAGTAGCCCAGCGGCCACAGGGACTGCTTTCTAAGCGTGCTTCAGGCCAAGTCTGAAACCTGCTTACCTGCTTTTAGGGACCCATATGATCCTGCTTCCCCGGTCTTTGGACCTATCTCCTACCCACGATGTTCGTTCCCTTTTGCTCAGTAAATTGATCCGCACTGGCCTTACGGTTCTTGGACAGTTTGTTCTTTACCTCGAAACCCATGCACCCCTTTCTTCTGCCAGGAATCTGTTCCCTATCTAACTCCCCACAGCTCCTTCTCGGTTGTTTCAGGCCTCCCCTCTGGAGTCTTCCTCTCCAGCCTCAACTGCTTACCCTGTTTTGGTCTTCAGGGAAATCCCCAGGACCTGAAATCAGACAGGGTGGTTGTCTGTCTCCTTACCTCCATCTCAGGGTGGTGGACTTTAGGGTCCCACTGCATGGCACACATGCTCTGGTATGCTTCCCACTGCTCCCTCAAAGACTGGAAATTCCAACCCACCCAGAGGAACTGTGAGTCAAATCGTCTTGAAAGTCAATGAGCAACTTGACTATAAGCTACTTGATGGGAGATGGTGTTGCTCACTGCAGTACATTCCTAATGCTATTAATGTGGCAGAATGGAATTGTTCTAATGCAATCACATTCATACATGAAGGGAAATTAGGCACACACAAAAAATCTTGCTACGATTATATAGCAAATATTCTCATGGTGCCTTTAATCCCTGAAATCTTCACAGATGCTGTGGCCAAATTTAATAGGCTTTTACCAATGTTACCTTCACAAGAAAGGCCTGGTACTCTATTTGTAAAACCTAGCTCCTGAAGACTGGAGCACAGGCCTACATGGGGGTGGTAGGGGAGCACGGTGAGTGAAAGGGATTTGAGGCTAGTTGGTATAGAACATGTATTTAAGAAAGTATTCATTCTGACTGACTCAAAGAAATAACTAATTCATACACACATTACACATCACCACTCTTTAAACTTTCCCTGCTAAATATAGTTTTGATACCTCTCCAACTCACACAGTTGCTCAAGCTATGAAACGTTAAAAGCCTGTTAGAGCTGCCGCCGACTCACAGCAGCCCTCTCGGGCAGCGCACACGGAGCTGCCCTGTGGGTTTACCAGACTGGCACTCTGTTCTCCGTGGAGCTGACTGGTGGCTTCAACCTTGAGCACTGCGGTCCAATGAGTTACCGCTCGCTATTCCACTAGGGCTCCTCATGAAACATCAGTAACTGCCTAAGGACGGCGAATCGCAAGCCAGTTCTGAAAGCCATTGGGTGGGTCAGAGCAAGCATCCCTGCAGTTAGTTGTGGTCCAGTTGACTCTCTCTACTCCCTTACCATCTCATGATCCTTGCCATATTCAAGGTCATCATAAATCGGATTACCTCTTTACATGATATAAACTCTCCACCTTCCTTGCTGCGTCTCATTGGTACTCAGAACTTCTAATGGGACACGAGCCACTTCGTTTCCATCAGTCTTCCACATTTACCATCCAGTTCATGAGTCCCAGCACTAAGTTTCTTACACAGAATTTAAGTGGTGTTGTCTCCTGCTATAAACAACTCAGTCACTTGTCTTAAAGCCATGCACCCCCCGCCAAAAAAAAGAGGTATACAGGATTGAAGATGTAGAAACTTGGAAATCATTTTTAAGACAATGCCTGAGTCATTAGCGCGTGTTGTCAGTTTGGGTAAACACATGGTTTGTATTTTCGTTTACTAAAACTCCTTGCCTCTGCTCTGTTGAGATTACTTACTCTAATAATTTCCGCCCCATGATGTAAGGCGGGAAGAGTTTTAGGAGTTCCAAGAAAGCAGCTCTGGCGGCACTGTGGGATCAGTGTGCAACTGCTAACCCCAGGAAGAGCAGTTGGATTGTGGTGAGTTGTACGAGCCCCCAATAAAATGATTTTTTTTAAAAAAGGTCAAAGAACTCTTGCATGTGTTCTGGGACTTCATGATTCAATGCAGTAGTAGCTACACCCGAGAGCAGGCCAGGGACTGGAGAAGTTAGGCGTATGTCACGCGCAGGTGACACTGCGTTACTACCTCCCCCGATTTATCAAGCATGACATTAGGACATCTAGAGCCTGTTCTTTGTGAGTTAGACATATGTTTAAAGGATAATAACTTTTATTTTATTCTTATTACTACTCATTAGGATATTAAATGAAAAAATTTTTTTTGCTTCTGAAAGTTAAAATCAAAGCAACATGAGCACTTTTTTCCATTCAACAGGGCCCCAGGGACTCCTGAGGCGGCACTTTCTACCCTGCATTATCGACAACACCCAATACCATCACAAAAGCCCAGACACCAAAATGACGACAACGCATTTTCTATGTCTATTCAGTGTATTTGAAAAGCCACACACATTTTAAAGTAGTTTCGATACAGATGACCTGAGAATGTAACTTCAAAGTCAGATTTTCTAAGGTCGGTGGGTGAGTGTGTAAAACGGTCATGTTTTTCTCCTTCTGTGTATTTTTAAATTAGAAAGCATGTTTTTGGCCATCTTCTTTCTTTACTCTGCCCACATGGCAAGTCCGACCTTCCTGCTCCCACTTAAAAAAAACCCTACTTTTAACTCTACAAATGCCTGGCTCTGAAAATACTGTTAAAATACTGCCTCCTTCAGTTTCATCAATATTTGTTCTAACACTTAGTGCTAGCAATTGAGGGAATACCTCTTGTTGGATATTCCTTTAAGTTCAGCACTAATCCTGGTTTCAAATAATAGAGAACACAGGAAGCAGTCACATTCATGGTCTCTAAACAATGTTCACAAATACCACTTGTTACACGACTGGGTACTTCGTTGTTCCTGGACACTTGCTTCTTAAGCCCTTTGAAAGCAGGATGGTTTCATTTCACCAACAACAGCTTGTCACTGAGCTTCTGCCACCACTGGCTACCTTTCTGCTTTGTGACAGGTGAAGCTAAGCCTGTGCCCCACCCCCCACTCCCTGTGCCCTGTTCTCAGCTGACCCTCAGCCCGAGTTCCTCACTACAAACTGGGGGATCCTAAACCAGGTGAGCACACCTGAGGCCAGCAGGAAGCACTGCATCATCATCCAGCTCTGATCCGGGTCCCAGACTAGGGAAACGGTGCCGCATCGTTGGCAGAGCGTCACCTCAGTTCCCACCCTATAAAGCCTTACAATGTCTCAGTTTCATGAAAGATTGCATTTAAAAGATTCATGGCAAATCAAGTTATGTTAGATTTAGACATTATCTGTAGGTGGTGATTTAGTCGAAGGCATATGCATTATCAGAAAATGGGGAAATTGTCATTCAGTCATGTGTAGGTCACTCATAGTCATTAACCTGGTCTTTGTTCACAGACTTCCCCCCAAGCTCTGTCCCCACGGACAGAATTCTCTAACTTTATCTGTTTCCATAACTTCACGATAGAATGCAATAGTATGTAGAAGACAAACCAAGGATCATCAGGGGCACAAGTTTTTATTTTAATTCTTATAAAATACTATAGAAATGAAACCAAACTAAACAGATATGCACATATGTACAAATTTTACTTCTGAAAAAGAATCTATAAAAACAGATGGTTAAAAAAATTACAAAGATTTAAAACTAGGACTATGAAGTTGATGTTCTCAAAGTAAAGTGACTGTAATTTAAAAGTGCTGGTTATAGTTAGGTTTCTAGGCTTATAGACATATTTTCCTGTGCTCAGATAAAGGAGAGGTGTCCTTCCTTTCAGATATATCTTCAATTACATTTTGTTTTTTCCCTTTATAAATCTTCAGCATGAAGACATGGCATATGAGGTTACAAATCAACCTCAATCGTCGTCTTCCTCCTGAGTTATGGGCCGGAAAGGCAAAATACTCTGTCCTCTTTCAGGATCAGACATCCGAAGAATTCGAATCAGTTTACTTGAAGGAAGTGAGCTGGAGGAAACAAAATTAATTACTACATTTTCCATAAAAATTTTTTCCTATGAAAGAATATTCTAATTCTTCCCTATGAATAGATACATCAAAATGGCTACAATCTGCTAACAGAGATTAATGCCTTACATTTTAAGAGATACAATTTGTGATATGGACATAATAGGTTTTCATTTTAAAATAATTAACTTCTTGTTAAATGTCATGGATTTTAAGTGCGCGCGCACACACACACACACACACACACAAGAAATGAAAAGAGCTCTATACGTATATGTAACTCTTCTAATTCGTCTTCTTATCTAACCAAGAAGTTGTTACTGATCATTTCCCATCACAAAAGTAAACCCCTACATCATCAAGGGACCGCTTTGGAAACGGAAGGGCAACTCTAAGTGAAACAGTACGGACACGCTGTTGGCGTTGTGACTGCTCACGGATGCCCAGTAGAGCTTCTTACTCAGAAACGTTAATGCTTGTCATCCACCCAGAAAGAATCAAGACTAGAGAAATACGGAGTTATTTCTTTAGTCTACATCAAATGTAGTTATACTACCTGGTCACAATAACCTCAGAATTGCTGACACAAAATAGGCACAGCAACATATCAATAACCATGTCAAATTAACTTGCTTTAGTACAGGGGAGAGAGAACAGGAGCAAATTCTAAATATCTACGAAAGACAAAATCATCTTATATTTCCTGAAATATCACAAAGGCTGCTAATTTTTTTGTATTGGCCATGTATACATTTGTGTTCAAGAAATTAACATTGTTCCTTTTTATATATACCTGATGGAAGTTTTTAATGAAACACTTAGAAACGTTACCTCATGCTTTGAGGAGTGAGCAAGATAAACTGTCGAAAGCGCTGGGAGTCTGCCATCTTGAGAATCATGTCCATCGCAATTCTTCTGTTCACCATGTCCTGAAGAACAGAGGGGACAGAGGGCCCATCACGAGGGTGCAAGTCCATTCGATAAAAGCCGCATTCTGCCACAGGATATGTCACTGGACCTCCCACCCAGGAATTACCTATCTACAGAACTCAGGAATTCATGTGCCAAAGACAATACCAGAAACTACTAGGGAAAATAACTGAATAAGCACATCCACCAGGTTATTTTTATCATCAACGTATTTATATGTTGAGCCCTCTCCCCTCAAATATACTTAGTAATGAAAGTAAAATACACACTAAATGTTACAGAATGAATCTAATTGGTACAATCACGGGTAATCATTTTCGATAACAAAATCATCACCAATTTATTCCCGCAACCCCAGGCTCAGTGACTAAGATGTTCAAGAACTCTGCCCCTGCAGTTGCCCCTCAACTTTAAACAATTTGAATTTAAAATTAAATAACAAACCAATTCAAATTTACAGATAAACTCCTTGATTATTTTTTAAATGTGAAACTGTTTATTAGAGAACCACTAAGACTCAGTTGTAACAGGCTTTCAAATGAGATGAATTGGAACGAGTGCTTTTACACTTCTGTGTTAGAATAACAATGGCAACACAAACAACAAAGCAGGCCCCTTGTCAATATCAGAAAGTTATAAAACATGCGTATTTAATTTAAAGGTCTGTTTGAAATTATTTGGCCAATACAGCATGTTGGTTTAGAACATGGATTCCGAAAACAACTGGGGGACTCAACACTTACATTGCTCAATGGCTCTGATTATATAAATTCTTCTATCAGGCTCATCTGAAAAGTCATCTAACTTAATGTTAAAACAGAACAAAACAGAGTTTACTCAAATAGAATATTGTTCCATCAAAATAACTGCCAAAAATTATTTATTCATTTCCTGTGGACTGGTTCTCAAAACCTCCATGATTTCAATGAGGGCAACATGCCATTCTGGCGGAGATGTTCTTCATTGTGCAAAGCTGCTGCCCAGAATTACATCTGACAACATGGGGACTGAAATGCGCAATACCATTTTGGACAAACACATGGCATGGAAAGAGTGATCTTCTGTGATCTGTAAGTTGCCTTTGACGCTCACTCTCAGAGGAACCAGGAAAAAAGCGTTGTCATGGAAGGATTGTAAAAACATCACTCATTTAACGCCAAACTAAATCCAATGTGGTAAAACCAATTCCGACTCATAGTGACCCTTGGGGACAGAGGAGAACTCTCCTATAGGATTGTCAAGACTGTACATTTTCTTGTAAGCAGAAAACCAGATCTGTTTCCCAAGGAGTGGCTGGTGGGTCTGGACTGTTGATGTCTGGGTTAGCAGCCAAGTGTGTTATCCATTGTGCCACTCTAGGGCTCCTAAAAATGTCTGATACATGTAGGAAAAAAACCCAAAACTAAACTAAACGCTTATTATTTGTAAGGCATTAGGAGATAACAAACATGATTAAAATATGTCCCATGACCACCAGCCCTTGCAAGGTGGTAGAAGACACAGTCACAGAAATACGCCATGGATGGCTGGAAACTCGGAGGAGGAGCTTCTCTCTGGCTGTGTCCCGGGAGCTGTGAAGCTCCTCACCTGCCTGGCAAGGGGCGCTGGTCACCGACAGGTGGACGGCTTCATAGCAGTGAGTGAGAAGGAGGTTTCACAGCACAGCACAGGCAGCCCCTGGGTGGGGAAAGAGATCTGCTCTGGTGTCTCTCAGTGGAATTTCTATGTGAGCTAGAAGAGGGGCACACAGTCCTACTTTAGTCTTAGTTTACGTGGGAGGGAGGCTTTTCGATGACTGAAAAAGTTGCATGTGTGGTAAGTAAAGGCAGGTATGAGGAAGAATGTGATAAGAGTAGGGGGTGGCTCAATCATTTTAAAGTGAGGGCAAATTTACGTAACATTAATGTGTAAATAGGAATTGCCTGTAAGTAGCCCAGAGGCTGCCAGTACAAGGAAAAAGGGCACCATGGGCAGAGGCCTGGTGTGTTCGTCAAATAACCATGGAGTGTAGGGCAGCTGATAGTGTAGGGTGAAACCTTATCTAATGAAAGGGGACGCGAACCTCCCAAGTTAAAATTATATTCCAGGGTAATTAACAACTGGCAAGCAGCCCCAACTAGATATATGTGGATATATATACAGGTTTATATTTCTTAATTAATATATATAAAGAAATAGAAATATATTTATCAAGAAATATAAACTTACAGAAAGGCGGAAGATGTAAATCTGGGAGCCTGGATGGAAAACCATTTCAACAGGCCAAAGGTGAGGAGATGGAGCTGAGAGGCAGGAGAGTTTCAGTGAGAAAGAAGAGGAGCCCAGCGGCTGTCAGCTGTCCAGGCTAACCCAATGCCTGGGGCAGCGTTACCCTGTTGGAAGAGCAATGCTGCCAGGGAGGTCTGGCTCCAGCACTGTGTTCGTGTTGCGGTCGCACAACCTCTGGGCAGCATTTTGCACCTTCGAGAGTGGAGCGACTCGTCCTGTGGAGCTGGTCCTAGTCTGGATGCAAACATTACTTAAAAACTTAAACTAAATAAATAAATGAATAAGAAAGAAAGAAGGGATGGTGATAGAGAAGACTCTTAAAGAGGAACAGAGTTCAGACAAGATGACGGTGAAGAAGGAAAGAAGAATCTCAGGTTTCAAAATTAGGTTAGTAAGCAGTTTGCCACAAATCAAGGAAGGGGATTTTGAAGACGAACGCCCTAAGATGCCAGCACATTTAGGATCAGGCATGTGGACTTGAGATGTCACTTGCATATGGACTGAAGTCCAAGAACAAGAGAAATGTCAGAGGTGAGCCTACCATGTAGCAGGCATCCAAACATCACTAACAGTTTTGGGCACTGTGGGTGTGCTTGTGGCGGGGGTGTGGGTAGGGTGCAAGGCTCAAGAAGAGCAGCAACAGTATGATAATAAGACAAAGACTGCCTCCGATACAAAGAGGTTTCAAAGAGCTATGAAAACGCATAATTAAGGATCCACATGTGGCCTCCTCCCTGGGAGATGGACGGAACAGAAGGGGAGGAAGGGAGACTCCGGATAGGGCAAGATATGACAAAATAACAGTCTGGATTATCAAGGGCTCATGAGGGAGGGTGGAGCGGGAAGAGAGGGGGGGAAAAAAAAGAGGACCTGATGCAGAGGGCTTAAGTGGAGAGCAAATGCTTTGAGAGTGATTAGGGCAAAGAATGTACGGATGTGCCTTATACAATTGATGTATGTATAAGTGTGGATTGAGATAAGAGTTGTATGAGCCCCTAATAAAATGTAAAAAAAGAAAGAAAATGATTAGGGCAAAGAATGTGCAGATATGCTTTATACAATTGATGTATGTATATGCATGGATTGTGATAAGAGTTGTATGAGCCCCTAATAAAATGTTTAAAAAAAAAAAAAGATCACCGATCATCTAAGCGCAACTGGAATAAGCACCTCCGCCTATGTGATCCAAGAACTAACTTCAAATTGTAAAGACCAAACCTGGAGGAGGGAATGGTATCACAGCCTAAATTCTGCACATCCGGTTTGCAGAAGGGTATGGATGACGGTACAAGCCCAAAACCCATTCCCAGGGTCCCCCCCACGTGGATTAAGCCTGAGGAGAATTCCCTGACAACGTCCAGCGAGGAGAAAGGCCTTGTTATCAGATGGTACATTGTAGGGCAGCCTATTGCAGGTATGGTTAAAAAGTGACACCTTATCCTTTGATCTCCCTCTTGATCCATGTATGTATAATTGTACCGGTTTTTCTATCTTCTCCCTTTCTTTCCTGTTCCACGCTGTCACTGTTGTTGGGCTGCTTGTGTTGTTTTAATTTTGCCTATGTTTCTGAGTATGGAACCCAGGACAGATAACCCTAGAGACAGTAACTGGACGAACAGTTTCAAACGGACATGACTGCGGAGGTGGGTGAGAAATGGAGAGCTAACAACGAGGACCATGAAGAAGACACGCCCACAATTGAGACTGGTGGTAGCTACACAGCTCTTATGAATATGAACATTTGAAATGTCTGGTGTGTGAGTTTATGTTATGATGATTTCTTTTTATGTTAAAAAGAAATAAGTGCGTTAAAAACACATGATGGAATTTCTCCGACATTTTGAAGCTGATATAATCACATGTATATATGATGCAGACATATCACTATACCATTATTACACCTAAGACATTTATAATTATTAAAATTACTCCTTAAGAATATTAAAAAAAAAAGGATCGTGGAATTTTCCACCAAGTTTTAAAGCACTCGTGGTACTCGGGCAACAGAATTCGAGGCAGCAGCTGGGCAGGTAGAGAACCAAAAGCCGGACACTAGAACAGGGCATGGGCAGTGGCCAGTGGACACACTTTAAGGGATGGAAGATTTAGTTATGATTTCAGCGAATGATGTTTTGCTGGGGTCTTAAGACTGGGCAGTGAAGAAGGGGGTGGGCAGTCATTTGTAAGTGCTACATGCCTCTCCTATAACAATAACAAGGCAGGCAAGAGCTTGTTCAGGTCTCACTATCTTGTATTAAAAACCTCCGCGATCCCGGAAAGGTAAATGCTGCCTAAAGTCATCTGCGGAGTGGGTGACAGAACTAGGTCTGAAATTCTGGGGTTTTAAATGTTCCTGCTCCCTCAGGGTCTCCTCCTCAAGAGGGAGGCACCCACCGGCTCTTCTGAAGGGAGAGAATGCACAGGAGCTAGAGCTAGTCAAAGATGGTTGGTGAACTGGTCACCACACTGTGCTAAAACAAACGAAAGAGACGAGCGTGCTCTATATTGATGGGAAACTAGGGGAGAGGCTGTGGGGCAGTGTGGGCGCGACCAGGCATGCTCCCGCTCATCTATGCCACTTAAAAAGTTCAGGGCGGGTTCTTTCTATTACAGCAGGTAAAGCTAAACAAAGAACTGCTTCCTCTCAAAGGGCACATTTTAAACAAAAAGTGACAATAGAAAAAAAAAACAACAATACCATGTAGACATCAAACTCATCCAGGCATCTGAAAGGCGATTCTGCAATGGACCACAGAGAAAGGATGAAGCACACCGTGGAAAAAGACCGCTCCCCTCCAGACAAGGCGCGCATGTCGCTGAATGCAACTTTCCCCCCCTCGCCGGGCTGAACCTTGAGTAGAAGGATTTAAAAAGGGCCAAGAAAACAAGGGTTAAATCCTTTACAACATGAGCTGGCTAGCATCAGAAAGAACACATCTATAGGACACAGAAAAAAAAACATGTCATAAGAAAATCACCTAGTGACACGAAAACGGCGTGGTTTCTCTCTGAAATACTTCACATTAGAGAGTAAGTTACACGAGTCTAATGATCTGGGTTTGTGTTTCCCTGAGAATCAAATGGAAAACCTTTTTCTTACCCTAACTGGGCCTAATATACAAACAGTCCAAAGGTTTAACAATATTCATTAGTGATCAAAATTAAGAATTTAAGTTAGCCCACATTGAAAATTGGAAACATTTGAAACGCAAGACAAACTTTGTAATCTGAACTACAGTGACATCTAGTGGTTGAATTGTTTTCAACATAGCTATTGCTCTCAACCAGGGCCCTGGTGTCTGTCTTTCTTAGCGGTTAGTCATGCACTGGACTACTAGCTGCAGTGCCAGCAGCTTAACACCCATATCCGCTCCGAAGGAGAAAAATGGAGCTTTCTACTCCCAGTTTCCCTCTCTGAAGCTCACAGGGGCAGTTTTATCGTGTCCTAAAAGGGTGACAATGAGCTGGCATCCACTTGAGGCAGGAGTTTGGTTTAGACCACAGCTCCGCCCTGAAGAGGCTCATTGGCCAAAAAATCACTGTAATGGATGAAAACACCTGAATGCATGAAAATAAAACTCAGGAATTTATGACAACACTTCTTTATGAAATAAGGGTTCATAGGAATAGTCAGCAGTATTAAAATTCACAACAGATTTCAAGAGATAGTAGTACAAGTAATATTCCGAGGAGATTCCTTTCCACAGATTTCTAGACCTGCTCTGACCTGATTGGCCCACACAAGGCAAAGCACTAGCCCTATGTCATTAGCAGGCATGTTGCTTCAAGTAGTCTCCTTCCTATCTTGTATTTGACTAAGTTTGTCTTATCACACAAATATTCACTGATTTTAATATTTTGAGTCTTAAACTTTCTGAATTTTGAAACACACTTATCTGAAAACTCAAACGAAAACAGCAACATTAACCTAAGCAGAAAAAACACAAAGCAGACCAAATTAAACACAAAACCCATAAAAGAATTCAATGCTTAAGGTGCAATTCTTTGCTCTAAACTGCAGTTTGCATCTAAGGAATGACATCTTAGATACATTACAAAGAAAGATGTCTTAGATGCATGACAGAGGTGTCTATTTTACCCCTTGTAAAATTACTAACTTGTCATTTCCCTTATTTCATTTTCCTTATCTGGAAAATGAAAACTAATGATACAGTCCGAACCAAACTCACTGCCATGGAGTTCATTCTGACTCCTGGTGAACCGGGCCCTGCTGGCTTCCCAGACGCTAAGGGAGCTCTCTGGGGGAGGAGTCTCTCTTACAGAGAAGCTGGTGGTTTCCAGCTCCCAGCCTCGCAGTAACATGTAACCACTAACGCCACCACACACGTTCTTGAGGCAAACGTAAACATATGTCACATTTGCCACTTCAACTCCTTCTAACAACTTTTATCGTAAGGAAAGATATGTATGTATGTGTGTGTGTGTGTGTGTGTGTGTGTGTGTGTGTGTCGATATGAGCACAACTCGGAGACAGTGCTTATATTAATCATGTTGTACAACCATCATCATGAAACAAAATTATCAACATGAGAAGCTATCGTATGTAAACATATCCTCCCATCCAGACCTATTCACTTCTGAAGGCAATATTTCCATTTCTCCAACCCTTCCCAAAAGAATTCTGTACTCTTCTATTTACACCACGTCCAAACGCCCGTCTTGACTTCAATCAAGGAACTGGTGTTTCCTTTGAAATGTTCTTTGAGTTTGGGGGACAAAATAAGTCTGAAGGTCAAGTTCAGGGCTGTGGAGTGAATGAAGAAAGATTTCACAGTGAACTTCTCAGAGAACAGAACCTGCTTCCCTCCAAAGAACGAGCAGGTTGTCACGACAGAAAAAAATTCCGTAGTTTCCTGGGCCTTCTTTCATCACGCACTTTTCTTTTAAAATGTCTTCATGATAAGTGCCCTTGACTATCCTACGTCCTTATGGAAAACCTATCCAGACGACCCTGCCATCACCTTCTGAACTGACCTCTCTCCCTTAAATTTAACAAGTCCCAAACATCTGGAAGCCACGGTTTGGACTGGACCTTTTTCTACTGTAGGCACCCTGAGGTAACTGAGACCAGAACATAACTGAGAGGAATTGTCCGCAGCCGCGTGCTGACCGCAGAGACATGTTGGACTTACTTGGTTTGGAATAAATCTGTGTGTGTGTGTGAAATGAACCCTAGCAGCAATGGCTTCTTCCTGAGTCTCATAAACTTCTCTTGTCTCCATGTGTCTCACTTACCCAGTGCTGCGGTCTCAAAAAGAACCCACGTGGAGGACTTGAACACAAGGATATCTTCTTAGTTGGCAGTTGGAACTCAGCGTTGTTAGCTCCAGGGAAAGGCTGTCTTTCTGTCAGCTCTCAGACAAAGTATGCGTCCCTTTCCTTCTGTCTCCCAGTGCCTAGATCTTCACATGGCTCGGCATTTCTCTTCGCTGGAGCTCTGCTTGCACGATAGCTTCTTCACTCTCTTACATCTCAAAAGAGATGAATTCAGGACATACCCTACAGGAAACCTGCCTCATCCACGTAGGATGACGACCACAGGTATACTCCTAGCACCTATCTGGTGGTGTAGTGGTGGTTACACGTTGGGCTGTGAAATCACCAGCAGCTCCTTGGAGAAAGAACGGGCTTTCTATTCCCACGAACAGTGGTAGTCTCGGAAACTCAGGGGGTTGCTGTGAGGCAGCACTGACTTGAAAGCATGGAGTATTTGGGAGTGCAGGACACAATTCAACCCATTTCTGCCTCTTCCAGAAATGTCATCAAAGTGGGACCACGCTCTCTGTCCTTTCACATCGGCTGTTTTCATTAGCACCATAATTCCAAAGGTCATCCATGCTGTGTACCAGAATTTAATGTCTCTTTGCGGCTGAATAATGCTCCATTGTATGGCTATACCAGAGTTTGTTTCTCCATTATCTTCTCAAGGACTCTGGGTTGTGTCCACGAGCAGATTCTGACTCGTGTTGGTGCATGTGCTGAAAGGAGACCTGCTCCATAGTTTCTCTGGCTGAGACATCACAGAAGACAAATGCCAGGCCTTTTTCTTCAGTGCCACCACTTGGGCTCTCACCGCCATCCTACTTAAACGAAACAAAACCCACCGCCAGCAAGGTGACCCTGCAGGACAGAGTAACGCTGCTCCTTAGGGTTTCTGAGACGGAAATATTTGAAGGCACACAAGGCCCCATCTTCCTCCTGGGGAGCCACCCAGAAACTGCTGCTAGTATCAATGGGCATTTCTGTAGCAGCTAAGGACTCTGAACACTCTTCCATGTACTTATTTTTCAATTGGATATCTTAAATTTAGGACGCTACTGTGCAGGCCTCTGACACCGACATGCTTTTTCTTAAGATTTAGTTCTCTAACATCCACTAGATGCATTTATTATAGGAACTGGCTTTCCTCAGACGGTAGCATGCTTATCATTCTTTCAGTGTTACTTTTTGATTAACAGAGCTTTTGGACTTTAATAAAGCACAAATTAGCAACTTTTCCTTTTAGAAAGATGTTCTGCTTACCTCATGTTGCTGGGGCTGGGCCTTTATGCATCCCACTCATCAATCACTGCATGTGGGTTGCCTTGTAGAAAGATTGGACTTTCAGCTGAAAAGACATAGTAGAGCCCTGGAGGCAGAGCGGGCGACTTGTTGGGCTGCTAGATGCAAGGCTGGCAAGTTCAAGTCCACCCCAAGGATAAAGAGGAGGCATTCCATTCTAGTAACTGCTAGACTCAGAAACACGAGGGCAGTTCTACCCTGTTCTATAGGGTCAATATGAGCTTAAGGATTGGGAGAGCTGCGTTCGATGGTAATTCTACGTTCAACTTTTCAAGGAACCGTCAAACTGAACTTCGCTTAGGCCGTACCATGCTATGCTGCCATCAGCAATGGCTAAGTGTTTGTGTGTCCACAGCCTTGCACCTCTGTTTTCTATGGTTTTGATCACTGACTTCTACTGAGGTGGTTTTGATATGCATCTGTATTAGCCTATGAAGCTGGTCCTGGCACCTTTGCATGGGCGTGGTGGCCACTTCAATGTCCTTTGGGGTGAATTATCTGTTCAAGGCCCCTGCCCATTTTTGATGGGGTTATTCGTTTTTATGTTAAGCTATAAATGTAGTTTTTCATTGTCTAGATATGACTAGTCACAAATCACATATATGGTTATCTTGATTTTCTTCCCATCTGAAGGTTTTCTCTTCATTTTGTTTGAAGTCCTCTGGTGAACAAATGTTATTTACTTTATGTGCGATTCCAATTTTCTGTTTTGTCTTCTGCTGTTCATGCTTGTGTCGGAGCTGGTGATCCACCCTTAAAAGCTAGGTCCCACAGCCTCTACCTCCCACTTTCTCCTGGGAAGTTACGGCTGTAGTTTCCACATAGGTCCTCGATCCATTCTGGTTTGGGGAGTAGGGTGAGACATGAATCCCGGTTCATTCGTCTTGGAGCAGCCCCTAAGGTCTCGGGTCAGAGTTGACTATGCCTTCATGCTACCAACAGGAAATCCAATTTGGCCCAACGCAACTCAGAGAGGCTTCACCCTTTTTCTCGGGCTTGCACTGGAGACCTTGTCTGGTGTGTGTCTGAGCTTTCTACTGCGTTTCAATGGTCTGCTTGTTCATCTGGTTATCAATAACTACCACACCGTCTTTAATAACTATAGCTGTACAGGTACGTTTGATGCTCGATAATGCTCTTCACACAGCTTTGCTACTCTGGATCCACTAAGTCTGAATACCATTTTTAGAATTAGCTCGTTGACTTCTTTAAAAGCTCCACTGAAATTCTGAGATTGCACTAAATCCAAAGACCAATTTTGTTAAGAATTTAAGTCTTGCAATCTATGAACATGGCATAGCTCTCCACTTATTCAGGATTTTAAAATTTTCTTCATAGCTCTGTTTATACAGTGTATAAAATTTAGATATTTTCTATTTCACTTATCTAGTGCTATTGGATATAATATCTTAATTTATTTTCCGAATTATCTGTTAGAATAGCTGAGTTCACATATGAATTCTTTTGGATTTTTAAAAAATACGCTATCACCTGTGAATGATAATAGTTTAACTTCTTCATTGCATATCTCTCATTTTCACTGCGTTGGCTAAGACACCTAGTAAAATGCTGAGTAGAAGTGATGATAACAGACATTTTGGCCCGACTCCTAATCTAGGGGGAGAAGTGTTTAACATTCCACCATTAAGAATGACATTTGCTAAGCTGTGTGAACTATATACTTTCAACAAAGACAACAACAAAATAAACCATGGAAAGGTAAAAGTAGCTAGTGAGGCTGCTTACATCCAACTAAACACTTGCTGGAACTTGGCTCGTTGGATTCAGAGGTTCGTGATGGTTCCACGGGGCGTCCCAGCTCCACCTGAGCACATGCTCCTCGGATGCTCTCAGAGGCTACTCGAGATCGCAGTGTGCATCTAAGTTGTTACTAGCATTACTCTGGGGAGCATGCGCAGACCCGATGATGATAGTCTAACTCCTACGCACTCATCTCTTTCGGGGCTATTGTTGCTTCACTTTCTGTCGCCCCTGAAGACACTCTAATTACTGTTTTAAACAGTTGAAGCTATTTTATATTTACCAACAAATCTGCCTTTTGAATTGCTCCGTTCCTTCCTCCAGTTAGTTCCATATATCCACCAGGGAGCATTTTTCTTTCCCTGAAAACCTTTAGTATTTCTCATGGGCTAAGTGTAATAAAAAATAGTTTTTTGCTTGTGTACAACCATCTTGTTATCAATTTCACTTCTGAAGGATATTTTTGCTAGTTAGAGATTTCTACATGAAGTGTGTATGTTCTCCTGTTTACACTCCTTTGTTGTTTTGAAGTGTAGCAGTTGATAATCACCTCCCTATACCAGAAACTCTGCCTTCAGTTCTACTGCTGTTCCTTGGGAAGTGTAGCGCTGTGCGTCTCTCTGGGTCCATTTAGGATTAAATGGGTTTTAGTTTGTGTTTGATGTGGCTTTCTTTGTATTTATCTCACTTGGAGTTCATGGTGATCCCTGATCTTTTTCTTATTTCTTGAAACCTTCTCACCATTCTCTCTTTTATCTTACTATGATTCCAAGCACCCTTAATTACAGACTTTAACAACCCCCTTTGTATAGCTCAAGTTCATTTCAAAGTTTTGCTTTGATTTTATGCTGTAAGGTTTGCTTTTTTCCCCTTTGGTCCTCCTAACAATCACGATGTTGGTCTTTCTCCTGTGTCCCGTGGAAGCACGGCGGGCCATTTTATGTCTGTAAAGGTTGTTACAGCCTCGGAAACCCTGTGGAGCAGTTCCACTTTGTCCCTTAGGGTCTCTGAGTCAAGAGCTGCCTGATGGTAATGCAGGGGGAGGGGGGGGGGGTTCTGTACTGATTCTTACCCATTCCAAGTCTGTTGAAGCTTGTATCCATTTTGTCATCATTAATTCTATTTTTTACCACATTACTCATGGCTAAAAATACTAGTGTGCTCTCCTTTGTAAATGGTAACTCAAGATCCTGAAATATTCTACGAAAGAAGGGTTCCTTTTCCCTCCACCTTTTCTTTCTCTTTGTCAGTCTCCTTCTACCACCTGAGTGATCACACCTGGCAAAAAGCCTCGAGGAAAGAAAACGTCCAGCACCTCTGTTAGATGATCCTGAACAGGCTCCCCTGTCCCTGGGGCTCTTCTTTTTCTCTAGGGTTCCTCAGGATTTTTGTAATTTACTTGTATTTTTCATCGTATGCACTGAGAACTCTGGACTACTGTTACATACTATGCGCCCTACCTATAAAGTAGAATCCCTGCCAATTCATTCAGATATAGATCTTTAATCATTATCTGAATCTCATAAAATAAAACTTTAAAAAGAGCCAGGTAGAAATGAGCTATCAATGATGTATTAGAAGAAAGTTAAACATGGGGAGAATAACTCTAAACTTCCTACTTTGGTTGCGATGCAAAAGACCAAGGCAGCAAAAAACGCTAAGTAGTGAAACAGAAGGCTCTGATGAAACAGAAGGCTCTGAGGTACAGCAACTGCACTAGAGTTGTGCTCCCTGGAGTCCTATTCCTTCTGTGAGGTAGTAGCGTCTGGACTCTGAGCCTGTGGCTCTCCTCCCATCTTGGAGGGTGTTTTCTACTATACTATGGTCAGAATTAGGGTAGCAGTAAGACTGGACTTTAGTAGAGTGTGAAGCAAGTCACACCTTTTGTTTCCTGGGGTGCGGGGGTAAGGCACCATCCTTTGTTTTCCTTGGAGGCGTGGTCGTAGAAAAGGCAAAACACAACAACAAAAGCTCACACCTCCATCAAAGCCATACCTCTATTTTTCTGGTTTGGGTAAAGGAAGACTGACTGTCCTTTTGGGACATTTTTAGATTCTGGCTCTGGACCCTGCTTTTGGCCCACCTCTGTGGATTTGGGACTAAACAGAACCCACCACCACACGAGACGTTTCCTTAACATTTTGTGATTCTCCGTGGGCACTGCAGCACATGATAGAACCAGGAACACCAGGGAGGGGTGGGGAAGAAATGGAGCGGAATGGCACATCGTTAATCTCCAACTCTCTGGGATTCAAACTCAAAACAAAAACCAAACTCACTGCCATCGAATTGATGCTTACCCACAGAGACCCTACAGACAGAGCAGGGTAAAACTGCCACGTGGGTTTCCGAGCCTGAGTACCAAGTCCTGTCTTTCTCCTGCTAGTGCCTGGTGGTCTCGGTTGTGAGTCTTGTTATAAACAGCTGAGGTGTGACTCACGATGCCGCAGGGGCTCTAATTCTTCTGAAAGAAGTCTTCATGGCAGTCATTTTTGCTGAGATCACTCAGAAAGCCTGCATCCCTGACTACAGAGTTTCTCATGTCCCATCTTCCCGCACCCTCCTTTATGAATTACCAAGGAATCTACACGGACTACAGAGAATGGAATGTTGTGGCTTTGTTTATCCAAAGGAGGCCTAATCTAGGGATACCTTCACGAGTTAATTGTATGAAGCCATGGATAGAGCATTCTTTCGCTTCCTACAGTGAGAGTGGATAGTATGGACTACTTATACTAATGCACATAATTTAAAATGCTGCACAAATTTAAAAAAATGAAACTACTGGAATGAAATGAAAGGTAAATACATGTCTTTGAAAGAAAATTCCTAAATATTATCATAATAAAATAATCCGATTAACCGGGATTAATAAAAATTCAACTACAACTAGCAAACTTAATTTTCAACATTTTGGCAAGATCTATTCTTAATTTAAAAATAAGTTATTTTGTGTTCCATAGATAACAGGCTAACGCTAACCACTGTTTCATTAAAATAAAAAGCTAATTTTCTTTACAATTAAAATTCCGTAACTTAAAATACTTACTGATATACTAAGGGTTTCACTTTTGTGATCAAAATTCATTTTTCCACAATAAGCCCGTTGAGATAATAAGTTGTCAAAGTATAACTTGCATCGTAAGGTCAAACACCTTTAAGAAAGAAATTTGGTACATTAAAAGGATAAAAATACAAAATTTAGTATGTTCTAAGAAAAAGTCTACGTAAAAACAGTAAACAATAGTACACCAAAATGTTGACATTTGTTCCCAGTAGGCAAGATTTTAGGTTCTTTTTCTACCTGCATCTTTATATTTATTTGTTCAAGTAGTCCCCGAAGTTATGGAATGTTGAGTTTATGGACAACTACTTGCTTTGCACTAGCTCTGTCATGGCCAGTGAAGCGAACACACCTGCATTTTCAGCATTTGGGGGAGCTGCCACAGGTGGCAGACCAGAACAATGAAGGTGGACATATTAGAGTGGGAGAACCAGCAAAGGCACAGTGAGTCCTTTTAAGAGCCTGATGGATAAGAGTGGATCAATGGTAGGGCTGAGTAGAGCCGTATCTACTCAATGTGGTGCCGATGGCCACCAATTTCAAAGTCCTGCTTTAATGTTATGTAAATCTGCTCTCACATTCAAATGATCGAACGAACGCTCGTGCAACAAATTTTCATCACCATCATCTTCACTTACTGTGCACACGCCGCTTTTAAATCCGTGTCAAGGCTTCAAGTCTCTTCTTGTTCCAGCTCAGAGCCTTCATTCAGTTAGACCTGCCTGTTCCAGCTAAACCATATAGCCAATCTTACAAACACATTTGGGGACAGATCGAGTTTACTATCAGGGAGTGCTTGTGTGTCCTCACATTTCTACCAGTTCACTTACTTTTGTAATAAACATTTCTAAGGAGAATAAAGATACCATTTTGTCTAAGTAACAAATGCCGTTGAGTCAGTTCTTAATCAAAGTGATTAAGAATGCGACACTGCCATGTCTCGCATCATCTGCAAACTCAATGTCACGTTTGAGCCCAGTGGGCCGGGCCCCCCTCACTGAGGACCTTCCTCTTCTGCACTGCCCCTCTACCCAGCATGATGTCCTTTGCCAGGGACTGGTCTCTCCTGAGAACATGTCCAAAGGTGAGATGATGTCTCCCCACCCTCGCTACTCAGGAGCATTCTGCCTGTGCTTCGCCAAAACTAGTGTATTTGATTTTCTGGCAGTCCATGGTACTTTGAATATTCTTTGGCCAACACCAGGATTCAAATGCATCACATTTTCAATCCCAGTTTTCCTTATTCACTGTCTAGTATTCAAACACCTACCAGGCAATTATAAATGCCATAGCTTGGGTCAGTAGCTAAGTGACATTTTTAAGAGGTCTTGCACAGATCTGCCCAATTCCTTGACTCCTGATCCCAAGGATGTCAACTGTGGCTCCAAGTAAAATGAAATCCTCGACAGCTTCAATCTCTCCTCTATTTATTGCTTCCTCTGGGTCCTGCTGCGAAGATTTCGCTTGTCTTCATATTGAGTTGCGCTGCATACTGAAAGCTCTAACACTTGATCTTCATCAGCAAATGATTTGAGTCCTCTTTGCTTTCCACAAGTACGGTTTTGTTATCTGCACATGTCAGGTTAATTAGCCTTCTTCCAATCCTGATGCCATGTTCTTCAGAAAATCCAGCTTCTGTGTTATCTGCTCAGCATACAGATTGACTATGGTGAAAAGGCTGTAACCCTGGTGTACACCTTTGATGACTGTAAAGCATGTATTAGCTACTCTCCCTGTTCAAAACCACTGTTACTTGGTCTATGTACAGGCTCTCAATGAACACAATAAAATATTCTGGAACTCCATTCCTTGCAATGCTATCCATAGTGAGCTATAATCCTACTAGGTGGTGAATATGTAATATGGTTCTTCTGGTCAGTCTTTGTTACTATGACCTTCATTTTCCTGATAGGTCCAGGTAAGAAGGAGGGAAAACATATTGATTAGATTGTAAGATTCAGCTGTGAGTAACTATTAGCAGAATTAAGACTGCCGGGTATAAAATCAACCATCCTGGAAGCAGGTTACTTGGACCCTGAGATTCTTGTGCATGGGACTTCTCTGATCCAGGAGACAGCTGTGACACCAGAGGAGTGACAGCGGCTGCAACAGCAGCAGCAGAGTCGGAGCAGTGGAGTTCCCAGTCCAAAGAGCAAGGAAAGCTGATTGCTTTGGGGCAGGAGGCTAGTTTTTCGAGTGTGTTGCCTCTGTCTGGGCACTTAATCAAGGGCACTGAGTTTCCTGACCCACAGTGGTGAAGCTGACAGGCTTCAAGTCCAGACTTAAAAGCAGAATGGCGCGCCCTTATGTCCTTTATCAGCAGCCCGAAAAACAAGCTGTGAAACATTGTGTGAGTGAGTGGGGTTGAGGCCTGGCTGGAGACTGTCCTGACTGAAGGGCTGTACCCTGGGTATTTCTCCCCTGAATGTAAGTTGTTAACTTCCTTGATAAAGCCTACATCACAAATATTGTCTGAGTTCCATGTGGCCATGGCAATGAGTTACTGAACCGAGCTTAAAAGTAGAGTCTGCTATGGGAGACAGAGAAGTTGGTATCAGGTACGTGGGACTCACTGCAATGGCCCTCCACTCCCTCCCACCCTGCCGACTCATAGTGACCCTATAGGACAGGCTAGTACTGGCCGTGGGCTTATGACTTTAACTGTTTATGGGAGTAGAAATCCCTGTCTTTCTCCCTCAGAGAGGCTGGTGGTTTCAAACTGCAGCTCCCCCACCCCACCCCACCCCCGATCAGTTAGTCTAAGGCACGCATCCATCAGTAGTGCATTAGCCCCCCTCACAGACTCTCTAATGTTTGGCTGCCAAGTGGAGCCACCAGGACAAGCTAAGTTCCAAAATCCTCTGGGTGACCAAGGACCATATTCTTGGGGATTCCACTAGTCTCTATTCAGCCAGCAAGTCTGGTCTTCTTATGAATTAGGTTTGTTCCGCATCTAACTGGGATCTCCATTTCTTTTAGAGCACTTCGTTGTTGCAGTTAGTCACCATCTAGTTCCTTTGAGTTTTCATTTGTTGCTAGAGAAAACACTGGTAGTCTAAATTCAGAACTTCCTATCAACTATGAAACACAAACTTTTGTACAAATTAACCCCCCCCCCCAAGGGTGTTAAAAACACCAAATCGTATTCTGCTTCTGGACATGAAGTACTAGGGACTGGATTTCCTCTCTGTCTAAAACTACTAAAAAATGGGTTGAATATAGGGAACAGAAGTTTTCAGACCTTATAGGCATCAGATCACACAGGCCAGTGATCTCTGAAAGACGGGGACTAACAAGGTAAACCTAGTCCTGCTTCAAATGACTACTAGGGAAACATACGGGGGTGAGTAAGGGCAAAGCCTGAAAGGCTTCCAGTTTGAGGGCAGTGCCGGGGAGCCAAGGGCACTGAAGTTGCCAAGGCAGAGGATCAGAGGGTAGAGGCTGCACAGAGAGCAGGCGATCCTGCCCCGTCTTCAGCCCACTGTCGACTGGTGCACATGTATGAAGACATCACCCAATCCCGGGAAAGGAAAGACCACGAAGTATCAGGGGCGACAACCCCTGACACTCACGGTGCCAGAAGAGGATCCCTTGGCCCAAAATAGAATTAGCCTTTGACTAACAGCTGGTCGGGTCTGTACCAACAGAGCCTACCAGCAGCCTCAAAAGCACAAAAACGAATATCATTTCATTCAAATCTTAACACTTCGCCTTGTACCGAAACACACAACCAGAAAACTTAGACAAAAGGCAAAAATGCTCTCACTCAATGGCTTCAATTAAATTTCCCCAAGCAAGTTTAGAGCTTGCTATGTCCACCGTGTTCCGCTTGAGCAGAGTAGAGAGCGTGCTGCTGGTGGCTTCTCTAGGGAGAGCTGGAGAGGGCTGAGGGGACCAGGGTTGTCCTCAGTCCACGTTTGTCAAGGACGCTCATGGCTGCTCCACACTGCCCTGAGCTTAGCCACCGATCCCTGAGTCTGTCCACTGGGAGGGCAACAACTAGTTTCCCTATAACTCTCTTCATGCATTCAGTCAGCACTACGGGCTTTTAAAAAACTTGTGGAAAACAGGATCTAAAGAATGGAATTTTTCCACAAATGGTTGGAATCCTCGTATGTATCAATCTCCTGCTATATTCCGGGCACAGTTCTAGGCACACAACGGGAGATAACGGGGAACACAACACAGTTTCTGTATTCACAGAGCTACACCTTTCTAACAGATCATGGCAAATCAAACAATATGCACTGCCTTAACAGCTCCTACCAGGCACGGGTATCCCTGAAGAAGACAGAGTCAAGGCTCAAAGGGGAGGCTTCGGAACCAATGAATTACCTTTCAAAGGGCCCACTTCGGCAGACCGGAGAGTCATCGATAAGTTATTTAGTACAGAATACTAAGAGAATGGGAAAACTGGATAAACACATTCCAAAGTTCCTTTTACATTTAGAATTCTGATTTAATAAACAGTATACCGAGTCCTAGCTGAGAAAGCAAGCACTGGCAGTCTGTTCTATAACTGAACCGTGTAATGTTCTTCCCGTTTAATTTCTATATTTATAAAGACCAATGTGAGAACAAACAAAACACAAAAACATGTAATACATGCTCCATTTGTTTATAAATCACTTACCTTCTAAACTGCTGGTATGTTTTGAATCTAAGGCCCATTATTTCTTCCAGCAATTTAATAAATCTTTTTAAAGTCTTTACTTTATTTTCCAGATCAGAATATGTTTCTTTTGCTTCTTGGTACTGCCTAGTTTATAAACAAAAGATTAATTAAATAAATACCACGCATAGAGAAACAAAAAGGAAAAAGCCCAAGTATAATTCGATGAGGAAGAACAAGGAGAGAGGCTGGTAGTAGCAGATCCCAGAAATCTCCAGTCAACTTGTGCTCCCTAGTGGTCTGCTGAGTGAGAGCCTCCAGAAGGAAGACAGCACGTAAAGAAATGGATAGTTGGGCCCAGGAGTGGTAGACCTTGGAGGCTATCAACAACCATGAGAGGGCTTCAAAAAGTCTGTGGAAAAAAAACGTTATTTTTAAATGGCATTGTTCCACATACTTTTCACAGCCTTTGTACACACCTACGAGTGAAGAGATCAACATGGCAAACCAAATCTGCTGCCGTCGGATGACTGACTCATAAGTAGTAGCTCTGAGACAGAGCAGAACTGCTCAATGAGAGGGTGGGGTGGTGTTTTAAGGCTGTAACTGCTACGGGAGCAGGGCGAAATATAGTACATAGTCACATTACATACAGAAACACGGGAGACTTGTCCAGTCTGTTAACAACAGGATAGAAAAGGGCTGGCGATGACAAGAATAAAGGTAGTAACACCCTTCACTGTATGACTTATCACAAGGTCGCTGTCAACCCCACAGGGCAGTGGTGCTGCAGACACCCAGCAGATTCCGACTCAGTGATGCTACAGGACTGGGTGCGACAGCCTCTCCCAGGGCGTCCCAGGCTGTTCTGGAGGATTCAAACTGTGACTTTTTGGTTGGGAGCAGAGTGCTTAATCACTGCGCCACAAGGGAACAATATATGTAAAAATAGAAATTTTCCTTCATCTTTTGACATTTCTTCCTCTTGCTTTCCAATGTTTTAGAAACAGACTAAGAACATGCCTGCTCATAGGAGACTGACAGGGTATTTCTACATAGCTATAAACATATCCATGAACTGAGTACATAGGGGCTAAGTCCTAGGCCACACCAAAACACCCTGAGGAAATGAGTGGCTGGTCCTGGGGACGCAGGACCACAGTCATGGGAGGGACACAGTCGTTTGGTATAGCACATTCCCCAAGGACAATGTTCTATATATTACTTTACTGAGCAATGATAGGGATCTCAGAAACTTGTGAGGCTATCTAAGGTTAAATAGCGCTCTCTCCCTGCCTGGGCAACAAAGGGTGAAGAAAAATAAGCACAGGAACATTTGATCTAAAGAACTAATGGGGAAGCTGGGCCTCTAGGACTCGGAGGCCAGAAGAACTACATGGCACACGCTACCACTGCCAACCACTGTGAAAGGTTAGGAGATCTTGGACAGAATGACAAGAAAAAGTGAATTCACATTCCAAATCATTTTTTTAAAATGGGTGACTGCTAGAGAGAGATGGGCGGAGTCCCCATTATTAGAATCCTTCTCTAAGAACTCAATTGTCATTGAGTCAATGTCAACTCATAGCCACCCAACAGGATAGGGTAGAACAGCTCCCTGCTAAAGTCTGAGACTGTAACTGCTAACAGGAGTAGAAAAAGCCCCTTCGGAACTACTGGTGGTTTAGAACAGCTGACCTTGTGGATCGTAGCCCAGTGCATAACTACTACACCACACCCTTTATGGTTCACCTTCCAGCTAAACCATTGCTTCTAAGGTGAAGTTATAGCCAGGGAGGTATGCACTCCTAGAACAGAACCGCCAATCACGTACAATGAAAAGGGCAGCAGTGATCCAGGGTCAAAGCCCAATGACAGGAAGGATTAAGAAGGATGAACGCACACAGCAAACCCGGGGAGGCAATGGAAGAGAGGGGTCACATTGTCAACGTATGTATGAAGGGAAAGGCCACTCACTCAGCAAACTTTCATCCCGTCTAAAAAGATTACACCTATTCCCAGGCTTTTGTTAAAATATAAGTTCTCCGTATAGTAAAGTAGCTGTAATTTTTTTCACCGTCATCCTCCTCTTAATTTTCCTATATTATAAATGAGGTTGCAATAAATACCTCTGGGAATACATTGCTTTTCTCATTTTAGACTATGTTACAGCAGTACAATTATGTACTTGGCCTAATCAAAGTATTTGGCACAACCTTGGGTTAATCCTTCGGCTGCTAATTGCAAGGTTAGTGGTTCAAACCCACTAGCTATTCAGCAGGAGACAGATGAATGAGGCTGTCTGCTTCTGTAAAGATGTATATTCTCAGAAATCCTTAAGCACAGCTATATTGTCCCAAAGAGTTGCTAAATTGAAACTGACTCAGTGGCAGAGGATTTGGCTCTGGGTTTGGTATATATGGACTAAATGTCTTTCAGAAAGGCCTTCATATTAAGAATAATGAATTGTTTCACACACTTGACTACTAACCAATAGGTTGGTGGTGGTTCAAGTGCACGGAGAGGCTCCTTGGCAACTTTCACCAAGGCACTAGGGAACCTTCTCACCAAGAACACAGCATATTTAAGAGTGATCCCTGAGCAACCAAAACCACAGAGAGTAGTTCTACTCTGAGACACAGAGCTTTGCCAAGAGCAGGGATTATCTCAAGGGCAATTGGTTTGCTTCTTTATTTAAGATTAATTCTGTTTGCGGCAGATTATCTCATTCAACTTCATAGTAATACAGTAAAGTAAGAACTACAATTTTATCCATTTATAGATGAGAAAGTTGGTCCAGAGCAATTATATTTCTTTCTCTAAGCCATAGGGTAGCAATGCAACTCAAACTTAGGTGCTGTCATATCAGAACATGTGCTTTAACTATGCTTTTTAAAAAATGTTTTATTGGGGCTCATACAACTCTTATCATAATCCATCCATACATCAATTGTGTAAAGGACATCTGTACATTCATTGCCCTTATCGTTTTGTTTTGTTTTTAAATATTTTATTAGGGACTCATACAACTCTTATCACAATCCATACATACATCAACTGTATAAAGCACATCTGTACATTCTTTGCAGTCATTTTCAAAGCATTTGCTCTCCACTGAAGCCCTTTGCATCAGGTCCTCTTTTTTCCCCCTCCCTCCCCGCTCCCCCCTCCTTCATGAGCCCTTAATAATTTATAAATTATTATTTTGTCATATCTTGCCCTGTCCGGCATCTCCCTTTACCCCCTTTCCTGTTATCTGTCCCCCAGGGAGGAGGTTCCCTCTTTCCAACCCACTCACCCTCTACCCTCCCAGTATCGCCCCTCACCCCCTGGTCCTGAAGGTATCATTCACCCTGGATTCCCTGTGCCTCCAGCTCCTATATGCACCAGTGTACATCCTCTGCTCTATCCAGACTTGCAAGGCAGAATTTGGATCATAGTAGTTGGGGGTGAGGAAGCATTTAGGAACTGGAGGAAAACTGTATTCTTCATCAGTGCTACATCGCACCCTGACTGACTCTTCTTTACCTATCCTTTTTGTGTAGTTGTGGTGAGGGGGTGTCAGTTCTTGCCCAGTGGCCCCAGGTGGCAGAATGGACCTCCATCACGGGCTTCTGGGCTTTAATTCTGTATGGATGCACACTGCCAGCAGGTCATTCTCCTGGCCAAGCACTTCACCACTGAGCTAACAGAGCTGCTTTCTGAACAATGATATAAGAGAACATTTTGTCATAGAAATGTGATCGACATTATTGTTTTCTTTCCCATCCTATTCAATGTGATGGTTTTAAAACATGGTTTCTCATCATTTTGATTTGTTATTTCCTTTGATTATTCATGAAGCTGAACATTTTCATTTTCTACATGAATCTCAGAGGTATAAAAATGTTATGTTCAAATGCCACTCCATGAGCTTTGTAATAATTTAGGTGAAAAAATATTTATCATTTACTACTAATAACAAATATAAACAAGTTATAACTTACCTGTCTGCCAGAGTAACATTCCATCCAAATTTCTTGTATTTACATATAAACATGTATAAAGATATAAACATACAGTATATATAAGTGTTAGGCAGTATGGATATTTTGATAGCACGTATAGGTAATGTGATACCAAGCAGAAAAATGAACAACCACTCACTTCATTATTTCTTCCCGATCACCGTGACTAGCATGCTCTGCCTGTATCTTCTGCCTTAATCGATTAATTTCTCTGTCTAGAATTGATGCAGATTTCTGTACTTCTATCCGCTCTGGGCAGATCTGTCTTGCCTGTGACATTTTCTCCTGGTATAAAAGATATGTTTAATGTTGTTAGTTTTTCTTTTGAAATATTTGTCAGTACATTTACATAAAATGCTGAACTGATGGTTAAGGAATGTATTTTTATTATGAGGGGGTAACCAAAACCACCCCCGCCAAAAATACTTAATTTTTTTTCAAAGCTGTGTTTGAAATTTTTTGCCCAACAACCTTATCACCTTCAATGTACTCTGCATTACACTTCATACATTTGTCAAATCTGAAATTTCATTCTTAGAAATATTTTTCAAACTCATCTGTTTAGATGGCTGGCTGGCAACACCTCCTTCATTTCCCCCCTCACTTCGTCTGTGTCATCAAATTGCTGTGCTTTCAGATCCCTCTACTTTCACAGAAACAAAAAGAAGCTCCATGGAGGGAGGTCAGGTGCATAGGGCAAAAGAGGAATGTTGTTTTGCCAAAAACTGGCACACTGAGACGGCTGTGTGAGCAGGTGCATTATCGGGGTGGCAAAACCAGTCCCGTCTGTCATAAATCAGGCCTTTTTTTGGTCACACACGGTTAGGCAATATTTTCAGAATCTCTAAATAAAAACTCTGAACAGTCTGACCTGGTAGAACAAACTCTAATTGCACTACGCCCCTCACATCAAAGTAACAAACGAGCATCAGGTTTTTGGGGACCTCCTCATATATTCACTATCAATGATATCTAAGGTTCATATTAAAAACACAGTGGATTATTTTTTCTTTATATTCAATAATCTGTTTTTTTTGTTTTGTCCCTGTTAATGGTGGTTTTGCCTACCTATATAAGGTTGGCATGTGATTCAAACTCGAGGAGAAAGCAATGGGACAGAAGATTCTGAAGGGACTTCGGGGGAGGCGGTGGGGGATGGGAGCAATGAACAAACAGCACCACAAAATCAACAATGAGGAGGACATAGAGATCCTAGGGGTGTGGGAGCAATATAAATCTAGCTGACGGGAATTACTAAGAGGCAGAAGAGCTAGGGTGATGGTGGGGCAGGAGGACAGTAAATGGAAACAGGGAAGATCTAGGAAGCAAAACTATGGATAGAGGTATGGGTGTGTACATATGTGAATACATTAACTCATAAAAATAGAGGTATAGGACTATATATATATATGTTATATGGCAATACCCTGAGATAGTGGAATGACTTCAGGCCGCTGCTCAAGCCCTGCCTCAACGCAAGAACACTTTGTTCTAACCACCTGGCATTCTTTGACGTTCCCCCTCCCGACACAATCGTCGAAGACAAAAAGGGTCGATAAGTCAATGTGGTGAGAAAGTGGACGGTACTCGGCTATCAAAAGATATGGTGTCTGGGGTCTTAATGGCTTGACATTAAACAAGTGGTCATCTAGCACAGAAGCAACATGCCCACATGGAAGAAGTACACCAGCCTGGGCAATCATGAGGTGTCACTGGGATCAGGCAACAGGCATCAGAATATCCAAAGCAAGCAAACAAACAAAAACCATATTGTTGAGAACGAGGGGAGTTAGAACAGAGACCCCAAATCCATCTGTAGACAACTGGGCATTCCCTCACAGAAGGGTCACAAGAAAGGGATGAGTCAACAAGGGTAAGCACCAATGAAACACACACTATTCCTCAAGTTTCTTGAGGTCTCCTCACCCCCCACTATCAGGGCCCCAGTCCTGCCTTTCACTGCAGGCTAGACCGGAGCATGTACACAGGTACAGATAAGAGCTCAGGACATAAGGAATCCAGAAACAGGAATGGAAGTAGCGATACCAGGAGGGTAGGCAGAAGGCAGGGAGAGGAGGGGAGGAAGGGGGAAACTGATCACAACGATCGACACATAACCATAACCCCTACCCCCTGAGGGGGGGGACACACAACAGAAATTGGGCAAGGGAGACAGAGGTCGGTTTAACAATATTTTATAATTTATCAAGGGGTCATGAGGGTGGGAGGTAGGAGAAGGGGGGGGGAAGAGGAGCTAATACCAGGGGCATAAGTAGAAAGTATTTAGAAAATAATGATGGCAACATATGTACAAATACACTTGATACAACTGATGTATGGATTGTTTTAAGAGGTGTAAGAGCCCCAATTAAATGACTTCTTAATGAAACAAACACAGTGGTGCCTTTATACATTTTTAAGGAAAAACGGCATCACTGTGTTTGACTGTAATACATTTTAAGTTCTGCACAAGTTTATAGCGAAACACATTCCAGAGAAAGGCTACTAAAAGACTACACAGCGCACTGTGAGAACACAAAGAGACCCTCCTGTCTGTGAAGAATTAAAGGATTCAAAGCAACGCTGTCCACAGGGCTTATCTGATCTTTACCACATTCAGTATTGTACGTCAGAACTAAATCAATAGATAACAACAGTTCAAATCGCTTTCCTCAAAGTACATGGAAGTAAATTCGGCACCATCTTTTCTAATTAAGTTTGTAACCCAGCTAATAGATTCTCCTCTCAACACAGCCATCGCTTATGGTTGTGGGGAAAAGGGCCCCCAATAGGAGCTGAATCCTAGCCCATCCACCAGCTACTCAAAGAGAAATCCAGTTGCCAGCAAGTCAATTCCAACTCGGGCTGACCCAGAGTTGCCAGAGCTGGGCTCCAATCGACAGCGTTGCCAGGGGGTGACTTGCAGAAGACAACGGTGACTTCTTTCCTCCAAGACGCATCTGGGTAGATCAAAATGCCAACTTTTTGGATAGCAGTTGAGCCCATTCATTTGCAAAAGGGTACCTTTACATCAGCGGTTCTAACCTGTGGGAGACGAACCTTTTGTGGATTGAACGACCCTTTCACGGGGGCCGCCTGATGCATAAACAGTAACAAAATCACAGTTATGAAGTAGCAACCGAGAATAATGTTATGTTTGTGGGGTCACCACAACATGAGGAACTGTATTAAAGGGTCATGGCATTAGGAAGGTTGAGAACCACTGCTCCAAATGAAAACAAAAACTGCTATCTGCTTGTGAAACTGGGAGTGTAAGGAGCTACATGAGCTGGGTGGTGGTATGTGTGTCAGTTTCCAATCACCTGAGAAGCTGTGTGAGATCAATAGAATGGACGGACTAAAGTTTGCTTTGTGTTATTCTAAGTCCCCACACTCTTGAGAGACCCTACGTGTTTTACCGTTACGCTGGAGGAAGCAAATATTCATTTGTAACAATACCTGGAGGGTGGAGGAAAGGTGGGATAGAAAGGGGGAGCCAATTACAAGGATCTACATATAACCTCCTCCCTGGGGGACGCCCAACAGAAAAGTGGGTGAAGGGTGACGTCAGAGTGTAAGATGTGACAAAATAATAATAATTTATAAATTATCATGGGTTCATGAGGGAGGAGGGAGTGGGGATGGAGGGGAAAATGAGGAGCTGATGCCATGGGTTCAAGTAGAAAGCAAATGTTTTGAGAATGATGATGGCAACAAATGTACAAATGTGCTTGACACAATGGATGCTTCTATGGAATGTGATAAGAATTGTACGAGCCCCCAATAAAATGATTTTTTAAGTGTTTCTATTTTTGGAAGTAGGATATTAAGGAAATCACACACAAAGGAGAAGAAGCGAACGGAGTCAAACCTCAAGCTCCTTCTCTTTCATAGTCAGCTCCCGTTTCTTTTTATTTAAAGTATCTAAGTGTTCTTTTTGTTTGTCTTCATAATGCCGCTTCCCTCGTTTTTGGCTATCCACCTCAGAATCAGCAAGGTTTAATTCATCCTGTTAAAATAAAGCCACAACAATCTATAACGATTCTTTTAAAATAAATACATATAGTCAGAATAAATACTGTCATAGGTATAAAACATTTAACACAATAAAGCAAAAGAGAAATCATTTTGCACTGAGTTCATATTCCCTGTGCATCTTAAAAGAAGTGAGGATTTCTCCATCCTTTTAAAAATTAGTTTATAGTCAGAAATTTTTTATGAATTCTCATATTATGGCAATTGATATAATGGTACATTTAATTTTGATAAAACTGTTATGATAAAACCATTTTGGCAAGTGTTAGCTGTTTATAAGGTCAGCTGGTAAAACTGGTTTGAAAATGGTGGATGAGTGAAAAAAGTCTGTCATTAAAGGCCACGTGTTGTATGATTCCATTTATATGAAATGTTCAGCATAGAGAAAGGAAGTGGGGTGGTGGCTGTCCCAAGACTTGGGTGCGGGGAGAAAGGGCTGCAACGTGAAGGAAGAAAAGCATGGAAACTCTTTTGGAGGCAATTCCTGGTTACCTGGACGTGGGGTGGGGGTAGGGGTGGAGTGGGAATGATCCTCCCCACTGCTAATTAACGGGTTTCTCTTTGAAGTGATAAAAATATTCCCAAAGTAACATGTTGATAGCTGTTGCAAAGCTCTGTAATATACTGAAAAACATTTAATTGTATATTTTAATTGGACAGATTTTATAGAAATAATACTCCTGCTCAAGATACTCTAGGACAGCGGTTCTCAACCTGTGGATCATGACTCTTTCACAGGGGTCACCTAAGACCATCAGACAAAACATTTTTCTGATGGCCTTAGGAGCCGAAACACCGCTCCTCTCTCCGTCTCCTGATGGGTTGGCCCACATGCAGATATGCCCACATACGAGTACCCGCTACACCAGGCTTCAGGAAAAAATTTCATTTATTATTATAAATATTTCACAATATATAATTACATATTGTTTTGTGATTGATCACTATGCTTTAATCATGTTCAATTTGTAACAATGAAAATATATCCTGTATGTCAGATATTTACATGACGATTCTTAACAGTAGCAAAGTTAGTTATGAAGTAGCCAAGAAAATAATGTTATGGTTGGGGGTCACCACAACATGAGGAACTGTGTGAAAGGGTCACAGCACTAGGAAGGTGGGTGGAGAAGCGCTGCTCTACGAGTTTGCTGAAACTGAAGACACTTAATGCAAGGGTAAGTCACTTTCATGGAACGGAGTATTCAACGTCATTAGACAGCACTTCTGCAGCATCGCATTCTGTTGTGCATGACTCAGAGCTGACTCGATGGCACCTAACAAGATTTTAAAGATCCAAAGTAACTACACAATCAAACTGTTTTCTTACACTTTTACTCTGAGATAACTATAGATTCATATATAGTTGTAAAACATAAAGAGATCTTGCAAACTAGACTAATTCTTCAGCCAGATCTTTACATTCACAGTCAAGGAACAAGAAATTTTGGTCCCACGTATATGTAATCATGCTCACTTCCCTCCTGTACCATCTTGCTGAATTTCAAGAAAAAATCCAACCATGTGGCTTATAACCTTGAGACAGGTTTTTCATAGCCTAACTCAATGCAGATTCATCCAGGTTGTTGCACGTAACACTAATTTGTCCCTTTCTACTGATGAGTAGTCACAGCACAGGTGTACCAGGTCATTCCCCTGTTGTTTCCAGTTTTGAGATATTACCAGAAAATCTATCTACTCCTCACTTCTCATTAGCCAACTATTTTAACTGATATTTTGCCTTTACAGCAGCTTTGAACAAATCCTCAGGTTCCCACTCAAATAGTAAAGGTCCCACACAAGTCCCAGCTGGGTCCACAGTACCCTCTGCAGGCCAGCCCAAAGACACTGGAGGCACCGAGACCGAGAAGGCCCGCTCAACAGAAGGGACAGTAGTCGACTGGCCACCACACGCATCTATGAAACCATGACGTTGTGGTCATCAGGGAACAGAGGGCAGGGGCGATCGCAGGATGATGCCAGGTTGTTAGCAGGCAGAGGAAGGCCAGGTGAGGGCTCAAAGGTGCCAAGAGGTCATGAATGGAGCAGAAGAGGGACAGGAAGAGGCCAGGGACTGTGGGGTCACAATGGGTGAAGGATGAGAGGGATCCCTGCTCAGGCTGTGCACTGAGAAGCTGCCACTACCCTCCCACCACTGCCTACAAGCCTTGTGAACTGCAGGATAGGTGGGGAGGTGGGAAGATGTGCTAAGGGAGAAGCCTGAAACACACAAGGGGGATGCGGGCACTGCTGCTGAAGGGTGGCTCCCTATCTTACATCATGTCAAATTTCCCACAATGACCTGCTCTGTGTAGTTACTGTGGGTAGTTATTTGTGCACAAATTTTTATGTAAATGTAAGATTTCATTTCTCTGGGACAAATGACCTACAGGAAAATTGCTGGGCTGTGGTGGTAGTTAAGATCCTATTTCTCTGAATCCTCCACAGCTTTTATGATTGTCTGTCCCCACTTTTGAATATTAGCTTTTCTGACACACACGTAGTCATAGCTCACTGCAATTTTATGTCACCCATGATATTGAGAACCTTTTTATTTGCTTATTTATCATCCGTATGTCTTCTGCGGTGCACTATCAAAGTGTGTACATATTTTATAATTAGATTTTAGCAAGTTAAATCTTGAAATATTACACATGTATATAAGGCAAGTCCTTTATCAGATACACTGGCTCGAAAAATTGTCTCATACTTTGAAGCATCACTTTCCATCTTAATAGGGTCTTATGCAATGCTTACGATTTTAGTTTTGATGAAGTCTGAAGAGTCAGAATACTTCATTTATGGATTGGCCTTTCACTTCAAGTTGAATTTTTCATCAAAGCAACAAATACTTTAAAATGTTCTCTTATTCGCCTCACTCCCTCCAATAAAACAACAGTTTTGGACTTTGAATTTAAAGTCTGTGGCCAATCTTGAGTAAATCTGTATAAGGTTTCCTTATGACAACTTAAGTTCCGGTTCATTTTTCTGATGCTGAAAACTCAGTTCCCCATCACAGGGGCCATCAGACGGCAGCTCTTTCAGTATAGACACGCAGCTCTCAAGTAAACTGAGAAGCGTCTAAGGATATTATTCGGAAAAGGGTGGTCTCACTTGTTTGTAACAATATGCTGCTGGCTCTCGAGTCAGTTTTACCTAGTTGTGCGGGATCGGACTGGCTCTTCCATCTCAATAGTCTGCCCACTCCCCGTCTAACACACTTGTTGGAAAGGCTGGTTTCCTTTCAATGGACTGCTTTTCTAACTTTATCCAAAACCACTAGGGCTACGTCAACAGCACAAGCAGCAGAAGGAAAAATAAACTGGGACTCATCAAAATGTAAAAATTTGTGCATGAAAGGATTTTATCAGGAAAGTGAAGGGAAAACGTGCATAAGGAGAGAATATTTGATATACGATGAGCTTGAAATATAGAACATTAAAAAACCCTACAACAGCAAAAATACAAATAAATAAGTCAATTCAGAAATGAGTGAAGTACATGAAAAGGAAATACAAATCAAAATGAAAGTGGGATGCCACTAAGATTGGAGGCAGACTTCTAAACAACCTGTGATATGCAAACGGCACAACCAACCTGGCCGGCTGAACCTGAAGGACCTGAAGCCCTTGATAACGAAGGTCAGGACGCAACCCACAGTTGTGGAAAGGCGGTCAAGAAAACCACACATCGCATTGGGCAAGTCTGCTGCACTAGACCACATCAAAGGGTCAAAGACGCCATTTGGAGGACAAAGGTGTGCCCTATCCAAGCAATCGTATTTTCCACTGCTCAATATAAATGTGAATGCTAGGCAATGAAGAAGGGAAACTGGAGGAAAATGTAAGCCTTTCAATTATGTGTTGGGGAAGACTGCTGAACATCATAGGCTGACAGAAGCGTGAAACACATCTGTCTTGGAGGAAGGATAGAAGGATGCTCCTTAGAGGTGAAAATGGTGAGATAGTTAGGACATGTTATCAGGACAGACCCTTGGTATCAGTTCCTCCTTTTCCCCTCCCTCCCCTCCACCCCCTACCCTGACCCATTGATAGATTATAAGTATTATTATTTTTCAACTCATTTTTCCTTCCAAAATGTACTAAATGTGTACATTGTGTCAAGAAGGAAGTGTGTCAGGTTCTAAAATTAGTCAGGATAAAAAGATTACAGTATATATGATCCATTATATAAAATTCTAGCAAAGGTTCAAACTACAGTACTACAAAGTACATCAGGGAAAGGGGAGCACCAAGAATGGAAAGGATGTTTTGAGCACTCTGGGTATTTTCACAGTTCTGACTGTCATGCTAGTTTCACATGACACTGAAATGTACATTTCAATGATTTGTACATTTATATACATGAAGATTCAAAAAGACAGTGGAAAAAAATCTTATTATCTGTTCATTCCACTTTCTACAAACTTTCTAAAGCCCTCTTATATGTGTGTTTACTATACTATTACAGTGCAAAAAAAACTTCTCTAAAACTCTTGATTTAAGAGCCAGTGAATTAAAGTTCAGTCTATTTGTTCATTTAGTTTAAAAATAGAAGCTGAGATCTATTTTCTGAGAAAATAGGAATGTGGTGGCCTTTATTGTTCTAAAAGCATGGGCAGAAGTTTTAAAGCTTTAATTGATCAAACGAGAGGTGCTTGGTTACTACCATTCTTGCAACCCCTTTTTTATAGGGTCATATTTCATTTAATCATAAATAATTAAGAGGAATAACCAAGTACATAGTGCATACAAACCACAACGAAGTAAGAAACTGGCAAAACATCCACAATAGGTACCTTTAGTGGATCTGCTAGCTCTAGCAGCTGATTGATTTTCAACTTAATCGCATCGTATTTGTCTTCTGCTTCGACTCTCACATTTCTAAGGGCTTCCATCGTTTGTTTTCGTTGCTCCATATTTTTCTCAACCAGTTTCATTTTGCTTTTATTTTCCTGAGCTTCATCTTCCTGAAAACATTTACAGAACCATCACAACTAATTAAAACCTAAGTAACCAAATAGAATAATAATATAAATAAATTCTGAGCGAGACGAAACTAAAAATTATGAGTAAACAAGATCAAATAAATTAGGAACCAAGGCAGAATTAAGACGAAACAGAAATCTCAAAAAGTATTTTATGAATATATTGTTTACTAAATCCAGTCCAGCAAGCTCTTGAACTCAAGTATGTATGTACATATATGCGTGCGTGCGTACATACATGTGCGTGTATAAAGTCAATACTAGACTACAATAAATTTAGATACAACAATGAAGTGTAAAGCAATAAAATTTTAAATTAGGAAATAAGATAAAAGAAGACATGACACTTAGGAGAAAAATGTTTTTAAAAATACTCTAAGGTTAGTCAGAGGCATTTTTATCTGATCTACTTTGTCTGTCAAAAAGTATCCCATGACTATAACCATGCATCTTGTACTAGACAATATTTAAGTACAATCCAGTTTTGCACCATCTTCACACTATGTGGTGAATTAAAATGAACATTGTTTCTTTGAGGGAAAACAGAAACAATGCAGAGACCAACTATAATTCACTTAAAGATGCTACTGCTATCTTTGGCCAAGAATAACACCTCTGAAAGTCCCTACTGTAAAAACACCAAGCTACACAAGGCCGTTTGATGGGTCAGTAGTCAGAGCACAATTAACACATCTGGTCGAAGATACAACTGTTACTCATGCAGGCTAGATGTTAACATTAAAGTATGTGCAAACTATATGCCAGGTAGTTACTACCTAATTTATGGCCAGAGATAGCCATCTTAAAGTTTCGTCTCAATTAATAGGATTTTTTTTAAGTTCAGAGAAAATTCCATTAGCCCGAATGATGGTTTTATCCTTGAAGGCCACACTTAAATGAAAGAAAAGCATCTTACTAAGGTTGCAATATCAACAGACTGATGTTCTTCTATATTCTCAAGTTCATGAATTTCAGAGAGACTTTTTCTAATTTTCATCTGAAAGATAAAAAATTTTAGTAACATAACAATAAGTTCCATATAAAAGGAGAAAAGCAAAATCCTGGACAAGATATATTAACCCCCCAAATTCTAAACGCTGTATGATAGAGAAGACTTTTGAAATCAACAATAGGGGCACATTGCCATTATTGAATACACCAAAGGAAGTTACCATACATACTCATGTATAAGCCAAGTTTTCCAGCACATTTTTAATGCAGTTTATGTGGTAAAATTAGGTGCCGCACAGGGAACACATAAGCTATCGGAAATAGGGAAGGACACAAATAGAGGAGTCACAAATTGACAAGTGAAGATAAATCACCTGTGTACACAGAAAGAATTCACCAAGGGGCAGAAATCTGAATGGCCAATAAACATGAGAGAAAATGTTCCTGATCATTAGCTAGAAAAGAAATGCAAATTAAAACACTATGAGATACCCTTACATCCTCAAAGGTAACCCAATTCAAAAAGTCAGAAAGCAACAAGTGTTGGAGGGGTTGTGGGGAGACAGGAACTCTCATCCACTGTTGGTGGACAGGTAGGTATGTACAACCACTATGGAAACTGATTTGGCAGTATCTAAACAGATGGAGACTGAGCTACCATCCGACCCAGCAATCCCCTGACTGGGCACATACCCAAGAGAGGCAAGAAACAAACTACGCCAGACACCTGTGCTCCAATGTTCATCAAGGTACAGTTCACAATTGCAAGGAGATGGAAACAACCCAAATTTCTATCAATGCACGAACGGATCAAAAACTGTGGTACAGGCATACAATGGAGTACTAAGCGTCCCTAACATGCAGCGACGAACGCACGAAGCACATTGCCTGCCCCATGGGAAGAACGGGGGAAATCATGCTAAGTGAGGTTCACTCAAGCACAAAAGGAAAAATACAACATGCATCCACTGAGGTAAGTTTAAAAAAAAAAACATATGGCAAAAAGTATGGGCAAAAGCTACTACCTACATACATCCCTGGGGTGAGGTCCAACAAATGTGGCAGGGGCCAAACCCAATCCAGGGATACATACAGCAGCCAACTACATAAGAGGGGAAAGAAAGAGAAGGAAAAAAAAGGACATGGGTAGGAGGGGAGCAGGGCACTAATCCACCCAAGGGGAGGGTATTGTTTATATCTCCACAGGAGGAGAGAAAGACCAGGCTTCAACCTGATGCACCAAGACATGAATACAACATACTGCCAAATACCAGGGAACCGATAGAGAGGTCTGTGGGGCCACCCCCAATCCCAACTATGTGGACATCACTGCCCTCAGAAGAATGCACTTCCGAAGACAGCACTGGGAGAGGGGCAGGTCGAATTAGACCACATGAGGAAAAGCAAAGGATAGAGGGAGGAGAGGATATCCTGGCCCGCCAACCCCCAAGGATGATGTTCCTGCTCAGAGCAGAGAATGCACAGGGAGGACCGTAGGGCTAGCCCCACCACGGGACACGGTGTGAAGATACAGTGCATGGTCTGGCCCCATCACGCTGAGGCCAGGCACTGAGGGCATGCATCAGAGCACCAAGAAGATCACACTGATGAAACCCCCAGGGAATACCACAAATAGACTTGGCAGATAGAGTGTGGCACCCCACAGACTCGACTGGAAAACACTCGTAAAGGCCAACAGACACTGAACTAAGTATAGGCTTTTCCATTTTTGTCAGTGGCTTTCTTTTTGTTATTGGTATTTTGTTCTTGCTGTCTGCTGTTGTTATTGCTTTGACTTCCTTGGTTGTTTTGTTTGGCTTTCCCTGGTTTTTGCACTTATTAATGTATCTGCATGAGTATCTAATAAGATAGGCGGAATAAATAATTCGGAGATGAAAACTGGACCAATGGTTCTGGGGAGATATGGGAGAAGAGGTAGTGGGAGAAAGGAGGGGGCAGGGGAAGACCCAACCCAGGGGCAAGGGAAAAACAAGTGAACTAAAATAAATGGAGAGAAGGGAGTAAGATGCCTGGTGGGGCTCAATCAAGGACAATGTAGCAGCGAACGAAGGCCGGACATGATGGTGGTACAAGAGGGAAATCAAAAGGAAATAGAGAAAAGAACCAGGAGGCAAAGGGCATTTACAGAGGCCTAAATACAGGCATGTATTTACATAAACATACATATAATGATGTACTCACATTTATATGTTAAGAATTAAGGTAGCAGACAGACATTGGGCCTCCACTCAAGTAATCCCTCAATGCAAGAACACTTTGTTCTAAAAATCCGCATTCTGTGATGCTCACCTTCCTGACATAATCGCTGAAGACACAATGGGTGCACAAGTAAATGGGGTGAAGAAAGCTGATGGCGCTTGGCTTTCAAAAGATATAGTGTCTGGGTCTTAAAGGTAAACAAGCAGCAGCTATCTAGCTTAGAAGCAACAAAGTCCACATGGAAGCACACCAGCCTGTGTGATCATGAGGTGTCGATGGGATAAGGTATCAGGTATCTAAGACCCAGAATAAAACCATACACAAGGTGAATTGGGGGTGGGGTGCATGGGGTGGAGACTCAATGCCCATCTGTAGACAATTGGACATCCCCTTACAGAGGGGTCATATGGGAGAAAGGAGCCAGTGAGGGTGTAGTATAGCACTGATGAAACACACAACTTTTCTTTGCTCTTTGATGCTTCCTTCACCCAACTATCATGACCTCCATTCTGCCTTCCAAATTGGATTAGACCAGAGCATGCACACTGCTATGGATAAGAGGGAATCCAGGATCAATAAAAACCTGAGGGCCAACAAGGAGAATAGAGATACCAGGAGAATTAGAGAGGGTGGGGGAGAAAGGGGAAATCCAACACAAGGATCAATCTAGAACTCCCTCTCAGGGGGATGAATAACAGAAAAGTGGGTGAGGGGCGACGGAGGATGATATAAGATATGGAAAAAATAATCTATAACTTATCAAGGGTTCATGAGGGAGGGAGGGCGGGGAAAGGTGGGGCAAGAAATGGGGAGCTGATATCAGGGGCTCACGTGGGAAGAGAATGCTTTGAAAATGATGATGGCGGCATATGTGCAAATGTGCTTGACACACTGGAGGAATGTATGGATTGTGGTAAGAGATGTAAGAGGCCCCAATAAAAGTATTTTAAAAAGGGAAAAAAAATAGGTGCTTTGGCTGATATTCATTTTGGCTTACACTCAAGTATATACGGTAGGTATAATATTGCTACAGGCTAAATGCAGAACACGACATGAGAATTTGATTGCATTTCATCAGGCAATATGGACATATGAAATATTATAAAATGCCAACAGAATTTTTGAAAGTCACTAATCATAAAAAATGTTATTAATATTAGCACTAAGAATTCAGCATCATTTTATATGAACTAATATTTTAACTTTGAATATAAACATTGATAGATATAACCCACATAAATAAAAACTCTTTGAGACCAAGATGTTTAATTTAAGAACTACTGCTTTAACTATCAAAATCTTTTAAAAAACTTGGAAATGGTAATTTGAGAAACAAACAAATGCTTATATACATTTTACCTCTAACTCTTTTAAATGTAGTTGGCATCTTCTAAGAAGTTCCTCATTGCGTTTAATATCCTTTCCAAGAGCAAACATATGTTGCTGAAGATTTTGTATCTGGGCAGTCTTATTCTCTACATCATTCTCTAAGTGACTTGGTGAAGAGGAAAAGATAAAAAAATAACACTTAAGACATTTAAACAAAACAAAACTTATTGGTAATAATTTCTAGGTAAACTCCCATTCAGTGGAACCAGTTCTCTAAGCCTGCCAAGTTGTTGGTATTATAAACAATGTGTTACAGAAATTTCCAAAATAATCTTTTACCTGAAGTTTTATTTATTTTATTAACAGGTATTTAAGCCATGACATCCTCGTGGCAGGCACTGTGCACACAGGTAGCTAAAAGTAGAAATAGAATTGAGAATGATTCCCCTCAAAAAAGGCACGAGGGGGAGGAATCAGGAAATAAACCATTAAAGTCAAAAGTGAGACATTTTATGCCATTTTATGAAGGAGGGGCGTGTCTGCTCCCATAAATACAACACATAGAGGACCAATTCTCTCTACTGGGACTGCCAGAGGCCAAAGCCTTATTTACACCAGGTTGCCTGGTGGCCCCCAAATGACAGGCAAACAGATGGGAATTGGAAGTGGAGCAGTGAGCTGCATTCAATTTACCTTCTTTCTGGAAGGACGCAGCTTAAAGCACTAGTCAAACAAAAAAAAAAAAGCTTAAGGCAAAATGTAAGCCAGTACATCTGTTCCCTCCCCACAAAAGAGCTAGTCAGTACACAGTTGATAAACATGCTGAGTGACCGTTCCCCTCTTTTTCCGGACTGGTGAAACAATGTGGAGGTCACCTTTCGAGTGGTGCTGTTCTGAAACACTCAGCTCAGAATATGGTCAGTGAAAAAAAACGTCAATGATGAAAAATGTCAATCTAGGATTATACATCCAACTAAATGGTCTTTAGCCACCAAACACTGAGCTAGATTAGTCACAGTTCTTCACTTAAAAAAACAAACAAACAAATAAAACAAATAAACGACCAAAGGAATAGCTAAGATGGAAGGCATGGAACCCTAAAGCAGAGAAAGGAATATGGTGAAGTCAACACTTGATGCCAACCTTATTTCAGAATCCACATCTTTGCTTAGGAACTTAGGTCTTGTATTTTCAGATGAATAATAACGCCCTGCAAAAACTTGATCACCATCAGCAGTAAACGCTTCTCTACAATTTTTAGGTGGCTTCTGGGACTGCATTACCGTACGAGCTACAGCGTTATTCTAAGGGAACAGGGGGAAATACATTTTAACACTGATGCCAAACACTGATGCACACAATTTAAGATGTGATCTACTCTTACTACTTTTAACTAATATTAACTCAAGCATTTTTATTTAAGCATTTAAATGAAATTATATCATAGTTAAATAAACCAATTTCAAAAACCAAGATTCAAAATTATTAAAATATTCCTTAGAACAACTTATTCATTCACGCTTTGATTTTAATCTTTCTTGCCAACAGCTAAACATTATTTTTCAATTCTTCACATTAACGAATAAATTCTAAACAACTCACAGATCTTATTTCTTAAAAATTACTATTATGCCTTAAGAAAGATAAGCATGAATAGAAAATTCCAATGAAAGGTCAGCACAGTGAATTATATAGGGAAAACTTGGAAATATTTAGGCTATGGGTAAAGTAAAAGAGGGATCAGCAGAGCCAAGGACTAGTCCCCTTTCTGGGGAAAGGCCACAGTGGCAGTTACCGTATGTACTCGATTATAAGCTGATCCGAATATCAGCTGATGCACCTAATTTTACCACAAAATCTGCATTAAAATGTGCTGAAAAACTCGGCTGATACATGAGTATATATGGTACATAAAATCTCCTGTAACTTGAGTGAAGGATGGAGTCTAGCCTGTCAATCAGCTCATAGCCAATGATGCTTCTATGTGGGCATGGCCTTCTCCTGAGGATTCTGGGACCTTGTCTTCCTCCCTGGAAGCAAGACACACACTCACTGCTTTACACCTTCCTATTGAAAAGCCACATGGAGCCATGCTGATGGCAGCCAGAGCCCTGGAGATTCTTCCACCACCACTGGATTCACATGCCTTCTACCCACTGGCCTGTGATCTTCCTGCATTCGACATCATTACATGTGTTGCGTGAGTCTGAAGAGGAATTCATAGACTGGTATCTGACATATGAGCTAATATCGGACTTATGGACTCGATCTGGACTGGGAATGTCTTGTTGATGCATATGAACTTCTTGATGTAAAGTTCTCTCTTACATATATATGAGTGTTTCTGAATTTGTTTCTCTACTCAACCTGGACTAACATAGCCATGATCTCACCATTTCATTATTTTGTTTGAAATACTCTTCTATGAGAGCCCAAACAACTAATAATTTTAAGGGGGTTTCCAAAAGTTTGTAGAAAAATGGAATAAAAAGCTAGTGGAATTTCCCCATGAATTTTTTTGAAGTCTTCTCATATAATGCTAATTTGCAATATAGAATATTTGGGATTATTAATGCCACTACTTCTAACTTTGCACTGAAGAAGCAAATTTCACAATGTTTGCTTTGAATATAGATTTGTTTTCAACCTATCTGAGAAAATGTTTGCCAAGAAATCAAATACACTCAGTCATCTAGTTAAACAGATTTATAAAAATACATAAATATAAAATATTGATTTATGCTGATCAGAGAACTATTAAGAAAAAGAATCCATGCAATAGCAAGTAACTGCTTCTTTTGAAAAGTACAATATTAAACTATATATCCTCAAGGGCAAATCAAATATGGAGCTGGCAATCAATCAAGAAAGAATTAAGAAACAATTTAGAGCATCATACACAAAAGTGTAATATCCAATAGGAAACAATATTTTTTGTTTCTTGGGATTTTTGTTTGTTTGTTTCTTGGGGCTTTTTTTGTTTTTAAACTTATTTTATGAAGAATGGAAAAAAGTTATAAAGTTCTATGGGGCAGAAGAAGCACAAATCAACCAGTTCTAGATCTATTCCGTAAATTTCCCTTAGAAGTGAAAATTCAATAGCTAAACAGAACAACATAAAAGGAGAATAAAAATGAATGTACCGTATATACTCGTGTATAAGTCCAGTGTCCCGCACATTTTTAATGCAGTTTTGTGGTAAAATTAGGTACCTCGGCTGATATTCGGATTGGCTTATACTCGAGTATATGCGGTAACCATCTTTAGCTTTGAAAATTTAAAAGCAACATGACAGACAGCAAGCATCTGGTTCTTACTTTGATTAGCAGCACCGTCTCTATGCCCCTCATGTCAATGAGGCTGTTGGCAACAACGACATTATCAATTTCTAATGCAGTCAGAACTGTTGGAAAATCTGGATGGTAAGCAGCTCTAAGGGATAAAATATAGAGAGGTTAACTTAGCAAATATTAATTGTACATATACACACACACATATTAAGCGGCTTAAAAAAGTTCTTGGGAAAAGAGAAAAGTTATGAATTTCCCACTCGCTTTCTGAAGTCCGTGTGTGTGTGTGTGTGTGTGTGTGTGTGTGTGTACTTTTAACAGAAGAATTTATAAGATTATGGGAAATATCTGATAATGACTGAAAACAGAATGGGTAAATCGGCAATAATGGTGTGATCGGCAACTGGATGCACAGATAGGTTAGCAGACTGAATGGTATGGAAAGGAAGGGAGTGGGGCTAAACTACGAATGTAGATAGGTCTGACAGAGGATATTTCTACCTGGGCATTTATATTAACCTTTGCCACAAATATGTTCATGAATGTGGTGAAGAACACAGGGAGGAAAATTATGAAAACCTCTTGGATAAAACCAAACACCTTGAGAGAAAGAGTTGCTGAACCTGACGGGCTCAGGGCCATGATCTCAGGGTGTACCCAGGTCAACTGACACAACAGGAGACAAAGACATACTTCCAACTTGGGTCTAAAGAGCTGGAAGTGACTTGTGTCTATGGTATAACTAGTCAAAAACTCAAACTGACTCATAGTGACTCGATAAGTCAACTCATAGTGACCCTCTAAGACAGGGTAGAATTGCCCCTGCGGGTTTCCGAGACCATAATTGTTTATGGGAATAGAAAGCCCGTCTTTCTCCCATGAAGCAGCTGGTGGTTCTGAACTGCAGAACTTGCAGGTCACAGCCCAACTCGTAACCACTATATCACCAGGGTTCCAGGTACAGTTATTAGCCTCTCTCATGTCCAGATATGTGGAAATAATTAGTTCAGTGGGCTAATGGACCACACGAACGCCAGCCTCCACACCTGAGACCGGAAGAATTACATGGTACCCGATTACCTGTACCAAACTATTACATTATAAAGTCCTGGATAGGGTGCAAGAAAACGTGGAACAAAACCCAAAACCGTAATAAAAAAAAACCAGGATTAAAGTTCAAACAAAGACTCAAGAGACTATGGCCTTATTCACCCTTCAGTTCTGAAAATGAGCCCCTGGTCCAATGTTCAGCTAAACAAATGACATGTCTTTCAAGAGAACAGCAATGCTACAGATAGCTTTAGACTACTGTTTTTTCAGTTAACAGCCAAGAGCTTCCACCTCAGCTCCTCTAAGGCTTCTTGCAACTAACCTCAGAGTTACCGGCAGTCTTCCATCAGCAACATAGTTGAAATTTCACGTTTATTTCACGACTATGTGCGCAGAGACAGCAATCAAATAGGGTTCCAAAACAATTTACCTACAACTCCTAAATACGTATCTCTAGTCTTAAAGCTCAAAATCAACAATTCTGAAATGAGGCTTTCAATGTAATTTTCAACAACCTACTTTTTACCTTATACTCAAACTAACCCACTGAATTGATTCAGACTCTACAGGGCAGAGTACAATTGCCCCATAGGTTTCCAGAAACAAAATTTACAGTCAACTTTCTCTGTCTGCCACAGAGCTGGTAGGTTCCAGTTAGCCAGTGCAACGCTCAACCTGCTGCACCTCAAGGTTCCCAAGTCAACGCCCTACACCTCCTTCACCAGTCATGCCAGCCAGAAACTTCACTGTCACCCTAATTCCCAATTCTCTTACTTAAACGTTCACCTAAAACACTTTGATTTTGTTCTAAATATGTCCTTTATCTGTCCCTTACCATCAACAACGCAGATGTTATTTTTGGCATAATGACTTACTATGTTATGCTTCCCTGCTTTTCACAAAGTTCATTTGTCTAGAAAGCAATTAATTCCCTCTCTTTGCAAAGTCATAAATTAGAATTCATCACCTCTTCTCTGAATCATTTACTGATCGACCTACAAAGATAATTATCAGCATGTTATATCTCAAATTTTATGAACGCTGTCAAATAAATTAGAGACAATTCGTGCCTGCACAAAAATTTACTGAAATAGGGGGACACGGCATTAGGCAGATCAATAAGCAAAAGCAAAAAATGGGATTGATTTTTAAAACTGGAGACAGAATCGGGGAAATATAAACGCATCATTTGGAAATAGGTCAATTGGTATGCAGGGGCCTCAAAAATTTCATGAAGAATTCCATTCGCATACTTTGAAGCCCCCTTGTATGAACACATACTCGTGCCATGGTTTCTGTTTAGTTCTTTTAAAGCATGATGGTCAGTCAGCAATTAACAAGCCAAGAAGTCAGAATCTGTACAGTGTGTCCTGCATTGGCTACGTCTGTATCATCTCCCTTTGTAATGTACCTTCAGAGATGGACTCTGTTTACCTACACTGTCTCCTGACATGGGCTGCATCTCAAAAACTCCAAAACCAAACTCACTGCCATCAAGTCGATGCCAACTCATGGCGGGCTTATTGAGCAGAGTATAACTGTCTCTGGGTTTCCAAGACTGTAAGTCCCTTAAGGGTGTAGACACCTTTCTCCCACAGAGCAGCCGCTGGCCCTGTGTGGTTAGCAGCCCATCGTGTAAGCCACTAGGCCAGCAGGGCTCCTAGAAGCATCCATACCTTATTTACACATGTAGCGCCGTTGCCATGAACTAGTGCCTAAATGGAACCTAAAGAAGCGGCTTGATGAAATCTTCCCAATCATAGCATGGCCATGATAACACCACAAAATGCTCTAGTGCCAGCTGACCCTGGTGTGATACCGGAGCCCCACACAGGGTTAAACAGATGACCGATGGCTCACCTGTGCCTTACGTCATGCATCTCACTCCGAAACTCAGAAACGATGATTTGCGGCCTGGTGGTACCTGGGGCGTAGAACCGTTTCATCAGTGCCTGAAGTACTCTCTCGTCAGCATGATTGTGGCAACAGTACGCCTGTAGAAGTCCTTTTAAGCAGGATTCAATCGCTAAAGCAAGCTCAGGGTCACGAAGGTGAATACACGCTCCTAAGTCAGGGAACAATTATACAAGGGTTCATAAATATTTATATAATCATTATTTCTCCTTTAAATGAGGAGAACTTCTTAGATCCCTAAAACACAATACCAACAAAATATGTATCTACTTATAAATTTCCAGGTAACAATGTATAGAATTATAAATACTTGACAGATCACTTCCTGATTAAAATCACTCTTACAGTTGGAAGGGGCTTAAGGAATCAGAACATCCCAGGTGACTACTGGAGAACGGCCTCGGGCTTTTCTGATTTATCACTTATATTTAAATGAGCTCGTTCATGAACACCTAAGAAAAGCCGGACGAGTGTTCCACTCTATAATTATCCTCTTGCTTTTCTTTGTTACGGTTATTTAATGCTTTACAAATACAAAAGGAACACCACAAAGTTTAAGGTGATTTTATCATTAAAACATGTGCAACTGCAGTATACTATTAGCTAACTTATAATAAAACTTAAGAACTAGATTCAGTGAACTTTCATGAAATGAAAAGCTTAGTTGCTACTTACTATATCCTCACTAAACAATGACAATTACCTAAAGGGCCCACAGGCTTGTGAGTAAAATGCCCTCGTTTAAAAGCATCATCGATGGCTTCCAGGAGAGCTGGAACGTGAGGACCAAATCTTTTTAACCGATTGTTTTTACTATCTTTCAGTTCTTTCAGTTGCCTCTGGTTATAAGTCAGCAGATGCCTGACTTCTTGTTCTTCTCCTCTAAAAACACAGTAGGAAAATCATTACAGGATACAATTAGATAAGAAACAGGCCAGAACCGCCGATACCACCCCGATACCAAGGGGCTGCCCAGCTAGCCAGAACTAAAAGCAGAAGTTTTCTTTCAAGGACTGTGCCATAAGAAAACTCTCAGCAATTTGCCTTCAAAAAGAGGCACAATAATGAACCAGGAGATTCTACTGGTCAATTCCACAAGTTTAAGAAGAATCTTGGAAAAGTGAGTTTTTAAAAGGCCCCTTATTATGTAGAACAAGAGGAACACAATGTTTTCTACACTAATTTAAAAGAGCAAAGCTGCATGATGCTCATGCAATGCAGAAGACGGCTCTCGGGAAGCTGCGCTTACCTAATCCTGTCCCTTTCTTCTTTGTCCTTGTCTACGGCTTGCTGAAATTGTTCAATCTCTTGAGTAATGGAAACTTTTTGATCTTGGAAGGCCTTTACTTTATCTTTTAACCACTTTATTTTTCTTTGTCTTTCCAACCGCTCAGGTTCCAAAGACTGGTCAGTGCTATCAGCAAATAATCAAAAATAGAAGATGTTACATGAAAAACATTAGTATTTTTAAGAATTCATATATAAACAAACATGACAAAATCTTTAGCAACATCATAGAAAATACAATACTCTATTTTGCATAGATCACTTTATTGCAAAATAATACAATTATAAATATTGAGAAATAACTAATGTACCTTCTTTTAAGTTCTTCAATTCTTTTATAAAGCTGCTCTTCATCCTTCTTTAATGCTTTATATTCATTTAGGGACCGGTTATATGAAACCTAGCAAAAGTTAAGATAAAATAAGAAAACAAATAGACCAGTTGGGTCCTTTTGCCAAACCTTCCAAACTAAAGGTTGAATAGACGCACAAATCTATTTCTCAAATACATAAGTATATAAACAGCATGTGAAGCCATTACGGATTTAAAAGACTGAAAGCAACTTGTACTTTAAGCCAGTAACAACATCCCTGCTTACAAAAACAAAGGAACAGTATTTATATTTGACATGAAATTATACAATATCTTAGTTAAATTCTGCTCTCACCTCAGCTTCATTATAGGCTCTTTTCTTAGCTGTGAGATCTGCTTTCAATTCCAAACACTCTGGCGCTCGTGCATTGGTCTCTTCACTTATCTTTTCCAGTTTATCTTGAATCTCCTTGTACTTTTTCTCTGCTTCATTGAGTCTGACCTTTAAGGAAAGAGTAACACTTTTGCAGTGCAGTCTACTTTCCATCAATAAACAGACAACTCCTAAAAAGTAATTACATATAGTTCATATAGCACTTACAAATTTAATTTTTGACTAAACAAACCCAAATCATTAGGCAAGTGTTATTATATAAAGCATAATATAATTTATTGTTTCTCAAAAAACCTCATTGTCCTCGAGTCAATGGTGATGATTCACAGGGACTCTATATAGGTCAGGGCAGAACTGCTCCTGTGGGCTTCTGAGACTTCAGCTCTTTGTGAGAGTCAAAAGCCTTCTCTTTCTTCCCCAAAGCAGTCTGGTGGCTCTGAACATTTTATTCTACAAGTATACTATCTTCTGAGACAAAATATACAGTAGCTGCTACCGTTATAAAACACAAATATGTCACAATCCACGGAGAACCAGACATATAAGCTCGTAAGAGAACTGCTCAAATAATGGTGAGGGTGCAGGGCTTTGAAGTTAATACAGCTCTAAACTCTGGGAAAGCAGCTCTCAACCTGTAGGTGGCAACCCCTTTGGGGGTTGCCCAATCATAACAATAGCAAAATTAGAGTTATGAGGTAGCAACGAAAATCATTTCATGGTTGGGGTGTCACCACCACATGCGGAATTGTAATAAAGGGTCGCGGCGTGAGGCAGGTTGAGAACCGCTGCTCTAAGGGGAAGCGATGCTCTGGAATAGATGCTCTGGAATAGCTGGCCGGCACAGCTGAAGGGAGACCTTTAAAGAAAACATTCTGTTAGGAAGTACTATTGCAGGGCAAGATTCACCAGAGATCAAAATGAGGCTACCTAAAGCAATAGAGATAAGGGACAAATCAGAGAACTGGTCACAGCACAAGGCAACAAATATTTTTCTGTGGAGAGCCAAATAATATCTATTTTCAGCTTGTGGGCTGTGTGTCCTTCACAATAACTAAGCTCTGCCATTAGAAGCAAGAACCGGCCAGGGACAATGCCTGGACAAACGAGCCTGGCTGTGTTCCAAGGACACCATGTGGAACGCAGGCCACATTCAACACCCCCCCCACCTCCCCACCCCCCGCACTTCAGTGCCTTCAATGATGGAATGGATACAGGGAATAAGAGGAAGGGGAGAAAAAAGGAAGAGGCAAAAGAGGAAAGAAAAGAGAGATCACCAGGCACTGCGGTAACTCCCCTCCTGGTTTCTGGATCAGGCAGTTGAGTAGACAGCAATGCCATGCGCCAAAGCTCCAGTACAAAGCCAACAACAGACTCCGAGTCAGACATGCTAGGTTTAAAGGGTCTGGGAAATGTACAGAGAGATGGGAAGACAGAGCTCTGGGCTAAGTGTTGAGAACCGAAGTCTGGACAGGAGTTATGGAGTCAGGAGGTGCCAGGAAGCAGGGCATTTAGACAATATCACACAAAGTAGTAATGAAGGTTCTATCATTGAAATTAAGTTGTCGTTTATAAAAGAAAGCAGGTTGAGTGTTAAAACTAAACATAATCCATATTTTCAGCTTTAACTAGGTCAACACAAGTTTAAGATCTGCTTTCGATACTATTTCTTCATGAACCTTCCATTCAATTGTCATTCTCTAAATAATGGTGATCAAGCACACACTGTGCATAAGGTTTTATGAAAGACATGGCCGAAAGGATGTAAATATTAAGATCCTTACCCTGTAGAAACATTCTGCCTGGACTGTCTGAATGAATACTTAGTGGGGCAGAGTCCGGCAGGACTCTCCACTAGACTCAAGATCCTCCTTTCCCCATTTGAGAAAAAGACAAACACCTATTCCAGTTTTACACTGGAAATAACCAAGGAGTGAAATAACATAAGGCCTTCCCTATGACAAACTAAGACATGATGCAGAGAAGACAAAAATATACGGCAAGCATTTCAGAATTTTCTCTTAGAATTAACGATTTAAAGTGGAGGGGGAGCAGCTAGACTTCTTTACGACCCAAAGCAGGGTCCTCAAACTTTTTAAACAGGGGGCCAGTTCACTGTCCCTCAGACCCGTTGGAGGGCCAGACTGTAGTAAAAAAAAAAAAATTGAACAAATTCCTATGCACACTGCACATATCTTATTTTTAAGTAAAAAAACAACGGGGCAAAAACACCTGGCGGGTCAGATGAATGTCCTCGGCGGGCTGCAGGTGGCCCGCGGGCCTAGTCTGAGGGCGCCTCACCTAAAGGGAAAGTAGAACACAAGCAGACGCTTCAACACGGGCTCTTAGATCTCGGGTTGGAAGCAGCCAACATTGTCTTGCATGCACTCTACCCACAGCAAATCCTCGTGGTTCTGGACCCAAAACCTCAGTTCCTTTCAAGTTCTATTAGCAATTTCCAGGGAGTCTTCCAGTTGCACCTCTTCTCTTTGATGCTATTTGACCTATGCTAGCACCCTCTGAGGTACTTTCGTATTTCAGCTGAGTGGGGCCCAAAGGGAAAGCTTCACTGGGAAACTCTGGTAAGTAATAGAGCCATTGCCCACAGAGGCATGAATTTTAGAGTTCGACATCCTGAGCCACAGACCAGCTGCTCATACCCAAGAACAGCTTTTATTTAAAAAAAAAAAAAAAAAAAGGAAAGACAGTCCTTGGGCAAAGTTTAGGTCTAAGTATTAAGGTGGCAGACAGATATTGGGTTTCTACTCATGTACTCCCACAATGCCAAGAACATTTTGTTCTACTAATCCATCATGCTGTGATGCTCACCTTCTGGACACGATAGCTGAAGACAAAATGGGTGCATAAGCAAACCTGTTGAAGAAAGCCGATGGTGGCCAGCTATCAAAAGATATAGCATCTAGGGTCTTAAAGGCTTGAAGATAAACAAGTGGTCATCTAGCTCAGAAGCAACAAAGCCCGCATGGAAGAAGCACACCAGTCTGTGTGATCCACAGGTATCGATGGGGTCAGGTTATATCAGTATCAAAGACCCAGAACAAAAAGTCATATTGATGTGAATGAGGGGGAGGGCAAAGTGGAGACCCAAAGCCCATTTGTAGACAACTGGACATCCCCTTACAGAAGAGTCACGAGACACACCAGTTAGGGTGCAGTATAGCACTGAGGAGACATATAACTTTCCTCTACTTCTTTAATGGTTCCTCTCCCCCGCCCCCCAACTATCATGACCCTAATTCTACCTTACAAATGTGGCTAGAGCAGAGAATGTATATTGTTACAGACAAGAGCTCAAAACACAGGGAATCCAGGACAGATAGCCCCCTCAGGACCAATAACGAGAGTAGCCACACCAAGAGGGGAAGGGGAAGGTGGGGGAGAAAGGGCTAAGAGATCACAATGATCTACATATAAACTGCCCTTCCCCTCCCAGGGGGGCGAACAGAAAAGTGGATGAAGGGAGACAGAGGGCGGTATAAGACATGAAAAAAAAAATTAAATAAGCTTGACACCTGGATGAATGCATGGATTGTGATAAGAGCTATACGAGCCCCCAATAAAATGATTTTAAAAAGAAGAAAAAAAGTCTAGGTCTGCATCACTGGGGTAGCAAATATTGGCAAACACGGAGTCAACGGAACATCTTTAAAGGTTAAGATCATCTAAACCAGCAGTTAGGACTCAGCCCAAAACACAATGAAACGGGCTGCCAGTACTTGCTGCTCTTCCGCCTTCCTGCCAAGTCTGGCAGCACGCTCTTCCCCAAGTTCAACGTTATCTCTGATGGCGTTCAACTGTTTCTCAATTTCGTTGACCTGAAGAGAAATGACAGAGCAAAGCATTAAAAAGACAAACTGTAACCAAAACAATTCTATTTCTACAAATATAGATGGACAAGTAATTAAGTGAAAATTACCACTGCCCAAGCCATTTCATGTTTCAAATACTCCAATTTCGTTTTCATTGTACTTAAGCCAGCAATACTTTGAAAACGTTCTTCTTTCTCCAAACACTGACGCTTCAGTTCAATAAGTCGCTTGAAAAGAGAAAACAAGGATTTATCTCTCATAATCTTTGAAATAATATCATTTTGGCAAATAAAATTGCTTCTGAAATCCATGCCTAAACAAGCACTACAAAAACACTGGTTGAGAAATGACTTAATGCAGAAATAAAGACATGTTTGGTTTTTTTTTTTTAATACTTCTATTGGGGGCTCTTACATCTCTTAACACAATCTATTCCTCCAGTGTGCCAAGCTCATTTTCACATATGCCACCATCATTTTCAAAGCATTCTCTTCCAAGCCCGATATCCACTCCCCATTTCTTCCTCCTCCCTCCCTCGTCCACCCTCCCTCACAAACCCTTGATATTTTTCCCATATCTTACATCATCCTCCATTGCCCCTCACCCACTTTTCCGTGATTCATCCCCCTGGGAAGGGGTTCTAGTTGATCTTTGTGATCGATTCCCTCTTTCTCCCCGCATCCTCCCCTAATCCTCTTGGTATCTCTACTCTCCTTGTTGGCCCTGAGGGGTTTATTGATCCTGGATTCCATGTGTTGAGGGCTCTTATCCGTAGCAATGTGCATGCTCTGGTCTAATGGAATTTGCAAGACAGAATGGAGGTCATGACAGTGGGGTGAAGGAAGCACCAAAGAGCTAGAGGAAAGTTGTGTGTTTCCTCAGTGCTATACTGCACCCTGACTGATGCATCTATTCCCCTGTGACCCCTCTGTGAGGGGATGTCCAATTGTCTAAGATGGGCATTGAGTCTCCACTCCATGCCCCACTCCCTAGTCACCTTGGGTATGGTTTTGTTCTAGGTCTTAGATGCCTGATAACCTGATCACATCAACACCTCATGATCACACAGGCTGGAGTGTGTCTTCCATGTGGGCTTTGTTGCTTCTAAGCTAGATGGCCGCTTGTTTATCTTGAAACCTTTAAGACCCCCAATGCTGTATCTTTTGATACCCGGGCACCATCAGTGTTCTTCACCACATTTGCTTATGCACCCATTTTGTCTTCAGTGATCTTGTTGGGAAGGTGAGCATCGCAGAATGTCAGATTGTTAGAACAAGTGTTCTTGTGTTAAGGGAGTACTTGACTTGAGGTCCAATGTCCATCTGCATCCTTTATTCTTAACATATAGCTAGGAGTGCATAGTTCTGTTCCTTTCGTTACATATATGTAGTTACATGTGGACATGCCTGTAGTTAGGCCTCTACTAATGTCCTTTGCCTCCTGGTTCTACTGTCCTCTATTTCCTTTTTACAGTCTTGCCCCACCATCATGTTCGGCCTTCATTCGGGTTTAGTAACTCCTTGTTGCTACATTGCCCTTGATTGAGCCCACTAGGCATCCTACAACCTTCTTTCCATTGATTTGATAGATTTGGTTCTTTACTTTTACTTTACAGGGTGCAATAATGTGGCTAATTTCTGCATTATAAAATTGGACAAACATTCTTCGAACAAGAAAGATCAAAATCAGATATAAGAGTACACAGTTGTATTGAAGGCCATTAAGACTCAGCCTTGAAACGGCTGAGAAGTCTCATGACCTATTTGTTTGCTGATTTCTTCTGTGACTTTACACTTTGAACAGACTGTCAAGGACAAGAAAGCTAGCAAGGCCTGGGAAAAATAGGTTGCTTCATTTTCTCAAGGATGTCTGGTTTGGCAGAAGATAAGAGTTGCAATGTGTATCAAATGTGCTTGCTTAACAATGAGATAATTCACCCCGGGTTGTTTCTGCATGGATCTAAGGAGTGTGTAGAATAAACTTGGGTGCTTCAGTCCATCAGACTGTTGCCCTCCAGATACTTTCTGTTTTTCCATAATCCTCACTCCCCCTTGCAGGACTGTTTCACTCATCAGCTGGCTTTGACACAGTTGCAGACAAATCCCAAAACTCAGTTTCCCATTTTCTCTCTTGATTTCTCATCTGAGAGCTCAGGATTTGGCATGAGCCATATTCGGCTCTTTTGGTACATACGTGTGATTCTGAAGTAAAATTGAAAAATGTTAAAGGCTAGCATCTAGATAATCATGATTTCATGTTTATTAAAATATATGTATGGCTCTCAAATAATTTCTAAGTTATTGTGAAAGAGTGGATTGGCTCTTCCATTCAAAAGTGTGCATACCCCGTGATAGGCAAGCACATCTGTTGATCCTGATAATGCGTACTTACTAGCCATTCCAAAGGGGAGAGACATTTTAAATGCTCTTGATCATGAGTACTTACTAGCCATTCCAAAGGGAAGACACATTTTAAATGCTCTCGATCATGAGTACTTACTAGCCATTCCAAAGGGGAGAGACATTGTAAATACTGTCGATCACTAAACAGTTACTGTCTATATTAGGATAGCTTCTGAATTGGCTCCTTGACTACATGCTCTGCACATCTGGTACATAGCCTATCCTCTTCATTCGAGCTTATTATATTCAACTCTGGGCAAGCAGAGGGTCAGTGAGAGAGAGGAAGGCCTTCAATGAAATGGACTGGCACAGCTGCTATGACGACAGGCTCAGCACAGGTCGTGAGGATGCCACAGGGCCAGGCAATGTTTTGTGGCTGTACATACGGTCCCCACAGCATCTAACCACCACCACACATCCAACCATCAACTGAACACTGCGGGTCATACGGTGCTTCCACAACCAATCCACCTTCTTATACCAGGGTTATCTCAACCTACAGTCACTGTGTTCAAACCTCCTCCATCCATACAGCCTCTTCTCCCATCGGCTGTTCCTGCTTCCAGCTTCAAAGAATTTAGAAGTCATCAGAAAGAAACACCTCCGTCCAACTACCAACATTATCCACAGATGTATGGTAGTCTTTTCTTTCCCTTGTCACAGCAGTAAGGTGGCCCCAAGCCAAAACCAAACTCATATACATCAAGTTATGATTCATAGTTTGCCCTTACAGCAGAGAACTGCCCTAGATTACCAAGACAGATAACTCCTATGAGTTGAAAACCTCATATTTTTCTTACCAAAACTCAAAAACTAAACTCACGGCCATCAATTCAATTCCCACTTATCTGCACCCTACCTGTACTCCAGAACTTAAACCCCTTCTTGACAGTGTGTCTAAACTCATTGATTTTCATCTCCTCTTTCAACTTGTATTTTCTCCTTCATACTCTTCACTAACTCCCTTCTACTAGCATGCTTACATCTTTACTTGTATATCTTTCCAACTTACAGAAATAAACACCACCACCCAACCCGGGCCATCATTTTTTACTCTAGTTTTCACCTTCCCTCCAAGTTTCTTGAAAATTATCTCTATCTCCTCCTTTCCCTAAGTTCTCAGTGCCATCTATCTGCCTGGCTTCTGTGTTCAGCATAACAGAAGCAGTCGTGTACAGTTGTTTTTCAAGATTCTGTGAGTAAATACAGTTAGTGTTTATCAGCCGCTGTGATGGTTGACTTCTTACTAGTGCTGAGGATTGGTTCTAACCACTTCCTTTTCATGCTCTCTTCCCTTGGTTTCCATGAGCATCCTTAAAGATGAGACCTGGGCTCACTGTCCTCTCCTCCTGGGTAAGCTTTTCACAGGTGAATGCAGGGAGAACAATACTCTCATCCTTGCTTTTCTTTCACTTAGTAAATCACACACAGCTACAAACCTAATTTTACAGTTCACATTCATCAAAATTTATAAAAAGGTCAATGCAGCAGCTAATCAATTTGTCTTGGGTCAATTGTCACTAGAATTCTAGTTCTAAAGTATAAATTTAGAAATCACTGAAAGAGCAAATAGTTGTAAAAGAATGCCCTGTCTCTTGTGCATGTATTATCCAATAGCCACTACCACAAAACAAAAAAGTAAAGGCTAACATAATAAACACTCCAAACACAGAAATTACTGGCTTATACACAGGTAGAGTCTTACATATAAGCTAATGCGTATATCTGTATATAACTTTACACTACAACTTCCCTGAAGTATTACAAGAATTTGGCTAACCTCAAAAAATAACATTATTTACAAACCTCTTCTCCCTGATTTATCTGCTCCTTTGTTCTTTCTTTTGTTTCCATAATGTATGTGTAATCCTCCTTCATCTGTTCAAGTTGCGTAGCTTTCATGAAGAACTACATCAATAATAAAAACATTCAAGAGTTTGTAAACTTGCATGGAACTGGGAAAAAAGGAACTTGATCTCTCAAAAATAACTGTAGACTAATTAATGTAAAAAGCTACTAACAGCATGCGCAAGCTGGTGCCAAACCCAACCAAACTCACTGTCACTGAGCTGCTGGTGACTTCACACTGCTGGCCGTGCAGATCACAGCCCCATAGCCCAACTCATAACCGCTGCGCCACCAGGGCTCGAGTTGGCACAAGACATGCGATATTCACCAGAGAGCACTTCTCACTTCAGACGCAACGCTGGTTTACTTAATCTGCTATGTACACATCTACGTGTCCATTGTGAAAGTTCTTCAGAAGGCTTACTTTTGTCTTTCACCTTCACTGAAAGCTTCATTGTCTTAGTAAAAATGGTAACATTTGAATCTTTGATCACAGTTCATCTTTAATTTTCAGAATAGAAAATATCAAAACCCAGTATGTATGACAATTATTCCCTTGTTTCCTTAAAGATTAATTTAGAACTACCCCCGTTAATGCAAAGAAAATTAATTATACCTCTATTTAACTTAACCATGTCCTAATTTACCCTGTTATACTGTTTTACATAAGGGGCTGGTCGGGAGGTGGGGGAGGGAATTACAGTGTCTATTATGTGAACAGGAGTTAGTGTCAGTGTTCATGTTTAATCTGTACGTGTCTTCTTTTGTGACACCTTACTTTATATTTGTCTCCTTCACTCTTAGACTGTAAGAACTGCTTGCTCATCTCTTGTGTTAAAACAGAAACAGGATTATCTACCTGAAACAAAAAAACAGAAAGATTAATATTTTTTAATGTTTCACTTCAGTGGGTTCAAGTTAAACAGAATGCAGTATGTCCTGGTGCTACACCCTCCTCAGAACGGAGGACATCCTCAAAGCCAATATTGCAGCCATGGTATATTTGGAGTGTCTTCTAGCTGAGAGAGCTTATCATCTTGCATTGTAACAGACGACAGTGCAAAATTCTGCTAGATCCATATGGTTTCACCACCTAATTTTCACAAATAAACCAAGCTGCTTAGCCTGTCTTAATCTAGAGTTCTGAAAGTCAGACACCGATACCACAAGTGATGATGGTGAAATAATAATACTATTATCAGTGGACTCAACCAAACTAATGATCATGAAGCTGGGTACAGGAGCAGGCAATATTTTGTTCCGTGAAACACAACGTTAAGTTGAAGGATACTGACAACATCATACATTCAAATTATATATCCTGGCATAACTTGAGAACGTAAGTATAAGAACTTCTGAGAAAGTGTTTTCATTAGGACATTTTCATTTCTTCCCCTTATTACATAGGCATCACTATTGGTCATGGTTAATCAAGGGGCAGGAGGGTGGGACACAGCAGGCGGGAAGTTAGCTGACCTGGGTTCTTATTTTGGCTGTCTCCACCTGCCTAGAAAACTTCAAATTTTTCATTTATTCATCATATTTTGAAAGTTACAAATACTGCTGAGCAACATTTTTAGGGGGTGCAAAGAAGTCAGATTAAGAAAGCCATTACTTGAATTAAATTGCCCTTGCCTAAGTAAGATTATCAAAGTATACTTGAAAAAGTTAAAAAAACAACAACCCTAACTTGCTTTAAAAGATTCAGCAACATTACTCAATTATACCTTTGGAATTAAGCAATTTAATTTTACGAAATAACTTTGTTCATAGGTTACAAATGGATTATGGAAGACCAGCATAAAAGTTGGTCCAATATAAATGAGTTAGAGAAATTGATTCATCCGGGTCCTAGGTTTCTGAGACTGGAGACCTTTATGGGAGCACACTCACTCAACTTTCTGAAGACCACTGACCGACTAGGAAACAGCCCACTATATGACCTAGCATATTCTTTATTAGGTTCCCTCCTTTACTTTTATTATCACCAAATTCTGGTAAAAAAAATTATTTACTGCCAAATTCTGATTCTATAACTTAGTCGTAGATATACCTTTTACAGAGAATAAAGGGTCTGCTTTCAAAGCCAGTAGAAAGACCAGGGCAAAGGACCTACTGGTTAGAAGAGGGACTGGCGATAGCATTATGCGTATCGATGGAACGCTGTCTCATAGAGTGCAAGAAGATGAGTGCTTCTGGTTGGAAGGCACTCACAATAAAACAGGGAAGAGCTGCCTCCTCAGAGTAGAGCTGACATTGAAGACATGAAAAGACTACAACTTTCTAGACCTGCGCTTGCTGATGAGGCATGACTCAAAATGCGGACAAAATGAGCAAGCAAACATGAATCATCAGAAAGTGGAATGTACGGCGTATAAGAGCAATACCTGAGGATAACGGGGAGCCAATGTGTACTGGTTTGCCCACTCGAAACTGGACAAGTTAATGGCCTATCGTGCTGGCAATGACAAAAGCATTCGTTCTCAAAAAGAATGTTTTACCCTCTCTCCTGAAGTGCAATGCTGTCAGTTATAATAGCCACAAACCTGTAGGGACAAGTTAATATGACTATTCATCAAACTTACACATCAACACAAGGGCCAAGGTGAAGAAACCGAGGTTCTCAACAGATTTCTGAAATGTGTGGCTGATCGTGTATTCTAAATGTACTGATAATGACTCGAGATTGGAATGTGAAAGTTGAAAACCAAGAAGGATATGCAGCGGGGAATTATGACCTTGGCGACAGAAATCTGGAAACTGAATGAGAGAATTTGGCAAAATCAATAATTTAGTCAGCAACAATAAACGGTGACTACTGAAGGGAGCTTACATAAATGCACGTACATAATGCACTATCTTTTAATTCTATTTTTCACACATCTTTGGAAGCTATCTCGTACACATGGACCTCACAGCATGTACAACACAGGAATCAGACTGGGACTCTCTGTGGAGAGACACGGAGCTCAACAGCACCTGTCAGAAGAAGGCTAGAGAGCAACTATGGAAAGGACAATTGTTCAGATGCACATCAGTTGAAGCTGAAGAAAATTAAAACAAGAGCCAACACGATCTTGTGTATATATATATCCCATCTGAATTTAGAGACTACATGAAGAACAGATTTGGTGTACTGAATATTAATGACCAAAAGGGCATCACACATGAAGGAAGCAAAAGTCATTCAAAAAGGCCAAACCAAAATAAGTAACAATAGAGACTGAAATATACTCTTGAATGTTCAGTAGCTAAAGCGACTAGAAGAAATGAAGTAAAAATACCTAAGATTTCAAAGAGCAGCGTGTGAAGAAAAAGCAAAGCTTATAAAGGACATATGCAAAGATCTGGAATTAGAAAATCAAGAGACAACAGGGTTAGCATTTCTCAAGATATACTAAAAGTGAAAGGGTGGGGTGGGGGGGGGCCTATCTAACCTGTCAATCAGGTAGTGGGATGGTGCCTTCTTGTGGGCATGGTCTTCTCATAAGGAGAGACCTGGGAGCCAAGCCCCTCTCTGTCTTCACCTACTGGCTGCCAAACCCCGCTAAGATTTGTGCAAGCACTGGAGCTACATCCACTGCCATTGGGTCCACAAGACTTTGCACCCCCAGCCAGTGATGTTCCTTCATTCTGCATCATTGCATGTGGCTTCTTGAGTCAGACTTACGGACTTGACCTGAATTGGACTGGGACGTTTCCTCGATATATAATTAATTCTTGATATAAAGCTCTTTCTTACACATATGTCTCTAGATTTGTTTCTCTAGTCAACCCAGCCTAACACATAAAGGTAGACCAGACTGCCAGTCACCAGATAGTTTAAAACATTAGCTGTAATGAGTAGCAATTAACCACCAACTTTGGATTAATGCCTCACCAAAACTCATATTCCTATCTCTACTCTTTCGTTGCTTCTGAAACTGCATTCCTAGTGCATAAACTACTGTAGAGATTGTTTTTAAAATACCTTCACCTGACAGGACCCCAACACCTGGGGAAACAAGCAGACCTCGGAAGGATGAAAAGGGGCAGCACAGGGATAAATATAACCAGGTACTTAAAGAATTAAGTAATCTCCTCTCACCTGGCGACATAGACCATCACAGTCTACTAGAAATATAATGCAAGCTACACTGTGCGCTCCTGCCCTGCTCTCAACTGTTGCCACGCTTAAGTCTATGGCTGCAGCTACTATGCCAACCCATCTCACCGAGTCTTCCTCTTCACTAACCCTCCTTTCCCAAGCATCATGTCCTCTTTCAGAGTCTGGTGTCCCCTAGTTCTCTAAAAACCTCCAAAAAACCAGTCACTGCTATGAAGTCAAGTCCAGTAACTCAAAGGGACCCTAGAGGACAGAACAGCCCTGCCCCGGTGGGTCCACTAGATGATGGCTCTGATAGGAGCAGAGAGCCATGTCTTGGTGGTGGTGGTGCCATCAAGTAGGTCCTGAACCATAGCGACCTTATGCACAATAGAGCGAAGTACTGCCCAGTCCTGCACTAGTCTCCTAACTGTTTCTATGTTTGAGTCCACTGTTACAGCCACTATTAAATGCCTTCCTCTTTTTGCTGCCCCTCTACTTTACCAAGCATGATGTCCTTTTCCAAGGGCTAGCCTCTCTGAACAGTACGTTCAAAGATTGTAAGGCAAAGTCTCTCCTTCCTTTCCACTAAGGAGCATTTTGGTTGTACTTCTAAGACAGGTGTGTTGGTCCTTTTGGCAGCCCATGGTACTTCCAATTTTCTTTTGTCAGCACCACAATTCAAATGCATAGACTCTTCTCTGGTCTTCCTTATTCAATGGGAAACTTTCGCATTGATGTGAAGCAATTGAATATAACGTGGCTTTGGTCAGGTGCACCTTAATCCTCAAAATAACCTAATTTTCAACACTCAACAGGAGTCTTATGCAGATTTACCCAATGCAATGCTTAATCTTTTTGCAGTTAATTTGCTTCCATAAAGAGTTTGGTAATTTAGTTTAGGAAACGGATACTATTTTGACTAGGGTAGCAGATATGAATGTAATTTTTTAGCTTCACCAACATAAATTTTAACATTTACAGACTAGATATTAACTGCTCTCTCAAACTAAGAGCGTTTTACAAGTGGGTATCAAAAAGTTCATGGAGGGTACAGGAAATATTAGAACTGATTGATTGCGATGATGTATACACAACTCTTTTAAAAAGCGATTTAACTATGGAAGTGTATGATACATGAATAGCGTATCAAGAAAACTTCTAAAAAGAAAGAAAGAAACCAAACTTGACCTTTGGTTACCATGGATGAAGGTGGAAGAGTTTTTGCTTAGAGGGCATTGAGTTTATGATAATGGTGGTGGAATAATTTGGAAATCATGGTTGTACAACACAAAGAGAATATATAATGAATGGCAATGAATTATACATGTAGATGTTGTTGAATTGGAGAATATTTTGTTGTGTAATTTCTTTGCTACAATTAATTTTATGAGTAATGAGTACAAGGAAGAAAATATTCTGAAATTGATTGTGGTAATGACTGTACACTTCCTGATATGGCTAAACTATAGAATTGTATGATATGTGGATAAAGTGCCAATAAAACAATTTTAAAAATAGTTTGTGGAACAATGCTATTAAAAGATAATGAAAATTTTCCATGTAAAAAACATCATTAAAAAATTATTCACATTCATTCTTGTGGTCACCTTACTCTAGAGATCATTTTAGCTCTTTCTATACTGCAAGTGAAAACACAACAAGACAACCAGTTTGGTGAATTAATCTGAACCGGAAATTTGACATTCACCTGTATGTTAAAATGATCAAGAATTGCAATCAGCTCTTCTTTCTTGGTAGAGACCACGCTCCCTAGTTATAAGAAATAAAATATATTTAATCATGGCAATATTTAATTAAGGCAATAATATACAAGTATCTGTAAGATGTCAAGATAAGGCAGCTACCACTGAAGTATTCTTAAGTCTAAACAAACTAAGGTCACACTCTAATCATTGCATAAGCCCAAGAACAGAATTAGCATACAGATAAAATGAAAATGCCTCTCTTCTCCCCATTGTGAAATCTTTCTCTTTCAACTCCTCTCTTCTACTCAGTAACTTAACAATTACCTCTTCCTTTGTGTCCTGAGTTAGTTTATTGTGCCAAGCTGGCCAATAAACACATGTGGAGTTAATTGAAGGGCGGAGAGACAAATGGCTCGGAGAGCCTCGCCTTTTGAGTTCTCAGGTCTCTTGCTTTGTGATGGCTGGACCAGGGTGCAGCTGTCTTAGCCACTTCCCTGCTCCAGCTGGCAAGGCTCACTTCCTGCAAGACATCCCCAAGGAGAATCCACATAGGCCTACCCCGATGCAGCCCTGAGTGCTGAAGCACCAGTGTGGAGACCCCTGCCAGCGCTGAGATGCTTACATGTTCACTGACTCAGCTTTCCTCTTGCAGTCGACATCCTTGCATGTGGCTTGTGAGATGGAGGAGGATTTTGTGGATTGGTCTCGGACATATGGGTTAAGTTGGACTTGTGAGCTTGGGCAGCACTGGGTTGGGATGTTTTCTTGATGTGCACTCAACCTTTATATAAAACTCTCTTATACATGAATTTTTGTGGATTTGTTTCTCTAAAGTACCCAAACTAATACATGTCCTTTTCACATCTTTTAACCTTTCCTCTTTACATGCTGTACAAACTCAGGGGGGAAAGAGGGTCTACAAAGTGAAAACAAAATGGCATGACCTATTTCAAATGGAAGTTCTGCTTAGAATGTCCTATTGGTAAAGTCACGAGAGTAATATGTTTACAGACATAGTAAATACACATACAAACATCCAATCACCTTCCCATAGAGATGTAAAGAAACTGAAAAGTGCCCATCCATCTCTATCAGTATAATACTTAGTCTTTCTTAATTGGGTATTTACTAACATTTTATATTAAATAAAAATACAAACCTGTTTCACTTTTTAGTTTGTAAGATCGACTTCCATCCATGCTGATGTGTTGCTGTATGACTATGGAGTCACCATAAGCATTTGCCCTATATGCATCATCTCCTCTGTTCCTTAATGTTATCGAGATATCTGCTGAGCTAGAACAATTAGAGTAAGCAAAGTCACATGATGGCACACTGCAGTTATGAGAACTTTCTATCATTTTCAGAGCTCCCCAACATAATTTGACAAATCCATTTGCAAATTAGCTTTCTACCAGCAACTGATGGCTTCCAGTCTACTACAGATCAATGTCAAAGATTTTATTTCTGATAAAAAATAAAGTTGGGATGAAGAAAAAACTTCATGATTGAACTATGGAATAATATATGCATTAAATTCCAATTGAACATAAGTAAATAGAATTATAGTTTATTAAAAAAAAAAAGAAAATGTTTCAAAACACATACTTGCCTGAACAGGACAGGCACAAGCTCAGGCTTGCAGGGTGTGCAGTCTGCTGGCCTGAGCAGCCCGACAGGCTGGTGGAGAGCCCAGCGGGTGCCAGGAAAGCACACCATCCTCTCTAGGTATCTATCCTGAAAATCACTTTGACAGAGGGCTCTTCACCTCAACTGGAGTCAAGTTGTCACGGGAGGAAGAAAGCATGCTGACCACGGGGTTCCATGCAAAGCTAAGACAAAGTCTCGCCCCCTTCCTCGCCCCCCCACAAGGTAAACACCCCTATGAGAGGAATAAAGGATGCTATGGGAAAGGCAAGTCAGGAGAGGGAAAAAGGAGTAGACACGTCTGGAAGAACACAGCATATGACTGTTGGCAGAAAATGGGGGGGAAGACTGACCTCAAAGTTGGGAGAAAAATGACTAACATACTTTTATAAACCCTAAGGAGGGGGGAGGGTACCCAGGGTAATATGCACCACATTGGCCTGAGTTTCTGGACACACCCTAGAGAGCCAGGCCAAGTGTCAGAGAACGCTGGAGCGTTGAATCTTCAAATGCACTATGTGCGGTATTAAGATACAGATTATCCCAGCAGACCTGTGATTGACATTGTCAATGAATATTATAAATTTCACTTGACAACTGATTCCCACAGTTTATGTAAATAGTGTCCAGGCAATAAGGATTTATTCTGTAAAATAGCCCAAGTATTACGATATGTAGTTAGCCTTCACTGGTCCACTATCTCTGTTTAAAGTGTTTCATATATTAATACCAGGGGATAATCAATGACAAGATCTTTCATGCTACAAGGAGATGATCGTTATCACGCTCGACCGTACATTAACAAGGAGGTCTGTAAGGGGAGCCAATGGCAGGGGAAAAAAACAACAATACAGACCCAGGAATGGATTGAGGGCTCACACTAAATCCTAGCTCCAATTTAAGAACAACTAGTTCTTACATCATGGCCCTGCTCAATACTTGCCCACAGGAAGGGAACAGAGAAGATATGGTTGCTATAGGCAAAGTGTGGGGACTATTGGATTTCAAAGACTTGTTTCCAAACAAGCAGCCTTCTAAGTGAGATGTCAGCTAAGTCTATAGGAAGAAGCACACAAACATCATGGCACAAGGATTGTAATTCATATACTCCAAAGGAGGAAATAGTTCCAAAGCCTCAGTTGTGAGATGAAAGTGGAAGGCCATGATACATTTCTGACATTTTCACAGGAAATAAGCCTCTTGTGATTTCTCTCTATCCATAAATGGAGGCATGGGAAAAAACTGGTTACTAAGCTAAGAGTACTGGAGAGATGATTCTAGATCAAGATGATAACCCCGATTAGAACAGTTAAAATCTGGGTACTTGAGAGCCTGCTCAATGCCCAATACACATTGGACCTGATCTGGTTTTTCAACAATTTGGGTTTTTTTCCTTCTGGTATTGAGGTTTATCTCTGATGTATTTTGCCACTGTGGGAAGCCCTCTTGATCTCCTGTTACATGTTTTGTTTTTCAGTATATGAAACCCAGGAGTGATGAACCTACAGAGAAAACAAGTAAAATAAGGGTTCCTGGGGGGGTCCAGTATGGGAGGGGAATAAAGGGGACCTGGTATTAAGGAGCTCAAGAAATAGGATGTTTTGAAACTGACTGTGGTAGCAACTGTACAGTACTCCTTGATATGAGGCTTAGGAAAGGAGGAATGGAACCAGGAAGCTCAGATGAAGTGGGCTAAGAGCTGTTACATTGTGGGATTTGCAATCACGGACAAGACATAAAATGAACTGCTGAATGGAAAACTGATTTGCTCCATAACAACCTCCACTCAATTTATAATAAAATGTTGATGGTTTTTTAAGTGTGGAAAGAAAGTAGGGGCAAAAAACAAGTAAGAGTTGGGGAAGGCATCTGCACAGAGGCACAAACAATGGCTGGTGGCACAGTCAATCAGACCCTGAGGAAGCAAGAGCAGATCCCTACACTCACGTCTCTCTCTCTCTCTCTCTCTTTCTCTCTCTCTCTCTCTCTCTCTCTCTCACACACACACACACACACACACACACACACAAAATCTAAATGCTGGGGCACATGGATAGTGTGCCAGAGCATAAGCTTCCCTTAGACAATTAAATAGACACACGGTCCTGTACATATACACTTGCCACGAGAAGAGACACAGGAGGAGAGTACAGAAGGTGAGGAGGTGACGCTGAGTGTGCGGAGTATTAGGGACATCAAAGAGACGAAGTGTAAGATGGAATAAAAGGAGAGGGGGACAGAGGCTTGGAGACAAAGATATGTAGAAATGCACACACGTGCGCACGCGCGTGCACACACACACTCCCTGGAGACGAGACAACACACACACACACACACACACACACACACACAATGCCTGCAGACAGAACATATTTCGTTCTTGAGTGTCTCTCCATTGTGGTCCCTCACGCAATCCAGTGGCACTTCCACTCCACAGCTTCCAGATAAACATCCGTGCATCCTTACGGCAGATTACTTTTTCTAAAGCCACCTGACGTGATTGGGGGTAGATTTTAATCAGCATTTGACTAGGGCATAGTCTTAAAGGTTATACATAACAGCATTTGTAAAGGTTTCTCATGTTGATTCTAATGAATAGTCCAAGTTTGGGAACCATTAAGTGTGACAGGAGAACGAAACCTAGCCAACCAAATGAAGCACTAAAATATTTTACTTTATTAATAGAATCATCTAATATTAAGTGAATATGCCTCAGGAAAACATCTTAAATCTTAAACCAGATAACTACTGCATTTAATTTTCATTTGGCATGGGTATGCTGTTGTGATGGGAATTTAGTAAAAAGAAGCAACCTTTCTTTTAAAAAAAGGAGGGAGAGGTTGCTAAGTAGCCTAGTAACGAACTACCCGAAACACTTGGGCAAAGAGACAGGAACCACTGAGCTGGACACCCACTCTGCTTTCTCTCCATAATAGCAGCCTGGTCTTTACTGATGAGGAATTTGGGTCACGAACCATAGAGTCCAATGTCTGAAATTACAGTGCCGTGGAGTAGAGAGATGGGACTCTCGGTGAGAGCGCTTTCAGGAGAAATGTAAGTACGCAAAGCCCCAGGAACAACTTGGCCTCTTTCTCAACTTTGGACAGTGGCACGTAATAGGAAACAAAAAGCAACCTTTTGCCCAGGTGCTTTCCAAAAATATTCCAAGTATCTCCGAGACATAAAACATCATGGAACATGGAAGGCAATTTCTTCCTGCAACTTCTGTTTGAGAGGCCGCTGTGTTTTCTGGCCGGGTTCATTTCCCAGGTGGCAGGAATCTTCCAGGTGGACCACAGCAACTGGTACCCACACTTTATCCTGGATTAAAAGCTATAGGATGGAATTTTTAATTGCCAGGGGGGCACTGAGTAACCTTCCCCCCAGCTCCCCGAAAAGGGGGTTGTAGGCCAAATAAGCTTGGCAATCTGTGGACTAGATGATGATTTGGACAAACAGAAAGGGGTAATTACACATGATAAAATAGAAGAGTTGGAACTATTAAACATGTCATCATGGCTGTTTACTTCAGACATAAGTTTGTTTCAGTAGCTAAGACCTTGGTGGGTTGGAAGTCAAAAATAAAGATTAAGAAGAGACAAAATATGCCAAAGAACTATTAACAAATTGTTCTTTTCCAAGGCCATATAGCATGGAAAATTATGTTCTGCATCTTTTCACCAATTCTTTTCTTTGAAAACTTTTGAACTGAAAGCTTTCTTGTCACGCAACCTAAGGTATCTAGAAATACATACAAGGCTCCTAATCCTGGTTTACATTCCAACCCCAATCTCTTTTTAATTTTGGGGGGGATGGAGGCAGGGCTGGGGAGCAGAGCATCATTAGTTACCAATGTTTCAAAATGCCTAGGCACTGGGTGTATGAGAGAAGAATGAGCAGTGAGAGTAGCCTCCCACTGGGTTCTGGTACAAGAGAGTTCAGGACATCTAGTTGTTACTAGAAACAAGAATCCTTTCAGAGGTATCTGTGGTGGCGTTAAAAGGAATAAAGAGAATGGCCTGAAGACAGGATTTCTAGATGGCAAAAGGCCCAAAGTCCATGATGATGCAAACTGGACAATGAATATATAGCTAAGAAAATAAAGTGTATAAAAGAAATATAAATCTAAGGAGTAGGATGATGTTGGCATTCACCAAGTGTCACAATAGTGAACAATTAGACTATACTCCTCATTACTTAAGTCATCTGGATAAACGGTATAAAATCAAAGTCAGAGGGTGGACTACTGCCTTGACATCTCTGGAGACCTTACCTGACTAGTGACTCTGTTGTTGCCGCTACCACAGGAGTGTAGGTGATGTGAATTTGGGTCAAGCGCCAAGAAAGCCCAGTGTTTAAATATTCCCACATACTAATGTTTATGGAAGCATTTACACATCACTGGTGGTTCTTCCAGAAAAATCACACTTCTGGAGAGTGTTAAGTGGGTAGCAAGTGACATGGCAATAATTCATACACAAGGTATCTGTCTGCAAACAGAAGTTGGCCATGCGGGAAACCAAGGGCAAGCACAGGTGATGAGATGATACCTCTGCTGCTGCATCCCCAGAGTTGCTGCTTCATGTCCAGGAATGGCAACACCAACTGGGGCGCTAACGTGGCTGCTGCTTTACTGAAAAGGTGAGAATACAGGTAGAAAGCAACACTTACTTCTGCCCATCTTTCACAAAACCTTTCAACGAAGATCCTCTATTAGTAGCAATTGCTTTTCCACCGAGACCAACGATGAGAGCTGTGAGCACTGCACTCTTCCCACCTGAACAAACAAGGAAAAATTACTCAACAACAACAACAAAAAAGTTTGGCAAGAAACTGACTGGTGTTACAATGAAATAAAATTTTTAGAAGGGAGTTATAATTTACTTCTAGTGAGGTGGCACCAAACTTGAAGAAAAGAAAAAAATAAACAGGTGTATATCCTTAGATACTTAATGGCTGCTACTGGGGGAAAAAACATGGTGTGGAGCAAATTATAAGTATTAATAAGGAAATGAGAAAAATCCTTGTGATGGCTTTTCATCCTGACGTTTACTGTATCATCTTGGTTCATCGACCTATGAGATGGACTTATCCCTCTGTGGACATGAGGATCCTGACCCACGGTGGTCCCTCGTGTGCAGAGTAAAACTGCATGCGCCTGACTTTTCCGGGCTGTGCCCCTCAGAGCCAGGCGGCCAGGCCTTCTTCCTGAGGTACCACTTGGGTGGTGGTCCAGCACTTGACCATTTGCACCACCCTTTTCCAAAACTATTTAATCAACCAGAGCTCCACGTGGCTTATTTTTCAGTTCCACGCCGTATTGCCAGTTTCAGCACTTAATGAGCATACAAATAACAGTGAATAAATGAACTTTAAAAGGGAAAAATTAGCATTTACAATACTTTTAATATTATAATTAAAATACCATTTATTTCCTATCTTTGAACAATAGTTTTTACCCTAAAATGTCACAATTTAAAATTCCAAAATATATGAATGACCCAGAATATGGTATCATTTTCTGAACTTTATAATCACCATTTTGATCATCTCTTATCAGATCATGACCCGTCACACCACAACCAAACCATGTCCATGGAGATCAAGTGAATTCTGAATCAACCTTGCACAGGGTTTCCGAGGGTGTAACTCATCCTCTCAGCTGATGGGCTTGAACTGCCGACCTTGTGGATAGCAGCCCAATGCTAACCCAACAGCAGCACCATGACCCTCTACCCAATACCCCAAATTAACCAAAACTACCGCTGCCCAACTAAGTTCCTGGAATGCACTGTAAGTTCTTATTGTGAGTCTCTTCTTTCTCTTCTTTATCAATTTCACCGTTGTCCAACTACTTCCATTACTTTCTTCCATGTTTATGGAAGGAAAGTCCCAAATGCAGAGCCATTCGATCTTTCTTTCTACTTATTCTCTGTAGCATGTATACGGTTTCTGTTCATCCCCTATTTTTGAAAAGTTTCTCCTTAACTGAATGGTAAAGAAAACAAACGGCAACTGAATGGAATATGGAACTATATTATGATAGAGCTTCAAATGTTTGAGAAAAAACTGAATGGAAAGACAATGGAATTTTCCATAAACGTTTTGAAGTCCCTCCCCAGACACCTACTTTTACATCCCAGCCAGGTCACAGGTCGGTGAACTCTGGGCAAGCCTTCTCTCCATGTGGATCATCTCAGTCAGGTTCTCCACAGGAGCTCACTAACTAGTCTTTCTCCCTCCTTCTAATCCATCTTCCATAATGTGGCCAGTGTTTTTCACAAACATTGACCATGCTATCCCCTTCACTCAAAAGTATTTAGCAATTCTCCACTGACTTCTGAATGGAATCCCCAAATCCCTCTTCTAACATCCAAGATCCTCAGTCATGTGATCAGCAATATAACTTAACTCATCAGCTTTTGGCGATCATCTACATGATAAAGGTTTACAGGGCCATTAACCACTCCTCAGACACACTTAACTCCCTCCAAATCTCAGTAGATGAGCAAACCCTGTCTAGACCCTCTCAGCTTCTTCCTCCCTAATGAGACTACAATTTCCACTGAAGAGCTAGCATGAATACTATCTTGTCTTACTTAAAAGTTTTCAGTGGCCACAATAGTGAGAATTAGTCACTCCCACTTTTGGGTTCACATCATACTTTATTGATACCCAATTATAACATCTAGTAGAGATAAGGTACAAGGCTGTATCCAATATAATGAAAATGGATCATCTACTTTTTTGGTGGTACATACAGTAGACAGATTCTGAAAAAAAAGAAAAAAGGGGTATCTATCCCTACTGAATGAATAAATAAATAACCTCGTAAACTCACTATTTTCTAAATGTGTATGGTGGCTGTAAATACTGAAGACTGTTTATATTTACAAGATATAAATCTACAGAACAAAGACTTATAAGTACTAGTAACCAATTAAACAACTTTAATGCATTCTGATCTGAATTCACTATTACAATTCAAATGGGAAGAAGGGCAAACTCACTTCCATTGTTTCCAACAACAAAGTTAACATTAGATCCGAATTTAAAGGGACCAAGCATAGAATGACACATGAAGTTCTTTAGTTGAATACTCTCAATTATTCCAACTTCTGCTGCAGTCTGTAATTAAAAACAAAAAAGACAAACAGTCAATCTATCTAGCTCACTCACTGTACTCACCCGAACATGTACTGATAGGGATACGACCAATGAAAGCATTGTTTTCCAGAAATGTTAACTTCCATCAGGGAAGAAAGTGAAATACAATAGGAACGTTCACACTGTCATACCAATGTAATGGAACTAATAAACTAACTTGCCAAATAAGTCACAGTTTATTACAGTCTTTCTAAAGGATCTAATCATTGACTTTGGAGACCAGATAATTTTTCAGTTATCAGGAACTTTTTGTGTGCATTATATGATGTTTAGCAGAATCCCTAGTTTCTATCCACAAGGCCATTAGCATGCACAAATCATGCTTTGAATATAAAATTATCTGAAATGATAGGCCAACTCACAGTCAATTCAAAGAGTAAGAGACAATATTCCTAAAAGATTTTTTTATTTGCCTTTCTGGGTCTGCCAGGTAAGATCAGAGCTACATGATTTGTGGTAATGTATGAAGAATATACAACTTCCTAATCTATAAGTAACCATTTTATTTTAAGGCTATGTCAGGATTAACATGTATAAGCATTTTAAGCAAGGGTTTGATACGCAATACTCACTTGTCCTTGTAGTTATCGAGTAACAGAATAAATCAATCTAGTCTATTTTATACTACAGTCCTTCAATTTTTTTTTGCAAACTGCTTTAATGCCTCCAGTTGTTTCAATGATTTCTAAAAAAGATATTTCCTGGATCTCCTCTTCTGGATAGACAACTTATGAAAAAGTACAAATTACTTATATCCTCATATAAACACAATAAAGAAGACCTTAGTTGAAAGAATGTTTTAAAATTAAATTCTAATGTTGAAAATCTTGATAATTCTAATTCTATAGGCAGTTGTGAATTACAGCATTCTTGTGTGCACTCCACCCATTCTCCATTATTGGCAACATCTTACAAAACTATAGTATACAACAGATACGATAGGCCAAGTATCTAAGGGGATGCAGTCCAGGCATAGAATATTTCTCTCACAAAGACCCCTCATATTGTCCCTTTATCACCATCCAGCATTCACCAGGCCATCCCAACAACTGTTATCTAGTTGTCATTCCAAGAACACTACATCAATGAAATCACACTGTAAGAAATCTTTCTCCAGAATAACTTTCTAGCGATTCATCTACTTTGCTGCTTGCATCGATAGCTTGCGCCTGTAGATCTGGTGGTACTTCCTGGTCTGGTACACCGCAGTTGGTTTATCCATTCACGTCGTGCTTCTAGTCCGAGTCTGTGTGTGATGGTAAATCCTCATTGCTGTGGTCAATGGCTACCAGTCTAGTCCTTAACCACAGCACCACCAGGGCTCCTTTCGTGAGTCACCTCTGTGGTTTGCCAAGACTTTCTCCACTTTGTCATATAACTTGCAATCATTCAAAGCTCTTTTGGGGGGGCACAGAGGTTTCAGTAAATATTTACTCATTTATTCTTGTAAAAGAGCTTTATTGCAATAGCTCAAATCCCACTTAAAGTGTACAATTCAATGGCTTTTAGAATGTTTGGAGGTGCATTTACCAGTCAACTGCAAGGCACAGTCATTGCCTCAAAAGGAAACTGTCCCCGTGAATACCACCCCCCTAGCCCAGTCCTCACAGCCTTACTTCCCCTCTAGAGATTTGGTCATTCTGGAAGTTAAGAATCACATAATGGTGCTCTTCAGTGATTGGCTTCTTGTGTTTATTTCGTGCTCCCTATAACCCCCTCAGGACCAGGGACAAAGCCATTAAAATAAAAGGAATCTCCACAAAGTCCACCTCACAACTATCGGTGTTTTTCAGTCTTCTCATCCCAAAATAGTTGATGTAGTCAACTTTAAAAAGATTTGCATGAACTACTTCAGCTTTAATGATATAATTTTATCATTTAAACGAAGAAAGCAGAAACATTAAACAACATTCCATGCCTCCGCTGTTTCTCTCGCCCCCTCGAAAGGCAGTTCTTCCACCTTACTCTTTTCAATGTAAGGTTTTTATTAGTCTTTTGTAGAGTAAAAGTGTAAATTTCGATGATTTCTAAGACATCAATTTTTCCTTTTGTGGATCACGCAAAGCTCTGAACTGATGGTAAAAGTCTAGTTACAGCCTATGGTAACAAGGGCAAGGTGCACAGTAATCAAATCAAATCTCTTGTGCCTCGGGTTTTGACCAGGACAGGAAATAGCCAGCAGTGTCCCACTTAAAAGTGGCGGCCAACTGTGACACTGAATGTAGGTCCCCAACCACATTCCTATCAATAATCCAGACTCCCACATTATCAAGGTTTCAAATGTATGTGTGCTAAGTAATAAACTCACTCATTCACTCACTACCATTAAGTCAATTCCAACTCAGAGTGACCCTAAAGGTCACTGGCCCTGTGAGTTTCTGAGATCTCATATGATTAGAAAGCCTCATCTTTCTCCCACAAAGGAGCTGGTAGTTTTGAACTACTGATCTTGTGGCTAAGAGTCCAAAGCGGCAACCCACTATACCAGGAGTCCCCAAACTTTTAAAACAGGGGGCCAGTTCACTGTCCCTCAGACCCGTTGGAGAGTCAGACTATAGTTTAAAAAAAAAAAAAAACTATGAACAACTTCCTATGCACTCTGCACATATCTTATTTTGAAGTAAAAAAACAAACGGGGCAAAAACCCCCGGCGGGCCGGATAATGTCCTGGACAGGCCAGTTTGAGGACACCTGCTGACTACACCACCAGGGCTGCTAGAGTTATACACAGTTAGCCCTCCTTTATCTTTCCAATGCCTGCAGGTTTATAGTCGCACTCACTCACTGTATCATTCCTGACATTTGTAAAGTTTATTGATCTTTACCAAACCCAAAAAAACCACAGACCTGTTTCACTGAATTTTCTCTAATAATTACCATCAAGTTCAAAATGAATCAGAATACAGTTTTTCCACCTTAGCTTTTAAACAACCTTATCATCTTTCTTGATTCTAAACTACCAAAAAAATTCCATTTATAAAGCAGACATGAGCTAATTCTGTCCTTACCAATGTGGAGGTGCCATTAAACTCGTCACCATCTTTATCAAAATCCTCCGCCTCTTCTTGTCTGGATCTTTTGGCATTTTCAGGAGATGAGAAATTTTCTTCCTTTCTTTTGGCCATCAGGTTCTGAAAAACATTGAAAACATTAAACATGATGATTTTAATCAATTTTGAGATCTGTGGCTGGTCCAGATACATTAAATTTAACATAATAAATCATATAAGCCTTATTAAGTTTTAAGTAGCATGCCCATAAATATATGTATATTCTACACTTACTTGGCTTTAAGACTTCGCTGTGATTACAATGCTACCTATATTTGAGACTATCTACATGCTTTGAATCCCAAATTCCTAAAGTTAGCAATTTTAATTTTGTAACTAGTTTCTATTTTCCTAAATCTATTTATAGAGATAACATAATGACATCTAAAATTACCCTAGAGTAATTTCTGCAAGTTATGATGTAACAGCAAATCAGACAACTTCCTTTTATCTGTTTTATTCCTCCCCCTTCCCCCCTCCCCCAAAAGGCATGCATCGGAGCCATGCTGCTTGGCAGTGGTGATAGATCCTCTTCAGTGTTTCCTCAGGGACAGCTGTGTTGTCTGTGCCAGTCCATGGACAACCAGATGCTTGGACTTAGGGAGTTAATTTAAGTCTCAGGAAATTGTTGCGAAACTTGTTAATACTGAACTTCAAGTGACAGTTAATAGACTGTGATTGAAAATAAACTTCATGACTACCCTGCCTATTGCCTGCACTTTTCTTTCTTTAAAGTGTATTTAAGATTCAAACAGTGGAAAACTAGTCAGTTTTCTAGATAGACAAAAAATCCATAACGTGGTTAATTAAAAGTCTGCAAGCTATAAGAATATGAAGGATTCTTTCAAGCCTCAATTCATTTAACTTGCCCCAACGTGGACTACAGTAACGGTCTTTGTGCATAGACTTGGCTCCCCTTCTTCCTCATGGTAACAGAAGACAAAATGAGATTTCTCTCCCATGAATCTGAACCGAAAAGCCCTAATCATTCTTCATTGGAAGAGATAACTGGATTTGATATGTATTATTAAAAAAAACTCACTGCTATTGAGTCGATTCTGACTCGCAGTAACCCTGTAGAACAAGCTAGATCTATCGTGAGTTTCCCGCGACTGTAACTCATCTCAGCTTTCTCCCGATGGTACCTGCATGCAGTCCCACAAGCGTAGGCCCGAGGGTGTACGAGAGAGGCATGGCAAGGGTGGTTTCACACCAGGCAGGCTGTGCAGAGAGAGAACTCATGAGAATGAGGGCAGAGAAACAATGGATGTGGGAGAAGACCGAGCAAACTATGGTGTCGCTACCCACCGGGAACAAAAGAGAATGAAGGAAACCAAGCCCTACAAACAGAAACTCTCGCTGGCAGGACTAAAAGCCCCAGGAACCACGGCCTCGTGCTGCGTGAGACCAGAAGACCTCTAGAAGCACACCAGAGAAGGTCGTGTGCAGAATGGGTGAGAAATGTAGAGCAAGCCTCAAATTCCTAAAAAAGGCCAAACTTACTGGAGGAAACAAGAGTAGCAGAATTCCTAAAATGCCTCTGAACTTGAAAGTGAAGGCGGGTCTGGAGGTCATTTGACATTCAAATAACCGACATTCAAATAACCGACCGTTTACAAAATAAATAAATAGCACCTTCAACTGAGCACTGTGCCCCTTTAAATAATCAAGGACAGGAAACCAAAGGGTGACCATTTACTGACTCGAAAGGATAAATTAATAAAGAGAAATAAAAAACCAATAATGAGAATGATGACACATTGTGGAAATGTAAGCAAGGTCAACCAACCATTTGTGTAAACATTTTTCAATGTGAGCTTTCACCTGAAACACACTACTATTATGAAAATCATTGTATACTAGTTTCAATTTGTTAATTCCAATTTCAATGGAATATTAATCAAGTCCGTTACCGCCATGTTAATTCCAGCTCCCGATAGCCTCAGGGTGGAACTGTGCATCACAGGGTTTTCGATGACTGATTTATGGCCTCTCTCCTTGGAGGTTATCTCAAACTTCCAACTTCTCAGTTATCAGCAGAGTACACTTATAATTTTCACCAATCAGGATTCCCCTTGAATTCTAAGGCCATTATTTTCCCAAATGCACTTCCGTTTCCCCCACTCAGTCTCTAGCCCAGGGATCCTCACACTTTTTAAACAGGGTGGGGCCAGTTCACTGTCCTTCAGGCCCGTTGGAGGGCCGGACTATAGCTTTTTAAAAACCTATGAACAAATTCCTGTGCACACTGCACATATCTTATTTTGAAGTAAAAAAACAAACAGGGCAAAAACACCTGGTGGGCAGGATAATGTCCACGGCGGGCCGCATGTGGCCTGCGGGCCATAGTTTGAGGCCGCCTGTTAGCCCCTTCGCAGCAGCTCCTGGAAAGAGTTACAGCTTTGGAAACCCCATTTGGGCCCTTGGAAGTTGGAATCAACTTGCTGGCAGTGGACAATTTACTTATTCTAAAATAGAAAGAGAAAGCATTATAATTTTGCTGTTCTTAACAAGAAATGCCCTCTTAGGCACTGTCGTTAACACCTAACATATGACCTTGCCCTTGGCGTACCCTCTGACAGACAACAGCTGACTAATTCTATATTTTACTGATGGGGGCAGGGACAATGAATTACTTGACATGGCTCTTCCATCCACAGTCTTTGAAATTCCTACTAAATGACCGGGTCAGCACTATGCAAATGTGAGGTGTATGAGGTCCACCAGGCAGGTTGCGTACATAAATAAAATATATAACACCCACGTAAGGCGGGGCCACCATACAGGATGCATAGAACTTTAACCTGCTAGGTTTAAAAGGCGACATCTCAGAAGTGGCAAAGGAAAGCATCTTATCAGGAAAGAAGAGCTGAAAGCAGAAGCCAGCCCTTGGACTCCCAGATCATTACATGCTGACCCTCTCTAAGGCGACAGAGAAAGGTGATGCCGGAGGCAGTGGTGGCAGCACCACCACGAAGACAAATCACAACAGGCTTTCTGGCCAGTAGCAAGAAAGTTGATGTCTTTGGGCAAGGGTCTTGATTGCAAATCAAGGGGTACCTCCTGAGCACTTGCCTTGGGAGCTAGGTTTGCCTACCCAGAGCTTAAGTGGCCTGTGCCCATTTGTCAGCAGTGCTTTTTGTAACACTGCCTAAGCAGAGCAGAGGTCAAGGGGCGGTGACTGGGGGCTTAAGAGGCAGAGGAAGGCAATGAGAGAGGAAGTCTGCAGGCACAGTAAGAAATGGCTGCCCACACCTGCATCCTGAACAATTTTAATGACCAATTCCAACTAACCAATGGCGTAGTGTTACAGGATGGAATGCTAATCGCAGGGCAGTTCAAAACCACCATCTGCTCCAATGGAGAAAGAAGACTTTCTACGCCTGTAAACTTCTGCAGCCTTGAAACCACCCACACGGGGCAGTGATGCTAGGCCCAAGGGGTTAATATGCTTCAGAACTGACTTGCTGAAGGTTGGAAGGTGGAGGAATGTCTGGCCTTTTTCTCCTAGGCATAGGCCTGGGACCACTGATGCTGTTGTGGTTTTTTTGGGTTTTTTAAGATGCCGTTGATTTTGATTCTGAGGTCAGATGCTACCTTCAGGCCATTTACCACTTCCATTAAAACATTTTTTCAAGCAAACTGCAGGAAAGATGCACTAAGGGTAATGCTTCTGACATTGAATGTGATGTGCTACGCTACCCACAAGGCTGTGCACGCACAAACAAATGATGGCCATGCTTTCTATTTGTTGGGTTTGGCTTGGGATTTGCAGTTTGCTATGAGGTTGCCATGACAACAAGCACTTAGGGGCACTGAGGGAATCCTAGCTTTAGAATCACTATAATTCAGTGAAGATGGATTTTTAAAAACACATGAGTGTCCTAAGAACTAGATACTAGTTAAAATATGAAAACTGTTTCAGAGGCACGCAAAAAAACCAACAATAAATAAATACAAGGAAAAATGCTTTGAAATATTCTAGACTACATTAAAAAAAAGAGGGCAGAGTACTTCTCTGGGATTTTCAATATATCCATAGAATTCCTCATAAATCCACTGGCATGAGGTCTATTCTGACCCATACTGGCCCTATAATACAAAACAGAACTTCCCCATTGGGTTTCTACAACGACTGCAACTCTTCATGGACGTGAACTGCAGCATCTCTCTCTCGGAGTACCTGGTGAGCTTGAACTGCCAAACTTTTGAAGCCAAATGGTGTGAACACTGGACCACCAGGGTACGTTTAGAACTCTCTATTGTCCTTAATATTTATTTATAATTAAAAAGTAGAGTTAGGTATACAGGTCATGACTCCCTTGCAAGAAGCAAACTCCATTAGAGCAGAAGCAGTAACAGATATGTAGATATTGATAAAGAGTTCACGAAGGAAAATGTAGAGATTCACTGTGGCATGCATATACACAAGGAATTTGATTAAATATCATTTGATAGAACTATACATTCTAAATTATGTTATTGTGAGTACTTAACAATCCAGACTTCCCATTAGTTTCAATGTAAGGATTAATAGCAGAGAAAACAGACATTAATAGGCAACCAAACCCAAAACCTAAAACCACTGCCATCAAGTCAATTCTGTCAGGTTTTCAAGACTGTAAATCTTTGCAGGTGCAGAGAAACTCATCTTTCTCCCAGAGCAGCTGGTTGGCTTGAACCACTAATCTGCACTAGAAGTCCGATGTTCAGCCACAGCACCCCCAGGGCTTTTCAATGGACAGCCACGGTCTTAAAAAACAAAACCCCAACTGCTGCTACACAGCTGAATTTGTGTTTCTATTACTTCAGCACAACGGACATATTCATTCTACAGTAAAGTCTCACTTTTTTAATATAGTGAACTAATGAAGCACACCGCTTCAAATATAATATGAAATCATGAGATGTAATACAAGGTGGTATCCCCCCAAAAAACCGGAATTGCACTGGGCAGAGGGTAACTCTCCTAGTACACTTTTTCCCTGCTGGGCAAGCATCAAGCAACCCACTCTGAGTTAGTGCACCCAGTGGCATCACCTGGGAAGGTTCTCTCTTGTCACAGTGAACTTTTTCATGAACCTCATATTTTGTGAGGGCTGACTGAAGCAAAACGCATGCAGCTGTGAAATCTGGCTTCCTGCTCAGGAAAAATGCCGCAGAAACGATTGTGATGTTGCACAAAGCTTATAAGGGCAGCTCTATGGGAAAACTCAAGTGTGCAAAACCACGTTTCAAAAAAGGTGAAACGTCCATTGATGACAAACCTCATTCTGGACTCCGTCCAATTCCCCAACAGATAAAAATGTCAACTTGTGGTACAGTTGGTGTTCATTTCAACAGGTCAGACTTAATCAAGCTTTCTATTCAGAGATTCTGAAAAGATTGCATAACAGTGTGTGACAAAAAAAAAAAAGAGGCCTGATTTGTGGCAGGCTAGGGACTGCTTTTGCCACCACGACAATGCACCTGCTCACACAGCCGTCTCAGTGTGGTAGTTTTTGGCAAAAAAAAAAACCCAGTATGCCTCTCTTTCGCCATTTGCCTTACTCACCTGATCTAGCTCCCTGTGACTTCTTTATGTTTCTGTGAATGAATAGGGACATGAAAGGTCAGAGATTTGGCAATGTAGAGAAGGAAAATCCAGAGAGAAGCCATCAGCCATCCAAACAGATGAGTTTGAAAAATGTTTCCAAAATGGAATCACAGATTTGACAAATGTATGAAGTATAAAGAAGAGTACTTTGAAGGTGAAAAAGTTGTTTTGTTAAAAAATTTAAACACTTAGCTTTAAAAAAAAAATCTGTTTTTATGGGGTGGAGATACATCCTTCATAGATAATAAAGCTTCTTTAGCAATTAAATATAAAAAACAAAACAGATTTCACTGTTATGTGTTCCTCTAAAATAGTATTAACAATAAATGTATAGGCTTGCTTTATAACGTTACTGTGTTTAATCTTCGGAAACAATCTTCATTATAGATAGAAAGAGCGGGTTTGGAAAGGAAGGAATAAAAACAAAATCATTTTATTGGAAGTGCTTCCAGGGAGAGGGTGAGTAAAAGTGAAAACGGCCCTGGGTGAGATGGGCTGACACAGCCGCTGCAAAAATGGGCTTAAACCTAGGAAAACTGTGAGACTAGCACAGACCCAGTGGCTTCCTTCTGATGTGCAGGGTGTGGCGCAACAGACCTGACTCAATGACACTTAACAACCGACTAACGCCTAAAATACTGAGACCAGAGACATCAGTAAGTACGAATGCCAGGAATACAGAGTGTGCAGAAGGTGGGTCAAGAAAATCTTCAGAGAGTAGTTTGCATTTGATCATCAGGGAATGTACTTAGGATGAGAAGAGATGTAGTAACCCATTTAGCAAATCCAAGATGCTAATGTGAATAAAAGTAACCAACTACACACTTGACCCTCGGCCAACTGGAGTAATTGGTGCCCATGTATCCTTGGCATTCAATTATGTCTTAAGTACAATGCATCCTACCATGACAAAATCTTCAGTCCTTTATCAATTCCTGAAAGTAAGCCAAGTGCACCTTTTAACTTTTCTAACTTTGGTCTGACAATGATAATGAAATTTTAGGCAGGTGTTATACACACTCAACAGGAGCCCTGGTGGGGTTGGTGGTTCAAACCCACTAGTCGACTGCTCAGGGGGAGAAGGATAAGGCTGTCAGTTCCCATAAAGATCCATAGTCCTAGAAACTCTTCACAGGGTCAGTCCTAATCAGTTCCATGGCATTGGGTTAGACACTCAGTAATCTAACTTGTTTGTCACATAACTACTCAAGCATGACATCTGTACTTGCTTTATGCCAATATAACTATGTTTTATATTAGTTGTCATAAGAATCTTGTAAGTTAGGTATGATGCTATTTCCCCCAATTGACAATAAGAGAACGGAAATTGGCACAGGCGCCAACAACACGGAAACATACTTTCACCCTAATGATTTCTAAAGTATTGTAAAATTGCACCTAATCCGGGAAAAAAGATAACACATAACCAAAGGTAAAGTTATGTTTCACCTATATAATAAAAGTGAAACCGTATGTTTTACAGTAGTTGAATGAGAAAAAGTGAAGGCGCCTTGGCGGCGCTGTTGGGTATGCATTGGACAGCGGACGGCAGACCAGACCGCTAATTGTGGTTTAAACCCATCCGTCTCCAGGTGACAGAGCTGAGGCTGGCCTGATCCTGTAGATACACGGCTTCGGAAACGTCCTATCCCGGCACGGGGAGTCCAAACCAACTTCACCGCCATAGAGTCGATTCAGCCCAGTGGAAAGAAATTCCCATATTCCAGTATGCTCCCTCCTTATGCCCACAGCATCCATGAAACCGTTGGCAGGCCACTGTGTAAGCTATTTCCCATATCAAAAGACTACATAGCAGCCGTCTACTAGGGAATTTGGACATTAATTCCTGAGAATTTGCATTATATAGAGAATTGTCACTAAAGAGCTAGTCTGCAAGGCTGTCCTTTAATATCCCACTTATATAATGAGACCTCACATAAATTGTCTTTTTTTAAACACCGAATAGTTCTTCCTTCTACGAATTAGCATAATTTTATCTGAAATTCGATTGGTCCCAGGACCCTTCTCAACCAGTTTTCCGCAATTCTAAAATCGGGCTCCTCAAGTTCATTTCCACAAAGGGGCAAATACAATGTCATGGGAGGGGGGAGAGCGGCAGAGAGAGACTTTCCCATCTCACGATTTCATTTTCCTACAGGATAGTATGTTCTCCTGAAAACAACCCCAACTCAAATGACATAGACCCCTCTGATAGACGTCGAGGGCTGCACGCGTCCGTGAGTTCTCGCTCACGAGAGCCCCATTCCCGAGCCCAGCCTCCCCGGGTCATTCCGGACGGAAGCCCACGGCTGGGCATTTAGGAATACGGACTCCCCGCCGCGAGGAGGGAGGTACCCCGCGCACACCGCCAAGATTTTCCCGCGGCTGAGACGACCTGAGCCGCCCGCAGAGAGGGCGCGAGGACTTCTACCTGCCCACCAGCCCAAGGCCACCAGGGCCCCCGTCCGGGTCCGCGGGGGCCACCCTGGGCGCCCCCGCAGCTCCGGGGACCCGCTGCTCGCTCTCTCCACTGAGTGGGCGCCAGCCAACCCGCGGATCCCGGAGCAGGAGCGACAGTGCGCACCCTCACCCTACCTCCGACGAGTCGTAATCTCCCAGAGGAAGCCGACTGGCGAGGGGGGCGAGAAAGCTACAGGCACCGCGAGGGCGTCTCGAACCCCGTCAGCCGCCGTTGGCCGGCCCTGGACCGCGCGCCTGCCGCAGGCGAAAGCAGGAGCCCCGCAGCCGCGGCGCGCACGGCGGGAGAGTCCGCGCCTGCGCCCCGCCTCCCCCTGCGGCCCGGGCTTTCGCTCTGCGCTTGCGCCGCTCAGGACCGGAAGTCCTGCTAGGTGGGTGGGGGAAGCTGGGAAGCAATTGCGAATGTAGCGGCGGGAGGGCAGCGCGTCGGCGGTGATTTGCCCTAGTCGGAGGGAAGATAACTTGGCGCCCCCGGCAACAGGTCCACGCATGCGTAGAGGGGCTGGGCCTGAGCCCGGAAAGCGACCGGCGGAGTGACAGGCGCTTTCCCGGAAGGGGCAGGGCTACGGGTGGAGGCGGCGCCTAATTCAAAAACTTTCCAGGAAGCTTCTGGGCTCTGGGTGCTACGTTGTTTTTTTTTTTAGAATAAAAATTCGGAAACCAAAGGAATAATGTAACGAAGGGACTTCTTCCAAAACCAAGGAGCAAAGCTGGCCCGGGTAAGTCGCTGAACGGTGGAGACACTGGTCCGCCGCTTCCTCTGCTTTTGGAAATTTGACTTAGGGGTGAGCTAGTTCCGCCCGAGCAGCGTAGGCTCCTACCGGGGTCATTTCGGAAAGCGGCTGGGGTGAAATTCTCCCTCCTTCCAAAAACCACCTCCTCCGACTCCCACTGAGTCATGTGGAAAATCTGAACGTCGTCGCCGGCCGGTGACTCTGGCCTCGTCTTCCTACACCGGGTCTCCCACCCAGGTCCCTGCAGCTTGCGCTGGGGCGTCGGGAACGGGGTGCCCACCCACGACCTGCGATGCCCTCCCAAAGTTGGCCCAGCCCCCACCCCACCCCGCTGCCCAGGGCTCAGACGTGGAGAGCCTTCCCCGATGCCCGTGGACACACATGCGTCCACGTAAGCCTTGCATTGTGCAAATACTTCCATTTTAGCACTTACCTTTAGCATTGTGGTGATTTATTTAATCTTTATCGGTCCCCTCTATTGTAAACCTCTCAGTAAATGTCTAAAGGAGAGAAGTTGAAATTCCTTGGCTTAATGTTCAGCGCTCTCCTTAACCTGATCAGTGGACGAAGATGAGCCTGTTCCCGGAAAGAGTCTCTGAAAGAGTCTGAAATCAGCAGGGGCAGTACTATTCTGCTGGAGAGGGTCGTTATGAATTGGAATCAACTTGATGGCAGTGAGGTCGGTTTTGTTTTTTCTCAACAAAAACCTCCCTCTTCATATAGACTTTACAGAGTTCTCACAAATGAATATGCCGCAAGGTAAAACACTTTACACATACTTCAGAATCATCTCTTCTGAATGAGAGAATGACTTGAACCCGGCACCCCCAGCCCCACATGAATTAAACATCTGCTCTCCACTCATGGACTTCCTTCCACCAAAGTCACCCTAGGCTTCTGAAAATGGAGTCAAATGTATGTACAGTGTTACTATTGTGGCTCTTACCATAGGAAAATGAAAAGTATGACAGTGAAAATTAGACATGAGGCATGAAAATTAAAGATACACTAAGTGCTAAATAAAGTGATAGGTGAACCCAAACCCCCTGCCATGTAATCATTTCCAACTCTGTGGTTAAGAGCCCCGTTGCCTAGGCCACAGCACCGACAGGGCTCCTTACCATGCCTCAGCAATGGAGTTGGTTAAGACCCTAAACCAAAACACAAATTCATTGCCATAGACTCATATCGACCCTTTAGAATAGGGTAGAACTGCCCCTGTGGGTTTCTGAAACTAATTCTTTACAGGATTAGAAAGCATCTTCTTTTTTCTGAGAAGCAGCTAATGGTTTTGGATTGTTGACCTTGCAGTTAGTAGCCCAACTGGTAACATATATACATACATGCATACATACATAATTACACATATACACTTCCTTCGTGACCAAGACTGGGTAGAGCATATCTATATACTCTTTATTGCCATGCCTGTACTTTCCACACTGGCTTAAGTCCCACATTATATGTCTTATTTGTGCTGCTAGTGTCCTTAAATGGAGGTCTTGATAATTATATATCCAACGAGAACCAAACTTACTGCCATCAAGTCAATGCTGATGTATAGCAACCCCCTTTACGTTTCCAAAACTAACTGCTTGTGGGAATCAAACGCCCAGACTTTCTCCTGGAGCTGCTGGTGGTTTTGAACCATAGACCATAGCCCAACTCGTAGCCACTACATCACCAGGGTGCCTGATTGTGTCTCCAACACCTAAAACTCACTGTCATCAACTCGATGGCGACTCATTGACCCTATAGGACAGAGTAGAACTGCCCCCCATAGTTTCTGAAACTGTAACTCTTTATGGCAATAGACACCCCTGTCTTTCTCCCCAGCACCTAGGAAAGGTCCTGGTAAAGTAATAGGCACTCAGTAAATGCTTACTGATAACAAGTGGTTACACATTGGGCTGTTAACCAAAAGGCCAGCAGCTCGAAACCACCAGCTACACCTCGGGAGGAAGAATAGCATTTTTACTCCTATAGACAGTTTCAGTCACAGAATCTCACAGGGGCAGTTCTACCCTGCCCTATGGGGTCACTATGAGTTGGAATCAACTTAAAGGCAGAAAATTTGCTTTTGGGATAGCAAGTATGGAACTTCCCTGAGCTATGCTTTAAGGTGTAGGCTATAATGGGTGATGTGTGGATTGTTATAATATATGTAAGAGCCCTCAATAAAATGATTTATTTTTTTTAACTTAGGCTAAGTTCATATGAAAAGAAGACTAGAAAGAAATATTAATAGGTAGCATTAATTAGTGAAATGTGATAAATGTCATACAAAATAATCCTATTTTGAAGTAAAGCTTACATCATTACCAAATTTTTATGAAAATATAGTCATCTAAATGAGAATTGGGAAACAAAGTTTTCTGCTCCTTTATTGCTAAAATAATTTTCTTCCTAATATTTTTGCTTAAACCTGATGTAAAACAGGAAAACTGTTGATTTGATTTGATGTCAGTTTTGCGTAAATCAGACCACTGACCTTTTCATGCTCTTTAATTTGATTCATTAGTGGAGTTAGCAAGGCCATGTGTTTTTCTCACCTCATTCAGCTTTATAATTAACCAGTAAAAGCTTACTAGCTTTTAAGGAAGTTTTAGGAGCATAAATTGATTTATGGGCACCATATGGTTACATCAAAGGATTTTTTTTAACCTGAAATAAATGCCAAGTCCTTTCTTTAAACTATAAATTCAAGTTTTTCTACTAAGCAATAATATCTGAAATGATTTTTTTTAAATAGCAAACTATCAATATTTGTCATGTGATTCAAAGGATCTTATCATTCACCTCTTTAGGCATTCTGGTTTAAGGGGAACCAATTAATTAGTGAAAATCGCTAAAACAAGACTAAATCTCAGGCTACTTATCCCTAATCCAGGACTCCTTTCACTAAATTAAAATGTAAGTCACTGATGGGACATAATTGTTTGCTGTGCATTTTTCTGTTTTTGTTGATTCACATAGTTTTCATTGTGTCACAATTAATTCTTTAAAATTAGCTGCAAACAGTGTGTTGTGAGACTTCTCCCAAGTGATGTATTGATTGTAAGATCAGGTTGTTGTAGTCAATACAATTATTATCATATTACATTATAAAAGATAGGAATAGGAATTTATCAAATTTTGCACCACAAAAAACAAGCTTACCTTATTAGAAATAAAAATCAAGGTTAAAATATATGCATAGAACTGAGTTCTAATTCTTACAATTTGCAGACTTGACATTTTGAGAGTGGGAGCACCCACATGTCTAGTGACCTGGAACACTCTAGATCTTTAAGCAAAACGTTTCCCTGAAGTCACCTCTCAGCCACAGTCTAGCTCAACTACTAAAGAGCAAATGCATTTAGTAATGCCCTCTTTTCAAAGAGTATATATATATGTGGTCCAATTGATGCCAGTAACTCTAAATCATAGATCAGGGAATGGCAAGGCACAATGAGGCTACACTTTAGTGAGAGGTTTGAAACAAAGTGAAGACTTAAGTCTTAGGTCACTGATCTTTGTGTGTGTAGGAATTGTTGGACGGGTACATGTTTTTACCCAAATTAAGCAAATAAATAAATGGGTTTTTTACAAGACGTAAAAAAGTTATCATATGGGTAGTGTACAACATTTTTATTTCATGCGAGGCTATTTGCAAGTAATCTCCTCAGTCTGATTATAACCTCATGCAAGCGCCATCTGTTCTTATCCTTAAGCACTTAGCTCTACTCGAGTATCTTAAAAGCTGTTGCATTCTGCCCTGCTCAGAACTTTATAGGCTTTTACAGGTTTACCATTGCCATTAAATGTCACTTCAGAAGAAGGCATGCTGTAGAAAGTGTAACAAGTGATGGCAGGCAATGAATGATGGAGATGGTGCACTTCTAACATGGTACTCTCTTTTCCTTTTTGAAATTATGAAGATATTTTAAAATATCTGCTTCTATGAGGTGTTTTTCAAAGGAATTTGTATATTTAAGTGTAGTGAATCTCTAACACTAGATTTTAAGTGTACTGAAGACAGCCTTAAGAACATATCACACAATGGCATAATTATGTTAGCATTTTTTGCAGTTTATAACTGTCTATAAGATAGCCACTATAAATGAAGAAGTAAATTAACTTGTTACAGCTAAAAGTTCATTAAGAATCTCATTATGCATTACCATAAGACCATTGTGTTAATATACTTTAAGTTTTTTATATAAATTTAGTTGGGAAAATTGTGAGAGTAGAGATGTAGCAAAAAGTGAAAATAGGAAAGCCTGATAGGAAAATATTATAGTTGTATGTGGCCCAAACTAGGAAAGTATCACAAGAAATGTAAATTTATCATCTATTTTGGACATAGCAGGCTTGATCAATTTGCTATTGGGGAATGAAGAAAAGAATTATGAGTAAATGTGACATGTCATTGAATAAGCCATTTTCTAAAATTCCCTGATTCGTTTAGACAAAAACCTGAAAGATAAGCATATTCCATAGTAATCACAATTACTTTGAACTTATGAGAGAAATGAAAAAGTGTTACTGTGTACGGGTGTGCTTAAAAGCAGAAGAGAAACTCTAAAAACCATTTCAAATTCATCTCAGTAAATGGGGTCTACAGATTAAGGTACTGAAGTGGTTAAAAAGTTTATAGTTTTAACAAGCAAAGGAGAAATGTTTCATCTGGTCAGCATGGTTCTGCCTTTGTGAATGAATGTTAATGAAAGTTGTGCCATGTCATCAACCCCCATTATTTTTCAAAATAGTATCCAGTCACTTAAGAGTATACTCTGTACAAGTCAACCATTCTTATATTGCAGTCTGAAGCTGGCCTATACTTGGATAATTTCTTTTCCTTAACACTTTTAAATTCTATACCATTGGCTAAATTACTGACACTACCAATAGAAACCAAGGGTTGCAGCCATCAGTATGGATTATCACTCAATGTAAAGAAGACCAAAATCCTCAAACTGGACCAATTTATCAATCATGATAAATGGAGAAAAGGTTGAAGTTGTCAAGGATTTTGTCTTGCTTGGATTCACAATCAATGCTCCTGGAAGCAGCCGTCAAAAAGAGATCAAAAGATGTGTTATGTTAGGTATATCTGCTGTATAATATGTCTTTAGAGTATTGAAAACCAAGGATTTTACTTTGAGGACTAAGGTGTGTGACCCAAGTCATGGTAGTTTCCAGTGCCTCATATGCATGTGGAAGTTGGACTTTGAATTAGGAAGACTGAAGAAGAATCTATGTCTTCTGGTGCTGCAGAAGAATATTGAAAGGACCATGGAGTGCCAAATGGACAGACCGGTCTGTCTTGGAAGATGTAGAGCCAGGGTACTCCTTAGAGGTAAAAATGACAAGACTTGGTCCTATGTGCTTTGGACATGTTGTCAGAAGTGACCAGTCTCTGGAAAAGGATATCAGGCGTGGAAAAGTGGAAGACCCTCGGCAAGATGGATTGCCTCAGCGGCTGCAACAACATCCTGAAGCATGGGAACAATTGCGAGGATGGCTCTGGACCAGGCAGTGTTTCCTTCTGTTGAACTGTAAATTGGAACCAACAGCAATTCCTACTTTGTGTTTTTTGAATAAAGGTCATCATTAGGGGACATTAATCCAGTGTTTAATAAGAAAAAAAACTCGTCTTTAGAAAATACAGCAGGTTGCAATAACAGGGTTTCAGAGAATTTTGTTTTTAAAATGTAAATGTGCATAGAAAAAAAATAACTTTTTTAAGTAGTGAAACTACAAGTAATTTTTTTCATTGAATTTTCCCCAGTGGACACTTGGAATGTTGTAATTTTCAAAAAACAATATCCTTTTTTAAAGCTTAATTCTGTATTCCCTAATTCTGAGTTTCACTCCCCCCCCCCCAATTTTCTTTCCTTAACCCTGTAGTTTTTCCTTTAGTTACTTGTTTGTTTTGCATGCTTTCTGAATTTTTTGTGGGTTTTGTTCCTGATAAGCATAATCCCCTTCTCTCTTCAAGCCTGTAAATCAAGGCATAATTCTTCAAGTAGTGAAATATGAGTGATTTATAGCATCAGTATGTTCTCAACGCATTGATGCATTTACCCAAGTTGATGCCGTCTATAATGTTTCAGGTATCCTTGATTCAACAAACTAATAGAAGAAATAAGGGAAACACCCTATTTATGAATCGTTCTGAACTAGCTTCGATTCTTATTCTGAGCCTTTGTTTCTTTTAACTCTGTCTTTGTACATGTGTTTCAGTAACAGATAATCGGCAGAATGGGAGTGCATCATCTGTGGCCAATTTTGGAGCCTGTGAAGCAACACACCCACCTGCATAGTCTTGGTGGGAAAACCATCGCAGTTGACCTGAGTCTCTGGGTATGTGAGGCACAGACTGTCAGAAAAATGATGGGAACCGTCATGAAGCCCCACCTGAGGTACAGTGAACGCTCGTGGAATATAGTGCATGAGGGCATGAACAGCGGGCATCTCAGTTTTGTTTCCACTTTCTTTTATTCTGTTCTTTTATATTTTCAGATTTTAAATTATACAAACTTGTCATCTTTATGTTGATGAATCACAATTCTACCCCTCGTACCCTTCCAGCTCTACACTCAGGCTACTTAGAATACCCAGCAGAATGCTCTCATCACCGTAAGCCAGATATTTTAGATTTACAATATCTCTTCATTAGTAGAGCTATAGAGATAATTTCCTAGGCACATGGCAGGGGAGGGATGGGGGGAATGAACTAACAACTATAAGGAAAGAAAATGTTCTGAACTTCACTGTGGTGTTGATTGTTGAAATCTTCTTAATATGACCGAATAATTAAATCATATGATATGTGACATATATGCCAAAGAAAAAAACTGTAAAACAAAAAAACTCTCCCATATTTAATCCACATCTACTTCCAAAATATATTTTTTATAAACTCTTCTCAATGCTGTAAAAAACCACCCAGTCCATTCTAATGTTAGTTACCATGTATACTGCTAAAATAGCATCACTGTTCTGATCCTCTAATAGCAATTAGTGTAAGCATAAATCTCTCATACTTAAAAACATTCCGTGGTGCCCCACTTCGTTCTTGGCTATTGTCTATAACATTCATATATATGTATATACATATATTTTTTTTTTCTACCTGCTCCAAATGACTACTTTATTTTTCTTAAATGCAGCCTCCTTACAAAGCCTATCCTGGTCTATTTTATAAATATTTTTTTGCTTTTTTCCTCATTGAAATCCTAAAGTCCCAGAGAGCAGGAACCGTGTTTTTCTGCCTTGTTCATAATTGTATCCCCAGCGTCTGATGCAATGTTTGCACAAAGTAGGTGCTTACTAAGTAGTTCCTGCTGGAAAGAGGGTAAGTCAAAAAGTATTGCTGTTAGTTTCAGTTCATGGTTATACAGGTTTATTCCCAACAAAATCTCTGCTCGTTGGATGGCTGCAGACAAGTTCAGTCTTCGTCTCATCAGGATGCCTTAACATAAAGGTCCAGTCTACATTGTGGCTCACAGGGACATGGTGGGCCAGAGAGGTCAGCTCTGAAGGCTATGTAGACTGGTTTGGGGATTCCAAAGTAGGAATGTTGATAGCTTTTTCTCAAAGGACACAGATGATCACGGGTCTTATCATGAAGAAGTTGTAAGAAAATTGAAAGCCACTTTAGTGAGCACAGTCAGGAAGGTTGAGAGGAACTTATTTCTTCTAGCACCGCAGTGCGCCTGCACATTCTTTGAGGGTGGCATGGTCTGTCTTCCAAGAATTTTCCAGGGAAACATGACCATATCAACCCTACAACCCTGATCTTGCTTCTTCAAATGTCTTTTTGTTCCAAAAACTTGAGTCACTTGATGATGCCAAAACTGCCATTTTGACGTGATGTAAAGCAGAGTCCAGAATTCTTCGGGGAAATGTTAGTGAAGTATATATATGTCTAGACCTGGATGAAGAATATGTTGAAAAATAATAGCTTCACATTTTGATATTTTTGTTTAATAAAGATTTCTGTAATTTTTTAGAAATGCTTTTTTATTTATATATGAATCACTTATCTCTGATATCATAGTTACTTTAAATGAGTGGTAATTTGTTAAAGTCAATAGTCGTCATTTCCACAAAAGCTAAAGATAACGTTTAATGTGCATTAGAGGGAACCCTGGTCACATAGTGAGTTATGTGTGGGGCTGCCAACAACAAGGTCTGCAGTGCAGAACTACTAGCTGTTCCATGGGAGGAAGATGAGGCATTCTGCTTCACTAAAGACTTATCATCTTGGAAACCCATAGGGATATTTCTACTCTATCCTGAGTCAGAAATAATCCATGGCAGGGAGTGGACATTCATTATCCTAGTGCCATAGGGCCCTGGTCACACTGTGAGTTAAGTGTTAATCACAGGGATGGCAGCTAAAGTGCCCCAGCTGTGGCTGCTGGTCCCATAAAGATTTAGTCTCAGAAACCCTGCGTAGGGTAGCTAATCGACTCAGTGGTTCTGGGTTTGGGTTTTGGGGGGCGGGGGGGGGGTTATTTTTTATAACATTGTTATAGTGCTCTCTTTGAAAATATCTTAAGGCAAGTATTATGAAATGTTTTCACATCCATTGTCCCTCACCTAGGGGGAAGTGAAGCTGGCAAGGTTATTTTGATTCTCATCTTACCGATGAGACAACTGAGGCTTAATTTCCCTGTGATCACACTAGACTCATAAGTGAAATCCATAACATTTGACACTGGTAATCTAATGGTCTTAGCGTCGCGTCATGCTATCATTTTGACTTTTGGTGTTCATACATGATGATTGACTTATTACCAATAATGTATTTCAGGAACCTGTTTTTTCGAATCTCATTTTTAACGCTAATGGATGTAAAACTGATATTTGTTATGGAAGGGGAACCCCCAAAGCTGAAAGCTGATGTCATCAGCAAGAGGAATCAGGTTCGGTACGGGCCTTCTGGAAAAGTATCGTCTCAGAGAACAGGGAGATCTCATTTCAAATCAGTCTTAAGAGAGGTAAGATGTCGGGCCTGCTGCAGTTCTGATTTGAAAAAAGAAGTACATTTTACTCTGATAGGTCGGTTGTCTAGCCATCTTTAATACTCAATAACCTTACTGTGAATAGAAAGAAAAGTTTATATTTTTTGGAGTGAAACTCACCTAAATTCAAGTTCTCAGAGACATTTAGAAATTCTGGAACAAAGAAAATTTTCACTCTCTTACTCGCTGAAATTTGGTTAGTAATACTTTGAGTGATGCAATAAAAATTAGCAAATATATATCTGGAGCAACTAGTACATAATAGGGACTTGATACATGTGACCAGTTTTAGTAGTGTTAATACTTTAAAGCATTCCCAGGATGTGTGTCCCGAGATCTCACTGATTCATAATGGTTCATAGGTAGAATACATATTTGATTTCCCCTGCGACTTTGCTTTGTAATTAAAAAACCTAATTATTGTTGTATATAATGAATATTATATCCCATATATTACTTGTAAAATTATATATTGTAATAAAAGTTGAGCCATCACCAATATAAAATATATAATGATAGCAAAAGGAAGCCATTAGTATTTTGTTTGTCTGGAAATTTATATATTTTAAAGTTGACATAATAGTGTACAAAAAGTTTTATCTTAGGTGTTTCAGTTGACATAAATCTATATTTAAAACAATGTATTAAAAATCATTTACAATGATTATACCATGTATTTGAAGATGAGTCAACTCAGTGATTGATTATATTTCTTGCCTTTTTCACTATTATACATGAAATAATGATACGCATTTTTATTGTTTTGTGATTTTAAGATTAAGTTACCTAAAGTGGGATTGAGAGAGCAAAGTTTAGGAGTGATTTTGCTCGATTACTTTCTATGAGAAAAGATATAATAAATTTCAGTGTACCAAAAGAATGATGGATGTTAAGTTTACTTTTGCACATTTAATATGCAAATCTGAAGACGTCTAGTTTAATATGTTTCCTTTTATTGGTAGGGTTCAAGTTGTAACTTAATTTTAGTTTCTCGTTAGGAAGAACTCATCATGGTCTTTTCTCACAGCTCTTGAAGTTTGGGGATTTTTTGTTTTGTCAATTTCCATATTATTAAAAACAAACCTTTTATCACATGTCTTTCATTTATATCAATTTTGGCTAAAAATTATATATAATATGAAGACATTGCATTTTTCTCTCTAGAATGTATTTTTTAATGTCAGAAAGTATCTTTTTACTATTATTTTTTAATGTTTTTATTATTTTATTATTGTATAATAATTAGTATTCTATATATGTTGACCAATCAGCTCATTGAAATAGCCCTAGTCCCCAATACTTAGGACACTAAAGATCTTATCTAAAGCAAAATGATGTCCGTCATTTCTTGAGAGAATTGATTCATTTTTGCCCCTTTATTGCATGGATTGTGGTGTTCTTTGTCATTTGGTATCACTTCAGTCCTACCCAGCCATGATCATTTTCATATTCCTCTCAGTTGGCTAAGCCCTAATTTCACTAATCTGCTGCCCTCGTTGAAGTGTAAGCATCAAAAGCAGCAGTTAGTTCTCCAGGATCACCTCTATCCAATGTCATAAAAACTTAGAGAAGGGAGAATTGTTGCCAACCTCATCACAAATTTTATACTGGTTCTCTGAAAAGATCTGGAATGACAAATGAAGCTAGCAACTGAACTAACTTTGAGACCCTTATTGTGGAGAGAGATCTCCCATCTAGAATAAAGTAGAAGCAACTGTGATGTTACAATAAAGCCAGATAGTTCACCTACAGCAAAGTGCCTCCCCAGAATCATCCAGGCAGAGTCCTGAAAAGTAATTTTAAAAAAAACAATAAAGCATAGTGTTTTGCCCAACTGTGGGCAATATCTGGTAGGAATTTTTATTTATAACATTAGTGTACAAGTAGTTGAAAAAAGAGAGATTTACTGTCTCTAGAAACTACAATAGCCTCTTTTTCTCACCATATCCAGTGCTCTTCATTACAAAGAGAATGATAGATAATAAGTGTCCTACAATGAAGACTCTCATACTCTGTAAAAATAAATTTGCAAACATTAGCCTATTATCACTTTGAGACCAGAATTGCCTAAGTGGAACCCCTACCAAGGGTCTTGAAAGTCAGAGAGAAATAGAAAGAGAGAGAGTGGGAGAAAAATGTGGAATCAAACTCAAAAAAAAGGTGAGGCTTACTGGGCAGCTGACCACTCACAGAATACCCGCCACCGCGGGCCTTAATGACCCTTCAGGTCTGGCACTGAAGTCATCCAGTGGCTCAGTTCTCAGCCCAACAGTAGCAAATTCTACAAGGTGAACAGTAACACTAGGGACATGCAAACTCCGTGGGATCATCAACCATTTGATAACAAAGGGGCAGTGTTTACCCAAGGACAAAAACGTTTAGGAGGAGGAATGGAAGTTGGAAGCACAGGAAGAAAGTGGGATAGTTGATGTTACATTGTGGCGATTATAGTCAGTGTCTTAGAACAAAATGTGATTGATTATGTAATGGAAAACTAATCAGCTCTGTAAACCTTCATCCATTACACAACAAAAATTTTAAAAGTATTATTACATCCAAAGTTTCCTTAACGCCATCAAATTCAGTGTTCAAATTTCCAATTATGCATTAAATACAATTTTTAATGTAACCAAATAGCTATTAATGATTTTTACCTTGAAGTAACTTAAACTTGCAAGAAAATAGCAGTAAAACTATTGTTCGGTTTCTCTCCTGTCCTTTTTCTTTTCAGTGCCTTGATATGCTACAGTGCTTAGGCATCCCCTGGGTTCAAGCTGCAGGAGAAGCAGAAGCCATGTGTGCCTACCTCAATGCTAATGGCTATGTGGACGGCTGCCTCACCAATGACGGGGATGCTTTCCTTTATGGGGCACAGACTGTTTACAGGAATTTCACTATGAATACAAAGGTTCCGTCTTTCTTTGTCAGCACTGGTTTTCTGTTTGTTTTCTTCAACAGTTTCATTGGCACCTAATCCACATATCAAATAATTCAATAGTTCAGTCATTCGATGGTATCAAGAAGAAATGTACCAGCATTACCACAATCAATTTTAGAACATGCCCGGCCATGGTTAAATAGCCTTTAAAATGAATTGGGTATTCACAATCAGTCCTAGTGCTCCCTCCTCAGATTACCTTGTCCTGAAGAGGCTCTTAGTGAATAAACCAAATAGTACATGCCAGGTGCTTAGTGCAATGCCTGTCCCGTGGCAATCGCCACATAGTGCTTGCTCCTTGGAAGACTTCTCTAGAGGAGGAGGCTTAGACCTGGAAGCACTGCCTTCAGATGTGTGTAAACCTACACAGAGGACATGTTGACACTTAATAGCTCCACGTGTTGATACTTTTGTGGAGTGTAGATTTCTGTGATTTTGAAGCACTGTTCTTTAACTTTAGGTGATATCCTGACAGGGATATTTCATTTCTACAATTTTTATGTTGTAAGATTAAGGTGCACTTGGCACTCAGGCAAGAAGATGACGCCAAGTCAGAAAGAACTACAGCCATGATGTGAGAGAACTTGGTGAATGTACTTGTCCCACTGCCATGGTCAGTATAGCAAACTGGGAAACAGTCATTTGTGGAGTTCACAGCACCACCAGCCGGGGCAAGAATGGGTAATGCAGATCTCCCACCTCTGCGTTAGTCTTGGTCTAGATCCCCTGGGGAAGAGGCCAAGTCCATTTTGTTGAAGATGTCACAAATCGTTCAGAAAGAAGACATGCATTTCTCAAGGAAAAATAAAGATAACTCTGACAGCCAGCTGCCTGTTTAATATATGTATGAGTGTGCACTATTTAAAGATTAAACTAAATCAGTACTTTCCTTTAGGACCCGCACGTTGACTGTTACACAATGTCATCTATCAAGAGTAACCTAGGTTTGGACAGAGAGGCTCTGGTTGGCCTCGCAGTACTACTTGGCTGTGATTATCTTCCCAAGGTACACTGAAATCGTCGGTCTTGTTTCTACTCTGTTTGCCTTTTAGAATCTGACATACTATCTAAGTAAGAACATGTTATGGTGATATGATTAAAGAAGCCTGTAATTGAGAATATCATTTTAAATCAATATTACCGAAGGCATTAACATGCCGGCGTACTGGTGTAAGCGGGAACCGAGTAACAAATAGTTACACAGATTGCATCTGCACTCTCCTGTAAGATGCACACTCATGAGCTGATATCAGGGCTCAAGTGGAAAGAAATGCTTTGAAAATGATGGATGGCAAAATATGTGCAAATGTGCTTGATACAATGGATGAATTATGGATTGTGATAAGAGATGTAAGAGCCCCCAATAAAAGTATTTAATTTTAAAAAATTCACATTCAAGTGTGCCTACGCTTTGAAAGAAATATAAGAATCTTTTTTTACAGATACCAATGCTAGTTTTTTCCACTGTTTTATCTTTTTTTGGTTTTTATTTATTTTGTTTGAGATGGCCTTGTTTGTCACTAAAGACTCCAAGCCCATTTCACTTTTCCATTTCCTCTTTTTTTTCAGCCACTCAGACTACTATTTTTAGGTTTGAGAGATAAGGAAGCTAGAAGTAATTTTTTGTTTTTAAAGAAACATGCTGTCTGCATTTAAACAGTTTTTAGTCTCCCTGTAGCTTTCCAATTGTACACATATAATCAATATATTACTGTTGCTGGATAACATGATTATCAGAGTAAGCCATTGATCCTTCTCTGCCTCTTAACCCTGCACTGAGCTATACTAATAAAAACATTTTATTTATCTTACGATACAAAAATTAGTACTCTAACCAATAGGCATAATAGGTCAGTGATGACCGAGAATTATGAGCATAACCCCGGTTCTAAAGTGATGTGTAAAAATATTGAATGACAGGCATTACAGCTCTCCATATGCAGCCCCGTCAGGCTGACCATGTCCTCATCTTCTCAAAGCGCCACTCTTTATACCTGTCTCTCTAAGAGAAGTCTAAAGAGGGATATCTTTTTTCCCTACCAGACTTTACGAGAAAGAAAGAAATTGTAGGTTAGTGAACAATTAGTAACTCGATTTTTTTATCAGTGGCCAAATAGGGAAATAGAATTTTTTTTACTAATAGGAAAAGGAAATATATGGAACTTTTAAAAATAGCCTCTACATAACTATTTTATGTTAATTATCATTTGGAAATAGAGGTCTGCCATTTTCCATACATAATTATGTGATAATTAAAATGTAGAAACAACTTTATTTTGAATTAGAGAAATTTTTGAAAACTTAGAAATAAACTTTTGCTGCAATGGTGTTTACATTGCACATTATCCTCTTGCAATTTTTGACCATCTATCACTGATGTATCAAAACTGCTTTTTTTTACATTGTTATAGTTAAATGTTTTTTAACTTAAATGTTTTTAAGAGTATATATTAATATAATTTGACTCCTCCCCAGAATTTAAGATACAACTAAGAAGGTGCTATTCAAAACATATAACTGGTAGAAACTGAAGCTATGGAGCAAGGTTTTGCATGTGCCGTGCTGTGTTAAATGCTGCCGTGTTAGTAGCTGGATCCTGAGTGAGGCAGGGTGGGATGGCAGCCCAGGTTAGAGGAGAAAGAGGCCTGCCGGTGCAGGCAGGCAGACTGCCCGCCAGGACAGTGCCTGTTTACTAGCTAGTTTGAAAAGACTTATTGCTCCTGTGTCTATACTATTGCCTGTGGCGAAATAGCAGCTCTGCGTATAAAGAAATGTCCATAAACCACAGGAGCGGGAGACTCCATTTAAATCATTCATTGCCGGATGATTTTATATATATATATATTTGTTGTTTTGCATTAGAAAATTGGCTTGTTTCAATTTTCTCAATATTTTCATTTTAAGATAAAGTAAACACAATGCTCTCCTTTATTCTCTTTGAATGTCCATGTCTTTAAGTAATAAATTTTCATGTAATTAAATAAACTTACTTTTTCCTGATTATAAATATAATATATTATATAAAAATTTTAATTACCAAAGCCATTGACATAAAAACCTTCTAAAATTCTGCTCCATCGTCAGTGGTATTTTGTGTACCTTTTTGTTTACATAGACGAGCATTGTAATTGTTCCTTGATTTAACAAACCAGATCATCCTATAAGCTGTTCTCTGAATGGTTGCTTTATACATGGTAGTGCATCTTGGGCATTTTTACCTAGCATCACAGAGAGAGGGGCCCATTCTTTCCTTCAGTGCCTGATCTTCCGTTAATGAACACACCAATCCCCAGTGATTAATGAGTGCATTTCTCTCCCCCCCCACCCCCATTCTGAAAGGGCGTTCCTGGAGTTGGAAAAGAACAAGCGTTAAAACTTATACAGACTTTGAGAGGACAAAGTTTACTGCACAGGTAACTAAAACCTACCTTTTTGTGTGACATTGAACTTTTATTCTTTTTGAGCTTATTAGCCAATGTGTCATAAAGGAATTTATTTTCTAAAAATAGGATGTTATGTTAAGCTAATCTATATTTTAAAATCATTTTTCATTTACTCTGAAGCTTCACAAGAAAGGATGAGAATACATGCTCTAAGCCTTACTATATTCTTTCCCAAATATCATTGGCTTCCTACAAACATGATTAGTATGGTATCAAATGCATTTATTTTATGACCTGTTGCATTTTACTACAGGCTCTCTCCTGCTACATAAAACCACATGAAGATAAACATGGCATTAAAATAACTCTATACTTAAAGCTTTGTGGTTGTACTTTTGGTGAATGAAATATCTGTGTTACTTGGTATATATTTAATCAGCACTTGATCAAAATTTTTACCTGACCTTTTTAATGTAACTATACATTTAATTACATAAAATAATTTAGACTATAATAGTTTTAGAGTCAATATGAGGTTTCAAAAAGTTTGTGGAAAATGATATTAAAAATATGAAATTTTCCACAAACTTTTTTGAGCCTTCTGTATATTGTATTGAAATTTAGCAACTGCTATTTGCTGTCCAAAAGCATATGCGTTATGCTTACTTGGTGATAGCAGTGTTTTATAAAATTACTAGTGATGATGTTGAGATGTAGAATACATAAAATGGGATGCTAAGGGACAGAAAGCCCTCTTGGCCTCGCATATGTTTGAGATAATGAATGCCAGAAAAGCAAAGATAAGTGGTAGAAATGAAGACGGAATGGCCTAAAAAACATTTCAGATCACTGTAATCTGATTTACAATGTTGTCTTGCCACTTTTTGATTGTGAATAGATTTAAGACCAGTTAAATCCATTATTGACGTCAATGCAGGAAAGCAAAGGTCTACTTTGGCATTTGGCTAGAGTTAGCCCCTTTGGGGATTGTTGAGAATGAGGTAAAAGAGAACAGCAAACAGATAGGATCCTTGTTGAAAATGAGCCTATAAATATGTACTTTGGGCCAACATTTTATTAAATGTTTGTCTTAACACTGAAAATAAAGAAATTACACGTTTTACTAAAATGATCTACAATTCTAATTTTCACTAATTCAGACTAATTTTTTCCTAGTTATTTGTAATTTTGAAGCCTGTTTATCCAGAAATGAGGCTAATTTTGACAAGCTTGTAATTGGTCTTGGTAACAAATGAGTTAGAATTCCAAATGTTTTAATAAATGTTTTTAAGTGTAGATGCTATGCAGTGAACAAAAGACATAAGTTAGCTTTTATTAAAGTTTTAACTTCTACAAGTAGAGGAACATGATTCATAACGCTTATGTTTTATTTTTAATACCTGACTACCCCAGTGGTGGGAGTGTCTGGTTGATGCAAACAGTTACCTCACCTGGCTACTAGCCTTCAGTTTGTAAGTTCAATTTCTGCCCAGAAGCACCTCCATAAAAAGGCATGACAATCTACTTCTAAGAACTCAGCCATGAAAAACGCTATATTCTATGTAGCTCTACTCTGACAAAAACACCGTGAGTCCTAAATGACAGCTCGCGCTAGGGACTTTAAAACATTTGTGAAAAATTCCATGTTCCACCGACTTCTTGAGACACGCCCCCCTCATGCAAATTTTCCTTAAAATGTTTCCTTAAATAAGGGCTGTTAAGTAAATCAGAAGAGGTAAGAAGTATATACAAATTCAAATTAGTCTTCTCGAATATTGGCAACAACGTTAAGATTTTTTTTTATGTTGAAAGACTATATGTAGCTTTTGGAATTAAAAACTGTGGTCCATAGGCCAAGGGTGCTCCCAGGGGAATTGGGGCCAGCAACTTTATCTACCACCAAAGGAAGAGAACAGCCTGACACTGGGGGGCTTGGACATTTCGTGACCTTAATTTTTGCTTTTGTTTCTTCATAAAACCATTTCTACTAAAGATTTAATCAGTGGAATGAAAAATCTTTCTACTCTGATCCACAAGCACAAGTTGTTAAAACACTGGCTCACTGCTCTGTATGTTCCCATCCAGGTAAGCAGGGAATATTATTTTGAGATTATTAATTCCTGGTAACCACATTGTCTATCCTGTTCTCATCATACTGTGATATGTCACTCTTAATAGAATTTGGAAGCCTTTTACATCTTCCCCAGTAAATTGAAAATTCTTTACAGGAATTAGGGGGTGAATCATAAATCTCACACAGTATCATAGTAGTAACACAGTAAATGTTTATTGACTGAAATCTTGTGATGTAAGTGATAGGAAACAGGATAAGTACAGTTTCTAGTTGGATAGTGAATTAATCAGACCTTAAAACTCATCTGTTTTTCATACAGAAAAAAAATTTTAGAGCAAAAGATATCAGAGACTAATCAGTCATTCAAAGGAAACACACTGTTTTTACATTAAGGGTTTGTATTATTAATGATTTCTCTTATACACCGTTTGAGACATAATCCAAATATCATACATTTCAATAGTTCAATCATATAAAGAAGAGTTGTCCTACATTGTGTATGAAAATAGGGGATTTATACTAATTTCTACCTTATTGTAAAATAGCTTGGGCTCTATTCACTAGTTTGGGGGACGGAAAACCTTTTCTCATAGAAGAAATTAGGAGATCATGTTAGATCATCTCAGAAAAGAAATTCTACTGTATCTCTGTCTGAATATGTTGTCATTCACATTGTTAAATGATTGGTGACATCAGGAAGAAGACATTTACATTTATCACATGTTATCCTATCGTTTTTTTTGATAGCTCTTAAATGTCAATTTCACATTATAGCAAGTATGGACACTTTCCATTCTCAAAACAATGTTGAATCAGTTAGTGCTTTCCTGTAAAGGGAAAGTAGTGCCATTCACCTGCGCTTGCTCATAATTTGTTCATGTTCCAAGTGTAGTTTAAAAATAACGACACAGGCAACTGGAAGCTAGACGCTGCAAAGGTCATTACTGCTGGCTCTCGAGAAATGATTTTAAGAACTATTATACATAAATAATCTTTCATACTAATGCATATAATTTTGCGTGTAACTTCCATGTAAACCACATCAAAGATTCCTAATTATTGATTATTATAAATATATCGTCTCAGTTTCAAATGAACACCTTCAGACAGAAAAGCAATTTGCCAGGAGAAAAAAATTCTCTCCACGCAATAGTAATAGCTCAAGACCAACTTTACCCTGAGTTACCATGTTGCTCATTTCTCTGTTCAACCAAAACGTATTTAAAGCCTTCTATATGTTAGGCAGTCAGGAAGTAAAAGATAATTCTACAGAGCGTTAGGAACCATAGTTCTCTGTGTCTCCATTAAGGCTCACCTAAGGATCACGAACGCAGTGGGTGCGCACTGTGTGAGAGTGACCGCTACTGTGAGCCGCATGATCGTGATTACTGCTGTCCGTGTGAGTGGCACCTTGGGGAGCGAGAGCGACAACTCAGTGAATTAGAAAACAACATTAAGAAGTAAGTTCTTCAAGACCCATTTTATACTGATATACTGACGTGACCCATTTTATACGCCTGTGCTTGAATTGTTTCTACATAGATTTTCCGATTGTAGTTTAGTAAAATATTTTCTAATTCTTCTCTAATTCTCTTCAAAAATTGGACTATTTTAGCAGAAAAGACTGAGGACTATTTGAGATACTGTGCAGGACATTCTTTCTTAAACAGGAGGAGGTGAGGCGAGGTGGTTTTAGAGTCTGTCTTAAATTGCCTGATGGTGTTGATGATAGATGTGTAATTTATTTTCAGAAAAGCTTGCAGTTGTGAGGGATTCCCGTTCCATGAGGTAATAACCGGTTATTTCATTGTGCATTTATTTCAGAAACTTTTTTTTTAAGTTTATAGTCCAGTCCTTATTTTCTTTTTCCTTGATAGGTCATCCAAGAATTCCTTTCAAATAAGGATAAATTGTTGAAGGTTATCAGGTACCAGAGACCTGATTTATTATTATTTCAGGTATTTGAAAATAATTTTTTACTTTACAGTTTAAAGTTAGATATTGGAAAGATTGGGCGAGATAGCATTTTCATTAATCTACGAGGAAGTTTGCAGCATGAAGCTATGTACTGCCTAAATTTTTCAGCATTTATTTCTAATCTCCCGTCCTTTGCAACACAGTGACCATACTTTACAGATAAGACAAGCCACAAGTACATTGTTCTTTAGACGCCACCTTATCTATCATATATTGTTAGATTGTAACCAAGGGGGTGTGGGCATGAGAAGTAGTGAGGATGACATGGGGGCCACATCTGCCCACCTCTGGCATCACAAGGGAGGAGAATCCATCTCCATACGAGTCCAACCAAGGCTAAGGTCAGATTGTTTTTTTCTTTGCTCAATTCTGACACCAGCTGTTCCTCTCCCAGCACTCTGCTTCCCTGCTGGGTTTGATCACCCATTGCAGTGGGCACACAGAACTCAAGACAATGCTTGAGATGATGGGGGTTTATTAGGAAGGTTAACAAGTTACCTACCACAAGCTAGGATCAGAAAACAGTAAGGATACAGTCTTTGCTCCACAGTAGCACTCCTTAGCTACCAGCCACATGACTTTGTGCTTCTCACCTCTCTCACCTCTCCACTGTGTGGTTTCTTAGCCTCGGTCTTGTTCTGTGGGCCAGGAAGCCCTCCTGGTACTATGCCTCACAGTCGCATGGTCTCTGGTCTCTGCACTGCAGCCTCTGATGCCTCCACCACTTCAGACAGGGATCTTGCACATGTTCTACTGGTGGCTGTTATTTTTTTTATGGTCCCCTGACTCCCTCTGCTACTGCTTCTAAGATACATCTGTTATACACAAATGGTGAAACTGACCAATCTTTGAATTCGAGTCCTGTACACCTTATTTGCATGATTTCACCCAATCATGCACCGGGAGTTACAGACTAATAGATAGATGAGCCATGTTAGGCGATTTCACTTCACCACGAGTGAAGGGAGGCTTTAATAAGAGAATGTGGAAGATGATGTAGCTAACAAGGATATTAGAATTTGTTATCAGCGGTCTAAATTTAAACTTGGACAGTCTTTACTTCCAAAAACTAAAAACCATGCCAATCAGGTCAATTCCAATTCATAGTGACCATAGAGGACAGAATAGAACAGCCTGAGAGAATTTGCAAAGCTGTAAATCTTTATGGGAGCAGACTGCCACATCTTTTACCCTTACTAGCTGGATATGTATTATCCTCAAGGTAGAGGTCACCGTGCAAGTTAAATGAGACTATGTGTATAAACTTTTACTGGAGTAACTTGGGATACAAAATAGCATAATAAAATTTAACTCCTTGTTGTTTTTTGCTAACAATAATACCAATATAGTCAATATGTATGAGACACTTAAAATTTGCTATTGAGCACATTACCTGCAATATCATGACTCTCCATTAATCATATGACATTCCTCCTTTAGGAGACTTGGTGTTTTTTTCTGGTAATATCCTCATTTATATTACTAGTTGTGCATGGGAAAAAGTTATAGTACTAATTGCGAAGGGAAAAAATATCTAAGAGTACCGTTTGTCTTTAAGGGTAATAAGATCCTAATTTTGTTTTTATTATCCTTAACAGAGATTTACCCTTGAAAAAATGGATTGGCCTAATCATTATGCATGTGAGAAATTGTTGATGCTTCTGACTCACTATGACATGGTAGAAAGAAAACTTGGTAGAAGGAACACTGATCAACTACAGCCAATTCGGTAATTCAACAGAGTTATAGAACGATGTCTATGGCTTCCATTTGAATACCTTGTTATCAAAAATATTATTCTTAGTATCTTAATAGTATGATACACAAAGTTGTATAAAAATAAAAAGTGTACTAAAATAATAAAAGACTCTTCAGCGTTTACAGGATGACATATACATACAGTAATGAGAAACCTTAGAAAGAAATATAAGAGATAAAACCAGACTTATTAAGATAACATTTCCACTACCTAAGAAAAAGCACACAAAAATGTCAAGTGAATAGAGAGACTGAAACAGGCCCGGCAGAGTCAGAGATGTGGGGTATCTATATACTCCAGGAGGTACGTCATTCCTGCAGGAAAAGGGAAGCAGGTCGGAAGTACAAGATTTCGATGGAGGCAAGCTATAAAAGGCTTGGGTGTACAGAGAAAAAGCTCAAGCCAAATGCTTCTTGAGGCCTTGGAAGTCTGCTGAAAATTATCTTTGAAGTACCAGAAAGATACATGAAAAAGCCGAGTAAAGAAAAGAGGGTGGAAGGGAAAAGCACAATGTCTAAAGACATACAGTACTTAAAGAAATTCACCAGATTAAAGTAATTATAATAAACAATCTGATCTCCCTCGCCATCTGCGTCTCAGAATGGTAGCCAAAGTGCTCATTGAAATTCATGAAAATAGCCATGTTCTTGTTGCTAGGTGCCACTGAACATTTTCCAAATAAAATATTGACGGGGGGAGTAGCAAAAACAAAAAGTAAACTTCAAAAGCCTGACAGTTTGATAGCTGGTCTTTTAACAAAGTAGTAGATGCCACAGGCTGATGGAGTAATTTTGAATCAATCTGTGTAGAAATTGGAAAGTTCCAAAGGTTTTTCATAATTCTTGGAATTGGGAATTTTCATATGAATTTATTTTTGCAGAATTATTAAGACTCGAATCAGAAATGGAGTTCATTGCTTTGAAATAGAATGGGAAAAACCTGGTAAGTGTTCACTTTAGGCACAGTGTTTTATTTAAGACTTAACTATGCATGTTTCATAGATAATGTATAAAAGGCGTGTATCAAAATGTAGGAGAGATATAGCATTTTACATGGCTAATTTCATTGCTTGCATGCTTTACTTTAGACTTTCACTAATAATAAATATGATAATTTGAAGTAATTTTACATTAATAGAGATGTCTTAAAAGAAGATTTGCAGTTAGTAGTCTATGTGTGGATGGGTTAGTTAGTAAACTTTTTTGTTGGGTCGGGGAGAATTTCTGAACTCTGTAATGAAGGTTTAACTGGATCACCGATCTTTTAGAACATTATACCATGGAAGAGAGAGAGCACGGAGAATCGAGTCTCCAGACAATAGAAGAGGAATCATTGTTTGAAGCCGCCTACCCTGATATTGTTGCTGTTTACCAAAAGCAAAAGTTAGAAGTTAAAGGAAAGAAACCAAAAAGTAAGTATCAGATTTGATAGGACATATACAAATATTGTGAAAGAGCCTCTAGATGTGAATCTACCTTGTCTGACTTTTGTTGAAAATTGTATAAAATTAAGAGTAAGGAGTGTGCTCAGCTTTCTGGTCTTGACATGCTTTAGAGTTGAGAAGCCTTTACAAAGGGAAAGCCTCTGCTCTCTGTCTCCTAGCTTACCCGGGTGCCACCTATTCTAGGAGCCAGTTCTTGAGCACCTGCAATGTATAACATTTTTGGTTATAAAAATAAGGTTTTGTTTTTTCCCCCAGAACTTGGTGAGGAAAACAACTCAATTATAACACTGTTTCAAAGGAAAATATTTCTTAATATTCGGTTTTATGGCAGTTTTCAAAAATACATTGAGACCAGTAAGATACTGCTTCTATAGAATATTTCTGATCTGAATGTTTTCGTTAATTTTTAACACAATGTGAGGAAAATAATTTAATTATATTTCTATTCTTTTCAGGTATGAAAATTAAGCCTAAAGAAAATGTTTTGCGTGAATTAGATGATGTAATAAATTTACAGTCACACATGAATTTAGAACACACTAGTGTAACCTGTCCTGAGCAGAATTCTAAATTCCCTTTGGAAATTCCTCCAGATTCCAAACTATCCCAGGAATCTCCTTCTCAGTCTCAGAGTTGCTTGCTTTCACCTGGAGCTGCTGCTAGTTTAGATAGACAGGATGAGCTAATGTCTTCACCAGACCCTATGGCTACATATGAAATTGCAAATGTCAGTAAGCTTCAAACTTCAGCATCTAGTCAACCCACTCCCTTATCCAACAATCTATCTGTGATTACTGATCTACAACTGAGCACCATCGACTGGGAAAGTACTTCTTTCAGTCATTCTCCGGCTCTTCCAAAGAGCACTGTCTCTCACAGTTTAAAATCAGAACTGGAACCAGCCGTCCACACCAGCTTTGAAAATACCTCAGAACAATTGTCAAGTGACTCAGAATGGTGCCCCACAAACATCAAAAAAGTATCAGATGGCGATCTTCGAAAAGCTCATCCTGAAGAACATCTGATCTCTGGCCTCACTGCTTTGCATCTTCAAGATTTGCCTTTAAAAGAACGAATACGTATGAAATCATCATATGCCCAGGATAAGGTACAACCAGATACGGACTTGAAAGCTTCTCTTTCTCTTCAGGAGAAAGAGCCTTGCATTGCTAACAGCGTTACTGTTTGTCCAGCATCTCTTTCAGAGAACTTTACAACAATGCATTTGCAAAATGAATACAGAAACAATGCTATTCTAAAAGGAGACCAATCACTTCAAGAAAATTATAAAGTAAATACAGCTTTAAATCATGGCAGTAAAGTCGATGCTCAGAGCACTCGGAAAACGGTAATGACGAAGAGTGTTTGCCTTGACAGACCTTCTTCCGATGAAGAAAGCGCCCCGGTTTGTGGGAAAGCTAAATACAGAACTCAAAAAAGTAAGCAGTGTTCTCAGAACCACCACCTACTCCAAGTAAAGAAAAGTGACACTAACAGACCACACAGTCAGAAAATGCATATTAATGGAGCTAAACAGTGTGTCCCGGCTTATAGCATACCTGGAAACGAGGCAAAGGAGTCCCTTGGCTCAGCACAAAGCCCACTGAGTCTTGCACAGGGTCCTAAACACAGAGAAGACCCTTATGCTTGTATGGCTAGTCCTCTGCCTTTGTGCCAAAGATTAAAACTGAGATTCCAAAGCACTTGAAGTGAAATGGACATAGAATTTATTATTCATGTATTTCGCATTAGCAGAGGCAAAAGGATGGTATCTAATCAATTTTTGCTAGAAAAACTAATCTATGTTTCATGAAACATATAGACCCTTTTAAGCAAAATTGTAATTTTTAAAAATGCTCCTAGGGAACATTGGTTTTAAAATATGTCTTATGGTTAACACTTGAGGAAATGTGTATTTTTTTTTAATTTTAACAATTTATTAGGGGCTCATACAATTCTTATCACAGTTCATACATATACATACATCAATTGTATAAAGCACATCTGTACAGTCTTTGCCCTAATCATTTGAAATGTGTATTTTTACCCCTTGTTTTTGCCATTTTTTAATATCCTACTTGATTGTTCTCTGTTACTTTGTAAAATAAAATTAATCTGTGTAAAATATACAATGTTGAGTCGTATTAACTTGTACATTAACTACTTAGTACTCAGAAATGCCAGAAGTATCCAAGTTGGAAAGAAAGAAGAAAGCTATTTTTATTTATAGATAACAAGCTCTTGTGTATAGACAATCCTAAGGAAGGGATTTAAATTAAAAAATTAGTTCAGCAAGGTTACTGGACAAATGATCAATGTAGAAAAAACAATTATATTTTTCTACATTCATATGATTTATACCAAAATATATTAAAATTTCATTTGTGACAGCATCAAAAGTAATATAATACTTAGAAATAAGTTTTTATTAAGAAATGTAAACCTTATAGTCTTAAAACTATATTGTGGAAGAAAAATAAGTGGAAAGATGTGTTCATTGGGGGGAAAGAAATCCAAAACTTACTGCCCTCAAGTCCGTGGCTGGTCACAGGGCCCCTCAGACAGCGTGGGACTGCCCCTGTGATTTTCTGAGACTGCAACTCTGTTCAGGTGCAGAAAGCCCCGTCTTTCTTCCAAAGAGCAGACTGGTAGTTCGAATTGCTGACCTTGTGGGTCACAGCTAAATGTGAAACCATTATGCCACCAGCACTCCTGAGGTTAATGTTAAAAATGTCATTACTCGCCAATTTGATCTATAGATTTAATAGAGTCATCATCATTTCCAGCTGTCTTCTTTGCAGAATATAGAAATTTAAAGACCCCAGAATGGTCAAAACATTGTTTTTTAATTGGAGGATTCACCCTCCTGATTTAAAAATGTACTGCAAAAATTTACAGTTATAAGAGAATATTACTGGCATAGGAGAGACAAAGATGAGCGGAACAAAAACACCTGATACGGATGAACCTGGAAACAAGTATGCTGAGTGTAGTCAATCACAAAAGGAAAATGTTGTGCACTACCATTAGGATAAATGCCAAAAAAAAAAGCAGGTTCTCCCCTCAGGTCATATAATCTCCCAAGCAGCAAGGAAGAGGGCTTGCCTAGGGCCAGTGAACCATAATAGCACCCTCTGTATCTGTACATCTTAAGAAGCACATAGAGAAGACCTTGCGTTGGCCGGGGTCAGTTTTTCAAGATGGTGGGGAGAGGGAGAAGACTATTCCATTGCAGCCATACAGCTTCATGGTACAGTCAAATCAGTAGACACTCCCCCAAGAGTGATAAGTTAACCTTAGTGGAAATTCAAGTCAAGATGGGGGACAAGGGCATGTGTCTCAGAGAAGGCAATGACACTTCTATTGGGTACACCAGGTCAAGCAACCTCCCATGGAAAAATGCTTAATAATTACATAGGGCACCAATGGAGAATACACCTGGTACTATGTTCCTAATTCCACACTTGGGCTCGTTTCTGTCCAGCCCTTGGGGACTCAGACTGTGTGCTACAGACTACTGGGACTTTTTAGACTGGGGCACAACATCCTTCATTGCCACCCCAGATAGACTCGGTGTGAAACCCTTGTAATTGAACTGTGTTTCACCTCAAACTTACCTGTAGCCGATTGAAAGCATTGACATACTCCTGAGACATAAGGCTGAAATATCTCACTGAGAAGCAGATGAGTGCCATCTCATGGAATGGGGGACTTTGGTTCAGATCTCTTGCTATTGAGAGTGCCCAACGAATGGTGGCCTGGGACTACCTTGTATTTGCCATTTTAATGCTCTCCTTGCTTTCTTAGACATGTCTTAGTCTAGTCTGCATGGTAACACCTTTGTGAATGAGTGTTATTGAACGTTTTGCCCTATCACCAACCCCGATGTTTGTGTAAATAGTATCCAGTCACTTAGGAGTTCAGATGTACATGTCAACATTTCATGTACAGGGAGTACCCGCCCCCCCAAAACCGATGCTCATTTGTGGCTTTTTTTTTATGTGAGGGGGAGAGTGTTTGTGGAGTTTGCTCTACCAGGTCAGACTGTTCATCAAGCTTTCTATTTAGAGGTTCTGAAAAGATTGCATAACCGTGTGCAACAAAAAAGGCCTGATTTGTGGCAGTTGGGGACTGGTTTTGCCACCACGACAATGCACCTGCTCACACAGCCGTTCTGATGCACCCGTTGTTGGCAAAAAGCAACAAGCTTCTCTTGCTCCACGCACCTTACTCGCCTGACCTCACACTTCATGTGACTTCTTTGTTTCCTTGAGTGAAGAGGGACATGAAATGCCAATGAGGATGAGGGAGGTGCTATGAGCCATCCAAACAGATGAATTTGGAAAATGTTTCCAAAAATGGAATCAGAGTTGACAAATGTACTAAGTGTAAAGAGTACTTTGAAGGTGATAAGGTTGTCTTGTAAAATTTAATAAATATATAGCTTTGAAAAATAAAATTCCATTGTGATCTGAAGCTTTCCTATACTTGTATGATTTGATTTTCCTCAACAGTGTTTTAAGTTCTATACCATTGGCAAACCTAATGATGCTACCAGTAGGATTATCTCATGCCGCAGGGAGATTAATTTGAATGTTCTCTATTATAACATGATAATGCTCCAAAGTAAAACAGACACCATAGATATACACCATATACACCATAGATAAATGAATAGATTGGGGGCAGGTACTTTATTCTAGCCCCAGTCTAAGAACAATTAGTCCTCATGTCCTTGCTCATGGCTTGCTCTCTTGAGATAACTGAAGATGTGAGTGCTATAGCAAGGTGAGAAGAAACCATTGGTGCCAGGCTATCAAAGAATAACGTCTAAAAGGCTTTTCTTAGTACAAGCACCTCATAAAGTGAGACATCAACTAAGCAATGCTACATGGAAAAAATATACTAGCCTGTGTAATCCAAGGATCATATATAATAAAGCCCAAATCCCAACGAGGAAATAGTATCAGAGCTTAAATTGTGAACACCTATTTTACAAATGCTACTGATGACAGTGGAAACCCCAAATCCATTTGCAGGGTTCCCACATGGAGTAAGCCTCTGGCGAACACCTGAACGTAGCCCAGAGGTGTGAATAGCCATCCATTATGGCAGATGTAGTTAGGTTAAAGTGCAATACCTTATTTGATCTCCCTTTTGATCCATTTTAAAATTGTTTCACTTTTTTAATATTTTCCACTTTGAGTATTTTCTATGCTTTGTCTAGTCATTGCTGCTGGGTTTTTTTGTTTGTTTTTTGTTTGCTTTCTGTTTCTTTTTTATGATTTTCTTTAGAAGAAACCCCAGGATAGGTGATTCTGTAGAGACAGTAACTGGATTCATAATGACATGGCAAGTGAGGATGGAGGGAAATTGGGAGCTAACAATAGTAGGAGAAGAAAATATTCTGAAATTGATTGTGAAGACCTTAATATAGTTGAACGATTAAGTTGTATGACATGTGAAGTGTATGCCAATAAAACTTTTTTAAAAGTATGGCTGAAACTGGGTCTTTGCAATAAAACACAGAAACTAAAGAAATGTGAATTGTTGCATTGCTACTGATGATCTTAACCACCTAATTTACAATAAACGTTTTTATTTTCTTAAAAGTCTAAATAAACCTCATAATAAATTGGATGTCAAAATAATTAAGAAAGAAGAGTTTTTAAACAAAATGCTATGCCCAACGATGTCCACAGGCAAAACAATGAAAGTTGGTCTTAATCTCACAACGTATGTAAAAGGTAATTCCAAAGTGGTTAAAGGATCTAAATGTAAAAAAAAAAAAAATCTTTTAGGATAAAACGAGTAAATTGTGACCTTAGACAAAGATTTCTTAGAAATAACACTAAAATCTTGTTTAAAAGGATGTGTCAGGGTGTGATGTAGTGCCAATGAAGAACACAGCTTTCCCCCAGATCCTGGATGCTTCCTCCCCCAACTACCATGATCCGAATTCTACCTTGCAGGACTGGATAGGGCAGAGGTTGTACACTGGTGCATATGAGGGCTGGAGGCACAGGGAATCCAAGGTGGATGATAACTTCAGGATCAGGGGGTCAGAGAGTAGAGGGTGAGTGGGTTGGAAAGGGGGAACTGATTACAAGGATCCACATGTGACCTCCTCCCTGGGAGATGGACGGCAGAGAAGGGGGAGAAAGGAGACTCCGGATAGGGCAAGATATGACAAAATAACAATCTATAAATTATCAAGGGCTCACAAGGGTAGGGGAAGCGGGGAGGGAGGGGGGAAAAAGGGCACCTGATGCAAAGGGCTTAAGTGGAGAGCAAATGCTTTGAAAATGATTAGGGCAAAGAATGTACGGATGTGCTTTATACAATTTATGTATGTATATGTATGGATTGTGATAAGAGTTGTATGAGCCCCTAATAAAATGTAAAAAAAAAAAAAAGATACCCACAGAATGGGAGTTGTGCTCCATATATCTCATGAGAAACTAATAACTCAGGAAAGGGCAAATAGCCCAACTTTTTGAATGGGCAAAATGTTTGAATATTTTCCAAAAACATACACATGGCCAAGAACCACATGAAGCAAAATTTCACCTCACTAACCATTAGGGAAATTTAAAATCAATTTCACAATGAAATACCACTTTATACCCACTAATTTTGGTGGAATAATAAAAAGATAAATGTTAATGAGGATATGGAGAAATTCTCATACACTGCTGGGTAGGAATTTAAAATGAATCAGCTCCTTTGGGAAACAAGCAGTTCCTCAAAAAGTTAAGAGTTATGTGACCCAGCCATTTCACCTGTAAGCTTTTCTCTCATTGCCACTGGAGACAATGCTGACCCGTATCAACCCCTGTGGGTTTCTGAGACTGTTTACGGGAGCAGAAAGCCCAGTCTCCCAGGGAGAAGCCAACCATAAGGATTGTAGCCCAACACCGTACCACTACATATGAGGGGGCTTAGCTGTTGGAGCCAGCCGACGAGTCGAACAGTCCTGAAAAGGGAATGATGATTAAGGAAAAAAAGAGAGAAAGTATTGGGAGGGCAACAGTCTGATGGACTGAAGCACCCGAATTTATTCTACACACTCTTTGCATCCATGCAGAAACAACCCGGGGTTAATTATCTCATTGTTAAGCAAGCACATTTGATACACTTAGGAACTCTATCTTCTGCCAAGCCAGACATCCTTGAGAAAATTAAACCACCTGTTTTTCCCAGACCTTGCTTGCTTTCTTGTCCTTGACAGTCTGTTCAAAGCATAAAGTCCCAGAAGAAATCAGCAAACACTGACACATAGGTCATGAGACTTCTCAGCCGTTTCAAGGCTGAGTCTTAATGGCCTTCAACAGGTAGCCCCCCAAAAGCCGGAATATTTTTTCAAAGCTATATATGTACATTTTTTTACAAAACAACCGTATGACCTTCAAAGTACTCTCCATTACACTTAATACATTTGTCAAGTGTGATTCCATCCATATTTGGAAACATTTTTCAGACTCATCTGTTTGGGTAGCTCACAGCACCTCCCTCATTTTTTTCTTCACCTCTGAAGTTATCAAATCACTGTCATTTTATGTCCCTGTTCATTTGCGGAAACAAAAAAAAAAAAGGTCGCACAGAGCCAGGTTAGGTGAGTAAGGTGCATGGGGCAAGAGAGGCGTGCTGTCTTTTGCCAAAAAATAGCGCACTGAGATGGCCTGCTGAAGCAGGTGCGTTGTCATGGTGACAAAACCAGTTCCCTGTCTGCCTGCCGCAAATCAGGCCTTTTTTGTTGCACAGTTTGCAATCTTTTCAGAACCTCTAAATAGAAAGCTTGAGGAACAGTCTGATCTGTCGGAATGAACTCCAAAGGTACTATGAGTCAACGTTTTTATCTGTTCAGGAAGGTGACGGACGCCCAGAACAAGTTTTGTCCTTAATTGACATTCCACCTTTTTAGAAATGAGATGACCACTCACATACTAGAGTTTTCCCCAAAGTGCTGTCCTTGTAAGCTGTGTTCAACATCACAACAGTTTCTGCAGCATATTTCCTGAGCAGGAAACACAATTTCATAGTTGCATGCTGTTCTCTTAAATCAGCCATCACAAAAAAACGAGGTTCAAGTGAAACTGCTTTTATAAAAAAATTCCCTATGACCAGAGAGAACCTTCCTAGGTGATGCCACTGGGTACACTAACTCCGAGCAAGGTGCTTGATGCTCACCTGCCTGCAAAAGTGTGTACTACAAAAGCTCTGCTCTGCCCAACACAATTCTGGGTTTTTTTGAGGACTCCTTGTATATCCAAGTTAAATTAAAATCCAAAAAGCTTGAATGCCAATTTACATAGTGGCATTATTATAATAGTAAAAATCTGAAATCAATACAAATGTTCATCAACTGATAAAATGGGTAATGTTGACAATGAAAAAAAAATAAAGTATTGATAAGTGCTGAAACGTGGATGAACTTTGCAAACCTGTTGAATGAAAGAAGCAAGTCACAAAAGACCTCATAGTGTACGATTTGGTTTACATGAAATGCTCAGAATAGATCAATGAAAACCTATTTGTGACTGCCTAGAACTGTGGAGGTAAGGGAGTTTATGACTTCATGATGTTTGGGGCTGAAGGTGATGGAAATACTCTGGTTGAATGTGCTGTGTGATGGTTAAGCTCATGTGTCCACCTGGCAAGGCCATGATTTTCATTGGCTTGGCAGGAAATAAGTAATCATCCTCTATAATTGGCTATGCTGTGAGCAGCTAATTAGTTAAAAGGAGAATTTCTTTTGAGGGGGAAGGGGGAATGGCCTACGTTCAAAACCTGAGGGTGTTCAGGAAAAACTCTCCATCTCTCTTTCATCCGTCTCCAAACCCTGGTTCTTGGCACTTGAGCCAACAGCCTGCTCTAACCAGATTTTGGAATTTGCCAGCTCGCTCAGCCAGCACCCTGCTTGCTCTCTTTCTTACCTATTCTGGGTTTGACTGCCACTACAGTCACTGGAACACAGTCTCCTACCTGACCGATGGATTTGGGACTAGCCAGGATTCACAACTATGTAAGCCATTTCCATGAATATATTTCAGTGGTTTTCTTCTAGAAAGTCAGACATGGTTACTTTTTTTTTTTTTTTTTGCAGTCAGTTCAAGGATAGTTTGTTGGCCTTCAGGAGTGCTCTCCAGTCCAGTCTGTTGGGGCACCACGCCCTGGCCCCAAAGTCCACTTTCAGCATTCCCTGGGGACCTTGCCACTCCATTCCCTTGCTGTTCCGCTGCACTCCCCCAGTGCTTTGCCTCGGTGTGGTGGGATCAGGTCAGGTGCAATTCCCACACTGTGTCTCCGGTGCTGTCCCCTGTAGCACCATGGGTCACTGAGGGGCATCATGTCTTATAATGGGGCCAGCCATGTTGTCCTCTCTGTGGACTGCCTGCTCTAATCAGGAACATCATCCTCACGGCCTGGTGGGCCAGGCTGTGCTCCACTCTCTCCTCCTCCCCCTTCATCTGCTCCCGTGTGCTCTGATCAGATATGTCCCTCTCCCAGAGCTGCAGAATCAATGTTGTCCTTTGAAACAAATTCTTCTCGGGGGAGGGGACATGGTTACTTTTGCAAAACTATGAATATACCAAAAACATTGAATTAAACAAGAGGTTGATTTTTTATGATGTGAATTATAATACAACAAAGCTGCTATTTTTTAATGTAGAGAATTTTGTCTATCCAGAAATTTTTTAAATGCTAAAAATATATATTTTAAACTCACTTTCATGTTCGCACTACCATCATCATTTTATAGATAAGGAAGCAGTTGTAGAGAAATGAAGATTTTCCCAAGTTTTGGAGATGAAGTCTAAATCTCTTGATCTAACATTACCTTATGCCATATTGTAAATCACTACTGAAATTTGGACGATTTGTAAATTCTTACTTTTCCCAAGTTTAATTTTGTTTAAGCTATACAAAATAGCTGGAACCAAGCTTCATTTTGTTTTAGAAAAATGTGTTTATTGAGTGCAAACTCTATATGTGTTAGAACTCAGGAGCAGATGAACCCAGCTAAGCCCTTGGCAATTCAAACCCACTCAGAGGCTCTGCTGGTGACAGGCCTGAGCTTGACTTCCATAAAGATTCACCATCAAGAGAACCCTACTTCTACTCTGCAATCCATGGGTTTACTGTGAATTGAAAGTTAGCTCCACAAACGTTCACAGCAGCAATGTCCTATGGCTTAAACACATGCAGGCAAAAGGGATATTAAATAAAGCCAGTCAGTCATCTGCCCTCGAGGAACTACTCTATATAATGGAAGGGATACAGTTTGAAAATCTAGTTATTTGCTAACTGTTCATTCCCTTTTAAGGTGATACTTTTACGTGATTAATTAAAAAGGTGAAAGGGTTCAGAAAATATACTGTGGCGACGTCAATCTCTTCTATCCTTAAGGCTCAAGTTCCAGTTCTTACGTTGAAAGCACTCTTCCTAATTTCCACAGCCTTCCAGAGCTGTCCTGTACATATACTTTAGGATTAATTCTAGATCAATAACTATATAGTCTGTCTGACTCAAGGCTACGGTGTCCCTGAATACATTCCTGAGGATAGCTGGCATAATAGATGTAAATTCCTTGCAGATCGCAGCCCAACACAGAACCACTACACCGCCAGAGGCTTCTTAAAATCCTTTAATAAGTGATAGTAATGATAAGTAATGTATGAAGAGAATTTACTCTGAAAACCTGATGCTAGAAAACTTCAGTCTGTGTCATCTTGGGATCACAGGTATGTTTGAGTCTATTATGGTTATGGTTCCAATAACTCCTTGAGCGTTTCCTTGGGTTTCTGCTGGCCTTCTACTAAAAATGATGTCTTTTTCTATCGATGGGTCTTTCTTGATGTGTCCAAAGCAAACCAACTGAACTCCCCTTCTTACAGATTCTAAGGAGCATCCAGACTGCTCTCCTTCTGGAAGTCCATGATAAAGTAAATATTCTTTGCCAACACCATGGTGAAGATGTGTATCCATGTCTGTGTCCCTTTTTCGTGTCAGCCTTTCATAAGCATATGAAGTAGCTGGAAAGATCGTGCCCTGGCTCATGTGTCCCTAATTCATCAAGGTGACAGCTTGCTTTGTAACTATTGAAAGAGATCATGTGCAACAGATTTGCCCACTGTCACATGGTTTGATTTCTTCATTGCTGATTCCATAACATCGATTGCTGATCCCAGTAGAATGAAATAACTGATAACATCCCGTTGTGAGGCATTTCGTTTTCACAGTTAGACATAATCCACAGTGAACGCTATAATTTTTTACCTCTAGCCTAGCAGGAAGTGGAGCAAGCAAGGTTTCGCTTTCGGCAAGCAAGGTTATGCCCTCTGCATATTGTAGGTTGTTAGTGAGTCTTCCTCCGATCCTGGTGCTACCTTCTCTCATCCAATCCACCTTCATAAATGTGCTCAGCACATAAATTGAATAATGTGAAAGGATTCAACCCTGCCGTGCACCTTGCCCAGTTTCTAACCACATAGTATTTTCTTGTTCCATTCCAACAACTTGATCCAGATATGAGCTCCACACAAGCACAGTGAAGTGTTCTGGGATTCCCATCCTTTGCAATATTATATTTGGCCATGATCTACATAGGTAAATGCCTTCATGTAGTTAATAAAACACAGGTAACATCTTTCTAGTATTGCCTGCTTGGGACCAAGGTCCATCTAATACCAACTATGTTACCCCTTGTTTCATGTTCTCCTTTGAGTTCAACTTAGACTTTGGCAATTCCCCTGCGTGACCACAGTCATTTTTGAATGATCTTTAACACAATCTTGTTAGCATGTATGTGCTAGTTACATAATCTTCTGTCAGCTTGAGGGTATTAAGGGTGAAGGGGTGGAGTTTGATCTGTCCATCAGGCCGCAGCCTGATGGTGCCTCTTAGTGGGTCTTCTCATGAGAATTCTGGGAACTTCCTCCCTCTGCCTTCATCTTGTTGACAAGCCATGAGGAGAGTGGCTGAGACCTGCGAGAAGCCTCTCTCTTTGCTTCACCTTCCTGTTGAAGAGCCACATTCTGAGACCTGGAGGAGCCACATGGAGACCTGCGCCACCGTTGAGATGCTTCCACCACCATTGGATCCACAAGACTTTGCACCCACTGGCCTGTGAGCTTCATGCATTTTGCATCATTGCATATGATTGCACGAGTCTGAAGAAAGATTTATGGACCAGTATTGGATTTATGGGCTAATATCAGACTTATGGACTTGATCTGGACAGGGCTGGGATGTTTTCTTGATATACAATGACTCTTTGATATAAAGCTCTTATACACATGAGTGGCTCTGACTTTGTTTCTCTAGTCAACCCGGCCTAACACAATGTTGATCATCATGATATTGTCTGACAATTTAATCACCTTTCAGTGGTTGGTGATCTCTTCCAATTGTTTGGTCAGAAATCTTCTCAATTTCTTGACTTAAGTGGTTCCAGCAGGGCATCAGCTCCTTGAAGCATATCGTACTTGCCATTCCTTTGAGGCTTGTTGTTCACCCATGTTTTTAGTGCAACTTGAACTTCTTCCTTCAGATCCACTGTTCTCGATTATATGGCCTCATAATACAATTAATCAACAACCAAGTCTTTGGGGGCACAGTGGCTCTATGCACTCCTGTCGTATTTTGAGGTTTCCCCCGTCACTTCACTTTTTGTCCATCATCTCAGTAGTGTAAGTCGAGGCTTGAGTTTGCTCTTCAGTTCTTCCAGCTTACAAAATGTTGACCATGTATTTCCCTTCAGGTTTTCTAACTTCAGGTCTTTGCACATTTTATCATAATGCGTTAGATTGTCTTCTCAAGTGGCCCATTGACATATTTTGTTGAGCTCGTACACTTAGTCATTTTTCCCATTCATTTAGGCACTCTGCGCTTAAGTGCACAGTTCAGAGTCCTATTTGGCATTCAACTTGCTCTTTTTTTCTGTCTTTGCCACACATTTTACATTTTTTAATCTACAATGCCCTGATGTTTTCTCACAATTCTGGTCTTTAGCCACGAATGTTCATTACATCAAATACATTCTTGCAAAAGTCCCTAAATCCAGGTGGGTGTGGGTATTTTGACTTCTATAGACTTCCTTTGAATTCCTTCCATTTCATTGTGAACTTGGACGTAAGCAACTGATGATGTTTCACAGTTGCTCCTTGACTTTGTCACAGCTGATGGTGGTGAACGTATTCATCTCTTTCCACAGATGTAGTTAATTGGGTTTGTTCTGTTGATAGTGAAGTGTCTTAATGTCCTATTTAACTTCTCTCTTTTCTAAGATCCATTACCATGGCTACACAGAACTCACCACCAGCAAAATTAAAGGGTTTGTTAAGGAAGTTAACAAGTGGTAATGACAATGAGAAATACTGGTTGATTGGTTTATCAGGGCAATTTACAAAGTTCTGTCAATTCTGCTAATAAATGCCCAAAAGGCACACTACTTGGCTACAAGTCTCAACTGGAAAGCATTCAGCTTAAACTCTATGGTTCAGCAAACCCAGCTCTCAGAATTAAGTGCCCAGAAGCACCCCACCCTAGGAAGACTCAGCCCAAAGCTATGAGTCAGCAAGTCCAACTTCCCCAGAGGCACCCCATTTCACAACCCAACCTCCTGCACAAAAGCACTGGTCTTTCCGTGTTCTGTGGGTGAACAGAGTCCATCCCTCTGGTCCGTGTGCTCTAGCTTTGGGCTCTGCTGCTGCTCCTCTGATGTAGCTGCCAGATGGATCCAGCAGGGTCACTGCACAGGGATCTCAGGTCCACTCCTGCCTCCTTCTGGTAATCCAGTCCCTCTTGATTTTCAGAGGGACTCGCTTTATACACACCAGGCTGGCACTCCAGAGAATCCTGTTTGGAATTACAAACAAGGGGAATCCGACCAGTATCTTCCTCACTTACTTCCATGGCCCATGCAGGGAAAGGTCTTTTGGTGGGAGTTTGAGACTTTGGCTAGAAGAGCCATGTTTGATAATTCACTAAGCCTGTAGATGGTGTGTGTGTGTGCGTGCGTGCGTGTGTGTGTTTGAACTGGCACACCCACATTTTCACATAATTTCATACAATTGAGCAATCTCAATTTTAAGTGCCCATATATTTCATTTTTCAAAGAAGTATGCCTTTTAAATTATTTATAGCTGACTGTGTAGCGATGTGTACAGTTGAGGTTAGATATAGCATGGATTTGTGTAAATTCCGAGCTAGACTGAAAACCATTTAGAAGACCAAGTGCTATGTGATTAAGGTAATGAAGGAGGACTCTGCATTCAGAGGCGTTGATTTTTTTAACTGCTTACCCTCATCTAACATTTTTTTTAATCTTAAGCATGTTCTACAGGCTCATGTAGAATCATTTTTAACTCCACTGACTTTTCTTTATGGAGTTGATAAAAGTTATCGTTAATAGTTTTATGATTTTGTAGCAATTGAAGGGTAAGGCAAGTTTGGCTATAAAATCATAGAAATCTTTATTAAACAAAAATACCAAAATGTGGAGCTTGGGCACCCTTTCTTCCCTCTGGGATTATACATTCCTGAAGACCATGTTCCTGTCTCACTAACCTTTCCCCAACGGATTCTTCCACTCACATCTTACCAAAAGGGTAGCTTTGCTGTCCTCAAGCGATGCAATCATGTTCCCTTGAAATGTCCTTTGAATTAAGGACCTAGGAGGTCTAAAGAGGTGAGATTGGGGCTGTAGGGTGGACAGGGTAACGCTTCCCTGTGAAATTCTTGTAGGGTAGCCCTTGCTTTCTCAAAGAACGTGCAGGTGCTTTGTCATGATGGCAGGGTGGTAGTGGGGGGTGGAGGGATTCTTTGGCACAATTTCCCTGTTTTATTATTATGTCTTAATCACCAATGCCATTTTCAATTTTCCCAAAACGTTTTCCTAAGAAGCCCCTGTGACCTTCCTCACACTCACTGCTATCGAGTTGATTTCGACTCATAGTAACCCTATATGACAGGGCAGATCTACCCTCTCTGGGTTTCTGAGACTTTAACGTTTTAAGGGAGTAGAAAGCACTGTCTTTCTCCCAAACAGCAGGTGGTGGTTTTGAACTGCAGACCTTAAGGTTAGCAGCCCAATGCATAACTACTAAACCACCAGGGCTCCTGTTAGGTCCTTTGAAAAGAATGATCAGATTACATACTAGGAAAATTCCCCAACCCCCCGCCAAAATCACCATAGCCTTCTGAAGTGACCTCTCTGCCTAGAATTTAGCTAGCCCACCAGACCCCTGATTTTGTTTCTTATTGCCTGTTATTACCAGAATTATTATAATTCTATTTTTTATTTGTCTTTGATCATCTTCAATTAAACATCTGAAATAACCTGAGCAAATTATGTGCTAAAACACTGCATGTAGTATATATCACTAAAAATAAGATGTACCAAAAAAAGATAGAAAATTCTGTTCTGAATACTTGCATGTGGGAACTATGCATAACTGTTTATAACTATGTATAACTGTACGCAATTTAATTGCATCTTTTGTTCAACATTTGTTCCTGTGGAGTCCCCAATTCCTTCCTGTAATACCTTTGGACCTTTGGTTTCACCATTACCGTGGCCTCTGGCAGAGGGCAGAAAGGTGTAGTTGGACCTTTTATTTGAAGGTGCCCTTGTGAGACCCAGACCAGGGCATTGCTGGGAGAGCTTGTCCGTGACCATCCACTAAAGCAGATAGGTTTTGACGTGGTTTGTTAGGGACCCAGCTGGGCCCGTGTGAAGTGGGACCCTACCGGCAGCACTGTTTGACGCACCCTCACATATTTTATCTATTCGTTCATGCAACAAACTCTAATTGAGCGCCTGCTATGTGGTAAGCACAACATTCCTTTTGGAATGCTCAGGGGTCCTCAAACATTTTAAACAGGGGGCCAGTTCACGGTCCCTCAGACCCGCTGGAGGGCCGGACTATAGTTTAAAAAAAAACTATGAACAAATCCCTATGCACACTGCACATATCTTATTTTGAATTTAAAAAGGAGGGGGAGGGGCAAAAACACCCAACTGGTGCATGTAATTCTCTTCCCCCTAGACTGGACTAAGAACCCTTTAAGCACAGGACTCAAATTGTATTTATTTTTGTATCTCCCAGAACAAACTGGGTTTGATACGTTGCCCCTTCCTTACTTTACCAACTGGTATTGACCCTTCCCATCAAGATTCTTTGGAAACATGCCTTTTACCTGAGAAAAGTTTCAATTGCTTCCTAGAGATCTCTACTATTCCCCCAATGACCAACATGCATCAGTCAATAGTGTGGGTAAACTGGTCTACAAGGCTGCCTGCTCCACTAGCCCCCAGGCATCCTGGAGGCAAAGAAACCAGCTTGTCTTTCTAAATCCCCAGGATCCAATATGAGCTGGCACCAGCAGTGTTCGGAGAATGAGTGCTCATTGACGGACTGTTTCAGGGTGTTTGTTTTGCTTCAATTCTGGAGTGACCAGGCAGGCTGAAGAAAGACTACATCTTCTCGGATGGCTGCCCCTGCCAGCCTGATCACTCGTCCCCTTCAGGCATTTTAAGATTTCGCGAGATTGATGCTTGCTTTCTGAAAGTCCAGGGACTAACTCAACTGCTGGCTCTTCCTGTTGTGCTTACAGCACATAGAGTGAACCGGCTTTAGTAATATCAGCGAAGGCAGCCTCCTTTCATCTGTGGATTAATGGGGCAACGCTTAGCCAGGAGAAGCTTTTATCAGCTTGCGTTAGCCTCTTACAAAGACTTGCCACATCGCCTTTAAGTTGACATGCTGCCACGACAGCCCCAACCATAGTCCCCCACCCCCCAAACTGGCACATTGTTTATGATTGTCAGAATGCATAGCTTATCTAGCTTCAGGCCAGACAAATTCAATACATTTTCTCGCCGGCAATGGAGGGCAGAGTCACCAGCAGAGCACACTGGCCCTTCCGTAGCCTGAATGACTTTGAATATTTTGCCAACATTTAGCAGAATTCTTTTGGTAGAAGCTCTTTCATAGGGTATCTGAGCTTTCTCAGCACTATTCTGAGCCAAGACGTGAAAGGGAAAATGTTGACTCACCACCCTGGAACAAACAGCCTGTATATTTAGAATTCTCCGATCAAAGTTCTAATGGCAGAATTTTATAGTGTATGCATCCTTATCATGAAAATCTCCATCTCCCCCTCAACAGGTATATCTGCCTTTCAACTGAGTGGAATCAGACAGGCCTGCCCTCACGCATGCTGTGCATCTGAAATGGAGAATAAATGATGTATAAAACACCCACGTGAAGATACACCACAATCCTTTGCCTTTCTTTCTTTGTTGTGACACAATACCAGACTGAGCATCTGCTCCAATACGGGCAACTTTGCTAAGATGATTCACAACTGTGTTCAACTGAAGATGCGGCTCTCGGTGAATGCCACGTGCCAGGAGGGTTTTCTCCTGGGGTTGTTCAAAAAACCACCTACCCCAAGTTCACACCCTCAGAAGACCCTGTGATTTCACAGCAGGGATGGGTCTATGAGGGGTGCCAAAGGATTCAGGACAGGCCTGTGTCCTATGAAGCCGGCCAAAGAACATTTTCTTTAGCCCTCCAGACAGTGGTCTTAGTGGTTGTCCTAGTCTTGATAGAGACGAACGTCATGGGGCAAACCTCCCTTGGCCTTTTTCTTCCCATAAGTTAGAACGGCATTTCCCTTTCCCTTCACTCTCAATTTTAAGGATAAATGGTCCTTTGAGTGACATATGAATGTAGACATTTGGCATTACTGGTCTTCACTCATAAAACTACCAGTAATCTGCAACTCATGTATTGAAATGCATCCCATTATGATCTGTATCATTCAGGGGTGGGGCCATAATGATATTTTTAGTTTACATCGAAAGAAAAAAGAGAAAGGTCATTGGGCACTGAAAATTGTCAATAGGTTACTCAATTTCAAATATCTGGTGTACAAAATATTATATTGAGGGAAAGAAGATGGTATCTATTGAATGTCTGCTAATGGTTGTGACATGCTTTATGAATACTTCAATATCTTCATTCATGCCCCCCAAAACTATGAGAGAAAAGCCCTTCTATCACCAACTTATATGGGAGGTTACCAGAAGCCAAGCACTATCCAACGTCAGCAGTGAGCAAACAGCAGGCCCAGTCTTAAGCTCAGAGCTGGTCCAACTCCAAAGCTCCACTTGCTCTTTCCTTGCTCCTTCATGCTTCTTGGGCAAGAAGTGTGGCTTCTGCCTGGGTCACGTGAAGATGAATCCATGGCTTACAAAGAAGCTGCTCATCAGAGAAACGCAATAATCTGCACTTATCTGACTGACAGAAAGCTGGCCACAAATAAGAATAATTTGGAGTCCCAGAAGAGTTTCATTTTCAGAAAATGGCGTCTCAAACACTGAAGAAATGATCACAAAAAATCTCTAAATTAAATCTGTAAAAAAATCTCTTTAAAAAAGTCCATATTTGGATAAATTGCGTGTGTCTGGGGGTGGGGCGTTTAGCAAAAAGACAGTGCTGAATGAGAGGGACGGGGACAGGTGGTCACATCTCCCAGAGGTTTCTTTCTTTCCTGCCTGCCTTTTCCTCCCCCCTCCCTCCCTCCCTTCTTCCTCAGGTCTAGATTGTGGAGCATTATGTAAGGGCATCTTCTTTTTTCAGTGTACATTTCTAAGTTGGATCACTTTTGCACAGTGTCTGCAATGAGACAGACCCTAGGTTAATCCTACTGAGCAAATTCTTCACTGATTTGGAAAGCAACTCTGGAGTAGGAACATTGCCCGAGATCGCACTCCAAGTACATAAATCTCCTCCCCGCTCTAGCGCTATCTTCAAAGACACTGCTTACTAAAACACCCTCTAATTCATCGCCATGCTTCAAAGCACGCAGGCAACCTCTGTCTGCTACACCCAAACCAGATCAATCCATTGAAAACACACATCCTCTTAGTATGTGCCTATTTAAACGCTTCACACACCTTCCCATCACAGGATACATTCTGAAATCCTTGAGAGATCCTCGGACCCTTTGTGGTTGACTTCTGTCCTAATTTTTTCTTTGTGCTCACCTGACTCTGGGGACACTGACTTCCTTCCCTTCAGACACACAAGCTCACCCACATTCTGGTTCTTGCTGTTTCCTCAGCTTCCTCTCTCCTTCTAGGGTTCGATTGCATAACAAGTCCATTTCCTCCCTCCTTCCCCTCTCCATCACTCAGGAGCCCCCCCCCCCCTGCTTCATTTTCATCATAAATTATTCTGTAGGGTTTTGCTAAGTCTTGTCTCCCATCACTAGCGGAAAAGGATTCCTGGTTGTACAGTGGGTTGAGCGCCGGGCTGCTAACTGCAAGGTCAGCAGTTCGGACCCACCAGCTTCTCCGAGGGAGAAAAGTGAGGCTCCCTGCTCCCGTAAAGATTTACAGTCTTGGGCACTATCAGGAGTGTGGCTTTCAGTCTGAATCGACTCTGGGGCAGTGGGTTTGTTTGATTGTTTTGCTTTAGAGCTGAGCAAGTACATGCCTCATCTTGTTCTTTCTTACATCCTCGCCACTGTGACCAGTGCCGGGTACACAGTGGGCTGCCTGCCCCTTATTTCCTTTTCAAAGTTCAGCTATAATTCTCCCTTCTCTGGAAAGAAATCCCCAACAGTTAGGATCCACGAGGAAGGTCACCTGTATTACAGGTGCTCAGTTATGGGTTATGGGTTTGCACGTAACTGTGAATGTTGGCCAGAGATCATCTAAGGTGCTCTCAGGGTGGTGACAGCTTACCTTATCTTACTCCTGAGAGACTGTTCTCCAGGACACATCCCAATGAAGCTCAGAGGAAAGAGATGCTTAAGGAATAGGTCACTATCTAGTGAAGGGAACTCACTGTGCCCAGAATCAAGACTCACTCATTCACCCACCAAGCAGACACTCTATGCCAAGTCTTATCAAGTAACCGAGTCTGTAGGTAAGAGATTAGGAATTTATGTTTTATTCACAAAGAAAAACATGTGCAATTAGTCTCTTAAGTCCTTAAATTCTTAAATCCCTACCCACTCTTCAAGAGCTAGGCTGAATGAAAACAGGCTTGACCACAAAACCACACCTAAGCAACCACAGCAAAACACTTCATAAAGGGAAAGACTACACCCTACAACCCACCCCCAGCCCCACCTCAAGCTCTTTCTATTCCCAGAAAGGCGATAATCAAAGATTTGGTCCCAACAGGGCCACAGGCAGGACATTTGCATTTTAAAGTTTGACAGACATTTATAGACCTTTTGATCTTTCTCTCCCTAACTATCCCCTCTCAAGGTTTCCCTCCCCCCCTTCCTCCCCAGAATAAAAACAAAACAACACACACACACACACACACACACACACACACAAAACTGCCCCCAAACACTTTGTCACAGAGTTGATTCTAACTCATATGATTCATGGATTCAATTCTTCCTCAGCCATCCCCACCCCCAAATCTCTACCCGGTACCGAGTGCTAACTTTCTAAATGACCACGTCAGAGCCAGAGGCTGCTGGGATATGTGCCCTGGTGCTCCCAGCCCCTAGCCATGTAGCTCATATTTGTTGAACACCAACTGTGTAGCAAGCACTTTTCTTACTAATTCCTAAAGCCCACTGCCCTAGAAGACTTCTATTCTTACTTCTTATTGTCATTCTTTTTTAGATGGGAGAAAATACGCCTCGGAGGGGATAAGTAACCTGCCCTACATCACTGACAAGGAGCAGTAGAGACGGAACGAAAGCTCAGGTCCGTGTGCCCGCACAGCCACGTCCTTTTCAAGAAACCCGACTGACTCCAGTTGACACGCTGGCTGTTGTAGGCTGCTTCGGTTTAAGATTCTTCTTGAAAAGGCTAGCCTGCATTCCGGTTCTTGCTGGTGCTGTTCTGGAAATAGCCCAATAAATGTCGTCATTTGATTTACTTGAAGACAAACTCGCAGCTGTCTTTTCCTTTCGGTCCTTCTCAGTCTCTCACTTTCCCCCTTTCTTCGACTCAGCTTTCACACGGACAGACAGACGCTGTGGCCCAACAGCTGCACGTCTTGGGTTAGGCCCATCATCTGCAGCCCCACGGGATCGGCTGCACAGAGCTGTTCTCTGAGCCAAAGAAAGCCTATTGGAAGCAGTCTTTCCGGAGACTCAGAACTTTACGTGTTCACAGCTGGAAAGGATCCTGAAAATCATCTAGGAAAACAGTTTCAGAGAATGACTGATACAACGTAGCTGCTGCCAGAGTTCTAAGATGCACTCTGTTTGCTATGGAAAGAGCAGAAGATGAGGTTCAAAGCTCAGGAAACCAGTCAGTCCTGAATCCCTTAATGTGCTTGCTGCTTGGCCATTTAATAATCTTCACTACACCCCAGTGAGGTGTAATTTATTACTTTCTCTGTCTCTTAGGTGGGCCCTGGTTCAGAGAAAAAACTAGCTTAAATCTCTATAGCAGATAACTCATGGGCCAGGATCTGAAATCTTGTGACCGTAGATATGAAAGACTTTCCCCATGGCTTGTAATGGGATGTAAGGAGGTGCACCTACAATATGCTAGCTTAAGTGACTGCTTTACCTCTGAGCTTCAGTCCTGTGCCAGAGAAGCACAAAAGCCAACCAAAAAGAGAAGCATCATTGGCTTAGGGCAGCTCAGGAGGCCAGGTCTGTGGCGGAAAACCATCTGGAATCCACCGAAAGCCTGCGCTGTGTTTCTGCGTCTGCAACAATTCTTCTTGGAGAGAAGCCTGCCTCTTAGGTGAGGTGGTACTGCAGGGAGCCAGAGGCAGAAACTAGGGGTTGGCCCTCCACATGCTAAGGCCTCCCTCCCCCCTTTACAGCAAGTTGGAAGTCCCTCCAGGCTAGAGGCCATGCACAAATTCACACGCTTGAGACAGGAAACCAGTACACCTGGGAGGGCCCCAGTCTAGGCCAGGTGGGCTTCATTCAGTCAATGGGGTCAACCAGCACCATGGACCATGCCTCCCAGCGGAAGGCCCCCAAAGGCTGACACTTTGAGGCCATCTCCCTCTTTTCCAGCTGCAGGGGTTTCTCTGGCTGCAGTTTGCCACATGTGGGCGTGAAGTGGCCTGAGGGTGTGTGTGTAAAACCGGAGACTTCTTCTATCCTTTATAAAAACTCACTTGGATTACAAACCAGGCTTGGGGTAAATTCTTTCTCTCTCAAGCGAAGGACTGAGGTATTTCTAACCTAACCTGGGAAACCGAAGAGTTGTGGTTTGAGCAGAAAAGATGGCCTTCTGTGGAAACTGGGAACAACCTCTCCCCACACTTTCAAAGGGTGCGTTGCGTTGCAAGTCGGAAGCGCCTGTGCATTTTCAAACACTCTTTGATAAGCCCGTCGCCCACCCACCAGGAAGAAGCTTGCAAGTGCCAAATGTGGGATCATCAGCGTGTTGCTGCTGGCTGCCGGACCTTGTCCACTGAGATTCAGACTGAGGTTCAAAACTCAGCTCCCCACCCTCATTCCCCAGTCTACCCCTAATCCAACGGGAATGAGCCTTCTCACCCTCCACTCCCAACCCCCAATATCACTGTTTGTAAGAACTTCTGGATTGTACTGAGCCGGGGGTCAGATTGCGGATTGAGGCACCACCAACACCCTCCCAGAAGAGGCACGTGGGCAGGTTTTTCTCCAAGAGGTATTGCTGCAGAAGCAGAAATCTCCTGCTCTTAGTACCCAAGGTGGATTTGGGTGGGGACTGGGATACTTCTAAGAAAATTCTCTTCTGAATGATTCCCTGCCAACCACACAGGTGCAGATCCAACCATGTGGAGCCTCAGATGGTCAAGGGTGACGCTAGTTCCACGGGGTAAAATCTTACCCAGCAAGCTCTGGTCCAAGTCAGACTCCACTATAAGGGACAACTCAAAACCCAGGTCTACCAGTAGGTCTCCTTGGCCAGTCTGCTCATACTTATCTCAGTCTTCTTTTTAAAAAAAAAAAAATCATTTTATTTGGGCTCGTACAACTCTTATCACAATCCATCCATCAATTGAATCAGGCATGTTTGTACATATGTTGCCATCATTCTTTTCTAGACATTTACTTTCTATTGAGCCCTTGGTCCCAGCTCTTTCCCTCCCCACCCCCACCATCACAACCCCCTGGTAGATTGTACATTGTTTTTATTTTCATCCCGCACACTGACCACTATCTCCCTTCCCCCATGCTTTCTGTTGTCCTTCCCCTGGAGAGGGGTGTATGGTTATGTGTCGATCACTGCGCTCAGTTCTCCCTTTCTCCCTTCCTCTCCCCCTCTTCCCCCTAGCAAGGCATGGTTATCATGAAAGAGTCATTGGGTGGCATTTGAGCCGTAGCTTGAGGAACACCTTTGACCCCCCTCCCTCAGGGAAACTTTTCACGTCCTGGATCACATGGCAGCATGGGCAATGACTGTCCCAAAGATGCCTACTGGACATCATTATGCTGGTGATAATGTTGTTATCGATCTTTAGTCTTTTTTTCAGTGATTCGGGTGAAAGTTATCAGAGCAAATCCATTTTCCACTCAACAACGTATACATATTTTCTCTTGTAATATTGGTTGAAATCCCCTCCCCGAAACTGCCCTTTGCCCACTTCCTCCCTGGGTCCCCTCTTTCCGCTTGCCATTCTTGTTGGTCCTTTCCTGCTCCCTGAGCTCTATTTTGGGCAAATGGTGCCCTTTTGACCTCTAATTATTGATTGTTCGGAGGAGTATTTTACACACAGGTGCTATTGTTCCCTTTATAGGCCTATTGCTTGACTAAGCAGCACTGATGACTCCGTGGGTTAAGCATTGGGCGACTAATGGAATGTTGAGTTATTTAAACTCCCAGCCACTCCTTGGGAGAAAGAGGAGACCGTTTGCTTCTGTAAAGATGTAAAAACTCAGCATGGTTCTACCAGCCCTATAGGGTCAGTAAGAGCTGGTGTCCACGTGAGGGCGGGGGTTACTGTTTGGCTGAAAAGTGCTCCCTGGGGGTGTGTTCAATTCTAGATTTGAGGGATATCTAAGGGTCATCCATGTCTTTTTAGATCAGTAAGCCTGATCTTTTTTAAGAATTTAAATTTTGCTCAAAAATATTTTCCCCCTACGCTGCCCAGGACCTTCTATGGTGATCCCGATTAGAGTGCTCAGTAGAGGTGGCTGGGAACCATCCAGTTCTTCTGGTCTGGGGTAGTGGAGGCTGTGGTCCTTGGGGTCCATTAGACCTTTCAACTAATTATTCCCTTGAGTCTTTGATTTTCTTCACTCTTCTTTCCTCTGAGCAGGGAGAGACCAATAGTTGCATAACAAATGGCCACTCATGAACTTTTAAGACCTCAGCCACTAATCCCCAAAGTAAGATGGAGAGCAATATCTTTGTGGACTATGTTATGCCAATTGACCAATATAGCCCTGAGGCTCTTATGCTAAAACCCCAAATTCAGTGGTGATTGCCTGAAGGTGTTTGGCTGTGGCTTTAGCTTTCTTGAGGTATGAAAAACTTTTAAAAGCCTTATAAAATCAATAGCTATCCTCACCAGTAAAATATACATGGGCACATGATGTGGTAGTTACATAATCTGGTGTCAATTTGTGACTTGAGAGGATTAAGAATGAAGGGGTGGTGTCTAGCCTGTCAATCAAGATATAACCAATGAGGCCTCTGCGTGGGTATGGCCTTCTCCTGAGAATTCTGGGAACTCCTGTATTTTCCTCCTTGGAGGTGGAAGACACTTCTCTCTCTCTGCTCATTCCCTGAGAGGATGCTTTACTGACAAGACACATGGTGCTTGCTATACCTTGGGAGCTGGAGAAGCCACATGGACCTAAACTGTTGCAACCAGACCTCTGAAGTCAGAGAAGCCACATGGAGACCCCTGCCAGAGCTGAGATGCTTACAATGCCACTGGATCCACAAGACTTCTACCCACTGGCCTGTGAGCTTCCTGCATTTGGTATCATTGCATGTGTTTTATGAGTATGAAGAAGACTTTATAGATTGGTATCAGACATATGTGCTAATATCAGACTTATGGACTTGATCTGGACTGGACTGGGATGTTTTCTCAACTTTCAGTTGCTCTTGTATATAAACCTCTTTCTAATACACTTATGAGTCTCCCTGGATTTGTTTCTCTAGTCTACCTGGACTAACACACATGTGCAATGATTTTTGCATGTCATATGTAGTACACTGGATGAAGCCCTTTCCCAGTATTTGTCCCATTAACAGAGACCAGCTGGTACTGGGCTGCTAAAGGCAAGATCAGCAGTTAGAAACCACTTGCCACTCTGCAGGAGAAAGATGGGCCCGTGCCAGTACAGACTGATAGCCTCAGAAAGCCACAGGGGCAGATTTACTCTGTCTTATAGGGTCACTGGATGTCGGAATTGCCTTGAGGACAGTGAGTCTTTGGAGTATACCAAGAAGCTCTACTTCAGGGATCACTTCGAATTCTCTCTGTCTTGAGTATGTGGTGGACCGTATGATACTTACTAGTTAAATACTTTGAGATGCTGAACGAATTAAGCAGGCTGGACATGAACGTGTTGCTGCTAGCACAGAAAGAGATATCCGAGCTGAGGTCTATCCACCAAGGCTGTTTTCCTGCAGACACACGTTGTAGGAAATGCCACGGGATATGCTTTACTCACAGAACTATTTGCTGGATTTGTGAGAAAGAACCACGAGAAAGAAATGTGGAGATCTTATGAAAGACGGAATAGGTGCATGGTTTTGACCTTTGGGGGGAAAGATATGAGCGAGGATGATCTCAGGGGTGGTAACCTATTGAAGGGAGTCCTTGGTCTTCTAGCCCAGGAAGAACGATATTCATCCACACTGCACAGCTGATGGGAAATCCCAACACAGCACTTAGAGCAAATGAGAAGAGGGTAGGCCAAAGAGCCCAGCACTGAAAAGAAACTGCTTTGGGACAGGTGCGCTGGATCAGGTGTCAGGTAAATAATCCAAGAGATTACAAACCTCCAACCAGCAGCTTTCAATTTAACCTTCAAAAACTCATGTGACAAATCTGTTAGAAAAGCAAAATGTTGATTCAAGTGGTGTTTTGCAGATCTAAGAGATGCGGGGGGTTGGGGTGGGGAGTGGGGGTGGGGATGCGGGAGTGCAGGGCTAAGCGAAAGAAAAATAGTACTTTTGGGTGTGGATTCATTTACCATTACGAAATCAGACGAACAAACCAATCATTCAGTCTCCGTATCTCTGGTCCCTGTCTTGAAAGCAATCACTTTATAGAACTGTCCAGATTGATCAAATCTTAGTTTGTAGAATCGCTGCTGAAGGCGGTGGCTTGGTCCTCTCTAGGAAGAGGCTGCTTGCAACTAACTGGGGTGTAACTCAAACCTACAAAGTACTCCTCACCTGCCCCCATGGCCTGACCACCCAGGGTATCCTTTGTTTTTATCAAGCTCTGTATTTCAGGGACTTCGCACTCAGTGCTTCTTTCCATAAAACATATAAGAGAAGGTAAGGGTGTTATAACCACCAAGGGTTTATGGATTACAGAGAATTCACCAATAGTTGCCTACTCGGAGGCTTAAAAGTGGACACTTTCCCAAACGTGGCTCCGCAGCCTAGGATCAGATGAGCTTCAGGAGAATAGCCCAGGGTGCTTGTCAAACAGAGGACCTCACACCCATGACTTCTGCCTCCCTGGGTGTGCATTCTGATGGCAACCAGAATAGGACATCCTGGGAGAATGCAGGATTTAGCCCAGTAAGAACGATATTCATCCACACTGCACAGCTGATGGGAAGTCCCAACACAGTACTTAGAGCAAATGAGAAGAGGGTAGGCCAAAGAGCCCAGCACTGAAAAGAAACTGCTTTGGGACAGGTGTGCTGGATCAGGTGCCAGGTAAAAAAATCCAAGAGATTACAGACCTCCAACCAGCAGCTTGCAATTTAGCCTTCAAAAAAAAAAACTCATGGGACATGTCTGTTAGAAAAGGAAAATGTTGATTCAAGTGGTTTTGTTCCACACTTGCAGAGACACTGCTGCAGATCTGAGAGATGTGTTCGGGAGTGGGGGTGGGGGCGGGTACGGGAGTGCGGGATTAAGAGAAAGAAAAATAGTACTTTTTGGTGCGGATTTGCCTTGGTCTTTCAATTGGGCCAGGTGGAAATTCCAGTCTTAGAACTTTACTCTAATGCTTCCTCCACACCTTTACTCTCCAGACTTCTTTCCAGGCCCAGTCTAATCAGAGTTATGACCTTTACAGGCGTCTTTTCTGGGCACCCCTACTGAAGGGTCTTTCTCACGCCTCTCCTTTGTAAAAGGGCGTCCAAGTGCGGCGGTTGGAACACACTAGCCACTCCATTGGTGACAGATGCGGCAGTCTGGTTCTGTAAAGATTTACAGGCTTAGAACCGCGATAGGGCAGCCCTACTCGGTCTGTAGGGTGCAGGGTGGCTATGCGTCACAATCAGCTTGATAGCAATGGGTTTTCTTTTTAACAGCGGGTTTTCAACGTCTTTATAACACTGGCATCACCCTTCTGTTCCCATGACGAGTCGTTATCTACCAGATATTTATATCTGCTAATAGAAATATAATTCTAGCCACATAATTAATTTTCAAATTTATAGAAGCCACATTTAAGAAAAACCAAGCAAGCAAACAGGAGACCCAGACTCAGCAATTCCATTCCTTTGTAAGCATGGGACTTAAAAGCATGAACAGACTTAGGTACACCTATTGGTAGCTCTATGAACAACAGCCAAAAGGTGCAAACAGCCTAAATGTCCATTAGCAAATGAACAGATAAGCAAAATGGGGCACATATTTACAATGGGATATGACACCACAGAGAGAATTCATGTTCTGATATACACTATAAAATGAATGAACCTCGAAGACCTTATGTCGAATAAAGTAAGACAATCAGCCAAGGACAAACATCGTACGATCTCACTTATATGAAATGACAAAAATACGAAAATGCATAGGGAGAAACTGGAGAGCAGGTGTGCATTTTTGGTAAGTGACAAGTTACTGTTTATGGTGAAGGGAAGTCTGCCACTGATACAGGGTAACCGCTACACAACATAGTGGATTTCATTTCTATCATGAAGCTCTTTATCTTAAAAGAGTTGACAGATGTGCTGAGTAGTTTCTGATGTTGCCTGTGTTCAACCAGACATATTGTAGGATTTATTTTCTTGATTCAGAAGTTTAAGGTCATGATTTTACAAGACATTCTAATTAATTGACCTAATATTGATCTTAGTGCTTCAATTCTATGTCATATATATATATATATATATATATTATATATACACACACACACACACACATAGTATCTAGGATCTTAAACACTTGCAAGTGGCCACCCACAATATAATATTGGTCTCTATTAACTTGCAGCTAGATAAAGGGGCAATCATTTGAACTGAACAGGGACTATGACATGGTTTAAAATCAAGATAGGAAAAAAAATAAAATCAAGATAGGTTAACAGAAACATGGGGAAAAGGAGACAGCAGATGGTATAAAATATGAAAATAAAAATAATTTATAAATGATCAAGAGTTCACGAGGGTGGGAGGGTGGGGAATGGAGGGGAAAAGAGGAGCTGATACCGAGGGCTCAAGTAGAAAGAAAATGTGTTGGAAACGACGATGGCAACATATATAGAAATGTGCTTCATACAATTGATGTACGGATTGTTATAAGAGCTGTAAGAGCCCCCAACAAAATGATTTCTTGAAAAAGTAAAATAAAATAAAGAGAGGTGTGTGTCAAGGACGTACCCTCTTCCCACACTCATTCGGTCTGTGTGTGAGCAGGTCATCAGAGAAGCTGGATTACATGAAGAGAGCAGCATCCGGATTGGAGGAAGGCTTCTCAACTCCCCGCAGTGTGCAGATGGCACAGCCTTTCCTGATGGACACAAGGAGGTCTCGCAGCACTTGCTGAGGGGGATCAAGGACTGCAGCCTGCAGTGCGGGTCACAGCTCCATGGAAAGCCAACCAAGATCTTCATGACTGGACCAATGCGTAACAAGGATAAATAGAGAAAAGATCGAATTTGCCAATGGTTTCATCTTGCTTGGATCCACAATAAATGCTCATGGAAGCAGCAGTATAAAATCAAAGTAAGTATTGCATTGGGTAAATCGGCTGTGCAAGATCTCTTTAAATTATTGAAGAGCAAGCATGTTCATGTGAGAGCTGAGGTACGCCTGGACCGAAGCCATGCTATTTTCTCTTGCCTTATATACGCCTCAAATACATGTGAAAAGTGGACATTGAATAAGGAAGACTAGAGAAGAATCAATGCACTTGGATTATTGTGCGAGCAATGAATATCGAAAATACCACGGATTGCCACAAGGAGAGGCACATCTGTCTTGGAAGAAGTACAGCCAGAATATCCCTTACAAGCTAGGATGGTGAGACTTCGTCTCATGTACTTTGGACATGTTATCAGGAGAGCCCAGTCCTAGAGAAGGCCATCATGCTTGGTGAAGTGCAAGAGCAGTGAGGGAGCGGAAGAGGCTTGATGAAGTGATTGACCCAGTGATTGCACTGATGCGCGCAAACCCCACAGGGTGAGGATGGTGCAGGGCCATGCAGTGTTTCATTCTCTTGTGCACGGGGTTGATCCGGTTAGAATGGACTTGGTGACTCCTAACCACCACATTCCCCCGGATTAGTGGAGCAGTCAGGCGGATCATGGATCAGACTAGGAGCTGGAATAGGCGTCTAACTTCCTGTGAAGAACGCTTCCTTTGCCGTGAGGCCAGAGGAAATGGATGACGCCTGACTACCATCACTGAGCAGAAGTATCAGTAGAAGAATCTTGAACAGAAGAGGGAAAGATGTGGAATATAATTTCAAGTTCTCAGGGAACCCAGACTTTGGAGCCATGAAGACTAGATGACCCAAAACTACTGTTCTGGGAAAATCTTGAAACCCTGAACCTTAAATTGAACTTATCTCCTGAAGTCATCTTTAAAGCAAACAAAAGTTTAGTTTGATTTAAAAAATAAGTCTGCCTTGAGTACTGTGCACCTTTAAAGAATTATATCCATGTGCGATCAAATTGACCACTACAGCTCAAAAGATTACAGGAGAAGGTTCTCGCTGCCATTGATTTGGTGCCGATTCACAGGGACCCTGTAGGAGAGGGTGGCACTGCCCCTGTGGGTTCTAAGACTGTATGTCTTTCTGAAGTAGAAAGCTAGTCTTTCTCCCATGGAGCATCTGGTGGTTGTGAACTATTGAACTTGCAGTTAGCAGCTCAATGGATAAGCACTATGTCACAGGGTGCCTATGGGAAGGTTAGGGGGTCATAGGTTTGGGTTAAGAATAGTGAAATAATTTGGAAAAGATTATCTAGAAAGGTAGCACATCTTGAAGCACATAATCAGTGTCACAGAAATGTCTATGTAGGAATTGTCAAAGGGGTGTGCATTCGGTTGTGTGAGTTTTCATCAAAATAATAAAATACATCAAACTAATTTTATTAGTATATTTGATTGAATGCAATATATACAAATATCATTTCTATCGTGTAATTAATATGAATTTTAGTCAGATATTTAAATTTTGTTATTTATACTTCAGTTTTTGAAACTCAGCGTATATTTTATCTCGTGTGTGTTCTATACTTAAAACACACCTCAGCTTTGACAGCTGCATTTCAAGTGCTCAATAGCATTATTTGGTCAGCGGCTGTCATATTGGATAGGACAGTACTGGATTGTGGACTCTTTGAGGGCAAGCCTGTAACTTTTGTCTCTCAGTCCTCATGCTGAGCTCAGTTCCTCCTTCTTGGCAATTATTTGTTAGAGTAAATTCAAATGAGGATTTCTTCTAGAGAGAATATTCTTTAGTGGGGTTTGTTTACTTGCATGCTTAAGGTATTGTGTCTCAGGAGTCAGAAGATGGCACGGAGGAAAAAGGGCTATCATTGTTGACATCAGTGATTACCAGAAAGAGCTGTATCTGTGTTTTATTGAACATGCAAAGGGATTTTCCTGCGTGAATCATAAAAAATTATGGGTAACATTTCAAAGAGTGGAAACTCTAGGACTCCCAATTGTGCTATGAAACCTACAGAGAGACGAAGAGACAATTGCTTGGTCAGAACAAAGGGCGCTGCATGATTTATAATCAGGAAAGGTGTACATCAGGATTGATTCCTTTTGCCATTTTATTCAATCTGCCTGCTGAGCAAATATGTACACCTCCAGCTTCTCGGATTAGTGTGTCCATGCATATCCATCGTATGAAGAAGGAGTAAGCGTCAGCATTGCGGGCAGACTCCTGAACAACACACCTCGCTGGCTGAGAGTGAAGAGGACTCGAAGCACTTGCTGCTGAGGACCAAAGACTGCAGCCTTCCGTCTGGATTACGCTTCAACAAAACAAAAACAAGAGTCTCTGCAACTGGCCAGTAAGCAACATCACAGTACATCGAGGACAGACTGGGGTTGTCAGGGGTTTCATTTTGCTTGGATCCACAAGCAACACCATGAAATTCACCAACATATTGTATTTGGCAAACTTGCTGGACAGACCTCTTTACATTGTTACAAAGCAAAGATGTCTGCGTGAAGACTGAGGTGCACCTGACCCAAGGCAGGACATTTTCAATGACCTCCCATGAGGATAAGAGCTAAACAACGAATCAGAACGATTGAACAGATTTGGTGCCTTTGAATTGCGCTGGCAAGGAAGACTGACTCTACCGTGGTTTGCTAGAACACAATCCAATCTGTCTAGCAGGACGTACAGCCAGAGTGGTCTTTGGAGGTCCAGAGGGTGACACGTGGTCTTATATACTTTGGACACATTCTCAGGAGGGATCAGTCTGAGGAGAAAAATATCCTACTTGGAGAAATGGAGGGTCAATGAAAAAGATCTTCAATGAGATGAGGAGCCCTGATGGTATATTGGTTACGAGTTGGGGTGCGATCCCCATGGTTGACAGTTCAAAATCACCAGCTGCTCCTCAGGAGGAAGACTGGGCTTTCAAGTCCCCCAAACAGTTAGAGTCTCGGAAACCCGCATCGAGTCTGAGTCTGCATCGACTGGCTGGCAGAGAGTCTGCTTTGAGTTTCCAATAAGGTGGATTCGCATCGTGGCTGCAACTATCGGCTCAAGTGTAATTGTGAGGATGGTGCGGGGCTGGGAAGGGTTTGTTTGCTTTTGGACATACGGTCGCTGTGAGTTGGACTGACTCCACAGCACTGCACAACGGCAGCAATATCTCAGAAGGCAAGAATCGGTAGCAGGTGGCTCCGTTTTAAGGATGAAGGGAACTATTTAGAGCACCTTTTATGTAGGATGATGGCTGATGGGAGTCTGTGGGCACAGGACATTCTGGGATGCAGTAAAAGGCAGTGGAACCAAAGAGGTAATAAGCAGAATTGTTTTTCTATCCTGCACTACGTGCCAATCGTGGCCGACCATAGGGAGGTGGTGACCCTGAGCCGGGTATCATCTCATCTGTGCCCGTTATTGGCTTGAGCGACCTGAGGCATACCAGCGCTAAACCATTTGATAGGGGTGAAATGGGATCAGTTAAGCCTCGGAAAAACAGCTGCAGGAAAAATGTAATTTCAGTAAGCATTTCTTCTGAGAACAGGCTGAGTCCGTTTGCTCCCTGGCTCCACATTCCTCAAGAGCGTTCCTTGCTTAACGGCAAGATTCAGATATAATTTGGTCATTGAAGGAAAGGAGATATTACTGATTTACCAATGAATATTCTCCAAGATAGTTCTCACAGACCTCTAATGCTCCGTATAGAAAGTGTTCCATAAAAGCTTGAAACAATTTAAAAATTAAAAGCAGGAACAACAAAGTATACCCAAAAAAATTAAAAAGGAAGAAAACAAAATTTTAAAAAATGTTCCAGAAATAGACCTGCCCAGAAATCCGAGGTCATATAATCGATGCACAGAAAGAGGTAGGTGGGTGGGAATGGAGGTGGCAGGCTCCAAAACTAGTTGTGATTAGCACAGTCATAAGTTTCAGCTAAGCATCTGAGGAGGGGAATCCCGAGTCGGACCATTTTGTCTCCAAACAAGCCTCCGGTACCGTGGAAAGAGCCCATCCTTTGGGAAAGAAGACCAACCCACCCCTTTACTTAACTGACTCGATAGCAGTGAGTTTTGGGTTGCTTTCTTTTTTTTTTTTAGAACTCCTAACTCGCTTATCTCCTTAAAGGGATTTTGAGTAGTTTGTTCAAAACACAATAGCCATTGTTCAAAGGCTTGGCCCAATCCCATGTGACCTTGAACAAGTTACTGTACTATTAAGCCCCAGACTCCTCAAGTGTGAAATAGGGTAGTCACAGCAGCTCCTTCCTGCGGTTATGTAATGATTAAACTGAGATAAACTGAATGCTCAGAAAGTGCTCCATTTATGTTCAGAAAAATTGAAAAATTAAATGCAACAACAACACAGAAAGAAAGTCAAAGCATGAATTCAAAAGAGTAGAGAAATGGATATTACAAGCAAGTAGCTGCATACAGGGAGAGGAAGCCAGGCGGCTATCCTTTGGGGCCCCAGCTTACAGGCTACCAGGAAACACTAGGACAACGGAGCACAATCTCGTGTTAGGTGGAGTAGCACTAACTATAAGGCCGATAGAAGCCGCCAAGGCATTGGATGGAAAACATGGGGTGCCATAAAGAACACCAGCTCCATTAAGAGAGAAAGTGGCATGGGACCCCTCACTCTATGAAGAAAACCTAGATTGGTCAAGGCATAGTGGTGGGCTGAGCAGTCTGTCTTTCAAGGAGAAGGCTGTGCTTCACACTCCCCGCTGAGACGTGTTTCAAATCCTCACCCTTATATTAGTGGATGAGAAACCCCGATTGGGTAGTGATTTACATGGTGGGCTGCTAACACCAACATCGGCCAGTGCAAACAAACCCACCAGCCACACTGAGGGGGGAAAAAACCAAAACAATTCAGAGCCTCAGAAACTAGAGTGGTTCTATTCTGCCTTACAAGATCACTATGAGCCAGACTCTACTTGATGGCAGTGGTGTACACGGGGATGTAAGCCCACCTGGGAACAGGGCTTTCTTGGGTCTGCTTACAAGGCTGTAGGGTGTGTTCATTGTTATTGGACGTGTTTTAAAGGGGTTGCTTTAGAGGTAGAAAAGTGATTTATGCAAGAGGCAATCTAGCAGGCATGGGGGAACATTGTGCCCCTTGAAGATTGCCATAAAACTAATTGCCAAACTGAAAAGAGACAAAGGGTCCCCCCCTCCTCCCACTCTCAGAGCTGATGGAGAACACCTTGCCCTGGAGCCAGTGCCCTGAATACAGATTCATATCCTGATAAGCAGTGAGAAAATAAATTCGTTTGTTAAAGGCATTCATGTGTGGTATTTCGCTTAAAGCAACATCGGATACCTGGCAGAGCCTGAGAAAAAGTTCAGACTGAGGGAAAGGTGGGGGCAAGGAATACTCATGTCTCCAAAGCGAGAACCAACCCTGATCAGCAGACATATCCGAATAGCACCAGAAAACAACGTGAAGATAGCTTAGGTGTCAGCTGCTTGTGTTGTGGGCCAAAGATGAGAGCGAAGGGGGGAAATGACCTCTAATCCCACTGTCAGAGCACGGCATCCCTAGGCTCCCCAGCTCCGCTAAGAACCGCGTCCGCATTACCTGTCACAAACGCTAGTGATTGAAAGAGTTACACTGCGCTCCATCTCCTTTCCACTTAAAAAAATGCCCAAGAAAGGGTACTTTAAGACACTTACCTTTTCTCTGCCTGGCTTTCTCGGTTGTACTGCCAAACTTTGTACTCAAGAATAATTAATTGTCTGCAGAACATTTTGAGCTGCATTAAAGGGTGACTATCTTGCACATACCTACAGGCTCAAACATTGTCATAGGATTCTGTTCAGTTACAACCCAGCTCCTGACGACAGCTGTCTGTCTAGTTCTCTAAAGTCAGCGACAGCTGCGACACTGAGTCTGTCTCTGAGTGTGTGGATGGCATGGGCTTGGCCCCGTGATGCAGCTGCTCATTAAAAGCAGGTCTGGGTGACAAAGAAAGCCATTCATTAATCTTCATATTTAAACCCTTTATATGGGGATCATCTACGGCTTTATCCACGGTACAGTGTTCTAGTTTTTTAGTTTTACTGGAAACAATCACTAAAAACTTGGATTTGGGATGATAACATTTGGTGTGACATTCCAAGGCTAGAACAGATGTGAAAATATTTTACAAACTGGAAAACAGAAGAGTCTGTGGCCCTGAGTTTAAAAAGTAAAGTAATCACTGAGCGATCACTATTGTTGTTAGGTACCTTCAACTTGGTTCCGGCTCATAGGGACCCTGTGTGTACCAGAAGGAAACACTGCCCAGTCCTCCACGGCTCACCATTGTCACGTCTGAGCCCATTGTTGGAGCCATTGTGTCAGCCCTTCTCACTGAGGGTCTCACTCTGGTTTGACAGACCCTCCCCCTCCCACTTTACCAAGCACAATGTCTGCCTCCAGGGATTCATCTCTCCTGACTACATGTCCAAAGTTCATGGGACACAGACTTACCACCTCTCCCTGCTTCGAAGGAGCATTCTGGCTGATCTTCCAAGACAGATTTGTTTGTTCTGCTGGAATTCCATGGTACTTCCAATATTCTCCACGAGCACCACAATCCAAACATGTCGATTCTCTCCCAATATTGCTTATTCGATGTCCAGCTGAGCAGTATAGCATAGTACAATACCCTTCTGAGTGGGGCTGTCCAGATGGATGGGTTCTGAGGACAATAGGAGGCAGGGTGTCTGGAGAAAACACTTGGTCCTGGCTTAGAAGGACTGACAGACTCTTAGGGGTCAATTGAGGAGGAAGAATATTTGGGTGAGGGAGACAGTCCAAGCACAGATAAAAGGGGCGGGGGAATGTGGCCAATATGGAAGCTGCAATTAAGAACTCAAACCACTTATTGCTTTGGAAAAAATCTGCAGTTAAGAACCTCTTTAAAGTCTTACAAAGCAAAGATGTCACTGAGGACTAAAGTGCACCTGGCCCAAGCCATGATATTTTCAGTAGATTTATATGTACATGAAAGGTGCACAGTGAATAAGGAAGGCCATATGTGGCAGTTACATAATCTCCTGTCAACTTGAGCGAAGGGATAGACTCTAGCCTGTCAATCAAGTCATAGACAATAATGCCTCTGTGTGGACATGGCCTTCTGCTGAGGATTCTGGAAACTCTTGTCTTCCTCCCTGGAGGCGGGACACACACACACTCTGCGCTGCACATTCCTATTGACAAGCCACTTGGAGACACACTGATGGAGCCAGAGCCCTGGAGCTGGAGGAGCCACCTGGAGACCCACACCAGCGCTGAGATGCTTCCACCTCCACTGGATCCACAAGACTTTCCACCCACTGGTCTGTGATCTTCCTGCATTCAGCATCATTGTATGTGTTGCATGAGTCTGAAGAGGAATTTTTAAACTGGTATCAGACTTATGAGCTAATAGTGGATTTATAGACTTGATCTGAACTGGGCTGGGATGTTTTCTTAACATACAATTACTCTTTGATAGAAAATTCTCTCTTACACACGTGAGTGTTTCTGTATTTGTTTCTCTAACCCACCCAGATCTAACACACCACAGAAGAATCGATGTAGCTGATGGATGATGTTGATGAAGAATGTTGAACACACCCTAGGCTGCCCGAAGGATGAACAAATCTGTTTTGGAAGACGTATAGCTAGAATGCTTCCTAGGAAGGAGGATGGAAGGACTTCTTCTTACCCACTTTGGACACATTATCAGAAGAGACAGGTTGCTGGAGGAGATCATGGTTCATAAAGGAGAGAGTCAGCACATGGGAGGGAAATCCTCAAGGAGATGGGCTGCCACACTGGCTGTACCCATGAGCTCCAACATCACAGTTTTTCAGTTGGGTGCAGGACTGAGTTGGGTTTCCTTCTGCTGTCTGAGTGGTCACTATGGGTTAGAAACAACTTTGACGTGAAAACAACAGCAACATGGACAGCGTAGCAGTGTCTCACAGTGGGGACCAAAGAGATATAAAGTTGGCAGGATCCGGAGGGGCCAAACCGTGAATAGTAAGCCGCCAAGTTCGTAGAAGATTTAAGAGAATGAACAATTTAAGAAGTTATACAAACCTAGAGATCATCTAGCCCTGCCTCTTTCACCCTGTGGTTTTCTCTCTGTATATGAACATGATCTTTTTTTCAACTCCATAATACTTCACCACAGCTTTCCTCCAGTTCCTAACTGCTTCCTCGCCAACCCCACCCCCCCACTACCATGATCTGAATTCTACCTTGCAAGTCCGGATAGGGCAGAGGTTGTACACTGGTGCAGATAGGAGCTGGAGGCACAGGGAATCCAGGGTGGATGATACCTTCCGGACCAGGGGTGTGAGGGGCGATGCTGAGAGAGTGCAGGGTGAGTGGGTTGGAAAGAGGGAACCAATTACAAGGATCTACATGTGACCTCCTCCCTGGGGGACGGACAACAGAAAAGGGGGTGAAGGGAGACTCCGGATAGGGCAAGATATGACAAAATAATAATTTAAAATTATCAAGGGCTCATGAGGGAAGGGGGAGCGGGGAGGGATGGGAAACAAGAGGACTTCATGCAAAGGGCTTAAGTGGAGAGCAAATGCTTTGAAAATGATTAGGGCAAAGACTGTACAGATGTGCTTTACACAATTGATGTATGTATGGATTGTGATAAGAGTTGTATGAGTCCCTAATAAAATGTTAAAAAAAATAATACTTCGCCACATGGAAAGGACATTGATTATGTGATTACTCTTTTTTCATTGCTAGATATTCAGGTTGTTTTCATTTCATACTGTCACAAACCATTCTCTACTGAATATTCTTGCTCACATGTACTGGACTGAAACTTTGTTTAGTTTGATGGGATACGTTCTTTGTGGGAAAGGTACTTTTAAATTAAAAATGCATATTAGAGACTTAAAAAATATATTGAAAAAGCTAACCAATTTATCCTCCCATAAGCAGTGGATGGGAAGGAGCATTTCTTCACTTTTTGCCAACTTCCCAATTTGGGGAGTGGAAAGTAGTCTTGCATGGTTGTGTCCATTTACATTTCTTTGAATACTAACAAGCTGAACGCTCTTCTTCTATATTCATTAGCCACTGGAATTTCTTTTCTTTTTTGGGGGGGGGGGGTTTCTGGGAAAACCAGAAAACCTGCTAGACAAATTCTAAAAGAGCTGTAGCACTTGGGATTTCTTCTTTTGTGAGCTAATTATTCACGGCTTTCTTTCCTAATGACAAGCTTCCGTTTCTTTGTCTTGCCTACATAACTTTTTCACAGCAATAACATCTGAGCTATTAGGTTTGTGAGAAATATCTTCCCATCTCAATTTCTGTGCTTTGTATCTGCCTTTTTTTTTTTAGTTGTCATTGAAGTTGTAGATTTGGAAATCTGAATGAAAAGCAGAAAGGAGAGGCCAGCACTTCTGAAAATAATACATGGATCCGATTTAAAGCATTTTCAGTATTCATTTTTGTAACAGGAGTTCCGGCACTTTAATGGCAGGCGTTCGAGCGAAATAAAGAAGTTAACTGCTTGGCTCTTCAAGCTGGTGAAAACACAGGGGGATTCTTAGAGCAAAATCTTCGGTGCAAACGGCTTTCAACTTTTTTGACATGGGTATTAAAATGCCACCCCAAGTACCAGTGGTGATAAAGAATCCAACTTAAAAGAGGGAGTAGGTGTAAATGTCACACGTGAGGGCTTTGTTTTTTTCCTGCTAGCTAGCCAGTTGCCAGCAAGGCTCAGTTGTGAAGTGCTCAAGGCTGCTGTATCTCCGAGCTGGTGGGGGAAACCTGGCCTCTTGGAACTGAATGCTGAAGGGTGGAGATGTGGTGTGAACCCCGGCAATGCTGCTCATGCTCGCTCAAAATAAAAATAACCACACAGCCTGCCCTGCTGCTCTCAAGGGAGAACTCTCACTTCCTCCTGTTTTTTATTACCCTCTTTCTCTGCCTGGGTGTTCCTGCAGACACATTTCCTCCCCTCTGAGCGGAAACCCTGAGGACCAGCGACCCTGCAGGGGCGGCATAGCTAATTCAGAATGGGTTCTTTTTAGAGAAGGTCACCCAGCTATGACTTCACTGTTCAGCAAATAAATTTACTTTGCACTTGACTGTGGAATTGGTGACTGCGATCTTGGGCTCAGGTGGTCAAAGTGCTTTAGGACAAAGAGCCTCTTTAAGGTATTTGGGAGGGAGGAGGATGCTCCTGACCTGATTTTGGGAAGGGGATGCTTTCAGAAGCCCATCAGGGCTTTCTTTCCGCTTGCAAGTGTTTCTATAGCGTCACCGGCGTATTTTCTGTCTTGAGCCTCCTCTATCTACCAAGTAAGCTGAATGATGTCATTATTCTCCCCGGCTGTTTGGTCCTTGCTAAATGCTTAGACTAAGAAGATCATCCATTCGCGTGCTGCATCGTGTTCTAAAGTATATTCTCAAGAGGATTTAAATAAGAGCACACCCTTTGGCAGTGCAGTGAGCCACAAACCCAAACTAGGGGAATGGAAAACATTGAGAACTTCCCTAGCTGGCAGTGAGTATGAGGAGAGCGAAGGGAACACTCCAAAGAGCCCCCCCACCCCCCGCCCCCAGGGGCTTGGCAGAACCTCTGTAACTCCTCACAGCCTAGAAGGGCTGCCACAAGTCAAGCACGAAATAGCTGTCTTTATTTGGCTTTACTAGTTCAAGGACATTACAGAGATTCACGGTTTTTCTTACAAGAGCCCATGTTTTCTACACACACACACACACACAACACACACACACACACACCATCCCCTCTTCCCACCTAAAGCTGCTCCACCCCCCTCCAAAAAATTACCATCCAGTCACCCCCAATTTATGGTGGCCCCTGTGTGCCAGAGTAGAACTGCACTATAGGGTTTAAGATGATTTTTTTTTTCCTAAGTCAACTTTGGGTGCACTTGAATCTGAATCTTTGGGTTAGGAGCTGAGCATACGGACCAGGTACCCAGTCACGGTCTCCTTGCCCATCAGATGGTGTATTTTGTTGTTGCTGCGGTGGACTGTTAGCTGGGTGCTAAAAGGACCGAGGGCCTTGAAGATGGTATCACCGGGTTTCAACACTGGCTCCATCTTGCCTGCAAGAAGGCCAAGGGCACATCTGGACAGTAGGATTCTATGTGGCTGTGGGTCAAAGAAGCGAATGTCGGGTATAGAAGGGCCGGAAGAATATGTCATGTCCAGAGAAAACCGGAACCTCAGCGGCTAAAGGCAGTGGTTGGCACTGGAGTGCTCAAAGCCAGGAGGCTGAGTGTCTTCATGTCAGAACAAAGCAGACTCAAAGCAGAAGCAGTGAGGGCAGAGACTGGTGGTGTGACTCAGCTGGCTCTGGGGGTGTCAACCACACCAGAGTGTGCTGAGGCTGCTGCTTTTGAAAGGGTAACCGTGTCCAGTGAGTGACCTTGGAGCCAGTGCCTCAGCGCCTGAGCTTTGCTTCACCTTTTTTAAGAAGAGGGGTTGTATTGAGTAAGTGTGATCAGTATTCAGACATGGAAAGGGTTATCACTCTTATCGTCTTGCTATATTGTTATCACTGACAAAAATATATTTCTATTGAGAAAAGAGAAATGTCCGTTAAAACTTGTTCTTCCATGAAAACATGCCTGAACAGAATTGTTACCTGCTGTTTGATAGGAGACCTGGCTGCTTAATTGGTTGTATGTTGGGCTGCTAACCAGACGGTCAGCATCTTGAACCCACCAGCTACTCCATGGAAAAGAGATGCAGCTTTTATCTTTCCCTTGTGAAATATGTACAGCCTGGGAACCCACAGGGGCAGTTCTATCTGTCCTACAACATTGCAGTGCTCTGGAATCGACTCCATGGCAGTGAGTGAGTGCGTATGCTCATCAGAATGTTGTGGTTTGGGGCATGGACCTGGAGTGGCAGCAGTCTATGCCAAGGAATTTGGAAGAGAGCTAGCTGGCCAACCAACTGCAAGACCTCCATCTGTGTGTCCATCCCAAAGAAACCCGACCCAAAAGAAAGTGGAAATGATCACACCATGCCACTAATATTACATGCAAGTATATTTTTTGCTGAAGATGATTTCAAAAATGGTTGCAGCGGTACATTGACAGGGAGCGACCAGAAATGCAAGTCAGATCAGAGGATGTGAATGGAGGGATAACATGACTGACATCAGGTGGATCTTGGCTGAGATTGGAGAACAGCAGAAATACATTTCCTTGTGCTTTATGGACTGTGATTGGATGGATCACAATAAACTCTGGACCACATTGCAAAGAGTGAGAATTTCAGAATGCTTCAGTGTGCTTATGAGGACTTTACATGGACCACGTGTATGCTGTGCAAATATCCAAGAAGCTTGAAAGCTGGAATGAGTATATGCATTCCTCCAATCCTGATGCACACACACACACACACATATGATTATATATACAAACACAAGTGTATATGCATTTGATTGGGAAGAGGGCTTATTAACAACCTGTGATGTGACACAGTTTGTTGAAAACCAGGAGGACTTGAAGCGCTTGCTGATGAAAATCAGAAGAGACAGTCTTCAATAGGGGCTGCAACTCAATGTAAAGAAAACCCAAACCCTCACAGCTAAGCCAAAAGACATCATGGTGAATGAAGAAAATATTCAAGTTGTCAAGGAATTCCTTTTACTTGGATCCAAAATTCATTTTCATAGAAACAGCAGTCAAGAAATCAAGCAACGTATTGCATTAGACAAAGATGCTATGCGATACCTCTTTAAAGTGTTAAGGAACAAAAATATCACTTTTAGGAGTAAGGTATGCCTGACCCATATCATGATATTTTCAATCACCTTTCATGCATGTGAAAATTGGGCAATGAATAAGAAAGATTGAAGAAGAATTGATGTATCTGAATTATGGCGTTGATAGCATCACAGTCTACCAGAAGAAGAAACAGATTTGTTTTAGTACGGCCAGAAACACGGACTGCTAATAGACACAGATTAGTCTTGGAAGAAGTGAAGCCAGAATGCTCCTTAACATGGTGATGGGAAGACTTTGTCTCACATGCTTTGGACATGTTATTAGGAGAGACCAAATATCAAAACCAAATTCAAACGGCCACTTAGCAGAGAAGCAACAAGTTTGCATGAAAGAAGCACGCCAACCTGTTTGATCACGAGGAGTCCACGGGATCAGGTCTTCATCAGAAGACCCAAAACAAACTAAAAAAAAAATCACATTGGTGAGAGTGAGGGTGATTGGAGCAGAAACTCCAAAACCATCTGTAGACAATGGGATATCCCCTCACAGAAGGGTCACAAGGAAGGGATGAGTCAACCGGGACACAGTATAGCACCGATGAAACACACACTATTCTTCTGGTTCCTTGAGGCTTCCTCACCTCCAACCATCATGACCCCACTCCTGCCTTTCAGTTCTGGCTAGACTGGAGCCTGTGCACTGGTACAGATAATACTCACAACACACAAAATCCAGGTCAGATAACCCCCTCAGGAACAGAAATGGGAGTGGCGATACTAGGAGACTAGGGAGAAGGTTAGGGGGAGGAGGGCAGAAAAGAGGAACCAATTGCAATGATCAACGACACACACACATACACACACACACACACACACACACACACACCAGGGAATGAACAACAGAAACCGTGGGAGAAGGGAGATAGCAGTTGGTGTAAGATATGAAAATAATAGCAATTTATAATTTAATAAGGGGTCACTGGATAGGGGGGAGGGAAAAAAGAGGAGCTGATAACAAGGGCTCAAATAGGGAGTACATGTTTAGAAAATGATGATGGCAACATATATACAAACACGCTTGATACAATTGATGCACGGATTGTTATAAGAGCTGTAAGTGCCCCCAATAAAACGATCTTTAAAAATAAAATAAGAACAAGTAGTTGTTATGACATGGCCCTGGTTTGTTGCCCAACCTCATGAAGAGATCACTGAAGATAAGGGTGCTACAGCAGAGTGTGGTGAAGATACTCGATGACATCTGGCTGTCAGAAAGATTAGCATCCGGGGTTTTAGAAGCTGGTTTGAAACAAGCAGCCGTCTAAGTGAGGTGTCAACTACAACCACATGGAAGAGGCATGCCAAACGGTGTGATGCAAGGATTGCAAAATATGATTTAAATCTAAAGGAGGGACTGGTATCCGATTGTAAATTGTGAACACTTCATTTGCAGAAGGCTGTGGATGACAGTGGAAACCCAAATCTACTTGCTGGGCCCACCCGTGGATTTAGCCTCTGGTGACTCGCCTTTGATCACAGTTGAGATCAGACAGAAAGAATTGTAAAATTGATTGTGGCAGATTAGAATATAATATCTTATCAGTTGGTCCCTTTTAGACTCATTTTAAAGATGGCTCAGTTAAAAAGTAGAAAAGAAAAAAGTGACGGGTAAATACACCGGATTAAGTCCCTAATGTATCAGTCCCCTCTGAACATGGACCAGGGATGTGATGAGTTAACATGCATTGGGAAGTGGATCATTCCAGATGCAGTTAGGTTAAAATTTAACACCTGATCCCTTGATCTTCCTTATGATCCATTTAGATTTATTCTAGCTTGTGTGAGTCTGGGTAGACTAGAGAAACAAATCCATGGACACACATATGTGTATAAGAAAGACATTTATATACAAGAGCAATTGAAAATTCAGAAAACATTCCAGCCCAGTCCAGATTAAGTCCATAAGTCCCATATTAGCCCATGTGTCCGATACCAATCTATAAAGTCCTCTTCACAGTCACGAAACATATACAATGACACCGAATGCAGAAGATCACAGGTAGTAGGTAGAAAGTCTTTGGATCCAGTGTTATTAGAAATATCTCAGCACTGGCAGGAGTCTGCTTTGGAAACTTCTCAGTGCTGGCAGGGGCCTCTGCGTGGCTTCTCCACCACCCAGGGCTGCATCAGATTGGTTCCATATGTCTTGTCTCCCAGGGGAGTCTCCCACCTCCTAGGAGGAAAATACCGGAATTTCCAGAATCTTTAGGGGAAGGCTATGCCAACACAGAAGCCTCATTGGCTATGACCTGATTGATAGATTAGACTCCACCCCTACATGCTTAATCCTTATATTGATAATTATATAATTATATAACTACCACATAGTTATATAACTACCACATAGCTTTTAATGTTTTCTGCTTACTTTTCAATTTGAAGTTTTTATCTGTTTCACATTGTTATTCTTGGTAGTTTTGTTTTTCAAAATGTTTTTCTGCATATGAAATCCAGTATCGAGGAAACCTATAGAGGTCATAATGCGTTTAATGGTTCCAGGAGAGGTTGAAGGGAAATGGGGGGCTAATAACGATGAGTGAAAGAATGAAGACATACTCTGAAACTGATTGTGGTGATGATTGTACAATTCTTATTCACATGATTGAACTATTAAATTGAATGATATGTGAATTATATGCCAATAAAACCATTGTGAAAGAAACTAAAATGAGGAATAAAGAAGGGGGGAAAAAAGCACAACTCCTTATCGACAAGAGGAAGCCTAACCTCCTTGTTATGGACAAACACTTCAAGCCCCTTGACCAGGCTCTCAGCAGCTGCTCTCTTCTCTACTTGATCTCCTCAGAACATGGAATTGCCAGTAGCATCTGTACCATTCTTGCTTTTGCTAACCTTCAAGAAATACCTAAAATTAAGAACAGGATGCTTGATGGAAGATTTGAAGACTGTTATCCTCAACTTCTCACGTAGAGAACCAAGAGGAGTACTACTTGTCCACTGACCAATGCACCTCACCTGCGCCCACCGCCCACCACTCACCGCCCATCTGTCAGTCAAGGTTTACATGCTGCTATGAGGGTGATCCCTTTCAGCACAGTTTCTAGACTAAGATGGATTAGGAGGAAAAGACTGGCAATCTACTTCCAAAAATCAGCCAGTGAAATGCTATGGATAACAATGGCCAAATCTACAGAAATGGACAGCATTTTCTCTTGTTGATGTGGGTTGTCCTCGGTTGTGGGGGGTGTCAACATCTTTCAGAAAACCCCTGTGTTACCTCTTAAGCACCATTTTCTACATTTTCAGCTCCTGAGTTTGACAATCCATTGAAATGGCCACATAAAACAGGCAGTATTCCTGATTCAAGGATTTATTGAAGAACTTCATGGGTTGCAATGTAAGTGAGAAATTCGCAGATGCAGATGTTTGTCAGAGCATGTTATGAAGTTCTTTCGGGGATGCTAATAAATGTCCAAAGAGTGTGCCAAACTCCACTGAAAGCCTCAACCTGAAGCTCAAGCTGTGTGAGTCATTGAACCCAGCTCCCCAAATTAAAGGTCTAGAGACACCCCGACCCCTCCACAAGCCAGCCTCCTGGTCCAAAGCACTCCGACTGACTTGTTCTCCGAGTTGGGAAGTTCACCTCTCTGTTTCATGCTCTGGTTCCTGGTCCTGCAGCTTCACCCTTCCGATGCCACGCTGTCTTCTGGATCAAGGTTCACTGTGCAGGGATCTCAGGGTCCAGAAGATTTGCTTCACTCCTAGCTCTTTGCTGGTAGTGAAATCGCTTCTCCTGCTTCTCGGAAGGCTCATTTTATACCCAGCAGTATGGCTAGCCAATGAGTCCTGTTAACAATTACTCATAGGTGACTTCTATCTGCAGCCCTGCCCCCGCCCCCACCCCCTGCCACTTTCTTACCAAAACCCATGCAGGAAAAGTTTGCATAGTGTGTGTGACAGAGATTTTGGCTAGAAGACCCGCCTTAAATAATTCACTGCCCCCGAAGTCACAAATCCCCTTGTGTGCCCTTCAACTATGCTCATCATCCATGTCTAAGCATTTCAAAAATCTGACCTGAGGTTTTTTAATTATTAAATACTTTTATTGGAGGCTTTTTCTTTCTTTTTTTAGGGATTTTATTTTTGTTTTCTTTTTTGGAGGCTCTTTCATCGCTTATCACAATCCATGCACCCATCCACGTGTCAAGCACATTTGTACATAAGTCGCCATCATTTGAAAGCATCTTCTTTCTACTTCAGCTCATTCCCCCCTCCTCCCCTGCCCTCTCTCCCTCGTGGATCCTTGATATGTCAGAGATTATTATTCATATGTCACAACATCCTCTGCTACCTTTCACCCACTTTCCTGCTGTTTATCCCCCTGGGAGGGGTTATATGTTGATCTTTGTGATCAATTCCGCCTTTCTCCCCCCACCTTTCCCTTTTCTTCCTGGTATCTCTATTCTCATTGTTGGCCCTGAGGGGTTTATCTATCCTGGATTCCCTTTGTTGCAGGCTCTTATCTGTAGCAGTGTTGTATGTTCTGGTCTAATTCAATCTGTAAGGTAGAATTGAGGTCATGATGGGGGGGGGGGGTGAGGAAGCATTAAAGAACTAGAGAAAAGTGGTGTGTTTCATCAGTGCTATACTGCACCTTGTGACCCTTCAGTAAGGGGTTGTCCAATTGTCTACAGATGGGCTTTGGGTCTCCACTCCCTGTCTCTTCCCCCACCCACATTCACATTGGTATAATTTTGTTCTGGGTCTTAGATGCCTGATACCTTATTCCATAGACACCTCATGATCATACAGGCTGGAGTATTTCTTCCATGTGGGCTTTGTTGCTTTTGAGCTACATGGATGCTTGTTTATCTTCAAGCCTTTAAGATCCCAAATGCTATATCTTTTTATAGCCAGGCACCACCAGCTTTCTTCACATTTGCTTATGCACCCATTTTGTCTTCAGTGATCGTGTCAGGTAGGTGAGCATCACAGAATGCTGGATTATTAGAACAAAGTGTTCTTGTGTTGAGGGAGTACTTGAGTTGAGGTCCAATGTCCATCTGCTACGTTAATTCTTAACATATAGATATAAGAACATAGGCCTATTTCCTTCTCATTGAATATAAATATATTTACATATGCACATGCCTGTGTTTAAACCTCTATAAATGTCCTTTGCAACCTGGTTCTTTCCTCCATTTCCTTTTATTTTCCTCTTGTCCCACCATCATGTTCAGTCTTCATTCAGGTTTAGCAATTCCTCGTTTTTACATTACCCTTGATTAAGCCCCATTAGGCATCCCACGCCCTTTTCTCTATTGAGTTTAGTTCACTTGTCGTTCCCTTGTCCCTGGGTTGGTTGCCCCTACCCCATTCCTTTCTCCTACTTTCCCTTCTCCCATATCCCCCTGGAACCATCAGTTTCATTGTTTTCATCTCCAAATTGTTTATCCCGCCTATGTTATCTAGGTAGATGTGCAGATACATTTATAAGTGCACAAAACAACAAAGGAAGATGAAACCGACAAAACAGCATCAACAACAAAAAATGAAAACAAAATAACCACAACAAAAAGAAAGCCAATGACAAAAAAAGGAAAAGCCTATAAATAGTTCCAGGTCTATTTTTTGACCATTAGGAGTGTTTTCCAGTTGGGTCTGATGGGGTGCCACACTGTCTCCAACGTCTATTTTTGGCATTCCCCGGGAATTTCATCACTTTGCTCCCCTTGCTGCTCTTTTGCATGGCCTTGGTGTTTTGCCCCAGTGTGATGGGGTCAGATTGGACACAATTCCCGCACTGTGTCTCCGGTGTTTTGACCGGAGTGTAGTCTGTCTTCCACGACTGTATTCTTGGTGCTGATAATCAATTTCCATCTTCCCTCTGACGTTTGGGTCGCCACCCAAGTGACGAACTGCTGGTATCACAGAGAAGACACATCACAGAGGGATGTGAGGCCATAACATGTGATTTTTCAAGTTGCGCTCAGGGTTCAGTTGAATGTAGCAGCTGCCCTCTTCTTTTACCTCTCTCCTTCCACCCCTCTGCTTTGGAAGAGACTGACAAGTGAAGCTTTATTCCTTGTACATTCTGTCCTTAGCACTCAGCACAGTGGTCAGCGTGTCTACAAAAATTGGTAGACTGAATAAATGACCGCCGCCTTTATTCCCTGGATCCTGCTACAACCTAGTAAGTGGCATCACTCGTGTCTTCAAGGTGCTTATCATCTAGCTGGGAAAACAGGTCACACGTATGTGACTAAAGGGGCCCTGGGGGCACAGTTGGTTACGCATTGGGTTGTTAACCACAAGGTCAGCACTTGCAACCTATCAACTGCTTCATGGGAGAAAGAAGAAGCTCTCTGGTCTCACAAATGCTGACAATCTCTGAAGCCCCAGGGAGTTTTATTCTGACTAATCGGGTCACTATAAACTGTGATCAACTCAATGGCAGTGGGTAGGTGAGCAGATGAGGAGCCCTGGTGATGCAGTAGTACAGCACTCAACTACTACCTGCTGCTAACTGAAACGTTGGTAGTTCAAACCTACCCAACAACTCTGTGGGAGAAAAACCTAGGGAACTACGCCCATAAAGATTACAGCCAAGGCGGCCCTATGGGAGACTTTGAGTCTGCTGCATGGGGTTGCTGTGAGTGAAAAACTGACTCACCAGCACCAAACAACAATAACAACAATGTGACTAGTTAATTGGGACAACAGCAAAACACAACTCTTTACTGTTGAGTTGATTCCAACTCAGACTGGCCTTGGAAGCAATGGCAGACATTGCCCCACAGGGTTTCCAAGGCTGTAATCTCATGGGAGCAGGCAGCCACATCTCATGGAGTGGTTGGTGGATTCAAACTGATGACCACCAGGGATCTCTGATACCTAGTTCCAAGTACTATATGAGGTAGCTTGAATAGGCCATTTATTTTGGCCTATTTACTCTGAAAAGGCCATTTACTGTGGTAGAGAGAGAGCTCACGTGAAGAACAACTTATATGAATGCTCCCTATGGGCTCCCTACTGAATCTGGTCTATAAATTAAAAAATCTAATCCAAGAGTCTAATTAAGATGAGAGCTAGTCGTTACTGAATTCCTGTCATGGCCTGAGAGGCAACACTGTCTCTTTTAAGTGCATTAGTTCATTGTGACGTTCACAGCACTTCTCTAAGGGCACAGGTTCACACACTAAGGATGAGGATGCTTGTAGTCAACAAACAGCAAGCAGTTAGGAGAGGCAGGACACAAGTCTGTGTGGATTTCAGGTCTCAGGCTCCTTCCCCTGCACTTCACGGTCTTCTCAAAAATGGGGTCATAAATGTAATGTGTAAACACTTGATATGCTAGCAGATGTAAAGCCAATTTCAAATCCCACATGCTCCAAAACAAAACTTCCCCTGATTATTTCAGCCACGTGAATCCCTCCCTTCTTTCACGGACAAGACTTAGATTTAGCCTCAATCATTTATTCGTGTCCAAACTACTCGACGAAGTCTTGCCGTTCTTGCCTCTAAGGAGCATTCTGGCTGTACTTCTTCCCGGACAGACCTGTTTATTCTTGTGGTCATCTGTGGAACTTTCAATGCTCTTTGTCATATTTCAAATACACAATTTTTTGTCAGTCTTTCTTATTCAATTTCCAACTTCCACATGCACATGAGGTGATCGAAAATACCATGGCTTGGGTCACGTGAACCTTAGTCCTCAAAGTAACATCTGTGCCTTTTCAATATTCTAAAGAGATCTTGTGCAGCAGATTTACCTAATGGAATGCTTGGTTTGATCTCTTGACTGCCTGCTTCCATGAGCCTTGGTTTTGGATCCCAGCTAGACAAAATCCTTCAACCTTTTCTCCATTTATCATCATATCCAGATGTGAAGATTTTGTGGTGTTTTTTTTTTACTTTAAGTTGTAATCCGTACTGAAGTTTGCAATCTCTGATCTTCACCAGCAAGTGCTTCATGACCTCCTCCTTTTCATCAAGCAAGGTTATGTCACCTGCATCTTGGAGCCTGTGAATAAGACTTTCTCCAGTCCTGAGGCTGCTTTCCTTTTCCTCTAAGCCAGCATCTCTGATGATTTGCTCAGCAAACAGATTCAATAAGTATGGTGAGGGGATATAAGTCTGATGCACATCTCTCCTGATTTTAAACCAGACAGGGTTTCCTTGTTCAGTTTGCAAACTACCTCTTCATCCACGTCCAAGTTCCACATGAGCACAATGAAGCGTTCTTGAATGTGCATTTTCTTCAAGGTTATCCATAGTTTGTTATGATCCACACAGTCAAATGCCTTTGCATAGTCAGTAAAACACAAGTAGACATCTTTCTGGTATTCTCTGCCTTCAGCCGAGATCTATCAGACACCAGCAGCGATATCTCTTGTTCCATATCCTCTTCTGAATCTAGTCTGGACGTCTGGCAGCTCCCTGTTGATGTACCGTTGTAACCGCTGTTGGATGATCTTCACCGACATTTTATGAGCATGTGATACCAGTGCTATTGTTTTATAGTTTGAGCATTCTGTTGGATCACCTTTCTTTTATTATTTTTATTATATATATAACTATTTATTTTAAATCATTTTATTGGGGGCTTGTACAAGTCTTATCACAATCCATAAATATATCCATGTGTCAAGCACATTTGTTGTCATCATTTTCAAAACATTTTCTTTCTACTTGAGCCCTTGGTATCAGCTCATTTCCCCTTCCCTTCCCCCTCCTTTCCTCCCTCCCTCCCTTCCTCCCTCCCTCCCTCCCTCCCTCATGAACCCTTGATAATTTATAATTTATTTTCATATCTTGCACTGTCCAATGTCTCCATTGACCCCCTTATCAGTTGTCCATCCTCCTGGGATGGGTTCATAGTTAGGTCATTGTGAGGGTTCCCCCTTTCTCTTCCCTCCTGGTATGGCTACTCTCGACATTGGTCCCGAGGAGTTTATCTGTCCTGTATTCCCTAAGTTTCCAGCTCATATCTGTAGCCATACTCTTATTTGTATGCTCTGGTCTAGTCAGATGTGTAAGGTAGAATTAGGGTCATGATAGTGGGGTGAGGAAGCATTAAAGAACCAGAGGAAAGCTGAATGTTTCATCGGTACCATACTGCACCTTGATTGGCCCATCTTCTCCCTGCGACCCTTATGTAAGGGGATGTCCAATTGCCTACAGATTGGTATTGGGCTTTCACTCGGCACTCCTCTCCCCTCCCCCTCCTACTCACCCCCGTTCACATGATTTTTTGTTCTGGGTTTTAGTTGTACCCTTTCTGTGGAATGGGTACAAGTATGGGTCTCTTCTAGTCATTTGGCCAAGTAGCCATCTTCCAAACTTCCTGGCATAGACCAATAAGTGTGTTCAGTGCTTCATCAGCTTGTTGAAACATTTCCGTTGGTCATCCATAATTCCTGGAGCCTTGTTTAGGCTGATGCTTTCGGTGAAGCTTGGACTTTTTCCTTCAGCACCATTGGCTCTTGCTCACATGCTACCTCCTGAAATGGTGGAATTTCAACAAGTTCTTTTTGGTACAGTGACTGTGTCATCTTTTCCTCTTCTTTTGATACTTCCTTCATCATTTGCTATTTTACCTATAGAATCTTGCAATATTGCAGCTTGAGGCTTGATTTTTTTTTCTTGAGTTCTTTCCATTTAAAATATGTTAAGCATGTTCTTCCTTTTTCATTTTTGAACTCTAGATCTTTGTACATTTCATTATATTAATTTATTTTGTCTTCTTGCGATATTTTTGAAATTTTCTGTTAATCTCTTGTTTTGCCATTTCTTCCATTTGCTTTAGTGATTTTATCACCAAGAGCAAGTTTCAGAGCCTCTTCTGACATGTCCACTGATCTTTTCTTTCTTGCATGTCTTTTTAATGACCTTTTGCTTTCTCCATGCATGGCATTCTTGATGTCATCCGTAGCTCCTCAGGTCAATTGCCATTAATGTTCAATGCTTCAAACTGTTCTTGAGATGTTATCAAAATTCAGGTGGGACATCCTGAAGATTATATTTTTGACTCTAGTGGTGTTTTAATTTAACCTGAATTTATATAGGAGTGATGGATGGTCTGCTCCTCGGTTAGCCCCTGGCCTGGTTTTAGCTGTTGATATTGAGCATCTTCATTGTTTCTTCCCAATTTGTATTCCTTCTGGAGAAGCCTTTTTGTTGTTGGAAAAAAGGTATTTGCAATAAAGAAGTCATTGGCCTCGTGACATTTTATCATGTGATTTTTAACTTCATTTCCATCTCCAAGTCTATATTTTCCAACTTCTGTTCCTTCCCCTCTGTTGCCAACATTTTCATTCTATCCAGCCATAGTCATCAATGCATCTTGAGCGAATGTTTGATTGGACCAAATCAGACTGAAGATGTTTGTAGAATTCTTCAACGTCTTCATCACTTTCATTAGTGGTTGGTGTATAAGTTTGAATAACAGCTGTATTGATTGACATGAGGGTTAAGGATTTCTTTTTAATCAGTTACAATCATAATCACTATAGCTTACAAACATTTTTTAAGTGAATGACTCTTAACAGAAGAACATTTATCCTAATAATTTAGTGATATGGAAAATATATGTGTGGACCTTCACAAGGTTCATGGAAATAATTCATTATCTGGAAATTCCATTTTCTTCCCATGAGATTTTGGAAGCCTCCTCAGGCTATCACTAAATCAGCATGAGTTGCAAGGGACCAGACATCATGCATCTGGGAAGCCGCCTGACTTTTTGACTTTCAGCTCTGCCACAGCTTTTGGTGTGATGCCAAGTAAGTCCCTTCATACTGGTATAAGCAGGGAAACCAAACCAAACCAGCTCATTGAGACAGATGACCACCTCCCGTGTGCAGATAGAACTACTCCATGGGGCTTTCAAGTTTGTGGGCTTCAGGGCCAGTCCGTCATGCCTTTCTTCGGAGATGCCTTGGGGTGAAATGAGAACTGCCAGCCTTTCGGTTAGTGGGAGATACTGAGATCGTGGTCCTGTAATTGAGCACACTTACATATAGTAACATTCACGACATTTTAGAGTTGGTAAGGAGTTAAACAATGTTGTGGTGAGGTATGTATTGGGTTGCCCATTACAAGCTCAGCAGTACAAAACCATTAGCTTCCCTTCTCGTGGGAGGGAAAGATGAGATTTTCCACTTCCAGGAATAGGAAACCCACTGGGGCAGCTCTACTCCGTCCTCTAGGGTATCGTCAGAATCAACTCAATGACAGTGGTGTGAGGTTTCCATTAGTGGTTTCGGGAGCATCTGACAGATGCTCTGTATGAAGACGACAGGGCATGCACTACTATGCCCCTTTGGGATCTAAAAAATAAGGTCCCGGGGAACTGAGGCATTTGCTCTGAAGCAGGAAATCTCTAGCTCATATTTCCCACAAACTGGATTCTCAGAGAAGCTGGATTCGATGAAGGAGAGTATGGCATCAGGATTTGGAGGAAGGCTTATTAATACACTGTGTTATGCAGATGATACAACCTCTGCTGCTGAAAGTGGGGAGGACTTGAAGCACTTGCTGATGAGGATCAAGGAGTGTAGCCTTCAGTGTGGATTACAACTCAATATAAGGAAAATAAAAATCCTCACCACTGGACCAATAATTAGCATCATGATAAATGGAGAAAAGGTTCCAGTTGTCAAGTTTCTGTCTTCCTTGGATCCACAATCAATTCTCATGGAAGCAGCTGTCAAAAGGTCAAAAGATTTTAGGTACATCTGCTGCACAAGGACTCCTTGGAGCACTGAAGAGCAAGGATGTTACTTTGAGGACTAAGGTGCCCCTGACCCAACCCATGGTATTCTCCAATGCACGTGAAAGTTGGACATTGAATACAGAAGACCATAGAATTAATGCATTTGAATTGTGGCACTGAAGAAGAATATTAAAAGTATCATGGGCTGCTAAAAGTACAAACCAATCGGTATTGGAAGAAGACCAGAATGCTCGTTAGCGGCAAGAATGACAAGACTTTTCCTTACATTCTTTGTACTCCAGTCCCGGGAGAAGGAAATCATGTTTGATAAAGTGGAAGGGCAGCAAACGGGAGGCTCTTTATGAGATGAATTGCCATCAATGGGTTAAGACATAGGAACAATTGTGAGGATGGTGCAGGACTGTGCAGTTTTTCATTCTGTTTTAAGTAGGGTCAAAATGGGTTAGAGATGGCTCAATGGCACCTAATAACAACAACAACGAAAACAACAATATATGCTCAACTTGGTTTGGTTGGATTCAGTCTAAATCTAGGGGGTCCAGGCTAGCTTTGTTCAAGTTTTCTGCTACTTTATTCTCAATAGAGACAGATAAACTCTAGCTGGTTGTTTAAATGCTAAGTCTGTTATATTGTCCTTTACCATTTCCCTCCACAGATCAAATGGATTAAGCCCAAGTCCGGTTCTAGTTTATTTCTTACCAGGGAAAACATGTATATTTGCAACTCTGAAAACAAAGCAGTTATGTTGCTTTAAGAGTAGGCTTTTAGGTTTGGGCTATGCTTGGTGACTGAAGTCATGGGTATTGGGGTCAGAGAATATTAAGGCATTCTGATATTGATAAGTGTATGCAAGAATGAATAATGGTAATCTACATTTTTAAGTGTCTGAAATGTGTCAAGGATTTGACATATGCTCTTTCATTTAAGAAAAATATTTGTTATTGTTAGTGTAAGAGATGAATCAACAATTTCAGAAAGAAGTTGTAGAAAGGTTTGAAAAAAAGTCATGGAGGCTAAAAGCAAGGGCCGAGCTGTGTGGAAAACTGGGACGTTTGAGAGTACAAGGGCTAAGGACCTCTTCTGGCCGTGATAGACACAGCCACCCCGTGTCTACTTGGGCCCCCCAAAGATAAGGATCTTGGGCTGCATTCAGGTCACCTGAACCAACTGAAATAGGAACACACACACACACACACACACACACACACACACACACACAGGCTTTGGGATCTGCCAAGAGTTGGCTTTGTTGCTTCCTTGGTTTTTACTACTTCAAGCCAGGAAAATCTTTGCTGGGTCTCCTCATCTTTTAGGTGTCCCTCCATGGTACAAAGAGTTTCCCTTCCCCTACCAACCCAAATGGAGGTGGCTGAAACACACCAAACAACACCATGGAAGAAAGGCCTGGCAATTCTCTTTCACAAATATTATAGCTAAGGAGAGCCTATGGAGCTCAGCTCTACTCCGCAATACCTCATGTCACCGTGAATTTTAACGGACTCCATGGTAATCCCTTGTTTGTTTTTAATTATTATTGTTGTTATTCTTTTATTTATGTATTTAAAACATTTTATTAGGGGCTTATACAACTCTTATCACAATCCATACATATACATACATCAATTGTATAAAGCACATCCATACATTCTTTGCCCTAATCATTTTCAAAGCATTTGCTCTCCACTTAAGCTATTGTTGTTATTCTTAAAGTCTTAGACAGGAGCTCTGGTGTCCCAATGGTTAAGAACTCAACTGTTTAACTGAAAGGCTGGGGGTCTAATCCGGAGCACCTCCATGGAAGAAAGGGCCTGGCAATCTACTCCAGTAAGAATAAAGGAAACCAAGTCCACTGCCATTGGAGATCTGACTCATCGCAAGGGTGCACAGTAGAACTGACTTTTAGGTCCAAGGCTGTAAATCTTTAAGTAAAAGGGAATTGCCAAGTGTTTCTTTTGCAGATCGCTGGTGGTCAGAACTGCTGACTTTTCGATTAGCTGCAGAGTGTGTTAAGTGCTGAGTCACTAGATGCCCTATAAAGTTTACAGCCGAGCAAGCCCTATGGAACAGCCTTACTGTATCATTTAGGGTCTCTGTGATTTGAAATCGACTTGACAGGACATGATCACAACCGCCTAGTATCTTCCTCTGCAAGATTTTATTTTTAAAATGAAGGTTATCCTGGGTGTATAGTGCCATGAGTAGTGTTAGCAGAGTCCAGGATTATCAATAAACTGATTTGCAGGAAGACAGCGAGAGGAGAGGGAAATAAGGAGGCGGAGTGATTTGTTGCATTTATATTATATGAATATTATTATTCTTTGGGATCTGGCTTAGGGGCCGCTTTCATTGTTGTTGGTAGATGCCATGGAGCTGGTTCTGCCTCGCAGCGTCCTGTGTCCAGCAGGAAGGAACACTCCACCACGCCCACACTTATTGTGTTGGAGCTCATTGTAATAGCCCCTGCATCAACCCATCTCATTGAGGGTCGGCTTCTGCTTCTCTGATCTTCTGCTTTACCAAGCACGATGGCAATTCTTCTACAGAGTACCTTCCCGAGACCCTTTTCCCTGAGACTGTGCTAAATTTAAAAAAAAAAAAAAATGCCACGAATGTTCTCATTAAGCCATTGGCATTTCTCTTCATTTGTTGCAAAGGGATTTAAAAAAGCCTCTTTAAAGGGCACATTAATATCACTCTAAAATGTTAACTCGCCATGCCGCTGATGTTAATGCCAATTTGTAGAATTAGTGGCATGTAGAATAAACTACACCCAGGGGACAAATGGGGAATCTGAGACCCTGCTTCCAAAGGACAGGGCCTGTTTCTCCCGGAGAACATAGGAAGTGAAACCAACTAGCAGGGCCCTCCAACTTAACACATGGAGTGGCATTTGCAGAGAGGTGGGGGAAACAGGCTCCCGGTTAATTTCACACTTCCTCTATACATTTCAAAAACCAAGGTGTGACTCCACAGCTGGATTTTAAAAAGACCTTCAGAAGGCTTAAAACTGTCAGGTATTCTGCAAACTCAACACTCTCTGGTTTAAAAGTCTTTTCTCTTTCCTGGTAGCTCTTTGCTATGGGGCATCCCAATCTGTTCCGTTAAAGCAAAGGCTTCTTCAATGCCATTTCCTGAGCTTTATGGCTCTGAGCTCTGGGTTTCCGGGAGCTGCTGGTCCTTCTGCATGCAGGCGTGTTGGGGAAATGGCCGCACACTCCAAAGCTCCGGGAACTTTGCTATAGAAAACTGGCATCCGTAGATTGCCTCTTGTGAACGCACAGCCCTCTGGAACGAGCTATGAACCTAGCATTTTCACAGAAGGGAATCAAAGATCAGAGGGGTATCTTATCCCTACACCATGTATCTACTCTGAAACCTCGGGCGCTCTTGGAAGAGCGCAGAGGAAATCCCTGCTGCTCTCCCCCAGGCCACCGCCTCCTTGCCACAGATTGTCCCAGGTTTGTTTTCCTTGGCTCCCTCATTAATGAGTTCCACAGGGCAATGCTAAGTCTAGTTATGCCCTCTTAATTGGTTTAGTTACAACAAGATAATTCCTTTTTTCTTCTCTGGGAGGCCTTTCTGTGGAGAGACATTTTAGCTAGAAGATGCTAATTATCAATGAGGAGAAAGTGACACCTGAAGAGTTCATTTTCCATCTTGGTCCTTGGTTTCTCCTTTGAACTCCCTCTCCCCAGCCCTCTTTCCCACTTCATCACTCCCCCCTCCACCACCACCACCACCATAAAAGAGAGCTCTTCTCTGGCCAGGCGGCACAACTTTCTTTCTCACTTGCCAGGAGAGTTCTTTTCTTTGCAGCTGCCTCCCAGGCATGGATAACCTGCAGGAGACCTTCCTCAGCCTCGAAGATGGCTTGGGTTCCTCAGACAGCCCTGACCTTCTGGTCCCCTGGGACTGGAAACACAGGGCTGGGCCATTTGAGATGAGCCAGGCCTCCCCTTCTCAGAGTCTTTCTCCAGCTCCGTCCTTGGAATCCTATTCGTCCTCTCCCTGTCCAGCTTCGGCTGGGCTGCCCTGTGGGCACAGCGGTGTCAGCGACCAGGGCGGCGATGCCTGCAGTGGCCTTGGGACCAGTGGCCTGGTCGAGGTGGACTACAACATGTTGGATTTCCAGCCCACCTATCTGCAAGGTGTCGGCGTCCCCAAGGTGCAGAGGGGCACCAAAGTCAGGATGTCTGTCCAGCGGAGAAGGAAGGCCAGCGAGAGGGAGAAGCTCAGGATGCGGACCCTGGCAGATGCTCTGCACACCCTCCGGAATTACCTGCCACCTGTCTACAGCCAAAGAGGCCAGCCGCTCACCAAGATCCAGACACTGAAGTACACCATCAAGTACATCGGGGAACTCACAGACCTTCTCAACAGTGTCAAGAGAGCCTAAGCGCAAGTGTGCTTTGGCTCTGCCCCAGGATTTCAGCCAGATCAAGCCCACCGGGCAGGAGCAGAGGAACTTCAGAGACTCGAAGTATCTCATGGGACAAGGTCAAAGGGCTATTTTTTTGTATATAGGTGTTGTAATCTTGCCATCTGAAGCATCCTAGGGAATTCCCATTGGACTCGCTGGAAGGACCAGAACACTTAACTGGCAGACAAGCAGATACTTTTGCTTCCGGCTTCCCCACTACTTCTCAGGGGGCCCATCCTTTGCGAAGGAGACTGATTACTTTGTCTTTCTCTGTCTGTTCAAGGTATTTTAAAGGATGGGTACTTTAAAATGCATTTTAAAAAAAAGAAAGAATAGACAATAGCTATCATTAATTAATACTCTTGACATTTTGTACAAGCATTTTGTACAAATGCTCCACTGCATTTTGTACAAGCTCCAGTGTGACAGAGGCTTCTTGTTTTGAAAGATGTGTGCTGATTACAGGGCTACGTTGTCCATGTTGTGAGCTACCGAGTCGATTCTGAATCGAATCATCCCTGTGCATTAGAATCTTTGCGCGCGCGCGTGTGTGTGAACTGAAATTGTTCCTGTACTATTTAAGGGACCCCAAATCATTGAAATGCAGATGGAATTAGTGGCATGGTCAATAGGAAGTCATAGACAGACATGCTAAACTGAGAGAGTGGGGGCCCTAAAGATCCAAGCCTCCTCCTGAGAGCAAGTCAAGGGAAAGACGGCTGATCGCCCAGAGTGCTTGGCAGGGCCTGAGGCTGAAGGCAGAAGGAGGGCAGGGGGGCTGTACTGCAGCACAGGGTAGACCTGGGGCAGGGCTGGGGGGGGGGGGCAGGAGTTCCCCATGTCAGGTCTCGTATGCATATTAAACTCTTAGCTGGCTCCTTTTACAAATAAAGAGTCTGGCTAAAAATGAATAGATTATTTTAGTCCCATCGTTTGTAAAGAATGGGAACTCACTTCTCTGTAACCCCAACCCATCCCTATTTTCTCCTTTTATCTGCAGTTCCAACAATAAAACTCAAAACAACATGATCAAAACAAAAACCGTGCACATACAGGCAGAACACACCCCACTCACCCTTTCACCGTGCCTTGTCTCAGGGTAGGGATCTGTGGCACCCCTCCGTTTCGAAGGTCTGAATGGTATAGAATACTGCAAAAGGGGGGAGTTGAGTAAAAAGCCCCCTCAAAATTTAGTCTTTTGAAAGGCCAAGTTTTTCCTCTGTGTGGTTATTAGTCATTTGCATTTGTTTTTTTGATGAATTATTTGGTTATGTCTCTTGTCACTTTGGGGGGATGAGTTTTCTTATTTCTAGTGGCATAAATTATGAAGGCAGTAGATGTAGTCACCATTTAATGTATCGACTTTCCATTCTTTTTCCTTTGCTTATTAAATCATAATACGTTTGGGCTTGCTTAAGATTCATAAGATTGAAAAGTAAGACTATGAAGGACTATGTATTCTTCAAATTGCTTTAAAATATTAGCAATGTGCAGCGAAACTCTGTCCAAATTAACAAAAATAAATGTGCTGTAAGTACCATTCATGTCTGGATTTCAGAGATGGTGAAACTGAAGCACTGACCTGTCCACATGTACCCATCAGACTGCAAACAAAGGTCCCAAGTTCCCAAGTGTGGGTGCTGACCAGTGGTCTCAGGAGTCATCTTTTGAATGGCAAGCAGGTAGCCTTCAGGGATGTTTGTTACCAACAATGATGTAAGCCACATAATAATCATAATTCTTTAATCCACTGATATCTTAATGAAGTCAATCATTCCCAGAAATGGGATTCCTAGGTGAAAGAATATACGCATCTTCTGAATGTTAGCAAATATTAGATTACATTCCTTAAAAGTTACATTTATTAACATTATAAGGCAGACTTAGATTCTCCACATCATCACTGGATATTAGCAATCTCTGAATTTCAAAAAATTGGTCATATCATTGTTTTTTGCGATATAGATGACCTTAAAATTATTTTTCTTTTATACGATTATTGGTTTATGGTGACTCCTTTTCTACAATTTGTCTGCATGTTCTTGGCCATTCCTAGGTTGGGTTGCTTGTCTTCTTGCTAAGCATGTGGAGCTGGGAGGTTCTTTGTACATTATTTGTGTTGAGTCCGTTTCCTCCAAGTCTGTCATTTTATTGTAACTTTTGTTTATGATGTCTTCTATATTTACCATATTTGCTAATGCTATCTTTTGTCCTTTTAATATTTTCATTTTTATGTGATCAGATATCTCCTCTTGCATGGCTGGCTTATGAATATGCTTACATTTTTGGGTCCAAAACTGCCTGAGTGCTCTAATTCTTTCTAATATTTCATAAATCTATAGTGTACTTGGAATTAATATTTGTCTGTAGTATATGGAAGGGAACAAATAATTTCTAATTAGTATTCTTATCACAGAAGAATAAATATATCTTGTCATCAAAGAGGGGTGGTAGGCAGTGGTAGGATGTGATTGCCCGAACATCGTCCTATGTGTAAATCTTCATCCACTTCTCATGTATTTATTTTAGATGGTTTAGGGGAGAAACAAATATGTATGTGTGTGCGTAGCAGTAGAGAGTAATATAGATGTACTGGGTACAACTAACAATCAACTTTTAGAGCAGTTGCTTTTTTAATATCCATTTTTAATATTCAACTGTTATTGACTTTTCATTTTTCCAACTTCACTGTTAACAATGTCATAAGTAGCCTGAGCAATTGTTCTGGCCTTTCCTCATCTTCAAGACCCCCTTGTGCATCACAGAGCACCTACTAACTAAGCTCTCCCTGAGGGCACCTGAGGGGCCTAAGAGAAACAGTCATCTTGAAACCAGGAGAAGCTGATAGCTCCTTCCCAGGGTCTTCTTGCTTACAAATGCCCCTGGACTGGGCTGCTCGGCTGTGGACCCCCCTCGCTGCCTGCCTGCAGCCCCTGGGCTCACCGGGCAAGGCGGCTGTATGGACCTCAGCAGCCGCCTGCTGTCCACCATGCGGTTGCCTCCCTTGTGGGGAGGGCAGTTGGAACAAGTTCCCCTACTCCATTCCTCTTTAAAAACTCACTACCATCGAGTTGATGCCAATTCACAGTGACCATGGGACATGGGAGAACTGCCCCTGTGAATTTCCAAGACTAACACCCTTTACAGGAGCAAATAGCCCTGTCTTTCTTCCAGGGAGCAGCTGGTGGTTTTGAACTGCAGACTTTTTGGAGAGGTGCCCCACAAGTAACCACTACACCACCAGGCCTCCTTAGGAAGCATTAGAAGTATTGCATCCTGAGCAACTTTCAAGACTAGAAAGAGATTATTCTGGTTTTTGGGCAGGAAAGGGGGCTGCAGAAACACAGTTTGCTTGTGCTTGCTGGGGTGGGCTTCATATCCCCCCCTCCCCACTTATTCCGGGTAATCCTCATAAGAACCCTGGAAGGCAGGCATTTTCCCATTTCAAGGATCAGGAAACTGAGGTGTAAGATCGCTAAGCAATTTAAAGCCACATGGTTAGTTATTAGGGTGATCAGTTAGCTAGTGAGTCCGCTCTAATGCCAAAGCCCAGCAGCTCCTTCCACTGAATCCTGCTGCCTTCTTTTGCATCTCATTCTGAGGACATGGCAGGCAGACAGAGGCTGGGTCAGGGCACACTGGTGAGGCTGCCCAATCTTTTTTTTCCTGCTCCCTTTACCTCTGGGGACTTCATTTCTTTAACTACCTGAGACAGAAGGGGCTATTCGTCTTGTCCCCTAAATGATCTCCCTTTGAACTTCTGCCTCCTCCGCCCCAAACATTTCCTCAGAAATTCCTTTCACTTCCTTGCTGGCGCCTGGAGTTCTTAATCGACAGAGGAAACCCAACTTCTGTTCATTTGTGTTCAATAAAGTCTTCTACAATTCACACCGGGATGCGGTTTCTTTGTTCTTCCCTAGCTCCTGCCACATTAGCAAATGAGAGGCCAGGGAAAGAGGTGAAATCCGGGCAGAAGGGGGAGGGGGGGATGCATGCAAATTCACAGGCTGATCGAATGAACCATATGCTGCTTATTAAGGAGCGGCATCAGCTGTTGGGTATGCAATGCGCTTGTGGGCCTGTTGCCTTTGCGACTCTGTTCCAGTAGCTTCCTAAGTAATGTCTTAAACCAAGCCCTGCTTGTTTCCCAGCCATTCTCAGACACACTGGGGGACACACGAAGGAGTCTGGGCCTGGGCCTTGACCCCGCCTGAGCTCAGTCTACTCTGCTTGATGAGAACCAGAGCTTGGCAAACTCCCCTCGTCCTCCTTTTGGGAATTTGAGAGGGCCTCGCTCTTGCGCATGAAATATTGACGCTGAAGCAGTACCTCTTAGCTGCAGGTCTGACCTTGGTCTCAATATTCTGGGCCCAGAAACATCCTTGACCTCTGAGAAGGAAGAAAGCGAAAGCTTTGGAGGAGGTTGGAGAGAACGGACAATGATTTGTTGCTCTCTGGGGCCTGCACATGATTGACCGTCCCTCCCTGAGCAGTTTCTTCCAAGATTTTTTTTTTTTCCATATGAACTCGATTGACTTTTGTTTTTCTTCATTAAGTTAAATGGGGAGCTCTGGCCAGATTGGGATGTCAGGGACGGTGTAGGAGTGAGGAATGTTCAGAAAGCACTGTCAGATGATATTCCCCTCCTAGTACACAGCCGTGGAGGGGAGTCATCCCCTAAGGGGCCAGGCTCAGTGCCAAGGACACTACATATATTTTCTCATCTAATCTCGATAGCTAACTCGACAAGAGCTATGATTAGGCTGTTTCGCAAATGAAAACGCATGTTCAGAGAGGCCAAGTAACTTTGTCCAAGGTCACAGAGTTGGCAACCGAGCCAGGTTTCCACCCCAGGTCTACTTGACTTATAGCTGCAATAGTAATGAGCTCCAGGTGCCAGCAGGGCAGAGGGACTCAAGACTATGGCTCTGCCCTGCCTGGAGTCTTTCCTAGTAGCTCACATTTCCATCGGAGGAACTTGCCTACTGTGGTATTTGCTTTCCACTGTCTTTCCACAGGGTATGGGACATGCTTATCCTTTCAGTCATGTTTGTCATCGTTCCATCTGTGTTAGTCTGGGGTACTTTAGAGAAATGAATCCAAAGAAACTCATGTATAACAGAGAGTTTTATATAAAGGTTAAGTGCACATCAAGAAAACACCCTAACCCAGTGCTGCCCAAGCCCACAGTCCACCATTCACCCATATGTCCAACACCAATCCTCAAAGTCCTCCTCCATCTCACAAAACACATGCAATGATGCGGACTGCAGGAAGAAAGCCGAGTCAGTGAATGTGTAACTATCTCAGCCCCAGCAGGGGTCTCCACGCAGCTGCTCCAGCACCCAGGGCTGCATTGGGGTAGGTCCATGTGGCTTCTCCTCAGGGATGTCTTGCAGGAAGTGAGCCTTGCCAGCTGAAGAAAGGAACTAGCTAAGGCAGCTGCACCCTGGTCCTACCATGACAAAGCAAGAGACCTGAGAACTAGAAAGGCCAGGCTCACTGAGCCATTTATCCCTCAGCCCTTCAATTAACCCCACATGTGTTTATTGGCCAGGTTGGCACAATAACCTAACTACCTCACCATCGAATGGCAATGAAGACGAATGTGGGAGATTTGCAGCCACTGACAAGCTATGCATATGGAAAAAGCGGTATCATCCAGTGACTTTCATGAGAGCCTGTGTTTAGGGATGACAACTTCCACACTTGGTCACTGTTCCTGTGCTGCTAACTGCTGACAAGTCAGTTCTGACTGCTGACAACTCCCAGGGTACAGACTAGAACTGCTCCATCAGTGTCCAAGGCTGAGGCCTCTGGAAGCATAACATTAGGCTTGTCATCCAAGACACCTCTAGGGGGAATTTGACCACCAACCTCTTCAGCCAGTAGTCAATAGAGCTCTTGATCAGTGTAGTAAGTACTAAGGTTACTTGCATATCACAGAAGAGGAAACCAAGGTAGAGAAGCGAATACTTGTTGAAGATCAGGTAACCTAGCAGCTGTTGTTATTTTTAGGTGCCAGCAAGTCGGCCCCCACCCATAGCGACCTGATGCACCACAGAAGGAAAGACCACAGTCCCGGGCCAGCCTCACAGTTGTTCCTATGCCTGAGTCCACAGATCCAGGCACTGTGTCAAGCCATCTCATTGAGGGCCTTCCCATTCTTCGCTGCACCTCCGCTTTATTAAGCATGATGTCCTTCTCCAGGGACCGGCCGCTCCTCACGAGATGTACAAAGCATGTAAGACAAAGTCTTGTCATCCTTGCCTCTAAGGCGCACTCTGGCCTTAGTTCCTCCAAGACAGATCGGCTTATCCTTTTAGCAGTCCATGATGCTTTCAATATTCTTCTCCAGCACCACAATTTAACGGCATAGATGCTTCGATGGTCTTCCTTCTTTATGGTCCAACTTGCATGTGCGGCAATGGAGAAGACCATGGATCGGGTCAGGGGCACCTGAGTCCTCAAAGTGAGACCCTTACTCTTCGATACTCTAAAGAGGACTCGTGCAGCAGATGTAACTAATATAGCATCTCTTTCGATCTCTCGACTGCTGCTTCCATGAGCGTTGATTGTGGATCCGAGCAATACACAATTCTGAATAGCCTCAATCTTTTCTCCACGTAGCATGATGCTGCTACATTTTGAGGACTTTGGTCTTCTTTACATTGAATCATAATCCATATTGAAGGCTACAGTCCTCGATCCTCCTCAGCAAGTGCTTCGATTCCTGGCAGCAACAGGGTCTTATCTGAATCCCCCACTGTCCCGCTCCATACGAGGGCCTTGGCACTATATCAGATGTGTCCTTGTGTTGCTTTAGAGATGACAAAGTATCTAGACGATTCTGCCATCTATTAGCCTTGCCTCTACCTCAGTCCAGGAGGCCGGACTGGAATTGTATTGCCTATTTTGAAGATGAGGCAATAAAGATTAGTCAATACCACACCATTAATATGTGGCAGGGTTTGAAGTCCCTAATCTGGCTCTTTGTTTCTTGATAAAATCTAGGTGTGCTCTAAACTGTGCCCCCACAGACAGCCCCATAACGATAGAACTCTATGTACTTGAGTTTTCCAGGGCATCTTTCTCAAAGCAAAGTTTCCTTAACTTTCAATCTGATAAGAGTACATTAGCGATCTGACTACATTCAATACGATTGACATTTCTGTGTGGGAGAGGGTGGTGGAAATGCAAACCCTTGAATAGCGAGGCTACTCCCTAACTTGCTGAATATTAATGCTGGATGATGCTGTAAATTCCACAGCTTGTCCAAAGAATCTACCCTTAGGATATGAGATGTTGTCACAGGAGATTGGAATTCTAGACCTTCTGTACCTGTTTCCTCAAGATTTCGCCTCTGATTTCCTTGCCCTCAAGCGCTTCCCCTCTGGGGGAAGCATGGCATCACAGCCACAGAGTATTGGTTAGGACCAGATGCGGCACGTGGAACAGATGCAGAAAGGATGCTCATACCTTTAGGTCACCCCGGAAGAAAAGTACCTAGGTCAAGTTACCAAAAGCCACCAGAAACATGTCACCAGATAATCTTGGAAGGCAGTTATTTGGGAGTGAGGCCCGAGGAGCCATTTCCTGTCACGGATCATAGCCTCTCCAAAATGCATATTCATGACCACTCCTTGGAAATCTGTTACATACTCAGAATACTCTCAATAGGCCTCCTGGTGGACACACAGACAACTGCAAATCCCTTGTTTTCCACAGAGCTCACCCGGCCTTTATCAACCAAAGTAGAGCCCCCCCCCCACCCCCACGCCCTCTTCCCTTGTAGACAATCTCTTCGCTTCTCAACCGTGCAGTGAGATCTGAGTTGGTAACAAGACCTTCTCCTCCTTCATAATTCAAGAACTCACGCCCCTCCAGAGACCCGTCCCTATTTTTACTGCCTGTCTAACGACTTCCTGGCAGTGAAAACAGATGCCCTGCAGGTATTTAAACTCGAGGCTACTTGTGAACATCAAAAGGCCCTGGGAGAGGCGGCAGGCTCTGAGAGTCAGGCAGCACACTGAGGAACCAGGCACTGGGACGGAGAACAGAAGCACACGGAAGGACATGGGGTCAATTCTCCCTCTAGGCTCCTCCACTGGACACAAAGCAAAACAAAAAAACACCAAACCCACTGAGCCAAACTAGACTCCTGGTGCCCTTGCAGGACCGAGTGGGTTTCTGAGGATGGAAATCTTGATGGGAGCAGAACACTTCATCTTTCTCCCTCAGAGCAGCTGGAGACGATGCACTGGTGACCCGCTGCACTGCCAGGGCTCCTTTCCGTCCAGCACTGTGCTCTGGGCGGAAGGGCTGCTGGGAGGAGCCCAAGTGAGAGAGGCCGGTGAGAGGCTGCAGTCCGGCCTGGGAAAGCCGTGCAAGATGTGCCCGGGATCGTGAAGGCACCGGAGAAAAAGGAGGAACTGCTCTGCAGGTCTCAGGCCCGTGAAGGGACAAAGGCTATCCCAGACTGGGGAAACGGCATGTGCAAAGGCACGGGGGTGTGGAAGAGCTCAGAGGTTTGGGGAAATCATCGCTGGTGGGTTTGGGCTGGACAGGGAGGCAGGAGCAGAAACTGAAGGCTTGATGTCCTCCTTCCAGCTGCAGAGAAACTGCTCTCAAGCAGGAAGAAGAAGCACTGGATCGCTGGCTCACACAGGTGGTTATTTATCTGGGCCCAATCAAGACTCCTGGTATAATTATGTAGGCAATGAGCGTCTGAAGCTGTGGTCCAGGTAGCCCACAGGGATACCCAGTTTTAAACAGTCTAAAAAAATCCTTTCTTCACACATCTACATTTTCCATATTAAAACTTCCCTCACATCTTATTTTCTAAGTTCTACAACATATTTCTCCCCTACTCTATCCACATGTCTGGTGCCTGGGCCTCCTTCTGTCCCCTCACTGTCCTAGTGCTTTAGTTACGCTCAGCCCAATGCCCATTCATTCCATGCAGCACGTGCCCAGCAGTGGAGATGCTCCGTGCGGGGAGGAAAAGGGAGACATGAGTCTGGCCAAGCCGGAAGCTTCTTTAGAAGGACAGGGACACTCTTACAGTACAGCTTCCGGCTTGTGGCAGAGATCTTTGAATGCAGCAGCTGCAGGCTTATATGGAAGACACCCTTTATTCCTTTTCAAATTCCTGGGTGTTGCAAATGGTGGGCATGCTCGGCTGCTGAGTGAAAGACTGGAGGGTCAAGGGCCTCTAGAGTCACCTCAGAAGAAAGGCCTGGCAACCTCCATGCAAACTCTCAACCTTGAAGACCTGGCACACAGTCTATCTAGTCTGACACACAGGGATTTTCATGAGTCCAAACAGGTCTGGCTTTTGTTTCCCATTCTCTCAATCATCAAAACTTTGAAGACCAGGAGAGCTAGACTGGCGCATAAACATCTTGAACAATGACAACTGCGGCATGAAAGAACCCATTCATAGCAGTCTAGAATATAATATGGCACAAGAGGCAGAGAGGAAAGTTCTTGTTGATGGGACATGTGGTGTTTCGTGGGGACCCACGGGGTCTTTTCTTTGCCCACTGGAAGTTTAGACCTATCGTGGGAGAGTAAGATTCAAGGAAAGATTGGAGGAGTGTATGGGAGTGTGGGGGAAACTCTGGTATGAGGGAAACTCTGGGACTGGAACTGCGGATGGGCAATATTTAAGGGATGACAAAGGTGCAGTTGGAGGAGAAGCCTCCGCTCGCATGGTGGGCTATACGTTGGGTTACTAACTCCAAGGTCAGTCGTTAGAAACCCCCTGGTGTATCGCAGAAGAGAGATGAGACTGTTTACTCACCTACTATGAGTCCCAATTGGGGTCACGAAGAGTCGGAATTCACTGGAGGGCAGTGAGTCTGGTGTGGGTTTTGAAGATGGAGGGGTGCAAAGAGAGCAGAAGGCAGCGCATTCCTATAAGGGGCCAGGCGAGCGGGTGGGGAGGAGAGCAGGAAATGCAGGCTCAGCTTTGGGAAGCTCTGGAAAAGTTAAAAAAAAAGTTCAAAGGACTCATTTCCAATTCCTGATCAATCATTGAGTATTCTGATGTTCAGGAATGTCCACGCCAATGTTTAATTGAAACTTACTAATTCCTTATCCGGGGGGGGGGGCCCCATTCTAATACTTCCAGCCAGGCTATCAGGAAGATCGCTTCATTCCCATTTTACAGATGTGAAAACAGACTCCAAGGGGTGCATAGCCAGTAACCGACAGAGCAGGGTTTGGGGTTCAAGGTTGTTCATTATTGCGAGCATCCCCCCACCCCTCCTTGCCTATGGTTTTACTAGTCTCATTGAAACAGCCCGCTTGACAGCTGAGCTTCACACGGCTCGCTCCAATTCAGCACTTTGCTGGGCTGTGTTTCTATTGGATCAGAATCTAAGGGAGCTGAGGTGGAAATGCAAATTCGCATGGGGTGGGGGTGGTGTGTTCCATCTCAAAGGAACCTGCTAGAAACCCTGAAAGGAATTACAGTGTGTTCACGGGGGACGTCCTGGTTCTTAAGGCTTTGATCTGAGAGGTACAATCTGTAAATAATACTTAGAATTTTAAAATTTCAGCAGGGCCCTGGGGAGGTAAGTGGGCACAGCTAGACTGCTCTCTCCTCTTATACCAGTGAAAAGGCATCCTTAAGTTTTGATCTTTTAGTTGTCTCCTCTGGAGGGAGACCTTTGAAAAATGCGGGGGTTTAAATATGGATATCAAAGCAAAACTCCAGGTAAACTGTTCTTCCTTGGTGTCTCTGGCCCAGTCAAGCGAACTTTCTGTTAGTCTGCCCTAGTTCTCTGCACCCTGGTGGCTGGCATTGTGGGTTGCTAAGATACATTGGGCTGGTAACCGCAAGGCATCTTTGCCCTGCCCTGTAGGGTCAAGATGAATCAGAACGGATTCGATGGCAGTGCATTTGGTTTGGCCTGCTCGTACTTCTCTGGTCCCAGGCCCACCTCTCCCTGCAGCAGGGGCGCAGCAGAGGCGGTCAGTCGGCTCTTCACTCTATTCACAAGGCTGGAGGCACCAAAGTGGGCCTCTCGCTGGGCTGGAGGGGGTGAGGCCCACCGTAAAGATCTCTCGTGAAAAAAGAAAACAGTGAGCGAGATGCTAGGGTTTGTTGCTTTCAGTGTATGTTTTAAATAAAAACCCAAACCAAATCTGTTGTTGTGGGGTCAGTTAGCGACCACCCTAAGAAAAGCCTAGTCTTTCTGTCACGGAGCTGCCGATGGGCTGGAACTACTGACCCTGCAGATCACAGCCCAACAGGTAACCCCTACACCACCAAGGATCCTACAGGAAGGAGGGAAATGATTTCATGATGTTGGAATGGATGGGATGGCCGTCACATTTACAAACACCGCTGCTGTATCTTTCCAGGGGAGCTGCTGGTGGGTCCTAATTAACCCCTCGCTCAGCTTCCCAACAAGAGCTTTAACCACTGCACCACCACAGCGCCTTGTGTTTTAAGTGCCAGGTAAGAATGTTCACTTCTGAACCTGGTCATCCCTTGGGGGTTGAGCATGAGATAGATCTGTTTCCAGCTTACCTGGCACACGATGTCTGGCAAAATAGATCATGAAGGGAGTGGCTATGCCCACCCCTCTTAGAAAGCTCTTCCCATACTACTTGTGAACAGAATGAGCTTCAAATAAACTTCCCCTCGCCCCCAGGAGCACTCTAGCCCGCAGGTCCTGGGAGAGTGAGCGCTGCTCTGTAAACCAGTGGCCGCCCCTTGCTGTACCCCGCGTGAACCGCAGAGGGCGCCCGCGAGGCGCTAGGCGCATGGACACAGTAGGCCGGTGACTCTGGCGTTTGGGGAGAGCCCATGATTGTGAGAAAAGAATCCACCAAAACCAAAAATCAACCACCTTATTTTTTGCCTATCGGGTGATGTTCTTCAGAATGAATCTTGCTCTGTCCGAAGATGCTCCAGCGTGTGGAGCTGGTGAGGTCTGCTGAGCCCCAGAGGAGAGGGATGCTGGGCACTGTGCACAGACTGGTCTGTCTCCCTGTGACCCTGCTTTCGGCCTTTCATTTCACAGACACCCAGGCCCGGAGCGCGGCCAGGTGGGCCAAGGGCTTGGCTTGGTTTTGAAGCGACTCCAAAGTAACACACAGTTCATAAACTCTACCCCACGTTTCCCCCCTTACTAACAACCTCAATTTTATTAACAGTAGAAATTCGAGTACAGCTAACAAGCAAAGCTTAGATTTCTTAGCTTCCCTTAGGAGGTTAAGGAAGCTCAGGGAGGTAAAATGAAACTTGTTTTCTGACCTCATTTTAGTTAGTCCTGAGAGAAATGGAAATCTCTGCGTGGGGCTCCCCAGTTTATTTTACAGTGATACCGTTATGCTCCTCAGCCAAGCCTAATAAACACAGCACAAAAGGGAAAACTATGGAATAGTTTAAAAACCCCAAAAAACAATTTCTCTGATAGATGCAAGCATTTAAAAATGAAATATCGAACATGCTCCTGGACACACCTCCTTCCCAGAATTCTGTGGACTGTGAAGTGAGAGCGCCGCTGGTAAGGGCAATATTTTATTATCAGTAACAGGAGTTTCCTCTACTTCCTCAGCCTTATGGTTTCCAATTTCTTCCTTGAAAAAGGGATAGTATCAATCACAGTATTGTTGCATCATTAGGAAACATTGTTCCAAGGCATAGGGCGAATTCCATGTAAAGCTAAATGCTGACAGAATGCCATCCAACTATTCAGCTGGAAATCAAAGTGGAAAAGGCCCATGGCAGTTATATAAACTCCTGTCAATTTGAGAGAAGAGGTGGGGTCTAACCTGTCAATCAGGTCTTAGCCAATGAGGCCTCTGTGTGGGCATGGCCTTCTCCTGAGGATTTGGGTAACTCCTGTCTTCCTCCCTGGAGGCCGGACATACACTCTCTCTGCTACACGTTCCTGTTGACAAGCCACGTGGAGACACACTGATGGAGTCAGAGGAGCCACATGGAGACACATGCAAGTGCTGAGATGCTTCCACCGCCATTGGATCCACAAGACTTCCCCCCACTGGCCTGTGATCTTCCTGCATTTGGTGTCACTGCATGCGCTTCATTGCATTTGGTGTCATGCATTTGCTGCATGAGGAATTTATAGACTGGTATCAGGCATGTGTGCTGATTTTGGATTTATGGACTTGATCTGGACTGGGCTTGGATGCTTTTTTAATATACAATAATTCTTTGATGTAAAACGCTCTTACACACATTTCAGTCTCCGTGGCTTTACTTCTCTAGTCAACTAACACCCGACCTTTATGGGAACTTGAACACAGTGCCTCACCGGCCTTGTTCTGTCCTAGTCTTTTCATTTCTTAAAAGCATCAAGTTCATTTTCACCTCAGGACCTTTTCCTTTGTTACTTGTCCGGGAACATTTTTCTCTAGGTCTCTATTTATTAGCATAGGCCCATCACTCTCTTCTTTAGCCTCTCTTGCCTGGATTCTATCACAGGCAGTTAGCCCGTGTTATCCTCTTCAAGCTGGAAAACCCCATTTGAAATGATCTCACTTTGTTTCTGTCTCGCTCACTGCCATGGAGTTGATGCTCACTCACAGCAACCTTTATAGGACAGGTCAGAACTGTCCCATTGGGTTTCTGAGACGAGTAGAAATCCCAGTCTCCTCCCAGAGTGACTGGGGGATGGATAGCAGCAGCCAAATTCATAACCACGATGTCACCAGGGCCTCCTGTTTTTGTCAGGTGCCGTTAAATCAGTTCTGACGTGGTTTCCCTACAAACCACAGAAGAAAACATTGCCTGATCCTGCGCCAGCCTGACAATTGTTGCTGGGTTTGAGTATGTTGTTGACGTTTCTGTGTTAATCCATCTTGAGAGTCTTCCTCTTTTCCACTGACCCTCATGATGTTCTTCTCCAGGGGCGGGTCCTTCCTGATGACAAGGCCAAGGGAGGTGAAATGAGGCTGCTGCTTCTTTTGGTTTATAATATTATTTTTACTAAAAGATCATTTTATTGAGGGCTCTTACAGCTCTTATATCAATCCATACATCAATTGTATCAGGCATATTTGTACATATGTTGCCATCCTTATTTTCTAGACACTTACTTTCTTTTTTTTTTTTTAAAGAAAGACATTTATATACAAGAGCATTCAGACTCACGCAACACATGCAATGATGCTGAATGCAGAAGGATCACAGGCCAGTGGGTTGGAAGTCCTGTGGATCCAGTGGCATTGTAAGCATCTCAGTGCTGGCAGGGATCTGGTTGCATCAGGGTAGGTCCATGTGGCTTCTCCAGCTCCCAGGGCGTAGTGCCATGTGTCTTGTCAGTAGAGAGTCTCTCCGACACTTACTTTCTATTGAGCCCTTGGTATCAGCTCCTCTTTTTCCCCTCATCCCCCACCCTTGCGACCTCTTGATAAATTATAACTTATTATTATTTTTATATCTTACACTGATTGCTGTCTCCCTTCCCCACAGTTTCTGTTGTTCATCCCCCCAGAGGTGTGTGTGTGTGTGTGTGTGTGTGTGTGTGTGTGGTTATGTGTCGATTATTGCCGTCGGCTTCTTCTAAGGAGCGTTTTGTATTTTTTCCAACACAGATTTGTTCCTGCTGCTGGTAGTCCACAGGATACTTTGTTTTTCTTCTCCAACACCATTCAAATGCACCAATTCTCCTTTGGTCCAACTTTGCATGCAGATGAAGCTATTAAAAATATTGTGTCCCAGGTCAGACATGCTTTAGTCTTCAAAGTTACACCTTTGCTTTTCAAGGCTTTACAGTGATCTTTTGTTCAGATGTGTCCAATGCAGCCCATTATTTGATTTTGTGATGGCTGCTTCCATGGGTGTCGGTTGTGCACCCAAGAAGGAAGAAACGCTTGACAACTTCATTTTTTTTCACTCTAATTCTAGCAATGGTGCTCGTTGGCCCAACTATGAGAATTTGTTTTATGTAGTGTTGATCCATCTGGAAGGTCATAGTCTTTGAGCTTCATCAGTAAGTGCTTAAAATCTCTTCATTGGTAGCAGGGAGTTTATTTAAAAAAAATTTGATTCCAGTCGATGATAACACATTTATGTTTCAGAGTTGAAACCCATAGTTGTCGTTGGCTGGGATCTTACAGAAGTAGATCCCCAGGTCTTTCCTGTTACTTATTTACTGAGCTATAAGTATCATATAAGTCAATATTATTTCATCATATCAAGTAGGGCTATGCAATCAATGTCACCATCAATTTTGCAACTATTGCCCTTCTGTGTGAACTCACAACACCAACCTTTGCTTAGTGGTCTAGTGTTTGTGACTTAACAAATTCAGTACATAATTACAACAGCTGTAATATTTCTTACATAGATATCAAGTAACTTACTACCTAATATTGTGGAAGTAGCAGTGATGGAGGTATTGTAGAAGTGATTCCTTCCCTACGCCAGCATGAAGGTGCAGAGTGTATCTTAATCACCTCTGTGCTCCAGTTCGGGTTCTTTTGTTTGTGCCAGAAACTCTCTGTATAAGGGAGCTTCAAAAAGTTCTCTAAGGGAGATGGGGATATATGCCCCACAGATAACACGAATCCGAAGATCTCCTCAACAGCTACCAAGAAGAAATAGGGTCTCATAGGAGGGACAGCCTTCTTGGCAGCACTGTTGAGCAGTGACCTGACTGCTTCTGTGAGTACTACTCCTCCCAGCACAGCTGAGTTTTCCTGGCCCCTGAGGCCACCCAGCCAGCCAAACCTCTTATCTCACTGGCCTCCGGGGACCCTGTGTGGATAGCAGATCAAATGGGCACTTGGGGCAGACATTCCCAGCACCAAGGTTCTGCTTTTGACCATTCCCCCTGCCTTCCTCTTTCTTTCTGTTTCGTTCTCGTGCCAGCCCCCACCCCATGCCCTTCTTCCCCTGAAGCACGCATGCACACACAATAACACTATCACAGGGAGGGAAACCGCCACAAGGTGGATTTATTATTTTATCTTATTTCATTTTCATCATTTTGTTCTATTATAATATGAACTCTTACTTAGTTATCTTCCACCCTCTCTTCTAGTGTCCTTTATTGGTGACATTCCATCTATCCTCCAGAGAACATGTAATCTCGCCCCTGACCCCAGGCAACAACAGGCAGGCTAGTAAATTCCATCACACCCACCCAAACAAGGGTCGCCACCACCCACCTCCTTTTTACCTCTCATTGCACAAACTCACCTACATTCATGCTGCCATAACAACAGAACTTCAGCACCTTTGTCCAAACCACACCCGAGTCTTTGGTCTTCCTTGGTCCTCCTCTTTTCTGCACACCCACCTGTGGGGGAGGTCAGATGCTTACAGACATCCTCCCTGAAGGCAATCGCTGCCAGACTGCTGTCTCACCCCACCACAAGGGTGGGCCTGCTTGCTCCCTGCTGCTGGGGACAATGGATTACTTCTCCCCGAGGCTTGCTTTTGGTTCCTGTAGGTGAGTTTACACTCTACAGATAATGGTTCCTATGGAGATCCAGAGAACAGGTCAAAGTTAAGCTGCCATCCTGACTCTAGCATCCGCCCATCTTGTTACATGTATACCCCCCAATCCCTCCTCTTCCTATTGTGTGCATGTCCCTAGACCAGCTCCTCTCATTGTTGTATAACCGACAGTGCAACCCCTTCCTGTGATGCATGTCTACCTGTAATTAGTGGGCTTGCACGCCCCCAAAAGGTATATAGGCCTGGGTAGCAATAGAGATCTCTCTTACTCTTGACCCCCTGACTCGCTCTTTGCCCCTTCTCCTCTCCTGTCCTCTGTTCCCTTTCCACTTGCCCTCCTTCCCTTCCTCCTCTCTCCATGTGGACCACCAAGCCAGGCTGAGGTGAGCAATGTTACCATGAAATGTGTCTGGCCCCATTATTGCAATACCTCTTATCTATCATGCTCTCAATGACTTTAATATTATATGTATATATCTCAACCGTGCAATTGTGCTTACTGAACCCATGATTAGTGGTGGGGGCTGGCTCCTCCCAACTCATACCACGAATGGCACCCATCGTGGGGCAATATGTGTTATACCCCATGTAACAATTGTACAGCCCCGCCGGGATGTACAGTGAATCAGAAAATTGTGTGAAGTGAGGATCCGGTGTGGGGATTGGCAGAGAAGCAGTGGAAATAGTACATGAGTATTTTAAAGAGAACTATGGGGCGAGGTAAAAGTAAACCTGAAACTTATGGTACTATGCTAATTTTCTTACTGAAAAGACAAGGTGTAAAAGTAAGGAAGAAAAAGATGCAATGTTTTCTAAAAGTAGTAAAAAGGTATACCCCATTGTTCCCAGAGGAAGGAAACTTTGAGATGGAGATCTGGGATACAGTAGCCATTAATTTAAGAAAAGCTCACAGGGACGGACAGAGCATGCACATGGAGACCTGGGCACTACAAGTGCAGATTAAAACAGTGTTGGAGCCGCTGCAGGGCTCTAGCAGAGTAGTGAGGAATGCCTAAGATGCCCAAACTGAAATCAGGTGAGAAGCAGTCAGAATGAGTTTCAGGCAGATGAGATTTTAGGCAGAGCTGAAAAAACTAAGCCTGAGTCAGGAGGGGACATAGTAAAAGCATCTGCTCCCCTGCTGGAATCGAGTGTAAGAAAGACCAGAGATTGTAAAACAATCAAGCAAGCCAATGCTGGAGGTAGAGAGATTAGCTCCAAAGAGATGCAAAGGAGAAGAGCTAACACGGAAGTAGTTAGGGAAGTGCAACTTCAAGATAAGCAGGTTGAGAAGACAAGCTCAGAGAATAGAAGCAAAGAGAAGCACAGGGAAGCACCTTTACTTTCAAGAGTAGAAAGAGGAAGTGCAGAAGAAGGAAATTTAGAATGTAGGATGTCTTATCCTTTTAGAGTTGTTAGCAGACAGGCTTATGGGAAACACCCACAAGGAGTTCACAGTGCCGTTCCCTTTAAGTTGCTAAAAGATCTCAAGCAGGCAGTCAATGATTATGACCCAGACTCACACTTTGTAATTAGCATGATAAGGGAGGACTATAGCCAAGTCTGGGCTGGACACCTACAGACTGGAGAGCTGTAGAGAGAATCCTTGTGATATCAAATGCTGTGGAAGGAAGCAGCCCTTGCAGGAGCTCGGAAGAATGCTGAGGATGGGATAGATGTAGGGATTCATCAGTTGCTAGGGGATGAGAATTATATCACAGTTGAGTCTCAACTACAGTTTACTGAACAGATAATAGGACCGATAAGTGGAGTTTCCTTAAGTACCTGGGAAAAGATAATTCCATCAGAAGAGAGAAAGCCGAGTTACACGGCTATAAGGCACAGAATGATGAGACTTATGCTGACTTTGTGTCCCAACTGGAAGATGCTATTTCCAAATGTGTGAAGAATGTCCAGGCAGTAAGAGACCTAGTGCATAAGCTAGCTTATGAAAAGCACTGTAAAAATGCCTTGCGTCCCTACAGGGAACAGGGCACGGCACATTGCTGGATTATTTTAGGATATGCAGGAGTGTAGAGGCAGAGGAATAAAGGCAGACCTCATGGCAAATTATATCAGACCTGGAAGAAAGTTCTGTAGTTGTGGGAAGACAGGTCATCTTCAAAGAGAGTGTAGGCAGAGCAGGCTGTGGCCAATGTCAGAGCATGGGCCAGGACCATCGAGATTAGGTTTAAAAGAACTTGAACTCTGTCCCCGCTGTAGGAAGGGAACTCATTGGACAAGCCAATGTCGTTCAAAATTCAACAGTGAAGGGCTGCCATTAGCAAAGACTTCCTGGTGGGAAAATAGTAGAAGGAGCTTGATACAGATCCTGCCCAGCAGAGCATGGGAGGCAAGGCGTCTGCCTACTGGAGCAAAGATCTTAGACAGAAATCAATTGTGCTTACTGAACCCGTGATTAGTGGTGGGAGGCTGGCTCCTCCCAACTCATACCACACCCACCCATTACCTCTTTCTACTACCTTTGTCCTCTTGAAAAATATATTTCTATGAAATTTGTCATTCTAATGGGCCTTCTTAAAATAGATTTTCACATTACTTTTAAAAATCTGCCCTATTCAGACAACTGCATAAAATTACTGTTGCTACTTTTATTTTAGTCTCTCTTCTTCCTGTATACTTTCCCCAATTATCCATCTCTCTTCCCTTTCCTCCTCTTCACTCTTGTATGTTTTTTTTAGCTTCTGTTAGACATCGCCCATGTCACTAGACAGAGCCCACTGCTCCTACATGACCCAGGAGGTAACATACGATGAATAGTTGCACCACAATGTGGAGAAATTAGCAGTTCCCCCAGTAAACAAAAAATCAAGTAAAACAAATACAACAATAAAAAGCATCCCAAACCAGTGAAGTACTCTGAAAAAGACACCTTGGAACTACCAGAAAAAGAATTCAAAAGAATGCTGCTTAGGTCCTTTCAAGAGAGAGTGGAACCCTGGTGAGAACAATGTGAAAAATTAAAAACCTTAAATCAAAAGGAATCCCAGAAGACAAACAACGAGATAATGGAATTAGGAAACATAGTAAAAGACCAGAGAAATAGAATGGAAGGAAAGAAAAATTGAATCAGTGAGCTTAAAGACCATCACCCTGACTACAGTCAATGAGAGGAAAATACAAACCAACAAAAACAAGAAGGAATCCGAAGAAAGTCTGAGAAATATGTGGACACTATCAAGAGAAACAACCTCCAACTCATCGGGATCCTGGAATAAGAAGAAACAACAACAACAAACTAAAGGGAAATTAGTATGTGTAATCTTTGAAGAAAAATTCCCAACACTACAAAGAGAAAGTAACTATTCAAGAAACCGAGAGAACCCCAAATAGGATAGACTTCCTAAAGAAAAGTATCACATCCTCTTTTAGTCAAATTCTCCAGTTTCAAGGAATAGGAGAGAATCTCATGGGTAGCTAGAGAAAAAAGAATAGTCACAGAGGAAAACTGATGAGGAGAAACGTGGACTTTTCAGCAGAAACTGTGCAAGCAAGAAGACAATGGAATGACATATATAAAACTTTGAAAGAAAAAGAAATGCTGACCAAGAATACTATGTCCTTTTAAATTATTCATCACATATGAGGAAGAAATAAAACTAGCCCAAGACAAGGAACAATTAAAAGTATTTGTAAAAGCAAGGTTAGCATTACCAAAAATATTAACTGAATCACTATGGACAGAAACAGTTAACAGCAAGAAATCTGAGAGCATCACATAGCCCAACTCCAACCAGAAGCAAATACAATGAAAGCAGCACTCAAACCAGCAAAGAAATAAAGGAGGAACAAGACACCAATAAATACACAAAAAAGGGAGAAAGAAACCAAGCATAACCAAAGAAACATGACAGAATACAGCTGTATATATGAACAATGACCCTGAATATCAATGCATTAGATCAGTGGCTCTCAACCTTCCTAATACCGCGACCCATTAATTCAGTTCATCATATTGTAGTGACTCCCCCAACCATAAAATTATTTTTGTTGCTACTTCATAACTGTAATTTTGCTACTGCTATCAAACAGGCGACCCCTGTGAAAGGGTCGTATCCAAAGGGCTCGTGACCCATAGGTTGAGAACCACTGGATTAGATGAACCAATCAAAAGACAAAGCGAGGTACATTGCTGGGAGAAACACCTTCCACTCAAAGACAAAAATTGACTAAAATGAAAGGATGGTGAAAAATATATCAAGCCAATCACAAACATAAAAAGGTATGAGTGGCAATATTAATTTCTAATAAAATAGGCTTCAAGGCAAATAATATGATGAGAGACTAGATCAGATACTACCTAATGATGAAAGGAACAATACACCAGGAATACATAACCTTAATAAACATATTCACACCCCATGAAAGGCCTTTGAAAGGCATCAAATTTACATGGAGTAGAAAACAGAAATAAAAAGCTTGGCAATAACAATAGGATATGGCAACACACCCCTGGCAGGAAACACAGATCATCAGGAAAGAAACCCCATAAAGGAGGAAAATAAGGAAGAAATGGGTAGTGGGGCACGGGGCGCTAACCCACCCAAGGGGAGGATATTGTTTATATCTCCACAGGGAAAGAGGGACCAGGCTTCAACCCAGTGCCCCAAGGTGTGAATGTAACATGCTGGTGTGGAGTAGGGAACCAGTGGAGAGATCTGGGGGGCTTGCCCCAGTCCCAAATACTAAGCGGACACCTGCCCCTCCCCCCAGAAGAATTTATTTCAAAGGATGGCATTGAAACTGCAGCTCTGGGAGAGGAACGTACCTGATCGGAGCACACGGGAGCAAACAAAGGGGGAGTAGGAAAGAGTGGAGCACATCCTGGCCCACCAGGCCTTGAGGACGATGACCCCAATTAGAGCAGCCAGTCCACAGAGAGGACCACATGGCCAGCCCCACTATGAGACATGACGTCCCTCGCTGACCCATGGCCCTGCCGGGGACAGCACCGGAGACACATTGTGGAAATTGCACCTGACCTGATCCCACCACACCGAGGCAAAGCACTGGGAGACTGCAGCGGAACAGCAAGGGAATGGAGTGGCAAGGTCCCCAGGGAATGCTGAAAGTGGACTTTGGGGCCAGGGTATGGTGCCCCAACAGAGTGGACTGGAAAACACTCCTAAGGGCCAATAAACGGTCCTTGAACTAACTACAAGCTTTTCTTTCTTGTTTTGTTTTGTGCTTTGTCAGTGGTTTGTTGTTGTTTTGTTGTATATTGTTCCTTGGTTTTGCTCTGTCTTGTTTTGGTGCATGTTATTATCTCTGCAGGTCTGTCTAAATAAGATAGGCTGGATGAACAATCTGGAGGAGAAAAGAATGGGACCAACGGTTCTGGGGGGATATGGGATAGGGGGAGGTGGGGGGAAAGGAAGTGGTGCTAACAAACCCAGAGACAAACCCAGTGGTGAGGAGGATGTGGGAGGCCTGGTAGGGCATGATCAAGGGTAATGTAATGAAGAGGTATTGCTGAAACCCAGGTGGGGACTGGGCATGATAGTGGGACAGGAAGAAAGTCAAGGGAAATAGAGGAAAGCACTGGGAGGCAAAGGGTATTTATAGAGGTCTAGATAAAGACATGTACATATGCAAATATATTTTTATATGAGGATGGGGAAGTAGATCTATGTGCCTACATTTATAGGTTTCATATTAAGGTAGCAGAAGGACATTGGGCCTCCACACAAGTACTCCCTCAATGCAAGAATACTTTCTTCTATTAAATTGCCATTCTATGATGCTCACCCTTCCTACACAACCATTGAAGACAAAGCGGGTGAACAAGCAAATGTGGTGAAGAAAGCTGATGGTTCCCGGCTATCAAAAGATTCAGAGTCTGGGGTCTTAAAGGCTTGAAGATAAACAAGCGGCCATCTAGCTCAGAAGCAACAAAGCCCACATGGAAGAACACATCAGCCTGTGTGATCACGAGGTGCTGAAGGGATCAGTTACCAGGCTTCAAAGAACAAAAAAATCATACCATTGGGTGCACACCTCCATGATATGATTGCTGAGGACAAATGGGTACATAAGCAAATGTGGCAAAGAAAGCTGATGGTGCCCAGCTATCAAAAAGTATAGCGTCTGGGGTCTTAAAGGCTTGAAGGTAAACAAGCGGCCATCTAGCTCAGAAGCAACAAAGCCCACATGAGAGAAACACACCAGCCTGTGTGATCACGAGATATTGAAGGGATCAGGTATCATCAGAACAAAAAAATCTTACCATAGTGAATGAGCGGGGAAGTGCAGAGTGGAGACCCAAGGTCTATTTATCAGCCACTGGAAATGCCCTTGCAGAGGTGTCTAGGGCAGGAGATGAGTCAGTCAGGGTGCTGGGGGGGGGGCGGGGGGGGAGGGATCAGACCAGCTATCCCGAATCAAGCTGGGTTTGAAATGAGGCGTGCGGATGAAAGGAAAAGAAAGAGATATATGCAAAGTATGGGATCATCGGAGGACACCAATTTGATGGGTTGAAGTCTGGAGTATATTTGAAGCTTGGTATATATACTCTTCTTACACAAGGGAATTGGTTACAAAAAAACATCAAAGAACTTAAACATCCCTAAACGCTTATTTATTCAAATGTTACTTAACTAGTCACAGTTTCTTAACCTTAGAATAAGGTTCAAGGACAATCACACGGATATGCAGGATTCAAGAGAGCCTCAAAGAGATCGTAAATAACTGAGTTATCCCTCAATGCTTTTAGCAGCAAAGTCACAAATAACAGTCATTTTGCAATGCTTTTGTCTGCAGAGACACAGAGACGCAGGGGACTAAATAGTCAGCCATTAGTAAACACCTTGATCAGCCGGATGCTTCCTACAGGGTGCTATGTAGCACAGATGAAAAATACACCTTCCCTCTAGTTCCTAAATGTCCCCCCCCCTGACTATCATGATCCAAATTCTAACTTGCAAGTCTGGCTAGACCAGAGGATGTACACTGGTACAGATAGGAACTGGAAACACAGGGAATCCAGGGTGGATGATCACTTCAGGACCAGTGGTGTGAGTGGTGATACTGGGAGGGTAGAGGGAGGGTGGGTTGGAAAGAGGGAACTGATTACAAGGATCTACATGTGACCTCCTCCCTGGGGGACAGACAACAGAAAAGTGGGTGAAGGGAGACATTGGACAAGGCAAGATATGACAAAATAATACTTTATAAATTATCAAGGGCTCATGAGGGAGGGGGGAGCGGGGAGGGGAAAAAATGAGGACCTGATGCCAAGGGCTTAAGTGGAGAGCAAATGTTTTGAGAATGATGAGGGCAATGAATACAGATGTTCTTTACACAATTGATGTATGTATGGAGTGTGAGGAGAGTTGTATGAGCCCCTAATAAAATGATTAAAAAATAAAAAGAATATAAGAGTTAAACAACATTCAGTTCAAAAAAAGCACCAACCAGAGAGCACCCAATGCTGGCGGAGATGCCGAGATTGGAATGCTCACATACTGCCGCTGGGCGACAAATATGTACAATCACTGTGGAACATGATAAGGCGATACGTGACCCAGTGGGAAGAGACACAGAGTAATACTTTGGTTGACAAATTCAATTCATTCAAAATTCATGTTTGGACACTGACAAATTCAAGAACTGGACATCTTTTCCTCATATAAAGTAATGCAAAATCAAATGATTGGTTCCATGACTCCCTGATTACACTTAGAAATTAATTATTCCAAGACTTTGACACAAAAGTCACCATCCTTGGTTGTGGAAATACTCCCTACCAACACAATAAATAAAATACATTCAATGTCAAAGCACAATACAGTAAATAAAACAGTTTATTTTTTCCCTATTATGTTTTGTTCTTTAATATGCTGTGAACTTTCGCAATGGTATGCTAACATGGACTTCACTTTATAATCCCACTATCATTCCCACACAACCATAGACTGAGCCTATCTTTTGTAGGCTTGTGGGCTGGCAGTGCCTTTTCCTCTTTAGTAATGAAGGTCTCTTTGGCATTCCCTGCACCAACCCACCAGCCCAAACACGTCTGGTTTAAATACAGTTGAACACTTGCAGGGAACAAAACCCTTAGCCTCCATGTACTCAGGAAATGCAGCCACGGATTGATCGGATTTGTCTTTCTCTGTACTGACCCCGTCTCCTCGTTGCACGGCACTTCATAAGCCTGGTCTCTTGTTCAAGTTTCCAAACTGGCGAGGGCTGGCTTTGAACCCCTGAGGCTGCTCGGTACTCACTCCCACAGCATTTTTCATTAAATCACTTGTAGCCTTCACTATCATGATCACGTTGTTTCTGATTTATCCAATTAACAGTAAATTTTCCACTTCTTCTATGGTCTGGGTTTTGTTTTGTGGTTAACAATTGCATGCTTTCTGCTGCTTTAGCTGCTTTAGCCATGTTGTCTTCAGCCTCTGAGTCAGACAAGAGGATTCATATTTTGCCATGATTTCTATAACTCTTTAGTGGGTCTCATCGTTTTTCTCTCAGCCCTACTGCTGATAACACTAACTTCCTTTGGAGCCATGGAAATGATATTTTATTTAAGCAAAGCATACACTAAAAGCACAATGGTGAATGTCCTAACGCACCCACACACCCACAGTATCTTGTACGAGCAAGAGCGGCACTTGGACTGCAGCGACACCCCTTTATGTCCCAGTGAGACAAGGAGGAGACGAGCGACTCACTCTTGGCTATACAGGTGTTTTAAAGATGGATTTTTGGATCTGCTATCGCGCAAAGCTATGAACACTAAGCATATGTTTTTTTGAACTTTGCTGTTTGAGTAGAGGAAATTAAAACCTGGAGCTTTCAACAACCAAGGTATTGTACCTAGCACTACCTATGGCTGGACATGAGCCCAAAGAAGAGACAGCAAATGAACCAAAGTATGCTCTCCTATGTTTACTGCAGCACAGTTCACACTAGCAAGAAGCGGGAAACAGCCTCAATGCCTGTCAGTGGAAGAATGGATAAAGAAACTCTTGTGTATACACACAATGGAATACTATGCACCCCTGAAAAGCGCGATGAAACCACGAAACACCTCATGGCACGGATGGACACGGAAACCATTATGCTGAGTGAAGTTAGGCAGTCACAAAAGAACAAATATTGTACGAGCCCATTACTCTCAGAGTAAACACCAAGACAAAGGCACACTTCTGTCTAAGGTCATATAATCCTTTAATCTGGTTTCCCAAAGTAGATAGAGGGCCTGCCTAGTGCCCATGAACAATTCACCCATCACCCGCTGTTCACATACATATTAAAAACCACTTCAGTAGAGGAGGCATCACCTTAGCTAGGGTCAGTTTCTCCAGATGAAAGGAGATAGCTCATTCGGTTGCTGACATACAGCATGTGCTAAAGTCGCCCCACATCCACACACTCCCAACAGGAGTGAAAAGTGAACCTTACCGAAAATTCAAGGCAAGGTGGAGAAGGAGGGCATGTATGTCTCAGAGCAGGTGATTCCAATTAATGCTGGTGGGTAAACCAGGAGGAGCAAACTCCCACAAGAGAATACGCTTGGCAGGATTATATAGAACCCGAGGGGAGAATAAGCCCGGCACTAACTTCCTAATTGGATACTTTTGCCCTAGTGTCTATCCAGCCCTTGGTAACTCAGGCTGTGTGCTATGGAGATCAGGGACTTTAGACTCTGTCCTTTTGAGGCATACAACATCCTCCACAGGCCACACCAGAAGGATTTGATGAGGTAAAGTGAACTGGGCTTCACCTCAAATTCACCTGGACCAGATTTAGGGAATTGACATACTCCCTTACAGTAAAGGCCAAACCACCCTCATGTGAGAAGCAGATGGCTGCCCTCTCTGGGTAATGGAATTAATAGTCACTGTACTTTGCTTCAGATCTCTTGCTTTGAGGGTACCTAATGAATGGTGGCCCAGGGATACCACATATTTCATATTTTAATTCCCTTCTGGCTTTCATAAGACATGTATTAGTCTGGTTGGCACGATTTTGTTCTTGTGAATGAGCATTATTGAAAGTTGATCTTTTCTGTAAATAATGCCCAGTCTCTTAAGACTTTAATTTATAAAAGTCAAAAATAAATGCATTGTGTTCTGAAGCTGGCCTATACTGTGTAGTTTTTTTTCAGCAGTGTGTTAAACAGGGTTCTCTAGAGAAACAAAGCCAGGACAATTATGATTATATATGTAATATCCATATATGTAATATATATAATATCCATATGTAGATATAGATATGTAAATAGATACAGTATGAAGGAATAGATCAGCTAATTAGTCCACACAGCAGTATAGAGGGTTCATTCAATTCAACTTACTTCCGTGAAACAGTTACTCTACTAGAAGCCCTTCAACTCACAAGGGCTGCTGGATCCAAGGTCAAGGAATCAGACAGCTGAGTCTTCTAACGAGGCAGTACAGGCAGCAAACAGCAGGACGGGTCACCAACATTTAGCCAGATGACAGAATCTGACAGCCCCAAGTGCAAGTGAAGTATGCACCAGCAGTGTGGTGAAGCAGGTCTTGAAGGAACCTCAAACTCTAAACACACAACTCACAGGTTGAGTGTCCCACAAGTAGTGTTGCTCACAAGTTGAGGCAGAGAGCTAGCTAGCTACGACAGCCTCACGCTGGTCCAATCACCAGATAGCAAGAGAAAGGCAGGGCTCGCTGAGCTATTTATCTCTTTGCCCTCCAATCAAACTTTGATCTTATCAATCCCACAAGTTCTTATTGGCCAGGTTGGCACAATAAACCTACCTATCACAAGCAATGTTTTAAATTCTTTACCGTTGGTTAAATTAATGATGGTATCAATAGAATTATGTTATGTTTCAGGGGGATGATTCATAATGTACTCTATCATAAAATAATTTCTCTAAAATGAACCAGCTACATCTATAAACCGTAGCTATATAGGTGGGTCTAGAATTAAGGACTGCCCTTAATTCTAGCCCCAAGCTAAGAACAATTAGTTCTATGACATGGTTTAACTTGATATTAACCCTCATGAAGAGACCACTGAAGATCTGGGTGCTACAGTCAAGTATAGCAAAGAAACTAACTGGTGCCTGACTAACAGAATGAATAGTGTCTGGGGCATTAAAGGTTTGTCTTAAAACAAACAGCTATCTAAGTGAGGTGTCAACTAAATCCATGTGGAAGAAGCACACTTGCCCATGTGATCCAAGGGGTATAAATAATAAAATTCAAATCTAAAGGAGGGAAGTATCAGAGTTTAAATTGTGAATACCTGGTTTGCAGAAGGCTATGGCTCGCAATGGAAGCCCAAAATCAATGTATAGGGCCCCCCACATGGATTTAGTTTCCGGTGAATCCCCTCTGACCATAGGTTAAGGATTGTGGATATTCTTGCTGTCAGACAGGTATCATTGTAAAGTTGCTTATGGTAGATATAGATAGGATACAATGTAATACTTTATTTCATCTCCCTTCAGACTCATTTTTAAGTTGTTTCCATTTTTAATAATTTTTGTTTTCTTTTTGATTGAGGTTTTTGTCTAGGCATTTTGTTGTTTGCTTTGGATTAATCATTTCCTGGGGTACAGTAGGGGGGAAGGGGAGTGGGATGGGGTGGGATGGATGGGAGCTAACAAGGAGTAGGAGAAGAAAATGTTCTGAAAATCACTGCAGGGATTGCACAACTCTTACTATAACTAAACTATTAAATTGTGTGATATATGAAATATATGCCAATGAAACTATTTTAAAAGTTTCTGGAAATAAATGGAATCAAGATAATGGAATCTGAAGGCTCTTCTCTTCCCCTGGGAGAAATAAGGGAACAAGGGATTCATATAAAAATTGCAACTTGTTGAGATACATTTTGAGGGCCTATATGTTTTAATTTTAAGTTCCAATTTCTTATTACTATTCACATATCATTTAATTGTGATTCAAGGGGCTCCAGGACAGGACCCAGTTAATTTTCTTCCACATCAAGCACTCAGTAGCTCTTTGGTGCAAGAATAATATCTTTCAATTCCTGTAACTATAATGGGATGTGAGTCCTTATTTGAATAATACAGTGAGTGATATATATATATATATATATATATATATATATATATATATATATATATATATATATAGAGAGAGAGAGAGAGAGAGAGAGAGAGAGAGAGAAAGCGCAAATAGAAGCAAATGGAGAAGTTTTAAGTTAGAGCTTTGTAGTGTCATTTATTGCTCAAAAGCTATTACACATATGCATCTACAATTTAGAAACTGTTACTTTACATATCTCCAGATACCTGTCATACACAATAGAAATGAGATTTGAGAAACTCATTGTTTGGGGGGCAAGTACTGCTCAGATTTTCTTTGAAGAGGCTAAGATGAGGGCTGAGATGAGATGTGTTTTTGCACGTGGTTGAAACCAGCATGTCTTCCTGCAGATAAATGAGATGAAGTACTCGCGGCATTCCAGGGGAGTATCTCACACCCTCCCTGCCCTCGTTTAGTAATCTCTGCAAAAGTGAAAGTTCCCATCCGCCCTTTCCTTAAAAACTGTCCTCCAGTGAAAATTGCCTTACTTTCTAGATCTTCTGTTATCTGGAAAAAATAATTCTATAAATGTTATAGGCTATTCTTGTACAGATCTCTTAAAAATTCTTTTACAAAGACATATCCCCTTTAGAGCCAGTTTTGGGGGGAAAAGATGGGATGAATGATATCTTATCTTATGCAATAATAATTTTAATTTTGCAGTTGGCATCTATTGGACTTTTTCATGGATGAGGGACATCTGTATTAAATTTTGCAGATGGTCATATATGCAGCCAAAGCAAGGCAGTTGGCCTATCAACAAGTCTGGTTACAGGAGAATTGGAGCGAAATGACTTACCAAGGCTCTGCTTGCCAGGAGTGCATGTTCTTGCCCGTAACACGTCTGATTAGAACCATTGTAGTTGCATGCTACCACACTGCAGTGGAAGTATAGGTGCAGCAATTTAGGTTTTTGTTTTTATTTGGCAAAGGTGGCTAGCCTCATGAGCACTATCCTGGCAAACCAACCATTTCGATGAGATTTATTTAAACTTATTCACATTAAACTAGAGGGTGGTGGTAATACTGCTCTGTAGTATGGGTTTATTAACTCAGAAACTCTCCTTGGTACATTAATTAGATAGATCCAGGTCAAAAAAGACTTAATGGAAGGCCAAGAGATCTCAGATTTAGCTTTTAAGTGTGTTGTTTTTTGCCACTGAGTTGATAGTGACTCACGGCAAACCAATACGTGCAGAACTTCTCCATTGGGTTTTCAAGGCTGTAACTTTTCAGAATCAGATCATTAGGCCTGTCTTTTGAGGTGCCTCTTGGTGGATTTGAACTTATAATCTCTGGGCTTGCAGTTATGCACTTAATCATATGTACTACCCAGAGATATGTTCTTTTTTTTTAGCATATCTAGTGATTTCTAAAATTTGGACGATATAGACTATGTAAAGGTTACAGAATTTAACATGCAAATACTTATAGGGATACTCCAAAGTATAGAGAATTATAGAACAAAGTCTGTGTTTTAACTGTAGGTCTATCATGAAATATTTTAAGCAAAGAGAGCTGTCAGTTAAACAGTGAACAATAATTTTATTTTTATCTCATTACTTATAATAACAATGGCTTTTTAGACCAAGTCTTGGTCTTAAAGAGAGCTCTAGCTGTTTTCCTACACCAAAGCCATAATTCAAATACACCAATGATGCTTTCCTCTGCCTTATTCATTGCCCAACTTTCAAGCATGTAAGAGGCAATTGAAACTATGGCTGGGGCCATGCACACCCTCCTCACAGTGACATCCTTGCTCTTCAACCCTTTAAAAGATGTTTTGTTCTCCACTTAAGCCCTTGGCTTCAGGTCCTCTGAGCCCCTAATAAAACGTTAAAAAAAAAAAAAAGAAATGAAGACCAAAAAAAAACCCAGAAAAATCTTACCATAGTGAATGAGGCGGGGAGTGCATAGTGGAGACCCAAAGCCCATTTGTCGGCCACTGGAGGATCTTGGAAGGAGACGAGCCAGACAGGGTGTGATGTAGCAACGATGAAAAATACAACTTTCCTCTAGTTCCTAAATGCTTCCCCTCCTACCCCCTTCCCCCACTATCATGATCCCAATTCTACCTTGCAAGTCTGGCTAGACCAGAGGATGTACTTTGGTACAGAGAGCAACTGGAAACATAGGGAATCCAGGGTGGATGACCCCTTCAGGACCAGTGGTGTGAGTGGTGATACTGGGAATGTAGAGGGAGGGTGGGTTGTAAAGGGGAAACCGATTACAAGGATCTACATGTGACCTCATCCCTGGGGGTTAGACAACAGAAAAGTGAGTGAAGGGAAATGTTGGGCAGGGTAAGATATGACAAAATAATAATTTATTAGTTATCAAGGGCTCATGAGGGATGGGGGAGCGGGGAGGGAGGGGAAAAATGAGGACCTGATGTCAAGGGCTTAAGTAGAGAGCAAATGCTTTGAGAATGATGAGGGCAATGAATGTACAGATGTGCTTTACACGATTGATGTATGTATAGATTGTGATAAGAGTTGCATGAGCCCCCAATAAAATGATTAAAAAGAGATGTTTTGTGCCGCGTATTTACCCACTGCCATTGGAATGCATTTGAAGAACATTGGCAGTCCCATGGCTGTTACACTATGGCTGGGTCTTCCTTGGAAGAAGTTCAGGTAGTGCTCCTTAGCCGTATGGAGGGAAATCCCGTCTCATGCACACTGAACATGTTGTCAGTAGAGACCGACCAGTGGAAAAGGACCTTATTCATGGCAAATGAAAGAAGATCAATGAAAAAGAAGACCACCAAGGAGGTGGATGTCACAGGAGCTGCAACAATGGGCTCAAAGATTATTCCATTGTCCATGGATTAACTAGGCGTCTGAACTGGCCTGAGGTCATCGCCACCATTTTGAACTCAAAAGTCTCATTCATTCGAGTATTCCCTTTGTCAAATTATGTACAACTAGACAAACCTGACAAAAGCAAACGGTGCCCACTTGGTTTTTACCTGCCCGTTGGCAAATTTGTATAAATCTATTTGAGCAAGAGCCAAAATGGTCAGAAGAAAAGCTTACTTACACCTTCCAATAGTGTATTTTCTTTCTTCATAAAAGTAAACATTTTCACTTCAAAGCTCTTCAAATGGGAAGGAACCTTTATGGAGGTTACATTCACAGGGTGGAACACGGTTTCAAGGGAATCGTTGATATTTGCACAGCTTATTAAAAAAAATGGGTAGAAAAAGCAGTTCTGAACAGAGCACTAGAGGATGTCAGTTAACATTTGCAGCCAGAGCCTAGATTTCAATCCAGGGGGCACAGCCTGAAATGGGTCTGCTTTTCTAACGCACCCACAGAAACCAGACTTGCTGACTGAGCCAGTGGGTCAGCTGCATTCTACAGCAACAGAACAACATGACCATCTTAAGTTCCTCTGTAGAAGCGGATTGCAAGAGTCGTTTATGTTTTTATGCAGAATTAAAAAGTTACTCATCCTACTGAGGAGACCAGATCAACCTATTGAAATCAAAATAGAAATGTGAAAGCAATGGAGAGAACAGTTTAATCCCAAACCTGATACCCGGGAAATAAACTTTAGTCTGCCTCCTGATGACTCTGGAAGACAGTGGGCCTGCTTGATCGGGCTTCCCAGGAGACAGAGTATCCTTTCTCCTCTGGAGAGGGTGGCGGGTTCTAGCCAACGAGCTCTTGGTTAGCAGCTAAGTGTTTTAACCATGGTGCCACCAGGACTTCTTGGTTTAGTTCAAGAGAGCTAAAACGTCTACTTTTGACCATCCGAACAGCCAACGCAAGAGAAGAAATCAGTGACCTGCATCTTTGTTTTTAGATCAGAGCCCCGGTGGAGGCAGAATGGTTATGCACTGGGTTGTAATCTGCAAGGCTGGCAGTTTAAAACACCAGCAGCTCTGCGGAGAAAGAGGGGGCTTCTCTGCTGCTGTAAACAGTTACAGTCTCGGAGGCTCACCAGGGGCAATTCTCCCCTGTCCACGAGGGTTGCCATGAGTTGGCGTGGACTTGACGGCAGGGAGGGTGGGTTGCTGCTTCTAAAGATAAGAATAACTCCATTGGATGCTAACAGGAACCGATCTCTTTTGAGCATTCAAAGGTCCAATCCACTTTATTAGTCGATCTTCAAAAGTAGTCCCCTAGAAGATGCAGATGTGATGATTTTATAGTGATCTGCAATCGGAACCAAACACTGTATAATTGCTTCTCAGGGAAAACCATCCAAAGAGGGAAGAAGACTGACACTAGAATATTGTTATTCATGGATCTCCTGCGTATTTGAGATCTTTCAGATTCTCTGCGGTGATTCTCGCTAGCTGGGTCTCTGCTCAAACCTCATCTCCTTAAGGGTTAGGTTACTGCCTCAGCTAACAGTGCTCATTGATCACAGGCCTTTCGCCAGCAGCATGGTCCACCGGGATTGCACTGTCTGACTTCCCCAGAGGAACATAGCCTCAGAGGTGAAAAGCTGTGTCATGTCACAGTTGCAGTTCTAGGACAGAGAAAAGCACAGGGAGTCTGAGTGCACAAGGACTGGACTAGACCCTAAAAAAGGAAAGTCACCTTCCGTGTCTGCCACCATCTGTGCACATTTTATACACACACCTACACATGTACCTAATTTATAAAATACACGTATGCAAACATACACTCATATATACCCACACATGGATAGATATAGGTATGGGATAATATATCGGTGACCCTTGAACATGGATTTGAATGGTGCAAAACTACTTATCTACTCACGTGCCGAATCCTCCGCCGCCCCTTACTATTTCAGTGAGCTCTCATTTCCAGAATCGGCTTACAACGCCGCCGTGTGAAGCTCATCGTCTCCATGTGAGCAGCTCATCTCTCCAGGATCTGCACAAGCTGAGAGATTAGGGGCAGGTGGCCTTTTAATTGGGTCCTTGCCACATAGCTTCACTGAAACGGCAACAGGAAACAACGCAAACCCAACACCCACATATAAGTGGGCCCGCATAGCTCAGATTTGCATTTTCAAGGGGTGAATGTATTTACTGTTGCAGATGCTGTGTAGACGATGAGGATAGATGCACGACTATGTTTATTTCCTCGGGAAATTCCTGTTAGTACTCCTCTATCAGCACTTTTTAAGACGGTGTCAAATTGCATGATAGAAATGTCATGCCAAGTTTTACCACCACTAGTAATATGGCAGCACGCATGTTACCATCCCTTTGCCAACCAAGAATCAACTTGGTCAAATATTTAAATTTGATAGGAATGAAACGATCCTTCTTACCTATTTTAAATTTCTAGGGACAGGCATTTTGGTGTCGAGAAGTGTTTGCATTTTTGGTGAAATGTATGTGACTCCTTTACTTTTCTGTTGAATTGTAGTAACTCATCCATAAGATCTGTTCATTTGAAGGATGCTTAGGCCATTTGTGATTTGTTGTAACATTCAGCCCAACCTTGTTAAAAATGAGCCTCCGTTTCCTTACTTCTTGCCTGCTTCTCGAGAGAACTGTGGACAAAATGAAATAACAGACACCAGTAAGAGTGATAGGAAGTGTCATGTGCTTAGCCCAATTACTTTGTGATTTTTTGCCACCAGTTGACTGATCTTTCCATACTACCAAGGAAAATTTACCTTTGGACACCTTCATGGTTAAAGCAAGATGACCAAGTCCTGACCCAACAGTGGGTTCCTGGTTCTTCTTTGGTTGATAATGAGTTGTAACCGTATCATTGAGAGAACACTGGCAGGTGCACCTTAATCGAAGGAAGAGATAACAGCCTACCTTCGAAAGGACACTCCTAGACTCATCAGGCATCACTAGCTGCAGTGGCTCTGGAAGAGATCCCCACTCCCTTCTGCTGCTCTTCCTGAAGCACCAGGTGAGGAGGAGCTGGGAGGTCTAGGAGACCTAAGTCTATTACTTATACTGAAGCAGACGGAAAAATGAAAACTTTCTGAAGAAAGCTCCTCCCACCCTTTGTTTTTCCTTTGGTCACCCTTCCCCTGAACACAGTCTTACCAGCACACAGACTCTGTTGCTCAGGGTCTGAAGTAAAGGACATCATTCTCATAAGTCAAGGTGAGCTCTTCGGGCTCGGGGCCAGGTAAGACAGCATGAGTCACGACTACAGCATCATCCTCGCTGGGTGAAGGGGTGGAGAGATGCCTTCCCTTTCTGCTGGCTTTACAAATGTTGACACCGAACATAAATGTTGTTCTGGTTTTGGTGACAACTGCAGGCGGCAGTGTTTGTCTCGTAAGTGAATTCTGATGGATCCACACCTGGTCCTCCCGCCAGCTTCGTTGCAGTAATGACCCTAGAGCCGTTGCATTTGAAATCTGGCAGACGTTTAAACAGATGAAGAGACTCATTTCCAGAAAGACCATGAATCAGAGAAATTTGAAAATGCTACCACTGCATGACAGCTAGAGACATGGGGAAGATATAATATAACCATAGTTGAACTTTCAGCAGAGATCATAAAGGATATAATTGGTAACCAAACCTATAAGAGTGAGAAATAATACTGATGCCATGGATGCTACGAAGGCTGGTGTTGGGAGTAAGAAATGGCGGCCGTCTGAATAATCAAAAGCTTGTATTTTAATACCTGTATGACAACTAGAATCCTCAGATTCAAAACTGGATTACATTTGGGACAAGACACTGGAATGGGGTCTGAAGGATATATTCTCATTGAAAAGGTGAGCTTGACCCCTTCAGGACCAGTGGTGAGAGTGGCAATACCAGAGGATGGAGGAAGGTGGGGTAGAATGGGGGAACTGATTACAAGGATCTACATATAACCTCCTCCCTGGTGGACAGTAAAAAGAAAAATGGGTGAAGGGAGACGGTGGACAGTGTAAGATATGGCAAATTAATAGTAATTGATAAATTATAAAGAGTTCATGAGGGAGGGAGGGGAAAAATGAGGAGCTGATACCAAGGGCTTAAGTAGAAAGCAAATGTTATAAGCATGATGAGGGAAACAAACACACAAATGCACTTGATATATAATAGATGCATGAATGGACTGTGATAAGAGTTGTATGACCCTCCAATAAAATAATTTAAAAAAGAAAGAAAAGATGAACTTGAAGAACCTTTTTACCCGCTAGCTCAAGAGATACAGTACAGTAGCCTGTAAAGCTAGGCCTGCTTTCATAGAGGCAGGCACAGGGGCGCGTGGTCCCCTCTGAGAATTCATAACATTGACCCGTCCCTTCACAATTTAGTTGAGGTTTTCATTTCCAATCTACATGTAAGTGAGGAAACCAAGCTGAAAAATTCACATAAAAGTGCCCAATCTTGGTTAACTTAGTGGGAATAAACTCAAAACTCAAAATCTATGGAGGATATATTTTCAAACTAGTCCATAAAGATTCCTACATTCAAATCTGATTTGAGATGAGTTCGTAATACAAAATAACGAAACACACACATCTTCAGTGGATGTCAGTAGGCAGATACGATTAGATAGAAGTATAAAATATACTTTATGAAGTTAATTTCAGCAATTGATATAAAAGGTTATCAAGTGGCAACAAATGTACAAATGTGCTTCATACAATGGGTCGATGTATGAAGTGTAATGAGTTGTAGGAGCCCCCAATAAAATGATTTTAAAAATGTTATCAAGTAAGAGACAAGGCTCAAGCATTATCAAATAAGAATAACCTATTGTGAAAAAGAATTAGAGTTCTAGAAATAAAAATGTATTATTGAAATTAAACTCAATGGAAAATGTAAATGGTAGATTCAGCTAAATGGAACGAAAGGATCCCTGGGTGGTGTATTGGGTTATGTATTGCACTGCTAACAGCATGGTCAGCAGTTAGAAACCACCAGTCACTCCAGGGCAGAAAGAGGCAGCTTTCTGTTCCCATAAAGATGTCCAGCCTTGGAAACATACAGGGTTAGGTCTACTCTGTCCTATAGGATGACCGTGACTCAGAATGGAATTGATGCAGTGAGTTTGAAAGTTTCAAATGGAATTAGTGGAGTGTCAGGTATGTCTAAAGGATTTACCCTCAAGGGCTCAAGTAGAAAGAAAATGTTTCAAAAAGAATGATGGCAACATGTGTACAAATGTGCTTGGCATAATGGATGAATGTATGGATTGTGATAAGAGATAAGAGCTTCCAATAAAAGTATTAAAAAAAAGAATTCCAAAGCAAAGACGAAAATAAATACTTGAAAATACAATGATTTAGAGCAGCGGTTCTCAACCTGTGGGTCGCAACCACTTTTGGGGTCGTATGACCCTTTCACAGGGGTTGCTGGTTCATAACAGTAGCAAAATTACAGTGATGAAGTAGAAAATAATTTTATGGTTGGGGGTCCCACAGCATGAGGAACTGTATTAAAGGGCTGAGGCATTAGGAAGGTTGAGAACCACTTGTTTAGAGTATCCCCGAAGTGACAAAATACTTATTTTCTGAATTCTAAAAAATCTCTATTTGGATATATCATGTTAGCCAAGAACATCCTTGTATTAATTATTCCTACTTGTGAATCTATTGTGGTCTCAGTATAAAATATTCTAGTCTTTAGTCTTCTGAAATGACCAACAAACACCAAGCGAATGGAAAAAGAAGATAGGCAAGCAGAAATATGAAACAGCATGACATGTTTCACAAGTAGATTTCATTAATAAATTTATTTGGTAATTCCTTTTTATGATATCCATCTATCCAACTTAAGGAATGGGATTGTTAAGTTAAAGATCTTACCCATTAATTCTTCAGAGAAGAGACAAGTAATACAAAAATCTTTCATATTAGCTGGAGTTTGATTAGTCCTCAAGTACAACTGGAGTGAAGCAGTAGAGGGGGTGATAGCTTAGGAGATGCAGACTACTTTAGGAAGAAATCTCCAGAATGCTTTTAAAAAGAGTAAAGAAAGAGAGAGTTGCCAACAGCCTTGTATATTTTATGCCAGTTTTATCTGTCCTAAGTCAAACTATTACCCATATGTCCTAAAGCCTTTATGGTAATTTACTGGTCACCATGAAGGAATAAACATGCTGGTAAATAAGAACCAGTAGGCCATGAAGTCAACTGCTGATATTCAGCTAACATAGATAAGCAAGAGTCTAGCTTAAATTTCTGTCTAAAACAATTTTCCTCCGAGTTTACGGTTTAGAACTGAGAAGAGCCTGGGTGATATATTTTATGTACGTATGTCTGTGGCTTTCTTTTAAATAATTTGTCTAAGTCCTTTGACTAAATGCTTGCCCATATGTTGTTTGGATTATAAATGATGTAGCATGTTTGATTGGGCAGGAAGGAGTTTCCAAGAATGATCAAATCATCATAAAAAATAAAGAATCTAGCATACAACCACAAAATCTCAGACTCTACCTCCTAGGTGACACGTGCCGCAGACAAGGGACCTGGTGGACTAGATGTGTCCCATTGTCAGCTGGGTCTTCAAGTATCGCCCCTTCCTCAGGCCACAGCTCTGTCCACCGTGCGGTCATCCAGCGTTGCTTGTAGAAAGTGCTTGCCCTAACGGCGGAAAAATTAATGCCTGGAATCTGTCAAGAATCATTAAGTAATTAGAATCTTAATCATTTAAAAATGTATTCTTTGATATCTGACCTGTGCTGCTGAGCTGCGAATACAGGAACTCCATTTGCTTTGTCCATGCAAACGTGTGTCTTAGAATTTTAGGTGATCTCATCGCTTGCTTCTTCCTTGCAAATAGCAGTCCCCCACGCATATTAAAACCACTGTGAATAAGCAGCATTTTAATGGATAGTTCATGATAAAGAAGCACCATAATTTAAACATTGAGATTTCTAATTTTTCATAAAAGGCCTGAATATATGTGCACATATATTTTTATTATTTTCTACACTCAATGTATACATATGTTTTTTTGAAAGGGGCTCCTGGGACGAGAAATACAAATTTCAAACATATTCAAACTGCTTTCCAATTAATGTTCCCACTAGCTGAGAACAAAACAAAAAACCCCAAATCCCAAATCCAAACAAAACAAAACAAAACAACCCCCCAAAGTTAATTTTATGGGGGAGAAGACCAAAACACAAGTTTTCCTTCATAGTTCATAAGTTGCTGTTTATTAGAAGAAAGCTATTACTGACCTTCAAAATCTACCACCTTCAATTTCTGCACCTCTGGGCAGTGAACCCAGCGCGCAGGAGGGCCCTGAGGTCCCTTGTGCTGATTTCTGAGATGAAATCATACATGTGTGAGGACACTGGGAATTTCTTCAGAGTGGGAGCCCCAGGCTCTGCGTGAATATGCTCTTTATGGGACTCGAATCTCTCCTTTCCGCGAGAACTAAGATTCAGGGCCCAAGAGAGGAGTCCGCGAGTTCTCTTACCTGGGGGAATGCTGCAGCCCAGTCCTCTGGCTCATCCCGGACCAGGTCTATTGGCATTAAGGAAGCCACTCTCTTAGCAGAGACCTTTGGGAAGTTAACCAGGTTGATCTGTGAACATGTTAGGTCCCCTAATCTTAGCAAATTAGCTCTCCTCCTCATCTCAAGTGAAAATGACGGTCATCTCATTCATATCCAGACTCAAGTACTCAGAAGGTATCACAAGGTGTAATAAACGGTGGAGCTTCTGAGTCCTGAATGTTCTAACTGCTAGCAAGAAGGCCAGAGGTCGTTCCACAGCACAACGCATTATTTCACAGCAAAGACTGTGTGCAGTTCTTCAGACCCAGCATGCAGTAGATGGATATCCACGGAGGCAGCCACCGTTTGCACAGCAGGAGCCGGGGAAGTCCAAGCGTGGGAGTTAATCAGATACAGAACAGAGTCAGATACAGCTGCCCAGGAACGGGCTCTACGCAGTGTTTCAGCGTTCATATTAGGCCAGGCACAGTCTCTACTTGGTAATTGATAAAACAGAATTTTAGCTTATTTTACGCAAGCCTAGGCCAAAACATGGGTCTATGGTGCAGCCAGGGCACTAAGTTAGCTTGTGATGACCTAAAGGTGGATGGATGCCCACCCAGTGTGACTGCAGAAGAAAAGGCAACCTGCTTAATGAAGTTTACAGTCAAGAAAAAACATTTATGAAGTTTGGCTCCATGGGGTAGCCATGAATCTGAATGAACTTGGCAGCAACCAATAACAGTGCTTTTGTATGCACCCTGCTGCTTAAGTTTCGTTTCTCCCATCACCCAGTCCTAGTCTAATATAACACTAATTCTCACTTACAAGAAATTGAAGTTATCACAACCACACGTCCATGTGTTTCTCTGGTCTCTGCAAAATAGTCAGTTCAAGGATGGGGGCTGTCAGCTCTGGAAGCTATTGGTTTGTATCTTGGCTCGACCATTTGATTTGAGGTATTCCCCTTGCTTCTAAGCTCAATTTCCTCCTTGCTGTTGTTATCTACTGCAGTGTAGAGGATGCTCTGCTCTTATCATGCTGAACTCGTCTTTTTTTTTTAATCTCCACTATTTTTTGAGATTGAGGGTCATATGACAGCCATATGAGGGTGACTTTGTGGAAGTCCAATGAGGAATGAAGAGCTCAAGGAGACAGATTGGCCCCATTGTTGGACTCTATCTAGAACAAGTACTACTACGAGTAGGTAAAATTCTAGTTAGGTAAATATTACCAATTAGACCAAGTTCTTTGAAGGTCAGGTTTATTGCCTTCCATTGCCTCCCTAGGGGCTTCATACTGGACTCCAACAAATCCAAACACACTGCCATCGAGTGCTATCGAATCTAAACGCACTGCTCCTGTGCGTTTCTGAGACTAACGCTTTATGGGAGTGGAAAGCCTCCCCTTTCTCCCACAGAGCAGCTGGTGATTTTCAACTTCTGACTCTGTGGTTAGCAGCCCAACATAGGATCACTACACCATGAGGGTTCCTGGTAGGAAGTAAGCAGGAAAGGCTGGAACCAAAGGACACTTAGATCACATTCCAACTCAGAGCAACGTGGTGTCTGTCTCCCTTGGTCAGGAAAGGGTGCTTTTATCTTAGCTCCATGCAGTTGGTCTCACCCAGGACCTCCCCTGGGCACCATGACGCACAGGGACAGCTGATACTCTTCTGATAAGAAGCAACATCACTTCTGGTAGAATCAGAAGCAATATCAAGTTACACAGACACTGTGAAGTTGACATCACTCTGGGGAGAAAGAATGTTAACCTTGTCAGATCAGCAAACACATGTTCCATGTGAGTCTTCTACAGCCAGTGTTGGAAGTCTTTTCGGTGAACTGCAGTGGATCCGCTCTCCACTAGAGGCTTTCATTGGCTGTGGTGCTTTCACTGCTTTCCCCCACATGAGTGACAGTCAATGAACAGGAGCCGTGTATTGCCATGTGCTCAGCACTTGAGAACGCTCCTGACACACAACGGCCATGATTGGAATGCATGAAACAGCAAACTTAACCATGCAGCCTCAACCTGATAGACATTAGAACTCAATGCCATCTTTCTTCCAGGTGTCCCCCACCTCATTTAGGTCTTTAAATTTGACGAGTCTCGTGGCACAGCTGGAGGGGGCTTAGACATCTTAAAAATAAGTGTTACTCAGTAATTTGGAGATACTAGTGTTATTACAATAAATACTTGTCCTATGGTAAAATTAACTTTATTGAACTAAATTAAAGGAATTTAACCACTGTCATTGACCTCGGAGCTCCATTTCTCCACAAAATTGATTTTGAAGATCCACAACCAAAGGTTTTCACATTTGGGGTACACTTCTTGAAATCCCCAAAGGTTTTCATAATAGGGGACCCTTCTTCCAGGCAATAGTTACTACCAAATGCATTCTAAGAGAACTCAAAGGCGCTACCTAAGAATGAAACAATTTGACTGGTTGGAAGTAAATCTCTTGGAAGGGGGTCCTTCTCCAGCATGGCGACACTTTTGGCTTTGAGTCAGCTGTTGTCTTCTTCCTGGGGAAAGTCAAGGGTAAAATTGCTCTTGCGACCCAGAGAAGGTTCAAAACACTGAACCTCAGTCAGTCCCCTGGCACCAGGTGTTCCAACCAAATAAGCCCTCCCCAGAAAGTGTGACATGCTCACCTGACTGTGTATAGCTGCTGAGAGGGGACGCTCAGAGCTCCACATTCCCCCAGTGGTCAGAGCAGATGGTGTAGCCACATTGAGCGGCAAGGGCTTCGTCTATCTTTCCTATGCCAAACTACTCTGTGAGCAGAACCCCAGACAGCCTCTTACCAATTGTTCCTTCTTTTCTCAGCTCCAGCTCCCTCCCTCCTCCCACCTTCATTTCACAGCTGAGAAAAAAAACCCAAAACCACAACGAGTGCATTCTGGTCGCACCTCAGATGGACTGAATCAGAATCTGCATTCTCATAAGCACTTCACGGATTCTGACGGTGTTGTTAGTGCCGTAGAGTCGGTTCTGGTTCCACATGATCCTATGTACTACACAACCAAGCCGACCCTGTCCTGGGTCAACCTCACAATTGCCGTTTGAGCCCATGGGTGCCCCCACTGCGCCAAGCCATCTGATGGGGGGCGGGATGGGGAGGAGTCCTTCTTCTATACCAAACTTCATGTCCTTCTCCTGGGACTGACCCTTCCTTTCTGACAACATGTCCAAAATAAGCGAGACAAGTCTCCAGACTCTTGCTTGTAAGGAATACTCCAGCTGTACTTTCCCCAAGTCTGAGCTCTATGTTCTTCTGGTGTTCCATGGTATACTCAGTGTTCGTCACCAACACCAGATGCAATTTGAATGCATCCGTTCTTGCCCAGCCTTTTCAGCGATTGCATGCCTGTGAGGTGATTGTAAATACCACGGCTTGGGTTTGGTACACTTTCGCCCTCAAAGTGGTATCTTGACTCACCCTGTTAAGAGGTCTTGAGCAGATTTGCCCAATGCAACGCGGGGTGTGATTTCTTGACTGCTGCTTCCGGGGGCCTTGATTGTGGATCCAAGTAAGCGGAATCCTTGACAAGGACAATGTTTCCATTCTACTCCAAATGGTTTCAATGGCTGCGTTTTCAGAAACAGTTTGCCTCTGCCTTCTTCTGAGTTGAGAATCTCTGCTGCGGCTTGACCACCATGGATGATGTTGCTGGTATTTGAAATGCCAGCGACATAGCTTCCAGCCTCACCACAACACACAAGCTACCACACAGTGGGACAAACTGAAGGATGTGTAGCATTGCCCCACAGAGCGCCTTCCACAGGTGCTCATCACCTGACAACCTTGTTAAAGTGTGGATTCTGGTGCAGTGTATCAGGGCAGAAGGGCAAATTAAATTCTCAGCAGGGGAGGGGGGGTGCTGAACCAGACCATATTGAAACTGAGCCCCATTTCTCCACCAATTTGATGTTGAAGATCCCCACCAGCATACCAAGTGATCGTATGTTCCCCCCAGGAGAACCGAGAGCATTCGCAAGTTGTGCTCCCAGGAAATGGGCTACTTACCAACCACATGCAAGTTGAGATACTTGCCCCTAATGTGGGCAGCCCCGAGGGACATCCGCATGAGGCTCCCCACACACTCTAGTGCCGTGCAACCTGTGTCTGCACGCGTGGAGGCAAAGGGAAGGAGACCTCGGGGCTGGGAACACCGCGCTCCCCGCACCTTCGTGCCCAAGGAGATAAGTGAAACCTTAGCATCTCCCTGCAGTAAGGGTACCGTGTCTCATAAGGATCAAAGCTCCTAAAAGAATTAATCTCTCATAAAGGAAAGAAGGGGCGCCTTTCTGGGGTAAGTCTCCTCAAGAATGCCTCCCTCCTGCCTTGCTTTGGAGAAGCTCACCAAGTGGTTGGAGAGAGAGAGAGAGAGAGAGACCAAACCATACCCTTGACCTCCAGGTCAAAAGACCAGAACCTTTAAGGGCTCATGACTTGTGCAGTTCCAGACCTGCAGTAAAAACACACAGAAACGCTGACCTCAGAGCAGCATGGACCTCGAGAAGGCTTGCCATCACCTAGAGAATCTATTGCAGCCGCCACCCCCTCCCACCCCTTTTCCCAGCCATATCACAGAGCCCTGTAGAGAGGCTCAGGAGCTATGGTGGCATCCTGGGTTACATGTTGGGCCACTGTGGCAAGATCAGCAGTTCAAAACGGCCAGACATTCTGCAGGAGACACAGGGTTTCCATTCCTGCACAGAGTCACAGTCTTAGAAACCCACGGGCAGCCCTCCCCTGTCCTTTAGGGACGTTGTGAGCAGGAATCTACTCGGTGGCCGTGAGGCTTCTTGGTTTGGTTTGGTGAAGAGGCTCAGGCCTTCTCGTCATCGTGTCTGGGCTTTCCTTGGCCAGCAGCTCATCCAGGATGTGCCACAGACACTGTGAAAGGCCCCCAGGCGGGGCTGCCAGCTGCCACACAGGAGGCGCCAGACACACAAAGAGTGCGTACGCCTCTGCTGTTGCACGGGAAGGAGGTTTTAGTGGAAGAATGCCTCACCTATTGCATGGAAGGAGAGACACTAGACAAAGAAGCCAGTAGGGATGTGACAGCCAAGCTTCACTAGGCAGCTTGTATTTGTTTGCTAAACCTGGCTGCCCTAATCCAAAGATTTGGGCTGTGGTGGCAGACGAGGAACTCCAGGGGAGCAGGGGTTCTTGAACCCCTTTGATCCGCTATGCAGGTGAATTGGGTAAGGTACCTGGCCACGGTTAAAATAAATCAACCAAAGAAGTAAACCTCAATATATCTGTGCGCATCGACCAACCTCTGTCTCCTTAGCTTTTATCCCCACCAGAATGATGTACAAGAAGGGGCCTTGGCGGTGTGGGGATTATGAGTTGGTTGCTCACCACAGAGATGGGCAGTTTGAAATCACCAGCCATTGTGAGAGAGAAAGATGAGGCTTTCCGTTATACCCTGAGACACCCACAGAGCCAGTTTTACTCTGTCCTGATGGCTCGCTACAAGTTAGAATGGACTGAATGTCAGTGAGGGTTTTTTTTTTAGTATTAAAATTTTGTTCAAATGTAAAATAACTTCAAAAATTGTGCCAACAGTTTCAAGTGGAAATTTCTTTCCGGGGATGGAAAGGTACTTGTGGTTTGGAAAGGCTACTGTCTCAGGGATAATGGGACTTTGGGGTCATACAAGTCTGTGTCTGATCTGTAACTCCATTGGCTCTAGGACCCTGGGTGGGTTATTTAATTCTTCTTACCACGATCTTATCTGTAAAGTAGAATTTCCCCACATCACAAGGTTTTTCTGTGAAAAACACCAGGAAAATTATGGCTACCCACTTATGAAAGTATCTGACCTCTAAGTCCTATCTGGTAGAATATAGATTCTTCAAAATTGTGTGTGTGTATGTGTGTGTGTGTGTGTGTAAGAGAAAGATAGAGGACAGGAGATAGAAAATACTGGATGTAAAATAAATTATGACTTCTCAGTATTTCTGGAGTTGAAACACAGATGTTTCAGGCAATAATTTTTCCATATTCAAAAAAATGCCTGCGTGACAAAAGTAAATTGTTTGGGGTAGTTAGGCGAAGGTAGAGATACAGAGCTGCAGTACAGTTATTGCACTAACGAACGACCTACTGGACATAAACACAACAACACGGTCATCTGTTAGTGTCGGATTAGGAACAGTCTAAATATTTGGACGCTGAGATCTTGGGCACATGCTGTGCTGGATGCTGACCACAGGAGGGAGCCTGTCACCTTCAAATGAACTTAGGAGGCAACACAAGAAAAACTGATTCTTTCTGAGTGGCAGCCCGGGGAATCTGAATCTTCTTTGGTCACAGTCCCTGAAAGACCTGCCACTGAAATAAAACCTGCTCTAAATCCTCCTTTAGGACATGAAGCCCAACCCTAAACCCACTCCCATTGAATTGATTCCCACTCATCAGACCCCTATCTAGAAGTTCTGAGACTGAACATTTCTATGGGAGCAGCCGGCCTCAGTCTCACCTGTCTCTCATTGAGCAACTGGTAGGTTTGAACCACTGACCTTAGGTAGACACAGTGAGGTTGGGTGAAACACAAAATGAGGTTAGGATTGGAGAGTAATCGTCTCAGGTCTCAGGTCTGAAAGAAGTCACCAGAAGTCTCTTCACGTAGCAATGGGTTCGGTGTCGAAAGACCAGACCCAGTGCCCAGTTTCTTTAACGGGTTAAGCAGGACAGTAGTTTTGATGCGTGCGCATCACGAGAAACAAAAGGGCAAGGACGAAGTACCCTAGCAGAGCTGGACCGGGAACTTCACAGGAGACTGGAGGAAAGCAAGTCTGTCTTCCCGTTTCCTGATTGGATACTGGCCTAAGCAATGACCCTGCTGACCTGCCCCTATGCCCACCTGGTTGAGCAAGACGATAACTGGGGAAAGACAGGAAAGCCAAGGTGGAAATGAAGCCGCCTGCACTTTCACCCTGTGGGTGGTCAGAATGATGAATCTACCATGGACCTAGTGCATACCACAGAAGGCCCTTCGCCAGGCCAGCAGCCCGGCAAGAGGCACGGTTGTGAAGCCGGGCTCAATAGCAAAGGAAAGTGCGAGACGAGGAGAGCAGAGACATCAACCCGGACTGAGATGCCCCATGTCAGTGGAATGTGCAGAGGTGAGTCTCCTGTACGGTTCTCTGAGATGTGCACCCCCCACCCCGCCGCCAACAAATCAGGCAGTTAGCGGTGACCAGAGAAGCCCTCGCTACAGGACCACAGCAGTAACCAATTCAGTAAAAGCAACAACTCAGAGGTGGGGGAAGGTATGCGGCTCCTCTACATTCACAGGTGTTGGATGGGGAGGCACCAACCCAGCAGGCCTGTCTCTAGACATCATCCCCCTTTAACCACGAGACCAACCCGCATTGAAGCAAAGTGGAAGCTTTGACTTGACTATGAGACTAAGCATTGCAACCAAGTTGGACTTGTTAAAAGGCCCAACCGTTTCCTAAATGTTTAGGAAAAGTAGCTGAGCATTCACGGCATCGGGCCCCAGCATCTCCCGGGGCAACAGGGACCTGAGAGGCTCTGGTTAATGGACGATTGGCAACAAAAACAAATAATTCTCTTTGGATTTATTATTGGGACTGATCAACAAATCACACGTACTCTCAATTTTCTCTTCTTCGCTGGGGAGCAGTGCTAGTTAGAGGCTCATCCCAGGGCTGAGGCGCGGAAGTAAGACAAGAGCCCTGTGCCTGGGACCGAGCAGGGGAACTGCGGACGCTGCACTGGCCCCGGCAGAGACAATTCTAACCTTTCTCACCCGGTGTCCTCCTTCTCCCCCCTCTCCCCGGGTTTCAGAACACTTTCAGCCAAAATATTTGATTGGCACCTCTTTGGGCTTTGGGGGATCTGAAGAGGGACTTCTTTCATGAAGTAGAACAGGAGGAGCTGTCCGTGGCTTTGGCGCAAGAGTCTGCGAACTTTTGGGATAAACCAGTTAACTAGCTGCCAGGGAATCGAGTCCGGCCCACGGGGGCCCTCCGCGTGTCAAAGTCGACTGTCCTGAATAGGAGTCACGTGTCAGACCCCTGTTTTGTATTAGACAACTTATAAATGAGCCTCCGATAACAGCTTCCCCCCCTCCCCCGCTCATCTCCCTCTTGCGGGTTCTCAACAACTGATCTGGGGGAGTATTGAGATAGGACTTTCTTCTGCAGGAATTTCTAAGTGCATTCGAACCTCCAACCTGAAGTCAGAGAGCCGAAGGCGTCTATTGCTCATACCACTCAGAAACTCTTTCTGTAAAAGCCAGATAATAAATGTTTTTGGCTTTGTGGGTTGATTTAAAGGGGACTGCCCATCAGAGGCGTGTGAACTCCCATATAAGTCATAACAGCGATGACCAGGCTGCGGCTGTGGTCCCATTAGAGCTTTATTTATGCATGCTTGAAGTTGGAGTTCACCTAGTTTTCAGGCGCTGTGTTACTTTTTTGATTTCTCAATCACCGAAACATGGCAAACCATTTTTAGCTCCTTGCTGCATTTAAGCAACAGCTGTATCTTGTACACCCTTAAGGATTATGTTGGCCAATAAACATAGCCCTGGATGTTCCTAGCCAATGGTTTCTCTGGAAACCAGAGAGCCCTGAAAGTTCTATCTCCCCACAGACTGATTCAAACCCCCTGGGGCTTTGAGCACAAGGAACCTACTGCCAATCCCCCTTCTAAGCGTTTTGGCCTGGCTGCCTTCCTCCGCTTCTCTCCCTTGATGGTGGAATTCACCGCAGATGAGTATGTAAAGCTCCGGATGACTCCCACAGGCTGCCGCAGAGAGTGCGTGTGCGCTGGGTGCACAGAGGAGGCATTGGACACACGACAGACAAGCGTTCACCTCATCCAATCACCACCTTAAGCTCGAACCCCCAGAAAGGAGCAATTTGCCCCAGACTACCCAATAGCCACAGGCAAGGCAGGGTCAGGGGTACAAGGACATGAAAGTGCTTGCTTTTGAGAGATCTGCAGCTCAGCAGTGTCTGAGGTGCTGTGAGAATACAAATGGAATTGGTTTTCTGAGACCCCTCTATTCCTGGGCACAAATAAACAACAACAACACAAACAATTATTGCCTATCAGTCAATTTCAATTCACAGGGCCCCTGGAGGCCAGGAAGGACTGCCCCATAGGGTTTATCTCTCTCTTTTAAATAGGAATAATTTACTATCTGAACAAAAGGACAAAGTTGGGCAAAATTGTTGTGTTTGAGTTTTTCAGTGAGTGGAGAAAGTCTTAGCCCAGTGGATTTCAGTTTTAGCACCTTTTGAAAGAAATAATTCAGCATTAAGACACACAGCAGGGAGACTTCTGACACTCCCAGGGGAATTCCTTAGCCAATTTTGAGAATGCAAACCAAAGAAACAACCTAAACACAGAACAGCAAAGACAGCAAAAAAAACACAGAAGAAGAAACACAGATGTCCATGGTGCCTTGACTTCTCCACATAGGTCTTCCAAGGCTATACCTCGGGGCGGCAGCAGATGAATACATCTTTCCCCTGCTGTGCACAGCTGGTGGGTACCAACAACTGCCCTTTACTTACCAGCCAAGGTCTTACTGCTGCACCTACAGGGCTCCTGGCAGAACACAAAATCACTGACTTCTGACCATTCCTAGCAGACACACAGCGATGGACCCTCCCCCTACACACCCCTCGAGCAAATTGCATGTTTTCTGGTTGTTCTCCTGTGTTAAAATGAGTCCAGTTCAATTAAAACACCAAAGTCATATGTAATCTAACTTTGGTATCTGTGCATATTAGACCCTTTGAGTCTGTCTGAGGGTGCTGAGAGAGAATGGGCCTCAAGACTCTTGTGGTGACTCCAGCCACTCCTTGACTCGCAGCTGCAGTGTCCCGTGGCATCCTATGGCCTTGTTCCTCTGTCTCTGTGGGCCTTCTCTTTTCACAAGGAAGAGAAGGAAGAGGCCCAGCCTGACCCAACTGATAATATCTTCAAAGACCATGTCTAAATCAAGTCCTGTTCATAGGGAATCAGGGATTAAGATTTCAACATATCTTTTTCTTTTTTTAGACACAATTCAATTTATGCAACTAAAGGCTTGGAGTGAGGGGGGCCGGGCCTTTCCCCTCCTCTTTCTTCTTTTTGTCTCTTCTCTGTCCCATTCTCTAGTGCAAGAGTACGTTGGCATGGAGATGGGCAGAGGCATGCTTGCAGAGGATTCCTCCCTGGCTCCCTGGCGGGGGTGGGGTGGGCATCATATGCTGTCTTCACAGATTTCTATGGAAGAAAGTGTCTAATCATGGCTGCTTGTGAGCTACCAATATCATGCCACTGAACGCAAAGTTGTGCAGCGATGAACAAAAGCACACTTTCCCAGTTTGGTGTGAGCAGTGTGAACGTAACACTGATGAGAGACCGAGGACCAGACTGGGCACAGCAACGCTGTCCTCCTCCTGCTGACGGTCGCTCCATTTCTCTGGTTGACCACTGGTTGGCTCTTTCCTTTTATAAGCTTTCATTGTGAATTGGGTGAGGGTTTATAGAGCAAAGAAGTTACTCACTCATAGTTTATACAGACCTTGTTTCTCATCATCGATTACAGTTCCCACAGTGTCTCATCCTACCTCCTTCCCATGCACCCCATTCCCACTGCTCCCTCCTCCTGAACCCTCCTGGACTTTGTCCTTGGGACAGTGCTGCCCTTGATCCCAAATTGTTGATTATTTTAAGGGGTGCAAATTGCCCTTGTGTTATAGTTCCCCTTATAGACCTGTCTATTGTTTGGCCGAAGATTGAGGCAAAGATGTGAGTCGATTTTCAGACCTGGAGAGAGACTAAGGACCATCAGTCTCTATGTGACCAGTACATCTGGTATTCTTCTTCTTCTTTTTAAAACAAGTTTTAGTTTTGTTCCACATTTTTCTCCCACTCTATCCAAGAACTTCTAACGTGATCCTTTGTAGAGCAGTTGGTAGTGACAGCTGGGCACCATCAGTTTCTTCCAACTTCAGGATTGGGAGACGGTGGTTTGCATGGACCATTAGACCTTTGGGTGAGGAGTTTCCATGTGTCTGCAATCTTCTTCACGCTTTCCCCTCTAAACTGGGAGAGACCAGGAGCTGCCCCTTAGCTGGCCACTCAGGATCTTCGAAGGCCTCAGTGGCTACTTACCAGAGTAGGATGTAGAACATTGCACTAAAGGATCCTGATTTTCACTGAAACTATAGGACGGAGGTGCCAGTAGACTCATTCCCTCCAGGAACACAAAGAGACCCTTGATAGCTTCTCTTGGGTAGGCTTTTTGAGGTCTTCCCACTGCACGTTTTCTTCAAGGTGTAGCTTCGGTTCCCACCAGCAGTAGCACATCCCAGTCTTTTGCTTCCTTCTTTAGCCCTGAGTGTAGATGACAGTATCTGCAAATCTTAAATTTCATGTGCACTCCTACTATACGGCAATGAAAAACACCTTAAAAATGAAAATATGTGTGAATGATGAGCCATCAAATAAATAGGTGAGGGTGCTGTAAGGAGTTTTCAGGGCCCAGTGGATGCAGAAGAATAGCCAAATATGTCTCGGAAGAAGAGCAGCTGGGACGCTCCTCAGAGTCCGGAGTGGGGAGTCTTTGTCCCATGGACCGTGGACATATTATCAGAAGAGACCAGTCCCTGGAAAAGGACATCACGCTTGGTAAAGTAGGAAGGTCACAAAAAGGAGGAAGACCCTTGATCAGGTGGCTGTAACAATCGGCTCAAATGGAGCAATCGTGAGCGTGGTGCAGACCCGGGCAGTGTGTCATGCGGAGGGTCTCGGAGTCGGAACCAATGCCAGGGGCACGTGAAAACAAATGTGAATAGATTAAAAATGACCGATCACCGGTTTGGAGTACTTAGTGTGATAGTCCACCCCTTTCCTTTCTAGAAAAGCAAAATCAGTGAATCCATATATTTAAGAATTTTAGATCCAGAAATCATATTCTATCACGAAGGCAGTCCAACCCAAGTCCATGAGTTCAATTCAAGCAGGAGCCCTATTCAGACTCAGAGTTGCTGATAGATTGATAGATGAAGCTGGAAGCTGAAGTGGGGAGCAGGGGGATCACAGACCGGTGGGTGCAGAGTCATGTGGATCCAAGGTTCGCACAGACCAGTGGGTGCAGAGTCACGTGGATCCAAGGTCCGCAGGTACAAGACAGGGCACCATAGCTTCCAGGCAAGCAGGAAGGTGAAGACGGGAAAGAGAAAGACTGTTTTAAAGGGCCACACCCCTAAGGCGGCATCCCCAGGCTGTGACCTGATTGATAGGTTGGACTCCACCCCTGCCTTCTCCCGGGTGCCACCCAGTTGACATAAAATCAAACAGTAATATTTTGTTTGTGGGCCACTAGCTTTTTGGGGGTTAGATTTCAAATCTAGGACTAGATAAGTTCATGACCAAGGAACAAAGCCTTAATTTTGTTTTCAGTCTGCTGTGCAGATGGAGATGATTTCCAGTTTGATCTTCCCCATGACACCGGCCCTGTTCTCTCCGCTAGTGGAAAGAATGCTTCAGACTCTGAACTCTTTTGCAGGACATGTAAGTTTTATCTGATCTACCAGGAGTTGGAGGCCGCTATAAACAACTCTGCTCTTCTTTTACAAGTAGGAATTCTCTAGCGTCTCTCAGAAATATGCGGAGCGTTTCTAACAGGGAGTGAGTGGGGATCTGCAAAGGGCTTCTTCTTGCAGCAAGGAACCTGGAATCTCCACGGTAGACAAAGAACAGAATACATTGGGAAAGGTCTTCAGGGAATTGGTAAATAAAGTAAACACAGATTACAGGTTTCTCAGCAGTCCACAAATGGGTTGACTGCCAGAGCCAAGAACAGGTGGAACTATGAATCTCTTTTCTTGCTCAGAAGAGAGATGAACTGGCGGGCCCTGGTGAGAAGATGGGCAGTACTCTAGTGGAATGGAGAGGCAGGACGGCATGTTGACCTTTGATGACCTTGAAGACCGTGCATGTCATATAATGGTGCCTACCTGCTTCAAAGGCTTGGGGTGGTGGTGCTGCTAGTCTATTAGGAGAAAGATGAGATAGAGAATTTGTTACATTGGTTAGCTGGAACTCATCGAAAGTCAAGTTCTCATAGCCATTAACACGGGGAGCTTTTACTAACAGAACTAAAAGCAAACAAGCAAACTCACTGCCAAGGAGTCGATTCTGACTCAATGACCCTGTACGGCCGAGAAGAGCCACCCCCGTGGGTTTCTGAGATGGTACCTCTTTGAGAGTAGAAAGCCTCATACTTCTCCCTCAGAGTGGCTGGTGGTCTTGAACTACTAACTTGTGGTTAGCAGCTCAGTGTGTAACCCATTACACCAAAGGGCTCTTTTAGTAGCCACATAGGTGACTAATTATATTCTAATTAACACTAAATTAACTCTGTGCGGTAGCTCTGGTATTTTAGACTTCTAACTAAAGAAACTATTTCCCTGTGGCTTTAAAGGAAAGAAAGACAAAGTGTATCCTCCCAGTGCAGGGAATACTCCCCGCCATCCAGTTGGTTCTGACTCCCCGTGATGCTATAGGATGTGGGTTTCTGAGACAGCAACTCTCGACGGACGGAGAAAGCCCAGAAGTCTGGGTTCAGGGCACTGGTTCTAGGGTGAGGCTCTGTTGCTCGTGGGAAAGAGCCTAGATTCTTCCAACTTTTCTCAGTCCCCCAGCATTCTTCATAGAGCATCAGTCTTCCCCAACCCCCATTTCTTGTTATGTTTACCCTTCCCCTTTTAGGTCTCAGTAGTAATGAGGCAAAGGACCTCCCTCACAATGATATGGCCTTATTGACATTGCGTTGTCATAACTATTCTTTACATCCACGTTCTTAGATTCTTTGCCATGGCTGCACAGAATCCAGAGACCATATTCCTCATTCAAGGGCTTATTAAGGACATTTGTAAGTGGTAATGCAAGTGCAAGATGCTCAGGGGACAATTGTGCCTCAGGACCAGTTACAAGGTTCGTTCAGGTCTGCGAATCAGTGCCCAAAGGGTCAACCTCCTCTTCTTGGAGCCAGGCAAGGACAAAAGGACTAGAAACCCGGAACTGTGATGAGGCAGTTATTGAAAGACAGAAACCTGCAGGAGAGGCACACCGTGGACAGCCACGTCTCCATCAAGAGCTGCCAGGGAGCCGTGCCGTGGGCAGCAGAGCCTCTCCAAGCTTACAAAGTAAGCAGTGTTTGCTCAGCTGTCAATTTGCCAAGAAATGGCATGTGTTTCTTGGGGTAAGGTAGGGTTTGGGAAATTTGTGCAGCCCTGTGGTTTTTAGTTCTTTTCTGTCCCCTCTCCCCCCACCCCTGCCCCACTGGGTACACACACAGCGTCAAACAAGGTGGGAGTTTAAAAATTCAAAATGGAGTCTGGAGCAAGAGTGTCTGAGAGCCTTGGCATAGCTAGTTGGGTATGAACCACACTCAAAAAAGCAGACTCACTATCAGCGAGTGGATTCCAAGTCACAGTCACAGAGAGTAGAACTGTCCCTGTGAGTTTCTGACACTGTAGCTTTTGACAGGAGTAGAAAGCCCCATCTGTCTCTGGTAGAGACTGATGGATTCGAACTGCTGACCTAGAGGTTAACAGCCCAAGGCGTAACCACTCCATCACCAGGCTCCTCCGGGCATGTGTATAATTCTTTTATTCTTAGTTTGAATCCTAGATTAGTGCTGAAACCACCATTTTAGTTCACCTAGTGGTCACAAGTGTCCTTGCTGTGTATAGCTCAACTCAATGGGGCCCAGGATTTTAGGAGGAGGAAGTTTGTGAATTAAAAATAACTGAGGCACAGACTTTATTGGTTTTACAAGTTAGTTTACAACAGTACGTTTTCTGTCAGTCTCCTGCTCGTATCTGTTATCAGGACATTGTTTCTGCAACTGGTGGTTTCTCTTGCTATACTGCCTGCTTCCTTGGTTAATTGAAGGTTTACAGCCATTTCCCCGTAGGCTGTCTCCAACATGGTCATTTCCAACAGGAAGCCACATCACGATGAAAACGCAGACCGTCTAGAGGGTAGCATTGTGGACAGCCTGGAGATATCACTGAGGAGGGGGACACCCAGGGCAGCCACCCGTTATGCCACTCGGTCCTACATAAAGTCAGAAAGCAAGAAAGTTTGGCCCAAAGCTCTTCAAGACAATTCAGAGATGCGGTTAGTAATGGAGGGAAAGAAGCGGACCTTTTTTCATGGGTGCAGATGGGGTGCTTGGCTACAAGTAAGTGACAATTACTCTGCTAAACTCAATCACATGGTAATTAAGCGTGTGGAACTAATGAAAGTCTGGAAAGTCACACTTGAAAGTGGGTGAGAATGAAGGGCATTCTGGATGGAGGAGGAACAAGAGCAGCAACAAATCAACCACGGTCAAAGCCAGGTAACTGAAGCTCTGACAAACAATCTTCACCAACTTCCACTGGATTTGTCCCACCTGCCCTGGGGGCCTAGTGCTGACCCACTGGGCTGTGATCCACAAGGTCTGCAGTAGAAACCGACAGCAACTCCATGGGAGAAGGGCGGGGCTTTACAATCCTGCAAATAGAGTCCCCGAACTCACAGGGGAGTTCTGTAGCATTGCTGAGAGTCCACATGGACTGGATGGCAGTGAGATTTGCTTGGCTTCTCCCACAAAACCCCGAGAGAGAATGGTTGACGTGGGTCTTCATTCCAATCAGTTTACACTGCTTTCTTTTCCTGCAGAACATGCATTCTCCAAGGCCCACCTTTCTTTTGCTCTAAACAACCTTATAAAGTCAATGACTATGGAACATAACCACTACTCTTGTAAGGACTAAATATTTAGTGAAAAGGTGGAGCAGGGAAAAAATAACCAAAAACACTAAAAAACCCAAACTACTCCTGGCAAATAGAGCAGATAATAAAACTTGACTTTTTATACTGGATTCTGGGCACACATTTCCCCCTTACACTCACAATATAAAGCCACCAGCAGGTGCTTGAGAGAGATTCCCGCCTGAAGTGGCAGAGGGGGATGAGGCCCCAGAGGCAACCCAGGCTGTGGCACAGAGACCACGAGAGAGCAGGGGAGCCATTCTGCAATCAGGAAGCTGTGAGGCAGAGTGGTGGGTGGGCTTCCTGGCCCATGGAGACAGAGGCCAAGTTACTACATGGCAGAGAGTCTGGGGACCAGAGGGAAACGCTTGCCAGTATGGTTAAGGAGATGGTGAGGACAATAAAAATATATCCATATATATATATTTTTCAGTATGAAAAAACAAAACCTTTATCTTGATTTCATTTGATAACAATGGTCTCATATAATATTTGTCCTTGTGATTGACTGACTTCTCTCAGCATCATGTGCACCAGATCCACCCATGTCAAGAAGTGTTTCACAGTTTCCTTGTTCTTCAGCAATTGACTAGTATTCCTCTCTGTGTATGGACCAAAGTTTGCTGACCCATTCTTCCACTGATAGGCATTTAGGTGGTTTCCATCTGGCTATTTTGAAGTCTGTTAGCTTTCCTGCCACACCTCCACTGTGACCTTGGATCTACCTGATTCCAAACTCACTGGCCTGTAATCTCCCGCTTCACTTTTCAGGGTCATTGGCCTGTGACTGTGAGCCTGAAGAGAACTCAGACTGGCATTGAACCTACGGACTTGAGTTGGATTGGTCCGGGGCACCTTCTTGGAATAAAGTTGCTTCTTGATATAGCATTCTCTCTTGTACACAGCTGAGTATTACTTCTTGGTTTCTCTAGACAACCCAACCTAACACATGACCTTCTAGTATATTTTCTAATGGACTCATTTCGCTCGGCATAACATCCCCCAGGTCCATCCATGTTGTAAGACGTGTCACAGATTCTTCTGTGTTCTTCATTTCCTCCGATGTTCCCTTAAATGTGTAGAGCAGAAGTTGTTTATTCTTCCATCTGTGGATGAACATCTCATTTGTTTCCATTGTTTGATCTCGTGAACAATGAGGCATTGACCACGAAGATCACTTCTCTTACTTAGCTACATTCTCTGCCTAGGAATGGCAGTGCTGAACCCTATGTTATGTCTACTTGTAGTTGTTAGAGGGAGTGTCCTAATGGCTTCCAGACGAGCTGTACCATTTTGCAGTCCTACTAGCAGTGCATAGGACTTGCAGTCTTCCCGCATCCTTGCCAACATTACTGTTTCGTTTGTTTGTTTTATAAATCAATGCTATTATTGCCAGATGAAATGACATCTCATTATGATTTTTATCTACATTTCTCTAATAGCCAATAATTCATGCTGATTATCCCCAGTGTGGTTGGTGGGGTATCAAAGCCTCCAGCCAGTCTGGTGAATTCGCATTATCATCACCCCTGTTTTACAATGGTTCAGCTGTAGCTTTGTTTAGTAGACCTTGAACACATTAGACTTTCAAATGTTGATTTAATGAATGAATGTTGATCATCGAGTCAGGGAATGGTAGAGGCTGGAATAACTGTAACCACCAGAGTTTCCAATATGTGACGCATTCCAGGAAGGAAATTCTGGGGGTGTAATGAATTACTTTATCATCATTCTTTATGAAACCTCTTTATCTATAGCCTTGGCTCTGTTGCATGTACTGTGTCCTTAGATCTTGTGTTAGTCCAGATTGGCTAGAGAAACAAATCCAGGGAGGTTCATGTGTGTAAGAGAGAGCTTTATATCAAGAAGCAATTATGCATCAATAAAGCATCGCAGCCCAGATCAAGTCCATGAGTTCAATATTAGCCCATATGTCTGGATGACAGGCTAAACTCCACCCCTTTACTCTTAATAGTCTCACATTGACAACAGATTATGTAACCACCACAGATATAAACAACTTTCATCAAAGGAGTGTAAAGAAGGGTGCATGAACCCTGAGAATCTTGAAGGTGAACCAAATGGAAATTGAAGGAATAAGTATGTGTGGTTTCTATCATCTCAGCAGTGTGAGAAACACAGGGATTCCCACAAACAGTTGCAGTGTCTGTCGTAGAGGGTGACTATGAGTCAGTATTGAATCAATGTTAATGAGTTTCTTAGTTTAGATCTTCTCTGTACCAAGATACTCAGGCGTCTGCTGAGGTTGAGATAAAGGGAATAGGCTGGCACAGAAACTGCTCAGGGCTTATGGAGTGGAGACGATTTGGCCAGAATTTTGTGGAACATGTTGAATAAATTGGTGTTGATTTAAAGTTGCACTGAGCAAAACAGATCCCTAAATAATCCGTGAGAGGTGGGTTAATCACCCCCTAAGTTGCAGAAGGCAGAAGTTATTGCTCTCAATGTACGGATGAGAAATTTCCCAGTAAGTTTCTATAAATACTGAAAAGCATTTTTAATTTGTATTAACTGCCGTAATTATCCAGAAATTTTAATGCACTTGGCTCTCAGTACTTATTTCTGCGTTGATTATCTTAAAGATGACACACTTCTTAAAGGCAGAGACTGGATCTTCTTGGTGTTTACATTTTCCAAAGTCAAAACACTATGTGCAGCCTGCACACCCCAGGGACTGTGATAGGGTTTCAGGTCAAGTGCTAGGAGACATCAACATTTAGAAGCAGGGATTGAATCCATTGATAAACAACTCTAGAAAATCATCCTGCAAAGGAGAAAGGGCAGAGGGTTATATAGATAATTTGCACTTTCATGGCTTATGCCACATACAGCGGAGGCATCATGATATCTGAATTGCCTTTGACTCATCACAGGTCTCCGTTTGACCTTGCACTCTAGTGATGTGTAGGGAGTTCCCTTCCTCTCTCTAGGTCTCCAGGAGTTCACTCTCATGGACACAGATTGATCACTAAAGCTTTATATTTTTCTTTCTGAACCCGTATGACTTAATATATCACTTCCAGACTGGTATGCAAGGTTATGGAAAACAATAACTCATATTTTAGTGTTCCAGTGAGAGGAAAACTAGAGACTTCCCTATTGCATGGGGATCTTGTCAACCCACGGAGCCTGTCATTGGGTATGGAAATGCAGGTATAGATGTGTGTTCTGTCCTGGGTGTCTGGTTATAGGTTGGGCTATGATTCGTATGCTCTGTGGTCTGAAACCACAAGTAGCTCCTCCGGGAAAGGCAGGGCTTTCTACTGTCTTGAGCAGTCACAGCCTCACGGTTGCTCTGAGTCAGCATTGAGTCCAGGGCACTGAGTTTGGTTTATGAGTGCAGATGATGTATCTATGTGGCCTCCTGAGAGCACGTGCACTTCCGTGCAGGAGAGTGTGTGTGTTATCATGTGTAGATTTGGGTAAGGGTGAATCCAATCCTCTGATCACTGATTTACTGTCCTTAGAATATGTCTACGATTTCAGATGAAGGTCGCGTTTTCTGTACTTGTAAGTCATAAAAAAACTCAAGCCCAAGCATCAATTTGGATCACCTAATGGTATTTGGGAAAATATCTTCCAATGCCCAGAGCTGCCATATAACTTGGCATTTCTGAAACTAAATTAAAAAGCAAAACAAACAAACAACACCCCCATTGAAATGCTTAGCCTTTAGAACAGCGTTTCTCAACCTGTGGGTTGTGACCTCTTGGGGGGTCGAACAACCCGTTCACAGGGGTCACCTGATTCATTACAGTTCTGAAGAAGCAATTAAAATAATTTTATGGTTGGGGTGATCACCACCACATGAGGAGCTGTATTAAAAGGTCGAAGCATTAGAAGGCTGAGAACCACTGGTTTGGAAGATCTCATGAGATCGTTAGGCACTAAATACAAGTGTGAATGTGTGTACTGTCTATTAATGCTAAATATTTGCATCTGCAGTGGCCATTGTCTCAGGGTCAGGTAGTGCCGCAGTGGGCAGTTTACAGCATGCATAGGCTCTGGTCATCTCTGTGTGTGTTTTCAGCTGTCTTTGACAGCATTTCATGAGACATATTCAGAGTTTGATAACAAAAAGTCTTTTCTCTCCTCTTCATTGTCCCTGAGTAGCACGTATACAGAATGAAGAACTCAACTACTAACCAAGAAGCTGGTGTTTTGAGTCTACCCAGCGGTCATCTTTTTGTAAGCAGAAAGTGCAAGAGGCCATCTTGTTCTACTTCATTGAAATACGGGCCATCGAAAGCCCTCAGAGCACAGTTCTTTTCTCACACGTCTGGTCTTGCCGGGAGTTGGATTGATTTGGTTTGGTTTGGGGTATTTTGCTCTGTACCATGTCATCTTGCACTCACCCCATGGTGGGGGGATCTTAGCAAATGAGGAGACTGAGGTTTCTCTGTTTTTAAAAAAAGATATACTCAAAGTCAGAGAGCAAGGCAAGGATGGAACTAAGCTATAATTCAGGAAGTAAGAGTTCTGTGCATTTCCCCTGCTGGACAGCAGCCTCTGCTGTTGGCCGTGATAACAGAAGAGTAGTCACCGTCTGCGGACTCCCAGGTCCCTGGGCAGGATTGGGTAGAAGATGACCTTGGTAATGCAGATGGGAATGTACAATGGTGTTCTGAGAATTCCTAAATGATAGGGCAGGAAGTGGACTGAACTCTTCAGGTAATGTTTTTAGTGTGTTTTTTGGCTGCTCTGTGGGGAAATGAGAACTGAGATGAGCAAATTAAGTTTATGTACATCCAGAATACAAAGATATTTAAACTCTTTAACGGCTGCTGGAATTAACTGGCAGTTCTGGTCGGGCCAATCATTAACCCTTGAATTGCTGTTTGTTCTGAATAGTCTTAGAGATAGATTTTGGGGAAATGATAGCAATAATCAGGGAGCTTGCCTACTTACCATTCAGATAAGAAATATTTCATATCAGCTTCATCCATATACTCGGACTAGAAATTCTGTTCCTGGCTACAGATATTATCCATACTTCAAATGTTCAACCAGGTCAGACTCAGGATCATAGTCTTAAGCGTTGACAGGCTAGCTGGCATAACATAGCCCACAGAGACAATGTTCTGCATCCTTCCTTGGTGAGTACTGGCTGAGGTGTTAGCTCATGGGAAGCCATGGGGTCAACTACTAGTTTCTCTTTGTGTGGAGGAAAGAAGGTGACGAAAACCAAAGATACATAGAAACAATTAATCCAATAAACTAAGAGACCTCTCAACCGTCAGTTTCCATGACCCACAGTCCAGAAGAGTCAGCCATGACGACCAACTTCTCTGAAAGACACAATAGACCATCCTGGATCGAGCAGAGGAACCGTGTAGAGCCAAAACCAAAGCCGTAAAAGAGATCATTTTCATTGGCCGAATTGAGGCTGGTGGAGCCCTGGAGTCTTATGGCCCTTAGTTACTCCCCTTGGTTCAAGTTTCAACCAAAAAACAGACAAGTCGTACTAGGAGCAGTGGCACCAAGGAGGAATGTATTCCTTTGAGCAAACAGCTGTTCGAAATCAAAAGGGCACCATCTACCCAAGGACTAAGACGGAGGAATGAAGACTGGGAACATAGGAAGGAAGAGTGATAGTGATGCTACATTGTGGGAATTTCAATGAATGAGATGGATGTTTATGGATTATTGAATGTAAAATTAATGATCTGCTCTGTAAGCCTTCACCCAACACACACACACACACACACACACACACACACACACACACACACAAACTATTGAAAATGTCTCATTATTATGTTTTAACCCAGGTCGTCAAGTGACATGTTCAAGTGTACTCATCCCAGTGTTATTTGTTGTTGTGAAGAATTCAGGACATTTTGACATCTTTTCTTGGGGTCTGCATGGCTAAAATATAGATGATGCACACACTCATAAAAAGTAACAGGCCAGATATCTACAAAGAGAGAAACTATAACATAGAAGAGAGGTCACACACATGGTATGGGGTGGTCTCCTCTGACTTCACCAGGGGGAAATAGAATCAACCCAAGGTTGATTCTGATGTGGTGAAGTCAGTCATGCCTCTATCCTCCATTCATGTCTACCAGTCAGAGCCTCAAACATCCCTCCCACAGTACCCACTACTTCTCTGCTGGGTCTGATAATTCACTGGGGTGGCCCCACAGAACTCACAGACAATACTCATGATCATGGGGACTGTTAAAGAAGTTAACATGTTACAATTCAGCTTCAGAAATGCTCGGGATACAATTCTTTGTTCAGGAGCACCTCTTCTGCTAAAGAAGCCATGTCTGCAGGCATGCCTCTTTCTGGTTCTTGGTCTCTCAGCCACATGGACTCTGTCCTGCTCAGGCGACGGTACAAAGCTCTTTGAGGGCTGCTGACAAATGCCTGAAAGTGTGCTCTCCTGTGCTGTAAGCCTCCTCCTGGAGGTGCTTAGCCTCAGCTCTGGAAGTCAGAGAACCTAGCCCCCTGAGGAAATGTTTGCAGAAAACTCACTCCACCAAGGAGCCTCCCACTGAAGGCGCCCAGCTTTCTCCCTCCAAGAACCAGGATGCCCACTGCCGTGCCGTGTCTCATGTTCTTGGTGTTGCCATTTCTCCACCCCTCCTCTGCTGTCAGAGCTGATTCCTGGATCGAGGATCAATGAGCTGGTGACTTGAAGTCCCAATGATGCGCTCTACTCTTGGCTCCTCTTTCTTGATGGTCACGAGATCCTCTTTTTCTATTTCTTAAAAAAAACAAACCCAGTTTTATTAGGAAAAAATCCGTACATCATACAATTCAATAGTTCAATCATATCAAGAACAGTTGTAAATCATTACCACAATGAATGTTAGAACATCTTCTTCTTTCTTATACTCCTTGTCATTAGCCCCCACACCCACCAACCTTCCCTGCTGTACTCCCAAGAAACCCTTACCCAGTCACTGTTTCCATAGATTCACGCATTCTGGACTTCGGGTACCAAGACACATACAAAACCAAATAGCAAAGAAACAAAAAAGTTAACAACAATAACAAAATAGAGAAAAACCTCAGCTGAAAAGAAAGAAAATTATTAAAACTAGAACAACTAGCAAGTAGGTAAGAAGGGAGATCAAATGATAAGTCATTAAACTTTAACCTAACGACATCTGCCGTAATCTGCTTTCCAATCAACGCTGCACGATAGCAAGGTTGGTCACATCCCTGGAGGTTTAATCCATGGGTATGTCATTTCCCCTTCACTTTTTAAAAACGGATTCAGTTTTTAAATGGGTCAAAAGAGGATCAAATAAGATGTTACATTTTAACCTCACTCGTTGGGCTGTGATCTGCATGGTCGGCAGTTTGAGACCACCTGCAGCTCCCAGGGAGAAAGACTGGGCTTTCTACTCCCATAAAGTTACAGCTTTGGAAACCCACCATGGAGTTGCTATGAGTCAGCATTGACTTGACAGCAGCAAGTTTGGTTTTGGAGATTTCTGTAACAGTCTCTCTAATACTGTCTGTATACTGGGTTGTCCACATGTCTCCACTATCTGTGGTCAGAGGGGATTCACTGGAGACTGAATCCATGCACAGATCCTGCAAATGGAGTTAGGGCTTCCACTGCCATCCATAACCTTCTGCAAACTGGATGTTCACAGTGGGGGCTCTGATATCATTCCCTCCTTCGGATTTGGATTATATTTGTTTACAGTCCTTGGGTCACAAAGGCTGAAGTGTTTCTTCCAGGTAGATTTAGTTGATCCCTCTCTTTCTGCTTCTGAGATAGCTTATTTTAATTCAAGTGGGATGGCAAACTGACCGATCCCCTAATTATATATCCATAAGCCCTATTTGTATGGTCCCAGTCAGGCACTGGGTTAAAGTGGCAAAGATGAGGGCTAGAAGAGCCATACCAGGCAACTTACTGCACCACAGAGGTCTTGGATGAGCTCCTGAAGGAAATATACTATTTGTTTCCATATTATTGAAGAAGTATGACGGAGCCCTGGTGCACAGTGATTGAAGTAGAGGTCTGCTAATGGCAATGTCAGCGGTTAGCTGACCATCCACTTCGCAGCAGAAAAAGGTGGCCATGTACTCCCATCTAGATTGGCCATTTGGGAAATGGTACAGAGCACTTTTACTCTCTCCTAGAGGGTCACTATGAGTCAGGATTAATTCAATGGCAATGAGTTTGGTCTTGGAGAGGAACGAGTATAATTAATGGAAACTTCTGCATCTAAGGAAAGGAAAGGAAAAGAGAAAGAAGCAAAAAAGGACAAGCCATTCTAGCGGATCAGTGTTCATAAGTAAACCCAGCAGCATTTAATGAGGAGGCATGAGGTTTATTCGTTCAAGACAAAATGATCTGCCAAGAACTGCCAGCAGACAGCAGGTCTCTTAGTGTCCACGGTGCTCTTCCACAAGGATCTCCGGTTCTTCCTCACTGCCCTAGCTCGATGAATTAAGATCTCCTTCCCGTTATTCAGGTGAAAAGTTGTGATTTTTCAAGGGAAACTTTAATAGCAAAGGACGATTAGAAAATATGCAGAGCAGAAAGACACTCAGAGACATAGGGTTTACAGAGATTCCTTTCCTCCTTTGTTAATCTTAGGAAAATAGCACTCTAGTCAGTGATTTCCTGCTGACCTTGTATGTGGACTTCTGGCTGGGACTCCCTTCCTTCCCCAAACGACTGTCTCTGCTCTCACCTCAGACTGTCTTTCCTTGCGCAATGTGTTGGGGGTAGTGGTTACCTACAGGCCTGTTATAGAGATGGTCAGCCTCAGAGAAACACCCCCTTTCTCTCAGAGAGAGGGTCAAGCTCATGTCACCAAAGGTATGAACGAAAGGATCCAACTACGTGCTGCTGTGTGTAGTCCTCCGACATGTGGTCCATAGCTCCTTCTGGAAACAATTGGGAGCGCTTTAGGGTCTGTTTGGTATGAGGGCATCATTTGAGAACTTTTAGAATTATTCAGATCACCATGATGTCTACTTTAGCACATTTCCTTACCTCCCTGGCCCTGAAGTCACACTCGACTTGTTGCTGTTAATATCATCATAGAACAGGACAGTGAGTTTGCTGGTCTTTGCACAGAGGGCACCATCGCAGGGTTATTGATTCTGGCAGCAAAGAGCATTTTCAGAATCCGAGGGGCGGGGCAATCGAAGGCAAGCATGAGTGTGACATCATTTCCCTGCACTTCTGCAGCTAACCACACTATCGCTATGCCTTCAAAAAGGGCTTAGCTATGAGCAGCAGGGACTCCCACATAACATGGCCTAACAGCATGGAAGTGTATGCTCTTATCTGGACACGTAGGCAGTCTACTTGTTCCGCCATCCTGGTCACAGGGCTTGCACTGTGGCTCCAGATGTGTCCTTGGGATCCACTGATTTCTCTGCACATCAGAGACCAGGCAAGTGGAAAAGAGAAGGGGAAAGGCGCTCCCCCTCTCCTTTGAAGAGGCTTTGCAGAAACAGAATATGTCACTGGCACTGCCATCCCAGAGTGAAGAACTCAGCTGGATGCTTCCTCTTACTGCATGGGAAGCTTGGCCATTGACTTGATTCTGGGCACCCACGTACCTGCGAGGATAACAAACGATCTTGGTTTGCCCAGGAATCAGAGGGCTTCTGGGACACAGAACTTTCCATTTTCAAAATCAATAGTCCCAGGCAAATTATGATTAGTTGGTCACTTTAGTAGCAAGTGACTTTTGGGAATACTATTACTAAGGAAGCAGAAGGGAATAGATTATGGGGGTGCGATCACATCAATGATGGGGCATTAAAGGACTTCAGAATTCCCTCCATAGGGAAATCATGAAGCTGAAATCTGGCCTTTGAGGATCATCTGGGTTAGCTTTTCTGTACCCTCTCATGAACTCCATAAGCTTCATTCATCTATCCATCCACCCTTTCATACTTACAGCCCTCTGAATAATATACATATATATGTATTTATACATACATGTCTGTCTATCTATCTATCTATCTATCTATCTATCTATCTATCTATCTATCTATCTATCCATCCATCCATCCATCCATCCATCCATCCATCCATCCATCTACCTACCTACCTACCTACCCACACACCTACCTATCTATCATCTATGTATCGAGAAATGATACCTCAAGTACCTGCCCTCAGGAGGTCACAGATCAGCAAAGGGGCTCAATCCAAATAATGGAGGAAAATTGTAATTGGAAGTTTAGTTAGTGGGACCCAGAGAGAGCAACTGCATCTGGTTGGCAAATTAGAGAGTTTCACAGAGTAGGTGAAATTGTGCTTAGAGATGAAACAGTCATTTTCCAGATAAGGAAGGGTGGCATTTCAGGGAGAGGGCACAGACATGGAAATATGTAAGGACAGCAGTCAGGCTGAATGTGAGGAGAGAGAGAGAGAGAGAGAGAGAGAGAGAGAGAGAGAGAAGGTTCCCCAAAGAGGAGGTAGGCATGAGTTAAGACAGAGAGAATGGCATAAGAGCTTGAAACATGTCAGTAAAGCTAGACTGGGCAGATTAGGAGCAATCTGGAAGGCCATAGTTTGGGCATCTTTATGGCCTGTTATCTTCGACAGAGCACTGACCATGTTAGACTGCATCATGAATACCTTTAAGTGATATGCAGTGTCCACCTGCCCAAAGTCTTTTGACCATGGTACAGGTGCCTTTGGAACTCACCTTTGAAAATGTGTGAAGGTCTTTGAAGGGCTACTGCAGATCCCTAAGGAAGAAGATATAGGAGGAATGATCACAGGTTTTTCTTTCTTTAATAATTTATACACTGTATTCTTTTGTCTATAGAAACATAAAGCTTTCACAATTGGCACATATTTGAAGATCATCTAGTCCAAACTCAGAGAATCAGAGAGGTGGTATTGCTGAATGGATCAGGGATGGAGGAAGATTAGAATTTAGGATTTGGGACTCCAAGTCGATGTTTGTTCTCTAGTGCTGCTATCATGGAAATACTACAGGTGGATGCCTTTAACAGACTGGAGTGTATTTTCTAACAGTGTAGGGAGCTAGATGTCTAAAATCGGGTGTCCTCTCTAAGCGAAGACTCTCTCAGCTGTGGGGGAAGGACCTTATCTCTCTTCACCTGTTCCTCACCTCCTGGATAATCGCCATGTGTCACGGGATCTATCTTCCGTCTATCTGGCTTATCATAATGCTAAAGGGCATTGAAAACTGCCCACAGAGTTGTCAATGCTGTGATTATTTTTAAAAACCATTTTATTGGTTTTGAAATATTACAGACATCATATCATTCCATAGTTCAATCACATCCAGTAGTATCATGTAATTGTTACCACAATCACCAATCATTGAAAAGAATGTTTCAAAACATTCTTGAGCTCCTCAACATTAGTTCCCTTTTACCTGCCCCCTCACTGGGCCACTAGCCCCGCTCCCCACCAAGAACCCCTATTCCTCTTGCTGTCCCTATAGGTTCATCAATCCTGGGATTCCTATACTGAAAAACATATACAAAAATTCAGAGGGTAACCCCTCCTGACAAAACACATGTGAGATAGACCTTAATATGAACAAACAGCAAACAAAAATACAATAAATGTTGAAAACCAGATTAGACCTAACATGTAAAAGGAGGGGGGTGGGGTTGTTCAACTGATAAAGTTTTAATAGCTCACGTCTGGTTTATCATTTTGATCATCTACAGTCATCTCTCCATTGCACTCTAGTAACCAGTTTCTTCCAACCCTCTATTATGGATAGAAGGAAATCACCCGAGGCTTATTTCCTATGTAGATCTCAGAAATGTATCTTAGGCTCCCACTGTCATCCGTAGCCTTGAGAATCCAAATCAGATTCTCACAATTTATGTTCTGATACAATTTACTCCTTTGACTTTGGAGTATATGATTTATAATCCTTCAGTCATGGATGCTGGTGTCCTTCTTCCATGTGGACTTAGTTGACATCTCACTTAGATGGCTGCTTATTTGGAAACAAACCTTTAAGACCAGGGACACTATTTTATTGGAGAGCTGGACACCATCTACATGTCTTCACTCACTTTGCTATAGCACCCATGTCTTCTGTGTTCCTTTCCTGGGGGCAACTGTCCAGCAGGGCCATGATGTAAGTACAAATTGTTCTTAAATTGGAGCTAGGATTTAGTGCGAGACCAAAACCAATTCCTGGATCTTTTTTAAAATTTTTAATTAATCTGCTTTGGCTCACTTTCAAAAATTTTATGGGGGCAAACTGCCACCTTTATTTCCTGAGGGGCAGCGGTTGGGCTCCTGCAGTGGACCTTTCCATTAACACTGGAGTGTTTAACCACTGTCGCATAGAGGCTAGGATTTACAGCACATGTTTTGGGGGGACACAGTTCAATCCATAGTGAAGAAAACAAAGATGCAAAGGCACTTTAAATATAAGTGTACTCCAGTAGGATAGTGGAAATAGGCATATACACAATGTTACAAGGGGGGTGTGGTCATTGCAGCAATAGTCCAGAATGAGCATTTTGACAAGAGCTAAATTTCGTTATGCTGCCTGCCAGCCAGCCAACCAAAGGGAGCAGCATGGCCGTTCATGTTTTGTTTTGTTTTTGTTTTTAACCTGAAAGAAGGGAGCAGGGAAACAAAGGATTTGAGTTTCCACCAGAAGCAGAGGGAACTGAGCAGGCCCAAGACCGAGTTCTCAGGAATTGACCTTGTGAACAGACAAGATTCTACAAAAAGAAACCCAACCAAACTCATTGCCAATGAACCATTTCTGACTTACAGGGACCCCGTAGGACAGAACAGAATGGCCCTGTGGGTTTCCAAGACGGTAGCTCTTTATGACAGGAAAAAGTCAAGTCTTCCTCCAGGCCCTGGAGATTCAGTCTTCAAGGAGAGCAGTGGTTTTCAAACTGTGGGTCGCGACCCCTTTAGGGTTCAATAACCCTTTCAAGGGGTTGTCCAATTCCTAACAGTAGCAAAATTACAGTTATGAAGTAGCAATGAAAACAATGTTATGGCTGGGGGGGCACTCCAACACGAGGAACTGTAATGAAGGGTCATGGCATTAGGAAGGTTGAGAATCACTGAAGGAGATCTTGTCAAGTGTACGAAGCTGCTAGGTGCAGTCCAGTCAGCCCTAGCTCATGGCGAGCCTATGTGCAAGAGAAGGGACCCCTATCCAGTCCTGTGCAATTCTCGTGATCTGCAGGGGTGCCATCCGCCGACTTTTGGAAGTGGATCCCCAGACTTTTCTTGCTAGTCCATCTTCATCTGGAAATGTGGGGGGAGGTCAGATGTTTACAGACATCCCTGAAGGCAATCACTGCCAGACTGCTGTCTCTCCACACCACAGGGGTGAGCCTGTTCCCTGCTGCTGGAGACAATGGGTTAATGGTCTCTATCAGTTGAGCCAGGGAACAGGCCACACTTGCTCTGTGACATCCAAAGTTAGGCTGCCATCCTGTATCTAGGATCCGCCTATCTTTCCACAAGTATACCCCCAAACCCTCCTCTTCCTATTACATAGATATCCCTAGATCACCCCCTCCCATTACTGTATTACCTATAGCACAACCCCTTCCTGTGACGTGGGTCCTCACCTGCAATTAGGGGGCTTGCATGACTCCAGAGAATATAAAAGCCTTGGTTAGCATTAAAGATTCTCTCTCTCCCTCCATGTGGATCATCAAGTGGGGCTGAGGTGAGCATGCTACCATGAATTGTGTCTGACTCTATTTACTTCCATATTTCTCTTCTATCTCTCATGCTCTCTATAACTTTACTATAATCTTTACATATTATCGCTGTACAATTAACGGACCTGTAATGATGTTAGGTGCTGGCTTCCCCTGGCACAGAAACTCCTTTGAAACCTGTTCAGTGTCATAGCTACATCAAGACTCCAGTAAAAGGCACAAGGTGCACTGGCTGTGAACTGCATCTGTCTCCACCATGGAAGGTATGAATTCTGCTATTTAACCATCACTACACATTCGTGGAAGACAGAGACAGGCAAGCAATTAAAATCCAAACTAGTAAACTATGGGTCACTTTGAGAAGAATGGGATTTCCAGAAGACTTCATTGTGTCTGTGTGGAACCTAGACCTGGACCAAGAGGCAGTCGTTAGAACAGAACAATGGAATAGTACATGACTTAAATACAAGAAAAGTGTGTATGATTGTGTCCTTTCACCATGCTTAATCTGTATGCTGGGCAAATAATGCAAGAAGCTGGATGGTGTGAAGAAGAATGTGGCATTAGTCTTAGTAACAGACTTCCAAATGTACATGACATAACCTTGTTTGCTGAAAGCAACCTGGACTTGAAGCACTTAATGACAAAAATCAAGACTTGTAGCATTCTATATTGATGACAATTCAATGTAAAGAAAATTAAAATCCTCCCAACTGAACCAGTAGATAAATTAAAGCAGATAAGGCCCTGTGAAGGATTTCATTTTGCTCAGATCTACAATCAATGCTCATGCAAAGCAGCAGTTAAGAAATCAAACGACATAATGCACTGGACAAGTCTGCTGCCTAACACTTCTGTAAAGTGTTGAAGAGCAAGAACATCACTAGGAGGATTAGGATCCACGTGATCTAAGCCATTGCTTCATATGCACGTGAAATCTGACAAGGACTCAGGAAGACCATTAAGACCAGAAGCCGTTGAATTAAAGTATGGAAAGCGCTGCAGACTTCCAGAAGAGCCCATCTATCTTGGAAAATGTACAGCCGGGGGAACTGATTACAAGAATCTATGTATAGCCTCCTCCCTGGGGGACGGACAGCAGAGAAGAAGGCAGGGGGAGATGTCAGACAGTGTAATATATGACAAAATAATAATTTATGAATGATGAAGGGTTCATGAGGTAGGAGGGGGGAGGGAGGAGGAAAATGAGCAGCAGATATTAAGGGCTCAAGTAGAAGGCAAATGTTTTGAGAATGATGATTGTAACAAATGTACATATGTTCTTGACACAATGGATGTATGTATGCATTGTGATAAGAATTGTATGAGGCCCCAATAAAATGATTAAAAAAAAAAGAAAATGTACAGCCATAATGCTCCTTGGAAACGAGGATGGTGAGACTTCATCTTACAGACTTGGGACATGTTGTCAGGAGAGAGCAGTCCTTGGAAAAGGACATCCTGCTTGGTAAAGGATGTAGTCAGCAACAAAGAGAAAGACCCTCGTCGAGGTGAATGAAGTCAGTGGCTGCAACCGTGGCCCCAAAGTAACAATTCTGTTGTGCACGGAGTTGCTGTGAGCAGAACTGACTTAACAGCGTTCAACAACAGCATCCACAAAAGGGGAAATGATGTTGAGAGAGCATGGGCAGGAAGGAGATACCTAACTCAAGATGGGAGAAAGGAGTGATCGTTAACTGAATGCTTTCCTGAGGGAGATGACTTTGTTAACCAAGGAAGGTCCAGTGGTTGGGAAAGGCCATTCCCAGTAAAAGGCTGCCTTGTGGATACAGGGAGGTATCTTTGACGGTTTGGCCTTGATGGTTTGGCAAATTTCAAGTGTTTCATACATTCATATTGACTGCAGAGATCCTCACGCTGTTGGGTTGGGGTTGTTAGATGATACTGAGTTGGTTCCGACTCTGAGAGACCTATGCAAACTGAATGAGACACTGCCTGGTCCGGCGTTGTTCTCACAATGTTCCTGTGCCGGAGCCCATGGGTGCAAACACTGCATCAATCTATCTCATTGAGGGCCTTCCTCTTTTGGGGGGCCCTTTACAAAGATGGTGTACTTCTCCAGGAACTGGACATTCCTGACAACATGGGCAAAGGATCTAAGACTAAGTCTCACCATCGTTACCTCCAAGAAGCATTCTGGCCCGACTTCTTCCAAGACAGATGTTTGCCCCTTTATCAGCCCACGATACTTTGTTCTTCTAGCAGCCCATGGCACTTTCGAAATGTAGTTGGGTAGAGCGTGGCAAATAAGAGGCACCAGCACATACATGTTCACCATGGTTATTAACCCTCTCCCCTCACTCTTCCCCTTGCTACCACAGCTTGAGCACCTTATTTGTCATATGCAGACCTGTTAAGCCTATTAAGTCCTTACTTTCCCATCCATAGGCACCCTGGTGCTGTAATGGGTTGTGTGTTGGACCGCTAACCACAAGGTCAGTGGTTCAAAACCACAAGCCTCACTGTGGGAGACAGATGAAGCAGTCTTGGAAGCCCACAAGGGGAGTTCTACTCTGCCCTAGAGTCCTATGATTGCCAGAATGACTCAATCATGGGGTTTGTTTTCCCTTCAACAAGGACACTCCACTGATGTTTTGCCATTTTGGGTAGGGGGGTAGAAGAGGGAGACTCCAAAAAGAGAAATGTGCCCAGATCAGGACTTAGAAGCCTGGAGGGACCTGCCCCCATTCCACCTTTGCTTGGCACGTCTACACCGACTCTGTAAGTCTTCTTGGAAACAGATGGAGGACTAGTCATTGCTATTACTGATCATCTACCCTCACAGGTGACTGGTCTACCAAGATGCTCTCCTGTGGGGATAGCTAATTAAGAGGCTCTGGACAAGGAGCCCTGGTGGTGTAGTGGTTATGCACTGGGCTGCGATCCTCAAGGTCAGCTGTTTCAAACCACCAACTCCCCATGTGAGAAAGACAGGGCTTTCTTCTCCCAGTGCCAGAAACTCACAGAGACACTTCTACCATGCCCTAGAGGGGCACTATGAGTTGGCACTGACTCAATGGCAGTGAGTTTGGTTTGGTTTGGTCATAGCACGTGGCATGAAGACACCTTGAAGGGGGACATATGGGTGGGGGAAGACAGGTCGGAGCATGAATGGAAAGAGGGCGCGAGGATTAGGCTATAGACACAGAGGGAGAGAATGTGCATGCGTGGCACATGCATGTGCAGATAGGAGGGAACTTGCCACTTTGCCTGGGCTCTACTTCGAGGACCTTCCAGGGATGAGTTTTTAGACAGCAGACACACATGCTTCATAGACCATACCCTGTTTTCAGGTCTCATTTCTGACCACCCTGTGAGGGAGGAACGTTTCTTAATCTTTTGTTAAGAAAGTCAAGGTGGACAAGTTAAGTGACTGCTCACGGGCTTACTGAAAGGGCGCAGTAAGAGGAGAAGCCTCATCGATCTAACTCACATGTCTGTACTGTCTACACTGCCCGCCATACTGATGGTGGAGGCCCATCCTCTGTCCTTTATGCTCACAGACACAAGGGGCTGTTTCCCACTCTCTCCCCCAACTGTGGACACCCTCCCTGTGGTTGACGTGTGCCATCCAGATCCTGCAAGGATGGCCTCACTCCCAGACTCTTCTGCACTGCAGCGCTTAGAGATGCTGACCATATTGGGTTCCTAAGTAAACAATACTGGACTTGTGGGATAAACATAGTGATTTGATAATGACTAAACAGCTCACTGCCGGGACGTTATTTCAGAAGAGCGTTTCTAAAGTGCTGATACAACGTGCACGCCTATTTTAGGATTGTCTGATATCTTTTTTTTCCTTTTATATGATATACCTTTTTTTTAAACAATTTATTAGGGGCTCATACAACTCTTATCACAGTTCATACATACACATACATCGATTGTATAAAGCACATCTGTACATTCTTTGCCCTAATGGATTGTCTGATATCTTATGCTAAAGATGAAGCGTGTCTGAAAATCACCTTCATCCTGCCTTTGAAAGCAGCCATGCAGACAAATGCTTTGGATCCCTTGGAACAGGAGGGGATGGGGAGACTTGGAGATAGCAAAGAACTATGGGATTAAGTCAAAAGGGCTCAAAACACTTATTTTCCAGCCACTCACCTCCCCATTTCCCCATAAGCCCAAAGAAAATGTCTGAGACAAGGCTTTGAAGTCTCCAGGGTCTTCTGTTTCCTCCCCTCAGATTCTCAGCTCTGGACATTCCTCCCTGTCCCCTCCATTCTCTTCCCACCAAACCTCTCTCTGAGGTGCAGGATCCTCCTCTTGGAAACCTACCACCCATTATAAACATCTCTGACTCCAACCAAGGGTTTAGTTTCAACAGGGAACAATTAGAAAATTGAAAGGCATCGCCAGCCAGGAATCTTGGGGTGAGACACCTTTTCTATACACCCCTCCTTTCCCTCCTGGGCCTGGCTCCAGGCCTGACATTGAAACAAGGTGGTCTTCTTGGCCCTGGTTTGCTGGCGGTCAGTGGTCAGAGTTGCGCTGAGGGCAGCTGGCGGAGCGCGTGATGCGGGGCGGGACCCATGGAACAACGTGGAGGCAGCTGGCTCAGAAGAATTATTGCAAGTCTGCACAACTTAAAAATCTGCAGTTTGGGGGCGGGAGGGGGAGCGCGGGGGTGGGTTCCCGAGCGTCCCGTTTCTCCTGCGGGCGGCTCACCCGGAGTCCTCCCTCAGTGCAGAGCAGGCGGCGGGCGATGCCTCCCGGACCCCACGCCGCCCTAGCAGAGGTCCAGCTGGGCTCCCCAGTGTCCGCGGCCCAAGGCCGTTTCCGGGGGTGACCTCTCCTCCCGCCATCCATCCTCTGGGCCCGATCCTTCCTGGCCGGCTCTGTGCAGACGGCCAGTCACCTCTCCCGACTTGGTAAGTGGAGACTGGCGCGTGGCCCCGGCTGGCCCCGGCCGTGGATCCACGCTCGTGGGAAACCCAGGCTGGAGCGGGGCTCTTCCTCCTTTTGCACTTTTGTTTTCCAATAAGTTGGGCCCCGCGACTCGGTACCGTTCTGGGAAATTCGCAAATCGTCGCTTGCGCCCCGACTTTCCGGAGGGGGCTGACCGGTGGATAAGCCCCCGGGGCCACGGAGGCGGGCGCCAGCCTTGGCGGGTGTCGCGGCGCGCCCAGCCCGCGAGGGAGCGCAGGTGGAAGGCGCGGGGCACGCTCCTGCTCCCGGGACTGGCCGGCCGCTCCGGGGGTGACTCTGCACTCGGGCCTCGGCGGGGGCGCGCTCTCCGCAGTGCCGCCTCTCGGCGCGTCCGTCCCGCCGTCCGCCGGGCGCTCGGTCCCAGCCCAGCCAACCGCCGGGCCCAGTTCCCGAGAGCCGCTCTCGGGGGGCTGCGGCCGGGTGTCGGGCAATGGGCGGAGCCGGGACCCAGTGGGCGTCGGCCCAGTGGCCGGCCCCGCCCCGCCGCTCCTGGGTGCTGGGCTCCTGCCAAGAACCGCGGACTGGGACAGCGGACCGACGCACGCGGCCCGACCGCACGGACCGCTCTCGCCGCTGTCACCGCCGCTGCGGCCAGGCCCGATCCCTGCAGCGCGGGCCGGCAGTGGCGCAGGGGAGCACAGGGAGTCCGACGCGCCCCGACTCCTGCAGGTACCCGCTTCCGTCTCCACCTCCCCGAGCGGCCCGCACACTTCTCCGCCGGATTCCCGCAACTTTACCGCAGCGTCCCCGGCCAGGGGCCACCCCAATCTCTCCCGCGAGCGACGTCGGGCGCCAGGTGCCAGAGGGGGGACTCCTGCGGGGGACTTTCCGTCCCCGGGGGCGCCCGGCTGCCTCGCGGCGTTCCCCACGCTCTGCTCCCTGGGTCGCCGGGGCGGCAGGGCTCCCTCAGCCTGTTGCTGGCGCGCCGCGGGAGGCTGAGACGAGGTCGGCGGCTCTGGACCAGCCAAGTGGTGGGGGCTTAGGGTTAGCTTTCCGGGGAGAAGTTTGGGGTGTAGGACGGGGTGAAAGAACGACCTGAGCGGGAAAACCCGTAAACTAGATGGACAGGCGGCACCCCAAGCGTCCCCGGGGCGTTCCCGTGGCCGGGAAGCCCTGCCTTGTCTTCCTAGAGAGGGGGTCCTTTCCTGGCACACGTGAGCGCTTCCCGGGCAGCGTGCTCCGCCTCCTTCCCTGGAATCCCTCCCCTCCCTTTTGTGCCTCCACCGCGTCCTTAGAGTCCCGCGACAGTTGCCAGGAGGAGTGCACCGGGGGCCCTTACCTGGTGCAGCGGGCGCCTGGGGACAGCCAGCGCGCCCTGGGTGGAGGCAGCGGGGCCTTGAAGGGCTGGCATCTAGTCGCCCGCAGTGGATCGGGGTAGTGGTGGGGGCGGGTGCTCCGGGCTTGGGAACTTGTCTTTCCCGGGACCACCAGCGTGGATGCCAGGCTTCTTGGGGTGAAGAGGCGGCGGAGCAAGCCAGACTTGCGGGCTGTCGCCTTGGGGAGCTGAGCCGAGCGCTTTCGCATTGCAGGGCTTGTTCTGCAGCCCCTCGCCTCCTCCGTCCCCCGCCCCCCGCCCCCTGTCCCTTTCGGGAAAAGGGCGAGCGAGCTTCTTTCAGTACTTGGTGCCTTCTAGGCTGGGCAAGGTCGAGCTCCCAATTCCAAGCCTAATTCTGGCGGCCAAGCGGCAGAGAACAGCAAGCAACTCCATCAGCACGCCGCTGCGATGAACCGGCGGGGACTGTGGTTGGATGTTGCTTGGCTGTACGTGTGGAGAGAGGAGGCTCATTCATGCCTTGCTGGTTCTCAGGAGCATTGGCTGGAGCTCTTGGTGGTAATCTTCTGGATTACCCTCTGAAGGGAATGAGGCAGGTGGAGAAACCAGATCAGTAACCTCCTCAGTCCTTTTCCGAGCATTTGCGTACATGATTTGCATAACCATTCACTTTGAACGGTCCTTCTTAGACTCCCTGCAAATACCTGCCCAGGTGAACAGATAGCAGGCATTTTTCTGAGCACCTGGCCCCTTGGCAAAGGCAAATGCTCCAGTACATCTGCTAGAAGTGGGCAGATTTGCTTCTTTGATCAACTTGGTGTAAAGTTTGTGGTTGTTTTGTTAGGTGACCCTGAGGCGCCTTGGCATCATTGGGACCCCTTATACAATAGAAAGAAACACTTCTCAACTCCTCGGCCCTCCAAAATCCTCACCATTGTTGTTTGAGCTCACTGTTGCAGTCATTGTGTTAATCCATCTCCTTGAAAATTTCCCTCTTGTTTGTTGCCCCTCTAACTTTACCAAGTCCTTTTCCAGAGACTGATCCTCTCTCGAGACCATGGCTAAAGTACATGAGATCAAGCCTTACCATCCTCACTTGTAAGCAGCTTTGTGGTGGTACTTCTACCAAAAGAGATTTGTTTGTTCTTCTGGAATTGCAGGGTACTTTTATTATTCTTTGCCAACACCATAATCCAAACACAATCATCTTTGGTCTTTCTTACTCATCCTCCAATTTTCATTTGCATTGTGAGGGAAAATATCACGTCTTGGATCAGGCACATCTTAGTTCTCAAAGTGACATCTTTTCTCTTGAACAGTTTACAGAGAGCTTGTGCAGCAGATTTGTCCAACCCAATACATTGTTTGATTTCATGGCTGTTGCTTACGTGAGCATTGATTGTGGATCCAAGCAAGAGGAAATCCTTGACCACTTCAATCTTTTCTCCATTTGTCATCTGGTATCAATTGACTCTCTTGAAGATTTTGGCTTTCTTTACATTGAATGGCAATCAATCCATAGGAAAGTTGTTATCCTCCATCTTCATCAACAATTGCTTTCTTTTGGCCAGCATATTCACAGGTTGTTAATTAGACCTTCCTCCAATCCTGATGCTGTATTCGTCATGTAGTCTGGCTTCTCAGGTTCTTTGCTCAGTATGCATAATTTGTTATTTCAGAATGAGGAATTGGCAATACTTGGAAATTCTTAATCCAGAGCTGTGAGTGTTCTTAGGAGACTCCATGTCCGTTTTTTCCCTATGGATCCTAACCTGACCTGCAGCTGCCATTTGCTTCCTGGGTTCCAGAATCTGTCAGCTTTGAGAGAACCCTGGCATTTTAATTTTCTCCTCTTAACCCCCCCACCCCCCAATAATAGATGCTACTTCTTGACTGCATACGATGTCAGGTACTCTGCTCGGCACTCTTTAAGGCATGATTCCCTTGAATCCTCACAACAACCCACGAGGAAATGTGATGCATGCCTTTTACAGAATTGCTGGTAGTCAGCAATAGATGGGCAGACGATGCTTCCCCTGGCCCGCTGGCCTCCTGGCTAGAGGTCTGCATGATAGTAGGGAAGGACAGTCATCCAGGGGAGGTCAAGGTGGTGGATAAGGCGGATATGAGTATCATTCTTGCTCATCAGATGTCAGGATGGTAGGGTGCTCACTTATGCAAAATACCTACAAGGAGTTGGGGCAGAGAACAGACTAGGTTATAGGGAGCTGGCCTTCAGCGGTGATTCCACCTCTTTCTGACTTCTTCACTTCATATATGTTACCTACATGGCTTCTGTGGGTCTCAGCCAGTTTGGCTACAGGGTCATTAGTATTGTTGTTGGTTGCTGTCGACTAGGCTGTGATCCCCTGAAATGCTGCCCAGGCCTGTGCCATCCTCATGACCATTGATAGTCTCAAGCCCATTGCTGTGGCCACTGCCTTTCAACTTAGGGGGCTCCTCTTCCGGCGTTCTCTTGGACAATAGTCTGCTGTGATCCACAGGATTTTCAGTGCCTGACTGCCAAGCCTTTCTTCCTAGTCTATTGTAGTTTGGAAAACCAAACCTACTGCCATGGAGTCCATTCCATCTCATAGCGACTCTACAGTGTGGAAGTTCCATGCAAATCCTTCTGTGATGAGGGACCCTGCTGGCCTTTGAAATACCAGCGGCATCATGTCCAGCATTGTAGCCATCTACGAGCCACCACAGTCCAACGAACTGGCAGATGGTGACATGGTGGTGGTGGTATCAGGCTATAGCAGTGTCCTATTTACTGTGACCTTTGTCGAAGCACAGTGGTGAGCACTCTACATATATTAGCATATTTTGCCCTAATGATTGCTGTACAAGATGAATTCTGTTCCCCCAACATAGAGGAGCACAATTCCGCAAACCAAGGCACTTGCACAAGATCACACAGACAAGAACAGGTGAAGACAGGATTTTCAGAGACCTGGAGAAACTCGGTCCTGATTTATCCTGCCTGCCCCAGTACTGGGCCCTGCACTTAGTGGGCTCTCAGACTGAGTTTGTTAAATGGTAACAGTAGACGTGGCTTGTGGATACGAAGTGACTTTTGGGTCCAGGGTCCTCGACCTTAAAAGGAGCCACAAAGACTGTGCTAGAAAAATGTTCTCTTTGCCTTTGCCAAAACAGTCTGTTTTGCAGCGGTGTTCTTCTGCCGAGCTGGTTGGGAACAATGGAGACAGAACGCAAAGATTATGGACCAGGCAAGCATTATGGCTCTGATCAATGCTTCTGATCAATGTCAGCAACTCAGAGAAACACCAAAGAATGCTTCTCATTCTGGGTGAAATCCATCACCTAAGTTAAATAGTAACCAACCCACATGTATTTATTGTGGGGGTGTCACGTGCCCTGCTCTGGCTTTGAGGGCAGGCAGAGTTTGGTCTCTGCTGAAGACTCAAATTAAAAGCACCAACCAAACAAGATACGAGATACTGAATATTTTAAACCAAAAACCCCAAATTAAGACGGTCAAATTGACTCCTACTTCTGTGAAACCTTTAGGAATCAAGGCATTCGAGGCTGAAATCTTTACCGGAGCGGACTGCCGCTGGAGCAGCTGGTAGGCTCAGTGCAGAGTGCATTTGCCCAAAGTCTTTTGATTGTGGGTCGCAGCCAAGTGCTGCAACAACTGCAATACCAGGTGTGGTAGAGTGACATTTCTTAATAGGACTCTTGTATCCCAGCAAATGACTTGAGTGGGACTATGCAGACAGGGCGAATATAACACTAATAGGAGGGTTTGGTGCATGTTAGTTGCCCCTCCCCTGGCTACAGGCCAAGCAGTCTTGACAGGAACAGAGAGAAATCCCAGGAACAGTAGAAACGAAGGATAGTTTACATTTCTGTCCTACGTGGTGATGGCCAAGACCAGATGCACCAGAGGCCCGGGTGAGGAGACCGGGAGACAGAAAAGAGGAGCAGCCAGGAGACCAGGAGACCGAGGCAGAAGTTGGCTTTCTGACCCAAGAGGCAAAAGCCAAAGATCACATGGCTGAGAGGCCGAGGACTGGAGAGAGACCTAGCTGCTCACTGAAGAGATTGTTGCTGTGGACCACTGTTGACTAATCCTGGCTCTTGGCAACCTGTTACTTCCCTTAATAAACTCGTTTTTAATTAGGAGTGTTGTCAGTGAGTCCCATGTGGCCATTGCAACAAATTCTTGAACTCAGCAGAGGAGTGCTGTGGGCAGAACGGTTGATTGGGCCCCTACTCCCTCAACTCAAGAACACTTTGTTCTAACAATCTGGCATTCCATTATGCTCACTGTCCCAACACGGTTGCTGAATACAAAATGGGTGCATAAGCAAATGTGGTGAAGAAAACTGATGGTGCCTGGCTATTAAAGATATAGTGTCTGGGGTCTTAAAGGCTTGAGGATAAACAAGCGGCCATCTAGCTCAGAAGCAACAAAGTCCACATGGAAGAAACACACCAGCTGTGATCACGAGGTATTGATAGGATCAGGTATCAGGCATCCCAGACTCAGAATAAAAATTCTTACTCTGAATGAGGGGGAGTGTGGAGTGGAAACCCAAAGCCCATCTGTAGACAATTGAACATCCCCTTATAGAAGGGTCACAAGCAAGAGACAGCTAGTCAGGGTGCAGTGTAGTACCGTTGAAACATTCAACTTTCCTCCAGTTCTTTATTGCTTCTATTCCGGCCCCCCGACTATCATAATCCCAATTCTACCTTAAAAATCTGGCTAGATTAGAACATGTACACTGGTACAGGTAAGAGCTGGAAAAATAGGGACTCCAGGACAGATAAACCCCTCAGGACTAATATTGAGAGTAGTGATACCAGAAGGGGTAGGGGATGGTGTGGGGAGAAAGGGGGAACCAATCAAAATGATCTACATATAACCCTCTCCCCGGGGGGGCAGACAACAGAAAAATGGGTGAAGGGAGACATTGGTTAGTATAAGACATGAAAAAATAATAATTTATAAATTATCAAGGGATCATGAGGGAGGAAGGGTGGGGGAGGGAGGGGAAAAATGAGCTGATACCAAGGGCTCAAGTAAAAAGAAAATGTTTTGAAAATTATGATGGCAACAAATGTACAAATGTGCTTGACACGATGGATGTATGCATTGTGATAAGAGTGTACAAGCTCCCAATAATATGAGTAAAAAATAAGGATGGAAGGTGGAGGCATGTCTGACCCTGGTTTCATGGTGACAAGGAAACCAGAGGAGCTCAGGTATGGCCTCCCACCCTCAAGCCAGTTTTGCCCCAGATCTCCTTCACTAGATTTTAAAATCCTGATAAACATCATGAGGACTCTTGTCACATTTGTAAAATCCAATATAGCTTACAAAACCTTCCACTGGACTTTTTTCCTTTTAGCCTTTGTAGCAGTTGCATAAGTTAGGCAGGGCAGAAGCCAGGAATCCCAGGCTGCAGATTCAACAAGTAAGGTGCAGTGAGCCTTATGTGCTCCCAAAGCCACTGTCTTCTAAGTTCAAGTCCAACATCTGTATGGCTCTTGTTTTTCTCGTGCTTGGCTAGTCAGTGAAGGAGAGAGCAATGAGATGGAGGAAATTCTGTAAGGGGATGTTCAGTTGCCTACAGTTGGGCTTTGGGTCTCCACTACGCACTCCCCCTCAGCCATAACGATATGATTTTTTGTCCATTGATGCCTGATACCTGATCCTGTCAACACCTCGTGATCACACAGGGTGGTGTGCTTCTTCCATGCAGATGTTGTTGCTTCTCGATCGCTTGCTTTTTTCCAAGCCTTTAAGACCCCAGGCACTATATCTTTTGATAGCTGGGCATCATCAACTTTCTTCACCACATTTGCATATGCACCTGCTTTGTCTTCAGGGATCATGTTGGGAAGGTGAGCATCATGGAATGCCAGTTTAATAGAACAAAGTGTTCTTGCATTGAGGGAGTACTTGAGTATAGGCCCGATGTCCATCTGCTACCTTAATACTAAACCTATACTTATATTCACAAAGATCTATTTCCCCACCATCATATATAAATATATTTTCATATGTACATGCCTGTACTTAGACCTCTATAAGTGCCCTTTGCTTCTTAGTTCCTTCCTATATTTCCTTCTACTTTCCTCTTGTTCCACTATCATGGTCAACCTTCATTTGGGTTTCAGTAATTCCTCTCGCTTACAAAGCCCTTGATCAAGCCCTACCAGGCCTCCTATACCTTTTCACCATTGATTTTGGATCACTTGTTATTCTCTTGTCCCTGAGATTGTTAACACCCACTTCCTTTCCTCCGTCTTCCCTTCTCCCATGTCCCCCGGAACCATCATTCCCGTTGCTTTCTCCTCCAGATTGTTTTTCTCGTTGGCTGTAATCTTTACGGAAGCAACTGGACAGACATCTTCCACAGAGTTGCTTTCAGAACGTCGGCATTTCAGTGAGCAGCTGCTCACCCACGGCTTGTACCACCCAGAAGCCTTAAACACTTCTTAGAGAGGCTGAACATAGCCACTAGATGAGGTTGTAACTTTTTTTTATTGGTGGCCAGGGAAGTAGTGAGAGGCTCTTTAGAATCCTGCTGCCTAGCCTCTCACCACAGCTTGCTTAGAATAGATACCCTATAAATATTGTCTTTAATTGTGCTTATGTTAGATGATGAAGAACCACCACCTGCATTTAGCCAATCATGTGGCAGCTAAGCAGTATAGTGTTACCAGCTGGCTTCTGTGGGCTCGCTGAAGCCCTGAGTGAATGGGCACCTTGCCTACTAATCTGCTGAGTCAACTGGACATCTAATGGCTGGGTGCTCACCAGTGCGGACTGAATGATTAACTTAGGTAGTTATAAAGATGACGTCTACCTATGGAAGCATGTGCACGCATTCATTCAGTGAGTATGTGAGCACTTAAGTTGGATGCTGGGTATATCATGGTAGAGGAAACAGGTATGAGGGTAGGAGAAGGTTGGGGAGGCAGGTATTAAGCAAGTGTAAAGCCTTTAGTGGTAAGTGCTTCGCAGGTCTTCACTAGCGAGAGTAACAAGGAGAGGGAACCGTTCAGGTTGGCGGCTCAGGGAAGAATTTCAGAGGATAAGCCATTTCATTTTGAGGGGTAGAAGTTCACGTGAAACATGAGAGAAAGAGAATTCCCAACTTCTGATTGAGGAAATAACAGCATGAGTATTACAGAGTGGGCGTGAACATTCAGGATCAGAGGAATGGAAAATCCGGACAACAGAGGTGAGGTGGCGAGGAGGAGATTGGGAGGCCAGATCGTGCCATTTCTGAGGGAATCTAACATCGTGGCTGGCTGCGCACTGAGATTTGACAGCTGGAGCCCACCCAGAAGTTCCTTGGCAGAAAGTTCAGCAGAAGTACTCAAACGGCAGCCGTTAAAAACCCCACGGACCCCAGTTCTCCTGACACACTTGGGTGTGTCAACCGATGGCAACTGATGGCCTCAAGGGTCTTATAGTTTATAAGGCTAGGAGAAGGAATGAATGGTTTCTTAGCAGGGAGTTCACACACCAATGGTCGGTGTATTCATGCAAGATTGCCTAAGCGGTCAAGCCTACATTGGGCAAGAATCGAAGAAGAGGGCGAGAGGACAAATAGATGTTGGAGATGCAAGAGTGGATGCTGGGAGCTTAGTTAGGAGACATGTTCGGACTGGGCTAAAAGCTCCTGGGAGGCATGGACGAGTCTCTCCATAGCGTGCCTTGGCGATAAAAGGGAGCAAAACGACAGATAGTCGTAGGGTCCTGTCTCAGGTCCTCCAGTGCCGCTGTCACAGAAATACTACAGGGGTGGCTTTCATAAACAGAAGTTTGTTTTCTCACAGTGCAGGAGGCCAGAAGTATGAACTTAGAGTGCTTGCTTCAGGAGAAGCGAGAAGGATGAGGCTTTTTGCTCCCACAAATGTTTGTAGTCTCGGAAACCCACGGAGGAGGTGCTGTTCTGGCAAAGAGGGTCACCCTGGGTCAGAATCGACTCGATCACACGGGCCAGTTGTTTTTTCTATGTGGACTTAGTTGAGGCCACACTTAGGTGGCTCCTTATTTGAAGGCAAGCCTTTAAGGCCCTAGATGCTCTTCTTTCGGATAGCTGGGCACCATCTGATTTCTTCACTACGCTTTGCCGTAGCATATATTCCTGATCTTTTCCTAACGGCAAGTATCGGGTAGGGCCATGCTATAAGAACTCATTTTTCTTAGATTAGGGAAGACTGGAGAGCTTTAGGGGAGAAGGTAGTCTTGGCTTTTCTCCCTTGGGTGGGCTGTGTTCAAACTGCTGACCATGTGGCTAGAAGCTCAGTGCACAGCTCGCTAGGCGGCCAGGGCTCCTTCCTTCGTAGCAATACTTTTGACTTACTCTCGTGTTTTGGGAATGTGGATTTATATCCTGGCAAGTAAGTAGTGTGTTGAGATAAAATAATGCCAACAGATTAAATCCTTAGACTTGGGCATGATGCCTTTGGAAAGTTTTATTATCCTCTGGACTGGTTTGGCTTTCCTGCGCAGAGTTTACTGTGCCAAGGTCAACCTGAAAGCCTTTCCTCTGATTTACTTCAGGGAAAGAATTTAATTGGTCCATGAAGTGGGAGACTTCTGTGGTTAAAGACTGTGGTTTGTAGTTTTGGATCGAGGGCAGTGCCTGGGTTTTGGCAAGGTTATTTCAGCAATCTTGACTTTGAGCGCAATAAATCATATCTGGGCATTGCTTTTCTTGTGGGTATTTTAAATGTCCCAGGTTTCTAAATACGGTGCTGTCATAAGACCACTGCTATGATGTGGTGCCATCGTCAGCCGCCCTCCCCCCCTTGGAGACGTTAAGTTACCTGGCCCAACTTCAGCCTGAGGCTTGTTTCAGAGCCCAGTCTTTATGGCAGAGCTGGTCTCCTGGACGCACCGGGACGCACCGGGAAGTGCTATTGTATGGCAGTGTCTGAATTCCGATCCATTTTTGCCCAAACTATAAAGTTTCTGAGGTCCCCACAACACATTAACATCTCTTTAGATGACAAGTTCTGCCCCATTGGCGACCTTGAAATGTGAAAATAAGAATCTTACGAAGGTTCGCTGGATGCCCGAGAGTGGTTCCTTTTCAGCCACTTCTCTGGATTGTATCTTATTAGAGCGCATGTCAGGGGAATGCTTCTTTTTGGTGCTAAGCGCTGTCTCCTTCCTACACACTTGATGCTTGGAAGCTGAAGCACACATTTCTCTTCATCTAGCATCTTTTATGTGGAGCTTTGAAATCAAAGGGTACAGGACGTGTCCTTATGTAAGGGGGCCGGCAACTCTAATGGGCTTGCTTTTGGTTGCTTCTTTAACCTGCCACTCCTATTACTCACACGAACAAAGTTAAGAGCAAATAGGTACACTGCGTTTTACAACCCTTCACTTAATGGGAGCAACTTGGGAACTCTTCCCATTTAAACTTTAGACATGGGGGCTAAGCTTCAGACTGGCTCATGCAAGTTGATTTAAATCATACTGGAGTGCTAGATAGTTTCACTAGTTGAGTTAAGGACTGTCTGGCGTAGCAGGGATGATGTGAGGTTCCCTTCCTTAAGAATAGGGCCACACACTTGCTCCACACACTCCTACACACAGACACACAGCTAAGAGGAAGACAGTGCTCCTTGCTGGGAACTGTTTGGCCGAGTTGACATCAGTAGACCTAAAGAGCTAACACACAAAAAAGTACTGCATTATTTCTTTTTTCCCCCCTGAGTTTACAGTAACAAACTCATACCAGCCATCCGACCCCAAAGCCCTGTAGCACCCTCCAATTGTTAACTGTCTCCCAGAGAATACAGACTGAGTGTAGAATGTTGGGGAGTGTTCTTGCTAAACTCACAGAACAGGGGAGTGTGTGGACACCAGGTCAAGGAGACCCAGGCTTTATTTCAGGCTGGAGGACGTTCGTTGATCTTTTTCCAGTGTGTGCTCCTAGTCTCCATGGAGTGAGGAGTTTATGCCACCACCATAAGGAAAGACTGTCCCGGTCCCTAGAAGATGCCTCAACCCTGTCTCCCAAAGCCTGCTCCTGAGTTGGCAGATGTGACTGTGTGCTGGGTGGCGGGTGTGAGCGCTCACAAGCAGATCTCGTTGTTCCGGCTCTATTCCACCTTCTCTTCCTTGTACTGTAGAAAGGAGGGGTATGGAAATTAATTTTAATAAGTCAGATGGAAAGCTTTTCAACTCTCATTGCCTGAGGAGTCACATTGGTTTATATCTATCATCTTTCTTTCTATCTATCTCTAGATCTCTATATATGTTCTTATTGTTGTAGTACATAAGGGTAAGTAAAAACATATCACTACAAAGTCAAAGAAACCTTTATTTAAGAAAGCAAAACCTGAAACTGTTGTTCCTTGATGTATCCTTCATAAGTCTATACACTTCTGAAGTTCATTTTTCCATTTTTGTAACCCTTCCCGGAACGAAACCTGTCCCCTTCGATGTATACAGCAGTTTGGGCCTCTTTGAGGGAATTATGTCTTATTCCTTTTCAATGTTCTTTGAATATTGGTAACAAAAAGAGTCCCCTTGGGGAAATATCCGGGCAGTAGGGTGGATGTGATAAGGTTCCCATCACAGAAGGAGCAGGTGCATTGTCAGGATGGAAAACAATTTCTTGATGTAACTTTACTAACCCGTCTCTTACCAGTGCAGTTTTCCGTGTGCTGAAACTCTGTTCCTAATAAGTCCCCAGGTTTGTCCTGAGACCTCAAGATTCTCTATCAAGACAATTCTCTATCAAAGGCTTGTGGAGAAACAGGTTCTGCAACTTCGGAGTTGACCTGTCTGGCTCAGTGGTTCTCCTTGGAAACTACTGTCTTGATTGGACCTTGTTCTCTGGATTATCTGGTGAAATCCAAAACTCATTCCAGCTTAAGATTTGTTGTATAAATCCTCTTTGTTAGCTTGGATCTTGCTTAAAAGACTGATGGGAAGATCAGCTCTTTGAGTCAGCCGATCTTTTGGTATCTCTGGAGCCCAAAGCTTGCTGAGGTCCAGAGACTCCACTTGCAATTGAATGTGCCAACCCACGGGAGATTCGAACTTCAGTAGCGGTCTCCTCAATAGTAATCGTGGGGCCTCCTTCTACCCCGTTTTGGATTTCAGTCACAGTTTCTTCTTTCTTCAAGGTTGACAGTTTCGCTTTCTCTTGGCTTATATCTGAGTCCTTCTTCTTGGTGACCTACCTTAAAATGCGTGTTCTGGCTAAAAATGGTTGTGTTATATGGGGCATCCTTCCTGAAATCTTGTTTCAAAGCTTCAATGCTTTGGGAAGATGTCCACTTGGGTTTTGTCTCAAAATTGATGTTTGCTTAGATAGACCTCCACCTTGTTTATTCCTGGCACATGTGTCATTTTCCCCCATGGAAGGTGCTCTATTGAGATTAGGACAAGTGTATTACTGAGAAGAATTATGTGCCGCCATCTGGCGATCTTGGAGATGTGCTTAACTGCACTTTGTTAGGGGTAAGCTTATGCACGTACGAATGGGAGTGCTACCAGCAATAGATTTTTGACTTACCCCTATAACACTCATCATAGCAGATAGTTCCAGGCCCAGGCAAGGGATTTTAAAATTTTTCTGGGCTGGATTCTGTGTGTCGGACGTGGATGTTTAATGAAGCATTACAAAGGGCTTTCGCCATATCGTCCAAATAATGGATTATATACTACACGAAGCGAAACAAACAAACGAGAAGTCAGCCAGCCTCCGTGGGCTCATGATTTACGGCGAGCCCAGGTATTGCAAGGTGCAGCGCCTGCCCTGGGCTTCAATGCTGGGTCACTTGTTCGCAAGCAGATTTCTAGGCCTTTCTTTTGAAATGCCTCCAGGTGGGTTCAAACTGCCATCTGTTTGCTTAGTAGTTTACTATCTAACCATCTGTGATACCCAGGGACTCTTATATGCTGTACAAATCATTGTATTTATTTCATTATGATATTTTTTCTTTAAAATTTTTAAAATTGGGAGTTAATAAATATATCCTTTCATTCCATAGTTCAATCATATTAAGCAGTATTACAATTTTTAAGTAAAGACTTAAGTAAAACCTTCCCATCACCCCCCTGCCTATGTGCCGCCCCCCTCCACTATTATATAAAATAATCACCGTGGCAATGTGCTGCAGCAATAGACACTGGTTGTCTGAGAATTTCGATATAAATATGCTGATTTATGATTTATGGAGCAGCAATAACCACTTTTCAGGAATTCATGTGCCCCATAGCATGTTAGATGCTCAGCACTCTGGGCTCAGGGACAAATGGTCATTGTCACAGTTGTCATCCCAGTGGCCCGGAGCCCCCAGGGGAGGTAAGCCTACCGGGCAGGCTCCTCCAGTCAACTCTCAACAGCAAAACCCTTGTCTTTTCCCTACACAAAACACATCTCTGCATGTTTTTACCGGTTAACTTCTGCTTCCTACTGTGTATCAGGCATGGGGCATGCAGAATAAGAGGTAGTCCTTGTACAGAGTTGAAATAAAGAACTCGGGGTCCGTGTGGTAAGCAAAGCAACAATACTACGCTAGAGGTAGGGAATTTTGCAGGCATAAAAGGAAGGTGCTTGTTGACTGTGTGTGTGTGTGTGTGTGTGTGCATGCTTGCTCGCTCACTCGCTCGCTCTTGTCCATAGGCAACTCAGGAAAAAACCCTGGAAAAGGTGATATCTGAGCTTCCTTCGTAAGGACCCAGCAGGAATGATAGGGATCAGATGGGAAAAGAGCACTCTGAGCAGAGGAGCAGCGTCTATGAGGGTTGGAGAGAAGGGTGTCTCGCAAAGTTCAAACCAACCCCAACTTGCAGTTGCCTGACTCACAGGGCCCATGTGTTTCAGTGTAGAACTGCTCTGAAGGGCCATCATCTCTTGGCTATAACTTTCATGGGAGCCAGTTGCCAGGTTTTTCTTCTGTGGATACCAGGTGGATTTGAATGGTCAACTTTTAGGTTCTTAGTTGAGTGTAATCTGTTTGGACCACCCCGGGACATGTATGGCAAGGTTGGGGATCAGCACCACTTTGACAGCTGGAGCAGGCTACACAATGGATGGTGAGGCCAGAGAGATGGGCAGGGATGTTGGTGTGCCATGCCCTGATGCATTTAGATTCTTTTCCTGAAGATCATGGGGAGTCCTCCAAAAATGCTGATGCTTGGCACCGCTCACACACAACTTGAGGGCAGTGAGAAGCCTGAGGAAATCCAGATATCAAGAATTACACTGAACTACCTGGATGAGAGAGCACTCCTCTCCAGTGGGTCCAAATCACACCAGGAGACAAGTCAGGTATGTCATCATTCCTCCACGTCTCACTCCCCACAATTTGTGATTTTTAAAAAAAATGCCTAGAATGGAGAATTCTCTAGGGGGATTTAGAGGAATTCTGGGCCACACATTTACCTTGTGCTCACGAATCCCTTAGTTTCCTTTGGGTAATGCTGCTCCCTGTTTGTGTGCTGTCTTGGTGGGACGGGAAGTGCTGAAGATGTTCCCGTACAGGCTCCAGTACAGCTGCGTGGCGGGCACATGGTGTAAGGTCAGCCAGTGAGACACTGCCGTTTGACTGCTTCACGGGGAGAAGACCACGATGCAGTGTATTCCAGACCTGTTTGTCAATGTGTGCTTTTTCCTCCCCGATCCTTCAGAAGAGCCTTGGGTTCTGCCGGTCTCTAGGTGTGATTCTTCAGACTTCATCGAGTCTGTGAGATGCAGAGTGCCTTCGGAAGCACTTATATTGACTGGGTTAGCCACAATCAAAGAGATCTAGGGAAGATCCAAGGGCCTTGCCTCCCATGAGAGCAGTGGCTCTCAGCCTTCCTAATGCTGCGAACCTTTAATACAGTTCGTGTGTGGTGACCCCACAACCACAACATTATTATCATTGCTACGTCATAGCTATAATTTTGCTACCATTATGAATCAGGCAACCCCTGTGAAAGGGTTGTTTGACCCGCAAAGGGGTCATGACCGACAGGTTGAGAATTGTTGCATTAGAGCGTACAGATTAATTGCATAACTTTTCTTTTTCGTTAAGGAGCTGTGATAGTTCAGGTTTATTGTGCCAACCAGGCCAATGAACACATGTGGGATTAATTGAAGGGCAGAGAGATAAATGGCTCGGTGAGCCTCGCCTTTCTGGTCTCTTGCTCTCTGATTGTTGGACCAGTGTGCGGTTGCCTTAGCTAGTTCTCTGCCTCAGCTGGCAAGGCTCACTTCCTGTGAGACATCCCTGAGGAGAAGCCACATGGACCTACCCTGATACAAGCTTTGGTGCTGGAGAAGTTGTGTGGAGACCCCTGCCAGCACTGAGATGCTTACACATTCACTGATTCAGCTTTCCTTCTGCATTTGGTGTCATTGCATATGTTTTGTGAGATTGAGGAGGACTTTGTAGATCAGTGTCGGACATACGGGTTAATATCAGACTTATGGGTTTGGACTGGATTGGGTTGGGATGCTTTCTTAATGTACATTTACCCTTTATATAAAACTCTCTTATAAAATATGAGTGTCTATGAATTTTGTCTATGACTCTTCAGTCTACCCAGACTAATTCAGGAGCCCTGGTGGTGTCATGGGCTGTGAATTGAATTGCTAACTGCAAGGTCAGCAGCTCAAACCTACCAACCCTCCTCCTCTCCACCCCTCCTACAAGAGAGTGAGGCTGTTTGCTCCTGTAAAGACTTAAAAGTCTCAGAAACCCAAAGGGCAATTCTTCTCTGCCCTGTAGGGTTGCAATGGATTGGAACTGACTTGGTGGTGGTGAGTTTGTTTGGTGTCCATGGGTTTTGAAAGGGGAGCCAACAGTGGGCATGAGGATGTCCGGTAGCTTGAAAGAGAGCAAGTGCTGCCCCGAAAAGCTGGCAGGAGACCAGGCTCCTGCAGATCCACCCTGTGGCTTCCCAGGGCAGCTGTGGGTAGTGCTGCTTCTGCATCTATCTGGAATGGCCCAACATAGGGTCCCTTAAATGCAAGCAAGCCCTTTCTTGACATTGCAATTCTGAGACTTACTCAAAAAGCACTTGGGGCCGTGGGGTACCTAATAAAAATAAAAATGATATAAAGTTATGCTACATGCTAGACACTGTTCAAAATTTGGTAGATATACGAACCTATTTAAATCTTACAACCATTCTTTGGGGAAGGAACTATTGTTGTCTTCTATTAAATTATTCTATTTATCGGTCTATCCAGCCATGTTGCTAAACAGATGAACAGACGAGCAAGGAAGGTTTCAATCGCTTACCCAGGACCTGTCAGTGGAAAGTGGCAGAACCAGGACTCAGATGAAGGCAGGCCAGTTAGAGCGGCTGTGCCCGTAACCCAGGCTTTCAGCCTTAGCTCCCCCGCCTACTGGCTGGCTGTGTCCTTGAACATGCATGGTCTCAGCTTCCGCAGCTTCAGCGTGAGTCAAACAGCAGGTACCTCCTGGGGCTATTGAGAGAGTGAAAGGATTTTCTAAGTAAAGCGCTTGACGGCGGTCTTGGTACTTAGTAAAATATTGCATGAGAACTTTCTAGAAGCATTATTTTGTAATAGACACTATAAAGGAGACTGAGTGCATATCCTGGATAGTAATGTTACGGAGAGAGTTGAAGGTGGCTCTGTATCCCCCACTTGTGCTCAAGGCATTGGCCTTTGTCAGTGTTTCACAGTGCTTCCCAGAGAGGGTAGGAGATGATAAAATGTCATTTGTATTGTTCCCACATTCTCTTAGGGAGATAATGCCAAAGGAAAATTTGTTCTGAGGACACGAGCCTGGCGTGTAAGGACAAGCTACAAACCACTCGCAAACAGCAGTAGCTGGGAGTGAGGAGCCTCCTTGTCGCTGGCCTCATCTGGGAGACCAGAGCGTTGCCTCTGGACTTGTTGCTTCCCCATTGTACTGAACCATTTTGCATCTCAATTTTCTTATTCATAAATAACAGGTGACGATATTGCACATTTGTCTGGTATGATGTAATTCATCAATTTATTAATTTCATAGTGGGCATTATATATTACATATTATAAATATATGTATATATATTATATATATAATTACTTCTGGTAAGTTCTGCAAGTTCGACACTTTGAGGGAATGCAGAACTCCTGGATGGGTAGAAGTACTCCTGATTTGGGGCTAGGAGTAGTTTGGGACGAGGAATTTATCATCAAAAATATGTCGGAGCTGTGTCTTGAGAGACATTCTGAGCCTGACAAAACATGCGCCCAGATGCAGAGTTGTGAGAAATTGTGGCATGTGGGATTTCAAGGAATTCATTATGGTGCCAAAGTTTGAGTTGGGCTGTGGCAGGTGGCAGGATGATAAGAAAATACTAATGAGAATTTGCATATTATTGTTCACTTACTATATACTATATACCAGATACAGAGTTCCTTCATGTCTTCCTCATTTTCATCAAGCAAGATTGTGTCACCTGCATATTAAAGATTGTTGATAAACTGTCCTCTAATCCTGATGCTGGATTCTTCTTCATATAATCTCCCCTCCCCCCCAATGATTTGCTCAGCACACGGATTGAGTACGTGTGGTGAGAGAAAGCAACTCTGACACACACGTTTCTTGACTTTAAACTCTGCAGTAGCATCCCTTAAGGAGCAAGTGCTTTGCAAACTTCAGGCACTTGCTGATGACTCCCAAGGATTGCAGCCTTCAACATAGACAACAACACATCTACCACAAGCCCAAACCCTCACAACTGGACTAGGTAGGTAACATCACGATAAATGGGAAAATATACATGTTGTCTAGGATCTCATATTGCTTGGATCCACAATCAGTGCTCACATAAATAGCAGTAAAAATTTAAAGTAGGTATTGGATTGGGTAAATCTACTACACAAGATTTTAAAAAATTGTTGAAAAGAAAGGATGTTACCTGGAGGACTAAGGTGTGTCTGTTCAAAACCCTGGTATTTTCCATCACCTATATGCATGTGAATGGTGGACATTGAATAAGGAAGGCCAAAGAAGAGTTGGTGTACTTGACTTATGATACTGAAGAGGAATATTGAAGGTATCCTGAACCGTCAAAAGAAGAAACAGATTTTGGAAGAAATATAGCCAGAATACTCCTTGGGAACGATGGTGATGATACTTTGTCTCATGCACTTTGGACATGTTGTCAGACAAGATCAGTGCCTGGAAACAGACATCCATCATGCTCGGTACAGTAGAGGGGCAGCAAAAGAAAACGAACACGCTGGACAGATGGGTTGACACGGCGACTGAACCAATGGGCTGAGCGGCAACGGGGAGGATGGTGGAGGCCTGGGCGTTGCTCTTCGCTCTTGTACGTAGGGTCGCTATAAGTTAGACCCAGCTCCATGGCCTCTAACAAAACCAACACAGGCACCGTTCTTCATGATCTCATTTTTAATCTTCATTCCCTCGCAGTTCACTATCTCTTTATTTTTAATCTTCTCAACTGTTCTACTTGGCATGCAGTATTGATTATCCATGCCTTACGGATGAGGAAGCCAAGGCTGCACGGGTTTAAATGACTTGCCTGAGGTCACAAACTCAAAACAAAACAAAAACAAACAAGAACCCAAGCAAACACAAAACAAAGAAACCCATCGCTAAGGAGTTGACTCTGACTCATAATAACCCTAGAGGGGAGGGTAGAACCGCCTCATAGTCACATCTTTTCTGCCATCGAGTGCCTGGTGGGTCCCAACTTTGGACCCTTGGGTTAACAGTCGGGCACTTAAATGTGCACACTGCCACTGTGGCTTCCGTGGACAAATCTGTCTTAGAATACCCGCAGGCGGGATGTTCTTTAGATGGGAAGAGGCTGAGTCATCATGTGCATTTCGGGCATGTCATCAAGAAGGACTGGTCTCTGGTAAAGGACAGCATTTGTGCATCCAAATGTATCCATTCCTCTTTGGACTTCCTTCCTCATTGTGCAGTTTTCTCACGCTTATAAGAAGATTGAAACTACCGTGGCTTTGGTCAGGTACTCCTTTGTGCTCAAAGTGACATCCTTGTTTGAAATACATTAACGGTAGAGAAGGAGGATATCGCTGCTGAGGTCAGGTGGATCTTGACTGACAGCAGAGGATTCCAGAAAAATGTTTACTTGTGGTTTACTGACTATCCTGAAGCATTAAATCCTGCAGATCATAAAAATTATGGATACTATTATATGAGCATCCCTAAGTGTTCTGGAATCTATTCTCTGTAATATTATCCATAATATAAAAGGAACAGATGCATTTGGATTATGGTGTTGGTGAAAAATATTGAATGGAGCTTAGAAGAAAGGACCAATCTGTCTTAGAAAAACTGCAGCTGGGATGTTCCGTAGATGGGAGGATGCTGAGTCATCACTGGATGCATTTTGGACATGTCATCAGGAAGGACCAGTCTCTGGAGAAGGACATGCTTGGTAGATAGAGGGTCAATGAAAAAGAGGAAGACCATCAATGAGATGGATTGACCTGCTGGCTACAAGAGCGGATTCAAACATAACAACACATTTAAGGATGGTACAGGCCTGGCAGTTTGGGTTCTATTGTACATAGGGTCGTTATGGGTTGGAGCTGACTCTGGTTCTGTTGTACATAGGGTGAGTATGGATCAGAGCTGACTCTGCTTCTGTTGCACATAGGGTCGGTTTGGGGCAGAGCTGACGCTGGTTCTGATGCACATAGGATCAGTATGGGGCAGAGCTGACTCTGGTTCTGTTGTACTTAGGGTCAATATGGGTCGGAGCTGACTCTAAAGCTCCTAACGACAATATCCTGAGCACATGGGTGGGATGAAAGGAATTTTGGGGCTTTTTTTGGGTAAAATGCCTGTTCAACATTCAGACAGACATGTCTAGCAGGGAGTCATTTGGGTTCAGGGTACAATATCCGGTCAGGGCTGGAGGATCCACCTAGTGGCTCTATTGTTGAAACCATGGTGCAAGTAGAAATTTCCAGGGAAGAGCAAAGTGATGAAAGTGAACACATGGATTGGGAAAGGGTAAGATGACACAAGCCTAAGGTTTGTGGACTGTATGTAGGCCACAAATTTGATGTGGCTTGAAGTATTAAAATAGTGAAAACATTTGTTATTGATATTTAAACAATGGAGAGATCTCCCCTCTTTAGGAGATGCATTAGTATTTTTGATAGATTGGGTGATTGGCCCCTAATGCCCACAGGTGAAGTGAAGCAGCTCCCGTTGGGATGGACTGGTACTTTCTAGCTTGCCACAGTGGCCAGGTATGCCCTGCTCTCTTCACATACCTGTCTGACTAGTGTTGGTATTTTATCTTGTGACTCAGTGTTTGGGAAGAGGAAATAGTGTCACAGAAAACTAAGCATGATTATTCAGTCAGGTTGTGGAGAACAAGAGTAAGTGAAGTTATTGAATTGTGGCAGCAGGGAAAGCAACCGTGACAAGGGCCGCAGAGAGAGGCTCGATGCACAAATACTTCATGGAGTTTTGGGGCACAAAGGTTGGCAGAGGAAAGAAAAATGAGTTAAGAATATAATTACAGGGACTTTTGTTGCACCCGGGAATTTGGGGTTGGGAGGTTTTAATTTTCCTTATTTTTTATTATGTGACTTGAGTATATCCATAGAAGGGTTCTATGTGATATAATACAGCACTGTCATTATTTGTCCTTGATGTGCATTTTATAAAAACTATAAGGAATCTGGTTTTAGTTTTTGGCGGCGTATAAAAAAAGCAAACCCTATCCTGTAACCCAAGGCTGCTTGTATTTTTTTAAAATGTTTTATTAGGGGTTCATATAACTCTCCTCACAATCCATACATGTTCATCAGTTGTGTAAAGCACATCTGTACATTCATTGTCCTCATCATTTTCAAAGCATTTGCTCTCCACTTAAGCCCTTGGCATCAGGTCCTTTTTTCCCCTCCCTCCCTGCTCCCCCCTCCTTCATGAGCCCTTGATAATTTATAAATTATTATTTTGTCATATCTTGCCCTGTCTGACGTCTCCCTTCAGCCACTTTTCTGTTGTCTATCCCCCAGGGAGGAGGTCACATGTAGATTCTTGTAATCAGTTCCCTCTTTCCAACCCACTCTCCCTCTACCCTCCCAGTATCGCCCCTCACACCCCTGGTCCTGAAGGTATCATCCGCCCTGGATTCCCTGTGCCTCCAGCACCTATCTGCACCAGTGTACATCCTCTGTTCTATCCAGACTTGCAAGGTAGAATTTGGATCATGATAGTGGGGGGAGGTGGGGGAGGAAGCATCTAGGAACTAGAGGAAAGCTGTATTCTTCATTGGTGCTACATCGCACCCTGAGTGACTCATCTCCTACCCTAGACCCCTCTGCAAGGGGATCTCCAGTGGCCGACAAATGGGCTTTGGGTCTCCACTCTGAACTTCCCACTTCATTTACTATGGTAAGATTTTTTGGTTCTGATGATGCCTGATACCTGATCCCTGCAACACCTCATGACTGCACAGGCTGGGGTGCTTCTTCCATGTGGGTTTTGTTGCTTCTGAGCTAGATGGCCGCTTGTTTACCTTCAGGGGCTGCTCTTATTAAAGCAAAGTTTCTTCCACCTGCACGTTTAGAATAAGGTTGGGTCCTTCATTATGCTTTTGCTAAGAGATGTCTGCCAAGTTTGAGTCTTATCAATGTTAAATACACTTTTTGCTATTTTAATATGTGAGCAGGTGTGCCTTGAAATAAGTTATCTTACATTCTAACAGTTGTAGGTTAAGTTGGGCCGTGTAGCTGTGGTGACTTATTGCCTTCCTTCCTGTGAATACTATCTAATTCTTTTTATCGCCTGCCAAGTGGAAGCTGTGTAACGATCTTATCAACCAGCATTGCTTCTATTGCAATCTGGGTTAGTGAGTGTTTTATTGGTTTTAAGCCATATCTCCAATTTTTCTGTTTCCTTTTTTGTATTTGTTTTATGATGTAACTTGATCTAATAGCATGTGTGTGACTATCTTAGAACTCACTTATCTTGTCTTTGATAAAAACTCTATTAAGGGGGAAGAAATCTTCAATTGGTAGTGACTGACAAATCTGTTCTTTTCTTCTTTGGTGATAACAATTTGTTTTCAATTTGTGATCACACATTGTGATCACAAATTGTTATCACCAAAGAAGAAAAGAACAGATTTGTCAGTCACTACCAATGGAAGTGGCTGTGATTTTTTTCATACATTTGCTATGATTTTTCAAAAACTTGCTATGAATTTTCATTTTACCAACAATGCAATAGGGAAGAGAAACGTTAACCTTTGACATGGAACATAAGTAGCCAGTATCCGACCTGCATGACAGGTATCAATGACCTCAAAAATTTTTTAATTGATTCAGCTAATAATTTTTATATACCTGTTATGTGTTAGAAAAGATTTAGACATCGAATGCAGTAGTATATGAGACTAATTAAAAATTCCTGCCCATATGCTTATATCAATAAACATATCAACAAACTAGATAAAGGAAGCAAGTGTATGTTTCGGCGGATATCTTAGAACAGAAAAGTCATGTATCCAGTCGATCAGATTAATATAGGACAGGGTTGAACTGCCTCATAGGATTTTCAAGATCACAATCTTTTCAGAAGCAGACGTCTCCATCATTTTTCTTGAGAAGCAACGAGTAGTTTAGAACCACCAACCTTTCGATGAGCAGCCATGCAATTAGCCCTGTGTCATAGGGTTCCTTAAGTCTATTTAAAAAAACAAAACAAAACAAAACAAACAAAAACCTACTGCGTCAGCATAGACTGGTAACTCAAAATTTGGAGAGGGCTGAAAGACCAAGGAATATGACTGACTAAGCAGCCAGCTTCTGGTAAAATAAAAAAAATATATATATATTAGGGGCTTATTTATTATATGAGCTGTGGGTGGCAGCTGAGCCCGAGTTGAGTCTCCATAGCTCCCAGTAGGGTCCTAAAGCTTTGGTGAACAGAGGTGGCTCCAAGTGAGGATTCTGGACTTTCAAAGCTACGTCAGTAGGTGTTTCTAAAAGTGATTTACGAAGTGGAAGTGAGCGATCCGAAAGCAAGAAGGTAGCTATCGTTGGCCTTAGGAAAACCTGTTTCCCCTACAGTCCAGCCCTTGAGGCTGCCTCTTACAATCTGGCACGCCCCCTCTTCCACGGGCCCCTGATGGCCCTAGAGGGGGCATTATAACTAGGTCAGTAGGGACCTGCAGCATTGCTGTGGTGGAGGCATAGACCACAGCTGTTGTACAGGCAAACACAGAAAAGAAAAAGTACAAAAACTCTTCTGTCCCCAGGGACAGACCAAGACCCAGCAGACATCCTCACCAGCTCGAGGGGAAGGAGGAAACCCTGTGGCCAGGGCAGACAAGCCATCGACTAGTCCAACGCCTTTCTTCCCTGTTGCTTCTACGATGGAATAAATCAGGTGGTTTTGAATATAGGTACAGTATTCGGCCTTTGCTATAACTATGTCTCACCTTGAGCAGCTCTTCTGATGTCTGGAGCCACGTGGCTCTACCTTCCTCACCTGGGTGGTTTCGGCATTTATAGTCTCACACTTTCTCTGCTGCTCACCAGAGCCTCTGTAGCCAAATTCGTTAGAGCGTTAATTTGTCCCAGTATTTCTAAGGACCCAAGGGGGTAGTAGAAACAGCTCAAAGGTCATCAAACCAGGGGAAATCCCTGTACTTTGTTCACCTGGACTTTACCATGGGGTCATTCAGAGGCTCGAGTCTAGATCCCGTAATGGCCCCTATATAGGGCAAACCTCTGGTACAGTGTCCTTGGGAATCAAAGTAGTGGCCACCCATCCACCAGGTGATGTTAGGATGAGGGATGCTCCTGCGGTCACATAGGGCTATGTGCTGAAAGCAATCAGTAGCATTTGGCATGCTCACCTGTTGCCAGTGAGACAACAGGGGTCCTGCGTACCCTGCAGGGGGAGGGCTTGGAGGGAGACAAGGGAACCCATGGGGTTTTACGTACGTGGTTCAGCACAGACAGAGGCATGTTTCCCCAGTATTCCCTGTTTGGGTACCAAGTAACTCCAACCATTCCAGAGGTGGTAAATTCCTTTTCATGTCTGTGAGTGGAAGGTGAGTTCATGTCTTGCTGGGAAACGGGTTTCTGAGCTCGTCTTGGGCCCTGGAAAAGGTGATATTTTGCCCCTCCTTCCTTGTTTTCTCTTATCTAGTTACAGAGGATCAAGCAAGCCCCCCTCTGTCTCTCATGGCTACCCAGTGTGTTTGTGCCAGAGGCTGCTTGTGCTAAGACATGCCTTCAGGACTCGGGACAAACTGGTGCCACCGATCCATTGGCTGCTTTTGTGATGGACGGTGGCAAATCTGGGAGTCCAATCTCGGAAAACATCGGCAGCCCCGGAGGGGCAGAAAGCAGAGCAGGACATAGAAGGATAAATCAAAAAAGTGTTGTTACTTAGGGTTCCATTTCACACACGCACAGTTTTGGTCCAACCAGATGTGTTAAAACATCTGTGTGATTTGTGGATACATTTATCTTAGTCTTTGGAGCGCATCTCCCCAAAAACATCCAATAAAAGCTGTGGCTTCCGAAGAGACCTGCTGGGCCACTTAAATCCAGGACAGAGATGTTAGCTCGGAAGCTGTGACAACTGCCTTTTGGAATTCCAAAGGGGTAATTGATAGACTTTCTCAAAGTACACAGGGTGATCATGTGTGTAAGGGAATATAGAGACAGGCTCTTCTTTCTTACAAATTAAAAGGGGTTCCAGGAGGTATGATCTGCAAGGAGAAAACTTATATACAAAAGGGATAGTCAAAAGTTGAGGCTCAGAGGTCCCTGCAGTATAGGTACCCCAGGAGCCCTTCCTTTAGTAGAGGCAGGCTTAAATACCTTTCCTGCATGTAACTAGCAACTCATAACAGGATTACACAATGGGCCAGTTCGCAATTCTTTGAAGGTTGACAAGGGAGCATTACTACATCAGCCAAGTTTTTCACAGGTGGGAGGGGAGGATGAGGTTGGGCACATGAAGGAACTGATAAGTTTGCAGACTGCTGCCTTCTGCAGCTTTAGCCAGGGAGCAGGAGGCACATGTCTGTTTGTCTCACGAGAGGCAGGCCAGCCATTGCTTCATCAGCTCCCATGGCTGAGTCATAAACATTCTCCTAAGGGTCATGAACTGTGGAGGGTGCTGGTTCTGTCCCATGGACCTAAGGAGCAAACAACTGTACCCTCACCCATGTGGGCTTATTATGAAGCAGTTTTAGGAGAACTGTGTTGGTGAGAAGATGCCAGGACAGGTGCACTGAGGAACTGCTTTCCATCATACACTGAGGGCAGCAGGGGCTGTTCTAAGAAAACCTTGTTGGGAACCTTCCAACCCTGACCTTGGACTTTCAGAATTTTGGTGTGGTGGGTGTCCCTAAACTCACAAAAAATGGTTAGTGTTCTTTGAGGATGCCCAAACTGCTGCATTGCTGTGGTGTCACTCGAAGAGTACAGAATTCTTTGGGGGACAGGGAGATGGATCTATTACCTTCAGATGTGTATAGACCTAGAGGGAAGATATGTTGAGACAGAATAGATTCATTTTTAAATAATAAAGGTGTGTATGATTTGGATCCCTGTTTATTTACTTATCCTGGTACAGAATGACTGATGTCTTGAGGATAGCACGTGATGTTAAGTTTTCCCTTCTATTGGGATCCCACTCATGGCTTGTCCTCAGGTGATGGGAACAGTGGCTGTCTTAAGCATTTCTCTCTGTGGAGTGCACCTTATGTGCTTCCCTGCAGAGGCCGCTTGAGAGGCTGTTTGCTGTGAGCGAGAGAAAGAGACGCACTTCAATCCGCCGTGATACTGTGGTTGTCCCAGTCCAGGTGGAGCATGGCTGATGGAAGATTTCCAAGTAGCAGGATGGCGGCTTTTCACATTAAACCAGCTGGATCCTCCATCTCCAGAGGGACAAAGCCACCAGACCACCTCAGTGGGGTCAGCCACCATTAGCACCGATACATGGTTCCATTTCCTGGTGCCAGGTCCTGGTAGACCTGTAGAACATAGTTACTAGGGATTCTAGTCTGATGTACTGGACTACAGGTGTACTGACCCCAGTGGGAGTCAAATTTACCAACTCCAAACCCTCAGGAAGCCCGTTAGTCCACTTTTCTAGTCTTGTCTGTAATGGTGTGCATGTATTGTTTTAGGACACCATTATTTCTTGTCCTCAGATCCACAGCGTGGGAAACGAAGGCAGGTCATAGTGCCATTGTGCCTCATTGTTAGCAGATCAGTTGTATACCCTGTACAGCGTGTACTTGGTCACTGTCAGCATTTCTGGGCATCTCATATCTAGCATAGAATTTTTGTAGTTAGCTGCCTGGTTTTCTCATGTGCATATGAATGCCATGGCTAAGCGGGTAAATACACACCCAGGAGCATATTCTGCTCCTTTACTGGGGGCAGGGGCTCTATAGAATCCACCTGGTGGTTCCCGACTGGCTGTGTTCCCTATGCTTGTCCATGGATCCACTCGTTAATGGGTGAAGCTGTGTGAAGGGTTATCATTTCCTTCCCTGTTAGTGACTCCACCTGGCAGAGTGTTATAGGCACCGACTCTTGTTTCTCTATGGGACTTTATTGATTTTTGGTCCTTCTCTACGGTTGGCCCCCTAATCCTAGGAAGAATTTAGTTCCATCGTACTCTGGCCACAAAGACCAGCCCAAGCCATCCTTGGTGCTGCTTATGTGTAATCGGAAAGGCAGCCCTTCCGTACTGTACCCAGCACTGGCCCTGTGCAACCCAGTCTGTGTTCTTGGAAGTTGGCTACTGTCCTGTGCTGCAGTTGCAAGAGGCGTACATTTCATCAGTTGACACGAGCGGTCTTGAGCGCTGGGCCACCTGGGGCCTGAAGACCTGCACTTTTTTATGGCAATTCAGGATTAGAATCAACTTGTCTCTTATGGAATGAAGCTAATACCCAGGCCCCTCTGGACCAGACAACTCCTGGAAATTTCACCGTTATTCTCCATCCCTGTACCTTTTGAGGGCTTAAGGCGCATTCTCTTCTGAGAACACTGACTGCTAACCACTAGACCACCAGGGAGCGTTTCCGCCTCTGTAGGTCAGTGATTACAGCTTCTAGGTAACACTGTCACGGAAAGCATCTTCATCAGTTAACACACTGCCATCAATATTTAAAAGCCAACAGAGAGTAGCAGGGGAAGCAAAGTTAGGTCTCTAGCAACCGTACCATGGCAAAGAGTGGGGCTGTGTAGCTCTCCGAAGGCAGCATTAGTGATGTGCATTGCCGCTCCTCTCAGATGCTGCTGGCTCATTGCTGGTCTTGAGAAGATGGGGCTCAAGGGATGCGAAGAATGCATTAGTCAGGTAGAACAAGCGTAATATATTCCCTGGTCTCGAGGGCCTTCTAACAGGGCCATTATGTTTAGCACTGTGGTGTGGATGGGGGAACCACCTGATTAGGCTGGTTATAGACCGTGGCCATACGCCGGCATCCATCTGGTTTCCTTACAAGCCCCACAGGATGTGTAACAGCACCGTGAGCTTCCTGGAGGGAATGGACCCTTTTCAATCCTGGGAAGTGTCAGTGATTTCTCGCTGTCTTCCGGACAGTCTGCTGCGCCTGGCCTTGGTAGCGCGATGGGCTCCTTGTTAGGCTGCTGCCCACAAGGTTTGTCATTCAAACCCACCAGCTGCTCCTTGGGAAGAAAGGTGAATTTCCTGCTCCTATAACGATCTACAGCCTTGGAAACCCACAGAGATAGTTCTGTAAGGGACTGCGAGTCCGAACCCACTGGAGCGCAGCGAGCTGAGCTTGGTGTTTTCCACGCTTCGCAATGGCTGGACGTCACTGCTTCCCATCACATTGTCGCCCAGCCCTGCCTTCATCATGCACACTCCCAGGTAGAATGCTCCAGCAGAAGTGACCCAGGCCAGACCCTGAGAATACACTCCCACCCCTAGAAAAAACAAACCCACCGCCACTGAGTACGTTCCACCTCGTAGCGAGCTTATTGTAGGGTGTCTGACTGTGTAGACATGCACGGGAGCAAACAGCCTCATCTGTCTCCCTCAGAGAGGTGGTGGGTTGGGCACAGGGTCTATGAGCTTAGTGCCACCTGTCTTGTCAGTAGAGTGTCCATCAGGGAGTGAGCAGAGAGACAGAGTGTGTCCCACCTCCGAGGAGGAAACACAGGAGTTCCCAGAATCCTCAGGAGAAGGCCATGCCCACACCGAGGCCTCATTGGCTATCGCATGATTGACAGCCTGGACTCCACCCTTTCACTTGTAATCCTCTCAAATGGATAACAGATTATATAACTACCATAGCAGCCCAGTGCCTATCCAGCGCTCCTCGGAATGTCCTCCATTACTCTGGGAATTTGGACTTGGCTTGTCGTAGGGGCAGTACATGCTATTTATGGGACCTGGAGGGCCTGCCATACACAGATGGACTTTCCTCCACACCCATCAGTTGCCAGTGGGAAACTTGAAACTACTCAGGATTTCCAAAGACAAGGGCGCACTCTATCCTCCTGCCACCCAGAGCCAGTCAGTATACCGTGACCTCAATGTGAGGTCTCTGGTTCTCCTGCAGGACTCCAACCCCACGGGCTGGTGAGGTCCACCGTGAGGCAAGGGACACTTCCTCCCAAGAGGAAGAACCCAGGAGGTGATATTGTTGCTCAAGCTCCACATTCTTCCCAATTTTTACTACCATTTTGGCAACAACTGAGTCCATCTTCAGTGGCTGATCAACCTTTGTTCTTTTTTCCCGTAGCTGGGACCATGTTTCTCTAGCCCCCCTCAGTTTCACCTTGGTCTCCTGATCCGAGCTGTGAGCTGGGTGTAGGCGCTGCGAGAGAGCGGGTGCACCTGTACGATGCTGGCTTTCATTTCTGCAGCAATGGGTTTCTTATCTGTATCCATCACGGTCAGAGGGAAGCTTCTTTGGACTAACTGGCACAGGCCCTGTTGGGGAGCTACCACGTTGCTGTCAGGGAAGCAGGGGATGAGAGAAAAAAGGAGTGGAAGGCAGCCGGCCTCAGAAAGTGGCTTCCCTGTATGCTACGCATGCAAGTGCTCCCTCACTTGTCTGAACACCTCCTCTCTGTGCCTCGCCCCTGCTTGCTTTCGCTGCTCCTGAGGCCGGCACTGGCACTCGGAGATGTGCTGGGCCTTTCCAGGCTCTCCAGCTTGTGAAGGGCAGGTGGCAGCAGCAGTGGTGGCTGATGGGTGTGCGGCTGGGCTCCGTCCTTCAGGCTCCATGCTCTCCCTGGGAGCGCTTCCCAAGCTCTTTCCTCTTCCGTCTCCATCAGTTGTGGCCACACACGGTCCTCCTGCCGGGCTCTCCCATGGGCTTTTGGTGACCAGCTGAACTTCCCAGGGCACCAACCAGTTTTCTGCTATTGCCCCTCTCTTTGACCCCCACCCCCAACACACACATACACACATTTATGAAGGGACATGGTTTTCCATAATCATGCTGTGTTTTTTGGGTATTTTCAGCCCATCACCACGGTCATCTTGGAGTCCTAAAGTATTAAGCATAGAGGTCAGCCCTCCTCCTGTAGAGGTCACTGGCTAATCGGGGATCTCCCTACGGATGTTGGCCTTTCTCGCATGGATGCTTCTCTCCTACGAGCTATTTCTGTGGTCTCCTGGCTTGCTCACCAAGCATCTTGACACAGATCATTAACTCCACGTTTGCCTCCAATTATGGAAGACGCCAAGAGGCTGTAGAGTGGGGCTGGCAGGTTTACGGTAAAGGAGTTCATTAAGGGACTTGCTCGTGAGGTGAGCTCTGGGTGGCAGCGGGCTGACTTAGGTCTCTGCCCGTCCACTGGCAGGCAGGGGCTTTTATAGCCTGGGGCAACTCAGGGAGCTCCATGCTCAGACTCTGGACCGTAGCAGGTGCTCCATCAGAGAGACTTAGCAAACCAAAGTGACCTGGAGGAAAGTCATAACAGACCACGGGGAGTCTGTTTCTCCTGCACCCATCTGCTGTGGTAGACGTGGCTTGCCCTTACCATTTTCAAGGCTGGAAATCTTTATAAAAGCCGACTGGCACATCTTTCTCCCATGGAGCCACTGTGGGGGTCCCCACTGCTGGCATTTTGATGGGCAGTTGAGGGTTCAAACAAGAACGGTAGATGTAGGAGTTTTAGGCAGACTCACATGGAAACTGCCATTGACTCGATTCTGACTCAGCGACCCTATAGGACCGAGCAGAACCATCCGTGGTTTTCCGAGATTGTAATGTTTTATGAGAGGAGAGAGCCTAGTCTTTCTCCCACAGCAAGAGACTGAGTGCCTCGAACTGCTGCCCTTACGGTTAGCAGTCCATGGTGTGACCACGGCACCACCGAGTAACCAGTGAAGGTTTTAAATAGGGTGGTCAGTGAAGACGTCATCAAGAAGTACCATTTGAGTAAAAACCTGAAGTAAAGAAGCCAGGCAGCCTGCAGGGAAAGAACATTCTAGGTACATAACAGAGAGCAGAAAGGCCTTGAGGTGTACTTAACCTTTTTTTGTGTTCTCTTGGGAAGCCTGTAGGCCACGTTAAAAAATAACATGCTTACTGGCAAAAAATAAATGGTACAGGACATAAGGGAATCCAATAGTATTGACATATTAGCATATTAAAGCAAGTTCATGATGTAGTAATGTATGCATTCCTTTATTAGATCATTAAATGAGATATAGAAGTATTTCTATGACTATTGTGATTTCAAAGTCATAATAAGAGTAAATGATATTTTGAGATATTTGTACAATACTGATGTGATATAAAATTATTAGGGATTTTTATTGGGGCAAAGTCCAAACCAAACCAAACCAAACTCACTGCCACTGAGTCAATGCTGACTCATAGTGACCCCAGTGGGTTGCTGAAACTGTGATTGTTTATGGGAGTAGAAAACTGTCTTTCTTCCGCAGAGCTGCTGGTGGTTTTGAACTGCCAACCATACGGATCACAGTCCAGCACATAACTGCTATACCACCAGGCCTCCTATTGCAATGTGAAAGGTACTAACACTGCTCTGACCCAAGACCAATGTTTTTAATGGACAGAGGTGTTAAATTTCATTTAAAGATTAGTGGAAGTAAACATTTTTCCTCACAGTTCAGTCGAAAGACCTGAATTCTTTCTATAGACCCTTGCTCTGACTGTTAAGTGGAGGATATCTTAAAACCCACTCTTGACAAGTCACTTCTGACTCCTGATAAGCTCATGTGTGTCAGAATAGAGCTGCAGTCTACAGCTTGTTTTTCTATACAATTTTTAATGACCAATTTTGGGCTGCTAACCACAAGGTCAGCAGTTCAAAATCACCATCCATTCTGCTGGAGAAAGATGAGACTTTCCATTCCTGTAAAGAGTTAGAATCTTGGAAACACCTAGATGCAATTCTATACTGTCCTGTAGGGTTACCATGAGTCAGAGCTGACTCGATGGTGGTGAGTTTGGTTTTTTTTTTTTTAAATCCTTGTCTGCATTTCAATTGGAAACGACTGCTTGCCATTTCTGGTCACTGGAGCTCTGGGTGAATTGGTGTACCCAATATGCGCCTAGAATATATTTACATATTTTAGGAATACTGCTCCTTTGGAGCAGTTTTTACCTTTTTCGTACTGGTTTCACATAGCTAAGTAGTTCAGCAGGCCAGGAATATGGTCCTTTCACTTCAGCTGATCCTTTGCGTGAGCACAGGAAATCCAGTCTCCCGGTCGAGTAGCATGGCCTACCTTTTACACTCTTTGTTCATGGAGGTGTAGCGTATGATAGTACAGACAATAGTCTTTATGTTATAAAGACAAAGATTCCATATCAGTCCCTCTAAATCATAGGGCTCCATCTTGGCCAAATGGAACTACTTTTGACTCTCTGCACCGCAAGCTTTGTTTCCCTCTTGTCTCTGTGTGGTTTTCCTCCCCGTGTTAGTCCGGGTTGACTAGAGAAACCAATCCAGGAACACTCGTGTGTGTGTGTGTGTGTGTGTGTGTAAGATAAGGTGACCAGATGTCCCGCTTTGGGCAGGACAGTCCTGCTTTTGAACAATTTTTCCTGTGTCCTGCGGCGTTTTAAAAAGAATCCCGATTTTTTGGGAACGAATGCACAACAAGTTAGGGTATATGGTCTTCGGCTGCCATGTAGCTATTTTGCCAGGATATGAGTTTTATCAATGGTGTCCTGCTGGTGTCCCACTTTACCAATGTTAAAATCTGGTCACCTTAGTGTAAGAGAGAACTTTATATCAAGAAGTAATTATGCATCAATAAAACTTCCCAGCCCAGTTCAGATCAAGTTCATAAGTTCGATATTAGCCCATAAATTTCTCTTTAGACTCATGCAGCACATGCAACAATGCCGAATGCAGGAAGATCACAGGCTGGTGGGTGGAAAGTCCTGTGGGTCCAATGGTAGTGGACATAACTCCAGGGCTCTGGCTGCCATCAGCATGGATCCATCTGGCTTGTCAACAGGAATGTGTAGCAGAGAGAGAGTGTGGTCCTCCTCCCTGGAGAAAAAAAAGGAAGTTCCCAGAATCTTCTTGGAGGGTGTTACCTTGTGACCTGATTGACAGGCTAGACTCCACCCCTACATTATATTTATCAAGTTGACATGAAATTTTGTAACTACCACACTCTCCTTTTAGAGCAGCCTTCTTTAGCCTGACCTGTCTCCTTCACTTATTCATAGCTGACTTGAACAAGAGGCTACAGCTCAACTGTCACCCTTCTGGGTAGCAGTCTCTATTTCTGCTCGGAGGACCGCCGCCTCCTCTGAACTTCCCCAGTGCCTTCTCTTTACTTCTCTGCAGCTTGTATGGCATGCATTTATTGACTGATTTCTCCTCCTGGGAGCTCTTTGAGGGCTAGCCCCGTGCTGTGTTTTGTTCTCCTTAGTACCTGTCATGGATCAAATGTAAATGAACAGAAGTTTATGATGCCTATACATGACACCATGGGTACACTGGTCAAGGATTGTATCTCAGACAAATCTGTAAATGCCACGTAACACATACCTCACCCCGATGCTGGCCAAGGCTGCAGCTTGCATTTTTCCAAGGTAGAAATCATTATTTTTATCAATAGTTTGTAACACCTACTTCTCGACAGAAATTTGCTTCCTCTTTGGAATGCTGATTCTTTCACAGACCAGGTCCTGGTCCCTCCAGGCTGTCTACACGAGTGAGGCAGCACTCTCCACTCGCCACTGCCCACCCTCTGGTCCCTAGGGAAGGGCAGATGGGACACAGACCCATGAGACAGGCAAGTGGTTTTTAGTTGCCCATGCACCAAGCCTTTGGGGTTTCTGGAGATGGTATTACACTCGTTCTGAATGGCTGACAAAAATGTCATTTATATTAACCTTTCAAATCCAATGGACGCTTCATTTTAGAAAGCATCTATTGGTTTTCTCTAAGGGTAATTACTATAAATTTATTTCTAGCCACTGAATATGTTAAGCTCTAAGAAATATATTTCATTCTTAGGGATGACATCCCCCCCCCCCCCCCCAAAATCATTGTGTGTCCAAGGATTTCCCAATTCTTGAAATTTGATCATGTGGAAAAACAGTCTTCATAAACCATTATCCACATCCACTGGTAGATCTTGCATTTTCAGCTGCTTTGGATTACAAGATTTAGGTATTAAGTGTAATTAGTCTAGCATCTTAAATCCAACTACAGTTTGATGATTCTATTTTAACTTTATTTAGGAAAGACACTGGACAGCGATTCTCATTAGCTACACAGGAAAGAGGTAGGGTTGGATTAAACCTGTAAATAATACTCCTCTTATTTCATTAGTCATAAACAGCAAAAACCAAAAAAGCAACCTCAGTGGCATGGAGTTGATTCGGACTTATAGTGACCATAGAGGACAGGGGAGAACTGCCCCTGTGGGCTTCTGACACTGTGAATCATTATGGGAATGTAAAGTCTCCTTCATCTTTCTTCCATGGAGTGGCTGGTGGTTTTGAACTGCTGACCTTGTGGTTAGCAGCCCAATGAGCAACCTCCACACCACCAGGGCTCCTTAGAATGTATTGAAAATTGGTCTGTGATTGCTGACTAGTGGTTAGGCGACAAAATTGACATGTATTTTAATTTTTCCTGGGATGGCACAAGTTGGCATTTGGGGCCAGACTGGGTATGTTTGCTAGGAGTATTGCTGCCTGCAGAAAGCTGTGTTGTTGGATACCGACAAGGAGACTTTCGACATAGAGAGATCCTCTGAGGCAGTGTAGGGCAACCCCACTGTGGAGTTCCCTAGGCAGCAATCTTTAAAAAAAATACAATTTCATGGGTATATCATTCACCTGCCCTACAGTTCAGCAGTTCAATCACATCAAGGAGCGTGTGCACTCATCACCACCATCCGTTGCAGAACATTTTCTTCCCATTCTTGTACTCATCATTATGAGCTCCCCATTCCTCCCAACCTCCCGGCCATACCCCCAAGGAACCGTTTGTCCAGTTACCATCTCTCTCGATTTCCCGAGGCTTCGTCTTTGGAAGCAGACCGCCAGCCTTCCCCCCTTTGGGTCAGGAGCCACGCCATCATGCCCCCAAGGCTGTTTGCAGAGCACTGTTGCAGGCCATGCATTTGAACCTAGATTAGTGCCTGCACACTGCTTGTCATCTGACACCACCCATGTCAGAAACTGCACAGTGGACGGTCTTCGAGAGAGAGTCACTAGCCTCAGCTTACATGAGACAAGCTTTGAGTTCCAACAAAAGGTTCACTGACTCTTATCTTCCTTCATTAAGACAAAAACAAAACAACAGGTCTCCTTATCTGACACCACAAATCCCCTGGAATTCTAAAAGAACATGTGTTTGAGAATGTTCTCAGCTTCAACAACATAGGCAGCACCATCAGTGGTCCTGTGCTCTCTGACCCCATGGGGCCATCCAAGTCCTGCACAATGGTCAGGTTCTTTTACTCTGCTTGTAGGGCAGTGGTTCCCACCCATGGGTTTCTTTGCTCTCTTGGGCATTTGGAATGTCTAGAGACATATTTCGTCATCCTGAACTGGTTGGGTGGGGGTTTTGTTTGTTCTTTCAGGAGTCTTTGTAAGTACCATCACTCACATGCTTTGATTGAGTCTTCTCCAGGCTTTCTTATTCAATGCCCAACATGACTGTGAGGTGACGGAAAATACCATGGCTTGGGTCAGGTGTCACCCTGGTCCTCAAAGTGGCATCCTTATTCTTTACCGCCAAAGCCGTCTTTTGGAGCAGATTTGCCCCATGCAGTAAATTTACATCCTTTAAATAAAGTGCATGATTTTACTTCTTGACTGCTGCTTTCATGGGCATTGATTGTAGAGCCGAGCAAGATGACATCCTTGACAACTTCAATCTTTGCTCCATTTATGATGTTTGTTGCCCTAGTTGAGAGGAAGTTTGTTTTCTTTACACTGAGGGGCAGTCCATCCTGAAGTCTGCAGTTTTTGACCTCCATCAATCAGGGCTTGAAGCCCTCCTTGCTTTTAGCAAGCAAGAGCGTACCATCAGCCTATTATGGGTTGTTAATGAACCTCCTTCCAATCCTGACACAGTTTTTTTTTCATACAATACAGACCCTCAGAATATTTGTTCAGTATACAAATTGAGTAAGTCTGGTGCAAAGATGCAACCCGGGAGCACACATTTCCTGGGTGCACACCCTGCAGTGTCTGCTTGTTCCGTTCCAAGCACTGCTGCTTGGTCTCCATGTGGGGGCCACAGGAGCACGAGATGGTGGGAGGATCCAGACAGAGGCATATCTAAGGTCTGGCGTGTGTTCTGGGCACTGCTTGAAGGGCGGGGGAACCACTGAGCAGCCTTTATTTGCCATTGCAGTTCTTGCCACCAGCTGTGAGACCATTCAGCAATTTAAAACCAATTGCTTTTGGTTTCATTTCCCATAGATGCGCTTCTGAACACACAGGTAAAACGAACTCCTCCCAAACTGGGGTTCTTGGCACTTGCAGTGGTGGAGGATACAGATGGTGTGTTTAAAACTTTTGGGACAGCGGGGCTCTCTAACTGCTAGTTATCTGGGTTCTCAGTCATATAGAATGTGCATACCTTAAGAGCGTGAGAACTGACATAAATGTGCACTGAGGGGTGCTGACAGCTATTGCCTCTCTTTCATCGATCCAGTTCTTTTGGATGAGAGCCAGGGGTAGAGAATGGGGCAAGCCATGGGAGTTATGAACTGTGGGGCCGAGAGAGAAAGCACCAGGCTGGCATGTTGTTTATTCATCAACTACTGGCTCAGAGTGCAGGAGATGCCAGGGTCTACTTCCTGGTTTGGTTGTTTTTTTAAAGATGCTTTTGGTTAATGTCGCAGTGTGTCCCTGTCCTTTCTTTGATGAGTACGTACAACTTACTGCTAGGAAGGGCGTGGGCTTTCTTCGAAATGCTGCATAGCTGGAATACTTCATTTCTCTTCACTAATTATGATAACAAAGTTATTTGCAGTTGATTAATTATCTCCCAACCACATTTCTCTTACCTCCCTGAGCCTGTGCTCGGTTTGAATGGCATCTAATGGGCAGGGATGAGTGTAGCGTGCATGCGAGATGCTCTGTGAAGGAAGCGGTGCAGCATTTCTCTGTTTCATTGACCGCAAGGAGCTGAGGCGGGGCCACTGATGTGTCCCTGGGAGGCTGTGGCGAGGAGAAGGATTACAGCTTCTGACGTGACCCTGTTGCAGTATCTCTATTTCCCCTGCCAGGAGTCTATCTCAGAAGTTCAGTCCGGGGGGAGTTGTGTCTCACCTCTGAGTCCTTTGCCTCTACTAGCGATGGAAGTCCACCCTCCACAGAGCCACGTGTGCTGATGTTGCCCTGCTCATCCTTGGGTCCAGCCCAGAACTTATGTTTCTCTCTCTCCATGACCCTCTTGAAGGTGCTAGATCACCATTACTTGGTTGTTGTTATTATTATTAAGTCTGTGAGCTCCTGGGGGCCAGGAGCTGTAGCTTGCTGGGAAGCCCAGTGCTTAACAGCATGTCTGGCTCTAGTGAGTGCTTATTCATAACTGGCATAGCCAGGGACATGCTTTCAAGCCTTTTAGATCCTTTCTGAACTCAGACTAGTCTTTTCTTCTTCTTCTCTTTGCTCTCCTCTCTTGGGCCTTGAAGCTGACTGGAAAACATGCACATCAGTGGATGATGCTTTGGGGTGTAGCAACATGAGGCAAGGCACACCAGCTTAGAAATTGACTTCGTTTTTTAAAAACTTTTCTTAATGTATTCAGACAGAGTAACTGAATTTTATCCTTTTAGTTATTTTACATTGAACTTAAAATACGTCCCCCACAGCAGACATGTACACAAGGTGCGTGCTTGCATTAACCAGAGGACTCTGCGTTATCCAGTCTAGTTGTTTCTGTTCTATTAACTATAACAACGAGTAAATAAAGCAAAATTGATCTTGGCCTATCTTTGAAACATATCGATTTCAATTTAGTTGAGGGATGTTAATTCGAGGAGGGAAGCAACACACAGAATTGGGTCTCTGAGATGGTTATTGAAATACATTCATTTAGAAGTTCCTATCTTGGGTGAATTAACTAAAATGACAATAGTGTGAGAGTTGTGTGACTGAAGCCCCAATTCTAGTGTCTAGCTTTAACTTTAGAGTCTCTGGGTGGTGCATATGGCCAATACATTCTGCTGTTAACCTGAAAGTTGGAGGTTCCAGGCCAGCCAGAGGTGCCTCAGAAGAAAGGCCTGGAGATCTACCTTTGAAAAACCTTGGGAGCACAATTCTACCCTGGCACACACGAGGTCACTATGAGTAGGAAAGGACTTGACAGAAACGGGTAGTCTTACCTTTGGCTGTTTCCTTGGCCTCTAGGCTCATGGCTTTGGTCAAGTTCTAAGAGTGGTTGGGAATTAGGTCCCGTGGCTTTATGACGGCTGCCTATCCACGTGTCCAACAGGACGATAACTTCACAGGGAGCAAAGCAGACACAGATTTGTCTCTAAGACAGGGTTGTGATTAGTACAGGACTCAGAGCATGGAGTCTGAGGCAGGACGTTGTGGATGTGTTTTCTCCTTGGAGTTAACCATTTCAGTGCTGGTTTTTTTTTCCCGCAGGTGAAAGTGATTGCCCTTTGATCGCCTTGGTCTGCACAAGCAGAGAACAAAATTCTTCTCTTCTTTGGGAGTGCTTAATCCCTATGTGCGCCACAAATTCCAGCGAGGGAAGAAGGGTGATGCTTCTTGGATGAGGATGGAAATCCCACCCGGCAGGATGAGGTCAGAGTGTGTGACCTCGCCACCACAGAGGTAAGGCCTCCCGCCCTCTGCTGTTTTCTCTGGTGCCTGATAGATCACAAAGGAAGAGGACAAATGGAGCAGGGTAGCCATAGAGATGAAGTTTACACACCAGGGTCTAGTCTGCTTGTTGAATCCACTGGGAATTGGTGACTTGTCACTCAAGGAGAAGGGGGACAATTGTTCTGAAAGGATTAGATTGGAATGGTATTGGGAGAAAGAGTATACCAACCTGGAAAATTCATTCACTCATTATTTATTTAATTTTACATTTATCGGGTAGATGAGGAAATAGTACAACTGTTAGGATAAGAGACCATTCATTGATGTACATTTGAGTTATTCTGGCTTAAAAATAGGTCCTGTTCCTGATGCAAGGGGCTTAAGTGGAGAGCAAATGCCTTGAGAATGATTGGGGCAGGGAATGTATGGATGTGCTTTATACAATTGATGTATGTATATGTATGGATGGTGATAAGAGTTGTATGAGTCCCTAATAAAATGTAAACAAAGAAAAGAGGAGAAAAAATGATTAGGGCAAAGACTGTGCAGATGTGCTTTATACAATTGATGTATGTATCTGTATGAACTGTGATAAGAATTGTATGAGCCCCTAATAAATTGTTAAAATTAAAAAAATAAATAAATAAAATAGGTCCTGTTGGAGATGGGGTAGGTGAGGATGTAGGAAGTTCTGGCTCGGCCCACAGCCCGGGTGGTTTATTGAAAGAGCCTGGTCTAGTGACATATTTTTGTTTGATTCACTCAATGCTTACACCTTCTTGGGGGAATTTTAATGGAGTTGTCTAGATTCCATATGAAAATCAGGATTCCCAGACATTCCTGGAATTCGGAAGGCAATGACTATCCAGTTTCCATGAAGAAATGTGGAGACAGGAAGCTTCAGACAAATGTAGATTGCTCAGCATAGCCCATTTGATTTGTTAAATAACTTCTTTGGCTATTTCACTATCCCTGGTCAAGATCAGTTTGATAGCTCTTTGACAAAAGCAATACCAGCTTTTGGTTAATTCCGTCAGTTTTACTACACTCTGGGGAGCAATGACTTAGAGTCGAGAGAGGAAATTTTTAACTCTCGTAAAGAGTAACAATCCCCGAAGCCCACAGTGGCAGTTCTTCCCTGTCCTGTAGGGTGGCTGTGAATCACTTGGGGGCAGCATGTTTTCAGTGTGGGGAGCACTTAGAACAAGGAGCTGGGATGAAGGGGATGACCTCTCCCACAGAGTCCCTTAGAGTTTTGCTGAGCAGACAGACAAGTCAGCAAAGTTTAGATCAATAAGGAACCAGGAGGCCTAGCCAAATACAGTAAAAGATCTTGTGATGTTGTGCTAAGTGCTAAAAGAAAGGTGTACCCAAAGTACTTTGGCAAAAAGTGAGTTGGGAAGGGCTAATAATTTGACCCAAAGGGCCCTTTGTGCTGTAGTGGGTTAGATGTGGAAGAGAGATGAGGCTTTCTGCTCCCATGAAGATTTACTGCCCAAAGGGGTGCTTCTACTCTCTTCATAGGGTTGCCGTGAATCAGAATTAATTCAGTGGTAGTGAGTTTATTAGTTTGGCTTAGGGACATTCCAGTTTTCCTACCGCCACAGTACAAGCATTCTTCTAAGTATGAAAGTTCACTCGGAAATGTGATAGTGTTCCCGTGTCAAGGTTAGGGTCCTCCTCTTCTGTTGTGTCCACATGTTCTAGGTCTAGCTGCACTGACCTTTGTTTTTGATGAATAGGACAACTTTCTGGCTATTTGGTCTACTGAATCAGAGGTGAGCTTTGTGAACTACAGAAATCCGGGTGATTTCTAAAGAGGGGCGGCCACACTACATACAGGCCCAAAGGCACGAAGGGAAGGGGGTGAAGGAAGCAGGAGAGTGGCAGGGAGTAGGGGCAGGGCGGTGGAGGATGTTACTGGCTTCCTCTCTTTTGGTTGGAACCAGGTTTCAGGTGTGCCTTATTGCTGTATGTTTTCAGGAGACTTTTGCATTTCTTATCTCTTCCATGCTCGTGGTGGGGTTGTCTTCTTTCACAGATCACTGGAGATCTGCTTGCATGCTTGGTTAGGCGTTGGGCCATTATGGCAAGTTATGCAGTTTGATCCCACCAGCCACTCCTTAGAAGAAGAAGAAGAGCATTTTTGTTTCCATAGAGACTTAAAGCCGGGGAAATCCAGAAGGGGGCAGTTCTACTCTGTCCTACAGGGTCAGTGGGAGTCAGAAATGACTCGATGGCAGTGGGTTAATCGATCAGCACTTCTCACCAAGGTCACGTAGCTGGGAAGAGGCAAGTTTTCTGGGTCATAGCCTTTTTTGCTAATTGCCCTCGGTAGCTCAAGAAGAATAGGGACTTATGGGATTCATTTATGTTTAGTTTGACCCTTCAAATGGGGCTCAGGTTATAAAATTCTGAAATAGGGATACTTGGGGTCCAGTCATTATTCAGGCCTAAACTTCAAGATTTACATTGAGACATTTTCTCAAAAAGGCCAAGTGAAACTCATTTCCATTGAGTTGATTCCAACTTATAGCATAGGGCAGGGTAGAATTACCTCTGTGAGTTTCCAAGACAGTGAATCTTATGGGAGTAGAAAGCCTCATCTTTCCCCTGAGGACGGCTGATCCTAACTTCTGGCTCTGCAGGTAGCAGCAGGTAACCCACTACATCCAATGCAGAGATGGTGTATAACATCTAATTTCCCCAGAGAACAAAACATGCCCAGTTCTGTACCACCCAAGACAGATTTGTTTGTTTGTTTTAAAAATCATTTTATTTGGGGCTTGTACAACTCTTATCACAATCCATACATCCATCAATTTTGTAAAGCACATTTGTACATTCATTGCCCTCATCATTCTCAAAACATTTGCTCTCCACATAAGCCTTTGGCATCATCTCATTTTCCCCCTTCCTCCCCCATCCCCTCCCTCATGAACCCTTGATAATTTATAAGTTATTATTTTGTCATATCTTACATTGTCCGACGTCTCCCTTCATCCACTTTTCTGTTGTCCGTCCCCCAGGAAGGAGGTTATATATAGATCCCTGTAATTGATTCCCCCTTTCCACCAACAGATTTGTTTCTTCTGTTGGTAGTTTATGACACTTTTAATATTCTTCTCCAGCACCATAATTCAAAGGCATCCATTCTTTCTCTGTCTTCCTTGGTCAGTGTACTGCTTTCATTTGCATATGAGGGGATCGGAAGTGCCATGGCCTCGGACATTCTTAATCTGCAGAATGACATTCTTAATCTTAATCTTCAAAATGACATTCTTGTTCTTCAACACTTTAAAGAGGTCTGAGCAGCAGATTTGTCCAATGTAATGCATCATATGCTGAGCACTGGTTGATGGATACAAGCAAGAGGAAATAATTGACAACTTTGATTATTTCTCCATTTCTTATGCTGTTTTTCGTTGGCCCAGTTGTGAGGATTTGGGTTTTCTTTACATTGAGTTGCAGCAAACATACTGAAGGCTGCAGTCTTTGATCTCTGTTAGCAAGTGCTTCAAGTTCTCCTTGCTTTCAGCAAGCAATTCACCAAACCAAACTCCCTGCCATTGAGTCCATGCTGACTCACAGCAACCCTGTCGGACAGGGTAGAACTGCCCCGTGGGTTTCCGAGATTCTCCACAGGAGTAGAAGGTTGTGTCAGAATGAACCTTCCTCCAATCTCGATGATACATTCTTCTTCACATAGTCTAGCTTATTCTTTGAAAATTTTTTTCACCAACAAAAATGGTCACTATACACATGGCCCTTGCCAGAAGAATATACAGGAATTGATAACATGTGTGAAAAGAGGCCATGGAGGACCTCATTCTAATGAGTCAAGTAAGGGACTGGATTGACTGATTCACCAATTCCTCAAATACAAACTAAGCTTACCTAATGAAAATAAAAACAAGTCCATGAGCTAAAGTACAACCTTGAGTAGCTGTCACCCAACCTTAGATTTGAGGCACTGAACGTTAGTAACTGAAGACCCGGGTAGTCGTGGGATGACTGCAGGAGCATCATCCACGAAGAAAGCAAAACGGCCTTAAAAACAAAAAGCAAAGAAGCTGTTAAAATAGCTATCAGAAGAGACTCAGAAACTTTCTCTGGAGCACAGAGTAACTGAAGACAAAGGGAGAGATAATGAAGTAAATTAGGTGCATTTAACCCCAGCCATGGCATTTTCCACTGGTTTTATGTGAAAGTGAGACACTGAAGAAGTAAGACTGAATACGATTCAATGCATTTAGTTACGATGGTTTTGGCGAGATCATTGAAAGTACCATGGACTCTCAGAGGAATTGAATCAAGTGTCACCAGAGTGCTCCGTGGAGTGAGGAAGGCAAGTCTTCCTCTCACAGACTTTGAACATGCTATTAGGAGAGAGCAGTCCCTGGAGAAGGACATCGTGCTCGGTAAAGTGGAGGGGCAGAGGAAAGAGGAAGACCCTCCGTCAGACGGATTGATCACGTGGCGGCAGCAATGGCTCAAGCACAGCAATCGTGAGAATGGTGCAGGGCTGGGCAGTGTTTGAGTCTGTTGTCCATAGAGTTGCTATGGGTCGGAGACAACTGGACGGCACCTAACAACCACCACTTGTCTATCTGCTGTACCTTGTGTGCGGCTTGTGTGTTCCTACGCAGCTGGGAGCAAGGTCATCAGTATTTCAAATGCCAGCAGGATCACCCAAAGTGAACATATTTCAGCATAGTTTCCCGACTAAGAACAGAAAAACAAAGTACTGCCTGGGAAGAAGTACAGCCAGAGTGCTCCACAGAGGCAAAGATGGCAAGACTTTGTCGTACACACATGCTGTGGGGAGAAGGACATCAGGCTTGGCTCAGTAAAGGGCAGCTAAAAAGAGGAAGAGCTGGGAGGTCTAAATAAAGACATGTATATATGCAAATATATTTATATATGAGGATGGGGAAATAGATTTATGTACACACATTTCTAGGTTTAGTATTAAGGTAGCAGAAGGACATTGGGCCTCCACTCAAGTACTTCCTCAATGCAAGACTACTTTTTTTCCTTAAATTGGCATTCTATAATGCTCATCTTCCCGACACAACCGCTGAAGACAAAGCAGGTGAATAAGCAAATGTGGTGAAGAAAGCTGATGGTGCCTGGCTATCAAAAGATATAGTGTCTGGGGTCTTAAAGACTTGAAGGTCAACAAGCGGCCATCTAGCTCAGAAACAACAAAGCCCACATGGAAAAAGCACACCAGCCTGTGTGATCATGAAATGCCGAAGGGATCAGTTATCAGGCATCAAAGAACAAAAAATCATATCAGTGTGTGCTCACCTCCATGATATGATCACTGAAGACAAATAGGTACATAATCAAATGTGGTGAAGAAAGCTGATGGTGCCCGGCTATCAAAAGATATAGCATCTGGGTCTTAAAGGCTTGAAGGTTAACAAGCGACCATCTAGCTCAGAAGCAACAAAGTCCACATGGAAGAAGCATACCAGCCTGTGCAATCACAAGGTGTTGAAGGGCTCAGGTATCAGGCATCATCAGAACAAAAAATATTACCATAGTGAATGAGGTGGGGAGTGTGGAGTGGAGACCCAAAGCCCATTTGTAGACCACTGGAAATCCCCTGGCAGAGAGGTCTCGAGGAGGAGACGAGCCAGACAGGGTCCGATGTAGCAACAATGAAAAATACAACTATGCTCTAGTTCCTAAATGCTTCCTCACCCCCTATACCCCCCACTATCATGATCCCAATTCTACCTTGCAAGTCTGGCTACATCAGGGGATGTACACTGGTACAAACAGGAACCAGAAACATAGGGAATTCAGGGCGGATGGCCCCTTTAGGACCAGTGGTGTGAGTGGAGATACTGGGAGGGTAGAGGGAGGATGGGTTGGAAAGGGGAAACCGATTACAAGGATCTACATGTAACCTCCTCCCTGGGGGATGGACAACAGAAAAGTGGGTGAAGGGAGACGTCGGACAGGGCAAGATATGACAAAATAATAATTTATAATTTATCAAGGGCTCATAAGGGAGGGGGGAGCGGGGAGGGAGTGGAAAAAATGAGGACCTGATGCCAGGGGCTTAAATGGAGAAAAAATGTTTTGAGAATGATGAGGGAAATGAATGTACAAATATGCTTTACACAATTGATGTATGTATGGATTGTAAGAAGAGATGTATGAGCCCCTAATAAAATGATTAAAATAAATAAATAAATAAAAAGAGGAAGACCGTTGATGAGATAGATCGGCACAGTGGCTCCATTAAGGCCCCGGCGGTGTGTCACTCCGTTGTACACGAGGCCACTCTAAGTCAGAACCGTCTTGATGACGCCTGACAATATCAACAAATAAGAATAGCAACAATGTATGCATACGAAAGGTGGGAAATGCATAGGGAAGGCTGAGATAGAATCGATACTCCTGCATGATGGTCTCTCTGAAGAACAGGGAATCGCATGGAAGGCTGGAAGAATGAAGAAATATGTCTTGAAGATGTACACGCAGATGGTGCCCCGAAAGTCAGGATGGTGACACTTCTTCTCAGGTACTTTTGATACCTTAACAGGAGGGACCAGTCTCTGGATGTCATGTGTTCTCAAGTCCAGAGTCAGCAAAAAAAAAAAAATCCCACAAAACAAAAAACCCAGGAAAGACCCTTACACAAGGTGACTGACAGCCACCCACCGGCACAGCTCTAGTCTGTCAGAGGAGGCTGCTGGTGGTTCGAAGGGACTTCATGTCATGTAATAACAACATCCTTATTAAAAACTTCAGTGAATTTTTCTTTTAAATGTAATAGAATTAAGTGAAGCTTTTAGAAGTAGCTTCTGAAAACCCGACAGTATTGACACTGAATAATGCTCTATTTGTTTCTCTGATGAAAGGACTAATGTAGATTTTAGATGAGTGGGAAGGAAAAAGTAGCCTGGCTTTTTGTTTGCTTTCATGGAATTAATTTTAAAAAATAATAATTCTAATAGGGGAATTGGCTTGCATTTGTGGTGCCTTGTTTTTTTTTCTGAGTGAAGTAAAAGAAAATGCCTTTTCAAACATCCCACACATGAACCTTTTATACATGCCAGCTTTCCAAAAAATTACAGTTATGAGAATATTTTTAAGTGAGTTTGATAGCATGGGGCCAAGAGAGCGGAAAGTGGAATGACAAGAGGGGACTCTGAGGTTAATGACTTTAAAAAGGCTTGACCAGAGTGCGGCTTGGTGAGGCGCGCATCCATGTAGGCTTTTTTATACACTGCCGAAAGGGTCTTGGAGATTGACTTTTTTTCTCTCTCTCAAAACTGATGAACATCCACAGTCCCAGGTGGCCAAAAAGTATGTAATTTATTTATGTAGTATGTGAACAGAGTCCATATTAGTCAGGAGAATGACTACAGTTAGCCTACATGCCCCTCGCGAAAGAATAAAAATACTTCCTGCTCTTTAGGAGAGCGGCAGCAAACAAGAGGAAGGCCCTCAGCGAGATGGATTGACACAGTGGCTCAGGCATGGGAACAATTGGCCCTAGGACCAGGCAGCGCTTTTATCTGTTGTGCATTGGGTCACTATGGGTCGGAACTGACTTGATGGCACTGAACAACTTCTACTCTGGCCAAGTGCCTTTTGCAATTACCGTATATACTCAAGTATAAGCTGACCCGAATATCAGCCAAGGCACCTAATTTTACCACAAAAACTGCATTAAAAATGTGCTGGAAAAACTCGGCTTAGATGTCGGACAGTGTAAAATATGGCAGAATAATAATAATTTATAAATTATCAAAGGTTCATGAGGGAGAGGGGAGCAGGGAGGGAGGGGACAAAGTGAGGAGCTGATACCAAGGGCTCAAGTAGAAAGCAAATGTTTTGAGAATGATGATGGCAACCAATGTACAAATGTGCTCGACACAATGGATGTATGTATGGACTGTGATGAGTTGTACGAGCCCCAATAAAATGATTAAATAAAAAAACAGTTTATATATGTTCATATATGGTAATTACCATTGATCATTAAACTCTACATGACATGGAAGCTGCTTTATATTCAAATTTTTGTTGTCCCTGTGAATATAACATACCCAATGAAAATGAAAATTTAGAAGAGCTGTTATACTTCCTACTTAAGTGGACTGCTGCAATAACTGGTCATTTCCCAAAATGACCTTCATATTTCAATGCATCATGACTCTGAACTTACTGTGTGATGTTGCTGAAGTCAGCAGAGAAGATGTAGGGAGAACATTCCTTTTTTGGAGAAGACTAACCTTCCAGAATCAACATGATCAACAAACATCTCCGTTGGAAGAATTCTAGCCGGAAAAAAAAAAAGGCTATTTCAATGCTTGTTTAACTACTCCATTGTTCCTTTTTGTGTGTGTGTGTGTGTGTGTGTGTGTGTTATTCTTCTAAATCAAGTGTGTTTATTTTTCATCTACTTCATTGAAATCTTCCCCATGGAATGATTTTCCTCAACAGGACCATTGTCCCTGGCCTCATTTTCCTGTACCTCCCTTTTGGAATCACTTCTTCCCTGAATTTCTGCCCTACCTGGAAGTTCACTGGATTTGTGTTCATGTTTTCCAAAGAGTACGTGCTGAACCTTTCAAGACTGGCTACAGCACCATCAGTCTCATCCGCGACTCTTTCTGGAATGTCCAAGATGAAACCCCGGGAATACATGTTCGCAGAGTCATTTACCTCATCGTTGGCTGTACTGAGCATCATCTGTTTCCTTTTTAGCATCGTCAGGATGAATTTCCAAAACCTTATGACCACTGACCATTAGTGCTTTCTCTGCTTTGAAATCTGTTTCCTTCTTCTTTCTTTTTATCTTACTCAACCCAAATCCAGGAGGAAGTGCATGATGATCTGAGCACATATTAGCCCCTCCAGGGCACCCAAACCAGCCATGGTTATTTTCAAAATAGCCCCCCAGGCATGCTTGCACACTGCTTGAGTTTTTGTCTTTTTCTTTTTAGTCTCACTGTGCTTTTGGTGTACCGTATGTACTCAAATATAAGCTGACCCGAGTATAAGCCAAGGTACCTAATTATTACCTCGGAAACCAGAAAAACTGATTTACTCGACTATAAGCCTAGGGTGGAAATGCAGAAGCTATTGGTGAGTTTCAATAATCAAAACAAATGAAAATAAAATTACTAAAAATTGAGACATCAGTGGGGTAATGTATTTAAATATTTATTTTAAATAAAAACATAAAAGGACAAGTCATTTAACATTACTAAACCAGCACAGTCAGTGGAAAATAGGTTCTACAAAAACAATAAGGTATCAACAATGATACCTTAAGAGTACTATTCCCTGAGCTCAATCAGCAACCAAGCTAAAATTTAAAGAGTTAAAATCCTTCAAAACTGGATTCCTCATCATCATCTGTATCCCAATGCAGAGCTTCAGCTGGTATGAGGTCATCTTAGATGCTGTCCTCACTGAGATTGCCATCATCACCATCACTGCTGTCATTTTCATACAAAGCGCAGTCTTCACTGCTATCCATAGCATTACTAATACTACAATTCTGGAAGGCACGTTGCACCACGTCTTCTGGAATGTCTTCCCATGCATCTCGAACCCACTTGGTTATTACTGGTAACTCCATGTCAGGCTTCATGAGATTTCCTCCTTTTGTTAGTCGGGCTTGACCAGATGGCATCCATTCATGCCACATCCTTTGCACACAGTCTTTAAAAGGCTTATTCAAAGATACATCCAGAGGCTGCAGTATAGATGTAGCCCACCTGGAATAATGGCTAAAGTAACTTTACTAGATTTTGCCAATTTTTTTATGTCATCCGATAGGTGGGCTCTGAACATATCCCAAACAAGTAACAATGGCTTTTTCTTTAAGGCTGCTCCTGGTTGTTAGTTCCAAATTTCTTCCAGCCATTTTTTGCTTCCGTCTTCATCCATCCAGCCTTTAACAATGTGTACGCACAGTAATTCTTGGTGGGAAATTGATCTTTTTAGGCAAGGTCTTTCTTTTAAAAAAATAATGACAGGATACAGCTTAGTGCCATTAGCCAAACATGATAGAACAACTGTAAAGTGTTTCTTTTTCATTTCCTGTGGTTTTGAGAAAAATGTTTTTTTCTCCTAAACTTGCCACAGTTCTGTTGCTTGGAAGATCAAAAGTCATGGGAGTTTCATCCATATTCCCAATATCTGCCAGGTCATAATTATAAATCCTTCTTTGTTTTATAATAAATGACTAGAATGACATAATTTTTTTCTTCAAGGTCTTGTGGAAATTTCTGGGAAATCTTTGTTCTTTGTCTCAAACATACAGGTAGGTCAAACCTATTCATGAAGCGGATATACCACCCTGCTGACACAGCACATTTTTCAATGCCTGTGCTTTATATTTGTCATCCTTATCCATTTGTAGAGCACTTATGTGGATTGCCATGCATGTTACACAGTAACCATTTTGATGACACTCCATAACCCATTTATGCAATTCACTCTCTAGAGTCCCATAAAAAGACCTTAAACCGCGACGAGCTTTTTTTTAGCTTTTGGAATCTGTTCCAAGTCAGCCTTCATTTTCAGCCACTCCCTCACTTACTTTTTGTCAACACAGAATTCCCTACTTGCAATACTGTTATTGCTCTCTTCTGATCTTGACACAACCTTCATTTTGAAACCAACCTCATATGACTGGTGTTTTTGTTTTGGTTCAAGAGTACCTATTTCAAATAGCATAAAAAACAAGAGTTTGAAAAAGAACTTTCATGGTAATGCCCTCCCCCACCCCGCCTGCGACGTGTTAGCCTGGAGTGGGAGGGAGTCTGTCTGGGCGGGGGATGCAGGATGTGAATTAACACAGAGACCAGAGGGGAGAGATGGAGCACAGCCACAGACACATCCTTACCAGTTCATCTGCTGGCATAAGTGAAGCACTACAGGTGCTTCTGCGAATTTGAGCCGTCTAAGTCATAGGACAGCTCTGATTGGTTAGATGTGATTAAACAAACATTCAAAGCCCTGCAGTATCAGCGGGGCTTTGAATGAACAGTGGAGAAATGGCAATCACCTGTGAGATAACAGGCGCTTGTCCTGTTACTTCAGTGGTGGGGGTAGCAAGATGCCTTGTTGGGGTACCACTGACCCATGTATAAGCCGAACTCCAGTTTTTCAGCACATTTTTTGTGCTGAAAAACTCGGCTTATACACGAGTATATATGGTACTTCATCTTCCAGTTTTTCCACATTCCAATCATCCATCTTTTTTCAGTTCTTAATTTCGTGCATCAAGAGAAAGCCATTTTTCACCTTTTCTCTCCAGAGTCAAGTCTTGAGAGAACTTACATTTACCTCTCTTCATATATCCTTGCTTTAAAATGTGCACACCATGGCATTGGGATGTGCATGTTTCCCTATATTTGGAGCAGTAACTATAGGTTTAAACAGTTCATTTAGCTCCTGTCATTTATTCTTGCTATCCTCTTTTCTCCATTCCTTTTCGGTTTGATTTTGTGCTACCCAGCATGGATTTTGTTGATCAACTGCATCTTGATAAGTGACAAGCTTGATGAACTTTGGTTGCTTTGCCCCTTTTCCTATTCTTTCCACCCAACGTCTTGTCGGGATGACCTTTTCCTTTTCCCTTTACTCCAGCGCTCTGCTGTTGCAGGCTCAGGTTGTTTCTTGGTGGGCATTGTGGAGGCAGCTGTCACAGGTTAGCCTTAAGCACAGCTAGACACTGTCAGGTGCTCTGATCTCTTGGCAGCAGGAGGAGGGGAGTAAGCCCAGGTCCCTGGTCCTTGTGATTACCTTTTGATTTTGTAGCCATCCCCCAAAACTCTAAACTCCAAACTCCTTCCCATTGAATTGATTTCAACTCACGGTGACTCTATAGGGCAGAGTAGAACTGCCTTTGTGTTTTCTAAGTCAGTAACTTTTTATGGGAGTAGAAAGCTTCATCTTTCTGCATGAAGCAGATAGTGGTTTTGAACTTCATTTTACATTCCTAATCACAATATTTTGGAGTCTCTGTTTCTCCAAAGGCCTACCAATAGAATATATAGTACAATTATTGTTTGTTCTTTTTTCCCTAATTAAAAGGTGAGAAATGATACTTTTGTATAATTTTAGTGCTCATCTCTCTCTCTCTCTCTCTCTCTCTCTCTCTCTCTCTCTCTCTCTCTCTCTCTCTCTCTCTCTCTGTCAGGCAGGCTGGTGTGCTTCTCTCCTGTGGGCTTTGATGCTTCTCAGTTAAATGGCCGCTTGTTTATCTTTAAGCCTTTAAGATCCCAGACACTATATCTTTTGATAGCCGGGCACCATCAGCTTTCGTCACCACATTTGCTTATGCACACGTTTGTGTTCAGTGATCGTATCAGGAAGGTGGGCACCCACTGATGTGATCTTTAGTTCTTTGTTGTCTGATAACTGGTCCCTTCTACACCTCGTGGTCGCTCATTTCTCTTAAGATGAGAAAGTGGAACTTTTTTTAAACCTGTTTTAAGGGTCATCTGGCATTTTTTTTCTGTGAACTCTTTATTCATAGCTCTTGACAATTTTCCTATATTGATATTGCTCTTTATCATCTGTATTTTTAAGCATTCTTTGAATATTAGATATATTGCCTTTTGTGATATTATTTACAAGTATCTTTTCCCCATATTCTTTTACTGCTTGGGTTGCTGTATGTTTTTCCTTATATATATATATATATTTTTTTTTGCATGTAATCAAATAACCAGTTAAGCTTAAAAAGAATATTTGAATCAAAACTAGGGGATTTTTCTCACTCCTTATTTATAGAAAATTTCAACTTAACCCCACAATTTTAGTACTTGCGTTGTTAAGTAAATGCTTTGTGAACAAGAGGACGTGTTAAATAAATGCTGGCCCGAACATTAGAGTATTGCCATTCCTGGTGTTCTGGATCGTCCTTTCGTGATTTCACACATTTTAAGTATTCGAGCCAGCATGCTAAAGAGCAGGAAGCAGTAACTTTGGCATCAGGAGCAGTGACCTGGGGCCACTATCTCCAACACACAATCACAGTGTGATGCTCACTCATTTCTTCTGATTCTTCTTTTTCATTCACAGAATCTATGTAATACCCATTGCCAGGGTGGTAGTGAGGAACCACAATAAGGAATGTTTTCTACTTGCCGAGGGGCTCTCTGTTTGTCAGGGAACTGCACACACTTTGTAAAAATGGAGCTTCTGTCAGCAGCCCTGGACCAGGCACTGCCCTGGAAACCAACCTTTTGTGATGGGTAGCAGTGGGTGTGAATCTCAGCATGGCTTCTGAAAGGAAGCATTTGACCCAATCCAGAAATTCTTTCCATTTCCCTTATACTGAGAGCCCAAGAAAACAAAATAAAACAGGTTTTATAATGTGCGTGGCTTTTAGGATCAGACTTCTGTGGCATGCAAGGATCTTGTAATGGGCTCTTTTTCACTGGTATGGAGCAAAGTAAAAGCCAGGAGGACAGAGCAGGAAGGCTGGCATAAGGGATGGGACTAGGGCAGTGCTCTTTCTGGAAATGACTGCTGAGAGATTGGGAAATGGCTTCCACACCCCTCTCAACAGACAGCTGGTATCCTGAAAGCAAATGCGGTCCCAAGGATAATTGGGGATACGAAAAGAATCCATCCAAAGAACTGAGGGACTGAAAAGAATCCACAAACGATAGCTTCCATTTGTTAGATTTCTTGGATGGGAGATACCTCGGTTCTTGGCTTCACACAGCAAGAATTCACGCCGAAGCCTGGTTAATGATCCAAGTGGGTTTTTGTAAAGGACGGAAGAAGTTTCCAGTTTTACAGCCTCAAAAGAGTACACGGCTATTTCGGGGTAGCATGCTAAAGCATGCTGAGGATCAGCACCAAACACGGGCAACCTCGTGGCACTGCTCGCCCACACATTGTGACCTGAGTCTAGAGAGACTGGCACACCGAGTGGCGCAGGAGAGGGTCCCAGGGGAGAGGGCAGAAGGCTGAAGAGGGTCTGTGGGGGTGGGGGGAGGTGGTCCGCAGCCAAGGTATTTGAAGCCTCTGGCTGGGGAAGCATGGTCAAGGGTATTGGTTGACCCCATTGGCTGAATCAAGCCTATCTAGCCCAGGGGGGCCTGAATTGGAGCATGCCCGATTAAAGGTGTTTTATGCTCACCTGATTTCTTCTCAGCCTTCTGTAGGAGGGCTTCAGGCATGGAGAGGGGAAGCCCCCTCTCTCCCTATTGTTCAAGTATGAATGTTACCTGAAATGAGAACCTGGGGCCATTTTACTATAATACTTGCTATAAGCATGAGCTGACTTTCACAGACTTGAGATTCCATAAATATTTGGACTGAGTCTAGAGCTCTGCTTTAGCCCCTTCAAAGATCTCTAGCTAAGAAAATAGAAAGGAGAGAGGAACAAAAAATCCGAGTCTTTTGAAGAGATCAGCAAATCTGTGGGTTAGTGAGTCCGGCTGTGCTATGGTTTCTAGTTTCATGGGGCACATTCAATGTTGGAGTCACAGGAGCAAATGCGTCTCCATTCCTTGGGATCCGAGGGTGAATGGGCAGAGGGCTGTCAGTGTTGGCTGTGTCCTCTTTTCTCAAGGACAGTCTTGACGTTTCATAAACATAAGGGCCAAGAAAGCCCTTTTCACCTTGTCACCATCCACCCACTTAGATTCGTATTTATAATTTGCCCTTGGACTTTATGCTTCCCCATCCCCCTTTCAGCCAATCACCCAGTACCATCAACTCTACTTGATACATTTCTCTTGAATTTGTCCTCTTCTCTTTGTAACTATTACTGAAGTATTGGTTCAAATCCCCCCCTTCTGTCACCTGTTGTCTTGCAGTCTGATCTTCGAGGCTGCAGCCATTCTCTCTGTCTGTGCCACCTTGTTGTCACCAGGTTCCTCTTTTTAAAACACTTTGAGGATAGCCTGGGCTGCCCTAGCTGAATGTTATTGGGAATCTCTTGTCATTCCCTAAAGACCTAACATCTTCAGATTCCTGCCCCCGCACCCCAATGGTTTTATTGACACAATTTACATATCATACAATTCGAGAGTTCCATCGTCCAGTCATATCAAGGAGAATAGTACAATCATTAACACATTGGTTTTAGAACAAACCCCCCTCCCCCCACCATGTTTACATCACCTTTAAAAAGAGTTATGTAATCACAATCTATTCTGATGTTCCCTTTCCCCTCTCTCCTGACTTCACTATTTACTCCTGTAATCCCCTAACAGCCCCCCATCACCCACCCCACATCCCTGCAGTCCCTATGTCCTCTTGTATCAGTTATTATATTATGCATCCACTGCTGTGCTTTACAGCTGGAAGATCTAACAGGAAACAATAAAAAACAAAATTGGACTAAGGTGGCGAGGATAAAATTGTCATAGTACAAAGACAAAAATACAAATACTGTGTAGGATGGAAAAGACCCCCATCGACATTCAAAAAGCCAGGGAAGAAATTTCTGTCACGGAACCAGTAAGAGCTACTTGGCACCTAGAACAAACTCAGGTGTGGTATCTAGGGTAGTCAACTGGCCAAGTGTCAAGTTCAGGTCACTGCAATCATGAATGCCATGGTCTCTGTCTGTTTGTAAGGCTGACTGAGACTTGCCTGTGGCTAGAGGGGATCTGCTAGTGGCTCAGTCTGACTAGATGCTTTTCAGATAGATTTTGGTGTCCCAGCATACCCCATTCTCAACAAACGGAGTGTTCATAAGTTTAGGTCTGATACTCTTTTCTCCTCATATTTTATAATTGTTACTATTTTATAATTGTCACCTCTGGATCACACAAGCTGGTGTGCTTCTTCCATGTGGACTTAGTTGACTCCTAGCTTAGATGGCTGCTTGTTTGAATACAAGCCTTTAAGATCCCCAGACACTATTTCAGTTAATAGCTGGGCACCATCTGCTTTCTTTACCACACTTTGCTGTAGCACCCTTATTTTCAGTGATCATTTCATGAAGGTGAGTATTGAGCAGGGCCACGATGTAAGACCTGATTATACGTAAGTTGGAACTAGGATTTAGTGCGAGACTGGGCTCCTCTTACTCATAGTCACAAACACCATCATATCTACTTGGTGCTTAAAACCCGTAAGTAGACTTCCCTACAGGAGAAACTTTATAACATGCTGTATGAAGTCCTTCAATATCTAGCTTCTTCTCACTCTTCAGTGCCTTCTGTTTGGCTGTTTCCCCACTGTTTGGTCAACTCTACTTGAACCTTCAAGATTTAGCTGAAGGTAACCTCTGCTGTGCAGCCTCTCTAGACAGGGTCACTGCTCTTGTCTCAAAAATCCACTCCCATTTTAGCACTTTCCACATTAATTTCTAAATTACAAGTAGAAAGAAAGCAGAGAGGCAATGAATGTGTTAGAAAGCATAGACATTTGAGTCAATTAAACTGAACTTTATATCTTGGCTCTATCATTTACCTATTAGGATAGGAATCCCTCTTTGTACAAGTTATCAGGGGACTTTAACAAAAATCAAGATAAGCTCCCTTATGTTTTGATTCACTTTTTTCTGTGAAATTTCCCTCATTCTCAACATCTGCCAGTGTGCACTTCTGTACTTCATGGTGTTGGAGGGATGACATGAGAGGATGTGTATGAGGCAGCTCCTAGGCCCTTATTTGTCTGTGTTATCTGTGCAGAGGGTGTTCACTGGCTTGAGTGCTGGTCAATGTCTATTTTTGTCTTCCTGAGAAGGAACTCTGATATATCCTAGCTAGTGCAAGAACTCAAACAGGCCATGTGCTAGACCAGTATGGACTTGGGCATCCATGAAGAGGTCACCATAGATTTGAGCTGTGGGCTCAGGCTGCAAGAGGGGAGGGAAGTGTCTTTGTTTTAGGAAACTGATCCTGCGATTAACTTAAAGAGTTCCCCGACGGCAGTGTCTTTCCACATGGAGGCACCTGAAACACCATCCCACGAAGTGTAACTATATCTTTAAGCTAGATGACACTTAAGGACAGGGAGATAATTACATCCTCTGACTGTCGACATCCAAACATAGGGAATAGGGTTTCTCTTAAAGACATGAAACATTGATGCACCAGGGGAAGCTTCATTCTTTGTGAGCTCGGAGGTGAGCCTCCAATGATGTGCTGCTTGGGAGGGAGGCACAGAGCAGAAGGGAGGGCTGGAGGCAGCAGGACCTGCTTCTGAGGGGGCATGGCTGAGCCCAAGAAGCGGAAGGAAGGAGCTATGAGCCTAGTAGCCACTAGTTTATGTGGTCGGGTCGGAGTGTTGCCAAACAGAGAGGACTTCGTGGTTGAGACTCGGGAGATGCTCAAGTGGTGTAAGTGATCCACAAATGCCCCCTACGTTTTTATTTAAATCATGGGTGTGTGTGTTAAATTTTAATAACTCTAGTATAGGAATATAAAAAAGGAGTATTTCAATATTCCTAGCAAATGAATTTATAAACGCAAAATTGCCAGAAAATGACCTGTGTTGATTTTCTTCTAATCAAAGTATATAACAACGTGCTCCTCATTTAGTGCACTTCCTGTTTGCTTTCGTGGAGCCCGCCCCCTGGAAGGGGCAGATGGACACTAAGCGAGTCAGGTGTGCAGGGACAGCGTGCTAATGCCATCTTGTGTTCTTCCCAGGTGCAGAGTGATCGTCTCTGTTTCCCTTCCACGTTGTCCCCGCCCCGCCTGTATCCACGATGGTGTATGGTGAGCTTTTCCATCGCCCTGGACGAGATGAGGAACTTGTCAACTTGAATGTGGGGGGCTTTAAGCAGTCGGTGGATCAAAGCACCCTCCTGCGGTTTCCTCACACCAGACTCGGGAAGTTGCTGGCCTGCCATTCCGAAGAGGCCATTCTGGAGTTGTGTGATGATTACAGCGTGGCTGATAAAGAATACTATTTCGATAGGAACCCTTCTTTGTTCCGGTATGTGTTGAATTTCTACTACACGGGGAAGCTGCATGTCATGGAGGAGCTGTGTGTGTTCTCCTTCTGCCAGGAGATCGAGTACTGGGGCATCAACGAGCTGTTCATCCACCCCTGCTGCAGTCGTCGCTACCAGGAGCGCAAGGAGGACCACCACGAGAAGGATTGGGATCAGAGAAGCAACGATGTGAGCACGGATACCTCCTTCGAAGAGTCGTCTCTCTTTGAGAAAGAGCTGGAGAAGTTTGACACGCTGCGATTTGGACAGCTCCGGAAGAACATTTGGATCAGAATGGAAAATCCCGCATATTGCCTGTCCGCCAAGCTTATCGCCATCTCGTCCCTGAGTGTGGTGCTGGCTTCCATCGTGGCCATGTGTGTCCACAGCATGTCCGAGTTCCAGAATGAGGATGGAGACGTGGATGACCCTGTGCTGGAAGGTGTGGAGATTGCGTGCATCACTTGGTTTACTGGGGAGCTGGCCATCCGCCTGGTGGCTGCCCCCTGTCGTAAGAAGTTCTGGAAAAACCCTCTGAACATAATTGACTTTGTCTCCATTATCCCCTTCTACGCCACACTGGCTGTCGACAGCAAGGAAGATGAGAACGAGGGCATTGAGAACATGGGCAAGGTGGTCCAGATCCTGAGGCTGATGAGGATTTTCCGAATTCTCAAGCTTGCGCGACACTCGGTGGGGCTCCGGTCTCTGGGGGCCACCTTGAGGCACAGCTACCACGAGGTCGGGCTCCTCCTCCTCTTCCTGTCCGTGGGCATTTCCATCTTCTCTGTCCTCATCTACTCCGTGGAGAAAGATGAGTCCACCTCGGGCCTCACCAGCATCCCCATTTGCTGGTGGTGGGCCACCATCAGCATGACAACCGTGGGCTATGGGGACACCCACCCGGTCACCTTGGCTGGGAAGCTCATTGCCAGCACGTGCATCATCTGTGGCATCTTGGTGGTCGCTCTTCCTATCACCATCATCTTCAACAAGTTTTCCAAGTACTACCAGAAACAGAAGGACATGGATGCGGACCAAAGCAGTGAGGACCCTCCGGAGAAATGTCCTGAGCTTCCTTACTTGAACATTAGGGATATCTATGCACAGCGGATGCACGCCTTCATTGCTAGCCTTTCTTCGGTCGGAATTGTGGTGAACAACCCGGAGTCTACAGACGCCTCCAGCGCCGATGATAGTGAAGACTTGTGTAGCACAGCATCCTTACAGAACTGCACAGCCAAGTGAGCAGGGACATGTGTGCCTGCATCTTGTGTCCTTTCCCAACATTAGGTTAATACAGCTTTATCAACCTCAATAGGTTCGTTAAAATCATTTACTTCTCAGGGTGTACCTTTCAGCCATAGTTGGATATCCATTATTCTAAATGATAGACTCGTCTTTATTTTTCTCAGCGAGGTGAATTAAATGCCTTGTTTTGAAATGTATTTTTTACAAGAGAGGGTTATAATATAGATTGGGGGGAACACAAGGTGTTGGGTAGGATTTGCTGCTGTGGCTTATGCATCATTCTGTGTTTGTCATTTACTCACATTGAGCTAACTGTACATTACGACACGTAGAAGCCAAGGCCAAGCTGACGAAGACTCTACTGCATGTAAGATCCGCGGGAAGAGGCAGTGCATGCAAACCCACGCCCACCTCCTATAAAACACAAATGAGGAGCCTAATAAACTTCCTAGTTCTGGACAGAGACTGTCGTGGTCGCATGTTTTCGTACCAAGTAAGTACATTTGAGTATTTCAAAGTTGGAGACAGGCTCTGTTTGGAGCCTCGAGCGGCCCTTGCTTCATGCTCTCCATTCAGCTGCATTCTCTGGCTTAAACCGATTCCACGGGTACATGTTTAGGACACCCTCGAACTGGCATCTGTGCACAAAACAGGTCCTTGTAGCTATGTTTTTTATTCTGTGATTTGTACCGATAAGATGAAGACTCATTCCCATAAAAGTTTTTTTCCAATCAGAGTAAGGCTGCATGTTCACAGGCAGTGAGGCCCTCAAAGGAAAAATATTTCACAGACACGCAGATGTGATTCAGTATGGCCAGAGGGGTGAAACGTCAGTCATGGCTAAAAGCTCTTCCAGCTACTGTCGGAGGAACCAGCATTTTCTTCATGAGACGGTAATGTCGGCATCTGCATAGCTAACCCTCACAACCACAGGGAAGCGATGTATTTATTTTTGGGGGGCAATGGGAGAACATTAGGCTCAATTCTTAAGTTTGGAAGTGCACAGCGATTCTAACTCAGGCTGGCTGGCTGACTGCAGGTCTCTCTCCCTGGGGTTTCCAAATGGAAGATCCACATAGATTATTAATATTATTATTATCTATAAATGGGTTTATTGGCATATGCATCACGTAGCATACAATTTAATCCTTCACACATATTTAGAAGAGCTGTACAGTCATCATCACCACCAATTTCAGAACAGTTTCTTCTCATTGTTAGCTTCCCATTTATCCCAAACTTTCCATGCCGTGCCCCTAGGTAATTATTAATCAAGTTACTGTCTCTATAGATTCACTATCCGAGATTTCATATACAGAAAATCAAACAAAACACAACCAGGAAGCAAACCACAACAACAAAATACCCAACAACAATGATCAGACAGAACAGAAAAACCTCAACTGAAAAGAAAGCAGAAAATATTGAAAATGGAAACAACTTTAAAATGAGTCAAAAGGAGATCAAATGATAACGTAACACCACCTTTTAACCTAACTACATCGGCCATGATCGATTTAACAATGTCCTCTGATTGTCAGGCTATTTGTGCCCCTGGACTGGGTGCAGAGGGGATTTTCCAGCAGCTTAGTCCGAGGGGGGACGCTGCAAATGGAGTTGGACCTCCTGCGGCCGTCCACAGCCTTCTGAAAAATGAGTGCTCGTAATGTAAGCACAGATATCATTCTCTCCTTTCTTGGAGCACACAGGCTGGTGGGATTCTTCCTTGTCAGTTTAGTTGACATCTCACTTCGATGGCTGCTTGTTTCTTAAGACAAGGCTTTACATCCCAGACACTAGCATTTCCACGACTTCCGAGGAGGACATAACTTAAGTGTATATTCACTTTGAAATCTCATGGTTTAGTACATTCATGTGTCATCCCCTGCCCTTAACAAAAATCTTTATTTCCTCAATGCCTTTTTAATGGCTGTATACATTCATTCGCCTTACGACATAAGATTTGGGATGTCATTTAAAGATTTCCTATTTTGTAGTGAAGTAACCAAAGACTGCTGGCATGGTAATATGTAGTAGTAATAATAGCAATTGTGTAATAATAATAGTGATTAACTATGTCAATATAGTTTTCTAGCATCTCATTCATTTCTTTTCTTGGTATGTATATATATATCATTGTAAAGTTCAGGAATGATCAAAGAAATATATTCTTTGATCATTCCTAAACTTTGCAATTTTTTAAAAGTCATTTTATTAAGGGCACATACAACTCATCACAATCCATACATACATCAATTGTGTAAAGCACATTTGTTTGTATTTCTTACAACTTTCCAGGAACAAGATTTTATTACTACCCACATGTTAAGATGAGGAACTAAGGCACAGTGAAAATTGTCACTGATGGGTAAGCATTAGGTTGCTCACCTCCAGGTTGGTGGTTCAAACCTTCTAGCTGATAACCACAAGGAAGATGAGGTGGTCCTGTAAATATTTACAGCCCAGGACTCCTCTATAGAGTTGCTCTGTGTTAGAAACAGCTCCACAGCAGTGGGGATGTAAGTTCACCTAGATAGTCATGGACTTGGATGTTGAATACTGGGAGTCAGACTCTAGAGCTTGGGCTCTTACCACTAGACCATCCTGCCTCCAGCGATGGCCTGTTAATGAGTGGATTTAGGGGTACGCCAGGACAGACCTGATCTGATGGAACAAAGAGCAATACACTCCATCCTACTTTGAGTTGAAAAGGGGAGAATGCTGGCTTGTGGACCTTTGCTTTTACCCTCCAGAAAGAGGACCTGTATGGTTACAGAGAGCTTTCTACAAAGCCCCTGAAGTTGGAATAGGTTCTGAAGGTCCTTGAGGAACGCCTGGAGTTCTGAAAATATTCAGAAATGTCTCTCAGCTGATGGGCACTTAAAGAGACCCTTCCAAAGAGTAGGTCTTATCCTCTGAGGTGTAAACATCAGAACTGTGTGTAGGAACTGTAATTCTGGTGGTCACCAAAAAATAGAACAGAACCATAAATCGAATCACATCGACTGCCGAGGAGTTGTTGATGACTTGCTGTCTCTTAGTAATTCCCCGAGGGTAATTTGCCAGAGAACTCAGCAGTGTGTGGAGCAGCAGGGGTATCTTCCATGGGTTCTGCAAGCTGTCGATTTGTCCGGCACCACCAGCTCCCCCTTTCCATCGTCAGTGCTTGTCTGATTGTTAATCCCCGTACAGTGAGGCGGTTGGTTCTTTTTTGTGGGAGAAGTTGGTCTGTGACTCAATATCCATTTGTTAGAGATGCTGGCAGATGAGGGTCCTGGGCAGGGGAAGAAATGAGCCAGCCATGGCTGTAGGCATTGGAGTTTTAATGGGACCAGATTATTTCAGGGGGGTTACCTTTTATTCTAAATTCTTTTGTAGTGATACTCTTTTTTGGATCCTGTGGTCAAAGTCGAGATGTGCTGATAGGTTGGCTTTGTGACTTTCCTTGTTTTTCCTGACTTTTGATTTCTCTTTTACGGGACCATTTGGTCTCCTGATTGCTTTGGTTCACACCTGAGCTCCTTCTCATGTGGTGAATTGAACTATCGCGGGGCACTTGCTGTCGTCTCTGATTGGAGGTCCACTGTACAGCATCGTCTTGGGGGCGTCTGGGCTACTCCGTCTCGTGGAGGTTGCGTAAAATTATTGAAGAAGCTTTTCCTGCTGTTTCGAAAAGGGTCCTTTGCACTCTGTGAAATTGCCGCTCTTCTCTTATTTCGACACAGTTTCACGTGACTCACCTTAAAGGCAGGTTTGCCTCAGGTCGTCAAAAAGATGTTCTTCACATTTTTTGACACTACGTGACTGGTTGTACATGTATTTTCAGCTTAAGAACTAGTTGCCTACATGAGAGAGGGGGAGCGGGGAGGGAGGGAAAAATGAGGAGCTGCTGCCAGGGGCTTACGTGGAAAGCAAATGTTTTATTTTTTATTTAAACAATTTATTGGGGCTCATACAATTCTTATCACAAATGTTTTAAGAATGATGAGGGCAATGAATGTACAGATGTGCTTTACACAATTGATGTATGTATGGATTGTGATAAGAGTTGTCTGAGCCCCTAATAAAATGACTAAAAAAAAAAGAAGAAGAAATAGGAACCCTGGTGGCATCACGGTCTATGCATTGGGGCAACCCAAAAGATTGACAGTTCAAACCCACTAGCCACTCAGTGAGAGAAAGATGAGACTGTCTGCTCCATTAAAAATATATGGCCTCAGAACCCCAGAGGGGCCAGTTCAGTGCTGTCCTAGGGCTCACTCAGAGTCAGAATCAGCTCCTTGGTCACGAGTCTGGGTTCTTCTCTTAAACTAGCTCTATGATCTGGAACTGGCATCTCTGAGCTTTTCTCTCCTTGGAAGAATGTTCCCACTCCTGCCATCCTTTCTGGCTCTGATTCTTATGTACTCTACTGCTTCTCTAAGTTAGTTATTTGGTGTGTATTAAGAATTTGCAGAGCAAAAAAAAAAGATTTTTAACCTGCTGCCTGCTTTTTCATATATATATATATATATATATATATATATATATAATTTTATCAGCAGAGTCCCAACCAATGAAATCTCACTTCTTTTCTTGGGAACACAGAGAGCCGGCTGCCTGGAAATGTGTTATAAGGAAGACAGTGTAAGCCCTCACTCCTTTGCCAGCCCCCTGTGGCCAGGAGCGAAAGTTTCTTGAGTGATAGAGGGCGCGGTTGGGTGAAAGGCCTTTGAATGTCAATAAATATGAGATTTTGGTTTGCTGTACAATCACTCAATGGCTTAACCCTGGGTCATTTTCAACACCTGTTATGTTTTCCTTCCCAGGAAGGCTGCCAGAGCATTTAGGAGTGTGGCAGGAGATGGGGTGGGGGTAGTAGCAGGGTATAGAGCAGGGGTAGGGGGGACGTGGGAGTGAGAGGGAGCACAGGACCTGCATGACTAACCATTGTCTGCAGCTGTGGAACCTCAGAGCAGAGGAACCTCAGAGCAGCCTCCGAGACCACCCACGTGGCCATTTGATACACGAGGAAAAGGAGAGTCTCCAAGGCCAGCCCACAGCCCCGGGATCAAATCCAGACTGGGACCAAACAGCCACTCGTCTCTCCCTTCCATATTTTATTGTGAAAAGCATCAAACATATGCATACACAAACATTCATGCACTTCTCGCCCAGTTTCAACTCTTATCAACTCATGAAATGCTTTCTTTCATCTTTTCTCCTCAGTTCATTTTGAAGCAATTCCAAGTCGTAGCATTTTGTCTAAATTATGCCAGGAAGTGAATCTTAAAAGCCACAACAAAGCTCAAAAGCCAAACGCATGGCCTTTCAGTCCATTCTGACTTGTAGTATTCCTGTAGGACTGAGTAGAATGACCGCTGTGGGTTTCTGAGACTAATTCTTTAAAAAAAACCCAACATTTTATTAGGGGCTCATACAACTCTTATCACAATCCATACATACATCAATTGTATAAAGCACATCCGTACATTCTTTGCCCTAATCATTTTCAAAGCATCTGCTCTCCACCCAAGCCCTTTGCATCAGGTCCTCTTTTTTTCCCCCTCCCTCCCCACTCCCCCTCCCTCGTGAGCCCTTGATAATTTATAGATTGTTATTTTGTCATATCTTGCCCTATCCGGAGTCTCCCTTCCCCCCCCTTCTCTGCCGTCCATCTTCCAGGGAGGAGGTCACATGTGGATCCTTGTAATCAGTTCCCCCTTTCCAACCCACTCACCCTCCACCCTCCCAGCATCGCCCCTCACACTCCTGGTCCCGAAGTTATCATCCACCTTGGATTCCCTGTGCCTCCAGCCCCCATATGCACCAGTGTACAACCTCTGCCCTATCCAGTCCTGCAAGGTAGAATTCGGATCATGGTAGTTGGGGGTAGGAAGCATCCAGGATCTGGGGGAAAGCTGTGTTCTTCATCGGTACTACATCGTACCCTGACTGACCCGTCTCCTCTCCTAAACCCCTCTATGAGGGGATCTCCAGTGGCCGACACTTGGGCCTTGGGTCTCCACTCTGCACTTCCCCCTTCATTCAATATGGTATGTATATATACATACACACACATATATATACATATATACACATATATCTTTTTTTTTGCATGATGCCTTATACCTGGTCCCTTTGGCACCTCGTGATCGCACTGGCTGGTGTGCCTCTTCCATGTGGGCTTTTTTGCTTCTGAGCTAGATGGCTGCTTGTTCACCTTCAAGCCTTTAAGACCCCAGACACTATCTCTTTTGATAGCCGGGCACCATCAGCTTTCTTCACATTTGCTTATGCACCCATTTGTCTTCAGTGATACTATCATGGAGGTGTGCAGCCAATGATATGATTTTTTGTTCTTTGATGCCTGATAACTGATCTCTTCGGGACCACTCGATCACACAGGCTGGTGTGTTCTTCCATGTGGGCATTGTTGCTTCTGAGCTAGATGGCCACTTGTTTATCTTCAAGCCTTTAAGACCCCAGTCACTATCTCTTTTGATAGCTGGGCACCATCAGTTTTCTTCACTACATTTACTTGTTCACCCACTTTGGCTTCAGTAGTTGTGTCGGGAGAGTGAGCATCATAGAGCGCAAATTTAATAAAAGAAAGTATTCATGCATTGAGGGAGTGCTCGAGTAGAGGCCCAAGGTCCTTCCACCACCTTAATACTGAACCTATATATATACAGACACATAGATCTATTTCCCCATCCTCATATATATATTTGCATGTGCATGTCTTTGTCTAGACCTCCATAAATGCCCCTTGACTCCTAGCTCTTTACTCCATCTCCCTTGACTTTTCTCCTGCCCTACTACCATGCTCCGTCCCCATCTGGGCTATGAGACTGTAATTCTTTACGGTAGTAGAAAGCCTCATAAAGGAGGAATCTTTGCCTAAACACGGTGCACTTCTATTATTAATAGCCTCCCAGTTGATTTTGACTCGTCTGGTCCAATGCGTTAGGGAGTAGAACTGATTTATAGGGTTTCTCCTTTGTAATCTCTGTGGAAGAAAGATTGCCAGGCTTTTGCTTTTCTGGTTGAGTTCAAATCACCAACGGATAGGTTAATAGTCCAGGTCAGTGGTTTGAAATACCCATTGTTCTGTAGTCTCAGAAACTCAGAGGGGGAGAAGCTGCTCTGTCCGATAAAGTCACTGTGAATTGGGCTTGACTCCATGGCTGTGAAGGTGTTTCAGAGAGACTTTCTGCATTGTCATGAATAATCCCCAAAATCTAAAATACAGCAGTTCTCATTACTCATGATGGTGTATAGTCTCCATTACCCCTGTAAACATTGAACTAGCAAATGTCTGAGTTAGCCTCTTTCTAGCTCAACAGGGAACTTGACTCACAGCGAACCTGTGCTCAACAGAAGGAAATAGCACCCGGTCCTGCGCCCTCCTTACAATTGTTCTTATGTTTGAGCCCATGAATGCAGCCACTGTGTCACTCCGTCTCCTTGGGGAACTTGTTCTTTTTCACTTCCCCTCTCCTATCCCAAGCACGACGTCCTTCTCCAGGGACTGGTGTCTCCTGATAATCTATTCAAAATACGTGAGATGAAGTCTGGCTCTCTTGCCTGGGGAGCATTTGGCTGTACTTCTTTCAAGATGGAGTGACACGTTCTTTTGGCAGTCTACGGTCATTTCAATATTCTTTGCCAGCACCATACACAAATGCATCTATACTTCACTGGTCTTTAGTCGCGGTTGAATTTTCACATGCATATGAGGCCGTGGAGGAAGATGAAATACTTGAAAACTGCAGTCTTTTCTCTGTTTATCATGATGCTTCCTGTCGGTCTAGTTGTGAAGATTTTGGTTTTGCTGACAGTGAGTTATAATTCACACTGAAGATTGCAATCCTTGCTCCTCATCAGCAAGTGCTTCCCCTCCTCCTCCCATTCAGGCTGGTGTGGCCATAGACTTGAAGTACCTACCTCTTTTGGTGATCAGTCAGGTGCCCACATACTATGCCACGAGGGCTTCTCTCCTCCGGCATAAAGAGTAGGATTCATCACGCATGTTTTCGTGGGGGCAAAATTCAATTGAAAAAAATTCAGTTCACATTTGTACCCCACAAAAATCCTGCCTTTCCTACATGCAAAATACATTCATTCTATAACATCATCCTCAAAATCTTATCCCATTCCAGCATCAACTCTAAATTTTAATTTTCATCATCTAAATTGAATATAGTGAGGACCGGGTGTGTTTCATTCTGGGCCACAATGTCTCTCAAAGGCTACAATTATGAAACCTAGACTATAAATGATCAGCTCTTAATGAGGGGCAAACAGGGTAGATATTGCCACCGCAAATAGAAGACATCATTAAGCTAGTTCGTGTCATGGAGGCGCACATTTCATTACCTCTCAAGGCTGGAAAATAATCCTATGCTCTTTGTATCCATCTGGGAAATGGCCTTGTCCTTCATACACTGGTGTTGGTGATGCTGCTCAAATTCTGGGTGGGGATCCCACCTTTCTGAACCCACTGAGAATACCTTGGTTCTACAGGGGCTCCATTGTACTAATCCATCTGATTGGTGACTCCTTTCCCACATGCCTGGGCAGTCCTGTTCTGGTGTTTGGGAACGGCAGCCTTGTCCCCTCAACCCTCTTCCCAGCACAAACGCTGGGAAGTTATTTCTGCTTCGAATTCACAAGCTCAAACTCACTACCATCTAGTCCATTACAACTCACAGCAACCCTATAGGACAGAGTAGATCTGCCCTGTGGGGTTTCCAAGACTCGAACTCTTTGCAGGATAGAAAGCCTCATTTTTCTCCTGAGGAGCGGCCAGTGTTTTCAAACTACCGATCTTGTGGTGTGTTCAAACTACAGACCCATGAGAAACCCACTACAGAACCAGGCTTCCTTGACAGATAACTATTTTTGCAGCTTTTAAACACCTAAGTAGGATGAGAGAACATACTTCGTAGTTTAAATTTAACCTTAAAATCGCTCATGGCAGATTAAAATTCATATGTTCTTGTTTTACACTCAACAGAGATGGAACCAACTACTTTTTCCTGAATAATAAATGTCTGTGTTCTGAAAGTTATTTGGTTTCCATTCTGAGCTCTCTTTTCTTGCGGTAAAGAATTCTGCTTTTTTAAAAGTCTTTACTCACATTTTATTTTTACAAGAAAACAGAATAAGGAGAGCACATTTGTTAGATGCTACCTACTTGATCAGTATCTTGGCGAAGAGGTAGGTATTCCAGGTCTGTGGCCATGCCACCCAGAATGTGCCTGATCTTTCCTGATCTCAGAATCTGGCAGGGTTGGGCCTGGTCAGTACTTGGATGGGAGTGAAGTATTTCAGTAGGGGATTCACCAGTTTTTCCAAGAGTATTCATTTCTTATGTCTGGTGTCACAGATTATCTCTAACTCTCTTGTTGAAATTTATTCTCAGAATTTGGAAGCCAGAAGTTTGGACTGAATGTTAAGGGGCTGAAATCAGTGTCGGTGATATTGGTGCCTTCTGGAAGTCCAGGGAATAGTTTTCCTGCTTCTCTGGTTTCTGGGGTCACCAGGGATCCTTTGTTTGTGGTTGCATCACTCAGCTCTCTGTGTCCATGGTCACATTGGTTTATCTTCTCTGTCAAATCTCTGTGTGTCTCTTGTAAGGACACTTGGGATGACCCTTAGGCCCACTCAGTAACCCATGGCAATCTCCCCATGCCCAGAACCTTGATTTAATCACATTTACAAATTATTCGGGCCATTAGATGACCTTAAAACATCCTAAGGAGTAGGGCCTACAAACCCTGGAAGGCTGGATGTCTATTCAGCCTCCTAAACCCAGGCTACACATGCACTTAGAAGCCTTAGGGATAATGAGGTGCTGAGGAGCCGCGGTGGTGTGGTGATTATGCTTGGGCTGTGAGCCACAAGGTCAGCAGTTTAAATCCTCCAGCCACTCCCCAGGAGAAAAATGGGGCTTTCTAATCCCATAGAACGGTGACAGCTTCTGAAACCTATGGGGGCAGTTTCATCCTATCCTATAGGCTAACTATGAGTGGGCATCGGCTCGATGGCAGTGAGGGTTAATTAATATATGTGTGCGTGTCCTTGGTCTGGTAAAGGAGAGGGAGCACAGGAGAATGGCCTTTGGCCTCAGACAGACCTGGGCTCTAATTCTAGTTCTATTCTAGCTGCACACTTGGCCAAACCTTTTTTTTTTTTACATTTTTAATATGTTCAGCATTATGTTTATTCACCATAATTACATTTGTTTATACAGAACTGACCAAATACTGCTCATTGTAAGAAATTTTCATTGTTTTATTGGTATAAAATTCACATATCATACAATTCAATATTTCAGTCAAGACATTTTTTTATGAGAAAACATTTCTTTTGTTGCGTTGGCACCCTGTGCATTACGAGGGTCTTCATTTCCACCATATTTTATCCTTAACATCGTCACATTGTGCACGATGATTGCACCTGATTTGATGATATTAAATTTGTAGTCTGAACCATAGCATAATCACTGTTTCGATTTCATTGTTGCCTTTGGAAAGGTTTCTGTCACATAGGATCTTCTTTTCTTCACAAATGGTTGCATTATTCTTTGTTCACTGGGCAAACTTGAACTTCTCTAAGGCCCACTTCTTGTCTGTACACGACAGTGCTACCACCGCCTTTTCATAGGGACCGTGTAAGGATTAGAGCAGGTAGTTGTTATGGAATCAGTTGTGGCCCCCAAACCATCGGTGGTAAATCCTAACCATCTAACTGTGACCCCAATGCCATTCAAGAGTGAGCTGTAGGGGGTGCAGAGTGTGCTCTAAGCCATTCACCTTGGAGATCTGAGGCCACAGAGACGAGGACACGTAGATGCTTCCCCACAGGAAGATCACCAACACACCTGAGCCCACAGAGAAAGCCAAGGTTCCTCCAGAACTGGTGCCTCTAGAATGGACTTCTAGTCTCCCACACCGTGATGAGAGAGATGTCTGTCTGCTAAAGCTAGTCACACACAGTACTTCTGATGTAGTAGCACTGGATAGTCATCCACAGATGATGGCTGTGCTGTGCCTGGTAGATAGTATGCCTTCCCTAAATGGTCTATCAGATTATAATCATACAAGATTCTTTTTTTGTCTATTTCATGAAGTACTTATGCAGAAGGAGCTGTAGTGCATGAATGAAAACATTAGACTATCAAGACATTTACAGGTATCAGTGCAAAATAATTTATGTGGTATTATTGGGTGCAAAGATACTGATCCAAACTCCTCAAACCAATCCCTGCCATGGAGTTGATGCTGACTCATAGCAACCGATTAGGACCGGGTAGAACAGCTCCTGCGGATTTCTGAGGCTAAATCTTCATGGGAGTAGAGAACCTCATCTTTCTCCCCAAAGATCCTAGTTAAAAATTAAGAAATATAAAAAATCATGCTTTTATATCATGTTGGTGCTATTTATATGTGGAACATAGAGGGTTTTGTGATGCAGATCTGTCCCTGAGATGCACTGGAGTTGGGGGGAGCACTGCACACAGAGTCCGAAGACCTGCCCATTTCTCTGAGTGAGTGTGGGTAAGCTACTTCATGTCTCTCAGCCACAATATATTGATAGCTGGAAAGGGAACAACAACAAGACATTGGTTGTAAGGACATTAAATAATATATCTCCCTGTTCTGGAAGTCCCTGTGGTAGCAACAGTTGACACGTTCTTTGATCATCAAAAGGTTGGAGCTGTGAGTCCACCCAGAAGCTCCTCCAAGAAAAACGAGTCAGAGGACCTCCAAATACCAGCCGCTGCCCTTGCGATAGAGCTACTTCTCCGGGATGCATATGGGGTCACGGTGCACTGGCACGTGCGCAAAGGCACGCGGCTGTTAGTTTGACAAACAATCTGGAGTCAGAGGTCTTCCTGAGGCCGATGAGAAAGGCGAAAAGGAGAAGGAACTACATGCTATGATTTACTTTATGAAAAAAAAAGACCCAATGAACAGAACATTTGGTTTTCGAAACTACAAATCTGTACTTGAGTAGTATCTATACTTGAATCGTTTTCTCTCTGAATGAATCCTGCCCCTTCCTACAACGTGAGCGTGCATTTCATGGAAAAGTCCCATGGTGTGTAAGGCCAGATGTGTGAAGCACGCACAGAGTTCTTCTTCCAGTCAGCAATTATCTGATGAAACTGCTGCGTCTGCAGCAGGCGAGCGGATCTATGGCCGTCAGCGCAGGGAGCACGTGCTGTGCTATTTATAAGCGGGAAAGGATGTTTGTCAGCATGTGGGGCACATGCGTTCATCCCTGAGCCTTGGCAAGAAATAGCCTTATTGTTGCTGATGAGCTAATGATGGATTCATAGAGGCTGTCAGCACATCTATTACTGCGAGGGATTTTCTTCATAGAGGAGGATGACACCAACACCGGCAGTTCTAACCTTGGACTGAATAAATGGGTCTCTACATGGCCTCTCCTTCTGAGGGCCAACCTCAGCACATTCTAGAAGCCAGGGGAAGGGCATGGTCCAGGCAGCATGGTGCTTTGGAGAGGAATCATGGAAGTCAGCACATTTGCAATCCTCTCCTTTATGTCACCTGCTACTAAGCAAGGGAATACTTCTCAGTCGTCTCAGATACCATCTCACCCTAGCTGTTGGGCAGAGGGGGTGTGTGCACAGTTCAGGGATTGGGACACTCCCCAGGATCCCAGTGGGGTTTGCTTTACTGGAGATGGGAGCAGGAATGATTTATGGCCTCGTGTATCTTTTACCTCTTTGTCAGCCTTGCAGCCTAGCCGGCCCACAGACACGCACATCACGCCCTTCATTGTGTCCACAGGAATAGACCCAGACCCTCTTCACTGGTCTCATCCTCCCTCATGGTTGTGGGTTTGATCTTGCTCCAGAATCGTAGCTTTGTCTTTTGTTCACCCTCTGTCCTTGGAACTTGGAAAATGACTTCTCTGTTCCTCACTCCACTCCAGTGCCCAACTCCCCCCACCCAGGCTCTTCACCTACATGTCTCCCCATTTCAGCCCACCTCCGAAGCAAATCTACTTCTTTGATGGTAAGCCTCTCAGAGTGACCCCGAGCCTACTGAATGTCCTGCAGAGAGAGAGAGAGAGACTTGAACATTTCAGGTTGTTGGCATCTATTTTAGGCCTGATGTGGCTTCCCTCTAGTTTTTATAGTGAGAGCTCTCAACCAATCCTGGGGTCTGGAGTTATTTTAACATTACTTCACAGACCACCCAATCCTTACTTCCTCCCATATAATGGTGCCCTGCCCTGCCCCTGTCATTCTAATCAGCCAGCCCCAGTGCTTCTTGGTGCCTGTTCATAGGTGATGCTGTAGAATGGCATGGTGGTTTGTGGTCTTTTCCTAGGATGACACAGCTCTCAATCTTGGTAATTTCCCTTGAGCACATAGGCTAGTTATTATAGCATGCCTGATATCTAATTTTATTTAGTAAAAATGGATTAAGCGTTCTTATAGCTTATGTTTCACCCAGCTTTGTGCACACGCATGGACCTGGTGGTGAACAGATGAGAACTCCTCTACACAAGGAGCTCACGATGGTTATGGGCACAGGGGCTGGTGGTTGAGGCAGAATGGGGCAAGCATGCATTCTAGGAAACAATTCACAGGTCTTAGGTTCTTGGCTGAGACCCTGATTTCACCACTTATTTGCTCTGTGACAATGAACAACCTCCTTCACCTGGCAGAAGCCTTTGTCTCAACTGAGTAAGGGGAAGTGATCGGGCCCATGTCACTGGGCTGAGATACCGCACATGAAAGAAATCTAGTAACTCTTCACTAAATGCTGCTTCTATTTTCTCTCTGGTGAGCTTCCATCACACCAACTGAACGGAAGCTTTGACACCTTTTCCGTGAATCTGAAAAGTAGACAGTAAACAAAATGATTCAAATGTCAGTACCCTCGCTCTTGCCCTCACTCTCTGCTGGATGAATTCAATTTGGCTCATTGGCATGAGAGCCAATTCCAATGCTGCTCTGAGGTTGATGGCAACCACTGTACGCCCTTCTCTTGATAGTCATGTGCATCACTAATCAGGAGACCCTTCTGCCTTGGGAGCTTCCTCGAGCAGCTATGAGCTTGCTGACATTTATACATTTAATAGTGCCTTGTCAAACAATGAGGGATTTTAAAAACCACATGACCCTCAAATCACAGCCACCTGAGTCTGATATTTGCGTGATGACAAGCATCATCACCACGGTGCATCCAAGTTTGGCAAATGTTTCCCTCTCCCTCTACAGCGCAGCCATAGAGGTTTGTTCTAAGGCCAACATCCTTCGCTTCTGATGGCTAAATGCTTCAGTCCATTTCAGGAAATTATCTGCAAGCAGAAGATCTAATAAAACTGGAGGTTGTGAAAGTCATTCAATGCCATTAGGGTGTGTTGGCGCATTTGGAACGGCGGTTGTACAACAATAAGATTATATGCACGCTTGGCATTGTTTTAAGTGCTTTATGTAAATTAATTCAATTTGTACAGCAACCCCATGAGGTGAGGTATTTTCATGATCTTTATTTTACTGTCAGAAAATGGAAGGACCGAGGGGCTATAAAACTCACCCAAGTCGTGCAGTTAGAAAGTCTGACCTTAGGTTTTATGTTCTTAACATCTATAGTATACTGGCTTTGTGTTAATTAGAGTCATATGATTAATGGATACTGAGAAATTTAATGGAAAATATTGTGGCTTCCTGAAGAGACTGAGTTTTGAACATTCACTGGTAGGATGACCTCCAAATTCAGGTGCTGAGTGTTGGCGGCTCGTGATCTCTTGAGGATGCTATTGCTGTTAGGGGGTGAGGATCTCCTTGGGAGATTTTTTTTGTCTGAAATTGTGTGAACACAGTTCATTTGCCACAGATTCATAGTTGCTGGCAGAAGACATACAATTTCTGGGTTAGAGAAAGGGCACTTGATGACTTCTCGTAATTGCTGGAACTAGATTATAAGCATTCACTGCCGTTCCACGAGTCCCAATTCCCACTTCCTGTTCCATGGGTTGCAATTCCCACTAGCTACTTCACAGAGGCCCAGAGAGGGAGCCTCCACTGAGGAAAAAGCCATGGCTTTTGATGGGCAGACTGGAAGGAAGCACCATCTCTTCTTTCCAAGGCTGTTTGCAATGAAACATCTTGGAAAGTTTGCCCAGAACAAAGGTTTGGCCAGGTTCTCTTGTGAGCATACATTGTTTCCTGGTACCCACCCCCATTGCCTAGAGCTTCAGTGTGTAAGTAGGAATAATGCGCCGAATAACAGAATCCAGCACACAACAGGTGCATGCGTGAGATGGCAAATACTGAGAGTCTTGAAGGTAAAAGCCACCCCCACCCCTCCCCCCCGAGCTGGGATGGATCACAGCTGAGCCAACGTGGAGGGGCACACATGTCACTGGGTTTGAGGGTATCCCTGAATTTAGCTGTTTATCAGTTACAAGACCGAGGTGACCTCTCTGAACCTTCTGGTTGTAGTTTATTGTTATTATTATCATTTTTTGCTACAGAGTATGGACACTTACTACCTGCAGATGTAGAGCAGAATGTTAGTCACTCTTAGTGAAAATAGCACAACCTTTACCTGACCTATAGGATTAAGATAGAATGAAGAGGGGAGGAAATGAGTATGATTTTCTTCCTAATGAGGAAAATTGGGGATATGCCCCCAACACACTGATTCTTTGAATACTGACTGTATTGTTCCATCTTTACTCACTAAGGCACACTCACAAGACACCTCTCTGCATGAAGCTCTCTTGGATTTTTCTCTTTTGGAACATGTTCCTCTGTTGCTCTCAGTGCCTCCATTGAGATGTTCTCAGGGGTGAGCTTCTGATTCCAAACCTAGACCACCTCTGTGAACTGACTCAAGTCTGTCTCAGCCTTCATCTCTCCTCCCTGCTCCTTCTACTCCGCTAATCAGCCACAGTGAGTGTTGTTTCTACACATCCATATTCACAAGCATCACACACACTATTTTTCATTCCTTGGCTGCTGCTGCTGCGGCCACTTTTATGGAAAACACTCTTTCCCATTTGCTTACTAGTTCACTTCTATTCATCCTTTATGCAGCAGCTCAGGAATTGACTCCGCATTCCTTAAAAATAAAACATCCAAACCTAACAGTCCTCATTCTGTTTCTCTTTTCCTGCATCTCCCCTACCCCCCTCTCCTTTTCCCTCGATCTTCTTTTCTTCCTCCGTGACCCCAGGCCTCCTTTCCTTCCTACAGCTTCTTTGTTTTGTGCTGTTTGGTGGAAAGGAAACCTAACCAATAAGACCATCTTTCAACCTCTTCTATCATGAACTTAAACTCTAATGGGAAAGATGGACATTAATCACAGAATCATCAAAATAAATGGGGCACTTGATTTGAGATAGTTGCTTCTATAAGAACAAAACAAGAATCCTTCTCAAAGGAAGTGAGGCTGAAGTGGAGATTGGAAAATAATGTGTCAACTCAGTAAGGGGAATAGCAGGTGCCAAGGCAGGAAGAGTAGAAACTGACCCATGGATGGACCTGAGGTCAACCCAGAGTGATTGTGTTAGGCTGGGTTGACCAGAAAAACAAATCCAGTGACCACTCATATATGTATAAGAGAGAGCTTTGTATCGAGCAGTAATTATCTATCAAGCAAACATCCCAGCCCTGTCCAACTCAAGTCTACAAGTCCCTCTTCAGACTCACGCAGCCACATGCAATGATGCAAAATGCAGGATGATCACAGGCCAGTGGATACTAAGTCTTGTGGCTTTGGCAGCTCTCCCAGTGACTGGATAGCAGGAAAGTGAAACAGAGAGAGAAAGGGAGACCTCAGGACCCTCCTTATGAGAAGGCCATGCCTACAAGGAGTCCCGAGCAGGCAGTGGCCTGATTGACAAGATGAATACCACCACTACACTATTCAAGGTCTTTAGGTTGACCTGAAATTAGGTAACTACCGCTGGGACCAATGGGAACACAGCATGAGTGAGGCCAGAAAGGAGAGAAGTGATCAGACTAGGGCCTGGGGGGATCAGAGGAGGGGTCTGGTCTTTATCCCAGGAACCCATGGAAAGTTGTTTAAGGGTTTTAAGTAGAGAAGTGACACCGTGGGATTTTTATTCTTTTAAATTGTGGTGAATGGAAAGGAACAGAGAATGAGTGAGAGGTTACATCCAAAGACTGAGAATAAAGTCGAATACTTGGTCAGAGACAATCCAGTTTGTTTCTCTGAGGAGAGTGACCTTGTGATTCAGACACGAGCTTCAAGTGTGTGACCTCATTTCAACTCCAGGATAAGCAACTACTAACTATTTTAGCTTGATCCTCCCTGGAAGCCTTTCTCCTGCTATGTTAGGCTGTCTCCCCAATTAAACCTACGTTGGTGCTGAACTCAGGTGAGATTGCTGAACCAGGGGGTGGAGTTCACCCTGTTTTCAGGCCTGTTAGAAGAGAGAGGGTCAGCTGGTAGGACATAACCAGACAGCCAAGCAAGACCTCCAGACAGTTACAGTAGTGGGATGTGGCAGCTACCGCCCCCTCTCCTTCAGCCCCAGCAGACCTCAGTGCAAGGCAGCTGTCCAGGGTTGTCCACTGAGGTTGTGAGAACAACAGCCCAAGGGGGAGTCACATGGGCCCTGAGGTGATATGAGGCAGTAGATTTTTAAAAATTAAATCATTAAATTGTAGAACAAAAATATGGAATGGGATTCAAAGCAGAGTATGAAATACATTTCCTATCTGCCTCATAGACCCCTTCCCCTCTTGGTTATCCAGATATAAGCTTCGTCAATTTTGGTTGGTTGGTTGTGTAATCTATTTGCCAAAATTCTAGGGATGCTTTGCCTGACAGGAAAAGGGGCTAGCCCAAGTAGGTGACAAAAGGGCTTCATTCTGGCTGGGGAAAATCCTAGTCACCTATGAGAATTTGGGAGACCACTTGGGCACATTGGGGGTGGGGGAAGTGGTCACACAGGAAAGAGGGAGGGAACTAGAAGGCATTGGGGGGAAAGGTATAAGCAGACAGGGAGCTGGAATAGCTGCCCCATGTTATGAAATTTGGGCAAAGGGGGATAACCCCCCCCCCAAAAATGTTAAAGAAATATTGCTGTGTTTTGTGAATGCAATCTCTCTGGTTTGGAAGAAGTACAGCCAGCGCAGGCAAGGAGTGTGAGATTTCATCTCAAGTAGGTTGGATACATTGTCAGGAGAGACCAGACTCTGGAGCATCATGCCTGGTATAGTCTCTGGGCAATGAGAAAGAGGAAGACCTTCAACCAGATGGGGTGACACAGAGGCCACAACAAGGGACCCACACATGAGAACACGTGTGAGGCTGGTGCAGGACCGGCAGTGTTTCGCTCTGTTGTCCTAGGGTTGCTATGAGTTGGTACCGATGTGTCGGCACCTGACAACAACAGCAACAACAACGATCCTGCTTTAAGTTCTTTCAAAAGCCTACACTAATGCTCTGCATTATTTTTCAACATCTTTGCAGTGATATTTACTACATCATCCAGGAGACCAAGCTTGCCTTGAGGAAATCCAGGCCTTTTTGCTTACAAATAAGCAAAATAAATCCCAGAAAGAGTAGCCAGAGTAAAACCCTAAAATATGACCGTCGCAGGATAGGGCTATTAAACTGTATGTTCATTGGCTCAAAAGCTATATAAACTGTCCCAATGGGAAACGATCATAGGCATCATTTAGTATCCAGTGGATGGGAAATTGAGGCTCAGAAAGCAGTACCACACAATGAATATCACACAATTGCAGAGAAAGCAAGCACTTGCTCCCCACCGCCACCCAGTTTCTTAAATTATATTGTTTGTTGTTGAGACTAGAACAGCAGAATGGACACCGATTCTCCAAGTACAATTCAGCGACACAGATTCCATTTTTCAAGTCGCACTGCCATCCTGAGCCTTCTTTGGTGACTCACCTGATAGTCTTCATTCTTAGCAAGAGCGCTATTTTTCGTTCCTGCTCCTTTTCTGCCCCCTTCCTCACTTCCCATAGCCTTTGCGGCCTTCAATAAGAAACGCTCTGTGTCTATTAAGATTCTTGATTGCAAGAAGCTGCCTCTAGCTAACTAAAGTAAAAGGGAATGTGTACTATAAAACCCCAGGGAGGCCCCCAGGTCAGAAGAAAGAGCAGACAACAAGCAGAGGGCACCTGGACCTGGCCAGCTGCAGCGCCAGCGGTGGGGGCTCCCGGGCTCCTCTTCAGAGCATCCTTGCTGATTATCTCCAGCTGCCGACCCAGGGTAATCATTGTGTATTGTGGCCCTTTACAAACTACCCCCTCCCTCCTTCCCCTCCCTCCTTTTAAAATCTCAACCAATGCGTTTCAGAAAGCATTCTAAAGTGCTATAGTGATACTTGTTTCTTCCGAATGAAACTTTTGTGCATCATTTTGGCTCTCTGTGGATTAAATGTATTGAACACCCTCTTTTGCACTTAGCTCCATGCTAGCCCAGCCAGCGCACTCGCATGGCGAAAAAGGACTGACCTGTGAAAAGGAGTCCTGGTGGTTCAGTGGGCTGTGTCGGGCTGCTAACTACGAGGTCAATGGTTCAAACTCACCAGCTGCTCCATGGAAGAAAGACGAGGCTTTCTACTTTGGTACAGATTTTCAGCCTCAAAAATGCCATGGAGCAGTTCGCTTCTGCCCTGTAAGGTCTCCATGTGTCAGAATCGACTCAATGGCCGTGGGTGGACCTGCTAAGGGCTTCGCTTACATGAAACACTGTGGGAGGATTTTCACTAATAGAGAACACCAAGAGCTTTGGGATGAAACTAGGATTTTGGCATCTTCTAAAATTCAAAGTATACAGAGTTGTCTATAAATAGTACACAACTTCATTTATCATATTTAAAATTTTGTGGTTTTTATTAGCTTCTAAAAATTAAAAGCGCATACAAAGTTCCCAATACTAACAAGTTACATTCCAGCAGTTGGGCCAGTCCCTTTATTGTTTAACTCCTTCGCTTTCTAAGGTTTCAAGAGGCTATCAAGACTGAAAGCACAGAATGAAGACAGTTGCTCATTTCCTTCTTGTTACCAGTTATCTATCGATTTCTCTTTCTCAACTCTGAGCTTCTTCACCATAATTGCTTACCCCTAGAACTTGTCTTACTTTTGCTCCATTATGTGATATAGCTACTCAGTCCCTACTATTTGGGGCATCCATTACACATGCTCAGAGATTCAAGCGGCCATGAAGGGGTGGTACACATAGGTGGGCATTGCACCTGATTGGCCCATCTGGGCCAGGTGACTTCAATTCAGCCAATCGGTCCAACCAGGGTCATCAACCATGCCTCCTGTGGAGGAATTGAACCGGTTTTGCTCTGGTGCTCTCTCTCCCAGCGCCTGCGCAGCCTGGCTGTGGTCTCCGAGCAGCTGGCTGCAGTCCTGCAACTGTGCCTAGGACTGTCTGCCTTGTGTTCCATTTACTGTAGAACCCGAAACTGCTTCTAACTTTCATAAAACTCACTTGGATCACAAACCAGGCTTCATCATGAATTCATTCTCATGAGAAGCTAAGGACCGAGGTATATCTCTCCCACAAGAGAGATCTAACACAACCTGTACATGGACCAAAGGGTTGTTGTCCAAACAACCCAAGGGAATACTCCATGATTATAAATCAGGCAAGGTATGCATCGGGGTTGAATCGGGCACTGTACTTATTCAATCTAAGTGCTGAGCAAATAATCAGAGAAGCTGGACTATGTGAAGAACCTGGTATCAGAGGTTGTACACTGGTACAGATAGGAGCTGGAGGCACAGGGAATCCAGGGCGGATGATCCCTTCAGGACCAGTGGTGTGAATGGTGATACTGGGAGGGTAGAGGGAGAGTGGGTGGAAAGAGGGAACCAATTACAAGGACCTACATATGACCTCCTCCCTGGGGGACAGACAACAGAAAAGTGGGTGAAGGGAGATGTTGGACAGGGCAAGATATGATAAAATAATAATCTATAAATTATCAAGGGCCCACGAGGGAGGGAGGAGCGGGGAGGGAGGGGAAAAATGAGGACCTGATGCAAAGGGCTTAAAAGGAGAGCAAATGTTTTGAGAATGATGAGGGCAATGAATGTACAGATGTATGTATGGATTGTGATGAGTTGTATGAGCCCCTAATAAAATGATAAAAAAAAAGAAGAACCCGGTGTCAGGATCGGAAGAAGGCTTGTTAACAACCTTTGATAGATAGATGGCACAGTCTTGCTTGCTGACAGTGAGAAGGACTGGATGCACTTACTGATAGATAAAGGTCAAAGCCTGGATTTGACCTCTATGGATTACAACTCAATGTAAAGAAAGCAAAACTCTCCACAACTGGAACAATAGACGACATCATGATAAATGGAGAGAAGATCGAACTTGTTAGGGCGTTCATTTTGCTTGGATCCGCCATCACTACTCCTGAATGCAGCAACGGAGAAATCAAACAATGGATTGCCTTGGGAAATCTGTTGTGTAAGGCTTCTTTAAAGTTTTGAAAACAAGGATGTCACTTGGAGAACTAATGCATGCCTGACCCAAGTCGTGGTATTTTCCATGACCTCAGATGCATGTGAAAATGGGATAATGGATAAGGAAGATGAAGAACAAATTGATGCCTTTAAATTGTGGTGTGGGTGGAGAATATTGAAAGTACCCAGGACTTTCAGAAGGACCAACACATTTGTCTTGGAGAAGTACACCTCGAAAGTTCCTTAGCGGCAAAGCTAGCCGGACTTTGTTTAGCTTATTTGAGACATGTTATCAGATACCAGTCCCTGGCAAAAGGACATCGTGTGTTAAAGGACATAGTTATCAAAAAGGAGAAAGGCGGTGAAGAAAGCTGATGGTTCCCGGCTATCAAAAGACATAGCGTCTGGGGTCTTGGAGCTTGAAGATAAATAAGTGGCCATCTAGTTCAGAAGCAACAAGGCCCACATGGAAGAAACACACCAGCCTGTGTGACCACGAGCTGTCGAAGGGACCAGGTATCAAGCATCAAGGAACAAAAAATCATATCATTGTAAATCTGTGACTGCAGAGTGGAGACTGAAAGCCCATCGGTAATGGGTGAGTGCAGAGTGGAGACTCAAAGCCCATCGACAGCCAATGGGACACCCCCTTAATGAAGGGTTGTGGGGAGATGAGCCAGTCAGGGTGCAGGGTAGCAACGAAGAAACATGTAAGTTTCCTCTAGTTCTTAAATACTTCCTCTCCCCCCTCCACTATCACGATCCCAATTCTACCTTATAAATTTGGCTAGACCAGAGGATGTACATTGGTACAGAGACCAACGGGCAACACAGGGAAGCCAGGACGACGACTCCTCCAGGACCAGTGGTGAGAGTGGTGATGCCTGGAGGGTGGAGGGAATGTGGGATAGAAAGGGGGAACTGATTATGTATAGCTTCCTCCCTGGGGGATGGACAGCAGAGAAGAGGGCAGGGGGAGACGTCAGACAGTGTAACATATGACAAAAATAATAACAATTTATGAATTAGGAAGGGTTCATGAAGTAGGGGGGAGTGGGGAGGGCGGGGGAAAACGAGCAGCTGATATTAAGGGCTCAAGTGGAAGGAAAACATTTTGAGAATGATGATGGCAACAAATGTACATATGCGCTTGACACAATGGATGTATGTATGGATAGGGATAAGAATTGTACGAGCCCCCAATAAAATGATTTAACAAAAAAAGGAGGAAGGCTTGTAAGGAGATGGAATAACCCCATGTCTCTAACAATGGACTCCAAGAGATCAGTTAGGAGAAAGATGTGAGCAGACAGTGTTCGGTCCTGTTGTGCTTCGGGTCTCTGAGTGAAAACCGACTTGATGCACGGTAACAACAGCAACAGAACATCTTTGGGGATGCGATGGTCACCTTTCAATGTCTCCTAAGCTTAGGTTTGGATGAGGATGGATCCATCCATCTTTTAAGGGCTGGGTTTGTCTCTCTCCAACTCATTGCTGGCAGGGAACAAGCATGATTTAGTTGAGTTTCAGAAACATGGTATTTTGGTGTGTTTGTTAGTTTGTTCTTAATCTATATGCCTATTTACCATACCCAGGTCATCCCATGAAGTGTTGCGACGTGGCAGCTGACGGTGGCCTTTGCAAGCATGTGCTCATTTTGTAGGGACTGCAGGTGCAAGTTTGTCCCTGTGGGCTGCAAATGGGTCATATGCTTAGCTTCTAATAAAAAAGGTGACAGGTGTGAGTCCACCCAGAGTCACTTGGAAGTAAGGCCCAGTGGATCTGCTTCTGAAAAGTAAAGCAACTAAAAACCATATGGTGCAGTTATATTGTGTCACACATGGGATTGGTATGAGTGTGCGTGTGCATGTCCAGGTGTAGATGAAGATTGCATGCAGCTGGGGTGTTTCCCAGTTCTCATTGTCTGCTAGCCTACGCACTCATAGGGCAGAGCAGGAGTGTTCAGCAGGTCAGATTGGAGATGAAATACACTTCTGGAGTCTGCACAAATCCGCCTGAGCCACAATGAATCTGACCGCCAAAGTTGCCTTAAACCACCAGCGGGAAATTCTTGTACCAAAAAAATGTGGGTTCTTTCTGTTGAAGTGGTATGGAGAAGAGGCCTGAGAAAGGCAAATATAGTCAATCATCCTGTTTCTTTTAATATCCTTTAATGTATATATATTTCATTAAACTCATCCAGTCATTCAAAACATATTGCACACACTGATTTGTCAGTTCAATTATTTGGTGACCACTCTGGACTACACACCATTATAAGCTATGGGAGCAATTGAAGGGATCCCAACCCAACCTGGGTGTGATAGGGTCAGGGATGATTTCGCAGAAGAGTCTGCATATAGGCAGAGTGGAAACATATGTGATGGTTAATTATGGAAGGTGGTTGGACATGGAGGAAAATGAGTATGAACCAAGTTAAAAAGAAAACAAAACAACAGCAGGGACAGTGAATTATTTAATCTGGCTCTTCTAGCCAGTGCCTCTAACTCCCGCCAAACAAGTTTTCCCTGAATAGGTCTGGTACGAAGGGAAAATATTAACCTGATCAAGAGGAGGATTCTCTGGGATGCCATCCTGCTTTGTATAAATTGAAGGCCCTAAGAAGCAGGAGGAGGGATCTTATTACCAGCAAGAGCCAGGAATAGAGTATGCCCTCTGGACCATGAGATTCCTGCACAGAAAGCCCCCTGAATTCAGGAGAGGAGCAGCAGGGAGCCAGCAGTCAGAGCATGGAACAGAGCGGTGGACTCCCCAACCCACAGAGCAAATCCAGCTGAGTGCTTTTGTGCAGGAGGCTGACTCCTGGAGTGGGGTACCTCCTCTGGGCACTCACTAGGAGAAGCTGGGCTTGCTGACCCACAGAGCTTGAGCTGAATGCCTTTGAGTTGAGCCTTCCAGCACAGCTTATGCTCCTTTGGGCATTTATTGCAGACTTGAAAGGACTTTGTAACATGCTTTGATAAACAACTATCATGATTATTTCCCATTGGCATTACAACTCCTCAATGCCCTCAATAAACCCTTTAATCATGAATTTTGTTTGTGAGCTCTCTGTAGTCAGTGCAATAGGTATTAGAACTCAGAGGTCAAGAGAATATTAAGATAAGACAACCACGACTTTTGTTTACCGCTTTAGAACAAAGGGAGTGTGTTGGCATGAGGCGAGAAGTGAAGGGCTAGAAGGCAGAAGGGGGAAGCAAGAATCAGACCACAAAGGTTTTGTGTGAAGAGTTTGTATTTTATTCCATCTCCAGTGGGGAGTCTTTTAGGGAATATTAACAAGGAATATTTTGGTGAAATTTGAGTCTTAGAAAGCTTTCTTTAGCAGTGGTGTGGAGAATGAGCTGAGGGACAGTGAGGGGACTGAGAATAACTGGTAAAGAGGAAGAAAGTGCATGCAGTGGGATCTGTGCTGGTCCGGTGGACTAGAGAAACAAATTCACAGATACTCATATGTGTGTAAGAGAGAACTTTATATCAAAGAGCAATTGTACATGAAGAAAACATCCCAGCCCAGTCCAGATCAAATCCATAATCTGATATTATCCCATATGTCGATACTAAATATCCATAAATTCCTCCTCAGACTCACACAGCCATTCAATGACACTGAATGCAGAAAGACCACCGGCCAGGGGGTGGAAAGTCCTATAGATCCAGTGGTGGTGGAAGCATCTCAGTGCTGGTGTGGGTTTCCATGTGGCTTCTCTAGCTCCAGGGCTCTTTATCAATGTAGCGCCATGTGGCTTGCCAACAGGAATGTCTCGCAGGGAGTCAAAGCAGAGAGAGAGTGTATCTGGCCTCTTGTGGGCTATTTATCAGCTTTGTGCCTACAAATGAGGTCATCAAGCTGCTATCTGATTGACAGGTTAGACTCTACCCCTTTGCAAGTTGACAGGAGATGGTGTAACTGCCACAGGATCCAGACAACAATCTTAGTGACAGTTCTGCAGGAGATCTCATCAGTCACGTTGATAACTTGGTGTGTCTTCTTTGAGGCCTGGTTTTTTCAATTGCTTCATATCCATATGAAAGTTGGATAATAACAATGGTGTTGTTGAAATATATTGAATATCCTGTGAATTGTCAAAAGAAAGAGCAAACCAGTTTTAGAGGAAATACAATCAGAATGTTCCTTAGCAGTGATAATCATGAGACTTCAACTCATTTATTTCGAGAGCTCATTGTTGTTTGTAGTTGTTAGGTGCCATGGAGTTGGTTCCCACTATAGTGACACTACACAACAACAGATGGAAACGCTGCCCGGTCCTGTGCCATCCTCACAATGGTTCCTATGCTTGAGCCTATTGGTGTAGCCACTGCGTTGACCCATCTCATTGAGGACCTTTCTATTTTTCTCTGCCTCTATTTTTTACCAAGCATGCTATCTTTCTCCCGGAAATGGTCTCTTCTGAGAGCATGCTCAAAGTGTGTAGATGAAGTCTTGCCATGCTTGCCTCTAAGGATCACTCAGGCCATACTACTCTCCCAAGGAAAGTCCAGTTGCTAGGGACAAAGTCATCATATTTGATAAAGCAGAGGGTCAGAAAAAAATGCGGGCAACCCTTATTGAGATGATTTAATGCAATAACCACATTATGAGATTATTTAATGCAATAACTACAACATACCAGGGATGATGAAAATGATGCCAGACGGGGCAGCATTTTATTCTCTTATACCTAAGGTCCTCATTGTCACTGTCAATTCGAAGACAATGACTGTAAGCAGTAGGTTAGAAACAAACTATGCTTTTCCAAAGGCACCATGGAATCTTGTTGGAATCGTCTGATATACTGCACTGGCTCACAGCATCGGTTTGGCATTGAAGTTAATGTGAAACACTTGCATTGCCAGCCCTCAGCTAAGCTACCCTCTGTTTCCTGCACGAGGGCCTGGGTCAGGCATGGCCTCACCTTCAGTGTGATTTTTCTTTTACAGTTTTACCCAAGTCTTATTCTTTGGGAATTAGCCCTGTGGAAGGGTCACTTTTACATTATGTGACTGGTTCTCTCTTTACCCCAAACACGCTGGTGACACCAAGCGGTGCCATGCATAGGCCTTTGTGTGACATAGCTGAGGGTCTAGCCGCTCTGAGCCCTGCATGGAAGTCACTGCTGCCTCGCTTGCTTGTGCTCCACAGGGCTCACTGTGCACACAGGGGCAACCCTGGGTTCCTACTGTCGCTCTGGTCAGCTGGGGCAAACCTCCTCACTGCCATGGAGTCAACACTGACTCATGGCAACCCCCTGTGTGTTTCTGAGATGGTAGCAGTTGTAGGGAACAGAAAGCCCAGTCCTTTTCCTTCGGGGCTGCTGGTAGTTTCGAGGTGTCTACCATGCGGATTGCAGTCTGATGTGTCAACACGTGGCCACTGGAGCGCCGGGAGTCCGCAGCGGCAGTTTATGGGTTCTAGAATAGAGGCTGTCTCCCGCTGCCATTGCCACTCTCCCAAGAAACAGAAGCTGGATTCTCTTGGCCTTCGCTGAATAAGGAGGTGCTGAGACTCCTTCTCTGCCTGCCCGGGCTCTGTGTATTGGCCACTGGTACCTTGTTCTATTAGCTTCATAACCGTTCTCCCTCGAAACCAGGGGTCTACCTCACCATGTCCATCTGTGAACAAAGACCCAATCCCTGGACCCCCGCCTACCTTTCCCAGCCAGGAATCATCAAAATGGCAAGGGTTTCTGCTGTCTGATGAAGCACCTTCCGTCCAAGATGCACCAAAGGGCTTGATGGCCTTCAGCGATATTTCATAGATGTTCACCTAGGCTAACAAACCTTTCCCTTCAAATTTCCACAGTTCATTCTTTCTTCTAATTTTTTTGGAGGAGGGTATTATTTATGATTATTTTTCAAAAGTTTTTCCCTTGTGGGAGAGTTCCACGGTTTGTTTCTGAAAGGATAGAGTCAGTGCATGAGTTTGTAATGAGGGAGTCCTTCTCAGAGTCCTTTAAGAGAACAGCTCTGGTTCAAAAAAAGAGCCAAGGGCATCCCAGTAGGAAAGCAATAGTAGGCTGAGGAGGTAGGAGACATCTGATGTTTTTGAGCCCTCTTTGATGGGAGGACGTGGCCATCTCTTGGGACCAGAAAGCCAAGGGATGAGCATAGACCAGCATCCTGGGTGACTTGTCATGCAACATGAAGAAAAAGATGAGGAGTGGGGGGGGGGGGGGAGGATGCAGAATGATACCTAAGGATATTTCTGGGGAGTCTTATAGGTGTAAAAACCTTTGTAGCAGCTCCCTCCTCCTCCTCGCCTTTTCAAGCTCTACATTTCTCTTCACCGCTGCTAAGGTCAGCTATATGTTTTCTTTGAATGTGACAACATGCAGGTTCCCCCATAATGGATATGTGTGGATTCTGTTCTCACTTCTCTGTGGTCAATAATTCCTTCCTTTGAATTTTACTGACTTGTCTCCTGTTGTTTTTCTGGTAGTTTTAGAGAGAAGGTAGTTTATGATTTCATATCTAATCTGCCACCTTCCTCTAGGACCCAGGAAAAGTGGAGTGGGATCTAAAAAAAAGCACAAATCGGAGGAAGACAATTTTGTTCTTTTTGTAAGAAACTGAGCTTGAGTAATGCTTTTCAGAAATAACTTGAAATGTAATTTCACGCAATATTCCCTACAGTACACTTCATAAATACATAAATACTCTAATGATAAAATATAATGTTTCCTAGATTATGTTTTACAGGCAGTTCACTTGAAGAGGATTTCCTTACTCCTGGTTTGGTCTCTGAGATCACATGAGGCAAATGCTGTTAAAGATCGTGTGTGGTCACTGGCAGGGATGCACAGGCAGGCTTGTAAGGGAAGGGCTCAAGCTGTAGAGACCAGTCGGGAGCAAGGGCCCTCGAATCCTTCCCTTTCATCCGGGCCTTTCGCCCCTCACCATCTTTTGGTACATGGCTACTTTTCAAGGAGTCAAGCAATACTTTTCCTGCTCCCTTGGAAGGGGCATCTGTGGACCCAACTGTCAGGAATTCCCAGGCCTATTCCTTTGAAGATAGTAGAAGATACCGCGTTCACTCATTTCCTTGTTCCCAATGATAGCCATCATTTTCCAGCTACATTTCAGGGCTGACTGGCGACTAGGGATTTTGTTTACATTTAGAGCAAGTGATTTCAAGCTTGCACCATTTATTAATTATCCAACTCTTCCACTCAAGAGACAATATCCCTAGGACACAAGTGTTAGGTTTAGAGAAGGCCCACAGTAGGGTTCTCCTGTTTGGAGCTTCGCTAATCTGATCGGTTAGAAAGAGCATCTCATGCTGTTTTCATTTCCATTTCTTTAATTATGAGTAGGTTTAAGTATGTTAAAACGATGATCTGTTTGAAGGTCATCTGCTTTATGGCGTTCCTCACCCAGGGCAATGCACAGAAGACACACTTGTCAAAGTATCTGCCCATCTCAACTGGGTGTGGGCAGAGTGAAGGCCAGTGAGCTTTCTTTCCCCCAAAGGCTACAGGCATAGAACGTTACCCTTTCTCTCATGGCTCCCTGTCTGAGCGGCCCAGGCATATCCAACCCTGTTCACTGAAGCCAAGGCCGCTGCCCTTTCACGAAGAAGCTGAGACTGCAGCAAGAGCATGTGTTTGGAGTAAGGTGAAACAGACACCACCTCCAGCTTTTGCATCTGGCTTCTCAGGTTTTGGCTAGCAGCCTACCATGTGACCTGACAATGCTGGGAGTTAGTGGTAGCCTACCGTGCTGCTTGCTGATATGGGATCCATTCCATTCTACCTCCAGGGGCCTGTGGTCTTCTTGACTCCTGGTTCACCCTCTGATTACGAGAGAATCAGCAATTTTACAAAGATCGGAAATAAAGTTTACTATACCACTATTTTTATTGACAAGATATGTCTGGCATTAGTGAACATTGAGTTGGGAGGTGAGAATATTTGACTGTGGTTATTAAGGTTATGTGTCAGCTTGACTGGGTCATGACTCTTACTGGTCTGAAAATTAGGTAAAAACATAATTTGGCAGTTTTTTAACGATGCAGTCATCCTTTATTTATTTATTTATTTACTTGCATAATGCCAATTTTTGCATTGTGATCTGGTTTAGGAACATAGCTATGAGGAATGGGCAAAAATAGACAAATAAATAAACAAGGCTAAGAAAAGTTTTTCCTTACAGAATCATTTTAATTAAAACTATAGAAATAAATAAAACAAACAATAACCATTAGGCAAATACCAAAGTAAAATTTGTTGCAGGCGGGATTCATTGGTAGATGCTAAAATTAAGGGAACTTTGAGAAGAAAAAGTATATTTCACTACGTCATAATATGTCCTTCAACATATCCATTACCTCTGAAAGACAACGTGAGGCCATCATGCTTCCTGTCACGAGTGAGACACATTCTGTGAGTGAGAATCACAGAAGCCACTTCTGTCATTTGAAAGTGTGCGATACGAGGTTTATAATTTCACTCAACTCACGAGAAAACGTCAGACAAAGTCAAAATGAGGGACATTATACAACATACCTGAACAAGTATTTTCAAAACAAAGTCACGAAATGCCAGGAAAGTAAACCACAAAGTGTCAAAGACTGAGATTGAATAATTAAATGTCCTGTGTGGTCCTGGATTGAAATATGGAACAGAAAAAAAAATGTAGTAGTGACAGCAACAGGTGAGATTCTACTAAGCCTGTGACTTAATTGATAGCACAGTACAAATGTTTCCCAGTTTGATGCTTTTTAAAAATTATTCTGTAAGAGATGAAAACATTTGGAGAAGTTCCCTGGAAAGTATGTAGGATGTCGCTGTCCTACTTCTACAGGTTGTGTACGTCTAAATTTATATAAAAAAGCTAAAGCAGCAAAAATAACACTACAACAGATTTCTGTCACCTGCCGGGGGGCATGACAGGGGGTTAGACTAGCTGTCAAGGTCTGCCCCAATCCAAATCTAGACAGCATCCTGCAGGAGGGAGGAGGGTGGGTCCTTTAGGGCTGGCTGCTGAATGGGGCAGAGCTGGTCAACAGTCAGGTCCTGAATGAGTCTTTGAGAAGCAGGACTTCTCTGTTGGGGGAAAGCAAGGACACACTCCTGCCCAGAGAGCTTCTGCCCAAGGTTTAAATTAGGCCTGTGGAGGCGCTCCTGGAGAATAGTTCCATTACTTTAATGTCTCATCTCATGTGGGTGAGAGATTTACTGTCCTTCCTCCTGTCCCTGGTTATTTGTATTCTACATTCAAATACCCCAAGTCCTTAGAACAATTTGCAATCCCTCTACTTCAAGGGCAATTTTCAGTCCCACAAATAGCAAAGCTAGGAAATGCTGAAGATGGGGAATCAGTTCTCACTTCTGGAAGACTTCTCAAAAACGCATGGCTCCTATGTTTAAAAGCTTGTAAAGTTTACCAATGTATCAGTGTCTTTAATGAAAATGACTTAGGTCTCTCTTAATAATTTTATTGTTTCTAATTTGTGCTTTGTATCATCTTCCAGATGATCTGTCTTTTATTTGCTGTTCTGAATTATTTTGCTGTGAGCTTCAGTGATACCTCATTGAAATACCGTTAAATCCTTGATCCTGGGAGATAGACAGAGTGATGATGTGTGTGGGGTGGGTGGGGGTGGGGGCTGGGGTGGGGAAGTGATGTTTGCCATGCAGCCTCCCTAGAATCATGTACATTCTGCTGCCAGGTTCTTGGAGTCATTTAAGTGACAAGGTGGGCCCGGCACTGTCATGGTCTCCCCCCGCCACTGTGCGGTACATGTGCACAGAGCTACGCATCTGCGTGCGCTGGATATTGCATTGTTATTGTTATCATTGGGACCATGCGGACAACAGAATAACTTGCTCCCAGGTCCTAGCGCTATCTTCATAATCATTGTGATGAATGAGCCACTTGTTACAGCTACTATGCAAATCCATCTAATCGAGGGTCTTTCTCATTTGTCCTGGCTCTCTACTAAGCACGATGTCCTTCTGCAAAGACTAATTCCTTCTAATAAGGGAGATGAAGTGTTACCATCCTTGCTTCCCGGGAACATGCTAGCTGGACTTCTTCCATGACAGATTGTTTCAGTCTTTGGAGCCCATGGTGTATTCAATATTCATTGCCAACCCCATAATTTAATTGTGTCAGTTCTTCTCTGGTCTTCCTTATTCATTATCTAGGTTTTGCATGCCACCATACTCAACACAATATGGTAAACTTGACATAATTAGTGGGGATAGAATGTGGAGAGTGGTATTTCATCTAATCACCTTCACAACCCTGTTAAGGCTCAGAGAGATCAGTGGGAAAGCTACCATTTGAATATGGGCAACCACCAGCCACACGGCTGGGTTTTATTAACTTCACTGGGCAGCAGAAGGAGTGGGCTTTGCCCATCGTGCTATTTTGCTTAGGTTTTGTTTCACGTGAGTTAATGAGTTAACAATACAAGGAGCTCTCTGCCAGTGTAGCCATGTCATTTTTGTTCTAAAACTCTGTTTATTCCCAGTTTTTCCACTTTTTGAAAAAAAATCTCATTTGTCAGTTCTTAGAAGGAAGTTCTTGAGAACAAACTGATCCTCACCCCATCCAACACTTTAGAACCTCATACCTAGTGTACCACAGACGGGCATGTAGAAGACTCTATTGAGCCCCCCACCCCTCCCTCCAGGGGTTGTTCCATTCGCATTATGAAAAGAACACTTGGAATCATATCTGCTTCTGAATCATCTCACCACTCTGTTTCCTCAGATAAGTGAATTCAACCTTCCATGGCCCCATTTTCTATTAGATAGAGATAGAAATGCCCTTCTTATATAGAAAATGTGAGGCCTATGTGACATAATAGAGAAAGCACCCAGCACAGTATCAAACAGTGCTCGACCGCTCTTCCTCAGGTTGTCAGTGAGAAATCTTTCAGACACGGTGGCCGGAGCAATGGACTCCAACCTAACGATAGCCGTTAGGATGGCCCAGGACGGGCAGAGTGTTGTTTTGTTGGACATTAGTTAGGTCACCATGAGTCGGAACCAATTCAATGGCTCTTAACAGCAGTAACAACAGTCTTTCTGAAGTGGACCATTTCTTTCTTCCTACTCTGCCTTCGACTTAAGAGCTGCAAGTAAAATTTTGCTGAAGATCATTTAAAAATGGAAAAAAGGATGCAGCAATGCATTTACAAGGAGGTGGAATGAGAGCTGGATTCAGACGAGGGCGTGGAACAAAGGGTATCATCGCCGATGTCAGCTAGCTCTTGGATAAAGGCAGAAAATAATAAGAAGATGTTTACTTGTATTTTATTGAGTATGAAAAGATATTTAACTCGACAGATCATAACAAACATCGGATAACATTGCAAAGAAGGGGAATTCTAGAACATTTCCTTGTGCTCCTACAGAGCCTGTAAACAGGCAGAGAGGTTGAAAGTCAGGAAAAGACAAGATTGAGTCAGGAAAAGCATAAGCCAGCGTTGTATCCTTTCACCCTACTTATTCAATCTGTATGTTGAGGAAATAACCCCAGAGGCTGAATCCTAGGAAGAGGAACATGGCATCAGGACTGGAGAAAGGCTCACGAACAATGCAGATGACACAACTTTGCTTGTGTAAATCAAGGAGGACTTGAAGCCCTTATTGATGAAAATAACAGGCTGCAGCCTTCAGTATGAATCGTAACTCAAGGTAAAGCAAACAGAATTCCCCACGAGGGCTAATAGAGAACATTGTGATAAACAGAGAAAAGATTGTGAAGGCTTTAATTTTATTTGGCTCCACAGTCAATGTTCATGGAAGCAGAAATCAAGAATCCAATGACCCATTGGGTTGGGAAAACCAGTTGCATAACACTTTTTGGGAAGTAGAACAAAGATATCACTTTGAGGGCTTGCTTCATTCACAGGCAGATGGAAAGGGCACAATGGGCAAGGAAGACTCCAGGGGAACGGGTGCATTTGAATAAGGGTGTTGTGGAAGAACATTGACTGTCCAAAGAACAAGCAAATCTGTCCCAAAGGTTATACACCCAGAAAACGCCTTAGAAGTAAGGGAGATGACACTTCCTCTCACAAACGTTGGGGAAGCCAGTCGCTGGAGAAAGACTTCATCTGCAGTAAAGTGGAGGTTCATTGAGAAAGAGGACGATCTTTAGTGAGAAGAAGTGACCCAGTCGCTACAACAATGGGTTCCAAGAGTCGGGACAAGAGTCGGCAGTCTATTATTCCATTCTTGTCGTCACTTTGAGTCAGGGCTGACTTGAAGATACGGAACCACAGTGGCTTATGTGGTTGTAGAAGGTGGCATGCTCCAAATGCCCAGGTCAGTACATGTCAGGCGAGAGGCCTCCCCCAACTCATGTCACGGCAAGTGCTGACAAACCCAAGATGGACTGGGCAGATGGCAGGCTGCTGACTCACAGATGGCAGGGGCGATCACTCCCAGGATTAGTAAGGGGAATGGCAGGCTACTGGAATAATTTCGAAGAATCAGAGGCAAGACAATAACAAGCCAGATGCAGGATCTAATTCCAGTAAAAAGCAAGAGCTTTACCAGAACTTCTATATATTTGCTTATATATCAGGAACATAAACAAGGATGCTCCCCCTTTCTATTACTTGTCTGCCTATAACAGATCTCACCATGGAAGCGATTACCATATATACTCGAGTATAAGCCAAAAGAAATATCAGCCGAGGCACCTAATTTTACCATAAAAAATGTGCTGAGAAACTCGGCTCATATTCGAGTGTATGGGTGTGTTATGGAAGTATCTCATCGTGGGTAAGACTACATCATAATTGTAAAAGCATGAGAGTCATGGCTCGGTCACAACGACACACAACCTTAACCACCATGAGGAGCAAGACCTGCTGAACAGCTTGGATCAAGATTAGTCTAGAAAGCCCTATGCGGCCGTTCGACTGCATCAAAGGGCGTGTCCATGTGTAGGAATCATCCCCATGGAAGCTAAGAACAAGGACTAATCCTCCATAGACAGAGCACTTCCCCATAGAGTCCTGCGCCGGCCTCTATTTCCAACAAAGAGAAACAAAGTTGCAAAGTGTGCTGCCTCTTACAATTACTTTCATTTCCAGAAACTCTGCCAAGGAAGGAAATGGAATTTATCCCAGACTTCGGTGCAAGCTGTATTTGTATGCAAAGCAAGCGCATCTTCTTTGTTCTGGAGATGGATTTCTTTTTAATGGTGCCGATGAATCTTTTACATTTTCATAATTGCCATTCCTAACATGTTCCAAACGGAGAGATAACAAAAGAGTTAGGTGGCCCGTTCAGCTTGGATTCAGAGATGGGTAGATGCATTTGGAAATGCTTCAAATGCTGTCTGAGTCATCTCAGTCCACGGAGACTTGCAGATGATTTATATTGTGGAGTCAGCAACACTGCTCCAACGGTGCACTGCCATTGCAACTGGGAATGGAAAGATGGTGCAGTTCAGGGCCCAGGGGACGTGCCCTTCCCAGATTCCTAAGCCCTGCATCTCGTCACCGAGGGATACCCATGTGCCAGCACTTTACACCTCCCAAAGCACTTTTTATATTTATTGTCTAACGGAATTCTTAGAAAAATCCTTGAGAATAAATATAGCTGAGATGGTTATCTCATGATAGAAGAGAAAACAGAGGTTCAGGGAGGTTGTAGCTTGCCCCTGACATAGAGCTGGTCAAAAGGAAGAGCCTGGATTTGAATTCATTACACCTAATTCTAAAACTAAGAAAGCCCATTACATTTTCCCACATCTTAGGATACAGAACAATTATACAAAGGCTCCCGGTGGAACAAATGGCTAAATGCGTGGCCGCTAACGATACAGTTAATGATTTGAATCCAACCAGCAGCTCCCTGAGAAAAAGATGGGTGATCTGCTCCGTAAAGGTTACAGCCGAGAAACCCCCATGGGGCAGTTGCACCCTGTCATTTGCCATCTCTGTGAGGCAGAATCAACTCTGTGAGGCATCCATCCATATAATTATCCAGGAGGGCTGTGCTGGTGGTTCAGGGGGGTCGATGTCTTCACTTCTGTGCAGGAGATCCAGGTTCAATTCCCCGTGAAGGCACTTTGAGTGCATGCTCATCCATTGTCGCTCAGAGGAAGTTTGCACGGTTGCTGTGAGATACCAAACAAGTCTCAGCAGAGTATCCAGATGAAGAAAGACTAGGAGGAGAATCAGTTAATGAACCCTAATTAACCCTAATGATCTGATCGTTTCCCTCATGGGGTCACCGTGAATGGAGACTGGATTGATAGCAGCTAACCGCCACCAAGACCATCACCACGTAATTATCTTTGTTTGAATGGATGACCTGACTGGTTCTTTGTTTTTTTAAAAAGGACAATCACATGGTCTTGTGTAAATCAGTGACACCACTCCATTTTGTACTCTGTGGCTTTGCCACCCTGATGGCAACAACCTTGTTCTGGGGAATGGCCTCCAGCATCACAAACAGAAGATAGGAAGGGACAGGCAGTTTTCGTTTCCTCCCTTCTCATCTTTCTCCTCCTCCTCCTCCTCCTCCTCCTCCTCCTCCTCCTCCTCCTCCTCCTCCTCCTCCTCCTCCTCCTTCTTCTTCTTCTTCTTCTTCTTCTTCACTGAGATAATCATCATTTACATTCTATTAAACTGCATGGGGTATTAGTTGGGCATTGTCAGGCACCATCAAGTCCGTTCTTACCCATGGCAACACTTGGTAAAATAGGACCAAAGACTGCCTGTTCGGTGCCGGCCTCATCACGGGAGCGTTGAGCTCATTGTTTCAGCCTTCTCTTCGAGGGCCTCACCTTCCGGCGTGGTATCTGATGACGTGCTTTTGCCCGCATCAGGTTTTCTTGTTTGTGGTTGCTTTTACTCAATAATTTGTTTTTCCATCAATTTCTGCCATCTGTGCTCAGACTATCCTTTTTATGCTTTGCTTTTGGACTACTTTCCCGAGTCAAAAATCAAGTCTCCTTTATCCCACCTTTATGGTTCATAAAATATTCATCGAATTTTCTGTGGCTAATTCCTCACAAGTGGACCGCCCATTCCTTGTTTGTTGTCCGTTCTTAGTCCAGAAGCTTTGCTGAAACCTGTTACCTCAAATGATGCTGCTGGTACTTGAAATACCCATGACATAGCGTCAAGCATCACAGCAACATGGAAGCCACCGCAGTTGTCCCACCGTGGTAGATAAGCAGTAGAGAAGCTGGGGCGCTAGAAGAAAAGATGACTCAGAGGCTATCGTGACATAAGCTAATATAGCAAAGAACCTTATGTCTTTGAAGGATGTCTTAGTTCTGAAACAATTAAAGATTGTTCCATTCCCACGGTGGTCTGAAGTTATAATTCTAACACTTGAGTGGTGTGTAGGCTCGGTATAAAAGTTGGGAACATTTTGCAGGGAACACTCAGTTAACTTAAATGTTTTTATTGCAATGTTACCTGAAAGCATAAAGACAACCAAATCTTCATAAATTCCTTATGGTTGCAGCTCTTATGCAATGACACAGTGATATTCTAAGTTTATGTTTAATTTCTAATTATTCATAAATAAATACAAGAATATCCTGGGGTTTCTGCCTCAAAATTTCAGTGTCCTCTTAGAAAATGGAATTATGAGGCTCAATTGGATTTTGGTGTAATTATTCAAAGAGGGAAAAACAGAGGAAGAATTGAGTTATTACATAGCAAGCGCAAGGTAGTAATTGCATCCTGTGGACGTCAGGGCATATCTGCTCTAACGTCATCAAAGTGGGGGGCGGGGAGCATATAATTGGTGATGGAAGAGAGATGAAAAATCTATGTATGCTTGTTTTCATTGCCTAGAGTGATCGAATGATATTACCCCTTATTGTTTTCCTTATTCTTTTATTCATCCTTCAAAATCCAGCCTAGTTGATGACAACTCCAGAGAGTAATTTTTTGAACCATCCCCATTTCTACTGCATATGATAGATACAATCACTCCATGAGACCGCTGCTATAGTTTTGACCTCATTAATCGATGATAACTACTCTTTGGAAGATCCAGATTTATACATCACTTCTTTTTGGTGCATTTGTGAGTAACATCTATCCTTGAGTGAGTTTATGCCTTGCTACTTCTTGAGTCAATTGATGCATTCGAATGAGGATGCTGCCAAAGAATATTGAAAGTATGATGAACTGCCAAGAGAAGACAATCTGTTTGGGAAGAAATCCAGCCTGAGACTTCGTCTCATAGATTGGGTATATTGTTAGGAGAGATCAGCCTCTGGAAAATGATATCATACTTCGTTAAGTAGTGGGGCCTTGAAAAAGAGGAAGACCTTTGACCAGGTGGATTGATCAAGTGCTTCCTTTGATGGACAGGCTGGAGCAGGAATTGGGCAGTGTTTACTTTGGTTGGACATAGGGTCTCTATGAGTCGGTACTGAGTTGCTATGAGTCAATGCCACCTAACAACAACAACAGCAACAACACTGTCTTGTGTCATTGGTTTACAGTGTTATTTTCTGTTTTGCCTGTTAGACCTCTTGTCTCCCTCAGTAGCAGGCTGCCATCACTATATCCTGACCTTCTCGCAGACTCCTTTTTATTTACTGCTCTGTCGGGTTTTTTTTCCCCTCACAAAACCACCGATAGAAAACTATAATGTGCTGAATGGTTGGGTAACAAGGACAAAATACAACAGAAAGAAATATTGAAGCTGGCTATTAAATTTTGCTATATCCCTCATCTCAGTGAGGGGGGAAAAAGATTTCTACTTTCATAGAGATATCTCATGAATATGCCCATGAGAAGCCTTGCTTTTTTTGTTTTTGACTCATTTTCTTCACATAAAAAGCCCTGTTTTCATCGCTTTACAATATAAATCTCTCCCCTCTTTAAGAAATCTACCATCCCTTATGCATAGAAGTTGTCTTTGTCCAAATATCTTTGTCCAGGACATTCTTGGGGCACATGCTTCATATCCTTTTATTTCCCAAATGTGGTGGCATGACAGGAGGAAGTCTTTGCCAACTGTATCCTGACTGCTTTGAAAGAGAAGATCTAGGCATACACTAGCCACTGGAGAACAAATCATGGAGATAAATCCATAAAGGGATGCATGCATACATTCATACACTTCACCTGTGGCCATGAAGACATGATTGGAGGAGGTTCAAACCAAGTCCAGGCTGAGGGCAAGAGCTGTTTTCCCGAAGGACAGAGCATGGGCATTCTTCACCTCTGTCTGCAGGTGGTTCCAGCTTTGCTTTGCTTTTCTCACCCTCCTGCTTTCAGGTGTGTGTGTAGTAATCTATGTGTCATAATAAATGGGATCCATTGCATGCCTTTTGAAACACAGAACTAGCTACCACTGATTCTACCACTCACTACAAAGGTAAACATATATTAGAAACTGAAATTCATTTTTTGTTTATCCTTAGTCAGATAATGAGACTCCTTCTGTTCCAAGTCTTCTGCTGTCCACAGTTAAACCCAGGTGCTCTGTGTATATGAATGTGCATGTATTTATACTCTCCTATTACTCTTTTTAGAATCTGAGATCCCTGGAAATAGGCACCGTTTTTTTCCACTCAGCTTTATATTTTCATGCTCCAGCACATATTTGGCAACAAAAATCTGTTGGCAGACTAACTGGCTGATTGGATTTACTTTCTTGCAGTGAAAGGAACTTAATGGTGGACATAGTACATTTATATGAAAACAAGAATAAAAATATATCATTCCTCTCTATCAATGTGGCTTCATAAAATGAGTCTAAACTAGAGAAGAGCAAGGAAGACATGAGATAAGAGGATCCTACCACATGAAAGGTAAAGAGTAACCCCAGAATGTTTATGTGGAGAAATCAGAGATGCAAGTCAAACAATAGCTAATCCAGAACGGTACAGGCAAGTGGTGTCTAGGAGGAATGTTCCCAGAGAGAGAGAGAGAGAGAGAGAGAGAGAGAGAGAGAGAGAGAGAGAGAGAGAGAGGATGAGAGTAGCTGTGGGTAAGGAAATGGATAGGTTACCTGATGTCTTTGAGATTAAGAAAAATATTACCACACAGATGAAACATTTAGGAGGAGTTATATGGTTGGTACATAAAAAACTAATAAAATAAAAACAAAACAGACAAAAACAAAACTGACTCAATGATTCTTTTCAGAATGTAAACGTCTATGAGAAAGAAAATACAATCATAGTGCATACTATGCCTTAACCATGGATAACATATTAATGATTATAGTAATGCCAATGCTGAATATTAATTTAACTAAATTTATAAGACATATATTTATCATATGCATATGCTTGTATTAAGACAAGAAGAGGTTGTGTGTATACATGAATGTGTGATGTTGTATTAGTCTGGGTACTTTAGAGAAACAGATCCACAGAAACTCATGTATAAGAGAGAGTTTTATATAAAGGTTAAGTGTACATCAAGAAAACATCCTAATCTAGTGCTGCCCAAGTCCACAAGTCCAACATTGACCCATTAACCCATATGTCCAACACCAATCCATAAAGTCCTCCTCCATCACACAAAGCAGACACAATGATGCTGTCTGCAGGAGGAAAGCCAAGTCAGTGAATGTGTAAACATCTCAGCGCTGGCAGGGGTCTCCACATGGGTGCTCCAGCACCCAAGGCTGCATCAGGGTAAGGTCCATGTGGCTTCTCCTCAGCGATGTCTTGCAGGAAGTGAGCCTTGCCAGCTAAAGCAGGAAACTAAGTAAGGCAGCTGCACCCTGGTCTGACCATCAGAGAACAAGAGACCCGAGAACTATAAAGGCGAGGCTCACTGAGCCATTTATTCCTCTGCCTTTCAATTAACTGCACATGTGTTTATCAGCCAGTTTGGCACAATAATGAACTACCTCAGATGTCAATAAATAGCCACAAATATTATCTCAAGTCACAGATAATGTCAGTATAGTAAGTAGTTCATAGGTAAAAAGTAATCTTTTAAATTGAAGTGTAATTATCAGAAAGGAGCATTCTTCTTATTCAAAAGTATGGTAGCTAAAATTAGAAACCTTCTTATTCAGGAATATAGTGGTTGCTTATGGGTATGGGAGGGCATTGGATTACTCCTTACTTTGTTTTATTTTTCTCTACTGTACATTCAACAAATTGACACTAATGAGATTAAATATAGAATTTTATTCTAAAGCCCTGAAATTAAAGGAATAAATGTAAGTCTAAAATGCTGCCTTGAAATAGAGGAAAGAACTAGGAGGCAAATGACATTTATAGAGGTAAATACAGGCATGTGAATATGTAAATATATTTATATATAATGATAGGGAAATAGATCTATGTACATATATTAATGTTAATTATTAAGGTAGCAGATGGACAATGGGCCTCCACTCAAGTACTCCTTGAACACTTTGTTCTAATAAACTGGCATTGTGTGATGCTCACCTTCCCAACACGATTGCTGAAGACTAAATGGGTGCATAAGCAAAGGTGGTGAAGAAAGCTGATGGTGCCCGTCTATCAAAAGATATAGTGCAGTGGTTCTCAACTTTCCTAATGCCACAACCTTTTAATATAGTACCTTATGTTGTGGTGACACCCCAACCATAACAGTATTTTCTTTTTTTTAAAACGTTTTATTAGGGGCTCATACAACTCTTATCACAGTCCATACATATACATACATCAATTGTATAAAGCACATACGTACATTCCTTGCCCTAATCATTTTCTTTTCTTTCTTTCTTTTTTTTCCCTTTTCTTTTTTTTACATTTTATTAGGGACTCATACAACTCTTATCACAATCCATACATATACATACTTCAATTGTATAAAGCACATCCATACATTCCCCGCCCCAATCATTCTCAAAGCATTTGCTCTCCACTTAAGCCCTTTGCATCAGGTCCTCTTTTTTTCCCCCTCCCTACCCGCTCCCCCCTCCCTCATGTGCCCCTTGTAATTTATACATCGTTATTTTGTCATATCTTGCTCTATCCAGAGTCTCCCTTCCCCCCCTTCTCCGCCGTCCCTCTCCCAGGGAGGAGGTCACACGCGGATCCCCGTAATCAGTTCCCCCCTTTCCAACCCACTCACCCTACACTCTCCCAGCATTGCCCCTCACACCCTTCATCCTGAAGGTATCATCCACCCTGGATTCCCTGTGCCTCCAGCCCTCATATGTACCAGTGTACAACCTCTGCCCTACCCAGCCCTGCAAGGTAGAATTCGGATCATGGTAGCTGGGGGGAGGAAGCATAACAGTATTTTCATTGCTATTTCATAACTGTAATTTTGCTACTGTTATGAATTTCTGCAACCCTTGTGAAAGGGTTGTTTGACTCCCAAAGGGATTGCAACTCACAGGTTGAGAACTGCTGATATAGCGTCTGTGGTCTTAAGGACTTGAAGATAAACCAGTGGCCATCTATCAGGAAAGCAACAAAGCCCACATGGAAGAAGCACACCAGCCTGTGTGATCATGAGGTGTTGATGAGATCAGGTATCAGGCATCAAAGACCCAGAACAACAACAACAAAAAAAACCCCCATATCAATGTAATCCATATTGAAGGCTTGATCCTCATCAGCAGGTGCTTTAAATCTTCCTCTCTTCCAGGAAACCATGTTGGATTCTATATATACATGGCTGCTTTTATTTTATGAAAGGATCATGGTTTGGAAGTTCTACTTTACTATAAGAACTAATGTTAAGTAGCAGGATAGGGGGCTGTGCCTCTCCATGCCTAGGGGCCCCCCTACAGGAAATTGGAAACTGATAAAAGCTCAAAAGCATGCACCAATTCAGGCCCTGAGCCAGGGAGGGGCGGTACACCTGGATTGGCCCAATCTTGGCTAGGTGAGCTTAATTCAGCCAAGGGGGTCAACCAGTACTGTCAACCACGCCTCCCCAGGGAAGGTCCCCCAAGAGGCTGGAACTTCAGAATGACTGCCTTCTTTTCCCCATGCTCCTCCGCCTTCCTCTCAGCCTTGCTGCAGTCTCTCTCTCTCTGTCTCAGGCCTCAGGTGGGCACCTGTGTGGGTGCAGTCCCATGTTCAGTTAGCTGTAAAACCGGAAACTTCTATCCTTTATAAAAATCCACTTGGATCACAAACCAGGCTTCGGCGTGAATTTCTTTCTCATGTGAAGCTAAGGGCTGAGGTATTTCTCACCTGAGGAATCTGACACTGAGACATAAGAGGTGCTCAAAGGGAACATAGTTTTGATATAGTTAGAGTTGACTTTCTAATCCTGTGTTCGTCTGTTGATTCATCATTGAGTGATGTTTAAAAACTGAGCCCTCCTTAAAGTTAGAATATTTGCCTCCTACTGAGAGAGAGGCTGAGTTCCCCTGCTGTTAATCAAATATGGGAAATATAACATAATTTAAGACAAAGCTTGTTAAAAAAAACCCGAAGTGTAACTCTCCTTTGCAGTAAAAAATTATTTAAACTTAGTTGAGAAGGATGTTCTAACTCAGGAAGGAGGCAATTGAGCCTGAGCTCTCTGGGAATGGCAGTCTGACAGACCCTCCCTGGAGCAATGAAAACTTGATTGATGGTCTGATACATTCTTGGGGAGATGTAGCTTGATTCCCTATGATGACTTTCACACCGTTTGGGATCCTCTGTTAATTGTCTCCTGGGACTGATACAAAACCTATTGGTTTGTCACATCGTTGAAGACAGATAACTTGCTTGGTTTTCATTGAACCTTTAGAGCAGTTGGGGGTAGCAAACCCCACTGTTTCCTTCTCTCAGGAGCACTTGCAGAAATACAATTAAGAGTTTCTCAAATCAGCCTGGTCTCTGATTTTGGTTGAAATGGTGACTGGAAATCTGGACCTTTTTATTCCTCCAAACACCACCAACCTCAATCCCTCAATCCCTGCAGCTTTTTTCTGCCAGGGATTTCCTCAAGTTCTTGCTGTTCTGAACTCAGCCTTTTGCAGTGGTTCTCAGTCTTCATGCCGCCACCCTTTCCTACAGTTCATGTGTGGTGACCCCCAACCATAACATTATTTTTGTGGCTGCTTCATCACTGTCATTTTACTACTGTTATGAATCAGGCGACCCCTGTGAAAGGGTCATTTGATGCCCCAAAGGGGTCGCGACCCACAGGTTGAGAACCATGGCCCTGCAGGTTCTAGTTAACACTCAGTGTCTAGGTGGGTGAGGTCAGCGGCTCCCAAGGGCATTTTCATGCAGGGGCACGTAGCTGACTTTGGTTCCAAAATGGTTATAACAACATTTGACCCATTTGGACCAACAGATTTATTTTCGAGTCATTGCTGTTGAGAAGGTTCACGTATGTATTGTGTGACCACTGAGCTGGAGATCACTTCCTTTGCTCAGCACCGACAAGGATGCATTTAATAAAGTTCTTGTTTTGAATTCCGTGCCCCAGCTTCACTCTAAATAGTTAAAGCAGCCTGTTTTCTAATCAGCATGTCCTGAAGTGAGCTATGGAGTTTAGCATGTTTTGTTCCCTATTAAAACTTCCCAAGCTTTCCCAAGTATTGAATTAAATAGTAGACATGAGTTGGTCTGGGCTGCATCTGGCTATTGGAAGCAGTAGGGCCATTTATCTGTGAATCCCCTGAGAAGTAGGTAGTACGAGAATATTGTTTTTCTATTTCTCCAAGGAATTTTTTGGTAAAATTTTAGCAGGGCTGTAAAGTTCTCTTTTACTACTCCTGATAGGAAATCTTATTTGAAAGCCTATTTTTATGTTTAAGGGAAAGCTAACAGGATCTTAAACAGAAGACAATTGATAAATAACTTGAGGTTTATTTCTTGAAGAGACATCTGGCCCACTTTGTGGAAGGGGGATCCACTGAAATCCCTGTGCTGATGACGTGTGGCTGATGTTTAATGAATGCTTTTCTATGATGTGAATCAAGGGGGGCAAATGGCACACTGGAAATCACATCTGTCAAGCTCTCTGAAGTCAAAGACTCTCGGAACCTCAATGTAAATAGAGAGTATTCCTGTTGTAGAAAGCAATAAATAAGATGATGCATGACAACAATGTATTATTTTATCTTAATAAATGAAGTGATAAATGAATATATTTTTTGTTATTTGTCAGTAAAAAAATTTGGTATATTTATATTCCAGGACAAGGAATAAGAGACGATTTGTTGTTTGAGTATTTGGATAAGCAACAATAAGTAGACTATATGTTGGTGTGTGTGTGTGTGTGCGCGCAATATGCCCAGTAAGTGTTTATAGTTGAGACAATTTGATTAAAATAGAAATAGGCTCATTCCACTAAGCTTTTTATCTTCTCCGAATTCCTGTAGCATTTGCTTTTCTGCTATTCGGTTAGCACTTAATTAAGTAAGGGTGTGATAGAATAAAACTTATTAACTTGGGAGTGCTCAGATTTTTCCTCTGCCAAAGAGAGTCCTGTAATTATTAGTCAAATATGCCCACCTCCCAGGCTACTTCTGAAAGTTATTCTTTATACTAAAAAAAAAAAAATCTCTGGAAGTGAGCTGGGAGGAGAGTAGGGAAAAGGAAAAGGGTAACAGGAGGAGGATGGAGAGGGAGATTTTTCTATGGGCTAATTGCAGATAGAGTTGTGGTGGGTGGTGGAGTGGTTGTACTTTGGGCCACTAACCACATGGTCAGCAGTTCCAAATCACCCTTTGTACTCTCTAAGAGTTCCAGTGTTGGAAATGCACGGGGGCAATTATACCCTGCCCTATAGCTCACCATGAGTTTGAATTGTCTCAATGGCAATACATTCATAATTTATATTTACAAATTAGAAACTCCAGAGAATTCAGGCTATGAGAAAACTGTAGTGAAGAGAAACAAGGTTGATACTTAAGACAAAGGTAGAATGGCATTACTTTAAAATTGATTTTTGGAGATTTATCTGGATATGGTGTTTTTTGAAGAGTAAATCCTATAGTTTATAGGATCCATAGGGTTATATACGAAAGGTACCACATGAAATTTTATGTGATTTTCTTTTTTATGTGACAAATCTACCTCTTGCTCCACTTCTCAATAGACTCTTCCCATTTTATCCTCAGCTACCAACTATAAGAAGTTTTATAAAACAGAAATGTGATTATGTAAATCCTATTTACAACCCCCCCACCTTTAAAAAAGAAAACATTTAATTTTTTTGACAAACTAGGCCTAGGCCTGGGTTGAACTAGCAAGCCTGATCATAGCACCATGATTAGACGCTAGCCTGGTTTTCTAAGTCATCACTTTGCAGTTTAATAAAAAGGCAAGAGTTCACGTCCTGCACACACACACACACACACACACACACACACACCTCTTTTTAAAGCGTGATACATGCACACGCACAATCATGCACGGACTGTTTGCCCATTTGGATGTTCAAACTTCAAAAAACCAAACACTGCCATTGAGTCAATTCAAACTCATAGCAACCAGATAGGGTAGAGTCGATTTATACCTTTGGATTTCTGAGAGTTTAAATTTTCATGGAATCAGGTAGCCTCGTTCTTCTCTCTCAGAGCAACTGTCAAGTTCAAACCACTGACCTTGGGCTTAGTGGCTTAATGTATAGTTGGCTTTACCATCAAGTCTCTGAACACTTGGATGCTCAGGGTGGCCTTTGTACCGGTCCTGTATTACATGGACTTCTTTAACTCCGTAAACAAACCTGATTCTCAAGCAGTTAAGAGGATTTCTCAGAAGATGGAGAACTAGTTGCTCTCTGGGATAACCTGATGAACTCTCTTCTCCAAGCCCACGTGTGGTGCCAACAGTTATTCGCTAGACAGAAATGGACAAGGGGAAAGAGGTGGCGATGGCAGGATTGCCAATGCAGAGGAGAGTTGGAGGTGTGTTTTTCCACGCACCTCTTCAGCAGAAGGTGAAGGACAGACAAGACACATTTCCGTATCAGTTAAAGAGAGCCGGGGTAGTGAAAAGACTGGGTGAGAGGAGAGACAGGATGCTCTCACTCCTCCCATAATGGCTGAAGAGACTCTTGAGTTTTGGGTCTGGAGACAAGGGCACAGTGTGGAGTCTGGGGTGCAGAGCTGCAGGGATGCAAACACTTGGAGAAGGAGGTACACTATAGGGAACCAGCCAATAGCAGATCTGCTGGAATGTCACCCAATAATGGGAGGTCTGTCATAAGAATAAAAGGTCCAGTTCTACGTTCTACCAGGAATTTGGACTAACTAAGGTCCCTGTGGAGTTCCTTTCCAAAGTATCCCCTCCAATAAACTCACTCTTTCTGTCAAACCTTTTCTCTGACTCTGGCCTGATTTTTGGTCCCCTCTGAAATCTTTCTTGTTAGCAGGAAAAGCACTGAGAAATGGAGAGGCTCAAAACCTCGAGGTTACCACCTACTGGGAACACAACCAAAGCCAAAGCCACACAGTCTCTGCTGCTCGATGGATAGCCATTAGCTGGAGACACCAGAGCTAGACCACAGAGTGGGGGGCTATGATGAAAGGGGCTTGCACCAAGGGGAACAGTATTTTCCTACTGCCATTATTTCCACTTTCTAGTGTGTGTCATAAAAGCAGATCGGCTTTCATTCAGTTTTACTATTGTTTGAAATTTTCGACCTCAAAACCCTACATTATTGCTTGCACCAGGGCCAGCAAGCCCTCCCACGGCAGAATATCCCTTCTTGGCCCCTCTTGTTTCACTGTAGGACAGCACTGCTAAAGATTGAAGAGCAATTGAGTCCCCAGCCTGATTTACCCGGCGCAGAAGCATCCAGTGACAATAGATGGGTAAAAATCACATTATAAAGACACTCAAGAGTCCGAGAATAGTCACCAAGTACAGCAACATACTCATGGAGAGTGGGGCAGTTCCAAATCCTGCACACTAGAGGGGTGGTGCTGGGCTCAGACAAGAGCCCCAAAGGAGAGCAATTTTTTTAATCACTTTGTTTTATTCCATTGCATGCTTTCATTTACAAATGTGCTAGCTAACGTTCCACAGGGAAAGTGGTGTGTGTGTATGTGTTTTATAAATTATTTTATTGGAGGCTCGTACAACTCTTATCACAATCCATCCATTCAGCCATTGTGTCAAGCACATTTGTACATATGTTGCCATCATCGGTTTCTTTCTACTTGAACCCTGGGTATCAGCTCCTCATTTTTCCCTTCCCCCCACTCCCTTTCTTCCTCCCTCATGAACCCTTGATAAGTATACATAATAATTATTTTTTCATGTCTTGCACTGGGGGACATTCATTTTGACAGACGGACAGAATTCGCGTGCTGGTCCTTGGTGGTCACTTTCCTAAGCACTTGTAATCATCACATACTCTTCTTGTACAGAAGTGCTGTCAACAGGGTTAGATTCTGACAGTTTTATTTGAAATTATTTTTCTAAGTTTCATTTGTTTTGTGGTTGTGATTGAGTATGTACTCATTCACATAAAAGTAGAACAATTCCCCCTTTCCTGCATTTACACGTTAATGATATCTAGTACATCCTTCGAGACGTGCAGCCATCGGCACGCTCCTTCTCAGTAGCCTTGGTGGTACAGTGGAAGTGGATTATGCATTGGACTTGGGACTATAAGGTCAGTAGTTCAAAACTACTAGCAAGTCTGAGAATGATGAGGCTTTTTGTTTCTATAGAACAGGTGTCTGCAAACTTTTGAGATGGAAGAGCTAGCTTTGTCCCTCACAATTTAAAATTTATTCAATAGCCATAAATATATTTTTTACAAACAAATGAAATGACCATTATCTGAATAATATGCTTTAAATGAAATTATGATAGTCTTATTTTCAGTCATGTGCCTACCAAAAGAGCACATGACCGGAGCATAGCAGTTTGCTGACACTGCGAGAGAGCTAACAGGCTCAGAAATCCAAAGGGTCAGTTCATCTCTATCCTATGGGGTCATGTGAGTCAGAATTCACTTGATAACAGTGAGTGATTAATGTATTAGTGTAGCAGAATGGAATAGAATGTAGAAAGAGAATAGAATGTTTTTGTGAGCTTATATGGCCTGGAATTGGCTATTTGAAACAGATAAACTTCAGCCTACCATCTTGGCCACGACAAATTGAAGAGGAATAACATCACATTCATCATCCAAAAGAACATTTCAAGATCTAGCCTATAACTCAATGTCGTTAATGATAGTCTAAAATCCATATGCCTACAAGGAAGACTAATTAATATGGTTATTTCAATTTTTACACCAGAGATGAAGAAATGCAAAATGTTTGCCAACTTCTGCAGTCTGAAATTAATCAAACAAATGCCAGAAATGAAGAAATGCAAAATGTTTGCCAACTTCTGCAGTCTGAAATTAATCAAACATGCACTCAAGATTGATTGATAAGTACTTGTGATAAGTGATTGTGATGCACAAGTTGGAAACAAAGAAGAAAAATTGGTAGCTGGTAACTGTGATTTTGGTAATAAAAATAATATTACATAGTATAATTTAGCAAGATGAGTGATTTATTCACTGAAAATACTTGTATTATAGCAACATAAATGGCATATTTGTATATGTATAAATATATATACACATAACATCTATATGCACACTTACCTCACTGGATGAAATAAAATTGGCATATGTAGAAAGAGATAATAGAGCATCTTAATATCATCAGTGAAATTCAGGTTATGGCTTAACTCTTAATTGCTCATATTCAAGTTTAACTTGGTTCTGATGAAAATGAAAGCAAATAGGAACCAAAATATGACCATGAATACATCCCACCTGTAGAGCTCATTTGAACAATAGATTTTATTCATTGAACGCTAGTGACTAAAGACAAGGTGAGTTTGGGATGACACCAAGGGCATCATACATGAAGAAAGCAGGTCATTAAAAAATTGGAAAGAGAAATTAGACTAAAATAGAGGACAGGAGGGGGTCTGAAAGTTGCTCTTCAATGTAGAGAATATGAAGTTAGTGGAAGAAGTGATGAAGCAAATGAGGAACAAAAGATTTCAAATAGTTGATCTCCCTTCTGATCGATTTATATTTGTTCTAATTTATAATATTTTCTGAATTTTTTTTCAATTGAGGTTTTTATCTGTTTTATGTTATTATAGCTGTTAGTTCCACCCCCCCCCCAAAATTTTCAATGTATGTGAAATCCAGGATAGGTGAATCTATAGAGGCAGTAACTGGATTAGTGGTTTCTTGGGTGTATGGCAGGAGAGGGTGGGGAAAATGGGGAGCTAATAATGATGAATGCAAGAAGGAAGAAAATATTTTAAAACTGATTGAATTCTTGATGTGATTGAACTATTGATTTGTATGATATAAGAATTATCTGCCTATAAAACTGTTCAAAAAATTCAAATGCTGACTTGAGCAGACAAAGCGAAGTACTGTCATGAAGTGTGTCAAGACGTGACGTTAGCAAACCAAAAGGAAGAATATGCTCAGCATTTCTCAAACTGAAAGAACTGAAGGAAAATGTCAAGCTTTGAGTTGAAATATTGAATGTTGTATTCTATGGGCCAAACATCAAATAGTGCAGGAAACATTGAGAAAAAAAGATGGAAAGAATACAGAGTCACTGTACCAGACATGAATTGATTGACATTCAACTATTTTTGGGAGGTAACACTTGATGCAAAACGGATCATATTGAAAGAAGAAGTCCAAACTCTATTGGAAATATTGGTGTATAGCAAGTCTTCAGGAATTAATGCAGGACTGGATGAGATATGTCAATACATGGATGCAGTGCTGGAAACACTCAATCATCAATGCCCAAACATTTGGAAGATGGTTGCCTGGTAAACGTAGTAGAAGCGATTCCTATTCCTGCCCATTCCAAAGAAAGGCAATCTAAGAGAATATGGAAATTGCTGAACAATATCATTATTATCATACATAAATAAACTTTTCCTGAAGTTGATTCAAAATCAGTTGCAGTACTAGAACTGAAACTGCTAGGAAATTCAAGATTAATTCAGGAGATTTAGTCAACAAGGAATGTTATTTGTATGTCAGATGGATTTTGGCTAAAAGCATAGGATACCTGAAATATGGTTACCCGTGTTTTACTGACTGTGAAAAGGTATTCGACTATGTGTGTCACAGCAAAATATGGATGACATTGCAAAGAATGGTAATTCCAGAACTCTGAATTCTGTTCATTCTGAACAGAACCTGGGAAGGCTGTGTGGTGTAAAATCAGGGAAAATGTGTATCAGAGTTGTATCCTTTCAGCATATTTAGTCAACCTGTACACTGATAATAATCTGAGAAACTAGACTATATAAAGAAGAACATCAAACCACCATAAACGAATGAAGAATCATTAACAACCTGGTAAATGCAGATGGCACAACTTTGTTTGATCATAGTGTGGAGAACTTGAAACGCTTACTATTGAAGATCAAGGACTACAAGCTTCAGTATGGGTTACATCTCAACAGAAAGAAAACAAAACTCTCCAGAACTGGACCAACAAGCAGCATCACAATAAATGGAGAAAGTATTGAGCTTATTACAGATTTCACTTTACTTGGGTCCACAATCAACCTTCATGTAAGTACAGTTAAGAAATCACATTGCATTGCGTTGAACAAATCTGCAAAATTCCCCTTTAAATTATTAAAAAATGAAGATGTCACTGTAAGGTCTAAATGCTCTCCACCCAAGTCATAATATTTTAAATTGCTTTACATGCATGCAAAACCTGGACAATGAATAAAGAAGATGGGAGATGAATTTATGCATTTGAATTATGGTGTTGGAGAAGAATATTGAGTATATATGGTCTGACAGAAGGTTGAACAAACATGTTTTGGAAGAAGTATAACCAGAATTCTTCTTAAAACTGAGGATGCTGAGACTTTGCTCTACATATTTGGACCTGCTACCAGGAGGCACCATTCCCTGGAGAAGAACAGTGTGCCTTGTAAAGGAGAGGGTCAATGAAACACAGAAAGGTCATTAATGAGATGGATTGACACAGTGGCTGTACGAATGGACTCCAACATGGCAATGGTTTTGATGATGGACCTCATAGTGTTTTGTGGCCGTCTGTGGGGTTCCTATGAGACAGACTGACTCCATAGTACATATCTATGAATGTCAGCAAGTTTTTAAATATGCCATCTTTAAAGCACCCTGAGACGTGTTCTTCGGTGCTATAATAGTCTTTAGAGATGCTCAGGGCCTTGCTTGCAATTCATTCTCAACTATCTAACTAAAAAAAGAAAAGAGAAACTCACTGCCATCAGGTGGATAATAACTCATAGTGATCTTCCAGGACAGAGGAAGACTGCTCTCTAGGCATCCCGAGAGTCTAAATCTATATTGAAATGGCTATTAAAATTCCAGCTTCCAGAGATCACTGCAAACCACAAGGAATGACAGATCTACTCCCAGAATGGCAGGTGGGGCCAGCTGCGTGCAAATACTTTGGTCCAAGTCTTTGTCCCATAAAGTTCTGTTTAAATTAAAATGTAACCAAGATGTCATGTTAAAGGCGAAGGCCTGCTTTCTAGGCATGATGGCCCGTGTGAAAGTGGAGAGAGACATTTGAAGTTTGCATTGGGGTGACCAGAGGTACAAGGTTTAACCCTCATGTCCTTTGAAATCCTGAGGCCCGATTCTATGTCCCAGGGCATGAATAGAATGCATTTCCACAAAAATTAAGGGCTTTGCAAGTTAAATTTCCCTATTTTTTAAACAAGCATTCTAATGGTTATTATTTGATTAGCTGTGTCTTTATGTAACATTGGTTAGGTTACAGATGGGCAAAGAGATCGTGTTTTAATAACTAGGGACCCTGTAAAGTAGGAGACTTCCATCTGACGTCTGAGACCAGGACATGAGTCTTTCCATGGAAATGTTTAAAGTGACTCATTTCATATTTCTTAGGAACACCGGGTGTTTTTTATCCATCTCACATTTTCTGCTCTTAAAAACATCCTGAGCTTAGCATCGATTATTTAGGAGCTCTTACTATTGATACTATTCCTTTAAAGCAGCTGTTCTCAACCTGAGGGTCACGACCCCTTTGGGGCTCCGAACAATCCTTTCACAGGGGTTGCCTGATTCATAACAGTAGCAAAATTAAAGTTATGAAGTAGCAACAAAAATATTTTTGTGGTTGGAGGGTCACCACAACACGAGGAGCTGTATTAAAGGGTCATGGCATTAGGATGGTTGAAACCACTGCTTTAAAGGGACACTTGTTAAGCTGTTTCGACTCCGAGTTTATGTTTTGTTTAAAAAGTGCCACACAAAGTGAAGATTGAGAGAGTTTGGAAAGTTGCTTAAGTTAGAAAAAGAGATGCTATTTGATGTACCCAGGGAAGTTAAACCCATGGAAGAAAATGAAAAGCAGGGCCATTATAATTTGAATGTAAGACTTTAGATTTCTTCTTTTAACTGCTGGATATTAATAATGTAAATACCAAGATAAATGAGAGAGGGATTTTGAAAGTTCTTTATCCAGTAGCTGATTTTCTGCCGGGAATGGCTAGAAAGTGGGACAGTAGCTGTGTCAGTGTGGTTGACTAGAGAAACAAATTCATAGACACTCGTGTGTCAGAGAGAACGTAATATCAAAGAGCAATTGTGCATTAAGAAAACATCGCAGGCCAGTCCATTTCAAGTCTATAAACCTGATATTAAGCCATATGTCCGAGACCACTCTACATTTTTTCTTAAGACTCATGCATCATATGCAATGACACTGAGTGCAGGAATATCACAGGCCAGTGGGAGGAAAGGCTTGTGGATCCAGTGGCGGTGGATCTTAGCGCTGGCAGGGGTTTCCACGTGGCTCCTTCAGCTCCACGGCTCTAGTATACCTCCATGTGTCTTGCCAACAGGAATGTGTCGCAGAGAGTGAGCACGTGTCCTGCCTCCAGTGAGCCATTTATCTCCTTAGTGCCTCTAAATGAGGTCAAGTTGCGATCTGAGTGACAGGCTCAGCTCCACCCCTTCACTCTTAAGTCTCAAATTGAGAATTGATTATGTAACTACCACAGCAGCTTTTTGGAGCTGTGTCAGGTAGACACATCTGCCCAACATGCCTGAGCATGGCTTCCTGAAGGCCCTTCCTAAGAGACTTCACCCTGCTTGCTCCTTTTGCTCCGTTCACTGTCTCTAATGCCGTCCATCCTCCCAGGCTGAGGGAGTGCCCTTTACTCATTTAACCATTCCATCAATGCCAATTGTCCATTCTAACCCTCGCATGCTGTGTGTGGACTGAAGACTGCCTGCTGTTAAGAGGACCAAACCAAAAGGTAAACCCTGAGAAAATGTTGTGTTTTGACTAACAAATGCTAGAAATTCAGCGATGACATGGCAAAAGCACTGATTGAGATTTAGCTAGCACAGTGGTTCTCAACCTGTGGGTCACTACCTCTTTGGGAGGTCTGACGACCCTTTCACAGGGGTCACCCAATTCGTAACAGTAGCAAAATTACAGGTATGCAGTAGCAACAAAAGTAATTTTATGATTGGGGGTCACCACAACAGGAGGAACTGTATTAAAGGGTCATGGCATTAGGAAGGCTGAGAACCACTGCCCTAGCAGGTCTAGCAGATTCCTTTCCCTCTTAGATACTCCACTCTGCTCTATTTCTTAGCCCACTTGCAGTTACGTGAGACCATATGCTTACATTCCGGTTAATAGTTTTGAGCAGAAGCGATATAATTCACTTTCAAGTGTGGCTTCTAAAATTTTTATAGCACCCTACTCTCTTCCTCTTTCTTCCAGCCTCACAGGTTCCACTATTTCCAGGTCTGAGAGTCTGGAAACCTGAGTTACCATATGGAGGAATCAATGGGAATACGATGACAGGAGTAGGAATCTTCATTGTGTAATTACTTCGAGGTGTGGGCTTGGTGGGGGAGAGTGGGTATGATCAGGAGAAGAAGAGAGTGATAAATCATTCAGGGATGCTGGAGCATGGAAGATGAGGTTGGATTTTGTGCCTGATAGGAATGGCGAGGCAAACTGGTATCATATTATGGAGGGTCTTATACACGATGGCAGGGGCCAGAACCTTTTTATATCAGTGGGATCATTCAAAGTGCTAGTCTACTATTATACATATATAATATAAATCATGCCAGAATGTAACTTGGCACTCTTCTTCATCCAGTATGTCCCGTCAACTTAATTAAACAGCAAGCGCATTGATGTAATTGATTGCTATTCTGGCACATGCTTCTTATTTCACTGTGTCTAAGAGCCTTTCAGGAACTGGCACTAGTCTGGGGACTATACTTTGAGTGAAACTGCATTAGACATATGAGGGGGCTTCCAAATGTTTGTGGAAAAGTGGAATCATTTCTCCCTATTGATCCATTTTAAAATTATTTCAATGAAAAAAAAGAAAGTGAATGGGGAAATGCACATGGATTAAGCCTCTGATGAATTCCCTCTGCCCATAGACCAGGGATATGAATGCTTTCTTTAGTGGATGATTGAAGATGCAGTTAGATTAAAATTTAGCACTTATGATCTGATCATTTAAAATTTGTTCTAGTTGTTAATATTTCATGCTTTCTTTTTGATTGAAGTTTTTTATCTGCTTTATTTTGTTATTAACATGTTTTTCTGAATAAAAAAATCTAGAGGTAACTCTTTAGGGACAGTAACTGGACTAATGATTCCTTGGGGCTATGTTGGGTGAGGTTGGGGGAAATGGAGAGGTAATGATGTGTACAAGAATGAAGAAAATGTTCTAAAACTTATTGGGGTCATGGTGATGGTACAAAGTTTCTGGATGTGATTGGAGTATTGAATTGTATAGCAATAAAACTGTTAAATAAAATCCAAAGGCAAAATTAAAAAAAAAAAGAAGAACCCTTTACAGTAAGAGATCAGTGGGTGGTTTCCATTGGGATTGCTAATTAGGACATCTTTGGGATCTGAGGCAGGGACAGGGGCAGCTACACACTGTAGCATAAGTCAAAGAGATGATAAAACAATCCAACAACTGGGCGAATCCCTTTCCCATCACATCCTCTTTCTCCCTGTGTAAAATCACAACGTTTTCTCAAGATGCATCCAATCCTAACACTCTGAATCAATGTATGTTATTCTGAGCACATTCTATTTGATACACTTCTCATAAAAATTCTTTGATGTGCTGTTGTATTAGCTTTCTTGAGCTTGAGAACGCTTGAGTAGCATGTCTAGGTGCATACAGTTCATACGTTTATCAGTGGAGAATGAGAAACTAGCTTTGACAAAAAGAAAACAACCCTGAGTTCTTTTCATTACTCATGATGTACAATGATTTTAAGAAAAAGCAAGACACAAGGTGAATTGCAGTTTGGCAGTACATCATTTATCTGAGTCACCCTTCCTATATTTTTATAGGTGCTCTCAATAAAATGCAGAATGTTTCTCTTGAGGAACATAAAATTTAATAGGAGGGCTTTAAATTTCTCTGATACTGTTTTTGTTAGGTGTCATTGAGTCAGTCCCAAGTGATAGTGAGCTTATGTACAACAGATTGAAACCCTGCCCAGTCATCTGCCAGCTTCACGATTGGTTCTATAACTAAGCTCACTGTTGTAGCCACTGTTATCAACCCATCTCACTGAAAGCCTTCCTCTTTTGCTGACCTTTTACTAGACCAACTATGATGCCCTTCCCCAGGGATTGGTCCCTCTTGATAACATGTCCAAAGTAAATAAGACCAAGTTTTGCCATCCTTGCTTCTAAGGAGAATTCTTAGTGATTGAGCATCACATTTGTTGGTCCTTCTGGTAGTGCATGGTGTATTCAATATAACATCGTTGCTTTTAACACTTTAAAGAGCTTCTTAGCTGCTGATTTAAGTAGGAATGCTTACTTTCTTAATAAACTCCGTAATCATGAGATTTTTTTAGTTGGTTCTACATGGCCATTGCAAAAGATTATCCAACTGAGCAGAGAAATAGAGTGAAATGGGAGGGAAGGTTAGAGTCTGACTAGGGGAAAGGAAGTTGGAGGCATGTCTAATCTCTGCCGGTGGCCATTGATTTTGGGTTTGTGTGGAGTTAGATTTTCCTTCTCCCTTGTGTAGTGAGAGGAGGTCAGAGACAGCCCACTCTCCATTTCCCCAGGAGCAAAGGAGCAAAGGAAAGCCACTGGAGAGAGGGCAGCTGCTCCAGAAATAAGAAATGGAGAAGTGTGAATGCTAAAGTCAAACAGCTTTTGAAAACTTCATCTGTACCTATTTACTAATCCCAACTCAACAATACTGCTGGCCCTTTCAGTGTGATATGTATTTAAGTTTTGCTTCCTTTATCTCTCGGAGTAAAGGTAACAATTCTCCTGGATAGCTCTCAAAACAACCAGCATTCCCAATGTGTACCAAAAGGGAAATGCCTTGAGAAACCTTTAGCTCTCTTCCTTGTATCCAATGATTGACTTCCGAGATCTCCTTACATTAAAAATATTTCTATACCTGTGCACTACTAAGCTCATCTTTAGAACTTTACCTGGAAAATCCACTGCCTCTGTAAGCTATTATGCTAGTCACGGTTTTTGTGTTCTGGTCCCTATTTACCTGTCAAGCTGGTCATTGTACTGCTCCAATATCAATGGTATTGAAGGAAGACATCTGAGTTGCTTTGAAGACATTGGTGAAAAACAAGGTTCCAGAAATTGGTGGAATAAATATTGAAAAGTTTCAACAAATGGAAGCTATGCTGGAAGCAATCACTCACCCATGCCCAAAAATGTACAAGACAACTATCTGGCCAACACACCTGAATGTAACTTCAGTGCAGAAAGGACTCTAACTCAGACAAATTTTATTCCCAGACAACAGCTAGAACAGTTCTTAGAACTCACAGGTATTGGCTCTGCACATGAAACTATGGGCGGGGTGAGTATACCTTCGGATCCCTGGCACTCACATAACATGGAAAATCTTAGTATGAACTCGAGTGGTGGCAGTATCCCCATGTATTCGAATTCCATCAGACTGCCAGATCAACAGCTCTTTCAGTGTTAGGGTTTGGACCACTCATCACCGCACCCTAGTTCGGAGCGGTCCCCCCAGTCTCCAGGTGGCAGGCGAGTGAGCTCAGGGCGCTGCGCTTTGGTAAACCGGCTGCAGCATTCCTCCGCTGACGGGGCTCTGATTCGGGCTGGGGGCTTATTCTAACTTGATTTAGTGAGTGAAGCCAGCAAGGATCACGTTTCTGCCTTGATTTCCTGCTTGTTATTTCTATTTACTAGGTCAGTTTAGGTTTCCGTGCAGTGAAAAACAAACCCCGGTGTCAGTGGTTTAGCGAGAGGTTTTCCCCAACTTGCCTGTCAGTTTGTTTTACTGTGGTGGCGTTCATGTGGCGATGACGTTAGAAGCTGTATCACTGGCATTTCAAATATGAGCAGAGTGATAGTTACATAATCTGGTGTCAATTTGAGGATTAAGAGTGTAGGGGTGGAATCTAGTCTATCCATCTGGATATAGCCAATGAGACCTCTGTGTGGGCACGGACTTCTCCAGAGGATTCTGGGAACTCATATTTCCTCCTTGGAGGTGGGAGACTCTCTCTCACTCTCTCTTGGCTTACTCACTGTGAGACATCCCTGTGGAGAAGACACATGGAGAGAAGCTAATGGAGCCAGATCTCTGGAGCTGGAGAAGCCACATGGAAATCCCTGCCAGGGCTGAGATGCTTACACCACCACTGGACCCACAAGACTTCCCACCCACTAGCCTGTGATTTTCCTGCATTCGACATCATTGCATGTGTTTTGTGAGTCTGAAGAGGACTTTATAGATTGGTATTGGACATATGGGCTAAAATAGGACTTTTGGATTTGATCTGGACTGGGCTGGGATGTTTTCTCAATATTCAATGGCTCTTGTATAAAGCTCTTTCTTATACACATATGAGTGGCTCTGTGAATTTGCTTCTCTAGTCTACCCGGACTCACAATAGCAGGTCACCCAAAGTGAACCCATTTTAACAGAGCTTCCAGACTAAGATCACACTACAAAGATGGAGTAGGCTGTCCCCCTCTGAGGAATTAGCCACTGAAAACCCCGTGGATAACACCCAAACATCATAAGATACTAAAAACCTCATGAAAAGAAGCAAACCGTTGTTGGAGATGTGCTGGAGAGTGAGCCCTCTGTTAGCAAGCATCAGAAGGTGACTGAGCAGGGCCTGCCTTCTCAGAGGAAGTCACCAGAATGCTGGGAATGGAGGACAGGTGGGGGAGCTTCAGTGCTGATGGGGTACCACTCAGAAGCAGCAGAAACAACGGTGAGCATCCATTAGAACTGGAGTTTGGAATATAAGAGTATGAATTTAGGAAAATTCAAAGTAGTCAAAATGAAATGGGCCTCATAAAGATGGATAGTTCAGATATTAGTGGACTTAAGTGGACTGGTTTGGGCCAATTTGAAGCAGTCACAGAGTTTGCTGTGCTCAGAATGACCAATTCAAGAGGAATGGCGTCACATTCATCATAAAAAAGAACATTTCAAGATCTATCTTTAATTACAAGTTTACCAGCCATGGACTAGTAAGTATAGGCGTACAAGGACATCCAGTCAAAACAAGTATTATTCAAATTAGTGCACCAACCACTGTAGTACCCTTTCCAAATAAATGTTACCCAAAAGAATGCACAAATTATTGAATGATATCATTGATGTCTGCGGAAGTACATATGAAAGTAAAATTTGCTAAAGATTGTTCAAATAATAGTTACAGTAATATCATGAAAAGGAACTGTCAGAAATCCAAGCTAAATACAGAGAGGATTTAGTGTAAGGAATATCATGTCTGGTGACAGATGAATCTTAGCTCAAAGCAGGAAATACCAGAAAAACGTTTACTTGTATTTTATTGATACGCAAATTTATTAGACTCTGTTGATCATAACCAACGATGAATAATATTGAGAAGAATGAGAATTCCAGAACATTGCTTTGTGTTCTAGAGAACCTTTACATGGATCAAGAGGCAGTTGTGTGAACACAATAAAGGGATACTGTATGTTTTAAAATCAAGAAAGGTATACATTGAGGAGTATCCTTTCACCATACTTATTCGATCTGTGTGCTGAGCAAATCATCGGAGAAGTTGGATTATATGAAGAGGTTTGTGGCATCAGGATTGGAGGAAGGCTTATTAACAAACAGTAATGCAAACTGTATGCAGATGCACAGCCTTGCTTGCTGAAAGTGAGGAGGACTTGATAAACTTGTTGACAAAGATCAAGAATTTCAGGCTTCAATATGGATCATAACATAAAGAAAACAAAATTCTCATAATTGGATCCATAGGTAAAGTCATGATAAATGAAGAAAAGCCGAAACTACCAAGGATTTAATTTTGCTTGGATTCACATTCCATGTTCATGGAAGAAACACTACAGAAATCAAGTGACATATTTCATTTGAAGAGTGTGGTAGTTACATAATTTCCTGTCAACTTGCTAAGGGGTGGAGTCTAGCCTGTCAATCAGGTCACACCTTGATGACCTCACTTGGAGGCGTGAAGGACATAAATAGCTCACTGGAGGGCAGACAGACTCTGGAGGAGCCATGTGGGATGTCCCTGCCTGAGATGCTTCCACAGCCACTGGATCCACAAGATTTTCAACCCACTGTGGAAAGTCTGCACTGTGATCTTCCTGCATTCGGCATCATTGCTTGAGTCTGAAGAAGAATTTATAGACTGGTATCGGATATATGGGCTAATATCGGACTTGTGGACTTGAATTATATTGGGCTGGGATGTTTTCTTAATACACAATTATTCTTTGATATAAAGTTCTTTATTATATACATCTATGAATTTGTTTCTTTCATCTACCTGGACTGACACAGAGAGTGAAGATTTCACTTTGAGGACTAAGGTGCGCTAATCCCAAGAACTGGTACTTTATATGCATGTGGACATTATATGCATGTGGACATTAAATAGGGAAAGCCAAGAAGAATAGACACACTTGAATTATGGTGTTGGGGATGAATACTGAAAGTATCACACATTGCCAAAAGAACAACCACATCTGTCTCGACAGAAGCACTCGCAGAGGTGAGGATCAGGCTGTTTCATTTTGTTGTGCTCGAGGTCAAATGAGAGACCAATGATTTCTTCATCATAAATACCTTTTCATGAACAACATGAACAACGATTATACCACAGACTTCTACAGATGGAATAAACAGAGATCGAATTGACTACATGTAAGGGAAGAGATGAAGGAGAAGCAGATAAAATGACTGCGGGCTGACTGTGGAATATACCAGCCACTGTTCGCATGCAAGTTCAAGTTGAAGCTGCAGAAAATTAAAACAAGTCCACAAGAGCCAACATAGAACCTTGAGTATATCCCACCTGAATTCAGAGGACATCATGAAAACAGACACGGTCCATTGAACACTGTCAGAAGACCTGAGAGTTGTGGGATGACATTAAGGACATCACACACGAAGAAAGCAAAGGTCATTAATGTGACAAGAAAGAAGGAAACAATCAGGGGATCCCGGAAGAAACGCTGACATTTGCTCTTCATCGTAGAGTAGCTAAGGCACATGGAAGGAATGGCGAGGCCAAGAGGGGAACAGAAAATGCATGCACAGTTTGAAAGACAAAGTCGTACCCAGTGAGATGTGCAAAGACCGAGAGTTAGAAAACCAAAAGGGAAAACCACATTCACCCGCTCTGAGACTGAAAACAAAACAAAACACAAAATTCAAGCCTCAAGCTGCAGTATTGAAAGACTCTCGGGGCACAATCTTGAGTAACGCAGGATGCACCGACGGAGGATGAAAGAATACACGGAGACACTGCACCAAGACGAACCGGCCCCAATGCAGCCGCTTTGTTGTTGTTTACAGACGAGGTGCCGTTGCTCAAGGACTCCTTGCACACAGCAGAGCAAAGTATTGCCTCTCCGGCTGCATTCCCTGACCTTTGATGTTTGAATCCATCCATGGGTCACTGCGTTACTCCATCTCAGACGCATTTTTATTGCTTCTTGCTCTGATTTGATTCGGTGGCTGAAACCACTTTTTGTCAATCCACACGGATTCCTGACTTGACTCCTTGTTTTCCATCCCACAGAGGGTTTGTTATTATTCTGCTTTTATCCTGATAGGGATTGGTATTTTACCTCAGTCTGTAGATGGGCTTCTCCAAAGAGCAATCCGTGCGAGCTTTTCAGAGCCCCCCCATCCAGCACACACACAGAAAAAGCTTTCAGTTACCCTGGCTCACGAGAGCAGTGGTTCTCAAAGAGGGGGATTACGCAGCTGTGGTCCTTTCATCAGGGGAGGAAACAAAGTGTGGAATAGCTTTCCAGAGGCTTGTGTTGGCGTTCCCTTCTCCATAGTCTGCTGAGAATTGGTCCAAACTTGGCCCGACTCCCATGCTGCTTTGGCACAGCGTAAGGAAGGAGTTCTGGCACACTGCACTGCTTACCTACCCGAAGGTCAGTGGTTTGAAACCCGCAGCCACTCCATGAAATGACTAGAGTCTCTGAAACGTTCTTTGCGTTTGCTCCGACTAGATGGCAGTGTGTTTGGTTTGTTCTTCTGTTTACAGGTCACTGAAGAGTAAGTGGGTAACAGGCGCTTTGGAGAAGACAGTGAGTACTTCTGACTTTTAAAATATGTGTCAACAGTATCAGTTGGAAAAGGGTGTTGAGTCATTGGGGGGAGAAATTCACATAAGCATTTATAATAGCTGCTTGCTTGATATCTGATATCTGGATCTCACTCAGTGCCTCCCAGTCACAGAAAGAGATGGTTCCTCTGGGGTTCATAAGATCCAGCTCCCGAGGATCCCTGTGTGTTTTTTCTCTCTGTCTCTCTCTGTCTCTCTCTGTCTCTCTCTGTCTCTCTCTGTCTCTCTCTCTCTCTCTCTCTCTCTCTCTCTCTCTCTCTCTCTCTCTCTCTCTCTCTCTCTCTCTCTCTCTCTCTCTTTCTCTCTCTCTCTCTCTCCATTCTCCCCTCCAACTGTGAGAGGAAACAGGCACAGGACACTGAGACTTTCATCTTTCCTCCCTTAAAAACACCAAAAGCTCGTAACAAACTGACTGCTGAGGGGAATGTTCTTTGTGGCTTAACAACATATAAACAGTAGTCTTGGGAGGACCAGAAAACGGAGGGGTGCCTAGGCTCCTGAGAACTTTATTGGTCTTGGAAACTGTTCTGGAATTAGGTCACGTGAGCAGTTTGGATTACTCAGTAAGCAAGGTTAGCAAGGGCTTGCTCGTGCTTACTTACTAATCTCTAGTGAACCATTTCGCATTTTCTTTTATAACCACACCGACGTCTAGCTTCTAGGCATGGCTGGCCTCTCTCTCTCGGCCTCCCCCACAGCATCTTCCTACACATTCAGACCCTCTCAAATGTACAATCTCTGACAGGGTCAGAGTATTACTAACCAGGCTTACTGGTGGTTGTTTACTAATCTGCTGGAAACCATTTCACATGTCTTCTACCATGAAAGCCAGGTGAATTATTTGCTGTAGATTAGTAAGTCAGGGAAAATAAGCCTTTGCGTATCTTGCTTGCTGGGTGACCTGTCCGACCACAAGGATCGTCTCATTGAGTAATAAAAGGTATATGGCTAGGCGGATGCCTGGTGGCTGGCTACTGACTGCCTACACAGAACTAAAGAAAAACTGGCCCACTGGCCTTTCAGCTCTGCTCCTTCCCCTGCTATTTCTTCAGCCACTTATAGCGTAGTGACAGATGCAGCTAGGCTAAACGTTGGCATGATTTCAGGCAGATAAATCATTTGCAGAAGCCTTTCCCAACTTTACTAGGAAAGGGAACTTTGGGAATGTACTGATGTTTCCATTAACTATCAAATAGGAACCCTGCTTGACACAAGGCACTCTTTAGAGAACCACACACTCTGTACCTTCTCTGGGTGAATGCTCTGCTGGGTTACTTGGAAAGACTCTAAGGCAGTGGTTCTCAAACTTCCTAATGCCGGAACCCTTCAATACAGTTCCTCATGTTGTGTTGACTCCCTCCCCCCCAACCATAAAATTGTTTTCATTGCTCCTTCGTAACTGTCATTTTGCTATTGTTATGAATAGCAGGAAGTAACATGTGTATATACATGTATGTGTGTGTGTGTGTGTGTACACATATGTATATAAAGTCAAAGAGCAAGGTTGTACTATGAAGTGAGAGCTGCGGTGACAAAGGGTAAAAGGGTCGGCTGACCCCAAAGGGGTCACAGCCCACAGGTTGAGAACCATTGCTCTAAGATTTCCCTGCAGGCAAAATGACTATCCGCTGGGCACCGTGGGGTCTAGCAGTGGAATGTGCCGTCACGTTGCTCTGCTGCAGTCTTTCCTGCGTATAGAAGATCCTGCCTCAGCATTGAACGAGTGCTTCGGTTTTCATTTTTAAATAGCATAGTGAGTTTAATAGGGTAAACCTGACAGAAAATGGAGGGGAAAGCCACCTGTAATTTTCTATTTTCCCTCTACCACCTGCCACTCCAATCTAGACAGTTGTCAAATTCTTGGACTGGGCCTTCTGAGTCCAATCTCTCTTATGTGTTCTCCTGGTGATGACGGTCTCAGGTTAAGGCTCCGCTCTGTCCTGCCATCGTTTGGCCTGTTTGATGTAGTCACTTGAAGCAAAATCAAAAAACCAAAACAAAACGTGAGATGTAAACATCTTTGGGAAACAAGTACATTGGGGAAAGTTTCTTTGCTTTCCGTACGGAACCAATCTAAAAAAAACCTTTTCAAATACCTCCAAATCCCAGATTTAAAAGAATTCATTACAGGTAGGTACTCAAAAACCCTGCTGACACATGCATGTCTGCTTTTATTGAGAGATCTGACATTTAAAAGAAACTTTCCTAAACCCCCAAGGTGACACACAGTTAAGAATGCCTGATTTCAGGCGACCACATTTCCCCGTGAATTGTCTCTGAGGGCTTCCAGCAGACAGAACCTTGCATACTTTGAACCCAGGTGTCTGCACCAGGCAGGGCAGCATCTCGGAGGCGCAAGGCTGCGTTTCTATTTCACTGAGACAGAACCTGGGCTTGGGTAGGCCGATACACACCCTCCAGCCTCATAGTTCCAAGAAGGCATTTCTCCAACGTGGCTCCTGACTGGCTGGGTGGAATGAGGACCCGCTCCTCCAGTCAGGCTTGATTGATGGGCAACTAAAGAAAGCACAAAGCCTTGAGGTCAGATCGAAAATGCAAGGGGACAAGCATGCTTCTCGTGTCTGCCAAGATCTGCTAGGCTCTCCCAAGTCTCAGCCCTGGTCCCCTCGCCGAGCTTCTGCTGAGAATGGAGTCGGCCTAATGATGCAGTTGTGTCGGACCCCAATCCTAATTTCAGATCTTTTAATGAGTCCATATTATCTTCTGAATAGTTCAACTATGTTTCTAGGGCATTAAAATTCCTTTGTAATCAGCCTTCAAACACCTAGCAAGGCGTATATTCTGTGTGTACCTGGCACTTATCCCGGCTCAGCCAAATTGAAGCGTGTGCAATTTCCAGTCAATAACACAACCGCTCTCACCTTTGTCACCGCAGCTCTCACTTCATAGTACAACCTTGCTCTTTGACTTTATATACATATGTGTACACACACACACACACACATACATGTATATACACATGTTACTTCCTGGAAGATTTTCTCACTTTTACCTTCCAGCTCTTTTATTGAAATGTCCATTTCTAATACCTATCCAATCCATCCAGCCTAGGCAGCCAGAATGATTTTCCAATAGTATAGCTCTGCTCATGTCTTGAACCAGCTCAAAAACCTTCTTGGGATTCATTAGCTTTGCATCGAGACCCCGTGAAATCCACTCCCCTGCCTTTCTTTATTGCGTTTCCTACTCTTAAGAACCTAAACACTGGCACTGACGTTCTCAGACCCTCCCTAGCTTCATCAGCTGCTCTCTGGTGTAGTGTGTGTATGTGTGTGTGTATGTGTGTGTGTGTGCATGCGTGTGCATGTGTGTGCATGCGTGTGTGTCACTACTACACTGTTCTCTGAGGCCAACACCTAGTTCCTCCTTCGAGACCTCAAGCCATGCCTTCAGATGTGCCGTGAGTCAAGAAGATGTCAACTGGATCAGAGGGCGCCCTCGTTGGGTTCTTTCTGTGTAAGAGAAATGACACAGATCCTCATTCTAAGAACCTTACATCCTGGACCTGACTAAGGGTGTTAAATACAAATGAGTGCATTTTTGCTGTAATATGACACTGCATAAGGATCGCCTCAAGGTTAGATACTATTCTATTAAGTACTGATCTTAGAGGGAGAAATGCAAATTCATGCTCAATCAATCCCTGCCAGTGAGATATGACGCTTCCATGATTTAGTGGACTATTCAAGCGGACACCACACCCTCCGAGCTGCTACCCAGGCCTCGGTCACAGTCATGGGACGTCTGGGTTGGATGGGCTGATCAAAGGAAGATTGGCGTATGTCAGGTCAGCAAGGGACAATGTCTGGAGGTCAGGCACAGGCCAAACAGGGAAGCACATCACTTTTGACAGTGGGTGGGTGCTCCTGAGTGAAACCTTCTGCAGCCAAAGACCTTCTGGTCTTCCATTATAAGATAATGTTGACAGTCCTTTAAAAAAGTCACCTACTTATAGCTGTACAGCTGTCCTGTAGACATGTTTGCTTTTACTGTGATGAAATGATATTATAGAAATTTGAAAAGGATTATGAGAAAATAAATAAAATCAACACCCATAATCCCCTACATAAAGATGATTGTTAAAATTCTGCTCAACGTTTTACCCCTTGATGCCTGTCTCATTTGCAGTAGTTGAGAACATATTATGTGTTCTCTATTCTACTTGCCTTTATACCATGTTGATACGTGGTCCCACTGAAGGTTTTCATCCATTTTAAAATTAGGGATAATTTATATATGCACTAAAATGTACTCTTCTATGCACAGGCTGTGAGTCTGATGAGTGTCCAGCATCATACAACTACCGCCGCAATCAGAAGAGAGGACAAGTCAGTCCCCCCACGCTCCCTTGCGCTGCTTCGTAGTCAGACACTCCAACCCGTCCCTGACACTGGCCACTCCTGACTTTGAAATTTTCTATGGGTTTGTTTTTGTAAAAATTTCCATATAAATGGGATAATACAATGTATTGACTTTGGCTATGGCGGCTCAGCTCAGCATAACTGATGTGGAGTTCATGTATGTTGCTGTGTGTAAAAGTATGTGTCCCTTTTATTGCTGCTTAGTGCGGGTGCGCCCGCTCTTCTCACACAGCTCTGCTTGTGAAGCAGCTGCAGGCGCACAGAGCAGATCATCAGTGTCCATCCAACCGCTCAGCACATCCCCATCGCCTTGCCCTCCCCCCATCCCCCATCTCTCTCTCACTGGACATTGCTTTCCCTTCTTCATCCAGGTAACACCTGCCTCCTCGCTAGCCTGTGATTTCCCCCATCCTCCCTTCATCTCCCGCCCTTGAGAACCATGAAAGTTTACTTCTTTTACTGCGAATCAAATATTGTCTTGATAATAGCACTCTCACAGATTGTCTTTTTATTTATTTATATGATTATTTTCTGATTATTTGTCTTTTTGTGTTTGACTAATGTCACTGACCACAATCTTCTATTTTTGGTTCATCCATATTATGAGGTGTTTCACAGATTAATTATTATTCTCTAATATTACCTATGAATCCATTGCTTATGACATTTTTGGTGACCTAGTTCAGGTACACTTAAGTTTGAAAATTAGGAAAAGTAAAACCAAAATGTTATAACAGTAGGTTTTTATACAAAAATAGGACTTTTTCCCACTTGGGTAAATATCTAAGAATTGGATTAATGTGTTATATGATTGATGCATATTAAATTTTATTTTTTTGAATTACCCAGCTAGTGCTCAGCTCTTCTTTCTGGTCTGATTCTCCAATAAAAGGAATTGGGACTTTTTGTAGAAATAGCTGGCTCTAGTACTGAGGTAGGAATATACAAGATGACCCTGGAACACCATATATTAACAAACAAAACAAAAACACCATATTCATAAGAATCAGCCCCAAAGCACATAGTCAGGTGAAATAGTCTTCAACGAGCAGCTGGAACAATGGAAACAATTAAATAAATTAAGGAGTGGTTGAATTACAACCCCAAGTAAAACTGAAAATCCATGTTTCCATATTGATGTAAATATATGATTGAATAATTTAGCAAAGGACGCAGAAGCGATTATCTGCCAGGCAGAAGACTTTTAAACAAACTATGGGTAGCATTGAGAAGAATGTGGCTTCCATAATTTTAAATAGGGAACTTGTACAGGGATTAAGAGACAGTTTTTTTGAACAGAACACAGGAAAACTGCATGGTTTAAAATCAGGAAAGTGTGCTACAAGGCTGTATCCTTTCACCATATTTATTCAGTCTGTATGCTGAGCCAATACTCAGAGAAACTGGGCTAAAGGAAGCGTAATGTGGCACCAGGAGCAGAGGAAGAGATATAAGTAGCCCAGGCAGTGTTTCCTGGGGAAACGTGGGCCAAACTCAGCCCAAGGCTGAGCACAATGAGATAGAAGCCAGGTATAGCTGTACTCTTACAGTTTTTCTTTTCTTAAAAATAATTAACAGATTTATTGACATATGACTTTCAAATCATATGATTCAATAGTTTAATCAGATTAAAAAGAGTTCTGCCATCATCACCAGGGTCGATTCTAGAGCATCTTCTTCTTTCTTGGATTCATTATTAGCTCATCCCCCAGTCTCATCTACCATAACTGCAAGAAACTATCAATCCAGTTACTGTCTCTATAGAGTTACCTATGCTGGATTTTACATAAAATCACCCCGAAACAAACCCAAAACCCAAAACATAACAAAGGAATAACCCCAATAACAGTAACAAAATAAAACACAGAAAAACCTAAATTGAAAAGAAAGCAGAAAATGATTAAAAAAACTATTAGCAATTTAAAGTGAATCAAAAGAGAGAACAACTGTCGAGGTAATAAATTTTAGCTTAACTAATTAGCCCCCTGTGTTAGTCCAGGTTGACTAGAGGAACAAATCCAGGGACACTTGTGTTTGTGTGTGTGTGTGTGTGTATGTGTGTGTGTGTGTGAGAGAGAGAGAGAGAGAGAGAGAGAGAGAGCTTGCTTTATATCAAAGAGCAATTGTGTATTAAGAAAACATCCCAGCCCAGTCCAGATCAAGTCCATAAGTCCGATATTAGCCCATATGCCCAATAGCAGTCTATAAATCCCTCTCCAGACTCACGCAGCACATCCACTGATGCTGAGTGCAGGAAAATCGCAGACCAGTGGGTGGAAAGTCTGTGGATCGAGTGGTGGTGGAAGCATGTCAATCCTGGCAGGGGTCTCCACATGGCTCCTCCAGCTCCAGCGCTCTGGCTGCCGTCAGCATAGCTCCACGTGGCTTGTCAACAGGAATGTGAACCAGAGACGATGGGTGTCCCATTTCCATGGAAAACTCCAGAGGGAAACTCCCAGAATCCTCATGAAATGGCCATGCCCACAAGGAGGCATCAATCAGGCTGTGACCTGATTGACAGCTAGACTGCACCCTCTAGCCTATTTAACAAGCCGACATGACGTTATGGAAACTACCACACCCTCTCTTCAAAGCGCTCTGTCTGATAGCAAGGCTATCCACAGCCCTTTTCACCGTCTAGAGGGATTTGCCAGAGGCTGAATCCCCATGAGGGCTCTACGCATGGACTGTGGGCATTCACTGTCATCCAGCAGCCTTCTGTAAACCAGGTCTTCAGAATTTAAACTCTACTTACATCCCCTACTCCAGATTTGGAATTTATTATTTATAATTCTTGGATCACACATTCTGATGTGCTCCTTCGTATGGATTTAGCTTACATGACACTTAGATAGCTGTTTCTTGAAAGGCAACCTTTTGAGGCTCTGGCTACTATTATATCTGGTAGGGGGCACCAGCTGCTTTCCTCACCACCTGTTGCTGTAGCACCCATCTCCTCAGTGATTGCTTCCTAAGGGCAGGTAGCCAGAGGGCATGCCAGAAGAACTGCTTGTTCTAGAGAAGGCTACGATTAAGCAAGTTTGAGCTCAAAATCAATGGATATATCTATGTCCCTGGGTTGCTATAGAGATAACCTTATAATTTTATTGAAGAATGCTATACATCACCCTCATGTGGCATATAGTAATTCTATTGATACTATTAAATTAGCCAATGGAGTAGCCCAGTGGTCAGCAAACTGTGGTTCTTTTGGTACATACATGTGGATCTGAAGAAAAATTGAAAATAATTGAAAGGATATCATTCAGATAATGGCTATTTCATTTGTTTGTAATCCTATACTTATGGCTTTTGAATAATTTAAAATTTTTGTAGACACACACATTTCCTAATTTTAAACCACGATCCCTTGTTCTGTTCACACAATTGCCTCTTGATCCATTTAAAAGGTCCCCATGGGCACAATGACGTGTTCTGGAATGCCCATTCTTGTCAAGGTGGTCCCTAATTGGTTATGACCACAACATTGAACGCCTTGGCACAGTCACTAAGACACAAGCCAAGATCTCTGTTTCCAGCCAAGCGCTATCAGACGTCAGATACTGGAGAAATTTAAACTGCGTAGTCCCTTCTCCAATTCCTGCATGTTTCAGACCAAGCAGACAGCGGGCTACAGTCCAAGGCGAGACCAAGAGTTGCTTACAAGGAACCTACAGCGGGCCCTTCACCCTGGGCAACAGTAACAGGTCTTCCAGGGCAAGAAACAAAGAAACAACAAAAAACTCAGGCAAAACTGGGGCTTAGGAAAAATCTCTCAAAATCCTCCCTCTGCCCCCCCCCCCCATCCCAGGAGCCAACACCCTACAAAGGAACTCATTTCACCAGGGCATGTAGAGCAGTGGTTCTCAACCTGTGAGTCGTGACCCCTTGGGGGTCGAATGACCCTTTTACAGGGGTTGCCCGGTTCATAACAGTAGCAAAATGACAGTGATGAAGTGGCAACGAAGATAATTTGATGGTTGGGGGGTCAGCACACATGAGGACCTGTGTGAAAGGGCTGTGGCATGAGGAAGGTTGAGAACCTCTGACGAGGCGGATAGCCTCTTTCCTCCTTTAGATTCCCCACAAAATCCCTTGAAGACAGGGGTCTGGTTTGACTCCAGGCTTCAGCCTAGTGTCTGGCCCGCACTGGACCCGCGTAAATACATGTGGGACTAAGCTAAACTTCGTGCTCTGCAGACAGAAGTCTCACTCCGTCTTGCCTCCTCCTGGTTTCCAGTCCAGGGAAAGAAAGGGGTGTTTTCCCAGTTCTGCTCTATTTACCATCCTATCTGGAACCTAATCAGAGTGCAGAGTGAAGGGCAAAGGCTTAGCACACATTCTGAGAAATGGTAGCGGCTCAGAAACATTGCTCAGTTAAATCAGGAGTGGGGAGTTCAGCCTGCAGGCTGTTCTTAGAGAAGACCAGCAAAAACAAACGTGAACTTTCTGCCATCGAGTGCAAGAAAGGAATAATGAGACGAAAGCGTCAGGAGACCTTCCGAGTTAGAGCTCGTGGAGGCTCCACAAGGTCTTTAGGGCCCCTGGTGTAGCAGTGTTCAGGCTTGGCTACTAACCACGAGGTCAGCGGTTTTAGTCCACCAGCCCCTCCGCAGAAGAAAGACACATCAGTCTGCTTCCATCAAGAGTCACAGGCCTGCGAACTCCATGCGACAGTTCCACCCTGTCTTAAGACGCATCTATGCCTAGGAATTGAAGGAACAGGAAAGGGTGCTTGAATCATCAAGGGAAATCTCAGTGTTTATTAGATTGAAATCTCACTAAAATGTCCAAGCCCATTTATGGACCTTCTAAGCAGACGAGACTAATAAGTAGAGAAAGACTTTTGTTTTCCTGGAAAATACAATAAATGAGAATATTTTCCTGAATATATCAGTTAATGGGTAGCATAATGCTCTTTGGTAGGTCAAAAACAATGTAGTTGTATAAATCAGGACTTACAACATTGTCAGACTTTTATCTTCCGGAAGGCAACTTAGTTTGTAGGTCCTTTAGGAACATCTATCTGCAGGGATACAAACTGATAAGTTCAGTACATCGCAGGCTGTTCGTATATTATACCATGTTAAATTTACTAAAGGCACCGTGAATACTAAAATTGCTTTCCTTTGAAAAATAATAGAAATTCTTGCAGATTCCCTACAATTATTCAAAATATAGAAAGAAATGTGTGGACTATCTTTTAATTTAAAAACTACATGATGTCTTTTAGGGGGCAGGATCAGTTAAAGAACAATTAATGTGAGTTTCTATATTGTGTGCTGGAAGGCGGCAGGACCGTTAGGCTAAGAAGGCTCAGGAAAGAAGATGCGAGGTTAAAGGAAGTGGTTATTTGGTGAGGATTTCATTCATTGACCAGAAGTATTTATCAGGTAGGAACTCTGTACCAGCCACTCATGCAGGCTCTGAATTCACTGAATGATGATGCAAACGTGTTTCATAAACAATCTGAGAGGAGATTTGCTGTTAGTTTCGAGAGTGTCATGGAAGAGTTTCTTATCCTGCAGTTTTTGCGTATGAATGATGGAGGATCATGGAGTTAGAACATATGGTATCTTAAGACCTATTCTTGTCTGTCATCCAGCACCACCAAGTGATTAGACTATGAACATTTTAATAGGCAATTTCAAAAATAGGAGGAGTTTAATATGTTAAGACTCAATACCAGATTAATCTGAGGAAGCTGTTCACATCACTGTCGTGACAAGTAACGCGTGTTCTTGTTATGGTGGAAGGTGAGTGGGAAAGACTTGTCAAAGTTACAGGTAAGAATGGAATCCATTAGTCCGTGTCTCCCTCCTAAGCTAAGAAGAGACTGGAGTCGCTGTGAGCCCATCATGCATTGCTGCTGCTGCAGCTAGGCGTCAGTGAGCTGCTCCGTCTCAGGGGCCTTCCGTAGAACAGAAGGAAACACTGCCTGGTTCTGAATCGTCCTGGTTATTGGTCCCTGAGTCCATTGTTGATTGTGTTTTCACTGACCCTCTCTTAGCAAACACGCCCATTTCTAGCAATTGGTCTTTCTTAACGAGGTGGCTAAAGTAAGCAAGTGGAAGGCTTGTCATCGTGCTTTAGAGGGGAATTCTGGTTATATGTCTTGTAAAATTAGGTTTCTCTTTCCTTCCAGCATCCTGTCTCATTCACTGCCCTGGAGCAGATGCAGGCTCAATGGGACCCTGTAGGACAGGGTAGGACAGGGTAGACCTACCACTCTGGGTTTCCACGTCTGTAACTCTTTACGGGAGTGGATGAGATGCTTTACACTAGAAGGTTGGTTTCTTCTTACTGTGAATATGACAACGTAGGAGCCTGTACTGTAGGGCCAAATTGAATACCTATTGTTTCAGATTTTTTTCTCTCATAAAGATAATATTGGCTTTCATGTTCACTTTTTCAGAAAAATTCCAATTTACAGGCTTAGTTTTCATTACATTAGCCTGTCATCGGAATTTTCTTTCTAAAATAGTTTGTGTTTTAATCATTTTATTGGGGGCTCTTACAGCTCATACCAATCTGTACATCGATTGTATCAAGCACCTATGTATGCATGTTTGCAGCATCCTTTTCAAAACATTTTCATTCTACTTGAGCCTTTGGTACCCCTCCCCCTACCCCATGAACCCTTGAACATTTATAATTTTTTTTCATGCCTTACACTACCTGCTGTCTCCCTTCCCCCACTTTTCTATTGTCCATCCCTCCGAGAGGGGGCTATATGTCGATTGTTGTGATCAGTTCTCCATTTCTACCCCTACCTTCCCCCTCTCCCCCCGCTACCACCACTCTCACTGCTCGTCCTGAGGGGTTTGTCTGCCCTGGATTCCCTGTGTTGTGAGCTCTTACCTGTCTGTACCAGCGCACATGCCTTGCTCCAGCCGGATTCGTCAGGTAGAGTGGGGGTCATGATAGGGTGCGTTGAGGGTGGAGGGAGGTGTAAAGTACCGTTCTAAGGGTATTACTCCCCTTTCCAAAAATCGGCAGCGGTTACCTAGTGCTTACTAGAGTCACATTCAAACCCTGCATCTTGTACTGTAAGCTCACCACGCTCCGTGTTGCAAGAAAGTGGAGCCCAAGCAGGAAAAGCAACTCCGGACACCAATCTGTTAAGAGAAAGAGGCTCTTTTCCCCCACCCATCGCCAAGGCTTCAGCTGGTCTGGAGGCCAAAGTGGCTGAGCCTGGTTTAGTCTTTGCGTTGACTTTGTACAGGATTACAAGACGAGGAGACCAAGAGAGCCGCCCTGTTACTTCTCTTTGGTGGTTCCTAGCTTAGCGGGTTTTACAGCAGGAAGAAGGGAGACCACTCTCGATTCCTGGGGATTGAAACTCACCGAGGCCACAGGTTTCAAACTATTCTTCCTCTCTTAGCATCGCACCTCATAACCCTCTAACCAGGGGTCCTCAAACTTTTAAAACAGGGGCCAGTTCACTGTCCCTCAGACCGTTGGAGGGCCAGACTAGTTTTTAAAAAAACAAAACAATTATGAACAAATTCCTATGCACACTACCCATATCTTATTTTGAAGTAAAAAAAACCAAACAGGGCAAAAATACCCGGCAGGCGGGATAAATGTCCTCGGCGGGCCGCATGTGGCCTGTGGGCCGTTGTTTGAGGACCCTTGCCAGGACCCTGGTTCTTGTTGGGTTGCATCTGGCATGGCTGTGATGAAGTGGCATCTACTCGGTGGCCCCGTATGTGGAGAGGAGAATGGTTACATAAGGGTTTCAAGGTGGTTTCGTTTTTCGAAAGAAGGTGGCTTCTGGGCGAGGCCACATTGCCCGTCTTTTAATCAAGAGCATAGTCCAGGGAGGACTGTTCCTTCTTGCCATTTTTCGTGCGTTCGTTCCCAGAGCAGCTTCTACGAGCAGAGTGCTTCCATTTCCCCAGGTGTGCTGATTTCTTTAGCGTTTCCCTCCACTGCTCCCGAGTAAGGGAGAGAGGCATGCTCGCCTGCACACTTCTACAGCCAGCTGTGCGCGTTTCTGGTATTCATCTGCCTCTACGTTGTATGGAAGGTAGTTGTGGGTTTGCCTTCTCTCATTCAATTGCCATTCCCGTGAGGGATGGGGCTCTATAGTTCATTACACTTGGGATCCTCAACAGGATGAAATTTCGCTGTGGTGCCTCCTGGGGGCCCCTCTACACACCCCTCCATTCTCCTTTGTCTGCATTGCCGCCCCTCGGGAGTATAGCAGTCTCATTGGCAGCAGCCACTCCGATTCTGAGCATGAAGTCTGCTCTTGAAGTGCCCAGATTAGTCGGTTTTATCAGCAATATTATAGAGAAATCCACCAAGGTTACAGGGGAACCAGTCTAAAATGTTTGTCTGGCAGGTTTCTGAGCGCCTTGATTCATAAAGAAGCTAAGTACCATTGCCATAAGTCAAGCTACAAAATCCAACACCATGTAAAGTCAACTTCAATCTAATGAGATATTTGAATTATTTTTAAAAGGAAAAGTGCCAGCAGCGATTTCTTCTCTGTGGATAGTCCCTTCATACACGGAATGTACAGGGAAGAATCAGGGGGATTGGTAATGAAGTCGGGGTAAATGCAGAGTCTGGAGAAAGTTTTGTTCAAAGTAAATTTCAAGGACTGTAAAATAATCAATCTCCTTAAATAGCCTGTCGGTTTCCAAAGAGCACAGAGTGAACGCAATTCTCTCATATGAATGCCTACTCCCTGCCTGGTAGTAAGATACTGCTGAGCCTCCCTCCTACTCCGACTCCTTTCCTCTCCCATCCTTTTTTTTAAAAGAATTCATGGGCAGGGGAGGAGGGACTCATCTGACACTGTGTCTCTATCATTTAAGTCAGTGGTTCTCACCCTTCCTAATATCGCAACCCTTCAATACAGTTCCTCATGTTGTGGTGACCACCCCCCCCAACCATAAAATTATCTTAGTTGCTGCTTCATCACTGTATTGCTACTGTTATGAATTGGGAGACCATTGTGAAAGGGTGGTTTGACCCCCAAAGGGGTCACGACCACTGGTTGAGAACCCTGCTTTAAGTGCTGATGAAGGTCTCCCCTGTAGGTCTTTCTCCTTGCTTCACCTTGGCGGCTTCTTAAGTATGGCAGACTTAACATGTCCCCAAATGAATTCACCATTTTCCTTGCACTTTGATCATTTTGGGGATGGAGATAACCACTTCAGAAAACTGTTCAATAAATTCTTTTAAAGTTGAGCAAATTCAGAGCACACAAGAAAACCTAAGGCGCTATTGTCCAATTGATTCTGATGGACAGTGAGTCTCAAGAACAGCGTAGACCTGTCTCATAAGGTGACCAAAAGTGGAAGGTGGGATCAAACTGCTGACCTTTGGTTAACAGACCAGTGCTTAACCTATTATGCCAGTCGGGCTCCTTGTGCAGCTCATAGGACCCAGAAATTACATACCTGGTAAATAGCTAACAGAAATGTTTACCTTTGTAAGGGACCTTTAGAAAACGTGGAACATGGAATGAAAAGATAATGGAGTCTTTTCCCACAAATGTTTAAGCATCTCCTTGTATTCACCAAAGATACGTGTCAAGTTGCTTATAGTGGCACGATTTGTAACGTATTTGAAAATGAAGCATCTGCATGGTGGGGCTGGAGAAGAATATTGAAAGTACCATGAACTGCTGAAAGGACAAACCTATTCGCAGTGGAAGGAGTAAGGCCAGCGTGCTCCTTAGCGATGAGGACGGCGAGATTTCGTCTCACATATTTTGGACATATTGCCAGGAGAGATCAGTCTCTGGGGAAGAAATCACGTTTGACAAAGTGGAAGGGCAGTGAAAAAGAGGAAGATGCTCAATGAGATGGATTTACACAGTGGCTGCACCAGGGGACTCAGGTAAAGGAACAATTGTGAGCATGGTGCAGGACCATGCAGCTGTTTCATCTGTTGTGCATAGGTTCAAATCTGACTTGATGGCACCTACCAGCAGTTGTAATGCTGGCCCATTAACAAGTGGCCCATTGATGGCATAATGTCTACTTCTCACTCACTGCCATCGAGTTGATACTGTCTTATAGCTCTGCTATAGGACAGAGAAGAACCCTGTGGGTTTCTGAGGTGGTAACCGTGAAAATAGAAAGTCATATCTTTTTCCTACAGAAGAGCTAGTGGTTTAGAACTTGTGGATATCAGCCAAACTTGTAACCACTGCACCACCTAGGTGTCTTAATGTGGTTTATTTATTTGATGAAATATTATAGGAAGCTGGGAAAATTAGGCACTGTCAATCCTGAAGTGGAACACATAAAAGCAGATTGTATAGGCATTGTTGAGTGGAAATGGACTGGTATTAGCCAGCTTTAACTGGGAAACCATATGGATTGCCACTCTGGGATTGATAAACTTAAGAAGAATAGCATCACACTCATCGTGTAAAAGAACATGCATCCGCAGGTACCGTGCTGTCCCACAGATGCCCACCAGGAGCTTAGCTAATGTTATTAGTATTTAAATTAGTACATCAACCACTGAAGCTCAGGATGACCAAACTGAAGAATTCAATTCATGTCTTCAGTCTGAAATTGATCAAACATGCAATCAAGATATATTGATAATTATTGGCAATCGGAATGCAAAAGTTGGCAACAAAGAGGAAGGAATTGTACTTCGACAATGAAGCTGGAGATCACATAATAGAATTTTTCAAGACGAGTCACTTCTTCATAGAAAAAACTTTTCTTCAAGAATTCTCATCCTCTAAAAGTCTGAAAGCACACATCAAGATCTATTGTAAGGTGCAGTCTTATCTGGGAAAGGATAATGTCATATTTTCAATAACACAAAAGGTGACTTTACACCTGGACTTCTCCAGATGGAATGCACAGAAACCAAATGGACTGCATCTGTAAGAAGAGAGGATGGAGAAGCTCAATATCAGCAGTTGAAACCAGGTCAGGGGTCAAGTGTGGAATTGCTCATATGAAAGTTCAGTTTGAAGCTGACGGAAATGAAAACACAGACCCAAGAGCCAAAGGATAACCTTGAGCATATCCACCTGAATTTCCAGAGCATCCCAAGAACAGGTTTGATGCACTGAACATTAGTAAGGGAAGACCTGATTAAAAACATGAGAGATGATGAAAGAAAAAGGTCATTTAAAAAGACAGGAAAGAGAAACCCCTCAATGGGAAAGAAAGTGTAATATATTAAAACTAAAATCACTTAAAAATGTTTGTAAAACCCCTTTTAAATACGTTGAATTATATAATATGTAAATTATTTGCCAATAAAGGCATTTTAAGACAAGAAAGAAAGAAAAGATGAACGTGCATGTCAGAATAGACTCTGAAACTTGCTCTTAATTGCAACATAGTTAAGGCAGATGGAGAAAATGGTGAAGTCCAAGAGCTGGTCAGGAAATTTCAAAAATTTCAGCTTGAGAACAAAAAGTCAAATATATTAATAAAATGTGCAAAGATCTAGAGTTTGAAAACAAAAAGGAAGAACACGATTAACATCTTAAACTGAAATCATTCAAGAAAAAAAATTTAAGTCTCTGGTTGCATTAGTAAAATACTTTATGGGCAAAATATTGAAGGATGCAGAAAGTATCCAAAGAAGATGGAAACATTACACAGAGTCCTGCTACTAAAAAGAACTAGTCAACATCTGACCATTTCAAGTGGTAGCCTATTATCAGGGATCAACGAAGGAAGAACTCCAACCGGGCCTTCAGCAATTGATAGACTATGAGTATATATATATAAACAGTTTATGATAATATTTTAAGATAACAAAACACATATATTTATTCAGATTCTTATACTTTTTAATGCTCTTTATTTTCTCTTATAGATCTGAAGTTTGCAGTGTAGAGATGTTCAAGAGGCTTTCTAACAATTTTTTTCCCTCAAGCATCTCTGGTTCGTTTTCTCCTGTCCATGAATGATGTTTGCGTATTTTTCCATGAGCTCTGTAATCTTTGACCCTGCGGTGGGCACTTAGTAGTAGAAAAGAACAATAGATACAGAAAGAGCAATACTTATCTCTAGGACAGCACATCCCCCTTGGATCCTCAGTTTTATAGCTGCAAGGCCGATGTTAATCTGATTTGCCCTGAGCCAGATGTGGGCTTAGTTGCAGTTTGGTTAGGCTGCTTCCCTGACTGTAATCTGTGATTGGTTTGAGTGTGTCCTGGGTGTTTTCTTCAGTTATATTTGTGGTCTGGGAACTGCTACAACTCTGGGGATCTCAATGTGAATTACCTCCAAGCAGATAGCTTTCCAAGTGTTGTGAAAGATTCGTACCTTAAAGCCTACCTGCCGCATTGATGGGTTCTCAGGTCGTATCTTTTGTGTCCAGTCCTAACCGTCGTGTTTCTGTTTCAAGAGATGACTATTTGTCAAACTTGCCCATCTGAACCTCCCGAGAGCAAGTGACCTTTATTCCATGAATACTTGGAAAGCCTGGGGTTTCTTTCAAATATCTTGCATGCCTTCTGTCTTCAGTGGCCGAGAACTTGTAGTCTTTCAAATAGATTTCTTTTGCTTCCTTGTCCTTCCCTTTGTCTTTGAAGGGTCTCTGTCTTGTACCTGGAAGAGGTACAGTGCACTTTATAAATGGCATCTCTCAATATCTCTCCTGCCATGCACCAAGCTTTTAGCATACTGTCTCTGATCATTCAGTGAAAATCTCTTTAGAAATATTTGGCATAAAGAGACAATCTGACTCTAAAAATATCAACTTCTTAGGGAAATACTCATACAATCTTAAACAAATTGTCAAATTTATTGCTCATTTCACTTAGTGGTGGTTAAATTTATGTGACAAGTTGGCTGGAATATGGTTCTAGTGATTTCCTAGAATATTAGTCTATTATGAAATAAATATACATGATTGTATCAATTGGCCTGAAGCAGATTACCTTAAATAATATAAGTAGGTCTCAATCAATAAGTTGAAAGTCTTGACAGCAAATAGGGAGTTCCTGAAGGGTGAATCCTGCCTTCAGACTATAAATACAGCATTTTTACCACAATACTCTTTTTTTCTACTCTTCAACTGAATTATGAATTTTTGAACATAAGAGTTCAGAATTTTATAACATATTGCCTAACCTATGCACATTGAATTTTTCAATACCTTACAATTGTGTGAACAAATTCTTCAACTTACATCTTCTTATCAGCTCTCTTTCTAATCTATAATTTATCTATCTATTAGTTATTAATCATTACTGGTTCTTTTTCTCTAGAGAACTATATGAGTTTTGGTTCTAAGAGTAGTTTTAGAGCAACAAAATCTCTTTTCTGAGTTCCTCTTGTGGTTTCTGGAATAGATTTTCAAAATCTGATTAGATTGAAAGGCACAGACTACTCACATTTTAATAGGAATGAGGGCCCCGATTACCTATGGAATGATCTTATAATAGAGATCATAATAATGATGAGTACAAGAATGAAGAAAGTGTTCTAAAATTGATTGTGGCGATGATTGTATAACTCTTCTTTATATGATTGATTTATTGAATTGTAAATTATGAGATGTGAATTACATGCCAACAGAACTCTTAAACAAACCAACAAAGTACTATGTACTATAAGGTCATCATTGATCATATATTTGATAACTTAAGGTATTTGTTTTCAAACTGATGCTATAATGACATTGAGTGTTTGCTTTTACTTTTGATAACAAAGCAGGGAAAGAAAAGGGTGTAGGCACTCAGGGCTTCCAGTTCCCAGCTGGAGCACTGCATAAATGACTTGGCATTTTCTCTCTGTAGTCAAAACCTTATCTCTTATAGCCAAGGAGATGAAACTGATGACAACGAAACCCAGAATCTCATTCTACAAGTAGTTAAATTCCAATACCAAATGAATTTTAGCCTTTTTAAAGTGACTGAAGTGAAAGAAAGGAAATTATTAGAAAGAAAGTAGATCATGGAAATTGGAGTAAGTATGTACACACAGTTATTGATGGAACTGGGGATGTTGAGCTCCTAATATCTGCTGAGATTGTGTGTGTGTGTTAAAATAACCCTTCTACTCCATCTGAGGTGATGAATCCAGATTTGTATGAGGATCCGGTAGTGATCTTCCCTCACAGATGCTTTCAATGACATTGCCTCTGGTCCTCAGTCTTTGTTTATTTCTCTAACTAAACTAGATTCTAGGTTCAGCAGGCTCCTAAAGGTTAGGTACAAAGTAGGACTCATAATGGGCGTCTGCCCCTAAAACCTGAATGTTCTAATTGATGTAGGCGTGCTGTGGCGGCTAGGTGCCACTGTGAGTCGGTTCTGACTCATAGTGAGTGACTTTATGCACAATAGAATGAAACACTACCCAGTACTCAGCCATTCTCACAATTGTAACTATGCTTGAGCTCATAGTTGCAGCCACTGTGTCAGTCCATCTATTAAGGATCTTCCTCTTGTCCTACTTTCCCCTCCATTTTACCTAAGTTCCTTCTGTAGGGATTGGTTTCTGGAGAATACCTATTGGCTTGGAGAATATCAAAACCAAACTCTGCCACCAGCATAATTTTGATTGCTAGCGATCCTATAGGACAGAATAGAACTGTGCCTGTGGATTTCTGAGAATGTAAATCATCGTGGAAGGTAAAAGTCTCGTCTTTCTCCTGCAGCCCAACAAGTAATTCACTACACTATCAGGGCTTCTAGGAGTGGATAATAGGGATGGGATAATGAGTGTGGGATCATGATGGAAGGAACTTAAAATTGGGTTAATATGATTTTTAAAACATGGGTCCACTGAGCAGAGGATCTGCATTCAACATTTCCGTTTGAGGGATTAGGAAGGAAACTGAGTTTGTCTGGTGGACTATATATAGCAAAGCCGTTCTGGCATTTGAACTTCATATAGGATGACTGCCTCGGGTCCAGGTGCACCACAGCCTGCAAAGAAATATCCTTGCTCTTCAACACTTGGGGTTTTGTGCAGTAGATTTACTCAATTAAATGCATCTCTTGACTGCTGCTTCCATGAATATTGATTGTGGATACAAGCAAGACAAAATCCATAATTTCAATCATTTTTTCCATTTATCCATTTATGTTAATTGTTAGTCCAGTTGTAAGGATTTTGGAGTTCTTTTTAAAAAAAATAATTTTATTGGGGGCTCATACAGCTCTTATCACAATCCATACCTACATCCATTGTGTCAAGCACATTTGTACATATGTTGCCATCATCATTCTCAAAACACTTTTGTTCTACTGAACCTATTCTCCATTCCTCCCTCATGAACTCTGGATAATTTATTAAATATTTTTTTCATGGCTAATGAGAATCTTGTAGTTTGGATGAAGTTGAAAAAATATTTCCTCCAAATATTTCTAAGTACTATTTACAAGAACAAGGATTCCAAAGATGAGTCATAAGAATGAGGGTCATTGTTTGTATAAACAGTGTCCAGTCACTTAGGGGTTTAGTCTGTACAAGTCAACAATCCACGTATTCTGGTCTAAAAAGCTGTCCTGTACATGTATACATTCTTTTCTCAACAGTGTTTTAAATTCCATACTATTCGCTAAATTAATGATACGATCAATAGAATTACCTTATGCCCCATGGGGTGATTTATAATGTTGTCAATAAAATGATGATGTCTCTATCAAGATAGATCAGGGACATATATAATGCATAGACATATAATTGGATTTTGAGTTCTCACTTAATTGTAGCCCTAACCTAAGAACATTTAATTTTTAAAAATCATTTTACTGGGAGCTTGTACAACTCTTATTTCAATCCATCCATTGTGTCAAGCACATTTTTACATGTGTTGCCATCATTTCAAAATATTTTCTTTCTACTTAAGCCCTTGGTATCAGCTTCTCGTTTTTCTCCCTCCCTCCCCCACCTTCCCTCCCTCACAAACCCTTGATAATTTATAAATTGTTATTATTTAGACATGTCTTACCCTGACTGGTGTTTCCCTTCACCCACTTTTCTGTTGTCCATGCCCTGGGAGGGGGTTATATGTAGATCATTGTGATTGGGTCCCCCTTTCGACCCCACCTTCCCCTTCCCCTCCTTGTGGGATTATAAAGAAACTTTTACCCAGCTTTGCCTCCCCCAAAGACATGCCAAATGTTAGGGGCTTTTTGCAAGCATATGGTGGGAGGTCAGATGCTTACAGATGTCCTCCCTGAAGGCAGTCAGTTGCCAGACAGGTAGGGCTGCTCCCTGCTGTTAAGGACAATGGGCTACTTCCATCTAAAGGCTTGTGACCATTAGCTTGGTTCCTGTAGGTGGGGTTTACACCCTACTGATAATGGTTTCTATGGAGATCCAGAGAACAGGTCAAATTGGCTCAGTGACACCCAAAGTTAGGCAGCCATCCTGAATCTAGGATCTGCCCTTCTTTTCACATGTGTGCCCCTCATCCTTCCTCTTCCTATTGTGTGTATCCCTAGATTGTCCCCCTCTCATTGCTGTATAACCTATAGTGCAGCCCCTTCCTGTGATGTAGGTCTTTACTGTAATTAGTGGGCTTGCACTCCCCCCAAAGATATATAGGCCTGGGTTTGCAAAAAAGAACTCTCTTTCAGTCTCCTGTCTTGGCCTCTTGTCTGTCCCCCTCTCCTCTCCTGTCCTCTCTCCCCTGTTTCCCTTTCCCCTTGTCTTCCTTCCCCTCCCCCTCTCTCCACATAGACCATCAAGTGGCCTGAGGTGAGCATGCTACTATGAAATGTGTCTCACCTCATTATTTTAATCTCTTTTATCTCTCATGCTCTCGATGACTTTAATATAATATCTCGACTGTACAATTGTGCCTATCGAACCCGTGATTAGTGGTGGGGTCGGGCACCTCTTCCAACTACACCTCCTGGTAGGGATACTCTCAATATTGGTCCTGAGGGGTTTATCTGTCCAGGAGTCCCTGTGGTTCCAGCTCCTATCTGTACCCATGTACATGCTCTGGTCTAGCTGGATTTGTAAGGTAGAACTGGGGCCACGATAATAGCATGGGGGTGGGGGGAAGAGGGAGGAAGCATTAAAGAACCAGAGGAAAGTTATGTGTTTCATAGGAGCTATACTGCACCCTGACTGACTCGTCTCCTCTCTGTGACCCTTCTGTATTTGGACTTCTTTACAATGCGTCTTCATCTATTCTGAAGGCTGAGATGCTCAATCTTCATCATCCGGTCCTTCAAGCCCTCTTTACTTTCAGCACGCAGGATTGTATCATCTGATTGTCCCAGGTTGTTAATAAACCTTTTTCCAATCCCGATGTTGCTTTCCTCATCCAGTGCAGCTTCTCGGATGAGCTGCTCAGCATACAGATTGACGAGGTATGCTGAGGGGATGCACCTGACACACGCATTTCCTACCTTTAAACCAGTCAATACGTTCTTGTTCTGTTCACACAGCTGCCTTTTGATCCTTATACAGATCCTGCATGAAGCACAACAAAGTGTTTTGGAGTTCCCATGCTTCTCAATAGTATTCATAGTTGGTTAGGATCCACACAGGGGAAAGTCCTTGCATATTAAATAAGACCCAGTAAAATTCTTCCTAGTGTTTTCCACTTTCAACCAAGATCCCTCTGACATCAGCCGTGATATCTCTCTTTTGAATCAGGTCTGAATTTCCGGAAGCTCCCAGTCAATGTATTGCAGCAACCATTGTTGAATCTTCAACAAGATTTTACTTGCATTTGGTATCAATGTTGTTTTTTATTATAAGGTTTTCAGTGGCTAATTCTTCAGCTGTAGACAGCCTTTTCCTTCTCAAGGGTCTGTTCTTAATCTAAAAGCTCTGCTGAAAATCCTGTTCCCTTTGGGTGACGCTGCTGGTATTTCAAATGCCAGGGACATAGCTTCCAGCATCAGAGCTACACCCAAGCCAGCAAAGTATGACAAACGCAAAGGCTAGACTCTCATCTTAAACAGGAAAAAAAAAAAAAAAGCAACAAGACGAAATGAAAAGGTGTTGTCTAACTCCGGGAATTCGAAAGACAGCAGACGGACTGATAAATCTACTATTTGTTGTTCCCCAAGAAAAGGAAAGGGCCAACTAGGGCGTGTTCAGAGACAAGCAGAGCGGCCAGAGGAGCACAGGAGGTCCAAACCATTTCTTCCTCGGTGTCAAAGGGTGTGACTGGGTTGCTGCTAAGTTTAAAAGTTTGGTGTTACTTCTAGGTTTCAAAGAGTGAGGTCTCCCCCATTTGGGCTCCAAAGCTTGGGATGCCATTCTAATGGGCCACGCATATGAGGCTGCAGTCCAAAGTGGAGGGAGCAGAGCTGTCGTGTCAGTGGGCTGGGAGCATGGGACCACGTAAGACCCAGAGAATCACTACAGCAATGGAATGACGATGGAATGAAGTCAGGGGAGCAGGCTTGCTGTCGGGTTTGAATAGAATTATACATGCTGGAATCCTAAAATTGTGCATGTTAGGTTATTTGGAAATAGGGTTTCTTTGTTGGGTTAATGAATGACATAAACAGCAGGATAGACAGAGTCAAGCAAGCACCAACCAGGAAAGATAGATGCCCGTGGGAATCTCAGGGGAGCTGACAAATCTTGAGACAAGGATTTTACTCCAGAATGAACAAAGAAAGCATTCTTCTACAGTTGGGTATTATGAATTTGGACTTCCAGCCTTTTAGAATATGGGAAAATAACTTCTGTTGGTTAAAACCACTCTCTGATAGTATTTCTGTTACAGCAGAGTTAGCCAATGAGGACACTGCCCCAGTGGGCTTAGCAACTGGAACTGTTGCCAGGGCAAGGGGCCTTTTCAAAGGATCCAGAAAGCCTGGCTAATTCTCGGAGTCTGGGTGGCAAGACCAATGTCCAGGTATGCCTGAAGAACAGGTGATTGTTTTCAAAGCTTCAGAGCTAGTGAGATTTGCCATGATGGGCTTGGACCTGCTTGATATCCAGGACCTCAGTTTTCATTCTAATTTCTTTTTTGGAATGAAACTGTTTAAATTGTGCCTGTTGAACAACTGTGTTTTGGAAGCAGATAACTTGCATTTGAGGTTTCAGAAGTTCCCAAGTGGAAAGGAATTTTGCCCCTGGAGGGAATACGTTCAGAGTTTCATCTAAGTTTGATTTAGCTCAGCTGTTCTCAACCTGTGGGTCACGACCCCTTTGGGGGTTGAATGGCCCTTTCTCAGGGGTCACCTGATTCATAACAGTAGCAAAATTACAGTTATAAAGTAGCAATGAAAATAATTTTATGGTTGGGGGGTCAATACAGCATGAGGAATTGTATTAAAGGGTCATGCATTAGGAAGGTTGAGAACCACTGATTTAGTTGGTTTCGAAGATGTGATTTTTGAACAGAGATTTGATGCTACAATGGTTTAAGACTTTGAGGGATGACATGCTAGAGAGTGAGTCTGTTTTCCATGTGTGGTAGGGACAGTGGGATATTATGAATTGAATTGGGTCACTTTAAAATGTGTTGATATCCTAACTCCTATACTTGTAAATATGACCCTGCTTTGGGAAAAAGTTGTTTCTTTTGTCACATCAATTAGGTACATCTATGTAGGGTAGATTCTAATTCTAATAATTTCTAAGGGGTAAAAAGAATAGAATTGATGCATAAAAGAATATATAGAAAAAACAGGTACTATTTGATGGGGGGGGGGGACCCAAATTCACTGCCATTGAGTCATTGCTGAGTAATCGAGACCCTATAGAATGGGGTTGAATTGCCCCTGTGAATTGCCAGAATGATAGCTGTGTGTGGAGGGAGAAAGCCACAGCTTTCTCCCAAAGAGTAGTGGGTGCTTTCCCATTGCCAACCTTGGGGATCGCAGGCAACACATGGCCCCCAGGTTACCAGGGCTCCTTTCGATGGCACAAGCGGATGAATTTTCAAAGCTTTACAATGTAAAGATTTCTGGCAACTAGAAGTTGAAATCACCAAGGAAGGACTTTTCAATAGAATCACAAGCTGAATTCAGATTTCTAGACTCCTGGACAGTCAGAAAAGAAATTTGTATTTCTGAAAGCCACCCATTTGCGGTGTATTTTGGCATTGTAGTAACTAATTAACCACATATGGAACTAGTGTGTGGACCACATCTGACCTTGTGATAGGTAGGTTTATTGGGCCAACCTGGCTAATAGGAACATGTGAGATTAATGAGGTCGTAGTTTGATTGGAGGACAAAGAGATAAATGGCATGGCAAGGCCCGCCCCTCACTCTCTTGCTCTCTGGTGATCAGATCAGCTTGTGGCTACTTTAACAAGTTCACTGCCTGAACTTTTGAGCTACACTCTCTGTGGGACAGTGAACCTGTGGATCAGGCCACTAGAGCTTGAGGTTCCCTTGAGACCTGCTTCCCCATGCTGCTCGTGTGAACATCCCATGAGCTTGAGGCTGGTGGATCCTGTCATCTTGCATTGCCTGAGTGTGATATCACTTCCCTAAGCTCCCGAGCTGCTGACTGCTGATGACCCGACTGCTGTTTGCTGCCTGTAGGTGGACTCTTCCTGCAGTGCTGGAGGGAAGACTCAGCTGTTTGCTTTCTTGACCCTGGGTCCGGAAGCCTTGGTAAGCTGAAGGTCTGCCAGTGTAGTGACTGTTCCATGGAAGTGAGTTGCATTGAGAGCTCTGTACACGTGTGTGGACTAATTAGCTGGTATATTTCTTTGTGCTGTGTGTGTGTGTGTGTGTGTGTGTGTGTAAAATCATAAGTACCCTGGTTTTGTTTTCTAGAGAACCTTGCCTAACAATTGGTACTGGGAGTGGTTTTGAGAAACAAGATCACAAACATGGGCTTCTCAAATTGGTTATCCTGCCTGATTAGGTTTAACAGCACTGACAATGCAGTCCCTGCTCCGAAAGGGATGGGTCGGTCTGACACTAATACTAGAGAGGGTGGCATTAATCCATGCGTGAAGTATCAAAGCTAATATACACAATATCACCACGAATAGATGACGTTCTGGAGAGAGGAGAGGCTCTGGGTGATCATGTGTTTGATATTTTCCAGCAGTTTTGTCAGGACGACAAGTATAGGGAAGCTGATGACTTGTCCTCCTTACAATACAAAATGTGATCAAGAAAAGGGAACATCTCAAAACCCCAGAAGCACGTCTCAAGTGCCAGATAAAAGACCTACAGGCTTCTGCATGTAGTACAAAAGAGAGTCTTCTCTCCTCTAGTATTAGAGCCGACATTGCTGCGAACCAAATGCAGTCTCATCATACAACTAGCTGAATTACAGCATCAGCTGAATTGAAGGTCTGGAACAGTGTCTGATATTAAAGGACATTAATTAGAAATAATTGGGACCCTGAAATATGGGATGGGAACATACGGGCTGATGATGCAGAAGAGCAGGATATTGAGCCCCTAGAGTCGATTGAGTCACCCCAGACCGTAGATCCACCCCTTCCAGCTGAGGGGATGAATCCACTATCAGTGAAACAACTCACAGCTGAGCAGATGAACCAAACTGCTCAAGCTGGAATGCCAGGTGGGGCTGCATCTGGAGCATTGTCTGGGAGATGCCTTACAAGGTACTGGTGAGAAACCCCAGGAAACACCCCTACGGCTCATTATTTTCTCTAGACCTGTAACTAGAATTAAGTCTCAGAAAGTTCCTAAAAGTGAGGTTTAGATGATGACTCAGGACGAAGTGCTCCATACTCATAAAGATCTGCTTGAATTTTCTAATACGTATAAGCAGAAGTCTGGGGAATATCCCTGGTAACGGTTACTAAGGGTGTGGGATACCGGTGCAAGGAATGTAACGTTAGGCCAGTCTGGGTTTCTTGATGTGGGCCCCAAAGCACAGATTCTTCTTTCTGTCTCAGCAAGAGGGTTAGGGGAGGATCTAATTGCTTATTTGGATGGTTCACTGAAGCATAACTGCCAGATGGCCTAGATTAGACCAACATTAGGTACCTGACCTACCTTGGTACACTGTAGAAGAAGGTATCCAAAAGCTTAGGGTAATTGGAATGTTGGAATGGATCTATCAGAATAGTCCCATAGACCCCCACAAAGGAGTGCCCCAAGGACATACCTTTCACCACAACCACAAGGAACAAGTTTGTGAAGTGGGCCCCAGCATCCCTGAAGACTACTGTAATTGCTATTTTATGTACACCAGGATTAATAGTGGGAACTGCCTTAAGAGAACTTCGACATTTGCCTACAAGGGGGCTGAGTGGGCCTCGTGGTGGTAGGGGGCAGGTGTCTGCACTGAATCAACAGAGACAGCATGGGTGTGGTTTAGTAATTAAAACAAGCTCTCTCATGTGGACTTTCGGCACTGGCTAGTTAGTCACGGTGTCCCTAGAAGTGAAATACATGGGAAACCTACTAAATATTTACATGATTGGTACAGGCAGATGAATACTAGTTCAGATGAACAGCAGAATAGAAAGCCATAACCACTCAATCAATTCCCAGACCTGAGCCAGTTTATAGACCACAACACCTTGAATGAGGGGAAGGTCAAATCCCTTAGAAGAAGGAGCCTGCTACATCACCAAAGTTTTATACTGTTATTCTTCTTTCTAGCCTTCCCCAAAGGGACCTACTATCAGAAAGAATAGTGTCTAGAGTCTCAAAGACTTGTCTCAAAATAAACAGCCATCTGTGGGAGGTGTCAACAAGTCCACCAGGGAGAGCATAACAGCCTAGGTGAACCAAGGATTGTAAGATTGTAATGAAAAAAATCCAAATTTGACAGAGGGAATGACTGATTGTTGTTTTTTTCCCCCAAAAGGCTTTTTTTAATTGGGAGGTAATACAGATACATATCATTCCATAGTTCAGTCATATCCAGTAGTATTACACAGTTGCTACCACAATCAGTTTCAAAACATCCTTTCTTTTTGAATTCCTTGATATCATTTCCCATTTACCTTCCCCCACTCTACCCCCCAGGAACCCTTATTCTACTTGCTGTCTCTATAGCTTCATCAATCTTGGGTTTCATGTCTGGAAGACAGAATAACATATAACAAAAATTCAAGGGGGTTACCTCCCGTGACAAAATACATCCGAGCTAAACCCCAATATGCAGAAAAAGAAAAGAAAAAACACAGGAAATGAAAAGCAGATCAGGCCCCACGTGTATGGAGGAGATCAACTAACACGTTTTTAACTGTTAAAGTCAGGTTTATCATTTTGATTGCTAATACTCCTCTCTCTAATGTTCTCTGTCCCATAACCAGTTTATTCCCATCTCACTAGTATGTATAGAGGAAATCACCTTATTTCCTGTATCGATCTCACAAATACATCTTGGGGTCCCCCTCTCCTCCCTAGCCTTCTGCAAACCAGATTCCCAACATTTGAACTCTGATACTATTTCCTCCTTCATCCTCAGATCACATGATTTGCAATCCTTTGGTCACTGATGTTGGAGGGTTTCTATGTGGACTTAGTTAATATTGCAGTCAGATGGCTGCTTGTTTGCAAACAAGCCTTTAACACCCTAGATACTATTTTGTTGGGTAGCCGGGCACCATCTACTTTCTTCAGTTAGGGTAAAATGTAACATTTTATAACATTTCATTAATTGATTGAGTGGATTAAAAATGTTTAATCCATTTTAAAGGTTGTTTCCGTTTTAATATGTTCTGTCTTCTTTTTTAGTTTTTTTCCCTCTGTTTTGTTTGACATTTTTTTTTTGCCTTTGTGTTTTTTCATGATTTTGTGTTTATTAAATCCAGGAGAGGTAATTTTATAGGGTCAGAGACTGGGTGAATAGTCACATAAGCACATGGCAAGGGAGGTTGTGGGGAAAGAGGGAAGGATTTACAATGAATACAGGAAGAAAATGTTCTGAAATTAATAATGAGATAATTGTATAACTCTTTTTCATGATTGAACAATTGAAGTGTATCATATATGAAATAGCATATAATTTACATGTGATTTTTAAAAATCTTGATTTCTTCAGCATGTCTGGCCATTTTTAGCAGTAATTATATTATTGGGTGATTCTATCTCATATTGCATTTCATGTGATGAAATAGTCTTTTAAACATTCATGAGACCATTTAGCAATTACCCTTTCAGTATATCCTATATTCTTACCTCAAACTCTTGAAACTGGGTAGACTCATGTAGTATTGGTTGTTCTATAAATCCCATTAATTACACAATCCACACTCCTACAGGGATTCAATGTTACATTCCCAAATCCTGGAGCAGTAAATGGCAAAAAACAACTGTTCAACAAGTATCCGATTCTTACTTCTGTCTCCACATTGTGTTAAGAGCGGTTCCTCACACTATAAATATTATCTCACTTACTCCTCAGGGGAGCCCTGTGGTGTTTTACTATTTTGAGGAATTGGAAACCAAGATCTTAAGAGGGTCACTGGGAGCTCAGCTCACTGTAACCCAGGGCAATTCTTGGACCTTTTACTGCCTTGTTTCTTATGCTTTAGTAAGCACACACTTCTTTCAGTAAGTTTAATCTTTGACAAATAGTTGTGTGAAAAATGAAAGACCATGGTGCCTGTAGTTTTCTTTCACCCTAGATCATTCCAACATTTCTCAGTTATGACAAAAGTCTGTATACCAGTTCAGAGAAGACAAAAAAACATATCTAAAAATTTAGGTTCTGATATCTGGGATGATCATGCCCTTGTTTCACTAACATTTTGGCTTTTACAAGGATCTACATATAACCTCCTCCCTGGGGGATGGACAACAGTAAAGTGGATGAAGGGAGACATCAGGTGGTGTGAGATATGACAAAATAATAGTAATTTATAGATTATCAATGGTTCATGATGGATGGGGGGGTGTGTGGGGAGGGGAAAATGGGGAACTGATTCCAAGGGCTCAAGTAGAAAGCAAATGTTTTGAGAATGATGAGGGCAACGAATGTACAAATGTGCTTGACACAATGGATTTGTATATGGATTGCAATATATATTGTACAAGCCCCCAATAAAATGATTTAAATAAAAAACAATAAAAGGATTATTGTACTTTAAGACATCAAATATGACTAACGTTCTAATACTATGTTTTTCTTTAAAATTTAGTTCATAAAATTTCCAACAGCTGCCCATGTATCTTTGGGTCTCTCTGTCATCTCTACTAGAAGGTTCAGTTATTAAGTCGACCAAGAATTATCCTTTATACCAGCAGTGAATTTAGACTACCAGTTCATAAATTTATTATAGTTTGATGACTCTCTGATGGTTCTATCATGTTATGTTTTAATGTAATGTTAAACGGTGATCTTCAGGCTGTTTGTTAAAGATTAGCTTATTGAAAGAAGTGGATGCTTAATAAAGTTTAAACTCCAACATAGTCCCTAGTTTTCCAGAAAGGAATACATTTGCTAAATAGCATGACCCATGCAAACTATCTATATATTTAAAACCCAACAGGGTTGAAGTTTTATAAGGACATTTTGATTGCTGAGATTTCTTTCAAATACTTAAATTTGATTAAGTTGGTGCACATCAGAGTATAGCTGTTATGAGGATGCGCTTACTCAGGTTTTCAGCAATCCCCCCGTGGAAGGAGGTGGGGCGGTGTTAGAGAGTTCTGGATTTCCACGAGAGGAGAGGGTGAGAAGAAGTCGTGTAACGTGGAGCAGTGCTTAGGGCAGAGCAGCATCTCTTCCACGGTGCGTCTGGTTTGAAGCCTGTATAAAGGAGTTCGATTACAAGTACATTAAGAAGATTTTATTATCTGACAAGAGGTCATGGAAGAATCAATGGAAACATAGCACAATGTGAAAATAGTCTGCAAAATTTACTACTGGGAAATACTGTTTTGACTAAATTGCTAATCTGTTTTCTGTATTCCCATAATGAGAGCTATGTAATTTGCACTGCTTATATTTACTGTGGCTCCTCAAAAGCTCAGTATCAAATTATACAGAGAACTAGGAAAATACCTAGTACGATTATGTATATATTGAACACAGAAAAAGAAAGTAAGTGAAAAAGTGTGTGCGTGTGTGCGCGCATGTGTGTGTGTGTGTAAGAGAGAGAGCTTGTGAGCACTTCTTTAATCAATAGCAGTGTATGATTAGGATATTTACTTCAATAAGAATTTCCTCATTCCATATTAGTGGTTTTGGGTATTGTTATTACAAGATATCTTAAATCTTTAGGGAAAAGAAATAGATGCGAACACATAGCTATAGAATATTGTATGGAATTTAGATTCCGTAACAACTTAGTCATATTTGACAGGGTTATGAAAGATGGAAGAGTCTTGAATCTACATATTTGTAGCACTAGTGGGTGGAAAAGATAGCAGAGGGGAGAGGCTGAGTCTCAGATTACAGAGCTTGCTGATGGGGGCAGGCGCAGAGGGCCTGATGCTCATGATAATTTTGTGAAGGCAGAAAATATTTCTTCTTTTTCTTTGAGCTTCATGGATACTACTATGTAAAGTGGAACCAATCATGTTGTTAGGTGCCACTGATAGCACAACAGATGGAAACACTGTTTCAACATCCTAACAACGCTTGCTACGCCTGAGCCTATTGTGTCAGTCCATCTCTTTGAGGGCCTGCCTCTGTTCCACTGGCCCTCCACTTTACCAAACCTAATGTCCTTCTCTAGGGACTGGTCTCTCCTGAAAGCATGTCCGAAGTATGTAGGACACAATCTTGTCATCCTTGCCTCTGAGGGGCACTCTGGACGTACTTCTTCATATTCCTTTTCAGTACCGCAATTCATATGTGTTGATTCTTCTTGGGTCTTCCTTGTTCAGTGTCCGACTTTCACACACATACGAGGGAATTTAAAATACCATGGCTTGGGTGAGGTGCACCTTAGGTCTCACAGACATATCCTGGCTTTGCTATGCTCTAAGGAGATGGTGTACACACGACTTACCCAGGTTACGGTGAGAAACAAATGAAAGAATGCAGGAAAAGGGGTCACAATTTATAAACTAGCATTCATATGCAATTTGTTAGCATAGCTGGCTTCCAGTAAAGGACATAGTAGGAAGGTCAGCAGCTCCATTGCCTCCGTTCCATTCCAGAGCTGTAATTTTCTCCACACATGTGCTAGGGGTGGAGATCATGGGCAGACTGGCTGCAAGCTAGCCTTGGTGGAAGGCGGGAACCTTATTCTCCACATTTGGAGAGCATCGTGATGGGCTTCTGAGGCTATTCATGTTTTATTTTCCCTTCCTGTCTTCTGTAGATGGGCTATTGCCATCTTGCCACAGCTATTTTGGCCTGCTCCCAAGTGAAATTTGTACTCAGCCAAAGATTTCATGCCCGGGACCTCTGCTAGTGTGTCCTGTGCTCAGAAAAGTTCTCCTTGAATCAGCATTGCTAGTCATCTGTCTTGATATATAAAAACTCATAAGTCAAATCTCATTAATTCATAGCCATCGAGGTGAGAGATGAGGGATCGTGTGTTAAAAAAGTAGCTTAAAATAAAAGAAATCTGAATGATCTCTTTTTCATAAGAAATTCAGTTTCATTTCTTTTAAATATGGAAACTACCAAGAACAAGAGGAATGGCATTGCCCTTAAGCATCTTGCGTTGGTGGATAGCCAAATAAGATTCATAATTAGTATACCTATTGTGGTTCAAAATAATTAATGACTTAAATGCCTACTCTTCCTTCTACATCTTGTTTACACAATTCATTTAATCTACTGATACTTTCTTTCAAGAATGCAAAGTGAATGTAACTGAGAGGAATTACCGTAACCCAAATGAAGGCTGAGCATGATAGTGAGACAAGAGGAAAGTTAAAGGAAATAGAGGAAAGGACTAGGAGGCAAAGGGCATTTATAGAGGTCTAAATAAAGGCATGTACATATGAAAATTTATATATGAGGATGTGGAAATAGATCTTTGTGCATATATGTATAGGTTTAGTATTAAGGTAGCAGGTGGACATGGGGCCTTCACTCAAGTACTCCCTCAATTCAAAAATGCTTTGTTCGATTAAACTGGTATTTCATGATGCTCATCTTCCCAATACAATCACTGAAGACAAAACAGGTGCATAAGCAAATGTAAAGAAAGCTGATGGTGCCTGGCTATCAAGAGATACAGCGTCTGGATCTTAAAGACTTGAAGGTAAACAAGTGGCCATCTAGCTCAGAAGCAACAAGGGCCACATGGAAGAAGCACACCAGCCTGTGTGATCACGAGGTACTGAAGGGATCAAGTATCAGGCATCATCAGAACAAAAAAATCATATCATTGTGAATAAGGGGGAGTGCGGAGTTGAGTGGCCAAAGCCCATCTGTAGACAATTGGACATCCTCTCACAGAAGGGTCATGGGTAGAATATGAACCAGTCAGGGTGTAGGGTAGCAATGATGAAACATACATCTTTCCTCTAGTTCTTAAATGCTTCCTCCCACTCCCAACTATCATGATCCCAATTCTACCTTACAAATCTGGCTAGACCAGAGGATGTACATTGGTTCAGATAGGAACTGGAAACAGGGAATCCAGGACAGATGATCCCTCCAGGACCAATAAGTGGTGAGAGTGGCGATACCGGGAGGGAGGTTGAGGAGGAACCAATTACAAGGATCTACATATAATCTCCTCCCTGGGGGATGGACAACAGAAAAGTGGATGAAGGGAGATATCAGACAGTGTAAGATATGACAAAATAATAATTTATAAATTATCAAGTGTTCATGAGGGAGGGGGGAGTAGGGAGGGAGAGGAAAATGATCTGATGCCAGGGGCTTAAGTGGAGAGCAAATGTTTTGAGAATGATGAGGGCAACAAATATACAAATGTGCTTTACACAATTGATGGATGTATGCATTGTGATAAGAGTTGTATGAGCCCCTAAAATATTATTTAAAAATAAATAAAAAATGCAAAGTGAACATCAGGCTTCTAACTTACATTACATCCAGTTGTTGCAAATGATACTTTGAAGTATTTTCTTTATTATAATATTGTATACTTGTACTTTAGAGATCACAAATATTTTATTGTTTCACGACTTCATTTTGTTTTCTCAACAATCCTATAAGGTGATTTAACAAGCTTTCTTAGCTCTGTTTTTCAAAGGAGGAAACAGACTCCAAATGATTAGATTACATGAAGGTAGGGGGAAGGTGGGAGAAGAAAGGGGGATCCAATCACAATGATCAACTTGTAACTGCCTGGGCTCCTCCAGGGGGACAAACAACAGAAGCGTGGGTCAAGGGAGAGAGCAGTTGGTGTAAGATATGAACATAATAATTTATAAATTATCAAGGCTTCATGAGGAAGGGAGGGGAGGTGGGGAAAAAGTGAGGAGCTGATTCCAAGGGCTCAAGTAGAAAGAAAATGGTTTGGAAAGGATGATGGCAACATATGTACAAATGTGCTTGACACAATGGATGGATTGTGATAAGAGCTAGAAGAGCCCCAAATAAAATAATTTTAAAAAAAGGAGTTCTAATATCCCATAGCCTCACTAGCAAAAAGAAAAAGACCATGTATCTAGGAATCAACAATTAGATGCTGGTTTTTTTTCCTTCAGAGATTTAATTTAATATTGACAAGGTAAATAAACCAAAGTAACCCAAAGACTGGGACTTAAACATGGGACATTTTGTTCATTTATTCATAAACATTCATTTTTATCTCAAGAAACTGTTACTATGCCCAGAACATAATGAATGTCCAGAAGAGTGTTTCCTCTATAAATAGGATGGGGGAGAATGGAGTAAGTAACTGCACGTACTGCAGGAAAAACATCTTGTTTTTTATCACATCACCATTTCCTCAACATTGTGCCATACATCCAATCTCATGAAAATCGCCCAGGAAACAGAGTGAAATTTCTACGAATGACCCTAACTAAAATCAGTAGCAGGCAGCTTTGATTGTGAAAAGAATTCTTTTCACAATCTCCCCGCTACTGTTAAATGTCAAGCTCCTAGTAGGGTCAATGGCCTCTTACCTTGTTTTTCTGCTTCTCATTTCTTATCCCCCTCACCAACTCCATGCCTAAGAATGACTTTAATAAGAAATCATAACTTTCTACCTAAAACATCAGTTGGTTCCTTGTTGACTATGAGATGTCATCAGCTTGAGATATCTTAGACTATGAGATCTAGATATGTGAACTATGAGATGTAGTTCCATTTCCTATTCTTTGTGTTCTAGAACCTTCTTGACTTAGCCCACTGGATCTTTTCAAACTTCCTTGTAATTCTTCCCTTCTCTTTATACATCCCATCTTTCCTTGAACATGCTATGTCCTTTTCTAATGTAATCTTTCTGTTTTTGTTCAGCATTTATGTTGTTCTCTTTTCTGAGACACGTCTAGCTCCCAATATGCCCTTATTCTACATCACCAGACAGTGGATATAAAGGGAAGGGAATGAGAGATTTTTCTTATGTCCAGAATCTCTCTGACCCATGAAGTGCTCCTATTTCACAAATCAAATTGAATGTCTCCTTTTGGGGTATCTGTGTATGACCTCACATATTTTCTCCTGCCTTCAATTATATTTTTACATGAATGCATATCTTACTGCATTCCAGGATGCTGAGCTTAGTGCTTAGCACAAACTAGCTCTTCGGTAATATAACCAAATCAACTGCCATGGTGTTGGTTCCAAATTATGGTTATTTCATAGGACAGAGTAGAACTGGCCCACTGAATTTCCAAGACGAATCTTTAAGAGAGCACGCTGCCACATTCCCCTCCCCCCCCACTGTGGAGCAGCTGCTGTGTGCTAACCATCAACCCCTGGGTGAGTAGCCGTGTGCTTAACTGCCACACCAGTAGAACTCAGCTCAGTAATAAGTGTTCACGGAGGTGCTGAACTGGACACTCCTGCTTTGCTTCACACTGGAATCTTCTACATCCAACATGTCCCTTTCAACTCATAGAAGCCAGCACTTTATATTGATGTTCATGAGTTCAGCAAGAAGGAAAGTTTAAAGTTAATTTTCTCACAAATTAAATATTCTGACCCAAGCTTCCTTTTGGAAGCACACCATAGAAATTCTGATCATTCAAACATTTCCTTTCCATCTATAAAAGGTACAGATTTGAAGCTATTACACTATCTTCTGTTCTGGTGGCTCAAGGGAGTTTGGAGGGTGGCTTTGGAAATTCCTGTATTTGCCTGAAAAATGTGTCATTTTGAAAAATGTGTCATTTTGAACCCTGTGTTTCCACAAAGGAAGGCATTTACGTCTCATTATAAGACATTTAAGCTGAGTGTGGTCTTTCTGTGATTATAACTCTTACTTCTGGAGTTTGTTGACAGAGTTTTATTTCATCGTATAATAAAGGCTGGATGTGAAACAGTAAGGATATGGAGATGGAGTACTTAGGTATATGACTTTGGGCAAATCACTTACTTCCCCCAAGCTTCAGTTTGATTTATATAATCAGAAGAGTGATATGCCCATTTGTATGGTGCAGTGGCATACTTGATCTGGTTCTCCTAGCCATGATCTTCATAACTCCCACCAAACAACTTTTCCCCTGAAGGGTTTGTCAGCAGGGTTATATGATTCCATTGTGAGTGATTGTTAACAGCGTTCATTGTTGTAAAAATGTGACACTGTAACATGTGGATTGTTCAGATTGTCTCTCTGGGATAAAATAAGCCATCACAGCAGAAAAGGGAGGGATCTTACTACTATCCAGAAAGAAGAGCCGTGAATGGAGTGCTTCCTTGGAACTCAAGGTCCCTTCAACACAGGGCAGAAAGCTGTACCACCAGAGAAGTGGCAGAGCAGTGGTAGAGGAAGCGCAGCAGCAGAACCAAGAGCCAAAAATTGGGTCCCAGTGGTGGACGTCTTGGTTCACAGAAAAAGTCAAGCTGAGAGCCTTCCAGTACGAGACTCCCTTTTGGAGTGGTGAACCTTCAGGTGCTGAATTGAGGAGCTAGGTTTGCAGATCAACAGAGCTAGAGCCCAGTGTCTGCAGAGTGAGGCTTGTGGAGTGGAGTGCCCTTTGGGCATTTATCAGCAGTGCTCACAGAACTTCATAACATTGCTCATGTAGGGCAGAGGTCTGACCCAAAGTGGAGCATTAGAGCAAGACCTGCTGGAAGTCCTAGCAAGTAAGAGCCTGTCTCGATCAAAGAAGTGAACACTGAACATTTCTGATCTTGAATTGTAATCTCTTGTTTCCCAATCAGTCTCATAATTATGAGTTCTGTGTGGCCGTTGCACTGTATTATTGGGCCTAGCTGAGAAGGAGAGATTGCTGTGGGAGGGACACAGGATGAGACTTGGTTAAGAAGGTCGGAGAGACATTTCCCCCAGTCATCTCCATTTACTAGACAGATCCTCTATTGTTCCATGAACTTTGTGGACATTTGGGAGCAGAGGAAGAGGATATGCATGTCTTGGAGAGGGTAATTTCACTTCGGCTAATGGAGAAACTAGGGAAGGGAAACCTGTGCCTAGATACCATGCTTAACATTATTTTATAGACTGTCAATGAGAAAATCCACCTTTTAGTATGTTGCTAATTATGCATTTTTGACCAAATTTCCTTTCTGACCATGACAACCAAGGCTTGGTACTATAGATTACCTGAACTTTAGGTTTTGGCTTCTTGAGGTGTACAGCATTATTCACAGGCTAAATCAGAAAGATCTGACATAGTAACCTAAATGAACTGGACATTTCCTTAAACACACCTGATGCTGACTCAAGGAACTGAAATACTCATTTGGGCTTAAACTTGACACCCCTTAGGTGAGAGGAAGCAGATGACTGCTATATCAGTGGGAGAGCCTTGGAAATCACTGGACTTTTGTTTAAATCTCCTGATTCCAAGACTTTCTACTTATTGACAATGTAAGAAAAATATATATTTTCTATTTGTTTTGCTCGTTTTTTGACATCTTAGTTCTGTAGGCATAGTTCTGTCTTAGTGAATGAGCATTATAAACTGTTTTGTCTTGTGTCTAACTCTTCAGCCACTTCTTAATGCGTATAAGTGAATATTCCATGCATTTGAGTCTATTAATAGATGTACATTTTCCTTGTCTCACTAGTAATTTAAATTCCATGCCATTGGCTAGATTAATGTCCCCTGAAGGCGATCTATATGATTTTAAGAAGCTGATAGTAATGGTTCTAAAGTGGACCAGGGATGTATATGAACATTAGCTACACAAATGGATTTTGAATTGGCACTTAAGTGTAAGCTCTAATTTAAGAACAATTCGTTTTTATGATTTGACCCTGCTCAATACTTGCTTCCGTGGAATGATCACTGAAGATATGGGTGCTATAGGAAAACGTGGAGAAGAAAGCAGATGGTGCTCAGCTATCAGAAAAAATAGCATCTGGGATCTAAAAGGTTTGTCTTAAAGCCCCCAATAAAATGATCTTTTAATAAAAAAAACAAAAACAATAAACCGAACAAGCAGCCATATAAATGAGGTATCCAACCGGAAGAAAAAAATCAATCTGTTTGAGCCAAGGATCGGAATGATTAAAACCCAAGATTAGAGGAGGGAATTGTATTTGAGCTTAAATTCTGAGCACCAGCACAACTTTCCTCTAGTTCTTTTATGCTCCCCCCAACCCCACTATCATGACCCCAATTCTATCTTACAAATTTGGCTAGACCAGAGCATGAACATTGGTACAAATAAGAGCTAGAAACACAGTGAATCAAGGACAGATAAACCCCTCAGGACCAATAATGAGAGTATTGATATAGTGATACCAGAAGGGTAAGGGGAAGGAGGGGTGAGAAAGGGGGAATTGATCATAATGTTCTACATATAAGCCCCTTCCAGTGGGATGGACAAGGGAAAAGTGGGTGAAAGGATACACCGGTTAGTGTAAGATATGAAAAAAATATAAATTATCAAGGGCTAATAAGAGAGGGAGGGGGCAAAATGAGGAACTGATAACAAGGGCTCAAGTAAAAAGCAAATGTTTTGAAAATGATGACGGCAACATGTACAAATGTGCTTGACACGATGGATATACGGATTGTGTGAACCTCCAATAAAATGATTTTTTTTAAAAGTAATATATTACCATCTGTTTTCCTTTAGACAAAATTTTAATTTGTTCTACTTTTTATGATTTCCTGCTTTATTTTGGATAGAAGGTTTTCTGTGTTTTATTTCGTTGTTGCTGATAGTTTTGTTTGGGTATGATTTTCTTTATATGAAGTCCAGGGTTGGTAAGTCTATGGAGACAGTGAATCTAGGCTTGTGACAGGGGAGGTTGGTGGGAAATAAAGAAATAATAACAATGAATATAAGAGTGAAGATAATGATCCAAAAATAGGTTGCATATTTTTGTTGTTGTTGAGAAAGTAGCTGTATTATAAATAGCTATGAAAGGAGAGTACAATTCATAGGATCATACTCTGCAAATAGCTTGGGGTGTGCACGTTTAAGGAATGATGTGCACGTTTAAGAAGTTACACATATTCATAAAAATGGGGTGGAAGAAGGCTAGATATTATTCAAACTCAGGTACGTGTCAGTTTAAAGCGTAATGCAGTTTTCAATGTGTTGTCGAGGCAGACAACCAAAACTCACTGCTGTGGAGTCCAGGATGACTCAGTGTAACCCCCTATAGATTTCTGAGACTGAAACAGTTTTTTTAAAAAAATTATTATTAATTGGGATTAGTACATATATCAAATAATTCCATAGTTCAGTTATATCCAACAGAATTGTCCATTTGCTACCACAATCAGTTTCCAAGCATTCTTTTTTCTATATGGAATTACATCATACTTGAAGCATATGTCAATAAAATATTTATGTTAAAGCTATTTATTTATTTATTTAAAGAAAGTTGGAGATCTCAGCTGCATAGGAATCTGTCTGATGTTGATGGCAATTGTCTAAATTCCACCTAGTGAATTTAGAAGGCATCAAAGCCACCCCTTCTTTCTACCTTCTTGCAGGGTTTCTGGATGGCTCCTGTGAGATTATGCTTGCAAGTGGGCTCCTTAGCACTGCCAGATGGGCTCTGGATGAGTTCTTGTTGAGGAGAGGGGGAGGACAAATGAGAATGGTACAGGGTGTTACAAATGTAAGGTCCTTCACAAGTGTCTTGGAGGAAGTACAGCCAGAATGCTCTTTAGAGACAAGGATGGCAAGACTTCATCTTCCATACTTTGGGCGTGTGGTCAGGAGAGACCAGTTCCTAGGGAAGACCATCCTTTTTGGTGAAGTAGAGGAGCAGCAAAACTCAGAAAGGCCATTGACAAGACGGACTCACACAGTAGCTGCAACACTGGGCTCAGACATAATCACAGTTGTGAGTCTGTCTCAGGACCGAGCACGTTTACTTCTGTTGTACTTTAGGTTGGTGTAAATCAGACCCAATTTAAGGGCACCTAGCAGCAACAAGCAATTTCTTCCCAGAACTGCTGTTTGAGGACTTATAGCTGTATTGCATATTTTCTCTTTGTTCTTATCAACATTAATTTTATGTGTCTGGTATATATGTACGTAGATGGGTCATGCTTTCTTTTTCAGTCATTTTTTGGGGGCTCATATGACTCTTATCATAGTCCATATATACATCAACTGTGTAACATTCGTTACCCTCATCATTCTCAAAACATTTGCTCTCTCCTTAAGCCCCTGGCATCAGCTCCTCATTTCCCCCCGCCCCTCCCTGCTCCCTCCTCCCTCATGAACCCTTGATACTTACTTTAAATTATTATTTTGTCATATTTTACACTGTCGGATATCTCCCTTCACCCACTTTTCTGCTGTCTGTCTCCCAGGGAGGAGGTTATATGTAGATCCCTGTAATCGGTTCTCCCTTTCTACCCTACCCTCCCTCCACCCTCCTGGTATTACCACTCTCACCACTGGTCCTGAAGGAATCATCTGTCCTGGATTCCCTGTGATTCCAGTTCCTATCTGTACCAGTGTACATCCTCTGGTCTAGCCAGATTTGTAAGGTAGAATTGGGATCATAATTGTGTGGGGTGGAGGGGGGAAGGAAGCATTCAGGTACTAGAGGAAAGTTGTATGTTTCATCGTTGCTACATTGCGCCCTGACTGGCTCGTCTCCTCCCCACAAACCTTCCATAAGGGGATGTTTAGTTGCCTACAGATGGGGTTGGGTCCCCACTCTGCCCTCCCCCTCCCCCTCATTCACAATGATATTCTTTTTTTTCTTCGATGCCTGATACCTGATCCCTTCAGCACCCCGTGATCACCCAGGCTGGTGTGCTTCTTCCATGTGGGCTTTGTTTCTTCTGAGCTAGATGGCTTCTTGTTTGCCTTCAAGCCTTTAAGATCCCAGATGCTATATCTTTTGATAGCCGGGCACCATCAGCTTTCTTTGCCACATTTGCTTATGCACCCATTTGTCTTCAGCGATCATATCAGGGAGGTGAGCACACAATGATATTCTTTTTGTTCTTTGAAGCCTGATAAGTGATCCCTTTGGCACCTTGTGATGACACAGGCTGGTGTGCTTCTTCCATGTGGGCTTTGTTGCTTCTGAGCTAGATGGGCTGCTTGTCTACTTTCAAGTCTTTAAGACCCTAGACATTATATCTTTTGATAGCTGGCTCTGTCAGCTTTCTTCATCCCCTTTTGCTTATGTACCTGCTTTGTCTTCAGCAATTTTGTTGGGAAGGTGAGCATCATGGAATGCCATTTTAATAGAAGATAGTATTCTTGCATTGAGGGAGTACTTGAGTGGAGGCCCAATGCCCATTTGCTATAGATGGGTCATTCTCTCTGGGGAATTTTAACATTTTTGTGCCTTGGCCTGATTTGGGACTCTGGTAAAAGGGATGTAACCTTTCTGAGTAACATTTTTAAATGTATATAATACAATGATATGCTTATCAAGGAGCATTATGTTGAAATATAACTTTCTCTATAAACCTATTGGGGAACCATAGACCACTGGCTAAAATTTCCAAAGGTAGCTTAAAAATTAAAATCTAAATGAGAACTTAAATGGGTACAATAAGATCCCAAAGACGTTTTTTGTTTAGTATATATTTACAAGGCCCTCACACTTCTGTTTAATGTGATTCAAACCACAAAACACTCTTCAAATGATTTATTCTTCAATTTTGGGGGCCTAGCTTTAACACTGTCAACTCGCTTGTTTCAATGCTACTTAGAGTGATTTACTGGCTGATGGTTTCAACACAGAGGGGAGATAACCAACGACAACACCCTAACTATTCTGTATACCCTCCCAAGGTACATTTGCTCCATCAAGGTTATCCCAGTATTCATTATTCATAGGCACAGTGCTGACAAATTCTAATTGCAAATAAGTGCAATTGCTATAGATTGCATAATTTATGATTTCATTTGTTAAACTAAGGCAACGGGAATTGATGAAAGGCATGAAGTCGCCCCCAAATAAAAGTAATTTGGGTTCAAAGGGTTGTTTCTCTGTGCTTGTAACTTGAAGTTGTCAGTGTTCCTCACCTCCTCTCTCCGTACTGGTCAATTAGGCACCAGCAGTGCTATGTTCAGTTGGGTCCTGGCTCTGGCCGGGATGCACCAGTCTGAACTTCCTGGAGACTTGAGACCTGAGATCATGATCAGGCGGCCTCTTGCCAGTCTGAAGCTCAGCAGCTGCCATATTTCTCTCTGGCTCCGGGCCGGCCTCTGGGGCTTGGCTGCCTGAGAGCCTGGGCAAGCAGCTGTGTCTGCATTGTGCTCTTACACTTTGCTGATGGGAGATTTGGATGAGATGATAAAATAGGCACCAGGGAGGTTCACTGGAAATGATTTCCTTGAAAATGAGAAAAATATTTTTCTTTCTCTGGGACAGGCCCTCTCACGAATTCGCATCTTACCGAGGTTAAGTGCCGTCTCCAATTGCTCACTGCTCAGTGTAACACGAGAGACTCTACTAAAGATGGAATCTTCTGCATAATAAATTTCAAGTCTACTAAAGAAAAAGTGGGTCTTGGGGGAGGTTTTGTGAACAATGAAGTATTTCAGATTCAAGATATGCATTGTGGAAGTTCATTAAGGGAGTCTGACTTCCCTTTCTTTGAAGAAATAGAGTTGTTCCTAAGAAATAATTTGGCCTTTGAATGTTACAGAATTCTTTTTTGCTTTCTCTTCCCTTAAATTTCATCCAAACATAAGGGAAATGTCTGGAAACAATGAACTTTGATTTAGTGAGTTGAATTATGTTCTGTGATTAATTAATGAACAAGATAATGGGTCCATTAACTTCCGATTACATATCATGTACTGCAGTGGGGGCAACAATTCCCCAGGTTGGCTGCGCCTTTCCGGGCATCACAGGACCAATGGCTACCGTGGGAGTCTGTTCTCTGAAAGATCAGGGGCAGTGTGATTGGTGGTACTGTAATTGCCTAGGCCAGGCTGGAAAGCACAGTCCACCAAGGAGATGGAGAGATGAAAGTCTAGCACTGGTAGAATTCCTGGCATCAGACAAATGGCAGCAAATGAGCAGACACTTTCAGGAGAATGCCATCTGCCAATGGATGGCCCACTAACTTTCAACTGTTCTGTTGCTATTGATGATGTGTGAAAATGATTTCATGAGAGATGACAGTACTGAAGGGGCATGAGAAGGCCTTCCTTCCTGGATGGTTCCACACTGTGTTGGACTAGGCATGCTGTTCTGTTCTCCGACTGGCCCGGTCTTTGCCAGGACAAGTTAGAACCCCATAGGATGTCTAAGGGACTATAGGGAGTCTTGTTCAGGTGAACAAATTGTTATTTCATGCTAATCACAAGGGCTGCAGACATTGGCTCCACCTGGTCCTGAGAACACAATGCAAAATGTTGCCACTGAATTAATTCTACTTCCTGGCAACCCCAAATATGCTGCAAAGGGCTTAAAAATAATTTTATTGACATTGAATTCACATTGTATATTTCACTAGTGCAATCATAATCAAAAGAGCCATGTAATCATCACTGCAATAAATATCAGGGCATTTCTTCTTTTATTCACTGTAGTCTTCCTCCATTTCCTGCCACCTCATCTGCCATGCCCCCAGGACACTATTAAATCTAGTTGCTATCTCTTTAGGTTCATCCTGGGTTTTATAGCCATTAAAAACAAACAAAATAAAAACAAAAAAAATAAACATTGCAACCACAATGATAGAACAAAAGAGGGAAAACCTCATTCAGAAAGAGAGCAGAAAACATTAAAAAATAGAACAAATGCACCTTGGATGCAAAGGGAGATCAGATGACAAGATATCACAGTTGAATGTAACTACTAATTCTGTCATCTACCTTACAAGGCACTCCAAGATCAATGATCTTCCCATCCCTGGTCCCCAGCCTGAGACGCCTCACTGGAGGCTCAATCCACATATCTATAGAATTTTTAGGGCTCCTTTGAGCAAGTAGATCACCATTCCTCTCTTCTCAGTTGTCTGTGGATGAGGATGGAGTCACCGCTCCAGTCTTTCAGCACCTCCACATGTTAATGGTTTACACCACCTAGAGGTTCCAGGCAAAATCTTTGAGTGGAGAAATTCACAATCCAGCGAATGATACGATATTCTAAATTCCTGACTGGCATTTTTCAAGCATTATCTCAATGTTCAGGGCAGAGATAACTGCTCCTTAAACTGAGGGTTGGAGAAGTTCTCATACATTGTGTCAAGGTCAATCTTTGCCCTGAACTCTCTCTTCTGATTTTAACATTTAGTTCTTTGCAAAATGAGGTTGGGAGAGAAATGATGGGTGGTGAGCCTAAGCTTCCCTCCAGTGTGGTCTTTGGAAGCCATCTATGAGGGGGGTGTCTTTTGGTTTTTCTGGAAGAGGCAATGAGAGGAAAGGAAGCGGGCAGTGTCTGCGGGGGCTATAGGAGAAGTAAGGTATTCGGTTCACATCTGCTACCCTGATGAACTTCAGTGGGTTATCCACCCTCTCAGAGCCTCGGTCTGCTTATTTTTGAAAAGGACCCTGTACTGGTTGCCTACTAGAGCTGTTGTGCAGTTGTGTGTGATAGTCTGAAGTGTCCATTAGTATGTGGCACAAACCAGACAGCAGATGTTAGGTCCATTCAGCCGTAGTCAGGAAACCAAACAACAGATGGCATTGGGCGACTTTTCTGCAAAAGATCTCTTTAAAGTGTTGAAAAGCAAAGCTGTCCCTTGGAAGACTCAAGTGCATCTAGCCCATACCATGATACTTTCAATCGTCTCATATTCATGTGACAGCCAGACAAGGAGTCAGGAAGTCCAAAGAAAAATATGTCTTTGAATTACAGAATAAGTGAAGAATATTGAATCTAACACAGACTTCCGAAAGAACAAAATATTTTGTTTAGAAGCAGTACAGTCAGAATACTTCTTAGAAGTGAGCCTTGTGAGACTTTGTCTTGTGTACTCAGGACTGGCATCTGGAGGAACAAGTCCCTGGAGGGTCAGCAACAACAAGGGGGGTTGGAAATCAGTGAGTTGACTGACACAGCAACTACAATAGTGGGTTCAGTACTTAGAGGTGATTTTGGGGAAGCTGCGTGATTGGGCGGTGCTTTGTTCTGTTCCTATTCATTGCAATGGACTCAACAACGGATTCCATTCATCAGCTTTCAGGAGTTCTTTACCTTGTCCTTTGAGTAACGCACGGAAATAATGGAAGAGACAGATACTAGAGAGGACAGTGCAGTTTGTTTTCATGAACTCTGGACCAGCAGGCAGAGGAAGGTCACAGTCCTGACATGCAGTAGGAAATGAACTTGGTTACGTTCTGTAACATCTCTGAGCTTTTAGTGCTTTGTCTCTGCGTCTGGGAATCGGATGGAATCAGAGGGAAGCTACTGTGATGGCTCCTGCTTCTCCTTTGGTCCCGCGTTGCTGTATCTCCGATGCCCACCAGAGCTCTCCTGTTTCACCGGCAGTCATTCTTCTTCTGTTGCCTATCCTGGGAGCCCCAAGCTCATCGGTCCCTTCATCTCTAGTGAAAGCCACGGTCAAGAAAATAATGCATGAGGCTCATTCATATTAAAATTCAAGTTGATCAGGCCGTGGGCATATTGCAGAGCCCAAATATGAGGGCTCCAATGTAGCATCCAGGTTGGAAAGCAATAGAAGGATGTGTTTGGTAGGAGGTAGGAGAAGAGAAGAAAGGGTGAGTATGAGCCTTTGGGATCTGGTGGGCTCTGCTCTGTAAATTAGACCATTGGTTTAGTCAATCCAAGAGGGTCATTTGTGAAATGCACTTGCTTGTTTGAGACTGGTGAAAAGTTAAAGATGGCCAGAGGTTAAGAGACAATGAGCACAATGCTGAAGGGAGAGTCTGGTGAACCAGGTTACATGCAGAAGGTTGGGAATTGCATAGTCCTGTAGGTAATAGTTACACACTAAGAGCTTATAAATATGAAAATTGCATACCTTTGGGAGAAAAATCAGCCTTTCTCCTTCTGTAAAGCTTCCTAGTCTCAGAAACCCACAGGAGCAGTTCTACTATGTTCTATAGAGTTGCTCTGTTCAGAATTGACCCACTGGCAGTGAGTTGAGATTTTTGGCGTCTTCTACATACACGTGTTTCAAAAAGTTAGTGGAAATTATCTTTTAATTCCAAATCCCATGAACTTTTTGAAACTCTCTTGTATAGATGTATGCCGATTAATTGTATATTAATTGTTAGTTAATTTTCAGTTCTAGAAATATATCTCTGGATGCTTGTATAGGAAATGAACTGGAGAGAGCAATCTGGAGGCAGATAAGCAAATGGAATTTTGTGGCCATGATCCAGGAGAAAGATGAAGATGCCTGGATTGCAGAAGTAGCAGTGACGATGGGGATGGTGAGGAAGGGAGAGACTGAGAAACAATTAAAGTGCAAAATTTTAACACAGACTGACTTAGAAGACCATAAAGACACTCAAAAGAAAATACTGTGAACAAGGTAAACCAGTAGGTGGCTCATCAACAGAGGTTAAGTCTCAGTTGGATTCATGGACACATGGAATTCAGGACAGATGAAACCCTCAGGGACAGTAGTGGGAGTAGCGATATCATGAGGGGGATGGAGGGGTGGGAAAGGGGAAGGGGGAGAAAGGGGGAACTTATCACAAGGTTGGACATATAGCCCCCCAACCCCAAAGGGGGCAAATAAAGAAAATGTGGGTGAAGGGAGACAACTGACCACTACTGTAAGATACAAAATGATAATAATATATAATTGACCAAGGTTTCACGAGGGTGGCAGGGTGGGGGAGGGAGGGGAAAAAGGAGGAGTTTATACTAAGGGCTCAAGTAGAAAATGTTTTGGAAATGATGATGGCAACATATGTACAAATATGCTTGATATAATTGATGTATGGAGTGTTATTAGAGCTGTAAGAGCCCCCAATAAAGTGATTTTTAAAAATTAGGTCTAGAACCTCAGAGAAAATATTACACAGTCTAAGGGAAAGCTTCCAATTGGCCCCTCTAAGGAGTGTGTAGTTATTAAAACCAGGGGCTGAGCTGTACCCGCCTGCCAACACAGAGAGACAATTAGTACTCTAACTCTATCAGCCTTAAAGGGACAGTGCCATTCATAATTTTCTCAAGGTCATTTTCCAAGTTCATTCTTCTTTTACTAAGCCATTTGAGCACAGTGGAAGTCCTTTCTAAGAAATCTGGATTCTCAGTGTAGAGTCTAGTGCCCGTATCCTATCAAATCCTGATTCAATAGGATTTGATCTTCACTCTTGTTAGACTGGGATGTCAACACTGGACTTACTACTTTGTCTTTGATCCAATCCTGCTTTTTCGCTGGCGGTCTTTGGTTGGCACAGTGGGAGGGATAGAGTAGAAGAGAAAAGTCAACCAGGGAGTTCATACTGTGTGTGTGTGTGTGTGTGTGTGTGTGTGTGAGAGAGAGAGAGAGAGAGAGAGAGAGAGAGAGAGAGAGAGAGAGAGAGAGAGAGAGACAGACAGAGAGAGAGAGACAGAGATTGAGAGACTGGGTGCATTTTGGTTTCTGGCTTTGTGAGTCTTTGTAAATATGTGTGCATCTACATTTCTGTGAACTCGTGTGCAGGTGCACGCATGTTTGTGGAATGGTGCCAGCATTCGATAGTCTCTTTGACTGAGTTTCACCTAGCCATTCTTCTTTAAACCCAATAAGAAACTCTTTCAAGATGACAACCTTCACAGTTATTTTTCCGTCTTTATTCTGAATTATTTCCAAATGCTCCAGTTTTTAAAAAGAAAAAGCCACTGGAGGTACCAAGGACTAAATTAAATCATAATGTGTTGGGTCATCATTAGGGCTAATTGAAAGATGGTCTCCTTGGTGCCCCAAGAAGTCAACTGTGCTTGCCGCTGTTCATGTGCTCTAATAGTCTCCATGTAGTGATTTGCAGTTTGCAGGGGTTGTACATCATTGGAACTTCTTAAACCTCTAGCTAGACAGGGGAAGTTATCATTTTTTCATAAGTAGGAAAGTTCAGGATTAAATAATAGATCGTGGAGCACATGCCTGCATCTTACCCTACCTACAAATTGCCCAGCCTGTCTCAGAATAATAAATTCTCCTTTGACCCTGTGCCAGCTCACTTCTCTGGAAACCAAGCACTGAGTGATTCTGATATGTTGTTTCTGTTAGTTGCAGTTGAGTCAATTCTGACTAGAGGTGGGATTTAAATAATTTACCAACTAGTTCTCCGCCTAAGTATAAAAAAAGATGGATTGAATGGTACTTTATTATTTCTTACAGTTAACACCTAAGTAAATTAAGAACAATAAAAGGGACACACAAAACTAGATTATGCTATTAAGAGTTTTAAAATATTAATGAAAAATATCAAATAATCCTGATTAACACAACAAAACAATTGTGTTTGAGCTATTAGAAATCGGTGAATTCTCTACTCTGAATATGTTATGCTTATTTTTGTAAAAACCCCTTTCCACTTCTACCGAATTTAATGTAAATTGCTGTGACGATATTTTTAGCTCTTTGAATACTTTGAGGGATTGCATAATTCACTCATAGTATTTTGTGGGAATTTGGGGCATAACACAAAGCTGAAATGAATGGGTGTCACTATTGGGTTGTTTAGCACTTTCCCCCTTTATGTTATGTATTTGTTTACGAGGTAACAAAAGCAAGGGAAGAAACAGGTCATATTTCATCAAAAGCATCATGAGTTTTATGACATGAATAAGTACATATTATAAGCCTAGTTCCATGTAATATTTTGTACCTGTGGTTGGAATGAGCGTGACTATGGGTGCTTAGTATACGCTGTTGTGCAGATGAAAGTTAAAATTTTGCAAGACTAGTGGTTTGAAGCCACTCACTTGGAGAGAACCCTGATTGCAAGTGCCATTTTCACAGCACTTCACAGAAAGCAACAAAATATTAGGTATCAGTTCCGCACAGCCGGCGTGAATCCCACCACTGGTTCCGACTCGTAGTGAACCTGTGCACAGCAGAAGTCAGCAGCCCAGTCTGGCGCCATCCTCACGATTGTTACATTTGAGCTCATTGTTGCAACCACTGTGTCGATCCATCTTGTCCATCCATCCATTTTCTCGTCGACCCCTCTTCCTCTTTTTCACCGCCCGTCTCCTTTACTAAGTATTATGTCCTTTTCCAGGGATTGGTCTCTCCTGATAACATGTCCAAAGTAGGTGAGACTAGTCTGAGCATCCTCTTTACAGAATGGCAACCTGTTTCCAATACAAAGTTGGTCATTTGTTGTCATTCACACGGCACGCTGCAATGAAGTGCTTCAAGTCCTCTCACTCTCAGCAAGCAAGCTTGTGGCATGGCTGTGTTTGTAGGTTGATAGTGAGCCTTCCTCAGATCCCGGTGCCATGTTCTTCTTCATGCAGTCCAACTTCTAGAATGATTTGCATGGCAAACATACCAAATAAGTATGGTAAGAAGATCCAATGCCGAGGCACATTTTCCCTGATTTGTAAATCATGCAGTGTGCCCTTATTTTGTTCCAACATCTGTCTCTTGATCCATGCACAAGGTCCGCATGAGCACAATGAAATGTTCTGGAATTCTGATTCTTCTCGATGTTATCCATAGCTGGTGTTCATCCACACAATTAATGCTTTTGTATAATCAATAAAACACAAGTAAGAGCTTCTCTGATATTTCCTGCTTTCAGCCAAAGATCCACCTGATGTCAGCAAGGATATCATTTGTTCCACGCACCCTTTGAATCAGAGCTGAATTTCTAGCAGCTCCCTTTCAATGTAGTACTGCACCTCTTGTTGGATTATCATCATCAAAATTTTACTTTGATGTGATATCAATGTTATTGTTCTACAATCTGCCAAATCGTTGGGATCATCTTTCTTTGGAATGGTTAGTAAGTTGGCCAGATAACTGTCTTCGAAATTTCTTGGCAAAGATGAATGCATGCTTTCGGTGCTTCATCATCTTGTTAAAACATTTTAATAGTTATCCCACTAATTTCTGGAGCCCAGTTTTTGGCTAATGTCTTCAGTGCAGCTTGGATTTCTTCTTTCAGAACCGTTGGTTCTCACTCAAGTGCTAGCTCTTGAAATGGTTCATTGGTTTCCTTTGGGGTGTGCCTTCCATCTATTGGTGTTTCCTGCGTCACTCAACATTTTAGCCATAGAATATTTTAATATTACAACTCAAGCTTTGAATTTTTTCCTTCAGATTGTTCAGCTTGAGATATGCTGTGTTTTATTTCCTTTGGGTTTCTAAATTCAGGTCTTTGTATATATCCTGTTAACAGTTAATGTGTCTTCTTAAACTGCCCTCTAACATTTTATGTTTAACTGTTTTACTTCAGCATTTCTTATATTTGCTTTAGCTAATACTGTCGTCAAGATCAAGTTGCAGAGTTTCTTCTCATATGAATGAACTTTGGTTCATTCTTTCTTAATTTGTTTTTTATTAATCCTTTTCTTTCTTCATGTGTGATGTTGTTAATATCATCTCACAGCTCAGTAGGTCTTCTATCATTAGAGTTCAGTGGGTCAAATCTCTTCCTGAGATGTTCTTGAAATTCAGGAGGAATATATACTCAAAGTTGTATTTTGACTCTATTGCCCTTGCTTCAATTTCCTACAATTTCAACCTGAACTTACATGAGCAAATGAGGGTCTGTTCCACCATCAGCTCTGGCCTTCTTTTGGCTGATGGTATTTATTGACCTTCCTCATTGTCTCTTCCCCCAGATGTAGACAATTTGATTTCTGTGTATTCAATCTAGAGAAGTCCACATGTATAGAGTTCATTTATGTTGTTGAGAAGGTATTCGTGATGAAGAAATCATTGGTCTTGTAAAATTATATCACGAGCTCCCCAGCTTCTTTTTGATCAACAAGGCTATATATTCGGATTCTTTCCTTTCTCTTTCCAATTTTTGCTTTGCAGTAGCCTATACTTACATTACATCCAGATTGTATGTCTGACCAATTTCAGACTGAAGAAATTTGTAGAGTTCTTCCATTTCTTCACCACTAACTTAGTGGCTGGTGCACAGAATGAAATTATCGTTGAGTGGAATGGATTTTCTTGTATGGGAAGAGATAGTGTCCCAGCGCAGGTAGCACTGTTCTTCAAGACAGATCTTGAAATGTCCTTTTGATGGTAGATGGGATGCCATTCTTCTTGCATCTGTTATTTCAGGCATAGCAAACCTCATCATTTCTAACCCACATGGCCAATACCAGTACTTTTCAGCTCACTAACACCTGGGAGATCTTTATGGGGTCCATTCCACTTGTTATGATTTCAAATTTCCCTAGTTCAGTGGTTCTCAACCTGCCTAATGCTGCGACTCTTCAATACAGTTCCGCATGTTGTGGTGACCCAACCATAAAATTATTTTCATTGCCACTTCATAACTTTAATTTTGCTATTGTTATGAAAAGGTTGTTCGACCCCCCCCCCCCAAGGGGTCACAACTCACATGGTGAAAATCGCTGCCCTAGATTCATTGTACATTCCAAGTTCCGATTATTAAGCTGTTTACAGCTGTTTCTTCTCATGTTTAGCAGTGCCCCATTAGCAAACAACAGTCCCGAATGATTTACTCCATGTCCGTCATTGTGGTCGACTCTACTCTGAGAAGGCAGCTCTTTCTCAGTCATATGTTGAGTGCCGCTAACCTGAGGGGCTCATTTCTGACATGATGTATGACAGTGTTCTGCTGCTATTCCTCAGAAGTAGACAAGCCTATTCCTTGTTTGCAGTCTGTTTTGGGTCTGTAAGCTCTGATGAAACCTGTTCACCTTGGAGAACCCTGCTCTTATTTGAAATACCAGTGACAGAGTTTCCAGCATTGTAGAAGCACAACAGCCCCACAGTACGATAATAGACACCCGTATAAGCAGCATTCAAGATACAAAATGGACATATAGCCACCGTGTAAAACAATATGGGCGTCAACTCAGACATTCCGCAGGATCCAGGAATTCCTTGCTGGGAATATAACCTGAAGAAATAAGTGTTATGACATGGACAAGCATATGCTACACACCCATGCTCAGTGCAGCACCATTCACACTTGCAAGAAGATGGAAACAACCTGAAATGGCCATCGGTAGACGAATGGAGAAAGAAACTCTGATATGCACACTATGCATCCCTGAAAAACAACGATGAAACCACAAAGTGGTTCACGGCATGGATGGGCCCGGTAAACATCATGGTGGGTGAAATTTCTCAAGTATACAAGGGCAAATATGATATGATACCACTATTATAAGTGAGTAAATTATGTCTTAGAAAAACAAGAGAAAGGCAGTAATGCCAACGTGAACAGACTGTGGGAACTGCTTCAAGGTGGGAGGGGAGGGTGGAGGAAGATGAGAACGTAGCAGATTGACGAGGGATGGGCGTTACCTTTGGTGTGATGGGTAATAGTAGCCACAGGGAGGAGTGTTCAAGGAGCAGGTGAGGGGGGGAGGGGTTGCTTAGTAGCTTAAGCTGTTGAATACAAAGTTGATGACCCATCTAATTTACAATAAAATGTGGACTAGAAAAAGAAATCCTATGATGTATTGCATCGGGCATATCTGTTGTAAAAGATCTTTTTAATGTGCTAAAAAGCAAAGATGTCACTTTGAGGCCTAAGGGTAGCCTGATCCAGACCATGGTATTTTCAATGCCTTATCAGCAAGTGAAAGCTGAGCTGCGAATAAGGAGGATGGAAACAGAATTTATAGCTTTGAATTATGTTGTTAGGGAAGAATATAAAATAGACCACGGACTACCAGATGAAGAAATAAATCAGTCTTGGAAGAAATCCCTCCAGAATGCTACTTAGAATAGATGAGGATGAGACTTCATTTCACATTGGACATGTTATCAGGGAGAGCCTGCCCCTGGGGGCACCGCGCTCGGTGACGGTCACTGAAAAAGAGAAGCGCCTCAACCAATGCTGATTGATCAAGTGGACACAGGTCCAATGTGAAGCTCAGTCATGACTGAGGATGATGAACAACTGTGTAGTAATCTGTCACATTGTACAAGGGATCGCTAAAAGTTTGACTCCATTTGGTGGCACCTAACAATAAAGTGAAAACATCAGAAGCGACCTTACTGCACCTTTGCCGCATTTTGTTAGAACTGCCTTCCTAGGCCCGGCTTACAGAAATAATTACACATAGGTATAATTGACCGGAGCAAAGGTCACTGAGGTCTTCTTAGAAGCTGTCTTTTACAGTTGACCAGCCTATTGACCCCTTTCCCCCAAGTTTGCAGAGTAGAAGAAGAAGACTTCTCAGCAGAATACTTAAATTATTTAAGCCCAGTTCCTTATCTGTGAAGCAGGGGTCTCCATGTGACTCCTCCAGCTCCAGGGCTTTAGGGTTGCTCCATGTATCTTTTGAACAGGAAGACCAAGCAGAGAGTGTGTGTAGCTGGCCTCCAGTGCGCTATTTATCTCCAATCAAGCGGAGATCTGAGTGACAGGCTAGACTCCACCCCTTCGCAAGTTGACAGATGATGTAACTGCCACCCACCTGAAATGTAGTCATTGGGAAAAGTCTGGTGATCACTCAGGAGATTTGAATAGACTTCCCTTGTTTGGGGAATTTCTCTGTTATTTAATGCCCTGATAAACTCCATTTCTTAGGAACTCTTACAGCTCTGGTCCAGGCATGTGACACAGGCTCTGCCAGTCAGATGAGGAATGATCTGTGAGAGGCCTAGATTCAACATGCACATTTCCAAGGGTATGCTTGGCAGTCTCTCTAAACCCTCTTGGTTGTAACAAGTTGGGAAGGAGATTGGTACTGGCATCTAGTCAGTGAAGGCTAAAGATACCACTAAACAATGCATGCTACACAGGACGGCCCCCAAGCAAAGATGTGTCCCATCTAACATGCCATTCATGCTGAGGCTGAGCAACCTGTTGACAAGAAGCCAAATGAACCTCAGGCATCAAGTTCCACTCTGGCAACAGCGACCTCTAGATTTTGACAGGTCTACTTCTAGCATGGAAAATTCCAGATGCAGGGCTACCCGAGTGTGAATTTAATCACATAGTTTTACATCCCTGGTAAGCACCACCAAGCCTATGGGAACAGGATGTGGAGGGATTCAAGGGTTCATAAATGAATTTCCAAGGTCTTGAATTAAGGAACTTGAATTAACTTAATTTAGTGATAGTTTCATTTGATTTTCAGCATGGTTGGTGAATAAAGCTAGGAAGATTTCATTTTTGTTGTTGTTAGTTTGATGTTGCTGATGTTAATTTTGGAAATTTTCTGTACCAGGGATTCTCAGTATCTGTGGTTTAATTTTTCATAGCTTCAGCAGCTTATGCTTGACTGGAGAGTTGCAGATATAAATAATTTGTAAGTTTTATATTGTGCGCTGTTCTAAGAGTTGTTAGGTGGCATCAAGCTGGTTCCAACACATAGTGACCTTAAGTACAACTGAATGAAACACTGCCTGTTCCTGCAGCGTTGTTTTATTTGAGCCCTTTGCTGCAGACACTGTGTCAATCCATCTCCTTTACACTGCCCTTCGACTTTACCAAGCATGTTGTCCTTTTCCAGGGACTGGTCTCTAGGGAGAACATGTCCTAAGTGGATGAGATGAGGGCTCACTATCTTTGCTTTTGAGGAGCTTCCTGGCTGTGCTTCGCAGACAGATTTGTTTGTTCTTATAGCAGTCCATTGGACTTTAGTATTCTTTGCCAAAGACAGTAATTCTTCTTTGGTCTTACATCTTCAATGCCCACTTTTCACATACATTCATATGAGGCAATTGAAGATATCATGTCTTGGGTCAGGCCCACCTTCATCCTGACCGTGCTTGCTGTACTCTTCCACAACTTAAAGACATCTTGTGCAGCAGATTTACTCAGTGTAATTTGTCGTTTTATTTCTCCATTGATTATGGATCCAAGCAAGATCAAATCCTTGACCCCTTCAATCTTTTCTCCACTTACCATGATGTTATATGATGGTCTAGTTGTATTCATTCTTGCTTTCTTTTCATTGAGTTGCGGGCCATAGGAAGGCGGCAATCCTTGATCTTCATCCGGAAGTGTTTCAAGTCTTCTTCACTTTCAGTGAGCAAAGTTGCTACACCTGCATACCGCAGGTTGTTCTATAAGACCTCCTCCGGTCCTGGTGCTGTGTTGCTTTCATCTAGTCAGGCTCCTGGGCTAATTTGCTTAGCACACACATGGTATATGTATGGTGAAGGAATATACCCCTGGCAAACACATTTCATGAGTTTAAACCACAGAATATTGCCTTGTTTGGTTTGAATATCTGCCTCTTTGTCCAAATCCAGGTTCTGAATTAACACTATGATATGTTCTGAAATTCCTCTTCTTGTCAATGATATCCAGTTGTTATGGTTCACACAGTCAGATACCTATGCAGTGTTAATAAAATTCAAGTAAACAGTTATATATATATTATTCCCTGCTTTCAGCCAAGTTCCATCTGATATCAGCAATAGCTCTCTTTCCTCATACTCTTCTGGGTCATATAACGGCCTTTTGAAATGATTTGCTTCTCCCTGCCTGGGACATGAATCATTCTTTTTCTAGCATATCCACACTGTATCTGCTACCTTCTCTTTTTTCACCTAGTAGCTGTCTGTGTTATCAGTTTGACAGTCATAGCATTGTAGTACCTGTGACCCTTATTTTCCTTAACAATGGCCCGAGGGTGCAAGAGACGTGATGTTGGCAATTTGGATATGCGTCAGACAAGTTGTATGGACAGTGATTCCAAGGTGAAGTTCTTGACTTAAGAAGGAAAGAAAAAAAATTCACATGCTAAAGCTGCTTAGATTACATTCAGATAGCGTTCATTACAGCATATTGTGATAATCATTCTATTTATTATTACTGTTGTTAATCTCATTGTCCCTAATTTAGAAATCACACTTCATCATAGGTATGTATGCATGTAACAAAAATAGTCTATAGAGAGTTCTGTGCTGTCTGCGAGGAGCCTGGTGTTTCTGTGGTTATGCACCGAACCACTACACGAACAGCCAGCAGCCACTCTGTGGGAGAAATATGGGGCTTTCTACACGGATGAGGACTTATATTCTTGGAAGCCCACAGGGGCAATTCTGCTGTGTCCTGTGGGTTGCTATCAGGAGGCATCAACTCGATGATTGCAGTGAGTTTTATTGAATCCCAGATTCCATTTCAGGTATTCACCGAGGAGCTTATTAAGTATCCCCTGCAAATAAGAGAGGACTACTATTCTTTCCCTCAAAATTACAAATCTATTATATGCCCACATAAAGCAAGATAGAGTCTCCCTGCCGTCATGTACTTAAATTAGTACACAGAGATTTGAAACAGAAAACACCAAATATGCTATTTCTTTTAACCTCAGATGGGAGCGGACTGCATTGCAATCTTTTTCTCCAACAGCATAATGGCTTTGGTTCATTCTAAATGGAAAAGGTGTCCCAGAGAAGAAGGTAGCCAGCATGCAGTGCCAGTGATCAGCTCAGGAGCCCCACCATGTTCCTTCCCCTCGCTGGGCCTCGGCTTTCCCTTTGGCTCTTAAAGATCTAGTTTCCTGGGAATCTCAGGCCTTTTCTTGTGGGAAGAATTTTCATGAGATTGTTCGGATTCATTTCATGAATCTCGAGTTTAGTGTCATGACCTCTTTCTTGTGTGGGAAGATGCCAAAGACACCTTTCTTTTTGGCGGGGGGGTGGGGGGGAGTGAGGGTGGAGCAGGATACACCTGTGAAAGTCATACGGGTCACTTTCAGTTCAAGAGCTCAGATGTGATGCACGATTGCTTCTGGGAAACAGCAATGCACTCCTGCAGCCCGCTTTCATATTTTTGGTTGAATCCTCACACCTCCAGCAGGGTTCCTGCTTTTTCAGCGAAAATGCTCCTGTTCCAGCCTGCCCTTGAATGCCTTAGAGGTGAGAAACAGGAGTTAGTTTCTCTCTCTGCACTTCCTTGTACAGGCCCCTGGGTGGCACCAACAGTTCTCACCTACAGATGGGTGGTTCTTACCCACCCAGGAGCACTGCAGAAGAAAGTGCTGGCTATCTGAATTTATAAAAATTACAGCCAAGACCTGAGTCACCGTGCGTTGAAATCAAACTGAGGACAACAGGTTTGCTATTTTATTTTTTGTATTTGTATTCACAGGACAAGAACTCTTTTAATGAGTACTTGTATTGACATATAAAATGGGTTATAGTGTAGAAATCAATGAGTACAACTTGACCAGTATTCACACAGTGAACATACCAGTGTGATCCTTCCTCATTGAGAAAACCATGACTGGAAATAAACAAATAAACAAAACTCAAACCAGAACAGACCAAAACAGATCCAAAAAACCCCCTTCTCTCATTGAGTCCACTAGGACACATCGTGACTTACAGGCAGAGTAGAATGGCTCTTTGGGATTTCGGAGACTGTAAATCTTTATCTGAGCAAATAGCCTCATCTCTCTCCCTTGGATAGGCTGCTGGGCTCGAACTACTGGCTATGTGGTTAGCAGCCCAACCTATAACCCACGACACCACTAACCACAAAAGACCCTATGCTCCCTGGTAGCCACCCACAAAGGTAAGTACGATCTATATTCTCACACCATCGATTTTTCTATTTTTGACCCACATGTAAAGGGAATCATATTGCATGTACTGATTTTTTTTCCACTCAATTTCTGTTGAACACAGGAATACATAGGAATGATAATGGTTAGTATGACATCATAGGATGTGGTTGAATCTAATCTCAATATGGCTAACAATTGTTGATTGACTTTATACTCTTTGTAGTGATATATGATTTAGTGTTACCTGTCTCTTTTCATCTTATTTCTTTCAATGGGTAGGCAGCAGTGCCTGGTACTTTAAATTTGCATTCCCCGATGGCTTACTAGTTTGAATTTCTTTTTCTGTACTGATGGACAAGTTGGATATTTTTTAGTGAAATATCTAGTCAAGCCTTTGGCAATTAAATAAATAAGTTGTTTATCTGTCTTACTGAGTGATGAAAATTCTTTATATATTCAACATGAGTCATTGGTTAATAACATATATTATAAATCTTTGCTTTGGCTTTATTTTCTCTTAATGAAAACTGCCATTAATTTACATAAGTTTATTGATTAAAATAACATCTAATTTATCAGTTTTTCCCCATTAACGTTGTTGATTTTGTATTCTTTTAAAAATTGTTTTTATTTTATTGCGGGCTTTTACAGCTCTTATCACAATCCGTACATATCTCCATCATGCCAAACACATCTATACATGTTGTCATCATCTTTTCCAAAACTTTTTCAAAACAGTATTCTTTAAAAAAAATTTGCCTCACCCATGGTCATAAAAATAATCTCTCCAAGCTATATTGGGAGAAGAATATTTATTTCATTGTTTTTTATTTTCCAAAATTTCCCTGGATATTCTTAGCTTTCGCATTTCCATTTTGTTTTAGAATCAACTTGCCAAATTTCCCAACTGTATTTTCACATAAATGAATTTAAATGAGTTGGGGAGACTTTTCTCTTTTACTAATATCTGAAAGAATTTGCTTTAGATTGTTCTTATTTCCCCAAGTTTTTGGAGAAAGCCAGTAATGATTCTATCTTGGTCTACAATTTCATTTGTGAATACATGTCTTTTTTAGGATTGTTTCAAATTATAGTTTCAATTTTCACTCAGTGACATTCTATTTCTATGTAAGTGCGATGAGTTGTAATTTTTATTACCAAGGAATTAATCCATTTCAACTATATCTTCAAATTTATTTGCATAAAATTATAGTTATTGGACTTTTGTTGTCCTTTAATATTTCTGAACAAACTATAAGAACACCCCTTTTCATTTTCATTCATAATACCTATATTTGCGTATTTGTTCTCTTTTATTTTACTTGATCAGGCTTGCCAAAAGGAGTCCTGGTAGTGTAATGGTTTATGCATTGAGTTGTGGTCTGCAGAGTCAGCAGTTTGAAACCACTAACCAGTTCCATGAGAGAAAGACTGGATTTTCTACTGCTGTGAACAGTTCCAGTCTTGGAAACTCAGGGCCATCCTACCCTGCCTATAGGGTCCTGTAGGATCCAATAGGGTTGCCAAAAATTTATGTATTTTAGTAGTCTTTCCAAAGGACCAACTTTTTTGTTTGTTGATATATCCCCATTATTCTTTAAAAATATATTTTATTACCTAAAGCCCATCTGTAGGCAACTGGATGTCTCTTTACAGAAAAGTTGCGGGGAGGAGATGAGCCAGTCAGTGTGCAGTGTAGCAATGATGAAACATATAACTTTCCTGTAGTTCTTAAATGCTCCCTCCAACCCCGATTGTGATCCCAATTCTACCTTACAAATCTAATGAGACCAGAGGTTGTATATTGGTACAGATAGGAACTGGCAACACAGGGAATCCAGGACAGATGATTCCTTCAGGACCAGTGGTGAGAGTGGTGGTACCAGGAGGGTTGGGGGGGGGGGGTGGCTTAGAAAGGGGGAACTGATTACAGGGGTCTACATATAAGCTCCTCCCTGGAGGGGGGTGGATGACACAAAAGTGGTTGAAGGGAGATGTCAGACAGTTTAAGAAAATACAAAATAATAATTTATAAATTATCAAAGGTTCATGAGGGAGGGAACGGGGTGGGAGGGGGAAATGAGGAGCTGATGCCAGGGGCTTAAATGGAGAGTAAATGTGTTGAGAATGATGAGGGTAATGAGTGTACAAATGTACTTTACACAATTGATGTATGCATGGATTGTGATGAGTTGTTTGAGCCCCCAATAAAATGATTTAAATTTTTTCCCTTATTAAGGTCTTTAAAATCACAAACCATCAAAACTTCTGAGTTGGAGAAATGTCAATTACAAATATAACTAAAATTTGTGTAATGATGCCTTTCCAGGCGTTAGAAAAAGGAAGAAAAGAATAGCTATAAATTTTTGATTAGGCCAGCTGGGCACTTCGGATGGTCTGTAGAGCTACCACATTGTGGAATCTTGTTTTTCAAGAGCACTCGATATCAGTATGAGTTCTTACTGAGTCCCGCCATATTCCACCTGCGTCCTTGTATTTACCACATAGCAGTAAACATATGAGTGCCAGTCAAAAAGTAATGCTACCCGGGTTTTAGCGCATCCATGCATGGGTTTATTTTCCTTTCCCCAAAGAAAACATATTTAAACATTTACCTGTAATTAGCGACTAACTGCAGACAAATTCTTCCAGTAATACATGTGCCTTCATCTCATTATGATGTCTTTAAAAAGAAAGGATTTCTTTTGCTAAGGAGTGAAAACGATTTTGAGGGCTGAGATGCTATCATATTTCTAACACATCTTATGCGGACATCTCCTTCAATCATTGACGTTTTGCCACCAGTTGACTGGCATGCTCTCCCACACAAGATGGCCATTTTGCAGCGGGAGGCAGGCGTTTATGAATGTCAGGAGGACCTGGAGGACGAGCCAAAAGCAGAGTGCCGTCAGTCTCAACGACGGAAGCAACTGCTCAAACCAGGAACAGGAGGAAGACTGGAGGATTGCCACGGATGCAATCCTTCCTGACGTAGGGAATCTCACAGGCTGTGACATCTTCAGTGTTAAGGGAACAGCTTGACCTCAGCAAGCTTTCTGGATGGGTGTCAAATGCAGTGCATTACGATCAGCTAGCTGATCTTTCCATCGTCTGTTAGGTAAGATGGAAACCAATAAGATGAGGTTGGGAGCAGATTGCATCTTGAGGTGAGTCTTGGATTTTATAATCCAGAGAGCAAGGTCCAGCCAGAACAATGGTGTCCTAAGGTATCTGCTGGGCTAGTTAAATTCAAGGCAGAGAAGTCAACTCAAAAGGTTATGGTGACTATCTTTCTGTTTGTTTGTTTGATTAATTTTGGATCCCAAAGGAAGCAGTCTTGGTAGATCGCTCTAAGATACAGGACAATCATGGGGCTTATAATGAAGACGTTTTAAAAGTATTGAAAATGGCATCGATGAGAAAAGGGCCAGGAAGACTGCACTGAGGATTTTGTCCACTCTCCGACTGTGACATTGTACTTGGTCCTTCTTCGAGGGTAACAAGGGCTGTCCTAGCATAATTCCACCGGGGAAACATTCGCCTTCGACCCTACAGCCCTGGCCGTGCCCCTCCAGCCTTCCTTTTGCTCTCAAAAATCAAAGAACACTTAAGAGGAACCTAAGTTGAGTACTTTGAAGATGTCCAAGCTATTTTCACATGCTGTCAGTTGAGTGCAGAGCTCTTTGGGAGAGGGCTAGCGAGGTGGCAATGCCACCTTCAGAAATGCGTTGACTTAGATGAAGGGTACATCAAGAAACAGTAGCTTCCCGTTTTGATGCTTTTGTGTAATTAGGTTCCTGTGACTTTTTACTATTATTATTTTTTTTTTACTTACCATCATATATTCATTGGCTTTCTTTGGAAATTTCAGCGTTCACAGAATTTTTCCACCACCAAGTTTTGGGAGCACAATTATTAAGTTCAGAGGGGGAAAATTTAAACTTAAAGGGGAATGTAAATTGTGTTATAATGATTTTATTGATTATGTCTCCCAGATTGCAAGTTGGTATGTAAATTGTTTTTGAAGAAACTTATGAAGATTAGACCTAACTCCAGTTCATATTCATTTTATTAAATAATTACTATGCACAGGGAAAACCTGGAAACATATAAAATAAGGGGAAATAATATTTGCATTCTGAAGATAAAACTGAGACCATCTGGATGTTTTCACTATGTAAAATGCCCTCTAATACAACATGTTCTTAGAATAGAAACATGTCCTTGGTGGCATCTCAGTAGTTTATTACTGTATATATTCGGGTATTAGCCAAGTTTTCAGCACACTTTTAATGTAGTTTTTGTGGTAAAATTAGGTGCGTTGGCTGATATTTGGGTCAGCTTATAGTCGAGTATATATGGTATTTTTCCGCCAGTGATCTGGATGATAAATACATGAGTAATTTCTCGGAGAAAAAAGAGAATCAATTGAAAGAGTCATCTGAACAGTGCTGGTCATCACTAAAAATGATTGCTCTCCCATGTTATGGAAGGAAAAGCCACTTCTTTGAGCCCGAGTCCTTTCTCCCTTCTAGGGACATCCCACTGTGTTGGAAAGAGGACAAAACTTGTGGGTGGGTGATGGGTTTCCCAGTTCAGATTCTGTTCCAACTCCTCTGAGATCCTGAGAGAATCCCTCTCGCCTCTGCTTTAGGTTCCTCATCTGTGCAGGTCCAGAAGGTGTTGTAGAGAGAGACCCAGGCCACATTACCTGAGAACCTACCCATTAAAGAGATGATGCTGGAGGGACTCCCAAGAACAAAAGGTTTGCATATTTTTGAGAACAGCTCCCAAGTCATGTGCTTCATTCCAGCGCCATCAGTGAAATTGAAAGTGTAACCTTGTTAACAAGGTTCACCATATTTCCATCATATTTTTGGCCTCCATCATGGCCTGTGTTTAACCTTGTGCCAAAGTGAAGGTGCTTGGGGTGCCACAGATGAACACTAGGACTGGTTCCCACTGTCCCTGGCCCATTACCTTTCTCCCCGCTGCCCAGAACGGATGACTGTATTTTCAGATGGAGCAGTATGTCAGTTTTCCTCCCTTGTTGTTTCCACACGTCTGCCTTCTGCTTTTGAGGGTTTGTGTGTGGTACGTGCGCAGCATGGTTGTATGAGATGAAATGTGCCCTCACAAAGTATGTGCTGATAAAGAGTATTGAAAGTGCCGTGGACTGCCCGAAGAACAAACCAGCCCGTCTTGGAAGAGGGGCAGCTAGAATGCCCTTTGGATGTGAGGATGGCAAGACTTTGTCTAACTTCTACTTTCGACATCCTATCAGGAGGGACCAGTCCCTGGTGGAGGTCATTGGGTTTGGTAAAGTGGTGGTGGGGGTTGGTAGGGGTGGGCAGGTCCCAGGAAAGAGGAAGATCATTGATAAGATGGGATGACACAGGGTAGGAGCAGTGGGCTCTAACCGAACACCAATTGAGAGGGTGGCTCAGGACAGAGCAGTGTTTTCTTCTGTTGTCCATAGCATCTGACTCAGTGATGCTCAACTGACTCAGTGACACCTGACAACAACTTGCGGTATTCTCTGCTACAGAAACACTAGCCCGCTAAGTCACACGGAAGGAAGCAAGGAAGAGAAGGCGAAGAGGGACAGTCTGGATTCAAAGTCCCCTGTAACTACCCCCTTGTTTCCACATCTAAATTGATCTCAAGGTAAGTTATGCTTACTGCTACCACTTCGACCGCCTTTCCTTCAACTCAGTCAGTTATGGAAATAGCAACAGCAAGTACCAGGCACCGTGCTCTTGCTCACTGACATGAAGTTGGTACGGACCCTACAGAAAGGCTGTGGGGGTGGTAGAACTGCCCCTGTGAAGTTCCAAGACTAGGACCCTTTCACCGGAGTAGAAAGGCCCCTAGTTCTCCCTTGCAGCTTTTGCTGGATTTGAACTGCTGCTGCACTCAACATTAGCAGCTCAATCAGAAACCACAGCCAGGGTTCCTAGGCACCGTGCTAAGAGTTGAGTAAAAACGAAAACCCATTGTTATCAAGTTGATTATGATTCATCTCACTGCCACCAAGTTGATTCCAACAGAGAGTGACCCTGTAGGACAGAGTTGCCCCTTTGAGTTTCTGAGACTTTCAGTTTTATGGGGGTCTCATCTTTCTCCCTTGGAGTGGCTGGTGGATTAGAACCACTGAGCTTATGGTTACCAGTTCAGTGCGTAGGCCACTACACTACCAGTGCTCCTCTTCTGACTCATTGTGATTTTTTTTTTTCATACGGAAAAATTTTTCCTATGGAAAAATTCCAAGAGTCGGTCTTTATGGGAGCAGATAGCCTCGTCTTTTTCTGGAGGAATGGTTGCTGGGTTTGAACCACTGACCTTGAGCCAATCTGCTGTGTGATCAGGGCTCCGTAGGGTTAAGTAAACCAAGATTATGATCCTTGCCTAGCTTGCAGTGGCAGTGGAGCTCTCGGGCACACATGATTGCTATAATGTGCTTTAGGTCGTGGTAGATATTAACGGTGTCGTGGTTGTCAGTCAACAGAGTGTCAGAGTGGAAAGCTCATGTTTCTCTTCAACTATGGGGGCACCCTGAGTGAAGGGCATGTCGTGTTGTGGGAGCACCAAATGCCATGTGGGCCCTGCCGAGGCATAAGGCTGATGAGTCAGGCTGGCAGTGGCTAGATCAGGGAGGGTTTGTAGACCAAGCAGGCATATCACATCCTGTGCTGTCAGACTCCGAATGGCAGAGAGATGGAGTACAGGCTCACGAATACTTCCTGGAGACAGGCAAGAATATTGGGATCATTCATCAGTTTCTGCTCTCCATCTTTCCCACAAACCTAGTTGAACTTCCACACTTAGCACCACAGGGAAGGAGTGTGTGTATGTGTGTGTGTGTGTGTGTGTGTGTGTGTGTGTGTGTGTGTGTGTGTGTAAGGAGGCTGAGAAAAGCGGGAGAAGGTGCTATTGAGCTGGTCAGTAAGGCTTGCATAGAAACAGAGCAGCCGAATCCCATTCTGCCTCTGGTTGGAGACAGAGCATTAATGATCTGATTGCCAAGGTCAAAGTGACACATTCCAGGAATCTGGCCCTGATTCCCATTAGTTCTGAGGAAAAACAGGCTCCTCTATGGCTCCCTCCTTCTCTCCCTTCCCCTCTCCTTCTCCATCCTGTCTTTCTCCTTCCACAGAGAGGAGGTAGAAAGCCGGGAACAAGTCCCAACAAGTGACAGATCCTCCCCAGGTCCTCAAGGAGGACAGACAGTGTGGTGGCCTAAAGACAAAAGGTTTGCCAAGTGGATGAGATTTGGGTGAATAGAAAAAGACTTCCCTTCTGACTTGTCTTGAAGTCACACAGTCAGGGGGACAGCATGTGGCCTCTGTGGCCGCCTCTTCATCTCAGTCTTGGGTGTCTGGTGAGGGGGGCAGGCTTAGTCACCATCATAACCGGGTGCCTAGGACTTTGCTTTCAGCTGAGAAATGCCTTTCATGGTGATATTGTTGGGAAAGTCATGCAGCCATCTCTAGCTATTTCCCCTTTATCACTGTGGAGTGTTTTCTTTCTACAAAGTTCTGGGCATTTACAAGCATGATGGTATTTAATTTACACAGACCCACAGCAAAGAGCTAGGAATTTGGTTGTTAATTTCACGTGTGTGTGCATGGTTAGACTAGAAGTCATGACTGCCATCTTCTGTGTTAAGAGGTGGTTTTTCTTTGGTTCCCATCAGTTTTATTGGCATATAATTTACATATCATACAATTCAATCATTCGATTATATCAAGGACAATTGTACAATCATTACCACATCAATTTTCGAGTAAATTCCCCTCCCCCTAAAAAACAACAACAACGGTTTTATAAAATGTCATTTGTTAGGTGATCACAAGATCAGGGTCAGGTTGGTGAGCAGGAAATCACTTGTCAGTCTGTCTAGAGAGATTCCTACTGACCTTGTTAAGATTCTGTCGCCCCTTAGCAGATAATTAAAAGGCATTCTGATTATGCGCAAGTTTATATTGCAAGTCTTTCTTGGTTAAAAATGCACAGTGAATTTGTAGAGGATCCTGTGGCCTGATTAGATCCTTCTTTCTGTGCCTTTAAAGGAAATAGGCCAGACAGACAGAGAAGCAAAATAGGACCCAGGCGGGAACGGGAGCATCATGACTAAGCGAGGCCCATGTCCCCCACCCCTGCACTCATGACAAAGCAAGCACAAACAGGCCCTGTAAGGCTTCACCTGTAGAATCAGTAACCTAAAACCCGGAGGCCCAGCAGCCATCCGATTACAGGTTGCATCTTGCTACCCTCTCGGACACCACCACCTGCTCAGGAAATGCTCGGGCCATAAACGTGTCTTCAAAAGCAGGGTGCAGAGAAGGTTGAATAAAAGGAAGGGTTATCAATCTCTCTTCGATCTTTCCTCCTTTTTCTGGATACATGGCATCTATTTATTTCTTGACCAAACCTCTTTGTTCCTGAAGTGTCTGGCGCGGAGACTTTCTCCTAAGCTGGCGGGGATAGGCTGGGGATTTAGACTGGCTGGGCTTCAGCTCTTCTAGCTAATAGTAAAGCCATTTTGCTACACCAATTGGAGGGTACCCCCCAAAGCACTGGCTAGAAATGTGTCAGCTCCCGGCACAAATGAAAACACATCTCATCCTGCTGCCTGTGATTAACAGTGATGGCGGTGATGATGTAGCTTGGGGCAAATATGAAAAATAGACCCTGTTAGGCTTTAGATTTATGACGTACTGAGATCCCTTGTTCAAGCTTTTTTCAACTTGACAGATATCCTGCTGTATGTAGGGGATAGGCCATAGATCTCTGTCTAATGAGCATTCATGGGACTCACTAATCTGAGTCTGGGAATGTCTGAAAAGGCAGATTCTCACTGCTCTTGGAAATGTTCAGAGACCTTTAGGGTCAGTTGTGTGTGTGTGTGTGTGTGTGCATGTGTGTGCAGGCGTGTGTGTGTATGTGTTTTAATGGAGATAGAATGCTCTGTTACACCCAGCTTTCAATGGTACCTATATTGTGATTGTGCATAGGTGGTGGGCATCATTTCTGACATGGGCTCAGATTGCCTGCGTCTGGGCTGACATGTTGACACTGTGTTGACACATTTTTTGACACATTTTTCTTCTGAGCTTTGGGGAAGAAGGGCTCCTGAGATTTATCACGTGTGTGGGAATTCCTGAAGTCCTCTGCTTCCTGAGAGCATTCACTGCAGTCTCGCTCACCAAAGCCCACTGAAGAATTGTGGCAACGGCGTAGACGTAACCCCACGTTTGTTTGACGTGAACTTGCTTGTCCTGAATCACTCCCAGCCCCTTTCAGTTTGACTCGGTCTCCTTTTTGTTTTTTAAGCCACTCAGACCACTATTTTAGGACTCAGCTCAACATTCACATAAGCTGTACAGTTCACTTCAAGGTGAAATCTCAGACATCTGGTCTTAGTGAAGTAACTTAATTTAAATGTTCAGTAAATCTAGTTATCATGGGGTCTGTAGCATCCTTTGCAAGCAGTATAATTAGTATTAATAGTTGTCTTGCTTACACCCACAGAAACTTGTTTGAGGGTATCAGAAAATATCTGCAGTTGGGTGGAAGTGATCAACCCTCTGTTAATTTAGTGCATGCCCAGATGTGGAGGGACTCTGCCCAGCCCATTTGGCAGAGAGAGGCTAGGGATATGCAATTTTTCACAAGAAAAAGTATCAGTCTGCTGCTAAGTCACCAATAGCCCTCCTTTTCTGCTTCTACACAAGGAAAACTACCAGTCTACAAGCACAACCTACCCCTTTCTTTGTGATTGTTTTCTGTGAGCCATTTATTGGACTGGAGATTGCTCTGTGAATCATGATGGTATTTTATGGACCTTGTTCCAAAATAGGCCATGAGAAGGGATGCGCCCTCACTGTAATGTGTACGGCTCTGTTTCTCCACCATCACCTTGCTGGACCTCCTTTGCCGTCTGTGGCAACTCCAAGTTGCCTTCTTGTCCTGGAGCCTGGAAAGGGAAGGCATTCGTGCCTCATACTCTGATCCTGTTCTGGGGCAAAGAGAAACAACACTAGATATGTTGAGGTCTTCATTAAAATGAAGCCAAATGTTGTAATGGTTATCATCTTCTCTGAGGATGCTTCCTAAATTATAAATATAAGTTCCTTGGTTTTGCCCAGGAATGGGAGGTACCATTCTAGAGAGAGAGAGAGAGAGAGATGCCTTGTAGCACTGACCAACTAAGCAGAAATCCCGGCGTCTGCTAAGACCCATGGCTGTGTTGTCCATAACTGGCTCCATGAGCCAAGTGGTTATTGGGACCAGAATAATCAGTCAATAGTCATAAGGAATGGGGGTCCCTGGTGGTACAGGGGTGCCACATCGGACTGTGACCTGCATGGTCAGCAGCTTGAAACCACAAGCAGCTCTGGGGGAGAAAGGCTGGGCTTTCTACTCCTGTAAACAACAACAATCTCAGAAACCCACGGTGGGTTTGACTCCAAGGAGAGAGAGAACAGTCAGTAACCAGGTCCTGTAAGTCTAGTCAACAGTCAACTACCCAGGCTGATCCCAGGATTAGACCAAGGCCAGGGATCGGACTGAAGATCAAGACCTTGAACCAGAAAATGAGCTCAGAGGGTAGATCTGAAACACAGAAACAGGAGGGTAGATCTGAAACACAGAAACAGGAGAGAGAGAGAGAGAGAGAGAGAGAGAGAGAGAGAGAGAGAGAGAGAGAGAGAGAGAGAGAGAGAGAGAGAGAGAGAGAGAAGAGAGAGAGAGAGAGATATGCTTTTAATATAATTCTCAAATTCCAAACTGAGAGTTCAAAATCCATTCTATAGCTCTAAACTGAGTCAAGGTCATAGATTTTTGGGGCTGGCTGTGGATAGAAGACAATTGGTGAAGGAAAGTCTCTAGACATAGTGGTTTCCAGGACTTTGCTCATGGTCTTTATGAGCTTCCCACATCTCCTTCCCTCCTGCTGAGGCTTCCCTTCCTCCTGCCCTTTATGTCCTTGTTTGTCAGTGTATCTCCAGGTGCTTCCGCAGAGCCCCCTTCAAACCCTCCAGCATGATCTGTATATCCTCCAGCCTCTAGCCTTGTCCTGACAGCCACACACAGATTGCAAGACCACAAATACTTCTTTCTAAGGTAGACTGTGTCATTTTTGATTTCTGCCCAATGAGAAGTGCCCCCTCGCCCCCGATGGAAAAGGAAAGTTGGTCCGGACAGATGAGCACCCCCAGGGCATGGCACTTGGACTCTCCCCTTAATGCACTCTGATGCCAGGCTCAACGCACATCTGAATCTCTCTTTGGAGTGGACGGATGGCAAGAAGAAGGTGCCATGTATAAGGAGTAATTGACATTTGATATAAGACTGGTTAAGAAGACAGGGAATCGCTATTCCCATTCCTGTTCCTGGATTCTCTGTGTCGTGAGCCCCCATCTCTTACCTGTACCTGTGGACATGCTCCAGTCTAGTCTGATTTGAGAAGCACTGGGGCCATGAGAATGGGGGTGAGGAAGCCTCAAGGAACCAGAGGACTACTGTATGGAACAACAACAGAAAACACGGGGGAAGGGAGACAGTGGTCGGTGTAAGATATGAAAATAATGATTTATAATCTATCTGGGGGGGGCAGAGTATAAGGGTGGGGAGGGGAGGGGAAAAAGAGGAGCTGATACCAAGGGCTCAATAAAGAGTAAATGTCTAGAAAAGAAGGAAGGCAACATAAGTGAAACATCCCTGATGCGGTCGATGTATGGCTTGTGACAAGAGTTGTAAGAGTCCCCAATAAAACGATCTTTTAATAATAATAGTGCTAGTACAGGGAAGCGTTAAGGAAACTGATAAGAGATGGTGGAATGCTGAAGGACTGGCAACAGTGTGGAGCCATGACCCTTTAATTTGGAGGGGCAACCGGAAAGCAGGGACATCACAACGGGGCAGGAGTTGAAGCAGCAGCGTGGGGAAATTGGAGCCATGGCTGTCAGGTGAGGAACCGCCCCCCCCCCCCCGTCCGCCCCCCGAAATGGTGACCCAGAAGCAAGGGAGCAGAAAGTGCTTGTAAACACTGCCACCTCACTCGCTCTGCGAGATCCCGTGGGCGCCTCTCTTCATCGCGTAACCATAGGGAGTGCAGAGATAGATCCATGAAAGTGATACATGGGGCTAGAGAGCAGAGAGGGAAGGTTTGGAAAATGGGCCTGGGGTGCACACAGATGATCCGGAAGCGTCGCTTTTGTTTTTAAAACATTGCTCCTCACTTTGGGTGCTGGGTTAGCTGACACTGTGCTGAAGTCAAGATGTCTGGAAACCAAAGACTCAACTAGGGAGTCTACGAGGGTTTCTTCTGCTTCACCCCTGCTCGTTCTTCAAGGCTCGCATACATTTTTCTAGTGTGACTTGCTCCATAGCCATCTTTTATAATTTGTTTGAGAAACTGGAGAAAGAGAAGTATGTAGTGATCCCCAGAATTGTAAGTACCTTTCTACCTGCCCACTGAGAGTTCCCTCTGTTCACAGTGATTTATTACACCGACCATCAGGCTTGATTGGAATTAGTTTTTTATGAAACGCCCGGAGCCTCTTGGAAGAATGCTTCTCCTTGAAGACCCAGTACTGAGGTTGCAATGGACCAATGGCAGGGGCGTTCTCTAATAGCAGAACACACGTTTGCTGTTAAAATTAGGCATCTCCGATGGTGTTTTCCCCAGACTTCTCCCTCACTGAAAGGATGTAAAATCAGTCAGCTGAGTAAGTATCAGCAATAAGATACCAGCTCTCAAGGTGAAAGCAGCTTGGACTGCCGCATAACCTTCTCTGTCTCTCCTTCATCATTTCCTCCCTCTAACCCCCACGCCATTATTTTTCTTCCCCCTCTGCTCCTGTTAGGGGAATGGGGTGGGGGCAGGACTAGATAGGAGAAGACCAGTTATGAATTCACAACTCACCACCCCCCCAACTCAATATGCACAGAAATCCCCACCAAGCAAATATCGACAGCAGTATGGTTGGTGAGGTGTCTCCGCGTGTGACACCCCACCCCCCGCCCCCCCTGTCCTGACTGTGTCAGCCAGTCAGTCACCGCACCTCTCCTTGGAGAGGCTCCTGAAGGCATCCTGAGCACACAGAGAGCATTGGTGGAACATGGGACTTCGTTTGGAAACTTGGCCTCAATACAAAATTTTAAAAAATCAGGGACTGTAAGGCAGGTAGAGAGTCTAATAAAGGAAAAATGAAAAAAGTATATAGGGTCATAAATATGTAGAGTCGAATCATTACATCATATCAGTTAGCATCCAAATGCTCTTTTTTTCTTTTAGGGTGGGAAAGGGTTAGGAAAGGAGCAAATGGTTAAAATATTAAAAAGTTACTTCCTACTTGGCAAAGCACTAGTCATTTTATATTCATTATTTCATTTAACGTAATGTATTTCTGAAAATAAATCTGTGTTCTAAGTGACATGATTCTCATTTTACAAATAGAGTGCATATCCATTTTCCCCTATTATCCCATTCCCATTTTCCAAAACTGAACTGTCACCATATTTTCTTTAATGTGAGTCTAGAATTGAACTTGGGAAATGTACAAATAACAAGGGTTAAGGATGCTTATAAAATATGACTAATGGGAAAATAATTGATGCATTTGAATTGCGGTGCTGGGGAGGAATACTGAAAGTACTGTGGACTGTCAAAAGGACAAAGCAATCTGTCCTGGAGTATGGCCAGAGTGCTCCTTAGGCACAAGAATGGCAAGACTTCATCTTCTATAATTTGGACATATGGTCAGGAGCGAGCAGCTAGCAGAGAAGGGAACCGTGCGTGGTAAAGTAGAGGCCAGTGAAAAGAGGAAGGCCCTCAACAAGGTAGACTGACACAGGGACTACAAAGATGAGCTGACCCATCAGAAGAGTTATCGGGATGTTACAGGACTTGCAGGGTTGCAGTCTGTGGTTCATAGTTGAAACTGATTCAATAGCATCGAACGATAACAATGGGGTCTATTTTCACTGACATTTTAAACTGTCTTTTCATACTAAAATAATTAAATGAACAGAGGTAAAGATTAAATAATTATTCTAAGATTTTTGTAGGATATTGAAATATAGTTAATACAAGAAGTAAAAAGTCAGCATTGAATATCTCAGAGTTTGTAACTGTAGCTTTAAAAGACTAGAAGAAAATTCAACAAGGTAATATTGTCAATCTTCAGTGGATAACTTATATTTCTTCTTCATAGTTTTAAAATTTGTTTCAAATTTTGTAAGGAACTTGTTTTTTTAAAAATAGTTGGTAAGCATTATTAAACTGAACAAATGTTAGATCTAATATTTCCTAAAATATATAATGCAGAGCACTTGAATAATGAAAATATTGGCTTTCTACCCTTCTTCTTGAACATACAATGATAATCTATAGAGGTTTCATTGCTTCTATTTTTTTTAACATTTTATTAGGGGCTCATACAACTCTTATCACAATCCATACACATACATACATCAATTGTATAAAGCACATCTGTACATTCCCTGTCCTAATCATTTTCGAAGCATTTGCTCTCTACTTAAGCCCTTTGCATCAGGTCCTCTTTTTTTCCCCTCCCTCCCCGCTCCCTCATGAGCCCTTGATAATTTATAAATTATTATTTTGTCATATTTTGCCCTATCTGGCATCTCCCTTCACCCCCTTTTCTGTTGTCCGTCCGCCAGGGAGGAGGTCACATGTAGATCCTTGTAATCGATTTCCCCTTTCCAAACCACTCACCCTCTACTCTCCCAGTATCTCCCCTCACACCCCTAGTCCTGAAGGTATCATCCACCCTGGATTCCCTGTGCCTCCAGCTCCTATCTGCACCAGTGTACAACCTCTGCTCTATCCAGACTTGCAAGGTAGAATTTGGATCATGGTAGTGCTGGGGGGAAGAAACATTTAGGAACTGGAGGAAAGCTGTATTCTTCATCGGTGCTACGTCGCACCCTGACTGACTCATCTCCTCCCCTAGACCCCTCTGTGAGTAGATCTCCAGTGGCCGATAAATGGGCCTTGGGTCTCCACTCTGCACTTCCCCCTTCATTCACTATGATAATTTTTTTTGGATGATGCCTTATACCCGATCCCTTTGACACCTCATGTTCGCACATGCTGGTGTGCTTCTTCCATGTGGGCTTTGTTGCTTCTGAGCAAGATGGCCGCTTGTTTACCTTCAAGCCTTTAAGACCCCAGACACTATCTCTTTTGATAGCCGGGCAACATCAGCTTTCTTTGCCACATTTGTTTATGCTCCCGTTTGCCCTCCATGATCGAATCATGGAGGTATGCAGCCAATGTTATGATATTTTGTTCTTTGATGCCTGATAACTGATCCCTTCGGAACCACGTGATCACACAGGCTGGCATTTTCTTCCATGTGTACTTTGTTGCTTCTGAGCTAGATGGCCGCGTGTTTATCTTCAAGCCTTTAAGAACCCAGATGCTATCTCTTCTATTTTTATATTTTGATTGAATAAGTATATTTCATAACTGCAGAAGTAATGCCAGTTTGTTAAAGAAACAACAAATTACACTGAGCTTTCAATAACTAATAGTGATTGACTGCTATGGTCTGTCCTGTCACCAACCTGCATAATTTCTGTAAATAGTATCTAGTCACTTATGAATTTAATCTGCACAAGTCATCAATTTATGTATTGTGCCTTGTAGATGGCCTATACTTGTATCCTTACTGATTCTCAACTCTATTTTAAATTCTGTACCATTTGCTAAATAAATGACACTATAAATCTAATTATCTTATGTCCCAGGGAAATGATTGATAATGCTCTACAACATAAAATGACAACGTGTCTCTAAGTTGGAACACACACACACACACACACACACACACACACACGAGTAGATTTTGGGCTTGCCCTTAATTCTAGCCCCACTCTATGTCCAATTAGTTCTTATGAAATGACCTTGCTCGATGCGTGGCTTCACGAGATGACTAACGATATGAGTGTTACAGCAAACTGGTGAAAACAGCAGACGGTGCCTATCAGAAAGAATAGAGTTTAGTGTCTTAAAGGATTGCCTTCAAATAAGCAGCTATCTAAGCGAGACATCAACTAAGCCCACATGGAAGAAACGCACCAACCTGCATGATCGATCCAAGGATTGAAAATAATAAAATCCAAATACAAAGGAGGGGATGCTATCAGAGCTGGTGAACACCTGGTTTGCAAAAGAGGATGGATGATAGCGAAAGCCCCAAGTCCCTTTTCAGAGCACAAACAGATTAAGCAAGCCTCCGCTGGATCTCCTGACTCTAGCCAAGGGGTGTAAACTGACTTGTTATCAGACAGAGTGCATTGTAAAGTCAATTATGGCAGATAGGTTACAATGTAATGTCATTTTCTCTTTTTCATCCATCTTAAAGTTCTTTCCACTTTAAAAAAAGTGAAGGGGAAATACACATGGGTTAGGTCCCAGTGAATCCTCCCTGATCCTGGACCAGGGATGTGATCAGTTTTGCTCTCATGAGAGGGCCTTGGAGAGTGGGTTATTGCAGATGCAGTTAGGCTAAAATGTTACACCCTGTCATTTGATCTCCCTTTTGGCCCATTTTAAAGTTCTAGTTTTAATATTTTCGACTTTCTTTTTCTTTGAGGTTTCCATACTTTGTTATTGTTAGTTTTCGGTGTGTCCTTCTGTATATGAATCCAGGAGAGGTGCGTCTAGTCGAGACAGTCACTGGATCAGTAGTCCCTTGGGGGTACAGCAATGGAGTTTGTGGGGAGCTAATAACAATGAGTACGAGAAAGAGAAAATGTTCTAAAATTGATTGCAGTGATGATTGTACAACTCTTCTTAATACGATCAGACTGTTGAATTATATGATGTGTGGATTATTTGCCAAAAAACATCTGTTTAAAAAAATGGGTAGGCTGCTTAGCACAAACCAGGTTCTAGTGTAGATGCTGAGGATACTGTTGTGAGGCAGACAGAGTCTCCAACTCCATAGAGCGTGTGTTCTCAGAGGAGAGAAAGAACTTAAACCAGGGAACATGTGAACGAAATCTCTTTTCTAGTAATAATGCATGAGTGCCTGAAAGAGAGGGAGGGAGGGAGGTTGAGAAACTTATCTAGGCTTGTGAAGAAGTATTTCTTTGAGCTAAGTAAAACATTTTTCAGACTCACTGCCATCAAATCAATGCTGACTCATTGAGACTCTTGTAGGTTTCCAAGACTGTGACTGTTTAGGGGAGTAGAAAGTCCAGTCTTTCTCCCTGGGAGCTGCTGGTGATTTCAAACCTCTGACCATGTGGATTGCAGCCCAATGCACAACCACTACACTGCCAGGCCTCCTGAATTGAAAGTTTGGGGCACGCTATAGGAAGAGAACAGAGCCGTTCTGCTTCTCATTTTTCATGAGCTGGACGACTAGAGTGCCAAATCCTAACGTAAGAGCCAAAGGTTCTTAGGATTGGAAGTCCCCTCCTGTTTTTTAGGTTCATAAATTCTATCAGGGCTTTTAAAACTTTGTCTACCTATGACCCCTTACCACCCGAGGCATTTACAGCATGGGCAAGCACTGCTAGACACACATTCCAGTTTGATTTTAAATTCATCTTTAGTCATGTGGCTTTCAAACCTTTTACTGTTGCCAATTTTTTTTTACTACCCCCACATACCCTTATATGACCCCGTATGGAGTCTTGGCCCACAGTTTACAAACCTTTGCAGTAGCGCATAGACCTTTTGACATCAATTTATTTTGATTATTATTATTGTTTACATTGCCACTTCAGTTCTAAAGATTTAATTTTCTTCCTGATATTCACTGTTATGCCTGGAAGCAGTGAAAATGTTCTTTTTCTCTGGCAAGTTTTTATACAAGTCATCCTATCAGTAAGTAGGTGCAAAGCACTTTTAGACATCTTTATTTTTCATTCATTTTTAGTGAGAAATAGCTGAAATATGCAGAAAATGCTGGAGAGCAATATAACAAACTCATGAACTCATCATTTTATCAAATCGTTCTCATTTACATTCAATTATATTTACTGTGCCTTTGTTTTCAAATGGTGTGTGGATGCTGTCTTGTAACTTACTAAGATTTATCCTTATTTATACAAGTAGCTCTAGTTGATGTACTTTCTTTCAATGTGACTATGCAAACTCTATTAGTTTTCCTATTTAACATTTGAGTTCCTCCTATATTTTTACTCTATCAGACACCAATGAACATTTGTAAATATATAATAGAAGTACTTTATAAGAGGGTTGTTTCAATAAACAGAAATTTAATCTCTCGCAGAGTAGGAGAGTAGAAGTCCAAATTAAGAGCAGGTGCTCCGGAGAAGCCTTTCCCTCTATTCCCAATAGAGAAAAGGTCTTTGATACAAGGGGAAAGGTCCTTGTATCCTGTAATATCTGTAGGTTTGGCAATCTCCATACACCTTGGCATTCATCTCTCTCTGAGTCTAGGAGGCTCTCAGAGCGCTGCCCTAGGATTCAACGGGCTAGCTCCTCTTCTGGCCTTTATTTCTTGGTACCGAGGTACTTCTTTTGAGCCCGATTCTTTCCTTTTATGTCTTGTAAGAAAATGTACAACCTTGCATGGGATCTGGGTTGTGACCTGCGCAAGGATGTTATATCCCACGCAATTCCTGACTCATGAACAGGACAAGCATAGCTGGATCCTCTTTAATATAACAGAAGCCTGGGCTTTCCAATAGGATGATTACATCAGATCGCAAAATGGTGGACAACCACACAGTAGTGAGAATTATGACCAGTCACGTTGAGCTCTCTTTTTCAGAGACATAATTTGACCCATGACACTTTTACATGACCTTTTTTCATGACTGGGAATTTTTGTACTATGTATACTCTAAAGTAGAACTTATAAAATAGAATTATTCTTGAGTCTAAATGATATTTTTTATCATATGGATAAGTATCTTAACTTTCTAGTTATTGCCAAATTGCTGTCTGAGCAGTTAAATCTGCACACATTCCACAAGAAGTGCATCCTCTGACTTTTTTCTCCTAGCATTGCTACCGAAATGAAAATCATATTTAAGCTTTACTAATGAAGGTTATCTCAGGTGTTCTAAATTTTCTTTTCAGACTGCTAGTGAGATTGAGAATCTTTTTACACACTTTTGGTTATTTGGGTTCCTGTTTACATGCTTCACCCATTTCTTTCTAGGCTGGAGTTTTTTTAAAAAAACATTTTATTAGGGGCTCATACAACTCTTATCACAATCCATTCATAAACATACATCAATTGTATAAAGCACATCCCCACATTCCCTGCCCAATCATTCTTAAAGTATTTGCTCTCCACTTAAGCCCTTTGCATCAGGTCCTCTTTTTTTTCCCCTCCCTCATGTGCCCTTGGTAATTTATACCTTGTTATTTTGTCATATCTTGCCCTATCCGGAGTCTCCCTTCCCCACCTTCTCTGCCGTCCATCTCCCAGGGAGGAGGTCACACATGGATCCTTGTAATCGGTTCCCCCTTTCCAACCCACTCACGCTCCACTCTCCCTGCATCGCCCCTCACACCCCTGGTCCTGAAGGTATCATCCACCCTGGATTCCCTGTGCCTCCAGCGCCATATGCACCAGTGTACAACCTCTTCCCTATCCAGTCCTGCAAGGTAGAATTCGGATCATGGTATTTGGGGGTAGGAAGCATCCAGGATCTGGGGGAAAGCTGTGTTCTTCATCGGTACTACCTCGCACCCTGACTGACCCATCTCCTCTCCTAAACCCCTCTATGAGGGGATCTCCAGTGGCCGACACTTGGGCCTTGGGTCTCCACTCTGCACTTCCCCTTTCATTCAATATGGTATATATATATATATATATACACACACACATATATATACACACACACACACACACACACATATATATATATATATATATATATATATATATACATATATCTTTTTTTGCACGATGTCTAGGCTGGAGTTTTCTTATTGTTTTATAGGTACTTTGGGTACTCTGATTCTTAATTCATTACCCATAATGTCAGATCATACAGACTTCAGAATGTCTTTCAACTTTGCTTTTATCATATTTTCTTAGAATTTCTGTAGAGTGTGACTTAATTTACTCATCTGTGAATATATCTATTTTTATATTTATTCAAAAATTTCTATGTTCTTTAATCAGGCTTTTCAATTTTCTTGATGAAATTTTGACATTTATATTAATTTTCTTAAGTAAACTTTGTTTCTTTTGTTATTTTAAATACAATTTTCTTTTTCCATTTCAATTTCTAGATTATTTTTACTGGCGTATAGGAATACTTTTTTGTTGTTGAACTTGTAATCTTCAAAAAATTTTAAGAACTCTTTAATTAGTTGTAATAGCAAACCCACTACCTTTGAGAGAATGCTAACTTATGAGGGAGTACCTCCCCCAAATGTGATTTTTTTTCAGAGCTTTGTATTTAAACTTTTTACATAACAACCTTATCACCTTCCAAGTACTCTCCATTACACTTAAAACATTTATCAGATCCGATATTCCATTATTAAAAATGTTTTTCAAACTCATCTATTTGGATGGCTCACAACACTTCCCTTGTTTTTTCTTTACCTCTTCTATATTGTCAAATCACTGTCCTTTCAGGTCCCTCTTCTTTCGCGGACATGGTTAGTGAGGTCAGGTGAGTGGGGTAAGAAGGCATGCAATTTTTTGACAAAATAAGGTGCACTGAGATGGTTATGTGAGAAGGTGTGCTGATGTGGCAAAACCAGTCCCCTTTCTGCCCCAAATCAGGCCTTTTGGTCGCACACTCTTAGCAATCTTTTCAGAACCTCTATAGAAAGCCCGATTAACAGTCTGACCTAGTGGAACACAATCCAAATGCACTATGAGTTGACATTTTTGTCTGTTTGGGAAGTTGACATGTCCGGTACAAGGTTTGTCATCAGTCGACATTTCACCTTTTTTGAAACAAGAAAACCGCTTGTACACTTGAGTGCTGCCCAGAGTGCTATCCTTGTAAGCTGTGTTCAATGTCACAATCTCTGTACCATTTTTCCCACGCAGGAAACAAAATTTCACAGCTGCATGCTGCTCTCTTAAATCAGCCATCACAAAAAATGAGGTGAGCATGAAACTGCTTTTATGAAAAAAAAATCACTGTGATTAGAGAGACCCTTCCCGGGCGACGTCACTGGGTCACTAACAGAGCACGTTGCTGGCTGCACGCCTAGCGGGACAAGTGCGTACAATGAAAGCTCCATCAGTGGAGTTTCTTTTCTGTTTTGTTTTTTTCTTTTTCTTTTTGGGATCCCCTTGTATAATGGCCCTCTAAGGCCCAAATAAAACTGCTCCATATGGTTTCCAGGTAATAAATCTTTACAAAAGCAGACAGATTTATCTGTCTTCTGTAGAGTGGTAAGTAGGTTTGGTCTGTCAACCTTTTGGCCAGAATGTTTTTTAGTTAGTTTATATAACCTTTATTTCTCCTTGAAATTAAAGGGACTACTTCCAAAATACTGTTTCTAATTTTATTTGAAAAAATGTATAGTTGATCTTAATAAGATACTTTTCATTCTTGTTAAGTATTATATTGAGGACTCTTAGAGCTCTTGTAACAATCCATAGACTAATTGTATCCAGCACATTTGTACATTTGTTGCCATCATTATTTTCTAGACATTTATTTTTTATTAAGCCCTTGGTGTCAGATCCTCTTCCCCCACTCCCTGCCCTTCCCCTTGTGGCCCCTTGATAAATTATAAATTATTATTTTCATATCTTACACTGACCACTGTCACCCTTCCCCCATAATTTCTGGTGTTCATTCCCTTGAGGTTGTAGAGGTGTGGTTCTGTGTCGATCATGAAGATCAATTCCCCTTTCCTCCCCTTTTCTCCCACCTTCCCCCTGTCCTCCTGGTATCTCTGCTCCCTTCTTGTTTCTGGATTCTGTGTGTCATGAGCTCTTATGTCATCTGTACCTGTGCGCATGCTCCAGTCTAACCAGCAGTGAAAGGCAGTACTAGGATCATGATGGAGGGCAGCAGAGATGACTGGGACCTAGTGAAAATAAAACATTTATGCACATCAAGAGACTTCACCAAAAGGGTAAAACGAGACCCCATAGATTTTTAGCAACGACACAAGGGACTAACTACTAAACTCCATAGAACTCTGCAATGCCTATATAAGAAAAACAAATAATCCAGTTAAAACATGGGCAAAGGACATGAATGGAGAATTCACAAGAAATAACACTGAGATGGCTAACAAACACATGAAATACTCGGGATCATTAGCTATCCAGGAGATGCAAATCAAAACAAAATGATAGTCCAATTCAAAGAAGAGATGGAACATTTTGTGCACTGTTAGTTGGCTTGTAAATATGCACAGCCATCGTGGGACGGGACATGGCACCACCTAAAACAAGTGGGAGCAGACATACCATATAACCTAGCAATATCTTTGCTGGGTGTACACTCCAAAGAAGTAAGAGATAGGCATAGGCTCTTCCATTTTCGTCGTAGCACATTTCACAATACCAAGAAGCCGAAAACAGCCCTAATGCCCAACAGTAAAATAATGGATAAAGAAACTCTGGTACATACGTATCATGGAATCCTGTACTATGCATGCCTAAAAAACAGTGATAAAACCATGAAACACCTCGTGACATGGGCGAACCTGGAAACCATTATTCTTGGTAATGTTAGTCAATCACAAAAGGACAAATTTTGTATGAGTCCAGAGTTATAAGGATAAACATCAAGATGAAAACAGACTTCTGATCCCAGGTCGTGTCATCTTCTAATCCAGTCTCCCAAACAGTGAGATTGAGAGCCTGCCTAATGCCCACGAACCGTACATCATGCCCTTCATATACCCATCATACAGGCACTCAGACAGAGACCTCACCTCTGCTGATTCCGTTTTTCAAGAGTTGGGGAGAGGGAGAGGACCATTTAGTTGCTGCCATGCTACATTGTGCAAAGGAGACCCCAAATCAACAGACACTCCTTCAAGGGTGGCAATAGAAACTTCCGGGAAATTCAAGTCAATATGGGCGGGCCATATATGTCCCAGAGAACGCAATTATACTTCTGTTGGTGGGTAAATCACATAGAGCAACTTCTTATCAGAAAACAAAAACACTTAATACTTATATAGAACCCAAGGGGAGAATATGCCTGAGGCTATGTTACTAATAGGATACTGCTAACCTAAATTATAGCAAGTGCTTGGTGATTTAGTTTTTAAAATTTTTTTATTTAGTTATTTTAAAAAAAATTATAAATAATTTTATCGGGGGATCTTAAAGCTCTTATAACAATCTGTACCTCAGTCATATCAAGCATGTTTGTACATATTTTGCCATCATCATTTTCAAAACATTTACTATGTACTTGAGCCCTTGGTATCAGCTCTTTTTTTCCCTCCCTTTCTCACCCTTCCGCCCTCATGATCCCTTGATAAACTATAAATTATTATTATTTTCATATCTTATACTTTCTGCTCTCTCCCTTCACCCATGTTTCTGTTCATTCCCGCTCAGGGTGGGGCAGGTATATGTCTGTCATTGCGATTGGTGCCCCCTTTGTTCCCCTTCTCCTCTGACTTTCCCCCTACCCTCATGGTATCGCCACTCCCATTATTTTCATGAGTGGCTCATCTGTCCTGGATTCCTCATGTCAAGAGTGCTTATCTGTACCAGTGTACATGTTCCAGTCTAGCCGGATTTAGTAAGGTAGAACTGGGGTTGTGATAGTGGTGGGGAGAAAGCGTTAAAGAACTAGAGCAATGTTGTGTGTTTCATTGTTGCTATACCGCACCCTGGCTGACTCGCCCTTTCTTTTAATATTTCTGTGAGGGAGTGTTCAATTTTCTACAGATGGGCTTTGGGTCTCCACTCTGATTCCCCTTGTTCCCATTAATATGATTGTTTTGAGTCTTCTGATGCCTGATACCTGATCAGCATGACACCTTGTGACCATAAAGACTGACGTGCTTCTTCCGTGTGGCCTTTGTTGCTTCCGTGATAGATGGCTGCTGGTGTAACTTCAAGCCTTTAAGACCCCAGAAACTATATCTTGTAATAGGCAGGGACCATCAGTTTTCTTCACCCCCTCTGCTTATGCACCCATTTTGACTTAAGTGATCCTGTCGGGAAGGTGAGCACTTGATCTAGTCCTTATGACACGTACCTAGTGGATATTCCCACTCAGGAAGAGATCACTGAAGATATGGTTGCTATAGCAAAGCGTGGTGAAGAAAGCAGATGGTGTCTAGCTATCAGAAAGAATAGTGTTTGAGGTCTTAAAGACTTGATTTAAAACAGGCAACCATCTAAGTGAAGCATAAACTAAGTCCACATGGAAGAAACACACTAGCCTGTGTGAAGCAAGGATTTAAAATAATAAATCCAAGTCTGAAGAAAGGAATGGTATCATAGCTTAGATTGTGAACATCCGTTTTGAAGAAGGCTGTGGGTAGCTTTGGAAGCCCCAAATCCATTTACATGGCCCCTACATGGAATACGTCTCAGGTGAATTTCTTCTCAAGAGAATCTAGGGATGTGAACAGCCTATTGACAGCATTGTAATGCTCATTATGTTAACGCTATTTAGGTTAAAATGTCATTTGATCTCCCTTTTGACCCATTTTAAAGTTGTTTCAGTTTTCAATATTTTTTGCTTTCAGTTGAGGCTTTTCGATGTTTTGTCTAGTCATTTTGGGTTTTGTTTGTTTGCTTGTTTTCTGCTTGTGGTTTTGTATGATTTGATGTGAAATCCAGGATAGACAAACTTATAGACAGTAACTCGTTATCTTTTGTACATTTCAGCAAAAGCATTAGGCACAATATGTTCAGGATGGAAATCATGGGACTTTTTAAGAACAAGAGTTTTATATTTTATATTAAATTTATTCTCAGCTTTTTGAAAAATTTACTATACACAACTGTATCAAGTGCTTGCTTTGAGGAAATTAGAGAAAAGTGACTATGTTATAATTTTGGAGCAGTGGGGAGACACTTCAGAAGAAAGATGAAATAGAAATAAGGGAAGTCACAAAAAATGTTAGCCCTGGAAAGTCCCGGGCTGCTTTAGGAGGACATTAAACCTCCCTACGATGAAGACTAGAGGTTAAAGCCACTTTTATATGGAACTCCAAGGTCAGTGTGACTCTAATTGATTAACGCCGGTCTTCCCAACATTATCAGGATGAGAAGCTGTAGGTAGATGATAAAAAGAGCGCAGTGTTTTGTGAAATAAATGTGCTCTTATAGTTTCCCAAAGGCCTTCTGTCTTTTGGAGGAGGCAGTGTGTTGTATGAATGAAAAATTTCTGGGTGAAAATTTTCCTGATGACAGTTGAATAACATGTAGTAGAGGGATGTCATTTAAATGCACGAGTTTTGTATGGAAGCACTGTGTGCCTGTAGGCAAACTCCAGGCCACCAAGTTCAATTTAGAGACATTCCTAGGTACAAAGAGAGCTAAACATTAATTGTGTCCAACCCACGGAAAGTAAAAGCTCTAACCTAAACAACTTACATGTTCGATGATCAGAGAGCACATCTGCTGAGAATGTCCCAGGCAATGACTACCTGAAGATAGAAGTCATAAAAGTGACAGGGGAAAATTCCAGGTCTTGGAGCCTAGGGCATAGCAGCCAGTCCACTGCAGACCAGGCCACACAGACTGGCCCTCAGCAGTCACCCTCAGCTGACACCTGATCCTGCTGGAGGACTTAACTCCCGAGACCTGAACTTTTCCCCAAATTAACCCAATCCCACATTTCTTGGTAATACTATTAGATCCTAGCACAGCTACCATTTCTCTTCAGACCTACATTAGGCCGGGTTGACTAGAGAAACAAGTACTAGCATTGGATTTACCGACTTGAGTTGGACTGGGCTGGGATGTTTTCTTCATAAACAATTACTTCTTGATATAAAGCTCTTTCTTACTCGTATATGAATGTCAGTGAATTTGTTGGTCTGATACTAGTGTAAATGTCCCTAGTCAGACTCACACAGCCACATGCAATGAATCAGAATGCGGGAAGATCACAGGCTGGTGGGTGAAAGATCACAGGCTGGTGGGTGAAAAGTTGTGTGGATCCAATGGCAGCGGCTCCAGCAGCAATCTGGGTCCACTCCAGGAAGGTGAAGGCTGAGAGAGGATGAGGTTCCCAGGATCCCCTTATGAGAAGGCCACACCCATAAGGAGGCACCATCAGGCTGTGACTTGATAGGCGGGTTGAATACCACCCCAATGGTTTTATATATCTTCAAGTAAACATGAAATTATGAAACGACAGCAAGACTGATTTAGGATTGATACAATCTGTCAAGGAAAACGTCACCATTGACAAGCTGAACAGAAATGTTCCTGGACCTACCATGGACATACATTTCCCTTGGACTAAAAATCAACAACTTCCTCTCATTAGTCCAATGCTCTCCCCAACAGCTGCTCTCTCATTACACCTAGAACCCCGCAACAGAAAACTCTAGAAGGTGTTTTGTATGTAGAAGCTACTACAGCTTAGACCACAAATGCTCCAAGTGTCAGATCCATGTGTGAAGTAACTCTAGGGATTGTTTTGTCAAGATCTTTGGGGGGCTTTGCCTGGGCTCTTGGTGCCAGGGGTTACATACAGACCCTTGGAAGGGTCTGCAGACTTCGGGAGGTGGTGATTGCAGGGCTCCGACCATTTCCTCCTTTAGACCAAGAGACATGACTGTGGCATCAGGCAGCCAGCTCAGGCCTTTCCTTTCATCAGAGAGTTCTTCTCAAAACTCTCCATAGCACGTTGAGACCGAGTTAGGATAATATCTTTTTTTTTTTTTCACAATTGAGTGCCTGGATTTTGTGACTTTTCATTTATATCATTCGTCCATGTTGAGAGCTGGTGCCCATGGAAAAAAGGCTTCTAGTCAATCTCCTCATTAGGAGAAAGTACAGCCCAGAGAGGCTGCGTGGTTTGCCTAAGATCATATACTCATCAGGCCTGGGCCAAAGTCTTAGCGCCTGCGCTGCCTCCACCTCTTCAAATCCAGCAGCACGGGAGGCTTCCTTCTTACACGGCAACTTTCTGACTCTTCATCTGTTATTTTTCTCTGCGATTAAGGACCCTTCTGATTAGATTGGGTTCACCTGGACCACCATTCTCCCCATATCAACATCCACTATCTGAATAATGGTGACAAGTTCTATTTTGCCTCATAAGGTGACATCCACAGATTAGAGCACAGACATGTGTGTATTGCATTCAGCCCTCTGACCCCTAAAGATTCATGCGTGTGCTCTATACAGAACACACTCATTTCCTTACATGGTGTCTCAAATCCTCAACGCATGCCTGGGAACTAGTAAGTGACACAGCTAGAGAATTGGCTCCAAAGCCCTCTTATTCACTATCCCATTGCACGGGCCAGTTTGTTTTGGGAGGTAAAGAGGGCAGGGCGATGGCGTGGAGTTGAATGACTTACTGGTTTTCATCAACCGTGAGGGCAGGAGAGGTGTTTGCTCATGAACTGCTTGCTCTACACCGTGGCTGTTCCCTTGGTAGATACACAAATGCTCGTTAACCTAATAAAGGTTGGTGAACACAAACATCAAAGCAGCCACATGGGATTGTTGGTAGATGCTGTCAGGTTGATTCTGACTCAGGGACCCTATGCCCAACAGAGTGATATCCTGCCTCACCTCATGCCGTCATCACACCCTTGCTGTGTTGGAGCACAGTGCTGCCACCATGGAAGGGTTTCCTCTTTTTCCTCGTCTGTTTTACCAAGTACGAAGTCCTTCTCCAGGACACGTCCCTCCAGAGAGCATGCCCACTGAATGTGACAGAGTGGCTTCTTGCTCTCTTCTAAGGAGCACTCTTGGCGTAGGTCTTCCAAGACAGGCTTATTGTGCGTCACGCAGCCCCCCGTCTATTCAACAGTCCATGATACAGGCCAACACGATTCTTCAGAGCCATCAGTTCTGCTTCCATTTTCCAATAAGCACCATTGTGGGGACCAGATCATTCATTGACAGCATCCAGGATTTCATTTGATTTGGGTTCACAGTCAACCTCCATGGAAGCAGCAGTCGGGAAATCAAATGGCATGGAGCGCATTGCAAATCTGCCATCGGATATCCCTTTAGAGCAGTGGTTCTCAACCTTCCTAATGCTGTGACCGCATGTGACGGTGACCCCCCCCCAACCATAATATTATTTTCATTGCTACTTCATAACTGCCACTTTGCAACTTTTATGAATCGGGCGACACCTGTGAAAGAGTTGTTCGACCCCCAACAGGGTCGAGACCCACAGGTTGAGAACCACTGTTTTAAGTGTTAAAAAGGTAATATCTCACCTTGAGGATTAAGATTCACTTAGCCCAAGCCACGGTATTTTCTATCACCTCCTATGCATGCAAAATCAAAATAGGGAAACATGGAAAGCCTTTTCAAATTATATTATTTCTTTTTTCCAAAACAACAACAAATCCTTGTATTCTCAATAAAGCACCTTGCCTAATCTGGTGTCAATTTAAGGATTAAGCATGTGTAGGGATGGAGTCTAGGCTGTCAATCTGGAGACAGCCAATGAGACTTCTGTGTGGGTGTGGCCTTCTGAGAATTCTGGGAAATCTGGTACTTCCTCCTTGGAGGCAGAAAACACTTCTATCTCTCTGCCTCTTATGGGAGATGTTGCAAAGATAAGCCACATGGATGCAACCAGACCTCTGTAGCTGGAGAATCCACAGAGAGACTCCTGTCAGCGCTGACATGCTTACAATGTCACTGGACCCAAAGACTTTCTACCCACTGGCTTGTGATCATCCTGCATTCGGCATCATTGCATGTGTTTCGTGAGTCTGAAGAGGGCTTTATAGATTGATTTCAGACATATGGGCTAATATCAGACTTATGGACTTGATCTAGACTGGGCTGGGATGTTTTCCCCATGTTCAATTGATCTTGTGTATACACATATGTGTGTCCATGGATTTGTTTCTCTAACACAGGGAGAAAGGCAAAGCTTTCTACTCCATAAAGAGTTACCATCTCTGAAACTCCCAGGGGGCAGTTCTACCTGTCCTATAACGTCGCTAGGATTTGACAGCAATTCAATGGCAGTGAATGAGTGAGTGTATCCGTTTATGAACTTGACCAGAACCCAGGTTGCTGCCTGTGCAGATTAGTCAAGCTGCGACTGCTACACCTGGGTTTTAATTACGAGTCAATGCTTTTTGATTCCTGCCCAGACTGGCTCCCAGCCATGGGCTCTGTTTCTGTCCATGTAACCACTAGGCTTAGAGAGTGCCAAATATTTGGTATTCTCAACATTTTCAGCTGTGTTCTGGGGATAAGCATCCTGATCACTTTTGTAGACAGAATGTGCTCCCGCAGTGTTCCTGGCACTTGTTCCAGGATGACTGCTCTAAGAGGGAACATGACTGACCATGGCATTGTTTAAAAAGTGTTTAAAACATAATTTACCTGGCTGGAGTGTGGGAATGGGGATCAACTGTAACTGAATGGTCCAAAAGGGTCTTACTGGCGAGATGTTCTAACGCTGGATTCTGTAGGATGGTCGCACATTTTTTTAACTTAATAAAATATTAAATCAAACACTTCACTTAAAATTGGTGAATTTTAAAAAATCATTTTATTGGGGACTTGTACAACTCTTATCACAATCCATCCATTCATCTATTGTGTCAAGTACATTTTTACATTTGTTGCCATCATCATTCACAAAACATTTGCTTTCTACTTGAGCCCTTGGTATCAGCTCCTCATTTTTCCCCTCCCTACATGTTCCCCCCTCCCTCATGAACCCTTGATAATTTATAAATTATTATTTTTTCATGTCTGACACTGTCTGATGTCTCCCTTCACCCCCTTTTCTGTTGTCGGGCTCCCAGGGAGAGGGTTATATGTAGATCCTTGTAATCGGTTCCCCCAGTCAGGGTGCAGTGTAGCAATGATGAAACAAGCAACTTTCATCTAGTTCTTAAATGTGTCCTCTCCCCACTATCATGATACCAATATTACCCTACAAATCTGGCTAGACCAGAGGATGTACACTGGTAGGGATAGGAACTGAAAACACAGGGAATCCAGGACAGGTGAAGCCTTCAGGACCAGTGGTGAGAGTGGCGATACTGGGAGGAATGGGGGAAGGAGGGAGTAGAAAGGGAGAATCAATTATAAAATTGGTGAATTTTATGGTATACATGAACCACATGCCTTAATAAAGTTGCTACAATATAATTTGTCTATCTTCCATACAGAAGAGCTAACCATGTGTTTTGTATTAAATGTAATGATAATTTTGTCTTTTACAAAGGTAATTGTCATATACATATATTCCTTACTCTGTAAGTCTTGGGACTTTCAAGCTATTTCTTAGACAGTTATGAGCAGAGCTGCACACACCTTAGTTACTATGGGAGTAAACAAGATATGTTTGTTTGCCTTATTCTCTATGATTTTCGTTGTTAGATTTTATGTCAACCTGAACCTGGGTGAAAGTGCAAGGAGAGTCCAACCTATCAGTCAAGTCACAGTCTGAACTGCCTCCTCCAGAGTATGTCATTTTTATTAAAACAGGCAGTGAGAACTTCTTTTTCTCACTCCGATTTCCTCCGCACTGGGACTCTGTGTCTACCTCCAGCGGTAGCCCTATGTGAGCCACATCCCACAACCCTGCTATGTTTCTCCCTACCTTGGATCCATAAGACTCTGCAACCACCAAACTGGTCTTCCCGCTTTCTGTTTCACCTTTCAACCTATAGCTCCAGAGTCTGAAGAGGGCTCTGGCTGGCATGGGACCATGACTTGAGTTGGACTGGGCTGGGATGCTTTCTTGATAGAAAAATCACTCATTATATGAACTTTCATATGTATATATATATAAATATAAATATATATATATATATATATATAGAGAGAGAGTATGTGTCATTGGTTTTGTTTCTCTAGACAACTCAGTCCAATACACAAATCAATTAAAAATAAATGACTGTGCTTTCCACAATTGATGTATGTATGGATTGTGATAAGATTGTATGAGCCCCAATAAAATGATTTAAAAAAATAAATAAATGAACATCAATGCTTAACCTGGGGAAAAAAGCCCTTGATATTTGGTTTACTTTGTGTTAAATTTGTGTGCATAATTATTTTATATTATACAGAACCATGCATTTTTAATGTCTTGCTATTAATTTGTAAATAACCCAACCCTAATCTATTGGTGTGCTGCTGACTAGACAAATAATTTCTTATCTCAAATTTAGCTTAATATGCTGGTCTATATACAATAGCCAGGTAAGTAAACTAACAAAATAAATGTTTTAGAAATTTAGTATTTAGTAGCTTAAATATAAACAAACACTCATAACCAAATCCATTGACAGTTGATTCTAACTCGCGTTGACTTCATGCATAGCAGTTTAGAACTCAGGAAACCAGACTTTTCTTGCCTGTAATCTTTACAGGGTGAGGTTCCCCCTACCTTTCTTGCATTGGCCCACTGGGTGGGTTCTTGATATCAAGCTTTATGTGAGCCACTGGTTTTGAAGCACTTGCCCTCAAGAACCTTCAAATAGCATGCCATGAATATATTGCTATATTTCTGGGAAAATATCTGTAATATCCATGTACACTGGTATGTATTTGAAAAATACACTATGCCAGTAAAATTTCATTTTGGCATTGTATAAATAACTCCTATCCTTGATGGAGTCTACCATGTTCCTTACACAAAAACTTGGACTGGTCATGATAATGATACCGTTTTAGCCTCAGGCTTGCGTCCCATATGAACCCAGGAGTGAATTAAAAATTTTGGCTTTAACGTATTCCTGGTTCCTTAGTCAATTGTTTGTTTGGTTGTTTGTCTTTCTATGAGAGTCCTTGACAGTAGTTGTAAAAGTATAAATTCCGAAAACATTGAGTCAGAATCTTAAAGTTGGGTTTCAGGAAAATTTCTTTTTAACAAGCACAAAAGGAGTAACTATCATATATATTCAAAGTGTTTTATCTGAGTGTTGGTATTTGGAAGATCAACAAAAATCTTCTGATTCTTAACCATCTCAAGACAAAAGCTATTAGAATGCTTCTCAAACTTTAATGTGCATCTACCTCTCCTGGGAATCTTCTTTGGTTTACTGAGTGGTCTACTCTCTTGCATTCTAATCTGATCCAGGATGCTGATGTCACCACCGATAGGCCTTACTTCCAGCAGTAAACTTTCAAAGCATATCCTCTTTGTGGTAGAGAGTGAGAACAGCACTTCTAGTCACAAAGGATACAACACAATGACTGCACAAAGACGTCCTTGGACAAATGCTCCATTCAGCTTCTTTTGAGAATCTGAGATATAGGAGTCCAAGGGGGTACCACCCCCAAAGCTGGAATTGTGCTGGACAGAGTGGGGTTTTCTTAGTATGCATTTTTTTCCTGCTAGTTGAGCTTTGAGAATCTCACTCTGAGTTAGTGTACCCAGTGGCATTGCTTGGGATGGTTCTCTCTGGTCACAGTGAATTTTTTCATCAAAGGAATTTTGCTCAAATCTCATTTTTTTGTTTGTGACAGCCGATTTAAGAGAACAACATGCATCTATGAAATTTTGTTTCCTGCTTGGGATAAATGCCCCAGAAACTGCTGTGATGTTGAACACAGCTTACCAGGACAGCGCTGTGGGAAAGACTCAAGTATGTGAGTGGTTTTCTCCTTTCCAAAAAAGGTGAAATGTTGATTGATGACAAATCTTGTTTTGGATGCTCTTCCAAAGACGGCATGCCTCTTGCCCCAGGCACCTTACGCACTTGACCTCACTCTGTTCCACTTCTTTGTGTTTCCTCAAATGTAGAGAGACCTGAAAGGACAGTGATTTGATGAGGTGAAGTAAAAAAAAAACCCAACAACAAAACACGAGGGAGGTGTTATAAGCCATCCAAACAGATGAACTTGAAAAATATTCCCAAGAATGGAATTGAAGACTTGCCAAATGTATTAAGTCAATGGAGACTACTTTGAAGGTGATAGGTTTCTTTTGTTAAAAAAAAAATACATAGCTTTGAAAAAAATTCCATTGGGGGTTACCTCCTCCATATAATGGGATGATCCTTCCCTGATCTTCAGAGAATGGCACCAAGAAAAAGGTAGAAATCATCTGGAGGCTCCCTGCTATAGATTGAATGATGTCCTCCTGAAAACATGCGTGGACTTGGCTGGGCCATGACTCTCAAGTCATTTGTTAACAATGGCAGTTATATATGGTGTAATCATCCATTAAGGTATGACCTCATATGATCAGCCCTGATTTGAGGTAAGAGGATGAGGGTGGGATGCAACACCCTTACCCAGGTCAGAGCCCTGCTCTGATGGAAGGGAAGGTTCACCAGGAAGTGACCCGAGTCACCTTTTATCTTATAAGGGAAAGATTATATATATATATATATATATATATATATATATATATATATATATATATATATATATATATATATATAGAGAGAGAGAGAGAGAGAGAGAGAGAGAGAGGGTTTCCTGCACAGAGAACCTCCTAGACCCAAGGCCCTGGATTAAGACCCGACCTTAATGAAGGGTATAATTCGGGCCACCCTATTTGCTTCCTTGATGACATAGTTAAGATCCTACTTCAGAATCCGATGTGAACCACGTCATCCTCTGTGTCTTCTTGGTGGCATCTTTAGGATTCCACCTTAGAGTCAGGTGTGAACCAGGCCACACGCTTCGTTTCCTTTGGAGATATAATGGTGCTGCCGTAGAGTTCCACCATTCATTCATTGCTTCACCGTGGAAAGCCAGACCTCTATTTTTGGGTGAGTCTTGGGGGAAGCAAGAGGACTTGGTGTGACTTTTGGACATTTTTGAATTCTGTCTGACCCTGTATTTGGTGCCACCTTGCTTGACCTTTGGATTTTGGGCTGAACAGCACCCACCACCCGCCACCACAAGAGACAATTCCTCAAAGTTTAGTGAGTTTCTGTGGAACATTGCAGAGATTTGAAGAACCTAGGAACGTGAGGGAATATTCTCAAGGAAGGAGTACTGTGAGGAGAGGGGCAGGGGACAGAAGGAGCTCAATCACATTATGGAAGAGGTGGGCATTTGGGACATCATTAATCTCCATTTAGGGATTGGCTGCTGTTAATTTTTCTAAAGAGATAATTATAGTAGTTCTCAAATTGCACAATGTATGTAAATATCACTACAGCAACTTTTTAGAACTCCATTATGGGACTCCGCCATCTGAAATTCTGACTCCAGTAGATCTGGGGTGATAATAAGTAATCTACATCTACATTGTGTACCACATTTAGAGGAAAAAGTGGCCGATGATAACAAAATCATCGAAATATTCATTTGTAGTCTGTGTTCAAAATGAAAGCATTTGACCTGCAGGAAAATTGAAGCTAGATGTCTGAAACAGTACAGAGTATAAATAAAATAAAATAAATGATATCCCTACTACCTTGCCTACTTATTCTGAATCTGACTTGAATTTCTGGTAGTGCTCTATTGATAGATTACTGCAATTAGTTTTTAATTATGTTCAGCAAAGTTTTACATGTGATATTAATGATATTTTTGATAACTTCCCCATCTTGTTGGGTCATCTTTCTTTGGAATGGGCACAAATATGACTCTCTCCCAATCAGTTGGTCAGGTGGCTGTCAAATTTCTTGGCATTGATGAAGAAAGACCTCAAAGTCTATGTTAGTGTGTTGAAACATTTCCATTAGTTTTTGAAGGCTTACTTATTTTTTGTCCTTTTTTATTAATAAATCTTTTTATTGGGGCTCATACAACTCTTATCACAATCCATACATACACCAATAGAGCAAAGCACCCTTATACATTCGTTGTTCTCGTCATTCTCAAAATTGCCTTCCACTTGGGTTCCTGGAATCAGCTCATTTTCCCTTTTTCCCCCTCCCCCTTCCTCCCCACTTCCCCCTTCCCCCTGGTTCCTTAATAGTTTATAAATAATTATTTTATCTTATCTTACACTGCCCGGTGTCTCCCCTCACCCACCTCCCCATTGCCCATCTCCCAGAGAGGAGGTTACACATAGATCTCCAAGATCAGTTCTCCCTTTCTATACCCCCTTCCCTCCTGGTGTTGCCACTCCCACCACTGGTGTTGAGGGGTTCGTCCATCCTAGTTTCCCTATGTTTCCAGATCCCTACTGCACCGCTGTACATCCTCTGGTATAACCAGGTCTGCAAGGTAGAATTGGAGTCATGATAATTGGGAGGGGAGGAAGCGTTCAGCAACTAGAGGAAGGTTTTGAGTTTCATTGTTGTTACACTGAACCCTGAGTGACTCATCTCCTCCCCACTACCCCTCTGCAAGGTATGTCCAGCTGTCTACAGATGGGCATTGGGTCTCCATCACGCACTCCCCCTCATTCACGGTGATGTGATTCCCCACCCCCCGTTGCCCCCCCTCCACCTTTGTTGTTTGAGACCTGGCCTTACTTTTGTTAATGCTTTCAGTGCAACATGGACTTCTTCCTTCAATACCATTTGGTCTTAGTCTGTATTACCTCTCTAAATGTTTGAACATCAGACAATTAATTTTGATACAGTAAATTTGTATATTACTTTCATGTTCTATAGATATATTCAATATTGTGCATATAGAAGCCCCCAGTATTTCAACTTGAAGTTCCTTCAGGTTTTTTTTTTTTTCATGAATCACTGTATTGGGGACTCTTACAGCTGTGATAGCAATCCATATATCAATTGTATTAAGCACACTAGTACATATGTTGCCATCAGCATTTTCAAGACATTTGCTTTCTACTTGAGCCCTTGGTATAAGCTCCTCTTTTTTCTCTCCCTCCCCCACCTTCCTACCCTAAAACACCCTTGATAAGTGTGTGTTTTGTTGATGCTATACTGCACCCTGGCTGACTCATCCCTTCCTTTTGACCCTTCTGTGAGGGGGTGTCAAATTGTCTACAGGTGGGCTTTGGGTCTCTACTCTGACCCTCCTCATTCGCATTGAAATGATTGTTTGGGGTCTTCTGATGTCTCGTACTTGATCCCATTGACACCTCATGATCACACAGGCTGGTATGCCCCTTCAATGTGGACTTTGTTGCTTCCCTGCTAGATGGCCACTTGTTTAATTCAAACCTATAAGATCCCAGATACTATATCTTGTAATAGCTGGGCACCGTCAGCTTTCTTCACATTTGCTTATGCACCCATTTTGTCTTCAGTGATCATGTCAGCAAGGTGAGCATCACAGAATACCAGGCTATTAGAACAAAATATTCTTGTGTTGAGGGAGGACTTGAGTAGAGGCCCACTGTCCATCTGCTAACTTAATACTTAACATAAATATACGTACAAAGACCTACATCCTTATTGTTATATATCGATACTGTTTGAGAAATATGGAACATGTTCTTCCCTTTAACTTTCTAACTCCAGGTCTCTGCATGTTTCATTGTAGTGATTTACTTTGTCTTCTCAAGCTTTCCCTTGGGATTTTCTGTCCAGACTTTGTACCCCATCATTTCTCCCTTTTATTTTTTTCTAGTGCATTTTTCTAAGTCTCTTCGGACATTCATTTTGCTCATTTATTTCTTGTCTTTCAAATACCCTTTGTTTTTCTTCAGGTTTGATGTAATTGAAGAACTCATTTTACTTTTAGCTACTAGTGTTTAATGCATTATTTTGTCCTTGAGGTTATGTATAAATTAAGGACATATGTATTCAAGGTAGTATTTTGTCTACCATGGACCCATTTTAACATTCTTCAGCTTCTTCAATTTGAACTCACAGTTTAGCAATTGGTTGTTCTGTAGTCAAGTTGTCTTTGATCTGACTGTTGATATTGTGCTTCCTCCCTGTGCCGTTTCCCAGGTGTAGTGAAAAGATTCGATTGCTATAAGGTCCACGTGCTTACTCTTGTTAGGTACCATCAAATTGGTTCTCCCTTAAAGACACCCCATGCACAGCAGAAAGAAACACTATGCACTCCTGAACTGTCTTTAAAGTGTTATAATCAAGTCTATTGGTGCAGCCTCGGTGTCAATTTATTTCATTGAGCATTTCTCTCTCTCTCTCTCTCTCTCTCTCTCTCTCTCTCTCTCTCTCTCTCTCTCTCTCTCTCTCTCAACCCTCTTCTTCACCAAACATGAGGTCTCTTTCCAGGGACTGGTCTCTTTTGACAAAATAACTAAAGTACACAAAACAAATTCTCTATCCTCCTTCTTAAGGAGCAATCTTGCTGTACTTCCCCCAAGATAGTTTTTTTTTCCTCTTCTGGCAGACAGTGGTATTTCCAAATCCTTCACCAGCACCATGATTCATTGACCAGCTTCCACATGCATGTAAAATGATTTAAAATGCCACAGCTTGGATCAGGTACACTTTGGTCCTCAAAGTGACATCTTTTCTTATAAACACTTGTGCAGTATATGTTCCCAAAAGAAAACATTGTTTTATTTATTTACAAACAAACAAACATCTGTGAGTTCTGTCCCTGCCCTGAAGGATGACTAAGGGTAACAAATGAGATATTTAATAACAAGAGCACACATATGTGGACCTCACCAGATGGAATACACAGGAATCAAATAGACAACATCTGTGAAGAGAGACAATAGAGACAATTAATATGTCTTCGGCACAGTTAGGATTTATTTACTCAATATCATAAGTTCTCTACCATATGTTATCTTTTGAAATACTTGAATATCAACCAATTGTCATTGGTATAGTGACTCTGTGTGTTCCTACCATCTACTTTTTTTAAACGTTTTATTAGGGGCTTATATAACTCTTATCACAATCCATACGTACATCAATTGTGTAAAGTACATCTGTACATTCATTGCCCTCATCATTTTCAAAGTATTTGCTCTCCACTTAAGCCCTTGGCATCAGGTCCTCTTTTTTAACCCCTCCCTCCCTGCTCCCCCCTCCCTCATGAGCACTTGATAATTTATAAAATATTATTTTGTCATATCTTGACCTGCCTGATGTCTCCCTTCACCCCCTTTTATGTTGTTCATCCCCCAGGAAGGAGGTCACATCTTGATCCTTAAAATCGGTTCCCTCTTTCCAACCCACTCTCCCTCTATCCTCCTAGTATCGCCACTCATACCCTTGCACCTGAAAGTATCATCTGCCCTGGATTCCCTATGCCTCTAGCTCCTATCTGCACTAGTGTACATCCTCTGCTCTATTCAGACTTGCAATGTAGAATTCGGATCATGATAGTGGCGGGGGAGGAAGCATTTAGGAACTGGAGGAAAGCTATATTCTTCATCGGTGTTACATCGCACCCTGACTGACTCATCTCCTCCCCTAGACCCCTCTGCAAGGGGATCTCCAGGGACTGACAAATGGGCTTTGGGTCTCCACTCTGCACTTCCCCCTCCATTCACTATTACCATCTACTTTTTATGCTTCTTGTCTCACTCAAAGTTTGACCACAGAACCCTGAGTTTTTCTTCAGTTCTTTTAGCTTTAAATATGCTGAATATATTGCTCTTTTTTGTTTTCTAAGTCCAGAACTTTGCACATTTTATTGTAATACTCTCCTTGTCATCCCAAGCTATGCTTTGAAATTTTCTGATATTTACTTCTTCATTTTTACTTTACTTCACATTTTACTTTAGATATATAGTTTTCATTTGTGTTGTTGACAAAAGGTATTTACTATGAACACATTACTGGTCTTTCACAATTCTTTAATGTGATCTCCAGTAACTTTCCTATCATGGAGGTCCTGCAAGGGGGCTTTTAAAACTTGTGGGAAATTTTAATGAAAAATAATGCATTTTCCCATGTCCTTGAATTACCCTTGTATTTTCCAGTTGTTTTGTCTTCCTTTTTGTTCCCAACTTTCACCTTCTGAACACCAGTAATTATCATCAGCAGTTTTATTGTAGGTCTCATTAATTTTAAACTGTAGATATCGGGGGTGGAAAGGTCATTTTCCTATTCTTTGGCTTTAGTGGTTGATGTGTGAATTATATATAATTAATTTGTAGAAATTGAATATAATTATATTGACTAGTCTTCTTTGTAGACCTATGGATACTGTCTTACCAAGATTCTTCTATGCCTTGTTCAAAACATTTACTAATGGCAGACAGGGCCCATCGAATTCCTCTAGTCTCATGGCAAAGGGGTAGGTGTTCAGGAAGCTGCAAGAGAATCATTAGACACACTTTGCATTTTCACCTCCAATTCTGAGTCTCCTTCTGCTGTGGGCCTAAAATAGTGAAGACTGATTCTTGTCCCTTGGATGGCTGCTTTCAAGCTTCTAAAACCCTATAGTAGCTGTATAGGGTCTTTAAGAGTGTCAGATAAGTTTGGGATTGCTAGCCACCAAGTTGAAAGTGTAAATCCAACAGCCACTTTGCTAGAGAAAGATGAAGAATCTTTCTCCATGAGGATTCACAGCCTTGGAAATCCTGTAGAAAGCTGCTATGAACTGGAATTAATTCGATGCCACTAGTTTATTTATTTCTTTTTAAATGACTGTGCAATGAATTAAAAGGTAGAACTGGAACACTAAAATCAATAAGAATATTAGGCCAATGGACTGAAATGTTTCATGAAGCCAAGACCCTATACTTCCTAACCTTTAGTGAATGCCTATTTTTAATTGGGTTATTTTCTTTTTGTTAAGGTAAACAAAATACCAAATCCCATTCATTTACACATAAATTGCATTAGTAGTTTATGATAATATGTATACACACCATTTGCCAACTTAATATTTTTCAAATCTATAACTTGGTGGTCTCAATTACAGTCATCATTGTCAAATTTTTCTTAAACGTTAAGAGAAATTCACTACTTTCCAAACAAGGGCTTCCCTGTCTGTCCTGCACACCCCTTCCCACCTCCCTTCTGCCGCTGGTAATCACAGTTTGAGGCAGGTGCTCCTTAGTCCTCAAAGGGACATCCTTGCTCTTCAATGCTGTCATGAGGTTTTGTCCGGCATATTGTCCAAGGTATTGTTTGATTTTTTCATCGCTGCCTCCCTGAGCGTTGATTGTGGATCCACACACAATGAAATCCTCGACAACTTTCATCTTTTCTATATCACATTTTTACCTGTTGCTCCAGTTGTGAGGATTTTGATTTTCTTTACAAATTGCCGTCCGTATTGAAAGCTGCAATCACTGAGCTTCATCCTCATGTGTTTCAAGTCTTCCTCATGTTCAGTAAGCAAGGTTGTATCATCTGCATATCTCAGGATAATAAGCCTTCGTCTTCTCCTGATACCATGTTTTCTTTATATAATGTACCTTAGTATTATTTGCTCAGCATACAAAGTAAATATTGTGAGAGGATATAACTCATTCCACACCTTTCCTGATTTGAACCATGCCTAGTAGTCCTAGCGATTCAACAATAGCAAAGTGATATATATAAGATTCTCTTGAAGCACCATGTTAAGATGTGTGTTGTACACTGTGTTGCTAACTCATTAATACAATGCTTTTTCATTTCGTTTTGCACTTATTATTTTGCGTGTGTGTTACACCTGAAAAAAACAGCTGCTTACATTTTGATTATTTCCTTGCTCCTATAGCCAGTGTATCTCCCAAAACAAGCTCTGTGCTTTTGGCACTCAGTCATTAATTATATTTCCCAAACAAAATTCAAGTTGAGAGAGCTTTCTGACAATTAAAATGACACAACAGTAAACAACTAATATTTGTATTCCAAATGAATAACATAACTAGGTCGAATGGTATATAGCATCTTCATACAAATAAAAATGTTAAAACGATTTCCCCAAACACTTACATACATATTCTAAATCATCCTAGTTGAAAGATGTTTACACATGGTTTGAAAAATTATAATCTTCCAACTTCTAAGCTAATTAAAGAGATGCTTTTTTTCAGATAGTTGATGTGTACATCTCAAAATTGACTGATGCTTTATTGTGGGAAAAATCTAGCCATAGGCTCTGTTTATGTTTTTAAGAAGCCTTCCATGATTGAAAGGAATTGGCGACTGAATTCTTATTTAGATTAATGCTTTGTGGTTGTTAGCTGCCTTTGATCGCCTGGCTCATGGTGATCTCATTTGTGACAGAACAAAATGTTTGCCAGTCCTGTGGCATCTTGAGTACCATTGGTATGCATAAACTCATTTTTATAGCTACCACGTGAATAAAGGCCACTTCACTCAATTCTTTTGGCCACTCCAATTAATCTTCATCCCTACTAGGTGAGATTTTTCCATTTGGGACTCATAAATTATTTCGATACCTTCTCGGATGATCCAAATCGTCTTTGAACTCGATGCAACGCTGGTTATTTTCATTCTGTGTAGCTTCTGGATATTCACATTATTGGGGTTAAACTTTTGATTATCTTTCTTGGCATCATCTTACCAACAATCCCACCTTTCAATAATATTGTATATGGAATCGGATGCCAATTGAGAAAGACAGAGATTGACCAGAGAGGTAGAGATGTGATTGTCAGCTTTCTCCTTGATGAGGCTGGCTTGGAGAGCTGGGTCTGTGACAGGGCATGTGCATATTCTAATTGCTTTGCTTCCTCCTTGTCTAGTCAAGAGACTTCACCAGAGGAAGGACCAGCAAGGCAGATGGTTGCTCATGTAGGTATGAGAAAATTAAGAGTGCATAGCTTGGGGGGCAGGAAAGATAGCAACACTATATAGGAGTATTGTTTGTGCATAATAATGCCATCCATGAAAGAAACATGACATTCACCAGAGAAGTAAATACTTCTCCAAATATCCAGTCAAATGTTCCTGCCATCGAGTCAGTGTTGACTTATAGCAACTCCCTGTCAGTTTTGGAGACTGTATCAGTCTGGGCACTTTAGAGAAAAAGATCCATAGAAACTCATGGATAAGAGAGAGTTTTATATAAAGGTAAAGTGCGCATCAAGAAAACATCCCAACCCTGTGCTGCCCAAGCCCACAAGTCCAGCATTAACCCATATGTGCAACACCAATCCACAAAGTCCTCCTCCATCTCACAAACAGATGCAATGATGCCGACTGCAGGAGGAAACACGAGTCAGTGAATGCGAAAGCATCTCAGTACTGGCAAGGTCTCCACACGGCTGCTCCAGGACCCAGGGCTGCATCAGAATAGGTCCATGAGGCTTCTCTTTGGGGATGTCCTGCAGGAAGTAAGCCTTGTCAGCTGAAGCAGGGAACTGGCTAAGGCAGCTTGCACCCTGGTCCAACTATCAGAAAGCAAGAGACCCGAGAACTAGAAAGGCAAGGCTCACCAAGCCATTTATCCCTCTGCCCTTCAACTAACCCCACGTGTGTTTATCAGTCGGGTTGGCACAATAAACGAACTACTTCAGAGACTATAACTGTTTACAGAAGTAGAAAGCCCAGTCTTTCTCTTGCAGAACTGCTAGTGGTTTTGAACTGCTGACCATATAGATCATAGCCCAATTCATAACCACTACAGCACCAGGGCTCCTAATAACTTCTCCAGAGAGCTCAATAATTGTGTTGTAGTATTCCATCAATAGAAATAATGGGATAAGGAGTAAGGGGTCTTTTATTCAAGAGTTTTGAACATTAAGTGGTAAATAGTACTTTCAAAATAAGAAAGGTGTACTCAATTGCAGGTACTCCTCAATGACGTGACTGGTTAAGAACTTGACTTATCAACTGAAAGGTTGGTGGTTTGATTCTTTCTGAAGGCACTCGTGAAGCCTGGTAATCAAGTTCATAAAAGGCAACCATTGAACACCCCATGAAGCACACTTATATATTGACAACATGGGTGTCACCATGAGTTGGAATTGATTTATTGGCAGATGGTTTGACCTTGGTATCCAATTACAAGTTACATTGTATGTGTGTCTAACTGGCTCTAATTGTTCAATTGTGTCAGAATGAGTATTCAGGTTGAATTATTTACTGGAAGGAGATATTTACTGTTCCCTATGACCTCAATAGCAATTTTAATAGATTGACATAAACAACATAGGTCAAGAGAGAAATATAATGCATGGATGGGGGAACATGTTAATATCATAAAAGCAAATATGAGGTATTTGAATTATCCACAAACTTCCTAGTCCAATAGTGTGACTAACTTCCTAGTCCAATAGTGTGAGAATTAAATGTGATAAATTTTATTCAGCTCTGCCTTTTTAATTTCAAAGATTGCCATAAATCATCGGTAGGACTGCAACATGCTCTTTATCTCACTGGCCATTAACTATTTGAAGTTGATGGGCCTTTGGAGAATTTAGAAAGCTTTAAAATTCCAGCTCTCAAGTCTTTTGAAAAGTATCTGCATTTTAACTTTGTGACAAGTCTACAGCAAGCCACTGTCTTTATCTCCCTGTATAAGAGGGTAAGCCAGTGGCCTCTAGCCCTTTCTGTGGCAACTGGGATATTGGATATGTTAGGAACACTGCTTGTTAGCTATCGTTGTGTATGTTCCTGCGTTATAAGGCACCATGCGTAATAGTATCAGACTGTTGAAATCCAGAGGGTTTTCATAGGCTTAATATTTGGAGTTAATCACATTTTTCATCTGTGGCATGGATGGGTGGATTTGAACTGCCAAGCTGTTGGCTGGTAGTTCAGAACAAATAATTTTAACTTCCCAACAATCTATATTCCTCCAATCCCAGGTATTTCATGCACTGCGTGGTGTTTTCACTGATTGTAATTTTAGAGCATTAGTTCTCCAGGCCTCTCTCCCACGGTACTTCTGAGTAGATTTGAAAACCAGCCTTTCCGTTAGTAGCTTCGTGCCTAATCTCTTGTCCAGTCGCTGTCCTCTACCTGGGTAGCCATAGTAATCTTCTAACTTATCGCCATATTTTCACTAATGCCCATTTCAATTTATTGTCCACATAATAACCTGGACTATTATTGTAGAACTTTTAATGGTTTATCTTATGTGTCACCATCTCTAAGCTATGATTACCAGTATTCTGTAAATGTCCTGTATTTTTATATTTGATGTAATTTTCCTCCAGTGTTTGATAATATATAACTACCCTTTAAAAAAGATCATTTTGTCCGGCGTTCGCGATGTCGAAGCGAGGACGTGGTGGGTCCTCCGGTGCAAAGTTCCGTATTTCCCTGGGTCTTCCGGTCGGAGCGGTGATCAACTGTGCTGACAACACGGGAGTCAAAAATCTATATATCATCTCCGTGAAGGGGATCAAGGGCCGGCTAAACAGACTGCCCGCTGCCGGAGTGGGTGACATGGTCATGGCCACAGTCAAGAAAGGCAAACCCGAACTCAGAAAGAAGGTCCATCCTGCGGTGGTGATACGGCAACGGAAATCCTACCGGAGAAAAGACGGTGTGTTCCTTTATTTCGAAGATAATGCGGGGGTCATTGTGAACAATAAAGGCGAGATGAAAGGTTCGGCCATCACAGGACTGGTTGCAAAGGAGTGTGCGGACTTGTGGCCTCGGATTGCGTCCAATGCCGGCAGCATTGCGTGATTTTGCCATATGTTTGTGAAAACCTCCAACAACCCTATTAAAATTATTCACACACCCCCCAAAAAAGATCATTTTTGGGGCAGGGGTCTCTTCCAGCTCTTATCATAATCCATCTATCCATCTATCCATCCATCGTGTCGAGCACATTTGTACGTATGTTGCCATCATTTCCCAAACGCTTTCCTTCTACTTGAGCTCTTGGTATCAGCTCACCCTTTTCTTCTCCTCTCCCTCACCCTCCCTCTCGCTCATGAACCCCTGATAATTTATAAATTATTATTTTTTTTCATGTCCTACACTGACTGCTGTCTCGCTTCACCCTCCTTTCTGTTGTCCATCCCCCTGGGAGGATTATGTCGATTAGTGTGATCAGTTCCCACTTTCTCCTCTCCACCTTCCCCTTACCCTCCTGGCATCCCTAATCTCTTATTGATCCTGAGAAGCTTATCTGTCCTAGGTTCCCTGTGTTGTGAGCTCTTAATCTCTACTAGTGTACATGCTCTGGTCTAGCCAGATTTGTAAGGTAGAATTGGGGTCATAATGTTGGGTAGGGGGGAGAAAGCATTAAAGAACTAGAGCAGTGGTTCTCAACATGTGGGTCGTAAGCCCTTTGGGTGTTGAATGACCCTTTTACAGGGTCGCCCGATTCATAACAGTAGCAAAAATGACAGTTATGAAGTAGCTACAAAATAATTCTATGGTTGGGAGGGTCACCACAACATGAACTGTATTAAAGAGTCATGGCATTAGGAAGGTTGAGAACCACTAAACTAGAGGAAAGTTGAATGTTTCATAGGTGCCAAAGTGCACCCTGATGGGCTCATCTCTTCCTTGTGACCATTCTGTAAGAAGATGTCTAATTGTCTACAGATGGGTTTTGGGCCTCCGCTCTGTCCTCCCCCATTCACAGCAATATGATGTTCTGGGTCTTTGATGCCTGATACCTGATCCCATCGACACCTCATGATCATACAGGCTGGTGTGCTTCTTCCCTGTGGGCTTTGTTGCACTTCTCAGCTAGGTGGCTACTAATTTTCTTCAAGCCTTTAAGACCCCAGACTATATCTTTTGATAGCTGGCCACCATCAGCTTTCTTAACCACATTTGCTTCTGCACCCATTTTGTCTTCAGTGATCGTGTCAGGAAGTTGAACATCACAGAATGCTAGGTTATTAGAACAAAGTGTTATGCATTGAGGGAGTACTTGAGTGGAGGCCCAATGTCTGTCTGCTACCTTAATACTTAGCACATAAATATATGTACATAGACCTATTTCCCTATTGTATATATAAATATATTTACATGTGTACATGCCAGTGTTTTGACCTCTATATATGTCCTTTGCCTCCTAGTTCTTGCCTCTATTTCCTTCTATCTTCCTCTGTTCCCAGTATCATGTTTGGCCTTCATTCAGGTGTCGTTAATTCCTCTCAGTTACATTGCCCTTTATCAAGCCCAACCAGGCATCCTACTCCCTCCTCAATGTTGACTTTAGATCACTGTTGTTCCCTTGTCCCTGGATTTGTTGGCACCCCCTTCCTTTTCCCCACCTCTCACCTCTCCTGTGTCCCCCTAGAATCAACAGTCTCATTGTTTTCTCCTCTGGATGATTATCTTTCTTTTTTATGCTGGAAATCCTAACCTCTATATGTTAATGAATCAGCATTAGGATAGGTGTACCTTGAGCCTCACGCTTATAAAAGTTACATCTTTAATCAATCAAGTCTCACTCTCACACAAGTCAATGCTCTTACTTTATGCCAGGGGGATTTCTTTGAAGATGTGTCTAACGACCAATAGGTATTGGATGTCCTGGTGAACCCCTCTCTCCTGATCTGGATCTTGTATCTAGCTCGTCGCTGCTAGCTCGGTATTTCTTCAACTTTAGGAACCCACCCTCTGACCTGCTAATTTTGGATCTTACTAGCTTCCTCAGTCTTGTGATCCAGTGGTGTATAATCTGACCTGTTAATGATATGTTTTCCATCCTCTGACACCATGTAAGTTAGGAGAAGCCTGATGCTTGACCCACAGCTTTGAGATTGAACAATCTCCTCAATCGTGCCCTGCAAGCCATTTCCTTTAGCCAGACTTCTCTTCACTTCACTGGTTTTGCTTCTCTAGAAAGCCCAATCTGTAATCCAGACTACGTCATTCACCGAAAATCCCTCCAACTACTTAGAAGAAATTTCAAATTTTGTACTCAATGGGATGTTTACACCCTGTATAATCTGGCCTTTGCCTCCCCCATCATCTCTCACTATCATCTTTACTGGCTTTTCTTCATTCACGCCAATCTACTTTGCTCTTTCTAGAATATGATAAGCATGCTTTGTACTTGCTGGCTGACTGCCCCAATTTACACCATCATGACATATTTTTTTGTTAGCTACTGTCAAGTTGGTTCCGATTCATAGCACCCCTGTGCATGACAGAATGAAACACTGCTCACGCCCCCGGCTGCCTGGCTATCCTCACAATTATGCCTGAGCCATTGTTGCGGTCGCTGTGCCCTTCCACCTCACTGAAGTCTCTCTCTCTCTCTCTCTGTTCTCTGTTTTACTAAGCGCGCTTTGCTTTCCCAGGCATCGTCTCTTCTGATGACATGTTCGGAGGACGTGAGGTGAAGTCTCACCACCCTCGCTTCTAAGGAGTTCTGATTATATCTCTTCCAAGACTGATCTCTCTGTTCTTTTGGCAGTCCAAAATCCTCTGACAACCCCATAATTCAAACACACCAATTCAGCGTAGGCCATCCTTATTCAGTGTCCACCTTTCACCTGCGTATGAGGGGAATTAAATCACCTTCTGACATTTAGGTTTCTGCTACAATGTCCCCTCATCAGAAAGATCCACCCTGAGCACATTGTCATCATTATGTTTCCACTCTGTTAACAGAACTTTAATTTTCTTCATGCTTATTCTGTGACATTATATTATACATATATATTGGGTTTTCTTTTCCTTCATTTTCCTTCTTTGTTATTTGAATGCGAGACCTTATTGAATGCAAGACCTACATCTATGCTTAGGATAGTGTCTGGTAGATACAGGTGCTTCCTAAAGATACATCATTAAGTCAATGAATAAAATAGATTGTTAAATATCTTGCTCCCTTGATCCATTGCTTCCCCATATATATTACTTGTGATATCTTTCCTGACCCAAAAGGACTTCCTGACTTTCTAACTTCTTCAAGGTCTTGTCTTGAGACCAATGGTCCTGGGCCTCCTCCTTGGACCATCATCAACCATTTGTTCTGCCATCCTTCGTGGCCTTGCAGGTCTTTCTTTGGTTTAGTTTTTATTTTCCAGCAAAGGCAAATTTGCCTGAAAAGAAATTTGTACGTGGCTCTAAGTGCCTTGCCTCTCTACCCTTCTGGTTAAAGTATATTATTTACAGCAATTTCTCTGGCACTTGAATTGAGCATCCTGCCGCATCCTCATCTTGCTGAGTGAGGCTGAAGCAAGGGTTCTCAGACAAACGCAGCTAATGTTTGTCGGGGAGACAAGGCACAAAAGAATGCACGAATCGATACCTTTGCCTGGCTGTGCTGAAAACTTGAAATTCTGATGCCCTAAAGACCATGTTCAGTCTATTAGCCTGGTGCTGATGCCGTGTGCAGAATTAGCTCTCTCTGTAGGGCTTGCCAGTTTAAGATGATGTGAATGACTGGGTTATTATTTGTAATGGAAGTTTGGGCGGGGACCAAGAATTTGTGCAAACTCTTCAGACCGGCATTCAAGGTCTTTCCTAAATTGCTTTAATGTCCCATCCTCCACTTTTCGGATTTGTGGAGCTTCTGTTTCACTTGGCATAGAACGTTTATAGTTTCCTGAACACACACTTGATTTTCTTGGTTTCTTATCTCCAATCCATTTCTTCCTTGTTATACAAAGTTGTATGATGACATTTTAATGCAAACCACACACCTATTATATATATTTTTGTCTTACATACAACGCTCACCTCATATGTTATTTTTGTAATCGCATAATATCAACTTTTAAAAAGCATGTTGCTTACTTGAGTTTCTGATCATGTGGAAACTTCAATGACTTCAGATAGTCATTGATTTTATAATAAATTACTGTAAGCAAATGCACAATTTCAATTGTTTATTTCTAATGATAGAGGGACTACCAAACTCGACCCATGACTTCTTACCCATATATTCTTATTAAATACAATTGCAGTAAAAAGGTGCATTTTGAACTACTTTTATACACATGAGCAGGAGATTAAAGAAAATGAACAATACTATGTGCTTGACCTGTAATATGGGAGAACAGGTGAATGAGGTGAAAATTCACTTCGGAAGATATCATGAAAATATGCACAGTATATCCATGTGCACACTATGTCAGATCTGCTTTACTCAGGTCCCTCACTTCTACATGTTGTATGCAGGGATGATTTATTTACATGGATGTGTTATATTACTTTAGTTTTGATAGTGAAATGTACTCTTGCAGTGGTCACATCTATCAATAAAATGCTACCTAATTTTAAGTGTCATTTGAAATTAATATTAAATAGCATCTAACTGCTAATTGGTCATGGTAATTTTCTGATAACTATACTTCATTTTTACCATGTAATGACCTATTTAAAGCTTTCAGTGATGCTATAGGACAGTTCTGGATATTACCTTCATTTTAGAGATGAGGGAAAAGGAACAGAAAAACCATTTCCTCCTTTCCTAGTTGCTCCTTCACTAAACTATGGCAACACAGTATCGTTCGTATATCACGTAGAAGAACATTTGGTTTTTTAGAGGAGTTTGAGGGAAACTTGCTCAGTTCATTCTACTATTCAGTGAACTTTTTAAGATTAGAGACTTTGACTTAATGCTTTATACATTATACTACTTCTCTTATTCTAGATGCATGCTTAGGGACTCTTCCCTGTACTGGCTTTGTTGACCTTACCCTCCTGACAGTGTTAGGGATCGCTTGCTGTTGAGATGTCTCCAGGACTTGGGTCTCAGCATTTAGCAGAAGTACCAGCTTGATTCCAACCATGTTTGTTGAACCAATTTTTGCAGAGGCTGGCATGACTTGGTGCAAGATTAAGGACTCTTTCTCAAGGACAAACCCACCAGAAACTCAATCTCATCATCATTCTTTGGCAATAGAAGAGATTTGGGATGGTGTTTAGGATTTTAGCGGACAGAGAATTCGATTTGGAGAATTGGAATTCTCCCATTTGTTGGGCTGGAAATAATAAATGTATCTCTCCTTTGGCTCGCTTTACCCTTCATTCTAAGGAAGCAGGAAGTATCTTGAGTTATTCTTATCTTTCAAGTCTTGCCTCTTTCTCTAGGAAGCTACTTCTTTTTTCATCTCTTCCTCTCATCTTATACCAACTGGATGTGCTAGTCACAGGGCATGGAGCACAGATGGCCTCTGTGGCTTTGATCTTTCTGGGGGATGTGTGTTTCTCATTCCTTAAGCAACGTTGAAAGTTGCAAGAGAACTGAGATAGCACTTTATACTTTGAGTTCCACAGCTGTGTGTACCACTACCAAAGGGAGTCTTTGATGCTTACAGGTATATTACTAGATACAGTATAAAGATACCCCTGAATAATAAAAGTAGTGCTTGACCCCATTGTATCCTGGTGGTATCTTGGGATACAGGCCCAGTGACAACCTTGAAAATTCTATGGAGCAATCCTGTTCTGGATACATGGATCTCAAATTTGATTCAGAATAACTCAGTAGCAACCACCAGTACCACCAGCAACAGGAAACCAGATGTTTGAACACATACTTAAGTAAACTAGGGTTCACTGCAAGTTTACTTTAGATCAATAAAGAGGATTTTAGGGAATGATTTTCTTTGTTTTTTTAAAAAAATAGACTTTATCTCCTTTAACTTTTTATTGTGAATTGGGTGAGTGCTTACATAACAGATTATCAGTTTTACATGCAACTATTCATCCACATTTTGCTTCATCTTATTCACTGCAATCCACTCAATATAACATTACTTATCCCAATTCCTCTCTGTGTTTCCTGTCCTCATTCCTCTGTCTTTCCTAACCTGTCTGAACTTTGTCCATGGGTTAAAGCTATCCTTTAATATCAGATGGATAATTTTACTGACACATGCATACTCACTAATGTTATTGTTCCCTGTACAGACCCCTCTATTATTTGGTTGAAAGTTGAGCTGTGGGGGTTGAGTTCAGGTCCAGAACAGAACTGTGAGGTTCCATCCATTTCTATTAGACCAGTAAATCTGCACTTTTAAAATTTTGAATTTTGTTTCCCATTTTACTCCCACTCTGTTACTCTCTACTATGATTTAGGGAAGGATTTTGAAGAGTCTAATGTCATGTCTGGCTGGACACTATGGAAATAGTTCATAAATTATAGACTCTTGTTTTTGACTATTACATAACCTGCTTAAGTTATCTAACTAACCAATTGCAGAGTAATGGCTTGACCCCAGATCTTTTGAAGTTGCCTCTGTTTCCCCCACTTCAGCTACATTTTAGAGGATTGAATAACTGAAACCAGTCCTTGCCTCAATGACAGAGGCAGAGAATTGAGTCTTCCCAGAGTTCTATTTCCTATCTTTAGTGTTTCTTTCCACAGAATACATCAGAACCAAGTTTCCATTCTCTTTAGTTCCTGGCTTTGTCAGTGTGTAAATCCACTTAAATGAATTAAATTGATTCTTATCTTTGAATTGGTTCTGGATAATATATTTTTAGTTGCCAAAGGAGCTTTTAAAAAGGCATGCTAATGACATAGTACCTTTTCATTGTATTTTTCCCCATCCCCTGTTCTAAGCCATGCATACCTCCCCTCCTCTGCCGCCAAACAAAAATGCGCCTGTTGCTATCATGACATAGAAGTTAGCGAAATGTTCCATCCTCAGAGAGATGAGATCTCCATTAGACTCTGGTCACAATGATCCAGGCTTTCCCCTTTGTGTGAAAGCTTCTCTGAGACAACAGAGGGCCTTGGTTCTCAGATGTGCTGACTCCACAGACATTGTGACTGTCGAGACACCAACACTCACGATGATTGCTGGGAGCCTGGGTTGCTGCAATTATGCTAAATGAAAATGAATGGACAAGTTCTGAAAAGCTCATGAACATTATTTTGCTTTGTTTTGTGCCAAAGTGCCTTCTTATCATTCTGTGAAATAAAACACCCTATCGTAAACCTGCGTTTGAAACCTTCGTTATGAACATTCTCAGAGCTGTTCTCCTCTTCCACGTGTTACCTTGTTTAATTCTCCCATCTGGAAAATGAGACTAGCGCCTTCACGCTCCAAGAACAGAAGATGTGATGAGATGAAAATATCCACGCATGGTGACTTGAGGACTCTTCTGAATCAACATATTATCAAGCTCTAACGATGGAAATATTCCTTTGAGGTGTCTGGAGGTACAGACAGAGCAGTGTGTTGCTGAAGATGCAGATAGATTAGCACAGAGAAGAAGCCTGCCTGACTTTGCTGACTTTATCCAGCAAAAGAATGAAGAAATAAGGAAGATAACTTGGGATTCCAGGTGTGGGAGTTACATAATCTGGTGTCAATTTGGGAGGATTATGAGTGAAGGGGTGGAGTCTAGTCTGTCAATTGGTTCCTAGCCAATGAGGTCTCTTTGTGAGCATGGCTTTCCCTGAGAATTCTGGGAACTCTTGCATTTCCTCCTTGGAGGCAGAAGACGCTCTCTCACTACTCTCTTCCTTGGAGACTCTCTACTGACAAGGCTGACTCCCTGTGAGACATCCCTGAGGAGAAGCCACACGGACTTACCCTGATGTAGCCAGAACCATGGAGCTGGAGAAGCCACATGGAGGACATATAGATTGGTATGGGACATACTGGCTTAGACTGGAGTGGGTTGGGATGCTTTTTTAATGTACAATTACCCTTTATATGAAACTCTCTCTCTTATACAAATAAGGGTTTCTATGGATTTTTTTCTCTAGTCTACCCAGACTAACACACCAGGCTAGTTGATATCAGAAGTTCCATCCATTTAAATTGGGGTGTTCTTGAACTCACATCCTTTGGGCTTTTCTGGTTTGGATAGATCACTGAATAAACTTATTCAACTCTACATTGAGATAAGACCTTTTGCAGACCAAAGCCAAGATGTCTCTGTGAGTCTTTTCTGGAAATTCAGGGGAATGGAGAGGAGCTGTGTCAGGACACAGATAAGAACGCTCACCGAAACTGCCAACACTTTGATACAATCAGCCACTTGGTCTTTCTGAGATCTTGCAATTTGGCTAGTGTCCAGTATAGCTTTGGTGTTGGGTGATCTGGTCTGGATCCAGGCTCGGCCACGAACAGTCTGTGAGCCTTTCCCAATCTCAGAGGGAATTTGTATATCTATTCAATAATAGTAAACTACAAATTCTCCAACTCTCCCTTCATTACTACAAGTGCAATGCTCTGAAAGTACTCTCTTTGTTGTCAGCCTCTCATTATGGGATCCACTTGCAAACATAGGAGAAAGATGGGGCTTTCCACTCTGATCAAGACTTACAGTCTCAGAAACTCCGAGGGTCAGTTCTACCCTGTCCTGTGGGGTCATCGTGAGTCAGAATCACTCGATGACAGTGGATTAGGTTTGGGTTTAGTTGTTAGCACCATTAGTGTCCCATGAGGTGCAATAAAATATCAGAAGAAATCAATCTATTTGTCAAATTTCCTTCCCTACCTAGCTCTCTCCCTTTTTTCTGTTTTCTCACATTAGCCTGATAGAAAGTTTGTTAACTGATCTGAGCTATAAAATGTAGCTCCCTTAAACCTCACTTGTCCTTTCTCACTATGAATACCTTTCTAATTCATAGAGTAATTGGAAATAAACCATTTAAGGTGAAATTCTATAAATTCATTTAATTAAATTTGAAAATCCATGTGCATTTGTTCTCTTTTCTTATTTATTTCTCTTTCAATCTTTAGATTAATCGCTCTTATCTCTCCTGTCATGATGATATTTAAGATAGAATCTTAGCAAAATTTCAATATACTGTATATATTTGAGTATAAGTCGATTCGAATATCAGCCAGGGCACCTAATTTTACCAAAAAAAACTGCATTAAAAATGTGCTGAAAAACTCGGCCTATACATGAGTATATATGGTACCTAAGTATTTTTTAATCTCCGTACAAAAAATAGTCTTTAAGAACAAATTTTGTTCCTTGAGTCCACTTTGGCATTCTGTTAACACACTATTTCAGGGTTTCTTTCCACAACCATAGCCTCTAAAGAATTATGCACATTCGTTGCTCCCAGCTCCTTCCTTTTCATTCCCAACTCATCCACACCCCTCCGCCAGCCACTCCCCAAACTGAGGTGAGCCTTATTTTCCACAGTATTAGGGATGCACCTGGTGCTAAGCAGGTATTTGCCATTAAGCAGTGATCACTGTGGCATCTTGGATTGTTTACGAACTCATCTTTTTCTTATTTTCTAATACACACCTGGTCTTGATCTTATTTAGGCACTTCTAACACAATACTCTCTGGGTTCCCATTAACTACTGGGGGGATTAGCTTATGAAATTATCTCCTCTCTACTGAATTATTCCCCTTTTCATACTTTCATGAAAAGCATTAACGTATGAACAATTTCTCCTTTAACTTCGTGTATCTAGTGAAATGACCACTTGCCTGTCAGTTTGTCACACTCTGGTGGCTTGTGCGTTGCTGGGATGGGGGAAGCTATGTGACTGGTATTTCATACACCAGCAGGGTCACTCAAAGGGAGCAGGTGTCAGCAAATCTTCCAGGCTAAGATTAGACAATGAAGAAGGTCGTGGCTCCCCACTTTGGATGAAGGAGCCCCTGAAAACCAAACCATACGCATAGTCAGATATTGAAGGCCTAATCCATGGAAGCAGAATGTCGTAGGAGATAGTACCAGAGGATAGGCCTTTGGGTCAGAGGGCACTCAAGCTGTGACTGTGGAGGAGGCGATTTCCCAGAGTGGAGTTGAGCATGGTGACGGGAGTGAGGTAAAGCTTATGGGAGGGGAGCCTTTAGGATCTTCATTTTCTCAAGGGGCCACCACTCAAGGTAGGGAGGCATGGATATCTGGAGGGTGGAGGGAGGGTGGGTTGGAAAGGGGGAACCGATTGCAAGGATCTACATGTGACCTCCTCCCTGGGGGACAGACAGCAGAAAAGTGGTTAAAGGGAGACTTTGGACAGGGCAAGATATGACAAAATAATAATTTATAAATTATCAAGGGTTCATGAGGGAGGGTGAAATGGGAGGGAGGGGGAAAATGAGGAGCTGATGACAGGGGCTTAAGTAGAGGGCAAATGTTTTGAGAATGATGAGGGCAATGAATGTACAAATATGCTTTACACAATTGATGTATGTGTGGATTGTGATAAGAGTTGTATGAACCCCTAATAAAATGATTAAAAAATTCTTCTAATGATGGGAACTTGAAATGTGCAAAATATGAATTTTGGAAAGTTGGCAGTAATCGAAACTGAAATGTAATGTGTAAAGACTGATATCCTAGGCATTAGTGAACTAAAATGGATGGGTAATTTTTTAATAAAACCATATGATTTACTACACTAGTAATAACACATTGAAGAGGAGAGGCATGGCATACATTGTCAAAAAGACATTGTAAAGTCAATCATGAAGTAAAACGCTGTCAGTGTTAGGATTATATCTATTCCCTTTCAAGATGATCCAATCAATGCAACTATTATAATTTATGCACCAACCACAAAAACTAGTGACGAAGGAATTGAAGAATTCTATCAAGGACTTCAGTCAGAAATTGATCAAACATTCCATCAAAATGCATTAACAATGGTAATTGGAATGCAAAAGTTGGAAACAAAGAGGAAGAAACAGCATATGAGAAATTCCATCTTGGTGATCAAAATTAATTTGGAACTTGCGTGATAGAATTCTGCAAAACCAATGGCTAGTCATAGCAAATAACTTTTTTAGCAACACAAAAGGTAACTATCCACATGGACTTCTCCAAATGGAATACTTGGAAATCAAATGGACTAATGTGGGAAAAGAAGAAAGAGAAGCACAGTATCAGCAGCTAAAACCAAGCCAGGGGCTGACTGTGGAGCAGACCATCAAGTGCTCATATATAAGTTGAAGAGGAAGCTGGAGAAAATGAAAACAAAGAACCAAATTACAAACCTGAGTCTAGCTCACCTGAATTTTAAGCACATCTCATGAACAGAGTTGATGCATTGAACACTAATGACAGAAGGTTTGATGAGCTTTGGGAGGACGCCAAGACCATCATCCATCAAGAAAGCAAAAGGTCATTTAAAAGACAAGAAAGGAATAAAGAATTGAGGTGGATGTCAGAAGGGACTCTGAAATTTGCTTTTAACTGTAGAGTAGCTAAAAAAGTGGAAGAAATGATTAAGTCAAAGCACTGAATAGAAAATTTCAAAGGGCAGCTCGAGAAGACAAAGCCAAATATAATGAAATGTGAAAAGATCTAAAATTGGAAAACCAAAAGGGAATAACATGCTCAGTGTGTCTGAAAGACCCAACAAGAGTCAAGCCTTGAGTTGCAATCCGGAAGACTCTGTGGGCCAAATATTGAATGATGCAGGAATAATCAAGAGAAAATGGAAAGAATACGCAGTCACTGTGCCGGAAAGAATGAACGAGTCGACCTTCCATCATTTCAGGAGGTAACATATGAACAAGAGCCAATGGTGCTGAATGAAGACGTTCAAGTAGCACAGAAAGCATTAGCCAAAACAAAGCCCAGGAACGGGTGAACCAACAATTGAAGTGTTTTCACAAGCTGATGAAACGCATGAAGCACCACAGTCGTCTATGCCAGGAAATTGGGGAGACGTCTACTTGGTCAACTGACTGGAAGAGATCTGTTTTTGTATACATTGCAAAGAAAGGTGACATAACAGAATGCTCAAATTATAGAACACTATTATTGAAATTACATGTAAGTAAACTCTTTTGAAGACAGTCCAATAACAGTTTTAGTACATTTGCAGGAGCTGCCAGAGGTTCAGGCTGGAGTCAGAAGAGGACATGGAACAAGGGATGTCAGTGCTGCTATCAGATGGATCTTGGCTCAAAGCAGAGAATACTAGAGAGATGTTTACTTGTGTTTTATTGACGATGCCAAGCAATTCAATGATGTAAAGCTTAACAAACTACGAATGACCTTGAGAGGAAAAGGAATTCCAGAACCCTTCACTGTGCTCAGTAGAAACTTTTAAACGGATCAGAGGCAGTTGTGAGAATAGAACAAGGGTTTAAATCAATACTCCATGGTTTGAAATCAAGAAGATGTGTGTCACGGCTGTATCCTCTCACCACACATACTCAATTTCTCTTCTGAGATGATGGCTTATAGGAAGAAGAATGTGGCATCAGGACTGAACAAAGATTTATTAAGGACCTGTGGGATGCAGATGTCATAACCTTCTTTGCTGAAAGGACGGAGGACTTGAAGCATTTTCTGATGAAGATCAAGAATTACAGCTTACGGTCTGGATTATAACTCAATGTAAAGAAGGGCCGCATCCTCAAAACTGGAGTAATAGGTAACATCCTAGTAAATGGAGAAAAGCTTGAAGTTATCAAAGAATTTATCTTGTTTGGATTTGTAATCAATCCTCATGGAAGAAGCAGTCAAGATACTCAACAGTGCATTGCATTTGGTAAATTTGCTCCATAAGACTTCTTAAAGCATTGAAACACAAGGATGTTACTAAGGACTAAGCCAGGATATTTTCCATTGTCTCATGGCCCAAGTCAAGGTATTTCCCATTGCCTCATGAAACCTGAACACAGAATAAGGAAGCCCGAAGAAGAGTCTACACATTCGAATTGTGGTGCTGGAGAAGAATATTGAAAGTACTATCAACTGTTAAAAGGTTAATCTGATCTCTCTTGGAAAAAGCACGGCCAGAGTGTTCTTTAGAGGCAAGGATGGCAAGGCTTCTTCTTACATATTTTGGGTGTGATCCCAGAGAAGGCCATCATGCATGGTAAAGTGGAGAGGCAGTGAAAAAGGGGAAGGGTTTCAAGGAGATGTATTGATTCAGTGCCTGAAGCAATGGGCTCAATGAGAGGAATGATTTTGAAGCTGGTGCAGAATCAAACATTATTTCATTTTGTTGTGCATAAGGGCCAGGGCAGACTCACTGATCCCTAACAATAACATCAGGGAAACCAATTCAAGAGTTGTCTATGTTTAGTCTCTCTCTCTCTCACTCTCTCTTTTACTTCTTACTGTATCAGAAACTCTTTGCGTTCATAATTTTGTTCCTACAGTCTACAAAAGTATACCTTTCCACGTCATGAACTGCCTTCATTTTGTCAATGACAACACGAAAGGGCGAGCACTTCCGGTGATTATTGGCCCTGACATCACTCGAGCAGCCGATTGAACCGGGCACTTCCTTTGGAAACTTGAGTAATTCTTCACTTCTCAAATTTCTGTGATAACAAACAAAACCAATGGATCAAGGCCACTGCTATTGAGTCAGTTCTGACTCAGAGTGACCCTGATAGTGTTTCCAAGGCTATCAATCTTGATAGGAACAGTGTCATCATTTCCCTTGGGAACAGCTTGCAAGGGCAACCTTGCAGTTAGCAGTCCTGTGTTTATCTGACAAGGCCATGAGGGCTCCCTGTAATAACATACAAGGGGGCTCCAAAAAGTTCATGGAAACATTCTATTCTCTTTTATTTCCATTGATCCACAAACATTTTGCAATCCCCTTGTGTTTTCCCATTTGCCACTCACCTTATTGGCCTTTCCTGATCCTTTGTGACTAATTTTTCTTGTCCGACTGCCTCTCTGTATTTTATTTATATTCATCCAAGTCTATAAATGTAACTATTATCTGTAAGACAACGGCAATCAAATTTATATACCCAACTTTGATCTCTGACTCATACTCTACTACCTATTTGTTTTCTTTACTTAGACCACAGGTTTCCAAACTTGTTTGACCTACCATCCTTTCTCCGGAAAAAAAGTATTCAGCATCACCTCCACCCCAACTCACCCCTCCCACTGCAATGGAAACGTTCCCACTGTGCCCACAATCCAGGATCAAGTGTAGCGATCTGTCTTGCAGCTGCTCTCGATTGTCCCAGCACTCCCCAGCCCCACTTTGGAAAGCATTGAGTTAGATATCCAACAAGACATCTTAAACAAGTTTAGAATCAATCTCTTAATTTTCTTCCCACTCCTCTACTGGTCACCCCACATCCTCATCCAACCCACTGGAACCTCTATCGACTCATTTGCTCCCATTATATATCTAGGGGACACCTTACTTCTATTTCCTTCTTTTCCACCTCAGTTTCTATGTTACATCTATTAATAATTAATTGTACTTGTCTAACTTGATTACTTCTTACTAGCTCCATAGTTACAGCTCCTTCCCTAAGGGGTCAAAGTCCCCAAAGGAAGCCATGGAGCATTATTCTGATCTATTTTCTGCTTTCATTATCCCCCCTGTAATATGCTTAAAAGATAAATGCTTAAAAAATCCATTCAGTGATTTTTTCATAAAATGTTAACATCTTCATATCACGTTCCAAATGAGAACCTTACAAAGATTTCTTTTTGCAAGGTGAGTAAAATCAAAATGTCTTAATTTTTGCCTCTCACCATTGCTTTACATTCTATCCGAGAGAATGCCCTCAAACCAGATCCATTGCTCTTCAGTTGATTCTGACTCCTGGCAGCCACATGGGACAGACTAGAACTGCCCCGCAGGGTTTGCAAGGCAAGAAGTCTTTATATGAGCAGATGGTCGTAGCGTTCTCTTGCACAGTAGTGGGTGGGGTTGGATGACCAATCTTTCAGTTAGTAGATGAGCTCTTCACCACGATGTCACTGAGGAGTCTATCCTGTTTAATAAGAGCAAGTCATCTTTTCTTGCTCCTAGATATAAATTGACTCCTCACCCTCTAAGAGGTCACTACAGCCCCCCACTGTCTTATTAAGATATCCAAAACCCAAACCAAGCTCACTGACACGGAATCACTACCGACTCATAGCAGCCCTATAAGGCAGGGTAGAATGACCCCGGTTGGTTTCTGAGACTGTAACTCTTTACGGGAGTAGAAAGCCCTGTCTTTCACCCATGAGAATGCCCAGGTCCAAGTAATAATGAAAACTCTGGACATGATATCTTGTTATTCATTTCCCTTTGCTTAGATTGTGCTTAGTTCAAGCTTACGAGTACTGCAGAAGGGGCACTTTGGCCTTCTCAGTCACTCTCTCTTATATTCCTCTTATCTTACATGTTCAGTCTTAGGCTGCTTCTGACCCTGCATTCGAGAAGGAATAGGGAAGGAGGGATGGTACGACTAAAGAAAAGTCTTGGGAAAAAAGAAAAGTCTTGGAAATGTTGAGGTTAAAGCTCTCTTTTACAAAGAAAGCTTTCAGAGGAATCTTTCATAGATTTTTGTTTCTGTTGTTATTGTTCTTGAATACCTCTTCTCTATGAACTTTTTGTTTTTGTAAATGCTTCTCTAGTCTGGACCACTTGTGACTTTGTCAGCCTCTAAGAGTGGGAATGCCAGAACACTTCATTGTGCCCATCCAGACCCCTTGCATAGATCCAGAAGCAGCCATTTGAACAGAGCAAGGGGCTCCTAAATGGATTAAAACCAGGAAAGGTGTAGAGCAGGGGTTGTGTCTTTCCACTGTTCTTATTCAATTCATGTGCTGAGCGGAGAATCCGAAGCTGGACGATACGGAGAGGAATGTAGCATTAGGGCTGGAGGATGGCTCAGACAGATGACACGGCTTTACTGCAAGTCAAGAGGACTTGGCACGTTTACTGATGAAGATCAAAGACCACAGCCCTCAGTGTGAATTTCAATTCCATTAAAGAACTGGACCAATAAACAAAAGCATAATAAACAGCAGAGATGTTGAAGTGATGAAGCATTTCACGCTACTTGGATCTGCACTCATGAAAGCAGCAGGCAAGAAGAACAGATGACGTTTTGCACAGGGCAACTCTGCACAATCCCTCGTTAAAGTCTGAAAGAGCAAATCTGTGACTTTGAGGACTAAGTCGAAGGGAGGCCTGCATCCGGTCATTGTGTTTTCAGTAGCTTCACCTACGCGTGAAAACTGGACGGTGATGAGGACAACTGGAGAAGAACTGGTGCTTTTGAAATCTGATGTTAGCAAAAGATATTGGAATTACCATGAACTGCAAAACAAACAAACACACCAACAAGCAAATTGTCCTGAAAGCGGGACTTCTCTTCGAGGAGGTTTGTGGTACTCCAATCCCCCGTGCTTCGTACCTGTGACCAGGAGGGACCAGTTCTTTGTAACATGACGTCACACTTGGTAAAGTCTCAGGGTGTGGAAAAAGAGGAAGACCCTCGGTGAGAAGGATGGACACGATGGCCGCAATGGGGGTCTCACAACAGTGGCGTGGATACCACAGGCCTGGGCAGTGCTTCCTTCTGTTCTACATGGGGTCCCTAGTGTCAGAACTATATGTTTTCCTCTAGCGTCTTTTGCTGGAGTCTCTACACCCACTTGCAGATCCTACTGAATAGGTCCCAACGTTAGCCCTTTGCAGTTCATTTCTTCCCATGGAGCCCACAGTGAATCAATGGGTAAGGTGTATTTTCCTTAGGAATACCAGTCATTCCCCTCACAGTAATGCCCTCCTGGATACAATACACAGTCAAGGCAAGGCTTTCTGGGTTTTAACTTCTAAATAAATCTCAAATCCATCTTCTTCTTCTCTAGTCATACTCTTCAAATCCTCCTTTCAGGCACCATAATCTCATCTAGAATTCTGTGAGAGTTCAATTCATACTCACTCTTCCCTACTTTTCCAATCTGTATTCAAAAGCCAGAGTGTAAGGGTGTCTGAGAAGGAGGGATTGGCAGGCCAAGTGAGCTGAGGGGCGTGAAGGGGAGTCAGTTTGTGTTCCTTGAATATTGCTTGGGGAGAAGGTCACTGCAGGAATGCTGCTCTTCCCAGGGAAGTCACAAGCTTTTTTTCTGCTTGCTGGCAAAGGGATTTTAATTAGCACTCAGAGAGAGCAAGGCAGGACCTCATCACCCCCAGGCAGTGATTCTATTCCAGAAGGAGAAGAGAGACAGTGTGCGTGCCCAGAAAATGCTAGAACCACAAGGGTGCTGCAGCATGTTAAAGCTCACGGGCACTTGGCAGTGGACCTCACCGAAGCAAAAGGAACGCGGATTGCATTGTTCATATGAAAACAGTGGTGGGCCATTGATGTTTGGGGCACAGTCACTGGCTTGCTGTATGCTCTTTCTTTCCCAGAGTCTAGTGGTGAGCTGGGTGGTACACCAGCAACCCTCACATTCAAGTGCATCACCATCATATGCGAAGTTGTGGAAAAGTTTCCGAATCCACCACTAGACACTCTGATTTTGACAATTTAGTTTGGGTGAAGGAAGCTTCATTTCCACAACCTTTCCAGTTGGGTTGGTTCTTAAAACGATGATCCCCAGCCCACTTTTGGGGAAATATTGATGAGTGGGTAAAGGGAGACAGCAGTCGGGGTTAAGATATGAAAATAATAATAACTTATAATTTATCAAGGGGCTATGAGGGTGGGAGGGGGAGAAGGGAGGGAAAAAAGAGGAGCTGCTACCAAGGGCTCAAATAGAAAGTAAATGTTTATAAAATAATGATGGCAACATATGTACAAATATGCTTGATACAATTGATGTATGGATGGTGTAAGTGCTGGATGAGCCTCCAATAAAATGATTTTTTTAAAGAAAATAAATATTGATGTGATGGAAAACTCGGGTTCCTGTGGATCCCAGTTCTACCCCTAACAACCATTTCACTAGAAGTTCATCAAATGGCCTCTGAACCAGAGCATTAAATGTCACTTCCCCAACTGAAAATGCCCAAACCTGCAGTGCACTCTGGGAGCTACACTTTGGAAGGCGATGCTTATGAAGGGATTTTGAAAAGCACATTGTTTACAGAACCAGTTCTTTCCTCGGAGTCCAAGACAGGAGGAAAACGCAGTTATTTCACCAACCCAACAAGTTCTTTGCACGTACCAGACACAGCTAGGTATTTCCTCGTACACTTTCTCATTCAGCCTCGCCATAACCTTGCAGGAAGGGTAAGTATTAATTGTCCCATTTTACAATGTGGAAATGAGCTGAGAGAAGATATATGGCTTTTATAATACCACACAACTACTGGCCTTAGACTTCTGACTCAGCACACTCTTGCCGGTAGCAGAACATAGCCGGAATGGGTAAAATGCACCTCTGCACCTTACTGCTCAGGAAGCCAGAGCTACTTAAAGTGCACGGCACTGGTGTTTGGTGGGAGTTTCTGCGAGTGAAAGCAAGGCAGCCTGGCTAATCCACAGGAGTGGTGAGGGCAGCAGGCAGGAAGGAGACAGATTACCCAAGGCCGAGGCTTGCAGCTGGAGAGCAAAGCAGAGAGGCGGCAGATGGATGCTCCCAAGGGACAGGGCGGGAAAGCATCCACAGTGGGCTGGAGCCTTCCTGCTGTGACCTCCAAGACTCTGGGGGTGTAGCTGTCAGAGGGGCTGGTGGGTTAGAAGCTCTTGACCCTCACGGTATTTCCCCTCATTCTGTTCTGCCTCCAGACTCCAATTCTTCTGACGCTTCCCTTTCATCTTTCCCAGGGAGAAAGCCACACGATCCAAATTCATTGCCAAGAGGATTTCAGCTGCTGGCGCCATCCCATTTCTTTATTTTTCTCTCTCTTCACATAAAGCAATCAGAAAAAAATTAACTGAAACAATTATTATCTCTGATTTCTTCCCACCCCCAACAGTGTTCTTGGAACATAATTCACATATCATGCAATTGAACAGTTCAATCGTTCAGTTGCATCATGGGGAGCTGTACAATCCCCACCACATCTAAGGGCTTCTACCTACCCCTCAGGTCTAGTGCCCCCCCCCTTCCCAATAGAATGGTGCCATCGGGTTTTTATGGCTTTCAGATCAATAAATCTTCCAAGTTACTTCTGGGTGGATTTCAGCTAGTAGCCAGGTGCTCCATCAAAGAGTTTGCTCACTGCCCTTGCTTAGGAGACGTGGCCTGCTTTGGGCCCCAGTTTCCTTTCAAGCCATAACTTGAACTAGCTCCTCAGATATCACTGGCAAATCGCCTTTGCCTCAGCTGAATTCTCCTTCTACCTGAAATACGAAAGCATGTACAGTTCAAACTCTTCGGAAGTATGAACTCACTGGGCATGTGAAGAAAGACTATGGACTGAACACCCCCCCTCCCACAAATGGTCCTTGTTATGTGCCCAATGAGAAGACAGCAGGCTGTAACAAGAACCACGCCGGCAGTCAAACCATGCCCCTTCCTGACATGAATGCCTTCAGGGGTGTGGTGTGGGAGAGCAGTGCTTTGTTCCTATGTGTTGTCCTATTACACAGGGTTGGAGCGAAAGCCAGGCTCTTGATGACACACCTACACATTAATGCCTACAGTGTCTCAGGGTCCTGTGGACAGTGACTTAGGAGACAAACTATGGAACCCTGTCATACACTCCATCTGAATCTCGGGTCTATTGTATTGATGGGTTAGATTATTTTCTAGGGAAGGAAGGAAAGACAGAAGGGAACGGCCTCTGGAAGTCCCTGTGGCTATAAAAAGACAGGCAACTTCTAGATGGAAGGACTTTGTTGGTGTCTGGAAAATTCCCCTGTCTGCCAAGGGGCTCCTTCCCTCAAAATAAATGCTTCCCAGGGGGCCAACTTCAGGGAAGGCATGCCATCTGATCCGTGACCTTGAGATACTATGTAGCAGGCTATATTTTTAGAATTAAAAATTAGTTTGAAAAATCCAAGATTGGTATTCTTAGACTAAGATTTATCTTAACTATCAGATCAAATGTTTTCGCTATTATAAGGAGACCATTTTTCTAAAGAATGCATCCCTGAAAACTCTTTCCTGGGGCTCCTATTCCCTAAGAGCCGCTCAGATTCCTGGGGCTCCCTCAGGCTGGCCTCTCAGCACACTGAGGGCTCAGTGCAGACGCACGGAGTGTCTCTGGGCCCCGTCACCTCCCCTGCAGTGGCTGGGACTCTCACAAGACTGCAGACCACAAGGGAAAACTTTGGGGAAATAAACACCATTGACGAGGGGCATAACGCTAAATGCAACACACAGTAAGTAGTTAACCTGATCGTGCCCAACTGGCAGGTGCAGCCCCCTACCTGCTCATCCTGCTGTATCCCCTTCCTTCTATGACAGTGTTCGGGCTTCTGCTCGGAATGGCTGGTCCCAATCTCAGATCTCAGAAATTCACCAGACATTTTCCTCTCAGATGCCCTGATGCCCTTGTGGTGAAGACGGAGAGAGCAGGTCTGTCTTTGTGCTCTGTATTTCCAGCCCAGTCCCTCGGCTGTTGTCAGGACACGGTAACTCTCGGGGTGAGATGCCACCCTGTTGAGTTAGTATGTTGCCTGGTCCCTGATATGGTGTAGAAGTGTCCCAGTCTAACGACGACTATAAACATCTCTCCACGCACACTGTCACTGCAGGGTCTTTCTGACACCGGAGCATAACAAACAGCACGACATTTGGTCAGTCCAGACTAAAAACAGGAAGTATTTTCTGCCCTCTGTAGAACCCTGGATGGCTAAGACAGTAAATGCATGAGCGAGTGACCTACTTAGATCTGTGTAAGTTGACCTTTGCCTGAGTTATGGTTCCGATGATTATTTTATTTTTAGCACACATGCGAGATGAATGCCTTCTTGCAGATCAGGGTCACGTTTCTGTTTCTTCATCAGCAAGTAGGGCAGACATTGGAATGACTAGTCCGTTCCCCAGGCAGGAGACCTCAGACCTGAGAATCTGATTCTCAGCACACAGCCAGAATCTCAGTCTCAGTGCGCAGCCTGCACCTATCTGGGGACCTTGATAAGCTCTTGATTAGATCTGTTCCCATTAGGGTGCTGGTACTTATTGCTAAATAGGAGTGTGGGGGCTGGAAAATGAATCAAGCGCAGAGTCAGTAGTCTGCGTTCTATTTCTGGATGTCTCTCCAGGTAACCTTGAAGAAAATGATCCACCTCTTTGAGCCCCAATTATGCCATCTGCATTTTTTTTTTAAATGAGCAAAACCCCTCCATCTATTAGATCACACTTTCTGGGTATTTCTTTGAATATGCAAGTGCTTTCAGCTAGTTCTCACTCAAGTGTTAGTGACCCATCAACTCAGTTTTCCTCCTGTATTTAAAAAATCAGAAATATCCTGTTTTCTTGGGATTCCTGTACTTGGATGGGAGGCTTTGAACTTCTCACTTAATGCTTGAAATAACTCTTTAAAACCGTGGTTTCCAACACTTTGTGACTGGTACATAATTGTAAGCTGTGGGGCTCACAAACCCAACATTTCTGACTTAGTGGGTCAGCAAGTGGTGGGGGACTCTTGAGATTTTGTCTTTCTAAGACAGTCCCAGGTGATGTTGATGCTGCTGGCTTAAGACCAACTTTGAGAAGCCTGCTACGAGGCCTGTGCCTCATTACCTCCATTTTACAGATGAGAATGCCGGGGCATGGAGAAATTAAGTACGTTGTTTGAAATGACAACACAGTTGACATGACTGAATGGCAGACCCAGCATTTGCAGCGAGGTTGGATTCCAGAGCCCTGCTCTTGATCAGGGACTAGCTACATGGCCCTCAAGAGGGACTTAGTTGGAAGAGAGACGTCAAAGAGGAACCAAACCTCTGTATTTAGGAATTTCCTGGAATCTAGGGAATCTCTAACTGGAGATCACTCCTCTCTGATCTGATCCCACCCAAGATAGAGGGCCTCTGGACTTTACTGGAACCTTTCCAGTAAGAGAAGGACATGATTGGTCTCAGGAGCAATGTTAGTTCAACATCAAATGGAGGCGAAAATTCCTGCGTTGGGGCAGACGGTACATTCAAGCCCAGTAACCGAGTAACTGTGATCTGGGGTAAGTTACTTACTTTTCTTTTACTTTGATATCTTCGTTGATTACATAGGCAAATGATATTTATGGTAGAAAGTTGTTATGAGGTTGAAACCCGACAATGGCCAGACCACAAGCAACGATGCAGAGAGTAGGAGGGTCCACTGTCCACATACATAGTTATCATCATCATCACTGTAAAGCAGTCAGGAGAAAAGGCTTGCTGGGATTTAACTATGTGGACGTGGGAGGGCTGTTTCATTTTACAAGAGCCGGGGAGCTGGCTGACCCGGGACTAATCCTGGAGATACACACTGTGTTCTTGTTAGGAGCGATCAAGTCTGTTCTGCCCTCCCACCCCCCACCCCCACCCCCCAGGATACCATGCACAGCAGAAGGTAAGCACCGCCCATCCTGCAGCGTCTTCACAATGGTTTAAGCCCTTGTTGCAGCCACCATGTCAATCCCTCTGGCCAGGGCCTTCCTCTTTTCACCTGCCCCTCTGTTTTACCAAAGCCTGGTGTTCTTTTCCGGGGACCATTCTCTGTCCAAAGTACATGAGAACTATCTCGTCATTCTTCCTTCTAAGGAGAATTCTGATCGTTCTTCTTCTAAGACAGACCTGTTGGTTCATTTGGCAGACCAGGGGACCTTCTTTACCAGCACCACGATTCAAATGCATTGCTTCTTCTGCAGTCTGCTCTATGCAATGTCCAACGGTCACATGTAGATGAGGCGATCGGAAATACCGTGGCTTGACTCAGCTGCACCTTAGTCCTCAAAGTAACACCCTTGCATGTCAACATTTTAAAGAGCTCTTGTGCAGCATATTTACCCATTGTAATGTGCAGTTTTATCTCTTTACTGTTGCACCCATGTGCATTGATTACACACAGCAACAAGTATTTTGGTGCCTCCAATGTTAGACTTGTTTCTGAGTACATTTGACCTGCTATTTCCAAAAATGACACCAGATTTCCCTTATCCACTCTAGTTCTTGAGATACAGAATTTATGCTATAAAACCGTGCTGACCTATAAAAAAATTAGGATTTTGAAAATGTGCTGCTAACTAGACTGGGATTGAGGAAGTGTATGTTGTCTTTAGTTAAAATAGTTGTATCATGCTGAATATTTAGGTCAAGTTATACTTCATATGGTATCCTTTGATCCAAAGACATATTTGAGCAGTCCAAATTACATGAACTTGGAATTGTCCCCAAACATCACTTCCTATTTACCAAGAACTGAATAGCAGGCAGTTCTAAATTGTTATCCTAAAAAGGGGCCAGAAATAAGAGTTACTATACAAGAAATCAGGAGCCCTGGTGGTGTTGGGCTGCTAACCACAAGGTTAGCTATTTGAGCCCACTAGCCACTCTGCCAAAGAAAGATGATGCTTAGGGCTTCCAGAAAGATCTGCGGTCTCAGAAATCCGCCAAAGTTTCACTCTGTGATAATCGGTTTGCTATGAGTGCCAGTTGACTGACTATGGTACATGGAGATCCGAATCTTCTGAAAGCCAAAGTGGATCTGTCAGCGAGTTCAGCCTCCTTCACTAAAAGGAATACGTTCCAGTTTGTTAGAAGTTGTTACAAATTCTCCATCTCAGAAACTCTTAATAGAAAAGTTAGAATTTTTCTTATAAAGAAGCTTGGCGTTAACTTCACCTCAAAAACATTTAACATGAACCAGCCGTTGACGTCTATGAGTCGCTGGGGAGTGTCCTCTGACCACAGACTAGGGATGTGAGTGGCCTTGTTAACATGCAGAACACACTGGAGAGTGGATTATGAGAGGCATGTCGGGTGAAATTGACACCCCAGCCATTTGATCTCTCTTATGACCCATTTGAATTTGTTCTAGGTTTTAATATTTTCTGTTTTCTTTTCAATTGAGGATATTTTCTGTTTTATTTGTTATCCTTGTTAGTTTGTTTAGTATAAAACATATTTATTTTTATATTACAATGATAGCCAGCTACTAGTTTACATCTAATTAGATACTATTGATTAGATATGCATTTATTGGCATACACTACAAGCATAATCTATTTCAAATTAAATTTTGTTTGTGTGTTTGCTTTTCAATGTTTTTCTGCCTATGAAATCCAGGAGTGGTAAATCAGTAGAGACAGTAACGGGATTAATGGTTCCTGAGGGTGTGGCAGGGGAAGTGGTGGGGGAAATGGGAAGCTAATATTGATGAGTACGAGAATGATGAAAATGTTATAAAACGGATCATGGTGATGATGGCACAACTCGAGGCAGTTGAACAATTGGATTGTAGGACATGTGAGTTATATGCCAATAAAACCGCTGGATTAAAAAAACAAAGGGAAAGCATTTAAAAAGGTGTGCTGACATGTTTAATTATGCATTAGTGCATAATTTGAAGAAGAAAAATTCAGATCTTCAAGATGTTTGCGCAAATTGCTATAATGTCTTACATTTTCGACACTCTAAATTGCCCTCACACCGTCCATATTTGTGCCTTTTCAAATTTCTTTTTTGCTTTCCACTCTTCTCAAGCTGTGTTCTGGCTTCACAGTGTCCAACTTGCAGGCTCCCTGGATATTGCACAGTCTCCCAGAAGGACCCATGTGCTGCCAGCTAAAAGATTCTAACTCACAGTTACCCCCTAGGACCGAGAGCAACTGCCCTTTGGGGTTTGCAGCCCAGAGGCTGCCTGGTGACTGGTGGCACTCAATGAAATCCGGCAGGTCCGTTTGGGCTGTCAGAAGATTGAATCTAGTTAGTCAGTCCACCCTTTAAGGCAGAGCGGAACTTCTCTGAGGCTTCCTGAGGCCGCAGATCTTTATGCTAGCCCTACCATCATCTCTCTCTGGCAGAGTGCCTAGCGGGTTTGGATAGTTGACCTTGCGGTTAACAAACAGCCAATGCCACTGGGGCTCCTCATTTCTTGTACACTCACTCTTATTTCCACGTTGCCTCTCAGTCAGTGCCTCTCAATGCGTTTATTATTGGTCTACACTGACATCATTGCATCGACATTTTTGTTGTAGTTATCAAAATGTAAGTCCACAATCGATGAGAAATTTGAAGAACATTAACTGCTGCTTGTCTCACACTCAGTCCATTGGCAGAGGGTGTATAGGGAGAGGATCATCCCAATCCATTTCGTTATTCCCTTTGTCTAGGCCTCTGAGGGAGCAATTTTTGCACTTGATGACTCAGCTTCAATTCCACATTATAAAACGCTTTTTCAAGTCAGACTTATTTGCCCCTGCTATTATTTTCTGACATTGCCTACTACCATATTTACTAATATATCACGATCCCATCATTTTCAGATAGCCTTCTAGCTGCCTGTCTCCAAGTTAGATTGAGAGTGCTCACTCCTCCCAACTGCCCCCCATACCCATCCCCACATGCTCAGGAGTGAGGTTCATGTTTTGCTCCTGTGTATCAGGGAGACTGCAGTATTGTCATCTTCACGTTGAGCACTGTCATGCTCTCTTTGTTGCTTTCTGGCCCTGCAGCACACATGGCTGCCATTAAGCAAATGTCACATAATAACGAGTGTTCAGGCTCTTCTCCAATGTTCATCTACTCCTCCAATAACTGAACTGGATGCGGACTCTGTGCCAGGGGCTGTTCAAGGAGCTGGAGAGTGAGCAGTTGCCAAGACCCATAGAGTGTCTGTCCTCAGGGGGCTTCCATTCTAGTGGAGAAAAGAATGAACTGCTAATTCAGGATGCAAGGAGTAGTTGATGTAATAGAACAAAAGCACCTCTCTAGCTCTCGCATGGAGAGAGTTTTCCCTTGCTTTCAGCAGGACCAGTCAGCCTCAGGATCATCCAGGGTGTTTACTCTGTGGGCTGAGTCACGATGTAAGAAATACTGCCTGGCATTCTTGTCATGTGCACAATGCTGTGTGTGTAGGCGGGTGAGGAGGGGACACTTATCATTGTGCTTCAGCGGCACTCAGGGGGTTTACAGGTTCTGTATTGCAGAAAAAGATCATTTTGAAAACGAAATGGGGAAAGGAGTAGAAAGGACTACTTATTCCGGCACACTGGGGAGGGTCACTATTTGGGATTCCATCTTGTTCCTGCCAAGTTTAGAGTCCAAGTTGCCTGGAATAGAGCTGTTATCTCTAAAGGTTTCTAAATGATGGACTAAATTTGTCCAAGTGATGGCTTCTGTAATACACAGCAGTCTTTTGAGACTTTGTTTTTAAGAAGCAGACTTCTGTGTTGGGACCCATTCTTATGTGAAAGTGGAAATTACAAATAAGATTAACGTGTTCACTCAGCAGATTTTTCTGTAGCCCCAACCAAATGCCTGATCCTGTTTCAGGCCCTGGACAAAGGGGAGAAGGAAAGAGGCCAAAACTTGATTTTAAAGAATTTCCATCTGAGGGAGGAAAAAACAACAACAAAAGTCAAGTGCCACAGAAGGGGCGGGGGCTGTGGAGGTCAGAAATAGGGTTATTCACAGTCAAGTCCAGAGCAATTTGATTTTATTACATAGGGGTCAGGAAAGACCTCTGAGTTGACTTTGAACAGAGACCTGGAATCAGTGGGGAGGGACACAATGGAATATCAGGGAGAAGAGCATTCTAAGTAAGGAGTCCAGGACCCAGGGCCGGATGTAGCTGTGTGAGCAGGAGGCCTGCAAGTGGTGGGGTGGGGGGTACAGGCAGAGGGAATAAAGAACAAAAGACGGCTAGACAGGCTATGTCCCGCAAGCCATTTGAAATTGTGCATCTGTGTGTTTTCCTCCTGTTGCTGTGTCAATCCTGGGCGAGATGCAAATCTATGGAAGGAATTTCAGCAGGGGAATGACATGATTTGGCTTGCATTTTAAAGCATTCCTCGGAAGAGGCTATATTGCTTTACTGGAAGGAAAGCAGTGTACCTGGTATGTGAAAGCAGAAGTTCCCCTCTTTGATGGGATATCCCTTTCTGTCCTTTTTCCGGCTCTTTACAAATACTTAGCCTTCCAAGCAGCAAACAAACACAGCTTTCAATAACAATGTCACCCCCTGCTATGGGGCTCCCCATCTTACTGCACACTGCCCACCTACTGCTGAGTGATCTTTTCAGAGCTTTCAGCTCTGGCTTTGTGCTCTAATACTCTCATTTCTCAGACCTTGATTTGGGGACATTTTTATACTCTAGTTTACTGGATGTAACTCCATCGTCAACACCTTTGGATCTAAGGGAAAAAGTGATTTTTCTTGCTTTCACAGGCTTGGCTTCATCCGTCAGCCATAAACTTGGCAGCAGGTGGACTGAAGATATTGTGATCTGTTTTCTTTCAATATCTCAAAGTAATATCATGACTGTTTCAGAGGTATAAAATATAACTGCTGAAATTTGATAGAAATATGAAAGGTACATGAATGAGGTTTCCAAAATTCCAAGCTTACCGCCATGGAGTCAGTCAGTGCTGACTCATAGAAATCCCCTGTGGGTTTCAGACACTGTAACTATTTATAGGAGTAGAAAGCCCAGCCTTTCTCCTGTGGAGTTGCTGGTGGTTTCAAACTGCCAACCGTGTGGATTGCAGCCCAACATGATACCCACTCCACCTCTAGGGTTCCTTGCATATGTTATGAAACAGCAGTCATGGTCTATTTTGTGAAAATGTAAAAATATCACATCCTCCATCAGATAGACAATAAAGCATAAAGGTGTAATGCATATCTGTACTTGATCATAAGCCCTAATCTATGAAAAATTGGTTCTTACCATGCCGCCCTGCTTGAGACTTAGTCTCATGATGTGATCACTGAAGATATGGGTGCTGTAGCCAAGTATGAAGCCTTCAGATGGTGCCAAGCTTTCAGAAAGAATAGAGTCTGTGTTCTTAAAGGCTTGTCTTAAAACCAGCAGTTATTGACGTGAAGTGTCTACACAGAAGACACACATCAGTCTGGGTGATCCAAAAGATTGCAAATAACAAAATGCGAGCTCAATGGAGGGAATGGTGTCAGAGCTTAAACTGTGAGCATCTGTTTGCAGAAGGCTATACACAACAGTAAAAGATGCAAATCCATTTGTAGAGCCTCCATGCAGAGTAAGCCTCTATTGAGTTCCCTCAGGCCTTTGACCAGGGGTATGAAGAAGCCTACCTCAGGTAGACTATTGGAAAGTAGATTACTGCAGATATAGTGAGATTAAAGTTGAAGTTTATTTTCCCTCTTGCTCTGTTTTCAACTTGTTCTACTTTCGATTATATTCTGTTTTCAATTGAATTGAGATTTTTGTTGTCTTTTTGGGGGGATATGATTTTTTTATATATAACATCCAAGTTAGGTGAATCTATAAAGATAGGGTGGTAGTTCCACAATTTCATGTCGACATGATAAATAACAATGAAGGGGTGGCGTCTAGCCTGTCAATCAGGTCACAGCCTGGTGATCCCTCCTTGTGGACGTGGCCTTCTAATGAGGATTCTGAGACTTCCTCTCTTCCTCCCTGGCATTGGGATGCACACTCTCACTGCCTCACCTTCCTGTTGACAAGCCACCTGGAACCACACTGATGGCACCCAGACTCCTGGAGATGCTACCACCACCACTGGATCCACAAGACTTTCCACCCACTGGCCTGTGAGCTTCCTGCATTTGACATCATCGCATGTGCTGTGTGAGTCTGAGAGGAGTTTTTGGTACTAGTATCGGACATATGGGCAAATATCAGATTTAGGGACTTGATCTCGACTGGGCTGGGATATTTTTTCAATATACAATTGCTCGTTGATATAAAGCTTTCTCATACACACATGAGTCTCTTTGGATTTGTTTCTCTAGTCAATCCAACTATGGGTCAGAATTGTAAGAAAAAGAAATAATGAATATCAACTTGTGGCCAGACCTATAATCACAATATCCAAGTGATTTGTTCTTCCCTACTATTTTCCCCAAGCAGTAACTCTGCCATTAAAACTCTGCCAACTCTGCCTCATCGTTCCACTTCTTACTGTCCCTGCACTGATTCTACACCAAGAGAGACAGTCTGCAACATTGTCATCTCTGTGTACCACCCCTTTCATTTCATTTCACTTCTTTTCCTTTTTGTGTCCAGGGACTTGATTATGTTCCAGATTTTCATAAAGAATTTAAAAATGTGTTTCCCTCACTGGGCACCTAGCTGAATGGAGCTATCTTAATGAATGAACTTTTCTGATTTCCCTTTTTTTTTTTTTTTTGGTCTCATACAATAAAATCTCCTTGCCATGTCTCTTCAACTCCCCTTAGAGCACACAATTCCGGGACAAGCATCAAGAACATGCTGAGGAATCACTTGTGTTGGTGCTTGAGTAGTTGACATTGCTTGTTCCCCTTATTGGAGAGCTGATCCTACACAGGGAGCCTTACTCCAGAATACCCTGCATTGTTCAATTTTTCAACTCCCTGATTATAAGATATCGTCTCCTAGATACCTAATGGCTAACTGGAATATTTTCTCCCTTGTAAAAGTGGTGTGTGTGTGTGTTGTTGTTGTTGTTGTTAGGTGCCATCCAATTGGCTCTGACCCATAGCGACTGTATGCAACAGAAGGAAGCACTGCCTGGTCTTGCTCCATCCTCATATTCACATGTTTGAGCCAATTGTTGCAGCCACTATGTGTCAATCCTCCTCGAGGGCCTTCCTCTTTTTCACTGTCCCTTTACCAAGTATGATGACCTTTCCCAGGGACTAATCCTCCTGACAACATGACCAAAGTATATAAGACCAAGTCTTATCATCCTAGCTTCTGAGGAATATTCCTTCCAAAATTGATGGTGAGGATTAAACAAAACAACACTTGTAATAAGTTTAGGATAAATAATGTATTTGATAAAATAAACATTCAATAAGTGTTTGCTACTGCTACTGAATATACTGAATAGGAATCAAATAGACTACACTTGTGGAAAGAGATGATGGAGAAGCTAATATCATCAGTCAAAACAAGGCCAGTTATGGAACAGGTCACTCACTGATGGCTCATATGTAAGTTCAACTTAAAGTGAAGAAGATTAAAAACAAGTTCATGAGAGTTAAAATATGACATTGTATATATCCCCCTGAATTTAGAGGCCACCTCAAGAATAGATTTGACACATTGAATGTTAACAACCAAAGACCAGACAAGTTGTGGGTGACATCAAGGACATCAGACACGAAGAAAGTAAAAGCTTATTAAAAAGACAGGAAAGAAAGAAATGGCCAAATTAGATGTCAGAAGAGTCTCTGAAACTTGCTTTTTAATATAAAAGAGCTAAAACAAATGAAGTAAATGCTTAAGTAAAAGAGCTGAAAATATTTCACAGATCAACTTCAGAAGACAAAGTAAAATAGTCTAATGAAATGTGAAAAGACCTACACTCAGAAAACCAAAGAAGACCATGCTTGCCATTTCATAAGTTGAAAAAAATTGAAAAAGATAACTCAAGCCTCAAAGTGCCATACTGAAAGATTCTATGGACAAAACATTGAATGATGCAGGAAGCATCAGGAGAAGGTGGGAGAATAAACACTATCACTGCAACAAAATTAACTGGTAGACCTTTGACCAGGTCAAGAGAGCATATTCCCAGGAACTGGTGGCACAGAAGGAAGAAGTAAAGATGCAACGAAGGCAATAGAACAGTGAAGTTCAAGGAATCAACACAATGCCCTTTGAGATCCTTCAACACCGATGCTCCTCTATGATTGGACATTTGAAGAGAGCTACCTGGCCAACCAACTGGCAGATATTCATATATGTGCCTATAACTCAGAAAGGTAATCTAATAGGATGTGGAACATAGAGAAAAATATCATAATATTACATGCCTGTAAATTTTGCTGAAAATAATTTAAAATAGTTATGCATGAAAAGAAGACTGCAAGAAAACCGAGTTGGATCCAGAAGACAAGGAACAAATGATATTACTGCTCCCATCAGATATATCTTGGTGTTCCAGAACATTTCATTGTGCTCATGTGGAAGCCATACATAGGTGTACAGGCAGTCATTCCGATAGACCAGGTGGAGGCTGGGGGGCTTTACATCAGTAAGCTGTGCTTCACGGTTGTGTCCTTTTACCATACTTACTGAGTCGACATAGTGTGCAGATGAGCTGAGAAGTCGTCTATATTAACAAGAACGTGACACCAGGATTGCAGGCAGACAGCTCCTAACAGCCCGCGATATGCAGGTGGCATGCTTGTTTGCAGCAAGTGAACTGGGCTCACGAATGCAATACGCATGGCAGCTTTCTCCAGGGAATGGATATCCACTGCAGCGCCGATTAGACCTCACTGCAGAGAAAACAAAACCCTCCCACCTGGACCACCGATCGACCTCATGATGAACAGGGAGAAGACTGAAGTCTGACAGGGTTTCATTTGACTTGGATCCACCATCCATGTGTTTGAAGCCAGCTGTCCATCTTCTGCAAAATGCCTCTTGAAAGCACTAAAAGCAACCATGTCACTCTGAGGACCAAAGTGTGCTTGGCCCAAGCCAAGGTATTTTCAATTGCCTCGAATGCATATGGAGGTGGGATGGTGAATAAAGAAGCTGGAGATTATGCGATGCATTTGAATTATGGTTTTGCCAGTGTTCTGCTTGTCTATAGTATCATTGGCAACCACTTAGGGGCTAGCAGCGCTTGGCTAGGATGCAGGTCATGGCTGTGAGGATTCAGGCACTTCTTTTGATGTCTTACACAATTGTCTTAATAAGGATTACATTTCATCATGATTATCCTTAATGATGATTAAGCACATTCATTTTATTACGTTTAATATCATCATTATTATTAAGCTTAGTAATGATTAAGCCGATCTTTCCAATTGACACAGTGGGTCTATTGTGTTGATCCCCTTAGAGGATGCAGTTATTAGATGCCATCCGGTCAGTTTCTACAGGGACCTCTCCTGTGCTGTCTACAGCCGTAACCTGTATGTGCAGGTGCCCCTTTCACACAGTGTGTATGTAAATGGCACCCCCTACAGCTCTGTTGTGCATTGCACTCCCAATACCGCCTGCTCACCACCACTGTTGTGTTAGTATTATTCTCATTTTTAAAATAAGGAAATTGGGGCTTCAAAAGGTTAATTAAAAACACAATCCAAAGAAAGGAAGCTTTACAATAAGTCTGCGACTGCTTCTCTTAGTCTGGCTATTTTATCAGTTGCCAGGAAATTACCCTAGGGAGAAGCAAACAATCAATTTCAAATTGTTTGCCTTTATTGCATCTTCTGCTCCACCCCCACATTGAGAAATGGAAAATCCAATAACTAATAAAGAGCACAGTGAAGTCCTTTCCCTTTGTTGGGAGGATTTAATCGTTGGGGTGAACGCTACAAATATTTGTGCAGTGAATGAGAGAATGAGTCAGCGAATGCGGTACACTCTGGTTTCTGGCAAGGGGGAGACTCAGACCTGAGGTCTAATTGGGAGGAGCACTCTAGAGGGTCCCCGAGTGTTCCAGAGCTGGGGTGGACCCACTGTGCTCACTCAGCCCCTTTCCTGCGCAATAAATGGATGTGCGTGCTCCTGTCAGACTTCTGAACCTGCAGTCCTGTCTTCTCACGACTGCTCAGGACGTGAACTGAGCCTTGAACCATCTGCCAATTATCTCTTTTCCAAGGGAAAAGTGGTTGAATACAGGGGTTTTATTAGTCAAGGTTTTAATTTCTCTTTTTCTCTTCTCACGGCTGCTTCATGGTTTCGGTAGTAGGGAATTTTCGCTCACCTCCCCGTGGCTTCTGCCTTTCAGCATGACTTCCTTCGAAGTAGTCACCATTGCATCTCTCTGATAAAGACTTTGTGGTTTGTTTGTTGTTGTTGTTGCTTTCAATGCCATCCCAGGGTGGTTTGCATTCAGAGTAGAGTAAATGGTTGAATTCTCGGGTTCCTCACCTCCAGACCCAGGTGGGTTTCTGTTTGTCTTTATGGGAATAGAAAATATCATCTTCCTCTTAAGGAATGGCTGGTGGCTTTGAACTGCTGATCTTGGGGTTAACTGCCCAACATAGAGCCTTGCTAGACCATAGGACCACAAGGACCTAAACACAGAGGAACCAGTGCCATCTAAAGAAGGTGACCTGGAGAGGTCAGCATCACAGTATCCTTGAAGCCACACTAAAGGCTGGTCTTTCCATCTGTATGTGGGTTAGTGTCCACCTGAGTTCTTGACACACTGGAGGAATTCAATAAAACTTTGTTGGAGACAAGAGTTAAACTCTAAGTGAATATGCTTCATCTTTGATGGAACATCACTTTTTATCTTAATATTATTATGGATAGAAAAGCAATAGGAAAAATGAAGGCTCTCTTACTTTGTCCAACTGCCAGACCAATTGACAGTTCAAGGTAGTCGAAGTGTTCATAGTAGTGGTAATAGTAATAATAGTAACAACAATAATAACAATAGCAATTCATTATTTGAGCAACTATGTACTGGGAACTTTACAGACATTTTGACATTTGCTTCCTCTATCAACCTTGTGAGATTATTAATATGCTCATTTTATAAAAGAAGAGAGAGATGCTCAGAAAGTTCCAATAACTCCCAAGACAGACAAAATGTAAAGGGTAAAGTCAGTAGTAAATGCAGTCTGTTTGGCAAAACTGATGCTTGGTCCATGATACCATGGTGCAGCATTAATCATGTCATGACTACAGTGGAGGACTGGAAGAGAGACAATTCCAGGCATGTGTGCTTACGTGATATGGAGCAGAGAGGAAGGAGACCCATTGCATAGTAGATTGGCTGGAAGGGACATAGTGGAGGAGCTGAGCCTTGACTTGGCCTTACATGATGGGGGCAGTATTGCAATTTTGTGTACTTGGGATATCTATCTATCTATCTATCTATCTATCTATCTATCTATCTATCTATCTATCTATCTATCTATCTATCATCTATCTATCTATCTATATTATTGCTCAAGAGTTACTTGAAGTAATTAATGAGTTACAGTCTCTAAAGCTCACAAGGGAAGTTCTACCCTCCCCTTTAGGGTTGCTCTGAGTCTGCATTGACTTGATAGTAGTGAAAGAACTGGATGAAGACATATTTCCAAAGTAGATCAGACATCAGATCACCTACACTAGGTCTATCCATGGAACTTGCTGTTGTTGTTATTGGTTCTAAACATTGTTGTTATTTGTAAAAGGTCTTGCTGTTAATTCAAAAATTAGCAACTGAAGAGCAATTCATTTCTAAATCTTGCTCATAGTATAGAAGTTAATTATTCCAGTTTTGCTGTTCTAGATCAGAGCCCAATTACCCAGCGCTGGTCATGGTTCCAAATCTCATGGTGCTAGAAGTGAAGGCAGCTTCTCAGCTGGCATCGAGCCTAGACAGAGATCCTGGCCAGCCTCCATGACTCTAGCCAACGAACAAACAGACAAACCCCCAAACTCACTGCCATCCAGTTGACAACTCATAGCAGCCCTGCAGGATAGGGTAGGACCGCCCCCTGTGAGTTTCTGATGCTCTAACTCTTTACCAGAGTAGCAAACCTCATCTTTCTCCTTCAGAGTGGCTGGTCATTTCAAACTGCTAATCTAAGAATTAGCAGTTCAATGCTAACTACTAGTCCACCAGGACTCCTCCATATCTCTGGAATTGGAGAGAATTTGGTGGGACATGGGAGTTTATTCATTTAAAAAATATATAAGGAAGGTTTATAGTAAGCCCAGCACTGCTCTAAGGTCTGCAGGCCAAGGAGAGATGAAGACGCGGAGGGTGTTCACAGGCTAATGTGAAAGTGATTCAAAAAGTATCGCTACAACAATATAGAAACTTTTATTAAACAAAATATTGACTGTGAAGCTAGTGGTGCTTGATTTCTCATTCATCTAAGTCTACACACTTCTGAAGGATACATTCTCACCTCTGAGACAGTTAACGTTATTGTGCCAACCTGGCTGATAAACACATGCTGCATTAATTGAAGGGTGGAGATAGAAATGGCTCAGTGAGCTTTGTCTTTCTGTTTTCCTGATATTTTGCTCTCTAATGGTCAGACCAGGGTGCAGCTCCCTTAGTCAGTTCCCTGCTTCAGCTGGCAAGGCTAGCTGCCTACAAGGCATTCCTGAGAAACCACATGGACCTACCCTGATGCAGCCCTGAGTGCTGGAGCAGCCGTGTGGAGACCCCTGCCAACTCTAAGATGCTTACACGCTCACTGTTTCGGCTTTCCACCTGCAGTCGGCATCATTGCATGCGTTTTGTGAGATTCAGGAGGACTTTGTAGACAGGTGTCAGATCTACATATGGGCTCATGCTGGACTTATGGGCTTGAACAGCACTGGGTTGGGATGCTTTCTTCATGTACACTTACCCTTTATATAAAACTCTGTCTTATATACATTTGCATTTCTATGGATTTGTTTCTCTAGGCTACCCAGACTAACTCAACCTCTTTAACTCTTACCTGAAGAATTCCATACTCTTTGACTTACCCCGGCCAACACGATAGTTTTAACAATCTGAGGGGATCATGCCATTTTTTTGGGGAAAAGGAAATATACATTGGCCAGATAGGGGCTATAGGGTGAATGGGTCAAGGCTCCCCAACAATGTTTTTGTATGACGTCCCTCGTTGCCCGCAGAGAATAGACAGGTGCATTTTTGTAATGGAAAAAAAATCCTCGAGCCAACATATTGACTCTTACTCACCAAGGCTATTTCCCAATCTCTTTGAACTTCTTCCTAAAAATCCCTGCAGTCGTCCTTGGGACAACAATATCAAGATTATCTCATTGTAATCCTAAACAGGGTCACCATAACCTTCTGAGCGAAGCTCTCAGCTTTGAGTTTAGCTGGCCAATCAGATCCTCTCAGAAGCCACTGCTTTGATCGGACTATATTTGGAAGTCATCCTGAAGAGACTAAGACTAATAGACTACCGAGAAAAGCTGTCTGCAGCCATCCAACCCACGATCACAGAGACACATGCAAGCCCGTTTGTTTGGAATAAACCCATTCATCTACAAACTGACACCCCAGTAGCAATCCTTTTGGACTTACTTTTGAAAAGAAGTGTTTTAAAATCTAAATTAAGGTAAGCCCCCTGAGAATATTAAACCCGGTTGTATGCGGCAGTATTAGGGAACACATCAATGCGGTTGCCAGTGGGGAGCTTTTGGAGGAGGAGATGTCGGCATGGGGAGGTGAGTGAAGACAAGGCTGGCGAGGAAGTCACAGGGCTCTTCAACCCCAGGCAGAAAGCAGGACTCGAACTCTTGAGTGGACACGAGCCCTGGGGGTCGGGGCTACTGAACAGCTGTCTCTGACAGAGACATGCCAACAAAAGGAGGGAGCGTTGCATCGTCATTCTAGCCCCAACAGCAAGTTACTGGAAGACTTGAGCAAAGGAATCTGCGTTAGCCTCATCCTTGACTACCAAAAGCTGGTTTCGATCAGATCCCAATGTTAGGAACATTACGGAAGACTAATTTGTTTTTCTTTCTATCACCATTCTAGGCATCTCTGTGGCTAAGTTGTGTGTGCATATTGTTGTTAGTTGCTGTCAAGGTGATTCCAGCTCATGTAGACCTGATGCGTGCAGAAAAGAAGGGCTTCATAGAGTTTTGAAAGCGATGGCCTGTCGGGATCAGAGCTGCGGGGCTGTGTCCCGTGGTCCTGTTGTGCGGGCCTGAAACGCCAACCTTTAAAATGGCACTTAGACATTTGTACCACCAGGACATCTAGGAAAGATAATGGAGTTTCCCACAAACTTTTTGAAGCCCCTTCCTATATGTGCATATGTCTGTGTATGTATAAGTATACAATCTGTACATGTATCTGCACACACACACATTTGGGCTTCAAAATTTTCATGAAAAATGAATTCTAAAGATAATGGAATCTTCTAGAAAATTTCTTTTTTGGTACAGGGTCCGTGGGAATAAAAGGAGGCCACTCAACAAGATGGATTGATACAGTGGCTGCAGTAATGAGCTCACATGGAGCAGCTAGAGGGTGATGCAGAAGTAGGCAATGCTTGTTCTGCTGTACCCGGGCTGCTTTCAGTCAGAAGTGTCTGCCACAGCACCCAGCAACCCAAAGGAGAAGAGCAATTCTTCTACTTTTTGTGTAGTATTACTTCAAACATTATTTTAAACAGTTTTCATTCTTTTAAATTTTAAACAATTTAAAATTGTGGACTGGATGAACGTTTCCCAGCCAGATAAGCAGTTATACCTTCAGTAATTCGTACACATGTCGTTTCATGCCCCTGGTGGCAAATCCCTCAACGTAACATGACTCCTCCCACTGCCTCCCTGTGTGTCCTGCTTCTTGGAGCTTTTTGAAACCACTGTGTGTGTGTATGTTGTCTTTCTATTTCTACATGCTTGTATAAATATACACACGCACACTTTTATATTTTATATATAGAATGCCATTTAATTGCTCTTTGCCACTACTAGACATGCATGCTATTACTTCCACTTTGCAAACCAAGAAACCACGGCACAGAGAGTATCAGTGACTCACTCCAAATCATATGCTTGCAAGGTTTAGTGCCAGGGTTTGAACTAGGTTGGCTCAGTGTTCACTGCTCTTTCCACACTGCCCTTCTCTCTCACCCATTAAATTCTAGGATTTAAGAAGTGATGATGAATAAAAACATCTCAAGTGTGGAGAAGCCAAGACATTTCGATACCACCTTTAGTTTGGGCACCTGGCACAGTGGCCAGGCTGCCCTGGCCTTTGCTGATGCTGCTGGTGGTGCAATCCGGAGCCCGGTGCCTGCCACGTCCGTGGGAGCTACAGACAGAAGGGCTTGCTGGGATGGGTGATCTCTGACCTTCAGGTCACTAGCAGGATTGCCTTTGGCACACAGAGTCTACCAGTGCTTCTGCTTTACAGCAGACACCGGTGGCGGGTGGGGGGGGGGGGCTGCTGAGTGCCCAGACAGGATCAGAAAAATCAGCAATCCAAGTATCGGACTATAGTGGAGCTAATGTACACTGCTTTCTTACTCAGCCCTCTAGCGATACTATAGAGAGTTAAGGTAGCTTCAAGTCCCTGCTTCTCCCTCCTGCTTTGACTTGCGCCTCTGTTCCTTTTCGTCTACTCCTTGGGAATGCCTGCGGACACCTCACTGCTATGGGATTGACTCTGATTCAGAGTGACACAGGCAGAGCAGACCTTCCTTGTGGGTTTCTGACCCTGTAAATCTTTAAGGGCCAGAGAGCCTTCTCCATGGAGCAACGGGTGGTTAGCAGCCCAAAGGGTAAACCACTGCACCACCGGGGCCTCTTCCTGTCCTTGCAAAATAAAAAACAAAAAACCCAACAACAAAACCTAAAAACTTAGGATGGAAGCTACTACCTCAGGCTCTGTTTGCTAAGACAACTCTTCTTCGTAACTCCCCGCTTCCTGCCACCATTTGCTCCTTACTCCCTCCTGAGGGGCACACTCCTTTTTACTCTGTGGACCAAGAAGCTGCTTAGGACTTTCCAGGCCAATAAAGTCTGCGCTTCCCCCTAAGAGTTCTCTGAGTATTACACCCCCGTCTCAGAACGGCCCCCGGGGACTTAGAGAACGACTCACCAGGAGAAGTGAGACTGGAATAGGGAAACATTGGCTCCAAGGCAGTGGCGTTTATTAATCAAACGGCAGCATTCTTGAAGCATAAACTATAAGACACCTTCTTAGTGAGGCGGAGGAAGAGAAACTAATAGTGATAAGGAACCTATTCTTTCCCTCCCTCCCTCCCACCCCCTTCCCGCCCCCTTCCCACCTTCCCTCCTTCCTTCCTTTATACATTTATTCATTAAGGGTTCCTAAGTACTTTCTGTGCGTTGCTTGCTTCCTTAGGAAAGTAGAGTCGAATCAACAAGCTCTTTGCCTCAGAAGCTTCTGGTCTAATAAATGCCAGCTGCTCTGCTTGGCAGTCCTTTTTCAACTTTAGAGCCAAGTGCGTTTATAGCCACCAATTCCTTGGATATTGGCAACCAACTCTGACTGAAGGGTTTTTCCATTCTCAGGTGACCAAACCGAGGCACAGTGAGATAAAATGACTTCCCAGGCATCTCACACCGACTTAGAACTATCGGTCTTAGGTTTCTCATTCCAAAGCTGTTGCTAACGTCTCTAACTGACCCTTGCTTATGCACAATAGATAATGTTACCCTGGTCTACTGCCTTCCGAATGTGCTTTCTAGCCCTTGTCCATGACTTGGTGTGTGTGTGAAGCTGCCCCGGTATGCAGGAAGGTGGGGATTTAGTTTGCATTGCTTCTGTTGGATGTGGGTTACCGGTGGAAATGTTTCATGGGGTCCTCATTTATCCTAGCCTTGGGGTTCAGGGAGGAAGAAAGTGGATATTGTAGAAAATGGATATTGTATGTATTCAATTTTGTAAGCACCTTTAAACTTGTAAAATATTTTGGCAAAATTGAAATTGTGTATTGAGCGGTCCGCATCAAGGCAAAAGAAAAGCATTCTCATATGATTTTCTATGGCAGGAGGTCTGAAGACGGAAGCTTTAGTAAAAGATTTTAGTAAAAGGAGGGTAGCGCATTCTGGTAGAACTCCCAATAAAACAGTGTGCTCAACTTCTCTGTTCACCCACTCAATGAAATTGCTTCATTTTCAAAAACGAATACCAAGGTTTTATAGACACCCACTCCTCCCTCATTGACTATCTCATTGTCTGGCACTGCGCATTGGCAATAAGAGGAAAAATGTACCATGCAATGACTGTGCGCATTGACTAGGTATGTTTGGCATTGACAAACACAGAGGTGTGAAGTCAGAGTAGTGCTGGCCCTGATGGGTAAAGTTACGTGCCACCTTGGCTCGGGACCATGGTCCTCAGTGATTTGAATGTATATGATGGTATAATGTGGCGGTTGTGTGATGATGTAATCTGGCCTTTGTGTAATGATGTAGTCATCTCCATTTCACGATCTGATATGGTCATCCTCCATTTTCACATAATTCTGTATAACAGCCTAATCTTTGGAGCTTAACTCTGTTGATCTGTGAGAAGTCGGTATATATATATATATGTCTGTGCATATATATAGGTATATATAGGTGTAGATATATAGGTATATATATGTCTGTGCAAAATATATTCGTATGTGCATCTATTTAGCACAAAATAACCAAATGCACTTTATTAAAATTAGTGGCATAGAAACCTACACTCAGATTTAAAAGGAAAGTATTCACCAGAAGCCGAGCTCTGGTATCAGAAGATTAGAACCTAGTCAGACATAAAGGATTGAATCACTTTGGCAACGTTTACTCAGGGAGAAAATTCATTTATTTTCCAAAAGCAAGTTAATTCACCCTCTCAGGGCACTGTTGCTACTTCCCATTTACAGAATCAAGGCTCCCTTATTAAGCCAGAGTGCTATTCTAGGACAATAATGAAGAAGAATGCAGTTCTCCATTGCCTCTGGGGTGTGTCTGTGCACAGATGGCTTGGAAATGAAACAGTATTTTGGACTGAATTCAGTTCGTCTCCCTTTTGCCATTCCTAACCCGGTTCCTGTGCGTGGAAGCAATGTTGTGTTCTTTACATCCGGAGGAGCCACGGATGATGAATGAGACAAACAAGCCCTAATGTGCCCATTCTTTAACTTTACACTGGCAACCTATAAATCCAGGTTTATGCAAATCCACCAACTAGTTTTACATTGTGATTATCTGTAAACAACACCTCATAAAGGGCCGTAGGAATAAGCCTTGAATCTGCATAGATTTTTAACTTCGCTGCGGCTGAATCTTTCTGAGGTACAGTCCTTGGCTCCGTTACTAAACGCCTCGGCAGTTTGAGTGCCGAAGCCTGCATTTTCTGTGCCCTGAGGTAGTGAAGGCCACTTTACACTCCCCCAATTTGCATGTTTCTCGCACCAAAAGGAAAGAACACTGTGGTGTAGTAGATTACTCATTGGGTCGCTCACTGCAGGGTCAGTAGTTCAAAACCACCAGCTACTCTGTGGGATAAAGATGCTGCTTTCTGCTCATAAGGATTTACAATCTGGAAACATGAAGGGGCAGTTCGACTCTGTCCCATAGGGCCACTGTGTTTGGGATTGATTAGACAGCAGTGAGTTTTTGAATTTTCTTCACAATCATGTGGGTCTGAGTGGTTTCTTCACAATCATGTGGGTCAAAGTAGCATCAACATTTTAAACTTTTTTTTTTATTAGGGGCTTTTATTAGGGGCTCATACAACTCTTATCACAGTCCATACTTATACATACATCAATTGTATAAAGCACATCCATACATTCCCCGCCCCAATCATTCTCAAAGCATTTGCTCTCCACTTAAGCCCTTTGCATCAGGTCCTCTTTTTTTTCCCCTCTCCCTCCCCGCTCCCCCCTCCCTCATGTGCCCATTGTAATTTATACATCATTATTTTGTCATATCTTGCTCTATCCGGAGTCTCCCTCCCCCCCTACCCCCCTTCTCTGTCGTCCCTCTCCCAGGGAGGAGATCACAAGTGGATCCCTGTAATCAGTTCCCCCTTTCCAACCCACTCACCCTACGCTCTCCCAGCATCTCCCCTCACACCCTTGGTCCTGAAGGTATCATCCACCCTGGATTCCCTGTGCCTCCAGCCCTCATATGTACCAGTGTACAACCTCTGCCCTATCCAGCCCTGCAAGGTAGAATTCGGATCATGGTAGTTGGGGGGAGGAAGCATCCAGGATCTGGGGGAAAGCTGTGCTCTTCGTCGGTACTACCTTGCACCCTGACTGACCCATCGCCTCTCCTAAGCCCCTCTATGAGGGGATCTCCAGTGGCCGACTCTTGGGCCTTGGGTCTCCACTCTGCACTTCCCCCTTCATTCAATGTGGTATATATATAAATATATATACATATATATATACACACACATACACACACACACATTCTTTTTTTTTTGCATGATGCCTTATACCTGGTCCCTTTGACACCTCGTGATCGCACTGGCTGGTGTGCTTCTTCCATGTGGGCTTTTTTGCTTCTGAGCTAGATGGCCACTTGTTTATCTTCAAGCCTTTAAGACCCCAGACACTATCTCTTTTGATAGCCGGGCACCATCCGCTTTCTTCACCACATTTGCTTATGCACCCATTTGTCTTCAGCGATCCTATCATGGGGGTGTGCAGCCAATGATATGATGATTGTTTGTTCTTTGATGCCTGCTAACTGATCCCTTTGGGATCACTCGCTCACTCAGGCTGGTGTGTTCTTCCATGTGGGCTTTGTTGCTTCTGAGCTAGATGGCCGCTTGTTTATCTTCAAGCCTTTAAGACCCCAGACACTATCTCTTTTGATAGCCGGGCACCATCCGCTTTCTTCACCACATTTGCTTATGCACCCATTTGTCTTCAGCGATCCTATCATGGGGGTGTGCAGCCAATGATATGATGATTGTTTGTTCTTTGATGCCTGCTAACTGATCCCTTTGGGATCACTCGCTCACTCAGGCTGGTGTGTTCTTCCATGTGGGCTTTGTTGCTTCTGAGCTAGATGGCCGCTTGTTTATCTTCAAGCCTTTAAGACCCCAGTCACTATCTCTTTTGATAGCCGGGCACCATCAGCTTTCTTCACCACATTTACTTGTTCACCCACTTTGACTTCAGCAGTTGTGTCGGGAGAGTGAGCATCATAGAGTACCAATTTAATAAACGAAAGTATTCATGCATTGAGGGAGTGCTTGAGTGGAGGCCCAAGGTCCTTCCGCCACCTTAATATTAAACCTATAAATGTAGATAATTAGATCTATTTCCCCATCATCATATATATGTTTGCATGTACACGTCTTTGTCTAGACCTCCATAAATGCCCCTTGACTCCTAGCTCCTTCCTCCCTCTCCCTTGACTTTCCTCCTGCCCCACCACAATGCTCCGTCCCCACCTGGGCTACAGCTATACCTCTTCTCTACGCAACCTTACCCTTGATCGTTCCCCATCAGGCATGTCACTCCCCGCTCACTACCATTTTGGGTCCCATGTTTTTCCCTTGTCCCTGTGTTTATTAACACCACTTCCTTACCCTCCCCCCCTCCCCCACCCGGATCTGTCTGTCCCCCAGGAACTGTCTGTCCTATTGTTTTTCCTCCAGATAGTTCATCCAGCTTGTCCTATTCAGACAGACCTTGGAGACACTAACATGCACGAAAACAAGACAGAGGAAAACAAAGCAACAGTATACAACCAGAGAATAAAACAGCATAAACAAAACACTGACAAAGAACAAAACAAAACACTTCACAAAATAAAGGCTTGTAGTTCATTCAAGGATCATTTGCTGGCCCTTAGGAGCGTTTTCCAGTCCAGTCTTTTGGGGCACAACGCCCTGGCCCCAAAGTCCACTTTCAGCATTCCCTGGGGACCTTGCCACTCCATTCCCCTACTGTTCCACTGCATTCCTCCAGTGCTTTGCCTCGGTGTGGTAGGATCAGATCAGGTGCAATTCCCACACTGTGTCTCCGGTGCCGTCCCCTGTGTTGCCCTTAGTCACTGAGGGGCATCCTGTCTCATAGTAGGGCCAGCCATGTTGTTCTCTCTGTGGACTGGTTGCTCGACTCAGGAACATCATCCTCACGGCCTCGTGGGCCAGGCTGTGTTCCACTGTCTCCTCCTGCCCCTTCATCTGCTCCCGTGTGCTCTGATCAGACATGTCCATCTCCCGGAGCTGTAGAATCAATGTCATCCTTTGAAACAAATTCTTTTCGGGGGAGGGGCAGGAATCCACTTAATTTTTGGTGCTGGGCCCTACTCCACGCCGGGATATTGCATTCACACCTTGCGGCACTGGGTTGAAGTCTGGTCCCACTTTCCCTGTGGCTTAGTTTACCTGTGGAGCTTTTTGCCCTGGAGTCACAGCAAGGTGTCCTAGTTAGCGCAGGCTGCTGTAACACAAGTACCCCCAAGTGAGTGACTTTGAAGAGGAGACAGGTATCCAGGGGCTCAGTCCTTCTTTCCCTACTTTAACTTCTGGTAGCAGGCAGTCATTGACATTTCTAGGCTTGTCGATTCATTTGCGTCTGCATGTCTCCAACTCTCCCTAGGGTCTCTGTGTAATCAGCTCTTCTTATATCTCAGACCTGGATATCCCACACACAGATATTGCCTCACAAATGTAACACACAAGCTCCAAACTCACTGCCATTGAGTTGCTTTTGGTTCATAGCAACCCTATAGGACAGAAGGGTACTGCCCTGGGGTTTCCAAGACTGTACATCTTTATGGGAGCAGAAAGTTTCACTTTCTCCCCCCAAGCAGCTGGTGATTTTGAACCATGGACCTTGCGGTTAACAGCCCATCTGGTAACCCCTTACACCAACAGGGTAGTACTCCAACACCTATTTTTTGGTTGGCATTCTAATCTATAATATAATTCAATCCATAATAGAAGCCTTCGTGTAAAGGAGTCCAAACTTCATGGATTAATGGAATGAAAAGATAAGGGATTTTTTTTTTCCTGGAACATTTCGAAGTCTGCTTGCATTTTCTGTTCAAAGTACTAATTGGCAGGGATGTTAAAGTTCCTTCGTCATACTGTGGCACAAATCACTTGAAGAATTTTCAGGATGTCACTTCCAGCTGCAGAAAGCTTTGATGGCTTCTTCCTATTTTAATCCAAAAGATTAAGATCCCGTTTCTCTAAGCTGGTAGCCACAGTTTCTTCCACTGGAGTCGCTCATTCAGCAAACATTTGTTGAGAGCTTACTAACAGCCCGGAGCACTTCTGTTCTCAGAGTCCTGGCAATCTATGAGCGACACATAATCCCACAGTAAAGTATTTGATTTCAAGTCACTAGTGCTGTCGGGGCTCCTAGCTCAGGATGCAGGTCTGGTCTGGGAGCCTGGGCATTTAGAAAACAGTCGGCTCTGGAGTTCAGGAAAGTAAGGGAACCCAGGGAGATTTGGCCAACAGACCTCACAGGGTGATTTTGGTCCATATGTAAAGACCTTTGGCCTTTAAGGAGAAATGGGAAACCACCATGGACTGTCAATCAGGAAAATAATAGGACTAATTTTGTTCTTAGCTATATCACTGACTACAAGATAGGAGTGGATTGGAAGCTCAGAAACCAGGAAAACACTCAAGAAACAGTTAAACAGTACCAAGTGGGAACCGAGAGCTTTTGCCCCAAACCCCAAAACCAAACTCACTGCTATTGGGTTGATTTTGACTCATGGGGACCCTATAGAACAGTATAGAATTGCCTCTGTGAGTTTTAGAGACCATAACTTTTTTTGTTGTTGTTACTGTCTCTCTAGGGTTGCCAATCCTGGTATTTTCTTTCTTTCTTTTAAAAAAATCATTTTATTGGGGGCTCATACAACTCTTATCACTATCCATACATACATCAATTGTATAAATCACATTTGTCCATTCGTTACCCTCATCATTCTCAAAACATTTGCTCTCCACATAAGCCCCTGGCATCAGCTCCTCATTTCCCCCTACCTCGCCGCTCTCTCCTCTCTTATGAACCCTTGAAAATTTATAAATTATTATTTTGTCATATCTTGCCCTGCCCAACGTCTCCCTTTACCCACTTTTCTGTTGTCCGTCCCCCAGGGAGGAGGTTATATGTAGATCCTTGTAATCAGTTCCCCCTTTCTCCCTCACTTTCCCTTCACCCTCCAGGTATCGCCTTTCTCACCACTGGTCCTGAAGGGATCATCTGTCCTGGATTCCCTGTGTTTCCAGTTCCTATCTGTACCAGTGTACATAATCTGGTCTAACCAGATTTGTAAGGTAGAATTGGGATCATGGTAGTGGGTGGGGAGGAAGCACTTAGAAACTAGGGGAAAGTTGTATGTTTCACTGTTGCTACAATGCACCCTGACTGGCTTGTCTCCTCCCCACGACCCTTCTGTAAGGGGATGCCCAGTTGCCTACAGATGAGCTTTGGGTCCCCACTCTGCACTTCCCTTCATTCACAATGATATGCTACTTTGTTCTGATGATGCCTGATCCCTTCAACACCTCATGATCACACAGGCCTGTGTGCTTCCTCCATGTGGGCTTTGTTGCTTCTGAGCTAGATGGCCGCTTGTTTACCTTCAAGCCTTTAAGACCCCAGACACTATATCTTTTGATAGTCAGGCATCATCAGCTTTCTTCACCACATTTTCTTATGCACCCATTTGTCTTCACCGATCGTATCTGGGAGGTGAGCACACAATGAGATTATTTTTTGTTCTTTGATGCCTAATAACCGATCCCTTCGACACCTCATGATTACACAGGCTGGTGTGGTTCTTCCATGTGGGCTTTGTTGCTTCTGACAAACTGTAACTTTTTTATGGGAGTAAAAAGCCACATCTTTCTCCCAAGGAGTAGCTGGGGGTTTTGAACTGCTGACCTTGTGGTTAGCAGGCCAATTCATAACCACAATGCCACCAGGGCTCCCAAGTGTGGAGATACTACAAGTGGTTTGAATTGGATAAAACTGTATAGGTGGTAAAATGAACTGAGTTTTTGATCTTTCAATTTTAATACTCTGTTATAACTTTGTTCTCACTTGTTTCTTTAAATAGTGTAAGAAATCCAATGATGTATCACATTAGGGAACTGTGTTGTATGGGGCCTCTTTTTAAAAAACAAACTATGTATTTTATTGAGTTTGATGAGAGTTTTCATTGCAAATTAGGTTACCATTAAACAAATTCTATACATATTGTTCAATGACATTGGCTACAGTTTTCAAGTAGATCAACATTCCTCTCCCCACCCCAGTGGTTTTCTTGACATAGTAGTATCATACACTTCCATGGTTAAATAACTTTTAAAAATGAGTTGCATATGCATACTCACAGTCAGTTCTGGTGCTCCTGTCCCCTCCTGGGCTCATCATTTTCTCCCTAAATCCCCTCGCCCTCCCTATTTATCCCCCCACCCCTGATCAACCATGACGTTGTCCATTGTCTCCATGTACCCGCTCCTTCTGTGGTTTGCAAACTGGGGAACCCAACAGTGACAACGAAAAACCAAATAAAATGGCAAGAATCAAATAATAGTCAAAATATAAAGATAAAAATAAGATTAAAGCATAAGAAAGAAAAGACCATCATCAATATTTAAAAGTCAGGGAAGGAATTTTTGTCATGGAACAAGCCAGAAATCAATCGGTTTCAGGTTGGGTCAAGATGGAAGTCAACTGACCAAGTCTCAAATTATACCACGGTTGATCCACCATAATGAAGTTTACAATAATCTGTGTCTGACAGTGAGGTTGTTCGAGACCCTTCTCTGTGGCCGGAAGGAGTCTGCCAGAGGCTGCATCTGACAAGATGCTCTGCAGATGGATTTCAGACCCCCACTGCCCTCCTTGGCCTTCTATCAACTGGGTGCTCAAATTTAAGCTCTGATACTTTTTCCCTTCTTATTTGGATTTTGTTACTATCATCTTTGGAACACACAGGCTGGTGTGTTTCTTCCATGTGGCCTTAGTTGACTCCTCAATTGAGTGTCAGTATTTTACTGCTTATTTAGCTACCCAAACCACACGCATGGAAGCTGACTCACACTCTGTTAAGAAAAGAGCTAGGTAAGCAAATATCAGTTATTGCATCCCGCGCATCCAGAATCTGGGGGGTTAGTTCACACACGAGTTAGGTACAGTAGTATTTGGAATGGGAGCTTGCTTGAACTTAGAAAGGGTCTTGTTAACACAGGAATACAGTAATAGATGGTATAATATGAGTATATACACTGCTCATGCACCCTTAGTTTTGCCTCTTACTGGCTCTGTGTCCATGTGTGTATCTGTAACAGGGTAAAGCCTCAGTCCTCTTAGCGATGTGATACATGAATTGGCGTAGTGACCTCACGGGGGCCTGAGAGGATCAGGTGCTGTCGGCAACACAATTTGAACATGTCTGGCTTGTCCCAAACACCCACTGTTTGGAAATATTCATGTTTGCCAAACACCCAAAGAGCAAATTCACTCTCTGTTCGCACTTGGTAACTGCAATACATTCTCGAGTGTTTTCTTGGCCTCTGGGTCTCCATCTCCAACCCCTTCCTGCCTTGCAGTCTGAGTGATATGCCTAAAAACAAAATTAGTCTTACCATTTCCCGGACTGAACTGTCATAGTGGTTTCCAGTTTCTCCCGTCTGCGCTGGGTCATGGCCCTCCTCTCTGCCCAATTGCCCTGCCTGGTGGGTGGCATGTCTCTCTTCCCCTGATGGCACGCACCACTGCCATGGTGTCTGGCATCATTTTGGGGCCATTCCCACTGACAGTGTCGCCCTTGTAGTTCACACTCCACCATCTCCCATCACTGCTTGTCCTGTCACTGTGAGTCAGAAAGGACAGGGGAGAAATGGTTTCTTTTAATGGAAACATGGTTTCTTTTAATGGAAACATTCTCTGTCTCTAAGCTTGCAGGAAACTCGGGTGGTTCCTGCTTTGCACATTCTCTCCATTGCAAGTCGCCCTGATCAGATAGTAGATATTATGATCTGCAAGCTTTATAGAAATTAATAATGCTGGGATGAAATTCAATAGAAATAGTCGTCTTTCTGAAGGCTGGTTCATAACTGTTGGAGAAGATGATGAGGTACAATAACAATTTGTGGTACAAGCAAATTTGACCCAAATATTGGTCAGGGCACTGAGGGTCTCTGTTCCTCATTAGCCCCTTTAAGGCATGTAGAACTGTCCGGAAAGGACCATCAGTGAGAGGGGTTGACAGAGTGGCTGCCACAATGGGCTCAATCCAGACAGCAGTTGTGAAGAGGACACAGCATCGGGCAGTGCTTCTCTTGGTTGTTCCTGACAACAGCATGTGATCAATGCTTCCTGAGTAATTCGTCCTGTTTCCTGCTCACACTAACCAATCATCCACTTTGTTTTCCATGCCTTTGCCTAGCTTATACAATTGGGATCACAGCATCTTTGTCCTTTTGCGGCAGACTTATCAGACTTCTGTATGGCTGAGTAATGTTCCATTATATGTCTATGTTTTACCTATCCGTTCACCTGTTGGTATATAGGTGGAGGGTTTCTACCTTTTGGCTCTTGTGAATACAGCTACAGTGGACAGGCCTAGTCATGTCACAGCTTTCAAGTCTCTCGGGTGGGTGACTGAGAGGGGACCTGCTGGATCATAGTTAACTTTGGGGGAGCAGCCGGACTGGGTTTCACAGCTGAACTGGGGTTCACAGCAGCATTCTCACCCAGAATAGATGAGCTCCTTTCCAACCTTATGGTGGCACAGTGGGTAAAGCATGGGGTTTCTCATCAAAAGGTCCGTGTTTCCTACCTACTAGCCACAGAGCCTTAGAGCTTTGGAAATGCGATGCAGAAGTTCTACTTTGTCCTTTAGGGTCACTATGAGCAAGAATCTATTCTACCACAGTGGGTTCTGTCAACATTTGCTAAAACAGACACACACACATATATATATTTTTAGTCCGAGCCATGTCAGTGAGGGTGAAGTAGTATTCACTGCGGTTTTGATTTGCTTCTCTGTCACACGGCGATGGTATGAGTTTAATCAACTCCTAGGGCATCTAACAATAATGATAACTAATAACGCTGAGCATCTTTTTGTGTGTTTGTTGGTCACTCATATTTCTTCTTTGGATAAATGTTTATTTATGAATTTTGCTTAATTTTTTATTGCATTTCTCTTGCTCAGTTGTAGAAGTTATGTATATATTCTGCATATTAAACCTTTATCAAATACAGTTTTCAGAAATTTCTCTCTGTGTGTAGCTGATTCTTCACTTTGACGATGCTGTCTTTTGATGTACCGAAGTTTTTAATTTGAAAGACAGTTTTCCTGAGTATAGAATCTTGCTGTCCTCTGAAATAAGCAGGAAAGGCAGAATCAAAAAGCCCCAGGGATCCTACATTTTGTGTTTTTAAAAGTGTTCCCAATCAATATAATGTCATCTTATTAATAAGTTAGGAAAGCGACTCAATAAGCCAATAAAGAACCTGGTACTGGACTGCATTAGTTGCCTCTGATATGCAAGCTTTTCAAACATAATCAAGACAAAACCTACTTTCAATCAATTGTCAAGTGATTCTTTTAAAATGCGGATGTAGTCTGGAATTTGTTTATGTGGTCAATTCTAAATCCAAGTATGGTCCTCAGTTCTGGTCTCATCTTCCACCACTTCTTCTTCAAGGGTGCAATATTTCAGACTTGGCGAACTCCTCCAGCCATCCCCCGCCCCTCCACGCTGCTGTACCCGTTATACATGTGCCTACAAGTAATGATCATAGATTGAGAAATGTAAGGAGGGCCATCCTTTGCTTGTTTTTTCAGCCTTTGACACCCCGACCTCATCTAACTGGTGACTCGATTCTTGGAGACACTGAGGGTCTTTTGCTGGCAGGTCTCCCTTTTCTTCACAGTAGTGCTCTCTCAACTCTTTAAACTCTCTACATTCCACCACCTTCTCCACCTCCTCCTCCTTTTCTTTTCTTCCTTTTTTTGCTACCTATGTCTATAAAATGGGAAGAAAGACCCAAGGAACTACTTCCAAAAAAATCAGTCAATGACAATCGGACAGATCACAATGATCTGATCGCCAGTTGATCATAGGGCCAGCCCAGGACGAGGTAGCATTTTGTTTAGTTGCATGAAGGTCCTATCAGGTGGAAGCCCATTTGTGGCACCTAAACACGACAATGACAAGGGTCCAGGTCAGAAACAATGATCATGGCTAAGGCTAACCCATAAATTCACTGCATGAACCGAAAAGTTCTCTGGTGATCAGTTGACTTATATATTCTTTACAGGAGCAAACTGAGAGGACATTTATTTCTCTGTACTCCACCTTGTCATTTTTGTAACATCTTTCATTATTTGGGATAAAAAGTTTCAAAACAATAACTCCAATGTTCAGTATAATATTGTCGTTAAGTGCTACTGAGTTGCTTTAAAAGAGAGAGACACTGCCGTGTCCTGGGCCGTCCTTGTAAATGTCCTGATATGTGGAGCCCATGTTGCAGCCACGGTGTCAATCCATCTTGTTGGGGTCTTCTTTTCTGCTGGCCTACCACTTCACCAAGCCTAAGTCTTTTCCTATAGACGGTTCTCACCTACTAACAAGTTCAAAGGGTGCCTAATGCAATGTGTCATTTGATTTCCTGATGGCTGCTTCCCCGAGCACTGACTGTGAGACCAAATAAACCGAAATCCTCGACAATGTCAATCTTTTTTATTTATCATGACAATGTTTATCACAGTCACCTGTAAATAGAAACTGCTTGACTCTTTCTTTAGCCAAATGGTTGATAAAGAGAATTGGTAGGATAAGGGCAAATCTGTGTGGTCTCCAACTGGCCAACAATTTATGCAATTTATTCAGCTGAGACTCTGCCGAGGCTTATCATTATGAAACCCACACCATTTCACTCTTAGTTTCTTTGATTGCAGCACCTGTGTTATCTATGCTATTAAGTCTCAGAATCAAACCATCAAGGAATTATACGTGCTTCCTAAATTTGCATAGGGTTTGGCCCAGGCAAAAGCATTTTCATATGAGCCACCCCAATTCTGCATGAACCTACTACAGGTTCTCCAACAAAGAGAAGTCAATGACCTGAGGAAGCACAAACTAAAGCCTAGTTATTTGGAATAGGGAATGAAGTAGAGATTTCCCAGAGCAAGACAATCCACACTGAAATCAGAAGAATCAGCAAGAATTTGGAGGCTGGAGGGTAAACTGAGGAAAAAAGAGCAAAGGGAAAAAAAGTGGTTGGCACTTTGTTAAGATAAGGGTGTTGTGGTAGTTACATAACCTGGTGTCATTTTGAGGATTAAGAGGGTAGGGGTGGAGTCTACCCTGTCAATCAGCTCATAGCCAATGAAGCCTCTGCATGGCCATGGACTTCTGAGAATTCTGGGAACATCTGTATTTCCTTCTTGGAGGCGGGAGACACTCGCTCCACTCCCTCCTTGGAGACTCTACTGACAAGTCTGACACTCTGCAGGACATCCCTGAGGAGAAGCCACATGGACCTACCCTGATGTATCCCTGGGAGCTGGAGAAGCCATGTGGAGACCCCTACCAGTGCTGAGATATTTACAATGCCACTGGATCCACAAGACTTCCCACCAACTGACTTGCAATCTTCATGCATTCAGCATCGTTGCATGTGTTTCTTTAGTCTAAGAGGACTTTCTAGATTGGTATCAGGCATATGGGCTAATATCACACTTATGGACTTGATCTGGACTGGGCTAGGATGTTTTCTCAATATTCAATTGCTCTTGTATATAAACCTCTTTCTTATACATATATGAGTGTCTATGGATTTGTTTCTCCAGTTTACCCAGACTAATACAGGTGCCATATGAATTCTGAAGCATGGTCGGTGTTCAACATGGCCAATTAAAGATGGGATTTACCGTGGTGACCTTAACAGAGGCAGATAGTGAATATCACATAAGTTAGAGAATGAGGTTAAGACTATCTAAGGATCAACATGAGATAATGAGAATGTTTTTAGTTCAAGATGATTCTAGGAAAGAGACTGTGGAGGAGAAAATGTGCCACTTAGTGGTAATTAGGTTAATGAATGACATACTTAATTTCAAGTATCCAACAGCTGACATCAAGAATTTGAGACTGATTTTCAGTGTGTGTGGGTAGGTGAAGGAAATGGAAATGGAATGGAAGCAAACAGTGCTTGAGGCGAGCCTTTTTTGTTTGGAGGGTGATGGATGGAGTTCAGCTTCTATGGGTTGCCATACCCAGAACTTTCAGAGATTTTTAAGCTAAGTTGATACACCCAACCCTGCTGTTAGAAAATACAGAAGTCCTAAATCTCTATCAGAAATGGCATCATATAGTTTTGGTGAATAAAAGTTTGTAATCAGAGAATATGGATTTGAGTAGGTCCAACTATCATACTCAAGTCTGTATGGTAGCTCTTAGGAGAGATTGAATACTTTTTTTAATCTCAAAAGCATTTGGTACCCCTACTGTATTGTTTCAACTGTCAGATAAATGTATTAGGCAAACAACGAGCGGCTCTTTTTTTTCTTTAAAGAGTGCTGGTGAGGCCATGGGTTAAGTCTTGGGCTGTGAACCACAAGGTCAGACTCTGCAGCTCACCGTCCACCCCAGCTGCTCTCCAGAAGAAGGTTGACGCTCTCTGCTCCCAGGAAGGTTTAGTTTAAGGAACCCGACATAGAGCTGACATGATTCAGCATTACTCAGCGTTTGTACATTTGGATTGGTTTGTGTTTTTATCCTAGAATTTTCGAAGTTCTCACCAGAGTCCAGCAACTCTGTTTGGCTCTGGGACTATCAAGATGAAGTATACTCTCAGAATCCCTTTAATTCCTAGTAAATATAGTTTCAGAAGTACACACCAGTGCCAGAAATTCATACCAAATTGAGAAAGCACTTCAAAGATGGCGGCATGAGACACAATTAGGGGTCATGGAAGGAGAAGAGTTTCAATTTGTGAGTCTGATTATAATAGAGACAGCCACGTGACTCCTCCAAGCAGTGTCTCTCACATTGCTGTGGGATGTACTATTATCGAGTATGCGATTTCTTAAGAAAATAACATTTCACTCCTGGGCATTGGAACACAGAATATGATTCTTGAATATAATGTGTCTGAAAGAATTATTTCATATATTGTCAGCAACAAAAAGTAATTTTTTTAATTTTTTGTGCCTTAAAGAATGAGTTTAAGATCATATTGTGACAGAAAGATTTAGAAACATCACCAGAATGGATAGAACTCCACAATAAAGAGTAGCTTTAGAGAGCACAATCATTTAGGAGCAAGTTGTTGAATATTAAATGATGCTGGGAGAACACATTTGCTATATTCTTTGAAGTTTGAAAATATAGCTTTACATGCTTTATGGAGCATATGGAGCTTAAACTATGTGAATAAAAATGATGTTATCTCTAGGCTAGAAATGATGTAGCTGGGGTCTGCTTTAATTTCCATAGGACTACAGCGGATATGGTAAAGGAAGAGAGAGTATTTGAAAGACAAAAGGGTGTGTGTGTGTGGGGGGGTAGATGAGTGGTTCTCCACCTTTCTAATGCCATGACCCCCTAAGACAGTGCCTTATGTTGTGGTGACCCCCCCCAACCATAAAATTATTTTCATTGCTACTTCATAACTGTAACTTTGCTACTGTTCTGAATCAGGTGACCCCTGTGAAAGGGTCATTCAATCCCCAAAGGGGTCACAACCCACAGGTGGAGAACTGCTGGGTGAGATCTGACAAGAAAACTGAGAGGAGACATGGAGCAGAGCTGTTGTTGAGAACAACAAGCAACACTTAGTGTGTGATGAAATTTATTTCCCTGGAGAATGCAGCCACATCCTTTCTTGTCTCTTTCCCTTTCAACTGAGCCAGTAATGCCTTCCGGGTCAGGATTTCAATTGCACAGCATTTTAAAGACAACATAGACTTAAGTCGGGTACTGTTTAAAATGCTCCCTGACAGCCTTGATGCTAACCCTACTGAAATAGTTTTGTAATACTAGATGTTTACATTAGTCACAGATTGGGCATGTTTCTAAATTGTAATGTTTCTGCCAAGTTTTGTACCCTCAAGTCTCAGAAACATTTGTCAAGCAGTACATATTTTCTTATAAAAATAAATGTGAAAGCTGTAGTTATTTGAAAAGGGTAAAAAATAAAAACAACCTTGAATGTGTCAACAATAACAGTGCCTTTAAATCTTTAGCAGAATCCATTTAGTTCATTGCCTCACATGCTAAAATAATTTAAATAATACATACAAACACTTTCAGAAAGAGTCTAAGAGCTTTTTGATGGAGAATAAACAAAACCGAGTTAGGCCTAAAATTTAAAAAGTCAAAAGAAATGTTTGGTGAAAATATCTGTCATATTAAGTGGATCACTATTTCCATTTGTAGAAAAAATATTAGGAAATGTTTAAGATGCATTCTAGGATATTCATTAATTTCTACATTCCATTTGCTTAGAGTTGTGCCCACAACTCAATTTTGAAAGGCCTGGAAGATGTTTGCAGATTAAGTCCCAATGTAATAAAGGGTACCAAAATTTGTTTATGATTTATTGGCATGAGAGTTATGTCTTAACCACAACTCAATCCACATCTGAGGTGTATTTGAATTGATTAGAAAGCAGAGAGTTCTAGAAACCTTGGTTCCAACTCAAAAGGATAGCCAACATTCCAGAGCTCCAAGCTAGAGGATCCCAGGAGGTTAGAATGCCTCTCCTGTCCTTAATAATTAATCGTAAAGTCCTCATTGCCTTCTCTTCCGCATTTTTCTTCCTTTGCTGACATTGTTTATTTTGGCTGCCTTTCTCTCTGTTACTTGACTTACACAAAAGTTGACTACACCATCTTTTTACTTAGAATCAATATTCCTGTTGTGTCCTCAAGTGATGGTATCCTCTCCTGGCTGCCAGTCACTTCCTTGACTCTCCTTCTATGACCTCTATGACATGGCGCTGTCCTCCATTTCTTCCAAAGCCTCCAAGATTGTATTTCCTTTCCTCTTCCTCCCTTTCCTCTAAAAGTAGTTGTTTTGGAGCTTTTATTCGCAGCTCCCTTTCTTCTTCTGGAATCCCTGGTGGCACCATCGGTTAAGCATGGGACTGCTAACTGCAAGATCAGCAGTTCAAATCCACCAACTGCCCTCGCCTTTCCTCAGGAAGAATATGAAACTGTTTGCTGCCGTGGAGAGCTATAGTCTCTGAAACACCACAGAGAGTCTGAGAATCCCTGTTGGTGTAGCGGTTACTCATTGGGCGCTAACTGCAAGATGAACAGTTCAAATTCACCAGTTGCTTCCTCAGAGAAGGATGGGCTCCTCATTCCTGCAGAGAGCAGGTCAGAAGCGGTCAGGGGCAGTTCTACCCTGTTACAGGGTCACTATGAGTCGGAACAGACTCAGTGGTAGTGACGGGGTTTGTTTGTTTCTTAGTTGGAAAGGACTAACCGGTGGCAGTGGGGTTTCCTTCTTTCTAGCTTCTTTCTCATTCATCGCATGCTCACAATTACAATTGTTGTCTGAATGGTTCCTGAATGTCTATCTCTAATATTGTTAATTCTCTACAAAGCAGCATGCTGCAGTTTCCAGTGGACAATTGTTTATGTCCATGTGCATGGCCCATGGATATTTCAAACACAACAGGGCTTGGACTGAATGTATCCTATGCTCTTTCCAAGCTAACGTGTCTTACCGACTTCCCAATTTCTTTTAATAGCACCACCATGAAACTACATAAAGTTTTACACTCTTCGTTCCTTTTCCTGAGTGGATAAACAATGCGGAGCTTTCATTTTGTGCTGTGTGTAAACATATCCTCTTTCCCCTTTTATCTCCTATGATTAATTACAGTTTCAAGGATGGAAACCATCTTTGACCTACTGAGTCATACAGTTCTCCAAATTACTTGGAGAATAAACTTTACATTTCTAAAATGTTGGCTTACATGGCCTTATATGAACATTTTATCTTATACTTGGAATTATCTTTCTTTTTATGGAATTCATTATTCCTCTGTTGTTATTGATCTTCCCTTTTTCCAGTATTTTTCTCCCCAGTGACAGCATCTTAGGTGGTGAACTCCTCATTACAAACGGAGACAAGATTTTCTTCTAGGCAGTTTATGTTGTTTTCTCTTGTGTTATTGGCAGATCTGCTTTCTCTTTGTTCCTATGGTAATTGTGTGCATACTTTTATTTTAGGGGTCTCTTTGGGACAAATATTTGGATGCAAATGTCATTTTGCACAGGAAATGCCCATCATTTCTGTGTCATGTACTTCCAAACCATGCTTTCCTTTTCATCTTCTCATTTACTCTTTGATGAGTCTGTTTCTAGAGAAGCAAAACCAGTGCCCCTTGTATCTGCATATATAGAAAGAGATTTATTACCAGTAATGACTTGCACAGATGTAAAAGTAGGTAAGCACAACATGATTCAAATGCAGAGGTCAGATGTACAGTGACGTTTTCTCTGATTCATGTAGTTGAGGATTCTGACGAACTGGAAACATGATGAAGAAGTGTGAGGGCTACAGGATGGTGGATGCAGAGGTAAATGAATCCAAGGTCAGCCGAATAAACCCAGAGGGTGTTGCCCTCTGAGGGATCCTGGAATTGGCAGCAGGAAGCAGGAAGTCAATGAACAGGATGCAGGACCAGATGGAGCAGAGATTGAAGAGGCAAAGAGCCTTGGCTCTGCTGAGTGTTTCCAAGGAAGTGACATCAGGATGTGACCTGATTGATAGGCTGGACTCCACCCCTGTCTTCACCCAAGTATATTTTCTTAAAATAAAGTCTTACCATCACAGGCTTCAAAAAGTTCATGGATAAATGGAATACAAGAAAATAGAATTTTTCTCATGAAAACTTTGAAACCTCCTCATTTTTGTAATTTAAAGCATTGCTGCATTTCTTTTTCCCTGCAAAATTAGGATAGTGTTTCCCCAGTGTTAGTAACACCTATTTTGGGGAGGAGGGGGTAGGAGGAGTAAAAAAATATACCAGGCCACAAATAGTTTTGTGTAAGGCCCTTTTATTTCATCATATAAAATTATAAACATGGATTCCAGGGCATGACCATGTTTATTACTCTGTCTTTGTGTAAAAACGTTCACACACATAAATTTGGAATTTATTTAATAATTTTAACTGAGAAGGAATTCTGCTTTGAGTATATCCTAATATCCTTCATGATTTACTATAAGTATATGAGCTTTCTTTCCAATTCCAAAGATGAAAGATACTTATTTTTAGGAAGACGTGTCTGCAGCTTTGGACATACGACTTAGGTGTAAATTCTCTTTGACAGAAAGTAGTTTTATAAGAAGGCAGGGGTGTATATAATCTTAATGTGGGTGTCAAGTGAGGATGTCTGCAGTCAAAATAATAGAATTAAATAAAGCATATTCTTGAAGACATGGCAATATGAGATTCTTCTTCTAAGGATTATAGCAATCTACCCTCGCTAAATATTATTGTGAATTTTTCATCTCGAATCTTTCCATCGATTCATTCAACCACCACCCACTCATTTACACAGTTATTAAACAATAATCACTACCCTAATGGAGTGGTGCCATCATTGCAACAATGCGCTGCAACATGCGAACCATCATGTGCACGGGGCGGTTGTGGGCTGGGTTTCATGCTGTCAAACACAGAATCACCATGAGTTGCAGCAGGATTGAGGACTCCAGGGAATATATATGTGGCCCTAGCCAAGGTCCTCACACCCAGGGACCACTCACCCTTGAGCTCAACTTGTTTAGGCAGGCTTTGAGGACAAATGAGGGCAATGCTTTGCAGGCTAGCAGCTGGGCATGGATACAGAATTCATACAACGTAACAATACAAATCATTTACTCCTCACGATAGCCTCTCTATTGAAGTGTGTGCTTATCAGCTTCCAAAATTATAAATAGCTTACGTTGCATCAGCAAAAGAAGAGGATAAAAGACCAACAAAGCAAAGGTAAAATAAATGTCTAGCCAGTCAATTTATCAATTCGGGTTTGTTGATTTTTCCTGTAACATTTGTTTTTGTCTCATAGGATGGAGGTGGGATTTCCACCCCATTCCCACCCCACTCTTTCCAATATTTCTGAGGGGAGAACAAAGAGAGTGGAGACAATAATTATTCAAATAATCCTATATTCTGGGAAATAAAATTATGTTGCCCAAGACATCATCACAGAGGCAACTGAGATATGAAATCAGCTGGTAGTAAAGAGGTCTGAGGGATTGATTGAGTCCTGTCAAAATTGAAAGGAAGACACTAGAGCTAATATGGAGTTTTGAAGATAAGAGATGGGCATTTTCAGGGTCCAAAGGCCCCGGTGGCACAAATGGTCCATAGGCTTGATGACTATCCCGCAGGTTGGAGGCCCAGTCCACCAAGAGTCATGTTGGAAAAAAACCCTGGTGATCTACTTTGGAAAAAAACAAACCAAAAACCCAACAGCCACAGACAATTCTATGAAACCCAGCTCTGCTCTACACACATAAGTGTTGAGGTTGGCTGAATGTCAGCAGAGACCCTTTAGAGATGGGACTCATGTCATGGATGAAAATGAAGGGGATTGTGTTTGTTATTTTAAAGGCCTCATAATCATCTGTTGTCTACCATTGTCTCATTTCCAGGGAATATATGATTAGGTAAAGCAACTTTGAGACAGAGACTTATTCCTATTTTAAAAATGGGTTGGGGGAAAACAGACAGGAAATCACAGAAGCGAAATGATCATACCTCTTGGGTAGCCTTGATTAGGCTCTTGATAGCAACTCACTTCTCACCTACATCCGGCCCAGGGCTTAAGGAATGCTCTTCATAGCTTTAGACCATATGGATTAATTTTCTTCTTTAGAAGTTTTCTGAAAATAAAAGTAACATTTTCCACCACCCTTGTCACATAATGATTTATCATTTGAACAGAAATGGCATTCTTTACCAAATGCGGAAGGCTAAATAATGACCCCATGGACATCCAGATCCTAATCCTTAGGGCCCCTGGAGGTTACCTTATATGGCAAAAGGGACTTCGCAGACCTGATTACATTACAGATATTAAAATGGGGAGATTATCCTGGATTATCTGAGTAGGTTTGAAATGTAATCACAAGTGTTTTATAAAAAGAGAATTTGAACACCAAAGCTTAAACAAGAAAGGCAAGAAAGAGGACTATAGTAAGATACCACACCAATGGCTTGGAAGATGAGGAAGGGCCCCCTACTCAAGCAATAGATGAAATACAGCCCTGGAGGCTATAAAAGGCAGAGAAAGCCTAGACCCCTTGAGACTCCAGAGAAACTTGATCCTGAGACCTGCTTGATTTCAGCCCACTCTAACTGATACTGGACTTGGGACCTCCAGACTGTATAAGAATGAATGTGGATCACCATGTCATATAAGAATTGAGTGTACTTTTCCCAACACTGATGTCAGAACCTTCAGGTCTAGTAGCCTTTCCCGATGGGTAGCGTCTCATGAAGCGCCCATCTTTCTTGTCATAAGTACACGTGTTCTTCATGTTGAGTAGTGCTGCATCTGGACTGATTGTAGATTGTCTACCCAAGAGAAAGCTGTCACTTGGCTGCCTTTGTTTATATTGATGTTGCTATGTCTAAGAAGTGTCCATTATGTTGTTCCTGGAATGCTCCATCATGTGTGCTGCTCTATTTGTAGCAAAGGTAAATACACATATACAAGGATGTATTTTGGGGTGTGCTCCCCATAGATCCATCCAAGCATCTTGTGAAGATCACCACTACTGTAGGATTTCATATTTATGATCATTTGTGCCTTCGATGCCTGTAACCCTTGCAAGTGTCTCCACCTTTCCCCCAGCTCCATTATGTTGTCCCAACCTCCTTCTCATGGTACATTGCCTTCCCCTTCTCCTGGGTATAAACTGTGAGTCCTGGGCTGGAGGGTTACCTGGCCGATTAGATTCCAGCTGAGAGATAGAACTGCCAACAGTTGGAGTTTATTTTTCTAAAAGGTAAGTACAGAGTTATTGTTTATTTCAGACTGTTTTCTTGTAAATTTATGACTCTGCATAAGAATATAATATTATAAAACCTCTGGAATATCTCAATATACTCCATTATAAACACTTTAAAGGTTATACTTTCATAGAGATAATTCCAAATGTGCTTAATTTTAGCACCGCTGTATACACTGAAGGAATGGGCATGTTTGGGGTTCAGAACAGAGTTCAATTATTTTTCTTAGCCCTTGCTCGCCTCTATTGTCAGCAGGAGATATGCGCAATGTCAAAAATGTGGAACGCACAGACTGTGAACAACAAAAAAAATCACTACTCCTCATTCTGACACTCAAGAATGCTACTATTTTTGTGCGAATTCTCTTACTCATTTTGTGAGGCTTTATTCAAAACGTTTTTATAGTTATTTTGTATCAAATATCAATGGTCTATATCTTATTATGTACCCTTGTAAGTGCGAAGCTTTTTTGGTTTGAGGTTTGTTTGTTTTGCTAGCCTCTCCTTCCCTTTTCTTTTGACCAACCACATGTCCTTTATTTGCCTCGCTCTGCTCCAGGTAATGCATTCAGTGACATCATCTAGAGTGTGCCATTGACTTTGAGCTGTGGGGACATTATCAGTGGTGGAACACACCTGAGCGCCACTGGGTTTCCGATGGCTGGCTGATAGTTGGAAGTAGATAGCCAGGCCTTTCCTGCAAGGTACCTCTGTGTGAACTGAAGTCACCCTCCTTTCAGTTAGCTGCTGAACACATGAGCCATTCTTCCACCCAGGGGCTCTCATTAACTTGATAGGCAGTTTGCTTTCTCCACAGGCATAGAAAGTACCCGGCAACCAAATGTCAGTCTTTGTCTAAGCATATTTTTAATATTCCATTTGGTGCACATAGAAGTGCTATGGTTTGCTCATGGACAAATTACATTAGGTAAACCTGTCGCACATGGCCTCCTCAGAGGATTGTCAAGCAAGGATGTTGATTTGAGGACTAAGGTGACCCTGACTCTGGCCTTGGTGTTTTCAATAGCTTCGGATGCATGTGAAAGTTGGGCATTGGATAAAGAAGACTGAAGAAGAATCAGTGTATTTGAATTGTGCTGCTGGCAAAGAATATTGACAGTACCAAGGACTACTGAAAGGACAAACCAATCTGTCCCAAGAGAAGTACAGTCCAAGTGCTCCTTAGAGGTATGGAGGGTGAGGCTTCACCTCACATCATCTGGACAGGCTGCCAGGTGGAACCAGTCCCTGGAGAAGGGTATCATGTTTGGAGAGGGACAGCAACAGAGGAAGGGTTGGATTGCCACCATGGATGCAAGCACAGAAACAGTTGTGAGAACCATGCAGGCCGGGCAATATTTTGTTCTGTTGGACATAAAGTTGCTATGGGTCGGACTGATTCGCTGGCACCAAAGAACAACCAAAAAACGGTGGTTTGTTGAACGATTCCCCCACTGTGGAGAGCTTTATATTGTTTCCGTTTTCACTGTTATGCTGATGAATGTCTTTGCCTATCAGTCTTTCTCCTAGCAGTTGGAATGAACATTTTAAAGCCTTTTGTGATAGAGAAATTATTTTCTAGAGAGACTTTAATGGTTTCTTCTCTTACCAGCAGTGAGTGTGAGGGCAAGGTCTTGTGAAGGGTGGATTCTGGATGGTTTTACTGAGATATTGAAAAAGTTGCTCCTAATCAGGCTTGGTAATGATATGAGAACTAGACCGCCACGCATAGGAGAGGCCTAGGACCGATAATGTGTTTATAACTGGACTATAATTGACCACGTTTTTTCTTCTATTTGCCTTCTGATATATTCACTTCCAACTGTTCACTTTGTCACCTGCATGAAGCCAACTAGACACACACAAATGGATTTACGAAGGACTTTGTATTGGAGAATGATACAGGAAAAAATACAAAGGAATCACCTGCTTTATGAGGCTCCAATATGTGGTGCGGAGCTTAGTTGCCGCAGCAGTTCACAGAAGGAAAACAAATAACCCGAAATCAACAGAAAGAACAAATTGGAACAAGATCTTTTAGGCATGACAAGATTTATAGTTGGAGTTGAGTGAGTGGGCTGGGCGTCCTAGAGTGGAGAAATGCTGTGGGCAAACAGCTGGAGATAGGGTTTGACAGTGTCCTTGGGGCCCCTTTAGAATGTAACCCAGACACTGACATGTGATCAGAAAAAGGGTTGGTCAACTACTCTAGGACTGCAGCACAGGTCCAAAGCCATGACCTTGTGAGATCTGAATTCTCTGTAGAGCTGGACGCCTGTAACCTTCAGGGGCTCCCTACTGCATGAGCAGAGCTGGTTTGTTTGTTCTCAGATTGCGGATTCACAGGACAAGAATGAAAGAGCACCACGAGGAGCACTTTGCTGTCCTGGCCGGACATAATTGAAGTGCTCCTTCTTAGATCCTAGGTGGACTAGGGATCTGGAGCCGATGAGGGTGGGCTGATGCACCTGGAAGAAATGGAAGATGTCTAGGAGAGCGCAAGTAATTTAAATGCTTTAAAGACACATTAAAAGAACAAGGCCATTTCTTTTTAGTAATAGATTTCTTTAACCCAACATACAGAAAGGATAAATTCAGCATGTAATTGATATAAATATTGCTCATTAAATAGCTTATATCCTTTTTACCATGTTTTCTTGTTATTAATTGCCATCGAGTCAATTTTGACTCATGGGATTCATGTGTGCAGAGTAGAATTGTTGTCCATAGGCATTTCTAAGCTTTGACCTTTTGGAATATCTGGTTTTCCTAGATGCCTCTAGATGGGTTAAAACCATCAACCTTTGGACGAGTAGTTGAGGTCTTAACTGCTTGAACTAAGTTTTGGAAATCTAGTGTGTATTTTGCAATTAGAGCACAACTCAATGCAGACCACCCATAGCTGAAGGTCTCAATGGTCATGTAGGGTAGTAGCTGTGGAACACTGACAGTGACGCTCTAGGAATTTTCCTGGGATTGGGAAGGCAAACTGAGAAGCAAAGGTGATAGAAAGGCTAAGTGTTCACGGCCAGGGGCCAGGAGTTCCTGCAATGAGAGGTGAGTTATTTTTGGCTGGTGACTGTACTGGAGGTGTGGTTGTTTAGCGTGAAGTGAAAGAAAGTTCTGAGGCTGGAGCAGATCAAGCAACAGGGTGGTTGAGGTGTTAGATGGCTCATCCCATTAAAGGGTGAAGTCTTCCTTGGTATATGGGAGGGACCGGGAAGGAGAAGCTTGGTTCCTGGCACTTAGCTGGGGCTTAGCTTGATGCTGTTGAGGAATCCCTTGAAGAACATAGAAGTGGACATAAGAGGTCAATGGGGAGTATCCAGGTGGAACCAGTGGTGCCCTAGGGTAGGGGACACCTCATGTGGTAATGCACAGTGTCATAGTACCAACCCCCATGGCTCCCCACGGATCTTTTCCTGGACTAGACCCCACATACTTCTTAGTAATTTTTATGATCAATTTTAACTATAGAATATCATGATGAGTAGAGTTGGACATTACTTAAGAATGTTTCTTGAACTATAAGATACTAATGACAACATTGTTTTGTAAAATTCTTCAAGACATAGTTACATCATTATTAGCTGTAGCATTTTTAACTAAGAAATGTAACTGGGCAGAAGCTTGATTTGATGTATCTCCTTTTTCTTTAATTACTACTTCCCTCAAAAATGCGGACATAGGTTCACAAACACGGTTTCCCATCTTACTGTGGTGACTACATCTGAAAAATTGCCAAAGTCCCAACTAGAGACTCCAATGAAAACACCACCATGTGTGCGTCATGTGTACCAACAAACTCACATGTCCATAAGCATCCCTGCCACTGGGTAATAAGGACAGCTTTGAGTAGAGCATATTTGGAGTTTCAAAAAGTAAAGTAGCACAATGTTTCAGCCGCCTTGTAGGTATATTGTTAGATGTAATCTGGGCTTTTAAATTTTGTTCTGTTATTAGAATGAAATGCTGAGATATTTTAGCAAAAAGCAAATTTTCATTGACAAACCCCTCCAATTTTATAGGTGGGGTTCTGGGTACCACTTCCTTGACAGTGTCACCTGATGCACTTTGTACTCACTGCCTCCCTTTGAGCCTCCATGCATGGAAGGATCTGCCGCTTGCCAGCAAACATTTGCCAACCTGATTTATGCCATGGTCAGCATGAATCTCAGGGGAAGAAGAGCTGCCTTCACAGAAGAGAACACCGAAATTCCCAGAGGATAATGGGATTGTGGCTGCTTCTGCTTCAGTTCATTTTCAAGAGGGCACAACTACACAGCTAAAACTGAAAGCCCTGAGAGATCTCAGGACCAAGGCTAGCTTCCGAAACGGCAATGTCATTTTTACAGTAATTTTTCAAGCTTCAGCAGACATTAACACCTACTGAGTTCACTAATGTGCTTTATAAGTGGAATCGTGAGACTGTGATTGTTATAAATTGACATAATGAATTCTAGACTTCCAGAAAGTTTGACCTTGTATAGTGCAGATTTCTCTTTAGAAAAAAAAAAAAAAAGGAAAGGCTCACTCCCGTTCTCCTTTTTGCTTTATACACAATTCGGCTTTATTATGGATGGGGCTTTTCTCCCAGGCAATAATACCTGATGCACCGCATGAGAGAGCTCATTTGTCTCAAGATACATCATCCCACTACTTCTCCTTTGTGCAATTCTCTCCGCTGCAGCTCGGCAGTCTGGTGGAAAGGGTAGGATCCTGGGGAGAGCTAGGATTAATTATTGGCCTTCACTGCCATTTTAGTGCCTTTAGATGTCAGCTTTCTCATTTATAATAATAATGGAAATAACACGTTTCCACCTAGTGATTATAATTACCATTTTCTAGGGCATGGTGTCTATGAGCTGATACTCTGGGACTTGAATCTCTGGTTTGGAATCTCTGACACCCATGTGTTAGTTTGTGACCTTGGATGTGTTGCCAGCAGAGACACACACCTACACACACACACTAGTGCTCTGTTGGGTAAGCATGGGACTGCTAATCAAAGATTGATAGTTCAAACTCCCCAGGTGTTCTGTGGAGTTTTCTGCTTCCATCAAGATTTATAAAGCCTTTGAAGCACTGTATTAAGGTGTCTATGAGTAGATAGCAGCCCCATGGCAGGGAATTGGGCAGTTCCCTTATTTATAAAGTGAAGAAACACTACGTTTAATGTGTTGATATTCATGATGCATTTAGATAGCACCCGGTGAATAGAAGTGCTTGTATTGAATGTGTTAAGAACATAAAATACTAGACTTTTATAGTCGCTAGTTTTAGTTCTTATGTGTACAATCATTTAATTATCACATCAGTGCTGTAAGAAAGTGTTATTCAACATGTTACCCAAATAAACAGATCCTGAGAGTTCAATTTTGTTGTTTAACCACTCAGTCAGCAAATGAAAAAACAAAAGGGAAATCTTGCGCATCATCTGCTGGCATGTGTTTGTCAGCACTCAAGCCCTTGATTAGATAGGGGATCGCCGTGTATCGATGGCCCCAGCCAGCTGCAGGGCTGAATCGTCAGATTTACCGTGAGTGCACAATCCGCATTGCTACGGACTCTTGGCTTCCCCTAAGGCTACAGAGAAAGCAGTTGTGTGTGTATGATTTCTGTTCACATGGGGGAAAAAAGCTGACTTGAGATTATGTCATTTAAAATTCATGGACCTATGCTAGACATAGTCCCTTGTTTGATGAAGATCAGAACCATGGAAAAACTTACATATTCGATATCTGATCAGTCCATGTAAAGATTCTCCATTGTTTCCAACCCGAGGAGTCTTCTCATCAGGGTCTTACTGCTAAAGGTCCAGCTTCACATTAATTACATAAATGCTACTTGAGAAAAGGTATAATTGTGCATATCACAAAGGTCTTTAAAATATGTTTTGAAACAAAATAGATCTTCTTGCCTTTACAGTTCCCTCTTGCTCTTAATTTAAGGTTGTTTGCACTGTGCCTCGTGTTACTTTATCCTCCATTGTGTGGCTCTGGAGCACTGGATTCCAAGGACCCTCTCAGAGCTTGCCATTGTGTCTTGTTGATGATGACCACAAACACGGGTCTTCCCCAAACAGGCAGGAACATGCAGCTGATAATGTGCTCACCTAACAGCAAGATGCTGAATGTACATGTAAAATTCTCCGATCGGCATATTTAAACATAAATGCTGAATAGCACATTGAAGCACCATGCATTTCACTGGATCCAGGACACAGGAATGACCCATAGTCATGAGTCCTGGAGTTTCCTTGGCATCTAGTGAACTCCATGCATGAAGAAAACAGAGTTTGACTTTTTTTTTTTTCTTCTTTCTGTAATGGGCTTGGCATAAAGTAGTTTAGGTTTTAAAGACTATCCTTCTGTTGTGACTCATGAAATAAGTCACATAAATGAAGCAGTCACATCCATGAAGAACTGGGACTGGGCATAACATTTTCCATGTGAAAGAGGCTCTGAATGACTTTCATTTCCTCACCCCTAGGGTACAGGTTTGTACAGTGTCTTGAAGGGCATTCTTGTATCCTGGGCAGTACTAGTTGATGAAACACTCAAGCACACACACACACACACACACACACACACACACACACAGTAAGAACAGGTAGAAAGATAAAAACAATTATGTATTTTTCACAACTTAGAGAACAGAGAGAGGGCTTGTGAAATAAAATCAATGGCACCTGCAACGGAGCAGATGAGCACACAGTGCCGACATGAACAAGGGGCAGGGCAAGTAGCTGGAACACAGAAAGCATCACGCAGAGCGGCTACCTGGCCAGGTTCGTGCTGGACTTACTATTGGGAGATGATATATGTCAACTGTTTGCAAACTGTAAATATGTCACCACATTATTCATTTATTAATTTTAAGATGTGAAATGATATGCCAATGATACCCCTCCCCCTTAAACACATCTTGCTGAGTCACTAAAGGTACGTTTGTCAGGAATTCCATGGTGAGATTGATGGTGTAGAAATGCCCCATGATAGTCTGTGGGATTGAGGTTAGGGAAGCTGATAAAGGGGCGATGACAGTAAAGGGAACAGGCGGTGAGAAGCTGTTCTAGAGCAGTGGGCACGAAGGTACAAGGACTATACATGAAAGAGATAGGAGAGGACAGTAACATTACTCAGTGACGTTTTGGATATAGACAAAGAAGTTAGAGATAATGATGAGTTTATTTCATGCTCTGAGGAATTCAATACTCAACGATGACTAGTTTCTTACAGGTGCTGTTTGATGAATTCTGGTCGAGAGAAGAACCTAGCCTTACCAACAGCTGCACCCTGAGTCCTGGCAATCCATTTATTGGGCACTGCATGAACTTGAGGGGCAGCAGGTAAGAGTGTGTATTTCTGTATTTAGTTCTTAATAAATCTCAACTGAGTCAGTCTCAGTCCCTGAGGGTTGATGGGAACCAGAAGTTTACAAGAAAGCCTGGACCCTCTGCCTTCCATGTTCTGTCCTTGCTTGATAGTTTCCCGGAGGAGAGTCCTCTGACCTGGCCAGTCCATGGAATTAATGCTGTTCAAGTCAGTATTTATGGTCATACAACTGGGAAGGTCCTCTTAAACCCCTAAGAATATTCCGGTAATGATCTTTAAAAATAATTGAATACCATCTAAAATCAGCCATCAACTATGTCTATTTATGGTGTGATGACAATAGAATTAGATCAAGATGGGATATGAAGGGGGTTGTCTAACTAGCTTCCTAGGGTCAGTCTGTCTCTGTTCAGATCTCTACTTGGAAATTGACCAGCAGAAGAGTGCATTTTTCTATGCCTTATTTCTTCCATTGTAATATCACTGTCCTCCTAGACTAATTTAGAGTCAAAACGAGTTCATATATGTGAAACATGTAAATATCATGGCATGGTACTAAGTGCACTGAAGATCTGGCTTCCATCTAGGGGAAATGCAGACGTTCAGTGGGTCATTCCCTCTCCTCAGTAGTTGGTGGTGGGCCCTCCATTTGATTTCTGGGATTTAGCTGAGAAAAGAGATTTTAAAATGTGGTGCAGCGGAGTTCAGCGTGGGATCGCTAACTGCAAAATTGGCAGTTCATACCCACCAGCCACTTAGCATGAGAAAGATGAGGCAGTTTATTCCCATAAAAATGTATAATCCAAGAAATCCTGAGAAACAGTCCTATTCTGTCTTAAAAGGTCCTGGTGAGTTAGAATCAAATCAGCAGTAGGTTTAGGGTTCTGTGATTGGAGTGTGTGCTAGGCTGGGTTGCCTAAGGAAACAAAATGAGTGACACTCATCTATGTATATGGAAGAATTTTATATCAAGAAATAACTTTGTATCAAGAAGGCATATCAGCACAAACCAGCTCAAGCCCGTTACGTTTCATAAGAGTCAAGACCCTCTATATACTCAAACTAGCTGTGGGCTGATGAGGCAGAAAGATGAAGCAGGATGCAGGTGATCACAGCCTGGTAAGTGCAGAGTCTTGTGGATCAAAAGTCAATGGAAACATAGCAGGGATCCAACAGCTCCCAGGTTGACTCCCAAGGCCAGGGGCTCCTCATAGGGCTATCCTTGGAGGTACAGTGTCCCAGCAAGCAGGAAGGTGATGGGACAGAAAGAGCACAAGAAGTTCCAGGTTTTCTCTGATCAGAAGATTACACCCCAAGGAGGCATCATCATCCTGTGACCTGATTGGCAGGTTGGACTCCATCCTTTCACTTGCATAGCATTTCACACTGACATCAAATCACTTAACTGCCACAGGGTGACATTCGGATCTCTGGTTCTTGATCTTTGGGGGCAGTCCGATTTGTTATTGCTACAGAATCAGAACACTGCCCTTCAAGTGATGTTTGCCTTTTTTTTATTATTAATTATTTCCTTCAAGTGATAAATTTCTCTTAAATTTTTAATAGAAAAAGAATGATGAGTCAGTTCTTGGCTGGCATGTAATCCACAAGGTAATGTAGATCAAGCTGTTTGTACTGCCTTTGGCAAGCATCTCAAGCAGATAGGAATCGAAGCTTTCGAAACAATGAATGTGTTTTAGGGAAAAAGCACCATCCTGGTGTCTTAGTTACCTAGTGCAGCTGCGATAAAACATACAAGCGGGTGGGTAAAAAACGAAACGGAAGAAGAAATGCATTTCTTCACAGTTCACGAATCTAGAAGTCTGAATGTAAGGCCTTGGCTCCCAGGGAACGCTCCCTGGGAACTCTCAGCTAGGTAGCTGCCAGCCATGTGTGGCATGGCAGGGCTTCTAGAAGTGTCTGTCATCAGTGGTCTCTGTGTCCCCACTGTGTGCATGAGTTATTCCAGGCATCTCTTCCCTTTAGACAACATTCCATTCACCACTCAGAAAGGATGAAACGTATGGACTGACTACCTTGCTCTTGTCTGATGTCATTAGACAAAAGAAACGTATTTTCCCACGTAGGTTTGAAGTTACAGATACGAGGATTAGGGTTATAATATTTCTTTTTATGGTGGGGGGGCATAATTAATTCAACAGGTTTAGTGTTTTTCTGCAGTGTTTCCTTAAAAATTTTTTTTTTTGCAATGTTTCTTTTTGAAATGTAAACCTGAGTCCTTTCCCAAAGTATAGTGGTCATGCTCTCTGGACAATAAGAATACTAGATGCCAAATAATGCGTATGTGGGAAAACTGTACGTATTGGAACCAGATTCCGTGGCCTGTTCACCTAAAGCAAAGCAAAACAAAACAAAAAGCTGTTGTGTCACTCATCCTCCCAAAGACTGACTTAGATGCAATACAACAAGTGAAGCCAAAATCCCTTTTGGAGGCTCTGTTGCCTCTGGCGTATATGTGCAGGAGCAGCAGGGTGACTGGGTAGGAAGTGGGGAGGCTTCAGTGACGGTAGAGGACTGGCAATAAGGAGCCAAGCAGAGTGGCTACAAAGGAGGTTTTGTACACAGGACAGTGCTGTGTGCTTTAGAGCATTCATATCACTAGGAAAGTGATGAGACTTTGAGCATCTAATGAGACTGAGAAGACAAAATAGAAACATTTTGAGTTTAAGACATTAAGCAATACATGTGTCTCAGAAAGAAAAAAAAAAGAAATGAAAATTCAGTGAGAGGCCAAAGTTTTAAGAAAAGAGGTGGGAATCTCCAAGAAGAGCGGTTCTCAACCTGTGGGTTGCAACCCCTTTGGGGGTGGAATGACCCTTTCACAGGGATCGCTCTATTCATAACAGTAGCAAAATTACAGTTAAGAAGTAGCAATTCTACCTTAAAGATCTCGCTAGACCAGAGGATGTACACTGGTACAGATAGGAACTAGAAACACAGGGAATCCAGGGCGGATGATCCCTTCAGGACCAGTGGTGTGAGTAGCGATACTGGGAGGGTAGATGGAGGGTGGGTTGGAAATGGGGAACCGATTACAAGGATCTACATATAACCTCCTCCCTGAGGGACGGACAACAGAAAGGTGGGTGAAGGGAGACATCAGACAGTGCAAGATATGACAAAATAATAATTTATAAATTACCAAAGGTTCATGAGGGAGTGGGGAGCGGGGATGGAGGGGAAAAATGAGGAGCTGATGCCAGGGGCTTAAGTGGAGAGCAAATGTTTTGCGAATGATCAGGGCAATGAATGTGCAAATGTGCTTTACACATTGATGTATGTATGGATTGTGATGAGTTGCATGAACCCCTAATAAATTATTTCAAAAATAAAAGAAGTAGCAATGAAAATAATTTTATGATTAGGGGTTCACCACAACATGAGGAACTGTTTGAAGGGTCACGGCATTAAGAAGGTTGAGAAACACTGTCCTAGAAGTAAGATTGAAGGTGAACTTGGAGTATGCTCTTAGTAATAATTTCAGTCTCTATGTGTCACTAGCTGAGGGGCCCCTGGTAGTACATAGTTAAATGCTCAGTTGCTAGCCAATAGGCTGGAGGTTTGTACCGTCCAGGGCCTCTGTGGGAGAGAAGACCAGGTTATCTGCTCCCAGACAGATTATAACCTAGAAATCCCTCAGGGCTATTTCCCTGGACAGGATGGCACACAACAACAATAACCTAAACTCAGCAAAAGAAAGAGTGTGTTCACTCTCCTCTGTGGACTTTTCCCTACACACATTTCAGGACACATAATGCTACTCATTGGTTGAAATTTGCATGTTTAAATATTCTCCAAGTGATGCTGCATAGAGATCTATACTGCCTGGGTTATAATGGGTGCCAATTTTACATTGGCATTTGCATTTGAAATGTTAAAATTCTCTATTTGTCAAACCACACACAGATGTAAATAAGCACCTAACTTATTTTGCTGTACCCCGATGTGCTGTTGTTGTTGGCAGTCAGTTCTGACTCAGAGTGATCCTATGTACAACAGTGTGAAATACTGCCTGGTCCTGGACCATTCTTACAATCCCTGCTGTGCTGCAGCCCATTGTTGCAGCCACTGGTCAGTTCATCTCACTGCGAGGCTTTCTCTTGTGTGCTGACCCGATATTGTCAGCATGATGTGCTTCTTCGGAGACTGGTTTCTCCAGACATGTCCAAAGTACACGAGAGGAAGACATCTCTCCATCTTCACTTCTCAGGAGGATTTTGCCGTAATTTTTCCAAGAGAGATTTTTTGTTCATTCTTCTGACAATCCATGGCATACTTAATATTCCTCGCCAATACCATAATTCGAATATATTGATTCTTCTTTGAATCTCCCTTATTCAAGGCTCAGATTTCACATGCATATGAGATCATTGAAAGATCATGGGCTGGGACAGGTGAGCAGTGGGACTCAAAGTGACATCTTTGCTATTTAATATTTTAAAAAGGTCTTTTGCAGCAAATTTACCCAGTGCAGCAAGTAATTTGATTTCTGGACTGTTGCATCCCTGTGTATTGATGGTGGACTCAAACAAAATTAAAGCCTCGACAGTTTTTCATTAGTTATCATGCTGTCAATGGGTCCAAATACAAGGGGCTTCGTTTTCCTTATTTTAAGGTGTGATCTATATTGAAGGGTGTCTATCATATTCATTAGTGAGTGCTTCAAGCTCTATCACTTTCAGCAAGCAAGATTGTATTATCTGCATATTGCAGGTTGCTAATGAGCCAGTCCTGATACCTCATTCTTCTTCCTATTGTCCACCAGATTTGCTTGGTATATAGATTAAGCGAGTATGGTGAAAGGATGCCACGGTGATGCACACCTTTCCTGATTTAAAGCCACTCAGCGTTCCTGTGTTTCGTTTAAACACTTGACTCTAGGGTTGTGTACAACTTCCACGGAGCACCACCAAGAGCTCAGAAATCCCACTGGTAGCACTGTCGTCCAAAGTGTGTTACGATCCATGCACATTCGACGTGTATAAAACAGACACATTTTTCTCCACTGCACCAAGGATAGAATGAATTGTCAGCGAGGCCTCTGCAAATGATGCTAATTTTCTATTTGAGCAAATATACTGGTTAAAATGAATGATCTCGTATATTGCTTGTCTTTCAACAACAATAACAATGACCTGCCATGGCTATACAAAAGCCTGAGCTGAAAAGCTATTGATTGGTTTTAAACTATTTCTTTGTGAGATTTCAGCATTGACTTTGGGTTTAGTTATTCAATTCCAGGTTACTCAAAAGCATATAAACACATTCTTGTCTATGCTAGGAAAGCAAGGTCTCATATCTTTTTGAAGATTGTGTATGCGTGTGTGTGTGTTGTATGTGTGCGACGTGGAACACAAGATTGTCTCAACTTTTTCATAGCTATGTCTTTTTGGTCAGAGGTTTACATATTTGCAGCATAGATCTAAACAATATCTCTATAGTAATTTAAACAGATTCCAAACCAAGATTTGCATGCAAATAAAGAATTTTCATTTATGAAAATTTGCCTGGCCAAATTCGTAAATTTTTTCCCCTTCTTTACTTCAGGTTGAACTTATTTGATCAGACCAGAGACTGGAAACAAGCAGAGAGTCTTAATGGTTGGGAACACTTAAAATTTTGATTTTCGATCTCCTGGTGAACAAACTCATTGGCATTCTGACTTAGTAGAGGCAAATAGGTATGAGTCATGTAACTTGGAAGCCACAGGTGAAGTTATCTCATGAATTATTCTAGTTGAGATTAAGCTAAAAACACCCAGATATATTTCAAACTCAAATATGTTGCTGTTATTCAAAAGCCGCAAGCAGACCATGAGAGGTAAAAAAGAATTGCTAGAAGAAATTGATGTCAATTGGGGCTGGACACATGTCTAGGATCTCATTAGTCACTGTGTTGCATTCCTCGTCCTCTCCCCATAAGCTGACTCTCCCTCTCACTGCTGTTGATGCTGACTCACAGTGTCCTGTAAGACAGGCTGGAATTGTTTCTGTAGGTGGTCCACGCTGAGACTCTACTGGAGTAGAAAGCCCCGTCTTTCTCCTGAAAGCGGACTCTTAAGTACATGGATACTATGAACTGTATTTTCCCCATTTTGTCATTTTCTTGGAATATATATCTTTAATTATTTTGATTGGCAGGTTTTTAAAAAATCATTGGGGACTTGTGCAGTTCTTATCACAATCCACACATACGTCCATGGTGTCAAGCACATTTGTATATATGTTGCCATCCTCATTTTCAAAGCATTATTTTTCTACTTAAGCCCTTGGTATCAGCTCATGTTTTCCCTCCCTCCCTAACCTTCCCTCATGAACCCTTGATCATTTTTAAACTATTATTATTTTTCATGTCTTACACTGACCAGTGTCTCCCTTCACCCACTTTTCTGTTGTTCATCCCCCTGGGAGGGGATTATATGTAAATCATTGTGATTGGTTCCCCCTTCCTCCCCATATCTTCCCCTAACCCTCCTAGTATCACTACTCTCATTACTGTACATGAGGGGTTTATCTATTCTGGATTCCCTGTATTTCCAGTTCTTATCTGTACCAGTGTACATGCTCTGGTATAGTTGGATTTATAAGGTAGAATTGGGGTCATGATAGTGGGGGAAGTACTACAGAACTAGAGAAAAGCTGTTGTATGTTTCCTTGGTGCTTTACTGGACCCGATGGCTTGCCTCTTCCTTGTGACCCTTCTGTAAGGGAATGTCCAATTTTCTACAGATGGGTTTGAGGTCTCCTCCACACTCCCCATCATTTGCATTGATATGATATTTTTGTCCTGGGTCTTAGATGCCTGATACCTGATCTCATGGACACCTCGTGAGCACACAGGCTAGTGTGTTTCTCCCATGTGGACTTTGTTGCTTTTCAGCTAGATGGTCGCTTGTTTATCTTCAGGCCTTTAAGACTCCAGGCGCTATATCTTTTGATAGCTGGGCACCATCAGCTTTCTTCACCTCATTTGCTTATGCACCTGATTTTTCTTTGGCAATCATGTCAGGAAGGTGAGCATCATGGTGTGTCAGGTTATTATAATAAAGTGTTCTTGCATTGAGGGAGCACTTGAGTAGAGGCCCAATGTCTATCTGCTACCTTAACACTTAACATATAAATAGATGTACATAGACCTATCTCCCTATTGCTATATATAAATATATTTACATATGTACATGTCTGTAGTTAGACTTCTATACATATCTTAAACATTTTTTACCATCAAACACTAAGTTTCCGTGCAAAGATATTTTCTCTTGGTCATGCCTGCATAGTTCATTATAATTGCTTGGGATTTTTGCATTCTCATGTCATTAAAACACCGCTTCAAGTATATATTTTATAGAAAAATAATAACAGGTAGAGTGGAAAGACTACAGCTTTGCAGTCAGGCAGACCTGGTGCCCACTTCCAGGTATTTTATAACCTCAAAAGAAAGCCCATCAGCATGGAGGTGATTCCGGCTCATACCCACCATTACCAGGTCTCTAGTGCTGCACCTCTGCAGGGAAGCAAGCAGTCTCATCTTTCTCCTGCTGAGTGGCTGGTGGGCGTGAAATGCCCATCCTCCTGGTACGAGTCAATGCTTACCCAACAGGGCCACTAGACTTCCTTAAGGATGTTTAATAATTTTTAGGGCATTTGTATACACTAGTTATCCACCGGAGTTGTGATAAGGATAAAAATTGCATCCTTTGCAAACTTTTGATGTGATTAGGGATCTTACATGTAACATGCTTAACACAAACAGCTAATGGCAGTACAAAGCTAGTAAATGGTAACACGAAAAATACCAACTTGTACATTTAAATTAGTGTATACTATGCATGGGTGGAAGGTGTCTTTAGGAATTTGTCTACATCTCAAAGCATTAGCAGTTCCTTTTCTTATTGTAGTTATTTGTGTCCTTGTCTCATCACCAACTTTAAGAGCCTCCTACAGGCAAAGCTTGTGTCTTCTTCATCGTGGTTTTCATCCCAGTGTGATTCAGCATGTCCTTGGCCATGCCTGTCCCCCAAAATGCACCTCAGGTGGAAACGTGTTCCATGAGCTTGTGAGCTGGGGAAATGCTGCATCTGTTAGTATTTTAAATGTGCTCAAAATGCCTGCAATAACAAAACCCTGGCTTTGTTTATCTCAGCGTTATACAGAAAACCTTCCATTACTTTTGATTTTTAATACAGTCTATTGATATTTGCTGTAATACTTTTCTTAAGGTGGCTACAGAATATGTAGAGAGTAAATTTTTTTTTAATGAACAATATTCTCAATGACGTCGAGTCAATGCCTTCTCATAGCAACCCGACATGCCAGGATAGAACTGCCTTTGTCAGTTTCCAAGACTAACTTGTCCCGGAAGTAGAAAGCCCCATCTTTCTCTCTAGGAGCAGCTGGTGCTTTCGAACTGATGACCTTACACTTAGCAGCCCATCTCTTAACCACTATGGCCCCAAGTTCCTTGAAAATGAACGAACAATAGCAAAATGTATCTTAAAAACAGTTGGGTAGGATTGTTTTTATGTATTTATACAGCTTTTCATATTACATTTTATATGAAATATACTGTTATGCAAACTTTAGCTCTATCTGCCATCATCTATTCAATGAATGTTCATGTTTTATGTAAACATAACTAATAAGTGTATATACATATATATGGCATATATAGGTGTCTCCATATATGGGAGTAGTTTTTAAAAATTCATGGAAAAATTCCATAATTTTTGACACCATTTTTTCACCAGCACTTTTATTGCCCCCTCATATACATACATTTATACTTGAAACAAACATCTGAATTATTATTTTAAACTGATCAGGAGCTCTTAGAAAATCCACAGAGCTCAAGCAGTGATTTAAATTTGCCCACGTTTTTAAGGCTTTATTCTTTCTCATTAGTTCCAAAACTCCATAGGCTTCTGGAAAGAAATTTTGGTTCCATGTGCCAACATGATCCTTTTAATGTAGACATTAATTAAAATAGTAGCAATATTTGGAAAGATAAAGACAACTTTCATTCTTAAAAAAATGTGTTGGTTGAATGCATCTGACCTTGAAAAGTGAAAGTCCCTGTGGTGATCGATAAAATGATTAAGGGACCCAGTCACCCTGGGCGAAACATCAAGGGCATGCAAGAGAGCAGCAAGGGGAACAAAGTGATGGAATTCCCGGGGAATGCCAAAAAGAGACTTTGGAGACAGTGTGGCACCCCATCAGACTCCACTGGAAAACGCTTGTAAAGGCCAACAAAACAGACCTTGAACTATGTATAGGCTTTTCCATTTTTGTCAGTGGCTTTATTTTTGTTATTATTTTGCTTGTTTTTTGTTGTTATTATATTGTTTTGTTGGTTTTGACTTCCTTTGTTGTTTGGCTTTGCCTAGTTTTTGCAGTTATTAATGTTTCTGCATGTCTATCTAGATAAGATACGTGGGATAAACAAATTCGGATTTCCCTGCATTTGGCATCATTTCATGTGCTATGTGAGTCTGACGAGGAATTCATAAACTAACATCAAACTTAAGGGTTAACATTGAACTTATGGACTTGATCTGGACAGGGCTGAGATGTTGTATTGATACATAAGTACTTCTTGATATAAAGTTTGTTCTTACACATATCTGAGTGTCAATGAATTTGTTTCTCTAGTCAACCTGGACTAACACACTACTCGTATCAAATTTATGTAAAACAGAATCAAACATTCCTGCTCCTGTGCATTTTCACCATCATTGCTATATTCGAACTCACGGTGTCTGCCACCATCTAATCCAGCTCACTGGGCGTTTTCCTGACCCCTCCTTATAAAATGGTCAAAATTTCCTTTATGCTAGAACCCTCTTAATCAGTAGACTCTTCTAGTCTTCTTCATTTCCAGCAAGCAAGGTCGTAACATCTGGTTATTAGATTAGTAATAGCACAGGTTATTAAGTCTCCCGTCAGTTCTAATGTCAAGTTCTTAATGTAGTCCAGCTTCTCAGGTGATTTGCTCAGAAAATAGACTGAACAAATATGTTTAAAAGATAAAACACTAGCACATAGGAAAGAACTCCTAGAAAACTCCTAGAAAAAGAAAACAAATATGAAATATTACACAAACTCATTGAAGCCCCTCTTACCGTTTCTGGTTTCTACCAATGCATTATGCTCTTGTTCGGTTTGAAAGACTGGTTCTTGGCTTATTGTGGTTTCTGCACGAACATGTGACATGTGGGATTCTCGTTGTGTTGCCATGATTATTATACTCCACACAGATCAGTGTTGTTGTGTAATTAATGCAACTCTGGCAAACATCTTTCTGGTATTTCCTGTTCTAGCCAGATCCATCTGACATCAGCACCAATACCCCTAATTTTACATCCTTTTCAGAACCTGTCTTGAACGTCTGGCAGTCTCCAGCTGATATATAGCTAAAGGTATTTTTAAAATTACCTTTGGGACAAATTTGCTTGCTTGTGGTATTAATGATATTATTCAATACTATTTTCATTCTGTTGGATCACCTTTCTTTGGAATGTGCATATATGTGGCTCTGTGCCAGTTGGCTGGCCAGGTATTGTCTTACAAATTTCTTGGCATAGATGAATGAAAACTTTTAGTTTTATATTCCTTCATTGAAGCATCTCAGCGGGTGTTTTATTAATTCCCGAAGCCTTATTCTTCAGGAACGCCTTCAGTGTAGCGTACACTTCTTTCTTCAATACCATCAGTCCTTGTTCATATGTGATCTCCTGAAATGGTTGAATGTTGACCAATTCTTTTTGGTACAGTGACTCTGTGTATTCCTTCCATCTCCCCTTAAGCTACTTACATCACGTTAAAGGCTTGAATTTTTCTTCATTTGTTTTACATTGAGAATTTCTGATGATATTTCTTCCCTTGGTGTTTTCTAATTGCGGGCATTTGCACATTTCACCGTAAGTCTTTTTGATTAACCCTTTGAAAGACTCTGTTCATGTCCATCATTTCCTTCATTCACCTTAACTACTCTGTGTTCAGGAGTAAGTTTTAGAGTCTTGTATGACATCCATCTTATTTTTTTCTCTTTCCTGTCTCTTCTTAATGACCTTTACTTGCTTTGTGTGGGGTTTCTTTGATGTCATCCTTCTGCTCCTGTAGCTTTCGGTCATTAGTGTTCAATGGACCCAATCAATATTGACATGAACTTCCCTTGAGTTCTCTGAAAGCAGCACAAGAGAAGAGGTCTAGAGCCTAGAAACCACAGATGATTACGACCCCCTGCATATCCTTGGAATCTTTGTGCAATTTCTATAGCTTTCATTGCCATCTCTTCACTTTACTTTTCTCCCTTCTATTTGGTTCAAGTGTTCGGTTACGAACCACAAACGTGTTGGTTCAAACTCATCACCCGACAAGGAGAAAGGTGAGGTTGTCTGTTCCCATAAAGATGTATTGTCTTGGAAGCCCTAGATATGACCTCTGTGTTGGGACCAACTCCTTGATTTTTCGATTCTGGGGTTTTAGACATCACCTGGTGCACATGGCCAAGGCCCTTGGCTTCTAAGTAAAAGACTAGTGAGTTGAGTTCACCCAGAGGTGCCTCAGAAGAAAGAGCTGGCAATTTACTCCCAATAAATTATTCCTGGAAAACAGATCACCATGGGTCAAAACTTACTTGATATCGACTGGTTTGAAAATTTTCATTTGAAGTCACCAACATACTCCAGTTGTCTGTGTAGTAATCAACCCTTGGTTAGAACGCCCTCTAGTGGCAGCTCAATGGACCCCCCCCCAATGAAACCCTACCTATGTGGTGATGGAACCCCCCGTGTGGCGTGGTTAAGTGTTGGACTACTTCCAAAGTTCAAATTCACCACCCACTCTGTAGAAGCCAGACAGAGTTTTCTATGTCCATAAAGAGTTACAGCCCTGATCACCCACAGGGACAGTTTTACTCTGCCCTATGGGGTCACTGTGAGTCGGCATCGGCTTTATGACAGTGCATTCTGGTTTCATGGAGTCTGGAAGGAGAAGAGTCCTGTGATTGAGAGAAGTCTCATCACTCATTTTTTGTTTTGTTCTTGATTGGAACAGCAAAAGGGGTCAAGCACTTTTACCTCTTGGAAGCGGCTGTTCCTATAGGGTGTAACTGCAGCCCATGGATGATAACTTTGTCATCTGACTTCTTTCTCAAGTGGGTTTTTGTTTTGTTTGTTTTTAAAATCATTTTATTAGGAGCTCATACAACTCTTACCACAATCCATACATACATCATTTGTGTACAGCATATTTGTATATTCATTGCCCTCATCATTCTCAAAATATTTGTTCTCCACCTAAGCCCCTGGCATCAGCTCATCATTTTCCCCTCCCTCCATGCTTCCCCTCCCTCATGAACCATTTATAATTTATAAATTATTATTTTATCATATCTTGCCCTGTCTGATGTCTCCCCTCACCCACTCTTCCCTTGTCTGACCCCAGGAAGGAGGTCACATGTAGATCCCTGTGATCGGTTCCCTCTCTCTACCCTCCCAGTATCGTCACTCACAGCACTGGTCCTGAAGGGATCATCCACCCTGGATTCCCTGTGTTTCCAGTTCCTATCTGTACCAGTGTATATCCTCTGGTCTAGTCAGATTTGTAAGGTAGAATTGGGATCATGATAGTGGGGGAGGAGAAAGCATTTAGGAACTAGAGGAAAGTTGTATGTTTCATTATTGCTACGTTGCATCCTGACAGGCTTGAATTCTCCCTAAGACCCTTCTGCAAGGGGATGTCCAGTGGCCTACAAATGGGCTTTGGGTCTCCACTCCGCACTCCCCACTCATTCATTATGATATGATATATGTCTTTTTAATGACCTTTACTTTTATTTACATTTTGTTTACATTTATATTTATTTACTTTTATTTACATTTTATTTACATTTATTACGGTCACATTTTTTGTTCTGATGATACTGATAACTGATCCCTTTGACACTTCGTGTTCACACAGACTGGCGTGTTTCTTCCATGTGGGCTTTGTTGCTTCTGAGCTAGATGGCTGCCTGTTTAGCTTCAAGCCTTTAAGACCCCAGATGCTCTATCTTTTGATAGCCGGGAACCATCAGCTTTGTTCACCACATTTGCTTGTGCACCCATTTGTTTCAGCAATTGTATCAGGGAGTTGAGCACACAATGATATGATTTTTTGTTCTTTGATGCCTGATAACTGATCCCTTTGCCACCTCATGATCACACAGACTGGTATGCTTCTTCCATGTGAGCTCTGTTGCTTCTGAGCTAGATGGCAGCTTGTTTACCTTCAAGCTTTTAAGACTCCAGACGCTCTGTCTTTTGATAGCTGGATACCATCTGCTTTCTTCACCATGCTTACTTATTCACCCGCTTTGTCCTCAGCAGTTTTGTTGGGAAGGTGAGCATCATAGAATGCCAACTAAATAGCAGAAAGTACTCTTGCATTGAGGGAGTACTTGAGTGGAGGCCCAATGTCCTTCTGCTACCTTAATACTAAACCTATAAATATATGCACATACATCTATTTCCCCATCCTCATATACAGATATATTTTCATATGTACATGCCTTTATTTAGACCTCGATAAATGCCCCTTGCCTCCTATCTCTTTCCTCTATGTCCTTTGACTTTCCTCTTGTCCCACTATCATGCTCAGTCTTAGTTTGAGTTTCAATAATTCCTCTTGGTTACATTATGCTTGATCATGCCCTACCAGGCCTCCTACACCCTCCTCACCACCAATTTGGATCACTTGTTGTTCCCTTGTCCCTGGGTTTGTTAACACCACTACCTTTCCCCCTACCTTCCCCTCTCCCATGTGCCCCCAGAACTGTCGGTCCTGTTGTTTTATCTTTCAGATTGTTCATCCAGCTTATCTCATTTAGACAGATCTGCGGTGATAATAACATGTACAAAAACAAGACAGAGCAAAACCAAGCAACAATATATAATAAATCAACCAACGACAAAAACAAAACAAAACACAACAAGAAAAAAAAGCTTGTAGTTAGTTCAAGGACTGTTTGCTGGCCTTTAGGAGTGTTTTCCAGTCCAGTCTGTTGGGGCACCACGCCCTGGCCCCAAAGTCCACCTTCAGAATTCCCTGGGGACCTTCCCTGTCCGTTCCCTTGCTGTTCTGTTGCACCCCTTTAATGTTTTGCCTCGATGTGATGGGGTCAGATCGGGTGCAATTCCTACACTGTGTCTCCAGTGTTGTCCCCTGTAGGGCGATGGGTCAGTGAGGGACATCATGTCTCATAGTGGGGCCGGTCATGTGGTCCTCTCTGTGGACTGGCTGCTCTAATCGGGAACATCGTCTTCAAGGCCTGGTGGGCCAGGATCTCAAGTGGGTTTGTAATATTTCACCAGCTCTGAGTCCCTGAGATTATTTCAGGCAGTGAAGGCACACGTCCTTAGGCAGGGGTGGGGTGGGGTCAAAGCATGATGGCGATGCTTTGAAATTAATGGGGAACAAGTGAACTGAACTGTTAGCTCACCTCACTCTCTAAGTGTGCTAAAATTAAGTTTTTAATGGAGGTGAAAAGGGTCAAAGTATGATCTAGTAAGAGGAGCGGCAGCCTGGTTTGCTTGTGTTGGCTGAGTTTGGCACAGTGCTGTGCTTGGTAGGCATCTCGTGAATGCTGAGTAAATGGACAGAGGGAACCAGACTCCATGCAGACACCCACCCCCTCCCGCCCCAATGTTGGCTGTTTGGATTTTGCTTGCTTGTGCCACAGTTACGCATTTTGAAAATAAATCTGGCCACATGTTCCTGTGTGTTCCCTTTACTTGCTTCCGTACCGACAAAGCAGTCCGTCCAAAGACTTGACAGATATGACCTCTGCGCCTGGAGGATTTCTACCATTCTTTGCTACCTGATCATTTATTTCAACAGGAGTTAATTTTAGCGTGTGGCAACAGAAACCAGCTTTCTTCAGCAGGGGAGCTTAATACCTTCTTTATTATGTTCACATGTGTTGTGAGGAAAACCCTAAGTTTTATGTAAGGTGACCAAAGTCCTGTGGGGGAAATACGTCGTTGTGAAAGCATCCCTTTTTTTTTTTTTGTTGGAATGAGGTGTGATAGTAGCCATCTGCGATTTAAGCTGGCTCAATAGCAATCTCTTCATCAAAGCAGCTGTATTCCCACGTGGGGAACCCTCTCTTCACAACATGTGGTTTTTGAGGAGCTGACGTCCCCGTTGGCTCCAGAGGTGATGTGTGTTGAGGACTGGTTACTGACCTTTTGATGCCATTGAACCAAATGCATCCTTTTCCTCTAGGCTGATAGACATGTAGGGAGTAGAAGTAGAATGGACCCCGTGTGGGAGTTGGGGGGGGGGCGGGGCGAGACACGGCCTGAAAGAAGATGGTTCACATCACCTGTCCTTTTCCCGGATGACTGCTTTGTGAGACATCGCCTGAGAGCGTCTGGATTCAGCCACAGCCAGTGGGTTTTTTCTGTCTGAGATCCCTTGGTTCACTTTTCCTTTGCCGCCCATCCATGGCGTTTGACTCTGGAACGAGAGAAGCAGCGGCCATCCTCAGAAGACCATTTGGAAGCGTTTGTGAACTCTAATTCATCCTAGTTTACATAAGGCGTATTCACTGGTGCTTATCTCAGAGGGGAAGTGGGAACTATTTTATGGTCCTCTCCATGACCAGCAGACAAGACTTTCCATGGGATGGAAAGCCTGGGGATGTCTGGAACATGGCCCCAGGAGAATCCTTGATGCCCTGCGGCATTGATTCCTTCAGCAAGCTGCCCCGATCTGCATAAACGGCCGCTGCATTCACCTCGTTCCAGTGCAATCAGAGTCTTTCTTTAATTTCCTTCCTTCCTCATCCTTGGCATCTGATCCGCAGTCAACCCGTGCCAACTGGTTTCCATAGCGTACCGCATCTCCCGATCCACTGCAAGCCCCCCTCATTGCTCGCATGCTCTTCTGTCAAAGCCTTCCCACTGTTCTTCCTGCGGCCTCAAAGCATGCTACGCAGAGCAACGCACAGCTGACTACAGACCCTTCCCTGCCCGCACCCTCCGGTAGCTTTCCATCGCCATAGCGTAACCTCCAAATTCATCACCACACTTGCGCCATCCTACAGGATGTGTCCCCTGAATCTCTCCAAATCCATCTTAAGCTGGCTCCTCCCCTGCTCACGATTCCCATTCCGGTCTTTCCAGGAGATCCCACAGTTACTATGATCCACGAAACCCAAACATTTCAAGGAACGCATTGCTGTGCACCATGGGCTAGTTTCCATTTAGTGATCAGAGATTTCATCAGAAAAAATGATGACTTTTATGGCTTTTCATTTCCCTAGCATCTGCCACCTAGTCTATCTTATTCACACTAACTCCCCCTCTAAGCCTAGGTATGTCTTCGTTGCCAGTGTTCATGGCGGAAATGAAGGGAACCTGGGTGTTTGCTTACCGGAGGCAATCAGGATCAGTGACCTCTCTGCTCAGAAGGAGTTGAAGTCTCTTGTGTCTTGCTTCATTGATTTCCCTTCTGTTTTCTTCCTTGTGACCGTAGCCAGAATGACTCTATCCCGTAAACTTTGATCAGAATAGAAAATGTCAAGACATTGATTAAGGAGTCTCTTTCAAGAGCTTCATAAACCAGCTCGATCATGGGAGCATGAAGCATGCCTCCCTGCACAGGCACTGCGTGGACAGTATCGGCAGAAAGTAGCCTGCCTTCTGCACTGCAGACAACTATAGAAGGACACAATATGCTGAAAAGGACATACTTACTGCAACAGATTCCATCTAGTGAGGTGTGTGAAAAACCAGTCCAGGCCAACCATAGTACTTCTTAAAAAGAAAGAAAATGTTTTTGTTTTTTCAAAAAAAATAGGCTTCTTAGACATGCACGCGCATGAGAGATTGATGGATTTCACCCGCTGTATGTCTTCATGCATTTCTATGCACTTAAAGACATACTGCTCCAGGGCTCAAAGCTCATTTCAGAAGAGCAATAAGAACAGGCAGGTGAAGGTAGGGGAGGATGGGGGTGGGGGCACTCCCCCTGCAGCTACTCAGGTGCTTGCCTGCAAATGATTTTTCACCTGTCTCTAAAGAGTGCAAAGACCTGGGTTTGTTAGTTTCTAGGTTAAAACAGGGATATAAAAACCCACCAGTCCAAGTGCATACTCTGAGCAAATTGTCTGTAGCCGGCTGACCACTTAGGAAAGCAAACTGTTCATTGCAGCAGTGGATGAAATGTTGCCATAAATTTCTCATGGACAATGTTTGTTTGTTTTCTTCATTATTGGGAGCCTTGTAACAAATGATGTTTGTTTTGATGTCGTGTATATCACTTTTACAGTGGCCACAGTTAATCTCTTGAATCAGGGACACATGAGTTGTGGGGCTCATAAAGGAGATATTGGCAGGCTCGCCACTATAACGGGGTTTCTAGGGAGTTCTGTGGTTATGCGGGCCAAGAGCCCTTTCCTATCCTTCTCAAGGCTGAGAAGGGCAGAAAGGCCAAATGGAAGTAGCTGTCTGAGCAGAGACGAAGGCACGGAAACAGGAGGGGAGAGAGGCTCTGCAGGGCTGACAGGACCCTAGGAAGAGCATGGCAGGAACATGCCAAGAGCGACAGACAAGCTCGTAAGTCATTTGTCTACAGAGACGCTGATTTGTTTTCCTCGGTTCTTTCTTTGCTCACTCTTTTTTTGGTAACATAGGAAGACCGGGTGGAATCTTCTGATTGCTGGGGTGTCATGCAAACTGCTCACCAGGGTTATGGCAACCAAATTGGTGCTTGCTGAAGATCAGTACTTGGATGCCCTTTGTCCTTATTTTTACTAATCTCTATTTTTCCTCCAGTCTGATTTCCAAACAATGTCTTTCAAGGACCAGACGAGACAATGTAAAACCATTGTGCCTACCATACCACTAGGGAGTTAATAAGGCATCTGAATTTAAGGCCCTAGGGGTGTGGGAGGCTTCTTAGGGACATGAGCAGGTGATCACAAGTCATGATGCCTAAGCAGTAAGGATATAGTCATTGGACTGCTAGCCACAAGATCAGTGGTTCAAAACCACCAGCTGCTCCCTAGGAGGAAGATAAGGCTTTCTGTTCCTGGAAAGCTCAATCGCCTTGGCAACATTATAGAGCTGTTTTACCTTTCCCTATAGGGGTACTGTGGGTTGGAGTCTACTTAGAGGTTATGCACGATTATCTTCCAAGTGACCTTGACAAGGCCACTTAAACTCTCCGATCTGCGGCTTTATAATCTGGAATATTTTTATCCCAGAAGTTCACTGAACATTCTTCAGCATGATCGGAGGTCCTCGTATGTACTGGGCATTGTCTTGTAGGTGCTAGGAGCTACCTTTCCTGTAGTACATACAGACTATGGAGGGACACAACTCATTAATTCCACGAGATGTATGAGGGTGAATTTCACAGGGACATACGCTGAATCTCCGTGTAGGTTGTACATGCTGCAATTTTAGGGGGAAGCCGTTCCTATTGTAGTGAAGCCGTGCAATAAATAACCTGCATAGTGGTGCTCACGCACAAATGACTCAGAGGCCAGATTTGTCTCACCGCCACAAGGCAGAGGTCAGATATCCCTCCCTGCCCCAGCCCACTTTGCCCTGTTCTGATGCTAACCATCCTGTCCATGGCACTCAGCTGTCCTACTGTGTTTGCTAATCCATTGCACTGACCATATGGAATTCACATAAAAATGTATAAATAGATTTATTAGGGAAGCTAACAGGTTACCACAACTCAGGATCTGTAACAGTTAAGATCCCATCCTTGGTCCCCATCAGCACCTCGTTCTCATTAGCAGTCATCTCTCCAATCCTCAGCCTCTCAACCATGTTGTCTTTGGTGTCTGCCTCTGTCGTCCAAGACGCCTGCCTGTCACTCCACCTCACTGTCTCCCGGTCAGCGGGGCGCAGCTCCTCTGTGCTGACTCAGAATGGGCCTTTTGCTCTGTTCCATGAGCTCCTTGCCATGGTCCCAGGTGCCTCTGTTCATGGCACCTTCCCAGTCAGGATTTCCAATGCATTCCACTGGTTCCTTCTTCCTTTATGTGCCCCCCAATTTTCTCTCTCTGCTTCCAAGATGGCTCTCCTATATAAAGGAATGGTTTTGAGGGAGGTGTGGTTTTGTCTTTCAGCAATAGAAAGGATTAAGCTCAGGAAACAAATGTGTGTGTGTGGTTGGGTTCACATCTTTGAGTGGAGACTCAGAATATATCCAGAGTTTTACCCTTTCCATTAGCATAACAGGGAACTCCCTCCAAAATCAGATCATAGCCACAGGCAAAAAGACATGTCGTTGTTGGTAGGAGCCATGGGTACCGTTCTCTCCCTCCCCTGACAACAGGCCCACAGTTTGTAAGATGAAAGCTTACACGCTGCCGATAAGTCCTCCGTGACAGATTGCTTTGTCCTTTCAGTAGGTCAGGGTACATTCAATACTCAGCACCACAATTCAAGTGCAGCGGTTCTTCTTCAACCTTCCTTATTCAATATCTAATATACCTATGCAAGTGAAGCAATGGGTCAGAAGCATCTCAGTCCTCAAAATAACCTCCTTGCTCTTCAGTACTCTAACGGGGTCTGTGCAGCAGATTTACCTCATGCAATTCCTCTTTTCATCTCTGGACCGCTGTTTCCATGAGCACTGCTTGTAGAGCCAAGCAAGACAAAATTCTTGACAACTTCAACCTTTTCTCCGCTTACCATGGTATTACCTGTCAATCAATTTGTGAGGATTTGGGATTTCTTTACATTAAGTTGTAATCCATATTAAAGGCAGCAATTCTTGCTTTTTATCAGCAAATGCTTCAAACCCTGCTCACTTTCATCAAGCAAAGGTTGTGTCTTCTGCTTAGCGTAGGTTGTTGGAAAGCCTCCCCTCAGTCCCGATCACACACTCTTCTACACATAAGCCAGCTTTTCTAATGATTTGCTCAGTATACACATTGAATCGTTATGGTGATATGATAAAATCCTGTTGGACACCTTTCCTGAGTTTGAACTAGGCAGTATTATCTTGTTCTGTTCACAAAACTACCTCTTGAACTATGTACAAACTATGCACGAGCACAATGAACTATTCTGGAATTCCCAGTCTTCTCAAGGTTATCCTTAGTTTGCTATGATCCACACAGCTGAATGCCTTGGTACAATCAACAAAACACAAGTAGACATCTTCCTGGTATTCTCTGCTTTGAGCCAAGATCCATCCGACATCAACAAGACTATCCCTTGTTCAATGTTCTCTTCTGAGTCCAGCCTGAACCTCTGTCAGCTCTCTTTCAATGTACAGGTGCAACTGTTTTTGGATGGTCTTCCGAAAATTTTATTGGCAAGTAATATCGATAATATTGTTATAGGAGCATTCTGTTTTACCTTTTTTTGGAATGGGTATAAATATGGATTTCACTCAGTAAATTGGCCCAAGTAGCTGTCTTCTAAATCTCCTGACATAGACAAGGAAGCACTTCCAGTGCTTCATCAGCTTATTAAACATCGAGGCTAGAACTAGCAATACATCACACAATGGCTTATGGTTAAAAGAGCCGTATTAATTGACAGCATCTCTGTATGACAGCCCTGCCTGAAATAGACCACTGTCAGTGTGTTAATTCTGATTCATAAGTAACCCGTTAGGATAGAATAGAACTGATCCCCTGGGTTTCCAAGGATACCAATCTTTACAGCAGCAGACTGCCTCATCTTCCTCCTGTGGATGTGAAACGCCAACCTCGTGGTTAGCAGGACATTGTATCCCTTAAACCAGGGGCAATTCTCTGGCTTGAGACAGGGGCTCTGCAACAAGTGAACCTGGCTCTATCAGAGAAGGTGGAGATGAAGATTAACGTAGACTAATGAATTGTATAATGCTACTGGAAGGGAGAGCCACTGAGCCGAGATATACTATAAATTGAAGTTGAATGCCTAAAACTGTAGTTGCTGTGAGGTGCCATTGAGTTAGTTTTGACTCATACAACAGAAAACACACAGCTAGGCCTTGTGTCTCCTTTATCATCATGCGATATTGGAGCCCATTGCTGCCCCCACTGTGTAAATATATCTTGTTGAGATTCTAATTTTTTTGTTTTTTCAAGCGACCAATATTTTGGCAAACACGACTTCCTTCTCTAGGAACTGGTCCATTTGAAACCAGACTCAGAGTATATGAAATGAAGCTTCGTCATTTTTGTTTGCTTCTAAAAATCATCTGACTATTTTTATAAGTCAGATTTCTTTGAGCTCTGGCAGGTATAGTGTCTTCGACCAGGTTGTCTAGAGAAACAGACCCAGTGCCACTTGTTTATTCATAAAATAGAGCTCTATAAACAGAGCAATCAAAGGCATCCCAGTCCAAGCAGGAGGTCACAGAGAGAGGCAGCTCCCAGACTCCTTCACTCTCCTACAAAAGGCCTCACCCACAGGGAGGTGTCATCAAGCTTCCACTTGATTGGCAGCTTTGGCTACACCCCTAGCTAGAAGTGTCTTGTTGACATAAAATCTTTCAACTACCACATCTATTCTTCCTGATGCCACAATCCAGTAATCCATTGCGTCGATTCACCTGCAGTCTTCTTTACACGCTGCTCGGCTTTCACGTGTATATGAGGCGATCGAAAATCCCATGACGTAGGCCAGGCACACCTCAGTCTTCAAAGTGATATCTTGGCTTTTTGAGACTTTTAAAAGGGCCTTGTGCAGTAGGTTTGGCTGACGCAATACATAGTTTGATTTTCTGAGTGTTTCTTTCATATGTAGCGGTTATAGATCAAAGTAAGATTGAATCCTTGGTAGCTTCAATATTTTCTTAACTTATTATGATCTTGGTCCATTGGTGAGGATTTTTGTTTTCTCTATATTGAGGGGTAATCCGTGTGGAAGGCTGTAGTAGTCTTTAATCTTGAGGAGTGCTTCTTGGTCCTCTTTGCTCCCAGGAAACACAGTTGTGTCTTCTGTGCATCACCAGTTGCTAATGGGTCTCCTCTTTCATACAGCCGTTTCTTAAATAGTTGCTCAGTATTCCCAAAATAAGGCCAAGTGATTATAGAAGCTATTTTATATTTTCACCATGTGAATTCCTCCCCTTAAAGTGTCCCCAGAATATTTTCTTCAGTTGTATTTATTCCGAGATGTTAAATTCATTTTTTAAACAATTTATAGGGATATTTGAAAATACCTAAAGGCCCTATGGTCTTGTGTCTTCTCTGAATCAGATTATTGTATGTCCTGAAATGATGAGATTGTACTAAGGTGTGCAAGGTGCTTTCCTCCTCCAGGAATCATGGTACGAATATCTCTTGTCCGAAGAGTTTAATCATACACCCAGGGCAGGAGAGTCTTTGGGACAAGTAAATGCTTTATGATACACAAGTCAATAAGATTTCTGAGCAAGGTAGTCTCCAGAGCTAAGAAGGGTCCAAACAGAATAACTCCTACCTTATGAAGTCAGGATGGATTCTGAACCATGTTTCAATTAAATCCAGGGATCCAGTGGCTCTAGTTTGAGGTGGAAACAATAGATAAGGGATGGAAGAACAGGTGGTTTTATCACTGTTACAAATGAAATTCCCTGGTCTTGGTCATTCTTGATGATACTCTCAACTCAGGATGGGTAGGGTATGTGTGTACTAGATTCAGGAACGAGACACCGAGCTCTAGCCTAGGAGTCAGTGGTTATGTCCACTGATCTCTAGGGTGGATCTCAGCACATAAGATGAAAGCCCAGGCAGGAGAACAGGAGGGAATGAGGACCAACTCTGATGACTGGGCTTGCAGTGGAAGCTCAAGCCTACTGATAGCTCAAGTCTACTGATAAAATATTACCTTTCCAAGACTGTGGTACAGACTTATACAGCTATACCAGTTCTGGGAGGGAAGGGTATCTCATCTTCCATGTGATATATTGATGGGCTGAAGACATGCTCAGCTTCTTACTCTCCCCCGAGTGCCCACTTCAGAACTTCACTTATACCTTGACTTCTGTGTACTTCTGGGAAGACACGTTTTATTGGTCCCGCTAGTCCCTCTCTCCCCTTCTTTACCTTTGTCCAATGAAGCTGAAGTCATGAAGATATTGGGGGATGAGATTGAGGCCTGAGTATGAATTTCCTGCTCCCATTTTGCAAGTTCCCTCAGATTGGCCTCGACCCACCCATCTGTGACCACTGTTCTTTTCCAAGTGACCAGTTCGATGCAACTCTTTCTTTCTGCACTTGATCATCACTCATTCTTCCTGGTGTGGTGTTGGTAACCACACAGTTTCTACTGGTCCTGGGTTATTGCACCCAGCCTATGATTTCTCTCACTTACCCTTAGTGCCTTTGTAATAAACACTCCTCTAGTTATCCCATCCGGAGAGTGGCAACCACTGCCTATGATGTCACGATGGTGGGATCAGCTCTGTGGACGGTAGTTATCACCAGCTTGTGAGCTCTTCCAGACAGGCATATAGCTCACTGACGGCACTAATCCAATGAATACCTTGCTGTCTGATGCTTTTGTGAGTGAATGGAGACCTAACTAAGGGAAGTTGACAAGGACCATTTCATTGTATAGGATGTATCATCTTCCTAGAAATGCTGCTTGTACATTTAATCAATATAGGGCGATGTGTGTTTGTATTCCTTGTTCTTTTCATAAATTTGGCATGTTGATGTCAACAAAAAATATGAAACCAGTGTAGCTGGGCTTGCTTGATGGCTGTAAGAAAAATTCTGCTCCCTTACTTTGTACTATGATAATTAAACCCAATCAAATCATGTCATGTCAACCATTATCTACTAAAAATGGGTTATGCACAAGGAATTACATCTGCCCTAATAGGGTTTCTTGACTTTCAGACCAGAATGTTTGGAAGTTTAAAAAGAACTTTTGCCACAGCCATCAAAGGACACTGAACTATTAAGAGTATATGAAAAAAACTCAAAAATAATTACTGATGATGGTTGAAGAACTTGATAAACATACTTAATGCCAATGAATGTTAAATATGGATTTTTTAATGAAAAAATATTTTGCTGCTTATACATTTACTACAAATACTTATTTTGAAATTGGAAGAAATTTGTGTGTGTACGTATGTGGGTCTGTGATTCCCCCTGTGTGAATCTGATCCTCTGTGTGTGATTCTCTCTCTCTCTCTCTGTGTGTGTGTGTGTGTGTGTGTGTGTGTGTGTGTGCGCTTGCGTGTTAAAACCCTTCGAGCCTGGCCCGGCTAATGTGTCCATGGACAAGTAGGAGAGGTTCAGTAACAAGCGTAAAGCCCTGCAAAGCACAAGTGCTGTTCTCTGCTGATTCTTTTCATCTCCAGAAGCACAACAAATGTCTTCATTTATTCTCTCTCGGTGCTTCTTTGTAAATTCCACTCATCTTTCTTCTCTGGACTTTTTGATTAAAAATACTGTCAGCAGAGCAATTTGATGTCCAAGGAAAGATGCCGTTCACAAAACATTTTTCTTATTTTAGTAGTTGGAGTGAAGATTCTTTTATGCTTGAAAACCTTCCATTTATTTTTTCCATCATGAATGCAAAGTGGAAGCTGACAGAATGTGCTAACCTTTCTGTTCCTGTGTAACTTCATCCTCTTTGCTTGGGGTCTCTGCACCAAGTCGTGAAGTGCTAGCTATAAAAGAAGCAGCTGCAGACAGCCAGGCTCTCTAAATGCAGAAGAGTAGGCAATCCAGGTGAGAGATACCTTGTTTTCCTTGTCTAAGGGTACCTGCTCCATAAAATAGGTTTTAGAAATGTAAAACAAATGACAATGCAAAAAGCGCTTTCATGTCTCTTTATTGCTAAATATGAATAGTTGCCTAGTTCACATGCTAGTCATACCTTTGTTGAGGGACTCTCGGCTTGTTTGTGCATCTTGGCAATTGTGAATAACGCTTAAGTGAACATTGTTGTACACGTATCTGCTTGAGTCCTTGCCTTCAAGTCTTTTGAGTATATATGTAGCAGTTGGATTACTGAGTCACTTGGTAGTTTTATGTTTAACTTTTGAAGAATTGAAGAAAGGTTTTGAAATGTAAAATGACTGCATTTTACATTCTCACCAGTAGTGGATAAAGGTTCCAATTTCTCTACATTTCTTTTTCTTTCTTTAAAAAAATACTTTTATTGGGGTCTCTTACATGTCTTATCATAATCCATATATTCATCCAGTGTGTCAAGCACATTTGCACATATGCTGCCATCATCATGTTCAGAGCATTTTCTTCCCACGTGAGTCCCTGAAATCAGCTACCCATTCTTCCCCCTCTCTCCCCACACCCTCCCTCACAAGCCCTTGATAAGTTTTAGATTATTATTTCCATATCTTACATCATCCTCCATCACCCCTCACCCACTTTTCCATTATTAGTCCCCCTGGGAGTGGGTTATAGATTGATCCTTGTGATTGATTTCCCCTTTCTCCCCACACCTTTCCCTAATCTTCCTGGTATCTCTGCTCTCCTTGTTGGCCCTGAGGGGTTTATCTATCCTGGATTCCCTGTGTCACGGACTCTTATCTGTAGCAATGTGCATGCTCTGGTCTAATTTGATTTGTAAACTAGAATTGAGGTCATGGTAGTGGTGAAAGAAGCACCAAAGAACTAGAGGAAAGTTGTGTGTTTGATTGGTGCTATACTGCACCCTGACTGCTCATCTCTTCCCTGTGACCCCTCTGTGAGGGGATGTCCATTTTCTACAGATGGGTATTGGGTCTCCACTCCACCCCCACCCCTACCCAATTAACCTTGGGTATGGTTTTGTTCTGGTAATATCTGAGCCCATCGACATCTCATGATCACGCAGGCTGGTGTGCTTCTTCTATGTGGGTTTCATTGCTTCTCAGCTAGATGGCCGCTTTTTATCTTCAAGGCTTTCAGACCCCAGATGCTATTTCTTTTGATAGCTGGGCACCATCAGCCTTATTCACTACATTTGCTTCTGCACCCATTTTGTCTTCAGTGATTGTGTCGGGAAGGTGAGCATTACAGAATTCCAGATTGTTAGAACAAAGTGTTCTTGTGTTGAGGGAGTACTTAAGTTGAGGCCCAATGTCCATCTGCAAACTTAAATCTTAATGTGTACATAGGAATACATAGTTCTCATTATATTTGTATCTACATATGTACATGCCTCTATAAATGTCCTTTGCTTCCTGGTTCTTTCCTCTGTTTCCTTTTGCTTCCCTCTTATCTCACCATCATGTTTGACCTTCATTCAGGTTTAGTAATTCCTCACAGCTACATTGCCCTTGATTAAGCCCCACTCAGCATCCTACGACCTTCCTTCCATTGATTATAGTTCACTTGTTGTTCCCTTGTTCCTCAGTTGGTTACCCACCCCCTCCCCTTCCTTTCTTCCACCTCCTCTTCTCCTGTATACCACCAGAACCATTGGTCCTGATTTTTTCATCTCTGAATTATATATCCTATATTGCTTCTCGATTGGTGTCCTCATTTGCAATATTCTTCACCTTATCCAGATTTTATTAACTATGTGATTTCTCTTTAACAATTTTTTCACTGTAGGAGTAGGGTTCCCTTCCTTTAGAATGGGCCAATTAGATAGTGGCCATTGTGTTTGATAGATTAGAAACAGGCGAATTGTCTTATCTGAACATCTTATTATGCTCATCTTTGAAAGCCCCCTCCACTTCTGCTGAAGTTACAGCATTTGTTCTGATGATATGTTTGAACTCTTTGATCACTTTGAGCAACTGCATAATTCACTCATATCTCATGGGAATTTGAGGTGAAGTAACACAAAGGTGAGATGAATGACAGCATGTTCCCTTCTGGTTGTTTGACACTTTTTCTCTTTAAGTTATATGTTTCTCTTTATGTTATACCGAAATAACAGACACAAGGGGATTTAAAAAAAATAAGAGGACATGTGTGGGTGGGGGCAGACAGCACACTAACCCAGCCATGGTGAGGATAAGTCTGCACAGGAGGGTAACCCTCCCCAACAGAATGCACTACAGAGGACAGCACTGAAGATACAGCCCAGGGATACTGGTGGGTCTATCCAGACCACACAGGAACAAACTAAGAGGGAAGTAAAGAGTGAACCATTCCCTGGGACTGAGCCCAGAGAACGATATTCCTACTCAGAGCAGCCAATGCACAGAAAGTACCATAGGGCCAGCCCCACCAGAGGACACAACATGCTCTCACTGACCCACAATGCTAAGGGGGACAGCACTGGAGACACAGTGTGGGGATTTTGCCTGGTCTAACCGCCGCACACCAGGACAAAACACCGAGGAAACACAACAGAGCAGCAAGGGGAGCAAAGCAATGAAGTCCCTGAGGAATCTAAAAAATAAACTCCTTATCAGACTCGATCAGAAAACATTCATAAAGGTCAACAGACAGACCTGGAGCTATTTATAGGCTTTAAAAAAAATGTCTATCTATATAAGAGAGGCAGGATAAACAATCCAGTGAAGAAAACAATGGAACCAATGGTTCTGGGGGGACATGGGAGAAAAGGAGTGGGGGAAAGGATGGGAGGATTCCAATAAACCCAGTGACAAGGGAACAACAGGTGATCTAAGATCAATGGTGAGGAGGGCATAGAATACCTGGTGGGGTTTGCTCAAGTGCAATGTAGCCTAGAGGAATTACTGAAACCCAAATGAAGGCTGGGCATGCTAGTGAGACAGGAAGAAAGTAAAAGGAAATAGAGGAAATAACTAGGATTCAAAGGACATTTATAGAGGTATAACTACAGGCACATTACATATATAAATTTATTTATATATAATGATAGGGATATATGTTTATGTACATATATTTATATGTTAAATATGAAGGTAGCAGGACATTGGGCCTCTACTCAAGTACTCCCTCAAGAATTTGTTCTAATACCTTTGCATTCTGTGGTGCTCACCTTCCTGACTTGATTGCTGAAGGCAAAGTGGGTGCATAAGCAAATATGGTGAAGAAGGCTGATAGTGCCCAGCTATTAAAAGATTTAGCATCTGAGGTATCTTAAAGGCTTGAAAATAAACAAGTGACCATCTAGCTGAGAAGCAACAAAGTCCACATGGAAGAAGCGAGGTGTTTGCAGGATCATGTATCAGGCTTCGGAAGACCCAAAGCAAACAATCATATTGATGTGAAGGTGTGTGGAGGGGGTTAGAGTGGAGACCCTAAGCCCATCTGTAAATAATTGGACATCACCTCATAGAAGGATCACAAAGTAGGGACAAGCCAGGAATCAAGGACAGATGATCCCTTCAGGACCAGTGCTGAGAGTGGCAATACTGGGAGGGTAAAGAGAGGGTAGGGTGGAGAGGGGGAACTGATTACAAGGATCTGCATATAACCTCCTCCCTGGGGGATGGACAACAGAAAAATGGGTGAAGGGAAACGTTGGACAGTGTAAGCTATGACAAAATAATAATAATTTATAAATTATCAAGGGTTCATGAGGGAGCGGGAAGTGGAGAGGGAAGGGAAAATGAGGAGATGATACCAATGGTTCAAGCAGAAAGCAAATTTTTTGAGAATGCTGATGGCAACAAATGTACAAATGTGCTTGACACAATGGTTGAATGTATGGATTGTGATAAGAGCTGTACAAGCCCCCAATAAAATGATTTAAACAAAAAAAGAAGGGACAATCCAGTCAGGGTGCAGTTTGGCATCAACAAATCATGCAATATTCCTCTAGTTCGTTAATGCTTCCTCCCCTACCCCCACCACCATCATGACCCCAGTTCTACCTTACAAATCCAGCTAGACTAGAACATGTACACTAGTAGACATAAGAGCTCTTGAAACACGGAATCCAGGACAGATAAACCCCTTACGAACAATAATGGGAATAGTGATACTATGAGCATAAGGGGAAGGTGGTTGGGAGAAAGGGGAAACTGATCACAATAATTGACATATTAACACACACCCACCCAGGGTGAAAAACAATGGAAACATTGGTGAAGGGAGGCAGCAGATGGTGTAAGAGGGTTCATGATGGTGGGAGGGTGGAGAAAGAGGAGCTCATACGAAGAGCTCAAGTAGAAAGAAAATGCTGTGGAAATGTTGATGGCAACATATGTGCCAGTGTTCTTAATACAGTTGAGTGATGGATTGTCATAAGATTTATAAGAGCCCTCAATAAAATGATTTTTAAAAAGAGAAAAGGATGATGCAACATATATACAAATGTCTTTGGCACAATTTATGTATGGATTGTTATAAGAACTGTAAGAGCTCCCAGTAAAGTGATTGATGGAAGAAGCACACCGGCCAGTGCGATCACGAGGTGCCAAAGGGACCAGGTATAAGGCATCATGCAAAAAAAAAAGATATATGTGTGTATATGTATATATATATGTGTGTATGTGTATGTATATATGTGTACATGTATGTATATGTATATATACCATATTGAATGAAGGGGGGAGTGCAGAGTGGAGACCCAAGGCCCAAGTGTCGGCCAATGGAGATCCCCTCACAGAGGGGTTCAGGAGAGGAGATGGGTCAATTAGGGTGCGAGGTAGTACCAATGAAGAACACAGCTTTCCCCCAGATCCTGGATGCTTCCTCCCCCCAACTACCATGATCAGAATTCTACCTTGCAGGGTTGGATAGGGCAGAGGTTGTACACTGGTACATATGAGGGCTGGAGGCACAGGGAATCTAGGGTGGATGATACCTTCAGGACCAAGGGTGTGAGGGGCGATGCTGGGAGAGTGGAGGGCGAGTGGGTTGGAAAGGGGGAACTGATTACAAGGATCCACATGTGACCTCCTTCCTGGGAGAGGGACGGCAGGGAAGGGGGGGGGTGTGAGGGAGACTCCGGATAGGGCAAGATATGACAAAATAATGATGTATAAATTACCAAGGGCACATGAGGGAGAAGGGAGCGGGGAGGGAGGGAAAAATTTTTTTTAAATGTTGTATTTTATCAAAAGTATAATGGATTTTATTAAATGAATGCATGCATATTATAAGCATAGTTCTGCCTCATTCTTATACTTTTGGATGAAGTAAAAATTATTCCAGTCACTTAGAATATGCTATTCAGCAGATGAATATTTTAAAAAATGTAAAGAATATAAAATTTTAATTTCTAGTTTGGTCAGCTGCCCAACAGCTCACCTTAGAGAAAACTCTGATTACAAATGCCATTTTATCAACTGGTTCACCAAACTCAACCTACTGAAGGGAAACTGTGTCGAATGTCTGAGTCTTGAACCACCCCGGGTGCTCAGTTTGCCTTTGATAAATTCCTGTACATGTGGCCCATCATCTAACCAATCTTCTCAAAATCTAAAGTGGAAATTCCTTCTGATATCCACTAAACAAGAAGAAACTATAGTCCAAGGTTTGTATGTGACTTTCCCCAGTTTAGACAGTTTTCTCAGCTGAGATTCAAACCTAGGTCCATCTTTCTTGCAAGAGTATTCCATGGCTTCTGCTTCACTCTGGGTCGTATAATTTTCAGTCCCAATGTAGTTACTACTGAAGGGGTCCTGGGAGGCCAAGGAAGATGTGGGCAACTGAGTGGACTCCTTGTGCTCTTCTGGATTTCTTAAGAACTTGGCTTAGCAAAAGGCTTAAATTCTTTAGTTCAGTGAATTTGTCCTCTGAGGCTGACAAAATTAAAAGCATCCAGAAGCTTGTTAAGAAGACGTAATTTGAGCTCATTTAATGTGACAACAGGCCTCCAATCTCCATTTCTTTCTTTATTTAACCAAGACCTAGACTGGGCAATTATGTCTAAAGGATCTGTATTTGGCATAGTTCTTTGCCTCACTTACTCCTGTATAAATATCTTCCAGCATGGAAAGGGGAGAAAATTCGAGTGATCATGACAACCAAATTAGGCAGATTTTACTGATATTGAACTTGGTGGTCCTATAAGCTAAACTTTGACCTGCTAATTACAAGGCCAAGAGTTTTAACACACCAGCTACTCTGTGGGAAAAAACTGAGGCTGTCGGCGCCCATACAGATTTTGTCTTAGAAACCATTTTAGACCTTCTATGAGTTAGAAATGACTCATTGGCACTGGGATTATTTGATTTGAGGATTTTTAAAGCTTGATTGGAGATGCTGCAAGGAATCAAATGGCAGTGAATCACAGTAACATGTTTTGGGATGTTGGGTGGAAGATTGGATGCTGATGTGATGATGATGCCAATCTTATTTGAATCATTGCTCATTCGTGGTGGTGCACAATGCAGGAAGGACCAAGTCAGTCACAAGTATAACATACATGACAGACCAGAAGTTTTTCTTCAGAGAAGGGTTATCGATCATTTGACAAAGATGAAGAGAATTGCAGAAGCTGAAATTTGGATGATTGTTGTTACTGTACCAGTCTCCTTTTAATGACTCTCAGTGTTAGACTAGGAAATATGCTGGAAGAATTGCCTGTCTCGGTGTACTCAGAATTATCACTGAGTCAGCTTCTACCACCATTGCTTACAGCTTAGATTAAAAGATTGGTTCATAAAGAGATATGCTGACCTTTGACACAGAGAGGACACTTTTGATATGCAAGTCTACACTATTGAAAATGAAGTCTTCAAAGGAAAATCATAGCTAGAGTCACCCACATAAGGTAGAGAATACAACTGAATTTCTGACCTTTTTCCCCCTAAATTCAAATGCAAGATAAAGAAGGGGATTTGTGAGAAAAATAGGGCTATCCATAAGCTCCACCCTGGTGTTGAACTTGGAAAGCATACATCCTTCCAGTACCTAGTCCAGGATTGGGATAAGTTGCCTCTATGAGAAAATCAACTTGTCTAACTCCATTACCCATGCTCGATGTGAACAAGTGGATGCTGATATTTTCTGGGGCCCACTGCACTCTGTGGGAAAACCTCTCAGGGGTGCCAAGGTAGAAAACTCAAAGATTTATGGCATTGCCCTGGTGGGTGGTGCTATCCACATTCTCAAGCTTCAGAAATTCCTCAAAGGAAAATAACTGAACAAGAACATCGTCTCTAATGAGACTCTTGAGTGTGGTGTAGCTGCCCAGGCAGTCAACCTATGTGGAAACAAACTTGAAAATGTTCAAGATGCGCTGCTCTTGGGTGTCGCTCCTCTTTCACTTGGTATTAGACTGCTGGTAGAGTCACGATCATCCTCATCATGTGCAGTCCTCCCACCCCTACTGAACAGATGAAGACCACTACAACCTATCTTTATAAACCGTCTGGCATACTCATTAAGGTTTATAAAGGGGGAGCTGCCATAATCAAGCCTGCCAACCTACTTGGTAAATTTCAACTCTTGCACCAATGTTCCTCTGATTTTGTATTGCTGCCAATGGCATTGCCTGTGTTTCAGGTATGGATAAGAGTATTGGGAGAAAAAGACCAGATTCCCATTAATAATGACAAGGACTGTTTGGGTACAGAAGACACTGAGACCATGGTCCAAGGAGTCTAAGGTCTAAAGCCAATGATGAAAAACACAGGGGGGGCAACCTATCTCTTAACAATTCACTTGAAATCTACACTTTTATCACGAGACCACAGTTGAAGATGAAAAAATTCAAAGCAAGATCAAGGATGAAGGCAAACAATATTCTTGACAAGTGCAATAACATTATTCACAGACTTGGTAAGAATTAGATGACAGAGGCAGGATTTGAACTTCAGAAAAAAACAACCCAAAAATGAACAGTTGGAAACCCAGTGATGGTGTATCAAAGTGGACCAGAGTGCCAGACGTGTGCTTGGGTGAGTGTCTGGGGGATTTTCCTGGTAGTAGAACTCATCCCTCTTGTGAAGTTTCTTTGGCAACCACCATGGAAGAGGTGGATTATGTGAATCTCTCAGCATAATTAGTTTTGTATCCACAATAAAATATTGAAGGACCATTATAGTTTGGGTGAAACTGTACAGAGCATACTGTTTACACTTAACAATTGGTGCACATCTGTTTCATGATATTGCTTGCTATCCCTCCTTTTGTTCCTGGGTTTCTTGTTTCCAGTTGACCCTTATTTCTTTGTCTGATCTTGAGACAAGAAAAGGACACCATTTTGGTGTTCTGTGGTTGTAAGGATTGAGGAGCTCATTGCTCCCTGGTGCTACTGTTCACTGGATAACCAAACTTACTGCCATCAAATCAGTTTTATGAAAAAAGGGATCCCATCAAGTCAATTCCAACTCAAAGCCATGTTATTGTTTAGCTGAAATTGATCACAGGAAGTACATTCAGTTCCAGGCTTGAAACTTGTCTTAGGGCCATGGTCCACTAGTCCCTATTAGACATATATGCCTGCACTTCAAAACATTTTTCCCCATGTCTTACATTTTTTCTTCTGCTGATGTAAAAGATTTTCTATGGAAAGTCTGATCAGAGTAGTCAGTAGTGTTAGCTGGTGCCTTCTAGTTCTCCATTTATTGGGGGCTATGCTTTGGGTGGTTGAAGGTCTCAACTTTGTAGGACATTCAGTGGCAATCTAAAAAATTAAACAGCTACACTAAATTCCTGGGAATTCTCACTACTTGAATATGGATTATACACATAGAAGCAGGAAGTAGCAGTGAACTTTACCAAATCATCATATTGTAAGTGGGAAATGCAATGTCTTGAATAGAAAGTATAGTATAATTAAAGACAAATATCTTCAATGTTGGTTATCTGAGTCGGAACCCTAGGAAGGAGCCTGTGTGATGGATGAGTTTCTGAAAGGCAGGAACTGTGTTTTTGTATTCTCAGAAATGAGTGTCTCACCTTTCACAGAGCAGTAGGACCTCAGTTACTATTTATGGCTTAATAAGTTAGAGTTGAGTGATCTGTGCTTTTACTGGGTGGTTTCTCATTTCTGTTTCTTCAACTATGAAATGAGAGGTCATGCTTAAAAAGCTGCAAGGATTCTTCTTGCTGTGATGTTCTTTCAGTCAACAGTGAAATAATATAAAACAAACTGAAAATTCATCCTCTCAGAAAAAGATGGAATCCAAAGCAAAGGGCAGTGCTCAGGAAAGGAAGGCCGAGTCTCTTAAGGGGATGTACCATCAATTCATGCCTAGATTGAAATCAAATAATTCCAAGGCCAATGCATTTCATAGAGGAAGACTTGAGTTTGAACAGTTTGCAGATTAAATATTGAAGGTTACATATCCATTAAGGAGATCTATAACCCTGCTACACACAAGAGAGTTTTTTTTTAATGTTTCTTGTTTATGGGCTCTTTGGAACAATAAGATTCAAAAAAGAAAAAAAAAGATTCAAGAAAGAAAAAAAAGTAGTAATTGTATTGCTTCTTGAAGTTGGAAAAAGATGACTCAGGCTTTTTCTTGCAGAGACACTGGGTGATATTAAATCTCCAAACTTTTGGTTCGCAAGATTTGGTATTAATTTTGGTATTAGTACTTGAAGTTGGAAGAAAATGGGAATCGGTTTTGTGAAATTGTCATAGTTGGCTGAAAGAATAAACTATGTAAACGAGGTACTGCATTCATATTCCTTCTAAGCATTGGGTGAAAGGTGAACTATACCCACAGCCAATCAATTCCAAATGATGTGCATGGTTCCTCATTCAGGACCTCTTCGCCAGCGGGAAAGCGGAAGAGCCTCAATGAGATGCACCGACATAGTGGCTGAAACAATGGGCTCAACTATCACAATTTTGGAGATATGCAGGACTGGGCAGTGCTATGCTCTGTTACATATGTGATTGCTATGAGTCAGAACGGACTCATGATACCCAACAACAACACTGCTCAGATGGTGGAGTTGCTACGGTTACGCCTCTGTGTTCCTTATCTATCAGCCATCACTACCAACTGCAATGGATTCATTTCTAACTTCTGGGGATCCCTTGTTTGTCAGAGTAGAATTGATGGAGTGCTGATTTTTCAGAAGTACATCTCCAGGTTTTCCTCCCAATTTGCCTCTGGTGGACTTCCCTTTCTAGCCTTTGGCTAGTAGCCCTGTGCATTAACCACCTGGGGACCCTTTTTGCACTATATAACTCATTGAAATGTTAGCTCAGAGTTTTTATTGAAATATTTGCTGATATTTAAGGAGGTCTGAAAGACTAGGCATGTCCTATCTCATAGGATATATATATATTTAAAATTTGGGGGTTTAAGGTATGTAGATGTGAGTTAGATGACCATTAGGGAGAAAAAGAAGCCCTTGGGCAAAGATTGGGCTGATTGACCGCACAGTAAGCAGTTTGGACCCATCATCCACATAACAGAAAAAGATGAAACTGTTTGCTTCCACGAAGACCTGCAGGCTCAGACTCAGCATGACCATGATGGGAATTGCCTTGGAACCCAATGGAAAGTTACCATGCAGACTCGTGCACAAGCCAAGTTTTCAGCACATTTTTAATGCATTTTTTTTGTGGTAAACTTAAGTGCATCAGCTGATGTTTGGGTCGGCTTATACTCGAATATATACTGTAAGTCATTCAGTTTTTCAGTGAATTTTTTTATTTAGTTCAAATCAGTGCCTGTAAGAACTGGTCTTCTGCCCTGGTCTACTACCTATTTGTAGAAGCTGGAATGCTATTCTAATACCTAAGAAGGCTTGTCTTTAGACGACTCCCTTATTCAGAGATAAGTCCTGGTGGCGCTGTCAGGTAAGCATTGGGCTGTTAATTGCATGTGGGTGGTTCCAACCACCAGCTGCTCCTCAAGAGAAAGATGAGGCTGTCTGCTCTCATAAAGATGTACATCCTTTGAAATTCTATATAGAGGGTTCTACTTTATGCCCACCCACCAAAAAAATAAAAACCCTTGCCACCGTCAAGTAGATGTCGACTCATAGAGGCCCCATAGGGCAGGTGAGAACTATACTTTTGACTTTCCAAGACTGTAAGTCTTTGCAGGAATAGAAAGAATAGTGTCTTCCTGTGAAATAGCTGGTGATTTCAAACTACTGATCTTGCGGTCAACAGCCTCGCATGTAACCACTACACCACCAGGGTCCCTACATTTGAACTTATAAAGAATGGATTGGAGAAGTCTCACTTGAATCCACGTTTCTTGATTGCTGCCTACTTTTCAAAGACATATATTAACCTATATACTTAACCCCTCTCAGGACAGATTGAGAAATCGTGGAAAGAACACACTAGACAGTGCTAGAAATCAGTGTTTAGTACAAAATGGATCATGTAAGCCATTGCTTCAGTTTATTCCCCTTATAAAAGTTTTCAAGTCTGGTAAGAAACTTAAAATCTCTCTGTAAGAGCATGCACTGATTTAAATCAGGGGAATTAACACAAGAAAGAAAACATCCTTGCCTAATTTCTCTTGTCAGGATGATACAATTATGAGGTAGTAGTAGATTAGAAAGTTAGACAACTGGTCAGTGGTTTTCGTGGTACCATTCAATAGCTATCAGACTTACGCTGTAGGGAGAAGCGATAGTTCAGAGGTAGATTTCCTGTCTCCCGTGGTGGACAGGCTTCCATTCCTCAGCAATTCCATCATCACAGCTGCACACTTCAGGTGCAGCCACAGCTCCTACGTGAGTGGGCATTTGTGTGTTGCGACGATGCTGAACGGGTTTCACCCGAATTTCCAGACGAATATGGGCATGAAGGAAATCCCTGATAATTTACTTTAGAAAAATCAGCAACGTGAACCCTTTGGATCCCAATGAGCCAATTCCCTTTGTACATAGAGTTGCTATGAGTCAGCGGCCAAGCTGACAGCCACTAACAGTAACAATAATACAGACTTGAGCAGATCCTCATTTCTGTCTTTTCTCTTCCGAGGCAATCCCACTGGGTTCGTGTGAGATTTATTAAGATGCCACCTTTATCTACGTCACTATGATTCCCACTAAATTATTGGTGGACCTCTGCAAACAGGGCCTCTGGAAAAACCCAGAGAGGGGATTGGTCAGTTTCAGTTACCACTGCTGGTGGTAAGGTTGAAACACCTTGGAGATGTTCAGAGAGAAATGGCAGGACTGTCGGAAACAGTACGTTTAAGACTTCTAGCTGAAATGGTGGAGGCTGAGACCACAGGAACCAGTCTGAGCAAAGAATGAGCCCAGCGGCTGAGGCCAGGGAACCAGAACGCAGAGCAGAGACTACGAGCCAGTGAGGCAGAGCAATGGGTGGGCTGCCGGGTCCACTGAGGCAACAACAAAGGAATTCCGTGGCTGGGAGGCTGAGCAGAGATCTTTCTATGGACCAGTGACAGTCTCCTTACAGCTTACTGATCCTGACGTGATAACCTGTTAACTTCCCCAATAAACTCTCTCAATTTTAAGCATTTTCTACGAAATCTGTGCGGACATTGCAATGAGTTATTGACCCTGATGTAGAAGCACGTGCTGTGGGAATACTTGGCATCAGAAGAGCGTGAAAATGCATGGAGGGTGGAGGCCGGGCTGCCTTCTGCCTCGTGGCAATAGGGAAGCCAGAGGGGGTAGGATATGGGCACCTCCATGCTGCAACCGTAAGTGCTATTGATGGAGTTATAATTTCTACAATATGGTTTAGGGTCATAAGGGTATCTTCCTGGAAATAAGGAGCGCTTTTGTGTCTACCAGGCCAGTGATCAGCAAATGTTTGAGGCAGAAGAGTCTTTCTGTACCTCACAGCAAGTTAAAACTTATTTGAGTCATAAACATATTTTTACAAATCAAGGAAATCACCACTATCTGACAAATATCCATGAAAAACTTCAGTTTTACTTCAGAACCCATCTGCGTTCGGAAAGGACCCCCCAGTGCAAGAGCTGCAGTTTGCTGACTATTGTACGAGGCTATTGCCTTGGGAACAAAGCCATCAAGAGAGAGAATACTTCCATGAGACAATACATACGTGTCTGCCTTTTCAACTCGCAACCAATAATCTAGGTGTCCTTTTTACCACCACCTCCTTTTCTCCGGGCCATAAGGAGGACAGTGGCGTGGATGATGCTCTGAAGAATCCTGGGCGAGACCCAACAGAGTGACCATGCCTCAAACACCAGCTATAATGTTAGGTGACCAATCTCTCCCAAAGACACCCCCCCCTTGGTCAGGATTCTGAGACTGTAAGAATTCGTGGAACTTGAAATGAACATGCAAAAGGGAATCTGTTGGCATTGGCAGAATCTGCACTTCACTTTAATGTCGGCCTGCACAGTCAGATTCAGACACACGTGTCTTCACATCTGAAATTTTAAGATGCATTAAAAAAAACAACCCATGTGATTATGTTAAATTATACTCCTAGGTGGGAGAGAAGGAGCATTCTGAAAAAGAGCACTGTAGATCTCAGGGTTCTCTCTGGAACTATTCTCCTTCAGAGTTCAACCCACTTTACGAACAATGTCGCGTGATCTCCCACAAAAAACAGGACCCATGTGGTTGTCTTTTGGAAGAAATCAAGTTATTACTATTTGCAAGAAATGTAAGAATTTCCAAGATCAGAATAAAAAGCATTAAGGATTTTCATTTGCCAGGAAAAACAAAATCACTGGGGTATATTAACAGCAACAACAACAACAAAATTCCAAACCCATTGCCTTGGAATTGGTTTCAATTCATAGTAACCCTAGAGGACAGAGCAGTATACTCCTTAGGGTTCCCGAGGCTGTAATCTTTACAAGAGCAGAGTCTCATTTTTCTTGTGGGGCGTGGTGGTGAGTTTAAAGTGCTGATACTGTCGTTTAAAGTACAAGTGGTACCCCACTGTGGACTCAGGCATCTTCCACTGTGTGTTCCCACTGCCGTGATTCAATTCTGACTTGAATCGGCCTTAATAAACAGGATAAAATGAGCTGCTCTTTAGGGCTTTCGAGGCTATAAAATTTAAAATGAGCAGACAAGCTCACCTTTTGCTTACTGAGTCGCTTATGGGTTTAAACCACTCATCGTGTGGTTAGCCAACCAATGCAAAACCCCCTGTACCACCACCAAGGGTGTACCACTCACTGCTGCTGAGAAGATTCCAACTCATAGGACAAGGTAGAACGGCCGCCTGGAGGTTCAGAGACTGCACATTTTCACAGAAGTAGAAAGCCATATTTTTCCCCATGGAGTGGCTGGTGGTTTTGAACCACTGACCTTGGGGTTACCAGCTCAATGCTTAACCATTACCCTGCCAAGACTCCGCATGTTTATGTAGAGGAGTAGAATTCACCTACTCTCCACCTTCCTCTGAGAGACCTGTGCTTGCAGAACCAAGATGTACTAAGGGTGTGTGCCACCGAGTCTTTTAAAACAGCCCAAGCTCATTGCCAAAGTAAACTAAATGGGTTGCTTCCTGTCTTAATATCATTAGAGTCAGTGGAGGAATGATGAAGCAGGAATCTTCTTTGCTAACAGAAATGTTTTTCAACCTGTGTAGTAAAAGATGTCCAAAATATTTATGTGGTAGTCAGAGAGAAATGGGAGCTGCAATTATAACCAATATTCTGTTTATTAGGCAAGTGTAACCAATATTTTGCTCATTATGCCTATCCTCAATGAAGTTTAGTAAATACGTTTTTCTAAAGGCCTTGGATTAATGAAACTTCACACTTGGTAATGAATGGCTTGTGGTCCAAGCGTCTCCCTAACAGAACTCTGAAGGGAGATCATTGCTCTTTAATGCAAACACATACGTCACATTGCTAGGCAGTTAGTTTCTGAGTCTGACCTGTCTCCTTATGTGGAACCTACATTTGTCTGTTTAACTTTCACTTGTCCTCAAATTATATCTAACTCATATAGAACTCTTTCTTGCAGATTGCAGCCCCTCAAGAATATAAGGTGTTTGTTTATCCTTTGTGAATGTTTGTTTTTTCTTTCCCTTTTGGTACAATCTAAATATAAAATCGCATGTTGCTTCCCTCCAGGCTTTAAGTATGCTTGGTACATAGCTTGGGAAAATCTATTTGCTCTCGGAAATGCACGGAGCAGTCCTACCATGTCCCATAGGGTCACTATGAGCCGGCAGCAACTAGATGGCAGCGATACCTCAACGTTTCGATTTTTCCTGAGGAGAGTAGGCTGATAGAGCTGTAAACATTGCACACGCTTACTCAACAGAGATATTTCGATGTTGTGATCGTTAGCCTAAGTGAAACCATTTCGTAGCAGCTTCCATTTTGTAACCAAGCCGTAGAAATTCCCTGAAGCCTCCCCAGGCTGTCAGTGATCAGAGACTAGCATCCGTGATAAGTTCGGGGAAGCAGGGTGGCCCACCCTGCTCCCGGAAAATTTTCAAGAATGGTAAAGCTAACTGCAAGCTCTGCTTCTGTTCCTGCTTGCTTGCATAGCCCGTGTTTATCCCACCCCATAAAATTCTAAGTCTGTAAGCAAACGGGGCCACCTCTCTGCTCAGAGGGCTGGTCCCTGCACAGGTCTCCTCTTTCCTTCCTACCCCTTTCCCATAAACTGTCTTGCATTTTACCTAAAACTGACTTGTTCTTGTCCAGTTCATGTACAACAATGTCTCTCTGCCTTACATAAGAAACAATTAATATTCTGTTCCTAGGTTTTCACGTTTATATGAAGTAGAGGTTGGTGAAGAAAAATAGGAAACTCTCAGTGAGACAGATGAACACAGTGACTGTAAACAGGATCGAACAAGTGGTCATACGGCACAGGATCAGACAGTGTTTTGATCTCTTTTACCTAGGGTCCCTCCAAGTTGGAAATGATTCCAGGGCACCTAATGAAAACAACAACAACAACAAGCATATACCCTACATCTCTGGGCTGTATTCCTAGCATAGGATGCAACTCCACATCGGATGGCCATGTACAATACATTCTCTGATGTCTGAAGTCATGTTTGGATTTCCTTTCTACATGTACTTGATAGCAAGTGAAATTGCTACTGAAATTCAAGTACAAATTCAAATGTTCAGAAACTTCTTTTCTTGCTACCTTTCTATTTCCTGTGGAAGAACAATAAAAGAATGCATTGAAAATAAAGACTCTAACTTGAGTACCTAAGACCAGACACTGAAGGTCAGTATGACATTCAGCAACAGAACACTGGCCTTGGAGTTACCTGTTCAGTTTCACTCTGGATGTGAGTAGTGGTCATGTGTTGGGCTGTGATCCTCATGGTTGGCTGTCAGGGTACTGGCCCGTACAGTCAAACCAGTCCTTACGAGCAACTTTGCGATGATCGAAAATAAGAGAGACATCAGAGCTCAGGGCTCCCTTGTCCCTTTATCAGGACCAAGAGAGAGAATGTATTTTCCAATGGGTATGCCTAATCAAAGGTTCATGAAGATTTCAAAAGGCATGCATGAAATACAGCAAACATATTCCTAGTCAATGGGTAATATCACAAGTGGGTAACCTTATTGACATGCAATGAAATACCTCCTGTCTTAATCTAATTATTGTTGACCTCCAATGACCCTGAGACCCCCCCACAATCTATGATACATTTCAGAAAGAGATGTAAGAAGACTGGGCTTGCTACATTTTATGGTGGGTTGGGCTATACAACCTGATTGCTCTTATCTCAGCCTCAGTTTACCACAGCTGTCAGAAGAAAGACTGAGTTTTCTACTCCATAGTTACAGACTGGGAAACCCATAAGGGTCGCTATGTGTCAGTAATGACTAGATGGCAGTGAATGCTTGGTTTTAAAATAGGTCTATATGATTTATAATAATCCACTTCAGAGTGATAATATATCACTTAAATTAAAATTTAAGAACTTTAAAACAATGTACTATAATTCTATTTAATATTACTGTTCTTATTATTTTGCTTTAGAATCAATTATATGTTAAAAAAATTTAAAAAATGAGAATTGGCTGATACATATTTGTCATTTTCAGTATTTCTTTTGCAGTAAAGTTTTCTTTCTCACTAAATAATTTCCTTTAATATTTTCTTGGAGTGCAAATTTTCTGGAGACAAATTATCTCAGATTATTTTGGGTGAAAATTTTTTCCTGGATATTTCAATGTATTTTCACTCTGAATAGAAATTGAGATTAAGCAGTTTCTCCCCACCCCCTTTTAAATCTCATTAACTTTTCCACTCATGTCCTCTACACTGTATTGGTTCAGATGGTACATCTGTGACTTTCTTATCTTTGTTTCTCAGTATATATTGTGTTTTTGGAACTCTTTGGTGGTGTAACAATTAGTGTACCCTGCTACTAACTGAAGGTTGGTAGTTTGAATTCATCCAGAAATGTCTTGGAAGAATGGCTGACAATTTACTTCCCCAAAATCAGTCACTACAAACTCTATGGTGCAGTGTTTGACTCTGACATACACAAGGTTGCAATTCACTCAATGACACCTGGCTTCTTTATACCTCTTGGGGCTCGCCTTTTAAAACTGGCGGTCTTGAAGTTTTGCTTTTATTATTTTCATTTTATTTTTGATGACTGTATTCACCAAAATGTGTTTCCACTTAAAAATTTCTAGACATAACGAACAGTATCATTGGTTATATTCTTCACCTTTTCCAAAATTATCATGATCTCCTTCCAGTTTGACTTCCCTTTACATAATTTCCCTGCTCCCTAACGTTCTCATCTATGCTTTAAATTACCTGTTGACCACGTGGTCTTAAATAGGTAGAAATCTTTACTGTTTCAGATAATCTATTATATATTTTAAAGGTGACAGCAAGGAACAGCTTCAATTCAAGGTTTGAAGAGACAAAATCAGGGCCATAGTTAGTCTCAGGATAACTCCAGAATCAAGCGATCCAGTGATTCTGGGTTCTTTTAGAATTTGAAGTTCTGTTCCACTTTGTTCTTGGTGAGAATTTTTCAGTAATGGTCCTTGGGCACCGTCTAGTTACTTTGTTCGCGAAGAAGAAGGGGCAATGATTCAAGGAAACAGTTCTGCACAACCGTTTTCTCACTGATTCTTAAGTTCCTTTATTTTTTATTTCAGACAAATAAATATCAATCCTTGTGTCTTAGATGGTTGTTAATAAGCTTTTAAGACCCCAGGCTTTGCACACCACATACGGAAATAGAATATAAACTTTAAGACCAATATTATGCCAATTGATAGTATTGTCTTGGGTTTGATTGGGTATCTTTGTTTAGTGTTGTGATAGTGACATAATTTCATGTCAACTTGATAAATAAGTTTAGGAATGGCATTTAGCTTGTCAGGCAATTCGCAGAAGCACTCGTAGTGATTCACTTACGCCGGCAGCTTTACTGGTAAGGATGTGTCTGTGACTGTGCTCCGTCTCTCCCCTCTGGTCTCTGTGTTAATTCACATCCTGCATCACCTGCCCACACGGATTCCACCCCACCTCCTCCCAGCTAACATGTCACGGGAGGCAGGGGTGTGTGTATTACAGTGAAAGTTCTTTTTCAAAGTCTTGTTTTTTTATCCTATTAGAAATTGATACTCCTGAACCAAAACAAAAACGTCGGTCATATGAGGCTGGTTTCAAAATGAAGGTTGTGTCAAGAGCAGAAGAGAGCAATAACAGTATTGCAAGTAGGGAATTCTGTGTTGATGAAAAGCAAGTGAGGGAGTGGCAGAAAATGAAGGCTGACTTGGAACAGATTCCAAAACCTAAAAAAGCTCATTGTGGTTTAAGGTCTTTTTATAGGGCTCTAGAGAGTGAATTGCATAAATGGGTTATGGAGTGTTGTCAAAATGGTTACTACATAACACACATGGGAATCCGCATATGTGCTCTACAAATGGCTAAGGATGACAAATATAAAGCTCCAGGCATTGAAAAATTTGCTGTGTCAGCAGGATGGTGTACTTGCTTCATGAATTGGTTTGGCCTACTATGTTTGAGACAAAGAACAAAGATTTCCCAGAAATTTCTACAAGACCTTGAAGAAAAAAAATTATGTCATTCCAGTCATTTATTATAAAACAAAGAAGGATTTTTAATTATGACCTGGCAGATATTGGGAATATGGATGAAACTCCCATGACTTTTGACCTTCCAAGCAACAGAGCTGTGGCAAGTTTAGGAGAAAAAAACCATTTTTCTCAGAACCACAGGAAATAAAAAAAAACAACACTTTACAGTTGTTCTATCATGTTTGGCTAATGGAACTAAGCTGCGTCCTATCATTGTTTTTAAAAGAAAGACCTTGCCTAAAGAGATCAATTTCCCACCAAGAATTACTATGTGTGCACATTGTTAAAGGATGGATAGATGAAGACAGAACAAAAAAATGGCTGGAAGAAATTTGGAACCAACAACCAGGAGCAACCTTAAAGAAAAAGCCATCATTACTTGTTTGGGATATGTTCAAAGCCCACCTATCGGATGACATAAAAAAATTGGCAAAATCTAGTAAAGTTACTTTAGCCGTTATTCCAGGTGGGCTTACATCTGTACTGCAGCCTCTGCATGTATCTTTGAATAAGCCTTTAAAGACCATGTGTGAAAGATGTGGCATGAATGGATGTCATCTGGTCAAGCCCGACTAACAAAAGGAAGAAATCTCATGAAGCCTGACATAGAGTTAATAGCAATGTGGGTTTGAGATGCATGGGAAGACATTCCAGAAGACATGGTGCGGCGTGCCTTCCAGAAATGTAGTATTAGTAATGCTATGGATGACAGTGAAGATGCACTTTGTATGAAAATGACAGCAGTGATGGTGATGATGATGATCTTAGTTAGGACAGCGTCTATGATGACCTCACACCAGCTGAAGCTCTGCCTTGGGATACGGATGATGATGAGGAATCTAGTTTTGAAGGATTTTAACTCTTTATATTTTAGCTTGGTTGCTGATTAAGCTCAGGGAATAGTACTCTTAAGGTATCATTGTTGATCCCTTATTGTTTTTGTTGAACCTATTTTTCACTTACTATGCTGGTTTACTAATGTTAAATGACTTTTTGTCCTTTTATTTATGTTTTTTATTTAAAATAAATATTTAAATACATTATCCCACTGATGTCTCAATTTTTAGTAATTTTATTTTCATTTGTTTTGATTATTGAAACTTACCAGTAGCTTCTGCCTTTTCCACCCTAGGCTTATACTCAAGTCAATTAGTTTTTCTGGCTTCCCAGGTAATAATTAGGTACCTTGGCTTATACTCGGGTCGGCTTATATTCGAGTACATACGGTAGTTATTGTTTAAATAATTTTCTGACTTCTTTTTCTGATACTCTGTTAGACCACTTGGCATTGTTTTATGGATCAATGAGGGTTAATTATTTCTTAGTATTTTTCACTCTGTGCTTCATTATAGTTTTAATTAATGAATCTTCAAGTTTACTGTTTTTTTCTGCAATGCCTATTCTTTTGTTAATCTAATCTAGTGAACATTTTATTTTCAATACATTATTTTGCAATATACTCATTTCATTTAAGTATTCAAATGTCCCTATTTTTCTTTATTATTCCCATTTAAACAAATCCCATTTAATTCTCATCTTTATGCTAGCTAGTTTAAAGTCTCTTTCTGCTAACTATACTATCACTTTTTAATGACTTACTTCCTCCTAATTAAAGGATGCCCTTTTAACAATATTTGAATAAATATTGGACAAGATGACTGCTATATTGAGTAGTTGGCTTTTTTATTTCATTAAGAGTATTGATCATTGATCTGATTGTAATTTACTTGTGAAGCTTGAACTTCAGCTTTGTTAGGTAAACCTATGTAACCTTATTTTAGGGGAAATATAGCACTTGTACCAAGATGTAATCCTTTTGAATTTGGATGGCTCAAGTGATCAGTGAGGGCTTTCCTATGGAGCTGGTTAGAACTGGACTGTGTTCTCAATTTGCGCTTGATTTGGGAATGGTTAGTTAGGCCTTTAGTGTCATGGCTATGTTTTCTAGGATGTATGGTTTAGTCTGATACAAGTGTTTCTCAGTGTTCGTTAATGACTCAAAGTGACTCCTATCAGATTTTTGGACTCTTTTTCAGAGCTCATGTCTCTGTAGATCTCTTTCCTCCAGATGCCTTCTTCTTGGGCTTTGACTTGTATCTCCTCTTCTCACATAGGTAACCTTGCTCTGTTTGAAGTCTGCTGCTGTGTTCCATAGTTCAGAATGTAATTTTAGGCACAAATATGGGGCAATTGTGTTAATTTATGATTTGTCCTTTTTTACTCATTACAAAATTTTAAAAAGCACAAAATACTGTTTGCTGTGATGTAATTTCTAAATCATTGTGATGCTATGTGTTATAGAGTGGCACTACAAGTAGTAGGGTTTTCTTGGCTATTTTTATGGTCTTTGTTCTGTCGCCATTGAGTGGGTTTGAACTTCCAACATTCAGGTTAGTTAGTAGTCAAGGACAAACCATTTGAGCCACCCTGACACCTTTGAGGCTAAGAGAAATATATATTCTGGTCACATCATGGTTTGTAAATGACATAGCTGCCACATACAGCTAGAAACTGATTATATATATATATCCATTTTCAGATCTTGGAAATAGGTAGCAGAGGGCTGTGATACAAGACAGAAGGAAAACTACACTTCTGTACCATATATTTTTAGAATTCCTTCTAAATTACTTTGTCCTTTCTATATTCATCATATTTAATATCATGGGTAAAATAAGGCTATTCCTTCATCTTTCTATTCTTCTTAACTGCTGGTGCACTCAGTTGATTTTGGTTAAGACTTTATATTGAACATTTTCAATGGACTCATGACTAAAGACAAAATTCTTAAAACCTAAATACTGAAGATTCATACCATGTTTAAACTATACTGTGGAATGAGTATTGCTGGCAAAAATCATTGATGTCAAAATGAGGAATCTGTAGATGAGTTTTTGGATTTCTCATTCTTCTTAAAGTGCCTTGCTGAATTTATCCTTTCATTTTCTTCTGTTTTTGAATGTGTCTTGCCATGCCAGCAAGCATTACTATTTTTATTCTGAAGCTCGAGTTAGAAAGAACCACTCCATTAAAAACCTAAAATAAAATAATTGCTTAATAGAAAGGTGACAAATAAATATTGTTTTCTAGGATGTCATTTCCTTCTCTGGCCTGGCTCCTGTTATTTAGATATTTTAAGCTCTCTAGGCCTGGAAAAACTGATGAATTGGAAGGACAATAAATCATGAACTTCTCAAGAAGTGAAGAAAACTATGCCTCTGAGCCCACCAGGCCTTCATGATTGCCTGCAGTATATCACCAGAAGCTCAGGCAGGACTCTCTAAAAAAAAAAGGTTCACTGATTTATAATTCACATCAGGAAGGACTCGTTATGTGATGTGATTATTTAAGCTTTCCTCCATGACTTTATTGTTGTTGTGTGATGTGCCGTCGAGTTGATTTCAGCTCATAACGACCCTCTGTACAATAGAACGAAGCACTGCCTGGTCAGTGGTCCTTATAGTTGCTCCCAAGTTTGACTCCATCCCTGCAGCCACTATGTCAATGTTGTCAAAGGTATTGATTTTTTTACTGCCCCACTACTTTACCACGCATGACATTATTAGGGTGAGGTTAATGAGAAAAAAAAACTATCAGATCTCTGCTCTGTGACATTCTGGAGATAGTTTTAACCCAAAGAAAAAGTACCACAGGGGATTTGCAACTGTATCTCCCAGTGGAATACTGTGTAACTCAAAAGCATTGAATAATAGGTTTGCCTTTTCCCCCCTTATATAAGCAAGGCTCTTAAAAATCTCACTCAAAGTCTTACTCCATCTCTAACCCAGGAATTGTCTACAGTGTTCCCTCCTTCTGTACTTTTCTTTATAACTTGTCCGTCAGGAAAACTTCAGTCACTATACAAATCTTCACTCAGATGCATCTATATACTTTTGGTTCTTTTCAAATACCCTGGCCACTAGTGGGCCGTCAATGGTTATCAGGGGGTGCTCTTTCAGGCTGTGGCATGTGGGGGAGCATACCTGTTCTACATTAAGAAGAACGAGTAATTCAGCTAAAATTACTTTGTGTTCTTAACACAACACCTGTTTACCTGTGAAATATCATCCATTATTATTAGTAGTATATTATACTGTTAGTATATTAATATATACTATAAAATAGATAATATTTATACAAATATTCTATAGATAGAATAGATACAATATATATTATATGCATATAATATATAAAATATAGTTATATAATTTTGTGGTATAATATAGTAAGGAATAGAATAAGATTAGTATATATACTAGTATATTAGTGTATGTTATATTATAATATATTAATATTCTAGAGTGTATTAAAATATGCTAGCATATATATTAGCATATAGTATCATATATAGCATATTAGTATAATATATACAAATATATACTAGCATATGTTAGCATATTACTAATATCGATTTTTGAGACTAAACACAGCATTTTCTCAGTTACAGTAACTGTTAGCATGTCACAGAAAACATTAAAAATGTTATATTTTGTTCATTTTAGGTTTTGTCTGTGTCTTGAATTTTTACCAACTCTTGTGCACTTCTCATAACATTTGGTGGGCTGAGGTGGTAAGGGTTCTCAGTCTCTGAGGGAAGTTCTGTTGGAATTGCTGTACTAGATAAGAACTTTGAAATCATTAACCTAACTCTTTGATTTTTCAGAAAAAGAAATGGAGACCCAGAGAACGAAATGACCTTGCTCAATATCACACAGTCAGATGGTAAATTGATCAGAGGCTGCATTTCCTAATTGAGGGGAGAGAATTTATAGTCTTCTTTTGTTCTTTAAAAGACAAGTAGAAACTTCAACTATGAAATTATCTAAGCAGTAAATTCAAGAAGAATAAGTCTCTATATAGAAAAAGATAAAAAAGAAATCAGAAAAAAATCTGCCTACTGGATAACGATCAAGCAAAATTTCAGTTAGATGCCCATCCCTTCAAGGCTCCGTCCATATTCCTTGTAAAACTGAGCAAATATGAGCTCTTGACTATTCACTAAAAAGTTCTCAGATTAGCTAGGTACTTTTATTTCTTAGGTAATGATTACATTTTGGTTCTGGAGTGAAGGCTTGCGCCTATTTATTCATAGCATGACTACGAAGCATAGTCAAGGGCCTGATGTCTAGTTCCTGCCTTAAAAAGTTAAGATCAAATGATGAGACATAGAGCTCATTTGTGGAGTTTCACATACTGGAAAGGGTGCGGTTGATTGCACTGGACTTGGGTTGTCTTGATGCTGTTATTAGGTGCACTTGAGCCAGCCCCACTCACACTGACTCTGTGCAACAGAGCGAACCAGGGCCTGATGCTGTGCAATGCCCACCATTGTTATCCCGAAGCCCATTGTTACAGCCTCGTTGTCGTAACATCTCCTTTAGGGCCTTCCACTTTTTGTTATTGACCCTCCACTTCACCCAGCATGATGTCTTTTCCCAAAGACTGGTCTCTCTTGACAACATATCCTGAATATGCGGTACATTATTTTATGGCTGTCCTTATCCATTGTCCAGCTTTCACAGGCCTATGAGGTAATTGAAAATACCATGACATGAGTCATGTGCCTATGAGTCCTCCAATTGGCATCCTTGCTCTTCAACATTTCAAGAGATCTTCTGTGGCAGAGAATTGGTCCAAAGCAATGTGTCATTTGATTTCTTGATAGCTGCTTCCATGAACAGTGATTGTGGAGCCGAGCAAAATACAATCCTCGACAAATTCAGTCTTTTTGGCTTTTTAAAATATTATCTACTGGACCAGTTGTGAGGATTGCTGTTTCCCTACATTGAGTTTTAATCATGCGAAAGACTATATAATCTTTGATCTTTATCAATTAGTTCTCCAAATCCCGTTGGCTTGTAGCAAACAAGATTGTGTCATCTTCATATGGCCGGTTGTTCACAAGCCTTCCTCCAAATCCTCATGTCGCATTCCTCTTCACACGGTCTGGGTTCCCAGATTGTTAGCTTAGCATACAGATGGAATAAGTATGGCAAAAGGATACGATACTGAGACACACTTTTCCTGATTATAAACCTTGCGGCATTCCCTGTTCTCTTTGAACAAGTGCCTCCAGAGCTGTGCAGTGCACAGTCCTCACGAGGACTGCATAGTATTCTGGAATAGACATTTATGCATAGAGTTTTTATGATTCACACAGTTAAATACCTATCTTTAGTCAATAACACACAAGTAAATTTCTTTCTGGAATTCTCTGCCTTCAACCACAGTCCATTTGACGTCGGCAGTGATGTTCCTTGTTACACGTCCTCTTCTGAATATGGCTTGAATTTCTGGCAGCTCCCTGTTGATGTACAACTGTATACATTCTTTTAATTATCTTCCACAGAATTTGACTTGTATTTGGTGCTAATTCTGTTCTTTGATAATTTCTGTATCAGGTTGTCCAGGAGCTGTCTTCTAAATTTCTGAGCATGAAGTAGCAAATGCTTGCAGCTCTGCCTTGGTTTGCGGAAACATTTCAATTTGCATTTTGCCAATTTCCAAACCCTTGATTTACACTAGTTCTTTCAGTGCCACTTGGATTTATCCTTTCAATACGATCAGTGCTTAATCATATTCTTTCTCTTGAAATGAAATTTCAAAAACACAGTTCTTTTTCTGTATTCCTTCCATCTTCTTCTGTAAAAAACACAATTTTATTAGGAGCTGTGCAACTCTTACCCCAGTTGATACACACATTCATTGTCTCCAACGCATTTGTACATATGTTACATCATAATTTTCAAAACATTTTCTTTCTGAGTCCTTGCATCAGCTCATTTCCCCCCTCCCCCACATGAACCCTTGATAACTTATTTTTTATTAAAACAAAGTGTTCTTGCATTGAGGGAGTACTTGAGTGGAGGTCCAATGTCCATCTGCTACCTTTATACTAAACCTATAAATATATGCACATAGATCTATTTCCCCATCATCATATATAAATATATTTACATATGTACATGCCTGTATTTAGACCTCTGTAAATGCCCTTTGCCTCCTAGTTCTTTCTTCTATTTCCTTTTACTTTCCTCTTGTCCCACTATCATGCTCAGCCTTCATTTGGCTTTCAATAGTTTCTCTCAGTTATATTGCACTTAATCCCTACCACACATCTTACACCCTCCTTGTCACTGATTTTGGATCACTTGTTCCCTTGTCCCTGGGTTGGTCAACACCACTTCGTTTTCCCCACCTCCTCCTCTCCCATATCCCCCCCAGAACCAAATTGGCATTCCATGATACTCACCTGCCTGACACAATTGCTGAACACAAATATGTGCACAAGAAAATGTGGTAAAGAAAGCTGATGGTGCTGGTTATCAAAAGAGCATCTAGGGTATTAAAGGCTTGAAGGTAAACAAGCGGCATCTAGCTGAGAAGCAACAAAGCCCACATGAAAGAAACACCCCAGCCTGTTTGATCACGGGGTGTTGAAGGGATGAGGTATCAGGCATCAAAGAACAAAAAAATCAAATAATTGTGAATGAAGGGGAGTGCAGATTGGGGACTCAAGACCCATCTGTAGGCACCTGGATATCCCCTTATAGAAGGGTTGCAGGGAGGAGATGAGTCACTCAGGGTACAGTATAGCAATGATGAAACAAAAAAAAATTTCCTCTAGTTCTTAAATGCTTCCTCCCAAACCCCATCCCCACACTATCATGATCCCAATTCTACCTTAAAAATCCAGTTAGACCAGAGGAGGTACACTGGTACAGATCGGAACCAGAGACACAGGGAATCCAGGACAGATGATCCCTTCAGGACCAGTGGTGAGAGTGGCGATACTGGGATTGTGGAGGAAAGGTGAGGTAGAAAGGGGGACCCAATTATAAGGATCTACATATAATCTCCTCTCTGCTGCTGTAACTTTTGTTAAATGAACTTCAGCAAAATTTTATTTGCATGTAGTCATAATAATACTGTTTTATAATGTGAGCATTCTGTTGAGTTATCTCTCTTTGAAATGAGTACAAATATAGATCTCTTACGGCCTGTTGGCTGAGTAGCTGTCTTCCAAATTTCCTGACATAGATGAGTAAGTGCTTCCAGTGCTTTCTGAACTTGTTGAAATATTTCCGTTGGTATTTCATCAATTCCCGGAGCCTTGCTCCAGCTCATCAGTTCTTCTGTCATCTGTGTTCAACACAGCCAATCTGTCCTTGAGAAATTCTCAAAATTTTGATGGAATATATTCAATGTTCTGTTTGGGCTCTCATGGATTTTTTTTTCAGTTTCTTTAGCTTCAAGCTGAACGTACACATGAGAAATTGATGATATGCTCTATATTCAGCCCCTGGCCTGGTTTTAGCTGTGGATATTATGTTTCTCCATCATTTCTTGCCACAGATGTAGCCAATTTGATTTCTGTGTATTCCACTTGGGAAATTCTATGTGTATTGTCACTGTGTGTGTTGTTGAAAGATAGGTCTTTCTCTGAGCAAGTCGTTGGTCTTGCAAAATTCTATCATGAGCTATCTGGTGTCATTTCTATCATCAAAAACCATGTTTCCAGCTACTGTTTCTTCCTCTTTGTTTCCAACATTTGCATTCCAATTGCCAATAACTATCCATGCATCTTTATTGCATACTTAATTAATTTCAGATGGAAGACATTGGGAGACTTCTTCAATTTCTCCATTGCTAGCTATCATGCTTTGTGGATGAATTTGAATAATTTTGTATCATCCTTGAGGAATGATATAGGTAATGATGGCAGAGATAGTCCTGTACTGCAAGGTAGACCTTAAAAAGTCCCGTTGAGTATGAATGCAATCTCATTCCTTTTGATTATGTTATTCCAGGAATAGTAACCCATATGAGTATCTGGTTCAAAATCACCAATGCCAGTCCATTTCTGATCACTAATTCCTAAGATACTGATATTTATGAGTTTCATTTCATTTTGATGACTTCTAATTGTTCTGCATTCATATTTTCCAAGTTCCAATTATTAATTGGTGTTTATAGCTTTTTTCTTCTCATTTTGACTTGTGTCCGATCAGCAAGTGAACACCTAACTCCAAGAGGCTTCATTCCATTCATATAGTCATGAGCGACTCCATTTTGAAAAGGCAGCTCCTGCTCAGTCATATTTCCAGTGCCATTTGACCTCTGGCACTGTAGCCGGCAATGTCCTGTTTCCACTCACTAGGTCTTCAGTACCTGAGAATATATCAATTCTATGCATAAAACTTTAAGAGGCTACTTTTTCCAAAGTGGACAGCCTATTGCTTCATTATTGGTTGCTCATAGTCTGGAAGCTCTCCTACAACCTGTTCAATTTGGGTGACCCTGCTGGCATTTGAAATGTCAGTGACATAACTTCCACCAGCACAGCAACACACAAGCCACCACAGTACAGCAAACTAAGACAAGTGGTGATCACATGCTTATAAGATCACCGAAGATACAGGGCTTAGGTCATGCGTAGCTTAGTACGCTTCATTGTAGCATCTTTGTTCTTCAGCACTTTAAATAGGCCTTGTTCAAGAGATTATGTTTTACATAGACACAGAAAATCCATCCACCCATTCATCTATGCATACTTCCATTCCTCCAACAAACAAAAACATTTCTATTAATCCCATTTCAATTCACAGCTACCTTCTGGAACAGGATAGAATGTCTGTTGGGTTTAAACATTTTCAAGAGATGAATACTTAGACACTGCACCGAGAGGACTCCTATCCCTTCATCTTTTTTTTCCTTCTGAAATAATGATTTTAAAATGACACTCTGCTAGAGTGACAGTAAAATGATAAATATTTTAAAGTCTAATCCTGTACATTTAAGAGTGAATTATATAGACAAATAATTAATCTCAGTATCAGGATTAGTATTGGCAGGGATAGAGAGAGAGTTAGCATATCATTTAAATATGTGATCACCAAATTTCAACTCAGACCATACTCTAGCATCAGTCATGGTACATCTGTGTTTATGCCAGATACAAACAAAATTATTGGTGGACAGGCTCTGTTGTAATTCAATTCTGCTAAACTAGATATGTGGAAGATCAGTGTTCAAACAGGATATTAAATTGGCATTTGTTGCTCACTGAATGGTGATGAAGTAATAAATTAATTCTGAGGTAGGAGTTAGACTCATCTACATTTTCCCCTGACATCAACCAACCATGAGTGCCTGGCTGAGTTTCCCTATAGGGGTCCCTATGGTAATATGTGGTAAACTGCTCAGCTGTGGTCCACAAGGTCATCAGTTTGAAACCATCAGCCACGTGGAGGGAGAAAGAGTTTCAGCCTTGGAAACACTTAGGGGCATTTCTATCCTGTCCTACAGGGTCCCTATGTGTCTGCAGTAACACTGGCAGACAGGTGGTAATATGGGGGAAGGGCAGCTGGAGACTTGGAATTGTGTGGTGTAGAGTACACTTTAATATGTGAGGGTCAGCCGGTGGTCTGAAATGTCCTTTTCTTCATTAGTGAAAGTCCAATGTATGCTACCTTTTGAGGCTTAATTTAGATGGCAACTCTTTTGTGAAACCTACTCTATTCCTCTGGGTAAAGGAGCCTCCTGTTACACAACTCTCAGTGCATTTTAAAGTGTGCTACTTTTTAAAACAAAATTTTATTTTTGCTACTTGAAACTTTGTATTTTGTATTAATAGTTTTTATGACCATCTGCTAGTTTTCTAGGGAGCTTAAAGAATCATTAATATCAGAGCAGATATTTAATCCATTTCTGTATCTCTTATTTCCCCAAGCATGGTTTGTGGTACATGGATTATTCATTATTTACTATGTGATGATTAAATAAATCAATGAATGTATAACTAATAAAAATGAATATGTAAATGCATAAATTATGGATGAATGAATGTATGCACCAGATGGGAATGTACTGCCTCAGATAACACAATAGATTTTGCTCCATATAGGGTATAAATTAAGCTCCTTATACACACTATGTCATTGAGACTCAAAACAGGTGTGCAAGTTACGTGTTATGGTCCCCAATTTAAAGTCAAGGGAGTTAAGGTTTAGAACTTTACCCCAAGACTTGAAATCCCAGTGCTCGTTATTACAAAGATGACCTTGGCTATGGTTTTAGCCTTGTGACTGGATGCTGAGACAGAGGCCCAGAGAAGTGGTTACTGGAAGTAACATTAGTACATCAATTATTAGAGATTAAATGGATGCCATCTCTTCAGTATTGGCCAGCTGAGTCATCTTTCCTTTAGAGCCTCACAAAATATGACAATCTTATTCTCCAAGAGTGTTCAGGCAATGTGTGCCCATGAGCCCTCTGAAAAATTTAAGGTTTATTGGCCAACAATTCATTATGGTGGTTTATTTTCAACTTTGATAGTCAACTTGGTTGCATTTTAGAATGAACATTGGGTGCAATTATTTATACTCTCATCCTTTTCATTTTGGGCACATCATAAACACATCTTATTTTAGTGAGCTTCATTATCGCTTCATTATTGCACTGAGACTAATATCAATTCAATTTGAAAACCCCCCTCATAGACCTCACATGACATGTAGGACTCTATATGACATAGTTGGACAATTTTAGATAATGAGTCCAAGTCAGGATTCAGAATAATAGCCAAAAATTTATAGTTCAAAATTGGCTTCAATCATCCTTCACATAAAGATAAATTCACAAAGGAAATAATGTATTCCCCTTGTGTCACTACTCTTCAAAGTCACATTTTAAACTTAAAGCATGTTTTATTGGTGAATGCAATGAAAATAACATAGCTATAGTAGTAATTCTATGTAGACAATATAGGATGATGGAAAATTTAATTAATGTTTTAATTTCTACTAAACTACATCACTTCACTTATTTATTATAAAATGTGAAAAATATTATATTCATTCTTTAAAAGAGGGAAAATTTCTCCCCTTTATTTAATTCCCAGTGTGCTGCACAAAGTATGAAAATTAACTAAATTTAATTCCAAAACCCAGCACAGAGAATATTGGTTCCCTGTTCTATGTTCTTGTTAGAGCATATGGGAGACACATAACTTTGAGTTGATGACTTGCATCCATCTTGGGTGGATGAGCATCATCAGATTTTACAAGTCTTCAAGTGGTAGATTTAAAAGGTCTGCCTGTGCTTAACCATTCTTGGTGTTCTTGTCATTTGTAAAACTCAAGTGATGTCTGCGAGAAGAATTTAATGAAGCACTGTCTTCTCATCCCAGCTAACTCCTCCATCTATAGGCACAGATTTATAATCTGACAGTCCTTGCTTGTGTGGTTGCTTATACCATGTCACATGTGGTTTCAATGATTTCCCCTTGATTCAATTTGCACTCTAAGAATAAGTTGTGGGCATTTAACTGGTCTCCTTAATGTGTCTCTAGGTAACCCAGGACCCTATTTATAAGACTAATTGTTTGCCTTGGGTGTGGCTCTAAAACACTCACTGCCATCGAGTCAACGTTGACCTTATAAGACAATGACCTTGTAGGACAAGGGCCTTATAGGACAAGGTGGGACTGTCTCTTGTGAGTTTCTGAAGCTATAACCACTCTGCCATCAGGCCTCCTTGAGTGTGGCTTCAGGGGAGCAAATATATCCATCCAAGTTCTCGGCAATTCCATTACCTGCTTTGGGTCCCTCTTCCTTCTTCTTAGCCACTACTCAGAGCCCTGTAAAGTATCGACAAGGTTCCTGATACAATGAGCAATCATACTTTTGCCCAAGAATAAAGCATGTGCTTCCAGATGCTACATCTGGTCTTCCCAAATAGGGTGAAATGCATCATCCGTCTTCCAATACTCTGACGTTGGAACCTCCTGGCTTGCCTTCCCAGGACCAGCATTCTGTAGCAGGTTCTTCCTTAGTTTGGATGTCCATACCAGGATTTTATGTCATCATCTCTGTTGGTGGTGTTGTGGTTAGGCATTGGACTGCTATCCGCCTGGTCAGCAGTTTGAAACCATCCGTAGGCTCTCGGGAGAAAGTCAGTGTTTTCTATTCCCGTAAACAGTGAACAGTCTCCTCAACCCTCAAGGGGTTCCCTATGAGGGTGCATTGATTCCATGGCAGTGAGTTTGGTTTGGATTTTGTTTATATTGGATTTACTGTGAAGCCAGATTCTTTGGTATTTTCTGTCCTGTTTAGGAGGGAAGAAAAGGAAAATGAGCTGATTCCAGGAGCCCAAGTGGAAGGAGAATTTTGAGAATGACAAGGGCAACGAATGTATAAGGGTGCTTTACTCAATTGATGTATGTATGGATTGTGATAAGAGTGGTATGAGCCCCAATAAGAATATTTATTAAATTAAAAAAAGATGTTTGATCTAAGCAAAAAAATTATAAAGTTAAAAAAAAAGAAATGCAAAGAGCCAGCCTCAGCTGCACTGATCAGACCAAGAGTGAATTTACTATGATGACCACTTTGCTGATATTACTTTCCAAGGTGACAGTTTCAGGCTTGGGAAAGCTGAACACTCGGATAAGCTCAGACACACTCTTTAAACGATTGCATACACAGATTTGATTGATGATGACTCTTCATTAAGTTCACAGAGCAGCTCGACCGATACAACCACAAGAACACTTAAGCATGACTGCCAAATTTGTCCAGGCTGATCCTAAAGCTAGACTAAGCCCTCTGTTGGAACTCATGCAGCTGCACAAACATCACAGATCTATTTTTTCTTTAATCCAGCTAGATTCCACTGGAACATGCTTTGATTCTTAGATTTCTATGATAGATGGTCATCATGATAAGAGGTCTATTACTCTCCAACTTAAAGGGCTTTCACACTCAGGGAAGGGAGTTGGTCAGGCTGACTGAAACAAAGTGTCTATCAACACTGGGCTTCCTATTGCTAGTCACCTGGCAGTATGTCCTAAACCCGCTCCACCTCTCCCTGCATACTCTTTGGCAAATGGATGAGCCTATTGCATTAAAGTTAATTTTAGTTTCAAAGCCATTAGGATATAGAATCCTGGGGGAGTTTTAAGTATATTTATTTCAGCTGATTAAGATGTCTAGATACAGGGCATCAGATTTGTGCTTGGGAATATTTTTAAAGTCAAAAGCAGACTAAGCATAATGTGTCCATCCTGTGAGCTGCCATAGTTGGGGCCAGTATCTATTTAAAACTTTTGATAACTCAGTCAAAAATTCCTTGAGAGCTTTCCAAATTCCTTAGGCATAAGGAAGAGATGTAGCGTTTATTAGCAGCGGCGAGGCAGATTATTAGTCACTACATATTTGTTTCTATATTACTATTTTTACAGCTTTCACATGAGTGGCTAGCCTGGCTTCTGAGTCTGTACTTGTAAGTACTGTGATTCACTTCTTTGTATGATTTATATTTACTGTGTCCTAAGAATAATCCTAAAAGTCTTGTGATTAAAAAAAAACAAACAGGAACTGCCAGATATTCAAGCCAGATTCAGAAGAGAACTGGAAACGATGAACATCATTGCTGATTCAGACGGCTCTTGGCTGAAAGCAAGAATTCCAGAAATATGTTTACTTGTTTTATTAACTATGTGGAGACAGTCAAGTGTACATGGGCAACGTTGTGATGAATGAGGGTTCCAGAGGAGGGACCGAGAGACTCGTTCTAACAGCACAAGGGAATATGGCATGGCTTAAAGTACAAAATGTGTGCTTAAAAATTATATCCTTTCGCCATACTTATTCTATCACTAGACTGAGCCAACAACTCAAGGAGCTTGACTATATGAAGAAGAAGGAGACTTCAGGATTGGAGGGAGGCATATTAATAATCTACAATGTGCAGATGACACAACATTGCTTACTAAGAATGTGGAGGACTTGTTGCACTTGATCATGAAAATGGGGGCTTCCAGCTTTCAGTATGATATGGAATTCAATTTAAAGAAAACCCTCACAACTGGGCCAATAGAGACCATTATGATCAACAGGAAAATGATTGACATTGTCTAGGATTTAATTTTTATGGGATCCATAATCAATGTTCATAGACGCCATAGTCAAGCAGTCAAATGTTATATTGCATTGGACAAATATAGTGCACAAAATCTCTTTAAAATGCATAAAGGTGTTAGTTTATGAACTAAGATGGACCTGCTTCGTATGCATGTGAAAGTTGGAGAATGAAGAAGGACGGTCACAGAAGAACTGATGTGTTGAAATCACCGTGTTATTGAAGATTAGTATACCACGGGATGTCAGAAGAACCAACAGCACTGCTTGGCAGGATAGCCAGAGTGCTTTTGAAAAGCTAGGATGGCTAGATTTTCTCTCATGTAACAGGCTATTAGGAGAGACAAATTCCTGGCAAGAAGACACTCTACTGGGTAAAGTATGTACCAAGTTTACTCAAAGAATTCAAAATCAGTATTGTTATTCTCTGTGTGCTTGTAGTCTTGTCGAAGAGACCTAGTAAGAAAAACTAATATTTCTAAAGTTTTCACCCTATCATGTTGGGCATTTGATATCTCATTTAATTCTGATCATTACACTTAAGATACATATTCCCCTGTTTTCTGTCACATATGTGTCTGTTTTCCAGACTGTGTTGTGCTGGTTTCCATGATACTGGAAACTATAACACTTGTATGTCTTCTACCAGAAGTGGCACCTGTGGTGTGTAGGTTTCAGCAGAGCTTCTAGAGATAAAGATTGAGTAAGAGGAAAGGCCCTGTGATCCACTTCTGAGCATTAGCCAGTATCTGGTCTCTTGTCTCAACAGACTAGTCTGTGATGTAGAGTGGGGAGATGAGCACCCTACACTGGAAAACATCCGACTACACAGTCACAACGCTGACCTGAAGCACGCCAGTGATCATGAATTTGGTGCAAGACTGGACAGCATGTATTCTATTGCACTTGGGGGTTGCTGTGAGTTAGAGTCAATTAAACAGCAACTAACGCCCACCACCCCTGTTCTAGAGATCAGGTAACTGAAGCTTTAAAGAAGATATATGACTTGCCTAAGATAAAATGTCTAAGAAGTATGGGAATTTGAACAAAATTACTTTAACGTTAGGGTTTGGACATATGAGCAATTTTTGATAGTGTGGTAAAGTTATAAAATACCTAATATAACATGAAAAGGGGATTATACAATATTATTTGAATTCACAGAGGAGATATTACCAACTATGGCCAGCAAGCTAGGGGAGGTGGCCAAGAAAGAGTTCCCTTGAGGAATGGTCATGCTCCATGAGTACTTGCCCTGAGGAAGAAGTAGTAAGGAGAAGTGTCCAAATACAAAGTCATCCAGGATAGCACTGGGAGGCTGGTCCCCGCCCTAAATACCTTATATACTCGAGTATCAACCGAGTGCTTCAGCACATTTTTAATGCAGTTGATATACAGGTCGGCTTATATTCGAGTATATACGATACTTACTCCCTTACTGAGGACATGCTTCCTTCCATCTGTTACCTTTAGGAGGATGCTCTCTCCTTTACAGTATAGTGTAAGGGACAGGGACTTTTCTGGCAGAAAGATACGAGTTTACATTTCAATTCCAAGATTTGTTGGACTTTAGCATCTTGGATATATTATTCATAATATATTCTAAATTTTAATTTTACAAAAGACCAGACCAGTTAAATGGATATAGTAATACTTACCTAGAACATAGGAGAACAAAAGACCATGAGGGGAAATGGCCGTGCATTGTCTGCTGAGCTCATGAGGTTCCCAGAATGTAAGGCGGTACCACTGTGCCACTCTTACCTTACAAACCTGCTCCGGGGGAAGATGGCATCTTGATGCAGTCTACGTGCCAAAGGAGATTTGATTTCTCCAACAAATTGGTGAACACCAAGCCAGACCTTTTGCTGGTGTGCTTCCTTCAAAGACTTTCAATGGTCAGATTTTGATTTTTTTTACAAAGGATGAGGTCCCTTGGAGGATGCTTTGGCGTTACCCGATTCCACTTCTGTTGTGACTTCTGCAGGCAGCCTTTTGATGGTCTCTTCTAGGTGTGGGCGCTTTTAATTTGTGAGTTTAAAAAGTAAAGATAAAACAGTTAAGCGAAACCTAAACTGTAAAAGATATGCAGTAGGAAATTAATCCTAATAACTATCCATAACCTCTCCATGAACTGCAATGAAAAGCTAGGGCTCCCTGGGCTATCCTGAACTCTCATGTGATGTTTCCATTCCCCTGGAGCAAGCTACACAGCCATTTCCACACAGTCTCCTTCTTATAAGTATACAAGTAGTCTTCACTGTAGTCAATAAATGCAATTAGAGAATCAGTGACTGGGGACCTTATTCCTTAGGCTCCTCATGATAAATGTCATTCTCACATCTTTGCCAGATATGTGTAAAGCATCTTGAACAACATTCCAGTTAGCTGAATGCATTCATTTAGAGTTAAACTGTGCTGCTTCCCGAAAAGGCTCACCCCAAAGCTCATCCCACAGAGGCCCATCAGATAAAACGTCATGCCATCAAAATTCTGTTCGTTCATTAGATACATTTTTTCAGCTCTTACTTTGTCTCTTTTCATGATCCTTAGATTCTTCTTCCTTTTCTTCTTCTCCTTCATCTTCAGCTTTTGAGATGTAAAGGTTTGATGTGTTTAGAATCATTCTGCCAACTTCTCTCATCAGACTTCAGAGATTTGGTAAAATTCATTAAACTTTATTTAAATAATGAAATTGTAGCTGTCTTGATTTCCTTAATTTTGCCTATAAAATTACTGTATTTCTTTAGTTGTTCATTCTGTGACTATACACAGAGAAACTTATGTGATTATGTTCTGCCCTGGGTGGGGGACTTTGTCTCCATAATCTCTACCTTTCTGATGTAGACTCTATAATCCTTTGCAAAGGCTGCACAGAACTGACGGACAAGTTTCATGATTCAAGGGTTTATTCGGGAAGTTGGCAGGTTGTAAAGCAAGTGAGTACTGCTCAGGATACAGCTGCTCAGCAACACACATCACGAGCTCTTCCAAGGTGGCTAACAGACACCCCAAGGGCATGGCCCTCCATTGTAGAACTCAATGACAGGCATTCAGCTCATGCTTGTGGGGTCACTTATCTCAACTAAGTGCCTATGGACATCTCACCCCACATGCCAGTCTTCTGACCCAAAGCACTCAGGTTTATATGCCCTGTGGGCTGGGGAACCGACGTCTCTGTTTCAAGCTCTAGCTTCTGTTTCTGCTGCTGCTCCTCTGATGTCACATCTTTCTTCGGAATCCGGGAGGTTCCCTGGGATCCAGAGGACAAGTCCATTCCTGGCTCTTCCTGGTAGTAAGATCCTCCTTCCTGCTTCTCCAAGGGCTTGTTTTATAGCTCTCAGGGTGGCATTCCAGTGAATCCTGTTCACAGTTACTCACAAGTGGATCCTATCCGTATCTTCCTCCACCTTCTTACCAGGAAACTACTATTTGGTAAGAGAGACATCAGTTATAAGAGCCTTATCAAATACTTTAATATCCCTGTGCTCAGGTTACATTGTATGACATCTGCTCCCAAAGAGCTTGCAGTCAGGTAGGAAGGAAAAATGTGACTACTATTATTAATAAAGCACAACACAAAAGTGACTCAGAAATATTTTTAAAAGAGTAATTTTGTTGCATGAGACATTTTAAAACTAGTCCTTCAATATTTCCTAAAAGTGTTGAAACACAGCTTGGCTAAGACTTTATATCCAAGACAGAGGTACAGAAGGAGTGAGTAACTACAAACTATCCCTAATTAAAGCCGTCCATTGTCTCTGAGTTCCAGGTTGATAAAAGGAAAGGGTGAGTACTATAGACAGAAGTGGTAGATAAGGATCGAGATCCTGATTAAAAAAAAAAAAAAGAACAGCAAGGGCATCCTAGATTATTGTTGTTTGCCACCATTGAGCCTGTTCTAATGCAGTGATATGATGTACAACAGAAGAAAACACTGTTTGGTCCTATGCCAGCCTGACAATTATTGTTGTGTTTAACTCCAATGTCACAGTCACTGTGTGAACCCATCTCACCAAGTCAGACGCCTCTTTTCTGCTGCCCTTCTGCTTCACCCGTCCTGGTGTGCTTCTCCAGGGACTGGTTCCTCCTAACAATATGTGCAAAGTACGTGAGACCAAGTCAGCCATTCTCATTTTTTAAATTGAATACTTTATTGGGGGCTCTTACATCTCATCACAATCCATACATTCATCCATCGTGTCAAGCACATTTGTACACATGTTGCCATTATCATTTTCAAAACATTTGCTTTCTACTTGAGCCCTTGATGTCAGCTCCTCATTTTCTCCCTCCCTCCCTGCCTCCCTCATGAACCCTTGTTAACTTGTAGATTATTATTTTCATATCTTACATCACCCTCTGTTACCCTTCACCCACTTTTCTGTTGTTTGCCCCCCTGGGCAGGAGTTATATGTTGATCCTTGTGATCGATACTCCCTTTCTCCTTGCACCTTCCCCTTATTCCCCTGGTATCTCTATTCTCACTGTTGGCCCTGAGGGGTTTATATATCCTGGATTCCCTGTTTCGGGCTCTTATCTGTAGCAGTGAACATGTTCTGGTCTAATATGATTTGTAAGGTAGCACTGAGGTCATGATAGTGGGGGGTGGAGGAGGAAGCATTAAAGAACTAGAGGAAAGTTATGTGTTTCATCGGTGCTATACTGCACCCTGCCTGGCTCATCTCTTCCTTGTGACCCTTCTATGGGGGGATGTCCACTTGTCTATAGATGGGTGCTTTGGGTCTCTACTTCACCTCCTCACCCCACCACCCCCATTCACATTGGTATGATTCTGTTCTGAGTCTTAGATGCCTGATGCCTGATCCCATCAACACCTCATGATCACAAAGTCTGGTGTGCTTCTTCCATGTGGGCTTTGTTGCTTCTCAGCTAGATGACCACTTGTTTGTCCTCAAGCCTTTAAGACCCCATACACTATATCTTTTGATAGCCGGGGACCAACAGCTTTCTTTACCACATTTACTTATGCACCCATTTTGTCTTCAGTGATTGTGTCGGGTATCTGAGCATTGGAGAATGCCAGATTATTAGAACAAACAGTTCTTGCATTGAGGGAGTACAGGAGTCGAGGCCCAATGCCCATCTGCTACCTCAAATTCTTCTTCTTCTTTTTTTTGGTGACATTTTCAATGTATTAACTCTTCCTATTTATGAGCATCGGACATTCATCCATTTGTGCAAGTCCCTTTAGGTTTCCTGTAGAAGTGTTTTATAGTTTTCTTTATATAAGTCTTTTGTTTCTCTGATTAGATTTATTCCTAAGTATTTTAGCTTTGGGTTAGTTATTGATTACAAGGATCTACATATAACCTCCTCCCTGGGGGATGGACAACAGAAAAGTGGGTGAAGGGAGACATCCAACAGTATAAAATATGACAAAATAATAACTTATAAATTATCAAGGGTTCATGAGGGAGGGGAGAGCTGGGCCGGAGGGGGGAAATGAGGAGTTGATATCAAGGGCTCAAGTAGAGAGCAAATGTTTTGAGAACGGTGATGCCAACAAATGTACACATGTGCTTGACACAAAGGATGTGTGTGTGGATTGTGATAAGAATTGTATGAGCCCCCAAAATGATTAAAATATAATAATAATAAAAAGAGGACTCCAAAAGACAAAATTAAAGAAAAAGCACGTCAATTCTTAACATATAGATTGAAGTGCATAGATATATTTCCTTATCGTTATATGTAAATATATTTACATGGGACCATTCTCATTTTTAAGGATGCCATTCTCCCTTCTAAGAAGCCTTCTGGCTGTACTTCTTCCAAGACAGACTTATTTGTTCTTGTAGCAGTTCAGGGTGCTTATAATAATTATCCTGAGCATTGCAATTCAAAAGCAGTCCTTCTTCTCTGGTTTTCTTTGTTCACTGCCCAAATTTCATATGAGGTGATTGAAAATACCGTAGGTTGGGTCAGGCACATCCTAGTCCTCAAAATGGCACCCTTGATTTTCAATACTTTAAAGAAATTGTGTGCAGCGGCTTTACCCAATGCAATGCATCATTTGATTTCTTGACTGCTACTTCCATGACTCAAGAAAAACAAAATTCTTGTCAAATTCAAGAATTTCTACCAGTATCATAATGTGACCTATTGGTCCAGTTGTGAGAATTGTGGTTTATTTACAGAGTTGCAATTCATATTGAATTGGCTGCAATCCTTGATCTTCACCAGAAAGTGCAAGTCCTCAGTTTCAGCAAGCAAGCTTGTGTCATCTGCATGTTGCATGGTGTTAGTGTGCCTTTTCCCAGTCTGGATGTTGCGTTCTTCTTTATGTCGTCTAGCTCCATGGATCATTTGCTCAGCATACCCACTGAATCAGTATGGTGAATGGATACAACCCTGACACACACCGTTCCTGATTTTGAACCCTGCAGTGTTTCCATGTTCAATGAAGTCCTCTTGATCTATGTGGCGCTCCGTCTTAGATTTCTGTTATCCATGGCTCTCTCTTCTGGATGCTTCCTGCAATGTGATTTGTTAAGCTACTGCTTCACAGGGATGCAGCAACTATTTCCTCCAAATTTCTCTGCTATTGAGTTGATGCTGACTCATAGGGACCCTATATATATTTTTTGAGACTGTACATCTTTACTGGAGCAGACAGTCTCATCTTTCTCCTGTCAAAGTCTTTTGAATTTGAATGGTCAACAATGCCTAAGGAAAAGTGGAATGAAAAGATGATGGGATTTTCATTTTTTCCATGCCAGGGCCCCTTTCCTAATGAGTTTTGAGGGTAAAACACCCAGGAGTAGAAACGGCAGAAGGATGCTCCAGAGTCAGAGCTAGGATGAAGCCCTCCTACTCCTGTGCAGGTCTTTCCCTCACCCTCTGTTATTGCAGGGCTGGTTCTTTAGTTTTGTTTTGATTTTGCAAGGCAGCAAAAGAGAGAGGCATTTTATGACTAGAAACAAAATCGGTGATTCAGAAGGGGTGGGGTGAAGGTCAGTTTGATATCAGAAAACTTCCAATTAATCCACAATCAGAGATGCTGAAGACTTGTTCTCTCTTTGAATGCTGCTTTGCATTCCAGGTACAACAGCACATATTTTCAGAGTTAGAAAAGATTGTTATTGACAGACTGTCTATATTGATCAAATACACCACACCAAAGTGTGGGGGCCCAAACTGAATGTGTCTTTGCAAAATCCCCATTGTTGTAAAATAACATGTTTTGGAGACACCTTGGAAAAAGAATAGTATACACTACCTGTGTGTACAGTAAGCACGATGAGTCCCAAACAGATTTTGACTTATTTGTTGTGCTTGCGGTGTGTCACCAAGATTGTTGTAGCTCATAGCAGCCCCTCCGTGTACAACCTAGGGAAATACCGCCGAGCCTGGCCCCAGCCTGATAGCCAAGGCTTTGTTGGGGCTCATTGGTGCAAACACTGAGTGATGTCCCACTGTGAATCAATGCTAGGTTAACAGTAAACGTATGAGTGTGTTTCAGAGCTCACGGGAAAATCCCAGTATCTTTTAATTCCCATTTTCCATGAAAGTATCAAGCCCCTTCATGTGTGCAAAAGAAAAAGCAATCATCATTAAATTGCATGTTCTAGCTGATTTTTGTTAATGAGGGAAAGTGTGATAAGATCTTTATTTTGGTACACGATGACTAGTCAGTTTATACCCATAGATAAACTTGGAATGCTCTTTAAAAAATTATTTGACTGTGAGGTTTCAAAAATTCAGACTGGTTTTCCTACACAACAGTGTTTTCTAACATTCCAGGTCTGTTTAATGAAAAGAAAATCCATGAATAAATTCGGTTTTATTTGTTTACATCGATTAATAAATTGACCCGCCACACACAAATCCTTTCATCCTGAAGGCTGTCAGAATGTACATGCTTCTTGTACTAGGGAGGTAAAGCAGTCATTATACGACTCGGTTCTTTACATGCTAGGAATACAATCTAATGACACTTTTCTCAAAAGTCAGGAACAGAGAACAATATTGATGTTTTCTTTTAAAAAGAAAGCTAACAATTGTCTACTAACAGGAATGAACATGAATTCTTTTGACATTAAGTGAAGTTACTACCATATTCAACCAATTTGCATGTGACCTACACAAAGGAAAGATTTTAGCAGTATTCATTTTTTAAAATTTCCTGAAAAGAAAGCAGAGTCTGCTTTTAATTTAGCCTCACTCTTTAGTTCATATAAGCAAAAATCATAATAAAACACTAGTTATGCTTATCTGTCCAGCACTCCTCCATCAGTGTGTCATGCCGCAGGGTGTATAGCTGGCTGTGATGCTGGAAGCCAGACACCTCAAGTATTTCAGATACCAATAGGCTCACCCATTGTGAACAGGTGTCAGGTACAGTTCTGAGACTAAGACAATGATTTTCACCCAAATATTTGGCCAGTGAAAACCTTATGAAGAGCAGTAGAATGTTATCTGATCACATGGTAGATGATGAGCCCTCAGATGAAAAGTTACTCAAAATAATACTGGAGAAAAGCTGCCTCTTCAAAGGAGTATCAATGTTAATGACAAGTAACATCTTGGCACCTTCATTTGCTAATGGCATACCAGTCAAAATAATAAGACTCAGCTGCAAACATCCATTCATAATCATAATATGATGAGCACCAAGTCCGAATGTAGGAAAATTAAAAATTGCCTAAAGTTTAATGGATTGCATAAGGATTGGTGTCCTAGGCCTTAGAGACCTGCAATGAGTTGGTATTGGCCATTGTGAATAGGATAATCATATGATTTACTGTACTAGGAATTAAAAATTGAAGAGGTATGGAATTCTATTTACTGTCAAAGGAACATTTAAATATTTATCCTGAAGTACAATGCTGTATGTTATAGGATAATATCTATAACCTTGTAAGAAAAGTTAATATGACGATTTTTCAAATTTATCCTCATGCCAAAATGAAGAAAATGAATATTTTATCAACTCCCATAGAATGGAATTAATCAGATATGCAACAAAGATTTACTGATTATTACCAGTGACAAATGTGAATTTTGGAAATAAATAAGACAGATCAGTATTTGGAAGATCTAGCCTTGGTGTTAGCCATAAAAATGGAGACTGCATACATTTGAAAGACCAAGCACTTATTCAATGCAAATGCGTTTTTTCAACAGCATAAAGAGTGACTATACATGTGTACCTTACCAGCTAAAATGAACATGGAACAAATTGAATACCTATGTGGAAAGAGAAAATGGAGAAGCCCAATATTATCAGTGAAAACAAAGCCATGCGCCAACTGTGGAACAAACCATCATTTACGTCTATATAAGTACATGTAACACTGAGGACATTAGAACACATAAGCCTGAATTTAAACTCACTGCCCCCCAGCTGTTTCTGACTCACCGTGACCCTGAAGGACAGGGTAGAACTGCCCCTGTGGGTTTCTGAGACTGTAACTGTTCACAAGAGTAGAACACCTCATCGTTCTCCTGGGGAGTGACTGCTCACCTTGTGATTTTCAGCCCAAAGGGCAACCACGATGCCATCAAGACTCCTCCTTGGAAAACTGTGTTGTTATTAGGTGCCACTGAGTGGGCACCGATCCATAGAGATTCTATGCACAACACAGCAAAACACTGCCTGGTGAGAATAGATCTCCTGAATTTGCTCACAGCCTTGCAACAATTGAGGGAGGCTTTATTCAGGGTGGGGCCTACTTTTTTATTATGAATCGAGAGTGTGTGGAAACTCATTAGCTTCTATTTGGATCCTACATATGGTTCATTGACTTCCTGTTATAACATCTACTGATTCCAGGAGCCATCAGCTGACTGTCAACCTTGGAGTCATTTGGCTAATTTCTGATTTATTCATCTCTGCACCCACTGTGGACGCTCAGATTTGTCTTCCTCTTTTCTGTTCTTCAGCCTCGTCAGCTTACAGGAGTCAGGAGAAGCTTCGGTTTACATTTGACCCATAGACTTGACCTGGACTGGATTTACCCACTTCTACCACTGTGTGAGCCACCTCTTCATACCAATCTCTTTCTTGGTACAAACACACACAAGCATAAGTGGCTTTACTCCTCTAGAGAACCCTGCCTAGCTCAGGAGGTGCATGCTTTGAGCTCTCACATTTGAAAACTGTGGTTATCTTTACCTTGTTACCACCCCAGAATGATGGCCTAGCTAGTAAACAGTCTAAGGTAGAAATCACCTTTTCCTTCTGACTGCTACAGTTGTGAAAAGTTCTGAACAATTCTGATTCATTCCTGATCTTTTCATGCATTCTCGTTTTCTTTTCCTGTCTAGATGTGGTTTTTTTAAAAAATCTTTTTATTGGGGCTCATAAGGCTCTTATCACAGTCTGTACATACATCAATTGAGCAAAGCACCCTTATACATTCGTTGCACTCGTCATTCTCATAATTCACCTTCCACTTGGGTTCCTGGAATCAGCTCGGTTTCCCCCTTTTCCCCCCATCCCCCTCCCTCCCCGATCCCACCCCTGGTCCCTTGATAGTTTATAAATAATTACTATATCTTATCTTACACTCCCCGGCGTCTCCCCTCACCCGCCTCCCCATTGCCCATCTCCCAGAGAGGAGGTTACACATAGATCTCTGAGATCGGTTCTCCCTTTCTACACCCCCTTCCCTCCTGGTGTCGCCACTCCCACCACTGGTGTTGAGGGGTTCATCTGTCCTAGATTCCCTGTGCCTCCAGATCCCCACTGCACCGCTGTACATCCTCTGGTATAACCAGGTCCACAAGGCAAGGTAGAATTGGGGTCATGATGGTTGGGAGGGGAGGAAGCGTTCAGGAACTAGAGGAAGGTTTTGAGTTTCATTGTTGCTACACTGAACCCTGAGTGGCCCATCTCCTCCACACTACCCCTCTGGAAGGGATGTCCAGCTGTCTACAGGTGGGCATTGTGGTTTTTTTTTAAAAGAATTATTCCTGTTTTCCTGAACTCTGTTGATAATCTTTAGATTAAATCTTCTTCATTCATTCTATTGGTCCCTGGCAGTGAGTTACTACATTTTAAGTTCTCTTGTGTCTTGGATATTTTCTGTTACTTCTATGAAGATATTAATTAAACTCCTCCAAGTTTTCTTCTGATTGTGGTATTGTTTCTATGTCGTATCTTTCCGTTGTTGACTTTATTCTCCGATTTCATGTTAAATACTTTTTCATTGATTTCAGAACAATCTAAAACTTGATTTTGCCTGCTACTTATTCTGGGTGTCCCGTGAAGAAGAAGTGGTGCTTATTATTCTTTCCTTCCCTCCCTCTCAGTTTACCCTGCACTGAAGTTAGCGTGTGTCTGCCCTCTAGCTAGTCCCGTACCTCCCCTTCCTCTCCCACTCTGGTAACCACCAAAGCACATATGCTTTACTATAAAAACCTGGTCTTTACTTTTTTACAGTAGTGTTCTTTCTCATATGATATTTGTCTTTTTATGTTTGCCTAACTTTTTTCTTATTATCTAGTGTTACTTGGCTGCTCTTATTTATGAATGAAGGATAATATACTAATCAAATCAATATGAGATCTTTTTCAGAAAAAGACACATATAGTAGTGGAACAGGGAAAAGAGTCCAAAATTATATCTAAGAGATGTGATAAATTACTATATGTAAATGAATATTACTTTAATAACAAGAAGATGGAAAAATAAGTGTTGGTGGGAAAATTGCCTGTCTCTTTGGAGGAAAGTAAAATTACATGTTATACCCAGGTTAGAATTGAGTTTTCACTTACCTCTTAGATCCCTCATTTTTTGGCCTTTTGAAGTCCTCTTTCTCTCAGTCTTATTTAGTTATTTTAAAATGCACTTGTTTGCTTATTCATTTTTTGGTAGCCTCATTTGGGAACAAGTGGCTCTCCATTTCTTTCGTGGAGACCGGCGACAGGGATGGGTGTTCTTGTGACCTTCAGGCATGGTGATCATCCTCAAAAACGGAGCTGCAGGAATGTGGATAAATAATTTAGTGGTACAAATTTTGTACGATGTCAGAATCTGAAATGAATTTCCAAGGGTGTTTGAAAGTGTTCTGTCTGCATCAGGGTGAGTCAGAGAAGAGCGTGGTGTACCAGCGTGTCGAGGAAGAGATCTCCTTTCTTTGTTACCATGCTTCTCAGAAGAACACCCATTCTGCAGTAAGAATACACAACTGAACCAGATAATAATAATCTCCTCCGAAAAAAATTTTTTTTCATTCCTCAGATTAAATAAATCTGATGGTTAGCCAATCCAAGAATTTTTTCAGGTGGAAAGATTTTACTCATGGCATACACGGTACTGCAATAACCCATTCCTGTGCTTCTTAGAGAGTGACTGAAAATAATTCAAATATAATTAATTATATGTGGTCTTATAGATTGGAATATGGTGCATCAGTGATCGGTGGGTAGCTTTCTTTGATTTGTCATCTCGTTGGATTAGTGGAACCTTGCTCTGCTCTCAGACATGGAATGAGTACATCGAGGATGCCAAATGCTGGCGATAGAGATATGGATGAGATCTTGCCCCTCTCTGAAGCAGGTTACCAAGAGAGGCAAGGTTCCTAATGGAAAACGCAGAGTTGGAAGACATGAGGCAGAGGAAGATGATGTTTAGGGCTTCAGAAGGAGTTAATATTTGCAGCTAATCTTAAAGAACAATTAGGAATTTACCAGAAAGGCAAGGATAAGGTTCTTTCAGCAAGTAGGAATAATATACATAAATAAACATATAGAAACAAAAGAATGCAAGCGAATGTAAAGGGATAGGGGAACACGAGGTAGCAATTCAGCTTGGTTAGAAGGAGGGAAACACGCAGCTCACAAAACAACCTCATAATGAACCATCTTAAGTAACAAGCCGGATACTAGTCTTTATCTCACAGATAACTCAGGCCTAGCTAAGAATGACATGATTAGGTCAGTGCGTTGAAAACGATCCTTGCAGCTGTGTGGCGCCCTGTTGGGAGAGTTTTCAGAGAATTTAAGTAAGATTTAAAAAACCCAAAAGCACTGTAGAAGTATAGGTTATAAGCATAATCACAAATATTGGGGGGGTGGCGGGAATCAGAGCGACAAGCAATGAAAAAAATCTGATTCTTCTTCCTGGCAGTACCTGGAGCTTATTGGGTACAAGTAGACCACACACGGCTTATTCCCTCCAATGCGGCTCCTGGTGCTAGGGCGACAATGTCCACACGGCTTGTACTTTGAGTAGCATAATAAGCTGTGGATCGATGGGCAAAACTAGAGGAACCCTAGAAGAGAATCAGGCGTCCAGATCAGAACCAACACCCAGCAGTGAGTAAATCTAAAGAAATAGAGGTTCCCATAAAGCTGATGCGAACCCATAATGACCCTGTGTGTGACAGAGGAGAATTGCGTTCATGGGGTTTTGAAGACGGATCTCTCAAAGATTGCCAGTTATGTCTTGTGAGTTGCTTTTGAGCGAGTTTGAAGCATCAGCATTCTAGTTAGGAGCTCAGTGCTTTAACCATATTTTCCACCAAGGGCCTCCACCACTGATGTTAGTGAACAAAATGGAATCCGAGCTGGCAGACACCAGAGGTGCTACTATGTTATTTCTGTATCCCAGCATACATCTTTCTGAGAAGTCTAGTTTAAACAAGGCAATTTCAGTGGGTGGGCTAGATGAGAGATCACGATGTCTTGGAAATTAGCAGAGGAGGCATGGAGGAGAAATCAAATGCCAGGAACAGCAAGGAGTAGAGTGGGCTGGGTAAGTCGATGAGTCCTGATATTTTTTATTGGGAAAACAGAAAGTGGGCTAGATTGATGAAACAGGTCATCAACCCAGCTTAGGAGAGACTTATCATCTTGAAGAAGCTATCTAGTAATAATTAGACATGTGGAGGAGCTGGAGCTCAAGGGAGGGAAAGTTTAACAGTCAATATGTCCATGAGAGAAGAGTTTTACCTAGTTTGTAACCCAGCACAGCCCCCCAGTATCTTCCTCTGTATCAGTCAACTAACCAGCCCCTCTGTGAATTGTGGCCCAGCATGTCTATTGTTGAAGCTAAGTGAGACAACACGAGTGCAGCAGCTTTAAAGGTAGGAACTCGAGCAATTGCCTGCAGATGTGTATCAATTTCCTCTATGCTATCTAGAAGAGGCTGTTTTCATATATATAGACATGTATAAATCAGATAGAGCAGGATCCTTATCGTATTCTTTATTGGCTTGTGGATAAGAAATTGGAAAATTATCTTAATAGCTTTCTGTGCTTGGAAAAGCTTCTGCCTCCCTGTGATTCTTTGCACACATTCTATATGGAATATCTTGTACCAAAAAAGTAAGTTCAAAAACAGACTAGTTTTTGTCAGAAGAGTCCAAAAGGCAACATCATGGTGCTTAATGTACCCAATTAATGAGACAATTTGAGGATAAAAATTAATAATAATATAATGTAAATTCATTGGAAAGGATCCACAAGTCCATATTGATTATAGATAAATGAATTAATTAATTCCTAATGGTGGAGTCTTTGTAATAGGACCATGTAATCCTAATAAAATGTTAATCAAGGTAGAAAGAATGATGGAGATTGTGTTAGTCTGTATACTTTAGTGAAACAGATCCACAGAAACTCGTGTATAAGAGAGATTTTTATATAAAGGCTAAGTGCACATCAGGAAAACATCCCAAGCAATGCTGCCCAAGCCCACAAGTCCAACATTAACCCATATGTCCAACACCAATCCACAAAGTCCTCCTCCATCTCACAAAACACACACTATGATGCTGACTGAAGGAGGAAAGCTGAATCAGTGAATGTATAAGTATCTCAGTGCTGGCATGGGTCTCCACATGGCTGCTTCAGCACTCAGGGCTGCATCGGGGTAGGTTCATGTGGCCTCTCCTTCAGGATATCTTACAGAAGTGAGGCCTGCCAGCTGAACAGGGAACTAGCCAAGGCAACTGCACCATGGTCCAGTCATTACAAAGCAAGAGACTCTGAAAACTAGAAAGGTGAGGCTCACTGAGCCATTTATCCTTCCACCCTTCAAATAACCCCACATGTGTTTATCGGCCAGGTTGCCACATTTAACAAACTACCTCAGAGATGAAAGAGTATCATCTTGTACACATAATAACCAATCCATGGACAAATCCATTAATTGATACTAAAATAAATAGGTAAAGTTTTGATTAAAAATAGGACTTTATATAATCTCCAAATTTCTGTTTAATAAGAACTGGTCATTATAAAGGGAAAATAGTAATCCTGGATTGGAGAGACCCCGTTGACACTCCCTTAATCAGCTGATCAGAGTTAACATCACTCCTAATGGAACATCCAAAATAAACCTCCTGCTGAGATTCACTGAGGACAACATATTATGTATTCCGTATTTCTGACCAAAAGATGCTCCTCCCGAGGAAATATCAGACAAACCCAATTGACATTTTACAAAATAAAGGGCCAGTTGCATTTTTTTAAGCATCATGGTTTTGATAGAAAGACTGAGGCACTGTTTCTGAGGATTGAAAGTAGGGGAGTTTACAAGTCAATCCAAGCTACCATTCTGAATTAGACTTCGAACCAAAAAACTGTACAGGAAAAAACTTCACTGGTACAATTGGTGTAAATTGGCTACAAACTAATAGTAATTTGATTTTAGGGAATACATCTTGCAGTAGTTGATAGAATGTTGTATGACATTTGCAACTTAACCTCAAGTGCACATGTGTGTACATACATATAGAAATTATTAAAGAGGTGGGGAGAAATGTTAAAAATTGGTGCATTTTAAAGGACATACAAGTTATTCATACTTGAAACTTTTCTATAGGTTTGAGAATAGAACAAGAAAATTAAGGTAAAAAATAAAATTAAGGAAAACTTGAGAATTTCCTAAAAGCTCCAATTCAGTAGCCTTACTGTGTGATAAATGCAGCATGAGTGGCTGCAACGTGGCCTCACAGCGGCCACCTGTTGATGGCGTCACCTCTGGTCTGTCAGCTCACCTATCCGAAGCTCAGGTTCTTCTCATTGTATATGGAGACCAGAATACCATCCTTACTTACCCCAAACAGGTACTGTGACAAAATTCAGAAAAGGATTTTTAAAAATTCTTGAACATGTTAACAAGCTACAATATTGTTGAAACATGAAGGCAATCTAGCAAGAAATTATGTTTGCTCAAACCAATGTTTCTTTGCTTCTCAAACTACTGTTCTTTTATTGGAAGAGACAATATCAACGTGAAAGAATGGAAAATGGTAAGAAAAATCTTATTTTTAAAATCAGGGAAAATGTGCCCTGAAAGTCAGCTCCTGGAAATGACAAGTTATCACAGGAAGTTGTTGTTATTGAGGGTAGAGGAGAAAGTGTTTCTGGTTGGTTCCATCTTTATACTCTAAGCAGACTGAATGGAGTCTCTTGTGCCTGTTCAGAGAGGTATGAGAGAGAGAGAGAGAGAGAGAGAGAGAGAGAGAGAGAGAGAGAGAGAGAGAGAGAGAGAGAGAGAGAGAGAGAGAGAGAGAGAGAGAGAGAGCGCTCACACGCATGCACTTAGGGCTCAGTGAGATGTTGGTTATAAAGGATCTGGATAGCTTCTCATTTAGAGTCAGCCAAAAACCTAGGACTGGGTGAAGAAGGCAAGGTATCAGGTTGAACATATGAAAGGTGAAAACATTTACAAATTCAACTTCCAGAGGAGTCCATATGAATCTCTGGCCAAAGGTAGACAAATCCCCTTTCCTCTCCTTTTAGAAAGAACAGGTTGTATATGTTTGATAATATACCAGCAGTATTTGAAATGGTTTGAGCTAAGGGAAAAATGTGTCAGTAATATTGTCTTGGATCATGGTTGTCCTTGATTGACCAAATGTCCTTTAATGATTGCAGAGTATCTACTCGTTCCTCCCCATATTCCAAATGCTAATGGTATTGTAACAATTTTGTTTGGTATGTGTCTGTATGAACGGCGGGGATAATTTATAGACAGGAATAGAGCAAGCTAGATTTTTATTAGGAATATGCCTTTCCCCTTATGTCTTGAATAACTGGTGAAATAATGCAGGACTAAGAGTGACTTGTATTCTTGTGAACTTTGTCTCATGTACATTGGACATGACATCTGTAAAGACCATATGCTTGGTGAAGTGGAGGGTCAGGGAAAAAGAAGATCCTTAATTGCAGGGTTTCCGCAGGGGCTGCAGCACGCTAAGTACTCCCTAGTGTAGTCCAAGGATTGCAGGACAGCTCCTGGCTACCGGACTGGAAGAGATTCATGGTTATGCCCACCCCACATTAAGGTGAGCCTACAGAATCTGTGAATTATCAAACAATATCATCATCACATGCAAAGCACTTTGTTAAGTCCTCCTCGCTTTCGGCATGCAAGGTTGTATCATCTGCATCTGGTAGGTTGTTCACAAGCCTTCTTCCAATCCTGATGTTGCATTCCTCTACATCTAATCCAGCTTCTCGGATGATTTGTTCAGCCTCCAAATTGAGTAACTGTGCTCTGAGGTACAGCCTTGACTTTCACCTTTCCTGATTTCAAGTCATGCAGTATTCCCTTGGTTCTGTTTGCACAATTGCCTCTAGATCAGTGTACAACTGCCACCTGAGTACATTGAAGTGTTCTGGAATTCCCCTTCTTATCAAGGCTATCCATAGTTTGGTTATAATCCACATAGGTTAATATCTTGCCATAGTCAATAAAAAGCAAGTAAACATATATCCAATGCTCTCTGTTTTCCACCAAGGTCCATCTGACAGCAATATCTCTTTTTCCAGATCTTCTGAATCCAACTTGAACCTCTGTCTGCTCTCTGTTGATGTGCTGTTGCAAGTGCTGCTAGATGCTCTTCAGGAGAATTTGCGTGCATATGATATCAATAATGTTGTTCTACAGGTTGAGCATTCTGTTGTCGTATTTCTTTGCAATGGGTACAAATATGAATTTCATCCAGGTACTTGGCCAGGTAGCTGTCTTCCAAATTTTCTGGTATGCATGCATAAGTGCTTCTAGTGCTTCAGCAGCTTATCGAAATATTTCCATTGCTTTTCCATCATTTCATGGAGCCTTATTTTGGGTGAATGCAAAGCTTCAGTGCAACTTGGGCTTCTTCCTTCAGTACCATTGGTTCTTGCCTATATGCTATCTTTTGATGTGGTTGAATGTTGACTAGTTCTTTTTGGCACGGCGACTCTGTGTATGTTTTTCATCTTCTTTTGATGCTTGCTGCATTACTCAATATTTTGTCCAGTGTGCCTTCAATATTGCAACTCAAGTCTTTAATTTTTTCTTGACTTTTTCTGTCAGTTTAAGATATGCTGAGTATGTTCTTCCTTTTTTGTTTTCTAACTTTAGGTTTTTGATCTTTCATTATAATATTTGACTTTGTTTTCTTGATAGGACTTTTAAAATTTTCTGACATCTACTTTGACTTTCTTTGCTCTCTTTCCTCTCCTCCTAATGACTTTTTGGTTGCTTCATGTGTGATGTTCTAGATGTCTTCTCGAATTTTGCAAAGCACAGCATAACTGTTCTTGAGATGTTCTCTTGAGGTGTTCTCAAAACAGGTGGGAAGCCCAGGTGGCGATGAAGCATGGTAGTAGGGCAGGAGGAAAGTCAAGGGAGATGGAGGAAAGAGCTAGGAGTCAAAGGGCATTCATGGAGGTCTAGACAAAGACATGTACATGCAAATATATATAGGAGGATGGGGAAATAGATCTATGTGTCTATATTTATAGGTCAAGTATTAAGGTGGCGGAAGGACCTTGGGCCTCTACTCAAACACTCCCTCAATGCATGAATACCTTCTTTTATTAAATTGGAACTCTATGATGCTCACTCTCCCGACACAACGGCTGGAGCCAAAGTGTGTGAACAAGTAAATGTGGTGAAGAAAGCTGATGGTGCCCGGCTATCAAAAGAGATAGTGACTGGGGTCTTAAAGGCTTGAAGATAAACAAGCGGCCATCTAGCTCAGAAGCAACAAAGTCCACATGGAAGAACACACCAGCCTGAGTGAGCGAGTGGTCCCAAAGGGATCAGTTACCAGGCATCAACGAACAAAAAATCATATCATTGACTGCACACCTCCATGATAGGATCGCTGAAGACAAATGGGTGCATAAGCAAATGTGGTGAAGAAAGCTGATGGTGCCCGGCTATCAAAAGAGATAGTGTCTGGGGTCTTAAAGGCTTGAAGGTGAACAAGCGGCCATCTAGCTCAGAAGCAAATAAGCCCACATGGAAGAAGCACACCGGCCAGTGCAATCACGAGGTGCCCAAGGGACCAGGTATAAGGCATCATGAAAAAAAAAAAGATATAAGTGTGTGTATGTATGTGTATATATGTGTATATGTATATATGTATGTATATATATGTATGTATATATCATATTAAATGAAGGGGGAAGTGCAGAGTGGAGACCCAAGGCCCAAGTGTCGACCAATGGAGATCCCCTCATAGAGGGGTTTAGGAGAGGAGATGGGTTAATTAGGGTGTGAGGTAGTATCGATGAAGAACACAGCTTTCCCCCGGATCCTGGATGCTTCCTCCCCCCAACTACCATGATCCGAATTCTACCTTGCAGGGCTGGATAGGACAGAGGCTGTACACTGGTGCATATGAGGGTTGGAAGTACAGGGAATCCAGGGTGGATGATACCTTCAGGACCAAGGGTGTGAGGGACGATGCTGCGAGAGTGGAGGGTGAGTGGGTTGGAAAGGGGGAACTGATTACAAGGATCCACATGTGACCTCTTCCCTGGGAGAGGGACAGCAGAGAAGGGGGGAAGGGAGACTCCGGATAGGGCAAGATATGACAAAACAACGATGTATAAATTACCAAGGGCATATGAGGGAGGGGGGAATGGGGAGGGAGGAGGGGAAAAAAAAGAGGACCTGATGCAAGGGGCTTAAGTGGAGAGCAAATGCCTTGAGAATGATTGGGGCAGGGAATGTATGGATGTGCTTTATACAATTGATGTATGTATATGTATGGATTGTGGTAAGAGTTGTATGAGTCCCTAATAAAATGTAAAAGAAGAAAAGAGAAAAAAATGATTAAGGCAAAGATTGTACAGATGTGCTTTATACAATTGATGTATGTATATATATGAACTGTGAAAAGAATTGTATGAGCCCCAATAAATTGTTAAAATTAATTAAAAAAAAAGAAAGAAAACAAAAACAAACAGGTGGGAAACATTCAAGGTTCTATTTCATTTCTAATGGAGTCTTTTCCCTTTTATTCAGCTTCAACCTGAACGAACATAGGAGCAAGTTATTTGTCCCTTTCACAGTCAGCCTCTGGCCTGGTGTTAGCTGCTGATGTTGAGCTCTCTGTCATCTCTTCTCATAAATATAATTGATTTTATTTCTGTTTATTCTTTCTGCAGAGGTCCACATTTACTGTCATCTTTTTTGTTATTGAAAAAAGGTTATTTTGAATTAAGAAATCATGGGCCTTGAAAAATTAAATCATACAATCTCCAGTTTGGCTTCTTATCACCAACACCATATTTTACAACTACCGTTTCTTGCTTTTTGTTTCCAACTTTTGCATTTTAATCACCAATAGTTTTCGGTGCACTTTCATTGCACATTTGATCAATGTTAGACTGAAGACATTTGTAGGATTGTTCAATTTATACACCACAAGCTTTCATAGTTGGTGTATATGTTTGAAAAATAGCTACACTGGCTGGAGCTCCATATAAGGGGATAAATATCATGCTATTAGAGACAGTACTGTCTGTTTGTCATGCTATATGGTTTGTTTGTTGCTGTGTTGCTGGAAAAATGTTACTAGTATTTCAAATACTACAGGACCACCCGAAGCGAATGGGTTTAGCAGAACGTCCAACTTAAGAACAGACTATAAAGGAGGTGTGGGTTGTAAATTTCTGAGTAATTACCACTGATGACCATAGGCTGGCACCCAAACGTTGTCAGCTACTGAAAACCTCTTGTACAGAAGCAGAACATTGGTATACATAGTCCCAGACTATGAGCTCCTTAGGTCAGAAGTCACTGAAAATATCACCGAGGAAGAGCTGCTTTCGTAATTTAGAGTCCACCACAATGATAGGACAGCCCATGGGAGGAGAGTTTAGGGAACTTGATTTGCTCATGGGCATGAATCAAAATGAGAGTGACAGCTGAAGTCATCAATTAGTAATTGGAACTTGGAATTTATAAAATATGAAGCTAGGAAAATTGGAAAGTGTCAAAAATGAAATGAAACATGTAAAGATCAATACTATAGCGGAAACGGACTGGTATTGGTGATTCTGAATCAGAAAACCGTAAGGTTTACTATGGGTGAAATGACACATGCTAGAGAAGTGGTGTCATATTTGTTGTCAAAGTCAAGATCTATTTTGAAGCACAATGCTGTCTGTAATAGGATAAATCTAAGTGCATAAGATAATTTCCAAAATATGAAATTTAAAGAGTGTTCTTTCTTTTTGTAACTTGCATTTATCTAATGACTAATCACCCTGAGTATTTAAAATGCATTTATTGGCCATTTATATAGTTTATTTATCAAAAATTTCAATCCTTTGCTCACTTAAAATTGGGTCATTTGTCTTTTTTGTACTGGATCATAACTTTCTTTATACTTTTTTGGTAAGAAAAATTTACAAATATTTTCTAAGTGTTTGTGGTTTTAATTTTCAGTTGCGTATATATGCATGCATATATTTTTTCTGTGAATTTAGTGAAGGCTTATAGAGTCAATCATCAGTTTACATTCATTAATTCCTATGCATTTTGTTTCATCTCATTAATTTCACTTTCTTGTATCTTGAAAATAAAATATTTGGGGGATGAAGTGAAATTTATATCCATTCTATTTTTGCTTTGGAATAGAAAAATATGTAACTTTAAGGTATAATTGAATATAACTCCAAAATATAAAGATGAAAATTTTTGTCCTTCATTTCAAATGCATTATACTTATTCAAATTTAATTTTTCAACCAAAGTGAAATTACCTGGCTTTGTTGGAAATGTCAGTTTCATTAATATTTCAAGAATTCACTTTTAGCACATTAAAACCCACCCCCCCGCCCCAATACATTCTTCAATACAACAACCTTTGAGTCTGTTCGGTCAGCATTTCCCTTTTAAATTTCATGAGTTGGACAATACGCTCTTCACTCTATCAAAAACACTTGGTTCTATCTGAAAACTCCTACTATTTTATATTAATTACCTAGTAGCTTCACTCTGGAAATATTTTGTTATTTTTTCCATGCTCTTTGACACGGTTCCAGTTCATGAGTGATCTTGGGGTTGGCACCATTTTGTTGTTTTGATTATGGGGACACCAGACATGCTGGTATGGGGTTACCAGCACAACGGCTACTAATAGTAACAGCGGGCATGGTGGAGTTTACTTTATAATACCACTTTGGTGAAAATTAAAAAGCGCATTATTGTGTATTCAGACTGTAGTAAACACCCTAGTCCATATTATATATTTTTGTACTTTATTTAGTTACCTGTTAAGTGATTATTATACATGCTATGCAGATATAGACATTAAAGTTTGGTAAATCATTAGCTCTTTACCTTTGGGGAAGAAATTGTACAGACTATAAGACCTACACAGTTTGACACCATTTGTTCTTACAATGTTCCTACAATGTTCAACACCTGTCACCCCAAGTTTGCTTAATGTATGATTAAATCAAGTTGTAACCTTTGAAGAAAAAGAAAATTAACCTATAGTAGCCTTATTTGAACATATTGGTTAGTCACCATCCCAGTTTTTCTCTTGAATGTAGACAATCAAGTCATTACCCTGTGATGATCTGTGATTGTGTGAACTAGACACCTCTTGGTAAGGGTAGGGGTGGGGCTCAACCTATCAATTGGGCCCCAGTGCAATCAACACCTCTTTGAGGTCATACGCCTGTTTGCATAAGAGTGAGACAGTGATATCTCTCTCTCTGCCCCTCCACCTTTCTGCTTGCTGGGACTCTGCCTGCTTCTAGGGCACCCCATTTGGGCCACCCAACTCTGAGGGTTGTAGGTTCCCTGGCATGGTTCCAATGACCTTGGATCTGGCCTGTGATCTTTCTACAACCTGGCCACCTTTCTGTGTCATGAGCCTGAAGCTATGTGAGCCTGAAGAGGTCCCTGGCTTGCATGAGACTGTTGGACTTGAGTTGGACTCAAGTTGGTATGAAATTACTACTTGACATCAAACTCTTTCCTGTACATATATGAATGTCATTGGCTTTGTTTCTCTAGATGACCCAGCCTAACATGCAAGGGCAGTGTGATATTACCTGATAAATAGAACAAATTTTCCATCGTGATTAAAAAAGAAGATATATAAGGTGCTTTGTGATTACCATTATATGGTGAATGCATAATTTTATAACATAATTAAATGGTCTAATCTTGAAATGCTAATATTATTTTGGAATTCTTTATCATTTATGAATTTGTTGCAATGAGAGTGAAAAAATAGATGCTGACAGCATTAATAGACATATTTTTAGAATCCCTAATAGATGAATACTGATGGTCTCATCAATCTGTTCAAGTGTCCTTGGCATTTATGGTGCTTATTGATAGGTGGTATTTATAACTGTCTTACGAAGCAATTTCAGCCAAACCTACTTTCACATCATAAGTGTAGGGAGTTAATCGAGTAGAAAATGATGTAAGAAGTGAAGAATAATTTCACATCAATTAAAATTTTCATACAAAGTTGATGATTTTATTCTTAGTATGAAATAATATAATTTTAACATTAAGTTTAAATGTGTGTCCTTTAAATATCATTGAAAGTGCGAGGCTAGGCCTTCCCTTTCCACAAATCAAGTTATGGGATGGTTTTCTTTCACTGCGCATGATGGTTCACTCTCTTCCTTTCTCAGTGCTTCTGTTGGGACCATAAGTATTCACATCTTCTTGAGAAAGGGTTTGTAGGAGCCTCTGCTTCAGTTCAGGACAGCTTAGAATTTCTCCCGTGATCTACGGCTCTAGCCTTTGACACTGTTGGGGGGTTGCTGTGGACAAAATGACATAGTCATGTGTAGTGACAATGGTGACATCGTCATGTGAGGTGACCCTGGATAAATCAACCTAGGCGAGAAAATGGCACATTCTTCTCAAAATTTTGATTTGGCCCGTGGAAGCTGGTTCTAAACAGATGTTTCTTAATTTTTAAAGTTAATAGTGGACAGGGGGATGCTACAGAAGCTTGTCTTTCAAAAGAGATTACCATCAAAGTTATGGGAAAAGATAATAAATCAAAAATAAATTAAAAAATCTTTAGCCATCCATGGGTTTTGAGTCTTCCTCTCCTAACAAGTCCTCTTGTGTATTTATTCCAAACACCCAGGCGAAGTAAACTGTCTGCTGCATGTTGCTGTCGGAAGGTGCTATTGTGTCTGATTGGGCTCGTGTGAAAAGAGTAGGCCTTTCCGATAGGTTTTTCTAGGTTTTAATTTTTAGAGGAAAATTAATCTAATGTCTTTCTAATGTGGAGCCTCTGTTGGTTTGAACTGCCGACCATTCGGTTAATAGCCAGGTCCTTAATTGCTACAGCACCGGGGATTCTTTTGCTGTATGAAGTGTGCTATCTTCTGTCAGGTCAGAGAGCTAGTCTGAGTCACCACCTGTTTGAGTGGAAGTACAGTTTTTGGTTTAATGAACATAAAATCGTGTGCTTTAGGGTGTGTAGTGACACACGTGTTTGTTTTCCTTAGATTCAACATTGTGTATCTCCTTCCTCCCAAATCCATGATCATAATCTTTAATGACTCTCTCCCCGTTCTAAGGACAGGATTTCTCTTTCTTGTCTTTTAGTGTTAGATGGATCTTCTAATTATTTCTCACCGATTAGATGTAATTCACATGTTGTGCACCTTTTCTGGACAGAAATGTTACCTTACATTATGCCAGCCTCAAGAAACCTCTTTTCCAAGGATAAGATATCACCTTATACCTACAATTGTCCAATTCAGAAAACTGTAAAAAACAAAGGCTGGAGAGGCTCTAGAAAGAGTGCTAAACCGGGTGTGTGTGTGTGTGTGTGTGTGTGTGTGTGTGTGTGTGTGTGTGTGTGTGCAAACTGCCATTGGTATGATATTCCTAACTACGCACTCTGGACCTAGTTTCTAGCTAGCTTTTGGGAACTCAGGCCCCTTGCTATGGATGACTTGGATTTTACAGTCTGTCTTTTTAAGGTACACAGAATAACATCTTTTTTGTTTTGTTTTATTTAGAAGATTCAACAGTGTTTATTGTCAAAATTTTCTTTGCTCCTATCCCACAATGACCCTATTCCTTCACATTCCTGACTTGGAGATGTGGTGTGAGGGACCTTGCCAGCATTCCAGTGACCACAGGCTCCCAGGGGAGCTGTCATGCGTGGTAGGTAGATTTTGGAGAGCTCCAGTGGGACCTGCAGTAGCGGGGTGGGCTTTGCAGTTGTCAGGGGAACGGCAGTTTGTGGATGGGGAATTTGGGTTGATGGTTGTCTTTGGTGCTTGCTGCACAGTCTTTGTCATAGTCTTCTCCCCGAATTTCTTCTGGCCGCCTGGATCACGAGGCTTGCCTAAGATTTCAGGACAGAGTCCATTGGACGCCTTCAGCAAGTCTGGATTGTTTGGTAGCCATTTGGTGAGGGAGGCAGCACTAGCCATGGTGCGGGAGGTCACAGTCACCCGAGCAGGGGGTATCTTCAGAGGTATTTGCCACAAAGATGCCCACGAAGGAACCTCAAGGACTTTCCCTGGAGCGGGGCACCGAAGGTAGCCGGTGACCTTGATCATCGGTGATAGTCTGAGTACAGCCTTCATGGGGAGAGATGAACTGGACTTTACCTTAAATACATCTGCATAAAAATGAAAGGAACTGAAATCCTACCTTGGACATAAGGCTGAAACACCCTACTGTGAGAAGAAGCTGGCGTCTGTGCCCCTAATGTTATGTCTTTGGAAGGCATCGGATGTTGGTTGTAATCGCTTGCTTTGAGAGTGCCAGGCAATGGCAATGCAAGAGTGCCATGTCTTTTCTATTTTCATAGTTTCTTTGCTTTTTCATGAATATATTGGTCTAGTAGGCATAGTTGTGCCTTGATGAGTGACCATATTGAAAGTTTTGCCCTATCTCCCACCCTCATTGTTTATACAAATAATGTCTAGTCACTTGTTTTCTTTTAATTCTTACAAGTAAACAATCAATGTATCTTTATCTAAAAAAGACCCTATACTACAGGTATACTTTACTTTTCTCAACAGTATTATAAATTACCTATCATTGGCTTAATTAATCATGATATCAATAGAATTGCCATATGTCCCATGGAGATGACATAATATTATGTAATAAAATGATAAGAATATCTCAAAAGTGAACCAGAGACATAGATATGTGAACAGATTTGAGCTCATACATAATAGACCTAATCTAAGAAAAATTAATTCTTATGATGGGGCTCACCTCAATCCTTGCGCTCAGGAGAAGATCACTGAAGATCTACACATTGAGCAATATAGCAGTGTGTGGTGAAGAAAATAGATGGTGTCTGACTATCAGAAAAATAATGCCTGGGGTCTTAAAGGCTTGTTTTAAAACAAGTAACTATCTAGGTGAGGTGTAAGCTACATCTACGCAGGAGGAGCACACCAGTCTGTGTGATCTAGTCAAGATTGTAAGTAATAAAACCCAAGACCAGAAAATGAAATGGTATCTGAGCTTAAATTCTGAGCACCAGTTTTCTGAAGGCTACGCACAGCACTAAAATCCCAAACTCCATTAACAATGAATCCATGTGGATGACGCCGCCAGTGAATCACCCTCTGATTATTAACCAGGAATCCTAATAGCCTTGCTATCAGACAGAGCGTATCTGATAGTGGATTAATACAGATGTAGTTGGGTTAAAATTTAATACTTCATCATTGGTTCTCCATTTTTACCCTTTTAAATTTGTTTTAATTTTTAATATTTTCTGATTTAGTTTTTATTTAGATTTTTGTTTTATATTGCTCTTGTTATTGTTTTTACCCCAGTAGATTTTTCTGAGTATGAAATCCAGGACAGATAATCCTATGAAGAAAGTAATTGGATTAGTAGCTTCATAGGGTTGTGGCCGGGAAGGCAGGGGAATAAATGGAGAGCTGAGATTTTCTCTTTATATATATTTTTAATATTTTGTTTTCTTTTGTATATTTTTATGTATATGAAATCCAGGACAGATAATTCTACCAAGAAAGTAATTGGATTAATAGTTTCTTAAGATTCTGGAAGAGAAGGCTGCAGATAAATGGAGATCTAGTCAGCATGAATACAAAAAAGTAGAAAATATTCTAAAATTGATTGTGGTTACAATTACACAACCCTTTTAAATATAAGTAACACATTGAATTGTGTGATATATGAACATATGTAGTAAAACTGTTTTTAAAGTGGAGAAAAAGAGCTCTTTTCTCCCTGTCACAATACCAGCAATGTTTGCGATATTGACTTATTCCTCAGACTACCTCCCCTGTCAAACCATGATGGAGAAGTACTATAAAAGTGAAATAACCTTTGTTAGTTGAAGCTATTAAAATGTTGGATTTGTTTTGTTTCAAAGTCTAACCTAGCCTATTCTAACTTTACATTTCTCATATTATCGGTATTTACTGAAAAACATTCAGCGGGTTGAGAATGAAGCACGCACTCATGGTATCCAGGATACCTACAATATGGTTTATTCTATTTTTTCCTCTTCCAGAATGACCCAGTTAATTGTACTGAAGTGTCTTGCATCTTGCTGTGGTTCTAGAAGCTATATCATAAGAACATCCTATAACAACAGGGTAATTCATTGTGAATAGGTTTCAGCAGAATTTCCACATTAAAACAAACCTTAAGATGGAGAATCTGGTTCTGAAAAAATGAAAGCATTATATATATATTTATAAACATCAAGGAAATACTATCTGATAGAGTTCTGAAAGAACAGCTCCTCCTGTTAGAGATCACTCAAAATACTAGTGGGGAAAATCTACTTTGGCAAAGTAGACTTGACCTTAATGATATGGAAGGAGGAAAGTTTTGGTGCCTCCAGTGGCTAATGGGTAAAAAATTAAGATGAGAAGAATCTGCTACAAAAACCATTGATAAGCAGAATGTGGAAAGGACAAAGTATGACTTTATGAAAATTTAAAGCATTAAGAAAAAAGAAATTGAATGCATAATGAGCAACATCATAGGCACCATGTGAGGAGCTGAAATGTACAGCTGTTGGCCCCTTATGGTCTGACAGAGCAGGAATGACCAGTTCACGAAACATTGCCGTTATAATCAGAAAGAGCATTTCAAGGTCAATCTTGGAGCATAATGTGGTCGGTTACAGGATGATAGCTATAGCCTTGCAAGGAAAGCAATCAGTAGGACTAGTATTCCAATGCTTATCATAGCTTTGATCGAAAGAACAACAATAGCAACAACAAATCAAGCCTGGACCTGAAATGTTGGAAGATTCGTTGGGTGAAATATTAAATTATATAGGGAGCAACAAAGAAGGAAAGAATACGGAATCACTGTACCAAGAAGAACTAGTTTCAGTTTAATCATTTTCAGAGGTAGCATAGAAGCAAGAACCAATAGTACTAAAGAGAAAAGTCCATGTTGCCAAAGTCAAAAACAAGTCTGCAGTATTTTCACAAGCCACTGAAGCACTGGGCGCACCCACTGGCCTATGCAAAGAAACCTGGAAAACAGCGACTTGGCCACCTGACTGAAAAAGATCCCCAACTGTGCTCATTCCAAAGAAAGATGACCAAAAAAATGCTCAAATTATAGAACAGTCTAATTGATATCACATGCAAGTAAAATTTGGCTCAGGATCACGTAGCAATAGTTGCAGCAGGACCTCGATAGAGATCTGATTCAGATGACTTCTAATACGGGATGTCATTGCTGATGTCAGAGGGATCTTGGCTCAAAACAAGGACTACTAGAAAGATGTTTCATTGTGTTTTATCGAGTACACAAAGGCATTCGACTCTGGATCATAACAAATAATAGATGGCCTTGAGAACAGTGGCAATTCCAGAGCACTTCGCTGCACTCATGTGGCATGTGTACATGGATCATGTGTACATGTGTACATGCAACTGTGCAAACAGAACAAGGGGATATTGCATGGCTGAAATTTAGGAAAAGTGTATTTAGGGTTGTATCCTCTCGGCATGCTTATCCCATCTGTATGTTGAAAAACTAATCAGAGTAGCTGCATTATGTGAAGAAGAACACATCATCAAGTTTAGAGGAAGGCTCATGAATAACCTGCAACATGCAGATGCAGTACTGGAAACATTCACTCATCTATGCCAAGACATTTGGAAGATAGCTACCTGGTCAACCCACTGGAAGAGATTCATGTGCCCATCCTAATGAAAGGTGATCCAATAGAATTACAGTGCAATACCAATGCTATTTCATGCAAGTACAATTTTGCTGAACATAATTAAAAAAACAGTTGCAGTAATATCAGTATATTTTCTCTTATAGAAATTCAAGCTAGGAGAGGATGTGGAAAGAGGGATAGACTTATTAATTTCAGATGGACCCTCACTGGAGTATAAAATAAAAGAACTATTTTACAAGTATTTTTGACTGTACAAAGTGTGGTTTGTAGCACAATTTCTTGCTGAAAAAGGACTTGGTGTTAAAAAAAAAGAAAAGAATTTACTGATAAATATACGCTTACATAACTGTACCTCAATGTAAAGTAAATGAAATCCTCAAAACTGGGCGCATCAACAATATGATGATGAAAAGAGAAAAGACTGAAGTTGTGAAGGAGTTCATTGTACTGTTTCACTCATAAAAGCAACTTCAAGACATCAAAGGACATTGCCTTGGGCACATTTGCTGCAAAAGATCTCTTTAAAATGCTAGAGAGCTAAGAGCATTTTGAGGGCTACAGTGCACCCAATTCAAGTCACAGCATTTTCAATGGCCTCACCGATTTATGAAGTTTGGGCAATGAATGTGGAATACCAGAGAGTAATTGGTGCATTTGAATTACAGTGTTGATGAGGACTATTGAAAATGCCATAAGAAGAATAACTCTGCCTTAGAAGAAGTGCAGCAAGAATGCTTCTTAGAAGCCAGGATTTAGAGATTGCTTTGCAGATGCTTTGGATGGGGTATCAGGAGGGATGAATCCCTGGAGAGGCACATTATGTTTGCTAATCTAGAGGATCAGGGGAAAAGAGACAGCTCATCAGTGGATAGATTGACGCAGTGACTGCCAACCAGGGACTCCAACACAGCGGTGGTTTGAGGCTGGCACAGGATGGGCTGGGTCTCCTTTTGTCGCACACAGAGTCGCTGTGAGCTGAAAGGGTCTTGATGGCCATGTCACTGGGCTCAACAGACTGTCTTCTCTTTTGAATTTCCTGTAGTGGTCTTGGTTCGGCTTTTTCTGTTTGTAGTACTAATTCTTATGCTGTTTAACTTGGTTTATTTGTGAAAAAAACATCCTACTGACAATGATTATGTATGTGAGGATAGTGCTTGTGACTTTTTAAAAAAAACTTGGCTCAAGAGGATTTAGACAATTTAGAATTTTTTTTGTAAAGAGGTGGTTTCCCAAGTAGATGATAGTTTAACATTCAGGTGTTCGTACAGCTTTTGATTCAAGCCAGCATTGCAATCCCCTCAATGGACCACTGCTTATCCCACGTCCACTCTGTGCTTCCTGTTTCCATTCTTCTTTCTGTCCTTGCTGCCTGCACTTTGTCTTTGTGTAAATGTAGACTCCTTGTAGATTTTTCTCTGCCCTTAGCTATAGAATAAGGTCAGTGAATACTTGTTATTTTTTGACTTGCTTCTGCATCATAGAATCAGGAAAATTAGTACGTTTTAAATTAAAATTTTTAGATTCAAATTCCTTGACCAGAATATAATAGAATAATTATGAACTGTAGAAAGGAAAAAAAAGTAGGTAACACATTTCTCCTAGGGAACTATATATATATATATTTCTTGTGATTTACATTATTTGCATGCAAGTGATTGAGTGGTTTATTGATTCAGTAAATAGCTATGGAACCCTTACTATGTGCTAAACATTGTATTATATATGTTCTTGGGACCTAGCTGTGAACGAGACGGTCCTTGCTCAGGTGTTTACATTCTAGAGGAGACAGACAATAAACAGTGACTTGAATGATCAACAATGACATCTCATCTGGGATAGTGCTATAAAGCTTAAGCGGAAGGGGGTGGTCAGAGGGGATGGGAAGGGAACTTATCTAATGAGGGATTAATGAAGGTTTCCTGAAGAAGGGCTCTTTCACCTGAGCTTAACCGGCCATCATTTTGGGGCGAGGCAGGAATATTCAGGCAGAGGGAAGGAAAAAGTGTGCTCTCTCTTACATAGGACGGCATACCAGGGGAAGTTGATGTCACAGACCATATGACTGAAGTGTGAAAATAAATAGACATTGTTTCGGGCGACCACACTCCGGTTTCCAGGGAACTGTCGACCTAAAGCAGATATTGTATGCCTTTCCATTATACTTGTCTAATTTATTGTTTTTCTCCCCAAATTGAATTACCATTATTTGTCACTATCTAATTCACAAGACACATTAGCGTATTTGCAGTATTCCTGCATTTCTTCACTTTCTCCATGTGATGAGCTGAATTAGTCTAGTCCTAGAATTGGGAAGGGAGCCCTGGGTTCTCTCTGGCCTTCAATGATGGAACGTTCTTTTCCTGAGATTTTCCTTATCTACCTAATTGCTGGGCATCTCATACTGCTGGGCATGTGGGGACCTGCTATTGCTGGTGAGGGATGTGGTCACAACCACACCCACTGCCGATGAGTCCATTGGAACTCCTAGCAAATGACCCCACACTCTAATGCATCATGCAAGCCTATATTCCGAGGCTTTACATGTTTAAGGACAAGATAGTCTCATCTTTCTCTGGAGCAACTAAGTAGTGGATTTGAATGGCCAATATTGGCAGGGCAGGTGTGCCTCTGCATTGTATCCTTTCATCATACTTGTTCAATCTGTTTGCTGAGCAAATAACCTGAGATTCTGGACAGTATAAAGAAAAACATAGCACCAAGATTGTAGAAAGCCCCATTAACAAGCTTCCATAGGGAGGTATGTTAGCCTGGGGAGACTAGAGAAACAAATTAGACTAGAGAAACAAATTCATAGGCACTCATATGTGTACAAGAGAGAGTTTTATATCAAAGAGTAATTGAATATTGAGAAAACATCCCAGCCCAGTCCAGATCAAGTTCATAGGTCTGATTTTAGCCCATATGTCTGATACCAATCCTCCTCAGACTCACGAAACACACACAATGACGCTGAATGCAGGAAGATCATAGGCCAGTGGGTAGGAAGTCTTGTGGCTCCAGTGGCATTGAAAGCATCTCAGGGCTGCCAGGGGTCTTCAAGTGGCTCCTCCAGTTCCCAGGGCATGGGGTCAATCAGCATAGTGCCATGTGTCTTGTCAGTAGAGCATCTCTCAGGGAATGAGCAGAGAGAGAGTGTCTCCTGACTCCAAGGAGGAAACACAGGAGTTCCCAGAATCCTCAGGGGAAGGCTATACCCACACAGAGGCCTGACTGGCTACTCAATGATTTACAGGCTTAGACTCCACCCCTTTATCTGTAATCCTCTCAAATTGACAACAGATTATATGACTACCACAGGCGGTAATACAACCATGCTTTCTGTAAGTGAAGAAGGCTGAAACACTTCCTGAGCACAATAAAAAATTATAGCCTTGAGTTTAGATAAAAAACAAAACACCTCACTGCCAATTGAGTAGATGTTGACTCATCACAACCATATAGATCATACCAGACATCCCGCTTTTGGCGGGACCGGCCCGATTTTTAACAGTTTTCCCCACATCCCGCAGAATTTTTTAAAAGTCCCGATTTTTTGAAAGAATGCACGACAAGCTAGGCTATATGGTTTTCGGCTGCCATGTGGCTATTTCGCCAGGATATAAGTTTTATTGCTGATGCCCGCTTTACCAATATTAAAATCTGGTCACCTTAAATTCATACCTAACTATAAAGAAAACAAAAATGTGCACAGCTGTACCAGTACGTAAAATCATGAACAAATGGAGACAAGATTGAAACTGTCAAGGATTTCATTTTCTTGGATCCACAGTCAGTGCCCTTGATGTAGCAATTGACAAATCAAGTACAGCCATTAACACATCTATTTCAAAAAGATCTCTTTAAAGCAGTGGTCCTCAAATTCCCTAATGCTGCAAACCTTTAATATAATTCCTTATGTTGTGGTGACCCCCAACCATAAAATTATTTTCCTTGCTACTTCATAGCTGTAATTTTACTACTCTGATGAATCTGGCGATCCCTGTGGAAGGCTCGTTCGATGCCCCAAAGCGCTTGAGACCCGCTGCTTTAAAGTGATAAAGAAGAAAGATGTGGCTCTGAGGACTAAATATCAAGCCTTGGTATTTTCAGTATCCTCAGATGCACAGAACAGCTGGACAGTGCACAAGGAAGACCAGAGGAGAACCAATGCATTTGTGTTATGGTGATGGTGAAGAATATTAAACACACCACGGACTTTGAGAAGAATAAACAAATTTGCCTTAGAAGTTTAGTCAGAATGCTCCTTAGAGATGAGGTCTATCAGATATCTTTCTCTATCTATCTATCTATCTATCTATCTATCTATCTATCTATCTATCTATCTATCTATCTATCTATCATCTATCTATCTATCATCTATCACCCATTATCTACTTCCCAGTATAGCTAACATTGTTTTCACAATCTCTCTATCTTCAACTTATGAAAGTAACACATTTACATGGCCAGACATTACACTGGGCCTTGTAAGCTACATGCCCCTGACATATTTTAATTTCTACTACTACCGAAAAAAAAATTCTTTAAAGTGATTCTTCTCTTTGGTATTGTAGATGCTTTGACAGGGGTGTCCTTTTTTTTAATTTCAAAACAAAGTGCATAGATAAAAATCATTGCTGTATTAACTTTAGATATTAGCTATTGACTTCCTGGTGAACATTTTATTCATGACTCTGATGTGAGACCTGGTGCCATATACATATATCAATATTTTAATTTCTTCTATTGGTTAACTTTTTATTTTTACATCCTTAAAATTAATTCCTTGTCTCATTATTTTCAGACAATCCTTTTTTCTCCCTCACTTGGGAACAGGAGAGTACTGCTTACCCCTGCCCAGTTTTATCTCTTCACCTTTACTTTTTTAATTTCCAAGGTTTACATTTTCCTTGTAACCTTAATCTCATCTTCAGTATTTTTTCCAAAGTGTCATTATAAAAGCTTAAGAGCAATAAAGTGCTTCAATTTTTATTGACTAATTAACTTGCTGCCTGCAGAGGCAGAAGGCCCTGCATGGCTTGTTTCTTGTATTGTATTGTAATTCACTTGTTTCCGCTCCATTGTTATCAAATGCCTTTTAAAAAAAGTCTACCATCCCCTGCCTTTACGAGAATTGGATATGTTTTTCAACATCTCAGTAATGCGCTCTAATGTAGGATCTTTCCTTTCTCCAGCTGTCCTCACCTTGGCTGTAACCCTGCCCTAAAGTCTTGTGCATTACGCATTATGCTGCTCACCATAATGCCAAGGACTCAAAGCCACCAGCTTCTTCAAGGGACAAAGATGAGGCTCTTTACTGCCATAGAGATTTAAAACCTTGGAAACTCGATGGAGGGAGTCAACTCTGCCTTACAGGGTTGCTAGGAGCCAGAATGGACCGGTGACAGGGAGCTTTTAGTTCTTGGTGTTTCTCCTTGGTTGGATCCTGAATTTCATTCCTTCCCCTGCTTGTCTTACTCCTTCATTTTACTTGAGCATATCTCTAAGAAACGTTCTATTAAAGATTTGATGAGATGCAAATTTTCTGTTCCTTTTCATGTGTGAAACTTGCTTTAATCTGGGCACAATCTTGATTTATAGTTTATATGGAATTATAGTTGGAAATTCATTTTTTCTTTAGAGTATGAAGGTATATGCTGGTGATAAATTCTATGCCAGCACAATTCATATCTAGAAAAGCTGCTTGCTTCTTACCCCTTCATATATATAAAATTTTAGGAGCTTGTCTTATACTTTGCTATGAGTGAGTTCTTTATACTTGGTGTTAAGAATTTCACAAATATATCAAGGTAGAACCTCTTTGTTTTGCTTTCTAATTGTGCTTAATGGTTGATCCAAAAGCCACTAAAAGCTGATGGCTGGGAAGATGTGTCAGTCTTGGCAGAGTAGAGAAACAAATCCAGGGAGACTCACACATGTATAAGAAAGAGCTTTATATACAAGAGCAATTGAATATTGAGAAATCATTCTAGCCCAGTCCAGATCAAGTCCATAATTAGCCCATATGTCTGCTACCAATCTTCAAAGTCCTCTTCAGACTCATGAAACACATGCAATGATACTGAATGCAGGAATATCACAGGCCAGTGGGTGGAAGGTCTTGTGGATCCAGTGGCAGTGGAAGCATCTCAGCACTGGCAGGAGTCTCTATGTGGCTCCTTCAGCTCTGAGGCTCTGGCTGCCATCAGCCTGTCTCCATGTGGTTTGTCAACAAAGAGTTTCTCAGGCAGTCAGCCCACATTCTGCCTCTAGCAAGCTATCTCCTTAATGCCTCCAAATGTGGTCATCAAGCTGCAACTTGATTGACAGGCTAACCTCCACCCCTTCACTCTTAATCCTCTCAAATTGACAAGAGAGTGTATAACTACAACAGAAGGTATAAAGAAAAGACCTAACTTTTTAATCCAGATTTAAAAATCTCAGCTCCTGAGCACCATGTGGGCTTGTCTGAAGGCTCTGCTGTAGTTGCATAGCAGGTCACCCTCTCTTTCTGCCCCATCCTGTTTCCTCCACTCTCTTGCTCCCTTTATTCAAATCTCTCTTTAATCTATCACCAAGGGATCCTGACTTAAGACAGTAATAAATAAACCAGAAAGTTTTTATCTAAATTATATCTGGTATAAATGTATAGCATTTTGCAATTGCGTGTGTATTTAGACACGAGAGCACTACCATACATATCCTCCTTTCATTTGGAAAAAATATTTTTTTAATTCTTTATACAAAAGTTCCCCAGACTCCCACTTTAGGGCAAATGTGTGGCTGTTTGCATTCTATTTAGGAAGGTTTGTCAAGGGGAAATCACTTTCTTCGGATTTAATTTCAATTGACCATTCACAGTTCTCTTTTCATTATACTCCCCTGTGCTCAGGGCTGGTGGATGCAGGAGTGAATGAATCCAAGGTAAGTGAGTGAAGTATATAATTGCAGAGACAAGCAAATCCAAAGTCAGCAGGTCAGATGACAGGCTGTTGATGGCTTCTGGGATTGGTACACAACATTACAGGCCATTTGGTCACATCCAAAGAACCAGGAGTTGATGAGCCAGATGCAGGATCCAGATTCCATAAAAAGCAAGGAAGCTTCTCTATGATTCCATTTACTTAAGTGGTAGATCAACCACCCTATCCCCCACCTCTCTAGATAATGTCCTTCAATTATATCTGGTCTGTGACTTGAACAAGGGGACTACACCACCCCATCTTCCTACAACTGTGTATTGGTAGGGGTTAACTAGAGAAACAAATCCATAGACCCACATATGTGTGTCAGGGAGAGCTTTATATCAAAGAACAATTGCATATTGAGAAAATATCCCAACCCAGTCCAGATCAAGTCCATAAGTCAGATATTAGCCCATATCTCTGATACAAGTCCATAAATTCCCTTTCAGACTCACACAGCACATGCAATCATGCAGGAAGATGACAAGCTGGGTGAAAAAGTCTTGTGGATCCAGTGCCAGTGGAAGCATCTCAGTTCTGGCACAGGGTCTCTCCATGGCTCCTCCAGCTCTCTGAGTGTCTCCTTTACAGGAAGGTGAAGCTGAGAGAGAGTGTGGTCCACTTCCAAGGAGAAAGAGGAGAAGTTTCTAGGACCCTCCTGAGAAAACCATGCCCACAAAGAGGCATCATCAGACTGTGACCTGATTGACAGGATAGACTCCACCCCGAGACCTATTTATCAAGTTGACATGAAATTACCTAACTACCACAGACCACCCTTTTTTCAACGTGACACTTTTACACAACTCTTCAGCCATACATAATTTAAATAAAACAATAGTAAAATCATATTTGTGTCTAAGAGGATAAAATTAAAATACATGTAACTAAAAATTTGTCAACCTCATTTAAACATAATATTCTATAAGTGAACAAAACAAAAATAATCTACTTAACAATTGAAGTTATGTGAACACCAGCACCGTAATCCGATAACCCTATTAACATATTCCCCCACCTATGAAAGTTTGTAAACCAGCCACTTCATGCCTTGATCCTTCCCATTTTGGGCATCCAATTTCTATACCGCCCACTAATATCAACTCAGTGCTCTGAGGAGACAAACATGTCCCTTGATGTGGAGACTTTTCATTCCAGTTGGAACCTTGTGAGTCTGCATCCATAAAGAAAGTCAAATCAGGACAGACCATCCATAAAGTCAGCAGGAATAGGCACCACTTCACAGGCAAAAAAATCTCATCTTCATCTGAACGGGTTCTCGTCAACTCAATGTGGACTGCCTCACTTAGCCTCACCAGGGTGCTCACAGGCCGCCTCACCTTTGGACCATGGGCCCTGCCACAAATTCTCACCAACCCTAGCTCCCTCGGGCTAGGTTATGAACTTCAGACCAGCCAACCCACTCTCATCTTCTCTAATCCCGATGAGCCAGGTTCACTGGTGTTAGAGGCCAGACTCAACGCATTTCTTTATTGATGTTTCTTCCACTTCCACTCAACAAGAGAACCTAGGTGGTCACCTAGCAAGCATTTCAGGCTTACCTCTGGCTCCCTTTAACCCTCAGTCCTAGAGAGGAGTTTCTTCATGGCTCCATGTTTTCTCTCTTCAGACGTAAACCACTAGCTTAAAGTTTAAAAAGCCAAAAGGTTCCTTTTGTTTCCTACAGTCTGTCATCAGCACTCTAGGCAAGTCTCTTATTTGATTGGCTGCTCACAGTAGATCTTATGATGGAGTTAATAACATTGATCGGTCATATCATGGGGGGTTATAATACCCCAACTGCCAAGCGACTGAGAATCCTGTCTCAGCCAAGTTGACACAAAACCTAACTATCACCATTTATAGGTCTTTGACTGCATGTCCTAAAATAAGTTTAATAAACAGTTGCTAGTTGTTTCCCGAGTCTGGCTCCCAGCCAAATATCCTCAGTGGAAAGAGATGATCCTGTATCTCCTCCAATACTTAAACAGAGATCCTCTGAAAGCTAGCCTGTCCCAGTGCGTAACAAGAAGCCTTCAAGTTAAGAAGTTAATGAACAAAACCTTTAAGATCAGATATACCTTAGAGAAAGAGAGAGAGAGGGAGAGAGAGAGGAGAGGCTGGCCAACTAAAAGGTTGATTCCTGTGAAAGCTCTCCCCTTTGGTGACAGCTCAGTTCTTTCCCTAAGGGCTACCGAAAAACTGGACTATATAGCTGGTACTCTCTTCCTGAGTTAAAAAAATAATGGGTTCTATGTCAAAATCTATGGGTTTCTTTTCCTTGCAAGCCTGTACTTTCCTCTTTAGAGATTTCCTGACATGGAAGTGGTCCCTACAACCAATACTATTTAAATAGAAGAATGCCTACCAGTTTTCATCAAAAGATGCTTGTGGAAGCAGGCCTCTTAGGTTTGCATGGTATTTCAGTGACCTTTTAGCAGCTGTGATCTTGACAGAGGAGCATGGTGGTGCAGTGGTTAAGTGCTCAGTTGCTAACAGAACAGTTGGTGAGTTAAATCCACCGAGCGTTTTGAGAGGGAGAAAGTGTGGCCATCTATTCCTATAAAGACCACAGTCCTGGAAGCACGGTGGGGCTGCTAGGAAGAGACTCAAGGAAATGGCTTTGTTTTTATCTCCCAGGATTTTGAGCCTTTTTCACAGTTGTGATTCCCACCTGAACCCAGTATCCAACCTCAAGAGTTAAGTCAGGGGACCCAACACGTGTAAGGCAGGTACTCGCAATGTGATGGTGTACGGGTCAAAGTATTCTTGATCCCCAAATCACCAACTCGCGGGTACCAGGTTTATATTTTCTTTACAATGAAAACCTATCGCTCAGAATACACTGTGTTATTAATGTTTCTTCAATTGTTTTAATAATAGGGATCCAAAGTAAATTTTGGTACATTCTAAACACAACAGGTAAACGCTAGGATTTTAGATGCTTTATTTTTTTATGCATACATCAAGTGAATGGAAACAATAGTGATTTAACCTACATCAAGCCTTCATTTATGCATTATCAAACTGGATACATAGCCCCACTTTATTCAATGAAGGCTCTAGACAAAATGATATAAATGATATCAAGACCCCCATCATCATCTGAGAGGCCAGCTCCCACACCAATGTAATGTGGGGGGCAGACAAGGCAAAAGCCAAGGTCAAACTCCCCTCCAATATCGCCTTCTTCCTATTGTATCAGGATAGTTCTTTCTTCAGCTCAGCTTCTGCCTACCTCACTTTCTTCCTTCCATATGCACACAAGTTCATGGATATCTTTGATTTCTTATATCAGTTTCTTGATAAAATGTATACACTCTATTTTGTAGAGTCTCTAGAATTAATATTGGGAGAAATAACTTGCAGTATTTACCCTCTTAACAAGAACTACAGACCTTGCGTGTATTTTTTTAAGTTAACTATATTTGTGTGTTTACCATTTTCTTTTCTCTTCTTCATTTGATTTTACACTGTGACTCCTCTTTTTCAGTAATCTGAATTTAATCTCTCTTTTACATTTTTACAGGGACAATGTTATTATTAATTTTTTAAAAGGGAAAGCAAAGTCTATAAATAATTTTTAAAAAAGGTTTTCACAAATGAAGCTAGAAGATGGCATTTTTCATTTCCCCTGGGGTGTTGGTCAGAAGAACCACAGCCATGATTTTCTGAGGTCATTGTAGTTCAGCAAGGTAAGGCAAACTTTTCACATAGAGATTGAATCTATTTCCCACAGACTGGATGGTAATGCGTGATCTTCGCAGTGTAACGCCAACTCAGTGGTGATGGCTGGTGTGGTGGTCTTTGAGGTCTCGCTCTTGAATAGGATGTTCTGTCCTGCTCTCCATGGCAATTGTACAAGCCTCCAGCTTTCCAGGTCTTGATGGCAATATATGAACCTTGACATCCTTTTAGGAGATTGGGACCAGTTGACTGATAGCTTTTAATGCAGGGTTTTCATAGTATCACGTGGGCAAAAACACTGCTTTCTTCTCAGGTGTTAACCTTAGTTATTCTTACTTGATTGCTCTGAAGTCATGGCTGGACATGGTTTCCCATAATTTCGCTAGCTAGTGAAATGTCTCATGTCAACACACAGCTGCAAGCCGTCCGTCAAGAGGCCCTTGTTTGATGGACAAACATTATTTCCTATTGCCATCATTAAAGCAGTTGGGTATTTTCACACTCCTCTGGGAGATTGAGGAGCCTTGGTGATGTAGCAGCTATGAGTTGGGCTGCTAATTATTAATAAAGTCATTGGTTTGAAACCACCAGCCACTCCCAGGAGAATGGGAGAATTTCTAATGCTGTAAAGAGTTTCCAGTCTCAGGAACCCACAGGGTAGTTCTGTCCTGACCTTTAACGTGGCTCGGAGTCAAAACTGAGTGGATAGCAGGGAGGTGAGAAGAGAAGCTGAAATATTATTAAGCTAGTAAGGCAGGATTCGTTATTTTATAGAGTTATCCACCCATACGACCAAAGGAACAAAAATGATCTTGACCACTGAAAATCAGGTACAGTTGTCAGGTACAAACACTTTTATTTTAGAACTCATTTAGACTCAGGGGCAGCAAAGTGGAAATATAAAATAGCCTTCCCCTGGACTTGTGAAAGTGAAAAATTATGGAACACATTTTTTGCTCTCCATAAATCTCTTTTACTGCAGTGGAATCTGACCTTTCTTAACTTCCCCGAGGTAGCCTGATTGTATCATTCAGACACTGAAACACCAGGACAAAAGGTCTATTGGATCTATGAACTCATCTAGAAAGTCTTTGCATAAGGTCTAAAAATTCCCCAAAGTTGATAGTTTCAAAATAATTTGGCTGACAATTTGGGTATGAAAAACATTTTTAAGGGGTTCAAAGTGTTTTTCATCCTCCTCAACCTTTCACCCATGCTTCCTTTTGCGCATTGCTGTATCAGTTGATCTCCTTCTGGCCCGTGGTTGATTGTGTATGTGTTTTTGAAAGCAGTTGATGCAGTATCCTAGCTGTGCAACCATGGGAAAACCCAGTGCTCTCCCAACCGCACCACGGGGCTACACATTGCAGAAACACTTCCATACCCACGGTCTAAGTCATATGGCCGATCTATCAGGAATCTAAAAAAGAAAAGAAAGACTAATAGATTAGCGTGTAACTCATTATTTTTCAGTGGGAGCCTCAGTTTCCCCTTATTTAATGTGTGGGTGGCAGTCATAGCAATCTTTAAATATCTTCTGAGCACTAAAAGGCCCTTTTTCATTCTATAGCAATCGATAACACATAGCACTTCCTCCTTGTGACTGCAGTGGCGGTGAATGAACACTGTTCACAGACCCAGAACTGACTTTGCCAGCCTTTCAAAGACATTCAATGTGCTCATTTCTTATGTTAGTCTAAATCAGATTTATGTGTCAGGAGGGGCAGAAGAGATGAAAGAAGACCATAAACTTTTGTCAATGGGCTTACCTTTCATGTTATTTTGCAAACTGTATACGCTCCCAAATAAGAAACGTGCTATTTGTGGTTTGATACTAGGTGAAGAACTTCAAATGAGAAAATAAGCCCTCTGTAGAGAGAATAAGAACTGCTGAAAAGGTGGATCTTTCTAAAACGAGAATGAGTGCCAGGGTGTCCGCATGAAGACTAGCACCATTTGCCCGGTTACTGAGAGATAGAGCGTCTGGTGACTTAAAGGCTTGAAAGCAAACAAGCGGCCATCTAGCCCAGAAGCAACCAAGCCCACATGGAAGCAGCACACCAACATGGGTGATCATGAAGGACAGAGGAGACCAGGTCTCAAACAACAAAGGCAGTGGGGGGGGGGCGGAATCACATCACCATGAATGAGGGGGAGTGCGTGATGGGGACCCGATGCCCATCTGTAGACAGCTGGACATCCCTTGCAGAGGGGTAGTGGGGAGGAGATGAGTCACTCAGGGTTCAGTGTAGCAACAATGAAACTCAAAACCTTCCTCTAGTTCCTGAAAGCTTCCTCCCCTCCCAATTATCATGGCCCCAATTCTACCTTGCAGACCTGGTTAAACCAGAGGATGTACAGCGGTGTAGTAGGGATCTGGAAACACAGGGAATCTAGGACAGACGAACCCCTCAACACCCGCAGTAGGAGTGGAGACACCAGGAGGGAAGGGGGTGTAGAAAGGGAGAACTGATCTTGGAGATCTATGTGTAACCTCCTCTCTGGGAGATGGGCAATGGGGAGGTGGGTGAGGGGAGACACCTGGCAGTGTAAGATAAGATATAATAATTATTTATAAACTATTAAGGGACCAGGGGGAAGGGGGGGAGTGGGGAAGGAGGGGGAGGGGGGAAAAAGGGAAACCGAGCTGATTCCAGGAACCCAAGTGGAGGGTGAATTTTGAGAATGATGAGTGCAACGAATGTATAAGGGTGCTTTGTTCAATTGATGTATGTATGGATTGTGATAAGAGTTGTATGAGCCCCAATAAAAAGATTTATTAAAGAAAAAAACAGTAAAAAAAAAAAGAAGACTAGCTCCATCTCAAATACAGAAGGCTGGTCAATGCTGCATTGGGCTCATCAGTGAGGCTTAGAAAGGGGGGAATCATCACGGCCTTGGCCATGAGGGCCACAGTATGGGGAGAGAGGCACAAAGTATCTGAAATCTCCATGTCTTAAAAACCCTATACAACTACCCCCAAAGACTCATGCAACCCAGGGATCTCTGGTCACCACAAGCTGTCTCTAATTATTGAGCGCATGACTTCTGCATGGTAGTGATTAGACACTGAATAAGGAAGACCAAAGAAGAATCAAAGAATCGATACATTTGAATTGTAGGACCAGAGAAGAATATTGAATATGAACAGCTAAAAGGACAAGCAAGTCTGTCTCAGAAGAAGTAAGCCCAGATTGTTCCTTAGAGGCAAGGGTGGTGAGACTTTATCTTACATACTTGGGATGTGTTGTCAGGAGGGATCAGTCCCTGGAGAAGAACATCATACTTGGTAAAGTAGAGGGACAGTGGGAGAGAAGAAGGGCCTCAAGGAAAGGGATGGGCACAGTGGCTGCAACTATGGGTCCAAGCACAGGAGCCATTGTGCGGATGGGGCAGGCCTAGGCGGTGTTGCCTTCTGTTGTGGACAGGCTTGTTGTGGGTTAGAACAGACTCAAAAGGACCAAACAGCAACCTAGATAGTCCCATAATCTCGTAGCATTTTAGAGGAGAGTAAGCAAAGGGGTAAGGAATCAGGGAAGGGTTTGGGAAGACATGGGCCTTAGCTTCTGAAAAAAAAAAAAATGGTCTGAATGTGAGCATGACACCGTGCTGGCTGTCTAATCAGTGACTCCTTCTTTGTGGGCTTTTTGTTTGTTTTTAAAATAAATCATTTTATTGGGTGGGGGGCTCTTGCAAATCTTGTAACAATCCATTATTCAATAGTATTAAGTGCACTTATATATTTGTTGCCATCAACATTTCCAAAACAATTTCTTTCTACTTGAGACATTGGTATCAGCTTCTCTTTTTGTCCCTCCCTCCCCTAGCCTCCTACGCTTTTGAATCCTTGATCAATTATAAATCATTGTTGTTATTTCGTGTCTTACACTGTCTGTGGTCTCCTTGCAGCCACCTTTCTGTTATTCATCTCCTGGGGGTTGGGTGGGGGGCTATTAATCTAACCTTCTAATGGGTTTCCCCTTCCTTCCCCTTTACCCCCTACCCTCACCATCCTGATGATATCCTTACTCCCATTACTATTCCTGAGGGTTTTATCTGTCCTGAGTTCCATGTGTCCATGTGTCGAGATCTATTTGTACCAATGTGTGTACGCCAGTCTAGCCATATTTGTAAGGTAGAACTGAGTCATGGTAGTAGGGGGAGGAGGCATTCAGGAACTAGAGGAATGGTGTGTGTTTCATCAGTGCTATACTGTACCTTGACTGTCTTGTTCTTCCCTTGAAACCCCTCTGTGGGGGCATGTCCAATCATCTACAGATGGGCTTTGGGTCTCCACTGCAACCCCTCACCTTCACATTGATATAATTATGTGGGATCTTTTAATACCTGATATGTGCTCCTGTCAACACCTCATGATCATACTGCCTGGTATGCTTCTTCCCTGTGGGCTTATATGCATCTCTGCTAGATGGTTGCTTGTTTAACATCAAGTTTCTAAGACCCCAGATGCTACATCTTTTGATAGCTGGGCACCATACACTTTCTGCACCACATTTGCTCATGCACCCATTTTGTCTTCAGCAATTGTGTCAGAAAGGAGAGTATAAAAGAGTGCTGAGTTATTAGAACAAAGTGTTATGTGTTAAAGGAGGCCTTTAGAAGAGGCCCAAAGTCCATCTGCTACCTTCATATTTAACATATAAATATATGTGCATTGGCCTCTATCCGTGTCATAATAAATTAATATATTTATATATATACATACCTAAAACTATACCGCTATAAATAGTCTTTGTGTCTTACTTCTTTTTTCCTCTATTTCCTTTCACCTTTATCCTATCCCAGTATCATGCTCGCCCTCCATTCGGTCCTGACTAATTCCTCTTGGATGCCTTGCACTTGATCAAACTCCGTCAGGCATTCTATGCCCTCCTTGCCATCAATGTTAGATATCTTGTTGTTCTCTTATCCCTGAGTTTATCATTGTTAAAGTGAAGAAACAACATCTTAAAGTTTGGACCTTTTTTTTTTTTAACTCATAGTGCTCACAAGCCATCATTAGTGGGAAAAAGTTAAAAAAGTATGTATCCTTTGTTGGTTCTTGGTATACTCACTGCCATTGTCTCAATGCTGGCTCACAGTGACCTCCTGTAGGTTTCTGAGGCTGTGAGCGATTATGGGTGTAGAAATTCCAGTCTGTCACCTGAGAAGCTGCTAATGGTTTCCAGTTGCCAACCAAGCAGATTGCAGCTCGCTTAACCCCTATGCCACCAGCGTTCCTCCTGTGTTGACTCAGAATGTCTCACAGCTAGTGCTTTGATGATAAGCCAAGTGTTAAATGAGAGAGAAAATACTTGAGACATTGGATAAAACTAAGGATCAGAGGCATACTGAGACCTTTTTTTTCATTCCTCGCATAAGGTACAGTATTAATAGAATATTCTGTAATCATGGAAATAAGTGTTGTTGTTATTAGTTGCTATCATGTTGATACCGATTCATGATTAACCCTGGTTTGAATAGTAGAAATACCTAATAGAGTTTCCTAGATTGACCTTTTAGAAGAAGATTTCCAGGCCTGTCTTTCTTGTTGCTTGTCTGTAGGTTCGAACCACTAACCTGTCGGTTAGTAGCCTAGTGCTTAGTCGTTGTGTCACCCAGGGACCCATGATACCAACCAGTTGTCTGTAATTACTCAGGACTTCACATATGATGATTTTGAGTGAGGAGCAAAAATTTTTCATTTTAAAAACATGATCAATTTATATTCAAATTTATATGCTCTCATGTGGCTAGTGGCTAGCATAGCTCACAAAGAAACAACTGATTTCTGATATTTAAGGCACATTGCTGCTTTGGCATCCTAATTGTGTTCTGCTTGTTGAAAGCACTGTTCAGGAATAGGGCATCTTTATGGATTAGACGTGTCTTCTCCATCAGGAATTAAAGACAACACTAGCTGTCAAATTCAAAACTGAATGTTTCAAACTTCTAGATTTCTGGTTACACCTCAAGATCTTTCTTGAGTAAAACAAATTAAAAAATCAAAGACAAACAAAAGCACTTTAGCAACAGTGGCTGAGTTTCTTGGGTGGTCGTGGATTGATATAGGTGATCATTTGGGGACTTATTTTTATTTTTAAGGCTCAGGATTTCAAATTCGTTTTAGCCACTGAATGACGTGTTAGAGATAGATGGTAGTTACATAATCTGTTGTCAATTTGAGACTTATGAGTGCAGGGATGGAGGTTAGTCTGTCAATCAGGTCGCAGCTTGATGACCTCATTTGGAGCTGCTAAGGAGATAAATAGCTCACTGGAGGCAGGACATACGCTCATTCCCTGCGAGACATGCTTGCTAACAAGATATATGGAGCTACTCTAGAGCCCTGAAGCTGAAGGAGTCATGTGGAGACTGCTGCCAGCACTGAGATTCCTCTACCACCACTGGATCCACAAGACTTTTTCTACCCATTGGTCTGGAGTTTCCTGCATTCGGCATCATTGCATGTGCTGCTTGAGTCTGAAGAGGAATTTAAGGATTGGTATCAGACATATGGGTTAATATCCAACTGAAGGACTTGATCTGGACTTTGATAGGATATTTCCTCAATATTCAATTGCTCTTGTGTATAAAGCTCGTTGTTATGGACATATAAGTGTCTAAGAATTTGTTTCTCTAGTACACATATTTTAAGATGGCCATAAAGATTACTTAGTGCTTTAGCCATTAAAGTAGTATTTATTAGTTAGAGGCAATGATCAAGGTATGCCTTTGAAGACTCTTACTCAGTAGCCAAAACAAACTTGGCACTTTGATGTTTGTTTTGTTTTATGATGGAACATATTTGCTTTTCCCACATCTATTGAGTTGCCTAGATTTCGGAAGTGGAGGCTGCATCAGAGTCTGTGTTTGGAGCACATAGTCAAGGGATCAAATCGTAACAAGAGGTCTTATGACCTGATTATCAGAACAGCCAAGATGGGTTGCCTGGGAAATCCATCTGCTTCTCTCATTACCCTTCTCTGAGGATACAGGCTGACCTTTCCCAAGCTGACCTTTCCCAATCTGGCTTCATTCCCCTTGAGTAGCAAACTGAATTTTAATTTTAACCAGATATACCTGAATAAAAATACAAGCAGTGCCCTCCTCCCTGTTGACTCTTCCCCCGGACCCTAGTTTTTCAACAATAGCTAAAACCTAGCAACCGCTGTAGAGATAACAGGAGTCCCATTTGCCTAGTGGCCAGAGTAGAGGTGCTAACCACAAGGTTACCTGCTCAAAATCACCAGCATGGGGGGAGAGAGAGGAGACTTTCTGTTTCTGTAAGAAATTACACTCTTGGAAACCCACAGGGGCAGTTCTGCCCCATAGCGTGGGTCACTAGGGGTTAGAACAGACCCTGTGGCACTTTTTGGTTTGGCTTTATTTATTGTGAAGATGGCACAGGGCCATGCAACAATTCGTTGTGCTATACATAAGGTTGCTATGAGTTGCTTCCAATTTGACAGCACCTAGCAAAGAATGAAGGCCAGATTAAAGATTATACGTGTGTGTGTGTGTGTGCGTGTCTAAAGCAGTGGAACTGAAAATAAAGGATTTTTGGTGGCACAATGACTGAAGTGATCAGGCTCTAACCAAATGGTGATTCAAACCCACCAGTTGTTCCACAGGAGAAAGATGTAGCAGCTGTTCTTTAATGATTGAATAATGAAGTTGTGTGATATGTGAAGTGTATTCCAAATTAATCTATTTTTTTTAAAGGCACAGCTTGGAAACACTGAGGGGCAGTTCTGTTTGGCCTGCAGGGTTGAGAGTGGCAATCCGCTCAATGACAACAGGCTTGGAACTGAAAATACTTTTTTCTCATATTTATGAATATGGTAACTTACTTCTAATTGTGTTCTTTGTGCAAAGTTTCTCTTTGATCATTATCAACAATGTGTTATGTCAAGAGAAAATAAAAGATCCCTTAGTGGTCATCAGGTATCTTCTCTGGTAGGAAAATAAAACAACACAATTTTTGTTTGTTTTGTTTCTAAAGCTCTTCAGTCTTTCAAAAGAGTAAAAAGATATAACTTCTCCTCCATAAAAATATGTATCTATGAAGTCCAGGATAAGGAAAGCACTCTAATAGGATATTATTATTATTTTAAATAAGGTACAGGATGTTGTTTGTTCACGCTTGGTTGAAGATTTTAACACCTGTGCTCATAAGCTGCATCAGTCTGTACTTGTCTTATCATGGTTTTGTCATGTTTTCGTATCAGCGTAACATTAGCTTCATAGAATAAGTTAGGGGTTGTGTTTTCCTTGTCGGTGCTCTGGAAGAGCTGGACAAATATTGGCATCGAGTCTTTGTTAACAGTTGGTAGAGTTACTAGCAACGCTATCCAGTCTAGAACGTTTCCTTTCTGGGACCTTTTGGTGACAGATTCACCTTTCTTTCTTTATGTACTTCCATCTATTTAGAGTTTCTATTTCTTTTGGATAAGCTTTTAAAATTATTATTAATTGAGAGTAGATCCATATATTCCATCATTCCATAGTTGAATCGTGTTATACAATTGCTGCCACAACCATTCTCCAAGGACTCGCTGGCATCATCTGCTTTGACCCCCCAACCCCCCAATAAATTATTATCGATTTTGTTTCTAAATATGTTTCCTTTTCATATAAGATATTTCAATTCTTGTCCTATAGCTATTCATAGTATTTTCTACAATTATTTTTGTTTCTATAGTGACAACAATAGTAGCTCCATTTCATTCTTGTTTGAATTGTTGAAGTCATTTCTCTTTCTTTTTAATTTGTTACTATATTTTCAAAGAACCAGTTTTTGTCTTCTTGGATTTTTTTCTCTCCCCCCACCCCATTTTCTCTTTCATTCATCTCCATTTTACTCTCTATTATTTCCTCTTTGCTGGTTGTTATGGTTTTAATTTATTCCTTTGATTCTGGCTTTAAGATTGAATAACTATTGGTTTCAGGCATTTCTGGTTTTACTGGAGGTATTCATAACTATACTATTTCCTTTAAGCAATGCTCTAACTAGATCCCATAGCTTTTTATTATGATATTTGTATCTTTTTAGCTGAGGGTTAATGTTTTTGAGCTTGTTCTCGTTGTTGGCGGATCCCATAAGCTTTTATATTCTGTGTTTGCTTTCTTTATACTGTAGTAGTAGTCTATGAATCACTGATTACTTAGGAGTGTTTTATTTCTTTTTTGCATATTTGTAAATTTCCCTTCTGCTGTTAAAACAAACCATTCCAATTTTAATGTAAATTAAAATTTTAGACACACTAAAATTAAAATATATAATTTGTTTATAAAATTATTGATTCTCTACATGGAAAACATGTATATTTTATACATGTGAATTATGTCATAATGATAATTGGGTTATTAAAATAATTGACTAGTGATTACCTTCTTCTCATATAAAATTTATGAAACAAAGCAAAAATGTTTCCATGTTTGAGTAATAGTAATGATCTTATTAAACTTTGCATCTGTTACCAGAATTTTGCATTTGTTCTTTTAATGTCAGGAAATAATTCCGAGTTCCTCTAATGTGAAATTCTTTGTGTAATTTCCTCTGTGACATGCTTTTTGCATGCAACATTTTCCTCAATTATAAATTCAGCTTCTATTGGCATTTCAAGTTCCTCTCTCAAGGTGACATTATCAACATTTCTGTGATCAGCTATTTCTTCTAAACCTCAACATGCATTTTCACTTCCATCTTTATGACATTACATGTCTTTATTGCACTTTTATATTTGGTAATTTTCTCCCCTCCTTATCCTCTTTTGTAAAATGTCAAGTAGGTTTATCACTTAACAAGGAGGCAATATGACCACAAGTTTTACTGTCAGTGTGTGAACTGAATAGCAGATGGACAGTGACCAATTGCCAAAAAACAGGCAAAAAGGTACATAATTGGTCACTGGTCATGATATGCATCTATTATTTTTATAGTAATTTGTGAACTAAAATCTACCAGTAATGTTTCTATTCCATGCATTTACTCTTAGTAAATATATTATAATCCACCACTACCAAATGGATTCCAACCCTGTAGGATAAACCCGAAAACTGCTCTTTGGGGTTTCTGAGTCTCTCAGAGGAGAGTCTGAAAGTCTCAGAAAGGCTCTGAGAGTAGACAGCTCCATCTTTGTCCCAATAATACACTGTAGTTACCTAAATAGTAGCTGTGTTGGCATGTTGTTGAAGAGCTGTTATTTTACTAAACCATAGTAGCAGAAATGTGTGCATCTTAGAACTGTGCAGAGAAAGGGCACTTGTGTATGCCAAAGCTTGAATTGACTTAATTTTGAATCATACTTATAATGATTCATGTAATTGTATATATTTAACTCATTTCAATATTTATAAGCATGGAAATTAATTTGTTACTTATTTTCAAAGGGCCAACTTTAGGTGAAGTTATCTGTGGGCAGTTGAATTTAATGATGAATAATATAGACATGTTCCTGTTCTCAAAATATTTGCTATTGCATGAATCAAATTTTAAACAACCATTAAGGTAAACATTAACCACAAAATTTTAAGCAATTAATGTAGAGTACTGTAGATTTCTTCTTCATTGATGCAGTTAGACTTGTCTAAAGGATATCCTTGTCTTCTTCTTTGTTTTTCTTTAAAGAAGATTAATGAACAGTGTATTTGAGATCACAACCTTTTAATGATTAATGGCACTTTTTGTTGCACAAAGTGTAACAAAAGTTTTGTATCCAAAGACGTGTACATGCAAACATATATATGAGGATGGGGAAATAGATCTAATTGTCTACATTTATAGGTTTAATGTTAAGGTGGCGGAAGGACCTTGGGCCTCTACTCAAGCACTCCCTCAATGCATGAATACTTTCATTTATTAAATTGGTACTCTATGATGCTCACTCTCCAGCCACAACTGCTGAAGCCAAAGTGGGTGAACAAGTAAATGTGGTGAAGAAAGCTGATGGTACCCGGCTATCAAAAGAGATAGTGACTGGGGTCTTAAAGGCTTGAAGATAAACAAGCGGCCATCTAGCTCAGAAGCAACAAAGCCCACATGGAAGAACACACCAGCCTGGGTGAGCGAGTGATCCCAAAGGGATCAGTTATCAGGCATCAAAGAACAAAAAATCATCATATCATTGGCTGCACACTTCCATGATAGGATCGCTGAAGACAAATGGGTGCATAAGCAAATGTGGCAAAGAAAGCTGATGGTGCCCGGCTATCAAAAGAGATAGTGTCTGGGGTCTTAAAGGCTTGAAGATAAACAAGCGGCCATCTAGCTCAGAAGCAAAAAAGCCCACAAGGAAGAAGCACACCAGCCAGTGTGATCAGAGGTGCCAAGGGACCAGGTATAAGGCATCATGCAAAAAAAAAAAAAAGAATATGTGTCTGTGTGTGTGTGTATATATATATATATATATATATATATATATATATATATATATATATATATATATATATATATACCACATTGAATGAAGGGGGAAGTGCAGAGTGGAGACCCAAGGCCCAAGTGTCGGCCACTGGAGATCCCCTCATAGAGGGGTTTAGGAGAGGAGATGGGTCAGTCAGGGTGCAAGGTAGTACCGACGAAGAGCACAGCTTTCCCCCAGATCCTGAATGCTTCCTCCCCCCAACTACCATGATCAGAATTCTACCTTGCAGGACTGGATAGGGCAGAGGTTGTACACTGGTACATATGAGGGCTGGAGGCACAGGGAATCCAGGGTGGATGATACCTTCAGGACCAAGGATGTGAGGGGCGCTGCTGGGAGAGTGTAGGGTGAGTGGGTTGGAAAGGGGGAACTGATTACAGGGATCCACAATTGACCTCCTCCCTGGGAGAGGGACGGCAGAGAAGGGGGGAAGGGAGACTCCGGATAGAGCAAGATATGACAAAATAACGATGTATAAATTACAAAGGGCACATGAGGGAGGGGGGAGCGGGGAGGGAGGGGAAAAAAAAGAGGACCTGATGCAAAGGGCTTAAGTGGAGAGCAAATGCTTTGAGAATGATTGGGGCAGGGAATGTATGGATGTGCTTTATACAATTGATGTATGTATATGTATGGACTGTGATAAGAGTTGTATGAGCCCCTAATAAAACGTTTAAAAAAGTTTTGTATCATATTTTTTCCTTTTACTATTAAAAGCTTATAGACACTAAAGAAATCCACAATTTGATTTTTGTTTCTTTGAACATCATCCAACCGCCCATCCATCCATCCTCTACCTGTTCATCTATTTTGCTAGCTGGGGTTTATGTCAAATTAGGCAGGACAGAATTCTCCACGATATGATCTAACTTACTGTGGTTACATGCTGGGTCTTCTGTGAAGCAGCCAAGCCATTGTGGGAAGAATAGGGATGAATACTACCACTTTTTCTTTCTTTCTTATTTCGATACTTCCTACATCATTTAATATTTTGCACATAGAATCTTTTGATATTGCAACTCGAGATGATTTTTTTTCTTGAGATCTTTCCATTTAAGATATGCTGAGCGTGTTCTTACTTACTGGTTTTCTAACTATAGGTCTTTGCACATTCCATTGTCATATTTGGCCTTGGCTTTTCAAGAAAGAATACACAGACTCGTTGTACAAAAAGAACTACCAGGAGGTGGCATGTGAGCAAGAACCAGTGGTGCAAAAGAACAAGCTCAAGCTGCACTGGAGGCAAGAGCCAAACAAGGCTCCAGGGATTGATGGAAAACGGATGGAAAAGCTCCAACAAACTGATGAAGCCCTGGAAGCAAGCATTCAACTATACTAGGAAATTTGGAAGACAGATACTTTGCCAACTGACAGGAAGTGATACATATTGGTACTTATACCAAAAAAAAAAAAAGTGACCCAAGAGAGGCCTCAAATTATAGAACAACATCATTGATAATCACCTGGAAATAAAATTTTGCTGAGGATCATCCAACAGCAGTGGTGGCAGTACATTGGCAGGGAGCTGGGAGAGGTTACGTCGAGATTCAAAAGAGACATGGAACAAAGGGTATCATTGCTAATGTCAGATAGATCTTGACTAAAAGCAGAGAATACTAGCAAGATGTTTACTTTTGTTGTATTGCCTATGTGATAGCGTTCAACTGTGTGAATCATAACAAACTATGGATCACTTTGAGAAGACTGGAATTCCAGAACACTTGATTGTGTTCATGTAGAACTTGTACATGGATCAAGAGGCAGCCGTGTGAACAAGGAAATGTTGCACAGTTTGTGGAAAATCAGGTTTGTAGCCTCTCAACTTGTTCCATCTGTATACAAGACAGATCATAAGACAAGATGTGTCATATGAAGAAGAAAGCAGCATCAGGATTGTAGGAAGGCACATTAACAGATGACACAGCCTTGCTTGCTGAAAGTCAGGAGGACTTGAGGCACTTGCTGATGAAGATCAAGGATTACCGCTTTCAGTACGAATTACAGCTCAATGTAAGGAAGACAAAAATCCTCACCACTGGACTAATAGGTCACATCATGGTAAATGGAGAAAAGATTGAATGTATCAAGGATTTTGTCTTCCTTGGAGCCATAATCAATGCCCATGGAAGCAGCAAGCAATAGCCAAAGAAACATAGCCTTAGGCTAATCTGCTTCACAAGACCACCTTGGATATTGAGAAAGAAGGCTGTTAATTTGCGAATTAAGTTGAGCTTGACGCAAGCCATAGAATTTTTAAATGCCAATGTGCATGTGAAAGTAAGAATGCCGATGTGCAGTGAATGAGGAAGACTAAAAGAATTGATGAATTTGAAATGTGTTGCTAGAGAAAAATATTGAAAATACCAGGACTTCTAAAAGGGGAAAATAATTTGTCTTGGAAGAAGTATGGGCAGTGCGCTTCTTGGAGGTATCGATAGCAATATTTCATCTTACAGTTTTTGGACATGTTGTTGCTGACGAGTCTCCAGAGTAAGACATCAATCATGCTTGGTAGAGTCAAGAGGCATAATTGTAAAATACTATTAATCCAGTTACTGTCTTTATAGACTTCCTCATCCTGTGTTTCATGTACATAAAAACATACAAAAACAAAACCCAACAACAGTTAGAAAAAAAGAAGAAAATAATAAAAATTAGAAGAAAATAATGAATCAAAGGGGAGAACAAATGCACATCCGTACATTCTTTGCCCTCATCATTTTCAAAGCATTTGCTCTCCACTTAAGCCTTTGGCATCAGGTCCTCTTATTTCCCCCCTCCCTCCTCGCTCCCCTCTCCCTCGTGAGCCCTTGATAATTTATAGATTATTATTTTGTCATATCTTGCCCTGTCCGGCATCTCCCTTCACGCCCTTCTCTGCTGTCCGTCCCCCAGGGAGGAGGTCACATGTGGATCCTTGTCATCGGTTCCTAATGCACTCTGTCTGATAGCAAGGCTAACCAGTCCCTTGTCACTGTTAAGAGGGAATTCATCTGAGATCTCAGGAACTGGTCTTTCTCAGTTCCCTAAAGTGCTTTCTATTTCAGATAGTGTAACTTCTGTGATTAATTATTCAAAATGCAAGCTGAATAAGAAAGGTGAAAGGATACAACTTTGAAGCATACCTTCCTTGATTCCAAACTAAGGCATATCACTTTTTTCTATTTGTCTCTCTGCAGGTTGTACATGAACACAATTAAGTGGTTTATAATTTCATTCTTCAGAATGTTATCCCAAAGGTGCTTTGATACAACCCGTTGAATGGTTCCGAATAGTCAACAAAGCATCAGCAACTATCTTTATTGCGTTCTCTACTTTCAACTAATATCCATCTGCTATCAGCAAAGAATTCCTTTGTTCCACATGCTCTTCTGAATACAGCTTGAATGGCTGGCAATTTCCTGTCGACTTACTTCTGCAGCCATTATTAATTACCTTCAGAAAAATTTATCTTTGCTGACATCAATGTTATATAATAACATCATATATGTTCTATATTATAAGTGTTGCTATGTATTATATATAATGTATATTATAATGTAATGTTATATTAAGTGATATTAATGGTAGTCCAAATATTAAAGTGTTTTGTTGAAGCTCCATTCTTTGGTAGAGCACTTCTAGACAGTGGCCAGGTAGCTCTATTCCAAATTTCTTGCCATGGAAGAGTGGACTCTTTTAGCACTGCACTTAGGAAACTTTTTCCTTTTCTTTATTTTTTTGTGTTGTTTACGATTCTCAGCTCAGCCTGTTAGACTTTGCATATCATGTCGCACTTCTGCTGTGACAGTGCGAGGACTCTGTAGGAGGGACTTGAGCCAGACAAGTTGGTGTAACTGGAGGACACTTTAGGTCTGCATGAATCTGGCTTGTGCACCGCTTACAAGATATTTCTCACTGGAGAGGATAATGGGAATTTGAGTTTATGATCTCACTTGTTTTGTGATATTGCTGAAACCGTTTTTGAATTATCTTTAGGAACAATTAGAAATCTCAGGAAGAAATAAATATGCTCTCTGACAAGATGGAAATTCACTGTTATGTGAAGCACAACCGAGGACATGTCTAGCTAGTCCTTTTTGCTTGTTTCTAGAGAAACAAATTTATGAGATTTTTTTTTACCTAATGCAAAAACAAGCTCTTTGAAATACGCTTGTGTTTAAATGTTTAACCAGTAGCCGAGGGTGCAGACACATTCTCTTTATGTCTTTATATCAGTAATTGAGAACATTTTTGTCTTTCGTTGTGCAAGACTGAAATATTATCCTACTATGGAGAGTATTAATACTTGTTTATAAAGTTTATTAAAGATGCTCTATTCTAGCTCTTAGAGGGTAAGATTGACTTAATGAGAGTGCTTTGGTTTTGAAGAATCATTCACACCACTTTAGCATTACCAGAAAATGAAGAAACTGAACATCTAATTATTTTAAGGAGGTTAGCCTTTCAAGGTGTTCCTGGCCCAAGGCCTGGTATTCTCAATCATCGGATGCACATACAAAAAACAATGAATAAAAAAGACTGAGGAAACTTGTATCCTTTTGACTATGGTGTTGGTAAAGAATATTGAATATACCAGGGATGTGCAGAAGGGCAAACAAATAGTTCTTAAAAGAAATAGAGCCAGAATGCTCCTTGGAAAGTAAGATGCGGATACTTTGTCTTACATAGTTTATGCATGTTATCAGATGGTTCAGTTCCTGGAAAAGAATAACACTGTTGATGAAGTAGAGGGTCATAAAAAAGTCAGACCCCAATCAGATGGATTGACAGACTGGCAATAGTAATTGGTTCAAACACAACAACAACCATTGAAATGGTGCACGACTGACCAGTGTTTCATTCTATTGTATATAGAAAAGTCAGAAATGACTTATTGGCACCTCGTAAAACACCTACTTACCATTTAGTAGCAGGTGCTATCATGAAAGCAAACTGCTTCTCCCAAATCTAGCAAAACAATAATTAATTGCATAGAATTTAATTAAGTAATGAAAAAACCAAATTGTGGTTTTTTAATATATAATAATATTATTTGTTGTGATATATAGTGATAAAATGACTTATATTTTTTAATATTGTTGCAAATATATAAATAACACCCACTGACCTACTGGCATCAAGTCAATTCTGACTGACAGCAACCCTATTGGACAGAGTCAACTGCCCCTTAGAGTTTCGGAGGTTGGCTGTGTGGAGCACTGACCGTGCATTAACAGCCGCACAATGCTGAACTTACCATGCCATCAGAACTCCTGAAAAGAGCACAGCACGCATCGTTTCAGTTCTTTTAGGACAAAATTAAAAAAAAACCAATTATGTCAATTGGGTTGTACAATCATCACCAAATATTCTATCCCTATAAACAAAAAGGATGCTTCGAAAAGGTAGCATCCTTCTCCCATTCCTCCTTACTTTGGTGGAATATCACCACTAGGCGAATCCTTTACTTTGGTCTATTACAGGTATTTCATATTAGTGATGTTATACTGTTTTCACCCTTTGTGATTGTGTTTTCAAGGTTCATTCATGTCAAGGCACAGATCAGGACTGCATTTCTCATTATACAAAGTAATAATATTCTATTTCATTTATGCACCATATTTTGGTTTTCCACTCTTATCTTGTTGGACTTTTGGGTTGGTCTTTCCACCCCTTGCTTACTGTGAATTCCAGTACAGTGAACATTAGTGTACATGTACTCCGCTGCAAGTCTCTTGAGTGGAATTGCCCAATCACACGTCTATGGTATTTTTCTATCGAACTTTTCAAAAACTGTCAGACCAGAGTGGCTGTGCCACGTTGCAGTCTTACCAGTAGTAAAATTTTCCACATGCTCACTAACATGTTCTTCTTTTAAATTTTATCCATCTGTGATAGGTGTTGTGTCAACTTGCTTACAGCTAAAGGAAGGGATGGGTGGAGTTCAACCTATCAGGACACAGCCTAAGGTTCTCTTTTGGGGGAGTCGAACCCATTCATAGGAGATGTTGTGGAGAATTGGTCTCTCTTTTGCCCTGTTCCTTCCTTCTGGCTTGGACCCTGCGCCTGGCGTCTGGGGCCAGTGGCCCATGTAGTTTACTAACCCTGGGAACTGCCAGAGCCCTACCACATTCCTGCCTAAGTTGGTTCCATACAACTCAGCAACCACTAGCCTGTCATATCCCAGCAGCCTGCTTTGTTTTCCTGCTTTGTTGGCTTGAAGCTGCCTGAGTCTGGAGGACCCTCCAGCTAGCATCTCACCCATGACCTTTAATTGCATTGGACTGGGCTGCCTCTTCAATATGCATTTCTTCTTGATAAAAGGTTTGTAAGGTCTCTCTCTCTGAGCTAAATTCCAACCTCAGTCCTTGGCTCCTCACGAGAAAGAATTCACGCTGAAGCCTGACTCGTGATCCAAGTGAATTTAATGAGAGTTAAAAGAAGCTTCAGGTTTTACGCGGCACCCATAGGATTCCTTTAACCATGTGGCCTGGCAGAGACGGCTCAGGGTCACACAAAGATCTCTCTTGCAAGTTTTCCTCCGAAAAAGACCAGACAAGCCCCTCTCCCTCTCGGTTCCTGCCTTTTCAAGAATTCCCGGGGAAGCGTGGTGAACGACCCCAGGTCGATCCCATTGGCTGAATTGCAATCACCTGGCCCAGGTGGGCTGATCCAGGTTTAACGCCCATCCGTGCCCACCTGCGGGAAAATCTAGCTTTGTCCTATGCTGGCTCTCCTGCGCATGCGTCAATGGACTTCCCAATCCCTAGGCTAAGCTACCTAACAGGTTCTTTCGTATACACACTGGTTTTGTTTCAAAACAAAACGCAGCTTCATACCTATCCTGGTGGAGTACGTGTTATGTCTTTGTGGTTTTGGTTTGAATCTCCCTAATGGCTAATAGATTACAACTCGGTGTAAAGAAGATCAAAATTCTCACAACTGGATCGATAGGTAACAGGTAACATCACACTAATTGGAGAAAAGATTGAAGTAGGAATCACAATCAATGATCAGGGGAGCAGCAGTTAAGAAATGAAAAGACAAGTTGAACTGGGTAAATCCACTGTACAATAGCCCTGTACAATATTGAAAAGCAAGGGTGTTAATTTCAGGACTGATATGTGCCTGTCCCAATCCATGTTCTTCTCAATTGCCTTATATGCATGTGAAAGTTAAATATCGAATGAAGAAGATCAAAAAAGAATCAGTGCATTTGAATAGTGGTGCTGGAGAAGATTGTCAAATATACCACAGACTGCCAAACGGACACACGAATCTGTCTTGGAAGAAGTATGGCCAGAGTGCTTCTTAAGGGCAAGGACGGCGAGACTTTTTCTTACCGACTTTGGGCATGTTGCCAGGAGAGACCAGTAGCTGTAGAAGGACATCATGCTTGGTAAATGACAGAGGCAGTGAAAAAGGGAAAGGCGCCCAATGGGATGGATTGTCACAGTGGCTACACTAATGGGCACGCACATAGTAACAATTGTGAGGATGACGAGGGACCAGGAGTTATTTTGTTCTGTTGTGCAAAGGGTCACTAGGTGTGGGAACCAAAGATTTCTCCCAAGTCGTCTCCCCCCAATATATGTAAGACTTAGGACACTGCTTGCAGCTAATGGTAAATGAGTCTCAAGTTACCTCCCTGAAGGCAGTCAGCTGCCAGACTACTGTCTGGTCCCCCCCAGAGGTAGGACCCACTCCCTGCTGTTAAGGACAACAGGCTACTTCTCCCTAAAGGCTAAGGACCATTAGTTTAGTCCCAATAGGGTGGGTTTACACTCTACTGATAATGGTTTCTATAGTGAGCCAGAGAACAGGTCAAACCTGCTCAGTGACATCCAAAGTTAGTCTGCCATCCTGAATCTAGGATCTGCCCATCTTGTCACATGCATACTCCCAATCCCTCCTCTTCCTATTAAGTGGATACCCCTAGATCACCCCTTCCCATTACTGTATTACCTATAACACAACCCTTTCCTGTGATGTATGTCTTCACCTGTAATTAGGGTCTTGCATGTCCCCAGAAAATATAAAAGCCTTAAGTAAAGATCTCTCTCTCTCTCTCTCTCTCTCTCTCTCTCTCTCTCTCTCTCTCTCTCTCTCTCTCTCTCTCTCATCTATCTATCTATCTATCTTTTTCTCTCTCCCCCTTGGACCACCAAGTGAGGCTGAAGTAAGCATGCTACTATGAAATGTGTCTGACTCCATTATTTCAATCTCTCTTCTGTCTCTCATGTTCTCTATGACTTTACTATAATCTTTACGTATTATTGCTGTACAATTGCACCTACCGGACCCGTGATGATGTGCTAGGGTGGGTACCCTGACAACTAGGTATCAGAACCCACTCTAGGTCACCTATCAGCAACAACTATGGTTAATGACTGTGAGTATCTTGTCAGGTACTGGAGGTCATTTGTCTATTCTCTTTGTGAAATGGCCTTTGTAATTTGCCTGTTTTCTTTAGTGAATTGTTTGTTCTTCTCCTTTAAACTATAGGAGATCTTTGTATATTCTGTTTATTTTCCCCCTGATCTGATATATGGTTCCCATTCTGAAGTTTGTCCATCCCTGATTGATAAAATTTTGATGTGTAGTGGTTTATATTTAGATGAGTCACTGTTTATCTACTTTGTCTTTATTCCTTGTGCTCTTGCTGGCATTTCTAAGAATCCGTTTAAGAATATGCCTCAAAGTATTTTTGATAGGACTATGAGGAAGGCTTTCATCATGCCTTTTGATTTAGCTATCATTCCCATATTAGTAGGCAGAAATTCCCAAATTTTGTAACAGAAATTAAGCATTCTTTAAGTTGTATCGTATTCTTCCTGACCTCTAAGTATTCAGGTAGAGGTTTTTCATTTAATCTATTTATTTTCAATGACAATATAGAATAACTCTTTCAATAGGAATCTCCTTTTGTAATCAAAGCTATACTTCACTGATTATATCTGAGTATAAATCAAATGAAATAACATATGACACTCCCACTGTCATTAAATAAAATTGCTCATCATCTGTAGCATCTACCCCCACATATTTCTTCCAGGTAGCTGGTCTATGGTTCACAGTAGTCCCGCTTTACAGGTTAGCAGGAAAGTCACCACCCGGAAGGTAGGGGATTTTAGCAGAATTTGGGGATCTAAAGATAGTTAAAGCCAATAAAATCAGGTGGAGAGTAATTTTGGTTGTTCAATTTTCTAGCTTTGGAATAGAAGTACAAATAACAGAGGCTTTTCAAAGTATCTTCTTACATCATTATTATGAGATTTCTAAATGAAGTCAATCTTCTTTCCCTAGTGGTGACTAAACATCATCTAACTCAAGATTTATTAAGGCATAGTTTATGTACCACACTAACCTCTTTTTGTTGCATCTAGGTAGCTTAATTAGGTCCAAATATAATGGGAAAGAGATTTACTTGTTTTTTATTGACTATGCCAAGTGAGTCAGTTAGTTTATTGTGTCAACCTGGCTGATAAACACATGTGGAATTAATTGAAGAACAGAAGGATAAATGACTTGGTGAGCCTCACCTTTCTAGTTCTCGGGTCTCTTGCTTTTTGATGGTTGCACCAGGGTGCAGCTGACTTAGCAGTTCCCTGCTTCAGCTGGCAAGACTGACTTCCTGCCAGACATCCCCAAGGAGAAGCCACATGGACCTACCCCGATGCAGCCCTGGGTGCTGGAGCACCTTTGTGGAGACCCCTGCCAGCGCTGAGGGGCTTGCATGTTCACTGACTCAACTTTCCTCTTGCAGTCGGCATCGTTAAGTCTGTCTGCTTTGTGAGACGGAGGAGGACTTTGTGGATTGGTGTTGGACATATGGGTTAATGGGTTAATGTTGGACTTGTGGGCTTGGTCAGCACTGGGTTGGGATGTTTTCTTGATGTGCACTTACCCTTTATATAAAACTCTCTCTTAAACATAAGTTTCTGTGGATTTGTTTCTCTAAAGTACTCAGACTAATGCACCAAGGAATTCAACTGTGTAAATTATTTTTTAAAAATACTACAGATAAGCTTTATAAGAATGAGAATTCCATACTGCTTCATTGTGACAATCTCATGCACAACTTGTATATGAATCAAGAGGCAGTTGTGTGAACACAACAAGGAAATATTGCATGGTTTAAAATCAGGAGAGACGTGTATCTTACCACCACATATATTCAATATGTATGTGGAACAAATCATGAGATGAGCTGAATTTTATGAAGAAGAATGCAGCATCAGATTCAAGGAAGGCTTATTAACAACTTGAGATATGCAAATGACACAACCTTGCTTGCTCAAAGTGAGGAGGACTCGAAGCACTTGCTGATGAAGATCGAGAATTTCAGTCTTCAGTGTGAATTACAATTCAATGTAACGATGATCCAAATCTTAATAACTGATTCAGTAGGTAGCATCATGATAAATGGAGAAAAGGTTGCCATTGTCATGTATTTTTTTCTTGCTGGTATTCATATCAGAAAACAGCAGTTAAGAGATTAAAAGAAAAGTTGAATTAGGTCAATCTGCTGCACAAGATCTCTTTAGGCTATTGAAAAGCAAGGATATTACTTTGAGAACGCCCTACCCAAGTCATAGTCTTTTCAGTTGCCCCATATGCATATGAAAGTTGGACATTGAATAAGGAAGACTGTAGAAGAATGGAGGCATTTGAATTGTGGTGCCAGAGAAGAATATTGAATGTGCCATGAACTGCTAAAAGGACAAACCAGTCTTTCTTGGAAAAAGTATGACCGGAGTGGTTTTTAAAGGTTGGTTAGTAAGATGTTGTCTGACATCTGTTGGACATGTTCTCAGGAGAGACCATTCCATGGAGAAGGACGCCATGTTTGGCAACACAGAGGGGTGACCATCATGCTTTCAATATGCACCAGGTGCGGGCGGTTCAGGATGGAGTAGGTTTGGTCTGTACAAGGTCGCCATGGGTGTGAACTGACTCCATGGTACCTCAGAACAACACAGATTCTGCTTTATCCAATTTTCATTAAAAATTTCCATTTTAAACTTGTACTTTTCCTTGTTTTGATTTAATTTTCTCCATGCCTTTTTCAGTGTTCAGTTGTATGCATACAGATTCTGCTTTCATTAGCAATTTCAAGTTTTCCTTTGTTCTATTTGTTGTTTTAAATCGAATTATTCTCCAATCCTTTTTCAATTTCAAGTTTCGGTTGGCTGAAAGTGACTTCCAGTCTCTGCTTCACAAAAATCACATTTCTTTTTATTTTATTAAGATGAAGCATCTATTTTATACACTGCTCAGTTTACTTCTTGAGGCTTTTGTTTCAAGGCTGAATTTTCCTCTCAGCATTATGAGTATTTCTCTCCTTTATTGCAAAACAATTTAATAAGTTGTAGAGTGGCAATATTGTTTTGTTTTCTTACCTGTTAAGGAGGAGCGATCTCGCAAGACCTAGTGCTTGCCAATTTGGACAATAAATAAGTGTCTTCTTGTGGCCTTCTTTATCCACTTGGAGGCTCAGAATTCCTAAAGTAGCTCCAAGTCTTGTTCCTGAATGAACATGCAGAACCCCTTCCCGTAATGCTATTTCTGTCCATTCCTCATCGGGGTACCTCTGACAGACTGCTATATGGCCTTGTTTCCTTCTTCTGAGAGGAATTTTTAAAAAAAGGTTTTCTTTAAGACAATGTTCCCAAATTGCACTGCTCATTGGTGTCATTTTTCAGAGTCATTTCCCATGTATACTGTTAACAGTTTTGAACTTGTAATTTAGGGAGGGTATTTGTATTTCAGGTCAGCTTGGTGTCCAAGAGTTTAAATGCTTTGTTCATCCCCCATCCCCACACCCCACCAGCAGCTTACCCTGCCCCTCTGCCTTTGATGTGTCTACTCCCTCTTGTGGATCCCTAGCCTCCCTGTACCCAAGTTAACACCTGTCAGCCTTCTAGCCCAGGGGACAGCAAACTTTTGAGATGGAAGGAGCCAATTCTGTCATTCACCACAACTTAAAAATGATTGAGAGCCATACATATATATTAACAAACAAATGAAATCTCCATGACCTGGATGATACCCATAAAATGTTATCAATGAAACTCTGAGAGTGCTCTTTTCATTTTAACTGAAGTGCCACATGTATGTACCAAACAAGCCACATGTATGTACCAAAGTTTGCTTACCTGTGCCCCAGCCTGTGGTCTCCTCTCCCCTCCCGCCCCTCCAAAGCTACCTCCAAAGGCACTTGGGTACAAAGATGTTTGTCTTGTGTTCTCTTCTTCCTTGTAACAGTCGTCTTGTAGAATGTAGAATCCCTTTGTGATTCAGTAATTGCACCTGGCATACTATTCACAGGTTGATCCGTGCCATGGCGTGTTCATGGTTTCATTATTGTGCTTTAGCTATGTGTAATGTGTAGAATTCCATTGTGTGCATGTGCGCACATTTCTTTATACATTCTTCTACTGATGGAGATTTGTATTACTTGCATCTTCTTGTGGTTCTTGTGAACAGTGCTACTGTGAACGCGAGTGTGCATCTGTCTGTTCTGCCTGTGATTTTTACATACCCAGCAGAGGGATGAATTCTGGAGCCTATGGAATTTCTACTCCCAGTTGTTTGAGATAGTATACTATCACTTTCCACAGGGGTTGTATATCTTTAAGGCGCCACCAGCAGCATATGAGAATTCCAATCTCTCCTGCTCCTCTCCAGCAGGTGCTACTTCTGTGTTCCTTTGAATCGGGTGGCCATTCTGGCTGTTAGGTGGTTTCTCATGGCTGCTTTGATTTGTGTCACCCAGATAAACAGTGATCATGAGCGGTTCTTCACATGTTCATTAGCCACTTGGATATCCCCGCTGGTGATTTGTCTGTTCGTGTTCTCTGCCCTTTTTAAAAAATTGGGTATTAGTCTTTTTCTTATTGAAGTATTTCAGTTTTCTATACATTTTAGAGATTAGTCCCTTGTCTGATTCATTGATGTCAAAAGTTTTTTGGTTATATTGTATTTTTTTTGCCAAAAATCCTTCTAGTGGATTATATTTTCACTCATTTAGTGAAGTCTTTGATTGCACATGAGAGTTTTATTTTTAGTAAGCCCCAGTCATCTATTTTGTTTACTTCTGTCTGTGTCCTTTGTTATATTTGTTAATGAGTTTATCCCTTGTGAATGGACCCTTAAGTTTGTCCCTATTTTCTCATTGATGATCTTCATAGTTCTCAGATTTACATTTAAGTTTTGATATACCTTGAAAGATCCAATTTTGCAAGTACCATTTATTAAAGAGACAATTTCCCATGTAATGTTTTTCTGGTCCTTTGTCAAAGATCAGTTGTCTTTATTTCTGGGTTGTTATTCTGTTCCATTGTTTTATGTACCTATCATTGTACCAGTAATAGGCCATTTTAAATACTGCGATTATGTAATAGATTCTGAGGACAGGCAATGAGGGATCTCTGAATTTGTTCAGCTTCTAAAGAGGTTCTTTACTTATTCTTGGTCTCTTGTCTTTCCATGCAGTTAGTATTTAGCTTTTGCATTTCTTTAAAGAATGAAGTTGGGCTATTGATCCAAATTGCATTGAATTTGTAGATTTCATTTTGTAATATTGACAGTTTCACAATGCCAACCCATCCTAGACATGAGCATGGAATAGTGTTCCTACTATGTAGGTCTGTTTGGTTTCTTATGATACTATTCTGTAGTTTTCATTGTATAAGATGTTTGCTTCCCTGGCTAGGCTTATTCTTAAATATTTAATATTTCACATGGGTATTATAAACAGTATTGCTTTCTTGCTTTCTTTTTCAGGGCTCTTTCCTTAGTATATAGGAATCCGGTTGGTTTTTGAATGTTCATTTGTATTACGCCAGGTTGCTAACTCTTCCAGCACAATGTAGAATAAAGGTGGTGTTAAAGGCACCCTTATGAGGTTCCCCTTTGCGAGGGAAGGTTTACAGTTTTTCCTTGTTGAGTGGGATATTGGCCACTGTGTTTGCATATATGCCTTTATTATATTGAAAAAAATTCTCTTGCTATCTTTAATGAATTTAAATGGCTAGGGGTAGAGACTTCGTACTTGGATTTCTTAAATGCTTCTCGAGTAATTGAAACTGTCCCAGGCTTGAGGATAACTAAATTTGCCTGTAGTGGAAAGCTCTGCTTTAATCTGCATGGTCTTAGCATTGAGAGTTTATCTATAGCACGTTGCTGGCCAGAGCTGCCCTGCATACAGTTTCTGTCACCACAAGTAGAGTTTAGAATCTGCAGAGAATATATTCATAAGTGCCATTGGATAGGGAGGAATGGGTGAAAAAATTAACTCTCTGACTTCAACAAAGTTGCCATAAGGATGAGTGATGTGATTCTCAGTTTTATACAGGGCTGAGCCCCTGGAAGAGTCTTTACATCCACTTTTCGGTAAGTCCATGCGGGCTGCCTCAGAGTCAAAGACATGCGTCCAACTATAAACTTGCTGCCCTTGTCACTCTGATTCCCAGCGACCCTCGAGGACAGGGAAGAACTGTCCCTGTGAATTTCAGGGACTGTCACACTTGGGGGGTGTAGGAGGCCTGGGCGTTCTCCTCGAGAGCAGCTGGCAGTTCTGAACTGCTGGCCTTGTGGTTGGAAACCTTACCCCTAACCTATTATGCTACAAGGACTCCTGTTCAACATGCACAGACCCATTAAATAGACATTCTTCCAGGATGCCGAGAGAGTCTGCTTTCTTTTCCAATCTGTGACCTTCCTAGAGACAGTAACTGGGTCGCTATTGTTCGGCATTGCTGTCTCCTCTCTAGTGCCTGAAGGATTCCTAAATGTGCACTACAACCTGCAGAATGATTCTCGGGATTGGCTGGCTATTAGTCTCAGTTTTTAAAGTTGTGACTTTTCATCATTTTCTTTTTATTTTATTTTTTAAAATCATTTTATTGGGGGCTCGCACAACAGTTATCACAATCCATACATCCATCTATTGTGTCAAGCACATTTATACATGTGTGGCCATCATCATTCTCAGAACATTTGCTTTGTACTTGAGCCCTTGGCATCATTTCCTCATTTTCCCCTCCCTCTCTGTTACCCCCTCCCCATGAATCCTTGATAATTTACAAGTCATTATTATGTTGTTGCCATGTCTTACACTGTCCAACGTCGCCCTTCACCCACTTTTCGGCTCCCCCTTGCTACCCCACCTTCCCTCCACCCTCATGATATCATCACTTTCAGCACTGGCCCTGAGGGGTTCATCAGTCCTGGATGCCCTGTGTTTCCAGTTCCCATCTGTACCAGTGTACATCCTCTAGGTTCAGCCGGATTTGTAAGGTAGAATTGAGATCACGATAATTGCGGGGAGGAAGCATACAATTAGAGGAAAGTTGTATGTTTCATTATTGCTACACTGCACCCTGACAGGCTTATCTCTTCCCTGTGACCCTTCTGTAAGGGGATGTCCAGTTGCCCACAAATGGCCTTTGGGTCCTCACTCTGCACTCCCCCTCATTCACAATGATGTGATTTTTGTTTCTTGATGCTTGATACCTGATTCCTTCCACACCTCATGATCACACAGGCTGGTGTGCTTCTTTCATAGTGGGCTTTGTTGCTCCTGAGTTAGATGGCACCTTGTTTACCTTCAAACCTTTAAGACCCCAGACACTATATCTTTTGATAGCTAGACACCCTCAGCTTTCTTCACCATACTTAATTATGCCCCCATTTGTCCTCAGCTATCATATCGGGAAGGTGAGCATCATGGAATGCCAGTTTAATAGAACAAAGTATTCTTACATTGAGTAAGTACTTGAGTGGAGGTCCAATGTCCATCTGCTGCCTTAATACTAAACCTATAAATATATGCATGTAGATCTCTTTCCCCACAATCCTATATAAATATATTTACATATGTACATGCCTGCATTTAGACTTATATTAATGCCCTTTACCTCCTAGTTTTCCCCTCTATTTCCTTGTACTTTCCTCTTTTCCCACTATCATGTTCAGCCTTCATTTGGGTTTCAGCATTTCCTCTCAGTTACATTACTCTTGCTCAAGCCCTACCAGGCCTTCTACACCCTCCTCACTGCTGATTTTGGACCACTTGTTGTTCTCTTGTCACGGAGTTTGTTAACACCACTTCCCCCACCCCACCCCAACACCCCCTCTCCCATGTCCCCCTGGAACCATCGGTTCCATTATTTTCTCCTCCAGATTGTTTATCCAGGCATGCTTCCTTCTTGATTCGCTCTGTTTTGGGGGGTTCAGACCACGCTGGTTCTCCACCATGTGTCCCCAGAGATGTCCTCTGTCTCAGTCTGCTCCAGTAAGGGGACAGTGTGAGATGTGCTGTTGTCATTTGCCCAGTACCCTTTGTGTCCCATTAGCTCCCAACAGGGACTTCATCCTCTGAGCAGTGTGTGCATGCATTGGACCCAGTCCGACTCTTTCCCCTCTTCCCTCCCAACCAGCCTCTCTGTGGGTGTGGCATGCTGGCCTATCTCCCCAACCTGCTCTCTGCCAAACCCACTTCCAGGGAGGGGGTCAGTTTGGCTCTGGTTGGGGCCAGCCTTGTGGCCCTCTCTTTTCATGCATACTTCCATGTGACCACGCTGTCCTCATGGTCTGGTGCTTCATGGTAGGGTCTGCATGCCCCTTCCAGGTTCTGTGGAGACAAAACCAGTACTCTCCCCCTAGTGTCCTGATCCCCCATTTATCATTTAACTTTCAACACTCCCCCCTTTTCTCCCTCCCTCTCCTCCTTTTCCCATTACTGTGTTGGGTCAACGTGTACCTCCTTGGGTTTGATCCAACCTCCTCCCACTTCCTTGTATCTCAACTCAATTGTTATGATATAGGTGGCTTCTCTTCTGTACCTACTGTACCTGCTGATTACACTTACCTCAGGGGACTCATGCTGTGCTCCTCCTTTTGTGATTGGCTGACCTTGCTTAACATAATTTCCTCCAGCTCTTCCCATTAAAAGACGTGCTTCACATGCTCCTCAGTGCTGTTTAGTGATGCATAGTCCTCCATTGTGTGTATGTGGCAGAGTTTACTGATCCACTCATCTACTGATGGAAATTTAGATTGTTTCCAACTCTTTGCAATTGTGAATTGTGCTGCAACACACATTGGAGCACATACAAATGGTTGTAGTTTATTTCTTACCTCTTCTGGGTATATACCCAGTAGAGGTATAGCTGGGTCATAATGGAGCTCAATTTCCATCTTCTTTAAGTATTGTCAGACTGCTTTCCATAGCGGCTGTACATATCTACAGGACCACCAGCAATGTAGGAGAGTTCCCATTTGCCACAACCTCTCCAACATTTGGTGCTCTCTGATTTGGGCTAGCCTCAAAGGTGTTAGATGGTATCTCATGACTGTTTTGAGTTGTATTTCTCTGATGGCTAATGATCAGGAGCATTTTCTCATATGTTTATTGGCAATATGGTTCTCCTCCACAGTGAAACTTCTTTTCAGGTCTTTTCTCCACTTCTTCAAGGGGTTACCTGTTTTCCTCTTTTTGCAGGCAAGGAGGTTATGGTAGATTTTCGTAGTAAGTCCTTTGTTGTGTCCTTGCTAAAAATCCTCTCCCAGTTCGTGGGTTGCCTTGTTACCCTGTTGGTATAGTCTTTTGATGCACACAGGTACTTTATCCTTAGTAAGTCCCATTTGTCCATTTCAGACTCCCCTGTTGTGTACCCTGCCCTATTGCAGTCAGCCTTTGTAGTCCCATCATTTTCTTTTTAATGGACATTTTAAGAGGAAATTGTATGAAACATTGAATATTTCTCATTTAAAAAATGAAAATTGACTTTATAATATGTATTGGAGAGCAACTAAAGGTTGAAAACTCCAGATATGTACTCTAGTATAATGGATAAAAGTCCATTTTATGTATTCTAGAGATGAAAAGTGATTTCCTTTTAATGACTTTTGTCAGCTGATTTGTGTCCCCCACACTTCCTCTCCAGCCAAAGATAGGTTCAGATTCTAATCCTCAGTACCTGGGACTGGGACCGTATTTGGAAATAGTATCTCTGTAGATGTAGTAAGTGAATATGAGTCACAATGAGGGAGGTTGGGCCTGAATAGAATATGAAGCTACCTTTACAAAAGAGGTAAAGAAGTAGACAAGCACAAGAAAGACAGCCAGAGACAGAGGGAGGGAGGAGACACTGGCATGGTGTCTCTGTAAACCGAACGTCAAGGGCAGCCGGAAACCGGAAGTGTAAGGAAGAAATCTCCCAGAGAGCCGTGAGAAACATGACACTGCAGACACTTGGGTTTCAGGCTTTCCCGCAGCGGCAAGAAAATAAGTTTTTGTTGTTTAAACAGAAATTTAAAACCATCCAGTTTGTTGTGCTTTTGATGACGTCCCAATGAAACCAATACAATGCATACATGCATATTAAATCTCAAGTATTACTGCTGCTGATGTTTTTTATAAACTCAGTCTTATGGCTTTTGTGTTTTATGTTATGTTATAAAGATACAAAAACATAGCACCAAATTGGTTCTATCCTCCCACATACCGTTTATAGAAGGAAAATTAAATTTGAATTAATACCATAAAGAGAGCATCTTCTTATTTTTCGTCTCCTCTTCCTTGGGCTCAGACAGGATAATTAGTTTTAGTAATAAAATTAAAGAAGGAAAACAAAGATAGTGATTTCCTTATGTTGACAAATCCATTTCCTCAAAGCTGCTTTGCTAAAAAAAGATGCCATCCAATTAGAATTTTCTAAAGTGTGAAGATTGCGGTGTTCATGACAAAGTTTTTGTTGGGAATTTCGCGATCTTCTTCTACTGCTTCAACGATTTCTTTGAAAAATAACTTTTTTGACGGAAAGATTTTATGTCTTCTGAATATGACCAAAATATTGTTGTGATGGAATCTTGATAAGTCTAGGTTCACTGAAGAGATTAACTATCTCCCTTTAATTATTCTCAAGAGCTATGTAAGATGTTAGAAAATCATGGGGTTCTATATGAATTTCATGCCATACGTAGTCAAAGATCATACTTAGATTTCTCAATTTTATTTTGTCTTTTGCCTGTGGATTGGTAATTTTTAAAAATTGAATATGGGAACTGTGTTGATAGCAGTAAGGTGGGTTAAATTTTTTTAGGGTCTCTGCAAAGGTTTTTTGATTGAAACAATCAAATATGAATTTCTGTGTAACATACACAGATTTATTGGCCCCAAATGTAAATGGACTTTTCTGTGACCCAGGTTCTGCACAGCCAGAGCCACATTATTCTGGCTCAGAGGACAAGGGAAGGAGATGGGGGAAGGACATGCTCTCCTTCCTTGCTAAAGTGAAGTGGTCTCCAAGGCCTGTTTTCAGGAGCAATGTTATTTTTTATGTTCTTCATGCTTGAATTATTTAAATTCCTTCTCTTCCATGGTCTAGGTTTCTCCTCAAGCCACTCCATGCCAACCAATCCATCTACTGCCAAACTTATATTTCCATGTTTAGTAATTTTTTTAAAGATCATTTTATTGAGGGCTCTTACAGCTCTTATAATAATTCTTACATCAATTGAATCAAGCATATGTGTACATCTGTTGCCATCATTATTTTCTAGACACTTACTTTCTTATGATCTCTTGATATCAGCTCCTCTTTTTTCCCTCCCTCTCCATCCCCACCTTCATGACCCTTGATAAATTATAAATTATTGTTTTCATATCTTACACTGACTGCTGTCTTCCTTTCCTCCACAGTTTCTTTTCTTCATGCCCCTGGAGGGGGTGTCTGGTTATATGTCCATCATTGCAATCAGTTCCCCCTTCCTCCCCTCCTCTCCTCACTTCCTCCTACCCTTCTGGTATCGCTTACTCCCATTTCTGTTCCTGGATTCCATGTATTGTGGCCTTTTATCTCGTGGCTGTACCTGTGCACATACTCTGGTCTAGTGCGCAGTGAAAGGCAGTGCTGGGGACTTGATCATGGGGACTGAGGAAGCCTCAAGGAGCCAGAGGAATATTGTATTTCATCAGTGCTTTATTGCACTCTGATGGACTCATCCCTTCCCTGTGACCTCTCTGTGAGGGGATGTCCCATTGTTGACAGATGAGCTTTGAGTCTCTGTTCTGACCCCACTCTTTCTCAATAATATGATGTTTTGTTTGTTTAGGGTCTTTCGATGCCTTTTACACGGTCTTGGCAACACCTCATGATTTCACAGGCTGTGCTGTTTCTTCCACGCGGGTTTGTTGTTTCTCAGCTAAATAGCTGCTTGTTCAGCTTCAAGCCTTTAAGACTGCATATACTCTATATTTTGATAGCCAGGCACCATCCGCTTTCTTCACCACATTTTCTTATGCACCCATCATGTCTTCAGTGATTGTACCAGGAGTGTGAGCATCAAAGAATGTCAGGCTGTTAGAGCAAAGTGTTCTTGCATTGAGGGAGGGCATGAGCAGCAGCCTGAAGTCTGTCCACTAACTCAGCGTATTGTGATATGAGTATATGTATACAGGCCTTAGTGTGGCTATCAGTTGCTGGTCAGATATGCCTGAATTATTTCACTTTTATGAATTCAAATCAAAGACTGTTTCAGAGGTCTTTTAATTTTTTTAAATAGAAGGTATAAACACACACACATACACACACACACAAGAAATAGAAATGGCTGATTAAAATAGGTAAAACCAGACCATGAGAAAGGTAAATTTAAGTGTCTAGATTAATTTGGTGATCAAAGACTGTCATAATGAGACATATGCAAATCCACTGCCTTAGAGTAATTACAGCTCATTGTTACTCATAGGATTTGAAAGCCTGTAAACTTTTAAGGAACAGACAAGCTCCCTTTTTCCCACAGAGTTGTTGACATTTGAACTGCTGATTTTGCTGTTGGTAGCCCATTACAAATAGCCCTTTACACCATCAAGGAGCCTTCAGTGCCAATATCGACAAATTATATCTATAAGAGAACTACCTCCAAATATTTTATAGATTTACATTTGTTTTTTAACAGTAAAAGTGAAAACGTACCATTAAACCAGTCATTTGTGCATATGTCATATTTATAGATGCACACATCCATATGTGCATTCATTGTATTGTACATGATCAGTCAGGTCTTCAAGGTAGAAAAATCTATGAGATGGGAGCAAGGGAAATGGAGCTTGCAAGCTCTGGGGAAGTTTAACAATTGCCTCAACATTGGACATTAAATAGACAAGGAGATGCTGCATGATTTAAAATCAGGAAAGGTATGCCTCAGGGTTGTAACCTGTCACTAAACACTTTTAATCCAGATGCTGAGCAAGGAATCTGAGAAGGGGAACTCTATGAAGAAGAGTTTTGCATTACTACTGGAGGAAGACTCATTAACAGCTGTGATAAATCAATGTTAGAGCTTTGATTGAGACTGTTAAAAAGACTTGAATCACATACTGATGCTGATTAAAGACTATCTCCTTCATAGATTATACCGTAACAATAGAACACAAAAATGTTCACAACTGAGACTAGCAACATCATTAAAACTATAGAAATGCTTAAGGATTTAACGTTTTTGTGATCCACAATCAATGCCCATAGAAGCTGCAGTGAGGAAAGCAATGACATGGAGCAAAGATGTCATTTTGCCTCGGAGACCCAAGAAAGCGGTGGTATTTTCCAGTTACCTATATGGGTACAAAATCTGGACAGTGAATAAGGAAGACCAGAGAAGAATTGATGCGTTTGAATTATGTTGTTGATTAAGAATGATAACTATACCAGGGACTGCCAGAAAAATGAATCTGTCTTGGAAGAAGTACAGCCAGAATGCTCTTTAGGAGCAAGGATTTTGGTTTACCTCTTTAGGCACGTTATCCGTTCCTGGAGAAGGAGGCTGTGCTTGGTAAAGCCGAGTGCAGAAAAGAAGACACTCAATAAAATGGATTGAGTGGCTTCAACAGTGGATTCCTATGTAGCAACAATGGTGAGCTGAACACAGGCCTGGGCAGTGCTCGATTTGGTTGTACATGTATTTTCAGTGAGTCTTAACCTAACAGTGCCCGGGACAGCTTATCAAAGCCAGATTGCCAAACTACCAATGTATTTGAAGTCCCTTGGCCTGAAGGACATTAAAACGGAGATCTCCAGGATTACACAAAATTGCATCACACCACATCTGTAATGAGTTATTGATGTCATTACTTCCTTCTGTGATTACTCAATTACAATAATTAATATTCACTGGGGTTTGCAGCCACACTACCAGGCGCTAAATTAGCCTTTGGGGTGGGGTGGTTATGGAATTTGTTGATTTCAGGAAAGAACAAAGAAATTGCTTTGGGGGAGCAATTTGTGCCCGTAGAGGAATGAACCGTAAACTGGAACAGATGTTGTTCGCTTTTCTTAATGACTGGAATGTGATGTAATGTTATCACTTGCCCCTCCCAGGAAAATCTAGAAGGTAGTCTAAAGAAACTGTTGGAAGGCTGTCTCAGGATGCCGTGGCAGCAGGCAGCATTTTCAGTTATTGATTTCTCAGTGTTTCATGTATCTCTTACCAAATATACCATAAAATGAGCAATCGCTGAAAAGATTTTGGACTTAAAAATAATGAATTAAGTGGATGAATGAGCTGCTTTCATTTCAAGTACTCTTCTCTGTTAATCCAGCTAATTTTGGTAGAAAACTGAAAAGCACAAAATAAAGTATGGAATCCATCCTTTTGCTTCCAGAGGGCCGACATCCCAGCAGCAGTCTTTCTGGAAGTCAGCCATCCCCTGCTTCTCTCCACAGCATCGTGCAGCACAAGGACCACGGGAATCAGCCGCCATTTGCTCCAATTGTGTCCTCCCACGGGCTGTGTGACCTTGGGTGAAAATGAACCAAGGTCAGTTTCTCCTTGTGAAAAATGGAGATAAATATATCTGGCTTATGGAATGTTTTTAAAAATTCACAAATAAACTCATGACTATTTCTGTTCAATAAATATTTTCTATATTCAAAGTCCCCATCGACTGAATGACAATCAATATTAGTTTTCAATAAAGTGGGCCATAGGGGGGAGGTGGCGAGGAGGTAGGAAAGACCAATTCAAATGTAGAGATGGATTGTAACACTATGTTCTGATTTGGGAAAGATGGAAATGTGAAAAAGAAAAGCTTGTCCTTTAGGTATGAGAAAGCACCATGGTGGATATTAAAGAGATATTCATTTATCCTGCTTAGCGCTTGAGAGCGTGCACAGCAGAGAGTAGTTAAGCAAACATGTGAGGGAATTGAACTGCTGTGATATTTATTAACAATATGCTTTATTTATAATATGAGGAGGTACAGAATGTGCCGGGTCAAACACTTTTATTCTGGGTCCTCTAGGCGTTCCCATGTGAACTTCATTTCCTGTGGGAGGATTGGAAATACAATGAGATTTGGGCACTTTCTGTTGAATTAGCCAGACTCATCAACGGTGTTTACTGGTGACAGCAAACCAGAGAGCATTTAAAACACTGTATTTATTGGGAGTCTTAAAAGAACCTTTCTAGCATAATAAGTGAAACACGGGCACAAGTCAATTGATTATGAAGCTCATTGTGAAGCTTCTTCCTATGTTTACCAAACTGAGGCATTAGTTTATGGATGCCGTGCTGTTTTTATTTGGGGCAGGATTGGATAGCAAGAAGGGAGAGGTTTGGAGGAAAACTGGCTTTGGCTGTGAGCTTGTGCTTGTCCTCCATGGCTATGCTAATCCTCCTAACATGTTTCTGCGGATTGTCACCAAGGGCATTAGGCGGGTCAGGGCTGGAAGACCTGGGCTTAGAAACATAGGGCCATGTAAAATTCTAGACTTTTCAAGACATTGAAAAGTCCGGTTATAGGTGGATGCTTCAAAGTTAGTTTAGATGCCATCCCGTCGGTTCCCATTGTTAACAGCCCTGGATACAACAGAACAATACTGTCTAGTTCTGTACCACCCTCGCAATGGCTGCTTTCTGCTATTGTTGCTTATTGTTATAGCCGCTGTGTGTGTCCAGGTGTGTATAGATTCATCTGTAGATTCATCTATCTAAATAAGCCAAGTGACCCTGTCGAGGGTTTGTGGCTCTATATAGGGATTCTGAGTCCTAGCAATCATACAGAGAGTTTTCAAGCCTTCAAATCTCTGAATTGTTATGGAGCAAACATTCGTCTTGCTCTCTCAGAATGACTTGCGGGTTTTAACCTTGTGGTCAACGGTCCACTCCTTCCCTGGACTTTCTACACACTGTTATATAACTCATATGAGAGGTATATAACTTGTGTATGCTGGTATGTATGTAAGGAGATGAAGGCACTTAGACAATATGCATAGTAACATACACTCACACTCACTGCCATCGAGTCAATGCTGACTTACAGTGAACCCCCTCTGGGTTTCCCAGACTGTAACTGTTCACAGGAGTAGAAAGCCCAGTCTTCTGCAGAGCTGCTGGTGATTTTGAACTGCCCACCATACGAATCACAGCCCACCAGGGTTCCTACATAGTAATAAACTTATGATTAACTAGATAAAAATTTTAAAAAATAAATCAAGCAAATAGGCAAACAGACACCACAGAAAGATTTTTCTCAGTGAAGAACCTGAAACTTGACCTTGACAGGCATTGCTCCTACTCACCCCCTCCTTCTCTCTCATGCACACACCAAATCTCTGCTCGGGAATTCTTGACCTAGGTTCTGAGACATGCTTCTTGCACCTGACCCAAGTGGAGTCCATTTCTTTGTCGATGTCTACTCTTTAACAGGGCTGGGATTACTTTGGGAGTCTCTTCTCTTCTCAGGATTCTTGGTCTTTAATTTTAGAAAACATTGTAGAGCAACTATTATTTCAAATGTCTCTTTCAGAGTGTCTGCAGGGCTCTGCTACAAACCTTTAAAACAAAATTTCAAATCTCTTTCTTGATGGCAACACTCTCCAGTGACCATTGAGTCAGGTGCCTGGCATTGGGTTCAGATAGCCAATCTTTCATTTAGTATTCAAGAGCTTCATCATTTTCTCCATCCAGGGGCCAACCTAAATTAAGCCCACTGCCATGAAGGCGATACCGACTCATAGTCACCCTGAACAGGATTTCTGAGACTGCAGTTTTTAATGGGAACAGACAGCCTCATCTGCTTGTAAATTTGAATCACTGATCTTTCAGTTAGTAGCCCACCACACCCCCAAGGCTTCTTACTCTGGATCCAAAAATATCATTAAACACTTAATATGTTCTCTGCAGAGTGTTTTTAGTAATTTAAGCCCGTTACTTCTCACCCACAGATTAGGAGAACAGCATTAGGGCTGTCATGTCAGAGGAGCACACTGAGACTACTTGGACAGTGAACGTCACAGGCACGTCGGTCACCCAAGGAACACTTTCATTATAAACAGCTTGGGGATGCCATCAGAGGGGACGGTAGCAGTGATTTATTTAGTCCACCTGCTCATTTGAAAAAGCAAGAAAGTGGGTGTCAGAAGGGAATAAGTGATTTTTCCCAAGGTTTACATGATTGAGTATCTGAGCTGCAAACAGAATTCACCGATCTCTCTCTCTCTCATTGTGTGTGTGTGTGTGTGTGTGTGTGTGTGTGTTTGGAATGAATGTCTCATGAAATGGAATGGCAACAAGTCCATTGTTCTGGGACCAACTGTAAATTCCTGAACGATGGACATTTCGACAGTGTTCACGAGGTTGTGCAGCACCTGGACAGCACCTGGAACCACGCAAGGGAGAAGGGGGTGAGCTGCTGCCCCTGTCTTTCCGGGTGGGGGAGCACGGCGGTTTTCATCACTCAAAACTGCTTTGAGCTCGCGCTGTCAGAGATATGCCTGATTGCTGTTCCTAGAAGGGGGAAGTAAATAGATTAGGCGCAAAAGAGTAGGACTTTTCTAAAGGAACAGGACATTGAAAACACATCAGACAAATGGGAAAGCACTTTCGTCTTCAACCACTGCCTCATTTCTGAGTTCCCATAGTGTGACTTACCTTATCTTTAAAAGACCACACGCGAAGTTGCAAGTTCTGGCAGTGGTACTCAATGCTCCCAAGCCTTCCTTTCTCTACCTACAGAAAATTCAGGACTGTTCTCTATGACCATTTCCTTAACAGAGGTGACAACAAAGTCTTAGGCATCCACCCTGACTTACAGCTTCCTTCTAGATCAGTGGTTCTCAACCTTCCGAATGCCGTGACTCTCTCATACAGGTCCTCATGTGGTGGTGACCCCCAACCCCAAAATTATTTTTGTTGCTACTTCATCACTGTAATTTTGCTACTGTTATGAATTGGGTGACCCCTGTGAAAGGGTTGTTTGACACCCAAAGGGGTCGCGACCTACAGGTTGAGAACCACTGTTCTAGAAGGTGTATGTGTGAAAAACCATGTTTTGTTTTACTCCTTCCCTCTCTGGTGGGTCTTTTGAACTTCGCGGATAAGAGAAGAGTTCTGAGGGGTAAGAGTATGTGAAGTAGAACTACTGTGGTAGAAAGAGTGATCTGAGAGTTGTCATACAAGTTGAGAAAAACAAAACAAATCAAAGGTCCTCTTCCTGTCTAGAAAGTCTGTTTGCCTAAGCTTCCCATATAGATGTAGGCTTAAAAATAGTTTTATTGACATATGAGTCATGTATCAGACAAGTCAATGGTTTTCTAGTTAAAAATGGTTAAGTGGTTTCCATGGTTAAAGAAGGTTGTGCATCCATCGCCACTATAGATTTTAGACCATGTTAGTCTTTGTATTCATTATTATTAGTTCCCCATTCTCCCCAACCTCCTCTGGCAGCACTCTAAGAAACTATTATTCTAGTTGCTGTCTAGATACATTTATCTCTCCTGAATTTCATATAAAAATCGATGAAATAAACACAAATGCATAAACAGCAGGAAAAAAAAAACAGAGAAACACTTCAGTCCAAAGATAGTAGTTTAAAGTAACGACTAGAATAAGTTAAAATGGATCAAAAGGGGGAAAATGGAAAGGTGTTAAATGTTAACCTAACTGTCTGCAGTTATTCCCTTTGCAATGTCATCTTTTGGGGGATGAGATTATTTGCAGCCTTGGTCAGCAGACTGAGGGATTTCAATGGAAACTTAATCCACGTAGAAAAATAAGTAAATGGATTTGGGCCTTTCACTGCCATCCATGGTTTTCTGCAAACCAGGTACTCAAAATTTAAGTTATAGCATCCCCCTATGATCTTGGATTTTATTTTTAATAGTCCTTTGATAACCCTGCCCGGTTTGTGAACTTAAATGGTTACCACTTTTTTAAAGACAACTTTTTAAGATCTCAGATTCTATCTTTCTGATAGCTGAGCACCAACTGATTTCCTCACCACAAGGAAACAATCGTATCTTTCCTGATCACTTCATGAGGACACATCTTGAGCAGCACCACATCATAAGAATGAATTGTTCTTAGAATAGGACTTACAACAAAGATCAAGTTCAAAATCCATTGTGTATCTACAGTTTTTATATGTCCTTGGTCTACTTTAGAGACAGTAGTATCATTGGTTTCTTGAAAAAATAATTTAATTAATCTCCATGGAATATTTGGTAGACCTAGATCTTTCAATGCTCCCTCAGTCACAAATGGATTCCTTGGTCTGAGTCACTGTGCAGGTGTCTTGGTTTATTCCTGTCTACCAGGAAGCTCATATAAAATAAAAAATGTTGAAAGTCTAGTGGCAGTTTTCCCAACCTTTATCTGAGAGTAAGGAAGGTCAACTCAATCCCTGTTGCAAGCGATGGAACTGACACAGGACCTGCATCATGTATGATGCACTGTAGGACACTAGTATATTGATGCTTGAATCAACGTCATCGTCTATGGTCTGACCTAGTTCCTAGGTTAAACAATGGGATAATTTACCTGTTGGATGTATAGGAGTTCATGGATGGCACAAATGGTTGAGCACTTGATTCTCTTGGAAGTTCAAAGCTGGCAATCAACCCACCTCGATAGAAATGCGTTGGAAAACAGTTCTGACAATCTACTTCCAAAAGGTCACAGCATTGAAAATGCTGTGGAGTGGGGTGTGGTGGTACTTACATAATCTGTTGTCAATTTGAGACTTAAGACTGAAGGGGTGGAGTTTACTCTGTCAATCAGTTCCCAGCTTGATGATCTCATTTGGAGGTGGAAGGAGATAGATAGCTGATGGTCCCCGGCTATCAAATGATAGAGCATCTGGGGTCTTAAATGCTTGAAGACAATCAGGCAGCCATCTAGCTAAGAAACAACACACCCGGACACAAACACTGAAGACAGAACGGGTGCATAGGCAAATGCGGTGAAGAAAGCTGATGGTGCCCAGCTGTCAAAATATATGAATCTGGGGTCCTGTAGGCTGGAAGAAAAACAAGGGGCCATCTAACTGAGAAACAAGAAAGCCCACATGGAAGAAGCACACCAGCCTATGAAATGACAAGGCATCGAAGGGATCAGGTATCATGCATCAAAAACCAAACAAAAAAAAAACCCCAAAACCAAACATAGCATTGTGAATGAGGGGTAGTGCAAAGTGGGGAACCAGGGCCTATCTGGGGGGAATTAGACATCTCCTTGCAGAAGGGCTGCCGGGAGGAGACGAGCCAGTTAGAGTGCAGTGTAGCAATGATGAAATATACAATTTTCCTCAAGTTCTTAAATGCTTCCTCCCCCTGACTATCATGATCCCAATTCTACCTTATATATCCGGCTGGACCAGAGGATGTACACTGGCACGGATAGGAACTGGAAATACAGGGAATTCAGGACAGATGAACCGCTCAGGACCAGTGGTGAGAGTGGTGATAATCAGGAGGGTGGAGGGAGGGTAAGCGGGAACAGATGACAAGGTCTACATATAACCTCCTCCCTGGGGGACGGACAGCAGAGAAGTGGGTGAGGGAGACGTTGGATGGTGTAAGATATGATAAAATAATAATAATTTATAAATTATCAAGGGTTCAGGGGGAAGGGGGGAGCGGAGAGGGAGGAAAAAATGAGGAGCTGATACCAAGGACTCAAGTAGACAGCAGATGTTTTGAAAATGATGATGGCAACATATGTACAAATGTGATGGACACAAATGATGTATGTACGTATTGTGAGAAGAGTTGTATGAGCCCCTAATAAAATGATTTTTTAAATTATTCACAATTGGAAAGCAAAAGTTGGAAATAAAGAAGCCATAGCTGTCATTGGGAAATATCATCCTGGTGAGAGAAATAAAGCTGGGATAAACAGGATAACAATTTCTAAGACCAAGAACTTATTGCAAATAACTTTTTTTTCAACAACACAGAAGATAACTATACAGTGGACTTCTCCAGAGGGAAATCAAATTGATTACATATGTGGGAAGACATGATGGCAAAGCTCAACTAGCAACTAAAATCAGGTCAGGGGCTGGCTGTGGAAAAGACTATCAATTGCGTGTATGTAAGTTCAAATGTCTTTCTCACTGGCTTAAGGATCGGGTCCTGAGGAGTACCTGGGTCATCTACAGTAACATGGGATGCCCTCAAGGTTGTACGTTGGTTCTCATTAGGCTTGTTTCCGTTTTCTTCAAACACCATGAAGGGATAGTAATGGGAAAGTCAAGTCAGGGGAGGGGACAGGAAACAGACACAAAGGCATGACTGTCCATAGAAAAGGGAGAAGGGCCTCCGATTGGAGCAAATGACTGAAAATACTTTCAGTAAGAACCCTAAGGATGGAGTATTCCTGGTAATATGCACTATGGACATACGCCACATGTTGGGGTCACATCCAGGGGACCTAGGCCAACTGCTTAGAATACTAGGGCACTAAATCCTAAATCTTCAAGGTGCACAACACGCTCCGCAGGCCGTAGCAGAGAGATCTGATGCAGAAACTCCACTAGGTGAACTGGACTATACATCAAACACACTGGTAACCAAACAGGATGTTGAATGTACGGATTCTACTTTCCAATTCTACAGAAACTATAGTACTTTCCTAGGAGCTGGTTCTCTTCAGAGTTAGAGTCTGATCACTGTGGAGTGATCTCACACTCTTAGCAGGAATTGTGGCAGTCTTGTCAACAGAGTTGGGTCAGTACTTCTTGGCTATTGACAACTCACTGGAATATGAGCACTGATAGGCGAGTCCATTATAGTAAACGGAACAAGAGGCAGTCAGTCAGTCATAGGTTACAGAGATAAAGTAAGGTATTTTTAATTGATTCTGGGAATTCATATTTTTTCTTATTAACTCTAAGTAATCAAACTAATGAAGATCTCTCTGAACTCATGCCAAGATATATCATGATGATTAACATATCACTAAAACTAGATGAGTCTATTTCAAATGAATTGCTCATTCTGACTTCCTTGATTTAATGTTATTTCCCCTTTTTTTCTCCTGAATAGGTCCACTAATTTTCTATTTCCTCCCACCATCTGTTACCATAAGCTCATAGACAAAATATAGCTATAAATCATCATGCTAAAAATTCACTCTTTTTGAATCATGGATTTATTTATGAATGCACATATATTTATATATTCATATTATATTTGCTTTCTCTCTGGTTTTCTACATAAGGAGTGAAGTTACCTTTTTGCACGTATAATTTTAAGACACAAACTTAGAAGATAATGACTTTGAACTTCTAAGTTGGTCAACAATCTTTATCCATCACTGAATTTTTAGCAACTTTAGTGTAGACTCATTTTCTCACGTGGGTCCATCATTATGGGGTAGACTTGAATAGAGTGGATTTCTGAACACCTAAATCTGTTTAATGATTATACCATGGTGCTGCTGAACCTGCAGATTTGACTTATGAGCTATTAATTTCAGTATGATATTTTAGATTCTTTGGAAAATGCGATGTAATACAAAAGCAAATAAGTGATGGAGAAAATGCTGCCAGGAAAATCTTCTTCAGAATATGTTGTTTTTTCTACCTAACTTAAAACATTATGTAAAGGGACCTCACATTAATAAACTTGAATTATTGTAATACCTTAGATTCTAACCCATAACTGAAAGAACAAAAGAGAATAATTCAGTGCTGTTACAAAAAGATGTATCACTTGAATTCCAGTTACCTGTAGTTCCTCTTTCTTCTTTGCCTATCAGTAATGGAGCTGTGTGCACAGTTGTGAGAATCGTAGATAATCCGGTATAAATAATAACTGCATCTTACTTGGTGTAGAGAAGTGATAGCCCCCCTCAATTTACCACAGAGATAGCTGTTTATTTTATTTCTGACTCCACAGAAAAAGGAATTATTATTTTCCTCACACATACATTATTTCACTTCCACTGTATTTATGCCGTGGTATTAAAAAAATTACCTTGCTCTGTTGAATAGCCAACTGTGACCTTGCTTTTTCCAGAAGATGCATTCTATTTCCAAGTTTTCTAGGGCTGAAACAGACTTTAATGCAAATGAGTACACGTATTCTCATAAAATGTCACTAATAAACTTCCTGCCCTTTGGCATTGGAGAGAGATGTCACCCAGAAAATTACTTTTATGTTTCCACAAAAATCATTGAATTAACAGATAATTCAATGGAGGCTCGGAGTGATTACTTGCTCTTATCAAAGGGTTGCTGCTTAGCCACCCGTGGAGGTGTCAAGCATTTGACATTAGCTGAAAGTGTGTGTTGCTGGTAAATTAGCAAAAAATGCTTGACCTTAGGGGAGATGCGCTGACAGACACTCCTGAGAGTGCAGAAAGGTGGCTAATGTTTCTTCACTGAAAGAGAGACTCTGCAGGGTTGGGAAATAGTGGCTCTCCTTCCATGCTTCCATAATCTTACATGTGCTTTCTTGCTTCAGCCATCCAGACATTTCCCTGTGAGTCCCTTGTCATCAGCTTTCCAGTTTAATTTTCAAGACCTCCTGTTTCTGAGTACCCCTTCTAGTACATAGAAATGCCTTTATTTAGATGAGCTTAGTGATGCTAGAAGTGGATGTGTCTAAGAAAACAGAGATCCAGAGAGAGGAAAGGACCAGTCTACAGGTACTTTTGCCAGGACTCACCCGGTTGTTTTAATACATGTCTTTTCGACTTCCCAGGTTATCACATTCTATGCTTTTATCACATCTTCCAGTATGTCAGAAGTGATTCTGCTTATTATTAATTAATAAGTAGGCCTTAATCCTCGGCTACAGTTGTTCATGAATTGTCCTGCTTTTATACTGCTTCCAACACTCTGGCATGGTAGCTTCTAGAGGAACACAAGTGGCCTCTCTGTGGCCTTTCTTAGTAGGTCATAAGGTCCATAAAGCTTAAAAATGAAAACAAAATAGAATATTATTTACATAAAATATTTTAGCTTTCTTATATGCCTCAAAATGAGTCTTGGCGATGCCATAGGAGATGAATTGGGCTAATAACCTACAGGCAGATTTTCCAAAACTGCCAGCCATTCTGCCAGAAAAGAATACAGTTGTCTGCCTTCCAGAGTCTCAGAAACCCTGGTTGGACCCCCATGAGAAGTCAGAACAGACTTGAGAGCAGTGAGACTGTTTTCTGATGGCCTTCCTCTGTTCATTTTCTCATCGGCAACTCGAATACAACATTTTACCCAAATTTTCTTTCCTCCCCCTCTATTTAGCCCTTATTTATTTTATTTTTTCAGAACCATTTTATTGGGAGTTAATACAGGTAGCCTATCCTTCCATAGTTCCATCGCATGAAGCAGTATTGTACAATTGATGCCACAATGTTTCAAATTTTTCTTTTCCTTCTTGCGCTCCTTGACATTTGCTCTCTTTTACCCTCCCCCTACCACCCCCCACCCCCACCCCCCACAAACTGTACCTCTACTTGCTGTCCCTATAGGCTCATCAATCCTGAGTTTCATATACTGAAAACACCAGAAAAACCTATAACAAAAATTCAAGACGGTTGACCCCTGATGATATTACACATCTGAGCTAAACCACAATATGAAAAACAGAAAATGTTGAGAACCAGATCAGGCTACTGTGCATCAGAGGTGGGAATCAGCTGACAATGTTTTAACTGTTCACGTCTGTACTCATCTCTCCAATACACTCTGTTTAGTAACCACTTTCCTCCCCTCCCTCTATTGGTAGAGGGAGATCGCCGGAGGCTTATTTCATATGTAGTTCCCCCAATTATATCCTGGGCTCCCACTGTCCTCCAAAGCCTTCTGCAAACCAGATTCTCACAATTTAGCTTCTGATACTATTCCCTCCTTTAGCTTCAGATTATATGATTTGTGAACCTTTGGAGACTGACGCTGGAGGGCTCCTTCCATGTGGACTAAGTTGGCATCTCATTTAGATGGCTGCTTGTTTGTAAACAAGCCTTTACAACCTCAGATGCTATTTTATCTGATAGCCAGGCACCATGTAATTTCTTTACCACATTGTGCTATAGCGCCTGTATCTTCTGTGTTTCCTTCCTAAAGGTGACTATCGAGCAGGGCCATGATGTAAGAACTAATGAACTGTTCTTAAGTTGACGCTAGGATGTATTATGAGTCGCGAACCCAATTTTTATAACTAGATCTTCTTGCTGTTGGGTTCTGTTAAGTCCATTCTAAGTCATAGGGACACTGCACAGAGAAGGGAATAATGTCCCTTCGCAGTCTCCTATGGATGACTCCGTGGTTCCAATCATGGTGTCCATTTTGTCCTGGTCAGAGTCACTGCTTCTTCTCTGACTCTATTTACAAAACATGATGTTTGTCTGCAGGAAATGCCTCTTCCTGATAACTACCCATGTGCAGGAGGGAAGGTCTTGACATCCCGTATCTAAGCCACCTTCTATTGTAATTCCTAAACACGTTTGTTCGTTCCTTCTGAAGGACTGTGGTATAATCAATATGCTTTGCAAACACTCTAATTCAAAGTAATACAAGGCTCCCTGGCCTTCTGTTTTCATGTCCAGCTTTCATATGCATAGGATGCAACCTAGATGACCAGGCTTGGGTCACTTAGGGTCTTCCAAGTGATAGCTTTCCTTTTCAACACTGTGAGCAGGTCTTTTACAGCACATTTTCTCAGTACCATAAGAAATATTTTTAAAAATAATTGCAGATGTCCTATAATGAGACTGAATATCATGCATTAGTGAATTTTCTATCTGCATAACTAAGCATTGCTAAAATTATGTTATTTCAAATCATATCATGATAACTTTGGGGTTCACACAGCTATGTATGTTGATTAAACTGTTTTTGCATACATTCATTTATTATCATTTTGTTTTTCCATATAATTTTATAACCATCATCACTGACGATAGGTTAGGAACTCTGACGGTGTCCTCGGCTTCCTCCTGAGCAGTTCAGCATGAGGCCAGAGGTCTGTACCCATCCGTCTCTCTGAGGGAGAAAGACAGAGCTTCCTGCGTCTGTCAATACTTAACCACCACAAACTCTAAGGGGCAGTTTTAGTCTGGCCTATCGTGTTGTTATGAATCAGCTCTAAGGCACTGAGGCTTAGATTTGGCTTTGTGGTTTTTTAAAAATAATATTAAGTATTCAGGACAGAAATTCCCTTTCACCATACCATGAACATTGAATTAATAGTAAGAACAGCAACACACAAATATTACTTTTAAAGATATCTATTGAACATTGACAAGTGATACATTGGTGTAATTTTATAGTTAAGAAAAAGGAAGACTTTGAGAATGATGAGGGCAACGAATGTATAGGGTGATATACTCAATTGATGTATATATGGATTGTGATAAGAGTTGTATGAGCCCCAAATAAAATGATTTATTTAAAAATATATAAATAAATAAATAAAATTGATGCTGCATTTGAGAGAAAAAAAGATAAGAAAAAGGAAGACTAATACTTGCTGAGCAACCCTATGAACTATCTGATTTAATCCTCTCATCTGATACATAAGTATTATCTATATATCTGTGTGTATGTATGTTTGTTTTGGGTTACACACATAAGAGTGAGCATGTGCACACACATATATTTGTAATATGCTTACAATGTTTATATGCTTATGAGTGAGAATGAAGGACTTATAATACCTTTCCCAAGGTTATATTGTTAGTGAGTCAGTCCAAGGTATGATTTCAAATTTCATCAGATTATCTACCTCATAAAAGATGAAATTTGCTGAAAGAGGAAAGTTGCATCTGCACAGCCCAAAAGAATCATGCAATTTAACTAAATTCAAAAATAACGGAATCATTTTTTATAGAGATTGGAGGAAAGACATTACTGAGTCTCAACGCTTACCAACAGCTAATATATATATTTATTTAAAATACGTTGCTTTATATATACCATGTTTGCATATAGATTGCAGCAGCATTTTCTCAAAACGATCATGACCCAGATTCGTCTGCCTCCTTAATTCAGAAGGTATTCTTCCCTTTCACTGTCCCTCCATTTTACCAAGCCTGTGTCCTTCACTAGTGTGGCAGTGACATCATCTGGTGTCAGTTGGGGACTTGAGAGGATTCAGAGTGTAGGGGTGGAGTCTAGCCTGACAATCAGGATACAACCAATGCGGCCTCTGCGTGAGTGTGGCCTTCCCCTGAGGATTCTGGGTATTCCTGTATTTCCTCCTTGGAGGCGGAGGACAATCTCTCTCTGGCTCACTCCCTGAGAGATGGTCTACTTACAAGATGCATAGCATGAAACCATATGAACCTACCCTGATGCAACCAAACCTCTGGAGTCAGAGAAGCCACGTGGAGACCACTGCCAGCACTGAGATGCTTACAACACCACTGGATCCACAAGACTTCCCACCCATTGGTGTGATCTTCCTGCATTCAGCATCATTGCATGTGTTTCATGAGTCTAAAGAGGACTTCATAGATTGATATCAGACCTATGGGCTAATATCAGACTGAAGGACTTGATGTGGACTGGGAGGTTTTCTCAATATTCAATTGCTCTCGATAAAAACCACTTTCTTATATACATATGAGTGTCTAAGAATTTGTTTCTCTAGTCTTCTCCACCAGGGATTGGTCCCTCTTGGCAACAAAGAAGGTAAGATAAAATCTTGCCATCTGTGCCTCTCAGGAGCACTCAGCCCTTCTTCTTCCAAGACAGTTCTGTTTATCCTTTTAGCAAGCCAGAGTACCTTCAATAGTTTTTGTCAGCATTACAGATAAAGGTATTGATTCTTCTTCATTTGTCTTTCAATATCCAACTTTCATATCCCTATGAGGCAATTGAAAATATCATGGATTGGGTCAAGTGCACTTTAGTCCTCAAAATAACATGTTTGCATTTCAATAATGCAAAGAGGTCTTTTCAATACTCTAAAGATTTAGCTATATCAAAAAATTAATATCTGATTTGTATTTAGTTTGTGTTATCTTGCATATACTTAGTTTACCACAATTTTCAAAATAAATATTTGTAATAGGCATATTTAGTACCATATGTATAAAAGTTACAGCATGTATGAGATAAATCTGCTTTGTAGAAATTTAAAGTTCACAGTGATTTTTTTACTATTTTATCACAGTAACATATGTACAAAAGAGTAATAAATGTAAAAATATATACTATATAACATACAATATATGTAAAGGCATATACTTAAAACAAAACAAATTTCACTGCTATCTAGAGGGTTCAGATTCAGTGCCTATAGGGCATGATAGAAGCGTCATATGGATTTCCAAGTGTGTAAATTTTTTCAGGAGTAGAAAGCCTACCTTTCTCCCATAGAGCAGCCAGTTTAGAAAGGTTGACCTTACAAGTTATCAGGGATCCTAAAATGTGTTTTAATTGTTTTAATTTTATATAAGTCAAAATCAATGGTATAGAATATCTTTTAAACTCAAATAATTGAGCATGCACATGTAATTATTTTGAATATGTACAATGCGTTGTGTCTTTTAGCTAGATCCACAGTGATGTTCTGGTTACGTGTGAAGCTACTAACTAGCCTCAAGGTCAGCAGTTCACTCTCACCAACTGCTCTGAGGGAGAGAGGTGAGATTATCTGCCCTGTAAAGATTTACAACCTTGAAGTTCAAAAGGGAAGTTTTATTTCAGCTCTGGTCAGTCACTCATCAATTAAAAGATTCATTGCCATGCCTGAAGTGTTTACCAGCTATATGGGGAACCCTGGTCGCCCAGTAGATAAATGCTGAACTGCTAGTGAGAATGTAGGTCGTTAGAATTCACATGGTGACAACGCAGGAAAAAGGGTTGAAAATCTTTCCTGATTCAGATTATATCATAAAATCTCTACAGGGACATTATGAGTCAAAATCTTCTTAAGGGCACCGAATGAATCATCTGTATAGAGTGAGAAGACTTGGGTTTGGATGAGAGCCAATTAAGAGAACCAAACAATGTCCTATGTCTCAGCTTTAGGTTGTGTAGGAGAGAGGGAGTTTCATCTTTTAAATTACCTTCAATTAGCTCCTGGCATAGAGAAGACCCATTATCATTCATTCCAGTATGGAACGCTCCCACAGCAAGCAAAGGATGGAGAAGAGGATGCAGCCTTGCTTCAGAATAGGTTACTCTGAGGAAGATCAACAGCTCAGATGGGTTGGACTTGTTGCCTATCAGAATCTAACAACCGTTCTGGAAAGGCATGGCTATTTATTATATAAAACCAATCTAAAGAAAGCCCTATGATACCAATTATATGTCCATAAATATGTAGCTAATGATATAATATATTATACAAGGAGTCACTTTATAATTCCTGGTCAGTGATCCTTATGATAGAGCTTCCTTTTCTTAGCAACCAGGCCTCCTCCTTTGCCTCAGTCTGGGCCAACTCCACCTCCTTCATCTCTGCTGATGGCTTCCACCTCCTTCATTCCTGACCGACGAGTTCGCTTTCATCATCAGTCTGATAGACAACACGGGACATATCCTCAACCTTTTTTGCAGTTCTCCAAAGGTTGAGCCTTTAGAAACTTTGTTCTAAGGTGCTACTCTTATGAGACAGGAAGGAGGAGGAGAAGAAGAAGAAGAAGAAGAAGGGAAAAGCAAAGAAAAAAAGAAAGAAAGAAAGAAACTCATGTGGAGAATTGTGCTACTATGCGTTTACAGTGGTGGGAAGGTCTATTGGTTACTGTGTGCTGCCTAACTCACTTGGCTTTGAACCCTTCCAGGGTAAAGTTCCCTCTTCTCCCCTCAAGGTCTTGCCTCCTTCCCTCCTACTTTTGTCAGGGATGTGTGGACTCTTTCTGCCTTCTGATCTTTATTCAAGCCTGAATTTCAAGTAGATGGGTGTCCATACATATTATTTTATGGAGGGATAGTTTAAAGGTAAGGAGATAGTCTACTGAGAGGCTACAGAGCAATTCATTTGAATAATATTTATGAAAAGCCTCCTATGTCTCAGAAGCTGATTAGATGCTAGCTGGATGAATAAGGCAAAGCCTCGATTTTGGTGGGTGGAAGGGGGATTTTATGTCTGCCAGTAGATAAAGCAAACAGGTGCCAGTGAAGTGAAAAATTACCCTAGAGAATGAAAATCTGGATATGATAGCTGTCTTTGAATCGTGACAAGGCTGCCTGACACATGGTCCTTCTCAGAGTCCCACTCACTAGTAGGAGGCTCCATGATAGAAAGGAACAGAGATCTTTTGTTTCTGTTTACTAATATGAGTACCACTTATTGAAACCATATCAGAATAAGCTGGTGTCAGTTTGATCTGGATGTTTGTAATCTACCTGGGTTGTGTCTCTGTAACCTGTGGTCTGGAGAATTTAGAACCTCAGGGCCAGAGTGGAAAACTACTGAATCTTAACGCCTACAATTTTTGTATCAGCTTGTTCCCCTGAATGCCCGCTGTTTGAAGGTAACACTTTCATGAAGCAATGTAGGACATTCCCAGAAATGAGGTTTCCTCTTAAATCTATTTGTCTGTTCTCCTTGTGTGAAGCAATGTTATTACTTTGGGTTTTTGAATATTCAGCTGTTGTTTTGAGTCAATGAATTTTATCATTTTCAAATGATTATTTCGTTGCTGCTGTTGAGTTTCTCCCAGACTAAAGATTTTGTAAAGGTAAATGAGTGATCAATATGTTTCAGAGGAAAGCTGTGCTCCCTAAATTTCAATGACTTTGTAAAGCAAATTTCATCAGGAGTGAGGTTTTTGAGGTTTTAGTAAACATGAATGTTCACGCTTTCTCACTGCTGTTTAGAACTTTACTGATTACGCTTTGGAACTGTATAATTGTGTAATTAATCTTGAGGATGTCAGAATGCATATTTTTTAAAGTAATTTTCATAGGGAAATAACACATATCTCATCACTTTTTACTGTAATTGGTATTCATGGTCTCTTATTTTATAGGTACAAACCCTGCCAGAGATGGCCAGTATCAGTGCCATATATTATTAAAATGAATTAATTTTTCAAACACATATTCCATTCAATTTCTTATTAAAGGGACCTTGTAAATTCTGCTGTCAAGGGGAACAAATAACATGATTATGTAATACTGAATTATACGAAGTCCTCTTGGCTAGGATGGTTATCTGCCATAAACTCTGAATTCATTCATTATGAATAGTAACTTGAGGTGCAGTTGCCAGACCTAACCAAGAACAAGTTGCAATTCAAACTGTTGATAGTCTGTTTATTTCCACAAGTAAGGAGTTTGTGGTCATTCGTCTAGAAATGGCATCCATGCAGAGACCTCGATAGATTTAAATTTCTTTTACTTATTGTTGTGGAAAAACATATTAAAGATTCAGTGACGCCTATCTATCTTTGCCTAATGAAAATGTAGGCAAATAAAAAAGATGAATGAGGGAATGACTTGGGTAAACCGTAATGAAAATATCTATGTTGATGTGGGCATCTTACCTTCATCCATAGCCTGCGGTCTACAGATTCTGCCCTCTATGAAGGCGTGCAACCTAAGAAGATAAAAAAAAGAAAAGAAGGAGAGAAATGTAGGTATCAGTGATTGGAGAAATCCCAGGAACCAGGCTATTCGTGGTTGAATAAGAAGGGTTCAGCCCTGAAGGAGTTCACTATCTCTGGGATAAGCATAGAACCGAGAAGAGAACCATAATCATTTCAATGCAGTGGATTTGCAAAGACCAGGAGGAGGCATCGCTTAACGCTGTTTGTGGACTGGGCACAAAGAAACTTCCTCCAAGAAGGGGTGTCTGACCAGAGGCCTGAAGGCTCTAGAGAGGGCTATGTGCGACTAGAACAAAGGGCTGGTGGGACAACCCTGATCCCTCTTTTCTGGGAACTGGAAGATCCATGGATGTTTTGTTAGACCAAGTTTACTAGAGAAACAAAACCAGAGTCACTCATATCCGTGTAAGGAAGAGCTGTATATCAAAGAATAATTGTACATTAGGAAAATAACCCAGCCCAGTCCAGATCAAGCCCATCAATCTGATATTAACCCATAAATCAGATACTGGTCCATAAATCCTGGTCAGACTCACGTAGCACATGCACTGAAGCAAAATGCAGGAAGATCACGATCCACTGGGCGTTCTTCTAGAGGAAGATAAGGCTTCCTGTTCTAGGAAGATGTGTAACCCCACAAACCCCATATGAGGACCCCAGGACTCAGGATCGACTTGATTACAGTGGGCTTATGGGCGTCTACCGTAGCGTTTTAAACCAGGTTGAATTTTCAGTGTGGTGCCTAACCAATTAGAAGGCTGCGTAAATGCTCAAGGGATAACCTGGATTATATCTATTGCACAGCACCCATCCTGGGAGATGCTGTAACCTAGTAAAAGATCAGTGCCAAATAAACCACCATTCTGGGAAGAGCTGCTTAGGTGAACTGGATTTTGATCTAAATATTTGCTCACATTCTCCAGAGTATTATATGTTCATAGAATAAATAATTTATGAGCCACAGCATATGTTCAGATGAAGAATTTTAGGAATAAAAATTGAATTTTGAGTATGCACAAGTTTCTAAATGAATAATAAACACCCACATGGTTTTAGGCACCATATATGATTTACAATGTTTAACTATCTGAGATGTGTCTTTTTTGTCAGTGTTGGCTTGTCTTCCTTGTCCTTGCTTCCTGTCATCCATCCTTCCCTCCAAAATTATCCACGACTGGCAACTTCTCAAATAAAAACAAACAATCCTAGTTGTATTGAAAAGTCGTAATCTGAAGCCAAATCCATCTCAGATGGCTTTTCCTTATACTTGAACTCCCTACCATTGAGTCAGTGTGGACTCCCAAGGACCCTGTAGGACAGGGCAGAACTGCCTCTGTGAGTTTCTGAGACGGTACTTCTTTACTGGAGTAGAAAGCTCCATATTTCACCCGCTGCGTGGCTGGTAGTTTCAAACTGCTGATCATGCAATTGGTTGTGCAGTGTGTAGCCGCTATGTCACCAGGGCTCATATTCCTGACACTGGACCACCTACTACATACACACTTTACGCTCAAACCAAATCAAACCTATGGTGGTATGTCCGTTCTCACTCAAAGGGTCCCCTTACAACAGAGTAGTACTTACTGCCCCATAACACGTTCAAGGTTCTAGATGTTTATATAATAAAACTGCCACATCCTTCTCCCACGAGTCAGCTTGTGGGATAGAACTGTGCACCTTTCTCTCAACAGCCATTGCACATCAGGATGCCTTCTCTTTAAGTTGACTCGTACTGCATGCTTGCTTCCAAAGACAAGAACATGATCCTACAGGTGGCGTTTGCTAATCTGATCTATGCTTTTTGTGTATAATTGGGTATTTTGTGTATGTTGTAATTATAATATATGCAAAAGATGTAACATATAGCTATTTAGAAATAGATCTTTAGGGGGGAAAAGCTGAATTTCTTGATGAAAGTCTACTTTTTGACTCTCAAAGATAATTGTAGAATAGTGCAAATACAGGAGTTGAGATTAAGAATTGCTTTGAGCATTTAGAAGCCATGGTGGTGTAGAGTTTAAAGCACTCAATTGCTAACCAAAACATCAGTCGTTTAAACTCACCGGCCACTATGTGGGACAAAGATGTGACATTCTGCTCTTGTAATGATTGTAGCATTGAAATCCGTTGTGGGCAGTTCCTCCTATGTCCCCCATTGAATTGCTGTGAATCCTTATGGATGCGGTTTGAGTAGCGATTTCTCAATTTGCATCCTGCATGGAGATGAGACATAAAATGAAGAAGGCAGAGTCTGGACATGTAGACAGGTATCCTCCACTTTCTGAAAGTTCCCTTTACATCGCTTCAATTTTGTGAAGGGCTTGAATTGGTACCTGTTTTTTTTGTTAGTAGACGTGTTTTGAAAAAAGATTTCTACTTTGATGATAAAAGGTACAAGGGGAAACTGGCATTCAATATTTGTTCCACGTTAAGTCATTCAAGATGCTGTATGCATCTCAAACATGGAGAATAGCATATCTGGGAACCACACTCAGTCTTCAGACGGAAGGCACCGCAATTTGAAAAAATGTCTGTGAACATTATATGCCAGCATTCGTTTAGGCTTATATGTATTTATTTGGTAGGTTATTTTGGGGCTCTGCAATGCTCTACAATTCCTGTCATATAAATTAATGGTTATTGTTTCATGACTTATGCCATTTTGACTTACCAAAATTTTTTATAGGAATTCTCTGCTTTCTGGTATCAGAAGAAATCTATCCTACTTAGGTAGTCATTTAGGGAAAAGAGCAAAACTACTGAGTAATATATATGATATATATTAAAAATATAGAGTCATATATATAATAAATATTATTTTTACAAAAATATTTTAAATGTTGAAAAGGATATCACTTTGAGGGCTAATATATGCCTGACCCAAACCATGGTGTTTCCAATCATCTCATCTGCATGTTAAGGTTGGGCACTGAATAAGGAAGGCTTATGAAGTAAAGGTGCATTTGAATTATGATGCTGGCGAAAAACACTGCAAGTACCATAGACTGCCAAAGGGACTAACCCACCCCTCTTGGAAGAAGTACGGCCAGAATGTCCCTTAGCCTCAAGGATGGCGAGGCTTTGTCTCAGATGTTTAGATTATGTCATAAGGAGACCGGTCCCTGAGGAAGGACATCATTCTTGATAAAGGCGAGGGGTGGCGAAAGGGAAGACCTTCTACAAGATGGATGGACACAAAGTGGCAACAATGAACTCAGAAAGGACCACACTTGTGAGGGGGGCTCAGGGCAGGCTGCGTTTCCTTTGTTCTCCGTGGGGTTTCTGTGAGTCACAGCCAAGACCACAGAAACAACCAAAACAGCCCGAGACTGTGTCTGTGGAGGGAAGCATTAGCATGTATGGCCAAGTTTAAGAACAAGATACAAGTCGTATTGGGATCAGATACAGTTCAGGGCAAAATTTTCACCTTTGATGTGGAAAACCCAAATTCATATTCCAATCGATGCCTGTCTGTCAGTGAAGCCTTGTGTGTTGGTAGGGTATCTTGCACACACCCCATCACACACAGTCTGTCAATGGAGCCTTTTATGTTTTTATGTTGCTAAGCAGCTTTCAGCAGAGTTTTCAAACTAAGACAGACTCAACAGAATGGCATGGAATTTTCTAAAAAACAGCAAATAAAGAACCTTTCATCACTAAGATCCAAATAGTAACCAACCATATGCTTATCACAGGGTTGAGCAATATTTTATTCCTTTGTGCACAGGGTTGCCAGCATTAGGGGCCAACTTAATAGCAGGAAACAGCCATTCATCCTAGAGGCATGGGAAGGCACTAGAAATTTCTGAGTAGGACAGACCCCGATCATATTTATACTTTAGGAAGTCAATCCTGATGGCTATGTGAGACAAGAAAAGAAGAGAGAGAGCCGAAGTCCCGTGTGAAGTTTGAAGGCTGTTTCAAGAGCTCATGTAGTCAGATGGAAAGAGAAAAGGAGGGTCTAGTGATGAGACCAAGTCAACAGACAACCCTCGCTGTTTCCTGAATGTAGTAGAGTAACGGTGAGTTATACACTTTGGAAAGATATGTGACTCAGTAAATGGGGAAAGCTGGTGATGGCCGAACAATAGAGAGGATGAAGGAGGGGGCATTGAAATAGATTTCCTGGTCTCTGAGTGAGAGGAAGGGCGAGTCAAATTGGTTTCTGAGGACCTTTCTGGCTTTGGCATTCTTTTTTTTTTCCCCCAGAGAGGGTTTATGAACATATGTTTTTCTGGGAGGCTCTCAAGGGCTTCAAGATCGTTCTGCTGCTGCCGGATACTTTCAGACATAAGCTCTCTCAAGTGCTCTTTAGGCTAGGGTTTTCCACAAATGGAACAAAATGCTCCGGGAGGGGAAAACAGCCTCCCACTTTGGGAACTGTAATGAGGAACCTGAACATTTCCAGTCGAGAGCTTTTTATGGACTATGAATTAGTAAACACCGAGTGACATAGAAAGAATCGGCATATGCTTCACTGAAGTATGATATGTGTTTAGTGAGCCAATCAGAAACAGTGCAATACAGTTTTCGGAAGGGTAAAGATGGGCCTTGATCAAGTCTGAACCCAAGGCTGCACGGACCTGCTCTGGTCCATGTCACCCCACTAGATCTTTTATTTATTTGTCTGTTTACTCAGCAAGCATTTATTGGACATCTACATGTTGCCACATACCCGGAGAGGTCTGAAGATATGGGCAGTAAAGCTTTAAAGAATAGACGTAGTTTAATGAGGGAGATTCATTAAAGTGCCGTTGGTGTTAGAAACACGCGTGTGGACTTTTGTTTCTTGTCAAGGGAATTTTATCATGTAAGGGTGACTGAGTACATCTACTCCATGGAGCTTCTCTTGTCCTGGGATGGACCTATAGTGCAGTCACCTTTGCAATAAACAAGCAGATAACCCAGTTTACAACCCAGGGACCGAGACAGAGAGTGAAGTGACTGTGTTTGGGTCACAAGAGTAAATGGACTTGTGGTTTTTTGACGGACAGATACAGGTGTAGAATGTTGTCACTGTCATTCTCACAACTAGGAAAGCAGCCCAATACAAATGGAAAAAGGCCATCGACTCCTCTCAGATTCACGGAAATCACAGGGAAAATAACCGCTCCATAGGCCAGAGAGATGTGGCCAAAGTAACCACTCCATAGGCCAGAGAGAGGTGTGGCCAATCCCAACACTCATTGTCATCCAGTCAAATCCTCAGAGCACAGGGTTTAGAAGACTGTAAAGTTTTATGGGACAAGAAAAACAGAGAGTGGCTTTTCTTAAAATCAATAAGTGGTTGGTGGTTTCAAACTGCTTACCTTGTGTTTAGCAGCCCAATACTAGCCCACAAGAGCTCCCCTCCCAAGACAATAGAAGAAACAAAAGCAGGGACAATAGAGGAAATGTTCACCCTTGAAACTGATAGCTACCAAACTCATCAAAGGAACAAAGAAAGCAAACACACTGGCATCAGAAGGATTTTGACTCACACAACCCTCAGACAGAGTGGAACTGCTTCTTTGATGGCAGGGGCTGTTTATCTCAATGGGAGCCGAAGGCCTCATTTTCCACAGCTGCAGCAAACAGTAAAAACAGCTCAACTCCTAGCAGGTAAACATATAAGGCAGGGAAGGACATTTCAAAAAAGTGCATAAAAATGGAATTAAAGACAATAGAATGTTTCCTAATACCCAAAGCCTACTTGCTTTAATTCCTTTTATCAGATTCATTACATCTGACTCTCAACCAAAAAATTACAAGGAATGATAAAAGAGACAAACTCATATGTGTAATTGAAGAGATGACACAGCATCAGGACCAGACTCAACTATGCAAATATTGTGAAGTCATTCAGCAAAAAGACTTGGAGATACCTGGATGTGATCAGGGCATCCAGCCCCACAGCCCATGCATTTTACTGCAGGGCTTGGATATGTGGTTTGAGAATGCTGCTACACCTCCTCCAATTACCTATTGTTTCAAGGCCCCAAGATGGCTAAAGAGATGTGCAGATAGCTCATGCTTATCCTTCCGTTTCTACCATGGGTTTTTTTTTTTTTTTTTTTTGGTCTCCACTGGTAGGGCACATAGCCATGCAACCATTGAGTCTTCTGAGATACAACTGAGATAGTTAAAATGTATTGTGCTAACCTGGCCGATAAATACATGTGGGGTTAATTGAAGGGCAGAGAGATAAATGGTTCGGTGAGCCTCGCCTTTCGAGTTCTCAAGTCTCTTGCCTTCTGATGGTTGGACCAGGGTGCAGTTCCTTGCTTCAGCTGGCAAGGCTCACTTCCTGTGAGACATCCCTGAGGAGAAGCCACATGGACCTACCCTGATGCAACCCTGGGTGTTGGAGCAGCCATGTAGAGACCTCTGCCAGCACTGAGATGCCTACAAGTTCACTGATTTGGCTTTCCTCCTGCAGTTAGCATCATTGCATGTGTTTTGTGAGATGCAGGAGGATTTTGTGTGTTGGTGCTGGACATATGGGTTAATGTTGGACTTGTGGGCATGGGCAGCACTGGGTTGGGATGTTTACCTGATGTGCACTTACCCTTTATATAAAACTATCTCTTATACATATGAGTTTCTGTGGATTTGTTTCTCTAATGTACCTAGACAAACAGAATAGCCTATTGCTTCATATTTTTTCAGTAAGTAAATAAAACTCTATTTGAAATATGTTTTAGTAAGTGTTGGAGTGGAGATAAACATAAAGTGCCATAAATTTACAGAAGAAAAAAACATTTTTTAACTCTCATTGGGCAGAGAAGTGTTTCTAAGAATAAGGGAAAACTATGCCCTGGCAAGTGGGAGTTTTGCAGGCTCGGAGGCACAACACTGAATAACTCATGGAGATAAGATGGATGTAACCATGGCTCAGATTGGTGCTGTGGAGTGACAAGAGCTGAGAGTGGAAAGCAAGTGAACTTGGAGTTGGTAAAGGGTTATGTGCCAAGATCAAGAGTTTACCTTTATTAAAATCTGACTAGAATAGGATGCCATTGTTGCTATTGTTAGGTGCCACCAAGCCAGTTCCAGCTCAGAGCCACTCACTGTGCAACAGAACAAAAGGCCGCCCAGTCCCGCACCATCCTCACAAGTGTGCTTATGTGTGAGCCATGATCGCAGCAACTGTACCAATGGATCTGTCGATGGTCTGCCTCTTTACCAAGCATGACGGTCTTCTCCAGAGACTAGTCTCTCCTGATGACATGTCCAAAGTAGGTGACACAAAATCTCACCAGTTTTGCTTCTAAAGCATTTTCTGGTTGTACTTCTTCCGAGATGCGTTTGCTTCTTCTATTGGCAATCCACGGTAATTTCAATGTTCTTCACCAGCACCCTGATGCCAATGCATCAATTCTTCTTTCATATTCCTTATTCAAGGTCTAAATTTCACATACGGATGAGGCTAGTGATAATCCCATGGCTTGGATCAGCTACACCTTGGTCTGCAAAGCAATATCCTTGTTCTTCTTCTGAAGCCGATTTACCCAATGCAATGCATCACTTGTTTCCTGACTGCTGTTTCCATGAGCATTGATTGTGTATCCGAGCAAGATGACATACTTGACAACTTGAATCTTTCCTGATGTTATCACAGACTTTAATGCATTAATTTATTTCTTCTTTGTTTCCTTCTTCAGTAATATGGAGGAAGGGGTGCTCTAAACAGTTCCTGGAAAATTCCAATAACTTTTAATTCCATGTTTCCATAAACTTTTTGAAGACCCTTGTGTTTATTGAGCATCTAGTAGCAAACTCAGCATAGAGTTTAAGTTAAGAGCAAGGACTCTGGATTCAAACTGCTGAAGTTTAAATCTTGTTTCTGCTCATTAAAAACTCTATTTATAAATGAATTATGCAATCTCTCACTGCCCCTGTTTCCACATTTGCAAACTTGGAATAATTAATAGCTCCTACTTTAGACCATGTTTCACTGCTATTAATAAAGTTTCCAGTGGTCAATTCCTATGAAGCAGAAAGCCTATCCCTTCTTCATAGTCTGTTTTAGTTTGGAAGTTCTGCCGAAATCTGCCCATCTTTGGCGATGCTGCTGGTATTTGAAATACCAGTGACATAGCATCCAGCATCCAAGTGACATGCAAGCAACAGTACAGCACACTGGCCTGATCCAAACCATGGTATTCCCAATCCCCTGTTCATGTGAAAGGTATATAATAAATCAGAATTATCACAGAAGAATTGTTACATTTGTATTGTGATACTGGCCAAGAACGTTGAAAGTACCATGGACTGCAAAAGAATAAGGAAATCTGTCTTGGAAGAAGTCCAGCCAAAAATATTCCTTCAAAGCAAGCATGCAGAGACTTCACCTCAAGTACTTTGGACATCGGATTATTAGGAGAGACCCATCCCTGGAAAGGATATCTTGTTGGTGAAATTGAGGGTCAGCACAAAAGAGGACGGTCGTCCAGGAAATGGCCTGGCACCTTGGCTGCCACTTAACGATGATGGGCAGGAGGGCACAGGAGGGCAGTGTTTTGTTCCGGTGTGTGCAGGGTTGCTGTGAGCTGGACAGACAGTAGCCACAGCCTACCTTAGAAGATCATTGCCTAAAACGAACCTAACCTGTGCAAAGAAGTTCAATGCTGTCAAGCTCATGGTGAGCACTCACTTACTGCAAGCTACCATTTTGTACCTGAGAGGTTCTGGTGACAAGCACCATAGAAGTGCCTGTCCTTGCTCTCTGTGAGTCTGGGATCCATGGGAGAGGGGTATCCCATCTGAGATGGAGATTTGATGGGGCGTGTGCTGAGATTGAAGCACCGCAGAAGTGTCCAGGAAAGGCTGTAAGCTAGAGTTTTGCACGGAAATATTTTCTCAGGTGGGATCTCAGTAGGGATCACAGAGACAAACATTTGCCCCTGAAGGTCTCCTGTGTAAGTGTGCCTTTTGGAGTGCCCCCTCCTGGCAGCGTGAGTAGGACTGACCAGGAATTGGAGGAGTCCACTGTAAGGGAGGACCATGTAGAGAAGCTCTCTCTAGAGGCGACCTGCACCTCGTGGAAGTGGTGAGCCGAAGTTGTTACCCTGATTTTACAGCTGGAAGATCATTCTACATGGTGCTGAGCCAGGGACTGCAGCAGAGGTGGGCCCCCTCTCTCATAGTTGTGGTCCTGCTGGTTCTCAAATCCCCCACCTATACAAATGTATGGCATTGATAATGATGTAGCCAAGGATCTTATAGCCTCACCTATACAAATGTATGGGCATTGATAAAGATGTAGCCGAGGATCTTATAGCCTCACCAATACAAATGTATGGCATTGATAATGATGTAGCCCAGGATTTTATTGCTTGAATAACTCCTTCACACGTTATAGGCATGTGGTCATATTAATTGTTTCATGTAAATGAGAGCCTCAAGAGAAATCAGTCTAAACCAAGAAGTAGGTCTTGATGTTCCCAATCTTGTGTCCTTTTCACCATAATCTGCACTGGCTTTGTCTACAAGCAACACGAGTGGCATTCGCACTGCCAGCCCTGTGAAATGTGGTGACACTTTTGTGTCATCCCTATTGTCAAGCACAGCGGATATTGTAACACTGTGTTGGTTAATTTTCTTCAAACATAGAAACTGCCGTTTGGCAGTAAAGGAGAAAAAAAACTATTTGTTTTGCCTCATAGTGAAATTTAATTTTTCTTACAGTGATAGTGTTTGCTTTAAGGTATATGCTAATCAAGGGTAAAGAGATAAAATTTGAATTTTGTAAATAAAATTTGAATTTGAAGGGCATATGAGATACCATGGACTTTTCTGGGAATATAGATATATCCAAAAAGAACACCCAAACTCCCTGCCATCAAGTCAATGCTGGTTCACAGTGACCGCCTGTGGGTTTCCGAGACTGTAATTGTTGAAGGGAGTTGAAATCCCAGTCTTTGTCATGGAACTGCTGGTGGTTTCAAACTCCCGAACATGAAAATCGCAGCCCCAAATGTAACCACTACACCACCAGGGCTGTGTGTGTGTGTGTGTGTGTGTGTGTGTGTGTGTTTGTGTGTGTGCAAGCAAACAAAAATATCAAATGGTGAAGTTATTTTTCTCGACATATCTTCCAGCTAAGTTTATAAATATCTGAAAGTTTCCCTTTCTCTGCTTCTTCCAAAGAGAATTCTGAACTCTTCAATATACACCACATGAAAACAAGTTTTTTAAATGCTTGAGGGATTAAAATTGTGTTCTTTTTATATAGTATTGAGGTTGGGGAACAAGACAGTCTGAAGGGGTAAGATCAGGGATCCATGGTGGATGAGGCAAGGTTTCTCAAGGTCATTTTCATAGGACAGTTCTCGCAACTCTCAAACAATAAATACGCTGACTGTCACAAAGGGAAAATATTCCTAGTGCGACTTTCCTGGCCTATTTACGACTAATGCAGTCTATAATTTTCATCAAAATTCTTTACAGTAATCCCCCACTATCATCCAATGTCCTTTGAGGAAATCCATCAAGATTATTTCTTTGAGTTTTCAAAATCCAGTTGTCATATTCTTCCGAGCCAACCTCTCTTTGATGAATTTAACTGGCTCTGCATATCCCCTAGGAAGTCACAGTTTTTACAGACCTCTTTTTGAAGGCGCCTTAAAGAGATGACGGCAGTGTATTAAAGAGAGAACCTCTCTTTAATGACCCATGGATTAGAGATTTGTAAACATGTTTTGTTTGCTATATACCCATGTCTGTCTAAACTGGAACCCTAGCAGCAAGACTTTTTGACTCATTCTTGCTTGTGTGTATATCTCTGTGTGTTGTATATATATATGTGTGTGTAAATATGCGTGCATATGATACATATGTATCTATAGAGACACACACGTGTGTATACTTAATTTTGAATAATTTGATTAGATTCTAAAAAATGGTTATGTTCATAAGAAACTAATGACTGAAAGAGGAAATATAAATCAGACTAGAAAGTATATGGTTAAAAAAATTACTTTTCCACAGACATTTGAACCAAAATACATAACCACCTAGGGTGAAAGTCCGCCCCGTCCAGGAAAACCTGGATATGTAATGTGCTTTTTTCCGGGTCTTCATTTACTTCTCAGTGTAATAAGAATAATAGCTTAATTAATTCATAATGACATAATGATAATGGATTAATTGAGGTAGTGCATTTGAATATTTAGAACAAATAGCTTCTAGCACACAGGGCACAATACTGATTAGATATTAAATATATAAAGAATTTAAATATATAAACAAAATATTAAATACTGTGGACGGTAGGTCAGAGTTCCCATTTTACAGATGAGGAAATTGAGGGACTGGTGAGAGAAGAAACTTGCTAGAATTATAGATATGAATGCTCAGTGGGTAATCTATTGACTCCTTTAGAGCACTATCTCTATAACATTTTCCTTCTATTTACTCGGAATAATAATACAGAATGTAAAAAAATACAAACTCGTTGCTGTAAGGACACTGACATGGTAAGGGGTTATGTCAATTCGACACTGCTGGGTAAGGGTAGGGGCTGCGCCCAATTTACCAGTTAGGTCATGGCCCGATGATGCCTCCTTGGAGTCATAAGCCTTTTTGTATAAGAATGAGAGAATCTGGGGACTGCCACCTGGCCTTCCTGCTTGCTGGGACTATGCGTGGGGTGGCTCTCTGTGGGCGGCCAGATCCGAGAGCTTCCTGTTCCACTGACTTTGAATCCACTTGGCTGCACTAACTGGCTTCCAACCTTCCTGTTTCCCACTTCACTGTTCTGTATCTTTGGCCTTCAGCTTACATGACGTGACTCTGAAGAGGGACATAGGGACTGGCATCAGATTTGGGCTGGGATGCCTTCTCGGTGTGGAATTTCTTCTTGATATAAAGCTCTTTCTTAAACATCTATGGACGCCCTTGGATTTGTTTCTCGAGATAAACTGGCCGAGCACAGGTGGGATTTTAAGAATTAATGAAAGTCAATGTTTATTTTTTAAAATATATTTTAAAACATTAAAAGAATTTAATAGTTTTTGTTGCTGTTTTGGTTTTCCATTTGTTAGTCCAGAGAGATGGGCTTTCAACATTTAAACATTGTCTTCATTTCAGGGTTGTGGAACTCAATAAAAGTGTACTTTAATTAATATGGTGCTTTCAGAGCTCTGGACATGCTTTGTGCGGGGCTTCTGCTGAACCATCTGCCAACATGAAAAATGGTCCCTTTTGGCCCGTAGGCCTGTGGGGTGAGATAGGACCTGCACTCTTCTCAGGCAGTGGGAAACCGCGCTGTCTGGCGATTGACTGCCACGATCCATTTGTTAGCACTCAGCGCTAGCAGCTTGCACGTGCTTTGGGCCAAGCGCAGCATCTATGCTGGAGAGCGGCCTCCTCGCGATCTAAAATCAGCACCGGCGGCTCTGGCTGGGGGTCAGCAAATACCAGCTTTTGAAAATTGCTGTTTGTATTTCATAGACTACCTATAAAAATGTTTTGGCGCTTACATTATTTAAGCTTCTGGAAACTCCTCTAGCTTCTTTGAACTATCAGTTGTTGGTCTGAAAGTGAATGTAGCTTTTCATCTCAGAAATCTTCCCAGCCGTCCGGACTTGGGTGAACTAAGCACAAGGCAAGGTTAGATGGAAGAGGGCTGGGTTGAGAATCCGGATAACTTTCTTGTCCAATTTTGAGCAATTAAATAAATCTTCATACATTACTGAAAAGAGGTGCTGCACTACGAACGGCAAGGCAGGCAGTTCAAACTCAGCAGCCAGTCTGGAGGAGAGAGAGGCGCAGCTGTCTGTTGCTGGGAAGATTTTCAGTCTAGGAAACCCTGTCGAGCGGCATTATGGGTAAGACTGGACTCAATGGCGTCTAGCGGCATTATGGGTAAGGATGGACTCAATGGCGGCGTGTTTGCTTTCATTCCGTGCCAGGCAACTTGATCAGTTTTGTTAACGTGTTAGAGAAATGAATGTGAAAGCGGCTTCCATTCTAACTCTACATGTAACCCTCTGGTATTGGAAATCTCTCTGGGAGCAGACGACCTCATATGTCTCCTAAGTGACTGGTAGATTTCACTCCAATCTTGTGGTTGGCAGTTCAAGGAGTGCCCAACAGCAGCCTCTGGCTCCTAAGTGTACTGTCAGGAATCAGCATAGATAAGATGATAAGGATAAAAACAGTGAGGGAGTCCTGAGTTTCATAGGAGACCTAGGAGAACCACCCAGGACAGGTATTATGTGGAGGTGCTGATTAAATTGTTTTTAATAGACGAGTAGAAATTCAAATAGCACAGGGGTGGGGAGGACAGTCTAGACTGAGGAAAGAATGTGAAAAGAGGGGAAGAGAAAAAGAGATAACAGTGAGAAATTTGGAAAGGTGTTTCAATGTTTCTGAGGCAAAGGACTGTAGAATTGGGGGGAGATGAGACTTGAGTCAAAGGACTTTATTTGCCAGGTTAGAAAACTTTAGAGCTCTATCTAGAAAGTAATTCAGAGACATACAAAAATTATGAGCAGGATGGTGTCATGATTGTCATTGTTCTCTAGGCGCATCCTGGACCTCTATGTGGATACCGATTCTAGAGCGACCGGTGCAATGGCAGGTATACCATGTAGGTTATTATTTTCAGTGGGGCCTTAACATAAGCAGGAATAAGGGTAAGGCATTCCCTTAACATAATGGGGATAAGGGTAGGTATAATCATTTAAAATATGAAATTGATAGAAGCGATGGAATCTGAGAAAGACAGTGAAGATTTCTTCAACAATCACCTACGACAAGGAGGGTAGTGGTGCCCATATTAGGTAGAAAACTCAAAGCAGGGCGAGAAGAGGAGAATGAGTGGGCTTGGGAAAGAATTAGTTCATCACTGTTAGACTTGATGAACTTGCTTTGTCTAAGGTGAGATCTAGTAGGTCTTTGGAACACGAGAGATCACATTGGAGTTGGAAATAACCACGGGAGAATCATCCACAAGGAAGTGATAGCCGCACCATGGAACGGTATGAGATCACCTTGGAAGAGGGCAGAGTGAGGGAGAAGAAAAAACTTATGGTTTTCTGGGCTATACGCAATTCAGTGTCTCAGAGAAAGATGTATCTGGAGGCCATTAAGTACAAAGAAAAATTTTAAATAACTGAAACTATTCTGTTTAACAAATGGAGGAGAAACTTTATAAAACCCGAGTGCATTTATAAAATAGGAGAGAAGCTTACTTATTATGAATAAGAAATCAGACCACTTAGTTAAAGCTGTGAAGCTTCGTCTTATCTGTGGAAATAATTTTTCACGTATGCAAAGTCAGCTAGCATAACGACTTTGAGCGGGAGTGAGATCTCCGTGAATACAATTGTTTACAGATGTTGGATAACGATCTACTAGGTAAGGAGTAAGAGCAGTAGCTCCTAAATCTCACTGCATCGTCATCACCTAGCGATCTTCGGTGTTGAGTGCAGATTCCAAAATATCAACTCAGTATCAGATCTTCATGTATGCTTGTCTTGGATATATTTTTTTCTGGTCATATATTATTACTAGATCAGCACAAAATCATGGAACCTTGTTGGAAGTCCCTCCTTAGAAATGTTTGCTATGGGGGATGCCCCTATGAGCTTGTGTGGATCCATGTAGGTGAGTCATAAAACAGAAACAATTCCAAGTTGTGTCCTAACTGGTTCCCCAGCACCCCACTCCCTGCCCAAAATCAAAATTACATTTCTGAGAAGTAAACCATGCTTCCTTTTATCCTAACGATATTGTTATTATGTGCTATCGAGTGGTAGCCAACTCAGAGACCTTGTAGGACAGAGTAGAACTGCCCCAGAAGGTTTTCAAGGATGTAATACCCCCCCTATTTGATTGGGAGTTGATACAGATATCATATCATTCCATAGTTCAAGCACATCAAGCAGTATTGCACAATTCCTACCACAATCAGTTTCCAAACATTATTTTCCTTCGTGAACTCCTTGACATCAGCTCCCTATTCCCAGGCACCCCCCCTACACCCCCCCAAAAAAAACCCTTATTCAACTTGATGTCACTCTAGGTTCATAAATCCTACGTTTTACATACTGAAAAACAGAAAAAAATGTAATGCAAATGCAAGAGGGTGACCCCCAATGACATAACACATCGGAGATAAACCCCAATATGAATCAACAAAAAACAACAGAGTACAGACGATGTTGAAAACCAGATCAGACCTAGGGTGCATTTAAAAAAAATAATTTTCTTAGGGCTCACACAACTCTTATCACAATCCATACATACATAATTGTGTAAAGCACATTTGTACAATTATTGCCCTCATGCATCTTTAAGGAAACAGATTGCTCCATTGTCTTCTTGATGGGCTAGAACTACCAGTCATTTGGTTAGCACTCAAGTGCTTAATTAACTACTGTGTAAGGAGGGCTCCTTACGTTTGCCATGGGCACAGTTTTGGGGATGAGCCGGTGGCATAACCTGTTTATGTCAGAGTGGGCACATCATGATGACTGAAGACTTTTGGAGATGGTGTGGATTCCTTTGACATCATACACATGGCATTCATGTTCAAATTCTTTTCACGACACCATGATGCTTTTTCCTTTAGAGGAAAGTTGTGATCTCAGCCTTTTCACTCCTCCTCCACAATTTGATACTGACCTGCACTTTAGAAATTGCCTGAGTGACTAGCACATCTTTAAAAGCACTCTTTCTTTATTGTTATGGTTTTTAAGTCACTGAAACATTGAAGACATTGGTTTTCATCATATATCTTGTTTAGAGTTATGTTTCCCATATGCATGGGAATATTGAATAATGCATAATGCGGTAGAATTTTCTGTCATTTACTTAGTGATTAGGCATGTGCCCATTCCTGTTTTACTAGGAGCTGTCTGCTTGACCTAGCTAATTCTTAAATTCTATAAAATGAAGATAGTGGCAAATACCTCATATGACTATTGTAAGAACTAGAAAATCTAAGAAAACATAAAGCGTATGTCACACAATATGACACATTGGAATATACATAAAATGATAGATCTTTTGATTAGAACTATTGCTATGTTGCCACCAACCTGACAGTTTAAATATGCCTGATGTGAATAGGTAGATGACATTCAAATGCCTTTTAAAATGTTTTCTTTTCCCCCACTGGACTGTAAGGCCATAACCTAGGTGGATTGTTCACTGTCCATCATTGTGTTCTAACACTTAGAATAGTATCCAGCATATGTGAACACTATTTTGCCAGTAAATATTTGGTTGAATTGAATAGAAGATAAAAGCAGAGACTTGGGATAGGTGGGGTTGTGACCTAATTTTTTTATTGAGTAGTCAATCATTACAAGTATAAAATTTAAAAGAATAAGCTGTAAAAATTTTAAGGTTCTTAAAATTCCAGGATGATATATTTGAAAGTGTTAGACAGGATTCGCTAGAGATACAGCAGATTGCTGATAATTATATATATAGTTATAAAGATAGATAGATAACACAAGAAATGAACTGTTAAATTATATACAGATAGATATATAATAAAAGAAAAGAACAGTTAAATTATAAAGCAATACAAATGACTCAGTGCAACTCACTCCCGTGAGAGAGTTGTGAGACACTGGCAGTCCTTCAAGTCTTAAGAGCCTCCAGGTAGTCCTCTGTATAGAGAGCTAGGCTATCTCAGCACAGGCAGCAAACAGCAAGGCAGGTCACCAACTGTCAGCCAGGTCACCAACAGTCTATCCTCATCTCCAGGGATGTACATTCCAATTCTCTGGCAAGGCAGGTCTTAAAGGGACCTCAACTTACAGTGACACAGTCCACCAGCTAGGCGTCCCACAGGTAGTGTAACCTCTAAATTGAGGCACAAAACAAGCAAGGAAGCCACACACTGATCCGATGATCAAAGAGCGAGGAGACAAGAAACACGAGTCTCGCCGAGTCATTTATCTCTCTGCCCTTTAATTAATCCCACTTGTGTTTATCGGCCAGGCTGGCACAATAAATTAACTATCTCAAAGTGTTAGAAATAAAACTCATGAGATATTTTTGTTGCCTGCGCATCGGTTCAGTGGCAATAAATCCAAGTAAGAGATTTTTAAAGCTCCACATAAAATCAATTATTTCTTTGGTTGATCTTTTTAATTGCAATAGAAAATATAATGGTTTTTCAAGAGTCAATTTGAGGTCACCAAGTATATTAGTATAAAAAAATATGACCATATGATGGATGGATAATGAAATGCAGATAATATATGCAGATCAAAGAAGTGATCTGAGATGCTGAAGTAAGCTATTCCAATTCATTAACCACACCTAATGAGATGTGAAGAGGATGAATTAGTTGGTCAGCACTTCTGACTAGATGCAGACACATCCTGTCCAACAGGTCTCCAGTCTGTGGAGGAGGACATTATGCATGGTAAAATAGAAGATCAGCAAAAGAGAGGACCAGCGAGGGTTTGTTTGTTTGTTTGCTTGCTTGCTTGCTGTTGTACATAAAACTCCAAGATCAAACACATTGCCAATGAGTCAACTTTGATCTATATCAACTCTATAGGAGAAAGTAGAACTATTCCTTAGGGTTTTAAAGACTGTAAATCTTCATGGAAACCTACAAGCTCATCTTCCTCCTGTGGAAGGCTGGTGAGTTTGAACCACCGACTGTGTGGTTAGTGGTCAAATTCATAATCCACTGCTCATCAGGACTTCTTCGGTTCTACATAAAATCACTCTGAATGAGAACCGACTTGACTGCGCTTAACCATGACACCAATAATTATTCATTATTATGATATGCACTGGATATTGAGGGTTTGTCCCTTCCATTTCATTATATTTCTTAGAGAGTTTTCTAGAAAAGGAGACTGCATCCGGCTGTCATTGAGCCAATTCTACAACCCATGTTGTCCCCAGGTGTGTCAGAGTGGAAGTGTGCACCAGTTGATGTTCAGTGACTTATTTTTCAGAAGTAGATCACTAGGCTTCCTTTGAAGCTTCTCCGGGTGAGCCAGATCCAGCAACCGTTTGGTTAGCAGCCAGGTGCTTCACTGTTTGGGCTACACAGGGGCTCCAGAAGAAATTAGGGAGATGTAATCTCAGAGTAATTAAAAAGCAAATAGCTCCACTGAAATTCATACACTTATCTCAGTCCCCGGTTCTATAGGCCCTGGTAGATCAGCTTTAATGAAAGGAAACAGAGGCACTGGGCTTGCCTCCCCCCACAGGAAACTTTGTTATTGTTTTCCTTCCTGATATAAATTCACTGAAATACCAGTGCTTGCAACACTGGTTGTTTAAGGGGGAAGGATTTTCTTCCTTTGTTTTTGTCCCCAAACCATTTTAATGGGAGCTAATCCAGACATTATACCATTCCATAGTTGGAGCTCAGCCAGCAGTATTGTACAGTTGCTCCTACAATCAGTTTCAAAACATTTTCTACCTTGTTGAGCTCCTTGATATCAGCTCCCCTTACCCCCCACCCCCACCATGTAGTTGTCATACACCTGGCCTCTCAGGTATGTGACAGACACCCTGCAATAAACCCCCTCTGGACAGATGATATCCCCTGGCGGGTGCATTCACCAGACTGCTTCACCTCTACATATTTGAAATGTAGGAATGCCCCCAAATAACTGCCACAAGCCCCCAAAAGCACAGTTAGTACTACCTGACTCATCCTAACGCTCTCTTAACTTTAGAAAATTTAAATACAAGAGAAAATGTGGTGAGGCAATTGTGTGCATGGTCCTTGTTTTCTTTTAGAATCTGTATGTTGAAGCATTTAGACTCTCTTCTTCCTTTGAAGAGTGGGGTATAAAATGATACCACAGCATGAGGTGACCAAGCAAATATTTTTGGTTAAAGAATATATGTGTATATATATTCTTTTTTCCCTTTCTTTGTTGTGAAGAAATGCATGGGGGCCGTATCTTTTTTTAAAAACATTTTATTAGGGGCTCATACAACTCTTATCACAATCCATGCATATACATACATCAATTGTATAAAGCACATCTGTACATTCTTTGCCTTAATCATTTTCTTTCTTTCTTTTCCTTTTTTACATTTTATTAGGGGCACATACAACTCTTATCTCAATGCACACATATACATACATCAATTGTATAAAGCACATCTGTACATTCCTTGCCCTGATCACTCTCAAAGCATTTGCTCTCCACTTAAGCCCTCCGCATCAGGTCCTCTTTTTTTTCCCCCTTCCCTCACGATCCCTTGATAATCCACAGATTGTTATTTTGTCATATCTTTCCCTATCTGGAATCTCCCTTCCCCCCCTTCTCTGCCGTTCATTTCCCAGGGAAGAGGTCACATGTGGATCCTTGTAATCAGTTCCCCCTTTCCAACCCACTCACCCTCCACTCTCCCAGCATCGCCCCTCACACCCCTGGTCCTGAAGGTATTGTCACCTTGTGCCTCCAGCTCCCATGTGCACCAATGTACAATCTCTGCCCTATCCAGTCCTGCAAGGTAGAATTTGGATCATGGTAGTTGGGGGGAGGAAGCATCCAGGATCTGGGGGAAAGCTGTGTTCTTCGTCGGTACTACATCGCACCCTGACTGACCCGTCTCCTCTCCTAAACCCCTCTGTGAGGGGATCTCCAGTGGTCGACACTTGGGCTTCAGGTCTCCACTCTGTACTTCCCCCTTCATTCACTATGGTATATAAATAAATAAATAAAATACACACACATGTATATATTCTCTTTTTTTTTTGCATGATGCCTTATACCTGGTCCCTTTGGCACCTCGTGATTGCACCGACTGGTGTGCTTCTTCCATGTGGGCTTTATTGCTTCTGAGCTAGATGGCCGCTTGTTCACCTTCAAGCCTTTAAGACCCCAGACACTATCTCTTTCGACAGCCGGGCACCATCATCTTTCTTCGCCACATTTGCTTATTTACCCGTTTGTCTTCAGCGATCGTATCATGGAGGTGTGCAGCCAATGATATGATTTTTTGTTTTTTGATGCCTGATAACTGATCCCTTTGGGACCACGCGAGAGGGCCGTATCTTACCCACTTCGGCAACACAAGGAGTAAGGAAAATTCAACTCCACATCTTCCCAGGAAGATTCCTGGGGGCCGAAGCCAGGCATTCCTCCACTCTCCACCATTTTTGATCCCGATGCTAATCATCTCTCCTACCGCACTTATATCTGTGTTGGGCTTGAAAATATGTTTCACCGGCCACACAAAACTCACAAATAATGCCCATGATTATGAGATTTATGAGGGAAGTTAACAGGTTACAAGTCAGGATTAAAAAGTAAACAGATTACAAATCGGGATCATTAAGGATACAGTGATTTTTTTCTTCAGTGACTCTGTTCAGCCAAGCTGGGAGGCACCACTCTCTCTGGGTCTCAGCTTCTCAGTCATAAGGCCCCCAGTCCTCTCTCCAGTTCTACTAAGTCTTCTGATGAACCTTAAATGTTGATAAATGCCCAAAGGGAATCTCCAATGGGCAAGCCAGCCAGCCTCCTGGCCCAAGGCCATCAACTTTGCTCATTCTGTTGGCCCCAGAAGCCTGCAGCCCCGTCTCCTGATCGCATTGCTGTGTCTCTGGTGCTCCCGCTGCCATCGCCGCTCCCACAGGATCTCATACATGCTCGCTGGTGGTGACTTTCTCTTGGTCATGGGATTTCTCTCCATGCTTCTAATGTCACTCACTTTATACCCAGCAGAGGGATGAAACTGGCCAATGCCCGAATCAGGGAGTTCTCTACAGCTTCGATGAGGAGAGACCAAGCCCATAGAGAAGGGCATGGAAGAGCTTCAAGCAGATGGATGGACACCATGGCTGCATCAATGGGCTCAAGCATAGGAGTAATTGTGAGGATGGCAGTGGACTGGACAGTACATTGGGTTGCTATGACTCAGAATCAACTCAATAGTACCTAACAATGACAACAACAACAACTTATCTACATGACCTCACCACCCATCAGATTGGAGCTGCAAGTATTATGCTTAGAAGAACCCTATCAAGTCATTTCACTTAACTGCAAATTATAACTTGATATTAAAGTTCTATAACACATTTTGGGAAATAGTTGATCCTATAGGCGTTGTAGCCATCACAAAGCATCCAGTCATCTTTTTAAAACATTTTTGGTACCATAGAAACAGGGAGTCATTCCCTAGTCTATATTTTAAGAGAGATAAGAAAATATGTTGCCCCTAAACTAAAATTATAGCTTCGAGGAGCTGGTCTGGTCTCATGAAGATGAATCTATGTTTCACCTAGACAGCGTCTGTTTTATCGTAGAATAGTGAATGGTTGACACTCTCCGTCTATTTCTCTAGCATATGTTGATGAGGTCAGGGCGCTTTCAGCAAACTCTTACCTTGAAGCACTATCTGTAAATGGGATGGAGAAAGAAGTAGAGCATTTGCTGGAATCTAATGGAAAGGTTTCTCTTTATAGAACATCGAACAGGGACGATGGCCCATAAATGATTCAGTTGAGGTTAATGACCAGAGACAATGATGCCTTACTGGAGTTGGGGCCCCTTGGAAATACATCTGCTCCTGTTCTTCCACAATGTCACCCTGCGAGTCATTTTAGTTTATTTTTATTTTGGGGTGAATCTAACACAAATGTGCATCTCTTAAAGCCCCATTGAAAAGAAGCATGTAGTGATCTGTGGGCATTCAGGATGTTTGTGCTTCCGAATTACTGATGGGATAATACCTGCCAAGTCTTATTCATTGGAATCTTTTCTTTGTTCACGTTCTGCTTTATAGAGAGTCTGGCATGTATGTATCAGGGTAAGCCTGGTGGAATCCTTTCATGAACAAAATTATCACATAAGACCACTGGAGTCAGTTCTTGAAAGGTAAGGGCAAATCAAAAATGGCTTGGCTGATTGTCTGTCCTGACTACAACCAGTTAGAACTCCTATTCCATATACCTGCACCCTTTCTTTTAGCCTATAGCAGACTTGGCCACCCATATAATCCCCTGCGGTGGCCCAAAGTGGAGTCTCCTAGCTAGCAATTAAACAGCATTTTTATTAGTATTCCTCATAGTGTCCTGGCGTCAACTGGATGGCCCTGGTTTTTTTGGTTTGTTTATTCATTTTGTTTTAATTAATGTTACTGTGATTCATTTTTTCCTGCATTCAAAATTCCATCTCATAATTCAAATTTCACTTCACATTTGTTGGGCTGTTAGGAATAGCTGTTCATTCTAAACACCCTAATTTGTAAAAAAAATAGGAATGATAGGGTCCAAAACAGCAATGTCGTCAAAAAGAACAACAAGCTCAAAGCCTAGCTGCCTCCTCTTCTAGTTCCTACAGGCGTTGTGCTTTCTTTTACTAATGTCAGCCATCTCTACTTCTCTCCATAAATTTACAGTTAGGAACAAAAATATCGGTACTAGGGTACTAGTTTATGCATGTATAGATTGATTCCAAACAAAATGTACTAAAACTCATCTTTGTTATCAGTGCAGACAAGTTCTCTCAGTAAAATACTCATCTTATTTTTATAAGGGTGCTTTCCAAAAAAAAAAATTTGAGCTGAAGGAAGGAGAATTATTTTGATGCCAGAACAATAACGTCAAATTAATAAGCTCAAGTGGACTTTTCAAATCCCTGAAACTTTGCAGCACATTTAGGAGAATACTGTCCCACTGAAAACAACAGTTTTTAGATGGAATAAGTATTTTAAGGAGGGTCAGGCAGACCTGCTGAAAAATTGGTTGAGAAAGATCATCAATTTTAATGAATGAAGAAATTGTGGCTTAATCTTGTAGAAAAAGTAGAATTAAAATTGATGTGCTAGCTACCAAAATTAGGATGTCATATAGATGAACATTTTCAATTTCAGTGACGTAATTGGCCTCTGTAAGTGTTTGGCGAAAGTGCCGCATAGAGATCGGCAGTCGCAAAACTCTAGTCATTCCATCAGGCTATTGAAACAGATCCAAGTTAATGAAAACAACTACGCTCGGAGATGAGTCGCTTGGATCAACAAATACAACCCAGAGAGCAAGGTCCAAAAAAAAAAAAAAATCGTTTCATGGGGTTTCCTCCGGGCAAATTAGATTCAAGAAAGGGCAACTCAAAGGGTTATCGGGACTTTTTAAAAATCTCAAAAGGTAGGTTTTAAAAATCTCATGGTAGGTTTTCTGGAAGGATACAGGATGATCATGGGGCTCAGGATGAAGAGGTGTGTGGAAAATATAACATGTCATCGGTGAGACAAAGTCCAGACACACTGTTCTGAGGCATATTTTCTATCCTGACAATACAACTTGTTCATCCCTCAAGCGTGGCAAGAGCCGCTCTGAAAGCCTTTCATTGAGAAAACTCACTCCACCCACTCTAGGCACCTTGTAGGCCCCACTGTGCCCTTCCAGACTTCTCTTTGTTCCCATAGCCAATTAAGATTTCAACAAAACAATGCTTGAGTCTGGAGGAGGCCCAAACTGCTGTTTTTGATATGGTGTAAACTTAAAAAGGACCAACTTCTTTGAAGGAGGGTGTAGCTAGATAGAAACACCACATTCGGATCTGAATACACTTAAATGGAGGGTACTCTGAGAAACAGCAGCTTCACATTTTGATATTTTTGTTTAAGGAAATGCTCTATGATTTTGTAGCAATGCTTTCTGACTTACTTGTGTATTTAGTTTTTTCCCTCTACTAACTAATGCCCTCTACTTAGTAGTATATTTTGCTTCCTAATTCTCTTGTGCCTCACTTGTATTTTTCTTAGCTTTATCTGTTTACATCCTTTCTACTTATTTTTCAGATGTAGTCTTGTACACATCTTTGATAGACCCTGTTCCTGTAATATATCAGATAAATTATCAAAGGTTCATGAGGGAGGGAAGGTAGGAAGGGAAAGAGAAAATGAGGAGGTGACACTAAGGGCTCAAGTAGAAAACAAATGTTTTGAGAATGATGATGGCAACAAATGTACAAATGTGCTTGACACAATGGATGCATGTATGGATTGTGTTAAGAGTTGTATGCGCTCCCAGTAAAATTATTTTTTTAATGCAATGGTGGGAGTCAGGAACACCTTACTTCTAAAAGTAATCTCCTGTTCTTCAGCACATTAAAGAGGTCTTATGAAGCAGATTTACCTAATGTAATGTGGTTTTTGATCTCTTGACTGCTGCTTCCATGAGCGTGGATTGTAGATCCAAGCAAGACAAAATATTTGACAATTTCTAACTTTTCTGCATTTTTCATGATATAACCTATTGATCCAGTTGTGAGGATGTGGACTTTATTTACATTGAGTCATAATCCACATGGAAGGCTTCACTCCTGGAATCCTTGATCTTCATCAACAAATGCTTCAAGTCTTTCATAGTTTAGCAAGCAAGGTTGTGTCATCTGCATATCACAGGTTAAATCTTGCTCCAATCCTGATGCCACATTCTTCTTCATATAATCCAGTTGCTCTGATGCTCAGCTTTCAACCTCTACGCTGAACAAATCATCAGAGAAGGTGGATTATTTGAAAAAAAGTGTGGCATCAGGATTAGAGGAAAGCTTATTAACAATCTGTGATATGCAGATGACACAACCTTGCTTGCTGAAAGTGAGGAGAAATTGAAGCTCTTGCTTATGAAGAGCAAGGATTGTAGCCTTCAGTATGGGTTACAACTCAATGTAAGGAAGACCAACATCCTCACAAATGGACTAAAAAGTAGCAACATGATAAAATGAAGAAAAGATTGAAGTTGTCAAGGATTTGGTCTTACATGATCCACAATGAGGACTCATGGAAGCAGCTGCAAATAGATAGAAAAACGTATTGTGTTAGGTAAATCTGCTGCACAAGACTCCGTTAGGGTATTTTAGAGCATGTGTGTTACTTTGAAGACTAAAGTGCACCTGGCCCATGCCATGATGTTCTTCATTGAATCATATGCATGTGAAAGTTGGACATTGAATAAGGAATACCTGAGAAGAATCGATACATTTGAGTTGTGGTGCTGGATAAGAATATTGAAAGTACCACAGACTGCTAAAAAGACAAGCTGGTCTGTATTGGAAGAAGGCCAGAGTTCTCCGTAGAGGCAAGGATGGCAAGACTTCATATTACGTACTTTGGATAGGTTGCCAGGAGCAACCAGTCCCTGGAGAAGGATATCTGTTTGGTCAAGTGAAAAGGAAGTGAAAAAGAGGAAGGTCCTCAGGGAGATGGATTGACACAGTGGCTGCATCAATGGGCTTAAGCATAAGAACAAGTTTGAGGATGACAAAGGGCATGCAGTGTTTCATTCTGCTGTGCATTGGGTCACTGTAGGTTGCAGCTGACTTGATGGTACTAACAACAACAACATAGAGATTGGATAAGTATGATGATGGAATACAATCCTAACATAGATATTTCCTGATGTTAAATCATGCAATATGCTCTCGCTCTCTGTTCACACAACTGCCTCATGATCCGCACATAGGTTCCATGTGAGCACAATGTGATGCTCTGGAGTTTCTTTTCTTCTATAGCCATAGTTTGTTGTGGTCCCCACACAATCCAGTGCCTTGGCACAGTCAATGAAGCACAAGTCAGCAGCCTTCTTGTATTCTCTCCTTTCAGCCACGCTCCGTCTGATATCAGCAATGATATTTATTGTTCCACAGCCTCTTAGGCATCCAGCCTGAACCTCTGACAGGTGCCTTTCAACATATTGTTCCAACCATCGCTGGAGCATCTTCAGCAAAATTTTATTTGCATGAATATTGATGATATTGTTTTTATAATATTCACATTCTGTTAATTCATCTTTCTTTTGAATAGGTTCAAAGATGGATTTCTTCCAGTCACGTGGCCAACTGGCTCTCTTCCAACTATCTTGGCGCAGATGAATGAGTGCTTCCAGTGCTTCGGCAGCTTGTTGAAACATTTCCATGGGTATTCTGTGAGTCCTTGCTGGCTTGTTCTTGTCGAATGTCTTCAATGCAGCTTGGGCTTCTTCCTTCAGTGAAATTGGTTCTTGAAAATACACTACTTCTTATAAAAGTTGGATGGCCATTAATTTGTTGGGTTCAATGTCTCTGTGTATTCTTTCCATCTTCTTTTGATGCTGCCCGCGTCATTCAATTTCTTGCCCATAGAATCTTTTAATATTGCAAATTCAGGTTTGAGTTTTTAATAGAGTCTATTGATTTTAAGATATTCTGAGCATGTTCTTTTATTTGACTTATTAACCCTACGTTTTGCACAGTGCATTATAGTTTATTTTGTCTTCTCGGGCTTCCTTTTGAAACTTTCTATCTAGCTCTTTGACGTCATCATTTCTTTCATGTGCCTTAGCTCCTCTACAATTAAGAGCAAGTTTCAGAGTTCCTTCTGACACCCCCCTCGCTTTTTTATTCCTTCCCTGTCTTTTTCATGACCATTTGCTTTCTTCATTTAGGATGTCCTGATGCCCTCTCACAGGTCATCATATCTTCTGTTATTAGTGTTCCATGTGTCAAATTTGTTCTTCAACTATTCTCAAAATTCAAGTGGGATATATTGAGATAATATTTTGGCTCTTAAGGGTTTGTTTTAGTTTTCTTCAGCTTGAACCTGAACTTACATACTAGTAATTGATGTTCTCTTCCCCAGTCAGTCCCTGACCTGCTTTCAAGTGCAAATATTAAACCTCTCTCCTCTACGCCACAGATGTAGTCAATTTGGTTTCTGTGCATTCCCTCTGGAGAAGCCACGTGTACAGTTGTTGAAAAAGGTATTTGTGCTGTTGAAAAGGTATTTTTGATGAAGAAGTTCTTGTTCTGGCAAAATTCTATCATTCAATCTCCAGCTTTGTTTCTGTCAGCTGGACCATATTTTCCAACTATTATCACTTCCTCATTTACAACTTTGCAATCCAGCCACCAATAATTATCAAAGCATCTTGATTGCATGTTTGATTTATTTCAGACTGAGGAAGTTGGTAAAATTCTGAAATCTCTTCATCAGTAACTAGTGTTTGGTGCATAGATTTGAATAATAGTTGTATTGACTGGATTTCTTTGTACATGGATAGATATTATCCAATCACAGACAGCATTGTACTTCACAGATCTTGAAATTTCCTTTTTGATGATGAATGCAACATCATTCTTCTTTAATCTTTCTTCCCTAGCATACAGACCATATGATTTTCTGATTCAAAATGACAAATGCCAGTTCATTTCATCTCACTGACACCTAGATATGGATATTGAAGAGTTGTGTTTCATTTTTGACTACTTCCAATTATCTTAATGTCATACTGTGTACTTTTCAAATCTGATTATTAACTTCTATTGGCAGCATTTCCTTCTCATTTTGCGTCATGTCCCATCAGCAAATGAAGGTTCTGAAATGTTATCCCACAGGTGTGACTGCATTCGGATCATTAAGGTTGACTACTTTCAGAGGCTGTGGATCCTCAGTCATATTTTGAGAGCCTTCTGACCTGGGGAGTTCCACTTCTGGCACAGTCTATGGTAATGCTCTGCTTCTCTTCCTGAAGCTTTCAGTCTCTGACAGTGTTTCAATGCTACCCACAATCTTTTCAATGGACAGACACAGGCATCTTTCATAAAAACAACAACAAAACCTCACTGCCATCAAGTTGATACCGATTCAGATACTTCATAGCCCATATCAAATTCTTCCTGATTGCCTGCTAGGATTATTTTTATTCCTGTTGTTTAGTTCTTTACTCAGAAATCTTACTGGGAGTCATAGATCAATGTTGAAATTTTGATGGGTATGGCTGTATCATGAGATCTTTTTTGAATGTGCGTGTACACCTTTCTTTTTTAAAAAATGTGAAGCTTTATTGAAGTTTGTCCTTTATACATACTTAAACAGTACAATCTGACATCATTGGCATGTGTATGTATCATGTGGCATGGAATTTGTCAAATCAGCAACATAATAATGGGTTTCTGAGTCTTTAAATCTTTATTGGAATAGAAAGCCTCATCTTTCTCCAGCAGAGTGACTGGTGGTTTCAAACTGCTGACCTTGTAGGTAGCAGCCTAATGCATAATTCAACACACCACTAGGGCTTCTTGTGTCTTCTTCTTAGTCACCAAAAAAAAAATCTATGTTAAATATCTGGAACCTTATGCATCCACGTATATAAGTAGCTAGTGATACCTAGCAGATAATAGTCTAATAGATTATCCAGGCTCAGAGTCAGAGGCCCATGTCACACAGGAGCAGAAGGACTGGAGGCCAGATGATGAGGAGTAGAGTCAGAGAAGATGGTTTCAAGCCATGGAACCTAATGGAATTTGAAACCAAGATTGATTTCTAAATTTACCTTCCATTTTCTCAATTTTAGAATAGGAATATCTAAAACTATTATTTTCATGTGTCCCACAATTGTATTTTTGGGAGCTAAACCCACTGCCATGAAGTTGATTCCAACTCATAGTGATCCTGGAGAGGGTTTCTGAGGCTGTGAATCTGTATGGGTGTTCAATAATTCCTTAGTCCACATGGTTGCTTTCATTGTTATTTAAGACAGGAAGATAAACCCACTCTATATTACTATATATTTTGGTCACATGTAGAAACTCCCCATCGTAAACTTCCTGAACCAAGAGAATAAATTGCTTTTATGATCCATGTCTCCCAGCATAGGTAGTAAAATACCTTGTACATGGAAAAATGTCCAAATAAATGTTTGCTGGGTAATTTAAATTTCCTTTAAAAATGAACACTAAGACTTTGCTCTTTGCTTGTTTTTGTACCGATAACAGCTTCCTCTAAAAACTGGAGTGCATTGAAATAAAATTCAGTTTACTTCAAGTCCAGAGAAATTGGAGTTTAGTTCACTGAGGATTTGGTGATTTACCCTCAAGACAGATTTTTGTAACTAAACGCCATTTTCACTTCTTGTTTTGTAATTAATGAACCAATATTATTGTCTTCCTACAAGAAAATCAATGGTAGACTTGGTGGGGTGGTTATACAGAAATGCCGAGCTGATAATAAACAAATGAGTCTTAAATAAATCTGGACCTTCTTTTGAATTCCCCTTTGTTAACTTTATTATTCTAAAGAATTAACTCTTTCACATTCACTTTTTTAACCTTTGAAATGTATACATTTTTAAAAGTTTTTAAAGGTTTAAACTGCATTGAACTATTTGTTGAATTCCATCTGTTTATTATCATATGACACGTGCTTAAGATCCTGGAAATTACCATCTAAACCTTTTTTTGGTGGGAGGTAGGGGGAGCGATTAAGGGCCACAGCTTCAATTCTTATTTCTTTTTTTTTCCTGAAGGGGTAAGGCAAAACAAACTGCACAATGGTTTTAAGATAGATTTGTTTGATAAATGCCCTACAGGTGAATGCAGATAATGTGTTTGCAAAATCGGCAGTAGCTTTCTAAATTAATATTATGGTTCTATTTATGTGAATAGCAGTCATTGTGTGAGAAGCTTTAGTAAACATTTAGCATTCACCTTGTTCTTTGGCTGTGCTGGCTAACAGTGCTTGCAGAGCCTTGAACCTTTGTTTGGTCTCTCACTGGGCATGCTTGTGCAGGGCCCTCTCTCCTGCTACTTCTGTCAGAAAAATTCAGCCACTCTCCTTCTGCTTCACTCAGATGCCTCTTTCAGCTTATGTATGACTTCTAGAGGCAAGTCCTCTGACTACCTGTGGTGGGCCAAATGCCTGAATTTATGCACTCACCGACTCAGGCTCCTTATCATATGACATGATCTTTATAGTATGATTATCTGATTAATCTGTCTTGTCTAATACATTTTTAAAATTTTACAATATAATTTTATACTCCCTAAAAGGCATCCATGCACAGGCAAGCTTAATGTATTTTTTTAAAAGCGTTTGCCCATATAAGTACTGCCCATGCCCCCATAGTGACCAAATCTCATATAGGAAACTAGTGGAGGAGGGAAATGCCCTGCTTGCAAGAAGTCCGTAGTGCATGTATTATTCGCACAGAAACATGGTGTATTTGATAGGTACTTCCATAGCTTCTATAACCAAGTCTCATATAGGAAACTGATAGAGGAGGGAAATGCCCTGTTCACAAGTTCGTAGTGCATTATTATTCGCATAGAAATATGGTGTATTTGATAGGTATTTTCCGAAGCTTCTATAAGCGGACTTGCTGGAAAAAGGTCACCTTCCAGAATAGCTTGAGGCAGCGGATGAGTGATGCCCGCAGTTTCACTTGGATCTGTGCTCTTTTTAAAAATTCTCTTTAAAAGGACCATTGAAACCTATTGTTTGGGTATTGCTTTCTTTCCTAACAATATTTATTTTCATTTTCTCTTTGTTGCTCTCCAGGCTTAATCATTTTCATCGGTTTGCTGTGGGATGTCCCACAGAGCTTGCTTTCCTCTCGGGAGAGAGAACAGGGCGTTCTTCACAGGCAGGTAAGGTCCTGGTGGGATGACTGTGGCCACGCCTCACCCTGTGCCTACCACTAAGCTGAGCTCCAAAACGATTCCTAGAGTTCTTCACATTTCAAATTCGTCTAATCACAGACTTTGGATCCTTGAACATACTGTTGTCGTTGTCGGTTCCAACGCATAGTGACGCTTTGTACAACAGAAATTGACACTGCCCGGGCCTGTACCATCCTCACAATTGATCTTTTATTTGAGCCCATTGGTATAGCCACGGTGCTGATCCATCTCCTCGAAGGCGTTCCTCTCTTTCACTGCCCCTCCGCTTTCCCAAGCAAGAGGTCCTTCTCCGGGGACTGGTCTCTCCTGACAACAGGTCCAAAGCACACGAGATGAGAGATCACCATCCTTGCCTCTCAGGGGCATTCTTCGAGGCCAAATCGCTTTGTTCTTTTGGCAATCTGTGGCATTTTCAATACTTTTTGCTAATACGATAGTTCAAATGCATGGGATTTACTTCCGTCTTCTTTATTCAATGTCCAATTTCACATGTATGTAGTCATATGGACATTGCCTGCCATAAAACTCTTTTAAAATTGTCTTATGCATGATAAGTAACACGAAGAAGCTTCAATGAATTTGTAGAAGCATTCCACTATGTTTCAAATTCCATTTTTCCCCCACAACCATTTCGAGGCCAAATATGTATAAACCTGTAAAGAGTCCTGATGGTATAGTGTGACACGTTGGGCTGGAACCAGAAGGTCAGAAGTCGGAGACCACCAGTCCTCCCCTGCTACAGGTGAGTGGGAAATGGCTCGATGGCAGTGATTTAGGTTATGATTTTCATATATACATTTTTAAACCAACTTTCACTCTATAATGCTTCTATGATCTAAGTATAATCTATTCGCAGCTGTCACAACAGCATTTAGATTTTTGATACTTTGCCCTGCAGTACAATCCAACTACTTTTGAATATCTGTGGATCATTTGTACAAGTGACTGTAAGGAAAACAGTGCCCCGGGCTGCATCCGCTCACCATAGTGATGAACGCTATATGCTGCAAGGAGCTGCAGGACAGGAGGAAGAGTAGCGTTGGAATCGGAGGAAGGCCTGTAACAACCGGCGGTATGCAGGGGACACCTCATCTGTCTTGGCATTTCCTTTTGGTTCAGTTGTGAGGAAAAGATCGAAATGGTCAAGGATTTCGTTTACTTGGATCAATACTCACTGAAGCAGCAGTCAAGAGATCAAATGATGCATTGCATTAGGTCAATCTGCTACACAAACCCCCCTTAAAGTGTTGAAAAACAAGTATATTATTGAGGACTAAAGCCCGCCTGCTCCAAGGAATGGTATTTTCAGTTGCCTCATATGCATGTGGAAGTTGGACATTGAATAAAGAAGCAAAGGATTGATTCATTTAAAATATGGTGCCATTGAAGATCATTGAAAATACAACGGAGTGCCAAAAGAACAACCAGATTGTCCGGGAAGACGAATGCTCATAACCAGAATGCTACTGAGGGGCAAGTATGGTGAGACTTTGTTTCACAGACTTTGGACAAGTGATCAGGAGAACCCAGCCCTGGAGAAGGTCATCGTGTTTGGTAAAGTGGAGGGGCATCATGTTTGGTAAAGTGGAGGGGCATCATGTTTGGTAAAGTGGAGGGGCATCATGTTTGGTTAAGTGGAGGGGCATCATGTTTGGTAAAGTAGAGGGGCATCATGTTTGGTTAAGTGGAGGGACATCATATTTGGTAAAGTGGAGGGGTATCATGTTTGGTAAAGTGGAGGTACATCATGTTTGGTTAGGTGGAGGGGCATCATGTTTGGTTAGGTGGAGGGGCATCATATTTGGGTAAGTGGAGGGGCATGTTTGGTTAGGTGGAGGGTCATCATGTTTGGTTAGGTGGAGGGCATCAGAAAGGTGGAAGGCCCTAGACAAGGTGGATTGCTACCGGGGCTGCAACAATGCCCTCAAACCTAAGATCAATTGGGAGGAGAGGGTGTTGCCTTCTGTTGGGCAGAGGGTTGATATGAAGCAAGACAAACTGGACAGCACCTCACAGAAAACAGCATTTGTTTGTCATTTCCTGCAGGTTGTGGTGTCGTTAAGATAGAGCAGACAGGCCAGGCAAGAAAGCAAGGTATGCTTGTATATGAAAGAACCCATTTTGTGGTCAGAGTGGCTAGAACTGAGGATGGGGCAATTGGCCTGGAAGGGTAGGCAGCTAGCAAGTTGAATTAAAGAGTATATCATTCATGCTCAGGGGCATTAAGATTTTTTCCCATAGAAAGCAGAGATTGAATTGTAGATTGAGCATGGATAAAGGTTTCATAATGAAAAAATTAATATTATCAATGATAATACCTGGGATTTAGTAAATAGTTGCAAGTTGTTTGATTAGGTATTTACTTATACATCTTATCTAATCTATCAACATGTCGACTAGTTTTATAGTTTGTTGGGGGATTTTTATTTTATAAATGCAAAAACTATCCAAGGACTAAGTAATTCTCTTAGGCCACACATCCAGTTCATAGTAGAGCCAGGATCCACACACAGTACTTCACACTACAAAACTAATCATCTGAACCGCTTTATTGAACTAAAAAACACAATGATAGGGAGTTCATTCACATTGGAGTTGATCATTTAAATAACTGAGAACTTCCAGAGTTGCTTTTCCAGAAAGTGTGTGGGTATTTTTTTGTTTTAAAGAACTTTACAGTCAACTGGGTCAAGGTCAACAATTCATACACATTTTGTGGGCTTGTTCATGGTCATCTCCTCTATGTTTTCATTTCATTTCCTTCCTAGTTTCCTGTTTCCATGTCTTCGTTACAAGCTTCTGAACCCTGTCCCTGGACGGCTATTGCTTTTTTTATCTTGAACTGTTCATTATTCTAAGATATGCATACTACCCTACTATGCTGCTTATAGATTAGTCTATTGTTTGGCTAAAATTTGAGCTGAGAGTGAGTTCAATGTAATTCTTTTGTTAAATTCAATGAAATGGATGTGATAGTAAGCCATTTAGTTTTCTGATCTCCATTGTAGAGAATGATGTTTGCATGATCTCTTTCTTTATTGGACCAAATATTTCCACGTGGCTCTCTATTTTCTTTCTTTCGCTTTCTATTTTCAACTTTGCTCCTGCCAGACCAAAAGTTGCACCTAAGATGGCTGCTCATGATCCTTAGGACTTTAGTTGCTAATCACCAGTGTAGGATGTACAACATTGTCTTTGTAAACTATGTTGTGTTAATTTACCTTGTGTCCCCTAAGACTATGCTCCTGAATTCTTAGCCCAGTGACTCATTTCCTCAAGGTGTTTGGTTATATCTAAGAAGGTTTCGTAATTTGCTGCCCCTGAAAATATCAACTTACTTAATTAGTATTGAATTCTCTTATTATCATTTTGTAAAAGAGCATAAATGGATTTTTTTTCTTAAGAAATATAACAAGGTCTCATGGAATTGATAGAGACAGCTGTATGATAGCTAGGTAGTCATACAAATGTAATAAAATGTTTGATCATTCTAGTGATTTATTGGAATGTCAGAATTGGTTATAAGAAAACAAACAAATGTTAATGGTAGACTTTACATGCCCTTGCCTACTTGTTCTGCAGAATTAACTATAATTTGTGAAAATTGAAACATGGAAACAGGTTTCTAAACATTTTTTAAACTTTTTTTCTGGAAAATAGCCAGATGTTAGTCAATCAAAATTAAGTAAATTTGTGTAGGACTGTCCAATGGAATAATGCACAAAGATACATTCATGAATGTTGACTTTTAAGAGCTAAAATATATTGTCTTATGGAAAATCTGAAATTTATGCAGCATGTCTGTTTTTCAGTTTTATATTCAAAATACTTAGAAAGTGCAGTCTGTAGTACAATAAAATTTGGGGACAGGGAAGCTGAGAGGCTTGGTTTGTTACATAAAATTCTGCACTATTTAAATAGGGAGCAGATATTATTTTTCATAATAGCAATTGAAAAATCTATTTTTTCTTCAAAAGAAAATCTGTACTTGTTTCTTTGACATTTCCTATATTTTGAAGACCAGCTGTATAAGAAAACTGATATATCTCTTTAATACCCTGCCCAATTGGTTCCAGATTTTATTAGTGAGAGAAGCAATATAAATATTTACAAGCAAAACTCTAAGAGTCATGGTATAGAGAAAAAGACTATTTTTCTGTGACTCATATTGAATTATCTAAACTATAAAATAAAAATGCAGGCTTCTTTATAACCAACAAAGAAATGAAAAAGCGATGGGAATGTATCGTTTTTGTGATTTTGATAGAGTGGAGTTATTGTGGGAAATCACCGAATATTCTATAGCAGAGGTTTAATTTAGTTTCTTCAAAGTAGTAATAAAGTTCTCTAAGATACTTGGTAGATGCTTTTAAGTTTAAGCCTCACATAGAATTTCACTGACATATTGATATAGACATTCATTCAAATCAAGAAAAGCTTTTCCTGTATTTTTAGGGCTTTTCATTCTGCTTGCAATTTCCAAAACAAAGTTTGTGAATACCCACTTTCCTTTCTTAAAAAGGATTATCTTAAATTATACTCTAATTAAACAAATCTTTGGAAGTTGTTTTGTAGAAACATTGGCTCTGTTTTCCTACAGTTTAACCTAACACCTCCATGATTATGGGCCTGTCTAGGAGATTTTGTTTTCTTAGATTTTATATTGAACATATGAAATAAAGATGTTCATGGTAAAAAATGACACTAGTAGATAAAGGTGGAGCTTTATTTTTTTTAAAAAAATGTTTATTGTAATAATATGAAAAGAGATTTAAATTGTTTCTCAACTCTTATTTAGTTGCGTATCTTTTTCTTGAGATTCATCTAGGTTTTACATATAAAGAAAGCATACACTCATTTTTCAGTTTACATCTAATCTCTTATCACTGACAAATGGGAACACAGAGAATAGCATGATAGTGAAGATTTAAGCCACTCTTATTAAGAACTTCCTACTTGCTAAGTAATTTACACTTAGTATCTTATTTGATCCCGAACCTATGAGAAAGGATTGTCCTCAGTGCACATTGCTGTGGAATCTATCTCTGGACCTAACTTGATAGCCCATAATTGGACCATAAAAGGTATTTGTTGGACTAACAATGGGCCAATTCATTCAGCTTTTGCAATTGTCTATGAGTGAAATAGGAAGTTCATAACTGGTCTCATCCAACAGACAAGGAGAGAAGAAAATAACGAATTGACTTGCTCAAATTGATGCAACAAGTAGTAATGGTCACATCCTAAGGATCACAGTTCTTTCTAATGTATAATCGTCCTTCATTTATTTATATTATTCAGTGTGTACTTATTATTTATTTACTCAGAATTTATAGGGAGCCTTATATGTACCATAAATTGTATTAGATGTTAGATGCTAAAGATACGTGAAGGTTATAATACGCAAGCATCTTACCTTAGTCTCAGCCATTTAGGTCTTTGGGTTTTCCATAGGCTATGCTTTCCCCCAACTCTACACAGGGACACTAGGCCAGAACACCCTGACAGGTCTTTCTTCCATGCCCCGGTATATTAATTGGTGTGTTGGGGAGGGGTGCGTAGGGCTCTCCAATCTATTGTGTGATCTATGGACGTGGGAAGGAAACCTGCAGAAGTTTCCAGATTGCCTTCTGACATATGGACTTTGGACTATCCATCTCCTCCCAGTCACATGACCCAATTTTGTAAGTCAGTCTCTCAGGTCCATAATAAGGAAGATAGGTAGAAGGTTATTAGTAAAGCAGAAATGCCTACAAAGACTAGTTTAAAACTAATCTGAGAAAAAGAGATGAATTTGTGTTTTATATAAATTGAATCTATAATTTGAAATATATCCAACACCTGCACAAACATCTCTAGCTCCATATGAGAGAATTATGTCAAGCTTTTCAGGAATACAAAATTCTTGCCTTGGCCTTTACAATTTTTGCAAAGAACATGTGTAGAAGGGATGTTTATTCTATGCATTGATTCTAAATAATATTAATTCTATATAATCTTGATTCTAAAACAAGACAGAGGCACTATCAGCATAAGAAAGGAAAACAATTGGTATCAATAGCAATGCTTAAGAACAGTAAAACACAAATATGCTATCGAATATAAGAAAACAAATTTATTTTAGGAATAAATAATTAGAGACCCACAGACCACATGGCATAGCTAGCCTCACTTTCCCAAGATCTATAATATTTTCCAGAAGAAGTGTTATCATGAAATTTGAGGCTTGAGGTTTTCAGAGGGTTTAGCTAGGTATTATGTTGGGTTCTCAGGAAAAGTGATAAGGATGGGGATGGTCAAGTGATAAGACTTGGGGTGGGTATTGCAAGCAAAAGGGACCACTTTTAACAGCAAAGTCTGAGCACCAGCAAACAAATGACACTGGGTCATCACATAGGTAAATACCAAAAGTGGCTCAGTAGGGCCAGAGCTATGAGTGAAAGGAAGTAACACAAGGGGGCTACTGTAAGGTGCCATCATTTCTATTTCACCCCATGACATTCCCATGTGTGTAGAGAGAACTACTCCAAATGGGTTTTCAAGACGTAGCCACTTAGGAAACAGATTGCCAGGTCTTGTAGAGCATCTCGGGGGGGGGGGGGGTCTCAACTGTTAATCTCTTGGTTAGTAGTTGACACTTAACCATTAGTGCCATCTAGGAATACCCAATGAAAGATGAAGTTGGTAAACTAAGTAGAAAGTTGAGTGGAAGAGGCTTTATGAGTCATAGTATGAAGTTGCATTTTCTTTCTTCTGGAAAAGAATAAAGACTCAACTGCAGTATGTGTGATCATAAAGATTGCCCAACTATGGACAATCAATTGTTAGCAGGAAAAATTAGAGATCCAAAATATAAGCTGTGGCAGGCATCCAGACAAGATTTTTAAGCCAACCAAACCCACTGCCCCAAAGACCACCGTCCAGTTCCTAAAGCACCTATATGCAGAGCTTCCCAGCCTGTGACCCTATCCCAGAGCAGTCTCATCTGTCTGCAGAACAGTTGAACTTGAACCACTGACCTTGCAGTTAGCCTAGTGCTTAATTCACAGCACCACCAGAGCTACTTTTAGAGTGGGGGTGGAAAGTAGTCGTGACGATGGAGAAGAGTGAGTCTCTTCAAGTAATATTTGGGAGCTAAAATAGATCAGTGTGCAGGAAGGCCATTGAAATGTCCTTGGGCTGAGGGTGGGTAGAGGAAAAGACAAATAGACCGAGAAAGGGGAAAAATGGCTTTGAAGAAACACAAGAAAGTATTAGTAAGGTCTAAAACCTGGGATGAATTTTTGGGGTTTATCCTGACCTGGAGGAAGGGGATCAGACCTTTAAAGTCCACTTAGATTAGTCCTAAGGTATAGGATGGGTGAAGCAGCCCTATTGGGGATGATATCTAATAGCTCTCAGTTAATATTAACTCTTACCACCTGGAGACATATGTGAAGAAGGATCTAGACAGGGTGACCTCTACAATTGGGTGTTGGGAGTTCAGCTCACGATAAGTAAAATATGGGACTAGAACTTATGGTAAAGGGCCCTGATGACGTCAGTGGGCTGCTAATCACAGTCAACAAGTCACTTACACCAGCTGCTCCAGAGGAGCAGTATAGGCCGTCTACTCCTATAAAGTCCTGCAATCATGGAAACCCACAGGGGACATTCTACTCCATAGAGTTACTAGAAGTCGGAGTGGACTCAATGGCAGAGGATGAGAGCTTATGGTTGAAGCAGTAGTTAGTGAGTTAGAGTCTGTGTAGAGGCAGAGGGAACATAGAGGAAATAGTTTAATTGGGTGAGAGGGAGCACATTAACTCATTTCGTCCCTGTTGAGTTTGATTAATTCAGAGGGAGATTCCCACTAGCAATCTATCAAGTCCATAAATTCTTGCATTATGCCTATATGGAGTGTTGTATTACTACTTAGATGAAAACAGCTGCTGATATATAGAATGGTTTTGTGCACACTAGAAAAAGGTTCCCCCATGGGCATATCCTGGCCCTTGAGCGCTTAGCCTGGGAAGCAGGGCATTGACTTTCTTAGTCTAACACAACAGGGCCATTTACCAAGCATACAGCCTTCCACAGGTGCCCTAAGTTAAATCACAGCAAAGTCTTGGCAGTGAATTAAATTGCTTTACAAATTGGCTATAATACTCAAGGGAACCTAACATTTAAGGAAAGAAAATAGCAGGAGTTACTCACAAAAAATTTAGATGGACCAGTAAGGAAGATATGGAAAAATGTTATAAACAAAGAAAAGTAAATATTAAAAAAGAGGTTTCTCCTGTCTCAAAGCCTGCAGGGAGAGCACATGAAAGAAGACTGCAGCGTTTCCACGGAGTTTACTAACATCGTGCTAATAGAGTGTAATTAATGCATTAGCACTAGGACACTTGATCGCCGTTATTACTTAGGGATTCAAAATTGCTTCAGGATCTTAAAAGGCTACTCTCAGAATCATTAATATGAATAATATTTGCCAGACACTGACCACAGTGAAAGGCACACAGTCTAACAAAGATATACTAACAAAGAACACACAAATGTTAGATGATTGAGACTTAATGATAAGCTACCATTTTCATACTATGCTATTCAACCTCACAACAACTATTTTTTTTAAAAATTAGGTGCCATGGAGTCCGTTTCTGCTCGCACTATACGACAGACCAAATCACTGCCCGGTCCTGTGTCATGTTCATGTGTCCCTATGAGTACGTTGCTGTAACCACTGTCACCCCATCTCACTCACTGTCTTCCTTTTCTTCACTGACCCGCTACTCTATCAAGCATGATCTTCTTCATCAGGGACTGGTCCCTCCTGATACAGTCAATATAGTTGAGACAAAGTTTCACCATCTCTCTTCTAAGAAGCATTCTGGTGTACTTCTTCCAAGACAGATTTGTTCTTCTGATAAGCCGTGGTCATTTAATATGCATCACCAGTAACATTAATTCAAAGGATTCAATCCCTGTTTGATCTTCATATTAATATTGTACCTTTCCCGTGTGGAGGAGGTATGTACTTGAAAATACCAATACTTCCTGTGGGAGCACTTCAGTCTTCAAAGGGACATCCTGGCTTTAACATATTATAGAGATCTTGTGCAGCGATTTTTCCAATGAAAGACATCCTTTGATTTCCTGACTTCTGCTTCCATGGGTGCTGATTGTGAAGTCAAGTCAAAATTTTTAACCATACATTTTTTTCTTTTTCTTGTGATATTGCTTATATCTTCAGGTTTGAGTATTTTTCATTCATGTTGAGGTCTAAGCTATGATTAAGGATGTAATAGTTGATCTTCACCAGGAAGTCTTTCAAGGCCTCTTGCGTTTGAACCAATGAGGTTTGTCATATGCATATTGAAGTTTACTTATGACTCTTCCTCTAATACTTATTTTCCATTCTTCTTCGTGTCCCCAACCTTGTGGACTAGTCAGTCTGCACACAAACAGAATAATTGTGGTAAAAGAAATAAATGCTGACGGATATTTCTCCTTATTTTTAACAATACAGGAACCCTCCACACAATGAAGCATTCCTGAATTCCAATTCTTTGTGATCTCATTAATAATATCTTATGACACTCAAATGATTATGACAGTCAAATGATTTTGTAGAGTTAATAAAAATAATTATAAATCTTTCTGGTAATCTTTGCTCTCAGCCAAGATCTATCTAGAAGTCCCGTGGAGATGCATTTCTTATATCCATTTTTTAATTATCTTCTGCAAAATTTACTTGCATGCAATATTGATGATGCTGTTCTACAATTTCTACATTCTGCTGACCCACCGTGCTTTCAAATGAGTACTAGTATGGTCCTCTTCCATTTAGGTGATGAGGGAGCTATATTCCAAAGTTCTTGGCATAAACAATGTACTCCTCCAGTGTTGCATCTAATTGGTTGCAATATTTTAGTTGATATTTGGTTCTATTAATTCCTAGAGTAATTTTTGCCAAAGTCTTCATATAGCTTGGACTCTTTTCTTCAGTCCTGTTAGTTCTTGATGCTATGTTACTTCCCTTGTGAAATCGTTAGTCATTGGCCAATTCTTTTTGATACAATGGTTTTGATTTCTCCCATTTTCTTTTTATGTGTCCTGTATCCATCAATATTTTCCACAAATATTTGTTCAGTGTTTTAACTTATGACCTGAATTTTTTCATCAGTTGTTTTTCAAGTTCACAAACAACAAAAAAACTCTCCATTTATGGTTTTCTGACTCCAAGTCTTTGTACATTTCATTATAATATTTTACTTTGTCTTCTCCAAATGCCCTTCAAAGTCTCTGTTTAACTCCTTTACTTCATCATTTCTTCCTTTCACTGTAACTATTATATGTTCAAGGAGAAGTTTTACAGTCTCTTTTGACATTAATATTGGTCTTTTGTTTCCTATTTTTTAAATAATATTTTGCTGTCTTTATATAAGAAGTCCTTGATATCCTCCCACAACTTACCTGGTGTTCAGTCATTAGTTTCCAATGCATCAAATTTGTTCTTGAGACAGTCTATAAAATTTGGTGGATGCTACTCAAGGTCCTACTTTGACTTTCATGGATTTGTTATATTTTCACTAAAGAAAATTATATTAAATTTAAAATTTAATTTAAAATTAAATTTAAAATATATTAAAATTAAAGCTTTTTCAAAGCTGGGGGCCTATTCCTCAGAAATCCCCTGATCTTGGTTTGGCTGATTGTATTGGCCTTATCAATCATCTCCATCGATGCAAACTATTTGATTCCTGTGCATCTCATCTGGTGGGATCAGGTGTATAGGCACAGTTTATGTTGGGAAGCACAAAATTAGTGATTGGTCTTGTACAAATCTACCAGGTGATCTTCAACAATATTTCTATTACCAAAACTAAAATTTCCAATTACTATCCTTTGTTTCCAAGTTTTATATTCCAATTACTGGTCATTTTCAGTGGCTCTTTCTTGACATATTGGACAGAGAATACTGAAAGTACATGACTGGCCAGAAGAACAGACAAATTGCTTGGTATAAGTGTAGTCAGAATTCTCCTTAGAAACTGCGGTGCCTCTTTACTTTGTCTCATGTATTTTAAATATGTTATCAGGAAAGATCCGTCTGTACACAAAGACATCATGGTCGTCACAGTAGAAAGGCAGTGGAAAAGAAGAAGACCCTGAATAAGATGAATTGACACAGTGGTCACAAGGGTGGGGTCAAATGCAGCAGTAAATGTGAGTGTGACACAGCACTGGAAAGCATTCAGTTGACTGTTTTGTTCAAAAGAAGCTAATGACAGCAACATGTGTATTTAGTTATTTTGCAAAAGATACTCTAGAAACGAATACAAATCAATAATAACTTTTAGGAGCAAAGTAGTGATAAGTACTAGTGTTGGTGAAAAACTATAGAAGAGCTAAATGTAACAGGGAGACTTTCGTACATCCAATATTTTCTATAATTTTTACTTTGAACCCTATACGTATTTTCATGTGAGTATTTGATGATTAATAGTTTCTTGTAAGCATTTCTTTAAGCTGCATTACACATATATTTATATGCCGCTTTTTAATATTTAATGTAAAGTAGTTATAAATTGCCCTTGAAAATAAATAAATAAAAGATAGATAGATAGATAGATAGATAGATAGATAGATAGATAGATAGATAGATAAGTAAATAAATTGCCCTTGAGACTCTAGTTTTACTCCTGGACCATATGCTGCTGTTGTACGTGGGTGCTGTGTAGTCATTTCTGACTCAAAGCAACATTACATACAATAGATTGAAATCCTGCTGCTTCCTGTACTTTCCTCACAAATGTCATATTTGAGCCCATTGTTTTGGCCACTGTATCAGTCCCTCTCCCTTGGGAAGGTAGAGATATTAAGCAAACACTAGAACATTGAAGATTATTTCAGCCACTGTGCCAGGAGGAGACAATGAAACATTTATATATATATTTTAATAAGAGCTATAACTCTCAGCCTGGAGAGAGAACGCATTAAATGTACTACCATCACCTACAATGAGAACTTCTGAGAACATAGGACTGAAACCAAGACTGAAATAAGCAATGAAACATGTCCAAGAAAAGTGAAAGCTCTTCTTACTAGTTTGGATTCCATTAAAGATAGTCCTATACTTTTATCTAATTATTTTATTTTGAGTCAGCCTTGTTGGTATTAGGAGATAGAAGTGGCCTTCTGGTCATTGTCTCTTTACTATTGTAGCTCTTGGCTTGATGTGCCTATGGCTGTGGTTCAGTCTTGGAGGTCATTCTCTACTAGCTGACGGGTGGCCTTGAGACAAGCCCTTGGTGGAGGGTGTGGGTCCAGTGGGTTGTTTTTGCTGCTAGGTGCCATCAGTTCAGTTCTAACCCATAATGACTCCATGCTTAACAGAACAGAACACTGCACGGTCCTGTGCTGTCCTCACAGCTCTCCTTGATCCCATCATGCCCCTTTATGTCCTCCTCCAGGGACTGGTCTCTCCTGACAACATGTACATGCTATGGTTCCTCCAGGGCCTCTTTAAGACCCCTCTGTTTTCTTTGGCAATACAATGGTGCTGCCATACAGCTGTACACACGTCACCTCACCTGGAAATCCAGACCTCTATTTGCTTGGAGCAAAAGGACCTCCTGTGGCTTTTGAACACTTTTGGATTCTGTCTCTGACAGACTATTCTCTCCCTCACTCATATTTTGAACTGAACGGCACCCATCGCCATGTGAGACATTTCCTCCATGTTTTGTGAGTATCTATGGGATTTTGCGGCAAAGCACAGAATCCAGGGATGTGGGTGAACACACTCAGATTGGGAGGCAAAATGGAGCAAAGTAGTCTCTTGGAAAAGTTCAACATTTGGGGGATATCTTCAGTGTTCAACTGTTTGGAATTAGCCTGGTATTAATTCTTACACAAAATTAATATGAAAATTTTAGACCTATCTAGTTCAGATGAAAAGGTTTATGGAGTAAAAGTGATTAAACTATAAACAAGTTATGTTTATATGGAAGTATAGATCACTCTTATGCTCCTGAAAGCATTTGATATTTTTAGAATTAGATTAATTGGAATTTTCTTTTAGACTACTAAACCAAATAGAAAAAGTCAAGATATAAGGTTTATATTATGGAAATGAACACATGATGATGTGTAACACTGAAATCTTCAGATGTGTTAAGACAGAGAAAAGGTGTGTCATGTAAGATGTACAGATACTTCATAAGCACCTGTTAATCAAATGTATTTAAAAATGTGTATCAAGGATTATTCTAGATATTAAGAAAAGAGCCATGAATGCCACAAACAAAATCCCTTTCCTCATGGAGTTTGAGCACACTCAGCAAAGAAGTACACATGGTGTGCTCTAGCTGAGTACCAGAACCTTGAAAGACAGTGACAGACAGAACCCATTCTTAGCCAAGGGGTCCTTTAAAGTTTCTTGAACAAGTTACTTAACTTGAGTCATTTCAATAAAACAGATCATAAAGGGAGGGCAAGAGTCATAATTAGGGATAAAGACTAAGATTATGATAGAGGGTTATGGGTAGAACTGGACTAAAGCGATGATTATATATGTTGGGTGTAAGAGTTGTAATAGAGGTAGGGCAAGGGCCGTGCTCATGTTCGTTTTAGGGTTATAATTATGGCTACAGTTAGGGCTAGTTTTATGTCTCACACCAACCCACTGCCATCAAATATGTTAGACTCATGGTTTGTTAGACCAGCTTTGACTAGAGAAACAAATCCAGTTATCACGTTTCATACATACATGCAGTGTGTCAAGTACATTTGCACATATGCTGCCATCATCATTTTCAAAGCATTCTCTTCCCACTTAAGCCCCTTATATCAACTCCCCATTTCTTCCTCCTCCCTACTGCCCACCCTCACTCATGAACCCTTGATAAGTTATAGATTATTATTTTCATATCTTACATCATCCTCAGTCACCCCTCCCCCACTTTTTCATTTTTTGACTTCCTGGGAGGGGGTTATAGGTTGATCCTTGTGATCAATTCTCCTACTTTCCCCTAATCCTCCTGGTATCTCTACTCTCCTTGTTGGTCCTGAGGAGTTTCTCTATCCTGGATTCCCTGTGCTTCGGGCTCTTATCTGTAAGAGTGTGCATGTTCTGGTAGAATTGAGATCATGATAGTGGGGTGAAGGAAGCACCAAAGAACTAGAGGAAAGTTGTGTGTTCTACCGGTGCTATACTGCACCCTGACTGGCTCATCGCTTCCCTGTGACCCCTCTATGAGAGGATGTCCAATTGTCTACAGATGGGCATGGTGTCTCCACTCCGTGCCCGCCACCAATCACATTGGGTAAGTTTTTGTTCTGGGTCTTAGACATCTGACACCTGATCCCATCAACACCTCATGATCACACAGACTGGTGTGCTTCTTCCATGTGGGCTTTGTTGCTTCTCAGCTAGATGACTGCTTGTTTATCTTTAAGCCTTTAAGACTCCAGATGCTATATCTTTTGATAACCCAGCACCATTAGCTTTCTTCACCATTTTGTCTTCAGCGATGTGTCGGGAAAGTGAGCATCACAGAATGTCGGATTATTAGAACAAAGTGTTCTTGTGCTGAGGGAGTACTCGAGTTGAGGCCCAATGTCCATCTGCAATCTTAATTCTTAACATGTAGATATGAGTACATAGATCTATTCCCCTTTCATTTATATAGTTACATGTGTACATGCCTGTATTTAGACCTCTATGAATGTCCTTTGTCTCCTGGTTCTTTCTTCTATTTCCTTTTTACTTTCCTCTTGTCCCATCATCATGATGGGCCTTCATTCAGGTTTAGTAATTCCTTGTTGCTACATTGCCCTTGATTAAGTCCCACTAGGCATTCTATGCCATTCTTTCCATTGATTTCAGTTCACTTGTCCATGGGAACAACACTATAACCCCCACCACTTCCTTTCTCCCACCCCCCCTTTTCCAGTATCCCCCGGAACCATTGGTCCTGTTCTTTTCAGATTAAAACAATTATTTATCCTGCCTATCTTCTTTAGATAGACATGCAGGTACATTAATAGGCACAAAAACCAGGCAAAGCCAAATAAAACAACAAAGGCGCCAAGACCAACAAAACAATAAAACAACAACAACAAAACAAACAAACAAAAACAGCAACAACAAAAAGAAAGTCACTGACAAAAATGGAAAAGCCTATAAATAGTTCAAGGTCTGTTTGTTGGCATTTATGAGTGTTTTCCAGTCGAGTCTGATGGGGTGCCACCCTCTCTTTTTGGTACTTCCTGGGGATTTCATCACTTTGCTCCCCTTGCTGATCTGCTGCATGCTCTTAGTGTTTTGCCCCAGTGTGATGGGGTCAGAGGGTGCACAATTCCTGCACTGTGTCTCCAGTGTTGTCTCCTGCAGCACTATGGTTTAGTAAGGGCCATCATGTCTCGTGGTGGGGCCAGGCTTATGGTCCTCTCTGCGTTGTCTGCTCTGAGCAGGAATATTGTCCTCAGGGCTTGGTGGGCCAGGATATCCTCCCCTTCCTCTCCACCCCTTTTCCTTTCTCCCGTGTGCTATAATCAGATGCACCCAAGCTGTATCCCCAGTGCTGTCCTCTGAAGTGCATTCTTCTGATGGAACTGGGGTTGTACCCATATTTGGGATTGTGGTCAGCCCTGCAGAAATCTCTATTGGTTCCCTGATACATCTCGGTATGTTGTATTCATGTCTTGGTGCATTGGGTTGAAGCCTGGTCTCTCTCTCTCTCTCTCTCTCTCTCTCTCTCTCTCTCTCTCTCTCTCTCTCTCTCTCTCTCTCTCTCTCTCTTTCTCTCTCTCTCCTGTAGAGACATAAACAATATCCTCCCCTTGGATTATTATAAGGATTAAATTTTCCTGATTTTCAGATATTTTCTTTGCTCTGAAATCTTACATAATATAGAATGCCAAAATTTCTATGAACTTAACTCGCTTTACCACTTCTGTCAAGTCCTCCCTCTGATTTTGAAGACGTCACTTAATAAGCAACTAATTTCTCAGCACATACCATGCATGTGCTTGTCTTCTTATTTTCCCACCTCGGGCCTCTCAAATTTGCCATTTCCTTTGATGGATTCCTTCTACTCAAAGACCACCTGCCCCTCACCCTCTCACCCAATTCCTATCTGTTCACCTGGAGCCTGTCTCTTCTATGGATCCTTCCCTAAATGCAGTACTACCTGCTTGTATAGCCCATATCGAAAGAGTCGAAAAGAGCAAGATGTAGTCAGTTCACAAAATCCTTCTGTCCATCATCCCTCGTGTGATGTTTGATAAATGTTTGCCTCTGGTTATATTTCCATTTTGGAGTGTATTCTCGGTCCTGCTAATTGACAGGAGAAAGTGTGACGGATTCTGAGTCTCCAAGTTACTATAGGATATGGATGAATTCACCACCCTTTGTTTCCTTGGGGACATGCTTTGCTATAAGACAAAAACACATCTCTATCAAAGCCATCCCTCTGTGTAAAAGAGTCATTCCAAAGCTAAGAGAGAACCTCAGAGCCATCACGAAGGAAGAACCACCAGTGAGCATACTCAAAATTTCTGTTTAAAATGACAGAGGCTGAGGCTCAGGCACCATTATAGCCGGGAGACCATGGGGCAAAGCAAAGGGACCACACTGAGACCAGAGGCCAAGGCAAAGGGACCACAAGCAGAGGAACATCATGGAGACTAAGAGAGGGTGGGGCTGAGAAAGAGGCTATTTTCTTAGCCCATGGAGGCAGAAGCCAAGGGACCAGAGGACTGAGGACCAGAAAGAGACATGGGTGACAAGAAGTGCTCCTCTGGACCAATGACTGTATTCTCACCATTTATTGACCCTGGCTTGTGGTAACTGTTTACTTCCTCTGTAACCCCTGCCCCCCGCCACAACCTCCCCCCGCTCACCACTCCATGTCACTATAACTGTGACTGTCTTTTGTGAGTTCTTTGTGGCAAATGCAACAGACTATCAAGCCCAACAGAACAACAGAGCCTTGTGAGAGGTAGCAGAGGAGGATAAAAGAAGGATGGGTGATGGAAGCAATAGGCCTTGAGTTAGTGGGCAGCTGGAGGCACCTTCTCCCTTGTGTGGCCAGAGGAGGTCAGATGTTGCCTCCACACCGCTTACTCAAGGAGACAGAAAAGTGCCCCTGAGAGAGAGAAAATTAAAAAGGGTATAAGAAGAAAGGAGAGAAAATCAGAAAGTAAAATGAAAAGTTGGGAAATGAAAAGGATCGGAGAAAAAGAGAGGGAAAAATCAGATACAGCTAATATCTGAGCATAGCTCTAGGTTAAAGAGAGTCTGAGAAATGACTGATCTCTGAACAGAACCTTCCCTATTACATGCTTCACTATCATCGCACTTGGGTCTTCCTAGACTGAGTTTCTTGGCACTAGTGACCTTCTCTTCAACAACTCGGCATTGTTAATGCCATATACACAAGCAGCTTTGTAAATAACCCTGGACTGAGTGGATGAACCAAGTGTCATCAGAGTGTAGAAAGACAGAAAGCAAAGCATGAATTCTGCTTAGGTCAGAACCCTTCCACAAGGGCGATTGTGGAAGGAAGGCATCTTCGAGGGCAAACATTTTAGCTAAGGACTAAAAGAGTCGAAAAGATTTGTTGTCTGTGGTTTGTCTGAAGCCTTTTGGAGTGGAAGCCTAGAGGCAATTGCGATACATGTAAATTGTTAGCATAATTTGGATCCTCTTCCTTTTTAACATAAATTTGTTCTATAAAAAATGATTTGAAAATCAGTGAGATAGGTTACATTAAGATTCTTATTTTACAGAGATTAGGGAACACAACCAGTGAAATTCAAGTTCACAGCTAGGAAATGATGATTGAAGGAGGCTCTCAACCTAGGCAGTGTCTCCAGACGCTGCATTTTACACCAAGCCTGTTCAGCGTGATTGTGAATGATGAGTTTTGGGGCCCGGCGCTTATCATTGAGAAAATTACACTGAAAATTCAAGTCTGTGTTCCAAGCCAGTGTGCTTTCTCCTCCTCTAGGTTGCCTCCAGCATAAAAAACACTATTTAAAAATCGAAGAAAAAAAAAGACCCACCCCAGTGATTGTATGAGCAATGTGATTGATATTACTTACCTTAGCTAGATTAAAATGTTCTCAAGGAAAAAAATCTATAAAGACAACATGAGCCATTATACAAAGCTATGCGGAGTTGTCCAGGTAGTAAAATAGATGGCATAAATTATTCCTTCCTCTAGGAGAGGGTTAGTCTCTTTCTCTTCAATCTAACAAATTTCAAAAGCATAGAAACCACTCAGAGTCATCAGATCAGATTAAATTCTCCAGATTGCAACTTCAATGATTCTTCTCAGTGCTCTCATCAAATGCTTTCCTTCCTCGGGCACTAAGGCAAAACTAAATGTACCATCTTGGGGGAAATAAGTGGAGAAAGGGGGCAAAGTCACCTTTTCTAATACTATGAGGACCCCTGGCGAAAAGAACCACTAGAGGGACCTGGAAGCAGGCAGTGGGCTTCCTCTGGGACCCTAAGGACCCCATTCTTGAAGGGCTTGTCATAGACTTATCACTTATCATTGTCTTATCCCTTATCATAGTCTTACCACTTATAGTCTTATCACTTATCATAGTCTTATCGCTTATCATAGTCTTATCGCTTATCATAGTCTTGCAAGCACCCATCTTGAGTGTCCAGTTCCACATTCTTCAGCCTCTGCTGCCATCTCATCAGGCCCAGCTTTAAACTTCCAATGAGAGATCATTTTATGCATTTCCATTCATCTTAGGCTAACTGTGTCTTCTTTAAAAGGCAGACTTCACTGTACCGGGTGATCCCAGGCATTTACTCAGGAGAGGCAGAGAGAAAGCTTGACCTGTGGCTACAGAATCCCCAGACTGGATTTGCCTCTGAACAGCTGCATGGGGAAGGAGCCCTACTAGCTTAGAGGGTTATACAGGGGAGTGCGAACGGAAAAGGAAACTTTGAACCCACCACCAGGCAGCTCCACACAAAGAGCTTTCTGCTCTCATAGAGACTTACAGCCTCAGAAAAGCAACGGGCAGTTCTACTCCACCCTGCAGGTCATCATGCATCGCATTTGACCAAATGGCAGTGGGTTTGGTTTGGTTGCTTTTAGCTGCCTGACAGATCAACTCACTTCCCTGAAACTCTGTTTTGCTGTTGTTTTTATTTGTTTGTTTTTTCATATATAAAATTAAGACAACGGTTTTTATTTCCCCTCCCACAGGATTATTATAAGGATTAAATGATGATTCTGTCCTGTGCCAACACCTGGTAGAGATGCAATCAATACTTATTACTTTTAATGCTTCGAGAGAGCTTTGTGCTGCCTACATCTACCAATTCTGTAATAATATTATTACAATGAAAGGATATGAAAGGGAATGGTGGAGTAATCATTACTATCAATTATGGATCTGTTTTTTAAGTTTTATTTAAGGTAACTAAGAGGAAAATAAAAAACTACTTACACTAGGAGACTTTATTTTTCTTCAGTAAGACAAAGGAAGCTTATCCTATTTGCTAAAATGGCAAAAATTATGCCCGAATTATTAAATTATATTGGTTGCAGAAGTCACAATGAAATGCTTCTGAAATCTGAAGCATAAAGCAGCATACAATTCTCATAAAAAATTGATGGATCTCTTCTCTTCTGTAAAGAAATAGTAGAATATTTCCTCTGGAGGCAAAAAACAAAACAAAACCAAAAAACACCACCACCACCAACAAACCAAACTCTTTGCTGGCGAGTAGATGTGTACTTATCACAGTTAATTCTATAGGAAATAATAGAGCTGCTCAGGGTTTCCAAGGCTGTAAACCTCTCAGGCACAGGCTGTGGCATCCTTCTGGTGGGTTCGAACCACTGACTTTTGAGTTAGCAGCCAAGCACTATAGGAAGAGGCATTAATCTGTAGGTTGAGATTGGAGAAGGTCCTCCCTGAGTGATGAGTGGCTCAAAACCAAACCAAACAAACTTAACTGTTATAGAGTCCTTGCTGAATCATCGACTCTATGGGATAGGGTAGAAGCACCCTTGTGAATTTCCAAAACCGTAACTCTTTATGGGAGTAGAAACCCCTGTTTTTTTCCCCTGGTTTTGAACTGTTGACCATGCAATTACCATCCCAACACGTAACTACAATGTCACTGGTGCTCCTTATGAATACCTATGTTTAGAAAGCGTCTTTCCCAAATCTCTATTTCCCACTTCCTCTTGGAGGCAAAGCCAACCGGGATGACGAAGCCACTGGGACAAGGGTCTTTTCTGGAATATTTATCTTTACAGATTTGAAGTTGTGCACAGAGAATATCATAGAAAGGTAGGTGTGCTGCTTGCATTTACTGACATGAGGACATTTTTAAGTCCCTAGCCTGTGTCAGGTTCAGGTAAAATCTGTGCCATGTACCTTCTTGTTGGGGCTTCCATCATTGAATGCCCAAGAAGCTGCTTCAGCGGTGAGATCTCCTGTCTGTGCGGTGAGCACTCTACATAATGTTGAACTCGGGCTGAGGATCATTGATCAATATAGGAGTATTGAGTGTTGTCCATTTCTGTCTTGTAATGCTTGCATTATTGCATAGAAAGTACTTTAGTAGTTTAGCAAGCAGAGGGACAATCAATATGATACAGAGTGCAGCAGGTACTATTTTGGCTGACACATGAGGTTTGACCCTGGTAGGCTTTTGGCACCCCAGAAAATGAAGACAGTAGAACAGTAGACGGGCATGTTAGTCAGAGGAAAGCATTGCTCTTTAACCAGTCACCTTGAACTTCTTGGTTGACTCCTCTTTCCTACTTCCTGTGTGTACGAGAATCCCACAGGCTAGAGAAGGCATTTGCTGGGAATCCCGGAGTCCGGCTAGCACAAGCTCGTATTACAAGCTTATCGTGTGCTTACTGCATTCACTTTCAGTAATGCTCACAACCGTCCTGCCCTACAGAGATAATGGGCACATTTTAGAGTGAGAAAAAAAATGGAGGCTACCCTAGTAGTATTCTGCCACGAGTTATCAATCTTTCATTATTTCATTATTTTGTTTCTCTTTACTTTGTTTCTGAAGCACGGACAAAGACCCCAAGACCAACTGCCTCGGACTGAATGGACTCCAGCTCTGCTGCGTACTGTTTTGATTTTTAATTAAATTCATAGTGACTCAGTCACTTTGTAAGTTTAGCAATGGTATTAACCCTGAACGCTGCAGGGTTCTAAACACCTTATATGACGTGTGAAATATTTAACAGAAGGGTGAAAGGGTGGCCATTATTATTGTCCCATGGTCACAGCCGGTGCGTTTTTGATTTGAGACTCACGCGCATGTTAGCCAATGGCTGCACTCTTGCTATTGACCATGCTACTTCCGCTTCTGCTCCTAACCCGTGACCCACAACTCACAATGCAAACGCTGTATCATACCTTTTTCCTCATCTGACTAATGAGCTGGAGAAACTGAAGCTCTTTCCCCTTTACGTGCTGCTCTGGGTTGTTTTTTTATGTTTTGTTTTCTTCAGGTTTTGCAGCAAAACCAAATAGGCAATGAATGCTAGTGCAAGGCTTGCCATGGGAACGTTAAGATGAGAGGTGAAACAGAAAGTACAGAAATTCTTCTTGGTCTCTTGGACACAAAGACAAAAGGCTGAAAATATAGTGTTAATGGATTTCATCAAGACACACTGTTAAGTTTTACACCTATTGAGTTCAGTCTCCCACAGTTTATCTTCTTTGGGGAGGTTGGCTCCCCCTAAATAACAGGTCTATAAAGTTAATATGACCATTTCATGGTATCTTGAGAAAATCTAGTTGTCAGTTCTGCCAGATGTTTTTGATCCAAGTCAGTCTAAAATGCCCTAATTATCAAGAAAAGCAAGTTTAGATCAGATTATTGGCTGGCATGTTTGAGACTATTTTTCTTACTCAACCAATTTTCATTGAGAGACTCGTGCTCTAAGAAGCCCTTGTGATGCATTGGGCCAGTGGTTCTCAACCTTCCTGATGCCGCGACCCTTTCATACAGTTCCTCAAGTTGTGGTGACACCCAACCATACAATTATTTTCATTGCTACATCATCACTGTCATTTTGCTGCCATTATGAATTGTAATGTAAATTGATGATGTATTTTCATTGTTACAAATTGGACATAGTTAAAGCATAATGATTCATCACAAAAACTATGTAATTATATATTATGAATTTTTTTTTCTAATTACAAATAAATGAAATCTGGTCTTGAAGCATAGTGTAGCATGGGTAACAGTCTTAATATAACAACAGTCAACGACGTTGCTACATTTTGCGACAGTCAGTATAAAAAGCCAATGTCAGTGGGAAGGTTGAGAGCTTCTTTCTCACCAGATCAGCGTATCTGCATGTGGACGGACCCGCTTGGAGACGGGTAGAAGGGCCGTGTCTCCGTTCCTAAGACCATCGGAAATATGTGTTTTCCGATGCTCTTAGGTGACTCCCACAGGTTGAGGACAGCTGCATTAAGCGATCCACAACGAGCTGAAAACCAGTGGTCCTTGTCTTTCTATGCGGGGAACGAAGATGGCAGTCTGCTTCTTTAGCAGTTTCTCCTCTTTCCTACAGGATCACTCTGACCTGGAATGCAGTGGATAGCAATGGGCATATTGCTTTGGGTGTGCTATTAGGAGATACCAGCCCCAGCGGGAGGACATAAAGCATGATCAAGTGCAGGGTCAGTGAAAGAGAGACGGACAAAAGAGCCAGAGCAATGGACTTAAGCACAGCAACAATTGCCAGGATGGCTCAGGATCCGACACAGTGTTTCGCTCTGTTCTGCATCGAGATGCTCTGACTGGGAGCAAGAACCACGTGCTGTCAGGAAAGAAGTATAGTAATGTTATTATGTCATATTAATAATGATAACCACTATAATGTATATCTATTATTCTACATTCTCTGGGAAAAGCAGTTGCATGCAAGCATCCAATGCTTATTATATATAAAACTAAGCACTCATAAAGCTCTGTTAGGAATTGTCCTAATTCTTAACCTTTTTGGTTCTCACAATAAACCTAAAAGTCCATTGCTGTCCTTAGGCCTTGTTTTAAGATGGGAAACCTGGAGTGTAGAGTGTGCTGCCAACTCTTCTGCGTTGAAGGAAGCTGTTGTTTCGTTGGCAGTGGATAATGCGAGGAGGCAATGCAATTTCCTATAGTAAAGGCAGAGGGAAGGGTCAAGGGAGAGTACTGACACTATAGGAACACACAGGGGTGGCATTACGGGAAGTGCTGTTCAAATGGAGAATTGTAGAACCCATAAGGGATCACACAGGATGGAGAAGAAAGCCCGGGTTTGGGGAAGCCCTAGTTGTGCCCCGGTAGCAAGAGATTATCCTGTGCAGGAGAGCAGCTTGGCTCTGACATTACAGGGCTGGGCAGGAGCTGGCTTATGAAGCCTGCTAAACCACCTCGAAGTATTTGCGTTTTATATTGAATATAAATAAGAACCCATTGAATGGATTTAGGCAGCAGTGTAAATGACATGTATTATCTAGAATGATCGTTCTGGGTGTAGTTGCGCAGAAACTTTGGGAGGCAGTCGTAAGAGGGGTGAGTCTGGAAGCTGGGCGATAAGAGAGGACAAATCCTGGTCAATAGACACATGGTTGTGGCAAAGGCGGTGGTTTATAAGTAGAGACATTTGAAAGCTAATTAGAGGAAACATTAACAGCCGGATTCATTAAGTATACTCAAAACGTGGGAAATGATAATTAGGTAAATTATCAGGAATTGAAATGGCTTGAAGCTCTGAAATGCCTGCCTCTTTGAGGGATTGTCTATGTGGCTCAGAGGAGGAAAAGTAGCCCTGCGAGCTGAGCCGCCTTGAATTCTCCTAAGAGCAGGTCCTGGTGACCACATTCAATCATTTTATGAAAAAAAAAATACATACCTTTTACTTCCACTTTTCCAATAGTTTTCGAAGGATGTTTGCACTTTTTTTTAGGTCGTGGGAGCTTACTAGTCTCTTCCAATTTATTTATTTTTCCTTTTTAAAATGGTTACATCTATATTAGCTAGACCTTTTACTTCTGGGAGGCATACTGTCTCCTTAACATGGCTTTTCATGACTCTACCATTATCCATTTTGCGGGAAACATAACCAGGAAGAGAGTATATGTGTGCAAACTCTCAACATTCATACGGTAAGGAGTCTGGGAGGCCAGGGCTCCCTTAGAGGAAAACTTCATGTTCATTTATTGGAGATACGTCCCCCTCACAGTCTCCGAGGTAAAAATCATTCCCCTTGCTATCCCCTGTAGCAATGCCAATTTTAATGTGCTACTTGCAAGCTCATGACTGCCGCTATATGCCCTTGAAGGTCAATTGCTTAAAGGCTCTCTGCCTGAAGGTTATCTGCCATCTAGGGCAATCAGGCCCAGTTCTGACAAGGATAATGAATTATTCCCCTGGCGAAGAGCTCAAAGACCCCTAAAGTCAAACCAACTCAGATGACCAAGGTTAGGCTGCTGCCTTGAGTCTGGAGCTCACCCATCTTATTAGGTATGTGCCTTCCTGTCACATGTGTACCTCTTGTGCCTCCTCTTCCTATTGTGTGTAGACCCTTAGATTGTCCCCCTACTGTATGTGTATACCTCTTTTACAACCCCTTCCTCTTACAACTATGCTTACCGTGGCCTGTGTGGCTGAGATTATATAAGCTTGTGAGATTACATTACCCCTCTCTCTCTCTGCTCAGACCCGGCTCCTGAAGTCATGATTGAGGGAGGTGAGCCCTTGCATGCTTTATCATGTCTGATTTTGCTCTGATTTACCCCTCAATTACACAACCAACCCCTTGGACTCATTTGGTTGTGGGGAGGCTGGTCCCCACAGGGTTTCATAGGGTAAATTTCAGAAGGCAATCACATTTTCCTTGTTTTCAAGTTACTAGGAGACATCTTGATGACATGGGTTCCTGAAGGAATCACAGCATTGTCTCCCTTTCATGCTCAATGCTTTAAAAGGCCCCGTGAAAGATTCACCCAGTGTCCGCCACAGTATGATCCTGGCAACAGATAGCTGAATGCCCAAGTTATGGGAAGGTGGGGAAAGCCTGGAAGGTTAAATAATTTCACAAATTAGATGAAGGGTTAGTGGGAAGGCCAGTGTTCAAATGTAAAATCCTTGCTTCCGTCAATGATGCTGTATTCTATTGCTTAAAGAGAAGTTTTACAAGTTGAATGATAGATATGCACTTTACAAGTTGAATGATAGATATGCACTTGCTAAGCTTACATTTATGTGAGTAAAGAAATATATGTATGTACATATGTGTATACACACATGTATCCTCAATATGTGCTAGTCCATAGGAGATCCTAATAGTACAGATTATATCATGCAAGTATACAATCCTTACAGAGAGCTTTGAGTCTTGTTTTCATAAATGCTTGTCTTCACCCTAAGAAAAATCACAAACACAAGTCAGGGATGAGGTCTGTGCGATGCTGTTGATGGAGGGTAAATGCTTCATGGACAGGAACCTATCTTCTCATCTCAACCCTTTGCAGTACCAAGCATGGAGTGGGGTCTGACACAGGTCCCTCATGTCTCCATCAAAGACTTTGTGCTGTGACCTCCTTGTTTGAATCAAAGATAACCTGAGATGCTCTACGTGCCACACCCCCTTGTCCCAATTGTTTATGTTTCTATGTGGAAAGGTTACAGGCCCTCAGCTGTCATTAATCCTGTGACAGTTTCCTGGCAGGTACCCAGCTGTCAGTTATCTCCCACAGCTAGTGACATTCATCAGCCTGGATTCTGAAAAGGTTACAGACACCAAAAATAGGGAATGTCTGTTTACTACCACCATGAGAGAGACTAGGTTTGGTGCAGTGAAAATTCGGGGACAGGCGTGCACATCAAACTAGTGGACACTGAGTGAAGAGGGCCACCTGTATGGCGGTGGGGGGGGGTGTCTAGGTAAGCTTCCTGAATGAAGTTCATAGTCAGGTCTTTTTAATATTAGGGAAAGCTATCATAGCATCTGTGTTAGTCCAGGTAGACTAGAGAAACAAATCCAGAGACATTCATATATGTGTAAGAGAGAACTTTATATAAGACGTAATTATGCATCAATAAAACATTTCAGCCCATTCCAACTCAAGTCCATAAGTTCAATATTAGCTCATAAGTCCAATAGTATTCTAGGAATTCCTCTTCAGATGCAGGCAGCACATGCAATGATGTTGAACGCAGGAAGGTCACAGGCCAATGAGTGGAAAGTTTTGTGGATCCAGTGGCGGTGAAAGCATCTCAATGCTGGTGTGTCTCTCCATTTGGCTCCTCCAGCTCCAGAGCTATGGTTGTGATCAGCATAGCTTTGTATGATTTGTCAACACAATGTGAATTAGAGAGAATGTGTGTTCACCTCCAGGAGGAAGACAGAGGTTCCCAGAATCCTCAGGAGAAGGCCATGCCCACACAAAGGCATCATTGGCTATTACCTGATTGGCAGGTTAGACTCTCACCCCTTTATTCAAGTTGACAGGAGATTATGCAACTGCCACACCATCAGTGTGCAGCAAATCTGATACTCACTTTTAGGAGTCGTCATCAAGATTCGTATCTGGGCCTCCATTTCCAATCCATAAACTGAGCATGTAAACTGGATTGCTAATGTCCCATCTAGGTCTGGCTTCTTATTGAGTTCAAGGACTCAATAGCATGGTCAAAGAGAAAGCTGCCATGCAGCCAGCAGAGCTCCACACTCCCATGTTGGTGAATGTAAGAGGCTAGTGGGTTTGGCATTGGGCTGCTTAGTGCAAGGTCAGTAATTGGAAATCACCTGCATTTCTGCGGGAGAAATATATTTCTATTCCCATAACAATTTATAGTCTTAGAAACCCACAGGGACCATTCTACTCTGCCCTATAGGGTCACTATGGGCTGAAATTGATTTGAAGGCAGTGAGTTGAAGTTGAATGAGGGGTGGGAGGTGGGGGGGCTGGGAATACCAGTTAGGCTGATTTAGAGTCCAGACTTATCTGCAAGTTCTGGGAGAGACCATACCATCACATATCTTTACACTAAAAATCATCTCAGTGAATGCCCCTGTGTCCTGAAGCAGAAAGATCATCTCAAAGCCACTTGTGACTGTCTGTGAGACCAAGTGACCATGGCCACTGCCTTCAGTGCCCCCTGATGGCACAGGCAGATGGATTACTGCTGTCCTGACCATTGTCCAGGGAGGAGTCCTAACTCACATTCTCAGAGTAAAAGCAGAGCAGGAGGAGAATGGGTAAAGCACTCACGAGCAGAGATTAGAACTTGTTCTCAGACTCTGAAGTGCTCCCTTAGCTGTTTAGCTCCCCCAATATCCGTCTGATGGTTTTTAGCCTTTCAGATTCAGCACTGTGACATGCTCAAGACTCTACTGATCCATATTGGTCAATTGTTTCCCAAGGCTTTGTGCAAAAACATTGCCTTATTTATTTATTGTTGTAGCTTCTCTTTATGGGATCTTATGTATAAATGAATAAAACCATGCTTAATCCTGTGCTGCCTTCATGATCATTAATATGTTTGGAACCCCAACAAACAAACGTCCCCTGTCATTTAGTCGATTTGACTCATAATGACCCCATAAAATAGAGCTGTTCCCTTGGGTTTCTGAGACTCTAAATCTATACAGGATCGAAAGGCCTCATCATTCTTCTGAAGAACAGCTGTTGGACTCGAACAGCTGACCTTCTGGTCAGGGTGACTGTGTCACCCAAGGAATCACTAGAGTCCCTTTGTTGCAGTCCAGTGAGACAATATTGTGTTCTCAACTGTAGAATTTCCCAGCTAATTTCAGGGAAATACATTGCCTGGCTGTCCTAATGACTCCAACTCTGTTCAAATGAAAATTAAGAGATATATTGAAATCCAACAACAGTTTAAATCAGATAGGGACCAGCTTCACAAAGTGAAAGTAATCAATCTTCCCACGCCTCAAAATAAGGTCTTTGCAGTGGTCTAGATCAAGGCCAACTGTGGAAGCCAAGGTACGATATATCGATTGAAAGTGGCAAAATCTGGAAAGTTACAATCTCGGCAACTCAAAGTAGAAGGTACAGATCTTTCCAGTGATGATGAAACCCAGAGCAGTAGCAAGGTCTTCTAAAAGTTGAATTGTTAGCAAGCACCAAAATGGTGTCTAAGTCTCTCTATTTCAGCTATTTTCCTTTGGTCGAACTGTATACACTGATGAAGCCCATCCACTCTAGGTACCATGCAAGGCTCTCCTTCCTAGTCTCTCTTGGTCTGGAAGCTCTGCTGAAACCTGTCTGCCTTTGGTGATTTTGTTGCCTTTTGAAAGGCAATGGCATAAATTCTAATATCATGACAAACCGATAGAGACATCAAAGCTGCGGCTCTGCAGTTGATCCCGGCTACTCTGTGGGGCATCCAAGGCTGTCACCATCACGGAAGCTGATAGCCACTGTGTTCTTCTCTGATGTCACCATCACAGGAGCAGACCGCCACCGTGTTCGTCTCTGAAGCAACTGATAGGTTCACTGTGCACGTTTCTGTTAGCAGGTGAATGCTTGGCCACTTTGCATCCAGTGCTCCCCAGCAAGATGTTAACCCATTGCCACTGAATCGATCAGGTCATAATGGCCACACCAGACAGAGTAGAACCACTCCATCAACTTTCCAAGGTTTGACTTCTTTGTGGAAGTAGACCACCTTGTCTTTCTCCTGCCCAGTGGTTGGTAAATTCAGCCTGCCAATCTTTTGATTAGCAGCCATATGCTTAATTCAACGTGCCACCAACATTTCTTGAAGAGTTATTCCCATTGCCATTCCATTAATTTGGACCCATAATGCTCTTGACACAGAGTAGAACTGCTCATTTGGGTTTCCACTTTCTCAATCTTTATGGGAGCAGAGAGTCTCATTTTTACAGGTGAAAGTCATCGTCTCAGTGAGCATCATCTTCCTATGATGCTCAGCACCTGGACCGTCAACTCTGGGGATTAGTAAACTTTGCAGACTCATTTAGTTTGTTAAGGTTCAGAGATAAGCCATGTTCACACACACACATGTGCATACACACACACACACATGCACCACACAAAGAGTTAAACCATAGTTTTATGAAGGCAAAAGAAATAAAGTGTTCCCCATCTCCCTCCACCCACCACCCCTTTGAGAGTTGAGAAGGGACATTGTCCAGGGGAACACATGTGGTTTTTAAATGGCACTTTCAAAAGGGACAGGGTTGCTGCTCTGCAGATGTCAAGCAACTTTCTAATCAGTTACTCCATTCATCCTTGGGCCTCGTACATGTTTTCTTTCAAATTTGCCTGGATTGTGGCTCTGAGCCAGCATGTCTCAGAATGTTTTAGGATTATTGCTGAATGCAGTCCTGTGTCCAGATTTTCACTACTACCTAGCTTCAAGGTGAGGGTGATCACCAAGCCATTTCTCACAAAGGCCTTGTTCGTGACTTGTTGTCACAGAGTCCCTTGTTCATTCCCTTCACAGACAGGGCAGAACCCCCTGCTCTGTGCCTGTCACTTCCTTTTGACAAAAGAGCATCCTACATGGGGAAATAGATCTATGTGTCTATATTTATAGGTTTAGTATTAAGGTGGCAGAAGGACCTTGGGCCTCTACTCAAGCACTCCCTCAATGCATGAATACTTTCTTCTATTAAATTAGCATTCAATGATGCTCACCCTCCTGACACAGCTGCTGAAGCCAAAGCGGGTGAACAAGTAAATGTGGTGAAGAAAGCTGATGGTGCCCGGCTATCAAAAGAGATAGTGACTGGGAAGCAACAAAGGCCACATGGAAGAACACACCAGCCAGTGCGATCACGTGGTCCCGAAGGGATCAGTTATCAGGCATCAAAGAACAAAATATCATATCATTGGCTGCATACATCCATGATACGATTGCCGAGAACAAACAGGTGCTTAAGCAAATGTGGCGAAGAAAGCTGATGGTGCCCGGCTATCAAAAGAGATAGTGTCTGGGGTCTTAAAGGCTTGAAGGTGAACAAGCGGCCACCTAGCTCAGAAGCAACAAAGCCCACATGGAAGAAGCACACCAGCCTGTGAGATCATGAGGTGCCAAAGGGATCAGGTATAAGGCATCATCAAAAAAATATCTTACCATAATGAATGAAGGGGGAAGTGCAGAGTGGAGACCCAAAGCCCATTTGTTGGCCACTGGAGATCCCCTCACAGAGGGGTCTAGGGGAGGAGATGAGTCAATCAGGGTGTGATGTAGCACCGATGAAGAATACAGCTTTCCTCCAGATCCTGGATGCTTCTTCCCCCCCAACTACCATGATCCAAATTCTACCTTGCAAGTCTGGATAGAGCAGAGGTTGTACACTGGTGCATATAGGAGCTGGAGGCACAGGGAATCCAAGGTGGATGATACCTTCAGGACCAGGGGTGTGAGGGGCGATACTGGGAAAGTAGAGGTGAGTGGGTTGGAAAGGGGGAACCGATTACAAGGAACTACATGTGACCTCCTCCCTGGGGGATAGACAACAGAGAAGGGGGGAAGGGAGATGCCGGATAGGGCAAGATATGACAAAATAATAATCTATAAATTATCAAGGGCTCATGTGGGAGTGGGGAGCCAGAAGGGAGGGGGGAAAAGCAGACCTGGTGCAAAGGGCATAAGTGGAGAGCAAATGCTTTGAAAATGATTAGGGAAAAGAATGTACAGATGTGCTTTATACAACTGATGTATGGATTGTGATAAGAGTTGTATGAGCCCCTAATAAAATGTTTAAAAAATAAATTAAATAAAGGTGTTGAAAAGTAAAAAAAAAAGAGCATCCTACAATTTAAATCCCTGGGAACTTAACGATTAAAGGGTAGGTGTATAAACGTAAACCCCATTATGAAATGGGTTGCTCTACTCTTAAAAGCTAAATGCAACACAGATTTCATCTATTATCTAATGAAATCTTTTCTTTGTACTTAAGCTATGCCAGTCATATCCAGGAACCACACTGTGCCAATAATAATAATGATAATAACAAAGTACTGTAAAGAATGGCTTGTGATTGCTTTGTGGCCACTCAGAGAACCTCATGTGGCCACCAAATGGTAACTATTCCACAAAATTGACATAAATACTTTAAAGTACACATAACAATGGCTCTGTTGTCAACTATCTGTCTTCAATTATTTTACCCCTCTAAACCCAATTTATTGGTTTGTTCCCAAGGAGTCTTAAAGCAAAACTGTAAGCCACCAATTACTGCAAAACCCCTGCTTTTGTTAATCTGTTTTTGACTTTTACAAATCACTAGCAAGTCAATCAAATTATTATGTTGTTAGTTCCTAGGTTAACAATGTAAATATTGCCTGTAAACACCTTCGAAAACACTATTCATCTTGGAGACTGCTTATCCCCAGTTAAACTGTGTCTTACTTTGAATAAATCTCTCTATTACAATCTTTAACATTGTCAACGTTTTACTACATAACACTTCTCTGTTACTGGAAAGGACTTCTGGTCCTCCTCTTGCCGCCGGCGTAATGTTTATTGCTTACATCGAAGTTATAGGTTAAAATAATTGTCTCAACACTTCTCTATGGATTTCCTTAGGGAAGAAATTATGTTATTTTCATTTTGGAATCAGTAATGCCCGGGAAGTTGTGGATTAGTCAAATGCCTTTGAGGCCAAATAGATTCACATGTATTTGCAGAAGATGCACTGGTACAAGCAGTAGTGGCCTGTTATAAATATGAATGGTAGTATACATTTCTTTAGTTGTCAACTGTCAATGACTTCCCAGAAACTATATCATTTTAGGAAAAGGGGCCCATTTGAGAGTTTTATGTAATTCATGGACTTTCTTCTAATACCATTTGCTAAGTGTACACTGTTAAACAATCACACATTTTGAATCTTCAGATCCTCAAGGTTTAGATTATAAACCAGATAAGGATTTCACCATGGTTCATATCTCCAATTCTTATTTTTGGTTCAAGCATTAAAAATATTTTCCTATTTTAAATTCTCAGCATTTACCTTGAGCATTTGCTCTCACAAATATATCCACCAAGTATACCCACTCCAGTTCACCCGGCCAATTGTATCTTGCTTAAATATCATTTCCCGTGAGAAGCCCTCCTTGGACAACAGCTTTCTCTCTCCTAGGCACAATTAAGGACATCACTCAACCCTTTTTGAATTCTCCTGGACCGCACTTCTCAATTAACCTATAAAGTGATCAGTAGCCCTTAGTAGACTGTAGATTATTCCAGGGAGATGGTAATATTGTCCTTGTTTGCTTTGGGGTTTCCCATGTGTAGAAGTGGAAAAAGGCTTAAATGGAGCTAGAAAAAAAATTGAAAATAGAAAAAAAATGAATGAATAGGGGAAAAAAGAACAAAGTATGGTAACTTTATGTAATCCTTAATAATGGTGTACTTGATGTTAAATAACTTGAATGTCTTTTATTTTATGACTATCTTACATACTAACCTAGAAAAATCCACTTTTAAAAGAGCATATTTCCTCAATTTTGAGTTTTTTCAACAAAGAATTGGCTCTGTGTCCCTTAATGCTTAGTGTTCTACCTCTTCCATGTGATTTAGGATGAAGAGAATAAACAGAGGTAAACTAATAATTACATAAGCAAAGACATATATCTCCATACTGCCCCAAATGCAGTTCTGAGGCAAAAGGATATAAGCATATTCTTCCCTACAGGAATTTTTAGATGAGTGATATAGAATTATATTTGTAATATATAAACTCCTAAATAATGAAGTTTGCACATAAACTATTTAAATCAGAGGAAACAAGCAATATAGATTAATACTTCCTTCAAGAGATCAATTCCTTTGGAATTATCAGAGTCAACAAAAATGAGCAGTTATACCTTACACATGTAGTACAAAGATAAATCAGACTTACCACCCTCCTGACTACCTACCCATCAACTGATATTGTCGACATAAATTTCCAGATTACAGCCAGATTAAGAACTCCAGGTCCTCTGGCTAAAACACTCCATAGTGACACAATGTTTTTGCTGTCTTTGTTCATACTTTGTTTAACTTTAAACCAATCCATAGACTAGCCATTAAAGAACCTATTAGATTTAAATTATGATTGAATAAATCTTGCATATGCTGGGTTTTAAGTACTAATCTTCTAACTATGCAGTTAGAAAAGAGAACATTTTAAGAACCTATTTATGCCGTTTAATGGGAAGAGAATTAATTCTCAGATCACTGAGGGAAATTCCCTTCTTAATATCAGCTTCCTATAATGAATCAATTTTGACAATACATTTGTAATTAACTACACTAAACCAGGGTGCTCTCATTTAGTTTTATCCTCCATATCTAATTGGAAATGTTTTTCTTCCTAGTGGAGAAGAAGAAAGGGTTTTTCATAGAATATACTCTTAAATGTATTATGCTTTACTATGGGTTCTGTTAAATATTGCATCAGATAATAGTGTGCTTACCATGGAAATCACAAACATTTACATTTTAATGTGCATAATAAATCTCAATTAAATTTCCCTTGGGTCTGTTTAGGAACATTTTTTTACCCTGCACATTACAACCTCTTTGGAAATACCAGTGTTAGAGATGCTATAGCCTTGAAAGCATTGCTGGTGGTAATCGTATTGGCTTAATTACATATATGGACAAGTTATCTCAGAGGAGCTCAAAGCACAGACTCGAGAGGGGCAATGAGGAATAGTTAGTTGGCATGGATTTTCTAGTCAAAATCTTTGTGTAACTCACACCCAATGACTTGTTAGTTGCTGTTATTAAGTGCTGTCAATTTTGTTTCAGACTCATAGTGACCCTATGTGCAATGGAATGAAGCACTGCTCAATCCAGTGCATCCTCATAATTATTCATGTTTGAGCCCACTAATACAGTCACTATGCCAATCCATCTCATTGAGGGCCTTCCTCTGTTTTGCTGTCCCTTTACTCTACTAAGCATAGTCTCCTTCTCCAGAGACATGTCTGACAACATATCCAAAGTGTGTGAGAGGAAGTCTTGCTTTCTTACCTCTAAGGAGCATTTTGGCTGTACATCTTCCAAGACAGATTTGTTTGTTCTTTTGTCAAACCATGCAACCTCCAGTCTTCTTCACTAAAACCATACTTCAAATGCATAGATTATTCTTTGATCTTCCTTAATATATGTCCTCCTTCCATATGCATGTAGGTTTAAAATAGCATGGCTTGTTTCAGGGGCATCTTAGGAACATCCATGCTTTTCAGTACTGGAAAGAGGTCTTATACGGCAGATTTACCGAATACAATGCATCTTTTGATCTCTTGACCACTACTTCCAGGAGCATTTATTGTGGATCCAAGCAAGCCAAATCTTGAGCACTTCAATCTTTTCTCATGTATCAAGATGTGACCTATTGGTCCAGGTGTGAGGATTGTGATTTTCTTCACATTGCGTTGTAATCTATAGTGATGACTGCAACCCTCAAGCAAAGGCGGTTTCATGTATTTATCACAGGTTATTAATAAGCCTTCCTCCAAACCTAATACCATTTCCCCCCCCCCCACCCCCCCCAAAATCCAGCTTCTTTGATAATTTGCTCAGCAACATTTTGAATAAGCACGGTGAGGGGAGTGCAGCCCTGACACATGCATTTCTTGCTTTTAAACCACTCAGTGCGCTTTGTTCTTGGTGGAAACATGCGAATAATATGTCAAGGACTCTAATAAGGGAATTGGACAATTCTGCCATCATTCTTGGTATAAAGTGAGGTATTTTAGAAGCAAGAAGAGCGATGATCAGATTCATGAATAAAGAAGAGCCATCAATGGAATGCACTGAAAATCCCCGTGTGAGGTGGTAGATTTTCCAGAGGCACCCGAGGTCTCCATGTTGAGGAAATATAGGAAGACTGGTGGACTTCCAAGAGCACGGAATGAGCAGCGTCGAGTGCCTTTTGGCAGAGGCTGGCTTGAAGAGTGCAGTGACTTTGGGACATTCATCAGTGCTAATGGATTTGGTAGCACTTGCACAGACAAGGAAGAGGCCAAGAGACCTACCTTGTAGCAGAGAGAACAAGAAACAGAGAAAAGTGCTCACTGCTGAGGAGCACAGCTGAGGAGAGGCCCTGCTATGGATAAAAATAACCATATCTTTACTATTTTCTTATCTCGATTTCTTGTGACCTATACATTTTCTCTACAAACTCCAGCAGCAAAAACACGCAAAAAAACAAAAGAAACAAAAGTCAATCACTGATGATTACCCCAACCCAATGGATTACACAGAAGAAGAAGCCCCAGATCTGTCAGATAGAGAAAAAAAGAGAATGATGCTTAGAGCCAAACAAGATATTAGAGGATCAATCCTGAAAACAGATGAGAAAATGGAGATACTAGAGCCCTCCGACTCAAGGGACATCCAGGTGTTAAGGAATGATGTAGCGGAAATCAAGAGCAAGGCACATGATCTGACCAACAGAATGGACGAAATAGAAAATAGAATCAGCAAACTCAAAGATAAGCAGAAAACTGCAAATGAGAGAAATAATCAAACAAAAAGTAATATAATCTGAAGAGTCTTGAGACAATACTATGAACCAAGCCAATATTCAAATTACTGGGGTGTTTGTCCAGGAAGAACCAAATAAGTCCACAGTTAAAATAGTAAAGAAATTCTTGGAAGAAAATTTCCCAATATCACAAAGAAGGAGACAATAACCATCTAGGAAGCAGAAAGAACACCAATTAGATTACACACCCCCACTCCTCACCATCCCAAAAAACACACACAAAAAATCAAGACATATAGTAGTCAAATTATCCAACTTCAAGCAGAACAGAATCATGAGAAAAAATAGAAAAAGCAGTCACATACAAAGGTAAACAGATAAGAATAAGCTCAGACCTCTCAACAGAGACCAAGCAGGACAGAAAAAAATTGTAGCAACATATTCCAAAAGTTGAAAGAGAATGACTACAATCCAAGAATCCTTTATTCAGAAAAGCTCTCCATCACATTTGAAAGAGAAATAAGTTTTCTCATATAAGGAATCATTTTGCAAATTCATATATACAAAACCAACATTACAAAAAATGTATTCCATTTTTTATGGGCATGAAACCAACAAACAGCACACAAACACAGGGATAGCACCACCTGGAAACCAACACAGTGAAAAGAGTACACAAACATTAAAGCTCTAGTGGAGAAATGAACGCAAGGTTGAACTCCTTGGACACACACACACACACCATCCTATAAAAGGGGAAGGAAGGAAAATATCCAACACAAATCGTACGAGATGACAGGGACTAATTTACATTTCATTTTAATTACATTGAATGTTAATGGTCTAAGCACATCTAATAAAAGACAAAGAGTAGCAGACAGAATTATACAACAAAAACCCATCAATCTGTTGCCTTCAAGAGCCACATCTCAAGCTCACAGACAATACTAGACCTGTGAAAATTTTGCCATGCTAATGGCAATTTTTAAAAAAAGCAGGGGTGGCAATATTAATCTCTGACGAAACCGACTGCATAACCATAATAAACATATACACCCAATAAAAACCCCACGAAATTCATCAACCAAATCTCAAAAAGATGAAAAGAGAAATCACCTGATCAAAAATTATAGTAGGTGATATCTATAGACCGCTCTCATGGAAAGATAGAATAACACGAAGAAACTCAGTAGTGAAATGGAAGAGCTGAACAACACAATCAAACAACTGAGCCTCTTAGATATTTTCAGGTCTCTCCAACCAACAGCTAAAAATACACAGTCTTCTCCAAGGCATATGGCTCATATTCTAAAAATAAACCACGTGCTGGGACATAAGACAAGCTTGAGGAAATTCAAGCACATAGAGATCATTGAAACCATCTTAACTGACCCCGGTGTCATTCAGCTGGAAATTAACAATAGAAAGAACAAAACAAAAAAGAAAGAAAAATGCTTAGACTCAACAACACACATTTCAAAATTATATATATCTATTTAATGGGCAATGGCCCAAATTAGAGAGGAAATTAGGAAGTTCCTAGAAATGAATGAGAATCACGACACAACATACCAAAACCTATGGGGTGCAGCAAAGGGAGTTATAAGAGGCCATTTCATTGCAATAAATGCACGCATGGAAAAAGAGAAGCGTGGTCAGCACCTTAACACAGCAATTAGAACCCTCCAGCAAGTAGAACAGAGTCTGCAGCATAATCCTTTCAACAAAGAAATCGTGAAAATTAGAGCAGAAATAAATGAACTGGAACACCAAAGAGCAACGGGAAAAAAAAATCAACAAAGCAAAATGTTGGTTCTTTGATGGGATCAACAAAATCAACTAACTGCTAGCAAAGTTAACTAAGGCAAAGAAGGACCAGATGCCAATATCTAGAATTAGGGATGAAACAGGGGAAGCCACAACAGACACAAATGAAGTAAAAAACAATAACAGAATACTAAGAAAGATTGTATTTCAATAATTTGGAGGACATGGACAAATACCTAGAAAATCACTCAGTCCTCAAATTAATGTATATGGACATTAAGAATTTGAACAGACCCATAGCTAGAGAAGAAACAGATATATCAAGGACCTCTCAATTAAAAAAAGCCTTAGCCCAGATGGATTCACAGGGGACCAAGCATTCAGAGAAGAGCTGGAACCAATCCTATACAAACTCTTCCAGAACATAGAAAGGGACAGCAAATGCCCAAACCCATTCTGTGAAGCCAGTATAACCTTGATACCAGTACCTGCAAAAACCCTACAAGGATAGAAGCTACATACCTGTATCTCTCATGATGATAGGTGCGAAATTCAGCAACAAAATCTTGGCTAATAGAATCTAATAACACATCCAAAAAATAATACATCATGACCAATTGGATTCATAACAGTGATGCAGGGAAGGTGCAACATTTTGAAAAACAATGAATATAACCCACAGCATTAAAAGAAAAAGGATAAGAATCATATATTAATTGATAATATCCAACATTCATTCCTAATAATAACTCTCAAGATGATAGGGTTTGAAGGGAAAATCCTGAATCCAATAAAGGTCATCTATGTAAAACCAATAGCCAATATTGCGTTGTATGGAAAAAAGTGGAAAACATTTCAACTGAATAAGGAAACTGAAAAAGGATATCCCTTATCCTCACTTCTATTCAACAATATGTTGGAAGTGTTAGCCAGTATTATACGACAAAGGCAAGATATCAAGGGAGTACAATTGGGTAAAATGGAGTGAAATTTTCGCTGTTTGTAGATGATATGATTTTATATATTGAGAATCCTATGGTGTCCACAATAGGATTGCTGGAAACAATAAATGAGTTTAGTAGAGCAGTGGGATATAAGAATAACAGGCAGAAATCAATTGGATTCCTATATTCATCTGTGCACAAGTGATCACGAGAGATTAGAGCCTGGGAAAGGACATCACCCCGTTAAAAGTAGTTTTTCAATGAAAAAGAGACGAGCTGGATTGACACACCTGCTACAGCAAAGGGCTTGAACAGCACAATTGTTGGCACCTGACCCAGCAGTACTTTGTTCTGTGCATAGCTTCACTACGAATCAGAAAGTACTAAATGGTACCCGACAGCACCAACAGCAACCACTGAAGGAAAGCAAAGTGTGCTTCACCATTACCTGATGTTCCGCGACGGTGAACCACTTTGGATAGCTAGAGACCAAGAGCTTACCCACCCTTGGAAAACCACGCTATGCCGAAAGTAGTGAGAATTTGTATGCATTTAGAGAGAAACTCAGAAACATAATGTCCTCATTTCTTCTTCCCTCAGCCCCAGTAAGACTGATCTAAGAAAAATGAATGGTTGTTAAAAATAAAAGACCAGTAAATTTACACAGTGTACCCTAATGTCAATAGTGGGGCTTCAGTGAGTTCTTGTAGCTAAATAGGCAGACTCAAGAGGATGCATCTTGTAGTACTTGAGGCAAATAAAGATGGGTTAATAATTAACCTCCCAAAGATAATTAATAAGGCATCTAATGGCCTCTGGCCTATGTATAATTGTGAATCAAAAACAGATGAAAATATCCCATAATGAAGTATAATAAATACCACAATAACTGGGACCAGATTCACCTCTCTGCCCTAAACAATAAGAACCATGAAAATAAAATTATTTAGATATAGTAAAGCAGGCAATATAGGATTACTAGAATCCCCCAGACAAGGATTGCACTTTCTGCCCCATGGCCCAGGGTGGAGAGCTTGGCAGACGCAGTGATCTCACGGAATGGAGACTCAAAAGACTGAAATTCGGAACTATCTGAGAGGGAAGAAGGAATGTAGAGGAGTTTGTGCCGGGGTCCTCTGGGGTCTTTAGATGAAGACCTTAGTTCTTGTGCAAGTTGAAGCTCACAAGAAGATTGTCGATGAAGAAACGTGAGATACTAATATCTTTCCTAGGGATGGTGTCACAAAGCACCACATTTAAGTGGTTGATCGAAGCAGAAGTTTAGCATCGCACAAAGCTACAAGCTGGGAGTCTGAATTCACAGTGACAGGAGGGTCCTGTTTTCCTTGAAGGCACTCAGGCAAAGCTTTTTACTTTTTCTTTTTTTGCCCTGAAGATTTCTGGTGTTCCTGGCTTGCAGTGGTAGCATGACTCGATTGACACACTGACTCCTTTACTCTATGTGTCTTTCCGAATTTCTCCTCCTCTCTTTAAAACCACCGCCACGCTGGAGGCCCACCGACCCTGCTCCAGGGTAACCTTGTGCTACAGTGATTGATATTTTCCAAACCTCTACTTACACAAGAGAACAAGTCACACAATGAACAGAGACGATGCAATCGGCATAAAGGATCATGAAAGAGTTATGACAAGAATTACGAATATAAATCTAACTCTTTTCAACATTAGAAGTGCAATGTGGAAAGCTATGGCAGCTGAAGCAGATGGAGCTCCTCTAGATGAAAAATGCAGTGGTTTGAAGCAATAATTCTCCAAACGATATCAACGATTAGACCCTCCAAGAAAAGATTGGTGAATGTGAAGATATATCAATAGAAATGATTTTTTTCATGGAGAAATAAACAAAAGAACGGGATCTCGGAAACCAGAGCTACAATGTGAAAGTGTGACATACATCTATTTGAAATCGTTGAAAGCGAAGTGGCAGGGAAGGGAGGAACGTATCTTTGAATTACGGCTCCAAACTTTTCTAAATTGATGAAAACAATAAATTCAAAGTAAAAATCAACAGTCTACAGGTAGAGAGGCAAAAAGAACATAAGCTCATTCAGACAGAATATAATCAGATTGCTAAAGTAAGAAATGATAAGATGAAAATCTTAAAAGCTACTGGAAGAGAAACTAACTACAGAGGAACAACATTGAAAATAGTCACAATCTTCTGTTAAGATAAAATCCTATATTTAGTGAATAATATTGTTCACAAAGACTTTTCATTAAAGAAGAACCTGAGAGGATTCACCTTCAGCAGATATGAAGTATAAAGTATTAAAGAAAAAATTCAGGAAGAAATAAAATAATAGAGGAAAACAGCTCTATATAAAGAATAAAAAAGTGTCAAACTGCTCAATATAAAGCATATTTTTTCATTTCAAATATATTTAAAAGTAGATTTCATTCTTTAAAGCAAAAATAATGAAATTATTAGGTTAATAAATATAAGTAATATAATGAAATTATTAGGTTAATAAATAGAAGTAAAATATATTGAAACCATAACACAGCATATGGAGAAACATATGGACACGAGAGCCTGTAAATATATGTAAGGATATATAAAAATACATCGATGGTTACAACAAGACCACCCTGCAAATAAATTAACTGCATGAATGAATAATAATCTACATGAACAAATGAGGATAGCAATAAAATGTAGCACAATGGAAATAAATGAAACATAACTGCATGTGCTAAAATACATAATGTAATTGCTATTTTCTTGGTCAAATATTCACCTATTAAATGTTCAAACCTCTTTATCTTCCTTTGTACAGTTAAGGAATTTAGACTGGATGTTAGACCCGTCTTGTGCTAGTTTCATAATTTTATTTCTGCTCTATTCTCCCTTAAAATTTTAGAATTTAAAATTTTTAAAATTTAAAATCTGATATGTTGCTGTTTCTGCTGTGTCCCCTCTCTTAGTGCAGTTCAGAGAACATCGTTTTGTTTTATGTAATGAATCTACTAGGTTCTTTACAAAGTAGGCATAGACACCTCCATCACAAGTGAACGAAAAAAAAAGAAAAAGGAAGGCATATATACCATTATATATTTATTGACTTAATTATTTTGGTTTAAATTTTTTTTCATTTCTCATTTGAAGCATTCACACATAACATGATATCTAACTCCGTGAGCTTTGGACTATGGGCCTGAGCAAGAACTGGGAAGGAAAACCTATTGGTATTAAGCATACACATTCCAACTCTCGCTGCCATCACTACCATTAACTTAATTCCAAGTCATATCGACCCAGTAGAGCAGGGTAGAGCTTCCCCTGTGTGTTTCCTACACTGTAATTATTTAGGGGAGTAGGGAACCTCTTTTTTGTCCTACAGAGTGACTGATGGTTTTGAACCACTAACCTTCTGGTTAACAGCCCAATGTGTAACCCACTATGCCACAGGCGTTCCTTCTGGATACCAAGGCTGGAAGGCATCTTACATTTGCTTTCTAATGACCTTTGTCCTTTGAGTGCAATCAAGCATCAACCATTTCAGGAGGTAACATATAATCTAGAACCAATGGCTTTGAAGGATGATGTCTGAACTGCACGGAAGACACCAGGATTAGACAAAGTACCCATCAAAGGGCATCATTAAGCTGATGCAACATTGGAATGACCCCCCCCCCGTCTGTGTCCCCAAATTTGGAAAACAGCTCCCTGGTCAACTCACTGGGAGAAATCCATACTTAGGCCCCTTCCAAAGAAAGGTGACCCAATAGAATGCAGAAATTATTGAGCAATTTCATTGATATCATATATGAGTAAAATTTTCCTGATAATACTTTAAAATGACTGTAGTATGAGATGCTACCCGAAATTCAACCCAGATTTAGAAGAAGAGTTGGCATGAGGGGTATCCTTGTTGATGTCAGGTGGATCTTGGCTGAAAGCAGAAAATACCAGAAAGATGTTCACTTAAATTTTACTGACTAGACAACGGCATCAGAATGTGCAGATCATAACAAAAATACAGATTAGATTGGGAATTCCAGAATAATTCATTGTGCTTGCCAAGAACCAGTAAATGAATAAATAAGCATTCATTTAAATGGAACAGGAGAATCCTGCATGTTTAAAGTCAGGGGAGGTATGCATCAAGGTTTCATCCTTGTACTCTACTTATTCCATCTGTATGCTGAGCACAGAATCCAAGAACCTGCACTATATGAAGCGGAACACAGTGTCAGTGTGGAGGAAGGCTTACTAATATCTGCAATGACACTAGCTTGATTTCTGAAAGCTAAGAAGACTTGAAGTACTTGCGGATGAAATTAGACTTCAGCCTCAGGATGGATTGTAACGCAATGCAAAGAAAATGAAACAAAGCAAAACCCCTTCACAACTGGACCAATAAGCAACCTCATGATAAATGGAGAAGGAATAGAAGTTGTCAAGGTTTCCACATCCTTTGGATCCACCATCAGTGCTCATGGATGCAGCAGTCGGGAAACCAAAGGGCAAATTGCATTGGGCAAACACATTGCATAGGACTTCCTTAAAGTATTGAAGAAAGACGATGTCACTTTATGGACTAAGGTGTGCCCGGACCCAAACCTTGGTACTTTCAATCGCTTAATATGCATGTGAAAGTTGGACAGTGAATGAGAAGATGAGATGAATTTATGCATTTGAATACCATCAACCGCCAGAAGAACAAACACATTGTTCTTGAAAGTACAGTCAGAAAGCGCCTTAAGAGCAAGGATGGTGAGACTTGTTTTATATCCTCCTGCAGGTGATCAGGAAAGACCCGTCCTTGGAGAAGAACATCATGTGTGGTCAAGCTGATGGCCAAGAATAAAGAGGCACCCTTGAAGAGATTGATTGACAAGGGGCACGCACCTGTGAGGATGCCTCTGGGCAGAGTGCAGAGGGCACCCCACAACAACAGCCAGGAGCAACGGTGCAAGGGAGGAAACAGTGGCATTGAGCAGCAGCTGGGTTGGAGAGGCTCTTAGAGCCTGTGGTTTCCCTTCAAATATAAGTGGCTCTGAGACTTCAGAAAAAGAGGCAGGATGGGGGGGCAAATTAAAATTCACCTTGGGCTTAATCTCCACAGGTGTGCTTTGGGGTAGCTGAGTGAAATTTGTTTTCACTAGTTATTGATATCCCTGGCTCCAAAGTTGTGATTTTCAGCAACCTAACTGTCAAAGGGGCTTTGGGAAACCAGAAAAAAAAAAAAAGGTATCTGTCATCAAAATGCAAGCTCTGCTGCCCTCTGCTGTTAGTTAGATGAAACGCTTTAACTCGACAGATGAAAGATCCGGGAAGAAACTGGGAGGAAAGGACAGGCGTTTCTGTTCTTGGACCATCACAGGGATGACAGAGACAAGCACCTTCCCGCAATGTCCGAAGGAGGCATCTCTGAAAAATTTCCCCCAAGCACTTCATCCTCGTTGCTCTTGTTAAGTGCTGCTAAGTCGGTTCTAACTGCTGTCTTTATTTTAAATTGTGTTTTAATGTCTGCAGTCCGATGCAATGCAGCAGGTTACAAGTATAAACTTTCATTGTCTGTCTGAAAATAAAAAGCACATTTATACAGATTTGGGCCAACAGTAGGGAGGGGCATTTTGAATGTACTCGATCCCAGTTTGTGTTCAGTAGGCGTCCTGGTTGCACCGTGGTTTCAGGTTAGGCCGTGCTCCATGAGACCTACCTTTCCAAATCCCGGGCGGTTCCCTGTGAGAAAGACTGCTTCCGCCCTGGTAAATCCTCAGAGACTCACAGGGGCAGCTCTACCCTGTCCTAGAGGGTTGCTGTGAGTCAGCACTGACTGGGTGGCAGTGAGTTTGGTGTGTTCTCTGGAGGGTACCTTCAGTGCAACAACTCGGAACAAACTTGAGATATTACATCCAGAAACACGACATCCATTTCCAAGCGCGTGGAGTGCAGCGGTTTCCACAAAGCCAATGGACTCTGCTTCCCCTTCTGTTTGACCCACATTTCAGTCCTAAATAAAAACGTTCACAATAGGTAAAGCCACAGAGATTGCCCACACTGACACAAAGGACAGAAATCTGATCTCAAGTATAAATGCATATGTTGTCATGGTCTTACATGTGTCAACAGCGTCCTTGTCTTTCTTTTGCACTTAAATAAACAACAGCACCTCAAACACTGCCTGGCCCTGAGCCGTTGTCAGAGTCCATCCTATGTTTCAGCCTAATTATTGCACACACTGTGTCCATCAAACTGACGGAGGATCCTCTTTGTCCTGGAGCTCTAAGTGCTGCCATCGAGAGCTTTCCAACTCAGTGCGACCCCACAGGACCAAGTCCAATGACCACTGTGGGTGTCCAAGGCTGTCAATCTGTAGGGGAGCAGAAAGCCTCGTCTTTCACCCACAGAGCACCGGATGGGGTCGAATCACCAATCTTCTGATTGGCAGCCCAGCGCCTAACCTATGATGCCACCTGGGTTTCTTTCCCACAGACACACAGGTGTATCTAAGGCGGATGCTCTTATGATTGCTGGTTGTGGTCAAGTTGACTCCTGCTCATGGCTACTCCCTGCACACAGAGTGGAACGCTTGACCTTTCAGAAACAGGCGCCCAGGCCTCTAGGTGAATTCAGCCCACCAACCTATTGGCTAGTAGGCAAGTGCTTCACCATTCACAAAGCCCAGGGACTTCGTATATATATGTACAGGTAGATCTGCCGATCTAGAACTTTCCGTCTACATCTGTGTCTATCTCTGTTGTTCTCCATTGGGGATGGTATTTTTTTTCTCCTAGCAGGACATTTTGCAAGGCCTGGAGACATCCTTTGTTGTCACATCTTGGTTGGAGGAGACTTAGGCTGCAGCCCCCTTCCCTCCCCCATTACCTACCACTCAGGCAGCCTCAGTCACACCGTTAGGGGCCCACGATGTTAGCAGCACCGGGATGAGAGACCCTGATATCGGTTACTCCATATCTTTGATATCACATCTAGCATATTACAATGCATGACTTACTCATAAGCTCTCAATATTACTTGGCCCATTTCCCCATGTTTAAGAAAAACTGTTACTCAGCACCACCGTGGCAATGACAACATTTGTACCACAGTGGATGACGTGTATGTATGTGCTTTTGTAGACCTCTTGGATTGTTCCAGAACCCTCAGGTGTTATAGACCACTTTGGGGAATGCTGGTCTGGAGTAAGAAAAATCTCTAATTATTATGACTATGATAATTCAAAGGTATGAAGGTCATTATTTTAAGTACATACATGAAGTTACCAAAAAAAGCTGCAAATATTGAAAGAGCTAAATAATGAGAGGAGAGGGGAAATATAAAAAGAAAGCAGAAAATAGAAGAGAAATTCTACAAAACGAATGTAGAGAAAAATTCCTTCTAAATAAAACTTTCAACAAACCAAACAATTGGGAGAAAATTAGAAGGTAAATAGATATAATTACCTTATAAATATAAGACAATAATATCAGAAATAGTCACTTCAAGTCAAAGAAAATCACTTCTAATCTTACATTTTTTAAAAAATAAGCAAGCTCCTTAAAAAAACCCAACAACAGAGCCCCCCGTTGTTGCACCGATTCTATCTCACAGGGACCACACATAGGGCATCTGAAGCTGTAAGTCTGTATGAGAGCAGAAAGCCTCGTCTTCCTCCTGGGGAAGCAGCTGGGGTTGAACTGCTAACCACACTGGTTCTAAACCTTCCCAATGCCGTGACCTTTTAATACAGTTCCTCGTGTTGTGGTGACTCCCCAACCATAAAATTATTTTCATTGCTACTTCATCACTGTAATTTTGCTATACTGTTTTGAATTGGGTGACCCCTGTGAAAGGATCGTTCAACCCCAAGGGCTCGTGAGCCCCAGGTTGAGAGCCCCTGAGCTAACCTGAGGCTAGTCCCACACCATATATCCCAGTATGGCACCAGGCCTCTGGCTAGGAAAAGAAGGAACATCTTCTAGAATATAAAGAGAGTGAAAGTCTTAAAAGTTACAAGTGAACAAAAGATGGACTGAGCTCATGCTAGTCTACACCATAGAGCTGGTCCACCTACATGACTGTCAGATGACTGGGGACTTCCCTCTTGCCCTTGATGGAGTACCCTATTCTGTCCCACTCTACGCTCCCACTGTAAACACCCAGATGACTGGACTGAACATGGGAAACCACTATGCTCACCCATTGGGCAGCTAGCAAAACAGGATTGCCATGATCGTGGAAGGAAGACAAATCAATAAGGTCTTCCCCGAGTGGCTTAGTCTTTCCACCTGGAGGCACTTTCTGTGCAGCCGTGAAAGGAGGGCAGTTCAGCAGGACACAGAGGCAGACACTGGAGATCACAGCGGTTAGGCAGCAGAGATTTGCAGAGGAGGGGTAGGTGAGCAAGAGCTATGTAGAGGGAGAGTCAGAGATCGGCACAAGGTCTTTGACTAAAGGACAAAACCATGGACACACAGGGTCTCATTCCATGAGGTGAGGCACAGAGGAGAGGCGAGATTGCTGTGAGCTGCACAAGTGATCTCACACCAAGCTGGGAGAGGGTAGAGGTCCCACCTTTCAGTGTCTAACGGAACATGGAGAAGGCATATCAGTAAGATTCTGGAAGTCCTGATGAACACTATCAAACATCTCCTCATCATGGACAAACAGTAGAAAATTCGCCAAACAACAGAATGCACATTCTTGGTAAAGCATAAGAAAACTTTACCAAGAAAAATCATAAACATTTCTCTCATTTAATTCCAGTACAATAAGAGAATATGGGCTGGGCTTTCAATTGTTTGGAAGGTTTTGAGAAGTGTTTATGGTTTTTCTTGGTTAATTTTAGAGTATTAAATAATTATATTAGGAGAAAAAAAGAATGGTCACTTAATGACCACTTTTCCTACCTTAAGAAAAGAAAGGACAAATTGCGCTAAATAGCTAGAATGAATACAGATTAGAGGGGAACAGATCAATCAGAGACGTGATTTAATGTAATGACATCAAACCTTGTTCTTTTAGGAGTCAAAGGCTGACATGAAACAAACAAACAAACATAGATCCAGGAGTGGGATTTGGGCTCATACTAAGTTCTAACTCCAATTTAAGAACAGTTAGTTCTTGCATCATGGCCCTGCTCAATACTCGCCTTCAGGAAGGGAACTGATTTGGGTGCTATAGCAAAATGTGGTGAGGAAATTAGATGGTGCCCGGCTGTCAGTTAAATAGGGTCTGGAGTCTTAAAGGCTTGTCTCCAAACAAGCAGCCCATCGAAGTGAGATGTCAATCATTATCAGTAAATCATATCATCCAAAGCCGAAGGAGGGCAGAGTGTCAGAGCCTAAATTGTGAGATTCTGGCTTGTACATAGATGACAGCGGGAACCCAGATACATGTGTGGGAACTACCTGGACAATCGGCCTCCAGTGATCTCCGTCTATCCATAAGAGAGGGATGGAGAGAAACTGGTTGCCAAACAGAGTGCATTGTAGAAATGACTATGGAAGAGCAAAATTATATACCTGACTTGAACAGTTAAAACCTTGTCAGTTGATTCCCCCTCCCATGCATGTTAGGCATGATCTGGTTTTCAACATTTTCTGTATCTTTTTGTTTCTTCATATTGGAGTTTATCTCAGATATGTTTTGTCATTGGAGGGCCCTATCAAATTTTTGTTATTTGTTTTTCTGCTTTTCAGCAGATGAACCCCAGGATTATCGAACCTATAGGGACAGCAAGTAGAACAAAGGATTCTGGGCGGAAGAGTGGGGGTGGGGCAGCAGAGGTGGGCAGTAAACAGGAACTGATGGCAAGGAGTTCAAGAAGGAGAATAATGTTTGGAACTGATTGTGGTAGCAATTGTACAGTACTTCTTGATGTGATTGAACTACAGATAGATAAGATATCTGTATTCACTCACAATAAACTTGTTTTGAAAAAATTAAAGTCAAGCATCCTATTTCTCAACCTACCAATAATAAAAATAATAAAGACAACAACAACAATTGGTCCTTTTAAAGAGCAGCAAAATTATTTGATGGGCAAATTGAGCAAGAAAAAAGAGAAAAGATGCCAATTGCAATATCAAGAATGAAAGACTGAAAAGTTCTATCGTTTCTAAGATTAAGCAGATAGTCAGGTGACATTATGAACAACAATAACAGGCTAATTAGACAAATTTTTGAGCACCGTACATTTTAAAAAGCAGCATAGGAATGGATAGTAATATGTATTACATAGAGATTAAAGTCTTATATATGCTATATATTAAAGTCGTATATATTATATATTAAAGAACAATTTATTAGTATCCCCTATAGATAAATATTTTCATTTCATTTTATGAAACATGCAAATAAATAGTATGTAAATATTTTGTGCCTATACATTTTGGTTCTTTGACAAATTATTTGTCAAAGCTGTAGAATTGTTAAATGAAGTTTATAGAATTTATAGAATTGTCAAATGAAATGAATATTTATCATTTTGAGACACATTGTTAAGCACTCCCTTAGAAAGGTGTATCCATGTATACTTCCCACCAATAGACATTGAAAGTGACGGGGGTATCATGTCAGCCACACATGGGGTTTGTCGATGTTTCAATTTCTTCTAATTGCTTATAAGTTCTACCTACCTACCTATCAACCATGTCAATCTCATGTGCAATGTATTTCTAGAATCAAAGTGAGATGGAATATTTTTCATTATACTCATCATATATTTGTATTTACTTCTTTCCCTTTGAAATCATTTCTTGCTTATGTTTTCCCTTTACTTCATTACTGTTTGTTTTTTTCCAAATAATTATGTGATTGAGGCAATGAACTCTGTGTGATTGAGGCTGTGATTGAGGCTGTGAACTCATATTCTGCAACTCTTTCCCCTGGCATTTGAATTTCAAGCTTGCTGCCAGGTGTGTGTGCATGAGGCTGTGTGTTGCCATTCAAAGTTTCACAAATATATTTTTAAATGGATGATGACTGTTACTGATTTCTATTCACATTCAAAAGATGGTTCTGGGCATGCAGGGTGTATTCCTGAAGTGCTGGTGTTGTTTTACCAGCAGTCATCTTCATTTAATTACTGTTTGGTAGAAGACGAAAGAAAACAGGACCCACTTTTGTTTTTTCCTCCTTCTCTTCTGCTTTACTCCCCTTTCACATCCAGAGACTAAAGCAAGAAGAAAAGTTAGAAAAAGTATCCATGATCCCTCTTAAATAAAATTTCTAACTAATTAACCCAATATCTACTCATTAAAAATAAGCATAACAAACAAAAAAAATCTCAGCCATCCAGGAAATCCTCTCTCATAGTGACTTTACATTGGGGTTTTGAGACTGTAAAGTTGTCAGAAAACTAAAAAAATTCATTGGTGAGAAAAAAGTCTAGAAGAGTCTGGGAGCAGACAACTGCATCTTTCATGTGCAGTGGCTGGCGGATTTGAACCTTCAACCTTTACATTAGAAGTCAATGCCTAATCTACCATGCCACTAGGCACCCGTAGGTACTTATTAACTACTGCTAATTATGTGTTACTCTTCATGCGGGGCATTCTACTTATGTATATATTAAAAAAATATTGTCCTAAAGACATCACCTTATACCTGGAAAATGCACCTTCCTTCCCTCTGCGAGTTGTAAATCATTATCATTTAGAATTTAGTGCAAATGTTATTTCCTACTGGCGGCTTAATCTAATAGGCCAGTGCCCATCACTTGTGCTTGTTGCTACTACCACATTCCTGAAAAATAAACACGTGTGACCTCAAGCCAACTCTGATTCAGAAGTTGACTATGAGGTTAAAATAGAATTGTGCTTCACATAGTTTTCAATGGCTCATTTTTTAGAAATAGATCACCAGATCTTTCTGGATTTAAACTTGAAACCTATTAGTTAGCAGGTGAAAACCTTAACCCAGGGATTCTGACAGTATCTCATAAGCTAGGCATTTGAATGTTCTGATTTGCTCATTAGACTAAGAGATTCTTGAGGCCTGAGAGTTCTCTAAGTGTGTATTCTATCTGCTATGTCATGCATGATTGGCTTTCAATACGTATCGAAGGAATGGGCGAATAAGTACACTCCAGAGCCTCTAATTTCAGCTCATCCATGCATGCGCTGCTTTTCTCCAGGCACCAGTTGACACTTGTTTCTGCGATTAGGGAAAGCTTCAGACAATTCTCTCAGTAATGAATATATGTTCCCCTCCTTCGGAGTCCTTCAAAATAAAGTCCTGTCCACACGATCATTTCACAACGGATTGTCTGGCTTCATTCCAATGGAGGCAGAGAAGTCAACTCAGAAAGTTATGAAAATGATTTGTTTTTGTTGCCGCTGCTGTATTTTAATTTCTTGAAGGACACAGGGCCATCATGGGGACTTATGAAGTTGTCAGAAAACTAAAAAAAGTCATTGATGAGAAAAAAGTCTAGAAGTTTCTGCCAAGGATTTTTTTTCTCTCTCTCTTCGTTCTATCATGACCTGTTCATTCTTTGAAGGTAGGAAGAATGGTCCCACCAGGAAATCTTTGGAAGCTCTTCCGCATCCAGCCTTCTGCCCTGTTCTTGGCCACACAGCCTTCTTTTTGTTGCCTCAATTCAAAGAACATTTAGAAAGAACACAATTGTGAGTCACTCTCAAATCCTCAACGTATCGTTTTGATGTGCTATAAGCTGAGGAGCACAGTGTTCTCCAGGGAGGGCTGATAGAGGTGGAAATGCCATCTCTGGATGAGCTGAGAGCCGGACGGAGGCTATATGGTGGACAAAATAGGTTCATCTTTTTTTATTTTTATTTAACAAAATAATCATTTTTACTCACTCTCATATATCACGTTTCCCTTAACTCTTATTACACAATAAATAAAAATATATTATATTTATGGTTGCAATGTTTTTATTATTATTATAATTAATTCCAGTTCTACTCTCCATCCCATGTTTCCAACAATTGTTTTGTGGAGTCAGTACATGGACAGCATTGTTCCGTCCTTTCTAGTTGGTCTGTCCATCCCACAGGAACCAAAGCAGGATCTGTAGTCCTGGTAGTAGCATGGGCAACACCAGTCATACTAGAAAAATGGTAAGGGTCCCTAAGGAAGCCAAGGAGAAGACAGAGCAGCCAGGGAGAAGCCCTAGGCTTGGAGATCACCCACTGACCACACAGCATTTTAACTAAACTATGAAAGCTAAGTAGGTGTTTGAAAACTGGACATGGTTCAGAAAGAAAGCGATGCAGTGCTAAGCATGAGCAAAGAGGGGCTTTTTGGGGAAACAGTGTTTGGACTCTCTTGGCTGAAACATGTGGAGAAAGTCTATAGTTTTTGGAAGGTGTGGACAATATTGAAAATCAGGTAAACTGGGACAATATTGCAGAAGGCCTTGTCTTTTGGAGAAAGGCGATCCTCCACTCCCTTTGTAAAGAGTGTTCTGGGATAAGGCCACTCCGTTTCTTTCTTTTGTTTTTAATCATTTTAGTGGGGGCTCATACAACTCATCACAATTCATACATATGTCAAGTACATTTGCACATTTGTTACCATCATCATTCTCAAAATATGTTCTTTCTACTTGAGCCCTTGATATCAGCTCTTCATTTTACTCTCTCCCTTCTCCACCCTCCCTCACTCATGAACCTTTGATAATTTATAAATTGATATTATTTTTTCATGTCTTATACTGCCGATGTTTTCCTTCACCCACTTTTCTGTTGTCTGTCCCCCAGGGAAGGGGTTATATGTAGGTCACTGTGATCAGTTCCTCCTTCCTCCCCCACCTTCCCCTCCCTTCTTGGTATCTCTAGTCTCACTACTGGTCTGGAGGGGTTTATCTGTCCTGGACTCCTTGTGTTTCCAGCTCTTATCTTTACCAGGGTACATCCTCTGGTCTAGCAGGATTTGTAAGGTAGACTTGGGATTATGACAGTGGGGGTGGGGGAAGCATTAGAGAATTAGAGGAAATTTGTAGGTTCCATTGGTGATATACTGCACCCTGACTGGTTCGCCTCCTTCCCGCTACCCTTCTGTAAGGGGATGCCCAGTTGCCTACACATGCCCTTCATTCACAGTGATATGATTTTTTGTTCTTTGATGCCTGATACCTGATCCTATCAACACCTGGGATCACACGGTTTGGTGTGCTTCTTCCATATGGACATTGTTGCTTCTCAGTTTGTTTATCTTCAAGCCTTTAAGACCCCAGACGCTATATATTTTGATAGCTGGTGTGTTAACCTGGGTGGACGAGAGAAACAAATCCACTGACACATACATGTGTATAAGGAACAGGTTTATATACAAGAGCAATTGTACATTAAGAAAATACCCCAACCCAGTCCAGTCCAAGGTCATAAGTCTGATATTAGCTCATATGTCTGATACCAATCTATAAAGTCCTTTTGAGACTCAAGAAACACATTCAATGAAGCCAAAATGCAGGATGATCACATGCCAGTGGGTAGAAGATCTTTGGGTCCAGTGATGTTATAAGCATCTCAGCGCTGGCAGGGGTCTCCCTGTGGCTTCTCCAGCTTCAGAGTTCTGGTTGTATCCATGTGGTTTGTCAGGCACAGGGCACTAGGGTAGTTCCATGTGTCTTATCAGCTGCAATATCTCCCAGAGAATCAGCAGAGAAAGGGAGGTGTCTCTCGCATCCAAGCAGGGAGTTCCAGATTTCCCAGAATTCTCAGGAGAAGGCCATGCCCACACAGAGGCCTCATTGGCTATAATCTGCTAGACTCCACTCCTACATGCTTAATCCTTAAATGGACAATTATATAACTACCACAGCCAGGCACCATCAGTTTTCTTCTCCACACTTGCTTATGCACCTGCTTTATCTTCGGCAATCCTGTTGGGAAGGTGAACATCATGGAAAGCCAGTTCATTAGAACAAAGTGTTCTTGTGTTGAGGGAGTACTTGAGTAGAGACCCAATGTCTATCTGCTACCTTAATACTAGACCTATAAATATATGCATATAGAGCTATTTCCCCTTGTCATATATAAATATATTTACCTGTGTACATGCCTGTATTTAAACCTTTATAATGTCCTTTGCCTCCTAGTTCTTTCCTCTATTTCCTTTCACTTTCCTCTTGTCCCACTATCATGTTCAGCCTTCATTTGGGTTTCAGTCATTCTTCTCAGTTACATTGCCCGTGATCAATCCCTACCAAGCCTCCTACACCCTCCTCACCACTGATTTGGATCACTTGTTGTTCCCTTGTCTTTGGGCTTGTTAACACCCACTTCCTTTTTCCCCCAACTTTCCCTCTCCCATGTCCCCTGGTCCCGTTGTTTTCTCCTCCGGATTGTTTATTCTGGAAAAGGCCACTTTCTAAGAGCAGTATTGGGAAGACGAGTTCCTGACAAAATTTAGATCTGGTTCTTCCTAAACACCTTCCTAAGAGAGCTTTGGATTTTATAAGAAATTTGATAGAACAAATCTCCATCTAATAAAGAGGGAGTCTCAAGCGATGTCTACTGCTTGTTTGGGGCGGTGGAGTCTCATAGATGGAGAAGGCATGAGCGACAGGACTGGGCAGTGACAGCTGACCAGTCTGAGTCAGCAGGCTCCTCCTGCCTGAAAGGCGCCCTGACAGTGTTGCTGGAGGGTGGGGGAGCTGGTGAGTGCCAAGTGCAGTGAGCTCAGAGGGGTTGTTGGGCACTGTATCCTGCCTACAGTCTTCCTTGGAATCGGCCGGTTACTGGGAGTTAAACTTCTCTAGGGTATGGATGGCCCTGGTGGCATGTGCCAGGGTACATGTGCACCTGAGCATTCTCCATATGTTTGTGTGTGTGTGGTGGGGAGTGATAGGGAGCTCGCAGTGAGCAGTTTCTATTTGACACCCGTGAGGAATAGAGGAGGAATAAGTCCGTGATTTAAAATGAATTGTATAGGCACCATTTTCCGTCGGATACAAGTCTTCAGTATGTGTGTTTCACTAGGAATAGTCTCTTCCAAACCACATTCACTGCTATCAAGTTGATTTCTGCTCACGGAGACCCCATACCATAAACAGACAAGGCAGAGCTGCCCTGGTGGGGCTCTTTACAGGAATAGAAAGCCTCATCTTTCTCACCTGGAGAAAAGAGCGGGTGACCTTGCCGGTAAGTAACCACTGGCCTTGGTGGACTCAGCAGATGGGCTCCTATTTCTGAGTTTTCCCCATGGTTCCTTGCTGAGAGGAGGTTCACGCAATGACATGGAAATGACACTAGGGGGGAGTGTTCACTCATGCAAACAAGGACCTGAAGGAGCCATAGTCTGTTGTTACAGGTATTGTCCCAAGATGATAGCCGTGAACTAGTCCAAATGAAGTATACATTGAGAGATAATTGCTGAGACCCTGCCAGGGTTCCAAAATGACCACGACAGCCAAGCAACCACCACCTGCTTACCTGGAAAAGGTGACATTTCCGGGTGATTTGGAGAGTTCCTGGCCCGTACAGAAACCCATGATTCAGACATCTTGAAGTGTAACTTTCATTTATTTGCTAGGGGAACCTTCCTTCCTTCCTGTCTTTTGGGGATCCCACCAAACAGCTGGTGGAGAAATCTCAAAGGAGACAGACAAGGTCCCCTGATAATCTAGGTTGCTGCTTTTTGTTGTGATTTCGTTTGATGAAGGTGCGTTGTCAGGTGAGCCTTGGACTGTCCACTGCAAGGTCGCACTCAAACCCATCAGCTGCCTCGTGAAAAATGAGACTGTGTGCTCCCTCAGATATTTGCCACCCCCCGAAGTCCGACAGATGGTCACTGTGAGTCAGAACCAACTCTCAAGCACTGGTTTTAGGAGATGCTTTAGACCATTGGTTCTCAACCTTCCTAATGCCACAATGACCCTGTAACACAGTTCCTCATGTTGTGGTGATCCCCAACCATAAATTATTTTCGTTGCTATTTCATCACTGTAATTTTGCTATTGTTATGAATTGTCATGGAAATATCTGATAGGCAGTATGTGTTACAAATTGAAAATCATTACAAATTGTTACCAATTGAACATCATTAAAGCATAGCAATTAATCAAAAAATATGTAATTATATGTTGTGAAACACTTATTTCTAATGACAATAAATGAAATTTTGTCTTGAAGTTTGGTGTGGAATGGGTAACAGTCTTCACACCAGGTACTCGTATGTGGGTGGACCCAGTGGGAGCCGGATAGAGGAGCAGTGTCTCTGTTCCTAAGACCATCGGAAATAGGTGTTTTCCCATGGTCTTAGGCAATCCCCGTGAAAGGGTCTTTCAACCCCCCAAAGGGTCCACAACCCATAGGTTGAGAACTACTGCTTAGACCCTTATTTAGTCCTATCTCTACTCTCAGAGAATAATGTTTTGAGAATGATGATGGCAACAAATGTACATATGTCCTTGACACAATGGATGTATGTATGGATTGTGATAAGAATTGTATGAGCCCCCAATAAAATGAAAAAAAAATTTAAAAAGAAACCTGGGTTTAAATATCTGCTCTGCTACTTACTAGGTGCATGTGTTTAGGCAAAACTCTGAACTCTCCCACGTTGAGTTCACTCACTCCCAACATAGAAATCAAATGATACTTCGCACTGGGCAAATCTGCTGCCAGAGATCTCTTTTAAGTGGTGAAGAAGCAAACATGTCACGTTGAAGACTAGCTCCTGGCATTTTCATCGTTGTATCCGCATGCAAAAGTCAGACAGCACAACTAAAGAGAGGCTGAAGAAGAATGGATGTCCTTGATTTATGGCGATGGCCATGAATATTAAAAACACCACCAACTGGAAAGACATCTGGGATGAAGCACATCCGGAATGCTCCTTAGCAGCAAGGATGGCGAGACTTTGTCTCACATGCTCTGGGCATGATATCAAGACAAGCAACCCTGGGTGTTCAGCGAAACCTTACCATGCTTACATAACTGTAATAAGTCAGTTTAATAACTAGATCTGAGGAGATTGGTGACTTCTGTAATCATAGCAAGTGCCACATAAAGGAACCTGCAAAGAGAATGTACCTTCATTATGTCTTGCTGATTGCTTTAGTCTTGGTAACACTAGGGTTAAGTACTCACCTGCCGATCTAAAGAAAAGTCAGCAGTTTAGTCCAACCAGGGGTTCTGTGGGAGACAGACATCGTGCTGTCCTTCCATAAAGATTAAAGTTTATTGGGACATCTCTAACCCACTCGCCAGATCGGATCCCTCTGCATAGGCATCAACTCCATCGTTGATAACAACTGATCTGATCTCTCATCCATGCCCCTGTGGGTCAATTCAATGTGATTAAATCCAGAATTTAAGCAGTCTCATTAATGAAATACATCTCTGGTAAATGATGCAAATAAATTCTGAGTATTTAGATAAGCCCTCTCTTCCTCTGATTTTCTCCAAGCCGGCAGTTGAGTCTATTGGTGTGAGCGGTGATGTGTGTGATCTAGAGCAATGATCAGTGGACCACTTGGTTGCATGTGGCATGAGGAGGTCCACGCCCTCCCTCCTGAAAGCTGGTACTCTGGGCGGGGTGTCATTCAGGGTCTGTGGCTTGAGCACAGACTCGGGCCCACGTTGGTGTTCTGGCCTCCCTACATGTTTACACCCCAAATCAAGCCACTCCAGAATTGGACAATGATCTCTCCCTCTTCTTTAACCCTTTCATCGGGGGCTAATAGAGTTAAGTTATGTCTTCCAGTCAGATCAGTCTTGCTGTGTCAGCCTCTATTTGTAAGCGATTCCAGCTTAGCCATTGCGAAGTTAAGGAAGGATATAAAGAGAAACCTTATTACCAAGCCTGTGATACAGAATCAGAAACAAACTTTTCTTTTTCCTTCCACTTTCTGCTGTAACAACTATAAATACATTTGAAGCAATTGGATAAAACAGAAAATAGAACAGCTAATTATAGTATGTTGAAAATACTTGGTGCTGGTAGGTAGGCATCAGGCTACTAAGCAAGAGGTCGGTGGCTTAAGCCCATCCACCCACTCAGGGGAGAAAGACGAGGCTGTCTGTTCCTGTAAAGATTTACAACCTGAGAAACGTAGATAGGGCCATCAGGAGTCAGAGTGACATCCGTGGTAGTGGGTTTGGTTTGGTTTGGGGATCATAGATCTCTTGTCATGTAGTGACTTAGGTGGAGAAACTTTATTTGATTTTTTTAAGATTCATCTTAGGTCACATTGAGTTAACTGCCCCTTTGAAGGAAGAACAGTAAAGCAATAACATAGCACTATGAATGAATATGATGCATACTCCGGCGATTGCATGTAGCTTTTGAGAAATATATTTCATAAAGCAATTCAGTCTGGAAAAGGTACCCCCAGCCTAGAGAAATCTGTGAACACATTCTCCCAACATATTTTGAGTATCTTGTGGGATCCAGGAAGCAAGAGTCAAGATAACGATGAATGACTTGATTTTGCTGCTCTCCACTTTCATTCCAGCAGCCAGCCATTTACGTCCTCCAGTTCTAGAGGGCCCAGGGACACCAAGGTTCACAAAGATGATGTTCCACGCAGTACTCTGGGAGCAGTGACTCATGTTTGAAAAATTCATGAATACCCATCTCAGCTGTGACTATTGGTCCTGCCCATTCACGGAAAACAAGGGTGGTGGTAATTGAAAGATGTATAAAACCAAATAGCACAATGGACTAATGGGCCATGCCAAAATCGGTATCCACAACCCTGAGACCAAAAGAACCAGAGGGTAGCCAGCTATCACTACTGACTGCTCTGAAAAGGATCATATTAAAAGATCTTGGAAAGACTCAGAGAAAACTGCTGAAGGAGACTTACATTCATAAGACTTATTGGTCAAAAAGAGACTGGTATCCTCCTCCTCCTCACCAAGACTATGAACCTCCCTCACCCTTTAGGTCTAAAACGGAACCAATCCCCCCATTAGAACAATTTAAAATAACAAGGGTAGCACGTACTCAGGGACAAAAGATTCAAAGAGTTAGTAAAGAAAGAGGAGAAAGCAGGGGGGAAATGGAAGACGTGATAGTACACTGAGCGGCTTTCAATGGCTAAATTGAAGCAAAGTGTGTATGAATTATTGAATGCAAATGAATGATCTTCTCTGCAAAGCTCCTTTATCATCTGCTTTGCTCCTGTAAGACTTCCCCATCAAAATGTGCATCAGGGTTGCATCCTCGGACCATCCTATTCAATCTGTTCGCTGAGCAAATAATCGGGGAAGCTGGATGAGATGAGCAAAGGGTCTGGCGTTAGGATTGGAGGAAGGCTTCTTACCAGCCTGCGATGTTTCCCAACTTTGCTTGCTGAAAGGGAGGAGGACTTGAAGTACCTGCGGACCAAGATCAAGGACTGCGGCCTTCAGTGCGAATTGCATCTCAATGGAAAGAAAGGCAAAACGTTCACTACTAGACAGTAGATAACATCATGATAAATGGAGAAAAGTTTGAAGTTGTCAAAAATGTTGTCTTGCCTGGATCCACAGTCAGTGATCCTGGAAGCAGCAGTCTGGGGATCACAGGATGTACTGCACTGGGTACATCTGCTACACAAGACCTCTTGAAAGGATCGCACAGCACATATTTTGCTTTGAAGACTGATGTGCTCCTGACTCAAGCCATGGTATTTCCAGTCACCTCATATGTATATGATAGTTGGGCATCGGCGAAGGAAGGCTGAAGAAGAATTAATTTCTTTGAATTGTGGTGCTGGTGAAGGAAAGGCAAAGAATTACAGACTACCCAAAGAACAAACAAATCTGTTTTGGAAAAGGAATGCAGCAAAAGTTCACCTTACAGGACAGGTGGATGATACTTGAAGCCACATACTTTGGACATGTTGTCAGGAGGGACCAGTTTGATAAAGTGGAGGGGCGGAGAAGCAAAGAGGAAGACCTTCAACAAGATGTATTGACACAGTGGCTGCATCAGTGGGCTCACATATAAGAACACTTGTGAGGATGACACAGAGCAGGGTAATTTTTAGTTCTTCTGTGCACAGGGTCAATATGAATCAGAAGCAACTTGGTAACGTTTAACAGCGACATACAATCAGACAAACAACCATCATCGCTAGGAGTCAGAGTTTGACGGTACGCTTGCATTGGGAATGTAGCTTCTAGCACAGTTCATTCTCAACTGGATCCACTTTTGAAATTGAAGATGTTTAGCACTGTCCAGAGGTACAACCAAACTGCAAGGTAACATCAAGATAAAGAGAAAAGATTTGAGTCGTCAAGAATCTCATCTTGCTTGAATCATCCACAATAAATGCTCAAAGAAGCAGGAGTCAAGACGTCAGATGACAGTGCGTTGGAGAAACGTGCTGCACCAAACCTCTTTCAAGTGTTGAAAAGCAAGCATGTTCCTTTAAAGACAATGCTGTCCTTGACCCAAGCTGTGGTATTTTCATATGCCTATGAAAGTTAGAGAAGGACTGTGGGAAACTGAAGAATAATTGGTGCATTTGGTCCTGGAAAGAACATTGAAACTAAGATGGACTCACCAAAGAATAAATAAACCTTTTCTAGAAGAAGTAGAGCCAGAATGCTATACTTGGAAGAAGTGTAGCTTGGATAAACTTGTTAACCGGAGAGACCAGAACCTGGAAAAGGATAACATGCTTGGCAAACTTGAGGGAAGACCCTCAACGAGACGGTCGACACAATTGCTGCAATGACGACCTCAAACATCACACCAGTGGTGAAACGGCACAGGACCAGGCAGGATTTAGTTCTCTTGGGTGTAGGGTCAGCATGAGTGGGAACCCCATTGACAGTGGCTAACAACACAGCAACTGTCACAGAGGCATTTGTGTGTGTGTGTACTTGTCCATAGACCAACTGAACCTGTCCATAGAACAACTGACCATAGACCAACTGAACCTGTCCATAGACCAACTGAACCTGTCCATAGACCAACTGACAGTCTTTGAAACAGAACAAAGGGATACTCAGTGTTTTAAAATCATGAACAATACACATCAAGGTTGCATCTTTTCACCGTACTTCATCAGCGTGGCTCCTGAACGGATAATCTGAGAAGTGGGACTCCATGAAGAAGAGTCTCATCAGGATCAGAGAAAGGCTCATTAGCAACCTGCCCTATGCAGCTGACTAACTTTATTGAAAGTGAGAAGGACTTGAGGCACTTACTGATGGAGATCAAAGACTACAGTATTCAACATGGATTAAAATGTCATGTGAAGAAACCAAAAATCCACACAACTAAGCAAATAAACAATACAAAGATAAATGAAAACATTAACGTCATCAAGGATTTCATTTGCTTGGATCTAGAGAGGACCAGGCAGAATCTAGAGTAGTAAAACGGGAGGGAAATTGGTTTGAAATAAATGTTCTCTTTTCTTCTTTTTCTTGATGAGGCAGATATTATCTGTAAGGTACATTAGTACAACTCTAGGGAGCCCTGGGGGCATAGTGCCTAAATGTGGGGCTCTACTTGCAAGGGCAGCAGTTCAAAACCCAGAGCTGCTCCAAGAGAGAAAGGGGAAACTTTCTACTCCATAAAGAGTTACAGTCTGGGAAATCTACAAGTATAGTTCTACCCTGTCCCATAGAGTTGTTTTGAGCTTGGCATGAGTTTTGCCATTTGGGTTTATGCAGATTAGCAGATATCATTCTGAGTATTAATTCATTAAGACATTTAATATTTTTTCTGGGAATCTGAAAAGTTTTTCTGGGAATAAGAATTTGTAAGCTGCTTTCCATTCTCTACCAAACCTCATAAATGCCTTTAATTTTTTTTAGTAGACCAAAGTCAATGACGTCGTTCTGAGGATCAATCAATGTATTTCTTAAAGGGTGACAGGACAGAGACCCATAAATGATCCCACTCATCCCATCCCTGCATTCCAGGAAGGTGCCTTCCATCAGGATTCAAGTAGCTTTGTTTTCTTGATTGTTTCTTTCTTCTTTTTAATCCTTAACATTTTCTCCCAAGTGCATATAACACTTTCATATCACAAAAATACATTTTAAATCAGCATATATATTTTTGATGTACATAATCGTATTTTGTATGACCTGGTTATTATTATTATTATTATTATTATTATTATTATTAATTAATCATTTAATTGGGGAACATACAGATCTTAGAATCCACAATTCAATTGTATCAAGCATACTTGTATATATGTTACTGTCATCATTTCCAAAATATTTTCTTTCTACTTGAGACCTTGATATCAGCTCTTCTTTTTTCCCTTCCCTCCCCCACCCTTGTGAATCCTTGGTCCAATTATATATTATTATTGCTATTTTGTATCTAGCACCATTTGTTCTCTTCCTTCACCCACACTTCTATTACTCATCCCCTCTGGTGGTGGTGGTGGTTATATATCCAACCTTGTGATCAGTTTCCCCTTTCGCCCCTCTCCCCAACCTCCAACTACCCGCATGATATCACTACTTTCACTACTGTTCCTGAAGGGTTTATCTGTCCTGGATTGTATATGTCAAGAGTTCTTATTGTACCAATATGTGTACTCAAGACTAGCCAGATTTGTAAGGTAGAATTGTATCATGATAGTTGTGGGGAGGAAGCATTCAAAAACTAGAGGAATGTTGTGTGTTTCATTGGTTCTATACTGTACCTTGGCTGAATTGTCCCGAACTTGTTACCATGCTGTGAGGGGATGTCCAATTGTCTACAGATGTCCTTTGGGTCTCCACTCCAACCCTACTCGTTCTCATGGATATACTTGTTTGTTTTGGGTCTTTTGATACCTGATACCTGAACCCATCGACACCTTGTGATCACACAGGCTGGTGTGCTTCTTCCATGTGGGCTTTATTGCATCTCAGCTAGATGGCCACTTGTTTAACCTCAAGCTTTTAAGACACCAGGTGCAGTATCTTTTGATAGCCAGGCACCATCAGCTTTCATCACCACATTTACTTATGCACTCATTTTGTCTTTAGCAATTGTGTTAAGAAGGTGAGAATCAGAGAGTGCCAACTTATCAGACAAAGTGTTCTTGTGTTTAGGGAGGCCTTGAGCAGAGACCCAAAGTCTGTCTGCGATCTTAATACTTAACATAGAAATCTATGTACATTGACCTATATCTCTCATTATAAATGGATATATTTACATATATACATACCTATTCCTCAAGTGTGGTATTATGACTATTTATTTTTATTCATGTGGGTAAACTGTTTAGAAGTTAGAACGAAGAGGTGCATCTTTTTTTCAACTCAACTTTAAAATTTTGGGTAATTGTAGCTTTATTGCTGGTACAAGAGAGAGTACAGATGTGCCCTGCATGTCCTCCAGCCAGTTGGGGTGTTTGTTTTCATTTGGAAAATGACTAGCTGTCAGCCCGGTTTGATTGGAGTGATATGTATGATATGGATAATGGCTCTACTTTTTGTGTGAAGCTCATGAAGACCCAGATTAAAAAACATTCCAAACAATATTTATAATAATGCTGACATGTGCTTCCTTCTTTAACGTCTTTGATTTGCTTATTTATTTCAGAAGACCCAGTGGAGTGATCAAGGCACTGAAAGTCCTTCAGGAGAGTAGTGTGGCTGTTCTGAGGTATAGTCCAATCTAACATACTGGGCAGCTTATTTTAAAATACCTTTCAGAGCATTTCCTTTGAAAATGGAAGGAGGAACCAGCTGTGTGATCCTGGGGGACAGAGCAGAACACCCCAGGATAAAAGTGCCCATCAGACTAACCCAGTAGACACTTGGGTGCTCCTCCATAGAGGACTATAAGAAACTCTAAGCTTTCAATTCATGCTAATTTCATCAAAAAGTGCCTTCTAGGAAAAGCTGTAATTCAATTTGTGGAAAAAACCAACAAGTAGTTGACTCTATGGAGAAAAATATAAACCATATCAAGTGCACTGCTGTAAATCAAAATTCAATCTTTGTCTGAATCGTATGACTATAAATCAGGACTTAAACTTGGGCCAGTCAATCCGAGCAAAGGCACCCAGGTCTGCGAGTTTGCACATCCGAAACAGAAGCTTGCAAGGCAAACCTGCATAAATCAAATCCCTAAGTCAAAGGGGGGAAACAATGATTTTTCTTACCCTACAGAGCAAGAGAATTGAATGCTCCAAACCCCTTTATGCAGATAAAAGTTCTGGTTTTTATATAACTTGATATATTTATGTACAGAGGAAGCACTGGCTGAAATTAAGCAACAGGAATGAAATATTGTAATGGCCACTGCAGAGAAGCAGACCAGCAAGTAGTTTCACAGTTGGGTCATTAGCAAGAATGTTTGAACAAACACACTGCTAGCGTTAGCCCTGGGCTGCTGTGTGCCACGGGATGCTGTGTGCCAACATGCTCTGAGAATCCGTAAACTCGATGACAGAGCAACTACCCTGTGGTTGCAGAGGCCAGGCTCCTACAGCTCCAGGAGGAAGCCACTATTCCGGACAGATTCCACCTTCTGCATCCAAAGGGCCAGCTACATTTCCCCCGTGCTGTGTGTCAATCCCCACTTGGTTCAGGGACTCTACAGTCCCGAGGTTTTAATGCTTTGGAATGTTAATGTCACCTTCATATAATGCAATTTTCCCTCATTTTAGAGAATTTCTTAAATCTAATTTACTGCCCTGTGTTTTCTCATTCCCCTTATTAAGAAAGCCAGACCCTCAGATCACGTTGGGTTATTGATGACATGTTAAAACCACGTGCATAGAAAACTCTATTTTGTTTTGGTAACAGGGCAGGGGCGTAAGCCAATAATATTGCTTAGCTTATTTGCCTTAATTGGATTGACATTAAAGAGAAGTATTTTGGGTATTTTTTTGTAGTGCACAAGAGGAAGTATGAACATGCTTTCCATGTTGTCTTTCATTTCTGATTCTGATCTATGCACTGGACTGTCCAGTTCAAAACAAAAAATCCGGTGCAGCAGTTCAGGCGGCACACCAGCCCCGTAGCAGCTCTTCAACCCACAGAAGGTCCTTTGTCCTGCTAACCAGAGGGCATAGTTTGTCACGTGGCATTTGGGGTACTTGTTAATCATTTGATAAGTGGATGCTCTTTAGAAAAAGTATCCAATACATGCTGCCTAGAACCGCCTCAATTTTCTTCTCTTCTCCGCAACCTAATTCAGTGGTGGCCCAGTTGATTCCAACTCTTGGAAAATGAATGTGTGGTGGAGTAGAAAGGGTTTGTATGTGTGTGTGAGTGTGTGTGTGTGTGTGTGTGTGTGTGTGTTTTCAAAAGTGGATAAATAGCCATGTCTTCCTTCTGAGGTGCCTCGAGGTGAACTCATGAATGCCAACTTTTTAGTTAGTATTTGAATGCATTCACGGTTTTCTGTCATGTGTGTGATTTCTGTAAAATTGCCTTTATTGTCAATTAGGTAGGTGTATCCCCAGTGGCTACTAACTGCAAGGTTAGCAGTTCAAAACCACCAGCTACTCCTCGGGGAAAAGTTAAGGGGCGCTTAGTACTCCTGTACAGTGTTGCAGTCTCAGAAACCCGTAGTAGGCAGTTCTGCCCTGCCTTATGCTGTTGCTACGGGTTGGATTCAGCTCAATGGCAGTGAGTTTGGGTTCGGTTTGGTTTCTATTTCAGATAATCAATTTTGCATTCAATACTTTAAGCTAGCAATAAAGCCCCTTGTTAGGCTACTCTGCCGCCCTTTGATTTCACATCTCCCACTTACGCCTCACTCTCTTCCCCTTCACCCAAGTGAATACCTGTCAGTGGTGTGGCCTCTGGCTTCATCTTTCCCCCCTCGGTAATCTCTGAAGTCTGTTTCCTTTGCGATGAACAACTTTGTCTGTGTGACCATCTTTTGTTTGTTCCTTTGTGCTTTCTTTCACGCTCAGGGGACTCCTCTATTCCTACTGCCACCCAGTGATTCTACTCATAACAACCTTATATGGGGCTTCTGAGACTGTCAATCTTTACTAAACAGGCTTTCTGCCATGGCATGGATAGTGAATTGGGACTGTGAACCTTTTGGTTAAAAGCTTACCTGGAAGTGCAAGCGGGACTCCTTGAGGCCTTCAATTACCCGGAGTTTCTGAACTCATTCAAGGAGCTTTTAATGAATGACAGCTGAGTTACATCAATGATCAGAGATAGACAGTTTAACAGCAAATAAATTGCCTTTCCCAATTAAGTCACTTTGTGTGGAATGCCTCCTGAATAGCTCCCAATTCTTGCTCAACCTAAACCCACTGGGATTGAATTGGTTCAGAATCACAGTGACTTGACATAGGGTTTTGGAGATTATTCAGGTTTACAGGAGCAGACAGCTCAAGTAAAATAATTATTGCCAAGCTCCTTAGGGCACCTTCTCATTGAAAACTCCAACAGATCGCTAATTTGGAGGAGCGTTGTATTACATTGAAGAACATAATTCAGGTGGCAAATAGACACTTTGAAATTCAAGGAAAATATACAGACCTACGTGTGCTAGCATAATAACTGTATTAAAATGACACAATATTAACAAAGCCTTGGGAGGAATCAACAACAACAACAAAGCTTTAGGACAGGAAAGTTATTTTTACAGTATGATTTCCTGACCATCCTCATTATGTGGGAACCTGTTTAAAATGCAAATTTTAGGCCCCATCCAGACCTTCTGACCAGAAAATTTAACAGGAGAGGAAGCCCACCAAAGTGCCTCATTATAAGTCTTATAGGGTGATTCTAATTCACCCTAGAGTTTAAGAACCACTGGAATAGAGAAAGATCATTGATGGTCAGTCAGTTAAGTTTTGAGCTGTTATCAGAAAGTTCAATGTTCTAATCCACCAGCCATCCAAACCTACCAGCCCTTCAGAGAAAGAAAGACGAGATCATCTGTGAAGATTTACAGTCTTGGCAGAAAATCTAACTTGTTCTCTGGGGTCATCAGACAGCTGACAGCAGGGGGTAGAGGGGAAGAGAAACATTGACATTTTAGACCACTGCTGTGAGTACAATTCTTTAACGAAGCTCCTTCCGTTCCAGAATTAAGAACTACACAGGCAACTCTGTCAGTCATTCGAATGTTTTCACTTCAGAAGGTTCTTTCAGAAAAATAAGTGCCCGGTTCACAGGGCTATTGGGCAATACAGCAGCTCAGTATTCCTGGACCGGTAAAAACCTCACTTCATTTTAGGCTGGTCACGGCTTCAGCTATAAAACCTGGTCCCTTGCCCACTTGCTGATGGAATTAGAGCACATTAGAGTAGGTCATTGAAAGAATCAATCAGCTTTTAAGACTTTTCTACAATGACTTCCATGTGTTGGGCATTTATCCTGGGGCTGTGGAGCAAGGGATGGGTGACTAAGACAAGATACCTCTGAACCAGAAGTCACAGGAAGTTGTAGGCTTACACAGTGAACAAAAACAGTCAGCAATCGGAACAATCTGAAACTACCGGGAAGCCCTATTGAAAAGATAGGAGATTGCAGAGATCTGGGCAATCAGGGTCAGCGTCCTCAAGAAGACCATGCAGTGGGGCAAGATGTTGGTAGGAATACGTCATGTCAACCTAGCAGGCAGTTAGCAAACCCCACAGCATGGAGAGCAATGGGGCTGAGCTCTGTCTGTACAGGGCAGGAAGGAGAGAGACCAAAAGTACTGTCTACGCCTGACTGGCAAGGACCTTGAGTAATATCCCAGGGCAAAAAAACACACACACACCAAAAAAACCCAAAAAAAACCAGAACCATTTTAAGGTTCCCAGCAAAGAATTGCTAAAAGAAAACAGAGGTTTAAGATGTCAAATGAGAAATATTTCCTCCCCCCCACCCCCTCCTATGCCACGCTGGGTTAATCTAGTCTTCCTAAAGCAGCCATGAGTCACTCAGGCTGTGAAATGGGTCCATTTGTCAGTAGAGGGAAAATGCTGACAACAGCCCAGAAAACACAGCCCAGCAGGTATCCCAGCCAGAACTGGGCCCCAGAGTGAGCATGCACACGTGTGCCTCTCAGGGATGAAAAATGGTTTCCTTTGGCCATTCATCATCATCCTCCTCCATGGAGACAGCTCCTCCATCCAGTGCACATTTCTCCTAAAGGGAGGGGCAGGCCCTGGGGAAGTCCAGTTGCCTGGCCCCCTTCTTACCGCTTCTGGGTGATTGATGGGTTTGGGCCCTGAGCCTCACCAGGATGACTCTGCAGAATGGCTGAAGGCCTGGAGGGCAAAGAGTCCTTCTCCAAGCTCAGTCAGAGCAATGATTCACAAGCCAAGCCTCAGGGTCACTGAAAATTCTTCATCCACCATGCGCTCCCTGCACGTAGTAGGTTGGGATTCCCAATCCTGTCCCCTTCGGTGGCTACCACAAGCCCAGCATAGATTCCACTGTCAGGCTTTTGGTCAATCTTTGAATTGAATGAATGCTTCAGCCTAACAGTGATCTGATAGAATGTCTTCTTTCCCTCTTTCTATGATGATATCAGAAATAGCAACATCTAGCTTATTTTATGTGAAGATGGGGCAACTGAGGACCAGAGAGCGAGAGAGCGAGTAGACAGTGTAGCAATCTAATACATTTTATATCGATAAAACTTTATCTCCTATAGCACATCCCATCTCCTTTACCCCATGGGCTTCCGGAAGATGTTTTTAAACCAAATAAGGTTGTCTCTTAGATCTTTGTGTCACTTTGTCACTGAGGCGTTTTTGCTAATGCAAACAAGAGTGAAATAAATACGTGTTTACATAAAACTTTATGCACACCTCTGGCTCTTTACTTGGACTACATTAACACAAATGTGACGTAGCACAAGAATGTTGTAGTCTTCAGCTCTTCAGAGCATGGTTTTGAGAATGTCTTCTGCAGCTTTCTTTCACGGTATTTCAAAAGAATTTATCATTGAAAATCTCAACTAGTGACCCTGTTAACTCTTTTGAAACTATTGCCAACCCACTACCGTTGAGGTGATTTGACTCATAACAACACTGCAGGAATTAGTGGAGCTGCTTTCTGGGGCTGCAGACTGTAACACTTAAAAAATTTTTTTTTATTGGGGGCTCATATAGCTCTTATCACAATCCATCCATCCTTCCATTGTGTCAAGTACATTTGTACTTCATCATCATTTTCAAAACATTTTCCTTTCTACTTGAGCCCTTGGTATCAGCTTCTCCTTATTTCCCCCCCCCATGAACCCTTGATAATTTAGAATTTTTTTCATGTCTTACACTGTCCGATGTCTCCCTTCACCTACTTTTCTGTTTTCTGTCCCCCTGGGAGGGGGGGTTATATGTAGATCATTGTGATCTGTAACTCTTTATGGGAACAGACAGCCTCATCTTTCTCCCTGGGAGAGAGGCTGGTAGTTTCAAACCACCAACTCTGTAGTTAGCAGATTGAACCTTAACCCACTGTACCACCAAGGATCCTGTGGCTATTACAGGGATCTTTTATATTGTTGAACTTGTAGGACTAGTGTAGATATCTTTTTTACCTCCCCAGGTGGGTTTAAATCAATACAGATATTGGCTAAAGGTCTGGAGGACAAAGAGCCCTTCTCCAAGCTCAGCCAGAGCAAAGATTCACAAGCCACGCCTCGGAGTCACTGAAAATTCTTTCCGCAGTCTATGATTCTGTAGTAAGGAAATCTGAAGCTGCAGTGGCTTAAAAGAGATAAAGATGTAGATTTATTATTATTATTAAAAGATCACTTTTGGGGGGGCTCTTACAGCTCTTATTATAATCCACACATCAATTGTATCGGGCATATGTGTACATATGTTGGCATTATTCTTTTCTAGACAGTTACTTTCTCTTGAGCCCTTGGTATCAGATTCTCTTTTGCCCCCTCCCACCCTCATGGCCCCTTGATAGATTATAAATTATTATTATTTTCATATCTTACTCGAACTGCTATCTCCCATCCCCTATGGATTCTGCTGTTCTTCCCCCTAGAGGGGCGTGTGTGGTATGTGTCAATCATTGTGATCAGTTCCCACTTCCTCTCCTCCCATTCCCTCTTCTCCCTACCCTTTTGGTATCACTATTCCATTCATGTTCCTGGATTCTGTATGTTGTGAGGTTTATCTCTTATCTGTACCGGTGCACATGCTCCTGTCCAGTCCAGAGTGAGAAGCAGCACTGGGGTCATGGCATTGCGGGGGTGAAGAAGCCTCAAGGAACCAGAGGAATATTGTGTGATCCATAGGTGCTCTGCTGCACCCTCGTTGACTCATCCCCTTCCTTTACCCCCACTGTAGGGGATGTTCCACTGACTACAGATGGGCCCTGGGTCTCTGCTCCAACCCACCTCATTCTCAACAATGTGTTTGTTGTTTATTATAAATCTTCTGAGGCCTGTTACCCAGTCCTGTTGACACCTCATGATTGCACTTGCTGCTGCGCTTATTCCATGTGGGCTCGTTGCTTCACTGCTGATGGCCTCTTGTTTAACTTCAAGCCTTTAGGAACCCAGATATTATATCTTTTAATAGCTGGGCACCACCCGCCTTCTTCATCACTTTTGCTTATGCACCCATTCTCTCTTCAGCGATTGTGTCAGGGGGTGTGGTGGGGTGAGCATGACAAAATGTCAGTTTGTTAGACTGTTGGGCTGACAACTACTCAAGACATGTTTTCCCCTTACTGAAGTGTACCGTGACAGAGGAAAATAACGGGGACACACAGCAGGGAGATAGTGTGGTCCGAATCCCTCGCAGTGGGACAAACCAAAAAGGGAGCATAACAGATCAGCAACTGGAGCAAAACCAAACCACAAAGACCCTAAAGAGCCCCCAAAATAGACTTCAGGCAAGGAGGGGCTGCTTCCGGAACTCCCCCAGGACCAGGGGGGAGAGAATCATAAAGGTCAGCGGACAGACCTGCAACTATATGTATGTTTTTTCTCTCTCTCTCTTTTCCTCTTTCTTTTTCTTCTTTTGTTCCTTTTTTTAATTCAATCTTTTGTTTTCTTATTGTTCGGTCAATGACATTGTTGGTTTTCTTACTTATGTAAGACAGGCATGGGAAGCAAGCTTGTGGAGAAAGTGATGGGGCCAATGGCCCCCAGTGGGTCTTCGGGGTACAGGGAGGGCGAGGAAAGAGTGTGATTAGCCAACAACGCCATAGACAGGGCAACAATAACGGAATTAAAACCAATAGCAAGGAGGTTGTAGAGATCCTGTGGGATCTGGAGCAACAGCAATCTAGCTGAGAAGAAGTACCAAGAGGTGGAAGAAGGGGGAATGTGATGGTGGGGCAGGATGAAGGCAAAAGGAAACAGAGGAAGGGTCTAGGAAGCAAAGCTATAGAGAGAGGTATAAGCAGAGGTGTGTACTTATTTAAATACTTTAATCCATAAAAATAGAGGCATTGGCCTATATATTTACAAGGCCATACACTGAGGTTGTGGATGAACCTTGGGTCTCAGCTCACACCCTCCCTCAATACAAGAACACTTTGTTCTAACAGACATAGGTTTTTATGATGCACACATATGAAGCTAGGAGTGAGCTCTACTATCTTCCAAATATGCCTTCTCAGGTTGGTCTACTGGCTGTCAAATCCTAAAATAAATGGCTAGAACATCCAGAACAAGAATTCCGTGGAGATGAGCTGAAAACTACACACATGTTCCTTGCTGTTTTTTCTCTTGAGTCAAGTCTGTCCATGGTTTCATGTGGCCACAGGGAGTATAGTTGGCGAGTCCTGATAATCATATCTCCTCATTATGACTATAACTCTGATTGTACATCAAAGCTGCCTCTGCCTAGGTCTTTCCACCCCGTTCCAAGCGCCTTCCCTCCGGGTGCTGTCAACTCTTGCTTCGATGAGCACGACAACGTGCTGAATGCATCTTCATGGCCAAGTGTGCCCTCTCCTAGTCCTCGCGCCACATACATCGTTAGGGCAATGCTTCAGAAATGGGAAGCGGACTCCAACACTTCTCTGCTTAAATGTCTTTAATGGAAACCCATATGCGGCAGAGAAAAGAAAGTGAAAAAGCTGAACACCTTTTAATGACATTCAAAGTCTTTGTTTTGGATTCTGCCCAATTCTCAAGCCTCATATTGCTGAAATGCCTGGGATGCAGCCACATTAGCACATGTTTAAGCTTTTAAAGGTGGAAGAAAGGGGAGCAAAAGGTTTCGTCTTTGGCAACCAACTTCCCTCCAGTGAAAGATGAAAACATATGTATATTTTTGTCACTGTAACCAAATCCAGCATTTGTTCTCTTCTTAAGCAGAAATAGAACCTGCTTATGTGAAGTTTATGATTTCCCAGAGCTCCCAGGAACCCAACTTTTGATTCCGTATGGCACATTGGAATTTAGAAGATTATCCGTTAGAAGATGTAAATCTCGTCAGTTTCTTCCTGAGGCCTGCGTGCAGGGCCCGACCTACCTTGTGATGCGCTCCACAGAGAACAGGACAGGGTTCCATGTGTGTGGAATTTTTACATGGGTGGCTCTAGTATTGGTTAAGTCAAATGGTATTCTAATGAGGTAAATGTGTAGGATATATATTTTAATGCTAACTGAATTTATTTATTTTTAAAAATAATTTTATTGGAGGCTCATGCAACTCTTATCACAATCCATACATACATCAATTGTATAAAGCACATTTATACATTTGTTATCCTCATCATTCTCAAAACATTTGCTCTCCACATAAGCCCCTGGCATCAGTTCCTCATTTTTCCCTTCCCTTCCTGCTCCCCACTCCCTCATGAACCCTTGATAATTTATAAATTACAATTTTGTTATATCTTACACTATCTGACATCACCCTTCACCCACTTTTCTGTTGTCAGTCCCCCAGGGAGGAGTTTTTATGTAGATCCTTATAATCGGTTCCCCTTTTCTACCCCACCCTCCCTCGACCCTCCTAGTATCCCCACTCTCACCACTGGTCCTGAAGGGTTCATCTACCCTAGATTCCCTGTGTTGCCAGTTCCTATCTGTACCAGTGTACCTCCTCTGGTCTAGCCAGATTTGTAAAGTAGAATTGGGGGAGAAAGCATTTAGGGACTAGAGGAAAGTTGTATATTTCATTGCTGCTACACTGCACCCTGACTGGCTCGTCTTCTCCCGGAGACCCTCTGTAAGGGGAAGTTCAATTGCCTACTTGGCTTTGGGTCCCCACTCCACAATCCCCCTCATTGACAATGATATGAATTTTTGTTCTTTCATGCCTGATACCTCATCCTGTTGACACCTCATGCTCACACAGCCTAGTGTGCTTCTTCCATGTGGCTTTGTTGCTTCTGAGCTAGATGGCTGCTTATTTACTTTCAAGCCTTTAAGACCCCGATGCTATATCTTTTGATACCCGGGCATCATCTTCACCACATTTCCTTATGTACCCATTTGTCTTCAGTGATAGTGTCAGGGAGATGAGCACACAGTGATATAATTTTTTGTTCTTTGATTCCTAATACCTCATTCCTTTGGCACCTTGTGATCACACAGGCTGGTGTGCTTCTTTCATGTGGGCTTAGTTGTTTCTCAATTAGATGGCCACTTGTTTACCTTCAAGTATTTAAGATCCTAGACGTTATATCTTTTGATAGCTGGGTACCATCAGCTTTCTTCACCACATTTGCTTATGCACCCATTTGTCTTCAGCAATCATTTCGGGAAGGTGAGCATCATGGAATGCCAGCTAACTTCATTTATTCTGGATACATTTCCCTATCTATAAACTGAAGCTGTTTGACTAAGGAGCTCTCCGAGATCCAGCACCATAAAGTGATCAATTTGTTCATCCAATAATTATTTTTGAGTCTGCATTGGGGCTCAGAACCATTCCAAGTGATGAGAGTCATGTGTTGAAGAAGAAAGGCAAGGTCCAGTTTCAATGAAGAGTATATTCAAATTGGGGTAAGGGGGTATAGAAATAACAATCACCCAGGAAGCAGTAAACAAAGAGTGATTAGAAAATGATATCATAACCATGAAAGGATGTCTCCGAGGCAGTCATGCTAATGCTGGACACAACGCATTCAAAACAGAGGAAGCCTCAAGTGCTTTGAGATTGTTGTGTTTTAGGACATGTAAGAAATTCAGTGAAGAGATAAGACTGAATTCCTTTGGAGAGGAGGTGAAGATGTTGGTTAGGAGCCAGATGATGTAAATATTTATATCAGGATAAGAGATTCGATCTAAGTGCTATTGAAGCTCTTTAGAGGATTTTAAACGATGATGAATAGACTCTTGTTTAAGTGTTGATCATATAATTATTGGAATTACACAGAGTATATATTATGAAGAAGTTGGGGTGGGTGGGAGGGGGTACTTAGGAGGCTATGACAGTAGACCTGGTGGTGGCATAGATTGGAGTGGCAATACTGGATGAAAAAAAGGAAAAGCATTTTCATAAGTAGTTACAAATATGAGCAAGAGAAAAGAAAAAGGGTATCAACTCAATGTGGTAGAATCATTCTCAGAGATAATGAAGACTGTCTTTAAGAGACTAGAATAAGGAATTCTTTCATTTCAATTGAGGCCTTTCCTCAGTTTTATTTGCTTATTGTTTGTGTGTGTGTGTTCCTTCATAGGAAATCCAGGGTAGGTAAATGAATAGAGACAGTAACTAGGTTACCCAGCGAATGGTAGAGAGTTTGGGGGGCTGGGGGGGGTGATGAGAGACTAAAAGAAGAAGTATGAGAAAAAGAAATTCACTGTGGTGAACGATCGCAGAACCCCCTTTAATACCTTTAAACTATTGAATGGTATGCTATGTGAAATATATGTCAATCAAACAATCAAATATTTAAAAATAGAATAGTTCCTCTCTCTCTCTCTCTGAGTTGTGGTTTGGGTGAAAGTTTATAGAACTACTCAATTTGTCCTTCAGCCATATATGCCCCTTTTATTTTGTGGCATTCATTGTGATCCCTGAATGTAACAGCCTTCTTCCCACGGCCTCCCTGGTTTCCTCATTTCCTGACCCCCTTCTTTGCCACCACTTTCAGCCTTCTGAGCTGTCTTCAGGGACAGATGTTTCCTTTGTGGATTCCGACGTGTGATTGTCCGAGTTGCTCATTCTGACATACACTTGTTCACTTTATAGACCTTTCTGTCGCTGGGTGGAAAGACAGTCCCCAGAAATGGGTCAAGTTCCAGATTTGAAAGCTAACGAAGAGTTCTCTCTTAGAGCATGAATTGCTTTTTATCCTTGTGGAAATAAATACAACAAAAACACATTCCAATTGAACAATCTCTCCATGTATCAGGCAGTGGCATGGGATATATTTTTATAGCTGTAAACAGTTTAATGTCAAGTCTACAAATGAGAGCAGTCATTGTTGGAGAAGCAAGTTTATTGGTAGTTTTGAAGTTGTAGGCTGCGTGAAGCCACCTAGGGAGACTTGTCAAGAGGGAGCACGGCACTTCCTGTCTTTGGACATTCTTTTGTTGAATGATTTTATAAAGAAGAACAATTCAGCAAAGAACACTGACAAAGGGCATGACATGAGGCAAAAGGCAAATCCGAAAAGAGTGCCTTCACTAGAGTAATCGAATAAAGAGTTTTAAGAAAGCTCTTCTTTCTCTGGAAGGCTGCTGCATGATCAACTTAGACAAAAGCCATGCAGTGACCAAAGGATTGAACAGCATCCAGGTTGTGGGCGACCTAGATAAAGTTAGGGCTAGCAGAGGAGAGGATTAGGACAGGAACAAGGTGAGGAAGAAAGTGGAGGAAGCAGTGATATATAATACTTGTGACTGGAGCAGAGATGTGAGCTGGTAGTTTGATGGGGACATGAGGATGAAAGAAGTTTTATTTAATTTTGTTCAGCTAGGAGATATGTGCATGGGATTTTTGTGATCCTGGGCATGATGCTGGAGAAAAAGAAAAATGGATGGTGTAGGAGTAAGAGACTAATTTCTGGAGAATAATCTTGAAAAATAGAAATGAGCTAAGTATGCAAGTAAGGGTGGTGGCCATGGGTGGGGGCAGGCACACTTGTTCCAAGGAGACAAGAGAGAAGAGAGAACGGACACAGATACAGGGTGTGGACCATTTCATTTGTCGGAAGATAAATACACTCATTCACAGTACACTTCATTTTTAGATCTTCGAAGGCAGCGGAGCAACAAGAGGGGTAGAGATATTAAAAGGAAGAAGTTGAGGGGGACTCATGGAACTGGATATCCAGCCAAGGAATAAAAGCATCCACCTACAGGCAACTGATTTTAGACACAGAACTATGAAGCCTGAAATGGAGAGAGAGATTCTTTCAGCAAATGATGCTGGAAAAATTGGATCACCATCTGCCGAAAAATGAAATAGGACCCATACCTCAATCGGACAAAAAATGACCTCAAGATGGATTAGAGACCTAAATGTCAACCCAGAACTAGAAGAATGATCACTGAGAAAAATTGGGACAAACTTGAGTACTCTATTGTAGGGCACACACCGACTACCAAATATAATAAAGGAAGCCCGCGTCAACTGGACCTATTAAAGATAAAGTGGTTATACACATCAAAAGACATCATAAAATGAATAAATGGGGAGCCCACAGATTGAGAAAACTTCTTTAGCAATGCACAATGGAAAAGAGACTAATTACTAAAATCGACAGAATTCTGCAGAACTTCAATAAAAAAAATCTAATTAAAAGGTAGTAAAAGACATGACTACAAAATTCCCAAGGGATGACACTTGTATCGCTGACAAACCTATGAAGAGATGCTCAAGATCACAAGCTATGTGGGAGAGACAAGTCAAAACAATGCAAGATATCCTCTTCCACCCACAGCCATACTGCAGTTCACAAAAACAGAGAACAACAAATGTTAGAGAGTGTGCCAAGATAAGAGAACTTTCATCCACTGCTGGTAGGCTTGTAAATATGTGCAGCCATTGCAGAAAGCAACATGATGCAGACTGAAACAACTGGGAGCAGACATACCATATGACCCAGCCATACCTTTGCTGGGTATAAACCAAAACACTCACTGTCATCATATTGATGTTGACTCATAGCAACCCTACTGGAGAGGTCCAACTACTCTTATGAGTTTCCAAGATTGTAACTCTTTTCAGAGTAGAAAATCCTGTCTTTCTCCTGCATACTGGCTGGTCGTACTGCTGGCCTTGTAAACCCAGCAAGACTGCATCACTGTGTGTTCAGGTCTATTGTATATACTCCAAGGAAATAAGAGATAGAACAGGATCATATGTCTGATCTCCCATGTGTATGAAGCACAGTTCACAATGGCAAGAAGCTGGAAATAGTCCAAATGTCCATCAGTAGAATAATGGATAAAAAACTCTGGTACAGACACACAATAGAGTACGATGCATCCTTAAACAACAATAACCAGCAATGGAACATCCATGACATGAATGAATTTGGGAACCACAATGATAAGTGAGGTTAGTCAATCACAAAAGGACAGATAGGGTATGAATCCATTACTATGAAGGCAGGTGTATACTCTAAGATTATATAATCTTTGAATCTGGCCTCCCAAGCAATGAGATAGAAAGCCTGCCTAGCATTCTTGAGCCATATGTCACCCTTTTTATATGCACATAGTAAAAAAACATGTCAACAGAAGAGATCTCATTTCAGCTGGGGTCAGTTCTTTCTGATGGGGGTAGGGGAAGAAGACCATTCAATAGCTGTCATACAAAACTTTGCTAAGGTCACCCCAAATCACTAGGCACTCCTAGATGAGTGGTAAGTGAACCTAACTGGAAATTCAAGTCAAGCTGTGGGGAGAGGAACACATACGTTTTGGGAAAGTTGATTACATTTCTGTAGGTAAGGAGCAACCTCTCATCTGGAAAAAAAAAAAACCCTTAATAATACTTACATGGAACCCAAAGGAGGATACTCCTGATGCTATGTTCCTAATGGGATACTTTAGGCCTAGTTTCCATTCAGCCTATGGGGACCCAAGTCATATGCTATAGACTGTCGGGACTTTAGACTCTGTCCTTATGAGTTGCAAAACCTTCTTCATCAGCCACAATAAGATTTGACGTGGAAAGCCCACATCACTTGGAATGTGACTAATGTGATTTCTTGAGGGGGAGTAGACTATGGTGATGTGAGTTAAATGAAGCCTGAGGTAGTGGAGCCTTCAGGAGCTTCATTTGCTGATGGTGCACAACTCAAAGTGAGGATAAAGGCTGCAAAAATCTCTTGATAATTTCAAATTGGAATGTGAAAAACATGAATCTAGGAAAACTGTAAGTCATCAAAACTGAAATGTAGCACATAAAGATCATTATTCTAGGCATTAGTGAGGTGAAATGGACTGGTATGAACCAGTTGAATAAGAAACATCATATGATTTACTAGACCAGGAATAAAACAATCAAGAGGAATGGAATTGCTTTCATTTCAAAATGATATTGTAAATCATTATTAAAGAACAATGTTATTTGTGATGGGGTAATATCTATGATCATACAAGGACACCCAGTCAATACAACTGTTATTCAAATTGATACACCAACCAGTAAGGCTAGGGATAAAGAAACTGAAGAAGGATACCAAAGATTTCAGTTGGAAATTGATCAAACATGCATTGATAATTATTGGTAATTGAAAAGCAAAAGTTGGGCACAAAGAGGAGGAAACAGTAGTGGGAACATATAATCTTGGTGATAGAAACAAAACTGCAAATTGTATGACGGAATTTTGCAAAACCAATGACTTGTTCATAGCAAATACCCTTTTATCAACAACACAAAAATCAATGATACACATGGAGTTCTCCAGATGAAGTACACAGAATTTAAACGACTACATTTTTTTTGAAAGAGTTGATGTCTCTGTCATCTAAGAATCAGGAGTCAAAATCAGATCTGGAGCTGACTGTGGAACAGACCATCAATTGCACATATGTAAGTTCAAGATAAAGTTGAATAAAATTAAAACAAGGGCACTAGAGTCAAAAGCCAACCTTGAATCTATCTTACCTGAATTTTGAGAATATCATAAGAACAGATTTGATGCAGTGAACACTTATGAAAGAAAACCTGATGGGTTGGGGGTGCGCCATTGAAACCATCATTCATGAAGACAACAAAAGATTATTAGAAAGATCGGGACGAAAGGAAAGATCAAAGTGGACGCCAGAAGAGACTCTGAAACTTGCCCTTAATCATACGTAGAGTAGCTAAAACAAATGGAAGAAATGATGAAGTAAAGCCCTGAATGGAGCATTTCAAAAGTCAGTTCGAGAAGATAAAGCCCCACATTATTTAGTATTATCTCTCTGCTTCTGGTGATCTCTCGCTTCCTTCTCTTTCTCATTATTCTCCTTGTGGATCCTAAATTCCAGAAACAGAGCAGTAAACAAAACATAGTCCCTCTTTTCTGAGTGTTCAAATAAATGAACAGGAAAAAATATGTGCGTTTATCACGCTGATCCCAGGGGAGGTTGGAGTCCTAGGAATGGTTAACACAGCGGTGTGAGAGTCAGGGTGTGTACCCAGCTAAACTCCTAGATTCACCAATGCTATCCCTACATGAACGTTCCCCTCCTCTAGACAGGATTATCCAAATCTAGAGGCTGGACACCAGCCTTCATTTGTGTTCCTCACTGGTGTACCTCTCCCTCTCTGTAAGGGAGTGACCTACTGGCAAGTTGAGCACCACCCTTCTGCTGAAGACATTTCATTGAGTTCCAAATCCAAATTCTTTTACTTAGCATGCCAGTGATTTTGTTATTATTTTGAGTGTTCCCACACTTTACAGCCTATCATACTTAATCAATTTCCTTCATCTCTCTCTTCACCTTTGCCCTCCTTCCCTCACATATAATCCAAGGTTCAGCCAGGACGAATTCTGTTTTTTGCACCCCACCAATGTTTCTGTAGCTTTGGGCCATGTTCTCATATTGCTCTTCCAACCTTTATCCCCACTCCCGAATGACTGCTGTCTTAGGCATTTAGCAACTGCTACAAAAGGAATCTTGGTGCCATTGTCAGTTAAGCACCGGACTGCTCATATCTCAAAGAGGTTTTGTGCAGCAGATTTTCCCGATGCAATATAACATTCGGTTTCTTGAGTGCTGATTCTGTAAGCATTATTTGTGGATCTGAGCAAAAGAAAATCTTTGACAACTTCAATCTTTTTGTCACTTACCATAATGTTGGTTATTGGTGCAGTTGTCCAGGATTTTTTTTTGTGTTGAATTTTGTTTAATGGTTTTGACTTTATATTGAATTGCAAACCATCCTGAAGGCTGTAGTCTTTGGTCTTCCTCAGTCATTTTATCATGTCCTCTTGGTGTTCAGCAAGCAAGGTTGTGTCTTCTGCATATCACAGGCTGTTAATAAGCTTCCTCTAATCTGGATACTTCATTCTTCTTTATATCATCCAGTTCCTCTGATTATTTGCTCAGTATACCTACTGATTAAGTGTGGTGAAAGGTCACAATTTAGGAAGTTAGAAATCCAAATTGAAAGAGCTGGCTCTAGGGAGTAACTTTGTGCCTCTAGTTGACTTTGGGGAAAGTTCCTTGTCCCTTTAGCTTGTTCCCTGGATCTTTGGAGATCCCCAGGTGATCTGCCATCCATCTGCCCAATCTCTTTTTCTTAGCTAGCTTGTTTAACCCTTTTCTTCCCAAAAAAGGACTGACTGGTGATACACCCTGTACTGACCCCTCCTCATTAATATAAAAATGACAAGGCATTCCAAATATGGTTATAACCACAAGCATATCACACTCAAAACCAAACTTACTGTCGTCCAATAGATTTTGACTCATATCCCCTTGTTAGACAGGGCAGAACTGCCCCTATATATTCCAACTCTATTTCCTAGACTGTAAATCTTGGCACCATCGGCATAGAGGTTAGTATAGACAACACATATTTGGGGAGGGGGCCACACTTCATCTATTTGTTCGTAGAATCCATTTCAGGTGTTACTTTTTCTAGGAAAGTTTTTTCTTGCTGACTCCCCTGGCTCTCCACTCCCACTCTTTAAGGACAACACACACCATTTCTTCTCTAGCATTGAGTTCCCAGAGGGCTTCTTCATATCTCTACTTTGGTCTTAACACACTGTACTTAAATTGTTTGTGCATCCATCTCTCTCACTGCAAATCAGTTATTTGGCACGAACTATGTGCCTTGTCAATCATCTAGCAAAGGGCCCCATGGCATAGTGGATTCTGAATTAGAATGCAATCCCCGAGATCAGTAGCTTGAAAGGGGATGCTTTCTGCTTCTTAAAGAATGATAGTCTCAGAAACCCACAGGGAGTCTTCCTACTCCATACTACGGGGTCACTATGAGTCAGAATCAGCTCAGTAGTAGTGAGTTTGGAGCATCGCAAAATACCCAGAAAAGAATCCTTGTGACTCAAATGGAAACCAAAAGACGGACCATTCAAACCCAGCCAGTCCAAGAGAAAGACCGGAGGCTCCACCGACAGAGAGACCACTGTTGAGAAAAGTCTCTGAGGTACTCTACTGTATCACGTGGGCTTGGATGGGTTGCTGTCCACTCGCGAGCACACAACAACAACAACAACAACAACAACAACAACCACACAGTATCCAACACCTTGTAAGATCCCAATACACGTGTGTGAAATACATTTAAACCAGCATGCATCCATACTGTCCCAGCTTGGTTTGTGCTTTTAGCCACGGGGTCTCTAAATATGCCATTTAATCTTCTGGATGACTCTGTCCCCTCTTCCATGTGCGTCCAGTACTATAAGCAAACAATGATTCTTCATGAGATCCAGAATATTTGTGATGTCCCAATTATAAAACCACTCAGGAGGAGAAGAACTAATGGATCTTTTAAAGCAAGCATGAACATATTATAAACTACTTATTCCTGGATCATTTGGTTGGACCCCTCGGAGAGTAGACAGCTTATAAAAAGGGCCTTTTGCACACTCAGTCCTGCTGGGCTACTGTTGCAGGAGTTTCGATGTGCATTCCAGAAGGTCAGGGATCTTTTAAATGTCACAATGTACTTCCCATCCCCCATCAATTACACCCTTGAGAATATTCTGTTTTACAAAGTCTTTTTTAAAAAAACCAAAAAAAAAAAAAAAAACCCTACACTTCTGGACCAATTCATCTGCAATTTGCTATACTTCATAGGGCTCAAAGCCCCCGCGTGCCTGAACTACTAGGAAAGACTTCTGGACACGTCAATAAAAGTATCTTAATGAACAACAGCTGCAAAGAACATGTCTTTAAATAAATTGATTCCAAATTTCCCTGCATGTTTCTGTGATTCTGCTTTTTTAAATGGGCACCGCTGACTTCAAACTTGGCCATCTAAAGAGTCAGAGAGGAAGAAAAGCTCATACATTGCTACAAAAAAAAATCCATTGTCTTGCATTTCTTCACCTCTCTTTGTTCGATGAGATTCATGAGCCTTCACACAGAATGCCTCACTTCTGCTTGCGAAAGCTCTCCTCCATTATGCACTTGGAAAAAGTGCCCAAGGTCCAGCAAACTGCAGACTTGGCCAGAACGGGGCCAGTTTAGGTTGTCCAGGTTGAAGATTCGGCTTAGAATTTGGATTTCCTGATGCTGCAGATTATGGTCAGACTCTGGACTACATTATAGTTTAAAACAACAACAACAACAAAACATGTCCTTCTCATTAGCAGAAGGCACATGACCAGAATGCTTCTGTTACACCCGCTCCGGCTCTAGCGGTTCCGTAGTGTCATCTCTAACCTGGTGCTTTGAAGAGTTGCTTTTCGTTTCCCAATCAAAAAGTCGGTCATTTAAACCCACTAGCTCCGTTGCAGGAGAAAAGTTTCTCTAAAGATTACGGTTTAGGAATCCGTAGGGAATCTACTCTCGGGGCTCTATGGAGTGGACTCGATGGCACACATCCACAACAATAGGAGGAAGATGTGGATCAAGGTTTGCGTTGTTGTATGCAAAGAGATGGGATACTTGTCTCCTGACCCTCCCGTCCCCACCCCCTCACCCCCTGCAACACACGCTAAGGAGCAAAGTGCCGTGATATACTTTGCATTCCCCTAATCTTTTATTTCAAGCACTGAGTACTTGAAAACATATTTAAGCATTAAAATCTACTCAAGTTTTATAAAGAATGAACTTGGTTTCCTAATGATCCAAGTAGCACTTGGGAGAATGGATGTTCCCATACTGGATTTTAATAGCAACCCAGATGGTCGTTTGCTTTCTTTTTTAACTTACACGAGAGGCTAGAAATCAAAATTTGGCTCTATAGCCACATGACTTCCCCTCTCTGATCTCCTGCTCTGGACATCTGTGTTTGCTGTGGACCGTGTGCAAACAGCAATGGGAAGGTAGTAAATAGCGCCCCTTGCAGTCCCCCTCTTTGATTCTTACTGAGTAAAAGGAGACCCTGGCAGATTCCTATCTTGAAAATCTTGCTACTGTCACCTTGTGCGCATTGCCCCTTGCCACTTGAAAAAGCAGCTTGTGACATTGTTGTGCTAGAGAAAAGACAAACGCCTACTAGCGGGAGGTAGGGCCCAGGGAGGGGAGGGCTGAGTTCGGGCCCAGAGAACGTTGCATAGAACAAAACGAAAAGCTGTTCCCAATTTGAAAAGCGGGTTGACGTCTGTTACTCTGGTATGCAGTGAAACATGTTTTTCATCTAAAGCATCATAAAAGCTACAAGCATTTTACACTGCGCGTTAAGAGCTGCATCTTGAAGGGAACGGCTTTTCAATGAGAACACGCACAGGCTTCGCAATTGGATGATACCTTTGAAACCATTTTTATCATTCCAGTAGATGAAATACTCCTTCGTCGTGCCAAACCCCTAATGAGTCGATAAAGCACCTTGTGGAAATGACAACCAGGGGTTCACTGGTATTGCTCTCTTTCTTTCTTTTCAATCTGCTTCTCGAAATGTAAAGTTTGGGTGGAAGCTGATTGTGGGGCCGGACTGCCTTTGAGGGGATCATTAAAGAGGGGTGGCCTCTACGGAGGCTGCAAGCAGCACTTTGGAGACTGTGTTTGAGAAGGATAAAGATTTTGACGCGGTCCTGAGAGAGAGATAGCAGTGGGGACATTGCCCTCGATATTAGTTTTGAATTAGGATGTATATGTGTTTTTATGTGTTGAGCATGAGGCCAGATGAAAAATGGGGCTCTGAAAGCCCTATGTCACAGAGGCGCACAACCCCTCCACGGCCGATGGAAATCACATCCATAGCACCCCCTAAAGTGGTGCAAATGCCGTGACCTGGCTGAGAAGAATGAACAAAATCTTAAGCATCCGTTGTGTGGAAGAGGAAGATAAATACCATCTTCTCCCACTTTCTCCTTTTTCCACTACCTTTTTTGTTGTTGTTTTATTTTTTTTTTAACTTCTCGGTCTCTTCCTCAGAATATCCTATCTTCACTTGCCTGTTTAAACATGCGCATCTTTGGGGTCTTTTAACAGATTTTATAGACCCTTTTGGGTCTTTGAACAGATTTTCTCATTTGTCTGATCTTTTTCTTTCTGCAAAATCCCACCGTCAGGCATGAATCAGAATTGAACTTCATGGCAATTAAGAAACAGTTTTTATAGCGATGACCTCAAAATTTTTACTAGGTTCAAGGAGTTTCAGATTTGTGTGTCTAACAGCCTTACGGTTATCAGCCTCCTTCTTTATAGAGGTTGTCAGTTCTATCAGAATGTACTCTTTGACTGTACTTTCCAGAGTATCATTGAGCTCAGTCTGGATGTTCAAAATAAATACTTGGAGGTTTTTCCAAGCTGTGCCCTACATCCCTGAACAAACCTCAGGCCTAGCATAGTCTTCATGCTCATGAATCCAGCCCTGCCCTTCAGCGCGCGCCTTAGTTGAGGCTTGCGTCATGTCTTGTCGATTATGGCATGGCTGTCTGTGGTTCCCATGTCTACTTGTGTTTTGTGCAGAGCAACATTTATGTTGGATGGCTTTTACATATTTGGCATTCAGCATTGTTATCTGAACTGAGGACTAAATTAATAATGCCTGGATTAAATGCTGAGCTTTTGATGATTTCACAACCAAGAATATTTATGATGATTAAACAGTGTTCATCCAAAATTTGCTCACTGAGCAACGGAGTAACTGTAGTCCCCTCTTGGCTTCCATGTGTTTCTATGCTTCCCTATGCAAGACATAAAAATAGAAAAATAATACATCTCCTATGAAATCTGTATAATTTATGCTACGGATACAACACGGAACATTAGCCAATAGCTAATGCAAGCAATGCTTTCCATTTTAAAATGCTGAATGTTTGGTTGTAAATAATAGAACCAAGATAGGCCAGAGAGAAAGGTCTCTTGAGTTTTAAGGTTGTTATAGCAGTGTCTGTGGAGGAACAAGATTTAAAGATGGTTTTGAAGGAAAGTGGTGGTCAGGAACAGGGGCTGCCAATAAGAAATTATCTTGGGTAGGGTCGTGGGACAAACAATCCTGACCACTGCAACCCCTTATGAAAACGAGGGAGTGGCAGCCTGTATGCTGAGACTATAAAAATATTGTGATAATGTTGATATAATTGGAGGAGGCAGTGTCGTTTAGTAAAGTAAACTTTGGTAGCAGACAGTTGGCTTCAAATCTACTCTCCAGGCCTTAGCTGTGTGATTCAACATTCACCATAAACTCGCCAAGTCTTGTTTTCTTGTCGATAAAATGAGGATGATAATTATATCTATACTTTAACATTTTGTAGGGATTGAAATTGGAAATATATAAGGTGGTTTCAAAAGCGAATGGTAAAATGCAATTAAAAAATAATAGAATATTTCCAGGAACTTTAAAAAACCACCCCACTCACTGGGTTACCTGGCAAGTTATTTGCTATTCATTAAGTCCTATCAATACTTGTTTCTTTCTATACTTTTAAGTAGTTCTCGGGGCCTTGCAAGCTAGGTGATGGGCTGCTAATCACAAGGTCGGAAGTTCAAACCCATCAGCTGCTCCCCGGGAAAAAGAAGAAACTTTCTGTTCCCTCAGTGTTGACTTGATGGCAATGGGTTACACAATTTTTATACTTTCAGATGAACCGGACTTTAGATCTAATGAGAACACTATAGAACTGGGGTTTGGACGCCCCAAAGCCACCCTGCCATAGTGAAATACTGTTTGAACAAGGGTAATGAGTTTCCGATGGAAATATTATGTCAACAGCTCCCCTGGTAGATTTTTTAGCGAGATTACAGACTCCAACTGTGATTCAGAGGATAGAATCCTAGAATACCAGAAGTCCTCACAATTAGTGCTCAGGTTTTCAGGAGCACATTTCATATCCATTTTTCCTAAGACCCACAGTGGCTCTGTTTATTGCAACTCCACAGTTTGGACTTACAAAGGGCTTTACACTTCCTGTAAGTTTGAAAACATTGGTCTAGTCCATCTCCATCAGTGCAGCGCGAGGTAAATTAAGATCCCTGCTGAATTTATTATGTTTTTACAGCTGATTGAAAGGATATTTATAAATTACTTATTAGTCTATCTTCTTTATAATGATTAGTTTTTTAATGCACATGGGATAGAGGAAATATTTTTTAAAGTCAGTGGAAAATAGGATTCAAACAGAATGGAACTCTCAATTAAATTTTGAATCTTCTAAGTGTTTATTGTGGTTGTAAATAAAATCATTCAGAAAACATTAAACTATGAATAAAAGTTTTATTCACTGAATAACATTCTATTTCATAAAAAATCCTTTAAAAATAAATAACTTCGCTGCTAAGAATGTTAACATATGGTAATTTTTAATTGTGATGATTTCCTAGGAAGCATGAACGTATTAAAGCACAGTGCCATCGCGGGTTACTGGCTGGGCTGCTAACCACAAGGTCAGGTCAAAATTATCAGCCGCTGTGAGGACAACGACAAGGTTGCTCTCCTGAGGAATTACAGCCTCAGAAACACACAGTGGCAGCTCTAGTCTATCTTACAGGGTCACCAAGAGCCCAAATCAACTCAGTGGGAGTAAGTTTGTTTTGCTGAGAGTCCAACATGTGTGGGTGTACATACACACACACACACACACACAATTAACTTGGTGCAAAGAAACATGTTCATCTCTATTTGCTGTCCCAGAAAAAAAAAAGCTGGGCATCTTTACTCTGAGAGGAAGATTTGCGTGGAGAAAAGAGAATGGAATAGGATTTTAACAAAATTGTACTAAACATTCACTACGTGCTCTGAGTATCTCACCATCCTCCTTGGCTATCCACGAACTATTCAGTGGCTAATTCCTCAGCAGTGGACAGTCGATTTCTTCCTCTTCATCTATCTTTAGTCTGAAAGTTCTGCTGAACACTCTTCTTATTGGGGGACCCTGCTGCTATTTGAAACACGAGTAACATCGCTTCCACCATTAGAGGAACACACAAGCCACCACAGCATGACAAACAGTTACGTGGTGGGAAGTGGAAGTCTATGGAAGTAACATAGATTACAAAAAGAAGAAACAAGTCTGTCCTAGAAGATGTTCAGCCAGAATTATCCTTAAGAGAGAGGATGGCAAGACGTCATCTCGAGTATTTTGGATGTGTTATGAGGAGACACCAGTCCTGGGAAAGGACACCATGCTTGATAAAGTAGAGAGACAGCAACAAATAAGAAGAGCTGGGAGGAGGTGGCGTGACACAGTAGTTGCAACCATGAGATCGAACACAAGGCTGGCAGTGTTATCGTCTGTGACGCAGGGGTTGCTATGCAGCTGAAGCAACCTGATGGTGCCTAATTGCAATAACTCTCGTGTAGGTAGCCCACTGACTGGAAGAGATCCATATTTCTACCCATGCCAAAGAAAAGTGGCCCAAAAGAATGTGCAAATTATACAAAATTATTATTAATATTAGTGAATACAAGTAAAATGTTGCTGAAGATCCTCTACCATTGGTTGCAGCAGCACAGTGTCAGGGAGCTGCCAGAAATGAATGCTGATTATAGATGGGGACGTTGGACAAGGGATATCACTGGTGATGTCAGGTGCATCTTGGCAAAAGCTGAGCATTTCAGACAGATGTTGTACTGACTATGTATTTTATTGACTACGACAAGGCATTTGACTGTGTGGATCATAATAAAGTATGGCTAACTTGGGAAGACTGGGAATTCCAGAACACTCAATGCTCATGTGGAACTTGTACATTGATCACGGGGCAATTGTGTGAACAGAACAAGGGAATGCTGTATAGTTTAAAAATCAGGAAAGATGTTCATTATAGTTATATCCTCTCAGCATGTTTATTCAGTCTGCATGGTGAGAAGATAATTAGAGAAGCTGGATTATATGAAGAAGAGTTGTCGCCTCATGGTTGGAGGAAGGCTTATTAATAACCTATGATATTCAGATGATACAACCTTGCATGCTGAAAATGAGGAGGGCTTGAAACACTTCCAAATGAAGATCAAGGATTTGAGCCTTGAGCTCACACTACAACTCAATGGAAAGAAAGTAAAAATTCTCACAATTAGACCAATAGGAAACATCAGGATAAAGGGAGAAAAGATTGAAGTTGTGAAAGACTTCATCTTGCTTGGATCTACAATCAATGCTCATGGAAACAGCAGTCAAGAACTCAAACATTGCATCCCATTGGGTAAATCTGAAGCATAAGACCTCTTTAAAGTCTTGAAAAGCAAAGATGTTATTTTGACGATTAAGGTGAGCTAAACCCAAGCTATGACAATTTTTCAAAGGCCGCATATGTATGTGAAAGTTGGATCTTGATGGAGGAAGATGGAAGAAGAATTGGTTCCTTTGAGTTATCCTGCTGGGAAGGAATATTGAAAGTTTCGTGGACTGCTAAAAGGACCAACACATCTTCGAGGAAGTATAGCCAGAATGCTTCTTCGATATGAGGATGAGAGACTTCACCTCCGATGTTTTGGACATGTCAGGAGAGGCCAGTCCCTGCAGAAGGATATTGTGCTTGGTAAGCAAGAGTGGCAGAGAAAAAGAGGAAGTGCTCAGAGAGATAGATCGCCACAGTGGCCGCAACCATGGACTCAAACATAAGATCCATTGTGACACACCAGTTTTACACAGGGTCCCTGTGAGTCAGAATTAACTTGATGGCCCTGAACAGCAACCACCACAATAACAATTGCTTCCAGGTGTTTTATCTCGATGATATGTTTTCCATATTTTTCTATTAATTTATAAGATAGCAACAGTGTTATCACCTTCGTATGCTTGCTGTCAGGAATCCATGGGGCAGTGCATAGCACAGAGTCCCACACAATCCTACACACTCTGGAAGCTCTCTCGGAGTGGTCTCTGTCTGATCTTTAAACATAGGTAGGCCCTGCCTAAGTGCAGGTTCCTGGAAGTGCTGCAGTCTATTATTGCCTATCCCAATGCAAGCTGAATCTTCACGTACCTTTCACACCCTCCTTTTGGAGAATTCACAGATTGTTCATATATAAATGATGTATTGCTGATAGAAAGATAGGGGTCCCTTTAATAGTTTACCTTTGTAGGTATGTTTACTTTCCTGGATACAATAAAACCTGTTGATGCCAAGAGATTTTCATTGACAAAAGGCATAAGGCAAACATAAAAGTGGGAAATACATGAGTGTGTTCCCATTAACTTAATAAGATCAGCTTTTGAGCATTATGTAAACCATATTTTAAAAGAGAAATTAGAAATTGATTCAAACAGACAATTTCCTAAGTTAAATCCATGGAAATGTATATTTTAAAGATATATTATCAGGTGATGGCCTGTGTAGTAGGTGAAAGGATATAATGAGCTTATGGATGAAGCATGAGAATATTTATCTTCAACAAATCCCCAATACCAGGGTAATGGGGAAAAATCCAAAGGTCAATTCACAAAGGCAAGGAAACGTGGTCTGCTCCTTTGATATCATAAAACTGCAGTCTGTTTTTTCTCATAATTTTCATATCCCCTTTTACATATCTTTAGTTATATTTCTAGAAATATACATGAGAAACCTTCAATTCATATATTCTGAGTAATCAGAGCACATGAAACAAAGTTTAAATTCTCTTGTTCATTATTTTCTTGCATAAGTTAGAATGCAGGTTAAAATTTTTTTCTAAATCCACCCCCAAAAAAATAGCTTCTGATAAGAGAAAGTCTTATTTTTCTTTGTCAATGATTTTTAAAGCCATAATCCATTACTTATTACTGGTTTAATCTTTTTGTTCAACTTTATTGAGTATTCTGTCAGAAGTGTTTGTGGCACGGTGGGTAAAACTCCAAGTCCATTGATGGCTCCTGATGTGGGTATCCACATAAGACAGGGAGCTGATGAACCAGACACAGGATCCAAATCCGGCAGAAGTCACTAGCTTCCACAAGTGATCAACTTATACCAAGAGTCGGTCAAGCCTAAATGGAACCTTCATCAAGGCATTGACCAGACTAAGGAGGTCTATTTACCCCACAACTGCTTGGTTGCTTCACAGAAAATCACATCATGGAGTTGACCACATGATGTTATATTATACACTGAGAGAATCCTAGCGCACTCAAGCTAACATAAAACCTAATTATACCAGGAAACTTGAACGCCAGCTGCTTAGCCAACCGACTAGAAGAGATCCATGGTTGTACCCATTTTAAAGAAAGATGAGTCAATAGAATGCACACATTATAGAAAAGTATCATATGCAAGTAAAATTTTGCCGAGGATTATCCAATGATGGTTTCAGCAGTACATTGACAGAGGGCTGCCAGAGGTTGAGCCAGATTCAGAAGCGGACATGGAACAAGGGAAATAATTGCTGATGTCAAATTGATCTGGGTTAAAAGGAGAGAATTCTCAGAAAGATGTTTACTTGTGCTTTATTGCCTTTATTCTTTATGCAAGGCATTTGACTGGGTGGAACATAAAAAGTTATGGATAAGTTTGAGAAGAAAGGGAATTCCAGAACACAGCATTGTGTTCATGCAGAACTTGTACAGGGATCAAGTGGCAGCCGTGAGAACAGGACAGTGGAACACTGCATGGTTTAAAATCAGCAAAGGTGTTCAACAGGGCTGTATCCTCTCACCATACTTACTTATTCAATCTGTATGCTGAGCAAATAATCCAAGAAACTGGCTTACATGAAGAAGAATGTAGCTTCAAGTTTGGAAGAAGGCTTATTAATAACCTGCTGTATGCAGATGACACACTCTTGCTGACTGAAAGGGAGGAGAACTTGAAGCACTTGCTGATGCAGATCAAGCATTGCAGCCTTCAGTGTGAATTATGACCCAAAGTCAAGAAGACCGGAATCCTCACAACTGGACCAATAAGTAACATCATGATAAATGGAGAAAGGTTGAAACTGTCAAGGATTTTGTCTTGCTTGGCTTTGATCATCAGTCAATGTTTGTGAAAGCATCAATCAAGAGGTCAAAAGACAAGTTGCATTAGGTAAATCTGCTACATAAGACCAATTTAAAGTCTTGAAAAGCAAGGATATTATTTTGAGGTCGAAGCTTCACCTGACCAAACTAGGGTCTCTTCAATGGCCTTTATATGTACGTGAAAGTTGGACATCGAACAAGGAAGGTGGAAAAAGAGTCAACGCACTTGAACTGTGATGCTGGAGAAGAGCATTGGAAGTACCATGGATTGCAATGCAAGCATGGTGAGGCTTTCTTTTACATATTTTGGGCATTGTGATAGGTAGGTTTATTGTACCAACCTAGCCAATAAGAACATGCAGGATTAATAAGGTTGCAGTTTAATTGGAGGGCAAAAAGATAAAAGGCTTGGCGAGTACCACCTCTCTTTCTCTCTTGCTCTCTGGTGATCAAACTACCGTGCGGTTGCCTTATCTAACCTCCCTGGAGGTCTAATTATGTCAGTAATTTTGTACCCAAAGCAATACATTGTTTTCCATAAAATGTGTTGTTTTATATTGTAGGCCTATAATTCTTAAGAAATTATTCATTTTAATCTCTCTAGTAGACATTCCAGGTATGATAAACTTTAATATACAAAATCATAAATTATAATATAATAATATAAAAATAACATATTTTTTCAATAATGTAATCAAATAAAAAACACGACAATTTTTCAAAAAGGGTACAGCATCAAGGGTACATTCAATAAAAATCCTGGGTGTAAAAACTTTGAAATATGGGACTGCACAGTCTGACATCACAATCAGGACAATGGAACCTGGTTTCCTCTCATATTCTCTTTCCATTGCCATCTCCCTTTGAGCAACAAACCACACCCATCCTTGTAGGTGCTGACTTTTTTTAGGTTGGTGGGATATAGTCCATGAAGTGACGACCAGTCAGGAGTTCTGGGTTGACAACGTCAACAGTGCGACATCCAGGTCTATTCACAGCCATTGATGGTGTTTGGTGGTTCACAAATTTCCATTCAGCAACTTTCCAAATAAAGTCAGAATGAACCAAAGGCTTGTCACTCTTTGCTCTCGACAAAATGTAGGCATTCCACAAGCATTGCTCAAGAAGATATCTGAAGAGCTTCTTGTAGTATTTCTTTTGCTGTTTCCGCATTGCTGGGTAGAATGTAAGTACTTGGCCGGATCTGTCAACACCTCCCATGGTTTGATTGTTGTCTGTCACTACTTGTGGCTTCATGACTTCTTTCCCACCTTCCATGCGCACCATAACAGTTAAGCGATTATGAACTGTACTCATTAGGCACACATCTTTCTTGTCACACCATCACAGGGCCATCATCTTGCCTTTCTGCCAGGCAGCCATTTCTCCAGTTTTCAGCTTCTTCTTGCCAAGCGTTGCTGGCATGTCACGCTGCTTAGCCCTGATGGTTTCATGGGCACCGGTTCTGTTTTTTATAAGAAACTCATAAAGTTCTGGGGTTGTATAAAGTTGTCAGTTGTAACGCAATAGTCCTGACTTAGCAATGGCTCAATGAGTGTTAGAACAGAAGATGTTGCCATTCCATAGCTGCTTTACTTTGGACTGAATTTTGTGCCTTTTCCAGTGGATATGACCGAATTCCAAATGTAGCCAGTTGACGATGCACAGAGCACATAGGATTTTATGCCAAATTGTATTCGCTTTGATGCAATGTATTGTATCCAGCTGAGCCGACCCTTATAGGCCATTAGACTTTCATCTATGCTGATGTCTCTTTCTGGCTCATAGGTCTGTTGGAAATTCTTTACAGTCATTTGAGATACTTCCCAAATTTTCTTTAGTTTTGGTGCAGGATGAATAGTTGTTTTTTTTTAATTCTTCATTGTTTGTGAAGTGAAAAAATTCAATAATCCGGGAAAATCTGTATTCTGACATGACGGTGCCAACAAATGGAGTTGCATGTAATTTATTGGTGGTCCAATACCATTTCTGCAAGGGTTTCCCCACCATTCCCTGAAGTATTATTAGGCCCAGAAATTTCCAAATGTCATCTTTGGTCACTGGTTACCACTTTCTGCTTCTTGAAAACTTATGAAGCAGAGTAGTGGATTGTTGCTCTTTGTACCGGTTTGTCTCTGTAACAATTTTTTTCAATGAGCTCATCCGTCAGAAATAATTGTAGGTATGCCAAAGGGTTGTTGTGACCAACATCTACTTTCATACCAGGTGCTCCACTAAACGGGAATCTTGGGGGAGCTGCCTGATCTGTACCGCAGACAATAGAGCACCAAGTTCCACATCACTGAGCTCAGATGCAAAATCATGAGTCGTCACTTATCTGATCAGTGTCATATGATGAATTTCCCCATGAACCACTATTGCTCAATTCTGTGAGTAATTCTAAGTCACTGTCGTTGTCATTTATCTGGTCTAAAATTCCTTTTGTGCTAAAGTGACACTTTTTTGTGCCATGGCCAAAAAATTTCCAGGCAGAAAATTTCCAAATGACAGCGATAGGGTCGGCAGGGCACTGGAGACTGATCTAGGGACAAATCTGAGGTAATTTGTTGTGATACAATGTAATCCTCACAGGTTACACTGTATCACTGTTTTGTGTATGTCTCTTTTAGACTTGCCGGTTTGAATTTCCAGCCCAGTTCCGCCCCTATGTGGTGACACTGCAGGTAGAGAATGGAACGAAATGAGGAAGTCAGATCGCTCTGCGATCACAGCAGAGGACACCGTGGGACCAGGGAGCAGGTAAGGGACTGCAGTGTAAGGTAAGGGAGCAGTGTAATACCGAGTGTGGCTAGCGGTTACCGCTTCTGGCTGTTAATATTTACCCCGAGCCACACTCGGGATTGCCTCCAGGGAGGCTACTTCCCTGCCTCAACTTGTGAGCTACACTACCTGTGGGACACCCAACCTATGGACTATGTTGTTAGAGCTTGAGGTTCCTTTGAGACTGCTTTGCCACACTGCTGATGTAGACATTGCTTGAGCTGGGGACTGTTGGATCCTGTCATCTGGCTGACAGTTGGTGACCTGCCCAGCTATTTGTTGCCTTTGGCCGGACTGCCTGCATTGCTCTATGGGAGACTCAGCTGTGTGTTTCCTTGACCTTGGGTCCAGCAGCCCTCGTGAGTTGAAAACTTCCAGTATAATAACTATCTCATGGTAGTGAATTGGACTGAGCCTTCTGTACTGCTGTTTGGACCAATTAGCTATTATATTCCTTCATGCTGTATCTATCTATCTATCTATCTATCTATCTATCTATCTATCTATCTATCTATAAATCTATCATCTATCTATGTCATAAGTGTCCTAGTTTTATTTCTCTAGAGAACCCTGTCTAACACAGGCATGTTGTCAGGTGAGACCAGTACTTGTAGGAAGACATCATGTAGGCTAAAACAGAGGGGCAACAAAAACGAGAAAGATCTTCAAGGAGATGGATTGACACCATGGTTTCAATAATGGGATTGGGCATAGGAACAGTTAGGAGGATGGCAAAAGACCAGGCAGTGTTTAATTCTGTTGTGCATGAGGTTGTGATGGCTAGGAACTGTCTTATGGGCATCTATGAGCAACATATCACAGGGGGACTGTGTAAACAGGGCATGTATAATGCGAATTAAAGAAATTAATACGTTTTACTTACCCATCAGTCTATATAAGGATGAGTCATCTTTGAAGCCAAGAGAAATTCCAGGACCATTGGGACAATAGTCACCAGTGTACCACCTTCACTAATCTGGCTGCTGTCTGAAATGGTGGGGGCTGAGACCAAAGGCAACAGAGATCAAAGCATGGAGATCATGAAGCAGATAAAAGATACAGCACCCGAGACTAGGCACCATGAGGCAAATCAGCAGGTTGGTTTACTAGCCCACAGAGGTAGAGGTCAGTGGACCATGTAGCTGATAGGCTGAAGACTAGAGTCTTGGCTGCTGGCTGAGAGAGGTGTTGCTGTGGGCCAATGGCTGTATTCTCACTGTTTACTGATGCTGATTTGTGAAAACCTGTTAACTCCCCTAAGAAGAACTCTCACTGTCATCCAGTCAATGCCTATGCATATCAACCCTATGAAGCCAAGACAGAATTGTCCCTGTGAGTTCTGGACTCTGTTTACAGAAGTAGAAAGCCCTGTTTGTATCCCTGGTTGTTTGAAACTACAGACCTTCTGTTTAGCAGCCAAATGCATAAGCACTATCAAACCTGAGCTCCTTAAATATTATCATTGAGCTGTGTGTGACAATTCCAATGAATTATCAAACCCAACATCGAACACAGTGCTTTGATATCAGAAAAGGGTACCTGATGATGGAGGGTGGAGGTATGCTTTGACTACAGCCTTGTGGCAATAGGGAAGCCAGAGGCCAGATATGATCTTCTCCCATGCCTTTTGCACGAGAGTGTAAGTAGTTATTTAGAAGGTAGACACTGGGGAGGTTACATCGTCTCCTGTCAAGTTGAGGAAGGGGTTGAGTCTGTGCTTCATCTCCCTGCAAGACATTCCAGTTGACAAGCCACATGGATCCATATTGAGTGGGGCAGAGTTCCGGACCTTGAGGAGCCACGTGGAGACTCATCCCAGCGTTGAGATGCTTCTAGCACCACTGTATCCACAAGACTTTTTACCCACTGGCCTGAGATCTTCCTGCATTCTGCATCATTGCATATGTTGCCCGAGTCTAAAGAGGAGATTACAGACTGGCATCAGACATATGGGCTAATATCAGACTTATGGACTTGTTCTGGATTGGGGCGGGATGTTTTCTTAATATACAATTACAGATACAACTCTTTCTTATACACAGATGAGTATCTATGAATTTGCTTCTCTAGTCAAACCAGAATAACAGAGACACCTATTAATTTTAGTGAAGACAAAGGCAACATACAATAAGAGGGGGGTCAGCACAATATTATGAAGGCAAAGGAAGACATTGAGAGGACCATACAATTTAAAGGAAACAAAGGTAAATACTATTACATACACAAATCCGCAATACCAGTAATAATAATCATCTAGGTGTAGATAAATATGTTAATGAATAGGTGTGGAAAGGCCAGTGGGTTTTTAGATACAGATAGGTTTGGCCAAGGATATTTCTAAAAATGTGTAAGGTATATAATATATCTTGTTTCCAGTGCTCTTCTGAATTGATCTTGAATTTCTGGTCGTTCAATGGTGATGCACAGCTGCAGCCACTGTTGAGTTATCTTCAGCAAAATTTTACTTGCATGTGATACAAATCATGCTGCATGATCATTTCTGAATTCGGTTGGATCACCATGCTTTAAAATGAACACAGATCTGGATCTCTTCCAATCTATTGGTCAAGTCTATTTCTTCTAAATTTCATGTTATAAACAAGTGGGTACTTCCAGGGCTTCATCAGCTTTTGGAAACATTTTAATTGGTATTTTTTATCAACACCTATAATCTTGTCTTTTGCTAATGTCTTCGGTGCAGCTTGGGCTTCCTTCTTCAGGATCATTGGCTCTTGATCAGAACATGAACCAGTTTTGTACTTTTCTTTTGTGTAGAGAGTCTCTGCTTTCCTTCCATCTTCTTTCAATGCTTCTTGCATCATTCAGAATTTTTCCCATGGAATACTTCAGTCTACCAAGTGTGATTTTAAACATTTTTATGTGTTTTGCCTAAGTCAATACTCAAGACAAATGCATGAAGTTAATAGGACTCTCATACCAGTACACCAAGACCACAGCAAGAAACCAAAAAAGGAATTGTCCAAAGTTACACCATTAGTAAATGGAAAATTCATCTCATAGAATATGTCAAGCACAAAATAAATAATCATGACCATATTATTTAAATTCTATAGAAGGGGACTAAATACTTACATTCTTGTAAGGATAAAATACAACAAAATATAAAAAGTACTTTTAACAGTCATTGGATTCAGTGATTGGTGCAAAAACTTAAATAATAGTCCTGTAAACTGGCCTTCCTTGTACATTTCTAGGAATTATCCTACCATTGACAGTGCGTGCTTTGGGAAAGATCTGATTTTTTTCTTTTTTGGATGATTAATATGACATCACTCATTTTCAACTTAAAATTTCTAGTACAGTAAATCATGTAATTGTCTAATTAAAAATGGCCAATTCCAGCTCATGAATGACTGGGATATCAATCTTTATGCATTTCATTTTATTTTTGACAAATGTGACTAAAATGAAAATTTTTAATTTTCCTAAATTCATACTTTATACATTCCACATTCCTCTAGTATCATTAGCAGCTGTTTCTCCTCATTTTGAGTTGTGCCATCTGAGCCAATTAAGACCCACAGGCCTTGCTCCATTCATATCATTAAGGTGAAGTACACTTCAAAGAGCCAGCTCTTCTCTGATTATATTTTGAGTCTCTTCCAACCTGAGGGCCTCATTTTTTTTTGGCATTCTGTCAGAAAGTGCTCCACTTTTGCACATATCTTTAAATTTTACTTTATCTGCCTATTGGGTTTTCATCTGGGATCCCCACAGACACCTGTCCACTATGGCTGGCCCTGCTTGAGTCTGAAGCACCGGAGGCATAGCTTCTCGGCGTACAGCAGTGCACGTACCACCACAGTAAAACAAGTTACCTGACAGCACCTATCTGTTCATCAACAACAGCCACATGTGACTACCCACATGGATCCTCGCAGGTGGAAAAGGCAGGAATAGAATCAACTGCATCTGTGGAAAGAGACCGTCATCCAGAACAAGGTCAATAGTCCACTGTGAAAACAGACCATCAGTTGCTGATATGCAGGTTCTAGTTGGAGCTGAAGAAAACTTAAACAGCTCCACCAGGGTCAAAATATGACTTTGAATATATCCAATTTATATTTAGAGGTCATTTCAAAAAATGCAGTTGACTCCTTAAACACTAAAGACCAAAGAGTGGCGGTGGGTTGTCGGAGGACATCCAGGACCCCGCCCACGAGGAAAACAAAGCATCATCAAAGAGCAATAAATAAAAAAGGCAGAGTTAATGTCAGAAATGACTCTGAAACTTGTCCTTGAACATGGAGCAATTAAACCAAATGGAATAAAAGGTGAAATGGAAGATTCCAGAGTAGCTCCATAAGACGAGGTTCATGAGCACCCATGTAAGCAGGGAGCCCTGCTGGGGCAGTGGTTGGGAGCTTAATCACGCTGCCGGCCACGCCAACCCAGCAGCTCTTCCACGAGTGAAAGACGGGGCCTTCTCTGCTCCGAAATAGCTACAGTTTTAGAAGCTTCCAGGGACAGTTCTACCTCATCCTACAGGGTGCCCACAAATCAGAATTGACGTGATGGCCCTGAGGTGAGTCTGCAACTATCTAGAATTAGGAAATCAAAAGGGAAGAAACTGCTCAGCCTTTCTTAATCTGAAAGCACTGCAGAAAAAACTAATGTTTCAAGTTATAATATTGAAGGATAATATGGGCAAAATATAGAACAATGATTCGGGAAGCATCAAAGGAAGATGGAAGAAATGAACAGAAAGACCTAAAAATAATAGGTCAATGTCCAGCCACTCAGGGAGGAGTATGTGATCAAGAACCAATGGTACTGAAAAAGAAGCCCAAGTTGCGTTGAAAGGATTTGCAATAGCAAGGCCTCAGAAATTGATCCACATCTTACCTGTCAGTTGGTCATAATTCGTTGACTTGAATGTTGCTGTGGGGCTGGAAGCTAAGTTACTGGTATTTCAAATGTCAGCCGAATCATCCCACATGAACAAGAATCAGCTGAGCCTACGGCTAACCTGTGACCAAGGAGAAGGAATTGACTGCCCATTTTGGAGGGAGTAGCTGCCGAAATTTGTACACATAACTCTGAAGCACGGTCGGATCCTGCAGGTCTAATGAATGGAAGCAGCACACTGTTGGACATAGTGCCCAGACCATGGGCCCTTTGGGTAATCAAAATGAGAAGCTGCTTTTTTCAGAGGGAAGTTGACTATGACCCTGTGAATAGGGCAAAGCCTGTGGCAGTGGAGACAGCAAGATCTCCATTTGCTGATACAGCGTGACTCAAGGTAGGTAGAAACAGCTGCTAAAGTCTGCTAATGACTGGAACTTGGAATGTGTGAAGTACGAATCTAGGAAAATTGGAAGTAGGCAAAAATGAAATGGCATGCATTAAGATCGATATCCTAGGCATTGGTATCCAGCTAAAATGGACTGGTACTGACCATTTGAATCCAAAACTCATGATATTCTATACCAGGAATGACACTGTTGAGAGGAATGACATTACATTCATTCTAGAAAAAGGACATTTTGAAATCAGTCTTGAAGGACGATGCTATTTGTAATAGGATTTTATCAATCTGCCCCTAATCAATACAGCTATTATTCAAATTTATACACCAATCACAAACACCAGTGATCAAGACATTGAAGAATTCTACCGATGTCTTCAGTTAGAAAGTGGTTAAATGTCCTATCAAGATGCATTGATAATTATTGAAGATTGGAATGCAGATGTTCAAAACGTGGAAGAACGAACAGTCGTAGGAAAATATGGTCTTGGTGATGGAAACAAAGCTGTCGATCACATGACAGAATTTTTCAAGACCAGCTGCTTGTTCATAGCAAATCCCCTTTTCCAACAACACAAATTAGAAAATAGCAGAATAATGTTTTCTTTAGTTGATAGGAATTTTGCTGTATGGTGCATAAAAACCACGGATCACATTGCAAAGGAATGTAATCTACAATACTTAATTGTTCTCAGGCAGGACTTTTACGTGGAGTCCGAGAGAGAGTTATGTGATTAGAGTAAGTGGCAATGCATGTTTTGAAATTAGGAAAGGTGTGCATGACGGTTATTTACTTTCATACTTATTCAATTGCCATGGTGAGCAAAGAATCTAGGAAGTTCGACTCCATGGAGAAGAATACCTAACCAGGATCACAGGACGACCCATTCGCAAACTTCCATAGGGGAAAACCGAACCTTGCTTGTGCAAATTGAAGAGGCCCTGGAGCATTTACGGCTAAAGATCAAAGAATACAAATACCAGCATGAATTAGACCTCAAGGTAAAGAAAACAAGTATCTTCACAGCTGGACCAATAAACATGATGATGCTCAGCGAAAGGACTGATATTATCAAGATTTTCACTTTACTTGAATGTCCAACTAACGCCTATCTGTGCGGCAGTAGGAAGCCAAATGCTACCTTCCACTGGACAAATGTGCTGCACAAGACCTCTTTCAAGCGTGAAAGAGCAGAGACATCACTTTGAGCTCTGGGGTACCCCATGGCATTTTCAATTGGTTTCTAAACATGTGACGGGTGAATCATGAACAAAGAGTACCTGAGGAAACTTGGTGTATTTTAATTATGGTATTGGTGAGTAATATTGAAGATAATGTAGACTGGAAGAGAAATGAGTAAATCTGTGTTGGGAGAAGTGCAGCCAGAATGCTTCTTAGAAATGAAGGTGGGGAGATTTTTTTTCTCTCGCATACTTTGAGCTCGTTATCAGGAGGGTCCAGTTCCTCTAGAAGGGCATCCGCTTGGTCAAGAGAGGGTCAGCGGAAAAGAGGGATCCTCTCAGTTAGTTGGTTTGAAGTGGCCACGATCACAGCGGACTCCCACCAAGGACAGAATGTCTTCACCTTCGTGGCTCAGGACCAGGCAGTATTTCCTTGTGCCAATGATTCCTGCAATTGCGGCTTTCTTGATGGCACCGAACAATAGCTTATAACCAAACCGTGCCTAACATCTAATAGGATCATGGCACATTTTATTGCTCTTTCCATTATTTAGAACAAATCCAAACAGGATGAGGTTTTTGAAATGGGCAGTTATTAAGCAAACCCAAGAGTCCTGCTAGATGTCCCACTGTTTGCACACAAAGAGGAAATGAAAAGCAAAGGGACATCCTAGCACAAACCCTAGAGAGCCTCGGAGTGACCCCCACCTCTCCAAGTACAGATTTCTCCACATGAGTGGAGTCTCTTCCACGTGTGGTGAAGATAACTAGACTCTCGGAAGATACCAGAAAGGGATTTTCCCTAAGGCTCTGTGCCAACTATGAAATTATTGCCAAATTCATCCTTCCTCTGCTCTGTGAAAGTAGGGAGGAACCCTTTACATTGGTCTCTTTCCTTCTTGTGTGATGTTAAACATCATCAGCGGAGGGCTGTGGAGAGACGTGGCTGGAACTAGATGCCCGCCTTCCTCATTCTGCCCACACCTGGATCTCCCAGGGTCTGGCTGCTGTCGTCCAGGTATGACGCAGCCCATGCTCCTGCAGAATACACAGCTTGCATAGGATCTGCCTCTGACGGTGCCCTGTAGCCACAGTAACCATCAGCAGCCAGAAGCTTTCCCTAGCCATCTCTTCAGGTGGATTTACAGCAGAGTGATACCAAGAAGCCTCCTTTCCATGGATAACTTTCTCTGAAACCCCGCAGCAAGAGCCACAACCGGGCTCTCCACTCCCGGGGGAGGGAGAAGGGCTTTTCCTTGGGCGATAGCTGGAATTTTTGTGTTCCTTCGTACTCTTTGGTTTTCTTCAGCCCAGAAATCCAAAGGGCGTAGTTTTACTGTCCTACAGGGATGCTATGAGTTGGAAGAAACTTGATGTCAGTGAGCCTGGTTGGCGAGCACTCTGTACTTCTTATTGGACAATCGCTCACTACCCTTCTCTTTTATTGCTAATTGTTCTGGGTTTTTTTTTATTTCCTAAATATTTTTTAATCCTTTTTTAAAAAAATCATGTTCTTAGGGGCTCATACAATTCTTACCACAATCCATCCATACATCAATTGTGTAAAGCTCATTTGTACATTCATTGCCCTTGTCATTCTCAAAATTTTTTCTCTCTACTTAAGCTCCTGGCATCAGCTGCTCATTTCCCCCCACCATCCCTGCTCCCCTCTCCCTCATGAACCATTGATAATTTATAAATTATTATTTTGTCATATTTTACACTGTCTGATGTCTCCATTCACCTACTTTTCTGTTGTCTGTCCCGCAGGGGGGAGGCTATATTTAGATACTTATAATCAGTTTCCCCTTTCCACCCTACCCTTCCTCCACCCTCCCAGTATCGCCACTCTCACCACTGGTGCTGAAGGGATCATCCGTCCTGGATTCCCTGTGTTTCCAGTTCCTATCTGCACCAGTGTACAGCCTCTGGTCTAGCCAGATTTGTAATGTAGGATTGGGATCATGATAGTGTGGGTGATGGTGTGGTGGAAGCATTTAGGAACTAGAGGAAAGTTGTATGTTTCATCGTTGCTATACTACACCCTGACTGGCTCATCTCCTCCCTGTGACCCTTCTGTAAGGGGATGTCCAATTGCCTACAGCTGGGCTTTGGGTCTCCACTCCGCACTCTTGCTTATTCACAATGATATGATTTTTTGTTCTGATGATGCCTGATTCCTGATCCCTTCGGCACCTCATGAGCACACAGGCTGGCATGTTTCTACCATGTGGAGTTTGTTGCTTCCGAGCTAGATGGCCGCTTGTTTACCTTCAAGCTTTTATCTTTGGTAGCACCATCCGACCCTCTGTCTTTGGTAGCGCCATCAGACCCTATGTCTTTGGTAGCACCATCAGACCCTCTGTCTTTGGTAGCACCATCAGACCCTATGTCTTTGGTAGTGCCATCAGCTTTCTTCACCACATTTGCTTATGTACCCGCTTTGTCTTCAGTGATTGTATCAGGAAGGTGAGCATCATGGAATGCCAGATTAATAGAACAAAGTATTCTTGCATTGAGGGAGTATTTGAGTAGAGGCCCAATGTCCATGTGCTATCTTAATACTAAACCTATACATATATGCACATAGATCTATTTCCACATCCTCATATATAAATATATTTGACATGTACATGCCTTTATTCAGACCTCTATAAATGCCCTTTGTCTCCTAGCTCTTTCCTCTATTTCATTTTACTTTCCTCTTGTCCCACTACCATGTTCAGCCTTCATTTGGGTTTCAGTACTTCCTCTTGGTTACTTTACCCTTGGCCTCACCCTACCAGGCCTCGTACACCCTCCTCACCACTGATTTGGATCACTTGTTGCTTGCTCCCTTATCCCTGGGTTTGTTAACACCACTTCCTTTTCCCCCACCTTCCCATCTCCCATGTCCCTCCAGAACTGTCAGTCCCATTGTTTTCTCCTCCAGATTGTTCATCCAGCCTATCTTATTCATAAAGACCATTGGAGATAATAGCATGCACAAAAACAAGACAGAATGAAACCAGGCAACAAAATAAAACAAAGCAACAACATCAAGCCAATGACAAAAAACAACAACCCAACACACATCAACAAGAAAAAATGCTTATAGTTAGTTCAAGGACTGTTTGTTGGCCTTTAGGAGTGTTTTCTAGTTGAGTCTGATACCCTATTTTTGGTATTCCCTGGGGACTTCATTGCTCTGGTTCCCCTTGCTGTTCTGTTCCACGTCCTTAGTGTTTTGCATTGGTGTGGTGGGATCAGATCGGACAGAATTCCCACACTGTGTCTCCAGGGTTGTCCCCTGTAGGGCTATGGATCAGTGAGGGATGTCGTGTCTCATATTGGGATCAGCCATATGGTCTTCTCCGTGGATTGGCTGCTCTGAGTGGGAATATCATCCTCAAGGCTTAGAGTAAGTTTTCCCTATTCAAATTACTGTGTGGTATAAGCTCTTACTGTGGACCTTTTATAGATAGTGTGTCAATGGGACTTAGATCAAATTCTGGACCAGTAGTTAATATTGTGGGTTTGAAACAAAGTCACAATGCAAGTTCATCCACAACATTACAAGAAGTTTCGATGACTTCTTCGATCCAAACACTGACATTTGATATTCATGAGAAGGAGCGAATACAGTTCTATTTCTCAGGGTCATATGAATAGTCTTATTCAAATTTGAATTTCACCACCAATTTAGCCTGATCCACGTTCCTGTTAGAAGTAAGGTCCCGAGGGAAGGTGCTTTTATAGACCAGGAAACGTCTAAACAAAAACTTGGTGGCCTACGACTATTAATGCAATCTTTACAGCTGCTGCAATGCCAGCTGGCCATGGCTTTTGGCCACTGGGAATATTTGGCTTTGAGTTTCAGTAAAATGTAAAAATTAAATTACCTTTAGCTAATCTTGAATTTGGAAAATGCTATTCATATAGACTGAGTAAATCACTATAAAATGTTTGAAATACCTCTGAGTTTTTATTTTAAAGCAAAGAAATACTTGGTACATATTTTCTCATTGCCTGAAGGCATATATATGTCAATGTGTTCTGATTGTGTTATTGAAAAATAGAGGGGATTTTATTTGTTTTGCATATATTTTTGCATAGGTTAACATCATAACAAACAGATAAGGTTCTGATATGTAGAACAGCAAAAGAAAAGCAATAAAATATGACTTTGCTTTCCCCTTTCAAACTGCAAAGACAGTATCCCTAGGTAACTGTAGCTATCACAGCATGATGCAAATGGCTAACTCACGGAGCTAGTAACTAGAAGGTTAGAAGGTGTAGTCCATTTAGAGGAACCTGGGACGAAAGACCTAATGATCTAGTTTTGAGAAAGATTCCACTGAAAACCCGACCTGGCTCATTTCTACGCTGACTCTGGCAATCTTATGTGAGTCTCAGGGAGAGATCGGACCCCATCAGAAAACAAACTTCATAGAGTGATAAGGGACAAAACGTTGTTCATTGTTTCTTAGCATGTGCATCGATGGAAGAATTTGAATCACCATCAGAGGGATGTGTATGGGAACTTACAGAATTGACCGTTTGCTTGTGAGGACAAGGCAGGAGGGCCTAACACAGGAGGGAAGGAGAATCTAACTAACCACATGCCAGGCCAAGACTCATTTCTGTGAAGTAGAGACCAAAACATGACTCAACCCTCCTTCCCCTATTTCCATCAAACATCCATCTCATGGCTTTTCCCTATCGTCTGCATTCACTAACCGCGAAACTCACAATCACAAGTTTTATTAGGGAAGTTAACAGGTTAAAAATCAAAATCCATGTATGGATGTGCTTAATACAATTGATGTATGTATATGTAGGGATTGTGATAAGAGTTGTATGAGCCCCTAATAAAATGTTAAAAAAAATCAAAATCCAAAAGTGTTAAGGAGATAGCCCTCTTGTCCGTGCATCTTCTCAGTGACTCAGCAGGTACATCTCTTCCTGGTTTTCAATCTCTCTGTGGCCCATGGCATCTTCCCTTCTCAGGCATTGTTACACATCTTGTTCAGCACTGAGGAATTCCCCACTCTGCCTGCTAGCATCCTGCCTGGAGACACTAAGTCTGACTCCTTCTGTGAGCTGGAATGCTCACCTCTTCTTCTCAGGACCTCACAACTGCAGCCTCTGCTGCTACCACCATCTAGCACCTGCTCTGCTGATGGCTCCGCTTTCTTGATGGTCATGGAATTCGCGGCTCCTGCTTCTGCAATGGCTCCCTTTATAGTCAGGGGAGTGGAAATCGACTCATCCTCCAGTTAGAGCCCTTACTTGCATGTCCCTAACCCGTCACTGGGTGGGAATTAGCAAGCCTACAAATAGAAGAGCCATAGTATGTAATTTCACTTTCCTGTAGCTTGTGGTATTTCTTTTATTTCAATCAAAATGTTGGAGATTCATTAAAATTGTGAGGGGTTTTAAATCCTACATGACTTGATTATCCTCAATATATCTTAATTGGGAAATTTTGTAAATCCGTCATATACAAATATCCCCAATAAGCTTTTCTGTGAGTCTACCCTTGTATTTTCTCAATGCAATACTGTCTGTTTTAAATAAAAGAGAACTGCTTCAGGCCATGTGACCACTAATAAAATTTTAGAACATTATAAGACAAACACAACCAAAATTTTATTAGTAAATGTTATTTAGTGCAAGGGTATAGCTTTGCAAGACTCAAAAAGGTCCTATAACATACGAGGTTCATGTCAATTCCAAGTCACTAAGAAAATGTTAAAATTCTCTTTAGACTCTTCTGCATGTGAAGAAACAGATGTATGTAAAACATTATTAGAAAGATTTACATTGGAAATAACGATTATTTTTCCTAGGTTTGAATGCTTAAAAGGATAAACCATTAGCTATCCAAAATAACTCATTCTCTGGTTGGTTTCTGATACCAGAGATTTTCATAATTTGTTTAAGACGCGATCTCTTACTCCACTTGTCAATATTAATATAAGTAAAAATAGCTGGTGTTATTTTTCAGTATCTAATGTGAAAAAAGCCCTTTCTATGTATATTATCTTGTTAAATGTGATTTCTAGTTTACTGAGTTCAAAGACACGACTTGGAGAGGTTAATTTTTTTCCAGATTATATAACTAGCAGGTGGGAGAAATGAAATGTGACACAGGCCTATGGGAACCTCTCCACTTTCCCACATTGTCTCTTCCCATTTCCCTGTCTTGTGGGGAGGGCATTTGAAACTGAGTAATCAACTCAGTACTAGGGAGAAATGTGCTTTTTTTGAAAAAAAAAAAAAGATTTAAGTATCAAAGCAATGACATTAGAATGAAGAAAATATTAAGTGCCCTCTTTTATTTTATTTAAACTTAAAATTGAATTAGGTAGTCCAGCTTCGTAACCACACAAAGGTCTTGTATGTACTAGAAGAATTCAGTAAATCTTTTTTTTAATGGACCATATCCAGTTCATCATTTAAAAAACTTAATACATGTTTTCATTTCAAGTCAAAAAATATCCCCGTTTCAAGATGTATTGACTTTTCTAATGTAGCTTTCAGCCCTTTTGAAATAGTCACATCCTGGAAGGCTGAAGAAATCCTAATGCAGCTTCCAAATGGGTCTAACTCTACTAGGGAGTAGCTTTGGCACTGGAATAATTTGGCTCAGCAGCTTTCAGCAAAATCCCAGCCCAGGAAGTCAATTAGCTTGGAAAGATGAAGCATCTGAAAATGTAAATTGTTATTTCAGTTGCAACCCTATGTGTTACGTGTGTGGAAATGCAAAAACACATTCATTTAAAGGATTTATTATGGGTTGCCGTACTGGACTTAGATAAGTTCACATAAACATATGAACTGCCCTTTTGGAAGCCATAATATTCCACGTGGGAGAAAGCTATTGATGAATGCAGAGTCCAGGATGCTTTCTCTTTGGCTGTTGTAAGAGTGTCAACATATGATATGAGAAAGCATCTTTGAATGAGATAAGTTCAGGAGGACAACTTGTCACCAAGCAGAGGAAAGCCAAGGGGTCCCCACATCTCTCAGCTCCCCATCCTCCTACTAGTATGTGTGCCAGGAAGTGTCAGGGCTCCTGAGAGCTGCTGCCTGTTCAGGAAGGTAGAGAAGCACAATTGTTGTTGTTCTTGTTGTTGTTGTTTTTCTCCCCTGATTCCTACTGGGGTTGATATGGTTCAAATGCATTTTATCTTGGAATTTGGAGGTTATTTTAGTTTTCCTAAATCAGAATAGATAATGAGAGAGTCAGAGTGGTTGGTGTTTGGGGAATGACCATTCTGTGGTTTTCCTTCCAGATGACTCATGAGTTTGCTTCTCTTCCAGAATAAGCACTTAGCTGTAAGTATTAGTGAAATTGAGACAGATTGGAAAATTCTGTTATTTCTCAAAATCATTATTGATTGGATCCTGCACTTGAACTAATGACTGCCCAACAAATACCTCCCCAATCCTGACATTAATTGCAGCGTTAACAAAAGGAACTCTTAGCTTCACTCTGTGTTCACCTCTGACCCCTCTCCAAATCTTTACAGGGTCTCTATGTAGGAAATATTTGTATTTGATATTCCTAGCTTAAAATCATTTGTCAGTACGTCCATGCTTCCACTCAACTCAAAGTATCCATAAGGGAATGGGCTATATTTTGTACATGAAGAAAAAATTGAACTTGAACAACAGGGAGCTGCCACTACAAACTTATTAGAACGACTTAACTCCCAGACTGACAGTATCATGGATTGTTGGTGGAATTTCAAAATGTACAGCTAATTTGGAAGACAGCATGGCCATTCTCTATCCAGCTAAATAAGTTTGCATATAATCAAGCAATTTTTTCTAGATATTTACCTAAAGGATGCAAAAGTGTATATCTATGCACAAACCTGTACATCAATGTTTATAGCCACTTATTTGCAATTCCCCAACACCGGAAACAACCAAGGTGGACCTTGATGAGGGAAGGAATAAACATTTCCAAACTCCATAACACTAGATTCAACCATAAAACCCCCAAAACAACCAAAAAAAATGGAGCCATCCAGCTACAAAGAGACATGGAGGAACTCAAGTGTGTATTTCAAAATTGAAGAAGATAGTGTGCAAATTGTATTAGGGTTTTCACTCTATGATATTATGGGGAAACATTATAATGCTGTGTAAAGATAAAGGGTTTTATGGGGCTCAGGGAAGGGAGCACAGAATATGGTGAGGCAGTGAAACTGTGCTGTGTGGTACTATAATCCCGAACACACGGCACCATGCTTTCAAACCCACACATCTCAAAGTGCCAAAATTGTGAATGCTAATGTAAACCATGGAGTGTACAATAATATTGAAATTTGGTGAATCAGTTGAACAAATATAGCAGAGGAATGCAAGGTGTTAATCAGGAGAGAGGGAGATAGATGACAACTATATACTCTACTTAAAACTGCCACGAGGAAAAAAGAATCTATTTAGAAAAAGAAAACTCACATCAGTCCCTAGTACTGGAACTGTCACTGAGAACCAGTACCAAACTCACCGCTATGGAGTTGATCCTAACTCGTATAAATTCTACCCACAGAACAGAACTTTTCCATAGGTTTCTGAGGCTGTAAATCTTCGTGGGAGCAAGCAGCCACCTCAATTTCCAGTGGTCCTAAATAAATGTAAATGGACTATGGGACACCTAACAGAGCTCTGGTGGAGTGAGATGGGCTGTAATCTGAATGGTCAGCAGTTCAAAACCAGGAATGGCTCATCAGGAGAAAGGTTGGGGTTTCTACTCCCGTACAGTCTTGGAAACCCACAGGGGGCCACTGTGAGTCAGCATTGACTCGATGACAGTGAGCTTTAGGAAACCTAAATTAATTCATTAGGCATGCATTAACAGAGATAATTTAGGATACCACTTCCATGATTCTAAAACTGTTTTAGAGTTAACAAATCTGAAATTTGTTGGAGAAAAAAGTTCTAGTAATATAATCTTCAGACTAAATGTTATCACAAGATATGATAGGGAAAAATTAAGACTATTCATCATCCTGGCAGCATTGCTACCAATATTCCTATGGCATCTGTACCTGTATTTTTCACTTTTGCAGACATCAAAAATGGTGGCTATAATTTATAATTGAACCAGTGATGAGATAGTGTTGAGCTTTAAGAAATAACATTGCCAAAAACACCCTTGGGCACACAGTAACCAATAGTGAAGACTGAACTTAATTGGTATGTGCATACTTGATACCCAATGTTAGGAACAGCTTATATATTTTTGCTTACAATTTTCTCATTATAAAATAAAGTCTTCACTGGAAAAGTACAAAGAAGGATAAATGAACAAAAAGTAACAGAAATGAACGAGTATGAAGACACATAGAAACAGTTACTATTAACATTTATGTATTTTCTTACAGTCATACTATATGCTTTATATAAAAGTTAGTATTATGTTACCTATAAAACTCATTCACAACTGACACCAGGGACTTAAGTGGAGAGCAAAAACTCATTCACTTTCTGCAACTAATATTATGTGCTGAACTTTGAACTGTGTGCCTTGTGTCTTAGCAAAATCTCTAAGTTCATACGCTCATTTGGATATATCCTTGTCATCGGTATTTAAACCAACATTCTGGTTTAGACTGTTTTTTTCAGAAGACCGATTCCTGCGAGATAGATGTCCAATGTGTCTCCATCATCCAACCTCTTACCCTATCCTGATGCCAACCCTGCCTCCCACAGCACGCTACTTCCCTGTTGGGTGCTAGAACCCATTGCGATGGACACTCAAATGTCTACCTTGGAAGAGGAAACAGTATTGGTAACCATCTTCTCAGCTCAGAGACACTGCAATTAAACCTGCCTCTTCAGACCGCAAAAAGACAAACCAAGCCATTTGCCATGAAGTCAAGTCTGATTCCTGTGACCCTAAAGGTTCCAGACTAGAACTGCACACCATAGAGTCATAAAGTTTTCATGAGTGAGACTTTTCAGGAGCAGAGAGGCCTTTTTTTTTTTTTTTTCTCTGAGCCATTTCTGGGTAGGTTACAACTGTCAGCATTTGGCTACTCATTTAGGGTAGAGCTGAACTATATCATTATAAAGAGGGATTGAAGTATATAAGGACTGAAATCCGCAGCAAAGAAGTGGTTCCCATGGAAGCGAATGTGGCCTGGATATATGTGGGCAATCCGTGAGCATCTGTTCTTGCCTGTAAACTCCTGCCTCCGTCCGCTTGAACATGTCTCTAGCAGTCCAATTTCTCCTTTCGCATTGCAAATAAGGAATTAATCAATTTCTAATTTTAGTGGGAGGTTGGCACACTGTTCTAAAGAAGCACAGGGAGGATGCTGGGGGACTGGGAGGGGGCTGCGAGGAGAGCTGGGCGGAGCTCTGTGACCTTCCAGATCACTTCCCCGCTTCACATCGACTGACACCTTGAGTGAAAATTCAATATTCTGATTTATTAAGAACAGATTTTTTTTTCTTCTCTGAACAAGCTTCCTTCCGACTTCAAAGCCTTGAAGGAAGAGACATCTCATCGTGCGCAGTATATATCTGAGGGAGCTATGAAAAACGCAAGGGGAAATTCCATTGTAAACTCCGTGTTTTGATCTCATTCATTCATCATGCACACGGTGTTTTGTTGTTTTCAGTGAGTTTTCTTTGTTTACATGGCATTTGTTGAGAGACGGCTATGTTTGGAAATGGGACCACAGAGACGACCCATCTGCACAGAGGCCTCCAAGGAACCTCATTCACTCGAACTCACGGCTGTGGGCTCGAGTCCATCACAGTGACCTTGCAGGACATAGCTCAGCAGCCCCTAAGACTGTTCATCTTTATAGGACTAGAAAATCTCTTCCATCCATTCAGTTAACACACATTGAATGAACTCCAAGCTGACACAATAGGAGCCATCGTGGAGTTGTGGTTACTCCTTGGGTAGAAAACACCCCAACCCAGTGCTGCCTAAGCCCACAAGTCCAACATGAACCCATTAACCCATATATCCAACATCAATCCACAATGTCCTCCTCCATCTCACAAAACACACACTATGATGTCCACTGCAGGAGGAAAGCCGAGTCAGTGAATATGTAAGCATCTCAGTGCTGACAGGGGTCTCCACAAGGCTGCTCCAGTGCCCAGGGGCTGTATCACGGTAGGTCCATGTGCCTTCTCCTCAGGGATGTCTTGCAAGAAGTAAGCCTTGCCAGCTGAAGCTGGGTAAGGTAGCTGCACCCTGGTCAGACCATCAGAAAGCAAGAGACCCGAGAACTAGAAAGGTGAGGCTCACTGAGCCATTTATCCCTACCTCCCTTCAATTAACCCCACATGTTTTAATCATCCAGGTTGTCACAATAAACTAACAACTTCAGGCAGCAATCTGCCAGGTTAGCAGTTCAAAAGCACCAGTTGTTTGCAGGGAGAAAGGTTAGGCTTTCCACACTACCAATAAGAGTTACCCTCTTGGAAAGCCACAGATCTTGCCTCTCCTGTTTTAAATGGTCCCAAGGACTCTGCCTGAACTCTATGGCAGTGAGTCTTTGTGAGCACCATGGAGGTTACCTGTTGGGCTGCTAACCGAAAGGTCAGCAATACGCAACCACCAGCTGCTCTAGGAAAGATGAGACTTTCTACTCCTGTACAGACTAAAGTCTCAGAGGAAACCCACCGGGGCAGTTCGACCAGGTTTTAGAGGATCACTACGAGTCGGCATCCACTTCATGGCAGTGAGCATCATGACTTAGAGAGGCCCTGTTCGGTAAGTGTTAGGCTCCTAACTACCGGGTTCCGGGTTAAAACTCACTGGTCACTCTGCAGGAGAAAGATGAATCTGTGTGCTCTAGTAAAGATTTGCAAAGCCTAGAAAACTCGCAGACAGAATCCAGAATAGACTCTCCAGCAGTGGTGGTTGGGTATAAAATTGGTCAGGGAAGACAGACAAATGTGTTAAACATGTCAGAGAGTAACACTTGCTATGAAGAAAAAATAACCTAAAATAATGGTGGGAGGTCTGACTTATACTTAAGTTACAAGATGGTACACACATGCCAACCTTTAGAGTCTGAGAAAACACCGGTGAAAAGCAGGCAGAAATAGGCTAGGGAAATTGAGAAAACACAGGTGTTCAGGGAGACTGGACGTTAGTGAGTGGTGGGGTGGGGGTGGGGGGCGGCAGAAAGTTAAGATGAGCTAGGTAAGTGCTAGGTCATGAGGACATCACAAACCAACAACCCCAAAACCACCCAGCCAGTGGTTACAGCGTGACTCGAGTGATGGGGCACACATGTGGTCAGAGTAGAACTGGCCTCTAGAGGGTTTTCAATCACTGATTTTTTCCCCCTAAGTTGAGTGGCCAGCCTTTTCATGAGTGTTATTGGTGGATTTTAACTTCCAGTCCTGTGGTTAGCAGCAGAGTCCATGAACAGTTTGCACCACTCCATGGAATCTAAGAACATGTGACCCTATTAATAGAATTGGAAGGGGAATGGGCACACACTGGTCTTTAAAAGATCATCGAACTGCTGGAATTCATTAGAAAATGAATTCTTTATGCTACAGTGGGGCAAAATGGGAAGCAGGCCAGCGAGGAAGATGACTTGGATTATGGTTGAACAGAGGAGATCAGATCAATATGCATGTCAAGGTGGATGTGGCTGATAGATTTGTTGTGGGGATTCAGAGAGAGATGAAAAATGAGGAAGGGCACCAAACTTTGGATCTAAGCAACTGAACAGAGTGAACAGACCCCAATGGCATCTCCAGCAGGTACCTTAATGGCTACAAGTTCCTCATTCTTCTTCTGTAAAATGGAGATATGATTTCCATAGCAAATGAGTTGTAATGATCATGTTAAAAAGTGCCAATAAGATGCTCTGTAGATTGTTTGACACATAATAAATAATTTCTCTTTAGTTTACATGGCAACCTTATTCAGATCAAGAAGATAAATTCAGGACTCAGTTAGACAATATCCGATTCAATGCCCAAATAAAAGAGACTGATAAAGTGAGATAGTTAAGGTTTATTGTGCCAACTTGGCCGATAAACACATGTGGGATTAACTGAAGGGTGGAGAGATAAATGGCTCAGTGAGCCTCACCTTTCTAGTTCTCGGGTCTCTTGCTTTGTGATGGTCGGACCAGAGTGCAGCTGCCTTAGCCAGTTCCCTGCTTCAGCTTGCAAGGCTCACTTCCTGCAAGACATCCTTGAGGAGAAGCCACATGGATCTACCGTGATGCAGCCCTGGGTGCTGGAGCAGCCACATGGAGACTCCTGCCAGTGCTGAGCTGCTTACACACTCACTGATTTGGCTTTCCTCCTGCAGTCAGTGTCCTTGTGTGTGAGATTGCTTTCAGACATATGGGCTAATGTTGGGTTTATGGGCTTGGGCAGCACTGGGTTGGGATGTTTTCTTAATGTGTACTTACCCTTTATATAAAACTCTTATACATATGCATTTCTGTGGATTTGTTTTCCAAGTTTAACCAGACTAACACATAAAGAATGCTATCATCATGGGGTGGGGTTGGGGGCTATAAAAGGGGACATCATTACCATGAATTAGATTGAAAACAAAAAACAAAAAAAACCAAAAACGTTTCCTGTTGAGAGGAATGGAAAGTTTGTGTAGCAACTCATTTATCCGAGAAAGAAGTTGCCCCCCAAATTTTTACTGGCTTCTCAAAATTAGAGCGACATAAAGGCCTGTTCTACATGAACATACCCAAACCTTGCTACCAACAGGCCGACAATGGTCTCATGAAATAAGCCTTCTGAGCTGCAAATGTCATGAGTAAAAGGGAGGTGGCCATGGGTGAGCTATACACCTGGATCGTCTATCTCTCTCTGAAAAATCTAAAGTCCTTCCGTTTCTAAACTTAAAAGATTGAAAGCCATTAAGCAGGCTGTGTAAAAGATGGGAATAAGAATAATCTATAAATTATAAAGGGTTCCCGAGGGTGGAAGGGTGGGGGAGGGAGGGGAGAAAAGAAGAGATGTTACCAAGGCTCAAGTAGGAAAAAAAATGTTTTGGAAATGATGATGGCAACCTATGTACCAATGTGCTTGATACAATTGATGTGTGGATTTTTAGAAGAGCTGTAAACATTATCTAATCTAATAGGCATTTATTACCCTATTCCCTCCAAATAATCATGTGATTCTAGGCTCTCTAGCAACAATCAACTGTAGGGTCTATGAATATTTGTCTGCTGCCTCAAAATATCTGACTGGGCTCGGTCCACCTTTCCACACCTGCCCTTGCCTGGGGATAGAATCAGCCTAGGGACGTAGCACTATGGTTTCTAAATTCCAAGCCTACAGCTGGGTTCCCCCTCTATTCACGTCCTCTGTTGGCTCGATCCAAGGCCAAGTGTGAGCTGAAGCTTCTGGGCACCAGGGTGAGGCCGAAACATGTCATTTGAACCAGACTGGAAGTCGAGTCTTGTTTTTCTCTAACTGTATGCCTGCGGCTCCCCTGGAAATTTCTGCAGAGAAGGCTCTCCCCCTCACCTAATCATTGTCTTCTCACCCCCTTAGCCCAGGTCCCCATGGAGACCTGAATGCTCCTGGCTGAAGCTGGGAAAACATTTTTCACACCTTAAATAAAATGTGCAGATTGAGGGTAGAAGGATTATTTTCCATTACAATATGAAATATTCTGGACCTTCGCCCAGAGTTCATAATAGCCCTTGGAAAAGGCCTTTCTCCCCTGAAGTATGGTCTCAGAAACTAGCTAGAAATGAACTGGAAAATCAGGTCCACAGTGTGGGCCAGAGAGAGAGAGCCCATGTAGATGGGAAGTTAGGAGTACTGGTCTTGCTAGTTGCCAAGGCCAAGTTTACAAATAACCATTTACCCCCCACAGAAACCATCTATGCCTTTGCCTCCATCCTCATTGCCCTCCCACCTCCCCAGATTGATTTATCACCTGATAAATTTAGGTGACTGAGGAACCTCAAAGACAGCTAAAGACAGAAATTATAAAGGTGCCTTATCCATCGATGCTATCCACTTATTCATCTTTGATAGCAGTTAAAGTTCAATTTCAGTATAGGCTAACTGGAATTAAAATCTCAAATCCCAATGGATGAACACTGTTCATACCTATTTCTTATTCACACCACAGTCAGGTGATCTTTTTATCAATGCCCTTTCACATGGGGGGACCCTGGACCCTTTCACTTTCTACTGGATCCTCTTCTTTCTGGACTCTCTTGGAGAAAATTTTAGGAGTTGACCTTGGAAGTGATTCCCATCACTCCATAACTCAGTTACATGTACACGCTCCACCTCAGGACAATTTAGGGATTGCCACTGCACCGTAACAAGGAACCCATGCTTGTTTGGTGAGCACCTTATCTGCGATGTCAAAGGGTCATTCCAAGTTGTCATTGGTTCTCACACATCAATGGTGGCAAAGGTAAGAAGGAACCTTTGGTATCTGAGGAGAGAGGAAGAAAACATCGGTAAAATGCTATCTCATGCATTCTTTTTCTTTTATTGCCATAATATTGTTTTACACAAGTCTGGAATGTAATGCCATATAGTTATAGTATATTTATCCATCTATACTTGCAAATTGAGAAGAAAGGAAATTCCAGAACACTTCACTATATTCATGCCAAACACGTATGTGGACCAAAAGGCAATCATACAAATAGAACATGGGAATACCGCATGGTTTAAAATCAGGAAAGGTGTGTGACAGGGTTGATACTTTCACCAGAGTTATTAATCTGTAACCCAGTGGTTCTCAACCTTCCTAATGCCACGACCCTTTAAAACAGTGCCTCATATTGTGGTGACCCCCCAACCATAAAAATTATTTTTGTTGCTACTTTATAACTGTCATTTTGTCACTGTTATGAACCGGGCAACCCTTGTGAAAGGGCTGTTCAACCTCCAAAGGGATCACAACCCACGGGTTGAAAACCGCTGCGTAAACTGAGCAAATAAACTGAGAAACAGGACTAGAGGCAGAGGAATTCAGCACCAGAATTGAATGAGATTTCATTAACAACCCGGGATTTACTCGGGCCATGCGGAAGACACAACCTTGCTTGCTGAAAGCAAGGGAGACTTGAAGCGGTTGCTGATGAAGATCGAGGACTGCATCTTTCAATATGGATTACAACTCAGTATAAGGAAAGCTCCAATCCTCACACCTGGACCAGTAGGCACCATCTTGACAAATGGAGACAAGATTTAAGCTGTCAAGGATTTTGTTTTGCTTGGATCCACCACCAGTGCTCACAGAAGCAGCTGTCTAGAAATCAAAGTACTGCACCGAGCAAATCAGCCGCACAGCACCTCTTGAAGAACAAGGACGTTACTGCTGCTGACCCAAACCATGGCACTGGCAATTGCCCCCTGTGCATGTGAAAGTTGGACAGTGGATACAGAAGACCGAAGAAATCCAATGCATTTGAATGATAGTGTTGGTCAAGGGTAAAGTACCATGGTCTGGCAGGGGAGCAAACTTGTCTGGGAAGAAGTAGTCAAAATTCTCCTTAGAAGCGATGGTGGCAAGACTTCGTTTTATGTCCTCTGGACATATTACTAGAAGAGACCAGTCTCTGGAAAAGGACATCATGCTTGGTAAAGTGGAGGGGCGGCAAAAACGAGGAAGAGAGTCAACAAGATGGATGGACACAGTGGCTGCATGTATTGTTCAAACATAACAATTGGGAAGAAGCTGCAGAATCTAACAGTGTTTCGTTCAGAGTCAGGGCCAAATCAATGGTACCTAACAACAACAATATACCCCAAAATATGAGGAGCAAGACTGTTTTTATGGCTGTTTGTGTCTTCAGAACCTACTGTAGGGCCTGAGTTAGAGTAGTTGACACATTAGTTTTCTATGCTGAGTAGAAGGAGAATGATCACAAACAGGGCTTCATACAACATCCGCTGATCATCTCTGAATTTCTACAGATTAGGGTTCTAGGCAGAGCTTTGCTGGCTTCTCTGCAGTGGGTTCTCATCAAGATTTAATTAAGTTGTCAGTAGGCCAGCTTCCTCACCTGAAAGCTGAAAAATCTGCTCATTCAGGTGGCTGGCAGAATTCATCATCTGCTGCAGGATGGAGCTCCCTAGTTTTCTGCTGGCTTCCAGCTAGGGACTAGGCTCAGCTATTGCAAGAATCGGTGGTCCTTGCTATGTGGCTTTCTCCATAGACCCTCTTATAACCAGCAGCTTGCCTCTGCAAGGCTCCTGTTACAGACAGTGGTTTTCAACCTGTGGGTCACGACCCCTTTGGAGGTTGAATGGCCCTTTCACAGAGATCACCCAATTCATAACAGTAGCAAAATTACAGTGATGCAGTAGCAACAAAAATAATTTATGGTTATGGGGGTCACCACAATAGATCTGTATTAAAGGGTGGTAACATTAGGAAGATTGAGAACCACCGCTCTAGAGCAAGATGCTAGTAAAGCAGAGCCTTATTTAACAGAACACAATTATGAGATAACACTTCCTCAGAGTCAGATAATCTTAGAAGCAAGTCACCAAGTCCAATCACCTTGGACGGAAGGAGATTGCATAATAGTACAACTACCAGGGAGACAGGAATCATGAGGAAGACCTTAAAGCCTGTCTCCTGCAATATTTAACTTCTAGCTTGATGACGAGATGGACTGGTGAGGGAAAAGCATGACATATAGAGGGATTGGCAGTGAGACAATGTGCATTTTGCAAGTTCTGAGTCTTATTCTTATCCCCTATAAAATGACAATGATGCTCCTTATCTCTGTTGATGGTCAGGTGATTTGATGTAGGCTGTTTACATAAAATATTTAATAAATTGCTTTGCAAAGTGAAGTATTCAATGGGTTTTCTGTTGTCTAATTTTCAGATGGCCTTGGCACATCACTTGTTCAAGCGGGGTCTCAGTTTCCTCCCCTGTAAATGATTAAGTTAATTCCAGTCAATATTCTGGGGGTCACTGTCAACTTGAAAACTAACAGCTCTGGATAAGGATGACTTGATCCAACATAGTTTGCACACAATTCTCCTTCTGGAAAACAAAACAAAACAAAACAAAAACTTGGTAAAACATGCCTAAGGCAAAAGATAAGGGGCTTCCCTCTCCTTGAATAAGAGATATAAAGAAGAAGAACTTTCTGCTGGTTATAACATTTTGGGAGTTGAATATGATCACACTAGCCATTTAAAATTTTGTATTAAACAATCAGGGCTTATACCAGTTGGTTTACTTTTCTATATTACTGACTTTCTGTTCCCAGTATTCAGGAAACGAGAACTGTAGTTCACTCTCAATCTCTGTCTCTATCTTTCTCCGCTCTTACTAAAACACAAATATTAGTCAATAAAAATTAAAGACAATTCAAGATCCTTTGGTAATATAATGAGAAATTTCCGACTAAAAATTATCTAGAAGCTAACGTCTCATGCTAATCTGCTTAAATAAGGATCAGTTTCTATAGAACAGGGGGCAGAGGGGGAAGAATGAATCAGGTGAGGGCATCACTTTGGTTGGTAACCACACTGGCTCAGGTTGCTCTGCATTTATTGGACTCGGGTCTAAGTATTTTTTGGGGGGGTTGTCTTTCCACCTTCAGATTATCCTGATCTTTCCCCAACTCTCCTTCTTGCCATCTCTGTCTAACACACACATGAGAATAAAGGCTGGTGGCAGCCAAACTATCAGCCCGAAATGGTTTCCATTTATTTATTTATTTTTCAAATGAGGTCTCTGGATTTTCAGATTTAACTGACAGTCTGGATGGACCCTCACGAGATTAGTTCTGGGTTAGTATCTCACTACGGACATTTCTAGGGACGTGTCAAGATATTTCAACTCCAGCATAAAGCCTTTTTTCTTGGGCTAAAAATATACCTGTAGTCATAATCATGTCTTGAATTCTAAATGCATATTTTGTCTGGAGGCCAGCAGGGCGAATCCTTTATGTTTCTAGTAAAAGTAGAACTGTGTACATGACTGAGGCCTCACTGAAAACCTTATGAGGGTTAGAGACAAGATAGCAGGATGTGAACCAGGTAAGACCAGGAAAACGCAAAAGGCACACAATTTAAGAGGCACTTACCCTCTAGTTTGTGAAAGTGAATATAAGAACATTCCTAAATCTCCCAGCCTAGGTCCTCACCTCCCTCCACCTAGCCCCAGCCCTGTTACATGTGCCAATAAACACCCAGCCAAGGGCTAGTAGTGCTAGGTATAAAAATTAGAGTCAAGAAATCTAGAAATGGAAACCATGAGAGGATCTGTGAAGTTATTTATTCACCAAATAGCTCTTGCATGCTACTCTGTCCCTGAGACACTGCAGGCTCCAAGTTAGACAAAGGTACAGATCTACCCCATGCTTCCTCATAACAATCACACAGTAATAAAAACAGATCACAAAATGTTTCAGTCTCTCTCTCAAGGAACTTATTGAGAGAAGATGACAATGAAACAGAATTCTTGGTACAATGTGGTGAGCATTAATGAAATCATAAAGCTCTGGCGGATGAAGAAGTATGCATGACTCAATTAAATGTTCAAGTAGCTCTGGATCCTCCATCTCTTGGCACAATGTTTGTTTGTTTGTTTGGTTTTGAAAATTTCATAATCTAAAAGACAAAAAAGATTAGTCAAAATTGACATAAATTCAGTTAAACATGAATTTGGTATGGCAAAAGAAATTACTAGTGACAGAAATTAATATAATAAGAAAGTAATAAAATATTTTTCAAGTCACTATTGGGAATGTCTCAACAATTCACAGGAAATTAATTCAGATTTTAATGCTTCTTAGAGATCTAGCTCAAGTTCACTCATTTTAGGAAACTCTTAAAAACCACCTGACCACACATATGTCACTTAATTCTGAGTTTATATGTCCTTCCAAAAATATGTTGACATTTTCTTGTTATTAGACTTTCTTATACCTCACCACCATCTAATCTCATAACAAGTTTTATAGACTGTACTACCTAAAATTTTCAGATTATATGCATGTCAATAATTACACTCAGTCTAAATCATACACACACACACACACACACATACACATTTGCCTGATGTATTACAATATGCTTCTAACTATTTTCTCTCTTTCTACCTGTTTACCACTATCATCCATCCTGGGCAGAAGAGTAATCACCTATTAAAACCATACATTATCCCATGCCTCTGCTGACAATATTTAATTCCTAGTCCATCTTGTTCTGAAGCCCCGAAACCCGCTCACCATCATAGCAACTTGGGAGCCTCCAATGATGGACAGGTGGTGCATGAGATCTCTGTCATGGAAGGTGAGGATTCCACCGCGGAACCACCAGTCTCTATTTCATAGAGCTCCATATAGCTATCCTCTATCCGTCTATTCCTTGTAATGTAAGACCCAGGTACAGTGGTTTTCTTGTGTTCCAGAACAAAGCTGAGTCTTGTCTTAAAGTTTTCACATGGATTCTTTTGCCTGGACACACTCTTCTCCCTTATCAGTCTCAATCAAACATCCCTTTTTAGTGTGGCTTTCTGTCACCCTTCAGTGTAACCCAGTTCCTCTATGTATGATTCACCCTCAATTATCCTCATCTCCCTTGTCTCCCTTGCTGTTAACTATTAAAATAATCTCTACTCATTGTTACTTGTTTACTGTATACTCCCTACACTGGAATGTAAAATCACAAGAGCAGAAACATTACCTGTGGGGTTCATCATTACATCCCTAGAGTCTAGATCAATCATCAATCATCAGCAAATTGTAGATGTTCAAGAAATCATTTACCCAACGACTTACTAATAAATACAGTGTTGTCTCCTATTCTCCATTGTTTAACTCTACTAATTGTATCTTTGAGTAGCATGGGATCTTTGAGAAAAGCCACAATGCTATCGTTCTCCATGCACACAGTAACCTAAATTTCAGCACACATAATTACTCTCGTTAAGTAAATACTTAGCTTATTTGGGAAGAGTAATAGAGATGGCATACTAAGATGCCCGCTTAATACCTTTTGGTATTTTCCTATGTTTCAGAGACTCCCTGCCCGGTTTACTGTCCTCTACTATTTATTCAAGAAATTAGAGTAGTTTCTGGTGCATAGTTTCTGTTTCTCATTTAGCAACGTCACACTGGAACAATACCTAGTGTGAACAGTTCTTTCCCTTCTCTCTCCCTGGTTCTCTGACCTCCATCTCCCCTTCCCTATCTAATATCAAAGGGAACTCCTGCTAGCTTTGACACGCTAATCTCTAGATAGAAGAAATATACATACATGCATGCATTTATGTAAATTATGACTGTGATCTGGAAGTGCTTGGCTAGAAGACCCCTCAGCAGAATGGTTTCAACTCTGACCTTCTAGAGACACTAGCCAACTTTTACTGATTTTTACAGTCTCTTTGATTCTGCCAACTATGGCCCAGGAAGGATCTTTTCATGTCTCTTTTCACTCCCAGTGCTTCTCCGAAACCAACAAGATTTGTGAACAATTCACCTCGGGAGATTGTGTTGGGGCAGCCTGGGTGAGGCAGGCTCTGCTCTCTGTGTGAAGTAATCCTATCTGTGTGTGCTCAGTTTTGAAGTGGACCCTCATTAATCATAAATCCGGTTCCCTTAGACATTCCAGAACTGATCCGTTCCCCCCTCCCCCTGAGCAACAATCCATATAGACCCCCAAATAAGCTATTTATTCCTGTAATGACTAGATCTGGCATCTCCGGGCACCTACAACCTCCTGTGTATGAAAGAGAGAAACGAATGACTCGCCCAACATCAAAGTGTTGCTTTCCATAGAGTCATTAACTTTAAATGTTCCCAAACTAAGAGTCCACGACATTGTAAAGAGGTAATAAGTTCAAAGGCATATGAAACATGAAGCAGAGCTCCACAGTCATTTGAAAGTATTTTCTCTAAATGTGTGCAAGCTTTCAAGGCTGCTAGGCAAGGGAACCTGGATCGGCATCTTGGCGAGTGCTAAAAGAATTTTCCCCAAGTGGAGTGTGCGAGCCAGTTGCCAGGCCAACCTCTTGGAGAGCAAAGGCATGCGTTTAGATGCTCCCCTGTTCCAGAGGACACGGTGCTGGCTTGGCCCACTGCTTCAATTATAGGCCAATTTGTCTCTTCTTTTAAATCTCTCTTTCCTTGTTTGGAGCTCATCGCTACAGGTCACTTAGGGATGTCTGACCCTTTCCTTTACAAAATAAGCTGTCTCTATAGGACAAAATTACAACCAATTTAAGTAATACAAACTGAAGGTATCCATAAAAGATAGGATAAAATTCCTTTTATAAAAGGTTCTAGTCAATGGGGTATGTGGCTAACGGTCAGACTCCTATGCATTCGTGGGAACATGAGACCTGAAAAACCAACAACTCACAGCTATCAAGTCAATGGGGAACCCTGGTGGCATAGCCGTAACATGGTGGCTACAAGGTCTGCAGTTTGAAACCACCAGCCATCTCCAAGGGAGAGGGATGAGGCTTCCTACTTCCATAAAGTGTGATCGCTTCAGAAAACCACAGGGCAGTTCTCTTCTGTCTACAGGGCTGATATGAGTTAGATTTGAAAGAAAGCAACAATGCTCATGATTTCACCTCCTGCCCCTCTTCCTCATTCTTCTCTACATGAGAGCAAGCTGATGCTTCGAAGATGCCACAAGAAAATGGAGATTCACGAACATGCATTGCATAGAAAGTTGTCTAGGAACTGGGGTGCTTCCAATGTTACTTACAACCCAGATTCTCAGCCCAGAGCGATCTTCATACAGTCCTCAGTGAAGGACGGCCACCGCAGTTTAGTCCACCGAGGTCATCCTCAAACGGGTTGTGAGATGACAACAAGGATTAGCAAAATGTCTTTTCAAGAAAAAACAAAACCAAACCAAGAAAGACCGAAATGAATGCCGGTCTGGGCTCTGCAAACTGCTCTTGCATGTCGAGGAGCTGAGGTGAACGGAGGAAAGGACGGCGTAAAAGAACTGACATTAAAGAAACCGTCGAAGGGCAGCTCAAGGAGACAAGGGAAGACATGACGGTGAAGGGTGGAGCCAACTCCAGTGAGATGCCACACGTGACGAACCCGCTCACCATTTCCACAAGCGAGGAGAAGCTAAGGAAAAGAGTCAAGCATCAAGTTGCAAGGTGGAAGATTCCTTTGGGCAAGATTGCCAGTCACCTCTGCCTTCCTGTGGGCGACTTCCGGCCCTCAGTGGTGCTGGAAACCGTGCCCCTGACTTTTCAAGTCCCAGAAGTGTTATCCCGGATGAACCATTTATAGTGCAGCTTCCATATGGAAAATGGAGGAGAAAGAAGGAACCGACAATCCACTTCTTAGACATTAGCCCTGGAAACCCTTACGGGTAGCGGTGGGCTTTGTCTGGTTCAGTGCCAGGAGATGGGTCCTTCTAATTGGAAACTCCTCCAAATTCACTGCTCCAAGCTGATTCTGATTCATAGCGACCAAAAGAGAACTGCCCCTTTGGGTTTCTGAGATCTTAAATCTTGACCAGACTAGAGAGCCTCATCTTTCTCCTGTGGAGCAGATGGTGGGTTCGAACTTCCGACTTCCCAAAGGAGCTCAATGTGTAACCCACTATGCCACCAGAGCTCCTCCTTAGGTTAGAAGGCACTCAAAACAGGACCGGGGAAGGCCTGTCTCCTCCAGGTGGTTGTGGTGGGGGCCATAGAGTCAGTTCTGGGTCATAGGAGCACGGTACGCAACTAAGTAGGGTTCACCTTAAGGACGTGACTTGCACAAAGCTTTGGGGGGACCTTCATTTGCTGATGGGGGATGATTCCAGATGAGAAGAAAGAGCTGCTAACAAAATTGGAATGTGGAATGTATGAAATATGAATCTAGGAAACTGGAAGCCACCAACAGTGAAATGCATAAAGATTGATACTGTAAACATCAATAGGAGGCTGAAATGTACCAGTATTGGCCATTTTGAATCAGACAATCGTAGGGTGATGTCAAATGGATTTTAAGTGAAAGCAGAGAACAGCAGAAACATGTTTACTTGCGTTTTGTTGGCTAGGCAAAGATATTGAACGGTTGGATCAGAACCAACTTTGAATAACAATGGGAAGAACAGGACTTGTTGGAGAGCACTGACTCATGCTCATGCGGAGCCTGTATCCAGAGCAAGTAGCAGTTGTTTTAAGAGAACAAGGGAATGCTGTATGTTTTAAAGCCAGGAACTTTGCGAATCAGGGCTGTATCCTTTCACTATACTTATTCAATCAACATGCTGAATACCCTGAGGGTCTGGACTCCCTCGGGAAGAATTCTACATCAGGCCTCAGTAAGCACATGTGGTAGCCTGTTGGTGATTCTTGTCACCCTTCAGGATCCTGTCCTCAGCAGAAACCAAGGAGCAGTCATCTGTGGACATCAGAGAAGGAACACCAGGGAGCCACATGACTGGATAACTTCCTGGTGGCAGTTCAGCTGTGGTCTTTCTTAGACCTCCCATTCACCTGGCATCTTGCAAAGAGGTATCCTAGGGGTGGACATGGACCCAAACCAAACATTATCACAGGTTGAATTCAATTGCACGGAATTTTACTTATAGATATGACCCCAAGGAGAGCTGATTTGATTGAGCTTCCTCGTTCTTTGTTTCCAAAAGAATAGTATTACAAAGAAAAAAATACGTAATTATGAAAGTACCTGTAGGTGGTGAGGCTCACCCATTGCACTTCGGGTGTGCTGACCCCTGTGATTTCCCCAAATGCGGGAAACTCAACTGCATAATTTGTGGTAATGGGGGACTGCGTTCGCACTCTCCCCTAAAGAAAAAAAAAAGAAAGTACATGTAAGACTTAATATTATGTTGTGAAATTTGGGGGAAATGATCACCACTTGGACAAGGTACCATTTGTATTTACAGCTATTTTCTGGCTTTTCATTGTATGCACATATTTGAAAAGCAAAAGTACAATCGAATAAAGTACACCGACTCTCCATCTGTCATATTTCACTAAATTATGTAATATGAAGGACACGTGTACATGGTGACCACCATGTCCATTTTAGTGATGATTTAAATGTTCCCTATGGACTAGTGTTGGGCATGTAATTAATTTGCTTCAACATTTTTATCAATGACAATTAATGTTGCTGTGACCATTCCTTCCTAGCCAACATCTTCATATAAATCCGCAATAACACCCTGAAGGTAATTCTTTAAGCCTGCTTCCATTTGAGGGGAAGCACATCTTGAAGGCTTTTGATGGATGCTGTGAAAAGGTCTTCAGAAATTTTGCCCTGCGAGATTGCCTGTGCACCTCGGTTCCCTGTCTGGTGACAGTAGGGACGCTGCTCTCATAAGTACATGCGACTTTTGAGAGCAGAAGTAGAAGTAGAGCGGAAGCTGGTAAAAAGAGAGAAATATCACCCGGTTGCTTACTCAAGACATCCTCCCCTACGGTGCACACTGGCAGTTTTAGAAAATACTCCTTTCAGAGCTGATGGGCCAGCAAGCTTTCCCTTGACTTTGATTCACAGATTAACATGTGTCAAGTGAACCTCGCTGCCGAGTCTGGGCGTGGAGCAGTGTCCACACCGGAGTGACAACAGGCAAGACTTGAAAACAAACTCGTATTTGTTTATAGGAACTCTCCCCCGAATGACAAGCATTTTAGGCTATTTTCTCTTAGCAATGGGGAGCCATGGAGGAGTTGGGAGGGGGAGGCAGCCTGGAAGAAAAAGGTGTATTTCACAGACCATCCAGAAGGTGGAGCCATTGTAACACATCTTGTCCCTGCAGGCTTCATTTGGAGTTCTGCAAGTAAATCTGAGTGTGGAAAACTCACCTGTCTAGAAGGCTCATTTGCGGATTAGACCTACATCGGTCTTCCTCAGAGCTGAAAACGTTTTTATTCTGGAGCTCTGTCCGTCTCTACATTTTATTCTTTTCTCTGGAGCCTGCTTTTTTCTATTCATTTATCTTTCCAGTCCTTGCAAAAGAGTTGACAGTTGGATGGAAAAGGGTCTTGGATTATTCACGTGCTCATGATCAATGACGGGGCCCTTCTGGTGTCGTGGTTATGCTTTGAGTTGTGATCCGCATGGTTGGCAGTTCTAAATCTCCAGCATATCTGCAGGAGAAAGGCGAGGCTGTCCATTTAGAAGACAGACAGTAATAAGAGTTGTATGAGCCCCAATTTAAAAAAATACCAAGAGAGAGAGATTGATTGATTGATTGATTGATTGATTGATTATAGCAGGGAATATCAAAAAGTCCGTGGAAAAATTGAATTATAAGATAAAAGAATTTTTCCCAAGAACTTTTTTAAGCTCTCTCATATAACTCAAGTATAGTGAGTTGAATTAATATTAAGACTCATTTTTGTCTTTATTAAATGATCAAATACTTGATCATTTCCCCCTCATTTCTATACTTTCATTGTCCATTAAATCTTGATATGAGTCCTTGAAAAATAAAGAGAGAAGAAGACAGTCAGGTTGTGGGAACCCCACAGGGCGTCACTATGAGTCTGCACAGATTCAAGGCAGTGAGCACAGAGGCCATGATGAGCAGTCTCTCCTCGCCTACATTCCAGTGCATTGTCTTGAGATGTATGCGATTGTCCCAGTCATAGCCATTTAGATTAGGAAGTGATAAGAATTGCAGGAAAGAGGTGTATATTGAGTGATTTAATCAATCACAGTCCATTTCTTCATTATTATCTATCGCAGAGGGATAAAGTGAAGTGATGAAATATCTTTCTTCAGTCAAATTCTTCGTATCCATTAAAGAGTCACGATGGACGGATGATTATTGGAGATCCGGAGATTTCTAAGAACATTCGAGAACTCTTCTAGTACTCGCGAGACTTTTGCATATTATTGTCTTTTATCATGTTATTCAATTTGCTTGAAACATTTCCACTGATGTTAGCATAGGTGAAAGATAAACGAGGAGGGCCTCCTTGTCTCCCCCCCTGAATCCTCAACATCTCCTTTCTGCAAGACAGCGACTGCTCACGCTTGTAGTTGGGGATCTGGCGGCAAGGCGCCAGAGGGCTGCTGGTCAAGATGTTCTGGTTCAGAAGTTAGAAAATCATAATTCCTGAGAGGAAGGATTCCTCAGCTCTGGGCAGCTGATACGGCAATAAAATAAATAGGCAGTAAAACACACTTCCTGTTTTGAGAGTTCACATTTCATATTGGCAAAGCGCATCTCTTAAATTCAATCTCATGCTTCCATAAATAAACCTGGCACCTTTTTAAACACTTTTCCATCTGCTTCGGGATCAGGAGTGCATTATTGAATATACCTCAGGGAGTCCCAGAAATGGGAAAAGGCTACTTGTGAGGAACACACCACTGCAGTTGGCCTTGGCCCAGGGAAGCCATCACAAGATCTTTTGAGCTCACACCACTCTAACAAGACCCTGATGGTGTTTCTCCACCCCCTTTATTTTCCCTGAAGTTGCCACAGCTGGAGCATGCGCCTGGGGGGGGGGGGGCTGCGAGTGAGCTCAGGTGGAGGCCAGGTATGTTTGCAGGCTCCTTGGTTGTAAGATCTGGGGCAATCCTGAGTTCTTGTTCCTATCTATTAACCCAGTTTCTTATGAGGGACAGAAACTTCCACCAGCCACCTTTTCTGCAACGCCGAGCAGGTTGAGGTCCAGGCCACTGAAGAATTTGGGGGTTCCCAGTGCTCACAGTGCGCTACTCACATAACACTATGCTCACCTATTCACTGGGAAAGCACAGATCTGTGTCATGCAGAAACAACGCAAGTGCTAGTTTGCTATTAAGCAGGTAAGCAGATCATTATATCCTGAGTTACAAGGTACCATAAGGTAAAAAATATTGACAACATTAAATCAATTCATACTGTGTCTTTCACCAAAACACCACCACCAATAGCAAAAAAGAAAACGTAAAACCAGAACCCACTGCCGTGTAGCCGGTTCAGATTCACGGTAACCCTACGCAGAGTGGAATGTCTCCATAGGTGTTCTCATACTGTGAGGGAAGCAGGCAGTCCCATCTTTCTCCCACCGAGCAGCTGGTTGACTTGAACACCCTGGCCTTGTGTGTAGCAGCCAAACACTGCTCTTAGCCTCCTTCTCCACACAGGCAATCCATCAGGCCTTGGATACATCTCCAGGGCTCTGGCCACCATTAGGGTCAGTCAGTGGGGAGGTGAAGGCAGAGGGGGGGTGGTGGATTTCCAGCACCCTCCTTTATGAGAAGGTCACATCCCTAAGGATGTACCATCAGACCGTGACCTAATTGAGAGGCTAGACTCCACCCCTATACTATTATATATCAACTTAACATGAAATTATCTAACCCTGACACCAAAATCTTTTTCTAACTCAATAAACATTAGCTGTTTCCAGCCCTCTCATTGGCCCAACATGAGATTCTGGATCATCTTTTTACCCTTCTATGGTCCTCTCTCTACTTCTTGGGGGCATAGCCTTTATATTTCTTCAATTCATAAGCTGATTAACCACGGAAAGCTAGGCAGATTCAAGTGGCCTATCATACACTGGCCCAGCATGAGCCTTTGCACTCAGCGGCCGGCCGGAGGGCAGACACTGCTGGGATTGTCGTAGTGTGGGGGCTGAGTGCAATCCTCAATTAATAATGGGCGCTTCCCCAAGGCCTCATTATTTCAGTCTTTTGGTTGCCATCATCGTGTTATGTTTCATAGCATCCCTGCCACCTCAAAGTCGCCCAATAAGATAGAGTGGGACTCTTCAGTAGGGTTTTCTAAGCTAGCATTCTTGCACAGCTCTAGGCCTATAGGATTTTGATTGGAGTTGAGCTCCTGCACTGCGGAGTCCTCGTCTTTGCAGCCAGGCATAGTCCTACCTTGATTTTCCAGTCCTCTCTCTACGTCTGAGCTTTCTTCTTGACATCTGTTTTGCTAGAAAGTCAGCTGTGTGCACTCCCTCTCGGTTTATGATTGAATGGTGCAAAGAAGAGTCAGAACTGGCTACAGCTTCCAAAGGAGAATGTCTTAGGTGAGTAAATTCAAACTCACACTTCAGCAATAGAACAAGGTTTGTGTTTTGCATTTTCTCTTATTTGTCCAACTTTTACTTGCATTTTAAAGTGAAGAAAGGACTAGACTATGTCTCAAAGGGCATAAACGAGCCTACCTCTCCCTCCTCATGCTACCTCTTCTCCCTGACCCTCAAGGTCGCGTTCTGTAATGAAGGCGTTCAAGTGGATATTTTTCATGATGCCTTTTGATGCTGATATTCTGATTCACAATTGGTTCTCTCCTTTAATTTTTCAAGCATTTTGACACCGCCCTCATCAAGCTGGTAATCCTAATGCGTTCCCATCTTCCGTAGTATCCCTGCCACCTTGAGAGCCCCGGGATTATTCTCTGAGAATGCGCCCTTGTATCTGCTTCAGAAATCCTGGCCAGGGCACTTTCCGCGGATAACCATGGATCAATTTTATTCCATGCTTGCTGGAACATTCCCAAACCACCTCGGAATTGCAGCAGCCCGAGGACACAGCTGAGCCCTCACCAACCAATCGCAGCTCTTCAGACCCTGCTGGTCCTCTTGGAAGCCACCAGACATCTCAGCAGCTTCGCTGCTAAGCGGGACCTTGTGTTCGGTTTGCGTCTGGATCCCACCACGGCTTGCCGACAATTCTATGCCTGCATGTGCGACCACTTATTCACACATTGGTTTCCGAGGTTGTCAGCTGCTTGTGGGCCCAGATCATGTCTGTGACCCGTGGGCTCCAACATGATGCCGAACACCGTGGTAAAGGGCTGCAGAGCATCTTTTCTTTGAGAGCAAGGCTGGGGCTGGTGTGGGCTTGCTTCCTCCGGAGAAGTCTATGGGACCACAGTGGAGGGGAGCTGGGGGATCTGAGAAGCCATTTCTGCCCGACTGCCTACCTACCTTCCACCTGCTCTTTGGTCCTGTGTGTTTGCGCGTGTGTGGCTGAGATGGGCATTTTAATATCTACCTTGAAATGAATCTAGCATCCTTGTCATGAAGATTCTGCAAATCTCTGGAGAGGACAATTTAAGCATTTCTCATCCTACTTGGTGTTTATGTTGTCATTTAGACGTTTTCTTTTCTTTTACTAAGTACTGACATCATGATTCCCGGGAAGGCATGACCACTCTCTAAGAGGCTGTAACCAGTTTTCCTTCTTGTTCCCTTTTTATATTTTTGGGCATCTCATAGCCTCTCTTTGGATTAAGTCCCAATGATCCCAGCTTCTCTCTCCTTAACCTCCAAGTTTACCTTTGGGTAGTTTCCCTCGTTGGAGTTGCTGTGAATATAAGGTACCCCTCATTTTAGGATTATCTCCTCGAGAAGGTCTTTCTTGATGAACTTGGTCATTTCGATATCTGAGTCATCTTGGCAATTCCGTCGTGTACCCATGTTGCAAGTTCATTTGGTTCATCACCAAATTTCATCAGGGTCACTCCCCACCGCAGCAGATTAATTTAAACTGTCTGCGAGGCTTGTTCTGAGAGGGCCAAATTATTCCCAGTGTGTTGCTCCTCTTTGGGCTGGAAAGATAAAGCTCTGGTACCATGCCAGCCCCCCCCCTGCCCCCCAGTATGAGGGGCCAACCTAGTTTAGCTTTCCTCGGTGTTCACCCGGCCAGATGGGAAAGAGGGGAAGGGCGGAAACTATGAGGCTCAGGGAGAGCATTCAGACACTCCAAGGGCCAGAACGAGGGCACGCTTGGGAGGTCAGAGACACACCTCAGGTCACTCAGCCTGAAACACGATTCAGGCCAGCATCTCTCCTCTTCACTTAGCGATCCCCATCACGGTCTGCGGTACACAGAGAGCATCAACCCTTTTGATCGCCAAACTCCATCAAATCCTTGTGACCCTTGGAGGAAGTTATGTAACCTGGGCCGAGTCGAGCCAGATGACTTTTTATTACCACAGCGTAAAGCCATATTAAATGATTTCATCGGCCGGAGCCAGAACATCTGCTATTAAGCATGAGAAATCTGATTTATTCCATTCTACAGAAAAGGCGCTCGGCTTGCTGTACGGTAATGCCTCACCTCTGGAGCAAGAAGGTATCGTTTGTCAGTTTGGGGCTGCACAGTATCCTTTCCACGTGGTACATGGCTGCCCCTCTTCTCCTGTCTGAGAAAGGGTGTCCCTACTGGGTACCCCATCTTCCCTGGATCTCAGAGCGGTGACTGAGATGAGCGACATGCTCTGCTGTTTCTGGGGGCAGGCTAGAGACAGAGAGGAAGGCCTTTAAGGGGGGAAAGGGGGTGCATGGGGCATGAAAATAAGTGTAAAGGTTCATCACCGACCTCTGAGGATTGTGAAAGTGACACAAAATTTGGACAACTAGGTGGCCTGCTGTGTCAGCAGCCAACTCTTCCAAATGCATCCATCTCGCCGTTCAGCAAACCCTTCTGCAGGGGGTCCTGGTGACACGTGTTTCAATACAATATGCAGCCCGTGTCTACATGACAGAGCATGCTCCTATGAAAAGTTTATCAAAATCGTCATAAACAATGGGACAGGTCGCTGAGAAGCATTTATTTGTGAAATGTGGCTTTCTGATTCCCCCAGGTCCCACCAATCTTTATGTTTACAGAGATCAGAGAAGTACATGAAAGCCGTCGCATTCTACTGTTGGGGATCTCAGGCCTCGGGGACTTGGTGAGTGTGTGCAGCTGGGCAGCATGTGGTTAGGCAATAGAAGCAAAAGCAGAAAACCTTTTGGGAAAATGGGGATTTTCCAAAGTAATCCGAAGACACTCGCTTAGCTTCTTTATTTCATCATTCTTTCAGTTACTCCTTCATTATTTTATTTTGCAAACATAACCTACACTGGTAGCAATTCTAAGTATTGGGAAATGGAAAAATATATGAAGTAATACACTAGTAAAAGAGGCTCACAGGTTGACAAGGAAAGCGAGGTGTAGACAGCTACCCATGACCATCCACGTGATTCTGTTGCTTAGAAACCCAATAGAGGGTTTCTGAGGCTGCAAATCCTTCCAGAAGAAGCTAGTCCCATCTTTCTCCCTCAGAGCTGCTGGTGGCTTTGAATCACCAACCTTGAGGTTAGCAGTTCACTGCGTACATGACAGCCCCACCCGGATTCCTTCCATATAGGAATAGAGTATCAAAATGTAGAAGGTAACATGAGAAGGACACCAGGAAAAGATTGTGCAAAGTTTTAAAAGAAAGACAATATCCACTGGAAGATGCCAGGAAATTTTTCAGAATGGATGCAGAATCAGGGCTGGGCCTTAAAGAAAGACAGGATAGTGAAAGAAAGAGAGAGTGAGAGAGGTGAGTCAGTGGTTATTGCAGAAAAGAAGTTGGGCTTCAAAATGAGGCAGCCTGGGTGAGGGACAGCCTGGAGGCCTGCTTTTTGGTGCCTGAGACCCACGGCACAGGTGGGGAAAGGAGAAGAGGTGCGGAGGCCACAGCATTACCATCTCTGAGTGTCAAGCAAAGGCCTGTTGAGTTGGTTGGAGGATTCTGAGCACATAAACACAAAAACTGAAATATATGTCAAAGGGTCTCTGAAGAAACGTCTGGTGATCCGCTTCCTATAAATCAGGCATTGAACCCTTTGGGAGCACGGTTGTCCTCTGACACATGGAACTGCCACGGGTCAAAATTGACTTGACAGCAACCAGACATCTGAGACCATGCGTCGGATAAATTGACAGTGGGGAAATGTGAAAGAGAAAGAAAAAAACAACACAGGTGAGAGGGGAAAAAAATCAAAACTTTGAACTGGGCCAGTTAGATGGGATCAGAAGAAATATATAGGAAAGGTACTACACAAAAGAACTAAAAGGGGTTCAGAACAGGTGTTGCTTAAAAGGGACTGGGTTTTGGCAGCCGACACCCTCACAGATTCCATTCTTCCTTCGTCTCTGACCTACCTGGAAGAAGTCACCATTGCTCCATGAGTCCCTTTCTCTCCTCTTACTAATCTGTACATGCATGTGTTATTAAAAGCATGGTAGTCAAGGTAGGGTTAATCAAATCCTCTCCAGCTTGTGGCGAAAGTCAGATAAAATAGCGATTGTGAAAACACACATTCTGAAGTGTCATCTGAAATTCGTTGCGGTTGCTTAAACCACAGCCTGGAGGTGTAGAACGAAAGAAAGGGATACAGTCAATTCAGCCTCTGAATCTGAGACCTCGTGACCCCAAAGGTGGATCGTGGGGGCTGGGAGTGGAGGGGCACAGCACAGGGAAGGCGTGTCACAATCCACTAGGCTACACCAGGTAGAGTCCAGAGAGACCCACGAGTCAACTGCCTTGCAACGATGAAAGGACAGAAGCTCTTGTACCCTGTCGTGATGGAGAAATGCTAAAGATGTCAGGGAGATCAGAAACTTACAAAGGAAATATAGCTAGATTCAGCAGCACTGAAAGTTTTTACTTCTGTCTAAAAAATACATAAGATTAGAATACAAATGGTAAACATGATTGCCAATCATGTGATTGGCAGAGTTGACTTCTGAATGCATATTCAGAATGCGCAAGAACACTGATAAATGCAAATAGAATAGCCAAGTCGAGGATGGGGTGGAAATCAAAGAATATGAGTGGATAGTCTAATTTTAGAAAAATATATGAAGAAATTAAGTAAGATTCTCTTTCAACGGCTAGACTGGTAAAAACGGAAAATATGAAGAATATATGGTTTTCATAAAGGGTTAAAGAATGATCATTCTACTGAGTGACACAGGAAAGAGATGTTAATTTCTGTTTTTCTTGAGTTCAACTCGCTGAATATTAATATGTAAAAATGGAATACTCGGGCTGATTCAATTCTGTTTAAGGCATCTAAGCTCTGAAGATAAATTCTCAAGTGTAAACATATAAAAGAATAAAGACACTGCTTCACTTATTTAAAATGAAAGAAGTAAACAGTTACATATGTAATAGAAAGATTAGTTCAATCAATTGTGATATACATAAGGCTTCTTGGATCACTCAAACTTGTGACCTATAGATTTTAGAATTAAAATGTAAAGGTCTCAACAAAATATTACTGAGTGATGAGGTACAATATTTACTTATAACATTGTATATATGTGTTTCTATACAGAAGAGATGTATAGAGGGATGTTTACTATTTGATTCCTGGTTCATAAGATTTCTGGTGCATTTAAAATTTTCACTTTAATACATGATTTTTTATATTTTTCCTAGAAGCACATCTACAGTACTGTTTATAGTAAATATTTAATAATACATTCCAAGTGAAAAGCTACACAGTAAAATTTATTGAACAAAATTATAAAATATTTTGATATGTATTTTCTATAAATAAAGTGATTGAGTAAAAGGAGAGATGGAGGAGAAGGAGGCAGAGAGGGACACATGAAGGTGAGAGAGAGGGAATGTTTGCTGGGTTAGCCCCTGAGCAGGTGGGAGTCATGGTCAATACTGAGGTAAGTGGAGCGTCTTCTCGTGGCCTGAAGAGGAACTAAGCTCTAGGTGTGTTGACTTAATTAATGTGGTCCATTTTACTTATCTCGGTTCTAATATCCATTGCAATAACGACACAGAATTCACAGACAAATTCATGATTAAAGTCTTTTTGAAGAAAGTTAACAAGCTAGAATGCCAGTGAGAGATACTCAGGGTTGAGTTGTTTTTCAGAACATGTTACAGATACTCTGGTCTGCCAATAAATGCCTAAGGAGGCAACCAATTCTGCTTTAAGCCTCAACTGAAAGTATGCAGCTTAAGCTCCTTGGGTCAGCAAACCCTGCCCCCGGGATTAAGTGCCTCAAAGTATCACAGGCTGTAAGCCAACCTGCAGCACAAAAACACTCCGTTGTATTTGCTCCACAGGGTAGGGAGTCCATTATTTATTCCGTGCTTGGCTCCTGGTTCCACTGCTCCTGGTTCTACTGCTGGCTCCTGGTCTTCTAATGTTGTCACAACTGCCATCAGGATCCATGAGGTCCCAGAGCAGGAATCTCAGGGCTAGAGAGCACACTCTACTCCTGGCTCTTGCTGGTAAAGAGAGTCCCTCCTCCTACTTCTCAGAGGGTTCATTTTCCACACAGCAGGATGAAATCCTAGGGAATTCCAGTCGCAGTTAATTCACAGGTGAATCCGATCAGTAACTTTCCCCATCTTCTTACCAGACGCAGGCAGCGAAAAGTCATTCGGTGGGAGTTAGACACTTTGGCTAGGAGAGTCATATTTAATAATTCACTGCCTCTGCGGTAGAAACCTATAAAAGCTTTTGTTCAGTATAAAGAGAGATGAAAGGACTTCGCCCTCAGTTGGCTTCAGGCTCAGTGCAGTAGTAGTCAGCATTATTTATGGAGAACGTCCTAGACAGTTGGGCAACGCATTTGAAAAAGATGAAGGCGGTTTGAAACAGTGTCATAGAAAATGCAGCGTGTGGTGTTCTGGGTATGAGGATCGGAATAGCCATTAGGACCTAGTGGAGGTTGCATTCAGAAACAGAGAAAAGGACAAGTTTGAGTCTAGGTTAAGTTTGGATACTTGCTAACAATAAACAAGGACCCGTAGACGAGTTCAACCTTGTTCTTAAACTTCAAGTCCTTGAACAAACCAGTTTCTGCACCGTGGACGGGCCACCTTGGTGAGCCTTTAAGTCATCATACAACAGCCTATACATTGGCTCCAAACCAAACACATAGCTAATGAGTCAGTTCTGACTCACGGCAACCCAGTAGGACGGGGTAGAACTGCCCCTGTGGGTTTCTGAGGTGGTGAAAATTGACAGAGGAGGAAGCCAGCTGCGATTGCAGCTCAAATCATAACCATTGCGCCACCAGGGCTCCGCCTGCAATCCATACCATTGTCCTCCGTCCCAGCTGGTGTCTGACTGCGTGATAGAACAAACCACCCTGGGGTGCCCCCTCTCCTCTTCATCATCATCCGGGAGACCCACTCTTGTGGCTCCCATCACTTCCCTGTGACGCAGAGGTTCACCTTCCAAACTCAAAGCCAAACCCTTTGCTGTTGATTCTGACTTGTGCTGACCTCCTGTTCTGCAAAGAAGCACTGCTTCTGGGAGGTTCCTTGGCCACCAGATTTAGAGAAGCAGGTCACCTGCTCTGTCCCCCATGGTTCTGCTGGGCAGTTCACACGAAGAGTTGTCCGTTGGCAACAGAGAACAAACCAGGACCACCGCCTCTAAGGTCCCTGTCTCCGGTCGAGAGATGTGCAAGAACCTCATCCTACCACATTTCCAAAGATTTCACATCGGAAACCTCTTCACAGTTGAAAAAGCCTTCTCGAGATCATGAAACAACTGATGTTTTTAATCTGCGGAGCCTTGTTCATTCGATCTAGGGTTTTTATTCTGAGTCCCTTTAAATCCTTCTCCTTCATGAGGTTAAGACACGCATGATCCTCGGTCAGGCCATGCCTTTTTTAATTAATGAGAGCTTTACCGCGTGCCAAGCACTGTCGAAGATGGCTTCGTTATGATTGCTTTCCCTCAATCAGGACTCGGTTCAGGAGCGGATGTCTCTGACCGCTTGAGTGAGGAGAGATGAAGGAGGGAGACATGAAGCACCCTGCAGATGTCAGCTGCCGATTCCACATGACAGAGGCTGCCTATGGGAGGTGATACATGCGTTCTGCTGGAGTTGGGCTGAGTGATCATCGGCTGGACGGATCCAGGAAAGAATGCACCAGCACAGTCATTTCTCAGAGGCCTGTCATCTTCCCACCAGCCTCCATGCCTGACTCTCCGTGTGGAGGCTATTCAGTTTATTGCAGGAAGCCAACACCGGGGTTGGCTACTTTTCTTTGCAGGGATTAGAATTTGTCTCCTGAGGGAGACAGAGGGATGACTCGTTAGTTTAAAAATAAGTCAAACATTTGATCGCGATTGTGCAAGTCTCTTTTCTCCCTGAAAATCCATCTCAGGTTTGGGAGAAGAGACAATATCCGATGGAAACTGATGGGAAGGCCTTCTCTCTGGGGCCAGGCCAAAACAAGGGTGGACACCCTCAGGAATTGCCCACGAGGAGCATGGTCCCATTTACCAATAAGTGAAGGGAGAGGAAATGAATTGCCCATGAGTGAGAGGAGATCAATCACTAAAGCAAGCATCTCACACATCACCAGTGGAGTCGCTGAAATAAGAAGGGCAGTCAAAGCAGACAGCATGAGTACACTATGACCACCCAATACAGACATTTCAAATGTTCTAGCACAGTTCAGTGATTGCCCCACCCTGTGACTCTGTCTCATCAATAGCCCAGACTGTCACTCGCACCACACGAAAACTAGTTCTTGTTGGACCCAGAGAATTGCTTCCTTCTCCTTCCAGCGCACATGACCTCTGGACAGTCTCATTCATCCTCACAGCTCAGCACCGTGTGGGACCTGGAGAAACCCAAACTCCAGCACGTAGAGCTCCCTCTTCTCTCTCAGCATCAGTGGTCTCTGGGAAAGCAGACTTGATGATCCCAGAGATACTGCCAGTATAGTGGGTCCAGAAGCAAGCCCATCGGCCTCTCCCCAAACACACACACACACACACACACACACACACACACACACACACACACACACGATATTTTAGTACTTGATAACTAAACAGCAGTCATCCAAACTAAAAAAAAAATGTGTCCATAGCAGAGCCTTATCTCTTTCAAAATAAGTAAAATACACAAATCTTCCTCTGGAATGATAAAGATGCTGGAGTCTCAGAGCTGGCTGATTATCTGCAGGGTTTCTGTGCGTGTGTTCTCTGAAGCATCTGACACCTGTGACCACTATTGACCTCTTAGACCCGCTTCCTTAATTCCTGTAGCCCTCTGCTCATCCGTCTCTACCTGTTTCATTTTCCTGTTTTCGCTCTCTGGTTCTCTTTTTGGCATTTTCCTCACGCGATCATCCCCCACCCCTCTACCGCCCTGCCCTTTCTCCCTTGAGTATTATTATTTCCTAGTAACTGCATCACCCAAGCTTTTTATTATTCTACATTGGTGTGCATAAGAAATATCTCAGAAGCTTCTTATGCAATAGACCTGCGGATTTTATTTTAAACAAACTTCCACGGGATTGAAGTGGTCAGTAACAAGACAGTAATGGAAATCTCAAAAACTCACTGCCATCTAGTTGACGCTGACTCATAGTGACCTTTGGGGTAAGGGAAAACCGAGGCTGTCGGCTTGGGAGAGTGTAAATCTTTACAGGTGTCGCAAACCTCATCTTTCTCCTGCAGAGAGGATGGTGGTTTCAAACCGCTGACCCTAGGTTGGCGGCCCAACTCATGAACCACTTCTCCACCAGAGCTCCTTGTCCTAATCGGGTAAGTCCAAAAGGATTGCTCCTACGGTCCCAGCACATACATGTGTGAGTTTATGCCAACCAAAGCATGTTTACACATGTTCCTACGATCGACAGATGGGCGGCTGTAAATCAATTCTCTCAGGATAACAATTGCCCTAAACACCTTAGAGTTCCTTCAAAACTGGTTTACTTTTTGTGCCACGGAAAACACTGATTTCAAGATCATAGCTAATGTCATGTTTTTAACAACATTGAAAACATTTGAGATGAGCCACGTGAGGACAGAGTGCTGACCTCGACCTCGATGAATATCCAGAAAACTGGTCGAAGAAAATGGTAGCGTTTCCTTCGCAGTTCCACACCAGTGATCTGGTGGCACTGAGAGGAGGTCTTCTTCTCCCAGAAAGATCTGCCGTCTCAGAAACCCTTTCTGTGGTCACGTGGAGTTGAAATTGACTTAAGGCAGTGCATGGGTCTTACGTTTGCAGTTCTACGCAGCTGTGTGTGAGGACTAGCCTGTGAATAGAAGTACATAATGTGCTCAAATAAGCCTCCCATGTGTGCCTCTCCCTGCCCGTTGCTTCTCTCCCTTCAACTGGCTGGAAGGAAGTCAATGCTCATTTACAAACTCACGACTTATGTATTGAAAGTGACAGATACTTTCTCATCTTAAGTCACTAAGTCATTAAAATAGGGCACAGAGAAGGGTTTCCCTGCTGACCTGTCTATTCCTCCCGTCTTGGTTACAGGGCTCCAAAGTAAAATCATTCCAGTTGAAGCCATTGAAAAATGACGATTGTGTGGTTTTTTTGGTTTTGCTTGTTTGCATATTTTGTGAAATGGAAGTTCATGTTTTCCTAACGAATGTGCTAGACGAAAGGTAACAAAGTGTAATCCACTATCTCCACGGAATCTCTCAAGAACATGACTGTTCTTGACCCCGCACATTGTGGAACTGCTCAGCCTAAGAGTGCTTTCCTTGAGCCACGAATACATTTAGCAGATGCTTGTGATGCCTGCCTGTGGACCCCTTACTGAAAGATTGGTTTTAAATGCTGAGAATGAACCAGATAGACGGATATTGCTGCCGTAGATAGTTGCCCACTCGTGTGTTATTTACACAGTCTCGGACCCGTTTAAGTCTATTACGTTTGCTGTTGGGCCAATCCACTCCACCAAGGGTCTTCCTCATCCTCACTATCCTCTGCTTCATCCATAACATACCCAGAGCAAACAAGTCAGAACATATGAGCCTACTGTGAACTGTTAGAGTTTCATTGGTTAAATTATGGAACACTTGCCAGGCCCTCTCCCTAGTCTGTTTTAGTCAAGAAGCTCCACTGAAATCTACACACCATTGAAGGGCCCTGCACCAACCCTTAAGGACCCTGCTGGTACTCCAGATACAAGTAACAGAGCTCCTCCCATAGCAGCAACATACAAGCCACTGCAGTGTTACAAATTGATAAATAGGTCTTGGAAATAAAAACAAATCAGGCTGCAAAAGTAACTAATTCAATTGATTCGATTTCAAACAATAAAATATACAACATGCTTTTGAATGTGCTACATAGAAAATGTAGGCACATTAAAAATGTTTTGCTTTTTACACATATATCAAGGTATGTGTGTTGCTTGGCTTGAAAAATTGTAGGGTAGTCTGTCAAAGTAACACACATTATGTGGGGCATTTGGTTAATATCGGTATTGCGTGTTCACGGTGATAACTGCGGAAAGTCCAGTCACAGGGGAGAGTGAGGCATTTTCCCTAGGAGCTTCCACAGTAGTATGGGTTGCTGGTACACCGCAAGGTTCGGCTTCCCTCAAGGAATACCAGGATTCCCCAAAGACATATGACTAAGTCTGTATTAATGTTCTCTATTAATAGTTGTATTAACTGGGTTTTTTTGTAGACATGTAGGTCATAGCCTATCACAGACAGCCTTGTGCTTCAGGATATATTTGGAAATACTCTCTTGCAACCAATGCGATGCCTCTCCCCTTGGATTTGACATTGCCTGCACGGTAAGCGAGGGTTGTCTGATTCCACATGCTCCTCACAGTCCATTTCCCCTTGCAAAGGCCCAGTCTATAGATCCCCATGCATTTCACTTCCCTTTTTCTGACTGCCACGTTTCCTAGATTAATATTTCCTCCATTCCACGTGTGACCATTAATAAATGTTTAAATACGTTTCTTCTCACGTAGAGACTGCTCCATATCAAATGAAGTACCCCCAAAGCTTTTCTCCTCTCACATCATTATTGTTGCATCGACTTGGAAGAGGCAGCTCTTCCCCAGTCGTTTTGGAAATCCTTTTCAACCTTAGGGACTCATCGTCTGGCATGGTATCTGACGATGTTTCCCTGCTAGTCATACGGTTTCCAGTGGCTAATCCCTCAGAAATGGATAGCCTGGTCTGTCTTTTGGCACCATATCTGAAAATGTTCGACTGCTACTTAAAAGATTTACAGCAACTAAACCCTCAGAATTGAACAGCCTATTCCTATTTTGTGGTCTTCAAGTGAACGCCCAATGGAAGCCAGCTCACCAGCTCACCTTAGGTGATCCTGCTAGTATTGAAGATCCCGATGACAGAGTTTCCAGAATCACAGCAACACAGAAGCCCCCGCAGTAGGACAAAGTAACAAAGTAGGTGGCAGTAAGCGAGTTACTTTATTTAGCTAATTTAATCAGAAGTTATGGTATTTATAGTTATTTCATCATTTCATGTAGTGATTTTATCATTTTACCAAGTGCCAAGGCTTAAGTCTACTCGAGGATAAATGCCACGCCTGATTACTTCTGAAGCTCTTGTGTCTTGTAAAGAGTTTCAGAACTGACTTTCCCTCAGTCAACGCCTGTCACCTATCACCCTGAATTCTCTGTCTTCCTATTTCCAGTGGTTCCCCTGAATGACACTTTTCACATCTACGAGGAACATGCAACCAAGAAAATGCAAGAGTTTTGAATCGTCTGCAAAAAATTAAAAATGAAACATAAATGAAAAGCCTGTCTATCCTATGAGTAAATTTATTTCATTTACAAGTTTGGTTTTTATAATTTTTTTTAGTTTAAATGGTTTCATTATTTATTTTATGGTTGAATATTATTTTGTAACTGGATATTCATTTCTTGAAAAATTATTTTTATGGACAAATGACTATATATCCTTCTAATCAGTGAAGGGGTACTATATGTTTTCCTAAGTTGCTAATATCACTGTTCTCCTTGTTTTCTTTAACATGAATACCTTTGCCATGCTTAGCCCTGGCTCAAGGGCACCAGAGTGCCTCAAAACAGCCACAAGATCATGGATGGAAACAGTAAACTGGGTAGATAATTTTCAAAGACCAGTGGACACTTCAATATTTAATGATTCATGTTCATGAAAAATATTAGCTCTTGGGTATATTTAGAAATGAGTGAGATTGCCAGGCACCACAAAAGCTCTTCTTCTCATACTTCAAATTCCAGTTATAAGCAAAGGAGGCTAGTTCTTCATGTCAACACATTGACATGCCTGACGTGATTGCTGGCTCCTGCTGATGGGCAGGGGCAGAGCTGTGGCTCAGCCACATAGGAGGATGGAGATGCAGCTATCTAGTCTCTTATGTTTGGATGGAGAAGCAAATACCAGAACGTTTAGCTCTGCAGGTGCTGCATCATTCTTGATATATTTATTGCGGTATAACCAGTTGGTAATAAAAAGTTTATAAATCTAATCGTACAGTGGAGACAAGTTGGGTTAGATGGGAATTTTTTGTTGTTGTTTAGGAAGAATATGCCTAAGGGGATTTTAAACAGAATAATATTGAGCCGTTTGTGTCACTAGTTTATGGTTCAGGATAGTCCATGCTAATCAGGCTTTCAAGATGTATGGTGACATCAGACTCAAGAATAGTGTGTGTGTGTGTGTGTGTGTGTGTGTGTTTTCCACATTCTCACATGTAACTTTCCAGCTGAGAGAGACTACTCATGGCTCCTACTACTTTGGCTGCACGCTTCTGGCTTCCTGAGCAGGCCTGTGTCTTGGGAATGACAGCTTCCCCTTTATAAGGTTTGGCCTTCTTAACTCACATCAATAGCATGACCAGCCAAAACCCAGATCACATGGAAGCATGAGCATCTTCTTTAAGAAAGGATGGCTCCATGGAAAGTCTAAGGGACCAGGAGTTCAAACATTGGCTTTGAGTCTAGGCTCCATCACTGAGTGACCTACATGACTTATCTGGAGCAGATACCTGAAATGTTGACCTGCGAATGTGTGCTACTCAGCTCTTCAAGGGGAAAACTTCATTAAGAACTGTGAATTACTGCCACCTCCAGATGCGGTCCCCACAGGAACCCCCACTATGTTCAGCCTGAGGTCGTATCCAGATGATTTCAGAGTGATTGGGCATAGCATCAGGACTGGAGCTGGGCTGCTCCTGACTGACACAGAACCTCTTCCCTGGGACATTTCTCTGCAGTTCTCACTGTCTAGGTGACACTGATGGTTCTTCATTGGAGTCCCTGGCTCTTCCTTTCTCGTGGGTCAAATCTGTATCACCATCTGGAGATTTTCCCTGCTTATTTCTGCTCTGCCTCTTTAGCTCCATAGTAATTTCTCCTCCTGCCAAATCTCCTGCCATTGTGATCCTTAAGGTGTAGTGTCAGTTGAGTCCTCAGCGGTTTGGAAGTTACCATCTAGTAATCCCCATGACCTGGCCTCAGGCAAATGCAGTCACAGTCAATCAGTTGTAAACCTCAAAAGTGGGATGAGAGTAGAATATAGCGCCTTTACTCCGACCACAGCCCTGATGTATTGAAAGGCCTGAGTGGTATGGCCTGCTTCCTATATAAACCGATTGAACTTGACTGTTTTAGGAATTGAGTTCAGTATCTGATTCTATGTTGTTTATACTGATCTCTTATGCTTATTATTGTAGATATAAGGATGTATAGAAATGATTTGGGAGAAGCATGGAAATAGAGCTTGTAAGTTCTCTTGCCTCAAGCCATTTATTTGATTTTTAGATAGGTTTAGGCCAGGCCTGGAAAGAAGTCACTGAGAAGATAAACCCCACTCCTGGTACCATAATGTGTTAGTCTGGGTAGACTAGAGAAACAAATCCATGGACACACATATGTGTTTAAGAAAGAGGTTTATATACAAGAGGAATTGAACATGAAGAAAACATCCCAGCCCACTCCAAATCAAGTCCAATATTAGCCCATATGTCCCATATCAATCTACAAAGCCCTCTTTAGACACATGAAACACATACAATGAAGCCAAATGCAGGATGGTCTCAAGCCAGTGGGTAGAAAGTCCTTGGGTCCAGTGGCATTGTAAACATCTCAGTGCTGACAGGTGTCTCTCTGTGGCTTCTCTGGCTTCAGAGGTCTGGTTGCATCCATGTGGCTTGTCTTCTGAAATGTCTCCCAGGGAATAACAGAGAGAGCGGGAGAGAGAGAGAGAGAGAGAGAGAGAGAGAGAGAGAGAGAGAGAGAGAGAGAGAGGTGTCTTCCACCTCCAAGAAGGAAGTCCCAGATTTCCCAGAATTCTCAGAAGGCCATGCCCACACAGAAGTCTCATTGAGTATCTCCAGATTGACAGCCTAGACTCCACCCCTACCCTCTCAATCCTTAATTTTACACCAGAGTAGGGGACTGCCACACTGATACAGTGGGAAACCTGCTTGCATCTTCGCTAGGTATAGATCCTGCATCTGGCTCATTGATCTCTGGTTATTTGGATTTGAGACAGTGGTCTGCCATATTGCCTGTCAATCCTAGGAGTCTTCAGTGGCCTGCTGACCATTCATTTGCCTCTGTGGCCACAATCCCAACCTACTGACATTGCCACAATCCCAGTACATCGGATTCATTTTTCTCTGCAATCCCAAACCTGTTACCTTCCTGCCAATCTTGGGTTCATCAGCCCCCATCGCCTTATTAATAATCAGAAGAAACCTCCAGTCTAACATTTGACCTATGAACTTGGAACTTGCCCACAAATGGACTTGTTCACATCTCCAACTTTGTAAGCTATTTTCTTGATATAGTTTTTTTCTGCATATAAGAACAAGCTTCACTGGCTTTGCTTCACTAGAGAACCAAGCCTAAGACACACATTCCATTCCATTTGGCATCTGCTCTTCAGATCACCTGGACTGATGCAATTCGTTTATTTAGACTGTGCCTTTGCATTCCCCCTTACCTGTAGCTGTGACAATTTCCTTCCACCCACATATATCCACTTATCTTATTAGGTAACCATTCTTCTCCAACTCTGAGTGTCAGATTATAGTGTGGCCGTCAGACACATATCTTATCATCTTGTTCTGTTGACATAGAGATGGGAACATGATCCAGGCCAGGCTGACTCCTGTATCTCATTTTCTTGATCAGATGGCACAGGAACAGAATGTTTCACTTGAACTGATTCCGTGGCATGTGTCAAGCTGATGCTTAGAGAAATAACTTCCTCTCTCTCATAAGAGAGCACAAGTGAAGGTATACAATGGATACTCCTATGGACTAAGCTCTGCATCACACAGAGGAGGCAAGGACATTGAAGTAGTCAGAGAAGAGAAGCAATAGGATTGTGAAGAGGTGTCATTTTGAAAGTTCTCTGAAATGTATTCCTTCTCAAATGTTTCCCTCTGGGTCTGAAACCTTGCCCAATGCTATTGAACTATATCAGGTCTTTAAAAAAGATCAATTTTAAAAATCAGATTACTGTTACGTGTACCTGAAATAATTTTCAATAGTTGAATCAGCATGTTTATAAACTGGTTCTCTACACTAATGTTGATTCTGTTTGAAAATAAAATGTGTAATAGTATGGGATATTACCTGGCACATAACAATCAATCAATTGCCTTTGGTTGAAGTTGTAGAATCAAATAGAAATGAGAGAGTCCTGGTCTAGGAGTAAGAGGAGAGCTTTTCAAAGAGATGTATAGTATCTAACACATTGCTGGTGACTCAGTCAATATTAGTTGAACTGAACTAAAAATATGAAAATGTTAGGTTTTACCAAAAGCTTATTTCACCAAGATATCTGTGCCTCTTCATGACAGTACAATGATCCCTGGTGTCTCAGTGGGTTAAACCTTTGTTTGCTAACTTTAAGGCCAGTGTTTCAAACCCACCATGCACTCCACTGAGGGGAAAAATAGTATGCTTCTTAAAAAAATTTATAGCTTTGGAAATCCTTTGGCACAGTCTACTCTAACCTATAGGATTCATATTAATGACAGGCCAGAATGTCTAAAATTGGCATCACTTCAGAGTCTATGATTCATCCTCTGTTTCTAACCCCAAATTCACCAGCAAGAGAGGAACGAAGGTGGGAGAGGCAGTAAGGACTGGGGCTAAAAGATAATCAGAGATGGTGAGAAATGGCAAAATGGAATAAATATATCAGAGGAAAAGGGATGGACGGCTTAGAACTGTCTGTGACCCAAAGCCTCTTTGTAGAGTTTCACTCAAAAGGTCCTCTAAGAAGAGTCAGACCAAGAGATAGTGGGTCATTAGCTAGACTTCCTCCCTTTCCAGCTGGTGAATTTGGGTTTGGATGTAAAAAAATAGTTCACAGTTTCCAAAGTTCATTCTTCTAAAAATGAAGTAAAAATAAAATAGAAGAATCCTAGAAAACAGATTTCTTGAACTAACCACTGAAAAACAGTCTAGTATAAACGGAGAGATTGTCTGGGAAAGACAGGTCACACGGGCTGGTTGTTAGTGGATACCTCTTGGGTTGATACATGAGATGGAAGCAGTTTGAAACTACCAGACGCTTGGGGGTAGGAGTGGGAGGAGACATTCCACTCTCATGGAGAGTTACAGTCTGGGAAACCCACAGGGACAGTTCTACCCTGTCCTGCAGGGTCACTATTAGTTGTAATTGACTTAGTGGCAGTGAGGGGTTTTTTGTTGTTGTTGTTTACAATCTATCATCACACACACATACATGAAGGAGCATTCAAAAATCCATGTAGAATGGAATTTTACAACATAATTTTTCCAGGAACACTTGAAGCCCCTTTCATAAATATTATGGGGAAAATTTAAAGTAGTGTTATACAATGATAAAAAACCTTGATTAAACTATAATATCTAGGTGCGCACACATGTAAAGATTCTGTTTCCATTTCCCTAGGCTTTCCCTGCTATCTTTGATTTGCTCGTCAAATGGTACTTTTGACATCCCTGAGGGACCCAGAATCATGTTGTGTATGTGTGTGTGTGTGTGTGTGTGTGTGTGTGTGTGTGTTTGTGTGTGTTTTCAGGTAACAAGAAGGAGAAAGGGGAATGATCAGGGTTATGGGGTGAGTGGAGCCAGGTTCACCAATGAAAGTATCTTAGTCTAGCCTTTGATACACTTAGAGAATGAGCTGATGAATTTCCATATAAATTTCTCAGCCCCGATTTTCCAGCCTTATCCTCTCCAGTGCAATTGTTAATTTCCCTAACACTTCTTTCCTAATAAATTCCCATGAGCATCCTATTTTCTTTGAGAAAATTTATCAATTATCCACTTTTGAATTCCAAAAAAATATTTTTCTAAGCTGATCTCTCTGCCTCAAATGTACCTAGTCTAGAAGATCCCTTTGGAAGCCATTGTTCAGGTGAGACCTTGTTCTTTGAAGGCCTCCTAAGGGGGCTAAGACAATGATTTCACTGAGAGAACTTTATCCAGTCGTTCACTGATCACCAAGATATGTATAAAGACATTTGTTTATTATTTTCTTTTCCTTTTAATAACCCCATGCATATATGAACTGCAACGCTAGTAACAACCCTGTTTGATGTACCCTCATATATTCTATATCTATACTTATATCTTATATATACTTATACCTTATATATACATATGTAAGTATATCCACTTATAAGTAGATATATCTATATAAGTATATATATTGTAAGATATGTATTTATAAGTATATAAGATATATCTTATAATTATATATTATAAGTATAGTTCTACTTATATATACATATATTTTATATTATATATATATTTATAACTCATATTCTTTTTATATTGACTTATTGATAGTGAATTACCTTTATTCTAATTGAGGTGAAACAGCTATCTCATAAAGATAAGCTTTGAACCCATACATACTCTAATGACCATATATACTCATGTATAAGCTGAGTTTTTCAGCCCAATTGTAATGCAGTTTTTGTGGTAAAATTAAGTGCCTTGGCTAATATTTGGGTTGGCTTATAATCAAGCATATATGTTAGGTGTGTGTGTATGTATGTGTGTGTGTGTAGAGCACAGCACAGATGACCTGACAGCCATACGGATGAAGCCACGTCCAGGTAGCAGGGTGGAGGAAGGGCTCCTTGGAGACAGCAAGAAGTGTTTTCCTGTGGGAAGACAAGGGCAGAGGCACAACATCTGAATTCAGCACACCGATCTCTGAGGATCCCATCTCAGAACCAACATGCTCATTTACCTAAGCGCATATTTCTCCTTCTATTGTCTATGAGTAAAACAAGAAAGGGAACAGACCTGGCAATTCTCTCAGAGAAGTAATATTGCCTTGCCACAGAGCCATAAGGGACTATGTCACTGGAGAGACCTGAGACTGTTCCTCACCACCACTCCCCTGCTGTGCGCCACAACCAAACGCTTGGTGACCACCTGTGCTTCCTCTGCTTTGGACTTACATGGAGTTCCTTTGCTCAGACTGGTCCCTTCCCGATCTTGCTCCAAGAATGGGTTCCCATTCTCATTTCATCTTGGTGAGCAAGCCTCCTTTCCACCCTCCGAGCCCCTTTCGTACTCTCTTTAATAGCCTACCAATCTAATTCTTCAAAGAATCTTAACTACCCAATCCTTTCTTGTCTCTTCCCTTCCCTTCAAAGGGAAAAAATTTAATCCAGCACACAGGCATTAATTGAACACTTATTAATAGCATTTGGAAATGAGAGAAAGAAGCATAATTTCCAGAGATGCTTTCCCAAAGGAATTGACATTCTGATGAAATTAGAAGAAAATACACCAGATATATAAAAAGCAAAGGGAAGGCAGAAGAGGTCAGGCAGTTTTGAGGAGAGAGCTTCAAGAAACATGTGGCATTTAAATGGTAACATGTGACAAGGGAAGTTTCAGTACCTTGCAGAGTGGAAGGAGGAAATCCAGATGAAGAATCCACAGACACGAAATCCGGGAAGCCTGGAGAGCAACTGAGTCCAAACAAAGCCAAGCCCATAGCTGCAGAGTAGATGCCAACTTGGATACAAGCTCACATCAGCGCTTCATCTTTCTTCTCCTGAACCCTGGCCTGGAGGTTAGCAGTGTAACACTTGTTCTTTGAAGGAAGAGCAAGGGGATATAGGATGTGACTATGAAGCCAATGCATTATACTATCAAATAGTACACTAACTGTAACGTTTACAGCATCCCATGGAGGCTGTGCCTTTATGATTGTTCTCCCCATTTGCTCCCTGCAGCAGAAAGTCAATGGTCTCTGTATGATGTGCAGCAGATCAGGGATCCTAGTGGGTTCTAATTGATGGCATGATCTATGAGTAGGGATTCAGACTCTGCATATGAAAATTCAGGAGTGACTTTATGCTGCAACCACATGACTGCTTTGAAGAACTCTGTTTCTAGAATAATATCACACTCTTGGAAGGGAAGGTTCACTCTGTGGAGTAAAGCATTAGGAATGACCTTCTCAGTTCCCTGTATCTATTAGCCCATCCACTCTATCCTGTCTCACAGAGTGACTCATAAGCACTATATAGGAGAGGGTAGGACTGACCTGGAGTGTTTCCAAAGCTGAAATCTTTAAGGGAGTAGAAAGCCTCATCTTTCTCCTGAGAAGCAGCTAGTGGTTTCGAGCTGCTGACCTTGCACTTTAATAACCTACCAATCTAATTCATAATTCACCATGCCATGAGGGTTCCAAGAATAATTGTGAGCAGGACTGGGTAGTATTTTATTCTGTTATTCATGGGTTGCTTTGGGTTGGAACCAGCTAAAGCACTTAACAAGAACCACATCTATTAGCTCTATTAGCTGGAGGAAGCAGCAACTTACTTTGGGGCTGAGACAGAAGCCAGCTCCTGGTTGGTTGGTAGAGTCACTGAATGTTTACAGGGTAAATAGTTACCAGGAGTAATGAAGGAAACAACACACACTGGGACCTTTGCTAATGTATTTAAACAAAAGGAGTCTGGTTCTGTTGCCTAACCCCTCTTTTGTTTTGCAATAGACGCTGCAAGTCACCTGTAAGACTTCTAGATTGAGCGAGTTGGTAATTTAGAAGGAAAATGCCTCATTTCTTTTCTTTGGATACATTTGAAGCTCTTTGAATAAATAACTAAGCGGGTCTTCACAGGCAATTCTGACCTCTGGTTGAAAGGCGTCTGAGTCAGTCAGAAAAAAATGCTTAACCACAGGACATCATGTTTTCCCATCAGTCGTTACGGCTGATGCTGACACAGAGTAGATAAAGAACATACATTGACCAAGTGATGGCGTGTGGCGTAACGGATGGGCCAATGGAGTTATCCTTAATTTCCTTTCTTTTATTTTCAAAACCACGCCTTCATTCCAAATGCCCCACTTACTAGTAACAGGATGTTGCCAAGTAGTCTGAGCTCCCCCTGTCTGTCATCCATGTCCCTGTGTCTGTGGAGATAGTACGTTCTTTGTCGCTCAGAAGGCTCCGAGCGGTATTTACTTTGTCCCTGCCTAGGAGCTAGGTTTCAGTTAGCCTGATTTTCATGGTTTTGGCAAACTCTGTTTGATATTTCTCAATTACCAACTAATGACTCACGTTGCAGCATCTCCTGACTTAAAATCAGCACAGCAGATTGGATTTGTTAAATCAGAGAGAGAGAGAGAGAGAGAGAGACCAAGCCAAGCTTTCATGGCAACAACAGTCTTTGTCATCTGTGGAGCCTTTGGCAAGCATGAAAGAAGAGACAGAGGAGCCTAGACAAAGGATCAATTAATCCATTAGGAATGTTGACAGTTTAGCCTGAGTTGAGTGGATAATTATACTTTAGAAGTGTCTGTGGAGTGGGTGCTGTGTTTGTCAAAATCCTCGTACGCTATGCAGCAATTGCAGGGCTGACCATAGCAGAGATATGGTTATCTGGTCACATAGCATGTCCAACGATGCCCAAAGAGCACAGACTCTCCCGGCTCAGGGAAGCAGACTGAGAGACTCCCTTCTCCATGGTTGTTTTTGGGCCGTGAAGAAGAGAGTGTACAGGCTCTCACATGGACTTTTCACTGCTTGCGCCAAGAAGTGACACTTCCTCAACGCTGCCCACATTGTTTGGGGTTGGAACTAGCCACACGAACCTTCCAGTTGGGAAGAAGGTGAGGAGTGTAGTGACAAGGAGAAAAAGCAAATGTGGGCAAAGTTGTTGTCCACATCTACCCTTCTGGTCAACAAATGTTTGCTCCATTCTTCTTTATGCATGCGCGCACGCACACCCACACCCACACCCACACACATATCCTTCTGTCTATAGCTGGAAAACCTGCAGCCTCATTCATTCATGCTTCATTCTTCTACACACACACACACACACACACACGCATACACACGTATCCTTCTGCATAAAAACCCAAAGTCTCATATATTCATCATTCTTATGGACGTCAACATTTTGGATGTGTGGGGCATGCGGGGTCGTTTTTAAAACAGGTTGCAATCCTGGTTTTGCTATTTATCTGAAGCCTTGCCACCTCAAGCCAATCTGTCATACACGAGAAAGGGCACAGTTGCCTTGGCAAATCCCACTGTGTCAAAGATGGAAGGAGAGCGCAGCCACTTGCAGGCGAGCTGATGAGTCTGAAAAGTCATGGGGCACCTCTACGCTGACGAACAGGGTCACTTTCCAGTAGGCCTGCCTTGTCATTTGTGCTCTTGGGTCACTGGATATTAACTCTAGTAGGACATTTCTTTTGCTTTTTTACCCCCTTTGGATGATCCTCAGAGTTTACTCCGTGGGCAGTGGACTTTATAAATAAAGAGGCTTTGGGTGATATATACATTTTGGAAGCTGAGTAACTTTCCCAGACCTCTCCATTCTCGTATTTCTATAATTAAAGCAGGCAATTATTTCCTGAGCTCCTCTCTGAGAAGATGCTTTGCCACGTGCTTCTAAGGGCTACCACAAGTTACTAGTAGTCTTGTTTATCACATTTTCTCTTTGAGTTATAACCCCAATACCTTCATGATTTGCCTCCTGCTTTGTCACTGACTATTGCTTCCCAAGGAATAAGTCACTGTATGCCACAGAACCGCCTGCCCACCCTCTGACCTTTGCACAATGGCACATCTTTCATGTTAGTTGTGCGCTGCTCTTACTATCAGTGTTTATATCGATCAGACTAAATTAGGGAATATTATGTGAACAATTTAAGCCTGTAATCTTTACAGCTTGATAAGGATGATTGCAGATAGCTTCTCTAGCCCCAGGCCGCTTGCTAGAGCTCGCTGATGAGCCTCTCACATGCAGAGGACCCAGGTGTTCCCTAGGTGAAATGTTTCTGGTCTCTTTGACGGTAGGGTTTTGTTTTATTCAATTATTTATTTATGCACTTTGCACTTCTCTGGCCCCGAAGTAATGCATGTCATTTTCGCTCACATTTCATGTGTTGAAACATGAGCGTAACCAGGCCCCACGGTGCAATTGTTCTTGATCTCTGATGGAAAGTGGATCCTGGTATTAGTGAATACTAGGAGTGTCTGTTTGGTAACTAAGCAAAAGTGAACTCCTTAGTCACCGGTTCTGCTGAACCTTTCATAGGGCCATTTTGGTTTGTATGTGAATCATAGTTAAATAGTAAGTGGTCCTAATATGCTTGTAAGGTATTTCATGCACTGCATAAAATAAAGCACATTGGATTAGTCTTCCTAGATCTAGGTGGGAACAAGAGTAAGCAAAAGTGTGAAAAAAGGCTATCACCAATTAAGCTCAGTAATTGATGAATGTTTACACATATTAAATAATTTAATAACTAGCTCAATTACAGAGGTAGGGTTTGAATCCAGTTATTCCTGATTCCAAAATCCATGCCCATTATTTGTATTTCCTTTCATTCTTTTGAATTTCTACATCTGCATTTTTGTGGCATTTGACACAAAGCAAACAGTGCTTTAAAGAAGTTCAGTTTGAACTTTAATGTGCATTCACATCTCCTGAGAATCCTATTAAAAGAAAGATTCTGATTTCTGGAGAAATCTTAAATTCCATGTATCTAATTGTGTTTGTTGATGCTGTTGGCCCATGGGCCATCCTATGTTGATATTGTTAGCCTGCAGACCCCACTGTGAGCAACATGGCTCTCGAGCATTTGTGTCACAATCAAGGGTGACCTTGTGGAAGATATTCACAGACTCAAATAGTCACCCAAAGCAAATCTCTTTCAAATTATCTATAAAGACATTATTTAGATGGTACCAATCAATAAACAAATTAAATGAATTTTATATATATGTATCCTAGTAAGTAAAAGTATAAATATGTATTTGTGCTTTATATTAAAGTAGTCCTTACACTGAAAGAGACCTTAGTGAGACACAGAAAAGAGCCTGCCTTTTAGGGTTTATTTGTTGAGGGAATATCAATGAGGTAAATATATTTACCTTCAAGCAAACAAAAGACCATTAGCAAATGTGGTAAGTGTTGAGAGTTGGTCAAATTGAACTATGCATCATTCTGAGAAGTTTATGTGTCAAATTTTGTCTACAATAAGAAAATATTGAAAGATACGCACTTAATGAAATACATATTCTGCCAAGAGTGTATGGATTACAGATTTAAGGTAGATAAACAGAATTGTACCCGATGAAGAGGAGAGTTTGGCCCATGATGTAGAAGTCTACTTTCCAATGTAATCTTCAAGATCCCTTGTTGTTTAGTTTTCTTGTTTTGCTCTGTCTTGTTCTTTGTGCATATTATTATCTCTGCAGGTCTATCTAGATAAGATAGGCCAGATAAACAATCTGGAGGAAAAAAACAACAGACCGATAGTTTGGGGGGACATGGGAGAGGGTAAAGTGGGGGAAAGGAGGTGGGGTTAACAAACTCAGGGACAAGGGAACAACAAGTGATCCAAAATCAGTGGCGAGGAGGGTGCAGGATGCCTGGTAGGGCTTGATCAAGGACAATGTAACTGAGAGGAATTACTGAAACCCAAATGAAGGCTGAGCATGACAGTGGGACAAGAGTAAAGTAAAAGGAAATGGAGGAAGGAACCAGGAGGCAAAGGGCATTTATAGAGCTCTAAATACAGGCATTTACATATGTAAATGTATTTATATGTGATGGTGGGGAAATAGAGCTATGTGCATATATTTATAGGTTTAGTATTAAGGTAGAAGATGGAAATTGGGCCTTCACTCAAGTACTCCCTCAATGCAAGAACACTTTGTTCTATTAAACTGGCATTTCATGATGCCCACCTTCCTGACACAATCACTGGAGAAAAAGTGGGTGTATAAATAAATGTGGTGAAGAAAGCTGATGGTGCCCAGCTATCGAAAGATACAGCATCTGGGGTCTTAAAGGCTTGAAGATAAATAAGCGGCCATCTACTTGAGAAGCAACAAAGTCCACATGGAAGAAGCACACCAGTCTGTGTGATCATGAGGTGTTGATAGGATCAGGTATTGGGCATCAAAGAACAAAAAAATTATATCATTGTGAATAAGGGGGAGTGCAGAGTGGGGACCCAAAGTCCATCTGCAAGCAACTGGACATCGCCTTACAGAAGGGTTGTGGGGAGGAGATGAGCCAGTCAGGGTACAGTGTAGTAACAATGAAACATACAACTTTCTTCTACTTCTTTAATGCTTTCTCCCCTCCACTATCATGATCCCAATTCTACCTCACAAATCCAGTTAGACCAGAGTATATACACTGGTACAGATAGGAACTGGAAATACAAGGAATGCAGGACAGATAAACCCCTCAGGACCAGTGGTGAGAGTGGCAATACCAGGAGGATGGAAAGAAGGTGGGTTAGAAAGGGGGAACCAATCACAAGTATCTACCTATAACTTCCTCCCTGAGGGGACAAACAACAAAAAAGTGGGTGAAGGGAGACATTGGACAGTATAAAACATGACAAAAATAATAATTTATAAATTATCAAGGGTTCATGAGGGAGGGGAAAATGAAGAGCTGATAGCAAGGGCTCAAGTAGAAAGCAAATGTTTTGAGGATGATGATGGCAACAAATATACAAATGTGCTTGATACAATGTATGGATTGTGATAAGAGTTGTACAATACCCCAATAAAATGATTAAATATATATATATATATATATATATATATATATATATATATATATATATATATATATATGGAATTTTCAGCCAAGGAGAATATGCTACTACAATGTGCTAAATAAATTAGTTGAACAAAATGTATGAAAATTCCATCTTTAATATGTGAGTTGAAGGATATAAATCATAAATTACTTGACAATATTCATTCAAAAAGCCTGAAGGTTCATTCAGTTCATTAGAGTAGTATACCAAATCCACTCCTTAAACATACAAAAATGTGATAGTTACATAATCTGTTGTCAGTTTGAGACAATAGGGAAGGGGTGAAGTTTCACTTACCAATCAGGTCACAGCTTGATGACCTCATTTTGAAATGCGTAGCTAACTGGAGGTTAGAAACACAGACACTCCATGTGAGATGTTCCTGTTGACAAGATACATGGAGCTACTCTAGAGCCCTGGAGCTGCAGGGACCACATGGAGAACTCTGCCAGCGCTGAGATGCCTCCACTGCCACTGGATCCACAGGACTTCCTACTCACTGGCCTGTGATCTTCCTGCATTCAGTGTCATTGCATGCGTTGCGTGAGTCTGACGAGGAATTTATAGATTGATATTGGACATACAGGCTAATATTGGATTTATGGACTTGTTCTGGACTGGGCGGGGATGTTTTCTCAATATTCAGTTGCTCTTGTATAGAAAGCTCTTTCTGATGCATAGATGAGTGTCTACGAATGTTTCTCTAGTCTACCCAGACTAACAAACAGAATATAGAGAAACCATTCTTTGAAAGGGTTCTTTGTAGACCAGGCCATTCAGAAGCCATTCATGTGGGTTCAAGACTCTGTCAGAACACGTGTGTTTTAATCTCATGACTCTGAAGCCCAGATGTTCTCCAGACAGTCTAGGAAAGATGACTTAGAGGTCTACACTGTGTGCTAGAGTCCTTAATTGGTCTGAGACCATAATATCGATGTTAATTTTGGCTCTGCTAGGTCAGCAATCACCTTCCAAGTATTTGCTCAAAATATCTCTTTCAACAATATAAGAATAACACAGTCATGCTGCTAAAAATTGTGTTGTCAATTAGACTACGTCACATAGAATTTTTGTTATCGTAAAGAGATGGTTTCTTGGGAAAGACCAGTTTACACTATTAAAAATTGGTGGTCAAGGCATTCTTTCATGGGAACCATGTTCTCTTAAGAAAATACTAAAAAATAGATCCCAACAGTCTCTAAAGAACTGGCTGCTTTCAAGAAATAGGAATGGCCCTAAGTACACTTACCTGTCATTGACCTACATGCCTTGACAGCTAAAGGGAAATATTCTTCCCTAAGAAACTAATAATCTGAAGAAGGACACAACCTATGATCACTTGTGGATGCTGCAAGCTAGAAACGTATTCCTGAATGTGAAAATTAGTTGGTCTTCCTATAAAGTCAAGGACAGTGAACTTCTCTCTGAGAGTCACTGAGATGCCCATCCCCAAGCAATTCTGCTCTTACTCTGTTCTATTTAGCTTTGTTTTGTCATAAGAATTTTGTCCTTATTAACTTACTATATTTTGAGCTTACCAGATTGGACAAAAGAATCATCACTTATATTTGATAATTAAAGACACGTTGGGATATTTTGAAGGATTTTTTTAACTAACAAAGAACCATAATAAAAACGTACCTCACTTATCAAAGGCTTATTTAGAATTTATTTTGTTCAGTTTATGATGATTCTTTCTTTGGAATTTTACTGTTATCGATAGGATAACTGTTTTCTTATACTTCAGATGTGGTGTTAGGCTCCATCTAACTTCAACTAGCGGTGACCTCTGTATAACAAAGTGAAGCTTATCTAGCCCTGTTCTGTTCTCTGGTGGGATGTTTGAACCCATGGTTCCACCTATTGTCTTCCCTCATTTTGTGGAGAGTTTCCTGTTTTTTGCTGCTAATAAGAGGTAGCTGCTCTCAAAAGTAAAGAATCTCACATATGAAATGTGCAAAACAAGTCAATAATAACACCATTCTATCTACAGTATACACGTTGAAATCACAGAAACTAAAAGCTAACACGTATTCCCCCATACTTTGGTTTATACAGAGGCCTTCAAAAAGTTCATGGAAAAATGGAATGAAAGACATTGAAAAAATTTCCACAAACTATTTGAAGCTTTCTCATATAAACAAAAGCAGAGTTGGGACTATTTTGTTGTTTGTTGTACAAAATTCCCTTTCGCTTCATGTGTGTTTTTGTACTTGTTTGTGTGTGTGCTGTGGTTCACAACAAAGTTTTTAAGAAGTTAAAAATACACATGCAGGCACAAACAAAAACACGGTAGCTTCCATGGGGAAGTAAAGTTACATTCACAGCAAAGGGATCAGGTCAGCTCAAAGACGTCACGGTGATGAGTTTTTGAAAACCCACATGGGCAATTTTGTATGTAAGATAAAATCTCGCCATTTCTGCCTCTCAGGGGCACTCTGGCCTTACTTCTTCCCAAACAGATTTGCTTGTCCTATTAGCAGTTCATGGTTCTTTCAATATTCTTCTCTGGCACCACAATTCAAATACATTGATTCTTCTTCAGTCTTCCTTATTCACTGTCCAACTTTCACATGCATATGAAGCTTGAATCAACCCCACCTTAGTTCTCAAAGTAGCACCCTTGCTTTTCAGTACTCTAAATAGGTCTTTGTGTAGCAGATTTTCCTAATACGATCCAATAACTGCCAAATTACCAAAAATCATTTACTGCCAAATCAACACCTATTTTGGGGGCATATAACTCAATCTAGGAATCTCGCACATATACCCATAAAATATATACTATGCATGCACTCTCACTGAAAGTATCATAAACTGTAGTTTTACAAATTCTCAATGAGTTACATAGTAGAAATATTAAAGTAGAATAAAATTAGCTAATCAATCCAGTCAGTCATAAGTTTTTCTGGTCTACTCCCAATCCTGACCCGACAGCCCTCTATTTAGTGAGACTTCCCCCAATCTTTCCTTTTTGTTCATTTTAGTTACTCAATTCTCATCTCCTAGCATAAAAAATCTATATTCATGCTCTTCCCCAAATGTCCTATGTTCAGATTTCTTGAGGATACCAGTATATCAGGAACTGAATTCTTATGGTATGAGTTAAGTGATGGTTTAAATGATATATTATGTACAAATGCTATAACAATTTCTTTATAATATTTTGAGGTCAGAAACAATCACCATTGCCAAGGAAGTATATACACCCCCTACTACTTAACACAGTGCGACACATATAGTTGCTGGAGACATTTGCAAGGATGGAGTGTATATGGGAGAGAAATGGTTCAAATGGCCTCCTCTGCGGTCATGGTGTATAATATGCTGGCCCTTAGCCACAGGGCTTCCTTCTTCAGACACCCTCTCTGAAAATGGTTATTAAAGCCATAAACCCAAGATCATAAATAACTTGCTCATATCTCAATAAATCTGTATTTCATATGAAGCATATTATTTTTGAGAACCAGCCCAACTCTTTGGAAATCACGTAGGAAGCAATAAGGGAGGCATCTTCCACAGAACCTCATAATGGTTTCCCTCATATAGCTCTTGTCAGTCCTCACTCAGAACTTAATGCATTCGCCAATCAGATACCACAGTCTTGGTGGCTTCAGCCCTCACAACAGCAAACACATTACTTCCATTCTCTTGGAATCCAAATTTCCATTACCCAGAAGCCATTTATCTTGAAGATTTCTTTTTCAGTGTGTGTGTGTGTGTGTGTGTGTGTGTGTGTGTGTGTGTGTGTGTGTATGTGGGTATGTTTGTGTTGTTGTTGGTGGTGGTCATTGAAGCCCTGAACAAGATTGAGGTAAATCAGGCTTTCTTGCTTCCCTGGTCTTTCCCTTCCCTGGTCACTCTATGATTGTGGGAACAGCTACGAAAAGGGGCCCATTTTCACACAAGTAAGGAAAATAGGCAGATAATGTGTTGAGATCCAAACATAATACTGTCCAAAGTTCACAGAATTTAGCTAAATCTAGGACAGCACATAAGCTTTCTGAATGGACATTTAGTATCAATGTTGTTGTGAGTCAATAGCTTTGGAAGCAATTTTCCAAACCCTGAGTCTAAAGGCTACAAGTGAGTTTTGTGTTTGATTTGGAAAATCACAGTTAAAGGACAGATCTCTGCTCCCACTCAAGGAGAAGTGTGGATTTAACTAATTAAATTTATGTTGAAACATCATAAGCCATTAATTATGTCATCTGTTACTTTAACAAGTATTTACTGAGTAGATACTTGATATTCAGAATGGAGTTACAGCAATCAAAGCTTTCCTTTGGGTGTGTAGTGTTCTAGGAGAAATAACTGTTGGGTCTCTTTTATAGAAAACAATTTTTAGGCATTAAAAACTGTCACCGGACAAAATAATAATTTATAAATTATCAAGGACTCATGAGGGAGTGGGGAGCAGGGAGGGAGGGGAAAAAAAGAGGACCTGATGCAGAGGGCTTACGTGGAGAGAAAATGCTTTGAAATTGATGAGGGCAAAGAATGTACAGATGTGCTTTACACAATTGATATATGTATGGATTGTGATAAGAGTTGTATGAGTCCCTAATAAAATGTTTAAATTTTAAAAAAAGAAAGAAAGAAAAAAGAAGTGTAAATAAATAAATAAAAACTACCACCAGCATTTGGCAAACCAATGGTGTGCCATCCCTTGAAAGCAATGTCACACCCATCTCTGGTGCTATGCTTTCCTCAAAAAGAGGCCTTGAAGCAGAGTCCAGATAAAACTCCATTGCTCTCAGTCAATTTGATGGAACTGCTGGGCCCAGCTTTTTGTTAGAACTGGAAGGGGGCTTTGACAGTTCCTAGGAAACCACTTTAAAGCGTGAGACTCTCTGAGATGGGGGGCGGGGTGATGGTGGTGGTGGTGTTTGGCCCAAGGGCATACTTAAGCAGACTCTGAGGGCATATAGGGTGTTGATGAGTAGATCACTACACCTGCTTTTAAGTTCTCCTCATGTTTTTTGCATGATGTGCCCCATGAAAGAATAAATTCAATTAACTGTTAGAGGTGCCTTGATGAAGACATATGTACAGGATACATGGTACACACACTTGATACATGGTACACACACTTGGATAGATTCCACTTGTATTTCCAGAATATCTCGAGAACACATTTGAGAGATTGAACCCAAATGACAGAAGAACAGATAAGCTGTGGATGACATCAAGAACACATACATGAAAGTAAAACACCATTAAAAAATAGGGGGGAAATGATTGAAATGGATAAAAGACAAGATTGAAATTGCTCTTGATCATAGAAGTATGGAAATGAAAATGATGAAATACATAGCTGAAATTCAAAAATTTTATGAACATAACATTTTAAAAGTCAGTTCAAGAAGATAAAGTATCATAATGAAATGTGCAAAGACCTAGAGTTAGAAAACTGACGGGAAGGAGGAAACTGCTCAGCAGTTCATAAACAATCAGAGTATGTGAAGAATGTGACATCAGAGTGGAGAAGGGCTTGCTAACCACCTGTGCTGTGCAGATGATTCCTCCTTGCTTGCAGAAAGTGAGGAAGACTTCAAGTATTTGCTGATGAAGACAAACAATTGCAGTTTTTAGTATGGATTACAATTCAATGTAAAGCCTATCCTCACAATGGACCAGTAGGCAACATCATGATAAGTAAAGGGCAAAGTTGTCAAGGTGGTTGTTTTCCTTGTGTCCACAGTCAATGCTCATGGAAGCAGCAGTCAAGAGATCAAGCCATGCATCGCCTTGGGTAAATGTGCTGTACAAGGCCTCTTTACAATATTAAAAAGCAAGCATGTTGCTTAGAGGACTAAGGTGCACCTGATCAAAGCCATGGCATTTTCAATAGAAAGTTAGACATTGAAAAGGTAGACTAAAGCAGATTTTATGCATTTGAATGATGATGCCGGTGAAGAATATTTAAGGTATCATGGATTACCAAAAACACCGATAAATCTGCCCCGGAGGAAGTACAGCCAGTGTGGTCCATGGAAGCAAGAATGAGGAGAATCTTTCTTGTGTTCTTCAGACATGTTATCAGGAGAGACAAATCCACGGAAAAGGACATAATGTTTGGTACAGTTGAAGGGCAATAAAAAGAAGAAAGACATTCAACAAGATGTATTGACACAGTATGGTTGACATTGGTCATACACAAATGATTGGGAGGTGAGGATGGTACAAGACTGGGCAGCATCTCCTGTTGTCTGCAAGGTCACTATAAGTCAGAACTGTATGTTCTAGTTGAAATTCAAAAGAAAACCCCTTCGGTATATGATCAATCTAGACAATAAGGAGATATATATTTCTATGATTATGAAGTAAAGCATTTGTGGTGTCTAGGAAGGAGCCCTGGGGCTGTAGTGGTTCTGTGTTGGGCTGCCATCACACAGACAGCAGTTCGAAACTACCAGCAGCTCCTTGGGAAGAAGACTGGGCTTTCTACTCCTGCAAACAGTTACAGTCTCAGAAACCCACAGGGGGTGGCTATGAATCAGCATCGACTCAATGGTAAAGGGGTTTTGGGGGGTCATTTAGAAGGTGTCATTTAATCTGAAGTCTATAGAAGTTTCAGTGCTCTGAATGTACTGCTAGACATGGGTGGTCCCATTGGAAACAACATGAGATCTGGGTGTGTGGAAGCTTGGAATTTCTTTCTAGCTCTGTCCAGCACTTACTAGTTATATGATGTAAAAAAAAATCTCAATTTTTCTCAGCCTCAGTTTCCTCATCTATAAAATAGAGCTCATGATATTCAAGTCACTGGGTTGTCTTGAAGTTTAAATGCGGCCATTTGCATAAATCACATTGAAAATGTTTGGTACATAATTGCTACTTATTAAACAGAGGTTACCATTATCTACATCTATGTTTTTTTATCAGATTTATTTGCTCCTAGGGTAAGCACAATTGCAGAAGTATCAGACAAAGATAATCCTGTACACAGACTATTGTCAGCTCAGCGTGGGATAGAGACTTTGTCAATGGCTTATCAGCATTTGTGAGCACACAGAGGGACGTAAATGACATGAAGGCCCCCCTGCCCTCATCAAGATGGGTGGGCTTCCAAACTATAGACATTTTGGGAAAGTGATGTCATTCTTCAGTCTCCATCTCCAGGCTTCTTCAGTTTCTAAATATAGGCTCAGATACACAAGAAAAGGTACTTGGAAACCAGAGGGAGCAGGGTGAAGTTGAACCCATTATATTTCTTTCAGGAGCTGTCAGTAAAGCTTACTCAGATCTTGCCGCTGCCTTTGGAAAAGGCCACGCTTCCCTACGGAGCAGTGCAGAGACTTCAGTCCATCCAAGCCATTCTAGGGACCAAAGTGGCTGCTATCGCCAGTAACTGAAGCATATCACAGCCTTCGCGTTGGTGTGCGGGGGAAAGGAGGGCCAGAAGCAGCATATACAGAGCATATACGTCTAGTTTTGTGTCATCTTGAGGGAGGTCACGCATCAGACCAATCAGATTTGCATAAAAATAAACTAATAAAAGTTCACTTAAATAACGGCCAAATGGTGCCTACCCAGGAACTTCCTCAACAATGCCTTGATATCTTATCATCTAAAGGCTCCACCAGTGTGACCTCCTTCATATCCAGAAAGATACCCAAGCTCGGACATGTTCTCCTGCTCAGGACACAGCTTCGTGCACCATTTCTCCTGAATCTCACCATGATGTGAATGCCGCGTGTAAGCTATGGACACAAAGAACTCTGATCCTGGAGGAAAAGTGACCCTTATCTTTATGGGGGCCGCAAAAGAGATAGGGTTGAGGTGTGTCTGAGTGGTGGGAGCTTATTTAAGGAGTTAGGTGTTAGAAAGCCAGGAAGTCAGAGAAACTCAGAAGACAGGACTTAAGCTGGGCTCAAGACATCACTAAACAGAGATAAGGAGCCGAAATAATGGAGAGAAGAGACCAAACGCATGAAGCAGGCTGTGCTTTAGCAGCATTCAATGAACTACGTTGTCTCTGGCCAAGAGTGGACTTCAGGGATGGTTGAAAGGATAGTAGTAGAGGATTAAGGATTAAAGCAGGTCTTCCTTGGTGCCAAAGTGGCTTTTGTGTTGGGCTGCTAATCTCAGGGTCAGCAGTTTGAAACCACCAGCTACTCCACAGGAGAAAGATGAGGTTTCCTACTCCTGTAGAGAGTTCCAGTCTCAGAAACACACAGGGGCAGTTCTACTGTGCTCTATAGGGTCCCTGCTAGTGAGAGTGAGTTTATCGATAACATTGCTACCCCAGCATTTCCCCAAGGTCCCCCTCTGCTTCTCAGGTATTGCCTCATCGCAGGAAAATGAGGGAAAAGCTGTCTTTTTCAGCACTTGGTGATTTTGCAGTTGGAAGTCTAAGAGCAAAGCACTAGGAAATTAAGAGAAATGTTTTGCACACTTGTATAGAAGGGGCCACTGTTTTGGAATAGAAACATTCTGTTATAATAAGTCTGCACAGAGAAACAGATGGAAGGAGATAAGTATCAGGCTCTGGCCTCCAATTCTGTCAGCCACGAGAGCAGGACATTTGAGCTGTTCATTATGGAGATTGTCTCAAATGCAGACCTGCACCAGTTCTGTGGTCGAGTCAGCCTCTGTCCTTCCCTGCTTTTGAAGAGACCCTCCATTTCCTAGGAGGCAGACACGCTGGAAGAGAAAGAAAACTTTCCCTTTGCTATGTAATACTTCTACCAGACTCATTTGCATTTAATCTTCATAAAAACCTGGGAGGCAGGTGTTATTACCATCTCGCTTTTTAATGGGAGCAGGCTCAAAGCTGACGTGACTTATCTCACACCGCTTCATAAGGGCTGGGGTCCAGGTTCAATGTTTCTACCCTATAATATGTTAGGCTCTGAGCTCACTCTTTCTGAGTAGAAGGACGCAGGAGAACGAAGAGAACACCAGCGCATATGGGATCAGATCATCAAACTCCATAACCCTCATCTGCATTGGTGTCAAGTGGAAAGTAGAAGCCACAGAACCTTCACCTGGTGAGACAGCCCACTGGGCCTTCCTACAGTATTACAATATCCCACCTTCTGGGGGAGGCTGGCTCTCCAGATGTTCACACCTGTATCGGACAGCTGGATGGAGAACACTTGGACAGAAACGCTCACTTTCCCTCTCCCCAGTTTCCTCATCCCCCTGAATGTGCACATGCCGGTGAGTTTGAACTAAGCACGTGTCTTTCACAGAATGGAAAGTTCGATATGCAGAAGTGTTTGGGGAATGAATAAAGGCACGAATGTGTGATGCAGGCACCCTCCAACCATGTTGGAGACAGCTCCCCAGTTAACTTAAGCTCTCTCGCTAACTTCAAGTAGTCTGTTGACTTGTCTGGCTGATCCCCGACTCTGAGACCTTCAAGCCTAGACACATTGCATGTCTAGTAAGGTTTTTGCTACAGAATTATGCTTATTAATCAAATGACTGACTCATCGACTGAATCAGTGACAGTGGTTATTATGAGAACATTAAGGATGTACTAGAATGAGAGGTGGCTTAGCTAACAGAATGTTGGCTGGCGTGGGTGCCAGCCCCTTCAATGAATAGAGCCCTTTCGATGCTAAAGAGGCCATATTCTTTCTTGGGGGCCCCTCATTCTTCAAGCCAAACTCCATCTCCTCTAGCCCTCCGGTGAAACACAGCAGGAATCTATGATGACCTTGACTCATTTCAGAATAGGAGCCTGAGGAAAGGCCAATCATGGCCCTGCAGACAAATGACTGATTAGAAACGGACACTATGGCAGGGACTGCTCTTGCCCTCTGTCCCCCCAACCCTCACCCCCGCTTCTGCCCAGAGGCTGGCACATCCAAAGCCACATCCTGCCATCTCTTCCCCCAACAGATGGTCTCGTGGGCATCTTCTTTGCTTCTCACCTCTGGGAGACCTGGGTGAGAATCAGTTTGTGGCTTCGCTCCGTGCAGCGGCCCTGGGAGGCCTTAGTCAGCTGCGTGGGTGTTGTTTATCTTCTCATCCATCTCCCGTCCTGGACACAGCCTGCTAAATGAAACACGATGGTGCGCAGAGGCTGTGGCTGCAGCCTGAGTGTTTCCTTTCATTCACACCTCTTCCCCCTTAACCTTCTGTCTCTTTGGCCTTGTCTGCCACAGAGCTTGCCATGGACAGCTCACCATGTGGCTCTCTTACCCTGGCTGCTCTCTTAGGGGCCTGAGCTACGGAAACTTATTTGATTAATCCCCAGACAGATGCCTGTTGCCTGCCTGCCTGCCTGCCTTTTGCTGTGCTGTGTGGGGTGTCAGGCCCTTCCTTCCACTCAGGATGACATGAGCCCAGGGACTCCTCATGTTTCCTGAGGGTCAGTGGACAAATCCATAATATGGGACTGCTGGGCCACTTGTGAGGAATATATTAAGAAAAGAGATGATTCCTTCAGATGACATTAACTTGGTCCCTTTTCCTGTCTCCTCCTGTGTTCCCCCCCCCCCCATTTTCCTGTGTCTTTCTATTCCTAACCATCTTCACACAGCTCGTGAGAGTTGACCAGTGCATGCTCTATGCTCTACCCTTCCAAGACGGTTCTCCCCTCTCCTCCTTCGTACTCTGTAAGCCAGGCCTGCCTGCAGTGGCCAGTAAGCTCCATGACCCGCCCACTGCTTACACACACACACACACACACACACACACACACACACACACACACACACACACACCATACTGATGCTGAAGGCTCAAGTCATTCCTGGGGAGAAGCCAATCAGAGGTATTAGAATGAACTACTGGTCTTAAAATTGTTCACATTTCAGGACTTTCCTATCTCTTTTTGCCCCCAAACAATTCTTCAGTGTATATTTGTCTTTCATTCCCTTGGTGGCGCACAAATAAAACTCTTGACTTCTTTTCCAATAAGAACAGTGACACACCTATGTTCTAGGCTCAAGAGCCATCTCTTGGCCCCTGTGATGCCTTCAGTCAAGGCTCCAGGGGCAATGTTGATTTTGAACTTATTTGGAAAGGTGGACCACTGGGGAATTCCAGTGTCATCAGATGTAGAGAAACACTGAAGAAGCTCATTTGGCTTCCAGAAGGAAGCCTGTTTGCCCTTAATCACACGTTTTCTCTTTCACAGCTTACGTCTAGCCCTTGAGAATATCCAAGCACTTCCAAAAGGAACCAGATGGGTCACCTTCAAAAGCAAACTCACTGCTATAGAGTTGATCCTGGCTCACAGAAACCCTATAAATTAAAGTAGAACTGCTTCTGGGTGTTCCAAGACTATAGTTTTTATGGGAGTAGCGAGTCTCATCTTTCTACCACAAACCAGCTGTTGGTTTTGAACTGCTCAATTTGTGGTTAGCATACCAATGTGGAGCCCACTATGCCACCAGGGTTCCCAGATCGATCACTCACTAGGAGCAGTTTCCATTAGTCTTCTGGGGACAGTCATGGTGGGATAGAACTTTATCTGTTACCTTCTTGCCTCCACTTTTCCAACAGTAAACATGTGGCCTATGGCTGTACAATTATTCAAGATATTCAGAAGCCAAACCCTAGGGGACCTGTTTTCTTTAGTTCCTCAAAGCCAAGTCGTTGCCATCACAGACTATCAAGGGTGTGGGGTAGGGAGCAGAGCACAGCTCGTTGGGAGGAACGTCCCTGGCATTCAGCCCCTAAAATTCCAACAGTATGTCTTTCTGCTAAATACCTCCCCCACCACACACACACCCTAGTTTGTCATGTTTCCAATTCTTCCAGGTATTTTCTTCAAATAAATTGTGGGGGGCAAGTTCTTTACCAATTTTAGCAAATAGAGATTGAAGCCTCACTGTGTTTGAAAGCAAATGTTTTAAATCAAGGGTTTGAGTGGATAATGGTTTATAGACTCACCTTGTTCCCACTTGTCTTTCAAAAAACCCATCTTCAATTTCCTGTGGAAAGCTGGGAAAGTAAACATCAGCCTATTCATTTAATTTCCCTTTGGCTCACCAGGCCTTGTTTCTAGAAATATCTTTGATTTCCTCTGACAACTCTACTATCTTTCTACTTCCCTAATCCTGACATCATCTTTGAATATTCCCTCTCAGACTTCTCTGCTTAAATCATTACAGTTTTCCATTTGTCTCAATCAGTATCTTAAGTCCTCTTCTGGTCTAAAGTGAATGCACTGATGAAGATGATGATGGTGGCGGTGGTGGTGATAGAGTAAGAGACAAAGATCATTTGATTCTTATTCTTGGTAAATTCTACATTCAGGAAAGCATGTGTGCCTGATCATTCATCTGGCGCACGCACTCACCACGACACCCATATATATGACTCACAAGTGAATCTGTGAGTTACTATGTTTTGGACATTTATTTATCCTCCAGATTCTTCTTCAAGTGCCTCCTTCTCCACATCCATTTACTTTTTCAGAAAGAGATGTTTCTGACATTGCTGGTAGGAGAAATTCTAGCTTCTAAAGATTATGTCAGTTTGGGCACCACTCCTCTCTGCTCCTCCTCTGGGTAAGTTGAAGGGTCTCTGAGTTCCCTCAGATGCATCCTTGAATGATTAATTAAGAATGTAATTGGCTATCTGAACTAATATAGGGGCAGGATGTCTGTTACCAAGAAGAAATCAAGGTCTAACAGCTAGATACTCTATACTCTCCGATGATCTCAGGAGAATACAACAGAGGACAGAGGAGAATTTTGAGGAAGGCACGAATCTACTCTCACGACATTGTTGTTCCGACATTTCTTGATGTCCCTCAATGTGTCCTTGGAAATTTTGGCAAGTAAAGCAGAGGGTGCTAGGATCCAATGTTCTTTGGTGATAGTTATGAGATACTATAGTTCACACTGAATTTTAGCTCACCTGACAGAAGCCTTGTTGTTGATTATGATAGTTTCCTTGGGCTTGGACGTTCATAGAATTCTGCAATAAGACCTCTGTAAAAGAGTACATAAATGAATGAATGAATGAATGACCCAACTCACTGCCATTGAGTCAATTCTGGATCGTGATGACCATATAGGACAGGCTAGAACTCTCCCCATGGATTGGCAAGACTGAAAATCTTTATGAGAGTAGAAAGCCTCATCTTTCCCCTGTGGAAAGATTGGTGGTTTTGAACTGCTAACATCCCAGTTACAGGCCAACACATACCGACTATGCCACCAGGCATCCTGCGCAGAGTATCAATTGGTAAAAGACTGGACGGTGATTTTGAAAAGCTGGCAAACATCTCCCTGGATATCAAGGAGAACCCATTTCCTCTGCTAATCCCAGAACACCCTCATTCATGAAAAGTTTGGGTTGCTGATGCCAACAGGGCTCCGGAGAATCTAAGCCTTACTTCAATTGTACCCGATGTTCTGGAATCCTTGAATGTTTATGTTAGACCTGCTATGTACGAATGATTAAACAGGCAAGTATTAACATTTTAATACTAGGGCATTCTTTAAGGGCTGTTCTATGAATGATGTTTTAGCTGGGTTCCTTAGAGAAGCAAGACCATTGATGCTTTTTCAAAAAGTTTAAATCAATTAATGGAGGCTCTTACAGCTCTTATAACAACCATTGTGTCGAGCACCTTTACACATATGTTGCCATCATCCTTTCCAAAGCATTTTCTTTCTACTGGAGCCCTTGGTATTAGCTCCTCATCCCCCCGCTCCGCCACTCATGAGCCCTGGATAATTTATAACAACCTTATAGGACAGAGTAGAACTGCCCCTGTGGGTTTCCAAGATTGGAAGCTTTGTCTTTCTTCCAAAGGGGAGCTGGAGGTTTCAAACTGCTGACCTCCCAGGTGACGGCTCAGCACTTGAGAGACGTTGCCATATTCCATTCTAATCTTCTTACAATGAGTTGGCCACTCGCAACACACCTTATAATGGAATTGACACCATTGTGCTGGGCCAAATAATGAGGGTTTACTAGATCTTAAATGTCAAACCTTGGAGCGTTCTGACCCAGCCAAGTTGACACAAAACCTACCTATCACAGATTAAATAGGTGCTACAAATTAGGTTATTGAACACACTTTTATACTAGGCATTTGCTAATGTCTCCACACTATATTGTGAAATGGTGATAGCATGGAGCCTCAGATACTTAATTATATTTTGCTACTGAAAATAGGAAGACACATTTAGACTTTAATACATAAAGGGTTGTGTTTTGTTCATTTCTGTCCCCCAACAGCAACTAACCCAGTGCTCTGCAGGAAACAGGTAGACAATATAATGTTTATTATCATCATTGTATATGATAACCATGATGATAATTGCCAGGATGAAGATCAAATTGTATATGATAAACATTTTGTTAGTATAGATTATATACATTATAAATTAAATGTATATATATTTACAAATTGTATAAATTTGAACCTTAGAACCATGCTAGAGTATTAAAATCCGTTATTGGCAGACTATGATCATACAAAGCATGTAGAAAATGTATTATTTCTGTATTCTAAGCCCTATTAGGGAACCTGGAGAAAAATATATGCTTAATGTTAATGTCATCCTTTTAATTTGTACACATAGACTTATTACACAGCCATGGAAAGCAGGTCCTCTGTCAGTAACAGGGATAGAACAATGAGCACTGTATAAACTTAGGAGGAACCGTGAACATTCATTCCACTGCAAACAATTTCTTGCAAATAGGTGTGAGTCAGAATCTGATAATATTGTAGTCATCTTGACAAACAATCAAGAAGAGCAGTCAAACACAATGGATGTATTTTGAAAAGAGCTATAAGTGGCCCCAATACAATGATCTTTTAATAAAAAAAATTCTGATGCATGGAAATTGTTTGGAGAAGAAATGCCAATACCAATATTAAAATCAAGCAACTCAATAATATAATTTCAGCATAATGAAGAAGACACCACAAAAGGAACAAGGGTGATAAAATAAAAGGGAGGTACTGCTTAACTACTGCAGCACAGGGAGCACCCTGACGAGGTGCCCTTGGAGCCTTCATCTTCACCACAACTTTATTTGGCAGACATTAACACCATTTTATACGGAAGTACATCAGGGCACAGAGAAGGCTTTTCCCAAAACCAACAGCTAGTAAGTAGCTGGAAAAGAAAGAGTTCACCTGAGATTTGTTTAGAAATTATGATCTATATCCAGTAAAGCCTGAGAAGTTTGCCAGCATATTGCTACAGCTTTGTCTACCTTTAAAAATTATGCAATAAAATAACTGTGGGATTGAATTATAATTCAAACTATCATTCAAATTCAAGGAATAGCACTACCCTAACTCCTCAAGCAATTGGTTGTAGAATAGTTATTTAGCTATAGACAGCTGAAAACTTCCCATTTATTCACTCAGTGTAGATCTGATGGGTCTTGCCCTATAGCATATTGCCAGCAAGATCATTTTGTGTTGGACCAATAATTAATACCCTGTGGTTTCCTTTCTCTTATGCTCCTCCATCAGGACTTCCTATATTCTGAGTCACTCCCACTTTTTCAGTTTGTTTTTAATAATACAAATAATGATAACTTTTCTTTTTATCATGGGAGTGTTTTCACAACCTAGGAAAGACAGATATCTCTATCACTGCCATCAAGTCAACCCTGCAGAGCAGAGTAGCATTGCCCAGTGGGTTTCCGAGGCTGTAAATCATTGCAGGAGCAGAAAGCTTCATCTCTCTCCGCTGGAGTAGCTAGTGGATTTGAACTGTCAACCTTGTGGTTAGCAGCCTAATCCGTCGGCGAGTTTGGCAGCAGTGCTTGTTACTTTATCTAAATTAATTCTCACACCCAATCGGTGAATTGAGTTTTAATCCACACTCAAGAGTTAGAGAAAAAAATGTGGAGGGGCAAAATAAGGAAGTGAGGGAGCTCATCTAGAACATAACATCAAACTTGACGATCCTGTTCTCCGAGTCTAACACTCCAGCCCCCACACATACCCAGCTGGATTTGAAGTGGGTAGCACTGCATTAAAATCATTACGTCCCTTATTTAGACCTTGCAGGAAGGAAAATAAATTATTTGGTTACCAAAACAGCTTGAGGATTCCAACCCTAAAGTACGTGTCTGTTTCAGATCACTAGATAGGGTGGTGGCTTCATTTGGCCAGAAAAGTTCAACGTAGATGGTGAGCCCTGTGTGGCAAGAGGATGCTTGGATAAAGCCCCTGGCAGGCGAGGAACTGTGACGGCATGAAGTGTGTGCCCCCAACACCTACACAAAACACTCCCACGGCCACCAGTGTTGGATTCAATTAAACATTAAATTCATCATCTTTAGCAAGTAAAGAGAACAGCAAACAGTTGCTCTCTCAAGGCTAAACACCCCTTGGATTTGCTGGCCTTTGATTTATTGGATGAAACCTGCTGGGAAGAACATGCTGTGTAGCTGATTAATGTCAGCTTCTGTCATCAGTTTCCACTTAGATTCTTGGCCAGCCCTGACATCTCCTCCCTTAAGGATCCAGAAGAATTTGAGGGCTGATCCAAGAGCTTTACTGGCATGGGATTTGCAGAATGCGGTGTTTGCAAAATAAGGAAGATGAATGGAAGTGGAATTCCATGTTCTCCACTGGACTTGTTTCTTTAATTCATTTCTCCCGAGGCCCGGCTCCATGACAGGACCACACCAGCAAGGCGACTGGAGAAAGTGTGTTCCCAGGCTCCAGTACAGATGTCTTGCATTTCCTGTGCTGCCTATGTGCTGCCTGCTCAGAGCTTGTCACACTGAGGAGGGGTCTGAGATGGAATGTGGTGCATAGTCACCATCAAGAACCCTCCTTGAGACCCATGAAGAAAGGCTTCCAAAGCGTGGCCACCACAAAGGGCACATCTGACCCACTGTCCAGAGGACGCCGAGGGAAGCAGACCTGCGGCTTCCTATTCCACAAGGCCAGGTAGCATGAGTGACACAAACATGATTCAATAGCATTACATTAAAAACAAACAGAATCATATGTGTTCTTGCTTCGATGATAGGAAAAAAGACCCCTGTTAAATTTCTTGTACACTAGGGAGAGAGCGAAAGAGTAGGTAGATAGGTAGGCAGGCAGAGGTAGGTGGGTAGCTGAGTGTTGATCACTGCCATTCAGTCAATTCTGATTCATAGCTACCCCATAGGGGAGACTAGAACTGCCCCTTTTGGGCTTCTGAGGCTGTAAATATTTACAGGTGCAGAAATCCTCATCTTTCTCCCAGGAAGGCATTGGTGGGTTCAGAATGCTGACCTTGTGGGAAGCAGCCCAATGCATGATCTACTATACAAACAGGATTCCTTGGGTAGGTAGGTAGATAGATGCCATAGAATATACTCCAATCCATGGTGACTCTATGTACAAGAGAATAACACCCTCCCTAGGCTTGTGTCATTGTTCCAATTGCTGGACATTCAAGTTCATCATCATGCTCACTACATGAATCCATCTCCCCAAGGATTTTCCTGACTTTCACTGACCCTCTAGTTTATGCAGCAAGAGGTTCTCTACCAGTTACGAATTCCTCCTGATGTTGTGCCTGAAGCAAGGGAGTTGGGTCACTTCCTTTTGTCACACACATACACACAGACACACACACACACACACACACACACACACAAACATGGTTTTCAATTAGCCTCCAGAATTAAAGAGACTTCTTAATCTAGAAGCTCTGATGAAAATTGTCTGCCGTAGGTAACTATACTGATATTTGAAATACTAGTTGCATCATTTCTAGAATCAGAGTGGCATGTAAGCTATCAGTGTGATAAGCGGACAAATGGTGGCTTATTAAAAACTCCCATCATTGTCCCCTGGTGTGCACCACACCAGACCAAACTAACCAGCACCCACCATCAAGTCGGTGTTGACTCAGCGACTCTCTTTGGGTTTCTGAGTAAGTGTTTGTAGGAGTAGAAAGCACAGGATGTAAAACAGGGGTAAGGAAAACTGAGATCATGACACCCAAACCACTTCCATAAACCCACTTCTACAGTCATTGAAACAAGATGAACAAGTTTCAATTAAGAAATAGATTATTTGTCTACTGTTTCCCACCAAATAATTACACCCTCAAAAACAAACCAAAACAGCAAAACAAAACAATAAACAGACACTGAGTGGACTCCAACACATGACATTCCTATATAGGATTTCCAAGACTCTACGTCTTTATGGGAACACATCACCTTATCTTTCTCCAATGGAGCTGCTGGTAAGTTTGAACCACTGGCCTTGAGGTTAACCATCCAACATTTACCTGACAGGTGAAACACCCTTCATGTTGCTATCTCTCACAGGAATTTGGGAAGAGAAGGATTTGCCAGGTTGGTATAATCTATGTCAGGAGCTGGATAAGCAGGGAGCTAAAGCAAGCGAGCGCTCCCAGGGCATCTCTCTCTTCATGTAGTTTTAAGACCTTCCAATGCAGTCTTTCCACTTGGACTATTGTATGTTTCCTCATAAAGCACAGCAAAATAGCAGGCTCTGGAAATTCCCACCGCATACGTATTATGGCTGCAGGTTTCAAGAACAAGTCTTCTAGTGGGTCTGCTCATTATACTATTGCTTATATGCTAATGTTTGGAGAAAAAACACGTTGTCCTACAGAATCAGAATACATAACTTAACAAAATCCACGTGTGATTTTTATGTATGAAGGGGAGCCCCTCCCCCCAAGAAAAGAAAAACAGCTCCCCTGATGTGAGGGGGATAGTGCATTTGTAGTTCACTCCACCAGGGCAGACTTTTAATGAAGCTTTCTACTTAGAGGTTCTGCAAATAAAACTTTATTTTTATGTGTGTGTGTGACAAATAAAACTTTATTTGTGGCAGACGGAGGACTGGCTTTTTTTCCCAATAAGACAATGCATTTGCTCACGCAGCCATCTCAGTGCACCAATTTTTGGCATAAAACAGCATGATTCTCTTGCCCCACACACCTTACACACCTGACCTCACTCCAGGCCACTTCCTTTCCTTTCTGTGAATGAGGAAGAACATGAAAGGAGAGCAATTTGATGACATAGAAGAGGTGAAGGAAAAAATTACGGAGATACTATCAGCCACCCAAACAGATGAGTTTGAAAAATGTTTCCACGAATGGACTCGCAGAATTGACAAATGTATTAAGTGTAATGGAGAGTGCTTTGAAGGTGATAAGGTTGTTTGGGGGGGGGATTTAAATACATAACTTTGGGGAAAAAATCTATTTTTATTTTTTGAGTACCCCATTGTATATATCAGGGGTGGAAATCTAAATCCTCAACAGAGAATCAAGCAAGAATGAAAGAATAGAATCCCTGATGTGGGGGCATTCAAAACACTATCCAATGTAAAACACACAGCACTTTATCCTGAAGCCTGGCAAACCCTGGTGGGACTCGTTTTTTTGTGTTTTGTGTGTGTGTGTGTGTGTGTTTGTGTGTGGGGCGTGGGGTAAACAGGGTCCTAGAATTATTAGGTATGAACTCTGAGGTGTGAAACTGTTTTAGAAGTCGTCTGGATCAAACTAGTGCATCGCTGTATTTGCAAGCAGGCTCGACAGACGTCAGGTGATTACATGTGAATAATCTCAATAAACAGAAGCCTCATCACCATGGCAAGAAGCCAATAAATAGCATGAACTCTAAGAGAGGAATTTTGGAAAGGGGACAGCATGGGATGTCCTACTGAGTGATGTGAAAGCAAGCATAAGCCATTTCTTAAGAACTATTAAAAGTGCATTCCAATGCTAGATAAAGATAAGTTTGCCCTAAACAGTAAACAGTGATAACTTTTTATTTTTTTAGAGATAGTTGACATTTTTTGTGGTCACAGTCTAGATTTAATTAAAACTGACTTACGTGAAGAAGAAGCATATAACTTGGGAGAAAATCTGATTGGGATAAAGATTATATATTTAAGGTCCTACTACAAATGCTGTAATGTATCTGTCATGTTGATTATGACTCAGAGCAGTGCAAGTGGGCACAAAGGTGAAGTGGCGGGTAGAGTTTCCTAAGGCTGAACTCGTACAGGAGCAGGTTTCCGGGTCTCCTTTCCTGCCGGGTGTCTGGGAGATTTGAACCACAGAGCTTTCAATGTACAGGTGAAAGCTTAAGCCTGGCGTCCATGAGAGACCTCTCTCTGGGTGGTGGGAATATACTGTTTCTACTTGTTTGGGTTTATTTGTTTCTGTTGAACTGAGCCCCCCACCCCTCGCACCTCCATGCATACACACTCCCATTCCCCCACAATGCAGTCATGTCTGCTTCTGCCCTGGCTGTGCCAACAGCGCTGTTGCATTTCTGCCATTGTCGATGCCATCTCCTAAAGGGAAAAACAGCCACACAACCCCTTCTTCCCGTGTCTGCCAGGCTCCCATGCAGGGCACCAGGACTCCTTTCTACATCCTTCCCAATAGAATCAGGCGGCTGTCTGCCCCGCTCCTGCTGCGCAGTGGCAGGTCTTTTTCTGCAGTCTCCCTCCGCCTCAGAGAACAGCCAGGGAACAGAAGGAAGACAGGTCTGGAGAAGGGCACCCAAATGTAACATCCAAACCATGCTTCCGTGTCATGTTGGGGTTTGGAGAAAGCCTGACAGCCTCTAATGTTTCCACATATTTCAGACGAGCAAATGTGGTGAAGAAAGCTGATGGTGCCTGACTATCAAAAGATAGAGCATCTGGGGTCTTAAAGGCTTGAAGGTAAACAAGTGGCCATCTAGCTCAGAAGCAACAAAGCCCACATGGAAGAAGCAAACCAGCCTGTGTGATCACGAGGTGTCAAAGGGATTGGAAATCAGGCATCATCAGAACAAAAACTCTTATCATTGTGAATAAGGAGGAGTGCAGAGTGGAGACCCAAAGCCCATCTGTAGGCAAGTGGACATCTCCCTACAGAAGGGTCACAGGGAGGAGACAGCCAGTCAGGGTGCAGTGTAGCAATGATGAAATATACAACTTTCCTCTAGTTCCTAAATGTTTCCTCCCCCACCCCATTATCATGATCCCAATTCTACCTTACAAATCTGGCTAGACCAGAGGATGCACGCTGGTACAGATAGGAACTGAAAACACAGGAAATCCAGGGAGGACGATTCCTTCAGGACCAGTGGTGAGAGTGGTGATATCGGGAGGGTGCAGGGAGGGTGGGCTGGAAAGGGGAAACCGATTACAAGGATCTATATATAACCTCCTCCCTGGGGGATGGACAACAGAAAAGTGGGTGATGGGATACGTCAAACAGTGTAAGCTATGACAAAATAATAATTTATAAATAATCAAGGGTTCATGAGGGGAGGGGTATTGGGGAGGAAGGGGGGAAGATGAGGAGCTGACGCCAGGGGCTTTAAGTGGAGAGCAAACATTTTGAGAATGAGGAGGGCAATGAATGTACAAATGTGCTTTACACAATTAATGTATGCATGGATTGTGATAAGAGTTGTCTGAGCCCCTAATAAAATGATTATTTTTCAAAGAAATGCTTTAAGAAAGCCGTGTACCAGGGGTGAATGCAAGTGCGTGAGTGTGGCTGACTGCAAAATGTTGAACAGCAGTGGACGTTTTACCCACAAACTTACCGGGTGAACTTTAATAAATCTTCCCCTCTCTGGACCTATATCTAAACCCTGACCATATCCTGGACTCGTGATGGCCCTGAGATTGTATATAAAATTATGCCTTTTGAGGTGTTCTTTTTTTTTTAATGAATTAAACAGCCATTGCTTTCATTAGATGCTTATAAAGTTCAAAGGCCTAAGAAAAGTTCAGAGCCCTCAGATAAGTGTTCGTGAAACCCTTTTGTTTGCTTGTATTGTTTCTCTGATGGCTGGGAGTCTATGACCCTAGAAACTTCCTTGCAATATGTTCTTGTAAGGGCTGAAAAAAACACATTTTGCAAGAAAAGAGAGGGATCATCACTGACAGGAATACTGGCTCCTAGGAGGGTGAGGTCAGGTGCCAGATGTGAGGAGCTGGCAGGTGGCTCTGGAAGCCTGGCAGGGACACCGGGAGATGGGTAATCAGAGAATTACAGCTGTTAAATCTTAATCTAATTTGAAAAGCAGGGTGGAGTGTTCAATAGAAAATCCTGAGAAAAACTTGCATCTTAAATAGAAGATATTTAGTTAATTTGGCTTTTTAACAAAATGAACATTGTGATTTGGAGTACAGTTTCCTGCCTATAGTCACTGCTCATGCCAAAGATTCAGATGTGTAAGGCTGTGAGGCAGCCTATGCGATTAGGGAGACAGCTCTACAATCCACCAACGACCACACCTGTGGTAATTCAGAGCACCCAGAGTCAGATGTCCCTGAATATGCTATTTGGTTATGAAGTATTGAACTGAAAATATTGATTAACGGTCCAAAGACGTCCTTTGCATATCATCATGACACCCATTCAGGAGTGGCAGACTCCGTGGTTCTTAGAACACCGTCCTTGCAAACAGGTCACCATTCCCACTAGGAGTTGCATGGACGGTGTCTCTGAAAGGTGATTGATTTTGGCTACACAGCCAGAAGCATATTCAAGCTACTTTTTTTTTTTGGTCCTTGTAGCAAGAATCTTCCAGTTTCTATCCCAATTCTTTCTCTGTTTCCCACACAACTTCCTGGTGATTCTGTCATCATTTGAGCCCCAAGTTTTATTCAGCTGCCGAGAACTCTGGAGACTGCCGCTGCTCTGCAAACTGATTTCACAAAAGTGGCGTCAACGTAATGGGTGTTTTGTCATAAAGATAATGTGAGGACATAACCCTTATTACACACTTGTAGTTGTTTATAGGATCAGATTTAGGAAAATTGCCTCAGAGGTTAGGGTGGGAGAGTGCAGGAGGGCAGGAAAACAGAGGCGCCAATACTAAGGACTCAAGTAGAAAGAAAATGTTTTAAAAATGATGATGGCTACAGATGTACAAATGCATTTGATACAATTGATGTATGCATTATTACATGGGTTGACATACGGCTGTACGAGCCTCTAATAAAATGATTTATATATTTTTTTAAAAAGTAAAATGAAGACAAGGATATTCAACAGTCTTATCATCTGCCTTTTTGCAAAGAAGTTGCTCCATGCCAATCCTTGAAGTCGGGAATCCAGCTCCGGCTTTGTGGGGACGCCCCGAGGCTGCTCTGTCTGAGAGTGGCCCTTATCTAAGGACAGCACACTGGTTTCTTCCCCCCATGGCCGACTCAGAGGATGCATGGACAGAGCCCGTGACTCACAATCTAAGTGAAGGGACAGATGTATTGCCTTATTCAATTAGATGTCCTGCAAGGGCAAATTATAATCAAAATGATTTTCTGGGCACTCAATATTTTCTGCAATCTCACTTTTCAACCTAGTCACTCCTTTCTTTTCCGTAGACATATCATCTTACACACTGAACTTCTTTTCGTCCCCTGAGCCTAAGAGATGGCTGCTTATGTCTTTATTTCTTTCATGAAAGCTACGTTCCCACCCTCTACCACCTCTAATTTGGAAAGTGCGACACAGCCTTCAAGACCAGTTTCAAGCATAGAAGACCCATGGTATCAGAGTCGAAGAATTGTAATAGGGATTTTACTAATTCATTATTCCTCCCAAGTACTTCTGGCTGGACTCGAACCTCTAGCCTTTAATTAGCTGTCAAGCACACTAACTATGTGCGCCGAGTGAGCATCAATAGGTTGCCTTATTTCCCTAGATCCTCTTTTTGACAGTGAGAGGTAGGCCATACCTTAGCCCCAATGTTGTCGCATGGACTGACTATAGATCAGGCTGGGTCCCCATAGGAGTCACCCGCAGTGAGAGTTCTGTTCTTTCTACAATGAAGAGACTATAGTCTGGAGGAAGAAGAAACGGTCTATCAGTAAGATGCAGAGCTGGGAGAAGAACCCAGAGGTGCTGCATCCCATTGCAGGGCTCTATTCCCTCCTTTGATAGGTATGCCCTCCTTTGAATCTTCAAGCTAATCTGTAAAGTGATGCTATGTATAGCCAACCATGTTAGGCTGGGTTGACTAGAGAAACAAATATATCAACACTCAAATATATGTGTAAGAGAGAGCTGTAGATCAGGAAGCCTTATATATCAGGAAAACATTCCAGCCCAGTCCAACTCATGTCCATCAGTCTGATATCAATCCCTCTTCAGACTCATGTAGCCACATGCAATGATGCAAAATGCAGAAAGATCCCAGGTCAGTGGGTGCAAAGTCTTGTGGATCCAGTGGCAGTGGAAGCATCACAATCGCAGTCTCAGTGTGGCTCGACAGAGCAAGGTGAAGGCAGAGAGAGAGAAAAGAAGATCCCCGGATCCTCCTTATGAGAAGGTCACACTCACAAAGAGGTACTGTCAGGCTCTGACCTGATTAAGAGGCTAAACTCTACCCATAACTTCTTTTGGGTGCCACCGTGGCACAGAAAAATCTAACCACCACACCAACTCTCAGCAGGATCTCTCTCTGAGGCTGTCTTACAGTACCAGCAGCTAACAAGTTGGCAGGGAGACTCTCAAAAGCATAGCTAAAATGGGTCTTTGGGGGGGTCTGTTCAGTGCCTTACATGTTAATGTTTTCTTCTGCTTTTTGTGAGTAACAGTACCCCAATGTCCCTACATTGCTGTACAGCTGAACTAACCATTCTGATACATCCCATGTGAAGGAAGGGGCTCATTCTTTGGACCTCAACCTCCAAATGGTCTTTGGTCCTCATGAAAATGAGGGAATGGACAATTTAAAAGAGATTATTTCTCCAAAAGATAGTGATCTGCAATTTAACATGGAATATCACTTCTTGAAGCCAGTGGTTTGGAGAGCTGCTCAGAGAAGTTATTAATTTGTTGAAGTGTTGTGATTGAGAACTCATTTGGCCAGAGTGTCATTAATTTTAAGATGCTCACTATGCATAGAAGTATCGCCTAGAAACTCCGTGCATTATAAGCAGCCCTGTGGAAGTGGAGTGCTTTGGTGGAGTTGGACTATATTGTGCTGTGGGAACACGTGGGGGCTGATGAAAGGTCCGGCTCAGGACCACAGTAAAGTGTATAATGAATTTCAGGTCAGGTATTAGACTGGTCACCTTCTCTGCTGACTGTTCTCTTACACCTGGAAGGTCATGGAGGTGACCATTAGAGTCAGTGGGACAGGGAACCAAAGGGTTTTATTCCTGGGATTTGGAGATGATAGGACATAGGCTCATGTCTGTGTCCTAGGAATTTACTCTAAGTAAAGCCTCCAGTTTTTATTTCAGTGCTGTAAGGCATCTCGGCTTCGGGACTATTCATACTTTGGGGTTATATAATGCATTCAATGTTTAGCTGCATCTGAAGTCATCCATGGCCTCTACCAACTAGGTCCCAGTAACACATCAGTTATCACAACCAACATTGTCTCCAGATTTTGTTCAACATTTCTGGACAGTCAGGCAATATCCCCCCCAAGTGAGACCCATTCCAAAAAAAGAAACCTGACTTTGTTTAACCTGAGATATTCCTCGAGGTAAGAGTGAACTCTATGACCTCTCACCTGTCTTCCAGCTTTAATATCCCAAAGTTGATCTAACATGACCACATTTTCATTGTTTATTCATTTTTGTTCCAAGCTGATTTCCAAATAAAGAATGAAAAAATTGCTTCATACTTTTCCTTCCTGAAACTTCCAATGAGTAACGGGCAATTTTTAAACCTTCTTGTAACTGATGGGAACAAGAAAATGTACAAACCTCATTCCTACAGAGTGACTATTTGACATTAATAGTATAATGTTAAATGATCGGCCTAAAGTGTGCTATTAAGCAGCAAAATAGATTGCGGTACACAATTGCTTTTGACATGGCTAGAAAATGCCTAGTTAGTCATGTTCCCTGAAATGACTCACATTTGACTCTTCTCTTGTAGCTCCATAAGCCGTCTGGGCCTAAAACATGTCCAGAAACACACAATTCTGTCAACACCCACCTGTATGACAACTGGACAGTCTCTCACAGCAGGGTCACAGGGACGGGATCATAAATCTAGGGAGTGGTATAGCACCGATGAAACACATAACTATCCTCTGGTTCTTTAATATTTACCTCATTAATATTGTTAGACCTGTGTTTGTTCATTTGTAAAATTAATAACATTCCATGCATGAAGGCCAAGATAGATAACTCTTCAGAAACAGTGAGAGGATAATGTTTCCCTGAGGGTACAGTAAGAGAGGGGGTGCTGGGAGAGGGGGAAGGGGGAGTTTCTAGCAATGATGACTGTATAACCCCACTCTAGGGGACCGAATAGGAGGCTTGCAGGTGAATGGATACATTGAATGGTGCTAAGTTACGGTGTGTGTGTGTGTGTGTGTGTGTGTGTGTGTGTGTGTGTGTGTTTCTGGTGGGTGGGAGGGGTAGGGACAAAGGGGAGCTGATATTCAAGAATTCTAGAAGAAAGAAAAGGTTTTAAAACTGATAGTGGTAGCAGTTGTTAAATTATGCTCGATCTAACTGAATTATGGTTTGTTGTAATATCTGTCAGAGCTCCAAATAAAGTGACTAATAAATAAATAATAAATTCTTCCTTCATCCTTGCCCCATGTTTTATGTTGCCACACTCTAAGCTCCAGTGATCAGGCTGAATATGAGTTTTGGATTCAGACGAACTGGATTCAAGTCCCAACTCTGCCTTTCATAAATGATGTGCTCTTTGGCATGATAGGTGACCTTCCTGGTCACCATTTTCCTTCTCTATAAAGTGAATCGTCTATTTTACAGACCGTAGCAGGCGTGTGTGTGTCTGTTACACACACATGCACATGCACACATACACACAGTCATTTAAAGACTGGTCCAGCCTGATGCTTAGATATAGGCTTAGACTTTTTTCACTCCAAGGATCCAATTAACAGAACACGGGTCCAGCTTGGGGATTCAGGACAACTGAATAGTACCTTTTGGGAACAGAAGCCTCTCCAGGGCCTTACTTACTTGATGGCTTGCATGAGTCAAAGTTTTAGACAAATGTTCATTTTGTGGACAGCGGGCTAAGGCCAAAGGCCTTCCGTTGGTAAGAATGGCTATAAGATTCTCAACTTTTAATCTTCATTCCTATGAAACTCGGGCTCTCTAACATTACTTTCACAGAGCTGGGAGGCGGAGAGGAAAGCTTGCTGAGTTAGGACCCTGAGGATTCAGCCCAGTCACCTTCCCGTTGTTTGCACCCAAGCAAATGACTTCGTGTCTTTAATCACCAGATTTTCCACCTGTCTAATAAGAACAGAGGATAAAATATCTTTTTTAATGTATTTCTTGCTCATCTTAAATGATGCCATAAAGACAAAAGGAGCAAATGTATAAAGGAAGTGTTTTGAAAATTATGAACTGATAGATACAAATACAGTCCTTCTAAAAGACATAGCAAATATATATATAATGAATACATTCACTGGGTGAGTTTGTTCAGTAGTATATTCAATGTGAATTTTAAGAATCTGCAAAGTTGGAAAATCAAGTCCTAGACACTTATCGCCTAAGAATTCACAGGACAAATACGGCATGCTTTTCCTATCAAATGGCCCACAGCAAAAGAAAAAAGTAAATTTACAGCATTAAAAATAACAAATTCAAGAGAAAATACTAAACAAACAAAAAGTCATAAACATAAAATATACTGTCCTTTCCATTCTTACAGCACAACACAGGCAACAGATTCAAAGAGGAACATCTGTTTCCTTCCCTATTGAAGTTAAACCCTCTGTTAAACCCAATCTCCATTTTTCTATTATTTGCCTTTATCCATTCATTTACTCATGAACAGCAATAGAAATCTCGGCCTAGGAAGTTTGGGAGTTTTCATACAACTTGTGTACCCACCTCTGGGCTAGGCAATGCGCTTTTCTACACTCGAGTAGGGAAGATCATGAAAGCTCTTAATTATTTTATTCAGGGTCAATCTCCTGCTGAGAATTCGCCTTTCCACCCCTGGTATAATAAATCAGAATGGACATTTGATCACGATCCCCAAATGTAAACTCTGCTTCAATATATCTGGGATGGAAATGCACATTCTTAGTAGAAGGCAGAACCAGAACACACCGGTGTGAAGCCACGGAGACGAGGCACCCTGAGAGTCAAGTGCTCAGAAACTATGGGTTCCTGGATGAAGGCAGTTCTCCAGAGGCACCGAGAAGGCCTCCCTAGCCACATGAACTTGACCTAGTGGAAAGAAAATACGGGGACCGAAGTAACAAACTTAAGATGAAAATGTTCAAAGGTTACAGGAGCTCATGTGTGGGTTCACTTCCCCCTCCCAAAGGCCCTCCTTTGGAAGCCCTGAGAAAGTATCATGAATTGCCCTTCTCTGCCGCCATGTGACTCAGAAGGGATCGTGTCTATAACTGTACTTTAAAGTGCCTGTAAAATAGGTTTGTTGCATTGTTCTTTTCAAAATAAACTACAGTTTAAGTAATTCATTATATAAAGTATATATGGACCTCATGGTCTTGCTTGATTAAGTAAGCATTTTTCTTGCTTTTTTAAATTTAAATCATTTTATTGGGGGCTCACACAACTTTGATCACAATCCATATATACATCCATGTGTCAAGCATATTTGTACATTTGTTGCCAACATCATTCTCCAAACATTTGCTTTCCACTTGAGCCGTTGGTATTAGCTCCTCATTTTTTCCCTCCCTCTGCATTGCCCCTCCCTCATGAACCCTTGAAAATTTCCAAATTATTATTTTATCATATCTTACACTGCCCGACATCTCCCTTCACCCATTTTTCTGTTGTCTGCCCCCCAGGGAGGAGGTTATATGTAGATCCTTATAATCGGTTCTGCCTTTCTACCCCATCCTTCCTCCACCCTCCTGGTATCACCACTCTCATCACTGGTCCTGAAGGGATCACTTGCCATGGATTCCCTGTGTTTCCAGTTCAGTATAGTGTATGGTGGAGCGTGGTAAGGCTGGGGAGTTTCCTCCTAGATCAACCATTGAAATTAGTAGATAGCGTTGTCATTATTGTTGTTTGGTGTCCGAGAGTTGGTTCCAACTCAAAGTTGCCCTGTGTACAAAAGAAAAAGACAATGCCTGGTCCTGAGACATCCTCATAATTATTGTTACCTTGTAATCCAATGATGCGTCCACTGTGTCAACCATCTCCTCATGCCAAGCATGATGTTCTTTTCCAGAGACTGGTTTCTACTCATGATACATCCAAAGTAGGTGAGGGGAAGCAGGCATTCTCACTTCCAAAGAGCATTCTGGCAGTACTTCTACTACAGGCCTGTTTGTACTTCTGTCAGTTCCGGTGCTTTAAATATTCTCCACCAACACCATAATTCAAATGCATTGATTCTTCTTCAATGTTCCTTATTCATTGTCTAATTTTGATATGCATATGAAGAGATTTAAAATACCATGGCTTGGTTCAGACACACCTTAGTTTTCAAAGTAGTAGCCTTATTCTTCAGTACCTTAAAGAGGTCTTGTGCAGCAGATTTGCCCAATGTGCTCTGTCCTTTGATTTCTTGACCACTGCTTCCCTGAGCATTGTGTATCCAACCATAACGAAACCTTTGACATCTTCAATCACGTCTCTGTTTATCATGACGTTGTCTATTTTTCCAGTTGTAAGGATATGGGTTATTTTCGCATTGAGTTGCAATCCTTAGGAAGCCTGCTCACTACTCACTCACTGCTACCAAATCTACGCCAACTTATAGTGTGACCCCGTAGAGCAGGGGAGGAACTTCCCCCTGTGAGTGTCTGCAACAACAGCCCTTTATACCAGTAGAAAGACCTATCTTTCTGCTTAGGATTGGTTGGTGGCTTTGACCGGGAGATCTTGAGGTTCTCAGCCAAGTGCATAACCATTATGCACTGTAGTTCCTTTGGTATTTCTCAGCCAATAGCCAGCACTCATAATGCCTAGATTGAAATGAATGACTTAATTGACCAATGTATGGAATGGGCTAGTTAGCTTGGGAACCAGAATCCTGATGGAAAAGTTACATAAAATTCCCCTGACCTAGTGTCTCTCTAGACTCTAGAGAAACATCTGGATAGGCCATTACTATGGCATTATAAAGCTATAAAGGACACTGGGGATAACTGAGCATAATTGTCCATACAGGATGGTGACTCACAACTAGAATTTAGGTAGTAACATAGTAATACAGGTGCGGTGCGTGGAACAAAACACCAAGAATTATAATAATAGTTCTGAGATTCTTCACATTGCAAATCTTGTGGGACCCCTTAGCCAGGGAAGTGGGAGAACTGAAATTTCTGTGCTTTAGTCTTCTGACCTATCCTAGGTTCTGTTCTTTGTAAGGTTATTTTGTTATGTATGTTTTACTATTTGGAGGAAATCTTCCATCTTTAATCAGGAAGCTACTCTGTTTGTTTTCCATAAGAACGTTCTGTATTGATTTGTTTCTATGGAGATTTGCCCCCTTCAGTCCTACACAAAGTTCCTGTCTCCTTTTGTGGGTAAGCCTCAGAAGAGCCTTTTCCAATTGACTTGGCTATGCAACTTTCCCTCAATTGCCAACACGGTATCCTGCATAAGTTCCACCACACCCCTATGTCATCTACCTTTTTCTTCTCTTTTTTAATTATATCGCTTACTTGCCCTCTCTCTTCCTAACTTGGCAAACAATGTTAAAATACAGAACACATACCTGCACTCAAAATTAAATTGCATTAACATTATATCATATTTCCTTTGGAATATTTTAAATAAAAGAAATAGAATGTCACGAACATGAAAACCCTCATGTGAATCTCTTATTTTCCTCCTAAGTCAGGCAAGACCATCAGAAAACCTTAACTTTCCTCTCAATTGCCTTCTTCCATTTTCAGTGTTTGGATAGCCTCGTAATTTAATTATACTTTGAAGTTAACTTCCCCAAATATTATAGGTATTTGTGGTTGATAAGGTTTTGATATACCACTATATTTTATGCTTTTCATCGTGATCTTGTCTGGTGTTACCTCTTGCTGGACCCCATTCCTCCCTCTTGGATTTATATTTCTTTTTGCTTAGAATCCATGATTTAGTAGTTCTTTCAGAGAAAATCTGTAAGTTGTAAACTTGGTCTTTCTTTCAGGGGTTTTTGTTTAACCATTTACTTCTTCTCCACTTTCATGTGAGGGAGGTCAGCTGACACACCTGACGTCCAGCAAGTCCGGACATATTTTTAGAGTGTTCTTCTGTCAGCCACATAAGTGAAATAGTGCTCAATGAAGCCCAGTGGGTGAGTAACTATCTCTGGTTATTTCTCTTGGCAACTTCTTAAGTACTTATTGCTTGATTGGCGTTAAAGCTTTAATTTGGTGGCACACTGGTTAAAGTACTCGAGTACTAACTAATGGCTGATGATTCTAATCCAACAGCTGCGCTGTGGGAAGAAGCTGTGGCAATCTGCTTTTGTCCCTATTTTGTGTCTATGTTTACAGCCTGGAAAACCCATGGGGGCAGTTCCACTGTGTCTGTTGGGTTGCTCTGAGTCAGACACCACTCAATGGCTATGGATAGTTTAATTCCAAGAACATTCTAGGCAACCTATTTCAGAAAGACTGGAAAACATTCTTACAAAAGCCCTACTACGTGCTGAAGTTTCTCCACAATATTCACAGACCTCCCTGGGCCTCTGCCCCCAAAGGGCGAGAACAGGACATTCTGCTCCTGCAGGATGCTCAGCCCGCTCCCCCATTCTCATTCCTGTGATTGCTTGCTTCTGGACTACTCCCTGTCCCAAGGGAACCTGATCATTTGGGTTAGTTTGTCTCTTTCTCTCTTGCTGTCCTTGGAAAGCCTCATCCTTGCGAGCAGTTTCAGGGATCAATTGTACTTTGGCAAGGAAAGAGGCTTGAAGACCATGAAGAGAGTTTCCATTTCTCTTCCTGCAGCTGCTGACCCAAGAGAGCAAGCCAGACTGCACGCCTCCTCCCGAGAGAGGAAACAGCCCGCAAGCCCTCCAGTCCAGTTGGGCACGCTACCCCAATTACCTGAACCACCGAAGACAAAGGCCAGGCCACCTTCCTCCAGGTGGACTCGGCCAATGAAAAATGGCAAACTGAATTTTCAGGTGTATAGGTGTCAAGAAGTATAATTCTATATGTTTGAATTCCCCGTTGAAAAGTTAATCCATATACTGATGAACTGGTTACTTTGTGAATTTCTGAAGAAGTCCTGATACAGGGGATGGTATAAGTCTTGAGGAAAATACATTAAAGCGAAAAGGAAGAGAATATAAGTACTCTATTGAATATTCACTGCCAGTGATTCTGTTTCCAGTTTATTGAGGTATTTCACCTTTTCAGAAGGTTTGTTTTTTTATCAGAATTGCCGCTTCGTAACATTCTTCTGCAGTGTCCCCTCCAGCCCCCACCCCCGATTATTATAGCTTTAAAACAGTAACTTCAATAAATGAATCAAGGCTAAATTTGGTCTAAATATTCTGTGACAAACAAATAATTAAGTCAGAATGTGTTTCCTAGGAGAGTGAGGTGCTCATGTCACCTCTACCCTGGTTCCCACCTGTCTTCTCACCATGTGTCTTTCAGAGCATTCGGACTAAGGGTATGAAAGAGTACTGGCCTCCGTGGATTTGCAAGTCCCGGGGTGCACTCAATGAATTGGGTCAGTGGTGGTAGCTTACAGTCAGGCTTGAAACTGGGAAGAAGGGTGGTCCTAAGCATTCATTCAGCTCTTAATTGCATTCCATTTTCCTTACCCGACTTCCGTTTCTTAAACATATGCATATTCACTGACAGCAAGCACTCACGCTTACATTCCACAAGTGAAACGTTTCTTAAGCAAAGACTATTGGAAAGCAGAGAATGCAGTTTCCTTTCCCCTGAATACCGTGTCACTGATGGTGAGTCATAATTCTCTTAAAAATGCATGTGTGTGTGTGTGTGTGTGTGTGTGTGATGGGGATGCTGGATGGAGAGGGGAGCTGAGAATCTCCATGATTAATGAAGGTTTTCATGACTGGCAGGGCGCCCAACCCAGATGCTAATATGATTTTCCATCGATGTCTTTGTTTTAGAATGAAAATATTCAACAAAGGGGAAAAGATGCAAGTGTATGCAGATATTTTAAGCTCACTGCTTTTGAACTTATTAAGGATTTGTATAATCACTATGACGGTCACCATCATTCACTTGATGGTTCTCCAATTACTAAATCATACTTTTCCTTTTGAACTTGGACTTGACCTCCTTGACATTCACAGATGGGTTTCAAAATAACAATCACCATTTTAAGAGCCTCATATGTTACATATTCAAAGAGCACACTTTCACTTTTAAATCACAAAACATCACTAGTCCTGGGAATACCTTGGACCCTAAACTAACATCCTCTTTCAGGGGATCCAGACTTGGCCAAAGGCCGCATGGATAGTCATTGTAATTTTAATTTCTATTCTTATTGTAAGGGAAGCATTGAATGATAGAGATCTTAGAAATGAAATCTTTTTAATATATATTTTTAAAATCATGCATGTTTTAGTGTCCCTTTCTGAACAAGTTGTGTCTTATTATGGTGTCCTCAGAAATTTCTCAGTAAATAGTAAAAGTAGCTCTCTATTGGGGCAACTCTGTGAGTCAGGAAAGGGAGAATCTTGATCTGAAAGTTTGTGCCCATCAAATGGTATCCACCAATAAGACATCACACAAAGAGAAAGTGCCCTTCTCCTAATAAATTCAGAATAATTTGATCTCTTTTTATAGTTGACTTCAACAAATTGATGAGGCACTGGAAGGACTTACTTCTCTATGCCAGGGAATCTGGAAGACAGCTCCAGGGGCAACCGACTGGATTGGATCTATTCTAAAGAGAGGTGACCCAACACAATGCTCAAATTATAGAACAATATCATGAACATCACATGCAAGTACAATGGTGCTGAAGATCATTCAACAACGTTTGCAGCACTGAATTGGCAGGGAACTGTCACAGGTCCAAGCTGGCTTCCGAAGAGGACACATAAAAAGAGATATTATCGCTCACATCAGATCTTGACTGAAAGCAGAGGAAACCGGAACAGATGCTTACTTCTGTCGCATTGACTGTGCCAACATGGTGTGAACACAACATACTATGGATAAACTTGAGAGGAAGGGGAATCCCAGAACACTGTGCTGTGCTCACAGGAAACTTGTACCTGCATCAAGAGGCCGTTTTATGATGAGAACAAGCGCATAGTGCATGGTCTAACATCAGGAAAGGGCTGCATCAGGGTCATAGCCTCTAACAGCACTATTTCATCAGGATGCTGAGCAAATCATCAGAGAAGCTGGGTTATATGAAGATGCATTCAGCATCAGAATTGGAGGAAGGCCTATTAGAAACCTCTGGTATGCCAGTGAGACAGACGCACTTGCTGAAAGGGAGGAGAACTTGAAGTCCTTGCTAGTGAAAATCAAGGACCTTCATATGGATTACATCTGGTGTTAGTCTGGGTACTTTAGAGAAAAAATCCACAGAAACTCATATATAAGAAAATGTGTATATAAAGGTTAAGTGCACATCAATAAAACATCCCAACCCAGTGCTGCCCACGCCTACAAGTCCAACATTAACCCATATGCCCAACATGAATCCATAAAGTCCTCCTCCATCTCACAAAACACACGCAATGATGCCAACTTCAGGAGGAAAGCCAAGTCAGTGAACGTGTAAGCATCTCAGCGCTGGCAGGGGTCTCTACACAGCTGCTCCAGCACCCAGAGCTGCATCAGGGTAGGTCCATGTGACTTCTCCTCAGGGGTGTCTTACAGGAAGTGAGCCTTGCCAGCTGAAGTAGAGAACTGGCTAAGGAAGCTGCACCCTGGTCCGACCATGAGAAAGCGAGAGACCCGAGAACTAGAAAGGTGAAGCTCACTAAGCCATTTATCTCTCTGCCCTTCAATTAACCCCACATGTGTTTGTCGGCCAAGTTGGCACAATAAACTTTAACTATATCACAACTCAATGTAAAGGAGACCCAAATTCTCAAAACAGGACCAATAGGTAACATCATGAGACATGGAGAAAAGGTTCAAGTTGCTAAGGTTTTTGTCTTCCTTGGATCCACAATCAAAGCTCATGGAAGTAGCAGTCAAGAAATCAAAGGACGGATTGCATTGGGCCAGTCTGCTGCACATGACCTCTTTAAAATGTTGAAAAGCAGGGAGCTTACTCTGAAGAGTGAAGTGCACCTGACCCAAGCCGTGGTATTTTCAATTGCTTCGTATACATGTGAACGTTGGACACTGAGTAAGGAAAACCAAAGAAGAATCAATGTGTTTTAATTATGGTGCTGGCAAAGAATATCAAAAGTACCACAAGCGGACAAAAGAAGAAATACATGTCTTTGAACGAGTATGACAAATGTAGGAACAATTGTGCAGATGGCACCGGACTGGGACTGGTTCTGTTCTGGTGTGCCCAGGGGTGCCATGGGTCAGAACCAACTTGGGACACCTAACTGCAGCAGAGGTGATTCCGCTCAAAATTAAATGAGTTAAATTATCTTATTCAACTGAAATGCCAGTGATGCCAGAGAGTTTTCAACGGCTGCTCCTGGGACTTCTGGTTAAAGCAGAACACCCAACGAAGAATCTTAAAGGAAAGTCCAAAGAGTCAAATCGTTTAGCAGAGGAGCAACATTTGCTGGCGCAGGAAGAAGCCAGCAACTTCTCCTGGGCATGGAACTCGCCAAGGCATCTATCTGCCACTGTAGGATCTTGTGGAGAAGAGGCTGGTGTAGACAGAAGAACCCAGAGTCTCCCACTAGTTCAGCTCATAAAATAGTAGAAATCCCTTGATTACACTTGGCATAACCAAAAGGAGAATGCACTGACATCTTTAAATACCAGTTGCAGGTGTAATGCTAGTTTCAGGTACAGCGTGATGCAGGAATCCACCATCCACACGTCACAGGCCAAGCCTGGTGAGAGGCTGTGTTAGTAGGGACTACTTTCTGACTGCCTTCCCAGGGGCACAGTTCATAGTGAGGTTCTCCTGTTATCCTAAGAAGTGTCGCCCATGGCTTCCCCATCAGACCACAAAACACAGACCTGGTTCTTCGTGCACTAAGCAACACGGGGGATGGGTGTCAATATGAATGAGTGCCAGTACCTATCAGCAAGGGGCCCAGGGGCACTGGTCCAGGGGCAGACCTGGAGAGCGAGGTGAGAAGGCAATACCAAGAGGATCAAGGTCCCTGGGGGGGGGGGGGGCGGGGGGTAGGTTGGGGCAGGGAGGGGATAAAGTAGGGCTGATATCAAAGAATTCAAGAAGAAAGAAAGTGTTTTGAAAATGATGGTGGCAGCAACTGTACAGTTATACTTGATCTAATTGATTAATGGATTGTTATAATATCTGTAAGCGCTCCCAGTACAATGATTTAAGAGAGAGAGAGAGAGAATGAAGCTCCTGAGGGCACAAAGTCAGGTCATGGTTTGTCACGATGAGATTGTTATTTTAAGGTCATAACTATTTACCTGATGGACTTTGGTGGGCTTCATCGGACTGAAGAAGCTTATTTTGTTGGTAGCTAAAGATCTAACTTGTTTGGATGACTTTCCCCTTTCCTTTTGGCACTTGTGTTTCTTCCCTCCTTTTCTTCCTCCTGCCTTATATTCCACTAGCCTCAGTTTCCTTCCTTCTTTCCTTTCTCTTTTATATATTGAACTCATACTACATAATAGATACTACATATAAGGCACTATGGTTAAACGAATGACATTGAGACACAATGTTTTTTGCCCAAGGGGCTAATCATCTCATGGAGAAAACTGACGGAGAACAGACAATCGCCCAGCGCCGCAACCTGTGACAAAGAGGGTGGTGGGAAAACGAAGGAGAACAGCCTCTCAGTCAGGCTTGTGGCTGCTCGCTCTAGATTCTTGACACATCTTCACATTTCTGAATCAGGCCCCCTTTGGCTCTGTGTGCCCTGTAGCTCTGACATGGACATGAAACAGAAAACTATTGAAATGAATCAGACCTTTATAGGAGCCTCTACCCTGAAAAAAAAAACCAAAATACTTTAAAGACTCCAACCCCTGAGGTGTTTGGCCCTGGGAATCCACCCTGGTCCCCTGCACGAGGCCGGGTCTCCCACGCAGAGCAGTGTCCTAAGCAAGTTTGGTAACTAAAAGCTAAGTTCAGTCTGGTGTTTCTCACTTTAGAACCTCTCATCTGTCAAAGGATGGTGAAGGCACCGCTCACATTCAAATGGACCCCAAGGCCATCAGCATTTTGAAATTGGCCATTGTTTACCAAGTTCTGTCAACCAGAATGGGGTATTTCTTGCATTTGTTTGTTTGAATAAAAAGTTATTTTGCTCTCTCTAACCACTCACCCTGGATTTTTTTAAAAAGTGTTTAAACAAACAAACTTCACAAAGTAGTCCTTTTCTTTTTGTTGAGAGAGGGCAACCTCCCTGCACAGTGATCCCTACATTTTACATGGTCAATGGCTGCCTTAACCCAACACATATGTTTCCAAACCTCTCTGGCCAATAATTTAAGGGGACTTCCATCTATTTTAATGATAACTTCTAAATTGTGGAACCATTTTAAGCTATTTTATATCATTTAATCCTTACTATAATCCTGTCAGGTAGGTCAATTTATTTGCAATTTACAGATGATTATTATGTTGTTCAAAGATATTACAAAACTGTTCAAGGTTACATAGCATGGAGATAGATGACATGGGATTGGATTGAGGTCAGCCTAGCTCCAAACGCCACATAGTTATTACTAATCCAATATTCTTTAGCTATATCCTCTGTGTTAGCTTCTGTTCTCTTGAGAAGAGAAAGCAGTGATGTTTGTCTGGGTATTTTTGTAGAAAGAGATTTATATCAAGAAGTAGCTTACACAATTGTAGAAGCCGGTAAATGCAGTCTGGTTCAAGTCCATATGACAGATATAAGCTGAAGGTTTCTCTGACTCACCTAGCTGTAGAAGTTAATGCTTAAGGTGTAGAATGAAGAAGTGCAAGGGCCACAGGATGGTGCATGCAGAAGTAAATGAATTTGAGTTTGGCTGAATAAATCCAACGTCAGCTGTCTACTGATGGCTCCTGGAAGCCACAGGCAACATGACAGACAATTGATGGACCAGACCCAGGATCCATATGGAGCAGACATCTACGAGCAAAAGAGGCTCACTCTGCTCAGGGTCTTTCTCTTATAACAAAGGCTGCACCCCCCCAAAAGCACCATCAAGCTGGTACCTGATTGATAGACTGGGCTCCCACAAGGCTTCACCCAAGTATGTCTAGTTTCCATAAACCTTAACCATTACAACCTCCATTTCCTCCAGATTTAGGATGATGGGACCATCCAGAAGAACAACATGCAGTGAGAACCCATCCACCCTCCAGTCATTTCTGCCTCCGACATGCCCTGGAGGACAGAGCAGAAGGGCTCCAAGAAGCTTCTAGATTTTTAAAGAAGTAGACCACCTCGTCTTTCTCCTTTGGCGCAGCTGGCGTGGGTTGAAGGCAGAAGGATAAAATGCCAATCGGGAGACCTGGGGTGGCACCCTGTCTCACACAGATTCGGTCATGTGGGGTCTTTGGGGCTGAACCAAGCACAACTTAAAGATATCCTTGGATTAGAATTGCAGTAAGGAGAAGAGAGTGCCCATAAAATAGTACATGTGTGACTAAGAAGAGGAAAACCCGCCTTTCATAAAATACAGGACACCCATCTCTGCGAAGACTGGTTTTGATTTCTAAGGCTGCGATGGCGCTGACAGAAAGGAGCATTTACTAGTGGAAAGAACTAGGTGACAAAGGGTAGTTATAGCAGTCCAAAGACTGGAATGCACATATGTCAATATATTTGTATGAGTGTAGGGAAACAGATCTATGTGCATATATGTATAGGTTTAGTACTAAGGCAGCAGATGGACATTGGGCCTCCACTCAAGCACTTACTCAATGCAAGAACACTTTGTTCTAATAAATTGGCATTTCAGGATGCACACCTTCCCAACATGATTTCTGAAGAAAAATGGGTGCATAAGCAAATGTGGTGAAGAAAGCTGACAGTGTTCGGCTATCAAAAGATATAGCGTCTGGGGTCTTAAAGGCTTGAAGATAAACAAGAGGCCATCTGGCTGAGAAGCATCGAAGCCCACATGGAAGAAGCACACCAGCTTGGCTGACCATGAGGTGTAGAAGGAACCAGTTATCAAACATCAAAGAACTAAAAATCATATCAATGGGTGCCTACCTCCCTGATACAATCAATGAAGACAAATGTGTGCATAAGCAAATTTGTAAAAAGCTGATGGTGCCCAGCTATCAAAAGATATAGAGTCTGGGTCTTAAAGGCTCAAAGATAAACAAGTGGCCATCTAGCTCAGAAGCAACAAAGTCCATATGGAGGAAACACACCAGCTTGTGTGACCATGAGCTGTCAAAGGGATCAGGTATCAAGCATCAAGGAACAAAAAATCATATCATTGAAAATGTGGGTGAGTGCAGAGTTGAGACTCAAAGCCCAATGGTGGCCATCCGGACACCCTTTCCCGAAGGGTTGTGAGGAGGAGATGAACCAGGCAGGGAGCAGGGTAGCAAAGATAAAACATATAACTTTCCTCTAGTCCTTAAATACTTCCTCCCTGCCACTATCATGATCCCAATTCTACCTTACAAATCTGGCTAGACCAGAGGACGTACATAGGCACAGAGAGCAACTGGAGTCACAGGGAATCCAGGACAGATGACTCCTTCAGGACCAGTGGTGAAGTGGCGATGCCTGAGGGTGGAAAGAATGTGGGATAGAAAGGGGGAACTGATTACAGGAATCTATGTAGAACCTCCTCCCTGGAGAGGGACAGCAGAGAAGAAGGTGGGAGGAGACGTCGGACAGTGTAATATATGACAAAATAATAATAATTTATGAATGATGAAGGGTTCATGAGGTAGGGGGAGTGGGGAAGGAGGGGAAAATGAGCAGCAGATATTAGGGGCTCAAGTAGAAGGCAAATGTTTTGAGAATGATGATGGCAAGAAATGTACATATGTTCTTGACGCAATGGATGGATGGATGGATTTTGATAAGAATTGTATGAGCCCCAATAAACTGATAAAAAAGAAAGGAGCATTTCCAAGGGCTCCGCGAGCCCCCTCCTGCATGCTTAAGAGAACGCCATGAGAGGATCTGGGTGCTGTGGATGACCATGTCGAATTTACCTTTCACAGAAGCCAGCAAACACCCACCCATCAGCCCTCTGTGTTCATTCCGACGACTGAAAAAGAAAAAGAAAAAAACACACTACATTCCCAGCAGATTATTTCAATTTGGAGTTTCTCAACCTCAGGATCATTGACATTTTGTGAAAGACAATTCTTAGTTGTGGGGGCTGTCTCTGCCTTTTAGACTGTTTATCATTGCTGACCTCTACCCACGAGATGCCAGCCAGTAGCGCCCTGTTATGACAACCAAAAATAGCCCCAGACTTGGCCAAACGTCCCCGTGAAGGCCCCATTATCCTCTGTGGAGAACCACTGTTTTAAGCTCTTAAGAGAGAACATGCCTGTGTTTGCTTAAAAAAAATTCTCTGGATGACCTGGAAGACATTTAGAACATCCCATGTTTTAGCCATTGACCAGGAGACAGATTTTTGATTCTTGCAAACGTTTATGTGCTCCGTTCTCTGTTAGGATAATTAATCAAGAGTTAAGTTCTTTAATTGTTAGAAGATGTCAAGGTTGTTTCCATTTGCAGATGTTGAGAAAATATGTTACGACCGTGGAATGACGTGAGTGACCCCTGAGACAACTTCTTTTAACTGTGTCATCATGGGAAGTTCGCCCCTCTGGACAGACCTGAAGAGTGAGTGTGAGAATTACATGAAGCAAACTCTGCATACAATATATGCCACTTACAGGAATGCCGCATTCAGCAAATCGACTGGAAATGGAATTCAAATAGGAAATTTCCATTAATGTGAGCCTACATTTGCGTGCACGACACACACACACACACACACACACACACGGTACATGTATGCCCCATGCAGTATTTGGCTTCTCTCTCTCTCTCTACACACACACACACACACACACACACACACACACACACGAGTCCCTAGAGATATAAATAAATAAATAGAGCTTGACTGATAACCAACATGTTGATAGTTTGATTCCAGCTGAATACCCCTTGGCAGAAAGACCTGAAGATCTACATTGAACAAATCAGCCATTGAAAACCGTATGGAGCAGAATTCTAAATTGACATGCACTGCGTCTCCATGGTGTTTCTTATGTATTCAGTCAAATATAAGTGCTCAATGGAAGTTGTTGTTACTGTGAACCTAGAGTCAGTTGGAAACACTGTATGCAAATGCTGTCTTTAAAATGGGCCATCTTTAAAATAACCAGGACAATGAGGCATTTGAGATCGTCTTAAAGAACCAGCACAAACACTCTGAATCTTTTACATCCTGTTTTGTTGTTTTCTTTCTGCCTCCTTACTCGGAGATTATATCCTCCAAGTGACATGTACCAAAGCCACATCTACTCATACATGTAATTCACAGCAGCCATGATAGGGTTTCCAGGGCTAAGAGGTTTATAGGAGCAGATAACGGCGTCTTTCTCTCTCAGGTGGTGGGCTTGAACCACCAGCCTTGCGGTTACGGCTAACTGCTTCTACTTCATTTGGTTCCTTTCTTCTTGCCCACGTCTCCAAGGGTCTGAGGGCAAATAGTCAGAAAATTGTCCTACGAGTATTTTCAAGTATGGATAACATCCCAGTTCTGTTGCTGTGATCCACTTAGTCCACTCTGACTCAGCATAGGGCAGTGTCTCCACATAGGACAGAGTGAGCGTCACTGGAGCAGCTCTTCTGCTGAAACCTTTCTGGGAGCAGATCCATGGGCGTTGTCTCCTTGGAAGCCATTGGTAGGCGCAAACCACCAACCAACTGTCTGTTATCACGCAAGCATATAACCTTTGTCTTATCAACTTAGATAGGCAATCAGAAAAAGCTGTGGCTAAATCCCTGCCTGTCATCTACTAATAGGGTAAGTTTATGATTGCTCTATAACCAATCTGGTACCAGTTTCCCCATCTAATGGCTGGCAACAGCATTGCGTGCTTACGTGCAAAACGAGGCCTCGCATTTAAAAAGCGCTTAGGAAATAATGCAAGCAAATGTGTGTATGTGATTTTGTTTCTTTCACTCTTTCTATATCCTCTGTTAAATCATTTTGATTTTTTTAACCTCTTTAAAAATGATTGGCCAAATAAATACTCAAAACAGTGGAAAGTCACACAATGTAAGCTAAAAAAATAATTAGAGAGAACTGGCAGCTTAACAACCCATTTTCATTTAAAAAATAGAAGGAGAAATGAACATGGTTTGGGAATCATTCAGACTTGATACACGAAGTGTAAATTTGGGCCATTTGCTAAATCTTTTGGGGCCTCTGGCTCACTTGTTGCATAAAGTCCATAAAGTATTTTGCCATGATTTCTGTGAGAGTACACTAGCGAATTTATTTGCAGATTATTTTAAAACTAAAAATCAGTGTTGAACGGTTAGCCAGAAAGGTTTTTAAAAAGTAAATGAAATTGTATCTCTCATTTCAGTAAACTACATCAACTTTAAAGTTATGATTTGTGGATTGTAAGGCACATTTGCAGAAGCGACTTTTATTTACTTAGGGCTCCCTGGGTGGTGTTCGATTACTAGCTGAAAGGCACCCAGACACACCTCAGGGGGAAAGATGGGTGATCTGCTTTAGAAAGACCACAGCCTTGAAAGTCAGGGGAAACCATTCCACTCTGCACATAACTGCAATCAACCCACAATAGCACATGATATGCACCCTGTCTTTATTTTTTGCTCACAATATTTTATTCCAAGTGGCAATGCACTATGATGAAAAACAGCATTTCCCAACTTACTTCCCAGCTACAAGTGGCCAATGAACACCAGTGAAGGAATTGGTGGAGAGGGCAGACCTTCCCAGCAGACTCTGGAGCTGACTCAGCAGAGGGATGAATTCATGTGAAATACTCCTTCTTTGGGATGTGCACGTGATGGCTCACACTACAGGAGACATCTTATGACCATGAAGTAAACCAGAGGATGGAAGCTATATTCTAAAAAGAGAAGTGGAAAATATAGACTGTTTAAAAAATCATTTTATTGGGGCTCATACAGCTCTTATCACAATCCATACATGCATCCACTGTGTCAAGCACATTTGTACATATGTTCCCATCATTCTCAAAACATTTTCTTTCCACTTGAGCCCTTGGTATCAGCTCCTCATCTTTCCCTCCTTTTCCCACCCTCCCTCCCTCATGAACCCTTGATAATTTATAAATTATTATTATTATTTCATGTCTTATATTGACTGGTGTCTCCCTTCATCTGCTTTCCCATTATCCGTCCTCTTGGGAGGGTGTTATATATAGATTATTGTGATCGGTTCCCCCTTTCTCCCCCACCTTCCCCTTCCCCTCTGATGTCATTACTCTCATTTTTGGTCCTGAGAATTTTCTAATGACCTTGGAGTGGACACATCTACCCCAAACTACTCAACTTTCTGTTTAACAGGTAAAATTCAGACAAACAAAACTCCTATCTTGTTAAAGCTTGTGTAATTTTGTTTTCATGGGATGTTGTCAAACGTTTTATTAACCTGCAATCATAAAAATAAGGCACAATTTCAAGTCATCTCTCAACATCAGGCCTAGACCCTAAAAATAATGTTCTTTCAGTGCAGATGCAGCAAATCTGACTATACATGGTTCTTATAATGAGTGCTTTCCATCTCTCATTCAGATTTGATCTCTGAAGAGTCCATTTTCTTTTCCATGTGTCAGTACTGTAACGGACTCAATTATGTTGTTGTTGTTGTTGTTAGGTGCCCTTGAGTTAGCTCCACCTCACAGCTACGCCAAGCACAACAGAAGCAAAAACTGCCCGGTCCTGAACCTTCTTCACAATGGTGATGTTTGAATTCGTTGGTATTTTCGATATGCTTTGTCAACAATACAATTCAAATACAACTATTCTTCCCCAGTTTATCGTATTCATATTTTTATTGACATGATATAAGGTGATTGACAATCCCATGATTTTAATCCAGCATACGTGAATCTTCAAAATGACATCTTCCCTCTTCCCCACTTTCAAGATACCTTGTGCAGCACGGTAGCCCAATGCGATACATTCTTGGCTTACTTGACTGCTGCTGCCATGAGCACTGATTGTGGAGTCAAGTAAAGTGAAATCCTTGACAGCTTCACGCTTTTCTCCATTTTTCATTATGTGTCTGGTGGAGGGTTTTTGTTGTCTTTCCACTCGGTGGTAATCCTTAGTGAAAGCTATAGTCGTTGATCTCCATCAACAAAGGCATCTACTCTTCTTCCCTTTCTGCAAGCGAGACTGCGCCATCTGCGTATCCCAAGGTGTTCATGAGCCACCCTGCAATCCCGATGTCTTGTCCTTCTTCATGTAGTCCGGTTCCTTGGGTGATTGTCTCAGGATACAGACTGAAAGTCTAGAGGGAAAGGATGCAACCTGACACACACTTTCCTGAATTTCAACCAGGCGGTATTCCCTCTTCTGTCCCTCTTGAGAACTGTCTTCAAGTTCCATATGTACACAATCTAGTGTTCCGGAATTCCCATCTTGATCCTCATTATCTATAATTTATTACGATAACCTGAGTCAAAGTTGTCATCCTATTCCTTCTTCATGGTCATAATCTTAATTATAGCCTTTTAATAAAACACATTACCGTCGACTGACTATTTACTATGGACAAGATACCATACAAAATGCTTTGCAAATGATAACTCAATGATCTCTCCTCTGCTTAGCTCTGCAAGCCCACTATTGTTGAGTTGATCCCAACTTGTCTTGACCACATAGAACAGAGTGCAGCTTCCGCCAAGGGTTTCTAAAGCTGGGCTCTTTATGGCAGGAGACTGGCACGTCTTTCTCCAGCACAGGGGCTGGTGAATTCAAAGTGCCCGTGGTTAGATAAGCAGCCAAGCACTTCACCACTGCAGTCAAGCTATCCTTATTAGGAGTCAATCCCCTCCGTTTTACAAAAGAAAGTCAAATTGGAGAGCTTAATTAATCGGTTCACAACTACAATTCAAATGAATTGCATGTACCTTAGGAGGCTAGGTTTGCTACAGAAGGATCCCAGTCCTCTCGGCCAAAGAATATTTCATCCATCCTCTACTGTCCAATTTCATACTATATTATGCAAAATAGCAAAAGAATCAATTTGCCTCTGAGGCAAATCAAACAAACATCCAAAGACAAAACCAAACAGGAAAACCCTCCCCATACTTCTCCTCCTCTTTATCAAGGAAGCAGTGTTGTTGTTGTTGTTGTTAAGGTGCATCAGGTTGGTCTGACCCTGACAGGCTATGTGCCTTCCTCACGTGTGTTGCTGTGCTTGGACCCATCATTGCAGTCACTGCATCAGTCCAGCTCCTTGTCACTGCCCCTCTCCTGTGCCAAGCATGATGTCTTTTTCCAGGGACCAGTCTCGCCTGATATGTCCAAAGTACGTTAGAAGCTCACTACAATGTGGGCATATATGGACAAACTCACACAGATGCACGTGGAGCTCTTTACCTTGAGAGCAGTATGGTGTCCGAGAGAGTGGTAGGGTAGGAGCCAGGAATGATCTGGTCCCTGGAGGAGGCACCCCACTCTCTGAAACTGGATTTTCCTTAACTGATCTTTTGTTTCCCAAATAAATAGTACATGAGGTTCACTGGGTTATCACGCTTGACTCTAAAATCTATTGAATTCCCACACAGGGCTCCACAGGGAAAATTTCAGAGAGAAAGCTGGGGAGGAGAGGCAAACGCTTGCTTACCTAGAGCCTTTCAGATGGTCTCCACTCTGTAGGAAATGATTTGTTTTGTCCTCTATATTATGCTTTGGAAAGTATTACGCAATGTGGAGCTATCGTTTCTTGACAGCCCCTCCTTCTGTATCTGTTCGCTTCAGTGCTCTTTGTTTATTAGAACATCAAATGGCATCTTGGGCATCCAGAAGAGCTGGGAATCATGTTCATTTTCAGTGTGTGTGTGTGTGTGTGTGTGTGTGTGTGTGTGTGTGTGTGTGTGTGTGTTTAGACGAAGTCTGAACAGGCAAACTCAGGGCTGCAAGGTGGATGCAGTAAGGTTTCCCAGTGAAAATTTCATAGCACAGCCTTTGTTACCCTTGAACAAAATGAACAGGTGCATTTTTGTATGGAAAAGAAATTCATCTGCATTGCTTTTCTGGTGTTTTCTCATTAATAGGTTGTAATTTCCTCCAGATTCTTCCTCATAAGTCCCCATGATTTTCTTGTGTCTTTCAAGGTTATCTTTGAAGATTATGCCTTTGGAGTCCCCAAACAGCCACCATAACCTTCTGAGCTGAATGTTTGGTCTTGAATTTAATGACCCTAACAGATTCTCCTGCCATGCATAGATTGAGATGAGTTATAACCTACTAGACATCTAACAACAACAAGCAGACTCTACTGTTAGCCACTGTTTAGATTGGACCATTTTTTTCTGAATAGTGTTATTGAGATATGATTCACGTATCATACACTTCCATAGTTCAGTCGTATTTACAGAGAGCTGTATACGCATGGCCACGATCGCTCCTACAACCCCCTCCCCCTCCTGTGTTCATTATTTGCTTCCCATTTCTTTCCAGTCCCCCTCCCCCTTACTCCTGATAAATCAATACAGCAATTATGATCTCAATACATCTGCCCATCCTCGACTTCAAATATGGGAAAGCATACAAACAAATACAAAATGAAGACAACACATTTTTTAAAAAAAAGAAAGGAAGGTCAATGACAGTATTAAAATACACCAGGGGAAGCCCTCTGTCAAGAAAACAATCAGGAAATATTTCAAACTAGAACAAATCCCAAAGGGGTCAAGAGGGGGATCAAATGACCAGGTACCAGATTATCCCCTAACTCCATCGGTCTCCGTGCAATAGGAACATTATTCACATTCCTCAACTGTGATCAGAGAGGATCTACCAGAGGCTTAATGTATGTAGGGATCTTGCAGATGGATATCAGGCTCCCAATATCATCCACAGCCTTCTACACATTGGTCTCCACAATTTAAGCTTTGGTATCATTCTCTCCTTCATATTTGGGTTGTGCTATTTATTTTATCATCATTGGATCACACCGCACGTGGACTGAGTCAACACTTCAGTTGGATGGTTGCTTGTGTGAATACAAGCTCTTCAGACTCCAGGCACTATTCTGGATCATTAACTGTAGTTGATAGCCTGGGACTGTCTACTTTCTTCACCACACTTTGCTGTAGCACACATGTCTTCAGTGATTTCGTCATGAGGATGAGCATTGAGCAGGGCCATGTTGTAGGAACTACATGTTCTTGGATTGGGGTTAGAATTAAGTGGGAGCCCCAAAACCATTCACTTGTCTATGTTATGTATGTCTCTGGTTTACTTTATAGGCTTCATTGTCATTTTATGACAGAGAACATGAACAATCATCCCCCTGGGTATAAGGTAAGTCTATTGATCATGTCATTAATATATCCAAAGGCATGAAATTAAACATGTTGTTAAGAAACTGAAGTTATGCAAGTATAGACCAGTCGTGAAACTCACTCCCTGGGTTGTTGATTTTCACAGATTCAACTCTTAAATGATTAAGCGCTGTTGACATTGACCCTGGAGGTTATGGTAGGGGGAAATTTCTAGTAACATTCATTCACAAGGATAGAAACTTGTCTCTCAGAGGAATGTCATAGGAAAGCAAGGAAGGCATTAAAATTGTATACAGCTGGTGGTTTGGGGCCATCTTTCATTGAATACCCCCAAAGCAAGGGATATTGGCAATGGCCAATTCCACAGCCTGCAGGTGGCAGTATTCTGTTTCTTCTCACACCAGAGAATTTCAGCCTGGAGTCCAAGGGTAAGTTTGAGGTAAAGTCCATTCATTGGGTAGGGTTTCCACCTTGAGCCCTTCTGACGTGGCCTATGAAGGGGACCAATTTCCCTAAAAGGCGAGTCTGAGGTCACCATCATCCATAGCACATGTTCTGTGTCACCAAATGTTGGATAGAAACTAGGCCAAAAGTGATAGATTGGACCATGTTTTGAAGGCATACTCATAAGATTAAGGCAAGGGTAACACTGATAGACCTTGCCTGCGTACATCCACTGATCATAGAGACGGATTTAAATACGTTTGATTTGGAATAACGCTGTGCATGTGTTAACTGGTATCCTCGTAGCACTATTTTGTACTTACATTCATATTGATTTCAACGTCCCAGTTTCTTCTTTTCTTTTCTAATATCTTAGAGACAATACTTCTTCGTAGCATCATTCTCGTGGAATCTTGGCCATCTTCATCGACTGTACACAGTGGTCCTAGAGAGCCTGTTGGACCGGCAGGCCCATATCCAGTGCTAATATGAGCATGCACGGGTGATTCATGCAACGGCTGCCCAGCACGATAGCGGTACGAGCCCCGCCTCACTGAGCAGAGGATGTCTTTGGGGATGGGGCACATTAGTTGCATTGACACAGACATTAGGCTAGTTCACTCACGACTGTTTCCACTTGTCCTGATTTTTCCTAACGTCCTCTTTTTGCTGAGATTTTCCAGGATTTTTCACACCACTTAGGGGATTTGGAGATGGAAATTTTGAGTAAAATGTGTCCACTCGTTTTCATGTTATGCAACAGTGAGAAACAACAACAACAAAAAGCCTCAAACTCAATTTAGGATGGACTGGGATGGGGTGGAGCAACGCCCATGCATGAAAATGTCCAAACTGCTAAATTGCAAAAAGTGAAACTTTGTTTGAGGTTAATGTTTTGGTGTAGGAGATTCTCTGAAGGGATTTTGGAAAAAATGACAGACTTGTGAAGCACATGAGAAAAACCACTGGCGTGCCATCTTTGGTAACAAAGACTAGGTGCCTGACCCATTTCCATGTTTCTGGTCGAAACGCAAAGGAAATAGCTGGAGCTGCAGGTTACTGTTTCCTGAGGCTTCTTGAGGAACAATGAGTGGTTTGGGAACCTTCATCTCCATCATCTCCCATCATCACCAGTCCCTGCTTCTAGGTCCCTGTGACTTAGATAGCCCTACTTCTGTTTTATATTTTGATTTTTGTTTAAATTAATATGACAAGCTAGAGGAAAGCTCCAAGGTGCATTATGAAGCCATTGCAGGCAGAAGGACCCCACTGAGGACATGACAGGATGGCCTGGTGGTGAGGGAACCACACATGGATTAGATGGATACTGAGCCACATGGAAATCTCCACATCAGCCCAGTGTCTTTTGCATCTGTCGACAGATGCTTGCGAATTACCTCTTACTGTCAGTCATTAACCTTTCTTATTTGTTTGCTCACTCCTGTCAACATTCTCATTTTCATCAAACGTCTGCTTTTCTAGTTGGTAACCATTCTTGAAGTAAATAATAGGAAAAGAAAATTTAAAAATCTGGAGATGAGCTCTGTCTCCTATGGTCTCCTGGTCAGCTAGGTTGGACACCCCAGATAAATACTTATCAAAATGTTAATAATAATAAAACGATCCAAGAAGCATTTGAGACAGGATTCCTTAAACGTCCAAGTAACTTCTGGTATGGATAATGAGGACGTTCTTTTCAGAGAGCCCCGTGGGTCAATGTGGCCCGAGGAGACGCCTGGAGTTGACAGGCTGTGGGGAGGAAACGGAGAAATGTGAACTAGCTCTTAGAGGATCAGAAGCATTAGCACTTTTAATTCATTTCCATTCGTTGCATCTGTTTCCTTCTCTGCAAAGACGCAATACAGACCATGTAGGATCTTTGAAGACTGATCCCAGAAGTGTATGTAAAGCAATGGATGCGGTGCTGCTAGTTAAGGGGCCCATGCGAGTTAAGTGATAGACTACCAACTCAAAGACTTGCGGGTTAAGTCTACCAGCTTCTCCATCAGAGAAAGATGGGTCAGTCTGAGTCTGGAAAGATGACCGCCTTGGAAACCTGTGCTGGCCTTGAATCCAACTCTGGCTCATGATAACTTTGTGTTAATAGGACAAGCTATTGCTCAGTCCTGGGTCCTTTTCATGATAGTTCATATATTAGTAGAATTATTATTGTTGCTTTCATCTTGAGCATATCTTAAAAAATGTATGTAATTATAAGATGGTATGCAATTTAGAGATCATTTTTATGTATAATTAGATAGATTTTTAGGATCTGCTCTCGTTGTGTCACGGTGGTGAGTTGGGCTGTGACCCGCAAGGTTAGTAATTTGAAAATACCAGCCGCTCCATGGGAGAAAGACAGACAGGGCTTTCTACTCCAGGAGAGTCGTTGCCTTGGGAACCCATGGGGAGCAGTTCTAACCTCTGCTATAGGTGCTATAAGGTCACTATGGTCATCAGGGTCAGGAGGAGCCTTGGTGGTAGACTGGGTTAGATGGTGGACTACAAACATAAGGTCAGCAGTTTAAAACCACCAGCAGGTCCTTGGGAGAAAAAGGAGGCTTTCCGTTCCAGTAAAAAATTACGGTCTCAGAAAACCATAGGGGCAGCTCTAGTCATTCCTCTAGGGTTGCCGTGAATCAGAATTTCCTCGATGGCAGTCTGCTTTATTTCTGTTTTCTGTTTTTTATGTATTGGCAACATGGATACTTATCCATACACTTCATTAATTCAGCCAGATGAAAGTTAGCCATTCATTGCCATCCAGCAATCTTGGAAGCTCCAGAAGAAAAATTACTGTACCAACTTATTTCCTATTTCCCTAATGAATTCATTTTTGAATTATATTGGGGAGAAAGCAGCTACATTTAAAGTCATGTGAAGATGTATACAATCCTGTTTTAGTTCCTTTGGGTTTACAAATAAAATTAACAGCACCCCCCTCTTCCTCCTGTTGACACAATTGGAAATGTTGGAGGATAATGACATTTTTCTTCCTATCCTGACAATGAAGAGTGGTTGAAATGGTCATGGGATGGGACATTTCATCTTTGAAACCAACGTTCATTGAACGACATTGTTAACTAGGAGATCAGAAATGGATTCATTACTGCAACAGCAAGGGAGAGAAATGGTAAAGGAGAGGGTGGGAGAAGGGAGACGGAAAGGAGGGAGAAAATAAAGAAATTGGAAGGAAGGAAGGAAAGAAGAAAAGAGAGAGAACTGAATATGTTCTTAATTAACTAACTGCAGTGAAAGAGCTCTTCACAGCTGGAACTGGACGTTCTGAGACGTGGTCAGAGGAAAGAAATCAGGTTTCTTCTTTGCCTGAAGGCAAAACATTGGGCTTTCCTCAGAGACAGCAAGCTCCGGTCCTCAAAATCCAAGGCAGTGTCTGCTTTGGGCGTATCTAAATCAGAGGTGGAACCTGCCCTTCCGCATGTCCATCTCACTAGGACCTGAGAACCGAGGTTTCTTTACTTTCTAGAGGAAGCTATCTAGAATGAGTGTGATGGCATAGCCAATCCATCAAGCCGGAAGCTGAGTCCTCTAGCTGGGATAACAGCTCCAGGGAGAATGGGACCAGTTATCTGGATCCATTAAATCTGTATCTCTTCCTCCTTACCCATCTCTGCCCCCTCCTCGTCTTTGCTGCTTTTCTTTCTTATTCAGAACAATTTCACATTAAAAGCACACACATGCACAGTTCTAAAGGTGATGACAAGAGGGAGATGCTTGTGAAAAGAAGACTAAGATCAAGAAATAGAACAGGTACAGAGCCCGGAGGTCCTGCTCTGCTGCTATCTCATCACACGTTTTCTCACCCATTGTGGGCAACCCGTATGATGACTAAACTCACCATTACCTCTTATTTTCCTGAAGAACTTCACCACTTACATATGTTCCCTAAATTAACATGATCCAGTTTGGGCTATTTTTGAATATTCTTAGAATAGGACTGTGGTATACACATGCATATTTTCCCAAGACTTGGTGAATTTTCAGCATTAGTTTTTGAGAGGTAGCTATATTATCGCTGCTTTCCATTTATTTTATCTTTGTACAGGATATCCTGGTATGACTATACTATAATTTGTTTAACCATTCAACTCCTAATGGACAATTGAGTTGTTAATACTCCTATACAGGTGCTAGGGTGCACAGGTGCAGTTGTTTCTGAAGTGCCAGCTACAAAGAGACAATCATAGGATTGTCTCAAGAGATCATGCCAAACCATTATTCCAAGTGAGTGTACCAAGAGCACATCCCAACTTTCAGGGAATAAAAGTTTCCGCTATTTCACATGCTGCGACTGTTGTCATGAACAACTTCATGTTTTGAACCCAACTAGATATTGTAGTTTTAATATTTATTTTCCCTATTTCTCTAGATATTGAACATTTTTTCATTAAGACTGCACTCTCTAGTGAAGGAGTAGTGCATGTATTTTTACCCTTTTGTATGAGATTGTTTATAAAAAGAAGATATACATTTTTACATATTCTGAATAGTAACTTTTGATCAGATGTGGGAGCTACGTGTACTTTATCCAATCTGTCCATTGGAGTTTCTTTTTTTATGATGTATTTTCATTTTTACTATGGCACTATTAGATAAAAGGGAAGTTATTGATTTATTAAATATAGTTCAGTGACTTTTCCTTTATGAGTAATGATTTTTAAACATTTTATAACCCAACATCCTGTAGTTTATATTAGTATGAAAACTGTTACAGAGTTTTCTCTTTCTGAATTAGGCCTTTACACAACATGGGGAGATTTTTCTAGACAAAGTGAGACAGAGATCCAATATTATTTTCCCCATAACATTAATGATTTTTTAATTATTATTTGTTGCAAAGACCATTTGCCCTGGTTAAATAAAATGTTACTGCCATTGTAACCCAAGGGTGTATATATATATAATATTGCTTTTGAATTTTCTGTTGTTTGTTTCCTGTAGGGAGGACCAACTAGTGTGAAGTACATATTTTTATTATTTGCCTGAGAAAGTCCTTATGTTACCCCCCTATTTGCGGTGTATATTTGAGTAGAGAATTTTAGGCTGAAACTTTTCCAATCTCCCCACCCTCAACAGTGCAAAAGTCATTCCACTTTCTCTTGACTTCCATTTCTTCTATTCAGAAGTCTGCCATTTCTTCACAGATGAAGCACCCCTTCGGCTACTCTTTGTCAAGCTTTGCAATTTTGCATAATGTGCTTAGTTTGTATTAATTTAATAGTTCCAAAGAGTATCAGAAATTAGTTTATAGCAAGGGCTTCAAAAATTCACAGAAAAAAAAATCTATCTTTTAATTCCATTTTTCCACAAACTTTTCAAAGTGCCTCATCTAACTGAGCTGTAAGATAAGTTTATAATTTTTGTTGATGTTGAAAATATTAATTCATTTTTAATAAAAATTAAGAAAAAATAAATGTTTAAAGTTTTAAGTCCCACAGATCACCACTGTTTCACAGTGATTTGTTATTTTAAATGTGTATGATATATATGTATATATATATATACATACATAATTATAACTCTACCTATAACTCTACAGTATTAAACAATATTGTCTTTCACATCTATTTATTCTTTACTTGTATATGTATGTTACATACCATCAATATTCCATAGCTTCTTTAATCACTGCTATTCCTAGCTATTTGTTTGAATTTCTTTACTACAATTAAATTAAATGAATATATTTGAAATTAAATATTTTCTCCAATTTATTATTATCTAGTAGTAGGAGAAAGTAATTGGAAGGCAGATTGTTGATGGAAAAAGAATATTTATGAGGTTCTCAAAACTGTAGCTTGGATTCTCTAGAGACTGAGCCCAGTGAACCTTATATATGTATATAAGAGGTTTATATCAAAGAAATAGCTCACATAGTTGTACAAGTGGGCAAGTTCTAATTCCATGGTCAGATGTCTGGCTGGAGATTTCTCTTAATTCACTCAGCTATTAGGACTGATGAACTCATGATCAGCAGGTTGGACAGACAGCTAGCTTCTGATTGCAGAGGCAAATGAATCCAAGGTTGGCAGGTAAGATGGCAGTCTGTTGAAGGTTTTCCCAATTAGTAGACAATACAGCAGGCCACTGGCTGAAGTTCACAGAATGTGAGGCTGTTAGATGACAAGGCAGAGGCAGAATCCAGATCCGGCAAAAAGGAAGCAAGCTTTTTCACAGCATCCACTTATATTGGAAGGCGCTGTGAGGAGATCACATCATGAGGGACTATTAGATCCTAACTGCCAAACTACTGAAAATCCTGGCATAGTCAAGTTGACCTACAAGCTTACTGATCATAGCTCCTAATGGAGGGATCACCAACTTGAACCCACACAGACACAACTCAGAAGAAAGTCCTTACTATCTATTGCTGAAACATCCTAGTCATTGAAAAGTCAATTCTCAAACACATGGGTTTGCATGAGCTCGAATGGACACAATGACTCCTGGTTTTGCTAGGTTTGTTTGTTTTTGCATATTCAAATATCCTTCAAAGTTAAATGGCAATCTTGTAATGTGAACATTTGTTTGTTTTTGCATATTCAACTAGTTTTCAAAGTTAAATGGAAATCTTTTGTGATATGAACATAATGGTACTCTCCACTTAATAGACCCATAAGATCATGAGAATGAAATATGACAACGTACATACAAGTTCAAAGTCAGGGCCTTCCTATGGATAATCAGAATGCTCCCATCGCATTGTTTGAGCCCTGGTGGCACAGTGGTTATGTGTTCTGTTGCAATCCGCTAGGTCAGCAGTTTGAAACCACCAACCACTCCTTGGGAGCTAGATTGGACTTTCTATTTCCATAAAGAGTTACAGTGTTCGGGACAATTCTACCCTGTCTTATAGGGTGACCATGAGTTAGGATCAACTCCATGGCAGTGAGCTTGTTGTATAGGTTTTTTTTGGCATTGTTATTCCTCCAAATCCTGCTACTGGACTTGTACAATTATAATCAAGCACGTTTAAATTGGTGAGCCTCCAGGATCTGAATGACCTTTTACCTCTTTCCCCTCATCCACTAGCTCTAATTCATCTCTCACTCTCACCAATCATTTACATTATTAGTATATTACTCATTGCTAATCATGAATTTGTAAATTGTTCCGTTCTTTCCATAGATCAGACAGTTCACTTAAAACTAAGCCATATCATCTGATTTGTTAGAGATTTCTTATAAATGAAAGATTGCATTCTAAGGTGCAAAGAAAAATTAAACAAAAAGCCAGCCAACATAAGTTCATAATCCCAGACCTACCACTAACCTACTGAATAATTCTGGCCACATCACCACCACCTCCCCCACACACACACACCTGACCATCTGTGCTGTGGGAAAGCAATCACCCTTGTCCCAGTGGCTCTTTGGGTTCTTCTGAGAATCACATTTGACCTGGCTGAGAACGTGCTTCAAGCATACATGGACAGGGTGTGCGCGTGTGAGGCGCAATCCACGGGGGCCTGAGTCTAAACTTGTGTGAACACGTTTCTGAGTTGTATTCCCAGCTGCTTTTTCCTGAGTTGGCTATTGTGGGCAGGATCCTTGAGATCTGAGAAGCTCTGTTAGCCCGTGAAGGCAAAGGAATGGGAGAGAAATGATAATATTTCCTTCTCCATGGGGAACTTCCAGCGTCTCTGAAGCAGCAGAATTCCTTTGGATTGTAGGAGAACACACCCCGCTTTAACCATGTAGTGTTCTGTCAGGACAGGGTTGCTATGCATCAGCCCGGAGTGGGACTAGGAGCCTTGCATGGGGACAGGTTGACCATATTTTGTGTGGTTGGAGTGGCCTCCCTGGCTGCACCTGCCCCAGATCCCCCTCTTTGGTGGGTTTCCAGAGTTCAAGGAAGAATCAGACACGCTTGGGGTTGTAAACCAAAGCCATTCGGAAACCCACAGGAGCAGTCCTTCTCTGTTTGATAGCATTGTCAGGAGTCAGCACTGACTCAGTGGTCGTGAGTTTGGTGAATTTGATGTTTGATGGGACAATTAGAGGGATGTGTGGACAGGGGGAACAGGAGAGCGCATAATGTTTCAAAGGAGACACTCGATGTAGCACCCACCTTTATTGCCATATCAGAGAGTTCAGAAGTGTGTGTGGAGGGGGTGTGTGAGGAGGGTTAGTGCCTGAGAGTGGGGAAGGGTCTGGACAGGCAGGCTCATCAATGGAGGCAGGGATGGAGGCAGTGATGATGAATGACCACCTACGATGTGGCTCTTGCCAATAGCTCTCTCCAGGAACCAGCACTGCCTAAAGAGCACCACTAAGAGTTAACAGCCTCTGAAGGTCTAATCACATTTCCTTTTGGTCTTGAGAGGGCAAATTTGTAGGAATCATAGGATTTGTAGAGCCAATGATTGCCTTTGTTTCCAAAGAGCTCCCCAGGCCAACCATGGCTGGTCCAAATAAAACATCTCTGAGAGTTGGAGGTTGCCAGTTTGAATCCTTTCTTCCCAAGCAAAGGAAATCTGTTCAATAGCAGCTTCTAAGACAGTGGTTCTCAACCGTCCTAGTACCACGACCCTTTCATACAGTTCCTCTTGTTGTGGGGATTCCCCCAGCCATAAAATTATTTTCATTGCTACTTCATAACTGTCATTTTGCTACTCTTAGGAATTGGGCGACCCCTGTGAAAGGGTCGTTCAACCCCCAAAGGGGGTCACAACCCACAGGTTGAGAACTGCTGTTCTAAGGCGATGCCTCAGCCTATTTCCTTTCTCTTTCTGTCTCTCTCTCTCTCTCTCTGCTTGTTCATGTTTTGAGAGGGGGAATTTTCATTGTACTTCCTCTACCATGTCTTCCAACTCTGAAGTATTAGCAGTAGCCCCAGAGAACCTCACTAACTGTGGCAGAACAAATAGGAGGTGGGGCTTTTACAGAAGATGGGCTAGGCTCACTTTTGGAAAAGGAGTTGGAAATTATTTCCTCTGAGGGACCTTTCTGATGTGAAAGGTGTCTCCCAGTGGGGAGGGAGCACTGGAACGGACTGTGACTACACATGGGGGCAGATGTTCTAAACTTGGTATGTTAATGATTTGCAATTCTCTGGTTGTACTATCGAAGAGTTTGATATGTAAATTATATGCAAAAAAAGGTGTTGAAACAAAACAAAAGTCTCTCCCTTATTCAAATGCCGTACCGTACCTCATAAATGATAACCCAAATCTCATATCCTGTTCTGGCTTCCTTGAAGAGGAATAGGGAAGTGTTCCTATGAGTCCCTATGGGGTCACCAAAGATAAGCCCTAGTCAAAAACAATCACAAGAACACTTGGCCTTGAAGCTTCTCAAAAATATGGGGATTTGGGGGTAAATAATGAAGGTGGGGGTGGGCAGGGAACACTAAACCAGATTGTCATTGCCTAACTCATCTCAGAGACAATTTAACCATTGGGGGGAGGTGGGTTCTAAAATTGATGTGGGGAGATGATAGTTCTCCATATGATTGAGTGATTGGACTATTGAATTATATGATATGTAAATTACTTGCTAATAAAACTTGTTGGGGGGGTAATGTATGCAAGCAACTTGAACAATTCTGTGCATCAGACATTGGGGTCTGAGTAGATGGCTACTCAATGGAGTCAAAGATCAAGCCCAATCATAGCCTCTGACTGTTGAGGAAATGTCTCTGGCTTGTGCCAAAGATAGACCCATCTAACTTTGTGGAAGTAGCACTACTGAAATGTAAACACACCTCCTTTTTCCAGACGCTTGGGGCTCTGTTTAGAGATTAAATCTCAGGATGTGTATATTCAGTGTTCTTATTTCAGGATATTAATGGCAAAATGAACTTGTCCGGCGATGGCTCTGTCACATTAAGGTCTGATGGACGGTTCTGATGTGAAAGGTGCATGAGGCGTGCTGAGGACCCTGTGTGTGCTGCTCAGGGGCTGCAAGGCTGGAATTTGAACTTGTTTAGAGTGAACCCAAATGGAGTCGATTTAACCCTGTGGGAGTCAAGTCCTCTTAAATACTAGAGCCCCAGAAAGCAGGGACTTGATAAATAGAAAGAAATGTGCAAAATATTTACCTAGGGATATTTTAGTCTGCCTAATGCAGGCCAGCAGCATTTCTAGGAGTTTTAACCCAAATCTCAAATTTTATTGTTGACTTAGGAACGGTCAACCCACTACATGGATCTACGGTTCCCAAGTCTTGCTTACAATGTCCCCATGCTACCTGGGCCATCTCTTATGTGGAGAAATCTAGAGGAAATTCTCATAGAAACAGATGGGTGTGGCTGGACCATGGAATGCTTCTTTGGGAATTATGGACATGGATTCTCTACCCCATATGGAGCTACACAGTGGAATGGGAAGAAGAATATATTTGGATTCTTGCTATTGTGAACAGAGAATGTTTGGGAGGCAAGGTTGCCCGGGCAGTGAGTATAGAGCTACATGAAATGATGCACTCAAAGTCCATGAATGGGACACTGAATGCAAGTAGACATCCAAGGATCCCATAGGGTTTGTCCATGTTTTTGTCCCACCCAAGGGGCCTTGGCAGCTCTAAGTTGAGAATATAATGAACATATTTTTACAGCATGTCAAACGTTTGGTGTCTCTTCACACACCCTGCTGAGTTAATGTGTGTAACTTTAGGGGGGGTGGAGGAATCTCCTAACAAATGCTTCCTTTTTTGCCTTCCTTCCTTGCCAATCATTCTGTCTTTATAGATGACAGAGACTAATGAGCCTGAGGGAAAAGGAACAGACCTGCGATTCCCTGACAGCCTCAGCTCTCTGTCTGATTTATATTCAGCATCAAGAAACGGCCTTTCCTAGAGCCTCTGTAAGGACAAAACACATGCTCCTGGTCTTACTTACTGTCGTACTTGGCACTCCAGAATCCAGAGGCCAATTAAACTGATCACTAAAATGAGTAAGGAACATCTTTGATAAATGTGTTTCTGTCAAATTTAGCAATATTAAGATTAAATCATGCTTTATAAAAACCGGTTGATAGCAAACTTTAGGTACTGGTGCAAATTTACAATATTTAAATAATTTCTAGACTAGTTCACTAATTACAGAACTACCTTAACTCTTTATCAAATTATTTTTTTTGCTATATGTATACGTTTGCAAATGGAATGCATGCTGGATCATTGAGGGTTCTTTTTACTTCCACTTTTTCTTATGTGTAATGGATTTTGATACATATTATACGGGGCATATATGTCCCACCAGGTTCTAGTGGTGGGAGTGATGGGCTGGAGAATGAGAAAAAGGCATTGTACCTCGGCCATTTCATTTTACTGAATCAAACTTTGCAAACATGGAGCAACACACAAGGCACAACGTACCGGCTGTCCATAACAGGTGTTCCAGTCTGTTTCTTCTTAGATCACCTTCTTGACGGGTCCTTCATTTCCCACCAATCGTCGCCTAACACCATTCTGTGTCCTGCTGTCTCTTAGTGTGCCTGCCCTGGACAAAAAAGGATGGTCTTCCTTTACTTTTGACTCCCTGCGTCACGGTGCCCGGCCTAATGCTAATGATTCAGACAGTCACATAGACCCCCACTGCAAGAGTCTCACAATGTAAACCTGTTTACAATACCAAAGTAAGTAAGGGAATAGAGTAACGAAGGCCACCACCTGACGGAGAATCATCGAAGTGCAACCCAGGCCTCCCATAACAGCAATATAGTCCGCAACTGCTCCCGGGCAAGGGATTACTCCGGAGAGACCAGGGAAAAACCCAAGTCATACTTACATGTACCTGTGATCATGAAGTAAGTCAGGGACGAGTGCTTACACTGTAGTGCACCTGAAAACACTATAACCACTTACATGCCCTCTTATCCTGAGCACCACACCTTCCCGACAGCACAGAGAAAACAGTAAAGTCACTTACAAGCCTTGTATTGCTTGACAAAGAGGTAAAGAGTGTACACAATCACCTCCCGAGGAGGAGCCGCCTTATACAACAACGTCTCACTGCAGAAATATGCCACTCACAAACCTCCTTCGCTCTTACCCCGCTACACAGCTGCCATCCCGATGCCCGCAAGCTGTTACGTGTAAACAAGCCTCCCAAGAAGCCCAAGAGGTAGAAACTGGACGTGGGACTGGCATGTACCACAAGGAACGAAAGGGCTAAAAATAAAGTAGTAGAGAGAGATGGATGGACAGACATGTGAACCTTCTTGCTTCATGGAAACACAAAGGGCTTCTAAACATTCATGGGGAAATGCCCACTATTTTAAATTGCACTTTCCACAGACTTTTTGAAACCCCCCTTTTGTATGGAAATAATAATAATAAAGCATTTCAGCCCCTGACAAGCCCTCTCCAATGGAAGCCAGGCCAGTGGGAATGTAGGCATCATTTCAGTGGCCATGAACCAGCCAGGACTTAGTGTGTGCCCCTGAGTGGCCAAATCCCACAACCGGTACTAAGGCTGGAGGGATAGGTGGTCGTCCCTGAGCCTTAGCAACCAGCTCGTTCTCCAGAAGGCTGAGCAGCACTCCCCCAAGGCGCCTCCTTTGTGGGACCAAAAGCCAGTTTCCCAGGAAACACTACAAAGCATCTTCCACTGGCTCCTCCATGACTCACAGGAAAAACTTCTGGGCTGGCTGGAACCTGAAAACCAGAGGGAAATGAGAAGTAAATACATCTCACAATAAATTTGAGAGCATAAACCTTGGGGTTCTTTTTTTAAGACCGTGCACTTCAAAACCAGGCAGTATTTTTTTGGTGCCGTGGATTTAAAGGTAGCTCAAAGCAAACATGGGATTAACTGTAAGTAGTGGGCTAGGGAGCGCGAGCCAAGCTTCCAAATAAACACATCAGGGGCTTGGTCTAAAAAAAGACAGAAACACAAAGAACCTTCGCTAGATGGGCCTACAGTTGCATTGAACTCTTCCCAGGTCATGAGCTAATTTGCCAGAAAAGAGGTTAACGCCAGTGCAGCGAGGCAGCATTTCAGGAAACAGGTTTCGTGCATTCTGCCTTCTGAGGCCGGACCACTGGAGGTGCCGCCTGTGAAACAGCTCTCAGCTGAGCCATTTTAAACCTGCTTTATGCCCATTGGTGAGTGGGCCATGCTTCAGGAAGTTGGGGCATAGGGGCCCTCTGGCAAACAAACACGGCTTGGCCTTATATGCAAATGCTGGTGTCTCCAAATCAAAGACTCTGCCTAAGTAGATTTGTTTTGAGATTATCTCTGACCTTGGACAGCCTCCTGCCTCTTCCTCTGTTCCAGTGGCCTCACCTGCTAAATGAAGGCCTTGGATAAGCGGCTGCTCCCAATCTCCTCCAGTACAGGGAGTCCCACGGTGCAGGAAGGCTGGCCTCTGCCCTCTGAAGCTTCCAATTGCAGGAGAACAGTCATGTAGCCAAAGTCCAAGACGCTCAGCTGCAGGGTGATTTCCATTTGCGCCAACATTTCAGAACCCTGGGTCTGGAGGATGAGCCCCGTATAGCTTTTCCAGGCAAAGACCTGAGGTCTCTCTCTTCAGGACATGGGATCGCTCCTTGTATGGGGAGCTGTTGGCTTGCGGCCTCACCTGGTCTGATTGTAACGTGGGAAGAAGTTGTGTGGGGATCAGGTTAGCTGGCCCATTTCTAGAGCTGACACCGATTCTCATTGCTCAGGCCCGGGCTAGGGCCAGGAAAGGACGGATCCTCCACAAGTCTGAAGTGGGTGCAAATGCAAAGGAAAGAAAGGAGGTTCAAGACCAGTCTGAATACCTCCATATTAAGATGAGATCTATTTCCAAATATTCTAACCACTGGAACCATGTGTGGAGGACGCTTCTCCCTGGAGACACAGGGGTTCCCCCTCAGTTGGCAAGGACTGGGGAACCGGCGACAAGCACTGAAATCATGATGCAGGCACACCGATCCGCCCAGGCTTCGAAGGACACTGCTCTAGCTGGTCTTGAGGCAAGAGTTGGTCTTCCTCACTGGTTGGAGGCAGAAGGCAGCAGGAACCTACTTCAAGCCAACGAGTAACAGAGCACAGGACAAAGGGAGGCCTGGTCCGCCATCCACATTTGATGAGGGTGTGAGTGAATGAATGATTGCGCACGGCTCATCCCGCTCGGTGACTACCAGGGCACTGCTGGAGAAGCTAAGGTGAGCTGGAGGGGTGTTTGCAACCTGGGTTTCCCATAAGCCTCTAGAAACAGTAGGCTCTTTGCAAAGCGGGGCTTCTTCTCTAGCAAACACGTTTGTCCTGCGGGAGTCCCTAACCCTCTGCTATATTTTAAGCCGCATCTCTCAAAATGTCAAAAGTGGGATTAAAGTGTAAATGATTGTCAAATCACTCCTGTCCTCCTGGTACTGCTGTGAGCATTACGGGCCCTTTGGGGAGATGGGAAAGCGGGGGCGGGGGGGGGGGGGGTCGCGGGGGCTGGGGATGCTCCTGAAATGTAACCGAACAGAGCCTGCCGAGACCGGGGAGCCCCGGTGTGTCTTTGGAGGATAAAGCCGTTCGCAGGCTGCTACTTTTTTGTGACATAGCTTTTATGGGGGGAGAGCCAGAATATTAAGCTCATTGCTTCCAGATGGGAAGGTTGGACAAGACAGCGAGGACTTGGCTCTGGATGCAGCGCTGCGATACGGATGTGACATATTGAAGTAATCGAGGTAGAAGATCTGGCTTTGGCCGAGGTTGTCAGATAGATACTTTTTAAAACATTACATGGTTTGTAACAAGGTATTGTGTATCCTCCCAGAAACTCTGCCGCCTCAATCTCTGGGAAGGCAGTGGGGGCGGGGGGGTGCTTATTTTGCTTGAGTTACTCAAACTCCTTTTATATATGAAGAATTTGGCATCTCCTGGCTGGGAGCGGCGGAGCCAACGATGTCCGATTCACTCGTAATGCAGATCATGCAAGTGACTCGCTAAGTAAATCCAGGTGCTCACATAAGAGGCAGGGTCCTAGGCACACCCTGATTTGAGCCCTGGAGCAATCATGGCCCAGCGCCTCAAAATGAGCCTCAAATCTGTTTAATAAATCATCTATTTATAGAGTTAATCCGGGCCAAAAAAAACCCCCAACACACACACACATACACACAATCATAAAAACCCCTTCGAGTTGCCTGGTGCAGGCTCGGCCACTAGAGGGAGCGCGATGCCCGCCCCATTTGTCACAGTTGCTCCTGCTTAAGCAGGAATTCTGGCTCCTTGTGGAAGCTCCTTTGTCCTGTTCTTTCCTCCTAAACTTTAGTCCCAGATGGACTCAAGCCGGTGAGGGCAGGGGCTTGGAAATCCTCAGACTCCCTTCTGAAGGGCTCTCTTCCCCTCGGGATGGTCAGAGCGAAGGGCTTGTTCTGGGTTGGCCTTCCTGTGCCCAATTACAAGAAGAGAGCACCATCACCACCACCACCCCTCACCCACCCTCAGTCTCTCCTCTGAGTCAGGGAAAGGCTCCTTCCTTCCTAGGCTGACTTCACACCTGAGAACTTAAAGCATCCCTGCCAGACAGAGTGTCTGGTTTGCATTTCAAAGGCTGGAAACTGTTAAGTTTGTATTTTGATTAAAATTTTGTATTAGCTCCCACCCCACAACCCTTTCGATGCAATTTCAGGATATTTAATTTCAACCAATCATCTGAAGGGAAGGGGGAAGGAGGTATTTGATGTGAAACAGCACACAGGGAAAGTCAGCCAAGTTAGAAAATAGACAGCTTGGGGCTGTGTGCATGTGACAACGGAAACCTCTTTTGTTCTGTGAGGCAGGGTCTGAGGCCAGACCTTCTCAAGGACAGGGATCTTGCTCTGGGCTTGAAATCAAGGGGATCCGTTGCCTGGGGATGACCTTCCTGCTACCTTTGGAGCCTTGGGCAAGTCCCTAAAAGCAAGTCCCTAAAAGCTACATGGCGGCATCAGTGGTAAGGTTAAACTGTGAGGGCAGCGATGCCCACCACTTGCCACCCACCACGAGGATCTGCACAAGAGGAAGGACAACAAGACAAGCTCGTTCTTCAGAAAGGTGGGTCTCTTTGGAGAGGACAGTGGACGTTCACTCCAGACTCAGCCCTCACTAGGAATGGAATCAATGCTGACTCACTGGGACCCTGTAGGACAGATTGGATCTGTCCGGGGATCCCAAGACTGTAAATCTTCCTAAGAGTAGAAAGTCTCCTCTTTCTGCCACAAAGCTGGGTCGGCAGTGGTTTTGAACTGCTGTTCTCTTAGCAGCCCTGTGTCACTAGAACCCTTCAGACAACAGCCTAATTTTAAAATGACTAAAACTTCAGTTTATAGTGGCTACAGGAAGATGAGTAAAAGACTATCAGTCCAACATCAGTCCCCCCACCACGAGTTCCAGGGCAGTGATCTGCAGTTACGATGCAGTCAGTACCTGGTGTCCTGTGAACACGTGTCCATTGAATCCCGGAACCCGTGTGGATTTGGTGTGAGAGCAGTAGGGAATCATGGGAACTCGTCTTTGATGCTGAAAGATTAGTTTTTCAAAACACTAGGTTAGTGCCTTCTAGCCCAAAAGACTGCCGATATGTAACTCAGCATCCAAGTTTCTGTATGCCAGGCCCACTCTAAAGACCAGAAAAGAAGAGGGACGGCTGTAAAAAGTTAGAAAATCTCAAAGCTTCCCAGTTCACCCTGACCTTACTATTTGACCCTTGCTGTGAAAACATTCCTATTTGCAGTATGCATTATGCAAACCTAATCACCGTGGACATGGCATGCCTAGATGGTACCGTACCGGATGCAGGATGGACTGACATCCAGGATTGCAAGCCAAAGATACAAACGTAAGTACCACGAGGAGATTTCCGCCTGGGGTGACCCCATATTTACAGACTAGAAGTGTTCTGCAGGGTTGCCTTGGTTGTCATGTTTGACAACTGGGTCACCAGGTCTTTCCTCCTCCTGGAAAGATGAAGAGTTGGTTTGGACCACCATGCTGTTGACTAGCTGGCTCAGACCGCATGTTGGTGCCCCCCCCCCCTCCCCTGGGATCTGTTGCGATTATAAAGACCCCTGTCTGAAGAAATCATTGAGGAACAAAAGCTGGGTGAGAGCAGCTTCCTAAAGAGCTGAGGAGGTGATGGGGTGGGGGGCAGTGGGAACTTGACCTCATGTACAGATGGTGGTCGCAGAACTAAACTTTCATTTTCCAACGTTGGCTTCTGCCTCCCTCCCCCCAACTGTTTTTATGCACAGGCTTTGTGGGAGAACCTGTGAGGTAATGTCCTGGGAAAAGGTTGGAAATTACACTGTGCTGACTAAGTATAAAGGATCCATATTATATTGTGTGGGACCAGAAACTGCAGATGGTGTCTTCATAGTGGCTCATTGTCACTCTTCAAGGACTCGGGCTAGTCACATGGTTCTACTTATTGTCAAATAGCATGCCTCTATTTATAGCAGCGCCTCTCAACCTGTGGGTCGTGACCCCTTTGGGGGTTGAACCGTGAGATTCATAACAGTAGCAAAATGACAGTGATGAAGTAACAAGGAAAATAATTTTGTGGTTGGATAGTCACCACAAAACAGGGAACTGTATGAAAGAGTCACGGCATTCGGAAGGTTGAGAACCACTGATCTAGAAGGAAGCTGTAAGTCAGGGTGGATGGCCAAGACTTTGTCACTTCTGTTAAGGAAATGATGACCATAGAGAACAGTCCTGAATTTTCTGTAGGAAGAGGAAGGACGGCGTGGGAGCATTGAGTACACCTTCCAGAACTTTCCACATCTTCTCATGTGGTGGCCTCTTCCGTGAAATCCAGCCTTAATGTTTCCAAACCTTATGGGTTGCAGTTCTGCTCTGGCGCACACGAGGCCGCGCAATTGATCCATCCTGTCTTCAGGTTACGGGCTTCTTTCTGGGCCACTGCTTCCCAGGGCCAGGCTAAGGGGCTTTCTCCACTTGTGCACAGGACTGACAGGAGGTGGTAACTTTGTTATGCTTGTCAGGGAAAAGCTGTCTGCTCTGCCGACCTAGCTCATCCCGCAAGGAGATCGTCCCCAGGTACACACTGACCGCAAGGGGCAGCTCGCTCAGCTCACTGCCATCCAGTCTATTCCAATTCATGATGCCCCTACTGAGCGGAACTGGCTTCTGAGACCTATAATCTTTACAGAAGCAGACAGCCTCATCTGTGTCCTACAACATGGCCTGTGGGTTCAAACCACTGACCTTGCCGTTGGCAGCTCAATGGATAGTTCAGGGATCCTTGCAAGAAGGAGGCCCATGGTTTTCCATGCATACTGACACTGATGTTTCCAGCTTCTTCACTCTGGCTCCATTTCTCCGCTCTACTTTGTCCCGAATCCTGAGGGGGAAAAGAGAAGTTCACATCAGATCACTAAAATACCATATCGTTAGAGAAGCCTTTTCTGATTGGTCCTCATGTTCAGAAGTAAATATGTTCTATACTATTTGTTCACCCCATAGGTGAGGTGATGGAAGAGCTTGCAGTCTCCTGAATTTAGAGTGTGTTACGCTGTTTAATTTCTAGTTAGTATTTATTCTGCAAATTCAGTTTTTGGCATCTGTCTGTATGCCCATAGGGTGGGATGGGGAAAAACTGCCATCAAGCTGATTGTGATTCCCGGGGTTCCCGAGGCTGTCAATCATTACAGGAGCAGAGAGCTTCGTCTTTCTCCTGAGGAGCGGCTGCCAAGTTTGAACTCCTGAGCAGTAGATAGCAGCCCAACACAATTTGACAGCCAGCCTGAGGTTAAGCTCCAAAGTGAGCGCCAGTTATAAAACCCAACTCACTGTCCTGGAGTCAATGCTGACTCACAGTGCTGCCCTGTGGGTTTCCAAGACGGTAACTGTTTACAGGAGTAGAAAACCCAGTCTTTCGCCCAAGGAGCTGCTGGTGGTTTTGAACTGCTGACCCTGTGGATCGCAACTCAGCACACTGGGACTAAATGCTTTGGAGACATGTAGTGAAGACAACTGAGATGCAATAAAATTTACACACAAACAAAGTCAAAATCAACAGTAGAGGGAACATGATCTGCTCACGGCCCACAGCCCGTCTTCTGCATGTAGGAGCTCAGATGTAGGCCTCTCCCTACCTCACCACCCACAGCCTGTCTGTGCCTCTTGAAGACACACTGCGGAGACTCGAGCAGTGGTTCTCAACCTGTGGGTCGCAACCCCCTGGGGGGGGGGTCAAATGACCCTTTCCCAGGGGTCACCCAATTCCTAACAGTCGCAAAATTACAGTTATGAAGTTGCAACGAAAATAATTTTTGGTTGGGGACTCACCACAACAAGAGGAACTATATGACAGGGTCGCGGCATTAGGAAGGTGGAGAGGCACTGGCCTAGGGTAACTTCTAGAACAGATCTGTAGCAGCAGAAAGGCGATTCCTGGAGGACACTAAAGGCATGCTTCAAGCTATGAGTGGCCCAAGCATTTCACGCAGACCTAGTTCCTGTGATCTTGTACACTTGTGGGAGTCTGGATGGGAGGGTAGGATAGGACTGGGCTTGAAGGGTGTATTTTTGAGTACTTATGGAGGACTGGGCTTGAAGGGTGTATTTTTGAGTACTTATGGAGGATGAATGAGGGCATTTGAGGCAGTAAACCCCACAGGCACCATAGAGCAAGGCACAAATAAGCCCCAACCCACTACTGTTGAGCCGATTCTGACTCATGTCCAGTCTTAAAAGGACCAAGTGAAGCAAGGGAGATTCAGAAAACTGCCAAATCACCAGCTGAATTGATCCAAGGTTCATATTTAAATGAGATTGGAGGTGTTATGAATTGAAGTGCTGAATCCTAGCCCCTACACCTATAGATGCTATCCCATTTGAGACTGGATTTTTTTGATATGCTCATGGAACCATGTCAATCCCGTGCCTAACGTGGAAGGGCAGCAAACAGAGAGGAAGGCCCTCAAGGAGATGGGTGGACACAGTGGCTGCAGCCATGGGCTCAGGCACAGAAACCATTGTGAGGCTGGCACAGGAGCTGCAGTGTTTCGTTCTGATGTGCGTAGACTCCCTATGGGGCAGAGCTCACCCAATGGCCCCTCTCAACAACACTTAGTTCTGAGTTACAAAATCTAAGAGTAACATTCATTGCGAGTCCTAGTGATTGTGTAGGGCCGTGTCGACAACCTCCTCTTTCTTATGTGGGATGACTAGTGGGCTTGGGCCACCAAACTGTTGGTCAGCAGTCCAGCGATTGACCCTCTGTGCCACTAGGCTCCTTTTCCTCGCTATACCCAACTCACCACCACTGAGTCGATGCCGACTGACCATATATAGGACAAGGTAGAACTGCACCTGTGGGTTTCCAAGATCATAACTCTTCGCAGGAAAAGAAAACCCCATCTTTCTCCCTCAGAGTGATGGGTGGATTCGAAATACTGACCATGCAGTTAGCAGCCAACATGTGACCACCGCATCACCAGGCCTCCTTTCTGCTGAGGAGCTGCTCTGGGTTATGACGTCTAGTCTCTTAACCTGTGACCAAATGTCCTTTCTTTTTTTCTTTTTTATGCATGCACTCATAATTCTGCCACGGAAACACTAAGGTAACTGAAAATAGAGGGAATGTTATAAAGGATGATTTGGACCTTAGTGGATTTCAATTGGGGATATAAACTCCAGTGTCACCAGTTTTATTCTATTTTTCAAAACTATGTATTTAAATTAAAAAATCATTTTATTGGGGACTCTTACAGCTCTTATGACATTCCATACATCCATTGTTTATGCATATTTGTACATCTATTGTCATCACCATTTTCTAAACATTTACTCTCTATTTGAGCCCTTGATATCAGCTCCTTTTTCCCTCCTCCCCCTTCCACCCTTCTGACCCCTTGACAAATGATAAATTATTTTCATGTCTTACAGCAACTGCTATCTCCTTTCATCCACATTTCTGTTGTTTGTTCCCAGTGCAGGGGTGGGTTATGCGTCCATCATTGCAATGGGTTCCCCCTTCCTCCCCACCTCCGCACACCTTCCCCTAACCTCCTGGTATCACTACTCCCATTTCTGCTCCTGAGGGGTTTATCTGACCTGGATTCCATGTGTTCTGAGGTCTTATCTGTACCAGTGTACATGCTCTGATCTAACCAGAAATGAAAGGCAGGACTGGGATCATGATAGTGGGGAGTGAAGAAGTCTTCAGGAAGCAGAAGAATATTGTGTGTTCCATTGGTGCTATATTATGCCCTGGTTGACTCATCCATTCCTTGTGACCTTTCGGTTAGGAAAGGTCCTATTGCTTACAGATGGGATTGGCATCTCTGCTCCACCCTCCTGATTCTCCACAGTACGACTTTTTGGTTTTGATTTGTGTTGTCTTGTCTGGGGCCTGTGATCTGATTCTCCCAATAGCTCATGATCACACAGTCTGGTGTGCTTCTGCCATGTGTGCTGTTCCTTCTCTGCTAGATGGCCACTTATTTAACTTCAAGACATTTTGTTTTTTCCAATTTGCCACTCATTACATTTTATTAGGGGTTCATACAATGCTTATCACACTCCATACATATACATACATCAATTGTAGAAAGCACATCCTACATTCTTTGCCCTAATCATTTTCAACGCATTTGCTCTCCGCTTAAGCCCTCTGCATCAGGTCCTCTTTTTTTGTCCCCTCCCTCCCCGCTCCCCCCTCTCTCATGAGCCCTTGATAATGTATAGATTGTTATTTTGTCATATCTTGCCCTATCTGTAGTCTCCCTTTCCCCCCTTCTCTGCCGTCCCTCTCCCAGGGAGGAGGTCACATGTGGATCCTTGTAATCAGTTCCCCCTTTCCAACCCACTCACCCTCCACTCTCCCAGCATCACCCCACACACCCCTGGTCCTGAAGGTATCGTCCATCCTGGATTCCCTTGCCTCCAGCTCCCATATGCACCAGTGTACAACCTCTGCCCTATCCAGTCCTACAAGGTAGAATTCAGATCATGGTAGTTGGGGGAGGAAGCATCCAGGATCTGGGGGAAAGCTGTGTTCATCATCGGTATTACTTTGCACCCTGACTGACCCATCCCCTCTCCTAAACCCCTCTATGAGGGGATCTCCAGTGGTCGACAAATGGGACTTGGGTCTCCACTCTGCACTTCCCCCTTCATTCACCATGGTATATATGTATATATATATTCTTTTTTTTTCCATGATGCCTTATATCTGGTCCTTTGGCACCTTGTGATCGCACAAGCTGGTGTGCTTCTTCCATGTGGAGTTATTGCTTCTGAGCTAGATGGCCACTTGTTCACCATCAAGCCTTTAAGACCCCAGGCACTATCTCTTTCAATAGCCGGGCACCATCAGCCCTCCTCACCACATTTACTTATTCACCCGCTTTGGCTTCAGCAGTTGTGTCGGGAGGGTGAGCATCGTAGAGTGCCAATTTAATAAAAGAAAGTATTCATGCATTGAGGGAGTGCTTGAGTGGAGGCCCAAGGTCCTTCCGCCACCTTAATACTAAAACTATAAATATAGATGCATAGATCTATTTCCCCATCCTCATATATATATTTGCATGTACATGTCTTTGTCTAGACCTCCATAAATGCCCCTTGACTCCCAGCTCTTTTCTCCATCTCCCTTGACTTTCCTCCTGCCCTACTACCATGCTCCGTCCCCACCTGGGCTACAGCTATACCTCTTCTCTACGCAACCTTACCCTTGATCCTTCCCCACCAGGCCTGCCACTCCCCCCTCACTACCATTTTGGGTCCCATGTTGTTCCCTTGTCCCTGTGTTTGTTAACACCACTTCCTTAGCCCTCTACCCCTACCCCTACCCCACCCCAAGTCCCCCCGGAACTGTTGGTCCCATTGTTTTTCCTCCAGATAGTTCATCCAGCCTGTCCTATTCAGACAGACCTGTGGAGACACTAACATGGACGAAAACAAGACAGAGGAAAACAAAGCGACAGTATACAACCAGACAACAAAACAGCAACAACAAACCACTGACAAAGAACAAAACAAAACACTTCACGAAATAAAAGCTTATAGATAGCTCAAGGGTCATTTGTTGGCCCTTAGGAGTGTTTTCCAGTCCAGTCTGTTGGGGCACCCCGCCCTGGCCCCAAAGTCCACTTTCAGGATTCCCTGGGGACCTTGCCACTCCATTCCCTTGCTGTTCCGCTGCACTCCCCCAGTGCTTTGCCTCGGTGTGGTGGGATCAGGTCAGGTGCAATTCCCACACTGTGTCTACGGTGCTGTCCCCTGTATCGCCCTTAGTCACTGAGGGGCATCATTTCTCATAGTGGGGTCAGGCATATTGTCCTCTCTGTGGACTGGCTGCTCTACTCAGGAACATCATCCTCATGGCCTGGTGGGCCAGGCTGTACTCCACTCTCTCCTCTTCCCCCTTCATCTGCTCCCGTGTGCTCTGATCAGATATGTCCATCTCCCGGAGCTGCAGAATCAATGTCGTCCTTTGAAACAAATTCTTCTCGGGGGAGGGGACTTCAAGGCTTTAAGGCCCCAGACTTGATATCTTTTGATCGCTGGGCACCATCAGCTTTATTCACCATGTTTGCTGTGCACCCGTTTTGTCCTCAGCGATTGTGCTTGGAGGGTGAGCATCACAGAATGCCAGGTTGTTAGATCAAAGTCTTCCTGTGTTGAGGGAGGGCTTGAGCAGAGGCTCAAAGTCCATCAATTTCCTCAATGTATTGCCATATAAATATATGTACATATGCCAATACCTCTATGTTTATTAATTAATTTACATAAGTGCACACCTATGTTTATGCCTCTACCCATAGCTTTGCTTCTTAGCTCTTTCCTCAGTTTCCTTTTATCTTCCTCTTGCCCCACCATCAAGCTAGCCCTTCTTCTGCCTCTTAGTACTTCCTCTCAGCTAGATTGCTGTTGCAAGGAGGATCTCTACATCCTCCTTGTTGTTGATTTTAATCTCCTAGTTATTCCCCTTCTATGGTGTTATTTGCTCACCACTCCCTTCCCCTGCCTCCTCCTCGCCCTGAAGTCCTTCCGGAATGGTCAGTCCCATTGCTTCCCATGCCAACCATATCTAGGTAAGCAAAAACCAACAATAATGGCGACAGAACAAAAAGTAAACAAAAGATTGAATAAAAAGAGGGAACAAAAGCATACATAATTCCAGATCTGTCTGCTGGTCTTTATGACTGTAACCCCACTTTTCCTGGGGGGTTCCAGGAACTGCCCCTCCTAACCAGAAGTCTATTTTAGGGGCTCCTCAGGGGTTTTGTGGCTTTGCGTTGCCCCTATTTCTGTTTGGCTATGTTCCCTTCTAGGTTCACCCTGCTGTTAGAGGTACAGACAAAACTCACTCCCTGCAGTGTGTCTCCAGTATTGTCCTCTGTCTCAGTATGCTCCAGCGAGGGGACACCATGTCTGGAGCTGTTTTGGGTCCTACAATCCACTCTGTGCCTTCTCAACTCGGTGCAGGGCTTGATGTGTCCATATGTGGTCTAGTCCCTCGCTCTCGTTTTCCTTCTTGGTTTGCCTTTGTATGAGGAGGGTATTGTTGCTGTCTCCACGGAAATGGAAGTGTGAGTGCAGATCCCACCACGGCATGCCAAACTTTGAGGGCAATGTAACCACATGGGGGCACCTTATGAACAGAGAGGTCTACAGGCCTGGTCCCAATCAAAGCCAACTGCTATCCCCTACCCCATCCCCACCCAGTCTGCAGAAGTATGTGCTACAGAAGACAACACTAAATTTATTGGGTGGGGAGAGAGGCAGCCTGCCAAGCCCATACAGTGTCACCAATTTTAAGCCCCTTGTCCCTACATCTATCCATTCTGGGTCAGAATCTCCAGGGATGGGTTGAAGCAATTCCTTTTCTTTTTCTTGTTTTCATTCTCCAAAGTTTTCTCCAGATGCACACCGGAAACATTATCATTGAGAAATCCAGGTGGCTAGGCTCCCACGGAGTCCTTGATGTACATTCAGAAAACCAAGGCTGGAGTCCGACCTTGGTGTTTCCAGTGCGTTCCCTTGGAGCACACTCGGAGTGCCCTTGCAGTGTATCACGTGGAAGACAGAGAAGTCATCGAGCGGCTAGCCTCCCTCAAGAGGTCATATGATATAAAGCCAAAGGTTTGCACTTGGCAGCCTCCGCCCAGTGTCGGGTGCACCAGCAAACACAGGACAGTAGGAGTGGACCCTCTGGAATGGGGGGGTGCGAATGGTTGCTGATTGAAGTGTGGGAGGCTGGCATCTGAGGGGCAACTCGTCATCTCTCCCTGATCAGAGGCAAGAAGAGTGAAGAGCACTGAAGGTAACCTGTAGCCATGAAGTTGACTCTGGCTCAGAGTGGCCCTCAGGGCCCCACAAAACTGCTCCTTTGGATTTCTTGGGAGCAGACATCTTTCTCCCAAGGACCCACCAGCTCAGGTGGAATGTGAAAACAGCATTCTCTACAAACCTGAGACTGGAAGAACTAGGTAGTGCCCAGCCACTGCTATCAATGAAAAGAAGCTCCTGGATCTACTAGGGGTGGTGTGGTGAAGGTGTTGGGGGATATGTGGAGTAAGATTTAAAAAGACCATGTGTCCTGGTTAGAGAGAGCCTGATAGAACCCCCTAGAGTATGGTCCTTAGTCACTCTCTGTGTCTGGAACTGAACTCAGACCCATGGTTCAACTTTCAGCCAAACAGTAGACAGGTCTATTACAGAAGGAATAACACTGGTAAGGGACATTCCGCACCTTGGAACAGTGGTTCTCAACCTGTGGATTGCGACCCCCTTTGGAGGTCAAACGACCATTTCACAAGGGTCTCCTGATTCATAACAGTAGCAAAATTACAGTGATGAAATAACGACAAAAATAATTTTATGGTTGGGGGTCACCACAACATGAGGAACTGTATGAAAGGGTCATGACGTTAGGAAGGTTGAGAACCACTGCCTTAGAATAATGAACTGTCACAAAAAGGTCAGCATTTGCCCAAGGACAGAGTTCAGAAGATGTAGGAAAGTAGAAGTAATAGAAGCAGGAAACATGGTGAACAAGTAGGAGAGGTCCTGTTACTTTATGTGGATGGCAGCGGGGGCTGGGGGTCTCTGACGAGGCAAGTAGAAGTAGCTGGCTAACGCTTGAAGAGTTCAAACCTAGGAACTAGATGAGGCAGAGAAAGCTGACTGACTCCAATAAGCCATTTCAGCATGTTTTTGAAACCACTGTGATGTCTGCTCTCAGGCTCCACCCTGATGATGACCTTGAGGAGAGGGGACACTACCCTTGAGTGTGCCTTTGTCCACATGGCAGCCCCACAGCCCGTGAAACCCTGTAGGCAGGGAGGCAGGACACAAAGGCTTTGGGGATGTGAGGACACAGCTCTCCCCTCACACCCTGCTTAAGAAGTCCCCTCTCTGAGCCTGTGTCCTCATCTGTACAACGAAGAGCACTTTATTTCTGAAATGCTCTTTCTTTGTAGGCATGTACAACTGAAGGGAATTGCTAATCCCACCCGCCACCCACCCCACTACAAAAAAAAATGGAACACAAATTTGATAGCGCTCCAAACCCACAAGACACGTCTTCCTTTTCCCAGTGCCGTTCCTGGCTACCTCCGTTTGAAAATGGCCTGAGAGCTTCCCTGCAGATTCTGTTTTATGATTTGAACATGACAGAGTCCAGAGGAAAGGAAGAGCCTGACTTCCTCTTTTCAGGATCATCCTCTGTCTCCACCTGTGAAATGAGAGCAGCAATCACTGACATCAGGAAGCACTTAGCTCCAAGGGATGTGGAGATAGTTCATGAGAGAATGGGTCTTGGAGCAGAAGCCTCCCCACCCCCATCCCTCCATTCCTAGGTGGGGTAATTTCTAGGATCAAAAGGCGTTGCTGCACTGGGCCCAGGTCAGATAAGATAGGGTTGGTTCACAACAAAGCCTGTCCTTCTGCGGTCCCTCCACATCTGCGGTCCCCTGGCTTGCAAGAAGACAGACACTGCTAGGGTCAGGGATGCCAGGGCCTCGTGCCCTATCAGCACTTCTGTCCCCAACAGCCCCAACAATTTGGGATTCTTGATTATATCTCTAGAAGGCAAAGGATATGGGCATCTTTCCCCGCCGACAAAACTTCTTATTGGTTTATAATAAAAGAACTAACTTTCTTAAAATTGAAATTCCACCCCACCGCCCTTTGATCATGTCAGGGCACTCAGCCCAGTGTTTAGAGCGGCCAGTTTTGATTTTAGGTGGATGCTGCCTTGCGTTTCTCCCAGAGACAACCTGAAGCCTCTGGCCTAGGGCCACACACGTCTCTTCAAGGCCCCCACATTCCTTGGGCTTCCTCCCTCCCCATGCCAATCACTCCAACAACACATAAGGGCTCCCTCCCATTCTCTCAGGCCTTCTCTTTTGCCTGCTGGCCCCAAACTTTACTTCCTCTCCTTTTCCAGATGGAATTAATCTTTATTTTCACTGTAATGATTTACTTTAATTATCAGATGATAGAAGTTTTATCGGGTAAATCCACTTGCGCCACAAGACCTCTGTTAGAGTATTGAAAAGCACAGAGGTCACTTTCAGGACTAAGGTGCACCTGGCCCAGGCCAAGGTATTTTCTCATGTCTCATACGCATGAAAAATTGTACAGTGAATGAGGAAGGCCAGAAACAAATCGATGCATTTGAATTATGATGCAGGCAAAGAAGATACCATTGGTACCGTATGCCGGTGTCTGGTATTTTTCTCTGTCCTGTAGGGTGGCAAGGACTGGAAATCAACTAATTTGCACTTAACAAACAAGAGCAGAGCTGCCTCTAAAGAGACTCTCCGCCTTCTGAGCATCATGATGATTGTGTTCAATTCTCAGCACAACACAATGGTACCAAGGTTTTTATGCTCTAGTGTCCATAAGACTATTTATTTTTTATTATTTTAATCATTTTATTGGGATCTCTTACGGATATCATAAGACGACACAATGGATGAATGTATGGATTGTGATGACAGCTGTAAGAGCCCCCAATAAAAGCATTTAATTGAAAAGAAAAAATTATACAATAATCATCACAAAAAAAAAAGCAGTGTGGGGAAAAAATTCCATAGTCCAATCATATCAAGCAGTATTGTACAATTGCTACCATAATCTGTTTCAAAACATGTTCTTTCTTCTTGAACTCCTTGATAGCAGCTCCCTTTGTCCCCTCCCTCCCCACCCCTTGAGCCCTTTTTTATTCATCTGCCATATCTTATACCATCCAATATATCCAATCACATTACAATTCTGTTGTTTGCTCCCCTCAAGTGGGGTTATATAGTCATCAATGCTGTCAGCTCCCCCTTCCCTCCTTTTCCCCCTTCTTCCTGTACTCTCAGGGAACCATTACTCTTGTTACTATTTCTGAAGGGTTGTCTATCTTGGCATTCATGTATTGAATAATCTGAATTATACCAATGAACATATGCAAGCCTAACATGATTAATGAGGTAAAACAAGCAAAAACCATAATAGTAAGGAGAGGAAATATTAAGAAACTAGCGGATAGTTGTAGTTCATCAGTGTTATACTGCACCTTGAATTTATCATCCCTTCCATGTGGCCCTTCTGCAAGGGACTTTCCAATTATCTTATAGGTGGGTTTGGGTCTCCACTACATCCACACTTCTTCACATTGATTTGGCTCTATTCGCATCAACATCTACTGATTATATGGGCTCATGTGCCTCTTCCATGTGGGCTTTGTTGCTTCCCTGCTAGGTGGCTGCTTGTTTAACAACAAGCCTTTAAGGCCCAAGATGCTATATCTCTTAATAGCCAGGCACCACAAACTTTCTTCACCACAATTGCTTATGCTCCCATTTTGTCTTCAAAGATCTTCTCAGGAAGGTCTCATACAATGCCACATTATTAAAACAAACTGTTCTTGTACCTAGGTAAGATTTAAGTAGAGGCCCCAAATCCATCTGCATCCTTGCTGTATTTACATATATAAACAAATACCCCTGTATTTATATGCTTTCATATTTACATATATATTTTTCCATTCCTCTTTCCTCCTTTTCATTTTTCTTTCCTCCTGCCCCACTTTCATGCTTACCAATATTTCACCTCCCAGTAATTCCTCTCTGATACAATTGAACAAACACAACCAGAAAAGCTACACTCTCCTCTCCATCAATTTTAGAACTTTACTATTCCCCTGATCCCATCCTTATTGACTCAGTTTATTTCAGTTTCCTGAGTCTTTAATCTCTCCATCATTTTAGCTTCTCAAGTCCTGGCTGAATTGATCGTTCTGAATCCCACTGTTTGTTTGCTTATCCCTTTAAGATGGTCTCTTAGCAACTGCCCTCTGCCAAGGTTCTCAACCTCCGTCCTGGCACTAAGATTCAACAAGTACACTAAGTAAAGTCTTAGCTGCTTCAGCAGCTCTATGTAGCCTCCAAGTGGACTGGTTTTCTGTATTTTATTTTATCTGCTTTTCTTACTGTTCTCGGCTAGAACATGGCCTGCAACAGCCACTGCCTCAAATTCAGAAGTGGAAGTCAGCATGTGTTTTTGCTGTTTGTATATATAGATCTGGGTCATTATTTTTAACAGATGAACCGTATTTTGATATGCAATTCCCCGTCTTTATTTATAGATGAACATTTGAACGTTTTCCAGGTTTTCACTGCTAAAAACAATTCTGCAATGGATATTCTCGCACATGTTTGCATGTGTTCATGCTTGAGACGTCCTCTAAGATGTACATCTGGAAGTGGAACCACAAGCCCTACAAGATGCTCACTTTTAATTCCACTACCTATTGCCAAATTCCTTCTCAATGTAGATGAGCTACTTTGCCCTTTCACCCCAGTACATGAGAGTTTGTGCTTACTTCTAATTTTGATAACACTGGGTTTAGAAAGGCTTTCATTTTCCCCACAGAGAGTGAAATTTCATTTTCTTGTTTTGATTGAGTGAATTCCCAAGATCTTTATATTTCAGCTTCGTTTTCCAGAAAATACCAACTTATATTTCACAGTTGTATGATTTTGCTTTTGTTTTGTTTTTAAATGTTTTTTTATTATTTTCTGAATTCTCCCCCCCCCCCCACCCTGAATTCTTTTTATACAGACTCCTTGATCTGCTGTTTATGAGGGACCTTCAAAAAGGTTGTGGAGAAAAAATGTCATTGTGCTTTCATTCCATCTTTCCACGAACTTTTTGAAGGCATCGTCTGTGTGGCAAATCGATGGGTAAGGAATTATCCAGGGCCGCCTGCCTGTGGGGCCAGCATGAATGAAACACACTGTATTCCCATGTTCATGGAGCAAGTGCTTTAGTGTGCATGCTCGATCATCAACGAGTACACACGAACTACTGCAATCATTGTAGAGCGTAGGGGGGGGGGGCGCGAGAAGTAAAACAGGAACAGGAGATGGAGTGACGAGGGTGGAAAGTGCTCTGTTAGAGCGCCCCATTGTGAAGAGCTGCACCTGAAACCTGGAGGGGACGAATAGGGAGCTCCAGGGAGAAGATGGCAATACGCTTCTGCACAAGGGTAGAGATAAGACCAATGTACTGAGCAGGCGCCAGCTTAACAATTCATCTATTTTTGGCGATCAACCCATTCTCCAAGATGATAGGCAAGAAGGAAAAGGCCAAGGCTGTCTCTCATGGTCCATTACTCTCTTCCAGCCTGAACAAAATCGAGTCTACTGCCATTAAGTTGATTCTGGCTCAGAGCAACTTTCTAGAAGATTTTGCTTCTTTTTTCAGTAGAACCAGTTCTCTATAGAACAGAGTAGGGGTACCTTATGAGATTTCCAAGGCTACAATCTTTATAGAAACAGACTGCCACAGCTTTCTCTCGTGGGCTTTACTTTCTGTCCCGAGTTGGGGTGTCAGGCAGGTATACAGATTATTACCCCACACGTTAGAGTCGATTTAGCTCAAACATCTCAATGCTCATTGTTAGAGAAGAAGGAAACGTGTCTTTCCTAAAGCACAGATCATGGCATAAAGAGAGCATCCTGATTGCAAGAATGAGCTCTGGTTTCAGGCTACCCAGGTTCATGTCCTTCATATCAACAGTGGGATCCAAGAGCAAGTGCCCTACTTTCTGCACATTTCAGTTTCTTCTTGTGTAAAATGATGATCAGATATATAGTAGGAAGACCTCAAATGTCCCCCAAGGATCCCTGCCTCAAGGAATTCACTCACCTGTGCAATTTCCTCCATAGAAATTAGGCTAGGCCTAGTGGCCCACTCCTAATGAAGAGAGAGAGGGAAGGCAACGAGATGTCACTACTGGGATTAGGTTGTAAACAACTGTGACACCCATCTTCAAATTCTTTACCAGAGTGATAAGGAATGGAGAGTCACCTATGATCAACAGGCATCAGCTAATGAATCCTGCCACTAACCCTTGGAAGTAAATGCTGACCCAATTAGAATGAGATGACAATGGCCCTGGCCAATGCATTGATCATCACTTGTGAGAGGTCATGAGTTGAAGAACTCCAGAACAGAAACTTACTGCCATCCTGTGGAATCAAACTCATAGGCTACCTGTTGCTTCTTACTCCAATGAAATGGTGCAATAGTGAATGTATAGTACTTTAAAGATTTGGGGTAATTATTTTTACACAATAGGTAACTAATACAATAATAGGACCTATCATGGCTGTAAAAGGATAAAATTATTTAGTAATGTCAAGTGTCAAGAATGTTGTTATTGTTAGGTCTATCAAGTCAATTCCATTGCAAAGCAGCCCCATATACAATGGAACGAAGCATTGCCTGGTCCGACACCATCTTCCCAATTGTGATGTCTGAGTCATTGTTACTGCCACAGTACCAATCCATCTCACTGAGGGTTTTCTTTTTCTCTGACCTTCGGCTTTATTCTGGGTCTGACAGCTAAATATGAGGTGCGTTTCCAGTCCCGACAGCATGACCGGGTCTCACCACTCACACTTGTGTTCTGACTTCTCCCAGACAGATTTGGCTGCTCTTCTGGAAGTCAGTGGTACTTTCAACAATCTTTGCCAACATCATAGTTCGGATGCACTAATCCTTTTGTAGCCTAACTTATTCATTGTCCAATTTTCACAAGCCCATGAGGTGATGAAAAAATTCCAAAACTTGAGGCACAGCACTTAAGGGATTCAAGTGACATCCTATCTCCTTCACACTTTACAGAGGTCTTGGGTAGCAGATTTGCCCCATGCGATATGTCTTTTGCTTTCTTGAATGTTGTTTCGATGAGCATTGGATTGTGCGGCATGTAATAGGCTCCCTCCACGATGCCAGTGTGTTCCTGTATTCGGACAGTTGGTGGGTTGCATAAAACGGAGACTAGCAGTAGTGGTTCCTACCAATCCTCCCTTAAGCTGGTGCAGGGGAGCAGTTCTCACTGATCCATATATCTGGGATGATTTCATCAGACAGGCTGTCTTAAAACTAACGTAATCACACACACAATTTGTATAAGTGCTGCCAATAAATGGAATACCTGTAAAGAGTTGAATTGTAAAAGTTGTATGCTAAGTATATTTATAACCACCAAGAGCAGCTGCGGAGACTGCTTATGTACAAACCAACACCCGTGGGTTATGCTTTCTTGGTGTGGAGCCTTATAACCATGGTTTCATGGGACAGCTTCATTAATTGCTTTAATACTGCTGTAGTGACAAAGGTCTATCCCGAGTCAAGCACATAGTGTCTTGCAAGCAGTCGCCTTGGGTACAGTAGTTGTTGTTTATTAGCCTGGGTCATGAGAGAGGGAGAAACAAACCAGACAGAGGAGCCTAGGAGATTAGGAGTAGGGGAAGGAGATGGAATGTGTGGCTAATTGCTCCCTTTGTCACATACCAAAATAGTATAATGTCCTGATACTGTTGGTGAATATTTTCAACATAGATTCCTTAGAAGGATTTAGATCAAAAAGGAGGAAAGGTAGAATGGAATTGCCAATTACCATGGAATTCTGAAATTCTGAAAGCCTGGAAGCAGGGTGAGCCCTAGAATCTATTACTGTACCGTCATCTTAAAACCATAAATATTAGACCAAAATTGTCCTGAAATCTTCTTAAAACCAAATAATGCTTTTGCTTAACAAGTAAATAATATCTACCTTGGATATCGTGATTGTTTTGGAAATTTTTAAATCTGACAACAACAATTTGCAATATTAGATAGAAAATTTAGAAAGCAGTGGATTTGTGATAACAATGTGGAATCATTCTGGAAAGGAGGGTGAAGATGACTGTACAACTTGAAGATTAATAAGTGTCACTCAATTATACATGGAGAAATCATTAAATTGATGTACATACTCAATATCAGCAATAATTTTTTTTAAAAACAACCCAACTCACTGTCATTGAGTTGACTGTGACTCATAGAGACCCTTCTGGGCCAGGTTAGAACTTCCCCTGTGGGTCTCTGAGACTCTTTATGGGAGTAGAAAGCTTTTTCTTACTCCAAACAGTGGCTGGTGCAGCCTACCTTGTAACCATTGCACCATAACAATAAATAAAGCAAATTGTAAGAAGGAAGGAAGGAGAGCTGGGAAGGAAGGAAAGAAAGAAAACAGTGAGTTGTTAAACATTAGTTCCAGTCAAGGAAAAGGTGCAGATTGCCTCGGGTTTCAGAAATGCCCTGCCGTTCACCTCCCTTTGCAAAAATCCTTTAGCCAGGTACAGTTCTGAGCGCATTCAGGGTGGCTTTCAAACAGGTAACATCCACTAAGGGTCCTCCTTCCACTGAAAACCTTTGCCCGAACTTTTCCCACCACTTACCGGCTGCTGCACGTGCTGCGATTTACAGCTGTACTCTCTCTCAACTCTCTACTCCACTCTTAAGTTCTTTGAAGGCAGATGACGGAATGCTGGAGACTGGGGGCAGACAGGTCTGCCTTATGTGTGATCTTGAGCAAGGCACTTTTGCTGCTAAGCCCATCTCCTTACCTGGAAAATGAAGACACCTGCCTTATAATATGATCGATGATTAAACTTGATAACGACCTTGACCCTGTAACAGAAGGCCCGGCACAGGGTTCACTTACCCACCCTCTGTGGTGGTCATCATCATGCCCCTGGTTCTCTTTCTGACCCAGTGCCACACTAATCACCTGGAAGGAGCACCATGCTTACTCTCTTGACCTGGGCTCCCATGGAGACCACTTTGACATTGACTTTCACTTTCTCCCCATCACTCTGCTCATATGCTAGTCCGTTCCATTATCTATCCATGCAACGACAGCCTAAAATTAGGGCAGGGCAGTCACAGTAGATGGAGAGTATGATTCAGAGTCATGGTGAGGATTAATTTTAGGTGACTATGTGGCTAAGCTACATAGTTCTTTGGTCAAGCCTTGGTATAGATGCTATTATGAGGCGTGTGCATGTGAGTAACAATCGGCCTTCAAGGAAGCAGATGATTCATAATAAGGTGAATGAATCTCATTCAATCAGAAAAGGCCTATGAGAAAAAAAAAAGTTTCCTCCTGTAGAGGACTCTTCCACAAAACTGTAACCTAGGTCTTTAGTAAGAGTGTCCAACATGACTGCTGGCCTACAGGATTGTAGGCACAAGATGGCCAGAGTTTCTGATTGTTGCTTGACCTATAAATTCTGGGTTCTTCAGCCCTCTTCATCATCACATGAGCCAAACTTTTCATGTAAATTAATCTACATTGATGAACACCCACTCCACCACCATCAACTCAATTACAATTCATCGTTGTCAGATGCCATCAAATCAGTTCTAACTCATAGCAACCCTCTGTGGAGCAGAACAAACCGCTGCCCAGTCCTGCAACATCCTCACAATGGTTCTTATGTTTCAGCCCATTGTTACAGCTGCTGCCGCCCCTCTACCTTACCAAGAATGATGTCTTCTCCCAGGGTGTCCTGGCCAACCAGGAAACAGCACTTTCCTGCCTATGGTAGCCTGGGTTCCAAGGAAGGCCAGTCCCTGAAATTAGGTCTCCATCCTCTGGGTGAGGGGCTCTGCAGAGAAGTCCATGCTAGAACGGCTCTTCTGCTGTCATCTTGCAAACATACATGTCTGAAGGCAGCTTGCTGCAGAATGAAGCCAGCAGATGCAAGCAGATCAGAGGCAGTCACCTCAAGAAAGAGCAAGCTTTGTGCTTTTTCTGATTGTAGGGACTAGCTAGGAGAGACTTAGCCTAGGAAAACAAGAGTCTACGAGTGGGCTGGAATCTAAGAACTGAGAAGCTGAAAATAAATAATCCCTGTCTGAGATGGCTCATCATTCAATTTAAGATTCTTCTTTCTTATCCTTCCATTTTTACCTGAAGATTCCTTCCCTCACAGGCTCTCAGAGGCTGAATTCATCACTATTTCTCTGGGGTCCATCAATTTTATTAAAACTCTCATAAATTATAGTTATCTATTTACACATTTATTTCCTCCAACACATTGTGTGCTCCTTGAAGCCATGTGGAAAGACCCTAGTAAATATGTGAGAGACAAAATAATTAAATAATGAGGAAGTTAAGAGAAAATTTGTACTGTTTTAGAGCAAGATAGACCCTTCAGTGATCTACAATGGCCCGTGCCCCGTGGTTAGGCCGGGTGGTTCCTTGTGAGCTGGCTCAGGTTTTAGAAGGACTCTGTGTGAGGTTATTGAAATTGCCTCACCTCGAAGCAGGGGTAGGGTGGTGAAGGCATGCTTGTATCTCAATGGTGAAGTTGCCAGATTATTTGAACGTCATTTAAAGTTTCACCGGGCTTCAGTTTTGAACTTTCTTCCTACATTCAATAAGTCTCAGATCTGTAGAATTTCTTCATAGTGTAAACATCATTCCTACTAATTCCAGTGATGCTAACACAAATCCTAATCATTTCTTTCTGGGACTAAAGGACCCATCTCCTAACTGACTTGTCTACCATAACCATCCCTCACTTTAATATTGTTTCTTCTTTGTAACAGAAAGATAAACATAGAGCAAAACATACCACTTAGCTGCTTAAAAATGCTATTGATTGACTACTGTCTAAACAAGTCAGTCACTCTACTTAGTGTGCCATTAAAACCCTTCATGACACTTGTTTCTTCCATCTCTCCATTCTCTTGCCACACCAACCCAAGTCTCTATGTCTTAGCTTGTGCTTGCCCAAAGTCTCCATTGATCTTCCTCCCTTCTCTCCTAGACAATTTATGCTTAACAAGCTATCTTAGTTTTCTACCACAGCTATCATTGAATTACCATCAGTAGATGACTTGAACAAACACATTTATTCTCTCACAGTTTAGCAAGATAGAAGTCTGAATGCAGGGTTCAGACTTGGAGACTGTAATATGTCTTGGCATCACTCTTACCCTGGGTCTAGAATGTTTCAAGCACAGACACCCCGGATCCAATGGAAACACTCTGCCCCCAGCTCTTCTTTCTTGGTAGTTGGGTCCCTTCTGCATGTGCTTCTCTCTCCTTTTATCTCAGGGAAGATGAAAGGTATTACAGGCCACACCCCGGAGGTCTCCCCTACATCAGATCAGGATTATGGCCTGAGTAAGGTTTTTGCATCCCACCTTAATCCCCTCAGAACTGGCTGCCTAATTATAGTATGTCACATAATTTGGGGATGCCAAATCACATCATCATATAAGTGCTAGAATACTAAGAAATGTGGCTTAACCAAATTGACACATTTTGGGGGAACATAATTCAATCCCCAACTCAAGGTAACACAAAAGCATGTGCTCAGCCGAAGCCTTCTCAACCACCATTAGTTTCCTTTGCGTTCTTTATCATAGATGCTATCATTTTGTATTATACCCATTTGTTTGTATATTTGTCCCCTTTTAGACTGTGGGGCCTCGATGAAAAGGAGTTGGGGTGATTTATCAATGTGTTGCTAGCGATCAGATCCATACCTAGAATGTAATGGTAACGCAGAATCAGTTGGGTTTTTGAGAGGTCTGACATCTGTCCGGCATAGGGACCCACGTGTCTTTAGGCTGGACTAGAGACAGACATGTACGCAGGCATACGTTAGAGTACTGCGCTACAGGCTGCTACGATGGGGCAGGAGGAACTACTTCCTGTAGAGGCGGTGTGTCGACTGAACACCTGAGTAGTGATTTTATGAGGGAAGTGGAAAAACAACTGTTTGCTCACGAAGAGTCAAGACCAGAGGAAACCTTCCCAGTAGAAGTCAAGGGCTCCTTTGGAGGAAAATAAGAAAGAGCCACACAAAAAAAAAATCTTTCAGAAAACTGAAGCTTAACCGAGGAGTTAAGAATCATCTGCTGAAAATCCTTACATGGCAGTGAAGGGCCTTGGCTTGCAATGCGGCTCACCTGCTTTCACGGCCTTCCAGAGAGCAGGATACAAGCAAGAGCCCACATATGGGACGACTTAAATTGGTGTGAGGGAACGTGTGTCACTCCGATCGGGGGTGGTGCGTGGTGCGTTCTTAGGCCCAGGCTGAGGCCACAGCACAGTCATAAATCAAGAAGCGGGTGTTTAAAACACAGTGGAAGTGTTAAGGAAACCTGAAGTGGCTGACCTGTGGAGGTGGGCTGTTACGCCCTACAAGAATTTAGATGACTAATGATGTGGATAAATAACTGCTTAACTCTCTCATAACTGCATGTGTAATTTATTTAATGCCGGGGTATTATACAGTTTTAGACGTCCTTTAAGAAGCTGGTGATTGGTTACATAAGTTTTTCTCACTATTCAGAAATAGCCTTGTTCTTCTAAACAAGATCCCTTTTTTTGATAACTAGTATTAATGTATAGAAAGGTGGGATTTAGGAGTAACCCCCACCCAATCTTTGTAGTTTAATTTAATTTCTAATTCTTGAAGTTCTGACAGTAGACAACCAGTTTGGGGGGGATCTTTAAAATCTGTTGGAAGATTAAAATACCTTTGAAGGAGGTGAAATTCACATTAGGTTTCATTGAATCCTGGTCACAGAAATTCACCAGTCTTCTGTGGGTCGGGCATGACAAATATTTGAGTTGAAAGCCTGAAATTGGCCACCACTCACTGGCTACCCCTTCTCGTCTCAAAGCCTCATTTTCTCCTATAAAAGGAGGTAATGATATTTACCTGATGCCAAGCCAAAACCAAACCCATTGCCAATGCATTGATTCTGATTTCAGTGAACCCAATTCTGATTAACAGTGAACCCAGAGTGGAACTGCTCCTTGGAATTTCTGAGCCTATACCTTTTATGGAAGCAGACAGCCTCTTCTCTCTCCCATAGATCGGCTGCTTGTTTTGAACCACTAAACTAGCAGTTAGTAGCCCAATGCTTAACACAGTGTGATGATAGTCAAAGGATAAAGTTGGGTTTCTATCTCCAAATATGATGTGCTTCTAAGATGGTGTGTGAAACTCAAGGGCATTAAAGTTGAACAAGCAATATAGATAGGGAAAAGGTTGATTCCAAGATAATAGAAACTCAATAATCCTAATTTTTTCTTAGTATTATGGTACTTAAGAACATAACATTTTATTATGTTATTAATTGGTTTCAAAATCTTTTTACAACTGAGCAGAGAAATAATGAACATGAGTAAAATAAACATGATTGGGTTGGGCATTGGTTGTTGATATTACTTGTTTTAGTAATTCACCAATAACAAAAATAGTGTCAACTACTTGCCATTTAATTTTAAAAGTGTTAAAATTATACAACAATGTTGATGTTTTTAAAATTTTAACGTGTTTTATATATTGATAAAATGTAGTCAAATAAATTCACAAACACTGCAGAACAAAGATGATGTCATTGCTGACCAAACTTCTGAGGACAATAATGTAAATGCTGTCATTCGTAACCCCCCAACCCACTGCCATCAAGTTGACTTCAACTTATACCAACGCTATAGGACAGAGTAGAACTGCCCTTTTGGGGTTCCAAGACTGCAAATCTTTATGGGAACAAAAAGTTTGACCTTTTTTTTCCCTAAGAAGTGCCTGGTAGGTTCAAACTGCTAACCTTCTAGTTAGCAGCAGAACTCATAATACAAAAGCACCAGACAGGACATCCCGTGTTCCCATTACTGGTGTATAAAAGTCTAAACTCAGCAGGGAGATGTGTTTTAAGATTACCGATGTACCAATGTGAAAGGAAGAGTTGAAAACCATTGGTAATGCTATAAAAATAATCAAGGTAAGGAACCATTGAGGTATTGAAGAGACACTAATAATTGGATATTAAAGGGTCATTTCAACAAAAGAGAAAAAGTAAGACAGTATACAGGAGTGGAAGTCTTATTCAAAGACATGATGCATTTTCTGAGGGTTAGATTAGATCTGGAATAAAATGGTCTGCTTTTTACATAATAGCTCATAATTCTTCAGATTGTTCAGGATAGATTTTTAACTCAGTTGTTCTCAATCCTGACTGCATATTGAGAACACTTATGGTCCTTATAAAAATTAAATTAAATCAGGAGGATAGACTATACTCAAGCCTTTACAGTTACGAACATTTTAGTTCATGGGAGAAAACTTGACTTCCGTACCATTAAAATAGCCAAGCTTCCTATCTCACAGGTAAGCTGCAGGCCTGTACATGGTTCATACTTTCTGCTCAGCATGGCCTATTTCACTTTTTATTAGTAGACAATATATAAAAGGCCACAGACAATGAGAGATGACCAATGCTGTGAGCCTTATAATATCATCAATTAAGGAGCAGAATTTGAACAACATCAGGTAGGTAAGGCAGACTGAGGGGTGTAGAAGTCGGGAGGAGGTTCAGTAAACAAGAATACCCTCCTATAGAAACTCATGGTATCTGGTGTGCTCCTCAACTGTAGACAGAGAACTAGCCGTGTGACCTTTAGCCTGTGTTGTTGGTTGTTTTTGTGCCTTGGTCGTTAAGTAGGGCATACTGAACTTTGTGATATGGTGAAAGAGATTCAGCATTCCCAAAGCAAACCCTGGGGGACAAGATGTTTACCAAACTACTTTAAACAACTTTTCTCTCTGTTGCTTAGATTAACTCTAGTGAGAGGTCAGATAACTTTGGAATAGGGTTGCATCCCTCTATTTAGCTTGTTTGCATTTTTTCATTAAGCTTTTTAATTTTCATGTAGTCATAGATGAGCATACATGTTAAAGAAATAATACAAAGAGTTGCTGTACCCTTTTCCAAATTTTCTTCAGCGGTCACATCTTACACTAGGTCAGTACAACATCACAATTGGGATATTTACTTGATACAGTTACAATAGAGACCTTTTTTTCCCCATCTCATGCTGCCCTTCTATAGCTACATACACTTGACAGAAACCCTGATTAGGCTGAAAACAAGCATGGAAACACACACTAACATTCACTAAACCTTTGGGACTTTTCATCACATTTTCCAAAAAAGGATCAAAGTTTGCTGCCCCTTCCCCTCATCATCAAATTCTACCCCAGGCGCTTTCTTAAAGCAGCCCAGTTAGCACCGTTCTAAACTTGTCTTTCTCAACATGACGTATTGTTCATAAACTGAAATAGCAAATGTATTCAGTGGAGTATGTCGTATGGAACCCAAATGTCCGTCTTCCCGATTAAAGTCCTCATCTCTCTCCCCCTGCCAAAGTGTGATTTGCTAAAAGTTCAGAGTTGAGATTCTTTCCAATAACTGACCCAGGTTGCCAGAGGCTGCCAGCACTTCTCTGTCAGTTTGCTATACTGTGGTGGCTTGCATGTTGCTGTGGTGCTTAGCTCTGACCCTGGTATTTCATCCACAGGTAACAGGCTTCAGCTGAGCCTCCAGACTAAGAACAAATGCTGAAGAAAGATAAGCCTGTCTACATCTGAAGGGACAGACACCGAAAAGCTTGTGAGTAAGAGTGAACTTTGTCGGACATAGTGTAAGCGGATGAGTACTGCAGGATGGAGGGCATTCAAAATGCAACCGACCAAGAGTCACCCCCTTGAAAAAGAGTGATAGTAGAGTGAATCTCTCCACCATAGATGAGATATTCATTTGTTGATGGGGTATAACTCACAGGGAGAATTAACAACTGTAAAGATCCATTAATAACCAGAGTGGTTGCAGGGGGTCCTCAAACTTTTTAAACAGGGGGCCAGTTCACTGCCCCTCAGACAGGAGGGCCAGACTATAGTTAAAAAACATATCAACAAATTCCTATGCACACTGCACATATCTTAATTTGAAGTAAAAAAGCAAACGGGGCAAAAACGCCTGGCAGGCCGAGTAAATGTCCTCAGCAGGCCACATGTGGCCTCTGGGTCACAGTTTGAGGATGCCTATTTTTAAAGTATGAACCTTGGAAAATTAGAAGTCATCAGAGATAAAATAGAAAGCATAAATATCTATATTGTAGGCATTAGTAAGCTAACATGGACCAGTACTGGCTACTTCAAGTTGGACAATTACATGGTTTACCGCTCCAGGAATGGCAAACCCAAATGGAATAGTGTGATATTCACTATCAAAAAGAACATTTTAAAAAGCTCTCTTGAAGTACCGTGTTTCTGTGAGAGGATAATATCCATACATCTACAAGGAAGACCAGTTAATGCGAGTATTACCCAAATTGGTGAACCAAACACTAAAGCTAGTGAGGGAGAAACTGAAGAATTCTATCTACTTCTTTAGTCTGAAATTGATCAAACGTATAACCAAGATGTATTTATGAGCACTGGTTATTTGAATATGAAAGGTGGAGACAAAGAGAAAGGAACCGCAGTTGGAAAATATGGCCTTGGTGATAAAAACAGATCACACTATAGAATTTTGCAAGGCCAGTGACTTCTCCACTGCCAATACCTTTTTTCAACAACATAAATGTCAACGATACAGGTGGGTTTCATCAGATGAAATACACAGAGATCAAATTGATTACATCTGTGGCAAGAGATGAAGGAGAAGCTCAATATCAGCAAGTAAAATGAGGCCAGGGCCCAACTGAGGAACAGGCTAGCAACAACCCCTATGTAAGTTCAAGTTGAAGTTGAAGAAAATTAAAACAAGTGGACAAGAGCCAAATTTCCCCGCCTGAATTTTGAGAACATCTCAAGAACAGATTGGACATGTTGAAAACTGATGACCCAAGAGCTGAAGAGTGGTAGGATGACACCAAGAACATACTACCTGAAAAAACACAAGGTCATAACAGAGAGGTAATAAAGGAAGGAAGGAAGGAAGGAAGGAAATGCCAAAGTCAATGTTAAAAGAAACACTGAAACTTGCTTTTGAAAGTTAGAGTAGCCAATGCAAATGGAAGAAATGATGTACCAAAGGGCCAAACAAATTTTTAAAGGATACCTTAAGACGACAAAGTAGAGTAGTACAATGATATGCGCATAGAATGGCAGCAAGGAAGAACAAGCTTGGCATATCTCAGGATGAGAGAACTGAAGGAAAAAATCAAGCTTCAACAGCAATATTGAAGAATTCCTCTGGAAGAATGTTGAAAGGAGTGGGAAGCAACAAAGGAAGATAGGAAGATGGAAAGAATACACAGTCATTGTATCAAAAAGAATTATTCAAAGTTCATACATTTTAAAACAGAGTCTATGATCAAGAACCAATGGTAATGATGGAAAAAATCCCAATTGCACTGAAAGCATTAGTTAAAAACAAAACCAGAAAAGGGATGAAATTCAAGTCACAGACTTATAGGTAGCAGAACTCCAGAGAAATTTCAGAGCCCAGCTCTAGCAACTCTGGGCACCAAGGTCAAACACTTGGATCAAGAGGAGTGGCTTCTTGAAACATGGACTGGGGACACTTGGTTAATGAACTTGATTGATTTATTTATTTTTAAGTCTTCAGTCCCTGAAATCTCCAGCTCTATAGAAGTGGCCCACTCTTTCCTATTAAAAGCAAGAATGGTATGCTTGAAGATCATGCAAAATATTCTCCCTGGAAAAGTAATGTGTGTCCCTGTTGACATCTTTGCACACCTATTTTCTTACCACCAAACCAACAAACAAGATCAAGTTCAAAAGGTGATGAACCGCTAAGGAAGAACACTGTCTTTGTATTAAATAAACTGAATAATCTACAAGGAACTGGGAGCGTATAAATGGGACTGGACCCATCCAGGGTGGGTCAAGTGGGTAAGCAAATAAAATTAAATAATGCAAAGTTTATTTATTTGAGAATACTTACCCATATTACAGAATTTAACATTCCTGAACAGACTCCAGAGGATGAAGCTCACACGATATGGAGGGCTATTGAAAACCTAGACAATCTGATGGCCAGACCAAGTGATACTGACATTCTAGAACTTACAAGAGCATGGTACAAGAAGGGCTCACAGGACTCTGCTAAGTGGTAATATAAGAGTGGGTATATTATATAAAACTAAAAAAGCAATCAAATAAATGTTTATCAGAATGACCTCTATATTCCAAAAAATTATGGCATTCACATGTTAACTTTTGGTGTGTGGTATAAGAAACATTTTAGATGGGAGCACCAAGGGCAAGCCTTTGAAAATACCCTGAATATAAATATATCTCCATCTCAAGGATGAGTAGTATATGGTATGGATTAGCAGTCTTTTAAAAAGATGAATGAATTGTGACCCCCTAAAGGAATTAGAAGAAACTCTAGTGATGTAACAGTTAATTGTTCCGCTGTTGATTGAAAGCTCTGAAGTTTAAACCCCTTATTGGCTCCCTAAGGGAAAGACATGATGGTCTGTGCCTGTCAGGAATACAGCCTTGAACCCCTGTGGGGTGCTTAGAGTAGTTCTGATCTTTCCCATAAGGCCACTGCGAGATACAATTTGATGATGCACAACAACAACAAGAAATGGTAGTAGTCTTCGGCATTTTTTATGATGTCAGTTAGTGTCGAATGAATTTGACAGGGTAACCAGAGCAGAACTTGGTTCCACACAGTTTGAATGGTTGTGACCTTGAAAGCAGGTCACAGGACCTTTCTTCCGCAGCACTTCTGGGGGGACCTCGAGTCCTAGGTATCACTTAGTAGCTAAATGCTTCGCCATTGAAACCCTTCAGAGACGAACCTGCACTGCGTGCTGGGTGCCTTCGGGTCCGCTTTGACTCCCAGCAGCCCTGTCTGTGACATAGTAATCTCCCAGGACCATCCAGACGGAACCTGCAAGATGCTAGAGAGCTATTATCAATCTAATCAGGTGGCATCTGCAGTGGCAGCAACCATGGGAAGTGTGGTATCTTTTTTCAGTCAGATCCAGTAAATTGCATACTGTCACTGATTTGGTGGATGTATCATTTCTATTCCTACTAATTTAGAAGGAAACGTTCAAATTTTATTTATCTGAGATGGATGAAATATGCATAAAGGGTGCCAATCTTTGTTTTAACATGATTTAAAAAGAGCTGGACGCTATGGACCATCTACACAATGGCCACTGGCCCACTTTGGCAATGGCACCAGGCTAGCTAAACTGAATGCACACTCAATAACAATGCCTTTGTAAAAATATGATCTCCCGTGGATAAGAGATGGACCATCCAAAGATTCCGAAGTCAACCAAGTTAAGCAGTCTAGGAAACACCATGACACCCACTGCACTGGCATGAATAGGAAACCATAGGTGGGTGAAGTCATGCAAAATGATGGAATAGGACAGCCAAGGAGGGTGTTCCTCCACTGAAACAGCATTTGAACTGAAATAAGCAAATGTGATAGTTTTTTAAACTCTGTGGAGACATACAAAGCAACCAGGGTAGTCTTTTGTGGAGAGAGAGAGGCTAAGATCATTTGTAAATAAGCTACAGTCACCAATTAGCTGACAACCCTGTACGTTAGCACCGTTAGAGGCAGGGTAGCCTGTGTCCTAGAGTGGAAGTAACAGAGTGGAAGTAACACACACACACACACACACACACACACACACAAACCCTCAGCATCAGCAACAGCAAATTAGGTCCAGAAGGAGAAAGGATCAGTACGTTTGATGATAAAATGGTGGAAATAATTAAGTCTGAGGAACAGAAATTTTAAAAAGGAAGAAAAATTAACAAAACTTGAGTGAACTGTAGGACATCATTTAAGGATAGGAACATATGCATCAAAGTGTGAGAGAAAAAGAGGCAGGAGAATATTTGGAGATATAATTGTTGAAATATTCTCAACTCTGATAAAAGACATAAATATACACATCTCAGAAGCTCAGTGCATTCCCAACAGGATCCCACTCAAAGACCTCCTTACCGAGACACACCGTAGACCAGTTGTCAAAAACCAAAAACAAAGAGAGAATCAAGAAAAATGGGAAACAAATTATGACATAGAAGTAATTGTCAATATGATTAACTGATGATTTTTCAGCAGAATCCAAAATATGGTGAGAGGATATAGTCAAACTGATCAAAGAAAGGAACTGTCACCCAATTTACCAAGATGCAAAATAAACCCCCCCACCCAAATTTCAATATATGAGCAATCTCAAAAGGAAACTAGAAAACAATGCGTCTTCAGTTGTATTGTAAAAGAATGATATTTAACAATAAATTTAACCAGTGAGGACAAAGAGATATACACTGAAAAGTGCAAAATATTGTTGAAAAATATAAAAGGCCTTCATCAATAGAAAGGCAACCCATGCCCACTGACTGAAAGGTTTCATGTTAAGATGAAAACGCTATCCAAAGTGATATGGAAATTCAATGCAATCTATCAGAATCTCTACTGTATTTTCCACAAAACTATAAAAATATATCCTAAAATTCATAGGCCAATTCAGGGATCTCTAAACAGGCAAAAGTAACTGTAAACATCAAGAACACAGCTGAAAGGAACAAAATTCCAGATTGTAAACAGCATGTTTCTACAGTCATGTAAACTGTGACACTGCACAAGAACACCAATATCAACCACCGGAACAGAATAGAGAGCCCCCAGAGAAATACTTCCACTTACTGATTGATTCTCAAAAGTTTTCCAAAGCAATTCTATGGGAAAAGACCAATATTTCTACCAACAGATTCTGGGTAAACAGAATATCTATGTGCAAAAGAATAAAGTTGAATCTAAGCCACACTTAAAAATAATCTATATACACTCCCATTCTCCCTCTTCAACCTATTCAGCCTGTATGTTGGAGTAGTGAAAGCATATTGAGGGCATTGTATGGATGAGCTGAAACAATATGTGGGAGGCAAAGCAATTATCTGCTCTATAAAACACTCCAATTCACAATTTAAAAATTGTTGAGTTATCATGGCTCTCATTTATTTTTCTTGTACTAACATGAGTTTTGTAGTGTACTATTTTGATTCCACTCTTTGGTTTTCTGTATATATTTTCAGTAGTCTTCTTACTCGTTACCTCAATGATTATAATCAACATCCTAAATATGTAACAACATATTCAGGATAGCACAAAGTTAGTTACAATAGTATGCATTTACTCTGCTATATAAATTTCTCTACCTTTATAGAGTTATTGTGACCAATTATGTTTTTATATATTAAATTCCTATGAACATAGTTTTAAAATCATTCCTTTAAATACATGAAAAAGAGAAAATAAAAACAATGCTATTTTTTTCTAATTACCATTGTGAATCCAGTGTAGTCACCTTTGCCAGTGTTTTTATTTTTCCCTTAGGGTTTTGGTTTGCCATCATGTTGGTGTAGTTGAGCTTAAATGCTTCCCTTTCCTGTTTGTTGTGGGGCTGACCTACTGGTCATGAACTCACTCGGCTTTGACTCTTCCTGGATGGCTTACTGTGTTCATTCTTCAAAACGAGCTCTCCATGACGGGGAATAGTTTACGGCAGTTGAGGAAACAACTCAGACAAATTTATAAGATTTAGAAGAGGTGAAAAGTAATATATTGGACATATTATATGAAACTGTTACTACCTCATTTAAGAAAGAAGCATAAACTACTAAGGTACAGATATACCTCAAGGACAGTGTTGAATGAAACCCTTGTAGTGAGCAGAACTTTGAACACCTGGTTATAGGACTTGAACAGAAATTATCTTCAAGGCAATACTATACACATATTATTGCATGAACTCAATGGCAGTAATAAATAGCTTGCTGTTTAGTCAGGGGCATGAAAGAAAAGACTATAATACAAAAAACAAGGACTGGGGAAGTTAACATGTAGATGAACCAGTTAAAGTGAGCAAAAGTATAAAGTTCTTTAAATGATATGTGAAATGATCAGTCATGGAAGGGCACTATACAATCAAGTACCTACAATGATGTAAGTTCATCTCTCATGGGACACCAGAGGGTAGGCTCAAGGGTTGGGACAGGATTGAAGTGGCCAGGATGACGATGATGGCGCTTATGGAGAGGGGTCTCTCTTATCAAGGCTGATGTGGCCCGCACTTGTCTGTCAGTCTGTCATACTGTGGTGGCGTCTTGTTAATTGTGATGCTGGCAACCGTGTCACTAGTATTTCAAATACTAGATGGCTCTCTAGCAGAAAAGGTTTTGGTGGGGCTTCCAGACTAAGAACCGACTTTGGAGAGGAACGCTTGGGCTTCTACTTCTAGAAGAGTAGCCAGTGAAAGCCTATGCGTAGTGGCAGAACATTGCAGATAGCGAGCCAGAAGAGGAGCTCCTCGGGTTGACAGGCACTCAAAATAAGTCAAGTGGACCATCATGACATAGATGACACAGTAAGGCTTTTAGGACCTTGGTTTGCGGAGGGGACCCAACTCAAAATGAGCAGAGTTTCAGACATCTATTAATTATCAGAATGTGAAACGTACAATGCATGAGGCTAGGTAAATTGGAAGACATGAAAAATTTAATAAAATGCATAAAAATCTATTAAATCTAGAAGTACTGTGTAATCTCACTTGGGGAAGTTACATAATCTCCTGTCAACTTGCAAAGGAGTGGAGTCTAGCCTTTCAATCAGGTTGCAGCTTGATGACCTCATTTGGAGGCTCAACGGAGATAAATAGTTCACTGGAGGCCAAACACACTCTCTCTGCTTGTCTCCCTGGGAGACATTCCTGTTGATAAGCCATATGGAGCTACACTGAAAGATTCAGAGCCCTGGAACTGGAAGAGCCACATGGAGACCCCTGCCAGTGCTGAGATCCACAAGACTTTCCAACCATTGGCCTGTGCTCTTCCATTGCATGTGTTTTGTGAGTCTGAAGAGGAATTTATAGATTGGTATCAACATGTGGGCTAATATCAGACTTATGGACTTGATCTGGATGGGGCTAGGATGTTTTCTTAATGTGAAATTACCCTTTTACAAAACTCTTCTACACATATGAGTTTCTATGGATTTGTTTCTCTAGTTTACCCAGACTAACACACCAGGAATACACAGAATTACTGTACCAAAAGGGACCGCTCCACATTCAACCATTCCAAGAGGTAATATGCCATCAATTGCCAATGACACTGAAGGAAGATGTTCAAAGAGCTCTCAATCATCTATGTCAAGGAATTTGAAAGGGAACTATCTGGTCAACTGATTGGAAGAAATCCATATTTGTACCCATTCAAAGACACGTGTTTTATTAACTATGCCAGGGCATTCAGCTGCATGGATCATTATAAACTATAGATAGCTTTGAGAGCAATGGAATTTCCAGAACACTTGTTTGTGCGCATGCTGAACCCGTAGGTGGGATCCAGAGGAAACTGTGTGAATAGAACTCAGGAATTCTGTATGATTTAAAACAAGGAAAGGTGTGAGTCAGGGGTGTATCCTCTCACCATACTTATTACCAACTCTGCGTGGTGAGAGAATAATATGAGAAATTGCATATATGAGGGAGAATGTGGTATCGGGATTGGAGGAAAGTTTATTGACAACCTGTGATCTGCAGATGATACAACCTTGCTTACTGAATAAGAGGATGACTTCAAGAACTTGCTGATGAAGATCAAAGATTGCAGTACAGATCATAGCTTAATATCAAGAAGACACATTTCCTCACAACTAGACCAACCGGTAACATCATGATACATGGATTAAAGATTGAAGTCCTCAGGGATTTTGTCTTGCTTGGATCCCCAATCAATACTCATGGAAGCAACAGTCAAGAGGTTAAGCAATGCATTGCATTGGGTGAATCTGCTGCACAAGATCTCTTTCAAGTGTTGAAAAACAGGAGTATTACTGTGAGCACTCAGGTGTGCCTTCCCCAAGCCTTGATACTTTCAATGACCTCCAGTGCATGTGAACGTTGGACGTGGAATAAGAAGGACTGAAGAATGGATGCATTTGAAACGTGAGGCTGGAGATACCGAAAGTACCACGGACTGCCTAAGGAACACACAAATCTGCCTTGGAAGAAGTACACCGGGATGTTCCTTGGAGACAAGGGTGGTCAGTCTTCATCTCGCATAGTTTGGACATGTGATCAAGGGAGCCCAGTTGCTGGAGAAGGTAAGCAAGTAGAGGGGCAACAAAAGAAAGGAAGGCCCTTGGCAAGATGGATTGCCACGATGGCTGCAACAATGGGCTCACACATACGAACACTTGTGTTGATGAGGCAGCACTGGGCAGTGGTTAACTCTGTTGCACATAGGGTCACCAGGACTCGGAAACAACTTGGACTTGATGGCACCTAACAACCAGCACCACCAGTACCACAAAGATGAGCAAACAGAATGTGGATATCATCAAACAATATCATTTAAAAACCCATGCAAATAAAACCTTTGTTGGAAATAATTTTAAAACAATGTCAGCAGCACATAGATAGAGAACAAATAGAAGTGGAAGCTGGGTTCAGAAGAGGAAATTGCATGAAGGATATCATTGCTGAAGTCGGATGATCATTGGCTGAAAGCAGAGAATACCAGAAAGATGTTTACTTGTGTTTTATTGAGCATAGAAAGACATTTGACTGTGTAGGTCATAACAGATGATGGATAACTTTAAGAATGGGAATGTCAGAGCACTGCACTGTGCTCTTACCGAATCCGTGCCCTGATGAAGAAGCCGATTTCATAAACAACAAGGGGCCACTGAGTGGTTAAAATGAGGTGGTGTTTGGTAGGGTTGCATGCATCCACACTTATTCAAACTGTATGCTGAGCAAATAATCTGAGAAGCCGGACCAGATGAAGAAGAATGTGGCATCAGGATTGGAGGAAGGCTTACTAACAACTTGTGATGTGCAGGTGACACCACCTTGCTGGCTGAAAGTGAGGACGTCCAGTACTTGCTGATGAAGATCGAGGATTGCAGCCTCCAGTCTGGCTTGGAACTTAAGAGAAATAAAACTAGAGGTCTCACACTGGACCACTAAGTAGCATCGCTATAAATGGAGAAAAGACCGAAATTGTCAGGGATTTCATCTTGTTTGGATCCATCATCAGTGCTCATGGAGGCAATAATTAAGAGATGTTGATACAAAAGACATATTTCGTTGGGAAATTTTGTGGTAGGAGACCTCTTTAAAGTTTTGAAGACCAAAAAGGTTGCTTTGAGGATTAAAGCGAGTCCAGTTCAAGCCATGGTATTTTCAGTGGCCGCATGTGCATGTACATGTGAAAGTTGGACTGAATAGGGAACACACACACAAATCAATGCATTTGAAATATAGTGTTGACAATGACGGTTGAGAGTACAAAGAAATCTGTCTTAGAAGAAGTGAAACCAGAATGTTCCTTGCTTGTGAGAAACTTTGTCACCCATAGTCTGGGCATAGTCTTAGGAGACTTGTCATTTGAAAAGGACAACAAACGAGAATGACGAGGGCAATGTGTGTACAAATGTGCTTTACACAATTGATGTATGTATGGATTGTGATAAGAGTTGTATGAGCCCCAAAGAAAATGATTTTTAAAAAAGAAAAGGAAGCACAAGTTTAAAAAAAAGAAAAATTCCATTGTTTTCAATTTTTCTACAAATATTTCGAGGCCCCTTATTAATCTGTCACATTAGCAACTACTCATCATCTATTTTTGCAATTCTGAAATAAATCTTTGACCTTTCATAAAAAGAGAAAAGGACAACATACTTGGTAAAGGGATCAGCAGGTCTGAGGGAAGATGCTTAACTACATTGTTTTACACGGTGGCTCCCACAGTGGACCCCAACATCACACCCATGAGGCTGGCACAGGGCTGGGCAGTGCTGCATTATGAGGTACATAAGATCCCTGAGTCAGAACCAGTTAGATAGTACCTAGCCTTAAACTAACAACACTGAAGAATTTTCAAATTAAAATAAAAAGCCGTGATCCTAAATATTGCACCATCAGTGTACTACCCAACCTCTTGATCTCTTGGTTGCAAGTTGTTAATATTGGAATCCTTCCACCCTAGAAGGGAATGATTCAACCTTACTAGAATTTACCAATATTAGCCTTCAGTACCATCCGAGAGATTCCAGAGTATCCACAGACATGAAAACATAACACATCTTGATACTACTTTAAAATAAAAAAATGCAGCAATGGACCCCATGTGTCTTATTACATACAGTATCCATAAGCTGCTGCTCTGACAGAGCAATAAAACAGCTTAAGGGGAAACTGAGGCACTTTCTTAGAGCTAATGCAGTATAAATCTTAAATCCACTGCTATTATATAAGTCTATATTTTAATAAGATCTGGGAAATGTGTACAAATAACAGTGAACTTATTTGGTTACTTAACAGAATTTGTAATGATTTTGCTAACAAAAATCCATTGTTACTGTTAGGGTGTACGAAGTCAGTTTTTGCATGTACAGAGCCGATGTCAATCCATGTGTCAATGTGTCAATCCAGCACATTGAGAAAGCCTTTTCTTCTTCACTGACTCCATTTAACGTTTGTTCTTCAGAAGAACAAACAAAATTCTTGGAAGTAGTACAGACAGGTGTTACGTAAAAGCGAGTAAGGAGACACCGTCTCACGTACTTTGGACATGTTGTCAGGGGAGACCGGTTCTTGGAAGAGGGCATCATGCTTGGTAAAGCAGAAGGTCAGTATAAAAGGAGCTGTACTGGCACAGTGGCCAAAAATGGACTCACACTTACCATTTGTGAGGGTTGTACAGGACTAGGCAGTCGCTCCCTCCGTTGTACACAGACAGCGTCACCATGATTTGGAAGCGAAGGACCAGGATCTAATCACATCTCACTTCTATCCTCCTTCTCGTGATCACCAAACTCAAACCCACTGCCATCAGGTCGATTATGATCCTAAAAGACCCTACAGGGCAGAGGTTAACAGTCTCTTTGGGTTTCTGAGACTGTACATGTCGAAGCAAACACTTCCCCCCACAGAGTGACTGGTGAGTTGGAACCACTGACCTTGTGGTGAGCAACTCAAAACCAAACTGTGTTCATGGTTGTTTCTTCGAGGTAGACACCTAGAAGTGGTTAGAAGTGGTCATGCATTCTCATTGACTCTGTAGTCTTTATCTTCATGTGGTCCTGATGTCAACCTAGGAACTCCTCACTGTCTTATCAGCACCTGGATGTTTGTTTGTTTGTTTTCAGACAATGCTTCATTTTAAATTTCCATGCAGAATTTTAGTTGTTTTTGTTGTTAGCTGCCTCTTAACAACTGACGTGCTGTGGTGGGAATGCTGACTGCTTATGAGATATAGTGACTGGGAATCAAACCCAAGTCTCCCACATAAAGAACAAGAATTTTACTACTATAGAGCATCCGTGCCCCATAGAATTTTAGTGGTTTCTCAGTAAGGATATGTCTAAGCAATCCAGTCTGTCCTTTATCAGAGCCAACGTTCTTTCAAAAAGATTTTTTTTTGAAGACAACCTCCACACCCACAAATTCTCTGTTACTTCTCACTTTCTTCAAAAATATTCCATGAAAAAAATATTGATATGTCAAGTCATGTTATTAGTTTCATAGTGGGGAAACTATTCTAAATATTTAGAGTCTTTAATTAGCAGGCTTTCACAAGTAGGTATGTCTAATTTCTTCCAATTCTTAGCAGATGTTGGAGAGTTAAAACTTGCACTTAAAAGAAATGGATGGATTTACAATGAAGTACTGTAATCCGCTTCTTTTGATCATTGTATTATGATTTAACTCAGGCATTTTCATTGTTTGTGCTATTTCTCCAAAGCCATGAAAGATAATATATAGCCCTCTGTCAGAGAACCAACACTCTAGTTTTGATCCTGTGTTATTTGACTACCCTAATAAATGATTCACTACTGAAGATATTATGCAGAAACCTTTTCAATGAACTTGTACTGATGTTTGTTTACTGTTGTTAGGGGCTGTGCAGTTGAACTTTGAATCATAGTGACCCTACGTACAAGAGAACAAAACCCTGCCAGTCCTAGGGCCCCCCTCGCAATTGTGAAATGTGAGCTCATGGTTGCAGCCACTGTGTCAGTCTGTCGCCCCCGCTGGAGGTCTTGCTGTTCTGCTGACCCTTTGCTTTACCCAGCATGCTGCCCTCCTTGGGCACACACCCAAGCACGTAACACACCCAAAGCACGTGCAGACAAAGTCGTGCAATCCTTGTTCCGAAGGACTATTCTTACTGTAATTTTTCCCAGACAAATTTGTTTGTTCTTGTTGTCCATGACATGTTGGATATTCTTCACCAGTACCATAATTCAAATGTATCAATTTTCCCATCTTCCTTATGAATTTTCCAGCTTTCACATGTGTGAGAGACCACTGAAAATACCATGGACTGAATCAGACATGACTCAGTTCTCAAAAGAACATGCTTGCGCTTTTACATTTTGTAGAGGATTTTTGTAGCGCATTTGTTCAAGCTTTTGTGTAGCCCATTTCTTTTCTTGACTCTTGCTTCTATGAGTCTTGATTGTGGATCCAAACAAAATGAAATCCTTGACAACTGTAGTCTCATTCATTTATCAGAATGACTATTACTTCATTTGTGAGGATATATGTTCTCTTTACATTTGAGTTGCAATTCATAATGAAAGGTGGCAGTCTTTTATCTTCATCAGCAAGTACCTCAAGTCATCCTCAATTTCAGCTTTTACTGATAAAGAAACAAAACATAGTTATTAGTAGGAATCTATTATTTCTAACATATTCTTTAGTAACATATTCATTTAATATATAGCATTCAGAAATAATTTTATTTCACTATCATCTATTCTAGAAAATAAATATGTCAAGGGCAATATTGGGAGTAATAATAATCATAAATACAATAATTTAAATGTTTTAATTATTGTGGATTTTATTTTTTAATAGCTTTTTCTGTGTAAATTATTTTTGTTAAATATATATATATGTTGGGAGGAGCCCAAAGCTTACAGCCTGAACAATTTTGGGAGTTCATTAGGTTAAAATCCTGGGAGAAGTAACTTAAACCTTCAGAAGTCTTGGGTTTCTTTTTTTAGATTAGGAATAACCTGGTAGCTGTTTACTAGATTCCATAAGTCTTGGAAGGAAGAAGAAACACTAGTCATTAATTTGAATTATACAGAAACTTCCAGTTTAATTGTGGAAGCATTTGATGTCTTCACTCTGTGAATTACCATTGTTAACATTCTAGATTCCCTCATATTATGTTCACATGAAGGTAGCTAGAATATTAATATTGCTTGTCGTTGTAAAAAATGACAACATGCTTATTCACACTCTTTCATATATATCTCACCATCCTTGCCTCTAAGGAGGATTCTGACTGTATTTCTCCCAACACAAATGTGCTTGTTCTTTTGGCAGCCATGGTGCTATCTGTATTCTCGGCTAACACCATCTTTCAAGCGCATCAATTCTTTTTCAGTCTTTTGAATTCAATGTCCAACTTTCAAATGCGTGTGAGGCAATTGAAAATACCCTGGTCTGGGCCAGGCACACCTTAGCCCTCAGAGTAAATCTTGCTTTGCAGCGTTTCAAAGAGTCTTGTGCAGTGGATTTACCCAATGCAAGGTGTCTTTTGATCATATTGCTTGTGTATTCAAGCAAGACAAAATCCTTGGCAACTTCAATCTTTTCTCTGTTTATCATTATGTTACCTACTAGATCAAAGCCAGAGCTTTGGACTCATTATTTAACTAGTATGTATATATTTTGCATAATTAACATATAATAGTTCGATGTCGGATGTAACTCAAGCCACCCAACTTCCATCAGATCCCATTCTGACACATAGCAAGCCCATACGAGAGAGTAGAACTGCTCCTGAGTGTTTCCAAGGCTGTCCATCTTTGTGGGAGCAGACAGCCTCATCTTTCCCCCACAGAATAGCTGGGGACTTTGAACTGCTGACCTTGCAGTTAGCAACTCAATGCATCACCCAGTACATCATCAGAACTCCCCAGATGTTGGCAGGATGCAAAAAAGAAACACCTTTTTTTGCTTTTAATGAGCTCATAGTCTGATTTTTGACAAGCACCTATGCCTTAGTTTTACTTTTATTTCTACTTCTCTGGTTTTATTTATGGCAGAAAAAATAGAAATAACTATTCTTAGAACAGCCATGATTCTGTTATGACTATCTTTCTAATCTAGTCAGCCTACAGAAAACACTTCTCTAGGATTATTTATCACAAGTCACCCTACAATTGTAACCACATTGTCTACTGAAGGATGCATAGTATTTATAACATTTCTCCTAAATGAACAACAGCTGTGGTAAAGTAACCCACTTATTGGGAAAGATGATCATATATATATATTCTACCATTCGTCTCAACCCACTAGGAATATTTCCTCTACCCTTACCTGTTTCTTTGAGTGAGGCTAGTTGAGTTGGCTCTATCTATGTCCATAAGTCACTTTAGAACAGTGGTTCTCAACCTGTGCGTCACAGCCCTTTTGGGGGTCAAACTACCCTTTCACAGGGGTCACCCGATTCTTAACAGCAGCAAAATTATAGTTATGAAGTAGCAACAAAACAATTTTATGGTTTGGGGGTCAGCACAACATGAGGAACTGTATTAAAAGGTTGAGGCATTAGGAAGGTTGAGAACCTGATTTAGATGGTCAACATTCTTTTTAAAGAATATGTCATTCATAACACAGCACAGTCAGCAGCTACGTAACACTGAATCACAAGGGCCATTTTATGAGCCATCGGTAAAGTGCACGTCTCCAGCTCATGGAACTAGCTCATGTAGACACCAATGCATGCCATCACATGTTCAATCAGAATTACCTTCCTCTGCTCTGCCTCCGTGATAACTAAGCAAGATTCTGACTGTAGTTTGGTTCTCCAAATAATGTTTTTCTTATTTGGATAGACTACAATGGAGCCCAAAGGAGAGGTGCTTCCAGTTCCTTTGGTGGTTTCTCGCTTTCATCTGGAGCGAATTCCATTGCTCCAGACTGCTTAGCTAGGGAACTGCTTAGCTTACACTGCTATGACTTCAACAAGAATTGAAAAAGATTATAGTGGTGGCCGGGTGGCTCACCCAACACTGCACCATCCCCACCCCCTTCCAGCCATAATAACCAGACATCTTTGTCTGATATCCTCTATGTCCATGGCTTGGTCATTTGTAATGTGGCTTATATTTGGCAATTTATGTTGTCAGTAATTATTATGGTCTATTTTCTGCATCGGAAAGAGAAAGCACACAGATATTCTAAGGAGTGACGAGTATATACAAAAAGCTAAGTGTCTAAAAAAAAAATCACAGGAAAAGCTAGAAGATTGGGACAAGTAACAGCAATGCCCCCCAATTGTACAAACCTGACCTGTGAGGGGAAGCTCCTGTCACAAGCAGCAAAGTGAGAAACCGGGAGATCGTTGGGGCAAATGTTGAGCTAAGACTCTTCCTGCATCGCAACTATGATCCGGGGACCCAAAAATGCCACCACTACTGCCGTCTCCCTCCAACTTTCTGTCAGAGGGACGTTCACATGGGGAACACGGTGCTGCTCCAACTGCCCACTGTGAGTCAAGAAATAAACCAAACCACACAAACATGCGGAGTAAGCTGTTTCCATGCTTGGTTTTCTTTCTAGAACACAATAGAAGAAGGCCTACTATTCATTTCTGCCTTCAAAACTTCACTCTAGAGATCACATGTTTGGTAGAAACTGTCATCAGATCATAGGCAATGTCGTCTTTTTGTTCACTTGTTTGTAACATTCCCACCTGTAGAAGATTTAAAAAGGCATTATCGAGATAGATGAAGTGTACCACATCCAACACGTCTCCCTACAAACTTAGCAGTAGTTGTATACACTGTATGCAATGGTGTACACATCCTACTGTGCAGGCACCCTCTTACTGCATGTCCATGGTGCCTGGATATGATCCAAACTGTGTGCTGGAATAGGTGAAAGCTAGTTTATTTAGTAGAACATACTGTATCAGACCCTGTAGAGACCATACCCTCGTATGTTACCAATAATGAGTCTTTAAAGAGGCGCAGCTGATGGAAAAGCCTTCATGTTATGGAGAGAGCTGAGAAATGGCAGGGCAAGTCCCAAGGCAAACAGTCTCCTCCGCCCTTGGTGCCATGCAAAAAGAGTCATTTGACTTCTGACCTCCCCACCTTCACTTAACTGAGACGTCAATCGTTGCAATCTGCTGTTCCTTCCCTTCTAACCCCCACATACTTTTCTCATTTGAGTTTAGTCACATTTATGGAGGAACAGTTCTTCCCAAATATCTAAATTCAGTTATCTGCCTGTTTTCCAGGTCACATGCAGAACCAGAGAGTAAAAAATGTGCATTCTTAGAAGAATGAAAACATACAGCCAAGCTTTCTCCACCTTCCTCTAAAAGGCTTCAATGCCTTGTGCTCACCACTGACTTCATTTGTCTATAGGATGCTCTTGATAGCTTTGGGTGAGCTTTGGAAAGTTCAGCCAAGCCAGCTGCAGGCTCACCACAGAGACAATAGCTCCCACACACGGGGTTACATGGATTAAAGGACCCGATCCATCAGTAAATATGCCAGATGGCAGTGGAAGAAAGCTTGTAACCCTCTAACTTTCATTTCAACAGCAGCAAACAATGTTCAATGTTTAAAATAAACTCTTCCAGATGAGCTGAAGATAAACTCTGAGGTGGGTGCGCTTGAGTTTGCAAGGCTGTGGCTCTGAAGTGTTTGATTACATTAACACAAACCCCCAGGGTAGAACCAGCTTCTGTCAACAAAATGCTTAGACTTGAACACCTACTACAGGAGGCCATTTCCTGTGCTTTCATGTACCGCAGAAACTTGCTTTTCACAAACGAATACTGATATATGTGAGGGTCCGTCAAAAAGTATTGCTACAAAATTGATGGCACCCTACCCCCATCCCTTTAATCAATCAAAATGTGAAGCTATTGTTTTCTGGCATATTCTCTAAGTCCACACCCTTCTGAAGGCAGGATTTCCATCTCTCTAACTCTTCTCCAAGGAATTCAGCACTCTTAGATTTCAGACCACCTCAAAATGGCAGTTTGCACAGCTGAGTCAAGGAACTCAGATCATGTTGCTCTTAAATGTTCTGAGGCTTTTGAGGATGGAAACATGTCTAAGGGGGAAGATGTGGGCTGGAGGTTGGATGGGGGTATGTTTCCCCATAAAATGCTCTAGTACAGTTCATGCCACTCTCAAAGAATAAGCGGGCACACTGTTATGATGGAAAACAAGAAATTAGTCGGTGCCGCTTTCTTGGTAATAAATCAAAGCCATTTTTCATTTCCTTTAAACCTTGCCATCATCAGCCCCCCGACTGCACTGTGTCCTTTGACAAGATACATCAGGATTATCCCTACAGTATTCCAATGATGCCACCATAGCCTCTGAGGTGACCTCTCCATCTTGAATTTCAAGTATCTGGTGGTACATCAGCCCAGAAGCTGCTGCTTTGTTTGGCCTTTTAAAAATCATTTTATTGGGGGCTCGTACAACTCTTATCACAATCCATTCATCCATCCATCCATCCATTGTGTCAAGCACATTTGTACATTTGTTGCCATCATCATTCTCAAAATATGTTCTTTCTACTTGAGCTTTTGGTATCAGCTCCTCACTTTTACCCCTCTCTCGCTGTTCCCCCCTCCCTCATGAACTCTTGATAATTTAGAAATTGTTATTAGTTTGTCATGTCTTACACTGTCTGACATCTCCCTTCGTCCGCTTTTGGACCTTTTTTATAAGACACACTCAGGCAAGGGTACTATAGGGGATATTGCCTGCGGCCATCTGCTGATCACAAAGACATGTTAAAACACAATGGCTTAGAATAAAACCTACGCATGTATGGGTGAATGGGAACCTTAGTAGTATTGCTTTTAAACTTGCCCTTGCATATTCCTCCAAGCGAAACATTCCCTCAAGTGAGACATACGATTTCAAGATATACGAGCATGTGCTTAAAGTCACAATACTGCAGGCTTGCACTGTAAACTCCTTTGAACCTATTTTAAACTTAAAATATGACTTACTCATTCACCTTATTGCTCCGTGTATGAGGAATCCTATCTGACAAAATTCAAATCATATATCTCCCATAGTAGCAACAAAAAAAAAGTGGGGGGAGTAAGTGAAGGAATTTAGAACCAATAGCTGAATAAGTACCTACATACATGGAGTATAAAGCAAACCAAAAATGAAAGTAAGCAGATACTGGGTACAAGTAATTTTTTAAAGTCAGAGTTTATAAAGGAAGTTAGGAAGTATTGAATTTTGCTTGTTTGAAGTTTAAAGACTCTCAAATCCACCATTCCGATGGACACGGGTTTGGCCGCGTGGCACACATGCGTTATGGCAACTACTCAAGATAACCTGATCCAACTACAGAAACCTCATGAACGCAACTATGAAGCACAGTAGAACATTCACTGAGGAAAAGAACTGCAAACCCCACACTGATCATTAAATTAGCCCTCTTAAACCTCAATACCGTACTCTAAAAAGACGTGATGGGGCAGTCATTTATTTTAGATGCTTTTTGTAGCTACAGTCTTCATTACTCCCACCAAGTGACTTTTTCTGGACGGATCTGGATAGCAGATGTCAGGCAAAGATGCTAATAGGATTCTATGATCCAGTTGTCATTGATTCCTCACAGAGATAATTGTGACTTACAAACTTAGAACTCTAATGCGGGGATTAGTCAGTTTGTCATCCTGCTGGATTTACAACTCAGAAGTACCAGGAGGATTTCACTACTATCAGGAAAAAGAGTCAGGAATGGAGCATGTCATTTGGACCCCGAGATTCTTGTGCATTGAACCTCTTTGATCCAGGCAGTGGGAAGTCAGACCCCAGGGAAGCATTAGAGGACTGATAACGGCAGAACAAAATCCAGAGTAAGAGATAGTGGTGTGCTTCCCAGCCCACAGAGCCAGTAAAACTGACTAGTCACACAGAAGGCTTCCTTTCAAAAAGAGGTATTTCAGACACGTAACTGGGGGACCTCAGTGGTATACTGACCCATGGAGCCTGAGCTGAGCACCTTCGGTGTTGGATTATGGTAGAGTGGTGTGCCATTTGGGCATTTATTGGTAGTCCTGAAAAGATATGTAATCCTGACTTAGCAGGATGGAGGCCAAAGGACCTTGTGGTGGAGTGACCAGGATACGAGGCAGAAATCTAGCAGCAGTGAATAGGCTATCCTGATTGGAGGAATTATATTAAGTGTTTTAGATCCTATCAATGTGAGTACGGTTTCTATGTTCTGTTGTGATCATTACAATGAACTATTAGACCAAGCTGAGGATAGAGAGTACTATGGTATCTGGATTAACAAAGGAGGGAAGAGGGTGGAGGCAGGTTGGACCTCAGCCTTGTAAGAATTAGCCTTGGGCTCATTAGTTTAATTCTCTTTCCCTATAATGAAGTAAGACATGATTAGAAATGTTATGGAAAAACAAGATCTAGTAAGAAAGCTGGTCAGATGTAGCCCACATGCTGTTTTTCAACTTAGAATCAATTATATCGAGTTATTAATATAATCTATTGGAACATTATATAAAATAAGACACATTGCCACATTTGGATTAGAATTCTATACAAAGCAGGACTCATTACCTACAGTACAGTCATTGCCAATCCCTCCAAACTGAAGTTCTTCTGGTATGTCAGAGATTAAAAACAAAACAGAAGAAGAAAACAAAAATAAAACCATTACCCACTGCCATCGGGGTGATTTTGACTCAGGAACCTTATGACCAAGTGGCAAATTAGAATCCTTATTCAGGGTTTGAGACTATCAATCTTTAGAGACAGCCTCAGACATCTAAGGCGTAGCTAGTGGACTTGAGTCACCAGCTTTTCAGTTAATTGTTGCTGAACCTACCATGCAACAATTGTCAGTGATAGCTCTATTTTATGGAATAGACAGCCTGTTATTTGGAATTTGTTATAGGAAAAAATGAATAAAGAAGTTATCCTAAAAATGAAATCAAACATTATTATTTGAATTTAAAACATATGACGTGCTTATTTGCCTGGCTTATAAGGGTCACCATGCATTACTATTTTTGTTGAGTTTTGAACTCATATCTATTTGACTATGTGCCCTGGTGGTGTAGTGGCTTACTTGTGGGGCTGCTAACCACAAGGTCAGCAGTTTGAATCCACCAGCATCTCTAAGGGAGAAAACTGTGGACTTGTACTCCCATAAACAGTTACTGTTTCAGAAACCCACAGGAGTAGCTTTGCCCTGTCCTGTATGGTTGCTCTGATACAGAATCAACTCAGTGGCAGTGAAGTTTGGTTTGGGGAGTATTTTTATCCACTTGGCTATTTCACCTTGGCCTTCTCAGATTATACTCATAAAGAAGTGTAGTCTATGAACCGCAGATTTTGTACCTTTAAAATGGAGTTAAAGTTAGTCACACGCAAACCATTAAATAAGACACCTTTTAGAGTTTACTTTTTAGTATGTCACACTATTTTAAGATTTTATAAGAGCAAATGTCTAGCTACTTACTTTAAAATTTTTAAAGTATCCCATTTGTATAGGAGTATTATTTGTGCTCACATTTCATTGGTTTGTATTATGATTAATAACTTGTATTACAATTATTGGAGCCCTGGTGGTACAGTAGTTACATGTTGGGATCTAAACGCAAGGCCAGCAGTTCAAAACCACCAGTCACTCCCTGGGAGAAAGATGAGGCCTTCTATTCCTGTAAACAGTTCACAGTCTCAGAAACCCAGAGGTGATTGTGCCTTGTCCTAGAGGGTCACTATGAGTGGGAAATGATTTGATGGCAGTGAAATTTCGATTAACAAGCACAGATAGTAATGTACACTTAGGTTTGGAGAGGTGTTTTTCTCTTCCCTCTTTTATTCCCAGTCTAGAGGATAATGCCTGGCACACAATAAGCGTGCAATAAATGTTGGTGAAATGGGTGAATGAATGGCACAGCACTCACTGGTTTTAAGTTTGTAATAGAGCTGGAGTGTGCAGAAGGGCTGGGAGTGTAGCAAAGGGGACCCTATCAGCCTTGAGCAAGCACATGGTGGATACATTGGTACGCATTACAAAAAGAATGGAGAGAACCAGTTATCACAGCAGGTCTGCTGGATGGTGGTTGGTGAAGAGGCTTTGACCGTGCTTTGTTCAGGTAACAGTCTTAGTGAAGCTCTTCCTTCTTATCTGTCTAAAACAGTCTTTCCTATGGGAATGTACCACCTTCTTCCATGTTAATGTGAAACTAATTTAACTCACCATGGCCCAAAGAGAGTTTGGAAGTCTGGACTTTGAACAAACTTCTTCTACATTTTTAGCCAGATAAGGGAAGGTTTAAAAAAAAAGGCAAGAATCTTGTTAAAATGTTCATCTGGCTCAGGATAGCTGGATCGGAAATGCAAATTCTCAGTAGGACGGAGAACCTGAATGAATTGGTTCCAAGCACTGTGGGAAACATTGGAAGCTGTCTGTGGGGTCCAAGCTCCTAAAGCGTGCTTCATAACATATTCCCTCTTAAGTGTGTCTTAGGACATTTGGAATCAATTAACTATTCAAATCTAGGTTCTTTCAGCTCTCTGGCCAGGCCCAGCAGGCTTGTTGGGGGGAAAGAGTTGAAGGCAGATAACTGGTTTTCCTCACACCAACATCTACAGTTGGAAAGAGATGAAAAAATAACACCCCAGAACCTCACTCTCTAGCTTCCAAACTCTATAGCAAATACAAACTCAGAACTGGTGTAGAAGAACCACAGGAGACTTCTTAAGAAATCGTAGATGATGCACACATGGGAATGACTACCATCAATGGTGTCTTAAGGACATGGTGAAGTATACTTCACCTTTGAAAAACACAAGTTTGAGCTGAGCCAAATACACTGAATCAAGCCCTACTGCTGGTGACCCTTTAAAAGGCTCCTGAACTGGGCTGAGCACTGGAATCGCCTGGGGTGCTGGTGAAAATAAAGATCCTTTGACCCAATTTGCAATGGAATAAATTAGAATCTCCAGGGGGAGGAGCCTAGGATTCTGTATGGTGGAACCTAGATTAGGAGTCTAGGCTATAAAGGGAGGGGCGGGCCAGGGTGATGGGGCGAGCGGACAAGATTTTAGAAATCTTCACAGACGCCCGCAGCCTCTTCTTTTTCCTCTTGGGTGCCTGGTGGGTTGGAATCAAGACCTGTTAGCAGCTCAGCACTTCAACCATGGCACCACCAAGATTCTTGTCCCTTAGCCCCTCCCTCAAAAAATGGCGACTCTGAGTGAAGTTAGGAGCAGAAACCCAGGAATCTCATCCCTTCTTGGAACACATTCCTTCAAATAGATGCCAGGTTCTCAGAAAATAAAAGTCAAGGGCCGGCATACAAAATGAGTTTCCAACACACATATCCCATGCATAAAGGTCCCTGGGGGCTTAGTGAGTTCAGCATGGACTCCACAGCAGAAGAATAGAGCTGCCTGCGCTGGGAGAGGTTTGCAGTCTCTGAAATCCTATATAGGGATGCTGACTATACTGCAGTGGGACTGTCAGCATGGACTGGGTGGCAGGGGGTCTTTTGGGGTGTGTTCCAGGTTTTGCCAGAGTTGCCATTGACTGACTGCTCAGTGGGATGGTTAGAGCCAGCAGGAGGGCGAATGAGCAGAGAGGAAGGGTTTAAACCATCTTTAGAATCCAATTGTCATTCTCCAGCTCTTAGTCCTGTCCTCGATTCTATAAAACACTCAGGTGGGAAGGACATCTTCCAAATGGCAGCTCGTTTTCCCATCATAGTAGGTGTTTCCAGATGAGTTTCGAGTTTTTCATAGTGATAAATTAATATATCCTATTTTATTAGGGTGCTACAAACAAGGACTTTGAAAGGCTCAACTCTTAAAAAAGATGAAAATTGCCAGAAAAGCATCAGGTATCAAAATGCAGCCAGAAAAGATGACGGTAAAGGAAAAAGGAAAAGGGGGGAAAGCAAGCTCCTTTTTTTAATGAAGCCAAGGTGTAGGACAGATTTATTAGCTTCCATTTTTCCAAGTTGCTTTCTGGTGTATTTCCTGCCCATATTTCTAAATTCACCTCGTCCCTGGGTAGAATTACTTAAAAAAAAAAAAACCCCAAAAATGAAAGAAAATGTTGCAGGTACACCTGTTCCACCTGCTGTGACTTACCTGTGATGTAGATTCTTTCGTGTATTCATGACCCAATACTCCAGTAGGAAGAGACCTGCTGTGTGGCCTTCCCCGTATGTTGCCATTTTAATAAACACTAATACTGGAACTAAACAAACTGGTCTTACATATCATTGTGGTGGTTACATAATCATTTGTCAATTTGAGGATTGAAAGTGTAGGGGTGGAGTGTAGCCTGTCAATTTGATCATAGCCAATAGATCTCTGTGGGGGCATGGACTTCTGAGAATTCTGGGAACTCTGGAATTTTTCTCCTTGGAGGCAAGAGACATCTCTCTCTCTCTCTCTCTCTGGGTTCACTTCCTGGGAGACACCGCAGCTAAGACACATGGAACTACACTAGTGCCCTGAGCTGGAGAAGCTACAGGGACCTACCCTGATGCAACCAGACCTCTGAAGCCAGAGAAGCCACGTAGAGACCCCTGCCAGCACTGCGATACTTTAAGATGCCAGTGGAGCCAAAGACTTTCTATCTACTGGCCTGTGACCATCGTGCATTCAAAGTCATTGCATTTGTTTCATGAGTCTGAAGAGGACTTCATAGATTGGTATTGGACATATGGATTAATATCGGACTTAGGGGCTTGGACTGAACTGGGTTGCAATGTTTAATGTACAGTTACCTTTTATATAAAACTCTCTCTTATACACCTGAGTCTCCTTGGATTTGTTTCTCGTCTACCCAGACTAAAACAATCATTAACCATGAGTACAATTGTCAGTAAAATCAATTTAGTCAGTCCCTTTGCCCCAAAGCACATGGCAGAAACAGGCAGTTTCGGTTATAGCAGGTCACTTTGATTCCATGATACAATGCCTACCATTAATAAAACCCTGGATATTTGCATGCACCTCATTCATATGGATCAAATATTTACTGTGTGGCAAGACTCTTGATTCTAAAAGGAAAATCAATGAAGAATTGATTTCCTTGAAGACTTCCAAGTGTAGGGTTGAAACTAAACTGATAAAGCTTTCAAGTTCAATAGCAACACAGCACACAGAACCATTGGTTCTGTCTCCTGGGAAGTCACTGGAGCTCTGGTGGTATAGCTGTTACACTTGTACTGCTAACGACAATTCAATGCCACCAGCTGCCCCACTCCCTTAAGGAGCTGCAGTCTAGGAAACTCACAGGGACAGTTGTACCCTGTCCTGTAGGGTCGACTCTATGGCAGGAACACTTGGGAAGTCACGTGAGGGGAACCTTGTAGTGTACGTGGTACTCCTAGTGAAGAGGGAAAAAGTATTCCCCACCGAAAGAACATAAGCAAAAGCCCAGAGTGGTGAGTGAGAGGGTCACCAGTCCATATTGAAGACTGAGTTCTAAGATGGAATGACTACTACCGTGTTGTCCAAAATACTGGCCATTAACCCCAGGGGCTATTTAAATTCAAATGAATATCAAATAGCCTTGGAAGCCCAGTTCTTCATTCACAGTAGCCACATTTCCAGATCTCAAGAACCACATGCCTAATATCTACCATACCGGTCAGTACAGATAAACTTCTGTCCACCACTGTAGAAAGTTCTACTGGATAAAGCTAAACAGGGGTGGCAAGCATTGCCTAGGCCAGTTTACCAGTGTGTATCAGAGTTTAAGTTTTAATTCAAAACAAAGTGATTTATTAGCTATTATGCAAATGTCCTTGGACAATAGCCTCAGGGGACACTAACAGTGGCAACACTATAGCCTGTTTTACCCACTCCGCTTCTACAGTGGAGTAAAAGTCTCCATTTGAAGAAGGGTTGTTTGAGGCAATTGGAAACAACCAATTTTTAGGCAGAGAAGTGACACAGATTTGAATTTCAGATATGAGGGGCTTCAAAAAATTGGTGGAAAGTGGAATTAAAAGTTGATAGGGAGGGGCATGAGGAAAGCAGATAATGTTAGTTCCCATCCACTTTTGGAAGCCCTGTTGTACTAGCCTTCAGAGCAGTGTTCACGATAGTATGAGACTGGAGATACGAAGATCAGTCAAGACTAATGATGATCAAACGATAAAAAGGCTGCGTCCAGTGAAGTGTACAAAGAAATACACAATAAGAACAGACACCAGGACATTTATTCCACAAAAGAATTGTGTACATAGTAGGATATTTCTACACATACGAAACATTATGCTAAGACTATTTACCACTTTGGCCATGAAACTCAAATGATATGTCAAGAACTTCTTTTTATTTTCCAATGACTGCATTTCCTAAATATATAATCCATACTTGCCCAATAATAATTAAAAAAATAAATTATAGGTATATTATTCATTATACCGTAAGACATTTTGGCTTACATCCACTATCCTGCAAAAGAACTGTTTAGTTAACTTGAAAATATCCACACGTACATGGAGCAATACTGTCTTACAAATGAAATTTCTTGTCAAGTAGCAGGTCATCACTCCACACTGTTCCTGGCTGTGAATACAACGGTTAGTTTTATGAACAGTTTTCTTCTACCTCTCAGCTCTATTTTAATATGCCAACCATCACTTCACTGATATCCCAGAGTTTTCTTGCCACCAACTCATCTACGGCTTTGGGCAAAAGTTCCTCCTCTTTACAATCCCCAAAGTATTTTCCTGACACCCCTTCTATCTCAGGTGAAGAGGCTAAAAAAATAGAAGTCTGGGCCCCTTCTGCTGGAGTTTTGAAAAAAGCCCAAGACACTAAGTTGAAAAGGGGTTTGACAAGCAACGGAATGTTTATGTGCCTCCCGAGATTGGTTCGGACAATACCAGGATGTAACACATTGACAGTAACGTTGGTGCCTTCTAAGCGGCGGGCTAGTTCTCTAGTGAAAAGAATATTAGCTAGTTTGCTCCGACTATAACAAAAACTTTTATTGTAGCTTTGTTCACTGTTCAAGTCTTCAAAGTTGATGTCGCCATACTTATAGAGTTTAGAAGAAACTACCACAATCCTGCTGGGAGCGGAATTTTTGAGCAGTCCAAGAAGGAGGTGGGTGAGCAGGAAGTGCCCGAGATGATTCACTCCAAACTGCATCTCAAATCCATCTTCCGTCTTTGCATAAGGGCACTGGAAGATCCCTGCGTTGTTGATCAAGACATCCAGCCTTGGCTCTTCCTTTAAATGTCAAAGAGAAAGGAGCAAAGTATGAACACACGCCTTGAACTTCGCCTCTGTGCAGGATTTGGTGGAGAGGGGGACCATAAACAGGAGACAGATGGTTTCCAATATCAGTTGCTAGCTCACGAGGGGGAGAACTATTCAGAACATAAGCAGTTTAGTTTTTAATTGGCGGGGATTCATTTGCAGGCTCTGCTTCATACAAGTAATATTCATGACCATTTATTAAACGGCCACTTTTTCTCAATCACTAAAAACCGTATACAGAAATACATTTGTCCACAGTACTCTACCAATGGCTTTAGATCCTGACTTTATACCTGATTTGTGCTTTTATAACTTGATAGTTACTAATACACACATGATTTCACTAAGAAGCTGACTCTGATCTGTACAAGGATCCTGCTTTGAAGAGGAGGAAGGGACACTCCGCTAATTTCACATTTATCCCTTAAATTCAGGTAACTTATAAGAATATCATTTTGGGAGTTATATAAATACTCAGATCACAATAAATGCATATCTGATCATTTAAAAAATTCTTACAAATTACTAAAAATAATATTTAATGTGTCTACGATGAGTTTTCAACAACTGAGAATGGGAGAGAGGAAAAAAGCCTGCCTTGTGCTAAGTACTTTTTGCAAGCTTGTGCACTGACTGCTCCCTCGCTCAACCCCCGGAGAGAGCCTGAAGCATGGAAGGCAGGCCAGGTGATTGGCCCAGCGGCACAGCAAAGGTCCAAGGATGAAACATGTGATACAAGTGCTTTCTGTCTGAAATAGCAGTCCGTCCACCCCAAGTCTCGAATGGGGGTTTTCAAACCACTGCTAGAGAATCCCCAGGAGATGGACTATGGCTATAATAGAGGTAGGTCGGTGGCACTGTTCATCTCCAGCATTGCCAAATATCCCTGCCCAGTCAATTTCATCTCACCATGACCCTACAGGACAGGGAAGACCTCCCTCTCATAGGCTGGTTTTGAACTAACGACCTTGTGGTTAGCCGCCAAATGCACAACCACTACTCCACCGGGGCTCCACGACTCTCCAAATTCTACTATGGCATCAACAGTAAGGACAAGGTCAATAATGCTTTATTCTATTCTTTGAGACTCAATGGCACCATGAGAACTTATTCAAGATATTTCCTTAAAACTGGGCCAACCACTAGAGGACCTCAGAGATGCAAACTGGAGACAGAGACAGCATCATGAATAATTTACAGAATGCTTTAAAGTACACACATGCACAATAAACATCAGAAACCACCTAAAACAAAATCCACTGTCATCCAGTAGATTCCAAACTCTGTTCTGGGAACAGCCCAGGAAGACAGAGTAGAATCACTCCATCATCGCTCCACGAGTTTCCAAGACTGACAGTTGTATGGGAGCTGCTGGTTTGAATAAGCCACTTTGAGTTTGTAGCCTCTCTAGGCTACAGAACCACAGGGGCTGCTTAGAAAGCCCACCGTTGATCATCAATACCTTTTCAAGTAACAGCAAAGGCTAGTAAGTAAAGAGGCAGGATCATCAACAAACATCTTTAACTTTTATCTCATCTCTGGAGTTCAAAGCCCGCAGCTGTCAGGGTCAGCAGGGGGCTGCCTACTGCAAGGGGGTGATTGACACCCACCAGTCAAGAAAGATGAGGCTGTCTCCTGTATAAAGATTTAAGGAGTCATAAACCTGTAGATGGTCACTGTGATGTGGGATGGAAGTAAGTCTCCCCCCCCCCCCCCCCCGCTCCATATGAAAACCACCTCTTTAAGCGAAGGGGTTGGTAGAGCAGAAATGGATACTCTGACCATATCCTCCTGCATCGTTCCAGATTACAGTGCTACAACTGAGGATGTCCTAAAGTCTTTTCTTTGCTAAATCATGTAAATTGTTCTTCTTTCGCCCTTTCCTGCTTCCTCTCTTGATGGACAGCGAAATAGAAATGCACAATGTGCTCCAGGTGTGAAGGCGGTGATGACCCGCAAATAAATTAATATGAGGTCAAATCTTACTGGCCTTTATGCCAAGTAGAAATGAAAAGAAAAATGTGTTACATCTCACAACTGTTATCAAAGCCTACCTGGCGGAGGAGGAACTATTTCTCTTTCTGTCTCCCTAAGCACCTGTGGCTTTTCCAATAGCCAACTTCAAAAAACAGGCAAGAGTTCAGCCGTGGGGGAAAGCGAGGAGTTGTTCTTTTCCACTAATCCTTTGGAAAGGTGTCCTAAATTAATCATTTCTGAACCATCATTCTTCGCTGGGCTTATGTTGTTTTAAGACTTTATCATTTACTCTTTTTTCAAGTTCTAGGAGATAAAGGGCAAACACATCCTAAGTGCCAGCCTGTGGGAAATCTCTATTTCATTCCCCTCCACCCCTCTCGTTCTGATCAGCCCCTGAACTTTAGAGGGCTTCACTCAACTTTAAAAAGAACACTTAGAAGCAAGGGCAACAACTGAGTTCTCTATGGAACAGGTTCTGTCCCAGTTAGAAGCTGCCAGGTGCTGTGGGGTTGCTTTGGATCCATAGGGGCCCCACGTGAGAGGGGGCTCCCCTGAGGGCTTCCCAGGTTGCTGTTTTATGGGAACTGCTGGCTAGGGCTTCCTCCCTTGGAGCCTCTGTGTGGGTTTCAGCTAACAACCTAGTGTGCAACTACTGCCCCCCCCCAGGAGTCCTAACAACCTAGTGTGTAAAACTGCCCCCCCCCCCGGAGTCCTAACAACCTAGTGTGTAACAACTGCCCCCCCCCCGAGTCCTTAAAGCAGTTTTGAACACAAAGCCACCCAAATCCATTCCTAGTGAGTCAATTGTTACAGCGACACTGGTTGGGTTTCCACGTCTGTGAATTCTTCTGGGAACAGCCAACTCTTTCTCCTGTGGCATGCTTGCAGGGTCTAAATCGTCTACCTTGCAGTTAGTAGCTCAACGCCTAACCTACAGCATCATCAGCTCTTTACTATAGAGATTAAGAAACAAGCAGTGCCATTTTGATAATAGGAAAACCTAGTCATTCAACACCCCCTATATTAGCACTTGTTGATTTCCTAACATATCTTCCATTATTAAATGCCAACAAACAGAAAAACCACTCTTGCAGTTCCCAACTGTGTACCAAAATGCCCACTCCCCCTGGCACTGTGGGATATTTTAGTTTTCAAGGGAAGCAAGGATTCGTCCAAGGACTTCACAGCTACACTAGCCTGTGCCATTATCCTTTCGGTGATGTCATCTTTGGGGAGGAGCCTGGTGGCACAGTGGTTAGGCGCTGGGCTGCTAATGGAAAGTTCAGCAGCTCGAAACCACCAGACCTTCTGTGTCCAATACAGAAGGCACTCTCTACTACTACAGAGCATTCCAATCTCAGGAATCCGGAGGCCTTTCTACCCTGCCCTACAGGGCTACTGTGAGTAGGAATTGACTTGATGGCAGTGAGTTTCTTTGTTGTTCTTAAGTTTGGTAACAAAAAGCAAGTGTTGTACTAAAAATAAATCGCTGGGGGCAGAAAACGAGTGTGGCAATGTGCCACCTGATTCCAAAGTTTGAGAAGTTGGCATAATGGCTAACAGGAACATGCTTCCTATCGGGAACGGTGGTTCTTTCAGAATGATGTCATTTTTCTTTCTAGTATATATCTAAGTTGAGAAGACATAAATACTTAATAGGTTGTTTGGATTGAGCTGGTAGCTATCTCTGGCCCTAAGGGCACCATGAAAGAATTACTAAGTGCACCCTTAAGAGTCCAGGTAATGTAGTGTTTACGTTCTTGGCTACTAGCAGCAAGGTCTACAGTTCACACTAGCTAGTTGATTGTAGCAGAGATGTGGCAGTCAGTTTCCTTACAGACAACCTTGAACCTCCATGAAGCAGTTCTATTCTGTCCTGTGAGGTCACTATGAGTCAGAGAGGACTCAATGGCAGTAGGTTCAGTGTGGTTTGCAAGAGTGCTCTAAATCAAGTTTGGGGACTCTAGAGTCAGGACTACCTTTCCTCTGCTAGCAAGTTTTATATCTCTCTGAAAGATCCCTTGCAAGTTCACTTGTACAAGAAGCCTTCCCACCGCTAAGGAAACAGGGCATGCTGGTCAGCGAACTGTGTACATCTGTATAAAGAAGAAGAATCCCACTTCACTGCCAGGCAGCAGGAATAAGGATTAACCCAAAGGCTTTGAAGACAGGGCAGTAGGCAGGTGATTTGGCCTGTCCATGCCTCAGTTTCCTCAGATTATCAAACAGGGATGTTAATTCCTACCTCAGAGGGTCACTGTGAAGATTTAATAATAATAGCCATGGATACTATAATTTCCTTTAAAATGCCTGAGTATTTGGTTTAGGGTCGGGCACATACTACACCTTCAATAAAGGAAAAAATGTTCTTTTCAGCCCTACCCAGTTTAAAACAGGTGCATTCTATTGGAAACCAGTACGGGATGGTTCAGGACGGTGCTAGTTGAGGGCACTAGCGGCACCCAGTTAAACTGTCTCAACAAGAACCACAAAATGGGCTGCTGCTTCCTCAATCTCCATGCTAGCAACTTCCCGCCAAATGCTCCCCGACTGAATTATCACTCCGATTCCGCCCCATAGAGACCCTATAGGATAGAGGAGAACAGCCTGGGTGCGTTTCAGAGATGCAAAATCCTGATGCGCACAGAAAGCCTCCTCGTTCTCCCTGGGGGCGGCTGGAGGCTGGGTAGCTCAACTCGGAAACCCTTAGCCCCATAGCCTCCTCAGTCATTTTACTTTATTATTATTTTATGCGGCAGGCTGCCTCACTTCCAAGGTCACACCCCTCCCTCCAAGGGCCGCCCCTTCTCCACAAAGCCCCGCGCGCAGCAGGCCCCACCCCGCGGCCCGCCACCTGCCCCTTCCGCCTGCCTGCGACCCTCGCGTGCCCCTGGGCTCCCGAGCCCCACACCTGGAGCAACTCCTGGCAGAAGGCGCGCACTGAGCGCAGGGAGGCCAGATCCAGCTCCTTGACGACCAGCTCCCCGGCCGCGCGGGCGTCGGGCCGCGGGCCTTCGGCCTGGTCGAGCTCCCGGCGGAGCTGCCCGGCCGCCGCCTCGGCGCGCGCGCGGTCCCGGCAGCCCATGATCACCCGCGCCCCCATGCGCAGCAGCTCGGCGGCGGTGGCGCGGCCCAGGCCGCTGTTGGCCCCTGTGATCAGCACGGTCTTCCCGCGCATCAGGCCGGAGTCCGCGCTGCCCTGAAGCCGCTGCGCCCTGGAGCCCACGAACCGCCTGGCCGCCAGCCACAGTCCCCCGCCCAGGGCGGCCAGCAGTGCCGCCACGGTAGCCACTGCCATCGCCACTCAGGCCCCGGGGGCCTACTGTCCCCAGTGCCCCAGTGCAGGGAAGGCCGACTTCCCTAGGCTGAGGCTGCAACCTGGACGCGATGAACTCTGGGGCGCGGCCGGTCGTCCCGCTGGTGCGACGTGGAGCATGCTGGGAGTTGTAGTTTCTCTTCCTGGCTCATCCTTTTGGATTGGTTGAGCTCGCGTGTAACCAACTGTAGGTGATAACCTTGCGCCTAGTACCTGCTTTGCTAGAAAAAGATGTGGCAGGCTGGTTCCGTAAAATTCATAGCCTAAGAAACGCAAATGGAGCAGTTTAGTCCCACGGGGTGAGTCAGAATCAACGGGAATTTCTTGGATTTAGTTTGGGTTGGGTTGTGGTTTTAAGTGTACAGACAGACCTCCAACTCCTGGCGACCTCAACCTAATGATGGAAGATGGACCTGAGCGGAAAGACCTGGGGTGCATCCTGGTGGAAGTCCCGCAGATACGGCATTCCTTTGTGACTAATTGGTACTTCAGATATATGAATTTCTTCAAAGGTCTGTTTTCAGATGCTACATCCGAGGGCTGGTGTTTTAAGAGTTCCTGGTACTTGTAAGTTGACAGTTGGATCTACTGTCACCCTCTTGAGAATGATCCCTGCCCAAATGAAGTCTAAAAGGACCCCCACCCCCTTATTCTGTTCGTGGATGAAGCTGTTACTCAAATTCACTGAGCTTTCACACATCTGCCTTTTCATGCCCTTTCAGTCTACCCACGACAGCCAGTCTTTCAATGCTCAATTCTGATCAGTCCATTTCCTGCTCACTTCTACTCCATACAGATCTCTGATTTCTCAACCTTATGCATGACTCTTATTTAGCACTAAGTAGAAGAGTCATTTATTAACTATTTGACTTAGTACATGTGACTTCCTGTATTGGTTTCTTAAGATTATTAATTTCCTTAAGGCCGGGGGTATACCTAAATTGCTCTTATGGTCCTTACATAGGCAAATGCCTAGAAAATAGTTATTCGCTAAAGCAAAATAGGAACACAGTGGGCATTCACAACTGATCAATTTTAGTTTGGCTTGCATTATATTAAGGGTATTGACCAAAGATGTAACCCACCTGGTTGTGATCTTTCAGCCAGAGGCAGGGTTGGACGATGTATGTGTGGATAAGGTAGAGAAGGAGGTGAGGTAAAGCATGCGGGGGTGTGGGAAAGAGGAAAGGAATATCTAGCCAGTAACTGCAGACTGGCTTGAATACCAAACATAATAGAGTGACTACTCTGTTCAGGGTAGTTTCCATGAATATGTATATTGATTTAGAAGTATCACAAAGAGACAAAATATAGCTTTTGAAGTTAAAAAAAATTTGAATCTTCACCTTACCTACCATTTTTATTAATTGTCCATCCTTCAATAAGATACCACGTATTTTGGAATCTCAGGTTCCTCATGGATAAAGTAATGAATCATGCTATGTCACAGAAGTTTGGCCTGATGACAAAATGGGGTTCATTGTGAAAATAACCAGTCCACTTATACCAAACATGATTGCCACCAAGTTAATTCCAACTTCTCCAGAGAAAACTGCCCTTCATGAGAGCAGAAAACCTCAACTTTCTGCTAAGGAGAAATTGCTGGTGGTTTCAAATTGCTGGCCTGGTGGTTGGCAGCCTACTGGTCCACACGGTAGATTCTGTTAATGACCTACCAGTATTTGTCAAAAGAAATAGCAAAACTGTATGACAACAATGTCATGCCACATACTTAAGGGATGGCCACTTGGGCCAGACTGACAGGCCTGAAGTCAGAGACTTCCAAGAGGATACTCTGTGGAGGAGTATGGAGAGTCTCCTCAGAAATCATCTTAGATGGAAAGCAATCTCTTGGAACAAACAGTTGCTTTCGATCTGAACATAGTGTCAACATCGGGATACAGGTAGAATGACATCCTCATTTGGCATGAGATAAAGATTTTGATCATGGGGATTACAAAGTAAAGCAGCTCTAAATTTTAAAAGAATCCTTTTCTCTTTGGAGAGGACTACTTTAGAATGATGATGGGTAATAATTCTCTCCAGTCTACCAAAATCCCCCCAAGGAACACTCTCAGGAAAGGTCCGCAGGCCTCCGGCACGATCCCTTAAGCATTCAGGCAACTTCTGAATCTCGTGCATGGAAGTCACTGTGACTTGTGCTCAGAGAGGTGCCATGGCGGCAGCCCTCACAGCCCAAAGAGAAGTTGCTGGAAGGCAAGTAAGAATTCAAACGATTTTTAAAAATCAAGAGAAAAATATTTCCAAAGGAGTTCGCTTCGGAGGCTCCAGTGTCTGAAATGCCCATCGAAAGATGCTTGCGGTACAAAAGGAAATGACTTCTGAGTACCAGACTGTCAGCGCTTTATTTCACCTCCTTCTCCCTAGGGGTTCATTTTTGACTCATGCCGTGAGGCACATGAGATGTGATGGTGCCGAATTTCTGTGCCCCTTCAATGTGGAACATCTGGTCATCAAAGAAGATGTGTGGTCGGATCTTCACCAAGATGGGACCTTTGGGAGCTCCAGCAAGGAAGAGAGCTTCGTCTATCTCTAGACCCCAGCGGCGAAGCGTTTTCAGCACACGAGCACCAGAACTCGCTGCACTCCTGGCCGTCACCAGATAGGTCCTGATAGGGCAAAGTAGCCGTTCGTCTTTGGCATAAAACTTCTTCTGCAGTCTGCCCAAGTCTTCCAGAAAGCCTTTCAGGGGACCCTGTGAAAGATACACATCTCACTGATGTTATCCAGGGAGCGAAAGCAAGGAACTAAATATTTTAAGGGGATCGATAGCACTATAGGAGATATGCAGGAGTATAATGAAGTTGACCGAAGGCTGAAATCACTAAATTTATGTTAATATATTTTTATGTGCCTCCTTGGATTCTGAAATAAGCTTTGTGCTTCTGTATAATTTACCAAGATATTTTAAGGGTAGTAGAAAGTTATTATAAATTACAACTGACAAAGTCTGTCATGAAAACCGATGGAGCAGCTGGGTCTGTCTGCTCCCATGAAAATGTACAGCATTGGAAACTCTGTACAGGGCTGCTGGTCGTTGGCTGAGACTGGATGGCAGAGGGTTGGTGTGTGTTTTTGTCCGTCTGTCTGTCCATAGGAAATTGGGCTAGAGGATCACTTTAAATAAGTTCTAACTGCTCAGCGAGTTATTTTATTGTGCTTTTGGTAAAATGTATATTTTAGCATAATAATATATCATTAATCTAGTTCCATTTTATATATATTTAGGTTGAATACAACATACAAGTGGTTGGTATAACAGCGTAGGCTTTTATTTTCAGTCTTTCTGAATATCTAGTTTTTAGGTTCATCTATATATAGTAGAGAATTGGATTTTGATATGTGATGCAATCCAAAAATCTTGTCTTCAAAAGACAATAATAGTTTATATTTGTACTTATTAATATGATGAGTATGAGTGATACTGGTTTCATGATATTAATTTGTTTAGCATTTTTTCATGTTGAATGCTCCTGAAGAATTACTCAGTAGGTGTGTTTTGCTGAATGTGCTTGTGTGTTCATGCATGCGCGTATATGTTTGTGTGTATGGCTTTTATGACAGGAATGTTTGTATCATATCCTTTTAGTGATTATTATATCAGTAACTTTTGTTTTTGTTGTTTTCCTCTAGGATCTATTATTTTTTTTAATGAAAACAAGTTAGTATATTTCTTCAACTTTTCCTTATCTATTTTTTTTCTCCAGGATTCAATTTTAGTCACCTTTTTAACTTCCTTAGGAATTATATTTGTTATTAAATAGTTTAGCATTTATGTTTATCAGCTTAACATCTTTTGTTTTGACAAGCAAATTATAATGGAAGAGACCAGCCTACTTGCTCTTACTTAGCTCTTGTTCCCCTCAGATTTGTCTCAGATTTCATCAGCTACATAATGTCATTTTAGAGCATGTAAAACTTCCTTTTCTATCATTCCAGTGTCCACCAGTGTATTTTAGTTTTAATTCTATGACTAAATATATTCTACATCCATTTGTGCCCTGGTGCTTCTAATCAATACATGTTGGACAAAATCTGTTGTCTACTCCATCACTCCTCACTTATCCACATAATTGGGCTCCAGCAACGAGGTGGTGATGCCAACTTGGTGCTATTAGAGAAGAGTCGCGGGCCGTGCCTTGTCTTCAGCGCTGGTGTCCTCCCTGCCCCACAGCTCACTGCGCCTCGGGCTGTCCAGCGTACACTGGAGCCTACTAGAATGACTAATGTAGAGGAACGTTTACCTGTGTTTAGTTGATTTCACAAGGGCATTTGACTGTGTGGATCCTACCAAATTATGGATAACACTGTGAAGATTGAGACTTCCAGAGCACCTAACTGTGCTCACATGAAACTGGTCTATAGACCAAGAAGCAATGGTTTAAACAGAGCAAGAGGGTTTGCTTGGCTTAAAATCAGAAAGGGTGTGTGCCAGGGTAATATCCTTTAATAATTTGTATTCAGTCTGTATGCACAGACTGGACTAGATGAAGGACAGCTATCAGTAAGGTGGGGGAGGCGCATTTGATGGCCTGAGCTATGCACATCAAACCACCTTGCTGGCTAATTGCGAAAAGGACTTGAAGCACTTACTAAGGAAGATCAAAGACTGCAGCCTTCATGGTGAATTATATCTTAATGTAAAGAAAATAAATATCCTCACAACTGGACCAATAACCAACATCGTGATAAATGGAGAAAAGATAGACGTCAAACATTTCATTTTACTTGGATCCATGATCGGAGCCCACGGATGCAGCCAGCAAAAAATCAAACTGTGTATCGCTCTGGGCAAATTTGCTGCAAAAACCCGTACATTAACACACAGTGAAAGTGTCAGGAACCAAAGATGCCGTGGTGCCCTGAATTGCCTCATCTGCCTGCCAAAGCCGGGCAGTGAATGCGGACAGTCAAAGAAGAACTGATGTATTCAAAGCCTGCCTGCTGTTGGTGACGAATATTGAATATACCAGGTACTCCATTTGTTTAGGCAAAAATGGCAATAATTAAATTTTAAAAAGGCTAACAAAAAAGAGCAATTTGGATTAAAATCCTTAAGAAGAGCCACAATAAAAAATAAGCTATGTAATTCAGATTCAGTTGGGAGAATAGTTTGCCGTTTCAAATTTCCTTTTACTTAGAAGTTGTAGGCCTTGTTCATTTCAGACTGTGATTTTGTCACTCAGGTTCATGAATTGATTCCGAAATACCTACATAATTTTTTTGCACTTACTTTAGGCACATTGTTCTACTCAATCCAAGCTCTTGGTTTTACATATTTTCCCAATTAGGTGCCACCTAAGAGCATTTACTGAATTTGAGGTCATGGACAGAGGGGTTCAACAAATGCTCGCTGAATTACTGGAAATGACCTGAGCAGTTTGAGGGCCTATTACACAGAACTGGCTTATTGCTAATCTGTATTAACACTGTTCATTTTGAGGTGGTGAACTCATTATTGTGGAATGAGTATTCGGTATAGAATGAGAATCCTTTCAGAAAGGACAAAGAATACTTTTAAATAGCAGCAGCAGCAGATTCTTCAACATGAGAAATTAAAAACGTGCACACAGAAAGACCAAAGAAAGGGTTTTGTTTCAGGGTAAAATTACTAAGGATAAGATAGTAAGAAGGACTGGCCTGCCTGTAATCATTTTTTAAACTTATACAAGTAACAAATAATATCTTGGAAAAGGATAGCTCTAAATTAAACAAAGGCCACTGTACTTACCTGAGCAAGAGGCTTATTCTCAAATAATGTTTCATGCTGATAGAACTTGTCCAGTCCGTGCTCCCTGGCAAGATGGTCAGACTCATCGGAGAAGAGGACCGCATCCCCGTCAAAGGCCACTCGGAGCTGGGTGTCGCAGTAAGCCATGTCCTTGGTGCCATCAAACATTGTGGCAGAGGCAATCCCTGACAGACCACGGGGGGTTGTTAAAACTCTTCTCAGGGCCATGAGTCTTAGTTTTCTTAATAATCCTCCCAGATCCTGTGATTCCTTTTTCTGTTTTATCTGATGACTCAAAACCACACTGTTATCTAAACAATATCTACATTTTTGTGAGGAATAACCAAAACTCCAAACTCACTGCCATTGAGTCGATCCGACTCACAGCACCCTAGAGACAAGATAAGCCTGCCTCAGTGGGTTTCCTAGACCGTACTTCCCCTTGGAAGTGTAAAGCCTTGTCTTTAGTTCATATAAGGAAGAGGACCATGTAAAATGGGTTTCATAACTATAAAGAGGATTTCCCTTTCCAGGAAGTTCAAAACTCCAAAGAACACATTGAAGGCCTGCTACCGTGGAAAATACCTTAGAAAGCCAACCTGGAAGCGGGTCACCGAGTTACAGGTGACGTCCTACCTAAGTAACCACTAAAATAAACCTGGAGGAGCTAGGTGAACCACAGGTATACAGCTATAGGGGTAAATACCTTCTTGTATTGCTTCTTGTACTTTCTCAGAATCCGCAGAGAGATATAGGTTAGTAAGATATGCCTTCAAATACCCAATGGGGCTTTTTCCACCCGTCAGACAGAAGCGGTCAATTAATAAGCCTGTTGTCGGGTAAGAAAGACTTTGTTATGGCAGGAACTAAAGAGAACATACTAAAAATCTATGGGGCCGATGAGAGTTCCCTTAGGGATAGATAATACCAATTAGGGTTTCAGAATTACCTTCACAGAGCCAACATTGACACCCCCCCAAAAAAGCTTCCATTTTACATGAGATGATACGTAATGTACATTTTAATTTGAATATAGCCACATCAACAATGCCAAAACAACCGGGACAAGTATTATCCCCATTACTATAAAGGAAACTGACAATGTGTCCACAGCTACTGGTTTACTGCCCTGATGGGTAGACTGGAAACCGAGGTCTTGACTCTCGTCTAGATTAGATCAGTGATATGGTCTAATCTGCTGATCTAATTCCACTATAGCCTCTTCTCTAGTTTATTGGGCCAATGAAGGGGTGGCTCTATTTTAAGTATCATTTTTTGGGGGGGCATCTCCGGAATCATTCTCACTTAGTGCTACTATTTAAATAAATAACGTTCTAAGATTAGTGTTACTATTTAAATAAATGATTTTCTAAACAACTGTTTTAAATTACCACCCATTCCTGACTTGAAATTTTAACTGCAGTCATTATCAGACTGTACAGTAATACACTGATCCATAGGTTCCAAAGAAAAACAGTAAAGAGTCTCGGTGATGAGAGGTTTGTAAAGCAGGCGCCCACCTAGCTACACTATCGATGAAAGTATAACAGCAAAACATTAACCAACAATATGAGAATGGTTAAATAAAGGATAGTAAGATAACACAATAGATATGATAAAATATTACATAATTATTTATTCAGAGTGGTTTTTTAAGATACAAGATAAAACAGGCAAATGATATAAAGCTAAACACAGAATCTAGCCAGTCTAGTCAATGGTATCATCTGTATGTACTGAGAGTGTATATTCAGGGTCTAATTGCTTTCTTTTCAACAAAATAATCTCTCTTTTTTTAACTTAGGCCAAAATAATAATCAATAATTTAATGATCCAGCAAGTATATGGTGACTGTGGAACTTCAGAAATAATCAAAACACATCTCTCTCCTCTCAGAGATCAGTTTTCTATAGAGGCAGGCATGTACATAGACAACTATAATATCACATGGCAAGAACAGAGCAGACAGATACCTATTACCTTCAGTGCCCAGAGAGGAGTCAACCGTGTGCAGGATGATCAATTGCTATTCAAAAATAAATGTGTATGAGCACACTGGCTTTAACCATTTCATCAGCAGAATTCAGAGTGCTACCACCTTTGCGTGCCGAGTGTGCTGAGGGCCGAATCTGTCATGCTGATTCTGATGCCTGGTGGCACCATTTAATACAGAGTAGAACTGAGTTCATAGGGTTTGCTTTGCTGTGATGTTTATGGCAGTAGATCACCAGGTTGTTCTCCCATGGGATCACTGGGTGGGTTCTGAACTGCGAACCTTTCTATTAGTTAAGTGCAAACTGTTTGTACCTCTTGTGGTGAGGGACAGATATACCCAAGGCACCTTAGACAAGAATCACTCTCACCCTAAGTAAGTGCTTTAGAGACATCATCAATACCGTGAAGATTGTATTGTTTAAATACAAAACTTTTTTGAAAGCATGTATTCGTAAGACACTTGCTGTTGTTCTTAGCTGCCATTAAATTAGCCTAAGCCTTTCATCCTAGTCTCTCAGTGGTTCTCCTAATGCCGCCACCCTTTCATACAGTTCCTCATGTGGTGGTGACACACAACCATAACATTATTTTCGTTGCTACCTCATAACTGTATTTTTGCTACTGTTCTGAATGTGGCAACCCCAGTGAAAGGGTCGTTTAACCCCCAAAAGGGCCACGACCCACAGGTTGAAAACCATTGGTAGAAGCTCTGCTGAAACCTGTTGGGCATCATAGCAACACACAAGTCACCATTCATCGATGGGTATTTCTTAAATGCGTGGTCTAACCTGGGTCCCCTGGATAATTCCAACCACTAGCTAGATCACCAGTTCCCTCCTCTTGATAATTTTGGTTAAAAAAAATCATATAACCAAACATTTTGAACAATATCATTAGTAGCCCACATAAGTTCATGTTTTAAATTATTATAATAGTTTTATTGACATAGCTTACACAATCCAATCTATCCATTCGCATACAACTCTGTTGTCCAGTCCCATCAACGGAGTTATACAAGTTCACTTTTGCCAAAGATAATTTTAAAAGTTTCATTCGTAGATTGACAGGAAATCCAGACAGATTCAGAACAGGATATGAAATGAGAGATACCACTGTTGATGTCAGATGGCATTTGACCAAAAATAGAACACCAGAAAGCTGCTTGCTTGTGCTTTATTGACTAGTCAAAGACATTCAATTTATGGATCATAACAAATTATAGATAACATTTTGAAGAATACAAATTATTTATGAAACCTGTTCATAGATCAAAAGGTAGTCTTTCAAATAGGACAAAGTGTATGATGGTTTAAAATCAGGAGCAGTGTGACTAATGTATGTAGCCTTTATCCTACTGATTCACTCTTCATGCTGAACAAATAAGAGAGAAAATAGATGATATGAAGCAGAACACAGTATCAGGATTGGCATCTCATTAACACTCATGATATGCAGATGAACCAGCTTGCTTACTGAAAGTGTACAGAACTGGAAGTCCTCGCTGATGAAGATCAAAGACTACAGCCTTCAGTATGAATTACACCTCAATGCAAAGAAAGCAAAAACAGCCTCAGACCTGGACCAGTAAGTGAGATCATGAGAAAAGATTGAGATCGTCAAATGTCTCCTTTGACTTGGATCCACAATCAACACTCATAGCAGCAGCAGCAGTGAGGAGACGGAGCACATCTACTGCTAAAGAACTCTAAAGTGTTAACAAGCACAGAGGTCACCTTGAGGACTAAGGCACCCTTAACCTTGCCGTGATGTTTTTAATTGCTTCATATATTCATATATATTCATATATTCAAATGTACACCGAAGCTGGACCAAAGGAGGAGGAGGACCAAAGAAGACTTATTATCTTTGAATTAAAGGTGTTGATGAAGAATACTGAAGGCAACATGGACTGCCAGAAGATTGAACAGGTGGGTCTTGGAAGATAGACAGTCCAAATACGCCTTTGAAGTGAGAACAGAGACTTCATCTCAGGGAATGCTGACTTAGCGTATATACTCATGTGTAAGCTGAGTTTTTCAGCTCATTTCTTGTGCAGTTTTTGTGGTACAGTTAGGTGCCTCGACTGATATTCGGGTCGACTTATACTGGAGTGTATATGGCATGACTAGGTGTGACAAGGTCCTAGAGCAGGGCTTCGTGACTAGCAGAGAGACACATTGCCAAAGAAGACCTGAGGGATGGAGAGACACAGTGACACATGGAGCAGAGGTTACGAGGACGGGGCAAAACTAGTCAGTATTTTGGCCTATTTTACGTAGGATCTCCGAGTCAGCACTGACTCGAGAGCCCCTAACAACAAGATAGATCTCTTCATGTAGAATAGGTACTAATTATTTATATATCCCAGAGCAACAAAATGAGGATACAGTGACTAGTCTCCAGAAGACTGGGTGTGCAATTTACAAAAGAAGATTAAAATTTCCCAAATAAGATGTGAAGTTACTGCATAAGTGGGAAAATGGGGTCCTCTCTTGCTTAGTGCCCCCAATATAACTGGTAAAATCCTATCAAGACATTTTAGTTAATAAAATTACTATGTAAGGGAATGTACACACACATTATATATATCATATATATATATATATATCTTCTTATAAGCATAGACTCATGTGATGAGAGAGAGCAGCAGAAGAAAATCCAATTGTTGACGGGAAAGGAGAGGTGGAAAACCTTCAAACCTTTAACATTTATCTGTGTTGAGGCTTTGGGTTGATGGCTCCTTGAAGTCAAGTTCAGAAGTGAAAAACATAAAACAGAGAAATGTATTGCAGGACCTAGGATTAAGACTTTGAAATTCACACTTGACAAGTTAAATCCAGAGCTTTGGACCCAGCTCTGTGCCGGAGTTACAATGAACATGGCCTCTCTTGTTCTGACATAGGCAAATAAACATTCCTCGCGCCGAAGGGGGTGTCAGTATCAAAGGCACTGCATTAGTTAGGCCCCAGTTAGCAAAATAATGTGGCTTCTCTCCTCCAGAGCAGCAGGCAAGTCTTCCACACGGTATTTATTTTACTTACCATAGTGATTGACGCTGTTTATAAGCCGCACTCCCACTTGGGCATGGTTATTAGTCATCAGCACAATATCAAATAAGTCCTGTTCATCAGGGTACAGCTCTCGGAGTCTGGCATTGACGTGCTGGAGTGCCTGCAGGTTACAAACACGATTGCTTGCAAATAGAGGCAGCCAAGGTGGGTAGACGGAAACTGAAGGCAAATGATCCCAGTAGTATCAAATTCAAGTTCCGAAGCCTTCACTGAAAGATTATGGCTCTTTTAAGGCAGAGTTATGCTATTTGTTTCTTTATTTTCAGCTTCTCAGATGAAAACCTCAAATGTCTACTGAACAATGCTTGTGGAAAATTGGTCGACATTTTGTTCGTTAAAGTTTACCTCAGGGGATTTAGTACATCAAAGGAGTAGGCTAACCTTTCTACAGTGTGTCAAATTTTCAAGTATGGATAAGTAGGAATATGTTTGTGGTTTCTTCCCATACTCCCAGGATGCCCTACATGGAAGTCATGTACACCTGCAATTTGTAGAGGCACCATTTTTTATTTTGGATAATCGGGCAAAAGTTATTGTGCAACATCTATATAGATGATGGGTGGGATTGGAACTAGACATGTGATACACTTCTGTCTAGCTTTGTGTGCAAAACCTTACTCTGAGTATAAAACCCATACCTCTAAGGCCTAAGAGACTCTTGGCTACCTGCATATGCTATGCTTGGGGATCAGAACCACTGAAAATTAATTTCATCTTATTTTAACAAAGGATCATACTCCTGTTTATTAATATCAAATTCATGACTACTTATTACATATATATATATATATATATATATATATATATATATATATATATATATATATGAGAGAGAGAGAAAGAGAGAGACTTCTATTGTAGGCCCATAGTTCTGACAGTAGTCAGGGAAGTTCAGAACCCCGAATCCAGGGCTGGGGGTGGGTCTAGGGGTCCAGGAACCTCTATCATGACACCTGGAATCAACTGGAAGGGGGCAGAAGGACTAGGATGGGCTAGGACTCTAGGAAAATGGAACAAGCTGCCAGTGGCAGGCCTGGAGTCTTTCCTCCAGAAGGGTCAACCACTTCCCTAAGGGTACCTTCACAAAACGGAATGCGGGCCCTGGGGTCAGGACGACGTTCTCATTGTTGAGCTGATACTCCATGTATTTTTCCAGGCCTTCTTCCTCGTAGATTCTCCTGCCGTCCACCATGTTGAAGAGTGCCCGGGACGAGACAGCGATAGTGATGGCGTGCTTGGGTTTGGGCTGCAAAGAGAGGTACCCAGGTGTGGCTAGCCGGGCAGGCAGGCAGGTAGGGATTCTGCAAGCGTCAGGTGAGGGGTGGGGGCAGGCAGCTGCTCAAGCTTGCTTGGAGAATTGGAATTCTGGAGACAGCAGGGACTTCCAGGAGGCAGGATTCAGGGGCAGAAATGGGGTGGCTTCGGGGGGCTGCCAGGCTGTGAGGAGGGTCTCACTCACCGGCCGGGGACGCGCTGCACTCGGAGTCTTCTCGTAGAGCATCTTCACGGATGCCCAGTAGGCCTCCTCATCTTCCTGGTCCGGGTCCTGCGGCTGCTGCAGCTCGGAAAAGCAGTCGTAGTCCTGCGACTTGGAGTAGGTCCCTTTGCGCTGAGGGTAGGACCTCCATTCGGTGGGTGGTGTGCGTGGGCGTGAGTGCGGGTTATCCCAGGAGGGGTGTGGATCCCGGGACTCGCGGGCGTCCCGGGACTCGCGGGCGTCCCGGGGTTCGCGGGCGTCCCGGGGTTCGCGGGCGTCCCGGGGTTCGCGGGCGTCCCGGGGTTCGCGGGCGTCCCGGGATTCGCGGGCGTCCCGGGGTTCGCGGGCGTCCCGGGATTCGCGGGTTTCCCGACTTATGCCACGAGTCCAATTCTCTGGACTCTCTTGCGCTCCCTTGCTGCTGCGTTTGGAGCCTGGCTCTGGTTCCGGGGGTGTGGGGGGCCGTGATTCCGGAGGCATGGGCTGTTTGGGCTGGGTGGAAGGTGACGGCTGCTCAGACACCGGTTGGGACAGCTCATGCTGGCTAGGGGAGGTGGATGGAGTCCTGGAGGTAGTGGAGCTGTTCGGGAGCTGAAGCCAGAAAAGAAGAAGCTAAATTGGAGGCGCCCCCGGGGAGCCCTTGCCCCAGCTGGCGTCCAGGACTCCAGCCGGAGACCTGCCACCTTCTGTCTACCAGTCCCTGTTCTAGACTAGGTCATTATCAACCCCTTGACCCCAAACCCCACCACAGAGGAGTTCTAGTGACCCTGTAGGACAGAGAAGTGCTGTTCCATCGGGTTTCCCATGGGATAATCGGTGAGAGAACAAGACTGCTGGGTCATTCTCAGCCAGAGCTACCGGTGATCTATTTGTAGCCCAGTGCTTAATCTACTACACCATCTAGGCTCCTTCAAGGTTCCTTCAGCCACTTTTAAAGTGCTGTTTTAATGACTTGAGATATTTTAGTGATGCAAGCATATAGTATATCTGTCAGATATGGACATGGGGTCAATTAAAAAAAAAGTTTATAATTTGTTTCCCCCTCCTCAGCAGTCAGTACTTCACAAGAAGGGTCAAAGGTCCCTTTCTTTGTTCTTCCCCCAAACCTCACAACCATCAAGTCAATACTGACTCAGAGTGACCCCATAGGACACGGTAGAATTGCCCTTGTGAGTTTCTGAGCTGTAACTGCTTAGGGAATAAAAACCCGGGTCTTTCTCTCGCAGCGGGAGAGGTGATTGAAACTGCCAACCCTGCAGATCACAGCCCCACGTGTAACCACTATGCCACCAGGATGGAAACACTGTTCTGTAGTTTGCAGTTCTGTTCCCTGTCTCCCCTATGCATGCTTCTGTGTAGAGCAGAGCGGGCCCCTTTCTGCTCCTGCAAACATGCATGACCTGGGTTAACTGGTTGAGGGAACTGCAGGGGGTGTCTCCACCAGAAGATTCCATACGGAACTCATGTGTCTCTCTCTGGAGGTGTGTCATGGAATAATGCGATGCTTTTCTGAAAGGCTGAGTGAGAATCTGGAGAGGGCTGGGCTCGCCCACTGCCTTGAGTGATCAACCGGAAATAATGATTTTCCTCAAGAGGAAAGGTCCTTCACTGTGAGCATCCTTATCTTATTTTCCTTTCTATGACGGCTACACATGTGCCTTTTCAGTTACACTCTCAACTAGATTATGAAGGCAGACCTGACAGAGAGGGAAAGAGGGGACAGATTAGGCAGGGCTCGGGGTTCTCCCAGTGGTTGGGTCCGGGTTGCTCATTCTACGTCCCTCCCCCTCCTCAACAACTTCATCTCAAAGCTAACTTTCTGGTTTTTATGACCGGCTATTGTTCAGAGCTTACAGTGTTTCACAGTGTAAGACATTTCAATATTTATCTCCTACCGTGCCTTGTGCATCCCTTCTCATTGAGAGTCCAACTGACGTGTGTGTCGAATTTATGAAACAATGACTGAGAGACCATAGAGAATGGTTACCCGTGCAGCCTCCGCATTTACGGAGACCCCGAGTTTTCCATCTTAGCTCTCCTATTTATGAATGGGAAATCTTAGGCAAGCTAGTCTGTGCTTTGAAAGTGGGGGGAAGGGGTGCCGAGCTTCCATGAGCGCTAACTCCCTAAAGCGTGCCTGTAGAACAAGGCATAAGAGCTGTCACTAGATGTTAATCCTTATCTTGTCTACTCTTTCCTTTCCATCTCCATTTCTACCTTAACACTGGCATTCCTGCTTCTGGGCTCGTCGATGGACGGGGGCCTGGTGGATGGGCTCCGTGACGTTCGGGACCATTCATTTTTCACGACATACCCTCGGGAGTCTGTCTTCGATAATTCTTGTGATCCCTGTCAAGGAGAGATTAGACCTAGAGGAATTCCACTCCTTCCACCAGTTTGCCTGCAGAATAACCACATCAGGCTTCCAATGGCACGGTCTTGCCTTCTATGACCCTTTACTTAACCTTGACCTAATCTTAACGTCCAGGTGGTGAACAATATGAGGATCCGCTGGGAAGCATATCCAAACATCATGAAATAAATCTAGTACTCGTGTATCTTTTCCCCCCCTTGATTCCTTTTGTTGAAAATCTGACAGTATTGGCCCTTTCCCCACCCTTTTCCCCAATCCCTCCCCTTAAAGATAAGTCTGCTCACAGCTGTTAAAGTGACATATCCAACATTTTAACCAGATGACAAATATGAAGGTCATTGGTATATGTAGGAGTCCGTGGGTGGCAAAAATGGTTAAGTGCTCCATGAGTTAATGGAAAAGATGGCAGTTTGAACCCACCCACAGGTATTTGAGAAGTGGTGCCTGGTGACCTGCTTCTGGAAGGCCGCAGCCTGGAAATCCTTGGGCAGTAGTTCCGCTCCGCATGTGGGGGGTCACTCAGAGTTGGAATTGACTTGATGGTAACTGGGTTCGTTTTTTTTGGTTTTTTTTTTTTGGCTTCGGTACATCCAGGTGGCTTTAGAGCCCACTAGCATTCCCCTCAGGAGATGCACGGTTGGAGGAGACCTTGAAGAAGCAAGTGGTGTACCTGGTATCCTTCCCCTCACCCAGGTGGCCTGCAGGTACCCTCCAGCATCAGCCGTGCGCTCCGTGCTCACCCTGATCATGGTCATCTGCTGGCCCTGCGCCCACAACAGGCACATGTGAATGTAAATGCGTAATGGGCGGCAGGGGCCGAGAAGCATTGTTCCCGTCCCCTCAGCTGCACAAAGGCAGCGGCTACAGGATGAGTGGCCTCGCATGGAGTAGCATCTCAGTGCGTGATTCGCATGGGCTGCTCGCCTCATCTGAAAGATGTGCAGAAAACGGTCAATGTGCAGAAAATGGCCCAACTCCCCTGCCCTCCCTTCAGCTGAGCAGAGGCAAAATAAAATGAAAAACAAAAACCTGCTGAGGCAATTCCGATTCACGGTACCTATAGGACAGAGTAGAGCTGTCCTATCTGGTCACCCAGGCTGTCATCTGTAGGCAAGCAGACTGCCACGTCTTTCTCCAGGGAGTGGTTGTGGATTCAAACTGCCAACCTTAGGGTAGCAGCTGAGCACTTAACCACTGCATTCCCAGCGCATCTCTGAGCAGACGGAACACCTATATTTCTGTGCCACACCTTCTACGTAAGCAAGCATTGGGAATGTGGACCAGCTTCTCCCAGTTTGCCTGTGTGACTCCATGAAAGCGGTACTCAATGCCATCGAGTCAATTCTGACTTATAGCGACCCCATAGGGCAGAGTAGAGCTGCCCTGTGGGTTTCCTGGACGATAAATCTTCACGGGAGTAGAAATCCACATCTCTCTCCCACGGATCGGATAGTGACCTTGAACTGTTAGCCTTGTGGTTTAGCAGCCCAACATGTAATGCAATACACCGCCAGGGCTTCTCTTGAGGACATGCAGTAGCCCTTCATCCCAATTTTCACATTTCCATATAAATTTACCAACAGAGGTCATCTTACCTGGGTGGACATACGAACTCCTCCTGGCTTTTCAGACTCCCTTCTTTTCTCTGATTCTAGACTTTCTTTTGAGTACCTCATCCCGGCCTCATTCTTAATATGGAAATAGAGAATTTGAAAACAGTTTTTAAATATTAGAGATATTGGGGTCTTGGGGTTCGAAAAGAAAAAAAAACAGATCAAAATGTGTTTGTCAAAATCTGAATACCACTCTCGCTATATACATGTACAAAATCTGCGTTTGTGTGTTGTATAGATAGTCTTTAATCAGTTTGTAGACAATTTACCATACTTACACTTTAAGCAGTGGTTGAAATGCCCAACTGCTAAGAGCAAAGGTGGTGGTCCTAACCCAGCAGCTGCTCCCAGGAAGAAAAGGCCGGCAATCTGTCCCCCTCAAGATCTCCCCGCAGGCTACGGGGCAGGGGCATTCTATGCTGTCCAGGAGGCTTTGCCATGGGGTAATTTAACTTGAGGGCTCCCCACCAAGAGCCTATAGGAGGGAGTTTCTAGACATTCATGACAATGTAATTAAAGCTATGGAAAGTTTTCTATGAATTTGTGAAATATGTAGTCACTGCTGTTGAGTCCACTCTGAACAGTTTCTGTGGGTTTCTCAGGCTGTAAATCTTTACTGGAGCAGAAAGCCTCACCTTTCTCTCATGGAGCAGCTGGTGGGTTTGAACTGCTGACACTGATTAGTAGCCTGACGTATAACCCACAACACCACCAGGGCTCCTTTCTGATAGATAAAGATTGACATAGATAGTGATACATAGTGAATATGTACTTTTAAATTTCTCTGTATAGCTATATACACCTATATATAGCAGTAGTTATATATATATATATATATATATATATATATATATATATATATATATATATATATATGTATTTCTCTCTCTCTCTCTCTCTCTCTCTCTTTCTCCACTTCTGCCAGTCCCCTGTCAGTATTCTATTGCAACTGTTGTTGGATGATCTTCAGGAAACGTTTAGTTGCATGCAATATCAGTGATACTGTTCTATAGTTTGGACATTCTGTTGGGTCAGCTTTCTTTTGAATGGGCACAAATATATATTTCTTCCAGTTGGTTGGCAAAGTAACTGTTTTCCAAACTTCCAGGCATCCAAGAGTGACTGCTTCTAGCGCTTCATCAGCTTGTTTAAACATTTCAATTGATAATCCATCAATTCCTGGAGCTTCCTTTGTGGTGAATGCTTTCAATGAAGCTTAAACGTCTTCCTTTAGCACCATTGGTTCTTGCTCATAACCTACCTCCTGAAATGGTGAGACATTGACTGGTTTTTTACAGTGTTGTGTTTTGTACAGCGACTCTGTGTATTCTTTCCATCTTCTGATGCTTCCTGCATCATTCAATTTTTCCTGAATTCTTTCAGTTTCACGCGTGCTGAACATGTTCTTCCCTTTGAGTTTTCTAATTCTAATTTACACATTTTATTACAATATTTGACTTTGTCTTTTTTAGATACCCTTTAATATTTTCTGTTCAGCTCTTTACTTCATTCGTTCTTCCATTTGCGTTAGCTACTCTACAAAGAAGAGCAGTTTTCAGAGTCTCTTCTGACACCCACTTTGATCCTCTCTTCCGTGTTCTGGGAACGACCTCTTGCTCTCTTTGTGAGTGATGATGTTTTGTCCTCCCACAGCTCATCAGGTTTTTAGCATGGGCGCTCAATGCATCAAATCTCTTCTTGAGAAGTCTCAACATTCAGCTGGGACAGACTCAAGGTTGTATTTTGGCCCTCACGGACTTGTTTTAGTTTTCTTCAGCTTTATCCCGAGTTTGCCTAAGATTGATGCATAGTCTCTTCCACAGTCAGGCCCTGGCCTGATTTTAGCTGCTTATGTGGAGCATCTCCACTCTCCTTTCCCAAAAATATACTCAATTGAATTTCTATGTGCTCTATCTGGAGAAGTTCATGTGTATAGTCACTTTTGAGTTGTTGAAAACAGGTATTTGCTATGAACAAGTCTTGGTCTTGCAAGATTCTATCATGTGATTTCCTGCATCATGTCTCTCAACAAGCCCATATTTTCTAACTCGTATTCCTTTTTCTTTGTTTCAATCTTTTGCGTTCAATGCATCTTTATTGCATGTTTGATCAATTTAAGACTGAAGCTACTGACAGAATTCTTCAATTTCTTGTGAACTAGCTTTTTTTTGGTTTGTGTATAAATTTGAAAAAGTTGTATTGTTTGTATTTCCTTGAAACATATATATATATATATATATATATATATATATATATATATACATAATCCTATCAAAGACAGCATTGTACTTAGTGATCAATTTTGCAGTGTCCTTTTTTGACAGTGAATGCTGTTCTGTTCCTCTAGTTTTATGTCCTGCATAGGAAATCATAATTTTTTATGCTTCAGAATGGCCAAATGCCAGTCCATTTCAGCCCACTAATGCCTAGAACATCTGCTTATGAGTTCCCTTTCAATTTTGACCACTTCCAATTTTCCCAGAGTCATACTTTGCACATTCATCTATATATTTTTGCATCTGTTTTTCTGTTCCTTGGGTCATGCCCCCTTAGCAAATAAAGATCCTAAAGACTCCACTCCCACAAGTTTAGCCAGACTCGTGTCACCATGTTGAGAAATCAGATCCTTCGCAGTCACATATCAAGTGTCCTCTGACATGAGGGGCCCATCCTCTAGCACTATCTCTGACAATGTTCTGCTTCCATTCAGTAGTCCATCAGTGTCTGACAATGTTTCAAATCTATTCTGGAGGTTGCCAGTGGCTTCTTCCTCTGAAGCAGGATGCCACCTCCTTCTTCCTTGTCTTAGTCTGGAAGCCGTGTTCTTAGTCTGGAAGCGCCACTGAAACAGGCTCACTTTGGGTGACCCTGATAGTATTTGAAACACCAGTGACAAAGATCCCAACATCACAAGCCTCATATAGTATGACAAACTGACCAAGTAGAGGTTTCAAGAAATAAGGAAGAAGAATCTGAAGGACATGGGCTTTCGTAGGAAGCCGTCTCTTAGACCCCACACTATGAATTTGGATTCCTAGCTACCTCAAACTAAAACCAAACTCATGGCCACCAAGTCATTTGTGACTCCTACTGACCCAACAAATCAAAGTAAGGCTGCCCCGGTGGTTTTCTGAGGCTAAAAATATATTTTTCAGGGCATAAATTTTTATGGCAACAAAAAGCCCCATTATTCTTAGTTGGGGAAAACTTGAGTTCCACTCACTGGTTAGCAGCGTTGCGCGTAACCCTCTACCTACCTGGGTTCTTAACCTCATCTGCCTAGCCTATGTGAACATTAACTTATTAGAGACATGCAATTATTTCTGTCATCAAAGTATTAGATAATGAAGACTCTATCTAATTGCTCACAGCAGCCAGTATAACGTGTCACATGTTACCAGAAGGAGAGTGTAGAAGAGTCCCAGGAAATTGCAGTGGACCTTATGGAAGCCTTCACCAATCCGATGCATTTGGATTGTGGTGCTGAAGGACACCAGGCTTGGTGACGTGAAGGGGAAGTGAACAACAGGAAGGCCTTCCAGGTGATGGATTGACATGGTGGCTGCAACCATGAGCCCAGTCTTGGGAATGCTTGTGGGAATGGTGCAGGTCCATGAGATGTTTCTCCTTGTTGTGTATCGGCTCCTATGAGTTAGCATCAACTCCCTGGTATGTAACAACAACATGTAAATAAACATGTAGGTCTTCGCTCTCATTTGGAACAGTGCTTATCCTCTGTCATGTTACTTCAGTAGTTGCAACCTGGCATTATTGATCCACGTGTAGAGCTCAACTTCTACATTAGTTCAAGATACCATGCAAAGGTTGATTCCTCTCTTTATATTCAACTGACTGCCCAAATTGGCATGGCTGTGTGGTCCTTAGACTGATCCTGTAATTCTTCCACCATATTCTCTCACACTTGTACTACAAACCCCTTTCAAAATCATTGCTGTCAGCCCAGTCCTCTACTTGGTGACCTTGTAGCACATTCCTAGGAGGTAAATGATCTATTTTGTGTGGGGGGAGGGGAAGGGAGGAGGTGGAGTGTGGGAGGGTGTAATTGATTGTCTAAGGTTCTATGTTTTCACAGGAGTAAACTGCCTTTTCTTTCATACACAAAGCAGCTGATGGATTAGGAGCGCCAGGCTTTTGGTTCGCCCCTCAATGATCAACCCACCGTGCCACCAGGGTGTCGTCACACACCCCTTCCAGTCACTGACAAATCCTAACAGTAAATGATCTAAATTCAATCTCATTTTCCCATTCCGAGGAGCATCGCTGCGTTTCAGGCCTTAGATCATCATCAATCTATATTCTAAGACAGCCAATAACCTTTTGAACAGACTTCACATTCTCCAACCAATAGAGTGATATTTAAAATATGTAAACTAGTTATGTTTTCTTCTGGGATAAGCATTTCAGGGTTTTTGTTTTGTTTTGTTTTAAGCAGACAAGGCACTGCATGGCATCCTTCTTTAACTTGTGTTCACTGCAGCTTGTACCTTATCTCCATGCTCTACTATAACCAATGACTTTTATTTCCCTAAATACCACCCTCGAGGAGGCCTGCTGGGGTAATGGGTTACACATTGGCCATCAACTGAAAACCTCCAGCTGCCCCATGGAAGAAAGATGAGGTTTTCTATGACCAAAGAGGTTTACAGCCTCAGAAACCTCCACGTACGGTTCTACTCTGTCCTGTAGAGTCGCTAGGACTCAGGATAAACTGGATGGCCGGGAGCTGAGCTGCTATGGAAATACTGCTCTTGTGGCCTGGCAGCCTTCTCGTCTCTCGACTATTCCTCCCAACACAAAGTTATATACTCTCCTCTGCTCCCTGCGCCTTTTCCTTACGGTTTTATAAACACGGACGTGTACTGCATTGATGTATTTATTCTTTTTCAGATAACACTGTGTTCTTCAAAGACAGCCATTATACTTTCACCATTTACCAAGATCATATGTGTGTACGCTCAGTAAAGGCTTACTTATTGGAGAGAATTATGCTGGATGTTTGAATCCTTTCTCTTCATTCCCCTTTCTTCTCCTTCTTCCTTTTTTCTCCATCGGTCACTATGATATAAATCACTTATGTGGGAGCAGAGAAGGCCCCGAGGTGAACGGTGGACCAACACCCAATATTTCTTCATCTCTGTGGCAAGGTTCTAAGACATTCAGATTCACTCACCTTCTTTTTCTGTTTCAGGGATGTTTGACTCATTTCCAGCACTATTGAAAACCTGTAGTTGTTATGCAGGTTTTACTCTTCCCAGCTCCATTTCCTGTTACTTCTCCTGCTCAGTCTAGCTCTGCACTTAGAATGTCAAATTCATGACATCATGTATGGTCCCATAGTAACTGATTCTGAATACACAATTATGCTTTTTTTAAAGCAATAGTATTTCTTCATATTTGAGTCCATCCCACATGTAATCATTGCCTGTGTTTTTACAAAATGATGTCTAAATCAGGTTCAATTGTATAATGTGTACCAATATCAATACTGCTACTTCCTTCTTTTGTTGCAACCAAGCATTACTGTAGCGCTCCTGTCGCTGTACATTTTCTGGTATTGACAAAATGAACAGCAAACTCGTTTGTGAGTCCTGCCACTTAACCTTATTCTTCCCGGTGGGCTTTGAATGGGTTTCCCCAGATCTAGGAACATTTTGACAGCTCAGATTTTTTTGTTCTAATCTTTGAGTGGTGCTTGACAGCAGACGTGTGGCACAACAGAAAGGCTTTCCAAGCAATGGCACTTGCCTCTTTCGCTGTAGCACGGCCCGGTGAGAAAGCCACTGTCAACGCTCAAGGTGTCGGAATGACCAGTCGGTCATCCTTGATGCTAGCCCAGTCATTTGGCCTTCCTGTGACACACAGAGAAAACAGCTAGATGGCAGGTCCCACCGAACCTTGGGTGTCATTGTCCGGATTGCCTTCGCACGTGCTTCAGTCCACAGGCGTGTGTTGTCAGTGATGACAGACTGAGCCAGGTTCCTGGTCTCTCCGTGGAAGGAGATTACTAATTTTGAATATTAGTTGTTTTTTTTAATAATGTAACAAAGTTCACCATGGAATGTGTAGAGAGTAAAACATGGAGGTTTGGATCTGACTTCTTGGGTTTCCATCCTTTTACCTTAGACCTGATCGTGATCCTGGATAAGATGGTAATTTTCCTACTTCTTCATTTTTTTAGAGAGCGCATGTTTATTTCTGACCAAGGTCTATATATACTTAGGGGCGTGCAAGCCTCCCTGATTATAGGTCACCCCATACGTCACAGGAAGGGGCTGTACAATAGGCATATACCTGACAGGAAGGGGATGAACCAGGGGCATACACGCAAATTGGGGATGCTATATTATCAATTATTAGTTGCCATCCTGATGATTAAGATATTATATAAAGTACTTAAAACAGTAAGGAGCCCTTGTGTTAAAAATTTGACTGCTAACCCAACAGTTGAAGGTTTGACCCCAGGAACTGCTCTGTAGGAGAGCGACATGGGAGTCTGCTTCCATAGAGATTTACAGCCTTCAGAACCATACGGGTCAGTCCTCCTCTGTCTCAAAGCATCTCAGGGAGTGCCAAAATCTGGCATATCCTAAGTAATGAATAAATGTTCACTGTTTATTTCACTAGTCATTTTTGCTACAAATATGGCATGTAACCCAAAGAGAAAATATTTGATTTATTTAAACCCTACTGCAGTGTAATATATGGGGACATAAGCTTTAAAACTACTTGTCATTCGCTTTATAAACAATCAAATGTCACTTTGAGAATTTTTTTGCACCTTCTAAAGTACAGTTTCAGTGGTACAGATAGAGAACAATTCAACACTCATTCGCTCAATTAGTTCCTTGATTATTGGTCTAGCATAGAAAGAGAAGCTAATTTAGTGCTATGAACTTTATTATTTTACAGATTATGATATAAAAATGTAATTAATTATACTCAGGGTGCATTGTGGCATTGATGAAACTCACAACTTTCCTCTACTTTGTAAATGCTTCCCTCCCCCCCCCCCCACTATCATGATCCCTGTCCTAACTTGCAAACCTGGTAAGACCAAAGGATGCACAGCGGTGCAGATAGAAACTGGAAACACAGGGAATCCAGAACAGATGAACCCCTCAGGACCAGTGGTGAGAGTGGTGATACCAGGAAGGAGGAGAGAAGGGGGGAATGAAATGGGGGAACCGATTACAGGGATCTACATATAACCTCCTCCCTGGGGGAAGGACAACCAAAATGTGGGTGAAGGAAGGGAGAAGTCAGGTGGTGTAAGATATGATAAAATAATAATTTATAAATTATCAAGGGCTCATGATGGGGAGGGAGTGCAGAGGGAGGGGGGAGGCAAGAAATATGAGGAGCTGATTCCAGGAGCCCATGTGGAAAACAAGTGTTTTGAGAAAGATGAGGGCAACAAATGTATGTGTGCTTTACAAAATTGATGTGTGTGTATTGTGATGAGTTATATTGAGCCCCATTAAAATGATTTTAAAAATAATTAAAAATGTAATTATACAAGAGGACATCAAATGTTCATGGAAAAATGGAAAAGAAAGATAATAGAATTTTTCCATGATGTTTGAAGCTCCTTCTTACATGCTCTTATCTGAATGCTAAGGGTGAATTTAAAGAAACATTTCCATTTTGTCTCAGATTTCTTTTTCCCCCATTATAATTTATTTTTTGTTATTGGGAATGAACATCTACACATATACATATGCACATATATTTTCTTTGACTTTGATTCATCTTTCTTCACCTTAAATCAGGATTAATAGTGAGGCCACGGTGTTATTTTACTATGATTTGGTCCTATAGCCATGATTAGGTCCTATAGCCTTCCTAGATTATTCAGAATTAATATTGATAATGCAATTATTATTGTCAGTTCTTGTGGGTGATAAAATTTCAAAATATATAAATATATTTCTATTTTATATATTATATGGAAATATCTACATATATTTAGACGTAGATAAAATATATTAAAAAGGGCATCAAAGCTATTTTAGAAAACAACTCAAACTCAAAACTCACTGCCATCAAGTGGATTCCAACTCATAGTGACCTCACTGGGCAGGGAAGAGCTGCCCCTGTGGGTGGTCAAGAATGGGAATAGAAAGTCCCATGTTCTGCGGAGCAGCTGGTGGTTTCTAACTGCTGATCTGGTTGGTGCTTAACAACCCATCTCATAACCACGCCGCCACCACAGGCATGATAAAATCAAAGTAAGCATCCGCTGCCTATTTTTGTCAAGTCCTTTCGGTTGTTGCCAGCGTCTTTGAGAAGGCCATGTTCATTTCGTTGACACAGAAGAAGAGCTTGCAGCGTGGCTTTTGACACATGGATCACACTGGACCTTTTCTGCAATGTCTGGCGTGGTGCTGTGATCTAGTTCAAACTTTCTGGAGAGACTTATGGCCTCGCTTTTAACCATGTAATTTTCATAAGGAAGGATAATGGTTAAGTTATACAACTATGTATTTGTATACTCTGGGAGAACTGCAAAGAATATTCCTTTTTTACCCCAGCTGCCTTGCTTCAACCTACTCTGTAGAATTAAAAGTTGCAGAAAATGACTCTATTACCCTCACCACTTCTCTTCCCTGGATATAAAGCCATAAAAAAATCATTGAACTGTCAAGAACAGTATTGATATTTAAAGTATTTACAGATGTGTGGCTGGATCAATACATAACAAAACAGTGAAACATAGCTAGAAAAAGAAGGTGTCTATGCAACAGGTGTGATGTCCTATCCCACAACCCTAGCTTTATTTGGCTGATGCTATTGGGCAGGCGTCCTCTAACTGTGGCCCGCGGGCCACACGCGGCCCACTGAGGACATTTATCCGGCCCGCCGGGTGTTTTTGCCCCGTTTTATTTTACTTCAAAATATGTGCAGTGTGTGTAGGAATTTGGTCATAGTTTTCTTTTTAAGTATAGTCCTGCCCTCCAACGGGTCTGAGGGACCGTGAACTGGCCCCCTGTTTAAAAAGTTTGAGGACCCCTGATATTGGGCCTTCCCATCATCTCTTCCCACTCACATATGGCCATCGAGTCATTTCTACCTGACAGCGACCCTGTAGAACAGGGTAGAATGTCCTGTGGGTGTCTGAGACTGCAACTCTTTACAGGAGTAGGAAGCCTCACCTTGCTCTTGTGAAGCACCTGGAGGTGTCAAACTGCTGAACTTCAGCCCAAAGCACAACCACTCAGACACCACGGCTCCTGTTCTCGTTCCAAAGATGTTATCAACTTAATACCTGTGTATTCCTTACGGCTAGATTCCCGAGCGTACTCCCCAGTTACGTTGTTATAAAATGGTATTTGCAATGAAGTTGGTCTTCCAAAATTCTATCATTTGATCTCCAGCATTGTTTGTATCACCAGCGCCTGCTTTTCCACCTAATGAATTGGCAATGGGATCAACGGCAGGGAGTTTTGGTTGGTTTGTTTTTCATCCTTCCTTGCTGGCCTGTGAACTATGCTTTGGGCTGCTAATCACAAGGTGAGCAGTTCCAATCCCCTAGTTGATTTACAGCCTCAGAAACACAACTGGGTCGCTATGAATCAGATTGGACTCGATGGCATCATTATTGTTTTGAATGTTTCCTTTTTGTTTCCAACTTTAGAACTTTCATTGCCAATTATTATCTTGGCCAACACACATTTTGGTGTTTCCAAAGTTATTAAATTTGAATCTGGATATATTTGATCTGCTGTTGCTGTTTTTGTTATTGTTGGGCTGTGGTAGGAGTGCTTCTTGATTGAGTATTTTAATCCATTGCAGACTGAAGAATTTCTTCATTATTGGCTTGAGTGTTTGGTGTATAACTTTGAGTAAGAGAGGCATTAGATGGTCTTACTGTTATGTGTGTGGATGTTATCCTATCACATGTAGCACTGTACTTCAGATAGCTCTGCATTGGTTCTTTCTGATGATGGGCATGAAGCCATTTCTCTTTATTTTCTCATTCCAGGCATAGCTAACCAGATGACTGCCCGATTGTAAATGGCCAATACCAGTTCCCATCATCTCACTGATGTGTCTTGAAAGAAGTCCAGCCATAATGCTCCCTTCAGGCAAGGATGGTGAGGCTTTGTCATATCGAGAGACCTGTGCCTGGAAAAGAAGCTCCTGCTTGGTAAGTGGACGAGCAGCGGAAAGGAGGAAGGTTCTCACCGAGACGGATTGGCACAGGGTCTCAAACATAATACGATGTCACAGGAGTGGGCAGCACTTTGCTCTGTTGTGTATAGGGTCTTAGGTGACTAGGAGTTGGAACAGACTGGACAACACCTAACAACAACAACGCCTAGGATATGAATCTTTATGCATTCCATTGCATTTTTGCTGGATTGTAATTTTACTCAGTTCAAACTTGGCGCATTTTCATGTTCTGATTCTTCTTCATCTCAGTTCTTCCTTATCCACTGCCCGGCTTTTACATGCAAACCAGGTGACTGGAAACATTATGGGTTAAGTTCAATGCATCTTAGTCCTCCGTGTGCTATCTTTTTGTTTGATATTTTAAAGAGATTTTTTGCAGCAGATTTACCCCATCCTTTATTTCTTGATTGCTACATTCATGAAGACCAAATGTGGGTCCCAGGAAAAGAAAATAATTGACAATTTCAACTTTTTCTTCATTTACCTTCCCACGGTGTTGTTTATTTTTTCCAGTTGTTAGAATATTTGTAACCCATAGTTAAGTAAATAGTTTTTTTATCTCAATAAATAAGTTCTTCAAGTCCAAGCACATAAACAAATTTAATTAGAATCTCTGGGAATAGAATAGATATATTAGTATCATTATGTCTGATTAAAGGACTAAGCCCCAGCTCCAAGCAGGATCGCCAGCTTCTCGGGCATTGGTTGTTCTGTCTGGTAAGTGCTGGGCTGCTAGCCTCAATGTCAGTGTCTAAACCCAACAGCAGCTTCTTCAGAGAAAGCCTACACTGTCTTCTCCTGGAAAGATTGACAGACTTAGAAACCCCATGAGTCATAATTTATTCAATGGCAGTGTGATTGTGGTCTCCTTTATCTAAGGTCCTTAAAGAAAAAGTCACCTCTCTGTCTCTCTCTGTCCCCAATCCATCCCTGCAGCATTTCTTCAAATATTTTAAATTCTATTCCATCACAACCTAAATCAAGATTTAATCTTTGTTCTAGCAAGTATGATAGACTGCATTGACTAAAACAAGTCTAGAGACACTCCTACTGGTGTTAGAAAGAGCTTTAAATCAAGAAGTAATTACTCATGTATAAGCCGAGTTTTTCAGCACAAAACATGTGCTGAAAAACTGGGGTTCGGCTTATACAGGAGTCAGTGGTACCCCAGTGAGGTGTAACATCTCGCGGGTGATTGCCGTTCCTCCACTGTTCATTCAAAGCCCCACTGACACTGCAGGGCTTTGAATGTTTGTTTACCCACATCTAACCAATCAGAGCCATCCTATGACGTGGACGACTTCAATTCGCAGAGGCACCCGTAGTGATTCACTTAGCCGGCAGCTGAACTGGTAAGGATGTGTCTGTGGCTGCGCTCCGTCTCTGCCCTCTGGTCTCTGTGTTAATTCACATCCTGCATTTCCCACCCTAGGCTTATACTTGAGTCAGTCAGCTTTTCTGGTTTCCCAGGTAATAATTAGGTACCTCGGCTTATACTCGGGTCAGCTTATATTCAAGCCCAGTCCCAAGTCAGATACCAGTTCGTAAGTCCCTCTTCAGACTCACGCAGCCACATGCCAGGATGCAGAATGCAGGATGATCACAGGCTGGTGGGCGCAAAGTCAGATGGGTCGAATAAGAAGGCCACCTCCACAAGGAGACACCATCAGGCTGTGACCTGATTGACAGGTTGCATGCCACTCTTACACTTCTGTAGTTGTAAAGTTGACTACTGCAGACCACCCTTTGTGAAACTTGACTCCTAACACAGCTCTTTAGCCATACATAATTTTACAAACAATGGCAGTAGAAAAACAATGTTTTCTGCCTAAAAGGGTAAAGCTAAAATGCAAACAACTCAAAATGTGCCAGTCTCATTTAAGCATAAGAATTTGTAAGTGAGAAAAACAAAAGTATTCTATGCCTAACAACTGCAGTTATGTGAACACCTAGACCATAATCCTGTAATCCCATCAACATAGTCCCCCACCCATGAAAGTTTGTAAGCTAGCCACTTTATGCCTTTATCCCCCACTCCCCACCCCCATTTTGGCTATCCAATTTCTATACTTCCCATTTCATATCAACCCACTGCTATGAGGAGACAAGCATGTTCTTTGATGTGAACAATCTTCATTCCAATTGGAGCCTTGTGAGTCTGCATGCATAAGCAAAGTCACATCAGGGTAGGCTGTCTATAAAGTCAGCAACAATAGACACCAATTCACAGACTCAAAGGTCTTCTCTTCATCTGGTCGAGTTCTGGTCAACTCAGTGTAGGTTGCCTCGCTGAGTTGTACCAGAGTTCCCACTGGCCACCTTGCCTTTCAACCACAGGCCTCTACAAATGCTCAACAACCCGAGCCCCCTCGGACTAAGTCATGCCACAGGCGCAGAGTCCACACAGCTCTTTAATATCATACCAGCCAGCCTGCTCTTGTCTCTCCTCTAGTCCCTATGAACCAGGTCCACAGGTGTTAGTGGCCAGACTCAACCTGTCTTTTTATTGCTGCTTTGCTCCCAATACAAGTGGACCCAGGTGGTCACCTAGCAAGCATTTCAGACTTCCCACAGTTCCCTTTAATGTTCAGTCCTAGAGAGCAGAGTTTTTCATGGCTCCAAATTTTTCCAGCTTCAGAAACAAATCTCCAGTTAAAACTCCTAAAAGGCCAAATGGCTCCTTTTTGTTGTTGTTGTTTAACTTGTCAACAGCTCTCAAGGCAAGGCTTTTCAAATGCAAATGTACTGAACACTCAAGGCATTGGTTGGGGCTTGCCATTGCTAAGCCTTCTTTCCAGGTAATTCCTACTAACCCATTTAACAGATCCAACTTAATGGGCGAAGGCAATAGGTTTACAAACGCTCTATATTCATACTGCCTGATAATCATTTCAATCACACATTCTATCAATAAAAATAGGTAGAACAAAATAGTATAATCTTAGTACAGACTGATCCTAAACATGACTATTAAAACAGTCGAATTCAACTTGTTCTTATCTAAATTATCCCAAGCATATGCAATATGGCCTTAGGTATCTGGCTGTATCAAGACAGGCCCTGTCTTTTGTTTAGACATTTTGACTAAGCAGCATGGCCTCAGAGAAGTTTAAGGGAGAGATTTTGTCTTGCTCAAAATTTACATTTATCACATTTGTTTTCACCATTTCAGATAGGAATTATCAAAGACAACTTCTAGGAATCAAAACCTTCACATCCAAAGCCCTTTTCAGAAAACAACCCAGTAAACAGTATGGCCGCACCTGACCTACAGCCATACAAAGAAGAACAACTGATAAATCAGAGGTCAGACAAGCATCCACTCTTCATCTTCAAGATTTGTTTCTGCAGTATTCCACCCCATAGTACCATATATGTAAGGCCAGGTTGACTAGAGAAACAAATCCAGAGACACTCATATGTGTAAGAAAGTGTTTTCTGTTAAAAAGTATGTATCAAGAAAACATTCTAGGCCAGTCCAACTCAAGTCTACCAGTCAGATACCAGTCTATAAATCCCTCTTCAGACTCACACAGCCACATGAAATGATGCAGAATGCCAGAAGATCACAGGCTGGTGGGCGCAAAGTCATATGGCTCCAATGGCATTGGTAACATCTCCAATGGTCTGGCAGCAACCAGGGTCTGCCAGCAGGAAGCTGAAGGCAGAGAGAGAAGGGGAGGTTGCCAGGACCCTTCTTATGAGAAGGCCACGCCCACAAAGAGGCACCGTCAGGCTGTGACCTGATGGGCAGGTTGAAGGCCACCCGTACAGCTTTGTATGTTCTCAAGTTGATATGAAATTGTGTAGCTACCACAGGAAGACCCTGCCATCAACCTCCCAGTCCATATTAAAGGGTGCCATCTTTTCATCACCCCTAGAAGGATTTTTTATGAATTGAATGCCCAAGAAGCTATTTTGGAGTCCTCAGTCGTCCCTGCAAACGTGACTGTTTTAAAGTAGAATTTTTCTTTGATGAGGTTATCAATTAGATTTTTATTCAATCAGAGTAGACTAAGTGGGGGTGGGGGTGGGGGGCGGATCTTATTTAAGTGGTACCTTATTAAATAGATAAACAGAAATTTATGCTTCACTAAGTCAAAGGATGCCAAGAATTTCTAGAAGCCACCAGAAAGTGGGAGAAAGCTATGAAGAAGTTCCTTTTTTGAAGCCCTCAAAAGGAAAAAGCAAACCCAATGAGCAAATTCTGACGTTTAGCCTACAAACCTGTGAGACAATAATGTTTGGTCCTTTAAGGCCACCTGGTATTTTGCTTTGGCAACTCTAGGACAATATGACAGGACATTTCTAAAACTCCAACAGAATATTTCACCCTCTTACTTAAAACCCTTCATAGGAAATTATTATTTTTCAGGGAACAAATTCCAAACAAATTAAACTCACATCCAAGGCTCTTTTGGACTTAGCTCCCCTCTTCCCTAGCTCACTTGCACAGCCCCATATGTTTGCCTCCATTTACCCTTAACACTCTGCTCATAAGCCATTTTTCACATCTGTTCACCACCCCTCATGGTGTTCAGAATTTTGGAGTCAGATGGACCTGAGTTCAAATCCTGCATTTTCTGTTCAATGTCTTAGGACCATTTGCCCTATGCAAACATCACTTGCATTTCCCTCAAAATTGAATAATAAGACCTATACTCATGGTTGTTGTGAGGAGAGTTGTAGTCTCAGAGACTCACACCAGCAGTTCTACCCTGACCTATAGGCTCCCTGTGAGTCAGAAGCAACTGTATGGCAGTGAGAGAGATAAAATTGGACATCTGAGGACATCAAGAACATCATTCATGAAGAAAGCCAGAGGTCATTAAACAGAGATGAAAGATCAAAGTGGCTGTCAGAAGAAACTCTGACACCTACTTTTGATCATATAATGACACTTACTTTTGATCATAGAATGGAAGAAATGATGAAGTCAATGAGCTGAACAAAAACTTTCAAAGGACTGCTCAAGAAGACAAAGTGAAATATTATCATGAACTAGACGAAGACTTAGAATTAGAAAACCAAAAAGAAAGAAAATACTCAGCGGATCGTAAAGCGAAAGAACTAAATAAAAATTTTAAGCCTCATGTGCAAATATTGAATGATTCCATGGAAAAAATACTGAATGATGGAGGACCTTGAGATGAAGATAGAAAAAATACACAGTCACGGCACTAAAAAGAAACCTAATAGGGGACAGAGCTTTCTACTTCCATAAAGAGTTATAGTCTCAGAAACCCACAGGGGTCGCTCCACCCTGTCCTACGGGTCTCTCTGAGTACATGGACTCAATGACAGAGTTTGGTTTGGTATCAACAAGAACTAGTCAACATTCATCCATTTCAAGAAGTAGCATATGAACAAGAACCATCGGTCCTCAAGGAAGAAGTCCAAGTTTCACTGAAAACATTACTCAAAAACAAGGGCCCAGGAATTGATGGAATGCCAATTAAAATATTTCAACAAACCAATGAAGCACTAGAAGAACTCATCTCATCTATGCCAGGACATTTGCAAGAGAGGTACTTGGCCAATTGACTAGAAAGATCCATATTTGTACCCATCTCAAAGAAAAGTGACCAGGACCATGTCTAAATTATAGAATATCATTGATGTTACATGCAAGTATCAGTTTGCTTAAGACCATCCAACAAGGGCAGTCCTAGTACACACCAGAGGTGAGGTAGATTCAAAAGAGCAAGTGGAACAAGGGATATGATCCATTCTGGTGTCATATGGATCTTGGCTGAAGTAGAGCATATCTCAGTGCTGTTTACTTGTGTTTTATTGGCTATGCAAAGGAATCTGTGTGCATCATAATAAACTGTGGACAGCCTTGAGAGCAATGGGAATTCCAGAGCTATGCATTGTGCTCATGCAGAACCCGAGCAAGTAGCAAGGGGCAGTTCTCTGAACCAAAAAAGGACATACTGCATGGTATTTTCAATTGCAAGTGAAAATTGGACATTGAATAAGGATGGCCAAAGAATAATTGATGCATTTGAACGATGTGTAGGCTGAGAGTATTTAAAGGGCCATGGACCACCAAAAGAACAAGCAGATCTGTTTTGGAGGCAGTACTGCCAGAATGCTCCTTAGAGGCCGGGATTATAAGATTTCGTCCCACTTCTCATGCATGTTGGAAACGTTATCAGAAGAGACCAGTCCCTGGAGGAGGAACTAATGCTTGATAACGGGAAGGGGCCAAATTAAGAGGGAGGCTCTGGATGAGATGGACTGTCACGGCGGCTACAGCAACGGGCTCAAATATAAGAACGCTTGGTAGGATGGGCAGTGTTTCCTTCCATTCTACAGAGGGCTGCTGTTAGTCTTGGTTGACTGGAGAAACAAATTCATAGACGTTCACATGAGTATAAGAACGAGCTGGATAGAAAGAGTAATTGTATATGAAGAAAACATCCCAGCCCCGTCCAGATCAAGTGCATAAGTCCAATATTAGCCCACATGTCTGATACCAGTGTATGGATTCCTCTTTAGATTCATGCAGTACATGCAATGATGCCAAACTCGAGAACAACAAATCAACAAAATATCTCCAGGCCTCTGATATCACTCAGGACTTCATCGACTTGCTTAGAGAACCCTTCATCTGAGAGGGAATTACAGACTAAGAGGATCCCTCTATGATTGAACACCTAAGCCAAACATAAGAGAGGCTAGAAGTGTTTATACATCCACAAGTGCATCTCATTGTCCCTGTAACCTCACTAAATTAGCTCTTAAATTCAGCTGGCAGTTTTAGGTGCTATGGCCACGAAGCGACAGCTTCCTAGTCTGCGAGTTCCTCTTTAAATACCAGTGCCTCTTCCAGGTGCTTAATGGCCAATTCTTGCGTTCACAAATGTAAAATGGGAGTGGTGCTGGCATCAGCCGCACAGAGGGCAATGTTACACATCAGGTTCAATACCTGGCACAAAAGGGACACTTAGGTTCCCAGGTTCCCCGCCTTCTAATTCACCTGCATAAACATAGTTCAGGGTTTTATGTTTAAAATCAGCCTCTGGGTCGGGTTTTATCTAGACCCAGTGACCGCCCAGGGAGAGCCCTGCCCTGAACTCCAGTGCGCCACGGGCAGGGAACTAGGAGTCTTGTCTCTTTGTTTTCCTTTGGTTTCGGGGTCTGTGTGATCTCCTGGCAACAGCCCCACTGGTGGTGAGAAAATATGTCTGTTTGCTATTTGATGAACATGCAGCTTAATCCAAGAGGTGCCCCTCCCCCAATAATGTTGCACAATGCAGGTCAGCTTTGAACATTCCTGGCTGTAGCATCGCTTACATGAGGGTCTCAAATCTGGCCCAGCTTGGATTCTGTGTTCTCCCTGATGCATATACATTATATTAAGTAAACTTTTCTGGTTTTGAAGTCTGGTACCCAGGTCAATAGTTTTTCATTGCTTTTCCAGTTAGTCTTCTCTCCTGTTTACCTTCTCCACCGCAATAAAAAAGATGTGTTTTATTCCACCCATTTCCTGGTAGCTCAGGAAAAACCCTGGGATTCATTTTAGACTCCTACATCTTCCCTCTTGTTACATTCTGGCTCTGACCGAAATGCAATCTGTTGACTCAACCTCCTTAATACTCTTTAATATTCTTAATATTCCTTACTGAGCTGTGTCCTTCCTCCTAAACCATCTCTGTGCTAAGCACTAAACATGCCAGATTATAATTATTTGCTTGCATTATTTTCTTCTCCCATCAGTGCCTGAAAACTCTCAGTAACTAGTATGGTGTTAGAAGTAACCACTCCCTTGACATATCTTAAATATGAATTTGAACCATTCCAGGCTGTATAGAAAGATTTTGTGTGTCAGAAGGCTGAGGAAATTTGAAAGTGAGATTTTAGGATTTTTGTCTCCATCTTCCTGGGGACTGACTGAGATATTGCCTATTTGAGTTCCACCTTTCCTCTTCAGGGCATTGAATTGCTCACTCTCCCTGGGGGCACAGGGGTTAAGTGCCCTGAGATGGTTTGGTTGCCAACTCAGGTCTTGCTAAAAAACAAAGACCCCAGGGTGAAAGGTAAAGGGGAAAAATCTACTTTAGTTGCTCAAGCAATGAACTTACCTCCCCTAAGCCTAAGAGAGATTCTCTCGGGGTATTGAAATGCAGTAGAACCCCAGTCCTGGGGATTTCAAAGTGAAACATGGAGAAAATTTTGCATCGGAGCTCAAACAAAACATTGGAATTCGACCTGACGCACGCATGTGATTTTTGTAAGCCAAACCAGTTCGTGATTCGGTCACCTGGTGTGAGTTGGCGTTGTTTGTAGGTGTTGTTTAAACCTTTTGCAGCTGTGTTCCAAGCATTTTGCTATAATTTTCTTCGTTTTGGTGGCTTTTTAAAAAATGTTTTTAGATTTTAAAACTTGGATCTGAAGAAAGTTTTTTGAAAAGAATCATGATAAGAAACTGGTTAACCGTGTTACAGATATTATTGATGATAATTTAGTAACCCCTTTTAGAAAACAGTTAAGGAAACGCCACCAGCAGGCCACATTAGATGGGTTTTCTCTTTTAGAGAAAGTCAGCCAGGTCCTAGTGAAAAAAGGCAAAGAAGGGGAAAACTCCTGAGAAGCAGCTCCCAGTTGATTTTAAAGGAAGGGGATTCTCCTTCCAAACAGTGACTCTCTCTCCACACCTCCTCTCCACATCCGCGTCCATGGATCCAGATCCTCATCAATATCAAGGTATGGGCCATACTGTAGTTGTTAAAATGTTGTTTATTATTGTTGTGTTTCTTATTTAAAATATATTATTTAACTTTGAACGTATTTACTTTGAGATTTCTGCGTGATGTTTTGTATAAAAAGGGAAAGGTTAGGGTAAAAACTTGGTGGGCGAGAACTGATTTATCCGTTTTCAGTTATTTTTTTACGGGAAAAATTGATTTGGAACTCGACTGCATTGCTTCTTGACGCTCCTTCTAGAGCAGATTAGCGTCGAGGCCCGGAGTTCCACTCTACGTATACTGCATATGCACATACACTGCACATATATACCTCATTAAACAAGCCAGACACTTGATGGCTATCCAGTCCATTCCATCTCCTAGCGACTCTCTAAGGCAAGGTAGAACTGGCCCTGTGGGCTGCTGAGACTGGAATTTTACGGGAGTGGAAAACCCCCTCTTTGTCTTCATGGAGCCCCTGGTGGTTGGAAACTACTGGCTTTGTGTTTTGTAGCCCAACATAGAACCACTGTGCGACCATAGTCCCTATAGGTCACGTGGGGCCCTTAATTAACCTGCCTTTGCCTTCTTGATCACTTGTTTCCTTTGAGTGCTCTCTTCCTGGGAGAGTCTTCCCCTGCAATAAGCAGGTGTCAGTTCTAACCAGATCTGGCCCACGGAACATGTACAGGAAGGGCAGCCAAAGCCCACAGTTCACCCTTGAACTAAAGAACTATCTTCAAGGAACCAAAGTTGCGGGAACCAACTTGGACAGCATTTTAAATCAAGAGGTATGACAAGTCACTTCCTGGTCAGGAATCACAACTCTATCTGAATGCATATTAATGGCCATTTCACAAAAATCTGTTCCATATTCAAAACCCCCCAATTTACGTCCTTCTGTACATGTAGAAGATAGAAAAATCCCCTTTCTTCTAACACCTTGCCTTGACAAATTTAGTATCCTCTCACATCATCCATTCCTTTGTCTTTTAATGGGGCTCAGGCTGAACTGAGCCCCAAAGAAAAGGGGCAGAAGTTATTCTTTAGTAATTACTGCCACCTGGATGGAGATGTTGGTCTGAAATTTGGTCCTGATGTCACAAAACTGGGAAGGAGGAGGAATGAGCTGATATCCCTGTAGGAGCATAAATTAAATTTCTATTGTCTGGAAGATACAAATTTAACAAGTGTACTGAAAAATCAGGGTCCCAAAAGTAAAGTACTAGTACGATGATGATTTCCTGAGGGAGGAGCCCTCCCTCTTATCCAGGGAGGACCCAGGCATACATAGGTCAGATTGATTAAATGGCCCTGAACATCCTCAGTTAATTTTATTAGCTGAACTTGTGTAGCCATGCATTTGACTCTGCCATTTGTTTCAGAGGAGAAAAGACCACAAACTCAAATGCAACTAAGAGAACACATTATTTTTAAAGAGGACAAAAACAAGACAAGCGAAAGGTCAATCATCCAGATGAGGGAGTCCATTAGCATGAAGCCATAGAGGGGTCCAAAGATTTTCAAAATGTGACTGCGTAAACGGGTGAACAAAGGAGACCGTTGAAGAACCATGGCTGGTAGCAAATCAATCCATCCCAGTTGAGTCAAGACTGTGAAAGTGGGAAAGGTTCTGTGATGGGGACATGGTATACCATTGCAGAGAGAAAAGCTTACAAGACTGGTTCACCTCCCTTTCCCCAATACCCCCTAAGGCAGCCAGGTTATGTATGATTCAGGACCATTCTGACCTTGTACTCCATATTCCATCAAGGGCACACCCAGGCAAGTCTCTAAAGGACTAACCTGGCTGTGAGCATGGTAGCAATCCATCTTTTTCTCTGATCATAGATTTTCATCTTTAATCCTTTCATCACAATGAGACTGATGTGCTTCTTCTGGATGGACTATCTAACATGTTCCTTAGATGGTCACTTGTCTGAAGGCAAGACTTTAAGACACCAGACACTATTGTTCCAACAGCTAAACACCATCTAATTCCTGCATTATACTTTGCTTTGCTAGAATACCTGTATCTTCCATGATTACCTCATGCAAGTAAGTATGTAGTAGGACCACTTCATAAGAGCTCATTGTTCTTCAGTTAGGGCTTACTGTTTAAGGCAGTGGTTCTCAACCTGTGGGCCGTGGCCCCTTTGGGGGTCAAATGACCCTTTACGGGGGTTGCCTGATTCATAACAGTAGCAAAATTACAGTTATGAAGTAGCAACAAGAATAATTTTGTGGTTGGGGGTTCACCACAACATGAGGAACTGTATGAAAGGGTTGTGGCACGAGGAAGGTTGAGAACCACTGGTTTAAGGTAAGACCTTAACAACTTGTTCATCATATAGACTTTGTTGATACATGCATGATCCTCTTCAAATGCAGCACATAGCGCTCCTAAGACGTCATGTAGGTAACTTCCAAGCAAAGTTTGATCATTCTAATAACAATAGCATCATGAACATAGCCCATAGTATAGATCTAGTGAGAACAAGAAGTATATGTGTGTATGTCATTTTCAGCTAAAATACAAGGGAATTTTCATTTATACAAATGAACAAAATTGAAGTGACAGAATAAAACGACTTGAGAAAACAATTAAGGTTAGACAAAAAGTAAAACTTTCTAAAACACTCGGTCACTAAGGCCAAACAATTAGCAGAACCTACGGCCTGTAATAAAAGAAAAATGAATATCAACCATACAATCAACCTAAGTTGCCAATGTTTGGCAACCTCAAAATCAACAAACATTTGAACAAGGTCCAGTGACATCAAACTCCATAATCGTGGCGTAGTCATTCTCTGCTTCAGCCCACTAAGTGTACCCCAGCTTCAACTCTAAGGAGGGTTTCACTTCCTTTAATCTGCACTAAGTATGTTTAAAGTTAAACAAAGCAAAGCTGGGCTTATTTTCATGGGGTTCCAATTGATATTTTCTTATGACCTAAGAAGATGCTGTGCATCTTGCAAAGATAAAATCTTGAATGCAGGTGGCTAAAGTATGAAGCCTGGATGACCAAAGGTAGAGAGGAAACTCAGGCAACAAGACATGATTACCAAGACAATTCCTTGCTGATACTTCCATTCAGGGCATACATAAAAACTGTTATATTTTCCCCCCACGTACAAACTTCTCTTTGTTAGCTGCCCCACTAATAAAATATATGAAGTCACCTTCTCTGAGACTGACAACATGAAGGGATGCTCTCACACATTTCCTTGAAATTCACTGATCACCATTATAGAATTGTTTGATCATCTGCAGGCGCCGCTAGATTCTGAGAATCACTTGGTTCCCCTCTACTCCTTGTAAAAATAAAAGCAGCTCAACTGGGTGTGGCTTCTGCAGAGCTAGTCTTCAGAGGTCTCTTACTAAGGAATGAAAGTGTGGTTCCTAGCATTAAACAGGCACATTGTAATGTTGACTTGGAGACCAAATGAAATGATTTCTGACCTGACTCTAATCCCAGATTGAGTCTCATTTTCTACTTTGGGGTTGTTTCCTAAAACCTGCTGATTTTTTTCAACAGAGTATAAAACTCAGAGCAAAATGGTTTACTAGTTTCTTTAGACTGTTTAATTCAAAATGACTTTTAGGAACCAGATTTTTGTTTGTTTGTTTGTTTGTTTTCCAAGACTCAGGATGAAAAAGATAATACGGGGCAATGGTCTTCATGGTTCACTTGGGTTTTCTTGAAAGAAAACAGTAGCAATGTTAGGCCAAATGCCTGAAAACAACACATGACACCCAAATCTGAACATCTCTATTCCAAGAATAACCATGGGGCATTCGTTCTATACCCAGGGAGCCCTGGTGGTACAGTGATTCTGCAATGGGTTGCTAACTTCAAGGTCAGGAGTTTGAATCCACTAGCAGCTCTGAAAGACAAAGCTTTCCACTCTTGTAGAGTTCCAGTCTCAGAAATGCACAGGGGCAGGTCTGCCCTGACCCGTGGGGTCACTGAGTCAGAATCAATTCAATGGCAGTGAGTTTGGTGTTTATGAAGCAGCATCAGTAGCAGCTGCATCCTGTAAACGCTCAAGCTATATATGGACCTGGACACAGAAACATTTGTCTATTCAAATGCAACCCTGCTCCTCTGACATCTTGGAAGAATGTCTCCTTGCCATTCTGCTTTGTAAATAGCATTAAACCACCACGAGAAACTTAATGTTTTTTTTAAAATTTCAGATTGAATACCAGTCAAGTCACTAGATATCTGAATTAAACTTATAGCTGAAGTTAACTGGATAATGCACTGAGAAATGACATGAGAACCAGCCCTTTAAAGATCATATGGTTTGGCAAACACAATCCTGGAGGCCAGATTATCCAAAACATGAATTAAACCTTGAATCTTGTGATCAAGGGGAATTTAATTACTTCAGTGATGAGAAATCCTTTTCTTCTCATTTTAACATTGAAACTCCCTTGCAAAAACCTTAAACTATTAAACTTTGACATAATAGACTAATCATTTAAGGTTTTATTTTGAAACTTGTACTTAATCTAAATTTAGCTTTTCAAGATTACTGAAGAATGGCTGTGTTTATAGAAAAACTCACTGTCCTCACTTGATGGTATACATAGGAACTCCTGGTGATGGAAGGGACCAGTTGATGTAGAGATACAACCCATGTGTGAATAGATCGAAGGCTCCGGCCACAGGGTGTAAATATTATATATGAAACAATACCCTTTGCGCCAGAACGGAATTGACGCTTACATTTTCTGCAATGTTAGTATTTTTGTTTTTCAATCCAGAAACAGTCTATAATTACATAACAGGAGTATTTTTTTTAATCCCTTGTCTCAAAAAGACTCGCTAGGAGACTTACTTTAAGTTCATTTTTAGGAGCAATTCAGCTTCTGAACAGAGCCCAACGGAGGACTGTTGTCCATCCGAGCTTGGTTTCTTGGCATGGTTTGCTATGTGCATTTTTAGGGTCTTAGTCCTGGGCTCAGCTTTTCCTCTGGACGGAGGCCTCTGGACACAATGCACATGCTACCAGTGCTTGAGTTGTGCCATCAGTTAGGTGACAGTAGTCACAAAGTGAGTTCTGTAGTCATCCTGGAGGGGTAGAGGCAAGTCAAGCTGCATAAGACGTCTTCTTATTCAGGGTCTCTAGTGGCATCCTAAGTATACATTGCATGGCTAACTACCAGATCAGCAATTCGAAACCACTACCTGCTGAGAAGGATGAGACTTTCTACTCCTGTAGAATTCTCACTGCCACTGAGTCAATGCTGACTCAGAGATCCTGTGGGTGTTTCTGAGACTGTAACTGTTTGACAGGAGTAGGGACTCAGACTCAGTCTTTCATCTGAGGAGCTGCTCGTGGTTCCGAACTCATGATCCTGCGCAGCTCAACGCATAACCACTACACCCCCCTGGTTGGTCAAGTTAGAGTCTCAGAAACCCATGGGGGCAGTTCTACCCTGTCCCAGAGAGTTACTATGAGTAGGCATTGATTTAATTGCCGTGAATTATTGGTGAGCATAATCTTTTGCCATTGCCATAGTTTCCTTGTCAAGGAAATGTGGTTACAACCAGTATTTGTACCCTACAGGGCACAGAAGCATTACTGTAAAGTCTGTACTTCCCACTATTGAGAATAGGGTCCCTGTCTTGAGGTGGATCTTTGTAAATAAGCAATTGCTGTATTACACTATGAATAGTCCATTGTATGCTGGGTTTTCTGCTTAGCCTGGACAACCAAGCAGTGCGTCTTTCCCATCGTGGACATCCTGACGTGTTGCCTTAATGAGACTTTCAGGAAGAAGACCCTCAGGGTTGCATAGCTAACTCTCAATTCTATTTTCGGTACCAAATCTCTGTGCGTCTGCACAGCTTAAAATTGGATTGGAACACATTGACTGGAGGCCAAGCAATGGAAGTCAAGGATCGACTAGATAAGTCACAGGGTTTTTGACTTCAGCTACCTGTTTGTTCAGCTAGCAAAATGGTTGCTTTTAACTATTCCCACTTATTTTTCCCCTTATAATGCTTACTAATGCAACATCCGCAAGTTGGCTCACAGCTACTAGGAAGGCTAGAATTGCCTTAGTGTATTTTATATCTTTAAACTGCAGAATAACACTTTCCAGCAGTAGTAGGTCAGAGCCCACTCAAAGACAAAAATATCTGTGAGTCTCTCTCCAAGAGGGCTCAATAAAAACCATCATTTAAATCCAGCACCATGAACAGTATACCATCTCCTGAGAAGACTGTCTCAGGGTTTGGGACTTGGCATTTTGGTGAGCATTTTGCTTGGATAGGTCCTGGGGCTTTTCAGTCTTACCAGGAACTCCAGTGGTCATTTCTTTCAGCCTTACATTGTCCTCCGTGTTCTCTAGGAAAGGTGACACCTAGCCAGTCCCTTGTCCAAAGTTATTTCATTGTGGTGAACTACCGGTTCTGACGGTTCTTTCTGTACTTGCCTGAGGCCAAATCTGTTTATAACTTATAATCATTGCTGTGGCGACTTGTCTTCCGAGGAGGAAAGGGCTCAGAAGAAACAGACTATCATGAAGGAAAGAACAAGCTAATTATGAGCCATATGTACTACACGTATCAAAATCCCGTAACAATAGCTGTTATATACCGGAGGTAGGTGACTTGGACAAGGTGTGGAATTTAAAGCATTACTCAGGGCTAAGTAGGTTGCCGAGTGGCCCCTATTTGAAACCACGATCCACTTCAACAGAGAAAGTTGTGGCAGTCAGCTTCCCGAAAGTTCTGTAGAGGAAATCATTGGAGGGTTGGAAGCCCTCTGGAGTAGTTCTGTCCTGTCCTGGAGGCTTCTTATGAGTTGGAATACATTCAATGGCAAAAGTTTGTTTTAAAATTGACTACTTAATTAATTAATATTAATCATTCTATTGGGGGGCTCTTACAAACCCTATAACAATCCATCATTCAAGTGCATTAAGCACAGAGGATGGCAAAGGTTTTGTTACACTTTGTTTTAAAGCTCGACAGGGGCTATTTTGAGTAAACACGGGCATCCGTACTGCGCTGAATGCCTCAGAGACATCATCACTTAACATGTCCAATTGAACTACTGCCTCATGCAAACTCTCTCCCTTGCTCCGTGTTTCTGATCGCAGTGAGCTCAGTCCTCTGAGCCCGCAATGTAAAAGTCCTGGCAAGCCTCCCCTACCTGCACCACCTAGTTGTTCATTGAGCTCCATCGATTCTGTACACTGTTGAACTGGCCTCTGCCCCCATTGCCTCATTCTCTTCTGATGCGAACTGCCCTAGATTCATGGACTTTTCCCAGCAGAGATAACCTCTTCTTATCCAGTAACCACCGTGGCAAGTAAATGTGTCTACCAACACAAAGTATTTCCTCTGTTTGTTTAAACATCATCCCCCTTTGGGACTAAGCTGGTTGAAAGCAGGAGTCAAGCTCATTGAGTAAATATATGAGGTGGTTGATTTTTAATAAACTCTGAAATTGACAATTAAAAAGTAAAAGGAACTCTTATATACCCATTTTTCAGATTCCCCCAATTGTTAATACTTTACTACATTCAGTTCTCAATTTCTGTCTCTGCTTCCTTCTCTTTATATCTCACTCTCTGTTTTCTATATATCTATATCTATAACAATAAAACATTTTCTGTCAATTTGACAGTAAATTGGAGATACTGTACTCCGTTATCCACAAATATTTCATTTTATTTAAGAATAAGAACCTTCTCTTGTGCAACCATAGTGCAGTTATCTCAATCAGGAAATGTAAGATGAATACATTAGTACTCAATCTACCATGTACATCCATATTTGACGATTGTCTCCATAATGTTTCTTTCTAGCTATTGTTTCTCATTCAGGATCAAATACAGGATTACATATACAATTGTCATATATCTTAGCCCTTGTCTCTAGTACAGTACCTAAGTGTTTCTCCGAACTTAAAAAATGTTTTTTAAAAGTAAAAGCCAGTAATTTTGTAGAATAGAGCTCAATGTGAATTTGTCTGAAATGATCTCATCATTCATTTTATTCCAGTTACGAGGAGCCTGGTCATGTAGTGGTGACACCTTGGGTTGCGATCCACATGGGTGGTGGTTTGAAACCATCAGCAGCTCATGGGGAAAGGCTGGGCGTTCCTCTCCTGTAAACTGTTGCAGTATCAGGTGCATTTCATTGGGTAAATCTGCTGCACAAAGCCTTTTTAGAGTGTTGAAAAGCAGGGAGGTTACTCTGAGGAATAAGGTGTGTCTGACCCAAGCCTTGATCTTTTAATCGCCTCATCTGCTTGTGAAAGCTAGACACTGAATAAGGAAGACTGAAGAAGAATGGGTGCTTTTGAAGTATGGTGCTGGAGAAGAATGTTGAAGGCATCATGGTCTTCCCAAGAACCAACAATTCTGTCTTGTAAGAAGTACGGCCAATGTGCTCCTCAGAGGCTCGGATGGCAAGACTTTGTCTCATATGCTTTGGATATGTCGTCAAGAGAGCCCAGTCCCGAAAAGAGGACCTGATGCTTGGTAAAGTGACACAAAAAACTCTCTGCCATTGAGTCGATTCTGACTCAGATCAGTCTTGGAGACCCACTGGGGCAGGTCTACTCTGTCCTGTAGTGTTGCTAGGTGCGGGAAAGTGGAGAGGCAGCGAAAAAGAGGAACACTTTCGGCAAGCTGGATGGACACTGACTGCAACAATGGGCTTCAACAGAAGTTGTGACGAGGAAGGTGCCGTGCACATGGGGCCATGTCGCCTGCTAGGAGACACGACTGACTGGGTGGCACCTAACAACGTCACCAACTTAGACATCAGATTGAACCAGCTATTTCCTGTCCCTTGATGCTCCTCTAACGTTATGTCCATTCCTCTATTACCAAATGTATTATAAAACGTCGGAAACATTCACTGGCTTTCAGCTGATTCAGACGCATACCCGACAGAGACCCTATAGGACTATGGGTTTCCAAGACGAATTCTTTCTCCAAAACACCAAACTCGTTGCTATCAGGAGTTGTTGCCGACTCACAGTGACACTTTAGGACAATGTAGAATTATCCCTGAGAATTTGCAAGGCTGGAAGTAACACTTTCAGTGATTCAAAAACCTCATCTTTCTCCTTGGAGGGACAAGCTGACTCCTAACCACTACAAAACCAGGGCTTTAAACAGGGTATTAATTGTCGCTTTTTAAAATTAAATAATTTTATTGGGGGCTTGTACAAGAGTCAAGTGCTTTTTGTGTCAAGTGCTTTTGTACATTTGTCTCCCTCATCCTCAAAACATTTGCTTTCTGCCTGAGCCCCTGGTATTCGCTCCTCATTTTAAGTGTCTGTTGAACTTGATATACTTTAAGCACCTGGAGTGTGTGGGCTTCTCAGGTGCACGATGCTGTCTGCGCTGCACCGTGGAGCCCCCAGAGATGCAATTTGTGAGCCCACAGCTGCAAACCCCAAAGGTGGAACAGCAGAAGAAAAGCCAGGAGATCTAGTGCTGCCCACCAGCCACTGAAAAGCCATGAAGGACAATGCTACTGGCATGTGCAGAGGCACCTAAATCAGCTTCCTGAGAGCCAGCTGTGGGTTATTCCTTCATCCTAACCCTTAATATATGTTCCTGAGGAAATGGACAATGAACAACTTGCCAATTAAATGAATCACCTACCCTTTGTTGACTGAACCCATTTACCTCTGGCCAGGTCTCAAGATGTGAAATTATAGGCTAAGGAGGAAGGATGCATCCATTTCTGAGATAAGATCTGTAGAAGAAAAGATGAGTGATAATAGTAAGGTACAGTGAGAAACTCGTCGGTGCCAGATGGTAGATAGATGTAATTATCTTATTAAAATCTTGCAACCATTCAGTGATGAAGGAAACAGCCATTTTACTTTGGGACTGCCAAGAAATGAAGGGACCCGTACCCAAACTCTTGTGTGTCTGATTGAAAACTTCGAATTCCCTTTACTCTGTGACGCTACTCAGCAGAAATAGGATGATGTCAAGATTGATAAGGTATGCACTGGAAGGAATTTTGTCAGGGGCTGTGAACAAAGAGTGAATTTACCAAAGTAAAAATGTGAGAAGGAATACAGTTTGTTATGTTGGGAAGAAAGTGTGACAGTTCTGGTAGGCCAATGTGTTTTTAAAATTTATTTGCCAGTGTATATAATATTTCAGTTATCCTCAAGGAAACGGAAGGCGTCTTAGAGACGAGGAAATGGAAGCCACGAGGAGGAAAGGGCTGGTCTGAAGTCACGCGGGGTTGGAAACAAGATCATTGCATTCCACGTCTTTTTACTGCCTTCAGCTACTTCCTCTAAAATATCTTTATTTTCTATTAGCTTATCTCCCGTATTTGCTTCAATTCAACAATAGAACAGTGTAGAGAATTGTGCTAAGTACTGTGCCAGGTGCAGGAGACACGAAGAGAGGAGAACATGGCGTGGACGTACAAAGCCAGCAAAACCCTTGTCTTTCCCTAGACAATGGATGGTCAGCTCCCAGAGTGCAGGCGGAGGTCAGCACATGTCTGAACATTAAGATGAGCCTTTGTAGTGGGCGCTTCTCATGATGCTGCACATGCCTGGAGGCTCAGCCTCACATTATGCAGTCCCCAGTGATAAATAGTAGATGAAGAATAGGCGAGAGTGATTATAAAGAAGGTAAAAATCTCCAGATGTTAGTAGCTCGGAATGTTTTAATTTAGAGTAGTGCTCTTGCCCAATGCCATCGCCCAAGGTTTGTCTTTGGTTTATTTGTGTTATCACAGCAGTGACGATGGAGTTAAATGCTGCCTTTGAAAAGAGGATTTTTGCTTGTTTCATTTATATTCTACTGTTCTTTCATTAAACATTTCTAAATATCCACAGGGCCACATTCTTACAAAAATAAATCAGATAAACCTAGAGTTCTTGCCAAGTAAAATATCTACAGTTTCTGGCAATTATGTAATTTCTAACTCTGTTGCAGGGACTATTGCTGATAAGTCAATCGTTATAAAGAGAAACGTTCCAGACCAATCTTTATTAGCATGTCCTTCACTGATAGATGCGAACGGTTTTGGGGTTTTTCTTTTTTTTGTCTTTAGAGCCAAGTTGTAATTCTTTTTTGGTCCCGAGTGAGTGGATTCTCATCATAACAATTTATATCTGGATAATGTCAAGTAAAATGTGAAAATAGTAAATTAAAACCAATGAAATTGGGTTCTGCTGTTATTAATAAAAACGGGTCTGGTTTTCACCCCCTCCTTTGTTTTGATGGCACTGTCTCATAGCGCGACTTTGCAGTAATACATTTGTGGTATCTCAAGTTGATTGGGCCCAGACAAAGGCAATATTTAGAAAGTTACTCAGTGGGATTTCTCTTGGATGAAGGAACTTTAGAATCATGTGGGATTTAAATACCTCCTTCAAATTGTGGTTTAACACATTATTGATTGGGAAGGGCCTTTCTGGAGAGGGACTCCATTGTATTGTTCAGTAAAAAGGACACACACTGAAAATATAAGCAGAATTATATATCTGTTTGATGCAGGCATGTATATATATTTAAATGATTGTATTAAAAAGTACTTCTTTTGAATCCTGATTTTTGTCCACACGTTGAAGGGGATTCCTTAAAGCTCTGGCTTCCCTGTGTACACAGAGCTTACAATGGTCTAGTTTTGCTCGCATGGTGGTGCTCGCCATTGGTATAATGATTTTGTTCACGCTGTCTCATTTGTTTCCTATAGTAGGTCGCAGAGGTATGCAGGGATTATGTTCTATTTCATAGGTGAGAAAAGCGGCATTCACATGAAGACTCATCTACATACTGCCATCAAGTGGATGCCACCCCACACCAACCCTGCAAGACAGGGTAGACCGTCCATCCTCTGGAAGCAACGCCTTTCTCCTGCACAGTGACTAGGGTTGGGATTCCTAACCTTTTGGTTAGCAGTCCAATATGTAGCCACTGCACCACCATAAACACGCAGCATGCATTTATGGATTCTTAACATACTCCTAGGAAGTGGTGACTCTGAGGTCCAACACAGCTTGATAACTTGAGTCCAGTGCTCTAGTTCACATCGTGCACTGTGCTCAGGAGGGAGATAGTAGTTTTCATGACGTGTAGCGATGGAATTTCACTTTCCTGATATAGAAAGACAGTAGTAGCTTATCAAAGGCCTGAGTTTTGGGGTAGGAAGTTGGTCTAGCGAGGACATCTTTACTTACTCTCCTCTATGCATACTGATAATCACACCCCAAAGCAACCAACCCAACAAACCCATGGTCATCAAGTCAATTCATACAGCAATACTATAAAGGACAGAATAGAATCACCCTGTGTGGCTTCCAGGCTGTACAGAATCTGTACAGAAGCTGACTGACGCACCTTCCCAGAGTGCTCTGTATGAATGCAGCCTTTCCCTCCTCCAACACTGCTCTCAGTGAGGGTGAAGCAGATCGGCGGATGCCCGCTTCAATTGAGCGCCTGTGCTTCCAGCATCGCTCAGAGCTGACTTGAAAACTGGTCTCAGGAGCGTTCTGTGGGTTGGTGGAATGGTTTTTGAAGACTGTTAAGCCAGTTGTTCTCTGTGGGACATCCCTTTCTTTGTCAGTGCCCGCAAGGAAGATGGGACTACTTGAGAGGCTAACTTTATTGTAGGTCTCTGTTTTATATGGTTTTGTAGGCGGGAGATAGAAAGGAAGATTTCCGCCCCAGGATATTTGAAGAAGCAGGAACAATCAGCCTAAATGAGTAAGAGAAGCCTAATTGAGAAGATTGACTGGATGCAGAGAACGTAAAACAGATCTTTCATTGTCTCTTGGGGCAAAACGAATCAAATGAGAGGCAAGGGTATTGAAAAAAAATAGCATGAAAGAAGACACACGAAACAAGTACCAGGATGGCATTGTCCTCTCAACTCAATTCAAAATTGAACTAAAAGTAGTCATTGAAAGCAAATGATATTTATGTTGCAAAAAAAAAATGAGAATACAGAAAGTGTAATTTCTCTTCTTTTTTTGGGGGGTGGGGAGAAAGTGTAATGTCTATTTCTAGGTTACCATTAAACCAGAATTGAATTACTAGTATAGATTTTAGATCATGGGACAATGGTATTTATATTCAATTAATAGGTGTAGGTTGGTTATGGGGTGACCCGGAAGTTTGGTGTGTAGTTTATCAGCAAGTGCTGTAGGGTACGTTTGTGAATGACCAGCAAGTTCTCAGCATACCCTACTTTATTGTCACCTCTTCAAGTGGACAAGTAAATTCTAAATCTAGTTTTGTTTGTATGGAATTATCTCACTGATTTATATCCCTAGTTCCCTGCTTAGTGCTTATTATGAGGGGATTAAATCCCAACTAGGACCCCCTAAATTTTTTTTCAAAACTCTGTATTTAAATTTTTAATAAAACAACCTTACCAGCTTCAAAGAATTCTTCATTGCCCTTAATACATTTGCCAATTCTGTGATTCCATTCTTGGAAGTATTTTTCAAACTCATCTGTTTGCATGAATGACAGCACCTCCCTCAATTTTTTTCTTCACCTCTTCTACATGATCACTTTCCTGTCCTTTCATGTACCTCTTCATTTATGGAAACAAAAAGAAGTTACACAGAGAGAGGTCAGGTGAGTAAGGTACATGGGACAAGACAGGCATGCTGTTTATTGCCCAAAACTGGTACAAGGAGATGGCGTTGCATGAGCAGGTGCATTGTCATGGTGGCAAAACCACTCTCCTGTCTGCCACAAACGAGGTCTTCTTTATCACACACTGTTACGTTCTCTTTTCAGAACCTCCAAAGAAAAGCTTGATTAATGGAATGGACTCCAAATCCACTTCTAGTTGATATTTTTGTCCATTTTGGAAGTTGACGGATGTCCAGAATGAGGTTCGTCCTCAATTGACATTTCACCTTTTAGAAATGAGTACACTTGAGTTTTTCCCATAATGCTGCCCTTCCGAGCTGTGTTCAAAATCACAGTGGTTTCTGCGCATTTTTTTCCTGAGCAGGAAACAAAATTTCACAGCCCTATGCTGTTCTCTTAAATTGGCCATCACAAAAAAAAACGAGGTTTGAGTGAAACTGCTTTTATGAAAAAATTCATTGTGACCAGGGAGAACCTTCTGAGGCGACACCACTGGGTGCACTAACTCACAGTGAGTTGCTCGATGCTTGCCTAGTAGGTAAAAGGTGAACTACGAAAGCTCTGCCCTGCCCAGTGCAATTCCGGGTTTTTGGGGTGTCCCTTCTTATAGCACATAATTCAGACGAAGTTTGTTTAACGAATGAAGTAAAAGCACCTTCAAACATTGAGAAAGGGCCTTTCTACTAGGGTAATCCTGGCCCCTTGCACCTGACAGCAGCACGAAGCACAGTTGCGATGCTCCTTCTGTGGGACATGTTCTTCACTTGGCTTTCTGGACTCTTTGAGTTTCGTTCTAACACACTAACTTCCTTTTGGGTTTCTTTTACACACTCTGATACCCTTCTTGATAAGGACTTGTAAATGTTTTCATACCTAGGGATTTGTTCACTGGTTTTTCCTTCTGTATTAATTTTCTTCTTCTGTGTTAATCCCTATATGATTATGTAGAGCTAGCTTAAAATAATATTTATGTGTCTCCAGATCTAATCGATACCTTTAACTCGACCCACACATTCAATTTGCTTTGTAACACTGATGAATGGACAGTAAATTGGCCTCATATTTAATAAATCAGAAATGCAACTCTTAATATCTATCACCTGTCTCCACCCAAAAGGCCATTTCTTCATCAGCATTCTTCAGCTCAACAAGTGACAACCCCTCACGTTAAAAACCTGAAAGGCAGCTTTCACCCTTCCATTTCTTTCATGCACCATGCCAGATCTATCCCCCAAATCTGTCCACTTCTCCTTTAAAACAGGTAAAGAATCCCACAAATACCCTACCAATCAGTGCCTTTCTTCTGTCTTCTGTTATGCCTTAATTACTTCATAGCCCCTTGTCCGGCCTCCTGAACATTCTTCTCCTCTTGCCCTTCCACCCTAATTCTCATCTTTGTGCAGCAGCCAGTGTCCCGTCCAAACACGCGTATGGCATATACCCCCTTTGTGTTCCACTCTCCCATCTTCATACTGAGAGCTAAGGTGGGTGTGCCGTGTTCTACAGGAGCTGCTCCCTGATGTCCTCTTACAGGTTACAGGGCAGGATGCCCACTCTGGAGGACCCAAAGGAGGGACTAAAGGTGAAGGAAAAAGGAAAGGAAAGGAGAGCACCAGTCCTCAAGCACATCGTCAGTAGGAATGTGGCATCTGCTTGCTCCGGGGCTCCATGGGAGCACCAACACCCACCTGTACAGGGCCAAGGACAGGCACTGCTGATGGACACAGAGATGGTCCCACTTCTATGGGATGAATAAAAATGGGATGATATAAAAAAGAACAGTAAAAAGATTAAGAGGGAAGAACTAAGAACTAACAAGAAAGCCTAAAAGGTAAAGAAGACATCAACAGTACTGGCAGTAGGGTGGTGGGGTATGGGTTACCAGGTAAGTGAGAGTGATGAAGGGTCAGTCTAGGCGCTGGGACTTTGTGTAGGGTAAAGGTGGCAATCACCTCGGTTCAATGGTTATCGTTGCGGGTGGCTTTGGAACCCTGTGAATGTGGAGCTGATGATCTGGCTTTTAGACCAATCAGAACGCTGTTCACAATGATTCTTAATGGCTATGCTGTTCCAAGGCAGTTGGCAACTCACCACTCTGTATCCCTCCTTATTTTCTGTTTAGTTCCGTCTCTTTCTCTAATCATTATTTGATTTATTTCTCGATCCTTTCCTTTGCAGTTTTGGGCTCCAGGACTGTCCCCCATATTTGTTTCGTTTCATTTCTTGAGTCTTTGTGATAGCAGGTCGGGAGCAGTATATCTGACAAGTTTGTCCTCTTGGATTACCCCCGATGTTTCATTATATCTTGTATTTTGGTATAATATATGCCATCATGGGTGAGTTTATCTTTCTTGAAAATCTATCATGTGAAAATGATATGGTCATATATCTTCATACTGGCGTGTCTATAAGTCAGCTGGGATAAACCTCCTCTGATTGCTCAGACTGTTCAAGAAGTAAAATCTATTGGAAAGAACTTTACCCACGGTCTCACTTCTTTTAACAAAAGACTTGAATGTGTTACTGATGATATGCTGTGCAGTTATACAGTACTCAACTAGGACACACGATCCTTCTGGAGCACATCCATCATCTATTTGTTTCTTTCTAATATTTCCACGATGTGAACTACTTGATACTCAATAGTCGACACGAGTTATTCTGTTTTCAAAAGTTTTAAAGTCTTTTCTCTTAAGTTACATAAATGCTCTGTTAATGAGTTATAGAGATATGTGCAGTTCTTTACATTTACTTCTGATTCCTAGAGAACCTGACTGATTTGATGAAAATGCTGCAATACATAACTTTACATAACCAACGTATGTCATATATATAAATACACATAGTATATATATGCATCTAGATGTACACATATGTGCGTATACATACGTACACTCAAGTGTTTGCAGATAGTTGGCAATGCTTTCAGCTTCTCTTTCAATATCTTATTTTTCTGTCTAGTCTTCACTATTTTCTAAAGCATCTAGAATCTGTGTGTATAATTCCAGATTTATACACATTGCTACAACATGTATAAGCAAAGATCTTGTGTGCGTGTTTGAGTTTTGTTTTGTGCTTCCTCATTGAATAAAGATGTTCTAAGTACTGTCATCAGTGAGTAGAGTCAGCAAAAAATATATGGAGTAACTGAACAGTAGAAGAAAATTGAACTGTTTCCAGAAAACTATCTGCTGTGCTAAATCCTACAAGATTAAGTGACTATGCAGCACATGGCATGAAAGTGGTATATTCATCACATTCTAGAATTTTCTGTTGTATGTTTTTATAATGCCCTGTCATATTGACAGTATAGTCAGAGGACTAGCCTCTGCACTTAGAAACATTAATTTTGCAACCTTCCCATAAATAATGAAGTACTGGATTTGCAATTTCTTCACCAATATGGCTTTTTAAGCTACTAGGTGTGATAAATGGCTCAATACATTTTCTGTCTGCTAGAGATAATGTATCTTAAAGCAATATTTACCTGATCAATATGAGCAAGATCTGGAGTAGAATCTACAAAGAAAATGAAATATCAAGCTACACTTATGTCACTTAAAATCACTGATCTATCACTCCCTAGGTTTTTAATTTTTCTCATAAATTTTAGACATACTTTTAGATGGTGGGTTGTCCTTCCCTATATTGCTATATTTTTGTAACTTGCTAAAATGGATCCATCACTGTTAATTGGATAAGATGAAGACGTTTAAAAACAGAAAACTGTTGCTGATTAAGTGAATAACACATTATTTATAGAACATTTCTACTTTATATAATAATGGAAAACAGAATAATTAATAGATTTTTGTGATAATGTTTAAAGTATATAATGTTGGGATCATATAATTATATAGCTTTTTAAAAAATTAACTGTTGGGGACCTTGCCACTCCATTCCCTTGCTGTTCCGCTGCACTCCCCCAGTGATTTGCCTCGGTGTGGTGGGATCAGGTCAGGTGCAATTCCCACACTGTGTCTCCGGTGCTGTCCCCTGTATTGCCCTTAGTCACTGAGGGGCATCATGTCTCATAGTAGGGCCAGCCATGTTGTTCTCTCTGTGGACTGGCTGCTCTACTCAGGAACATCATCCTCACGGCCTGGTGGGCCAGGCTGTGCTCCACTCTCTCCTCCTGCCCCTTCATCTGCTCCCGTGTGCTCTGATCAGATATGTCCATCTCCCGGAGCTGCAGACTCAATGTCGTCCTTTGGAACAAATTCTTTTCGGGGGAGGGGCAGGAATCCACTTAATTTATGGTGCTGGGGCCAGCCTCCCAGACCTCTCCACTGGTTCCCTCCTCCACGACGGGATATTGCATTCACACCTTGCAACAGAGGGACGGCGGGGAAGGGGGGAGGGGAGACTCCGGATGGGGCAAGATATGACAAAATAACGAGGTATGGATTACCGGGGGCACATGAGGGAGGGGGGATGGGGGAGGGAGGGGAAAAAAAGAAGAGGACCTGATGCGGGGGGCTTGGGTGGAGAGCGGATGCCTTGAGAATGATTGGGGCAGGGAATGTATGGATGTGCTTTATACAATTGATGTATGTATATGTATGGATGGTGATGGGAGTTGTATGAGTCCCTAATAAAATGTAAAAAAAGAAAAGAGGAGAAAAAAATGATTGGGGCAAAGACTGTGTAGATGTGCTTTATACAGTTGATGTATGTATATGTGTGAACTGTGATAAGAATTGTATGAGCCCCTAATAAATTGTTTAAAAAAATTCACTGTTACAAAATGAGTGGCTTGGTGCTTGTTTTTAACTGAAAGCATTTATGACAATTTTATTGATATATTTTTTCTTGACCTAATATTAAAATGAGGAAATTGGTATAAGCGCATAACTGTTGACATCACTGATTATTTCTTTGGGTATATTTTGGAAGTGCAGTATTTTTAAGAAATGAGGTGTGTTTTTTTGTTTGTTTGTTTTTTTGCTATGTTTTATTCTTATGTTTTATATTTCTATGGATGCTCACCGAGGTAAGTCTCCTGGCTGATTTTCTTCCTCTCTATCTATATCCACACATTCCCAAGTGGCTAGAAGCAAAACCCACCGTGCAATCTACCAGACCCTATCCCTTTCAGGTACAGCTCCCCAAGGGGAGCACATCTGGATCTCGGACGACCAAGGCAGACTCTGTTCACTGAAAAGTTTTAGTTGTCCACACCGCTCAAGGGTAAATCAATTTTGGTAAGAACCTATTAGGAAGTCCACTGTGACCCCTCATCTAGTTCCTGTCCTCATAAGCAGTGATTTTAAGTAATATATTTGATGCCAGTTTTATCATATTTCTCACATCTATAGCTAATTCTCAGTTTATTCCAAAGTTGAATTAAGGGTTTTGTGTAAGGTGCCATCAAGTCCATTCTGATCCATGGTCACCCTCTGCTCAACAGAACGAAACACTGCCTGGTCCTGCATCATCCTCAAATTTGTTCCTCTGCCGAGCTCACTGTTGCAGCCATGTGTCAATCCAACCTGCTGAGGGCCTTCCACTTTTCCTGTCCCTCCGTGTTACCAAGCAGGATGTCCTTCTCCAGGCACAGGTCTCTCCCGACAACATGTCCAAAGTACCCTCCTTGCCTGTAAGGTGCACTCACTCTGGCCATACTTTTTTCCGAGACAGATGGTTTGTCCTTTTATCATTCCATGGCACTTTCAAGAACCTTCTCCAGCACCTCAATTCAAATACATCCATTCTTCTTCAGTCTTCTGGATAGAAAGTTCAGCTTTCACAGGTGTATGAGGTGATTGAAAATACCATGGTTGGGGCCAGACACACTTTAGTCCTCAAAATAGCATCCTTGCTTTTCAACACTATAAAGAGGTCTTGTGCAGCAGCTTTACCTAATGCAGTGTGTCTTTTGATTTCTTGACTGACGATTCCAGGAACATTAATTGTGAATCCAAACAAGACAAAATCCAGGGCTATAGCTCCAATATTTTCTCCACTTATCATGATGATACCTATTGGTCCACTTGTCAGGATTTGGGTCTTCTTTATCAGCAGGTATAATCCATACTGAAGTCTGCAGTCCTTGATCTTCATCAGCAGGTGCTTAAGAGCAAGGTTGTGTTATCTTGTGTTGCAAGACTTCCTCCAATCCTAATGCCACATTCTTCTTCATAATCCAGCTTCCCTGATGATTGCTCAGCATGCATATTGAATAAGTATGGTGAAAGCATACAACCCTGACACACAACCTTCCTGATTTTAAAACATGCAACATTCCCTTCTTCTGTTCGCACTGCTGCCTCTTGATCCATGTACAAGTTCCAAATGAGCACAAAGAGGTGTTCTGGAATTCCCACACTCCTCAGTGTTCTCTGAAGATTAAATGATTCACACAGTCAAATTCCTTGGCATAGTCAAAGAAACACAAGTACACACCTTTATGGGATTCTTCACTTTGAGTCAAGATCCATCCATCCTCAGCAATGATCTCCCTTTTTCCATGTATGATTCGGACTTTCCATGTAGCCTGGACTTGTGGCAGCTCTCTGTCAATGTACTGCTGCAATCATTGTTTAGGTCATTTTAAACACAATTTTACTTGCATATGGTAGCCGTGATACTGTGTTACAGTCTAAGCATTTTGTTGTGTCCCCTTCCTTTGGAGTGGACACACATATGAATCTCTTCCGGTCAGTTGGCCACGTAGCTGTTTTCCAGTTTTCCTGGCATAGATGTGTGACTGCTTCCAGTGCTTCGACAGCTTGTCGAAACATTTCCATTGGGATGCTATCAATTCCTGGAGCCTTCTGTTTGATGCTTTCAGGGCAACTTGAACTTCTTCCTTTCACATCATTGATGCTTTCTCATAGGTTCTGAAATAGTGGACTGTCGACTACTTTTTTTTTGTATAGTGACTCTATGGATTCTTTCCATCTTCTATTGATATCTCCTTCATCATTTACTAGTAGAATTTTTCAAATTGCAATGCAAAGGTTGTTTTTTTCTTGCTTTATTTCAGTTTAAGATAAGCTGAGCAGTTCTTTTGGGTTTTCTAACTAGGTATTTTCATATTTCATTATAATATTTGATTCTGTCTTCTCAACCTTCCCCTTGAATTTTTCTGTTCAGCTTTCTTATTTCATCCTTTCTTCCTTTCGCTGTAGCTACTCTGTGAGTAAGAGCGAGGTTCACTTTGATCTTTTCTTTCTTGTATTTTAAAGGAGCTGTTGCGTTCCTCCTGATGGGTGGTCCTGATGCTCTCCCACAGCTCATCTGGCCTTCTGTCATTAGTGTTCAATTCAACACATCTAGGCTTGATATGTTCTTTAAAGTCATGTGAGAGACGCATGGTTTTGTTTTCATTCTCCTGGCATGTTATAATTTTCTTCAGCTATAACCGTAACTTACATATGAACAATTGATGGTTTCTTCCCCAGCCAGCCCCCGCTCTGGTTGTAGCTGCTGACATAGAGCTCTCCATCGCCTCTTCCCACTGATGTAATCCATTTGATTTCTGTATATTCCCTATAACAGTGCTTCTGAACCTGTGGGTCACAACCCCTTTGGGGGTTGAATGGCCCTCTCACAGGGGTTGCCTAAGACCATCTGAAAACACATATTTCCGATGGTCTTAGGAACCGAGACACCGCTCCTCTATTGGTCTCCACGCAGGTCCGCCCACATGCAGATAAGCCCATACCCACATACGAGCACCGGGCATGAACACTTACTCATGCTACACCATGCTTCAAGACAACATTTTATTTCTTTGTCATTAGAAATAAATATTTCACAATAGATAATGACATATTGTTTTCGTGATTCATCACTAAGCTTTAATGATGTTCAATTTGTCACAATGAAAATACGTCCTGCATATCAGTTATTTACATTACATTTCATAACAGTAGCAAAATGACAGTGATGAAGTAGCAACGAAAATAATTTTATGGTTGGGGGTCACCACCACATGAGGAGCTGTATGAAAGGATCGCACATTAGGAAGGTGGAGGACCACTGTATCTACCATATATACTCGTGATAAGCCGAGTTATTCAGCACAAAAAATATGCTGACAAACGGGTTTGGCTTATACACAGGTCAGTGGTACCCCAGCGAGCTATAACATCTCGCTGCCCTCCCCCCCCCCCCCCCCAGGTAATGGGACCAGCGCGTTATCTCGCAGGTGATTGCCGTTTCTCTGATGTTCATTCAAAGCCCCGCTGACACTGCAGGGCTTTGAATGTTTCTTTACTCACATTTAACCAATCAGAGCCGTCCTATGACGTGTATCTTTGAATAAGCCTTTTAAAGATCATGTGCAAAGGATGTGTCATGAATGGATGTCATCTGGTCAAGCTCGACTAACAAAAGGAGGAAATCTCCTGAAGCCTGACATAGTGTTAATAGCAAAATGGGTTCGAGATGCATGGAAGACATTCCAGAAGACATTGTGTGACGTGCCTTCCAGAAATGTAGTATTAGTAATGCTCTGTATGGCAGTGAAGACTGCACTTTGTATGAAAATAACAGCAGTGATGGTGATGACGGCAATCTCAGTGAGGTCAGCGTCTATGATGACCTCACACCAGCTGAAGGTCTGCATTGGGGTATATGGATGATGATGAGGAATCCAGTTTTGAAGGATTTTAACTTGCTTAAAATTTTAGCTTGGTTGCTGATTGAGCTCAGGGAATAGTACTCTTAAAGTATCATTGTTGATACCTTATTGTTTTTGTTGAACCTATTTTCCATTTACTGTGCTGGTTTACTAATGTTAAATGACTTGTTGTCCTTTTACTTATGTTTTTTATTTAAAATGAATATTTAAAGTCACTACCCCACTGATGTATCAATGTTTAGTAATTTTATTTTCATTTGTTTTGATTATTGAAACTCACCAATATCTTCTGCATTTTTCACCCTAGGCTTATACTCGAGTCAATCAGTGTTTCTGGTTTCCCAGGTAATAATTAGGTACCTCAGTGTATACTTGGGTTGGCTTATATTTGAGTATATATGGTAGTCTTACCTTTTGGGTGGTTAAAAAAAATAATTTGTTAGTCTTGTAAAACTCTTATCCTGTAGTCCCCAACTTCATTTCTATCACCTAGTCTATTTTTTACAACTACTGTTCCTTCCTCTTTGTTTCCAATATTTACATTCCAATAACCATAAATTATTAGTGCATCTTGATTGCGTGTTTGATCAATTTCCAATTCAAGAAGTTAGTAGAAACCTTCAATTTCTTCACTAACTTTTGTGGTGGGTACATAAATTTGAATAATAATCATATTGGATGGATTTACTTGAAGGAGATAGGTATTATCCTGTCACAGACAGAGAAATTTTATTTCAAGATTAATTTTGAAATGACCTTTTGTCAATGAACGCAATGCCATTTCTCTTGTTTGTGGTATATTGACTCAGTACGTCATATGATTTTCTGATTCGAAATGGCTAATCCCTGCCTTTTCAACTCACTAATACCTGGATATCGACCTTGATCCATTCTATATAATTTCTGGTGACTTCCAATTCTCCTAACTTCATCCTTGGTGCATTCCAAGTTGAGATCCTTGGCAGGTATTTGCAGATGCTTCTCCCTACCTTGGGTGGCGCCCCATCAGCCAATGAAGATTCCGAAGTCTCCATTCTACACGCTTAACTGACTCACCTCTTCCTGGTGGGCTCACTCGTAGAAAGCAGCCCCTCCGCGGTCACATTTCGAGTGTCCTACAACACAAGAGGCTCATCCTCGGACACTATTTCTGACAGCGTTCCACTTCTTTAACTTAGACGTTCCGTGTGTGAAAATCCTCTGAAGCTATGCATAAGGCTCTCAGTGGTTCTAAGCACTGGAGTGGGCGGCCTTCTTTGTTGTCTGCCCTGAGTCTAAAAGCTCAGCCAAAACCTGTTCACTCCACTGGACACTGCTAGGAATTTGAAATTGTGACGTAGCTTCGAGCATCACAGTTACACTCAAGCCACCACTGTGTGACAATCTGACAGACAAGTAAGTGGTAGTCTCACTGGGGAAGGAGGTATTATGAATTACCATAAATTTAAGCCTCCGTGTAACCCTATCAAATAAGAATACTGAAGTCACTGTCTTTGGGACCAGCACTTAGTAAAATTACATGACATCCCCAACATTGTTCCTAGGTATAATTTTAATCAGGCAGGTTTTGTGGGTTTTGGCCTTCAGGCCTGGTCATTCAAATGGTGTATATTTCAGTTGTTCAGTATTTTCAATTGCTAAGGGACATACAAGTTTTGATACCCTATATTGCCTGGGCCTGTGTGTCTCATTTTAATATGATTTACAAATATATTCCTTAGATGAGGGGGGAATAGATAGTCGAGGGATAAAAAGGAGTCTTTTGATTCTTTTTTTTTTCATTTATGGTTTTATTTAGAACAAATAAAACTCGCAAATGGGCCATCTACTCATTTTCTTCGCTGCGCAGCCTGGCGTTGGGATTGCTGACTCTGATGGCCAGCTGGGCTGCTCTTTCTACAATGGCTTTGCGATTCTTGGAGGAAACGTTGTGAGCAATCTCTGCACAATACGACTTGTTGCACATCAGCAGCACTTCCTGCTCCTTGACGTTGTGTACCAGAAACTTGCGGAAGCCACTGGGCAGCATGTGCTTGGCATTCTTGTTGCCCCCGTAACCAATGTTGGGCATCAAGATCTGGCCCTTGAATCTTCTCTGAACCCTGTTGTCAATGCCTCTGGGCTTGCGCCAGTTGTGCTTAATCTTGACATAGTGGTCGGACTGGTGCCGGATGAACTTCTTGGTCCTTTTTTTACAATTTTAGGCTTCACCAAGGGTCTGAGGGCAGCCATGATGCCAGTGGGAGATGGCTGCCTCCTCCGTAGGCAGCACTGAAGAAGAGAAGGGAGAGACAATTCTTGTTGAAAATTTTGCTTCAACATGTGTACATCAATGTGGGATTGGTAAGCATTTGCTGATTATTCTCTCTCTTTCTTTTTCTCTAGCATGGCCTGTTATCATAGACAGCTGTCCAGAACCAAGGTTTTCAAAGACAGCTAAGCTCCTTGAAAAAAATAAGCATAGTTAGTGAAGGGATTCTGTTAATTCTGTCTCAGATTGTAGAATTCCAGAGATAAAGAAAATTTTTCCTATGTTTTCCACTTCCTACCCTTCTTCCTGATTCTCCTTAGTGGACATTATATTTAGCACTCAAAACTCTGGAGCTTCAACCTAGATATTTGGACATCTCAAAGTCTAAGGGGGAAAAAATCTGTGTATCTTATAAGAGGAAAGTCTGGATTTTGGTGGTGTTCAAAACTGAAAACAAGCAATATTTGAAGGATTAATGCAAAATTGGATGTGAAAGTCACTATTTATTTAGAATGAAAAAAAATCACAAAAAATTCACCAAAAAATTAATCGCATGTGCTGAGACAGAATTGACAGAAGAACCCTTACCCTAACTATGCCTGCTCCTCATGAAGGTGAGCTATTGTTGAAAGACTCAGTTGTGTTACATGATATAAGGCTATACTACAGAGAGGGGAAAAAGCATTTTCATCAGCACTTACAAAGCCAAGGTCCAGGTTTGTATATAATTTTCAACACTAATTAAAAGACTTAATCCCTATCGCATCGCATGGAAGGCATACCTCTGAAGTTCCTTTGACCAATGTCCCAGAAATTCTTCCTGATCATGGCTTTACACTGCCCCGCCCCCATCCAAAGCTCTCTGAGGTCCCCAGCCCTCAAAATGATGGGCCCTGGTGCTTAAGCTTCTATAAACTTTACCAGACTAGACCAAACTAGACGGCCTATCTTCCCCAACCACTTCAGTTCTCTGTGAGAGGCGGCATCTGCAAGTCACATGCCTATCGCTTCCGAAGAAATGGTCCCGTGCCTCAGGAAGACGAGGCTCCCACTCAAAATTCTGATACTCTGCACAAATAGCAGCATTCTCACCTCATGCAGAACAAAGGGCCACCATTTCACAAGACAACATGTTTTGGGATGGAGGCTAAAGGAGAGGTTATTGCCTCACAGTATGATTGCATACAAGATCAGGCAACTTCCCAGATTCTAAGCATGCGGGAAGAATTGTTTGATTCACTGCAACCTCTGAAGTCTGTGTCCTAAAGAGCCCTTTCTGAAGACCAGGCTTCCTCCAAGCGAGCAGCTCACAGTGCTAGCTCCTTGTCCTCAGCTTTGCGCTTTGTTGACTTACATTCCAATCTGGTGCAAACTTATTCTAAGTATCCCTCCTGCCGCCTTTTCGGAGCTTGTTCCTGGTGGGGGGAACCACCTACTTCAGGCCCTGGCTGTTTTCTAACTGTGCCACCTACTGCTTGCTTCTCAGTAAATTCATGCTTCATCACCTGCTGCTCAGTGAGATGCTGAATTGTTCAAATAAACATTGCTCAGAGAGCTAAGATCAACAACCTTGGCCTGTGTGTTAACAGTCACCTCCCAAAGAGCGAGGGAGGCCTGGTCCTCCACGTGCTAGGCAGCGGTCACTAGCCCTGACTTCCCACTCTCACTCCTACCACGAGCTGGCCACTTTCTCTGGGACATTCTCATGCAATTCATCCTGTGCTTCATTCTAACCTGGGCCTTACGACATCAAAGGTGGGGGCTTCAAAATCCATGGAAACATGATATGATCTTTATTCCATTGTTTTTTTTTTCTTTATTCCATTGTTATCTAAACGTTTTGAAGCCCTGTGAATGTTTCAGCCACCTCTGACCCACAACGATTGTGAGGGTGATAGGACCAGGAAGCGTTCCGTTCTGTTAAGCACGGAGTCCTAAGCAGTGGTGGGATTCAGCTGGTTTGACCCGGTCCAGCAGAACGGATACCCAATTTTCAGTGAAGTTCCGCGAACTGTTTGTTAAAACGGTACTTATGATCAGAATTTTCTCTAAGGTGGACTGCTGGGCAGCCACCCAATATGGAAATCTCAAATCTACATTCCTTACTCTTGATTAACGATCATCTGCACGATAGCATGTTCTAAGTGCCTGTAGGAATGGTCTTTGTGTCCATAGGTATGAAAAATTAGATGGAGCTATGCCTGTTATTTTTGTTTATTCATTTTATAAAACGTGTTATACTTTTGAAACAATGTTACACTTTTCTTCCCCTGAATTTTTTATGTCCGTACATAAGCTTATAACAAAAAAAGTGTGAACCAGTCAGAGGTTGACAGGGATGTCATTCATTTCAGCCAAGTGTTAAGCCTCAAATTTCTACAATATGAGTGAATAATAGATTTCCTGAAAGTCTTCGAAGACCTAAAAGTATTGTCTGAGCAGTTGCTGTAAGTTTAGCAGCAGAAGAAAAGGGGATTTTTTTTAAGATGAGCATAATATGCCCATAGAAGATAAGTGTATTGGTTCTTCTATGTCACACACTATGGCTATTGTCTCATTGGCCTACCTCTAAAGCAGTGGGATCCTACTTCCACAGTGCAAAGATGGTTCAGGATCAATCACACAGCCCAGGATCCTCAGATAAAAGCGAAGAATACTGCAAGTGAGGATGCCAATCAAGAGGCAATATGGACATATCTTTAAACAGTTTTATTTTTGTCAGGTATTATTTAATATTTTTCATTAATATTTTAAGTTTTCTTATAATCTGGTTTTGTGTGCCTCTTTTATTGTTCCTTTCAAAGTATTGACTTGTGAAATAATAAGCTACTTTTCAGTATATATATTTTTTCTTTAAAACAGTCACGAGGACAGGGAAACCAGTCATTAAGTGTTTTGAATCCCACGAACTGTCGTAACCCACTTGATGGCCCTGAGCAACCTCAGGCATATACGTTCTTTTCACTGACGGAGCACTGATGTCTAATTTAGCTCTCTATCCTTAGGTGCTATCATACTGCTTGCCACAGAGCCAATTCTGTATAAATGCTCCTTGATATAGCACTTCATCTTGAAGACATGGGGACTATTGTTTAGGTGAGGTTTGCCTAGAATTGGCCAGAACAAAATATAATCTCATATGTTTTGCCCTTTGATACTTTTTAACAATCACCCTACAGTCAGTTCTATTCAGCAACTATACCGTCTATTGAGCTCCTAAGAAGTCCCAGGATCCGTATTACACCTCAGGGTAAAATGACGAATTTAACTCAATAACTGCCTCTAGGAGCTCACAATGTAGCAGATTCAGATGCAAGTATATGCATAATTACAACATAAATGAGTGCTCTGACCATTCTAAGAGAACTAGAGAAAATAGATAGCTGTGCTCTGAGGCGCTAAAAATGAGATGGGGATACTGAGGCCAAGAGAAGCCACATTGAAGGGCAAGTATGGCCACATTTCCAGGAAGCAGTGCTTCGAGGTTGGAGGCTAAGAAGGATGATCCTTTCAGAAGAAAGAAAGATTTCTTTTGGAAACCTTCGGTTTTCCTCAGTTAGCTTCCTCTAGCAAGAATTCTCTCCTTTCTCTCTAACTTGTCATTTCTACTCCAGCACTGACTGAGGCCTCCTACTTACAGTGCTAATTTCTGGACAGTCCAGACACCCTCTTGGGCCTTCCTTAGCCAGGCCTATCTCATAGGGTACAAAATGCAAAACGCCAAAGGGCATTTGTCCTTCCTGAGACCATACAAGGTCTCTGTCTATACTCCACACATGCTCTGAGTATCTAGAATATCAGTAGTCTACCTCTGGCGTAGTGGTTCTCAACCTTCCCCATGCCACGACCCTTTCATACAGTTCCTCATGTTGTGGTGACCCACCCACCACAGAATTATTTTCATTGCTACTTCATCACTGTAATTTTGCTACTGTTATGCATTTGGCGACCCCCATGAAAGGGTTGATTGGCTCCCAAAGGGGTCGTGACCCACAGATTGAGAACCACTGCTCTGGAGGTGTCCAAGTTTGCTGGTAGGGTCTGTATTGGATAGCATCTCCTTGTGGGTCCTCCAGAGCATAGATCATGCAGGTAGGAGGTATATTCCTGGAAGACGATAATAAAAACTACAACTTGATCCATTGTATTAGTGACCCAAACATGGCCCAGTCCTAAGCCATCCACTTTGTATTGCTACGTTTGAGCCCATGGTTGAACACTGCGGCCATAGCGTCTATCCATGCCAGTGAGAGGTTTCTTCTTTTGGGCTGACCCTTTAACATACCACTGTAATGTCCTTTTCTAGGGAGTGATGTCTCCTGGCAGTAGATCCTTTCTTCTAAGACACAGTTGGCTTTGACTTCTCTCCAGAGACACTCGTTTGTTCTTCTAGCTGTCCATAGTACTTACCGACCCCCTCATTCAAACATATCAAGCCTTCGATCTTCCTTACTTATCACCCAGCTTTTACATGCTGAGGTAGGTAGTTTATTGTGCCGACCTGGCCAATAAACACAGGTGGGGTTAATTGAAGGGCAGAGAGATAAATGGCCCAGTGAGCCTCGCCTTTCTAGCTCTCAGGTCACTTGCTTTCTTATAGTCGGAGCAGGGTATAGCTGCCTTAGCCAGTTTCCTGATTTAGCTGACAAGGCTGACTTCCTGCAAGACATCCCCAAGGAGGAGCCACTTGGACTTACCCCAACGCAGCCCTGTGAGCACCCATGTGGAGACCCCTGCCAGTGTGAAGATGCTTGCACATTCACTGACTCGGCTTTCCTCCTGCAGCCGGCATCATTGCGTCTGTTTTGTGAGATGGAGGAGGACTTTGTGGATTACTGTTGGACATATGAGTTAATGGGTTAATGTTGGACTTGTGGGCTTGGGCAGCACTCGGTTGGGATGTTTTCTTGATGCGCACTTAACCTTTATATAAAACCCTCTCTTACATATGAGTTTCTGTGGATTTGTTTCTGTAAAGTATACCCAGACTAACACACATGCCATATGAAACAATTCAAAATACCCTGGCTTGAGTCAGGTTCATCTTATGTTAAAGTGACCTCTTTTCTCTTGAACATGTCCAGAGGCTTCGGGCAGCATCTTTTCCCAATGCAATCTGTACACCAAAACAGTAGTGTTGTTATGTGCCATCTACCTACAGGAAACTAGACTTCTCTGAATCCTTTGCCATCCTCACAATTCTGCTGGAACCCACTGCAGTCGTTGTGTCTGTCCATGTCGTAGGACAGCTTCCTCCCCTTCACTGATCCGTTCACTTACCCAACGTGGTCTCCTTGTCCAGAGAGTAGGCTCTCTCGGCAACACCTCCAAAGTATGTGCAAAGTCTCCTCATCTCCTAGACAGCGGATCCTGACTGTCCTTCTATTAAGATCGATTTGTTTGTTCTTTTGGAAATCCACGGTACTTTCAATGTTCTTCACAGACACCCTCATTGTCACAAATTCAGCACGATGAGGATGGGAAATGGACAGTAAACTCTGTAGACCTTTGTTGCAAGGCAATATGATGGAATCAAGTCGGAACTAGTGCCGTGAAAAGCTTGCCCGACTCTTACAGCTCTGTCAGGTTTTGCTTCCTTTAATACAGAAGTAAAAGAGTAATTGGGGAGTGGTAACTTAGAGGGATTCAAATGACCGTAGTGGATGAATTCTGTAGGTTTATAGACTATTGTGGGCCTATTCACAGTGCTTAATGTAAAATGTGATATAATATCACTTTATAAATTCCTTTTCATTTAGAAACTGAACGAGTTTTTATTATTCTTCAAAAGCTCTATTTAATATGTATTGTACTACAAATACCTGTTACAAAAATGCCTATATGGTTGGTTTGGGGGGATTTAAGCATGTTTAGTCTTTCAGATTGCGTTATAAGAAATACTTTATATGTATTGTACTTTCAAGTTTTTCAGGCCATAAATAACTAAAATGCCTCTGTGAATTAGTCACCGTTACTCTGATTAATGTTAACATTTTTTTAAAATTTCATCATCTTGCGGGAGTCAGTGCACTAGCGTCCATTTTAAGTATCGGCTTCATATAAAATTAGAACAGGATGTTCAAATCCTCTAAATTTTATCTTGAATCAAGTATTGCTAAACTTTCATTAAACAGCTTGGCATAACCTCAGTTTATGAAAGTCATCACAAGATTTTGCTTCCTCATTTGTTTTATCGGATGCAAACCCATGTTCATTTTCTGCTGTCTTAAAACCACTTTATTTGGCATCTCTTTGACCCGCTTGAAAGGTTTTAGGGTTGAGTTGTTCGTTACTAACCAGAAGGTAAGCAGCTCAAACCTACAGGAGACATGAGAAAGATGTAGCAGTTTGTTTCCAGCCCTTGGGGACATTTTGGGGGTAGTTCCACTCTGTCCTATGCTCTTGACATTTTGAATCAAAACAATGAGTTAAAAGGTTAAATCTTTTGTGTTTGTGTGTGTCTGCATGTGTGCGCGTGTGTATGTGTCTCTCACTTTATAAGTCACAAGGTACATGCTTTCCCATTCAGGATCCGTGCGCAGGTGTGCTGTAAGTTTGGACTCGTTTTTTAGGTATCCTTTTTTAATTTTCATTGTGATTTGAGTAACAGTTTAGAGCCGACTGGTTTTCCATTCAATAATTCCTACACATTTTATGTTGTGACATTGATTGCAAGCTGCATGCACAATGTAACCACACTATTCATACTTCCTTCCGACATTTATCATTTCCTTTTGTTCTCCTTTCTATCCATTCCTGCCTCCTGCGCTTCCTTTATCCCTGGGCAGATACTACTCTTTAATCTCCTGTGGTTGATTGTTCTAAAAAGCGCATAACTCATTATTTTTGCCCATCTTAGAGGCCTGTTATTGTCTGAAAGTTGAGCCAAGCAGGATGAGCTCAGGTCCAGCTTGAAGGGGGACTGAGAATAGTCTCGGGGGGGGGGGGGTTCCCACCAATTGTACCAGACCAGAAAGTCTTCTTAACATGATTTTGAATTTTGTTCCCCATTTTTATCCCACTCTATGCAGGACCTTCTATTCTCCCTTTCAGAGGATCGGCAGGGGGAGCTGAGTACCGTTAGCTCTTTTGACTTCTGGGTTATCAAGGTAAAGGTTCATATGGCTCATTTTTCTTTTAGACTAATGGTTTCTATTCGTCTTTGACATTCCCCACTCTTCTTTGCTCAGAGTTGGGAGATACCAGTAGGTACATGTAAGATGGTGTGTTAGGCTGGGGTGTCCGGAGAAACAACTCGGTGACACACACCACTGTACAAGCAGTAACTTTGTTTCAATTCCATATCAAGAAGGCCTCGCAGCCCAGGCCGACTCAGGTCTTTCTGTCTGATGCTGTTTGAGCCCTCTGCAGACTCACACAGTGGAAGGCTGACAAGGACACAGAGAGGTGACATGGGATGGGGACAGATATCATAGTGGGTTCAGAGTCACTTGGATCCAAGGCCAGTGAATGTATTGCAGGGTTCCTATAGCTCTCAGGGTCCATGGTCCACATGGGGGTGCCCCTAGAGGCAGACACAGAGTGCCAGCAAGCAGGAAGGCAGACAGGAAGAGAGAGGGAGGAAAACTCCCCATTTCTCCTTTATAAGTAGACCAGGCTCCGAAGCAGGCAGTTTCAGGCTGTGACATGATTGACAGGGTGGGCTCCATCCGTATACTTTCATACAAATTCATACTTACAATCATCCAACTACCAGAGCTGGTCCCTCACCAGCATTTCCTACCCCAGTCACCACTCATCAAATGACAATGTGGAACATTGTCTCCTTTGACAGTGCAACTTTATGTTCCCAAAAACTGTGGTCCTCAACCCGCCTGGACAGCACATCTCACACTCTCATGGTTACAGTTACAGCTGAGGAGTCTGAATGGCGTTGCCCCCTGTTTACCCTGTTATATTTGATAGGGATCTATTTATAGGCCATGCAAACATGGATGTAGAAACCCTCTGTCAAACCTGATGTCGATGTAATCCCTTTGTCTGCTCAGAACAGCTCACCTTGCTTGTGTGCATAAATAAATTTGAACTGATATTAAAATATGAACAGACTCAGATTTAGGGGGTGCTAAACACCTTCAAGATTATCCTAATATAACACACGACACAGTATACAGATTAGGGGGGGAATCTAGAAAGGCAAAGTTATGTTTTATGTCTAATGTTGACAACAGCTTAATAGGGAAAACTAACTAGACTGCAGACATCAGAGACTTTAAAATATATAGATAACTTGCCTATACTATGCCACTTTTTCTTTTTTCTTATTTTTCTTTAGCTTGGAGCAATGATAAACATTTCCCCTAAGAAAATGTTAGCAACAGTAGAAAATTATTATATTTATTTAATTTTTGAAACCATTTTATTGGGAGGTAATACAGATATATATCATTCCCATAGTTCAATCACTACCACAGTCATTTTCAAATCATTCCTAATTTATTTTCCCCCAGCACATTTTATTTTAATTTATTTTATTAAGGGCTCATACAACTCTTATTGCAATCCATACATACATCAATTATGTAGAGCACATTTGTACATTCATTGTCCTCATCATTCTCAAAACATTTGATCTCCACCTAAGCCCCTGGCATCAGGTCCTCATTTTTCCCTTCCCTCCCCACTGCCCCCTCCCTCATGAACCCTTGATAATTTATAAGTTATTATTTTGTCATATCTTGCCCTGTTCAATGTCTCCCTTCACCCATTTGTCTGTTGTCAGTTCCCCAGGGAGGAGGTCACATGTAGATCTTTGTAATTGGTTTCCCCTTTCCAACCCACCCTCCCTCCGCCCTCCCAGTATCGCTACTCACACCACTGGTCCTAAAGGGATCATTCGCCCTGGATTCCCTGTGTTTCTAGTTCCTATCTGTACCAGTGTCCATCCTCTGGTCTAGCCAGATTTGTAAGGCAGAATTGGGATCATGATAGTTGGTGGGGCAAGGGGGGGGGCGCGGGGAGGAAGCATTTAGGAACTAGATGAAAGTTGTTTGTTTCATCGTTGCTACATCGCACCCTGACTGGCTCGTCTCCTCCCTGATACCCTTCCGTAAGGGGATGTACAGTTGCCTACCAGATGAACTTTGGGTCCCTAATCCGTAGTCCCCCCTTCATTCACAATGATATGATTTTTTTGTTCTTTGATGCCTGATACCTGATCCCTTCGACACCTCGTGATCACACAGGCTGGTGCGCTTCTTCCATGTGGGCTTTGCTTTTGAGCTAGATGGCCGCTTGTTTACCTTCAAGCCTTTAATAGTCTCTAACTTCTTGAACTCCTTGATATAATCTTCCCTTTACTCCCCCTCTGCCCAACTGCATCACAGGAACCCTTATTCTACTTGCTATCTCTATGAGTTCATCAATCCTGGGTTTCATATACCAAAAACCAGATAAACATATCACAAAAATTCAAGAGGGTGACCCCCTATACATCTTTTCTATAAGCAAATAAATATTTTATGTATAGTCTGATGTAAATTTATTATTTACTTTTTGAATGTACTAAGATCCCCAAACAGTCCCAAACTTAGAAGTGTCTTTGGATGGGACTGATATTAGATCATTTATTGCTTGTGAAAGTTTAAATGGATGCGTTTTTAATAACAATGTTTTATGAGAGAATCAGTTGATGTTAAGATGGGTGAAATAACTAGATAATGATCATGAAGACCAATAGAAGCAGAGAAATGACTTCTACATCATCACACCCTTCGCAAGTGGAGACATTCATGGACACTTTATACGTGTTTTGATGCTCCTGAGGGAGTGGGGGAGACTTAGTTTTATTCACATGTGGAACATGATAAAGACACCATTTCAGAAGCAGAAAAACGTTCATGCTGCAGAGGTTGCTAAAGTTTCCGTCATTTCTCAAACAAAGCACATAATTTCTAGGGGCCAACCGACAGTGTTCCTGGGGGAAATGTTTCTCATTGCTCAAAACTGGAAAAAACCTTCATGAAAGTATGAAAAGGGGAAGGGACAGAAAGTTTGGTGCACGGAATTGAGAAAAAATGGGCTGTTTCTGGAACAGGAGAAAGAGCCAGCAAGAGACGAGGCATTACCCTCCCTCTCGAAGCTTCCCTCCATCTGCGTTTATGTTCCGAGTCCATTTCTCTCTCCCTTCCCACTGTCCTCTTGTTTCTTGATCGCTCCCACGCTCGCCAACCTTGCTGTAGTCTCAAAACTATGTATTATAATTGTTTCCTGGAAGAACTCAAGGTACTTGGGTTCTGTGCTGAGAACCGTCACGTTTTCCAAGGGAAGTATTATAAAAATTGCATATAAACAAGAATTATTGTTTTAGACAAGCTCATCCAAGGCAAATCATCCATGCTACCAGTTTCTGGCATAGGTTTATCATAAACCATCCATCTTTTTCGTCTTTGAGGCTCAAATAATGTCTTACCTCATGTTCTTTTCTTTCCTCCTTATTTTCTGACATTTCTAGTTATTGCCAAATATTTCTTGATTAGAGGTTTCATAGGTCACTACCGCCTCTGTGATGATGCTGTCAATCAGGTAGTGATTCATTTCAGGTACCAGCGCTCTCCACCAGGAGACTGGTACCAGTGTATTTTCTGATCCTTTCCGAAAGATTTTGCTGTCAAGTCAACTGCCAATCAGCCATGAAATGACTTGTTAAAACATTTGGGCTAATCTTGAACCATGAACTCAATTTGTTTTTCATGAAATTAATTTACGGTATTTACAGCGCTCGTAGGAGGATGTGGGAGAAAGGCTGGGAATTTTAGAGGTCAGCGCTGAGGAATGGCTGCAGTCTCATGTTTTTCCCCTAGGTAATTGGGAAATAAGAGTCAGACCTCATCTGTTTGCATAGGCCAGATATGGGTTATTGCATTCAGTCTATGATAAGATGCAATGAAGTAGATACAGTACTCCTATTCTACAGAAGCACAGATGGAGAGTTACTGACTTTATATAAATGCAGTACCCTATCCCACGACTATTAAGTGTATGTATCATTACTTTAGCCATATTGTCAGGAGAGACCAGTCCCTGAAGATGGACATCAGGCATGGTAACGTAGGGGGGCAACCAAAAAGAGGAAAGTCCTCAATGAGATAGATTGGGACAGTGGCTGCGACAATGGGCTCAGGCGCAGGAGCAATTATGGGGTGGTGTGACAATTTGTAGTGTTTTGTTCTGTTGTACGTAGGATCGCTATGGGTCACAACCAACTTGATGGCACATGACAACCACTGCATCTAATCTGGGTTAATCTCTCTCGCTAGTGTGGTTTGAATTTCCTTCATTTGAATACATCCTCATCTTCTTTTAATGAGTTTTACAGTCTTCTTCCTTCTCTCTATCTGAAGCATGAAAGACTGATTTAGTGGCAAATCTCCTCCTATCTCTGACTGACTGTGATTCCAAAGAGCAGTCTGACCCCCTAGAGAAGCCTAACCAAGGACAGCCAAAATGAATGGAAATACGAGAGCCTGAGCAGTATCGTTTGTGGTGGGTCACAGAAACAATGTATTCATGAAGCCAAAACTCTGTTCTAATCCAGTAGGGACGAGTATATTAGCTCCCACTTTATTGACAGTGGAAAGCAAGTCTGAGCACATGCCCAAGTTAAGTCAATTATTAGTTACATACCTCAGACATAAATTTTACTGCTCATACCCTTAATTTATTTGTCTGTAAAATGGGGATAAAGGAGCATATTTCAAAATCGATACATCAGTGAAAGCACTAAGAACATTGCCTAGACATACTCTGATTCCCCCTTTTCCACATATATCAAAGAATCGTTCAGTCAGCTATTGTTTAACATGAAGTCTATTTAATGACAAAAGTTTCCATCATTACACTTGAGATGAAGGATGCCTTTTCGCCACGACAACAATTTCCCAACCTATTAAGCCTTGATTCTCAGGATGGTATCTGATGATAGAGATAATACCTTTTATTCCACTATTTTGTGTATCCGTACTCAAGCTCAAAGAGATTAAAGGAGTTGCCAAGCATCCCGGAGCAAGGTGGTGTTAAACTCAGAGCCCAAACCTTATCCTAACTCCAAGCTCAATATTTTGATGTACAATTTCAATAAACTTAAGATGAAATGTGTTAATTAGAGGAAAAGATACTTAAACTGCATAGTTCAATAAAACCTATATTACATTTACTTAATTTTTATTATGTAAATATCCATTTACACAAAAATGTAGTCAGTAAAGAATGAAGATAAAATCTTAAGCTACAGAAACCAGTAGATCATAAAGACACTGATCTATTAATTGCTAACTACATAACCTAGAAACTTAAATGCTGTGAGTTTAGTACTCTTTTTTGAAAATATTAAATTGCGTTGATTTTTACATTGCCTTCTAAAATCATACCGTCACCATCTCTTAATCACAGCCAGTGGTTTCCTAATCTAGTTAATATTTACTTGAGTTTCTGCATCTCTGATCTACTCTCTGTCCTGTAGCCTGCCAAAATAAAACCCAAATCTAATCCTGACATCCCCTGGTTTAGAAGGATTACACATTAATATTGTGTTTTTTAAATTAGTTTATTTTAACAATTGCATCGAGCTACAATCCACATATAATTTATTTAGATAATTCTATCATTTAGAGAGCTGCACAATGATTACTTAATTCCAGTATTCTTATAATCGTTGTTGTTTTTCCCCATTATCCCCCTCCGCCCCTGTTGTGTTCCTTTGAATTTATTAATCCAGGTGTTGCCTCTACAGGTTTATCTATTCTGGGTTTCATATACAAAATCAAGACAATATAAATGAGCAGCCCAATAATAATAACATAAGAAACAAAGAAAAACCTCAGTGGATAACAAAGCAGAAAATATTATAAACTGAAGCAATTATAAATTGGGTCTAGAGCAGTGACTCTCAACCATCCTAATGCCATGACCCTTTGATGCAGTTCTTCATGTTGTGGTGACCCCCAACCATAAAATTATTTTCATTGCTACCTCACAACTGTCATTTTGCTACTGTTATGAATCATAATGTAAATATCTGAGATGTAGGATGTATTTTCATTGTTATAAATTGAACCTAAGTAAGGCATAGTGATTAATCACAAAAACAATATGTCATTATATTAGTGAAATATTTATTTCTAATGACAAAGAAATGAAATGTTGTCTTGAAGCATGGTGTTGTATGGGTAACAGTCTTCATGTCAGGTATGCCTATATGGGTGTATCTGCATGTGGGTGGACCCACCTGGAGACGGATAGAGGAGTGGTGTCTCCGTTCTTAAGACTATTGGAAATATATGTTTTCTGATGGTCTTAAGCAACCCCTGTGAAAAGGTCATTTGACCTGCAATGGGGTCACGGCCCACAGGTTGAGAACTGCTGGCCTAGAGGGAGGTCATTGACAAGGCGCCACATTTTGTCCTAACAAGCAAGAATCCACCCTCCAAAACACTCTGTCTGCTCACCAGGTCTTTCCCATCCCTGATCCACAGTCAGAGGGGATCCACCTGTGGCTTAATCCACATGGGGAACTCTGCAAATGGTTTCCTTCTGTTATCCTTAAAATGGGAATAGAGTTTATAACTTTGCAGTTGCCAGGAGGATTACATGAGAAAGGTTCATTGCAATACTCTATGTAAAATGCTTAAAGAATGTCTAGTGATCATCTTAGAAATGGTAACTTTTAAAAGAAAATTATGAATTAGGTGAAGGTTACAGAGCAGATCATCAGGTTTACATGAACAGTTCATACGCATCTGCTCTCACGCCTTGCAACCCCTTCAGTGGCATAACTCGGGCTTCCTCTCTCTGCTTCCTGCTTCTCTGCTCCCTTTGTTCCAGACCTTTCCGAAGTCTTCCTTGGGTAAAGTCTGCCCTTTTGCACTCCAGTGGTGGATTATTCTGTTTGCTTACTCAGTGGTGTCATTGTTCCCCTCTATATTCCTTGGTTAAAAATTCAGCCAAAGGGGTGAATTTAGTTCCAGGCTTGAAGGGTGAGTGAGAGCCAGAGTCTCAGAAGTGCTGCCAATCCCTACCAGTTAGTACGCCTCCTCACTTTTATCATTTTGCGTTTTGTTCCACATTTTTTTGGCATCCTATCCCGGATCCTCAAGGCAAATGGTACTGGTAACACCAGACATTTGGGCTCTGCTATTTCAAAATGATATCAGATTTTAAAATAAATGTTATAGGTCATCTTGAACAAAAGGAATCTAATATATTCTGGATACATCTTCTACAAATAATGAACATCTTGGTCTCCGTGTGAGGATGCAGCCTGTCTGCTTACACATTAACTGTGTAAGTAAGAAATGACCAAAAAATACAAAACCCAAACCACTGATTTCTTATTGTAGTTGAGTGATAATGAAATGTACCCTGAAGAAAAGCACCACTGAGAGGGATCATGAATCCATGAAGATATCAAGAGGCAGTTCAATGTGGAAATTTGTAATCTGTTCTAAAGTCTCAGTTTATTAAACACTTTAGCAATAAATTGTTCAAATATATTTAATGGGTATACGGAGGCGTAGTGGTTATACATGGGGCTGTTAGTCACGAGGTCAACAGATCAAAACCACCAGTATTTCTAGGTAAGAAAGATGAGACGTTGTGCTCCTTTAACAATTATAGCCTCAGAAACCCACACAAGCAGCTCTACCATGTCCTTGAGGGTCCCTATGAGTTGGCATCGACTAGATGGCAGTGAGTTTGGTGGTTTTTGTTTTCTATGAAATTAGTATTTTTCTAGATATGTATTCTATAATTACCAATGTTTTTAAAGAGTCCCTGAAGATTGTATAGTAACTTATAAGTCACTGAAAATCCAAGTTCATGAAAAATTGAGAAAATTAAGAAAAGGAAAGAGAGGGAAAGAGTGGGGAGAAGAGACAAATTCAAAGACAATGATGCAGAGTCTAGAGCAGGTATTTCTCCATTTACCTTTGATCCTAAAGTACAAATCTCAGGACAAGTAGCATGTCGCTGCATCTCAGACCTATAAAAGGAGCTCAGAATTTGTCACTCTTAAAGAAGCCATGCTTATCCTGGCCTATAGCCTAGACCCTTAAGGAGGATCTAGATATCTGTTCATCTGCTAGCACACAATTCTATTTATTGTTTTTCTGTTCAGAACAATGTTGTCCTTACTTGCCTGGTGTGTCTTAACTGTTTTCACTGCTGAACAAATATTTAAAGACTTGGAATTCTTCTAGTTACGATCATGTCATCTTTAAAAAATTTGAACATTCTACAAGTATACATTATCTTTAGTGGTGATGAGTTGGCTCATTACTGGATGCTAGTTTGCCAAAGTTAGAGACAATTTTTATGCTATTAATCATGGTTTTCACAAATACTATAGTAATTGTCAAAAAGGAAAATTATAGCAAATATTTCATCTCTTACTTTAATCTTAATGTTCAGCAGTGTCTCATATTTGTGAGACTGAAGCAGGGAAAATTTCAAAACAATGTAGATGTTTGTTCATTAATTTTTAAGAGGAGTAGTTGTTTCATTTGAAACTTAAAAATAAATAATTTACCATTAATAGGGAGTAGTGGTCTCTACTATTCTGTCATTTCAGGAGGTAGTTAATGATCAAGAAACAATTATTTTGGAAGCAGAGATCCAAATTTCACTGAAGGCTCCAGGTACTAATGGCTCACCAATTGAAATGTTTCAATAAATGGATCCATTGCTGGAAGGGCTTGCATATTTGTGTTGTGAAATTTGGATGATCAATTCTTGGCCAAATGACTGTAAGAAATCTATATTTGTGCTCAACAGAGGGAAGTAATCTAGCAGAATATGTGAATTATAAAAAATTAACATGAATATTACCCAACAGTAAAGTTCTGATGAAAATAATTCCAAAATATTTATAGAAGTAAATTAGTAAGGAACTTTCAGACATTCGTGCTGAATTCACAAGAAGCTGTGGTACAAGGGATGGCATTATTGACACCAGATAAATCTTCACTGATAGCACAGAATATTAGAAAGATATTTATCTGTGTTTTATTGAATATGTAAGGATATTTGACTCTGAATCTTAATAAATGATGAATAATTTTGTAAAGAATAAGAATTTCAGAACACTTAGTTGTGTGCATGTACAACTGGTAATTTATCTAAGAGGCAGCCTTTCAAACAGAATAAAGGAATAAAATCTTTATTCAAGCTTTAAAATCAAGAAAGGTGAGCATTGAGGTCATATCATTTCTGCTTTTTTATATTCACACATTTATTTGAACTTTTTGGTGGTGATATAACGTATTTTATTTGACTTTAAAATCATTTTATTGGGGGCTCATACAACTTTTATCACAATCCACACATATGTCAATTGTGTAAAGCACATCTGTACATTCATTGTCCTCATCATTCTCAAAACATTTGCTCTCCGCTTGGGCTCTTGGAATCAGCTCTTCATTTTTTCATTTTTTCCCCTCCTTCCCCACACCCTTCTCCCTCATGAACCCTTGATAATTTAGAAATTATTATTATTTTATCATAGCTTACACTGCCCGATGTCTCCCTTCACCCGTTTTCCTTTCAGCTTTCTCATTCAAACTTTATGTTGAGAAAAACTCTGAGAAGTTGGACTATATGAATAAAAAGGGAGACATCATGATTGGAGGAAGATTCATAACCAGCCTGATGTATGCAGATAATCCAACCTTGCCTACTGAAAATGTAAAGGACTTGAAACACGATGAACAACAAAGACTACCTGGATTACATATCCTGGTAAAGAAAAAAAACTTCTCACAATTGGGTTAACAGAGAGCACTGTGATAAACAGTGGATAAGAGATCGGAGTAGTTAATGATTTCATCTTGTTTGGATTTACAATCAATGCTCATGAAAACATCAGAGGACATAATGAAATGGGCAAATCTGCTGCACGATAACTTTTTAAGATGTTCAAGATCAAGGACATCATTTTAAGTATTGACACTACATAATGTGTCAATTTGGGATTTGAGAGGATTAAGAGTGAAGGGGTGGAGTCTAGTCTGTCAGTGCAATCATAGCCAAGGAGGCCTTTCTGTGGGCATCACCTTCTCCTGAGAATGCTGGGAATTTCCTGGATTTCCTCCTTGGAGGCGGGAGACACTTCTCTCACACTCACCCCCTTGGAGACACTCTACTGACAAGATGCATGTCACTATGCTGATAGACCCTGTGTCCTGGAGCCACATGGAGACACTTGCCAGCACTAAAATGCTTACAACACCACTGGAGCCAAGACTTTCTACCCACTGGCCTGTGATCATCCTGCATTCAGCATCCATGCATGTGTTTCGTGAGTCTGAAGAGGACTTTACAGACTGGTATCAGACATATGGACTAACATTGGACTGGACTGAGTTGGGATGCTTTCTTAATGTACAGTTACCCTTTATATAAAACTCTCTCATACACATATGAGTGTCCATGGATTTGTTTTGCGAGTCTTCTTGGACTAAAACAATTAAGATGTGCCTAACCTAACTAAACCTTGGCAATTTCCATTGATTCATAAATCAACAATAATGACTACAAAAAACAGAAAAATTTCAATCTAAAAGAAAATTTAAAAATATTAAAAATGGACATAACTTTGAAATGGGTCCAAAGAGAGATCGGATGAGAGGTATTTTATTTTACCCTAACTATACCAGCCATAATGGACTTTACCAGGCTCTTTGTATGATTGCAAGGTTATTTACATGCCTGGACCATGATCAAAGGGGATTCCCAGAGGCTTAATCCATGGGGGGACTCTGAAAATGGATTTAGGCTTTCCATTGTCATTCATAGCCTTCTGCAAGATGGATGATCATAATTTAAACTCTGAAACCATTCCTTCCTTTGGGTTGGATTTTATAATTTAGAATCATTGGATCACACAGACTAGAATTCTTCTTCCTTTGGGACTTAGTTGACACCTGATGTAGATGGTTGCTTGTTTTAAGTCAAGCCTTTAAGATTACGGACTCTTTTTTTCTGATAGCTGGGCACCATCTGTTTTTATCACCACACTTTGCTATAGCATCCATGTCTTCAGTGATCTCTTCAGGAAGGCAAGTATTAAATAGGACCATGTAATAAGAACTAATTGTTCATGTTGGAGCTAGAATTAAGTGTGAGTCCCTAATCCATTCATATATCTATGGTTTCTATATGTTTCTGGTTCACGTTAGAGCCATCAGTATCATTCCATGAGAGGGAATATTAGAAATCATCTTCCTGGGGCATAAGAGGAATCTACTGATAGTCATTCATTTAGCCAGTAGTAAAGAATTTAAACCACTATTGGAAAAAGAAAACTATACAAGATTGGTCGGCTTCCGACTGCAGTATATGAATTGTTGACTTGTACAGATTTAACTTTTAAGTGATTAAACACTATATAAGGGCATTGGTGATAGGGCAAAACTTTCAATAACATTCATTCACAAGGGCAGAACCAGGCCTACCAGATCAATGCATTTCATAAGAAAGGAAGGAGAGTAGTAAAATTGTAAATACATGGTAGCCCCAAGCCATTATTTATTGGGCATTGTCAAAGCAAGAGCTCGAAACCAGCCTAACATTGGGGTAGCAGTTACCTGCTCCTTATCACACCAGGGTGTTTCAGCAATAAGCCCAAGCAATAAGCAATATGTTAGTTCCTTATATCTACTACAGGTGAGTTTGAGGTACAACCAAGTTCACTGAGTGGCGTTTCCACATTGAATCCCACTGCTGTGACCTGTGAAGGATTGTGTGCAGCTTGAAGGACAGATGCTAAAGTCCTAGGAATCTATAGCACATGGCTTGGGACCCTAAGGGCTGGATAGAAGCTATGGTAAACGTGACCAATTAGGAATGTAAGGGTGTAGTCTCCTTTTGGGTTCTGTATAAGTACTGTTAAGCGATTTTCCTGATGGGCGCTTGCTCTACCTATTTTACCCACCAACAGAAACGTAATCCCCATTCTCCAGAGCATACATGCCCCACTCCTCCTATCGACTTGGATTTCTGATACACTTTGAAGATCACTTTTGGAGTGTTTTGATTTGGGATGACCAAAGCACCATGTTGGGAGCGCTGGTGGCATAGTGCTTCCTCACTGCGCTGCTAAATGCAAGGCCAGCAGTTTGAAAGGCAGGTCTTTCTACTCCTGTAAAGAATTGCCTTCTTGAGTTCTCACAGAGAGAGTTCTCCACTGTCTTGCAGAGTTGCCAGCAGTCAGAATTGCCTCAAAGTCAACGAGTGAAGCACAGTGTTGAATAGCAACAACCTTAATGTCTTTTCCCTGCCCCCCCCCCCCACATCTTCAAAAACTGCCCTCTTCCCCAACTGATGTGATATATCTTCTATTGAAGTGGTTTTTAAGATGTTCATTCAAAGTGGGTAGGGCAGGCTCTCTACCTAGTTGCTTGTGGACTGTATTAGAAGATTATATAACCTAAGAGAAGATGCTTGCCTTTGCCTTGGTGTTTAGCTTTATCGTAGTGGACTCATACAATATTTGTCCTTTTGTAATTGACTAACTTCACTCAGCATATTAGTTTCCATCCATAATATGTGCTCTTTCATGATTTCCTTGCTGTTTCTTAGGGATACATAGTATTCCATTGTGTGTACTACCAGAATTTCTTTATCCATTCTCCTACTGATGGCATTTGGGCTGTTCCCAGTTTCTTATTATGAACTGTGCTGCAATGAAAATGGGAGAACACACATCTGTTGATGTTCTTTCTCTGATTTCTTTTGGGTATATATCAAGCAAAGGTACTGGGGAGTGGTATGATATTTTGAGTTTTAGGTAGCACTGCATAGCAGCATTCTTCAATGACTGTACATATTACAAGTCAACCAGCAGTGTGTAAGAATTCCAATCTGTTTGCAACCTCCCCAGCATTTGATACTGGTTTTTATTTGTTTTTGTTTTCCAGTTGAGCTATTGTTGTGAGTTTAAGGTGATATCTTGTCATTTCTTTCATTTGCATTTCCTGGGTGGCAAGTGGTTGTGAGCATTTCCTTGTGTGTTTGTTGGTCATTTGAGTATTGTCTCTTGTGAATTATCTATTCATGTCCTTTGTCCACCATTTAATTGGATGATTTGTTTTAATCTTATTGAGGTGTTGCAGAATTCTAAGATTTTAGTAATTAGTCCCTTGTCCATTGTGTCATTACTAAAGATTCCCTCCCCCCAAGGTTTGATTATTTTTTGAATTTGAAAATTATCTCTTTTTTCTCTCCTTGCCTCCCCCACGTCCCCAAAATTATATTCTTAATTATGCATTTTTCATCAAATAAGCAGATTAGAGTTAGGAAGAAGATATTTTAACTTGCAGGCCATAATCTATAAAATGTCATTGTTTTCATCTGAACAATAGCCCACCTTGTCTGATTCACCTTATGTGCACATTGTACAGTCATTCAGGAGTGATACTAATTATCTTCTATGAGGTGGAAACCATAACTCATTCATTCAGTAACCCTTGTGAAGGACATCACAAGCAGTCTGAGTCACTAAAGATACAAAGATAAAATAAATTTACACTAAGAATACAAAGAATGAAGATAAACTAGTCTCCACCTCATGTATGAGTCAGAATTGACTTGATGAAAACTGATCTGAATTTTATATTGTGAATAATGATACAGACAAAAGACAGCCCTAAAATTCTGTTCAGTCTTATACCAGCTGAGTGACATTAGAAAAAAATGCATTCTAAGCTTATTTCTTCACCAAAAAAATGGAAATGGTAATTATTCTTCTTGGAAAAGATTCTCACAAGGATCAAATAAGAATACAATAGCAATGCCTCATATGTGGTAAAACTCTAAACATGTGGGAGTTATTTTTGGAAGGAAATCTTGTATAGTAACATGAACATGAGTTGAAGGACACTTCACCCATTTCAAATTTAAGCTCTACCGCTCAAAAGTTATGTGAAATTGAGTTGTCATGAACATTAATCTATTCGGTCATGAATTCATCCATCCATTTAGCAAAACTATTACGTACCCAATATTAGTCAGATACTGCTTTCCTTGTGAACTCTGCAAACTTTTTCTGGACAGAATCAAATAATAAATATGACCTTACAGCTATTCAACTGGGTTATTACAGCTCCAAAGCAGTTACATACAATTAGTAAATGAATGAATTTCCCTGTGCTCTGATACAATTTTGCTTCCATACCCAAGTGTTGTGCTAGTTAAGTCTCCTGTCAATTTAGCTAGGCCAGGATTCCCAGCGGTTTGACAGTGCAAGACTAATATTTCCCAAGTATTTAACCCAGCTCAATGTAGTCAACTGCATAGTGGGATCGGCGATGAGCATTGACGCAGTTGTAGGAAGATGAGGGTGGAGTGCAACCCCTGTATTTAGGTCACGGTCCAGATGCAGCAGGAAGGGACTTTCTGTGGGTTGTGTAGCTGCTCTCTATAGAAGGCCCTGGGCAAAAGCCGATTTTCTTTCTGCTGAGGCCGGATTCCACCACTGGCTCCTTGTGCTCACCCTGCTAGATTGCCAGCTGATCTTGGTGTTAGGTTTCTGGGGAGGTTGACCTCAGTTCTTGCTTCACAACGCTGAAGGAATTCACCTGGCAGGACGTACTTTTGTAAATCCGAGTGAGTTTTACGAGATAAAGGGACATTTCAGGTAGTATAGTCTCTGAAAGGTACACGCTGCTTTTGGAAAGCGTACAAGGCCGTGCAGGAGCTCCAGACTGAAGGTGATTGTTTTAGGGGAACGTGGAAAAGCACATGGCAGGGATGCTGGAAGAGGAGGGTGGAACCTGCCTGCAGAGCCCAGCGCAGCAAAAATACACACACCCCCCCCCCCCCAAAAAAAAAACCTTCCTCTTGCAAGAGCGCAAGAGAAAGAGGGAGAGAAGGACCTACGACCTGCTTTTATCCCCTGCAAGCCCAGGCTGTGGAGGCGAAGTTGAAGGTATTGGCCGACCTTATTGACTGGGTTTAGGTGCACCTGTGTGATGTCATATGGTTGGCGCCTAACTTGGGTGTGCCTAGGTGTACCTCCCACCTGGGCTGAGGTGACTTGGTGTCTGAGCATGCTCAGTTCTGAACTTTCCTATAGGTTTCTTAATTCGTGTCCCTGACTTCTTTCCAACCCCTTTATAGAGTGGGCATGAATGAAGACAACCTGCCTTCCTTCGTCGCTGATCTAGCAACCTGCCATTGGAGCCATCAGCAGCTTACCGTCTGACCTGCCAACCTTGGAATCATTCTTTCTTCAGTCATCAGCCTGATGTGCTGATCTTGGATTCATCAGCTTGTGTTACCTGTGAGGTTCCTGCTGATCCGAAGTCATTAATCCACAAAGCTACTCAAGTCAGGAGAAGCCTCCAGTGTGACATCCGACCAGGGACTGGAAGGCAAACTGCAGGTACCCATTTCTACAACTGGGGCAACCATTTTCTTGAGATATATTCCTCTTTTTATATCTGTAGAGATGTCACAGATTTTGCTTCATTAAAAAAAAAACACAGCCGAACACGCTGGTGGTGTAGATTTGGCCAGTGAACTGTAATTTGCTCACCTCTGCCTTTTCTAGATGCTAGAAATGGTCATTTTGTTTTAATGGGTCAGATTGGCAAAATAACAGTAAACAAATAATCAAGATAACCACAGATATATCCTTACTATAATCACCCCAGGAAAGAAATTTAGTACATTTTCAGTGCATGGCATAAAGTGGGAGCTCAGCACATACTTGTTGATATTTTCTCTGGTTTCTGGACAATGCTTTCTTCAGGGCTGTACACCCAACATGTGTTCAAAGTGTACTATGTGAATTTATAAAATCTCTTTTCTAAGTTATGTGGCTCACTAGGATTCTGAAGCCGCATATACAGTTAAATGCTGATCTTTGTGGACCATTTGTTATTTTCTAAAATTGTAAAGGAGGCAGTTAGCATCCAGACTTCAAGTAAACCGGGGTTCTTTATCAGTGCTGGAAATCTAGAGGTTAGGGAAGGTTGTCAGTGCTGGCTGGACCTTTGAGATGCGTCCTTGATGTCTTACACAACGGTTCAAAAATTCTTACCAGCAAAGCAGAGAGAATTATCTGGGTTTGACCTGACCTCTGCTGAGATTACTGTATAAGAAAGAAATTCAGCTGCAATGAAATGCATTTTCCAGGTACGTTCTTCTAGCAGTATCTGCTTTTGCCCCACAGGAACAAGCTAATCACGAGATAACAGATTTTGTAGCAACTACATTTTCAAACATTTCTAAGTCTCATATGGCCACATAATTCTTCTCTTTTCTTATCCTCTGTGAGTTAGGTTGGGTTATCTAGAGAAACAAAATCAGTGACAACCATGCAGGTATAGGAAAGGGTTTTGCATCAACAAGTAATCTTATATCAAAAGGAGGCATCCCAGCCCAGTCCAAGTCAAGTCCACAAGTTCCATCCAAGCCAGGGCCCTTCGGATTCAGATGGCTGCAGGTTAATGACACAGAAGGGCGGTACTAAATGCAGGGAGGTGGATGCGGAATTGTGTGGATCCGAAGTCAGTGAAAATATAGCAAGGCAGTAGGAGCTCTCAGAGTTGCCTGGGCCACACAGGGACGCCCCTGTAGGCAGGCAGAGTTCCAGCACTCGGAGGTGGAGGGCAGAGAGAAGAGGGTCCTAGTTTATTTTTATAAGAAAACCACCCCCGAGAAGACATCATCAAGCTGTGATCTGATTGGCAGGCTGTCCTCCACTATGACACTCTTATAAAAATTCAGGTTGACATCAAATCATCTAATGACAAAGACCCTCTTCCTTTTCAAAAGTAAATGGAACCAGGGAGATATCTCGATAGATGCAATCCCAACTTTCCTCAACCCATCCTCTATGAGGGAAAGGAAGCGGAGAATGCCATAACGTCATGCAAAATTGTGATTTTTTTTTACTTAGGCGAACAAATATTTCATTCACTGCAACAGTTTTTGCGGAAGTGGCAAGAGGGCATGTCTGACCTTCTATGGCTACACTAGGGAGAATGAGAGGCCAATAGTCAAAAGGCAGAGGTCAGATGTGCCTCTTCCCTTCGTCTTCCTGTCCCCCATTCGGGCATCAACTGTCCCTCCCACTACGCTTGCTTTCTTTCTCTACTGAGTTCAATAATCTGTCTCAAGGGTCACACAGAAGTTATGGGTGAGCTTCACAAGTAGGGGGGTCATTAGGTATGGTGAAGTGAAATCTCTTCATATGGTTCTTCTATCCATGTAACCTCCCTCAAATCATTTGATGGGAATATGAAAACGGGGTGCATGAAACACTATTATATGTGATCTGCCACTTTGGGTTGCCATTCACCCTGCTATAAGAGAACTCTCTGAGATGTAGGAACAGACTTTCCAAGATGATTCAGGGAGAAAATCTACTAGTAGAGCATGCTGGAAATCCCCTCCGCCCACAGGGTACACCACAGAGCCACAAGAACCACCCTGAGACCAGAGGCAGGGGCAAGGGAGCTGTGACACTGTGAGGCAGAGCAGCTGGTAGGCTTCCAGGCCTTGGGAGACCAGATGCCCAAAGACCCCATGGCTGAGAGTCTGAGAACCGGGAAGAGAGATTTGGCTGAGAGGAAGCACTAGTGTGGGCAAAACTCTAGGTCCCTAATATTTTCTGATTCTAGCCTCTAATAACCTGTCCACGTCCCCAAGTAACCCCCCCCCCATAATTGTGTATATTGTCTGTAAGTTCTCTGTGAGTGTTGCAGTAGGTTATCGAACCAACAGAGTGCTGTGAGAACAGTTGGTGTCAGAAGAGGGTAAGAGAGATGGAAGGTGGAGGCATGTCTGGTCCCTGCCTTATGGCAATAGGCTTTGGGCAGTTGAGTAGTTGGATTCTCCTCCATTGGAAAGCCAGAAGGGTGTCATGCCATGAGGCCATTCTGGTCTTAGGGAAACTCACATCTTACAAAACATAAAGGTTATAGTCCTTTTGTCCACAGCGTCTCTTCTCAGACATAGTGGCAGGCATGTCTCCTTGGTCCTCAATCCCTCAGTCATGTGTCCTCTTGGCCTCTCCCTCTGTGGGCCAGGCAGCCCACACACCACTCCGCTTCATGCTATCAATGTGACTCCTCCTTTCTGCTCCAAGATCTCTCTGCATGGCCTTTTGTGTCTGCTGCCTCCATTATTTCAGGCAGCGATTTCATGTAAGCTCTGGTGGTGAGTCTTCTTTCTTGATAGTTGTAGTATTCCTTTGTTCCTACTTCTACGCTGGTTCTCTTATACTCTGAAGAATGTAAACTGACCAATCCCTGAGGTAGAGTCCATGCCTTTATTTGCATGCTCCCACCCAGCCACTATTCATTTTACAGACAAAAATAGCCTGGAAAGGATGATGACTGTTTTTGTTATGGAGATTACTAAGAGTTTAAAATGAAATTAATTTGAATATTTAAAAAATACCGGGGATTACAATTTTTAATCTAATAATAATATTTTTTAGAATTCCATCCATCATACTACATTATTACCAACATTAAAAATGTCAAGCCTGTGTATAATGACTACAAAACATATCTGTGTTGGGAGAAGTATAGCCAAAATGCTCTTCTGAGGCAAAGCTGGAGAAACTTCATCTTCTTTTGGACCTGTTATCCCGAAAGACCTGCCTATGGAAAGGGACATGATGTTTCCTGAGTGAAAAAGAGGACAACCTTCTGCAAGATGGTTTGTCACAGTGACTCCAGCAGTGGGCTCCAATGTTACAATTCTGAGACTGGGGTAAGACTGGGCAGGGCTTCCTTCTGCTCACGGCAGGAGGAGCTGGCTAAATGGCACTTACCAAGAGCAGCGGCATCATGTCGTGGAAATAGCATGGGTGACACTGATGGTTAAGTACCCAGCTGTTCATTGAAGCTGGTAGTGTGAACACACTCAGTTGGAGACATGACATCCTTAGCAACTTCCATCCTTTCTCCAATTATCGTGGTTTTGCTTATTGATCTGTTAGGGTTTTTATTCTCGTTATGTTGTGGTTCACTACATATTGAAGGGCACAGTTTTTGATCTAAATTAATAAGTGCTTCAAGGCCTCTTCAGTTTCAGCCAGCAAGGTTGTGTCCTCTGTTTCTCATGGACATATCCCAAGTTTTTAATAAGCCATCCTCCAATCCTGAGGCCACATTCTTCTTCATAGTGTCCTGCTTCTCTAATTATTCGCTCCACACATGTAATCAAAAAGAATGGTACAAATATACATCTGGTACATACACCTTTCTTAATTTTAGACCGTGCATTATCCCCTTGTTACATTTCAATGACTGCTTTTTGGATTAGGTACAGGTTATACATGAGCACAATTAAGTGTTCTGGAATTTCCATTCTTCACAATGTTACTCATAATGTTTTATGGTCCATCTATTTGAAAACCTTTGTTAATCCATAAAATACAGTTAAAATATTTCTGGTATTCTCTGCTTTCAGCCAAGATCCACCTGTCATTGATAATAGCACGACTGATTTCATTTCCCTTTCTGACAATTCCATTTTATTGCATGACTGCAACAATTTGTGAAATGTCAGTTGCACATCATATTCATGTTATTGTTCAATAATGTGTTCACTCTGTTGAATTACCTTTATTTGGAATGGGCACTTCCAGGTCGTTGGCCAGGTAGCTGCATTTGTTCCTTGAAACATCTCACTTGACATTCTGTTCAGTGTTCTAGTCTTGTTTCTCCCCAAGGCCTTCAGTGTAACTTGAGCTTCTTTCTGGGACACCATTGATTCTTAATCGTATACTGCCTCATGGAATTGTTGAATGTTAAATTCTTTTGGGTTCAGTTACTTAGTGTAGTTCCCTCCATTTCCTTTTCAAGCTATCTGCATTTTGTAATATTTTGCCCATAGTAGACTTTAATTTTACAATCTGAGACTTGATTTTTTTTCTCCAGTTCTTTCACTCTGAGAATTTATGAGTGAGCATGTTTCTCCTCTTTGGGTTTTCTAATTCCTGGTCTTTGCATTTTTCATTTGAATCCTTTATCTTCTGAAGCTACCCTTTGAAATCTTTTGTTGAGTGTCTTTATGTCATCATTTCGCCTTTGCTTTCGCCATTGTACCCCAATAGCAAGACTTTTGTTCTCTCTGACGTCCATTGTAGTCTTATTTCTCTCCTATCATTCTTTGATTGTTTGTATTTTTATGTATGATGCCCTTGATGTCATCCCACTCCTTGTGTCCAATGTGTCACTCTGTCCTTAGGATGGTCTCTAAATCAGGCGGCCAATACTCAGGGTTTATACGTTGGCTTTCATGGGCATATTCACTTTCAACTTTAAGCAATTGAAAGTTTGCTGCACAGTTAGCCTTTGACCCTGTCTGTTCTAACTGATGATAATGATAGTGAGTGTCCCCATCTTTTTTCAACAGGCGTCTCAGTGTGATTCCATAACAGTCCATCTGGTATGATCCACATGTATAATCTATATGGAGAATTTCCTGGAAAACTGTAGCAGTGACCACTGGGTGGCCACAGTTCCCTTCACCAGCCATGCCCAAGCTCAAGTCTCACTGACAGCATTGTGTCAGAGAGCTGGCCAAGCCGTCATTCTTCTGAGTGGAGGGCATCAGATTGGGTGTTTGTTTGTTTGTTCTAACTGCCCACAAAAAGTGAATCTTTAAATTAATTGGTCAGATTATACATGCAAGGAATCCACCGCAATTCATTACTGTACTCAAACATTTCCCGAACGCCCTTGCTATGCTAGGTGCTATGAGATAGCAGTGGACACTCTAGGGCCCGCTTCCTAGTGCTGGCCCTGGTCTATTGGAGGAGACTAGTGACCAGGCTTGTTCAGGAGGCCTGCACAGTGAGCGGAGGAAGGCAGCCTGTGGAAAGCCTTTGGTGTGAGGACAGGTGTTCCATACATGATGGACAACTAATTTTGAAAGAGACCAGAAATTATCTTGGTGAAATGGTTGAAACCTTTCTTGTACAGAAAAAGTTTGAAGATTATTGGTTACATTTCTTATGTTTTCCCTCTTAACATTGGCTGTCAGAGTTATAACTTTACATGCATCTGTTTTCTGTCTCTAGACGCTATAAGCTTCAAGCTAACTGTTGTTACCCCAGGTCTAAGGCTCTATCTGACATATAATAAAACCTCAAACCAAACCTGTTACCATCAAGTTGATTCCAGCACAGGATAACCCATAGGAGGCACTTAAAATATTTAATGGTAGTTAAATGATTCATAATAAACTATTGTTATTTCTATACCCTATTTCCTACTATATCTAAGGCAATGATGATAAGAGAAAACAACTACATTACCCGAAGCATTCTATGTAGTGTTTCGGATATAGAACATACTCATTCTTCATAAAAATTAAGGCAATGAACCAGGTACACGGGAGTGCAGTTTACCAGTGTTGTTGCTGGTGGCTGAAATGCTTTAGAAGAGAACAATTTATCAGTGGAGGAGTTTTTAAAGCATATTTGGATGCTTAAAGATGAAAGGCTGAAGATAAAAAGCAATTTTAAATCTTAGGGCTCAATCCAGAAAAAACCTGCAAAGATTATAGTACGTGAATGTCTTTTTGCAATGACTAGAAGAAACTACTGAATCAAGGAACCTGAAGCATGGTAAGAGACAGTGTCTTTTTTTTAATGTGCCTTTAAATTCTATGATAAATGGAGAAAAAATTGAAGTTGTAAAGGCCTTCGTCTTGCTTGCATCCACAATCAGTGCTCATGGAAGCAGCTTTAAGAGATCAGCAGATGCATTACAATGGTAAATCTGCTATACCAGGCCTCTCTAGAGCATTGCAGAGCAGGGAGATCGCTTTCAGGACTAAAGCGTGCTTGACCCAAGCCATGGTATGTTCCATTGCCTCATATGCATGTGAAGGTTGGCCCTTGAATAAGGGAGATCATGGAAGAATCTATGCATTTGAATTGTGGTGCTAGAGAAGAATATTGAAAGTACCATGGACTGCTACAAGGACAGACAAATCTACCTTGGAAGACACTTGGTTAAAATGCTCCTTGGAGACAAGGATGGTGAGAGGTCAAACTACATACTTGGGAACTGTTGTCAGGAGAGACAGGTTTCTGGAGAAGGACAGTAAATTAGAGGACAAAGTAAAAGAGGGATATCCTTAATGAGAAAGATAGACACGGTGGCTGCAATAATGGGCTTCACTTGGGAATAGTTGTGGTGGTTTGTTCGGCTGTGCATAGGATAGAAGTCCACTCAATGGTACCGAACAGCACCAACATACATTCCAAATCTGTATTTCAGTCCTGACTTCTAAACTTACAGATCCAGTGGCTTACTTAATGTTTCCAATAGTTTCTTTATAGATCGCATGCCAAACTTGTCCAAAAGTAATTTCTTAAAATTTTCCTCAAAAACCATTTTTACCACAATCTTCCCTGTCTAAAAAATGCTATCAAATTCACTCAAGGTGAAAACCAGTAACTTCATGAAATTAATAATTATATTAATCAAAGGATTTGACCAGAAATGTAAATAAATAACCTATACATTGGGAGAAATTTTGGGGGAAATTATATTCAATAATTTATGTTATATATAGCCTAAAAATATAAAACAAAGACATGACAACACAATAAAAAATAGACAAAGCCCTTGAATAGACCATCGATCAAGGAGGATACACAAGAGAACAACAAACACATGAAACACATGCTAGGTGTCATTTGCCAAGAAAGAAATGAAGTGAAAATTACCATGAAATACTGCCTAACTCCACTTAGAATGACAGCGAGGGAAAAACTTTAAAATGACAAGTGTTGGTGTGCTGTGGAGAAAGTGAAAACCTCATTTGCTGCTTATGGAAATATAAAATGGTACCTCTTCTGTGGGGCACCTGTTTGGAGTCCCTCAAAGATTTGAATGGAGACTTCTCATATGACCCACTCATCCCAGCCCGCACTGTCTCAGCAGGAGCAGCGAGGGCAGGAATGCAAACAGGAGCAGATGCACAGATTCTCCTTGCAGCACTTTTCCCAATAACCAAAAGGCGGAAATAAATGGAATGTCCATGAACACATTAATGGACAAGCCTAATATGATATAGAAACTCAATGGAATGCAACTCAGCCGCAATAGCAAATATGCACATATATAAAAGAGCCAAAGCTGGGGAGAGAAGAGATTTTACTTAGGGGCATTGAGCTTGTATGAATAGTAGCAAGAAGAAATAATTAATGTCACTGAATTGTACTCAGAGAAATGTTGATGGTGTTCATTTTGTTGCATATGCTGTCTCTAAAGTACACTTTCACAAAAGTAGCCATTCTTTCCCTCATCTCTCCCTTTCCCATCTCACTATGAGTCAGTGTTTCAGCCTACCACTAAATTATAACCTCCTCTGCAGTCTGTTGGGTTTCCTTTCTTTGAGAATCAATGGGGCTCTCCTTCGATCTACCGATCAAGCAGTTGTCTTTCAAATTTGTTGGCATGGACTAGCGAGTACTTCCTGTGATTCGTCAGCCCTTCAGCACACTTCAGTTAGTATTTCTTGGAGTTAGTCAATGCTTGGAGCCTTGCACTTGCTAGTGCCTTCTCTGCAACTTGACCCTCTTCCTTCAGGACCATGCAGAAACTGAATCCTAGGAATGCCTCATTCGGAACCTGACAAAGAATGCACTCAAGCAGCATTGGCATCTTGACAGTTGGCAAAAGTAATGTGAAAGTTTGCCAATATAATGTCTATAAAATTGTCTCATACTTTAATGCACATATTTATAACAGTGATTTTTGAGGATAGTTTATATGCCCTATCTCAAACTCTGTAGTAGTATTATAATATATTTTAGTAAATTTCAACTCCGTCTTATGTCCACCAGGCTATAGATGATGTTTCTCTTCTCCACTAAGTTCTCAGTTTACACCTCATTTCCCCTATTGTGCAATCCAAAATCTTAATCATGGTTCAATTGCTCCAGCTGCCTGAAAAGCTTTATTTACTGTTTTCTGCATAATTAGATGTTGCACATATAAATTTTTTCTCCATAAAAAATAAAGACTATTACCTCACCACCCACTCATTATGCATCTACTTATAATTCTAGTTACACTCTATTTAATATCTAATTTCTAATGATTTAAACCATTTGGAAGAAGATAATCTTATGGCCTTCTGAGCCTAGAATAACAAATGGAAGAGTAAAGTTGTCATATTCATAGCGAAAGAATAATCAAGATATGCTCAAAGGACAATACTGTCGGAGATAGAGTAGTATCCATATCCGTACCACAAATGGACAAACTGCTCAAATTTACTAATGTCAAAGAAGAAATGGAAGATATTTACCAGTTTCCAAAGTCTTAACTTGATCAAGCCATAATCAAGATGCATTGACAATTACTAGCAATTGGAACCAAAAAGTTGGTTGTAAAAAATGGGTGTTATTATTGTTATTTAGAGTCTTTGAGTCAGTTCTGGCTTACAGGGACCCAATGTACAACACAATAAACACCCCCTTGCCTTCTACCATCCTCACAATTGGCCTTGTGTTTGAGCTCATTGTTGCAGCCACTGTACCAATCCATCTGGTGCAGGGCCCTTCTCTTTGTTGCTGCCCTTCTACTTGACCAAGCATGAAGTCCTTTTCCAGGGATGTCTCTCCTACTACAGGCCTAAAGTACATGAGATGAAGTCTCACTAGCCTTGCTTCTAAGGAGCATTCTGGTTGTACTTCCTCAAAGACTGACCTGTTCTTTTGACAGCCCATGTTACTTTCAATATGCTCTACCAGTACCGTAATGAAAATGTGTTGGGTTTTCTTCCATTTTTCTTATTCCTTGTCCAACTTTCACATGCATATGAAGTGAATGAAATGACAACAGCTAGGCTCAGGTTCACATTGGTCCTCCAAGCAAACTACTTGATGTACAATATTTAAATGAGACCCGGTACAGCAGATTTACCCCATGCAATGTGCCGTCTGACTTCTTGACTGCTTCTTCCATGAATATTGATTATGGATCTAAACAGGACCAAATTCTTGACAGCTTCAATCTTTTCTCCTTTGTCATAATATTACTAATTGGTCCAGTTGTGAGGATTTGGGTTTTTTTTACCCTGCATGGTAATCCATACTTAAGGCTGCGATTCTTGATCTTCATCAGTAAAAGCTTCAAGCCCTCCTCACTTTCAGCAAGTAAGGCTGTGCCATCTGTATATCATAGATCATTAATAAGCCATTCATTAATGCTGATAACACGTTCTTAATATAATCCAGATTCTCGGATTATGTGTTCAGCACACAGATTGAGTAAGTATGGCGAGAGGAGACAACTGGGGCACGCCGTTCCTGATTTTAAACCAAGTAGCAGTCCTTTGTCTTTTGCACAACTGCCTCTTAATCCCCGTACAGGTTCCACATGAGCACAAGGAAGTGTTCTGGAATTACCATTCTTCTTAAGGCTATCCTTAGTTTGTTATGATCCACACAGCGGAATGCCTTTGCATTAAAACACAATAAACAATAAGATTTAAGTAAACATCTTTCTGGTATTCTCTGCCTTCAGCCAAAATCCATCTGACAGCAGCAACGATATCCCTTGTTCCATATTGTCTTCTGAATCTGGCCTGAACTTCTGGCACCTCCCTGTCAATGCATTCCTGCAACTGTTGTTGAATGATCTTCATTAAATTTTACTTGTATGTGACCTTAACAATACTGTTCTGTAACACACATTCTGCTAGCCTAATTTTCTTTGCAATGTATAAAAATATGGATCTTTTCCTGCCAGTTAGCCAGGTAGTTTTCTTCCAAATTTCTTGGCATACGCGAGTGAGTGCTTTATCAGCTTGTTGAGCCATTTCCATTGGTATTCCATCAATTCCTGGGTACTTGTGTTTGGTTAATACCTTCAGTGTAACTTGAACTTCATCAATCAGTGCAATTGATTTTTACTTATAAGTTATTTCTTGAATTAGTTGAATGTCAGCAAGATCTTTTTGATACACTGACTCTATATCCTTTCCATCTTCTTTCGATACTTCTGGCATCATTCAATATTTTGCCCACAGAATCTTAATGCTGGAGTTCACACCTTTATTTTTTTCTTGAGTTCTTTGAGTTTAAGATATGCTGAGTGTGTCTTTCCCTTTTGGTTTCCTACCTCTAAGTCATTGCATATGTTGTACTGTGTCATCTTGAGCTGACCTTTGAAACTTTCTGTTCAGCTCATTTACTTTAACATTTCTTCTTCTTGCCTTAACTCTTCTGCTTTCAAGGAGAAAATGTCACGGTCTCTTCAGCCATTCACTTGGATATTTTCCTTCTTTCCTGTCTCTTTAATGACTTTTAACTTCCTACGTTCATGATGGACTTGATGTCATCCACGGCTCATAAGTTCTCTCAATAGTGTTCAATAGGTCAAATCTGCTTTTGTGAAGGGCTAGAATTTCAGGTGGGATATACTCCAGATTCGATTTTGGTTCTCGTGGACTACTTGTTTTAATTTTCTTCTGCTTCAATTTGAACTTGCATATGAGCAATTGCACATTTGGGTCTAGTTTTAGGGGTAAAGTTGAACCTCTCTATTGTCACTTCCCATATATATAGTCAATTGGTTTCTGTGGATTCCATTGGGAGGAGTCTATATCTATCATCACCATTTGTGTTGTTGAAAAATGTATTTGTAATGAGAAGTTGTTGGTCTTGCAAAAGGCCAACGTGGTCTTTAGCTTTTTTTTTTTATCACCAAGGCCATCTTTTCCAACTACTGGTCCTTTCTCTTTGTTTCCAACTTTTGTATTCTAATTGCCAATATTTATTAATTCATATTGATTGCATCTTTGATCAATTTCAGACTGAATATGGTGGTAAAATTCTTCAGTTTCAGCATCCCTAGCTTTAGCATTTGGTGCATAAGTTGAATATTAGTTGCATTGACTGTATCTCTTTGTATGTGGATACATATCATTCTGTCACAGAACATTGTACTTCGAGATACATCTTAAAATACCCCTTTTGATGATGAATTTAACACCATACCTCTTACCTCTGTCACTCCCAGCATAGTAAACCATGTGATCTTTCTCATTTTAAATGGTCAAAACAAGTCAATTTCTGCTCACGAATGCCTCAGACATTTCATTTTTGACAATTTCGGATATTCCTCAATTCATACTTTTGCACATTCCAAGTTCCAATTGGATGGTATTTGTAGCCATTTCTTTTATTTGGGGGGGGGCTTCCTCACCTGCAAATGAATGTCCCAATGGCTTTATTTCCTTCCAGGATTTCCTCTATCCATGTCTGTATGCTTGGCTTTACTTAAAGGACGCAGCTCTTCCTCCATCATTATTTGAGGGCCTTTTTTTTATCTGAGGAGCTTGTCGTTGGTACTATCTCTGACAAGGCTCTGCTGCAAGAGATGAGGTTGTCAGTGTATCAAAGTGTTTTGCTGCTATTTATAAGGTTTTCAGTGGCTAATTCCTCAGAAATGGAAAACCCATTCCTTCTTCATATTCTCCTCTTTATCCGGAAGCTCCACTGAAACCTGTCCATTCTGTGCGACCTTACTAGTTCTTGAAAATAACAGTGACTCAGCTTCCAGTGTCCTAGCAAAACACAAACCACCACACAAAGCAAACTGACATACAAGTGGGAGAGATGAAGACTTAGAAGCCTCAACAGTAGTTGCAGAATGTGACATTGGTGAAGGGATATTACATAATAGAGTTTTCTAAGATAAGTGATTTATTCAGTGAAAATCATTTTTTAACAACACCAATTGTGACTATACCTGTGACAGCAACTAATGAAATGCCCAAGAATCAAATTGATTACACATTTGTAATGAGATGCTGAAGAAGCTAATTATGACCAGTCAGGACAAATATAGACGCTGGCTTTCAAACAGACCATCGGTGAGCATCAAAGTATCATTCTGAGCATATCCAGAGATGATCGCAATAACAACAGCGATGCACGTGGTGCATTTGAGTAAATGTTGATGCACTCACGATAAACATGATAGGGGGCCAAGCAGTCTTTCATTGTCCCACACCTAGCATTGCTTGGTGTCAAAACATGCTTGAGAATGCTTATCCACAGCAGGGTCTCAGTTGAAATTTGTCCAGTAGTGAGGATTTTGATTCCTTTTTCTGTGAGATGCGACCCGTATTAACAGCTGTTAATTCAAGTCCTCCTCACTTTCAGCAAGCAAGGTTGTATCACCTGCATTTTCTTCAGGCTGTTGAATAAGCCTTCCTTAAATCCCAGTGTAATGTTCTCCCTCGTGGAGTCCAGTATTTCAAATTATTTGGTCAGCACACTGGTTGATAAGTACAAGGAAAAGAGCTAATGCACAGTTTTCCAGATTTTAGGTGGGGTAATATTCCTTTGTCTACTTGTTCCTTGGTCAGATTTCACATGAACACAGGGAGTATTCTGGAATTCACATTCTAAGAGCTTTCCATAGATTTTTATGGTCCACACAAGAGAATGCCCTTGCATAGTCAACGACACCCAACTAAAAATATTTCTGGTATTCTCTGCTCTCAGACAAGATCCACCTGATGTCATCCGCAATGTCCCCAAGGCCAAATCTTCTGTTGAATCCAGCAGAACTGCTGAACAATATCCCACTGATGTATGAAGAGTGAATCTAACAAAATTGAAAGTTGTTACATAATGATAAGGAACTCATAATCATCAATATTTTAGGCTTAGCCCATCATCCAAAGTGAGGCAGCTAGGCAAGGCTGTGGGAAGGATGAAGGATTATTTAACTTCTTTGATGTTTATTTAAAGCATGAGATATTTATACTTGTTGACAATGTTTGGTTAGTAAAATATGTACCAAGCTTTATTTTTATTTTTAACTGGGCATTTTACCTGGTTTCTAATTGAATTTTTATCTCAGCTTCACCTGGCCACTAACAGAATCGTCAGTGCCTTCTGTAGTTATTAGGTACTGTCAGGTTTATTTGCAGCTCACCTCTGCAGAATAAACCTGCCCCATCGGGTTTCCTGGGCAGCGATGTTTACAGGAGCAATCACTAGTTTTTCTCTCCGGTGCTCTTGGGTGGATCATCAAACAGGAAGCCAGTTCGTAGTCAGGTGCTTGTTCTTTGTGCCCCAGGGAGACCCTGGTACCCGGGGCTTAAATAAGTTGTCTGAGTTATCAAAGAACTCTTTGAAAGAGCTGGGGTTTGTGTGCAATTTGACCCAGAATGACTTTTTGGTTTTTAGCCATAGTTGGATCATTAATATTTTGATGATCTTTTATATTCCCCAGTCGAGCTCTTTGCTTCTTTACACATGCTGTAATTTCTACACCACTCCTGAAAAGTTTTTCGTCTTCACTTTTCCACTTGCTAGTCATTTACCAGATTACACATTGACAGCTCATTGGATGAGGTACTAAGGTCTTTATACCCACAAACAAAGCTTACTGCCAGCGTGTTAAAGCTGACTCAGCGATCATCTGGACAGGGCAGAAGTGGACAGGTTTCAGTGGAGCTTCCGGATAAACAGGAGAACATGAAGCAGGAATAGGCTTTCCATTTCTGAGACTGTAACCATTTACAGTAGAAAATCTCACCTTTCTCCCATGGAGAAGTTGGTGGTTTTGATTTGGCGACCTTGCCATCACAGCCTAAAGCATAACCACTCTGCACCCAGGCTCATTAACACCTTATTATCTTGTATAGTAGTGCAATTACCACTTGCTTGTGACGTATCACTGACTTCCCATGGTCTTTGGGGTAGCATTCATGTTCTGATCTTTATTTCCCTTAAAGTTTGGCTTCTGGTTTCTTTTTCAGTATTTTTTAAAATGGATCTTTACTCATAATGTATTCTGTATGCACACCTAATCACTCAAAACTGCAATTCCGATGATGATATTTCTATGCCTTGATAACAATTACAAATAAAAATTTAATCCCATTGAATCCATTGTGAACCATTGTGGTCCTATAGGACAGGGCAGAGCTAACCCTTTGGATTTCTAAGGCAGTAAATCTTTACAGAAGCATAAAGCATTGTCTTCTTTAAGCAGCTGGTGGATATGAACCACTGACCATACAGTTAGTTCCCCACTATGCCTCAGGCCTTCCCTATGCCTGCTTGCTTCTCTTTAAAACCACGTTAGGAAGGCTTTGCGGAAACCTCAGACAGTATATTTTAGGTCTTCACATTCCTGTAAGAACAAATGCATCGTTGTGTCAAAGGTCATTGTATTCCATTGAGTATCTCCATTAACTTATCTGGTTTTTCAAACAGACTGGTGAGCATTTTAAAGACAGGAATTATGACCAATTCCATTTAATATTCCCCATGTTTATCATATAACCAATTTTATAATTAAACCAGTTGCCAGCAAGTTGATTGCAACTCATGGGGACAGCCTGTGTGTCAGGATAGAGCTATACTCATAGGGTTTCCAATTATTGGATTTTTGGAAGTAGATCCCTAGACCTTTCTCCTAAGGCGTGTCTATGTGGGCTCACACTGTCAAACTTTGGATCAGTAGCTAAAGGTCATAATAGACACACAATACGTGATTCATAAGAATATTAATTGATCCTAATGTAATGACTCCTTTAACAAATCTGTGCAACATTTCCATGATGCACCTCGTCCTAGGTAGATACTGAGCATGCTGTGATAAAAGATAGAACCACCGCTCTATTAAACAAATAATATATAAATGTGCTGTTTCTATATAGATGACTATGAACTACTCTGAGATTACAGTTAAATGCCTGTAATATGGTGAAAGCACTTTTAGACATGCGTAATGTAGAGTCCATAGAATCCATGATCCAAGTCCATAGTCCTTGGTCATCCTATTTTGCACTGAATCAACATCAACAAGTTGTAATTGTGAAACCTGAGAGAGCCACAACTCAATGGACTGCCTTGTTTGTCCACATCTTGGAAGTTCATCACTTTTTTCCCCCTTTTTCTGGGTTGTCATCTTTATTTTTTTTAATTAGGGGCTCATACAACTCTTATCACAATCCATACGTTCATCAATTGTGTAAAGTACATGTGTACATTCATTGCCCTCATCATTCTCAAAACATTTGCTCTCCACTTAAACCCCTGGCATCAGGTCCTCAGGTCCTCATTTTTTCCAATCCCTCCCCAATCTTCCCTTCCTCATGAACCCTTGATAATTTATAAATTATTATTTTGTCCAATGTCTCCCTTCACCCCCTTTTCTGTTGTCCGTCCCCCAGGGAGGAGGTCACATGTAGATCCTTGTGATCAGTTCCCCCTTTCCAACCCTCCCTCCCTCTATGCTCCCAATATCACCCTTCACATCGCTGGTCCTGAAGGGATCATCCACGCTGAATTCTCTGTGTCCAGTTCCTATCTGTACCAGTGTACATCCTCTGGTCTAGCCAGACTTGCAAGGATGAATTCGGATGATGATAGTGGGCGCGGGGGGTCGGGGGCATTTGGGAACTAGAGGAAAGTTGTATTTCTCATCGTTGTGTTGTAGCAAGGAAGTTCATCGCTTTTAAAAAGTAATACTTTCATTTTTTTATGTTGTATTTTAAACTGTTTAATTGGTATATAATTCACATCCATAGAATTCAGTTGTTCAATTATATTAAAGCAGTTATATCATCATCAACACCATCCATTTTAGAACATGCTCTTCTTCCCTGGACTCATTGTTATTAGCCCTGCAGGACCCCTCAAACCCCCTGCCGTAGCTCCCAAGAAACCTTAACGCAGTTGCTGTCTTTATAGTGTCACATATCTTGGATTTCATACGCAGAAAAACGTACAAATAAAAACAAGCAAAAGAACCCAAAAACCCCAACAACAAGAAAGTAAAACAGAGAAAAAGCTCAGACAGAAAGAAAAAGGAAATATTAAAATTTAGTGCAATTTTTAAAAATCATTTTATTGGGGCTCATACAACAATCCACACATACATCAGTTGTGTAAAGCACACTTATACATTCGTTGCCCTCATCATTCTCAAAACTCGCTTTCCGCTTTGGTTCCTGGAATCAGCTCCTCACTTTCCTTTTCTTCTCCCCCTCCATCCCCGCTCCCTGCTCCCCCATGAACCCTTGATAAATTATAAATTATTATTTTATCTTATCTTACACTTCCCGGCATGCGTCTTCCTTCATCCACTTTTCTGTTGTCCATCCCCCAGGGAGGAGGTTATATGTAGATCCTTGTGATCAGTTCCTCCTTTTTTTGTCCCTTCCCTCCTGGTATCACCACTCTCACTACTGATCCTGAGGGGTTCATCTGTCCAGGATTCCCTGCGTTTCCAGTTCCCATCTGCACCACTGTGCACCCTCTGGTCTAACCAGGTTTGCAAGGTAGAATTGGGATCATGATAGTTGGGGGTAGGAAGCATTTAAGAACTAGAGGCAGGTTTTGAGTTTCATTGTTGCTACACGAAACCCTGAGTGACTCATCTCCTCCCCACTACTCCTCTGCAAGGGATGTCCAGTTGTGTACAGATGGGCATTGGGTCCCCATCATGTGCTCCCTTCATTCATGATTATATGACTCCTTCCTCCCCTCCTCCCGCTGCCTTTGGTGCTTGAAACTTGGTCCCCTCGGCCCTTCATGATCACACAGGGTGGTGTGCTGCTTCCATGTGGGCTTTGTTGCTTCTGGGCTAGATGGCCGCTTGTTTACTTTCAAGCCTTTAAGACCCCAGACACTGTATCTCTCGATAGCTGAACACCATCAGCTTTCTTCGGCACACTTACTTATGCACACGTTCGTCTTCAGCGTTTATGTGGGGAAGGTGATCACACCATGATGGTTTTTGTTCCTTGGTGTCTGCTATCTGATCCCTTCAGCACCTCGTGATCACACAGGCTGGTGTGCTTTTCTGTGGGCTTTGTTGCATCTGAGCTAGATGGCCGCTTGTTTACCTTCAAGCCTTTAAGACCCCAGACACTATATCTTTTGATAGCCTGACAACATCAGCTTTCTTCACCACGTTTACTTATGCACACGTTTGTCTTCAGTGATTATGTCGGGAAGGTGGGTATCATGGAATGACTGTTTATCTGAGCAAGGTGCTCTTGTTTTAAGGGAATGGAATTTTAATTCGGTCAAGAGGAAAAAACATGAAAAAGTATTTATTTTTAACCTAATTGCACCTGCAATAATCCACTTTCCTCTGCATTCTGCAAATCACTTTGAGAGAGTGCAGTCAAGCAATTTCTGTTACTTTAGTAGTAGAAAATATTTGAGTTTTCCTTCTCTGACAGGTTTCTTTTTCCCCCTCTACACAGGTTCTGACTTTCATATGTTTTAATATGCCTTGATTTCACTGGTTCTGGTGTTACTCAGCTTTAGTATTTGATCTTGAGGAAGTTATTGACTCTCTCTGTGTCTCAATTTCCTTATTTGCAAAATATAATAAATGTACCTGTCAACTTCATAGGACGGCTTGGAGGATAAAATGCAGTCACGCATAAGAACAGCTTGTACGTTGACTTATCATTGTGGTCTCAGGAACCCAACCAACCATCTCCAGAACTCTGCAATGGACCTTATTTGAAGTCACAAGAAGAATACATGTACTAGGAAGTCCAGGCCATTGTTCATCTTCAGAATCGTAGCTTAGAGACGTTTCGTTAGGACATTGACTAAAGTTAGGCAAATAAAAGGAGCTTTAGGCTTGATCTACTGAGACAGCTACCAGCTTGAAGAGCTGAGAGTTAGAAATGAAACAGCAAAGATATCCTAGCAATTGCTGCTGAAAGTACAGAGGAGACATCCTGATTCCTGGGGGCTGAAAAAGAAAAGAAATAGATATTTTCCTTAATCTAACAGTAAAAGGACTGTCATGCCACAGTTCAGCTTTTTCAAGCAGATGAGAAAAACAGACTCAAAATCTTTCCAATGCCTTGAATAGTTAGTGAAAGATGTGAATCTGATGGGGTCCCCTGGTCCTGGCTTGCAGCCTCATTATGCGTCCTCTGGAATTCTGTGAATTTCTCTTGAGCTCACGGAGAACAGCTCTGGCTCATCACAGCCAAATTCCCCACATGTTCCCTTCCGAGAACTTTCTCCCACTCATGCAGAATCAGCACCCAGTTTTATTTGTAATTTCGTATCTTGCTTTCCCCGATTTCTCAATTCTTGAGAGTAGTTCTCATCAACTCTTTAATCAACCCCCACATTTAGCATCCCTGTGTAGTGTGCCTTGCATCTCACAAGTTTGTAAATAGGTTTTTTACGGATATGGACCGAGCAGACATCGCTGACCTAGTCTTCCTGGAGAGAGAGGATTCCTGGTAGCAAGGCCCCTCTGGACCATCCTAGATCTAGTTTCTACTTGATTTAGAATCTGTCCCTCTGCCTGTCGACCCATTGTTCTCAGAAAGAAATCTGATATTCTCAAGAAGCCCAAACACCTTCTCTGGCTGCCTCCTCATTTCTCTTTCCCTTTTCTCACCCCTCAGCCTCAAAAGACTAACCCCACACATTTCCCCTCCACTCCTTGGACCAGCCCTGCTCTCCTCCTCCAGCTTAGCCTCCCCCATCCTGCTCCCAGAGCCTTCAGACTCTAAAGAGCTATAGCTATCTTCTGGCTCGCACTGCTTATCTGGCCTCAAATTCTTTCCTTCTCCCTCTAAGACGCCGAAGAAGGAATGTTCGTTTATAATATTTTACCTCTTTAGCCCTTTTCCCCCCAGGCTAACTCATTTTTGTTAATGTTGCAATAACATTAACATGTCCTTTCCTCACTTGCTCCAAGAGATGTGGCATTTCCCCAGAATGAGTTGGGATCTGCTCCTTAGGTTGTTGCATACGATGAGAAATAGTTTGAACAAGTTGGTGATGGGCTGTATATCAAAACAAGGAGAGGGGGAGGCGCTGGCTCCTTTGAAGATAGTGTATCCGCCTTCCGAAATGGAATTTCTGGCACCGTCTTCAAGTTCTTGAATTTCCTTTTCTCTTTTATTCCCAGGACTGCAGGAAAGAGTGATTTCATATCATTTGGGCTTCTTACTGCTGCTTTCTTGTCCTGCCATCTTTGTAGCAGGCTGTAAGTGAAACCTGAGCCTGCTACACGGTTCAGAATCAGGCAAACCTGCTCGATGACTGTTCTAATTCATCTGAACGGGATAGGAAACCAAGTTGATAAGAGTGTCCTAGTTCAGATATTCTCTATATCTTCCCAACGCACTTTCACATATTTTTGATTTGGCTTTAAAGGCGGACTTACCTATGTTCTGCGCATGTGTTAGCATGTGGCTGAGGATGGAAGTTTGACTGAAGGGAGATCCATCCTCACTTCAAGAGTGAAAACATTAAGTAAAACTTATGAACACAGGAGACTTAGGCAATTCTTTCCACAATACAAAGATAACACTACTTGCTAGGGAATGGAAATAAACTGGGAATTATAAATCGACTCTTAGAGACTGCACTGCACGGAGTTGCCGCACAATATGTATGGTCATGACTGCTTTCGTATTATGCTTAGTCACTTGGTGTTAACAACCCCTGCTCCAAGATTGTCATTGTGTCGTCAGAGGCAGTGGAGTCCAAAGTCCAAAATTACGTAACCAGGAGGTATTGAAGTTAGCACTCTAAATTAATTCACCCAATTTTACTCTTTCTACCAATACACCACATTGCCAGTTTTAGAGTTCATTTCTGCAATTTTGTATTTAGCATATATATTTGTAATGAAGTAACAACTATACGTCAGATGCTGTGCTAAGTACTAGAGATACGTGAATAAGCAGACCTATCAAGTTCCTTCCTGCAGAAAACTCACCTTCTGGGCTTTCTTCAGATTGTCTTGGACCTTCTGCTGCAGTTACAGGATTCTGTGTATTTTCTTTCATTTGAAATCTGGCTCCTTGTGTGATGTTCTAAATCGTGTCTTCCTTCTATAATAAAATCAACTGTTTGTTTATAAAATTCTGAAATATTTTATGAGCAGCTTACAAAGGCAAGTATTGATGTGATCATTTCACCAAAAAGGCTAACCTGTAGGTGTGATCATTTTTTAAGTGAGGCAAACATTCTGCATGCTATGAAGTGAATATGGATGAAGATATAAATATGGATATATGGTGTCATCAAAAACAAAAAAAATTATTGCTTTTAAGTTGATTCTGACTCATGATGACTCCATGTGTAGAAGAGTAGAAGTGTGCTTCAGTGGCTTTTCTTATTTGTCATCTTTACAGAAGCAGATTTCCAGAACTTCCTACATGGTACCATTGCTTGAGTTCAAATTAGCAACCTTTAGGTTAGTAGGCAAGAACCAACCATTTGTGTCACTCTGCGAGCTACAAGATATCTACATGTATACAAGCCAAACCGAACTCAATGACATCGAGTCAACGCCGGCTCATAGTAACCTGCAGGGGGTTTCTAAGACTCTAATGGTCTGGAGGAGTAGAAAGCCATCTTTCTCCCATGGAGCTGCCGGTGGTTTCGAACTGGATTGCAGCCCAATGCATATCCCACAATGCAACAGGGCTCTTTGTTTTATACACACATACATGTGGTGATATTTCTGGGTTAACCTGGTAAGTAAAAAATCTGACTGAACATTATTTTACTTTCTTTGTGGAGAATTCTGTTTATCTCTACAAATGGCGACGACCTACACAGAATTCTACTCGGGCAGCCCTTGGTGAATGGCAGTGATGGGAAGCCGAGTGATTTTGGCTTGGGGAAGTGTTTGGTGTGTTCACTGTCATCGGTTGCCATAAAGACATTGTTGTATGACTGGCCCCTTAGGGCAGTCTCATAGGGATACAGGTTTTTATGGAATGGATTCACCCAGATGTTTGAACAGCTGTATCGGTAGAGATGTTTGAACAAGTTTGCACAATAATATTTTGTGATAAAACTTTGGTATGTGAAATGGGGAATATTTCTACAAAATTTGTGGACTCAGAAACAGGACATGAAGTCATAAGGGCTCACCATGTACTTGAGAAAATGAAATACATCCTTTTGAGATATTACAGCTAAACATAAAGGGCTGTTGCCCCATCCCAGACATTCATGTGAAGCAAAGCATTCTCCTAGAGAAGAATCCATAAGGAGTTCTTTAAATAGATCAGTCTTTGATTGGGATCCAAGGAAGAACTGATAGTAAGAGATTAAAACATATCCAGGGTAATTTACAGCTTCCTGCATTTTTAAGGTTACTTTATTTAATATCTTAATGGTCAATGATAATTCATATATGCCATGATAGAAAGCAGTATAGCCAGAGATTTCCTCTGCTGTTCAGAGTAGTCTTGGTTGATTTAAGAGGGGGAGATCATATCTTGTGTTTTATCAAATGGAGCCAAGATTTGTACACTATGTACAGCAGCCAAGCCTGTCCATGTATGCTGACAAGTTCTGCAGGCAACATTTTGGAAGCTCTTTATCAAAATCAGAAGAAGATAGGAGAAGTTAGAGTAGAAGGAAAAGGAAGAGGAGGAAGAAGAGGAGAGGGAAGAGGGACTACAGGAGAAGAAGGTGAACATGAATTGCTACGGTTCCAGAAATGCTATGATTCATATCACTGATTAATATTACCAGGACTTCTGAAATTCTGGTGTGTGTTTTAATGAGATTCAACTCAGAAAATGTTCATTGAGTCTGATCCATGTATCAAGCATTGTGCTAGACATTGAGAGATGACAAAGAAGATTATTTAGTTTGGACCCTGTGGTAAGAGTCCTTACTGCAAAATAGGCCACCAAAAAGGCCGAGAGGATCCAAGACAACGACGGAGCAATAGCATTAGAGATGATGTCCAACTAGGAGATTGGGAAACCACATCAAGAAAGTGAGATTTTAAAAGGCTTTAGCAGAAATCTGAATTTTAATAAATCAATATGCTTCAGGGAAAATCATTCAAGTAAATTACACCATGAACAGGTGTGGAGCTATAGATCGATATAGGTGTGGAGCTATAGATCGATATAGACATATAGATGTATATAGATATGCTTTATTTGAAGAATGAGGAGGAGACTATGTGGCTGGAATGAAGCATGGAGTGTGGAGATTCTAGCAAGGGAAGACCCAATCATCATTTACAGACCCTTCTCAGAGAGCTAGGTTTGCTCTAATGCCAATTGAAACTATGCCACACTGCTCCCCCAGAGGTAGATGACATCTGATTCGGGGGTCTTACTTCCTGCTCTGTTCCATTGTCCCACACAGCAAGTACAGAGCCCTGCTTGTTTTAGTTTATTGAGTACAAGGCAATAGATTCCAGGAAAATTAAGACAGCCCCAGAGAAAGATCTTCCTGCTGGTGACATTTCAGGCACCGTGGGCGACTGGAGAGGACAACTGGGCTCTTTCTGATCCTGTGCACTACTCACCTTTCTCATTTAGCTTTTAGACCTAGTGACTCTCTGTACTGTGAGGAATAAAATTGTGGCTTTCAGGGATTTGTGCTTAATCCTGGAAGGAGCTGCAGGGAGTCCAGGCTGGTGACCTTGGCATCATGTGTCTTCTACTAAGTGGCTATAGAGTAGCCTTGACAGGATACTATGTCATACATATGAAATAAGCATGTTATCTGGCCCCCATTACATCGTGGACTGGAAGCCATTAACCTGGACTTGAGTCCTGGCTCAACTAAAATCTAGCTTTGTGACCTTGGGCCAGTTACTTAAACTATTTGCACCTCACTTTCCTCATTTATTTAATGGTATCTTTCCATTTAGTCACCAGCCTATAGCGCAGGTCTAATTTTGTTGTTAGTCCACAAAGGTATCTTGGTTGTCGTTTTTAAACATATAGAATATGAGGGTGGCTGAAGTGTCCCGCCTCACCTTAACTCTTGGATTAATTATGCTGTCAACTGATATTATTCTAATGTGGCATAAAGTGGCAAGCATCGAGTGGTTCTTTCTTAGCCAGCATAATTCTAATGCAAATCCTTAATCTTGCCAGAAGAAGAAAGAGAGAAGTCAAACATTTTTGTGCACAAACAGTAGGATAGGAATGCTAGGTTTATTTAAGTTTTAGAAATCTCCACAGAGGAAATGGTATCCCATAGTTATTCAATCAAACAGCTGTATTAGGAATTCCTTACCAACAGCCAGGTATTTATAGTAAATTTTGCTGTGGAATGTTGGCTGGTGTGTGTGCAGTTGTGAAGTAATCTTGCTTCCTCTGGAAAGAGCAGAACAGTAAAACCGAGAGAGGACCATGAACATTTCACTCCACGGAGATGCCTTTTAGTTTAAGGAGCAAAGGGGGGGGGGATTGGGGGCATAGAGTTGTATAAAAAGTAATGCTTGTATGTTTAGTGCTGCACAAATGGAACTGCAGAAAACCACAGTAGCTCTTAAATGGTGCATTGCAAGGAAAAAAAACACCACGATCCATTCCTGAAAGCATTCCTGCTGGGGGGGGGGGGGCAGCCGTTACTGCCTTTTAGACCTTACTCTTCTCAGGAGCAAAGCAGTACTGGGGCAACCTTTTATAGAGTGAGGTAGAGATTGTTCCATTATGTTTAGGAAAATACCAAGAACCAGCCAAGTGGTTCAATAACTGTTTAAACTAATTGAATCAGTAAGGCAGAGGCAAAGGAGGGAGAAGTTCTAATCTGGCTCTTTGAATCGGGCAATGATATTGGAGGCAAAGACATAAAACGTCAAGTAGAAAAACCCGTTTACTTGTCTATATTGAATTTCTTTCGGAGGGACCTTCACTTAAATATATTTCTATCTGTGGAGAACAGTAAATGCATGGGACATAGTGAGCCACCCATGATTTTTATGAACTTGGATAGGATTTATAGATGTGCCATAAATGTACAGAGATACTGTTCAATGTATGGGGATTGAATAGTACTTATAGAACTGAAATTTGTCGGAGCAGAGTCATATGATACCTAGAAATAAATGAGGGGAACAATCAACAGAAATGCCAAGTTTAAATAATAGCAATGCTTTGCTTGGTGAAATGAAAAAAAAATTCAGAGTTGGTTGCTTTTCTTGTAATGTTTCAAATGCATCCACATTTAATAAGCCCTGGATTTTGCACTCATGGAATTTTGTGAAATTAATACTTTTCCCTTTTAAAAACATATTCAAGTTGATACAGCAAACTAAATACATATGATCACAAGATTAATTCTTTGGGGTACAAAGTATAGTAGCTGATGGAGCTCACAGGTAACACAAATAGTAAAGCACTCAACTTCTCACTGAAAGAATGGAGGTTCAAACTCACCTCAAGCAACTGGTAAGGAAGACAGTGGAAGCAGCACACCAACATGGGTGATCGTGAGGGCAGAGGGGACCAGGGCTCAAACAACAAAGGCAGGGGGGTGGGGAATCACATCACCGTGAATGAGAGGGAGTGCGTGATGGGGACCCAATGCCCATCTGTAGACAGCTGGACATCCCTTGCAGAGGGGTAGTGGGGAGGAGATGAGTCACTCGGGGTTCAGTGTAGCAACAATGAAACTCAAAACCTGCCTCTAGTTCTTGAACGCTTCCTCCCCTCCCAATTATCATGATCCCAATTCTACCTTGCGGACCTGGTTAGACCAGAGGATACACAGTGGTCCAGTAGGGATCTGGAAACACAGGGAATCTAGGACGGATGAACCTCTCAGGACCAGCGGTGGGAGTGGCGACACTGGGAGGGAAGGGGGTGTAGAAAGGGAGAACCGATCTTGGAGATCTATGTGTAACCTCCTCTCTGGGAGATGGTCAGTGGGAGACGCTGGACAGTGTACGATAAGATAAAATAATTATTTATAAACTATTAAGGGTTCAGGGAGAAGGGGGGAGCGGGGAGGGAGGGGGAGAGAGAGGGAACAATGGAAAACGAGGTGATTCCATGAACCCAAGTGGAAAGCGAATTTTGAGAATGACGAGGGCAAGGAATGTATAAGGGTGCTTTACTCAATTGATGTATGTATGGATTGTGATAAGAGTTGTATGAGCCCCAACAAAAAGATTTATGAAATTTTAAAAAGCAAAAAAAACCTTTGAAAGAGACTGCCATCAAGTCTATGCTAACTCATAGTGACCCCCTGTGGGTTTCTTCCAATGAAGCTGTTTACGTATTGGAGTAGAAAGCCCAGTCTTTTCCCAGAGGGGAGCTGCGGGTGGTATTGCATTGCCAGCCATGCAGGTCACTGTCCAATGTCACCAGGGCTCCCTGAAAGGTCTCAGTCTTACAAACTCTTTGGAGAAGTTCTCTGTACACAGGATGAAAACGTGGGTTTGCAATGGACTCTATAGCAACTGTTTTGTTTTTGTTTGTGTTGTTATTTTCTATGACTAGCCTAGATGACCTGAAGGAGCTTAACCACAGGAACAAGTGTGAGGAGGCTGTGCAGGCCCAGGTGCTGTCTCGTTCAGTGGTCTAAAGGGCTGCTAGCACTCAGAATGGCCTTGTCAGCACCCAAACACAACAGACGCCTCTGTCTCCTGCAGTCTTCAGACGCAGACATGGGATTCATCATAGAAACGCAGCATTTTGTTAACCATTTCCTGATCACGGTTAAGTGGACATTTTCATATTAGCTGTCTGCTCATCCATCCTGGAGACAAGCAGATTGGTATGGTAAAGGTAGGCAATTCTAGAGCCCTAAACATTTTATAGTTAGTATTCTGGAGTATTGTAGCTTGGAAATCACAAAAAATATAGACTCTTTTGTGTATTCATGTATACACATATAAACGATTTTCATATATATTTATCGATGTGACTTATTTAACACTGTATACTGAATCTCTAACTACCCGGTGTGTGAGAAAATTACGGGAAAGCTGTTATATGTTTTCTTTTCCTGACAGCAAAGCAAAGATTGGCAAAGCACTTAACAATTAATTTTCTGTCCCTTGTTTTAAGGATGTATAGCCTTTGCCTTGAAATGCGTGCACAATTTAAACAGAGCATTTACACTTTCAATAGTGAGAATAATCTCCGTTTCAGCATGAGGAATTCCTAAAATAACTTTGCTTTATAAAAAATGAGGCCGCTTAAATGGACCACAATTAATCCCAACTGCTTTAATTGTCATCTAAAGACATCAAGAATAAAGTGCATCATTTCCTTTTTATCTTTGGCTGCTTTTTAGGGAAAATCATTCTGTTACCGATGCTGCAGACACAGGGCTAGCTAGTATCTTAAGAGGGGTGCTATCAGTTTTAGAACACTCACTGAAGTTCAAGTCACTACACTTTGTAAGAGGGGAGAATTTCCTGGCACCAACCCCAAACAGAGTCATAGTAAAATTTTTAATAAATCTACTTGATTATTGCATTTTAAATGTTCTTTATCCTAGAAATGACTGTTAACGCAGTGTCCTTTTCATAGGCAACACAAAATTAGGTGCGACACGGGATCCATTTCCTTGAGTGCATATGTGTGCATTTTCTAGCCATGCTGGACGTTATATCTAAGAAAATGTCTCTAATTGTGTTCTTTTGTAGACACAAGCTAAATATGATTCTTTTTAGTGGAGAGTGTATGGGAAAACACCATCGTACGCATTTGTATTTGAGATTAGTCAGTAGAATTAGAAACCATTTTCTAAAAGAGGAAGAAGTTATTTGGCTGATTTTAAAACTGGAAAAACCCCTAATTCAGAAAAACAACAACAAAAAGAATAATCCCCCCCCCCCCAATACTTTTTCACTCTCATTCAACCACAGAAAGTACTGAGTGCTCTAAGCAGGGGGCTGGGCTCTGGGTTATTGACGCTGCCTCTGTGGCAGCATTACGGTCTTCTTCTGAAGCCATCACTCTGCCTTCAGACAGAGGTCCGAGGGCCATCTTCTGGGCTCCCATAACATCTTGTTGACATCTACATCCACAAGTTAAGTTTACTTATTGAAGTCACCTACGTTAATTTTGCCTTCTCAACTTGACCGTGCAGTCTCCAAGGACCAGAGCAGCTCTTTGTCCCCCCTTGTGTCCTAAGCAAAGGCACCCAAGTCCTGACACAAGATGCTTACAACTAGGCTCCTGCTTTGCCCCTTTAGACTACTTCTGCTAATCTGGTCACAAACAAGACAACAAATAAAAACCAAACTCACCGCCATGGTGTCAGTTCTGACTCACGGCAACGCTGTAGGGCGGGGTAGAACTGCACTTGTGGATTTCCAAGACTCATTGTTTATAGTCGTAGGATGCCTCATCTTTCTCTGGAGGAGTGGTGGGTGCTTTCAAACCCGTAACCACGACACCATTGAGGTTCTTTATACGACAGCAGTAAATGTTATTTCCAATGAATCCATGTGCGATATATTGTTTCCTTGACAGTAATAAGACCTTATATTTTAAGTTTTAGTTATATCATCAAATATTCAATACGTGTAAAAAAGCCCTCATTTTGCTGTTGGGTCAGCCTTAATCTGCTAAACTCAACTTTTGCCACCAACCCCACCATCCCACCAATCATTCCACAGCCAACATCGAAGCGAACTGCTCCCATGGAGATTATAGGCTTGGAAACCCTGTAGAAAGTAACTGCGCGTCAGAATGGGCTCAATGGCAGGGGGTGAGGTATTGTTCTTCCCCATGTGCTTTTTATAATGACATCCGACCTGGGTAAGCGTTTCCCACGACAGTAGAGAAAACAGGCTGAGAATAATTAACAGCCTGTCGAGGGCCACACAGCTAGAAAGAAAATCCGAACAACCAGAGCCTAAAGCTTGTGTGTCCTTATCTCATATGCGATATTTTCATTTACTCTTTTGTTACAATTAAATGCGCTGCTGTGGCCTCATAGCAACAGGGCAGAAGTACCCCTGTGGGTTTCTGAGACTATAAATCTGTATGGGAATAAAAAAAGCCTCCTCTTTCTCCCACGGATTGGCTGGTAGTTTCAAACTGCTGACCTTGTGGTTAACACGCCACTGAGTAACCTACTAGGCTATCATGACTCACAATGTATTACTTAGCAGTGCCATTGCTAAGTGAAACATCTGAATGGTTAAAAGATTCTTGAAATACTGAATGCTCTCCAGGAAAGGGAACCACTGTGAAAGCTTGGCGTCCTTCTGTCCCAACTACTTACCACGCGTGTCTGACGGCGGCTCCAAGGAGAGACACGTGTGCTGAGCAGGGAGAACATTATCCATCTCAACCACAGGGACCATGCTGGCCCATGGGGTCTTTCAGCAGACTTCCTTGATGGGAAGTAGTTCACAGGAGAAGGCGGTTGGTCATATTAGCAGAGCAATGCACTGTCCTGTTAAAGTTTTGAGGCAGGCTGGGACCGCATGGACTGTCCCTGACAGTTGTGGGGTTCTTCTGGAGAGCTAAGATCGATTTTTCATGCCAGCCAGCCACAATATCTTTAAGGAGAGATACTAATATGTCTCAAGTCAGAAACTGAGGACAGAACTATTGGCCTAGAAAAGCCAATGGACTAAGATTTAAGCCTTCTAGATGAATCCCTGTGTGCTTGATGTCTGGCTCCATCTGAAGAGGATGGATCTGAGACTTCCCAAGCCATGTGCTTGTTTACATTTCCCTTGGTTTTTGTGTGTGTAAGTGAATGGCAACTCCTGGCTTCCTCGTACTTCTTTATGACAGAGCAGAGATACCCCAACAGACTGTCATTTTTAAGGCAGCGGATTCCCATGTCTCTTCTCCCTGGATTAACTAGTCCATTCTAACAACCAGTCTTCTGGGTAGCAGCCTAATAAGCTCTTGCTTAACCATTGTGCCACAAGAACTCCTCCCAAAAGGATATAAATATAGGAGAAAGATTCACGGAAAGAGATGTTGTAGGAAGAAAGCGTCTCCTTGGGATCCGCTCACGGAGGAATGGAACAAGAGGCTGGATTAGCATCCGACAGTAGCTGGGAGGCTATTAAATAAAAATGAATTTTGTGCGGTTTCTGTTTCTCCAGCTGTTAAATGAGGAGGCTGAGGCAAAACAACTTGCTAAATGTCATTTTAACTTTTGAATAGATGTAATAGAAAGTGTTGTAATAGTGTTAATAGTGATCGTTAGTTAGACAAGAATGTACGTTCACAATCTGGCTGTGCATTTCACGAAGGGAGCACCATCGTCCCAGGCTCCTCGCCTATTGAAAGGCTAGCTTTTCTATGCCTGAAATGGAGCTTAAACAAACCAACCCACACAGGATTCCAACTGAAGAAAACCCTCTAGAATAAAGTAGGATTGCCACTGTGGGCTTCCCAAACTAAATCTTTATGGGAGTAGAAAGCTTTACTTTTTCCCTCGGAGTGAGTGGTGGTTCTGACCCACTGAACTTGCAGTTAGCATCCCACTGTGTTACCCACTATGCTACCAGGGTTCTGTAGAATGGAGCTTACAAAAGCTCCCTTATTTAGTTGTGGGTAAGATTACTTTGGAAATATGTGGCACTCAGTGTCTAGCACATATGAGTCATTCTCCACTAAGTGACAACACAGCAATGATGATTGTATCTGCAATGCTAATATTTCATAATATATAATTACATCTTGTTTTGTGATGAATCCCTATGTTTTAATTATGTTCAATTTGTCACAATGAAAATACATCCTGCATATCAGATATTTAAATTAAGATTCAAACTGTAGCAAAATTACGGTTATGAAGTAGCAATGAAAATAATGTTATGGTTGGGGGTCACCACCACATGAGGAACTGTATGAAAGGGTTGTGGCATTAGGAAGGTGGAGAACCACGGCCAGAATAGAAGTGTAGAAATGGCCATGCCATTTCTGAAACGCCAACAACTACTGCTAGAAATTGACAGTCGGGGCAGATTTGGTATATTCCCAAGATCATCGATTATTAAGGCCCCCAAAGCCTCCATTTGGGGGAGGTGTCATGCCGCTGTTCCCAAATGATAGTGATGCCCACATAAATGCTGGCTCTGTCTTTTCTTTTGGGCATGATGGCTGAGAAGAACAATGAAAACAACCTTGAACGACAAGGAACTTGAAAAGAGCCTTTTATGAGATAGGGAACTAATTATGTGTCGATTGGGTAGTGGAGTGCGTAACTGAAGAGGTGGGGGTGGCATTTTCCCAGGGGACATCGCTCTGCTTGGGGTGCTCCAGACAGGGCAGAAATGCCTCTTCTGAACTCCAGCTGCCATCCTGCATCCCTACTCCTCCCCTCGGGAGAGTGCCCAGCCCGAGGGAGCATGGAACATTTGAGCACCCACACCGTTCTTCTCTAAGCCTTTGAGCAAGAATACCATGATTTTAAGTCTACCAACATTATGACTTACATGACTATTTCCTCAAGAAAGTGTACATTTTGAGGGAGTAGTTAGAAGAACTACCCCCCAAAAAAGAAGATATATAGTCTCCCCAAGAATGCCAAGGAACTGTGACATTTAGGAAGGGCTTCACGCTAAGAAAAACATCTTTCCTAAGAACCTTTTTGTTTTCTCTCTCCCCAAACACATGAATTAATGATCCCACGTGTAAGCAGGGCCGGCAAATGGTGATGTCTGACAAGCTCTTTGACTTATTTTCTCTTGTGACCAATACACTTGGAAAGGAATATTTTATTGTTGGCCAAGTTGTAACCTTAGTCCTACTGGTAAATTTCTATGGCTGCCAAGTACCTACTGTTTTCTCTTCCCATAAACCTATTCGCCGTGCTGTCTACAAACCTAACTTCCGGGGCCGGCATTCTTCCCAGGTCAGCACAGCGCTCAGGCCGTGGAGCAGATAATTTTGACCCCTTCCCTCCTTTTATTTCTGAAAATTTATGATAATGACTAAGTTCTTACACGGCTCTAAACATGTATATTTTCTATATACATTTAATTTTAAATTTAATTTAATTTTCTCTATACATTTAATATCTAAGAGAGCTAGTGGTGTGGTTACAAATTGGACTGCTAATCACAAGGTCAGCACTTCGAAACCACCAGCTGGTCTTTGAAAGAAAGATGATGTTTTCTACGTCCACAATCTTCAAAACCTACGAGGAAGTCCTACCCTCTTCTCTAGAGTCTCTATGTATCAGAATTGACTGGATGGGGGGAGTAAATTTGATTTATTGTCTATCTTTTTATCTGTCATCTATTATCTGCAGTGTATGTTATTTATTTGAAAATATACAAATCATTTAATAAGACTAAGCATTTAATTAAAAATTTGAGAAAAATGTAGCTAGGAGAATAGTGGTGGGCTTTATCCAGAAATAATAAGCAATTATTTTCTTCTTTGAGTTTAATGGCCTCAATTTTTTTATTTCTCTTTGTCATTATTTTAAAATACTTCTATATAATTAACATTGTGTCCTCTGATAGATTTTGCATTCATGATATTGTACTCCTGTTTCTACCATGACATTTTCCCAGATTATTTTCTTTGGTTTATTTGCTCTTCTTTCTGTTCTCTCTCTTCTCCTTCCCTTCCTTGCTACCGTTCTACATCTTTATAATTTAAAAGTTAAAGGCATATTGCAAGATTATAAAGAGAAACAGGAAGAGAGGAGGAAAATGATAAGAAAAGAAAGGGAAGAGAGGAAAGGAGGGAAAGACAGAGCAAGCGAAAGAAGAAAGGAGGGAAGGTATTTTAAGGAAGTAGAGAGCCACCACCAAGTGGTAAGAAGGAAGATGGGGACAGTGGAAAGGCTAGGATTCTGAGATGCATCTCCTAACATTAAGGGACATATTTTCCATTGATTTTCTGAACAATGAGGGTTAAAAGTGTCTAACACAATGTTTAGGATAAAATAGTAGAATGTGCTAAATCAAAAAGGAAAAAAAAATATATATATATATATATATATATATATATATATATATATATAAAAGCTAATGTAAGACTATGATTTCTGTGCCATCAAATGTGTCCCACGTACAGTGCCCCTATAGGTCACAGGTGTGGGGAACATCAAGCCCACAAGGACCTTGAAATCATCAAATGCATCACCAGAGAGCAGCCGTTCCACGCATCACAATAGGGTGAGTTAACTAAGTGTTTGGCCCTCAGATGATGCCATAAATGTCCAAATAGCTCTCTGCAGGACAATGGCTCCCAACCTCACTGTAGGACACAGCAGAATTGCCCGAGAAGATTTCCAAGTACAAGCTTAGGAGTTTAAACAGTGCCTTATGGCACTGTTAGGTAAGCATCAGACTGCTAAAAGCAAGGTCGCAGATTTTCCATGGGTAAGATGTATGGCCTCAGACACTGTAGGCAGTCGCCATGAGTCTGAAGTGACCTCAATAACAGTGGGTTTGAGTTTTGAATCCTTGACCTGTATGGAAGTGAACTGACTGTCACCTTTCTCCCAAAGGGCAGCTGGTGGTTTCAAACCACCACCCTTTCAGGTAGCCGGTGGCACTTAATCTCAGCTCCACCAGGCTGCTTCTTATCAAACAAAGGTCGTAATTAGGTGTAGAATTAACCCACAATGTGGATATATTTCATTTAATCCAGTGAGAGAGAGTGAAACCTTGATATGCTCCAGGCGACTTCCTGCCCCGCCCCCACCCCTATCCTCTCTCCAATTGGACTGCAGGAATGCCCACCTAGGCCAGCAAAAGCTTCTATGGGCACAAAAGTTGGGGTCCTCATGTTTCCGCCTCTTTTATGAATGAGAAGCTCAGACAAGTCACTTCATCATCACTATACTTCTAAAGAGGAGAAGAAGGCAGAAAGTTTTTCTATAAAGGCAAATACTACTAGTTTGTAATTATTATCAATTACATTTATATGACACATGTATGACAACAGAGATGACCATTTTGCCGACCATGGACATGTAACATTATAGGAACATCTTGATTTTCTTATTCAGGTAACTTATTATATGAAGTTTCTCATTGCAGAAAAACAAAACAAAAAACTTTCAAAACTTTTTTCAGGGGGCTGTAGCCTTTTACTCTCTGGTTTTCCGGAGACACTACATTGAAACATGTTAAAAATAAATAAATGCATGTGACTGGCGTCCGCTGCCGAGTTAAAGGTTCCTTCAGATTACATTGTAACAAAAACTAGGTGCGGGAATTTACAACAACACCTGCTAGTCCGCACACTTTGACCTGACCCCTTTCTCCTTTTCTTGTTATTATAAACATCAAGCTCTTTAAGCGAGAGCTGTTTAAAGGATGGGGGCTGTGAGTGTTTCGTCTCAGATCCCAGATGCACCAGGAGATGGATGAGCTTTTTGATCTTTATTTTATGAGTGTCTGATAAATTGCCTCTGGCACCTGGCAACTGCAATTTCACTATCTGAAAACTAACCCTCACGTCAAACAATATGGCCAGGACCGGCCCCTCTGTAGCTCCATGAAAGGCTCCTTCCACTTCCTGGCTGGGCCAGCCACCACACTCAGGGATTTACATACTTTTAATTTCAGAAGGAAGTAGGGATTATTAGAGGCTTTGTATGCTATGCAAAAATGTGTTTTTTGAAAGATCGCATCCTAGTGCTTACTTGAGGGTTTTTGAACAAGTCAAATAAAGACTTCAGCAAACTGCCCAGCTGGAAAAGAATGCTGGTAACCGGATGAAGATTTGTAATTCTGCTCAGGAGCTTCCCCACACTGGACTCCGGTGGTCTGTGGATCCAAGAGGGAAGCAGGTGGTCTTTTTCTGGGGACAGAGAAGCTATAAAGAAAGGCATCGGCTGAGACTATTATCACCTTTCTTTGTAGGCCTTATCCAGAGGGAAGGCTAACTAAATGCTACTTTCTATCTCAATTCATTTCATTTTCAAGAAGAGAGATGAATGAGAACAAATGCAAGCACATTCACAATTTGTTCCTGTGAGAGGAAAAGGAAGACGTTGAGAGAAATACTTAGCAAGACATGATACATCAAAATAAAAAAAAAAGACATGATACATCTCACATCTCTAGCAGGTGTGTTGTTATTATACCATGGGCTATGGGCCATCTAGGTATATTGTTAATTGGGTGTGCCAGGAAGCCGGGAAGACAGCTACTGAGCCAACTGACTGGAACCCATTCCAAAGAAATGTAACCCAACAGAATGCTCAAATTATAGAAATATCATTAATATCCAATTTTGCAGCAGATCATCCAACAACATGTGTAGCAATCCATTGACGAGGCGCTGCTAGGGCTTCAGGCCTGATCCAGTTGAGGACATGGAACAAGGGACAGCATTGCTGATGTCAGATGGATCTTGGCTCAAAGCAGAGAATATAAGAATGATGCTTACCTGTGTCTCATTGACCATGCCAAAGCATTCAACTGTATGCACCAAGGCTATCAAAACTATGGATAGCCTTGGTAAGAACGGGAGTTCCAGAACACTTGATTGTGTTCATGCACAACTTCTACGCGGATCCAGACAGTTGGGCAAAGAGTTCAAGGCCATCCTGCATGGTTTAAAATCAGGAAAGGTGTGTGGCAAGACTGTATCATCTCACTGTTTTTATCCAATCTGTTGCTGAGCAAATAATCAGGGAATCTGGATTCTATGAAGTAGAATTTAAGAGTAAAGGGGTGGAGTTGAGCCTGTCAATCAGGTTGCAGCCTGATGACCTTGTTTGGAAGCATTAAGGAGACAGATAGCTCATTGGAGGTGGGACACACTCTTACTCCCTGCGAGGCATTTCTGTGAAGAAGACACATAGAGCTACGCTAGAGCTCTGGAGCTGAAGGAGCCACATGGTGATGCCTGACAGCCCTGAGATGCTTCCACTGCCATTGGATCCACAAGACTTTCTACCCACTGGCCTGTGGTCATCCTGTATTAGGCATCATTGCTTGTGTTTTGTGAGTCTGAAGAGGAATTTATAGATTGGTATCAGACATATGGGCTAATGTTGAATTTATGAGCTTAATCTGGATTGGGTTGTGATGTTTTCTCAATATTGAATTGCTCTTGTATATAAAGCTCTTTCTTATACACATGAGTGTCTATGAATTTGTTTCTCTAGACAACCCAGGCTAATTCAACAAGTATGCGATGCTTGATATCATCGTAAATTCTTCAAAACTAGACACTATGATTTGGGTGATGTATGAACATTATACTTAATACAAGTTTATGAGAGCCTATTTCCCGTTGTCCTCAATGCTACCGTTGCTGTGATTGGTGCTGCTAGTGGAAACCAGAGGAATGACTTTCAGTAGCAGCCAGGGAGGGTTGAGCCAGAGGAAATGAATAGGGAGGAGCAAGGCTCCTCAGCTTTACCAACCTGAAGAACAAGAACATCCTGGACTCAGCTCCCAGAGGCATATCTACCCCATCGACAAAGCCCAAGAGCCTGTATCCAGTGCAGTAGTCTGGGCCTCACCTGCTTACAGCCCAACCAAGGTCCAATGCTACGAGGGTTGGAGTTGAGGGTGTTTAAAATTATGAAGGATGAAATAATAAACAAAAGAAGAGCTGCTTTACTTAAACAAACAGAAACAAACAGCACAAAGACCAAAGCAGGGGACCATGGATGCCTATGAAGATTTTGTCATTGCTCTGTTGTGTTGCTGATAACTGCCATCACATCAGTTCTGACTCATAGCAACAGCATGAATAACAAAATGAAACTCTACCTGGTCCAGCACCATATTCACAATATAGCAAATGATCTCATTAAATGTAATCTCGTTTCTGATAGAGTCTTTGCTTTGCCAAGCATGGTGTCTTCTCTAGGGCCTGGTTTCTCCTGATAACATGCCCAATGTACATGAAACAAAGTCTCATTATTCTCATTTCTAAGGAACATTCTTATTGGTTATTTTTTCCCTAAGATAAACTTGTACATTCTTCTGACACATTTAATATGTCTTGCCAACACCATAATTCAAATAAACCAATTCTTAGGTCTTTTATATTCATTGTCTCGCTTCAACATGCTTAAGAGGTGACTGAAAATACCATACATTGGATTACATTCACTTTAGTCCTCAAGATGATATTTTGGCATTTTAATCACTTTAAGCAAGTGTTTTTCAGTAGATTTATTCCGTGAAATGTGTTGTTCAATTTTGTAACTGCTGCTTCCATAGGTGTTGATTGTGAACTAAATAAAATGGAATCCTTAACAACTTTAAATTGTTTCCATTTATCATGATTATTTATTGGTCCAGCTGTGAGGACAATGTGCATAGAGGTTTAATGTTCAGGTCTAATTCACACTGAAGACTATATTCTTTTGATTTTTATCAATAAGTCCTTCAAAAAGCAAGTTCTATAGAAGATTGCCAATAAGCATTCCACTGATCTTGATGATGAATTAGTCTTAATATCATCCAAGTTATTTGCTCAGCATACAGAAAGAGTAATTTTGGTGAAAGGATAACTGACTGAGGTGTACTTCTCCTGATTTTAAATCATACAATATCCCTTTGTGTTGTTCCAATGATAGCCTCTTGCTTTATGAACAGGTTCTCCAAGAAGATAAATTATCCAAAATTTGTTTGGATTACCACAGTCAAATTCCTTTGCATGGAGTATAAACATAAACACCTTTCTGATATTCTTGGATTTTTAATGGAGATCCATTTGATGTCAGAAATTATACGATTCATTCCAAGACCTCTTCCGAATCTAGCCTGGGTTTCTGGCATCTTAATGTTAATGTACTGCTGCAATCATTTTCAATTATTTGCAGCAAAACTTTACCTGTGTGTGATATTAATGATATTGCTGTCTAACTTCCATTAGATCATCTTTCTTTGGAATGAAGATAAAGAGGGATCACTTACAGTCTGTTGGTCAGTTGTTTTTTGAATTCCTTGGCAGAGACGAATGGGTGTTTTCAGTATTACATCTGTTTGCTGAAACATCTCAGTTGGTGTTTTTTCATTCCTTGCTTTTTGCCAATGTCTCTAGTGCAGTATGATTGTCTGCCTTCAGTAGCACCAGTTCTTTATCCTACCGTTCCTCCTATAATCTTTTTTTTAGAAATTATTTTATTAGGGGCTCATACAACTCTTTTTTACAATCCATACACACATCATTTGTATCCCTGCTTGTGTTTGAAATATTGGTGGCATCGCTTCCAGCATCACAGCAAGACACAAACTGACAGAGTCGTGGTGGCAGTTGGCAGTTTGTTTGGGGAATATTGAGGGTACAAAGAGAAGAGGAAGTATTAGAAGTAGGAATTCTGCTGAGTATTTTTAAGTTATTGGATATGTTTCTGGTAAACAAGGCAGATAAACTAATCTTTTCAAAAAGAAAAGTTCTTAGTTGATGGGACGTGGCAGACATAAAAATTGAGAAGTAGAATAGAGTGACTGGATCACAGGTTGTACCCGTATGGAAAGGAATATGCACAGAGAGGAGAACAAGCTAGCTCCATCCCAGGTTCCTCAATCATCTAAGTGCATGGCAGTTATAATGAAATTATAAGTAGGAGAGGAAAAGACAGGGTGAAACACGGGAGCTGGTTGTACATTTGAGAACAGGCTATTGCAGGATATAAATTCATTTTGAAGTATAAATTATTCCTATATCAATACCTTGAAGTGGCAAAGTCCTGGATGGGTGATGGTGATACCCTTCATTCCTCAGTATTAAATTGCTCCTTGCTTATCTCAGCACAGTCGGTGTTAAGTAGTCTCCGCTTGTCAGAGAATCATGATGATATCATTATGATACAACAGTCTTACAGGTGTTCATGCCTGAAGATTGATAATCAATGAGAATTCTGAAGTGGGATCTACTGTATTGATTTAACCTATTCCCAAGCTAGACAAATAAAGCACAATGATAGTATGGTATTATAGTCAGACCAGTCGACTGTCTATTCAGATCCTTAAGATCTAGTCCTACTTTCCTATAGATTTAGATGATTTCATAACCTATCAAGAATTCAGTTTCTCCATTTCATATTCCTCTTGGAAGCAACTGCTCTTTATCCCATTCATTCAACTGAAATATTTAAGAAGTAATGGATAATTGTCACGTACTCTATTTGTTCTTGGTATAAAGGGGGTAATAGAGTAAAATGTTCAAGGGCAAAGATTTGATACCACATTGCCTGAGTTTGGAATCCACATCTATTACATTGGACAAATATCTTCATGTGTTTCATGTTCCTCATCTATAAAGCAAGGACAATAACATGTATATTCAATGGGATGTAATGAAGAATAAGTAGGTTAAACATAATAGCACATATAGTGTGCAATTGTCTGCAAATTGGAGGGTTGTTGATGGAAACAGACCAGGTGATTCCAAAAATATGGAAATCTGATGAACTGCTTCTGTGGAGGAAATCTAATGTAGCGATTCTATCTTGTAGCACATGAGGTCCACTTGAGATGGGGACCAATTTAACTCCACCAACAACATGCACAGTGGCATATACAACAATGCCCGGTATATTTCGAGTGCCAATGTATTATTTTTATACGTAGCAACTACTATGTATGCATTTTAACTTATTGTTAACTACCGTATATACTTGTGTATAAGCTGAAATGTGCTGAAAAACTGGGGTTCAGTTTATACACAGGTCAGTGGTACCCCAGCGAGGTATAGCATCTCGCTGCCCCGCCCCCCAGCCCCGACAGGTAACAGTACAAGCACCCGTTATCTCACAGGTGATTGCCATTTCTCTGCTGTTCATTCACTGCAGGGCTTTGAGTGTTTGTTTACTCACATTAACCAATCAGAGCCGTCCCATGACATATATCTTTGAATAAGTCTTTTAAAGACTGTGTGCAAAGGATGTGGCATGAATGGATGTCATCTGGTCAAGCCCGACTAACAAAAGGAGGAAATCTCATGAAGCCTGACATAGAGTTACCAGTAATAGCAAAGTGGGTTCGAGATGCATGGGAAGACATTTAAGAAGTCATGGTGCAACGTGCCTTCCAGAAATGTAGTATTAGTAATGCTTTGGATGGCAGTGAAGACTGTGCTTTGTATGAAAATGACAGCAGTGATGGTGATGATGGCGATTTCAGTGAGGACAGCGTCTATGATGACCTCACACCAGCTGAAGCTCTGCATTGGGATACGGATGATGATGAGGAATCCAGTTTTGAAATATTTTAACTCTTTACATTTTAACTTGGTTGCTGATTGAGCTCAGGGAATAGTACTCTTAAAGTATCATTGTTGATACCTATTGTTTTGTTGAACCTATTTTGTACTTACTGTGCTGGTTTACTAATGTTAAATGACTTGCTGTCCTTTAGTTTATGTTTTTTATTTAAAATAAATATTTAAATACATTAACCCACTGATGTCTCAATTTTTAGTAATTTTATTTTCATTTGTTTTAATTATTGAAACTCACCAATAGCTTCTGTATTTTCCAACCTGAGCTTATACTCGAGTCAATCAGTTTTTCTGGTTTCCCAGGTAATAATTAGGTACCTCAGTTTATACTCGGGTCGGCTTATATTCGAGTATATACGGTATATCCTTTTTTCAAATGTTTCATCGGTTGCTCTTCATACATTTCTCATTCACAACTAGACTCTGTCAATAAGATTTTTGAATTTTGTTTTTGCTTAGCTTTCTCTCTTTTTCACTCTTCCTTCATCTCTTTGTCTCTCCTCCTACTTCCTTCCTTCCCTCCTTCATTGGTTGCTCTTTCTTCCTGAATCCTTTATTTCTTTTGTTTGATTCTTCTAGTTCTTGACCATGAGAACATGGAGACGTCATTAACTTCTCTGAAATCAACCTGGTAAGTGACTTCTCTCTCTCTCTCTCTCTCTCTCTCTCTCTCTCTCTCTCTCTTAACAAACCCAAATCAGGGACTCACGTTTGATGGCCCCTAAAGGTGCCAATAATGCCTTCACTCTGAACAGGAAGGCACCAAACCTCTTTCCCTCCTCTGGGAATAGAACTGGAAGCTTCTCAGTGATATGAAATAGCAGGACAGAGGACTCAAACCTAATTCAAGGTCTTAATCCCAATTGGCGTAACATAGGAGTCTATGCATGAGCTGCAGTGCTCTTGATCTGCGCATTATCATACCTATGCCAAAATAACCCGTTTTACAACAGAATCAAAATATATAATTTAGATGTTGGTATTATCTTTTTTTTAAGGGTAAAATATACTTTTTTATTTTATACTTTCTAATCTTATGTTTTATACAATAAGCCAAGGCCACTTTCCATGAGAAATCTCAGCTCTTACATAACAGGTAGATACACAGGCAGAAGGCACCCATGGAAAGAACTGAACATATACTGTACCTTATCTGACTAAAATTTTTTTTCATCAGTAACTTTATTAGCAGAACTATGCTGCATGTTTGTCCTTAAAACATTTGAGTCCCTCTTTAATCAGCAAAACAAAATATCGATATGTTAGCCATTTGTCATAGAATTCAATATTGAATTGACTTTGAACCATTACTTGCCAAAGGCTTAACTTAGTCACCTGATCCTTAGTTCTGTCACACATGTTAACTACACATTTCTTTAGGGTTTATTCTGATTGCAAATAATGAATAATGTGAAGAGACTATTGCACTCTAACTCACTGAGAAATGCTTTCATCATGACTTTTGTGTGCATCGAAGTTAGAAGGCTTTGACCAATAGTATATTTATGATAAATTATTATTTTCTTTTTTTAAATCTTTTTATTGGGGCTCATAAGGCTCTTATCACAATCTGTACATACATCAATTGAGCAAAGCACCCTTATACATTCGTTGCACTCGTCACTCTCATAATTCACCTTTCACTTGGGTTCCTGGAAAAGGGAGAACCGATCTCGGAGATCTATGTGTAACTTCCTCTCTGGGAGATTGGCAAGGGGGAGGCGGGTGAGGGGAGACGCCGGGTAGTGTAAGATAAGATATAATAATTATTTATAAACTATCAAGGGACCAGGGGTGGGATCGGGGAGGGAGGGGAATGGGGGGAAAAAAAGGTATTATCATTTTGAAGGAGCCCGAGTGGCATAATGGTTACACCTTGGGCTGCAATCCTCAAGGTCAGCCATTCAAAACCACCACCCAACAGGAGGGAGAAAGACAGGGCTTGCTACTCCCATAAGCAGTCTCAGAAACTCACAGGGCAGCTTTACCTCTAGGATCTCGATGAGTCAACATTGACTCAATAGCAGTGAAGGAGATTATTATTTTGGGATATAATTAAGAAAGACAAGGCATCAAGGGCCAAACCACTGTACGCATGCTTGATCTTGTCTGATCTTGAAAACCAAGCAGGGTCAGGTCTGGTTAGCGTGAATGGGAAGACAAACAACATATCATTAGACACTGTATTAGATTAACTCTACTATTAGATATTTTTGCAGCTTATTCCTTCATTGAGTACATTATTGGAACACTTGACCACTCATCATTGCCTCGGTTATTAAGTGGGGATAAGAATACAGCAGATGTTGATTCTTGTCTTCACAGAGTCTTACAGCAAGTGTGGTATCTGAAGTAGGAATGAGAGTAAATGATAGAAAGTTCAAGTACAAGCCAGTGTCTGGAGCACAATGGAAGGAACAAGGAACCAAGGCATATTAATTGCAATTAAATCAGCATTTAGTTTATTTTATTTCCTGTATCTTTGCCAAGCCTGGCCAGCTTCATGGTCGTTGGTTGCTTTTGAGTTGTCCCGAACTCACCGTGACTTTAAACGGAAACACTGCCAAGTCCTATGTCAGAGTCATGCTTATTGGTACGTTTGAGTCCATTGACATGTTGAATTCAGTGGCTACAGACACTTCCCATTGAGGATTTTCCCCATTTTGTTGACCGTCTACTTTCTGGAGATTATTTCTTGATGGCTCTCTTAGGCATCTGGGTACCTATATCCAATGCTTCGGGTTTGACTTGACCTAAGACTTGGGTTCACAAGTTTCTTCATTGTTTCCAGATTCTGAACTTTCCCCATGGATGGCAGTCTGAAACGTACCATTCTCTTGTCTGTGCATGTGTTTATGGATCCTGTCTACAGGGCCTTAAGACGTTGATTCAGAGGAAAGTTGCTGAGGGTGCTTGGGTGATTCTACAATATTACATTTCTCCTGGCAGAAGAGACATGTTTGTACTGCAGTTCACAGACTTTCATCCTGGAAGGTTCGAGGACAATGCTGTGTGGTACATTTTCTAAACACTGCAAATACCATCTGCAGATGCGGCTCTCTAATTAAGTATGGTCGAACCTCTGAAACAAAGTAACGGAATCCCTATTTTGTCTGAATATTCTTTAAATTAATTTACTAAAATCAAAAGATGAGCATATGTCCTCATTCATTTTGGTTCCCAATGATTCAAAGACAGCTGGTTTTGGAAGTATTAAAACAATTGACTTTACTAGTCAAAACATGCACTACATATTTGAATAATAGTTTAATGCAGATTAAAATGCATTCTCACTGTAATACATTCATGTGATGCAGAATGTAAGTAATAAATAAGGTGTATTCATATATTTGACTTTTAAACACCCACCCATAGGACAACTACTGGTTTGTTGTAAATAAGATACGACTGATTTCAGAGAAATAAAATATCCAGTTGTTTGCACTGGCCTTTAGTGTTTGGACAAGGAATCTCAATTCAGCAGCATTGCATCCTTTAGTCCGTGGTGGTGAATGAAGCTAGAAGTGGGAACTAGTAGGGTTAAAAAGGATAAACCTGCTGCATCGTGCTCCCTGGCTTTTTCTCCTCTGGTGGTTTGGGTCAGAACAACTTCAGCTGTCCAGAGGAAACAGACTCCTGCGTTGCTGAATGGAAAGAGCATGTTGATTTTTTTTTTCATCTTTCTTTCATTGTTGTAATTAAACTAAGCCGTGAAACCCCCGCACCCCAAATATTTGCTGAATGAAGACGAGATCTCTGGAGAGTTTGCTGATGGTGGGATTGTTTGCTAGGTGACAATGGAAACAACAACAGCAGCACTGCCATCGAGTCCCTCCAAACTCACAGAGACCCCATATAGAGTTTCTGAAGCTTTGAAAATCTTTATAGGAGTAGACAGCCTCATCTTTCTCTATGAAAGATGCTGGAGGGTTTGAACTGCTGACCCTGAGATTAGCAGTCCCGCTCTTACCTAACAGCATCACCAGGGCGCATTGGAACACAAAGAAGAGATGAGCAGGTTGAACATGGGTACATTTTAAAACTTCGCTCGCTGGGGTGAAGAAGGCAGGCAACAGAATCCAATGTAGCAAAGAGACAGACCTGTAATGAAAACCAAGTTCAATTACCCTTCAGTCATTGAGGGCAGGAATGGAACTGCACATTCACACATGTTGACGTAGCTTCCTGTGGGAAGGAAAGAGTTGGGTGTGCAACACTTTTGTTTTTGTCACATTTTCCCCCTGGAAACTGGAAGGATGGGCACTTGTACTGAGGAATGGAGATCCTGAGTCTTATCTGGTTGTGTGTTGTACCATTAAATGACCGAGGAGTTAAACTCAGTGAGAGGATCTGCATGCGACTCCCGTTTCCTTACAGATAAGCTGGGGATGGAGTGTGAGGTGTTATAGTCCGTCCAGGTGAGAAGTGGTTGATCTTCTGTTGAGGAGAGTTAGTTGAAAAATGATTCCCTTTTAATTGTTTTATTGCCTACATTATCTGGGATTTGGGGAGAGGGGACTTACTGATAAGCAAAGCACCATAAACCATGTGCTAAAGAAGTGCCTGTCACAAGCCCTGATGGCTTCTTTGAATATATCCCATCTCACTTGGCAACAGACTCTGCTACAGTGTCTAGAAAAAATACATAGAAAGGCCTTGGATGGACCAGAGTCCTGTAGATGATTTAGTCAAAATATACCAAGTAGAAATATTTAGAAGTGAAAAATCATATGAGAGCCCTGTCTTTTTAGTGTCCTTGAAATTCTCTCTGACCACTAGAGGGGCAAATTCCCTCACACCTGGAATTGTTTTTAGACACTTGATAATTTTGTTCTTCCTGCTTGTGGATTCATCTTTTGACATAGAATTCGATCATGGAAGACTGGGCCCTGGCACCACCGAAGACTGGGTTAATATGCTAATTTAAGCTTTGAGTAGCTAGGTGAATTTGGATTTCCTCTCTAGTGAATCTCAGTTTTATTATCTGTAAAATAGATATAATATGCCCAATTCTGAAGTTTAAAGGAGGTAATACAAATAAAATAGTATAAGATAATGTCTTGCAAATACTTGATAATTGTCCATTTTTATAATTTTAATCATATGTGATATCTAAGATGCCAATAATTATAAATTATCAGCAAATTTAATAGCTTATCATAATAATAGTTTTAATGTGTTATTTATTGAACTAACCACAACTAGAATCATCAATCATGTGGCACATATTAGTTTCCCTTATAGGTTCACAATCAATATTTGAGGCCAATCTTTCAAAAATTGAATCTAAATCACTCTTGGTCATAGGAATTTCAGAGACCATCCTTTTGACTCTCCTCCCTTCTTAACTTAAAGCTGTCCTCTTGACTTAATTGATCCCTATAAAATCAAAAGTATGACTTGCGGGATATCCAACACTATGCGAGTTTCCATTTTTCTTTACATTGAACTGCATCACATTAGAAGTGTCATAAGTACATGAGAGAGAAACTAGTGACATTGCTACATATCCTTAATGCTTAGAAAGTGACACGTCACACCTGGGAGCATCTAGATCACCAACCCACCAGACAAACCCACTGCTATGGAATTGATTCCAATGCAAAGCAGCTCTCTACAAGGTTTCCAACGCTTTGTAAATGTGTCCAGGAGCAAACATCTCATATTTCTCCCTGACAGATGCTGGACTGTTTAAAACTGCCGACCCGGAGAAGCACAGCCTAGGGCTCGGTCATTGGTTCGCTACCATCCAGGGACCCGGCCATAGGCCCCAATAGTTCTGTGTCACAGCTGCCTTCTTGCTTGAAAATTTTTCACCCATTTTGAGAAATGATGACTTTAATATTAATTGATTTGGGTCACGTGACTTTTGTTTTTAATGTTTCATTGCAACATTTTCTAGACACATTTTAAACAATCTTTGGGAGTACAGATTCCACTCTGGCTGGTGAGCCCATTGACCATTATTGATTGGGGGTGACTGCAGAGGAATGGATACAAGGGTTGGAGCTGGGGTCCCAGCTCTGTAGACAATCACAACCCGTTCACAGGCACCACTCTGCCAGCTGTGGACAAATGTCTTTGGCAATGACTTGTAAGATGTGTCCCAGTTTTGAGAGAAAAACAGACAAAACAAAATGTTCCAAGTACATTGCTAAATTAAATTTAAAAGATGGAAGGACATTTGATGGCACCTATGACAGAACCCAACTGTTGCTAAGTGTCATAGATGACATTTCTCCTCAAGGAAAAGACACTTTGGTAATTTTTTCTCTGTATGTTTCTGTAGCACCTTGTTCTCTTTGGCCCTGTCCTACTTTACTTCTTTCTTTACTTGGTGAGCCCACCAAGACTCAGACAAAAAATGTATACTTACAAATATATATGTAGAACTGTAAAATATACTGCTTGTAAAAACGAAATGGTACTGCTGAACTTTCTGTTAGAATCCTTAATTAGCCCTTCGCCTGGAGGCAGGTCCTTTGGCCTATTGGAGAATTACATACATCTGTTTGTGTAGATATAAGGAAAAGCTACTTTTGTAAATGGGTTTCAGGTTAAGCTTCATGCTTCTCACTTGGTATCTGGGTGACTGTGGTCAAGTGGCCTGGTCTTAGTGAGCCTCAGGTTCCTCCTCTGTAATATCAGTATAATGTTTACTTTTCCATTGATCTGTATGTTCTACAATTGATTGCTTCATCAGGAGCCATCATGGGTGGAGGTCTCGTTCCTAGTAAATTATGACTCTTACATTATTACCACTGATTAAGGTAATGATGGGATATACGTTTGTTGATCTGTAATTTATCAAATATTTTCTTGCCCACTATATTACTTAACTTTTTTAAAGGGGTTCCATAGAGCTTGTGGAAAAAATAATTTTAGTGGTATATTTTACAGCTGTTCAGAAGTACCTCGCTGAATGAAGGCCTCCTTATAGACATAATATTTAATTTGGACAGCTCTTTTAAAATTTAGTATTAATTGTGAGTTAATACATATAGCATATCATTCCCTAGTTTGATCACATCAAGCAGAATTGTACAATTGCTACCACAATCGGTTTCCAAACATTTCTTTTTCTTCCTGGACTCCTTGACATCCTCTCCCTTTTACCCCCACCGTAATCACTGTACTCACCCACACCCTGAACCCCTTATTCTGTTTGCTGTCCCTGTAGATTAATCAATACTAGGTTTCATATACTGAAACACAGAAAAAAATATAACACAACTTCTTGAAGGTGACCTCCAAAGACAGAACATCTCTGAGATGTGAACGAACAAAAACAAAGCAAAACGAAAATACAGAAAATGTTGAAAGCCAGATCAGGTCCACAGTGCATCAGTGGCAGGAATCAACTGGCAGAGTTTTAACTGTTGAAGTCAGAGTTACCGTAACTGCATTTCAAGGGAAAAATTGAAGCCCCTTTGAATAATATTGCTTCAAGAAGGGCAGCAATATTTGCATAGAACAGGCAGAAGAGAAATGACTAAAAATCCACTTTATTTTAGTGCAATGGTAAAACTGACTCCATCAAAAGCCTTATCTCCTTAGGCTGCCGTCGTTCAACTTTAGTATTTTGTAAGTAAAAATAACTGAAAATATGTGTTGTTGACACTTAGCCCTAAGAAACACTCACATGGCTGCACTTGCAATGCAGTAAAGCTGCCGAGAGAAGATTCCAGAATACCGCAGCAAACTAACTGCTTGAAATGGGTGAGGCAAAGCACTGAGTCCTGTACGTAAGGCCACCAGCATGGTACCATGTGAATTTAAAACCCATGACAATTTCTGCGAGTCCATTGGATCGAATTCGGTTTGTGCTGGTTCCACAGTTCTGGGAGACTATGGTGCAAGTGTAATTTCAGATCTCGCTCCTGAGAGAGGCTTTGAGCACTGAAATCGCTCATTGAGCTCCTATGCACCAAGTTCAAACAGAGTGCAAGGTTTTTGGATCCCAGCTTTGGTGCATCCCATTTTGTAGCTATGATATATGATAAAAGGAAAAATCGCAGCCAAACTTGATGTTCAAAGCAAGGTGCTAGTGAAAGGATGGGGTGGAAAATAAGTTCTAATGGATTAACGGTGCATGATAAATGTTTTATTATAAAAGCTTGTGAATTATTAGATAATTCTTACTTCCAAAAGTAGAATTTAAATATTTCTTCCTGGCTTGGTACCAAAGTAAATGAATTATGTAAGTATCTAGTTAATAGTCAAATCTTTAAGGACACCCTCTCCCCTTCCAGTAGGTTGGAAAAAATAATTTATCTGATTACTTTCTACTTATTTTTTAAAAAAATTATACTTCTGGGAACTGATACACTCAAATGAATAAAGTTAAAAACAAATGTTCAATATTTAATGAAAAAATTCATTTGATTTCAGCAAAATAAAAATAGTGTTTTTTTTTCCTGAGATGCTGTAGTTGTTAGTAGAAAACAAACATATAATGAAATATTTTGCTTAATTTTAGTAAACGTTTTTGTGTCTATTCCAGGCCAGATTTTCTGCTCACACCCACACGATTCCCACTGAGTTCAGCCCGTACCTCTTTAATGGCACAAAAAAAAGGTTTTGTCTACAGGAGTTCGTTTTTATTGCCCAGTGCAGCATGTTGAGGTCAAATGATCTTGAACATTCTTATGAATAAAATGATTTCCTTGTAAAGACTTGGAGACATTGTAGCTAGTGATTTTCCTTGGAGGAAAAAAAAGTGTTCACTTACAATGAAAATAACAAAAACTCATTGTTGAGTCATTATTAGTTCATGACACATGAGAGTAGAACTCTACTCCAAAGGGCTTTCAGGAGCTAAGTTTCCAGAATGGATGGTTAGGCTTCCCTTCCAAGGTGCCTTCTAGAGGCACTAGAAGCTCCACTCTTTGGGCTGACCTCTGAGCACATTCACCACTTGCACAGTCCGAGTTTAGCAGTGTTGTTCAATTGCCTCGCCTGCCTGCATCAATGAGTTGGCTTTCCTGTCTTTAACTAACGTCCTTGTCATTTGTAGACATTACTATACGAAGAACATCTATTTTATTGCAGTCACTTTTGCGGTCTATCTTTTCCTTCTCCGCCTTTCCCCCTTCTCCCTTCTCCTTCTTTCTCCTCCTCCTTTTTACAGATACCTTTGTTGTTTCACTTCTAAGCCTCTTTCTTTTTTTCCAGAACAGTAGATCTGGGCCAACTGGCTCTTGAAACAAAACATCATCTTGACTCTTCTTCTGGATCAACCAAATCAAAGAGTATATCGTAACACTTGCTGTAGAGACTAAACTAGAAGGACTGAAATGATCTGTGTGGACAGTTAAGCATGTTTTAAAAATGACAAATGAGAGCATTTCTATGAACTCTGACATTATCTAACTCTTGGAAAACGGCAGCTCAGGAGCCACAAGCAGCTCTTTCAGTACATCCACGTGGCTCGGAAATATGATTTAAAATGTAAATAAAATAACCATAGTTTCATTTATTTTTAAATGGTATTATCCAGAGAATAGTGATTTTATTTGTTTTTAAATACATATTTATGGCTCTCAAATAATTTCTAAATTGTTGTGAGGGACCAGAGTGGTTTATCTCTATCAAAAATTTGCCAACCCCTGATCTAGATAAATCAATAGAATGATTTAAATATATTGTTTAACAGAATACCCAGTGTATAGTAAGTGCTTAGACATTTCCCTCTAGTTTATTTTCTTCCTTCCTCCCTTTATGTTCATTTAGTTTCAGCTATTTGTGTATTTTTATTTATGTTTGGTCAATTATGTATGTTGCATATCAGGGTCCCTGGATTTTCCCTTCAGAGCAACCCTACCTCATTGCCAGCGAGTCGGTGCTGGCTCACAGCAAACTGCTGTGGGTTTCTGAGACTGGCGTAGAAAGCTCAGTCTTTCTGCCAGAGCTGCTGGTGGTTTGGACCTGCTCCATATGTGGGCCACAGCGTAACCCCCACGAGTCAAACTGCCAGAGGTGTTTCTGAGGCTGAATCTCTACCTCACTCTCTCTCTTGAATTGGCTGGTGCTTTTGAATTGCTCACCTCACTTTGCCACCAGAGATCAGTTGCTATGAATTGAAATCAACTCAATTGCATCGAAGTTTTTGTTTGTTTTTGCTTTTAACTCTATCATCTTGATGGTTTTCAAAGGGACATTGATGTCTTTGATCCATTTAGACTCTAGGTTTAGGTTTCGTGTGTAGTTTGGATCCTGTTCCTCATGTCTGCCAAGGATATGCATTTTGGAGCAAAAATACTGAAGAGACTACTTTTTCTCCATTTAGAGAATTCTGGCCTTTTGTAGAAAATCAACTGATCATAGGTCAATAAATTTCTGTATAGATTCTCGTGTGTCTGTTATACCAGTAAGGGTCTGACTTTTGTTTCCTTGTTTCCTTGTTTTACTACCAAGGCTGTATACAGGTTCTGAAATCAGGAAGTGTCAGGCCTTCTCCCTTGTGCGCCTTCAACAAAGCTTTACTCATGTAGGACTTCTTTCCTCGTCTTTCCATGAGCATGGCATAATGTTATATTCACAGAGATTCCTTATAGTAGTGCTTTGCACTTTGTATACATTTTTTTACATCTCAGGTTAAGATTATTCCTAAGTATTTTGTGGGTTACTATAATTGGTATTGTCCTGATTTATTTTTTCAGAGTTCTCTCTGTTAATAGAGAGGAAATCCAACTGACTTTTGTATATGTAGATTCTTCTTGGACTCTGACACATTGCTGAATCTTTGTATTTGTTCCAGTAGCTATCATAGAATTTTTATTATTTTTTATTTTTTTAATTTTAACAATTTATTAGGGGCTCATACAATTCTTATCACATTTCATACATGTACATACATCAGTTGTATAAAGCACATCTGTACAGTCCCTGCCCTAATCATTTTTTTCTCCTCTTTTCTTTTTTTACATTTTATTAGGGACCCATACAACTCTTATCACCATCCATACATATACATACATCAATTGTATAAAGCACATCCATACATTCCCTGCCCCAATCATTCTCAAGGCATTTGCTCTCCACTTAAGCCCTTTGCATCAGGTCCTCTTTTTTTTCCCCCTCCATCCCTGCTCCCCCCTCCCTCATGTGCCCTTGGTAATTTATACCTCGTTATTTTGTCATATCTTGCCCTATCCAGAGTCTCCCTTCCCCCCTTCTCTGCTGTCCCTCTCCCAGGGAAGAGGTCACATGTGGATCCTTGTAATCAGTTCCCCCCTTCCAACCCACTCTCCCAGCATCGTGTTATCTGTGAATGGGGATAGTTTTATTTCTTTTTTTTAAGCATTTTATTAGGGACTCATACAACTCTTATCACAATCCATACATATACATACATCAATTGTATAAAGCACATCTGTACATTCTTTGCCCTAATCATTTTCTTTTTTTTTCCTTTTCTTTTTTTACATTTTATTAGGGGCTCCTACAACTCTTATCACAATCCATACACATACATACATTAATTGTATAAAGCACATCTGCACATTCCCTGCCCCAATCATTCTCAAAGCATTTGCTCTCCACTTAAGCCCTTTGCATCAGGTCCTCTTTTTTTTCCCCTCCCTCCCCACTCCCCCCTCCCTCATGTGCCCTTGGTAATTTATACATCGTTATTTTGTCATATCTTGCCCTATCCGGAGTCTCCCTTCACCCTCTTCTCTGCCGTCCATCTCTCAGGGAGGAGGTCACATGTGGATCCTTGTAATCAGTTCCGCCTTTCCAACCCACTCACCCTCCACTCTCCCAGCATCGCCCCTCACACCCTTGGTCCTGAAGGTATCATCCACCCTGGATTCCCTGTGCCTCCAGCCCCCATATGCACCAGTGTACAACCTCTGCCCTATCCAGCCCTGCAAGGTAGTATTCGGATCATGGTAGTTGGGGGGAGGAAGCATCCAGGATCTGGGGGAAAGCTGTGTTCTTCATCGGTACTACCTCGCACCCTGACTGACCCATCTCCTCTCCTAACCCCCTCTATGAGGGGATCTCCAGTGGCCGACACATGGGCGTTGGGTCTCCACTCTGCTCTTCCCCTTCATTTAATATGGTATATATATATATATATACACATATATATACATACACACATATACATACATATATATATATATATTTTGCATGATGCCTTATACTTGGTCCCTTTGGCACCTCGTGATCGCACTGGCTGGTGTGCTTCTTCCATGTGGGCTTTTAAATTACCAAGGGCACATGAGGGAGGGGGGAGCGGGGAGGGAGGGGGAAAAAGAGGACCTGATGAAAAGGGCTTAAGTGGAGAGCAAATGCTTTGAGAATGATTGGGGCAGGGAATGTGCAGATGTGCTTTATACAATTGATGTATGTATATGTATGGATTGTGATAAGAGTTGTACGAGCCCCTAATAAAATGTTTAAAAACAAAACAAAACAAAAAAGAACCAGAATTCCAGAACACGTAATTTCAGATGAAGCCTATACTTGAATCAAGAGGCAGTTTTGTGAGAACAAGGTAATATTGCATGGTTTCAAATTCAGAAAGATTGTATTCTCTCACCACACTTATTCATTCTGTATGTGACATCAAGATAGGAGGAAGGCTTATTAACCTTCAATATGCAGCTGACACAACCTTGCGTGCTGCATGTGAGGAGGATTTAAAGCACTTTCTAGGGAAGACTGAGCATTGCAGCTTTCAGTATGTATTACAGTTCAGGGTAAAGAAGATCAAAATTCTCCCAGCTGAACTAAAAGTTGACATCATGATAAACGGAGAGAACAAATACGTTGTCAAGGATTTCATCTTGCTTGGATCCCCCATCAATGCTCATAGAAGCAGTGGTCAAGAGACCAAACTACACATTGCATTGGGTTAATCTACTGCATCGACCTCTTTAAAGCTGTTTGACCAGTATCACCCGCGAATGATGTTATAAATCCAAGTGGCCCTTGACCGGAAACAGCCCCACCCCTGCTGTAGCCAATCATTGGTTGTCTATGCTGTCCTCTCGATCTTTTCTTTAGAATTAATTTGATTGTAATTTATTTGAAAACCAAAAGGTGTCTTGGGAATACTATTTTCGTTCTACTTATGTAATTGCATAAAGAATAGAAAAGCAAAAGCATACAATAATGTAAACAATAGGCTTTTCTTTACCATGCTTACTTTTTTCTTTTCTCTTAACATATTTTTATGATGTTAATTTAAAGTATACAATTTTATAATTAGATTGTTTTATTTACAAAATACATTGTCACTTTCTTATTTTCTTTTTTTTAAAAATCATTTTGTTGAGGGCTTGTACAACTCTTATCACAATCCACACATACATTCATTGTGTCAAGCACTTTTGTACATTTGTTTCCCTCATCATTCTAAAAACATTTGTTTTCTACTTGAGACCTTGGCATCAGCTCCTCATTTTCCCCTCCCTCCCCCTGCCCCTCCCTCATGAACCCTTGATAATTTATAAATTATTATTTTGTCATATCTTACATCATCTTACGTCCCTTTTTCAACCACTTCTCGGCTGTCTGTTCCACAGAGAGGTGGTTATATGTAGATCCTTGTAATCTGTTCCCCCTTTCTTTTTTTTAATTTTTATTGGGGACTCATACAACGCTTATCACAGTCCATACATACATCAATTGTACAAATCACATTTGTAAATTTGCTGCCCTCATCATTCTTAAAACATTTGCTCTCCATGTAAGCCCTTGGCATCAGCTCATTTTCACCCCTTCCTCCCCATTACCCCCTCCCTCATCAACCCTTGATCACTTATAAATTATTATTTTGTCATATCTTGCCCTGTCTGACGTCTCCCTTCACCCACTTTTCTGTTGTCCGTTCCCCAGGGAGGAGGTCACATGCAGATCCTTGTAATCGGTTCCCCCTTTCCAACCCACCCTCTCTCTACCCTCCCAGTATCGCCACTCTCTCCACTGGTCCTGAAGGGAGCATCTTCCCTGGATTCCCTGTGTTTCCAGTTCCTATCTGTACCAGCCTACAACCTCTGGTCTAGCCAGACTTGAAAGGTAGAATTGGGATCATGATAGTGGGGGAGGGGAGGAAGCATTTAGGAACTAGAGGAAAGTTGTATGTTTCATTGTTGCTACATCACACACTGACTGGCTTATCTCCTCCTCAAGACTCTTCTGTAAGGGGGTATCCAGTGGCCTACAATTGGGTTTTGGGTCTCCATTCTGCCCTTCCCCCCTCATTAACTATGGTAAGATTTTTCTTACATGAACTGGACATCATAAGTATGTTTTGATAAAACAGATAGATAAAGGTGGATATGTGTATTCGTTCAACTGTGCTTGGAAGCTATATTCCATAGGAAGCAGTTTCTTTTTTAGAAGTCTCCCATGTGGGACAGTGAAAGAAATGAGCGATTTAAATGGGTCTTTGGAAGTTTTACACTACTAATCTATATACATTTGCACTCCTAATACACCTATGTTACATTAGTGTAAGTATATATATATATATAATGAACAAGAGAAAGCATATGGAATGTAAAGAAAGGGCCAGAGAGGAAGTGTGTCTAGGTGATCATGAATGATTGTGGGTGTCTGTGTCTGCCTGTGCAAGTTTTAATGGTCAATCCAAGATGAAAAGTGTCTTGTTTGGTCCTGTGTTCTTAAAAATTACACCAGTATGAATGGAGACTTAGACAGCATTGTGAATGGAGTAGTAGTTAGTGCCACAAAAGGGAGAGTGGGGACCACACACCCTGTTTAAAGAAAATTAGTTTCTCTAAAGTAAATACTTATCACAGATTCCCTATACAGGAAAGTTATTGCTAACCATGCATGACAATTTTTGTTTACTTTGTTGCAAATCTACCTTCTCATCAGGTGGGTTAATCAGCCAAGCGTATACATATAAACAGACTACTGTTCCCCGAGCCCTCTCACTTTTCCTTATTGCTGTCATATGTGGTTAGAGCTTACTCGCTGGGACTGCTTTTACTCCTCCTGTAAGTGAAGCATCCGTGTGTGCGCATATCTGCACAAGCATAGAAATTGGTAATGATTTAGGTGTTTTTAATATGGAATATTTTATATCCTTTCAGCTTTCCTTAGATCCCCTTTAAGTTGGAGGCTTTGGACAATCTACTTTATTTGTATGTGTCCCGAGTGAGAAATATTGATCCATGTATATGTCATCGCTGCTCTGTGGCCTAGCAGAGGGTCTCACATCTACTAGTAGGTAAGGGATAGGTGATCATTTGATTGGAGGAGTCGTGAGTGGAAAAATGCTTAAGCACTCAACTACATGTCAAAATGTTGACTATTCAAACCCACTTAGAGATGCCTCAATCAACAAACCCCAAGTTCGGCTTCTGAAGGGCCAAAGCCTGGGAAACTCAACAAAGACCATTTTACTCAACACATGCGGGGTCACCCTGAGTCGGAATCCATTGCAAAGCAACTACCAACAAAAATGTAGCCACTTGAGATCTGACATTGAACTTTCATTCGGTCACTCAGCAAACTTTTATGTGCCTGCTATACAGGCCTGCTACATGCTGTTTGTAAAATCGGGTAAACATTACAAAACAAGAAATCTGCTTTAGTAAGTCCGTGTACCAGTAGAGGGAGATAGCCAGAACCCAAACAAATGAGTGCAATTGTCAGGTGTGTTGAGTCACTTGCGACTCATAGTGGCCCAATGTGACAGAGTAGAATGTCCCCAGAGAACTTCCTAGACTACCATATTTATGCGATGAGATTGTCATCCCTTTCTCATGTGGAGCTTTAGGGTAGGTTTGAACCATCAACTTTGCTATTAGCAGCTAAGGACTAGATCGTAAGACACCAGAAATCAAACCAAACCAAGCAACCTTATAAGACAGGATAGATCTGTCTCTACGTTTTTTCCAAGACTGGAAGTTGTTACCGGAGTAGGAAGTCTAATCTTTCTGACTGATCATTTCCAACGTCTGACCTTAAGGTTCGCACTCCAATGCATTACCCACTGCCCCAGTAGGCCTGGTTATAACATCAGGGCTCTGAACAAATATGTAAACAAAAAACCAGACCCAAAGCAAGTGAGTCCGTTTTGATTCAAAAAAACTTTATAAAACAGTTAAGAACTGCCCTCATAGAGGTTTTAAGGCTCTAATTTTTGCAGCAGCAAATTTGCTACATCTTTCTCCCAAGGAGTGGTTGGTGCATTTGAATCATTAACCTTTCAGTTAACAGTCAAGTGCTTAAACACTGTTTCCCTAAGGCTCTTTGAAGCAAACAGGTAACCAAGAGAGGTAGTAGATGTTCTGTAAGTGTTGTATCGGTATGTGGAGGTTTTTGCCTCCTGGAATGTGTTGGGTTTGCTTGCTTGTTTGCTTTTGAAGGTAACATGATCAGATAAAATGTTCTTGCTAAGATGCCCAAGAACCTGGAAGAAGCCAAGGAGGTGGACATTGCATGAGAGATCACATGCAAAGATGAAAGAGTGATCGCTGAGTTTAAGAAACAACAGATCACACACCGTATCTGGAGTGGAGGAAGTGCAAGAGAATATAGAGCGAAGGATTGAAATGCTTGGCTGCCAGATTGCTCAGGAGTTCAACGACCATCAAGAGGACCACAAAAATCCATGGGAGAATCTCAGTATAGGAATATCTGAGTCATGATGCTTCACATACACCTGTCAGTATGGCTGTCTTATATTTTATAATCATAAAGTAATTAGAAATGTTGAAGCACGTTTTTGGTCATTTTGTGTAGGATGGATGGTTAGGATCAACAGCGAAGCACGGAGTTCAGTTACAGCACTGTGGCAATAACGTGGGTTTAGATTGTTGTTTGGACCTATGGGGTGATAAACACCAGATTCTAAAACCACTTTCATGTTAGATTCAAAATACGTATATACCCAAGTATAAGCTGACCCGACTATCAGCCATGGCACCTAAATTTACCACAAAAACTGCATAAAAATGTGCTGAAAATTTGGCTTATACACGAGTATATATGGCAATTTGATGGCAGATTGGACAGAGGTCATGAAAGAAAGAAAAAAACAAGAATTACTTTGATTTTGTGATGGGAAAGTAAGCCAGGAGCACTTGAAGAATGATATTAATATTTAGTGAGATGGGAAAGAATTCAGGAAGGCCAGGGTTGAATGAATGGTCATCTTAAGTTTGAACTTTCCACTGGATATCTAAGAGAGAATGTTAAGAATGCAGTTCAGGTGTAGAGTTCAGTGGGTAACATTTGAATTAGAGCGATATTCTTAGAAATTATGGACACATAGGTGGTATCTAAGTCAATGAGCGGGGATGGAATCAACTAGAGAATCAGATAAGAAAGGGATGAGGCTATAAGACTAAAATTTTAGAAACTTGAACATTTAAGAGTGAAGTTTATGGAGGGATCAGAAAAGGTGAATGAAGAGAGAAGCTAGTAGACGTGCACCAATTTATGAGTCAGGACTGACTATTTGTGACACTGAACAATGTTTTTGATTGATTGTGAGGACACCAGCCTGTGGGAGGAATGAGAATGGAGACAGGAATTACAGATTGTCCCTTAAAGCTTTTGCTCTAAAGGGGAGGATATAAATCAGGTGGTCAGAGAAGATGCTTTTGTTTTGGTTTGTTTAGGGTCTACTCTGACAGGTCACACCATGGTTTGAATTGTCCAGTAGTCCTGTTGTTGTCATTGCAGTTGTTCTTAGGGGTCATCCAGTCAGTTCCAACTCATAGTGTTGACAGTATGAAGCATTGTCCTCTCCACCGCCACTATGTCATGTTTGAGCTCACTGCTGCAACCACAGTGTCGATTCCTCTCGTCAAAGGCTTTCCCTTTGCCCCTGAACCTGTACTTTACCAGGCAGGTGTTCTTTCCTGTGGGTTGGTCCCTCCTGTTATCTTTTTATTTTAAATCATTTTATTGGGGGGTCGTACAACTCTTATCACAGTCCATCTATCAATTGAATCAGGCACATTTGTACATAGGTTGCCCTCATTCTTTTCTAGACATTTACTTTCTCTTGAGCCCTTGGTATCAGCTCTTGTTCCCACCTCCTCTGCCACCCTCATAATCCCTTGCTAGATTATACATTGTTATTATTTTTATCTCTTACACCAACTGCTATCTACTTTCCTCCATGTCTTCTGTTGTTCTTCTCCCCGCCCCCCCCCCCCCGTAGATGGGTGTATGGTTATGTGTCAATCATTGCGATCGGTTCCCCCTTTCTCTCTTCCCCTCCTTCTCTTCGCCCTACCCTGGTATCACTATTCCCACTCCTGTTCCTGGATTTTGTGTGTCATGAGCTCCCATCCCTTTCTATACCTGTGTACATGTTCTGATCTAGTCTGAATTGAGAAGCCGCACTGGGGTCATGGTACTGGGGGGGTGAGGAAGCCTCAAGGAACCAGAGGAATATAGTGTATTTCATTGATGCTTTACTGCTCCCTGGTGATTCATCCCTTCACTGTGGCCCCTCTGTGGAGATTGTTCCACTGTGTACTGAAGGGCATTGGATCTCTGTTCCAGCTCTCCTCATTCTCAACAATGTTTTTGTTTGTCATGTGTCTGTCTGCTGATGCCTTTTACACGGTCCCTATGACTCCTCATGATCCCACCAGCAGTGTGCTTCTACCATGTGGATTTGTTCCTTCACTGAGAGGAGGTACCAAGAGACGGAAATAAGGGGACAGTGACAGCGGGGCAGAAGGAAGGTAAAGGAAACAGAGGAAGGACCAAGGAAGCAATGCAATGGATAGAGGTATAAACATAGCAATGTACATCTGTAAATACATTAATCCACAAAAATAGAGGTATTGGCCAGTGTACATATATTTACACAGCAATACACTGAGGTAGGGGGTGGATTTTGGGTCTCTGCTCATACCCTCCCTCAATACAAGAACACTTTGTTCTAACCAATTGGCAGTCTGAGATGTTCACCCTCCCGACACAATTGCTGAAGACACAATAGGTGCATAATCAAATGTGGTGAAGAAGGTGATGGTGCTTGGCTATTAAAAGATATAGCATCTGGAGTCTTAAAGACTTGAAGTTGCACAAGCCTCCATTCAGCAGTGAAGCAACAAGTACACATAGAAGAAGCACATCTCCTAATATCTTGTCCAAGGGATAAAAGACAAAGTCTTGCTATCATCAACTACCAGGAGGATTACCACAGAACCTCTTTTAAACTGGCGTGTTTGTTCTTTTGGCAGGTCATGGTTCTTTCAACATTCTTCACCATCATCCTATATATGCATCGACCCTCCTATAGTCTTCCTTAGTCATTGACAAGTTGTCATATGCAGGCAAGGCACCTGAAAGGAAACAACATCTTTATTCTTTAATATATAGTTTCTGCTAACCCTGTAATTAGCAGCCCAATGCTTATCTTACCTGGCCAGGGCTCTTAATGTTTTGACAAGCTAAAAGCACCTCAAAACTCATTGCCATGGGGTCAATTCTGGCTCTTAGTCGTTCTGTAGGGCAGAGCAGAACTGCTCCAGTGGGTTTTCACATACTAAATCGTTGGTTTTTTTTCAAAACCATTTTATTGAGAGCTTTTACAAATATCATACAGCTTTCCATAGTTCAATCACATCAAGAAGTATTGCACAATTGCTACTACAATCCATTTCAAAACATTCTCTACCTTTATCTGCTAACCCTTTCTCCACTTGTTGTCACTATAGGTTCATCAATCCTCGGTTTCATACACCTAAAAACAGGGGAAAAGGTATAACAATTCAAATGAGCTACCCACCTTATGCGGCAGATTTTCCTAATGAAATATGCCATTTGATATTTTTTTGAACTTTGTGGTCTCTATTTTATTTATTATTTAAAAATATTTTATTGGTGAAAGTTTACACAGGAAATTAGGTTCTTATTTAAATTTCACATTTGTTAGATTTTTTACAATGTGCCAACAGTCTCCTCATTTGGGTCCTGGTTGCTTCATTTCCTTTTTTTTTAATAAATTTTTTTGGGGGGATCATACAACTCTTATCACAATCCATACATACATCAATTGAGCAAAGCACCCTTATACATTCGTTGCACTTGTCATTCTCGAAATTGGCTTTCCACTTGGGTTGCTGGAATCAGCTCGGTTTCCTTTTTTTCCCCTCCCCCTACCTCCCCTCTTCCCCCCTTCTCCCTGAACCCTTAATAGTTTATAAATAATTATTTTATCTTATCTTACACTGCCCGGCATCTCCCCTCACCCACCTTCCCATTGCCCATCTCCCAGAGAGGAGGTTACACATAGATCTCCAAGATCGGTTCTCCCTTTCTATACCCCCTTCCCTCCCGGTGTCGCCACTCCCACTGCTGGTATTGAGGGGTTCATCCATCCTATATTCCCTGTGTTTCCAGATCCCAACTGCACCGCTGTACATCCTCTGGTATAACCAGGTCCGCAAGGTAGAATTGGTGTCCTTATAATTGGGAGGGGAGGAAGCGTTCAAGAACTAGAGGCAGGTTTTGAGTTTCATTTTTGCTACACTGAACCCTGAGTGACTCATCTCCTCCCCACTACCCCTCTGGAAGGGATGTCCAGCTGTCTACAGATGGTCATTGGGTCCCCATCACACACTCCCCCTCATTCATGGTGATGTGATTCCCCCCCCCACACACACCTTTATTGTTTGAGACCTGGTCTCCTCTGCCCTTCATGATCACCCATGTTGGTGTGCTGCTTCCGTGTGGGCTTTGTTGCTTCTGGGCTAGATGGCCGCTTGTTTGCTTTCAAGCCTTTAAGTCCCCAGACGCTATATCTCTCAGTATCCGGGCACCATCAGCCTTCTTCACCACACTTGCTTATTGCCTGTGGATCCAAGTAAAATCAAATCCTAACAGCTTCGATCGTTTCTCAACTTATCATAATGTCTAATGATTCTAGTCGTGAGAATTTTGGTTTTCTTTACATTGAGCTACAATTCATATAAAAGACTATAGCCCTTGATTTTCATAAACAAGTTTTTAAGTCCTCCGCACTGTTAGCAAGCAATGCTGTATCATCTGCATATCAAAGGTTGTTAATAAGCCTTGCTACAATCCTGATGCCACTTTATTCTTCATATAGTCCAGCTTCTTGGATTATTTGTTCAGACTACAAATGGAATAAATTTGGGGGAAAGATAACAACAGAGGCACTCAAACCTATCCTGATTTAAAAACATACAGAATTCCCTTGTTTTGTTAGAATGAGTATTTCTTGATCCATGTAAGGATTCCACAAGAGTACAATGAAATAATGTGGAATTCCCATTCTTTGCAGTGTCATCCATAATCCACAAGAGTACAATGAAATAATGTGGAATTCCCATTCTTTGCAGTGTCATCCATAATTGGTTATTGTCCACATAGTAGAATGCCTTTACATAATCAATTAAATGGAGGTCAAAATATTTCTGGTATGTAATGCTTTCAGTCAGGATGATAGCAATGATATCTCTTGTTATACATGCCCATTCTAAATCCAGCTTGAATTTCTGTCAGCACCTTATCGATGTACAGCTGTAGCTGTTTTTGCGTTATCTGCAATAGATCTGGCTTGTGTCTGATATGAATGATACTGTTTGATAACTTCTGCACTCTGATCACCTGTCTTTGGAATGGGTATAAATATCATCTCTTCCAATTGGTTGGGTAGGTAGCTGTCTTGCAATTTTGAGCATAGAAGCGTGACAGTTTCTAGTGCATCTCTAGCTTGTGGAAATTGAATTTCATACATTCATGGAGCTTTGTATTTTGTCATTGTCATCTTTATATCCTGGACTCTACCCTTCAATACTATCAGCTCATGATTGGATATGATATCTTGAAATGGTACTAAATTGATCAGTTCCTTTCGGTACAGTGACTCTGTGTATTCCTTCCACCTTCTTTTGTTGCTTTCTGCACTGTTCAATATTTCCCCCATAGACTCAATCAATATTAAAACCCAAGTTTTGAATTTTTTTCTTCATTTCTTTCAACTTGAGATGCCCTGATCATGTTCTTCCTTTTGGCTTTCTAACTCTGGGTCTTTGCACATTTCCTTTTAGTATTCTATCTTGTCTTCTTTAGCTGCCCTTTGAAATTTTGTTCAGTCAGTAGTGGTAATAATTGGAAATGTGTAATTGCACCTTTTGAAAAAAATATTTATTAAAATATGCATTATTTTGCATTTAGGCATCTTTTAGCCACTGAGGAATTGAAATTCCCTTAACACATAGTAACGGAGTCAGAATCCTCTCAGAGCTCACAGACCACTCCATTTGCTTAGCTAACGAAAAGAGCAATCAATGGTGCATATGTCCATCAAATGGACTAGTATTCTTAGAGAGAGATTTATGAACCAAAGTGAAGCACAATATTAAAAGATCAAAAATAAATTTCCCTGTTGCATCTACTCTCTATACCCTCTACTTCTGGCTTGTTTTATGATTCATGTGGACACCAGTATAAGCAGTTGTTTTAACTCATGATTGATAATCCATGCCCTATCAAAAGCCCAGGTCTGGATTGGAGAATGATGGGTGGGGTTCCTACTGAGAACCAGCACCGAGCCCTCTTGGGTGGGGTTCCTACTGAGAACCAGCACCGAGCCCTCTTGTGTACATGGAGGAGATCAAGGCACAGGCTGGACAATGCTCCTTTCTGGCTATCACATTTAATATTCTCATCTGGTACAGCAATTCTGAATTTTTGTCATGACAGAATATATTTTCCACACTGAGAATCTATCCTTCCCTTGTTTGAGTCACAGAGCTGTGTTTTTGTTGTTGTTGTTTTTATTTTTACTTTGGGTATATTGTGGCTACCAAACTTCTCCATTGGAAATCCTCTTATCTTTTACTTTCCTCCCTTCTAGATTTCTCCTTTTCTTCAGCTGTTATAGCTAAGAGAATGTTTGAATGCCTTCAGCTACATGGCTTTCAAGTGAATAAATTAATTTGGATTCTCTGATCCTACATGGATGTTTACATTAAGATTATGTTTGTCCAACCTATAGCAAACCATAGTTTTCTAGAATAGAGGGTATATGGAAACAAAATGTGTTTGGTCCATTAGCAGAAAACTGTCAAATAGAAGAAGCATCATGGCCCTCCTAGACATATCAGCAATGTTAGTAGGGTCTCTATAATTCCAGAGTCTGGTAAGGGAAGGATTCATATCTATTCAAGTAAAGAACAGCATGTGCTTATATGCTTAATTCACTGCTGTACAGGGCATAGGCTCTGGTCTATAAGAATGACTACAACCTGATTTTCAGTAAATTGGTCATCAGTAGTAATCAAATGGTTTCTAAAAATCCTTGGAAATCAAAGACATAGAGATGGTGGTTTAACTTTTTTTTTTTTTTTGCTTACCATGATTTGTCATAAACTTAAAAATAGGAGTGCTTTCTTATCTTAAACATAAAATAACAAAGGAATATTTTCGTTATCAATTAGGAAGTACTAAGAGGCAAACCATAATCATGAAGATACTTACAGGAGTAGACATCTTCATCAATGTGGGCTTGCGCTGTGTGGAGGCTAATCCTTGTGTTTTCCTTTGATTACTTTAGGTACCATTTAGTCCACTTAATGTATCATCTTGTAATTGCCCTGAACAGTTTTTCATCATGAAAGTAGTTACTCTCTCTTTGTTTGACACAAAGTGTAAAGAAAAAGTATTTAAAATGTCAGGCTACTTTGGTATGTTATACCACAAAGGGTGGAACAGATGTTTTTAAATAAACATCAGCCCTGGTTGTGCATTGTTGAGACATCGAGAGAGCCTTTTACAGAAGCAGGGGCAGCTCATGAATTCAGAGGAGGCTTAAAGACCGTACTTTTGCATAAAGCTGTAAAAAGTTGGCAGAAGAATCGGCCAGTGAATGGGCATAGAAGTGAACATGTTATAACTCAGATTACCAATAAAAATGTCAGGATCAACTCTGAAATTCATAGTTCTGTAATTCTGAACTGAAAGCATATTTTAATTGCTTTCAAATGGAAAAATGTAATATTATTTAATAAAATTTATCTGCTTTATCATCAAGAAGGCTATTATTGCACCAAAGGGAAATGGAGGATTTAAATGCTATTTCTAGCATCTAATTTCCTACTTCCTTTATTGGGATGTTATTAAAACAAGAGCAATGGACTTTGCTGCCTCCATAAAAGCCAGTCAAGCAGCAAGAGTTCATCTGAATCCTTAGAATCATTAAAACTGGCTGCAGACTGGTTGGTGTGGAGTGAGCTGTGCCCTGGGAAGCAGGTGTGATGTGTCAGGATCAGCGTTTTGGCATTTTATAGTTGTGGAGCTTAAAGAGCAGCTGGATTCAGGCAGAATTATGCCAGGGACAATGGTATCTTTGTACCCAAGGCATCTACTTGGCCCATTAATGTACATTGTGAATTAACTAAGTGCTTTGAAGAACATGGTGTTGCGGATGGGCGGGGGTCATAGGCGGGGCATGATAGGGGAGGGTTTTTTTTCTGTTAGAAAACTGTGCCACTTACTTGTTTTAATGACTCTATTGTGACACATTCTAGAATTTGTAAGAGGGCAGAAGAACTTAGGAATGTTGGAACTATTTAGAGCCATACACTTAAAAATGAGTGAGGAGGCGTCTGTCATTGTAAGTAGCTAAGAGAGGAGCAACAGAGGGCTCGACATTTAGCATGTTTAATGTATTAGACAATGCAGTGCACGCTTCAACACTGGTAGCAGTCATAGCAATACATAACACCATTTGCAAACTGGCCATGTGCATTCCACTATGCTCACAACTTGAAGTATGCCTTTTCAGTCACCGTAGTACTCTGAGGTGTTGTCCACATTTTAAAGGTGATTCTAAACCCCTAGTTTACTAACTCTATTTCTAGCTCTAAACGCTCTTTTGGAATGTGTGGGTTGAAGAATGGAAACTCATAAGCATCAAAGCCCACATGGAAGAAGCACACCAGCCTGTGAGACCACGAGGTATAGAAGGGACCACGTATCAGACATCAAAGAACAAAAACTCATATCAGTGGGTGCCCACCTTCCTGAAATGATCAATGAAGACAAAGGGGTGCATAAGTAAATGTGGTGAAAAAAGCTGATGGTGCCTGGCTATCTAAAGATATAGTCTGGGGTCTTAAAGGCTTGAAGATAAACAAGTGGCCATCTAGCTCAGAAGCAATAAAATCCACATGGAAGAAGCACACCAGCGTGTATGACCATGAGGTGTTGAAGGGATCAGGTATCAGGCATCAAAGAACAAAAAATCATATTGTAAATGAGGGTGAGTGCAGAGTGGAGCCCCAAAGCCCATCTGTAGGCAACTGGACACCCCCTTAGTAAAGGGTTGTGGGGAGGAGATGAGCCAGTCAGGGTACAAGGTAACAATGATGAAACATACAACTTTCCTCTAGTTCTTAAATGCTTCTTCTCCCCACTATCATGATCCCAATTCTACCTTACAAATCTGGCTAGACCAGATGATGTACATTGGTACAGAGAGCAACTGGAAACACAGGGAATCCGGGACAGATGACCCGTTCAGGACCAACTGTGAGAGTGGTGATATCTGGAGGGTGGAGGGAAGGTGGGGTAGAAAGGGGAAAACAATTACAAGGCTCTACATAAACCTCCTCCCTCAGGGATGGACAACAGAAAAGTGGGCGGAGGGAGACGTCAGACAGTGTAAGATATGACAAAATAATAGTTATTTATGGATTAGGAAGGGTTCTTGAGGGAGGAGGTAGTGGGGAGGGAGGGGGGAAACAAGGAACTGATATTAAGGGCTCAAGTAGAAAGTAAATGCTTTGAGAATTATGATGCCAACAAATGTACAAATGTGCTTGACACAATGGATGTATGCATGAATTGTGATAAGAATTGTATGAGCCCCGAATAAAATTATTTTAAAAAAGAAGAAGAAGAATGGAAGAGCTTAAGCCGGAAAATATATGGTGCCTGAGGAAACGAAAGAAAACTACGCCATGATTGGTGAGCAGTTGGTAGGTGAACAAATAATGTCTTGCTATACACATAATGCCCTATGTGATGTAGTAAGCTATGTATCATCCTATCAAAGTGCTGGGAGTCATTCTGTTTGTTCCTATTAAGGTGTATATCAATGGTGCTATGCCATTGGGGGTTACCCTCTTGATGCTGTGATATATGTTTTTTTCTGTTATCAGTAAAGCCTAGGATCCATCAAGGCTAGGATTGAAAAAACTATAGGAACAACAAGTGGAACAAAGATTTCAGGGAGGAGGTGGAGGGTGGTTCATGTGGGGGGAGGGGACAGTAGAAGGAAAACTATGTCAAGGAAGCCAGGAAGACATAGTATGTTTGGAAACGGAGTATGGAAGCAATGGTACAATTCTGCTTGACGTGGCTGAACTATGCAATTATATGACATTTGTGTTAATGCCCAAATAATAATACATAAAAAGAAGAACAGCAAAAAACAAAACAAAAACAGATCCCGGAATGGGTTTGGGGCTTGCGCTAAATTCTAGCTACAATTTAAGAACAATTAGTTCTTACATCATGACCCTGTTCGGTACTCACCTTAAGGAAGGGAACATAGAGGAGACGGGCGCTAGAGCAAAGTGTGGGGAAGAACTTCAACGGCGCCTGACTGGCTATCACGTAAAATAGTGTCTGGGATCTTAACGGCTTGTCTCCAAACAAACAGGCATCTAAGTGACATGTCAACTAAAGCTTGGCTTGTCTACATGAAGAAGCATCCTTTCACCAAAGGATTGTAATCCATATTCGTATCAGAGCCTAAAGTGTAAGCATCTGATTGGCAGAAGGCTATGGATGACAGTGAAAGCCCAAGATCCATTTGTGGGAGCTACATAGGAAATAAGCCTCCAGTGAGCTCCCTCTGGCCACCATTGAGGGATGGGAGGACAGCGGTTACTAAACAGAGTCCACTGGAGAGTTGAGTATAGAAGATCAAGGCATAAATTTGACTTGAGCAGTTAAATCTTTGTCAGCAGATTCCCCCCTACAATGCATGCTGGACTGGATCTAGTTTCCAAAAGTTTCTGTAAGTTTTGGTTTGTATTGTTTTGTATGGTATTTGTGCATATTAGGGGGTATCTCAAAGGAGTCAGGTCACTGAGGGTCCCCCTCTTAAAGTTGTGTTATATGTTTTCTTTTTCTTTTGTTTAATTTATCGGTATATGAAACCCAGGATTGATGAACCTGTGAGATTGGAAGTAGAATAAGGGATTCGGGAGCAAGGGGATACAGTAGTGGTGGCGATGTCAAGGAGTCTATGTAGATAAAATATGTAGAAACAAATCATGGTTGCAAATGTATAATTCTGCTAGATGTGATTGAACTATGGAATGACATGGTATATGTATTAATCCCCAATTAATAATGATAACAAAGAATGGCATGTGTTTCATATATTGAAAAATGGGAAACGTTATAACAAAACTAGAGAAAGCAGGTAGATTAAGGGTTCCTAGGGGGTATGGTAGGGGAAGGAAGGGTAAAGGGGAGATGATATTTAGGAGTTCAAGAAAAATGTTTGGAAACTGGTTGAACTGAGTGTAGTAGCAATTGTAAAATACCCCTTGATGTGATGGAACAATGGAATGATGTGATATTTATATTACCTTCCAGTAAAAGGTTTTAGGGGGGTGGGAGAGTGGCATGGGTATCTACCCTTCTCTGACATCATAGTGAAAACTCCCCATCAGCTCCTGGCTAATTCCTATGAGGTGGAGCTCAGGCGTGTCCTCCTCAAACCCTTCTTTACCAATCCCGACACCAACTGCTCCCACGGCACAGTGTACTGGTCTCCTCCTTTTGACGATTCATGTCAACGACCACATATAACTCAGACAATAACCACACATATGGGTTTATTATGGAATCGGCAGGTTACAATTCAAGATTTACAAAATGCTCAGAATATAGTTCTTCCTTTCCGTCAGGAACCCTGCAGTCCCGCCTACAAGCAGCAATCGGCTTTCTCTGGTTCTTGGTCTCTCAGACACGTGACCTCAGCAAAGGGACACCTCCCTGAGTGCTGCTGAGAAGTGCCCAAAGTGCACTCCATTATGCCGCAAGCCTTGTCCAAAGATGTGGCTCTCGCTCATGGCTCTAGTATGTCAGCAAATTTGTCTTCTGTGATTGGACACCTCGAGGTACCCTACTCCACAAGAGAGCTTCCTATCTTAAAGCACTCACCTTTCCTAGTTCCTGTTTTGTGGACCAGGAGACCCGTGGCTCTGTCTCCTTCTCTGGCTCTTGGTTTATCTGCCACCGCTCTGCTAGTATTACTCTGGTATCCCGATTCTCGCTCCTGGATCAGCGAGCTTCAACCAAGCCAGAATCTCTGAGAACAGAAGATGCCCTCCATTTCTGGCCCTTCTTGCTTAATATCCCTGAAATCTCAGATTCTTGCATCTGAAATGGCTAATTTCTTACTCAGTGGGATTCCAACATTGACCAATCCCCATTGTGTTAGACTTGATTGTCTAGAGAAACAAAACCAGTGGCTGTCATAGGTGTATAAGAAAGAGCTTTATATCAAGAAGTAATCTTATATTGGGAAAGCATACCAACCCAGTCCATGGGCTCAGTGCTAACTAGAACCCTCTTTCGATTCACATAGTGGCTGACTGCCGATGCAGAAACGTTCAGTGGGATGCAGGAAAGTCACAGGCTATTGGGTGCCTAGTCACATGGACCCAAGGTCAGTGGAAACATAGGAGGATACCAATAGCTCTCAGGGTCAGGCAGCCCAAATGGGGCTTCCCCTGGAGGCATTCAGAGTCCCAGCAAGCAGTAAGGCAAAGGGGCAGAGAGAGGAGTCCCTAGTGTCTCCCTTATAAAAAGGCCACACCTCCCGGTTGGCATCATCAGGCTGTGATTTTATTAACAGGTTTGACTCCACCCCTATACTTTCATACAAATTCAAGTTGGCATAGAAATCTAACTACCACACTCACATGAGAGTTTCATATACCCTATTTGTTTCCAACGAGTCATTTTGTGGGATTTGCAAAAACTATGACTAGATTAGTCATATCATGCAATTCACTGCACCACGGTAATTCATGCTATATCATCTGCCTCTGTTTTAGGTGGATGGTACCAGCCAATGAATCACCTGTCTCTGTGTACTCAACACAAGCCTGCTTTCTAGCCTTGTCTCCTCTTAGTCTCTCTCTCTCTCTCTCTTTCTCTCTCTCTCTCTCTCTCTCTCCCACTGACCGAGGTTGAATCATTCCTGTCACCTGAATGGTAGGTTCTGCAGTACCCACAACCTAACTAGTGGGGTAAGAGAGGTGGGGCGATAGCATGAGACTCAGTGGGGTGGGTGACGGGGGCCATGCCCCTCTGATTGGATATTGTCTTGCCTTTCACTGTTCATACCTGTTTGCCCCTTTGCCCATGATTTCCCGGCCCCTTTCTTTCCTTACCCCTGGTAACCATCAAAGTCTGTTTCTTTTAGTGTGAAAACCTTTTCTTTGATTTTCTTTTTTATTACTTTATTATTGATTGAAAATTAATACATATATAATATCATGCCACAGTTCAAAAACGTCCAACAGAATTGTTCATTTGCTGCCACATCAGTTTCCAAACATTTTCAAATCGGACTCCTTTACATTATCTCCCCTTCACCCCTCCACCACCACTTCTCACCCCGCTCCCCTGAGACCCTAATTCTGCTTGCTTTCTCTTTAGGCTCATCAATCCTGGGTTTCATATTTTATTTTCTTATAACCTGAATTGCATGTAATATTTATCCTTTTGTGATTGACTAATTTCACTAGCTTTTATGCTCTGACCTTATCTATATCATGTTTCATCAATTCATCATCATGCTTGAACATTGTTCATTTTGTCATAGTGTATATGTACCAACATTTATGTATTATTCTTCCATCAGTGAACATTGAGGTTGTTTTCATTTTTTTGTTATTGTAGATAGTGCTAAGATGAAGATGGTTGTGCATATATCTGTTCATATTATGTTTTCTATTTCTTTAAGATATGTAAAAAGTAGAGCAGTTGTTTCATATGGTATTTCTAGTCCCAATTTTTTAGGAGTACAATTCCAATTTACAGTTTGACCAGCAGTGTATTAGAGTTCCATAAATGTTTATATCCTAGGAATTATTGAATGGAAATGGACTGATTTTGACCATTGGAATCAGATAATCATATGATTTACTATGCTGGGAATTACAAATTCAAGAGCAATGGCATTGCATCCATCATCAAACATGACAGTTCAAGATATATCTTGAAATACAATGCAGTCTGTGGTAGTAGAATAACATTTATACACATACTAGAAACTCTAGTTAATAAAATTATTAATAAAATTTTACACCAACAATTAAGCTAATGATGTATAAACTGAAGAATTATACCAACCGCTTCAAAGTGATATTGACCAAATTATTGATGCATTCAAGATGCATTAATAATTAGTGGTGATTGGATATAAAAATTGGAGACACAGAGGAAGGAACTGTAGTTGAGAAATATGGGCTTAGCCATAAAAATACAGCCAGAGACCAGACAAGAGAATTTTGCAAGACCAATGACCTATTCATCATAAATGCCTTTTTACAATAATATAAATTACAGCTATATGTAAACCTCTCCTGCTTGGTGTACACAGAAATGATATTGACTATCTGTGGGAAGGCTCAATATCAGCAGCCTAAATGAGATGTGAGGCTGACTTTAGAATAGATCATCTATTGCATGTGTGGAAGTTCAAGTTGACGTGGAAGAAAATTAAAACATGTTCACGAGAGCCAAACTACAATTCTGAGTATATCACACCCAAATTTCCAGAAAATCTCAAAAATACGTTCTTTACACTGAACACTAGTGACAGAAGACTTGATGAACTGGGGGAAGACAATTAACAGCATTGGACATGAAGAAAGCAAAAGATCATTAAAAAGAAGGGAAAAAAGGAAAGCTCAAAACGGATGTTAAAAGAGACTGAAATTTGCCCTGGATGGTAGATTAGCTATACAAATTGAGGAAAGTGTTAAGCAAAGGGTCTGAATAGAAATGTTCAAAGGCCGCTTGAGAAGACAGAGCACACTCTTATAATGAAACATGCAAAGACCTGGAGTTAGAAAACCAAAAAGGAAGAACACACTCAGCATGTGTTTAAAAAAATTTTTTGTACAGATGTGCTTTATACAATTGATGTATGTATATGTATGGATTGTGATAAGAGTTGTATGAGTCCCTAATAAAATATTTTTAAAAATTAAAAAAAGATACACACAAAAAAATTTTTTTTGACTAAAAAATCATTTTAATGGGGGTTCATTACAATCTGTGCATCAATTGTATCAGGCCTATTTGTACATATTTTGGCATCCTTCTTTTCTAAAAGTTTACTTTCCATTGAGCCCTTGGTATCAGCTCCTCATTTTTCCCTCCGTCCCCTGCCACCCTCTTAAACCCTTGAGAGATTATACATTATTATTATTTTCACATCTCACACTGACCGCTGTCTCCCTTCCCCCATGGTTTCGTTGTTCTTCTCCCTGGAGGTGGGGGTGTGTGGTTATGTGTTGATCATTGTGATTGGTTCCCCCTTCTCTGCCCACCTTCCCTTTACCCTTCTGGTATTGCTATTCTTATTCCTGTTCCTCTGTTCCCTGTGTCTTGAGCTCTTATCTCTTATCTATACCTGTGTCCATGATCCACTCTAGTGCGAAGTGAGAAGCAGCACTGGGGTCATGGTGGTGGGGGGTGAGGAAGTTACAAGGAACCAGAGGAATATTGTGTGTTTCATTGGTGCTTTACTATGCCCTGGTTGACTCATCCCTTTCCCGTATTGTCTAAAGATGGGCTTTGGATCTCTGCTCTGACCCCCCTTGTATACAACAATATGTTTTGTTTGTTTGTTATGGGTCTTCTGATGCCTGTTACCCAGTCCTGATGACACCTCATGATTGCACAGGCTGGTGTGATTCTTTCATGCTTGTTGCTTCTCTGCTGGATGGCTGCTTATTTAACTTCAAGCTTTAAAGACCCCATAGCAATATCTTTTAATAGCCGTGCACCATCTGCTTTCTTAACCACATTTGCTTATTTACCCATTTTGTCTTCAGCAATTGTGCCAGGAGCGTGAGCATCACCTATTTGATATGTATTCTTGTTTTGAGGGAGGATATGAACAGAGGCCAGAAGTCCATCCCCTACCTCCATGTATTGCCATATAAATATGTGTACATAGGCCAATACCTCAATATTTATGGATTGATTTATTTACATATGTATACACCTATGCTTATACATCTATCCCTAGCTTTGCTTCCTAGATCCCTCCTCTGTTTCCTTTTACCTTCCTCCTGCCCTACCATTGCATTGCCCTTAATTCTGGCTCTTAGTACCATATATACTCGAGTATAAGCCTACCCGAACACCAGCTGAGGCAACTAATTTTACCACAAAAACGGCATTAAAAATGTGCTGAAAAACTCAGTTTATACTCTAGTATATAAGGTACTTCCTCTCAGTTAGATTGCTGTTGCTCCAACACCCCCAGATTCTCTACATCCTCCTTATTGTTGATTTTAATTCCCTAGTGGGTCCCCTGTCTGTTGCGTTGTTTGCTCACCACACCCTTCCCCACCATCTTCTCCCCTCAAGTCCCTCTTGGGACTGTAAGTCCCACTGCGTTCTCCTCAAGTTTGCTTCCCATGCCTGTCTTCTATAAGTAGGTAAACAAAAAATGACATAGACCAAACAAAATATTGAAAAAAGAAAAGGAACAAAAAAAGAGAAAAAAACATACATAATTCCAGGTCTGTCCGCTGACCTTTATGGCTATCTCCTGGGGTCCTGGGGGCATTCCAGGAGCTGCCCCTCATAGCCTGGAGTCTATTTGGGGAGTTCTTTAGGGGCTTTGTGGCTTTACTCTGCTCCAGTTCCTGATCTGCTATGTCCCTTTTTTGGTTTGCCTTGCTGTGGGGTGGGGTGTTGGGTGGAGGGTGTCCAGTGGGGGGTATCAGGCTGCACTACCTCCCCGCCGTACGTCCCCAGTATTTCCCTCTCTTGTAGTATGCTCCAATAAAGGGACGTGCAATGAGCTGTTGTTGGCCTTACAGTCCTCTCTGTGCCTTAGCAGCTCCGTGGTGCAGGGACATCATCCTCTGACCTTGGTGTGCCAATAGGGGGTCTAGACTGAGGGTCCCTTTCTCTTTTTCCTTCTTGGTTTGCTTCCTTGTAGGTGTGGTATGCCTGCCCCTCTCCCAGCCTGTAGGTTTAGTGTTCTCTGTCGCACATACTTCTAGGGAGGGGTCTGTTTGGCTCTGGTTGGGGCCGGTGCTGTAGCCCAATCTTTTCATGCATTCCTCCACGTGCTTACATTGCCCTCATGGTTTGGTGCTCCATGGTGGGGTCTGTATTCACACGCCCAATTCGGTGGAGACATAACCAGTTCTCTCCTGCTGGGAGGGTTAGTGCCCTGCTCCGTCCATGACATCATTTCACTTTCGACTCCCCCTTTTCTTCGTCCCCCTTCCCCGCTTTCCCCTTCTTGATGTTAGATTAACATGTACCTCGTTGGGATTGGTCTGGTCGCCACCCAACTGCCTGTACCTCAATCAGTATGGTGTGAGGTAAGTGGCTTTTCTTCTATACCTAATGTGCTGCTTTTACTTATCTCAGGGGACTCATCTTGTACTTGTGCTTTTGTGAGTGGGTGACTTTGCTTAGCAATAATTTTCTCCAACTATTCCCATGAAATGATGTTTTTCATGTGATTGTCAGTGCTTTTTAGTATAGTACTCCATTGTGTATTTGTTCCAGATTGTCCTAATCCATTCATCTATAGATGGAAATTTAGGTTGTTTTCAACTCTTTGCAATTGTGAATTGCATCACAATAAACATCGGAATGCAGGCAACTAGTTGTGTTTTTTTTTCTTACCTCTTCTGGGTATATGCCCAGTGGAGAAATAGCTGGGTCAAAAGGTAGATCAATTTTCATTTTCTTTAAATATTTCCAGATTGCTTTTCATGGAGGCTGTACATATCTACACAACCACCAGCAGAGGAGGAGAGTTCCTATCTCACCACACCCCTTCAAACATGTTTTGCTCTTTGATTTTCTGATTTGGGCTAACCTCAAGGGTGTTAGATGGTATCTCATGGTTGTTTTAATTTACATTTCTCTGATGGCAAATGATTGGGAGCATTTTCTCATATGCTTATTGGTCATATGGGTCCCCCCCCAGCCCCCCCTTAGTGAAACTTCTTTTCATTTCTTTTGCCCACTTCCACAGGGGATTAATTGTTTTCCTCCTTTTGCAGGCCAGGGAGGTATTGTAGATTTTAGTAATAAACTCTTTGTCTATTGTGTCATTGCTAAAATTCATCTCCCAGTCTGTGGGTTGCCTTGCTACCCTCATGGTGAAGACTTTTGATGCGCACAGGTGTTTTTATTCTTAGTAAATCCCACCGGTTGATTTCAGGTTTACCTGTGTGTGTACTCTTCCCTATTACAGTTAGCCTCTGTATTCCCTGGGTCAACATTCTTGGATTTGTCCCAATTGCTTTGCTGATGGTCCTGATGGTTTGGGCCTTTACTTCTAGGTCTGTGATCCACCTTGAGTTTGTTCTGGTGTATGTTCTTGAGTTTGTTCTTGGGGTGAGGTAAACATCTTGTTTCATTTTTCTGCATGTGCATATCCATTGGTTCCAGCACCACTTATTAAAGAGGGCATCCATCTCCCACTTGATGCTTTTGGGACCTTTGTCAAAGATCAGTTGTTTATATGCTGATGGTTTTATTTCTGAGGTTTCTGTTCTTTTCCATTGATCTAAGTATCTGTCATTATGTCAGTACCACACTCTTTTGATCACTGTGTAGTAAGTGTTAAGTCCGGTAAAGCAAGTTCTCTGACTCTCTTTCTTCTTGAGGATTTCTTTGGTAATTCTGGGCTTCTTCCCTCTCCATATGAAATTGAAGTTCTGTTTTTCCAAATCTTTGAAGAGGTTGTTGGTATTAGAATCAGGATAGCATTAAACTTATAAAGTGCCTTGGGTAAGATTGATTTCTTTGCAATGTTGAGTATTCCAATCCACGAGCATAGGACATTCTTCCACTTGTGGAGGCAACTTTTGGTTTCCTGTAGTAGGGTGTTGTAGTTTGCTTTGTATAAATCTTTTGGTTTTTTTGGTTAAATATATCCATAGATATTTCAATTTGTTCTTGGCTATTGTGAAGGGTACTGCCTTCTTAATCTCTACTTCTATGGTTTTGTCTGATGTATATAGCAAACCAACAGACATATGTTTGGTGATCTTATATCTTGCCACCCTTCTATACTTATCTATCGCTGTCAGTACTTCGCTTGTAGACCTTTGGGGATTTTCAATCTACAGAATCATGTCATGTGCAAATAGCAATAGTTTCACCTTCTCCTCTCCCAGTTGGATACCTTTAATGTCTTTCTGTTGTCTTATGTTGTTAGAACCTCTAGTACAATGTTGAATTGAAGTGGGGACAAGGAACGTGCTTGTCTGTTTTCTTTTTCAGTGGGATTGATTTAATCTGTTCTCCATTGACTATGACATTGGCTGTTGGCTTTTCAGAGATAGCTTGTATTAACTTGAGGAATTTTCCTTTCATTGCTATCATTTTGAGTATCTTAATTAGGAAAGAGTGTTGGATGCTGTCAAATGCTTTTTCTGCATCTATCAATACTATCATGTGATTCTTTTACTTTTTCTTATCAATGTGGTGTATAATATTGATGGATTTTGTTAAACCATCCCTGCATCCCTGGGATGAATCCTACCTGATCAGGGTGGATGATTTGTGTTTTGCATTCTATTGGCTAATATCTTGTTACGAATTTTTGCATCCATGTTCATTAGAGGTATCAGTCTGTGGTTCTCTATTCATATGGGATCCTTGCCCTGTTTGGGTATCAAAGTTATGCTGGCTGTATAAAGTGAGTTTGGGAGTTTTCCACCCTTAACTACGCATTGGAATAATTTGTGGAGGATCAGTGTCAGTTCTTCCCTGAATGCTTGATAGAATTCTTCTGTAAAGCCATCCGGTCCAGGAGCTTTTTTTGATGGTAGCTTCTTGGTAACCATATCTATTTCTTCATTTGCTATGGTGGTGTTGAATTTTTTTTACCTCTATCAGTGATTATCAAAAGAGGGGTTGTTTTCCCAAATATTTGTCCATGTCTTCCACATTGTTGAAATCATTAGAATATTTAGAATACAGACTTTCAAAGTAGTTTGTGTTTATCCTTTGAATCTCATTGCGGTCTGTTGTAATTCCCCCTGTTTCATCCGCCATCATGGCTGTTGATATTTGGTCCTTCCTTTCCTTGGTTAGGTTTGCCAGTGGTCTGTCAATTCTGATGATCCTTTAAAAGAACCAGCTTTTTGCTTTATTAATCTTTTGCGTCATTCTTTTGTCTTCCCACTGGTTTAACTCTGCCCTGATTTTTATTATTTCTTTTTGTTTACTATTTGAGGGGTTGTTCTTTTGACTCTGTTCTACTTGTGGGAGGTTCTGTGATAGTGTATGAGTCAGAAGACTCTCACACTTACATGCACTTATTGTTATCAAGCTACCACTGATAACTGCTTTCTCAGTGTCCCATAAGTTTTGATACATTGTATTCTAATTCTCAGTTTCTAGACACTTCCTACACTGCTCTCTAATCTGGGCAAATACATTCATGTCAAAGATTGTTATTCATCCTCCAATTGTTTGTCCTTATTTTTCTGGTTGTCCTTTTATTAATCTGAAGGTTCGTGGCATGGTGATCTGAGAAGCATGTCTGAGTAATCTCTATGTGTTTGAATTTACTCAGGCTCGACTTGTTTCCCAGCATGCGGTCTATTTTCAAAAATGACCCATTTGCGATTGAAATGAATGGGACATTTTTGTGTGTTTGGATGGAAAACTCTATATATGTTTATCAGGTCCAGTTGCCTAATTGTGGTGTTTATCTCTGTTGCCTCCTTGCTGAGTTTCCTTCCCAGTGATCTATCATACTTTGATGGTGGTGCATTATGTCACCTACTATTATTGTTGAATCTGTGATTTCGTTTTCCATCCTTTGAATAGTTTTTTGACAAATTTTGTGGGTCTCTTGTTAGGCGCATATATATTTATTATGCTCACTGGTTCCTAGTTTATGATCTTTTGGACATTATATGATCACCCGCCTTGTCTCTTTTTATAGTTTGAACCTTCAGGTCAATTTTGTCAGAGATTAGGATTGCAACCCCTGCTTCTTTTAAGCTGCTATTTTCCTGGTATATTTTCTACCAGCCTTTTAGTCTTAGTATATTTTTGTCTGTGAATTTAAAATGTGTTTCTTGCAGGCAACAGATTGATAGGTTATGTATCCAAGCTAGTCTACTAACCTTTAATTTTAGTGTATCAATTGAGACCGTTGAAATTTAGAGTTATTATCACAATCTGTGGATTCATCGCTGTCATCCCATGCCTTTTGTTTTGAGTATTTTCTTATCTCCCTTCATATCAGTGTGTTGTGTTTGTGTGTGAGGCTTCATTCATGCCTTCTTTTCCCTATGTGGCCATGTTATCTTGGTAATTGTTATTGGAATGTTGGCTTCTGGATGGAATTGGGCCTTTTGCTGCTCTTAAAATCTTCTGTTTTCCTCAAAGATGACTAATTTAACTACTATATGCCTTGGTGAATTCTTCCTGGGATTTTGTCTAATTGGTGTCCTTTCTACTTCCTGTATGAGTATCTGATTCTCATTCATTACGCTGGGATAGTTTGCTTCCAGAAATTCCCTTGCTAATTTAGCTGTCAACTTCTTTGTTGTGTCTTGTTCCAGTAGACCTTTTATTTGAATATTGTTCCTCTTCAAAGCATCTGTCATTGACCTCAGGTTTTCTTCCACCTCTTTTATTATCTTGTTTGACTCTCTTTCTTGTCTGCCTAACTGTCTTTGAGATCACTGATATAATTTTCAGCCTCCTCTAGTCTGTTTGTGAGATCCATGATCTTGTGTTTAGATTTTGCTACTTTATCCATCAACTTCTGTTTTCCCCTGTGATGCATGGATTTCATCCCCTCTACAGCAGTGGACTTCACACCCTCTGTCATGAACTTTGCTTCCTTTATCATTGTGTCCTTCTTTTCCCCCTCATCTCATGTACCACTCCAAGCAGCCTTCTGAAAATTTAATTTTGTGGCAGATCCAGGGCTGATTCTTCTATGAGCTTGGTTAGCTCTGCTGTTGTGGTTTGTCTTTCTTGGGAGTGTTGCGGTATGCTGTTGCTTATGTGACAATTTCATAGAGCTGGGTGCCATGTTTCTAGGAGACCATGGGGCCCTGCATTCTTTCTCTGTGTTACTGGTTAGGGTATTTTATAGGGCTGTCTGTGGCTACTATAGTGATGGATCAGACTGCTATGTAGGCAGGGTGCCAAAATCACTAGTAACCATTTACAATGAGAGCCCTCCGACACAAGTGAGGCTGGTGCCTCTTTCTTTGCCTCTGGGCCAAGTTGGTCTGAACTTTCAGGCCATGTTTCCAGCTTTTTTTAAAGGCACCTAATAGAAGAAAATGGTTGGAGAGGCCACCCTGCCACTAGATTGGGTGCTGAACGGGGTACTGAACAAAGGCAGGAATAATCCCATTGCCCCTGGTGCAGGTGCTAGGGGAAAGCTTCCACAGGGTGGAGGCACCAATCTCAGGTGGTGACTGCTGTCATTTCCTTGGGTGATGGGACAGGCCTGATATGGGACAGGCCGCTGCTTTGTGAGTGGTGGGAAAAGAGGAGCTCCTGGTGCAGCAATAACACGGAGAGGGGCCAATTGATGGGTGGTGATCATGGTGCAGTCTGAGGTAGTGTGGCTGGCATGAGCCAGGGAGCCCCAGAGACCAGGTCACTGACCCCCTGGGTTCTGGAGCAAGGCTAGATAGAGAGGAAGAATGCTCTGTGGACATACCACGGATGTCCTCTCCAAGCAGTGGGTCAGGAAATGCACTGCTGGCGATGTGGCAGTCGTTGTGCCTTGTGGGTGGCATGGCATTCATGGCTGCTGCAGGTGTGGAGGAGTTACCACACTTACTGCAAGTGGACTGCAGGTTGGCCCCTGGGACCCTGGGTGGATGGTGATAGGGAACAGAGCTTGACTCTGGGACCACTGCCAGGGGAACTGCAGGAGAAGGGAGGAGATCCCCTAGGGGAGTGCCTCAGGTGGAGATTTTCTGGTGGTGGTCCAGCTGCGGCTGTGGGGGATTCAGCGGGACAGCTGTCCTTTTCCTGGCATGACCAGACTGGGGGTTGGGGGTGGGCAATTTGTGGATGGTGACCAAGGCAGTGTGCAGAAGCAGCATGTCTGGCATGGGTGGGAAATCCCTGGGATGAGGTCAGAGATTCCCAGAACTCTGGGGATAGGCAGATGTGTGGGAAAGTTGCCTTCGTGACAGAGGAAACTCTCTGGGCTCTGAGAGGAATGAGCATTCCAGAGCACATTAATGTCAGTAGGCAATTGTGCAACCAGGTCAAGGGAATGCTACATTTTAAAATATGCAAAGGTGTGCATAAGGGTTGTTTCCTCTTGACTAAATTAAAACTTATCAAATTTGTGTGCTGAGCAAATAATTCAAGAAGCTAGGCTGTTTGAACAATAATTTGGCGTCAAGATAGAAGGAAGGGTTTTTATTAACACAGCCTTTCTTACTGAAAGTAAGGAGGATTTGAAGCACTTGATGAAGATCAAAGATGACAACCTACAATCTGGATTACAGATCAAGGTAACGAATAAAACATCTTCAAAACGGGACCAACAAACCACACTATGATAAATGGAGGACAGGCGGAATCTGCAGTCAAGGTATCAAATGATGCCTTGCATTGGATAAGCCTGCTGCACAAGAGTTCTTTAAAGTGTTAAAGAGCAATAATGTCATTTTAGGCACTAAGGCGCCCCTGATCCAAGCCATGATATTTCCTCCTATGCTTCGGGAAATGGAACAAGAAATAAGGACAACAAAAGAAGAATGGGCACATTTGAGGTTTAGTGCTGACTGGGAAAGAATATCCAAAGTTCTATGGCTGCCAGAAGAAAACCATTCTGTCTAGGAGAAGTATAGCCATAAAAGTGCATTCCTTAGACGAGAGACTTTGTCAAATAAAGTTTGGACACATTGTCAGATGAGACCAATCCCTAGAAAGGGACTTCTTGCTTGGTAAAGTAGCAGGGTAGCAAAAATGACAGAGACCCTCAATGAGATGGATTGTCGCAGTGAGTGCGACAGTGGTCGCATGTAGAACAACAGTGACACATGCACGGTGCATAAATGGGCAGGATTTAGCTGTGTTGTACACCCAGCCATGAGTCAGAACTGTCTCCATGACAGCTAGCAACATCCTCAGGCATTAGTTATTTCTTTTTATACTTAGATCTTCATTATATATATATATATATTTTTAAAAACCAACATAATTTTCAATACTTAGTAAATTGTGAAAGTTTGATTAATATTACTGCCCAAACAAGTGGTCAGATAACTTTTGTGGGAATAATGCAGAATACATCACCCAGCTCATTCTCATGAATGCCAGATACAGAAAGCATAAATCACAGATTTCACAGTGATCCCACTAGAGTCCTCAGCTATAAGCAAACCATTCGAATTAAGTGAAACATAAGGAACAGATGTGTTTGGGAAGAAAAAATATAGTCCAAATGAAAGAAGGCAGGCTTTACTAAAGTTTTGCATCTTGACTCTCTGGCCTGAATTCACTGTAATATTTGGGCAGATTACTTAACCTATTTTAGTCTCAGTCTCCTCATTTATAATAAAGGGAGTGACACCTGTATCATCAGTGATTTGTAAATTTAATAAAAATGAATGAGATACAATAGTTGGTGAAATTGTGGATACATTGGGCACCAATATTTTATTGGTGGCATGTAACTGTTTATCTTCTTTGGAAGTTTTCCCCCAAAATGATGTATATAATTATCATATAGTATAGATGACAAAACTTTGTAATCAAAGATTATTGATACAGGCTAGAAATTACTTTACTCAGTTTAGTTTACGCCTCAATGTAAAGAAAGTAAGAATCCTCCCAAGTGGACCAAAAAGCAGCAGCATGAAAAGTAGAGATTTATTGAAGTTATCAAAGATTTCATCGTTCTCAGATCTACAATAAATGCCCATGGACGTGGACGTCAACTTCAAAGGGCCTATTACACTATGCAGATCTGCTGCAAAAGCGTTCTTACGAGTGATGAAAGGCACAGATGTTAGTTTGAAGGTTGTCTTCGGTTGGGTTCTCTGGAAAGAAAAATGAGTGCAGCTTGTTGCTGCTAGGTGCCCTTGAGTTGGCTGTGATTCAAAGCAACCCTGTGGGTATCAGAGCCAAATGCTGCACTGTCCTGTGCCACCTGCACCAGTCTTCAGAGGGTTGAGCCATTGATGCGGTCACCGTGCCAACCCATCTCTCCAAAGATCCTTAGAAAAGAGGGCTTCCACTTTTTAGTTTACTACTACTTTACCAAGCACGATATTCTTCTCCCTAGACTGGTTTCTCTTGACAACATATTCAAATTCATGAGATGAACTCTTGCCTCCCGTGCTTTAAGGGGCATTCTTGCTGTGTCTCCACTAAAACAGATGTTTTAGTTATGTCAGTAGCCGTGGTACTTGCAATATGTTTTATCAGCATCACAATTCAAATGCATGGATTCTAATTCAGTCTTCCTTACATATTGTCCAACTTTCACATGCATATAAGACAATTGAAAATACCATGGCATAAATCAGGTGCACCTTAGTCCTCAAAGAAGTATTCTTGCTTTCAACAATTTAAAGGGGTTCTTTGTAGCAGATTTACCCAATGCACTGTGTCATATAATCTCTGGACTTCTGCTTCCATTCACATGGATTGGAAATTCAAACAAGGCAAAATCTTCAAAATTTCAGTGTATTCCCCTCCCCCTCTTTATTATGATGTTACCTACTGGTTCAGGTGTGAGGATTTCCGTTTTCTTTACATTGAGTTGTAATCCACATTGAAGGTTGCAGTCATTGATGTTCAGCAGCAAGTACTTGAAATCCTCCTCACTTTTAACAAGCAAGTGGTTGATAATAAGAATAAGCCTTCCTGCTATCCTAATGCCTCATGTCTTCCAAATAAGTCCTTGCCAATAGGTGTTTGATGATTTCATTGCTATTTTTAGAGATGTATAATGTTCTATGGAGTGTATTTATTAGGGTTTATGTATCTATCACTCCACAGATAGACTTTTAGCTATTACAGAAAGTGCTGTGATAGACATGAATATCCATATACCTGTTCATATTTTATTCTTTATTTACTCAAGTATAAGCTGACCTGAATATCAGCCATGGCACCTAATTTTACTACAAATACTGCATTAAAAATATGCTCAAAGAGTCAGCTTATGCATGAGTATAGATGGTATATTGAGTAGTGAGATTTCTGAATAGTATGTATTTTCATCAGCATTTGTTTAAGGAGGTGTCATTCTGTTTTCCAGGATGTTGGTGTAATTCTGCAATATCATCAGCAGTGTATGAGTGGTCCATTCTCTCAATATCCTGCCCAAATTCCCTGCCATTTATTTGACTCCAGCTCATAGGGTCTGTATAGCACAGAATAAAACCGCACCTGTGGGTTTCTGAGATTGTAACTCTTCATGGGAATAGAAGGTCTGGTGTTTCTCCCTCACATCCCCTGGTAGTTTTGAATGGATGACTTACATTTAGCAGCTCAACATGTAACCAGTTACACCACCAGGGCTCCAGATACTTTCCTACATTTATTAAAAATTAAAACAATGATAAGATATCATGTCACATGAATATTGAGAGCACAAATGAAAAAACAGAAAAACAACAGAAAATAACTAATGCCCACTCTAGCCTTTGCTATTTTCTTTCTTTCTTCTTTTTTTAAAAAAATCATTTTATTGGAGGTTCGTACAACTCTTATCACAATCCATCCATCCATCCATCCACCCATTGTATCAGGCACATTTGTACATTTAGTTCCATTATCATTTTCAAAACATTTGCTTTCTACTTGAGCCCTTGGTATCACTTTCTCATTTTTCCTCTCCCTCCCCAATCCTCTCTTTCTCCCTTATAAACCCTTGATAAGTTATAGATTATTATTATTATTTTTATGTCTTACAATGACCAATGTCTCCCTTTACCCACCTTTCTTTTGTCCATACAACTGGGAGGGGGTTATATCTAGATCGTTGTTATCGGTTTCCCCTTTCTCCCCCACTTTCCTCATACCCTCCTGCTATAGCTACACCCATTATTGGTCCTGAAGGGTTTATCTGTCCTGAATTCTCTGTGTTTCCAGGTCTTATCTGTAGCCATGTACATGCTCTGGTCTAGCAGGATTTGTAAGGTAGAATTGGGATCAGGATAATTGGTAGAGGGACATATTAAAGAACTGAAGGAGAGTTGTAGGTTTCATCAGTTCTATACTGCACGCTGACTGGCTCCTTTCCTTCCTGCAACCATGTCCAGTTGCCTACAAATGGGCTTTGGGTCTCCTCACCGTACTCCCCCTCATTTCCAATGATAAGATTTTTTGTTAGGGGTCTTTGATGCCTGATATCTGATCCTATTGATACCTTGTGATCACACAGCCTGGTGTGCATCTTCCATGTGGGCTTTGTTGCTTCTCAGCTAGTTGGGCACTTGTTTAACTTTAAGACCCCAGTTGCTATATCTTTGGATAGCCAGGCCCTATCAGCTTTCTTCACCACATTTGCTTATGCACCAAATTTGTCTTCAGCTATCGTGTCAGGAAGGTGAGCATCATGGAATGGCAGGTTAATAGAATAAAGTGTTCTTGCGTTCAGGGAGTACTTGGGTAGAGGCCCAATGTCCATCTGCAACCTTAATACTAAACCTATAAATATATATGCATAGATCGATTTTCCCATCATCATATATAAATATATTTACATATGTACATGCCTGTATTTAAACTTCTGTACATTTCTTTGGCCTCCTAACTCTTTCCTCTTTTTGTTTTTAATTTCTTCTTGTCCAACTATCATGTTCAACCTTCATTTGTGTTTTAGTAATTCTTCTCAGTTACAGTGTCCTTGAACATACCCTACTAAGCCCCCTATATGCTCCTTGCCATTGATTTTTGATCACTTGTTGTCTTGTCCCTGGATTTGTTAACACCCACTTCATTTCCCAACTCCACCTCTCTCATGTCCCACTCCCACCAGACTTGTTGGTCCCATTGTTTTCTCCTCTGTATTGATTATCACACCTATCTTATCAAATAGACAGGCAGAGATAATAATATGCACAAAAACAAGACAGAGGGAAAAAAAGCAACCAAGGAAAATAAAACAACAACAGCACAATCCAATGCAAAAAAAACCCCAACCTATGAATAGTTCAAGGTCTGATTGTTTACCTTTATGAGTGTTTTCTGGTCATGTCTGAAGGGGTGCCATGTCCTGTACCCACAGGGTTTCATTGCACTGCTCCGTTGCTGTTCTGTTGCTTGCCATTAGCATTTCACCTCGATATGGTAGGGTTAGGTCAGGAACATTTCTCCAGTGTTGTTCCCCATAGTGCTGTGGGTCGGTGAGAGACATCTTTTCTCATGGTGGGGCCGGCGCTATGGTCCTCTGGGTGTTGGCTGCTCTGAGCGCGACTATCGTCCTCGGGGCTTGGTGGGCCAGGATGTGTTCAACTCCATCTCACTTCCCCTTAGTTAGCTACCTTGGGCTCTGTTCAGACATGTCCCTCACCCCAAGTTAGAGCTTCAATTCTGTCCTCTGAAGTGAATTCTCCTGGGGGGTAGGGTGGGAATATTTTCTTTTTTTTAAAGTATGGTATCAGTATCGGTGAGATGTGATAGCTTAATATTTTAATTTGTATTTATTTTATAGCTAATGACTTTGAGCATTTATTCCTATGATTATTGACTATCTAAGTATAATTTGCACTATTTTAACTTTGACTGACATATAATAAATACATCGTACAGTTCACGGTCTAAGCATATTAAAAAGAGCTGTACAATCATCATTACAACCTCTTTTAAAGCTTTTTCTTCTTTCTTCTACTCATTTTATGAGCTCCTCTTTCCCACCAGTCTTCCCCACCATAATCCAATGACCCATGAATCCAGTTACTGTCTCTATAAATTTACCTTCCCTGGAGTTCATATAGAGCAAAACATGCAAAAAATAAAAGCAAAATAAAACTAATCAAAATCCAATAATGATAGGAAGACAAATCATTGAAAAACCTCAGTAGAAAAGATAACAGGAAATAATAGAAAAGTGTAACGAATTCAAAATGACTTAAAAGGGAGAACAAATGATAAGAGGTTAAATTTTAACCTAATTACCTCTGCATTCGTCCACTTTGCTATGCTCTCCGTTTGTTAACCAGGATGCTCACATCCCTTGTCAATGGTCAGAGGGGATTCTCCAGAGGCTTATAAACATATGTTGTATTTTTATGTGACATTAAGCCAATTCCAAGTCGAAGCAGCCTTACATGACAGCAACACAGTACCCTGGGGTTTTTTGGCTGTAGCTTAAATTTTTTAAAAAACAATTTTATTGGCATATAATTCACAACTTATATAACTCAATCATTTTTAAAAAGAGTTGTACTATTATTACCACATTCGATTTTGGGACATTTTCTTCATTCTTATACTCATGGTTATCAGCTTCAACTCCAATTACTCTCTCTACAGATCAACTTTTCATGGGTAACACATGCAAAACATATTTTTTAAAAACAACTAACAATAATAGCAAAGCAAAATTGAGAAAAAACTTGAAAAGAAATGTTAAAATATTAAAAACCAGAAAGAATCTAAAATAGATCAAAAGGAATATGAAAATGATAAAGTGTTTAACCAAATTACATCTACCAATATCCACTTTCCAATGCATTCTGCATGCTAGCAAGACTATTCACATCTCTAGTAGGCAGAGGGGATTCACTAGAAGCTTAATCCACATGTATTTTCCCCTTTGTTTTTAAAAACCGGAATCAACTTTAAAATGAATAAAAAAGGAAACCAAATAGTAAGATATTAAATTTTAACCTAACTATATCTGCCATGATTGACTTTACTATGTTTTTTGCCCGAAAACCAGGCTATTTTCCCCCATAACTATGGTTAGTGAGAATTTATTGACGGCTTACTATGTGTGACCCTGAGAATTAATTGTCTATTAATATCATCTGCCCAATTTTTGTTAGATTATTTGTATATTTTTATTGAGGTATTGCAAACTTCTATAATTTACTCAACTATGCCAAGAAATCTCAAAGGTAGTTATTTGGCCAACTGACTGGAAGAGATCCATATTTGTTCTTATTACAAAGAAATGTGACCCTCGGATCACTACCATTGCTGTGTCCCATACGTTTTGGTACATTGTGTGCTCATTCTAGTTGGTTTCTAGAAATTTCCTAATTTCATCTCTGATCTGTACCCAGTCAAATTATCAATCAAGATAGATGGAGAAGTAAGAGTCTTTCCAAACAAGGAAAAACTCAAAGAATACGTTAGAAGAAACCCAGGCCTACAAAAGATCCTTGCCGACCCTGTATTGGCTGAAGAATAACACTCACCAAGCATAAATAAGAGACCGCCAAATAGATACACATGGTAGACAACTAAAAAGTAAGTAGGGAAAGGAAAAAAATAGACAAAAAGAAAGGTGTAGTGGCGGCACAGGGCATTAACCCACCCAAGAGGAGGGTATTGTTTAAATCTCCATGGGGAAAGAGGGACCAGACTTCAACCCAGTGCTCCAAGATGCGAATACAACATGCCAGCATATAGTAGGGAACCAGTGGAGAGGTCTGAGCGACCGGCCCCAATCCCAACTACTAAGTGGACACCTGCCCCTACCCCCAGAAGAATTTATTTCAAAGGACGACATTGAATCTGCAGCTCTGGGAGAGGGACCTATCTGACCAGAGCACAGGGTAGCAGATGAAGGGAGAGGAGGAGAGAGTGGAGCACATCCTGGCCCACCAGGCCGTGAGGACAGTGTTCCCAATTAGAGCAGGCAGTCCACAGAGAGGACCACATGGCCAACCCCACTATGAGACATGACGACCCTCACTGACCCATAGCCCTACAGGGGACAACACTGGAGGCACAGTATGGGAATTGCACCCGATCTGATCCTGCCACACCGAAGGAAAACACTAAGGGGGTACAGCAGAACAGCAATGGAATGGGGCAGCGAGGTCCCCAGGGAATGCTGAAGGTGGACTGTGGGGCCAGGGTGTGGTGCCCCAACAGACTAGACTGGAAAACACTCCTAAAGGCCAACAAATAGTCCGTGAACTAACTACAGACTTTTCTTTCTTGTTTTGTTTTGTCATTGGTTTGTGTTTTTTTATTATTGCTTAGTTTGGCTCTATCATGTTTTTGTGCATGTTATTATCTCAGCAGGTCTGTCTAAACAAGATAGGCTGGATGAACTATCTGGAAGAGAAAACAACAGGACCAACAATTCCAGGGGACATGGGAGAGGGGGAGGTAGGGGGAAAGGTAGTGGTATTAACAAACCTAGGGACAAGGGAAAAACAAGTGATCCAAATCGGTGGTGAGGAGGGTGTGGGAGGCCTGGTAGGGCATGATCAAGGGTAATGTAACAAAGAGGAATTGCTGAAACCCTGGTGGGGACTGAGCATGATAGTGGGACAGGAGGAAAGTCAAAGGAAATAGAGGAAAGATCTGGGAGTCAAAGGGCATTTATAGAGGTCTAGATAAAGACATTTACATATGCAAATATATTTATATATGAGGATGGGGAAATAGATTTATATACATATATTTATAGGTTTAGAATTAAGGTAGCAGAAGGACATTGGGCCTCCACTCAAGTACTCCCTCAATGCAAGAGTACTTTATTCTATTAAATTGTCATTCCATCATGCTCACCTTCCAGACACATCCACTGAAGACAAAGCAGGTGAATAAGCAAATGTGGTGAAGAAAGCTGATGGTGCCCAGCTATCAAAAGATATAGCATCTGGAGTTTTAAAGGCTTGAAGGTAAACAAGCGGCCATCTAGCTGACAAGCATCAAAGCCCACATGGAAGAAGCACACCAGCCTGTGTGATCACGAGGTGCTGAAGGGATCAGTTATCAGGCATCAAAGAACAAAAAAATCATATCATTGTGTGCTCACCTCCATGATACGATCGCTGAAGACAAATGGGTTATAAACAAATATGGTGAAGAAAGCTGATGGTGCCCAGCTATCAAAAGATAAGTGTCTGGGTTCTTAAAGGCTTGAAGGTAAACAAGTGGCCATCTAGCTCAGAAGCAACAAAGCCCACATGGATGAAGCACACAATCTATGCGATCACTAGGTGTTGAAGGGATCATGAATCAGGCATCATCAGAACAAAAAATCTTATCATAGTGAATGAGGAAAGGGAGTGCGGAGTGGAGACTGAAAACCCATTTGTAGGCCACGGGACATCCATTTTCAGAAGAGTCTCAGGGAGGAGACAAGCCAGTCAGGGTATGATGTAGCAATGATGAAAAATACAACTTTCCTCTAGTTCCTAAATGCTTCTTCCCTTCCCAGTATCATGATCCCAATTCTACCTTGCTAGTCTGGCTAGACCAGAGGATGTACACTTGAACATATAGGAACTGGAAACACAAGAAATCCAGGGTGGATGATCCCTGAGGACCAGTGGTATGAGTGGCGATACTGGGAGTGTAGAGGGAGGGTGGGTTGAAAAGGGGGAACTGATTACAAGAATCTACATATAACCTTCTCTCTGTGGGATGTACAACAGAAAAGTGGGTGAAGGGAGATGTCGTACAGGGCAAGATATGACAAAATAAGAATTTATAAATGTTCAAGGGTTCATGAGGGAGGGGGAATGATTGGGGAGAGTGGGGAAAAATGTGGACCTGATGCCAGAGGCTTAATTGGAGAGAATGTTTTGAGATTGATGAGGGTAACGAATGTACAAATGTTCTTTATACAATTGATGTATGTTTGGATTGTGGTAAGAATTATATGAGCCCCAATAAAATGATTTAAAAAGGGGGGGAAGCAAAACAAACCCCCATTTCATGGTAGCTGGTAAAGAGAGATGCACCAGAAGTAGCCATGCTGGCTAGTGGAGCTCAATTTTTTTCCAGAGACTCAAAAAAATTCTCCATGTGAAAAAAAAAAGAGAGAAATAAATATTCTAAAACTGTGCTGATGATTACACAACTCTTGTTAACATATTTAAGCCCTGATCTGTATGGTATGTAAACTGTATGTCAATAAAACATTTGGAGAAACTTAAGCCCTCCAAATAAAACAAAGAAATGTGACCCAATATAATGTTCAAATCATGGGACAATATCATTAATATTACATGCAAGTAAAATTCTGCTGAAGATCATTCAAAAACAGTTGCAGTAGTACATTGACAGGGAGTTGCCAGATGTTCAGGCTGGATTCAGAAGAGGAATTGGAACAATCGATGTCATTGCTGATGTTAGATTGATATTGGCTGAGAGCAGAGAAAACTATTAAGCTGTTTACTTGTGTTTTATTGACAATGCAAAAACTATTCAACTGTGTGGACCATAACAAACTCTTGATAGCACTGAGTAGACTGGGAATCCCAGAATATTACATTGTGTGTGTGTGTGGAACCTATACATGGATTAAGAGTCAGTTGTGCAGACAGAACCCAGAGCATACTGCATGATTTCAAATCAGGAAAGGTGTGTGTTGGGGTTGTATCCTCTAACTATATTTATTCATTCTGTCTACTGAACAGACAATCAAAGAAGCTGAATTCTATGTGTGTTATTTCGGGTTGACCAGAGAAACAAATCCAGGTAGACTCATATATGTATATAAAAGAGCTTTATATCACAGACAATTGTATATTGAGAAAACATCCCATCCCAGTCCAGATCAAGTCCATAAGTATAATATTAACCCACATGTCTGATACTAACTAGTTCATAAATTCCTATTTAGACTCACAGAGCCCATGCAATGGTTCTGGTGGGTGGAATGTCATGTGGATCCAATGGTGGTGGACTCTGGCTGCCATCAGCATGGCTCCATGTGGCTTGTCAACAGTGAAGTGAAAGATACAGTGTGTCCTGACTGCAGTGAAATATAGAGTGTATCCTGACTCTTGGGAAGAGGGAAAACTCCCAGAATTCTCATGAGAAGGCCACTCCCATGGGTGGCATCATCAATCAGACTGTCCTGATTGACAGCTTGGACTCCACCCCTGTAACCTATTTATGAAGTTGACATGACATTATGTAACTACCACACTATGAAAAATAATAGGCCCTCAGGATTGGAGAAAAGTTTATTAACAACCTGTGATATACAGATGATACAACCTGGCTTGCTGAAAATGAGGATGACTTGAAGCACTTGCTGTGAAGATTAAGGACTGCGGCCTTCAGTATGGATTATAGCTCAAGGTAAAGTGAAATCCTAAAATCTCACAATTGGACCTTTATAAACAGAAGTGGAGGAAACTTTGAAGTTGTCACAGATTTCTTCATGCTGTCAAGGATTTGGGCTTGAATAGATCCACAATCAATGCTCAAGGAAGAAGCAGTCAAGAGATCAAATGATTCAGTGATTTGGTAAATATGTTGCACCAGACCTTTAAAGTGCTGAAAAGCAAAAAAATGTTACTGTAAGGACTGAGGCACACCATCTCCAAGCCATGGTATTTTTCATTGCGTCATAAGCACATGAAAGTTGGACATTGAATAAGGAAGCTTGACGAAGAATCAATCCATTTGAGTTTGATGCTGGTAAAGAAAATTGAAAGTACCATTCAAAAGAGTGAACAATTGTCTTGGAAGATGTATCACCAGAATATTCCTTAAAGACGACAGTGAGACTTTGAGCATGTTGTCAGGAGAGACCAGTTCCTGGGAAGGACATCATGGTTGGAAAACTAGCAGGAAAGTCAAAAAAGAGAAAGACTCTGGAAACGGTAGATTTCTATATTGGTGGCTCCAATGGGCTTAAACATAAGAGTCATTTTGAGGGCTGAGCAGGACAGGAAAGTGTTGCACTCTGTTTCACACGGGGTCACTCTGAGTTGGAATAGACACAATGGCACCTAGCAACTACTTATTTATTTAAGAACCACTGCTTCACAGGGGAAAGGGCTATTGATGAACTGCCATAAATATTTTAGTGGAGGGAACCATATTGTACAGTTATATTGTCTCATATGAGTAGTCATCAGCTCCAAGGCATTCAATAACAACCCATTTGTTGATTTAGCCTTTCTTTTTCCAATTACCAACTTATGTCACAATGGATTTTCAGCTTCGACAAACAAATTTTCAAGGTAGCTGATGTTGCTTTTGTTTTTCTCTGTCTTGTTTTCGTGCATGTTAGTGACTCCACAGGTCTGTCTGAATAGGACAGGCTGGATGAACTATCTGGAGGAAAAACAATGGGACCGACAGTTCCGGGGGGACTTGGGGTGGGAGGGTAGGGGGGGTAAGGAAGTGGTGTTAACAAACCCAGGGACAAGGGAAAAACATGGGACCCCAAATGGTAGAGAAGGGGGAGTGGCAGGCATGGTGGGAAATGATCAAGGGTAAGGTTGCTTAGAGAAGAGGTATACTCTAGCCCAGGTGGCGACGAAGCATGGTAGTAGGGCAGGAGGAAAGACAAGGGAGATGGAGGAAAGAGCTAGGAGTCAAAGGGCATTCATGGAGGTCTAGACAAAGACATGTACATGCAAATATATATAGGAGGATGGGGAAATAGATCTATGTGTCTATATTTATAGGTCAAGTATTAAGGTGGCGGAAGGACCTTGGGCCTCTACTCAAACACTCAATGCATGAATACCTTCTTTTATTAAATTGGAACTCTGTGATGCTCACTCTCCCGACACAACGGCTGGAGCCAAAGTGGGTGAACAAGTAAATGTGGTGACGAAAGCTGATGGTGCCCGGCTATCAAAAGAGATAGTGACTGGGATCTTAAAGGCTTGAAGATAAACAAGCGGCCATCTAGCTCAGAAGCAACAAAGTCCACATGGAAGTGATCGAGTGGTCCCAGGGGGATCAGTTACCAGGCATCAAAGAACAAAAAATCATATCATTGACTGCACACCTCCATGATAGGATCGCTGAAGACAAATGGGTGCATAAGCAAATGTGGTGAAGAAAGCTGATGGTGCCCGGCTATCAAAAGAGATAGTGTCTGGGGTCTTAAAGGCTTGAAGGTGAACAAGCGGCCATCTAGCTCAGAAGCAAAAAAGCCCACATGGAAGAAGCACACCGGCCAGTGCGATCACGAGGTGCCAAGGGACCAGGTATAAGGCATCATGCAAAAAAAAAACAACAACGATATAAGTGTGTGTATATATGTGTATATGTATATGTATATATATATACCATATTAAATGAAGGGGGAAGTGCAGAGTGGAGACCCAAGGCCCAAGTGTCGGCCAATGGAGAGCCCCTCATAGAGGCGTTTAGGAGAGGAGATGGGTTAATTAGGGTGCGAGGTGGTGCCGATGGGGAACACAGCTTTCCCCCAGATCCTGGATGCTTCCTCCCCCCGGCTACCATGGTCCGAATTCTGCTTTGCAGGCCTGGGTGGGGCGGAGGCTGTGCACTGGTGCATGTGGGGGCTGGAGGTGCAGGGAATCCAGGGTGGATGATGCCTTCGGGACCAGGGGTGTGAGGGACGATGCTGGGAGAGTGGAGGGTGAGTGGGTTGGAGGGGGGGAACTGATTGCAGGGATCCACGTGTGACCTCTTCCCTGGGAGAGGGACGGCAGAGAGGGGGGGAGGGGAGACTCCGGATGGGGCAAGATATGACAGGATAACGAGGTATAGATTGCCAGGGGCACATGAGGGAGGGGGAAAGGGGAGGGAGGGGAAAAAAAAGAGGAGGACCTGATGCAGGGGGCTTAGGTGGAGAGCGAATGCTTTGAGAATGATTGGGGCAGGGAATGTATGGATGTGCTTTATACAGTTGATGTATGTATATGTGTGGATGGTGATGAGAGTTGTATGGGTCCCTAATAAAATGTAAAAAAAGAAAAAAAAAGAAATGGAAATGCATAAAGAAGAACAAATTAAATCTAGAAATAACAGATTGCTCTCTTAAGTTAATAATGTGTGAAGGGAGGAAGATGGCTCAGAGGATAATTCATGGATTTATGGTATATGGATCACGGTTACACTCTCATAGTCCTCTGATACAGAGGGGCAAACACACCCTGACGCACTGTAACTGTGATGCATGCAAGTGTTACGATGAACGTATACTCACACATCTCCCAGAAATGATGTCAATAGGGAAAAATTAATTTACTATCTTCAGGCCGGAATCCTTAGGATAAGGCTACACAGTGTGCCCAAACCATTTAGTCTTGTTGACTTCTAGCTCCTGGACAGGAGGAATTATGGACACTTCTGATTAGTGTGGACTTTTCCTATGTTTATCTTAATGGTGCTTCAGGAACTCCAGTTTTATTTGCTTGATCAGAGCAGCTCTGAAGTAGGCTGTAAGTCATTTATCTAAAATATTAAAGCTTTCCTTGTTTGTGATTTTTTTCCTTTTGAAACATCTGGGATGTCGATGGAAATTTTAGACCCTTAGGATTTTAGTTGAGCCCCATTCCCCACTTTGGGGTGTGGGTGAAAGCCAAATTATAACAATGTGTGATTTCTGGAAATAATATTATTTTACAGTAGGAGTTTTGAACCCATTTTATACTACAATTTCAAATTCTCTTTTCACACTCCAGGGTACAGTGATGAATGGTACCAGCTGTTGAATTGTAATTTTTGAGTCATTCTGTGGACGACAATGCAAGGATCTGAAGTGTTAGTGCTAATGGTGGTACAAGAATGTTGGCAACTATACCTACCTGTGGGCTGCATGTGTACGCTCTACTGAAGGCTGGAAGGAATGCAAGTTTCCTTTTGGGAAGACCCAAAATCCTTTACGGGGAAGTTGAGCTATTGTCCCAAATGTTCACCCTCCCCATCAGAGATTGAGCCTACTCTCTTTCTGCATAAAATCCTATCTTTTCTTGCTCACTTGCTGCTTTCCTTGTCCTTTTCAGGACAAACATGGGATTTAATTTAATAAAGATGCGGCTTTCAAAGTGCTTCCCTGGTTCAAAGACTCTCAGAACAGTTGTGACAAAGTATCTTTCAGGGCAGGTCCGTATGAGGCATGTCCCGAACTCAGTGTACAAACACCCTCATATACCTGTATATTTGAAACAAGTAGGTGGAGACTAGGTAGTGGTGTCAAAAATTGCACAAGGTCTCCTTCTAGATTGTTATCTGTATGTCCCCAATTGCCCGCAGGATGGCTGGACATGGGCTCATTACATTTAGTTTGGCTCTCCATGGTGGCCCATACGATGTTTTACATTTGGATGGCTTGAACACATAAAAACTGAGGGGCGGAGGATTTCACATCAATGGTTTCATTTTCTGAGTTCTCTTCAAACACACCTGGGCAACACTTGATGTTTCCTCCGTCTCTGAAAAATACTGGAGAAGAACAGAGCCAGTAGCCTTTGAGTTGACTCTGATGCATATGTGTTGCACAGTAGAATTGTGCCCTTCAAGTTTCCAGGCTACTTTAATGCTCTCTTTCAGAGGCACATTGCCACGACTTTCATATGAAGGGCATCTGAGTGGGTCCAAACTGCTACATTTTGGTGGTTCGTCATCAAGTGCTTAACAGTTGTGCCACCCAAGGACCCTGGAGAAGAGTTTCCCAGCCTTTTTTCTTTTTTTTTTTTCAAGAAAAGACTAGTAAAACCCAGTTAGCCACATTCCTTTACCCTCCCCATTTTTTACCCCAAACCGAGACTTATGCCAGTTTTCAGATAGCATCTCATATCAATTTAATTCATTTAGCTTCTCTCCATGGGCACTGTATGCATTTGTGTGTGTAGAGGATGATTGAACATTTTGATCTTCCTTATAGAGCATAAAGTAGGAAAGATCTTTCGAAGGAACTAACTAGGTGGTCTTTTTCTTCTAGGTCTAGATAGCTTCAGGCATTACTTATTAAATATCACAATCTTGATTCCCCCAATCCCCCACTCCCCCAGTGGAGAGATTTGTGCTCTCTGAATTTTTTTAAATGATTTTATTGGGGGCTCATACAATTCTTATCACAATCCATACATATATCCATTGTGTCAAGCACATATGTACATTTGTTACCATCATCATTCTCAAAACATTTGCCTTCTACTTGAGCCCTTAATATTGGCTCCTCATTTTTCACCCTCCCTCCCCAATCACCCCTCCTAATGAACCCTTCATAATTCATAAATTATTATTATTATTTTGTCATATGTTACACTGTCCGATGTCTCCCCCCACCCTCTCCTCTGATGTCTACCCCCTAGGGAGGAGTCTATATGTAGATTCTTGTAATCAGCTCCCCCTTTCCACCCCACATTCCCTCCACCCTCCAGGCATCGCCACTCTCACCACTGTTCCTGAAGGGGTCATCTGTCTTGGATTCATTGTGTTTCCAGTTGCTATCCATTCCCTGGTCTAGCCAGATTTGTAAGGTAGAATTGGGATCGTGATAGTGGGGGGAGGGAGGAAGCATTTAAGAACTAGAAGAAAGTTATATGATTCATTGTTGCTACCCTGCACCCTGACTGGCTCAGCTCCTCTCCACAAACCTTCAGTAAGGGGGTGTCCAGTTGCCTACCGATGGGATTTGAGTGTCCACTTTGCACTTACCCTCATATACAATGATGTGATTTTTTGTTCTTTGATGCTTGATACCTGATCCCTTCGACAGCTCATGGTCTCACAGGTTGGTGTGCTTCATCCATGTGGGCTTTGTTGCTTCTGAGCTAGATGGTTGCTTGTTTAACTTCAGGCCTTTAAGACCCCAGATGCTATATCTTTTGATAGTCAGGAACCATCAGCTTTCTTCACCACATTTCCTTATTCACACGTTTTTCTTCAGTGATCATATCGAGAAGGTGGGCACCCACTGAGATGATTTTTTGTTCTTAGATGTCTGATAACTGGTCCCTTCTACACCATGTGGTCAGACAGATTGGTGTGCTTCTTCCATGTGGGCTTTGATGCTTCTCAGCTAGCTAGCTGCTTGTTTATCTTCAATCCTTTAAGACCCCAGACGCTATATCTTTTGATAGCCGGGCACCATCAGCTTTCTTCACCACCTTTGCTTATGCACACATTTGTCTTTAGCAATCATGTTGGGAAGGTGTGCATCATGGAATGCCAATTGACTAGAGCACTGTGTTCTTGCATTGAGGGAATACTTGAGTGTAGGCCCAATGTCAATCTGCTGCCTTAATACTAAATCTATAAATATATGCATGTAGATCTATTTCCCCACCCTCCTATATAAATATATTTACATATGTACATGCCAGTATTTAGACCTCTATAAATATCCTTTGTCACCTAGTTCTTTCCTCTATTTCCATTTACTTTCTTACTTGTTCCACTATCATGCTCAGCCTTCATTTAGGTTTCAGTAATTTCTCTCGGTTAGATTGCCTTTGCTGAATCCCTACCAGGCCTTTCACATCCTCCTTGCCAATAATTTTGGATCACTTGTTGCTCCCCTGTCCCTGGGTTGGTCAGCACCACCTCTTTACCCCCACCTCTCCCTGTCCCATGTCCCCCTGGAACCATTAGTCCCATTGCTTTCTCCTCCAGACTGTTCATCCAGCCTATCTTCTCTAGACAGATCTGTAGAGATAATAACATGCACTAAAAGTCAGGGCACAGCAAGATAGGCGATGAATTAGAGCACAGCGATGCCAACAAAAAAGAAACCAATGACCCTTAAAAGAGTAAATTAATGAAAAGAAATAAATGTTTTAATGAAAGAAAAACCTGTAAATAAATCAAGGTCTAATATTTTATCTCTAGGCGTGTCCTTCAGTCAGGTACAATGGGGTGCCACACTCTGGCCCCACAGTCCATCCTTGTACTCCCTTGGGGGCTCCCTGCTCTGCTCCCATGGTTGATCTGCCACACACTGTTAGTGGTCTGCCTCGGTGTCGCAGGGTCAGTCCTGGCCAGTCCCTACACTGAGTCTCCAGTGTTGTCCCCGTTAGGGCCCTGGGCAAGCAGGGGATGGCGTGTCTCTTAGTGGGACCAGCCGTATGGTCCACTCTGCATTGGCTGTTCAGAGCGGGGATATGATTCTTCAGGCCGGGTGGACCAGGATGTACTCCACTCTCTCTTCCTCCCCCTTCATTTGCTCCCATGTGCTCTGATCAGACATGTCTCTCTCCCCTAGCTGCAGCTTCAGTGCAGTCCTCTAAGGTAAGTTCTTCTAGGGGGAGGGGAAGTTGTCTGGGTAGCTGGTATGGGAGCCCAGACTTTAGGCCCTTCCACTGGCTCCACATTCCTTGCTGGCACATTGCATTCACATTCCGGAATACTGGATTAAAGTCTGGTGCCTCTTTCCCTGTGGAGACACAAACAATACCCTCCCCTTGGGTGGGTCAGTGCCCTTTTCCCCTGCCACACATCTTTTTTCCCCCTGTTCTCCTCCCTTCCCCCCATTTTAGTTGGCTACCATATATATACCTGGATTTGGTCTGGCCCCTGCCATACTACCTGGACGTCACCCCTGGAGTGTTTGTATACAGTACCTTTTCCCTGTGCCCCTTTTGCATTTACTTTTCTGTTCTCGCTTATATATATAAATTTACCTCAGCACCCTCATGTTATACTTGTCCTTTTGTAATTGGCTTGCTTCACTTAGCATAATTTTCTCCAGTTCTTCCTATGCGCCGATACATGGCTACAAATAAGACCTGGTTCGTATGTATCTAAATTGAGTACATTTTTTTCTACTTCTTTTCCTTTTTTTACTTCCCCCCAAAACTACCTCTGTTTCCTATGGCTTTGCTAACTCTTGTTACTATTCTATAACCGATACTTTATATAACAGTACATAATTATTAAATAGAAAGTGTGTGTGTGTGTAAGCATGCACACTTGTGCCCGCCTAAATTAGGTCAGCCTTCAGGCACTAAAATATTGAAACAAACTAGTTATGTTTGTTCTCAAACCACACGGGGTCCAGAGTTTTTAATGTTCATTTTAGTTGCCATTAGCTTGATTATTTATCAAGCCCTTTCCAAACGTTGACTCATAGACCTCTCCTCTTCTTTCTCATCACCAATCCTGCTCCTGCTCCCCCAGTGTTTTCTAAGAGATATATCCCTTTATTCTTTGGTGATTTTTTTTATATAAATGGGAGAAGTTAGCGCAATCTTGAGATTGACTCAGTACCAAGCCAGCTGCCTTTTACCCTCATTATTCAGTTGTACCAAACATTTTGTTAACTCACCTAGACAATGCCAAAAAATAGGCTCTTGTAGAAGCTGGGGAAGTGCCAAGAGTAAGGAAAGCCCTGTGTCTGTATGTGTTATCGTTAAGTAAAATAGACTTAAAAAAAAAAGTCTATTGAGGAAAAAAGTCAAACACATGTCAACAGTTTTATGTTGTCTTCTAAGTGGGTAGATGAGCCTAAGCAGGAGCCCTAGCCTAAGGGGAAACCATGAGATGTTCATTCTCTGAAATAGGATTCAGCTTAGTTTAGTTTCCTTACCCCAGAGGGGGAATTTGGGATGTGTATTGTTTTTGGATGCCTCTGGTGTGAAGGTCAAAAGGAAAGAATTCAGACCTTGAACTGGAAAGGTTGGGTGTTACTTGGCCTCTGGGAGTTGTTTAAAAGTCAACAAAATCAAAGCGTTGCAGTTATGGTGGGGAAATGATTGGGCTGATTTTGAGTGCCCTCTTGATTTTTGTTTTAGCTGCTTTATTGTAACTCTGCCATCACAAAGTCATTTATTTTAATTTGTCTTGCTCTCTTTAGCACTTGCAAATAATTCTTTAAGAAAATCTTTGCGTGAAAAGTAAGAAGCAGTGGCTTGAGCTGAGAATCTTCTCTCTGCCTTGCATCCTCTCTTAGCAAACATTTGGATTCTATTTTACTTTTGGACCCTAAATTCCTAATTTTCAAAAACTATCTTCTTATTGGTATGTGATTTTGACTGTAAAAAAAATAAAGTAGCTTTATCCAAAATTTCCCACCCGAAATCAATTTTTTTGAGAACCGTAAATAGGCCATTAAATCTTTTACTTTTCCAGTGAGATTAAGCAGAGAATGTTCCAAAAAGTTCACACCATTGTTTTCATTTCTAAGCGATCACAGAAAAAAGCCAAAAATCACATAATCAACCTCTAAAATGATTACAATCTAGAAGAAGAAACAAAACAGTTTGCTGCTGATAGACATTTCTTTCAGTTATAATTGAATTCCTTTTCCTAGGTGCACCATGTATAGGGTAATACTTTTCATAGCTAAGCAGCTTTTCCTCATCTTTTTGGAGTTATTATTGATATTCCTTGACAACACCTCAACTATGAAGTATGTAGTCTATCCCCTTGTGTAGTCATTAGTCTTCAATCTGGCCTGTACATTTTAAGATAGTCTCGTATCTATAGATAATACGTTTTAGCACAAAGAAAAACAGCACTGACATGATCTCCTGATACATGCAGATATTACTATGCCTCAAAGATGATTATTTCATTATTGCTTAATTTTCGAGAGATGATGAAGTTAGACTCAGAGTAAAAGTAAATAAAAGATTGTTGGTTTTATTTTTCTCTTGGATATATTGTGTGGGAGGTAGAAATGTCAGTCCTGGGTGTGAAAATGTCACACTCCTGTTAACCGAGTTATATTAGCAGCAATGAACAATCTAGACAAACATGTTTGTAAACTGTTTCAGCAGAAGGAAGGTCTCGAAAGTGGAAAGAAATGCGTAAGTTCATACAGAAGAAGTTCAAATGAGGGTATAAATGTTGCTTTGGCTTCATTTTCCTGGCGAATTAAAAGCGAATTCCCCTTTTTGATTGAGGTCTCCATTTTGAAACCATCCACAGCTCTGAGAAAGATGGGGCTTTCGACTCTCACGAGCTGTTGAAGTCTCTGACAGGCACTGGGGCCAGTTCTACCCTGTTCTAGGGTCACTATGAGTCAGTACTGACTCAATGGCAGTGTGTTTGGCTTGGAGGGTCTGGAGATGTAACAAATACTGCTAAAGTCCATCCCTGATAAATTATCTTGATGTTCTGACACAGTCAATGCCACTGAGATTCAAAGGGACAGGCATCTACATGAGATAAGTTATGGCTTAGGGAAAGTGTGTGGTTATGTGTGTGGTCACATGTGTCTCTGTTTGTTTTTCTCCTCAGAGCAGATTGGGCTAAGTGATGGCTCATGGCAGCCCAAGGGATTTCTAATCTTTAGGCCTGGAAGAGAGACAATCTTGGCTCACATAGATTGGAACAGAGATGATTACTGGAAATTGGACAAATTTTAAGAACATGGATATCTCTTAAAACAAACAAAACTGTCTACACATGGGTATTATAAGTTACTTGTATGTCAAGCCTTCACAGAATGTTTTCTGCATGGGCTACACAAATGGATAAGACAAGGTCCAACCAGCTTGTACTCAACAACTATAGAATAGGATCATGTGAGGGACAAAAAGTTTATGGATATATTCTATTATATTTTAATTCAATTTTTCAATGTATTTTAGAAGGTGCTATGTATATTTTAAAACAGAGATAAATGATAGTTATAGATAGAATCATACTGGCATAAAAATGGATCTGTCAATGCTTGTAAGAATTCTAGAAACAGAGTTAATTAATATATGCAAAAACAACATTCAAAATCATTATGATATTAGAATAATTTAATAAATATTGTGATACTAAGATTTTTAAAAGTTAAAATACACATTTGGTATTATAGACATTGTAGTAAGGTTTTCTGACTTGAAAGTCAAGAGTAGAACAACTTAAACTCAGCTCTTACCTAATGCTCAACTAACATGGCTGTGTTAGTTATATAATTGTCAATTTGAGGGGATTATGAGTGAAGTGGTGGAGTCTTGTCTGTCAATTGGATCATAGCCAATGAGGCTTCTGTGTGGGCATGGCCTTCTCCTGAGAATTCTGGGATTTCTGGTACTTCCTCATTGGAGGCAGGAGACACTTCTCTCTCTGCCACACCCTGGGAGACATAGCAGCTGACAAGATACATGGACCCACCCTACTGCTGAGACTCCTGCCAGCGCTAAGATATTTCCAATGCCACTGGATCCAAAGACTTACTATCCACTGACCTGTGTTCTTCTACGTTCAGCATCATTACATGTGTTTCGTGAGTCTAAAGAGGACTTTATTGATTGGTATCAGACATATGGGCTAATATCAGACTTAAACACTTGATCTGGACTGGGCTGGGTTGTTTTCTCAATGCTCAATTGCTCTTGTATATAAATCTCTGTCTTATACACATATGTGCATCCATGGATTTGTTTCTCCAGTCTACCCAGACTCACACAATGGCAGAAAAAGATTTATTAGGGCATAAGTGCACAAAAACTCAGAGAAACTGAGATAAGACTTTAGCAAATAAGGAAGTGGTGGTAACATCCTTAGCTGGTGCTGACAGGACAAAACGTTGACACCTCAAACCTCAGTGGAAAGTGTTGAGCAACCTCTCACATGTACGTGCAGTTCCCTAAGAGTTCCCAAGTTGGCAAGCAGTGTGTTCAACATTGCGCATCAGTCATTAGGGGTTCACTCTTACACTGGGGCAGAGATCTAAGGATCACCAAGTATGTGAGCAATGTTTATAAGTAAATAGAAAGCAATAACCAAAATAAATAAATAGAAAGAGACCAAGATAAATAAATAAATAGAAATAAATGAATAGAAAGCAGTAACCTTGATGGAAATAAACAAATAGAAAGCAATAACCAAAATAAATAAATAGAAAGCAATAACCTTGATGGAAAAGATCATGCAAGGAGATAAAAACATTAAAAATAATTAATTGTAAATGATATTACTAAACCTGGAAAAGATTTCATTAGCAAATATCTTCTGATATATATGACAAATATATATAGAAAACAAGTCTTAAATAGCTAAAACAATAAGATCTTAATGAAAAAAGGATGTGATTGTTATGAGCTAACTGATTCTGACTCAGAGCTACCCAATAAACAGAACAGAACAGCCTCATAGGATTTTCCACGCTGATGTATTTCTGAGAGCAAATCCTGAGAGTTTTTTATTCTGTGAGTTAAACTGGTGAGTTGGAACTGCCTGCTGACCTGTAGGGTAGCAAGCTCATGCTTTACTGTGTGCAACCAGAGATCCTTGAAATGAGAATAGTGTGACACAAAAATGGGACAAAATGATTCGACCCCCATATTGAACATTAAAAATATATAGTATCATTAGATAATTGGAGGGTTTAGACACTAAAGGTAAGGGATTATCTCAGAACATAAAATAAATAGTGATGAAAATATGAGGTCCAATATCCAAAATTAGAGTTCTAGCTATAGAAGACAGAAAAAAATGAAAGAAAATCATCAAGAAATAATAAAATTCATGGGGCTGGGGAAAATTCTTTAGGATAGATGTGGTGATGATTGTCCACTTCCCCTTGATATCATTGAATGATTGGATGATTCAATTTGTGATATGTGAATTAGGTGCCAATGAAACTGTTGAAATAATTAAATTATTGAGAACTTGGACTATACAAAGAACTTGGTATTGATATTGGAGGAAGGTTTGTTAACAACCTCTGATACACAGATGACACAATCTTGCTCACTGAGAGTGATGAGGGATGGAAGCACATGCTGATGAGGATCACGGATCGCCGCCTTCAGTTCAGATTACAACTTAATGTAAAAACAAAAAACAAACACACACACACACACAATTGTCACAACCAGACCAATAGCTAACATTCTCAGAAAAAAAAGATTAAAGTCACCAAAGACTTCATCTTCTTGGATCCACAATTAGTGCTCATGAGAAGCAGCAAATGAGGCATTGCTTCAGCTAAATCTGCTGCGCAAGACCTCTTTAAAATGCTGAAAAGCAAGCCTGCTGCCTTGAGGGCTAAGATGCACTTGACTCAAACCATCTTATTTCAATGTCTAATAAGCTGTCTCCAATCAAATGCCTATGGAGGTTGACATTGACTATGGGAAGTGCAATGGACTACCAAGAGAACAAAAAAAGGCCTTTCTTGGAAGAAGTACAATCAGAATACTCCTTAGAGGCAAGGATGGTATGACTTCCTCTTAGGTATCACATATTTCAGACATGTTGTCAGGAGAGACTCTTCCCTGGAAAAGGACATCATGCTTGGTAAAGAGAAAGAGGAAGTTCACCTACAAAGCACGATGGGTTGACCAATTGGCCCAAACAATGGGCTCACACAGAAAAGTGATGATAGAGGTGGCTTGGGACAGGGCAGTGTTTGGAACCCAGGGTCCAACACCGACAGCATCATGGAAGATCAATATGTCATTGAAAGATACACCAAGTGCCCGGAAAAATAGTGTTGCCACCTGACATCTTCAAATACTAGTGGCAATCAGAAGAAACTTAGGATCCCAGAAAGAGAGAGAGATAAAAAAATGGATCATCTAGCAAAGATCATGATTGAAAAGGCTTGGACTCTGCAGTATCAGAATTATTTCATCAGTATTTTTAGGGAAAGGCTTTAAAATTGTTAGGGATAGTTTTCCCCCCAGCCTTGTATTGTGTATTCAGTCAAACTGACAATTAAATACATAAAATAAAAATTTTAAAACTCTAATGATCTTAGGAATTTATATCCCCTTTTAAAAAACTATTTTCAAATTCCCTGTACCAGCTGAGAAAGTAAAATCAAGAACAAAGACTGAGGGTGTAGGAACTCAGAGATTCCGCTGAAGTGCATTGCAAAATGAGTGTCTACAGAGATGATGTGATAGATTTCTACAGGTCACTAACAAGCCATTCCCCTTTCCTCCTCCTCTTCCGCTACCTAGGCACTCAAGGAGCTTGTCTTGACCAAACTGCCTTGTTACAGGTGTCATCTCAGGATTAAGTCATGTGATGAGGACTGGTGTGTTATTTTCAGGCTACTGGTTTTAAAGAGTGGACATGCCTATCCTGGATCTATCTGGCTAGACAGAGATGAAGGCTATGTCTTAATAGATGCTGAACTTGTGAGATAAAAGAAACCCAGATCTCTAAATGGAGGATAGGCATCACCTAACCAAGTGTCATTAGTTTGTATTGTTACATGTGAAATAATTCAACTCTGATATTGACAATCTATTAATGGATGCTGCCTACCATGACTATGGAGATTAAACCATCAACAACCAAACCAATTGCCTTCAAGTTGATTCCAAGTGATGGCAACCCTGGATGGTGAAAAGGACAAAGGACATGAAAGCTGTGAAGAGGCTCCGAAGGACAACCCGTCCAGATTGGAGCAAGCCTGAAGGCTTTGGAAGAGAAGCTTTCCAAGAAGATGAAACTGATAGAAGACTGGGTGTATTTGCGCACTGGGGAAAAGTTTGGGGGTGTATTAGTCATAATAACACAGGCAACGAAAGAAAACAAAAGCAAACCAAACATCATTGAATCCAGGGAGACCAAAATTTGTGCAAGCTATAAAATGCCCATTTTTTGCCTCCGTTGTAAGTAACATTTTTCAAAAATCATGCCACCAAGAGTGGCATTTCCTATGTGGTCAGAGTTAAACAGCACCCCGTTAGGTTTCAATCACTCATTTTCCAAAAGTTTATCACCAGCTTTTTTCCCAAGACACCCCCAGGTTCAAATGTCCAACCTCTCAGCAGGCAGGCACATCCATCATCTGCACCACCCAGTTGTTAAAGAACTTTTAGGGGACATGCATTAATGGCGCTAAGGTTCTTAAAATTGAAACTTGATTAGGGGAAGAGAACTGGATTGAGAAAAAAAGAGTTGCTTTGATAGTGTCCTTCTAATTCCCCAAACAGATAAAAATCAATTATGAATGGTAAAATATTGACAATAAAATATAAGTTTATGGACAATACTTTCTAAAAATGACCAAAACCAGGGGAAAACTCTGAGCTATGGGAATATTGAGTGATAGCAGCCAGTAAGATGTATTATTGACTAAACAAAAGCATCAGACTGGTTTGATTATCACTAATCATGGCAAGCATTGCATAGAATGGATATTCTGTGCTCAGGTATTTCTTGTGTACATAAATCATGAGGAAATTGTTGTAACAGAAAAGTTCCATTTTATATGGTCTTAAACTCAGGAAATACTTATTCACTCTATGCGTTGAGCAAATAATTTGAGAACATGGAATACATGAAGGAGAATGTAGCATCAGGGTTGGAGGACAACGTATTAACAACATGCAAGCTGCAGATGATCCAATCTTGCACGTTCAAAGTGAAGCAATTCTAAGCACTTACTGTCAACTGTCAAAGACTATCATTCAGTATGGGCTACCACTTTACATAAAGAAAACAAAAATCCTCACAAGTGGACTAATGAGCAATATTATGGGAAACAGAAAACGATGGTTAGAGAGTTTCATTTTACATGGGTCCACAAGGAATGCCTACGGCAGCAAAATGATACATTGCATTGGGCAGCTCTTCAAAATGTGAAAACGCATGCTGAATCAAGGGCCATCGGGGTAGAATACTCTCTTGCAAGGAAAAGAATTTCTCCCCCTTGGCAATTTATGGCCCAAACTGAAAGAGGAGAAGATAAGTGCTGATTGAAAAACTTCTTGGTGTGATTACTGAGAGTTTTTTTTTCAAATACACAATAGATAAATCCTGATCCAAGGGAAGAAACATGTGGAACAAAATTTTGAATTATTACATCAGTGACTTACTGGGCCCTTGGGGGCTGGTGGACTAGCTGAATTGATTGCTCTGAGTTACTGCCGAAGGCTTGAAGCGAGACGATTGCACATCATCTTTAAACCAAACAACAGTTTAGTTCAACTACTAAAGAATGCTTGCTATGGACCCTGTACTTCCACAAAGAAATACCTGTACAGAAATAATTAGGAAATGGGAATTCAGAATGACCGAGAATTTCAAGGGACAGAAAGTCTAATTTAAGGGTGCTAAAACAATATGGATAAAGACAGAAGAATGGTGAAAATATATGAAGAATGTAACATATGTTCCTGAATTGTACATGCTGGGAAAACTTGTGTTCAAAGGCAAAGATGTCATGTTGAAGAAGAAGGGGCATTAGATTCAAGCCATGTATTTTTAATAGCCTCGTTGCCATGCAAAAGTTAGACAAGGAGTAAGGAAGAGTTAAGAATTGATGCCTTCAATTCTGTTTTGGGCAAAGATTATTGGATATACTATTGTCTGCCAGAGGGACGAACCCATCTGTCTTGGAAATAGTACAGCCAGCATGCTCTTGGAAGCTAGGATGATGAAGCTTTGTCTCACATACTTTTGACATGTTATCAGGAAGGAACCGTCCCTGGAGAAGAACATCATCTTGAGCAAAAGCAGAGTGTCAGTAAAAATGGGGAAAGACTTGTAATGGAAGGATTGACTCAGTGGCTGCAATTGTGGGCTCCAACTAGGACTTACAGTGAGGAGGGTGCAGGCCAGAGCACTGTTTTGTTCTTTTGTGTACAAGGTTGCTATGTGGGGAACTGACTCACTTCATTAACACAATAACAACAGCAACAAGTAACTGATCTTGGGCTCTATTAGACAAGTAAGCATGGTCTTTTTTAATGAGTATGAGGTTTTATCTTTTATATATTTTTAAAACTCTGTAGTGTGACTTGGGTGAAGATTAACAGAGCAGGCCATTCAGTTTATATTAACCACCTTGTACACATTTTGTTTCTTCTCATCTGTTATAATCCACTCAATGTACCATGACTTATCCCACTTCCTCGCTTTGTTTCTTGTTTTTCTTTCTCCTACTGTCTTAACCCTCCTGAATTTTGACCTTGGGTAAATTCTGTTCTTTGGATCTCATGTGGTTGACTATTCTCAAATGTGTCCATCACTAGTGTTACTGTTGCTCTTACAGACCAATGTGTCCTTTCACTGAAAACTGAGCCATCAGGGTGACTTCTTTCCCCCACCTGATGGGTGATTACGATGATTTTGAGTCTTGTTCCACTATCACTCTATCCAACATCCTCTACTGTGTTTCCTGTCAACGCAGTAGGTACTGGTAACCTGGCAGCATCTAGTTCTTCATGTTTCAGGCTTGAGGGAATTGATGTTCTTCATGGGCATATTAGTCCATTGGATTCATAGTTTCCAGGCATTTTCTATTTTATTCATTATTTCTTCCTTCAGACAGGTAACTCCAAATGGGGATGGTATAAAATATGAAAATAAAAATAATTTATATATTATCAAGTGTTCATGATGGTGGGACAGGGAGGGGTAAAAAGAGGAGATGATAAGGCTCAAGTAGAAAGAAAATGTTTTGGAAACGATGATGGCAACATATGCACCAATGTGCTTGATACAATTGATGTTACAAAAGTTGTAAGAGCCCCCAATAAAGTAATTTATTAAAATAAAAACAACCTAATTATAAGAAAGCTATGATACAATTTGACCAGATCATTAACATATAGTTAGTAAAGAAATAAAGAATAATAAAATTGTGATGGTAATAAAACATACAAATGCTTGTGGACAAAGTAATATGCACAAACTTTAGATGAATTAATTTAGTGTTAAGATATGAAAAAAAATCTAATTTTATCTTTAAAAGTTCCTTTAATGTTGCAAATGAGAACTGAAATTTAAAGTTTCCTCTGTACCACTTGCTTGCATTTAGACAAGACATCACTTTTTCAAACCTTAATTTTTACATCTGAAAATAATAAAGCTAATAACATCTACTCACCCACTCCCCAATATTTTCATAAGAATTCAATGATATAATGTATATGAAATCACTTGGAATATGTGAATATTTGATTCCTATGCGGGGTTGGTATTAGCATCATCAACACTATTGAGAGCCCTGCCTTGGCAGGGTTATCCCTTCTCTCAACCACAGACAGAGCGTTATCTTTCGGCCTCCATATGTGACACATTATAAGTTACTTGAGCTCAAGGTCAGTTTTTAGCTTTGGCTTCATAGAGAAGCGATGGAATAAACCAAAGATCAATGTGAATATTTTCCAAGGAAGTCATCCAAAAAGGAATACCCAGGGAGGGATGGAAAGCATTCTTAGGACCCCACAGGAAGAACAAGCCAGTTCCTGATAGCTCTGGGCTGCTCCACTAGCTAAGCCATCCTTCACTAGAACAGACCAGTTCCTTGATCACCTCCTATTCTGTACCGTTTCATATGCCTTTTACTTCAAAATTGGACAATAATGGAAAAAAGGGATCATAATGAAAAATATACCAAAGATCAAATATTAATTCTTTTAATGTAAAAAACCCCAAAGTATTGATAATGTTTTAATTTGGGAAACTCCACTGAATCCATTAATTCAATCTTAGACACAATAATTTAGAAATATTACTATTTGAAGTTCTAGTGCTGTCTGACACTATTAAAATTCCTAGTTTCTCACTTCAGTAACATGAACATTAATGTGAGCATGTATTCCATTGTGTCATTATTTATGAATAATAATACTTTCATGGAATGAATTTTGATACTATATATTATATTAAGCATACTTTTCAGGCAATTATGGATTCTTATACATTCATAATAATACAAAGATCCAATGTCTTTTGCTCCATTTCTTCCAACAATAGTAATTTGCCAACCTTTAATATGATAGCAAAACCAGGGTATTGACCTCGATATATTCCACTAATCTTCATCACATTTTCCCTGTTTAAATGGTTTTCTGTGTGCATATTTTTAGTTGGACACATCTGTACCACACATGTAAATTGTAATATCCTCCACCACAACAAGGATATAGACATAGTCAGTTTTGTCACAAACAGTATCCTTTTTGCTGTATGAATTTTGTTCCTTTCCTCCCTGTATTTAACATCTGGCAACCATTTATCTATTCTTCATATCCATAGTTTTACCAACTTAAAAACTGTTACGTAAATAGAATTATACCCTATGCAAAATTTGATAAAGATTTTTTTTTACACTTAGCCTTTTTCTCTGAAGATTTGAAGATACTTTCACGTTGCTGTATGTAATAAAGTTGTTGTAACACTTATTTCTTTTTATGTTCATAACAGCCTGAGATCTGTTAACCTACCACAAAATACACTTTGTAAAAATGTACAATTAATTTATTTTGCTACCCTTTCTTCTCATTATGAACCTAAGTGCAATAGTATAAGCAATGGGCTTCTAACTCCAAGGCCGGAGGTGCACACCTACCAGTCTTTCCATAGCACAGGAAAGACGAGGCTGTCTGCTCTCCTAAAGAAGTACAGTCTCAGAACCATAATGGATCAGTTCTACTCTGTTTGATAGGGTCACTTGAGTCAGTAGTGACTTGATGGCAGTAATTTTTATTCCTTATTGTACCCACTCCAATGAACACTATTCCAGTAAAATATGACCATTTTTGAATAATATCATAAATACCATAACCAAGAAATATTTTACAGAGGATATATATATATATATACTAAGTTGGACCATATGATTTTGGGGATTACTGTAGTTTGGGGTCAATATATATTGAGGATTCACTGGAGGCTCATCTCATGTGGTGACCCTGTACATGGATTGTGAGCTAATCCAATGTTTCCGATGTCATTGTTGATAGATTCTTGCTTGGTGTCTGCACTAGACTCGTATATATGTATGTTGTTGCTGTTGTTGTTAGATGTCATCAAGTGAGTTCTGATGCAATTCACAACAAAACAACACACTGCCTGGCCCTGTACCATCCTCAGATTTTTTCCTGTGCTTGATCCCCTGGTCGAAGCTATTGTGTCAATACATCTCATTGAGGATCTTCCCCTTTACTCCATCCTTCTAATTGACTAGCATGATGACCTTCTCCAAGGACAGGTCTCTCCTGACATGTCCAAAGTACAAATGAGACAGAGTCACTCCATCCTTGCCTTTATGGAGCACTTTAGATGCAGTTCTTCCCATATAGATTTGCCTGTCCTTGTAGTAGTCCAGGATATTTTCATTATCTTTGCCAGCACCTCAATTCAACTGCATCAATCGTTCTCTGTGCTGCCTTTTTAAAAATGATTTTATTAGGGACTCATAAAACTCTTATCACAATCCATACATACATCAGTTGTGTGAAGCACGTTTGTACATTCATCGCCCTCATCATTCTCAAAACATTTGCTCTCCACTTAAGCCCCTGGCATCAGGTCCTCATTTTTCTCCTTCCTCCCCGCTCCCCTCTGCCTCATGAGTCCTTAATAATTTTTAAATTATTATTTTGTCATATCTCGCCCTGTCCAACGTCTCCCTTCACTCACTTTTCTGTTTTCCATCCTCCAGGGAGGAGGTCACATGTAGATCCTTGTAATCGGTTCCCTCTTTCTAACACACTCTCCCTCTACTCTCCCAGTATCGCCACTCACACCACTGGTCCTCAAGGTATCATCTGCCCTGGATTCCCTGTGATTCCAGTTCCTATCTATACCAGTGTACATCCTCTGGTCTAGCCAGACTTGCAAGGTAGAATTTGGATCATGACAGCTGGGGGGTGGGGGGGACAATTTAGGAACTAGAGGAAAGTTGTATTTTTCCTCGTTGGTACATGGCACCTTGACTGGCTCGTCTCTTCCCCAAGACCCCTCGGCAAGGGGATCTCCAGTGACTGACAAATGGGCTTTGGTTCTCCACTCTACACTCCCCACCTCATTCACTGTGGTAAGACTTTTTTGTTCGGATGATGCCTTGTACCTGATCCTTTGACACCTCTTGATCACACAAGCTGGTGTGCTTCTTCCATGTGGGCTTTGTTGCTTCTGAGATAGATGGCTGCTTGTTTACCTTCAAGCCTTTAAGACTCCAGACACTATGCTTTTTGATAGCTGGGCACCATCAGCTTTCTTTGCCACATTTGCTTACGCATCAATTTGTCTTCAGTGATCCTATTGTGGAGGTGTGCACCCAATGATATGATTTTTTTTGTTCTTTGATGCCTGATAACTGATCCCTTTGGCACCTCGTGATCACACAGGCTGGTGTGTTCTTCCATGTGGGCTTTGTTGCTTCTGAGCTAGATGGCCGCTTGTTTACCCTCAAGTTTTTAAGACCCCAGACGCTATATCTTTTGATAGCTTTCTTCACCACATTTGCTTATTCTTTCTTGTTGTGTTTTGTTTTCTTCTTTGTCAGTGGTTTGTTGTTGTTGTTTTGTTGTATATTGCTGCTTGGTTTTTCTCTGTCTTGTTTTGGTGCATGTTATTATCTCCGCAGGTCTGTCTAAATAAGCTAGGCTGGATGAACCATCTGGAGGAGAAAACTACAGGACTGACAGTTCCGGGGGGACATGGGAGAGGGGGAGGTGGAGAGAAAGGAAGTGGTGTTAACAAACCCAGAGACAAGAGAATAACAAGTGATCCAAATTGGTGGTGAGGTGATTATGGGAGGCCTGCTAGGGCATGATCAAGGGTAATGTAACCAAGAGGAATTACTGAAACCCAGGTGGGAACTGAGCATGATGGTGGGACAGGAGGAAAGTCAAGGGAAATAGAGGAAAGATCTGGGAGTCAAAGGGCATTTATAGAGGTCTAGATAAAGACATGTACATATGCAAATATATTGATATATGAGGATGGGGAAATAGATCTATGTGCTTATATTTATAGATATAATATTAAGGTAGTAGAAGGACATTGGGCCTCCACTCTTCTATTAAATTGGGCTGCCTTATTCAATGTCTAATTTTCATATGCACATGAGGCAATTGAAAAAACCTTGGGCCAGCTGCAACTTAGTCTTCAAAGTGACATCCTTGCTTTCCAATATTCTAAAGAGGTTTTGTGCCGCAGATTTATCTAATGTCACTCCTATTTTGATCTCCTGACTGCTGTTTCCATGAGCACTGATGCAAGCAATACAAACTCCTAGATGGCTTCAACCTTTTCACCATTTATCTTGATTTTACTTATTGATCCAGATATGAAGAAATTTGTCTTCTTTAGATTAAGTTGTAATCCATACTGAGGCTACTAAGTATACTAAGACCCTTGATCTTCGTCACCAAATGCTTCATGTCCTCCGCGTTTTCAGCAAGCAAATTTGGGTCATTTGCATATCACAGGTTGTTAATAAACCTTCCTCCAATTCTGATGCCACATTCTTCTTCATATTATTCAGCTTCTCTGATGGTTTGCTCAGTTTGGGGGTTGAATAAGTATGGGAGAGGATGCAAACCTGTCACACACATTTTGAGCCAGGTAGTATTCCCTTGTTCTTTTTACACAACTGCCTCTTGATCCATGTACAAGTTCTACATGAGCACAATCAAGTGTCCTGGAATTCTCATTCTTCCCAAGGCTGTCCATACTTCGTTATGACCCACACAGTCAAATGCCATGGCATAGTCAATAAAACACAAGCAAACATATTTCTAATAATCTCCCAAGTTAAGGTTAATCTTTCATCATCAATTATATCTTTGTTCTACCTCCTTTTCTGAATCCACCCTGAACCGTTGGCAGCTCTCTCTCAATGTATAGTTGCCACCATGGGTGGGTGGTCTTCAGAACAATTTTACTTATATGGAATATCGATTATGTTATACAAATCTGAGTATTCTTTTGGGTCACCTTTCTTTGGAATGGGCAGACATATGGATGTCTTCCAGACAGTTGGCCAAATGACCATCTTCCAAATTTCTTGGCATAGACTAGTAAATACTTCCAGCCCTTCCTCAACCTGTTGAAACATTTCATTTGATATTCCATTAAGTCCTAGAACCTTGTTTTAAGTTAATGCTTTCAATGCACCTCTTCCTCCAGTACCATTGTTTCTTGTTCATATGCTACCTCATGAAATGGTGGAATGCCAACTAATTCTTTTGGGTACAGTGACTCAGTGTAGTTTTTACAAGTTCTTCTGATGTTTTGTGCGTCATTCAATATTTTTTCTCATAAGATCTTTCAGTTTTTGCAACTTAACACTTGACATTTTTCTTGACTTATTTCAGTTCAGACTAGGCTGAGCATATTCTTCCCTTTTCATTTTCTAATTCTGAGTCTTTACACAGTCTACTACATTACTTTACTTTGTCTCCTTGTGTTGCCCTTTGAATTTTTCTATTTAGTTCTTTGTCTTCATCATCTTCCATTTGCTTTAGCTACTCTAGGTTTAAGAGTAAGTTTCAGAGTCTCTTTTGACATCCACTTGGATCTTTTCTGTCTTTCATGTCTTTTTAATGACTGTTTGCTTTCTTCATGAACAATATTCTTTATATCCTCCCATTACTCACCAGGTCTTCTGTCATTAGTGTTCAGTGCAGCAAATCTGTTCTTGGGATGTTTTGGAAATTCAGGTGGGATAGACTCAAGGTCCTATTTTTGACTCTTGACAACTCATTGCCTTGTGTTAATTTTCTTCAGATTTAACCCGAAATTACATATAAGAAATTATTTGTTCCACACTCAGACCCTGGCCTGGTCTTAGCTATTGATAAGGAGCTTCTCCATCATCTCTTCCAACAGATATTGCCAATTTGATTTCTGTGCATTCTATCTGGAGAAGTCTATGCATATCATTACCTTTTGTGTTTTGAAAAAATAATTGCTACGAACAAGTCATTGGTCTTGAAAAATTCTATCATGTGATCTTCAGCTTCATTACTATCACTAAGACCATGTTTTCCAATTACCATTCCTTCCTCTTTGTTTCCAATTTTTGTATTTTGATCACCAATAATTATCAACGTATCTTAATTATATATTTGATTAATTTCATAGGAAAGAATTTGATAATATTCTTCAGTTTCTTCATCCCTACCTTTGTTGTTGGTTCATAAATTTTCATAATACTTCCATTGATTGAATTAACTTGATAATGGATAGATATCATATTATAGACAGTGTTGTATTTCAAGATTTATTTTACAGTGTTGTATTTCAAGATTTATTTTTGACAATAAGTGAAATGTCATTCCCTTTGATTGTATCATTTCTGGCATAGTAAATCATTTATTTTTCTGATTCCAAATGGCCAGTACCAGTTCTTTTCAGCACTTTAATACCTAGGCAACCTATCTTTGGGTATTCCATTTAATTGTTCACAATTTCTAATTTTCCTAGATTCATACTTTACGCATTCCATTTCTGACCATTAGCAGATTTTTGTACTTGTTTCTCCTATTAGCAAATGGCAATCGTGCAGGCTTTATTCCATCAGGGTTTACCCACTCATGCCACCATGTTCACCTGTACTGTGAGAAAGCCTCTCCTCGGGTGTCACGTTTACCATGCCCTCTGACCAGGGTCTGTGTCCTCTCGTGCTGTCTGCAACATTGCTTGGTTCACATTCATTTGGCCTTTACTCTCTGACAATATTAGATGTTAAGCCTAAGCCTTTCAATCACTGCTTCCTCCAAAGTGGGCAGCAAGTTCCTCACTTGTGGTCTATTTCACAGCGTCCAGATCTTTAGTGATCACCTTATGAGGGCAACAGTCCATCAGAAGAAATCCTTTTGCTTAGACTTGGGATTACCTGGAAGTGCACACTCAAAATCCATTTGTGTATCTAAGGTTCATACAGACCTCCTCTGATTTCACAAGGAAGAAAGGGAATAAAATGCAACATCAAAGCAAGGCCAAGTCCAGTGATGCAGAGGGCAGACAGTTCTCCATTCTCCAGACTGACCAATTCAGACACCAGCTGCCCCTCCCGTGGCATGATCCGCTTTGATGCTTCGGTTGGAAATGCACTGCAAAACCCACACAGCAGCTTTCCCAGTACGGAGTTTATCAGGGACATTTGCCAGCAACAATTCAGGATAAAAAAAATGCTCAGGATACAGTTTTTTTTTTTTTTTTTAAGTCAGACATCCCTCTTCTCAGCCATGCCTCGAAGCATACCTTTTGGTGCTTGATCTCTCAGTGACACGGTCCCTTGGCTTTTGCTCTGCATGGGCAAGATTACAACTCCTTCCGTGCTGCTAATGAAATACCAATAGACCCTTCAATGTGTTATAAGGTTCACTTTGAAGGTGCTCTGCTCTAACTCCATGCCTCAGCAAACCTAGCTACCCGCTGAGGGCCCGATACACTCCATTCTGCAAGCAAGTCTTCTCTCTAATAAGCCTCAGCTTTCCTTTATCTGTGAGTCGGTGAGCCTGCTCCTGGTTGAGTGCTCTGGCTCCGCATTTTGCTATGGCCACACTTTGGACATTCCTCTGGGGTCACAGCTTTTGGTATTCTGGATCAAGGAGTTCAGACCGCGAGGACCTCAGGATCCAAAGGGCATACTCTGATCCTGACATTTCTTGATGGCAGTGAAGCCCCCACCTCCCACCCCACCCCCACTCCCAACTGTCCCCTACTTCTTCTGCTACTGAGATGCTGAAATGGCTCATTTAAACCTAACAGAAAGGCAAATTAACCAATCTTCATGTTAATGTACATTCAATTCACTTATTTCACCTAGTTATATGGTGTCAGTTATGAAGACTTTGAACACAAGGGTCATATCAAGGAATTCACTGCCACATCATGAACAAAAGAGACCAAAGAGGGATGGATGACCTTGAACTCTAGTGCCGGTGATAAATATTGAGTGGGCTGCCAGAAGAACAAATAGGTCCGTCTTGAAAGGAGTACAGCCAGCGTGCTTGTTGGAAACAACAATGGTGACACTTCACCTCGTGTTCTTTGGACATGTTATCAGGATTATCCAGTCCCTGGAGAAGAACAGCACACATGCTAAAGAAGGCCAGTGAAAAGGAGAAAGCCTTTCCATGAGATGGGCTGATATAATGGCCGCAACAATGCGCTGCCATTTTCTCAACAGAAGAATGGAAAATTCCGTAAGGAGGGTAAGAGAAATGGAAACTTTGTCTTCAGAGTGTGGTGACTGAGATGGAATAGATGCCATGAAAGAGTGGCTTTACATTGTACTATGTTTGTTTAATGAACATTTCTGTGATTTTTGTAAAGTTGATCCAGCAGAATTCAGACATTATCATACAATATAATGAATATCACATGTAAGGAAATTTGATGGGAAGTAATTTTAAAATAGTTGCAATGGTAAATCCCCTGGGAGTCTCATGAAATTCAAGGTGGATTCGGGAGAGGAAGTTGAACAAGGGATTTCATTGCTGAATTCAGATGAATCTTGTCTGACATCAGAAAATACTAAACATGGGCTTACTTGTGTTTTATTGACAGTGCAAATAAATTTAACTCTGTGGCTCATAAAAAACTGCATTAGTCTGGGTAAACTAGGGAAACAAATCCACAGAAAATCATATGTATAAGAGAGAGTTTTATATAAAAGTTAAGTGTACATTAAGAAAGCATCCCAACCCAGTGCTTCCCAAGCCCACAAGTCCAACATTAACCCATATGTCTGACACCAATCTACAAAGCCCTCCTTCACTTCACAAAACACAATGATTCCAACTGCAGAATGAAAGCTGAATTAGGAGCATGTAAGCATCTCAGCTCTTGCAGGGACCTCCAAGCAGCTGCTCCAGCACCCAGGGCTGCATCCGGGTAGGTCCATGTGGCTTCTCTTCAGGGATGTCTTGCAGGAAGTGAGCCTTGCCAGCTGAAGCAGGGAACTGGCTAAGGCAGCTGCACTCTGGTCCAACCATCAGAAATCACAATAAACCTTAATTATCACACAAACAGTGGATATATTGCAAAATGGGGAAATACAGAACATTCAATTGTGTTTATATGGAACCTCTACATAGACCAAGTGGAAGTGTTTAAACAGAACATGGTCTAAAAACAGGAAAAGTGTATGTCAGGGATGTATCTTTTCTTCATACTTATTTAATCTTCATGATTAGTAAATGATCAGAAAATCTGTAACAAAAAGTATATGTCATCAAGATTGGAAGGCTCATAAACAATTGATGACTTGCAGATAGCAGAACCTTTTCTGCCACAAACCAAAATTTGAAGCACTTACTGATGAAGCTCAAAGACCACAACCTTTCAGAGATTCTTTATATTACAATTTAATATAAAGAAAACGAAGCCCTTCACAAAGGGAACAACAAAGAACACAATAAATAGGGGGAAAGGTTGTCAAGTATTTCTTTTAAAATCAATTTGTCAAGGATTTCTTTTTAATTTGATCCATGGAAACAATAGTCAAAAAATTAAAACACATACTGCATTGGGCAAATATGCTGCCCAAAGCCTGTCAACTTGTGAAGAGCAAACTTTTCATTTTCAGGAATAAATGCATTTAAGCCAAGGCATGGGATTGCTCTTTGTTTCAGATGCATTTGAAAGATGGAAAATGCCTACAGAATAGTTGACGCATTATTATCTTCATGCTAGTGAAGAGTAGTGATATTACCATGAGCTGCTACAGGTACAAACCTGTCTGTTTTGAAGGAAGTGCAGCCCGAATGTTCCCTGGAATCAAAGATTTTAAGGCTTTGAACATCCTGTCAGGACAGACAGCCTCTACACCCTGCTTGGTAAAGCAGAGAGTCAGGATGGATTGGCACGTGGGCTGCAACAGTGAGCTCAAGTGCCCCATGGTGGGGATGCTGGAAGACCTAGCAGTGTTTCTTTCCATTTTTCATAGGCTCTTGGTGAGCTCTTCATGGGCATATAGTTTGAAAATCTTTCCTACCATTCTGTGACTGGCTTATTTTTATTTTTTAATGGTATCCAATGCACTACAACTAAAAAAAAAAAACAAATCAACAAAACCCTTTTTATTGTGAATTAGGTGAATGTCTACAGAGCCAATCACTTTTCAAGTCAACGATTGATAAGACATTTTGTTTCATGTCATTGATTGTGACACCTAAAGAGCTTACTTATTACATTTCCTCCCTGTGAAGAACAAATTAAAAAATCAATATTGCTTTATTTATTTACTTATTTTAATTTTCTTATCTAAGTTTTCGATGTCATAACTAAGAAGTCATTGCTTAGTCAAGGCTCACAAAGATGTTCTTGTTTGGGGTTTATTGTTTTACCTACAAAATCATATTGACATAATTTTTGTACCTTGTATAATATAAATGTACAACTCATTTATTTTTCATGTGGAAAACCATTAGCCCAGTGACTTTTTTTTGAGTCTGTGGATTACTTGGAGAACAATAGTCATCTTTGGTGGTAAGTAAAATGCAGGAGATCGCATGATAGAATTTGTGAAAAACAATGGATGATTCATCTTAATACTTGTTTTAAACACCACACACCATGACTATACACATAAAACTAGATGGTTTTCAGAGAAATGAAATCAACCACGTTTTAGGAAAGAGATGGCAAGAAGCCCAATATCATCAATCAAGACAATGTTGACAGCTCAGGAGAACAGATAATTAATTGCTCATGGGTACATTCAAATTGAAGGTGAAATTTTTTTGTGTGCAAATTCCAGGGAGACCAAAGATAAGCATTGAATGCATCCTATCTGATTTTTGAGACTATCTCAAGATGTGATGTGCTAATTACAAAAGACCAGAACAATTGTGAGAATCCACTAAAAACATCTTATATGTAGAAAGAAAAAGTCACTTAAAAACAGGAAAGACAAGACAAAATACATGTGAAAATAGTCCAGGAAAATTGCTCTTGAGCACAGAATATTTAAAGCAAGGAAATGTTGAGGAAAAGAGTCAAGTAAAATAATTTAAATAGTGACTCAAGAAGACAAGAAATCGTATTACAGGTAATGGCCAAACCAGGATTTAGAAAATCAAGAGTGAAAAATGAGGCTAGCAATTTTGAGCTGAAAGAAGTGAAGAAGATTTGAACTTCAAATTGCAATGTTGAAGGAGTCTGTTGGCAAAAAGTTGAATGATGCAGAAATCATCAAAGGACGATAGAGAGATTACACAGAGATCCTGTACCAAAAATACTTGGTTGATGTTTAACGATTTCAGGAGATAGGATATGATCAGGAACCATTGGTACTGAAAGAAGTACAAGCTGTGCAGAAGGCATGAATGTAAATCAGGCCTCCGGAAAATGGAACAGCAATCGAGATGCTTCAAAAAACTCAGGCAATGTTGAAGGACTTAACTCATGCATGACAAGAAATTTGGAAGAGAGTTACCTGTTCAACTAACTAGAAGAGATCCATATTTTGCCCAATTCTAAAGAAAGTTTATCAGACAGTGGGAATTTTCAAAGACTTTCATAAACACTTCATACCAGCATACTTTTACCCAGGTTATTCAGAACAATTGTATCTACGTAGGGGCGTTGAAATGTCAGAAATTCCAGCCAGATTCAGAGGCGTGCATGAAATGCGGTTAGTTGTTAGGTTTCAACTGCTGGTGACCCTATGTGCAACAGAAGAAAGCACTGCTGGGTCCTGTGCCAATCCCACTGTGAGGCTGGAGTCTGTGTTGCAGTCGCCGTGACAATCCATCTCATTGCAGGTCTTCTTTTTCTCTGCTCTTCTAGCACGATGTCCTTTCCCATGATTGGTCTTTCTTAGAAACGTATGCAAATTATATGCTTGGAGAAGAAAAAAGGTGTCTGAAGGGGCAAAGTCTGTCTGTATGGTGAGTCGGGTAAGGTTTCCCAGTGAAATTTTCATAGTATAGCCTCTGCTATACTCTTAAAGAATTATTAGGTACCTTGGTTTGTTGTGGGGGAAAAAATTCCCTGGTACATCATTTTTATCAGAAAAACAATTTTCCGTTTTCTTAATACTTTTTAATAATAAGCCCTCTGATAGTCCTCTGTCCTTCAGGATTAAACTTTGGAACTCTTAGAAATATTCACAGTAACTTTTTGATCTGATCTCTCTTGCCTTGAATTTAATTTGCCCACCATATTCCCTGGACGTTACTCTGATTGAATAGTAACTATTTGAGGATAGTCCTATTTCAAACTCACCACCATTTACATTTATTCTAGAAATCATCTTCATTAGCTTTGATCTTGCTTAAGGAACTACTGGAAAGCTCTTCATGAAGTGCTTTTGGCACCCTTCCAACCCAAAGTTTGCCAAGGACTAGATGCCAATGACATTGGCAGGCCATATAAGAGCCACATTGAACAGATATCCCATCAATAGTAATTCTATGATCTACTATTTTCTGAACTTGAGCCAGAAGTTCTTCATTCATCATGGTTGACGGTCATCCTTTTCTTGGCTTTCTTTTCCAACTTCCTGAAGATGCACGATTCATCTAAAGTGGCGGTTCTCAACCTGTGGGTTGTGACCCCTTTTGGGGTCGCATGACCCTTTCACAGAAGTTGCCCGATTCATAAGAGTAGCCAAATTACAGTGATGAAGTGGTAATGAAAATAATGTTATGGTTGGGGAGTCACCACAACACGAGGAACTGTATGAAAGGGTTGTGGCATTAGGAAGGTTGAGAGCAACTAATCTAAAGTGTCATTTCATGCGGGAAAGCTTTACCACAAAAATATCAATGATTTAGAGCACTGTATTATTTTAAACTTTATATTAGTCCTGTCTTAAAAATTATTTTTTTAAAGCACAAAAATAAACCACTTTCAGTTTCTGAATTAAAGTTGCCCATCCGATCCACATGTGACCTCCTCCCTGGGAGAGGGACAGCAGAGAAGGGGGGGAAGGGAGACTCTGGATAGAGCAAGATATGACAAAATAACGATGTATAAATTACAAAGGGCACATGAGGGATGGGGGAGCGGGGAGGGAGGGGAAAAAAAAGAGGACCTGATGCAAAGGGCTTAAGTGGAGAGCAAATACTTTGAGAATGATTGGGGCGGGGAATGTATGGATGTGCTTTATACAATTGATGTATGTATATGTATGGATTGTGGTAAGAGTTGTATGAGTCCCTAATAAAATGTAAAAAAAGAAAAGGGGAAAAAAAAGAAAGAAAGAAAGAAAATAAAATGATTAGGGCAAAGAATGTACAGATGTGCTTTATACAATTGATGTATGTATATGTATGGACTGTGATAAGAGTTGTATGAGCCCCTAATAAAACGTTAAAAAAAAAGTTGCCCATCCGATTCTCTTGAAGTTACTGTGAGCACAACATATTTATCACCTAGATAACTGGTCTGTAGCCATCTTCTGGTTCCATAACATGTTTAAGGACATTAGAAAATAGTTTTGCAAAGATTGCCCTAAAAATGTGCATGGTCACCCAGAACTCAAAGGAGATTTCCTTGCACACTGGGGCCAAACAAACCAGGAGGGGAACAGTTGAGTCTCCCCCTCATCTGGGATTGGGGTTACTACTTAATAAAGCTTGTGCTCAACGCTTTGTTAGATACCTTTTGAAGCAATTCTTTCAAATGTCTAATACAGTTGTTTGATTCAAGTGTTATAACATCTGTGTCTTACTAGTTCAATGATGAGCTTTCTCAAGGATGGTTTCTGAAGTTGTATGCCGTTGTGGATGTGCATTTCTGGTTTATTTGTATGCCTTGCTATTTTACCGTATTAAAATGAGACATGTGAATGCTATAATGTATAACTTTAGAAAACAGGTTCTCTCCCTTTCCCATATTTACTGTCTTTTTTGTTTTGTAACAAATCCCAAGACTGTTAGAGTAATTAACATCACCAAAGCTGCTCTTGTGGACTGTGTTCCTGCTTCTGTGTGGTTACTGAATTCTGTTCTCTCAATTGCTTTCAGCTAGTGTTTTGACAAATATTTTCTTGAATGCCAGATACTAAAGCCTAGCAAAACAATTAAATGGACCAACAAGCAAAACAAAACAAAATAACAAAACAGAAAAAAACAAAAACCTCTCTCAGACTTTGAAATTATTCTACTAGTGCATTTCTTTAACTTTTAATCAGGTTTGAATGAACTAAAGATAGAGTCAAATAGAAAGTTTAGGGTTTTCTGAGCATGATTTTTTCCCTGGGCACATGTGTTTTCTAAGTTCACCTTTTTACCCAGGTATTTTCAATTCCCCAACGAGCCAAAGAAATCCCACAGCTTTTCTCCTCAGCTGGATCACGGGATACACTCAGCCGCAGTCATTTAATCCAGCCACCTTCACTTTAAACATTTACCATACAGTGTTTTTGAGCAATAGCCCGAAACTCTTCCTCTCTAAGGGAGCTCTGAGATGTGAGCTCTTAGCTTTAACCCTTCAAGCGCCTCCCACAACCCCCTCCTCCCCCGCCATGTTAAAATGAGAAACACAGTAATTGGCAAATGAAATCTGATCTTCTACTCCCAGAATCAAGGAAGGAGGCCCCAGGTTGTCAAAGGCTCTTCACCAAGAACATCCTCAGATCCCAGGAGGCTATGGGCCTCGACAAGGTAAGAAGACAAGAACTTTCTGATTATGCTTAGTTTCCTTTTTATTCATTCAATATTTACTTAGTTGCTCTACGCTTTTTACTAATTTCCTGAGATTTGACATTGTGGTTCTGATAGTTTCTGCTAGATTTTCTGTGAAGGTATTGGAAAAGGAGTTTTATTCTGTTATTGTATAATTTTTGTTTAATTATAGATACATATGTATAAATATATATAAATTGATAGGTAGCAAGTCGATTGAAACTCAGTGATGACCCTATAGGACAGAGAAGGCCTGTCCCTGTGGGTTTCTGAGACCTGTACTTTTTATGGGAGCAGAAAGGTGCCTCCTTCTCTCTTAACCTCCTGAGGGTTTCAAACTGGGGACTTGATGTTAGCAAGCCAGGCATCACCACCATGCCACCAGGGCTCTGCTCCTATTGGAATTTTAGTAAGTTCTGGATACTTTTAAAATATCTGCTTTCTCATTACATTGTATACTTTTTATACATTGCTTTATTTAAATATGAAAGAATATGCCACAAGGGACAAAATTGTACATAGTGCACTGAAAGCACCAAACCAGCTGCAATGAGTTGATTCCAACTGGTAGTGACTCAAGAGCAGAGGATCACTTCCCTTTGAGCTTCCCAGCAGTGAATGCTAATGGGAAGAGGCAACTGTATCCTTCCCCTGAAAGAATGTATAAAATGTGTCAAAAAGGCAAATCAGTACCTGACTCTTGGTTTTTTGGCTGATCCTCTAATGTTCTGGAGCTTCTACATTCTCTACTCCTCAGTATGGGGACAAATACAGGTAATGTACTCATATGTAACCTGTTCGGTTTTCACTTCATATGAATACACCTTTCATGATGACCATTTTCCTCCCGGTCTTCTCTTGCTTCACATCTCAATCTCTTTCTCAAGATCATTAATAAGGTTGTTCAAGGAATATTCTAAGTATATAAAGTTTAAGAACAACCACTGATACTACTATTTTAAAGAAAATATATTTCCCCCCTGAAAATTATTGTGAATTGACTAACTTTCAACCCTCCTAATGCCGTGACCCTTCAATGCTGTGCCTCATGTTGTGGTGACTCCCCAACCATAAAAGTATTTTCGTAACTGCTATTTCATAACTGTAATTTAGTTACTTTTATGAATCAGGCAACTCCTGTGAAAGGGTCATTCCACCCTCAAATGGGTTGCGACCCACAGGTTGAGAACTGCTGAATAAAGGGATTGTGGAATTTCATCTGTGTAAATCTTTATGTACTGCGTGACATAGAATGAAGGAAATTTTTTTGTCTGTGAGATAGAAGGAAAACATTATCAGTAAGCACTCGTTGATCAACACAAAATGGACTTGAAATCAAGAGGCTCCCAATATTTTGAAATCTTTCAATTCCAAAAGCAAGGGGTTTTCCTATAGAGAGGGAGAGGATTTGTGATAGCTTTGCGATTCATGATTATGCTGGTAGTGATGAAGGTGTCAGAGGAGGAGAAAGAAAAGGGGCAACAGAAAGAGAGGCACAGATGACAACGACGGGAAAGCTTCGGCATCATATACTTGCCGTTCAGTGCCTGCGCGTCCTGGTGGCATGACGGTCAATTGTTCAAAAGTTGTCATTTTGAACCCATCAGTGGCTCTGTGGGAGAAAAAGCCCTGGAAAAGTCATATCATCGTGAATGAGGGAAGTGCATGATGGGGACCCAATGCCCATCTGTAGACAACTGGACATCCCTTGCAGAGGGGTAGTGGGGAGGAGATGAGTCACTCAGGGTTCAGTGTAACAATAATGAAACTCACAACCTTCCTCTAGTTCCTGAACACTTCCTCCCCTCCCAATTATCATGACCCCAATTCTACCTGGTTAGACAAGAGGAGGCACAGCGGTACAGATGGGATCTGGAAACACAGGGAATCTAGGACAGATGAACCCCTCAGGACCAGCGGTGAGAGTGGCCATACCAGGAGGGAAGGGCGGGTAGAAAGGGGGAATGGATCTCAGGGATCTACATATACCTCCTCTCTGGGGGATGGACAACCGAAAGGTGGGTAAAGAAAGATGCCGGGCAGCGTAAGATAAGATCAAATGATAATTTATAAATTATTAAGGGTTCATGAAGGAGTGGGGAGCAGGGAGGGAGGGGGAGAGAAAAAAAGGAAAATGAGGAGCTGATTCCAGGAACCCAAGTGGAAAGCGATCTTTGAGAATGATGAGGGTAATGAATGTATGAGGGTGCTTTACACAATTGATGTATATATGGATTGTGATAAGAGTTGTATGAGCCCCAATAAAATGATTGTTAAAAAAGAATACAGCTGAGGAAACCTTCTAGAAGTAGTTCTACTCTGTCCTGTGTGGTAACTGTGAGGCAGAATTGGCTTGACAAGACACAAAACCCATGAATATCCACTATTAAAAGGATTTTGCCCCCTTGATGAATCTAAGTACTTTTGTCCCTCCCCCCATTCAGTTATTCATGTTTTCTTTCATTCTATTCATGCATCTGTGCAGGGCATACCAGCCAATATAAAATACAGTTCATTCCTGCATCTCCTTGGATTGCCTCTGAGGTCTTTACTAATTTGTGAAGTTAGATGGCGGTTATGCTTTGGACTGCTAACGGTGACGTCAGCAGTGCAGAGCACCAGGGGCTTCCAGGAGAGAGATGAGAAGAGACCCCATCAAGAGTTAGAGACTCTTGTTTTGTCCTAGTAGAGTATATCTCAGAGGTGACCTGCCAGTGGAGCTCACCCTCTCGATGCTGTGTTATACACTTCTCCCTTTTGTGATATATGAAACCTAGGATTGGTGGACATAGTGGGAGAGCAAGTAGAGTAAGGGGTTCGGGGAAGAGGGGTAAAGGGAGATGGTGTCAAGGAGTCCATGTGAAAAAAGATTGCTTGGACACTGAGTGTGGTAATAATTGCACAATTCTAATGGATGGTATTGCAATATGGAATGATATCATATATGTATTAAATCCCAGCTAATTGGAAAAAAAACAACACTTCTCTGAGAGGAGGGGAAGTTGACAACCAAGCAGAAGGTGCCTGGGAATTGCATAAACATAGGGTACTTTGGAAACCTGACCAGAAAAGACTAATCTTTAGTAAAGAACATCGTGATCATGAAAGCCCAAAATTAATTTGCAGGTGTAAATGTGGATAAAGCCCCAGATGCGCGCCCTCTGATCTTGATTGAGGGATATGAATAGCCAGGTTAACAGACAGGGATTGGCAGAGTGTGGTAGACACAGGTCAAAATATAATAACATCATTTGATCTCCCTTTTCAGCCATTTTAAAGCTGTTTCCATTAACAACAAAAGTAGAGGGAAAATACATGTGGATTAAGGCATTGGTGAATCCCCTCTGACCATGCTATCATGCAGAATGCATTGGAAAGTAGTTTGTGGTAGACAGTTAGTTTAGAATTTAGCCCTGTGGCATACTGATTACACATTAGGCTGCGATCTACATAGCAGACAGTTCAAAACCACCAGCAGCTCTGAGGAAGAAAGACTGGGTTTTCTACTCCTAGAATCAATTATAGTTTCTGAAACCCACAGGGAAGGCCACTGAGTCAGCATTGACTTGATGGCAGTGAGTTTGTTTGTTTGCTTTTTAGTATCATTTGATCTTCTTGATGATTCATTTAAATTTGTTCTAGTTTTTAATATTTTCTTCTATCTTTTCCATTGTTATCTATTTCACTTTATAATTCTTTATGGTTTTTGCTTGTTTATTTTTAGTGATTTTCTGTATATGAATATGAAATTCAGGATAGATAAATCTATAGAGACAGTTATTGAATTACTGGTTCCTTGAGGGTATGACAGAGGAGCTCACGGGAAAATGGGGAGCTAAAATGAAAAGGACAAGACTGAAGGACATATTCTCAAACTGATTGTGCTGGTGATTATACAAGTCTTGATGTGATTGGACTATTGAATTGTATGATATATGAATTATAAGCCAATAAAGCCTTTGGGGGGAAAATCTATTTTCTATTGATCAAAATTACTATGTACTGCTTAAAATGATAAATTAGATATAAATATTTACAACTGTAAATAAATTCTGGCAGAATTTTAAAAAAAGCATCTACCTGGTTCTATGTGGTCACAATGAGTTGAGAAAATAAACTCGATATCAGTGAGTTATTTATTTTCTAAATTTTGTAAGGGTGATAACCATTTATTAATTTATTAGTCTTTCATTTCTGGAGAATTATGTGACTTCTTTTAAAAGTTATGTTTAAAATTGGAATGAATCAGAATTAGGGCTCAGATCATTATGAATAGAGAGTTCTTTCCTCAGCTTTGTTACTTTGTCTATTTTAATAAATTTTATTGAATGTTTATATAAATTTATGAGGTGATAAATTTTTATCTGTTTTGTTTTTTTCACTCAAAGGAGAACCCTGTGAAACTAGGTCATGCGCCTTTGGTTTTGGGCCTTGGTGAATTTATTTTGAGAAGTCATGTGGTTCAACATTTTTGAGCCTAAATGTATCCAAACACAAAGCCCTGCCTTCACTGGGCCTTTGACCTTGGGTTCCTCGAAGTCCCAATTTACTATTCATTTCAGCTTATGATCCCCAATGGGAGAATGAGGCACTGTTCAGCCAAGCGTGCTCAGCCTGGAAGAGTTTGCCTTTCCACAGCAAAATCTAGTCATACGTTTCCAGGAAGAGAGAAATAGATTGAGTGTTTGATCAGAAAAATGCCATGATGAAGTTAACTTGACTGACTAGAGTGGTCCTTCAGGCATATTTTTTATATAAAAAATATCACAGAGAATATCATGAGCTCTACTGGATTCTAACTGGATTGTCATAGAGAAGGAAATGGTCAGAAGGATTGCTTTCAGATTAGGTGATATACCGAAGCAAACTCATCGAGTCATGTCACTGTTTACAAGAGCAGAAAGCCCAGTCTTTCAACCCGGGAACTTCTGAGATTTCTGACCATGCGGATGACAGTCCAATGGGACACTACGACCCTTACCAGGGCTCCTGTCTGTATATGATAGGCAATATTTCTGTCACGTCTATAATAGATACTAGAACAACTAAACATGCTTGAAGCAAACCACAATATCCGCATTCGTGAAGTCAGTTCTGATTCACAGTGACCCCCATGGTTGATTTCTAAGACTTTAAATCTTTAAGAGAGCAGCCAGCCTCATCTTTCTCCCAAGGAGAGGTTACTGAGCTTGAACCAGGCGCCTGGCAGGTAACAGCCCAAAGCCTAACCCACAGTGTAAACAGGGATATTTATAATTTAATAAACTCTTTAATGAATGTATCCCTTTAAGAATTGAAAACGCATACTGTGAAGATGGAGGACAATCAGTGTTCCAACCATAAGTGAAAAAGAGCAGAGGTCTGAGAAAGCTCGGTGTGTTGGAAGGAGTGTAGAACATGTGGGCACACTGGAGCATGAGGTTCACGGAGGAGTGCTGGGAAAGGCCTTGGGTGCCAGGAAAGAATATTTGGATATTTTTTCTGAAAGGGTTGATGAGTCAGAGATCTACTTTCCATATGATTTGCCAGGATTTCCAAACTCTCCTTTTTTGTACATCCTATGAGTTTATTCTATTTTACTTAAAATCATAATAGCATTGTTGAAGTTGAATCCTCTTCGTGGCAGAAAGGAAAGAGCAGATGCCAAGTTAGAAGAACCACACGGAACAAGCTCCAAAGTGTCAAGCCCCATCCGTCACTGATACAACTCCACATGTGAGTTACATGGGGAACTGTCACTTGTACGTAGCTCCTTTGACGTTTCCCGTGGACTTCGAGGGCAGGTCTCTTACGACTATGCGCCTGGGCTGGGACACGTCCTTCAGTTTCCAAATGAGGAAACAAGGGCCGTGGGAGATAATTGGCTTTTGCCAAGCCACATACACAAATAGTGCTGTTGCATTTCCAAATCCCCAGCCTCCTGCTCCCAGAGAATTGTTCTTGCCATGACTCACACGCTCTCTTCCCTGCTGTGATTTCAGTTGGCATCGCCTACCCTCAGAGAGTGCCCCAGGATTAGACCATGAACAGGCTGCAACGTTTACCTAATGTCCTGGCCTTCATCTCTGGTCGCAATCAATTCTTGATGACCTATACACATATTTCCAGGCCAAAGCATGTTCTGAAAATCAGAATTGGGATCCGTATTCCAGTTTGGATACTAATTTTTATCTTGAGAAACTTATTCAAGTTCTGGTTATTATTTCTCCTCTGTAAAAAGTAGGTACCCTTAGAATGCACAAACCATGGAGTGATATATACGCGAAGACCTTAACCCAGGACACGTGTTAATATCTCAAAGCTGTTATTTGATAATGACTGAAATGTTCCTGAAATGATTCACGGGACCCTGGCTCTATCCCATGTTGACTCATGGCATCCCTCTATGGGGTCTGAGATGGTAACTGTTCATGGGAGTAGAAAGCCCACTCTCTCCCATGGAGCTGCTGGTGGTTTCAAACTGCCAACCAAGCAGATCACAGTTCAGCTTGTCACTACTACGCCACCAGGTCTCCTGCTCCCCATGGTTTCGCCCACAGAAAATACTACAGTTTCGAAGAGAGGTGGCAGAATTTTCAAGACCCCTTCTTACCCTTTTATTGTCAAGCAGTTTTGGCTATTTACCACCTTTCTGTGGCTTCGGTAAATGCAGACCAACGTTTGTAGTTGTTTGGGGGGGGGAAGGATCTACTGTTTATAAAGTAAGAAGTCTTAGTGGCACGCAGGTTACGTGCTGACTTGCAGTTGGAAATGCCAGTGACTCAACCTCCCCAGGAACGCCGTGCTGCAGGGGAAAGATGAGATAGTTGGCTTCTGTAAAAAAAAGTTGCAGCCTCAGAAACTTTACATAGCAGGTTTGCTTTCTTTTAAGGGTACCATCGCCTTGAAGACTCTGGCTCTAGTGTGGGTTTGGGAGAGGGAAGCAATGTAACTTAATCTGGGGGATGACATTCCCCGCCGTTCCTCCAACGCTCTCTTGCCTCAAGAACCACGTTGAATGTTCTTCTGTCCGTTCTGCTTCTTGCTGCTCTTCTGGGCCTGTTGAGAATTTTTCTCTGATTGAGTATCTCAAGGAATTGGGAGTTGCTTCATTACTTATGGCAATAGTCAGAACCTGTTACAGATATACATGGGACCAAGGAGAAGTGTGAGTTAGGTCCCGAACACACACACACACACACACACACACACACACACACACGGATAGAACATGCCTGTCTGCATTTAGATTTTCTTCTTGGATGAAATAGTTATTTAAATAGGACCATAGGTTAAGCATGCCCATATTGAATGCTTTGGCAAATGAGCTTGGCCTGACAGGCATTTTTGATATCAGAGGGCCTAAACAGCATCATTTTCAGAGGTCAGGCCCTGCTGGGCTTGGCTTGGAATTCTCTGCTGGTTTTGAGGGTGTGGTACAGAGAATCTGATGTTTGCTTTAATGAGTGTAAGAAGTCTCTTAAACAGTTTAGCTGCCTAGAAAAACAGTGCAGATCCTGCTCAGTCCTGAACTTTGGCTTCTCCATCCATGACCAAAGGAATATTAGGATCGTTTAAAAACGTCTCCAATCATTCCATAGAAATTGTGGCTTCTCTCCTCTATCAAATCAGCTAATCTCATTTTACCATGACCACTGCTTAAATGCAATTGTACCACAGTCAGAGAACTCTGACTTTCCATTACCAGAACCAAATATAAGTTCGTTTAACACCGCGTGCGACCCATACACGACTGAGGTTTAGAAAGCACAAGCTCGCTGAGGGCAAGGCTTCGTGTCCTGTGTTCAGTGTTAGGTCCTCAGCTTCTTGAGCAGGGTTTTCAATAAACGATGTGTCTTTAAAGGAAGGCTTTTCAATACTTCAATCTTCAATACCTAGCATGGGTCTGTTTCATAGTGGATTTTTCAATAACTGTTCAAGGCCCAATGGTGCAGTGGTTTTGCATTTGCATTTGACTGGGATCTTCCTGCTTGGCAGTTTCAAAGGATCACCAGCAACTCCGTGGAGAAAGAATGGTTTGTTTTCTAGTCCCGGAAAGAGTGATAGTCTCAACAAGCTACATGGGGTCGCTGTGAGTCAGCATTGACTCAATAGCAGTGTGTTTCAGAGTTTATTGGAATGCGAAGATCAGCAACTGGGGCACCTGGTTTTTCCAGTTCATTTTGTGCTCAATACTGACCTATAGGTTGGTGACTGAGACAGCACCCAGGAAGGAAGTTCCGGCATCTGTTTCTGTCACATTCACAGGCTGGAAAGCTCCACGGCGCTCAGTGCCGCCTGTCAACGTATGCGGTTGCTATGAATCGGACTACTCAGCAGTGAACAGGTTTTTTTCAAGCTATTTTTTATTTTAATACATGAATACTGGTGCCTGGAGTTCTATCAGTTGACCTTCATTAGACTAGACTCAGAACTGGATTCTTATTAAGATGATGATTCTCTGCAGAGATATCCCTCAAGTTGATTCTTGTTCACCAAGTATACATGAATAATCTGAGATGGGAAGGAGAGAGGGGGGGGATGGAGGGGGGAGGGGGAGGGAAGGGAAGGGGGAAGGGAGGAGAAGGGAGGAGAGGAGAGGGGAGGGCTGAGGGGGCCTCTCTGCATGGGGTGTGTAAAAGTGAATGCCAGAGTGGCAACAACAACTTTCCCCTTCACTCCTAAACTTTACACGGAGCCTCCCCAACCACCCCCACATGCCTTCCCTCCCGAGTCTCTGGCAGTGGGGTCCCTGTAGACACAGAGAAGGCTACAACTCGGAAACTGCTGAGAGAAATCTCTGTGGAAATCTGAGGTTATGTTGCTTCTGACTGAGAAATAGTATGCTTTTCATGAATTAAGCTTTTGTCAGAACTCCAAGAAGTCTCAAATATACCATTTTTACCCTCCACAACTATGCTTTTTTTGGAGAAAACAAAAATAAAGGGATTGCAAAGCAATATATACTTTTGAAGAAAATTTAGGCTGTGCATAAGTCATATATAAATTACTCACTTAGCTGTAGTTCACCAATAAACTTTAAGTTTGGTTTTCCTTTTGCAAGACTGAGAATATTTTATGAAAAATAAAGTACCCTGACCTTTTATGTAATACAGTTAGCATGTGCCTTTACCCGTATCATGAAAGGCGTATTTCTGCTGTTACTGTGCAGCAAGTTCATTCTAATTTCTAACAACCCTAAGCAAGAAAGTTGGAATATACCACATCGGGCTTCCCAGGCTCTGACCACTCTGGGAACAGATTGCCAAATCTCTTCTCCCATAGATTCCCCGTTGTATTTGAACCTGGGGCTTCTGGTTAGCAGCTGAATGCCAACGACTTTGCCACCGCCATTAAAGGCATGGGGATTATTATGTCCAAGCCCCAAAGGCAAAGCCACAAGATCCTTGCCCTTATTACGCACTGCTACTATAACAGAAATACGAGAAGTGGACCGCTTTAACCAAGATAATTCTATTTGCCAGAAGTCCAAAATCAGGAAGCCAGTCTGAAGGGAAGGATTTCTTTCTCTGTTGACTCTGGAGGAAGGTATTTATCTGCTTTTGACATCTGCTGGCCCGTATTCTTTGGAGATCTCGTGTGTCTTGGCACCAGTATTCCTGCTCGTGTAGGGCACTGCTTCCCAAAGGGAGAGCTATCCTGCCCTGGGGTTGCTAGCAAAAACCAGGGAGCCTGCAAAAGTAGATGCTGACATTTTAGCCTGGATTATGTGCCACAGTACAACATTTTTAATTTACCAGGGGCACTGATTAATTTATTTTTCCAGGGGCCGTAGGTCAGAGAAGTTGGGGAACCTATAGTCCAGGAGGCTCTTAGTACAGAGATTCTATTTCTAATGAACAGAATCTCCCTTTGGTCTTTTTCTTTACAGTGGGGGCTCAATAGTAGGATCACCAATGGCAGGGTGGTTTTGCATTGGGCCGCGCGATCTGCCAGGTCCACAGGTCGAAACCACCAGCCGGCTCTGAGGGCTAAAGAGGAGGCTGGCTTCTTGAGTTAGCAGTTGCCATCTGAGGAACTCACAGGGACAGTTCTACCCTGTCCTATCAGGTAGCTATGAGTTGGCATCGACTTGATGGCAGTTTCCATTTGGCGTGGTGGCGGTCTTTGGTTCTCTGCTGACTTCTTTCTTTTTATCTGTTCAAATATATATATGATGAAGGCCACGAACTAATTAGATGAAGGTTGTAACTTGTGTCAAGGTGTTGCACCCCAGTCTGTTCCCCCTGTTACTGATTGGCTATTCCCATCAGCTCACATCATGGGAGCTGATTGCATCATTACACAGCAGTGTAATGAAATCCAGGTAACATAAATCTAACGAGACTGTAGCTGGATCAGTAATTGCCTAGGGGCATGCAGAAGTGAATGGGGAGAAATAGGTAGCTAATAACAATTTGTAGAAGAATAACATGGTCTGAAAGAGATTGTAACGATTATTTCATAATCCTTCTAAATATTATTGAATCATTAAGTTGTATGATACATAAAATGTATACCTATAAACCTATCAAAAAAGAAGACAGGGAAAAAAGATACTAAAATGGATGCCAAAAGATGTCAGAAGAGGTTCTCCAAACTTGCTCTTGAAGAAGAGTTGAAGAAATGATGAAATAAAAGAACCAAACAGAAGATTTCAAAAGGCAAGTCAGAGCACAAGAATGAAACTATTATAATAACATGTGTAAATCTGTGAAGATCTGTAATTGAAACATTGAAAGCGAAGAGCAGGCTTCCAAAAAGAACTGGAGGAGGGAGTAACAAAAACAAAAACCAGCCTCAAGTTACAGTGTCGAAGGGCTTTATGGGAAAACTGTTGAATAACACAAAAGCATCCAAAGAAGATAAAAAGAAGATACAGAATTATTACCCCCCCAAAGAATGCCAACAAACAAATGTATTGCTAGAATTTCTCATTCCTCTTGCCAGTGGTTCTCAACCTATGGGTCATGATCCCTTTGGGGGGGTCATCGAATGACCCTTTCACAGGGATCGCCTGATTCATAACAGTAGCAGAATTACAGTGATGAAGTAGCAATGAAAATAATTTTATGGTCTTGGGGTCACCTCAGCATGAGGAATTATATTAAAGGGTCCTGGCATTACGGAGGTCGAGAACCACAGCTCTATGCCAAGAAAGTTGTAAGACAGCTACTTGGCCAGTTGGTTGTGAGAGATTCCTAGACTTGCCTATTCTAATGAAATATGGTCAAAGACATTATCAGACAATGTATTTAGATGTGTATACACGTAAAAGAGTAGGCTGAACATCACTCAAACCCGATTGCATAAGAACAGCCCCAGAGGACTGTCAGAAATGCAGGTGACATTCAAAAGGGGAAATAGAAGAGAGTAACATTGCTGATGCCAAACCCTGCTGATCTTGGCTCAAAACAGACCTTTGACGGAATAGACCGTAACAAATGATGGATAATATTGCAGCATGGGAATTGTAGAACACTAAGTTGTGCTCATGCAGAGCCCGTACATAGACTAACAGGTAGTCTATTGACTAGAACATGGGATACCACCGCATGCTTGAAAATCAGGAAAGATGTGTGTCAGGATTTCTTTCTTCAACCATACTATTATCCATCCTGCGTGCAGAGTAACCAACACAAGAGTTGGTCTGTGATTTGCATGTGACCCAACTTTTACTAGTTTTCTTCACAGGTGAAGAGGATTTTCCTAGTACTCTTCACAAAGTGAAGAGCATTTGAAGCACTAACTGATGGAGAACAAACAAGTTAGCCATCCATCAATATGGATTTCACCTCAACATAAAGGAAAGAAAATAAATTTAAAAAGAAAAGAACATATCTCCACCATGGGACCAATAAGCAGTATCATGATAATTTCAAAAAAGAAAATTGAATTATTCCACATCCATGAAATACTAGTCAAGAACTAAGTGATATATTACTGAAGATCAAGTACCTTTTACATAAGTGGGGTTTATTAAAGTATAGCACAGGTGAGGAAATAGAATGGAAACGGGTATGGAAAAGGTAGTTAAAGAAGATAAATCTGTTTTGAAGTGAAAATATCTGTGTTTTATGGGTGGGTGAAAATTTTCCTCGAGTTGAAGGCCTTTCATATATAGTTGTTGATTATGAGTGGGGGCGTTAGTTTGGATAGAGGAAACTGGAAGAAAAAGAACAGAACAAATGAGCAAGTGGGGGGGTGGGGGGTGTCAGGAAGCAAAATGGCATGGAATGAGAAACTGAGTGCCCTCTTAGATGTGTGAATGTCTCGGCCAACATTAAGTGATATGCAATTATTATAAATATTCTTTTAATTGATCTCATGGCTATATTGACTGCAAAATATATTTTTCAGGTCTTATGAGCAGCCTATATTATTTTAACCAATAAGTCAGGTATATTTTCTCCATTTAAGGATCTAAACACACTGGGGATGCTGGTATCAGATGTGACTACTTGCTAGATTTCAAAGGCCAGCCTGTGTTACTCTTATGAAAGCACTCAAAATATATATGCTTTCAATGACTGCTGTCAAGACTGGATAAGAAGACAGAATTAATCAATATTCTGCTTTCAAGAGACACACCTTAAACTCACAAAAAGCCTAAGAATCAAAGGTTAGCAGAAAATATATTAAGCTGATAGCAACCACTTTTTGATAGGCAAGAGTGGCAATAATTATCTCCAATAAAATGGGCTTCAGAGAAAATAAGATAGTGTGAAACAAAAATGTACACTATAATAATAATCAAAAGACCAATAAGCCAGAGACATATACTCATAATAAACATATTTTCACCCAGTGAAAGACCCTTGGAATACATCAGTCAAATCACAGGGTTGAAGAGGGAAATCAACAGCTCCCCAGTAATAGTAGGGGACTCTAACACACCACTCTCAAGAAAAGACAGATTATCATGATATTTCCACCAATAAAGAAATGGAAGCTCAACATTTTTGATATATGTAGAACACTCCAACTGACAACAGAAAGCACCCCTCTCCTCCAGTGCACACAGTCCGTGCTCTAAAGCGGATTACATGCAAGGCCATACTTCAAGCATGAACACATTCAAACTCCTTGAAATCCTACACACCATCTTGTCATGAACAATAGCACCTACGGTCTTAAAGGTTTGTTCCACAATGAGCAACCATCTCAGGGAGAAGTCAGATAAGTCCATACAGAAGAAGCCCCCCAGCCTGTGTGGTCCAAAGATAACTAACCCTAAAATCCAAACACGATACAGAGAACAGTGCCACGTCCACGTCCCAATTCAGTGGGTTGTAGAAAGCTATGGATAACAGTGGTATCCCTCCCCAAATCCATTCGCAGGGACGCTACTCGGGTTGAGCCTCCAGGGAATTCCCAGTACATGGGCTAGGACTAACAACAATACAGAAAGCAAAGGGTGAGCATTGTGAACTCGATTTTAGCAACTCTACTGAGGCTGGAATGTAACATTTTATAATCTCCTTTCCCTATGGACCCAGTGTAACATTTTATAATTCGGTCTTCCTATTGACTGGGTGTGAATTTATTCTAAGCTGTCAATACTCGTTTCCTTCTCTTAAATCGAGATCTCTATCAGTTTTGTGTGGTCATGGTAATGTATCCTTGTTTGGTTTCGGCCCTAGTTGTGTATAAATTATCTGTATAGAGAAGTAGGGATGAATAGAAGGCATTAGTGGGATTGATGATAAACTGGCCACACAGAGGGGGATGGTGGGGAATTAGCATAAATGAAGGGGAAAAAGTTAAGTAGCTGATTGTGACAATGACTTTACACCCTTTCTTGATAAAAACGGAACTGTCGAATTGTATATATTATATATCGCTCAATAAAAAATTAAAAGAAAATTGCAACCCTCCTAAAAATGAAGAGTAAAAACATGACTTCTATTCATTATTTTAAGGATTATTTACAAAACCGAAACAAATACATTAAGCTAGTTTAATGAACGGAATTGGTTTCCAAGGAAAGATGATAATATCTGGAAAGGGGTTTGAACAATTAGATGCTGATTGTTTTGAAGTCTTGTCTGCTAAATGGATCCATGGCTCTTCTGTCATGTCTACCATCCCAATTGCTTGTTAACAAACAAACAAACAAACACCCCATATTTATGTAAGCGTGAGAATTGCCAATTAGCTGGAATTCTTTTACACAGACTAAAATGGAATGGATTAGAGCGGACTCTTTATTTACCTATGAGTTCAGCGCCACCTGTTTACCATTTTCTTGTTGAAAGGAATTAGTGAGTGCTGGCTCTGTGACTATGCAGTAATTGAACAAGTCTCCTCTGCGACTATAATACAAATCCATCTTCCATCGCCGAGAAAATTGTCCTCACTCTGGGTGGGGGAATAAGGTATTTTCTCAGCTAAAAACAAAAATTAACAAATATTTTGCAGAAGGTGAACTCTGGGGTCCCCAGCAAATCCTGAACAAATTAGAGGGAAGGAGAAACAGCTGTGGGGTACAATGCACATCCTACGCGCATGTGCTAGGTTGTCAGACCAGATTGCCTGGAGTCAGCCCTGCCCAACTTTACCATCTCTTAGCATTTTGGCAAAAGAGTGCAAAGTGTGGACAGAGCGGCACATGTTCCAGACAAAGAACAGGAGCTTCAAGCTCTGTGTGCTTTGTCATCTATGGCTTCCCTAGGTAGTCTCTCTTTTTTAATTTTCCTTGGGAAATAGTCCAGGCACATGCAGAAAACTTTCTGCTAGGACAAGAAAACCAGAAAGCTGTGACTGAGCCATGAACACACAGATATTTTTCTCAAGATATTTTTCATCTCTTTGCATATAGTCTTCCAAACAGGCTTTGGGGTAGAAATCGTATGGCCTTCACCCGTGATGATTAAATCTTGTCCATTTTTGAAGATAAAAGTTTTCATCATGATTAATTAAAAATACTGTGCATTTTAGTAAATCAAAATTTATGTCAAAAATATGAAATGAGTGAAAATACTGAAGTATAAGCCTGGCTTCTTTAAAGAAAGTTTTTTTTAAATTGTGATTTGGGGGATGGTTTACAGAGCAGATCATCATATTTACAGTCAACTATTCAGATACATTTTGTTTCATCTCATTTATTGCAATCTTTTCAATGTACAACATTTACTATTACTTTTTTATGTCTCCTGTTTCCAATCCTATGTCTTTCCCAACCTTTCTGAACTTTTTTTCCTGGGTAAATGCTGCCCTTTGGATCTAAAATGGTTAATTATTCTAAGGGGTGTGTATCTCATTTGTGTTATAAACCTTTGTTTTATTTGACTGAAAATTAAGCCAAGGGGGTGAGTTTTGTTCAAGATCTGAATGGTGGGTAAGGGCCATATATATGGGGGTTCCATCAGTCTCTCCAACCAACAAGCATAATATCCTTTATAATTTTTGATATGACATTGATTTCCATATTTTCTCCCACCCTATCCAGAACCTTCTAATGTGATCCTTTCCTGAGAATTTGATAGTGGTAGTTGGTCACCATTTATTTCTTCTGGCTTCAGGATTGTGGTGTCTTATGTTTGTGCACTCCATTAGTCCATTGTGATAATGGTTCCCATGTGTCTGTCCATTTTCACCATCCTTGTTTCCTTCTGACGACAAGAGACAAATAGTTGAATCTTACTCAAATGACCACTCAAGAATTCTTAAAACCCCCAGTTGCTACTCACCAAACTAGGAGGCAGAACATTGTCTTTATAAACTGTTAAGCTAATTGACTTCAGGATCCCCTGAAATTATTGTCCTGAGCCCTCAGGTCCAGAGGCATAAAATGAAAAGATTAAAGCGTCACCCCACCTTTCTCTGTCTTTCCCTACATAACACTCTAAGGATACCATTTTTAAGTAGTTCCTGTTTCTACTTTCTCTGATTATCACAATTTAAAATAATTAAATTGCTAACTTTAAATATATTTTAATATTTCATTTATTTTTGGGGACACTGTACACAGTCAAACATGTCTATTCACAATTTCTAAATGAACAGTTCAATAACCTCAATTACATACTTTATATTGTGTCATCATTCTGAGTATCTCTACCCATATTTTTTCGTGACCTTTAAGTTAGGCTCTCTGTCCCTTAAAAGTATCAACTGTGCTTTTAGGTTAACTGTTGTCCAATTATACTCATATGGATAATTCATTTTATGCATGCTGTGATCTCGGTAAATGTATTTCATTAAACTCTTATTTAGTATAAAGATGGCTTCATGGGTTGGTATTGGTTCAACATCTAAAATTATTTCTGGGCAATGTTTCAAGGAGTCTCCCAATCTCAGTGGATCTGATAAGTCTGATCTCCATGAGTTTGAAGTTCTTATCCACACTATTCCTCCTTTTGATAGGATCTATCTGCTGGTTCCTTAATCAAATTTTAATTACTATTAGGTGCCATCTATTTCCTTATTCTGGTGATTGTTGAAGTTTTTATGGAGAGAAATATAGTTCATCTTCTGTGATTCTGAGATTTCAATCTTCCTCTACTAATCCAGAAAAATTAGGAAAAAAGTGTCTCTTGTGTGGTCATTGGAAGGTTGCTATGTCCCAGCTACTCATCAAATTAAAATTCTAAATAGTTGGGCTCATTGACTGAATAGGTTCATGAAGCCATGACACTAAACCCTAGGTTCCCAAACTTGGCTGTCTACTGTAATCTCCTGGAGATCTGGAGAAATGGCTGAGCCTTGTGCGCCATTTGCAAACCAGTGCATTAAAATTTGTAAGGGGCGGCACTCAAAGTCTGTCGTTCCACCTGACTACCAGGTTTTTCCGATGGTCAACCAATTTTGAGAACCGAGGTTCTATGCCAAGATAAGTAATCCCATCCCATGAATTATTCGTTTTAATTAAGTACAGCCTTAAAATAAAATTTGGCTACTGCTCTATTTGCCAATGCTGGGCTAACTGGAAGGTCAAGGGTTCAAAGCCACCAGCTATCTCAGATGAGACTTCCTGTTGCTCTCATAAAGGGTCCTGGTTGTACTCTGACATATAGAGCTATAAATAGTTTTTAATGTAGTAACTATCTATTGATTCTATTACATAAAAGATAAGAAATTTATCACACTTATTTCTTCTCTTTCCTCCACCTAATTATCTAGTTTTATTAAAAATTTTATTATTTTTAATTCATTTGGGAGAGGCAATCTTGTTAAAAGTTGGCTCCTGGTATTGATGTTTTTTTCCTTTTAGTGACTCGTTAGCTGTGAAAACTTGAAACATTTGCTTCACTTGTTTAAACATCATATTCCTTACCTGAAATTGGGACTAGTGATGGTACTATATAATAGGTTACTGTGATGACTAAATAGATTGTTCCATGTAAAGAACTTAGCCTGAGCGCAACAGAAAATACAAGACATATAGCATATAGGTATTTGAACATAATATATTTTTCTTGAGATATTAAGGTTCTAAACTATGAAATCTAATAAATAAAACATACAATTTTAAGATTGCTTGAATATTTTAATTATAAACTAAAGTAACACAGTTGATAACAGAAACACAAATGTAATTGCTTATCATTAAAATCGTGTCCTTTAAGACAGATTATTCCAAATCTCATGATTTAGTAATGAGATTTAGTACATTTTGATTTAGAACATTCTGATTTAGTACATTCTAATAGTATCTACTTTTTATATCTCTTTATTTGAGATGTGATATAGCATTACTGTTTAATTAATTGACTTCACTATGTATGTGACTTTCCTTAAAGTCTCTATGGCTTAATTATCTTATCATCAGATAGTGACAATAATAAAATCTCCCTCATAGTGTTATTGTTAGTAAAAAAGTCAAGTAATACATACACAGAAGTTTTATCCCTCATAGTATCTGCAATACCTATAGCAGTGGATCACCATAGTATGCTGTTTTTCTTCTTATAATTTGTTCTGAAATAATTTCTCGATTTATGCTTATACAATATTAAAGCACTAAATAATTTGCTCTAGAATGTAGAGTAGCTAAAATAAATTAAATAAATGACGAATAGAAGTTTTTGAAGGGCAGCTAAAGAAGGCAATATGACCATGAAATGTTCAGAGAACTAGAGTTACAAAGTCAAAAAGGAAGATCACACCCAGTATATCTGAAGTGGAAAGTACTGAGAAAAAGCTAAGCCTTGAATTGAAAAACTGAATATTTCCAGGGATAAAATATTGAATGATGTGGGAAACCTCAAAAGAGGATGGAAAGAAAACACGAAGTCACTCACTGTCCCCAAATGAATTAATCAACTTTCAACTGATCAACATATTAAGAGGTAGCATGTAGTAAAGAACTGATGGTACTGATGGAAAAGTCCAATATGCACTGAGGACATTAGCCATCAAACAAGGCTCCAAGGCTCCAAGAATTGATGGGATTCTAGCTAACATGTTTCAACAAACTGACAAGCTCTGGGAGCACTCCCTCATCTATACCAAGACTTTTGGAAGACAGTTATCTGTCCAACTCCAGGAAGAAATCCACATTTGTTCACATTCCAAAGAAAGATTACCCAGCAGAATTCATAAAGTATCAAACAAAATCTGAAGAGGAATCGAAGGACTTGAATTAAGGTGTAGGTGAGAATATTTGAAGTACCGTGAACTGTAAGAATAACAATCAAATCTGTCTTGAATGAGGTACAGTCAGAATGCTCCTTAGAAGCAAGGTGGGTAAGACTTTGTCTCAGCCAGTTTAGACATATCAGGACACATCAGTCTCTGCAAAAGGACATCATATTTAGTCAGTGACAAAAGAGGAATCTCTTCATAGAGATCTATTGACACAATGGCTGCAATACAAATATCACAACCATAGTGAGGCTGGCACAGGACTTGGCATTGTTTTGTTCCATTGTACAAAGTGTCTCTATGAGTTGGAACTGACTGACAGGCACTCAACTACTGGTGTTGTGAGGTAAGCTTGGAATGTTGACCATAAGGTAGTGGTCTAAACCCATCAGCTGCTCTTTAGGGGAAAGATGAGGTTGTCTGCTCCTAAATGTATAGGAACCTTGGAATCCTGTAGAGGGTTACTATGAGATTTAACAGACTCAGTAGCAGTATGTTAGAATTCTGTTTTTATTTATAAAATATTCCTTTAGTTTTCTATCCTTTATACATAAATGAAAACAATTGCTTCTAAGATTCTATTTTCAAAGGAAGAATGGAACATTTGTGTCTAGTCAAGATGGACAGCTTGTTCCCAAGACTCCCACCTGGAGAATCTAGGTGTGGGAATGTCTATTGTAGCTAATGACAACTACTGGAGCCAAGTGTCTCAAAACTGAGAAAGTGAGAAAATGTACTGAAGCAAACCCAATATTTCATTTTTAAAAATAAAGGCATTTGTTTATTCTTGGTATGGGGATGAAAGCCTAAAATGCTGATAAGTAAATGGGACAAATTGAGCAAGAATTGGCAATCTCAAAAATGAGGAAATAAAAATTGGATGCAGAGCCTGCAAAGTCTTTGAAGCTGGGATACTCCACCCCACCCCCAGCCACCCCTACTTTCAGTTGAGATCCACTAAAGATGTAAACTCACAAAGAGTAAATTGAAATGTATCACGCTTCACAAATGGATATCAGGAGATGAGCCCCTCAACTCAGAAGGAACTCAAAATATGACCAGGGAAGAGCTGCCTCCTCAAAGTAGAAGTAACCTTAGTGATGGGGATGGAGCAAAGTTTTCTGGACCTTCCTTTGCTGCTATGGCGTGACTTACAATGAGTTGTGAAACAGATCAATCCCATACTGGATTCTGGTGATCTGTGTCCATATTGCTTTCCTGCCTGAAAGTAAAACTACATCCCAATTGGAATAAGATGGATCAGCCAAAGCTCAAATTATTCCAATAATAGTTCATGTATAATAGGAGACTCAGTAAAATCAAACTCACTGCCATGAAGGCCATGCTGACTCACAGTGACCCCACGGGATGGGGCAGACCTGCCCCTGTGAGTTTTTGAGACTATAACTCTGTACTAGAATATAAATCCCTGTCTTTCTCCCCCAGAACATCTGGGAATTTCTAACTGTTCAACTCGGGTATCACATCCCATTATGTAACCTGTGCCACAATATCAGAAGTTCAATAGAAATTACCAAACATTTCAAAACACAGGATCAGATGTAGAAAAAAAAAACAACCTAAAAAATAAGAAACAAAGACATGAGAATCAGATTCACAGTAGAAGTAGTTCAATTTGAAATGATTGTGGTTACTCTGTAAGAAACAAAATGGAAAGAAACACCCGCATACAAATTTTAAGAATAAACCATTTTCCAGGGAACTAAAATACATAAAAGAATGGAATGGAAATCCTAACACTGAAATTACATAGACGGAAATTGAGTATTAGTGGAGTTTAATAGGAGAATAAAATAATCACAGCAAGAAGATAGTATTAAATTAGAAAACTAGTAAATTAGAAAATAGGTTATTTATGTGTACAGGAAAAATAAAGATGTAAAGTACAGCAATGTGCAAAAGATAAAGCAGACATGGTGAAGAAAATCTATCATGTGTGCATTCGAAATTCTAGAAAATGAAGGAAAATATTTTGTGAAGAAATCATATTTGAAGAGCTACTGATCAAGAATTACCCCCAAATGATAGAAGTCCTCAATGTGTGAATGTCAAGATAAATGACAAACACAAGGCAAGATTTTTTTAAATTGCAATTTAATTATACTCCCACAATCCAGAATAAAAACTGATGAAAAAAGACAATGCTAATTTTTATAAGTGTCTATTAAAATTAGTAATAATGTATGTGCCTAAGAAGAGCTGACTTCTCATAACAGAGAAAGCAAATGGGAGGACATTGGTTGATATCTAATTACTAAATTAAAATAATTGATAACCTATGATTCTCTAACAAGCTAAATGAACTTCCAAAATGAAGGCAAAATCAGCAATATTTATTTATTTAGTTTTTGGTGAATATATCCATGTTAAAAAAAGAGAGAGGAGTAATTTAAAGGCAGAAAGTTAGTAATCCCCAGCAGATGTATGAGAACTTGGAAGAATGAATACACTCCAGAAAGGATAAAACATCTTAATGAAGTCTAAGGGGATACAAACTTTATAAAATTATAATAAATTTTGTGAAATTGTAAATATATGTGGAGTTGAAATATATGACAAAAGTGGACAAAGCCAAGAGCATGTCAAGACAGTTAAAGGGTTCTGAAGTCCTTACATTGTTTACAATGTAAATAGTGATTTATGGTAAATTATAATCTCTCATATTGCTGATCATGAAAATAAGAATATAAATTCAAAACTAATAGGCTAACAGAAAAAATGAGATAGTAGTATATACAAAATAATATTAATATATAATTTATCTTACTATCTCTTAATATGTATTATCTAATCATTATATAATGCATTGCTATTGTTAGCGGCCTTTGAGTCAGTTCCGTGTCATTGACACTCTATGTACAACAGAACAGAACACTCCTTGGTCCTGCACCATCCTCACAATTGTTGTTTGAGTTCATGGTTGCAGCCCCATGCCTGCCTCCCTGAGTATCTTCCTCTTTATTCTGACCCACTACCTTTTCTATATACCAAGAGAAGGTTAAAAAATAATAATAAAATAAAATGTTCCTCAGAAAGACGGATCGTGTGACTTTGGCTAACTTATTTTGAACAAGTCATAAGGATCAACAAATAACATTTGTCAGTTGTATGGTGGCAGCTTGCATGTTGTGGTGCTGGAACTTATGCCACCAGTAACTCAAGTAGCAGCAGTCACTCATGATGGACAGAATCCAATGGAATTTATAGACTAAGAAGCAGAACGTGGTACTCGAATTAGAAACAGAATGGGCCAGTTCAAACTCTATAAACTGTAGTGGAACATGATGTGATAGAATGCCAGCAGTTGAGCCCACAGCTCGAAATGCTCAAAACACGACTGAGGAAGGGCTGTTTCATCAAAGAGTCAACCTCAATGACAGAGACCGAGTAATGCTATCAGGACCTTCCTCTGCTTGTGTGACACAACATGAGGGCCACAGCTACAGAAATTAATAATAGGTGTCTGATCTGTATAGAGCATACATCTTGGAAAATTATAAATAGAATGTATAATATTGCTCCCCTGCTTGACAGGAATTGGCCCTTTGTAATTGGACCATCAGGGTCTCCTAGGCTGGGAAGGACATGGAAGAGGAATGCCAACACATTTCTAATCAAAGAGAACTTTTCAAGCTCTACCTTGAAGCACGGCGCTCCCAGTGATAGGCGCGTGTCTCTAATAAAAGGATGCCTAGTTAATGTTGCTGCTATTGGGTGCCTAGAATCTGTTCCAGCTCCCAGCAAAGCACAGTCTAGTCCTGAGTCACGCTCACAACTGTTTTCCGTGTGAGCTCATAAACGCTCCACTACTAAAATGTAGCCACCAACCCCTAAGACCAAAGATGAAGAAATCTAAAAGTTTGTACCAGCTTCTGCAGATCAAACATGCAATCAAAATGCATAGAGAATTGTTGGTGACTGTCGTGTGTGAAAGTTGGAAAACGAGATTGATAGTTAGAAAACATGGCCTGGTGGAAGTGAAAGGACAGAAATCCATGATAGGACTTTGCATGAACAGTGGCTTATTCTTTGGAAATGGATTTTTAAAAACAATATAAACAGTTGGTAAAAGCAAGAAGACTTGATGCACTCACTGATGAGAACATTAAAATGGATTACACCTCAATGTGAAGCAAACCAAAAACGCTTCCCTGACAGACCAGTCTATAGCACACGATAAACAGAGGAAGCTAGTAGTTGTCGACGCTTCAGTTTACGTGGGGTTTAACCAACATTCAAAGCATCGAAAGCCAATAAATCCAACAATGTGCTGCATTGGGCAAATCTGCTGCACGGGATCACATTAAAGTATTAGAGCAGTGGTTCTCAACCTGTGGGTCATGACCCCTTTAGAGGGGTGTCAAATGACCCTTTCACAGGGATCGCCCAATTCATACAGTAACAACATTAGTTATGAAGTAGCAAAGAAAGTAATTTTATGGCGGGTTACCACAATAGGAGGAACTGTATTAAAGGGTCATGACATTAGGAAGGTTGAGAACCACTGTGTTAGAGAGCTAACATGTGGTGGGAGGACTAAGGTGTGTACCTGTCTGACCTAAACCATAACATTGTCAAGCACTATATATTTATGTGAAAATTGCGCAATGAATAAGGAAAGCAGAAGAAACAGATTTGATGCTTTGGGACTGTGATTTTGGTGAGACATACTAAATATCATATAGGATATGATATAGGAATGAACAAATCCAGTTCTCATACTTAGGATACTGTGGAAAAGGATATCATGCTTGGAAAAGCAGAAAATCAGCAAAAACCAGGACAGCCCTCAAGGATAAGTTTTTGTTTCCGTCACAAAGGTGAACCTATAGAGTGGTGACCTTCCTATTGGGGCCGTTAGTTGATTTCTCATTCAAAATTTCACAAAGGTGCTTGTTGTTGTTGTGATTGGTGGTGATGAGTCAGTTCAGACGCAGAGCAACCATATGCAACAGAACAAAGCCCTGGCCTGGCTGTGCCATACACTAGTTGTTTTTGAGTTTGAGACCCTCCCTGCAGCCACTTGGTCACCTCATTTTGTAGTAGTTATTTTTCTCTTTCCAACTACCCAGTCTTTTTACCAAACCAGCTGTCACGTCCAGGGACTACTCTTCTGCCAACATGCCCAAAGTACATGAGGGGAAGTCTCCCCATCCTGGCTTTTGAGGAACACCCTAGCTTTACTCTTCCGAGACAGATTTTTTTTCATTCTTTGTCCCTGGTAATCTCAATAGTCTTCAATAGCACCAGGATTTAAATGTGTCCCTCCTCCTTCGTCTCCCTCATTCAATATCCAATTTTCACCTGCATATGAGGCCATTGAAAATACCATGGCTTGGGTCCTATTTTTCTTCATTGTTTATGGTTTCCTTTGCATGAGTCTTTGTGTGAGGTGTTTTTTTTTTTTTTGGTTTTGTTTTGTTTTGATTTGATTTTCATTCTTCCAGTATACTGAGTTTCATAGATTTTAAACTTGTTGTAGCTAGACTTTTAGGTTCTACTCTATCTTTGCCTTTTCCATTGCTTCCTGAAATTATGCTTTTATCTTCTAGCTCACTAATTCTTGTCAAATTTAATTGCTTATATTATTTATTATATATTTAATTTTAGTGATTAGACTTTTTATTTCTAATATTTTATCTCCTTTAAAAAAGCCTAACATTTTAAAAGTCATTTTTCCCCATAATTTCAAGATTCCTTTTTCTTGAAGTAATAAATACACTTGTCTATTTTCTGGTACTTCCATTATATTATGTACTTTGGAGCCCAATTCATGCATCTTTTATTCAAGGTACCTCTATCACTTTTGTTTTTCTTTTTCCTAATGAGTTGCTAATTTTTCTTGGCACTTTGTTTGTGGGAATTCTTTGGGCCTGGGTTGAATTAGTCTTTCTCTAGAGATAGTTCGCATTTTGTTTGTCCCGGTTTCCTGGGGGCACCACTAAACCAGTCCCATTTTAAATTGTGTATTTGAGATTCTTTCAGACCTCACAGGTGGGATAGATTTGGATGGAACTACGGTGAATGGTTTATTGTGGTTATGAAATCCCAGGGGATACTTTTCCACCTCCTCTAGTGCTAACATAGAGAAGGGAACCTTTCCTTCCTTTGTATGTTTATTTCTCAGTCGCAAGTTCTATAAGGCCCGTGGTCCTTTAGGGCATTGGCATGCTAGCTTTATGCATAGGTCTTTTGTTAGACTGCCCTCCTGGAGGCAGTTCTATTCCTGAGCTCCAGGTAGTTTTTCCTTTTTAATGATGCAATCTCAAGTTCTCTCACTCAAGGAAAAACAAACAAACAAACAAAAACCTTCGCTGCTATAACATTAATATTTTATAAGTCATTTATTTTTTTCATATTTTCAAGCTTTTTTTATTCTGACTCATAGTGAACCTATAGAACAGGGTAGGATTGCCTTGTGGATTTTTCAAGACTGTAACTCTTTCTGGGACTAGCAAGCCTCATCTTTTTCTCCGCAGAGTAGCTCGTAGTTTTGAACAGCTACCCTTGGGTTAGCATCCCACCAAGCAGCCCAGTATGTCACCAGGATATCTCATTACTAATGTCTGTTAAGATGTGAAAACAAGCAGAGTCCTTTACTTTAGCCAATTAATGGGTTAGTGTAACTATTTCTGTGTTTATGGACTCCAATTAATTTTTGAGACACCAACATTTCAATCTTTTATTTCCAAGAATCAAAGCTTCCTCTGATTTCCTATTCTGTAATTCACCCTGAACAGTTGATAGACTCAAAACTAGATACCCCGGGGGAGGAGATCGATGATGTGTTTTGAGAGTGTTCCCAGAGCTGCTCATGTAGTCGAGACGCACAGTTTTGCTGATTACCCAAGTCATACTAGCAGAAAGGTAGAAGCGGCCTTCAAGGCATGAGATAAAGGCACAAAGGAAGTGGGCAGTTCTTGGGTGTTTGTCACCATTCTGAGGTTAGATCTGTCGTGCCCTCCGCAGTTATGAGCCAAGGCAACCCTCCACCCTCCTCTGCTAGAGAGGCCTCCTGATTCGGGTCCTCCATTGCCTTCACCCTGCATACTCTCAATGGGGCTTGATGTTGGGCCCATGGATAGCTTGAACCCCAAATGGACCCACCATAACTTCCAAACTTCTTTTCCATCCTACGTCCTGGAAATATTACGACTGTCAGATTGAGTTCCCAGATAAGATTCCAGATATTAGGATACAGCATTTTGGAGTCTTTGCAACTATCTCAGTGATGATTCGCATAATTCATGTTCTTTCAGAAGCTCAATCAGGCGGCGCACATGCACACTTGTGTATGTGTGTGTGTGTATACTTTTGAAATGCTCCTACCGTATTACATTTTATTTGCTGCATGTTATGAAAGCTTTCATTTGTTCATAATCCCTTGACTGATATATCTAGTATCCTGAGATGTTGCAAGTCTCTGCTTTCCAGCCTTCCTGGGAGATGGCTTCTTTTCTCATACTTTTTATTTTTTGTCGTACACTATTTTTGTCACATCTTTTTCACCTAGTCCCAAACACTATACCCCGTGATTTTTCCCTGCATGCTAATACAGTGGGAAGATTTGGGGTGCTTGCTGGAGTAGGGTTCTCATGACGTCTTAGACGACACTACCTCAGTGGAGATATTCATTCCTGGGCAGTTCCTTCTCACGGGCTCTAGTCTCTTTGAATTCCTCCCTTACTTCTTAATGCTCAGCATGACGTGGAATTAGCTGACCTATGTTTGAAAGTCCATGGCCTCAGTTCAATGACGTGGAATTAGCTGACCTATGTTTGAAAGTCCATGGCCTCAGTTCAATTTCCAGATCTGCCATTAAACCAACTGCGATAGTTTATTGTGCCAGCCTGGCCGATAAACACAAGTAGGACTAACTGAAGGGCAGAGGGATACATGGCTGGGTGAGCCTCGCCTTGCTGGTCTCTCGTTCTTTAATCATCGGACCTGCGTGCGGCTGCCTTGCGTGCGGCTGCCTTGCTTATTCTGTGCCTCAATTTAAAGGGGTACACTACCTGTGAGATACCTAGCTTGTGGACTGTGTCACTGTAAGTTAAGGTCCCTTTAAGCACACACGATTGGAATGTTTGTCTCTGGAGCTGGAGACCGACAGTTGGTGACCTGCCTTGCTGTTTGCTGCCTGGGTATATATAGCCCAGCTCTCTCTACAGAAAGGAACTGGCAACTGGTGGCTCTCAAGCCGTAAAGGGCTGCTAGTGTGTCACTGCTTTATAATTTAACTTAATTTCTTGTATTATCTATCTGTATATAATTTAATGGTTCATTTCTTGTGTTATATATCTATCTTTATAAATATATTTATATATAATTACTAGCAATCTGATTTTGTCTCTCTAGAGAACCCTGTCCAGCACACCAACCATGTAAACGTTGTCAGATTTATTCAGTTATCTATTAGCTATATTTTTGTCTTCGGTTTTCTTATCTGTGAAGTATGGTATGGGAATTGGTCTCCCTTGTGTGGCCGTTGTGAGCATTCGCGATTATAAATAGCGCACTTAGGACCCAACCAAGCCAATTGCCATTCCATTAATTTGTTTGCACTTGTGTCACAATAGCATTTTGGGTGGTTGTTTTTCCGGAAGTAGATCATTAGACCCCACCCCCCACCTACCACCACCATCGCCAATTTTTAGGTTGGTTTAACCACAAAACTTTCTGTTGGTAGCCAAGTTGATAGTCATCTGTGCCACCAAGAGACCCTGTCGATGGGAACAACCTAATAAATCTCAACTGGTCTTACTATTTGTGTTCACTCAATGAGCATTAATTGCGTGATTATAATGTAGCAATGGCGCTAACTCATGATTCCAGTCACTAGAAGTGGCCTCAGTGCCCTAGCTGAAGCACTCCTTGCTCTAAAGGGAGGGGTGTTTTGCAATGAATGTAGTAAAATTCCTTGGAGTTCAGGGCTATGTGACTGTCTCTTGTCTAGAATGCCGTGACCCTCAACCTTCAGACCAGTAAGGAATTTCAGAGTAGTTACCTCCACTCATACATCGCTTCTGACGCTCTTAGGCCGGTGTGTCTTGGAAGACTTCCTGCTGGAGCCATCAAGGAGTAGCAGTGCGCAGACGTGGGACCTGTCAACAGTACGAGCTGCAGTGCAACAAGAACCACCTGCGTGGCCCACGGTGCTTTTGAAGCGGAGGACCAGCAAGCTCAGGCCGGGCCCCCGAGGAAAGTGGAGCACTCAGAGGCCAGACCTACGGCCAGGAGGAGGGGGAAGAAAGCTGCCGTCATCCCCACGGCTGCTCTGCGGGCCACGTCCTCATGATGAATGGGCCGTGTCAGACGGAGGCCAGGCTGCGCTTACTTCTGCGGGTCCATAGAAGAGACTGGACCAGGTTAATGTCTCCCTGGAGGCTTAAAGGAGAGGTTCTCTCGGGGAGTGGCCCTGCCCCTCGGACCTTTGCATCAGAACAAAATAGAAAGACTTCACGTATGAACACAAACTCATGCCATGAGTGAGCAGACATTGGGAACTGCCAGTGTGGAAGGAAGGCAGTTGATCAGTCGTCTTCCACTGCCCTTCTGGGCTGGCCAGAATCTCAGCAAGGATGCTGCCATAGGGTTGGAGCTGAGCCACAGAAAGCAAGCAGCCATGTGCCTCCTGGTGGCTCTGCTTCCATGGACCAGGTAGGAGACATCCGGCTGACTGTGGCCCGCCTGTCCTAGTTCTCTGCTGAGAAAGAGCGCATTTGCCCACACAGGCTTCATTGCTCTGCTGCTTGTTCCTCAGAGCCATGAGATAACACTGTTGTTATTGTTGTTGTTGTTTTCCTCTTCCTAATTTATGCCAGGTGACCCTTGGCTACAATCTAATCGGGAGCTTAAGAATGGTAGGAAAGTAGCTACTGAGATAGCACGACTGGCAGAATCCTAGCAAACTGCTGCAGTTCAAAATGCTTCAAAAAAGGCCATTTTCTGAACGAAAGGGGAACCTATCAAAATAGTTTGCCACCTGGTAAAGCAGGCGCCAGGCCAGCAATGTCAGGAGCATGGCGGTATTGTGCACATTATCCAGGTGGAGCGGAAGCAATTCCCAGAGCAGTTCTCCCACCTACAGGGCTCTCAACATCCACTCCCCAACACGCCCGATTTTCTTCACGTCCCTTCCCTTACCACGGAGACTCCCCACAGCTCTCAGTGCCCCATCTACAGCGAGGACAGTTTCATCTGACGCCTCACATCGCCTCATGAACACCCACAGGGGCGGAAGACAGAGCAGGATCAGGAATGTAGACAACACCTGGCGGAGAAGAGGGAACTCCAGAAGTGGGATGGAAGTGATGACTTGATGACTGGCCAACCTTAGAACATTTAGCCTAAAATGAAATGCATTGATGAGCCAACATACAGCAACCCTACCCGACAAAGTACAACTGCTCGTGTGGGTTTCTGAGACGTAAATCTTTACACGAGGAGCCAGTAGCCACATCTTCTTCCCTCCATGTGACTGGTGCTTTCAAACTGCTGATAGGATGGGTAGCTGCTCAACATTGGTGCTCATAGCATGGGTGAGTAGATGTGCTAAACAAGTTTTATTCCTTCCCTGGGAGAAAGTGAAATTCTGGTATGCAGAAAATTATTTTGGCTTACAGCAAATATCTGCTTTTACTAGAAGAGAGAGAATTAAATATGTTTTTGTTCTTGTTTCTATAACAAACGAATGTTAAGCAAGATTGGTAATAGTAAAACCTCACTTTTATCTCATAGCAATCCTGCGAATCAATAAGTAAGATGATATCACGTCCATTTCAGAGCACTAAACTGGCATGTGAAAGGTCATCCCACTCAGACAGAAGGTTTGCTCTTAATACCCATTTCCCAAATTAAAATTTAGTATTCTTTTAAATTCTATTTTATTTTATGTAGCTAAACTTAAGGCCTCACTGGGATAAAATGTGGTGAAAATATTTATTTTAGCGATAGAATTAACTTTTGTGTGTGTTTGAAATTTTTGTTTTGTTTGGTGTTTGTTTTTTGTTGTTGATGTTTACATTGAACATGGATGGCCTCTGAGTTAGTTTAATTATAATGAATAAGACCTCTTGGGTCATCCTTGTGTAAATTGTCACTAAATGAATATAAATATTTATTCTTGTTGAAAGAAAGAAAATACGCACGCACACAGTCACTAAGGACATCTGATTTCCAAAGTTACTTTCATTATTTCAAGATAAGGGTATTAAGGAACAAAAGGAAGAATACTTTCTAATGACTTCTTTCTGCTATCAGTAAAAGCCCCGAGTGATGGAGTAGCAACTCGTTTGAGAGTGAGCGCCTTTCTTAGCACTGACTGTTTGGATGGCAAATAGACCAAATAAAAGGGGGATTTCAAAAGATTGTGGGGCATGGAATGAAAAGATAATGGAATTGCCCGCAAACTACTTGAATCTGCCTTGTATTGGCTTTGGAGTATAATCTGCGTACAGTAAAATGCATCTCTCTTTCTCTCTCTCTCTCTTTCCCCCCAGAACTGATCCATGCTTTTTAATGAATGCATACTGTTGTGTAATTCCCATTACAATTGAAATAGTGAACATTTATATCACCTGGAAACGTTTTCTTATGCTCCTTAGTAGTCAGTTGACTTTCTTTACGCGCATCCTTTAGCTACACCCTGTCTACGTCTCAAAGGTTTTTCCTTTACAGGGTATCAGACCTATAAAATTATATGGAATGTAGCTTTGGGGGTGTGGCCTCTTTCACTTAGCAATCTATTTGTGTTTTATTCTTGTTACAGGCACCAGTAAGTCATTTCATTTTATTGCTGAATAATATTTTATTATATAGATGTTCTAGGGGTTGGTTATCCATTCAAAAGTTGATAACTACTTTAGTTGCTTCAGCTTTGGGCAATTATTAATAAAGGTGCTATACAACATACCCACACCCCACCCCAAGGGGGCAAACAACAGAAATATGGGTGAAGGGAGACAGCAGCCAGTGTAAAATATGAAAATAAAAATAATTAATAAATTATCAAGGGTTCGCAAGGGTAGGAGGCTGGGGCGGTAGGAAAAAAAGAGGAGGTGATACCAAGGGCTCAAGTAGAAAGAAAATGTTTTGAGAATTATGATGGCAACCTATGTACAAAGGTGCTTGATATAATTGATGTATGAATTGTTATAAGAGCTGTAAGAGCCTCGAATACAATGATTTATTGAAAAACAAAAGAAAGCATTAGAATCAAAAGGAAGTGTCTTTCATAAATAAATAAAGTTGCTATAAAAGTTCCCATACACATTTTTATGTCAATCTATATTTTTACTTCTTTTGGGTAACTATCTGGAACTGGGATAGCTATATACTTAACTTTATAAATACTTGCAAAATTGATTTCCATAGGGGATCAACTTCACTTTCAATTCTAGGTGCTTCTTTGATGCATTAGGGAACTTTTTAATGCCCTTAATGATACTCAGTATTGATACTCAATATTCAGATATTAACAAACTTTACATTTAACAAAGTACTATTAACACATTGTTTTATATACGTTTTGTAGCTTGGAAGATGGGAAAAGTAAACAACATACTACAACTTTGGGGGCACAGCAAAAGTAGTTATTAAAAGTCAATTTATAAAATTAAGGGCAAACATGAAACCAAAATCAATTTCTTAACACAGCAGTTTCAGCAATGAGAACATGTGAAATAAAATAAGCCTATAACCAAAAAAGTAGAAGATATCACAAGGTTTCAAGTAGAAATAAATGAAAACAGAAATTGGAAAACAAATCAACAAGACAAGCAGTGAGTTCTTTTAAAAAATCAACAATTGGTAAACAAAGAAAACACACAAAAGGACAAGAAAGAAAAGATGCAAATAACAAGAAATAGAGATGAAAAGGGTGACATCAAAACAGAATCAAAGGGGATAAAAAGAATGCTGACAACACTGCTATGAAACCTGAACAAGACAAGTTTGAAAGCCTGGATGAAATGGACAAATTTCTAAAAACACGCCATCAACAAGACTTAATGTAAACTGATGTAGCGACTCTCAGCAAACCCATAACTATAGAATGAAGCAGGGCATTAGGGATCTTCTAACAAAAAGAAATGTAAGACCAGATGGCTTCCCAGGGAAATTCTATCAAGTATTCAAAGAAGAGCTGTCATCAATTCTACACAGACTATTCCAGACTACAGAAATGGACAGTAAAATTCCATACTCATGTTATGAAACAAGTATAACCCTGTTACCAAAACTGGGTAGAGGTACCACAGGAACAGAACACTACAGATCAATATCCCTCATGAACATTGACGCAAAACTTCTCAATAAAAACCTGGCCAATAGAAGTCAACAAGATAGCAAATAATAATAATAATAATAACGCACCAAGATCAAGTAAGATTTACTCCAGGCACACAGGATGTTTCAACATTAGAAAAAAACATCAATGTCACCCACCACATAATCAAACCAAAAAAGAACCATATGATCATATCAATAGATGCAGAATAGACATTTGGAAATATGCAACACCTATTCCTGATAGAGACACTCAACAAAATAGAAACAGAACAAAATAAAGAGCAACATAATAAAAGGCATATACAAAAAATCAATGGCAAACATTTCACTCAATGGGGGAAATAACATAAAGCATTTCCTCTGGGAATGAGAATCAGGCAAGTATATCCCCTATCATCATATTTATTCCACATTGTGCTGGAAATCTTAGCTAGAACTGTTAGATAACAAAAGAAATCTAAGGAATCCAACTGGGCAAAGAAGAAATGAAACTCACTATTTGAAGATGATGTTGTTTTATATATATATATATATATATATATATATATATATATATATATATATATATATATATATATATATATATATATATATGAAACTCCAAAGATTTCACAAAAAGATTGTTGGAATCAATCAAAATATTTGGCAATTGGGCAGGATATAATTAGATCAACAAACAGAAATCAACCAGAATCCTGTATGTTAATGAAAAGAGCTTTAAAAAATACACACCAAGAAGATCATTTAAATAACAGCACAAATGATTAAATATTTAGAAATAAATCTGACCAGAGAAGCAAAAGATATGTACAAAAAAAGCTACAAAATAATGTTAGAAGAAACTAAAGAAAAGCCGCACAAATCGAGACTATTTCATGTTCATGGATAGGATGGCTTAATATTTCAAAAATTTCAATAGTACCCAAAGCAATCTATAAATACTGTTCTGATCCAAATCCCAACTTGATTTTGTAAAGAATTAGGGAAACTAATTTCTAATTTCATATGGGGAGGGAAGATTCCCAGGATGAGCACAGGAATCCTTAAGAGGAAGAACACACGTGGGAGCCCTCATACTACCTGACTTTGACACCTAGTCCACAGCCACCATGGTCAAAACAGTGATAGGTATATAGACCGATGGAACAGAATAGAAACAAACGAACAGAAATAAATGCATTCATTCACTTATAGGGAACTGATTTTCAGAACTTTAATCTAAAATATTAAATGGGAGACAGTCTCTTCAACAATGATGAAACTGGATCTATAGCTGCAGAAGGCTGAAACAGGACCCATACCACACTCCACGAATAAAAATGAGCTCAAGATGGATCAAAGATCTAAAAGCAAATCCACGATCTATTGAGATCATCAATCAGAAAATAAGAACAAACTTAAGGGGTCTATTGAATTACATACACATACTATCAAATCTGAAGGAAACACACACAGAAGACAAAATAGATGTCTGGGACTTTAAGTAAACACTTATGTGCATCAAAGAACTTCATCAAAAGAGTAAAAAGAGAGCCCAGGAATTGATAAAAATCATCTGGCAATAACACTACGGAGAAGGGCTTAATCTCCAAAGTCTATAGAATACTGCATGCTATCCCTTAGAAATAAATAAATAACACACCTAACAGGTTGGCAAAAGACATGAAATGTCAGTTCAGCCAAAAGGCCATCCAGATAGTGATAAAGCACTAGCGCATGGTGATTGCCAGCTGGGAGATGCACATCAAAGCAGCGATGAGATATCATCTGACACCAACAATAACAACCCAATTCCAAAAATAGAAGACAACAGGTTCTGGAAGAGTGTGAAGAGATTGAAACTCTCATACACCGACGGTGGGCCTGTAAACATGGGCAAACCATGATTCAATGAGACAATCCATGTAAGTGCTTCACAAATAGCCATTATTAGGTTAGACACTGGATGAATCAACAAGAGGCTGGTAGTTCAAACCAACCCAGAGGTTTTTGCCAAGAAAAACCTGATGATCTTCTGAAAAATCACAACCATGAAAACTTCATAGAACGGTTTAACCCTGAAGGACATGGGGTCTCTGAATGGAAATCCTCTCAATGAACTAGCATCCTATTATCGACTGCATATTACTACAAAGATAGTATGCCTGCAAGTGAATGCTTTCAAATAACAAAGTACTACATGGAAAGGAGGCATTTGGTGATAAATAAAACCATAATTCAAGGTAGATAATATTAGTAACATTCTCATTCATAACACTCTATAGGCCTGAACTCAACCCAGAAAACTATATTTGGAACATCATCTCATCTCTTTAAGTCAAGTCAAGGGATTGTTAATAATCTGTTAATAGAACTTGTACAGTTTCAGAGCCTTTTTTATTTTTTGTTCCGACTATCTAAGGGTGTATATATCAAGCTAGAATCTGATGCAGTCTAGGAAGCGAAGAAACTCTTCAGACCATAATTCTCACAGAAGAAGAACTATCTATGAATGGTCAGACCTAGGGTCTTTTCAGAGCCCTTACTGGAGGGAGCCCTGTCCTTCATGATGTCTGGAAAGGCTCTTGGGACTGCTAATGCTTGGATGGGTCTGTATACAAGTTTTCAAGGCCAGCTCTCTAGCCTACGTTATCTGTGTAAAGTTGAAGCTGGTAGGCTTTATGAGCCCTTCCGATTTCCCATGAAGTCGTGTTCAGTACACACGTTCAGTGCTGCTAAGACCAGTGTGAACTGTTGCTATCTGGTTAATGAAGGTAAATAACAGGCATGTTGGGCATGTCGTTAGATGAAACTTGATTACATATCTTGCAAATATGTTTTTCATTTTATTTTGAAATAACTTCAAGTCAATAGAAAATACAAAACAATGTACTGATACCCCATATGCATATGATTGATGAATATTTAATAATATTTTAGACTTTTTTTATCACAGTCTTTCCATTTCTGCTTCTTTCTGTCTGAGAAAGGGAAACAGAGAAAGAGAGAGATTTTATTTTTATGGGCCATTGGAAAGTAGGCTGCATCTCCTTTGCTTCCTAAGACTTTGCTATATATTTTGTAAACAAAGGGGTAATCTTTTAAGTAACTGCATTTATCATCGATAATCATAGGTTGCATGGATTTTTAAAAAAAAGCTTTTTATTGAATTTTCAATATTCCAATCCTAGCAGTTACCGCAGTAATGCCATTAGTAGTGGATGAATTGTCTTCAAACAAGTGTATTGAAAAATACCAATATCTTTCTATTTCATTCTTCCAGGAGCTTCTGAAGCCCCCTCATATTTCCCTCAACAATAAGAGTAAATATAGGCTTACCTATTTAATTGCCACGTCTCTTTAGTTTTCTTTAATCTGTTACAGTTCCTCGGACTTGCTAAGTCTTTTCTGCCATTTGGCATTGTTCAGACTATGGTGTATTTTATAGAATGTTCCTCCTTTCCTCCACTCACTGTACTTGCGACTACAGGCAGATTATTCACTCCTGGTGGAAATGCTTCAAAGAGAGGTTGAAATCCTCACACCTTCTGTCTGTGACTACAGCATTGTTTGGAAAAATATGTTCTCCTTTGGTGCTTGTTGGCCTTGCAAGCGTGCCGGAGCTACTCAGGACGCTTTCGCTCAGGATGCTTTCAGTAGATAATTCCTCCAAAATGGCTAGCCCATTTCTTCTTCACAGTCTGTTCTTCGTTTGGAAGCTCTGCTGAAACCTGTTCACTTAGGGCACCTTCCTAATGCCGGAGCTCTTTCATACAGCTCCTCATGGGGTGGGGACCCCCAGCCCTAACATTATTTTCCTTGCTACTTCATCACTGTCATTTTGCTACTGTGATGAATTGGGAAAACCCCATGAAAGGGTCGTTTGACCCCCAAAGGGGTCACGACACACAGGTTGAGAACCGCTGACTTAGGGAGACCTTTCGGGTATTTAAAATACCATTGGCAGAGCTTCCAGCATCATAGTAACACACAAACCACCACAGTGTAACAAAATGACAAACAATTGGTGGATCAGCTCAATTACACAGTCGTGTTGTAGTAGTAGATCATCATGTTGTAGGTAGATCATATGTAGTAAGATCGCTACTGAGTAGTGTTTTATAAAGAGAAAGAATAGCTATTTCAATCAATTTTTATAGATGGTGAAGATGTCATATGATGATGAAGGAAAACACACCTAAAATCATCAAATAAATGAAGTATTGTTAATAGCTACCAGAAACTATGAAAGAGACCTGAAATAGTTCCCCTCTTAAACCCTCATGAGGAATGAACAAAGCCAAGGTCTTGAATTCGGACTTGGGCTGGTTTGGCTAGAGAAACAAATCCAGTGACAGTGATATATGTATAAGAAAGAGCTCTATATCAGAAGTAATTGCATATCAAGCAAACATTTCATCCCAGTCCAGATCAAGTCCATGAGTCTGATGCAAGTCCATAGGTCCGTCTTTGGACTCGCACCATCACAAGCAATGATGCAGAATACAGGAATATCACGGGCTAGTGGGTGCCAGGTCTTGTGGATCCAATGGCAGTGGACCCATCTCTAGAGATCTGGCCGCCTTCAGGGTCAGCCAGCAGGAAGGTGATTGCAGAGAGAAAGGATGAGGCTCCCAGGATCTTCCTTATGAGAAAGCCACAACCACAGGAAGGCACCCTCAGGCTGTGACCTGATTGACAGGCTACACTCCACCTCTCCACCTTGATGGATCAAGTTGACATGAAATGGTGTAACTACCACAGGCTGTGAGAAAATAAGTGGCGGTCATTTAAAGTCACACATTTGGTGGTATTCTGTTATGGCACCCCTAGGAATGTAAGACACCATCATCCTCCTCATTTATTTCGATGTCAGTGGGAACCCCTTCCGTCTTGAGTCTGTGTCTTTTTGACAGTTTTCCAGCTTTCCTTTGGAGAAGTCTTCACTTTCTGTCATAACAAGATATTCCAGGCTCATCTTGTACTTTAATTACTTATGTGTTACAAAGATTTCTTTTGATTTCTGGCAAGAAATGTATTTAGAAATGAAGACCTAAGTTCTAGATGTAATCACGGCTACTGTGGTGTCAATGCTTTTAAGTACCTTCAGCAGACAGAGCTAGGGAGAGAAGGCAAAACAAATATATATGCATACACATACACAAACACACACATATGTATGCCTGTACACACACCAACACACACGTGCATACACAAATGCACAAATATATATATAAACATACAGACACACACACATATATATGCATATACATACAATCTCACATATACGTATGAGGGATCTTTAAAAAGTTTGTGGGAAATGGATTGAAAAGCTACTGGAATTTTTCCGCAAACTTACACATTGGGATCCCAACAGCAAGGTCAACAGTTCAAATTCACCAGCCACTCCACAGGAGAAAGATGAGACTTTCTGCCCCCAACAGATTTATAGTCTCACAGGGTTGCTGTGAGTCAAAGTCAACATAATAACTGTAAGTTGTTTGCTTTGGCTTTGTATGAAAAATTGAATTTGTGACACTGTCACCGATTTAAGACCCAAAACTACAAAGCTCTTCTTTTTCCATATTTCCACCTTAATTCTTCTACAGCGAGAACTTTGGTTCCCCGTTACGTAAGCACAACTCTTCAATTCACAAATCCTTCAGTGCTGGACTTACATGTTCGGTTGAACCCACGCAGAGAGACAGTAGGAGGAAAGTCCTGGAAATCTGCTTCTTGAAGCCGACAGCTTTGAACATGGTATGGAGCAGCTCTGCGTACGCACGAAGTCGCCAGGGACTGCATGACAACTGACACCACTAAGCCCACATCAACAGTAACTTTAGGAGCACTAGCCCCAAGGGACTATGAAAACAAAACAAGAAAGGCTTCCGAAAAGTGCTTTGCCCACGTTCTCTCTTCTTCTAAACTGCAGGGCTGTATTCGTACTGCTGCTCCCTGAGCGCCTTGCAGCCGTTTGACTTTTTCTTTATTCATTGTAGACATCGGGCGGTTAATGACTGGTACATGAAAGAGAAGCTCTTAATTTACATACATCTCTAGGTGGGTGAAGTTATGTGGGTAAATAATTTAAGAAACAAATTAGCCATTTGAGCTAAAAGACTACAGATAATACCAAGTCCATTTTCATCACACTGGATCATCAATATTTGCTTAATTTTTTAAAAAGTTGTCAGCAGAGGAAATATTGCTTCTATCTAGTTGTTATCTTTTCTTTTTCAATAGGCATGGCATTGCCTTTATTTGGGCATAATAAATCAGTTCAAAGACAACAATTACAGACACCAAATTCTAATTTTTCTCCCATTCAAGTTAGTTTTTAGCTTAAAAATAGTGGCCTTGCCTCCGAGTCCAACAAACATGGAAATATCTCCCATTATCCTTAAATGCTTCAAGAGTTTGGGGTCTTGAAGATAAACAAGCGGTCATCTACCTGAGAAGCAACAAAGCCGGCATGGAAGAAACACACCAGCCTGAGTGATCATGAGGTGTTGATGGGATCTGGTATCAGGCATCAAAGACCCAAAGCAAAAAAAATCATAATGTGAATGAGGGGGTGAGTATGGAATGGAGGCCCACTGTCAATCTGTAAGCAATTGGACATCCTCTTACAGAAGGGTCACGGGGAGAAGACAGGCCAGTCAGGGTGCAGTATTGCACCAATGAAACATGCAGCTTTCCTCTGGTTCTTTAATACGTCCTCTCCCCCACTATCATGACCCTAATTCTACCTTACAAATATGGCTTGACCAGAACATGTATATGGGTACAGATAAGAGCTGGAAACACAGGCATACAGGACAGATAAACCCCTCCAGACCAATATTGAGAGTAGCCATACCAGGAGGGTATGGGGGCCAATTACAATGACCTATTTATAACCCCCTCCCAGGGGGATGGATAACTGACAAGGGGGTAAAGGGAGACATTGGACAGTGCAAGACATGATAATAATTTATAAATTATCAAGGGTCTATGAGGGAGGGAGGGAAAACATGAGGAGCTGGTACCAAGGGCTCAAGTAGAAAGAAAATGCTTTGAAAAGGATGATGGCAACATATGTACAAATGTGCTTGACACATGGATGGATGGATGGATTTTGATAAGAGTTGTACTAGTGCCAATAAAACGATTTTTAAAATGCTTCAAGAATTTTATTTCATTTTTTTTCTGTGAAGAAGAATTTTTCTCTATCATTTTATCCCTGGTGCTATGAAATTCTGTGGTGATGTATCTAATGTGTCCTTTTCTTTTTTACATCATTTTAATGAGGACCCTTACAATGCTTTTTACAATCCACACATCAGTTATGTCGGGCATATTTGTAGCTATCTTGCCACCAAGTGCTTTTGGATTCATCTGTTGAGTTTTCAGTTCGTTTTAGTTTTTTTTCCCCTCATCGTCTGTATTGATTTTAGGGTTGAATGCATAGAACATCACTATGCTTCCAAATATTTAAATTCTACAGAATTACAAACTCAGAGATTATTGCTTGATTCTCTACTCCCTTGTTCCTGATCTTCCCTTTGTAGGTAACTAGCTCGTTTTGTTGTTTGTTTTAATCTGTCTCATCCTTCTTATGCAAAATAAGCAGGTTTATTGGTATTTTGATTTTATGCCTTTCTTATAAAAATTGAATCATGCACCACAAAAAAAGATTTGTGATAGCAACAGGCAGAATCCTGCCATGTCTCTATTCTCTCTGTGAGTGTATAGTGCTTTATTCTGTGTCGAAAAAGGGTCCCAAGGAGCCCTCTAAAGTCCTTCTCTGCACTCTAAGATTTGGTATTTGATGAGCATCCTATAGAGAATTTGGGGTGCTTGCTTATTTAGTACCATAAGACAGCACTGAAACATAAACGAGTTTACATTAAACTGGTTAGAAACGTCACTTGCCTCCCTATCACCTACAGACTCAAGTCCAAGCCCTTGCCTAGCACACACAGCCAAGAAAATGTGCCCATTCTCTATTATTTATTTCCATATATTCAGTATAACTTCCACCTCTTGCAATATTCTTATTTACATATATCCTTTAAAACTTCCAAGACTTGGAAAATTTTCTCTTTTCCCCTAGAATTACCCTTCTACATTTATGCCATGTCAACACTTAATTACCTTTTCTTTTCCATGTTACTGTCATCTTCTCTAGGAAACCCTCATTCAACGATGCTGGAAAACTTATTATTTCTATCCTAACATTTGATATGTATTTATGCAAATATATTAGAATGGATTCAGTGGCAATAAATTGATACTAAGTCCTTTCTGCTTTATCGATGTCAATCTACTTTATATGGTGAAGGAGCCACATGAGATGATTTCCGCAGTAGACGTAGAACTATTGACAGTTTAAGAGACAGATGCTAAAATGCCACGTGGGTTTGGGTGTTTTGGGGTAGTTGGTCTTTCACCGGATGCAACTTGCAGCAAGGTGGCGCCATTTAACAGTTTGTGGAGAAGAAAGTTGATGTTAACTTTTTTCTGCAAAGAGCTGAGGGTTTCGGCTGTATTAAAATTGAAATATACTTCAGACTCGTTGCGATGTCCGCTTACCTAACCTTTGACATGCGCACTGAAAATAAAGCCCCGGATAGCTCTGCGAAGCTCCACTGCAAATTTGTGTACAGCATTAATTATTCTCCTTGAAAGTGGATTTATGAAAGGCAAAAGCATTTGTAAAAAAAAGAACAATGGTTAATACTTTTGTTAATAAAATGTTTTAATAAATGCAAAGGACTTCCAGATATTCGTATTTCTGGGTGCATAGAGCACAGCCGCTGGAATGGCGGGAAGGTTTTGTCTGGATAAATATTGACACAAAAGGGCACGCAGATGCTGCCTCTCAGCAGCAGCCACCACAGAAACAGGTCTGTCTCTGGCGTCATTAACAATAAATATTGTATGCTAATGCTTTACCCACATGACACGGAGCTTAGTGCCGCAAACGGAGGCCTGGTTGTGCAGCGGCTAACGGCTTGCCTGCTAACCGACGGGACAGAAATGTGGAACCATAAACTGCTCTGTGGGAGCCAGCGGGGGCAGCCTGCTTCTGCACTGGCCATGGCGTGGGAAAGCCTGGGGGGCTGTGGTGTTCTGTCCTGAGGGGTGGCCGTGAGTCAGCAGTCTTCACGGCTATGGCTTTGAACTCATCGTCTGTGGATGATCCTTGGGAGGACCCATCCCCCTGAAGTCTCTTCAAGGAGGATGTTCAAGCTGAGATGTTGAAGTGAAGATGGTCTTAGCAAAAGCCTCTCTCCCTTGGCTGCATCTCTGTTAAGTGATGTTCACCGCCAGGCCTCTGCCTCCCAAGGCAGAAAGAGGGCTTGTTAGAGTCAGAAGCCGCCTCAAGCCACTCTCCAGAGCAGTTACACCAATAAGACCGGGGCTGACTGGGAAAGGGTGTAAATCTTTGGCCAAAATGAGAGAAGGGGGAGCCATTTGCTTTAAACCACGGTTAACATGCTTACTAAGTTTTCCAAATAAACTTTTATCTCTTAAGACTGATTGCTCATGATGGTTATAAAAATGAGCATGGGAATGTGGCCAAGGAGTTGACCACACCTAGCCAAATTCCTCCAGGAGGTTCTTCAGCGCTGTCTTAAGGGGGCATTTTCTTGGGAGCAAGGCAAAGGCAGCGGCAGGAGCAGCTCGGAGTCCTGAGTGGGATGCAGGTTTCTACCAGACCAAAAGGGGGAGCAGGGCCCTCCACAGAGCTTCCCCCATAGCTTCCCGTTTCTGGTAAGTGCAGAAGACAAAGGTGGACCTTAGAAGTGACCTGGAGTTTCCGGCTGCACAGGGAGCGCCAGCCCATCCTGCACCCGGAGATCCCAGAAAACCCCTGCTCGCCCAGGGCCAGCAGTGAGTTTGGTTTCCATTGCTCCCACTCTCCGTCACAAGCAAGGGGAGGTTGAGCAAAGATTACCATGGGAGTTTTCTTAGGAAAGTGACACAGGCAGCATTTCTCTGATGTTATTGCCAGCCTGTTTTCTGGTTTCTTTTCATTCGACTTGGGTTTTCTTGTCCCATATGCACGAGAACATTTTATTATTATTTTAATTATTTTATGTTGCCTGGTGATACACAATGCAAAACAATAAGACAGTAAAAATGTGTTTCTCATTTGACCACCCCCTTCTCCAATAGTTAAACGTAACGTTTCTGCATTTGTTTAAACCTTTGCAGTAAAAATCCGGGATCTAGAATTACCTCTTTTCTCCTACTTTTGAGAATCGGCACTTCTTAAAGCAGTTTGCAGCACTGTCAAGGAATTCTGTCGAGTTTATTTTGGGATAACTTGTAATTTTTTTTACTCCTTCAAGAATGTATTATTTCCCTCTTTTCATCCTCTCTTTTTAAAAAATGTAAAGTCAAATCACTAATCACCCCAAAAGTCTTTTAAAGCAAACAAACAAAAAACCCCAGTCCCAATTGAAATCTGCACAGTAAAATCTGACGCCCTGGTAAATAGTTATAAGGGGAGATGCACGTTTTCTTCTGACACCCTCCAATTGTGCTTTACTCAGGGTGCAGACAAGACTGATGACTCAATGAGCTGCATGCTGACATATAACTAAATAGTAAATGACTAGAGTCACGGCAAACTGCTGTTTAACAGCTTCCCTGGTCACATATACACTTTCAAACAAGCATGAGATGTCGGTCTCTGGACATCACTTCAAAGAACCGCAAATAAACAAGACTGGGATCACACACTCCTTTCCTCCTGGACAGCGAGAAGCTTGGCTGGGAATTGAGGTGGTTTCTCTTGCTCCTCTGTCCTGTGAGCTGTAAACACAAACATTGCCACTCTGAAAGCACAGGGTCACACTGCTGCCTCCGACAGACCCATTGAGCCTGGAAAAGGGGGAGGCAAAGAGCCTGGAGCCTGCAGGGGCTCACCCTACCTTGAATGCGGCACAGACCCGCACTCCAACCTCAGATACTTCATCTAACATCTGGGCTAAGTTAGCCTGTGGGACCAAGAACCAGATTGGTAAATTCTCAAGTGTGGCTCTTTTTCCACCTGCGAGGTACAGCTAGTTGCAAGCTCAGATTCTGCAGCTTGAGGTCAAGTGGATGGCAAAATAATAGTATATTTACACGGAATGCAGTACTTTTGCATAAAACACAACACCAGAACTGGAAGCAATTCCCATTCGATGTTATTTGACCCAACGTTCTCTCCCTACATGCGAGGCAGAAGGCAGAGCTCAAAAAAGACCTCGAGTGCCATTTGGACCTCTGCTTTACAGGGACATTTGACCGTCATATCAGTTATATCTCCGGGGACACTACTGAGTGAGATCAGCGAGTCGAAACTACCAGCCACGCTGACGGGGATGAGCTGTCAACTCCTGTAACGATTTTTCTAGAAGTTCCAATCAACTGGATGGCAGTGGAGGTTCATATCAGTAATCTATTGCTGTATTTCAACCCCCGGCTATCTTCATTCATCTGGAGGCCGGGCTCCCCTAGAAGAAGGAGCTATCCGGGCTTCTCCCTTTATGGGTCCCTTGTGGCAGACTTCTTCACAACGTGGGGACCTTCGCAACACCCGGAACCTTTCCACACATCTCTGCTTATTCTCTTTGCTGATGTCCAGCTCGGCCAAGCAAATCATGTAGAATGCACAAGGGTGTGGGTAAGAGGGACTATTAAGTGTATGAAGATGATGAAATATGAAAAATTGCTTGGAAGTATTCGATAATCTCTCAATGTTATAGGACTGTACTCATGAATACTGAAGTTTGACCGAGAATATTATTTTACAGTGTATGTATTTATGTATGTTACAAATATAGTCACATACTATATGAAAAGCAGAGAGCATACAGGGGGCAGCATTCTAAAAAAATTTAAATGAAGCATTTTAAGTAACTGGAGCTATGAATACAGCTCTTTTCTACATAATTTATGTAAAAGTCACCGCCAAAATATTTCATAAAATGTATCTGGAAAGAAGTTAAAAGGTTTCCTCAAAAAAAGAGGGGAGGTTGGGGGAGGAGGAGATTCCCATGTCAGGAATAGGTTCAATAAAAATCCCAAAGATTTTGACATGCTCCCTCCAAAAACAAACTCACTGCCACCTACTCAATGCTGACTCCTCATGACCCCTAGCTTTCTGATACTGTAATTGTTTGAAGAATTAGAAAGTACAGTCTTTCTCCTCAGGAGTTGCTGGTTGTTTTGAACTGACAACTGTGTGAATCATAGCCCAATGCTTAACCACTACACCACCAGAACTTAAATTTCAGGGAAAAAAAGAGAGAAAATGTCATTTCCCAAATGCATTTGACCACTGCCTACAACCTTGAGAAGATCGGCGTTTCCCACCATTCTGTCTCCCAACCTGAGATGCTTTATGGCGTTGTCATGAACTTGTAGACAATGGTGCGTTAGGATCTGATAGGTGTTAGAATATTGTTAGGGTCTGATAAGCTGGTTGTTGGCACCATCCCTTACAGATATGAGCAGGGTTGGTCTCTCCGGGGTGAAATAACAGGTAGAGTATCCATCTTTCTTTGAACCAGAGTGCCTGAGGCATACTTCAAGGATGAAGAGACATCAAACAACCATTCTTCGTCCAAACACATGTTAGTTCCTTAGGTATTACACAACTCTGGTGAACCTTACTGCAGTAGGAAGCTAGTTCCTGAAATTCAGACACTACAGAGAAAGTACCAGACTGTCCTACCTGTATTCTCTCAGCCTACATGTCAAACACTTCTCCCAAGTCAACATAGGATTCACATTTTCTTGAAGATATCTTTATTTTTGATACTAAAATTCCATTTTGAACGTGTGCTACATGCATGGTGTAAAACCAGTTAACCAATGCAAAGCATATATAATGAAAATGAATCTCTTCCAAGCCTCCACTTCCCCTTCCCAGAAGCATTTGCCAACTCCTAGTTCTCATTTGCTCCTGAATAGAGAGAGCAGTCAAGTGGGGTCATCTTCCTTAGCAAGAAGATGGCACGGGTTAAAAGCCAGAGCCAGGACGCCACTTTATTTTTCAGAGTCCATTTCACTGGCTCTGGAAATATGTACTTATAATCTGAAAATAGATTTGAAACTCAACTCCTCTTCAACCAAAGTTATTATTATTTAATTTAAAAAATTTTATTGGAGGCTCTTACAGCTCTTATCACAATCCATACATATACCCACTGTGTCGAACATATCTGTACATATGTTATCATCATCTTTTAGAAAACATTTTCTTTCTACTTGAGCCCTTGATATTAGCTCTTCATGTTTTTTCCTCCCTCCCCCACCCTCCTTCCCCTGTCCTCTTGATAATCTATAAACTCTTCTTTTTTTTCCCCCACGTCTTACACCAACTGCTGTGTCCTTTCACCCACTATTCTGCTGTCTGCCTCTGAGCCATACGTCAATTGCTGTGATCGGTTCCCCCTACTCTCCCCTCCCTCCTTTACCTCCTAGTATTGCTGCTTTCCCTTATTGGTCCCAAGAGATTTATCTGTTCTGAATTCCCTGTGTTGTACAACTCACTTTAAGTATTAAGCAATTAACGATAGTCAGTCTTCACTGCCTTTCCATTTCTAAACATCACCATTTTTATTTAAGTCTAAGACATTATTCATTGCATGCAACCGAAATTCTGTCCTTCTTCAACAATGTCTATCAATTCCCTCCTCCATCAGCCCAGGAAAGCTACTAATCTTTTTCTACATCGGTGCATATGCACGTGTCTATTCTAGATATTTTCTATAAGTGAGATCATCTAACTTTTTTTCTTTTGTACATGCCTTATAGCACATAACTTAGGTTTGCAAACTTATCTGACCTACTGTCCTCTTTTCAAAAAGGAGTGTTCCTCCGTGTCCCCCAGTAATGGAACCATTTTCTACTTTAGTCATCATGCACCATAAAGCGTAGCTATCTGATCTTGCAGCCGCCCCCTAAATTTTGTGAAATTTGCCCCCACACTGCCTGGGAAACACTCACCTAGTGTCATGTCTTCACAACCCCTTATGCGCTGTTATACATATGAAAAAACCTGTCCTTTTTACGCTTGGCTAATGGGCCATTATTAATGGCCCATCATCCATAGATACTCGATTTAGTTTTTCTAGTGTTGGTGGCCACTTGTGTCGGCTCCCTTTTGTTTGGTTGGTTTTTGGTTAACCCAGGGCCATGTTAGCAGCAGTTAAGAAGCCAAACAACAGCACACGAGGCAAATCCGCTACAAAAGCCTTCTCCTTGGAGGAGCTACTAAGACACAAATATGCCGCCCTGAGGACGAAGGGGCTCCTAATGGAAATCTTGGATGTTTCAATTGCCTCATGCACGTGGAAGCTGAACAACAAATAACGAAGAAGAAAGAACAGTGGATGGATTTTAATGTTGAATTATAACATTGAATTATAATGTGGGTAGAAAATATTAAATGATTATGGTCTACCAAATGAACTAACAAGCCAGCATTAGAAGAAGTATAGTCAGATGCTCTTTAGGAAAGCTAGTGAGGATTCATATCATGCACTTTGAGTAGGTGTTGAGGAGGGCCAGTCCATGGAGAAGCCCCCTGGATCAGTGGGACAGAGGCAGACCACCTATGAGATGATTGTTTCTAGGTCAGTCTGAGTTGGGAAAGACTTGATGCCACCCAACAGTGACAGTAGCAGTGTAAATAATGTTACAGTGTACACTAATGTATGAGGAGACATTGTTTATGAAAGTGTAAAATAGACATGAAAATCAACCAGTTGTTCTGCTTTTCTAGTTCATACCTAGAGAGTAAACATCTGAAAATGCGAATCTAATCAGGTTATCTTCCATTGTAAGAATCCTTTAATGTTTTCCCATTCCTTAAGTGAACTTACCAAACTATGTGTGGATTGACCCCTGCCCACCTATCCGCTCATGACTCATCGGCCAACTCTAATCTACAATCCTCCTCACTCCTCCCCTCCCCCTGTGCTTTTGAAGAATTTCTCTTCCTCCTCCTCCTCTTCTTCTTCTATAGACATAAGCTTTATTATGCAAAAAAGATGAACAAAACAGGGTGGTCATTGTGAGCTGCCCTCCCCCCATCCAAGGGTGGCATTACTGTCACATCCACACATGCCTCTGGTGACAAGGAAGGGGCACCAGGGTTCAGTTCCCCATGGGCAACCTTATGCTGGTGCAGGAGACAGTAGGGGAAAAAGTGCTAACAAGTACTCCATGATATCACTCCACTTGGCCTGTACTGTCTCGGGGCCCAGGTAGCAAGAAAGGAGAGCAGTGTTGCCCTGGTCAAAGGGCACTGGCCCCATGTCTCACTTCTCAGAGTCTTGCTGCCCTCAAGTGACCCCTCAGTGGTGGGGTTGAGGACATACTTCAGAGCTGCCTGGTGTTCCATATACTGCTTATCCATCTCTCCTCACATGCATGCCATCAGCAGGGCAAGAGCTGGGTGCCCTGTGTGCTGGGAACAAGGGTGGGTGGGACTTCATTGGAGCTCTTGGGTGGCTCCTCCCCACAGGTAAAAGGTAGGAACTGGCCCTGAGATGGACCTTGGGCAGGCTGGCTTCTGCTGAGCCTGGCCTTCCTGAGGTACCTGTCCCAGTACACACGGGTGGGTGGCTTCTCCACTTGCCCCTGGGGAATGCTGTGGCCTAGCAGCCAGCCCATGATCTCCTTGCATGTAGGCCTGGGCTGCGGTCCATCTCACAAGCACTGACATCTGTGAAAGCTGGCCAGCGCTGATACCAGCCCCCAGCAGCCAGGTGGGTCATGGCTGGCCGCTTCCCTGTAGAATCCACTGGTAATAGTTGAAGAAGCCATCACTGGGTGGGTTCCCCAGGGTGGCCAACTCCCTCAAGGTCAGGAACAGGACCTTCCCCCGACCTCTTCCCCTGGTTGTACACCCGCAGGATCCAGGTGATTGTGGCTCTTGTCCGTCTGTGTCCATGTGCTTCCAGAAGCATCATGCCATGTCCATGATGTCACTGAAGGCATAGCTTTGGTCACCCCTGCCCAGATAGGTGGACACCAGCATGCCGTGGCTGGAAAACCTCCCAACGCCCAGATTTCGCCTAAAAGCCTCATGCTGCAAAGAGCCCATCTCCTTCTATTTCCTTAGAACCTCTCCTGTCTCTAGTCCTTTACATAGCCAGTTCTCTCTCTCTAGAATATTTCATCTTCCTTGATACATCGTGCCTCCTGCTCCTCCCCACCCCCCAACTCCTGCCAACAATCATGCCCGATCAAGGTGTACTTTTCTTGCAATGAGCATCCCACACATGCTGGCTTTCACTCTTGTTCACTTGCCTGGGTCAAGCTGTTACATGATTCTTTGATTTCATGTGCTCCAAACCCGACTGCGCTCAGTAGGGACTCAGTTAGCACTTATAATGAAATGGAAAAATACATTAGTTAATACATTCAAGATGTATTGCACTAGACAAATGGGCTGAAAGGAATATATCTTTAAAGTATTCAAAGCTGAAGACGTGACCTTGAGGACTGAGATGGGCCTGACCCAAGCCAGGGATTTTTTTTTAGTTATCATCTATGAATGTGAAAGCTAGACAATAGAAAAAGAAGATCAAAGAAACATGAATGAATTTGAATTATGGTGAATGAAATTAGTTATACAAAGTATTGTCAGAAGAATAAGTAACTCTGTCTAGGAAAATGTCTGGCCAGAAAAGTCCTTAGAAGCTAAGAAGACATGCCTTTGTCTCTTGTGCTTCGGTCATGTTGTCAGAAAGAACTAGTTCCCAGAGACGGACAACCCTGTGCGGTGCAGCAAGAAATCAGTGAGCAAGAGTAAGACTCTCGTTGAGATGAATTAACACAGTCGCTGCAAAAGGGGCTCAAACATGGCAACAATTTGGAGGACGGAACAACCCCTGAAAGCATTACGCCCGCGTTCACAAGGGGTCACTTGGACTCAGAATCAACTCGACAGAACCAAACAAGAACAAGATATTCTAGTACAAGGCAGTTCCCTGGATTGCGCTTTGTGTGTTCTGGGAAGTAGAAAGTTCTGTGAAGCCATCCTACGAATTATATAAACTGAGGGTACCAAGATATTTAATATTTTTTCCCAATACATTTCAAAAAGGAACCCTAAGGATTGCCTCTTATTATCAATGAGAGGCAATGAATTTATAACCTTCTCTTCTATCGATAACCTTCTGTAACAGGGAATCCCTTCCCTGTAAATCCTGAGGATGAAACCTGAGTATAATAGGAGTGTGCTGACTATAAGAAAACTGGGAACGAAAGGGCAGCTTGCACATTTAAATGCAGATTTCTGGTGACGTAGTGGGTGATGCATAGCACTGCTAACAGCGGGCCTGAAGTTCAAACCCACCAACGGCCCCGCCGGAGAAAGTTACGTCTGCCACTGTAACTTAGTTAATGATCGTTTGCTTTCTTCATAAAGGATGTTCTTCATGTCATCCCACGGCTCATTGGGTCATCTGTCATCTAGTGGGCTATAATCAAGGTCGGATGGTGGATAGAGCGGACTCGCTTTAATTTGGTTTTAGTTTCCACCTGAACTTACATATGAGCAAGTCTGCCCCTGATAGTGAACTTCTCCATGGTCTCTTGCCCCTGATCGAGTCATTTTGAGGTCTGTGTATTTCTTCTGGAAAAGTCGACACGTTTTGTGTTATTGCAAAGAGGCATTTGCCATGATGAAGTCATTGGTCTTGCAAAATTCTGACGTGTGAGCTTCAGCTTTGTCTCCATCACTGAGGCCACATTCCCAACAACTCTTCCTCCCTCTTTGTTTCTGAGTCTTACACTCGATGCACCAATGATTATGAAAGCGTCTTGAGTGTATGTTTGATCAGTTTTACACTGAAGATGGTTAAATTCTTGAATTTCTGCAGTACTATCTTTAGTGGTTGGTGCATAAATTTATTCAATGTTTGGACTGACTGGTTTTCTTTGTATGTAGATAAATATCATTCTATCACAGACAGAATTGGACTTCTCTTGAAGTGTTCTTTTTGATGGCAAACGTGACACCATTCCTCCTGATCCTGTCATCCCCAGCAAAGTAAATCATGTAATGTTCTATTCAAAAGGGTCAGCACATTAATGCTTATGACATTAATCTTTCGGTGTCTGTTTCCTTTTGACGACTTCCCATTTGACTAGATTCATACTTCATACATTCCAATTTTCAATGATTAGTTGACAGTTTCAGCAGTTTCTTCGCATTGTGAGTCCTCTCCCATCAACCAATGAAGGTCCTTAAGGCTTACCTCCAGCAGCTATGCTGCATCCAGGTCATATGGTAACCCTACTTTGAGACGGCAGCTGCCTCATCCTCAGACATATTGCGAGTGCCTTTCAACCTGAACGGCTCATCTTCCCACACGGTTTCTGGCAATGGTCTGATGTGACTCTGTTGGTTTTCAGTATCTGACAATGTTTTGATGCTATCCATAAGGTTTTCAATGACTAAGTGGACAGCCTCTTCCTTCTTTGTAGTCTGTTCTTAGTCTGCCAGTCCTACTGACACCTATTCACTTTGCATGACCATGTTGGCATTTGAAATACCAAGCACATGGCTTCTGGCCTCCCAGCAACACACAGCCGCCTCGGTATGACAAACTGACAGACAAGTTAATATTTATATGATAGATTTTTAGACAGAGATACATGGATGTTTCCTTAGACAGGTTAAAAATCTTACTGTATATGCTCATGTATAAGCTGAGTTTTTCAGCACATTTTTATGCAGTTTTTGTGGTAAAATTAGGTGCCTTGGCTGGTATTTGGGTCAGCTTATCCTTGAGTATATAGGTAAGTACTTGAGCATGGTTTAATAAAGCAATGGGGATTAGACAAAAGGCAAAATTTGTTACACTCCCATTCACTAAGGCTAAACTATGTCTGCAGGACATGTCACAAAAAGCAATGAAGCATGAATATAACAAGTACATATGAGTCTGAATTCGTCAATTATTGGGCAACCTCAAAGCAAGAGATTTGAACCAAAGTTCACCGACTTCCAAATCTACAACCCTGGATAGCAATTCTCTGCTTTTCACAGAGCTTTATGTCCAAAGGATTAATCTGGTTTCTTTAATCGTCAATGAGTGTGTTTAAGGTTAAGTTTGCTTCCTTGAGTGGGGTTTCCAATACACGATTTGGATGTGGCCTATGAAGAATGCTGTGTATCTCAAAAGACAAAATCTAAAATCCAGGTAGCCTATAGCACACAACCAGAGTCATGGGGACCGAAAAGAAACCTGGTCAAAAATGTATGATTATCATGATATTACTGGGGAGATTTTCCAAATGGGAGACTATATAAGTAATGTTAAGTAATTTCCCCAACTGCCCCTCTTTGGTGTATGAAAGCACATTCTCAGAGCTAGATCTATGTCCCACCCCCCACCCCTACCACTCTGTTCATAAATTCCCACTGAAATTCACTGACCACCACTATAGGAGTTTCCATTAACTTGAGGTTTATGGCAGGATCTATTTGGTCCTGTCCTTCACCCCATTAGATCAGAAACTGACCCTGCTGAGGTGAGCTTCCCCTTTTAAGACACATAAATAAGGGAGTGATAAATGGATTGTAAGCGTTATTCAGACTCTTCAAACATTACATGGGACTCTTTTCATTCTTTTGATGTACCTAAGGGTATTATTTTTAATAGATCCCACTCATCAATTTTGTCTTCTGGGTGTGTTTCCTTCATTATATTGGATAGTACGTTTGTGCCCTGCAACAAGTCCATAAGTTTGTCCCTTTTTCTCAGTGAGGATCTTTCTAGCTCTGGGATTTGCCTTTATGCCTTTGATAGATCTTTAGTTCAATTTTATACATAGCATGAGGGATTGATCCTGTTTCATTACAGAGATCCAATTTTACCAGCACTATTTGGTGAAGAAATGGCCTATTTCCCATTTAATGATTGTTCATCCTCTTTGGAAGTGGATGCATTTATTTCTGGGTTTTCTGTTCGGTTCCATTGGTGCATGTACCTATCATTATTCCAGAACCAGGCGATAGTGACTAGTGTAGCTGTGTAATAGGTATTGAGGACAGGTAGTTCAAGGGCTCCTTCTTTTTTAAAGAGCTTTTTGCTTATCTGATTAGGACCCCTCGTGACTTAGGGATTACACATTGGGCTGCTAACTGCCAGGTCAGCAGTTCAAAAACTAGTGACTCTGAGTGATAGACAAGGGGTTTTTAAACCCATAAAGAGTTCCAGTCTCTGAAAGGCATAGGGGTAGCCCTACACTGCCCAATGAGTCTGCAGAGAGTTGCCTGGGATTGAGAGTATGTGTGTGTGTGTGTGGGGGGGGGGGGTTGGGTTGATCATCTTAGATCTCTCTCTCTCCATATGAAGCTAGCCATTAGCTTTTCATTTGTTTAAGAATAACTTCGGGATTTGGATCAGAATTGCATTTTCATTGTATTCATAGATTGCTTTGGGTAGTATGGACATTATCACAAGATTGAGCATTCTTATCCATGAACACAGGATCAGGATATACTTCCATTTGGGTAGGTTTCCTTTGGTCCCCTCTAATAATATTCTGCACTTTTCTTTGTACAGGTATTTTGTCTCTCTGATTTAGTTTATTTCTAAGGATTTCATCTTTTGTGTAGCTATTGTGAGTGATATTATTTTCTTAGTGTGCTTTTTTATTTGGAAGTTCCTTTGTTAGTATACAGGAATCCAATTGAGTTCTGTTATGTACCTAATATCCTTCCATGCTGACAAATCTTTAGATTGTTCACAATTTTTAATGTAAAGTCTTCTGGATTTTCTACATATAAAATTATGTCCTATGCAAACCGTGTGAGTTCTATTTCTTCTTTGTCATGTGTTATCTAATGGATCTGACAGACTTCTAGCACAATGTCAAATAAGAATGATGGTATGGGACATCTTTGTCTATTTCCCTTTCCTTTTTTTTTTAATCTATGTAGGCTGCCAACGGAGGGCAGAAAGAGAGGAGCATTCCTTTCACCCAAAGACATCTTGGGCAGGCCATATTATATGCCAAGCTGCTACTTTCCTGAGAGGAGCACTAGTTGGTCCCTTGGAAGAAGGAATCATCTTGGACTGCTTCCCATTTCTAAGAGAATTGCTTTCAGTTTTGGGGGGATTTTTTTCCTGCTGAGTGAGGTGTTGACCATTGTTTTCTGTTTTTCTTTTTTCACTTCTGATCTTCAATCCTTATTTTTTGAGTGTTTTATCAAGAGTGTTGGATATTGTCAAATGCCTCTTTTGTGTCCATTGATATGATCATGTAGTCCTCATGTTTTCTTTTGTTTCTATAGTGGATTACACTGAGTGTTCCTTTAATGTTGACCCATCTTTTTGTGCCTGTATGAATCCAACTTCATCATGGGGTGTTATTTTTCTTCAGATGTTGTTTCATTCTATTTGCCAGGATTTTGAGAGTTTTTGTGTCTGTATTCATAAGGGACACTGATCTGTAATTTCCTATTATTTTGATGTCTACCTATTTTTGGTGTTAAGGTTATGCTTCCTTCATGAAATGAGTTTGATAATTTACTGTCCTTTTCTCTATTCTGGAACAACCTTTATTGAAGTCGTGATAGCTCTTCTCTGAATATTGGAAAGTATTCTTTTAGGGAGTAATTTTGTCCTGGGCTTTTCTTGGTTGAAAGATCTTTAATGACCTCTCTTTATTTTTTTGTTATGAGAGTGTTAAGGTTTTCTACATAAGTCTGTGTTAATTTGGGTTGATGGTGTGTTTCTAAAAATGTGCTCTTTTCATTTAAACTTTCAAACTTGTTGAAGTACAATTATTTATAGTAGTGTGTTATTGATCTTTTTATTCCTTTTGGATCTGCTGTGTTGTCACTCTTTCCATCTCTAATTTTGCATATTTTCAACTCTTATTTTCCTTTGTTAAGTTTGCCAGTGGTTTGTCAATTTTGCTACTCCTTTCAAAGAACCAACTTTTGTCTTGATTTTTCCCATAGTTTTCCTTTTTTCCAGTTCATTCTTTCATTTCTCCTCTAATGCCTATTACTTCTTTTCCCCATTGATTTTGGGTTCATTTTGTGGTTCACATTCCAGTTGCGGAAGATGTTGTCTTAAGGTGTTTGTTTGGGTTTTCTCTTCTTTTTTTTCTCACATGTGCATTGATTGATATAAATTGCCCTCTGAAAAATGCTTTTACTGTGTCCCCAAAGTTTGGTTATGCTGTATCCTTGTTTTCATTTCTATCGAGAAATTTTAAAATTTCTTGTCTTACTTGATCTATTATCCAGCCATTTTTAATAAATCTATTAGTTTATGTGCCATTGATTTTCCCCTTTGGTCTTTCTGTTGTTGATTTTGAGTTATATGGAGTTGTCCTCTGAGAAAATGAGTTGTAGAATCTCAGTATTTTAAAATTCATTAAAGGTTGCTTTATGTTCTAACGTGTGGTCTGCTCTGGAGTATGTCTGGTACGCTAGAGGACAATCTACATTGTGATCTTTTTGGGTGAAGTGCTCTGTATATGTCTAGGAGGATGTGTTTGCTGATGGTTTTGTTTAATTCTTCTGTGTAGTTACTGAATTTCTTTTGTGATATCTGTGTTTCCTTGAAAGTAATATACTAAAGTCTTCTATGACTATTGCCTCTTTGTCTATTTCTCGTTTTATGTCTGTAATAGTTTGACTACTATATTTTGAGGGACTTTCATTGGGGCTGTATATGTTTAGTATGGTTATTTCTCTTTTGTTATATTATTTATTTAATCATTATGTGTCATATCCTTTTTTGTTACTCATGATGTATTTTGCCTTGAAGTCTATTTTAGCATACAGTAACATTGATAGTCCCACTTTTTATTTTTGGCTGCATTTAGCTTGGTAAGTTATTCTCTAGCCTTTGAGTTTTTGGTCTAGTTTTGCCTTTGTACATAAAATGAGTTTCTTGTAGACAACATATTAATGGGTCTTGTTTTCTAATCTAGTCTGATACTCTCTGCCTCCTGCACTATTTATTAAAGGTATATAAATATCATTCTCCTGAATTTTATTTCTAGAACTTTCAGGGCCTCTTCTTTAGAGTAATCCTCTGGGGCCTGGATGTTGTTCAATTGTCTGTGGCTGTTTTCCTGTGTGTGTGTGTGTGTGCACGCGTGTGTGCGTGTGCGTGCTTGCATGTGTGTGTGTGTGTGTGTGTGTGTGTGTCTGAGCTTCAAATGATTGCTCTTTCTGTAGCATCATGGTACAGTTATTAGCCTTGACTGGACTGCTAGGTCATGTAGGACAGTTGATTCTTGCTGGGTTGATGATGTTGCTGTCACTTTCCTTGATTAGGGTTGGGGACAGTTAAGGATTTCATGCTGGTTTCCTGGGACATCTGGGGACTTTCTTGCTTTTTATCCAGGATGGACAAGGCCTTCCTTGCTGGGATGTGGAGACACCCTGGATCATTGTTACTGGGTCTCTGGGATGGCAGGGATCTTCCTTACCAGGGTGAGGGTACGCCCAAGGTCTTCCTTACCAGGTGCCTATAATGGCTGGGCCCTTCCTTATTAGAGGTTGGTGATGGCCATGCCCTTCCTTTTCTAAGGGTGAAGAAGGTTGGGACCTTTTTCCTTTGAGTGGTGGAGTTGTCTAAGGGCTTCCTTATTGGGAGGTGGGGGTGGGCAGGGATGGCCAGTGCCTACCTTGCAAGGAAGCATGAATGCCCAGGGCTTACTACTGGGTTGCTGGAATGGCTGTGGCCTTCTGTGCTAGTGGGGAAGGGTCAACTGGGACCTTCCTGTAGATACCTGTACTGTCCTGTAGACACCTGGAGCCTTCCTTGATGGAAGGGGTAGGGTTGGTCGGATTGTTTTTCTTTTGCAAGTTCAAAGAGAGCTAGGGCCCTCTTTTCCAGACTGTGAGGACACCTGAGGCCTTCCTTGCCCGGGTGCAGGGATAGCCAGAGCCCACCTTTCTATGGGGAATAGAATGCTGGAGGCTTCTTTGCAAGTGGGTAAGAAAGCTCAGGTGTTCCTTTCTAGGTTGCTGGAAAAGCTGAGGTCTGGATCATTGGGGGGCTGGGGGGCAGAGATATCTGGGAACTTCCTCACTGAGTCCTGGAGACAGATCGACTTTATTCTTTTTAGACTTTGGTCCCATCCCAAGATGCCTGCTCTTAATGTTTATATCATCAAGTCTGTTCCGGCTTAGAGCAAACATGGAAACATGTTCTGGTCCTGCACCATCCTTACAATTGTCTTATTTTGGAGGCCATTGTTGCAGCCACCATGCCAATCAATCTTTCAAGCCTTCTTCTTCGTTGCCCCTCTATTTTATCAAGAATAATGTTCTTCAACACAGGAACTTTTACTGACAATATGTTGCCAAGATGAATTTTTGCCATCGTTGCCTCTAAGGAACATTCTAGCTACTTCTTGCAAGACAAATTTGTTTGTTCTTTTGGCAGTCCGTGGTACTTTGAATATTCTTTGCCAGCCCCTTAATTAAAATCCACGGATTTTCATTGGTCTTCCATATTTAGTGTCCAATTTTCACATGTAAATGAAGCAATTAAAAGTACTGTGGCTTGGGTCAGGGGCACATCAGGACTTGCTTTTCAACAGGAAATGTGCCCAATGCAATGAATCCTTTGATCTCTTGCCTGCTGCTTCCATGAGCATTGATTGGGGATCCAAGTGAGACCAAATTTTTGACAACTTCAATTGGTTCATTTATCAGGATGATGATGTTATCTGTTGGTCCCATTGCCAGAATTTTCTCTTTTTCATTGAGTCTTTATTCATTCGGAAGGCTGTGTTCCTTGACCTTTATCACCAAGTGCTTCAAGTTTTGGGGCTTTCAGGAAACCAGGTTGTACCCTATGCATATAAGTGGTGTTTATAAGCTTCTCTCCAATCCCAATGCCACATCCTTCCATATGATTAAGATTCTCTGATTATTTTTCCAGCATAAGTATGGTAGAGGATACAACCTTTGAGAAGCCTGTTGTGCATAAATACCATCGAGTCGGTTTGAACCCACAGTGATGCTATGCACCAAGGAATGAAACACTCCCCAGACCTGGGTTATCCTCATAATTGTCCCTATGCTTGAGCCCATTATTGAAGTCACTGAGTCAAACCATGTCATTAACAACTGCCCCCACCCTTTTTTGTGGTCCTCTGGCCTTTACCAAGCAGTCCCCAGGGACTGGTCTCTCTTCTCAGATGCCTCTTTGAGGGAATTCATGCAGCATTTGATATAACCCAAATGGTACTGAACCAGTTCCTATTGATTATGCTTGTATTTCAACTAAAAACAACCCCCTCATTGTCAGAAATAAAACCATTTTGTCTTCCTACGTCCTTGCTAACATGTTTTACTCTCTGTTTTTGTTTGCTGTACTTCAAATACCTTAGCTAGCCTAGTGGGAGTGAAATGGCATCTCACTTTTATTTTTAGGTGTATCTCTCTGATGGCTCATGCTATTGAATATCATTTTATGTGTTTTGTGGCCATTTCAATGAAATATTTATGTAAATTCCTTGCCCTTTTATTTTGATGGGTAAAAAGAGCAACTACTGTTGAGTTGATTCTGATTTATAACTGCCTTAAAGGCTGCGTAAAACTGCTCTGTAGTGTTTATGAAGTTGTAACTCTTAACTGAGGTCATTTATCTCGTCTTTCACCCTCTGAGTGATTGGTGGGTTTGAACTATTGACCTTTCAAAGAGCAGCCTGGCACTTAATCCTCTGTGCCACCAGGGCACCATGATTTTTTAATAGAGTTTTATTATTCCTAACTTGTTGAAGTTCATATAATGGCAGCAAAGTACATAGTAAATAAATAAAATTTACAATTTTAAAAAATGTTCATTAAAAATTGCTAAGCCCAAAATGAAATGATAAGCTATCAATTGACATAATGTATTAAAAACTATAGATCTGATAAGAATATAATAAACCAAATATACATCATGGTAAATAAAAAAGTGGTTTTACAAAATCATGTAAAGCAAACCCCAACAAAACAGATAAAACAAATTCTCCCTTGGGTTTCTGAGGCTGTAAATCTTTACAGGAGCAGAAAACCACATCTCTCTTGTGAAGCAACTGATTGATTAGAACTGTGAACCTTGTAGTTTGCAGTCCAATGCATGATCCATAGCACCCTCAGGACTTCTCCAAAATCATGGAAGACTTTATTAGATAATAATCTCCAAAGTTAAGCTAGTTTCTTGTCTTAAGCTCCATCAATGTCTATATACTCCTAAAGGTGGGATTTCCATGAGTCTAACCTCTCCCTGACCAGTCAGGCAAGTGTCAGACTGCTAAATGTGTGGTCAGTGGTTTGAACCCACTAGCTGCTCCTTATGAGAAAGATGAGGCGTTCGAATCCTGTAACCCTTTATGACCTTAGAAACTCAAAGGGGCCGCTCTGCTCTGTGCTACAGGGTGACTGAGAGTCAGCATGGCCTGATGACAATGGCTCTTCTGTTTTACTTAATTTGAACCTGTCACTGGAGAAATCTGTGCTTTTCATTTTACATCAAGACATAATGGAAGTTTGGGTATCTTTTACATATTCCAACTTTGTCCCTTTTAAATGTCCACTGGAGTTGGCAGAACAAAAATAATTTTGATGGGGGAATATCAAGGCTGTAGAGTGAATGGAGTAAAGTTCCCCAGTGAAATTATCTTAGGATATTCATTGCTCTCCTTAGAGAATGAACCGGTGGTGTGTTGCGATGGAGAGAAACAAAAACAATATTGGTGTACATTTCCTGGTATTTTTCTCACCAATTTAATTAAATTTTCTTAAAACCTCTTCCTAATAATGTTCATAATTATTCTGTGTCCTTCAAGAAAATCTACCAAGCTTACCATTTTGAAAATTTGAAAAAAAAAAAAAAAAAGACCTCAACTTTCTGGGCTGACTAACCTCTCTGTCTTGAATGTAACCAGTCCAGTAGATCTCGTGGATGCCCCTGTTTTGATTGGACCTTCTTCGGAGACACCCTAGTGAGACAAAGACAAGTGCATTACAGAGAGAACTTGGCTGCAGTTATCCACAATTATAGAGGTCTGATTAAGTGTATATTATTTAGAAAAATGCATATAAGAATTGTAATTCTAGTAACAGTACATTTTTAGTTACCCTATGAGTAAAAACAATTCTTGCTAGTGTTCTGGTTAATATGAATTTAAGCCTATCTCTACGATCAGTGGGTGATTACAGACAAGTTCTCTCAGCACGACTTGTGTCTTCTTCTCATTAGAGCCTTCAAAAGAATGGCCCAACCATAGCAGTCGCTTCTCAGGGTTTCTACTGTGTCCATTAAAATCAAGGCAGAGAGATCACCCCAGAAGGCTACAAAACTTACAAAACTGTTTTCTGAGATCCCAAAGAATAATTTTGATAGAGTTTTTCAAAGCACATGGGACAACCATGGAGATTGTGGAAGTTACATAATTTCATGTCAACTTGAGAAATAAATGCAGGGGTGGAGTTAATCTTGCCAATCAGGTCACAACCTGATGGTGCATTCCTGAGGGAATGGCCTTCTCCCGAGGATTCTGGGAACTTCTCCCCTTTCTCTGATTCACCTTCCTGTTAAAAAGCTGGATGGAGCCACGCTGAGACCTGAGCAAGCCCTTTTATACTTCCACCACCACTGGATCCACAAGACCTTTTAACCCACTGACATATGATCTTCCTGCATTTTACATCATTGCATGTGACTGTGTGAGTCCAAAGAGAGATTTATGAACTCGTATCAGATTTATGTGCTAATTCAGACTAGGGTCTTGAGCTGGGACTTATGGGCTGAGCTGGTATGTTTGTTTGATATAGAATTACTCTTTGATATAAAGCTCTTTCTTATATATATATGAGTATCCCTGGATTTGTTTCTCTAGTCAGCCCGGTCTAACACAGACATTATAATGAAGTTTAAGAAAATTGGAAACTGCTGTGGTGAGAACAAGTTCAGTCAGTGTTCAACCTCCTGGACTACCAGGAGATAGTGTACCCATTTCCAATTAGCCAAACATGATGCTAGACTATCTCAGTTGTTCACTAAATTATTGACAAACAGATCAACTCATTAATATGTGCAGCACTGAATGCTAACCACTGGGTTACGCTTGAGAGTATTTAATTTAATTGCCCTACTTGGCAAACGCTAAGCGCACTCAGAGAAATTGAGTAACCTCTTCTAATTTAGATTCCTAATTACTAAAAGAGTAGTGTAAAAGCCCAATCATTATATGCACCATTTTTTCATGAAATAAAATACCCGTTAAATTATATTTTATATATATATATAATTTAAATTATATAATATATTTTAAATTATATATAATTATATATATATATACTTTTATATATAAAACAAACTTTTCTGAATGTTTTGCTTAGCATATAATCATTTTGTAGATATCTTTGTTATAAATAAAATTTTCCATTTATCAGATACTATTTTCAATAATAAAATTGAGTTGTCTTCCAACTAATATAGTTTAACTTAAAAGCATAATAATGTTCAACAACATAACAAACTTATGTTCATTTATATTGTTTTTCAAACTTTTATTCACTACTCTTTCTCTGTTAAAACATTCATGATTCTGAAAAGAAGGTTACAGTATTGATGCTGACTTGAAATTTAAAATATTAAAATTTTCACAAACAGCTCTTGTCCTGATCCATAGGAGAGGGGTGGTCTTCTACATGTTATCTGCCTCTGTAAACTCAGTCTTGGGTTTTATCTCTATTTCCTGGTAAATATGCTTCTTTTAAAATCCAGATCTTTCAGTTGTTCCTTTACCAGGTTTATCTTGTGCACATATTTCTTGCTTATTTAGCAACCTTAGAAAACTATAGGAGTGTTTGCTTAGTCATCTTTCTCAATTATTTATGGTGAAATTCAACAAATATTTGGTCATAGTGAGTTTCAGGTTTTGAGAGGAATTACCCTGACTGACTCTGTTTCCAATTGGGAATTTCCACAAAGCGATCAAACAAACATTAATTTTTCACCTTTCTAAATAGAAGTGAGTAGGTTTTAGGACCTTTCACCTTAGTATTGAAAGAGTGTTTTGAATATCATGAATATGTATGGACTGTTGGGGAAAGGATTCTTGGCGTCCATATTCTTCCATTTCTTAATTTCTCCTGTCTTTCTTGCCTCCCTTCCATTCACTTGCCTTCCTCTCTCTCTCTTCCTCCCTTCCTTTTACCCTCTCTAATTCTCCCATCTTCAGTGGTCGAAGGAGAATTGAAGAAGTGTTAAGGACTCAGAAGAAACTGGAAAAGGAATGAAAGCAGAAGAAAAGTAAGAAGACTCGCGGCAAATGTGTCTTGTATAGGACGTCTGAAGCACAGGGGAAGTGTAATCTTTGACGTCTCATCTCACGTTAAGTCTTGGTAGTTTTATAATTCACAGCAAATGACCGGCTTATCTTGAGCCATACTTCTCTGGTTCACAGAAGGACTTCAGTACTTTAAAGGAACGAGCGTGTTCAATTTTATCATTGAGGGCCAGATTAGATTCATGCAATGGTAACCCTCAAAGGGAATTCTTGGATCATCCTCTCTCTAATTCATCTCTTTGTTTCAAAGAGTTGAAGTCCTGTCGAGGACAAAAGAATGAATATTACTGTTCCGTAGTTGCACGATAAATTATTGGTGAGGCATTGATCAAAACTCCCTCAAATCTTGATTCTTGGATTAAAATGTCATCAATGATACATTAACATTCAACTAAAATCCAAGCTTCTTAGCAGACCTTGTCTCCTATCACTCTTAGTATTCTAATTGGTCCTGCAGCGTGAGTCTTCACGCTGGTCCTGGGACTCACCAAGGTATTTTTGTGTCTTGAAACTTTGGGAATCTTGGCTGGTTACTCTGCTGGGAATTCTTACTGCTGGCCTCACCAGCCTTGTCTCATTATGAATGACTTCATGTCAAATACATCTCAGCCGATATACCACCTTCTCAAGAAGAGCTTGGCAAGGCAATCCTGAATAGACCCCCTGCTCCATCCCATCCTTCTACTTGACTTCTCTTTGTTAAATAAAAGCGCAGTCCAATTTGTGTTGCTGTTGTGTCCCTGAAACAACGACGATTCACAGCCAATGACCATCTTAGCCCGAGCCGTGCTTCTCCAGGTCACAGAAGGCCTTGAGTATTGTAAAGAAATGAGAGTGTTCAACTTCATCACGGAGGGAAAATTGCATGAGGATATTGAGTTTTATTGTTTCTTGTGTTCACTAATGCCGAGAGCATGCTGAGTGCATTGTAGATAAATAATCCTTACATTTCAAATTAATGAGTACAAACAGTTGTAAATATACAGAAAGAGTTATTCATCTGGGGAAGGCTTTTACTTTACACAGCATCACCAAGCTCTGTCCTCCCTTCTTAATATTAAACTTTCCTAAATGTACACTTTTCAAACCAATCCAACATAAGTATGTACATACATTTAAAAACACAAATACTGGGTCTTCTCAAGAGATACCATGGGAAGAGAAAAGGGATGCTCATATTGACTTTTTATTGCAGGCAAAATCATTTTTTTTTCTGGGTCTTGCTTTGAATTTTGACGAAATTCCAGTTCCTCATAAATGTAATTTTCTTATAGGATGGCTAATTAGTAGAATCTCAGAGAGTGGTTACATCCACTGTGTTTAATAGCAGCGTCACACTCGAGGTCACTTGGAAACACAGGGGGTGTCATGGGAATGGATACTGGCACCTCCAGGTCGTAACTTAGACTGTTTATTGTCTTTTTGCCTGCCACCTCCTTGAAGTTAGAGTCCTGTTTACATTACTAACCTCACTCTTTCTAACGTGATAGGTTTAGGATAGCTTTAGTGGGAACCTTAAGTGCTGATCAACACACACACATACACAAGACACCGTTTTAATTGGAAAATTGTAAAGACATTGGAGGGGATTGAAGTGTCTTTATTGTCAGACATTATAGTGAATGTGCTCTCTAACCTGGATATTTTACTGTTGCCTGTTAAGGATGGAGTGTGGGAGTTCAGGGGGTACTCTGGCATTGAGAATTTAGAGAATAAGCAGATTATTTAGTTTGCCAATTTGAATCTTTGCCCCAAAGAAAGAAATAAGTAAATAAAAAGATCCGGCTTATAGAAACAAATGAATAAATTAGCCTTAGTGTATTGTAAGACCAAAAGCATAGATCTCTCACTGAAAGTTCCATCTCTTACCTGTAATTGGGACAGAACTTTCTGTTGTTCCATGTTATTGAGATGCTCAAGTTTCTCCTCAGCCCCATCACCGACTGCAGTCAGGCCATTAAGCCCCACAGAGGGAACCATGCGTTCTTCTCCTAGCATCTCTATCCCTTAGGATATGATTTTAGTCAGATATTAGTTAAACTAGGATGTAGGTATTGTCTAACAGGAAAGGGGGGCACAGTTTTTTTTTCTTTTTAAAAGCATAAGTGCATAATACTAAAAGTACAAGCAAATATACTTTTTAAAGATATATTGAATGGTACTAACTTCTCCGAGAGGTAAGTAGGGCAAGCCTGTGTCTTACATACTTTGGATATGTTGTCTGCAGCGGCCAGTCCCTGGAGAAGGCTGTCAGGCTTGGTGAGGGAGAGAGGAAGTTAGAAAGAGGAATGTCCGCAGGTGGGTTGGCACAGTGATGGCGACAGTGGGCTCAGGCGAAGGAACAATTGAGGGGACGGCGCATGTTTCGGCAGTGTTTTGTTCTGTTGTGCGCAGGGTCGCCATGGGCTTCAAGTTACTTGATGGCATCCAAAGACAACAACAAAAATGAAACAATTTGGGGGTTTTAAAAGAAAAAAACACACTATCAAGAAGATAAAAAGGCAATCCAGAGAATGGAAGAAAATGTTTACAAAGTATATATCTGCTAGGGGATTTGTCTACTATTAAAAAATCCTCCAAGCCCCTCTTATATCTCAATAATAAAAGAGCAGCCCAATTGAAAAATGAACAATGACTATTAACAGACATTTCTCTAAAGAAATAGCCATGGCCACTAAGAACATGCAGAACTCAAGAGCATTAGATGTCCCTTTTCCCCCTCTCAGCCATAAATAAGCAAGCACTAATCCACTTCCTGTTTGGATTAAAATGATCTATCCTAGACATTTAATGTGACCATAATTACACAATTTTTGGTTGGGTTGTGACTAGTTTCTTTCACCTAACATAATAGTTTGAAGGTTCATCCGTGCATTAGCATTTATCAGTATTTCATGTTTTATGGCCAAATAATGTTCCATTGTACGACTGTACTCTACTTTATTTACCCCTTTATCACTTGAAGGGCTTTTGAGTTACTTTAATTTTTGAATAAAGTTCCTAAGAAAATTCATTTCTGTGTGGATATATATTTTTATTTGTCTTGGATATGAACTTAAGAGTGGAATTCCTGAATTATATGTTAAGTTCACTTTTTAAGACAATGCCCAACTTTTAAAAAAGTAGTTGCAATGGTTTTTAATTCCAATGGCAATGTATGAGCATCCTAGAAAATTTGTTATTTGGTGTGTTTTTTAGCCATCCTAATAGATTGAATGTGATATTTCTTTGTAGTTTGGTTTGAATTTTCAATGACTAATCATGTTGAGCAATCTTTTTGTGTACACTGGACATTTCTATACCTTCTATGGTCAAATTTATATTTACAGTATGTACTTTTTGAATTTTAAGTTATTTGTCTCTTAAATTTAGAATTAGAAACATTATTTACATATGTGTATAAATTTATCAATATATAGGATTTGAAATTTTTTCTTAATTCTTGGGATGTCTTTTCACTTTCTTGATGGTACAGTTTGTAGCAAAGAAGTTTTAAACTTGGCATCTATCTACTTGTCTTTGTCATTTGTGATGTTGGTATTATATTTAAGAGACCATTGACTAATCCCAGACATTTAAATTTGTAATCTAGTCCGAGTCAATTTAATCATCTGATTTGAGATAAGGGTGATAGTTACTTATTTATAGATTTATTTATTTATGAATAAGTCATTTTCCCCACCCTACTGTTGAAAAGACTATTTTTAACAAGTTGTCTTATCACTCTTCTTGAAAATAACAACTATAAACATGGTGATCAAACTTGTTTCTAAACTCTTCTATTTTACTGACCTTTATGTATAGCGCTCTCTTTGTCTTTAGGATTATTTCTATGAAGTTAATTTTTGAATATGAAAAGCGTGAGTTCTATAGTTTTCTTCTTTTAGCAATGTGTTGGCTATTGTATGTCATTTTCTTATAAATATCTTGATAAATTTGTAAATTTCTCCAAAAAGGCAAACTGGAATTTAGGTAGGGATTGCTTTGGGGTCTCAATTTAAGGGTTGCTCTTCTTTGCAAAATTTCTAAGCCATAACATGGATTAGTTAAGTCTTCATTAAATTCTTTAAAAATGTTTAAAGGTTTTTATTTACTTTTTAAAAAGTTATTTTATTAAATCAATATCCAGTCTTTTAGATATAATAGACAGAGTGTTCCCTTAATTTCACTTTAAGACTTTTCATTTTCAGTTTATAGAATTAAAGGTACATTGTTAGATATTTCACATTCCTGCCTTCTTCTCTTATTCACTCATTAGTTTTCATACTCAACCGCTAGAGAGATGTTCCCTAGAACAACTCTGACCTTCAGGGCACTTCTTATAAAATCCTCTAAGCTAGCCTCCCCACTAAATCAGAGCACCGATGCTAAAAGGACACGGTCCTTGTCCTCCGCTGAGGTGAATCACTCTAGGACAGGCTGAAGAAAGCAACTATTATTATCACTCCTGAGGTGTGACTTTGTATTGTACTTCTTAGGAGTGGCCCTTAAGTCAGAGAAGCTTATTTTGTGGTTAAATTTTGGTAAATAGCTGTGTTTAAGCACTCATTCCAGTGAGGTTTCTATCCTGTTTTGGTTGGTTTTGGGTGCAGGTGAAGAATAAAATCATGTTCGTACTTACCTGGCAGGGGAGATACCATGATCATGAAGGTGGTTTTCCCAGGGCAAGGCTTATCCATTGCACTCCGGATGTGCTGACCCCTGCGATTTCCCCAAATGTGGGAAACTCGACTGCCTAATTTGTGGTAGTGGGGGACTGCATTCGCACTAAAAAAAAAACAAACAACACAAAGATCATGGAAGAAGCACACCAGCCTGTTAGATGACAAGGTGTTGAAGAGATCAGGCATCAAAGACCAAAAAAAAAAAAAAAAAATCATAACATTGTGAATGAGGGGGAGTGTGGAGTGGGGACCCAGGGCCCATCTTTGGAAAATTGGACATCCCCTTGAAGAAGGGGTGCAGGGAGGAGACGAGCCAGTCAAGGTGCAGTGTAGCAATGATGAAACATACAACTTCCCTACAGTTCTTGAATACTTCCTCCTCCTAACTGTCATGATTCCAATCCAATTCTACCTAACAAATCCAGCTGGACAGGAGGATGTACACTGACACAGATAGGAACTGGAAACACAGGAAATCCAGGACAAATGAACCCCTCAGGACCAGTGGTGAGAATGGCGATACCGGGAAGGTGGAGGGAAGGGGAGTGAGAAAGGGGAAAGGGGGAACAGATTACAAGGATCTACATATTACCTCCTCCCTGGGGGATGGACAGTGAGTGAAGGGAGACATTGGATGGTGAATATAAGACAAAATAATAATAATTTACAAATTTATCAAGGGTTTATGAGGGAGGGGGGAGGGAGGGGCAAAAAGAGGAGCTGATTCCATGGGCTCAAGTAGAAAGCAAATATTTTGAGAATGATGATGGCAACTTATGTACAAATGTTCTTGACACAATGGATGGATGGATGATTTGTGATAAGAGTTGTATGAGCCCCCAATAAAATGATTTTAAAAATAGAAATAAACATCTTAGGATGGGAAAAAGAAGAAAGGTTGGTCATTAGGATGGTGGGAGCCAAAACTTTGATAATGCAATGTTTTGGAGACCCAAAGCCCATCTGTAGACAATTATACATCCCTTTACAGAAAGGTCACAAGGAAGAGACAAGTCAGTCAGGTACAGTATAGCACCCATGAAACATACAACTTTCCTCTAGTTCTTTAATGCTTCCTGACCCACCCACCCCTTTCACTATCATGAACCCAGTTCTGCCTTACAAATCTGGCTAGACCAGAGGATGTACATAGGTACATATAAGAGCTGGAAACACACATAATCCAGGACAGATAAACACCTAGGACCTCTAATGAGAGTAGCAATAACAGGAGGGTAAGGGGAAGGTGGGAGGAGAAAGGGGAGGAGAAAGGGGAAACCGATCACAATGATTTACATTTAACCCCCTCCCAGGGGGGCAGACAACAGAAAAGTGGGTGAAGGGAGACATCAGTCAATGTAAGACGTGAAAAAAATTATAAATTATCAAGGGTTCATGAGGGAAGGAGGGTGGAGGAGGGAGGGGAAAATGGAGGAGCTGATACCAAGGGCTCAAGTAGAAAGCAAATGTTTTGAACATGATGATAGCAACAAATGTACAAATGTGCTTGACACAATGGATGGATGGATGGATTGTGATAAGAGCTGTATGAGCCCACCATAAAATGATTTAAAAAAAAGAATAAGGTCAATTGTACCCTGATTTCTACTCTTAAATTGCTTCTTAGTGGGTGAAGCTAAGGACATATTCACAGTCTTTCAAATTCCCAGATTTGATTGCATCCCTGGGGGGCTCTTAAAGGCCTTTCTTTCTCCTGTTCTGGTTTCTCTCAAAGAAACTTCTAGTTGGCGTGTGTTAGAACGGAAAGCCTCCTCTCATTTGGTCTCCCCTAAGATTGCTTTTGGCAACACCTTCACTTAACACACGGAGTTCTCCAAACTCTGCTAGAAATAAAGCTATTCTCCCCAGGCTTGAGTGCAGAGCCCTTTGTCCTGAAGAGCTTCATTTTCGTTGGGGTAGAATTACCACTGTACACAAATGAGGGCCCCCTGAAAAAAGATCATATTAGAAGGTGCCGCCTGGAGTGGGAGAAAAATGTGGAACCATTTCAAAATCATAACTCGACAAAGTTTAGTGGTCAGAGAGACCCCGGAGGAACATCCAAGCCTATGGCTCCAGGCATCCTTCAGGTCTGGCATGGACTCATCTCCTTGTCAGAATCATCAACCAGCTGCATCAGTATTTCTGAAAGGCCAAGTTCAGAGGTCTGGGAAGGAAGTAGGAATAGTTACAGGAAACCTGGGGAGGAAGAAGACCATGAGTACATAAGGTGATCGCAATTGATGAGTTGCAATTAAATTTTTGAACTGTTGACTCTAAAACTGATGATCTCTTCTGTAAGCCTTCACTTAACACACAAGAATTTTTTTCATTTTTTCTCTCTCAAAGCTAGGATCCAGGAGTCTTCTCTGAGTGACTCTGCTCCATGAAAGGGCACTGGGAAACATGGGAATACTTATGATTTTATTTGATTCTCCTTATAGGGAACCATTCCCCTATAGGCAGGAAAAGTTTAGGCCCAGTCATTTTTACCTTCTCTGTATTGAGGGCCCTGGTTGTGCAGTAGTTATGGACTGAGCTGTGGTCTGAAAGTCAGCAATTTGAAACCACCAGCAACTCCACAGCAGAAAGTCAGGGCTTTCTAATTACATAGAAAGAGTTACAGACTAGGAAACTCACACGGCAGTACTACCCTGTCCCACAAGGTCTCTATGTGTTGACTTTGACTAACTTGATGGCAGTGAGTTTGATTGGTGTGTGTGTGTGTGTGTGTGTGTGTGTGTTTTGGGTAGAGCTCTGTTTCATGTGTGTGTGTGTGTGTGTGTTTTGGGTAGAGCTCTGTTTCATGTGTGTGTGTATGTGTGTGTGTGTGTGTGCGTGTGTGTGTTTTGGGTATAGCTCTGTTTTTCATGAGTGGAAACTGAGTAGGGACGAGATCTGGTCTCCCCGTACCATCTGACTGGCATAGACGGCAAGGCAGGGCTCTGAGGGAGAGGAGGCCTTGGCTCTCCAGGGATAAAGCAGAGCTAGAGACTTGATGAGAGAAATGCTCTATTGATTTCACGAGGTGTACTGGGTAAATCTTCCAAAACAGGGTACTCGTGGAAGTGGGTGAGCCGATCACCATGTGGATTAGAACTCAAACACACTTTAGGTTTTTAAAACTGGAATTTGCTAACTTTTCTTTAATGAATGTTTTCCATTTGCTATTTGCTCTTTAAGATCAACTTTCAGGGATTTTAATTTTTTGAATAGAATTTTTTACTAGTGAAATTGTTTTGCTGGGAAGAGCTGTATGGTGTGGTTCCTGGACTTCTGACGGCACGAGTTTTCCAGTTAGTGCTACATGGGAGAAATCATTTCTGTGTATTGAGGCAGATGATTTTTCTAATCAAAAGTTTTCATAGACTCACATATTGTTCATTGTGGGAGTGAAGATATCTTTACTGTATTTCTTCTGTATTATTTTCTAATTCATCTTCTCTATTACAGAATTTACATCTCAATTTCAGACAAATTAAGCCCACAGTCTAATCTTTGTTTATGCCCCCCTCTGTCCATTATTTTATCTAGGTAGCAAAACATACCCTTCATGATTAATTACATTTATTCATAAATCATCAGACAAAACACTTATCAATTCATTTGAGCCACCGGGCCAACTTGGTCAGTCTGCTCTGCGTGGCTCATTTGTTGGCTGCATGCATACCCAATAGCAATTGCTTTGAGTTAATCTATGTTGACTCATTTTAAGAGCCTGTCTTGAGGCTAGCTATGCAGTAGGTATTCCTGTAATTTATAAAGCGCATTCTCTGGGCAAGTTCAAGTCTAATTTATAGGTAAACCTGCTACTAAGAATTATCAATATACTTCTGTAAGATGAATTTTCAGTCAAATTTGGAAGATGGGTTACAAATTTTAGGATGTTTCTGTCTCTTAATCTGAAATGCATGTCAACAGTTTGCCATTAGTGTGATAATGATAGTTATAATATGTAAATATTACTAGCTTTAGTCCAAATCAAAATTTTTATTGGGGCAATAAGGCTAACATTTCAAGAACCAATAATTATAGAAGAAAAGTCTTGTTTGCAGTCATAATATTACATTTTATATCATTTTATTAAAATTCAATACCATTTGAGATGCCATTGATTTACAAAATTGACTTAGATGCAACATCACCCTCTATAAACTTAGAATCTATTCAAGGAGGTAGAAATAATAAAAATTAGCAGTAATATGAGGGGGTTAATTCTACTCCCACCACCCCGCAAAAAAATGATGTCATGTGAGTGGGATAGTGCATTTAGAGGATTTTTTCCCAATCAGGTCAGACTGTTAACCAAGCTTTCTATTTAGAAGTTTTGAAAAGTTTATGCAAAAGTGTCTGACAGAAAAGGCCTGATTTGTGGCCGAGGGGGACTGGTTTCACCACTACAACAATGCACCTGGATCATGCAGCCATCTCAGTGTGAAAGTTTTGGGCAAAAAACAGCATTCCTCTCTTCCCCAAGATACCTTACTTACTTGATCTTGCTCTGTGCAACATCTTTTTGTTTCCATTAATGAAGAGGGACATGAAAGGACAGTGATTTGATGACACAGAAGAGGTGGAGAAAAAAACCAACAACACGAGGGAGGTGCTGCCAGCCATACAAACAGATGAGTTTGAAAACGTCTTCTAAGAATGGAACCACAGATTTAACAAATGTATGAAAAGGAATGGAGAGGACTTTGAAAGTGATAAGGTTGTTTTGTAAAAATATTTAATATATAGCATTGAAAAATATTTCTGTTTTTAGGGGGTACCCTTGTTTATGGCAAATATAATTACCATAAGTATAATTTATGAATGTTCAAGTTTTAAACAGTACAGATTGCTAGCACTGTTGTGTGGCAATATGTAAGAGGAAGTGATTTCAACTAAGATATACTGGGTAGGTTATCATTGAAGAGATGACTTTTACAAACCTTTTAAGTTATGACATGTAGGGACGACGGTTTTCTAGAGTGGATGTAAGGATCTTCCAAGCTAATTAAGTCTCCTTTTAACATATCCAATTAAGGATGGACTGAAGTTGAGTGAATAAGCTCTCTGTAATCATTTTAATCATATTGATTTCCAAAATATATGTAGGCTTATTTTTTACATTAGCAGGTAGGGCAAACCCTCAGTAAACATAGTGCAGTCAGATAAATGCATAACACTCAGCACTCTTAATAATTTAATCTTCCACTACTTGTCTGTCAGTTTGTATTACTGTGGTTGCCTGTTTGTTGCTGTGATGCTGGAAGCTATTTCACTAGTATGTCAAATGCCAGGAGGATCCCCCAAAGTGAAGAGTTTTCAGTGGAGTTTCCAGACAAAGCTCCCAGACAAAGAAGGCATCAAGTGCCCACTTGGAAGGAAGTAGCCTTTGAAATAGTTTCAGATACTGAAGGTCTAATGAACGGAAGAATAGTATCATTACAGATAGTGCCAGAAGATGGGCCCCTTGGTAGGAAGGGCTCTCAAAACGTGACTGACAAGGAGCTGCTTTCTAAGTGGAGTTGACTACAGTGACATGAACGGAGTAAAGCTGCGAGAGTAGAGCCTTTGAGTCTTCATTTGTTGATGGTCACCACTCAAGCTCAGAAGAAACCACTGCAAAAATCTAATAATTTGAAGTTGGAATGTACATAGAATGAATCTACAAAAATTGGAAGTCATCAAAAAATGAAATGGAATGCATAAAGATCAATATCCTCAGAGTTGGTGAGTTGTAATGGACTAGTAATGGCTGTTTTAATCAGAAAATCATAAGGCTTACAATGCTGTGAAGGACACAATAAAGACAAATAGTGGTGTATCCATGATCACAAAGGACATTTCAAGTCCGTCTTCAAGTACAATGCTGTCTTGCTGTCTGTGATAGTATATTTATTTACCTTCAAGGAAATGAAAGCAGTAAAACCATTGATTGGGTATACACATCAAACACTAAAGTTAATATGGAAGACATTGAAGAATTCAACCAATATCTTCAGCCCAAATTGATCAAACATGCAATCCAGATACATTGATCATTATGAGCAATTTGAATGCAAAAGTTGGCTAAAGGAAAGGACAGTAGTTGAAAAATACTGCAACTAGTGATAGAAATTTCTAGTGACCAAATGGAGCTGGAGACCATATGACAGAATTTTGCAAGACAAATGGTTGTTCATAGCAGATGCCCTTTAAGAACAACACAAATGGAGAAGATATAGGTATACATCTCCAGATGGGATATACAGAAATCAAATTGACTACATCTGTGGGAAAAGACCTTCGGGAAGCTCAGGATCAGTAGGTCAAGCCAGGCTAAGGCTGACTGTGGATCAGATCATCAATTGCTCACATGTAAGTTCAGGTTGAGGTTGAAGAAAATTAAACAAATCTACCAGGGCCAAAATACAACCATGAAATCTATCCATGTTAATTTCAAGAAAATAACAGAATATTGACCACGAATGATGAGCTGGGGAAGGGGGGCGCAGGGAAGGGGGTCAAGTATACATTTATAAATAAAGAAAAAGATCTCTTCAAAGAATAGAAAAAATATCAAAGCAGATATAAGAAGAGACCCTGAAACTTGTTTTAATCATTAAGTAGCTAAGGAAAATGTTGAAGTCAATGAGCTGAATAAAAAATCTCAAAGGGCAGCTCAGGATGTTCAAAGTAGAGAACAATATCACTAATATCACGTTCTGGTAAATGTGTGCTGAAGATCATGCAGCAATGGCTGCAGCAGTGTATTGACAGGGATCTTCTCGAGGTTCTGGTCAGATTCAGAAGAGAACATTGAATGTATGACATCACTGATGATGTCAGGTGGATCTTGACTGAAAGCAGAGAGTAGCAGAATGTTTACTTCTGCTGCATTGAATATGCCAAGACATTCGAATGTGTGGATCATAAAAAGCTATTAATTACCTTGAGAAGAATGGGAATTCCAGAACACTTCCTGTGCTCATGAGGAACTTGTGTACAGACCAAGAGCAAGTTATGCAAACAGAACAAGGGAGTATTCTAAAATCAAGAAAGTGTGCAATGAGATTGTATCCTCTCACCATACTTATTCGATGTGTATACTAAGTAGATAATCAGCCAAACTGGATTCTATGAAGATGAATGTGGCATCAGAATTTGAGGAAGGGTTATTAACAATCTTCAATATGCTGATGACACAACCTTGTTTACTGAAAGTGCAGAAGACTTGAAGCACTTGCTGATGAAGATGGAGTCTGTAGTGTGGATTACAACTTAGTGCAAAGAAGAACAAAAGTCTCACTACTGGAGAAATATGTAATGTCAGGATAAATGGGGGAAAGATTGAAGTTGTTAAGGATTTTGTCTTTCTTGGATCCACAATCAATGCTCTTGGAGGCAGCTGTCAGGAGATAGAATGATAAGTCGCATTGGGTAAATTTGCTACACAGATCTCTGCTGATAAGTGCGAATGTTACTTTAAGGACTAAGATATGCCTGACCCAAGGTCTGGTATTTTTAATCACCTCACATGTATGTGAAAGTTAAACATTGAATAAGGAAGATCGAAGAAGAATCGATGTTTTTGAATTATGGTGCTGGCCGAGAATATTGAAAGTACTATGGACTGCCCAAAAGACAAAAGAAATAAGTCTGTCTTGGGAAAAAAGTGCAGCCAAAATGCTCTTTAGAGGCAAGGATGGTGAGCATTCATCTAAAATATTTTGGATATGATGTCAGGAGAGACCAGTTTCTGCATAAGGCCAGCATGGTTAGCAAAGTAGAGGGGCAGAGATAAAGAAGTCGCTCCGCAAAATGGACTGATACGGGGGCTGCAACAAGGGACTCAAGCATAAGAATCGCTGTGAGGATAGCACAGGACCAGACACTGTTTTGTTCTGATGTACATATGATAGCTCTGAGTCAGAACACACTGCTTGGAATCTAACAATACAATTTTAATCTTCTATTTCCACCCCTGGCCTGTGTCTCCATTTATGTGCACATGACCGTGGGCCCCTGGATGTTTGGATCCTGGGGTCTGTCTGGCCCTTGGTTAATCATCCATTGCTCAACCAGCCTTGTTTTTCTCCCAGGCAAATCCAGAAGCAAAATTTTTCCCCTCAGCTGCAGCAAATATCTTACTGGCATTTACACCGTTACAGATAACAACAATCAATGTGAACATCACTTCCGTAACTGTTCATTATTTCTCTTACAAGCTCACTTGTTTCCCATGAGTTTGAAGCCATTGCAATGAGTTCCATTCCCGACACCTACTGTAAAACCAGAATAATGTGCAACATGACGGGATGGCCTCTGACCTCCAGCTATATAAGGGGGGAGGAAAACCGCCATGATCCCTTCCAAAGCTGATTCCTTTGAGGCTAAGGTCAGTCATGTCTCCACCCTCCATCCCCTTCCACTCCATTAGTACATCAACGATCCCTTCTCTGACCTTACTTCTATGGCTGCCAAATCCATTGCATTGTCACTTGTTGCCCTCTGGTTCTGCTGTTAGTGCTTCTCTACCATTCTTCTGATTTCAAAGATGTCACCTGGATCCTGGAATGATGTTCATTGTTCAGGGAATTGGGTGTCCAAAGGACATACTTGAGTCCTGACTCTTTGCTCTTCTGGTAGCAAAACCTCCTCTTCCTGCGTCTGAGGTGGATCATTTTATACCGAGAAGGATGGCAGTCACCATTAACCCTGTTAAAAACCACTCAGTATTGAAGATATAATCCAATCCAAGATTCCCATTATGGTTAGCACAGTGAAAAAAAAAAACAGGACCAGTGGGCCCTGTGGGGAGTGGGTTTATGGAACAATATCTAAGCCCAGGTATAAGACATGGACATGGTAGTGCTTCATGTGCCAGCCTATAGTACACTCACACTACCAGAAAATGCCCAAATGGATACAGACACCATTGTTGGCCATGTACTCATCAACCCATGCAAGCAAGTGACTCAGTGAGCCACCATGTCTGGCCTCTCTCAGCGGGGCACCTCCAATGAGACTCCAGCGGCTATCCACCATGCTCAAGGAATTCGCTTCATGAGATACCAGCAATGGACTAAGTGACTACCAGGGGTTTTGCAATGTAGCAACATATACCGACGTCAAACATATCCTATGCCTTTGGACTGTTAACCCAAGGACTGCAGAAAACTGAGAGAATTCAAGTATCTGCCAATAAGAAAGCCTGACTGCTGCCTCTGTCTGGAAACCACAACAAACTCCCGTGTCTATTGCTCCAAGACCATTGTTTGTATCCCATAGGAATGTCAAACGAGTCCTCTTTGGTCTAATAGTTCAGTCCTTTGTAGAAAAGGGCTAGAGTTAAATATGCAGGTGTCACTGTGCTTACAAGTGTGGGGGGGAGACAATCCCTAAAGAGACTCTGGTTTTAAATTCACGGAGCACACTGGCCTCCCTTCTTAAGAAGCCCTGTAGGGACAATGTGTGTGGCATCGCAAGCCCGGGGACTGTTCTTTTGTTGGGATCACTTTAGGTAAATCTCTCACCACTTCCTGTGCATTGCTTCATGTTCATGGTTTACCCTTACTTGGTTAGTGCCTCCTCTTTGTCTGTTTTTTCAGCTCTAGTGCTTGACGTAATGTTTGTTTTTTCTTGGCCATAATAATTGTTGATGTGAGAAATCAACTAGACTGTGTAGAAAATGCTACCAGCTTCACCTGTCAGTCTGCCAGGGAGAATTGCCCCAGTCAAACCAGTGCCTACTGAACTGTTGGAACGAGTCTAGCCTGGGAGTGACCCTTTTCCCCCTCTTTTAAGCTAATTATTCTATTCATTGACCCATTCTCTAACTAGCTTAGCTTTTTGCCCTCCACAGGGTGTACTGTGCTCTAGACATCTGGGGACTTCTTTGTTGTGTGCAAGTCTCAGGTGTCCAGAACCAAGTGCTGATGCAGAAGACTGGCAGTCAGACTGAAGAGGCCCAATAGGAGTGTTCGGTTTGAATTTAAGGTGAGCAAGTGCCAATATGTCATCATCATTGCCACCTACTCAGACTATACTGCCCAGTCAAAATACATAGAGTGCCGAGATATTGGGATGTCCTTGAATAAGAAGTTCCCAGAATGCTGCTGCCAGAGTCTGCTGCTTGAGATCCGCCCCATGGGCCACCCCCAACCCCTATAAATCCTTTGCATCCTTGAAGGAGCTTGCAGACCAATCCTGACCCTGTTTGCTGCCATTAGGTTGCAGTACTGCATCTCCATCAGTCAGTGACCTCAGGAATAAAGTCCACATCTCTAAGAATGACTTTTTGAGAGTTTTTCAGACTTTTAGCTCCTAGTCAAGAAGTACAGTCCTTGCTTGGGGCATTTTCCTAGATAATTCTTCTTTGTTTCCAAATTTGACATTCCGATTTCCATTAATTATGAATGAATCTTGATTACTTTTGAGTTCGGTAAAAAAAAATACTCAATTTCTTCTTCTTTTGAATGAATGGTTAGACTTAAATTTGAACACTAGTACTCTTCCTGGAAGGTATCGAGATCTCGTTTCTGTTATTGACAGTGTTGTATGTGATGATCTGTCTGACAGTTAAAAAATATGATTCTTTTTCTCTTCAATTTATCATTCCTGGCATAACAGACCTTAAGATTAATTTATTTTAAATGGTCAATATTAGACCATTTCAGTTCACTAATTCCTAGGATATCAATAGTCAAGAAATTATTTTTAATTTTGGCAAATATCATTATCCTACACGTCTATTTCATGCATCCCACTGTCTGATTCTTAATGCATGTTTGAAGCTGCTGCTTCTCATGGTGAGTCGTGCCACATTAGCAAACAAACATTCTGACATTTTATTTATAAAGATTTATTTCATGAATTTAGAGGCCATTAAAGCTGGCTTAATTTCGAGGAGGCTGATTGCCCCTGGTTGTATTTTTAATTCCTTCCAATTTGAGGGACCCGTTTTCTGGTATTATATCTGAAAATATTCCACTGTCATTCATAAAATTTTACTGCCTATTTCTTGGTTGTTTTTATTTTAGAAGTAGACTACCTGGTCCCTCTTCCAGATTTTTGTTAGTCAGGAAGTGCTGATGAAACCAGTTCTCGGTGAGTAGACAGTGATGACCCTTGATAAACTCGTGGAATAGTTTCTACATAGTAGCAATATGTAAGCCACCAAAATGCAACAAGCTAACAGACTAGGGAGACTAACCATTACAGTTTAGTAATGATAAATTCGAGTTTCAAATATTACTCATGGTAGAGATTTCCAAGAGAATATCTATATAAGAATAGCTTGGATCTTGTGATAGAATAACATATAATTATCCAGTATTAGTTACAGAAAGATCATTGTTGAAAACTTTATGAAAAGAATGCATTTAATACACCACTTAGTATGGTTTCAATATATTCATTTTACTTTTGGTCGATTCTTGAGTAAAGCAATCCCAGTCAGGATTGCAACATGCATCCATCACTCCCAGTTGGTTTATTATCCTTTTCGTTTCCTAAGATTGAAAATGTGTGCTTTAACACCTGAAGTTTAGAACATTTCTTCTCAGCAACACATGCACATTTTACCAGGTGTCACCAAATTCTTGGAGCTGTTCCTTATTACTTGGATTATATAAAATAAAATATTGCTAGCAGTTGTCTGTCAGTGTGTCACACGGTGGTGGTTTGTGTGTTGCTGTGTTGCTGGAAGCTATGACACTGGTATTCCAAATGGCAGCAGGGTCACTCAAAGGTTTTAGTGGACCTTCCACTAAGAGATGACTACAAGGAAGGACTTCGCTGCCCACTTTGGAACAAGTAGCCACTGAAAACTTTATACATAAATATTGAAATATTGTCAGGTACTGTGTTAGTCCGGGTAGACTAGAGAAACAAATACAGGGAAACTCATATGTATATATAAAAGAAAGAGGTTTATATACAAGAGCAATTGAATATTGAGGAAACATCCCAGCCCAGTCCAGATCAAGTCCATAAATCCGATATTAGCTCATATGTCCAATACCAATCTATAAAGTCTTCTTTAGACTCACAAAACACATGTAATGTTGCCAAATGCAGGAGGATCACAGACCAGTGAATTGGAAGTCTTCTGGATCCAGTGGTGGTGTAAGCATCTCAGCGCTGGCAGGGTCTCTATGTGGCTTCTCTGGCTCCAGAGGTCTGGGTCCATCAGAGTAGGTACATTTGGTTTCTCCAGTGCCCATGGTGTGGTGTAATGTGTCTTGTCAGTGGAGCGTCTCTCAGGAAGTGAGCAGAGAGGTGTTTCCTGCCTCCAAGGAGGAAATACAAGAGTTCCCAGAATTCTCAGGAGTAGGCCACACCCACACAGAGGCTTCGTTGGCTATGATCCAATTGACAGACTAGACTCCACCTCTTCACTCTTAATCCTCTCAAGTTCCAAATTGACGCCAGATTATGTAACTACCAGAGGTTCTGAAGGTTTAATGAATAGAAGCCAGCACATTATCAGCCACAGCACATTATCAGCCGAAGGATGAGCCCTCCAGTCAGGGGTCATTCTACATGTGACTGAGAAGGAGCACATTTCCTCAAGTACAGAAGACTATGGCGATATTAATGGATGAAAGCCTATGGGATCTTCATTTGTTGATGAGGCAAAACTCAAAATGCGAAGAACCAGCTTGAAAGGATGGCACAGGACAAGGCAGGGATTCTTTCTGTGGAGCATAGTCACTGAAGGTAAGAACTGATTCGATGGCACCTAACAACAATAATGCTAAACTTGATTCGGGAAAGAGAGACATGAGGTGGTATATGGACTATAGTTAATTATGTTTTTACTTTAAGTTATAACCATTAAAATAACATGTTAGACAACAACCAAACTCACTGCCATTGAGCCCATCCTGCCCCACAGTGACCCTCCGTGAGTTTCTGAAATTGTAATTGTTTGCAGGACACCCTGATTTCTAATACTAAGGCATATATTCTCATATCTTGGGAGAATTTTAGTTGATTAGTTCATACAGTAAATATATGAGGTGGTTTCAATAGTTCAAGAAACAAATCCATTATCTTTTATTTCAATTATTTTGTACAAGTTTTTTAAAGCCCCCACACATATTACATATTATACACCACCACCTGCATATAATATACATATATACCTATATAATAAACTGTGTGTAAATGTGCTGTACAAATACAGTGGTGTCTCTAGGGTTGGGTTCATGGGTAGTAATTCATAGTTTCACACTCCCAGCCCCGTGGATGGTCTTCCTTACAAGACTCCTGAGTAATATTTACTAACAATTGTAATACTAATATAATAATGGGTCATAAATGTCATTTTAAATTGCTTACATGGAATATTTCTTAGGTTATATAAACAAAAGCTAACTCATGTTGTAAAACCATGCTACATTGGAGGTAGCTCTAGGATGTAGTGGTCAAGTGCTCTGCTTCCTACATGAAAAACCCGCTGTTAGAACCCGGGGGGACACGTGTGGGAGTCAAATTTTGTCAATATTTATCCCTTTGGACACCCTACTGGACTGTTGAAACTTCATTAGTTACAGCATTCTTAGTAACTGAGTGAAAACTTTTCATTGTTTTCCTCCTTTTAACAAACTACATTTCCTTCTCTAAAGATTTATATTGGTATAATTTCACAAATGTTACACACCACAGTATTGTAGCTAAAACACAAGAAAGTTAGACCAAGTCAGAGATGATAAGACCATGTGCAAAATGAAAGCAAGAATGCGGCTCATGATTGCAGCGGGAGCAAAAGAAAGCACGGAATGGGAAGGATCAGTGTGGTCCGTTCATAACGGCCTCTCTGGCCATAGTGCGTGAGAAGGTTCCAAACGTAAAATCATATCGAGTTCTATCTTTGTATGTACATGAAGGCATGTAAATGATTTATGGGAAATATTTTTGTTGTTCTAACTGTTCTGTCGGTGTTAGATGGTATGGAATCGGTTCCCACTACAGGGACCTTCCATAAAGCAGAGTGAGATACTGTCTGCTCCTGCATCAGCCTCACAAGGGTTTTCATGTTGGATCCCATTGTTGTGCCCGTCAGTCTGTCCATCTTGAGTGTTCACCTCTTCTCCTGCACTTTCTGATCTACCAAGTATAACGCACTTGGCCCTCTGATAACGTATCCAACGGACATGAGACAAACTCTTGACGTGTTTGCTCCTAAGGATTATTTTAACTGCACTTCCTCTGAGACGGGCTTGTTTGTTGTGGCTTTTCATGGTAATTTCAACACTCTTTTCCAATATCATCATCCAAATGCATTAATTATTCTGCTGTCTTCCTTAGTCATTATGTAGATTCCACATGCATAGGAGGGGATGGAAAATATCACGGCTTGAGGCAGAGTCATCTTACTTTTCAAAGTGGCAGCTATGATTTCTAACCCTTTGAGAGATTTTCAGTATGGAGCATGATTTCAGGATGATTCAGTGTGAAGGAGACCAAAATCCTGACACATGCTCCAACAAGCAGCATCGGGATAAATGGAGGATAGGCTGAGTTGTCACGGACTTTGTCTTGCTTGGGTACGCAATGAATGCTTATAAAAGCAGGAGTCAGGCAGTCAGAAGAATCAGTGCACTGGGTATTTCTGATGCAGAAGGCCTCTTCAGAGTATTCAAAAGAAAATATGTTATTTTAAGAACTAAAGTGGACCTGACCGTATTCATGGTATTTTTGACTGCCTCATATGTATGTGAATGTTATGCATGTACATTAAGTAAATCTGCTATAAAAGAACTATTCCAGGTATTTAAAAGCAAGGTTGTTTCCAGCCCCAAGACCTCTTTACCAGATAAACCTGGGGGGGGGGGGGGGAGGTCCTGTGAAAGCACCAGCTATCCTGAGGGAAAGTTTGGAGGGAACCAGCTACTGGATGGTTCAATTAGTCTTTCTCCCCGATACCCAGGACAGATGATGGATCTGCCTGTAGGGACCACTACAGACCTCCTCCAGAGGTCCTGCCCAGGCAAAGATCACCATCTTCCAGGTCCTGTCATAAAATGATGAAAACGATGACGGCAACATATGGAGAGATGTGCTCGACACAATGGATGGATGGATTGTGATAAGTGCTGTGAGAGCCCCCAATAAAATGAATTTTAAAAAAAGAAAGCGAAAAACAAGGTTGTCAACTTATGGACTAAGGTGGGCCTGACCCGGGACATGGTATTTTCCATCCCCTCATCTGCACGTGAAACCTGGACTTTGACTAAAGGCGACAGAAGAAGAGGGAACTCGTTTGAATTTTTGGTGCTGCAGAAAACTACTGAAACTATGACGGTCTGCTCAAAGAACAAGCGGCTCTGTCTTTGAAGATGTACGGCCGGAGTGCTCCACAGGTAAGAATGGTGGGAACTACTCCTGCAGACCTTGGCTATGTTTCAGCAAAGTAGAGGGGCAGCCAAAATGAGGAAGGTCCTCAGCAAGCTGGATTGACACCGTTGCTGGAAAGTGAGTACAGAGTTAAGTCCAATGATGAAGATGTCACAGGACATGGCGGTCTTGTTGTGTTGTATGTAGAGTTGTTATGTGTTAGAACTGTAGTACCTAACAGCAATTCAACACCTACATGTGATGACCTATTTTCATCCTCTACGCACTGGCTGTTGGGTTCCCTCGTTGCAAGGTGGGATGACCTTTAGATCTGATGGAGCTGAGAAAGGGTGAGATGCAGCTTTTGGGGGGCACTCACAGAAGAGAAATGCATATGGAACTTTTCAGAATAATTTGTTTGACAAAACTTAACAAAAGACTAGTCTGAAAAAGATGGAGGTTAAGTATGTCTTACTTTTGTCTTGCCATATTTCTTACTTTTACAAAAAGCAATTTCTGTCCATTTTCCCTGTTATCAAGTACACTTCTGTCACATCCCATGGTTCTACACAGAACATGAAAGAAAGTGAAACACGTATGGGTGGATGCTTGGATATCCCAAATTCACACATTCATCTGGGAGTCTTTCTCATCCTCAAGGCAGAGGAAGCTGTGGAATAAAGTCAGGTGATAGAGCAGGACATGTGCCCCAAGAATTAGAGGTCTAGCAGAGAAAGGCAAATCAGAAACAGAATCCGCCAGAGGAGCTGCCCACTCCTGGATCCCCTCCGGTGTTGGTGTTGGTACAGTGAGAGTCCCACTTCCTGCTTCTGAAAGGGCTCATTTTATACCCAGCAGGATGACAACCACAATGACCTCTGTTAACAATCACTGGCAGCTCTATTAGAAACCAATCCGTTTCCTTCCCCACTTCTCACCCCGACCCATCAGGAAAAGGTCATTGGGTGGGATTAACAAAGGCTGTCGCTATAGAAAAGCTGTGGAGGCAATTCTGCATTGGGTACTTCTTGGTGTTTCAGCTGTCACATGAAATTGAATGCCATTTGTGTTTCACTCTCTCGCCCTGACACAACCCTGAGACATATTCCACTATTGTTTTGCTCCTGTAAAAGAACCGATCTCGGAGATCTGTGTGTAACCTCCTCTCTGGGAGATGGGCAATGGGGAGGCGGGTGAGGGGAGACGTCGGGGAGTGTAAGATAAGATATAATAATTATTTATAAACTATCAAGGAACCAGGGGTGGAATCGGGGAGGGAGGGGGACGGGGGAAAAAAAGGGAAACCGAACTGATTCCAGGAACCCAAGTGGAAGGTGAATTATGAGAATGACGGGTGCAACGAATGTATAAGGGTGCTTTGCTCAATTGATGTATGTACAGACTGTGATAAGAGCCTTATGAGCCCCAATAAAAAGATTTAAAAAAGAAAGGGGGTGGGAACCAAAAACAAACAAACAAAAAAACCATGTGATTGTTGTTAAGTGCTGTGAACTTGGTCCCAACTCACAGAGACTGAATGCACAACCGAATGAAGCATTGCCAGGTTCTGCGCCAGCCTCTCAATTGCTCCTATTCTTGAGCCCACTGTTGCCGTCAGTGCCAACCCATCTCCTCGTTCCTGTTATCCTTTTAATTTTATGGTTTGTAGCTCTGAGTCCTAGATTTTGATAACTTAAAATTTTGATTATATTATAAATGCATTTCCATTTCCATTAATAAACCTACTTTAGGATTATTTTAAAACACGTCCTCTAGATCATTTGTGATGAAAAATTGACTAGATTTGTTGGCACGCAGCAGCAACAATCAGAACAGTTTTCTCATTTGAGCTGTATCATGATTTTTACTTAATTGGATAAAGATCATTTAGATTTCCTGTTGAATTTTTTCAATTTATTGCATAAGTAGAATACTTTTTAAATTAAGTTGAAATATATGAATATTTAAAATATTTGTCTAACTGTGAATGTGTTTTAAAGAAAAAATTGTAATGCTCCCCACTAAAACATATTGGTATTTTTTGTCATGTCATCAAATTCATATATATTAGTTCTCAAAATTTGGAAAACATTAAAAATTGGCCAGAGTCTTTAAAAGTCACCCATAGTATTTGTACAGATATATATTATTTTAGTATAGGATTCCATTTATATTTCATCCGTATGTCACTGTGAGTATTCTCTAAAGACAACTTGTTCTAACTTAGACACAAAGTGTATATAGCTACATTAAGGCATTTCATGGCATTGGGAGATTTTACCATGCTATGTTTCAATCTGTACGGATCTATCAATGTTCTTACTTTGTAAAATATAATTTCTAGTTTTACAATTGGGTAGAGTGTTATAACGTATTGTGGGCTATAAAATTTATGTTGATTTGGGGGACAACTTTTTTTAAATGATAGATGAGCACGTGGGAAGCTACTGGGTGAAAGGGCATAAACGTTGGAGTCTGAGGGTAAATCTACGGAGTGGCTCAGCAAAACCTACATGGCACAGTAATTTCTTCTCAAGAGTCGTGACAAACACTCTTTGAAAACTGTGCCTCTGGTCTTTGGGTGACTAGATGAATGCCCATTGAGACTCATTGAAAGAAAGGATATGATTCTTGTGGCGTCAGCAGAGGTTTTCCCTTGTTCATACTGATTTTCCTGTCTGGGCCTTAAAATTTTGACTATATTACCAACCAAGTTATGAATAATTGTGTTAATGAGATCAAACAATTACATTGCCAGAGAGTGGAATACACACACACACACACACACACACACACAGATACACAATCTCCTTGGACATTTTGTAGAAGCAAACAATCTTAGAGCTAGAAAGTATATTTTGAAATTTCTTAGTAACCCCTGTTGCTGAAATTCAGGTTCTTATTGAGATTTAATTTTGGAAGATATAGGGCATCACAAGAGAATTTTATTTAGAGATTTCTAGGACGTAAAAACCCTTATCAGCCAGCATGGCTGGCCTTGGTATTTCTTGCTCCCCACGTGCATATCAAGTAGTTTGTAGGATTCTTGCACACACACTAGATTCTCGGGATCTTCCATGGGGTAGCACAAGCTTCTGGGAAGTGTAGTCCCACGATGTTGTCATGAACTTTGTTCATGCTCTGTCCACATTTCCATGTTTGCCCCCTTGCAACTCCTCACTCCTATGTTCCATATATGAGACATTGTTAAGAAAGAAAGTTCTCCGTGAGTCATGCCAGAGCCACAGCTGAAATTTAGGTCTTAGATATGAGGTGCATACTTGGAAATCAGGTAAAATGTCATAGTGATTTTATCTGGGAGGCTTGAGTCAAATAAGAGTGGGTTTTGCTCCATATGTAATTTAATCATCTCTGATTTTGCTGGTTTAGATCAAAGAGGATCAACCTAGACTTTGATCATAGATTATTTTGAAGCAACAAATCTAAAACCAATTCCTGTCATGGCCACATTCTTTATTCATTTATCCACAATTCAATATTTCTTTTGGAATTCATTTAAGAGCAGTGGGTTTCAATAAAAAAAACAATCGTCAGTGGCCTGTGCTTCATGGTACACTCTTTTATGAAGTTCTTGATAAGCTATGTGGACCTTCATCTAACATCTCTCATATTCGTGATAAGTTTATGAGACTGCTCTGTTGAGGAGTCTAAGTAAACAACACATTACAAGCTCGTAGTTTAGTGGGGAAGGCTTCCATGTAAATATAAATAGCAGGATAATATAATAGTATCCTTTGTAGGGATGTAGAATATACATACTGCAGTATGTTCACAGATAAAGCCAAGGTAGGTGCTATATATAAAGAAGGAATTCAAAGAAGTCATTTACCCCATAGACAAAGTAGTAAGGGCATGCCAATGGCATAAGGAAGTTACGCACTTACTGTCAGTGCTGGCTGTTGAGCAGCATGCATTTGTTCCATAGAGTTTTCAGTTTGTTTATTTTTAAGTCATCGTAAGGGAAATAGCTGATAGGACCTTGATAGCACCAGCCTTGACATTACTATCTAAACACAAATTACGTGAATCACCGAGTGTCCTGGGCAGAGGAAAGCATGGGCTTCCATTGCGTTCACTGCACTTTTGGGGTGAGTATGCCTGAGATGATGGCAACGAGGGGAAGGCAGTTCCGAAAGCTGGTTAAGCCAGGACACCAAGGCCTGTAGGTCCTGAAGGATTGTGTTCTTCATTTGATGTTGGAAAAGGAGCCAGGGAAATAACGTGACCAGTTGTGCCTTTGAAAAAACTCAGCTAAAAAGTCATTAGCATTGTTTAAATTCACTTGCCACTGAACACATCGCATGTTTTCTATCTCAGTACAGTATCAAGTTGGCATGTTTAATGGCTTCATTAGCGTGGAGTGTAGGAAGGGCGTGCAGGGGGTCAGGTGGGGGGCTGGTTACTCAAGTCATATCGAATGATAAATGTTTTGCTCTTTCTTCCATTTCAGTGATCGGCAATATTTTAGAAATTGCGCCAATTGTTCCACAAATGAAGTAGCCAAGAGAGCTACAAAAAGTCGTGCTTTCAGAAAATTTTTCTCTAGCTGATCTTATGTCTGACCTTCTGTATTTTATCTTCCCAAGATCAGCTTGTGGTGTTAATTATGGGGTAAGTAAGCAGTTACTTCCTACAGCAAATCAACCAAAGTCCAGGTTTGCTCTGGAGGTCCCGGGGATCAGAGCTCTGTGTTTCTTCAGGTTTCAGTTTACCAGCCTCAGACCACTTAAAAGCGGGAGGAGGAGAGGCTTGGGAGTGATCGGTTTACAAGTGACCTGGGAGTTCACAGCTTTCATCCCTTGAAATCACAGTCCATATAATAGGCCTTGTGCAGATACAATTGGGACAAATTGACTCAGGCGGCTTGCTTTCAGAAACAAAACCCCTTCTTCTCCCTTATCAGTGTCCCCATGCCTGAGTTGTTGGAATCAAGCATTTGATGGAAGATGGTGTTGTTGGAAGGTCAAAGAGAGAATGTAGGTGCTGAGTAAAAGGGTAGGCTGTTAAGTGACCCCCGGCTGTGTTTATTGATTAATAGGACTAGGGACTTTAGGGACTTAAAAGGCAAGAGGAACTCTATGTAGCAAGCTTTCTCCTCAGAGGCAAATAAGAGCTGTTATCCTGGAAGGGGGCGCGGGGAGGAAGAGGCTGGTTCACCTTCAGATCAGGCTGTTGCTACAACCAAACATTTTTGGATGTGTCTTTATAGATATGCGTTTTAGAGTTTTTGGATGTTTACAAGTAAAACACAATTTCCAACGTGGAGCCTGAAGTTGATTTTGGAGACAATCTGAGCCTTCTGAAACCCAGGACACCATTCAGCATCGCCAAGTAATCATTCTGGGCAAAGAGCAGTTCAATTTCAAGAGAAAGGGAATTCAGATCATCTGAAGGAATTTTCCAACTGGCTCTCACTAGTACTTTCTAAAGTAGAATCAGCACCGTATCTGCAGGGGATTATTTTCTATTTTCATTTGGATATAGAAGATCTGAAGTATTTATTAGGAATTCAAGTCTTGCTTTAAAGAGAAACAGCAACTAAACCACCCAAGAGGATAACCACATTAGCACTCCATCCCTCTAATAGATCATAACTTGAGAGGATTGTGACCTCATAGCACTATCAAGTTATAAGCTGCTAGAGATGGAGTTACTAGATGGTGAGTGTATTACCCAGGGCTTCCGTATTGAGAATGGGCATTAGCGTTGGTGCCCTTTAGTTATCGAGCCATGGTAATTAGTCCTCAATCATCCTCCATTCTAGTTTTAGCATGAAGTTTCCAAAATTCAGTCTGCATTGGACACTGGGACACTTTCCCATTTAAAACAGGTTAATGGCTCCCTATTATGCCATGTAATGATGCCCAAATACCTTGTTCTGCCATTTTAAAATATTAGAATGATCTTCAATCAATTAGGCCATCTGTCACCTCTCCAGAAATGCTATTTTTAAATCACATCAAACTCCACATTGGCTCTACTGTTGTTGTTGTTGTTGTTGTGAGGTGTCGTGGGGCCAATTCCTACTCTTAGTGACCCCATGCCCAACAGAAAAACACTGCCAGGCCCTGTGCCATCTTCATAATAGTTCTGCAGTTTGAGCGCATTTTTACAGCCACTGTGTCACTCCATCTTGTCCAGGGTCTTCTTCTTTTTGCCCCCCCCCCCATTACTAAACATGCTGTCCTTCCCCAGGGACTAGTTTCTCCTGACAACATGACCAAAGTGTGTAAAACAAGCAGTGTGGTTCGACTTCTTCCCAGACACGTTTATGCATTCTTTCCACAGTCATGGTACTTTCAATATCCTTTGCCAGCACCAATTATGCTCATTCAAATGCTCCAATTATTCTTTGGTCTTCCTTCTTCAACTTCCAACTGTCGCACTCATATAAAGTGACCAAAAATACCAATGCTTAGGTAAGCCACACCTTAGCCCTCAAAATAACATCCTTGCTTGAAAGAGGTCTTGGGCACCAGATGTACCCAGGGCAATGCATCACTTAATCTCTTGGCTGCTTCTTACCTAAGTGCTGATTGTGGTCCAAGCCAGACAAAAGTCTTGACAAGTTCAGTCTTTTCTCTGTTCATCGTGAGGTTGCCTATTGAACTAGTTGTGAAAAATTGGGGGTTTGGGGCATTGGATTTGTAACCTATACTGAAGGCTGCAATTCTTGCTCTTCCTTGCAAGTATGTCTAGTCCTCGCTTCCAGCACTTGCTCTCCTACTAACCGTCTGCATCCTACTAGCTTAGGACTGACCTCTGTGCTTATGTTTCTGCTTTTTCCTCTCAGTAGAAACACCACTCATTCTTCCATCCATTGGCATTTGGTCAGTGAACTTTTCACATCTTTGTAAAATTACTCCATTTTAACAAAATTTCCCATCCAAAGATTCCTTTCCTGTTCATTTCAATGAAAGTGCTCCAATTAAGGTCACCACAAATCTCCTTGTTAAATCCAATGAACACTTTTCAGTGTTTATTTGTCTTGACTTCTCAATCCTATTTTTAAAATATCATTTTTCTTTCCCTTCCATAACCTACCACTCTCCTAATTTTACTGTGGCACTCCTCATTTTCCTTGGTGGGAATCTTTCATTTTGCATATTCAGCAAATAGCTATTTTTCTCATATGATCATTTCTACTCTCAAGGACTTAACTACTTCCCATATACTGATACCTCCTTATAGTTCCAGGAAATCTGCAATTTGGACCCATATTTTCAACTGCCTAAGGGATAAAAACAGTGGAACATTCCACATGTATCTTCAGGTCAATACATCCCACACTGAAGTCATTATATTTACTTTTCAACATATCCCCTAATAACCACTGATCTCACATCATCAGATTCAGCTTTTCAAGTTCAAAGCTTGCTGTCATCCTTGATTATTCATTTCCCCACCTCCAGTGAGATACAAGCATGAAGTAAATGTCTGATTTAAAGTGACATGTATAACTTCTCTCTAAATGCAGCTCCAAATTGTCCTCTTGTATCCATCCTCCCTGGCGTGGTCTAGTCCACTTTGCTATAACCTCTCCATCATAAATTTTCTGGAAGCTCGGTGTGCCTTCTGTTTAGCTTTCTCCAAATGGTCTTCATGAAATACAAAGTGAGCCTGTCAGTATCTCACACAAATCTTTTTATCTGACTGCATATTGTCTTCTGGGTGAGATCCCAACTCACTTACATATTGGAAAAGATCTTATATTGAGCTTGATCACTTATCATCTCTCCCTGGGAATTCCACTCTAGCCATAATGCTTAATCTTTCTTTCTCTTAAATTGCTAGAATATCTCTCATTGCTCATCTTGATACTTTTCCTTTTTCAGAATCTTTCTGTTCCATGACTCTGCCTTTTTCTGACTAAAGATTCGGGGACCCAATCCCCCATGGTAGAGTAAGGTACCTTCCCCTGTGCTCCAGTGCTATCCTCAGTTGCTGTCAAGTCACTTTTGACTCACCCTGACCCGAAGTGCAACCTAATCAAGCACTGCCTAGCCCTGCACTGTGCTCACAGCTTTTTGTTGTTGCTGTTTTTTTTAAACATTTTATTAGGGACTCATACAACTCTTATCACAATCCACACATATACATACATCAATTGCATAAAGTACATCCGTACATTCTTTGCCCTAATCACTCTCAAAGCATGTGCTCTCCACTTAAGCCCTCTGCATCAGGTCCTCTTTTTTTTCCCCCTCCCTCCCCGCTCCCTCCTCCCTCATGAGCCCTTGATAATCCACAGATTGTTATTTTGTCATATCTTGCCCTATCCGGAGTCTCCCTTCCGCCCCCTTCTCTGCCGTCCATCTCCCAGGGAGGAGGTCACATGCGGATCCTTGTAATTAGTTCCCCCTTTCCAACCCACTCTCCCAGCCTCACCCCTCACACCCTTGGTCCTGAAGGTATCGTCCGCCCTGGATTCCCTGTGCCTCCAGCTCCTGTATGCACCAGTGTACAACCTCTGCCCTATCCAGTCCTGCAAGGTAGAATTCAGATCATGGTAGTTGGGGGGAGGAAGCATCCAGGATCTGGGGGAAAGCTGTGTTCTTCATTGGTACTACATCGCACCCTGACTGACCCATCTCCTCTCCTAAACCCCTCTATGAGGGGATCTCCAGTGGCCGACACTTGGGCCTCGGGTCTCCACTCTGCACTTCCTCCTTCATTCACTATGGTATACACACACACACACACACACACACACACACACACATATATATATATATTCTTTTTTTTTTTTTGCATGATGCCTTATACTTGGTCCCTTTGGCACCTCGTGATTGCACCGGCTGGTGTGCTTCTTCCATGTGGGCTTTATTGCTTCTGAGGTAGATGGCCGCTTGTTCACCTTCAAGACTTTAAGATCCCAGACACTATCTCTTTCGATAACCGGGCACCATCAGCTTTCTTCGCCACATTTGCTTATGCACCCGTTTGTCTTCGGCAATCGTATCATGGAGGTGTGCAGCCAATGATATGATTTTTTGTTCTTTGATGCCTGATAACTGATCCCTTCGGGACCACGCGATCACACAGGTTGGTGTATTCTTCCATGTGGGCTTTGTTGCCTCTGAGCTAGATGGCCGCTTGTTTATCTTCAAGCCTTTAAGACCCCAGTCACTATCTCTTTTGTTAGCCGGGCACCATCAGCTTTCTTCACCACATTTACTTGTTCACCCACTTTGGCTCCAGCCATTGTGTCGGGAGAGTGAGCATCACAGAGTGCCAATTTAATAAAAGAAAGTATTCATGCATTGAGGGAGTGCTTGAGTAGAGGCCCAAGGTCCTTCCGCCACCTTAATACTAAACCTATAAATATAGACACATAGATCTATTTCCCCATCCCCATATATATATTTGCATGTACATGTCTTTGTCTAGACCTCCATGAATGCCCCTTGACATCCAGCTCCTTCCTCCATCTCCCTTGACTTTCCTCCTGCCCCACTACCATGCTCCGTCCCCGACCTGGGCTAGAGCTATACCTCTTCTCTAAGCAACCTTACCCTTGATCATTCCCCACCAGGCCTGCCACTCCCCCCTCACTACCATTTTGGGTCCTATGTTGTTCCCTTGTCCCTGTGTTTGTTAACACCACTTCCTTACCCCCACCCCCACCCCAATTCCCCCCGCCCCCGGCACTGTCGGTCCCGTTGTTTTTCCTCCAGATAGTTCATCCAGCCTGTTCTATTCAGACAGACCTGTGGAGACACTAACATGCACGAAAACAAGACAGAGGAAAACAAAGCAACAGTATACAACCAGACAACATAACAACAAAAACAAACCACTGACAAAGAACAAAACAAAACAGTTCACAAGAGAAAAGCTTATAGTTAGTTCAAGGATCGTTTGCTGGCCCTGAGGAGCATTTTCCAGTCCAGTCTGTTGGGGTGCTCACAGCTTTTACAACATTCTGTTGTCATGTTTTTACAACATTCTGTTGTCATGTTTGAGTCTATTGTTGCGATCACTGAGTCGGTCTGTCTCGGTGAGGATCTTCCTGCTTTTTGCTGACCCTTTTCTTTATCAAGAATCAGAGACTAGTCTCTCCTAACATGTCCAAAGAATACAGAACATAAAGTCACCATTCTTACTAATAAGGAACATCCCAGCTCTATATTCTCCAATCACAGGTCCTGGCAGCCTAAATTATATTCAGCATACTTTGCCCAAACCAGCCTGCTCAAACAACTCAAATGCATCAACTCAAATTCAATTGCATCCTCTCTTCTTTGCCTTCCATATAGACCCATTTTCTTACTCTTGAATATTGTTCCCACAGAGCCTATTGCTGTAGTCTAGCACTTTGATCCTACTATGTTGCATTTGTCTCTGTGGTTGTATTTATTCCCTCTCATAGCATGAGACATTTGGTCTCAACTTTTAATCCCCAGAACCTAGTACATGTTGTGCCTCACAGACAAGAAACACTTGAATGATCTTGTCCTGCTAATCACGTGGCCAGTTTTAGAATACAGTTCTCCTTTGTCTGTATTCTTATTTTCACACTACTGTGTAGATTTCACCCTGCTGCTCTTGCTAATTTATCATGAATAACTTACTGAGCTGTGTCATTTTCTTGGCATGATAGCAGTCATCCATATTGAACCTCAGTTGTTTTTCTTACGTGCAAGGATCCTAGTGTTTCCATGAAGTGATTTGTTCAGGTGATACTTGTGGAAGGAGCCCTGGTGGCCATGGTTAACATTGGGCTGCTAACCACAAGGTCAATAGTTCAAAACCAGTAGCTGTTCCATGGGAGAGAGATGAGGCTTTCTTCTTCCATAAAGAGTTACCCTCTCAGAAACTCAAAGGGACAATTCTACGTTGTCCTAAAGGACATCTTATAGGAATGGACTTGGTGGCAGTTAGTGAGAGTGAGACACACAGCACTTGTACTTTTTAGTAAGGTGACCAAAACTAAAAACCTGAGCACTATTTCAATGACGGCTCTAAAACGAATTTTATTTATGATACCCACAGAATTGTTAAGCATATTCTAAATTTTTTGTACCGTTCATGTCAAGTACTGGTTTAGCTTTGCCCTTTCTTCTAGATCAGTGGTTCTCAACCTGTGGGTCGCAACCCCTTTGGGGGACGAATGACCCTTTCACAGGGTTCACCTGATTCATAATAGTAGCAAAATCACAGTGATGAAGTAGCAACAAAAATAAGTTCATGGTTGGGGGGTCCCCATCACATGAGGACCTGTATGAAAGTGTCACTGCATTGGGAAGGTGAGAACCACTGCTCTAGATGTTTGTGATGACAGAGGTCTCTATGGACATCTGAAGAAGGACACTTTCTTAAGCAGCTTTTGTGGTTTCAATCCGTGTATGTGGGTGGGAAAAGGTATCTTCCTTGCCTCATTTCAAAACATGGCTCTATTTCACTATACAAAACAAGTTAGCATTCAGAGGACTGCTACTATAGTGTGGGTAATTTGATGGGTCTTTAAAAAGGCCAGAGAAAAGTTTCATTATAGTTTAATACCTTGTTTTCCATAAACTTTATGAAGCCCTTTCTATGATACTTTAGAGTATCTCAAAAAACCACATTTTAAAAATTTACTCATATTAAACCTTGGTGATCCTAGGCAAATATAGATCAAGTGACAAAACATCAACTGATCCAATAAATATACTAGTATAAACATATCTGTTATCAAGTATAAAAAGGCGAGTTACATTTGTTATAGAAAATAATATAAACATGATCTTTGCCCGCAGTTTTACAAGTAGCTTCTAAAATATCATTAAGATTTCTTTCTCAGTGCTTCTCTTCTATGAAATACCCCGGCACAATGGTGATGTGTTCGACTGGAATCAGCAAGATCAGCGTGTCAGAACCACCAGCCCCAAGGGAGGGAGATCTGAGTCGCTGTGGCTGCAGAGGTGAGAGTGCTGGACACTCCTAGGGGGCAGTTTTACCCTATCTTATAGGGTTGCCATGTGTCAGAATTGACGTGTTCCCAGCGAGTTCGGTTTGATTTTACTGGCTTAAGTGAACCGTGTGGCAAATGTATTTGATATTTAATTTATTTAACAAGTACCCATTAAAAGATTCTCCAGGAAGTGTCTGTTCCAGGATTCTGAAGCTTTCAAACTGCTTGCAAGCATGTGGTATCCTCTACAAAGCCCCCCCCCCCTTTCCCCTCACTCATTGTTCTTCCTTCCCTCTGCTCTCCTCCATCCCCTCACCATCCCTCCGTCCATTCTACCTTCATCACCCACCCACTCCTGGTTTCTTTGCTTCGGTTTTTCTTTTTAAATGTCTCCCTTCTTTCTTTGTATCTTTAGTGAACTCACTGGCCCACAGGCCCTCTCTTTGTTCTGACCCTACTTTAATTCCATTTCTAACTAAGATTCTGAAACCCTAACCCCTCCGAGGCCCTCCGTTAGGGAGGTAATTAGATCATTATGTACTACACTCAGGGATTTAGTGTTTTCATGCCCACAGCAGCCTGCAGGCCCCACCTGTCAGCTGGGAAGAGATGGTCTCATAAAGCTGCCAGTGCTATGATTTAGCTGAATACACGTTTGTTAATAAATCTTTCATCATATTATAATCAAAGCGCCCTTTCAGTTTATGGCCCACCTAATGAAGGATTTGAGGTGTCTGCTCATCAACTGGATATTTTAAAAGACAAAGCTAACGGGTGTTGGGACTGAGTATTTACCCCTTGGCTCAGGTGGAGGGTGGAGCAGGAATGGTGGGGAAGGAAGTGAGAGGGGAAATAAAAAAGTTAATTAAAAATAAACGCACAGTGTCAACTACATACCTCTCAATTTGAAAAGTGATTCTCTTGAAAAAATGTGTATTGTCATGAAAAAAAATTCTGCTGACTAGAATCTACAGCAGTTTTTCATTAGATGTCTTTTATTTAACAAAGACATCACAACTGTTTTTATAATCCAAACAATTTTGTTTACATCTCTTCATTGTGGGAATTTATTCATGAATTAACACGGTATGTGTAAATTTAAGGATATCTTTGGGTTTTGCAATGTAGCGCAGCATAAAATAATGAAAATTTGTACTTTTTAAAACATTAATAGTCATTGCTAACATTTTAGTTTTATTATTTAGTTGTATTTAAAGTTATCATTAAGTTAGAAACTAAATACACTTTCGTTCTTAATTTATTAATTCATTATTGATCAGATGATGATAAACCCCAATCCTTTGAAACTTGAAAAAAATTTAATGAATAAAAAATGAATGATGGGAGATTTACATAATTTGATAAAGCTAGAAGTTAGGACATAATTTCTGCTCAAAAACCTTACAATTGTATCACCAACCACATGTTAACTGCTTTGGCAAAGTTTCTCCTGTGCTTCCGTTCTCCGCCGCCATTGACTGAGATCCAGGCAAATGCAGGAAAGAGACAGTACTCCGACCTTGGTTCCTGTGTGTTTCCTTCCAACTCTAGACCAAATTGTAGCGCACCAAGTCCACAATCAACAAATAACTCTGAAAACCAAACAGGTCACTCTGTTGGAAGCCGGAGCGAGGGAGGCTGAGGAGAAGCTACGCATGGCTGACCCCAGTGTCTGCTCTTCTCTTTTGTGGACGTTTCCAGCCCTGGTCTCCTCTCTCCAGGATGTCCTCTCTGCCCGTCTTGTCCCTGAGATCTGTTTATTGGCTGTGCCACTGTCCATCCGAAGCTGTCCCAGCTGTCCCAGGCTGGGCGCTCTGCTCTGTGAGATCCACGTTCATCGCCTTCCCTCCTTCCTTTCCTTTGTGGTATTTTCAGCACCAGGAAGCGTCACTCACCTTGGCCATTGTTTTCCACATTTGGGTTATAGACACAGGGTTGTTATTTAAGTTGAATCCAAGAGGACGGACAGGAAGGAAAGCAGACAGCAGAGATATCACTTGCTTCCTAACTGAATCATAACACTCTATTTTCATGGCCTTGTCACATTGCAGAAAATGCAGGGCATTCACTTGAAGACCCACAAACAGTGAGGCGGTGACATCTTCTGTTACTAAGTGGCTTTGTGTCCAACGCAGAGATGAAACCTCATTTTGGAAAGGGTCTGTTGGCTTCTCAGATGATGCATTCTCCTAATTATTAAGCATATTCCTACTGCTGACATTCTTTCACGAGTTCCCTTTCAGTGGAAGTCCGGCAGGTTTCTGAATGAGTCTGTAGAAAGAAGACTGCCTGTCTGATGCTTTGACATTGTTGCTGATATTTTATCACATGTGTGTAATTGGATTTTGTTTTGTGTTGTTGAGGGAAGGCTCAAAGGTCTGCAGATTCATCTTGACCTGCTCACATTTGTGATTTTCAGCAAAAAAATGAACTTCCTTAAGTCACAATTCCTCACTACTGAACTGAGTACAGACTAACTTGAGATGTAAGAGCTTACTGGAAGAGAGGAAATACTTTCCCCAGCCAAGGTGCATTGTAAGTATTCTTTGAAGACAGCAACTATTCCAAATTACTCTCTCTATTGATGTTGGAGTGCCCTACCATTTTATTTGCATTTCATGCAACTGTTTAAGAAGGATTATCTCAGAAGCATGGCATATTTTTATATCAGTGGAAAGCCTTTAATAACATGTTTTATGGTAATTGTAAAATAGTCGCATATTAGTTATGATATCTGGGTGGAAATATACAGTTCAATAGTTTTATGAGAATTTCAAACTTGAACTTATTTGAAACATTTTTTATTGTTCTCTGTTACCAAGTGAATAAAAGTAGAATTTCCTCAATACATGCATTATCATATTTTGTTGCATGTCAAACTTACACATTCAGGCGGAACTTGAGGTAGATACATACCACAGTTTGAATACACTCACATCTACCATGTTACCTCTCTGTCTTCAGATGAATGTCATTAGAAGATTTTGTTTCATTGCATCTTATTTGGGTCAGTTGTATTGAATGCACTAATCTATGCAATAAATTTGCCAATGAACAAGAACTCTGGTCTCAGAACTAGCAAATCTTGAGTGACATAATTCCATATTTACATGAACTGTCTGCACTTTAAAAAGATAAAACATGCATGACTTCTGCTCAAAGTCAAATGTCTTCTACATTTCCGTGCCACCCAGAAAGGGTTAGAGTTGACGCCTCCTGCTGGTCTTGATGCGGTGGGTCATGGAGCCTTATTCCGTGTCTCAGTTTCTGCTATCTGACATCGGACTCCAGGAAAGATACTCTTATCAGGTCCTGTCCACGCCTTCCACTGCCCTGATGCCTTGCTCCGTGTTGTCCTCTCCGGTGAGGATTGAATACGCGTGACTGTCAACCAAAGGCCTTTGAGTTCAGCTAGCCAATTCAATAGCACCAAAATAGGAGGAAGGAGAATGCTTCCATGAATTATGCTGAGGTGGCCTGAGAGAATGATTATTGGAAGTCAAAACTAAACAGTATCGATAAAAAAACAAAGTTACGATACTGTCTCAAGAATGGGATGACACAGTTTTCCTTCAGAGAACATAACGAGAGAGTTGAGGAAAATATAGCACACTTGTTAGGTGCGTGTTGCTATTGGGAAAGCAACATGATGAGATGCACAGAAAGTCAAAGGACGTACTTTCCTAATTGCTTTGAGGTTTAGAGCAAAATGATGCACGCATTATTAAAGCAAACCAAACCCTGCACACATCCATCCAGTCCAACGCTATAGGACAAATTAGAAGGAGAACCGTAGGGCTTCCAAGGCTTTACAGAAACCAGTTTTTCTCACAGGGGCTCACGGAGGGAGCAGCTGAACAGCTGACTAATCAACCACTTTCACTTAGCAGCAAAGTGCTTAACCTCAGCACAACCAGGGCTCACAACCTGCACACACTACGTGCTCATGATGGATTTGTTGAGTTAATTGAATTGCCTGTAACAATCTGTGCCACATATCCATAACCTAACACTTAAGAAGGTTTCTAATTTCTCTGCTGATACTGGCATTTCTGACTATTAGACATTCATGCTTCCATTGAGCTCCACACAGGAAATGCTGTACATTCCCAGATATCTTAATTTTGAATCATTCCTAGAATTAGGGATTCCTTTCCTACATTTAGCTAAAACCAGTCTCATCAAAATGTAAAAGGTGGACTGCTTCATGAACCAAAGAGCCCTCTGGGTGTTCTGGATCTGCATCTAAGGCCAGGGGGGTCCTCATTGGTTCTGACTTCTGGAGATACACTAGATTAGTTCTTTATTAACTTAGTTCAATTCAACAAACACTAAACTGCCTACAAAGCTTAGAATTATGAAGAAAGAAAAACAGCATGACCTATGGAAAACACCCATTTTCTTTCATATCTTCTGAAACCTAACTAAAGTAAAATGAAAACTGTAGAATAAAGTACATAGAAACCACCACCGCCAGGCAGGAATAAGCAGTTTACAGACAGATGTTAAAAAAAAAAATGAAGAAGCAGGAATGCAGGTTAGTGAATTCAGTAGAGCACAAAAAGCTAACCATTTGTTGCTCGCTTTTCCTTGGTGCTGCTGAAGTGGGTAGTTCATAGGACCAAATCAGTTCTTACTATTCACGCACATAAAGTCTCCAAAACAAAGTGTTTCCATTCCTTGTCTGCTGGAGCGTCGTTATCACTGCAAATAGGAATCTGACTGGGAGAGGGGGATAGAGAGTCAGTTCATCGACACCGTATCCTCTGTGATGCCGTCCAAGGACCATGAAACACTCCTTCCATTGGAAAAGACAAAGGAGACTGTGATTCATCCTGTTTCTCTCTGTGTTTATTTATCTTAGTTGTATAACATTTTCATTCACAGTTTGGGGTTAATATTTTAGAGAAGTAAACCATGGTGGGTTTTCATGGACAGCCCCACCCTGAGCATCCTTCAGTCAGCTGTCTCTCATTTTACTTTTGTCCCACGAGCTCTTTCTCTGGTACCAAGAGTCCACCATGTTTATAATTAACGTGTCTGTTAGTCTTTTCTGATCTGGAAGTAACTCGGTCATACTGCGCCTTTCAAGAAATGATGCTTTGGAAGATTGCTTGAGATATAATGTCCCTCCGTTTAGATTCATAATATGTTTTGAAATGGGGTTAAAAATTTTTGACCTGACTAAGACATGCATTATTTTTTACTCCTGTAGTGCCGAATTAGAGGAGGTATAAGATGTTAATATATTTTATTCACTTTTCATGAATCTATATCTTGATTTGTATATGTTGCAAATACTCTAATAACCTGTATCTCGCCATGCTTCCAGCAGTCCAGTGTGCCTGCATGATGTACTTTGGCCTCCATTGATAATCCTTTCCTGTAACTACGATTGCTTTACTATTTCCCAAGCATGATTCGAAGATGCACACCATTCTCTTCACCTTTCTTAATGGGCATTCAACTAGCAGTAAGCAGTGTCCTTCTCCCCATCATCTGTTTTAGATAAGAATGAATATCTGGATGGAATATGTGAGTAATAACCTATTATTATCCTGTTCTATTTTAATGCAAAAATTGTTCAGATTTTGCCACAGTTAGGTGCTTCAAATGGACTTGCATGTCCTTTCAATGGGATTTTTATACATTTTTGAGCATTTCTTTACATTCTGAAATAAAGTTGAATATATTTCCACAAGAATTTTCATGATAATCATGTACTTTCCCCGATGTGTGCTAGAACCCACAAAAAATGACTCTTTTCTCATATTGTGAAATGATATTTAGAAATTCAGATCTTTTGGTGAGGTGTACTTACAGGTACTAGGATACCATTGCTTCTAGAACGTCTCAGCATTTAGAGCTAGACCATTATATATATTATATATATAATATACACACACAGATTTAGATTCGTACATATTTCTGATTGACACATAGAGCAAACACTAAGAGTCTGTACACTGGATATTAATCCAAGTCCATGAGGATTACATTCTCCCTTTCTCTTCCTTTATTTGTAGCATCTCCAACAGTAAGAAACAAGCCACTGTTTAGCCATAATAAATTCATGTTTTTTCAATACTCATGCAAACAGTAATTTTAGAATTATTCCCCTATTCCCCTATGCTCATGTAGCACCCATACATGAACAAGATACAGTTGTTCAAAGAAAACAATGGGTTAATAAATAGTGTAAAATCAGAACAGATGTGCATCACCATTATGTGCACCACCGTTGTGTCTTTCCAGCATTCTCATTCACATGGTATGCTGAGTAACTAATCCAGAATCTGCATTAGATGATGATGAGGATGCAACGAAAATTTGTAAGCAACATGCAATATGTAGAGGTTTCAACATTGCTTGCTGAGAGTGAGGAGGACTTGAAGGATTTCCAGACAAATCAAAGACTACATCCTTCCAGTTGGATTAGATTTCAATGTTAAAAAAAAGAGTCACAACTGGATGAATAAACAACATCCTGATACATGGAGAAGAGTTTGCAATTGTTATGAATTTCATTGTACTTGGAACCCATGAACCCTCATAGAATCAGTTGCCAAGAAATCAAACAACATATTGCAATGGGCAAACCTGCTGCAGACGAACTCTTGGAGGTGTTAGAGAGGAAAGGTGTCACTGGGAGGACTAAGATGTGATCCTCCCACGGCAGGGTTTCAAGGCTGTGTATACTAAAAAAGGAGTCAGGAAAACTACTGAACACCTGATACATTTGAATTGTGGTGTGAACTAATCGTATTGACTATGTCATGACCAGTCACGTGAATGAACAAACCTGTCGTGGAAAAGGTACAGTCAGAATGACTTGGTCTCACAGACTTTGACATGTTTTCAGGAGGGACCTGTGCCCAGAAAAGGAAACACTGCTTGGTAAATGAAAGGGTCGGCAAAGAAGGACAGCCTCCAAGTACCTGCGCCAATGGGCTCAAACATAATAATTGTGCAGGGAGGGGAGTGGTGATGTTTCTTTCCGTTGAACATGAGGTCATGAGTCTTTGGCTTCTCACAACAACCTGCACTCCTGTAGAAAACAACCATACACTTTCAGTGTAATTATGAACAGTATACTTTATCTTGTTGCTCTGTGCCCTCAAGTCACTTCCTAATCACAGTAACCCTCTGTGGTCTAGTAGGAGTCTCCCAGAGGGCTTCCTAGGCTGCAATCTTAAAAAAAAATTATTGAAACATTATTTTATTGGGGGCTCTTACAGCTCTTATAACAATCCATACATCAATTGTATCAAGCATATTTGTATATACGTTGCCATCATTATTTTCTAAATATTTACTTTCTATTGAGCCCTTAATATCAGCTCCTCTTTTTTGCACCCCCACCCACTCTTGTGACCCCTTGATAAATTATAACTTCCTTCCCCCATGGTTTCTTTTATTCATTCCCCTGGGTGGGGAGGTGGGGTGTTATGTGTTGATCATTGTGATTGGTTCCCTCTTCCTTCGCCTCCTCTCCCCACCATCTCCATACTCTCCTGGTATGTCTACTCCCATTCCTGTTCCTGGATTCCACGTGTCATGAACTCTTATCTCTTATGTGTACCTGTGCACATGTGCCTGTCTAACCTCCAGTGAAAGGCAGGACTGGGTCATGATAGTGGGGGGTGAGAAAGCTACAAGGATCCAGAAGGCAATTTTGTGTTTCATCGGTGTTATACTACACCCTGGTTGACATGTGTGGGCATGTCCCATTGTCTACAGATGGGTTTTGGGTCTCTGCTCCAACTTCCCTTGTTCTCAACAATATGTTTTCAGTCTTTTTAAAATTTTTTTCATTTGTTTGTTTGTTTTGGGTCTTCTGATGCCTGTTATGCGATCCTGCTGACAACTCATGATTGCACAGGTTGGTATGCTTCTTGCATGTGGGCTTGTTGCTTCTCTGCTAGATGGCATCTCAAGTTAGATGTTTGTTTAACTTCAAGCTTTTAAGACCCCAGGCACTCTCTTTTTATAGCCGGGCACCATCCGCTTTCTTCTCCACATTTGCTTATGCACCCATTTTGTCTTCAGAGATTGTGTCGGGAGGGTGAACATCACAAATTGCCAGGTTGTTAGAACGCAAGTGTTCTTGCATTGAGGGAGGGTATGAGCAGAGGCCTGAAGTTCATCCACTATGGGAGTAGATCACCAGACCTTTTGTACATAGTGGGTTAGAATCATAGATCTTTTGTTCTCTAAAGCTATGTGGTAGTTATTTCCTCCTACTCTGCGCCATGTAAGTTGTTGTTCCTTTAGGTGCTTTTGAAAGACTTCCAGCTGATAGTGATCCCATGCACAACAAAACAAAACACTGCCAAGTCCTATGCCATCCTCACAATTGTTCTTAAGTTTGAGCCCATTGTTGTAGCCACTGTCTCAATCCATCTTGTCAAAGTTCTTCCTCTTTTTTGCTGTCCCTCTGCTTTATCCAGCATTATATCCTTCTCCAGGGGTTGTCTTTCCTGACCAGGGGGTAAGATTGGAAGCTCTGTTTGTAACAGTTATTATTCAAAATTGAATAACTCCTCCACATCTATGTCCTACTTGAATAGACTTATTTATTTTGAGAGAAGGTAAAAATTTCCATGATCCTAAGAGTGGGCCTTCTACAAAATTATATAATTAGTTAAGTGTTCTCTCCTGACTCATATGTTTTATACCTTAAAATTCCACACCATTCTACAATTTTCTTATGTCTGCTTTTCTTCATGAAAAATATCATATTCTTTTCACTTAACAAAATTTTATGTAAATCATGCCCTGTAAGTTAACAGAAGTCTCTCCACTTTTTTTGTAACAGTTAATTTTAGAGTACCTTGTATGATGTTCCATTTTTATTCAATCTCTTAAGTTTGAGGATTTCAGCTGATTTCAATATTTTTAAATTTTGAATAACACTGCTATAAACTAATCCATCTAGATCTGAATTGTTATTACACTGATTATAAGTTTAAAGGAGAGTGATAATATTTTTTGTTCATTACTTGAGAATAATTTGCAGATGTGATGAGCACTAAATATATTATAAGTACATTGAAGCTTTACCAATTATCTAAAAAGTTCCCTCTGAAATAGGATCCCACCCAGAACCACACGTTGCTTCTTCAATCTGGACTTATTCTTCAGCATTTCTTTTGTTATCCTGACTTTGACACTTTTGAAGACAATAGACCAATTATCTTGCAGAATGTCCCTGAATTTGGATTTGTTGGCTTTTCTTCAGATTGTGTTACGTTATTTTCATTGCACTTACTAACTGGCATATGTTTAAATGTGTGTCCTTTCTTATACTAATAACTTTGATTTACTTGATTCAAATGCATTGACCAGGATTCTTTCCCCATAATTTATATTACCTTCATGTCATTAACTAAAGTGTTACAGCCAATTAATAGTTGAAAACGTCTACTGCAAGATGTAAGGGTGTCCTGTTTCATCACTTATAAGTTGTTATCATTTTTTAAACCACTTATTTTTGAGAAAAATAGGTTTATAGAAATATGTAAATATAATGCCATTTTAGAATAAACTTTCATTTAGTTTCTTTAATATTAATATCTTAAATCACTATGGTTTATTTATCAAAGAAGAATTTTTTTTTTCCCCACCATGCAACCCACTTCAGTGCCTGGTACCCCTGGAACAAAGCCAGGCAATGGTGCAGGGCTACAGTTTGCTGTGGCCGGGACACTATGAGAGGCCCATGGCGCTGGGCAAAGAAGAAATTTAACACTACTACAACAGTTAAGGAACTCTGGAGGCAAAGTAGCTTAGTGTTTGACGATCAATTTAAAGTTCATTGTTTGCACCCATCAGTCACTCTGATGGAGAAAGATGTGGCAGTCTGCTTCTGTAAAGATTTACAGCCTTCCTATTTTTATAGGTATATGCATTATATGTATATGCATTTAATTATAATAGAAAAACATTTTATCATTGCTATTTTTAAATCATTTTATTGGGGGCTCTGTTAGTCTGGGTACATTAGAGAAACAAATCCACAGAAACTCTTATGTATAAGAGAGAGTTTTATATAAAGGGTAAGTGAACATCAAGAAAACATCCCAACCCAGTGCTGCCCAAGCCCAGGAGTCCAACATTAGTCCATATGTCTGATGCCAATCCACAAAGTCCTCCTCCATCTCACAAAACACATGTAGTGATGCCGACTGCAGGAGGAAAGCCAAGTCAGTGAACATGTAAACATCTCAGCGCTGGTAGGGGTCTCCACACAGCTGCTCCAGCACCCAGGTCTGCATTGGGGTAGGTCCATGTGACTTCTCCTCCGGGATGTCTTGCAGGAAGTGAGCCTTGCCAGCTGAAGCAGGGAACTGGCTAAGGCAGCTGCACCCTGGTCCAACCATCAGAGAACAAGAGACCCAAGAACCAGAAATGCGAGGCTCAGCAAGACATTTATCCCTCCGCCCTTCAGTTCATCCCAAGTGTGTTTATCGCCAGGTTGGCACAATAGAGTTTAGCTATCTCAGGCTCTTAGAACTCTTGTTATAATCCATACATCAATTGTATCCTACATATTAGTACATATATTCCATCATTCTCTTCTAGAACCTTTACTTTCCATTGATACATTGTGATCAGCTCCTCTTTTTTCCACTCCCGCCTTCACCCCTCCTCTACCCTCATGGCCCCTTGACAGATTGTAGATTGTTAATTATTTTCAAATCTCACAATGACTGCTGTCTCCCTTCCCCTCTGGCTTCTGTTGTTCTTCCCCCTGGCTGGGGGATGTCCCTCTTCCCCCTACCCTTTTGGTATTTCTATTCCCATCCCTGTTCCTGGGTTCCATGTGTTGTGAGTTTTATCTCTTGCCTATATCTATGTACATGCTCCCATCTAGTTTAGATTGGGCAATGGCACTGGGGTCATGATCGTGGGGGGTGAGGAGCCCTCAAGGGATCAGAGGTATATTATATGACCCATTAGTGCTCTACTGCACCCCGATTGACTCATCGCTTCCCACCTGGAAGAAGCACACCAGCCAGTGCAATTGTGAAGTGTCATCGAGACTGGGCAACAGACATCAGAAAATTTACAAGTTGTAACAAACAAACAAAAATTCATTGGTGCGAATGGAGGGTACTTGGAGTGGAGACCCAAAGCCCAACTATGGACAATGGAACATCCCCCCACAGAGAGGAACTATCCTATTATAGCCCATTAGAGTTACTATGAATTAAAATCAACTATATGACAGTGGATTGGCTTGGGTTTGGGTACACTATTAACTAAATTAGGTAGTTTATTGTATTTTTCTCTAGTGTTTTCACTAATGTCCATTTTGTGTTGCAGGATCAAACATAGGATAGTACATTGCATTTAGTCATTATGTCGCCTTGATGTCCTGAACCTATAAGCATTCCACAGCTCTTTTTATCCTCCATACTTTTGATATGTTTAAATAATGATTTAATTTGGATTTCTTTGATATTGTCTCATTAATAGACTGGTTATGTTTGGAAGGGAGAATACCACAAAAATGAGTAGTCCTTCTCACTGTACTATATGAAGAGATAAATTAGGTCAACATGTGTTACTGTGGGTGATTCTAACTTTGATTGTTTGGTTAGGATGGTTATTAGGCTGATTTCTTACTGAAAAGTCATGTGGTGTGTGTGTATGTGTGTTTCTTCCATTCTATCTCCAAAGAAAAGGGTGAATCCCCAAGTTGAGTCCATGCTCATGAAGAGGAGAATTTAGCACCATCTTCTAGATGAAATTCATAATAGGTAGAATTCTACCAGTGATCCCTAATCATCCTAGACTTTATAACTCCCTCTCCATAATTGAGGGTAGCTGAAATATGTAAATATAATATGAACCCCCGTAAAAAATATAAGAATTTTCTCTAGCTGGTATCAGAATATGAAGTCAATGAAATTGAAGTATGAAGGGAAGTTGATGTAAGGAAGGTCTCTCCTTGCTACAATTGTTACTTCCATTGTGATCTCCATTGTCTTCTTGTTATTTATTTTTTAAAATACTTTTATTGAGGGCTCTTACATCTCTTATTACAATCCATACATTCTTCCAGTGTGTCAAGCATTTGCACTTATGCCACCATCATCATTTTCAAAGCATTCTCTTCCCAGTTGAGCCCCTGATATCCATTCCCCATTTCTTTCCCCTCCCTCCCTCACCCATCTCCCTCATGAACTCTTGATAAGTTAACTATAGATTATTTTTTTCATATTCTACATCATCCTCCATCACCCATTACCCACTTTTCCATTTTTCATCCCCCTGGGAGGGGGTTCTAGGTTGATCCTTGTGATTGGCTCCCCCTTCCCTTCCCACCCTCCCGTAATTCTCCTGGTATCTCTACTTTCCTTGTTGGCCCTGAGGGGTTTATCTATCCTGGATTCGAAGTGGTCCATCTAGCTCAGAAGTAACAGAGCCCACATGGAAGAAGCACACCAGCCTGTATGATCACAAGGTTTCGATGGGATCAGGTATAAGGCATCTAAGACCCAGAATAAAACCGTACCCAAGGTGAATGGGTGGGCGGGAGGCATGGGGTGGAACCCAATGCCTGTATGTAGACAATTGGACATCCCCTCACAGAAAGGTCATAGGGAAAAGATGTCAGTCAGGGTGCAGTATAACACCAATGAAACACATAACTTTCCTCTAGTTCTTTGGTGCTTCCTTCACCCCACTATCATGACCACAATTCTGCCTTACAAATCGGATTAGACCAGAGCATGCACACTGCTACAGATAAGAGTCTTTTTGTTATTTAAAGCATATATATCTACTTGGTGGTATGTGGTAGTTACGCAATTTTATGCCAACTTGATAAAAGAATGAAGGGGTGAAGTGTAGTCTTCTATCAGGTCACAGCCTGATTGGATCCTTCCTTTTGGGTGTGGTCTTCTCATGATGATTCTGGGAACTTCTTCCTCAGGGGCACTCTCTCCCTGCTTCACCTTCCTGTTTTGATAAGCCACTTGGAGCTACTCTGATGGAAGTTAGAGCTCTGGAAATGTGTGCACTGCCATTGGACCCGCAGGACTGTCACCCATAGGTCTATGATCTTCCTGAATTCAGCATCATTGCATATGCTGCGTGAATTTGGAGAGGAATTCAGGGGTTAATATCGGACTTATGGGCTAATATTGAACTTATGAAATTGATCTGGACTGGGCTGGGATGTTTTAATGAAGCATAATTACTTCTTGCTATAAAGTTCTCTCTCTTCCATATATATGCATGTCTCTGGTTTTGTTTCTCTAGTCAACCTGGACTAACACATGGTGGTTATGTTAGTGGTGAGTATGTGATCTCTTGGGCTGATGGAATCCTGGTTTTAGCTGTGTGCTACATTCCTGGGTCTCGGTGGTGTAGCCCTATGTGCTCTCTGCCTCTGCCTGACTTGCAGTTGTGGGCTCAGAATATGACTCTGTATCTCACCTAGGAGTTTATTGATTTTCCCATTGCCTTCCTGCAGTGACTGTAATTGTCCACCTATATTTTCTATGGCCAATGGCATAGCCCTACCGCCAAATCTAAAGGCTTTTGTTTCATAGTGGAGAAGGAGAAACTTTCAGGGTCTCTCTTTCTCTCTCTCTGGCTCTCTCTCCCTCTCCATGGGTTTGGTTTTCTGGTGTAATTTCTCTCATCTGTGATGGATTCTTTGTGAGCACCCAGTGGGATCCATGGAGAACAATCATGAAAGACATTCCAGATTCCTCTGTTTTGCATGTCTCCCCCATTTGTTTCCTTCATGCCTGATGTTCTTGACGCCCTACTACAACTCATCAAGTTTTAAGTTATTGTGTATTCATTGTATCAAAGTGGTTCTTAAGATGTTCTCTAGATTCAGATGGTTTCTAATTGAGACTATATTATGACTCTTGTAGACTTTAAAAAATTTTTCACCTTCAGCCTATACTTGTATATGAGCAATTAATGGTCTCTTCCACCTTTCGCCCTGAACTCATTTTGGATGATGCTATGTACCTTCTATACCTTCTTTTGCCGCAGATACAGTAAATTTTATTCCAATGTGTTTTATCTGAAGTCCACGTGTATAGTCACCATTTATGCTGTTGAAATAAGCTAATTGCATTGAACAAGTAGTTGGCCTTGAAAAAGTCTACCATTCGCTCTTTAGTTTTGTTTCTATCACGAAGCCCTTATTTTCTAACTGCTGTCCTTTATGCTTTGTTTCCAACTTTTGCATTCCAGTTTCTAATAATTATTAACGAATTTAATTGCATGTTTGATACAGTTCTGACTGAAGAAGTTGGTAGAATTCTTCAATTTTTTAAATTACTTTGACTATGACCTGGTATATTTCTCTATAATTTTAGGTAATAGTCCTTTCCTAACTTTTCACATAATAAAGTTGTGATGGTATTATGCAATAAAGTATAGAGATATGCTGTAAAAATAAAAATAATTACAAAGTGAAAAAATCTGAACACAACTTTTTCTCTGTGTTTTCATGATTGCCTTACCTACATCTATCTTATTAGTTATAATATTTTATTTAAATTATTTGTTCATGTGTCTACCAGTAAGTAACAAGTTCTTTAAATTCAGGAGCCATGAGTATTATCTACATATCTCCTTAAGGTTCCAGTATACATCTGTTTAACTGAATTGAAGGTCATTATTAGATGAAATGTCTCTTCAAAAGGTGACTTAGCAGCTTGGACCTTGTTGACTTGGGCTACCTTCTATCAAGTGTACGGACATCTGGTCAAACTTCCCGAGTCCCTTAGAGCAGCCTCTCCTCATGAAGATAAAAAACTGCTTAGATAGGGGGAAAACCAAAACCCCAAAACCTCTGCCTTTCTTCTCAAATAGTCCCAGCCTTTCTAAAACTCTTTAATTGGAGACAAAGCCCCCATTTATTAAAAATAAATTATCTGAAATTCAAATACAATGATGAAATAGCAGAACTTTAAGACATTAGAGAATGCTTTTACATTCTGTTATGAAATAGTAATTTCCAGGTTCAGTGTGTGTGTGGCGGGGTGACAGTGGTGAGCAACTCAGAGAGCAAAAGAAATGTTGCCTTAATAATGGGGATGAAATATCATGTGTTCTTTTTTTTCTTTTTGCCAATATCCAGGTTTCATACCTTCTAACCTTTAAGTCTGAGAAGAGCCCTTCTCACCACGAGTCTATCTGAGTCCTTCTAACATTAAGAGAGGTTCATAAGTGGGCACTTCATCGAAGAATTATACCTTGGCCATCTCGATAGAACAGAGTGTGCTCTTGACTACTCACCTGAAGTTTGTCATTTGAATCCACCCAGTGTTGCCACAGGAGACAGGCCTGGTGGTTTCTTCCACTATGATTACAGTCAAGACAACCCTACGTTGTCACCTCTGAGGTCATGAATTGGAATAAACTCCATGGAAATTTGTATTTGAGGGAGGGGATAGAAGTGGAGGTGAGGGTGGGAGTAAAACTATGCAGGAAGTTGACAGACATGCTTTATGATATGTTCCGTACTTGTTCGAATGCTCAATATCAGCCTTGAATTATATCAGGCTAATGAAGCGTGTGTGTGTGTGTGTGTGTGTGTGTGTGTGTGTGTGTGTGTGTTTAAATCATGAAAGGCTATTTTAGGGGAAGAGCTAGTAAGTCTTAGGGAATGTGACTGCAGAAGAGCCAGCAGACTCCTCTTTCCACCTCAGATCACTCCAAGAGGCACCGGGTACGCCAGGGCACAGTGAAGTGAGGTTCTTGAACACAGGTCTTCAGAGTTGAGGCTTGGAGCTGGCAAACCTTTTCTGCCTCAGCATTCAATACAAAGCTCCCACAGAGCCACCATAGGCGCCCCTTTACCCCTACTGAGCTGTGACACGAGAAAAGGGCACACTCCATGGGTCACAACAGAATGTTACAAGGCCCCCAAGGGTTTGGCAGTATGCCCAGTATGCATTTCTTTTAAGCAAAGAGAGAAGACAGATCTTTGTGGGAACAAGATTCAGAAACGAGGGAATACATTGGAGCTGAGCCAAATGTTGAATCCTGAAAGAAAAAGAGAAACTCCAGGCATTGGACCCATATCCCTCGTTGGAGCACTTAGTTTTATATATATATATATATATATATATATATAATGCATGTCTATATATACTCACATGTGTTTATGTATATGTGCATATATTTATTTCATATTTCATAATTTGAATAGCACAGACATATCACAGTTACACTCCAGGAGGTGGATTTAAACAAGGTCTTCAGGAGTCTGAAGATCTGCCCAATGAGTTTTAAACTCTGCCCTTGGAAATCAAAACCGGAGGGGGCCTTAGAAAATCAACCCTGGCTAAAGACATATGAGAAAAATAAAACCTGGAGCAATGATGTGACTTCCACAGGTTCACAGGGGGAGAAACTTTAGGATTCATTTCTAAATTCCGGACAGGAATAACTTGAGCCTCATCTTTCATTGCTCGGTTGAAGCCCCTCTGATCTCGTTGGTACTGGCATGACTGAGGGCTCTTAACATGTAGACCTATCTCTCATGGGTGTCAGGCTCTCGTATTGTCACGCTGGAAGTTCCAATTCACTTTGTAGGGAAATAAGGAAGCTTATTTTTATGCTTATTTCACAGGAGGATGCTGAGGTCTCCAGAGGTTAAGTGACTTGTCCAAGGTGACTTATCTAAGAAATGGAAGAGATTATCCTAAGCCAAAGACCCTCTGCTGCTCAGTTCCTCACAGCTTCACAGGGGAAAGGAAAGCCATAAAGGAGTATGCAAGCCATGACTGCTATTGCTTAGCATCTGTGCCATGCTCTCACCACCACCCCATGATCCAGCTGCGGTAGTCCACTGAGCATTGGGCAGCCTCACCTGTGTGTTTTCATCCTCATTCCTCCCTTTTCATAAGACATCCTTTCTCCTATTTCAATGGATAGACTTGGGTGTGAACACTTTAATTCTCTTTATTATATGGTTCTTTTCCCTAGAACAGCAATTTCCTCTGTCTTTAGGGTTTTTTGTTGGGCTGGCTTATACCCCTGCTTTGGCCGATTAAGTTGGGATCTGTTAGAGTCAACTCTTCCCAGTGACAATGTCTGCATGATATGAGACTCAATCTACATCTGATAAGCAAATGCTGTATTGGTCCCAGCAAGCTGAGTTTTTTGGTGTGTATAACTCTTTGGTGTGCATAGCCCCTCGCACATGGAAGACATTTTAAAATGTCAATTGGATGCCCTTAGAGGCAGAGGGCATTTATAGAGGTCTAAATACAGACATGTACATATGTAAATGTATTTATATATGAGGATGGGGAAATAGATCCATGTGCATATATTCATAGGTTTAGTATTGAGGTAGCAGATGGCAATGGGCCTAAACTCAAGTACCGCCTCAATGCAATAACACTTTGTTCTATTAAACTGGCGTTCCATGATGCTCACCTTCCCAACACGATCGCTGAAGACAAAGTGGGTAAATAGCGAATGTGGTGAAGAAAGCTGATGGTGCCAGCTATCAAATTATATAGCATCTGGGTTCTTAAAGGCTTGAAGATAAACAAGCAGCCATCTAGCTGAGAAGCAACAAAGCCCATATGGAAGAAGCACACCAGCCTGTGTGATCACAAGGTGTCAAAGGGATCAGGGATCAGGCATCAAAGTACAAAAAAATCATATCATTGTGAATGAGGGGAGTGCAGAGTAGGGGCTCAAAACCCATCTGTAGGCAACTGGACACCCCCTTACAGAAGTGTCCTGTGGAGGAGACAAGCCAGTCAGGGTGCAGTGTAGCAATGATGAAATCTACAACTTTCCTCTAGTTCCTAAATGCTTCCTCTCATCCACTATCATGATCCCAATTCTACCTTACAAATTTGGCTAGACCAGAGGATGTACACTGGTTCAGATAAGAAGTGGAAACACAGGGAATGCAGGACAAATGAACCCCTTAGGACCAGTGGTGAGAGTGGTGATACTGGGAGGGTAGAGAGAGGGTAGGTTAGAAAGGGGAACTGATTACAAGGATCTACATATAAGCCCATCCCTGGGGGACAGACAACAGAAAAGTGGGTGAAGGGAAACACTGGACAGTGTAAGACTTGACAAAATAACAATAATTTATAAATTATCAAGGGCTCATGAGGGAGGGGGCATGGAGGCAGGGGGAAAATGAGGAGCTGATACCAAGGGCTCAAGTAGAAAGCAAATGTTTTGAGAATGATGATGGCAACAAATATATAAATGTGCTTGACACAATGGATGGATGTATGGATTGTGATAAGAGTTGTATGAGCCCCCAGTAAAATGATTAAAAAAATAAAAGAAGAAGTGATTGTTCCCAGACAGAACACTCTTCCATGGTCCAAGATCCTGAGTCATTTGTTTATAGCATCTTCTTCAGTAAATTACATCTGCCGTCCCGGGACACTGCCCTCCTGGCGCTGAGTCTATGATCCCTACTGACTGTACTGGCTGAGTACATCAAAGGCAAACAGATTTTGATAGAAGGTGTTTTAAATCTTGGATCAAGTAGAAACAATGTTTAGAGAAGAATCGATAAAAATAGTGATCGGATAACGCTATCCCGAGAGCTCATAGAAAGGCCCCTTAAGAGCTGGAAACCTGAAACTAAATGTCAACTGTGCGGAAGCGTCTGAGTGAATGGAAAACCACATCACTGGGCTCTTTCTGCCAGTTTCTGTGTCTGTGCTCACACTTAATGTTGTATATTTTACACACAGATGTGTGTGTGTGCGCACGCATTGTGTGTTTTTGAGTGTTCCTGAGGACTAGGGGCTAAAGGGGTCTTCCTTCCATCTCTTCCTCACTGCTTTGATCTGGCAGGAGATGAAATTCACCTTGCAGGGAGAGAGTGCACAGGTGACAAAGTGGAAACAAAACAACATCCTGGGGTCTTGCTCAGGTCCTGTGGAAACAGGGTTGGCTTTGGAGCTGATAGACATTGTAAACGAGTGTGACACAGAATCAAACTGTTCACACCATCAACCAAAAATATGCCAGGGTCCTCGTCCTTCCAGAGAAAACACCAGTGACCCCTGAGTTGATTTGGACTCACGGCGACCTCATGTGTGTCAGAGTAGAACTGTGCTCCAAAGGGGTTTCAAGAAGTCATTTTGGGGGAATAATTGCCAGGCCTTTTTAACAGATGCCTGTAGGCAGATTCTAAGGTTCAACCTTAGGTTACCTTGTTAGCTATTTGCACCACTCATAGGCTTTATAATCCCAGAAAGTTTCCCTGAATTGTCCCTGGAAGAATCTTTGAAGAATTACAATACCCCCCTCTCCACCCCCCAAACACACATCCTTGCCTCTGTTGCCACAGGGAATTCCTTTGTATTTTCAGGGCCCTTTCTGAAGTGACTCTGAAGGCATGGCTACTGGAGGGGGTTAAAAAAAAGAAAAGTTTGTTTTGATTCTGCTTGAGGAAGAAACAAGGATAAGAAGTCGACTATGGGTTTGGACACTTTGGATGACTTCTCTATTTAATCACCATGCAGGGAGTAAGACTTGCTCTGTCCAGGCTCTGTGCCCAGGGGCTTCCCTGGAGGCTCTACTTGGGACTCTTGGAACCTGGCAGCCGCTGCAGTTTGGGGTGGGAGGGGTGTGGATGGGCATCAGTGCAGAGCAAAGGCAGGCTTTATTTAAGCAGCAATTCAGATGGGGCGAGCGGTCAAAGGCAGAAGGAGAAGCTGGGCTCATTCATTTCAGGATCAGAACTTATTTACTTCATTGGGCACTGGCTCCTGGCTCTTCATTTCTGGTCTCTCTTTGGTGTTCTCTTAAGAATTCCTCCAGAGCAAGACATGGCATGTGTGTATTTTGAAAAGTCAAAGGCCGGTGTTAAATGCTCCTACCTCTGAGAGAAAGCACATTGCCTTCCCCATTGTTGGTCTCCGGGAAGAAACCCCAGTGCAGTTGTGAGCTCAGGACTCCAACGGGGCTTGTTCAGTGCCAGGTTCTCATCCACCCAACGTCCCTGAGAGCCAGCAGCAGGGCTCAGCTGCAGTTAATTTTCATTCGCTGTTTGTATATAAATGCTTTTAGTACTTAAACTAAATTCAGATCAATTAAACTAATGTTGTTTGACATGATATCCCTTGTTCCAAAATCAATATCCCTTCAGCTGACAGACTTATTCTTGAATTCAGGATGTTTATTGTTCTTAAAGCTTACCTATAGACCTGGTTTTTGTCTTTAATGATATAAAACAGCTCTTCCTCACATTCTGTGTGCTAGCATGCAATAGGGTTCAAATTTCTCTGGTAAATATCTTTAATTGTACCATCATGCCTTTTAATCTCAGCAGCACGGGACAGCTCTTTCTCTGTCTCCATTTGTCTCCTTAATTTTAAATACATTCCTGTAACGGTGTCTGTTTAGAAGAGGCCAGAGTGAATAAAGGAGACAGACCAGCCCTTCGAGGGCCAACATTTGCTCTCTTTTAAGAGCAGTGCCAACTCAGGAGAATCCCTGTCCTGGTGGGCTCTCCCAGGCTGGCGTTTGAAGCTGGCAGTGAACTCTCCCGCCTCCTCTTCTGCCCCCACCCCTGTCACCACCAAGGAGCAGGCAACTTAGGACACAGCTCCCAGTTTCTCATGTGGTCTTGCCCCTGCCCTGCGGCGCTTCTTCCCCCTGCCTTTGGCTCTTATAAATCTTATTCTGTTTTCCCTGGCCCTTGTCCAGAGACTCTGCTCTGGGGAGAGCAGCCTGGGGGTCATTTATCACGTGAACAGTGGGAATGGGGGACTGAACGGTAGTTTTTTTTGCCATCACCATGGCAAAGGTCTGTGTGCAGTTACCTAATTGGAATAATCTGGTCCGTGTTCCCATAATTGCTCCATCTCGATCACTTTGCCCAGGTCAGACATACCCCCTTTGTGACAAAGAAAAGGATTTGAGGAGAGTACAGGACCTCTTCGGGATAAAACAGGAATGGTTTGCCATGTTTTTCTTTTTTTCCAAGGCAAATATTTTCTTTAAATTAATAGTCATCGAAATGATATAAGCTGGCATTTGTGAGAGCTTTAATCAGACTCTGAAATGCACCCAGCTTTGCTCTGTGACTGGCCTTCAGACAGGATGAAGCCTCATGAAACCTGAGCCAGGCTTGCTGTCTCCACATCCCACTGGAACGACTCCTGGAGGAACATGTGAGGAGACCCGGGGAAGCGGACACTGCCCGCTCCCAAGACTGACACACAAGCTCTTTTTCCTCCTCTCCTACGTTATTTTTCCAAGAATCATGGATTGAGAGCATAGGGGTTTGGTTGCGCACTAGAGCCTTGGTTTCAACACAATGCTGGGCTGGGGAGGAAGGCTGGGGAAATCGGGGTAATAAATGAATTGTGCTACTGCGTCCTGTTTTCTGTGAATGATGGATTCAACTAAACTTTGGTCCTTTAAAAAAAATCTATGACCTCATCCTCCTTAAAAATCAATCTCCTTCTGCCTTATTTCTTTCTAAGGTCAAATTGGTTCTTTGTCTTCTTTGCATTCTCTTGTATTTCTTCTTCTTCTTTTTTCCATCCGGCCTCAGTTCTCTTCCTCAATCCCCCATCGGGGAAAATGTCCAGGATGCTCGGAACAGACTGCTCATGAATCCTTTATAATTTAAATGAAATAAGAGAGTATTGTTATTAGAAACAATTGAGTTGTTCCTAACTCAACACGATACGATGTATGTACAATGGAACAACACACAAGCTCGGCCCTCTGCCATCCTCATAAACAGAGCTTTTCGGGCGCCCATTGTTGAAGTCATTGTATTAATTCATCTCATGGAATCCTTTCCTATTTTTATGAACGGTCTGCTTTACTAAACAACATTTCTTTCTGCAGAGACTGTTCCCTCCTCATAAGATACCCAAAATATGGGAGACACAATCTTGCCGTCTTTGCTCCTCAGCAGCAGTCCTGGCTGAATTGCTTCTAAGGCAGATTGTTCCTTCTTCCGGATGTCCTGATACATTCAACATTCTTCACCGAAATCATGATCCAAAGGCATCCTTTCTTCTCTATGTATTTCTCTTAGATCTAAAACAGCATTGTTTAACACAAAATCAAGGGGAAAGAGTTCAACAGTTCCTCTCTCATTAATAAACCAGTTTTTTTTCATCCCATGGGACTCAGTTGATCAGTTCTTTGGTGTTCACACCTGACTACAATTCATTTTCATTCCTCGATATGTGTCCCGTTGGCTTCAGTGATGGGATTAAACTGTCCCAGTGTGCAGTGTCCTTTCTTCTGAGGATCCAGCGAGACTGCAAGAGGGACAATGTCTTTTTGCATCATGGAGAGGATTTTAAGACCTTTAGTCTTCTCGCTCCATCCTTTAGCAAGGTTTACTACAGAGACTAGGTTGGGAGGACAGATCAAGGGAAGGCATTAAATATCCCAAACTCTACCCAAAATGTCCTAAAATGGATCAGGAAGAGGAAATTCTGTGCAGAGATTTGTGTAAAGAGAAAGAGATTTGATGGGCCTGTTTCTACCCTGGAATTTTCACAGATGGTAACAATAATAGCAATGCAATAAGATAAGCAACCGTATACCTATGTCTATATACATCTTGACTTCCACCATTTCCATGTGAGTGGACTGCAATCCTCATTCATGGGATATGCCCAGAAAAGTGATATATGAAAGGTCACCTAGATAATACATGGAATTATTAAGGTTTGAAACTGAGTTTACAGGGCTGTGCTAGACTGGTTGACTAGAGAAAGAAATCTATATATATATATGAGAGAACTTTATATCAAGAAGTAATAATGTGGCAATAAAGCAACCCAACCCAGTTCAGATCAAGTCTATAAGTTTGCTATTAGTCCCTATGTCTGATACCGGTCTACAAATTCCTCTTAAAACTCATGTAACACATGCAATGATGCCAACTGCAGGAAGATCATAGGCCAGTGAGTGGAAAGTCTGGTGGATCCAGTTGTGGAGGGAGCATCTCAGCATTGGCATGGGTCTCCATGGCTCCTCCAGCTCCAGGGCTCTGGCTGGTATCAGCATAGCTCCATGTGCCTTGTTGACAGGAATGTGAAACAGAGAGAGAGTATGTCTCACCTCGAGGGAGGAAGAGAAGTCCCAGAATCCTCATGAGAAGGTCACACCCATGAGAAGGGATCACCAGGCTGTGTCCTGATTGACAGGCTAGACTATACCCCTTCATTATTATTTATCAAGTTGCCATGAAATTGTGTAACTACCACAGACCACCCCTTATCAACCTGATACCTTTACATAAATTGTGCACCATATATAATTCTAAAAACAAGGTCAATATTAAAATCATATTTGTGCCTAACAGGACACAACTAAATGAATACAATTCAATATATTCCAGCCTCATTTAAATATTTAAATATAGTATTTTATAAGTGAACAGAACAACAATATTCTATGCCTAACAATTTCAGTTAATTGACCAGTTACATCTTAATCTTATAATCCTATGAATATATTTGCCCACCTATGAATGTTTGTAAGCCAGCTACTTCATGCCTTTTTCCTACCCATTTTGGGTATCCAATTTGTATATTGCTCACTTATATCAACCTGGTGCTCTGAGGAGACAATCATAATCTTTGATGTGAAGAATCTTCATTCCAGTTGGAACCTTGTGAGTCCACATCCATAAGCAAAGTCAAATCACCAAAAACTCAGTAGCAATATGTACCAATTCACAGACTCAAAAATCTTCATCTCGTTGGGTTCTGGTTAACTCAATGTGGGCTGCCTCAAGTAGCCTCACCAGGGTGTCCATTGGCCACCTTGCCTTTAAATCATGTGCCCCATCACACATTCTCAACAATGCTTGCTCCCTTGTGACAAGTCATGAACCCCATGCTAATCAACCCGCTCTTGTCTTCTCCTCTTATCCATGGGAACCAGATCCATGGGTGCCGTGGCCAGACTCAACCTGTCTCATTATTGCTGATTTTCACTCACTTCCACTCAACCACTGGATCTAGGTAGTCATCTAGCAAGCATTTCAGGCTGCCTACAGGCTCTCTTTAATGTTCATTCCTAGAGAGGAGAGTTCTTTCAAGGTTCCAAATTTTTCCAGCTTCACACAGAAACCACTAGTTTAAAATTCAAAAAGCAAAGAGGTCCTTTTCTCTTTATTCTGTCAACGGCCCCCTAACCAAGTCTCTTTGAATGCCAATGTCTTGAGTCTTCCAAAGCACTGGGTGGTGCTTTTCTTTTCAGAGCCTTCCTTTGTAGGTTTGTCCTGACCCATTTGAAGATTCAAACAGATGGCTAAAAGCAAGTAGGCTCACACTCTCTATTTTCTAATAATCACTTCTATCAATCATTATATCAATAACAATAGGCAGAAGTTGTACCACGGGAGAAAAATAAGACTTTCTATTCTCGTAATCAATTATAGTCTCAGAAATCCACAGGGGACAGTTCCACCCTTTCTTAGAGGTTCACAAGGAGTTGAAATTGATGTGGCGGCAGTGAATGAAGTTCTGACTGTGCCCTCACAGACTCTCAAAAATGCCAACATTTGAAAACAGAGTTCTTAAGGCTATTCCATGTTGCAAATTGAGTTGCAAATATTTTAAGGGAACATTTAGTTTATCTCACTTTTCTACGTGGACGCAAAACAATGATGCTTCAAAAGTCTATGCGTAGTGACAGAAAACTACAACACAAAAGGATATTAAATATATATGCTACTTCTAAGGAAGTCTTTTGAAAATAGAACTCCAGCCATAGTAATCATTTACTGAAAATAAATTTAAAGACAATCCGATTATTTTTATGCATCATCTTATTCTATTTTTATTACAATTCTCTAATACACAATTAATGTCATCCCACTAGTGTGCATTAAAAAATTGAGATTGGGAATAATGGAGTGACCTCATGGCAGATTGCAATTCCCAGGTGGGATCCAGCTTTTCTTCTTTGTCTCACGTAAACGCAAATGTGCACCCACAGAGATCTGAAAAAAAATGTCAATAGGGTGTTGTTTTATAGACTAGCATAACATTTCCATAGATTTTCAATGAAATTGAAGTTAGAATAGATTAATAAACAAGATTAAATAAATACATTCCGGGATCGGTAAGTAAGCATGACATCCACACCATGTAACGCACCGAGATCTCTCTGACTCATCGTGGTGACATGTATGTCAGTGTAGAGCAACACTCTATGATTTTTTTTTTTTAGGAAGACCACCAGCCCTTCTTCTGGGTGTTATCTCTGGTGCACGTGAACCTTCAGTCTTGTATTAGCGGGTGAGTGTATCAACAATTTGCTGTTATCAGGGATTCCCTGTATCAAATAGGTCTTAGACTATAGGTGCTTCTAAGCCTGTAGAGTATATGGACTTTTGTAAGAATAAACATTGTAGTAGAGGAGCCAGAAGTAACTGGAGAGATAGTTAAACACTGAATCAGATATGTAAGGTGAGTGAAGAAATAATGCTCTTGGAATTTTCTTGCACAACTTCCACAGAACACTTACAGTTCTCGGCAGGAGCTTGGGACTGCACACCCCAAGACCACATGGGTCTGTCTCGTGAAGCCACCTCAAGCCCCGTCAATGGTGCTCTTTCTGTAGCTTCTCAAAGCCTAACTTGCTTAAAGCATTGTTCTCCTTCAGATATTAAAAGCTAGTGCCTTGTTAAGAGAAACGCATACCCCCTGTTTCTGCTACCTTTAGACTTAAATCTACATCCTGGTGCTGGTTAAGAGAAGTGCAGTATTTAAGAACTCATCTTAATAAGCATTGTTAGCCAGAACCCTCCTAAAGAATCCGCTTTGTTTTCCCTGAGTAAAGTGAGAGAGTATGAACCCCGAGCAATCTGGTCAGGGTCTGAAACCCAGCCACTGTGCACTGCAAAAGTGAGCAGTGCATTGTGAGAAGCACGACTTCGTCTGTGTGGACTGAGGATCAATCATTGTCAAACTGGAGTTAGGGACCTCTCAGGGGAGCAAGGGGAAGTAGTAATTTAGGAGGAAAAGAGCAGTTACCTAGGCCTGCTGTTTACCTTACAATAAATAGGAGGGAACAGCAGTTAATAAAATGGTTTGATATTTTTCCTTTAAGAAATAGCCATAGTGTGTGATAGTTATCAATGTTTACTCTTTGGAACAAACCAATAGAACATATGACTTAAAAAATTTTATCCTCCCTTTTCATTGTTTTCAAGTACCATCTAGTTAGGAATAGAATCTACGATATGCTTTTAACCCACAATTTAGAGGAAAAGATATCATACTTCTTTTACTTTACACTGTCAGACCGAATAACATAATGGTAAACTGGTTAACTAGAAGTTGTGGGAGATATTTAAGAAAACAAACATTCATGGGAAGGGGTTGGCTTCAGTCTACTCACAGTAGCTAACTTGAGTTATACTGGTGCATCCTTGCCTGTCCCAGGGGAAACCCCAGGTGGGAATGGTGACATTGTCCACCTCTAAGCTCCTATCATGAGATTGATTTACTGTCTGCTAACCTAATATCCCACCACTCATCTTTCAGTTTGTCATTCTGTGGTGGCTTCTAGTGGATGCTGGTAGTTTTGTCACTGGCATTTAAGATACCAGCAGGGTCACCCAAAGTGAACAGATTTTTTTTTCAGTAGAGTTATCAGTTTAAAAATAGACTCCTAAAAAGTAACAGACTATCCACTCCTGAGGAGTTAGCCACTGAAAGCCACTGAGCAGCAGAAGAGCATTGAAAGGTACATTAAATCTCATTAACAGCAACCAAACATTGTCAGTGATAGTGATGGAATAAGAGCCATTACGGACATAGTGTACACAAAATATAACTGAAGAATTATAGTCCTTCTTACAGTCTAGGGAACCATAATGGCATGGAAAGATTAAAAATACCTTCATTTGTTAATGAGGCAGATTCAGATGAGAAGAGATAAATGGGAACATCTATTAATTATTGAAACTTGGAGTACATAAGTATGAATCTAAGAAAATTGGAAATCTTAAAAAACTGAAATAGACCCCATAAAGATGGCTATCTTAGGCATCTGTGGGGATAAATAGAATGGTATTGGCTATTGTGAGTCAGCTGTGGAATGGCATCACAAACATTATACGTGAAGAAAGCCAAGGATCATTAAACTCCAGAAACTATTAGAGTAGATGGCAGAAGAGGGTCTGCAATTTGATGGTAAGCAGAGAGTACCTAAGGCAAATGGAAGAAGTGATGGAATCAAAGAACTGAACAGACAATTTTCAGAGGGCAGTTGATGAATGCAAGATAAAGCAATCTTATAAATGTGCAAAGACGTAGAGTTACACAAGCAAAAGGGGAGGACACACTCAGCATTTATCAAACTGAAAGAACTAAAGAAGAAACTCAAGGACAGGTTTGCAATCTTGAATACTATGAGAAATAGTGAATGATGCAGGAAGCCTGAAAAGAACATGGAAGAAATACAGCGTTGTTGTTCCAAAAAGAACCAGTCACCATTCGGCCATTTTACGGGGGACCGAATGATCAGGAAACAATGGTATTGAAGTCAAAGCTGCACTGAGGGCACTAGGTAAAATCCATGCTCCAGGAATTGACAGAATATCAACTGAAATGTTCCAACAAGTTGGTGTGAAACAGAAAGCACTCACTCATCTATGTCAAAAAATTTGGAAAACTCCCGAAGGCAGGCAATATCATAAAAATGTTTACTTGTGTTTTATTGACTATGCCAAGGCGTTTGGCTGTGCAGATTTTAACAAACGATGGATAGCCTTGAGAAGAATGGGAATCACAGAACACTTAATTATATTCATGAGGAACCCGAACATGGATCAAGAGGCAGTTGTGCAAACAGAATATGAGAATACTTCATGGTTTGGATGCAGAATGTGGGATCCAGAGTAGTTGTCGCTCCTCACTCTCCTGATTTCACACACATCCTGAGCGAGTAATAGGAGAAGCTGGGCTGCGTGATGAAGGAAGCGTCACAATTGGTTGAAGGCTGATGACAAACCATCAAGATGTAGATGGCACAGCCTGGCTTGCTGAAAGTGTGGAGGACTTGAAGTACTTGCTGATAAAGATCAATGATTGCAGCCTTCATTTGGATTACAACTTAATGTAAAGAAAGAAAATCCCTTCTAGCTGGACCAATAGGTAACATCATGATAAAGAGAGAGAAGTTTGAAGTTGTCAAGAATGTTATCTTGCTTAGATCTACAATAAATGGCAGGGGTAGCAGTTCAGAGATCCAATGATATATTGCATTAGGTAAATCTGTTGCACACGACTTCTTTAAATTGTTGAAAAGCAAGGATATTACTTTGAGGCTGAAGGTTCCCCTGAACGAAGCTATGGAATGTTTCAATTGCCTTGTGGTTGTTATGAGGGGTCATGGCATAGGTTCCAATCTGTAGCGATCTTATGCCCAAGAGAAGAAAACACTCCCTGGTCCTGTGCCATCGTCACATGTTCTGATGCTTGAGCTAATTGTTGCAGCCACTATCTCAATGCAGCTTGTTGAGAGCTTTCCTCTTTTTCATTGACCCTCGACTTCACCAAGCGTGGGGTCCTTCAGTGACTCATCACTCCAAACACTATATCCAAAGTATGTAAGACAGAGTCTTGTTGCCCTTGCTTCTGAGAAGCATTCTAGCCATACTTCTTCTAGGAAAGATTTGTCTTTTTGGCAGTCTGTGGTACTCTCAATGTTATTCTCTAGCACCACAGTTCAAAAGCGTTGATAATTCTTTGGTCTTCCTTACAGAACGTCCAGCTTTAGCATGAATATTGAGGCAATGGAAGCCCAAATGAGTGAGCCTGAAGTCAAATCTTTTTGCGACCAGGTTACAAGAAGGAAAAAAAATATGCAAAATAATTAAAAATCTGAAGAAAGCCTAAACTTTTTGTGGGACACTATCAAAAGAATTATTTACATTTGATAAACATTCCAGAATAAGATATATTTATATATGTAACAAAATTTAAAACACACAAAAAGAGTCCAGGTAATACTGAAGACAATTCTTCTAGCATCCTGATAGAGGAGAAATTAACCATGCAAAAGCTGAAGCAGGATTTATTCCCAAAGAAAATAACCATGACATATTATAATCAAAATTTCATATATCAAAGAAAATAAATGAGTGCTGATAGCAACTTTAGGAAAAGAGTAAGTTACCTATAAAGGAGACCAAATATGAATAAGCTCAAATTTTTTCAAAATAAATCATGCAGGGATTAAGCAATAGAATGATATATGTAAAGCTCAAGGAAGAAAAAATTGCAAACTGATAATATTGTACTCAGCAAAATTGTCCCAAAAATATCGAGGAAAGTATAGAAAAGATTTTAAGACAATAAAACATTAAAGGAATTCATAAAACTGCTAACTTACAAAAAGTAATAATGGAAAATTTTTTTCACAGAAAATCAACTCCACAATCAAATAGCAACCTGAGATCAACATATAAGACATTCTTATTGACAAACAAATCAATTCAAGTAGTACAGATTTAAACAAACAAAACCTACAAGACACAAAATAGGGAAACTGCAATACTTTGCAATGAAGACAGTAACAGATTAATAGAAGGAATAGAGGAGATATAAAACAGTTGAATAAACAAGAAGCTGATCAGTGTGAAAGAGAAGAAGCTAGTTTACACCTAGAGAAAGAGTAATAAAAATAATAAAACCGCTGTCCTCATGTAAAGACAGTAAGTCCTCATCCTTATTAAAATAAAATAGAGGAAAATTACAAAAATTTAGTTAATAGTAAAGCAAATGCAGTAATCCAAGGAAAAAGGCAAGAAAATAACACCACATAAAAACATACACAACAAAGTTAGAGCAATAATATCATATCCATAATTACACTAAGTATAAGGGGGCTAAATTCATCAGTCATGAGAAGTAGGTAATATGCTTCTTACATGAAAAATGCTTTAGCTATAAGGACTAAAAATAGCTTTAAAAAATCAAAGGATGCAGAACAATATCAAGTTAATGACAATCAACATAAATTATAGTAGCAATATTAATTTCTGATAAAATAAACTTCAAAGCAAAAGCCGTCATGAAAGACAAAATGGGCATCATAGAAATATGAAAACTACACCTGAACAAGAAGACATAACCATAGTAAACCTTAATGCACCCAATAAAAGAACTTCAGTATATCAATCAAATTCTTGTAATGTTGAAGAGAGCAGTAAGTAATACTACAGCAATAGTAAGAAACTTCAATACAGCATTTTCAAGGAAGGACAGACAAACTGGAAAAAATAAGTCAACAAAGATGACATAACTAATCAACCTGATGCCTTAGACATATTCAGAACACTCCTCCTAATAACAATATTGTTGTAGGTAGGTGCCAATTGACCCATTCTGACTCATAGTGACCCTCTGTATGACAAGTCAGTCTACATTTTCTCCCAGCATAACCCTGATAGCAAACCCAGGAGAAATCATACCAAAATAGAAAAGAGAAACAGACCAATGCCTTTTATGAATATAGATGCAAAAATCCAGACTGGTAAAGAAGAAGCAAATTCACACTATTTTATATGCAAAAACTCGACGAAAAATGTTTTCAACCTTCCAAATCTTTGGCATTATTTGAGCATAAAAAACTAACATACAAAAATCAATTGTATTTTTGTCTACTAACAAAAGAGAGCCCTTAAAATAAATCAAGACCAAATAAAAATAATTAAAAAAAAGAAATCAAGACAATACCAGTTAAAAAGCTAAAAAAGAGTCTTAGAAATAGACATAAACAGAGAAACAAAAGACTTGTATTAAGAAAATTACAGAACATACCACAAGAAACAAAAAGAGGCTTATATAAATGAAATAATATTTTATATTCATGTATAGGAAGCTTAATATTATTAAAGTGTCTATGATATTCAAAGCAGTCATTAGATACAATGCAATTATGATCTAGCCAGCAATTATGATCTAGCCAGCATTTCAATTCTTTAAAGAAATGGAAAAACTACTCATGAACTTTATATGGAGAGAGAAGAACCCAGACTAACAAAGAACTTTTTAATAAGTTAAACCAAATAGGAGGCCTCTCACTTCCTTACCTCAAAGTGCATTACAAAACCACCATAGTTAAAGCAACCTGGTACTGGTACATTGATAAATACAAAGACCAATGGAATATAATAGAAAACCCAGAAATAAATGAATCCATCTTTTGACAACTGGTCTTTAAATAAAGTCAAAGAACACTAAATACAAAGGTATAGTCTCTGAAATGGTGCTGGAAAAATTGAATATTCATTTGTAGCAGAATGAAGCAAGACCCATAATTCAAACCATGTATAACGAAGGAATTCAACATGGATCAAAGACCTAAGTAGAATTCCCAAAGCAATAAAGACCATTAATGAGAAAATAAAGACTAACCTTATTGCAGGGCATAGATAAACTATCAAATATAATGAAGCAAACACATGTAATAGATGACAAAATAGATGTCTGGGACCTACTGAAAATGAGAACACTTATTTGTTTCAGAAGCCTTCATCGAAAAACTCAAAAGAAAACTCAAAGAGTAGGGAGATTGTCAAAAATATTTGACAATGATACAACAAGCAACTAATCTCTAAAATTTACAGAAATGTGCAGTGTCTTAATAAGAAATAAATAGCCTAATTAAGGATTTAGCACATTATATGAACAGACAGTTCACCAAGATGACATTCAAATTCTAACAAATAGGAAGAAATACTCATGATTACTAGCTACTTAGGAGGTCCAAATTACAGCAAAGATGAGATACCACCTGTTAGACTAGGTTGATTAGAAAATCAAATTAAAGACTCTCATATATGTGTAAGAGAGTGTTTTATATCAAAGATAAGTTGTATTTTAAGAAAACACTCAAGTCCAGGCCAAATCAAGTCCTTAAGTCTGATATTAACCCATAAGTTTGATACTAGTCCATAAATTCCTCTTCGCATTCACACAGCACATGCAATGATGCCAAATGCAGGAAGATCACAGGCCAGTGGAGAGGTGGAAAGTCTTGTGGATCTAATGTTGGCTGAAGCATCTCAGCACTGGCTCTTTTAGCTCTCTGGGTGTGGCTCATCAACAGGGGGGTGAAGCAGAGAGAGAATGTGGCTCACCTCCAGGAAGAAAGAGAGGAAGTTTCCAAAATTCTCATGAGAAGGCCATGCTCACAAGGAGGCTTCATCAGGCTGTGGCCTGATTGATAGGCTAGACTCTACCCCTAAACCTTTTTATTAAATTGACATGAAATTATGTAACTACCACACCACTCACACCAATATTCACAGACAAATCCAATTAAACAGAAACAAATAATTCTGGAGAAAGTGCTGAGAGATTGCAACCCTCCTACACAGCTGACAAGATTGTAAATGTGTATAATCATTATAGAAAGTAATATGACACTACTTCAAAAAAATTCCACAGGATTCCACCATTGAATGTATTCCCTAAAATAGTAAGAGTCATAATATGAACAAACATGTTCATTGCAGCACTGTTCACAAGAGCAAGAAATGGAAACAATATAAATGTCCATCAGTAGAAGAATGTGTCAAAGAACTTTGTACACACACACCTGGAATACCAAGCATCATTACAAAACAATGATGAAACCACAAAGAACCTCATGACGTCATGGATAGACATGGAGAACATTAGGCTGAGTGGAATTAGCCAATCAGAAAAGCATGGGTATCATATGAGACCACAGCTATAAAAGAACAAACAAACAAGAAAACATCACGACACTGACGTACATAGCAAAGGGTTCAGACTTTGGGGTTTGCCAAAGGAGGAGAGTAGTTTAAATGGTTGAATTCAAAACTGATGATGGTGAAAGTGAACTCCGATCTAATTTACAATAAAAAGAAATTGTTTCAAATGATAGGCAGAAATCATAGGTAGGTAATTCATGAAAGATATCTACACAGCCATAAATCTGTGAAGAAATGCTTGACATCACTAGCTGTGGTAGTTACATAATGTGTTGTAAACTTGAGACTATTAGGAGTAAACTGAAAAGAGTTGTACGAGCCCCAATAAAATGCTTTAAAAAAAAGAGTGAAGGGGTGGAGTTTAGCCTGTCAGTCAGGTCGCAGCTTGATAACCTCATTTGGAGGGGCTAAGGAGGTAAAGAGTTCACTGAAGGCAGGACACAAACTCCCTGGGAGACACTCCTGCTGACAAGCCGCATGGAGCTATGCTGATGGCAGCCAGAGCCTTGGAGCTGGAGGAGCCACGTGGAGACCAAAGCCAGTGCTGAGATGTTTCCACTGCCACTGAATCCACAAGACTTCCCACCAATTGGCCTGTGATCTTTCTGCACTTGGCATCATTGCATGTTTTCTGAGTCTGAAGAGGAATTTACAGACTGGTACTGGACATACGAGCTAATATGGGACTTAGGGTCTTGATCTGGACTCGTCTGGGATGTTTTCTTAATGTACTTAATTACTTAATGGACTTTATATAAAGTGTAATTAATCATTCCTCTTCATATAAAACTCTTTCCTATACACATATTCCTATTTATGAATTTGTTTCTCTAGTCTACCTAGACGAACACACTAGCCATTACAGAAATGTGAATCAAACCTGCAATGGTATATACTACCTCACACTGGCACTGATAGAAAAATAAGGAGAAACACTGAAAATAATCAATACTGTGGAGCATGCTCAGAACCCTGATCTACTGCTGCTGGGACCATACAATTATTCAATCATTGTGTAGTGCTGCATCAGCAAATGGGGAGAGAAATACCAAATAAAGCAGCAATTTATCTACTAAGTATACACCTTCGAGAAATAAGGAGCAGAGCACAGCTGTGGTTATCACAGTATTCCCTTCAATCGCAAGACATGAACACAACCCAAATCCCCAGCAGTGGAGAAGTGGATAAATCAACTTTTGTGCCTCCATACTATGGAGTACTGCGCATTGTCGAAAAACAGTCATGGACGTATCAAACATCTCACAGTGTGGACAAATGTGGAAAATATGCTGAGCAAATAGCCCATTCCATAAAGACCAATACTGTATGGATTTATTATTATATAAAGTAAAAGTGTTTTTCACACTAAAAGAAGCCCAATTTGAGGAGAAATCAGGGTGAGAGGGGAAGAAAATGCATGAAGAATAGAAAAAGTCCTACACATAGAGAACATCAATAACTAGGTAGGTAAACAGATAGTAACATAGATAGTGAGCATACATACAAAAAATGTTACAGAGACAGTAACATGCATAGATACATAGTTGTATATATAGAAATTTAAAAGTAGGTTTAAATTTTTAAAATATTTTAAATTTAAAAAAGAACGCCCACTCTACATTAGTGTACAAGAATGGACTACTGGTCATTTAATACCCTGGTTGTTTAATTGCAAATTTAGGTAAATCTTAAGACCTTTCTAAACTTTGATAGATTAAGGGTAAAATAGAGATAATGGTCCCTACTTCTAGGATTGGGGGCGTGTTAAATAACATGCTCATGCATGCGCACCTGAGTGTGTGCACTTATGGAGAAAGTCAGCCCTGCTTCTGAAAATATTCACCAAACATCGTCTTAAAGTGAGCCCACAGCTTTTGGCTTATAAAATAGCTTCTGTGATTGAAACTTTCAGGGACATGAAGAGGAAATCCATACGAAGCGGATGCATACTGTTACTGGATAAGAACCAATAACTTCCGCAGCCCCATCTATTGGTCCAGCAGAACCAACATCAACTTGTTCACACATGGACCTTGGCTGCAAATGCATTCTATAATAAATACCAAATTAATTCAACAACCGATAGCACTGCAAAATTCATTTACTGCATGCTACCAGTCTCTTAACATTTGACTATGAACGGTTGACTGTGAAATCACAATCTCAGTTCATTTTTGATAATACTTCAGGTTTAGCCTTATAGCTCAGTTCATTCGATGATAGGACTGGGCGAGGGGGTGTTCTGGGTCAGCTTGCAGGAAAATCCTGGATTTAATGGTCATCCATTCACCACCAGGCCAAAACGATGTTTTGTGCATCTTGGTGAATGTAGAGCAATTAGTCAATGGCTTGAAAATGTTGTCTTCCTTTATGAGTATTTTATCATTAGTGAGTGTAAGGGTTGAGTTAGGTTCCCTGAGTGCCCTGGATATGACAGCGGCTGGTTTCCTGAGAAATTTGTGGCAGCCGCCCTATCCCTCTGCCATGATTTGCTCAGAATGGTGAGAAACGGGGGACTTAGTCTCAGCTTTTCCCATCACCATGGCATCAAGCCTCCTCAATAACTGAGAAAATGTACAGATCCAACAAGCAGCCATTCAGCTTCTTCTTCTTCATTCTTTATCTTCATAAAATCCTCTAAGAGTCAGAGCCCCAGTTAGGTTAAAAAAAATTAAAGCTATTAAACCAATGAAGAGAGAAAAAATGAGCCTCTTCTTGATGTCGAACGAGATATGTATGTGTATGTGTGTGCCTATATACCCATATTTATCCATAGTAATAGTGCATAAGCCGGTTTTTAAAAATTTTTGTTAAAAGGGAAACTCTCATTTGAAGAATAAAATAGATGGAAATAATGAGATTGGGCAAGGGAGCAAAGGTGGACATTTAGACAGAATGTATAAGCATCTGTGACAATATCACAGGACTACATTTCCCAGAGCCCCTTGCTTCTCTCTCCCTCCCCCATGCTCACCCAGCCTTCATTGGTGAAACCTTGAAAAGGCTGAGTATGCATAGGGGAAGTAAGAAGAACCAAGACTGGCCATGCTGTCTAGGAAGGATTTCTTCCTTTGTAGGAATTTTAAATAAAGTTACCTTGTGATGTTCTATGTCTTCCAAAAGTATATCTTTCTCTTGGTACGACCTTAGGTCAGTGCCAGGACCAAGTACAGAGAATCAGAACTAGAGACATTTCCCTCTGCACCATCAAGACACAATCATTGTGAATAAGGGAAATCTGGCCATTTATAATCCCAAGCTTGTGTGATGTATCTAACATACATTCTCTATTGACTTCATTATAGCACTGCCACACATGCATTAAAACATGTCTTTTGTTGATGATATAACCAAAGTTCAGACAAGATAAAATCCTTGTAAAGGTAACTTGGTGGTAGAGCACAGTGGTTAAGCATTCTTGGGTATAGATTTTGAATTAACTTTTAGGCAGTGCATAGTCTATGATAGTTTTCTCATCTGTAAAAATGTTGACAATAATAGTAAAAATGCCAGGGAGATTAGTGATTATTTTTGAGCTTTGCAAAAATTATCTCCAAGCCTAGTCTTTTCAGGCTAACCAATCTGAATGGAATCATACTGGCATGGCTTGTCTGGGACTCGTACACATTATGAACTGTCTCCGGAGTGGAAACCAATGGCGTGGGATTTTGCCACTTCCCACCACTGGCTCATAAAAGTTTAACTGTGAGGCCTTAAATCTGTAGTGCAATTTAAAGTCTTTAAGTAATCCTGTGACAGCATCACCCCTAAAACCCATAAATTTCACCTCACATGCCTCCAGATACTCATGGCTTCTGTTAGATCAGCCAAACCCACCAAATCCACTTCCACTGAGGCCACTGCAACTCATGGCACCCTATAAACAGAGTAGAACTGTCCATCAGGAGTCTGAGGCTGTAACTGTGTACAGATACAGACTGCTAGATCATTTCATGGGGAGTCGCTGGTGGGTTTCAACTCTCACCCTTTGGGGCAAGTGCTTAACTAATGCACTGCTTAGACTCCATTCTGCCAGTTAGACAAAGGGACATGCCCATGTTGTTGTGTGATCAGAATAAGGAGTGCTTTCCTTTTTTGTTTGTTTGTTTGTTTGTTTTGTTTTGATTTTTCCCTTCCAGGGGAACCTTGAAGGCCCCTGGTTGTATTCGAAATGTGGGATAAAGGTGGAGCGGTGGTTGGCTTGCTGGCCACCTTCTCTCTCCTTACAGAATTTTTTCCGAGCGACCTAAAATTAGGCCAATGAGAGTCTTCAAACAGCAATCTGTCAGGAGCAGAGAAGAAAGGGACTCGGTTAGCAGAGACAAGTTGTGGTCCTTGAGCGTACCTCCTCTATCAGTAGTTCTTCCAAATGAGGTAGAATTGTTGCCAGGGAAATGAATCACCGTTGAACTTCCTACAAGTTTACCTGAACTGCGGGGGTCAGGTTGAATACAGCAAGTATCTTTTGTTCCCCTATTGACTTAGCCCTGTTGTCACAAATCAGCTATTGATTCTGGAGGGCCCCATTAGTCTCAGGGAAGAGGGCTAATCCTTCTTTCATGTTTGTTTATAGACCATATTTGGCCAGAGCTCAGGATGCACTTTTCACCTTGGTCTGCAAGTAGGGAGGCAAACAAATGACCTCAGAACTAGAAGCCACCCTGGCTGTCCACTCTCCACTGTTTGTTTAATTTTGCTCTGACTTCTGCCTGCCAACTAATCCCAGGTATTCGGACATGTTACTGAAAGGACAAGATCTTGAGATCAAAGCACTGGTCACGGGTTTACTGGGGGCACCTCTGAAAGCATTTGTCGGCCTGTGCATATGGCTGGCATGATGACCTTTGGAAAATACTTTGCTCTCCAAATTGGGGCTAACAGATTTATCACTCACTGGGCCTCAACCCTCCAGGTCAGTCCAGGGTTATTTCTGTGTACTGTGGACAAAGACATGGTCATTCTAGCACAGGAGCTGAAAAGCAAATATTTAGAACATGCAATGGGGATAAGAGAAACTTCAAAAGCAAATCTTTCATTTACAGAATTCGCTGTAAACCTGAGTGAATGTCATCATATTTTTGCCTAGGTTCTTGGTTCCTGGGGACTTTGACTCTCAATCACAGCTTGGTGATAACCACGATGCTGGAGGTGTTGCTTCTCTTCTGGGGCATGTCCATATGTGTTCTGGGGAAGGCTGTCTCCTTCCAATTGTGTTTCTTGTAGGAGTTCTGAGAAGCATTTCTCCATATGAGGAGGGCATCGACATTTTAAATTTTGAAATAAGTCTGTTCTACCTCAATTTTATTGAAAGGGTTGCAGTTTTCATCTGGTTTGACAGAATTCTGTCCTAGTGTATAGATTAAGGAATAGGTAAGTAATGCTGTACAGCAGATCGGAGCGCTCAGAATCAGGTCCATTTTGGTTCAAATTTAGACTTAATTGTGGGGTCTTGGGCAAGTTACTTCCCGTCTTCAGCTTTAAATTTTATATTTGAGAAGTAGATGGAATAGAGTTATGGACCTCATAGCACTATTTAAAAGACTGGCTTAAGTAGAATATATTGAAAATTCAGTCATGGCCCTCATCTAAAGTAAACAACAAAGCATTATTTATTGATGTTACTTTTCAACCTCCCCTAACATCCATATTTATGGATTAAAGAAGTCTCAACTTTTACTTTATAACAGAACATGCAGGCCTACAAGATTTCCACCTCAAAATATCTCGCTATGTCCACACAATTAATTTAGAAAAATGCAAGACATCTAGTGAGTGCTTACTTTATGCCAGACTCTACTCTAAATTTTCACTCCTCGCGCTCCCTAATCACTACAACCATTTTGTGTCATCTGCATTTAAATTATGAGAGAATTGAGACTCCAGACAGTTTAAATCACTTCCTAAGAGTATATTGCTATAATTTGAAAACAGAAAGAGTTCAGCCCTGGAGATTATTTTCTTAACCCACGTGCTATTCAGCCTCTTGTCAATGGCTTGGGACTTTAGCTCTCGCATGATCCCATCTTTCCTTCCTGTTGATTCTATGATATTTGCCTGACCTTCTGTACATGGAGGAATATAAAATACCCTTATTCCCTTCCTTCTGAACTCAGTATGGACTAGTTTTATCATTACCACCCTAGAAAATGCCCCCTCAACTGTCACTATCAACTCAACGCGGAAGATTCCAATCGTCTTCGGCTCCTCTTGCTCACTTCTGTCTCCTGCCTTTCCAATGCACTCTGAATACTGCTTCCAAAATGTTCGTTCAAGAATTCCATATGAAGTGGTCAGACTTCAAATTCTTCAGATCCTCTTGTTCTTGCAGGATTAACATCCGGATTTCTTCAGAACGCATAGTCAGTTGCACGTCTGTTTTCATTTCGTGTCACCATAACATCCACTCTCTCTCTCCCTTCCTCAATCACTCATTCCAAAAGCACTGATGGTGTATGTCCTAGAATAATCAGGAAGTTATGCTAGGTAGTGTTGTAGGAATTTAGGACATAGAAGAAGCAAGCCAGGAATACATCTTCCTTTTACAGAAACAGATAATATACAGAGATGCCAGGCATTTTCAGATCGAAGTAAGATTTATGAAAGAAAGACAAAGCGTTGCGATACAGATTGTGTTCTGGGAGTCTTAGAAATTTAGGTTTAGGGATCTAAATACGAGGACCTGAGCAGGTAGCATCTGAGCTGAGTTCTCAATGACACACAAAAATGGGTTATATGAAGCCAGAAATTCTAGGAAGAATGGAAAATAGGCACAAAGTTCTTGAGGCGAGAAGGAAGTTGACAACTAGAAAAGATAGAAAGGGAATCTGAGTTAGAATGGATGAAGTAATATGAGATCAAAGATAAGGAGATAGGTGGTGGCCAAGTCATCTAAGATTATGAAGCTAAGATAAACATTTGGGAGGACTTTCAAGCAGGGGATTGACTTGGCAGGACTTAAATTAAAAATAAAAATAAACAAAAACAGTGCTAAATAAATATCAGTTTAAAAAACAAACAAATAAGCAAACAAAAAGTCCATCACAGCTACTGACACTAACTCATGGTGTTACCATGTGTGTCAGAGTAGAACTGTGTTCAGAGAGCATTGAATTGTTGGTTTTCCAGAGACTTCACTGGGCCTTTCAACACAGGGCCTTAAAATCTCCACACTTTGGTGAATAGTCTAGCATGGTAGGAAGATACAAAGAGATATTCTGAGGGATAAAGGACTGTCAGTGAGAAAGGAGCAAGGAAGAAATCTCCTAGGAAGTTGTTTCAGTAATCAGAGTGGCATTCTGAAAGCAAGGATAGAGTAGATGTAGTAAAAATGGAGGATTATTAGCTATATTTTAGGATATGTTGGAGATGAGGTCATAAGGATGCTCTGGTTAATACAACATAGTAGGGAAAGGAAAGAAAGGAACCCAAAAATGGCTCCAACCAAAATTTCCATTTTGAGTAATTGGTGTATGATTTGCTGATTGTGGAGAAGAAAGGTTTAGATCAGATTTTAAAAAGGTATCGCTATTATGTGTTTTGTATGTTTTCTTTTACTAGGAAGAGAACAGGTTGGACATGGGCTCATACAACTCTTATCACAATCCACCCATCCATCCATTGTGTGAAGCATATTTGTACATTTGTTGCCATCATCATTCTCAAAACATTTGATTTCTACTTGAGCCCTTGGTTGGACAGGTGCATGAGGGGAAAACTCATGAAAAGAATATGTAAAGCATAGACATGCTCAGTTTGGTAAGGATATAGATAAAGTTTAAAAAAATCCTGGAAAGTGTTTTCATCTAGAAGCAACTAAAAGGAGAGGTAACAAGGGATAACAAAAAGTAATTGGCAATGGGGTTTACTTAACATGAAGAATGGAATGTTAGTGGAAATTGTAAATTTATGCTCTATATAGCTACAATGTAACATGAATATAGTTATATACGTGTTTAACAAGTTATGTAATTCACATATGTATATATTTATGTGTGTGTGTATATGTGTAAGGAATCCTAGTGGTGCTGTGGATTAATCTTTTTTTATCATTTTATGTGGGCTCGTAAAACTCTTATCACAATCCATCCCTCCATCCATTCATTGTGTGAAGCTTACTTGTACATTTGTTGCCATCATCATTCTCAAAATATTTGATTTCTACTTGAGCTCATGGTATCAGATCCTAATTTTCCCCTCCACCCTCATGAACCTTTGATAATTTAGAAGTTATTATTTTTCCTTGTCTTACACTGACCAGTGTTTCCCTTCACCCACTTTTCTGCTGTCCCTCCCCCAGGGAGGAGGTTACATGTATGTAGATCCTTGTGATCAATTACCCCTTTCTACCCCACCTTCCCCTTCCCCTCCTGGTATCACTACTCTCATTATTGGTCTTGAGGAGTTTATCTGTCCTGGATTCCCTGTGTTTCCAGTTCTTATCTGTACCAATGTACATCCTCTGGTCTAGACGGATTTGTAAGGTATAATTGGGATCATTATAGTTGGGATGGGGACATTAAAGAACTAGAGCAAAGTTGTATGTTTGATCATTGCTACACTGCACCCTGACTGGCTTGTCTCCTCCCCATGACCCTTCTGTAAAGGGATATCCAGTTGCGTAAAAATGGGCTTTGGGTCTCCAACTCTGAACTCCCCCTCATTCACCATGATATGATTTTTTGTTCTTTGATGACTGATATCTGATTCCATCGATACCTCATGATCACGCAGACTGGTGTACCTCTTCCATGTGGGCTTAGTTGCTTCTCAGCGATATGGCCACTTGTTTATCTTCAAGCTTTTAAGGCCCCAGACACTATATCTTTTGATAGACGGGCACCATCAACTTTCTTCACAGCATTTGCTTACGCACCTGCTTTGTCTTCAGTGATTGTGTTGGGAAGGTGAGCATCATGGAATGCCAATATAATAGAACAAAGTGTTCTTACATTGAGGGAGTACTGGAGTGGAGGTCCAATGTCCATCTGCTACCTTAATACTAACCCTATAAATATATGCACATAGATCTATTTCCCCATCATCATATAAAATATATTTACATATGTTCATGCCTGTATTTAGACCTCTATAAATGCTCTTTGCCTCCTGGTTATTTCCTCTGTTTCCTTTTACTTTTCTCTTGTCCCACTATCATGTTCAGCCTTCCTTTGGGTTTCAGTAATTCCTCTCAGTTACATTACCCTTGATCATGCCCTACCAGGACTCCCACACCATCCTCACCACTGATTTGGATCACTTGTTCCCTTGTCCATGGGTTTGTTAACATCAATTCCTTTCTCCCATGTAGGAATTTTTTTCAACACAATTTTGCCCAAAAAAGGAATACTTGGATAATGTTAATTGAATAAATATACCTTCCCTTTTATGTACCAATAGTTTGTTTTTTTACAAGCAGTCTAATTTTCACTACATAGTTCCATCTAGAAGCTCGCCTTAGAATTTCACCTAGAGCTCAAGTTTACACGTCTCAAGTTGAACTAGATCACTTTCCTAAAGATCTCCCTTTGTTTTTATAAATTTTGTCAGTATGCTTAGGCCTTCAAGTTTGGAAACTAGAAGAAATGTTTGACTTTTCTCTTCTGACATTCAGTTAACCACTACTCCTGACGATTCTCATGCCACATCGTTTGAATCTGCGGCCTGCTTCTTTTCCCTTTTAGCAAGTTACTCACGATCACTGTTTTACCCTGAGATAGAGCCAGAATTGAAATCCAGTAGGTCTGACTCACTAAATTGTTTCACCTTTCTGGCTTATACTTGGGTAACTGGGACTCTTTCTAGCATGGGAAGCAATTCCAGGGCACATAAATTGCTATTTTTAATACATTTGAAAGAAAAACACTCCATACACTTTTGTTTTGTCTCATGTCTGAGACATAATCCAGCTATTTTATGAGGCATTGACAGAGAAATAGATGGATAGCCTGGTCTATTTCCCCCAGTAGGATATCATCTGAGCACTAGCTAAAGATATAAAGGTTTTTTACATGTAGTAAGATACTTGTATCGATAACATTTCTGTTAAAAATTAATAACTGTATAAACTAGGAAGTCATCTTTTTTCCTTTTCCAAAGTTCTATTCTACAAAGTTTTGGTGTCTTCTTTTAAGATAAATATGGTTCCTAGGAAGCCTTCTACCACAGAGCCCACTTGATAATTCAGAATTTTCCCTCACTAATGTTTTAAGCACAGGAGATCACCAGTATATGAATGATGATAGAATGAATTGAATGTACGTCAACCAAAGTCCCTGTCATTGGGTCAGTGCTGAGGCATAGCAACTCCTTGTGCGTTTCTGAGACTATTACCATTTACAGAAGTAGAAAGTCCAGTCTTTCTCCTGACGAGTTACTGGTTGTTTTGAACTGCTGACCATGTGGATCGCAGGACAACGTGTAACCACTACATCACCAGACCTCCATTATGACTTAGTAAATGAATACATAAATGTGCAACAACCGTAGGACCAATTAGCTGATCAAATTTTCTTGGAATTTCACTGTTGATTCAAGACAAAGTAACATATTCTACCCTATTGTGAGATTGTGTCACTACTGATAATTTTCCATATCTAAAACAATGAATTTTAACGTCCCGCCTACTGACTTCCATACTATCCAAATTTTGCACTCTAACAATTCATCAAACGCATTGTTTCCACTCTTTGATTTATTCCTGTACTTAAAAAAAATCATTGTGCAAGCTTCTACTTCCAGCTTTATTAAAGTAATTGGTAGTGACCTGCCCTCTTGCTATAAACACTGAAACACTAAACAAACACACACACACACACACACTAACTATATATGAAATAACTATTTTAGACAACACAGAACAGAAGGTAAAGTAGTATGATTCATGAGAGAAGAGGAAAAAATTAAACAATTTATATAATTTTCCCAGTTTTATGCCAGAGCCTGTTTCTTGAACATAGTAGAGGGAGGTGGGATTCAAAGAAAACATGGTTGAGCTGAGCCAAAGTGTCAGAGCTTAGAGACAGAGAATGTGCTCGAATTTGTGGAGCAGAGTGCCAGTCATGAGGAAACTAAACAAATGAAAGCCTGCAGGAACCTGCTTCGAGACATTTATTGTTATGATTATTTAAATAGTAAGGTACATCTGTATATAGTATGCAAGTCTCCATTGACGAAAGGCGAATTGTTGCAAACACATTGTATTACTGAGAATCAACCAGGGGTCTCACAAAAGGAGGGTGAAAATTCTGCCACTGAATGATGACCGCTTTCTAAACTGGAGACCGTTTCCCATGGGGGTGTTTGTTTGGTGTCAACAGCCGTCTCGAAGGTTAAGACTGGTGTGATCTCTGGTCCACTAGCAAAATGAATGTAGTGGCACTCATCTCACGTAAGAGCTGTAGGTCAAGATGTAATTATGTATCAAGAGCTGTAGGTCAAGATGTAATTATGTATCAAGAAAGTATCCCAACCTAGTCAAACTCAAGTCCTGAATTCTGATACAAGTCCATAAATCCCTCTTTGGATTCATGCAGCCACATGCCATGATTCAGAATGTAGAAAGATCATAGGCCAGAGGGGACAGAGACTTGTGGGTGCAGGATCCGAGGTGGGTGGAAGCATGACAGGACTCTAGCAGCTTCAGGTTGCTAGTAAGCAGGAGATAAACAGGAGGGTAGAGGGGGAGATTCTCGGAGGTTTCTTTTCTTTTCTGTAAATCATTTTATTGGGGGCTCTTACAACTCATCCATACATCCATTCATTGTGTCAAGCACATTTGTACCTATGTTACCATGATCATTTTCAAAACATTTTCTTTCTACTTGAGCCCTTGGTATCAGTGCATGCACCCCTCCCTCTCTCATGGTTTCTTGATAATTAATAAATGATTAATTTTGTAATGTCTTACCACGATCTCCCCTCACCCACTTTTCTGATATTCATCCCCCTGGGAGGGAATTATATGTAGATTGTTGTGATTGATGCCCCTTTTCTCCCCCCACCTTACCCTTACCCCCCTGGTATCAATACTCTCATTATTGGTCCTGAGGTGTTTATCTGCCTGGATTCCCTATGTTCTGAGCTCTTATCTGTACCGGTGTACATGCTCTGGTACATCTAGCTGGATTTGTAAATAGAATTGGGGTCATGATAGTGGGGGTGTTGAACCATTAAATAATTAGAGGAAAATTGTATATTTCATCAGTGCTATACTGCACCCTGACTGGCTTGTCTCTTCCTTGTGACCCTTCTGTAAGGGGATATCCAATTTTCTACAGATGGGTTTTGGGTCTACACGCTGTCCTCCCCCCCCCCATTTACATTGATATTATTTTTTCTTCTGGGTCTTTGATACCTGATACCTGACCCCATAGACACCTCATGATCTTATAGGCTAGTGTGCTTCTTACATGTGGGCTTTGTTGCTTCTCAGTTAGATGACTGCTTATTTACCTTCAAGCCTTTAAGACCCCAGATGCTGTATCTCTTGATAGCTGGACACCATCAGCTTTCTTCACCATATTTACTTATGCACCCTTTGTGTCTTCAAGGATAGTCAGAAGACCACACACTTAAGGAGACAGCATCAGGCTGGGACCCAATTGACAGGGTGGGTTCCACAGCTGAACCTTTTTACATCTTCAAGTTGACATAAAATTATCTCATTACCACTGATGCCTTTTATAAGCATGTGTTAAACCTGACTTTCTACTAATTCTAGTCACAAACACTAGTTCTTAACTTTGGGCTATAATCAACAAACTCCTCAATAGTCTATTTCTCCCCAAAATATTCCCTTGTGTACTCTTAGTTTGTTTTCTCTGAGTTCCATTTTTCCATGCTTATTCTTCTCAGATATTAAACTATTTTCTTCATGAGAATTTTTTATTACCCATCACCGTCTGTGTGGTGTCTTTTAGGCCCACTGAAATCTTTCTCTGCCTCTCTTAAAAATATGGCCACTGAATGGAGAGTAGTGTTCCATATGGAAGCCGTAACATATTTTTTGAAGCATCAATGAGTACTTGAGGAAGTGACATGTAGCTGAGGCGGATGGTGGTGAGAAGGTATGTTGGTGGAAGGAGGACTTGCAGAGCAATACAGAGTCATGACTGTTTCCAGTAACTCGAGAAAGTCAAAGTCAGCATGAGTATGTCATGATTCGAAGTTTAATAGCTTTCTTCCAGATTATCCCATTTTTAAAATGGTTTATAAATGGAGCCATTGCAGGATAAGACTTACATCTCATTATATCTCTCCTGGGTTTCCTTACACATTATTTCAAAGCTCTACGTGAAGTGGAACAGAAGGGATTAGGAGATGCATCCAGTCAAGGACAGATGAGACAGAAAAAGAAATAGATCCTAGAAATGATACCATAAAAATCAAGACTGGATGAGTAATTGGATGATGTTTCTGAAATCCAGGCTTTAAAACAGACACCAAGTCTGGGCTTCTACTGACCATGGGGAAACACACCCATTTTCTCCAGAATGGGTATGTGAACATTTATTCAACTCCCTGGGGCCCTTTCAAAGTTTCACAGTAGGACACATTTACGTTGAATGTTTCCTGCCCTGCACCTCTACTATTTTTCCCTCAGCACTTCACTGCCTCTTCTTCTGTTCTGAAGCTGTCAAGGTACTCAACTTTCCTTTACGCTACCTCTGGGGAAAAATGAAAGCCATAGTTCATAGGAGGAAGAGAATCATCTCTAGAGACAGGCCTGCCTTGAAAGGTAGTCTACGTCTGCTACAAACTATCTTTGTAATCCTAAACAGAATTAACTTTCTGACAACCCACTTCCTTATCTGTAAAAACACATCTTAATAAAGTTTAGGTAGCCATGTATATAAAACATAGACAATGCCTGGCAGGCAATACACAGACAAATAAGATAAAAATATTAACACCAAGGCATAGACCTAGAATGTGTCATGGGTTTTAAAAGGCTATTAATTAACATAAAGGACAGCGTTCTTTGAGATATAAGATGTCTTTGTTTTAAGAAGTATTCACCAAATCACATCGTACAGATACCTACATTGTGTCCACTGACTGTAACTTGCTCAGAGTAAAGAGATCTATGCCAACTCCTCTGATTCCAAGGGTGGACAGCTCACAATGTATTGGGTTGGAGCTGAAAGTCCACTCAAAAATAGACAGACTCAGGAACCTGAGAATTCTGAAGGAAGTGCACCTGATTCCAATGGGTGGGTGATGGGAGCAGGGAGCAGGGTGGGTGATGGGAGCAGGGGCTGGGGGTGCTGTGGTCCTATGATTGGGTTCTGTTTCTTGAGAGTATTGTAGTTTTTGCTGCAGGGACATGGGCTATGGATGACTCTAGGTGTGTTGATTTGAATAAGAAGCTAAGTTTTAAGGTCTGCCTCTACATCCCTCTTCCTTCAAGTCAAGAAACATCCTCTCTGAAATGCCATTGGACCAGCTATGAATTATTCAAACCTCAGAGTCTTAGGCTGGGCAACTGGGAGGCATTGCGTAGATGCCAAAACTTGCAGCGTGTGTTTCACAGAGGGTTATTTGGCTTCTTGCCAGACACCAGCACAGGCTGACTTATTAGGGTCACTTTGATCCTTAAGTGCAGAATCACTGGAATGTTTTCAAGCCTGAATATGCTGGAGAATTCCCTTTGCTTGCTCTGGGTGCTAACTCAGCAGCTTGACTCTTACCTCTGCTGTCACCTCATCTATTTGGTTGGGCTACCAGGAGAAACTGTGGGAAAGGCAGGGCTTCTCAAATCGTACACTGTTTTATATAAACAGGTTGTCCATGTCTCACCACCTTCTTCGGAAAGCAGGTCCTATTGCAGAATTAGCAACCCGCAAGGGTCACTGCAGGAATAGCTGCTGCCCTCACAAAAGTCGAGTTTTCTCTAGTACTCTCACATAAGGGATGATCAGACACTCCCCTTGGGAAAGTTCGTGTATGGATGGTATAGTTAGGGCAGGTGTAAAGCAACTGGCTTGTACCTGGAGACTCTCCTATGGGCCACTGTGACCCTGTGTACGGATTAACATGCACAGAGACTTCAACAAGTTTCAGGACTATGAAGAGTGAACAGGGGAAGAGCAGTGCCTGCTTAAGTGAAAAAATGAAGTACCTGGGTACTTCCATGTCTATCAGCCCACCCAGGATTCATTTATAACACAGGTAACAGGGAGCGGGGCATGCTTGGCTAAGCTCTCTGGCATTTAGCTTCAGATGTTAGGGATTTCCCAATACATCCTTCATGGATTTGTTCTTAATGAAAATATTCATAAGGGAAACAAACTTTTAATTGTATAACCACACGAATCAAGGTTTGGCTTGATGCTTTTCTATATGATGCCTCTTACAAAATTCAAGATATTTCCTTTAGTGACTTATTGAACAAATATGTCTCCCCTATATCCAACTCTTCATATTTGTATCTACTGATTCATGTTTTCTAGCAAATGTTTTCCGTGTGCCTATTAGTTCCCTGGGTTAATATGATCTATTGATCTGGGACGAAGCCTCAATGGCAATATGTGTTGAGTATTGATCTGTTAATTGAAAGGTTGGTGGTTCAAATCTACCATCAGTTCCTTAGGAGAAAGATGAAGCTGTCTGCTTGCAGAAAGATTCACAGTGTTAGAAACACTGTATAGAATCACAAGGTATTGGAATTAGCTAGATGGTAGTGGGTTCGGTTTTTTGGTTTACTGGAGGATACCAAAGAAAATATGATAATTGGGTTAGCTGTCTAACCATTAGAATGTCAATACTTTAAAATTAGGAGCTTTCTTTTAATGTTTTTTCTCCATCAACTGTGTATACCTTTCTATCTGCCATGCAATAGCAAAAGTGAGAAAGTGATTTTGGGGAAGATGTGTTAGGTTACTTCCTCTATTATATATATATATATACACACACACAATACATGTGTACATGTATACACACATATGTATCTATACACATATACATAATCACACATATATTTGCATGTGTATCTTATATACATATATATGTTTATATTCACGTACACAAAAACACTGAGAGGAAGGCACAGGAGCGGGAGAGAAGAGGGGAAAGGGAGGGAGAGAGATCCAGAAAATGGTCATGCAGTTGTAGAAGTGAACATGTCCAAACCAAGTTTCATGGGTCACATGTGAGACCAAGGAGTCTCCTGCCTTGTCTAGCTGTGAGGGTTGATGAAACCTTGATCACCTATAGACTAATATCAGACTGCAGAGGTGTATGGAAAACAAGGTCAGCAGGTCAGATGACGGGTAGTTGGCTCAGATTCAAAGAACTGGAGGTCTCCGAGCCAGATACAGCATCCAGACCCAGCAAAAAGCAAGCGAGCTTTCCAACAGCATCCACTTACATGGTTTACCTGCTGGGCTCTCTAAAGAAGCAAAACCAGTGACTTTTGTATGTCTATGTATATAGAAAGGCATTGTAAAAGTAGTTCATTCCAGTCTGGTTCAAGTTCATCAGTCAGATATAAACTGAAGGCTTCTTCTGGGTTATGGAGTTTCAGAAGCCTGATGAACAGGAAGAAGGAAGATGTGGCACAAAGGTGAAGCAGGAAGACCACAGGACGGACGCCAAGCTGAATGAATCTGAAATCAGCTGATGTTTTCAAAAGGCGTCCCTGATGGTTCCCAGGATCAGCAGGAAGTTGGAGAGCAGGGAGTAAGGGAACCAGTTGCAGGAACCAAATCCAGTATAAATAAGCCAGTTTATGCACACTGACAGTTTATATGAAGGGTGGGCCACACCCTGAAGCTTCCCTCAATTATATCGACTGACACCAGATTAACTTCTTGGCTGTTACACAGAAGATTTTATCATGAAGTTGGGCGTGCTACGTCAGATCATACGATGGGAGAATCTTGGGTCACCAAAGGTGATGTAAAACGTAACTATCGCCCCAAGGTGAACTCCAAGGAAATTCCTTCTAATTGAATCTCAGGGCTGTGACTTGATTAAAGGCTGTTGCATTCCACCTAAATTTCTTACCTTGGACTGGCTATTCATAACAGATCCTACTATTGGTAATTGATTACTCTGTATTAACTCACACCATAGAGGATTACTAAACCTGATTCCCAGACCACTGAGACTACTGACCAAGCCAAGTTGACGCAAAACCATCAGAAAAGGAGAATGCATGTGCAATTGGAAAAGTAAACACTCGTACATCAGAGAGCTACTTAGAGAAGCGCAGACAATGGAAAAATGCCTTGATACTAAAAGAATGAAATGATATCAGACTACTTATTAAATATGGCAATTGTTTTAGAAAGGATGATAAAAAATTGGATCTTTTGGGCAGTGATGTACTTTCATTATGTTTGACTACTTAGATCTTGCATTGTAAAGATCACCTTAAAATTGAAGGTCAACATTTTAAAGCAGAACTTTAAAATTCATAGTAAGGTGAGTCATCTTCAATGTGAAGGAGGGCTGTGACCTTTAATTATTCTAGTCAGAGCCCTTCCCAGCTTCTGTGCCAGATGGATTCTTGCACTTCATTCTGTCGTCATTTCTCCTGCATTTAGGGTCTACCAACTTGGGGTTATGTCCTCTAAACGTATGCTTCCGTTCAGCTTCTCCTGCTTTAACTCAGTCTTCCCACTCAGATATAACTCTGTCAAGGAAGCCCACCTCCCAGGATTCCATCAAGCCTCATGGCTGACACTCTATCTTCAGTCTCCCTCAGTCACATCTTCAGAATATATTCAGGACTATTTGATTGTATGGTACTGAAAATCCTTTCTGGATGTTTAATTTCTACTATAATTTGTACTTTGTGACAGTAACTGTCATGACATGTATGCAAAGTAATCATTGAAACTGGATTTTTCAGATTCAGAAGGAGTTGTATTGACTTGAAAACCACAGCAGCTAAAACCAAGGAGCGCAGCGGTCAGCTGATTCACAAGCAGAGTGAGGGTTATGTGTTGGGCTGCTAACTGCAAGTTCAGTACTTGGATTCTGCCATCTGCTCCTAAGGAGACAGATGAGGGTGTTCGTCTGGGTTGACTAGAGAAACAAGCCCATAGATGCTCGTATGTGTGTAAGAGAGAATTGTATCAGAGAGTAATTGTATATTGAGAAGACATCCCAGCCCACTACAGTTCAAGTCCATAAGTTTGATGTTAGCCCATATGTCCAATTCCAGTTGATAAATTACTCTTCAGACTCACATAGCCAAGCAATGATGCCGAATGCAGGAAGATCACAGACCCTGTGTGGAAATTCTTGTGGATCCAGTAGTGGTGGAAGCATCTCAGCACTGGTGTCCTTCTCCACATGGCTCCTCCAGCTACTGGGGCTCGGGCTGCATCAGTGTAGGCCCATGTGTCTTGTCAGCAGGATGGCCAAGTAGAGAGTCTCCCGCCTGCAGAGAGGAATACAGGAGTTCCCAGAATCCTCAGGAGAAGGTCATGCCCACACATAGGCCTCATTGGTTCTGGCCTGATTGACAGGCTAGACTCTGCCCCTTCACGGGATATTATGTAACTGTCACAATGAGACTGAGAGATCCTATAAAATTTAAAGCTCAGAAACCCACAGAAACTGGTCTAGTGTGCCCTACAGAGTCACTATAGATCAGGATCAATTTGAGGCCAGTGTGTTTGGTTTGGTTTTGTTAGGGAGTACATACTATGTGTTTCACAAACTTCATTAGTCCATACTTTGAGATATTCACACATACTCAATGGGAATTTTGCTTTAAATGCTGGACTCTTCTATAACCACCAAGATTGGAAGCCTATTCTCTTAGCAACTATAGGTGTGTTGCTGTTTGGTACTATTAGTCAGTTCTGACCATATTCTGCCCTATGCATAACCGAAGGAATCACTGAGTGGACGCACACCACCCTGACAATTGTTCTTATACCTCATCCCACTGTGGCAATTAATCTCATTGACAGCCTTCTTCTCCTTCGCGGACCTTCTAAGTTATCAGGCATAAGGTCCTTCTCCAGGACCGATCTTGCCTGACCACATACCCAAAAGTACGTGAGATGAATCTCACCATCCTTGCCTCTAAGGCAGTCTGATCATACATCTTGCAAGACAGATTGGTTTGTGCTTTCAGTGGACCCTGGTACTTTTAATATTCAAATATATTAATTATTCTGTGGTCTTCTTTATTCAATGCCCAATTTCACTGCATGTGAGGTAATTGAAAGTACCATGGCTCAGGTCAGGCACACCTTCATCCTTAAACCAACATCTTTACTTTTCAATACTCTAAAAGTAGTCTTGTGCCAAAGATGTATCCTACGGAATATGTGGGGATTTTTAAAATCTTTTGATTATTGATTCAATGAGAACTGAATATGTATGCAAGCAAGACAAAAAATTTTTGACAAGTTCACAGTTTCTCCATTTATCCTGATTCCACCAATTGGTCCAGTTTTAAGTATTTTGTTTTTCTTTACATTGAGTTGTAATCCATACTAGAGACTGCAAACCTTGATTTTCATCAGTAAGAGCCTTAATTTCTTCTTATTTCTGACTGCTAATAAGCCTTTCTCCAATCCTGATGCCCCATCCTTCTTTATATAATCCAGTTTCTCTGATGATTTGCACCGTATACAGACTGAATAAGTATAATGAAAGAGTACAATCCTGAGCCACACCTTTTCTGCTTTAAAATCATGTAGCATCCCTTTATTCTGATGCCAAGACAACCTCTCGATCCATGTGCAAGTTCAACGGGAACCTAATGAAGCATTGTGGATTTCCTATTCTTATCAAGGCTATCCATAGCTTGTTATGATTCACAAAGTTAAATATCTTGGTATAGTCAATAAAACTCAGTTGAGCATCTTTCTGGAATTTTCTGCTTTCACCCAGAAGTCATCTGACTTCAACAATAATAACCCTTGTTCCGCATCTTCTTCTGAGTCCAGACTGAACCTCTGGCAACTCTCTGTCAATGTACTGCTTCGACTGTTGTTGAGTGATCTTCAGCAACATTTTACTTGCATGTGACATAAATGATATTTCCTATAATTTGAGCATTCTGGTGAGTCATGTTTCTTTGGAATGAGTACAAATATGGATCTCTTCCTGTCAGTTGGCTAATTAGCAATCTTCCAAATTTCCTGACACAGATTAATAAGTGCTTCCAGTGCTTCGTTAGTTTGTTGAAACATTTCAGTCAGTACCCCATCAATTTCTGGATCCTTGATTTGGAAGAATGCATTCAGTGCAGTTTGAACTTTTTCCTTCGGTGCGATTAGATCTGAATCATGCTACCTCCTCATCAAATGTTTGAGCACCGACCAGTTGTTTGTGTGTGTGTGTGTGTGTGTGTGTGTGTGCAGTGACTTTACATATTCTTTCCATTTTTAAAACTGCTTCTGGGTTATCCAATGTGTTGCCCATAGAATATTTCAATGTCTCAACTCTAGGTTCGAATTTTTCCTTCATTTCTTTCAGTTTAAAATAAGCCGAGCGTGTTTTTCCCTTTTGGCATTCTAACTCCAGGTCTTTTGCACATTTCATTGAAAAATTTAATTTTGTGTTCACAGGCTGTGATTTGAAATACTCTATTCTGCTCTTTGATTTCATTTGCCTACAATTGTGAAGAAGCTTCAGAGTATCTTCTGATATCCAGAAGATAGTTTTATAAGTTTGTTCCTTCCTATCTTTAAACAGACTTTCTCTTTCTTCATGAATGATATTCTTGATGTTCCCTCACAGCTCAGAAGCTCTTCTGTCATTAGTGTTCCATATATCCAATTTGTTCTTTATATGTTTGTTGTTAGACACCATTGAGTCAGCTTTGACCCACAAGTGACCCTGTGCACAGCAAAATGAAACACTACCTGGTCCTGCTCCATCCTCACAATTGTTCCTATGTCTGAGCCCATTGATGCAGCCATTGTGTCCACCTATCTAGTCAAGGGACTTCCTCGTTTTTGTCACCATCCACTTTACCAAACATGATGTCTTTCTCCAAGGACAGGTCTCCCCTGACAATATTTCCAAAGTATGTAAGACAATGTCTTGCCATCCCTTCCTCTAAGGAGCATTCAGGCCTTACTTTCTCCAAAACACATCCGTTTTTCCCTTTAGCAATACATGGTACTTTTAACATTCTTCTCTAGCACCTCTATTCAAAATTGCCTATTTTTCCCCAGTCTTCCTGATGCAATGTCCAGCTTTCACATGCATATGATGCAATGGAGAGTACTATGGCTTGGCTCAGGTGCCCCGTAGTCCTCAAGGGCTGCCCTCGCTCTCCAGTACTCTACAGATGTGTTGTGCACATTTACCTAATGAAAGAATCTTCTCATCTTCCATTAGCATTATTTGTGAATCCAAGCAGACAGAATCCTTGAAACTTCAAATTTTCCTCCTTCTCCATGATGGATCTGTTGGTCCAGTTGTGAGGATTTTGGTCTTCCTTACATTTGGGTTTTAATCTATACTGATAGCTGCAATCCTGGATTTTTCATCAGTAAGAGCTTCAACTCCTCCTCACTGTCAGCAAACAAGGTTGTGTCATCTGCATATTGTAATGTAGATTGTTAATAAGCCTGCCTCCAATCCTGATGCTACAATCTTCCTCATATAATCCAGCTTCTCTATGATTTGCTCAGCAGACAGATGGAGCAAGGATGGTGAGAAGATTCAGCCCTGTTGCAAAACTTTCCTGATTTCAAACCACGCCACGTTCCTCCTCTGTTCACTCCACTGCCTCTTGCTCCATGGACAAATTCTGAGTGAGCACAACGAAGTGCCATGGAATTCCAGTTCTTAAAGTTGTACATACTTTGTTATTATCCAGACAGTCAAATGCCTTGACATAGGCAATAAAACAAAATAAAAATCTTTCTGGAATTCTGATAGGAGGCAAGGACCAGCTATGATATCCCTGATTTCATGTCTTCGTCTGAATGCAGCTTGAACTTCCTACAGCTCTCTGTCAATATACGACTGCAACTCTTTTTTGGATGATCTTAAGTAAAAATTTACTAGCATGTGATATCATTGATAATTTTCTCTTATTTGAGTATTCTGTTGGGTCACTTTTTTTTAAAATGGGCACAAATATGGATCTCTTTCAGTCAGTTGGCCTGGTAGCTGTCAAATCTATTCTCAAGAGAGTCTCAAAATTCAGGTGGAATAGACTCAAGGTAGAATTTGTCTCTCATGGACTTGTTTTAATTTTCAACTTTAGTTCAGTAAATTGTTTATATGAAATTGAATCTGTGTGCATGTTTAAATTTTTGTTTTCAAATTATATATAGTCCTTGGTGGAAAACGATTCCGAAACCACTTTAAATATGCATTGAACATGTGAATTTATTTTTTTTCTTAACAGGTCTTTGAATTAAAGCATCATATTTGACATCTTAAATCTAGGGAAAATGTATTTCATATTTTATCGTGAAATATTTTAGAATTCAGAAATGTCACATAAAAGTTTCTTAAAGAAATCCTGCAAAAAAAACCCCACTGCTCTGTAGATAATACTGAAGGCTTCAAGAAATACTTAATGCATTGAGTGATTTCTTTAAACTCTATGATTCCTTCCTGAACTTCAGTGATTTTAATTCCTTCTGGAAATTGAAGTGATAATGCATTTCTTGATGAGACCATTTTAAAGAATTATGAAGAAAAAGAAACTGAATGTTTCAAGACGTGTTCATTTTTACTTGGGATCATAAACTTTTCAGCCACAACCATCTTTGCAGTCCTGTTCCTTTCTCATGAGCTACCATTTGTAGATCTGAAACCTGGAAACAACACAGTTTCACCAGCCACCACCAGTATGCAGTGTCAACAGCTCATATAAAACCTGGGAAATTATAGTTGGGATTAAAGAAATCAGTAAAACTGTAAAGTCAGGCCATAGTAGGTAAAATGTAATTCCTTTTACTAAGTACATAATTTATGAGGGAAGCTCTTTCCTTGTAGGAAATCTGCTCAACACCTTATTCTTGACAAATGCTTACTTTTCTAAATTGAAAAAAAAGAAGAACCAAATGTTTCCTAGCATGGAAATTCATTCACATGTTTTATGGGTGTTTCTGTGTCCACACTTCTTGCCTCCTCTACTTCCCAGACTCCAATCTTCGTCCTATCATCCTTCTTGGTCCCTACATGTTACTTTCTTATAACCAGTTTCAGGGCTAGGAATAAGAGAGGTCCATTTATAGTTTTATGTCATCCCTAACTATCCACCCCCATCCCTCTCAATGCATGCACACAGACTGCATGAACTGTCATACTCACCATTAAATTCATTGCTTCAAGTAATGAATGTTGGCTTCCTCTTTCACGGTTATTTAGTTCAAGATCTCTTTCAGTTCTGTGGGTCACATCCAACTCTGTATGACTAGGAGTTTGATCTTTTTCCATGGTTATTTTCTCAGAATTTTGGACTGCTTCACAAGGAGAAGGAGCCCTTCGTTTCCATAACTATTTTTCCCCACCAAAAACACAGTATCAATCATTAGAGGTATTGTCCAAGCAGGACTGAGATCACAGGCCTTTATTCTCCAAGCATACATTGTTCTCATATCTATGAGTTGCCTCTGACGCTCTGAGTTTCCCCATCCTTACACATATCTGTAACCGCCCGGGGAGAAGGACCACAGAGGAGCAGTCCATCGTGAATGTGAACATCAGTTTCTTTTCTCACACTGTTGTCTTTCGCTAGTTTCCAAATATCCACCCACTCTCTGAACCGCAGTGCTTCTTTATGCACCCGAAGCTCGGATATATTAGATCTCACTGCTCTTTATATGGTTTCTTTATTCTTTGGGAGAATGAAAGAAAGGAATCATTCATTCCAGAGACAAACCCAGTCTTCAGGGATCAGGCAGAAGGGTGGGACACAACATGGAACATAACCATTGATCAGTGAAAGACAAAATGGAGAGGGAACAGCAGGGAATCTCCACCCTGCATGTTACACACAAGAGTAGATGGCCAGCTGGCCCCATCATGCTGCTCTTTGTTTTCCAATTCTATTCATACCCTCAGTTCCATTGGTACCCAATAGAGTTTGCATAAGTCAAGAATAAGTTTATTTTATCGCATGGTGACTGAGAAGAATATGCATGTAAAGGGTGGGGTGGGGTCAAGGGTGACGGATATTACTCATAAGAAATTATTATGTTACTATAAATTTATTTTTTAAGATCTATTGACTTATTATTCACATATCATACATTTCAATAGTTCAGTAATATTGAAAGGGGTTGTACAATCATCACATCATCACCATGATGAATTTTAGAACATTTTCTTTTATTGTGGTACTCATTGACATTAGCTCCCCATTCCCCCTGACCCAGGGACCCTAGCTCAGGGCCCAAATGAGGTTGTTTCTTCCTGATTTCTTTTGAATTGTCATATTGAAAAGAGCTATCACATTTCAAGTTTTAAAGCTCATTCCAAACAAGTATTAGGATTAAACACGCACACACACAGAGTTGGGGATCAGCATTACATTTGTCCCCAATACCAGTAGCAGGTCAGCAGGGCAAATTTTTAGTAGGCCCCAAGTAAATATATATGAAGGATAGGGAAAGGAGAAAATGTATTCCAAGTCAAAAATGCATTCCAAGAAAGGCTCTATGAATCTTCCTCGGCATGTCACTGCTTTGGAGCAAACCCCAGATTGTGGCAGTGTTTTGTTTTGATTCCGTGCATATTTACTTTATAACATGGATTATGTATCTCCTCACATATCACAATGCTGGAGGACAGAAAATGAGTAGAATTTACAGACCCTCTCAAATTTAAATTATTTTTAATCATCATTACCATAAGTCATAATATATAAGGGGACTTCAAAAAGTTGATGGAAAAAAACAAACCACAGATATAATGCAATTTTTCCATAAACTTTGGGAAGTCTTCTCAGGTTAGACATCTGTGAGATACATAAAATATATTTTTTAATCTTATCACATCTTAATTTTCACACTAACTCTCTGATTTACTTATTCCTAGGCTTAATGAGTCTAAGTACTTCATCCAACATCACAACAATGGCAGTGAGGCAAAGTCCCATGCTTTCCTTTTAGATGAACCTTTCTTCCTAATAAAGACCTCCTGGAGGCATGGTGGTTATAGGTTTGGCTGCTGTAAGTCATGGCAGCCATTTAAAATTACCTGCCAAAAACTCACAGGGGAAGTTTTACCCTGACCTACAATAGGGTCACCAGGAGTAGGCATCAATTCAATAGCAGTGAGTATTTGGTTTGTTTCCTAATACACACACATACACACAGTATATACTCATGTATAAGCTGAGTTTTCAGCACATTTTAAAAGCAGATCCTGTGGTAAAGTTAGGTGCATTGGCTGATATTCGGGTCAGTTGATACTCAAGAATAAACAGTATATCCTAAGAGCTATATTTTTCCAACAACAGGAATCAGAAAGGATATTCTGACTTTGGTTAGATTTACTTCAGGACTCTCAGTTGCTCTTACTGTTGGGTGCCATTAGTTGGCATCAAGTCCCTGGGACCCCAGCCGTAACAGTATACAATATTTGCTGTGTTGCCATCACTGTGTTAACGGGCTTCTTGTCCTCTCGGATTCCCTACTTTCTAAAGTACAAAGTGCGTCTCCAGGGACTGGTCCCTCTGGATAACATACCCAAAAAGTCTCGCATTTCTGAGGAGCATTCTAAATGTACTTCTTCCAAAACAGATATTTTTTCACTCTTGTGACAATACGAGGGGCTTAGAGGACCTGATGCAAAGGGCTTAAGTGGAGAGCAATGGCTTTGAAAATGATTAGGGCAAAGAATATACAGATGTACATGTATATGTATGGATTGTGATAAGAGTTGTATGAGCTCCTAATAAAATGTTTAAAAAATATAAACAATAAAAAAATAATTCTCACTATTTGTTTCCAACACAAGCCAACTGCATTTGTTTTCTTTGGTCTCCTTTATTAATTGCTCAGCCTTCACATGCCTATGGGACAACTGAAGATACCAAGGAATTTTTTAAAAATCATTTTGGGGGCTCATACAATGCTTATCACAATCCATACATACATTAATTGTGTAAAGCACATTTGCACATTCATTATCCTCATCATTCTCAAAACATTTATTCTCCACGTAAGCCTCTGGCAACAGCTCCTTAAATACCATGGATTTTGTTCGGCTGCACCTTGAGCTTCAAAGTGACACTTTGCTTCTTGTCTTTATCAGTATATTTGGTTGCTGCAACACATCCATCGATGTCTCTGCTACCGCTCCAGTGGGTATTGGTTGTGGATGCGATGAAAATGAAATCCTCGACAGCTTCGGTATTCTCTCCCTTTATCACGATGCTGCTTGCTAAGCAGTTGTGAGCATTCTTGTTCCCTTTGGACTGGGGTGTAATCCACACTTAAGACTGCAAAGTCTCTGATTTTTATGAACTAGTGCTTAAAATCCTAACTTTCATCAAGCAAAGCATGCCATCTATTAGTGGCTGAAAATACAGATGTGTATTTGCTTGCCAAAAGGATATGATCTGGATGCACATTTTAAACCTTGCAGATCCCCATTTATGCTGTTGAATGACTGCCTTGTGGTCTATGTATATAAAAAAGTCCTGGTAGTATAGTTAGTGATGAGTTGGATATCAACCTCAAGGTCATCAGTTCAAACCCATCAGCTGTTCTACAAGAGAAAGCTATGGCTTTCTACTCCTGTAATGATTTTTTTGTCTCGAAACCCACAGAACAAATTCTACTCTGACCCCACTGGGTTGCTAAGAGGTGGAATTGACACAATGAAAAGGACTTTGGTTTTATTCTTGTGGTCTATGTTTAGGCACTCCATAAGCACAAGTGTGTTTTCTCAAATTCTCATCCTTGGCATATTATTTCTAATAACATGCTATTACCACAGAGTTGAATGTCTTTGGATTGTAAATAATACACAGAGAATGTATTTATGATAACTTCTATTTTCCATCAAGATCCAATTGATGTGAGAAATGATTTTTCTCATTTATGTTATCTTCTGAATTTGTTTTGAATCTGTCTGGTGGTTTCCTACGAATATAAGATGGCAACTGTTTTTAATCTTCAGTGTATTATTTGTATATGATTTTAATGATATTTGATAATTTCCACATCTATTGATCCTTTTCCTGTGGATTGGGCACCAATATGGATCGCTTCCAGTTGGTTGGCCAGCTCGTTGTTTCACCAGCTTCTTGTTGCTGTTCAGTTAATATGGTCCTACACTGAGTTAATTACCATTCTAAAATTTATCTCCAGATTCTGATATCCATTGCGTAACACACAACTCACAGCCAAAGTTAAAGGGTTTATTAAGGAATTTAGCAAGTTGTCACACCAGTGATAAATTCTCAGAATTGGGTTGTTAATCAGGGCATGTTACAAAGTTCTGTTAAGTCTGCTAACAAATGCCCAAAGACATAGAAGTCTGCTATAAGACTCAAGACATAGAAGTCTGGTATAAAACTAAATCTGAAGGCATCCAGCTTACACTCCAGGCATCAGCAAACCAAACTCCCAAATTAAGTGTCCAGAGGCACTCAACTCTTGTAAGCCTCAGCCTAAAGGCACTCAGCACCATGTCCATGGGCCAGGAAGCTCAACAGTCCCAATTAAGTCTCCAGAGACACCCCAATCCGCAAGCTAATCTCTTGCACAAAACCATTTAATTTTACTTGCTCTGTTTGTTGGGAAGTCCATCACTATATCCTACGCTCTGGCTGTTAGTTCTGATGATGCTCCTTTGATGATAGGGCTGTTCTCTAGCTCCAGCAGTTTCACTGCTCAGGGATTTCAGGTCCAGAGGATATACTCCACTCCTGGTTATTGCTGGCAATGAGATCCCTCCTCTCGCTTCTCAGAGGGCTCATTTTATACCCAACAGGATGCCACTCAGGCATCTTGTACTTAATTACTCACAGGCGAAATCCTATCAGTATCTTCCCTCATTTTCTTACCAGTGTCATGCACAGAAAGGCTCTTTGGTGGAAATGCGAAGCGTTGACTAGAAGGCCACATTAAATAATTCACTGCCCTTGCATTCCCGTTTAGTGATTTATTGTAAATCCTAGTCTCAATAGCGATGATTATCACCTCATTTTTGAGTTATACATTATGCTAGTGAGGCAGGATTAAACTTGGCATAAAAGGAGTGATTCAAATCACCAACTTTGGTTTCCTTGAAGATGTTCTTTGCGCAGTCATCATCAATATCTGCGTGGAAACAAGAACTGACTTTCTATTTTATGTTGTTCCACAAATAGACAAAACATCAGCATCCTGCTTAATTAGGAAAAGCTGGAATTTGTGGTCAGAGAACTGACGGAAGCAGTTTGTCTGCTAACAGTCTGACATCTGAAGGCAACAATCACACCTTCGTCAAAGCAAGATGTCATTTTTTAACTCCCCTCCTTCTTAGCATATTCAGAAGACTAATCCTGAATCATACCGAAGATCACCAATCAGAAGTCAGTTATCATCCGAAAAAGACCCCTTGGCCAGGGCTTGGGGAGTCATTTGGTGATGTGAGTTCCAGTAGACACTTTGGGTTGGTCAATCTAGCCTGACAAAGAAAATCCCACCAGAATGGCTCCTGGACTACAGATTGGGCCTTGCCAGCCTTGACAATGGTTGTTTTTAGCCAAAGCCTTTGATGGATGTCAGACTTCTTCCTTGAATCCCATCCATTCTTAATCAGTTCTTTTTAGGACAGTGAATCCCGTTTTCTTTTGAAGTTTCGTGTGTTGGTCAATTGTTTATGCATACAATCTTGCAATTTAACAGCTTGAAGGATGAATTTTTTATTTAGCTCTTTCAGTTTGAGAAATGCCGAGTATAGTATTCTCTTCTGGTGGTTTAACTCCAGGTTGCTCTATATTTCATTACACTTATTTCATTTTCTTGAGCCACATCTTAAAATCAATATGCAGTTATTTTACTTCCAAAATATTCTATTTGCTTTAGCTACTCTACATTCTGAGGTCTCAGGATTTTCTCTAATTCAGCATTGATTCTTTCATGCTAGAAGCAGAGGGAAGGAGAATTTTAATATTATGCTTTTGAGAATTATCCTTGTCAATGCATAAAGTCCATTTATTTAACATGCCGTGTAGTATTCTACTCTGTAACCATAGCATTTATCTGTCCATTTTTGTGTTCATAGACATTTATATTTTACCTTTATTATTATCATAACCAATGATGTAGATAACACGTTTTTTTGTACTAAAACATAAGAATACATCTAAGTGAAATTTCTTACTGGGAACATAGATTATTCACCTTACTAACTACATACTATTTGTTACACATCTCCTGACCTGAGAGAATATCTAACTCTTGAAAGGGACTGCAGGAATCAGGGCACTTGGTGAAGTTCATTAACTTCATGCATAGGCATAGGGAGGAATAGAGTCATGCTTTCCTTCGGAGGCTGCCTCAACAAATATTACTTTGTGACCATGTACCCTTCGGCAATTTAAAATATGACTCGGATTTTTCTGTTTATATTTCACATTTTGTTTCAATTTTTGTTCTCTCACTTACCCAACATAAAGAAAAAACTGGTTCACAGTGCTGGCAGAAAGTATGATAGCTGGAAATTAAATAAAATGATTTAGAATAAACCAGTGCTTGTCAAGTGTGCCCATGCATAGGAATAAGCGGGAGACTCACGCAAAGCTATAGGCTGACTTGGTTTGGAGTAGGGTGTGAGTTTGTTCCATTGTCGTGCTCTTGTGTGATGTCCACGCTGTTGTTAATTAATCACAGTTTGTACAGGAGATTTTAGCCTAGAGGAAACAAGAGTCTTCCAACATGTAAACACACACACACACACACACACACATACACACACACGTATATGTTCCCTGTAGTTAACTCCTTTTTCTTTTCCTTAAATGGTTATATTCTATAAAATAACAAAAATAATTTAGCACCAATTTCTTTTTTTTTAATCTTTTCATTAGGGGCTCATACAACTCTTTTCCCAATCCATACATACATTATTTGTTTCCAGCACATTCTTACGTATGTTGCCATAATCATTCTCAAAACACCTGATTTCTAATTGAGCACTTGGTATCAGCTCCTCATTCTACCCTCATTACCCACTACCCCCTCCCTTTGAGCCCTTGATAATTTATAAATAATTATTATTTTATCATATCTTACACCATGCGACATCTCCCTCACCCTGTTCTCTGCTGTCTGTGCCCCAGTGAGGAGGTTCTTTGTAGGACTTGTCATCTGTTACCCCTTTCTCCCTCTCCCTCACTCCACCCTCCCTATATCTCCAATCTCACCACTGATCCTGAGGGGTTCATCTGTCCTGGATTCCCTTTATTTCCAGTTCCGATCTGTGCCAGTGTACATCCTCCAGTCCAACCGGTTATATAAGGTAGAATTGGGATCATGATAGTGGGGGGGAGGAGGCATTTAAGAACTAGAGGAAAATTGTATGTTTAATCATTGCTACACTGCACTCTGACTGGCTTATCACCTCCCCACAGCCCTTCTGCAAGGGGATGTACAATTTCCCCCAGATGGACCCTTGGTCCCCACTCTGTACTCCCCCTTATTCACAATGTTATGATTTGGGGGGGGGTTGATGTCTGATACCTGATTCCTTTGATGCCCTTTCATCTCACAGGCTGGTGTGCATTTTCCATGTGGGCTTTGTTGTTTCTCAGTTAGATGGCCCCTTGTTTATCTTGCAGCCTATGGGAGCCTATAGCACCAATTTCTTAAATTAAACTTTTATTATATTCATACTGGAAAGACAGACTTACTGTGGTCTGTTAAGGTATATAAAAGTGATATCTTTTCCCAAAGCTAAAAGAAGGGAGTGAAAAAAAATAAAACTAAGAGCATGCATAACTGAAATGGAGACTAGATAAAAGTAGAAATAAATCATGTTGTTTTCTTCGAAAGGTCAATAAAATTGAGAAACTCTTAGATGTATTGACAAAAAGATACGGGGGGCATAAATAGCTAGAGTTATAAATGAGTGTGAAGCATTATACAAACTATACATAAACAAAAAAGAATATTTGAGATTACTCTGAATAATTGCACACTAATTAGATAATGTAGGTGAAATGGGAAAATTCGTAGAGACACACTAATAACCTAAATTGCGGCAAGAAAATATGAACAATTTCAACAAATTTAGAATGAAAAGATTGTGTCACTAACCAAAATCTATCAATAAAGATAGATTGAGGATCTGATGGCTAGATGTCTTCACTGGTTAATTCTACTAAAAACACAAATACTTCTCAAGGTTTTCCCCCAAAATAGAAGCGGTGAAACACGTCTTAACTCATTCTAGAAGGCCAGCATTACTCTGGCATTATAATCAGAAAAGGGCACGGAAATAAATAAAACTATCAGCTGAGTTAGGAGCAAAATTCCTGAACAAAATATTAGTGAACCAAATCTAACAGCATATTAAAAGAATTACAACCAGGACAAAAGATATTTTATTCTAGGATGCAAAGGTAGCTCAACATAGGAAACATAAATAATAGAATTTTTTTAAAAAAGAAAGATAATCTCAATTGGTGTAGAAAAAATATTTTACAAAATACAATATACTTTCCTGATTTAAAATGAACTCAGACACTTTGATAGCCAGGCACCATTAGCTTTCTTCACCACATTTGTTATGCACATATCTGTCTTTAGCAGCCATATCAGGAAGGTGTGCATCATGGAATGCCAATTTAATAGAACAAAGTGTTCTTGCATTGAGTAAGCACTTGAGTGGAGTCCAACAGCCATCTGCTGCCTTAATACTACACCTATGAATATAGCATCTGGAGTCTTAAAGGCTTGCAGCTAAACAAGTACCCATCTAGTTCAGAAGCAACAAGCCCACCTGGAAGAAGCATACCAGCCTTTGTGTGACCATGAGGTGTAGTAGGAATCATGTATCAAGCATCAAAGAACAAAAAATCTTATCATTGTAAATGAGGGGGAGTGCAGAGTGGAGACCCAAATCCCAGCTGTAGGTAACTGGACACCCCCTTACAGAAGGGTTTCAGGGAGAAGGTGAGTCAGTCAGTCAGCGTGCAGTATAGCAATAATGAAAGATACAACTTTCCTCTAATTCTTAAATGCTCCCTGCCCCCACTATCATGGTCCCAACTATACCTTACAAATTCAGCTAGACCAGAGGATGTACACTTGTACAGATAGGAACTGGAAACACAGGCAATCCAGGACAAATGATCCCTTCAGGACCAGTGGTGAGAGTGGCGACACGGGGAGGGTAGAGGGAAGGTGGGGTAGAAAGGGGGAACCAATTATAAGGATCTACATAAAACCTCCTCCCCGGGGTGATGAACAACAGAAAAGTGGGTGAAGGAAGACGTCGGGCATGACAAAATAATAATAATTTAGAAATTAGCAAGGGTTAATGAGGGTGGGGAATGGAGGGGGGAATGAGGAGCTGATATCAAGGGCTTAAGTGGAAAGCAAATATTTTGAGAATGATGAGGGCAACAAATGTAAAAATGTGCTTGACACAATGGTTGCATGTATGGATTGTGATAAGAGTTGTATGAGCCCCCAATAAAATGATTTAAAAAATGAACTCAATTGCTAATATCTCTTTCTCCACAGTTAATTCTTTTGTGACGTATTAGGAGAGGTCTAACTGTATACCTCTTCCCAGCACCTCCTTGTCCCCAATTGGACAATAATGTATTTTTCCCAATCCCTGACTATCTAGGCAAATTATTGGTCACAGCCCATGCACCTCTGTACAGACACATATCTGGCTATTTCTCTTTCCAAACTAAATGAAAAGGCAGGTCTACTGCCCAAATTATGCTCATTAGGAGGATTCCTCTTCACCATTCTCCTTCAGAGAGGTTCCAGACTGAAGCCGTAAAGTTGCTCAGTAGGACCTGAATATTCACATGCAGAACCATGAATAAGCTAAGCACTTTTCTCTTCCTCAGGAAACAGATCATCAAAAGCTCCCATGAAGACACAGGTGCAGACTGGGGAAAAGGTTAGCACTTTGACTGGAGTGTAGAACATAAACATCTGGAAATCTTCTTCATGTGTCTTACACCTTCATGTCTTGCTTTAGTCTCATATATACCACCACGCACGTGCAAATGTATGAGCCTGTGGATCAGACTACACCCTGACCATTATGGGCAGCTAAGGTGAATGGTGACTTGGTGGATCATGGTGGGGTTTTCAGTCTCCACCAAGGCCCAACTAAAGGGCAAAAAAATGTTTCTCAGAGGCACAGTAGTTGCCTATGGAGGCTGGCAGAGCTTTCTTCAAAATTATAGGAGTCTGCACTCTGACCATTAGGAGCCTACGAAAGACTCAACACTGCATCTCTATCTGCCACTGACCCCTCAAACCTCCATTAGACTAGTTGGAGCATGTGGCCCAGTGCAGAGTGGCTTCCTGGGCAGCCTAAATCTCCTCTATGGTCCTCTATGGGTCCCACTCAAAGCTACACGATTTTGGAATCACTTGAAAAAAAGCCAGGGTATCACACCTAAATAAGGGAATGAGTTGCCTCAAAAATCCCAAGAAGCCCACCAGCTGTTGCATCACCTCTTTGAGTTGTGAGAGGGATCAAATGCAATGCAATAGCTTATCCTTCACTCTGGTATAAATCTCTAAAAATACCCCACATTTTTGGATGGCCTTTAAAAAATTTTTTTATCACAAATACCTTTTTTTGACAAGACAAATGGAAACTATACATGTGGAATTCTCCAGATATAAAAGAAAGAAAATAAATTGACTACATCTGGGGGAAGAGATGATGGAGAAGCTCAACATCAGCAGAAGAAATGTGGCCAGGGGTCAACGGTGGAGCAGACCATCAATTGCACAGGTGACGCTGAAGAAAATGAAAATGAGTCCATGAGCGCCAACGCACCTACCTTGAGCATATACCACCTAAATTTTGAGAACATCTTAAGTATAGCATTTATGCATGAAATATTAATGACAGAATATCTAGTAAGCTGTGCAATGACATCAAATACATCCTACATGTAGAAAGCAAATTGATGACAGATTATGTAACTATCACAAAGACTAAGGATTGATGGAGTACTAATTGAAATGTTTCAACAAGCTAATGAAGCTGTTAAAAAACTCAAATGTCTGTGCAAAGACATTTGGATGACAGCTACCTGGCAAACTAATTGGAAGAGATCGATGTTTGGACCCATTCCAAAGAAAGGTGACCCAATAGAATGCTCAAATTCTAGAACAATATCATTAATATCACCCTCAAGTAAAATTTTGCTGAAGATCATCCAACAGTTATAATGGTACCTTGACAGGGAGGCTCAGATGGGATTCAGAAGAGGATGTATAACAAGGGATGTCATTCCTGGTGTCAGATAGATCTTGGCCCAAAGCATAGAATACCAGAAATATACATACTTAAAAAAATCATTTTATTGGGGGCTTGTATATTTCTTATCACAAGCCATACATCCATCCATTGTGTCAAGCACATTTGTACATTTGTTAACATCATCATTCTCAAAACATTTGTTTTCTACTTGAGCCCTTGATATCAGCTCATTTCCCCTCTCTCTTTCTGCTCCCCCTTCCTCATGAACCCTTGATAATTTATAAATTATTATTATTTTGTCACATCTTATACTGTCTGGCATCCTCTTTCACCCACTTTTTTGTTGTCCGTCCCCCAGGGAGGAGGTTATATGTAGATCCTTGTAATCGTTCTCCCTTTCTACCCCACCCTCCCTCCACCCTCTAGGTATCACCACTCTTACCACTGGTCCTGAAGGGATCACCTGCCCTGGATTCCCTGGATTTCCAATTCCTTTCTGTACCAGTGTCCATCTTTTTTCTAGCCAGATTTGTAAAGTAGAATTTGGATCATGACAGTGGGGGAGGAAGCATTTAAGAACTAAAGGAAAGTTATATGTTTCATTGTTGCTTTAATTATTCAAGTCATTCAGTTGTGTGCCTTGAGTAATAAACCGTGCGTAGCCTTGAGCAGAGTGGGAATTCCATAATACTCCATTGTGTTTATGTGGAACCTGTACATGGATTGAATTGTAGTTATGCAATGTAACAACAAAGGTGTGGGTCATGGTCGTATCATTTCATCGTACTTTTTCAGTCTGTAGGCTGAGCAAATAGAGAGGTTAGATTCTATGAAGAAGAATGTAGCATCAGGATTTAAGGAAGACTTATTAACGATCTCACATGTGAAGATGACTTAATCTAGCTTGCTGAAAATGAGGAGGATTTACAGCACTTGCTGATGAAGGGACAGGATTGTAGCCTTCAGCGTGCAGACTCATGGTCAAAAAGAGCAAAAGTCTTCAAACTGGACCAAGTAACCTCATCTGCATGTGAAAGTTGGACATTGAAAAGGGTTAGGATTAGGGTGCTGATGAGAAATATTGAAATTACCATGGACTGCCAACAGAACAAACAAATCTGTTTTTGAAGAAGGAAGCCATAATGTTCCTCAGAAGCAAGGAAGAGTTTGTCTCAGGTACTTTGCACATGTCATCAGGAGAGATCAGTCTGTGGGGATGGAAATCATGCGAGGTAAAATAGAGTGACGCAGGGAGAGAGAAAAGTGCTCCATAGATGAACTGACACAACTGCTGCACCCCTACGCTCAAATATCACAACAGGTGGGAGAAGGGGACAGACTAGGCAGTGCTTTGTTCTATTGGATATATGGTAGGTATGGTTTGGAACTGCCTTGATGAGATGGTGGTGTTGGGCTGATAACGGCAAGGTCCTCCCTTTGGAACCACCAGCTTTTCCATGGCAGAAAGTTGAGATTTATCTACTCCCATAAAAAAAAAATCACAGTCTTGGAAACTTGTAAGGGCAGTCCTCCCTAGGGTCAGATAGTGTTATGAATCAGAATTGATTTGATGGCAGTGACTTTTTTTGTTGTTTTGTAGTTAACAACAAAAACCTCCAAGGCCCACCTGTTTATTTTGCTGCTTTTGTTGTTTGTTTGCTGGTTTTGCACAGGCCAAATAGGGATCACCAACCCCGAGAGTCCTTCATCTCCTTGATAGTGAAACCAATCTCTGAAATCCCTCCAGGAACCCACAGAACCTGCTGTGAGGTGAAGCTGAGCTAAAACTTCATTAGAACTTAATCTCTGTACAGCACCAATCTAGCTGCTGGGCCTTCGCACAGCATATTTCAGGTCTCCTGGAATTAGAGTCAGGTCTTAGCCAGTGTCTAGGAATCCCCAAAAAGCCTGATCACTTTCTCTCCTCCATTAAATAGTCATTCTTGTCAATCATAGATCACGGTTTGCAAAGCCTGGGAGAAAAACTAACAGCATGAACCCTTTGTAGTGTAGCAGGGTCATTCCTCAAGGGACCCACTGTATGTCTGCAAACTGGTTCAAATGTGGGAATTGAATGAGGGGTCCTGGTTTTCTGTTGAGGTGATTCAAGTTAGGCTGCCATCCCCCTGATCTAGACTTCTTCTGCTCGTGGAGATCAACTAAATATTTAACAGATTTTCTATCTATTTTGCATATAGAGTCACCCTACCTTTAGCCAACATGGTAAGTACATATGCGTCAGACTATTGTGGTTCCTACTTTGACTCTGCTGTCCATTACACAAACCATACCCACCTGGTCTCTGTTAATTAAGTGCTGTTACTTGGTCCCTCGCCCCCTCCCCCCCCCCACCACGCACACACACTCCAGGTGCGGTGCTCAGTCTCCCTCGTTGCTGGAAAATGTCTTCCTCCTTTATGGCAGTTCCCATGGCCGTGCCAGGCCGACATGAAATAGTGATCGCAGGAGTCTTCAGAGATGCCGGGACTCTCTTCACAACTATTTACTGAGTGGGGGAAAAGCTGTGTCTTGGGGACCCTCAATTGGTGGGTCTTGTGTTCTTTCTGATTTTATACCCTAACATGCCAATTTCTCTAGGCCTTTGGATGCTTTCTTCTGTCATTTGATGTGTATAAGGCATCTCACCGCCCATGCTTCTGCAGGCCACCCAAATAAACAATTCGATACTCTTCTAAACTCTCACACTGGAAGACTGAATGAAGAATCTGTGCTTAGCGTTCCCGTAATGGCAAAGTCAGGCGGATCCAACCTTGGGGTCTTGCACCAGTAGATCACACTCTTACTAAGCTCCCTCATATGTTCTCCAGGTTGCTGTCTGTCCAGGTTCAGAACAAAACAAAACACAAAACTCTAGCAGTTCTTTCAAGGATAGTTCACCGCTTCCTGGTCACCATCTGAACTTCACCTTTGGGGACTAGCTTGTGTCTTAAGTCTATTTCGAGGTCTGAAAGCAATCATGAATGATGAGATGGTTTCCTGGAAATGGGAAGCAGTTTCTCTTTTTGCTTTTATTTATTTATTTATTTATTTATTTAAACAGATTTATTGGCATACAATTTACAAGTAATGCAATGCAATAGTTCCATCATATTAATAAAACCTGTACAATCACCACCATAATCCATTTAAGTCATTTCTTCATTCGTGTATTCATTGTTACCAGCTATTCATTTCCCAACCCCTCCTGCCAGATCCCCAAGGAACCATTAATCTAGTTACTGTCTCTATAGATTATCTATCCTGGACTTCATATACAGAAAAAACATTTTAAAAATACCCCCCCACACACAAAAACAACAAACACCTTAAAAACTAATAACAAAGTAGAACAGAGACATTTCAATCGAAAATAAAGCAAAACATATATTTTTAAAAGCCCACTAGAACAAAATTCAAATGGGTCAAAAGGAGATCAAGTTTTCCTGTAACTACATCTGAAAAATTCACTTTCCAGTGCATTCTACACGATAGTAAGGCTATTCACATCTCTAGTCTATGCTCTGAGGGGATTCACCAAATATTTCATCATGTGTTTCTTATTATTATTATTATTTTTATTTTTACTGAAACAACTTTACAATGGGTCAACGGGATATCAAATGATAATATATTAAGTTTTAACCCAACTCCACCTCCCATAATTGACTTTACAATGCTCTCTCTTCTCTGTATAACAACAAGGTAATTCAAATCCCTGGACAATGGTCAGAAGGGAATAAACAGAGGATTAGTCCATATATGAATCCCACAAGTGGATTTGGTCTTCCACTGTCATCCACAGGTGTTCACAGTTTAAGCTCTGATACCATCTCCTTCTTTGGATTTGTATTTTATTATTTAGAATCTTTGAATCACAGAGGTTGGTGAGCTTCTTCCATGTAGACTTAGTTGTCATCTCACTTAGATGGCTGCTTTTTTAAAGACAAGCCTTTAAGTCTCTAGACACTGCTTCCGAGAGTCAGGCACCATCTAGTTTCTTCATCACACTTTGTTAGGGCACCCATATCTCCAGTGATCTTTGCATGGGGTTGAGCATCAAGTAGAGCCACGTCATAAGAACTACTTATTCTAAGATTAGGAGGAAAATGAAATGAAAGCCCCAAATTCATGCATATTCTATGCTTTTACATGTCTCTAATTCACCTTAGAAACATCACTGTCATTTTATGTTAAAGAACATTTTCAGCCATCTCCCTAGGGCATACGGTCATTCTATTGAGAGAATTATTCGTTTAGTTGATATAGAAGTTAAAATATTGTTGAGAAAAGGAAATTATATGAATATAGGCCAGCTATGAACTCCAATGCATGAACTGTTGACTCATAAACATTAAACTCTTAAGTAACTGGACAGTATAAAAAACAGACGCTGGTGGTAGGGCAAAATTTTCAAAAATATTTATTCACAACCACAGAGCTATGCCTACTGGAATGATACTTGTCATGATGAAGCAAGGAGGGCATTGAAATAGTGAGTATGTGGTCGCCGGGGGCCACCACTCAAAGTCCAATGTCCCCCAGTTAGTTCTGCGCCCTCGGGTAGCACTCATCTGCTTCTTCTCACACTAGGGAGTTGCAGCCCGAAGTCCAAGGGCTGCAGATGAATTTGAGGTAAAGCCCAGTACACTTAGTGGGGTTTCCAAAGCTCGTCCTCCTGATGTGGCCTAAGAAGGATGTCATGTGCCTTAAAAACAAAGTCTAAAGTCCCGGTCATCTATAGCACCCATCTGGGTTGCCAAGGGCTGGGTAGAAACCAGGTACAAAGTGTCCAATTAGGAACATAGTGTCAGACCTCTTGTTGGGACCTATGTAAGTCTTAATCATTTCTTTTCCTGATGAAAGGTTGTTCTTCTCCATGTTCCTACCAACAGAGATATAATCAATCGCCTTCTCTGAGACAAGCATGCCTCCTACCCCATATCTTGACTTGAATTCCCAGCAATTTTCTTATCAGTGTGGTAGGAGAGTCTGTTGGTTTGGGGTGACCTTAAGCAGTGGCTTTCAACTTTCCTAATGCCATGACCCTTAATACAGTTCCTCATGTTGTGGTGACCCCCCAGCCACAAAAATATTTTTGTTACTACTTTAAAACTGTAATTTTGATACTGTTATGAATCCAGCGACCCCTGTGAAAGGGTCGTTAAACCCCTAAAGGGGTCATGACCCATAGGTTGAGAACCTAAGGCTTAGCACGATGTTACGTGGCAGCAACTGAGTGGTCTTCTCAAGCTCTCCGCAGTTTAAAAAGCTGACCCCAGCTGAGGTGAGGTGTACTCTGAGTGGTTTTCAGATGAACACATAGAGTGATCAGTGATCCATGGATATTAGGCAGGCTCTCTATGTCGCTGCAGCAATGTTTAAGGTATCTGCCTCAGGCAAGGTTCTAGAATCAACCTGTGGGTCGTGACCCCTAGGGGTCAAAGGACCCTTTCACTAGAGTTGGCCAATTCATAACAGTAGCAAAATGACAGTGATGAAGTAGCAATGAAAATGATTTCATCGTTGGGGAGGTCACCACAACATGAGGAACTGTATGAAGGGGCCGCGCATTAGGAAGATTGAGAACCCCTGCTCCAGGTACACCCTTAGGTGCCATATCAGCGTTCATAACTGGACTCGCTAGAGGGAAGCTGGAGAGGACAAGGATTTTACTGCCAGTAGATTAACCTCTTTAGGTGGGAGAGGTGGTACTGGTGTCTGAAATGGTTCAATGGAATCTAGGTGCTCAATTGTCCCATTTTCCAGATTATTAGCCCCTATGTCCTCATCCGAAGTTTCAGTGTCTCATTTACTCCCCTGCAGTGCCCTTACTTTAACATTGGACTTGTTCTTGGTTGAGAATTCAGGTGGCATTGTGCTTTAGCTACTCCTGTGATGAGACTCTGGGTTTGGCTTGTGGCAATGTCAGTCAGTTGTGTTACTATAAAAGATAAGGCTTTCTTTCCTAGCACACATGGAAGATTGAACATCTTCTATGTGACACCTGAGCCATGCCTAATGTCAACATTGGGTATTGATATTCTTACGGTTGCCTCGGGAAGAGCTGTGAGTTGGAATCAACAGTTAACCACAAGGCGGTTCACACCCACTCCCTGCTCAAGGGAGAGAACTGAGGCTGTCTGCTCCCATAGCCGTTTACAGCCTCTCAACTCCTATAGGAGGTTGCCATGAGTGGAAATCCATTTGAAGGCAGTGGCTTGCTTTGGGATTTGCTCAGAACAAAGCATCCGTAGGCCAGTGTTAGAATTCTCACTTTCTACGTGGGAGGCCTGGGTTCAACTCTCCCAGTGCCCTCCTTGCAGCCACGACCTGTCAATAGAAGCTGATGTATTTCCATGATACCGATCAAGTGTAGTCTTACAGACCGCGACACCCTAAGAAGAAGAAGCCTAGAGATAAGCCTCCAAAAATCAGTCAATAAATCAACACCATAAATAACAACTGTCTGACCCTGGGGTCAGACGCAATCACAGCTGACAATAACAACTTTCAGGAAATGGAGCAAGCCAGTCACAATTCCCCCTACTAGCTAGATTGGCCGCCTCTCTTCCCAGTGCTGTCCTCCTGTGTAAAGTCGGGGAAAGATAGAGATGGGTGTCTTCTGCGATTCTCGGGAACAATGCCCTCATGGACAGGCAGACAAGCGGAAGCTCGGGGGTGTTGTTGGGGCTGATTCTGGCCACACAGGGAGCGAATGGCCAAGCTTCCGGGAGCCCTGGCTGTTTTCACTTGTTGCCCCTGTGCTGACATCTCTGCCACGGCTCATTTCTGTGCCTTTTGACCTGCGTGAGTTCACTAGGAAGCCTATGACAAACAGGGGCCCAGGGATTAAACGGCACCTGAAGCTGGTTAGGCGGGTTACTTAATATTTGAATCTGGGGTGGGAAATCAGCTATACCCATAGTGCAGAGGGATGAACCCAATCTCAGATTTAGCTTACAAATGACGGTCCACTTAGCAAATAGTAAAGGGGAACAGCAATGCAAGTCTCTTTAAAACGCACCCTGTTTTTATAATTCTTGAAACCAAACAACTGAGAAAAGCTGGTTCAGACAAAAGAGCAATACCAACAACGACAACAACAAAAATCCACTGAAAGACACTAAAGATATTTAGATGTGAAAAAGTATTACAGATAAAGTTTCCCATGATTATCTCTAGTGTGGACAGGAAATGGATGTGATCAAATAGAGTGGGAAGGGTTCTTTTCTGTAGCACTCTGACCATCTGGCTGTGGTTAATTTTGAGTAAATGCTTTTCTTCAAAATCTGCACATCACTCTTGTGTAGAGTGACGCCATGGGGCACAGGTGATAAGGTGATGGGCTATGAGGGGAAAGGTGCTCTAGAGGTCTAGCGGCCCCGTGGTTTCTGTTTTCTTGCACCTGGGGAAATTATAGGATGTAGAAGTTTCAGTTCGATGGTCACACAGGCAGACGGGTGATCGTTGCATGAGCACTTCATGAAATGTGAAACTTTCGGTTTCTGTGATCACTAGGTACTAACTGCTGAGCATATACAGTTCTAGGGACTCAAAAGAAAGAATAATCACATCGGGGTAGATTTTTACGATAGTATCATAAGTGAGGACAGGGTGTGATCTCTTTCTTTCTCTTTTTTCCCCTTTTCCTCAACAGTTTAATTGGCATCTAATTCACATATCAGACAATTCAATAGTTTAATCACATCAAGAAGAGATGTACAATCATCACCACAATCAGTTTCAGAATGAATTTTCTTCATTCTTATACTCATCATTAGTCCCCCTCCCCCCCCCCCCAACCTCCTCTGCCACACTTAAGGAACCATTAATCCAGTAACTGTCTCTACAGATTTCATACACAGAAAGACATTAAAGCACACACACACCAATAACAAAGGTAGACAGATAAAATCCTCAATAGAAAAGAAAGCAGATGATATTAAAAATATTAAAATCTAGAACAAATTTAAATGGATCATAAGGGAGATCACATGAGAGGGTGTTAAGCCTATTGGCATCTGACATGGTCCACTTTTCCATTGCATTCGGCATGATGACATAGCTGGTCATACCTCTGGTACACGGCAGACGAGATTCAGCAGGGGCTTGTTTCAAGTGTATTTCCTATTCACTTAAAATTTAAAAAGTCTAAAACATCCATAAAATGGGAAATCATATGATAAGATGTTGCATTTTGATCTACATAGCTTCTTCTGCCAAAATCAATTTTGCAGTTGCTCTCTGTCTAATAACAGGCCTCTTTACATCCCTCAACTATGACCAGAGGGGATTCACCAGCGGCTTAGTCCATGTGTGAACCTGCAATTGTTTGGGGGCTTTCACTGTCATCCACAGCTTTGTGAAAACCAAGTGTTCACAATTTAAACTGGGATACCATTCCCTTATTTAGACTTGGATTGTATTATTTACCATCCTTGAGTCACACAGGCCGATGTGCTTCTTCCACATGGATTTGAGATCTTGTTCTTAAAAGATGTGCTTTGGACTGGTGAGAAGAAACAGCTTGAGCCATCCTGCATGGAGAGGACACAAGGCATCCGAATGACAGCTTGGATGGTGCCCACCTGTACACACACACACACACACACACATGCATGTGTGCCCCATTTTTCTTCTATGGCTTTGCTCCAGTTCAGTGCAATTGTACCTTGTGCTGAGAATTCACATTCCCATCCCAGAGAAACAAAATTGGGATTTACCACATACTAAGAGCCCCAGGTGATTCTGATGGGTGATTATTAAAATGTAAACATGATTCAGTGATCTGGGTTAGAAATATAGATTCCCATCCTTGGCAAGAACTGGAAAGGATGAGTTGGAAGCCATGCCTTCTAACCTTTGCCACATTTAATCCACCTTCAAATCCTAGAATTTTGAACTCTGAGTGTATCCTAGAGGCCATCACTTCCGCCCCAACTCTAGTTCCAGCCATGCTCAGCTTTCCCGTCGTCTGTTGTAACAAGCCCTCCCTCGTCTCCCTATTGTGCTCCTGCCTCTTCTTCACTTGAGACCTGAGAGACCTTTTCAAAGCATCGTGTTTAGATAGCGTGCTTTGTTGGACTCAAAAACTCTATAAAACTCTGTTTATAATGTGCCGATAATTTCCGTACCAGGAGAGTACCATCTGGACTCTGACTTTATTGATAAGGCTCGATACCATCTGGCCTCGGCCTGTCTCTCTTGATATGGCTGCGGCCCAAATGTAGCAGCTTACAACAACACCGTTAGTTAGTATTTCTGCATTCTAGAAGTTTCACACAGCATACCTAGAGCCTCTGTAGGGTATCGTGAACGTGCACACAAGGCAACGTTGACAACCAGTACTTGGTTGGAACACACTCTATCTGACAGCTGGGGAAAAGGCACTCTCAAAGTCAGTGTTAATGCTGGTCAAATCCAGTTCCTTGTGTTGCTAGGATTTAGGTACTTGCTTGCTGGCCATCACCTGAAGGCTACATTCACCTTCTAGACACTACCTACTAGTGATCTCCATGTTTCAGCCAGCAAAGGCATATTTCACCGTTCCTAGGGTCCTTTGGAAGCAGCAGCTGGGGGAGCACAGGTGCTCGTAAGGAGCTCACGTACACAGATTACGCCCACCTGTCAGAAATTCCTTTCCCAGTGTCAACTGTACCACACGTCATTATCCTTCAATGGAATAACTTACTTTCTACTCGGCAGTCTCTGGATTTTCCAGTGTGACACACATACACACATGGGGATGAGGGTGAGAAATCTTTGAATTCCACATGCCGTAGTCATGTTTCAGACATCTTTCACTGCAGCCAAATTCAACTTCTTTCAGTGCCATAAACAAGCCAACGCGACTCCTCCCTCAGGGCCTTTATATTCACTATTGCTTCTGTTTGAAACAAGGTTTATTTTTCCCCCTCTGAAAAATCACCCAGTACACCCCCAGTTGCCGCAACCATCCTATTAGAAATCTCTCACACTCAGCTCCAGGGATCTTAACTGTATACGTGCCAATATGGACTATAAAGAGCTCTGTTGGTGCACCCCGTAAAACACTTGACTGCCGATTGCGTGGGGTTGGCACTCACTCGCTGCTCCCTTGGAGAAAGACGGTGCTCTCCTTTGGTAGAGAGGATAGCCTGGAAACCCCTGTGGGTGCAGTTCTCCCTGTCCTGTGAGGTGGGATCCACTTGATGGTCACACCTTTGGTGGGATCAGTGTAGACTCAACAATGCGTTTTATTGAAGCCTAATGGATGAACAATCTCAGCATTCTTTTTTATTTTTACGAGTAGAGTTACTCCCATGATGCACCAGGCATGTGGTCTTGTGACAAAATGCTAGCCGAATCTGCATTTTTTTTTTTTAAGAGAGTGGTGCTAGTTTAGAAGTTTTAATGGGCAACCATGATTTTCGTTTCTGGTTACGTGCTAATAAAGTGATTTTACTGATGTGCAGTGAGGGGAACGGCAGGGTTTGGTCTGTCTGACTAGGTTATGCCGAGAGTATCTATTTCTTCTGGGCTTCAAACCAATGTACATAATTAATTTTTGCCCGGGCCTGTGGGAGTACACACGACTTGTCAGAAAGCAGGCTACTGGCATTCTTATACTTGGAGGGTTTACTTAGTTCATGAGAAAGACTGAGGAAGAAGCTATTAGTGAAACCATGTTGCTCTTCTCTCAGCGGAGGAAAATTGAGCCTTAGGGTAAAAAGGAAAAGGTTCAGAGGGACTGTCTGATGGTCTGCGATAATTATGTTTACATGTGTAAGAGGTGTCAAAGTGACATTGCTCAGGAGACTGATTTGAACAGAATGTTACAAATCATGTTCAAGATATGTTTTAGACTTCCCCATATTTTTGGAGGTTGGAGTCAGGATTACTGGCTTGGTAATTAATCCTTCCCAGCCTGCATTCTTTGCTACTGAGCATAGCAGTGACTCAGGTGCCCAACATGCTAAATCAAGATAATGCTTGACCTTTGGAAGCAGAACTCTTTCACTCACTTAGCCAGAGAAACAAAATCCACAAGTACAATTGGTAAAATCAGCAGAGTTATATTCTCAGAGCTGCAGAGCAAATTTAATAGATTGAATTTGGGTTATCTTCAGAGTTTGTTGAGATAATCACTTAAGACATAATAAACTCGGTGGAACATTTAGTTGGGTCTTGTGTGTGAGTATAGATTTGGGGCTATTAAACAGATATAATATTATCAAGGGGAGCTCTCATTTTAACATGTGCCTATCAAAGGTAATTAATCAAGGCTTTTGGGTTCATATGTTTATTTGCCTAACATTTAGCAGTTCCACAGTATCATTGAATTAGGATCACAGCTACACATGAAGAAAGTCCACTGGTCATGTTTGGCATGAGTTAAAATGTTTTTGAAGTCATTTACCAGATGAAATGTCATTATTGTTCTGTCACTCTGCTGTTAGTTACAATATATTTAAATGACCCATAGGACTCTAGTGAGATTACGGAGATAAATAAAATGATTGATTTGCTCTTTGTTAAGAAATGGGAGGATGATCCCTTTTTCCCTATGAAACTAATTAAGTTTTACAAAGAGTTGAGACCAGATTGGCTCAGTGTAAAGACTTAAAAATAATGGGAGCATTTCCTTTATCACTCAGCACAATTGGTATATTTAAAAAGACATATTTGGGGGGGGGGGCAAAGGAAAATAATTTTGTTGTTTAACATTAAAAAAATACCCAGTCATTTAAACATCTTAAAATCAAGATTTCCAGACTAGAGAAGAAAAAAATTAATCAACTTTGCCACTGAATTATTTCCAACTTCACCATTTCTTTGATTTTAAAAATCTGTTTGAGGTAGGGTGGCATGAACCAAGAGGAAATCCTCTTTTGAAAACCAGCAACATCATTAATTATTTTCCCTTCCCACAATGGTGCCCACCGTTCTTCTCCAGTGCCCCCACCCCCACCTGCCCTCACAGGTCACTCTGAACTTGCCTTTATCAAGCCCCTATCACTTCATCCAACAAGTGTGGGATTACTCTGTCTATCCTTCTAGAATGTGTGCCCCTGGAGAGCAAGTTTCAAATGTCTAATACCCTAACTGTACATCCCCAAAGCTCTGGTGGTGTAGAGGTTGTGTATTAGGCTGCAAACCTCAAAGTCAAGCAGTTCAAAACCACTAGCTGTTCCTTGGGAGAAAGAGAAGCCTCTATTCCCATAAGGCACTACAGGGTAACAAACCCACAGGGGCAGACCTAGCCTCACCTATACGGTCGCTGTGACTCAGAATGGACTCGGTGACAGCAAGATTGAGTGTCCAGTTTACATTCTCCGGACCCTCTAAAAGCCTCGGACAAATGAGGGGCTCAACAATGTGGGTGGAAAGAGGGAAGCTGTGAGAAAACTGAAATCCGAACCTATGCATTTCTTCTGTTCTTGTAGGTAGGCCTGTGTGTGTGTGTGTGTGTGTGTGTGTGGTCCCAGATATTACTATACTCATCCAGTACTGAATTTCCCTTACGGTGTTTAACTTAAACTGAATTTTACACTCACACTCAAACAACTACCCTAAACACACTGCCAATATCCTTCACAACAGCGCACAATTTCAGACTTTAACGTATGCATACACTCACATTTTTAGAGCTAAAATCAGAGTTCTGATCTCCAGGTTTCCAGCAGTGTAGCATTTTTGGTGGAGAAACTGAAAGCTCTGTCCTTGAAGTTGTGGACTGTGAGCTGTCCTCAGATATCCTAGGGTTATTTTGTTTTGTTTTTTACAATTTTGTTTTGCTAGCAGTCAGAAACGGAAAGACACCGATGCTTGGCCTCAGTTTTGTTGTTACCGTTTAGCTGCCTATAGGTGGAAGAGTCGTCATAAGGCAGCTTTCAGAAACCTGGTCTTTCTAGCCTGACGTTTGTAGAGACTCAGTCAAGGTTAGGTAAATGCGTGAACTGAAACCAAGGTGTAGCTTTCCATTAAGTAAACTTTGCAGGCTTGGCTCATTTTGATGTCAAAACGTCCACATGCAAACGTCCACATGCAAAGGAGGTTTGAAAAGGTGTGATGAGTTTACATCTCTCCACGCTAGCACAGCACCGGGTGCTTCAGAGGGAGGGTTTGCAAGTTGCAGAAGGTCTAAAATATTTGCTCCCTGCCTTTCTAGGACACGTGTTTGAGACTGAGAAGCTTATCAGTAGATAAGGGCCAAAGAGGCTGCCATCTCACATTGCACAAATGCACTTCCAGATGGTTTGGAGAGTAAGGGGTGAAAAACTCAACCTCGTCAATCACACCACACTGCCCACACCTTTATTGCCCCATTTGTTTAGCAGCCTGTCAGGGGCCCCCTAACATCTCAGAGCCAGCCCTGAGGCAGCTGCTTAATGAACTCCTCCAGGCTGCGTTTTGATGGGGGCAATTCATTTATGATGAAAAAGCAATGGGAGGCTCTGAGAGGGGTTTTGTTCTATAGTGGCTACTATTATCTGGAGCTTTTCTGGTTCCGTCCAAATAGCACCAAACAATCTTTGTTGGTTTGTTCTTTAAGGAGCTACTTTATCTGTTGTTTTATTTCTATTTCATCTCCCCCCCCCCAAAAAAAAAATCTGTCTCCCTCCCTGACATGCAAATGGAGAGTTGTTCTCTCCCTTGGTGCTGGAAAACAATGGCTTTCTTCTGGATCTTGTGGTTGTGTGTGTGTGTGTGTGTGTGTGTGTGTGTGTGTGGTACATAGTTCTCAATTGTCATATTACTTTTCTGGACAGAGTGTTGCATGTTTTCTGTCCCAGGTTACAAATCCTTTGGGGCTAAGGCAATTCTTACCGTGAGTTTTTAAGAACTGACAAGAAAACTTTTGGCAGCAAATACTGAAAGAGAAAAGAGATCCCTGCCCTCAAGACATGTACTCCCCTTTCTGCAAAACTAGAGGCTCACACCTTTGATTATTTTTGTAACTCAAAATATTCTTTTATTTTTTTAACTTGAAGAAAAGGTACAAAGACACTGCAGAGCATTCTCACATGCCCGTCAACCTCGAGTAGGACAGCTTATATAACCATGGAATCCGAGGAGGAGATACGCGTGTACGGTACTTTGGAAACCTTTGAGGCAGTTCGACTCTGTGCTGCAGGGTTGCTATAAGTCGGGAGCCACTCAATGGTAGTTGAGTTACATTACAATAATAATAATCTAAACTACAGACTTTACTCAGTTTTCCCCCTCATGGCTCTTCTTCTGTTTTAGAATCCAAACAGGATACCACATGGCATTTCAATGTCTCCTTTAACTCAAGACATCTTCTCAGTCTTTCTTTGTCTTTTGTGACCTTGGCCCTTTTGAAGGCAAGGCATTCTGTATAATAACCCTCTTTCCCCATCCTTTCAGTACCTACAGTGAATATGTCTCCGTCAACATGCTCCCGGAAGACAATGTGCAAAGACAAAGAATAATGTACTGCAGAATAAAGCTAGAGGGCCATGCCATCCAAAAATTGCCAAACAGGAAGTCCCGGTGTATAAGCATAGTGTTTATATATTATGTATAAGCATGGGTTTATACATTATGTATACGCATAGTGTTTATCCATTAGGCTGTAATTCACAAGATCAGTAGTTCAAAACCACCAGCTGCTCCTTGGGAGAAAAACTAGACTTTCTACTTCCAAGAAGAATTGCTGTCTTGGAAACTCACAGATGGTTCTGCTGGTCCTATAGAGTCACGATGAATGAGCGGTGACTCAGTGGTAGTGAGTTGGGATTATTTGGGAGGAAATGAGGTCCAGATAAATTAAAAGAACAGATGGAAGAGATTGAGTTAAAATCCAAACCTCCCAACTTTCAAGGAAGTATTTGAAATGGCCTCTTTCCTATTTAAAATATTGAGGAAACGTTCCCTGAGGCTGTCTGACCTGCAGGCCTTGCCCCAGAGGTACATCCCTGAGTGCACAGCCCAGGGCCTTCACAGCAAACAGGAGTTGGCTGGAATCGATTGTGCTTCAGAGACTTAAAGCGCAGAGGCTGGAAAGAACTTCTCTCAGAGAAGTGCTAACCCTGGACAATGAGGTCAGGACTGAGAAAGTCAGAGGCACCACTGCACGGAGGAAACGAAGAAGAGGAAGAGGAGGAGCAGGAGGAAGAGGAAGAAGCAGCAGCTTCCAGAAACTCTGGGTGCCTAAGAATCTCCCTCGCTGCCTAAGGCCAAGACACAGCTGTAGGGCAGTATGTCTAAGAAACAGCCCAGGTTAGAGAGCAGCGCTCGTGGGCGCACAGGACCATGGCATCTACCTCTCCTCACTCAGAATCCTGCAGAAGAGGACCAGTCTCAGAAAACTAGCTGCCCACCTGAGCTCTTTAGACGTAGGGCACCGAAAATGGCCCCCTTGGGGGCCCTCTCTCTCTCTCTCACCATGTCGATGCTCGGTCTCCCCAATGCCTGACACCATTGATTCAGCTCTAGACAGACGCTAGCCAAGTGCTATGATCCTAGAAACTGGGAGATTTTACATTTAGAATTGAAATTGAGGTCAAATCGTGTGATCCCTCACTCTCTAGAACACTAGGATGTGTAACTGTAAATATGTGTCTGATTACATGATAGGGTTTTCTGGAGAGTGAGCCCAGCCCATGGTTCGTCATTAGTAGGCAGGACTCAAACCTTGGTTCACAATGCGTGAGCTTTCTTGGCTATTGCTTGTTTTCTCCTGGCACCATTCTAACCCGCAGTAGGTATAGACTAGATTAACCTGCGCTTTGGAGGAAATCCAGGACAAGCAGGAGACGAGACAGGGGACTCGGTCTTCTGGGTTATTACTATAAGTGACCTAGTGACTTGAAGAACTGACTATTTTATGTTTCACAAAATTTCCCAGCTGTACCCCTGTGGCACGCCCATAAGTTGGTGGTTTTAAACTGTTCTAAAGGGGACCCTTTGATTACCTTCGTCAGAATGGAGCAGGAACATATTCTCTTGCAAACCATTAAAACCAAGCCTGAGTGATCCGCTTCATACTGTTCAAAAGCGGCAATGTCGCTGTCACGCCGACATTTCTGGCTTCACAGACTAGCTCCGCCACGTATTAGCTGTGTGCCTGGGGCAATTTGTTTAACCTCCTCAAGCCATCTTTTCCTCATCTTTAAAGAAGCAATAATATTTGCAACTCCCTTGGAGGTCCGGGGTGAGGGCTTAATGAGTTATGACTTAATACTTCCCCTAACACCTGTTTAATTTTCAGAGCCCTGTTCTCCATAAAAAGCTCTTCCGACTCACTCACTCTCTCACTCACTCTCTCACTCTCTCACTCACTCTCTCACTCACCCTTCCACTAACTCACTCACTCACTCCCTCACTCACTCTCTCACTCTCTCACTCACTCTCTCACTCACCCTCCCACTAACTCACTCACTCACTCCCTCACTCACTCTCTCACTCACTCACTCACTCTCTCACTCACCCTTCCACTAACTCACTCACTCACTCTCTCACTAACTCACTCTCTCTCTCACTCACCCTCCCACTAACTCTCTCACTCTCTCACTCACTCTCTCACAAAAAAAAGAAAGAAAAACAAGCTCTTCCAAGGGGGAGATTCTGTGGTTCCTAGCGCAGGACCTGTGGAGGTCCTGCTGAAGCATTTTCACGGTGGCCACAGCCTTTTGCAGTGTGAAGGTAGTTTCTACATGGAAGCCATTCGAAGCTGACAGGACAGCATGTCAACCCAACCCAGGGGAAGCAGAAGAAAGTCAGTTCCTTAGCACCCAACTAGCTTGAGGCGACATTATTCTCTGGCTCTGGCACAGGGCAGGAGATTGGGATGTTGCCCTTCTCGGTTCCTTCCACCTCACCTCAATTGTTCAGGGTTATTCTGGGTCTACGTATTTTAGGAGCCATAATGAGGTGCCTTTCATCAGACATTGCCATTTTCAGGCAGCTTCTACTACTCCCTTGGACACTGGGACAACCTAGCAATTTAGGAGCTATAGTGGACCAGGCTGGAAATAGCGTTGCCTCAGCTGTCCAGAACTGCCTTTGGGCTGGTGGAGGAGTGGGAAATTTGGATTCTCTCAAAAAAGGGGTAAGCAAACTGGCTCAGAAACACATCGAGGGATAATCATTGATTACAAGGCAATGCATCTTGCTTTTCTATCAGATTGTCCTTGGAGAATCCAAAAGTACAGTTTCTCTCTTAAGTAGCATAGAATAAAATTCAGCAATCATAGGAATTAACAGTGGACTCTTGTCCCATTATATCTCTAGGGGCAATCCAATTTGCCTAGCCAGGACTCATTTGGAGTTCATGAGTCTCAGTCAACTTAAAGATGGATTTGGGGTGGTGCCAGATGTCTTTTGACTTCATAGTGTGGAAAGAGAATCACAGGTCAGGAATGCCTCCATCCTCCAGCCTTTTCTCAAAGCAACCATGGCACTCTCTACTTCTTGACTGGGTTCAGTTATTCATGAACATAGCCACACAGAGCGTACAGAGAATACTCATAATTGTACGGTTTACTAGGGGAATTAACAGGTTAGAATTTAGGATCAGAGATGCTTGGGACACAATGCTTCCATCGAGGGAACCTCTCTTAGGTAGACTCTTGTTGATCCCAAGCCTCTCAGCCACGCCCCTTGGCCTCGGCCCTGCTTGGACAATGTTTTACCAACAGTGAGAATGCATTTAAAAGAGGAAAGTTGTCAGTTACATTAGTTTCTGACACAAAATATAACCTTTATAAGTGCTTTTAAGTATTGAAAACCACTCACCCCTTCTTTTCCTAGAGTACCCAATGGTCTAGAATTTCAAAGCCCCCTTTCCCAGATAGCAAGCAAGGGCACGTTTCTTTCTTAATTTGAAACTATAAAATAATTCTGTGATTCAGTATCCTTGGTCCCATAACCTTCCCCCAAAATACATACCATCCCTGACTCCATACAGCACATGCATATCTGCGTTATTTATAAAACATGAAAATTATAACTATAGGTTATGTCAGTGGTTCAAAGAACCCTCATTCTTTCTAATCTGATGAGAGGGGGGGAAACAGAGGGAAAAAAAAAAAGCTTACACTTGTGACATTTTGCTCAAGTTTCCAAATAAAAATGTCCCAGCTTTCAGAACAGGATAAAGGAAACCCTTGTCTCCAGCAGCTGACACTTCCTCTGGTCATATTTCAGATACAATTAGCCCCCATTGAGGGTGGTGGTTGATCTATCAAGTGAACAGCTAATCTTATCTGTGTCTCACAAATGGCTCAGATGGTAGCTTGTGTCTTTGATTACTCAGGGACTGGTCCCCATCAGCCTGCTTTGCTCCAAACAGTGGTCCTTTCAGCCCCCTGCTCCAGAAGATCAAAGCACTCTCCCCTCTCTCTATCTGCAGGGAAGCTCATTAGAGCAAGGCTGTCAGGGTTATAATCATGCAGCAGTTTTACTTCTGGGTTATAACGCTTTCCCCTTCTTATCAGCCTGTGAGGTCTAAAGAGAGAAGGATAAAGGAGGTACCGATGACATCTGATACATTTAATAGGCTTGCTGGTGACCACTTGGGCCTCCGCTCTCTGCCACTGTTGCTTCACCAACTGCCGAAGCGCCCTCTCCCCCCACCCTCCACAGCTACAGGAATTGGATTTTGTGCCTGCACAGGCTCCTGGGATCTTCAGCCTCCTACAGAGAACTGCAGAAGTACAGAACCAAATAAAGTAGAGGTTTTTAAATCCACAGATGTGCCTCAAAAGGTTCACTCTTTCATTAATGAAATGTGAACCTGGACAGTTTACTGTGAACATCAGTCCTCGCTACAAAATAGAAAGAAATCCTTACATTTTCGCAGGATTGAATGTGACAGTTTCAAAGGTCCCCTGTCTCTGGAAGCATTCCGTAGTCGTGCAAGTCTGTCTGCCTCTAAAGAACACTGGCTCGCAGCGTTTAACCACGTGGCTTTGGTACAAACCCACTGAGAGATTCCACAGGAGAAAGATCTGCTGATGGGACTCTGTAAAGAGCGTCTCTGCCATTCAGTTGTTTCTAACTTAGAGTGACCCTATAGGAGAGATTAGAACAGCCCCTATGGGTTATGAGACTGTATTTTTGACTGGAGTAGAAAGACTTATCTTTGCCTATGGAGTGGTGATGGTTTCAAACTGCTGACCTTGTGGTTAGCAGCTCAAAAGATAACCCACTGCACCACCGCAGATCCTCCCTGTCCAGATTACAGCCTACAGAATCCTATGGGACTCTGGTCATCTGTTACATGTGGTCACTGTGAATTGCCTCGATAGCATCCAACCACAGAAACCATGTTTCTTCTGCCTCCTCTGAGTTACACCACTTTCATTTTCAGTTGGTCCCATCTCTTTTGATTATGTACCCCAAACAAGACCCACTGCCACTGATCTATGGCAACTCTCTGTCAGGCTTCGGGACAGCTGGCGGCATCGTGGTTACAAGTTCGGCAGTTACCTGCCAGGTCAGCAATTCAAACACCAGCTGCTCTTTTGGAGGAAGATGGGGCTTTCTCCTCCCATAAGAATTTCAGTCTCAGAAACTAACGGAGGCGGTTCTTCCCTGCCCCGCGGGGTCACCAGAAGTAGGAATTGACTCGGTGGCAGTGAGTTTATTTGCTTGTTTGCTTAGGGTTCTTAAGATCATGAAATCTCTAAGGGAATGAACAGCCTCATCTTGTTTTATTTCTAATATGCGTCCACTTTCTAACTTGGGTCTTTTATTTATTTTTATTGCCGGGCACAACTGAGTGCAGCAAAACCCCTGCCACGCCAGCAAGTGTTCTCTGCGTCGTTCCATGGCGCTGGCCGTGTGTTTCCAGTGGGACCTCCCGGTTCTTTTCACTCTCGACTTCAGGATCACTTCACAGCGTGTTATTTTCGCGTGTCTGTGTTTGTTTTAAATGCTATTGCCATGTGGCTGGGAAGCCGGCTCAGTTTTTATCTTTATCCATATCTTCATTACATTCATTGATAGTTCTGAAAAGACTTGACGATAAGCATGGAGGGGGACCTGGCTCACAGGTCAGTCAGTGAGGTACTCAGTCCCACAGGTGGTGGTCTGGGTTGCTACACCCGGAAGACCCTCAGGCAAGGGCTTCCCCTGCCGCCTCGGTGGGAATGCAGAGCTCCTGCCAACGCCTCGAGAAAGGAGAAGCCATCTGGTCTATACAGGTAGGCTGGGATTTAGAGCGAGATAAGCAGAGTTTTCATGTCTATTTCTTCACATTCCTGCTGGTATGATATTGCTGAGGTAATGAAATCCTTGGAGGGTGATTTTATTTTTCTGTAAAGCAGGAAACACATATTTCACAGGGTTGCTGTGAGAACTAAAAGCAGTGGGTATTTTAAATGACGCCTGGTGGTGCAATGGTTAAGTACTTGTCTGCTCACCACAAGACTGATTGCTCAAAGCCACCAGCTGCTCTGAGGGCAGATGATGTGACAGTCCACTTCTGAAAGACTATGTGCTAGTAGTCTGGGTAGACCAGAGGAACAAATTCATAGACACTCATGTGAGAATAAGAAGGATCTTTATATAAAAGAGAAAGGTATCTTGAGAAAACATCCCAGCCCAGTGCAGGTCAAGTCCATAAGTCTTTACTAGCCTATATATCTGATATAGGTCTATAAATTCCTCTTCAGACTCACGCAACACATGCAATGACACCAAATGCAGGAAGATCACCAGCCAGTGGGTGGAAAGTCTTGTGGATCCAGTGGCAGTGGGAGCATCTCAGCGCTAGTGTGGGTCTCCACATGACTCCTGCAGCTCTAGGGTAGCTCCATGTATCTTGTCAGAAGGGAGATGAAGCAGAGTCTGGAAGCAGAGCCTGCGTGTATCTGGCCTCCAGTGAGCTATGAGCTATTTTTCTGCTTGTCATCGCCAAATGAGGTCATCAAATTGCAACCTGATGGACAGGCTAGATTCCACCCCTTCAGAAGTTTACAGGAGAGTATGTAACTGATACAGATTACACCTTGGAAACACTGTGAGGCAGTTCTGATCTTCCTGGAGATTTGCTGCACGTCAGAATTGACACAATGGTGACTATGTGGGGTTAATTACAGTAATGTTTCTTAAGGGTCTTGCATGATAGCTGATACATACTAAATGACTGGCCAACATGAGGTCCAATCATCCTTTTCTCGTCTCTGTTCCTTCTTGCCACCTTCTGTCACTATTATCTCATAGCTAAGACTGGAAGATGCATGATCAATACAAACAAGCCCTCTGAGAAACTGAGCAAGCAGAGTCTTTTGTGTAGACCCTTCTGATGTATTTATTGCTCTGTCCCCAAAATGACATTTACTATGTAGGCTATTTTTTAATTGAAATCTATTTAAATCTTTTCCAAAAGAACTTATTTGTGGACAAAACATTAATCTTCCTATGAATAATTTTTGGATAAAATAATATTGTTCCTATTACCAATGGTAATTTTAATGAAACTTATGTCTGACACACACTATAAGCTATAAGCCAGCACATGATGAAAGACACCCAGGCACTCCCCAGAGATCGGTGACAAGCTCAGTGGAATATTAATCTCCTTCCGCTGCTCTTTAAGAGAATAAATAACTAATCAGTCACTAACTGCTAATAATAATATATAACTCTGTTGCTGAGATGGTTGATCATTTAAGCTTCAGTTAAATATATTTATTTAGCTGACAGAAACCATGACTCAATTTTATTTATTTTAAATGACAATGCAGAAAAAGCCAGATGAGCTGTAGCACTTGCAGATGGACTATTTTTAGCAATTAAAAAATAATTTATCTTTATTAGACATAATACATTCTATCAAATTCATATTAAGCATTCAACATATAGCTGTTATTGTTTCTAATGATCTGGCTTAATAAGTGATGTCTTTAGATGTCGTTGTCAGTTCCATGGTCAGTGTATAGTCACTTTGACCACCATCTTTAATGGCATATGCAAAAGTTTTGATCAGTATTTGCTGAGCAGATTAAAACTAGCTCTTATCTTTCTAAGTAAACTCCAGGTATTAATAAATTTTCTCACAATTGCCTTTAACTCCTGTAATGGAGTAAGGAGAGGAAAGTCCCCTTTATGGATGACGACATTTACCTGGTTTCAGTTAATTTGGCTTTTGAGGATGGATCCCAACAAGTATCATAATCATCGATAGCTATCTCATCATGATGTGCTGAGGGCTAGCCCATGGATTAGTGCTAATCATTCTCTTACATGAGAAGCAGTAGGACATTTTTAGCCCAATAACAAGCATGCATGACATGACAGAGAAGAGCACACGATTGTCTTTGTTTTTCCAGATAGTAGGGCTTTGGGCCAATGGAACACACCTGTCATCTCGCTCCTTCCCTCCTAGAGAGAGGAAGGGAATTATCTGATAGACGAGAAGAGACCGAATTCAGCTCTCTTTGCCCCTTTAAGGAGCCGTGCAGGGATAGTGGGGACGCACTGGGCTGCGGTCTGCATGGTTGGCCCCTTGAAACCACCAGCAGTTCCTCAGGAGAAAGACGGAGCTTTCTTCTCCCATAAAGGTTGGCACTCTCAGACCCACAGAAGGTCGCTATGAGTCAGCACTGACTCGATGGCGGTGAATCTTGCTTTTGGTTTTGCCTCTGCGGAAGGTAGCCTACAGGCAGGGAGAGTACATTCGAGTTGTTTCCTCTCCACTTTAGGTCCCCTCAGAGAGGGGGCAATCTGCACCTTCAGGGGACTCATGGGCCTGTCAGTTAGCACAGGTTACAAGTGGCTTACATTTGTTTAAAGCAGAGGGGAAACATTAGCAAATCGTTTTGTTGAAGTTCTACACCTAGTTCTCTATCATTGGAATTCACACAAGGTCAACAGTGTCCCAATGTTCCAGGGATTTGGGCAAGTGGTTTCAGAATTAGAGATGACCAATTAAGTCATACCAAGGTCAGGTACAATGTGGATGTGTGACCTGTTGAACAGAGATGGGGAGACTTCTCATGACATCGGCATATCTTTAAGGTGCTAAAAAGCCAGGATGCCACTTTGATCTGAGGTGCCCCTGCCCTGAGTCATGGTATTTTTATTTATTTTATTTTATTATTTTTAATCATTTTATTGGGGGGGGGGGGCTCCTACAACTCTTATCACGATCCATACATCCATGCATTGTATAACGCACCTCTATCCATTCGTTGCCCTCATCGTTCCCAGAGCCATGGTCTGTGTCATTGCCTTCTATGCGTGTGCAAGTTGGACACTGAATAAGGAAGACCGAGAACGTTCCGCACATCGGATGATGATGCTAATGAAGGATCTTTAAAGTACCACGGACTGCCCAAAGAGCAAGCAACAGTTTGTCTTTGCAGAAGCACAGCCAGCTTCTTCTTGAGAGGCAAGGATGGCGAGGCTTCTCTCAAATGCTTTCGACATGCTCTCAGGAGACACAAGTCCTTGGAGAAGCCCCTCATGTTGGTAAAAGAGAGAGGCAGCCAAAAAGAGGAGGGCCCTCAGCAAGATGGACAGTGGCTCCGCGAATCGGCTGAAATGGATGCATACCTGTGAGGATGCTGCAGGACCTGGCAGTGCTTCATTCTCTTGTGCATCGGGCCCCTAAGAACCAACTCAAATGCACCTAACAGCCGCAACAATGCAAACCGTTAAACTACGTGGGGTCAAGTAAAACTCTGATGTGCGCACTTTTCAACGCAGGGAGGGAGACTTCTTGTGACATCTGCATCTCGAAGGACTTATTTGTCTAACAGCATTGCAATTCCCAGTTACAGCTCCCAAATATGTTTGTCTTCTTCATCTTCTAGTTCCTTTATGTAAGAGCTGATCGCAGACGTGGGGATGGGTGTTTAACTTAATATATACCAGAGAGCAGGACAGTCCCTAATAGCCTGAGCTCCTGCACATGTGAATTGTATTTCCTGAGATAGCTCCACAGGTCCGTGGGCCTTGAGATTTCTTAAGAAAAAAAGCTTTATCCTTTTTGTGAAGGTAGCGTGGCCAAAATGTTCAAGGGTGGATTCCGAGTCTTGCTCCGTTCTGAGGTAAAAGTAGCTGTGAGCGGTCCAACTAAATATTTAGAGGAAGTAAGAAGACACCTGCTTCCCTGTTTAAGCTTTGACAGCTAAATTATTTCAGCTCAGCCTCCAGGCGGTGGAAGTCTGTCAGAGTTTAACAATAGTTATGTGACTGGATGGCAATCTATTCTCTGTATAACCCTTATCGACACAGAGGAATTCAAAGGTAAATAAGGCATAAACTCTCCCCCACAGGAAGCTCATGTGCTGGTGGAGGGAACAGATACTGTTATCAAGCTAAAAATAAAGTTCCATAAGTTCTGTGATATTAGGCACACAGAAGAGGCCCTCCACATTTTTTATTCCTGAGAATCACTGGAGGCTCCTCAAAGGTCTTGGTATAGAAGCCGAGACCTGGAGAACTATCCTGAGCTAGCCAGGTCCTCCTGGGGCCATGTGGGATGAACAAAGTGCGTTCGAATTCAAAGTGTGTTTCAAAAACAAAGTGCATTTCCATTCAGCCCCACGGAGGAGCAGAAAGCACACGGTAACTGAGGACTTGCAACCAAGTCGCCACTGACTGCGGGAGCCCGGCTGAGCTTGGCAGGCTCCTGAGGTCTCATCTCACGGAGCCTGCTGCTCAGTGAGTCCTTAGCTTCAGGCCTCTAGTGGACACCTGCTTGTATTTATCTTGACCAGCCCTTTCCTCTACCAATCCACCTCCACCCTGATTTGACTATTTATTTCGCCCAGATCCTTACATATTTTACCCCAAAAAGATTGCGGCTGGCCCTAGGAAGCTAAAGTCCTAGCCAAGTAAAGACTTCGGTCTCAGACATCCCCAAGATCTTTTCTCTCCAGTGACCATCTCTTCACAAGACTTGGGAAAGGTGCATCTCTGTTCTTCATAATGACCTCTTCCTTCTAGTCTAGAGGAGGCTACGGAATAGGGAAGCATGTTCTATGAGAACAATAACAATTTCTCCATGATTGTTTCATTGCGTTCCAAGTGAAACGCTGATTAACCGGTCTTCTGGCTCTCAGCGGAGGAGTGAGTATTGTGTGTAGCTCGTTTTCTCCATGCAGTTTGAACAAAGTGTGCTCTCGGAGCGATCACTTAACGAAAGGCAGAAGTAAGCAAGAGTGGCAGAATTCTGGCAGCAGGTAGCACTCTGCTGGTGTCTTTCATCGAAAGGCATGTAGGATACCGTGCTGTTCCGCATATTACCTTTCCATACCCAGCCCGAACATACTGAAATAGCAGACCCCATGCCGCTACATGACACAGCACCTACAGGCCACCCAAATTCCGAAAGCCTATGTTTGCCCAAGGCCAGAAGACACCCTTCCAAGTTTCCTTTACACTTTAGAGCAGTTGTTCTCAACCTGTGGGTCACAGCCACTTTGGGGTAGAACGACCCTTTCACAGGGGTCACCTAAGGCCATCAGAAGACACTTATTTCCAGCTTGCAACAGTCTAAGGAACCGAGACACTGCTCCTCTACTCATCTCCAGGAGGGTCTGCCCCACATACAGATATGCTGATCTGGTGAGAAAGAAGTTCTCAGCCTTCCCACTGATGTTGGCTTTTTACGCATACTTTTGCAAAATGGAGCAATGTGGTTTACTGTTGTTATATTAAGACTTACCCGTGCTACATCATGCTTCAGGACAAAATTTCATTTATCTGTAATTAGAAATAAATATTTCACAGTATACAATTATATATTGTTTTTTGATTAATCACTATGCTCTCATTGTGTTCAATTTGTAACAATGAAAACACACCCTGCATAGCAGCTATTTACATGATGATTTATGACAGCAGCAAAATTACAGTGATGAAGTAGCAACAAAAATAATTCTATGGTTGGGGGTCACCACAACCTGAGGGACTATACGAAAGGGTCGCAGCATCAGGAAGATTGAGAACCACTGCTCAGAGACACTGTCTCAGCTTGAGGTTCAGAGAAAAAATTGATGAGTTCTTTCGGATCCCCTGCATGAAATGCCTTGAATTTGAGTGAGATTCTCTTTGCACTGTGAAGGTGCAAAGCACCAGCCCCAGGAAGGCAGCTTGCCTTTATACAACCCAGAAAGGCTAGGCTAAGGTTTTGTTGTTGTTTTTTTTTTTTTTCCAAACCACAAGGCCGAGGCTCCAGCTTGTGCCCTTGCTAGCTCTGGATAACATTATCAACCCCGTGGTTCAGGGTTAAGGTTTGGGGCTGGGGTATTGTTAGTGTTTTCATCACTAGCGGAAATGTACAGTCTGACAATCACCATGCACACAGATCAAAGGCAGAGGGAGGTGTTATCTGCTGCCGGCTGTGCTGTGACTCTGAGCACATTTCTGGTGGACTGACCCCAAGGGGAGCTGGATGGGAGAGAGTGCTCTGCTCGCATGTGGCTGCACAAGGGATGGTATTCTCAGGGCAAACCCGATGCCCTTTCCTTTGGAGACGTGCACTTCCCTCCTCTGCACAGCATGGAGTGCTTTGGAGCTGGTGGTTGATAGGTGTGTAGGAAAAACACGAGGCTTTGTAGAAAGATTGATCTGCAAAAACCAGAGGCTCCCAATGGTTTTCCTAAGCCTGCTATGGGTCTGCTGCTTTGTGCTGTGGGGCAAGGCCCGGTTCCCTCCACGGTGACCTGCAAAAACACACACAAACCAAAGCAGCAGACGTGGAGTTTGTTCATCCTGTTGATCCCTGCCTCACAGCGCAGTCACCTTAAGGTGGTAACCCCTCATGGTTTCATTGTCTAACTTCTGGAAGTTGACAGGACAGGCAGACCTTTCTTTCTCATCTTCCTCTCGAAGCTCCACTGGAAGCAGCTCAGCATCAGCCCAACGCATAAGCACCACACTGACAGAAGGGTCGTGGGCAGGTGCCTTGTCTAGGAATTGAGTTCCAGGTTCCCCAAAGGGAAGGGGAGGATCCTACCACAGACTCGCCGCTGCCCCAGGAGCAGCTCAGGCCTTCCCTGTTTCTACTTTACACATGAGAACACCGCTCACTGTGGGAATATGGTGCCCCGTCTTCTCTGCAGGCTGAACTCCCTTTTGCTCCCAGGCCAGCTTTTGTGGTACTTTTTGAATTAGGTTAAACCCTTTGAGGAATAATGTCTGTCTCCTCCGAGTTCCCCCATCCCATTGTTTCAGGTTTCATTGGAGGTCTTTACCGCCATTCACTGAATTTCTCACTATCTCAACTTGAACACCTGCAGCAGGATCCTGTCCCACCTGTCCGTTATAACACCTTGAACATGGGACTCAGAAGTGCTGTGGGATGAACGGGGGCTTGTATGTGAGATCCGGGGGATGCGAGGGAGGAAGGATCCTCTGCATCCATAGAAGGAAAGCATTCATTCGATAGTCTAGGTGCTTCTTTGGAGAAAATTGTCTCCTGGTCCCCTTGTTTCTGTCCTTTCCGTCATGTCTACAGTGGCATTGCTAGGAGGGCAGCAGGTCGGGAGAGGCTCCATTGTACCCTCCTATAAACCTAGTGCCTGACAGAGGCCCATGTCCTCTGTTCAGATATATTGGTCCAAGTGGGGAGAGTCTTTTTTAAAGTCCTATTATCCTCAAGCTTTGTTTAGGCAGAAGTTCCTTACTAGAAAATGCTCAGACCCGTCTCAAGTTCTAACACATCTTCTGAAGATGTAATTCTCAGCCCTGGCTACATGCTTTGCACATCCCTAGACCGGTGCATCTACATTTAGCGTCCCCCGGCCCCCCTTAGCCAGTTTTCTGACCGTCAGTTATAAAAGAGCAGGCCAAGAGCTTGAGGCCCTAAAGCATTGGGTGGTTGCATCTCCTGGTCTCCAAAATAGCCTTAAGAGCCTGTACACTGGGCCAGAAAAGAGGTTGACTGGTCCCCTAGATGCTCTGGCCCAAGTGATATAACCCAGGAGTTAGCAGAATTTTACTAGGTACCGAGAGAGAGAAGGAACCCAGTAGATATGCCTCCACTACCACCAGCAGTGCATGATTCTGATGGGCAAGCATTCATCTGCTAACCATAACCTCAGTGGTTCAAACTCCCCAACTCTTATGTGGGAGGAAGAGGAGGCTGCCTGCTCCTGTAACTATCTCTAAAGTCTTAGAAACCCATGGAGGGATGCTAGGAGTCAGAATCGATTCAATGGCACTGAACATTTTTGTATTTGTTTTGTTCTTAAAATCATTTCATTGGGGGCTCATACAACTCTTATCACAATCCATACATGCATTAATTATGTCTAGCACATTTGTAAATTCGTTACCCTCATCATTCTCAAAATATTTGCTTTCTACTTGAGCCTTTGGTATCAGCTCCTCATTTCCCCCTCCTTCCCCGCCCCCTCTCCTTCATGAACTCTTAATAATTTATAAATTATTATTATTTTCTCTTGTCTTACCCTGTCCGACGTCTCGCTTCACCCACTTTTCTGTTGTCCATCCCCCAGGGAGGAGGTTATATGTAGATCCTTGTTGTTGGTTCCCCTTTCCACTCCACCCTCCGGTACGTGAGATAGAAAAGTTTTTTTAAAAATTTTTTATGAATGTGTAGCCAAATGTTTAACACACTCCTCATAATTGCTTTTGTTGTTTCCATGATTCTCCCTCTGTCCTGGTGTCTGCGGTTGCACTTAGAAGTACTAGCAAGTTTGCTTTTGCCTCAGTCTCTCTGTTAAGGGAACCTCAGCTAACATGCCTCCCATGCTAAGTCAGGTTCAGTTGACTTCCTTTGTGCTCCGATAATATGGTGTGCATCATTTCTGTAGCTTTCTACGGAATAATTCACTTCTTTTTTGGATCTCTGGCACTCTGCATTGTGCCTAGCATAAAGTACAACTCTGAGAATAGTAAATATTTGTTAGATGATTAGATACAAGTACAAAACGCAGTGGTTTCCTCTGGTCAGGGAGAGAGTCCAACAGATCTAAGAAATCATTGAAACACCCGACGTTTCTATGTGTGGTCTCCTTTGACTTATGCAACTTGAGTTACAAGTGGTGTTATGCTAACAAAAGCATCACAAGATTAAAATTATTATCCAATAATTTTATTAATAATTACTACAATATGCTGGAGATATATATATATATATATGTATATATATATATATATATATATGCATGCCGTTAGACATTGTGCAGGCCCTGGTTAGTGCAACTGATTATGTGCTGGACCAGTAACTGAAAGGTTGGCATCTGGACGCCATCCCGAGGTCCCTGGAAGAGAGGCTTGGCGTTCTGTGTTTGCAAGGTGGCAGTCTTGGAAACACTGTTGAACTGTTTGACTCGGCACACCTGCAGTTGCCATGAGTTGCAATCAACTTGACAGCAATTAGCAACAACAACAGTCATTGTGTACTTTTTTATGATACGATCGCTTTATTGCAGAAACTTCATTAGGGATTGCGATTGCTGAGAAATTGGCCTTGACTGACGCGCTTCTTAAGGGTATATTAACATTTGTTTTAATTATAGATTTTATTCAGTGCTTAACACTGCATCTGCCAAATAGTGTGTAACTGCTGATGTCTAGAAAACAATGATGGCAACATATGTACAAATATGATTTATACAATTGATATATGGATTGTTATTAGAACTGTAAGAGCCCCCAATTAAAAAAAAGAGAGACTCGTTACAGCTGTTTAAAGTTAACATAAATATGACTCTACACCCGAACATGCCCTACAGTTATTACCCACAGGAATGCTCTGCTTTTACATTGATACCGATGCAAGGCCACAGAACTAGACATATCAGTCAGGTGACAAGATGTAACAAAGGGATTCTTAACTAGGGCACAGCAGACCATTAAGGAATTCTGAGTTAGTTTGAACCAGGTTTTTAAACCCACTGACCTAAATGTACATATTCTTCATATGTGTTTTCTAATTTGACATTTTCTAGTGTAAACTTTATTGCATCCACAACTCAAATGAGTTCAGCATCACTGAATTTAATGCCCTGAGCGTCTCCAGCCTGGGGTAGACTTTGAGAGTTGGAGAGAGGCTTTCTTAATAACTGAGTTCTCATGGACCACAGAGGACACAGGGAACAGACCATCCCAAGTACTCTCACTTGAGGCACCTGAGGCACTCATGGTATTTGCTTTCCTCTCTCAAGTGCTATAGGATTTAACTCTCTTCTCTCTCTCCTTCTATTGTTGCTCTGTTGTCAGGATTGCATATTATGAAGTAATGCAGCACAAATTGTCCAAAACAAGATTAGATTTATTCCATTTGTTAAAAGAAAGGTATCATTAGTATGTGGCCCTTTTGGCAAAATCTCAACTCCTAGTTACAGGCATGGGTTCAATCACCTGTTGCTAAGATACTGCAAAAAAAAAATCATCTGTTTTAAATGTTTCCTTTTTAATTGAATAAACTATGGCTTTGAAATATCAGTACAAAGGTTAAATAGGTCTTTGAAATCATTATTTTTTTAAACTGGCAGAGGTATTTCTAAACATTTTAAATGGAGCAGCTGCTGCCTCAATGGAGTTCCTTGATGGAATTTTAAAAGTACACAGAGTGGATCCCTTGCAGTACAACAGGATTGATGGAAGTAGCTCAAAGAGAGGTGCAGTTGGGTCACTAAAACCCTCTGTGGCCAGGCAAACTCCACTCATAGCATATGATGAGCTAACGGGACAGAGTAAAATGTTAACTTGGGGTTACGGGAGCAGACTCCTGAGCCCTCGTTGCACGGTCCTCAGGTGGGTTTGCAGTGCCAAGCCGTTGGTGAGCAGCGGATTGAACCTTTGCACCACCAGACTGTCCCCAAAAATAATTTTGCTGTGCACATATGAAAGTAATTAGTCATAAAATGTGTCTGATATTTGGAATAGAGTGTAAGTGATTATGGGCCAATACCATGGAAATAAACCTCAGCACACATGATACAGGAAAGGGGCAGAATACATTTAGAGCCTAAATAACACCCGGGCAATGGCAAGTTTGGGAGCCAGGAGCTCAAGTGGGTGAAGAGGCTGGAAGGAAGGGATTCAATATCCACACGAAGCAGAAATTAGATCAAGTCGCAGAATGGCTTCGGGGCTGTCTCTGTTCTGCCATACCAGTATTATTGCATGTTTCATCAAAAGTTATCAGTTGTATATTTTTCTGGTAAAATTGATTTTATTTTTATAGTCTTACCTATCAGTTTCTAAGACAGGGCTTGGGATATACATTATCCTCAGGAAAACTTTACTAAACTCTGGATGAAAGTTGAGGGAGGCAATTTTGGAATTCAGGTAGCCAGGGAGTCTGAAGGATCAGTACTTGTGACTAAAGGGACTAAGCTCTGGAAAGAAGCAACCACAACCAGATTGGCTAAAGAGATACCCAAGAGAAGAGTTTCTATCTTGAAACTGTAAGAAGGATTGCTGGAGAAATAATTAGTTGTTGTTTGCAACCATTGATCTGGCTCCTAACTCCTGTTCTTCTTGTGGACAATGGAATAAAATGCTGCCCAGCAATGTTCCATTCCCATGATCAGTTGCAAAGAGTACCCTGTGTAGTTATTTTCAGTAATTTATTTATGGAGGATGATCACCTGGCTTTTGTCCTGACCCATCTCAGTCTGGAAGCTCCTCTGAAACATATTCAGTACCAAAGCAATAAGCCAGCTTCCACTGAGAGACAAGTGATGGCTGGATATGGAATGCAGCTACTGGGGACCAAACCTGCACCTTCTGCCTGCAAAGTGAGAATTCTACCATAGAATCACCGATGGCTTCCTCAGAGTAAATGCAGACTCACTAAATTATTCTTACCCTGTTGGATGAGCCATTGTTTCCTTTGTCCTAAGAAGAAGACAAGAAGACGCGGAGAAGGTTTAATGGAATGAAAACATTTCCATCTGGAGAGCTGAGAGGATAGCGGGCTGGTGTTAGGATAGTACTTTGGACAATAGGACCCTTGTGGGTCTATGAGCTTGAAGTTGTGCATGACCAGTAGAAGGTATGGTGAATTGGCTTGCAATGGTTCCTAAAATTTCAGAATTTTGCATTCAAGTTTCTTCCTACATCCATCGTCCACAGAGCAGGCTGGAATTTATCATGCTCAGGTCACGTTGCTATAATTAAACAGGGATTTTAAACAGAACGCTCAGAAGAAGACTGTGATGGAGTGAGAAGAGTACCGGTCCAGGAAACAGAAGTCTATCCAAACATGAGACCTCAGATTGACCCCACCCTCACAAAATGATGGCCACCAGTCTTGATTACTCTCTTCTAAAATGACGTTCATGGTAACACCAATCTGAAAAGGCTGTGCTAAACAGGGAATGAGAAATGCCCATGAAAGTATTTGTCAAGTAACACGAGTTCAATCAATGGATGCCTTGGGGCTTTTGTTGGCTATGTGGTTGATATTCCAGGAGCTACAAATCTCAGTCTCTCAGAGCTGTTGATATTATGTTAAGAAAATGTTACTTTCCCAATCATTTCTGGGGATTAGTTGAAGAAAATTGTAGCAACGGGATGGGAGGAGGTCTTTTTAACCACCTGTATTATGCAGATGACAGAATTTTGCTTGCTGAAATGGAGGAATTCTTGAAGCATTTTCTGATGAAGATCATGGATTTTAGCTTTTACTATACATTATAAATCAATGTAAAGTCAACCCAAATCATCAGAAGTAGACTGAGAGTTAACATCATGATAAATGGAGCAGACTGACATTGTCAAGGATTTCATCTTGCTTGGATGATGCTCATGACTACAGCAGTCAGGAGGCCAACGGATACATTATATTGACTAAATCTGCTGCAAAAGATTTTTTTGTTAAATCATTTTATTAGGGGCTCATACAACTCTTATCACAATCCATACATATATCAATTGTGTAAAGCACATTTGTACATTCATTGCCCTCATCATTCCCAAAACATTTGCTCTCCACTTAAGCCCTTGGCATCAGCTCCTCATTTTGCCCCTCTCTCCCCATTCTCCTCTCCCTCGTGAGCCCTTGATGATTTATAAATTCTTATTTTTGTCATGTCCGACGTCTCCCTTAACCCACTTTTCTTTTGCTCATGCCCCAGAGAGGAGGTTATATGTAGATCCTTATAATCGGTTCCCCCTTTCCACCCTCCCCTCTTCCCACCCTCCTGGTATCACCACTCTCACCACTGGTCCTGAAGGGACCATACACCCTGGATTCCCTGTGTTTCCAGCTCCAATCTGTACCAGTGTACATCATCTGGTCTAGCCAGATTTGTAAGGTAGAATTGGGATCATGATAGTGGTGTGGGCGGGGGGGGGGTGCAAAGAAGCATTTAGGAACTAGAGGAAAGTTGTATGTTTCATCATTACTGCACTGCACCCTGACTGGCTGTCTCCTCCCTGAGAACCTTCCGTAAGGGGATGTCCCATTGCCTACAGATGACCTTTGGATCTTCACTCACAGTCCTCCTCATTCACAATGGTATGATATTTTGTTTTTTGATGCCAGATATCTGATCCCTTCGACACTTCATGATTGCACAGGCTGGTGTGCTTCTTCCATGTGGGCTTTGTTGCTTCTGAGCTAGATGGCCACTTGTTTACCTTCAAGCCTTTAAGACCCCAGATGCTATATCTTTTGATAGTGGGGCACCATCAGCTTTCTTCACCATGTTTGCTTACGCACCCACTTTGTCTTCAGCGATTTTGTCAAGAAGGTGAGCATCATGGAATGCCAGTTTAGTAGAAGAAAGTATTCTTGCATTCAGGGAGTACTTGAGTGGAGGCCCAATGTCCATCTGCTACCTTAATACTACACCTATACATATATGTACCTAGATCTATTTCCACATCCTCATATATACATATAATTACATATATACATGCCTTTATTTAGACCTCTATAAATGCCCTTTGCCTCCTAGCTCTTTTCTCCTTTTACTTTCCTCTTGTCCCACTCTCATGCCCGGCTTTCATTTGGGTTTCAGTAGTTCCTCTCAGTTACATTACCCTTGGTCACACCCTACCCAAGACCTTTTCTAAAGTGTTCTAAAACAAGGAGGCTACTTTGGGTACTGAGGTGCACCTGACCAATACCAGGGTATTTTCCATCACCCAAGATGCATGTTAAAGTTAGTCATTCAATAGGGAAGACGAAAGGAGAACCAATGTCTGTGAATGATACCACTGGTAAGGAATATTGGAAGTACCATGGCCTGCCAAAGGGACCAACAGATCTGTGTTGGAAGAAGTACAGTCAGAATGTCGTGTTCGAAGCAAAGATGAGGAGACTCCATCTCCCATACTGTGGACGTGTATCAGGAGAGTACAGTCCCTGAGAAGGACACCATGCTTGGTACTGGGGCAGCGAGAAAGAGGAAGGCCTTCAACCAGATGGACTTACACAGTGCCTGGAACCACAGGCTCAAGCGTAAGCACCATTGTGAAGATGGCACTGGGCCAGGAGGTGTTCTGTGGTACATTGGGTCATTATGAGGCAGAACTAACTCAATAGCACCTAAAACAGCAATGTAGATATAGATTATATACTGATGATATAGATAGATATAGGAATAGGCTTAAATATAAGCATAGATATACGTGATATATATCTCTATTAACACTCAAAAATCTCACTGCTATCGAGTAGATACCAACTCATAGCGGCCCTTTAGGGCAGGGGAGAACTGCCCCTGTGAGTTTCTGAGACTATAACTCTTTATGGAAGTAGGAAGCTCCGTCTTTCTCCCTCGGGCCACATGGTGGTTTTAAACTGCAGACTTGAGAATCAAGCTGCAGCCCAATTCGGAAACGCAGCACCACCAGAGCTCCCTCTATCTATCTACATGTTGCTATTGTTAGATGCCACAGAGTAAAATCAGACTCACCGTGTCTCCGTGTGACAGAATGAAAACACGGCCAAGTCCTGCGCCATCCTCTCATGGTGCCGCGTGAGTTCATTGTTGTAGCTACTGTGTCGATCCAGCTCGCCCCGAGTCTTGCGCCTTTTCGCCGACGCTTTTTACCAATTGTGAGGATTTTAAGAATATGTCACGTGGATAGTCTCCGAGAGTGCTCCGGTCTCAACCAGTTCAGACAGGATTTTCTTTTTTAAGTTATGTTTTGTTCCACATTTTGCCTCCATTGTATCCATCTATTGCAGCCGTTCTCAGCCTGTGGGTTGTGTTCCCTTTAGGGGTCGAAGGACCCTTTCACAGGGGTCTCTAGATTCATCACAGTAGCAAAATGACAGTTATGAAGCAGCAACAAAAATAATTGTATGTTTGGGGGAGGGGGTCACCGCAACACGAGGAACTGTATGAAAGGGTTGCAGCATTGGGGAGGTTGAGAACCACTGATCTATTGTGTTTCTTATCAAATGTACATTGTGGCAGCTGAGTGCCACCTGATTACCCTGGTCTCAGGGCAGAAGATGGGGTTCCCGTGGACAAGTTGTCAGGTAGGCTAGTTTCTTCTCTTGTTCTTTGGTTTATTCTCTTTTATCTGGACACAGTTGTTTTATGATTAATTGATAAAATTCAAGTGTATATATGAATGGAGGGAGACAATATTTCAATATGCCAGAGTCCCTGTGATACAGATAGGTGGCAAAATTTCCGTTGAACTCTTCGATGCCTCTGGCTTGTTAGGTGTGGCATTTTATTTGGCCATCTTGTCATATGCGATGCATTTGCAGTATCTGGAGACTCGGTTAACAGACACAGGAAGCACACATTTCTGAGCTGTGCTTGAGCATCTACCTCTACTCTGTAAAGATGAATTGAATACAAGCCAGTGAGACGGTGAGACATCCATTAACAAAAGAAAGAATAATTCCCTAGGTAAGTCAGAATGTTCTGGGATACAGGGAATATACATGGAATGGGATAACCAGGATGGGATAAAAAAAACTACAGGTGGAAGCTTGAGAGTAGGAGGCATGTTGAGGCCTTTCAGGAGCCTGATGCATGACATCGAATTATTGACAGGACCATGGAGAGCCACATACATTCAAGGCAGTAGGTGAGCAGTCCTATTTCATTGAGTGTTGCCACCTTTGAGCCCTGTCCCCAGTGTTATGTGCATTTGCCCTCACTTTGGAAGGATTGAATCAACACCTACTCACAAAGTATTCTTTTGAATACAACCAATTTTATTTCCTGTGTATGCAGTTTTTACATCTATGACAAGGCTTTGAGGATTTTCCTGCGCTACAGTAAGGCTAAATGAGAACCGTTGCACCTGTTACAACAGACCTCAATTCTTAAAGAAATGGATCTTGTTTGTAACACTGGGCCTGCCTGTACTAGAATATACGACCTCTTCAAGAGGAAGAGTAGAGTCTAGGATGGCCAGATTCCTTCCTATCTTCCCATCATGAATCCAGGTGTGTTGCCTATAAAGCAGTGTTGTGATTAGAGAACGGTGCTCTATTTTCTTTTCCCAGCACCTGAGAAACCTGGGGTCAAACTAAAAGCCGGACGGAAGCTCTGTGCTTGCTAAGTTCATTGACTGGGACAACTGTGTCAGCATTATTCAATTCTCCCGCTCTGAGTCTTCTGAATGCCACATCTAAATTGGGCACTGTTCACGTCATGATGACACTTACCAGAAATGAAATCAAGTCCCCCCAGTTTTCTGTTTTGCAGAAGGCAAAAAAGATGGTAGGGAAATGAGAAGCACATTAGGTGGGACTGCTAGTGACCTAAGGGAAAGCTGTCACAGCTTCTCCCATGCAAATATAGGGAATATACAGCTTGCATTTGATAAAATCCCCTGGATGCTCTAAAACTGGGGTCTCTACAGAGTTGTAGAACTCTGTTACCCACACTGCTCATTTTTGTAAACCGGTGTGACATACTAGTGAAATAAATCTATCTATAGCTATGTACCCTAAATCTGATCACTTTGAAAGGATTATACAAATGTATAGCCTTATGATTTAGTAAACCATATTGCATATAAAACACAGAGCCTGATGTCTTATACATTTGAATGATGTTAATAATAGATACAGTTGGTATTACTAATGATAACAATACTCCTCTCCACAGAGAAAAAGTTCTTCCTTGGTTTTGAAATGGACTCGATCAGCATTTAAAATACTTTTCATCACTCTTAGCAAGATTAGAAGAGATTTTCGCATATTTAGCCATAACCTAACTTATTAACATAAACCTTTTACTCCCACCTCCGGCTTAACTAATGTCTTGGTCTGAAGGTTTGACCTGAAATGAAAACGCCGCAGTCACTGCTCTTGTCTTCACCTCTGCAGACTAAACATGTCCGAGTTGTCTGAGCGTTTTTTAGCCACGCAAGATAATAAATGTCTACGTGGAAAGATTACTGCTTTTTAAAGCTAGATGGATCTTCATGCTCAAGTCAGTAGCCAACATTCGTCTAGAACTCCGTTCTTCAGATTCCTACCCAGAGCAAACCAAGCCCCACCCCCCAAACGAATGCCCATGGCAGTGACACGTGTCAAAGGAAACGAATACTCTGACGTGATTGATCAGGAAGGACTCCCTGTGGTAATGCAGCATGTGTCACTTGATTCACGGAATCTGAGATTCCCTAGGGAAACAGCTCCTGTGAGACGAGGATTCTGACACGGGGACTCCACGAACATGGATTTCCACCATTGGGACTTTCTTTGGGAAGTGATTTGTACCGACTTTTCTCTGCGAAGGGTCAGAAGGATGGGGCCAGAATTCAGTGAAGCTCAGCTCAGAGTGCCATTCCTCAGCGCATGTACTTGCCAAGAAGGAAATCGACTTCACTAGGGAAAAATTGGAAAGAGGATCATTAACAAACCCTCCGCGTTCTCATTCCCAGCGTATTTCCATACACGCTGCGTTTTTCCTTCTTGCTAATGTTGTTGAAGATACTAAGTAGTAGCGACTCTTGTAGAGATCAGCAGCACATTAGACTTGGAAGTTGGGATGGATGGAGACAAAACAACTGGGTCTGGAGTAGAAGTCAGACAAGATTAAATTTTGATTTTCTTCCCCCCAGAATCGGACCACTTGTCTTCCCTTTTTCTAAACTGAAATGTGTTTCATTTATCCATCTACTTTAAAGAGGGAACCAGACTCAAAAATGGGAGGACATGTTAAAAATATTACCTCTCCTGAAACTTCAGAAAGCAGTCGAGACATACACATACAAATGTTGATATGATTGATAGTACAGATATTGAATAATTGGTAAATATGATGCAGGATAGTTAATCTTGTCGAAATGACCTCCTAAAGAACAATTCAGGTGTCTTATGTGGTTAGGAATGTGTTCTGTCACAGAGAGCATGAGCACTAACAGTCTACACTCAAAGGCTTTATATTTTTGATAATGCAGAGTTGCCGTGAGTCAGAATCTACTCTATGTGAGTGACTGAACTAAATCTTGGATGGGAAACCATTAGCCTGAATTCAGTGTTTTGATAATGGAGAGGCCAATGTTCCTGTCAGTCACCTATTGCATAGAGACAAAGGGTTAGGATTGGGAGCCTAAAAGAGACCCAGAAAGCACTTCAATGCTTTGACAGGTACTCACTCCCAGGGAAGAGGCTGAGGGGTGAGTCAACTGAGCAAGGGTGAAACAGATCACCCAGGACATCACTTTATGGATGTCTGATTTTCACCAAAGTCCTCAACCCTCACCCTTCCTGCTGTAACACCACCACCACCCGCCGCCCCAGGACATCACATTCATGGTCAGGCTAGAAAAGGTTGAAAAAGGGAAGGGCTGTTTCACCCCGATCTTTCCCAAACACACTTTCCTTGTGGCTCCCTGGCTAAATCTGGATTATAGACAAACACTCCCAGAGGACTGTCATCATTGTCCTCAGTCAGTCACAACTTATCACTTGGAGCCTGGGCACATCTTTCTTTTTTTCTGGAGAAAAACAATGGAGTTTGATCAGCAAAATAATATGGGTGGAGTAAGTATGGTTATGTAGCCAGTGACAGTGAACTCTTACTTCCACTTCCAGGACAGTGTTTTTGTTTTGCTTTGTTAAATAGTGCAGTAGATATCCCATAGCATTAAAATCAGTTGCTTAAGTGTTTTCTGCCTCAATAAACTAATAGCTCTTGGGTGTCAAGGCATTGATCTTATTTTCATTTCTCCTGTAATAATTAACACATTGGAGAAAATACAACTGTCATTTCCTTACTGATCTATTGCGTTGCTTTGGATGAAATGCCTTGAGCAGAACATGCTGAATTATTGAGTTGTAGAAGTGAAGTGTATTTGGACGTCTGACCTGCCACTTTTCTTGGGGTGCAAATAAGTAACTAAGAGAGGCTCCGAGAAGATGTAGATTTTATAGCACATCTTAAAGAATGGACAGGGCCCAGGTCTGCTTTAGTTTGGTAACACCAGAGCCCCTAGAGTCGCGTTTATTCATTTATTTTCCGTAAATGTTTGTCCCACTGGATGGAATTTGATTAGAGGCGCAGCTCACGGAGTAAAAGATCATAGATAGAAAATATGAGAATCCTAGTTTTGCTCCTTCTTGCCTGACCTGTAAGCCTGGGATCATAGTGTTGTCTTCTGTTCAGCCCCTGCATCCTCCCTCTCATATGCTTTGGCTCTTTGTGGAATACATTGTGAACTCTGGGCTGAAACCAGGGCTGTTCTCCACCTGCATACACTCGGAGCTCTGGTGTTCATCTAATATTCATTTGAAGCATGCGGAGATGACAGAGCTGGCAAATATAAGAGCAGAGACTTTTGGATAAACTATGCTGAGCTTCAGTCCTTTGCTGAGGATGTGCGATCAGTCGAGGAGGTTGACTTATTTTTGCGAAGTCCCTCCCTTCCCGGTATGTGACAATATGCCAGCTTCTGCCTTATCTCATGGCAGCTCCATAGTCCTTAGAGGACCTGAGATGTTGAAAAATAATTTGGTTGAAGCTATAAGCTGAATCATCCATCATCATATCATCATTGCTATTTGATTTGTAACTACATTTCAATAAAGCTTACAGAGCTACTTGGTGTGAGCATAGATCGACAACCGTCGAGGTTTTCTGATTCGTAAACATCTAAAGCAAAAGAATCCCTTGGAATTTATCTTCTCCCAAATGGTTTCAGCACAAACGTTTCTTGACTCGAGATAGGGTAGGCAGACAAGTGAAGTGCCTGGACGGTACATGAACTTCAGTGCCTGGCTGCTCATCAAAAGGGTTTAATTCAATTTACACAATCATGTGGCAGAAGAAAGGCCTGGAGTGGAATTCTGAAAGGTGACAGCCACACCATGCTTCGGGTCGGTTCTATTCTATAACATATTGGATCACCATCAGTTGGAGTTGACTTCATGGCAACTATTTAGTTGAATTATACTTGAGGTAGATACATAATATCAGAGTTACTGAGAAGCTGAGGGTAACACAGAAGAGGAGTGATCCTCATTTTTAATCAGAGATTCCTGGTTGTTTCTAAGTAAGGCATCTTTGGTGCATTTTCCAGTCAGGACTCAGTGATTTTCCAGTAAAGTCACCTTCAGAAGTTGAAAGAGAGAGTTTGGATATCTGTTAAATGTTACTACTATATTTATTCAACACATTTTTTTCAAAATTATGTTCGTTCCAAGTGCTTCTTGCTATGTAAAAATTCCTTTACTTTTCGCGGGGAAAAAAGAGAACATAATTGGGTAAATGTAGGCTAACAAAATAAGTTTTGTGGCTTTTCTTCCTCCCAGATTACACTCAATGAAGAGCGGCATGAGCTAAAACCTGCATCTGACGATGAAAACAGCAATGTGAAATAGCTGGGTCTTAAATAAATCGGGAGATTACTTTTCTCTCATGTCAAAGGAATCTGAAGGGAGACAGTCCCGGGAGAGTGTGAAAGATCTGCACTCTCATCAAGGTCCCAGGTTTCTTTCATCTTTTGCTCCACTATCCTTAACAGATGGTGCCTACCCTCCAGATCACAAGATGGCAGCAGGAATTCTCAGTCCCATCCACGTTGCAGGCAGAAAAAAAAAAAAAAACATGAAGGAGGAAGGAAAAACAGTGCATGCTTCCCTGCAGAATCAGACTCTTGCCGAGTTGTTCTGAGTCTCCCTAGCAGCTTCTCTTTACATCTCACCCACTATGCCTAGATGCAAGGGGGTCTGGGAAATGTTTTGTGACTGGCTTCATGGAACACTAGAACACTTCTAAGAGGGGAGATGCACAGGGAGAAGGCAGTGAGGAGTCTCTGCAGCTAGGGAGTGCAGATGGAAAGAAAGTCTCAACTTGGGATCATAAGATGCCAGCCTTTACTAAATGAATATGCAGAGTCACCTGACTGACAACCCTTGGACAGTTTGCTCTGCAGTTCTGCCTCTGCGTCTTCCTGCCCCTAAAATTGAAGCTCATGGTTAAAATCGGGTGGCATCATCGTCCAAGGAAACAAGATGCCTCACAGTTCAATATGATATTTGGTAAGCAACTCCGCCTGCTGTTCTTCATCAGACTTCTTGTATTGCCAATCCCGTCTTCCAAGATACCTCTGTTTTTGTTGTTGTTGGGTGTCATCCAGTTGGCTCTGATGCGTAGCAACCCTGGGTCCAACAGAGTGAATCCTGCTGGGTTCTGCCCCACCCTCACCATCCTTCCTGTGAGGAAGCCCATTGTCGCAGCCTCTGTTTCCGTCAGTCTGGTCCAAGTCCTTCATCTCTTCATGATACCTCTCTATGGGTGTAAATCATCAGCCTTTGGGCTAGGAGTGAAGCACCCAATTGTGTGTTCCACCCAGGGACTCACATATACGTTACTTGTTTATATTATGTTTCCTTCTATTTGGTGGTTACAGATTTGGAAGAAATCTACAAATATCCAAAAGAGAGATTCAGAAATCTGCACTTCATTAGTCCTTAACGTGGTATCAGAAACCAGGGAAAATTGACCGTGGTGATAATTGCACTTATCTGTAACTCGCCTAAAAACCGTGGAATTGTCGATTTTCGACTTTAAATGAATGAATTGTAACGTATGTGAAACTAAAGCAAACCAGGGAGGGGAGCTGTTGAAACGCACTTCATTCCGGAGCCAGTGTGGCTCAGAGAGAGTCCTGTCGGCCTTCTGTTACTGTGGAGAATCTAACACGCACATTGCTGAACAATCCCCAGGAACGACCATAGAAGACATGTGAGTGAGCAGATGGAGACTCGGGCGGTCACTCTCCAAACGACCTGGGCATAAATGGAGAGTTGCCTTCGCCTTGTGTGTTATTAGATGTCCACGAGGTGCTGGTTTCATAGGAATCTCTCATGGATCAAAGTCTTGCTCTCTCAAGTATCATCTCAATGAGCCACTGTGGATTGAGTTGCTATCATTCATGGCGCACTGGTGGTGTAGTGGTGGTTTCATGTTTGCCTCTTAACTGCAAGGTCAGTAGTTCGAAACTACCAACTACTCCTCAAGAGAAGGAGACAGCATCTGTTTCTATGAAGGGTTACACGTGCGTAAACAACAGGAACGATTTTGTCCTGTCCTATAAGGTCACTGTGGGTGGGAATTGACTTGATGGTGGTGACTTTTTGTTTCTATAGAGTTCTTGCCTGCTAATTTTCTAAAACGGCTCTCCAGTCTTTTCTTCCTAGTCTCTCCCTGAAAGCTTCATGAAACCTAGTTCAGGCTAATAGCAGTACCCAAGGCTTTATTAACAGGCAGGTGGTGACTGCACAAGAATTGGACTCTAGACTCCCATATGAAAGAATTCTCCCACTTCCAGCATAACAGAGTCCACTGGCCTAGGGGACAGGAAACAAAAAGTTCTCAGTTTTGTGGTGCTTAGCAAAGAATCTCATCATATGAGACCTTCTTTGACTTATCTTTTGTGCACAAAAGGTAGTAGATGGATAGAGACAAAGATGATATCTTGGAAGTAGAGTATATTCTTGGTAGGCACGTGAGTGAGACCCTTTGCTTCAGTAGGCCAGTGCCGAGGGAGGCTTGATACGGGCAGCTCAGAGGCCCTGGTTGCTAAGCACACAGTTTGGCTACCGTGCCCCTATTTGTTCTGTTCACCTTTCTGATTTTATGCAACTGACTTTTATCACAGACACATCCTTCATAACCCAGCATTTCTTTTGAAATGTCCATCTTTCCTTGAGCCTGGCTTTGTAAACTCCTAATCATATTTGTTTGTTTTAATTGAACAAATATGCTCTGCGTCTTGAGTAGCAGTGACGGCTGCTAATTGGTTACACGTTCGCTGGGCTGGCAGTTTCAGAGAACGGGGCTGCTCTGGATCTGGTTGAAGCATGGAGGGGGAGATCACTTTAAAGCTTGATTAAAGCAAGTTTCTCTAAAGTCCGGGTTACTTCTGAAGATACAAGCATAATCCTGGAGGAACAATGAAAACTCACCCGACTTTAGAAAGTTAGAACAGAAGTTTAAAAAAACAACCCTCGGTCCAATTTTCAACAGGATTGTATAATGTTCAAAAAATGAAAAAATCTCCCCCACTTGTAACCACAGGAAGCCAAGCATTACGATAGAAAAAAGAAACCCCTCAATTTGACTCCCAGAATGAACTTCACCATATTGTTTTCCTTTCGTGCTTGCCGATTGCAGATTTTCTTTTTTTTTTTTCTGTACATTAAAAAGCAGGAGGGACTTAAAAAAATATTCGTTAGCGGTTTCTGTCTAAATCTCATCATCCAATTATTTTCCCAGTGAACATTTGAAATGGTAGAAGCAATTCTGCCAAGAGCCTTCTCTCTCTGGATTCCAGGAGATGTTTCGCAATAATTAGAAACCCCAATGGGTCTCTTAAGGACCCTTAAAGGGTTCCATATGTAAACGTCCATATGAAGTGGTACAGCGCATAGTTCCTCATTTTCTACAATAGGGCCTGACAGGTCTTGATGTACATTATTACATTAAATGAGATGCACATTAGTTGGTCAGACTGCTGGGTAGCTAGGGCCAATGCATTGAGAAATAGAAACCATCCTGGTAAACTCGGTCATTGACCTTTCCCCACCTCCTCCCCACCCCAAACACACATAGACAGTGCAGCTAATCATCTGCTAATTGGCTTCTCGGACTCTGCTACTGACTGATGGTACTAGTCCAATGGATTTTACTGAAATAAGAAGGTGAGCGAATGCGTCTTTTGAAATCTCTGGACTTGGCCAGCAGCCAGTTAGCTTTTCTCATTGGATTGGTAGTGGACTTACATTTGTCCTTTCAGAAATGTAAAACACAATTGTCACAAAAGAGCCAAGCATCAGTCAGACTTCTATTTAAAGTTGACTAAAGTTTAGCCTCCTTTGTCCACCTCTGCTGTGGTATGCTATGCTAAGGCAGCAGGGAACAATTATATGAAGACATTATTGGATACAGTGTCAAGTGTGTTTATTCACTGTGGCTTACTCAGCAAGGAGTTAATGATTATCAACCTTATCATGGCTGACAGAAGTCAAATGGATATACTTTGGGTGACAGTAAAATACTGTTTTGTTACTCAAAGGTGTGCGTGGTTCATTGGCTGGGTAATGATTCCAAAGTCTTGGGAATTCTAGTTGGTGACAATTTAGGAGATTTTAATTCCTGATGCTTTGTGCATCCTTAACGAGGCCATGCTGTGCAGCATAACAAGATTTCCAGTGAGCAAGACATCTGGGCGACCATAAGAAAAAGGTAGTCTCTCTCCTTCAGGGATTATGCCTTGAGTAGAGCCGATGGCTTACAAAACCCCAAATCATGAAAAAGACCAGGCTTACTGGTCGAATAAAGACTGCTGCAATTCTCAAGGGTATGGCCCTCAGTCATCGGGCAGGCCTGAAATGAATTCACCCCAGTGGTTCGATTTTCAGCCAAACAATGGGTGAGCAATAAGGCCAAGGAAGTACTCATTCCTTAAGATAAGCAACCAGTTGGGTAAAAAGGGCAGCATTTGCCCAAAGACAAATTTAGGAAATGGGAACGAGGAGAAATGAACATGGAAAGTACAGAAAGGAAGTGGGATAAGTGATATTGCATTGTGGGATTGCAATCAATGATAGGAAACAAAATGTGTATGAATTGTTGAATGGGAAAATGATCTCTGTAAACCTTCACCCAGTTTTAAAAAAGTTAGAAATGTATATATATATATATATATATATATATGATTTTATTAAATTTAAAAAAATGTACTTAGGTTTTTGTCCTGACAAATTATAAATATATTTCTTACCTTATGCATATTGGTTCATTTATTTTACCATTTGTTTTAAGCCAAATGACAAGTAAGTTCCATTTATAATTGTTCTTAAGAAAAGAGAAGTTGAAAAAAGAACAAAGTTTAGTATACCATTTCTCATTATTGTGTGCTGTTTTAAAATTTTCATAATGCATTTAGTATTTTCAGAAGAGAAGAAAAAGGTTCAATTCAGAACGAGGTATATGAATACTTACTCCCTTCTGCTCACTCTGGATATAATTATTCAAAATGGCAATACTAATTTTTTGGAGATGCGTTAAATAAATATTAGCTTGTGCTTGCTACATGACATCATCTCCTGGTATAGAGAGAGAATAGGCTGATTTTTAAGGTAGTTTAAATTGTCTTAGAGAGTTGTTGTTGTCACAGTTACCATTGAATTGGCTCCAACCCATAATGGCCCTTTGTACAACAGAACTAAACTCTGCAGAGGCCTGAGCCATCCTCACAATTGTTTCTAGACCGGAGCCGATTGATGCAGCTGCTGTGTCACTCTGTCTCATCGAGGGCCTTCCTCTTTGTGACTGGTACTCCACGTGGTTAAACATGATGTCCTCTCGAGGGACTGAGCTCTCCTCACAACATATTCAAAGCAGGTAAGACAAATTGTTGCCATTGTTGCCTGTCATGAGCACAATGACTTTAATTCTTCCAAGACAGGTCAGGTTTTTCCTTTTAGCAGTCCATGATATTTTTATTATTCTTCCACAGCACCACAATTCAAATGCATCTATTCTTCTATGGTCTTACTCATTCAACACCCAACTTCCATGTGCATGAGATGCAGTGGAACATACTAGGTCGTGGATGAGGGAGCACCTTCATCCTCAAAGTAACATCGTTGCTCTTCAATCCTCTAAAGAAACCTTATGCAGCACATTTATCTAATGCTTTTGATCTCTTGACTGCTGCTTCCATGAGCATTGATTGTGGGTTCAAGTTAGACAAAATTCTCTAAAATTTAAACCCACTCTCAATTGATCATGATGTTATCTCTTGGTCCAGTTGTGAGGAATTTGGTCTTTTTTACATTGAGTTGTCATCCATACTGAAGGCTACAGCCCTTGATCTCCTTCAGCAAGGGCTGCTATTCCTCCTTAATTGCAGATGGCAAGGTTATGTCATCTGCATATGATAGGTTGTTCATCAGCCTTGCTCCAATCTTGCCACACCCTTCTTCATGTAATCCAGCTTCTCTGATGATTTGGTCAGCATATGGATTGAGCAAATATGGTGCATACCTGATGCACACATTCCCTGATTTTAAACTATGCAGTATTCCCTTGTTCTGTTTGTACAACTACCTCTTGCTCCATGTACAAATTCAGAATGAGCACAATGAAGTGTTCTGGAATTTCTATTGTTTTCAATGTTGTCCACAGTTTATTATAGTCCACACAGTCAAATGCCTTTGCATAGTCAACGAAACACAAGCAAACATCTTTATGGTATTCTCTGCTTGGCAGCAAGATCCATCTGACATCAGCAACGATATCCCTTGTTCCTTGTCTTCTGAATTCAGCGTGAACTTCTGGCAGTTCCCTGTCAATGTGATGCTGCATTCATTGTTGGATGGTCTTATTACTTGTGTGCCACATCGATGATATTATTATAGAGTTTGAGCATTCTGCTGGGTTTCTTTTATTTGGAAAGGGCACAAATATGTATCTCTTCCAGTTAGTTGGCCAGGTAGCTATCTTCCAAATTTCCTGGCATAGATTAGTGAATTCTTCCAGTGCTTATTTAGCTTTCTGAAACTTTTCAATTGTAACCCATCAATTCCAGGAGCTTTGTTTTTGACTAATGCATTCAGTGCACTTGGATGTCTTCCTTCAGATCCATTCTTGCTCATATGCTGCCTCCTGAAATAGAAAGTCATCCAGTTCTTTTTGGTATATTGACTCAGTACTCTTGCCAGCTTCTCTTGATGCTTCCAGAATCATTTAATATTTTGTCTATAACTTTCAAAATTGTTATTTGTGGTTTGACTTTTTTCTCGAGTTCTTTTAGTCTCAGATATGCTGAGCATATTATTCCCCTTTGGTTTTCTAATTCTAGGTCCTTATCCGTCCTATTTGCCTTTGTCTTCTTGATCTGGCCTTGGGAATTTTCTACTTAGCTCATGACCTCATCCTTTCTTCCATTTGCTTTAGCTACTCTATGATTAAAAGCAAGTTTAAGAGTCTCTTTACACACATAGTTTGGTCTAGTATTTTGTGTGGTCCTTGTTGTTTTCTTCATGAGCAATAGTCTTGATGTCCTCCCACAGCTCATTAGGTCTTCCGTCATTAGTGTTCAAGGCATCATATCTGTTCTTGAGATGTTCTCAAAATTCAGGCTGGGTAGACTCAAGGTCATACTGTTGCTCCTGTAGATTTGTCCTGAACTTACATATGAGCCACGGGTGGTTTCTTCCACAGTTGTCCCTGGTCTGGTTTTAGCTGCTGATATTGAGCTTTTCCATAACATCTTCCCACAGATGTAGTCAATTTGATTTCTGTATATTCCACCTGGGGAAGCCCATGTATATATTCATTCACCTTTTGTGTTCTGGAAAAAGGCATTTGCTAAGAACAGCTTATTGGTTTTGCAAAATTCTATTATGCGGTCTCCGGCTTCATTTCTATTATCAAGTCCATATTTTCTAACTACTGTTCCTTCCTCTTTGTTTCTGATTCTTAGAGTAGTTGGTTACACAATGAGTAATTTGAATAAAATGATGAATGGTTTTTCATTGTAGAAATTTAGCAGTCATAAGATAAAATACTATGTGGCAAGATGTTTCATAATAAAATGATGATTTCTTGCCATCACCAATAGTTGATAAAAAAGAGGAAATGGATTCTTCATAACTCTTGAGGCCTTTTGCTTCATTGACTTAAATCAACATCTAGTAAAATATAAGGCTAAAATTCATCCATTTATCCAACAGCCTTGCTCATATATATTTATTACCTCCCTTTACTTTGAAAATTAAGAATCACAACTGAAGACAATGTTAATTAATAGTGAACAAAAACAGGGGACAGAACCTGAAGGATATATCCAAGGATAAAACACTATCATTGATTACCCAGTTAAGATAATAGCATAAAGTAATGGTATAGAACTTGTGAGAGTTGCAGCTGGAGCATTCAAAGAGAAAGATATCCGAGAACTCTTGATCTCCAGTTGCCAAAGAAGCACAGAAACCTGGGCACATGTGAATGGACAAAGGGAGAGAAGATAGGCCTAGGAAAATAAATTCCTGTGGCTAAAATATACCCCAAAGATGTATCTATAAATACTATATATATACACATGAACACACACACACGAACAAGATAGAAACTATCTGATGGCATTTTTTTAGCTCCAGCTGCTCACATTTATCATAGAGTAATTTTCAGGGTGGTCAACTTATATAACCTGTACTAATTCCTACTTGGATATCTGGAGATTTGGAAATAAATAATGACAAGATCATCGTTGGCAGTGGCCAGGGAAGGGACTCCTGTGGCTGGAACTAGTATGAGAAAAACGAAGCCCCGGATCCTGACGTTCCCACAGCCTCTTTGTTGTTCTATTAGTGTGTTGAATGGAGGAAAGGGGTAAGAAGAAGTGTACATTTTGTGATGGCCTTCTGAGGTCATTTTGGCTCAAATTTGTAGATTAAAATATGTCCGGGTAAAATGTATTGCTATGATTACCATATATGGTGCATCAATCCACAAGGGACTTGTGAAACTCCATTTCATCTAAGTTGTAATACAGATGCTGCCTGTAAGCACATACATCAACCCAAGGCTGTGAGCATGTCATCCTGTGCGCTGGCATGATTCGTCTGCACAGTCATATCTAAAAGACTGTGAACACAACGGCCATAAGCAAGTCTTCCTGGGAAACTAGGATGACATGGCACGCAATGTGGAACGTGCTGCTCTTTGTGAATAAAGACCTTCTTCAAAGCTAGAAAGAAATAGAGTCCATTTGGAGCAGATATGGTAAAGGCAAAGAAATGGACACTGTCCAGGTTTCATGGACTCTCAATCCCAGCATTAAGAGGAGTCCATCCCCACTAGAATTCTGTGGTTTCTTGACCTACCTCCCCCCCTTCTGCACCTTCATCCTGCCTTTTGTCTAAACATGCCTTTTTCTCAGCAGGCTCATTTTCCAGATAAAGAAATAGTTCTACTTCCCTTGAGCCATTGCTATAAATCCAAAAATTATGTGAAAGTGAGCATTGCACTTGTTTCTCGACATATTTTTCATGTTAGATAATTCTACATATTTCTAGGCTCTTAGTCCAATATCAATAATTTGAATTCAAAAGTGAAAAGGCCAAAACTATTTGATAAGATACCTTCTTTAAAGGACCTTTAAAAGTAATGCAGTGCTAGTTTTATTATTTTTATAAGTCCAAGGTGCCATAAAATATGATGATTGTGGTAGTTACTAATCTGTTGTCAATTTGAGACTATTAAGAACGAAGGGGTGGAGTTTATCCTGCCAATGAATTCACAGCTTGATGAACTCATTTGGAGGCGCTAAGGAGAAAAATAACTCACTGGAGATGAAACACACAGTTTTCCTGAGGGACATTCCTATTGACAAGCCACATGGAGCTATGTTGATAGAGCCAGATCCCTGGAACTGGAGGAGCCTCATGGAGACCCACACTAGTGCTGAGATGCTTCTCCCAACACTGGATCAACAAGACTTTCTACCCACTGGCCTGTGATCTTCCTGTATTCAGTGTCATTGTCTGTTTTGTGTGAGTCTGAAGAGTAATTTATAGATTGGTATCAGACACATGATCTGGACTGGGCTGGGATGTTTTCTTAATATATAATTACTCTTTTATATAAAGTTCTTTCTTATACACATGTGTCTATGAATTTGTTTCCCTAGTCAACCCAGAATAACACAGTAGATCACTAATAATAGCTTACAAAGTCTATTAAATTTAAATATTTTACCTTTCTCCATTGAAAAACTCCTGATAAAACAACATTTACTTCAAATCCACCTACCATTTCCATTTCAATCAATGGACTTTAGATGATGAAGCATCCTTGCATTTGCCTCCCATCTTTACAAACACAGGGAATAATGTGAAATGTTGACAGAAGCAAAGAATTCACAATCCCAGTGTTCTTTTTTGTTCAAATATTTACTGTGGAAAGGAACCTTTATGAGGGAGAAAAGGTCAGGGCCCTCTCCCTGTCTTCCCCTATAATTTTTATACGGTTGTATTTACCTCATAGTAATAATCACTGTCTGAAATTTTACACCTCCTTGATTTATTGATCAGTCTAATGTCTGCTTTTGTCATTGGCATGTAAACGTACAGAATGGGGTAAGATACTAATTGCGTGGCAGCACTGGTGGTGTAGTGTCTCTGTGCTGGGCTGTGATTCACAGGGTTGGCAGTTCATAAACACCAGCCTCTCTGTGGAAGAAAGACTGGGCTTTTGACTTCCATAAACGGTGATAGTCTTCTAAACCCGCAAGCAGTCACTATGAGTTAGCATTGGCATGATGTCAGTGAGTTTGGATTTCATTTTTTTGGTTGATGTTGTTTTTGTCTTTTATTATGAGAGGATTTGCATGCCAATAAAGGGCATGAAGGAGAGATGGGCTGATTTAGTAAGTCTAAAAAGCAAATCCTTTGGCTTTCTTCATTCCTCCACTACCCTGGAAATGCTTCCTGGGAATGAAAACAGGACAAAACAAAATCAGCAAAGTGCTCCATTGGTAGCACTCAACTTACCTCTTAAGAAAGAACACGATTTGTCAACATCTTAATCATTTTGGCACTTAGAAACTTCTAGTCTCGTGGACCTGCTGCACATGTAGGCTTTGTAGTAATGTCTCCCATTTGAAAGTTCTTGCATTAAACAGAGTTGCTAATTCATCAAGAAGGCACATTTGAGAAACACGATTCCAACTTTAGAAGGGAAAACAAACGAGCAAACTTTTATTCCTAAAGATAATGGAAAACGTTTACAAGAAATTTAGGAAAACAACATTAATAAAGAAATATTTTTAAATATAAGTAAGTGTTTTATTTCCCCTACTGTTTTTGTTTCATTTCCTATTTTTAAAAACTATTTATTCTGGTATTATTGAGTAAAAGTTTACAGAAAAATTTGATTTTACATTCAATAATTCATATATATTTTGCTTCAAAAATTGATATCAATCTTTACAATAGAGCAGCATGTGCCCCACTTGCTCCTTGTATTTTCCATCATCTTTTTCTATTTCTCCCTGTCTTCTGAGCTTTATACCTGTGCAAATGCTGTGTGATTTATCCCCTGATAGTTGGATCCTGTAAGGGGTGTGTGTCTCCTTGGTATTAGTGATTAGCTGTGGATTTTTTTTTTCTTATTGGGCAAAGATTGAGCTGTGGGGATGAGTTCAGCCCCAGGCTTAAAGGGCTTGTCTTAGGGGTCCCACTGGACCCTAGCAGAATAAAAGCGCTGGTCCTTCTTAGTAGAATGCAAGAAACATGCCATGATGTCCTTGATACTTTAGGATTTCCTCTTTTGCTAAAAGGTCATGTCTCATATGAATGTGATGCATAAAAGGAATAAAGAGAAATCAATGTGTTTCAATTGTGGCTAAAGGGTGTTGTGCAAGCTTTGGGCTCCCAGAAAATAAAGATTGTAGAAGAACTACTCAGAAATCTTCCTAGAATCAAGGCTGATGTGCCTTAGGTTTGCTTATACAGGACAGGTCACTAGGAGAAACCAGTTAATAGAAAAGATTGTTTGCTAAAATAAAGGGTTCATGCGAATGAGGGAATCCGTCCATCAGGTGGATTGGCACAGGAGTTGCAGCAATGGGCTCAAACATACCAGTAATCTTGGAGCTGGCACAGAGCAGGGAACAGTTAGTTAATGCTGGAGATGAGAATTGTGCCATGCGTTGGAGCTGACTGGACAAGAGTCATAAAAAAAACATTCGGGGGTTACATCAATATGCTCTTAAATGTTTTTAGTCTAAACATTGTATTTCTCAGTTCTTTAATTTAAGATCTCTAACCCACATGAGATTTACATTTGCATAGGGTGTAATAGAGATTTAACTTTTCTTTTTTCCTGCTGGGTAGACAATCATGCCAATGCCACTTACTACAAACATCATTCTTAACTTTCTGAATAAAAAATGTTCTTTTTATTTATTTTTTATTGAAAATCAGTAAGTTTAGGCATTTTAAGGAACAACTCATGCTATAAGTTGTTTAAGGAATAAACTAGGCCAAAAGATTCAGGAAAAATAGGTAAAAGACTTATCTTTTCATAGATATAAAAGAGATAGCAATAAGTTGAAATAATTAAATGACATAACAAAAATTATGTGCTCTTTATCTACGTCACCATAAGAATTAATTAATTTATTCTTAAATTAATAGATTAATAAATTATAAATTCATCTGTATCATCATAAGAATAAAATAGAAGGTACTATTTAAAATCAGGAGAATTTTAAAAAGAAGGAGATACTTAATAAACTACAGACACTTGGAAAAATTAAATACTATGGAAATATAAATGGCATGATAGTAAAATGCACACTAATTGTAAATAGGTTAATTCCACTGAATGAAACATACATTCAGGTTGGATAAATGTGCACATGCATCCAAAATACATAGTGTTTTTTGAGAAAGATCATGGACATAAATTATATTGTTTATTCAGTGAAGAATTGAATTCCCAAAAAATGAATAAAAGTCTGTGACAAAATGTAACATCCATCCCTGCTAAAAACTCTGAACCAATTGTTAAGAGAATACATTTTCTCAACCAGATAAAGGCCTCTCCAAAAACCTTACAGCTATTTGCATTCTCAGTGTTGCAAATTTAATATGTTCCTGTTAATACGTGGAAAAAAGACAAGGGAAACTGATCTTCCTTCAGTTATTCAGCTCAAGATTGTAGCAACTGCAATGAGACAAGAAAAACAAGACAATTTGAAAGAACTTGGAGAAGCTGTCTTCATAGATGACACAATGATACGTGTAGACATTCCAATAGAAATCTACTGGCCAGGTAAATGAGTTTAACCAGGTTGTAAGATATAAGATCAGTGTACAATATCAGTTGCATTAGTAAGAACAACCAATGAACAGTGGAGCCCTGGGGGCATGGTGTTTAGGTGTTGAGCTTGGATACATAGGTCAGCAATTGGAAAACTTCAGGTGTTCTAGAGCAGAAAGCTGGGCTTTCTATTTCTGTTAAGAGTTACAGTTTTGGAAATTCACTGGGGCAGTTCAAGACTGCCCTGTCGCTACGAGTCAATGTTTCCTGGATGGCTGCATAGCTTGGATCAATGAACAGTCAAACTTTTAAATGAAAATCAACACTACTTGTAATAGGGTCTGCAATATGACATATTTAGAGACAAATTTAGTCAAAGATGTACATGCCCCATATGCAGTCAAATAACAAAACATTGTTCTCTGAAATTACATCTAGGTGAATGGTGCAAAATGCTGAGTGGGTTAGTCTGGGGAGATGAGAGAACAATTTCATAGACACACATATTTATATAAGAGAGAGGTTTATCTACAAGAGCAATTGAATATTGAAAAAATGTTCCAGTCAAGATCAAGTCCATAAGACCAATATTAGCTCATATGTCTGATACCAAGCTATAAAGTCCTCTTCAGACTCATGAAACACATGCAATGATGCCGAATGTGGGAGCAACACACGCCAGTGGGTTGGAAGTCTTGTGGATCCAGTGTCGTCCTATGAATGTCAGTGCTGGTAGGCTCTTCATGTGGCTTCTCTGGCTTCAGAGGTCTGGTAGCATCAGGGTAGGTCCATGTGGCTTCTCCAGTTGCCAGGGTGCAGGACCATGTGTCTTGTTAACAGAGTGTCTCTCAGGGAGTGAGAAGAGAGAGAGAGACTTAAGGGAGTGAACTGAGAGAAAGTGTTTCCCACAACCAAGAAGGAAATACAGGAGTTTCCAGAATTCTCAGGAGAAGGCCATGCCCACACAGAGACCTCATGGGTTGTGACCTGATTGACAGACTAGACTCCACCTCTTCACTCTGAATCCTCTCAAGTCCCAAATTGTCACTAGATTATGTTACTACCACTCTGAGACTACTCCAGAGTGGACAATATATTCATTGCAAAAGCAGTAAAAGTATCAGATGAATTTTTATAGTTGTTGACAAGTTATTATTTTACTAATGTTGAGAAAATGTTAACAATTCTGAATGTTATCATTGTATATATTTGTGAAGATTTTGGTCAACACTTTATGTTTTTATAATTTAAAAATAAAACATGTAAAGTTTAGATGTAAAATTAAAATCCATTACTGCTTGCAGATAATATAATCTACATAGATAAAAGCAAAAGGAACACCTAATAATTCTTTGAACTAGAAATATTTTAAAGTTTATTTTCTATAATAAATTATAAATAGCAGTTTCAATATTTTAGTTAGCCAAGTGAAAATATAATTTATACAAAGATAATATTTTATTATTAACAAAATAATAAAAGTAATATAAATTTTAAAATACATGTTATGGAGAATATTTTGAAATTGTTAAAGGACATAAAAGAAGATCTATATAAACTCATCCATTGATATCTGTGGGGATTAGTTCCAAGACCTTTGTGGGTACTGAAATCATAATGGCTTAAGTCACTTATATAAAATAAGCTAGTACTTGCATTTAATCTACATATATCTTCCTGCTTACATTTAATTATCTCTAGATTACTCATGATTCATAGTACAATATAAACGCTATAAAAACAGTACTTTGCATTCCTTCTCTGTTTTAGAATACTTTGACCACTAAATTGACTCTTTTTTCCACTTGAATATTTTCAATACTTAGTTGAATGAATTCATACATGTTGATATATATAAGAAGAAAGATATACAAGTTTTCCTGTGATATGACAATACGTTATTTACATTAATTTTCTCCCAAATTAATAAACTCAATACAGTCCTAACATAAAAAATACTCTTAAGGTTCTTCCCCTTCTTTAGAGACTTTTAAAGCTAGCATTTATATCGAAGAACAAAGATCAATGGCTCCCATTGCCACTTTCACCGAGTCCATTCCCACTGAAAGTGACCCTCTAGGACACAGTCAAATTGCTTCTTAGCATGACATGCCTGTATATCTTTATGAGAGCAGCCAACCTCATGTTTTTCAACAGTAAATGGATAGCTCATTGAAATTTTTACAAAAATGGGAAATTTGTCAAGAAAGAGTAGTTGCACACTTGGATATTAAAACATACTACAAAAAAAAGTAAAGCATAAAATGAAAACAGAGAAATAACACCAATAAATAGAATTCAAAATTCATCCTATTAAGATAATTCATAATCCATCTGATAAACATAATTCATAACAGAGAAGGACCTATACAAAATGGGAACAAATGGTGCAGATGTAGGAACAGATATATATGTTCCCATTTTCATTAGCCTTATCCTAAATTCCTATCAACATAAATATGTTAACAAAAAACCGTGAGAAATGATGGGCTCTCTCCACAGTAGTAAAGGAAAATTAGCTTATTTAAGGAAAGAAATTATTATTGTTTTTATTTCCCTGCAATAGCTACAAAGATGGCTTAAAACCTCTATGTGTAAGGTAAAACAATAAGGTTGCTAAAGTAAAATTAGGAAAATACTCTTAGATCTTAGACTGATTGGTACAATTTAATCTCTCCAGTTGGCTCTCATTCATGGCGATGGCATGTAGAACAGAGTGAAATATTGACTGGTCCCACACCATTCTCATGATTGTTGGCATTGTCTATTGTATTGTAGCTGTGGTGCCAATCTACTTCACTAAAGGATCCCTCACCCTTGCTGGCCCTATACTTCAGCAACTTGATGTTCTTTCCAACAATTTATCACTTCTGATGACATGTCTAAAATAAAGGAAGTGGACATTATTCTGGTTTTCCTGAATTGATGTTCAGCAGAATATCTCCAGACCTGCTCATATTTGAGTACCAGTTTCATATCTTCGAGTATCACAGCAACACATAAGCCTTCAGACTATAACAAACAGACAGGTACTGACTTCAGATATTATGTGATGGTGCTATTTTTCAAATTATTAATTTAATAAATAATAGGTAAAATATGAATAAAACACAGATATCACTGCCTAATGAAGTATGATATGTTGAGGACAAATGGGATATTAGAAGAAGATATTTATAATATATGAAAAAACCGAGAGCCAGACCTAGTGTAAATGAAGAGATATTACAAATTAATGACAAAGATAGAAAATCTAACAAGAAAAAGAACCATTGGTACAAAAATACAAACTCCCAGATATTATAAAGTATCTGACCTCATGGTTTAAAACAACATCATTATTTATTTAAAAAATACATATTCAAACAGAATGAAATAGGAAAATAAAAATTAAAAAAATACAGTAGAAAATAAAAAGGTTGATAGCACTGTTTTGGCAGCAATAGATTTACATTTGCATGTATATTTAATTAAGTTATGTGTGATATACAAGTGTGACTTGTGCTGCATTTCAGGAAAGCAGCCTATCATATATCATTTTTTCCTACTTAACTATATTTGTACCATATGAATCTTCCTCCTCTTTCTGCTTCCTAATCTGTTCTTCATCTGGAAGAGGTACTCCAGTTCTGAAAAGTCAGACGCTGTAACTTTCAGATTACCAGGGAAACATTGTCTGGTATCAGGCAAAAAGATGGGCATCTCAGGTTGGCAGGCACTAAAACTACAAGTGGGGCAGAGGTACCTCCTTGAACAAGAGCCCATCTCAATGCTGTGGATGTAGCAAATCATTCTGACCTTGACTTGATGATGAGACATGACTCAAAACGAGAAGTACATACTCAATAATAAGGCATTAAAAATGAAAAGTGACACATGATGATCAATACCCTTTGCATTAATGAGCTGAAGTGGACTCGTTTAGGATATTTTGAATTGGATAATCATATGGTTTACTAATTATGTAGGAAATGAAAAACTCAAAAATAGCACCCCATTCGTCACCAAAAAGGAGATTAGAAGAACTATTTTGATGAATAATGTTGCCTGTGACAGGAAAGCATCTTTCTGTCTGAAATGAAGGCATGTTAATTATTATTCAAATGTGCACAGCAACTACAAAACCCAATGGTGAGCAAAAGGAGGAATCCAAGCAACTTCTTCAATTTGAAATTGATAAAAAATGGAATCAAGATGCATTGGTAATTATTGGTTACTAGAATGAAAAGTTGGAAAGAAAAAGAAAGTATCAATCGTTCTCCCTGACTAAGGGGAAAAAATGACCTTGGAAACAGAAATGAAGCCAGAAATATTATGATAGAATTTACAAAATCAATGGCGTCTTCCTGCAAATACCATTTTTCAGGATCAATGGCAACTAAACACTTGGACTTCATGAGATGGAATCCGCAGGAATGAAATTCATTATCTTTGCTGGAAGAGACAATGTAGAAGCAAAATATCATTAGTTAAATCAAGGCCAGTTTGGAATAGACCATAAATAGCTCTTATGTAAATTCAGGCTGAAGAACACTACAAGTCACCAGCACCAAAAATAACCTTGAGTATATCCCATCCATCTGAATTTAGAGGCCATCTCTATGACAGATTTGACACTGTGATGTGTGTGACATGACATAAAAAATATAACATGTAAAGCAGGCAAAAATTCCAAACCAAAGGCTAGAAAGGAAAGACCCAAGTAAATGAGAAGAGACTCAGAAAATTTCTCTTGACAGGAGAGTAGCTAAAGCAAATGAGGACAATAATGAAGCTCAGGAGCTGAAAAGAACATTTCATAGGGCAGTTCACAAATTCAAAATAAACATTAAAATGAAATATGTGGTAAGATTTTTTGTTCTGATACCAGATCCCTTCGACACCTTGTGATCTCACAGGCTGGTGTGCTTCTTCCATGTGGGCTTTGTTGCTTCTGAGCTAAATGACCACTTGTTCACTTTCAAGCCTTTAAGAACCCAGTTGCTCTATCTTTTGATAGCTGGGCACCATCAGCTTTCTTCACCACATTTGCTTATTTAATCACTTTATCTTCAGCGGTTGTGTAGGGAAGGTGAGCATCATAGAATACCAATTCAATAGAAAAAAGTATTCTTGCATTGAGGGAGTACTTGACTGGAGGCCCAATGTCCTTCTGCTACCTTAATACTAACCCTATAAATATATGCACATAGATATATTTCCCCCTCCTCATATATAAATATATTTTCATATGTACATGTCTTTATCTAGACCTCTATAAATTCCCTTTGCCTCCCAGCTCTTTCCTCTATTTCCCTTGACTTTCCTCCTGTCCCACTATCATGCTCAGTCCCCACCATGGTTTCAGCAATTCCTCTTTGTTACATTACCCTTGATTATGCCCTACCAGGGCTCCCACATGCACCTCACCACCAATTTGGATCACTTGTTGTTCCCTTGTCCCTGGGTTTGATAACTTCCTTTCCCCCCACCTTCCCCTCTCCCATGTCCCCCCAGGAACTGTTGGTCCCGTGGTTTTCCCCTCCAGATTGTTCATCCAGCCTGTCTTATTTAGACAGACCTGCAGAGATAATAACATGCACAAAAACAAGACAGAGCAAAACCAAGCAACAGCATACAACAAAATAACAATGACAACCAATGACAAAAAAAACAAAACAAAACACTTACCATAGCGAATGAGGTGGGGAGTGCGGAGTGGAAACCTAAAGTCCATTTGTAGGTCACTGGAGATCCCCTTGCAGAGGTGTCTCAGTGAGGAGACGCCAGACAGGGTGCGATGTAGCAATGATGAAACATACAACTTTCCTCTAGTTCCTAAATGCTTCTTCCACCCCCCATGATCATGATCCAAATTCTACCTCGCATGTCTGGCTAGACCAGAGGGTGTACACTGGTACAGATAGGAACAGGGAATCTAAGGAGGATAATACTTTCAGGACCAGGGTGTGAGTGGCGATACTGAGAGGGTAGAGGGAGAGTGTGTTGGAAAGGGGGAACCAATTACAGGGATGTACATGTGACCTCCTCCCTGGGGGACGGACAACAGAAAAGTGGGTGAAGGGAGACATCATACAGGACAAAATAGGACAAAATAATAATTTATAAATTATCAAGGGTTCATGAGGGAGGGGGGAGAAGGGAGGGAGGGGGAAAAAGAGGACCTGATGCCAGGGCTTTAGTGGAGAGCAAATGTTTTGATGAGGGCAATGAATGTACAAATGTGCTTTACACAATTGATGTATGTATTGATTGTGATAAGAGTTGTATGAGCCCCTAATAAAATGATTAAAACCATGAACTATGTGGAACATGGGTCCATGGGCGAGAAGGAGAGGATTTAGTGCACAGGATTATTCTCAGTGGGATTAGCAAAGGCTGACATATGCTTTTGCACCTGGATGTTATTTACTTCACGGGGTGCCCACGCAAGGGATGTTCACACAAGGATTCATACCCTTTGTGGTTATCATCATGGCAATGTCCTCGGTGTTGATTTTGGTGGTGGCTTTCAAGAAAGGATAGATGGATATATTGATCTGCCTTTCAATCAGTTCAATGATCGGAGCAGTTGTCCTTTCTTCTGTCCACGGCATGTGACTTGCCATCAAGAAACTCAGAATGGAAGACTGTTTTTTTGGTGTTTTTTTTTTTATTCTTAAACAATATTTACTTTATTTATTTTTACTTTTTATTGTTAAATAAACCCTTTAGGTATCATAGAGACTATATATACTTTTAATAATCTTCTTTGTTATTTCTGTTATTAGTGTGACATATCTGTGTTTCTTGTTCTTCGGACGTTTTGATAGTATAGTTCAAGACCTAGGAGGAATTAATTTTGGGGGAAAAATTAAGCCAATTTTTGTCTGCCGCATTTTTTCTTTATCATTACAAAATTAAAGCTGTGAGAATGAATGATAGATTGAAATAATTTATTAAAAACTCAAACTCACTGCTATTGTGTCAATTTTGACTCATAGTAACTCTGTAGGAAAAGACGGAAGTATCTCTTTGGGTTCTGAGATGGGAATAGGAAGGCTCATCTTGCTCCTGTGGAACAGGAGGTGGTTGCAAACTGCTGACCTTGCAGTTAATGGCTCAGTGCATGACCATTGCACTACCAGGAGTCCCGAAATAAATTATTAGCCACTTTGAACTGCAGGTTAGCAAAAGGGGTTGTATCAAATGAAATTTTGTTCCTCTTAGGACAAAATAATTTTAGTATATAATCTAGATAATAGTAAATTTAAAGGCCTAAAGGCTTTAAAGATGCTTTGTAAATTTTATTTGCCTTACGCCTGAAATAAGAGTTTAATAAGCAGGAGCTTCTGTACATCGTGGCATGTCAATGTTTCTTATTTTGTTTGTTTGTCAGTCTTTTAGTGTATAACCTATTATGATTAGAATTGAAAAACTTCAATAGATCTGCATAAATAAAAATAAAACTGTGAAAAAGAGATATAAAGAAAAGTAATCGAAGTATTTTTATCTTTGAAGTTGCTACGCATCTGATGCAAATGATGGTTTCTCCACTTCCTAGCTATGTGACTGGAGGGGGATTACATAACTTCTAGTGAACCAATGGTACAGGGAGCATCGTAATGCCAGCTTTCTAGTGTTGTCATGAAGATTACGTGAAGTCACGTGTGTAAAAGAAGTAGGACGTAATCCATGGAGGTCTTATCTTTCCCTCCTCAGTTCATAAATGTGTGCTAATATGGTTTCAGTTGTAAAGTTACTTCAAGGAGCTCCCATTTATTTTATTTCTTTTTTAAAAAGCCATTTTATTGGGACTCATACAACTCTTATCACAATCCATACATACATCAATTGAGTAAAACATCCTTATACATTCGTTGCCCTCATCATTCTCAAAATTTGCCTTCCGCTTGGGTTCCTGGAATCAGCTCATTTTCCTTTTTTTGCTCCCCGTCCCTTATGAAACCTTAATAATTTATAAAGTACTATTTTATCTTATCTTACACTGCCTGGCATCTCCCTTCACCTACTTTCCCGTTGCCCATCCCCCAGAGAGGAGGCCATATGAAGATCCCTGAGATCAGTTCCCCCTTTCTACCCCCACTGTCCTCCCGGTATCACCACTATCACCCTCGGACCTGAGGGGTTCATCTGTTCTAGATTCCCTGTGTTTCAGATCCCATCTGTACCGCTGTGCATTCTCTGGTCTAACCAAGTTTGCAAGGTAGAATAGGGATCATGATAGTTGGGGGGAGGAAGTGTTTAAGAACTAGAGGAAGGTTGTGAGTTTCATTATTGCTACACTGAACCCTGAGTGAATCATCTTTTCTTCACTACCCTTCTGCAAGGGATGTCCAGCTGTCTACAGATGGGCATTGGGTCCCCATAATGTGCTCTCCTTATTCACGATGATATGATCCCCCCTTGCCTTTGGTGTTTGAAACCTGGTCCCCTCGGCCTTTCATGATCACACATGTTGGTGTGCTGCTTCCATGTGGGCTTTGTTGCTTCTGTAATAGATGGCTGCTTGTTTACAATCGAGCCTTTAAGCCTCCAGACACTATATCTCTCAATAGCCAGGCACCATCAGCCTTCTTCACCACACTTACTTATGCACACATTCGTCTTCAGCGTTTATGTGGGGAAGGTGATCGCACAATGATGGTTTTTGTTCTTTGGTGTCTACTACCTGATCCCTTCAACACCCTGTGTTCACTTAGGCTTGTGTGCATCTTCTCTGTGGGCCTTTGTGCTTCAGAGCTAGATGGCTGCTTATTTGTCTTCAAGCCTTTAAGACCCCAGATGCTATATCTTTTGATAGCCAGGCACCATCAGCTTTATTCACCACATTTGCTTATGCACACGCCTGTCTTTATCGATCATGTCGGGAAGATGGGTATCATGTAATGACCGTTTAGCTGGGCGAGGTGCTATTGTATTGGGGGAGAATGCATGAGGAGGCCCAATGTCCATCTGCTACCCTACTACGGAACCTATAAATATATGCACATAGGTCTATCACCCCCATTATCATAAATATATTTACATATGTACATGTCTGTACCTAGGCTTCTCTGTGTGTTCATTGTTTCCTACTCCTTTCCTCTATTTCCTATGCTTTCCTCCTGTCCCACTACCATGTTCAGCCTTTATTCTGGCTTCAGTAATTCCTCTCAGTTACCTTGCCCTTGGTCACTCCCTACCAGTCCTCCCATCCCCTCCCTCCACTAGTTTTGAACCACTCATTCCCTTGTCCCTGGGTTGGCCAACACCTCCTCCCTTTCCCTAACTCCCATGCTCTCATGTCCCTGGAGACCATTGGTCCCGTTATTTTCTTCTCACATTGTTTGCCCAGCCTATCTTATCTACGTGGACCTGCAGTTATAGTAAGATGTGCATAAAAATGTGGATGGCTTTGACAGCACCAAAGTGGCACATAAGATAATGGCGTCGACGGCAGCAACACTCACAAGCTAACAAACAAGAAAACCACTGACATACAAAATTTAAAAGAAGAGGAAAAAAACAGAAAAAAACCCCAAAAACATCAACCAACAAACCTGCTAGTAGTTCAAGGACTATTTGTTCACCTTTAGGAGTGTTTACCGGATGAGTCTAATGGGGTGTCATGTCCTGGCCCCAAAGTCCATCCTTTATACTCCCTCGGGACCTCCTTGCTCTGTTTCCTCCACCGCTCCATTGCACACCCCCAGTGTTTTGCCTCAGTTGGTAGGGTCAGCTCAGTCACACATCCCCCACTGTGTCTCAGGTGCTGTCCAGTGTAGGGCCATGGGTCAGTGCAGGATGTCGCATCTTGCTGTGGGCCTGGCTATATGGCACTCTCTGTACATTGGGCCCTTCGAGCCAGGCTATCGTCCTCTGAGCTAGGTGGGCCCAGTAGTGCTCTGCTCCATTCTTCCTCCTTCCTTTACTCTGACTTCCTTCTGGGTGTGCTGTGGTAGGTCAGTTCCTTTCCCACACCAGATGATCTGTTTTCATTTTCTGTGGTACTCCCTTCGATGGAGGTCAGGTTAATTCTGGTTGGGCCGGCGTATGGTCCGGTTTTGTGGATTCTTCCATGCTTTATGTTGCACTCCTCGTTTGGCATGTCGTGGTGGGGTCCGTATGCATGTTCCAGTTCTATGGGGACACAACCAATACTCTTCCCCGGGTGGGTTAGTGCCCTGTTCCCCTCATGCCATTCCCTCGGTTTCTCCAGACCCGCTATTCCCTCCACCTCCCCCACTTCCCCTTCTTTACATTGGGCTTTCATGTACCTCCCTAGGTGTGGCCTGCCCTCCCTCCAACTATCTATGCTTCCACCCATTTATTGAGAGATATGTGTGTATTCTTCTCTTCTTGGCATGCTGATTGTACTTACTTCAGGGTACTCATGTTATACCTGTGCTTTTGAGTTTGGCTTTCCTCACTTCACATGATTCCTTCTAGCTCTTCCCACGAAGTGATGTGTTTCATGTGATCATCCATGCTTTTCAGTGCTGCATAGTACTCCATTGTGTGTATGTGCCAGAGTTTATTAATCCACTCATCTATCAATGGAAACTTAGGCTGTTTCCAAGTCTTTGCGATTGTGAATTGTGCCGCAATAAACATTATTTGCTGCTTCAACCGGGTATATGCCCAGTAGAGGGATGGCTGGGTCATAAGGTAGATCAATTTCCATTTTCTTTAAATATCGCCAGATTGCTTTCCACAGTGGCTGTACAAGTCTACACAACCACCAGCAGTGGAGGAGGTTTTCTACTTCACCACAGCCCCTCCAACACTTGTTGTTCTCTGATTTACTGATCTGGGCTAGCCTCAGGGGTGTTAGGTGGTATCTCCTGGTTGTTTTGAATTTCATTTCTCTTATGGCTAATGACCTGGAACACTTTCTCATATGCTTATTGGCCATATGGGTCTGAAAGCTGTTTTCAGTTCTTTTGCCCACTTCCTTAGGGGGTTAACTGTTTTCCTCTTTTTGCAGGTCATGATGGTGTTGTATATTTTAGTAATGAGCCCTTTGTCCAATGTGTCATTACTAAAAATCCTCTCCCAGTCTGTGGGTTGTCTTGTCACCCTCTTGGTGAAGTCTTTCGAGGTGCACAGGTGCTTTATTCTGTTCTAGTTGTTGGAGGTTTTGTGTTAACATATCTGTCATAGGCCTTTCTTCTTTTTTTATAAATGCATTTAATGATATCAAGCTACCTCTGGTAACAGCCTTCACAGTGTCCCATAAGTTTTGATACCTTGGATTCTCATTCTCGTTAGTTTCTGGAAACTTACTGAAAACATCTCTAATCTGGGACTGTACCCATTCATGTCGCAGGAGATCATTGTTCATTCTCCAATTGGTTACCCTTGCTTTTCTGGACATCCTCTTATTAATCTCCAGCTTTATGGCATGGTGATCTGAGAAAGATGTCTGGATAATATCTATGTGTTTGAATTTACTCAGGCTACACTTGTGTCCCAGCATGTGGTCTATTCTTGAAAAAGATCCATGTTAATTTGAAAAGAATGTGAAACCCTTTGCTTTGGGATCGAAAGCTGTATAGATGTCAATCAGTCCCTGTTGCCTAATTATATTGTTTAGCTCCCTGGCCTCTTTGCTGAGCTTCTTTCCCAGTGATCTGTCTTTCTCTGATAGTGGAGTGTTAAAGTCACCTACTATGATTGTTGATTCCATGATTTCTTTTTTTAAAATTTAATCATTTAATTGGGGGCTCATACAATTCTTATAAAAATCCATACATACATCCATTGTGTCAAGAACATATGTACATTTGTTGCAATCATCATTCTCAAAACATTTGCCTTCTACTTGAGCCCTTAATACCTGCTGCTCATTTTCCCCCTCTCTCCCCACTGCCCCCTACCTCATGAACCATTCGTAATTCATAAATTTTTATTATTTTGTCATATATTACACTGTCCGAGGTCTCCCCCTGCCTTCTTTTCTGCTGTCCCTCCCCCAGGGAGGAGGCTATACATAGATTCTTGTAATCAGTTTCCCCTTTCTACCCCACATTCTCTCCACCCTCCAGGCATCACCACTCTCACCACTGGTCCTGAAGGAATCATCTGTCCTGGATTCCTGTGTTTCCAGTTGCTCTCTGTACCTGTGTATATCCTCTGGTCTAGCTAGATTTGTAAGGTAGAATTGGGATCATGATAGCAGTGGGGGAACGAAGTATTTAAGATCTAGAGGAATGTTATATATTTCATCATTGCTCCCTGCACCCTAACTGGTTCATCTCCTCCCCACAACCCTTCAGTAAGGGGTGTCCGGTTGGCTGCCAATGGACTTTGTCTGCACTCTGCACTTACCCGCATTTTCAATGATATTATTGTTTTGATGCTTGATACCTGATCCCTTCGACAACTCGTGGTCACACAGGCTGTTGTGTTTCTTCTATGTGGGCTTTGTTGCTTCTGAGTTAGATGGCCACTTGTTTATCTTCGAGCCTTTAAGACCCCAGGTGCTATAACTTTTGATAGCTGGGCACCATTAGCTTTCTTCATCACATTTGCTTATGCACACGTTTGTCTTCATTGATTGTATCAGGAGGTGGACATCCAATAATATGATTTTTAGTTCTTTCATGTGTGATAACTGGTCCCTTCCATAATTTCTTGTTTCATCTTTTTAATAGTTTGTTTGACGAAATTCACCGCACCATTATTAGGAGCATAAATATTCAATATGCTAAGTGCTTCATGGTTTACTGAAACTTTGAGCATTATGTATTGTCCATCTTTGTCTATTTTTATGGTTTGAATCTTGAGGTGCATTTTGTCGGAGATTAAAATAGCCATCTCTGCCTTTTGGGAGTTACAATTCCATTGGTAAACTGTCTGCCAACCCTTTATTAGCATATTCTTGTCGGTGAGCTTTAGATGTGTCTCTTGCAGGCAACAGTTGATGGATTATGTTTTCTGAGTCAGTCCTCAAGCCTTTTTCTTTTAATGTATGAATTGAGTCCATTGGAACTCAGAGTTATTATCACTATGTGTGGATTCATAGTTGTGATACCCTGTTTTGTGTTTTGGGTCTTTACCTATCTCACTTCATAACGGTTTGCTGTGTTTGAGTGGAGAGTTTCTATCGTGTCCTCTTTTCCATCTGAGACCCTTTTGTCCTGGTAATTGTTGCTGGCATGTTGGCATCTAGATGGAGATGGGCTATATGATGGTATCCTATTTTTTCTTGGAGGAGGTTGATCCACTGGCCATAGTGAGTCAGCCGGTATCTTCCGCAGGGTCGGGTGACTTGCAGCATACTCTTTGTGTCTTTCCTTGTCCTGAAAGTCCCTTATCTCACCATCTATCTGAATGGATAACTTGGCAGGGTACAGGATTCTGGGGGGGGGGGCATTTTTTTCTTTCACCTTTTGGAAGATGTTGCTCTATTCGCTCTTCTTCTTCATGGTATCTGCTGATCGATCTGATCATATTCTTACCTGCGCTCCTTTGTATGTGACTGTCTTCCTTTCTCTTGCTGCTCATAAAATTTTCTCCTTTTCCTCTAAGTTGGATATTTTTATTATTATATGTCTTGGCATGTTCTTCTTGGGATTCAGTCTAGCTTGCGTCCTTTCTGCTTCCTGTATGAGTGCCTGGTTCTCTCTTGTTAGAATGGGAAAGTTTTCTTCCAGACATTCCTTTGGCATCTTAGCTGTCGACTTGTGTGTTGTGTTGTGTTGTGCTCCGATAGACCGATTATTCAAATATTATTCCTCATCATAGCATCTGTCATTGATCTCAGTCTTTCTTCTGTTTTTAAATTATCCTATCTGACCTTCTTTCTTGCTTGCTTAGGTCTTGAGTGTCCTCAAGATCACTGATATAGTTCTCTGCCTCCTCAAGCCTAACTGTAAATTCTGTGACCTTGTGTGTGGCTTCTGCTACCTCCTCTGTTAGCTCCTACAGTTCCCTTTGGTGGATGGAATTCATCCCCTCTATTGTGGACGTCATCTCCTCTATCATTACATCCTTATTCTGGGTTCCTTCCCTCAGCTCCTGTATTACTGTGAGCATACTTCTGAAAATTTCTTTCTGTGGCAGATCTGTATCTGTTTCTTCTATGAGAGACCTTATCTCTGCTACTATGTTTCATCTCTCTAGTTGTTTTTTGGTTGTTGTTGGGAGTAATGTGGTCTGTTGATTTTTCCTTGATCCCTTCATAGGCCCCATGCTTCTGGGAGGCCAGGGGAACCTTATCTGTGTTATTGTTAGGGATTATTTCAGGCGACTGCCTAGGACCTACCATAAGGATGGGTCAGACTGCTGTGTAGGCAGAGTTCCCTGAAGGCTTAGTGACCCCCGCAGTGGTGAGATGTTTCAGCAACTGAAGTGGGGGCTGGAATGAGGACTCCCGACTTTCTACCTATTTTCTCCCACACCGTGAAATTCCTGAGGTAAAAATATACTTTTCTTTCTACTCTAAATTATGGCTAGCCGCCACTACCACTCCCATGGCCATGAGCTCAAGGCAGGCATGGAGAGCTCTGAAGTGGGGTTCCCCTCATGTCTGTGATTCTGTCCCCTCTCAGGAGTCTGCCTGCAGAAATCGCTGCTCCAGGCAAGGGCACAGCCAGTGCCCGAGGGCTCATCAATGCCAGAGCGCTTTAGAGCATTCTTGATTTGCTTTCTGAGTGGAAATCCCACACAAAAAGGGGTTCAGGAGAAACCCTGGTGCGTTAGTTCTAATTTCAAGATGCCACCTCCCATTTCTTTCGCCTTACGTCTCAATTTTCTGGTCTGGCAGCAGGAGCTTCAGACGGATGAGTCCCATCGGGTCGCCATTTTCTCCCCTCTCCCTGGAACACTGTTTATAAGTATTCCCTGGTCTTAACTTTGTTGGCTGTGCTTGCTATTTCAGGAACTCAACAGAGTAACTACCTCATGGCACAAGACACCTGTATTTATTTGAATCAAGAAATTGTTTTTATTGGAGGCTCTTACATATAACAATCCATTCATATATTATATCAAGCAGACATGTACAAATATTGCCATCAACAATTTAAAAACACAATCATTCTCCTTGAGCCCTTAGATATCAGCTTTTCTTTATTCCCTCACTTCCCACACCCTGCCAACCTCATGAACCGTTTATGTATAATTATTATTATTATTTATACATATCTTACACTGCTATTCTATCCCTTCACCTAAAATCCTGGTACTCATCCCCCTCGAGGGGTATTATTCCGCCATCACTAATATCTATTTCCCTATTCCCCCTTTCCTTTCTCGTCCCTTCTCCTACTCTCCTGGAATCATTACTCCCATTACTGTTTCTGAGGGATTTGTCTATCCTGAGTTCCGTATACTGAAAGCTCTTGTGTGTACTGATGTACGTACACTGGTCTAGTAGGATTTGTGAGGTAGGACTGAGATCATAATAGTGGGAGGAGGAAGGATTAAAAATTAGAGGCGTGTTGTTTGTTTTGTTGGTACTAAACCACCCCCTGGATATACCTTCTCTTTTGTGGGGGTCTCTCTATGCAGGGATATCAAATTATCTACAGATAGGCTAAGAATCTTTACTTTGATCCCTTTCCTTCACCTCAAAGAGCACTGGACACCATTAATACCTCTCTTGTGACTCCCATTTTTTAAGTATTTTTCATATCTGTAGTAGTGACTTGCACCACCATTTTATTCAAGGAGTGGTATGGCATGACCCTAAGGTGTCAATGGCCTCTTTATTGTACATACTTTTAATAAAACTGACATTATTTGGAATCAACAGGCATCTACTGCTAAAGAAGAAATTCCTTATCTGAATGGAAATGAAAACAGATATGCTGGACTTGAGAATATAGAGTCTATTTGCTAATCATAAGAACTACTAGGGTAGATAAACTTTACGTGTTTCTGATGGTGTTTTTAAAAGTAGAGCTAATAATTTAGATGTGAACGCCAGTGAAACTGACTTTGTATTTAGTCATCAAATTGGATAAACAAGGTTACATCCTTTTCCAGAATACTTCTAAATGTATTTGTATTGACAAACTTGAAATATGCTCTGAACATAAAGAAGGGGAAGAGATAGATGAACCTAAGAACAATCTCTTTCTTCTGGACACAGCAGAGTTGACTCAAGCTGCTGTTTTCACCTCATGGTCATACATCATTCAAGATAACTGTGTTATGATGGGCAGAGTATCAACCATTCTGTGGCATGTCTCTGTTGCTTTGTCTTCCCCCTTTTTTTTCTTTTAAACTGGGTAGCTTCTGGTGTTGTTAGTTCTGACCCATAGTGACCCTAGACGCAACAGAGTTAAACACTGATGGACCCTGTTCTTCACAAATATCCCTACACTTGAACCTCCTATTGCATCCAGTGGGTTGATTCATATTATTGAATGCCTTCCTCTTTTATTGTTGCCCATCTCCTTTACCAAGCATAGTGTCCTTCTCCAGGGACTGGTCTCTCCTGACAGCATGTCCAAAGTATGGAAGATGACTCCTTGCCCTCTTTGTTTCTAAGGAGCACTTTGGCTGTGCTTCTACCAAGACAGATGTGTTTGTCCTTTTGTCAGTTCTTGGTACTTTCAATATTCTTTGCCAGCATCACAATTCAAATATATCAATTGTTCTCAGTCTTCCTTATTCAATGTCCAACTTTCATGTGCATATCATATAAGGCAATTAAAATATTATAACTGGATTCAAAGCTCCTTAATCCTCAAAGTAGCTTCATTGATTTTCAACACATTAAAGAGATCTTCTGCAGTAGATTACTTCAATGAAAAGCATCCTTTGATCTCTTGACTGCTGCTTCTGTGAGCATCAATTGTGGATCCAAGGGAGACAAAAGTCCTTGGCAACTTCAACCTTTTTCTCCATTTATCATGATGTTACCTATTGATCCAATTGACCTATTGGTCCAGTTCTGCATATTTTGGTCTTTTTTATACTGAGTTGTAATCAAAATTAAACTTGCTATTCATCCACAAGTGCTTCAAGTCCTTCTTATGTTCAGCAAGCATGTCTCATTTCCCTATCCCAGCTTATTACCAAGGCTTTCACCAGTCTTGATGCCACATTCTTTTTCATATATTCCAGCTTATGTAATTATTTGCTGTTTGTTTCTATCTTTTGCAATCTAGTCACCAATAATCATCAATGCATCTTAAGTATTTGTTTGATCTTCAGACTGAAGGCATTGGTAGAATGCTTCACACCACTAGCTTTAGTGCTTGGTACATAAATTCAAATAATATTTATATTATATTTCCTTGAATGCAGATCGATCTAATCCCATCACGCACAGCATTGTTCCACAAACTAAATCTTGACATGTCCTTTTGGATGATGAGTGTAATGCCATTCCTCTTGATTGTGTGTCATTTCTAGATAGCAAACGATTTGATTTTCTGATTGAAAATGATTGTACTAGTCATCTCTCTGCTTTTTGTTTCATTTTTGATGGCTTCCAATTTTCCTAGAGTCATCCTTGGTATATTTCAAGTTTTGATTATTCACTGCTATTTATAGCTGTTTCTTCTCATTCTGAGTCATGCCCTATCAACAAAGGAAGGTTCCAAAGGATTCCTTCTACAGACGCTCCTCCTCCCATGTCAGTGGCATCTACTGGACTTGGAGAAGGCAGTTCTTCCCAGACATATTATGCCTTCCTTCCTTCCTGAGTAGCTCATTTTTTGGCACTATCTTTGACAATGCACTGCTTCTATTCATGAAGTTTTTAGTATCTGATAATGTCTCCATCCTGTCCCTATAGTTTTCAGTGGCTAATTCTTCAGAAGCAGTTTATTCATTTTTAGTTGTATGTTCTTCAGCTGGAAGCTCTGATGAACCTGTATACTCTGAGTGATCCTGCTGGTATTTGAAATACAAGTGAAATAGCTTCTAACCTCCCAGCAATACACAAGATACCACAGTATGGGGCAAACTGACAGAGAAGCAGTAGAACTGGATAGGACATGGACAAAATATTTAAATATGAATTGTCTTGCTCTGGACATCTGTCCCTCAGTGAACCATGTTGCAAACAATACTCCTAAACATCGGGGACTTGTAACAGACCAACATGAATTGTAATTTATTGACATGTCATGAGAGTTTATTGCCATTTAAAAAGGACAGAATGAAGGATTTGAAGCAAATTCTTTAGACCCTAGGTAATGCATTTTTTTTTCTTTTCACAAAAATACAAACATAAGTGATTTGCTCACAAGTTCTTTTAACTCAGATCTAGATGAAATTAAGATAACATTAGGTTTCTGGAGAGCCCCGATGAATTTCACTTTGGGATTACTTGTACTCCTTCTGTTTCTTTAAATATTATCCAAAGATTGATTTTGTTATTGAGGTAGATTTGTTTGTCAAGTAATTGCTAAATTACTTCATGGTTACATTATATACTTCACTTTTAATCAAATATTTAATTAGCAAAGGTGGGTGAGTTTTACAGATTGTAAAACAAGGGAAGTCTTTATGAAGTATTTGAATATCATGATTACTCTCTTTATTTTGTCACTTTTACCCTTATTAAGATAATTATAACTAGTCAGTAACCTTTGGAAAATATGTGTATTCTCCCACAATAAATGGTACAGTGTCATTTTCAGTTACAGTTGGTAATGAAAAAATACAATTAATAAAATGTAATGTGTAAATTAGTTTGTAAAGATGATGGTCTGCATTCTTGTGTGAGAAACCACTGGGGTCTTACAAGCTGAAGTGCAGCCATCTAAAGTGTAGCCATTGGTCTCTCCCTGCTCAGCAGAAGAAGAGAGATGAAGATCAACAGAAATGAAATCAATTAATTCCTCGTGTGTGGGTCACACAAACATCTGCCTCCACAATCCTAAAACTAGATGAACTAGGTCATTCCATCTACCAACCACCAAATGTTCTGAAAAGACAGAAACCATCTGATTAGAAAAACCTGGATGGAGTGGGAGGAAAAAGGTGGAATAACTTTTAAAATTATTAAAAATAAAAAGGTTACTTTTTGTAAAGGTTGATACGTGAGACCCCATTGACAAGGTTTCTTAGTCACCTTTCAAGTCTGGAGCTTAATCCACCCTGTGATAGAATAATCAGTCATTTAAAATAGAAAGTACAGCATTTCCCAAAGGACAAAGTTCAAATAGTTAGGAAAAAAGGGAACTGAAAGAGGAAACATAGGGAGAATGTGGAATAATGGTGGTACATGGAGGAGAATGCAATGGTGGTACACGGAGGAGAATGTGGAATAATGGTGGTACATGGAGGAGAATGTGGAATAATGGTGGTACATGGAGGAGTATCCATGCAATGGATAAGTTCAAATAAAATGTCCGGAAATTGCTAAATGTAAATGGATGATCTGCTCTGCCAACATTCATCCCACTCATAATAAAACCATAAAGAATAAAAACAATTGTCTAAAAGCATGGACTTAGAAAATCAATAGGGAGGAAGGTACTCAGTATGTTTCAAGTTGAAAAAAACTAAAGATAAAATTCTACCTCAAGTTGACTTACTGACGGCTATAAGGGTAAAATATTTAAAGATGCAGAAATCAACAAAAGAAGATGGAAAGGCTGTGGAGTCACTGGGCCAAAAAGAATTCAATCATTTCAAGAGATCCCATATGAACAAGAGCCAATGGTATTGAAGGTTGAAATCCAACCTATACTGAATTCATTAGCAAAAATCAAGAATTCAAAAATTGAATGGAACTAATCTAAATGTTTAAATGATTGGAAGCACTTACTTGTCTGTGGCAAGAAATTTGGACGATGACTATTTAGGCAACAGACTGGAAGAAATTCATCTTTGTACCCACTCCAGTGAGGCGATACATGAGAATGCAGAAATTATTAAAGAATACTATTCGTGTCGCATAAGAGTAAATTCTTTTCTAAAGATGATTCAAAAATCGTTGCAGCAGTGCATCTCCAGGATTCAGCCAGAGACTAAGGCCAGATTCAGAAGAGAATGTAGAATCAGGAAGATTTCTAATGTCCAAGGCTCCTGGCTGCAAACAGAAAATACTAGAAAGATGGTTATAAGTTTTATTGTTATATGTTATATATTATGTTATATATGTTATATGTTGTGGTTATATGGTTATGTGTTTTATTGACATGATCCATTTTGTGGACCATAGTAAGTGAACAGTGACATTGTACAGAATGGGAATTCCAGAACACAGTTGTAATGCAAACCCTGCACACAGACCAAGTGCGTAGAACAGAGCAAGGAAGAGCAAGGAGATATTGCATGGTTAAAAACATGAAAGGTGTATGTCAGGGTACTATCTTTGCTCCATACTTACTCAATCCATAAGCTACATAAATGATCTGAGAATCTGGGCACAATAAAGAACACAGCATTATAATATGAGCAAGGTTCTTCACAGTCTGTGGTATGCAGATGCCACAATCTTGTTTGCTGTTATCGAAGAAGCCTTGAGGCAGTTGCTGATGGCGATCAACTTGTGGATTGCAAATCAATGTAAGGAAAACAAAAATCCTAACAACTGGACCAATCATCATAAACAGATAAAGTATTGAAATTGTCCAGAAAGTGATTTTACTTACCTCTTCAATGAATGCTCTTGAAACCAGTATTCATTGAATAAAATGAAAGATCCCACTGGTGTAATCTGCACAGGGCATATTGCAACTGGTAGAGAGGAAGATTTTCATTTTAAGGACTAAAGTGATCCTGACCCAAGTCCTAGTATTTTCAATAGGCACATATGCATGTGACAACTAGATAAAAAATAGGGAATGAAACAGAATAATTGATAGATTTGAGTTAGGTTGTTGACAAAGAATATTGGATATATTACGGACTGTGAAAAGAACACAGAGGCCTATCTTCAATGCCAGAATGCTCTTCAGATGGTAGGATCATGAAACTTCACGTCACATACTTTGAAACGTTAGTAGGAGAGACCATTCCCCGGAGAAGGAAGTCATCCTTGGTGAAATAAACATTCAACAACAAAGAGACGAAGACGTCTGAAAGATGGATCGACAAGAGTGGCTGCAACAATCGTCTCAGTGGGATGGTGCTGGTGGCCGTGGGCTGGAACGTGTTTTGTTGATTACACAGCCACAGTGAGTAGGAGCTGAGTCAAGGGAACCTGACAAAACCCAGCTTACCTCATGCCTCATGAGTGTCGTTCCTGGATGGGTATCTCAGAGAAATTCTCGTGCATTTTAAATGACATGTAGTTTGGTGAGCAAGCAAAGCACTGCTTAGCTTGCAAGTAGTAAATTGATAGCAAGAAATATTACTTATCAATTCCTGGGGGAAAAGGATAAGAAAAGTGAATTGGATGCATAGCACGGAGTATTATACAGCAGTTATATGCCAAACAAAACAAAGCATAAAAAACAACAACACCCTAGATGTATGCACAACACTGTTTCTGACAGTGCATAGCTGTGCTGATACAAAATTTTTGCAAATAAAAATATACCGATAATACAACAGTTTTGTAAAATAAAAATGTCAAACATCAATAATAAGACCTACACAAATACCCATAAAAGACTACACATTAAACACATAAGAGTGCACACTAGTCACAGAATGATTACTAATAGGCAAATATAGAAATGATAAGGAAAATAAACAGAATTGACTGCATAAACAAAACAGATAAATGACTATATATGAGTGAATCAGAATAGAGTAAAAATACTGAGGAACACAATTAGCTCAACTCTCTGCATCTGAGCACTAAATGTAAAAACAAATTAAAACAAACAAAAATGAAGCTGTGGATGCTGCCACCAAGTTCAACCATGTTTAACCACTGCCACTTCTAGATGTTTTTCTAGCATTAGGGCTAGAAACTTGATCGTCCACTACTTCCTGCCACTGCCACAGAAAGAGCGCCTTTCTCCTTTCGCTTCGGTAATTCTAGCTCCGCTGCCAAACTCCGCTTTGGTTGTGACTGGTACGTTTCACAGCAGGAGCCTGCGTTTTAAGCATAGGGAGAGTGGGAGAATGGGAAGTGAGTTTTCATCATCTTCGCTCTTTGAGTAAGGGCTGATCATTGCATTACAACGTGACATAATCAGTGGGGAAGACCCGCTACGATAGGAGGGCTTCCAAAAGGTTCAATGTAAAAATTCGATGATCATTTCATTCCATCTTCCACCACGTTTTTGAAGCTGCCTTCTCTAGGAAAATGATTAGAACCCGAAAAAGACAAAAAGGAATGCCGTGGTAGTCACATACTCTGTGGTCAATTTGAGACTTAAGAGTGACTGACGGGGTGGAGTTTAGCCTGTCACTGGGTTGCAGCTTCATGACCTCATTTGGAGGTGATAAGGTGATACATACCTAGCTGGAGGCAGGGCACACGCTCACTCCCAGAGAGCTACCCTGGTGCAGTCAGAGCTCTGGGACCAGAGGAGCCACGTGGAGACCCATGCCAGCACGGACATTTTCTACCCACAGGCATTCAGCAGTTTCAGACATATGGGTTAATATTGGACTTACGGACTTGATCTGCACTGGGCTATTTTCTCAATATTCAATTACTCTTGTATATCATGCTCTTTCTTATATACATATGAGTGTCTGAATTTTTTTCTCTAGTCTACCCAGACTAACACAAATGCCAAATATTTACTTTTGTCAAGTTATGAGTTATTTGATTTATTTAATGCAGCATGTCTCTAGAGTTATTTCTATAAAATATTACTCCATTGACTTACCAGGGTATATATTGAAACTTATTTGTCTTTATTAATCTTCTCCTTCGAGATATTATAACCATTAAATGTGCAAAGTAAAGTGCTTCAAAATTTCAAAAAAAATAAGATGTTTCCTCTGGAATTTATTTTTCAATGTTCTGCTTGTTTTATTCTGTAATTTAAATTAACCATTCATGCATATATTGGCACTGTTTTGTGTGCCTTCAGATCTCTCATCTCATTAATTCTTAGACGCTCCCAACCCTGGTTTTCCTTCTGTTCAATGTTTTTGAACCTGCTCTTATTCCACTTTTTGTTTGTCTATTTGTTTCTCTAGGGCATCTCGAGTCTCCCATTGTGCATTTCCCTGTGATGGAGTCATGTCCCACTTTCATGTCTTTCCTGAGATTTGTCCTTTTGATTTTTTACTCTTTTACTTTTGATGTCCCCTGACATCTGCATAGAGGCCACATTACTTTAAATATCTTCCTTGTGTGGCCACAGTGGAATAAAGTTTCTGCTGTTGTACAGCACATACATGTTGTAGGTGTTCTTCGTCGACCTTTTCTTTGTGCTGATTTTATGTTCATTTTTAATGAACATAATTTAGAAACATGGTTTTATGTATTCTTTTAAGTTGTATTTTATTTTTTAAATTATTTGTACTTGTGTGAATAACCCTTCCTCCAAACAACCACAACAAAACCCACTGCTATCTACCTCATTCTAACTCACAGATGGCTTACCTGGGGCAGAGAGCCTCATCTTCCTACCATTGTGTGGCTGCTGGGTTTGAACTCTCAGCTCTGCAGCTAGCAGTTACCAAATCACACCACCAGGGCTTACCTACGCATACGATTAGGAGCAGTGATGTGATTGCTTTTCTTTGAATGGAGGGAATTTTCCTGGATCTATTGTTTATGGAATGATTGGTAGGCATGGAGTAAGAGGGAAGTTATGTGGTTGGAGACAATTTGAGCAGATGAGCACAAAGATGGAGACTATGTCTACAGAAATGACAGAAAAATAAGAGCCAGGAGCTCTGCTGTTCCCAGTGAAATTGTATGATACAGGAATGCAAATGAGTGGGTGCTTGTGAGAGCAAAAGGGGGGGGGCGGGGAAGAAGGGACATTGGCTATTTATTGATATAAAGGATCCTTGATTCTTCAAAAGATAGTGGTCATTTGCAAAGCAAACCTAGTTTTTCTCCCATTCCATAGAGTAAATCTGGATTCACAGAGGTTTGTAAGTCTATCCGTATTTCTCCTATCCCCAAACAAAAAGGCATTACTCTTTTGGCTCTAGCCCAGTGGTTCTCAACCTCCTTCATGCTGCAACCCTTTCATACAGTTCCTCATGTTATGGTGACCCGCCCCCCCCTCCAACCGTAAAATTATTTTCATTGCTACTTCATCAGGAGTTGTGACCCACAGGTTGAGAAACATTGCTCTAGCCCAAGCACTACAGAAACAGATAACTGTCTTGGTGTCCTCTCCTACAACACTTAGATTTAATTTTACTCACTAATCCTTTTTCATATATTGTGATGTATACTTTTCCTTTTATGTACTAATACTTCCATTGGGGGCTCTTACAACTCTTATCACAATCCATACATATGTTGCCATCATCATTTTCAAAGCATTTTCTTTCTACTTGAGCTCTTTATACCAGCTCCTCATTTTTTCCTCCCTTCTTCACCCTCCCTCCCTCATGAACCCTTGATAAATTATAAATTATTATTTTCATATCTTACAGTATCCGCTGTTTCCCTTCACCCATTTTCTGTTGTTCATCCCCCTGGGAGGGGGTTATATGTCGATCCTTGTGATTGATTCCTCCTTTCTCCCCCCACTTTCCCCTTATCCTCCTGCTATTTCTATTCTCATTATTGGGCTTGAGGGTTTTATCTGTTCTGGATTACCTATGTTTCCAGTTATTACCTGTACCAGTGTACATGTTCTGGTCTATTCAGATTTATAAGGTAGAATTGAGGTTATGATAGTGGGGGAGGGACAGCATTGAAGAACTAGAAGAAAGTTGTACATTTTGCCAGTGCTATACTACACCCCAACTGGCTTATCTCTTCCTTATGACCCTTATGTAAAGGGATGTCCAATTGTCTACAGATGGGCTTTGGGTCTCCACTCTACGCCCACCCCCACTTTCACATTGATATGATTTTGTTCTGGGTCTTAAATGCCTGATACCTGATCTCATCGATATCTATGATCACACAGGCTGGTATGCTTCTCCCATATGGGCTTTGTTGCCTCTGAGCTAGATGGCTGCTTGTTTATCTTCAAGCCTTTAAGACCCCAGATGCTATATCTTTTGATAGTCAGGCACCATCAGCCTTCTTCACCACATTTGCTTATGCACCCATTTTCTCTTCAGTGATTGTGTTGGATAGGTAAGAATCACAGTATGCCGGATTATTAGAACAAAGTGTTCTTGTGTTGAGGGAGTACTTGAGTCAAGAGGCTCAATGTCCATTTGCTACCTTGATACTTAATGTATAAATATAAGTACATAGATCTATTTCCCTATTGTTATATATAAATATATTTACCTATGTACATGCCTGTATGTAAACTTCTATAAATGTCCTTTGCCTCCTAGTTGTTTCCTCTATTTCCTTTTACTTTCCTCTTGTCCCACTATCATGTTCAACCTTCATTCAGGTTTCAGTAATTCCTCACTGTCACATTGCCCTTGATTAAGCCCTGTGCCCTTCTCTCCATCGATTTTAGTTCACTTGGTGTTCCCTTGTCCCTGAGTTGGTTGACCACCACCACCACCCCTTCCTTTATCCTAGCTCCCCTTCTCCTGTGTTCCCCTGGAACTGTCAGTCGGCCCCATTGTTTTCTTCTCCAAATTGTTTATTCTGCCTCTCTTATCTAGGTTGACATGCAGAGACATCAATAAGCACAAAAACAAGGCAAAGTCAAATGAAACAACAAACAAACAAAAAGAAAGCCAATGACAAAAAATAAAACTCCTATAAATATTTCCTGGTCTTTTTTTTAACCTTTAGGAGTGTTTTCCAGTCGAGTCTGATGGGGTGCCACTCTCTGTCCCCAAAGTCTATTTTTGGTATTTCCTGGGGACTTCATTGCTTTGCTCCCCATGATGCTCTGTTGCATGCTCTTAGTGTTTCACCCCAGTGTGATGGGTCAGATCTGTCACTGTTCCCATATTATGTCTCCAGTGTTGTCACCCGCAGTGCTATGGGTCAGTGAAGGACATCTTATCTCATGGTGGACCGGTCCTATGGTCCTCTCTGTGCATTGTCTGCTCTGAGCAGGTATATCATCCTCAGGGCTTGCTGGGTCAGGATGTGTTCTACTCACTCTCCTTCCCTCTGTGTTTCTCCTGTGTACTCTGACCAGATGTGCCCATCTCTCCAAACTATAGCTTCAGTGCTGTCCTCTGCATTCTTCTGGGGTGGACGTGGGGAGTCCACGTGGTTGGGATTGGGGCCAGTCCCACAGTGATGTGTATGTTTAAAAAGAAAGGTGCACTGAATTGATTCTGAGTCATGATGATCCTGTATGTACAAGAGTAGAACTTCTCTCCCAAGGCTTGTCAGGCAGGGTTACTGCTTATTCAAAAGCAGGTCACCAGACTTTTCTCACAGACTCTCTCTGTATGGACTAGAGCCTCCGATATTTCCCGTAGCTACTGAGAGCTTAACTGTTCACTCCACCCAGGGACTCTGAAACATATCCCTTTTCCTTCCAAGTTCTTATTTCAATTAGCTTCTTTTAAAGAATTAAAATGAGATATTTTTACTTTGCCATCTAAACACCAGAAGGATCCAAGAACCTGTCAAAAGGATGATGTAATGCTCTGTGGCTGTCAATAACTGCATGCTACCATGTCTAGTGGCCCATGTATTCGAAACCATGCCAGCATAACAAGGTCATATTATCCAAATGCTAAGAAATATAGATGAATCAATACAAGGTGGCAAAGAGCCCTTTGAACTGTGCCCAACATTCAGTGAATTCTAATTCACATATCCTTTCTTGGAGACTGAATTTGTGTACTGAGTACAAATGATCATGATATACCCATTTGAAGAAGCCAGCCTACTTTATTTTCCATTATGCGAATAGTTCAAATCAGAAGGGCTTGAACAGCATTCCAATGTACTTTATTTTTAACTCTGCTTAGGCATGTGAACTGTGCTCATATATACTTTAGTGATTATTAGAGCAGACAGGACCAATGTGCCTCTTCATATTTGAGAATGTACAGCTGGCTGGATAGGTGTTCCACACCCATTGACTAAAGGATAGCTATGCATTGTTGGTGAGGGGTGTGGTGATTAATTAAACTTAGACCTCTCCCTCAATAAAATGAAGTCATTGCCATCAAGTTGATGTCAACTCAGAGTGACCCTATAGGATGAGGTAGAACTGCCCCCGTGGGTTTCAGGACTGGAACCCTTTGCAGGAGGAGAAAGCCCTTTCTCCTGCAAAGTGGTTGATGGGTATGAACCACTGACCTTGCAAATTAGCAGTCTAAAGCATAGCTGCTATGCTGCCAGGGCTAGAGAGATAGTTAGGGGATGCGAGGAGGCAGAATCAAAAACTCATTCCCATTGATTCAAATTATAGTGACTCTAAAGGGCAGAGTAGAACTTCCCTTGTGGGTTCCTGGGACTGGCAATCTTGATAGGAGTAGAAAACCCCATATTTCTCTCATAGAGTGACTCAGGTTTTGAACTCCAGACCTTGTGGTTCACAACCCATCGGTAACCGCTACTTCAGCAGAGCTCTTTTCCTTCCCTAATTAAGGCCCCAAATAAGGACAATTCAGTTAGACTTCTCACAATGGTATTAAGAAAGCCTCTAGTCACAACTCATGACATTGTCATATGGTTTATGTATGACATACCTGGCACATAGTAAACCTTGACTCTGCTGGTAATGCTTACTCGTTGGATTGCTAACCAGAAAGGTCCACAGTTCAAATCCACCAGCGGCTTTGGGAGAGAAAGATGGGGCTTTCTATTTCCATCAAGAGTTACCGTCTGAGAAACACACAGAGGCAGTTCTACTGTGTCCTATACGGTAGCAATACATTGAAATCACCTCAGTAGCAGTGACTGCTTTTAAAAAATTTTTGCATTAGTTATTTTTATTGGTATTGTTGCTTTTATATTTTCAACACTGTCATTTTGGCCAGTTCAAATTGATAACGAGAAGGATTTCTGTAGGAAACTATAGAATTTCTGTTTTCTTTTTAATCCTAGATTGACTCCCTGGTCATTGTTAAATCTGTCCATGTTTAGAGCTTATAATACAGCTATACAAGAAAGCAGAAGTGGACACAAAACAAAACATCAAAGAAGAGAATGGGACCATGTTAGATATTCTTGACCTAGGCGGCCTAGCCATTGGAACCAAACCCAGTTCAGTACCGGGTCTCACACATAGATGTTTAATTCTGTTTCTCTCTCTAATTAGTTCACCTCAGTACATTGTTGTTCTTCAGCCTAGCATCTGGCATTACCCTGGTCCCTGTATAACTGTGTTGGAAGGCTGAGTGCATGGATGGAAATAACCCCTCTAGAGTTGCGATGACCTTCTCCTATAATGTATCATAATGTGTTGGTAATGATAGATGCACTCGCTTCTGTATTTGAAGTTAAGAGAAAATTCAGTTGTGTTTTCTTTTTGCCATCCACAAACTGTTATTTTGTAATAACAGAGGGACGAGTTTTCTATATCAACCTCCCAGTGGCTCCAAACTGGAAATAAAATCCAACCACTAACTACTATTTCATTTTTTAACTCCATTTCATGCATAACTATGTTTGCACAGCAGGGCAGCAAACATCTGAGGCAATCTCGCGTGGACGAGCAAACAAGTGACTAAGGCATCTTCTCTGCCCGGCACCCTGCATTTGTGAGTTTGCACCAGCCCTATCCGCTGCAAAGGTATGATTTAAACAAAATGATGTCTGAAAGGAGATAAAAGATGGCCAAGAATATTCTTTCCCAAAATATTAACTTTGTACTTGTGGGATTTTCTTTCCCTAGAATGGAAAGAGCTTCTTTACAAAAAACAAAAACAAAACAAACAACAACAACAACAACAAAATCCCCAAAGATAGCAAGGCATTGGTGGCTTCTGTGGGACTCTTAAGGCAGAAGGGCAGAAGGAGGTGGCTTGGTATGAGTTCAACACAGTGGCAAGACAGCAGAAACCTAGATGCATACTTTTCACAACCTCAGACAGAATTCCTGTGTTTCTGAAGGATGCTCCTGGTTTTTCTCAGGGGATGCTATTTTAGGGGACTGGCACAAAGAGGCGCCAGTGGATGTCGGCAGAGCCAATGGCTCTCTCGGTTCCAACAAAGGCAATCATCATGTTTCAGTGCCTCATCTTTTCCCTCTGCCAGTGGTGTTTTCTACACCATCTTCCCTCTCGAAGCATGCCTGATTCCCCAAAACAGGAGGAACTTTATGGAACCTACTTTTAAGCAAACTCAATGGAAAAAAACAAAACAACTCTCAGAGTCGGAGACCTAGAGACAGGGACAAGACCTGTGTTCCTCTATGATGAAATAACTGGGGACATCAAGGATGGAATAATGGGCAGGTAATGGTCCAGAGTCCCCGTTCTGCTGTCTTTTATCATCTCGTCCTCCCCGTGTCTCTCCAGTTTATGTCCCAAAGCGAAGGGGTAAAAGCATAGCATTTAAATCTATGAGTTCTGATAAAGTCCCAACTCAGCACTTTAACTACTTTGAGTTTCAGTCTGCACATCTGTAATATGTAAATACTGCTTCCTTAGGGTTGTTGAGAAGACAAAAATTAGATAATTGAGTTCAGTGAATCTAAAATTTTCCCACCAAAGTTTTTTTTTGGAGGGAAGCTTTAGACTGGAAATGCTCGATCTCTGGGCATGCCTTTTCCACATTTTAAATTGCCCTGTGCTGACTCGTTTTTATACATGATAGTAAACATTTTTAACTCTCTTCTTCTAAAATGAGACCTGTGTGTGGAATAGAAGCCAACCTCAAGCTATATCTTTACTCATCTTTCCCTTTGTAACTGTAAGCAAACTTCCCCCGATGTGGCGGTACAGACAGTGCCATTTCAAAACTTCTGCCCCAGCTCCCAGAACTCGATGCCATCACTAGATGGACAAATTAATCTTCCACGCATTCCTTTGACAACTAATTGCTGGAAATGATTTCTATACCTCGGAGAGAATACTCCAAAGGAACCGGATCGATCCTTTGTGGGCTACATGCAGCCGGAAACCTGAGGAAAAATAGATGCTGCGAGAATTATTTTATGGAAAATGCAGGAAAGGGCCATGCATTCTTTGATGATGTGCTCCAGTAAAATGTTAACAGAGAGATTTTTTTTTTTACTATTAAACTATCAACTGAGTTTGACCTGTAAAGCACCAGCTGGCTTATATTACTTGTAATGTGCTTTGGTACGTCTCCGATGATAAATATGAAGAGTCTGTTAAGATATACAGAATTATTAAGCAACTAAACATGATGTGCCCCCTCCCTTTGAAAATGTACGGAGTTGAAAGAAACATGGAGGATATTTTTAACAGGAAAAAAAGTACATATGGCCAGATCACTTTTGTTGCCATTCCAAGGAGTCTCTGTCCTCCTGGTGGAGAGAACCATGGGATCTGAGCTCCAAATGTCTGGGCACTAGCTGGCACCGCCCTACCCCCTTCAAATCAAAGCACAATGCAGCATGGGTTTCTGTCCCCAACTGCATCACAAAGGTTTAGCTTGTTTTTCCACAAGAGATCATCATGCTAAAAAAAATAAAATAAAATAAAAAAGAGATCATCATGCAGGGCCACTTTTTCTGGAATCAAAGCCTTACCTGACCTGCTTACTCAAATGTATTTCCCACTCCTTCAGGTCTCCTAATTGCAAGTCTGCCCCACTCCCCACCCTGCTTACCCTTTGGAACCCAATTCTCAAAGATGCTGAAAATGGTACACTTTTACTGCTTGATGTTAGCCTTCAGGAAGAGATCGCTGAAGATGAGGGTGCTACAACAAAGTGTGGTGAAGAAAGCAGATGGTGCCTGGCTATCAATTGGAAGAGTGTCTGGGGTCGTTAAGCTCGTATTGAAGCAAGCAGGCATCTAAGCAAGAAGTCAACTAAGTCCGCACTATCTTTTGTGTTCCAACGATGACAATAACAAAATCCATTTACGATGAATGGAATGTATCAGAGTTTAAATTGTGAACACCCACTTCATACAAGGCTCTGGAGGGCAGTGGGAGCCCCAAATCCATCTGCAGAGCATCTAAGACAGAAGATCAGATTAAGACTCTGGCCACAGGCTAGGTAGGGTCATGAGCAGCCTACTATCACATAGAGATTATTATAAACTTGATTATGGTGGCTCGGACCATGGGATAATATACGTAGTGTGGTAGTACAAAATTTTATGCCAAATTGATAAAAGAATGAAGGGGTGGAGTCTAGCCTGTCCATCAGGTTGCAGCCTGATTGATCTCTCCTTGTGGGCGTAGCCTTCTCATGATGATTCTGGGAACGGCTTCCTCCCTGGAGACAGGACACATTCTCTCTCTGCTTCACCTTCCTGTTGACAAGCCACATGGACCCAGACTGAGGGCAGCCAGAGCCTGGGGATGCATCCACTGCCTTTGAATCAACAAAACTTTCCACTCACAGTCTGTGATCTTACTGTATTCAACATTACTGCATGTGCTATGCAAGTCTAAAGAGAAATCTATGGGTTAAGATCAGACTTCTTGGCTACTATTGGAATTATGGACTTGACCTGGACTGGGCTGGGATATTTTAGTGATGCACAATTACTTCTTGATATAAAATTATCTCTTCCATATAAATGAGTGTCTGTGGATTTGTTTCTCTAGTCTACCTGGACTAACACATTTGGTCAGTTGACCTCCCTGATGACCCAACTGAAATTTGATCTAGGCTTAAATATTTCTCACTTTTTCCAAGACAAAAATTTCTTCTCTGGCTTTTAAAGTATCGTTGGTGGTATTTTCTTTCATATTCCTTTTTTTCATCTTTTTATTATTATTACGTCTTTGTGTTTGCTTTCTGTTTTTGTTTGTTTGTGTATATTTAATGCTTTCTTTTAGGTTTCCCAGTGTAGGAAGCACAGAAGGAATGGATGGATAAAGACAATACCTGATGTACTGGAAGGGCAGGGGGCTCGGGAAGCCATCAGTGGATGCAGGAGTGGGGAGGGGCTTTCGAGCTGATTGTGAGGATGTATATACAACTCTTTGTAGAAGCAGTGTTAACCAGTATAACAAGCAAACTACTAAAGAAAAACCACAGTTGAGCAATGGTTATCACAGGTGAGGAAGTTTATGTCAATGGTGGTGGAATAATTTGGAAAATGATATCAATAATGGTTGCCCAATATGAAGACTATAATCAATGGCACTGAATCATACATGTAGAACTTGTTGAACTGGAGAATGTTTTGTTGTTCATAATTTTGCCACAATTAAAAATAAAATGACAAACTAGACATCCCCTTACAGAATGGTCATGGGGAGGAGATTGGCAAGTCAGGGTATGGTGTGGCAATGATGAAACATACAGCTTTCCTCTGGATCTTTAATGCTTCCTCCCCTCCACTATCATGGCACCAATTCTACCTTACAGATCTGGCTGTACCAGAGTACGTACATGGGTACAGATAAGAGGTGGAAACAGGGAGTCCAGGACAGATAAACCCCTCAGGACCAATATTGAGAGAAGCCATACCAGGAGGGGAAGGGGAAGGTGTGGGGAGATGAGGGGAACTGATCACAATGATCTACTTATAATCCTCTTCCAGGGAGATGGACAACCGGTGGGTGAAGGGAGACACTGGTCGGTGTAGGACATGAAAAAATGATAATAATTTATGAATTATCATGGGTTCACTAGGGAAGAAGGGTGGGGGAGGGAGGGAAAAATGAGAAGCTGATACCGGGGGCTCAGATAGAGGGAAGATGTTTTTGGGATGATGATGGCAACAGGTATATAAATGTGCTTGACCCAGTGGATGGGTGGATGGATTGTGGTAAGAGTTGTAAGAGCTCCTAATAAAATGATTTTTAAAAACAGACACTAAAAATAACTTTTAAAATGATGGGATTTAAATATAATTTAGTTTCATAACCAGTAACATATGTGCCCCTTAGATATCTTATTTGTGCATGTCTGCCTCTCTTTACTAGGAGTTCTGGTGCCATAGTGGTTGTACATTGGGCTTCTAACCACAAGATCAGCAGTTCAAATCAACAGCCACTTGCAGGGAGAAAGATGAGGCTTTCTATTCCCATAAAGTCTCAAAAACCCACAGGGTCAGTTTTACCCTGCCCTTTTGGGTGGCTGTGAGTCAGAATTGACTGAATGGCAGTGAGTTTGGTGCTTTTGTTTGTTCATTTGTTTGTTGCTTCCTTTTAACATGCCATCTAGGACTTGGCTCATAATGGGCACTTCATCGTGGTTTATTATCTATCGATTTATTTGTGAAGTTTGATGGATGACTTTTCCAAATCATGCCTTTTCCTGCTTAAACATACATGGTTATTAGATGTCATTGAGTCTCTTTCCACTCATAATGATCCTATGTACAACTTAATGAAAGACTGCACCTTCCTTATGATTCTTATATTTGAGCCTATTGATAAATCCATTGTGTAAATTCATCTCATTGAGCACTTTATTCTTTGTTTTAACTCTGTTTTACCAAGAATGTTGTCCTTCTCCAGAGACTAGTCCTTCCTGAAAACATGCCCAAAGTATGCAAGACAAGCTCTTTGTCTTGAAGTAACGTTCTGGTTATATCTCTTAGAGGAAAAATGTCTTTGTTCCATGGTACATTGAGTATCTTTCTCCAACATCACCGTCCCAAAGCATCAATTATTCTTCAATATTATGTATTCACTATTAAGCTTTTGAATGGCTATGGAAACATTGAAATCACCTTGCATTAGGTCAGATATGCTTACTCCTCAAAATGACAACTTTGCTCTTTATCAAATCAATGGAGTTTTAAATATCATATTTGTTTAATGTGATGCATCTTATGATTTCTTAACTGCTGCTTCCAGGGATCCAAGTAAAATATCATCCTTGACAACTTCATTCTTTTCTCTATTTATCATGATGCTGCTCTTGGTCCAGTATGGAGGGTCCTTGTTATTCTTTATGTGAAGGTGGAATCCATAGTCAAGGCTGTAGTCTTTGATCTTCATCAGTAAGTGCTTCAAGCCTTTTCTTTCAGCCAGCAAGGTTGTGTCATCTTCACATGGCAGGTTATTAATGAGTCTTTCTCTAATCCTGATGCCCTGTTATTCTTCATTTAGTACCTCTTGGATTAGTTATTTTGCATAAAATTTGAATAAATATTGTGAAAGTTGTGGACCTCTCCTGTTTTTAAACCACACAGCTCGATTGCTTCCTGTTCTACGCACAAGTCCTGCATGAATCCAGTGAACTGTTCTGACAGCCCTGTTCCTCATAATGTTATCAAGCACAGAGCACTACCCAGAGAGACTGGTGCCAACTGTTTTACAACTTCCTTTATCATTTGATTTTTGGTCAGTTAAACTAACCCATTCATCCAGTCATTGAACACGCTTTCCATGTCAGGATCTGTGCCACTCATCCAGTCATTGTCAGGATCTGTGCTAGCCCTGAGTTAGCACATCAGGTCCATGTGACAAACACTGGCCAAAGGGTGAAGGATGGAAAAATGATCTTCTAGGAAATAAAATGATTCCTGTAAACTGTCAATTTGTTATTCAGAGGCTTGAGCCAGATCATGCTTCAATTTTAGGAGAGAAAGTGAAAGTTGACTTGGAGGAATGTTTAGAACAGTTATTCTGAGAGAACTCTCCTATCTATCTCATGCTTCCTAAATTTTTCCCTCTGCGAACTCATTTTCCCCCAAGAAATTGGTAACATGGGAGAGCAGTGTCAGAAACACCCTGGATTCATTAAAGGGTTGATTTTGAATTGATTGTGGAATTTTCAGAACCTGTTACTGTTGCCAAAATTTTCATGACCCTGACATTCAGTTTCATGATTCTATATGGGGTCATGATCCACAGTTTAAGAATTTTAAAGTTCTATATTATTGATCAGTGTCCCCCATAGTGGGTGATACAATCCCTGGGCAATCCTGGAATGACCCTAGGGGGCCACAAAAGAAGTTACCTACTTTTTATTCTGGATTATGGGCAGAAGATTTTAATTGCCAAAGGTGCACTATATAATTGGGGTTTTTTTCTGTAAAAGGACAGCGGGCCAAATAAATTTAGAAACTTATGCTATAGATTATGCAATTGATATAGTTGTGCATCAACTTTTGGGGACAAAGTTCTGAGTGATGTGATGGTTACGCTGGAAACATCCCCCAAGATCAAGTCTACTGTAATGTAATTATGTCCATGATGAAATCCACTATGACCAGCCAGCGTGTCCATTGAAAGGGAGTGTCCTCAGAGATGTGGCCTGCTTCCAATATGTGTGGACATACTGGGGAAATTTGCTTGTTTTCACTTATCCAGGCAAAATGTGTTTTTACTCATCCAGACTTATCAAATGATCTCCAGTTCTTTGGACCTGAGCTAATGGCCTGCCATATTGCCTGCCTATCTTTGGAGTCTTGGAAGCCTGACACTTTACCTGCTAATCCGTCAATCCCTACAGCATGTGCATCCTTACATTGGACTCATGGATGTTACAACCGTGTGAACTATTTCCTGTATATGAACTTTTTTTATGTATACATTGGTAAGCTTTACTAATTTTGTTTCTCTAGAGAAACCAAGATGTGACAAATGACAATAAAAATTGGATATTGAATTTAGGAATGGTGACCACAAAAACCATAAAAATCTATGTAGTTTTTCTTTTTTTTTGAGAAATCCAAAGCATTCCTTGAAATGAGGGAAGGTATGTGAGATCAGTATTACCAAAAAAATAAAGATGAAAGTCTGCCTTTGCCTTTCTATCTAAGTTTCCATTTCCTGAGACCTTTGGAGAAAAAATAGTAGAACCATCTCAGAATTTGGGGTCACAGAGTGCTCAGCTACAAATCTCAGTTCAACTAGTTATTGACTGAAAATCTTTGTACATTGGTCACTATCACCAAGACACATTGTTTTCCTCTGTCAACTACAGATAGAAATATTTGCCTTGTAGAATTTTTTTTGCCCCTAACTTCCCATTCTAAGCAAACAAAATCCTAAAATCTATGGTTAGAATTTAATTCCGGGACATGACAGGGAACAATGAATTTTAAAAAGATGTCTACCTGTGTTTTATGGACTTGACAAAGGCATGTGACTGTGTAGATTACTTCCCGATTAAGGTCAAAGCCGTATGGATCACATCCCAAGTAAAGGAAACAAAAGTCATCACAACTGGACAAATTAGAAACGCCATGCTGAAGAATGAAAATGCTGATGCTGGCAAAGATGTCATTTTACTTGGATTCAGGATAATTGGCTATAGTAGTAGCACACAGCAAAGCAAGTGATGTGTTGCATTGGGAAAAACTACTGGAAAATAAATCCTTGAATAATAAAAGCAAAGATGTTACTTTGAGGTCAGTTTTACCTGACCAAATCCACTTATCATGCATTGTAATTGCTTCATCTGCATTGCTTCTTATGCCTGAAGAATCTCTTTCGACAATGAATAAGATAACTGAGAAATGATTGATTCATTTTTATTATGTTGTTAAATCATATTGAGGATACCCTGGGCTGCCAGAAGGACTTGGAAAAAGTATATCCAGAATGTTCCTTAGAAGCAAAGATGGGGACACTTTGTCTCACATACTTTTGACATATTATCAAGAAGGACCCCGTGTTAGTCTAGGGTGACTAGAGAAACAAATCCAGAGACACTCATAATTGTATAAAAGAGAGCTTTATATCAAAGAATGATCGTACATTAAGAAAACACCCCATCCCCATCCAGATCAAGTCCATAAGTCTGATATTAGTTCATATGTCTGAGATCTATCTACACATTTCTCTTCAGACTCATGCAACACATGCAATGGTGCCGAATGCAGGAAGATCACAGACCAGTGGGTGGAAAGTCTTGTGGATCCAGTGGTGTTGGAAGCATCTCAACGTTGGTGTGGGTCTCCAGATGGCTTCTCCAGCTTCAGATCTCTGGCTGGCATCTACGTGGCTCAATGTGTCATGTCAACAGGAAGATGAAAGGGAGAGTGTGTGTCCCACCTCCAGGGAGTTAAGCTAGGAGTTCCCAGAATCCTCAGGAGAACTCCATGCCCACACAGAGGCATTATGGCTATGACTTGGTTGACAGGCTTGACTGCACCCCTTCACTCAAGTTGACAGGAGATTATGTAACTGCCACAGCTAGATTCCCTGTATGCTATTTCCCAATTTTTATTTTGCATTAGGTAAATCTGCTACACAAGACTTCTTTAAAATGTCTAAAAGAACAAATTGTACTTTGAGCACTAAGGTTAGCCTGACCCAAGCCACAGTATTGTCAGTCACATTTGAACACTGGATATTGAATTAAGAAGATCAAAGAACAGTCAATTCATTGGAACGTGGTGTTGGTGAAGAGCATTCAAAGAACCACGGACAGGCTAAAGCACACACAGGTATGTCTTAGAAGAAGTATGGCCAGAATGTTCCTTAGAAGCCAGGACGGCAAGCGCTCATCTCACATACTTTAGACATGTTGGGAGGAGGCACCGTCTTGGAAGAAGGACCTCATGTTTGGCAAAGCTGGGGAGAATTAAAAGAGAAGTGGACTCTCAAGGAGATGTACTGACATGGCTTTCACTAGGACTCAAACAAGGAACCACTGTGAGGCTGGCTGGGGACTGGGCAGCGTTTCCTACTCTTGTACACGGGGCCACCAGGTGTTGGAACTGACTGAATCGTATCTAACAATCACTATAACAGCTCTTCTTAAGAAAAGGATTTTTTTCCCTGATTGTTAAATGTGAAAACCAGAGAGTAACATTTGCCAAATAAATAAATAGCCTGTAGAAACTGGTCACCTTAAAAGAGAGGTTATTGTTTTACATGACTCACACAGTGAGAGCTAAACTAGGGATATTAAACTTTAGATTTCCTCTCTGACACTGTACAGGGGCCTGTTGAGTCCATCAGTGATCCCCAGACAGCTCTCTGAGCAAGGCAGCCATGAGGGAATCACTGGAATCTTCTGTTATACACAGATTCCTATGTTCTATCCTCAGAGATGTTTAATTCAGCACGTTTGAAGTGGCTAAGAAATCTTGGTTTGTTAAATTTTCCTCCAAGACTCTGATGGTTTAGACATGTAGAACCATCCATCATGATAAGAGCATTTCATTTGTACCAGATATTGTACTCCAGTCTGTACTCAGTGTTTCACCACTTGTGGATTCCAGAAACTCAAGTGTATTTCCCGAGATACATATTCAACACTACACAGTAGAGGAAATGCAACCCGGGTAGTGTCCTGACCATTACAAGAATCCATACATTCTATTACAGCATTCATTGGAAAGTGTTTCATAACTATAAGCAAGGGTTTCTGTTTTCAAAATCATTTTATTGGGAGCTATTACAGATACCATATCACTCAATAGTGTTATCATATCAAGTAGTATTGTACAATTGCTACCACAATCCGTTTCTAAACATTCTCTTCTCCTGGAACTCCGTGACATCAGCTCCCTTTACTCTCATGTCCCCACCATAACCCCCAAGAACCCACTAGTCTACTAGCTGTCTCTATAGGTCCATCAATCCTGGGTTTCATATACTAAACAAGAGGAAAAAGCATATAGCAAAAATTCAAGAGAGCTACCCCCAACGATAAAGTACAGCAAAGATAAACCCTAAATTTGTGAGAAAGAGGGTGGTGGTGGTAATCAACTGACAAGGTTTTAACCATTAAGTCCGTTTTCTCATTTTGATCTACGATAATCCTCTTTCCAATGCACTCTGTTTGCTAACCAGTTTATTCCCATGTCTCCATTATGGATGGAGGGAAATCACAGGAGACCTATTTGCTACGTGATCTCAAAGATGTATCTTGGGCTTTCACTGTCCTCCATAGCCTTCTGCAAATCAGGATCTCACAATTTAGGTTCTGAAATTCTTCCCTCCCTTGGTTTCATATTATATGATTGACAATCCTGAGGTCACTGATGTTGGTGTCCTTCTTCCATGTGGATTTAGTTGACGTCTCCCTTAGATGGCTGCCTGTTTGAAAACAAGCCTTTGAGACCCCAGATGTTGTTTTATCTGATCATTGGGCACCATTCAACTTCTCCGCCATACTTTGCTATAGGACCCATATCGTCTGCGTTCCTTTCTTAAGGCAATTATTAAAAGGCCATTATGAAACTAATTGTTCCAAAATTGGAGCTAGAATATAGTATGAGCCCATTGCTGGATCTATGTTTGTGTTTGTTATTGTTGTTTATCTGCCTTTGGCTCCTTTTAGAGACCTCCTTGTTCATTATGGTGGAGAGTTTGATTGATTGTCACCCTGGAACATAAAAATATTCCATTAATATTCTCATTGATTAGCCCCTGGTACTAATTTTGAAAACACCGTTGAGAGGACAATGTAGGCTAACTACATCTCACAATGCCCAGATTATTCATTTGTACTAAATCCTTTCATGGCTGAAAACAATTTACACAAACAATGGGAACTGGTTACAAGGGAAATTTTACGATAATATTCACTGACAATATCAGTCACAGGCTTGCCAAAATGATGTATATCTTAATATAGCATATAGAGCATTGATATAGTAAGTCAATGTTTATCTGCCTACCAACAGTTCAATACTCTTGGTATAGCTATGTTCTGATTCTTCAAAGCCTATGAATTTTCACTCTTAAGTCCTCAGGTTACAGGTGTGTTTGAGACAGAGCCCACTTCACCTAGTGTAGTTTCTGTATGTGGTCCTTCTGATGTAGCCTTGAGAAGAGTTGGCGTCTTAAAGAACTGGGATTCAAAGCAACAGTGTTCAATGGCACTTAGGCCAGGTCTCCATGGTGTGTCCAGAAACTCAGGCCAGTCTGGCTTATTGGATGCCTCTTACCAAGGATCCTCCCATTTTCAGGTCCTTAACAGAAGTTTTAGTCACTTTCTTCTACCCACTTGGATATCTGATAGCTGGTTTTTTTTTGTTTTGTGTTTTCCTTATGGACGCCATGACTTTAGTTGCTTCCATTTCAACTCTATATGTAAGGGATTTTGAGTGACTCTGCTATGCCAGGCAGGATTGTCTAGACCAGATGAGTACAGAATGTTCTTACTCTTTTGTTTCTGTTAGCTTTCCAGGTATCTCCTCCTAAATCCCGTAGCCCTATCTTACCTGGCATTGATTACTGACCTTTAGATTCAGTTATGTTTTGATGGCCTCCGTAAGGGTGGCACTTCCCTTGGCTCCACCTCCATGCCTTCTCTTCAGTTGAAAATTTATCAAAAAGGAGTAGTTTCTCCTACTTTCAAGGGAACATGGTGGTTGTTATGGATTGGTTCCAAATCACAGTGGCCCCATGCACAGCAAAATAAAACGCTGAGTAGTACTGCCCCATCTGCACAACTGTTATGTGTAAGTCCATTTTTGCAGCCACTAAGCCAATCCATCTCATTAAGAGTTATGTTAGGTTGGATTTCTATAGTAACAAAACTGGGGATACACTGGCCCTCTCTCAGTTTCTTTACTGTGTGAGCTATTGTTTCTGTTAGTTGCTAATGAGTTGATCTGGCACCCACAGGACCCAAGGTGATATTGCAGAACTATTGAGTAGGGTTTTCTGGGCTGAAATCTTGATGGCAGCTTATCACAGCCCTAGCGTGAAGTATTTATATTCTCTGAGCATCTGTTTGTCATGAAGCATGTTCTATCTGCCTCAGATTACCCTAGGAGAGAAATCCAAGAACCATCCAAAGAGCCCGTTCAAGATCTCTGCCTGACGTGGCAGAACAGAGACCAGAACAACCAGAGACTGGCAGGGAGAGCATGACACAGAACAAAAGAACCAGGCTAAGAGCAGAGGCCAAGGGACCATGTGGCTGAGGGGCTGAGTCCTTGTGACCCTAGGGTACTGACTAAGGAGAGGTCTTGTTGTGGGTGAATGACTGTATCCTTACTGTTTTCTGACCCTGGTTTGTGGTAACTTGGGGGGAAAAAACAAAGCCCAAACTTACTTTCATCGAGTTACTGACTCATAGCTCCCCTATAGCTATAGGACAGTGTAGAACTTCCCCTGTGGGTTTCTGAGAGTGTAACTATTTAGGGGAGTAAAACGCCTCATCTTTCTCTTGAGAAGCAGCTGGTAGTTTTGAACTGCTGACTTTTTAACTAATCCCTCACTATAGGACTCAGTGGTAATCTGTTGATTCTCCTACTAAGCCTCCTTAATTGTGAGTATTGATTGTGAGTTCTGTGGACTATTGTAACAAATTTTTGGAATGGCATAGCATGGAAGTAGAGCGCTATGGGAGACATTACCGATGTCAAAATAAAGAAGTATAGAGATTGTGGGCATTTCTGACTCCCACCTCTTGCACTGGGGAAGCCAGGACAGACTGGGCATGGCCTCCATGATGTTTTGCAGGGGGTTGAGTTCACTTCCAGATATGAAGGGTGCCTAAGAGCTTGGTCTCAGGGCTTCCAACAGGCTCTATATAGCCAGTAGAACTGCTTTTCTGAATGGTTTTGAGTCTTGTTCCACATTTTTTTCTCCCAATCTATCCACGACTTTCAAACGTGATCATTTTTAGGGCATTTGGCAGTGGTAGCTGGGTACCGTCTAGTTCTTCTGTTCTCAGACATAGAAACTGAAGCTTGCAGGACCCATTCGTCCATTGAACCGAATATTTCCATACAGCTTTTACTTTTATTCTCTCTTCTTTGTTCCTCGTGGGGAGAGACCAACAGGTACACCTGAGATGGCTGCTGAACGCTTTTAAGATTCCATCATCAAAGTAGGACAGAGACATTTTCTTTGAGAGCTATGTTATGATATTTGGCCTTGGTATTCACAGAGACGATGACCTTAAGCCCCCAGCTCAACTGTCTAAATCCCTAAAGAAGTTACATTTGTCAGTAAGATATCAATAACTACTCCCAGAGAATCTATAACAGTATCAGATATAGCAGATAGGATTTCTTATAGTCAATGAATTCCAATGTTAATTATGATGGATTAACACTTAACTGTGAAAAACTACAGTCTAGTGTGATATGAAAGGAACTTCAAGATCTTATATGCCATCTTATTTATTATTTTTCCTTTTTACTATGGTCAACATATGGGCAGCACATTCTAGTCATTTAAACATCTTCTGCATGATCAATTCAATGACATAAACCAAGTTCGTCTGAGTGTTCAACTCCCACTCTTAGTGGAGAAGAATGATTGAGCTGTTTTCCTGCTGACACATCCATCAATGATACAAAACCATGTGAAGTGGAAATAACTATTTTCCTATTCAATAATAGAAGGTCTCTGACACACTATTATAAAAGTTTAATATTACCCTAGTGCCTGATACATAGTTGGCCCTCAACTCATTAGAGGATCAACAAATGCATTTTTCTACTGTATTCTAATAATCAATGTGATATTATTGAAACAGCATGAATTTGAATTTCTCTCACTCCAATCATTTTCTCTCTTATTCTTTTATAAATCTCTCTCCCATCCTTCAGGTATACATAATATCACCAGCTGGTCCAACACTGACCTTTTGTGCACCCCTCCCGCTCAAATCCTGGCCAGAGCCTCGAGATGGAGCAGAACATCCACAAGCAGTAAAAGCAGTTGAGAAGCAGCAGGGTAGGTTTCCAGAATCCCATTTTTCTCACCACAAATGGGACATGACATATGCTAAAGCAGCCTCTGATTTTGGTATGCAGTGAAAGGAAATTCTGAGTGAAGAGTTACATGGGGGTGGGGGCAGGAACCCCACAACGAGTTAACTCATCAAGCAAGCATGGTCTATAAATATTCCCACGCTATTGTTTTAGCAAGAAATAAACCACACCTAAAAGCACATTCCTCATGTTGTAGGAAAATGTATGGTGATACACGCTTTGTACCCCTGTGCCAAGACATGTTCTTAAAGTTAATTTCAAACTGCTTGCTTTCTCCTTGTGCTGTAGTATGATTTCACAGTGCATCCTCCCATCTGTAGAAACAGAGAAGTGCTTGTATTTTAGGCTGAGATGACTAATATTTATGAGGAATGATTCCAAATTCAAACTAAATGCACATTTCTGCGTTTGTCTAAACCTAGCCATGAATTATCTCAGGCTATCAATAGAAGAAAAAAGTTGCTATCAGTAAATCCCTATTTGTTTTCCCAAATTGCACCCTTGGCAATGGGTGTGACACAAAAAATGTTCAGTATTCCTAGTAGCCTAACCTGCCAAGAGAGATAAGCCACTTTGATGTCTGGGGACCAGAGACTATGCAGATCTTTACTCAGAGTGGGCCTCAAGTCCTTCTCAAAGAGAAGCAGGCTAACACGGCCTGACCTTCGCAGCCTCCCAACTCCAGGAGAGGGACTGCTGGGGTAGACCTGCTGGCTTCAGGAATGGCAGATCTGAACTTGGTAACGGTAATGACTCTTTTAATTCTTCTGACCAATGCTGACGATTGATATAATAGAAACAAGAGTAAGATGTATTGTCAGGCTAGTCAGGATTGTTACTGCCGAATTTGTGGTGTGATTGCTATGCCCCAGCACGATGCTAGAGGACCCCGTGTCTCCCTCGATGCACTGCCTATATTACCCCTCCCGGACAGATGCCCTCCTTTCGGAGCTGAAGCAAATGAAACTTGAATGAATGGCTGAAGAGCACACCGCGAATTGCAGGCATTAAATTCGCACCCAACCCTGCCTCCATTCCGGTGCTATACGCCTGCGCAGACTCCTTCCACACAGGAAGGTTCCATGAGGTTCACTGCAGACTCTAGTTGGGGCCAGCTTCTCCTGGAATTCATTGTCCGGATGGGACAAGCAGTTAACGTCTCACAAGACTACTAAATGAACAGTCGCAGATTCAGATCCACAGGTACCTCACAAGACCCGGGGAATCTACTTCTGAAAGAAAAAAAAATCAGCGATTAAAACACTAGAGAACCCAGTTCCGCACGGACACACACTGGATGCCATGCTTTGCGATCAGTTCAAAAGTGACAGCTTGTCTGTTTTTGTTTTGTTTTTCACTCCTAGAGCCTAGTTGCACCCCACGACATACACAACCCACATATAAACAATCTCTTCTGGATGCCAGCTGGAAAGAAGGCCCCCGGGGCAATGCAGTGATGTTGTGAAATGTATTCTATTAGAAAAAGAGTAAAACAATCCTTTGCCTTTAGCGAAGCGTTCTCACACTCTTCCCCTCGCTGGAGCTTTTCACTGCAGATAGGACTGCTGGACAGCTGGCCTCGGTAATAAAACACTCTCTCTCCCCTCCACTTTCCAGAGGAAGGATTTGTTTACTCGCCCAGGGTTTTATGAGTACCTCCTTTGCACCAGCTCAAGATTAGCTATTAAAAATTAAATAATTCAACTAATCACTATTTTTTTTTAAGATTTGGGTGTTTTTTGTTTTTTTTTTTTTTTTGGTTTTTGTATCACTTTGCTTCTGATGAGGAAACGTGATCGCAGGAGGGGAGCATTAAGTACTTTGCCCAACATGCTCTTGATCCAGTTGTTCACAACCGGGGAAGACTTGTACTCCCAGGGGGATTTGGCAATATTTGCAGATATGTTGAGTCATCACCATGTAGAATGGCTGCCCCTGCTGCCAAATAGCCCACCGAGCACAGGCCAGTCTTGCATGACAGACAAGTACCAAATCCTCAAAGCTAATCACGCTGAGGGAGGAGAAACTTTGTATGATACTGAGAGGTTTTCAGCTCAATTCTCTTGTGGAGATTCTCTGGCAAATGCCTAATGTCCTATGAAACTCCAGATTTACCAACCTATTCAGGTCCAAATAAGAGCCCCTCGCAGCTGGGCCGGGAGAGGTTTCTACTCTGTGCCTTCCCGGTTTGAGTGCGTGATATGTCTAGATGGCCCATGTCACCGCCACATACAAAGCACTCTAGATGTGCTAGGTGCCCATATTGTACAGAAAACGAGTCAAAAAATCTCAGCTCTGGCATCTCAGGATCCTGAATTCAGGGAACCTCTCCCTGATAGAGCTCCTGAATGGTGCAAACAATGAACGTGTTCGGCTGCCAATTGGAGGGCTGAGGTGGGGGGCTGGGAGGGTAAGCACTTTGGAAGAAGAGCCTGGCGATCTATTTCTGAACCCCCCTGCAGTGACGTTCTACTGCTTGTCCGTGTGCGGTCACCAGGTGTAGAAGTTGACCAGACGGCAAGGGGGACTGATACATTTTCTGAGCGAAACTTCAGTGTGGAAATAGCCACAAAAGTAGCTCTTGCAGATTGGAGCTTGGAGGGAGGAAAAGAAGAGACAGTGCTACGCTATTCTCTTCTGGAAGGCAGACCAACTTTATTGAACTTGGGGTAGAAATGGACTTGCGGATTCGAGGCAGCTCTCGTGCCTGGGAGGAAAAGTGGACAATCTGTAGTTATTCACCAACCTGGGACTTGGCGGTTTGAAACAAGAGGGTTGTATTCACAGTAATTTACCTAAAGAGACGTTTGCTGGAGCCAACATTAAACTGATGGTTTAATGACATGGGTGTGAGGCCTTTGCTGAGACTTAGTAATTCACTTATTTGCTTAGCACTATCCTCTTGAGCATTTATTATGTGTCAGGTATTGAGGAAGTTCTGGGTTCTGTAGGCTACAGTCTTGTGGGAGGGATATCCAAGCGAAAGTGATATTAAAATGACACAGGCAGATAAACGGCTTCCATGGAGAGCAATGGGAAGGAGAAGGAGACATTCTGCAGAGGGAATGACAAGGGGGAGACCCTAAGACAGGAAAGAGCATGGGAAGTTTGAGAATTGAAAGAAACCCAGGGTGGCTGGAGGACAGGGAGCAGACGGAGGAGACGTGAGAGGGAGTCGAAGAGTGGAGGCAGTGGGAAAGCATGCAGGGTCACGGCTGAGTCTGGGTTCATCCTGGAGCCAATGTTCAGGACCTAAGATCCTGTAAGTTTCCAAGAGCAAGGAAAGAGCCTGGGGTAACCGGGGAAGATGGTGCTGAAAAGGTTCAGACAAGGACAGATGATGTTTTGACTAGGATTGTGGCAGAGGATATGGAGAGCAGTGGATGGATTTGACACATATTTGAGAGAAAAGAGGGCCAACAGTGAGTGATAGATGAGCTGTGACAAGTGAGAGAGATGGAGGTGAAAGGATTCCTCCCAGCTTCCTTTTCCAAGCCTCGGGGTGGATGCCATTTACTATAAACAACTGTTTCCGTCAAGTAGTTTCCAGCTCATGGCTACCCCATGTGTGTCAGAATAGATTTGTGCTCCACAGTATTTTCAACGGCTGTTTCTGAAAGATCACCAGGCCTTTCTTAGGAGGCTTTTGAGTAGATGTGAACTGGCAACCTTGTAATCAGCAGCCTGATACCGGGTCTATTTGTATCACCCGGGCCATCTTTACCATCCTACTGAGACTGCGTAATTGTCCCTTCCTTCTTCTGTAGGAAGAAGCCCTGTAGGAGGCCTGGTTGCTTAGTGCTTCAGTGTTGGGAGGCTGCGACCCCAAGGTTGGCAGATCTCAACCACCACAAGCTGCTCCAAGGAAGGAAAACTGGAGTTCCTACTCTCATAAACAGTTGCCGACGCAGAAGCCCACAAGGGGTTGCTATGAGTCAGCGTGGCTTGAGGGTAGCAGGGCTTTTTCAGTTTTCCTCGTCTGTAACGTAGGGACAATATGCATATTTTCACTTTCCTTCCTTCACCTGGCGGATTGATGACCCCATGATGTAACACATGCAGCATGCTTTGTAGTCAGTGAAGCACGCTAATGACTGGGCTGCAAGGTATGTAGTCATATTATTATATACCCTTCTCCAATCCACATCAAGGGGCCTCACACTTTTAAACAGGGGCCAGTTCACTGTCCCTCAGGCCCGTTGGAGGGCCGTACTATAGTTAAAAAAAAAAACAAAACTATGAACAAATTTGTATGCACACTGCACATATCTTATTTTGAAGTAAAAAAACAAACATGGCAAAAACACCCGGTAGGCCGGATAAATGTCCTTGGCAGGTGGCCGCATGTGGCCCGCGCCCTTAGTTTGAGGATGGCTGATCCACGTAATCCCAAGGTGGCTCTAAGCACAGACCACAGCCGTAGTAGCGCAGAGCTCACGGCGTGAGTCGGAGTGGCACTGTGGCTGCAAGAATGGGCTCAGCATTGGCTCAGGGCCAGGCGGTGTTTGTTCTGTTACGCACAGTGTATGAGTGAGTGTATGAATCAACTTAAGGGTAGCTAACAAGAGCAGCATAAAAAGACAAAGCAAAAGATGGGGCTCCTTAGTCAGGAGCATGAACTTGACTTTTAGATCTTGAAATGCGTTCTGATTGCTGTGAGAAGACCCACCCCGGCTCAGCTGGGGCTGGCATGATTGGGGAATGGGGAGAAGACAATGGGAATGATTTCTTCAGCCATCGTTTTTTCTGAGTTGCCAGAGAATCACTAGGCTTCACCCGTCTCAGCCTGGTAATCATCCAAGATGGTTTTGGTTTACTGAAACCAACTGGTTTGAAAGAGCCTACTGACTCTTGCTGCTGCTGCTGCTGCCGCCTCATGACTACAAACATTGTTCAGCCTTAGGGAAGAGAGGAATGTTTCAAAGAGCCTGGCCCATGGTACATGGGTCAATATTTTTTGTGAGGATGAGTCAGAATGCCTGGCTTGCCAATCCCAAGCTAGATGATCTTGCCAAATTCACCTTACTTTTTTATTGGGGGCTCTTACATCTCTTATCACAATCCATACAATCATCCATTGTGTCAAGCACATGTGTACATATGCTGCCATCGTCATTTTCAAAGCATTTTCTTTCTATTTGAGGCCTTGGTATCAACTCCTCATTTCTCTCCCTTTCCTCCACTGCCCACCCTCCCTCATGAACCCTTAATAAGTTATAGATTATTATTTTCATATCTTACATCATCCTCTGTTGCCCTTCACCCACTTCCTGTTGTTCACCCCCCTGACAGGGTGTTATATGTTGATCCTTGTGATAGATTCCCTCTTTCTCCCCCACCTTTCCCTTAACTTCCTGGTATCTCTAGTCTCATTGTTGGCCCTGAGGGGTTTATCTAGATATATGATTTTGAGGGAGAATGAAAAAATAGAATGCATTATGTAAATGGAAGGATAGTAATAAAATAAAAATGCTAGAGATAAATTAGGTGGGTAATTTTTCAAATAGTTCAATTGAAGAGAAAGACTACATAGACCTAGGGACTTCAAAAGTTTTATGGATTAAATTCTCCCTATCTTTTGTCCCCTTAACTTTTTAAGCCCCTCTTATATACTAAAGTCCAACCTATTGCCATCAAGTAGGTCAATTCTAAATCCAAAGTACTCTTTAGGACAGAGTAGAACTGCCCCTCCCCCCAGGGTGTTCCAGATTGCAGACTGCCACGTCTATCACCTGCAACTGAGTGACAGTTGGAACCAGTTATCCTAATGACAGCAGCCAAGTAATTAAACACTTTACCTTGAATGATTATCGTGGCTATATATTGAAATACTTGTAGTGTTTCAATGACCTTTTTGTGTCAATTGGGTTATTATTAGCATTACCATTAATAATACGTGGTAATTGTGGTCAATCAGTTCTGAGTCATGATCAGCGCATGTACATCACAGCAGAATGCTTTATTGGATTTCCAAATGGTTTTTCCAAAGTAAACCATTAAGTCTGGCACCTCTGAATGGATTGAGCCTTCAGTTTTTCAGGAAGCAAATGAGTTCATTAAACTAAATCCACAATTATTCTAGGTATATACTGTTATAGATATAGGCATATATATGTGTGGGTATGTATCTCTCTCTCTCTGTGTGTATAAAGAGACCTGGGAGTGCTGTGGGGTAATCATTGGACTAATAACCCCACAACTTAGTAGTTCAAACCCCAGCTACTCATGTGAAGAAGATTAGGCTTTATGTTATCTGAAAGCTTTACAGTCCCAGAAATGCTATGTAGGGTTGAGATGAGTCAGATTCAATTCAGTGTCAATGGGGCAATGATATATATATATATACACGCACACATATAAATACATATATATAAACATCTTCAAAAAAGCTCATGAAAAATTCTATTATATCTTAATTTCATTTTCAGATAAGGCCAAAAGTATTGCTGCAAATCATAGAATCTTATTGTAAACAAAACTAACAAAATATGAAGCCATTGTTTTTCAACATATCATCCATCTAGATATAAAGAGACATCCCCAAAAGTGAGCAAATGAGTCATACACCTGGGTTTTTCTCATAGTACTGTCTTTGTAAGCTGTGTTCAATATAACAACAATTTTTGTGGCCTTTTTCCTGAGCAGGAAACAAAATTTCACATTTGCACGCTGTTCTCTTATATCAGCCATCACAAAATACATAGTTTGAGAGAAACTGGTTTCATGAAAAATTCACTGTGACCAGAGAGTATCTTCCCATTGGGTGACTAACTCAGAGCAGGTTGCTAGGTACTCACCTAGTGGGAAAAATGCATCCTAGGAAAGCTCCACTCTGCCAAGTGCAATTCTGGTTTTTTTGTTTGTGTAGTTTTGGGACCCCCTTTTATATAGTTTTGAAGAAGTGTTTCCATTTCTCCAGCACTTTACCAAAAAGATCTGCACTCTTAGACTTTCACCATGTCAAAACACAATGTTGGTATCCTCCAGGGACTTAAAATGTGTTTCTTTTAAATGTTCTTTGACTTTGGGCAACAAAAATAAATCTGAAGGGGATATATCAGGGCTGTTAGGTGGGTGAGTTTATGTTTCCCAATGAAATTCTCATAGAAAAAGCCCTTGCTACCATCAAAGAGAGGTCACTTTGAGGAGTAGGATGTGCCTGCCCCAAGCCATGTTATTTTCAGTTGCTGCATATACATGTGAAAGGTGAACATTGATTACGGAAGACTGAAAAATAGTTGATGCATTTGACATACAGTGCTGGCAAAGAATACTGTGAGGACCGTAGACTGCTAATGGAGCAACCACATCTTTCTTGGAAGAAGGCCAGCCAAAATACTCCCTAGCATCAAGGATGCGGAGACTGTGTCTTATATACTTTGGCCTTGTTGTCAGGAGAGACAAATGCCAGGAGAAGGATAGCATGCTTGCTAAAAGAGAGGGGCAGCACAAAGAAAGATGGATCAACACAAGGATTCTCCCAACAGGCTCAAGCAGAACAGTGATTGTGAGGATGGTGCAGAACCGGGTGGTAGGATGTTGAACTATGGTACGTGTTGGACCCTACTCAACATCATCAAAGAACGAGCAGGTATGTGGTCATGATGGAAAACCAAAATGAATCAAAGCAGTCCTTCAGCACCACCTCCCCCTGGCCTCTTTCTCACTGATACAGTTTTCAATTCTCTTAAAATTTCTTCACGAGTTCCAGTGATTTCCCTGTGTTCTTATAGAAAATCCACCTAGATCACCCCTTTGGGATCCCCACAAATCATAGCCTCTGGGCTGACCTCTCTGCCTTGAATTTAATGGGTCCAGCATATCCCCTCAGAAGCCACAGTGTGATTGGATGTGTTCATAGCAGGCCTCCAAATGGATCTAAGACAAGCGTATTAATGAGAGAACTCACCTGCAGCCATTCACTGGTTACAGAAACATGTTTTAACATGATTTGTTTGAATTAAGTATGTGCACTTATGAACTGGTATTATATATAACTTCAAATGAGGGTATTATTCCTTGAAATAGAATTTATTGTATAAAGCACATCTGTACAGTCTTTGCCCTAATCATTTTTTTCTCTTTTCTTCTTTTACATTTTATTAGGGACTCATACAACTCTTACCACAATCCATACATATACATACATCAATTGTATAAAGCACATCCATACATTCCCTGCCCCAATCATTCTCAAGGCATTTGCTCTCCACTTAAGCCCCTTGCATCAGGTCCTCTTTTTTTTCCCCCTCCCTCCCCATTCCCCCCTCCCTCATATGCCCTTGGTAATTTATACATCGTTGTTTTGTCATATCTTGCCCTATCTGGAGTCTCCTTTCCCCCCTTCTCTGCTGTCCCTCTCCCAGGGAAGAGGTCACATGTGGATCCTTGTAATCACTTCCCCCTTTCCAACCCACTCACCCTCCACTCTCCCAGCATCGTCCCTCACACCCTTGGTCCTGAAGGTATCATCCACCCTGGATTCCCTGTACCTCCAACCCTCATATGCACCAGTGTACAGCCTCTGTCCTATCCAGCCCTGCAAGGTAGAATTCGGATCATGGTAGTTGGGGGGAGGAAGCATCCAGGATCTGGGGGAAAGCTGTGTTCTTCATCGGTACTACCTCACACCCTAATTAACCCATCTCCTCTCCTAAACCCCTCTATGAGGGGATCTCCATTGGTCGACACTTGGGCCTTGGGTCTCCACTCTGCACTTCCCCCTTCATTTAATATGATATATATACATATATATACATACATATATACATATACACATATATACACGTACATACACACACTTATATCTTTTTTTTTTGCATGATGCCTTGTACCTGGTCCCTTGGGCACCTCGTGATCGCACTGGCCGGTGTGCTTCTTCCATGTGGGCTTATTTGCTTCTGAGCTAGATGGCCGCTTGTTCACCTTCAAGCCTTTAAGACCCCAGACACTATCTCTTTTGATAGCCGGGCACCATCAGCTTTCTTCACCACATTTGCTTATGCACCCATTTGTCTTCAGCGATCCTATCATGGAGGTGTGCAGTCAATGATATGATTTTTTGTTCTTTGATGCCTGGTAACTGATCCCTTTGGGACCACTCGATCACACAGGCTGGTGTGTTCTTCCATGTGGACTTTGTTGCTTCTGAGCTAGATGGCCGCTTGTTTATCTTCAAGCCTTTAAGACCCCAGTCACTATCTCTTTTGATAGCCGGGCACCATCAGCTGTGAAAAGAATTGTATGAGCCCCAATAAATTGTTAAAAAAAAAAAAAGAATTGTATGAGCCCCCAATAAAATGATTTTTTAAAAGAAAAAAAAAAGAAATAGAATTTATTATTCATTATATTAAACCATTAAATGAATAATCCAAATTTGTATCCGTTCGTAAACAAGTCTATTTTTCATCTGTGGAAATACAAATAATTTCCATGGTTCTCTAAGAACATTTGAGATTTGACACCTGGAGGTGGCCTCAAAGACACTGTGTTCACGCTTTTTAGGAAGCATCTCTGGGGAGGCTGCTGGCACGTTAGAATCTGACTGGTTCAGGGTGAGCCACACAGGCAACAGTGGTTTGAGGCTGAAGCCCAGATGTCTGATTCCACTTTCAGTATACTACTCACTCAAGCGCCATTGAGCAGGCCAAGGAAGATCAGTGTCCTAGATTGCTGCTGCCCATGGTTCTGTTGCTGGGCTCAGTGGGAAAAGCTTGGGAAGAAGGCAGTGAGGGGCATTCCCTATGTATTACTTTACCTTTTTGTCCACTTAATATTGCCAACTCAATTCACATAATTGCTGTGATTCTTTTTCTTTAAAAATATGAGCACAGTATTTAAAATCATGTTTGTACTATTCATCGCTACCAAATTATATTTTGCTTCATTTTAAAAGTAATGTGAATTCCATTACAGATGAAATTTAAATGCTAGAGAGTATTAAAAGAAGGAATATTGATTATGCCATGTGTGTGAAAGCCTTTACTGGTCACTAGCTAACACACAGACTTCAGTCAGCCCGATTTTCTTTCTCTTTGGCAGATTCAAAAGATGCCAGGAGACAGGGCAGACCATGATGCCTTTCTCTGTCAAAACATCTTGAATGAGTTCTCAAACATTTTGGGTTTGTTAGGATCTAGACTGCATAGTGCCAAGCTGTTTTACTTAATTTTTAAACCCCTGAGTATTTAAATGGAAATGTAATCGGTATTATTGTGAATCATTTCATTGAACTCATCAGTGTGCTGTTTCATAAGAACCATCTGATGCCAAAGGCATCTTCCTGTGCCAATTTAGGAACTTTTAGTCTGGAAAACGAGGAGCAGAAAATAAAACAGGGACCTGAAAATCTGAGACCTTACAAAGCAAGATATAGAGAAGGCTATACAATGTACAGGGTACTTTAATTTTCTGTGTTTTGGGCAATGTCTCACATAAGATCATTCAAAGAACCAGCAGGAAAAATGGAGATGCCATTCTAAAGCAGATGTATAAGCCCAAAGTGAACTTATATTTATTAGAACCTCGCCGTTCGAGGTGACTGCATGACAGGAAGGGTTATTTTCACTACAATTGCAGGGTTGGCTGTTGTGGCAACTACTTCCTGGCAATCTACTTCCTTAACATTGCACCCACTGAAAATCCTCCTGAGAGGAGGCCCACTCTGAGATGTGGGAGGGCAATGTGACTGAGAGTTGATGTTTGGGCTATGTTTTTTTTTTTTATGTGTTAGCCTGGCGGTGTGGCTTGTATTTTCCATTATGATAGCATGCAGTAATTCATGTTTCAAATGCATTCTACAATAATTAGATGTGACTGTGCATTATTTTTGTGAGCAAGTTTTGCTTTCCTCTGTGCTGGAGCCCAAGTTTCTCAGGAGAGAACAAACTATGTAAATTTGCTCAAGTGCACCTTCTTTCTCCCTCAATTTACTCCCACTAGCTCAGTTCTCTCTCTCTCTCTCTCTCTCTCTCTCTCTCTCTCTCTCTCTCTCTCTCTCTCTCTCTCTCTCTTTCTCTTTCATAGCAACCCTCCTGTGGGCTTCTGAGACTGTAACTGTTTCCAGGAGTAGAAAGCCCAGTCTTTTTTGGTCTGTGCTGCTGGTGGTTTGGAAGTGAAGACCATGTGGTTCATAGTCTGTGGTAGTTACATAATCTGGTGTCAACTTGTGAAGGGGTGGAGTCTAGCCTGCAAATCAGGTCGCAGCTTGAAGACCTCATTTGGAGGCGCCACAGAGATAAATAGCTCACTGGAGCCAAATGCCCACAGACTCTGTGCTTGATCTTCCTGCTTAAAAGATACATGGAGCTACACTAGAGCCCTTGGGATGAGAAGCCACATGGAGACTCATACCAGCACTGACATGCTCACATGGCCACTGGATCCACTAGACTTTCTACCCACTGGCCTGTGGTCTTCCTGCATTTGGCATTATTGCATTGTTTAATGAGTCTGAAGAGGAATTTACAGATTAGTATCGAACACATGGGCTAATATCAGACATATGGACTTGTTCTGGACTGGGCTGAGATGTTTGCTCACTATTCAATTGTTCTTGTATATAAAGTTCTTTCTTATACACATATGAGTTTCTCCATGGGTTTGCTTCTCTAGTCTACCCAGAGTAACACATAATCTAAGTCGTAGCAACTAGACCACCAGGGCTTCTTCAGTGAACACCTTCAGTGCTATTTCTGTTTCTGTTCCCTGAAGGTCACAGTATAATCATTTGATATAGAAAGAAATCCACACAGGTATATTTTAATGTTGTTAGTATGCAGAGTTATAGAAGTGGATATTGGAAATAGGTCAAGGTCAATTTATAGTGGACAGATTAAAAATGGGTGGTGTGGAAACAAATGCAGAGGCTGTTGTTGAAAAGGCATATTTATTACCTTCTTTGTTCCCAAATCATTCACTCTTCATCATTGTCCTGTGATACTGAGAACATGAGGATCATTTTGTAATGACAACCCTGGTATTTAGTCAGGTTAAGTAACGCACTGAGACTCTCCCGTCCATAAGTGGCAGAGTTGGGTAGGAGTCAAGATCTGTTGATGTCAAGTACATGAGATATCCATTATCTTTGCACCAAACAGTACTTAATGATTTTTGAACTGATGAAATTGCTTCAGTTATATTAATAATGCTCAGGTTTAATTATAAGAAGCTTCATTCGATATAAATTTCAGGTAAAGGACTTGCAGGCTTATTTATGCTAACATTATCTCACGATATGCAGTTGTATTGAGACTTTTCCACTAGCTCCAGTGTGAAATTACAAAATGCTGGACAGTTCAGAAACTCACACATCAAAATATTGGGCATAAATAGGATTAAATTTGAGTAAATCCAGATGGCTGTGAGTTGGGCAAAAGCATGCCTTTCTTCTCTTGCAAAATATTCTGGTCATATCTCAAATCGCAAAGAATGTTACACATTTCATTATTCACCCACCATTGTTCATTGATTAGCTCATTAAAACTATCTCTAATAGCTTCTCAGTATAAATAACTATAAACTCTCTCCAGAAGCAGAGCCTGGGTAGAATAGTCCTTACGCGTTGACCTGCCAATTGTAAGGTTCACAGTTGGAACCCCCAGAAAGACCTGACTTTCTACTCCTATAAAGCATTCACTCACCCACTACAATCAAGTCAATGCAGACTCAAAGCGGCCCGCTAGGGCAGGGTAGAACTGCCCTTTTGAGTTTCTGAGACTGTAACTCTTTATAGGAGTAGAAAGCCACATCTTTAACCCAGAGGTTGGTGGGTGGTTTCAAACTGCTAACATTGTATTTAGCAGCCCAACACATAAGCACTGTGACACCAGAGGTCCTCTTGTCAAGAGTTTCCCTAGGAGACTCATAGGGACAGTTCTACCCTGCCCTATAAGGTCGCTAAGTTATAATCAACTGGATGACAGAGAAACTGGTTTTAGTTTGGTCTCTGGAAGGCTCTTTTTCTTTAACCCTTTAAAAAAAAGGATTACGTGTATGACATGCCATGTATTTTGCTAAGACTTTGGGGAAAACTAATGAATAAGACACACAGGGCCACCATCTTCACGAAATGGATCCAATTTGAATGTTGAGGGTCTTCTCATAAGACAATCAAAGCAGGAAAGGCACAAAGTCAGTGCTATGGAGGTCTGTGATTGTAAGTGCTAAATAAGTTCTCCAGGCTTAGAAGTGACGATTTCACTGAGCAGAAGAAACGAAGGTGAGCCCCTGTTCTAGAACCCAGCAGACATCTCAGGGCACAAATGTGTCTACGTTCTTTTTTTTTTTTCTCCTTCCCTGTTGGGGACGAGAGGATCATAAAGAGTCGCCCTTGAGCTTCATGAGGAAGGTGGCCAAGCAGAGTGACAAAAGTCAGGTTATAAAGTGTGGCCTGAGTCTTTTTATTCATCTCTGCCTCTGTGTTGTCAACTTTGAAATGAACAGACAATTACCCACCTTGTAAGTTTGCAGTAAGGGTCAAATAATTTGAAGAATTTAAATAGTCATCTAAATAGTCAATATTTTAGTGAGTAAAAATTATTGATATCCTGATTTTTACTTTTAAATCCCTACAGGTCTTTCACAGCCTCTGGGTGGTTGTGTTAGATGGTGTTAATATAAATAAATTAGAAGTTATTTGTAAATAACCCAGCAGTTTCTGTGATAACCCATAAGTACTTGTAAAATTCCATAGTTCTGGGAAAGCATATAGCCCTGAAATTGATCTTAGGGTCAATAGCTGGGCTCTTTCTGGGATAATGGAGAATGGGTTGACTTGCAAAGCAGGGAAGGGAATTAAGAGAATTTCAGAACCCTTAATTGTACTCAAGAAGAATTGTCCTTCAAACAGAACAAGGGAGCCTACGGCTTAAAATTGGAAAAGGTATACAGTAGGGTTATATTTTTTTCAACCTTGCTCATTCAATTTTTATTCTAACAAATCATTTGAGAAGATTAGGGAGTGGTGATTAAAAAATGAAGAAGAATGTGGGGCCAAATTGGGGAAAGATTCATTAAGGTCACGTTAGATATGCTGGTGACTTAAACAAGCTTGAGAAAATGAGCATGACTACAGACACTTATTGATGCCAATGGATCCCGGGTGTTGCTGTGGGGTAAGCATTGAACTGCTAACTGAAAGGCTGACGTCGACCAACAGCTCTAGGTCATAGCGGTCAGACTGTATGATCCCATAAAGAGTTACACACTTGGAAATCCTCGATAGGGTCATGGTGAGTGGGAAATAACTTGAGGGCGGTAGATTTAGGTGAAGGTAAAAGACCAGAGCTTCAGTAGGAATTATGCCTGAACCAATATCCTTTCACTGAATTAATGAACAATATCATCATGATCAATGGTGAAGAAAGCAAAGTTTTAAGGGAGTTCATTTTTGGAATAATAATAAATGACCATAGAAACAGCATCCATGGAGTCAAATGACATGCTATATTGAGCAGATCTGCTGTAAAAGACCTCTTTAAAGCATTAAAAAGTAAATATGTCACTTTGAAGATGAAGGTTCACCTAGTCCAAGCCATGGTATTTTTAGTCACCTTATATGCATGAAAAAAGAGCCCTGATAACAATGTGGGTTAGGCATTAGACTACGAACTGCAAGGTTGGTGGTTCAAATCTACCAGCCACACCCTGAGATGAGGTAATCTACTTTTTTTCTTTGCCCTAATCATTTTCTTTTTTTTTTCTTTTTTTACATTTTATTAGGGGCTCAAACAACTCTTATCACAATCCATACATATAAATACATCAATTGTATAAAGCATATCCGTACATTCTTTGCCCTAATCATTTTCAAAGCATTTGCTCTCCACTTAAGCCCTTTGCATCAGGTCCTCTTTTTTCCCCCTCCCTCCCTGCTCCCCCTCCCTCATGAAGCCTTGATAATTTATAGATTGTTATTTTGTCAACTGATTACAAGGATCCACATGTGACCTCCTCCCTGGGAGATGGACGTCAGAGAAGCGGGGGAAGGGAGGCTATCTACTCTTATAGAGATTTTTAGCCTCAGGAACCACATCAGGTTGCTATGATTCAGAATTGATTTGCTGACAGTGGAGTAGACTACAATAAATGGGTGAGAAATCTGGTCAATGACAAGTGAAGACTGGAGGATTGATGCACCTGAATTGTATTGGCGAAGAGTATTGGGGCCCTGGTGGCATAGTGACTTATGTGATAGGCTGCTAACTTCACAGCCTGCAGTTTGAAACACCAGCCACTCCCTGGGAGAAAGACGATGCTTTCTATGACCATAAGGATTTACAGGAGCCCTGATGATGTTGTTGAATAAAGTTTGGGTTGTCAATGACAAGGTCAATGGTTCAAATTAGCCACTACACCATGGGAATAAAATTAAGCTATGTGATTCAGTAAAGAGTCATAGCCTCAGAAACCTGACTTGGAATGAACTGGATAGTAGTGAGCTTGGTGTGAGTTTGGTGTAAGTTGGGAGAAACTTGATAGCAATGGATTTGGAGTCGGGAAGATTGCCCAGAAGAACAAATAAATCTGTCTTTGGGGAAGGTTAGCCAGCATGCTCCTTAAACGAGAGGATGGTAAGACTTTATCTCTCTTGCTTTGGATATGTCATCAGATATAACTAATTGTTTGAGAACTGCATAACCCTTAGTTAAATGGAATGTCAGTGAAAAGAGGAACATCTTCAATGCAATGGGCTGGCACAGTGCCTACACAGTGGACCCAAACATAGCAGTGACTAAGAGATGGAACAGAACCGAGCAGTGTTTCATCCTGCTCTGAGCAACCTTAAGTTGCAATGAGTCAAAGCCAACTCGGTAGCACCAAACAATGACTAACGCATGAAGGGTATTCAATGAGCATGGTCTAGCACTCACGTCCCAGGCACTTAGCTGTCTTCTTTCCATTGTTTCAGTTGTTGACATCACATTTGCTATTTATCAGGAATTTGGGGAGACTGATGACTGAAGGTTTTTTCTTCCATTTGACTCAAGATCTAAACACTATTAAGTACTCTAATCATTTCCTGTGATAATTTCCATCTATGCCCTCATATTATTATATAGTTTGGGGGCTGTTTTCTGCAATGTGAGCCCCTTAAATTTTAGTCATTGTCAACTAACCATCTAACCCAATGCCTGTCACAAAATAAATATTTAGCAGCCCAATGGAATAGTGACTTCTCCTACAACAGTAATTACTATGACTGAATCTCCAGAAGATATGAATATTTTAAGTTCCACAGCAATGGGGACCTAAGGTTGTAGATGGAATAAGGGTTGTACAGCAAGTGAACTTAACAGGGAGTGTATGTAAGTGGATCAGATGGACTCACAAAAGTATGTAAACGTAGAGCAGGAGGCAAACGTGAAGAAAAGAATGGTGTAGAGAAAGAAGAACTCAACTGGCAGTGTGTGGCTTTGAAAGTGGAGGAAAAGTCCATGGGCCAGACAATGTAAGAAGTTTCTAGTGGCTGAAAATATCATCAAAACCTTTTAAAAAGAATGAAAAAAGTAAGGGCCTCAAAAAACAAAACAAACAAACAAAAAACCAGAAGGAAGCTATTGGCTCACCTTGTGCTACCTTGGTGGGTAGTCTCTCAATGGTGCCTTACAGGCGAATCATGTTGATTCCATGGAGTTTATTATAACTCCTGGTGATAACCTGTGTGTCTGAATGAAACTATAATCCATATAGATTTCAATGTGTAAATTTACAGTAACAGTTCTTACCTTATATTATGGAAGCAAAAGTTTCTTATGAGATACCACTTGGTGTACTTGAACTCCCAACCATTCAGTTAATAATGAAGCAGCAGAGACTTCATAAAGTAGCAAATATGTTTTATCTTAAGGTATTACATGTGTGATCATTTGCTATAGCCCCAAAATAAAGCCAGTATACAGGGTATTTCCAAACTGACCATTTGGGGGTTGTATGGGTCTCTGAAGTATTGTATTGTCTAGGTCCATGGATAGTACAAATGGTGTTTCTTTGATGACTAAACAGTTTGTGAGTAAAAATTAACCCTTGTGAACGTTACACATAGCAGCTAAACAATATTGAGTGTCAGAAGAAGAGACCCTCAAGTTGGAAGTCATTCACGATACATCTGGAGAAGGGCTGCATCCTCAACGTAGAGTTGACCTTAATCATATAGATGGAGCAACCCTTGCAGGACTGTCATTTGCTGTGAGGTATGACTCAAATTGAGAAGAAAGCCACAAATATCTCTTAATAACCAGAATGTGAAAAGTACAACATTTGGATGTAGGAAAGTGGGAAGTTTCAAAAATTAAAGTGACCATAAAGATTGGTATTGCAGGCATGACTGAGTAGAAATGAACTGGTATTGGTTATTTTGAGTCAGACAAAAATATGGTATACCATGCCAGGGAAAATCTGTTTAAGATTAATGGTGTTACCATAATCTTAAAAAAATAACACTTCAAGATGCATTTTGAACATCCACCACAAATTGCCATGCGTTTTCCCTAAGCACCAGGAGTTTGGGTGATGGTGGTTGATCAGCACAGTCCAGTCCAAAGCAAAGAACAAACAACTAAGCAAACACACCCCACTGCCATTGAATCAATTCTGACTCATGGGGACTAGCTCTGAATCAGTGGAAAGTAGAAGGCCCTCAAGGAGATGGGTTGACACAGTGGCTGCAAGGACAGAACACTAGCATAATCACCAAAATCCCCATGACACAGTTCAACTCTGTAAAACATAAAGTGACCATTTGTTTGACTTTACTTGCCAATAGACATTTGGCCACTGCAACTTTTGCATTGGCGCCATGGAAGAAATGCTGGCGATTAGTGCCCAGGAACCTTATAGTCATGAAACCATATTGGCCCGGTAACACACGAGGTTGTCATGAGTCGGAGTTAATTAAGTGGTGGTGTTCTTCTAGAGAGCAATGTTCAAACACTGTATGCTCAAATGCCTTAAGACGTGAGTCGTGTCTTGAAAGTGAATCCTGCCTGTTTTACTTTGCTGAGGTCAGAAGTTCAACACATGCATTTTTAGACTGGAAGATGACAGGGCTACCATGCCACCAAGCACACATGCCACAAGGAGAGTAGGTCTCTCCAAGTCCTGTAAACGTTCCATCGAGAACAAAACACTAAAAATATATATAGTATCGATCAAAAAGTAAAAGGCAGAACCACCTGCACCTGAAATGATGTGGCCAGGTAGGCATTTTCTCCTGTTCCAGTTGTAGAGGCATTAGCTTCTTCCCAGGGCTACACTTAACCTAGTTTCCAGACTCCCAGTATGTCAGTTTCTCAGATCGATGTTGTGCAAAGAAGTGCAGTCTGTCCCAGGCCCTGTGTGGAAGCATCCTTGTGACAAGGGTGACATGTGTAGGTCTGAACTGCTGGACATTAGTATCCAAAGCAAACCAAACCCACTGCCACCACATTGGTTCTGACTCACAAAGACTATATAGGATTCCTGGTACCCAATCTTTATGGCAGCAGAGAGCCTCACCTTCCCCCTTGAATCAGCTGGTAGACTTGCACTAATGACCTTGTAGTCAACACGCTTAATACACAGTGCCACCAGGACTCCTGGAAATTGCATCCCCACCGTAATGGGTCTCCAAGGGGTCCCCTCAGAGCCTAAAGTTAAGGGAGCCATATCCTTAAACCTCAGTGTGACCAGGGTGCTTGAAGTTACATGAAAAAGGCATTTCTTCTAGACATCAGCTAGTCCCTAGGATGGTTGCCCTGGGACAAGATCCAGTATCCTGAGCCTCAGATGCCGGACCCACTTTTCCTGTCCCTTCTTTCATCTCAGAGTAGGAGCCAGAGGGCCACCCTCAGAGAGATTCTCCCTTCCTCCTCTCCAGGGGTCCCTTTGTCTTTTCTTGATCTAACCACAACTGTTTCTCTAACTTTCAACCTGACCAAAGAGGCCCGGGTCGCCCGTTCTTTCCTTCCTCAAGACTCTGAGCCCCAGATGTAAATCCCTTCTCCAGACTCTGCACTCTGAAGGCTATTCGGCAGCAGCTACTACAAAATCCTCCCTCGATGAACTCACACACTCTCTTTCCCTCTCTGTCTCGTGTAAACACACACACACACACACACACACACACACGCATATCTGGGAGGTGGGGCAATGATAATTCATTATCATTCAATTATATTTTTCCGTGAACTTTTTGAAGCTTCTAAATAACTATATGAACACTTTCCCTCCACAACAAAATTCCTCTAACTCTAAAAAGGAATTAAGTAGAGAGCTATATTTCTCAAAGTGAGAATTTGACCAGATTCCTCGTAGTTGGTGTTTATATAACTTAAACGTTTAATTATATATATAAATTTTTTTGGAAGGTGTGGAACTTTTAAGTAGGATAAGCTTTTTAGCCCAAAGTCCCCGTAATCTGATACTCCTCTGTGTTTGTGTATTGTCTGAGCAGCTAGCTGATTGGCTGTAAGTGTGGATGGGTAGAAGGAGCGCTTAAAAGCTTCAACATAATTGGAAGAAAGCAAAGATTTTCTTTAATAATAAGACTCATTGGGGGGAGATGACTTTGACTCAACGGGGTGTCTTAAGTAGTGTCCCCGTCTATACCGATAGGCAGACTGTCAAAAGTTCGAGAAAATGAGGCACATTTGTTGCCCAGCCGCAGTTCATTAGAGTGGGAAGGGGGTCCAGGACTGGTGACTTAACTGGTTCCAGAGAAGCGCGGGAAGTACATTCTCTTAGAAGGGCTAATAACATGCCAAATGGCTCACCTTCTTTGGCGCTCTCCCCTCCCCCAAGTATGAGTGTATAAATCATTGACTATCAGGATAATGAGAAGCAGACTTGCCTCCGCTAATTTCTGGGATATGGAAGGTCTTTCGCAAAAGCCTCATAAGACATTGCTGAGTATTACAAGCCCAGTGTGTTCATCGAGGACACGTGTGTGGCACAGACTGGGGAGTCAGCTCCCAGTGTCGATGCGACAGGGGAGGATGGTGCTGCACAGGTAGGAGCTGCAAATCAATCATGTGTTGTTCTGGTAGACAAGGAAGCTTCTTCCTTCGTTTTGAATCCCGGGGTCAGGGAACAGGAAAACGTAGTCTAGGCTCCACTCTCTGAGGAAGAATACACCTTTCTTTACGATTTGAGGCTAAGATCCATTTAGACTCATATCTAATTTCCTGGGCTCTGAACAGACACACAAGGGGCTGACCGGGAGTCAAAGGTTTTCCTAAATTGAAATGCTCAAAGAGAATGGAATCAGAAAGTGAACGCTAAAAGGCATGCTTCCAGAGAGATGAAGTTGGTATAAATGGGAAAGAAAAAGCCCAGGGACAAGAGGGCTCTCTCTACCTCTGGGTCATGAAACATAGCCCGGAGGGGAAGACGGACTGAGTGGCATCAACGTGCCCAGGCCATCGGATCGCACCCTTGGAGCCTCAGAGGCTCAGGGGAGACCATCTACAGCAGTTGGCTACCCTCAAAAGAAGTCGGTCTTCTGGGTGCAAAGCCCTTTGAGACCATGCAGACAGAGAATTTCTGGGAAGGGCTGCTGATTGCGACGGTGGGGGCTGAAGCACCCATGGCCATAAGGGTTGCTGAGTCAAGGTAGGACCCTCCTTAAACTGTTAGGTACCACTGCTGCTAGGTGCTACGTCATCGGGTCTAACCATAGAGACCCCATGCACAACCGAACGAAACACTGCCCGGCCCCTTGGCATCCTCATCACTGTCAGATGAACCATGGTCTCTCTCTCTCTCCTTTCTTTTTTTAATGAGCCTTTATTGTGAACTGACAACATCTGAGTAAAGATGAGCTTTTAACAATATCTATCTTATGGCCTACAAAGGAATGAGAAAGGGTATCAAAGTATTTGTTGAAAAATGAAATGAAGAGACAATTAAGTTTTTCTATGAACTTTTGGAAGTACCCTTATTGATGACAGAGATTGGAAGGACAATCCAAGAAGGCCCCTGCCTTGACACAGGCTCTCACATGCCCAGGACACTGCATACTGGAGGCCACCCCAAGCATTTCTCCAGAAGAGAGGGAGTGGCCTGTTCGTTCACAGTTCTCACACGGTGGAGCTGCCCTCTCCTTACTTCCCACAAAGTGATTCCTACTCCTTGTGCCAGGTCTTAGCCCTCATCCTCAAAAACCAACCCCATCCTGTAAAGCAAACTCCCGACTCTACCCTATGAGCTGACATGACCCTCAAGAAGAGGAAAGGAGTAAGATCCCATTACCTCCCAATATTGGCTTCGAGTGAGGCTGAGAGAAGACTATTCCAGTATGAGGTTAAGGGATCACGGTTAATATGAACAGAAAAATCCACAGCCCAAACCAAACTCACTGTCAATCGAGTGGATTCTGACTCACCTCGTAGGGCAGAGTAGAACTGACCCTTTGGGCTTCTGAGGCTGTAAGTCATCATGGGAACAGAAAACTGCATCTTTCCCCTGTGGAGCAGCTATTGGGCTTGAACCACTGACCTTGAGGTGAGTGGCCCAACCTTAAGGTGCTTCACTGTTCCTTGGCAGATGGCCAAGCCATAGACATTATGCAGATACTCGGGTTCAACTGGTGAAAGGTGAGGAAGAAATCCTGCATAATTTCAGTGGCAGACCCTAATAAGCTGACAAAAATTCATTTTAGTGGAAGCCAGAATCAGAGGGTCACTTTATGCTTATTTCCTCTCCAGATGTTCCAGCATTTGAGTTAGGGATTAGTAAACCCTAAATCACATGGTAGCAAGAACCTGGTATTGGCATTGTGCCCTCCCAAATGGCTGCTCCTCATAGCACAGTCATCACAGTTACATTTACACATGTCCCCATAATGAATACGTATACACAATCATCATTTGCACACTCATCTCACACACACACACACACACACACACACACACACACACCAGGTTTCAAAATGTTCATGGAAAAATCACGTTATCTTCTGATTTCATTTTCCATGAACCTTTTGAAGCTTGGCGCCCGTGCGTATGTATAAGGCTTCAAGAATTTCAGGGACAGATGAAATTAAAAGACAAACTGTTTCCTAAGAACTTTGTGAAATCTATATACTGAAAAATAGAAAGTTAAATTTTTTATTAGTAACATTTTTCAATCTAGCAAAATTCTATCTAAGGTGGGTATCTATATTACAAATGAATTTCTTGAATTGTGTGTTTATTGCATCAACATTTCACCACACATGCACCAAGTGCTCTAGCGACAGAAATCTGAGAAACCCCAGAATAATTGAATATTGGTTCCAATAGTTGTCACTCCTTATTTCTCCTCTTGGCCTGCCACAGCCGAGCCAAAGACACAGGGGAAGGGGCATTATGGCTGCTTGCACTGGTGATTTCCCAACTGACGACAGTACTTTCCGCAGCTCACTTTCCTGTTATGCATGTCTAATTTCCTTAAAAACTCAACACACTCATGCAATCCTCCTTTCTAAAGAGCCATGGTATAAAAAGCAAGAAAGATTCAATTCTCAGCTGTTAACCGAAAGGTCAAAGGTTTAGATGCCCTCAGTCCTTTTCTGGGAGGGAGAAAGATGGCTGGCGAGACGTTAGTCAACAATACCACCTAGAATGCAGTGTGGTAGCTCTACTCGGCCACACAGGATCGGTCTGAGTGGAAAACCACAAATACCCAATGTCTAATCACAAGCACAACCCCCGATGCACACCACCTGTAACAACCACCTGCCTCTATCTAAAAACAACCACAACTTCCGATACATACACACCACCCGTCATAACCGCTTACCTCTTAGATTAGTCTGCTCTAGATGTTCCTAGGGTTCTCAGTATTGACCTAATGGTGAGATTTGGTGGTTGGTATATCCACTGACTCATGAGCACTTTGCAGTGATACCTTTGAAGAAGAAATTAGACACAGCTAGACAAGCAATGAGGATATGTCACTTGAAGACAGACACACATGCCAGGTGCAGCCACAAGCCCAGGGATGCCAACGATGATTAAAATGAAATATTAGAAGAGAATATAAACAATTGAATAGGAAATAGGAAAAGAACAACCTTTCCAAAGGGTCAAACCCTAAATTTGGACTTCTAGCATCCAGAATTTTAAGAGAATAAATTGCTGCTTTTTCCAACCACACTCTAGTTCATTTCTTGTATTTTTTCCATTTTTTTTATTATGGCAGTGCTAGTTGGCTAAGAAAGAGAGTGGTCAACACATATATGCAATATATGTATGTAGATAATATAGGTATATATACATAACTGTGCACATATGAATATATATGTAATATACATACATGTGTGTATATATGCCTTTTTTAAGCCTCAAACTAGTTCCTCTCATGTCACCTTTGACTCATGACTACACCATGTGTGTTGGAATAGAACTATGCTCTGCTAGGTCTTCAATGGCTGATTTTTCTTGTTTGTTTTTAAGTAGATTCTCCGGACCTTCTTATGAGGTAACCGAGTGACTTCTCAGTGCCAATTTTTCAGTTAGTGACCACGTGTTTAATTGTGCCATCCTAAATCCTTCACTGAATTGAAAGAGATAGAAGCTCCATTTCTTTGAACACTGAAGGAAAAATTCCCCCCAAAGTAAAAACCTACTACCATGGAGTTTCACAGTGAATGGATGGTCAGAATTTAATTTCTCCATGAGATGAAGTGGTGATTTAAATCCTGCTTTCAGAATGGTAAGAGACAAGGACAGAGGAGACTCTGACAGGGTGGCAGCCCACATAGTCGCCATCGGCATTGGGCGATAGGTCTAGTGTCCCCGGTTTTTACCAAGGTGCCTAATAAAAAACACCATCTTGAAATCCGGGAACTATCTGGATTACTTCAAGGTATGGATGAAAGTAGATCTCTAAATGGTTAGGCTATTACATTTCAAGAGACATAATGGAATCATAAAACTGATTGACCAGTGTGTCCACTGGTGTCTTGAACTTTCCTCTCCTTCGATTAATTTATCAGCTTATAGAGTAGCCTGGAGGAAGAAAGCCCCCACCATTTTCACAGACGATAAAGCAGGTTGAATTTTCCTAACTTGGTTTAGAAGTCTACCCCCCGATACAATTTTTTGTTTAATGAGTCAAAGGACTTGTTTGCTCTTAAAGTTTTCACATATATATTTATATTCAAATTATATAGATATTTGCTTTTCTAGTGTAGAAGAAGTTTAAAAGCTGGCCTTGGATGGAACTTGGGATTTATAGGGAGTGTGCTATATCATGCTGACATAACTAGATTATCCTGCAGCCCAACAGAGGCAGGAAAGAATTGTGTAGTTTGAGGATCATTCAGGCATTTCATCCCAAGGCAAAAGGATCCGAAATTGCACTAGTTTGTGTTTTCTTTGATCCATTCTTGGCTTAGTTCATTCTTTTATTGATTTGTGTGTGTGTGGGGAGAAGGGGTGGCACATTATTATGGAAACGTCCTCCTCAAACAGAGCTAGACTCTGCCTCTCTAGAACTGAACCTTCAGCCCCGCGTGCGTGCATCAAAACCTCTAGAAGTCACTTGCACCGAAATGTCTTTGGGGCCTTGCCAATGCTGCCTTCTCCCTCCTCCGGCTCCAGCTTTCCTCTTCTCTGGCCAAGCACTCCCAGCTTGCAGAAACGGTTCCCTGTCAGACTTGGTTTAAAGTCTCGTCACTATTGTGGTTGGCTTTCTTCAGAGCTGTTCCAGTTTACCTAGTTAAGTACTTTCCTTAGATTATGATACTCCAGGGGAGATGAAAACATCTCTCATTAAAAGCCAGACCTTAAAATGTTTTGTAGCCTGAACATGTCTTTTAAACATGTCCAAAAGGTAGAATTTCATGAATTAGAAACTCCAAATACAAAATGCATACAAAACTTTATAATTTTTGGTAAGAACCTAGGATCTAATACCAAGTAAGTAAAAGTGATAAATTGTCCATGTACCTATACACTTATAGACACATGTGTGCACACAGGGTGGTCCATCTGACAGAGGGTCCTTATAAACCGCATTAGGTTCAGAAGCTTCCAAAATGCCTGAGTTCAATTTATGAGGCAAGCTTTCTTTACGGGTCTGCAAGGCGTAAATAACAATTGATTAGCTTCCTAGAGACAGGGATTTTAGTAGAACTCTGAACAAGGGCAACAGAGAAATGCCCCCAATGGGGTCATTTTTTTTGTTGACCTGAGACTACATAAAAATGGGAGTATTGAATGCTTAATGTCACATTTTATTGCTTGGTTCAACTAATTTGTCTTGTGGGGAGCAAATGTTTCTGAAAGCATCCCAGAGCCTTTGTAGTGTTCAAGCTCATTACCTTGGATTTCATCTGAGCCAAAAAATATACAACTAAGTGCTTTGAGCCTGGGCAACATTTCATTCATGGCCAGCCCTGGAAGCAAAGCTACGTGTACCATCTCCTGCAGTAATGAGCCATCTATGATCTGATTTCAAAAATGCAATAAAAACACTTCTTGGGAATCTCAGCAGTTCCCCCCTCCACATGATAAATAATAGTTTAGTAAGCAGATTAAAGAATGGCGAGAGTAACTCTTCTTTGAAGAAGCTAGATCATTTTTTCCATTAACTTTAAACTCTTAGTCTTACCATATGAGCGCCGAAAAAGAACTTTGTGTTCTCATTTTGTTTTAACCACTGTTACTTTGGTCAATGCACTTCTACCTAGACAGAGTACTTAAAAAAAAAACTCATTTTATTGGGGCCTCGTGCAACTCTTATCACAATCCATACATTGTGTCAAGCACATTTGTGTATTTGTTGCCATCATCATCCTCACAATATTTGCTTTCTAATTGAGCCCTTGATATCAGCACATCCTTTCCCCCTCCCTCTCCCATGAACTCTTGATAATTTATAAATTATTATTATTTTGTCATATCTTACACTGTCTGACATCTCCCTTCACCTACTTTTCTGTTGTTCACACCCCAGGGAGGAGGTTATATGTAGATCCTTTTTAATTGGCTCTCCCTTTTTATTCTACCTTCACTCCACCCTCCAGATATCTCCATTCTTACCACTGGTCCTGAAGGGGTCATCCATCCTGGATTCCCTGTGTTTCCAGTTCCTATCTGTGCCAATGTATGTCCTCAGGTCTAGCCAGATTTGTAAGGTAGAATTTGGATCATGATAGTAGGGGGAGGAAGCATTTAAGAAGTAAAGTTGTATGTTTCATCATTGCTACCCTGCATCCTGACTGGCTCATCTCCTCCCTAAGACCTTTCAGTAAGGGGGTGTCCAGTTGCCTACAGATGGGCTTTCAGTCTCAACTCTGCACTCACCCTCATTTACAAAGATATGATTTTTTGTCCTTCCTTTGATGCCTGATACCTGCTCCCTTCAACACCTCATGGTCACACAGGCTGGTGTGCATCTTCAATGTGGGCTTTGCTGCTTCTGAGCTATATGGCCACTTATTTATCTTCAAGCCTTTAAGACCCCAGAAATTATATATTTTGAAAGCCGGGCAGCATCAGCTTTCTTCACCACATTTGCTTATGCACACATTTGTCTTCAGCGATCATGTTGGGAAGGTGTGCATCATGGAATGCCAATTTAATAGAACAAAGTGTTCTTGCATTGAGTAAGTACTTGAGTGGAGGTCTAATGTCCATCTGCTGCCTTAATACTACACCTATAGATATATGCACACAGATCTATTCCCCCCATCCTATATAAATATATTCACATATGTACATACCTATATTTAAACCGCTATAAATACCATTTGCCTCCTAGTTCTTTCCTTTATTTCCTTTTACTTTACTCTTCTCCCATTACCATGCTCAGCCTTCATTTGGGTTTCAAAATTTCTCTCGGTTATATTGCCCTGCTGAATCCCTACCAGGACCCTCACACCCTCCTTGCCACTAATTTTGGATCACTTGTTGCTCCCTTGTCCCTGAATTGGTCAACACCACCTCATTTCCCCTGCCTCCCCTCTTCCAAAACCCCCTACACCATCGGTCCCATTGTTTTCTCCTCCAGACTGCTCATCCAGATAGATCTGCAGAGATAGAGCTGCAGAGATAATATGCACGAAAAAACAAGGCATAGCATGACAAAGTGATAAAAGAGAACACAATAATGACAACAAAAATGAAAACCAATGACCTGTAAAAGAATAAATCAATTTAAAAAAAGAAAAGGATTTTTAAGATTTTAAAAAGAAAAACCTGTAAATAGACCAAGGTCTGATTTTTGACCTCTAGGTGTGTCCTCCAGTCAAGTTCGATGGGGTGCTACCCTCTGTCCCCAGAGTCTGTCCTTTGCACTCCCTCAGGAGCTCCCTGCTCTGCTCCCCCTGTTGCTCTGGCACACACCTTTAGTGTTTGCCTCCATGTCATGGGGTCAGTCTGGGCCAATCCCAACAGAGTCCTTTTATAGGCTAGAATACATTTACAAATCATCTACAGGTGGGCCTCACCTTGTGCCAGTTTATTTCATATTTATAATTCCACTCTAACATCAATGCTTAGGACATTTTTGTCCCATTTTACAGAAGAGAAATTATGGCGCAATATTACTTATGTGACCACAAGAAAGAAACAAACAAAAACGAACCTACAGGCATTCACAAGAGCCAGAAGAGTTTGACTGGGGCAGGTGGTCCTCAAAATTTCCTCAATCAAATCCTAATCTACCTCACTGAACTGTGATTGCTGGTGATATCTTACAGCTCTTCTATCCCTGCTGTCAAATAGTTCCATGCTCGGCTGCTAGTCCGAATGGTGGTCATCCAGACTCGCCCAGAGCCTCCGCTGGACAAAAGACTTGAAGATCGGTTTGGGGAAAGATTATAACCTGTGGAGCAATCCTAGTGTCTTTCATGGGTTGCTTTGAGTTGGAATCACTTAGTACCCAACCTTACTTAACTTGGGGCCAGATAACAGACATAAAGCAGTTTGCAAATACAACAGCTCATCTTTTTCTTCCATCTGAAATAGTCTCGTAGTTTTCCAAATTCTGTGTGTTGAAATTATCCTTCCAACGGTGTGATCATCTGCTCCTGACATGGAGGTGCTCTCTCTGTCCTCCGAACAATGTCTCCATAAATGCTGTGATAGCTTAGTATATTACTACTAATGGGCCCCTTACCTATGTGACAGTGTGACATTGAATGAGAGAGGCTGAAGAAGAATCAAAGTACCTTTGAAATGTGCTGCTGCTGAAGAATATTGAAAATGCCCTAGACGGCCAGAAATGATGAACACCTCTGAATGAGCAGAAGTAGGGCCAGTTTGCTCCTGAGAGGCAAGGATGACAATGCTTCTTCTTACATGCTTCGGACATGTTCGTCAGGAGAGACCAGGCCCTGTCGAAGGCCATTAAGCTTGGTGAAACAGAAGGGCAGCGAAAAGAGGAGGCCCCTCAACACATGGGGTGCAACCATGGGCTCAAGCACAGAAACGATGGTCATAATGGCGCAGAACCGAACGGTGCTTCCTTCTGTCGTGCTCCAGTTCCCTATCAGTTGGAACTGACGAGATGGTGCTTCACCATCACAAATGAATGCACACCCTAGTTTCTTAGTGCTGCTACAGAGAAATAACACAAGTGGGTGGTGTTGGTTTGCTCCTAGTTCATGAGCTTACGGTCTGAATTCAGAGTGTGCCTTTCGGGGGAGGCCCCCTTTCAGTACATCAGCTCCTAGTAGTTAGCAGCGATCCTTAGGGTTTGGGACCCATAGACGGCTTTGCCTCTTTCATTGGCAGTGTCTGCCTCCCCTCGCTTCCACGCTTACATCTGTATTTAATCTGCTATTTCTATAACGCAGACATATTTACAAGAACTCCTGCAGTAACAGGACATCAATACCATAACAACAAAGCAGTATTTATAGATAATATTACATAAACATGTACCGAGACTAAGATTCTAACATATTTTGGGGGGGGGCACTGTTTGATCCATAACATGGTTGTTTTTGTTAGTGCCCTTGAGTCTGGTCTGACCCATAGGGGCCTTAGGCACAACAGAATGAAATACTGCCTGGTTTTGCACTATTTTCACAATTGTTCCTATTCTTGGGCCCATTGTTACAGCCTGAGTATCTTTCCATGTCCGTGAGAGTCATCCTCTCCTTCTCTGTCCCTCTACTTTAATCAAATATGATGTCCTTCTCCAGGACTAATCCCTCTGGATGACATGCCCAAAGTATGGAAGACAAAGTCTCACCTCTAAGGAGCACTCTGGCCATACTTCTTTCAGAAGAGTTTGGTTTGCCCTTGTAACAGCCCATGGTACTTTCAATGTTATCTCCATCACTGCACTTCAAATGCATTGATTCTTCTTTGGTCTTCCTGTTCCATAGCAAACTTTCACATGCATATGAGCCAATTGGAAATACCATGGCTTAGGTCAGGCACACCTTACTGACCATAACTACTACATCCATTCCTCTTCATATTAGCCGGCCTTACTGATTTTTCAATGTATAAATTGAATAAAGTACAATGAGAGGACACAACACTGTCACAAACCTTTCCTGATTTTAAACCATGCAGTATTCCCTTGTTCTGTTTAAAAAAACAAAATAAAATTAAAAAGTGCCTCCTAATCCATCTACAAGTTATTTTGTTCAAGGTTATCCATAGATTGTATGATCCACACAATTGAATGCCTTGCCATAGTCAATTAAAAAACAAACAAGTAAACATATTTCTGATATTCTCTGCTGTCAATTAATTATACCCCTCGTTCCATGTCCTCTTCAGAATCTGGCCAGAATCTTCGGCAGATCCCTGGTAATGTACTGTTTCAACCATTGTTGGATGATCTTCAGCAATCTTTTACTTACGTGTTGTGGTAGTTACATAATCTGGTGTCAATTTAGGACTTGAGAGGATTAAGAGGGAAGAGGTGGAGTCTAGTCTGTCAGTCTATTCGCACCCAATGAGACCTTTGTTGGCATGGCCTTCTTCTGAGGACTCTGGGAAACTCTGGTATTTCCTCCTTGGAGGCGAGAGACATTCTCACTCAGCTCACTCGCTGGGAGACATTGCAGTTGACAAGACGCATGGAACTACACTAGTGCCCTGAGCTGGAGAAGCCACATGGACCTACCCTGATGCAACCAGACCTCTGGAACTGGACAAGCCACAAGAGGCCCCTGCCAGCAAGGAGATGCTTACAATGCCACTGGATCCAAAAACTTTCTACTCACTGTCCTGTGGTTGTCCTGCATTCAGCATCATTGCATGTGTTTCATGAGTCTGAAGAGGATTTTATAGATTGGTATCAGACATATAGGCTAATATTGGACTTATGGACTTGAACTAGACTGGGTTGAGATCCTTTCTTAATGTACAATTATCCTTTATATAAATTCTCTCTTATACACATATGATTTTCTATGGATTTGTTTCTCTAGTGTACCCGGATGAACACACATGTGATATAAGAGTTGTTGTTCGATACTTTGAGCATTTTATTGGGTCAACTTTCTTTAGAATGGGTACAGATATGGATCACTCCCAGTCAGTTGAACAAATTTTTATCTTTCACATTCCCTGACATAGATGAGTGAGTGCTCCCAGTGCTTCATCAATTGTTGAATTCCAACCGGTACCCCATCAATTCCTGGAGCCTTGCTTTGAACTAATGATTTCAGTACAGCTTGAACTTCTTCCCTCGGCACCATTGGCTCTTGCTCACATGCGTCCTCCTGAAATGGCGCAACGTCAACTAGTTCTTGTGGGCACAGTGACTCTGTGTGTTCTTTCCAAGTTCTTTTGATGCTTCCTGCATGATTCAATATTTTACCCACAGAATCTTTCAAAAGGGGGGGTGGAGGCATGACTTTTTTCTTCAGTTCCTTCAATTTAAGGAATGACAAGTATGTTCTTCTCTTATAGTCTACTAATTCTAGACCTTTGCATATAGGGTACAATGTTCAGTGTGTAAAACAAAAATAATGAATATTGCTTTTATCTTCTTTTGAAATCAGAAGACATTTATAATCAAATATTTTTATTAGTTCGCATTTACTACATATACCATCATTTCTTATTTCAATCACATCAGGTAGATTTGTATAATTGCTACCACAAACAGTTTCCAAACCATCTTTTCCCACATGGACTCCTTGACATACTCCCCCTTTTACACCACAACCACCGCTGTACCCCGCTTCTCCTGACCCCTTGTTTTACTTGCTCTCTCTCTAGGTTCTTCAGTCCTGGGTTTCATATACCAAAAAACAGGAAAGCATATAACACAGCTTCAAGGGGGTGACCCCCATTGACATAGCACCTCTGAGATACACCCTAATATGAAGAAACAAAACCAAACAAAAGTATATGAACCAAAAATACAGAAAAATTTGGAAACCAGATCAAGTCTGGCCTGCTTCATAGGAGAAGCTACTGACAAAGTTTTAACTGTTCAGGCCAGATTTATGCCTTTGATCTTCTGTACCCCGCTATCCCAAGCACTTCATTTAGTAACCACTTTCCTCCCACCCCTCGATTTTAGAAGGGGGAGGTCTCCAGAGGCTCGTTTCCTATGCAGTTCCACTAATGGATCTTGGGCTCCCGGTCATCCATTGAATTCTGAACCCCGGAATCTCAGAGTTTAGGTTCTGATACTGATCCCTCCTTAGACTTCAGATTACATGGATTCCAATCCTTCAGCAACTGATGATGCTGTGCTTCTTCCATGAGGACTTAGATGACATTTCACTTAGATGACTGCTTGTTTGGAGACAAGCTTTTAAGATCCCAGACGCTATTTTATTTGACATCTGGGGCACCATCTACATTCTTGGCCACATTTTGCTATAGTACCTATATTTTCTGGGTTTCCTGCCTCAGAGTGAGCCTTGAGCAGGGTCATGATGTAAGAACAATTGTTCTTAAGTTGGAGCTAGGATTTAGTGTGAGCCCAAAGCCCATTCCTGGATCTCTACTTTTTCTTTCTTTTAATTTACCATAACTTGGGAGCTAATATATGTATAATATCATACCATAGTTCATTCACAACAAACAAAATTATACAATTGATTTTTTAAATCATTTTATTGGAGCTCTTATCACCACCCACCCATCCATCCATGTGTCAAGCACATTTGTACATATGTTGCCACTATCAGTTTCAAAGCATTTTCTTTCTACTTGAGCCCTTTGTATCTGTTTCTCATTCCCTGCCCCCTCCCCACCCTCCCTCCCTCATGAACCCTTGATAATTTATAAATTATTATTATTTCATGTCTTACACCAATTGCTGTCTCCCCTCGCCCACTTGTCTGTTGTTCATCCCCCTCGGGGGTAGTATATGTCATTCACTGTGATCCGTTCCCCCATCTTCCCCCCACCCTCCTGGTATGGCTACTCTCATTATTGGTCCTGACGGGTTTATCTGTCCTGGATTCCCTGTGTTGTAAGCTCTTATCTGTACCCGTGTACATCCTCTGGTCTAGCTGGATTTGTAAGGTAGAATCGGGGTTGTTGTAGTTGGGGGTGGGAGTGGGGGGTTGGAGGACTAAAGAACTAGAGGAAAGTTGTATGTTTCATCGGTGCTATACTGCTAGTCTCTTTCTTGTCAGGGGATGTCCAATTATCTATAGATGGACTTTGGGTCTCCACTCTGGCCTCCCCCTCATTCACATTGATGTGATTTTTTGTCCTTCATCTTTGATGCCTGATACCTGATCCCATCTCTACAATTGCTTTTAATCCATCTCCAAGCTAGCTTTTCCTTCTTGGACTCTCTCTTATGTTCCCCATCCCTCTCTCGCCCCCCTGCCCCAAACCCTTTTTCTATTAGCTTTCCCTACAGGCTTAACTTCCCTAGGATTCATTTGCCTCAAAACTGAGAAACAAATAACACGACTTCAAGAGGGTGACCCCCAATGGTGACACCCCTCAGAGATACACTCTAATATGAACCTGCATAAGCAAAATATAACAGAATCAATGCCATAAGATTGCCAAAATGATACATATCTTAATACAGCATGCAGGGTATTTGTATATCAAGACCTTGTTTATCTGCCAGTCAACAGCACATCACTCTTGGTACAGCTGTCTTCTGCTTCCTCACCACGTATTTTCTGGCTTAAGTCCTCAGGTTACAAGTGTGTCTGAGGTAAAGTCCAGTTTACCCAGTGGAGGTTTCATACAGGGTCTCACCAATGTAACCTCTGCAGGACACTGTGCGCCCCCAAGTTTCAGGATTCATTGTCCCAGAATTCCCCAGCGTGCTGCCTGGGTTCCCCAAATACCCCAATAGGCCATAGCTCAATTTTGCCCTCCTACTGATTGCCACTCAAGACCAGCCCAACCCAATGCACCCAAGAGCATCCTCCTTCTCTCCTCCCCGCACCTGGAGGTCAGCCCTCCCTTCCTTCCCCTCAACAGACATGCACCTATGTTCCCCCAAACATGCCCATTCCCTCTCCCCTCTCGTGTTCTGCCCCTCCATTGACTAGGCCTCCCCCTTCTCCAAGGGATCTCACCCCAGATCCACATGGGAACCACTCAGCTTCAGGATTTCCTCTCCTTCCCCAACCTTTTGATCCCAGCTGTCATGAGACACCCATCGCCCAACTGACTTGCACTACACTTACCTGGAGCGAATGATGCGTGGTTGATTGGCACTGGGCTAGCTCTGCAACAGGCCATCTGGTCCCCAGCGTGAAGACTGGATGTCCGACAAGGATGAGCTTGTGCCCTTTCTGCTGCTTGTCCCTAGCCCAGTGGACTCACGTAGTATTTGTCCCTTTGTGCTTGAATAACCTCACTCAGCATGATGTCTTTGAGATCCCTCCACAACTGGAGGTGTTTCATGGTTTCAATGCTGTTTTTAAGGGCTGCATAGTATTCCACTGTGTGTATGTGCCAGACACTTTTCCTTCACTCGTCTACTCGTGGGAATGTAGACTGTTTCCTAGCTCTGGCTATTGTGAGCTGTGATACAATGAACATGGGGGAGCAAACATCTATTCGTGATCTGGTTCTTATTTCTTTTGCGTATTTGCCCAGTTATGGTATTGCTGGATCATGTGGTAGTTCAAGTGCCATCCGTTTTCGGTCTGGCCCTCCAAAATGGCTACATATTTACAAGTCCACCAGCAGCAGAGAAGCGTTCCTATCTCACCACTCTCTCTCCAACCTTTGTTGTTCTCAGTTTCTTAAAATGGGCTACCTACAGTTGTGGGCATCAGTTCGTATCTCACGGTTATTTCGACTTCCATTTCTTGGATGGCTGATAATCAGGAACATTTCCTCATATTTTATTAGCCATTCAATGGTCATCCTTTGTGAATCATCTGTTCAGGTCTTTGGCCCACCTTCTCAGAGGGTTATTACTGTATATACTCGGGTATAAGCCAACCCAAATATCAGTTGAGGCACCTAATTTTACCACAAAAACTGCATTAAAAATGTGCTGAAAAGCTTGTCTTACACATGAGTATATATGGTAGTTTTTTTTCTTGTTGTAGACTTGTAAAATTCTATAGATTTTAGTAATTAGTCCTTTGTTATGTCATCACTAAATATTTTTTCACAGTCTGTGTGCTCGCTTTTTACTATTTTAAAGAAGTCTTTTGATGGACACAAGTGTTTTAATAGGTCCCGCTCATCTATTTTATTTTCCCCGGAGTGATTCCTTTGTTATTTCTGATGCCCATGTAGTTCCAGCACTAGGGCTCCTAGCTTTGTCCCAATTTTCTCATTGATGATCCTGATAACTTTGGGTTTTACCTTTAGGTCTTTCATTCACTTGAGTTTCTTTTTGTGCATGGGGTGAGATAAGGTTCTTGTCTCATTCTTCAACACCATGCAAGTAGCAGTCAGTGAACCTAAGCATATATTGCACTGGACAAATGTGTTGCAAAAACCTCTTCAAAAGGGCAAAAATCAATGACATTAACTTGAGGATTAAAGTATATCTGACCTAATCCATGGTATTTTTAATTGGATCATACACATAGGAAAGCTGGCCAATGAGTAAGGAATAACAGGGAAATAATTGATACATTTGAATTATGTGTTGACTCACAATATTAAAAACACCACGCAGAATTATCAGGAACCCTGATGGGGTAGTGGGGTGCACATTGTCCTGATAATGGCAGGGTCAGCAGTTGGAAACAACCAGGTGCTCCACTGGAGAAAGATGGAGCTTTCTATTCCCGTCACATTGTCCTGGCTCACCTGCTTGGCTAGTGAGTTTGGTTTGAGGGCCAGGGTAACATTGGCTTGAGGGCCTATCCATTTTGGAAGAAGCTCAGACAGCATGGACTTTAATAAGGAGGCTGGAGAGACTTCCTCTAGTGTAATTTGGGTGTGTTATCAGGAGAGATTAATTCCTGCAGAAGGACATCATACTTGGTGAACAAAAAAAAAAAAACAAAAAAAGGAGAGGATGTTCATGAGATAGATCAGCACAGTGACTACAGCCAAGGATGCAAACACATCAGCAGTTGTGAAGATGACACAGGCTCGAGCACTGTTTTGTTCTATTATACAAAGGATCACAGAGTCAGACTGATTTGAGGACACATGTGCATGTGTTTGCACGCACGTGGACCAGATTGGGTGCTGGGTGAACTTACAGGTGCCTATGAACTCTAACATTTCAAGATTAAGGCAAGGAGGTTGCTTCTAGGTCACATGCATGGAAGCATTTTGGAATCCCAAGTGTTATGGAGAGAATTAGGTCTACTGCAAATGCATCTCAAACCCTCATCCTTATACTTTCTTATCATACCACTTGGAAATGGGTGCTCTTTGTTATGCTAATGGATAGTAGTAACATCAGCTCTGGCTACCTGGGGTATTTAAGCAAGCAAAGATTAGGGAGATGGATGTCATATCACATGAAGATCAAAGGGGAAAAGTTAAGGGAACAAGGACATATAGTCAGTGTCCTCAATTTGAACTGTTATCCATCCAAATCAGTGGTTCTCAACCTTCCTGATGCCGCAGTCCTTTCACACAGTGCTTCGTGTTGTGGTGACCCCCCCAACCATAAAATTATTTTCATTGCTACTTCATAACTGCAATTTTGCTACTGTTATGAATCGGGCAACCCCTGTAAAAGGGTCATTCAAGCTTCAAAGGGGTCATGGCCCACAGGCTGAGAACCGCTGATCTAAATGAATGGTGAAAAAAATAAATAGTTGTGTTTTAAAGTCACTCAACAAAACTTTCTCTTCTATCAACCCTGGGTAACTAAGACCAAAAGCCTCAAGACAAGCTGCACCATGTGAGTGCAGGGTCTGGGCAGTGCGGCGTAGAAAAGCTCATCCCAGTGAAGCCGAAGCTCAGCTGGTCCGTCTCCAGCATTTCTAGAGTAGGAGACAGAGACAGTAGGAGACAGAGACAGGTGTGCACTGCAGCTTTTTCAGGGAGAAAAATATGAGTCTGGGTCCTGGATTTATCATGTATTTAAAGAAATTATTCTGCTTTCTTTTCTATTTATTAATCCTTTTATTGGGGGCTGATACAACTCATCACAATCCATACATACATCAATTGTGTAAAACACATGGTACATTCATTGCCCTCATCATTCTCAAAACATTTTCTCTCCAATTAAACTTCTGGCATCAGGTCCTCATTTTCTCCCCTGCCCTCCCCACTCACCCCCTCCCTCAAGAACCCTTGATAATTTATAAATTATGATGTTATTATATCTTACACTGTCCAACATCTCCCTTCACCCACTTTTCTGTTGTCTATTCCCCCAGGGAGGAGGTTACATGTAGATCCCTGTAATTGGTTCCCCCTTTCTACCCTACCTACCTTCCACCCTCCAGGTATCGCCACTCTCACCGCTGTTCCTGAAGGGGTCATCTGTTCTGGAGTTCCTGTGTTTCTAGTTCCTATCTGTACCAGTGTCCATCCTGTGGGCTAGCTGGATTTGTAAGGTAGAATTGGGATCAATATAGTGTGTGTGTGTGTGTGTGTGTGTGTGTGTGTGTGTGCGTGTTTGGTGGGGGGGGGGGCGAGGAAGCATTTCGGAACTAAAGGAAAGTTGTGTGTTTCATCATTTCTACACTGCACCCTGACTCGCTTGTCTCCTCCCCACGACACTTCCATAAGGGGATGTCCAGTTGCCTACAGATAGGTTTTGTGTCCCCATTCTGCACTCCCCCTCATTCATAATGATAAGAATTTTTTGTTTTTTGATGCCTGATACCTGATCTCTTTGATACCTTGTGATCACACAGGCTGGTGTGTTTCTTCCATGTGGACTTTGTTGCTTCTGAGCTAGATCCTTCAATTGTTTAAGACTCCAGACACTATATCTTTTAATAGTTGGGCACCGTCAGCTTTCTTCACTACATTTACTTATGCACCTGCTTTGTCTTCAGCGATCTTGTCGGGAAAGTGAACATCAAAGAATGCCAATTTAATAGAACAAAATATTCTTTCATTGAGAGAATACTTGAGTGGAAGCCCAATATCTATCTGCTACCTTAATACTAAACCTGTAAATAGATGCACATAGATCTATTTCTCTCTCTCTCTCTCCATATATATATATATATATATATATAATATGTATGTGCCTTTATTTAGACCTCTATAAATGCCCTTTGCCTCCTGGTTCTTTCCTCTACTTGCTTTTACTTCCCTCTTGTCCCACTATCTTGATCAACCTTCATTTGGGTTACATTACTCTTGAACACTCCCTACCAGGCCTCCAACACCCTCCTCAATCTCTTGTTTGAATTTCTTGTTGTTCCCTTGTCCCTGAGTTTGTTACCACCACTTCCTTTCCCCCACCTTCCCCTCTCCCATGTCCTACTGGAATTGTCGGTCCCGTTGTTTTCTACTCCAGATTGTTCATCCAGCCTATTTTATTTAGACAGACCTGCAGAAATAATAACATGCGCAAAGACAAGACAGAGCAAAACCAAGCAACAAAAGAAAATGAAACAACAACAAAAAGCCAGTGACAAAAAAACAACACACAAAAAATCAACACAACAACTAAAAAGAAAAGCTTGTAGTTAGTTCAAGGACTGTTTTTTGGCCTTTAAGAGTGTTTTCTGATCGAGTCTGATGGAGTGACTGGCCCAAAGTCTATTTTTGGTATTCCTGGGGAACTTCATTGCTGTTCCCCTTGCTATTCTGTTGCATGCCATCAGTGTTTTTCCTCTGTGTGGTGCGATCGGGTCGGGTGCAATTCCCACACTGTGTCTCCAGTGTTGTCCCCTGTAGGGCTATAGGTCAGTGAGGGATGTCCTGTCTCATAGTGGGGCTGGCCATATGGTCTTCTCTATGGATTGGCTGCTCTGAGCAGGAATATCGTTGTCACGGTTTGGTGGGCTAGGATGTGCTCCACTCGCTCTTCCTCTACCTTCATTTGCTCCCATGTGGTCTCATCAGTCATGTCCCTCTCCTGGAGCTGCAGCTTCAGTGCTGTCCTCTTCTCTGCAAAGTGGGAATAAGAACCCATTTAATTGGATGGTGGGACCAATGAGCTAGGGAATAAACCATCTATTACAGATCACCAAACATAGTAAGAATTCAGCAAATATATATTACAGTTATTATTCTATTCCTGAACATTACTTCTAGAAAATGGTGCCCGAGGTGAAGGTAAACCTTGGGAACAGAAGCCAGGAAGTGTGGACCTGCCCGGCATGGTGACTGTGCTTGGGTTCTATGCTGGACGAAGCAGTGTTGTTCACTTACAAGACAGCCAAAATCCTCCAAACTAAACTCCCAGGAGGATCAGTTCATGTTGTCTCCCATCATACTTTGGCAGTGGGTGCTGCCAGGTCAGTGTTGGGGTGCTAACTGAAAGGATACTCAGCAGGAGAAATGTGAGCCTGTCTGCTTACATAAATATTGACCAAGAGAAACCCTGTGTAGGGTCAATAGGAGTCAGGACTGAGTCAACGGCACAGAGTTTGATTTTTGGTTGGGTGAGGGTAAGTATTGAAAAGATTGGGCTTATTTCCAACACTGTGCTGAGCCTTTCCAAATAGTGAAAGTGACCTTCCAGGATTATTTGCCTCTCATATGGCAAACCAACTGTGTGCTTCTTTTCTCTAGAGTTGGTCAACAAGTATTGCTACTAAGCTTCCAGTGCGCACATGCAGGGAATTAGTCCAATCAGAGGAGTGTTCTAAGTAATTCCTTTGTCTTCATTTCAGTAGGGTGCTCTCAATAACAGCACTAATAAAGATTCCAACAGTGGATTCCAAGGGGATGTGCTATGTCCGTTAAATTCCAGTTAGAGGGATCATCTCAGAAAGTTATGGCTACACTTTTGTTAGTTTTCCAATGGAAGTAAATTTGATAAGTTTTCTCAAAGGATGAAGGCTTATTAAGAAAAGAAAATTGAAACTGTGTGAGTGAGAAGAATACCAGGAAAGTTACCCCCCCCCCAATGTATATATATCAAGATAATTCACTTGTCCATTTTTTGAGGACAGCAAGGGATGTCTTATAAACCTTTTATAATACTTAATTCATCCCACCGCATGATCCTACCTTTTCATGATGCGTTTTTACTTCAAAACTGAAATATTGAAAAGGAATAGCATTTGAGACCTTCAATGCAATAAAAACTGGGGGTTTTGTTTTGGGAAAATTGGAGAGAGCAGACTTCTTTGGGAGAAGTAGTAGAGAGATGGAAAGTCCACCTGCAGAAACTTAGAGCGCTAGATGAGAGACCTGTTGAGAAACAGTGACTTCACATTTTGGTATTTTTATTTAGGAAAGGATTCTATGGATGTCTAGCAATATGAGTTGATTCACCCCACTATTTTTGTTTTCTAAATGTGTAATCTCCCATGGAGCGCTGCTGTCTAACTGGGGACCCTGAACAAAAGCTTATCAATGACACTATTTAGGAGGGGCTGAGTGTTGGTGTATGTGTTATGCATCTCTATGAGTGTTTTTTTTTTTAAATATTCATGGGCATGCACAGAAGCACTCTCTTATACCTGCAATGGTTCATTCTTTGCTGATTCTAAAATGTGCGTGTGTGCCTGGCCCTTGTGCTACCATGTGTCCCCCTCCTCACACACCGTCTCCAGACCCAGTATCACTTGCAATACTCTGCAGAAACAAATTGACTGGAAGTGTAAATCAGTCCACATATGCAGAAGCATTACTGCATTGCACACCTATTTGAATATAATGCATTAATATTTGAAGCACATCATGATTTTTAGAACAAACTCTATATATCACTAGGCCTATAGACCAGAGGTTCTTAAAGTTTCTATTCCTGGAATATATGATCAATTTAGGGCTCTTTTTTTAAACTTCAATGTCATGATTCAGACGTACATAATTGTATTATTTGTCTTAGACAAATGAAGAAGAATAAATTAAAATGGTACATGTTGCAACAGGACTGTTGACATTATGCACAAAGCCTGCTTATTGTCATAGGTGCTCTTAACCTTCAAGCCCAAATCTTTCAAAACTATTAGCGTTACATCTGCCAGCTGCTGTCAGCGTTCTCCTGCTCTCTGTTTTCTGCCTTGTGCTTTATTTGAAATGTTTGTTATATTTGTGTATATATAACTTTCTGTGAGCTGTCCCTGGAAAGCTCCAAGGATTAAACATGAAAGTTGAGCCAGTTCAAAAGGAACAATGTTAAGAAAATTACAGAAAACTTGCTAAAATGAATGTTTAAACTATTAAAATATTTAGCAGAGTTTGCCTGCAGCCGTTTCCTTTACGTAAAAGAGGACGCATTTCTTTTATTTCTCATTCTCTCTCCTGTAAAACAAACGGGGTGAGGGAAGATATACATCTGCACTGAAGCTTTTCAAGGCATTAGGAATAGAATATCTAAATATTTGATGCAAACGGATATGTATGATTGAGGGAAAGAAAAATCCCGAACATCCCAAGTATTTGGGCTAGTGGCTTGTGCATGCATTAGGGAGGTGAAAGCGACTCAGTCTAAGGGGTTGTCCTCTTTGAACTTGAACTGCATAGGCTTTCTCTAAGTCCTACGGAATTAACTATGTGGTAACAGTGGCTGTAGCTGTGGTGTATCTTCAACATGACAAGGACAGGATGAACTTTTCAGAAATTCATGCAGCTCTTCAGGCATTTTGGGCTTATTTATTTAGCCCTCTAAAGTAGGTGCTTAATAGCCCTCTAAAATAGGTGCTTATTTTATTTTACAAAATAAAATATGTCCAGCCCAATTTCAAGTCTCTATGGAATTTGATATTTCCTTTTTGTCTACCCTTTTAATAAATACTGGGTTTTTGACCTGTGCAACTATTCATTCATTCGTTCATCTATTCTTCCATTTGCTGTGGTGAAAGCCATTAGCATCAAGTCAAACATTCTGTATACAATATTATTTTTCAAGCAGTTATTTCTTAAGTTAAATAACAACAAAGTTACTTAAAATCTCGTTGCCTTGGTCTCTTCACATATAAAACAGGAGTAACACACTCTCCACTTCATTGGGGGCATTGCAAGAATTAGATGAGAGAATGTTCTTAAAATGCTGGACTCAAGTCCATTACTTCCATCCCTAGGTTTTCAAAGTTGAAGGTAGGGCAAGAACTCTCTGAGAAATGCCTGTATTGGCTTTCACACTTTATTGATTCACAATGCAGTTAAGGCAATGGTTCTCAACCTTCCTAATGCTGCGACCCTTTCATCCAGTTCCTCATATTGTGGTGCCCTCCAACCATAAAATTATTTTTGTTGCTACTTCATAAGTGTAATCTTGCTACTGTTAGGAATCAAGAGAACCCTGTAAAAGGGTCGTTCTACCCCCAAAGGTGTCATGACCCACAGGTTGAGAACCACTGCGTTAAGGTCTTTGGCACAATTGACTTAGGTTTGGGTTTCCAATCAAAAGGTTAGAAGTTCAAATCCACTCAGAAACACCTGAGAAGACATACCTGACTATCCAATCCCCAAAGATCATGGCCATAGACACTCCTGTCCTGTTCGCTCAAGAATGCATGGGGTCTCCCTGAGTCCGAATCAAGTCCTAGGCCACTGCTGCTGTTGTTGTTGTTCTTTTATTTTTAGCAGACCAGTAATGTCTCACAGTTAGACCAAAGAAAAGCTGAATATTTCTACTTAATAGGTAGTTAGGTCCAAATAACTTGATAAATGTATCCTAAAAATTCAGTAGATATTCAAAAAGTAATCCATATAAATTAAAAGAAAACTAGTAATTTAATTATTTTATTAAAAGTGTCATCATAAAGTTAAACGGAGAACTACCAAATGACCCAAATAATCCTGTCAGAGGTTTACACCAAAAATATACTTGAAAGCAGGGATATAAACAGATGTGAGTACACCAATGTTCATGGCAGCGTTATCCACAGTAGTCAAAGTATGGGAAAAACAGTTACCAATGATTACATGATTGAATAAGCAAAATATGTTATAGTCATCAATAAAGAGAAAGAAAGTCTGAATGATACCTCGGTGTGGATAAACCATATCAGTGGAGTTCGTTAATAAACCTTACCAATGATGAACCTTATCAATGATGATCCTTGGAAAGCTTTTGCTGTGTGAAATCCCATCAATAGACAAATATTGTGCTTCCCACTTCAGTGAAATATGTAGAATAGACAGGTGAACAGATACAAATTTTTATGCGTGGCTTCCAGAGTTGTATAGGAAGAAAACAACTGGAACTATTGCTGAAGCGATACCAGCATTCTGTTTGCAGGGATGCGAAGCCTTTGGAAACTGAGCTCCCTAGTGGTTGCAGATCATTGTAATTAATGTCAGTGAGTTCTACACATAAAGTGATACTTTTATTAAACTATGCATCGTTTATAATAAGCTTTTTAGAAACCAAGTACATATTAATGGGATCTATGTGCTCGTTGAGCCCTGTGCAGCCTCTCACAACTTGGAATCATCCTGGACACCAGCCCTACTCCTGCCCACGTTACCTTCATTTTTGTGCAGTGTTTAGTTTCCAGCCACACGCACAAACCCTGAGGTCTTTTTCTATATGGTGTCCTCAGAGGGAATGCAAAATAATCCAACGTTGAAAACTGTGACCAACATTTAGCCAAGAGTCCACATGATGTAACAGACTCCAGGGCTCCCTGTGTTTTTCTTAAAATATGTATATAAATGCTATATATCTAAATATAATTTTAGAAACTTTTATAAAGTTTATGTCACCCCTGTGGGTTTTCTGCAGTATCCTGGGACAGCTTGGTACACAGTTTGTGAATCAGAGGTATAGAATATCCTTAGAAGGATTTTGTCTGGTTGCTGCAAAGGAAGTGCCTCACTCTAGATCCAGACTTGTCCAGCAGCACAAAGTTGCCTGGGAAAACATTTGCTTGGAGGTGCCTGAGCTCCTGCACAGATGCCTAGTTCTGGCAGTTCCAGAGGGAGCCTGAAGCCAACAGCAGTCGCGCGTGTACCATGCACTCCCTGACCAAGGTTCAGAGGACATGGCCAGCCATCTTTAGCAGGAGGTAAATAAATGGGAGGTAGCATGCCCTCTCCCACCTCCCTGTCTATACAACTGAACCATCACTAAGTGGCTTTCCTACAGAATGACCAATCATTCTGCCTTCGCTGATTCCTCCCTCTTCGGAATTTTAGCAGTGTGTATTACCAGGAGTGGGCAGAGTCAGAAAGTGCTATTGTGTGACCTCTATCCAAAGTCCACGTGGTATATCCGCAGCACGACCTTAAATGATTACGTCTAGGTTTCCTGTCTTTAAATACCACTAGATCCTCAGGGGCCTGTAGTGGAAGATGACATATTTTCTTACCCTCCACCCCCTTCTGCTGTTGCCAGGCTCACCAGTGAAGTCGTAGCTCAGTGTTTTCACCAGTGATATTTTAAGTCTCACCTTTTACAGGGGCCAAGGTAGTAGGAACTGGTCTATTATTGCTTGCACAATTGAACAGAAGTTTAGACCTCATCCCCTGCCTGGACAGATTGTGTGAGTGCTGAAAAGAGATCTCTGACTTTATCTCTTGCCCTCTGAGGGAAAGAAAGTATGTAGCTCTTTCTGTTTAGTGCCTCTATGGGCCACTAACAAAAATGTCCTGCCTTATGTCCTGTCTCAGATCTTTAAGGCAAGAATTGTATGTGTGGGTACAAAGAGGGAGAGGGAGACCTTCCTGGGATACAACTTCTTCAACTTTGACCTGGGTTCCACACACAAAGGACCTGGGTTGGGAGAATGCAAGACCAGGAACCACAATCTCATATACTGAGGACTTATGATCCACTGGGGTGCTTTCCAAGAAAAAAAATTGGTTCCTGATTGCTAAGTTTTCACTTAGCCTCTTACTTGACAGAAAGACTAGTCAGAACTGCTTTTCCTGATGGCCAATGGTGGAGATCATGCTCCCCAAGTTTTCAAACCTAAAAAAATCATTCCATACTTATTAAAATATTGCATTTTGCTGTTTAAAAAGATAAATAATTACATAGTAAAGAAGGAAGCAGCAATTCTATTCATAATCTTGTCAATATATTTCCTGCATTCTGTTTTTCCCCTCAAATTCTGGTAGGGGCATTGTGTGGGAATTCCAACTCCCTCCGTGGCAGACCCCATAGCTTCTTCCAGTCTCCATCGGGTTCTGCACGTCCATGGCCTACAGCGCCAATGCTGACGCACTCTATCACTCGTCTTTGTCCCACCTCTGTTCACAGAGCCATTTTTACTCTCACACATGCATGATCATGCCTGGCTGGAGCCATCTCCCGTGGTTCCATAGAGAGAAAGCCTAATAAAAAGACTGGAGAAGAAGGAGCACTGGTCCCTTTCATTGAGGAACTCAGGTGCACATACAGGTTAAGGGACCAAAGATGGTTCTGTTTTCTTTGGTGCCATCAGGCTAACTCTGCTTCCCAATATATTAAAGCTAGATCCCATATTATCTTCCCTAATGCGGTATTGTGAGCCTTGTAGCAAGTGGAAATTCTTCCCAGACTTTGGCAATAAGATGAGCGTCAGTTCTAGTTCACGAAGCTGATGGGAAGATGAAGGTTATTGAAGATGGCAACTCAAGCCCAGGACTGAGATTCAGGGACTGGTAACCAGATGCCATTTTAAGCCATAAGTTGTGTAATTATTTGGGAGGATTCCAGCTACTTAAAAAGTAGATAATGTGACCTACTCTTAGCCATTTGATTTCTATCGTAGACACGCAAAGGTCTGAAAGTTTCTGAGGATGGAACCTTGTTATGTATGTAACTGTGCCCCCAAAATGTTATGGTGAAATTCTAATCCCTCTACCTGAAAATATAACCTTACTTGGAAACCATGATTTTCTTTGATTCTGTCATTTTGGGGCATTGGGGGGTTGGGGGGGGTTTTAATTTGGTTAGGCCCAAAGAGGGAGAGATCACAACCTAATAATTTGTGACTAGCATTTTTTCAAAAGAACAGAAAGGGCATATACACATGCACACACACATAAAAAACAGATGTCAAGAGATACCAGAGAACTCCATGGAATGCTAATAAATGCTAACTAATTCCTGAGGCTCCACACCAGGAATGATCCATTCCAAGAGGCTATGCCCTAACTCCCGCTTCCAAAACCGTGAGATAAAAATTCCTGTTCTTTCGGCCCATCGAGCTGCTGTATCTTTTGTTATAGCAAAACTAGGTAAATCAAACACACCTAAAACAAAGAAACGGAGAGAGAATAAACATATGTGACCTGGAAAAAGGCCATAATCTACCAAGAAACCCTTATAGCGTATGAGTTTGGCGTTGGTTTCCTATCTGCAAGGTCAGTGATTCAAACCCACTAATCGCGCTGCAGGAGAACACAAAGATTATCTACTCCAGGGAACATTCACAGTCATGAGAAACCCTATATATGGGCCACTATGAGTCAGAATCAATTTAATAGTAGTTAGTTTTTTTGACATATATTTCAAACACTATACAATAGCTCAATCATATTAATGAGGGGTACAACCATCTCCACAACCAATTTTAGAGAATTTTTCTCTTTCTTGTGCTCATTGCCATCCGCTCCCCACCTTCCCCTCCCTTCCCTGCCAGGCTCCACAGAAAACCATCAGTGCAGTCACTGTCTCTGGAACTCTACCCATCCTGGATTTCTTTTTTTAAATCATTTTATTGGGGGCCCATGCAATTCTCATCCCAGTCCGTACATACACCCATTGTGTCAAGCACATTTGTACATTTGTTGCCATCATCATTCTAAAAACATTTGCCTTCTACTTGAGCCCTTAATATTGGCTACTCATTCTCCCCTCTTTCCCCACTCCCCCTTACCTCATGAACCCTTCATGATTCATAAATTAGGGAGGAGGCTATATGTAGATTCTTGTAATCGGTTATCCTTTCTACCCCACATTCCCTCCACTCTCCAGGCATCACCACTCTCACCACTGGTCCTGAAGGAGTCATCTGTCCTGGATTCTCTGTGCTTCCAGTTGCTATCTGTACCAATGTACATTGTCTGGTCTAGCCAGATTTGTAAGGTAGAATTGGGTTCATGATAGTGGGGGTGTGGGGAGGGAAGCATTTAAGAACTAGAGGAAAGTTATATGTTTCATTGTTGCTACCCTGCGCCCTTACTGGCTCATCTTCTCCCCACAACCCTTCAGTAAGGGGGTGTCCAGTTGGCTACCAATGGGCTTTGAGTCTCCACTCTGTACCCACTGACATTAACAATGATATTTTTTTTTGTTCCTTGATGCTTGATACCTGATCCCCTCAACAGTTCATGGTCACACAGGCTGGTGTGCTTCTTCCATGTGGGCTTTGTTGCCTCTGAACTAGATGGCTACTTATTTATCTTCAAGTCTTTAAGACCCCAGATGCTGTATCTTTTGATAGCTGGACACCATCAGCTTTCTTCACCACATTTTCTTATGCACACGTTTGTCTTCATTGATCATATCAAGAACGTGGGAACCCACTTATATGATTTTTAGTTCTTTGATGTCTGATAACTGGTCCCTTCTACACCTCGTAGTAGGACAGGCTGGTGTGCTTCTTCAGTGTGGGCTTTGATGCTTCGTAGCTAGATGACTGATTGTTTATCTTCAAGTCTTTAAGACGCCAGATGCTATATCTTTTGATAGCCAGGCACCATCAGCTTTCGTCACCACATTTGGTTATGCACACCTTTGTCTTCATTGATCATATCAGGAAGGTGGGTACCCACTGATATGATTTTTAGTTCTTTGATGTCTGATAACTGGTCCCTTCTACACCTCATGGTCAGGCAGGCTGGTATGATTCTTCCATGTGGGCTAGATGTCTGCTTGTTTATTTTCAAGCCTTTAAGACCTCAGATGCTATATCTTTTGATACCCGGCCACCATCAGCTTTCTTCACCACATTTGCTTATGCACACATTTGTCTTCAGCAATCATGGAGGGAAGGTGTGCATCCTCCTATCCTGGATTTCATGTACAGAAAACAAAAACACAGATAATCAAGCAAACCATATCCGTTGGTTTTAAGGAAGATGTTCATTGGTGTTTCAGAACGAGATGACAGCTCTCCCAGGTTACAGGACTGGCAATCACTGGGCTTTGGAGAAGAACCCTTGTCCTGAGGGAGCCCAATGAATGATGGCCGGAGAACATTATATACTTAGTATTTGAGTGCTCTCCTTGCTTTATTTTGGCATGTGTCAATATGGTAGGCATGTTGCTGCCATTGTGAATGAATGTCTTTTAAAGTGGTGCTCTATCTCCAACTTCCTTTGTGTGTGCAAAGAGTGTCCAGTCATTCAGGAGTTTAACGTGTATAAGTCAACAATTCATGTTTTGAAGTTCAAAGCCAGCCAACAATTTCCTTTTCTTGACAGTATTTTAAATTGTCTACATTAATAACACCATTGGCTAAATTAATGACACCATCAATAGAATTATCTCATGCCCCAGGAGGATGATTGATAATGTTCTCTAACATAAAATCATAATGACGTCTCCAAAGTGAACCAGAGGCAGGGATGAAATGTAGCTATATGAATGGATTTGGGCGTCATACTTTATTCTAGCCACAATCTGAGAACTACTTGTTATTATTACATGGCACTTTTTGATACTTGCCCTCATGGAGAAATCATTGAAGATATGAGCACTATAACAAAATGTGGTAAAGAAACTAGATGGTGCCCAGCTATTAGAAAAAATAGCATCTGGCATCTTAAAGGCTTGTGCACACAGCCATCTGAGTGAAGCATCAACTGGGTCCACATGAAGAAGCACACCAGCCTGTGGGAGTGAGTTTTTATTGTTGTTGCTGTTTGTTATTGTTGTTTTATTTTTTGATGGGGGTAGAATAAGCTCATTACAAACCATGGGTCATTAAGCACTCAGCTGCTAGCAAAAGTATAGATGGTTTGAACTTCATAAGAAATGGGTGTTTGTGAGGGCGGAAGAGTGGGGAAGGGTGGTGGGGAGAGCAAGGAGCCGATACCAAGGGCTCCAGTTGAAAAAATGTTTTGAGAATGATGGCAACAAATGTGCAAATGTGCTTGACACAATACATGGATATATGGACTGTGATAAGAGATATACAAGCCCCCAATAAAATGATTTATATAAAAAAAGAAAGAAAACGATGAAGCAGTCTACTTTTATAGAGATGTACAACCTTGGGAACTCTGAGGTTGTTCTAGGTGTCTCTGTGAGTTGGAATAGATTTAATGGCAAAGGATTAAATGCTTTCACTTAATTATCCATTGGATACAATTGCTAAGCATTCATTGAGGTAAAAATAAATTTAGAACTTTCTGATTCATACATACAAATATAAACGTAAAAGTAAAAGTTAAGATAAAGCTAGCATAAACATGAATGTGTACATAAACACGAATGTATATATCTTTATCGTCCCCATTGTCTTAACTCTATCACCTTGCTGTTCTCCTCGCAGGTAGGTGGAATATGATAATATCTTCATTTTACAGAATAAAACTTGTAAACGAATGTTGTTATTAGGCGCCATCAAATTAGTGCTGACCCGTAGAGGCCCGAGGGCAGCAGAACGCAGCAATGCCCTGTCCCGCTCCATCATCCCAGCCACCCTTTTACTTGAGCTCATTCTGGCAACGAGTGTGGCGACCTAGCTCGTCGAGGGCCTTCCTCTTCGCTGCCACCTCTCTCCGTTACCAAACAAAGTGCCTTTCCCTAGGATCTGCTTTCTCCGGCCATGCGCAGAGCATGCAAGACGGAGTCTCGTGGCTCTTGCCTCACAGGGACATTCTGGCTGCACATCTTCCAAAACAGATTTGTTTGTTCTTTTGGGATTTCGTGGTACTTTTCCATATGCTTTGTCAGCACCATGATTCAAGTTCACCAGTGTGTCTTCCTTCGTCCTCATTCAATGTCAGATTTCACACATGAGTGAGGCTGCCTTGATTTGAGTAAATCCTCAAAGGAACCTCTTTGATTTTCAACATCGAAATGGACCTTGGGCAACCCATTCACACAATAAAGGTGCCCTTTGAGCCCATGCCTGCTGCTTCCGTAAGCATCGATTGTGAATCCAAGAAAGACAACCTCCTCGATAACTTCTCATTTTTTTCTTCATTTGTCATATTACCAATTGATTCAGTTGGGAGGACTTGGCTCATCTTTACATTGATTGGAAATCCATACTGAGGGTTGCAACGCTTTATCTTATCACTAAGTGCTGAGAGTTGTCCTCACTTTCAGCGAGGAAGCTTGTGGCATCTGCGTTTTGCAGATGGTTAAGAAGTCTCTATCGAATCCTGATACCGAATCATTCTTCTTATAATGCAGCTTCTCTGATGACTTGCTAAGCGCACAGACTGAATAAAGACAGAGGACGATATTTGACCATCAGGATGTGGATGGAGATGGAGTGTCCCTCAGTCTTGTGACTGCTCGTGCCACCATCCTCTCCTGTCCGTGCCATAGTGCCCACTGCATACAGCATCCCTCTTGGAGCTGACGTTGGCTGGTGAACTCACCTTGGCTTTCTCAAGCGACTTAGCGTGAGTACTGTGAGTTCTTCGCAGGGGCTCTGTCTCTGTCCCTGAGTGCTACAGAGATGGTTGGCTCCCTGCTTTGAAAGGCCATACAGACGTAGGGTCACATGACAGAGAACATGTGGTTGCTATTTCATTTATGCTTTATCATTTTTCATTCTGACATTAAAGCTCCTCTGCAGCAGGGCAAGAGCCCTGTGCATTGTAAGGCGTAATGTGAACCGAGGGCTCCTGCTTCGTGCCAGAGGAAACGTGATTCAGAAACAATTTGGGGGCAACTGCAAGGTGATGTGGCCCAGAGAACCAGAAGCTATTGAAACTTTAAACATCATTCCTGGACAGTATAATATGTTCTGCAGGGCAGCTTGGAAAAACAGGAAAAACCTCCTTGGCCAATCCTTAGAGAATTAGAAATCTTTAAATATCATATGGAGCCAATGTTTCTTAAAGAGCCCTTGGCCTTTACAATCAAAGACCAAAATATTGAGCTGGAAGTCCTCTTACCCCATAGTCCTTGAGAAAACTGGGGCCATGGAAGGAGAACAGATTTGTCCAGGATCTTATATAATTCTGGTGTAGACATAGGTCCTTACTGTTCCTGGCCACACAGCCAACTCCTGTTATCAACGACTAACTTGTAACCTGTCCTCACTAGCTTTGAGCCATGGGGAGGTGGGTTATCATGGAAAGCAACCTACAGGGTCATTTCAAAAAGGAAAACTAGCCGTCTCCTTTACTCTAGCACAGTAAATTCAGTTTTGTGATATGTTTGCGTATTTCTACCCCTAGGGGATTGTGCTACTTGCAGGTATCTAAGCATATTGTCAGGAACAGAGGGAGTGCCCAATAAATATTGGAGAAAAGGACAGACGACATGCTTAGAGGGAGAGGAGAACCAAGAGGGAAGGGACAGGACTAAAGGGAAAGATGATTTTCACTTTGAGAGTTTTACAAAAAGAAAATGAGGAGAACTGAACATTCTAAAAACCAATGTGGTCAGAAAGCCATAAAGGAAATGCACATTTACTGAATGAGGAAATGACAAAAATACCTTTCAGTTGATTCTGACAGCCCTCAAGGGGCTGGGGAGGGTCAGCTTGTCTGCTCACTGAAGGGCCTTAGTTCGAGCCGCCAGCTCCAGGGAAGAAGATGTGGTAGTTGGCACCCACCATGGTTGCAAACCTGCAAGGAAAGTCGACGCTGCCATTTGTGGTTGCTGCAAGTTGGGATGTTTGACTAGCCTTTGTCACATTGCAGATTATGTCCGTCAACTGATCAATCATCTTCCATCAGTGTTGCCTTGACAATAGAAGAGTACCCCAAGGTTATTGATAAACCAGGTTCCAAATATCAATGAGTTTAATTCTATAGCATTGTTACCTTGGAGGTGAGAATCTCAATTTCCACTCCTTTATTACAATATGCTCTTGAAAGCCGGTATCATTGAAAACCACGTGGCGCCATCTTCCTCTGCAGAGGTGAGGTTACCATCAGTCAGAATCAAGTAGCAGGCAATGAGCAAACAAAACAAACCCAGCCTAACAGCCAGTCCCTCCAAGCATGAAGAGTAGGCGGTCAGTCATGTATCTTGTGGTGAGTGAAAAAAAAAATGGGAACATGTTTGTATACATTCTTCTAAATAATTTTATTTTACATTTACAGCAAATTAGAACAAAGACATACATGCCCGGTCCCCCTATTATGATCATCTTTCCTTAATAGGGTACTCGCTGTACTTTAGGAAAGGTTATTGATTCATTGCTTTTAACTAAACCCAGTGCAGTTTTGTTGATTCCAAATCAAAGTGACCCAATAGGTGGGGGAAGAACTGCCCCACAGCATAAAGCTTTGTGAGAGCAGAAGGTCTTTCTCTTGAGGAGCAGTGGGTGGTCGTGAGCAGTTTTGACCCTGCTGTTAGCAGTCAATGCTTAGCCCAGGGCACAGTCATTTTCTATTCAGAACGTCTCAGCCGTTTCCTCATTCCCCCTTTCAGCTCCAGGATACCTTGTGGAAGAACACGTGGTGTTTTGTCATCATCTATACTTTGTTTGCTGGAAGCAGTAACAGTTCTCATTCCACATTTCATAGAAGTAAATGAAAACCTGTTTTCTCTGCTTGACGGTGGTAAACAAGCTTTCTTGGCAAGTACGATCCTTTCATAAACATGTTTCCCCTCCAAAGCAGTTAGGTTTTCAAACATGTTTATCCTGTTACAGGTAAATGTACAAGTATGGTCACGGTGCTCAAAGGAAATAAACACCTGTGGAGCTCCAAAGTGATAAACACATTCTGGGGGGTAAGAAGATGAATGTGTTGACAAAAAATGGTAAACAATGTATGTAATCAGTAACGAAAGGGGTTATGTGCCTTGGGATGTAACCAATGGGCATAACTCTTGAGTCTCCCAATTAATAGAACACCAGGCAGGACCAGAGATTAGTATGCACATCCAGCCCAAATCTAGAGCAGGAAGAGTGTCGAGTGTTTGCATTGCTCCAAAGCTGTTGACACCATTCACATGCCGACAACTCTATCATAACTCCACAGGGAATGCAGAGCACGCTGTCTAGAAGTGAGGGGGGGGGCTGAAAATGTCACTAAAATAATCAAAGTCAAAGTCACACTCACTGCCATCGTGTCAACGCCAATGCACAGGGACTCTGTAGAACCAGGGAGAACTGTCCCTGCAAAGTTCCAACACCAGAATGCTGGATAGGAGTTGAAAGACTTGTCTTTCTACCTTGGAGCTGCTGGTGGATTTGAACTGCCGACTTTACAGTCAGCAGTCAAACATGAAATCAGGATGCCACCAGGGCCCCAGGTCTACCAAATGCCCCGAGAGAGTGTGACCCTTCCACCTCCTATGCTCTTTTACTCACAGTTGCTACACAGATCTGCTGGCCCCTTGCCATTCTTCAGGGAGGTGTTTGTTTTGACTTTAAAGCGTAGTTCCTCAGAATCAGATGCCGAATGCGGGGCCATTTGAGGAGTTTTCTTGTTCATAGACAGAAACTGGAACTAAGCAAGTCAGGCCTCTTACTGGCACCACCGTCTGTCTGTGAGGATGTTCGCCTGAACATATCTGAATGGCAAAACCAAGAGTAACAGGAAGACACAGAATTAAAACACAAAGAGCAGCAGTCAAGGGAGGCAGAAGCAAGATTACTAACAACAATGTTTAAAACGCAGAGGTCCTGGATTCAATTGTTCCTCAAACCAGCTCCACCAGTCCCTTGTCTAAGATTCAGCCTCATTCTCCGGTGTTGTTGCCCCACAATTCCAAAGACTTGGCTCGTGTCTACTTTTTAAAAGTCCTGATATAAAGAAAAACTCCTTAGAAACCTAATTTTAATTTAACCTTTTTAGTAGCATTCAATTTTTGTGTTTCTTCCTTCTAAAACTTAAAACACCGTTTAATTATTTATTTACTATATGCCATCTGTTCACTAGTTTGCTTTTAACGTGGGAGTGGGGACCTGTGCTAGGCATGCGGTAAGTCTTGGTTGACTGAGTGACTAAGCTTTGCTGGAAGAAGTTTTAATGGGTCCCCAAGCTCTTTTAATTAATAAAAGTAATCGTGAACTTTTGATAACCTCCACAAAAGTTAAATCAGTTGAAAGTATAGCAGTGGTTTTCCTCACGCCCAGGAACTTAGATTGCTAGTGCGTACGGAACCAAGTCACTGGGGTTGACCAATCATGGATTTCTTTACTTGGTTATGCTGCCATGTAGTTTGCAGGGTTTTGTTTTTTACTGCTATTGATATCTCCTTTGAAATCTACCCCTGTTTTTCTTTCTTTACTCTTTTCCCCTTTCTTTCCTCTTCCTTTTTAAAAAAAAAAATTAAACCAAAATTTCTTATTCAAACCTGATCATTGTAGCCAATTAATATGTGGAGTCTGTATTTTGATTATTTAGGGGAAGATAGGATTCTATCTTATAGGCTGATCAAGAAGTCAAATTAAACTACAGTTTATGAGATAATACTTTATACAAATCCACCATAAAAGTGTGTGATAATAGGACTTTTCCATGAAAAAATTTCCCTCTACTCCGAGAAAGTATTACACTCCCAGTTTTACAGGGTCCCTGTGAGTGGGAATCCACTTGGTAGCAGTGGGTTTGAGTGATGTTCGTATTTTGGGAATTTATGGTAAAGTCTTCTGAGCTCTTGCTGGATCAATTTTCTAGGTATGATAAACCCTTTCACACATATGATAGGAGCTAACAATTTATTTTATCAGATAATGATAAATATACAAAAGCATACATAATTTCTTTAAATTATTAAGTTTAATAAATCTGAAAAAATATGCTTATACCTGATGCTTCTGAATGTTCTCAAGTCACCGCATTATCGTTTGTTTTCCTTACTGTGAATTTCATTTTTGTAGTTTATCAAAAAGCTCCCAAAGCTATCCTGGGAAGGAGCCTGCAAGTGCTGATCTCCAAGGAGGTCATTTTATTCTCTAATCTCATCTTGGATTTCTCTTTTATTAAAAGTTATCACAAGTATAATTATTTAAACAGTTCATTGAGATATAATAGACATCCGATAAGCTGGGAACACAAAGTATATGAGGGGTTATCAAGAAACAAACAAACAAACAAACAAATTAAGGTAAGAAGCTCCGCTGGGAGAAGCTTTCCTAGTATATATTTTTCCAGATAGGAAGGCATCAAGCAACTTGCTCTGAGTTAGTGCACCCAGTGGCATCTCCTGGGAAGTTTCTCTCTGGTCACAGGAAGTTTTTATAAAAGCAGTTTTGCTCAAACTCGTTTGTTTTTTTGTGATGGTTGATTTAAGAGAATAGAGTGCAGTTGCGAAATTTTGTTTCCTGCTTGGGGAAAATGTCACAGACACTGTTGTAATGCTGAGCACAGCTTACAAGGAAAGCACTATGAGAAAACGCAAGTGTACCAGTGGTTTTCTCATTTCAAACATGGTAAAATGTCGATTGATGACAAACCTCGTTCTGGACATCTGTCAACTTCCCAAACAGACGGTAATGTTGGCAAAAGTTGTACACTTGTGCTCAAAGACTGCTGTTGGACCATTGACGAGAAGGGAACGTTGTCTGGAGCATCTTGGAGCTCGGTTCCGCGAATTTTAACAGAAGGTTTGGGAATGAGAAAGGTCACTGCAGAATTTGTCCCTTGGATCCCGACAGAGCAGGAAAAAGAGCGTCAAGGGGAAACATGCTGTCTTTGAAAGAGCAGTCCTGAAGCAACCCAGACTTTCCCCCAAGGCTCTGACTGGTGACGAGACAAGGTGCTATTCTTAGGACTCCAACAGCAAACATCAACCAACCAGGGGAAGATGCCATCGTCACCTCAAAGATGCTCTTTCATTGTTTTTATGTGAGGGGGATAGTGCATTTGCAGTTTGTTCCAACAGGCCAGACAGTTAATCTTTCGATTTAGAGGTTCTGAAAAGATTGGGTAACAGTGTGGGGGGGTGGGGGAATGATCTGTGACAGACTGGGGACTAGTTTTGCCACTACGGCAAGGCACCTGCTCATGAAGCCATCTCAGTACACCAGTTTTGGGCTAGCACTCCTCTCTTGCCCCATGCACCTGACAACTCTGATCTTATTCCGTGCAACTTCTTTTTGTTTCTGCAAAGGAAGAGGGACATGATAGGGCAGGGATTTGATGACGTAAAAGAGGGGAAGAAAAAAACAAGGGAGGTGCTGTCAGCCATCCAACCGATGAATTTGAAAACTATGTCCAAGAATGGAATCAAAGTTTTGACAAATGTATTAAGTGTAATGGACTGTATTTTGACAGTGATATGATAAGGTTGTTTTGTAAATAATTAACAATAATAATAAATACTTAGCTTTGAAAAACTTCCCCATTATTTGGCATGTTTTGAGAGATGTGTGTGTGTGTTAATTTGTATTTTGTAGGAATTAATATACATGAAGACCATACAAAAGTATTGGTTTGATCTATTAGTTATTTTAAATATATCCATTTTGTTGCATCTATCAATAAGCCATTATGTGGTTAGTGTGTTGTACGTGATCCTACTGATATACTGCAATTATTTATTCATCTCTTTAGAGGTATATTTAGGTCATTTTGCATTTGCTTATCACAAAACTGCATTGATATTTGTGTACCATCTTTGGTTATAGACATTATTTTATGCTTCTAGAGTAAATATTGCCTCTAGAGTGCTCCTGAGAGGCAAGGATGGGGAGATTTCATCTCATGCACTTTGGGCATGTTGTCAGGAGAGACCAGTCACTGGAGAAGGACATTGTCCTTGGTACAGCAGCAGGACAGTGAGAGAGAGGGAGACCCTCAATGAGATGAATGTACCCAGTGGCTGCAACAGTGACTCAAGCGTAGAGATAATTGTGAGGGGGCACAGGATCCTCATTCTGTTATGCACAGGCTTCTATAAGTTGGATGGTACCCAATATCAACAGAGTAAATAGGAAGAGGGAATGAGATGAATAGCATGTTCTCTTTGCTTGGTGCCATCCAGTCGATCCTCACTCACATCAGTCACGTGTGCCGAGGCAGACTGACCTTTGTAATTTTACTAATGTACATCACCACATCTCTTCTCCCATAAAGTCAGTGAGCGGGTTTAAACCATTAACTTTTTGGTTAGCCGCCGCGCACACTTAACTACTGAGTCACGATGGCTCCTGATAGGTCGTTCTTTCTTCCAGACAGTTGCTATGCTTAGCAACCTTCTGTCCAAAAGAACAAATCAGTGCTCTTCCTTGCTTCATCTTCCCGATTGTTTGCATTCTTGAGCCCAGGTTCTACCCTCCTTGTCAATCCATGTTGGACAGAGCCCTGGCCTCCTTTGCTGCCCCTCTACTTGACCAAGCCTGCTGTCTTTTTTCCCCGGGTCTGGTCTTGCCTGATAAGGCATACAAATTACATGAGAAGAAGTCCTGCTGTCTGAGTTTGTAAGGACCATTCTGGCTGTACTTCACCCGAGGCAGATGTATGAGTCCTTTAGACAGCCCAGTGATATTAATTATATTGTTCTAAATGTGTTCATCCTTTAGGGTCAACTTTCTTTGGAACAGGTACTAATAGGGATTTATCCACTCAGTTATCCAAGCAGCTGCCTGGCGAACTTCTTGGCATGGGCACGTGAGTGCTTCCAGCGATCCATCAGCTTGTTGAAACATTTCAATTTGTATTCTGCCAATTCTTAAGTCCTTGCTTTAGGCGAAGACTGTCAGTGCAGCTTGATTTTCTCCCCTTAGGACCATTTTCGGTTGCTCAGACGCTACCTCTTGAGACGGTCGAGCGTCTCTTACTTCTTTTAGACACAGTGGCTCGGAATAGCCCTTCCGTCTTCATTTGCTGCCTCTTGCATCGTTGCACATTTTGCACATCGAGTCCTTTCATTTTACAACGTGAGGCTTGAATATTTCTTGAGTGATTTCCGTTTAACACATGCAGAGTCTGTTCTTCCTTTTTGGTTTTCTGACTCTGTACATTTCATTATAACATTTGACTTTGTTTTCTTCAGCTGCCCTTTCAATGTTTCTGTTCAACTCTTTTACTTCAGCATTTTTTCCCACTTGCCTTAGCTGTTCTATTATGAAGAAAGAGTTTCAGAATTTTTTTTTCTCATATTCACTTTGTTCCTTTTTTCTTTCTTTAATGACCTTTGGCTTTCTTTATATATGACTTCTTGATGTCTTCCCACAGCTCATCAGGTCTTCTGTCATTAGTATTCAATACTTCCAATCTGTCCTTGAGATGTTCTCAAAATTCAAGTCAGATAGACTGAAGTTCATACACGTGGCTCGTGTGTATTTGCTGAAATTTTCTTTGGCTCCAAACTGAACTTACAGATGAGCAGTTGATGGTCTGTTCCTTAGCTGGCTCTTTGTCTCCGTGTAGCTGTTGATATTGACCTTCTCCATAGTCTCTTCTCACAGATGTAGTCAATTTGATGTCTGTGTAATCCATCTGCAGAAGTCTGAGTATATTGTCTCCTTTTGCATTGTTGAAAAGGTTTTGCAATAAGTTGTCAGTCTTGCAAACTCCATTATGCAATGTCCACTGCATTTCTTCTTCTTTTTTATTAATCATTTTATTGGGGCTCATACAACTCTTATCACAATCCACACATACATCAACTGTGTGAAGCGCACTGATACATTTGTTGCCCTCATCATTCTCAAAACTCTAGCTTTCCGCTTGGGCTCATGGAATCAACTCCTCATTTTTCTTTTTGTTCCCACCCACTCCCTGCCTGCTCCCCGCTCCCTCATGAACCCTTGATAATTTATAAATGATTATTTTATCATCTGTTACACTGCCTGGCATCTCCCTTCAACCACCTTTCTGTTGCCCAGCCCCCAGGGGGGAGGCTATATGTAGATCCTTGTAATCAGTTCCCCCTTTCTACCCTCCTTCCCCTCTTCCTTCCCAGTATTGCCACTCTTCACCAATGGTCTTGAGGTATTCATCCGTCCTGGATTCCCTGTGTTTCCAGCTCCCACCTGCACAGCTATGCTTCCTCTGGTCTAACCAGGTTTTCAAGGTAGAATTTGGATCATGATAGTAGGGGGCGGAGGGGAGAAGCATTTAAAAACCAGAGGAAGGTTGTGAGTTTCATCAATGCTACACTGCAACCTGAGTGACCCATCTCCTTCCCACTACCCCCTCTGCAAGGGATGTCCAGTTGTCTACAGATGGGCCTTGGGTCCCAATAGTGCTCCCCTAATTTACGATGATCTGATCCTTGCCCGCACCTTTGGTGCTTGATACCTGGTCCCTTCCACCCTTCGTGATCACACATTCTGGTGTGCTTCTTCCATACGGGCTTTGTTGCTTCTGGGCTAGATGGCCGCTTGTTTACCTTCAAGCCTTTAGAACCCCAGACGCTACATCTCTTGATAGCCAGGCACCATCAGCCTTCTTCACCACACTTACTTATGCACATATTCATCTTCAGCATTGATATGGGGAAGGTGAGCACACAATGATGGTTTTTGTTCTTTGGTGCCAGCTGCATTTCTTTCACCAAGGCCATATTCTCCAAAATAATTGCTAAAGTTATTGACTCATCCTACATATACCTAAACACTGATAAAAGTTTGAATTTCTCTCTAAGATTTCCAACACTTGATATAATCAATTGTTTTCATTGTATCCATTTTAATGAGTATGTAATGGTAAATTTAATTTGCATTTACCTGTGGGTTCATGATATTGAAAAGGCGCCTTGGTGGTATACTGAGGTTACACCTTGAACTGCTACCTACCTACAAGGTCACCGTCTGCTCCATAGGAAATTCAGAGCGCTCAGTTTACAGAAGGCTATGGTTGACAGTAAAACTCAAAGATCCATTTAAATATGTCTCTTTGAGATAAGCCTTCACTGAAGTCCTTCTGACCATTGACCTGGAATATTAATAGCCATGCTATCAGACAGAGTACATTGAGAAGGGACCTAATGTAGATGTAGTTAAATTAAAATATAACATCTTATAAGTATTGACCTTTTTTGACCCATTTTACATTTGCTTTAGTTTTTTTATACACCATTATCTTTTCACCTAAGATGGTTCAATATTTTATTTTCTCATTGTGTTGGGTTCTAGGGATTTTCTTGTTTGTATATATTTTTCTGTTTTTATCTATTTTTCTGTATGTGAAATCAATGATCGGCAACTCCATAGAAAAAGCAAACTGATTGAATAATAGTTTCTTGGGGTTGCAGTGGGGGAGCCCTGGTGCCATATGGTTATGAATTGGGTCACAGTTCAAATCCACTAGTCGCTCCTCCAGAGAGAGAGAGCAAGAGATTGCACTTTCTATTCCTGAAATCACAAACTCACAGGAGCAGTTCTATCCAAGCAAATAATAATAAATACAAACAAAGAAGAAAATGCTTGAAGTTTATTGGGGTGGTGATTATGCAACTCTTTTAATGTTTAACCTATTAGATTACATGCTACATGGATTATATGTTGATAAAATTATTAACATTTAAAATATATTTTGAATAGTCATGTTTCCTGAGAATAGGGTAGCTTTTCTTCTTTCCTAATCCAAATGCCTTTTTTTCTTTTCTCACTTGATTTCGCTAGCTGAAACTCCCAGAAAAATGGTAAGTACAAGTAAGTTCCAAGTAACTCTGAGGGTTGCCAGAAGACTTATTAACTTGGCTATCGTTAAGCCTCTTGGCTCCCTGTATTATAGGTTCTCCTTTTAAAACATAGGTCTTGATTAATGGTGTGGACATGATCTGGAGTGTCTATTTCATGGCAGGTGTCCTCTCATTGTACATCATATTACAGAGTTTCTTATGCACCCTATACTTATCATGCGTGGCATCCCCATAGAAATTAAAAGTACCTCAAACAGTGTCCACACCTTGGCACGGTGCTTGCAACCTATTAGGCACTCTTAAAACAGTCGTTTAATGAATCAATGATTATTTCTGACACTAACTTAGTTCCCAGATGAGAAAACAAATCATTGAAAAGGCAATGAAATACGATCAATCCTGAAAGCCAAACGTTTGCTTTGCAGTGAATCTTAACTCATGGGTTTTCTGAGGCTGTGAATGTTCCGGGGAGCAGAAAGGCTCAACTTTCTCCCGAGAAGAGGCTGGTGGGTTCTATCCACTGTCGCTTGGTGTCCCAAACCTACCCAACAGCCCCGTCAGTGACCTTACATACGCCTCAGTAGTGATAAAATCTGTAAGCAAATGGTAGTTTTTTTTTGGTCTCAAATTGTTTTGCATTCATTCGCATTCCCATCATTTACATGGTTCTGCCTCTGAGACCGATGAGGATAATTTTCTTGTGATGATATCATGAGTGTGCAGATATGATAACATGGACGTCACTCTTGACATTCAGCTTCTTTAGTTAGGGAAAGTATCTTTAGGAGTTGACACAGTGATTATTAAAAGGCCGAGAATAATTTCAAGAGGGTAGGGATATGTGGCACTAATTCTACTTCTGTCAATACGACAGCATTTTCATCTGCACTATGTATTTCAATGATGTTTAGACTTCACTTTGAAAGAGATAGATATATTTTTCTAGACATTCAATAGATTATGAGTAAGATATCAGAAACAATAAACAGAAAAAAGAACATGCCCTAAAAATTGTCCCAGATTTTAAAATTTTTAGGAATTCTAGAAAGAAAATGTAAAACCATGAACAAAGTCATTATTTAACTGACTTCCATTAAAATAAAACCAGGCATTGCATGCAATTAATTATTAGTTGAATGGTGCTCTTTAAAATCCTTTCAACAAACCCTACCCACCACTCAGCCTACCGCTGGGCCAGACCACAAGGACTTACTTGTCACTTGTCGTCACCGTAGTAAGACAAGGGGAAACTTCGCCGAGAAATTCGGTCCCTTCTCTTCCTCCGGCAGTATGTCCCCCTTACACCAACTGCCCCGTCCAGACTCGCCAGCCATCCCCTGAAGCTTCGGACGAACTATTAGCAAACGCGTCAATTAAGGTCATGTTTACACTTCTGCTGTCTGCAGGCGCATTTGTTGGGCCTGAGTTACCCACAGTTCTGGTTATTAAAGCATTATGTGTCAAAGTTAACTCATCTGAATAGTGTCTGGCCCAACTCAATTTTGTTTTATACAACTAATGAATAAAATGTCTTCAGGCCACCAAGTCTTAATGAAGCTACCAAGTTATCACCCTTCTAAAAGGCACTTAGAGCAGAACCAAGATTTATAACCTTACACTAATAATTATTCTTTTATAAATGTCAGTGCTTTGCTAACCAACACATTTTTGATAACTCTATATTAGCTGCCCAATATCTATTAATAAGGGAACAATTATAATTTGAAATTCACTGCTTCATCATAAGATATAAGTTAAATTTCTAGCCACTACAATTTTCATAAAACCCACCTCTAAAATTACCTTAAATAATATGGAAATGTATTATTTTTCATGAGGATAAAAGCTATAATATGGTGCATATATTATGCGATGTATCATGCAGTAGCCCTCAACTGAATCTTCAGAGAATATTGGCCTAATATGGAATCTTAATGGTCCAAATTCAGTTACTATTTCAAGCTCTATAAACCTTACTGCATTTGTTGTTCTGAGCGTTGGCAAATAACAATCAGATTGTCTTTGATTCAGCCCTGAGCCAGACACTGGGTATGGCTTTGGTTGGATGCTCCCCAGTCAGCTCCAACTCAGAGCATGTACAGCAACACAGAGGCCCAGCCTGCATCACCGTTCTTGCTGTGCTGCTGCCCATGGTGTAGGCAGTGTGTAGATATAAACCACTTGTAACTTTGTTAGACGTAAAGTTGCCATGTCTGAAGTGAGTAGGCTATAAAAGGAGTATGAAAGAGAGGTAAATGAAGGTGTCCAGCCTGAAATTCTCCAAGAGGCCAGAAAGGGAAACAGAATCGGCGACCCCTCTGAGAGTGAGTTTGAAGAGGAAGCAAGTCATGACTAAGTGTGAAAGAAGGCAGAGTGAAAATAAAACAGAGACAACTTGTCTTCCAGACTAAGAATTAGGTGATATGTGTCAATGTATTAAATTCCTAGAAATGGTCTTCTTTGGTGGGGAACCAGCCTCCAGCACAGAATGGGTCCAAAGGGGCAGTTGTGCCATTGAGGGTAAATTAAAGAGACACCAGACAAAGTAAAGCATGCAAGGGCTCACCTCGGCCATGACTGCAGGAACCAGGTCCAAGCAGAGCGAAAAGGCTTAATATATTCTCACGAATATATATAATCTCAGTCAGGCAGGCCATAATAAGCACATAGGTAACAGGAGGGGGTTGTATAAGAAGCACACAGGTAACATGATTTGAATGAGCTAGGGGTTTACACTCACTAGGAAGGGGTTTTCCTAGGTCATCCATGTGACAGGAGGGCACAAACATAACAAGATGGGCGGGCTCTGGAGTCAAGATGGAAGTGTAACCTTGGTTGTCCTTGATCTGGGTGGAGCTTAGATGTCCTTGAGCTCTTCTGCAGGGGAACACTCTATTATCCTTATCAGAAGGCCATTATCCTTGTCAGAAGGGAGTGGGTCCTACATAGGTAGGTGGGGCCAACAATAGGGTCTGATTGCTTTTGATGGCAGCCAACCTTCAGGCCGATAGCCTTCAAGCAGTTGACCTTCAAGAGTTAGTAAGAGACCATGGGATTGCAACCAGCACCTTCAATTTGACATTGATGTGGGGGGGACATAGAAGAGAATGACTTATTTAGGAGAACATGAGTGGGTCCAACCCATGAACATGAAGGTTCCCTCCATAGCAGCTCTGGACTCTCAGACTCCTTAACGTTGGAATGTTGGCAGTTGGTACGCGTACACGCTCTTCCTGGTTTTGTTTCCCACATTCTTTAATGTTGATGGTTAATATTTGATGTTCAACTAAGATTTGTAAGACTGCTATGAGTTGGATTCAACTTCGTGACAGTCGGTTTAAATTGGAAACTATTATTAACAAGACAATAAAACTCTATTGTCAAGTCTTTAGACTTTGTTCTAGGGAACTGCTATGTTAAGTTTAGCATGGCCACAAAGTTGAAGAAATGTTGACTTTTTGTGAAGCATATTCCAGAGGACAAAGGGGTGAACTCCGTTCTCGAAGGACACATCAAAGCTCATGGTCACTTCTTACTGAGAGGGTGTTGGAGTGAGGCACCGTGGCTACAGTGCATTTGGAACAAAAGCATGAAGATGTGAGATATAAATGAAACATCACCAATAACACATGTATTTATGTACTATTACACAAGTACTTATTGAGTTCATTCATTTTTTTTCTCTTAAGCCATTCAATTTATTCCAGGCAAACTGGAACCACAGAACTGGTTTTTTGTAATTATGCTAAACCTCAAAAGTAGAGTCAACAAGAATTGTTTGCTTTCTTTGCTTTTTTAGCAAGATGAGCTTTGACAGAAAATCAAACATCTCTTGTATTTCCTAAGTCTCCAGTGGTCAGTTCTTAGAATGATATATTACAAAGTGGTGTTATGAAAAGGACAAGGCACCACAACCATTGTTTCTAATTCTATAAGCTACAGATGCCTGCATGAATGCAAAATCCAGAATACAACCACAAGGTAGTAAGTACAATACATTTATATTTTAGAATATAAATATTCTAATTTATAATTAAAGCTTCTAGTCAGTATTGTACTATAGTTGTATAAAAGAAAGCACAGTGGCTTCAATAGAATGAGAGATTTAAGTACAAATAAAAATGAGATGACGTATCACACACAAATGCTCTAATGTTTCCAACTACTGAGTTGGATAAGCCATTGCAATGGCTGCATAGAAATCACAGAGGCTATTCATGATTAAAGGGTTAATTAAGGAGATTAACAGGTTACCATGCAGGTGAGAAATATTCGACACATGTTGTGCAGTCAGGATATGTCTTCAAGGACACCCCATTGCACAAATCAGGCACTGACCCCAGACCCTCAGTTCTACTAGGTTTGTATACTGGGAAGTCACATACTCTGGCTCATGCTCTAGCTCTAGATTCTTCTGCCACTGCCCCTTGGCCACTCCTTGGTTGTCACAGCTATCTTCTGGGTCAAAGAGGTTCACTGCACAGGGAGTTCCTGGTTCAGACAACTTACTTCATTTCTGGCTCTTGTTGGTAACGACATCTCCCTTCCTACTTCTCAGAGTTTACATCCAGCAGGATTGCAGTCACAAGGAACCCAGCTAATTGCTCTTAATCACCCACAGGTGCCTCTTACCAGTACCTTCCTTCCCCTGCTTACCTACGCCCCTGGAGGAAAAGCTCATTTGGCAGAAGTTACAGAAACGTTGGCTAGAAGATCCATGTTAAATCATTCACGGTTCCTGTGTAAGTGAACACACAAATAGTCACCCAAAATCTACAACTGAGAGCTATCCCATGAAAGCGACTCAGTCACTATCCTCTCTAGATTTTGTAAAGAAGTTTTAGTGTATTACTAAACATTGTATTTGCTAATTTCCAACCCCTGTCACTGTTAGTCAGACTCATCCAGATGTCAACAGTTTTTGTTTCTTTTTGCTTTATGGTATATTGTTTTTTAAAACTATAAATCCATCTCCCAACTTATATATGTATCATTAGATTTTGGTACAAAATCAGAGCACAGATTATTTTTAGTTTAAAGAAGAAGGTGAGTAATTATAGGGTATAGTGAATGGGTTTACAGAATCTCTTGGAGAATTGAAAAAACAGACTTTGACTTGAGCATAATGCGAATATTTCAGAGACTTTTTTTTTTTTTAATCACGGGGCTGTTTTCTCGATTGGGAAATAGCTTCTACAGTTGCCAATTCAAAAATTGGCAAAATGGAGTCTTGAAGTTCTGCTTTTAAATTCTCGTGCAGATAGCTACTCAACACCAGACCATCTGCTGATGTTGCGGCAGAGAATGCTAACAATAATGAGCTAAGACTGTATTTGCGAGCCTACAAATGTTATACAAGTGAATCCGAATAGACAAAACCGATCCCATCTGAAAGCTTAGCTGTCAGGAAGTTTGGGAGAACTCTTTCACAGTAAAAAAGCAAAGCAGCAGGGAGCCAGAAAGGATGCAGATTCCCTTCCACATTGTCCATGGTCCATTGCACAAATACTGCTGTGACAATTATGGACGCTAATAAATGAAAAAAAAATCTCACTTTCCTAACAAATGAAATATGTTCACTTTCCATGTGGTCACATCGTTTTTATGAACATGTGTTTTCTTTTGAATAGTGTCATATTTGTTGTTTTTCTGAATAAAAAATATTTTTTCATGGCCCCAATTTTTTTTCAACACACAAAACTATGATTTTAAAAGTTATAGCGCATCAAAACCACATCATTTGAAATGATAAGTTTAATTTGACTTTCACCCCCAGATATTTTCCAATATAGATAGAAGATAGACAATTTGGTGAGAGATGTAGAAATATCTTTTCAAAGCAGGAATATACTTTTTCTAAAATGAAAAATATGCTAATTTGCAACTTTCATTTCTGAATCAGCAATACATGTTTGATATCTTTTGATACTTATATATACATATTACCTCAATCATTTTAAAAATGATACCATACTAGTCTTCTGGGGAAATAAGTTTTTAAAAAAATATTTAAATATAAGTGATCAATTGGTTATTCAGTATATATTTATTTTATTACAATGAAGTTATGATATATAATCAATAGCTTCTTGCACAATAATCAGAAGCCATGAATTTTAGTTTCATTTATATTTATATGATATAGTTTACAACGAAAAGGGTTATATTAATTTATCTAAGTTTCTCCAACTCTCTTATCTTTCCCCATATAATATTTCAGGCAATATTATTATAGTTAATTATCATTTTAATGGAAATGTATTTTATTACTAAGAAATTTGATCTTTTTCTTGTGTGCTTACTGATTAAGGGAAAGAGAGAGAGAGCTCAGTGTCTACCTGCTGGATTCTTTTCCTTGGATTAAGTTTTTGCTGTTTTGATTTTATTAATTGTGTGCATTTTATATTTAGCAGCTCGATGTTTGATCAGCTGATATATACACACACATATACATTTTAGTTTGTTGTTTGCCTTTTTGTTGCTATGAGTTTTGAATTATTAAGGTAATCAATTTTGGAGGAAAAAGATGAGGAACTGATATCAAGGGCACAAGTAGAAAGAAAATGCTTTGAGAATGATGATGGGAACATACGTACAAATGTGCTTGATGCAATGAATGAATGATTATGATGGGAGATGTAAGAGTCCCCAAGAAAAGTATTTTTTTAAAGATGATCAATTTTCTTTTTTTATGATCAATTTTCTATTCAGAATTTTTCTTCCATGCTTAGAATTATCTTGACCAGAGAAAATTTTTGTAATATGTACAAATATGTGGTATTATCTCTATTATTTCTTTATTTTAAAAATATATTTAATATACATGAGGAATGAGGTTGTGATTTATTTTAACGTTTTTTTAACTGACTACCAATTGTCTCAATACAATTTATGAAATAGGTTATACCTTCACCTTTATACCCCTCCCATATATTTAGTGAAATAAGGTCACTCTGAATTGGAAGCATTTCCATGACAGTGGGTTTTATTACTACCACTCATACAATCCCGTATACAGATCCTTGGGTCTAATTTTGGATGCCCTTTTATTACATTGTGGTACCTCCTTCTCCATCTGGACAAAAGGCAAATCCCCCAAATTTCTCCACTCTGTTCCTTTAATTCAGTATCACCAAAAAAATTCCTTATCAAGAACCAGATTGTTTAATTCAAATAAAGGAGATGTTTCTCTAACACTTAACATTCTCTTGTTCTCTTACTGCATATCTTTCCATAATCCTTATCTGTTCCCCTGGACACTTTCTGCCTGATTAGGAAAAGAAAAATGCAGGATGCAGTGTGGGATAAAGAAAGGAAAGGTTGTTCTTTTTAGTTCTGATTTTTCTTCAGATATGTGGCATTAATAAAAAGGGAAACAAACTAAAAGTTATCAGATACATAAGAAAATTATTTCTAGCTTCCAAGCATAGTTCTAAATGCTCCTGACTGCCTATATATTATATGACATGTAAAAAATAGTAACTTCATTAACAACTGAGCATGGCCATAAGGAACACAATTGTTTATTGCCTATCTTATGAATAACATAGAATAATGAGACAATATTTATACAAATTAACCTTATTTTAAGAGAGATAGATAAAATATCATAACAGTGATTTAAATAAATCTATTGCCTGCCGTGAACAGTTTTGGTATTCTGACTCTACTTGAAATATCTGTCTTAAAAACTTAATATAGCATTCTAATGTTCTTCTAGTGACTATGTATGCCAAAACATATACATGAGAGGTTACTGACAAGTTTTTCTTTTTTCACTCCAAACATGAGAACAAATTAAAGAAGTTCCTAGTCTATTATATATGGGATTTAAAACATGCCAATCGCATACTCTTCTTTAAAAAGAAATGATTAAAAGATGACTCAGGTTGATTACTCAAAATTGATGAAGTGGGTGCCTTACAAGGTTCATGAAAATATCACACCTCTTCTATTTTCATTTTTCCTTGAATACATGGAAGCTCCCTCATATATGTTTAATGTAACACGTTTAAGTTATGGAAATACACAGAGAAAGGGTAGATTCTAAATACTAATAGTAAAATTGTTTATAATAGTAAAATTGTTTACCAAAAATATCAAAATTTCCATCTGAGTGTATACAAGGAGGCTTAGAAAATTTCACACACAAAAAACAGATTTCAAAGAGAATGAAATCTTGATGTAAACTTTTTGAAGCCTCCTGGTGTGCATTTGTTCACAGCAAATAATGTTAATCTGGGTTTATTATGATGATAAATGTTAAAAATTAAAATCTGATGAGTTAATTAATTTAAAATTTCCCTAGAATTAACACTATCCAAGAGTGAATTTTGAGTACCCAGATAAAAAATAAAATCATGAGTTTTCACTGATAGCTACATTCATCAATTTAAAAATAATCTGGGAGTTTTCTACTCCATTAAATAAAAAACTACTCATGAAATATCCAGAATTATTCACATCCCATATATATAATAAAATGTTACTTAGGAATTTCAAAATGATAAAACAGAGAGTTTTACTTATTCTCAGATGAGAATTAGTTTTATAAATAATCTTTCTCCTCTTTTTTTTCTTTATTTACTTGAAGTAATAAATATGCTATCTATCTTGGAAAAATAGGTAGAATTCTCACTCATTTTATGTTATAATTAATTCCAAATGACAAAAAATTAAGCAACAAAGGAAAAACCTGTCTTGGATTTCCTGTTTCCAGTTCCTATCTGTACCAGTGTACTTCCTCCAGTCCAGCTGGATTTGTAAGGTAGAATTGGTATCACAATAGTGGGGGAGAGGAAGCATTCAAGAACTAGAGGAAAAATGTATGTTTCATCATTGCTACACTGTACCCTGCCTGGCTCATCTCTTCCCCGTGGTCTTTCTGCAAGGGGATGTCCATTTTCCCACAGATGGGCCCTGGGTCCCCACTGTGTATTCCCCCTCATTCACAATGCTATGATTTGATTTTTTTTCTTTCTTCTTTTGGTCTTCCATACCTGATACCTGATCCCTTCAATGCCTTGTGATCTCACAGGCTGATGTGCTTCTTTCATGTGGGCTTTGTTGTTTCTCAGTCAGATGGCCCCTTGTTTATCTTCCAGATTATAGGACCCCAGAGTGTATATCTTTTGACAGCCGGGCACCATCAGCTTTTTTCACTGCATTTGCTTATGCACCCGCTTTGTGGTGCATCGTGTTGGGATAGGCTGCTGTGCTTCTTCCATTTGGACTTTGTTGTTTCTTAGCTAGATGGCCACCTGTTTATCTTCAGGCCAGTTGTGAGAGTGGTGATACCGTGAGGGTGGAGGGAAGCTGAGGGAGAAACGAGGAACCGATTAGGGAGATGTCAGATAGCGTAAGATATGACAAATTAATAATTTACAAATTATCAAGGGTTCTTGGGGGAGGGAGAAGGGAGGGGAAAATGAGCTGATACCAAGGGCTCAAGTAGAAAGCAAATGTTTTAAAAATGATGTTGGCAATATATGTACAAATGTGCTTGACACAATGGATGTATAGATGGATTGTGATAAGAGTTGTATGAGCCCCCAATTAAATGATTTTTTTAATAAAAAAGGAAAAACCTTGCTTCGGTGCCACTGCTGGAGAAGCACTGTACTGCTGCCAGGGAGGCCTCCAGTTCAAGCCAGCAGTTGCTCCACAAGAGAAAATTGAGGTTAATTAAGTCCATAGAGATTTACAGTACTGAATATCTCATATAGGGTCACTATGCTTTAAAAATGATTGCATGATGGTTGATTTTGTTTGGAATTTGAAGTCACCAAAGCATAAATAAGTAACAAGAATTAATTAAATATGTACCTGATGTTGTAGCACATTCATATAAAAGGGGGAAAGGAAAAAGCATATAACAAAACAAAGAAAATTTAGAGGAATACCAATATATTTCATCATGCAAAATTATGTTCACTAAAAAATTCTTTAGATAATTACACAGCAAATATTATTTGTAACATTTGTAACAAGTGTAAATCTTCTCACTTTATATTTAAAAGATCCTCTGGAATAGATTTTTAATTGATTAGATCAAAATTGATATAAGCAAGCAAACAGAAAATTAAGGGGAAAATTATACAAAGAGTATAAGAAAATGAACTTATTTCCATACTTACTTACAAAAATTATTTATAGAAAGATACTATGCTTTGCTTCTCACCCTAGTAGAAAGTAAAAACAAACAAACAAGCAAACAAATTCTGGTACATCGCACATTCCCCCAATGTGATGTGAATGTATGGGAAAATACAGACTGCTAAAAACTACCCAAGAAAACTTAAAATAGCTTCTTGGGGAGGAGGAGGAGAATTAGTATTGAATGTTCACATAAGACTTGAAACTGGTTCAGATTCCTTTACCCTATTAATTTCATGTAAAAATATTATCCCGAAAAAGCATAAAGAAATAAGTAAAAATACTTAATGGAAACAATAGGGTGCAAGCTAGTACGTATGGTAGTTGAGTAGTGTTTTTAAAAGGTTGTAAGTCTATGACTAAGAGGAAACAATATTTAAAAACTCCATGACAGGAGGAGTATGTGAATTAGATCAAGCCAATCATAGCAACGTACTCTTCCTGGTGGGTAGGATTCCAGGTGATTTATATGGTGATTTAATGCTATTTCTATGTTCTTAATTTTCTCCTAAGAATATACATTTATTTAAATTGAGAAAAAAATGCCTAAAACATGACTCTGTAAAATAATTGTTATCCTTAAATTTTAGGACTGCACTGGACTTCTGTATCTTTATGTATTTTTATTTTAATATCTGTATATACAGGAGCCTGGGTGGTGTAGTGCTTATGTGTTAGGCTGCTACCCACAAGGCCAGTGGTTCAAAACTACCAGCTGTTCCATGGGGGAATGGCAAGGGATTCTGTTCCTATAAAGAGTTACAGTCTCAGAAACCCACAGATCAACTTTACAGCAGTTTTGTTGATGCTGTTGTTGTTTACATATTAATATTTCTACTCTTCTCTACTTCCAAACTTTATTTTTGAAATAAGAGAACTTTTAAAAAATTAGTATTTGGTTAGTAAGGAAAACATTTGATTGTATCTAAATAATGATTCATGCTGCCAAGAGATTTCTTCGGGTGGGCCCCTCCTGGTCCATCCCAGAGTTCCCCATTTGCAAGCTCTCTCTGCTTCAACTTTCTCCTTGGCACACGGGGAATTGTGTGGACATGCCCTGCTGACCAAAAGCTTTCTGTAGCATGTGGGACTGGCTCTCATTACTGCACTAAAAAGATTGTTTTCAAAAGCAACGGCTTTCTGGTCTAACTGCGCAGCTTCTGGCTGTCATAGCAATTGAAAGAAGTTTGAGAAACACGGGGACATCTAAAGGTGCTTGGACTGAGCAACGTGAAACAATGCTCCCCCCCCCACCCACCCAGAGGGCTCAGGGCCCATAACAAACAGCTTCACCCAGGCCTGCAGCTGCTGCCCCAGCTCTGTTAAGAGCTGGAACAAGAATCATTGGCCCAGGACCTCTGAAGAAGGACATCATGCCAGCCAGGCCTTTCGCTGAATTGGCCAGGCACATATCATTTTCAAAGGACCCCTACCACATACATACATTTCAGAAACTTCTTTTGGTCAGGATAAAATATCAAAATAGTTGCTGTTGGCTTTTTACAGGAAGCCAAAGCACTGATAAATGAGCGCTCATCCATACATGTTTTTACTCTGTTACCTAAGAAACTATCTTCAAAACAGAAGTCCTCATAAATACTGTGGAGATCTTTCAGGCCCTCTTCGGGCGCTGTGCGACACTGTGTATATTGTTTGGCAGAAGTTCATCGGGGGAAGATAAACTAGCACATTTTGCCAGGATTCTATTACTCTTGACCCTGACCTTGGCTGGAGGCTGTTTCCAGTTACACTCCATCTTAAAGAGAGACAGCTCCTCCTCTTTGTTGGAGTTTCCCTTTCACTTGTCTTCTCTGTCCTAAGTACATCTCTCCGTGTGCTTGCTTCTTAGAAAGGGAGACCTTTGAGGCTGCTGGCTTCCCTTCTTGAAACATGCTTCCCATTTAAACACAGCAGATGAACTGATACCTGGAAGCTTCTCTACTTAGACAATGAAGACTCACTCTTAGAAAGTATTTCATCTTAGCACAGTATTGTTTGCTTTTATTTTTCTCCCTACTGAGAGTGATGACCCCGTCACCCCTACCCCTGAAACAGAAAGTTCCAGGACTTCCAGCATTTGTGCTGCCCTGGCAATATAAAGCGATTCCTCCTTTTCCCTTCCCTCTCCCGGGAAGAGGTCCCTTCAGACAATTTCCAGGACAGAAAAAAAAATCAAAGGTTCCAACTGAGGTGATGGCACCATTCATAGCAAACCCTGTGCCCCTACTCACCAGCTGAGGCCCAGGGCTTTCTGGGTGGACTTCAAGATGATGCAGAAGTTGTAACCTAAGGGGAAGAGAATTCAGTTACCCAATTCAGAGCTGCTCATATTTAATAGAACCCCTACAAGCGACAATAACGGCTAATATTTGTTGAACACTTACACGGACAGCATGAGCTCTTTGCATATATTATCTCTATCTTCCCATGTGGTAGATATGGTCAGCCTAGCTTCCTTTCTGAGCACACAGAAGCGTGGTGACAGGGAAGGTAGAGGTGGAGGCTCAACCTCACTCGGTTCTACTGTCTTCGCCCGATTCCAAGAGTGTCTGAATGGTGTCCAGACACTGGGCAAGCATGATGAGTAAAAAATCCTTGTACTGACACTTAAATTAAACATGGACTCTCCAGTAAGGAATTATTTTTATATGATCTCGAGACCCACCTCGGCGGTAGAGAAAAAGCAAACAAACCCAAAACACTTTCACGCTGGAGACGCAGCTGTGGGTGTCAGAAAGCAACCTCGGCCTGTGCGCTGGGCAGTGGCTGATTTTGGGGGGACTAGATGGGCAGCTGCCCGCCTTCCCCCACCCCCAAGGAATCTCTTGATGGACTCAAACTGCCGACCTTTCTATTATCACTGAGCTACTTCATTAGCTGTTTCAGCGACTCAGACTGAACGCACGGACACAGGAACCCTGCTTTCCTGTGGGCTCCCAGGACATAAGCAAATAGACTAACAGGTCTGAGACGCCCCCCCCCCCCCGAGGTCCAAGGGGAACTCATAAGCAGCCTCTGCGTTGACATCTGGTGACTGAGTAAGTGGTCCCACTTGACACGGGCTGAAAGACAAAGGTAAAAAGCTTCCCCGGGGTTTCTCTTGTATATCATGTCAGCAAGCAAAGTAAAGACCAAGTCAACAGTGAAAGAATTGGGGACAAATGTAGGTCTCCGACTACTTGTCACAGTAGCTGCTAGAATGATACCATAACTTTGGGTCCCACTTTTGGGCTCAGCGTTTTTGCCGCCTTCGCATTTTCCGGAAGGCTTGTAAGGGGCCCGCCATTTGCTTTTCCGTGATGTTTACGATCCTAGGCCCTGCCATTCCTGGTACTGGAGTTCTGAGAAAGGAGGGCCGCCTTAGGGTTCACCAAGCTGACATGTGGAAATGGATGTGCACGAGCGAACGGAGGTAGAAAGCAAATGCGTCCATGCCACAAGTGCTGTTTTATTCATTCTGGAAGGGAGAGTCTCCCACAGTGGGAGAGGCTTTAATTAGACAGTCATAGGCAGTACTGTGAGCCAAGATAAAGAAAACACTCCCATGATTTTGGAGGGGGGTGTGAGGTATGTGAGTGGGTGCCTCTCCAAGTGTAACACATTGTCAGCTGCCAGAAGTGACCCCAAGCTGATTATTGCTTCGCAGATACATTGTTCCTGGTGTCTGTATCTTGAATAGCTTTCTGGTGAGAGGATAAATGCGAGTAATCAGAACCTGATTGGTCCTCGAGGAATTTCACGTTCTCAGGAAATTCCAGTTTCATCTCATCATATCCCACTCCGGCATCAAATACATCACTTTGACGTAATCAGGAAAAACGGCGACTCACCTTAATCTCTGTGGTTGTTAATTGTTTACAATAATTTTAATGGCGTTTACATCACCATTTTCTGCAACCCATGAGCCAACAGCCTGTTGCCTGGGCCGTCAGTTGTGGGTTGTGATCCCCTGCAAGTACAGAAAGACCAAGACACCTCAAAAGTGACCCCGATTCACTAACGCCGTGACCACGTGAGCCATTTCCTTCCTTGAGAGAGCACTTTCTCCCTCCCTGCCCTTCCCTCTCTCTGTGTGTGCGTGCGCGTGTGCATATATATACACACAAATACATATCCATATACTGTATATATTAAAAAGTATTTCTGTACATCCAAAAGTATTTCTGCAAGGTTTCTACTTCATATATGCACAGGGTTATTCTAAACAAAACATGTTGAAACAGGTGTTTGCCATCCATTGTTGGATGAAGGCAAATTCCCTCAGTAGCACACCTCTCTTGGTCTCTTTAGGGTACCTTAAAAGAAGTCTCAAGGAAAAACAATGACTTCCAGGCGGGGGGGGGGCGGCAGAGCCAGTCAAATCTGAGGCAAAGAGGTCACCTCCGCAGGTTTTGGCAGCTTATTTATTGGGGATTCCTATAGAGTAAGAGCGATCCATTTCCTTGAAGGACACAGGATGACTATGGGGAGGCTGGTGTATTAGGAAGAAGTTTTAACACTGGAACTATATTAGTGAGAAAAGCCCAAAAGGTTGTATCACTGTTATTTTTTTTCCTGTCACAACAAGGCACCTATTATTCGTCCAGGGCATCAGAGATTTTTTTTAATGATAATTTCACTGGAAAACCCTTACTTCTATCCACACTGCAGCAGCCACCTGCCTCCCACCCGCCTCACCTGCCTGTTCAGACTTCTTATTGTCCAAAATCTTAAATATATATATATTTTAATCTTTTTATTGGGGCTCATAAGGCTCTTATACATCAGTTGAGCAAAGCACCCTTATACATTCGTTGCACTCATCATTCTCATAATTTACCTTCCACTTGGGTTCCTGGAATCAGCTTGGTTTCCCTTTTTTTCCCCCATCCCCCTCCCTCCCCAATCCCAGCCCTGGTCCCTTGATAGTTTATAAATAATTATTATATCTTATCTTACACTCCCCGGCGTCTCCCCTCACCCGCCTCCCCATTGCCCATCTCCCAGAGAGGAGGCTACACATAGATCTCCGAGATCAGTTCTCCCTTTCTACACCCCCTTCCCTCCTGGTGTCGCCACTCCCACCGCTGGTGTTGAGGGGTTCAACTGTCCTAGATTCCCTGTGCCTCCAGATGTCCACTGCACCGCTGTACATCCTCTGGTATAACCAGGTCCGCAAGGCAAGGTAGAATTGGGGTCATGATGATTGGGAGGGGAGGAAGCGTTCAGGAACTAGAGGAAGGTTTTTAGTTTCATTGTTGCTACACTGAACCCTGAGTGGCCCGTCTCCTCCACACTACTCCTCTGGAAGGGGTGTCCAGCTGTCTACAGATGGGCATTGGGTCCCCATCATGCACTCCCCCTCTTTCACGGTGATGTGATTCTCATCACCACCCCACCTTTGTTGTTGGAGACCTGGTCTCCTCTGCCCTTCACGATCACCTATGTTGGTGTGCTGCTTCCGTGTGGGCTTGGTTGCTTCTGGGCTAGATGGCCGCTTGTTTGCTTTCAAGCCTTTAAGTCCCCAGACGCTATATCTCTCAGTAGCCGGGCACCATCAGCCTTCTTCACCACACTTGCTTATGCACACTCTCGTCTTCAGCGATTATGTGAGGAAGGTGATCACACAATGATTGTTTTTGTTCCTTGGTGTCTGCTACATGGTCCATTCAACACAGTTTGAGTTTGTTCAGGATGACAAAATTGCCCCTTTTCAGTGGCATGCTTCAGAGTACAAAATTCTCGTAGGAAAGTTTAGAGAGATAGAAATAGCACTTTCAGAAGTCTATAGACCTAGAAGAAGAATATCTCAAGAAACAGTATCTTCTTGCCTTGATATATTATTTATACTTGTTTCTATCAATATTAATAGCTTTGCCTTACCTTCACACACACACATGCTGCAAAAGTTTCATGAAAGTCCACTCTTTAATTCTCTTTTCTACAATCTTTTATGACATACACATTTCATCAAAATTTGAGTATATGTGATGCACTAAAAATGGTAAGTTATTGAGTGATTTCTGAAATACAGTGTCCCTATATGGAGTTTTCAATTTGTAATTCTTCACACTATCAGAATCTCCCATGAAGCAGATGTTGGGTTTGAATGACTGATCTTGCTACTAGTTCAGCACCTAAGACACCACTCTCTCTCCCTTCATGCACATACACATACAAACATATGTATATAAACAAACAAATAGAAACACTGTATGTTAATACACACAACACACACACCCATATTTCACTTGCTTTGCTTCTCTGGAGAACTTTCTCTAAGGCATTAAGGATAATTCCCGAGAGAAAGATTGCTAGATTGCTAGTCAATACAGTACATACGAAACTGCCAGACAGAGTTAGTTTTCAGAATGCATGTAAAACTTTGTATTCTTTCTAAGAAGGTGTGTGAGTTTCAGTTGCTTCCCAAACTAACCAACAATTTATATTTGTTAATGAGGGTTCTCTAAAAAACCCAAACCCCCAAACAAAAACAAAGCCAGGGCACATATGTGTCTATATACCTAGATATCTAGATCTAGATATATGGATACGTTCACACAGTGAAGAAGGAATACAATAGTTATAGAGTCCACACAGCAGTACAGAGAGCTCGGTTCAACTCACTTTCATGGGACAGTTAATATACGGAAGCTCCTTCAACTCTGCTGGTCCAGAATCAAGGAAGCAGAAAGCATAATCTGCCCTCAGGCAAGATTAGCAGAGTCAGCCACAGGCAGGGGGCAGCAGGGTGGGGTGGCAATAGCTGGCACGTGAGAAATCCAGGTGTAACAGCAGCCAGTAGCAGGGCAGCATAGCTAAGCAAGTCCCAATGGAGCCTCAAGCTCTAGAGAGGCAAAGCAAGGCAAGGCAACAGGATCCACAGGTTGGCTCAGCCCACAGGTAGTATAGCCCATGGTTGAGGCAAAGGACTAGCTCAGCCAGTAGCAAGCTAGTCTGATCACCAGGAAGAAAGAGACGCGGACAGACTCAGAACGCCCTCCAATCTACATAGCCCTCCAATCAAGCTGCAACCTGATTGACAGGCTAAACCCTGCCCAGATTTCCATCACAGTTCATGATTTTCTTTCTTTCTTTTTACATATTCTAATTTCACATTATAATGTGTATTTCAGTTTGGAGTTACATTAATTTGTATTTCTGGAATGGTTAATGAGGAGAAAGACCAGGTTTTCTACTTTCATAAAAGTTACAGTCTCATAAACAAGCAGAGGCAGTTCTATGCTGTCTTACAGTCACTGTGGGTCAGTTAATTCAATTGCAGTGAGGGAATGACTGATGAGAATGAGAAGCTTCTCATGTACTTTTTCCCAATTATATTACCTTTTTAAAAAATAGCATGGCAAGTTTTTCTCATTTTTTTAAAGTTTATGTTGAGTTTTGAGAGTCATTGATATATTTTTGTTACAAGTTCTTATATGTCCTTCCAATCTGTTGCTTCTTTTTTCATTTTCATTACATTATCATTTTAATAATGAAAATTAGTAATAATGAAGTCACAATTTATTAGTAGTTTCTTCTATAGATTTTTGCCAAAATTTTTATTTGTATCTTTTCATTTATTCACAGTTCATTCACAATACTTTTGTATAAACTCTGAGGTTTATATAGAGATCTTTTGACATTTAGTTGCTGATCATTAAACAACACTTGTTGAAGTAATTATTATTCTTTCTCCATAGAATTGTCTTTTGGCCTTTCTTAAAGATTAATTTGACTAAATAACTGTGGATGTAGTCTTAATTCTGTTCTTTCCACTGATTTATGTGTCTATATTTTCATCCATTTGGATTTTTATAATATTAGAGTAAATCTTATAATTGGGTAACAAAAGTCTTCAATATTAGTTTGGGTTTTTCCCCCCCCAAAATTCTTCTATCTACTCTACTTATTAACTTTTCACCTATGAATGTTAAAATCAGCTTGTTTATACTACAAAATATATTTCTAAGATTTCTTGGAATTACTTTTAAACTATAGATATATTTGAGAAGTGGCCTTTTAACTACATGAGAATCTTCCTATGAACACATTTTGTCTTTATGTAGGCATTTATTACTTTATAAAAATTTAGAATACAGAAATGTGATTGACATTTTGTGTATTATTTTTGCACTGTGATCTTATAAGCCCATTAGTTCTAGTAGACTATTTTTTGCACATTCCCTCTTTTCTATGAAAATAATTATGTTTTCTACGAATTGAGTTAACTTAATTTCTTTACTTTCAGAAGATGTTTTTTTCCCTTTATTACACTAGCTGAGACTCCCCAGATCATTTTAAACAGGAGTGGTGATAGTAGGTAACCAGTTAGCATCCTTTCACCATTAAGTATCATTTTTGCTGATTTTTTTTCTTTTAGAAGTTTATGTAAGATTCTCAGGACACAACCATGAGATATATTCTTTTTTTATGTTGTTGTTAAATGATTTATTGACTGAAATACTGAGGAGTGGCAGGTGTTCAATTATTCCACCAGAAAATAACAATCAGATTACAGGATACTGGAAAGACATTAGGATAACACGAATGTTAAGTTGTGGCCTGATTCCAGAAGTGTTAAGTGGTGAAAAATGCACATCTTGGAAATAACATATAGCATTTTAAAAATAATATACTTTTAAATATCAGGCTTATTTCATAAGTAATTATCCAGGTCACAAAAAACATCTTTAGTAAGGCCATTATTTGAATGCCTGAAAAATATTTCATTGCAAAGTTCCGTTGTAATTTAATTGACCTTCTTCTTGTCAATATTAATTTTAATTTTAGTTTATGTGAAAAGTATTTTATGCACTGTATCATGAATTTAACATTGTATCATCATTAAAGTAGAAATACAAGATTTGATCAAAAGGGAATTTTCTTTACACTTATTGCTTTTGCAAGGGCATGATTTTATGCCAGGAGAAATTCAAATGAACCCTGAGAAAATTAGTCAGAATTGATAACATGTAGATGCATTGTGATGATAGCTCCGTTATTACACCCTGCAGTATGAAATACAATTTAACTGATAAAACATCTCCTGTCCATATGATTAAGAATGGAATATTTGGAAATTATATGTTGTTTCCGCATGAAATTTTCTGATAGGAAGATGAATATTTTCATTTTTTGTCAAAGGGCGATTGCTTCAATTCTAGGGGAAAAGAAGAAAATAAGAATGCTTACTAAATGAAGCAAATGAAAAAGTAAGCCCAAGACAAAGCAAACTATTTAACTGGAAGGGAAACACAGTTTTTGAGTTGTAAGAAATTTTAGAAGTTTTATTTCTTCTCAAATTGTAAACCAAAATATTCCATGAACTTCACTCCATTACCCTTTGGGAAACTGAAGAAAAGTTGGTTAACATATCCTGGATAAGAATCCCAGTTGTGTTGGAGTTAAAACAAATACATGTTGCAATACAATTTGCTCCAGTGTTTAGCTTAGCTTAAAAACAGAACATTTTAGCACTTCAAATTGCTGATACTCATTTGTATTTTGGAGGCCAGAACTGAAACTGATATAAACAAAAAGTACTTAGATTAGATTTTTAATTCATTCTGATTTGTCGTTCAAGCTTCTGGCTATTCAAGAGAGGAAATAAGGGGGGGGGAGGTTAAGTATAAGTGATAGGTACAGTTATTTATATCTTACTAAATTTAGTATTTAAATTGCATGAGAATTGACAAAAGAAATGTCCATATTATAAAAGAGGACACATACAGATGCAGTGTGATATTATAAGAAACTGTTAGATTGAGTCAAGATTCCTGTCACTTAAAACCATGTGACCTAAGCCATTTTGATCTATGAAGCAGAGTTCTCCGTCTGAGTTTCTAATGAAACAATTGATGGATAGGATTCTACTATTATGTCCTATACCATAGTATACACAATTAAGTACTATTAATATTGAAGAGCAAGAATAGTCATCTCTACTACATATGACCTACAGTAAATAAATTATGCTTTATAAGATCACTTCTGCTATATGGAATTTTACATTTATCTCAAAAATTGGTCTTAGCATCAGATAAAATGAGTTTGTAAAAATATAGAAGCTACAGCATAAGGAAATGAGATTCGGTCAAACTCAGACATTTTCTAAGAGATACCTTTCATTTGATCAATGGAGGATAATGACTTGAAAATATTGGTTGCATCCCTTACCCTAATTTAAGCTAAAACTTTCTAAGCATCACGAAGGGTGATGGAGATGTAGGTCTCTCTTTAGGAAAGAAGCACAAAGCCTTCAGCATTTTGAATTTTGAACTAATTGTTTTCACCGGAAAGTGGAAAAACCAGAGCCATGAAGGCACTCTGCTCTCTAGGACTAAACATTAAAGGGAGCCTGCAGGCAGCCTGAAATGCGTGTTAGGTGACCACCTGGATCCACCTGTGTGGAAGTCGGAGAAACACAATAGCAAGATGGGTTGAGTCTGGCCACTGATACCCGTGGACCTGGTTCACAGGGACTAGAGGAGATGTTAACATGTTGGCTGGTGTGAAGTTCATGACCTAGCTCTAGGAGGCTAGGTTGTTGAGAATTTGTGACGGGGCCCACAGTCAAAAGGCAAAGAGGCCAATGGACAATGGTGCAACAAAGTGAGGCCGCCCACTTTGAGTTGACTCAAACCTGACCAGATGAAAATAAGATCTTTGAGCCTGTGAATTGGTGCATATAGATGCTGACTTTATGGACAGCCTGTCCTGATTTGACTTTGTTTTTGGATTTGGATACACAAGCTTCCAAATGGAAAGAAGATTCTTCGCATCAAAGAACTTGCTTGACTTCTCAGAGCACTGGGTTGATATAAATGAGTATAGAAATGGTATACTCCAAATGGGTTTGTATAAAGGCATGAAGTATCTGACTTAAAAACTTTCATGGATGGGGGAAAATGTTTATAGAATTATAGGATTACAGTGTAGCTGTCCATATAACTGCAATTATGAAGCATATAATACTTTTGTTTTATTGCTTATGGATTATTATGTTTAAGTAAGGCTGGCACATTTTGAGTTTTATGCATTTTAGTCTTATTCTATTAGGCACAAATATGATTTTACTATTGTCCTCATTTTGAAAATTATATATGGCTAAAGAATTGTGTAAAAGTGCCAAGTTGGCAAGGGTGGACTGTGTTAGTTTGTGTGTGTGCGTGCATGTGTGTGCACGCACATGCCAACAAGGGTTCCACAGGAACATGTTAGCCTGTCAATCAGGTTGCAGTTTGGTTTCAGAGTGACTAAGATAAATGACTCATTGGAGGCAAGCACCCTCTTTACAAGCCACGTGAAGCCACACTGAGACCTGGGAGAATCCTGGAGATACCCACCATCACTGGATCAACAAGACTGTGCATCCATTGGCTTATGATCTTCCTGCATTTTGCATCTTTCCATGTGTTGCATGAGCCTGAAGAGGGATTTGTGCACTAGTGTCGTATTTATGGACTATTATCAGGCTTATTGACTTGATCTGAACTGGACTGGGATGTTTTCTTATAATACAGTTACTCTTTGATATAAAGCTCTTTGTTATACATATATGAGTGTCTCTGGATTTGTTTCTGTAGTTAACCTGGTCTGATACAGAGACAAAAGCCAGAAGTTTCCTTGCAGATTTATTAAGGCAGTGGATGATTCCTAAGTGATCATTCAAAACCCTAAGGAAGGATATCCAGTAACAGGTGGAGTCTCAATGAACCTGCAGAAAAGGAAGTACCTAGAAAATGCTAACAGCAAACCCAAGAGTAACAGTCAAGCAGACCTCCTCTGCCACTCTGCCATTTTCTATGCATTCCTTTGTACTTTTCATTTCTGGAGTAATCTAAAGGTATATCAAGGTTTGCGAGGAAGGTACAAAACAAGGCAGGAAAACTGAGAATCAATAGTGCTTTTCTTTCCCACTGTGAGGCTCTGACTGATATTGGTCCAAGCTGGGAAAGGGTAGACTATTAAGTTAAATTCAAAGTTTTTAATATTGCATAGAAATGGACACTGTAATTATTGGAATAATATTATTTTATGGCTAGTAGGAAACTAAGAAGCATTCATTTACAGAGAATAATCAGAAAACCCATGGCTTTCCTAGATCTCATTAAATACATAGGGAAAAATAGCCTATACAACACAAGTGACTGGGCTATGGGTAGATGGGGGAGGGGGAACAGACTGGATTTCCAATTTTATCATAATGACCAAGAGGTCCAAAATATCGGCCATTCACAAAGCACCATGTTGCGACACATAATGTATAGCAGACTTCATGAGGATCATTTCAATGTGTTCAGAATACAAAGTCAAGGGCTTATGTAGATAATAGTTTCGACCAAAAGGATCTAGAAAGGACATGAACCTCAAAGTCAAAAGCCCCTCTCTGGCACAGCGGTCTCATGACCATAACCTGAAGGGAGTTAGAAAGGCTAGATCAAAACACCGTGAAGCTATTTACCAAGTGTATGTCAGCAAATGGATGACAGGTCCTAATATCCATCACATTCACCTTCAGGAATGCCTCTTCTGCACTACTGCTCTGATTCAGTGTTTTTCTTCTTCAATTGTTTCATTTTTATAAATATATAGATTGTATATATACATACATAGATAGAGACGTGCCCAAACAGATCCTCCCCCCCCCCACTATCATGATCCCAATTCTACCTTATAAATTTGGCTAGACCAGAGGATGTACACTGGTACAGATAGCAACTGGAAACACAGGGAATCCAGGACAGATGACCCCTTCAGGACCAGCGGTGAGAGTGGCGATGCCTGGAGGGTGGAGGAAATGTGGGGTGGAAAGGGGGAACCTATTACAAGAATCTTCGTATAACCCCCTCCCTGGGGTATCAACAATAGAGAAGTGGGTGAAGGGAGACATCAGCCAGTGTAAGATATGATAAAATAATAATTTATGAATTATGAAGGGTTCATGAAGGAGGGGGGAGGGAGGGAAATGAGGAGCTAATATTAAGGGCTCAAGTAGAAGGCAAATGTTTTGAGAATGATGATGGCAACAAATGTATAAATGTGCTTGAAACAATGCATTGGTGTATGGGTTGTGATAAGAATTGCACGAGCCCCAATAAAATGATTAAAATATACAGAATGGACAAATGTGCTATAGATATTCTGTATGCAATACATCTGTCCATTCAGTATATTTAGGGAGTACAAGTTAGTATAATCAATTGCATCAATCAGATTATGCAATTGACACTCATAGTCACTGCCCAATGTCCCATCTCCCTAAACAGAAACCCACTGTTCCCCAAACACTCCCACTTTCTCTCTACCTTCTTTCTCACCCTGGCAACCACTCGTAACTTTTTTAGTCTCTATTAGTCTATTCTTATTTCATGTAACTGGAATCATGTAATATTTGTCCTTCTGTGGTTAACTCATTTCCTTCGCTAGCATGCTTTCAAATTTAATGCATGGTATAGACTGTGTCAGGACTTCATCTCTCCCTATGGTTTGATAGTAGTCTGTGGTCTGTATGTAGCACATTTTTGTTTACTCATTCATCCAGTGATGGACATTTAGGATGTTCCCACCATTTGACTACCGTGAAGAGTCCTCACTAAATATTATTGTACATATGACTGCTCGTGTGCCTGTTTGCTCATGTGATTGGTAAGTATATACAGTGACCATTTTCAGAGCAATGATATCCTTTTGAAATGATTTCACAAAAACCAAAGTCAAGACCTCATGGGAGAGAGGAATGAGTTCCCAGACCCGGGGACATTCCTCTGAGGCCTTTGATTTCTGCAGAAGGAAGGGAAGTCTCTGGCATAAGCTGAGTGGAGATTTTGCTGTAAGAGAGAATATGTTTGTTGCTCCCCTGTATTTCCTAATCCAGGCCTGGGCTTTGAGAACTCTCGTTACTCCATGTTCTATCAGGGAAATTCAGGGTCCTGCGGGGCCCAGAACCCAGTGCCCTGCGAGAAACCCAGAGCTTCTGTGGATCCTCACAGAGACAGGGAGAAGAATGTCCTAAATCCGCTGGCAGTGGGGTGGTCCTTCTCCATCCTGATCTGGGCGGGGGGGGGGGGGCAGGAGGAGGTGCTCATTTTACTTGAAAGGGGAAATTGAATAGGTGACCCCTCATTTCCTACCTGAAAAAAACATATTGTTGGGAATTGAGGGGGGCCAGAGCAGAGACCCCAAGCCCATGTGTGGACAAAAGAACATATCCTCATGAAAGGATCACAGGAAGGGATGAGTCAACCAGGGTGCAGTAAAGCACCAATGGAACACACAATACTCCTCTGGTTCCTTGAGGTTTCCTTACCACCCCCCCCCCACTATCATGACCCCAGTTCTGTCTTTCACTGCAGGCTAGACTGGAGCATGTGCATGGGTACAGAGAAGAGATAGGCTCTCAGGACACATGGAATTCAGGAACAGGAATGGAAGTAGCGATACCAGGAGAGTAGGGGGGAAATGGGAAGAGAAGGGGATGAAGAGGGAACTGATCACAATGATGGACATAGAACCACCACCACCGCCCCTCCCCGCAAGGGACAAACAATAATAACAATTTATAATTTATCAAGGGGTGAAAAGGGTGGGGGTGAGGGGAGGGAGAGAATGAGGAGGAGCTGATACCAATGGATTAATAGAAAGTAAATGTTTAGAAAATAATGATGGCAGCATATGGACAAATATGCTTGATACAATTGATGCATGGATTGTTATAAGAGCTGTGAGAGCCCCCAAAATGATCTTTAAAAATTAAAAAGAGGGAAGAGCATATGACAGTGAAATTTTTTCCGTAAGAACTGGCCTTATTGAATTCTTATTCAATAAGACCTTTCCATGTTCATGGAGCTGGTCCCAACTGACAGAGACCCTGTGTCCAGCAGTAGGAACTACTGCCCAGTCTGGTCCCAACCTCATCACTGTTCTTATGTTTAAATCATGGATACAGCTACTGCGTCAATGCCTCTTGTCAAGGGTCTTGTTTTGACTTTCCAGCTACCTGATGATGCTCTACTCCAGGTCTCTCCTGATAACGTGTCCCAAGTACGTGAGACAAAGTCTTGCCATCCTTGCCGCTGAAGAGCTTTCTGGCTGTACTTTTTCCGAGACACTTCTGTCATTTTGCTGTACTGTAGAGACGTGTGTGTTGCTGTTGTGCCGGAAGAGATGTCACAGACATGTCAAATGCAAGTAGGGTCATCCAAAGAGAACGGGTTTCAGCAGGGCTGAAAGACAAAGAACAGACTATGAATCAGATGTAGGCGGTCTACTGCTGAGAAATTCACCATGGGAAATCTTGTGGACAGAATTAAAATATTGTCAGCTACTGAAGATGTTCATGGCGACATGCCAACACCTCGGGCTCACTGGTGGCACTAGCTTTAAAAGATGAGTGAAAAGGTTGTAGGGACAACCAGGGTACAGTGAAGGAGCGACAGAGGTAGCCAAAGTCTGTGGGGGAATCTAAATGTAGTAGTAAGACATGTTCAAGAAAGGCCTGCTGGGGGGACACTGAGATTCGGCAAGAAAAGCAAATTGAGCAAACACGCTCCGTGGAGTTGATTTCCACTCTCGGGGACCCTGCTGGGGGTGTCTGAGGCTCTAAATCTGGTCCGGAGCAGACAACCGTTTCTTATAAGCAGCCTCCTCTTTTCCCTGAGCTTGTGTTAAAAGTTGGAAACACACAAACGGTGATGGTTGGACAACATGATAAACATAAATCATGTGATCATATTGTACATGTAAGCAATTTTGAAATGGCAAATAATTTGCTTCATATAGATTTACCACAATAATAATAATTAAAAAGGGGATAGGTCTGTTTTTCATTACTACAAGATGCCATCCATTCTAAATAACATCAGTGATAAAAATACCCTTCCCAGAAAAAAAAAAAAGGAAAAATCTTCTAAACATTTGCTTTGATTACAGAGGAATTTAAAAATACATAAACAGACTTGGAATAATATAATGTACTACTTATCCTCTTATAAACATTGTATTACATTTACGTTAATTCAGAAATCCACCAATTCTAGCGCTGATCCTGACAGACGTACAAGCAAGTTCGTATGTTTGTTTTGAAAACATATGAACAATGGTTCAGCTCTTTTTTGGAACCATTGTATCCCACCCCTACAGGAAGAGCTAATCTGCCTTTAAATAGGGAACAGGAATCATGTTGAAGCCATGTTCACAAGAATGAAGAAACTGGTCCAGTGGTTTCCTCGACTTTCTTTTAGCCGCATTACTCTTTTAAATGTAAAGCAGTGAATAATGTGCAAACTGAGTGGTAATTTTGTTTGAATGTACACATACTTGGATATTTTAGGGGATTTGTATAATAGATTTCAAATTCATCAGTGCATACGTCAAGTCCTCTTCAATTTCAGCAAGCAAGGCGGTGTCCTCTGCATGCCACGTGCTGTTGGTGAGATTGTTTCCGATCCTGATGCCTTGATCGTTTTCACATAGAGCAGCTTTGTGGATTATTTGCTCCGCATTCAGTATTTAATAATTAAGACCAAAGATTGCAGTAGCCAAAGTATAGTCACAACTCATTGAAAAGGAGAAGAAAGCCCCCTCACAATGAGATCAATAAACTGCAGCATGGTAAGAGGAGAAAAATATTCCACTTTATGTGTATCCACAATTACTGCCCAGGGAAGCAACCTTTTAAGACATCAGAGTTGAATTGCACTGGGGAAATCTGCTGCAAATGGTCTCTTTAAAGTGTTAAGGGCTAAGATGTGCCACACTCAAGTAACGGTATTTTTAATGAACTAGTATGCTTGCAAAAGCTGGACAATGACTAGGGAATATCAACAATTAAAGATGAATAGATACTTTTGAATTATGGCTTATTAAAGCACCATAGCCTGCTAGAACAATAAACAATTCTTTCTTGGAAGATCTCCATCCAGAATGCACCTTAGAAACAAAGATGTTGAGGCTTTGTCTCACCTGCTTTGGACATGCTGTTAGGAGGAACCAGTTGGTGGAGAAGAATATCATCCTTGGTAAAGCAGAAGGTCCACAAAACAGAAGACCCTCAATGCGACAGTGGCTCCAATAATGGGCTGAAAAGGAGCAGCCCAGGTGTGGGTTCATGTTCTTATACCCAGTGAAGCTCTGAGTGGAGGCAACTGAACTGGATAGCACCTAACAAGAGCACAATACCAAGAGCTATATGATTATATTCATTTATTTGTAATGTATTGGATTTTTCTATTTTAAGCCCTTGTTTATAAATGAAAATAATTATGTTCTACAGACAGAGGTGTCAAACTTACCTTCTCTTGATATCATTAGGAACAATGACAAATGCATAATGTGTCAAAATCCATAGTATTATGAAACTATAGGCTTCAGTAAAGAATAAAGCATAAATAGGGATTACTCATTTATAGTAAATGTGTCACAATATGCAATAAACGAACAATGGGATACATTGTATGCAACGGACTTAAGGAAATACATGAGAATCCTTTGTATAATCTGTGATGTTTTTCTTTAGATCTAAACTGCTCATTCAAAAAGTATATTATATGTTTTTTAATGAAGATATACAATATAACAAGGAAGCTATAAGCGGAAGTACTAACACACTACATATGAGGGGGTAGTGTCCCCGTCACCCGCAAAGGAATTGAGCTGGGCAGAGCGGAGCTTTTGTAGAGTGCATTTTTCCCACTAGGAGAGCATCCAGAAACTCGCTCTGAGTTAGTGCACCCAGTGGCATCACCTGGGAAGGTTTTCTCTGGTCACAGTTAATTTTTTCAGAAAAGCAGTTTCATTCCAACCTCATGTTTTGTGATTGACAATTTAAGAGAACAGTGTAAGGCTGTGAAATTTTGTTTCCTGTTCAGGAAAAATGCCTCAGAAACTGTTGTGATGTTGAACACAGCTCACAGCTACAGTGCTACGGGGAAAACTCAAGAGTATGAGTGGTTTTCTTATTTCAAAAAGGGCAAGATGTCAACAGATGATGACAAACCTTGTTCTGGACATCTGTCAACTTCCCAAATGGATGAAAATGTCAACTTGTAGTGCATTTGGCATTTGTTCCTCCAGGTCAGACTATTAATCAAGCTGTCTGTTTAAAGCACCAGTTCTTAACCTTTGGGTCATGACTCCCTTGGGGATTGAATGACCCTTTCACAGGGGTCACCGGATTCATAACAGTAGCAAAATTACAGTTATGAAGTAACAATGAAAATAATTTTATGGTTGGGGGGATCACCACAAAATGAGGAACTGTATTAAAGGGTCACGGCATTAGGAAGGTTGAGAACCACTGATTTAGAGGTTCTGAGAAGATCTCATAACAGTATGCAATGAAAAAGGCCTGATTTATGGCAGACAGGGGACTGGTCTTGCCACCACAACAATGCACCTGCTCATGCAGCCATCTCAATACACCAATTTTGGCCAAAAAAATAGCATGCCTCTCTTGCCCCACGCACTTTACTCACCTGACCTTGCTCCACATGACTCCTTTTTGTTTCCATGAATGAAGAGGGATATGAAAGGATACTGATTTAAGCACATGAAAGAGGTGAAAAAAACAGATGAGTTTGAAAACTGTTTTCAAGAATGGAATCACAGATTTGACAAATGTATTAATTGTAATGGAGAGTACTTTGAAGGTGAGAGGTTGTTTTGTAAAAAAAATTTTTAATACATATCTCTGAAATAAATTCTGGCTTTTAGGGGAGTGTGGATACCCCCTCATATATGCCTAATGAGATCTTGGGGAAAATTAAGGGCTCATGCTAGTGTGTTGTGGTTAGGACTGGAAAGTGAAGGTGACAGTTAACGATACGGATATTTTATTGTATATTCCAAGGAACTGTGTTTGTTCCTTGGTCATGAAAGTTAACACATGGCTGTATTTCAGGCTGGTTGACATAGGTTGTGGTTAAGAGACAGATGACTTAAAGGGGTTGAAGATTAATTTAAAGAGCTTTGGTAGAACAGTGTTTAAAGTGTTTGGATGCTAAACCAAAAGTCTAAAGTTAGAGTGCACCGGCTTTTGTGTTAGAGAAAACTTGGCAGTATGCTTCTATAAATACTATAGCCTTAGAAATCCTGGAACATAACTCTGCCCTATGATATAGGGTTTCTGTGAGTCAGAATTGGCATGATGGCAATGGGCTTGGGGTTTGGGTTTTATTCAATTACTTATATATTTTATTACTTGGGATTTAGTACATATATCACATCACTCCTTATTTCAATCATGTCAACTAGAATTCTGCAATTGCTACTTATCTTCTTATTATGCTTGCTTCATTTAAGAAATATGCACTAATGGAGCAAGAAGGGACCATCATATGATGTTTGGGTACCAGAGCTAAGGGTGGGAAAGAAGTTGGAAACTGCCACAGACATCAGTGCAAAGGTGGAGATGTGCTTCATGCTTCCTTGGTTGATGAGGTTGTGGAAAGAGAGGTGGGTAACCTATAGTCTCTGATTTTAAATGGATTTAATTTGAGCAAACTGATTCAGGTGAAGTCAGTTTTGACATAAACTGAACACGTCACTTTTTTCCCTTGTTTTTTTTTCTTTATGATTTCTTTGCATCATTATCTTTATAAATCTAATTTTTATTTGTTTAGGGTGGCTGGAAACATACCTGAGAACAACATGAGCAAATTATACAGTGCAACATTATATGTAGTGCATGTAACTAATAGGATGTATTTTTAAAAAAGACAATTTTAAGTTCGGGTTGTCATAATTCAAATATATCATAAGTTGGGGCCTACTTGTAATCCCATTTAATATTTCATTTTATGATTCCTTTGATGCTGAGACTTGCATTCAGCATGCCTTTTCTCTTTAGGTAAGCTTTAGTTTTCTTGTGTCTGGGATGGAATGAGTAGGGAAAATGTTAAAAAATATATAGCATTCAGATTGACTAAATATAAAATGTAGTTGGCATGTTACCTGTAGTTAAATTATAATTAGCTTACTAAGTTCAAAAGCTTTCAAGATACCCTGGGGGTTCTTATGAGGCTCATTGATGATCCTAAGTCAATTGACAAGTATATTTTAGGAACCAACAACAGAAACTGAGTCATTCTTAACAAACTCTTCGGGAAAATCCCAAGGACCCCAAAGAGGCAGTGCTTACTTAAAAGGAAGTGGAGGTCCTTCCTTGCACCTTCTGAAAGAACAATGTAGAAACCATCTCTAAATAGTTGACTGGGTTATCTTGGCAGCTCATGTTAAATGCTTTCCCTAAACACAAAGCCTTTCTTCCACTACAGTTAAAAATTTGTAATGCTGAAAAGTAAGTTAATGAGGAAAAAGTGTGTATTCTGTAGCTGACAAAAGGTTTCCTGATAGTCACATTTAAATCAACCCAAACCCAAACCCTCTGTGATTAAGTCTTAGTCAACTGATTGGAAAAAACCATCTTATTCGAAGAACCATCATTCATTTTAGACATGCACAATTTTGTGAATCACTCAATATACTCGTTGAGTAAAGATGAATATCCATCAATATTCCTGGACTTTTCAAAAATCAATACATGCACAGGTTAGGGAAAGGTAGCATGTTATGAGAAAGAAATGGAACCAAGCAGTAATGACTTTGAAAACTGAAATGCCAGCAGGCAAAACAGAGATTTCAGAACATGTGGCTTCAAGAGAATTCTCTTCAAAGTTCACCTTTCTATCAATCTACCTCCGTAATAGTGATAATGTACCGTACATGCTCATGTATAAGCTGAGTTTTTCAGCACATTTTTAATGCAGTTTTCGTGGCAAAATTTGGTGCCTTGGCTGATGTTCAGGTCAACTTTTTTTTTGTCATTGGTTTTTGTTTTGTTTTTACATTTTATCAGGGGCTCATACAACTCTTATCACAATCCATACATATACATACATCAATTGTATAAAGCACATCTGTATATTCTTTGCCCTAATCATTTTCAAAGCATTTGCTCTCCACTTAAGCCCTTTGCATTAGGTCCTCTTTTTTTTCCCCTGCCTCCCCGCTCCCCACTCCCTCATGAGCCCTTGATAATTTATAGATTGTTATTTTGTCATATCTTCCCTATCCGGAGTCTCCCTTCCCCCCTTCTCTGCCATCCATTTCCCAGGGTGGAGGTCTCATGTGGATCCTTGTAATCAGTTCCCCCTTTCCAACCCACTCACCCTCCACTCTCCCAGTATCGCCACTCACACCCCTGGTCCTGAAGGTATCATCCACCCTGGATTCCCTGTGCCTCCAGCTCCCATATGCACCAGTGTACAACCTCTGCCCTATCCAGTTCTGCAAGGTAGAATTCGGATCATGGTAGTTGGGGGGAGGAAGCATCCAGGATCTGGGGGAAAGCTGTGTTCTTCATCGGTACTACATCGCGCCCTGACTGACCCATCTCCCCTCCTAAACCCATCTATGAGGGGATCTCCAGTGGCCGACAAATGGGCTTTCGGTCTCCACTCTGCACTTCCCCCTTCATTCACTATGGTATACACACACACACACACACACACACACAGACACACACACACACATATATACATACACACATATATTTTTTTGCATGATGCCTTATACCTGGTCCCTTTGGCACCTCGTGATCACACAGGCTGGTGTGCTTCTTCCATGTGGGCTTTATTGCTTCTGAGCTAGATGGCCGCTTGTTCACCTTCAAGCCTCTAAGACCCCAGACACTATCTCTTTTGATAGCCGGCCACCATCAGCTTTCTTTGCTACATTTGCTTATGCACCCGTTTGTCTTCGGCGATAGTATCATGGAGGTGTGGAGTCAATGATATGATTTTTTTGTTCTTTGATGCCTGGTAACTGATCCCTTCGGGACCACGTGATCACAGAGGCTGGTGTGTTCTTCCATGTGGGCTTTATTGCTTCTGAGCTAGATGGCCGCTTGTTTATCTTCAAGCCTTTAAGACCCCAGACACTATCTCTTTTCATAGCAGAGAACCATCAGCTTTCTTCACCACATTTACTTGTTCACCCGCTTTGGCTTCAGCAGTTGTGTCGGAACGGTGAGCATCGTAGAGTGCCAATTTAATAAAAGAAAGTATTCATGCATTGAGGGAGTGTTTGAGTAGAGGCCCAAGATCCTTCTGCCACCTTAATACTAAATCTATAAATATAGACACATAGATCTATTTCCCCATCCTGATATATATATCTGCACATGTACATGTCTTTGTCTAGACCTCTATAAATGCCCTTTGACTCCTAGCTCTTTCCTCCATCTCCCTTGACTTTCCTCCTGCCCTACTACCATGCTCTGTCTCCACTTGGGTCAGGTCGACTTTTACTCGAGTATATACGGTAAGTGTTTCATCCTCAATGCAAGAAGAAATGGCTTTTGGAATCTCCTGTTGTTGGTTAGATTTCGTGAAGCTGATTAACTCAAAGTGATCCTGTGTGCCAGAATAGGACAGCCTTACGGGCCGTTGTGCCTGTAATCTTTACAGAAAAAGACCAGATTATTCTCCCCTGGGGCCACAAAGTAGGTTAAAATGACCAACCTTTCAGTCAGGAGCTGAGCATTTCCGTTGTCCACTACCAGGATTCCTTCCTAGGTGGGCTCAAAATCTCTTTAATACATTTCTTCTCTTTGTCATGGAATTCATAATAGAGGTGTAACGTTTCCATTCATATCGAGTACAGAATTCAGAACAAGCAATATTAGCAAGTTCTCTAGGGACAATCCATTTTTGGAAGAGAATGTCTATGTTTATAATGACAGTTTATAAAGCATGTACTAATTGCATTACTTCAGAACATGTTTACACAGAAGAAAAACACCCACAAAACAAATAAACTGCCTATTGCACAGCTTGGACTGGCAATATTTGACTGTCCCCTCTGGGAAATAGTAGAACACTAATAATTTTAACAACCAGTTTTGTGCCCTCATGACCTTTTTAAGTATAGAAAAATATAAATTAAAAGGCTGTTTATTATTTCATACAGTTAATCCTTAAATAAGGACAATAAGCGAGGAACACAATATTTTAAGATATTGGAAAAATATGCAGTCTTACTTGACAAAAGCAATAAAACTCTCATTTAGGTATTTCCATTTTGTTTCTTGTTTAGCATCCTCATGACATATTCTTAATTTTTATTTTAGCATCACTGGCTGTGTAGTTTATCCTTAACCGTCTTTTCACTGTACGAATAGGCTCCCAATCCTTCAGAGGTAGGCGATTAAACGATAGTCACTGTGCTGGAAATATTAGAAACAGGATATTTCTCTTCCCTGAACTCACGTTGTTCATTTTTCTGCTTCTGCTGCACTTACTGCAGTCATTCTGACAATATTTTCAGCTCTTTGAACATCCCCCCTCAGGGATCGCATAATTCACTCCTAACATCTCTGGGGAGTTCGGGGATAGCAACACTAAAAGAATGACAGCTTGTTGCTCTCTGGCTATTTGACACCTTTTCTGTATACGTTATGTGTTTGTTTACTAAACTAAGCAATGTAAGCAGGTAAGGATGTAGTATTTCTTCAAAAGTAGAAGCCGTTGTATGAAATAAATAACTACTAAAAACATAGTTTCATTGCACTTTTTACACCTATAGACAGACCGCACGTTACTACAGGCACGAGTATGCTGCTGCGCCAATGAGCAGTATAAAAGAGTAAGGAATGTACATTTGTGGTCTTCACGTTGGGGGACTGCTGAGCCACCCACCTTGGAGAGAAAACCCTGATGACTAGAGCCATTTTAATAACTGTTTGCTGAACCCAACCACCACCAGCACCACAGAATAGATAGGTCTCCGTTCTGCTGAACCAGGGGCGTCCACCATTGTCTCTGGGAGCTTTCACTCACTACCCCACTCAATTGTCTCTTTGGAATAGCTCTTCTTTTATTCATGAAAAGCTTTACGTTTTCTCTTCTCTGGTTTGTGATAGATAAAGCTCTTTATGGTTATGGCGATTTACCAGAGAGGGGAGCAACTATAGATATTTCTCTCTGGGTCTTAATCTTCAGAAGCATTAGCAATTTCTTGAGGCTGTGCTTACAAGACAAGGGGAGAGTACTTCTATCCTGGTTCAAGCTATTAGACTGAATCTCTGTCCTGATGAGCAAATGCTTGAATTGGCAATATCTACTTGGGTGGAATTTCTCATAAAGAGCACATAAATGGAATAATATGTTGATGAATTACAATCCTAAATCTGGGAACCTATGGTTAGGAGATGTATAAAGATGTTTCCTTTTAGTGGCTAGATTATGCAACAGAATTAATTTTTCTAAATTTTGCTTCTTTTTTTTTTTTGGGTCTGGGAGGTGGGCAAAAAGAGATGTCATGAGAACTTAGATCTGTGAAGTGTGACTGAGTGACTTGATTGCATGAATTTAATAAGGAGCAATTTGAAGGAAGAGTTGTGAAAGTTAATCTTGTGGAGTGAACCCTGCCATGCACAGTGAAGAAAAAAAAAAAAGCAGAAACATAGCTCCAGGATCTTTAATGGTCGATCTAGCAGCTCTGACCTTCTTAGAAACCAGGGTTTAGACTTCTGAGTTTCTCAAGTGTAGCCCCTCAGATACATATCAAGGCCCCGCCTGGTGTAAATCCTCACCTCCATGAATCATTGGGAAAATATCTTGTTTTAAGTGTGCCTGCTATATAGTTCCAAATGAACTCACCGATCAGCAGCTATTTCACTTTAGGCCAAATCCCTTCTCTAATCGTGGCGGCTGGTGCTTGTTGTCAATTTTTGAGTAATGGTGACTTAATACCATTCACATTCAAGCACAGTGACTCATATATAGTAGAGACTCAGTAAGTCTATTGAGTTCATCAGTTAAAATAATTATTTCTAGGATGCTGAAGAAGGAACTGATGCTGATGCAAGACAGGGTGATGTGGGGTTGTGTGGGGTGTTCGTAGGACCACGGTGGATCAGAACCAACTCAAGAGACCCTAATTGCAACAAGAGAACAGAGAACACCCCAAAAAGTATAAGGTAGTCCCCACAGCCTTTGTGTATTTCCTTTATAGCTTATATAATTGCATCCCAGGGAATTAGTCTGATGTGTTAAAGAACAGAGAAAAATTAAAGAAGACACAGCAGCAATGATCATATAAATGAGTGAAATACCTCAATCTAAGGAAAAGCACATTATATTAAAAATTCCGGATAAATTAAAGTGGTTCCAAAGCAAGCTCTAAAGGCAAGGTGTTACATTCCAGTCTGAGTTCATATGTTAAGAACCTCTTTACAATGCTCTTTGTCTGATATTGAGATTGCTCACATTCCTAGGCTGTAGGCAATGGATATTTACCCTGGTACTCCATCCACATGGGAACACCGTAAATGGATTTTGGGCATCTCTATCATTCATGGTGTCCCACAAACCCAGTGTTTAGAATTTAGGCAATGATACCACTCCCTCCTCCAGATTTGGATCATATTGCTTGCATTCCTTGGGTCACACATGCTGATGTACTTGTGGTTTTGGCTCAGTCCTCACTTAGATGGCTGCTTATCTGGAGCCAAACAGACACTATTTTCCCTGATAGTCACGCACCATTTGATTACTTTACCAGACTTTGCGTAGACACTCATATCTTCAGCGATCTCATGAGGGCGTGTTCTGTGCCATTTCACCCAGAAGTAAAATTCTTATAATAATAAGATTGATAAGATCAAGCTAGAGCTTAAGCTCACTCCATTGATAAAACTATGGCTTCTGGATCACTTTTAGAGAATCTTTATCATCTCATGGTACACTATAGATTATCCCCATGGGGCTAGAGGTAATTCTATTGATATAATATTATTATAGTCAATGGTGAAACATTGTTGTGCAAAGGATTTTAGAAATGTGATTGACATTTTGTTAGTCTCTAATACACAAGTTGTGACATTGTACATCTTCATAAATTGGATGATTGGACGCTAATTGTACAAGCTGTGAGGGTTGGATATATGACATTACTTTCAATTACATTTTTTACAATGACAGGACCACACCTGATAAACTAATACATGTCATAAAATTATGTAAGAAGTCTTGCCATCTTTGCCTCTAAGGAGCAACTCTAGTCATATATCCTCCAAACAGATTTGTTTATCTTTTTAGCATGTTACTTTGAATATTCTTCTTCGGCATAAAAATGCATAGAGAGCTAGAAAACAGCAATTGTATTTTGTCTCAGGTAGGGCTTTGTTGGGTGTCCTCAAAGCAATAGATCCAAACCCACCAATAGTCCAATGACCACCAATTCCCTAACCTTGGGATAGGACCACGTGCTTCTTCTGCCAAGCGGGTATTCAAGCTTAGAGTTTAAGGGACTATTTCAGTTCCTTAGTTCTGCTACAAGTGAGTTCAAGGTAGAGTCTAGTTTACCCAGTGAGTCCTTCTATTGTGGTCTGTGAAGGATGTTGTGCCTCTCAATAGAGGTTTCATATTGCAGGTGTCCATAGGATGCTGACCTGATCAGCAGGAGGTGGCTGGAAGGTCAATTTTTTTAATCTCGAACATAATGCCAGGCATATTTTCCCTCAGGAGTTTCTATAGGTGTGGCAGTTACATAATCTCCTGTCACCTTGCGAAGGGGTGGAGTCTATCCTGTCAATCAGGTCTCAGCTTGGTGACCTCATTATGAGGCTTGGCAGAGTTAAACAGCTGACTGGAGGCCAGATACATACTCCTTTCCCTGCGAGACATTCCTGTTGACAAGCCATATGAAGCTATGCTCATGAAGTCAGAGCCCTGGAGCTGGAGGATCCACGTGGAGACCCAGTCCAGGGCTGAGATGTTTCCACCACCACTGGATTCACAAGACTTTCCACCCACTGGCCTGTGATTTGCCTGCATTTGGCATCATTGCATGTGTTTTGTGAATCTAAAGAGGAATAGTATATAGACTGTCATCAGACATATGGGCAAATATCAGACTTATGGACTTGATCTGGACTGGGCTGAGATGTTTTCTTGATATACAATTGCTCTTTATATAAATCTCTTTCTCCTACACACATGAGTGTCTGTGAATTTGCTTCTCTAGCTTAACCCAGACTAACATAATAAGTAATGGTAAACGTTCTTCTTAATAACAGGGTGAGAATAACGCATCATCAGAAGTGGAGTTGCTTTTTCTGAAACAGACATGTTTTGCACTGCTTCATCTAACAAAAAGCAAACAAACAAATGAACTACTTGCCATCCGGTTGATGCTGACTCATATTGACCCGGTAGGACAGGGTAGAACTGTCCCTGCAGGTCTCTGAGACTGCAACTCTTTTTTTTCTTCTTTAGGGGAGAGCGTGAACACTTCCCCCACTACCACAAATTATGCAGTCGAGTTTCCCACATTAGGGGAAATCGCAGGGGTCAGCACTTCCGGAGTGCAATGGATAAGCCTCGCCCTGGGAAAACCACCTTCGCGATCATGGTATCTCCCCTGCCAGGTAAATATAAGAGACTGCAACTCTTTGTGGGAGTTTTCCCCCGCTCCCTAGAACGTGAAAATGGATCCCATCTGGAGTGAGGCCGACTATCTTAAGGTGCTGTTTAAGATGTTCTAGTAAGGAGATAATGTATAGTTTATGGTAACTTGGTTTGCACATTACCACATCACCTAAGGAAGCAAATTCAAAGATCATATGTCTTGGGAACAGTAGAATGATCCTGTCCTGAATTTTATCCTTACAGTAGTGGATTCAGGCAATATTTGACATTTAGTGGCTGTATGGTTTCCAGATCCATCCATGTCATGGGGTACTTTGTGATTTCCTCCCGGTTTTTAGGGATGCGTAGTATTACATTGTGCGCATGTACCAGAGTTTCTTTACCTTTTCTTCAACTGCTGGGCATTTGGGCTGTTTCTAGATTCTCGCTATTATGAACTGTGTTGTGATGAACAGGGTAAAGCATATGCCTATCCTTGTTCTGCCTCTTACTTCTTTGGGGCATATGCCCAGCAGACAGATTGCTGGATCATGTGGTCCTTTTACTGCCAGTTGTTTCAGAAGGTGCCGTACCACTTCCCGCAATGGTGATATGTGCTCACATTCCCACCAGCACCGTATTAGGGTTCTCTTCTCTCCACAGCCTCTGCAGCATTTGTGGCTCTTTTTGTTATTGTTGTTTGCTTTAATTGGGATATCATTGTGGGTGTAATGTGCTATATAATCAGTGTTTTGATTTGCATCTCCCAGTGACTAGTGATCAAGACCATTTTTCATGTGTTTGTTAGCCATTCACACGTCTTCGCTGGTGAGTTCTCTGTTCATGTCCTTTGCTCACCTTTTCATCGGCTTATTTGCTTGATTGCTTTTCTGGATTGACCTTTCTTTCAATAGGTCTTTTGCAACATATTTTTCCCAATGCAGTGAATTGTTTGATTTAATGAATGCTGCTTCTGTAGGCATTGGTTGCTGTTCCAAATAAAACCAAATTCTTAAAAATGTCAATATTTTTAAGACAAGCATGTGGAAATTTCCATGTGTGTTTGCCATGCATGGGATTACACTTGTGATAGGTAGGTTTATTGTGCCAACATGGCCAATGACACGTGTGGGATTAATTGAAGGGCGGAGAGATAAATGGCTCGCGAGCCTTGCCTTTCTTGTCTCTTGCTCTTTGATGATCAGACCAGTGTGCAGCCACCTTAGCTTTTTCTCTGCCTCAATTTGCAAGCTACACTACCTGAGGGACACCTAACCCATGGACTGTGTCACTGTAGTTTGAGGTTCCTTCAAGACCTGCTTTGACACACTACTGGAGTATACATTGCTTCATCTGGGGACTGTCGGACCCTGTCATCTGGCTGACTGTTGGTGACCTGCCTTGCTGTTTGCTGCCTGTGGCCAAATAGCCTGAATTGCACCACAGAGGACTACCAGCAACCCTCAAGACTTGAAGAATTGCCAGTGTATTAGCTGTCTCATGGGAATGAGTTGCACAAAGCCATTTTGTGTTAGTCTGGGTAAACTGGGGAAAGAAAATAGGAACTCATATATGTATGAAAGAGATTTATGTGAAATGTAAGTGTATAGTAAGAAAGCATCCAAACCCAGTGCTATCCAAACCCATAAGTCCCAAATTAGCCCATATATCTGACACCAATCTACAAAGTCCTCAATATCATGAAACACACATAATGATGCCGACTGCAGGAGGAAAGCCGAATCAGTGAGCGTGTTAGCATCTCAGTGCTGGTAGGGGTCTCCACACAGATGCGCCAGCACCTAGGGCTGCACCAGGGTAGGTCCATGTGGCTTCTCCTCAGGGATGTCTCACAGGAAGTGCGCCTTGACAACTGATGCAGGGAACTGGCTAAGGCAGCTGCACCCTTGTCCAACCATCAGAAAGCAAGAGACCTGAGAACTAGAAAGGTGAGGTTTACTGAGCCATTTATCTCTCTGCTCTTCATTTAATCCCACATGTGTGTATCATCCAGGTTGGCACAATAAACCTTAACTAGCTCACATTTGTACTGCTTTATAGATTAATTAACTTTATTTCTTATGTTATCTATCTTATGTTATATCTATCTATCTATCTATATAAAATCATTAATATCCTGGTTTTGTTTCTCTAGAGAATCCTGTCTGAAATAACACTAGATAAAATATGATACTATAAACCCTAGTATTCTCTTTGATAGGTGGACTTTTTCAATTGCATTCTTAGTTCAAGGTCGTGGGACAATTTCTCCCCTTCAGTACAGGAAGTAGATAGCTAAACCTATTATTATGTATAGTCATACTGAAATATGGTCCTCACTTCATACTTAATAGAAAGAAAATAGAGGACTGGGTCGCCTGAGTTCCCAAACCCTTTCTTTTAATTTATGGCCCTTCTCTTTCTCCAAGTCAAGCACTTTAAAAGTTGGTATTTCCATAGCACCACCTCCATTTATTTTTGAGGATAAAATGATGCTATACCAAGTTTAATATGAAAGTCTTCAGCTTCATAATGAGCTCTAGGCTGTAGATAAAGGAATTTATTAATAAATGGCTAAGTTAAGAGACTTGAATTCTGGATATGAATCAGGTCAACTTTCTTGGTTTAGGCCTGTAACTACTCTTACATTAATGAGATATATGGAAAATTACTGGGGCCCTACATTCTCATCTCAAATATGTTCATGAAAATAAAACAATCAGGGTACATATTGGATAAAGTTTCTGTAAGCATTGCTTTGTAGTTTATCTGCTTTGTAGCATTCTTTCCCCTTGAAACCGAGTTGTTAGTATGCTTCTTTTATCTCTATGCCTGCTACTTAATAATTTTGTGAATATTCTAGAGCCTAAGTATAAAATGATGATAACATCATCCAGTGACTGGATGCTATGCACTCAAAGCTCTGTAGATGTTTCCTCACCACTTTTTATCATCAGCCTATGTTCTAAGTCCTCTCTACTGCATTTAGCAAATCAGCTGCACAAGACCTCTCTACAGGAGAGTAAGGGTGTCCCTTTGAGGACTAACGTGCACCTTCCTGGCACAAGCCATGATACTCTCCCTTGCATCTCATGCACATGAAAGTTGGACATCGAATAAGGGAAATTGTTGAAAATTTGATACAGTTGAATTGCTGTGCTGCAGAAGAATATTGGAAGTGCTGTTACCATGAACTGCTGAAAGGACAAACTGATCTGTGTTGGAAGAAGTAAGACTAGAGTGCTCCTTAGTGGCAAAGATGGCAAGACTTCGTCTGTTTCATTAAAAAAATAATTTTATTGGGGGCTCATACAAGTCTTATCATGATCCATACATACATCAATTGTATAAATCACATTAGTACATTCGTTACCCTCATAATTCAGCAAACATTTACTCTCTATGACGATGCTTCTTTTTGAAAAAAAATCTATTCTGCTACTCGGTAGCCTGTTTTTTTTTTTAAATAGCACATTTGTACATTCATTGCCCTCATTATTCTCAAAACATGTGCTCTCCACTTAAGCCCCGGCATCAGTTCCTCATTTTCCCCCCTCCCTGCCCACTCCCTCCTCCCTCATGAAAACTTGATCATTTACAAATTATTATTTTGTCATATCTTGCCCTGTCCGACATCTCCCTTCATGCACTTTCCTGTTATCCATCCCCCAGGGAGGAGGTCACATGTAGATACTTGTAATTGTTTCCCCCTTTTCAACCCACCCTTTCTCTGCCCTCCCAGTATCACCACTCACACCACTGGTCCTGAAGGGGTCATCTGTCCTGAATTCCCTGTGTTTCCAGTTTCTATATGTACCAGTGTACATCCTCTGGTCTAGCCATATTTGTAAGGTAGAATTGGGATCATGATAGTGGGGAGTGGAAGCATTTAGGAACTAGAGGAAAGTTGTATGTTTCATCATTGCTACATGGCACTTTGATTGGCTCTTCTGCTCCCTGAGACCCTTCTGTAACGGGATGTCCCATGGCCTACAAATGGGCTTTGGGTCTCCATTCCACAACTCCCCTCCTCATTCACAAGGAGATGATTTTTTTCTTCTGATGATGCCTGATACCTGATCCCTTCAACACCTTGTGATCAGACAGGCTGGTGTGCTTCTTCCATGTGGGTTTTGTGGCTTCTGAGCTAGATGGCCGCTTGTTTACCTTCAAGCCTTTAAAACCCTAGAAGCTATATCTTTTGATAGCCAGGTTCCATCAGCTCTCTTCACCGCATTTGTTTATGCACTCACTTTGTCTTCAGCGATTGTGTCAGGAAGGTGAGCATCATGGAATGCCAGTTTAATAGAACAAAGTGTTCTTGCATTAAGGGAGTACTTGAGTGGAGGTCCAATTTCCATCTGCTACCTTAATACTAAACCTATAAATATATGTACATAGATATATTTCCCAATCCTCATATATAAATATATTTACATATGTACATGCCTTTATTTAGACCTCTATAAATGTCCTTTGCCATCTAGCTCTTTCCTCTATTTTCTTTGACTTTCCTCCTGTCCCACTATCATGTTCAGTCTTCATTTGGGTTTCAGTAATTCCTCTTGGTTACACTACCCTTGATCACATCCTACCAGGCCTCCTACACCCTCCTCACCATCGATTTCGATCACTTGTTGTTCCCTGATCCCTGGGTTTGTTAACACCACTACCTTTCCCCCCAGCTCCCCCTCATACATGTCCCCCTGGAACTGTTGGTCCCATTGTTTTCACCCCCAGAGGCAAGACTTCATCTTACAATTTTTGTACATAGTGTTGGGAGAGACCAGCCCCTAGAAAGGGACATTATGTTTAGTAAAGTGGAAAGGCAGCGAAAGGAGGAAGACCCTCAGGAGATGGATTGACACAGTGGCTGCATGAAGAGTCTCGCACAGGAACAATTGTGAGGATGGCAAGGACCTTGCAGTGTTTCCTTCTGTTATACATAGAGCCACTATGAGCTGGAGCCACCTACAACAACAACAACAACAACATTATCCTATGTTACAGATCAAAACCAACAACCAGAGATTGCACCTCTTTCTCAAAGCTACATGAAAATGAATTCAGCTGACACCTTTACCATGTGGTATTGTTATTCTCTTCATGTCGCCCTTTCAAAGGAGCTATAAACTATGTTCTGGTTACTTGGGACTCTTTCCACGTGTACAAGTAACTTTTCTTACATCTCTCTTCTCTTTTCCCATCCATTATGACAGAATTGATTGGTTAAGCTCTCCTTACGTACAGCTTCTCCCTGTGAGTACTCTTCCAGTTCAAGACATTTATAGACAATACACAATGATTCATTTTATTGATTTATAAGTCATTTTATTGGGAGCTCATACAACTCCTATCACAGTCCATCCATCCATCCATTGTGTCAAGCACCTTTGTACACATGTTGCCAGACAACTATTCATTTAGTTTCCTACCTGGTATAGTACAGGAGCGAAGGATACTGAGGATGAGAAGAAGTCTCTGGTCTCATCTACTTGTCAGCATGAAATGAAGACAAGTGTGGAGGCAAGGCTCCACTATCACAAGACAAGATGGAGTGGGTTTTATAAGTTACAAATAAGTTCCCAGGATAGCTAACCATTTGTTCAAGGTAACGTGAAAATTCCTCCTGATATATGGAGAGTGTGAGGGACTGTAGTGAGCAATAAGGGCAAAACGTTTGAAGTTGAATCTAGCGGGGAGAGGTTTTGGAGTCCTCATATAAGGGAACTCTAGTCTATTATATATGTATCATAGTTTGTGCCTGAGAGAAAACAACATGGTCATATCTCTACTTAAAGGTGATCAGAAAGAGCCATTCATTGGAGCAAAGGTACTATTGAGTGACAGCAAGACATGGTTCTTAACTTTGCCTTTTGAGTCTCTGCTTCAAGTTGTGGATAATGTAAGGGTTTTTTAACTTAATGGCAAGAATGCATCAAAAGATTCATATTTCTTAGGAATTTTAAATTTAGATGAGTATCTCTTCTGAAATCACAGAATACACCATTTCCTTGTCCCTGCCCCTTTTCTAAGACTAGGTTAGGGAATACATGTTACTGATATGCAGTGTAATCAGAGAAGCAAACAAACGAAACAGTTTCTATCTAGTGTTTGTCTGTTCCTTAGAACAGAGGTTGGCAAAATTATCTGTGAAGGACCAAATCATAACTAGTTTTAAAGTAAGGATGACATCTTAAAAACTGCCATCTTGTCTATAGCCTGTATCCACTGTTAATTACATCCAACTCTGAATCAATCCTCAGAGGACAGAGGAGAATGGTCCCCCGGGGTTTCCAAGCCTGCAATCTTTATGGAACAAGATTATTGCATCCTTCTTCTAAGGAGCAGCTGGTAGATTCAAACTGATGACCGCTCAGTGAGGAACATCTTAATGATTGACAAGGTTTTATAGAACCTCTTGCTGTAGCAGGTAGCCATTATTGAAATTTGTTGTTGTCAGCTATTCTGGAGTTGATTCAGACTCTGTGACTCATGTGTCCATTACATTTTAACAACACAGCTCCAAGGCCTGTCTTCTGAGGCGCCATTGGGTAAGTGTGGAGACCTAGCCATCAACTAATGTGAAATCACTAATTTCTTGGACTACCCAGGGACTTTATTTAAATTTAGAAAATAGTTATTGGGTATCCAGAGTGGACCAAGTATCAAGGATACAGAAATACAGGGGAATTCTCTGCCCTCACGCTCAAAGATTAGCGATAGGAAATTAATTTTAAAATATTGAAATGTGTTGAATATTAAGCTATGACCAAAGCCACAGAAGCACCCAGTCTATCAGTTCACAGATATTTCACAAGCCTGCTCTATCCTAGGCACTTTGTCAAAGCATGAGAATACACAAAACACAGAAAGACACAATTCCCATTTGCATATGACAGTCTCCTGGGGAAATCTACTTTAAACAGACAATTCAGTAAATATACAAGTGTGCAAAATGCTAACCTGCAAAATGCTGAAAGTACCAAGTATGATGAGAGTGTATGAACATATGGGATATGGGAGCAGCAACCTTGTCTGGTATGCCTGGATTATGAGGTGGTGGAATATGAACTGAGAGGTGAATTAGGGCCAGACCAGAGGGATTTGAGCACCAAGTAAGGAATTTGGGCTTTATTCTGGAGACACCTGGTAGGCATCAAAGATTATTGAACAGGTAAATGACAAGACTAGTCCTTTTGAAAGAAAACTCTGGCAACCATATGTAGAGTAAATGGAAGGTGGAGAGAGAATCAAGGTCAACAGACTCAGCTTCCCCTTGGCCTTGGTGGGAAACCATTTAATGACTGCCTGAGCATGGCAGGAACAAAGCAGGATGGCCATGGTCAGGCCACTGACTAAATCCAAAGTGAGTGGTGGGTTTTGTCTGCACATGTTTCCCATGAATAGTATTATTTAGGTGTACTTTGTATGTGGTAATGGATTGCCACTTAATTAGAAATAACGTCATCATTTGCTTTAATACTTAAGTTTTATAACTTGTTATTAAGATGCCGTTGAATTGGGGTTGATGCACAGTGACCCTATGTGACATAGATGATGCCCATCCCGCACCATCTTCACTTTCTATGCTGGGTGCCCAAGGTGTACTCTGTAGTCATCATCATCATCATTTTCAACTTTGTAAACATTTTTAAAAAATGCCTTCTATATGTTTATCTGTTCATCTTCTTGGTAGTGTCTTTCTTTTTACATAGGTCAGCAGCAAAATAAGCATTAAGTCGATGCAATTCCATTGTGACAGGTAGTAGCATCCACATATATGAACTCATCTTCTGTGAGCTGAGCTGTGTCTGGGGGGGGGGGTCAAGTATTTTACCATAAAAGCAAAAGTAAAAGAAAACAAACAAATAGACAACAACAAAAAACACTGCTGATGCGTTGATTTTAACTCATCGCAACTTTACAAAGTGGGTGCTAATAATACACGGATCCTAAGAATTTATTATGGAAATGATTTCTGAGGCCATTCTCTTAGTAGCTTTACATGGACTAGCTGGCTCAAATCCTAGCTTTGAATAACATTTCATCTTCCTCTTTCCATGTTGACTTACCAAGTCTAGTTGATGGTCCATTGATAACATCACAGATTTAGCCTTTCCTTTCCATTGTCATTTCAATCATCCTAAGGGATGAATAAATTCAGTCTCAGGATTAGGTCAGGGGGGTGGGGGCTGAGAAAGAGGACAAGGGCCTTAACCAGAGCAGTGGGAACAGTGGCTTCTGGGTAAAAGGTCTTGGCCCTAGCAACGCCAAAGCTGTCATCTGCCTGAGGACACCAAGTCTTCCTTGCTGATACATAACGAAGCATAGCAGGAAACCCCTTTGGGAGCCAGTATATAACACACTCACAGGGAGGGGGACAAGAGGGAGGGAGCAACCAGATGCAGAGCTGTGAAATAGCAGAAGGTCATCAAGGATGGAATCTAGGAGAGATATGATGCTGTGAGTGAGGAAAGGGTTATGGGTCCCCCGGGCTCTGCTCAGTCCCATGTACATGAGCAGGGTATGCACAGAAATGCCCTCTTAGGTCATCATTCGTGTAGCAGAAGTTATTTTAATATCTGCATCATAATTTATTTGACATCTGCAGAATATCCAAAAGAAACCGTTCAAGTATGGGATGGGCCATCCGGCTGTATTTTGTGTTCACCAAATATCTCACACTCCTTTTTCAAATGTTTTCAGTTTTGCAAAAAACTCAGAATGCATTTTGCCAAACATGTTCTCTGTTAATGTTTATTTAGAAGGGAATTTAATCCGTATGCTGCTGATGCATTTACACTTAACTCAACAAAATGTTTTACTAGAGTCATTTGATGTCCAAGAAACCTTTTGAGTCTTTTTTATAAGCCTCTTCAAGCCCATTTTGCTTCGAAACAGGAAGTCGCCTGTTACTAACCATAAACGAATGCAATCCCCAGAGGGTTTGGTTTCATTTAATACACAGAGAGACCACAAGGTCTCAGCTGATTCTGAACTCTACGGAAAAAGATTTTCTCCCGAACCCACTGAGACTGTGCTGTGCACAGATGAGGTGTGGTTATTATTTTCCAAAATAAAATCCTTTATGAAGAGGCATCTTTCATACAACTCCTGGGAAAGACAGTTACCCAAGCGGAGCGCTAAATCATTGGCTTTGCAGGCTGCACCTGGTAAATGTCCCTGTCTCCTGTGGATCCACTTACCAATCCGAGCTCGTTTGCTAGTATTAATAGAACAAATAAAATGGAGCGGGAGATAAAGATACCGGGGATAGTGATTTCTTGCTTCAGGAAAACCTTCCTGAGTTACAGACCTATACAATGTTCCCAGCCTCGAGCCAGGGAGCCAAGGCTGATATAAACACAGCATCCAAGCCACAGAACATGACTTGTTTAAGGCTTAATTCTGTGAAGTAAGGCAGGAAACAAGATTTATCCTTCTGGGAAACTTTTGGCATTTGCCTCGAGCTGGGCCTGATTACTCTCTGCCGTCCTCACCATCCATTACAGCTATCTGAAAGAAATCAATTTTGTGCCCAAACTAAGGCAACAGAGCAATGTCTCCGGCTGAGTACCAGAGGAATTCTTCTGTTTGCCACGGCGTTAAACAACGAAGAGCAAGCTGCCAATGCGGCCATGAGGATCACGGTTACTATCTGGGCCCTTTTGGCAGCGAAGGGGAGTGAGATTAGTTGGGTGAAAGCCATTTTGCAAACATAGTAAAAATAAATCACTATACATAATATTTGAATCTTAAAGTTTTCGTTATGGCGAACGCTAAATTATGCTGAGAACCTTCATCGGGACTTGGCAAACGTATGAAGTGCTGGGGGTCAATTTTCACGTATGAAATCAAGCTTAGGTTATAACAACCCATATCACAGAGTAAATGCTCAAAGGATGAATGGACCGTTAAGAAGTAAATCAGACTCCCTGAGATTCTTAAATAAGCCCTCTGAAGGTTTCATTCTATCAGTTTGGTGGGCTACCAATAAATAGAACGGGGCTCTTAACAGAATAAAATTTGGGGTTGTTAATACCAGATGTTTCATTCTTTCTATTTCATTCTCTTTCGTTAATTATTTTTCAGGTGGTGCTCATATCTTTTACTCATATTATTTATTTGTTTTAACTGTACTCAGAATGGGCAGTCAGAATTGAGTGGCTTGATGCTTGGTCTACACTGCAAGTCCTGAGCACCAGACTGGAGTGTTTACACTAGAGGAAAATATTCAGGCTGAATCAACTGGGAGACATCTCAGTTAACATCTGGTTTTGCTTACTTATACTAAATATTCAATTATTAATGGATTATTAATAGCAGACATTTTCATTGGTTCACTCTTTTTCACCTTAAAATCTTACCCAAAGGCCAGTGTCCTTAGGGGGACCTTAAACGTCGGTTAGTGTCGCTACTTTTATGAGTGGCAGACATGATAACCGTGAGGGGCCTCAAACAAATTAAGAAACAAATGCGAAACTAAAAATCCTTTCTTCCTTTTTCTTTTTTTAATCTTTCACACTTCCTCTTTCCTGGATGATGGTTGGAAATACTCAAACCAGCTCATGATTTAAACTGCACAGGTAAGCAAGGTTTTATAGCCCTAAATGCTAATAGTCCATAAAGACCTTGACATTTACATGATCTGGTAGCATATGCGCTTAACATGCTGCCGAGAATATGTATTTTACAAGTTTATTCATTTTGGTTTCATAATGATTTTTCAAATCATGTCTTTGTGGCTTCCATCACCTCATTCATTTTGGTAGTTGTCATTCGTGCATTTAAATGGGGCATACACCTAATCATTAATTAAATGCTAGTATATTTTTTTTTACCAAATTAAGTCATGGAAACCTCATGCCCAGTGACTGAGCAAGTACACAACTATCGTGAATTTGGGGCAACATGGCAACTGAGGGTGACTGCATGTGTTACTCAACAGAACTGTCCCACGGTGTTTTCTTGACTGTCACCTTTATAGAAGATCCCCTCCCTGCTTTCCTTCCGTGGTGCTGTTGTGGGCTAGGGGGTGGCCTTAACCTGCCGGCCTTCAGGTTAGTAACCGGGCATAAGTACCGTGCAACTCTAGGAGCTGCATCACAGCGCAGGTGGCCTATGTTCCACTAAATGGGTATTAAATATCAGGAGAGAATTCCTTAGTTACTTTGTTTCCCCCCAGAGGAATCGACAGACTACTCTATGTGCCACGAAGAGTTCACATTTGGATATGCCTTATTCTTCCCCTAGCTGCCTCTCCTCCCACGTTCTCAGCCTTTGTGACTGACAGGGAGGGCATGTCCTATGTATCCCCATTTGGAGGCAGATCAGAAAGATAGGCTCCCTTTTGAAAGGAAATTCAAATTCAGAGATAATCCCTAAACAACTCCATTCAATCTTTTTCTTCCCCACTAGCTAGAGCAAATCCTGAGGGTGGGGTGTGGAGGATTCTAATGGGACTTCTCAGATGTTTCAATACACGATCACTTATGTGCTGATAGAGAAATATGTTCTCTTCGTCTGTGCATTAGCAAATGTTGTGAGCTCTAAACAGAGGCTAGAAAATAATCCCAGACCATCAACATTATCATCATCAATGAAAACATAAATCAGTAAATGCCCAATTGTATTTAGGGCCTTGGTTATTGTTTGTTTGTTTGTTTTTTCACATAAGGGGACTCGATGACACTGTGGGCTAGCCATTGAGCTGCTGCACCCAAGATAGGTACTTGAACCCATCAGCCCCTCCAAGGGAGGAAGGTGAGGCTATTGTCTCCCATCCAAATCTATAGCCTTGAAAACTCTTTAGAGAGCTGTAATGAATGGTCATTGCCTTTATGACATCCTCCCCACCACCCTAACAAAATGCCTCTCATCCAAGCCCTATCATTTTCTTCTTTTATTTCTTCCATATCTCCTTCTCTGCCATCATCTTAGTCCCCTTTCTCTCTGTCTTACCTTTAAATTCACCATTTTAATACATAATATTTGAACAGACTAAACGAAGATGACATAGGAAGTAAAACATATGTCAGGTCCTGCTTCCAAATGCAGCAAACTCACAGCATAGCATCTCATTCACAATGGCCTGGAGACGAGTAAAGGAAGTGTTTCTAACTAAATCCTGATGCCACCATTGTGAGGAAGGCAGGCTCACAGCATCAACCTCTTTGACGCAAAAAACATAAGAGAACTGTTTATGAACAACTAAGAGAGGAAACAAAGTCAAAAGCAGAGACTAAGACCCCCAAAGTAATTTAAAGATAGGATGGTCTGTCAGATTGTCCTCCTGTGGTGACTTGTGTTTTGCTATGATGCTGGAAGCCAGGTCACTGGTGTCTCAAATGACAGCAGGGTCACCAAAGTTAAAAGGTTTCAGTAAAGCTTCCCAACTAAGAGCAGACTGTGGAGAATGAATCATCTGTTCATGTTAGAGAAATTAGTCGCAAAAAACCTTACGCACAGCATTGAAACATTATCAGACACTGAAAATATAACCAATAGAAGCTAACTAAAGTCCTATATCATGACAAAAGATGAGCCCCTCAAGTCAGGAGGCACTCGAAATATGACTGAGGAAGAGCTGCTGCCTTCTAAAAGTAAAGTTGACTGAAATGAAATGAATGGAATAAAGCTTGTAGGAATAAAGCCATCGAAGACCTTCATGTGCTGATGGAGCAGGACTCAAAGGAAGAAGGAACCACTGCAAAAGACTAGTAACTACAACTTGGCATTTATGACGTACTAAGTGGTCAAAAATGAAATGGAACACATGAAAATATATCCTGTTAGTGAACTTAAGTGAACTGGAATTAACATCTTTGTTTGTTTATTAAAATCTATCATATCATTCCATAGTTCAATCACATAAAGAATTGTACAATTGCTACCACAGTTTACATTCTTTTTCTACATGGACTCTTTGACATTGTCTCCCCTTCTCCCCCCTTTTACCACTGGACCCCTGTCCTCTCTGAGATGCTTATTCGACTTGCTGTTTTTATAGCTTCATCAATTCTGAGTGTCATATATTGAAAAGTGGAAAATCATATAACACAACTTAAAGAGGATAGCCTACAATGACATGACACCTCTGTGATAGAGCCTACTACAGACAAGCAAAAACCAAACAGAACCATACAAACCAAAGATACAGAAAAATTTAGGACACCAGATCAAGTCCAGCATGCATTATGGTGGGGGCGGGAGATGGGGGCAGAGAATGTACCGACAAGTTTTAACTCTTTAAGTCAGATTTATGCCTTTGATTTTCCATACCAATCTCTCCAAAGCACTCTGTTAGTAACCACTTTCCTCCCATTGGACATTTTCCATCAGAACGCCATACGGTTGGCTCTGAGGGGAATGCCACAGTCAAGAGGAATGTCAATGCACTCGTCATCGAAAAGGACACTTCAAGATCTGTCTTGAAGTACAATGCAGTGATAGCATGATATCTATCCACATTCAAAGAAATCCAATTATTACAATTATTCAAATGTACGCATGAAGCACAAATGATATCAATGTATAAATTCAAAACCAACTCTTCAGTCTGAAATCTATCAAACATTTGATTAAGAAGCATTGATAATTATTGGTGATTGTAATGCAAAAGTTGAAAGCAAAAAGGAAAGATAACTAGATAGAAACTATGGTCTTCGTGATAGAAATGAAATATGATAGGATTTTGCAAGACCACTGGCTTGTTCATAGCAAAGACCTTTATTTGGCAACACCAACAGCATACACACATATGGAAGCTCCAGATAAAATACACACAAATCAAATTGACTGCATCTGTGTAAAGAGACAATGAAGAAACTCAGAATCTGAATCTCAAACAAGGCTGGTGATGACCATAGAACAGACCACAAATGTATCATATGTAAGTTCAAGCTGAAGATGAAGAAAATTAAAACAAGTCCACGAAAGCCAAAAGATGACCTTGAGTCTGAATTTGCCGAACATGTCAGGAGCAGAGTTGTTGCTGACGCCAAAACACCCGATGAGCCATGGGGAAATATTCATGAAGAAGCAAAAGATCGTTGAAACGACAGGAAAGAGAGAAAAGTCCAAGGCAGATGTCAGCAGAGACTGGAACTTCCTCTAAACACACACAACAACAACAACAAAAACACACACACGAAATAGCTGTGGCAAAGGGGAGAAATGATGCAATTAAAGAACCGAATAGAGACTTTCAAAGGGAAGCTCAAGAAGATTAAGCCAAATACTGTAATTATGAAATGCGCACCAGCCTAGAATTAGAAAAGCACAGGGGAAGCACACGGTCAGCATCTCTTAGACCGAGCGGACACGAGAAGAAATCACAGCCTCGAGTTGCAGCTTTGAAAAATTCTATGGGAAAAATATTTGATGAAGCAGGAGTCATCGAATGAAGAGGGAAAGAATACAGTCACTGTACTAGAAAGGACGAGTGGACGCGCCACCATTTGAAGAGACAGCAGATGACCATGAACCAAAGACACTGAAAGGAGTAGTTCATGTTGCCCTGAAAGCAATATTCTGAGACAAGGCTCTGTCAAGTGATGGCATTTCAAGTGAAAAGGTGGAACAAGCTGATGAAACACAGGGAGCACTTGCTCCTCTATATCAGGAATATTGGGAGACAGCTACTGGATCAACTGACTGGATGGGACTCATATTTGTGCCCATTCCAAAGAGAGCTCCCTCAAGACAATGCTCAAACTATTGACCAATATCTTTGATCTCACCTGCCATTACATTTTTGCTTAAGACGATCCAGCAGTAGTTGCAGTGGTATATTTTCAGGAAGCTACCAGAGGTTCAGCCAAATTCAGAAGAAGATGGTGAACAGGGCATATCATTTTTGATATCAGAAGCATCTTGCCTAAAAGTAGTTAATACCAGAACGATGTTTACTTGCGTGTTTTATTTTCTTAATGGTTATGCGAAGGCATTTGGCTGTGTGGCTCATAAGGAACAATGGTCAACCTTGGAATGAATGGGAATCCCAGAACGCTTCATCGTGTTCATGAAGAACTTGTACATGGATCAAGAGGAAGTTGCGTGAGCAGAAAAGAGAATAATGCATGATTTAAAATCAGGAAAGATTTATCTCAGGGTTGTATCCTCTCACAATACGTATTCGATCTGTATGCTGAGCAAATCACCAGACATACTGGTTTATATGAAGAAGAATGTGTCATCATTCTTGGAGGGAAGCTTATTAACAACCCGAGGCATGCAGATGATAAGATCTTGCTTGCTGAAAGTGAAGACAACCAGGAGCATTTGCTGATGAAGATCAAGGATTGCAGCCTTCAGTGTGGATTGCGACTCAATGTAGAGGACCAAAGTCCTCACAACTGAACCAATAAATGGTGAATAGGTTAAAGTTGTGGAGGATTTTGTCTTGCTTGGATTCACAATCAATGCTCATGGAAGTAGCTGCCAAGAGATAAATATATGTGTTTCATTACGTAACTGCTGCAAAAAGAAGAAGACAAAGAACACTTAGTTGCTTAGCCTAACCAGAAACAAAAAGGAAAACTTAGATCTTAGTCTTATGCCTATATAGGAAAGCCGGAGGGTGGAGGGAAGGTAGGGTAGAAAGGGGTAACCAATCATAAGGATCTACAAATAACCTCCTCCCTGGGGGACAGACAACCGAAAAGTGGGTGAAGGGAGATGTTGGACAATGTAAAACATGACAAAAATAATAATAATTTATAAATTATCAAGGCTTTGTGAGGGATGGGAGGAACAGGGAGCGAGGAGGAAAAAAAATGAAGAGCTGATACCAAGGGCTCAAGTAGAAAGAAAATGTTTTGAGAATGATGATGGCAACAAATGTACAAATGTGCTTGACACAATGGATGGGTGGATGGATCGTGATAAGAGTTGTATATGAGCCCCCAATAAAATGATTTAAAAATTAATTAAAAAAATATTTCTTTAAAGTATTGAAAGTCAAGAATGTTACTTTGAGGACTAAGGTTCCCCAGAACCAAGCCATGATCTTTTCCATTGACTTGTATGCACATGAAAGCTGGAGATTTATAAAGGATGACCAAAAATGAATCAATGCATTTGAATGATTTTTGCAGTATTGAAAGGTCCATGGGCCTCCAGAAGAACCAACAAATCTGCGTTAGAAACAGCAGTACAGACAGAATGTTCTTTGGAGGCAAGGGTGGCAAGGTTTTGTCTCATGTGCTTTGGTCATGTTGTCAGGAGAGGCTGGTCCCTGGAGAAGGACATTACGCTTGGTAAACTAGAGGGGCATTGAAAAAGAAGAAGGCCATTGGCAAAATCAATCAAGAACGATGGTTGCAACAAGGAGATCAAACGAAAGAACAATAGTGAGTATGACATGGGACCAGCAGTGTTTTGTTCCGTCGTACATGTGACTTCTATGAGTTGGTGCTGGCTGGATGACACTTAACAAGAATCTATGTTCTAGTTTGTCACAGCAGAGTGAGTGCTTCAAATTTTGTTCTCTGGATGCGCAGTTTGCTTCTCCCTAGAAGGATCCCTGACTGTGTTACATGATGGTTAAAGTTTTGTGTCAGTTCAGCTGGCCCAGGATTCTCTATGGTTTAGCCATTAAGACGTAGTAATCTTCTACCATGAGAGCTCCTTGGAAGAGTGGCCCGAATCCAACATAAATTGGCACTGGAAAATCTTGCTTGTTTCTGCTGGATCTCAATCCTGCATCTAACTCATTATATAATCTCCGGTTCTTTGGGCTTCAGCCAGCAGCCTACTGTACTGCCTGCTGATCCTGGAAGTTGCCATCTGACTTGCCAACTGTGGATTTATTTGTCTCTGTAACCACAAACTTGTTGTCTGATACTCAGATCTTGAGTTAATCAGCCTCATGCAGCTATGTGAGTCAGGAGAAATCCCCAGCCTGACATCTGACCCACGGGCTTAAAACGCCTCTGCTTCTGCAACTCTGTGGGCCACCCCTGTGGTTTAAAACTCTCTGTCTATATACATAAATAAGCTTTACTGGTTTTGCTTCTCTAGAGAATTCAGCCCAAGACAGATGGCATTATGAAATATTTTTGCAAGGTCTGACTTTACAAACTCTTTGTGCTGCGATGTCTAAATGGTAGTGAGTGCCTCCTTACATTTTGTATCTTAAGCAACTCACTTACTGTATACTAATCCTGACCCCACATCCAGTAATTACCTTATGTTGATCACCTTGCCTTGGTTCGAAATAAATTGAAATGATCAATTATAACTAATTAAACATTTACTATGTGTTATATGTTATGGGGAAAATGAAAATATTTCCAATTAAGCTCATAGCTCAGGACTTACATACACTAGAGAAAAGTATAATCCAATTGGAAAAATATGATATGCACACAGGAAATAATCAAATCATGTATATAGTCAACCGAATAAAATACTATAAGCACATGGTGGATTCAATATGGTAGTTATAGGAGACACAACTTTGGAGGCCCTGAAGGACAAACCCTTACAATGCATGCGTATCAAATTTGGGTGGGTGAGTCAGGGCCCCACTGGAAAGACTATGTGACTCCAAGTAGAAGTTGATTGATGCTCACTGTAGGGAGCCATTTATGTGTTTGAACAAGGGAACGATGTGCAGAAAGCTCTGTGATGGATTATGCATCCTTTTGCTGGAGCGGTCAAATTGATGGATGGATGGTGGTCCACCCAAAAGCAGAGCATTGTTTTAGAGTGGATGCATATTACTTTAAACATCACTGTTCAATGATTACTGCTACAAAATGGTTTTGATTGGTTACAAGGAAATTGAATTTGGAAAAAAAGGAAGCAACAGTGGTAAAAATGTCTAAATCAGGCATCTTATTTATACCATTCTGTCACATTCTCATGTCTCCTGAAGTTGGCTCTATTGGGCACTCAAGCAGTTGTTGTTGGCTCTCGCTCCCTATTGTCTGAACCACATGTCTGGCCACTCAATCATACATGGCCATGTTCACTGCGAGATTTATGGGGCAACTGTGGTCTCCCAGATGAGATCACAAGCCCTGTGATCACAGAGGTCAGACCTGGGATTGTCTTTCTCTGGAGACCCTGGTAGCAACTGAGTACATGTAGAACAATTAATGAGGCATTCACAACTGTCTGCTTTGAAGAAAAGACATGGAGAGAAATTGAACTTGATCACCCACTGTGGAAAGGTCTGCGTTTTTGTATTTTGCAATATTTGGACTGCTTTGAATGAAATTTCCAATGGCTAATTTCATTTCTAATCCTTACATAGGCCAGAAAGCTCCACCTGTAAGGGAATGGTTTTGCATTGCATTGCCTTTGAGCAAAGGTTTCCTGTCGTCAGGAGCCAGCGTCACGATCAAGAACTAGCTACTTCCATGCATTAGTAGTTGCTAAGTTGAAGACTTCTGTAAAATGTCTTGGTTCAGGTTCAAACCAGAAAGAACAATGCAAGACTCACATGTCTCTCAATGCACAGATATCTGAGCTGAGAACACTAAGGCCCAAGGCAGTTTATCAAGCGGGTAGACTTATGAAGCCCTGTCACTCAATAGGGCTTCTTTCCAGTTCAGCGTATCCTGGGACCAAACAGCACACATAGCAACAAAACACACTTAATGTGTAACTTTTTGTATTAGTAAATGGAACACCCTCTGCATACTGAAGCATAAATCAGCCAAAGTGTAATGGAGTGATACCTCATTTACTTACTATCACTAGGGAAAAGACTATTATTTATAGATAAATATTCCAAACAGCTAAAGCCTATGATTCTGAGTGCCAAAACTCTGAAAATATGTTAACCGTGTATGGTCACAATCCCTTTCAACTGTCCCTAGTGTCAAGCACTGGGCAGTTTGTCCTGGAGGGAAAGGCAAAACAAAAAGAAAACGGAACAAGTGATATCTGAAAGGCATGCTGTTGGAAAGGTCCTGCATAGAGTAGGTGAAAAATGTACAACAAAACTCAAAATTAAAAAAAAAATTAAAACTAGGAAGGGTGGTCTGATAGAGACTGGGGAAACCCCTGTTAGTCATTTTCAAGTCTGGCAATGGACTCACCTTCATGGGTCAATTGTTAGCTCTCCATAGACAGGTCTAAAAGGTGAACAATAAGGTCAGCGAGTTCTGCACACTTTAGAACAATCAATAGTTTGATATCAAAAGGACAACATTTATCAAAGGACAGAGTGCAGAAGGGTTAGGGAACAAGGTGGGATGGAAAACAGAGATGATGAGGAGAAAGGACAGGTGATGTTCCAATGTGGAGATTGTAATTGATGAGCTGAAACAAAATGCTTGTAAAATCTGCTCTGCTCTCTATAGACCTTCACAAAATTCACAATAAACATTTTTTTTAAGTGAGGTTGGGATTCGTAAAACACTCTCTGGTCTTTGAAGAGATTGAGGGAATGAAGGGAAATGGAAAAACACTGAAAATAATATCAGCTAAATAACGATCTAAAGTTTCTCTGAGCATATGGATAGGAACAGTCATCCTTAATTCCCCTTTGTCTTTCAACTCATGCCCGATCTATCTCTACAATTCACCAGTTTTACCTCTTAAAATACCCTTAAGCTAACGACTTCCCAACTCTTCATTGGTCTTTCCAGGGCCCGAACTATAGAAATGGCATTATATTGCAATTGAAATCACATCAGCCAGGATATTGTAATGGGAATTAACCTCACTCGAACATGACTGATGGTGTGGGAGAACAGATGACTACTGCTTCGCTCCCTAAGTGTTAGCTTGGCTTAGTGCTCAGCAAGAACGACAGCAGAGTCTTCAAGTATACTCTCACAGTGGGGCTTTCTCCCTACCTTCTACCACTGAGAAGCTCGCTGAGAGAAGAGCTTCACCCCCCTACTCTGGGGTCCAGCACAAATGTTTGTGGAATAGACATGAGAGAGATTCTCAGCAAAGTCAGAACTGCATTCCAGCCTAGCCCTCAATCGCTTAGTCTCTATGTGACACTCAGACCTTGCAAAAGTAGTGCTTTTAGTTTAAGCTGCTGAATTTGGGAGCTTTATTAAACAGCATTCTGGTGGTGAAGGGTTGCAGATTCCAAAGAGACTATGACACTTCCTCTTAGCTTTCTAACCTGCTGAACTACTTCAGCCATTTCTTAATACAAAGATCAGAATGATCCGCTGAAACAAAGGCCCTGCTATGTTTTACCTCTGCTCAACACAGTCCATTCATTCCCTATACAATTTGGTGACCCTTTCTATTTGATTTTCTGTTCTTTTCTGCTGCCTCCTCCCCCTTAACCTCTTTGCTTTTCCTTAAGCATATCAGGCCTCAGTGGAGACAATCACCACCACCACTCTATAATTTAATTCTCCACAATTTTTACTAGTGTAGTCAACCAGAGAAAATGTATATACAAAGTTGAGACACATTTTACCAATAGTTTTACCCTCCATAGAAAATACCATATATACTCGAGTATAGACCGACCCAACTATCACGCCAGGTACCTAATTTTACCATAAAAATGGCATTAAAATGTGCTGCAAAAAAACGCAGCTTATACTCGAGTATATATGGTGCATAAGGGGAGAAAAATGGCCTTTAATTAACAGAGACTCATCAAGTAACACTAACTAGTTTCCAGTAAAAACCCAATTCCATTTAGTTACAATCCAATGGTCTTAGTTTTCTAGTGCTTCTGTAACAGCATGGTTTTAAAAGTTTCTATTGAAGTTTCTGTAAGAAGAAGCATCTGCTTCAATTCTCTGATAGGGCATCAGAGGGTGTGCTTCCTCATCTATCTGTCTGTGTTCCTCTTTATGTAGCTCTGAAATTAGGGTTAGGAGCTACTCTACAGAGGTATGACCTCAAAAGATTGATTATATTACAGTGAATTACATCCATAGTTAGAGGAGTTAGACTTCAGTGTATGTTGTGTGGGAACACGGATCAATCTAGTCCATCCAGCAAAGCTAACTGCCTGTCTTAGGCAGCTCCAAGGGATATTTTCCTAAGTGGACCAGACTTATTGATGTCAACCCAAACTCAAGCTAAATTATTTTGTAGGACTCTTAGTTAAATGATATATTTTCTAATCCTTAAATATTTGAAAATATCCTGATTTTGCACCCCACAGTAAAAGATTAACCCATTTAATCAGAGATTTCTTTGTTAAAATATTTCTCTTAAATGTTGAAGATAATGTGCCATTGATTTACAGCATTGTTTCCAAACATATCAAACTGACTAAAGCTTGTAGATTAGCAGTGTTTTTTTAATATGTAGTAATTGATAGTCCTATTTTATCTTAACTTTATATGTTTTCACCTCATTGGGCTATATGCATGTTTTATTTTTCTCTTTGATTAAACCCATCTTGCTTGTTTTAAGTAAATTTTTCAATCCAGTTATCCATATTTTTGTTAGCTCCTTAACTAATATTATTTCCACTGTTTGTCTTTCTAAAACCGCTGTTAGATTTATTTTTGAGATTTTAGGGTCTGTTTTCCATATCTTTAAATTTTTATTTTATTCATCATTTCCTTATCTCTTTGTAGTGCATAACCAGACAATTTCTTGATAACTTCAAAGTCATTTGTTTATTGTTTATTTTGTTTTTATCTTTTTGAGGATTTGAAAATTTCTAAATGATAGGTAATTATTGATACATCTATTCATTTGTAGAATTCTAGAAGTATTTTTCTTGTATTGTTATATTGTACTAAATTATTCTGATGTGATAGACAATTATATTTGTATTTAAGGGAATGCATAAGCAATGCTTTGGCCTTTCTCTCTGTTTGCCAGAAAATAAACCTTGGAATCTGTTGGCAATTGAAGTACATGTATAGTGTAAAATAGCCAGGAAATATTTAAACTTATGCAATTCGCCTGACAGACAACATCAAAAAGAGGATGGTAAAGTAATAAAACATGCATATGTATTGCTCTACTGATCATGGCTATACAATGAGTATACATGGGTAGACAATGAGTGTACATGGGTATACAATGAGTACACATGGGTATACAATGAGTGTACATGGGTATACACTATGGACTATAACTTTTATAATGGAAATGGAAACTCAGAGATCCTTGAGAGTTCCTGGATCGATGATGTAAGTGGAATGACCACATTTCTCTGCAATCCAAATCTCCCTGAACAGACCCTTATTACCTATCACACTTTTTGTCCTTTAATGTCATTATGAATATATGAAAAAATATTCGTGTGAGTGAGAAATTCACCCACCCTTCACATTTAAAAGTTTATTTCCAGGTGTGTTCTTTAAGCCATACAAAACACACACAAGCACATCTCTAATGGAAGTTCCTATGATAACTATCTCCCCCTGTCTTTGTGTCACCAGGTTAAACAGGGTTACTTCTGAGGACTTCCCAAAACCTTTCCTGTCCTAGTGGCCTCAGGTCTCTCTGTATGATTAAAAGCAAATATTTTTGAGAAATAGCATTTTGAACTACTCTCTCAAATCTGCTACATGCTAGTTACATAGCTTTAAGTTACCAGTCAATATACACTTCACTTGTCTCATCAGCAGTTAATTAGAGACAATAGTGGTGCCTCCCTCATAGGCTTTTCATAATAAGGAGTATGAAATTTAATGTTAAATGCTTAGAAAATTACTCAAAAAAGAAAATTAATACTCAATGTCATCAAGTCGATTCTGAGTCATACTTGAATATAATGATTGTCAAAGAAAAGTAGTTGCCAACTTTAAATATTATCTAAGTAAACAAATAGAATAAATAAATAATTCATTAACTTAGGAACTATCACCATCTGTAATAGGGGGAATTATATAATGCCTCTATAAAATATGTTCAGTAGAGACAACTTTATTAAAGGTGAAAATATAAGTGCCTGTGGGAAACAATGTAACAAGAGAAATGTTAAGAGATCCAAGATTTTAGTGAAAATAAGGCCTTATACAGAGAAAACTGAGAAAAATAATATGTAGTCACAATTATGGGGGCTTGAGATGACATATAGGAATAAGACAGCGTTGTTGTTCTAAGGTGCCCTCTGACTTATGGCAACACTTATGTCCAACAGAGCAAAAGTCTGCCTGACTCTGAAAAAGCCTCATGCTGGTTCTGTTTAAGTCCATTGTATCATACATTATGTCACTCTATCTTGCCGAGGGTCTTCTTGTTTCCACTTACCCTTCCTGTTACCAAATAGCAAGTCCTTCTCCAGGGACTGACCTCTCCTGATAACCTGTCCAAAGTATATGAGAGTATTGGCAAAGTATACGCCATCCATATGTAAGGAGCACTGTGACTGTACATTTTCAGAGATGTGGGTTTATACTTCTAGAACAGCAGTTCTCAACCTGTGGGTCACGGTTCCTTTGGGGGTCAAAGGACCCTTTCACAGGGGTTTCCCACTTCATAACAGTAGCAAAATTAGATTTAGGAAGTGCAATGAAAATAATTTTATGGTGGGGGGGGGTCACCACAACATGAGGAACTGTACTCAAGTGTACGGCATTAGTAAGGTTGAGAACCACTGTTCTAAAAGTTGGCGGTATTTTCAATATTCTTTACCCACCCCATAATTCCAATACCTCATTCTTCTACAGACTTCCTTATTCATTGTCCAGCTTTCACATGCTCATGTAGGTAAAATTAGGATAAAGGGGAGAAAAGGTTAAGTTGTCAAGGATTTTGTCTCACTTGGATCCACAATCAATGCTCATGGCAGTAGCAGTCGATCAAAAGATACAATGAAAAATCAAGGATGTTACTTTGAGGACTAAGGTGCGCCTGCCCCAAGCAATGGTATTTTCCCTCGGCTTGTGTACATCTGACAGGTGGACATTGATTATGGAAGGCTGGAGAAGGAGCAATGCATTTGCATTGTGGCGCTAGAAAGGAAGCAGCATTTGGACTGCTAAAGGGACAAGCCAATCTGTCTTGAACGAAATACGGCCAGCGTATTCCTTAGAGACAAAGATGGGAAGACTTTGTCTTATATACTTTGGAAAGATTTTCAGGAGAGACCAGTTCCTAGAGAAGGACATCATGCTTGGTAAAGTTGATAGACAGCAAAAAAGAAGAAGGCCCTCATTGAGATGCAGTGATACAGTGGTTGTAACAATAGACTCCCGTGCAGGATCAATTGTTAGGATGGTCGGGACCTGACAATGCTGCATTCTGTTGAGAATAAGGTGGGTCTGAACTGACTCAAAAAAACCTAATAACATGTACTGATGGAAAATAGTATGGCTTAGGTCATGTGCTCCTTAATTCCCAAGGGACTATCATTGCTCTTCAACACTTTCAAGAGGTTCTGTGCATTAGATTTGCCCAAGTCAATACGTCATTTGATTTATTGTCCACTGTCTCCATTGCCTAGTCCAACCCATAACCACTACACAACCAGGGTGTTGGGCTGAGATCTGCAAGGTTTCCCGTTTGAAACCACCAGCTGCTCCTTGGGAGAAAGAAGGGGCTTTCTACTCCTTTAAAGAGTTAGAGTCTTGGAAACCCACATGGGCAGTTCTACCCTTTCCTATAGGTTTGCTGTGAGTCAGCACCGACCCATTGGTAGGGTTAGTTTTACTGCGTTTGTAGGAATGTTTTTTATTCCAAGTAAATGAAATCCTTTCCTCCACTTATTACAATGTCTATTGGTCAAGTTGTGAAGGTGCTGTGTTCTTTCCAGTGATTTGTAATCCATAAGGCAGTCTTTAATCTTCATCAGTGAGTTGTGCAAATCTTCATCTTCAGCTAGCCCAAGTTGTATGATTTCATAGCACAGATCATTAATTATTTCCTCCAATTTTTTTTGCCGCCTCTTCTTCATGTAGTCCTGCCTCTCACATGATTTGCTCTGTGTGTTGATGGAATGAGTATGATGAACAGGGACATGCATGCAGCTGCTTTTCCCTGTTTTAAACAATCCCTTCCCTCTGTATTCTACTCAAAAGACTACTTCTTGGTTTGTGAACAAGTTTGATCTGAGCAGAATTAAGGGTTCTAGAATTCCCACTTTTCATGATTTTAGTAATTTTTTATCATCACAGTCAAAAATACCTTTGTATAGTCAATGACAAACAAACAAACATCTGCTGGGATTCTCTGCTTGCAGCCAAGTTCCAGCTGACATCCTCAGTTACATCATTCATTCCACGTTCTTTTCTAAGTCCAATCTTGACAGACATTGTTGATGTACTTCTTCAATAGTTTTTGAATTACATTCTGCAAAATCCAACTTCCATGCGGCATTAATTCCACCATTCTATAATTTTGATATTCTGTGTGTCACTTTTCTTTTTCACTGGGCACAAATCTGGATATTTTTCCAAGTGGTTAGCCAGGTAGCTCGCTTACAAATTTCTGGTCATAAACAAGTAACTATTTCTGTTGCTGAATCAATTTGTTGAAACATTTTATTAGTACCCAGTGATTCCTAGAGCCTTTGCTAGTCAGTCCTTTCAGTACAATGTGGGCTTTCCCTTCCATATGCTTCCCTCAATGGGCTACATCCTGAAATGCTTACTTTTCAAACACTTTTTTCTTGGGACTGTGCATTTCTACCATCGTCTGTTTCCTTCATTCGATATTTTTCTATCAAGTCTTCCAATATTGCAACGTGAGGCTTGGCGGTTGTCATTTCTCTCAGTTTTTACAAGTGCTGCACGTGCTCTTCCCTTTTAGTTTTTGACTGGTGTGTGTTTGTACATTTCATTATCATACTCGATGTTGTCCTTTCGAGTTTTCCTTTGAAATTTTATAAGACAATAGCAAATGAAAAGGATATCATGTTATCTGATTACTATTCTTATACAGGCTCCCTGGAACTACCCCAGTCCACAGCTTTTATGAACGATCTACATCGAGTTATTCTGGCGCATGCGGCATAAGCATTCTCCTGCCCATCTCAACAGATACTTGCCTGGCAAACACTCCTTCATAAACCCTTTGTTTTTTCTAAGGATGAGTAGTAAGATTCTAGAATGAGTTACATGCCATTCAGGATTGAATTCACAGGGTCTGTTCTTAGGATGGACAAGTCAGATCAAACCTGCTGCCATGGAGTGAATTTTGGTTGTCAGCAGCCCCCCTGTGGGTTTCTGAGATGGTAAAGGAGAAAGTCCAGTGTTTCCCTGTGGGCCTGCTGATGGTCTCAAACTGCTGACCAATGTGGAGCCACTACACCACCAGGGATCCTTCTGAGATGGAAGAAAGGAGATAGTAAGACAAGACAAAGTGTTGTTAAAAGTTCAGCTTACACCAGACTCTGCTGGTCCAGTTGTTCCAACTTTGAATGTCCCTTACCCTCCCTCCCTGTTCATCAAACATTTCATTAGACTTTTTCTCATCACTATTGCTAGTTCATTTATATATCAATTTAGCTGGACCAGGATTCTCCCATGATATGATTTAATATAGTGTGGTCAACTCCCTGACTGGATATTCTGGGAGGCTGCCAAGTAGATGTGGGAATAATGCAGTGGGATACTGCCTCTGGGATCTGTTCACAACCTTGATACACTTGAGGGAGGTGTCACTGGGGGTATGGTTTATTCTTACTATAGATAGACAGCATTTGGAATCCAGTTCCCTTCATCACTGGGTCTGGATCCAACATCTGGACCATCACCGAGGTAGTGCGTTGCTTCCTAATACCAGGAACCATAAACACATGTCTGACCTTCGATTCATTTGGCTGACCTTGGTTGGATTCATCCAGCTCTGCATCTATCAGCCTGTGGTCTTTTTGCTTCCTGTTTTTTAACTCCTGCAGCTCCACGAGTCAGGAGAAGGCTCCAGCTTATTTCTAACCCAGGATCTTGAACTGGACCAAACTTGTCCACTTCCATAAATATGTGCACCATTCTTTGATATGCATCCCCTTCTAGACAGATGCACCTGAAAGCATCATTGATCTAGCTTCTCTGGATAAACTGACACATTGTCAGGAAAAACCAGTCCCTGGAAAAGGACATCATCCTTGGTAAAGTAGAAGTGCAGAAAAAAAAAAAAAGAGGCAGGTCCTCAAGAAGATGGATGGACAGTTGGCTGCAGCAATGAACTCAAACAAAGATCAATTGTGAGAATGGCACAGAACAGCATAGGGCTTAGTTCTGTTGTTCACGGCATCTCTATGTAGGAACTTCCTAGATGACATCTAACAACTACTTGAAGAGAGGGACTGACACAGTGGCTACAACAATGGGCTCAACCCTGGCAATAACTGGGAGGGCGGTGCAGGACTGGGCTGTGCTTTGTTCTGGCCTGTATTGGGTGGCTAGGAGCCAGACTGACTGAAGGCCCTAACAATAACCAAATTATTGAATTGTTCAGAAATACTCTGTGAATAGCTTGGGAGTTGATAAATGGGGGATCTGTTGTTGTTTGTTTGTTGTGTTGTCTTATTGCTTTCAGTGTTCATTCATTCATTTAACATCTCTTGCATGCGAACACTTCCTTTGAGGGGGGCAGTTTATTTGAAGAGACAGACTTGTAATTAAATATAATGTACCTTAATATTTATATGATAAATATATAAATAGGCTTCACTGGTGATGCAAAGGGAAGAATCATCTAATCTTAAGATGTTAAAAATGTGAAGACAGATCTAATAGTTGGAAAAGGGTTATCGTCGTTGTCCCAAGGAGCAGTGTGCTACAAATTATGGTATTCAAACGTGGTGAGAAGAAACTTAATACGCACAACTAAAGACAAAACAGAATTTCTAAGAAGTTTGAACAATTCTTCTTCTTCTTTTTTTAACTAAAAAATGGCTAAAATGTTTTCCATTCAATCAAATGGTATTTTAGAAATTGTGGTCTACACAAAGGATGTCTCTTGCTGGGCAACGTAATATAATACTTTGTGTGTGGAGTAGGAAACTTTCATGATATATGCACTTTTGTTATTAAAACTGAGTTATATATTTTGCTCTGTTCTGGAAAATTGTGACCCAGTATAACATATCTGAACATTGTTTATAACTTGAGGAAAATCAACATTTTGGGTTCCCAGTTCACACAGTAGGAATTACATTTGTTTTGGCCAAATATCATTTATATAACTGCAAGGAACAATAAAACATGAACTTTACAGTATTTTCTTTCCTAAAAATAATATGGACCTTGTAGAATTGAAGAGAGTATTATTATAAAGAAAAAGACAGTCACTTAAAAGGCTGAAGCTCATTTTACAACACTCGTTAATGGCTGTGCAAATAGGCAGACACCTGTGTCCTCATTTCCCTTGACCTTGGCCACGGGAGTGAGATTTCGTGCAGTAATAAATAATCTTGCAAATAAAACTTTGGAATATAATTTGCTTGAATAACCCCAGTTTCTTCTATGTTTAAAAAATAACTTTAAAGGGGATTTCTTGTAATGATTCAGTAATTTTTATTCCCTGTCCACAAATATCTTTTGTATGTGATGAAGGCATCTGGCCCGTTCTGTTAATCAATTCTCCCTTTAATGAAGGGGCCACCATGGACTCTGGTGTTGGAAATTAAATTGAGTGGATGCGTGGATAGGCATTTGTTTTTAAATTTACCTAATCTATACAGAAATCGACTCTACTAACTCATTATCCTAAGAATATGAAATAAGAAACACCACCCCATTATCAAAGATTCAAGAATGCTAGGATGAGGGGATAGAGTGAAACTGCCTTTGATTAGGTATGTGCAGAAGTCATATGGGATGTCTTATACACATTTATAGTTCACAAATACATTAAAATTTAAGGGAAATAATTACATATTTTGGGCAAGTAGTATGTTCAAAAAACTAGTCTGTGCTATCTTATTTAATCTGCTAAAATCTAAATAAGACCACAATGTTGGCAGAAGCACCACTAGTTTACACGTAAGGCAGCTAAGATTCATAAATTGTGTGTGACTTATTCCAAATCACTTAGCCAAGCCAGTGACGGAGTTGGCCCTAGACTAGGATTCTTCAGATCCGGTGTCCACACTCTCCACTGCAGCCACTTTCAAATTTGCTGGTTGGGTTTAAAAGGTTAGTAATGTTCACACACAGCTTAATCGATGGCAGATGGATTAGAATTCTTTCTAACGTTCTGTTGTCTACTTTTGTCAGTCTAACTTTTCATCAGACTCAGACCATTTTCACTTCTAGAACAGATTTTTCTCCCTTGAAATGCACTTTTTGTTAAACCTTACCAATTTCTTAAGATTCTTGACTTGGATGTAGGTTAGGATCTAAAACATGAGATTTGATTTGTGTTTAAGAGAATCAGTATTTTTGTATTCATTTTGTGACAGCAAAACATTCTTCGTATTCATTTAGAAAAATTCTCCCCAAACATCTGAAATAATGCAGACTTGCTTGTCAGGAACTGGCAGGCGAGGCCCCTGGACCCTAAGAAGTTTGCCATGTGCCCTGACATCGGGTCATCTGGGCCAGAACCAAGCACTTAAGGGTGCTTTAGAAATACCATTTGATGAAGCATTTGCATGTTGCCCACTTGTTTTTCAGAAATAATTCTTGAAAGTCGTGGCTTTGAAAACGTGTCAGTGTGTTCGTTGCTCTTTCTTCTGTGGCTATCTTCAAAGGGGAAAGGAATGCTTAAAAAGTAAACATTGAACACCCATAGCTGTCTGAAGGGCGAAGGAATAAAAATATCACGGAGACTTATAGATGTATACATACTTCTGTGAGATAAAAAGCTAACCCTGGGGATAACTCACAAGGAGCCGACTGGAACTTTATCAGCTGGCTGGGCGTTGTCAGAACCAAGAGGGCTTGTGAGAGAGGGAAGAGGAACATGTGTTTTCTCTACCCTGCGCCCTTCTCTTCAGGGAGCACTCTGTAATCATGGGCCTTCATGTGTCCCTGAGATTCTCCTTTTTTTTTTAGCAAAGTGTTTTCATCTATATTATACTCACTGAAATCTACCAGTAACCTGTGTAGTAAGCATTGGCATTCGTTTTTCTTAACGAAATGGCCCAAACGATACACACACAGTGGCTCAGGGAGCGAAATTAAGTCACTCGGATTCACAAAACTAAAGGGCAGCATCAGAGCATAATTATAGGACTTTCATTTTACCCAGAATAGGGAGCAACATCATTCTTTGCCCTTTACACTGTGACCCTATTTTGTTTAAGCCCTTCCTCCTTCGTATTTTGTCACTACAAAAGCTGTTTTCCTTTCTTACACATTGCTGCCTCTTGCATAATATATTCATATATTTAAAAAATAATAACCTAAAGATGGAAAAAAAGAAAACCAGAGGACATGAAATCTAAAAAGATGATCTAGACAGGTTCCCTGCATTCAAAAAGGAGATATTCTGGAATGGGAATTTTAAGGCTCTACAACAAAGTGTAATTGTGAGTGAGATAAAATTAAAGTACAATATGTGCGCTTGGATACACTGTGCAGGTATCTAGAGTCAGATGACTTTCGATGAGTCAGGGATATAGTTGGGGAGATAAGAAAATGCTGCTTAGAAAGATTGTCCTTCTTTTAAGACTTAAAGCAGCATGCCTAGCTTTGAAAACAGAAAAATATAGTGTCAACAAAGTTCAGGGTAAGTGCAGGAAACAATATGAGAGAATTAACACACACACACACACACACACAAATGATAAACTGAAAAAAAAAACTCCACTGAGCAGAGCTTTCATAATATGAACTTTCTCTGCTGGGAGAGCATTGAGCAACTCGGTCTGAGTTAGTGCACCCAGTGGCGTTGCCTGGGAAGGTTCTCTCTGTTCACAGTGATTTTTTTTTGTGAAAGCTGTTTCACCCAAACCTCATTTTTTATGATGGCCTACTTAAGTGAACAGCGTGCGCCTGTGAAATTTGTCTTCCTGCTTGGGAAAAATGCCGCAGAAATTGTTGTGATGTTGAACACAGCTTACAAGGACAACACTATGGGGAAAAGTCAAGTGTATGAGGGGTTTCCTCATTTCAAAAAAGATGAGTTGTCGATCGATGGCAAACCTCGTTCTGGATGTCTATCAACTTCCTGAATGGATGAAAATGTAGACTCCCAGTGCATTCCACCAGGTTTTACTGTTAATCAAGCTTTCTCTTCAGTGGATCTGAAAGATTGCATAAGAGTGAAAAAAAAGGCAAGTGTCAAAAAAGAAAAGGCCTGATTTGTGGCAGACTGAGGACTGGTTTTGCCACCATGGCAATGTATCTGCTCATGCAGCCATCTCAGTGGGCCAGTCTTTGGCAAAGTACAACATGCGTCCCTTGCCCCACACACCTTCCTCAACTGGCCTTGCTCCACGCGACTTTGTTTTGTTTCCTTGAATAAAGAGGGACATGGAAGGACAGTGATTTGATGACTTAGAAGGGGTGAAGGAAAAAAAATGAGGGAGGTACTGTCAGCCATCCAACAGATGAATTTGAAAAATGTTGCCAAGAATGGAATCACAGATTTGACAAATGCATTAAGTATAATGGAGAGTACTTTGAAGATGATAAGTTTGTTCTGTAAAAATATTAAATACATAGCTTTGAAGAAAGATCCATTAGGGGGTTACCCCCCTGTGAGTATTCCATTTTATTTGAAGTGTGCTTCCTGAGGAGGACAATAAGAAGTGGCTGATGAATGATATTTCTACAATATTCTATAGACTTTTCTGAGATGAAGGAAATGTTTTATAATCTGCAAAGTGCAATCCAGTGATCACATGTCGCTCATGAGCATTTGAAAGGAGGCTTTGATCGCAGACGCTGAACATTTAGCTTCTCTTCATTGAACATCCACAGGTAGACAGAGGCTACCATTTTGGACGGCATAGTTCCAGATAGCCTTGAATGACAAAGTCAGGTTGTCACATGTACGGGGAAAGCGATGGCCTTCTGGTATTTAAAAAAATTCCCCGTGTGCATCACCAACCACAGTGTTCTTGGATCTTCACAAATATACCATGTCCCTGATGAAATAAATGTTTCATTAGTTGTGCAGTCTAACAGAATGATAGCAAACACAGCAGCCACTTACTTGATGCCTGTCTGAAAGGAGCATGTGTGCATGTGTGGCATGGGTTCATCTAGTTCTCTAGGCAGAGGTTCTAGATGTTCTTCCTCCTTAAAGATTTGGTTAGCGTAAATTCTTTGAAATTCATCAATTTCCCTTGTAAGTATTGCCACTCCTCTCCCTTTTCCTTCTTTCTCTTACTTTTCTTTTAAAACTTGAAGAGAAGATAGATAAAAGCTTGTCGGGAGCCACTGATCTTAGAAGCAGAACTCTGGAGATTTGCTCTCCTGTGTCTACATTAAAGATCCATGTTAGCTTAGTGGCTATGTGATAGGCTGCTAACTGTTGGGTCAGCAGTTCAAAACCACAAACTGTTCCCCAGGATTAAAAGGAGGCTTCCAATTCCTGTGAAGAGTTACAGTCTCTGAAACCCGTAGCTGTCGTTCTACCCATTCATATGAGGTCAATATGAGTCAGAATTGACTTGATGGCAAAGAGCTTGTTTGTCTGTTTTTGATGTCCGTTTTGCTTCACAACATTAAAAATCATTCAATTTCTAGAGATGTCATTTTGCCTTAATCTTTTAAACTCACCCCAGTTTGTACCATTTATGGGAAGTGCTACCGGAGAGTATGTTGCAAAGGTTTTAGCTCTCCAGCCTTACTTATAACCACATTGTTGGAACTCTTTACAGCCCATGTTTGTTTGATAGTTTTCTTATCAAAAATAAAAATAAAAGATAAGCAGTGAAATCCATATCTGTATCTATACCCTTTAAATAAGCCTAAAGATAAAGCTAGCTAGTAATAGTGGTGTCTATTAGTGCTGCCATTGTTTCTTCATTCATAAAATGTTAGAATCTTAACATGGACATTTACTTTAAAGGAAGCTCCTTAAACCACTTTTAAATACAATTGTACTCTTCAAATATTAAAAGCCCGAGGTCAGAAATGGAAAGAATCTTGTTCATCCTCTGCTTGTTCCTACTCCCCAAATGTCCAAGAAGCCAAGCCTCTGGGATGTATCAGAGAAGCAGACGCTTTGCAGAGTGAGGTCAAGTGAAAAGTATGCACATGGCAGTATATTTGTGAGGAGAGTTTCAGGAAAAATATGCCAAGTATGTTCCGTTTTGTTACTGTACATCCAGTAACTATACTGGTTCTAACTATAGAACCATCGCTCCAATGCCACGAAAGAGACCTTTGCCAAGTGGAAGACCTTATTTATAACCAGTCAAGAGGAGGGAAGAGTGCCAGGGACAAGATAAAACTATTAGCCGTATTAAGAAAAATACGTAATACATATTTGTATTTGACGTGAATGTTAGTAGCTATGGAAAAATATTGGTAGTTGTGGAGCTGGGTGTTGAAACCTTTTGCCAGACTACTAATTAGTCATCATCTTATCTTCACTGCCATATCTCTGCCAACTAGCTTGTTTGAAGTTGTAAATGGAGCTCATAAATGGACTCTTAAGAGATATGTAGAACATAAACAACTCCCCCTACACTTGGTAAATAGCAAAGAAATCTCTTTGTACTCACATTTATTGTCCCCTCCCTCCTACCCCTGCCTGTTGGCACCGTGATTCAAGGTCCATCTGGGATTTCCTCCCAATGGATCATGGAGCAGACAATCTTTCCCATGCCAGGCATTTACGTGTCAGCCCCTGGGTGAAGGTAAAAATAGATCTAGCCAAGGTAAGCCCACCATACCAACTCTGTCACCCTGAGGTGGCCGGCGACCAGCCTGCAGGTGGCAGAATCTGAACACTTGTCATGGACTGTGTCCCCAATCCTTCTCTCCAGCCTAGCCCTGGAGGTGCAGTCTGACAAATGAGTGACAGAAAGAATGCCTGGATTGGCGCCAAGCCGTTACATCGCTGACATCTCAGCTTATACCACTTGCCTTCATTACAAGGAAGGAGCAGGCTTTAATGCAGCATTTCTTTTGCCTTCGTCTGTTTTATGCTTCTCTCCACATGCTTATTTCACCTAGAAAATAATGAAGCTCTATAGTGTAGAATCCAACAAAATCAGGATTAAGTCCTGGCTTTTAAAATTAACCGTATCTCTTGAAGTAAAACAACAACAAAACAGGTAACTGTCTCAAGCCTCTATGTCCTTTCAAAGAAGGGCACTATATTGCTGATTGGTTGTCACAGTAACAAAAGGTGATTTTATAGTGTTTAATATTGTGTTTGGCATACGGTAGGCCGTAAATGTGAATCCGGTATAGCTAGAGGTACTAACTACCACTTGTCTGTCAGTTTTTCAGGCTATGAGGGCCGGTGGGTGGCAGCAATGCTGAAAGCTATGGAACTGGCATTTCGAATGGAAGCAGGGTTACCCAACGTGAGCAAGCTACAGGGGGAGCTTCTAGACTAAGAGCAGACAACAAGGGGATCCTGCATGGTTTACACCCAGGAAAGGTATGCTGAGGAGATCATCGAGAAACTGGTTTATGTGAAGAAGAATGTGGCATTTGGATTGGAAGAAGGCTTATTAACAGCCTGGGATAAGCAGATGAGACAACCTTGCTTGCTGAATGTGAGCAGGACTAAGCCCTTGCTGACGAAGATCAAGGGTCAAGAAGACTAAAATCCTCACAACTGGATTGATATGTAACTTTATGATAAATGGAGAAAATGTTGAATTTGTAAGGATTTTGTCCTGCTTGGATCCACAATCAATGCTTATGGAAGCAATAGTCAAGAGATTAAAAGGCATGTTGCATTAGATAAATCTGCACAAGAATGCTTTTAGAGTTTAAAAAATTAAGAATGTTACTTTGAGAACCAAGGTGTGTCTGTCCCCTGGTATTTTCAGTCATCTCATATGCACGTGGAAGGTAGACATTGAATAAAGAGGAATGCTGCATTTGAATTGTGGCACTAGAGGAGAATTTTGGAAGCCCCATAAGCTCCCCAAAAGGCAAATCAATCTGTCTTGGAATGAATTTGGCCAGAGTCCTCTTAAAGGCAAAGGTGGTGACACTTCATCTTTAATACTTTGAAAGATGTAAGCCTGCTGTCAGGAGAGACCAGTCCTTGGAGAAGCACATCGTGTTCGGTGAAGTAGAGGAGCAGTGAAACGAAGAAGGCTCCCAAGGAGAAAGATGGACCTTGCGGCTGTAACAATGGGCTCATGCACAGGAGAAATTGTGAGGCTAGTGCAGAACCAGGCAGTGTTTCATTCTGTTGTGCTTATGGTCGCTATGAGTCAGAACTGACTAAAGGCACCTAACAGCATGTGCACTATGCTAGATTGTGGGAAATCCAATTTCATTTGAATGTTACCATTTCAGATGCAAATATTTATTCATCTGGTTCAATATTCTAAATCATACATAAGATTAAAGTAATCTAGTGATTAGTCCTCCATTTATAAATTATAATTATTTTATAAATAATTGCATGGTAATTTAATATATAATTATTGCTTTATATAAAATGACTGCTATTTTTTAAAATCATTTTAGTGGGGCTCATACAACTCATCACAATTCATACATACATAAATTGTGTAAAGCACACTTACATATTTGTTGCCCTCATAATTCTCAAAATTCATTTTCTCTTGAGTTCCTAGAATCAGCTCCTCATTTTCCTTTTTCCCCTCTCCCTCCTTCCCCGCTTCCCCTCCCTCATGATCCCTTAATAATTTATAAATTATTTTATCTTATCTTACATTGCCCAGCATCTCCCTTCACCCACTTTTCTGTTGCCCATCCCCCAGAGAGGAGGCTGTATGTAGATCCCCGTGATCAGTTCCCCCTTTCTACCTCCCCTTCCCTCTCGGTATTGCCACTCTCACCACTAGTCCTGAGGTGTTCATCTGTCCTACATTCCCTGTGTTTCCAGTTCCCATTTGTACCGCTGTGTATCCTCTGGTCTAACCAGGTTTGCAAGGTAGAATTAGGATCATGATAGTTGGAGGGGAGGAAGCGTTTAAGACCTAGAGGAAGGTTGTGAGTTTCATTATTGCTACACTGAACCCTGAGTGACTCATCGCTTCCCCACTACCCCTCTGCAAGGGATGTCCAGTTGTTTACAGATGGGCATTGGGTCCCCATTACGTGCTCTCCTCATTCACGATGTTATGAGTCCCTCCCCACCTTTGGTGCTTGAACCTGGTCCCCTCGGCCCTTCATGATCACACATGTTGGTGTGCTGCTTCCATGCTGGCTTTGTTGCTTCTGGGCTAGATGGCCACTTGTTTAGTTTCAAACCTTTAAGACCCCAGACACTATATCTCTCGATAGCCAGGCACCATCGGCCTTCTTCACCACACTTACTTATGCACACATTTGTTTATGCGGGGAAAGTGATCACCCAATGATGGTTTTTGTTCTTTGGTGTCTGCTACAATCAAGTCTGACTCATAGCAACCCCATAAGGATAGAGTAGAACTGCCCCCATTGAATTGTTGATGCTATAAATCTTTGGTGGAGCACATGACCTTGTCTTGGAGAAGCTGTGGGCTTGAAAGGCCTGCCTTTCTTTTGTCAGTCTAATGCTTAACCCGAGTCCCTTGCTTTATATATGCCATGCACATATAATATAATTATATTATAAATTAAGGATCATGTTATATTTTATTTAGCATATCCTATTGTGTTTTATGGTATACTACTAGGCTGTATTATACATACAATATGTCTTAGGCTGGGTTTCTAAAGAAGCAAAACCAGGTTTGTTTAAATAGGTATGTAAAAATGATTTTATATCAAGATATATGTCAAGACAGTTGTAGGAGCGAGTAAATCTAGTCCTTTTGAAGTCCATGGATCGGATGTTAACCTGGAGACTCTCCCTGAAAAGTGTGGCTTCCGAGGCCAAGGGACCAGGAATCAGGAAGAAGAAGCAGGAAAGTCATGGGCTAGTGGATGTCACTGGATCAGCCCTGTGGCCGACTGAGGTAAATAAATCAAGGAATAGCAGATTCTGATGACTCCCAGGGTCAGCAAGCAATATAGCAAGCCACTGATGACTCTCGGGGTAGGTATGTAATAGAGTGGGCCTTGGCTCAAGAACTGAAGATGGATGCAGCAGAAGGGGAACCCAAGCCAGCAAGAAGAGGTGAATCTCTCCATAGAACTTATTTAAATGTCAAGTCGATCTCCCTCAAGGAGATGTTATTAGGACTGTAGCATGATTTACTTGAGGCACAGCAGAGCCCGTCATGGAGTTGGTTACATTATGTGAGATCATATTATGGGAGAGATCTTACCTGTAAAATCACTGAGAATCCTGGCCGAGTCAAGTTGACACCAAGCCTAATTATCATACCATACCATATATGTCATGTTTTATATTTTCCTTATACTGATACATTTTACTTATTAAAATATGTTTATAAAAGTCATGAAAACCTATTTGCAATTTTATTATTTAAATTCAAATCAGTAATTTAAAAGTGACATAACAATACAATTTTTATATTACATTTTTTAAAAATCCACCTCTGATAAAAGTACGTGTGTCAGAAAAGAGCTGTTTTCTAAAATGACAGTTACCTTCCAAAGTAGATGGACAGGTATTTCTTCAAATGAATCTGTGGCTGGAGGCTGGATTTGAACTGTCAACCTTGTGGTTCATAGCTGAATACATCATATTATATCTATATTTAAGATATATTAGCTAGTAATAAAGGTTATTAGAGTCTGCAATTACTATAAATAAATAGCTGGATGTTAACAATGTCTATAGATATTTCAGGAGCTCTGGCGGCGAGGTGCTTACTGGTTGGGCAGCAGGTGAAAATCACTGGTGCTCCACTGGAGAAAGTTCAGGCTTTCTATTCCCGTAAAGAACTGCAGTCTTGGAAACACACAGGGGCAGTTCTACCCTGTCCTAAAGGGTATAGGAAATAAATTTCTTAATAATCTTCAACAAACTTAGTTCACAATTTTAATAACTAAATATTATCACAAGGAAAGGTAGTCAAATAGCCTGAAAAAAAGCATGGGCCTTGGAATGAAAAAAAATTAAAATCCAGACCTCGCTAGGTGTGTGGACTTAAATTCTCTGAATTATTATTTCTTTGGTAAAAAGGGAAAGGGCAGATTCAAATTAAAATAGCATCTGTAAAGAGCATAGGGCAATTTCTAGCACATAAGTAATCAATAAATGCTAGTAAACATTATATGTATTGTAAACTGTTACTAAAAATTGCGGTTTGCTATATCAGTTTTAGACATACTTTCTAGAACTGGCCATTTGCCTACCAGGGGACTCTGCATACAGAAGGAGCTACTGGGATTTCTGATTTGCTCAGACCTCATTGGGCGAGCAGGGCCGGTGGTCCTTACTTTCTAGTGGTTGCAGGGCATTCAAACTGATGTCCCTTGTGGGGTAAGAACTTAGGGACAAATGTTTCTTCCATTTCAAGGTTTCTTAAATTTCACATGTGATTTAAAAAGCAAATAAGCCCCTTAATTGCTTCGTTAAGCTAGTCAACACTAATTAAGGCAAGTCCAGGGTAGAGATAATGGAAACTGCTGTGCTTGACTTTTAGCCTCCTCTCTTTCTCTGAGAAGGGAGTATGCTTCGCTTTCCGGAGGACAGTGATTTTCCACGGTGACCTCCCGGCTTCTGAGTTTGCAACTGATAGTTAGTCTTTTGTGTTCAATTCTGTTTGTTATCAGTGAAGGAAAATTCCCCAAACCCATGGGGTGGGGGTGGGGGATGTTGAAAATGCCTTGTAAAATAGCACTGGGGGTAGCTAAACTATTTTGATGAGTAAAAATCCTATGAGCGTGAAATATCAGTTTCTTCTCCCTAAATACAGCAGAGGAGCATAAGAAGAGGGCCAAAGGAATCGCAAGAAGCAGCTCAGGCTTAGAAAGGAGTTTGGCATATGAATAATAGGCACATCTGTACATGCATGCTTGCTTCCATGTGCTTTATATGGTGGGGCATTCTACTTGTCTGAATTTATGTGTTGTCCTAATTGGAGAACAGTTATAACCTTTAGCTCTTTTGAAGATTATAAGGAAAGTAGGTTTCATTGTATCTTTTCCTAGAGGCGAGCATTGCACTGGACAAATCACTTGCACAAGACTGCTGGAAAGTGTTAAAGAGCTCAGGTGTCACTCTGAGTCTAAGGTGTGTCTAATCCAAACCATAGTATCTTCACTCACCTCCAAGCTGGACAACGAGCAAGGATGTTCACAGAAGAATTGGTGAATTTGGATTATGGTGTTGGCAAAGAATATTGAAAGTTCCATGGACTACATGAATAACACACAAATCTGTTGTCCAGGAAGTACAACCAGAATATTCCTTACGAGTGAGGAGGGCAGGGCTTTGTCTCATTCTTTGGGCATGTTTTCATCCCAAGAGATCCGTCCCTGGGAAAGGACATAATTCTTGGTAAAGTACAGGGTCCGTGAGAAAACGAAGACCCTCGGTGAGGCCTGTTGTCATCATGGCATCAACAAGAGGCTCAAGCAAAAGAATAATTATGAAGATGATGCAGGTCTAAGGCATGGTTTCCTCTATTGCACTTCCAGTCATTTTTATTTCACTTTGAACCTGAATGGACCTGATGACACCTAACAACGGAAGCAACAAAGAGGGCACTATCTATTTGTCTTAGTTCCCTTGGCATGTCTCAGCTCCAGAAAAAAGAAGCAAATTCATAAACTGCCTTAACTCTTTTGCTCTAGTCAATAGTTTCTCTTTATTGAACCACTACTATGTGCCAAATCCTGCCCGAGTAGTTTATTCTAATGGCCACAGGTCATTATCCAAGTAACTCTTCATGGTTAATATTAGCATATTCAATAATTGATGAATGTATCGGTGCTAATAATATAAATAAAGTAAGTGCTATTTGGTCACAGAGGTGTTAAGCCGTTGAGGAGGAGTAAAACCCAGAGCTACCTACTGGAAACCAATGCACTTTCGTCTTTATCTCTTCTCAAATTCTCTTCTATTGTGATCATCTCTGTGAGAGCAGCCATTCTGATTTCTGAACCCATAACTTATTCTACTCAGTTTGCAAATGTTTTATGTAATTCCAAGGTTGGCTTTCCCCACAGCCTTCTGGACCTCCATGCACTTGGAATTCTTCAAAGGAATTTGGGTTGATTGAGAAGCTCTCCTGGGGAAAGTAGACATTGTGGAAGAGTCATGGGTTGGAATGGGGAAGAGATATTATCCACATTTTCATTTGTGCTGAGGATACCAAGTCCGCTGCTATCAAGTTGATTTCAACTCATGGCAAACCTACAGGACTAAATAGAATTGTTACTTAGAGTTTCCAAAGCGATAAATCTTCCTGAGAGCTAAGCTTCTCCTCTTTCTCTGACTTTGCAATGAGTAGCTCAATGCTTGCCCCACTGTGTCTCCAGAGATCCTTCTGGGAAAACTAGACAGAAATTACTTAAAGCTGCAGGTGACTTCCCTTGATGAATTACTGCACAAAAGATCCTGCTAATTGGATGATGAATGAGTGTGAAAAAGAACCTTGTCTCCATCATGTATCTGATGGACTAAAGATGTAAAGACTTCATCGGCCATTCTTTAGGCACAGGCACATTATGAAACATTGATTACATGGTCTTATTTGGGAAATAAATGTTGGGTGTTTTGAATGAAAAAATAACATTTTATTAGTGGTAGAGATTTCTGTGGTGTAGTCACCGTTTCAAGTCATAGGTTTCAGGGAGTTCTGTGGCCTAATTTCATGGACTGTCCAGTCTCCTTGGTCAGACCTGAGAGTGAGCCCATTCTACTAGTGCTGGACACATATGTGGGGGTGTAGGAGACATTGCAGTCAGTAGATTTATGCCACTCATTTACCTTAAGTTCCCACAATCAGTGGATGTTTATTGAGGAAAGGGAGAAAACTTCAGTGATGCCTTTAGTATGTGTACCGGTACTTTCTCATAAGAAAATCAATTATTTTCTGCCAAGAACTGTTCCTGGATAAACTAAGGCACAAAGTGTGCCCAGTTAAAACGACTACAGCATGTGTGCAATTTCTGACTTTAATTAAGAAAAGTAAATACAAGAACAAGCAAATCTTGCTTATTTCTATCTACCTCTCAGTGTTCCAAAGATCCACAGAAACTGATTGCAGGTCTAAAACAGAGAGAGAGAGAGAGAGAGAGAGAGAGAGAGAGAGAGAGAGAGAGAGAGAGAGAGAGAGAGAGAGAGAGAGAGAGAGAGAGAGAGAGATTAAGTATTCATCAAATTATCCCAAGAAAGAATGTGAACTACCAACAGGAGATTCTTCCTTGGGAAAATCTTTCATGAGAGTGAAAGGAGTTTGAGTAACAACCGTCTTTTCTGATAATGGTAGAAGTAGGGAGAGATGGGGTGACCACTGCACCAACTGTTCACAAGCCCAGGGCCAGAAATTAAATGTAAGCTGGAAGAAGAATGTTTGATGAATGTGTGGGGTAATGTCTGGTCATAGTTCAGAAGGAATAAATAATAGAAAATCTGTCAGGTTCTGACAAGAATGAGATAGGGTTTCAGTATTCCAGATAAGTGGGTTGAATTCTTGGTAGAATTATAGATTTAATAGTCAGAATATCCTACTACTGTGGTTTGTCCTCTTGATTGCCAAACCAGGTCTTCTACCCCCATGCCTCTTTTACCTGAAGCCTCCTTTTCACCCGAAATTCCCACTCTGTCCATTAGGAATTCGACTTCTACTAGGTCTTCCAACAAAAGAGAACTTTTGTCTCAACCCATCATTTTTTTCTCAACCACATTAAGTTGCAGTGTTTTTCCAGTTTCTAAATACTGAATGATTAAACATTACTATACGTTACTAGATAAATTAAATCAGACTTACATTAAACAATGCATTAAAGATCTAGAAGGCCCCTTTCTGGTTGCTTTAACCCACCATCCCTCTGTTTAGGCAGACATGCAGACGTCCAGGAAGGAGGCGTTACGTCTTCAAAACCACATAAGAATCAGCAGGATGGAAACACAATGTCTTTAGACGCTTACGCCAGGACTGTTGTCATTATTTCTCACTGCATAAGGAGATCAACTGGACACACAAATCCTTACCCAGCAAGGATCACCGTTACATAAAAATTACACTGACGAATCCATGCTCCCTCCCCTGCTGCTCAAAGTCTTTGTCAAAAGTCTCTTTCTGCAGCTCTGGTTGCTCCCAAGGTCTCTAAATGGGCAAATAGAAGCCAGGGTTGGTTGGGTGAGAGTGCAAGTCTTCCTCAGGAGGAAACAAGGAGATCCATTGCAATTAACCTTAGGATTTTCTCCTAAGTTTCCTTTGTACCTTCCATCCCCTGATGTTGCATTCTGGGATAGGAATGTGCTCAGAGGTAGGAAAGGCTGTAATCCCGAGGGCCTTGCACTATAAACTTCATTTCCTCCCCTTATTGCAGTTAACTGCCCATGAACTCTATTAATATTTTGCAAATTGAGATCCTTAAAACACATGTTACTGTTAATTTTAACCTCATGCTAACTAGGATGTGGTTGAATTTTCACAACAAATTCCAAAGATATTTTGATATACTTTGGGAAAAAAATAATTTAAACGTGGCTCTGGGATATATATATATATTGAATCCACACATTTCCTTCAGTGTTTGCTGGTAGAGGAAGAGTCAGAATATAAAGGAGTCCCTTATGATACACGAATTGCAGGAGGAAGTAGATACAGACCAAGTGAGCCTGTCCAAGGACTTCATAGGTTTATAAACTTCATCTACATGAGTAAAACTCTGCTGATCCTTTGGTCAACAAAATGTTTGCCTAGTTTAGTACCCAGGATAATATTTTTTAAAAATATCTTATCATGCCACAAGCACAGTTTTTCAATTAAGGGGAAATGCTTTAAGATATATGTGAGTATTCCGGAGGAATATATATATTTCTTATATTTTCTTGTCTCCTTTCATGCCCCAAAGCTTTAACATAAGTGCCATAAATATAAGCTGTAAACATGATCATCCTGAAACAAAAATCCCTTCCGCATTCCTTTTTTATTTAACCTCATCTCCTCCATGGTTTCCAACCCTCTTTTCTTTTCATGCAAAAGGGCCTGAGTTTCTCAGGGCCAACTGGTTCTAACCCTTGAGATGCCATGAGAGCACAGATGTCTGACCTGCAAAACATTCGCCTCATGATCTCGCATCTAGTCACTTCATTACAATTAAAAGTATCCAACTTGCTTCCCCGAATCAATCTTTTCAAATCACCCACCCAGAAGAATAGAGACGGGACAGTTTGTTTTGATTCATTTTTCTGTTGCAAACAGACTTGCCTATCTCTAAAGAACCCGAGACAGTTTCACTTTTACTTTGCCTCCTCTCATAGCCACTCGGATCAACGTCCAGGTTTGAGGGCCAAGAAATTCAGTGGGCGTTGTAGGTTGAGACTTTTGTCTCTCGCCCCTCCCTCTCTGCTCCTCCCTCTCTTCCTGGCTCTTTTAATTTAAACTTTATTCATTTTTAATTTTGGATTATATGTGTATATAGATATGTATATATGTAGTTGCACTTTAATAGACTCTTTGTTTTCTAATGTTGCATAACATCCCATTGCATGAATGTCCCAGAATTTGTTGATCCATTCCTCTATAAGCAGAGATGATTCTTGTGGCTATCTTTTTTGCTATTGTGGAAAACTCAGAAGCAGACATGGGTGTGCGTGTGTCTATTCATGTGGTGTGCTTTGTTTATCTGGGACACATACCAAGTAGAGAAATGGCAGGACCATAAGGTATTTGTACCTCCTTCAGAAAGGCCATATTGGTTTTCACAGTGGTTGTACAACCCTACCATCCCCCTGCAACGCGTGAGTGTTCCAATCTCCCCATGTCCTCTGCAGCATTTACTCTTTCCTTTCTTCCTTTTCTGAGGGGGTGGGGGGTGGGGGGTAAGTGTGTAAGTGTGAGGTAGTAATTCACTGTGGATCTCACTTGTATTTCTCTTATGCTAAAGAATGTAAACATTATTGCATATGCTTGTTAGTCACATCTCTCTTTTTCAGTAAAATCTCTGTCTTTTGCACATTTTCAATGGGTTATTTGGATTGTTCTTATTTTTTCTTCCTTATTATTTTCTATATATTTTTAAAATTAGCCTTTTAGCTGATAGGTTAGGGCTAAATATTTTTCACAACCTGTGAGTTCTTTTGAAAATATCCTAATGAAGTTTTTGATGTGCATAAATGTCATCTTTTTAGAAGTCTTTACAACTCTATTTTGTCTTCTATGGTGTGGGTATTTTTCATGTGTTGGAAATGTAATTAAGCTTTGTTTTCGGCCTTTTTTTGGTCTCTATGTTTTCACTGGTGGTCTTTATGGTTCTACAGTTTATACTAAGGTCTTTAATTCATCTTGAGTTTGTTTTTTTACATGGTATGAGGTATCACTCCTCTTTTATATTTTTACAGGTAGATATCCAAATTTTCTATCACCATTTGTGGAAAAATAATGGTAATTTTTCCTTCCTGAGTCTTCCCCACTTAATGTGTTTTAGTTCTTTATCAAAGACTAGGTATCTGTGGTAGTGTGATTTTATCTCTAGATTCGATATACTCTATTGGTCTTAATGTCTGTTGTACCTGGACCAGGTTGTTTGGGTTGTTATGGCTTTATAACAGGGCTTAAAGTCTGACAGTGAAAGACCTACTTTGATTTTGGTGTTTTTATTTAAACAGTATTTTGTTTATCCTGGGTTTCTTTCCATTCCGTATAAAGTTGGTGATCAGCTTTTCCATTTCTTTGAAGAATTACCCTGGAATTTGGATCTAAGTGTTTTTGGTAATATTGGCATTTTCACTATATGTAGCCTTCCAATTCAGGAGCATGGGGCATCATTCCGTTTCTGTAATTCTCTTTTAGTTTCTTGAGAAGTGTGTTATAGTTTGTATGAGTATTTTATTTCTCTAAGATTCAATACTTAGTATTTTATCTTTTGAGCAGTTATTGTGAATTTTTAAAAATTTTAATTCACCTTTTGGTGTCATCTTCTTTAATATACAGGAATCAAACTTATTTTTGTTTATTGATTTTATAGGCTCATATGTTGCCAAAATTTTCAATTACTATAGTTCCAGCAAAATTTGAATTGAAGTTTTGGTATTTTATTTTTATTTTGGGAAGGTTTTCTATATGTAGGCTTACATCAGCTACAAATGGAGAGATTTGTGTTTCTTCTGTGCTGATGTCAACACTTAAATAGGCGTGTTAATGAAAGGCAACCTTGTCTGGTTGCCTGAGAATTCATTCAAAGGGAATGTTTTCAATTTATCAGTTAAATGATATGCTAGCTGGTTTGGTTTCTCACATATGACCTTTATTATGCTGAGGAATTTCAACTCCATCCTTTTTATTGAGTCCTATTTTCTTTTTTAAAATTTTTTTGAGTCCTATTTTCAAAAATGGAGGTTGAATTTTATGAAATGGCTTTTCTGCATCAGTGACTATCTTCATAGGGTTTATGTCCTTTATTTTGTTTTTGTGGTGAATTACAGTTACTTTATTTTCTGAAATTAAACTATCCTTGCATATCTGGTATGAATCCCATGTGATTGTGATGTATTATTTTCTTGATGCTTTTTTGAATTCTGTTGGCCAAGATTTTGTAGAAAATGCTGGCATCTATATTCATCAGGTTCATAGTCTATTACTTTAATTCTGGTTAATTTTTGCCTGGCTTAGGAATCAGGGTTATGCTTGCTTTATGCAATGAGCAGTAGTATATTGTCCCTTTTTGTAGGGTAAAACAGTTCAAGCAGGATTAGTATTAATTCTTTTTAAAAAAAATAATTTTGCTGGGGTCTTATATAGCTCTTATCACAATCCATATATCAATCCATTGTGTCAAACACATTTGTACATTTGTTGCCATTATCATTCTCAATTTTTTTCTTTCTATTTGAGCCCTTGCTATCAGCTCATTTCCCCCTCCCTCTTCCACCCTCCTGTCCTCACAAACCCTTGATAATTTATAAATTATTATTATTATTACATGTCTTACACTGCCTGATTCTACCTTTACCCACTTTTCTGTTGTCCATCCTCCTGGGAGAGGGTTATAGGTAGATCCTTGTTGTTGGTTCCCCTCTCCCCCCCGAGCTACCCCTTCTCATCCTGGTGTTGCTACTCTCAATATTGGTCCTGAGGTGTTTATCTGTCCTGGGTTCCCTGTGTTTCTAGCTCCCATCTGTACCCGTGTACGTGCTAAGATTAGTAAGGTAGAATTAGGGTCATGATACTGGAGGTGGGTGGGTGAGGGGAAGGAAGCATTAAAGAACTAGAGGAAAGCTGTAAATCTTTCAAAGATCTCCAAGGTCAAACTATTGGGGCCTAGAAATTTTTGGAGAGATTTTTATGACTAGAGATATTTCTTCTTATGCTTAATTTTTTTTTAGATTTTCTACATCAGTCTGTAGTAATTAAGGTAGATAATACAGTCCTAGAAATTTATCCATTTCTTCTAGATTTTCAAATTTGTTGAAGTACAGTTTTTCATAATACTGTGATTTTTTAAAATTTCAATTGGTTCTGTTGTCTTTTTTCATTTATTTCCTTTTTTAGGTTTGACAGTGGTTTATCACTTACCGTATATGCTCGTGTATAAGCCAAGTTTTTCAGTACAAAAAATTTGCTGAAAAACTGGGTTTCAGCTTATACACGCGTCAGTGGTACCCCAGCAAAGTGTAACATCTCGCGGGTGATTGCTTCCTCCACAGTTCATTCAAAACCCCTCTGACACTGCAGGGCTTTGAATGTTTGTTTTCTCACATCTAACCAATCAGAGCCTTCCTATGATGTGGAAGGCTCCAATTCGCAGAAGCACTGTAGTGATTCACTTACTCCGGCAACTGAACTGGTAAGGATGTGTCTGTGGCTGCGCTCAGTCTCTCCCCTCTGGTCTCTGTGTTAATTCACATCCTGCATTTGCCACCCTAGTTTATACTCGAGTCAATCTGTTTTTCTGGTTTCCCAGGTAATAATTAGGTACCTCGGCTTATACTCAGGTCTGCTTATATTCGAGTATATATGGTGTGTTCATCCAACATCTTGTCTCTTAAATTTTTTCTTATAGTTTTAATTTTTTCTGAGTAATTTATTTCTACTCTAGTCTTTATTTTTTCTTTCTTCTCGTATCTTAGGGTTAGATTCGCTAGTCCTTTTTGTTTGTTTTTTATTGCAATTATTGTATTTGCTGTGTTGATGTTTATTTAAATTATTTATTCCTATTTGATATGTGCACTGATTACTGTAAGCTGCCCACTGAATATTGATTTGTTGTGTTCCAGATATTTTGAGACATTGTATTTTCATTCTCATGTATTTCAATTCTATTCTTTATTTCTTAAATTACCCAGTGGTTTTCAACTAAACTGGTCTTGGTAGACACTAGCAACATCTACAAACAAGGTTCTCCTATTAAGCTCAGTTCATACAAACACAGCTTTGTCAAGAATCTCTGGATCAGGAGTTTAGGGAGATAATATTAGAAAGTAGTGTAACACACTATAGTCCTGGCCACTTTCAGGAAGCTTGCAAATAATTGAGACTCAACACCTCCCTCATCCACTGTTCTTCCCCCCCCTACCGCCCCCCCCCCCCCACACACATTCCTCTGGCCAGCAGTTTCACTGGTGGACATGGCTCACCTGAGAAGTTTAATATGGTCTTCGCTGAGTGTCTGAGCGCCTTCTCAAGCCATTGTTGTCGAACTTGCACATTTAATTAACACTAGGCTTGGCAGGGATAAGAGTCCCCACTGTAGGCCCTCTTATGGCCAAATAGTTGCCCTTTTGCTAAACAGTAGTTCTTTCTCTTTATGATGGCAAATGAGAGTAAGCCTGCCCCTGTGTAAATCCTTTCTTTGCTTGTTTATTGATACAAAGAAGCCAAATGACTGTGCGGCGGTAATTACTTTACATTTAGTAAGGAAGTCCATTTAACTGCTAAATCCCTTGCTGGTAACTGTCTGCAGAATCACTCTTGTCAGAGACAAGAACAACTTGAGTAGTTAATTGGGAATGATGGTGTGTGAACGCCAAAACTGTTCACTGTGGGCTTAAGTAATAGTAAGTCTTTCTCTTGTGAGAGATTCTAGATGCCCAGTTGCATCCTCAATCTGGTGGTTTCTTGGGGACCTCAGGTCTGGGGAAACCATGTAGATGTGTTCCAAGGCTAAGCTGAGGAAGCACATGTGCTGCTTAACGCCCCTCCCCCTACCCAGTAGACAGAGCTCCTTGATAGCCAGAGTTATCCTGGGATCTGCCCCCATCAGCTGAAGTCAGCAGCTCCCAATGTGTCTCAAACCTGCTGCATGCCTCAAAGCTCAGCTAGCTTGGCCTGGCCCCATATCCCTGCAGGACACCCAGGGCTTCAAAGAAGGGCCCCTCCGAGCTGCCTCCTCCTCCTGAACACTTCTTGCCAAGGCACTGTCCTGGCAGGCCAGAAGCTAAATATTTGGATTGCGCGGGAGGGCGTATGTAGTCCCTTTGTGGGGTATTTTACTCAGGCCATTGGGAGAGGACCAGCTCACAGCTTAGGCATGCTCAGCTCCACAGCATTGGAAAGTCAAGGCTTTCGGTGCAATCAACGGGACAGCTTGCTTGCAGTCCCAGAGGGGATAAAGCCTCCACTGCACGTGGAACTTCACAATCCACCTGGCTCAACACTCCTCAGCCTCATGGCAATAACTTGAGTTGGCCATGTAAGGATGGCTCTCTCCTTTGTGACAGATCAAAATTGAGCATCATCCATAGGAAACACCACTCTCTCTGGGCCCCACACTGGGAAAGGACTTCAGGATTGTGTTCATCGGAGTTCCAGTGGCTGGTTTCTCAGAAGTAGATAACCAACACTTTCATTTAAGGAATCTCTGAGTGGATTTGAATCTCTACTGTTCAATTAACACTTAAGGATATTAACTGTTTGTATCACTCAGACAATTCTTTTTTTAATACTTTTGTGGAACCGTAATTAATATGTCATGTAATTCAAAAGTTCAATCGTAGTCAGTAATGTTGCTCAATCTTCACCATAATACACTTTAGCACATTTTTTTCTTCCTTGTACTTATTGCTGTTGACACCTGATTTCCCCCAGATAATGGTCCCAGGTAATTTTCAATCTACTTTCTATCTTTATAGAGTCCCTCATCCTGGAGGCCCTATACAGAAAAACCCACAAAACAAAGATAAAAAAAAAACCAACAAAGAGCAATGTCCCACATACACACACAATGCTATGAGACATTCAAAATGCACGTTTTTAAAGACAGATGTTCAAGCTTCTATGGCCACCGTTGTCAGCTCGGTGGCCCTGGGACTGCCTCGGATTTGCTTATCGAGTGGTAATTGTCTTTCGGTACACAATAACTGAAGCCCCTTTGCCAACCCATCACTGAATGGCACTGCAGATGCACTGAGTCCACGTGTTTCTTAAGAGTTCTTTATAAAGGACACTGGATCCTTTGGATGGTGCCACGAGGTTAGTGCTGGGATGCTCACCAAAATATTGGCAGATCAAACTCACTCAGGAGCACTCAGGATACTTAGATTTTCTCACACGTGGGTTGTCATGATTTGAAATCAACTTGATAAAAAATAGTCTGGGTTGGCACAGACACTACACTGTCCTGGACCTGGCTGGGAGGGTGGTGGTGTTTGTGATGAAGAAAATGATCATGACGGAATGAAAGACTTTGGAGATAAACGAGATCTCAGATATCATCTTCTCTCTATTGATGTTTTAGTTGAGCTAAGTTGACATAGTAGCCCAGCAAGAATTCTATCTTCCGGACCTGTGCTTTTGACCCTTGTTTCCCTCTTTGTTCCCAAAAATATCATAAATACAGCTTTCCTTCCTGAGAAGTAACTAGGACTGGTGATATATCCCAAGCCTGTGGTTGAGGAGATTCATTTGCCCAAAGTGTTATATTTTTAACTTTTAAAAAGACTACATTCATATCAGCATTTTTGAAACTGTTAAGGAGCTTGTTTTGCCTTGGAGCTTATATTTAATATTATTTTTGGTAGGTGCCCTCAAGTCAGTCCAGACTCATAGTGACCCTGTGTACACAAGACTGAGACATTTCCCAATGCATTGCCATCTCGCAACTGTTGTTATATTTAAGACCGTTGATTGTTGCACCCTCTGTAGCAATCTATCCCCTTGAAGATCTGCCTCATCTTCACTGCCCTTCTACTTTACCAATCACGATGTCCTATTCCAGGGACTAGTCTACTCTAACAACCTCACTGAAGAATGTGAGATGAAGTTTCATCACATTCACTTCCAAGGGTCATTCTATCTGTACTTTGTCCAAGACAAATTTACTTTTCCTTCTGGTGAATATCTCCAATATGCTTGAAAGCACAGTAATTCAAGTGCTTAGGTTCTCCTCTGGCCTTCCTTATTTAACGTCCACTTTTCATATGCAGGTGGCAATGGAAAAGAGCCATGGCTTGGATTGATTAGTCCTCAAAGTGACATCCTGGCTCTCTGACACTTTAAAATGGTCTTGTGTGGACATGTTCACCCAAATGCAAATTCAAATGTAAATGAGCTCTTGACTGCTATGTCCATGAGCATCGAATGTGGATTCAAGCAAGACAAAATTCCTCACCAACATGAATCTTTTCTGTTTATCTTGATGTTACCTACTGGTCCGGATGTGAGCATTTTAGTGTTCTGTGCATTGAGTTATAATCCACATAGGAGTTGTCAGTCTTTTATCTTCATCAGCAAGTGCTTGAACACAGTTTCCTGTAGTTGCATGTCATTTACCAACAGCGATATCAAGTAAGAGCGCTCGTCTTCCGCAAGCAAGAGTGTGCCATCGGTGTAGTAAAGGGGTTAATAAACTTCCTCTAACACTGGTGGCACATTCTTCTTCATATAATCCAGTGTCTCAGGTTATTTTCTCAATCGTCAGATTAAATAAATATGGTGAAAGGATATAACCTTGACATACACTTTTCCTGGTTTTAATTTCTGCCCTGCTCCCTTGTTTTCTTCTAACCATAGCATCTTGATCCATGTGCAGATTCTGCCAAGATAATGAAATGTCTCCAATACCCATTCTTTTCAATACTAGCCATAATTTTTTGTAATCCTTGATGTGGGTTGCCTTTGCATCGTCAACGAAACACAACCAAACAAGCTCTTTTCAGCCAAGATCTGTATGACATTATAAATGATATCTTTTGTTTCACATCCTCTTCTGAATAGGCTGAAGTTCTAGCAACTCACTTTTGATGCCCTGGTGTGATTATTGTTGATGTTCAGCGGAATTTTACTTGCTTTGCCATTAATGATGATGCTACATAATTTCTACGTTCTGGTTAGTCACCCTACATTGAAATGAGTACAATTACACAGCTCTTCCAGTTGGTTGGCCAGGTAGCTGTCTTCCAAGATTCTTGGTATACTTTCATATTTCTAAAGTGCCTCATCGGTTGATTGAAACATTTCTATTGGCATTCTATCAGTGCTTAGAGCCTTGGGTTTCATTAATCCCTTCAGTTCATCTTGGACTTCTTCCTCTAGCACCACCATTTCTTGACCTTTTCAAATGATTACATGTTGATTAGTCGTTCTAGGTATCGTGACTCTGTATTCAGAGATGTTATTCTTGTTATTTTGCCTAGTCTTAGTCTCTATGCATTCCCTTTCATTGTTGACAACTTACAATTTTCCTAAATGCATACTCTGTGAAATTTATATTCTGATCACTAATAGATATTTGCAACTTTTCCTTCTTATTTTGAGTCATATCCCATAAAAAATCAAGGTTCTGAAAGATTAATTCCACCCACATTATGATGGTTAAATCTACAATGAAAAGGCAACCCTTCCTCAGTCATAATTAGACTTTCTTCTGACCTGAAAGTTTCATCTTCTAGCACTATATCTGATAATAATCTTCTGTTACTCATGAGAACATCTGACAATATTTTGCTGTTATTTATAAGTTTTTTAGTTTCACATGCCTCAGAAGTGAAGAGCTACCCCTTCTTCTTAGTGTGTTCTTAGTCTGGAAGCTTCACTGGAATTTGTTTATGTTGGTGAGCCTAGTATTTGAGATATCGGTGACATAGCTTCCAGCATCACAGCAACATACAAGCTACCACACTATGACAAACAGACAGATAATTGGTAACCTAGTTAATGTGAGGGTTCTCTTTAGAACTTCCCTGTCGAGTGAGTGACCCGTCTCTCTGTTCCGTCACTCCTAGTGCAGTCTTCATAGACAAAATAATCCCATTGCTGAACAGACCCACTTTTAGCTACTATTTACGGAGTTCCATTATTAGAAATAGATGTATTTATTTTTTTAATATCACACATATTGGCACAAATCGTGCCTCCCGATGACTGGGAGTCATCTTGCACTCAGACTTGGCAGCCGACCTTTTCCTCTGCAATGTAACAGTGTAACAAGTCCATTCTTGATTTTCTCTCCTTACTTCTTTTCCAGATAATCTGCTTCCTGCTTCTGCTCCTCTCTCTCTAGCGGGTCCTTCTCATTCTTACCATGACGGCTCTTCCTTACTATCCCTCAAACAGAAGTGTTCCAGACAGTGTTGAGTCACAGTCTCAGAGACACGACTCCTGAATATTAATCTTCCTAGACCTGTACTGAGCTCCAGACCCGTGCATCAAATGACGCTTAAGACATCTCCGTGTGGATGCTTAGAACTAAACTCATTTCCTCCAGTCCCCATGCAAACTTCCCCTCTCTCCTGTAGAGTCTAGTCCCCATACAACCTAGAAGCTTGGAGGTCATTTCTATTCCCTCCATCTTCTGTATTTTATATTTCAACTTCCTACTTCTATATTATACTCACTGCTTCAATTCTCAGGCCAACTGGTTAAGTTTGACCCCATTCTTTTTCGCATAGAGTATGCAATGACCTCATGGCTTCCACATTCGTCTCCATGTCACTAACTTAACACAATACCACTGGGCTGATGGTTCTAAATTGAGATAGGTTTGATTGTTCTTTCATTGCTTAAGAAAAAGAAACAGTCACATCAATGTCTCTCCATCATCGAAGGATAAGGTCCAAATTTCATAAAATGCTCTAAGGAGTCCTGGACAATCTTGCCTCTGCCTACTTTTCAGAATAGTTTCCTTCTTGTTGTCTTTGTTGGCTCCCACTGAGCTGGCCTCTGACTAATGGGGAGTTTCTGCCATCATAGCAAAATGCGACCCCATCCTAATGGTCTGCTGTGTATCAGACAGTTGTTTCCATTTATGATCCCCATAATCCTCTGAGGTCTGCTCACAGTGAAATCTGCTCATTTAAAGACACAGGGAGAATCCTCTGCCCAATGCTGGTCCTTATCAAACCTGGTCTATATTCTTTAGGATGCTCCCTCTTCCAATAGTGTCTTTGCTTATCTCGTGCTTCCTGAGAATTGGGCTGAAGCATATCCCTTGTGGGTCTTCCGCTCCCAATGCAAACCTCAGCTATGGTCTCGTCTGAGATTGGGCTGTACCTCTGAGCAAAGTATTTATTGAATTCATTAATTAAGGAAATTAATTATAGTATAAGCGATCACTTGACAAGATGGACTGATACAGTGGCAGCAGGCATGGTCTCAAATATTAGAACTATTGTGAGGATGGAGCAGGACTGGGTGGGATTTAATTAGAAGGTAATTGGACAACAACAAGAACAACAACATCGCTTGGCTTTGCACTGTCTCTGGAATCGCTAAACTTAACCCCAAATGCTTGACCTTTATATCTTCCATAGTCATTCAGCCAAATGCACCAGCTATTCATGTTTTCAATTTTTCATTTACTTCAAACTAGGGAGGTTGAGTCACCACTAACTCGAGAAATTCAACTAGACCAATGGGTTTCAGACAGAGATTAATGGATTAAAGAAAATGGAAAGAAATGACAATGTTAGATAGTGTCTTGCTTCCTCTTCATTGAGTCCCAACACCTCAACATGTCTTATCTGAGCAAATTTGCCCCCCCCCCCAACTTCCCTTCTTCTCCTTACTGAAAACATAGCAATTGGTGGCAGGGCATGGGAAAGGTCTTCCAGTTGGGTCTCTTCTGCTTCAGGATAGTTCATTTCCTCCATGTTGCCCAATCCATCTTTAATAGATACTCGCTGTTTGTGGGACCTCCTTTGTCCTTGTATTGCTATTTAGAGTTTCTGTTTATCCTCACAATAAATGATGGTCATCTGGAGGGTCGTCTTTGGAGTTCTGTCACACATTCTGTCTTCAGGCCTTCAACTTCAGAAAGTACACTGAGATTTTAAAACAACAAATAACAAAACACTTTAATTAGATTTTGGCTTTGTTTTATTTGATTTTTGTTTTCTTTCTTTCTTTTTTTGGTGTTGAAAAAAAATATCTTATTATTCCTGCTGTCCTACTGGGACGTTAGTATGGTAATGTAAGACATTTTGGTTTTTTTTTGTTTGTTTGTTTTTACCCCTGCTACTTTCTACCGCAATGAAGACTATTTGCCATGGAGAATAGTTGTCATGGAATCAGAGAATAAATGAGAACATTTCTGTTAAGTCCCTGGGAAGTAACAAATGACCAGTGTCATTTTTTATAATGTATGTCATATTGAATTTTCATTTTATTTTCCATTTCAACTGTGATGAGGCCGATTTTTAATTGCATATTTCAGTTCCAAATTTTGTCAAGAATATTTGTTTTCTCTTATTAACAACTTTACCAGTTGTAGCTTTACCTGTTGTGATTTTTAAGTATTAAATACTCACTAAATAACATAGTATAGTTGTATTCCAGGCAGGAGGTCACTGTAAATTCCTTGATTGTGTTTCCTCAGGAGCTAGCTAGAGCATGTGCTTCAGGTAAGTCACTTGCAAAGATAGCTTTCTGTGATACCCTGGAAATCCTGGGTCTGGACACTGACTATACATGGTTCTCCAAAAGAACCTAATGCCTAAGGCAAAATCATCTCTGCCAAACTGCTTACTAGGTTATTCTTTGGCCTGAAGAAAAGCTCATTTCTTAAAGACTCCAGCTTCAAAAGGACAACTGAGGGCGGATGGGCTCATTGGTCACCCCATCTCCATGGATCAGAAAATACAGACACCAGAAGAATGCCCTCTGGCCCTCTCCCCATCCAGAGGGATGGGAATAACCATGCTAACTCGGTTGCAATAGAATACCTTGTCATTTGACCTACCGTTTGACCCGTTTGAAAGTTGTTTCCATTTTTAATATTTTCTGCTTTCTTTTTCAGAGGGGATTTTTCCTCTGTCTTGTCTAGTCATTGTTGTGGGTTTTTAAAATTTATTCTCTTCCTGCTTGTGTTTTGTATGGTTTTCTGTATATGAAATCCTGGATAGGTAAACCCTAGAGAGAGAGTAACTGGATTAATAATTACTTATGGGCATGTCAAGGTGGTGGTGGGGGGGAATGGTAAGCTACCAAAAATGAGAAGGGGAAGACATGCTCTAAACTTATTGTGGTATTGACCACACAGCTCTTTTTAATATGATTGAATGATTAAATTGCATGAGATGCGAAATATATGCTAAAAAATAATCCGGTATTTTTAAAGGGCTTTTCCAGGGGGAATGAAGATTCTCCTTAGTTAAGATTCCATAAAAACATATGCTTTTAGATGGGGTAAAGGGGTGAGTATGTTAGACCTGTGAGAAAGACATGGATTGGGGCATGCCAAAGGGGAGAATGCTACAGAATAAATTGTGTTCTCTCAAAATAATCACATCTGGGAACAAGGAATAGATGGAGAGAGCCTTCAGCTAGACCGGATACCCGCATTCAAACTTCTAACCTCTTGTGCAGAGGGCCCTGGCGGTCTCCTGGGTTACACGTTGGGCTGCTAGCTGCCAGGTCAACAGTTGAAACCACCAGCTGCTCTGTGGGAGACAGATGAAGCCCTCACCTCCAGTAAACAGGTGCAGTGTTGCAAACCTACAAGGGTAGCTCTACGCCATCCTTTACGGTTACTGTGAGTTGGAATGGACTGGATGGCAGAAAGAACATTTTGTGAAAAAAAGAGAAAGAAATCCTGTTCCTTGATGTCACCCTTTATGTGTGTTTCTGTCACAGCTGTTCAAAGAACCTAAGACACGTAGCCCGAGGAGAGGCTCACGTGTGAATGACTTAATATGAAAGTTCTCCTTGAAATGAACTGTACAAGATAAGAGGACTTGCAAAAATGGTTCGAAAGGCGATCTCTGCACATTTTGTGTGTGGTTGGCAGCTTTAGCAGATAAAGGACAGAACCCAGTTGAAAACTGGCTGTCACATAGGCAATACTTTTTCTTGCAATAGTCCGTATTTCTGTCAACTTCACATTTAATATGGCATTGTGTTAGGCCTGATTGGTGAGAGAAACAAATCCAGGGGTACTCATATATGTGTAAGAGAGAGCTTTATATCAAAGAACAATGGTATATGGAGAAAACATCCCAGTCCAGATCAAGTCCATAAGTCTGCTATTAGCCCTTAAGTCTGCTTTTAGTTCCTAAGTCCCTCTTCAGACTCATGCAATGATGCAAAATGCAGGAAGATCACAGGCTGGTGGGAGAAAAGTCTTGTGGATCCAATGGCAGTGGAAGCATCATAGGGCTGTCTCTGCTGGTCTCCACTGCATGGCGCACTCAGGTCTTAGCATAGCTCTACATGGTTTGTCCTCGGGAAGATGAAGGCAGAGAGAGACTGTGGCCCACCTCCAGGATGAAAGAGAGGAAGTTCCCAGAATCCTCATGATAAGGCCACGCCCAGAAGAAGGTATCATCAAGGCGTGACCTGATTGACAGACTAGACTCCACCCCCACATTTATTTATCAAGTTGACATGAAATTATGAAACTACCACAGGCATCCTGTGTTTTCTCTGGCTCCCCTGTCTGTGTGGAGCTCCAGCCCTTTCCAATACAAGAGAAGAGAAGATGGACTACGGAGGGGGAGAGACCTCAGTTGCTCCTCATCTTGACTGCTGAGTTCTTATATACATCAAACAGTTCACAGCACTTTGAGAGCTGAAAAACGGGATCAAAAGGTTTGGGATAAGTATTCCCATTCTAAAACCTTTGCCCCTCTTCCCAATCTTCCAGTCCAATTGCATCTATTATAGATGACACTCTGAGTTTGAAAAAGTAATGCAAATGCATTTTTAAGTTTAGAAACCATCAACAAGATTTATAAGAAGAATATTTAGGGGAAAAAGTAAAGACAACCCATTATTATAATGGTGCATCTATTTATATTCTTTTAAAAAGATATATGTGTACAAATTTGTAGACATGTAAGTATACATGTGCATATTTATATACAGCTTCTAGCATCACAGAAAAACCACTCTTCTGTTAATTTGTCATACTATGATAGCTTGAATGTTGTGGTAATGCTGCAACCCAAGGCAAACTTTATTTCAATTACCAGCAGGGTCACCCATAATAGACCAGGTTTCAGCACAACTTTCAGACTAAGAAGGATGAGGTTGTATATTCATGAGCAATGAACCCGTGAACACATTAGGCGTAGCAGCAGAACGTTATCAGATAGAGTGCCCAAATCCAAGCCCCTGAGGTTGGAAAGCACTCAGAGTCGACTGAAGTACAGTTCTCCTTAATCACATGGATGCAGCAAAGCTTTCAGAACAAGGCTGCTGGAACGTCACCACTTAATGGGACTCAGTGGGAAATGAGAAGAAACAACTCCAAATATCCACTGGAAAGTAGAATGTAGAAAAAAGAACTCGCGAAAAATGGAAGTCATAAAAAAAAGAAATAGAACCCATAAATATTGATATCTTAGGTACTGTTGCCTTTGCTGTCAGGCGCCAGCAAGTATGCTGTGACTCAGCTTGACCCAGTGGAAAAGCTGCCCTATTTGTTGCTGTCCTCACACTTGTTCCCGTGTTTGAATCCATCAACGCAGTCACTGTGTCAATCCGTTATCAAAGGACTTCCGTTTTCTTTTACCAAACACCACGTTCTTTTCCACGCACTGGTCTTTCCTGCTGACAACAGGACCAAAGTTCTTGACATCTGGCATCTAAAGAGTGTGCCGCATATCCTTCTTCCAAAGACATATTTCTTTGTTCTTTCTACAGACCACGGTGCCTTCAGTATTCTGAGTCAGCTCCACAATACAAATGCAGGATGCGTCTTCAGTCTTCTTTATTCAATATCCCCTTTCACATGCATCTGAGAATATTGAAAATTCCATGGCTTTAGTCAGATAGGAGGACCTTCGTACTCAAAATAAGATCTTTGCTTTTCAAAGCTTCAGAAAGGTCTTGTGCAGATTTACCCAGTGCAATGTGCCATTTGATTTCTTCACAGCTGTTTCCATGAGCATTGATTGTGAATCCAAGCAAGACAAACTGTTGGTAAGTTCAATCTATTTTTTCCATTGATGCTAACTAGTTGTGAGGATTTTGTATGTCTTTACATTTCATCATAATCCATACTAAAGGCTACAGTTGTTGATCTTAATCAACTGATCCAGGTCCTCATTTTCAGCAAGCAAGGCGTTATCATCTGTATACCATAGGTTGTTAATAAGCTTTCCTCCAATCCTGATGCCAAATCCTTCTTCATGTAAGCCAGCTTCTCTGATTATTTGCTCAGCACACATATTGAATAAGTCTTGTAAGAGGCTATAACCTTGATGCACACCTTTCCTGATTTTAAACTATGCAGTATGCCCTTGCTCTGTTCATACGACTGCCTCTTGATCCATGCAGCTTCCAGAAGAGCACAAGGTGGGGTTAAGGGATGTCGAGACTTCTCAAAGCTATCCACAGTTTGTTATGGTCCATATAGTTGAGTGACTTAGCATAGTCAACAAAACACATGTAAATATCTTTCTGGGGTTCTCTGCTTTCAGTCAAGATACATCTGATATCAGCAATAATATACCTTGATCGAACTACTTTTCTGAATCCTGCCTGAACCTCTGGCAGATCTTTGTCAATGTACTGTTGCAGGGTGATCTTCGGCAAAATTTTACTTGCATGTGATATTAATGAGATTGTTCCAGAAAATGAGGACTCTATTAGGATCTCCTTTCTTTGGAATGAGTATAAGGATGGATCTCTTCCAGTCATTTCGCCAATTAGCTGCCTTCCCAATTTTCTGCCAGAGACGCGTGAGTGCTTCCAGTGCTTCATCAACTCGTGGACTCATTCAAATTGGATTTCCAATCAGCCCCTGGAACTTGGTCTTCGGCTAATGCTTTCAGTGCAGTTTGAACGACGTTATTTAGTACCAGTGGCTCTTGTTCATATACTGCCTCCTGGCGCGGTGGGATGCTTGCTGGTTCTTTCTGATGCGGCGACTCTGCCCTCTTTCCATCTTCTTTGGATGCTTCCTGCAGTGTTACCATACATTTTTCTGTATTGCAAATCTTGACTTTTTCTTGGGTTTACTGAGTTTAAGATACATTGAACGTGTTCTTACTTCTTGGTTTTCTGACTCTAGGTCTTTGCACATTTCATTATAATATTTTACTTTGTCTTCTTGAGCTTCCCTTTGAAATTTTCTGTTCAGCTTTTTTACGTCATCATTTCTTTCATGTGCCTTAGAGACTATGATCAACAGCAAGTTTCAGAGTCTCTTCTGAAATCCACCTTGATTTTTTTCTGCCTTTATAATGACCTTCCTTTCTTCATGTTTGATGCATCTGATGTCATCCCACAGCTCATCGTGTCTTTAGCCATTTGTGTTCCATGGGTGAAATCTCTTCTTCAGATGTCCTCAGAATTCAGGTAGGATATTCTCAAGGTTATATTTCAACTCTCCTGGACTTATTTTAATTTTCCTAATCTTTTACATGAACTTACATATGAGTAATTGATGATAGTCTGTCCCACAGTGAACCCCTGGCATGGTGTTACCTGTTAATATTGAGCTTCTTCATTATTTAGTCTCACAGATGTAGTCAATTTGATTTCTGTGTATTCCATCTAGAGGAGTCCATGCTCATAGCTCCCTTGTTTGTTGTTGAAAAATTATATTCATTATGAACATTATATTTGTCTTGCAAAATTCTATTATGTGATCTTCTGTTTTCATATCTAATAACCAAAGCCATAGTTTACAACTACTATCCCTTCCTCTTTGTTTCCAACTTTTAAACTTCAATTGCCAAAAATGATCAATGCATCTTGATTGCATTTTGATCAATTTCAGACTGAAGGAGTTGGATGAATTCTTCAAAATCCTCATCGCTAGCTTTTGAGTTTGGTGCATGAGATTGCATAATAGTTATATTGATTCTTTCCTTGAATGTGAATAGAAATAAACCCATCACAGTCAACACTGAATTTCAAGATAGATCTTAAATTGACCTTTTTGAAGATGAATGCATGATTATGTCATTCTCAGCCTAATAAACCAAATGATTTTCTGAGGCAAAATGACCACTACTTGTCCACTAATGCTCAGAATGTCAATTCTTATATGTTCTATTTCATGTTTTACAACTTACATGTTTTAGATTCATACTTCATACATTTGAAACTTCAATTATTAGTTGATTTTTTGAAGCTGTTTCTTATTTTGAGTGTGCGCCATCATCAAATAAAGTTCTCAAAGGCTGTAACAATGGAGGAAGAATCAAAAGAAGTTGGAAAGAAAACAAGAGTCACTGCACAAGAAAAAAATGGTTGAAGTTCAGTCATTTCTAGAAGTGGCATATTATCAAGAATGAATGGTGTAGAAAGAAGAGCTCTAAGAAGCTCTGAAGGCATTAAGGAAAACAAGGCACTGGGACTTGACAGAATTCCAACTTCAATGTTTGGAACATGAATGAAGCACTCACTCATCCGTGCCAAGAAACCTGAAAGTTACCTGACTAACCAATTGGAAGAGATCCCTATTTGTGCCCATTTCAAAGAAAGATGACCCAACAGAATGCGGAAATAATTGCACTGTATCATTATTGTGGACCCAGCCTAACACATAGTAGCACATCTAAAAGAAGCCTCCAGAAATTTAAATCTTATAAAGAGGACATCAGCAAGGACATCATTGCTGATAACAGATGGACCACAGGTGAAAGTAGAGAGTGTCAGAATGATTCGTTGTGTTTTAGTAGTGACTAAGGCAATCAGCTGTAAGTGTGTTAGTCTGGGTAGGCTAGAGAAACAAATTTACAGAGACTCATATGTGTACATGCAAGAACAATTGAATATTGAGAAAACATCCCACCCCAGTCCAGATCAAGTCTATAAGTCTGAGATTAGCCCATTTGTCTGACACCAATCAATAAAGTTTCTTCAGACTCACAAAACACATAAAATGAAGCAAAATACAGGAAAATAACAGGCCAGTGGGTGGGAAGTCTTGTAGATCCAGTGTCAGTATAAGCATCTCAACACTGGCAGGGGTCTCCATGTGTCTTCTCCAGGTTCAGGGTTCTGGCTGCATCAGTGTAGGTCCCTGTGGCTTCTCCTTGGGGAGATTTGCAGGGGGTGAGCAGAGAGAGAGTCTCCTGCCTCCAGGAAGGGAAACAGGATTTCCCAGAATTCTCAGGAGAAACCCATGCCCACACAGTGGCCTCATTGACTATGATCTGATTGACAGACTAGACTCCACCCTTCACTCATAATCCTCTGAAATTGACACCAGATTATGTACCTACCACAGTCAGGATCATAAAAAACCACAGCAAAGGATAATATAGATAAAAGTGAGAATTTGAGAACACTCCCGGTGCTCATGCAGAATCTGTACATAGACGAGGTGGCAGTGTATCTTAGAAACCAAGGAAACACTGTGTGGCTTAATATTCAGAATTGTATGGAGAAGGATTGTAGTATTTGACCATACATACTCAATATGCATTTACAAATAATCCTAGAGTCTGGGATTATTTGAATAAGGCTTGGATTGTTTGCATATATTAACAAGAACAGTGCATGAAGATTGGAGGAAGTCTCAGAAATAACTTGCAATATGCAGATAATACCACATTGCTTGTTGAAAGAGTGGAGCACTTTAAAGAATTACCGATGAAAATCGAATGCCATACCTTCATTGATTGCAATTTAATAGTTGCTGCAAGAATGCCCTCCACAGTTGTGCAGAACCATTGTGAGGATGGCGCAGGACGGAGCAATGTTTGGTTCCTCTGTGCAGAGGTCGCTGGGGGTGAGAAGCAACTGATAGCACTGAACAACAACACAAATGCGTAAGCGTCCTCATCTGTAAAACAGGGTTAATCGTTCACAGTGGTTTTCCGCAAGATTGTAGTCACAAGGCAAGTGTAGAATTTAGAATCATTCAAAATATTTCCTGAGCCTTCTGTAACTAGGCAGACTTCTCTTGAGTATTATTGTAGAGAGTCGTGATTGGGTAATATAAACGGTTGCTAACTCTCGGGCCTTGAGGATCTCGTTGGGTCTCAGAGCCCGGATGTTGTTGCATTGATGTGGAACCAGGGGACCTCACAAGCATTTCTGTGGGATACATTCTTGTTCTGTTTGTTTCAGGGTTGTGCCTTGCTGTTTACCTTTTTTATGAGCAAAACCAACTTCAGGGCTCCGCTGCTTTGTTGCTATGATGGGGGCCAACTGGAGTTTTGTAGTTTATCCATCCTGGGATCAAATAGCTGCCTTGTAAAAGCAGTGTTGCAATCTTTAAATGCCCATAAATAAGAATTCGAACATTTATCTCACGTCATGTGATTCAGTAAAAGTAAACAGACTGTCTCTCCATCGAAGAGTGGAAGTGATGGCTGAGGGAATGCTGTAAAACAGGAGGGTGAGCTCGAGAAGGCGTGTTAACTGGAAATGCATGAGCACGGAGTGTGGTTGGTACCAGACAAATCCAATTCTTCAGGGTGGCGAGGCTACTTCATTTGGACAGGCAAGGAAATCCTGTCAGCAGAGGCCAAGCCCCGTGCTGTCTTAGGAGACTCCTATTTATGACATTGGCTGAAACCTCATTTCTTGCTCAAAACCTCTTTTCCCCTAGATACAGAGATACTACAACAAGGAGGCAACCCTCATCTGGTAAAGCTTAAGAGGAGCCAGGGTTGTACTCCTTAAGAAATTATATGGAACTCATGGTATTAATATTTGCTTATCAAGAGGAGAGCAACCCTCTAGAACCAAGCGCTCTATCAACTGCCTGAGATTACAGGCAAAGAAGTCTCATTTCATTTATTTGAAAGTTACTGCTGGAAAACCTTCCAAAAAGAGCTAATTTGGGGAAATAAACTGCTGAAAACAAAAGCTCCGAGAATGGCTCAAACAGCAGCTTCTCTCATGGGCGGTGAGGGGCTGGAGCCAGGGTTGGAGAGGCTGCAGATAACAGGTGACGGTATGATAAGCTAGGTAATACCTGGACCCTCTAAGAACTCTACTCACACATCCATCCCTTTGTTCACGATGCAGCTCCATACTGCTACAAGCAAGAAGAAGGTTGTATTTGCTCACAGTGAACCACCAACCAATCAAAACGTTTTACTTTTATCTTGTCCAAAAAAATCCTAGAAACATCCAGCTCTGTAAAATAGTACATCTGCAAGGGAACGTTGTGGTCTTTTGAAGTGTTAGTGTTTAAAATATTAAAATGTTTGAAGATTAACAGCTGGTCTTTTTTTCTGCCCCCTGAAGACCAGCCCTGGGTAGGTGTGGCCTGGTGGCTGGAAAAGATCTAACACCTGCTAGTCAAGTAAGTTTATGCTTCCATCACTTAGCACCAACTCGTGATAAAGGCTGTGAAACTTTATTTCATCCTGTATTCGATCACAATCATTTATAAAGCGGAAAGACTTACATGCTTTTTGAAGAGAGGGGTGTGTTATGTAAGCTCTAAACAAGAAGGGAATTGTAAAAGAGAATTCTAAGTTGATTTTAGGGACTAACTCTTAGAGTATATACAAGCCTTAGACCATGGGATCTGATGTATCTCCTACTGTGGAGAGTCTTTGAATCCAGGAGATGGGCAGGAAGCCAAGTCAACACAGATGTCTATGGAAAGACTGAAAAATGAACCAAAAGGGACCAAGACTGATTCATGGCAAAGTGAGACAGAAAAATGGAGTTGAAGAGTTCCTTGTAACGACCGATATAAACATAGGTACAGGTAGTTTAGTTGGTGATCCATAAGTATTCTAGAAGGAGGAAAAAAAGGCAGTATCAGCTATGGGTTTGTTGCTATTGTTCTTAGTTTCGGATCCCCATATTGTCTTAAGCCTTAATGCTAACTTCAATTGTCCCTGCCTTCCCTGGTGTTGTAATGGTTATACATTGGGCTACTAATTGCAAGGTCGGCAGTTCAAAACCACAAGCAACTCTGTGGGAGAAAGACAGGGTTCTCTACTCAGAGTTACAGTCTCATAAACTCACAGTCTCCTGTCCTGTAGTGTCACTATGAGTTCGAATCTACTCAGTTGTAGTAAGTTTCTTGAGTGACACTATTGATAGGCTCGCTGCACCATTCAAAAAAAATGTGGGGAGATATTTAATGAGTAACTTCCTTCTTTAGTAGTGATCCTGAGAACTTCTCCTGTCCATGATAGGACACTAAATAAATTTAGAGAAAGAGAAGATGATTCCTAGAGGCAGCATCGATGAAACTGCGGCATTGGTACAAAACAAAGATAAACTCACTGCTATTAAATTGATTCTGACCCATTTGACCTATGGGGATTCTGAGACCATCAGTCTTTACAGAAGCAGACAGCCTCAGCTTTCTCCCATGGAGAGGTTAATGCACAGGAAGATTTCAATGAATGAGAGCACCTTTCATCTTTAGTGTGTTTATTTCAAGATGGTAAGCACAGTGACCTAGGTTCCGAAGTTCAGTCTTCAGACCTCTGCAAACCATTTTCCCAGAGGATCTAAATATTCATAAAAACTTTGTTGAAATACAGAATTCCCCAATTCCCTCTGATTTAAATGTACACTTTCTTGTTTTTTTGCCACTGTGCCATCAGTACCTGTTTGAGGCTCTAGAGAAAATTCAAGTCATACACAATCCCTACCCCTCTATTCATTGCTCATTATGTTACAAATGACCGTTACAGAGTGCAAGTAATGACTAGGAGCTGTGTTTTCAGGGTTCTCTAGGGAAAGAAAACCAGGACACTTATGATAGTGTGTGTGTGTGTGTGTGTGTGTGTGTGTGTAGGTTTAAACAGCAAGAGGGAATATAACAGCAAAGTACTCCACACAGATACAGAAGGCTCACTCAGTACAACTTAATTTTGTGGAACAATTAATATACTGGAGGTTCTTCAACTCACATAGTTGCCGGGTCCAAGGTCAAGGAAGCAGAGTGGAGCCCTCCTTTGGGCAAGACTGGCAGAGTCTGATCATAGGCATCAGGGTGGGTCACCAACAATCGGTAACTTGAGAGCTTAGGGAAGCAGGCCCAGATAGGATATAGAACTCAAGAAATGCAAGACAACAGGATTCACCAGCCTCAAGCTCAAGCGATGTATGTACTAACAGTATGGCGAAGCAGGTCTCAAAGTATCCTCAAGCTCTAGCAACATGATCCACAGGTTGGTTCTCCCCCCAAGTAGTGTGGCTCACAGGTCGAGGCAGCAAACTAGCTAAAGCAGCAGCACTGGTTCAATCACCAGAAAGTAAGAGAGAGGAGGATGGTCTTGCAGAGCCATTTATCTCTTTGCCTTCAAATCAAACTGAAAGCTGATTAATCCCACATGTTCCTACTGGCCAGGTTGGCACCATGAACTGAATTATCACTGGGACCAAGAGGCACCAAGGGGCAAAATGTAAATTGAATCAGAAAAGATGTCACAAAAGAGGAAATCTGTGAGATTACTTGGGATGATATTCTGCTAGGCTAAATAAATGAAAAAAATTCAGGTTTGGGGACAAATGTGTACATTTTCATTATAGGAAAAGGCATATAATCTTGTAATGAAGGGACGTAGAATGTGTGCAGAGGAGTAGTTGGGATGAGCAGCTAAGAATGGTTGAGGACAGAATAAAAGTCCCCCTACACGCATAGCATTAAGTACCTTTTGTCTTAAAACGGTTAGAGTGACTTTAGTTATCTGTATTAAGCCTTGGATTTCAGCTCTCGGAGACTTCATTAGGCCAACACATCAACGACTGGATGCTCTCCCTACTGGGATGCCGTCATTGTAAAAGCCTGTAATATCCAGAGATGGTTAGCAAAAGAGATGGAATTTTTCAGGCACACTTTCCCTCTCTGGTGTTTTCTGAAAGTAAAAAGGGAAAGCAAGCAGACCTAGATCGTGGAATTTTTGTTGTTGCGACTGATTGTGCAGGGATTGGAGTGATATTGATTCTAGACAAAGGCTCAGAAACCCCAGGGAGACCTTAAGGAAACCCGCATGTTGAATTACATATCTAATATATTTGAACGTTCTTGAGTTTTAGTAGAGATGCACTCAGTGAAAATCCTGATGCGATTGTGTTGTGCATTTCACAGGAAATTAAACGCAGCTGAGGGTTGTCTTTTAAGCTTCTATTTATCTCTCCTGCGATATCCCTCCCTCCATTCCTCAACATTGGAAGAAACTCTACTTTGCAGTAAAGAGAGCAAAGTGGAGGTGTCCTGGAAGCCAAGAGACTTGAATCGGACAGGACTGGTCTGGTCTTGCCTTGCTCGCAGTGACTGAAGCTGGGCCATGTCGCCTCCATGTTTAGAAAAGGGGAGGCCCGAGCAGCAGCCCCCCGGGGTGGAGTCGCCTTCTCCATGGCCTCAGCCACCCCATGCTCTTCCCTCTTTTCCTTTCTCCCCACCCACCTTTCATCGTCCTCAGAAGCCCATGTGTGTGAAGAGCAACAGAGGAATGTGGGTGGGTTGACGTGTATAATTAAATCCATGTTGAATCGTGTTCTTTAGAATTAATAAGGAATCCATCCCAATGAAACTCACCATGACATCTTAGCCTCTGACTCAGATTTCTTTTGCTTTTCTCTCCTTTCCTTGTCTAAAAGCATTAGACATGGGGCTATGGTTCAAATTAACATCCTACATTTCTCTTCTTTTTCTTCTTCTTCTTCTTCTTTTAATTGAACTTCTCTGCTCAGTGAAGATTGTAACTTGTGTTTAGGTCATTTTTCTTCCTTTCCACTTATCACCATTGTCGGTTGGCTTCCTTCTTCTAGAATGTTTACCCAGTAAGGAAAAAGTAAAACAAAACAAAAACAAACACAGCAATAACTTTCTTAGGACTACCCAGAGGGAGAAGGGCCCAATCCTTATCACCGCATGACATGTCCTTTGAGGGGCTTCATCCCTGGGCCTCTGAATCTTGTCACCGTGACAGTTGTGTGCCCACATGTGTACACCACTGAGACTAGGAGGAGCTGTGCTCGTGGGGCGGCAAAAGAGTGGATGGACATTATTTCTGGATTCCTGGTTCATGTTGCCAAACACCTTTTTATGAGTGGTAAGTAAGAACCTCACATCATTCCCTTATAAAAGTGGATTTATGTGATGGCTATGGGATCTATATTTGTCTGCCACTGTTTTTGCGGGATCGTGGTTGTATCAGGATTAGGGTCAACTGCAAATAACATAAACCTGAAATAGCAGAAGCTTACACCCGATAAAGGAAAACAAAACAAAACACTTTTCCTCTGTCATGTAGAAGCCCTGACGTAGCTGTCTTGAGCGAGTATGGGAGCTCTTTGGTGCCATGAATCCTTCACAGTCAGCCTGCACCCATGATCCTCAGCTTCACATCAGAGAAAGCAGTTATTTCATTATCTTCAGAATCACCTGATAAGCCGCCCCCAAACCCCATTCCTCTCTTCTATAGTCATGTGGCTTTGGGCAAAAATAGAACACCAACTTTTAATCTTCCTTACGACATTTAGGACTATGGAGCAACAGACACAAACGCAGATTGAAATCTGAATTCTGATGCCTATCCAATGTGAAAATTTGAACAAATCCTCTAACATCGATGAGTTGGTCATCTTCTCATTTGTATAAGGAAAACTCTAATTTCTAACTCTTAGAGACTGTAAGGGTAAAAGAAGATAACGTACACAAAACAATAGGTCCAGTGATTAGCATAGTAAACAAATATAATTTCCTAGGGACTCTGGCTTCCTTGCTGATTATTGCTATTAGATGCCCTTGAGTCTGACCTGACTTATAACCCCTATGTATCAGAGAATGATACAAGGCCTGGTCCTGTAGCATCCTCATAATTGTTGTATGTTTGAGGCCACTGATGAGGCCACTATATCAATCAACATCTTTAAGTATCTTCCACTTTTTCTCTGACCCTACTTTATTAACAAGCATGGTGTCTTTTGCCAGGAACTGGTCTCTCCTGGTAGCATGCTCAAAGTACATGAGAGACAAAGTCTTACCATCTTCACTTCTAAGGACCCGTTTATGTATATTTCCACCAAGGCAGGATCCCTGGGGACATAGTGGTGATGCCGTGGGTGGTTAACCATAAAGCCAGCAATTGAAAACCACCAGCCACTCCACAGAATAAAGATGATGTGTTCCACTCCAGTAAAGAGTTAATGTCTTGAAAATATACAGGGCCAGGTCTACATGCTGTATCGGGTCTCCATGAGTCAAAGTCGATTTGATGGCAGTGATTTCAGTTTTGGATTTTCCTCTAAGACAGCCTCATTTATTGTTCTTCTGGCAGTCCGTTTCATATTCCAAATTCTTTGCCAATACCATAATTCAAATATATAGATTCTTTTCAGCTCTTACGTATTCATCGTCTAAAATGTACATGCATATGGATTAATTGAAAATACAATGAATTCAGTCAGGCACGCCACAATCTTCAAAGTGGTATCTCTGCTCTTTAGCTTTTTAAAGAGGTCTTTTGCAGCAGTTTTACACAATGCGGCGTGTTCTTCATTTTCTTGACTTCTTGCCCCAAGAGGTTGGATCTTGCATCCAAGTAAAATAAAATCATTGACAACTTCCATCGTTTCTCTCTTTATCAAATTGTTGATTATTGGCCCACTTATGATGTGTTTGTCTGTTTTTATGTTGAGGTAGAATCAACTCTAAAAGTTATAACATTTAAACTTCTTCACTAAGTACTTTCACCAGGCAAAGTTGTGTCATCCGCACACCATTTCCCAATCTGCTAAACATGAGGGAATGACCCCCCCAAAATGATGCTTATTTGTTTTCTTGATGTGAGGGGGGTTAGTGCATATGGAGTTCATTCCATCAGGTTAGACCCTTAATCAAGATTTCTATTGAGAGGTTCTGAGAATATACCATAACAGTGTGACCAAAAAAAGCCTGACTTGTGGCAGATGGGGGATTACTTTTGCCACCATGACAATGTGCTTGCTCACACAGTCATCTCAGTGTTCTACTTTTTGGCAAAATACAGCATGCCTCTCTTGCCTTACACACCTTAGCTTCCTGACCTCACTCATTGTGACTTATTTTTGTTTCTGTGAATGAAGAGAGACAAGAAAGGACAGCGATTTGATGACAAAGAAGAGGTAAGAGAAAAATGAGGGAGATGCTATAAGTCATCCAAACAAATGAGATTGAAAAATGTTTCCAAGAATGGAATCAAAGATTTGACAGCTGTATTAAGTGTAATGGGGAGTACTTGGAGGTAATAAGATTGTTTTGTAAATCAAAAACTAAACCAAACAAAAATTCTGGTTTGGGGAGGGTAATTCCTCATATTTTATCTGTTTTTCAAAGAAAACCAAGTCCGTGTTTATGAACTGGATATTTTCTCCTAGTAAGTTCATACACATGGATCTCAAGTCCTGTATAGAACATTATTACAAGAACCCCAAAGAGATCTACACAAATGGAAGAACATCCCGTATTCATGGATCGGAACACTCAATATCGTGAAAATGTCTATACCATCTAAAGAAATTTACAAATTCTGTGTAACCCCATTCCAAATTTTAGTGACATGCATTAAAGCAATGGGAAAAACTAATGACCAACTTCATATGGAGAGGGAAGTAGCCCAGGATAGGCAATGAATTCCTCAAAAGGAGGAGCTAATTAGATGGTCTTGCACTCCCTGAAGCTCAAAACCTACTACACGGCCACATTTGTCAAAGCAGCCTGGTACTGGTATAAAGATGATAAATACACAGACCAGTGGATTAGAATAGAAAACCCACGAATAAAAATATCTGCATACAGACAATTGATGTTTTTTTTACAAAAACCCAATAAGCATTAAATGGGAAGCAGATGCCCTCTTCAATAAATGATGCAGGAAGAACTAACTGTCTGCAAGCGAATGAAATAAAATCCATATTACTCCATGCACCAAAGCAAACTCAAGGTGGATCAAAGACACAACTTTAAAACCCAAAGCTATCAGGATGATCTACTAGAAAATTGGGATGAATCTATGTGCCCTAGTACAGGGAATACACGGACTACCACATGTAACAAAGAACCACTCTGTGGAAGACAAAATAGATGAGTGGGATCTATTAAAAATAAAACACTTGTGCACATTGAAATATTTCATTAAAATAGGAAAACAAGAGCCCATTGAGCAGGAAAAGATATTTAGCAATGATGTAATGGACAAAGGACAAATAACTAAAATCTACAGTATACTACAAGCTTACAACAAGAAAATAAAATAACTGAGAAAGTGGGCAAAGGATCTGAACAGACTTTTCACAAAGGATGATGCTTGAATGGATAATATACACATGAGGAAATGCTCTTATTCACTAGCTATCTGGGAAATGCAAGTCAGAACAAGCATGAGATACCATCGAAACCCAAAACTATAGCCCAATTTAAAGAGAGAGAGTAAGAGAGAGAGATAACAACAAATGCTTCAGAGCAAGTAGAGAGATTGGAACTCTTATTCACTGCTGGTGGGCTTGTAAATACATAAAGCCACTATGGAAAGTCATGACAATTTCTAAAACAGATGGCAATAGAAATGCCATATTCTTAAAGAAATAAGAAACACATCACAAACAGATGTATGCTCCCCCATGTTCATTGCAACACAGTTCACAATATCAAGAAGCTGAAAACAGCCTAAATTCCCATCAGTAGAAGACTAGATAAAAGAATTCTGGTATATATACACAATGGAATACTACATATCCCTGAAAAAGAACAATGAACCCATGAAACACCTCACAACGTGGAGGGTTCTGGAAAACATTACTCAGAGTGAAGTTAGTCAGTCACAAAAGGATAAATACTGTATGAATACGCAACAGGGTGGGCACAAGCTCAGGCTGCAGGGAATCCAATCTACTGGCCAGAGTGGCCAAACAGCCTGGCAGAGAGCCTGACTGGTGCCAATGAATCATACACGGTTCTCTCTGGGTATTTATCTTGAAGGTCACTTTCTGATAAGGTGCCTCACGTCATTTGCAATTAAATGGTTAAGGAAAGGTAATGGGGATGTTTCCTCCTGAGTGGCTGTCATGAAAAGCTTACACAAGGCCCCCCCAGGACAGATAGAGAGCCCTGTCAGAGGGATGAGGGATACTGATGGGTAGGTCAAGTCATGAGAGGGAAAACTGAGCAAAAACTTCTGGGGGAATAAGTGGGAGGACTGACCTCCAGGTTAGGGGAAGAATGACCAAAAATACTTTTAGGGACCCTATGGGGAGAGTGCCCATGATGCTATGCACCCAATGGGCCACATTGGCCTTGGTTTTCAGCACCTGCCAGTGGAATGCTAGAACATCAAATCCTATATCTGCATGGCACCATGGCTTGCCCCGGAGGCTGCATCAGTGAGAGCCAATGCAAAAATTCCACTGGGGGAACTGGACTCTGTCTCAGACACCCTTGTAACCCGAGGACTTAAGGCTGAAAGTTCATGGTGTCTGAGGAAGCAGGAGACACCTGTACTAAGATTGTTGAACTGCTGGAAGCCAGATAATCATGGTCTTGCTACATCAATGCCCCATAAGCTGTATTAAGATATATATTATTCTGGCACGCGTGTGACTGACATTCTCAGTGAATATTATTATAAGTTTTCCCTGACAACCAACTCCCATGGTTTGTGTAAATCATGTCCAGCCAAGAAAAGATTGACTCTGTACAAGTGAATAATTCAGGTATTGTGATGTGGAGTTAGCATACATTGACCCAATCTCTCTCTCAACAGCGCTTTAAAAAATTAGTACCAGGGGCTAAGCAAAGGCAATATTAAAAGAAGGTGTGAATGTCCCAGAAAGAGGATCAATAAGACTCTCTACCATAAGTTAACAAGGAGTTTTGAAATGGATCCAAAGACAGTTAAAAAATCATAAACCCAGGGCTGGGCTTGGGGCTTACACTAAATCCTAGCTCCAATTTAAGAACAATTAGTTCTTACATCATGGCCCTGATTGATATTTACCCCCACGATGGAAACACGGAATATGTGGGCTCTACAGCAAAGTGTGGTGAAGAAATTGGATGGGTCCTCTGTCAGAGAAGACAGTGTCTGGGGCCCTAAAGGCTTGCTTCCATACAGTCAGCCTTCTAAGTGAGATGACAACTAGGCCACATAGAAGAAGCACACCAACAGCAGTCACCAAAGGATTGCAAATCATTTAATCCAGTCAAAGGAGAGAATGGATTCAGAGCCTAAAGTGTCAGATTATGGTTTACAGAAGGCCATGGATGACAGTGGAAATCCACGATACATTTGTGAGATCTACATAGCGAATAAGCCTCCGGTGTTTTCTCTCTATCCATAATAGAGGGATGGGAAGAAACTGGTTACTACATTGCATGCACTGGAGAAATGACTATAGAAGGTCAAAATGATAAACCTGACTTTAATCATTAAAACCTTGTCAGTTGTACCCTTCCCTGATGACCATTGGGCCTGATGTGGTTTTCAAAATTTTGGGGTTTTTTTGTTTTTGTTTGTTCATATTGGTGTTTATCATAGATGGATATGGTCATTCATGGTGACCCTCTTGAATTTGTGCTATATGCTTTTTGATTTTCAGTATAGGAAACTCAGGACTGATGGACCTATAGGAACAGGAAGTCGAATAAGGATTTCTAGGAGCTACAGTGGTTTTTCTTTAGGGGGGGGAGGGGGGAGCTGATATCAAGGAATTCAGGAAGGAAAAGAATATTTTGAAACCGATTTGTGTTAGCAATTGTACAATACTGCTTGATATGATTCAAGTATGGAATGATATGATATCTGTATTAGCTCCCAATAAAAGGATTTTGAAAAAAATATGTCCTAAGGAGTTATACCCAATGTTTTCAAATGTATTTTTAATGAAATATTAGAAGAAAAGAAAAAATAGAATATGGGGGTTAATAAAAAATATATTGCTACAAAATAATAGAAATATTTATTTTAAAAATATCAAAATGTAAAGATATTGTACCTGAAAACATTCCTCATTATTATCTATATACTTCCAAATGGTTGATTTGCCATCTCTTTAGCCCTTTCCTAATTTTATGTGCTCTTTGATTTATAACCTTCCAAGACAGCAGTTTTGGCACCACTGAGATACTCAAATTGTATTCTTTTAAACGTTCTTTGAATTTGGGGTTTACAAAGAAGTTTGAAGAAGCAAGATCTGGGTTACATAGTGAATGAGAGTCAGGTTTCATAATGAACTTCTTGTAGGACAGTCTTATCTACCTTATATAAATGAGCAGATGTACTATCGTGATGGGAGAAAAAAATCCTCTGGACAACTTTCCTGGCATTTTCCTCACCAATGCAATTTTCATTTTCCTCAAAATAACCCATTATGGTCATCCTCTGAGAAAATATGACCAGAAAAACCCTGGGGAATCCTAGGGAAAAGCCACCACACCTTCTGAACTGACTTCTCTTCCTCACATTTAACTGGCCAAGCAACTCTCGGTCACTCTTCTCATCGAGCCCTTTTACTCAAAAGGCGCCCTCAAGAGACTAAGACAAAGTGTTACAGAGGAATGATCTGTTCCAACGGCTGATTGCTGAGACATGCTCGACACGAGTTCTTTGGAATCCGTCTGTACATACAGGCACCCTAGCAGCAGTACATTTTCACTCCTCTATAATAGGAAAAAGTTAAGGGGCGTGATGAATAATTTTGTAAGGAAGCACGTTTCGTGCACCCTGAAACCTGTGCAGATCAGAACCAGTGACGTAGAAGCCTGTCAGACACAGAAAACTCAAATCTTTTCTACTAATGCAGAACAATAGAAACATGAACAGACCATACCTGGTCAAAGGGAGAACATGTGTAAGGGCAAGGCAAACAAGGTGGTCTCATGACATTTCTGCTCTCACAATTCTTATGTGCATGTATGTACATGGCATGACGTGTGAATTCTAGGCAATGAAATACACATTATGTTTCTTGAAATAGATTGTGTATCTTAAAAAACAAAAAGGATGAAATAGGAGGAGTCACTGTCACTGATTTTAAGTTTTATAGCTATAGCAATATATCCTACAGTATTTGCTGTTGGAGATAATTGGGATAGAATGAAAGAAAAACATCCCGGAATAAGCTCCCAAAAATAGACCCAAATAATTTGTGACAAAGGAAGAAAAGCAATGCAGCCAAGCGCACCCCCCAAAAAAGACAAAATATATCCAAGTATATAATCTCTTCTGCATTGTAAATATCAGGAAGAAGACAAACATTGTGTGTGCCAATTGTCTCACATGGAAGATAGCTCAGAGCTCCCACGGCCTTTCGCCTACACTTCATTGTCTTGGAGTTACTCAGAGGACCACCTTTACCTGTAAGGGAGCCTCAGAAGTGTGGTCTTTACAGGGAACAGCACATGCTGTTAAGGTCTTTATTAAGATCATTATTTATGATGATGGGCAATGAGCAAAAGACCTATACTGGGGGACAACGAACTCCTTTGCATGTGCTAGGCAGTCATTTAGATTTAACCAAGGATGTTTTTGTGCATGCAGAATTCCACCTCTCTGAGATGCCACACAAGTTTCTACAGTGTATATCTGATCCTGTGTTAAAAGCCTCAGGTGCTTCCTTCATTACTGAACTCCTTAATAAGATATTTAGGCTCTTAAACATCTGGCCCAAGCCATCCTTTTTCCAACTGCATTTTCTCAACTGCTACGAGTTTGTATTTGTCTTGCTCAAGCTCCTTGCTTCCTCTGACATCCCTTCCACTCGAGCTCCTCAAGGTGCCGGGTCCTTGCAGAGCGAGACCAATGGTTTGTCTCTCTGCAACGCTCTCCTTGCCTCCTCTAATTCCACTAATCAGGACACATGGTGATCAAGATACTTAACTCATGTTTCACAGCTATTAATTTACATGGTTTTGTTACTAAGCCTTTGTTTTACTCTATGGGAGCCCATGTACTCCACAAATACAGATGCTTACAGCACATATTCCGTTATCCACAGTCATCGGCACACCTATGACATTTATTTGCTGAGTAATTGATAAATATCTCAGGCTTATAAAGATAGGAAAAACATCTGTGGTAGTTACAAAATCTGTTGTCAATTTGAGATTTACCGTAAGAGAGAAGGGGTGGAGTTTAGCCTGTCAATCAGGTGGCAGCTTGATGACTTCATTTGGAGGTGCTAAGGAGATAAGTAGCTAGCTGAAGGTGGGACATTCCCTCCCCCTGCGGCATTCCTGTGGAAAACATACATGGAACTATGCTAGAGCCCTGGAGCTGAAGAAGCCACATGGAGACCCGTGCCAGCATAGAGATGCTTCCACTGTCACTGGATCCACAAAACTTTCCATCCACTGGGCCTATGATTATCCTGCATTCAGTGCCATTGCATGTGTTGCATGAGTCTTACGAGGACTTTATATATTGGTATCAGACATATGGGCTAATATCAGACTTATGGACTTGATCTGGACTGGGCTGGGGTCTTTTCTCAAAATTCAATTGCTCTTGTATATAAAGCACTAACCTATATACATATGAGTGCTTATGAATTTGTTTCTCTTGTGCACCAGACTAACCCAATGTCTATTTTCAATAGTTATGATTAATAGATAACACTCTAATTTCAAGTTCGGTGTGTAAACATTTTATGCTTCGTAATGCTTGGAAAACTACAGTGAAAAGGACACTTCTTTGACATTGTGACTTTCCTAGTTCACTGCAGTGAGCAAATATGATTGAAAGCTGATCACAGTGAAGTCAGTCTCCTTATAAAACTCGTGACCTCAACCTAGAGACTGCTAGTAGCCAAGTATTAATCATTCAACTACCCAGGGATTTTTACTGCGGCAGTCCATTTACGTATTAAATATTTTCATGCTCCTCTACATTTTAAGAGCCCTGGCAGTAGACTCCTGCCAATAACTGAAAAGTGTGTAGTTTTAGGAGAAAGTTGAAACGCTGTTTCTGCGAAGATTTATAGCCTTGGATGCGGCAGTTCTACTTGGTCCTATAGGGACACTAGGAGTCAGAACATGCTCTGAGAGGTAAATTCAAAATATTTGCTTTATTTTTTTCATCTACATAGTAGAAGTTTCCAGTTGGACTGGGTAATTTGATACATTTTTGCCCATTATAAAAATACGTGGCAACTCACGGGCCCAACAAGTTAGAAAAGAGTCCAAGAATTGCCTGCTCTATCTTTCTCTTCCCATGCAGGGCAGAGAAAGCTGCAGTAGGCAGGAGGGTTTTACATGACTGAGGAATAAAACCCTGAGATAGAGAATGCGTCTGTTGCAAAACAAATGCACTGCCATGAAATCGATTCTGCCTCACGCAATCTAATATTTCGACGGTGATAATGCCAACATAAGTTGCTATCAAGTTGATTGCAACTCAGAATGACCTCATATTTGTTAGCGCGGTCACCTAACATATTGGTCCTTGTCCTACCTGATTAGCCGATGGAAAGCAAGCAGACAGCGTGTGCCAGTGACCCTGTGGGGCATGGGAGCACTGCCTCTGTGGCTTTCTGAGACTGTGACCACTCATGGGAGTAGAAAGCATCCTCTTTCTCCCGCAGAGCAGCGGCGGGTTTCAAATTGTTGGTCTTGTGGCTGGCAGCCCTGGGTGCAACCACTCACACCCCTGGCTCCCCTGTAGCAGCCCTGGGTACTAACAACTCTGCCTACTACAACTGCAATGCAGTGCCATTGGGAGGTTACATGATTATATACAGACAGAAGCACAAGTCTGAGAGAGACGCACCCACCGTACATAGTGCAGAAAGGCTGCCATTATTTTATATATCTAAATGGAGATCTTGTAAAATGACATACTCATCCTTAAGGAAAACACCTAGAGGACTGGCAAATGTGTCCTGGAGATGCAGGGACTTTGGGGCTGCACGTAGGACACCGCGAAACAAACACCAAGTTGTTTTTACCAAGAAGTCATTTTAACTCTTGGTGGGTGACCTCGTGTGTGCGGAATAGAACTGTGCTTAAGCATTTATTTTTAACACTTTGATTGGCATAAACTTCACCTCGCACACATTTCAATGCTTCAGTCCATTTCAGAATGTCCTGGTCATCCTCACTCATAGTGTTTCATAGCTGTAGCTGTAAGCCTTCTTCTGAACCGATTCCACGCAGATTTGATTCTCCCTGCCAACATCTCAGTTAGCAGCTGATTGCTCAACCACTGTGTCACCGAGGGACCCAGAACCTGGACTTTGATGTCATTTAATCGAATGTTTTCTTTTAACTCATTTTGGGGGCTCTTATAGCTCTTATCATAATCTATAATCAAGTGGTTCCTTAACTTGTCTGTCTATAGATAGAATTCCAGTTCTTGTCCCATTCGTCATGAATCAGTGTTTCTAAGGGGGATGTCTTTGTCCTGTTGTGTTTGTTCTCTCTGTTTTATAAGTGTGCTTGCGTATGTAGAGCGAATGTAGAGGCTCAGATGTAGAGCGAATCCCTCAAAGGCCACAGAACTGATTATTTGACAGTCCGGGCCTAGAACCCTGCTTCCACCAAACCTAATGCTTCACTTCTGGGCTCACATAATAATGTTCAAAATAGCGTGAGGCCAAGGCCGACCCTTTGTCCTTCTTTCTCTGATAAATCATGTCAAGACCTGAAAATAATTTTACTCCTTAACAATGAAAAGAAGATGTAATTTTAAAATTACCTTGGATGTACAGTGAAAGCAGCATTCCCATAATCAATCATCCAAAATCATGGGGTTATTTGGAGCTATTTGAAGGAAAGTAAATTGAAAACATGTTGTTAAACAATGCACCAAAGAGTTATCAAATCATAAACATCTAGATTACTTTAACATGTTGATTATTCCACATTTAGGTTCTCCTTGCAAAGTAACGTTTGCCAGGAAGAGACCTGGAAAATTCAATGAATCCCTTCCCACGTTGTTAACGGTATTGGGTTAAATCACTTGGCTATGTGGGAACATATGTTAAAGGATAAAAAAATAAATGCACACACACATTTTGGAGCTATTATTCACACTTTTCAGCAAGCAGAAGATACGGGTGCATTGTTAGGATATGCCTCTGAGAATACAGAAATGGGTTAGGGAGCACTGTGGTATGACATCGGACATTGAGGCCTCTCTGGAGTTTTGAAATCAAATATACAGACATTCCTTAATGACCCTGGGGTGTTACCATAGTTCCTGAACCTGAAAATTCGTAACTAAATAATGGCAGCACATTTACAACATAAAATGCCTTAAAACATTTGTTTATTATTATATGTGGGTTTTAAGTTTTATATTTAAGAAAATTGAAAGCCTACTCTCTTTTCCCCCCTTGAAGGGGCGATAAAACAATTACTTTTCGAGTTTTTGCTTTGCTCCCTGGAATAGAGCTAAAGCAGAACTGAAATTCCTGTCAAGGCATCTATTTGGTTATCAACTCCATGATCGTGTGCTCAGTTAAACTAAACCAAATTAAATTAATCTTTGTGGAAAAATAAATGATGTAATTCCTGAAGGATTCCGTTTTACTCCCAGGATGGTGGCCTGGTTCCTCTAAGTCGATTGCAAGAAAGCAAAGTCTGAAATGTTTCTTGAAACCCAAAAGAAGACATGACCTTGACTGTGACAGGTGCCACTACCCACAAGCCATCTACAGTTGAAGGAACCAATATTAACACTCAATTAAACATGTATTTTTCCTGAAAAGGATTCAAAGACTGGTGGACTCCAGAATTAATCTAGATATGATTTCTTATTTAAGCTCTTTAAAGAACCGGGGAGAGGTTGAAAGTCATTTATCTGACCGAGAATCACAGTGCATCCTTTGACTTCTTGGAATGGGTTCCTTATGTGAACACAACATGAGTTCAATTGCATCTGGATATTGTTTTTAGAGCCGTTTGCTGAAATTCAAACAGAAAGAGAGAGAGAGAGAGAGAGAGAGAGAGAGAGAGAGAGAGAGAGAGAGAGTTTGTGTGTGCGTGCGTGTACCGAGGGATGATTTATCAGTGCCTTTCCATGTGAGAACCAGAATGAACCTCAGAGATGTGACTACCAAGGGGTCACTCTGTGCACTTCCCATGAGGCAAGTACTCAAATGGCATGGTCCTTGGGACCAGAGTAGCAAGTGTCAGGGTAATCCTTGCAAGAGAACCTTTCTCTTGGGCCTCTGGTAACAAAGGAGAAGCAGAAGAAACAGCAACTGCAGAGTGGAAATAAGGAAGAATTGCTCATTAGATTGGTAAGCCTTTCCAATTTCTCTCAAGCCAGAATAATTCATGGTGACCCCAGGGGTGCTCCATGTGGTTTTCCATGGTTGAGGTTTCAGAAATGGATTGCCAGACCTCTCTTCCAAGGCATGCCTAGTGGGCTCTCAACTCCCAACATGTCAGTTACCTGTTAAGCATATTCAGCATTTGCGCCACCAAACACCAGACATAGTGGAATCCTATATGTGGTTCTCCCTTAGACTATTTGCGTCAGTTTATAAGCATCTGTGAGCCTTAGTTTTCCTACTGGTAAAATAAGAATTCAAGGCATGCTTCATGGAGTTGCAAGAATTGATGCATGACTGCTGGGTGAATAGTATCTGGCATCTGATAGGTCCTCAGAAAACTTGAGGTCTACACTAATCTTATCAGCAGCCACGAAACAGTCCTCAGTGTTTATGTGTCAAGCACTTTGCTGCCACATTACTTCCTATTGGTACTTAGCATAGCGCTGCGCATTCGTGACTGCCTGTTCAATAGGTCAGTTGCAACATGACCAAATGAGAATGATGCCTGGATCTCTCTCTACATTGACTCTCTTTGCCCTTGGGAGAAGAGACCCGCAGGCCAGGAGGGGAAGGCCTATGTGCCATTGAGCTGTGGCTCCCTGGTGCACCCAGGGGTGAATGTTTCTGAGGACAGGGCCCTTTCATCACCTCAGTTCCCTGTGCTTCGGCAGATGGGCAGATGGCTCTGCCACTACAGCTGGGGTAATAGGTCTCATTTAGTATTTTGTGGTTTCTTCTTCTGAGCCCAGAGGGTAAAAATTGAAACACAAACTAAAAATGTCAAGTTCTATTCTGCTCCAAGAGCTCCCAAGGGCTGGGCAGAGGTTTTGCAGTTTCACCACAAGCATTTACAAGGGCTGCACACTTTGGCAGGGCCGAGTCCCCAGATAGGCTGGCCTCTGCACACCCACAAGACAGCTGAATTTTAGGGGTCGTGAAAGGGGGAGGTTCTGGGGGGTCTTGGAAAACACGAACTCAACCTTGGTTCATCATCGTGTTATGTTCAAAACTCCCATATAGCCAAGTCTGGCTTGGTTTCTGGTTTCCAAATGAAATTTTCACACAGCCCCAATCCTAACCCATCCTAATTTAAAGAAACAGGCGCTTGGCATATGATCCAGATAGATCAGCAGTTGCTCACATACAGCTGTGCACATCTGGCACACAGGTATGTGATTCTGCACGAAGATAAATTGTGTGGGGACCAAAAGCACAGTTGTTAAACTAAAAATGAATCGCTTCTTGGAAGCAATTCTCCTGCACAGCAGGGCCTCTGCGTGAGCTTTATCCTGTTCCTTAGGCCTTTCTCAGACAACACAACCTCCTCTAGAAGGTCTAAGGGTGAGGAAGGGGGCCTGCCCACACCTGCAGATGCCTCTCTTTCTCTCAGCTGGTTCCTTCAAAGGCAGAACTGGGACATAACCTCTGAGAGCCACTTCCCAGGGGCTGTACTTAGAGCCCAGAGCTTGCTTGCTACTGCTGCACATTTCCTAGTTGTTTGTTTGTTTGTTTGTTTAGCCAGGGCTTATTCTTCTAAGATAATTATTTAGTGGACAGATCTGGGCCCTTTATAAAACTTGGTGGACCAAGATCGTGGCCTCCCTTGGGGGTTCATTGAAATCAGTGGTGCTCTATCCCCCTTGTGAGCCTCTTTCCTGTAGTTTGTGCACTTACAATTCAAGAGAGACTGAATTCAATATTGAGCTGCTGCTGACTGCAAGTTTGGCAGTTCAAAGCCATCAGCTGCTCCCTGGGAGACAGATGAGGCAGTCTGCTATAGAAGAAATGTACAGCCTGGGAAATCCTAAAGAGTAGTTCTCCTCTGTGCTATAGGATCTCTTTGAGTTGGAATTGATTTGATGAAAGTGTGTTATTTTTTTCCATTGGGCCATGTGTTAAATCAGACAGTTCCACTAAAATGAAGAAATCAGATAGATTCACTTAAAGGAAAACAGCAAAAAAGGCCTAAATAGAAGGAATAGATATTCAACTCAGTGGTGGCGGTGCCGTTAGGTGCCAGTGAGTCATTTCTGACCCATCGCTTCCATAGACACAGCAGACTTCCTTAGACACTGCCCAGCCCTGCCCCATCCTCACAACTCTTACATTGAGTCCATTGTTGCAGCCACTTTGTAATTCCTTCTTGGGGAGCGTCTTCCTCTGTCTGTTCGTTTGTTTGTTGGGCTCACCTACTTCTTTAACACACACGATGTCCTTCTCTAAGGACTGCTAGCTCCTAACAACGTGTCCAAAATTATGTGAAACACAATGTAGCCGTCCTCTCTTCTAAGGAGCTTTCTGGGTGAGTACTCCTAAACAAATGTGGTTGCTCTTTTGACCATCCATGGTACTTTTAATATTCTTTGCCAGCATTATAATTCAAACGTATTCATATTCTGTGGTCTTCTGTATTCATTGCTCAATTTTCTCATGTGTGTGAGGTATTTGAAAATATCATCATGACTTAGATCAGTCACACCTTAGTCCTCAAAGTATGTCATTCTTACTCTAAAACCCTTTGAAAAGGATTTGTGTAGCCCTGGTAACAAAGTGGATGTGCATTTGGCTGTTAACCACAAGGTTAGCAGTTCAAAACCACCAAGAAATCCACAGGAAAAAGATGGGGTTTCTTACTCTTGTAAAGAGAAACCGCTTCAGAAGCTGACAGAGGCAGGTCCACCCTGTCACCCAGGGTCACAATGTGCAAAAGATGTGATGGTAGTGAGTCTGGAGTGTGTGCAAGAGACCTTCTCAGTGACATGTGTCCTTCAGTTACTTAACTTCTGCTTCCATTAGCATTGATTGTGGGGCTGAGCAGAGTGAAATCATTGGCAGCATCAGTTGGAACTAGGTGCAGCCTTACATTCCAGAAAACATTATTTTTCTTACTCAGTGTATTCAAAATCTAAGATTTAATACGGTATGCCTATTCCAGACTCAGTTTCACGCTTGCAAGAATAGAAACTTAGTAGCTATTTTCCACGTATAACAATGCACCAAGTGAAAGAAAAATGTTTTAATAGGAAACATCATCTACACATTACTAAACTTGAACACTATAGTATGAATTTTATACTGTTACTTATAGTATATATTTTAGTCCCCTCCCCCACTTGATAAATACTTTATGACTCCTTCATGTATCGGAAGTGACTTTATGCCCTATTCTATTTGTGTTTTCCTATGATCTCTAGTCAGGAGAAATGTTCTATTTCTTATTAGTCCCAACAGTGTGCCAAGTGTACAACTCATAATGACTTCTCAATAATTAAATATTTGAAAAATGAATACAGATTCTGTGTGTGAGTCCGGGTAGACTACAGAAACAAATTCATAAACATTCATATGTGAAGAAGAAAGAATTTTATATACAAGAGCAGTTGAATATTAAGAAAATATCCCAGCCAAGTTCAGCTCAATTCCATAAGTCTGATATTAGCCCATATGTCTGATACCAATCTATGATGTCCCCTTCAGACTAACAAAACACATTCAATGAGCCGAATGCGGGAGGATCACAGGCCAGTGAGTGAAAAGTCTTGTGGATCCAGTGGCCGTGGAAGCATCTCAGCGCTGGCAGGGGTCTCACATGACTCCTTCAGTTCCCAGAGCACGGGGTTTATCAGCATAGTGCCATGTGTTTTGTCAGAATAGTGTCTCTCAGGGAGTGAGCAGAGAGAGAGAATGTGTCTCCTACTTCCAAGGAGAAAATACAGCTATTCCCAGAATCCTCAGGAGAAGGCCATGCCCACACAGAGACCTCATTGGCTAAACGCTGTTTGACAGGCTAGACTCCACCCCTACACTGTTAATCCTCGCAAGTCCCAAATTGACACCAGTTTATGTAACTACCACATCCTGTTTTCCTTTCCTTTTCTTTTTTTTTAACTTTGTTTGGTCTCAAGTACTGCCAACCTGGGAAGACATGAGAGTCCCTGTCTTAGTCTGAGTTCTCTGGAGAAACAGAAGCAAGCAAGCAAACAAGATAGATGATAGATAGATAGATAGATAGATAGATAGATAGATAGATAGATAGATAGATAGATATTAGACATAAATTAATGTTAAGAAATTATCTCATGCTATGTAGGAGGGGCAGCAAATCTAAAATCTGTAGTTTAGTTCCTGGCTGGAGATTGCTGCAGGTTTGTATGCCAAAATCCATAGGGAAAAATTCAGATGACGGGAAGAGTGAAGCGTGAGAGAGTTCTGGCAGAATATCTGCTTTTAGTCTAGAGACAAATTACACCCCAGGGGCACTCCCTTTTTGCTTCTAAGGTATTCGGATGGTTTGTTAAAGCCTACCCATATTTGGGGAGGCAATCTGCTTTCTTTAAGTCCAGCAGATTTAATTAGGTACATATTTTATCACTGGAATTAGACTTGTACTTGGCCAAAAAGACTATGGACACCATCGCCTGGGAAAATTGACACATAAAATTAAGCTTCGTTCCTCCACAGAAAAGGTGACTTTTTCAGTTGTATATCAGCTGATAGTTGCAAGGTCAGTGGTTTGAAACTCGTAGTCACTTCTTAAGGAAAAGATGAGGCTTTTGGCCCCCATAAAGATTTATAACCTCACAAATCCAAAGGGCAGAGTTCTACTCTAATCTGTATTGTCACTGTGTGTCAGAAGAGACTCTACAGCAGTGGGTTTGAGTTTGGGTTTTCCAACTGGGAGAAGTTTAAATTTTCTACAACAAGCTTACCTTTGATTTCCCTAGACAACAAACACAAAACAGCCCCATTCTGAAATAGCTTACAATACTTATTACCTGGGTTCTGCCTTTTGGGGGTTTCTGGCAAGACTTACCATTAGAAGCAACATGTAAATGAAATCAGGACAGATCATGTGTTTTTTTTTTTTTTTAATCAAAGAGAAGCCTAAAAAGTGCAGCTATTTTTAGCTGTGTTGCTGCTGGAACCAGGTGTAAGTAAAAAGACACAAGTCACCGTGGGAGTAGCTAAGGATATTGAGAACCAATCAGTGTAGAAAGGCCCTGAGGATGCCCAAGGCCAGATCCATCAGCTGCAGAGATTCCCCAATGAATCTACCAGCAGTCCTCACGGTTCCCTTGGCCCAGCCTTTGCCTTGGATTGATAGTTTGTGCCTCTGCTGAACCCCACCATGAGCAAAACCCTTGAGGGGCTTATGCTCGTATGTGTTGTGCAAAACCCAACATAAATTCTTGACTCAAACAGGGACAGAAAGCTAAACTGAACAGACAGAAATATATGAGTCTGATGATAATATATGGTATATATATATATGTACATATATATAGTATATATATACTCTCTCTATATACCCATTTACCAGCTACTTTCTTATTCATTTTTTTAAAGAACAAGAATAAGCATCCCAAAATACTCATCAAAATTACTGATAGAATTATCTCCTGTGTCTGGGTAATATAATTTTATGTTAGGCCTCATGATGATAAAATTATAGCTGTGCTAACTTGGAAAATCACATTTGAATGAGTAGTTTTTCCTAGATTTTTATCCTAGCATGAAAAATCTCACCAGGATGCTACCTTTCATTCCAGAAGCCCTGTTCTGTCCTCCTGAACTCCTCTGCCCGTGCTTTGCATAGTGGCATTGCCTCTGTCTCCACATGATGCTCAAACACCATTGCGTTGTAGAGACAGCCCTGATTCTTAAAGTACATAGGGAGACACACAGCCACCTGCAGTGGAGGGAAGAGGGAGCCAAATGCATGATGACATTTATACAAATTGACCATAGAATCCTTTTAGCAGTTGACAAGATTTAGTCAGAAATTTTTGTCCTCTCGACTGAAAAAGAATTGATGCATTGGGATTATGGTGCCAGTGAAATATAATGAACTTACCATGTACTGGCAAAAGAACAAACAAATCTGCCTGGAAAAAATGCATCCAGAGGAAAAGATTGTGAGGCTCCTTCTCATACTTTGGACATGTTTTCAGGAGAGACCCGAGGCTGGAGAAGGACATCATGCTTCGTGAAGTAACAGGGCAGCACAGAAGAGGAAGATCTTCGACAAGATAGATCGACACAATGGCTGAGACAATAGTTGAAGCATAAGGATGATTGTGAGGACGGCACCAGATGAGGGAGTATTTCATCCTGTGATGTGTGGGGTCATTATGAGTTAGAACTGACTCCGTGTCACCAGTCAACAGCAATGCCTTTGATGCGCATCAGCAGTGATTCCACGCAGAGTTATTTATCCCTCATCGTCCATGCAGGAGACTCAGGTTTGATCCCTCTCCAATGCACCTCACGTGCAGTCACCAGCACCCGTCTAGAGACCTGTGTCTTGCTGTGGTTTATCGGAGCTGCAAACTAATATGAAACAAGAAACGTCGGATAATCATCTCTAAATCAGCCAAAGAAATCAGTCTATGAATCACAGCATATCCATCCCCAGTCAATTGTAAGGATGGCGCAGGACCAGACAGAGTTTCATTCCACTGTACTGAAAGCCATCACAACAAGTAGAAATTGCCTCTACTTCAAAGCCGTTGATTAGCAGCTGAAGAGGTCAAGACAACTGAAAAGGAAGGCCAGGATTATTGCCAATACCAGTTATGTACATACCCCTCCACGCAGCTAGTCTTTAGCTCCTAATACAGAGCTCAAATTTTCTCCTTCTAAATCTTAAAATAGGATTGAGTTTGCATCTTCATTGTTCATTACCTTCCTTCATATTAATGGTATGATCTTCCCCATCTCATTAGCAATCTCAATGTCAATAAGTTGGGCTGACATAAGTCAAATCCATTTCCTGGCACAGTTGTTTTTTTGAAAGCATATTTATGGTAAGGAATGGTTGGCTGAATGAGATACGGGGTTAGGTGACATTATTTCAGTGAAAAAATGTTTTAAGTAAAGGGAAAGTAAGATTACAGGTAGTAAGTATTGCTCAGTGAAGGGAGGCATAAGGCACCAGAGCCTAAACTAACTCGGGGAAGGCATCACATCATGGGAGGCAGGTTTGACCAAGTTCTGTAACAAACAGCCTTGTCCACGCAGAGCACTCAAAAACCCTCCGTGATGAGTTCCCCTTGTGTCCCTGCGTCCTTGATACAGGGGGTACTTATAAAGGTTTTGATTGGCCCTGAAGTTCCTTAGTGCTCATGTCTTGAGGCACTCCCATTAAGCAAGGTACCCCAGAGTCTTCACAGAGAAATGTCGTGTTCAACCCTCAGCAAGAAAACAGAGATACTCTTTTATTGATGTCTGAGACCCTTCCGGAGATGATGTCACTATGTGTTCCCTAGTTAAATGGAGACTACCTTTATATGTCTAATGACACAACACGGAGTGGAAATGTTCCAGAGGAGGGTTCTTTAACCCTTTAAGAATCTGGCTGCCATGCGGACATACTTTATTATCTCTTAAAACCTACTTTAAAGCACGGGAGGTTTTCTTATTCACTCAGGCCTTCATAGACCTTGAATCTGATTAAAGATTTTCATTCAATTAAAGTTTTAAAAAGAACTGGTGTGTGCCACCTGACATGGACTCTTTCCGTGCTTTCTCTTCTTTATCTATCCAAGTCATGTTTGTTTTTATTTATAAAAATTACAAAGGGAACAAACAAAACAAAGAGTAAAATAAATGGCTTCTTCATTATAAGTAAGCCTGAAGACTGCCCTGGACATCAGACTTCCATTTGCTAATTTTGTGCTTCCTCTGTCACTAGGAACAGAACATCCCCGAATGTGTCCTGAAACCTAAGGGCAAAATGCCATTGGGGGAATTAAACAATGGAAAGTTGTCGAACCCAGTAGAATTCCCAGAGGTTTTCCTTATCCAACTCTATTTTATAGGAAAGAGGGGTCTCAAAGGCAGGCAATATCAGTCAGGATTGAACCCAAATCATGACTGGAAATGGTGCTTTTCCTAATCGGGAGCCTACTACAGTTGTTACTGGGCTAGTAATACCTTCTTAAGATTAACATTTGACTCTGCGTTTATTCTATTTGGTTATTTTCGTTTGAGCTAGATACAAGATATTGAGAATATTGATAATCTGACATCAGGCTCTGCGATACAAACAAATAAACTAAAACAAAGCAAACCACGGCACTTTGATCCACTCTGGTGGTGTAGTGGGTTGTATGATGAGTGACTAACCACACATCAGGGATTCAAACCCATCAGCTGCTCCTTGAGAGCAAGATGAGGCTTTCTGCTCTTGTGAAGATTTACAGCCTTGGAAATCCAACGAGGCAGTTCTACTATGTCCTATAGGATTATTATGGGTTCCAATTAGCTTGATTAGTTAATTGAGTGAGTGAGTGAGCGAGCGAGTGAGTTCATGTATTTATAGAAGCTACCAACAAAAGACAAGGGGTGCTGTGTTACTGATGGTTAACAGCTATATTTCTGTGACAGTTAACATTTTCCTACCAAGGGAGTATTAATCATTTATGGATTTATGGCTCCTATGTGATATTAAATACTCTAAAGTAAGTTATTATTTTAAAAATCACTTTATTGGGGGTTCATACTATTCTTATCACAATCAATACATACATCCATTGTGTCAAGCACATATGTACATTCATTGCCCTCATCATTCTCAAAATATTTTCTCTCTACTTAAGCCCTAGGTATCAGCTCCTCATTGTCCCCCCTCCTCTCCATTCCCCCCTCTCTCATGAACACTTGATAATTTATAAATTATTATTATTTTGTCATGTCTTACATTGTCTGACGTCTCCCTTCACCCTTTTTCTGTTGTCCACCCCCCAGGGAGGAGGTTATATGTAGATCCTTATAATCGGTTCCCCCTTTCCACCCCACCCTTCCAGTATCATCACTTTCACCACTGGTCCTGAGGGGATCATCTGTCCTGGATTCCCTGTGTTTCCGGTTCCTATCTGTACCAGTGTACATCCTCTGACTTGGGAAAATTTTGGATCCTTTGATAATACAGAGAACACAAACAGAGCTTGTAAGAGTAGGTGAGGGAGCAAATAGTAGTAGCTTAAGTCTAAAGGGAGAAAGGTTGCCTTTCATGGGCTAATTATTTCATGTCTGTGAAGACAATATGAGATAATGGCTGAGACTAAGAATTCTGAAATAAACACGCATTAGTTCAGCTTCCAGCTGTATCCCCTCCTATTATGGTAAACTTGGAAGTTTTGCCCAGTTTCTAAGACTCAATTTGCTGACCCATAAAATGGGGAGTCTACCTCAAAGATCTGTCAATTTGTTGTATTACATTGGCTTTCATGTTTCTATGGTGTTGGGTGCTATGCTTTCAGTGTTTCAAACACCAACAGAATTATCCATGGTGGACAAGAGGCATTTCCAAATGAACACAGATGAAGAGAGGTCTGGCAATAGACTTCTGAAAATTTGCCAATGGACATCGTATGGTTCACAAGAGACTATTGCTTGATATAATGCTGAAAGGCTCTCACAATACAGTGACCACAACATGGGTTGTTGCATGGGATCTCAACGAGTCGTAGCCTGCTCCATCGCATCTAACAGCCATGACAACCTCAGTGATTCATGGGTAATGCCACTGAGGGTCACACTCGTGAAGATGTGTTGTATGTTTAAGCCCAGGATTGATGAACCTATAGGGACAGCAAGTAGAAAAAGGGAAATGATATCAAGGAGTCCAGGAAGAAAAAGAATGTTTTGAAACTGATTGTGGTATCCATTGAGCTGACATGATTGAACTATGGAATGACAGGATATATGTGTTAACTCCCAATTTAATAATAAGTTATTTTTAAAGAAAAAAGTGCCATTGAAGTTGTTCAACATTTAGTGTTTTGTTTCAAATAAGTTTAATTTTTAATAATTTGGTTTTTATTTATAACTAGAGCACCTATATTTGCCAGAGGGCTTCAAAAATTCATGGAAAATGTCCATTATCATTTAATTCCACTTTCCATTATTTTTGAAGTACCCCTCAATTTTAATATATCCATATATATGAATGGAAAACATAATTTATTCAGCCTACAGGTAATATTTGATTTGTCAGAGAACACATGGATCATTTGTGATAATTCTGTGACTATGAAGACCCACTGCAACTTCAGGCTTTATCTAGACACAGCTAGGTTTCTGATTATGTATTAAGTGTAATATATGACAAAATTATAATAATATATGAATGATGAGGGGTTCACGGGGTGAGGGGGAGTGGGGAGGGAGCGGGAAATGAGCAGCAGATATTGAGGGCTCAAGTAGAAGGCAAATGTTTTCAGAATGATGATGGCAACACATGTACATATGTTCTTGACACAACAGATATATGTATGGATTGAGATAAGAATTGTACATGCCCCCATAAAATGATTTTTAAAAAGAATAGAGAAATTAAGAATGACCTCCAGACATAATGGATGTATATTAGGTTTAACAACTTTGCCCAAAGGTTCTGATGATAATGGGGAACAAATAAGGTAACTCTACCTTCCATCCTCAATGTGTCACTGTGGGAACTGAGCAAGGTCCCTTTTTGCTCTCTGAGCTTCTGTTTCTGCATATGAGACAGTGCCTGTGGGGGATGAAATAGAATAACAGTTGTGAACATCTCTAAATATAACGATTATTGATTTTTATGCATGGTGAGCCTTCTTTCTGGAAAATAGGAGTGTGTTTCAAAAGTCTGTAGAAAAATGAAATGAAAAGACAACAAAGTCTTTCCACTTCGAAGCCCCTTTATCCTTATAGCTTCCCAATGAACTGCCCTGAAGAAGACACAGGAATCTTCTGCAGTTGAGTGAAGAAGCCCTCAAGAGAAGGATGGCTGTGGTACCCAGGGTAGGGAGTGAAGGTTAGCTAGGAGCCATGGAGCTGGGATGTTTTACTGTTAGTTCAAGCCCCTCCCTTATGGGGATAGAATAAGAACCAGTTCCAAGAAGGCATCTGGAAAGCATGTCGCCTGACCTTCAGCTGTGTTCAGTTTCAGTTTGTTCCAACTGGTGACCCTGCAGTGATTCTTGTCTTCCTCGACCCAGACAGGCTCTGTCTCCCTGGCTGCCCTGTACCTTCCTTGGCCTTGTAGGAATGAATGTGCCCCATGGAGAAGGGACTTGAACCACTGCTTCATACTCACACTGCTCCTTGAGCTGACTCGGTTCCGTTTCCCCTTGATTGATTCACTTCCCAAGGTACTTCTTCATACGTCGGGTAAGGAATTCATTTCCAGGCATCCACTGTAGAGACTAATTCAACCATTTCCTGGGTGAAAGCAAGTCTAAGTGGGGAGGCAAACGCTATGACACTGGTCACTAGACTATATAACCAGCGTTGTGTGAGATAGAAGCTCCCGGGACGAGCAGAGTGCCTTTGCTTATTTTCTTAAATTTTTTATTGTGAATTGAGTGCGGCTTTATGGAGTAAAACATTAGTGTACTTTTTATTTTGTATTAAGTCTTACTCATTGGAGTTGACAGCAGTCTTCTTATCATGGAAATAGAGTCCCATTTTTGAGAAGAGCCTTTTGTCATTCACCTAGCTCTTTGTGCCATCCAACGTAATGTAATGAATAGTAGCTATATGTGGATATGACAATGGCATTTCAATTAATTACAACTAAATTGAAATTCAGTTTAGTTTATACTTCTTTGGCCACGACGTTTAATTTTAAATATCCTTTGGAGTACTTGCTATTGGATTGGCCAACAGAGATAAGAACATTTCCAACATAACAGAAGTTCTATAGGACAACAATGATTTATATATAGATTCGGAAAATTTGTGTAAACACTGTGCCAGCACCAGATTAAGTTTTTAAAAAGATAGCATGTATAAGGCCAAACTATGCTCTTGGGGGGGTGCCTGAATCAGGGAGGGGGTAACCATGAGATCAGACCATCAAAGCATTCCTGGCTTTTGAGGTAGAGATGGACGGGAATATCTAAAGCTAAGACAAATAATATCTACAAAAACTTATAGACGCACAATAAAGGATTCAGTTTTGATGGTATCTTTGATGCCATACTTACTTGATAATTGTTTGGAAAGTTTTATAAAGAATACTTTTTCTATAATTTGGTCTTAAAATAGTTTGTCAAGAAATTTTATTGCTTGACCTTAAATACCACTTTTCCCCATCGTTGTGGACTCTTACTACAGAACCTCATGACAGAGCATAGAATCTTGAGCTCACATTTTTCCAATGGCTTAATTTCTGTTCTTCCTGATATCTCCGATTGTTATGATATATAGCTTCCAAAAAATACATTGTATAATGAATGGAGCCCCAATAGGATTGTGGGTAACGCATTGGACTGCAAGAAAATGAGCCTCTGTTTCCATTAAGATTTACAGCCTTGGAAATCCTACATAGTGTTGCTATGAATCAGTGATTCCAACTTGATGGCAGAGGATGCGGTTGGGGTTTTTATAAGCCTCCGACAGCACAGATATGTGACTTTAGTTGACATTAAGGATGATCATCTCGGGCAAAAGGCAGGGCAATCTCCAAAAGAACAACCTTAACAACCTTAATAGACAAGAGAAACACAACCTGTGGAAAGGCAAGTCAAGGAGGTGTTCAGGAAGTACCCTAGAGGTGGTGTTCCGGAAGACCATCATCTCAAATGAAAAACAAATTCTCCATCTGAGGTGGAGATTTTTTTTTTATTTCCCCCACCCTGCTGGCCCTAAATGCCTCTAAATGACCACACAAGGTACTAATTCAAGAAAGCATTTGTGGAACATCTGATGCATGCCAGGATCTTATTACATGAAACGGGGGCCGACCTCATGGGTCTGTGGTGAGGAGAGGACTCTTGTTATCATGATCCTAATCTCTGGAATATTAATTTCAGATTCCAAAGTCTTTCCACAGCTGTCAACCCGTATGGTTCTCAAAATAGCTCTGCTAGGTAGATAAGATCAGAATCATTATTCCAGTTTTACAGATGGCAATACTAAGGTCCAAATATTAAGGTTCAAAGAGAGGAAGTCACTTTTCAATGTTGCATCTAGGAGCTTGAGACAGATCTCTTATTTACAAATATGAGCTTTGAAATGTGTTCTCAGGAGACAAATTAGATAGTTACAGTAAATCCCCTACACAAACAACCTCTTTCCACAGAGAATTGCTCATCAGAAGCATTCCTTAGAAAGAGCATAAAATCAATTTTACCTAACACATTTGGGTGAGATATCCAATCAGATGCAAAAAGATACCCTTGATCAGTACATGTGGTTAAAAATGGAAACAATACTACTCATGTTAGCTCATAGTCCACACACCCCTCTCAATGGTCAGCCAAAGCTGGAAATGGATTTTTTCTGAAAGTCATGAAGATTAAAAGGTTCCGGTGGGCAAAGCCTGATGACCTTCCTGTGATACGTCTCTCGCCATCACCAACTCGATGATGACTTCAGTGTCCAGTGGGACAGGGTAGAATTAGCCCTGTGAGTTTCTGAGCTGGAGCTCCTTGAGGGACTGGAAAGTCGTCTTTCTTCGTGGGGGAACCGAGTGATTTCGAACTGCTGTTCTTACAGATCCCAGTCCAGCATGAACTCAGGGCTCGTTCTCAAACACTTCGGGGAAGGAAAAACTGGAAGAATTTAAAACGTTCTTTAAAAAGAATACAACCAAAAGTGTAGGAAGACCTTTTTCTCATCATTTCTAAGAACAGAGGTAAATTTATGGTAAGCATGATAATAGGCAATGAGGAATTGTGCTGCAGTGAAAATACTATATAAGAAAACCTGCTTTGAGCGTGCATTGAGTTGCATTGAAGTCTGTAATTTCAAACAAATCCCTGCACATGCTATTTTAATTAATAGAAAATAACAAGATAACATTTGCAATCATGAGACTCAACCAAGCATACAGTTAAACATACGCTTTCTTTTAATTACAGTTGAAATGTAATCAACAGACTAGAGCTAAAGTGGTAATTGTATTCTTTACAATTTGTTAATAATCTCCAGAATGGCCATGCTAATAAAAATGTGTCTCTACTATGCACATAACTTGTTTCCACGCATCTCAAGGCCAGCGGAGTCATTGGGAGTACTAGCAGTCCAAATATCTCTCTGGAGATTTAGACTGCTGTCCAAAGCCCACACATGAACCGTTCACTGTGTACTTAATGTGGGAAGCGACATGATCATGTGATTGTGGTTTTATGCTCTTTCCAAAGAATGCCTCTCCTGAGCAAATCTGCTATGATTGAGTGGCTGTTTGTCATTTCCTATCAGATGAGGCCTTGGACAGACCCTGCGGTAGGATGCAAGGGGCTTCACTTAGCAATCCTGTCTACAAGGACTTCCCTTCATTGTCAGATGGTTACTAACCTTATCCCAAATTTCCAGCATATTAATCTGTGTAGTCTGGGTTGGTGGTTGTAGGACTGGATTAGATATAGCATTCCAGTCTGGGAAAATATCTCTGGGTGCACGCACCTTTTAATAAACCACCATTGTTCTGAGTTAAGGAAAAAATCTTCTCCTTACATGATAGGTTTCCTTTTACTTTTCTTTCTTACTTTTCTTTACGATGCCTTTCTTCCACAATTCCTGTTTCCTTTCCTCTAATTTCCATTGTTCTTCTCACTCTCTTTGCTCCTGTTTTCTTCCTTAAGGGAAAGGTCAAGGCACACAATACACAGAATATGGAACTCCTGGCAAGATGGCAAATGAGACAGGCCTACCACACAGACCTTCTATCACAAAGACAGAAGAGACCAATAGAAACAGATACAGAAGATAATTCTGAGATCTTGAGCTGCAGAACAGGGCATAGTGAAGTGAATTGAATACTATAGAGAAGAATATGAACACCAGTGGGGAGAGGGTACGTGTGGATTACTTTTTTGGCTTGGATTTTGCATGCAGCATTCCATCCAGACAGCCTGGAACTCTGGAAGTTGCCTTGAAAAAGGTGGGATCCTCCTTTGTTCCTCACACCATAGTGGTTGACCACAAGCACCAGCAGCCCCCAGGCTCACCCAACTAGCAGCCAGTGACATACGCACCTGCACAGGCCCTGTTTCACCTGAGACTGGGTCAGTACCTTCATGCATCAGGAATTGGCAAATACGCCGTCCACATATCTGAAGGCACCGGTGGCCCCCTCATCAGATCAGCAGTACACACAGTGCCAATGCTCGGTCTTTGGGTTGGGTGGGAAATCATTTGATAAAGTCATACTGATATAAAATGTCCATTGGAACTGAAAAAAATTCTTCCAGCAACAAATAACTTGATATCAGTTATCTTGGATCTGGCATGAATTACGTTCTGATCAGGTACCCTGACCCCACGCAGCATATAGGTCAGCAGGTACTTAATCAGAGTCCTGTGCCCTTCAACTACATCCTTAGCTGGAAGGTAGTGCCAATCCATGTTGGATTTTCTGGCTCAAAATTTTTTCAGGGTCTTTTTTGTTGTAATTGTTGTGTTTCCTATCCTTTCTTCCTCTATTTTTCTTTTCTTCTTTAAAGGTTTTTTGGCACATAATCCACATATCATATAATCATTCAACCATATGAAGAAAAATTGTACAATCAGTACCACAATCATTTTTAGAACATTTTTTCTCTGATGGTTAAATTACCTTTAAAATTAGTTGCATTGGATCGTAAATAAACTTAAAGGCTAGTTACACAGTACTATGAAGGCCTGTAGTCCAATGAATTCAACAGCTTGTGAGACATGGACAAATACCTGGAAAAACAATCCCTCCATACATTATACCAGATAGATGTCAAGAACCTCAACAGACCCATACCAATAGAAGAAATAATAAAGGTTATCAAGGTATTACCAACAACAACAACACAAAAAAAAAATCCCCCAGGCCAGATGGTTTCACAGAAGAATTCTACCAAGCGTTCAGGGAAGAACTGACACCAATCCTACACAAACTCTTCCAGAGCATAGTAAAGGATGGCAAACTCCCAAATCTTTCTGTGACACTAGTGTAATGCTGACATCTAAAGCATTCAAAAACATCGAACACCCATTCCTGTTAAAACATTCAAGAAGCTAAAAGTGGAAGGAAAATTTCTCAATAAATACAAGCTATATATAAAACACCAACAGCCAATGGAAAGAAAGTCCCTCTATATAATACAAGCTATATATAAAAAAACCCCACAACAGCCAATGTGATAGTCAACAGTCAACAATCCAACTGAAACAGGGAACCAGGCATGAATGCCCCTTTATCCACTTTTGTTTAACATCATACTGGAGGTCCTAGCTAGCACCACAAGGCAAAGGAAACACATCGAAGGTATTCTTCTGGGGAAAGAAGAGGTGAAATTCTTATTATTTTCAGATGATATGATTTTATATATGGAAAACCCCAAAAACTCTATAAAAGAAGAGTCCTGGAAGTGATGGAGGAATATGAGATAGTGACAGGATAGAAGATCAACAAACAGAAGACTATTGGACTACTATATACATTGGAAGAGATAAAAAAGGTAGTACCCTTCACAATAACCAAGAACAAAATGGAAATATCCAGGGATATACCAAACCGAAAACCAAGCTATTTGTATGAGGACAACTACAGAACACTATTAAAAGAAACCAAGGATGACCTTCACAAATGGAAGAATATCCCATGCTCATAGACTGGAAGATTTAAGATAGTGAAGATGTCAGGTCTGCCCAAGGCACTATGTATGTTTAATATCCCAATACAAATACCAACATGTTTCTTCAAAGAGTTGGAAAAATTGATTACCAACTTCATATGGAGAGGGAAGAAGCCCAGAATTAGTAGAGAACTCCTCTAGAAGGACAGAGTCAGAGGGCTTGCTTTACCTGACTTTACCATCTATTATACAGCCACAGTGGTCAAAACAGTGTGATCCTGGTATAACGACAGACATTCAGACTAATTGAAAAGAACTGAAAACCCAGAAATGAAATCATCAGCTTGCAGACAATTGATCTTTGATAAGGGCCCCAAAAATATCAAATGAGAAGCAGGTGCCTTCTTCAACAAGTGGTGCTGGAAAAAAAATGGATATCTACCAGCAGGAAAATGAAGCAAGACCCTCCCTTCACTGCATGCACAAGAATAAAGTCCAGGTGGATCGCAGAACTCGAGGTAAAACCCCCACCTCTTAGTAATTGGGACAAACCTAGGAATTTTAGCTCAGGGGAGAGACTATTGGAAATAGGGAAGGACACAGAGGAAGCACAGAATTACAAGTGGGATATACTGACGATAACCTGTGAACACCGAAAAACTTTGCCAAGAGAGTAATGGGAGAGTCCACAGACTAGGAAAACATCTTCAGTAATGACACATCAGACAAAAGCCTTATGACTAAAACCTACAATACTCTGTAATCCTATAATAAGTGGGGGTGGGAAGTCCATTGAGGAGGTGGGAAAAAGACTAAACAGAAGTTTCACAAGGGCAGAAATCTAAATGCCAATAAACATATGAGAAAATGTTCCTGATCATTAACCATAAGGGAAATGCAAATTAAAACAACTATGAGATACCACCTAATACCCTCAAAGACAGCTCAATTAAAAAAAATCAGAAAGCAACAAGTGTTGGAGGGGGTGTGGTGAGATAGGAACTCTCATTCGCTGCTGGTGGACCTGTAGGTGTGTACAGTCATTATTGAAATTAATTTGGCAATACCTAAAACAAGTGGAAATTGAGCAACCATATGACCCAGCAATCCCCCTAATTCCCCTACTTGGCATTTAGTAATGGTAATTGGGTGCTACCCAACTCTCCTGATTTCCAGGTTAAAGAGGAAATTGTTCATGGGGATTAGGAATTCTATTTCCTCTTCCTCTTTCTTTTCCTGGTTCTCCTTTTTACATCTGTTGCCACAAAAAGAGACCAGCTACTTGAAAACGTCTAAGACTCCAAACTAAAACCAAACCAAATGCACAGCCATTGAGTAAATGCTGACTCACAGTGACCCAATAGGACAGGTTAAAACTGCCCCGCCCCTGTGAGCTTCTGAGACTGTGACTGTGTAGGAGAGTAGAAATCCTGTCTTTTCCCCTTGGAGCTGCTGGTGTTTTAAGATTGTAGACCGTGGCCCAACTCTTGACCACTATGCCACCAGGCCTCCTAAACATTAAAAAATAAACTAGAGATTCTATTAGGCCAATTAACTGGTGTGGCCCATGAAACTATGATCATACATCTTCACATCTTAAACTGAAAATGTCCTCAGAAATCTTTAAACTAGATAATAATTTCACCTAATTAAAGTAGGATACCTGTAATGCGTATAGCATTAACAATATATACATATATGATTAGATTGCTAATAGAAAATCAAAAGGTTATATAGGTTGTGTAGGGGCTAATGATTTTATATTAATGTCAGTGGTGGAGACAATGTATAAAGGAAAGTAAGAATGGTTCCATAGATCAAAACAACGACTCCAACTGAATTGCACATGTAGACAGTGTGGCATTGGTATTAGTCTGCTGTGAAAATTTTCAGCAATGACATAGAACAAAAACGAAGTTATTTAAGGAATATAATATAAAACAAAATAGGTTTTCCATGTACTCAAACCTTAACTAAGACTTTACTAAAATGTCATACGGCAAATAACCTAAAGATATAATAAAATGCATTTTTATTCCTTTGTATGTATCTCAGCTCTAACAATGACAACACCAGCCTAGAGTATAAAAGTATCCCCTTCATCGAAATGGTCTGAACACCCTGTCTTGCTATAGCAATGAGGGGTCTGCTAGTAGGATCATTTAAGCAGACACACACTCATAAAAATGTTGATATAGAAGAATTATACATCAAACGGTGGGCTAGGATAAGGCTTCTATCCCTTCAAACTATCCGTATCCATGGAAGTTCTGTCTAGCCATAATTCATTTCTACCTTGTGCCTTCTAAAAACAATTGCCTAGATTTGAGCGACTTTAAAGATCTTATAATTTACTTACTTTTCAATTAAAACTAATGACTTGCTTATGATCATATCAATAGCTGAAACTGTCTACCACCATGTTATGCAGCTTCTAGGAAGACAATGTGAACCTAGCATCATCTGTATTATTCCTGTGTCTACTCCTCAAATGATGCTCATTCCATTTACCACTGAATGTGGTATCCTGGGTGATATCTGTACTCTTCTAAAACCTCTCAACTGACAGTATGCCACCACTGGAGTAGCATTTATTTCTAATTTGTAACAGTATATTTACACAATAGATTCTAATTTGGACTAGATTAATTATCTCATATCAAACAATAGTTCCCTTTCTATTTCCATTGGCCCCCAGTATGCCCCCAATAAGCTCAGACAAACATGATAGCCTGTCATATTTGATTTTTATTGCTGTATAACAGATGACCACAAACTTAGCATCATAGGTAGGTTTATTGTGTGAACCTGGCCAACAGGAACATGTGGGATTAATAAGGTCACAGTTTGGAGGGCAAAAGAGATAAATGGCTCAGCAAGCCTTGCCTCTCTTTCTCTCTCTCTGGTGATCGGACCAGTGTGCAACTGCCTTAGCTAGTTCTCTGACTCACCTTGTGAGCTACACTACCTGTGGAACAACTAACCTGTGGATTGTGTAGCTAGAGCTTGAGGTTCCTTTGAGTCCTGCTTCACCACACTGCTGGTATACACATTGCTTGAGCTTGAGGCTGTAAAATCTTGTCATCTTGCATTTCTTGAGTTCAATGTCACTTCCAGGCCTGCTTCACTAAGCTCCTGAGCTGCTGATGGTTGGTGACCCACCTGGCAAGGTCAGTAGTTGAAAACACCAGCTACTGAGAAAGAGAGAGAAAGAGAGAGAGAGAGAGAGAGAGAGAGAGAGAGAGAGAGAGAGAGAGAGAGAGAGAGAGAGAGAGAGATTGAGAGAGAGATGGGGCTTTCTACATCCTTAAAGAATTGCCGTCTCAGTAACCCATAGGGGCTGTTCTACCCTGCCCTATAGGGTCACCATGATTAGGCATCGACTCAGTAGCAGTGGTTTGTTTATTTTATTCCAGTATGACTTTGGTAAGGTCACTGAGAATATTTTCAAAGAAAGCCCTAGCCCTCCTCTGAGTCCCTGGTTGCATAGTGGTTACACATTTGGCTGTGATCTGCAAAGTCAGCAGTTTGAAACCACCAACTGCTACGCAGAAGAAAGAGAAAGATGGGACTTTCCACTTCCGTAAATCCTAGAAGGGGTACTATGAGTCACATAGACTGGATGACAGTATCTCTCCCCTTGTACTCCAACACTTACTGGGGTAAGGTTTAGGACTCTGGCATATTTTTTTTTCAGAACACAATTCCATTTATAACACAAAGAGAGACGATTCAATGGAGACAACTTTAGAATTCTGCCTCTGACACTTGCCAGAGGATCCCTGGGTGTGTAGTGGTTACATGCTGGGCTGTGATCTGCATGGTGGGCAGTTCGAAACCACCGGTAGTGGGAGAAACACTGTGCTTTCTCATCCTGTAAACAGCCTCAGAACCTCACAGGGGGTCACTGTGAGCCACCATTGACTCGCCAACAATGAGTTTGGTTTTGATGCTGTTTAATACTTGCCCTGGGACATTTTCCTCCTCTTTCAGCTTGGCTTGTTTCTGCCTTCCAAGTATCACTTTAAAATCAACTTCTTTAACTTTCTTTACCCTTCCTTTTAGACTTTTGTTGCCGTTGTAATTTTCTATGGGTTTATTTAGTCACTCTGAGATGCCTCTTTGCATGATCTTCTCACTGGAAGACATGGCTTGGCTCAACGGTAGTGGAGCGGATTCTATTCCACTCCGTATCCCCTTAAAATCTTCCACCTTCCATGACAGCACCCAGGATCATGTTTTCTATCCACATAGGAGCTGGGAAATGAGAGCAGAATCCAATAAATTGACCCAAAGGATAGAATTACTGACTTTGCGAGCTGGATCATAGCTTGGAGGTCATCTAGACCAAACTTTTCCCTTATTGCTCTTGGCTGGGGACTATTGGCATTTCTTCATGTTGGTATGTCCCATCTGCTATCAAACATTTTTATGACATTTATTTCCTCATTATAATCTTTATTGTGCTTTATTTATATATCTGTGAGTCACATGAGAGTTAGAAATGTTTCTGTCCTTCCCGAAACCTCAGCCTGCTCAGACTCCCTATGCCCATGACTGGCCCCCAGGGCTTCATGACAGCATTACTCCCCGTCTTCCTATATGTCTCTACTGTCTCCTATGTACCTCCAACATCAATTTTAAACTTCCTGTCCTGACATTCAAGGCCTCCCTTCACTTCTGTCTTTATCACCTCCCTTATTTTCTCTCTGTCTCTCTCCTTAGCTCCCACTCCAAATTCTGGGCATTCCTCCAAGTTTTTCCATATTACTGGAACCATCACCTCCACCCTCCTTCTTTCTACCTCCCCCATTATTTGTCAGGCTTTCCTCCATTTCCCTTATCTTCCATAACCACTCCCTGCCCTCAAATATTGAAGGAACTCTCCTCTGAAATAATAAGCAGACTTATATTTAATGTTCTATTACAAACGTGAATTCACTGCTGTGTATACATTGAAATATATAAAAGACAGCTTTGAGAACACCTCAATCTCTACCATGGTGACAAATACAGGCCACATCCAATGTTGAAGGAAAGCTACAATGAAAAGAGTTGAGTTGGCTTGATATTTTCCACGTGATTGAGTAACATGAGAGGGATAAGAATTATTTGGGGCTTGTTCTACATTCCTACTAGATATTCCACCAAAGATCAGGGTAGGCAATGGACATACATTTGGTGTGGTTCTCAATAAATTGGTGTGGTTCTCAATAAATTTTGTAAAATCTTTGATTTTCAGTTCCCTTATCTCCAAATGGAGATGCTTCTAATTATAATACCTAATGATGTCTGATAAAACATGTAAAAAGTAGTTGGCATACTATAAAATGCATGCAAATAACACTTCTGATCTTGTTATAGCAGTATTTCAGACTACAGATGGATACTCAATTGTGGTGGAGGAAGCCACGTGATACCCCCAAGACCACTATTTCCTCAAGTTAAGAGCTGTGGTAATCAATCCCCGTCTTACTCGTCTCCGCAGGTGTTTCAAAGTAAGCTACCTCTATGCCCTCTCTGTTTTCACTGCCTAGCATGTTTGCCTTGTCCTCTCTCACCAACCTCACTTTAGTCTCAAGTCTCCGCATCTCCGGTCTTCCCAGTTAGTCCGTTCCTCTCATTTCTGCTCTTTCTCCCTAGGTCAATCATGCTTTCCTTTACTTCCTTCCAATGGAGAGGGACATGACGTCTTCCATAGTTTCCTCTGAGGAGACCCAACCAGATATTTATTTCAGTCTGAGTTTAGGAGTAGATGCAACTTGACTTTGCCCAAGAGCAAGGAAATTCTGGGAATTTCCAAACCCACTCATTAACGTCTCTCACAGTCTGATATTTGGAAGGCCCACTTTTCATACTTATCTTTTACTCTCCTTGTGCCTCGCTAGCCTACTGCATCATTACATTCCCTTTGCGTTCATATAAAAATATTTTTCCTACACAATGATTGTGTTTTATACTCACTTGATAGCATGATTTTAATTGGGTTTCCCAGAGAAAGTCCCAGTGAATGTGCCCCTGCTTAAATAGAGGGTCTTGGAAGATGTTGTAAGTCGAGTTAATATGAGGTTGTACCAGGGTGGGATCTAATCCTACATGACTGGTATCTTTTCAAAGGAAGAGCTAAGTACACATAGGCAGAGAGATGGAGTAAGTACCTTATGTGATTCAAGTCAGCTGGAAACCAAGGGATGCCTGGAGCATTCAGATCCAGGAGGCAAACATGAAACATGGAGCCTTCCCAGAGTTCGCAGAATAAATCATCATGGCTGACATTCCCTGTGTAATCTTCCAGTCTCTAGAGTGGGGGATAATATATTGGTGTGTAAATGCCTATTTGGGGCATTTGCTAATGAAGGCCTAGGAAATGATACACGTGGCATGCAATTTTGGGATACATCTATAAAACTGAAAACACTTATGTAAAACTCTCCAAGTTGTCAAATTTAAATTTTGATTGCTGACATGTTACAATTTTCTATTTCAATAACACAACTTTCTGAATTGAATATTTTCATCTTTATTTGCAAACCAGACAATTACATATATAACTTTAAAATTTTATTTAATGTAAAAAAATAATGAGATTTCAGGGCAATTTTCTACAGAAGCTCTCACAGCTAACTTTCATTTACTTTCTGTGTCATTTTTTTGTTAACTTGTGTTTATCTCAGCAGTTTTTAATTTATTCTTCATTTTGTAGTCATGCAGAAAGAGATGGACCGCTAGGTTGAGACTCATAACCTGCCTACTTTTTGTCTCCTTCCTGGTCCCCGTTATTTCTAACGGCTATGGCTATTGGGTTAGACTAGGTTGTCTAGAGAAACAAGACCAGTGACACTCATATAGGTATAGGTATCAGGAAGTCATTTTATATTAAGAAAGCATTCCAGCCAAGTCCAACTCAAGTCCATAGGTTCGATGGTAGCCGAAGCCTTCTTCAGACTCATGAAACCAATGGCTAATGCTATAGAAAGGTGAAGTGGTTGCAGGAAGATCAAAAGCAAGTGGGCAAGCAGTTGATACAAGCTTGGTAGAAACATGGCAGGGCACCAAAAGCTCCCATATAGGCTCCCAGACTCAGTGACCAACATGGGGGTGGCTCTGGAGGCAGACACAGAGTCCCAGCTAGGAGGGAGATCAAAGAGGCTGAGAAGAGAAGTCCCCACTTTCTTTCTTTCTTTTTTTTTTTTTTGCCCTGCCCCGCCCACCCGCCTGCGCAATGACCTCACAGGCATGCCCTGTTACGTATCGACGTAAAGCAGTCCCCACTTTCTTATACGAAGACCACACACCCAAGAACGCATCACCACCTGAGCACGTGATTGACAGGTTCATCCTTACCACCACACAGGTACCTTAACTTGACATAAAGTCTATAACTACCACAGTTATTTTATAAATAGTTCCAATAAAATTCTCAGAATTTATTGAGCAACCTGTTGGTGTTATTCCTGATTGTTTTCTAGTCTTTTTTTAGCTTTACAAATTTCTCTCAAATTTTCTTTTCTTTACTCTAGCATTGTTCTCAAAGAGTTCTTCACATGCGTGTTCCAACAGCAGCTATTCTCCTTTTTATGCTTCCCGTCTTCCTTACTTCCCATCTTCCTTACTTCCCATCTTCCTTACTTCCCATCTTCCTTACTTTACTTTCCCATCTTCCTTACTTCCTTACTTCCCATCTTCCTTACTTCCCATCTTCCTTACTTTACTTTCCCATCTTCCTTACTTCCTTACTTCCCATCTTCCTTACTTCCCATCTTCCTTACTTTACTTTCCCATCTTCCTTACTTCCTTACTTCCCATCTTCCTTACTTCCTTACTTTGGGTGAGCTTAGTAACTACATTGTTATTTTGAAATCTTCAGCTACTGATAACTTATAGGAAAATTCTAGCCAGACTCTTCCCAAGTCAACTGACATAAATTAATCTTATAATCCAATTGATAAGGAGAGAAAATTTGCCAATGGATTTTGGTGATGGCTGCCCCGCATGAGCAATGTAATGATGTTGTGTAATTGCACACATAAAAATGTTTAGTTGCCAGATGTACAATATATATTTATAAAAATATTAAATGACAGTGTTGTAACTCTCAATTAGAATTAGTTTAGGCATTATTTAGAAGTTTTTCGTATCTTCAGTGCTTGCAAGATCTTATGATTTAAAACACCTAAAGAACTCAAAGATCCCAATCTTGTCGATAAAGGATTCAGAAGCAAGAGGACAGGCAGACAACCCAGCACAATTGCTGGGAAAACTAGTATTCTACAGAAGTTAGCAAATTACCACGGATTTAGCTGCTTAAAACCACACACATTTATTAGTTCACCATTTCTGTAGGCCAGAAGACTGGCCCTAATGAAACGGTTGATGTTTCAGAAGCCCGGAATCAAAGTGGCATCCAGGCTGAGCTCTTCCCTGAAGATACCAGGGAAGAACATGCTTCCTGGCTTGATATCCAGGGGGTTGGCAGATTCCGTTCCTTCTTCTAGTTGGCCTAAGGTCCTCAGACCCTCACTGGCCGTCAGCCAGTCTGCAGACTTTATGCTCCTAAAGGTTGCGCATATTCCTCTTGCTGTCCCTCGGGTGTCCCTCTGTGTACAAAGAAGCGATGATGTGTAGATTCCTCATACATGAAACTTCTCTTTATTTCTCTTTCTGACTGGCAGCCGGAGAAAACCCTGTGCTCTAAAGATCACAGAGAATTAGGTCAGCCCCCTTAGGTAATCTCGCTGTCTTAAGGTAAACTGTGTTATATGATCACCAATCATGGGAGTGTTATCTCATCATAATCAGAGCTTTGGGGGGATTAAGTCAGGACATCTTGAGGGAGGAATTTTAGAAACCTTGCCTTTCTTGGAAACTAGGAGACATCACCCAGATGACGACAACTCCAGAGAATAAGAAGGCCTTGAATGAGATGGAAGTTGGCAGTAAAGAAATGGGACCATTGAAAGCTGCATTGATAAATTCCCTGCAATTGCTGCTGGAACGAAACTGCAGGAAAAAACACAAATGATCTAACAAGGAGAGAAAGAAGAGAGGAAAAAAATAAACAAAAATTTCTCAGAAAGGATCCAGAAATATCAGACTTGAGCTTAAATACACTGATGTGAAAACATGAAACAAATGAAAAAGACGAGGTATGAAGGGAAATCGTGCAAGTGAATAATCAGTGAGGAGGCACAGAGCACAGAGAGCAGAGAAAGAGCGGACACAGAACATAGAGTACTGAATGAGAGTTACCAGATGATGGGAAGCACCAAGTAAACAAATACCCAACTCAGACCCAAGAAGCTGCTTTATTGCCAAGATGTTCAAATATTTAGAAAATGTGGGTAGTGATGGTAGGGTGGAATCAGGACATTTCATTGTATATCAAGCTAATAGATTACAAATCATACATTAGCTACCTTTCATATAACAAAAACATTCCTTTAGAAGAAAATGTGAACAGACAAAACAATAAATTTAATATCCAAAAATAAGTCTATGCTATTATTATGGCCATATATATTTATCATTTGGAGATTATGATGTAAAATATTAACAATGGTTGGAACTCTTATGTGTCATCTAGTCTAATATCTTCTTACAAATCAGTAAGTCAACAACCAGAGGAAAAAGAAAGGTATCTGAGTTAAAAAGTTTCCCACAGGGCAGTCAAAACATAGAAATTAGACTCTAATAACCAGTCTCATGCTCTTTCTAGCACAGGGTGTGTGGTCATCTCTATCAATGGGTATGCTAGCCATCTTTGATAGGTTTATTGTGCCAACTGGGCCAATAGGAACATATGGGTGGTGTTTAATCAGGTCGCAGCCTGATTGAAGTGCAATGAGATAAATGCTTTTCCAAGGCCTTCCCCATTCTCTCTTCTTTCATGGTGAACAGCCCAGTGTGCTGCCACTTGAGCTAGTTCTTTGCCTCAACCATGAGCTGCACTACCTGTGGGTCAAGCCAACCCGTGGATCATTTAGCTAGAGTTTGAGGTTCTTTTGAGACCCACTTTACCAAGGTGCTAATGTGTACATTGCTTGAGCTTGAGGCAGGTGGATCCTGTTGCAATACATCTCTTGAGTTCGAGATCCCATTGGGGCCTGCTTCAGTAAGCTCTCATGCTACTGCTGTTGCAAACCCACTCTGCCTGTCTTTCCTGAAGGAAGACGCCACTATCTGCTTCATTGACCTTTGAGCAGCAATCTGCTGTGAGTTGAAGGACTTTCAGTATATTAATTGTTCCATGAAAGCTGGTTGAACTGAGCCTTCTATACTGTTGTGTGGACTAATTAGCTGTTGTAGTCATTCCTTCTGTATAAATCTATCTATCTATCAATCTATCTATCTATCGATCTAATCATAAATATCCTAGTTTTGTTTCTCTAGGGAACCCTGCCTAACACACCATCATAAATCTTAGCTGTTAAATAAATAGCAACTGGAAAGTAGGTTTACCCAAGATTGAACATTGTTTAAAATATCATTTTATATCCTATTTAAAATTTTAAAAAGACCTATATGTTTATGCTTTTTGCAATCCTCTCCAATGGTTTTATATACATATATACATAAAACTATATATATACATAAAACTATATATATATATATATATCCAAGATATATATACACACACACACATATATATATACACACATATATTGGATATCTACCAAGATAACTACATATCTATATAAATGTGTATATTTTATATATTTATTTATTTTTCTTGGAGATACTTATATGAGAGATATGTACATATAAGAATTTAGAAATCCAATTTTGCTTTGATTTCAACTATCCATAAATTTTGAATTATGAAGCTTTATGTGTTGGTAGATAAATTCTGAGAATCATATAAAACATGAAATAGTTTTTTATAAATTTATATGGTAAATAAAAATATGGTGTTATTGTTAGGCACTATTGAGTCTGTTCCAATTCATAGTGACTCACTGTACAAAAGAATGAACACTACCCAGTTCTTCACTATCATATTTACATAATCTGGTGTCAATTTGAAACTATTCAGAGTGAAGGGGTGGAGTTAAGCCTGACAATCAGGTCACAGCTTGATAATCTCATTTGGAGGTGCTATGGTGACTAGTATGTGACTGGAGGCCAGATATACACATTCTCCCTGAAAGACATTCCTGTTGGCAAGCCACATAGAGCCCTGGAGCTGGAAGAGCCACGTGAAGATCCACACCAGCACTGAGATGCTTCCACAGCAACTGGATCCAGAAGACTTTCCAGCCACTGGCCTGTGATCTTCCTGCGTTCAGAGTCATTGCTTGTGTTGTGTGAGTCTGAAGAGGAATTTACAGACTGGTATCGAACATATGGGCTAACATTGGACTATGGACTTGATCTGAACGTGGCGGGGGTGTTTTCTTAATGTATAATTACTCATGGATATAAAGCTCTCTTTTATATACATATGAGTGTCTCTGGATTTGTTTCTCTAGTCTACTCAGACTAACACATGCACCATCTTCATAATTGTTGTTAGGCTTGAGCCTATTGACACAGTTACTGTGTCAATTCATTTCATTGAGTCTTCCTCTTTGTTGCTGGTCCTCTACTTTAACAAGCATGATGTTCTTTCCCAGGGACTGGTCCTTTCTGATAGCATGCCCAAAGTATGTGAGATGAGGCCTTGGAATCCTTACTTCTAAGGAGCATTCTGGTTTTACTTCCTCCGAGGCAGATTTGTTTGCTGTTTTGGCAGGCCATGCTACTTTCAATATTTTCACAAGTGTCATAATTCAAATGCATCAATTTGTTTATAGTCTTCCTTATTCATTATTCAGCTTTCACGTGCATATGAGGTAACTGAAAATGCCATGGCTTGGATCAGGCAAACGTTAGTCCTCAGAATGATTTCTTTGCTCCTTAACTTTTTAAAGATGATGTAGTACAAAGTTGCCCGATGCAATACTTCATTTGATTTCTTGACTGTTGTTTTCATGAATGGTGATTATAGATCTTAGTATAATGAAATAATTTTGCCTTAGCAACTTCAATAATTTATTCATTTATCATGATGAATTTGTCCGGTTATGAGGATTTTTATTTGGTTTTTTAAAATTTTGTATTTGCTTTTTATTTTTTATTGGTTTTGTTTGGGGGGTAACACTGAAGTTGTAGTATTGTTTATTAGCAAGTGCTTCAATTCCTCCTCACTTTCAGTAAGCAAGATTTGTCATCTACCTACCACAGATTGTTCATGAGTCTTCCTCCAATACTTTTGTCACATTCTGCTTCTTGCATCCAATTTCTTAGATCCTTTTTCCAGCACACAGATTGAATAATAAGGTAAAAGGATACTACCCAGAGTCACTCCTTTTCTGATATTGAAACCATGAAATATTTTGTCTTGTTTGAATAACTGCCTATATATATACATATATATATATATATATATATATATATATATATATATATTCCAGAACACTTAATTGGGTGTGTACACAACTGTAGTTGTGTACACACCCAATTAAGTGTTCTGGAATTCCCATGTTTTTCAATGTTATCCATAATTTTCTATGACCCACAAATCCAAATACCTTTGTTTCAAGGAGACATAATTATGTTATTCCAGGTTGTCTAGATAAAGAAATACAGGGACACTTATATATATATAAGAAAGAACTGTAAATCAAGAAATGATTATCCATCAAGAAGGCATTCTAGCCCGGTTCAACTCAAATCCAAAAGTCTGGTGTTAGACCTTAAGTCCCTCCTCAGACTCACATAGCTGTGACAGTGACCCAGAAAAGCAAGATCACAGGCCAGTAGCTGCAGAGTTGATTGAATCCAAGGTCAGTGGAAACATGAGAGGGGTCTGAAAGTTCTCAGGGTCAGGTGGCCCACATGGGGCCATCCCTGGAGGCAGAAAGAGTCCCAGCAGACAGGGAGGCAGAAGGGTAGAACGATAGGGAGATTCTAAATTCTCCTTATAAGAAGGCCACATCCCCCTGCAGGAATCATCCAGCTATGTAGAGGTGGGTTCCAATTAGATTGACATGTTGGACTGATTGACATGTTGGACTGATTGACATGTTGGACTGATTGACATGTTGGACCGATTGACGTGTTGGACTCCACCTCTACACATTCCTAAAATGTCAAGCTGACATAAAAACATTTAACTAACACAAGGAGTACGGAGCTTCTTCTTTAGCAAAGATTAAGATACTGTCTCTTCTTACCTTAATTCTCCTGCAGTCATAGGCATGGAAATGAGCCCAACAACTGTTGAAGAAAGGCAAGTATAAGTATGAGCTCAGATGTCTGAACAGATAAAAAGTAGCCAAAACTTAAGGAGGAGATTACATGGAGCAGTCCAGTGGAAAGGCTATATATCCTATAGACATGGTGACAAAAAACAACTGAGAATTAAAAGTACTCAAATTTAATCCTGCCTAATTTATGAAGAAAAATATTTCCTAACTCAGAATAACTACTTAAAGGCATGTATATATTCATCAATATTTGTTTTTTAAATGACTAACACTACTTCGTTACAATTTGAGACAGATTCTTTTCAAATTCTGGATTTACCCAGGCCAAGTAATGTGTGGGCAGGAGATGTTTGAGACCTTCATTATAAAATGAGCACAAACATTAAAAGAGAAAGAAACAGATTAAGGACTTAAAAATAAAGAAAGAAGAGAGACTCAGAGTAAATATTTGAAGAATCTTTTGCATATTTAATTTTTTAATTAATATGCTTTACTTGCTAAAGAAGTAACCAAGTGAAAGATTTTAAATCTAGGAAATTAGATTCAGCTTGGCTCACACTCAACACAATCCATATCCTCAATGTGTCATATGTCTACTTAGTAGTAGGTCTACTTACAAATCTGGCTAGAGCAGAGGATGTACATCAGTACAGATAGCAACTGGAAACAGGGAATCCAGGACAGATGACTCCTTCAGGATCACGGGTGAGAATGGTGATGCCTGGAGGGTGGAGGGAATGTGGGGTGGAAAGGGGGAACTGATTATAAGAATCTATGTATATCCTCCTCCCTGGGGAATGGACAGCAGAGAAGAGGGTGAGGAGAGGCATCAGGCAGTGTAACATATGACAAAATAATAATAATTTATGAATTATTAAGGGTTCATGAGGGAAGGAGGAGTGGGGAAGGAGGGGCGAAAATGAGGAGCCGATATTAAGGGCTCAAGTGGAAGGCAAATGTTTTAAGAATGATGATGGCAACAAATGTACATATGTGCTTGACACAATGGATGTGTGGATTATGATAAAAATTGTATGAGCCCCCAATAAAATGATTTAAATGAAAAAAATGATTAGGTCTAGTCTGGGCTACTGAAGAAGTGTGTGATATTTCCTACATTACAGCTACTATTAATAGTTTTGGCATTCTGGTAGCTGGGAGAAAAAGAATTACACAACTAAATATATATATATATATATATATATATATATAACAAGTCTTTTTTTGATTTAGGATAAACGTCCTTTCACATAGCTTTGAGTGAGCTTGTATGGCAATTAGCAGAAATTAAGCCAAATACATGTTTTTTTTCTTTTAAATTTCTCAGAAACTTTCATTCCTCCTCACTGATTTACTCATTCAAATGTGTACACACTCAAATGCATATCCCATGAGAGAGGGATTTAGAATAAACACAGCAGAAAGCATAACTACTCTTCTTACAGAAGTGTTGGGACAAAAACATTGAATGATCTTTTCAAGAATTTTTTAAAAAAACAAATGAGAAATGATGCGAGGATTTTGATACGATGCATTTCTAACAACTACAGAGGAGATACTCTTTTTGAGTGTTCTTCCTATAACTGACACAGTCTCACTTGAGGAGCAAATACGATGAAGTAAAATCTGTGCGGTGCAAGACACAGTGCCTCGTCCTTATTACCAACACGGTGTGTTTCTGTACAGCGCCAAACCCACAGCTATAGGAGCCAGTGAAACTCACAACAGCCTTACCTAAGTTTCCAAAGTGTAAATCTTTATAGGAGCAGACGGCTTCATCTCTTCCCTTCGGAGCAGCTGGTGAGTTTTGCTACTGGCCTTGCAGTTAGCCGTCCAGCACTTCGTCAGCATCACCACCAACGACCCTTGGATGTGCTCCACCAAGTGTTTAAGAACGGTAGTCCATTAAGTCATGGACTCATGCAATTTCCATTGTCTAATTTCTTTAATTTACATGAAACCCCCATTCCTCACATGATTCATATTTGCCTTGAAGATGATGAGTCCTGTATTTTGGGTACATACATGAAGTGCGGTGAAATGGATTCCGTTTCACTAATGCTGCACAATCCACCTTCAGCCAACAGGACCTAAGCCTAGAGGTGACGCCTGAACTCCAAATGCATAAACCAGACAGACAGCATTCAACTCCAAACAGAAAGTCAGTCATTCCCTCGCTGTGGCTGTTTGGCTAGCCCCGTTTCCTTGCCTGCACCTCCAAATCCAACGCCTTTGCCATTGTACCCAGCTGAAACTGTCAGAGTTTGGAGACACATTTATTTAGCCATCTACTTCCTAGCTCTTGGATACGTTTTTGTTAGACCTTGTCGTCACCACCAGGCTGGGGGCCAATGTTTGTACTGGGTGGGAGTAAGAGGGAGGCATAAACAGAATCAACCCTCTTGTGCTTTGAAAGATCAGGCTAGAGTTATATGCATATTTCATGTCAGAAAATTAAAATGTGTCTTGGCGGCGGGTGGGAACTTGGAGCGCTAGGAGAGGGAGTGCAGAATTGGCAGAATGTCTCCCCCTTTTTTGGCCCCCTGCCTGACAATCACTCAACCTTTTACTCTTGGAGTCAGCTGCCCCCTCCTCCCCAGCACCACACACACACACACACAATGATGCCTCCCAAGTGCTACAGCATCTTTGCTGTCACCCGTAATGTGTTGTCAGAACCCAAGAATGGCTTGAAAAGATAGAGAATTTTTACAAACAGGCGCCAACTTTCTAAAAGATGTGAACGTGTGTGCTCAAGTTGTCATAGTAAACCTCCTTGGGCGGCGGGGGGGTGGGGTGGGAGGAGGGGAGTGCAGACCGTAGAACAAATTCACAAAAGGATTGAAGCATCTACATTAAGAGAAATTTAGAAATCTATGACTTCACCAGAAATGGAAATCCTGTTTCTCAGGGTTCTGGGTTCCTATGCAGAGTGCTGTTTCCGAAAACGTCTCCACTACATGGCTACGATCTCCACTGCTTTCCTCCGGGTCGAGCTGTGCCCGGTGTGGTCTAGCCACTGGCAATCTCCCCGGCATTTTCTCTTGTCTTCTTATCTGCTTGCAATAGTCCTTTCCTCTACGTCTTCCACTTCAGTCTTTCCACGCTGCACACTATGCTTCCCAAGGGGGTCCTTGAAAGAACCACTCTGTTTTCAACTTTCTTCTTCCTTTAACCTCCAACATGTCAAAAACCTCTTCCCTTTACTCCGATGCTCTCTGAAGCCCTGAAAATCTCTGCTGCCTTCCTCACTGGTTGTGAAATGGTCCCATGATAGTGAGTCTAGGAGACTTGAAACAAATCCTCTTCCATTGAGTCCCAGGCTCTTCCAGATGAGTCTCCTTATCTCTGTGTCTGTCATGGGCCAGTTTTCACTTAGGTCAAATTTTTTTAAAAAGTTACACCACCTATTAGTTACCTAGCAGGAAGTCCCATCTCTGAATTTAAGCCTGAAGCTGTTATAGGGGACTTACCCTGCACAGTTCTACAACTTTGCTTATTTGAATGCTTCAGATGGTTCCCCCCAGCTAAACAATTCACTCGTCACACACCAAGTACAAATGTGCTTGACACAATGGATGAATGTATGGATTGTGATAAGAGTTGTATGAGCCCCCAATAAAATGATTTAATAATAATAATAATAATAAAAAGAATCTCCCAGGTTTTTTTTCTCCTAAGTTTTGTTCAAATAGTGCACCACTACCGTTAATGAGGAAATGAGATCTTCTCGATGCAGGTAGGTTGTCTAGAATTTTCTTCTGACATCAAAATGTAAAACCTGCACGATATAGCTAACTCCAAACCAAATGTTTCATTTGTGAAGGAAGAATGTCAGGGGGAAAAACAAGCAAAAATAAACACGATTATGGTCTTTCCTTCTATGTGAAATGAACCACATCGTTTTTATTGTAAAATGAAATCAATACTTAATAGCACATAATTTTAACATATCTCATAACTTTCCAAAGAGATAGAATGTCTGCTACATTTCCATAGAGTGGGAAATAACAACACTGGTGGTTTTTACACTTCCTTTCCCCCTGTATTGTACCAGGGTGCCAGAGCTGAGCGTGGCCCGATATGGTCAGGCAAGTCTTAGGTGAAATACTCAACTCTCTAAAAATGTTCGCACACCATTCCAGTTTACTGCATTTTCTTCAGACATGACAGAAATAGGAGGCTGGGAAATTTGCCGCTAACTTATCTAGAGTTGACTTCCAGTTCTTGGCATGGTCCAAAACAATCCAGGAATTCGAATCACATGAATGTAATAGTCTTTCCTGTGCCAAACCAAATTTGATTGTTTCTTCTACACTCCCTCTGTAGGTCATAAGGTATCCTTAATCCCCTCACAACAACAACAACAACACAATGTGAGCATTAATAAAGCAACACAGACTTATTTGTGAGAATTTTCAGACCAAGGGGCTATCCCCAAACACTTCTGTATTTGGATGACTTTTTGCTGCAGGGTTATGCTTCTAATCTATATCATTTTTATAGATTGTGAACATAGGGGACCTCCAGTCTAACCCTTGTTGGGCCTCAGTAAATTTCACAGCATGCAATTAAAGACACTCTCTGGACTTTGTTTTTCCACCGCCCGTCATCTCCTCCTATGCTCGTTCGTACACTTCTCATCTGAGATGCACAGTAGGATTTTTTCCTTTAATTTAAGATCGGTTGAAGATCCAAATAGTTTATTGCACACAACCCAATTTATCTTGTGATTTCCAGGAATACCCAACCATATGACTTCAAAACAGGGTTCTTTTCTATTGGGAAAGACTACGTACTCCCTTCCCAAATGTGCCAAGTAGCTTGTTTCTTTCTTAAATATTAGCCCAATGACATGTCTTCTAAAAGTTTCATTTATTCTTTTACTGCAGTTTGAAATCTGGAGAAATTCTTAGAAGTCTTTCAAACTAGAGGGTAATACAATGACCATTTCTGCTTTTATTTGGATAGGGTTTTTGATTATTACCACTTGAGTTAAAAATGAATTGCCTTAGCATTTACTCTAATTCATGGTTACCCCGAATGTGTCAGAGAACAATTTTATTCTATTGAGTTTCATTTGCTTGCCTTCTTATGGTAGTTTGGGTGAATGTTTGTGAGCAAATTATTATCATATTTGACAATTTATCTCCATGTTGTGTGACATTCGTTGTAATTTCCTGAGTATAAGGACACACTTCCTGCTTCCTCCTTTGGTTCTGCATATCCATTAGTCCTCCTCTTCTGTCCCATTTGGGCGAACGGTGGCCCCTTTATGAACTGTGGATAATTTCTCTGAGGGACGTGTTCAACATGGGTGTTCATGTTCACTTCATAGGTGTGTCTCCTGCAAAGGGATCCCTGGAGGTGAATTCAGTTCCAGATTTGAAGGGTCTTTAAGGGCCACAGTCTCAGGGATTTTATCAGCCTCTATCAAGCCAGTAACTCTAGTCTTCTGTGTAATTTTGAATTTTGCTCTGCATCTACTTTTTCTCCCACTCTGTTTAGAGCATTCTACTGTGATTCTGATCAAAGTGGTTAGTGAACGCTGGCCAACTCTCACTGAGATCTTCTGGATGGAGGCTGTGGTTGGCATGGACCATGTGTACTTTGCACTGACTGGTTCTTTGAGTCGTAGATTGTCTCCTCTCTTCTTTGCTCTGGATGGTAAGAAAGCTATAGCTGTACCATTGATGTTGCTGGAATATATATATACATCACACACATATATGTGTATATATTTCTTTTTATTATCTATAAGTCCTGTGCATCTCTCAATACTGTCCTTTATCTTGGTCACATTATGCTGCTTTCCTCCTGATTAGATTTTATTTACCTTTCACATCACCTAAATGTATACGTTATCACTCATTTAGTGACAAACAAGTTCTCAGTCATTGGCAGAATACCAATTGAAATGTGTTTGGATTAAAAAAATCGGTAAAGTGCTAAAAGAACTCTATGCCAACAAATTTGGCAGAAGGTTACTTGGCCAAGTGTCTTGAAGAGATTTCTATTTATGTCCATTAAAAAAAGTAACTCCAAAATGAAGAAGGCATCAAACACCATCATTCATATGACTTGAAATGAAAATTTTGCTGCAGATGATTCAATAAAGGATATAACAGAACATGCCAAGGGAGTTGCCATACATTCAAGGTCATTCAGAAGAGAACATGAAATGAGGGATATCATTGTTTATATCAGAGGAGTCTTGGCCAAAAAGCAAAGAATACAGTAAAATTGAGAACAATGGGAATTCCATAAAATTACCATTTTTACTTGAGTATAAGCTGACCTGAATATCAGCCAAGGGACCTAATTTTACCACAAAAACTGCATTAAAAATGTGCTGAAAAAAACTCGGCTTATAGATGAGTATATATGGTAATTGTGCTCATGTGGAACCTGTCCATAGACCCAAAGGCACTGATTTGAACAGAACATGGTTTAAAATCAGGAAAAGCATGTAAGGGTAGTGTCGCTTCGCCATACTTGTGCCATCTGTGTGCTGTACAAAGGATCTGAGAAGTTGGACTACATGAAGAACAATGTGGCACAGGGTGGGAGGAAGGCGCATTCACAAGCTGCGTTGTGCAGACAGCCTGGCTAGCTGACAGCGGCGAGCTCTTGAAGTTCTTACTGATGAAGATCGAAGCCTTCAGGATGGAGGATCCTCCAAGTAAAGGAAACAAAAATCCTCCCATCTGGACCGATGCCACAACCTCTGGGCCCATCCTGTAGTCTCTCCAGAAACGAAAGTAGGAGAGGCAAACACTGAAAGTCTCTCCTGGCGAAGAGGAGGATGGTATGGATACAGAGAGAGGAAGGAGCAGGCCTGGGATCATTTTACTAGCAAGTCACCTTACATTTTAGCCCAAAGCTTTTATTTTCATTCTAGAAAACAAATTATAAAAATAAACTCTCTGCACTTTACAGAAAATGAAAATGGCTATTCATGATCCACAATCATCTATTATTCTGTTCATATCTTTGCTGAATGCCATTGATTATTTTTATTAAAATAAAAATTATTTTACACAATTAAGATGAAAATTACATATCATTTCATATTTGCCTTCTATTTTAAGCATAGTAATACAACATAGACCTTTCCCAACCCAAGGCCTGGCGGTCAAATACTTAGTAGCTAAGCAAAAATTGGAAGTGAAAACCCACAGGCCACTTTGGGAGAAAAGACAGGTTCCCATGAAGATTACAACCTAGGGAATTCTATGGGGCAAGTCTACTCTTTCATATTATATATTGTAATTGATTAACAACATTTTAAGAAGACATACATGAAATAGATCTCCTTTTTGATGATGTTAAATTTTATCACTTGTTAAAGATTAATGTCTTAATCTCCATGTGATGCTATAGCACAAATACCCCAATTGGGTGGCATTGTGCATTTTTAAAGATGTGTGTTTTCACAAGCAGTTTTCCACTCATGGTCTAGGGTGAGGAACCCAACATGTATATGGGAGACATAATTTAATTCATAACAATAATATTTGTCATGTTTCTCTGCTATAAAGGCTTCTTTTTTGCTTTAAAATCAATCTAATTATAATTGATGACAGCAGAGTTAATATAAGAAGATACCTACTACCTCTATCCCCATGAATAGAGTATAAGGAAGCACTTGAGCGATAGGGATTTATGTGAAGGTCTGAGGACCAAGCATAAAAATAGCTTCTATTATCCAAATCACTGACAATGTGTGTGGACACCCAATTTGCAGAAGGCTAAGGAGGACCGTGGGAGCCCAAAATACATCTGCAGAACAGCTAGTAGAGTTAAGTCTCTGGCAGATCCTCTCTGGCCACAGGCAAGGGACTCAGAGAGCTTTACTATCAGACAGAGACTATTATAATCTTGGCTATGATGGATCAAACCATGGTATAATATGATACTTGCCCAACTGACTCCTTCTTGACTCAACCTGAACTTGCTCGAGGCTTAAATATATCTTGCTTGTTCCAGAACAGACACTTCTTCTCTGGTTTTAAAAATATTGTTGGTGGTCCTTTCTTCCTCCCTCTTTATTTTTATCTTCATATTATTATTTCCTTCTTTGTGTTTTGTTTTCGTTTTTGTGTTTATTTTGTTTCCCAGTTTATAAGCACAGGAGGAGTGGCTACATAGAGAGAGTAACTGATGTAATGGTTTATCTGGGGCTGGGAGAGGGAGGGTGCGGGGATGTGGGAACAAACAAGATGTGCAAGGTGTGTGAAGAAGTACTAGAAGTGAATGTGGTGCTGCATTTGAATTGTGGTGCTGGAGAAGAATATTGAGAAGACCGTGGATTGCTAAACATTCAGATCGATCTGACGTGGAAGAGGTACAGCCAGCATGCTCCTTAAGGGCAAGGATGGCAAGACTTCTCACATGCTTTGGACACGTGGTAAGGCGAGGCCTGTCCCTGGAGACGGTCAAGATGCTCAGGACCAGGCAACAAGAGTCAAGGGTGATTCAGCTACACAACACGTAGGTCTAAAATAATCTTTCATTGAGATTTTACTCTGAATTCCCCAATAGCTAATGATGTTTTCTTTTTCATATGAGTATCTTTTTTCATATGCTTGCTGACTCTTATCTATCATACCAAAAAAATGACTATTACAAGCTTCTTTTCTTTTAAATGGGTCTATCTTTTTTATTGGTTTCCTACAGATTGATACAGTGGCTGCCACAATGGAATAAAAATATAGGAACATTTACTAGGATGGCACAAGACAAGTTAATATTTCTTTGCATTATACAAGAGTTCGTGCTGACTCAATGGCACCTAACAAGAATTTTTCATATATTCTGGACATAAATTCTGGATCAAATATTTGGTTTGCAATTATTTTCTACTATTCTAGGGGGTCATGATTTGACCTTCTTGATAGTGTTTGTTGAAGCATGGGGCTTGTAAAAATTGTGAAGTTCATTTTATCTATTTTTTTTCTTTTGCCACTCATGTTTTTCTGAAGATATAGATCTAAGAAACTATTATATAAATCCAAGATCACAAAGATGTACTCCTGCTCTCATATATGGGTTTCCTAGCTTTAACTGTGGTTTTTAGTTCTATAATGCTTTTTGAAGTTCGATTGCATATGAAAAAAAGTGTTCAAATAGTAAACGTTTGGTGATAAATGTGCTTATATTTGTGTATACATGTCCGTGTATATAAATATATACACATACTTCCATATTCTCTACTTATCACACTGATATGGTTAGGTACCCCAGAGTCAGATTTGCCCTATAGTTATCACTCCCTTGTCATAAAGCATCCTTTCGATTGTTATGTTCAAGCCTATGCTGTCCCACGGTGTCAATTCATCACCTTGAGGTGCTTCACCTTTTTTTCAGACCCTTTATTTTACTGAGCCTCATCCTTTACTCAAGGACTGGACCCTCTTGCTAACATGTCTAAAGTAAGTGTGATGAAGTTTGGCCCTCCTCCCTGTGAAAGAGCATTTTGGCTGTACTTTGTCGGAAGCAAATGTGTCTGTTCTTCTAATAATCCATAGTCATTTTATCATTCTTCATCAACTCCATGATTCAAATGGACCAATTCATCCGTCTTTATTTATTGAATATTTTCGCAGGCACTGAAAATGCCACGGCGTAGGTCAAGTGCTCAGAGTCCTCAAGGGGACAACTTTGCTCCCTAACACTTCAAAGAGGTCATTTTGCAGCAGATTTGCCCAATGCAATTCATTTGATTCCTTGACCAGTGCTTCTATAAGTGGAAACAAGTACAATGAACTCTTTGGTTACTTCATTTGTTTCTTCATTTATCATGATATTATCTATTGGTCCAGTGTAATGACTTTTGTTTTCTTTATATTGAGCTGCCATCACTATATAACACTGTTTCTTTAATCTTCATCAGTCAGAGCTTCAATTCCTCTTCAATTCCGGGAGGTTGTTAATGGGTCTTCCTCCCATATATGATGCCGCAATCTTCCTTGAGTTGAGATTCTGGGATTCTTGGTTCTGCGTATAGATTGGATAAGTCTAGTGCAAGGCAAGAACACTGGCATACATCTTTACTGATCTTAGACTCTACAGTATCTCCTTGTTCGATGTCAACAATTTCTTTTTAATCAATATATAGGTCACACAAAAGAATAATTGAGTGTTCAGAAATTCCTATTTTTATCAGTTTGTTTTATCCATCTTTTGTTATGATCCACACCACTAATTACCTTTACATAGTCAATAAAACACAGATAAACATATTTCTATTATTCCCTGTATTCATCCAAAATCCGTCTGATGTCAGCAATGACGTGCCTTGTTCTAAGTACTTTTTAAAATCCAGCTTGAATTTATGCCAATTCTCTGTTGATGTACTTCTACAACTGTGTTTGAATTAGCTTTAGCAATATTTTATTTGCATGCTATGTTTATTTGTCGATCATTTCCTCATTCTTTTGTATGACCTTTCTGTGGACTGTGCACAAATATGGTTCTCTTTCAGTCTCTTGCCTAGATAGTTGTCTCCCACATTTAATACCATAGACAAGTGCGTACTTCTAGTGCGGCAGCAATTGGTTGGGCCATTTTTCTTGATAGTTCATCAGTTCCTGTAACCTTGTTTAGAGTCAATAAATACAATACAGCTTATAATTCCAAAATATTATTGGTGTTGATCATAAGCTAATCTTTAAAATGGTTCAACATTTATAAATTATTTTTGGTACAATGACTCTGTGAATTCCTTTTATCTTTCGATGCTTCCTATGTTTTTCAATATTATTCCCAAGGAATTTTTCAGTATTACAAGTCAGCTGGAGAAATATTGAATATGAACTTCCATTTCGATATTCCAACTCCAGGTCTCCATACAATTCATCACAATATTTTACTTTGTCTTTTTGAGTTGCCATTTAACATCTCTGTTCATGTTATTTTATATAAATAAATTATATGAATATAAATATAAAATGTATATACATATTATATAGTCACTTTGGTTTCTATTGAAGAGCAAATTTCATAGTCTCTACTGACATCAATTTTGGTCTTTCCTTTCTTTCTTGTCTTTTAAATGATCTTTGGCTTAATATCCACAATTTTGAATTAGGATATCGTGTGATTTGGACATTGTATGAATATCATGTACAGGTAGCCTTCTGATTTATGAATGAGTTATGTTCTTAGTTCTGCCTTTAAGTCAAATTTGCATCTGAGTCAGAAAAGTACCACATAGTCTATATATACTATCAGTTAGTAAAATATTTTTTCTTAGTACATAATATATAATTTACTATTTTTTGTATAAAAATATAGTCTGTCACATCTTTAACAACAATAAAGTAATATATTTTATTTTGTGTTATAAAGTAGTTATCATGTACATTTGTCTGTATTTTAGATATTTAACATAGCAAGTCAGTTTAGGGGGTTGGGACTGTGGAAATAGATGCACTCAGGTGTTGTCCATTTGTGCATTATTTGATATATAGCCAAGTGCACATATACCACAATAAAAATTTTTTAAAAAATAATAGTCAGCTTCCATCTGTACAGCAGCTTATATAAAGGAAATGATTATGTACTAAGAGCTTTATCACGAAGAATATTAAATATATTGTGGACAATCAAAAGGAGCAGATCAGTTTTCAAAGAAAGATACCTGCCATACTCCTTTAAAGTGAGCCTAGTGACATTCAGCTCGCTTACATTGAGCAAGTTATCGGGAAAGGTCAGTCATTAGCAAAGAGCATCCTCTGTGTTACAGGAGGATCATCAGGGAAAACGAAGGAAACAGACATTGATATGAACTGACACTCTAACCACACAGTGAAGTCAAGCCAACCGACAATCCTGAAAACAACCAACACGGGGCTGAAAAACATTCTGTTCTGTTATAAACAAGTCAGAGCTGACTTGATGACAACCAGTATCAACAATGGAAACATCACATGCCAAATTTTCAGAGATTCCTTTATAGCATAGCAGAGTATAGAGGGAAATGTACATTGTTGACATACTTATTAAAGAGTAGAAAAGTTCATGGCAGCAAATGTACTAAGAGTTCGTGTTGATACACTACATAAGGAGCAGCAGAATAAATCCATAAGACAAACATGGAGTAAAAGTCATGGAGTAAAAGAAAAATGAAGGGGGGCTAGAAAGGGGGAACCGATTACGAGGGTCTTCATATAACCTCCTCCCTGAGGAATGGACAACAGAAAAGTGGGTGAAGGGAGACATCGGGTGGTATAAGATATGATAAAATAATAATTTATAATTTATCAAAGGTTCATGAGAGAGGAGGGAGCGGGGATGAAGGGGGAGGGGGGAAAAAAAGAAAAATGAGAAGCTGATTCCAGGAGCCCAAGTGGAAAGCAAGTGTTTTGAGAATGATGAGGGCAATGAATATATAAGTGTGCTTTACACAATTGACACATGTATGGATTGTGGTAAGAGTTGTAGGAGCCCCAATAAAATGATTAAAGAAAAATGATAACTGAAACAATACATTAGAACACAAAGGAATGATCAGGTCTGATGCTGCCTCTTAGGCGTCCTGGTGACTGTGAGATGAACTGTAGGCTGCGAACCGCAAGACTGGCAGTCCCAACTCCCCAGCCACTCTGTGAGTGAAGGTTGAGACTGGCTGCGCCTGTGAAGATGTGCACCTTCAGGAACTCTCTGGAGCAGTTCTATGGTGTTCCAGGGGGTGCTAGGACATGGAATCGCCTTGATGGCAGTGGATTTGGTTTGGTTCGGGCTTAATGCTGATTCTTGTACAAGAATAACCATGAGACAAACTCCTACCAAAAGAAAACTAAGGAAAGTGAGCAAAGATTCCAAGTGGAATGAAAGGCAAAAAAGCATTTTAGAGATTATAAACAATACCATGCAAACTATTCTGGAGTCTAAGTCTTTGGATTAAAAATTTGATTCTATAATGAGCTAGCTCAATTTCCTCCTCCCTACAATATGGATGATAAGAATGTACTTTATGTTATCCATTATCCATTACATTATAAGAACATTACATTATACTATGGTTGGAAGGAGTACATAACGTTGCCCATATAAAGGGTTGATGACGCAGTAAACTCTGTGCACCTGCTAAATACTATCACGGCAAAAACACTGTTAAATGGAAAAAAGTAATCACTGTAATGAGATCTAGACTCCCATGTCACTCTGCACGGAGACTTTCTCCAACCTGCAGGCAAAAGCACATAGCCGATCACCCCATCACAGCAACAAACAGCACGATTCATAAATGTTTCAGCTTGTACCTATAATATGCCAAACATTTTAGAAGCATTATATGCTGAGACTGACTCCTTGTTTATCAAATACATTTATTGGTCTGTTTTACAGTTAGGGGTGTTCATTGGGGCTGAGTTTTTCCCAGTGAATATGGACAAGAATAGTGCAAAACAGATCTATGTCCGACTCATTAAAAACATTTTCACTCTCACTCTTCCTACCTCCTCCTTCCTTACCGCCTCCTTAGCTTTGGGTTCTGTGTTTTGATATTCAACTGCACTATAGTCTCAGAATGAATGTGTGCAAAAGTCCTATCTATATCATTTTAACACACACACAGAACTTTACATGAGTAAGAAAAAAACCTTTTTTCTCCCGTTAAACCACTGAAAATTCAGCTTTATTTGAAATGATGACTCAGAATCCCTTAACTAGTAAAATTATTTTAGATAAGGTAGCTTAGGAGAAGATTGTGAAAGGGCTTCTGAGAAGTACTCAACCCAGTACTGTGTGCTTGAGGTCCAGCGATACTCAAGGTCCAAGAAAACTCAGTCCACCATCTCAAGCCTGCATTTCATGACGTAGGTAACAGGGACAGTATCAGCCTTAGGATGCAGCCCCTTCTCCCAGGAAACACGAAAACATTGATGGATTTAGGATCAACTTCCTTTAAATTTCCATTAAGGATACCGTTTGCTGTCAAATTAATCACAATGTATATAATATATAATTAATAATAATATAATTAATATATAATTATATCATATACAATTAATTTATAGTTATATATGAGAGAGTTTTATATATAGGACTAGGACAGTGTGACAGCACCTTGGGGTTTCTGAAACAGAAGCTTTTAGAGAGCTGACAACCTCACCGTTCTCCTGGCACTCCATCAATTAAATGAAGACGTTTCATATTCTCACATTTCATTAAAACCTATTTGGTTATTTTCTTTTTGCTCAGTAAACTACTGACATTCTAGAAGTATTTGCTTTAGATAACAGTCCTTTTGTTTTTAAATTTCGAATATCCAAGAACATTACAAGAATGGTAAACCTGATTTTAAAATGGGAAAATTTCAAGAAGTTTAATAACCTAGATAAGACAATGTTCAGAACATATATATGCCTGTTTGACTTGTCTTGGTTAATTGCATTCATTAGCGGTGGGGGGGCACTATTTAGAATTAAGAAGGAAGTGAGAATTTTAGTCTTAGAAGCTTGTTGACTGTTTGCCCTGCTTCCTTGTGCCTCAGTGAGCAGCTGAGTCCAGCTCACAGTGTGGGGTGCAAAGGCTACCCAAGACTGTGCTTAATGAAGCTCACCCTCTCCGGAGAGTGACTGTGTTAAACAGCTATCATCTACGTCTACGTGCTTAGTCACACAGAGATTCATTTTGAAGGCATTGATTTGGATAAGAGTAACTCTGCATATGGTTGGACTTGCACAAAGAGTAATAATTTACTAAAAATCCTTTCTCCCTATTTTTTCCAAAGAAGCTCTCTTACTTTCCACATGATGGAATCCACCTTTCGGAGCAGTTCCACGTATTTGGAATCAAGTTATTTGCTTTTTCCAACCCAACTTGGGTCACAAGAGACCCATCCCTGCCTGTACCTTACCCAAACGGCCTGGTCCTGACACCTCCTTTTCCAGTTTAGGCCTCTTCATCTTGGTATCTCCTACCAAAACTGAGCTCTTGGCAGTGGTACCTTTACCTTTCTTTTTTAATTCAATTTTAATATCTATTCAAAAGTCAATAAAGAACAGTTCAGGAAGAGAAAGTCTTATACTCTGCAAATCCAAGAAACATTGTGATGATCCGAAAGGGAATTCTGAACAAAGGACAGAACTTTGATAATGTGAGGCGCCATTCCACTGGAGATAGGGAGTCAGGGAATGAATCCTTCCCTATCTCATAACTGCTTCCTATAAAGTCCCCAATGGAATTATAAAGAAGGGGTGACTATAAAAATGGGAAATTGAAGTACACTTTAATATTTCTGGCTAATGCCACATAAACAAAAGTAGAACTCTCTGGTAATGTGTCTAGGACACAGGACATCCTTTCTGATCCCAATCAGGACCCCCAGATTCTAAACTGAAAATCTTTTCTTGGAATCTGACCATCATCCTGGGGCTGATCCCATGGAGTGGCAGACAACAGCAATAAGTCAGGACTACATGACATGGAAAAAGAAATAAAACTAACCTGGAGAAATTTCAGAGACAGAATCTGCTATTAAAACAAACAAAAAATCCAAATAAATGAAAAATAAATTGACCATAAAAATTACCCCATAAAAATAATCTCTCATTTTTGAGATCCGGTCATCTGGTGAGTAGATGCCTGGGACATAGTTAGTAAGTGACAGGCAAAGAAGGGCAATAATCACATCATTAATGTTCACTATAAGAAGAGGCGAAGAAGTTGATGACCTTAGCCCCTCGGACAAATTCACCAACATGATTGGAGGATGCATGTAATTATAATGTATGAGCAACTGTCCACCACTAAATATCACCCAGCCAGGAAGAAGGTTCGTACACTCAGTTTACTCCTTTTTTTCTTGGAAAGAAGTGAAAGTTGAGAGATGATGAACAGACTATTTTCCTTAGGTTGCTGCTTTCATGTCATTTTAATTTTTATGGGCTCCTTGTACTTTGCAGTAAAATTTAGCAAAGAACTCTTGTAGTTATTGTAATTAATATTACGTTACACATTCTAATCCTCATTTTATAGATGAGAACAATTAACCTCAGAGGCATTATTTTGACAAAGACATCAACATTATTAAATACTCATATATTCTTGTGTTATTTGATTCCTGGGCCTACATTACTCTCATTTATAAAAGAAATAAATTAAAATTTCAAGGTTATAGATTGCAATACCAATCTTCATTGAAACATATTTCATAAATTAGTGTTTTTGGTTTTGTTTTGTGTTCCTTATTAGCCATGGTAATTTGGTCGGGATGGAAATGGTAAGAGTAGATACTGAGTTATATTTTCTGTACCCACTGTTGGTCATGGTTTTGCTCCATGTCTAAAACTCTTCTTGACACTGTCAGGAACAAGAGGTTCCACACACTGGGGATTGTACATTTTTCCAAAGGACATATTTTTGTAAGTATTTTTAATCACCTTACTCAGATGTCCATTCACCATAAGTAGCAAAATACCTGAGTTAACCCTGAAGCAACAGTAGGAATATGTACACATTTTTTTTGTGTTAACTCTGCAGTATATTTATTTCCCTTTATAGGAAGGGAGACTGACTTTATTCACTGACTCCAGAAAAATGAGATTCCTCTTCTGTGTATAAGTACAAAGTTATAATCTAGTTTTTATAGCATTTCATTGTATGTGTGTGTTTTGTATGTATGTGCAGATCCACATTAATATAAGTATACATTATGAATTATACTATTGTAATTGAGAGACAAGAAGGTGGATAAGTAAAACAATATAGCTACAGAACCATAAAAAACTTTTTAACAGAGATTAAAATGTGAATTACTTTTTCTCAACAAATCCTACAATTAGGTCAGTGGTTCTCAACCTTCCTAATTCCACGACCCTTTAATGCTGTTCCTCATGTTGTGGTGACCTCCCCACCCATATAATTATTTCTGTTGCTACTTCATAACTGTAATTTTACTAGGGTCCTTCAACATCCCCCCCCCCAAATGGGTCACAACCCACAGGTTGAGAACCACTGAACTAGGTCTACACACTTCTGAAGGAAGTGTTTCGATCTCTCTGTCTTTCTCCAACAATTCCGCCCTCTCCAATTGGCATGTCAAAACAGCACTTTGGGCATCATCAAGGGATTCAGATGAGCTTCTTTCTACATGTCCTTCGAGTGTGAGGAACAAAAAGAAATTCTAAGAGGCAAATTCAGGACTGGAGAGTGGATGGAGTACATTTCCCCAACAAGATTCTTGTGGGACAGCCCTGTCACCCTCAAAGATGGAGCGGCTGCATTGCAACGGTGGAAACATTGTTCAGGACGACTTCTCTGGTCTCTTTATCACCAAGACAGTTTTCAATTTTCCTAAATCTCCTTTCTAATAAGTTTCCATGAACACCTACTGTCCTTTGAGAAAATCTTTGATGATTACTCCTTTGGAATGCCCCCAAATCGGTCACCATAGCTTGCTGAGCTGACCTCTCTGCCATGATTTTGGACCAGAGAACCCCCCAGAAAAAGGCTTCACTGGATATTTGTTTTTACTGAACCCTAGCAAGCTTAAGACACGTGTATCACTGAGAGAAATGTTTGCAGCCAACCGCTGGTCACAACATGGACAGTTTTAAACACATTTTGTTTGGAAGAAACTCATGTATCTTCCCCTCACCCTCCTAGACTTCTGAGTTCCTTTTAGGGTGTAAAGAGTTGGAAGGAGTGTCTCTCTGCCCCTTATGAGCCAGAGGAGCAAGACCAAGTGAAGATGCACAACTCTTCTTGCTTTATCAGAGAGCTGGTAGTCACAGGGCAACCGAGCCAGACCTTAAAGATTTTACAGTAAAGAGGGAAGCACATACCGCGATAGAAGAGACACGAACTTTGGCCTGTGCAGGGCAGAAGCACTCAGACTTGGATGAGGCGGAATAGTATACTAATTGGTGGCAGCCAAGGCATTAGCTAGCCAGGGTTCGGAGCAAGTTAGCTCAGCAGCTACAAGGGAAGATAGCGCCTTTTTGGGGCCTTTCTCCCCAGACCTTGTTGGGCAATGAAACCACAATAAAAATAAGGATGGGTTAATGACTTGACAAAGTATTACCCTTCTAGGGTAAACCCAGATTCTCTCCTTTTTCTCACTAACAAGAGAACCCACAGCTGGATCTGCAGGGGACAAGAGAAGGAAGAGGGCACTGATGAGAACTCATTGTCAGTGGATGAAAGAAATTGGAGGAAAACCCCTACTCCTGGACCAGGTGCAGAAATGTTGTCAGGATCCTTAGCTATAGCATGGGGCGGGGCCAGAGCACTGAGCCGGCCACACCTGGGAACCCAGGTCTATGCAGTCTTCCTATCAGAGCCTCACAGACCTGCTCCCCTCCGCCCACAGCACCAGGCTGTCAAGCAAGCAGGGAGTAACAACTTCCATTTGAACGCTGGGCGCCACCGCATCAGGACTCGACGTCATCAGATTTCGGCGTGAAAGGGCGAGAACATTTTACATCGGAGCTTGAACAAAGCATCGGAATTCAATTCAATGCACGTGATGTTTGTAAACAAACACGTGATGTTTTTAAACAAAAGCAGTTCATGCTTGGGTCACGGCGCTTAGCTTGGCGTTGTTAGTACGCGTTGCTTAAACCTTTTGCGCCTGTGTTCCAAGCAGTTTGCTGTAATTTTCTTAGTTCTTGAGGTTTTTTGTACTCATTTTATATAAATAAAAAACCAACATGGAAACTAAGAAGTAGTTTTTGGAAAAGAACCTTCATGATAAGGAACTGGTTAAACCTGTTACTGAATTGTTGATGATAACTTAGTAAATAAACTCTTTTAGAAAACAAGGAAGCCAACAGCAGGCCACATTAGACATATATATATATATATATATATATTTTTTTTTTTTTAGAGAAAGCCAACCTGGTCTGAGTGGGAAAACGTTAAGAAGGAAAAGAGCCTGGAGAGCAGCTCCCAGGTGATTTGATGGAAGAGGATGCCCCTTCCAGACAGCGACTCTCTCTCCAACCTCCTCTCCATTGTCGTGTCCACAGATCCAGATCCTCATCCATCGCAAGGTATGGGCCATACTATAGTTGTTAAAAACTATTTTTATGTTGTGTTTCTTATTTAAATTATATTATTTAACTCTGAACTTATTTACTGTGAAATTTCTGTGTAATGTTTTGTATAAAAAGGCAAGGTTAGGGCAAAAACGTGGTGGTCGAGAGTGAATTAATTCATCTTCAGTTATTTCTTATGGGAAAAATTGATTCAGAATGTGACTGCATTGTATCTGGATGCTCCTTCTAGATGGGATTGGCATGGTGATCCGGGGTTCTACGTCACAGCTCTCAGCGAGTTGCGAAAGCACAGAGACTGGCCCTATTGAAAAACTCTACAGCTGAGGTCAGAGTCGGCATTGAGATATATTCTGACAGATCAACACCTCATTACATGCAAAGTATTGTGAGAGAAATGTACGATCTGTGGAGGAATGAGGAACGGTCCCACTTGCCTATTTTTTCTTCCTCTGGATGTGCGTCCTTCCTTATTTTTGATGGCTCATGTATTCCCTACACTAAGGTTCTTAGCGTTGTCTCAATTTTCTCATTGATGATTCTGATAGTTTGGGCTTTTACCTTGAGGAATGAGATACACCTTGAATCTATTTTTGTGTATGGAGTGAGGTAAGGGTCCTGTTTCATTCTTCTGCAGGCTGTTTAGTAATAGCATATCAGACAAATGACTTATTACTAAACTCTACAAAACTCTGCAAGCTTACAACAAGAAAAAGCAAACAAACAAACAAAAACACGGAGGAGGTGGGCAAAAGACTTGAACAGAAGGTTCACTAAGGAGGAAATCGGAATGACCAGAAAATATAGGAGAAAATGTTCCTGATCACTAGCCATCTGGGAAATGCAAATCAGACCAACTCTGAGATATCACCTAATACCCACAAAGACACCTCAATTCAAAAACACAGAAGTGACAAATGTTGGAGGCATGTGGTAACCTAGGAATGCTCGTTCACTGCTGCTGGTCTTATAGATACGTACAGTCTCTGTGGAAAGTGATTTGGCGATACATAAAACTGATGGAGATTGAGCATCCATTTGACCTAGCAATTCTACTTTGGGGTATAAACCCAGAAAAATAAGAAACAGACAGACCCCAGCCAGACATGTTCCCTCCAATGTTCATTGCTGCACAGTTTACAATCCTCCCAAATTGGAAAGAGCCTCAATTTCCATCAACAGACAAATAGATTCAAGAAAAAAATTCTTAGTATATACACACAATGGATTACTATGTATCCCTAAAAAATAGTGGTGAAATTATGAAACACCTCATTTCATGGAACCAGTTGGAACATTTTATGCTGGGTAAAGTTAGCCAAGCACAAAAGGTCAAGTACAACATGAGTCCACTGAGGTAAGTTCAAACAGCAGAATAGGCATAAGGGAAAATATACAGAACTCCCGGGCTGAGGACCAGATATTTTGGCATGAGCCAGACCAAACACAATAACAATATGCCATCAAAAACAGATGCAGTTAGCACCTGTGCTAAATGACATCTCATCTCCTCCCTCACCCAGTCTCATATGCACTTAAGGCCCACAGAGGGGTTGGGTAAGAAAAATGATGGCAAGGGAGGGGATCAGAGCGCTAAGCCACCCAAGGAGAGGATATTGCTTATATCTCCACTGGAAAGGGAGAGTGAGATTAGACCTCATTGCAGTGTGCCACTCCTTAAGGGACATTTTCCTGCTCAGAGCAGCTCATTCCTAGGGAGGACTGAAGGACCGGCCTTAGCTAGAGAGATGCCAGCACTTCAGAGGATGGCCCTGAGCACGCAGCTTGGGGAGAGCCCTGGTCTTTCCCACCCACATGCAGCAAACCAAGAGGGGAGTGCTCCAGACTAGCAATGGGAACAAAGCCGCAAAGTCCCTGAAGATTCCCAATTGTAGACTTCTGACTGAGGGGTCAGCACGTGGCATCCCATCTGAAATGGGTGGACATGACTCACAAGGGAGCCACACTGAATGTCTAAAGGTGTAACTGCGAACTGCTCCATCCCTGACTGTAGGAAGAGCAACAGGGACTTGTAGGATGCTCACCCTTCTGGACACAAATGCTGCACAATCAAATGGTGTAAGTGTCCTTAGGTAAGTGGGACCAGGAAAGAAAGAGGAACTGGACTGATGGATGTTAGCATGCCCTTCTCTCTATTTAACAGAGAGATAGGCATCTGCTTTGTGTCATGATCCCTTTTAGACTTGTGGCTAGCTGTATGCCCACCTCCCTTGTGTTTATCTATACAAGATATGCAGAGTAGGCAATCTTACAGAGACGGCTACTAGACCAATGGTCCCTGGAAGACATGGAAGCTGGGAATGCGGGTATGGGGTGGGGGACTGGGAGCTAACAATTATAGGTACAGGTGAATAATAAGTGTTCTAAAATTGATGGCAAGGAGCATGAAGCTTTTCTGTTCATGTTCGATCAATTGAATTGTATTTGAGAGGATTTACTGAGAGGTGAACGATGGGTAAACATATCAGTAGGGTAGGAGAAAAATATATACAAATATTTGCATTTGCTTTTATATGTAAAAATGTGCAAATGAAGCAAGGAAACAGATGGACTTTGGGCCTCTACTTAAATCTTAGCTCAGTACAAGCAGAGTTTTTTCCTAATAATATGGCATTTTATGATACGCACTATGTTAGGGTTTTCTAGAGAAATGAAACCAGGACACTTATGAATATAAATATGGATAGATAAATACAGCATGAAAGAATATAATAGCTAATTAGTTCACACAGCAGTACAGAGGGCTCAGTTCAACTCACTTCCATGAAAGTCCTTCAACTCATGATGGTGCTGGGTCCAAGGTCAAGGAAGTAGACAGAAGAGTCTTCCGTACAGCAATGCAGGCAGTCCAGTCACCTGCAGCAAACAGCAGGGTGGGCCACCAACAGTCAGCCAGATGGTAGGATCTGACAGTCCCAATCTCAAACGATGTAGACACCATCAGCATGGTAAAGCAGGTCTTGAAGAAACCTCAAGCTCTAGGGACATGATCCATGGGTTGGGTGTCCTACAGGTAGTTAATGTAGCTCAGAATTTGAGACAGAGAACTAGTTAAGGCAGTTACACACTGGTCGGATCACCAGAGAGCAAGAGAGAGATAGGCAGGGCTTGCCGAGCCATTTCTCTCTTTGCCCTCCAATCAAACTGTGACCTTATTAACCCCGCATGTTCCTATTGGCCAGGTTGGCACAATAAACCTACCTATCACATGCACCTTCCTGACTGGATTGCTGAAGACAAAATGGATGCATAAGCAAATGTGAAGAAAGCTGGTGGTGCCCAGCTATTAAAAGATATAATGTCTGGGATCTTAAAGGCTTGCAGTTAAACAAGCAGGCATCTAGCAGGGAAACAACAAAGCCCACATAGAGTTAGGACACCAGCCTGTGCAATCATCAGGTGTCAAAGGGAAGAGGTATCAGAAATTCAAAAAACAAGCAACCAAATCAATGTAAAGGGGCATAAATGTAGTGGAGACCCAAAACCCACCTTAAGATAATCAGACAGTCCCTCTCATAAGGGTCACTCAGAAGGGATGATAGACCCAGGGTGTGGTATGGTGCCGATGAACGTCATAACTATCTCTACTTCTTTAATGCTTACTGCCCTTACTATTATGGTTTTTTGTTTGTTTTACCTCATTAAGCATGTTAGATATGTGTATGTTCATTTGTATATTTAAGATCACTCGGTACATGAAAGTCAAGATAGATAATCCTTCAGAAACAGTAACAGAAGTAATGGTTCACTGAAGGTATGGGAAGAGAGGGCAGGGGAAAGGGGGGAAGGGAATGCTGATAGCATCGATGACTGTATAACTCCACTTGAGGGGATTAAATAACAGAATTGTTTGTGAATGGATATATTGGATTGTGTAAGATATGGCAAAAGGAAAGAATAACAATTCCTGGGGGTATGGTGGGGGAAGGAGGGAATAAAGGGGAATTGACTGATATCAAGGAGTTCGCGAAAAAAAGACTATTTTGAAACTGACTGTGGTAGCAATTGTACTATACTGCTTGATGTGATTGAAATCTGGAATGTTACTATATCTGTAAGAGCTCCCAATTTTTTTAAAAAAAAACATTTAATCTAGTGGGCCACAAGTTAGTTTATACCTATATTCAAAAAAATCTATGGAGACATATTTTATATTGTTCACATCGGGGCATGTTTCTGAATTCTCATTTTGTCTTTTCTGTGTTTCTGGAGAATATAAAGTGGGCCATAATAGATTTTTACAAAAATAGGAAGTACAGAATATCTGGTCTCAATGATAGCTTTCTTTTATGATTAGTTTTTGAATTTTCAAGAAAGAAATTTCCTTTTGAATTGTCATTCTAATCCATTATTTTGGATCAAGGAACAGTTGCCATCTGTTAATGAGCACAGAATATGATGTAAACAAGAAAGGCTAGTGGGAGCTAGTCTTGTACAATCACAGCTTCACAAACCATGAAATAATTCTGTGGGCTAAACTCTCCATTGTTCTTAATATTACATTGGGATTTGCTTGTGATATGCATGTTATTGCATTTGTACTATCATTCTGTTCTGCTGCTTTCTTCTTGTCAAGTACTGAATTCCTATATCTACACACATCACCTTTTTCATTTTCTTTAAACATACGTCACAATAATGAACTATCATCTGTATTTCCTTGTGGAATACATAGCTACTGAAATGATAATATTAAGTTGAATATTGTATGGTTATTGTAAATATTTATTCAATTGAAGTCACACAATCACTTGCGAGAAGAAAATAGCAATTCTCCAGAGAATAAGATGTGTTGCTAGGGACAAACACTGTGGAGCAAGATTGAGAAAGGATTCAGGGAGATTCAGGGAGAGCCAGGGAGGAGTTTGGCTTATACTGTGAGAGTTGGAGATTCCTATTTCATAAGGATCATCAGAACCATGCTTGAGTTTGGCCATATAAATTATCTTTGAGCTTGGAGCTTTGGACAACTTCAGTGTGAATCTGATCAATGCCAACTGTGCCAACAGAGCAAGAATCTCATATGGTGGTTATTCACAGCCAATAGGAATATGCCAGCAACATAGAAGGGTCAGAACAAAAGAATGCTAATTGATTGTCTAAGAGGTGATTGTCTGAGAACTGTATAGAAGATTTTTTGTAGGGAAAAGGGCAAAATTCAGTAAGACAAAGTTCATGTTTGATAACATAGGTTTTGAGAAAAAAAATTCCCTCATTTGTAGCCATTCTTTGTGTGACTAAGGCCATGACATACAAGAACATCCATTTAAGTCCACTTCCCAGAGTCTCCTCATTCTTAATAAATGACAACTACTGAACAAGGAGAAGGTGGCGAAATGGATAATCATCATTTTTCATTTTGAAGCCTCCTGATTCAAAACTCCATGTAAGATAGCTTCTTTGGTTACACAATTTTAAAATAATATACGTCATTCAGTCAATAAAGGTTTTGGATTTATTCCTGATTAGTATTATTTGAGTTCTGTGCTAGTAGCTATAAAGAAATTTCAGTTTCATATCATTGGTTTTTATTTTGAAAGTATCAAATAGTCATGTGCTCGCTGGGAACAGACAGTCTTTGGTCTGAACAGACATCTCATGCTGCTTCTAACACATTAATATCTCCCCCGAATCATCACTTGGTCCTGATACTCCATTCCTACTGACGGCCCTGTGGAAACTGGCCCGTATCTTGAATTATCCTCCCATCGGTCAGGCAAACCACCCTCATTCACTGCTCCTCCTGCCTATCTGGCCCAGGCTTTTCCAAACCTGAGTACAAAGCTGTGGGGATAAAGAGAACATGAGGCTATGTCCACTGAAATTTCCACCACCTCGAAATCACCCAGATTCATTTTTAGATTATATCTTAGATTTCTCTTTCCTTCTTAAACTTTGTATCTCCAACTTCAAAACTCAGAGTTTTAATCTTATTCCTAAAGCTCCCCAGATAATCTTAAGTCAATATTTCCTCTGAAAAGGAAATCAGTCTTCTGTCTCCAAAGATTCCACCATAAATATTCTAAGTTGATTTTGTCTCCTCCAAAATATTTCAAAGAAGGGCAGTGTCAAGCCACAGAGAAAAGAAAGAAATGGAGAGTTATTTTGATTTTAATGCTAGGGTTTGCCTTTCCTATTTGCTGATTACTTCTATTATTCTAAAGTTATAATCTTATTATTTTTCAACCTTCAGCAACTGCGTCTTGTAATCACGCTCTAGCCACATGGAGGAACCAAGCAATTTTCCAATTAGAACCTGCTCTGGTCTTATTTTAACATGTTGTTTCCCTTTCCTGGAAAGTCCTGGCCCTGCTCATTCAACTAGACAATTCCTACCCAACATCCAACACCTGGAAAAATATCTCTTCTAGATACTCAGTGATGTGGACTCTTGTCTACATCCACCATTCTCAATAATTCATAGAATCTACTACCACCAGCTTTGTCAACACAGAAGCGCTTGCTAATTATTCCAGGTGGCTCTCCATAGTCCTTAGGTATAAGGACAGTGCATATTTCATTTTCAACGAATTGCCATTATCTTCCTTGTCTAGTTATGGATGTGCTCTAAGAATAGAAAAAGAGTTTTTGTTTTTGTAAATAACAAACAACAAACCAGTATTGGCTCAAAAGAGCTACATTGATTAAAATAATTTGGGGAGGCATTATGGAAAAACATTTTGAGGATTATATGCTCAAATTAAGTACAGCCAGAATGCTTCTTAGAGGCAAGAATGGCAAGACTTTGCCTCACTTATTTGGACATGTTGTCGGGAGAGACCATTCCATGGAGAAAGACATCGAGTTAGGTAAAGTAGAGGAGCAACCAAAAAGAGGAATGGCCGCAGGGAGATGGGAGGAAACTCTGACCGCCAACGATGGCCTGAAGCCTCCAAACAATTGTGAGGGTGCTGTAGACCCTGGCAGAGCTGACTTCTACTGTGCGTGGGGCACTCTGGGTCTGAATTTACACCATGGCACCACTACCAGCAACAAGGCCATAGCAAGCACACAGCAGTTTTCTTAAGAAAGGGAATCCAGAAAGCAACAGATACAGATTTGTTTTATTCCCCGAGTCCTTTAATGCTTGTTCTCTTGCTTGTCATGGGATAAATGTGTATTAAGCCCCAGAGGGTCCATGGCTTGAGCTCCTGAAGGGAACTGTGATGCCCACCACTGGGCAGAGCTTCACCCAGGAAGACTGGGTAAGGACTTCAGGCTTTCTTCCAAGTCTGGGTGGCTGTTAACCTCTTGCCTCAAACATTGATAGCTAAACAAGGAGTCCTTTCGATCAATAACACTTTAATAAACTCCTCCACATTCTAAATGTAGAAACTCCATAAACAGGAGCGAACTAGGAGCAGTCTGAAGTTGTCATCATTGACAGCTTCTGATTTATCTTAACTCTACCTTGCCATTTGGCCACAACTTAAAGTAAACACTTTCTGTCTTCCTCATGTTCTCGTTACTGCCACCTCCCACTAATAAGAGAGGCTGCCAAAAAAAGCATCCAGACAGTTCATTTACCTCCCAAACTTGCCTGAAAGTAGCTGCTCCAGTTTAGACAAGGGGCGAAGCCACTACTGTACAATTTCAACAGATGGAACAATGCTTCCCAAATTATTTACATTAACATTATTTGCTTTCAGGATGTGTGTGTAACGGATGGGTCGTTGAATGAAATATTAGGGTGCAGACTGAAGACACAAGCAGTTCAGGCAGGCCATTTATGGTGATAGATGGAGATGGACCTCTGTGCTTTCTAAGAAGCGAGGGAGCTTCGGCAGCCCGTCTTGCTAACATTCTTGGCAGCAGTGCCTTGAGATGCGGGGTGCAGTCATGGAGATGGCACTGGGTGACATTGCCAGAGGAAGTGACCCCCCAATGACTGTCTGCGAAACTTCTGTGCAGTGTTTCACCAGAAATGTATGGGTGATTATAAAAATAGTCCTTGGTAGTTATTTATGATCACAAAAACAGCTTCCATAAGCCTAATCTACATGGATCAGTCTATCGACAAGTCTGAAGCTCGATTACTTACTGCACCTTCTAATTCACATTATTAACCAGCTGCCAGGAGCCTTGGTTTCACCCATAGGTGCTACAGCATACTTTGTCCTTCATTTCTGCCAGTGTTTTATCTGTGACTGATTTTGTAACAGATGCTGTTGTCTTAGCTGCAGTATCATGGTAAGCGGTGTTTGTCAACCTTTAGCCACGCCGCTTTCCAAGAATGCAGAACAATCCGAAAAAGGCACCTGCTCACTTACTAATACTGCCCCAATTAACAATGTTGTGAAGCAATCTAGAAATATCTCACCAATTTTGTTAGTGTTGCTACAATCTAAGAAACATTACATTGAATCAGTGTAGAACTATGCTTATCTAATATTATTCTATCGAACTGATCATAAATATTAGTAAGGATTCTGTGTTGACAGATACAAGAGGAGGTCTGCTACAAGGGAGTGACACTGCAGTATTAGACTTGGGGTTACCAACTCTACAGGGGCCACAAGTTCTTGGCACAACTTGTTCCGATGATTACTTGGTCACAGATGTGCAGGGACCTTTTCTCACTTGAAGCAGGGTGGTAGCCACAGGGCTTCAATTCCATTCGCTTCTTCCCTATCGTCCAGTGAGTGCGATTCATGCACACACCTCGTTACTGTGTCGTGCCAGCAGCATGCAAAGGCTTACCTGGGCGTCCTGTGCCATCACCTCATCCTGCACAGAAGATGAAAGAACTTCCCTTCCTCAGCCGATAGCATTCGCAAGGAGTCCAACCACCTTTCAGTCCGCTATGCACACATGCCCACAGATGGGACTGGATTGTGGAGACCCTCATTCCGAATTATGCTGCTTTTGCACATTTCAAGCGAAATCAAGAGTAGAAGGGCCACTGTCAGATGGCTAGCTCTGGGGATGGAAACGAGGGTAGCCTGCCCTTACTCCATGAAGACCGCAATGTGAGGTCGCCCCCGCTGTATTCGTGAGAGCTGAACGATGCCAGCGACGAGGATCAGCAGAGTTGCAGTCAACTTCCTGGCAGGGATATCTAGATTCCAGCTGAGGATTTTCATTTAATCCATAAGCCTTGTTGGACCAAACTGAGCATTCTTCATGTGGAATGATTTAATTTCTCCTTGACTTAGTACGTGCATTGAGTACATTCGATATTCAAGCCTCTTCTTCGCTGAGCCTATGGGGCATGTCTTGAAAACCATCAGCTGACTCTCCGTGACAACGTACATGCCATTAGAATGTAACGTGGCAGACCCATAGAGAAACAAATAGTCCTGAAGTGATGACGACATTAATAATGCATATCTATACAAATGATACATATAATTTGCATAAGATGTATGTGTGTGTATGGATAGGCCTGTCATTTTTTGTGTGTCAGAAGGTAAAAAAGGATCCAATGGGGGTGGGAATGCCATTGTTCTATCACGGCATCTACTTCCTGGACCGTGAGTGATTCTGACACATGAGACCCCACGATGCTGGAAGCCATGTCTATTACAGAGTTCCAAGAAGCTCCCTGGGACACAGAAGCAAGTTCCAAGAATTGTCTTCAAATTTGTCATCAGAAGGTTATCTTGTGCTATTTTCTTTCTCTCTCTTGTTCCTTCCCCTCTCTTCCTGTGTCCCTCCCCATCTCTTCCTCTCCACCTCTCACTATTTCATCCTCTCTCCGCTCCTCCCTGTCAAAAATGCTTCCCCAGGATCACAAGTTATCTACAAATTTCTGATTAATCCCCAGTCTCAGAGTCCCAAGTCTGTGTTCACTGGTGAATACTCTTATATTGTATCCCAACCCCCCACCTTTTTTCCCTGAGAAGGGTCTCTAGAAAGAGTTTTGCTTAAATGGAAGGATGTCCTCCTTACTGCCCTCTGACAGACCTGATCCCACCTTCCTGTCCACCACATGGCCACACTCTAGTCCCACCATGTGGATGGAAGGTATCAGAGAATGGGTCATGATGACCACAAGCCAAGGCTCCACATTCTGGGCTTGGTAGTCTATGTGGTTTGGTGGCAGAAGGGAGGGGACATTTGGCTCGATTGTTTAGACACCATTAAACAATATTCATAATGGTCACATCAGAAAGGAGGACGTGGCATTTCTTTCATTCTAATAGATGCCAGTGGTTTGCCCCCTAACACCCATTCCTTGCTCTCCCATCCCCACCAGTGTCTACCAGCCCTCTGAGACCCACTCTGGATCCCGAACCAACAATGCTGAGCTGTGAACAGTCAGCTTCACGCAAATCTTTTAGTCTAACTACCTAGTCCCTAATTTAAGGGATACATCTTCTCTGTTTCATAATAATCCCCTTCAGTCTTTAACAGGAGGCTGTGCAAAGGAGAGGAGATGTGGAGCCCTCCTTACTGAGTGCTGTTCTTTGGCAAACTTTCGTACAAAACCAATGATAGTTTCACCTCTCTGAGAAAATATGCCCAGGCATACATGCAAACATGAACACAGATGTTTACCTCGTGATGTAGCTAGAGATGTAGAAAGAATATACATTCAGTCCCAAGAAAGCTACACAGTCACCAGACTTACACAGGGACTCAGGAGCCCAGAAGCAGACATCCTCCGGGGCTGTGCTTCGACTGCACCGCCTTTACTGACATCACCACTTGCCTTCTGAGCTCCTGGCTCTGCAATCTGGGCTCAGTTCCTTCAGGCTGGAGCCCCGTGGGGCCCGGCCTAGCCAGGCTGAGCTGTGCTGGACAAAGCAGGGCAGGTCAGGGCGAGCCAGGGCAAAGCCACAGATGGGTTCAGGTGTCAGTCTCCACCCGAGTATGAGCTCCCCAAGTCCAGGATGACTCAGACCCTGGTGTACTCGGGTTACTCCGGCTTAACCGCCCTGAAATGGCCTTGCACCCCCGCTGACCGCACCAGCCCTCCCCCTGTCCCCCGAATCCAGATGTGTGGTATACATTTCAGCCTCAGCTCCAACATATGATCCAACCCCCACCAGAAGGAACAAGAATTTGTGATTCCCTTTGGGGATTCAGAGAGGGAAGACTTGTTGTTCCCACTTGGCCAGGGCTTTGGGGAGATGTCTCAAGGTTCTTTTGAGCCGACTGCTGTGTGCTGGCCCCATCTTCTTAGCTTCTTCAGAGGCCTGGGAGCTGGGGCTGCACTTTTCGCCTCAAGGAGATGGGGCAAGTCAGAGCTACACTGGGGAGGTACCCAGGAAAGAAGGGAAGCATCCTTTGACTTGTCACAAAAGAGATCTGCTTCCACCTTTGTAAATCACAGTATTACCCTTAGGCATCTAGATCCTTTGGACTGGGCAGGTAACTCATTCATGTGGTGATTTATTTTTATTGGTCCGTGTACTAAGCAAATACAGGCCACTTGTCATACAATGTGTGCTGGAGTCTTAGGACTAGAGAACTAGTTGGTCAAGCCTTCTTCCCAGAACTCAAGGAACAACAGAGAGGGTTTGGAGGAAGGGTCCAGGGGCTGGTCCAGAGGCCAGAGTGTTAACACAGAAAAAAGAACACAAGACAGGACCTCGGGCAGACTCAAAATCAATTCCTATCTCCATCACTAGATGCATGACTTCAGCATTGCATTTTAGGCTGACTAAATGTGTGGGTCTAACTTTCTTTGCTTTGCTTTATTTTCTCACCTGTGAAATGGACCCATCTATTTAAAATAGCTTCTATCACCATGATGTCAAATCTGTGTAAATAGTGAAGATGATTCAAACAATAGTTCCTGTTGTTTTTAGATGGATAATATAAAGAAAGTGACCAGCCATTTAAACGCTAATCTCATTTAATCCTTAGCAATCCCCTCTTAGGAAAGTCTTATTTTTACTAATACTTATTTTTGTATTAGTTATGGCTAACTTCTAAAGATGTCTCCATGAAGTGTGGGATGTTAAAGACAAGGCTTTGAAGAGGTTTTTAAATTTTCACGAGGCTCTTGAATATGAACATGCATGTAGATCACCAGGAATGGATGTCACATCACAGAATGTTAACAGCACAACAGGCAGCAGGGGAGACCATTTTTTTTTTACTTTAGATCTTCTAAGTTCCCAATCCTTATATACAACAGAGGCAAGAACGTTTGTCCCCCTCTAAATACCTCTTTAAATCTGGCCAGGATCAAAAGAGGAGCCCAAGAGGTCAGTGCTGACTCTGTCCTTGAGAGAGTTCCAGAGAATTTGAACAGCGTTTTGGGGTGGTGGCTTAGTGGGGTATGTCAGGTAGTTAACCACAAGGTCAGCGGTTCAAAACCACCAAAGGTTCCCCTGGTGAAGGAAGAGGCTTTCTGATACCATAAGGAAGTACAGTCTTGGACAGCTACAAGAGCACTTTTGCTCTGTTTTATAGGGTCTCTATGATGTAACTAATGCTATGGCAGTGAAGATAACTGAGGTATAAGACCAGTGGTGAGGGACCTGTTTGCTGCTAAGTGCCATTTGAGTGTTAATAACATCGTTCGTTCGTGGCCCATACTGGTTAAACATTTCATTGACTCACCCTTAATGTGGTGATTAGAACACCAAGAAGCCCTGGTGGCCTACCGGTTAGAAGTGTGATCTCAATGGTTGGCATTTTGAAACCACCAGTTGCTCATGGGGAGAAAGAAGGGCCTTTTTATTCCTATGGGAGGAGCCCTGTGGTGTAGTGGTCATGAGTTGGGCTGTGATCCCATGGTGGGCAGTTCAAAACCACCATCAGCAGCTCCTAGGGAGCAAAACTGGGTTTTTTATGCCTCTAAGCAGTTATAGCCCTGGAAGCCCACAGGAGGTCACTATGAGTCAGCCTGACTCGGTGGCACTGAATGTAGTTTTGGTTCTTCTATTCCTATAAACAGTTACAGTCTTGGGAACGCACAGAGGCAGTTTTGCCCTGTCTTACAGGGTCACTATGAATTGACATTGATACGATGCAGTGAGTTTGATTTGGCCCTCAGCTGGACATTCTTCCACCCCTGCCTAGACCTTGATAGGGTCCTTGGATTGCTCAAGCCGTTTGTAGCTAAATGACAAGTATAAAGATGGGTGGTTCAATCCCATCCAGTGGCACCGTCAAAGAAAGGGCGGGTGGTTTGCTTCTGTGAATTTATATCCAAGAAAAGCACAAGGACGCGTTCTGCTCTCACACGGGGGTCCGCTGGAGTCAGAGCCAACTCAACGGCAATGGGCTCATTTTCAAAAGGCCTTGAGATGCTTCTCCGCATTGTCTTGGAAAAGAAAACCCTTTTTAATACCTGATACTTCTGCAGTTTACAGGGCCTGAGGCAGGGAGCCACAGGGAGTGACTGTCAGCAGCAAACACATTTCCTGGTGAGAAAAGGTCAGGCTGCTTCACTCAGGTGGACTCTTGCATTCATCTCCTTTAGCCCTGCTGTTATCCTTTACTTCTTCTGACTATACGTCTGTGAATCTTTCCCACACAGATTTATCTATATTTCCAGAACGTTCAGCATCTGCTGCTGTGCTGTGCAAATTGAGGTCAAAGTCCCCTACTTTATTCACTTAGTTCTGCCCCGCCCCCCACACCCTTCCAACCTCCACACAGATCTCAGTGGTCACCTTCTAGCAAGCTATCTTTTTAAAGTTTGTTAATGATGACGAGTGGGTCTGCTAAATGCAGGGTCAGATGTTCAGAACCACCCGCTGTTCCACAGAAGAAAGTTGAGGCTTTCCATGCCCATAAAGAGTTGTCTTAGAAATCCCCAGGGTGAGTTGTGCTCTATCCTATGAGATCAGTACAAGTTGAAATTGATTCTTGAGCAGTGAGTTATAGCCATCTTCTTAGGGAGGGCGGAGGAGGTAGAGAAAAGCAGGGATAGATGATAAGATCTAGGCTCAAGAGTCAACTCTGTCATTTACTGCCTGCATGACATCGGGCACGACACTGAGGTTCATCCCTTCGCTAAACACTTCCTCATCTAGCATTGGCTCTGTCAGAACTCTGAACATCCATGAGGATATAAGTCTGACCAATTTAAAAGGTCCTGCCCTCGTCCTTTTAAAATGTGTGCTTTATTGAGCTTCCATCTGCAACTGATCGCCTACTTTTATTTACAATTGTAAACTATGGCCAGAACCTATCATTTAAATTCTGTTGGACCTATATTAGGAGAGACAGGTTTGCTCTAGGGGTTCGGAAAGTCTTCCCCGGGACATAACCTTTGAACTGAGAGCTTACATTAACCAAGAAAAGGGGGAGAGAGTCCCATTTCACTTTGAAAAAGCAAAAGAAAAGATGGATCCCTGGCGAGAGAAAGTGTGCAAGGCCCAGGAATTGGCATTAGATGAATGAAGAGACAAGAGAAGGCCAGAAGACTTGTTATGGATTGAATTATGTCCCTCCAGTAAGTTTATTGACGTTCTAATCCCTGGTGTCTGTGAATTTCACCTTAAAAATTAGATAGGTGAAGAGAATGATGAATAGATGAATGTGAACGAATATGCATTTGTGGCTAGTACTTTATGACAAAGTACTGTGCTGCATTCTGTACCTAACATTGATACTTTTGTAGACCCAAGCATTCCTTGTTCAATCCTTACAATTCTGCAAGATTAGTACTGTTGTCACAGAAAAGGAGGTTGAGGTTTGAAGTGGATGACATAGCTAAATAACTCGTACATGACAAACTTTGCACTGATGTGATATCTGGCTCCTCCTAAGGATCGTATTTCTCCTACAGTGTCTCTGGAATGTTCTTAACTCCAGCCTTCATCTGTAAAATGAAGAAAGTAATTATTACTTTAACAACCAAAAATATTCTATGCTTATGCATGGTGGTGGTCAGGGGTGGTGGCGTATGTCTCTATGTGGGTGATATAGCCATTGCTATCAAATCTACTAGGGCACAGAAGGTCTCCATAAGATGCAGTAGGACTTCTCGCCAGGCTGTCAAGGCTATCAGTATTTATGGAATCAGTCTGCCACTGCTTCCTACTATGGAGTGGCCAGTAGGTGTGAACTGCCAACATTTAATTGAACAACTGAGCACTTACCCACTTTATCCCGAAGGCTTTTCTGTGTGGTTATTTCTCTCTAGTTCAGTGGTCTGTGCTCCTAACACTAACTTTAGTGAGTTTTGTGACTACAGAAATCCTTATTTATCATTTTAATTCTTGATTTTTTTACCTTTTTATTTGTTGGCCTGATCGCATATGTTTATGTGGACAATGAAATCGTTTACAAACAAAAACACATTAAATTTTCCATTGCATGTGAACTCTGCCTCCTTGTTCAGCTCTTCCCTAACAAAATAAGAACATCCCCTAACCCAGTGGTTCTCAACCTGTGGGTCATGACCCCTTTGGAGGTCAAACGGCCCTTTCTCAGGGGTCACCTGATTCATAACAGTAGCAACATTATAGTTATGGAGTAACAACAAAATATTTTTATGGTTGGGGGGTCACCACAATAGGGGGAACTGAACCAAAGGGTGGAGGCATTAGGAAGGTTGAGAACCCCTGCTCTAACCCTGCGTTGGTGGTTGTGGTGGTACCTTTTTGCAGTGAACTCTTGTAGAACATCTTCATCTTCACAATCATTGTGAAGCTGAATTGTGAACCCATTGTGGCAGACACTGTACCCATCCAGTTTATGGAGTATAGCCCTCGTTTTTAACGAACCTTCTACCAATTGAGCCCTGCTGGAGATAGATCCCAAGTACCGTATATACTCGTGTATATAAGCCAAGCTTTTCAGCACATTTTTTATGCTGAAAATAACCCATCAGTTTATACTCCAGTGAGGGTCTCACTTACCTGTTCTCTGGTGCTTTGCGGGTGTTCTACCGTCACTCCTGCTCATCTGCGGGTACCTGCAGCCTCTGTGGGGGATCCGATGACTGCTGATATCACCGCCCTTTTCTCCTGCACGCAGGCAGCCTTTGTGTTGTCTGTGCGTACTGGACAAGAACCTGCCCGCTTCAGTGCGCTGGTATGTGGGGCATACCGCATCCTTGTCAGATGAATGTCGGATGCTGCCGCTCTTCTTCTCCCCCAGCTCTTCTCCAGGGCTGTGACCAATGGCTTAGCCTTTACTGTCTTACCCTTGCTTGGTCACGCCCCTCGCTCCACCCAAGCATTGCTCAATACAAGTACGGTATATCTCTGGTTTTGGATATACAGTATGTTTATTTACAGATCTTAATCTGCTATAATTTATTTTTTTATTTTCTTACCCCTATCTGGACCCAGTGTTGACTATGCTTGCATAAAGCAGCCTGTGTTAGGGCGCATAATATACACCCTGCATTGTGTGCCCACTGCGTTACTGCATGTGATGCGTGAGCACTTCCCATACCTATGCGGTAATGCTGTGCGTGCAGTAACGTAGCGTGGATAGTTATTGTCGATGCCATAGTGTTTTTGTTGACCCTCTTTTCCACTTACAGAGCTAGTTTACCGTTTTTCTTTGAAATAAATAATAAAAAACCTTTAACTTACTGATGCCTCGATTAATGTAATTTTATTGGTATCTATTTTTATATTGAAATTAGCCAGCAGCTGCCGCATTTCCCTAGGCTTATATGCGAGTCAATAAGTTTCCCAGGTTTTCGTGGTAAAATTAGGTGCCTCAGCCTATATTCAGGTCGGCTACTACTCGAGTATATACGGTACGTCAGATAAAGCATTACTAGCCTCTATTTCAAGGAAGTGTCAATATTCTGTCAACACTACTTCAACTGTGTTGCTTATTCATGAGTCTTTCGTTTTCATTGTTCAGCCTTCAATACATAAGAGGCCATCATGGCTTTGGTCATTTACACCTCAGCCTTAACAAAGTGACGGCTATGTTTTTTTAACATTTCAAAGAGGTCTTGGGTAGCCATTTCCCAGTAAAATGTGCTAATTGAAAATGTTGAAAATGCCGAAAAATGTTTCCCTAGAAATGTGGGCTTTCTCCATATGATTGGGAGATCTCATAAACACTACTGTGCTGCTACCACCACCACCACCAGCACCACCACCATCTCTATCTCTGCTATGACCACTATCAGTTCCACCACTTCCGCGCCTTGTATCCACCACCACCATTTCACCACTCTATGACTCAAGATTTCAGGATATACAGGAAGCCTAACACTTGAGTCTTATAATCTCCAATCCCCACCAGAACATTCTAAGGAGACATTTTATTATGCTTTCCTTATGGGGACCCAGAGTCTGAGAAAACTTAAATAACTCTCTAAAATATCACAAATTTAAATAAAAGGTCAAGGATTTGGCACTAAGCTACACACTTCACAAAACTGTGATAGGTTCACCTTCATAGTTTTCCCTCTGCTCACGCATTCATATTTATCCACTTCTCCTGAATGGCCACCATTTATTTTTCTTCTCGGAAATATAGAATGAATTTCCTGTCAGCTTTTGTGTATGGGGTGAAGGCATCTTGGCTGGGAGTGATTTCCTCAATTCATTACTGAAATGATCACAGAAAGTCAAATCCACCACAGAAAGGTAGAAAAGGAGAGCTCATGAAAGGGGCAAGCCCACAGTTACACGTAGGGTTTTTTAAAAAAACAAACAAACAACAACGTTGCAACTCTGGGTTCTGACCCTACTCTAAAAGGAATAAAGGCATTCCAGTTAGTGGGGAGGGAAAACTGGCGTGGAGGAGGATGGGAGACCTGGCAGTGGGGCCATCATTCTGTCACAGTGGTGGGAGATTTAGTAGGGTTGCCCTTACATCGGAAATGAGGGTAATGCTTACTGTTGAGGGTGCCCTGCAATTGGGAGTGAAAGGACGCTTTGAAGCCTAGAAGGCATTTCTCTGGAATGCCTGACAAGAATCCCAGACTTTTATAGAAGGATATGGAGATTGGATATGTTTTGCTTTTTCATTTGAAACCTTATAGTTTTTTTTTCTGCTATGGATGGATATTCAATTGCAAAAACAACACAGTCCTTTCCTATTGACACACACACACACTCACAAATCCATACCTATTAAAGTAAACTTTGTATTATCTAGCACATTGAAGAGAGAGTTTGGATAATGTCTTTACTCTGGTTCTATTACTCCACCAGAACTTATGCTATCTCATTAAAGAGAACATTGAAATATTACTGCTGGTTTTTACATTTAGGAAATTAATCTGCCTACTTAATTAGCAGAACTTTGAATCCTGAACAGCTTTTCAGTAGAAAGAAATTTTATGAGTTAAAGATGGTTGTCTAAATTTAAGAATGTTTTTTATCTTGGTATCTTAATAACTTGACATTGGTTATTCATCTTATTTTCTACATCAGTCATGAGTGGAGTTTGTCACTCTGAGACTTCTTGGTCATATAGTGCCACTCGTATTCTGGTTTTTATGAAATTGATTTGCAAGTTCCCTGAAGACTTATTTTAATCAGAAAGTGTGCTTCAAATGCAGATATCCCATGGTGCCGTTACCTGTTTGTTCATGAGAGAATGGTGCTCATAGATTTTACTACATAAAATTATTTTGGTGAGTAATTCTGATTAGCTATCTCGTTTTATCTCCTATGATTCTAGAGAAGATGGAAGGACATGCTCTTAAAATTCTTCCAAGGGACCTTTTCTTCCTGTCATCTATTAAAGAAAATATATAAATAGCCTCATCAGAGAGTTTATAGCTCTCCTGGCACCTGTCACACAAGTAGGTCTTTTGAAAGAGCTTGTAATTTAAATGTTATGTTAATTTAATGTTTCAAGCATAAATATATACACTCCCCACACCCACAGAAAGAACTTAACTCCCTTCTTTCAAGTCCGTTCCTGTAGATATCACTAGTAGCACCCACACAATAATCCGCAGGGAACAGATACCAGTATGATCATTGATTTAGAAGCTATGGTCTGTTGAAAGCAGATAAAGGGTCTCCTGTGAATGTGTTGGGATTGTACACAGGCTCTCTATGAAGACAATAGACTGGTCCTTCTACCAGAGGACGTCAAGCTCTGTCTGTAGCCTCAGTCACACGGCAAGCACTTGTGGCTCTATAAGAAGCCGGTAATCCCTCTGGGCCGTGAGTGTATCTGAGGGCTGCATTCAAAGTATTCATATTTAGTAACTCCCACTGCCAACGCTTGGCACGAGACATGGGCATGCTGGTAATTACATTTGGTCTTAAAGAATGAGTAGCACAGAATGCTTGTGCCCCACCCTCTAGGAAGCCTTCTCTCCCCTGGAGAGTGAATTGGCATCTTTCTTTGGCTTATTTCAGAGAATGAGTTTCCAAGCCAGCTGTGAGCAGCCTCTGGAGCTGTTTGGGAGCCAGCATCTGGTGGGGTATTGGGCTCTGGTCTATTCTGAAGAGAACAGTTTGTATATTCAAAGAAGGAGTAGATTTGTAAACGACAATCACATACATGTGAAGGAAAACACAGTGCCTGCCAGCAATGGCTTTGGCCCATGTAGGGGATAGATGAGCGAGTGGTGTGATAGACAAGAGCTGTTGGTGTCCGAGCTGGAGGAGCTTCACAAACATATGGGCCAAGTCCACAGTGACAACCAAGAACAAACAAGTTTTCCAAGGTCACTCAACCAATAAGTGGCAGATCTGAATTTTTTTTCTCTCTGCAGTCCAGGCATCTCTCTACTTCACCAAGGTCCTTCAAGTCCCTGTTTTATAAAAGAAAGATCCCAATACTTGCTTGGCAAGGTACCTGTAATGACTAAATGGGTCAGCATCTGTGAGCCTCTGCATGGAGCTTGGTGCCAGGTTTATGCCTTTTATTTTGCTTGAGATAGTTGTTATTTGATTTTCAACCAGTTGTTACACTGCCTCCAGGTGTTCTGGGTGATGAAAATAATTAAGGGCTTGACTAACTTGAAAGGTCCACAGTTCAAGCCCACCCACAAGCAACTCAGAGAAGGTAGCTTGATGATCTGCTTCCAAAAGATCCCAGCCTTCAGCACCCTGTGGAGCAGTTCTACTCCTGACACATGCGGACTCAACAGGAGCAAGCCTGAAGCTTCGGTTAGCCACCTCTGACACTCACACAGTTAAGCATTACTCCTTCTTGTGCCTGCTCAACACTGATACTACAGAGTGCTCCCACATACATAAAGTCGTGTGTATCAGGAATGAGCATCTAACACAACATTCATCTGGCAGTACACAAAATTAATCATTTAGAAAACGGTTACTTTTGCTAAACAATTTTAATATGGATTTATAGTGGGACAATCAGATGACCCAAGTACACACTTGGTTTATGTTGTCAGGAGAGACCAGTCCCTGGAGAAGAACATCATGCTTGGTGAAGTGGAGGGGCAGTGAAAGAGAGAGAGGTCTTCAATGAGCTGGAGGGATGCAGCGGCTGCCCCAGTGGGCTCGATTGTAAGAACAGTTGTGAGCGTGGAACAAGAATGGGCCGTGTTTGGGTCTGTTCTGCTCAAGATAGGTCAGAATGAAAACAATAAGTAGAATGAGCCTAGATTTAAACTAAGCACTCTGAATTCCCACTCTTCTCAGCAGAACATGACTATCCATTTTCTCTAGGATTAAAAAAACAACTTCAGTACTCAGAAATTAAATGTCAAAGGCTAGACTTTATCTGTTGGTTTACTCTAAATAGCATCAACATCTAACAAAACGGTGACATTTTTATTAAGCAGATTTTATTTTTTATTATTATGTTTTTCCTTTTGTGATTGATTTATTTCACTCAGCATGTTTTCAGGGGAAATCTTTCTTTTTTCATTTTAGCAAATGTAATTTTATTTATTTTTATTTAGTTGGGATTTAATACATATAATGTATCTTTCCAAATTTTAATCATGTTAAGTAGAATTGTACAATTGTTACCACAATCAGTTTCCAAACATTCTTTTTCTTCATGGACTCCTTGATGTTATCTCCCTGTTACTGACCCCCCACACACCCAAGCCACCTTATATCCCTCTCCCCCTGAACTCCTTATTCTACTAATGTCCCTATAGGTTCGTCAATATATTGCATATATTGAAATATGGAAAAGCATATAACAGAGCTTCAAGAGGTGATCTCCATTGACATAACACATCTGAGATACACTCTACTATAAATGTAGCAATAACCAAATCAAAACCAAACCAAATGATACAAATCAAAATTACAGAAAATTTTGGAAAACCAATTACATCCGGCCCACATCATAAGGGGGATCTACTGACAGAGTTATAACTGTTCGGGTCAGATGTATGCCTTTGATCTTCTGTCCTCCCCTCTGCCAAGCACTCTCTATAATGACGACTTTCCTCCCATCCCTCAGTTCTCGATAAGGGGAGTTCTCCAGAGACTTATTTCCTCTGTAGCTCCTCCAATGAATGTTGGACTCCCACTGCCATCCATTGCCGTCTGCACACCGGAATCTCAGGATTTAGGCTGATACTCACCCTTCCTTGACTTTGGATTCCAACCCTTCTGTGACTGATGATGGCGTGCTTCTTCCAGTTGACATCTTCCAGAGCCGGCTGCTTGTTTGAAGACAAGCCTCTAAGGTCCCAGACACTATTTGGTCTGATAGCTGGGCACAGTCTGAATTCTTTGCCACATTTTGTTTTAGTCCCATTTCTTCAACGTTCCCTTTCTGAGGGTGAGTCTAGAGCAGGGCCGTGATGTAAGAATTAATTGTTCTTTAGTTGGAGCTAGGATTTAGTGAGAGCCCCAAACCCATTCCTGGATCTATGCTTTTCTTTCTTTCTTTCTTTCTTTCTTTCTTTCTTTCTTTCTTTCTTTCTTTCTTTCTTTCTTTCTTTCCTCTTTCTTTCTTCTTTCTTTCTTTCTTTCTTTCTTTCTTTCATTTCCTGTATCTTTGGAGTTAATTCCTATGTAATATCATTCCAAAGTTCAATCATATCAAACCAAATTGTACATTTGCTTTCAGATCTGATCTGTTTTAGGTCTGGAAATAATTAAGTTGAGGAAGCAGTGCATGCCCATGAAGTGCTTTGTCTGCATTCTTTAAGGTACCTTATATGGGCAAGAAGACACTAGTGATGACCTATTTGGAATTTTATTCCAAAGGAGAAAATCTCTGATGGTGGTAACAAGCTATCCCCTTCGATCCAATCATCCCAAAGCAGCTATCATGGAAACCTCAACACGCATCAATTGATATCATGCCACACTTTATAATGTTATATCAGGAGACCTTGAATATAGTCTACTCAGAAAGATACAAAAGCTTCTACAAATCTACAAATTAGCCCCCGAATTCAAATTCCCAATTGTTTATCAAAGAGGTCAATATTTATGCCCCCTAGGTAGTCTAGTCTACTTATGGTGTTAGAAGCAATGCTTGGTCAACAACATTAAAATGAAGGTTTGGGACCAGAATCCCAAATGGAAAGCATTCCCCTTTTACATAGAAACTGAAGAAAATGTTGTGTTTATGGGGAATAAACTCATTCTTGTGACAAAAATCTCTGAAAGAAATATAAGAATGTTCCCCAAACCTTCCTGATGTGCTCTGTGAAGTGCTTCTGATTCCTTCTGACATGAGAGAGGAGATGAAGATGAGAGTGTGTAGTGTGGACCATCTCCACAACAGCCATGCCGTGGGACAATTAATAGAGGAACAAGCTGGAAACCGCTCTCCGGTGCAGAAGAAAATGAAGAGATGGACATAGAAAGAAGGATGACACACACTGAGATAAAAGACAGAAAGGATGCTGCATGAGCACAAGTTCACAAAACCAGGGCTAGAAGAACAGCTATTCATTAGCCACCCTCTAGATGCCTCCCTGTCACGAGCATATTGTCCCCTGTGATTATAGATTCAGAACCTGAACACATGCGAGACAAGTACTTGGTAAGCAGCTAGGACCACCTTTAAGAACTTGCCTGTCTGTCTCTGCAGTTGCTTTTTCAGTGTAAGAATGGAATTTATGATTGGAACATCTGGTTGGACTCATCTGCTGTATTGTGAGTAGTTATCAGAATTACTCTGGAGATAGATGTAGTTCCCCACATGCATATGAGGGAACACACTTTAAGAAAATTGACACTTGAGACAGAAGCAAGAGGCAAATGACTAATGAAAAGAAATGGCCCTTATCTGGAAAGGACAAAAGATACAGCATTGGAAGCTGTTAATTAAATTAATAAAGAGAGATCCATATCTAGACATAGTCTTTTTTTAAAAGCCAATGACAAGTACTGAAAAAAATTTTTAACAAACTAACCAACATGTCCCCAAATAAAATTAAGCCTCTTCTAAAGCTTCTTCTCCATTTCCTCATAGGAAAAAATTAAGTGTTGAGGTTAAAGAAGTATGTAAGAGACAGATCTGTATCAGTGCTACATTGTATTATCATATAATAGCTAATAAATATAATCTATCTTATTTAAAGGATCAGAAATATCCTTTGCATGCACTGACTTGTTTCTTCATGACAAGTCCCTGAAGGAAAACAACTTTAACTATCTTCATTTCAGAAACAGATAAATGAAAGTCTAGAAACAAGTGCATGGAGGTCTACTCAAATGCACATGTCTCTTAAAGGTGGAATCGGGAGTTCATTCAGGTACTCTGATTTCTGAACTCTTGCTCTTATCTCACAACTTGAGAAACTCAGAAGACCAGATATGTGGGAGAGTTTAGACCCCAAAGTCTGTTTATAACAGGGAAGTCAGGAATGAACTTGGAAATAAAGGTATTTAAAACACTAGAATACTTAAAGCAAGAAATAGAATGCATAAGAGCTGGATACTGTGGGTGGAGAAGAAAACTAAGCAGCATGGAAATGGAACTACTTACTATGCATTCTGATTTTGAATATCATGCTCACTGACTATAGAAATGGACAGGTGTATGTGTGTACTAGAAAAAATGAAAAAAATTGAAATGAGAAATAGAATTAAAATTGAGAAAACTCCAAATGAAAAATGAATTAATATATAAAGATGAGGAATTAAAGATTTGGACATTAGAGAGACAAATGGCTGATGGATGTTCGAGATACTGAAGAAATCAAACAGACAAATCAAGAAATAAATGTGCTAAAATGTTGGTATTTTGTGCTTTCATTGTGATGTAGCATTTAGCATTTGATAATTCCCTTTATGATTTCTGTTTTTACAGAAGTATTCAGACATATGGAACTTTGTATCTCATCTATAATTGATTTGTTTTCATTGATAAATGCATCACAACACATTTGCTATTCATGTTAAACTTACTATTGTTGCTGTTTTACATTTACTAGATTTCAAGAAAGGAATAAGTTTCACAATAAGAAACTAGAAAGCAAACACTATGTCCTAAGAGGATTGAAAAATAATTTAAATAGCATAATTCTAAAGATAAAATGAAAAATTATAGGCTAGTAGGTAAAGATATAGATTGTTTGCAAATAAATGACAAACTAGCTAACAGTGAAATAGAGACTCACATCAACAAAAATTGGTAGCAAAGGTTGAGGAGAGAGTTGCATTAAAGTGAGGAGGAAATATCACTCAGCCTACGTCTCTATACAGTGGAAACATCATTCAAGAATGAAAACAAAATGAAGATATTGTCAGAATGCTGCACTTGGATCATAGCTGAATAACAAACTTACTCAAGTTATTTCAAGAAGAAGGAAATTTATCATAGGACGAAGCAGTGAACCTCTAGAAGCTAAATATTTGGAAAATGATTCTCACAAAATATGCATCTGGGACTTTGTCAATGGTCAACATATAACATTAAATGCATACATGTAAAATAAATATAAGAAGCTGAATTCTAAAAATTCTTGAGATTTAGAAGTGAAAATTATTTTACTCAAAATACCATGATGAAAATAAAATGTATAATTTAAAAATAAAATATTATAATGCAGCCTTATTCATAAGAGCAAGATTATCTGGATAGCCTAAATGTCCATCAATGGAAAAATGTATTAGCAAATTATGGTGTATTCCAGTGGTTCTCAACCTGTGCGTCGAGATCCATGTGTGGGTCAAAGGACCCTTTCACAGGGGTCACCTAAGACCATCAGAAAACACATATTTCCAATGGTCTTAAGAACCTAGACACCCTGCCCTCTCTCCGTCTCCAGGTGGATCCGCCCCACTGCAGATACAGCCACATATGAGCACCCACTGTGAAGACTGTTACCCATGCTACACCATGATTCATGACAAAATTTCATTTATTTGCCATTAGAAATAAATATTTCAGATAATATAATGACATATTTTTGTGATTAATCACCATGCTTTAATTATATTCCATTTGTAGCAGTGAAAATACATCTGCCTATCCAATATTCACATTGTAATTCATAACAGTAGCAAAATTACAGTTGTGAAGTAGCAACAAAAATAATTTTATGGTTGGGGGTCACCACAACATGGGGCACTGTATGAAAAGGTCATGGCATTGGGGAGGTTGAGGACCACTGGGATAAACAAACAATGGAATACTAGTCAAAGTTAAAGAATAACAATACATCTGTGAAGCATCTCATAGCATGGAAACATCTAGCAGATATATTTCTGAGTGTATTAGGTCCACCATAAAAGGACAAATACTGTATATGATCACTATTTTTTTAAAAAATCAACAAAAATATTCACATAAAAATAAATCTTATTTGATGATGGAGGGGGAAGAAAAGGAAAATCACTAATTAGGTAGCAGGCACGTATTCACTTGAGAGAAAGTGAAGACATTGTGTGATAAGAAGGAAGTCAGCACAAGAGTGATGAAGACAGAATGTCCTGGATAGAGTGGGAGACAACGTGGAACAAACTCAAAACCATAACAGAAACAAGTCCCACTGGGGAGACAGAGACTGGCTGGACCCCGGAGGCAATGGTGCGTACACTTCAGGTCTAGAACTTAACTCCACACTGTGGTCGAACAAGCAACAATTTTCATACACAATGGAAGTATTTATTCCAAGGCAAAGGTCAGAGGGTTATGAAAGAAGGAGGAAAGTATCCCGGAAGCACAGGGAGGAAGTAGAATGAATGATGGGATATGGAAGGGATTGCATTCAATGAGTTGACAGATCATGGCTATGAATTAATTGTTGGACATAAAGCTGATCATCAGCTCTGTAAATCTACACCTAATTCACAATAAAAATATGTGTGTATATATATTTATATACATGTGTATATATGTATATATATAAATGATGAAGACAAAGGATGACTGTGGGAGGCGATCAAGAATTAAAGGCAGCAGAGAAAATTACTATCCTATACACAATGCTGTGATAAGAAGAATATATGTGTGGATACATAAACATTCAAGCTGAGCAAACATGAGGATGAAAAATGGATTATATTCACATTATATATATGTGTGTATATGTGTATGTTTGCCAGAGGATATTTCTACAAGTACATCAACCTATGCTACAAATGTGTTCATGAATATAATAAAGCTCAGTTGCTAGGTGCTGCTCAGTTGACTCTGGCTCATAGAATGCCCATGTGAAACAGAACAGAACACTCCCCCTTCCTGAGCCAGCTTCGTGCTGGGTAGGTTGGAGCCCTTCGGTGCAGCCACTGTGTCAAGTCATCTTCTTGAAGGCCTTCCCCGTCTTTGCTGACCCTCTGTTTAACTCAGCATGATTGTGCTTCAGGGAATTGTCTCTCCTGATCACATGTCCAAAGGACATGCAAGAAAGTCTCCCCGTCCTCGTTTCTATGGAGTATTGTAGTTGTACTTCCTCCAGGACAAATTTGTCCTTCTGGCCATCCATGATTCTTTCAGTGCTCCTCGCCAACATCGCCAACATCACAACTAAAATGCTTCAGTTAGTCTCTGGTCTTCCTAATTCACAGACAACAACTGGGTCGGGCGCCCCTTCATTCTCAAACTGCCACCCTTATCCTGGAACCCATTTCAACTTATTGTAAAGGACACAAAAATGTGCCCAATCCAGTCTGTCATTTGATTGCTTCGGCAGTGCTTCCATCAACCTTCAAATATAATGAAACCCTTGACAATGTCAATCATTTCTCCCTTTATCATGAGGGTTTCTATCGGTCCCGTTGTCAGAATTTTTGTGTCCTTTACAATAAGTTGAAATCCATATGTTCCCAAGTGTAATTTGCCAATCACCCCTTTCTAGAAAAATAAAAACACTCAGTGCACCACCGGCAATGTAAAACTTTTGTACTATAACCCATAATCCTGGATAAAATGTAAAGACCTGTGTTTGAAACCCCTCTGGATCATTCCAGCACTCCCCAATGATCGGTATCGTTCACTTTGGGAAACACTGCAATCTGTGCTGAAGACTGCAGTCCTTGATCTTCATCAACAAGTGGCTCAAGTCCTCTTGGCTTCCTGCTGGCAAGACTGTGTCATCTGCAATCCCTTTTTAAGGAGCCTTCTTGCGATCTGGATGCCACATTCTGCTTCGTATAGTTGAGCTTCTCAGATGGTTTCTCATGGGGAAAACATGGTGACTGGGTATATGCCTGGCATAAAATTTTCTTAATTGTAAACCTTACAGGGTCCTTTTTTTTTTTCTAATTGAAGGATTGCCTCTTGGTCTATGTATAGATGGCACATGAGAACAATTGAGATAGTTAAGGTTTATTGTGCCAACCGAGAGATAAATGGCTCGGTTAGCCTCGCCTTTCAAGTTCTTGAGTCTCTTGCTTTCGGATGGTCGGACCAGGGTGCACCTGCCTTAGCCAGTTCCCTGCTTCAGCTTGCAAGGCTCATTTCCTGCAAGACATCCCTGAAAAGAAGCCACATGGACCTACCCCGATGCAGCGCTGGGTGCTGGAGCAGCCATATAGAGACCCCTGCCAGCACTGAGATGCTTACACATTCACTGATTTGGCTTTTCTCCTGCAGTCGGCATCACTGCAGGTGCTTTGCAAGTTAGAGGAGGACTTTGTAGATCAGTGTCAGACATATGGACTAATGGCGGACTTATGGGCTTGGACAGCAATGGATTGGGGTGCTTTCTTAATGTAAACTTACATCCTTTATATAAAACTCTCTCTTATCCATGATTTTCTATGGATTTGTTTCTCTAATTTACCCAGACAAACACAACAATGAAGTGTTCTGAGATTTTGTTCTGCACTATGTCATCCATAGTTTATTATTTTAACATGAAGCATACAGAGGCAAAACTTATTAAAGCATCATCACCATAACCAAACTCCTCAAGGGCCTGAGGACTATGATAGTCTCAAGGGAAATGAAGGTCAATTGCCATAATGCAGACTATACAGAAAATATCATACATCCCAATTTGGTGCCACTATTGTTCTTCCTCAGAGCAAAAACAGAGTGAGAAAAGTCAAAGATAATGTAAATAAGTAGTTCCATGGACCATCTGAACCTAAACTTCCACGGCCCCGAGACCAGAAGGATTAGATCTTGCCGCCTACCACTGCTGACAGTTCTGAAGAGACTGCATCCAAAGTTCCTGGGGAGGGAGGGAGGGAGAGAGAGAGAGAGAGAGAGAGAGAGAGAGAGAGAGAGAGAGAGAGAGAGAGAGAGAGAGAGAGAGAGAGAGAGAGAGAGTGAGTTGGGGGGGATTGGAGGGGGCAGAGTGGAACAAAATTCAAAATCATAAAAGAGTAATTTACTAGTTGGATACAGGCTAGTGGAAATCCTGAGACTACGGCCCTTAATTACCCATTAATCCTGGAATTGAGCTCACTCACCCAGCTTCATTTTCAGCCAAGGAATAGACTGGCCTATCGCGTGAACAATAACACTCAGGAGGGACATAGCATTGGAGTAAGCAACAGTTTGCAATCACAAGGGCAGCATATGCCCAAAGCCAGTGTTGGGAAGGGAGAAAAGATGGGGAATGGATATAAGAGGCTTAAAGAAGACGTGGGACAAGTGATGTTATCTTGGGTGGACTATAATAGAAGACTTGAAACAAAATGAAGTGGTGAACTGAACATTAACTTGCTCTCTAAACTTTTGCCTAATTCACAATAAAAAGATGAACAAATAGTAATTGGGGTAGCATGGAAGGTAGATAGTGGTACAGATGAAGCAAAATTGAAAGAACGATAATGATGATTGTTGGAGATCAGTAATAGTTACATGGTATTTTCATCGATGTATTTTGTTTACCTTGTTTCTATTTGTTCTTTAACATAATTTAAAATTTAAATGTAAACATATCTATATGTTGTCAGTAATGGACTTAAAAAACTTTAAGTACCTGTTTCCCAAAGAAACATCTGAAAACCTGGAGAAACTGTCAAACTTTATTTGGTCAAACGTGTGGTCCACCATCACAGGTTCACAGCAGTAAAGCAAATACTGAAACAAAAAAGAATCTATGCCAAGATAAAGTCAGAGGATTCTGTGGCCTTTTGTACCAAGCCTTACACCGCCCCTGTCCTTGCTCAACAAATGACTTCAAGTTCATGTTTCCAGTGGTATAGGATGGACAGAAGTCCAATAGCTGTTTGGGCCAAGAGAGGCAGGGATGTCCCAGCCCAGAGCCTATCTGCAAGATGTGTTCCATGCTATTGCAAAATTAATTTGATAAATCCAATGCTATATAATAGCATTCACCAATAAAACATGAAAAGAAGCAGCACATCCTGTAGATGGAGGAGAAACAGATTTTAAGAGTTATTATGTTACACTACTCTAATGTCGATTTTCAACAACAAACAACAACAACATCATCGTGCATACAGAAGAGATGGTAAGGATGACTCATTCAAAGGAACACAATGAAAAGACACATATAATTGTTGAGAAAGCCAGACATTTGTCTTACTTAAATAATGCTCAAAGACGTAATGGAAAATACAAAGAACTGAAGGAAATTGGAAAACCATTCTATGAACCAAATGAGATTATCAATAAAGGGATATGAATTATTTAAAAGACTCATTCTGGAACTGAAAAGTACAATGACAACAACCAGGATTTCCAGAGGGGCTCAATAACAGGTCTGAGTTTGCAGAAAAAGAGGAGCAGTAAACTTGATGATAGGAATTGTGAAATTACCTTATCCAAGGAATAAAGGAAAAATAAGCAGAAACTGAAAGGCCTCCAGGATGTCACCAAGCAGACAGATATATGCAATGGAGGGCTACAAAAAGAGAGAGGGGGAGATAGAGAGGGGCATAAAGAATAATTGAAGACAATTTCGGTGAAAATATTCCATTAATAAAATATATGAATGTACCCAACCAAGCAGCTCGATAAGCTTGAAGTAGGGTAAACTTGAAGAGATTCACTATAATAAAATTGTGATATATATATCACAATTATATATAAATATATATAAAATCAAGAATCTTCAAAGAAGCAAGAGAGAGAGAAATTATTATCAACAAGGATAGCTCACCAAAAGTAAATGCATGCTTCTCTTCAGATTCTGTGAATGCCAGAAGACAGTACAATGATATACCACAAGTACTTAAGTCTGTTTTGTTATTAGTGTTGATAAAACCACTTTAGAATTTCAACATTTTGTAACTAATTTTAGCTATGAAATGGGCCTTCCCGTGATGCGTTTAGTTGTCTCTTTTTATGTAGAGTTGTACCTTACCAGCAAATGAAGGTCATGAAAGGTTTGCTCCTTCTATCGTATGAAGGTCTACTCTACTTTGAGGAAGCAGCTCTTCTCCAGTCATATTTTGGGCGCCTTCCAAACTCCGAAGCTCAAGTTTTGACACTGTATCAGACATTGTTTTACTGCTTTGCAAAAATCGGTGGCTAGTCCCTCGAAGTGGGAGCTAGACACAATAGATTGCCCGGGTGGGATTTGAGAAACCATTAGCATAGCTTTCAGTGTCACAGAAACATGCAGGGCACCACAGTACAACACACAAGTGGTGCTAAAAACCGTTGCCTTTGTTTTTATTTTACTTAGAGTCCTCGTTAGGAATTGCTGCTCCTAAATTATATCAAACCACAGCTCAACAGGTGAGAATAAGTCTTCTTTTAATTGGTTGGGCAAACGTTTTGAATTTGAACTTATCTATATAGTTTTTCTTTGAATTGTATCTCAACCTATTGGAAAATGAGTTTGGTTCACTTCTATCTTGGTTTTCCTATAACCCATCAAAATCTGGACAGAGGAGATTAACAACAACAACCAAAGTATGGCAACAGAATCATACTTTGCTAATTCCCTTCTTCTGCCACCATTCTCTCTGAAAGGGAAAGATGGCTAAAGACAAGGTGAGGGTTAGCCTGACTGCTCCTGTGGAAGCTAGGGAGGCTCTCTCGGGCGAAAGCTGGAAGGAGAGAGAGGTTTTCATTTCATGCCTTTGCAGCTCAGGGGGATTTGCTAGTGAGCTCACAGCTGATCTAACGAAGGACTCCTTTGTGTACCTTCTGCTGCTTCATGAGTCCCCGTGGCTACACTAGCTTTCTAACCTTGCCTTCAGTTCTGCCAAGAAAAGCACGAGAAGACAAAATAACTACAATACAGTGAAGGATTGTCAGGGAGGAGGAAGTGGATCTAGAAGAAATGACTTCTGTCAGGAACGCATGGATGAAAACGTTACAAGGGAACTTAAAACGACGAGTAGTTCAAAACAAAGTTCAGTGCAAAAGAGCTTTAAGGGACAGTTTTAATATTCATGAGCTAAACCAAGAAAAAAAGGGTATAGGCCTCATTGAATATTAATTTAAACCTAGAAGGATTGGTTTACCATCCAGAACAATAGGACCATGAGAATGTAATCCCGGTTCCATGTGCCAGTCCTCCTTGTTTTACCATTATAAACATGTCAGGTTGGTCTTAATACACTGTAATTAAAAGTCATAACCCAGGTGTTGCTCAAAGAATTTAAACCAAAGGGACAGTTTTCTGGGTAGATCTTAGATTGAGAGATTGAGATGCTTTATCCGTATTTTAACAAAATTTTTTATTTGTACTGAAAGATATGTTAGTCGTCTCTTGCTCCTTGTGTGTGTCTCCCAAAATGTGATCACTTCCACATCAGAGAAATGAGACCGTTTCTTCTCAAAACTGCAAGACTGACTACATCAAGACCAACAAGACTGTCACTCCTTTGGGGTTGGCTATAAAATGTAGATGCTTCTGTGTTTTGTATAATTTGTGTCATGGATTGTTAAGGCTGAATTGTATACAAATAAAAACCTGATTCAAGAGTGGTAACAACTTTATTCTGCAAGCCAGGTTGACCATACTGTTTGCCAAAACTGTGGGAAAGCACAGAAGTGAAAGTGTGGATGTAGAGCAAAAGAAATAATCTGTTAAATGCTTTAGACCAGTGGTTCTCATCCTTCCTAATGCTGCGACCTTTTCATACATTTCCTCATGTGGTGGTGACCCCTAACCATAACATTATTTTCATTGCTACTTCATCACTCAAATTTTGCTACTCTTATGAATTGGGTGACCCCTGTGAAAGGGATGTTTGACCCCCAAAGGGGTTGCAACCCACAAGTTGAGAACCACTGCTCTAGACCATGTTCATTGAGGCTGCTGGGATGAGCAGTTGTACCAGGATGCGAGGGTGGGGGCAGGGGAAGCACCAGGGCCGTAATGAGTTGATCTTGTTAAGTGCACTGAATGTAAACGGACCATGCTTCTTGTAAGAAAGGCTGCGAAACCACCGGCCAAAGGAACATGAAGACCATGTGTGGGAAGCAAAGACACAGAAACAGAAAACCGGGTCTAATAAAAGAAGGAGAAATAAATGACAGAACCACGACTAAGTATCACAGTTGGCTCTGAGATTTCTGGCAACCCAAGCAAAGAGTGAAACATGGTGAATTCAAATTACATGGCTTTTATTATCCCAGAAGAAAATAGACCTTTTTTTTTTCTTGGAGAGTAATTACTATAAAATAAACTTCTTCAGTGAGATCTATAAAGAAGACATTAAACAATAGACATGTAGACATTATTATTTAATAAGTATTACGTCTAAACGTTCCTTTGAAGTGCTAGAATCCCAATCTTCACCAGGGCTGTTTGAATTTGGAAGGAAAAGGGGATGGAAATTAAACTTACAGCTTCTCTCTTCTCTTCTGGTTCTAGAAAGCAGGATCTTAAATTCTCCAGGTTGCTGCCTGCTTCATTTCAGTATCTCTTGGCTGTGAAATTTTCAGATCCAGGATTTAAAAGATTTTAGTGGTTTGATTTAAAACAAAATATTGAGAGAGGAAAGAAGTCTAGGTACTACCCCAAACAGCCTATGGCCTAGATCATTTGCCCCACTGCCCAGTTCCTGTGGCAATGATGGGTCCCATCCAGCACCTGGCGAGAACAGCCGATTCCACACTATATTGCTTGAATGTTTTGTTTGGGCTTGGACTACTTTATAATGGTTTCCCATTATGACAAGGGTCTAGAGACCCCAAAGCACTGGCCTCCACCCAAATGTAATAAAACTTTAAATCCCTGACACTTACCTGATCCCTAATTAAGAATGTGGAAGCTCTGTACTCGGGCCTTTTCCAGCACAGGTAACACTGCCGCGTGAACCCAGCAGCTGCTTTATGACTTGGCTACACTTCCCCAAGTATTTTGCCTGCTGTCACATTCATGGGCCTACTTAGAACTTTTTTTGTGCAAACTTTGAGGAGACTTACCTAAGATTGGCTCCAGAAAGGGATTCCTGGGGCTCACTGTACGGCTTTTTAAGTAGACCCTAAACTAATATTTGTTTTCTAGGTATTGTCTCCTGGGTCTTTCCTGCCCTTCTTCCTGTGGCACACTGTGTTCTCTCCCCCCCCCCCAGTTGTTTACGTTGAAACAAATGAGACAGTAGCACCCTATTTAGAAAATTTGAGTACCTACCATTTTCCGGCACTCTTGAACAAGAATGTGTTCTCTATAATGCAGTTTACATTTTAAAAACACCCGCATATGATCACGTATGTGCACACTGTTTCCTGAGAAGTAACGGCTTTTCTGACCACCTAGATATAGAGTCCTAATAAGAACCTATAAGTTTCTAAAATATTTGATCCAACTGGGAACCCACTGACCTCTGAGAAGTTTCAGTGCAACACCATTGCTATATCATCTCCTAATTCTAATTGAACACTTCACATTTTAAAGTGACGGACCATATAAATTCCTGTACAGCTCTCCATGTTAGAAGTCCTTTTTCATACTACAATCACACTTTTTTCTTGACTCTACCTATTGATTGTTCCTATCTATACTTTCTCATGGAGATTATATATGTATATATATATATATATATCATGCACTTACATCAAAGTAAAATGGAGAGTTGATAAATGCTTAGTAATTCATATATCAACAACTTCTGATTGTTTTCTCAGATGCCTGGCCATTCTGGTCAAAGTACCCACAATAATTTAGTCGCTCTACCATTTGTGGTAAGTTTCTGTTTGTGTACTCTCCAGCTTATAAAATCCTTTTCCTGAGACTGACACAGCGCTGCACCCGGCACCTTCCACCAAGTCGCAGAGCTAATGACAGTCAGAGCCAACCAAAGGCCTGACACTGTCATGACACAGCTGAAGTGGACACAAGGCTACTGGGGTCCAGAAGCTCTAAACAGGGTGCACAGGAAGTGGGGACACTGGGTCACAAAGACAGTTCACCCTGTGTGCTCCCTCTATGGAAAGAGCCCTTGAGAGGAGCATTTGCTTCATTAGGCACACTTTGTTATCCATGCCAATCAACTGTCATGATCATTGTACTGCATGCATTTTGTTGTTATTTAAATGTATTTTTTTAAATCACTATGAAAAGTTCCTCTTCAAGAGATGTGCTCTTTAAACATGCCTGACATACCAAGAAGGGCAGAGAGAGGTGGGGTGATCCCAGCTGAGATAGTATTTTGTCCTCTGGTCTTAAGACCCAGGATGGAGATAGAACATTAGCATCTGGCCATGGGCTCTAAGAATTCCCTGCAGACTTCTGATGACCTACTGCCATCACTCCGTGTTGGGCCTGCAAACTCTTTCATGGCATTCCCTCAGGGTCTCTTTATTTGAACAAGTGGAAGACAGTGGCGGGATTCTTAAGGGCTTTTGGTAGGCAAACAAAATGAACAACACTAAGTGATTTGTCCAAGCCTCCTGGACAGCTCACTATAGAATCCAGTATTTTCATTCTTAACCCTGGATAATTCTATTTTTGCCCATTCAGGCTAATTAAGGGAAGTCATTAACTCCCTAAATTTGTACTGGTAGTTGTCATACTTAACTTTGTGACGTAACATGCCATGTGACTGTAATGAAGGAGATTATATCTTTTTGTGTGTGAAGCAGAAAAAGGTGGCCTCATCCACTTCTCCAAGGTACCATAGCTTTCCCAATGTCACCCTGGGCCTTTTAAAGCCTTCCACTAGAGTTTCATTTGTTGAGTAATATGGTAAGTGTGCTTTTTAATATTCTCCTCATGTGAGCAATAATAAAATTGTTTGACAATATATTCATGCAAGGACATGGGCAAGCCACATTTTCATGCAAGGGCAAGATCAGAGCCCAGAATAGGAGCTGAGTCTCCTTTGTTCTATTTATACGTGTGAAGTCTTTTACCACACAAGTTACCTGACCACTGGAGAATTCTTCCACCTGACTAAATATATATTAGCGCAGGTTGGCATGAACTCACATTAACATAATATTAGCTATCATAGGAGCATTACAACATCATCCTATTCACAAATCTGACAGAGGACCTAGTGTCACAGGCACCTCAGTCCCTGCACCCCTAAGTCAAATGGAAAGTTAGAAACACCTTCCGCAGGCAGCCATTGGCATGACTTCATGTTTATATTAGTTTGTTAATCTGGTCGAGTGAACTTTTCCCTAAGAAAATGTAATAGGAAACTTTTACTTGAGTATTTTATGTAATAAGCAGCTGTCTAAAGTCTTAATTCCTGTTTTCGGTGTGGTAAGTGGCAAATGCAACTAGGAAGGAAAAAAAATTCCATATTCTAGGGAGGGAAGCTGGTAGTGGAAAATCCATGCATACTCTTTCCAGGAAAACGTCCTTGCAGTTGGCTGTGTAAGTCCTTAAATATTGGTGTGGAAAAATATATCCACACATTTCTTAATGAGGTTAAGCAAGAAACTAAAAAAGCCTTGGCAAACTTCAGGAACTAGTGGTAGAGAGAGGGAGATTGTCCTAAGAAAGCCACACAGCAAGAGAGGGATAGACATAGAGAGGGGTTTCCACATGCAATCCTCTGCCCCGTCTCTGTTATCATTGTGAGTTTGAGTTCGCATTTCCCTCCTGCTCTATCCAGGACCTTCTAATTGGATCCTTTTTAGAGCAGTTTGTGGTGGTAGGTAGCACCATCTAGTTTTTCTGGTCTCGGGGTTGTGCTGTTTGATGTTAGCCCATTGGTTCTTATTTTCATTACTCTTCGCTCCTGCAGATAGCGATAAACCAATCAATGGCTGCACCACAGAGAGCCACTCACCACATTAAAGACCCCAGCCCTACTCATCCGAGTAGGGGGTCTTTGTGAATGATGCTATGCCAGCTGTCCTTGTTGTCCTCTGAGCCTGTGGTCCTGATACTACAGGCCAAGTGAGTGACATTTTCCCTTAAGGAAATGCTTTTATGTCTAAGATATATTCATAATTTTGCCTTGTGCATGCGCTGCCCTCTTTATGGGAATATCTCTAGCAAATGTAAAGACAACTGGCCCCTATCAAATCTTCATATATCCATGGGTGCAGTCCCACATTCCCTCCTACACCCATTCTTATCTAGGTCACCAGGGTGGCAGCATTGTGTATCGATCAATATTTGCCTCTATTCCCTTTAACTATCACGTACCTCCCAAGGTCTTGTTGTGCCTCCATCATTTCCTTTCTACTTCCTTCTTCTTATGTATTGTCTTCTTCTTCAGCAAAGCGAATACCTATCTGTCCCTTATCCCTTTTCCTCCCACCTCTGGTATATTAAGGAAGACTTATGGATGTCTTCCTTTATGAAGATAGATTTCTACTTCTGGGGAATTATTCTATCCCTCCCCTTTCTCAATGAAAATTTGGCGGGAAAGTGTGCCCAAGTCATCACTTCTTCCTTCTGGATCCACCCCACCATTCTCTCTGCTCTTTGCTCAGTGAAATGACCTCTCTACGTTGCATCATATATCTTCCCGATTGACTCAGCCCAAAGAATGCTTTGCGGAAAATTGGAAGGAGGGAGAAAAGTGATTTGGGGCATTATATGGCCCTGAAGACCATCTCAAGCTAGCGGATGCCTTAACTGAAAGTCACTACTTCTCTCGTGGTGTCCCCCGCCCAGCTCATTCCTTCCAAGTTTCGCTAACTTCTTTCTCGATTTTCCATTGTAAGACCATGAGTGATAACACCTTTGATATCACTAACCACAGGCTAAGCGCGTACTTTTTCTTACCGAAAGCCATCAATCAATCCAATTTGCCGACAAAGAAAAGGTTTTCTGAGATGCAAGCCTGCCCGTGGTAAAGCTGGAACAATCCTGGGGAAACCAGAATGCTGGGCATTTCCTTCTGCAGCGATCATTCGTTCTCATTTGACACTTCATCTTCTCCTTTTACACTATTCTGATTAAAATAAGCTGTCAGTTTTCTTTTGTGCCCTGGAATAATTAGTTGTGGAGGAAAAAGAAAAATGTTTCTCTTATCAGGAACTCCCTGTTAGCACATGCTCTCCAAAGATAAAGCTTATCTACAATTGAAGAAAATGAAGCCAATGCACAGTAGGTAGCAGAATAGAAAGAAACGACATGGGAGGAACCTTGACCCTGTGGGCTCCGGGTTATAGGCTTCAGTCTCTGGCTCTTTCATCACATGTTCATTTCCATGATTCACCAATGTCCTTCCCGACTGTGCCACCTACTAATTATCCTTGCTTAATCCATGTGGATTTTTTTTTACTTGAAAGGAAAATACTACTTTCCTCTCAACGAATTTTCTTTTGTTTACCTTATTTCATAATAGGTTATAGTGTCTCTCTTATACTTCTCCCCAGTCCATTCCCACTTGAATTTAAGTACTGTATCCCTGCCAATAGAAATGGGAAACACTTTGGGAGCATGCAAGGTATAGCTAGTAACAGTCTTCAGTTCTGGGAAACCCCAATCTCCTTCCCAGTTCTTTTCGAGTAGACCCAAACGACAGTCTGTGCCTTACTCCTGTACCTTAACACTCTGCCAACAGCCTGCATGCAATCTGGTACTGTCGGGATGCCAACACACAGTAGGATTTCACTTCACACTTACAGATGTTTACAAAATGCCATAAAGACTATTCCATAACTGTCTGTGAACCACACAGGCCCTCAGTCCGGTGCAAGCCAATTAGGACACTCTTATGCACCTCACCAGACAACATGTTTGCCCATCCTCCCCATCTTTGCCGTAACTGGGTGAAGAGGGCCAGCAGAATGTGGTATAGAATGGAATGCTGTGCTGGCTGTAATCTGTGGCCCATACTTTCCGTCCCTTTGCCTCCTTTTCCAAAAGTAGCTGTAAGAACAGTGTGTATCATATAGGAATGCTCGGTAAACGGAATTTCCTGATGCATGTAAAAGTTATTGAAATATAAGCTACTGCTACATAAGACTATGTATTAATAATGACTGATTTGTGGACTAAATAACTATCTGAAAATATTGAATAAACCAAAGGGAAAAGAGAAAAAGACAGAAAGACACACAGGCATGCATGAGCTAGCACGCACTCAGAGTGTTGGGGGTCTAGGGGGATGGAGAGAAGAAATAGAGCCAAGAGAGAAGATTTTATATGTACAGTACTCATTTGAGAAGAAAAACTTATGTGCGCTCAAATACTTAAGCATTTGTGACCATAAATCAGAAGGTAGCCACCAGAGTTCTGCCATCGAATTCGATTTAGCTGCGTTTTTGGACGCAGATAGAAGGCAAGCTAGAGGAGTGGATGGAGATAGGTTGCTCTGACACTTGTGGACACAGCAACTAGAAGGTGACCGCCGTGGTCACATCTGCATGGACTGTGTCTATGGAGCATATGGAGAACTAGCATGAAGTGCTGGGAAATTTCTGATTAAACCAGACTAAGTATCAACTGGCATCACCGGGCTAAAGAAAAAGTGACTCAACTCGTTAGCAGACAGTGCACGTGTTGATTCTGCAGGTAAGTTATTAGTTTATAAGAATTAACCACAGTATGCTCTTGGGAAGAGAGAAGTAAGATGTTTAGAGACTTCCTCACTTAGTGTGAATTATAGTGGTTGTTGATCGTTACCATCAGGTAGGTACCAATGAATGGTGACCCCTTGCATAAGAGGACAAAAGATGGCCCAGCACTGTAACATCCTCACAATTGTTTTTATGTGTGAGCCCATTGTTGCAGCCACCTTGTTAATCCATCTTTTCTAAGGTTTTCCTCCTTTCCTCTTTCCCTCCACTTTACCAAACATGGTGTGCTTCTCCAGAGACTGGTCTTTCCTAATAACATGTCCAACGTACTGGAAACAAATTCTCCCGAGCCACACCTCTGAGAAGCATTCCAACTGTTCTCTTCCAAGGTAAATGTGCTTGTTCGATGGACAGCCTATGGCACACTTGCAGGATGCCTCACCAGTACCACTATTCAATGCATGGTTTTTCCTTCAGTCTTCGCTTTCCGTGTACAGCTATCACATACATCTGAAGCCATTGAAAATACGATGGCTTGGTTCAGGTGCACCTTAGTAGTCAATGGAACACCCTTGCTTGTCAATACTTTAAAGAGATCCTGTGGAGCTGATTTGCCCAAATGCAATGTATTGCTTGACCTCTTGACTGTTATTTTCATTAGCATTGGCCGTGGATCCAAGGAACATGAAATCTTTGACACCTTCAGTCTTTTCGCCATTTATCATCATGTTACCTATTGGTCCAATTGTGAGGATATGTTTTTCTCTTTACACTGAGTTGTAATCTATACTTGATCATCATCAGCAGAGGCTTCAAGTCTCCCTCAGTTAGGAAAAAAAAGTGAAAAGGACATGTGGTTGAATCGCCTCCAGCTATGGGCCTGTGAATAGGCTTGCTAGCATGCAGAACACATTCCAAAGTAGACTGTTACAGACACAGGTGAAATTCAGCACCCTATCCTTTCTGCTCTCCTATGGTCCATTTACATTTGTTATAGTTTTTAAAATATTTTCTGCTTTCTATTAAGGTTTATATCTATTTTCTTTGTTATTCTTGGTAGTTTTGTTTGGTTGTTTGCTTGTTTGTGATTTAATGTTTTTATGTATATGAAATCCAAGATAGGCAAATCTGCAGAGAAACTATGTATGAATTGCTCCTTGGGGGTATGGGAAGAAAAGTTGGTTTGTGTGTGTTTTAATGTTTTTCTATTTCTGAAATCCAAGATAGATCAATCGATAGTGAACTTAACTGCATGAATTGCTCCTTGGGGATTATGGCAAGAAAAGTTGGTGGGGATGATCTAAAAATTATGAGTATAAGACTGAAGAAAATGTTCTAAAATTTATTGTAGGGAGGACCATACAATTCTTCATGATGTTATTGAGCCATAGAATTGTATATGTGGATTATATGTCAATGAAATCGTTGGGGGAAAGTGATCTATTAACCACTTGCTATATGCAGGCGACGCAACCTCGTTTGCTGGAAGTGAGGAAGACTTAATCACTTGCTAATGAAGAACAAGGACTGGAGACTTCAGTATGGAATACAACTTGATGTAAAGAAGAGCAATATCCTCACAATGAGACCAATAGTTAACATCAGGATAAATGGGAAAAAATCCAAGCTGTGAAGGAATTTGTCTTGCTTGGATCCTTAATCAAGGCTCTTGGTAGCAGAAGTCAAGTGATCAAAAGACCCATTGCACTGGCCAATCTGGTGCACAAGACATTTTTGGAGTGTTAAAAATCAAGAATGTTACTTGAAGGGTTAAGGTACACTTGACCCAAGCCATGACATTATTAATTGCCTTAGATGCATGTGAAAGTTAGACATTGGATCAGAAGAATGGATGTATTTTAATTGTGCTCTTTCTCAGTCATAGTTTGAGGGTCTTCTGATCTGAGGGTCTCATCTGCTGACATCATCTTTGACATTGTTCCTTTCCATTTTCCTTTTTTTTATGTGATCCATAAGGTTGTCAGTGGCTAATTCCTCAGAAGTGGATAGATTATTCCTCCCTCATAGTTTGTTCTTAGTCTGGAAGCTATGCTGGAGCCTGTTCAATTTGGGTGACCCTGCTGGCATTTGAAATACCAGTGATTTGGCTTTCAGTATTATAGTAACACACAGGCCTCAACAAGCAGACAGACTGACAGACCAGGAAATGATGGGACCAGAGATTAGGGGGAAAAAAAGAGAAATTTTGCTGATTAAAATATCTTGGCTGAAAGCAAAGAACACCAGAAAGATGTTTGTTTATGTTTTGTTACTTATGCAAATGCATTCCACTGTATGGACCATAACAAACTATGAATAATAGCCTTGTGAAGAAAGAGAATTCCCAAATATTTCATTCTGATCATATAGAACCTTTACATGGATTTTGTGTCATCAATACTCGGGAATGCTGTAGGGTTTACAATCTGAAAGGTGTGCATCAGGGTTAAATCATCTCCCTATAATTATCCAATCTGAATGCTAAGCAAATCATCAGAGAAGCTGGATTATATGAAAACGAATCCAGCACCCGGATTGGAGGGAGAGTTAATAACAACCGTGATGTGTAGATGATGACACAACATGCTTGCTTAAATTGAGGAGGACTTGAAGCCCGTGCTGAGGAAATTCAAAGATTTCAGCCTTCCGTGTGCATTTCAACTACTTGTAAAGAAGACATAAAATCCTCACAATTTGACCAAACGCTATCATCATGCTAAATGGAGAAAAAGTGGAAGTTGTCAAGATTTTCATATTGCTTCTCTCCACTGTCAATGCTCATGCAATTAAGTGATGTACTGCATTGGGTACTTGAGCTGCACAAGACTCCTTTACACTATTGAAAATTAAAGATGTTCCTTTGAGGACTAACGTGCATCTGACCCAAACCATGATATTTTTAATTGCCTCATGCATGTGAACATTGAACATTGAATCAGGAAGACAAGAAAAGTCAATGCACTCGAACTATGGTGTTGGCGAAGGCTATTGGAAGTACCAAGACTACCAAAAGAAATACAGTCAGAATGCTCCTTACAGGCCAGGAGGTGAGACTTTGTCTTAAGTACTTTAGACAAGCAATCAGGAGAACCCGGTCTCTAGAGAAGAAGGTCATGCGCCACAAGGTCGAGGAGTAGTGGCAAAGAGGAAGGCCTTGATGAGATAAAATGACACGGTGGCTGCAACAGTGGGCTCACGCATGACGACAATGGTGAGGACAGCACAGGACTGGATGGTGTTAACACAGTGCTGCTGTGAGTTGGAACCAACATGATGACACCCGACAACAACAAGAAGCCAAAAAAAATCCATATCTTCTGTTGATACCGGCACATCCAAAGAGACATTTTGAGTCTCATTGTAAGGGTAATTCCTAGATTGAATTTCTTATAGGACAGATTATAGGGGCATTGTCTATCCATTTGGAACCAAAGGGATACCTAGGAACTATTTTCAATTGCACCGTTTGTATTGTTATTGATAGGTACCATTGAGTCAGTTCTGACTCACAGCAACTCTATAGAGAAGGAATGAAACACTGCCCATTCCTTTGCCACCTTCACATTGTTTCCAAGTTTGAGCCCGTAGGTACTGTGTCAATCCAACTCAGTGAAGCCTTTGTTTTTGTTGTTGTGGTTGTGGTGTATTTTTCTGGCCTTCTACATGACTAAACATGGTGCCTTTGTCCAGAGCATTGTATCTCCAGATAACATGTGCATAGTCGGTGAGATGAAGTCTCATCACCTTCAATTCTAAGGAGCACTCTGGTTCTATTTCCTTGAACATAGACTTATTTGTTCTTCTGGAAGGCCTTGGTCTTTTCAAGATTCTTTGTCAATGCCATAACTGAAATACATTTATTCTCCCGTGCTCTTCCCTATTCCTTGTCCAGTATTCATATGCATATGAGGTGATTTAGGATACCATGGCTTGGGTCAGATGCATCTTACTCTTCAGAGTGACGTCAGTGCTCTTCAACATTTTAACGAGGTCTTGTGTAACAGATTTATCCAATGCAATATATTGCTGACTCCTTGACTACTGCGTATAGGCATGTCAGTTATGGACTTTTGGCAACTTCAATCTTTTCTCCATGTATCACGATGTTTTCTGTTGGTCCAGTTGTGAAGATGTTTCTTTTCCTTTTTTTTTTTTTTTTAAATATCTTAACTTCTTTTTTTTTTTTTAATTATTTTTTAACAAATTATTGGGGCTGATACAATTCTTTTCACAGTTCATACATATACATACATCAATTGTATAAAGCACATCTGTACAGTCTTTGCCCTAATCATTTTTTTCTCCTCTTTTCTTCATTTACATTTTATTAGGGACTCCAACAACTCTTACCACAATCCATACATATACATACATCAATTGTATAAAGCACACCCATACATTCCCTGTCCCAATCATTCTCAAGGCATTTGCTCTTCACTTAAGCCCCTTGCATCAGGTCTTTTCCTTTTATTAAGTTGAAATTCATACTAAAGGCGTCTTTGATCTTCATCAGTAATCTCTTTAAGGCCTCTTCACTTTCAACAGGTATGGTTGTATCTTCTGCATATCACAAGTTGTTGATGATCCTTCCTCCAATCCTTTGCCATGTTTTTCTTCATATGGCCCAGTTTCTCAGCATACAGACTGAGTATATGTGATAAAGAGATACAACCCCAGCACATAGCTTGCCTGGTTTTCTACTATGCGTTATTCCCCATGTCCAATGGGACTGATTGTATCTTGTGTGTACAGATTTTGTATGAGTACAATTAAATGTGCTGTAATTCTCATTCTTTGCAATGGTAGCCATAGTTTGTTAGAACCCACAGAGTTGAATAAGTTTGCATAGTCAATAAGCAAACATCTTTTTTGTTATTCTCTGACATTAGCAGTGCTACCCCTTATACAAAATCCTCTTCTGAATGCAGTTTGAAATTCTGGCAACTTCTTTTTGATATGTTGCTACAAGCATTTGTTAATCTTCTTACACTTTAAACTAAAATATATATATAGAGAGATGAATCATAGTAAAGATATGGGTGATTTAGTTTACACCTATGCACTCACACACACATGCATTTAATACACACATACAGTATTCAAACATGAGTCTATGTGTTTGGTGATGAATACCTAAGGGGTCACAACATTACCTGGTATAATGTATTAGCTAATAAATGCTCTTAGAATTGTTACATGGGTTAAAATATGAATAAGTAAATGAATGAGGGAGCAAAAAGAATGTTAATTCTTGGCTCCAGAGCTAAAATTCTGAGTTGCAGAATGTAAGCCAAGCTTCCCATTCAATGGGCCTTTAGTCTGGCTTAAGAGGAAACTTTTTCCCTTGGATAAATGTGTGTGTGTGTATGTGTGTGTGTGTGAGAGAGAGAGAGAGAAGTAATCTGGATTCCACATGGCTTGTCATTACTAGCCTAAATAAAGGTAAGGAAGCTAAAAAGCCAAAATATATACAACATAATACATGCACCATAATGATGCATTATTTTTTCTCTCTCTTTAAAGAAAAGACTCCCCTTTTTTGAAACTCTATATAAAAATGTTCCAAGAAATTTGACTGTAAAACTATGGAATTGTGAATTTGATTCTAAGTAAGTCATTTTATTTACTTAAAACCCATTTGACTATCTTTAAAATACAAGAAAATGATCCAGTCTCACCTTTTACTGTATCCCTGAAATCTTGAGAACCACAGACAATTGTTCTTAAGAGAGCGTTCACTGGGAGAATCTAAATGGCTGTCATGAGACTGAAGTTATTAATGTGGAAATAAGAAGATTTATATTCTTAGTCATAGAAAAGTTTTGTCCATCCTGGTTGACTAGAGAGACAAATTCATGGACACTCATGTGTGTAAGAAAGAGCTTTATATAAAGAGTGATTGCATATTAAGAAAACATCCCATCCCAGTCCAGATCATGTCCACAAGTCTAATATTAGTCCATATATATGATACCAATCTATAAATTCTTCTTCAGACTCATGCAATACACACAATGATGCCAAATGTAAGAAGATCACAGGTGAGTTGGTGGAAAGTCTTGTGGATCAAGTGGCACTGGAATCATATCAGTGCTGGTGTAAGTCTCCACGTGGCTCCTCCACCTCCAGGGCTCTACCATAGATCCAAGTGCCTTGTCAGCAGGAAGAAGAAGCAGAGTCTGCATGTATCTGGCCTCCAGTGAGTTATTGATCTCCATGGCACTGCCAAATGAAGCCGAGACCTGAATTAGAAGCTAGACGCCACCCCTTCGCAAGTTGACACCAGATTATGTAACTACCACACACGTGGTAGATTGAGTCTACCATTTCTTGGAGCAATACTTTAGTGAGACACATAAGAACATTCTTTTTCCTAATAACCCAGTCAGAGGATGCACTGATCAACCTCAAAGCCACCAGCCATTTTGTTGGAGAAAGGTGTTACGGCATGCTTCCCTAAAGATTCTCAGCTTGGGGCAATTCTACATACCACAGAGTGAGAATCAGCCCTACGTGAGCGAAATGCCAATTGTTGCTCTGTGACTGAGGCTCTGAAGACTTGAGTTCAAGTCCAAGCTTTACCACTCAGACCATTATATTCTGTCTGCTTATTGTACTGTGGTAACTTGCACGTTGTTCGTATGCTAAAAGCAATGCCTTTCATTTTTTTCAAATGCCATGTTTCAATGATGGATAGTTTACAACAGTTTCCACACTCAGGTAGACAAGGAAGAATGTTGGACAATCTACTTCCAAAAGAGCCAGCGAAAACCTGATGGAGCATCACAGAATATTGTCTGATATCATGCTGAAAGATGAGCCCCCTAAATTGGAAGTACTCGAAGTGCACAGTGGCTGCAAGAATGGACTCAAACCAACCAGTGATCATGCCGATGGCTCAGGACTGACAGCCTTTGATTCTGTTGTCTAGGACGTCACTATGGTTTGTCATAAACTCTAAGTGAACTAACCAGAACAGTTTCATTTACAACTTGGGCGATGAGAGCCAAATTGCTAAAGATCACCACTCAATCTCACCAACACAGTGCTTAGTAATAGTTATGGGTTTACAAATTAATGAGACTTGCTGTTCAGATCAAAGGGGATAACACATGTGCGTATCCTCTGTGATGCTTATCCACAGTGACACCGTGTACCTATTATTGTTACCTGTAGTATATGCTCTATAACTCCTCCTGAATCTTTGACAAAGAATTGGTTTATTTAACTGGTCCATGTGGACAGAGGATGAAGAGTTGGTTTGGGGGACAAGTTGCATTTTCTCTTATGTAGATTTGCTTTGGCAGTTGGTGACATGTGTGTGCTTGTATGTACATTTGGGTATATGTGTGTGCAAGCACATGAACACAGCCACTTTTGTACGTCTGCTGATTGTGAGGTGTGGTTATCAATGGGATGTACCGTTTGCAGAACTTCTCACCCCGCTCAAACGCATCAAAAAATGAAGCCTTTATTCATGCTGCCTGTTTAATTTTAATCCCCCGCCCCCCGACTAAATTATTGAAGCCAAAAAGGAAAGCATGTTCCACCTTGCCGCTTCATTGGCAGCCTGACACTGGCCTCTCGCATCTCTCGGCAGTTTGACCACATTGACTTGCTTGGTGCACGCCAAGCAGCATTAGCGCTTTGTTAACACTAGGCAGCGGCACAAGCAAAACGGCGGTTCCAACGTGACTTCATGTAACTGACATCTGAGTAAAGAAAACACCATAGAAGGTCTGGAGAATTTCTGCAGGAGCAAACAGGAAGCTCAACACGAACTGTGGCACGGTCTAGCTAAAGAGAGAAGTGAGTGAGTCATAGGGGACACTTCATGAGTGGGTTTTTTAGGGATAATTCAGATGGAGACAAGTTTGGGTATCAATGGAGTATGGCTGTGAAGATGTGGGATGGGTCGATAGGGAGAAACATGTCACAAAATAATCAGGCCAGCCTTTCAACCCCTCCAACACCTCTTGCACATGTTCTACTTTCTACATTTTTAAAAACTCAAAGTGTAATAAACAACTGTCATGTGGGGTTTTGTTGAAAATTATTGACCATGAACTACTTCTGGAATTTGCCTGAGGAAGGGATGACCACGTCGCTGGTCATAAGGACCTCTCTGTGGCGATCTGAAGGCATCAAATCCATCAGCCACAGACCAGGGAGGAGAAGGACCAACTGCCTTCTGTGGATGTAGAATTTCATCTATATCTGGCTGAAAAAATACTGATTATTGGTGTTTGTCACAAAAACAGAAATCCCAACCAATTAGAGAAAGAAGCATAGTGTGTATCCCATTATCCATGGATTCTGCCAGGACTCATTTATTAAGTTGCTAACGTCTGTTTACATGGAAAAATAAAATAAAGTCTATTTACCTGGGTCTTGCATTCCAGAGACCACCCACCCTGCCCCCTAGCAAATGTCCTCGGATTTCTGACTTCTTTGTTTCATTTTTGACTTCTTTGTTTCATTTGAGTCAAGTAGTTTCACACCTCCTGCTTTTCCAGCACCCAGTCAAGACTGAAAGGGACAATACATGTGCCTCTCTGTAGCAAGAACTTCCTATCTCCCCACACGAAAGGCCAGAGTTTCCACAATTCTCCTTAGTGCAGCTTTTGCTGATGTCTTTGTCATAGCCTAATAAACAAAAGTCTATCCTACTTTTTGAAAGTTATTGAACATAAGCTATTAGGAGAATGTCTCCAGGGGGCTGGGGGAGGGCTGCTCTCCATTTTTTTTACCCGTTGTCACTGTTGAGAGTGACTTTTCTCTTTAATAAGCTCCAGTGTAATGTGGACCTCTGATGACTCCTACACTAAGGTAAAGAGGATTTCAGCGGGGAATCCTCCCCAGGAAATTGGCAATAAGCTATGGAAATTGTCTTCTGCAAATGGAATTTCAGGCATATGAACTTTTCTGGGCATGTACACAAAGTCACTTACTGAAGATAGCCCCTCCAATGGTTAAAGTAGCCTAGGCAGTCAAGTTAGCTAAAAACAACACACTGTATTGGGGCCTGCAATGAACCAATCGCAAGTATTTGGCCCAAATCAGTAGCAGTTTCAGGTGTAAAATCTTGTATTCATTGGACTGCTGGTGCCGGGCATTCCCTGAGGACCCGGCATGACTCTCAGCTAGGCAGAGGACGTGCTCCTCATCCCTCAAATGATGACTTTTCAAGCTCTAAATATTCTGCTATAAAATTTGGCACCTTCGAAGCCAGCATCTGCGTGCAGAGATCCACACAATTTACAGCCCTCTCCACAGGTGACGTCATCAACCACAGAACATATTCCACACCTCGTTTTCCCAAGCCGGGATTTACACTTTCTTGGAGAATGTTGAGTTGGAAAAGAGTGTCCAAACTGAGCAACAAAGACCCTGAGCAGACACAAACTACTCTTTCATAGAAAAGCACGATTCCTGTGGGGTTTGTCAGGACCCAAATATAAATACTTCAGCACATTTTGTGCAGTGTAAAATCATTTACCGCCATTTGAGTCAAGGCTGCTTTAAGTAGAATGAGAGAAAATTACTTTGGCAATCAGGAAGCTGGGTAATGAGTGCTAGCCTGCGTTAGAGTTCTTTCTGGTCCCTGGCCGCCCCAAGCCACTGACTTCCATTCAGTGGTACCCCTACCGATTCGCTCGAATGAATACCACCACAGCAAATGTGAGATGGGGGCAGAAAGCTGAGTTTAGGAAAGCTTGCTGGGCTAAAATTCTATCTTCTTGTAGAAAACAAAATATCTTACTAGAAATTAAAAAGAGAACACACAATGACATAGCAGACAAAGCAAAGCGCTCAACCACTAACCAGAAGGTTGACGGTTCGAACTCACCAGTTGCTCCACGGTGCAAATATGTAACAGTATGCTTCCATAACCGTCTTGGAAACTCAATGGATGGTTCACTCTGCCCAGAGGGCCCCTATGAATGGTAATCGACCCTGCTGCGGTGGATGGAAAGTATAAAAGACCTTACCCCAAATTTTAAGGAGAATTAAATTTGTAAAGCCAGCCATTTGTTTTGGCTGTAGCATATGTTTTATACATTCATTCACTCTGACTTTTGGAATCTCAGATCTCTCACAATTGTATATAACAAGTACCCTGACACCTATATGTATTCTATTGCTACTGATTGGAATGATTTTATGATTTCCAGAGGTCATTATCTTCTGTTGCGTGTTTGATTTTTGATGTTCAACCTCAAGAATAGACACCGTTTACTAATATTAGGGAAAAGAAACCCTCGATCTATTTTTACACATTGAAAAGAAGCTACTAGAATCACAAAGCAAAGGTGTCACGTGGTTAGTAGCACCTTCTAAGTCAGTTTTGAAAGTTCCTTCATTCTTTTCGCGAAATTATCTTTCTGCTTAAAAGACTTTTAACAACTCATGGTGTGTGTATGTGTGTGAGTGTGTGTGTGTGTGTGTGTGTGAGAGAGAGAGAGAGAGAGAGAGAGAGAGAGAGAGAGAGAGAGAAAAGATAAGAGAAGAGAAGAGAAGAGAGAGAGAAAAATCTATCACTTTAGGATTATTTGTCTACCCACGTAAGTTGGAACACATTGTTTTGTCTTGGCCAGGGGAGCAGCATATTAACCATGGAGCATGGAGCTAGCACAAGACCAGACTGTGAAGCCAAGGCCTAACATCTAACAGCTCTTCCCAGGGGGGAGTACTTCTTGGAAATCTAACATCGTGTGATATTACTTGAATTAAAAAAAAATTTTTTTAATCATTCTGTCTGAGGGGAAATGGTCAGTCACAAGGTCAAGTGCGTAAGACACAGCCGCTAAATGGTGGGAGAGCCCAAGGACAGCAGCCAGGCCATGGAGGTGGTGCCCTGCACTTGCTTCTGGCCTATTCCTTCTCTCAGCAATACGGTGTCAGGGCCTAAATCCATGCAAATGGAAGGTTTGGTTCTCGAGACCTTCACTCAAATGTTAAAGAAGTCATACTGCTAGGCTGTCTCTTTAAAAATGAAGTAAAGTGTCATAGATTTTTAAATTGTTTGAGAGGACTAATTTAAATTTTTACCTTGAAAGCCTTACTAAATTTCAGTCATATATATAAATAATTTTATTGGGGGCTCATACAATTCTTATCACAAGCCATACATCCATCCACTGTGTCAAGCACATATGTACATTTGTTGCCATCATCATTCTCAAAACATTTGCCTTCTACTTGAACCCTTAATATTGGCTCCTCATTTTCCCTCTTCCTCCCCCTTTCCCCCTCCCTCATGAACCGTCATAACTTAATAAATTATTATTGTTTTTATCATATGTTATACTGTCTGACGTCTCTCCCTGCCCTCTTCTCTGCTGTTCTATCCCCCAGGAAGGAGGCTATACATAGATTGTTATAATCGGTTCCCCCTTTCCACCCCACCCTCCCTCCACCCTCCAGGATTCACCACTCTTACCACTGGTCCTGGAGGGTCATCTGTCCTGGATTCCCTGTGTTTCCAGTTGCTCTCTGTACCAATGTGCATCCTCAGGCCTAGCCAGATTTGTAAGGTAGAATTGGGATCATGATAGTGGGGGCAGGGGGGAGAGCACTTAAGAACTAGAGGAAAGTTATATGTTTCATTGATACTACCCTGCACCCTGACTGGTTCATCTCCTCCCCACAACCCTTCAGGAAGGGGGTGTCCAGTTGCCTACCAATGGGCTTTGGGTTTCTACTCTGTATTCACCCTCATTTACAATGATATATATATATATATATAGTTCTTTGATACTTGATACCTGATCCCTTCGACAGCTCATGGTCACACAGGCTGGTGTGCTTTTTCCATGTGGGCTTTGTTGCTTCTGAGCTAGATGGCCGCTTGTTTGCCTTCAAGCCTTTATGAAACCTCTATAATCAATTCTCCTCTGTGACTTCAAATGCTCTCTGGTGCCCAAACACCTATTTTATTATCCACATGCCTTGTATAGGATATTCTTTCCAGGAGGAATCTCACTTACCTGTGACATTAAATTCATGACTATAAGAAAGCATCAAATCCACAGGGAATCCATCTCAAGCCTTAAAAGTTAGCATAATGGGTGTTATATTCCCTTTACCCATGATGTTGTCAATGCCAGGGGGTGCCAAAATTTTCATGGAAAATACAATTAAGAGATGAAGGAGTTTTTCATCCCCCTGCTATGTCATTGTCTATGTGTACTTTTATCTCCTCCCTGGATCTATCAGTTCTTCTTGGATTAGACTGTGTCTTGTCTACATGTCTACAGACTTAGGCAGACAATCTTTGATGGAAGATTGGATGCATGGCTGATCATGGGATACTCCCTTCTACCAGAAGTCGACAAGGATTTACGGAACGTGTGTAGGATTCTTCCCTGCTAGAGCTGGTGGAAATGTAGCATAGTTGGCTAGTGTATTGATTATGGGTTGGGGTGCTAACTGAAAGATCAGCAGTTTGAAGTCAGTCCACTGTGTGGGAGAAAGATGGGGCTTTCTACTTTGGTAAAGAGTGATAGTCTCTGTCAGAAATCCACAGGGCACTTCTTCCCTGTCCCAGAGGGTCACCATGCATTGTCATGGACTTCATGGGAGTGAGTTTGGTTTTCTTTGTATTGTGGAAAATGGACATAATGCGTTGGAAAACTCCATTAAGGTGGGACAAGTAAGATCTTTGTGTAGTATATTGTGTTCCAAGTCCCTCAATTGTATTTCAGCTCTTTTATCTTCACGGAGTTTTCAAACTCTTATTTTGGGGATTTTTCCCCAAGAAACCATTTAATCTGGTGTCATACTGTATTTAAAAAATGATTCTCTAACTATAGTGACAAGTAAAGAAGATCACCAAAAACCTTGAGGCACTGGAAGGCCATCTCTAGATGTAGAGTTTCTTGGTAGAAGCCTCTGACAAAAGTGTTTCTTTCAAAGATATTATTCTTGTATTTCATAGATGTTAAGGAACAAAGACAAGGCATTCTATCCCCATAAAGAGTTATAATCTCAGAATTTCACAGGCGAAGTTCTGTCTCTGTCTTACACGGTCACTAAAAGTCAACATTGACTTGATGGCAGTAAGTTGTTTTGTTTTATGGAACTAGTGTCAATTAAATTACAGTATTTTCTTTTGAAGGGTCATGGATGATCATTTTTTGTCCGATGTTCTTTTAGGATAGGTTTTCTTGAAAAACAAAAACCGGTGAAACATGTGTGTTTATCTATGTATTTATTTATTTATTTATTTGTCAAGAAAATGGCTCACACAGTGGTAGAAGCAAGTCAGTTCCAGTCTATGGGTCAGATGCTAGGCTGGAGACTTCCTCCGGTTCACATAGCTACAGGGGCTGAAGAACCCAAGATCAAATGAGAGATGACAGGTTCGTGGCTACATAGGTAAATGAACCCAAGTTCGGCAGGTGAGATGGCAGGCTATGGTGCCTCCCAGGATCAGATGGCAACATGTGGGCTATTAGCTCAAGTCCAGAGAGCCAGAGGTCAACGGTCATGTCAAATGTAGACCTAACAAAAAAGGAAGTAAGTTTATCCACAGCATCAATTTACATTAGAAGCAGGCACACTCCTGAAGAAACGTATTTTCAATTGATAGGTTCTCATAGCAATGTCATTATGGAGGAGATTGCATTGTGTTTGATCTCTTTATACGGATTTACTGGGTTTTAACTCCCCGACCACTGAGAATCCTGGCCATGTCAAGTACGTAAACTGCACAATCAGTCAGTTTTCTTTTTCTTCCGCTATGGCCTCCTGAATTGTTTAGTGCAACAAGTTACTCACCTTTAGGTGGCTTTCAGAGTTATACTTTACTGATATTCTCACTTCTTACCTAACTTTATGTTTTATCTTTTCATTTCTTTTTGTCTATTTTAAATAGAGCTATCTTACAATTTTAATAGTATTTTATAGACTTCCTTAAATCTGTTTAACTAAATCAAAATATTGGAAGTAATACTTAAGTAATATTTAATAACTATAATGGTCTGATTTATCAATCAAATAGATGACATCTTTTTTCAAAACTCCTGATTGCTGACAGTACATGCTCCTTGTTTTTAAATTAAGTTGCATAATGTAGAGTAGGCTGATGAATAGTTGGAGGTCTGAGCAGTACCCAGGAGAATAAAAGACACTGAATCAAATATCAAAAGGCTCTCAGATTGGAAGGTAGGCTTTGCCCATTATTCACTTCCTAAGGTTCCATTTTCTCACCCAAATAATAGAATATTTGCTTACTTCACAGAGTTGATTAAGAAAAGAAAACATATATGAAGTATATGTTAAAAAAAACAACAACAACCTGAGGTAGAAATCCCACACTCTAAATGAGGATTTAGGCTTTACAGTGAATTGTTTCAATGACCCACATCATTTTTTTTCCCTTAGCAGGGAACATGGTCACATATTAAGAACGTCCCCACCTTAGTATATTTGGATAATCTTGCTACTGAAATTGGTCAGGTTCTCCCCCATGGAGCATTGTAGATTCAAAGGACTGCCAAGAGCTACCACCCTGTGCACAGAAGGCCATTCTGTGCACGGCCTTGGGAAGGGGCCATGTGTCCACAGGAGCAGCCAGAAACGAGGAAAGGAGATGAGGCCAAAAATCAAGTCAGGCATTTTACTTCAGTCTTTAACCAGTGAGGTCATTTTCCATATGTTCTCTGTTTCCACTAGATTCAACATCTCTTAAATGGTGAACACACAAAACCTGCACCCATCTGAGGAGCCAGCAGGCCAGAGCAATGACCCATGACATTCTGACCCTCTTATCTAGAGATGGACTACAAGAATCAAACCTGGGACCCCTCAATTTATAGTTTACTCTGGACATCTATAAACTGCCCCAGTCTCTGCAGCGGCAAATCCTTCGTTATCTCAAGTGGTTCAGAAAAGGGGCTCTGGAGCCAGTCTGTCTGGGTTGAAATCTCCGTTCTGACACACAAAAGCTATGAATGTGGTTTTGGGCTTTGGTTTTCTCATTGATCAGCTGGGAATTTAGGAGAAACTACTTCTAATTTCTCAATAATCTTCCACCCAGTGGGCCAAATTCTTAGAGCTCCTCCCATTTCCTATCCATGCAGAGTTCCCAAACTGTGCTGTATTCCAGGATTAGGATTATGAAACGTGTAGTCCCACGGAGCTCTGACAGTGATGACTTGGGTGGTGATGAGCACCACCGAGAATGAAATGGAATAGCGTTGGAAACGACTAAGTCAGCATGAGCCTGCCCAAACACTGTTCTCAAAATGGGGCGGGGGGGGTTAATTTAAAGACTCAGTTTATTAATCATTGAACTCAGTGACAGAGGAATCTGTAATTCAAAATAAACATACTCTAAACACAAATCCATTTTGGAATTAAATAGACCTGGGTTTTAATCTCATCTCTACATAGAATAGCTAGGGAACCCTGGGCAAACCCTCAAAGTTTCACATCTTCAGTTCTACATCTGTTCAATGAAGATGGCTTTGCTGTATTGTTATGCTGATTAAATGAAGTATAGCACTCAATAGTTGATTCCATACTACGTGCTCAATAAATGATTTTGGTTTTATCTCCTCTCTTATTGACATAGCAGCTCCTGTATCTTGATGTCTTCCTAATTCATATGGCTCTAGAGATGCTTGAGTTTCCATGGACAAGTCTGTTAAATATGCAGATGAGGAGAGCAGGAATGGCAAGTGAGGCAGATACATGCTGCATAGGTGGCTCCTGGCATAGGATGGATTTTAGGTCTACCAGCATGTAAGGTGGACTCATGAATATTCTCTCTGGAACCAGGACCCAGAGGGTGCTTTAGATCAGTGATTCTCAACCAGTAGGTTTTGACCCCTTTGGGGGTCGAACGAACCTTCAACAGTGGTCAATCGATTCATAATGGTAGCAAAATTATCGTGATGAAGTAGCAACGAAAATAATGTTATGGTTGGGGTGGGGGTCACCCCCACACGAGGAACTGTATGATCAGCATTAGGAAAGTTGAGACCACTGCTTTAGATGTTTTCTTCCAAGGTGTCCAGGTCTTTCCTTGCAAATGGAGCTTCTTCAATCTCTGACCTTGGGAACTTCTGCAATTTCTATCCTTGGATCCACGGGGACACCTGGATGGCAAGTCCAACGTGGTCCATTGCTTCCATCCCCTACTGCTGGGCAGCCTGCTGCTGGCTGTGCATCCAGGCAGCCATGTAGGCTGGGAGGTAAGAAGGAGGCTGTGCTTCCTTTAAACACACAATGTTTCAAGTCTCTGTCTAAGTCATTTGGCATAGAGTAGTGTCAAGGGCAACTGGAAATGTGGAATTTCCAAGGACAAAAGGTCCTATTCAGAGCTGCATGCCCCGTTGCATAACAAGGGAACAAGGGAGACATTTAATGCCATTCAAAGGCCTTGAGCTCAAAACAAAGGCACAAAACTTTCTCTGCTTTGTCTTCTGAGCTTTAAGGTCTGTCCTATGAGGGTAGGTTATGAAAACAAGCAACAGCTTATCCCACACTGCCTTGGCAGAAATCTCCTTTCTGGACACAAACCTGCAGGCCACATTGTGGGCTGGGTCTTCTCAAAGGCTTACTTTAATGTGGACAGTGAAGGATCTAGACTAACGACTCAATTGTCTCACAGCAAAATAAAAACTGTTGAGACTCACCCCCCCTCCCTCATCCCCTTGGCAAACACAGTACTGAGTTACTTATTATTTTGTGTGTGCCATCCTCCTTCCCATTGCCACCTCACGTCTCCCTAGCTTCTGCAGTCAGTTGAGATGATGACACGTTAAATGTCAGTCCCGTCATAGATCACAATCCCCTCATAAAGTTGACTCTCATTTAATAGGTTACTCTATTACAGGGGATAAGAAAATAGTATTCTGAATGTGCATTTTATGATTTATTCCTCTGAGCAAACCTTCCTGAAGGAGAAAGCAGCGACTCTGGGTAATAGCTCCGTCAGTCCAAGTGCTCTTTCACTGAGGGCCCTCTTCCCTCAGTGGTCATAGGGTGGAGAGCAGAGAGCACTGGACATATTATTGGAGTCTCCTAATGTACCCCTAAATATGTGCACATATGTGTTTGGATTTTCAAGATAATTCTACTATTCTGCTAAAAATATACATATGAACCAGTATCGGAATTTATTTATTCTTTCCCAAGAAGCAACTCTTGAAAACCCTTTTCCTTATTTAGGGATTTCCTGAAGCACGGTCAGTGTGCGAATTCAGAAGGATACTTGGAGACAACAGCGTGGATGTGTTGGATGTGTGGAAACATTTAAGTTTCAGGGACACGTATCACAGTGCGGAGGGAATGGATAATTACTTACATGCCAATTTACAACGGGAAAGAAATGAATTCGACAAAGAAGCATTCACAACGGACATCTTGTGTCCCTGGAGAACACATGTGTCAGAGAAGTGAAATGTTAAAGAATCTGCAGCCATAGGAAGGATGCCAACTTCTCTCTCCTGCACATCCTCTACGGATTAATCACCAGGCCCCCAGTAACCGCAATGTGACTACTATGTGAGGCGTCTTCTTCCCTGAAACAAGGACATTCTGTCCAATTGTCTTTGGAAGGCATTTACAGCTGGAGGACATGGCTCTGGGTGGTTGGGGTTTGTGTGTGTGTGTGTGTGTGTGTGTGTGTGTGTGTTTTAAACGAACTCAGCACTGGCTTTGGGGGGCATGGCTAGCGAGGTGTTGAGCCAGATTGGGCAGTCACAGATGTTCCAATGGGACTCTGCGATGTTCTTACTGTAGGGCACTCAACAGAGACACGTTTAGACGGGCAAGGAAGGCCATAGGGTGCTTTCCAAAGCCCAGGGTGAGTGACTTGAACCTTTTGTCTGCTAGAGCCATGAGTGTCAGGGCCTCCGAGCCCTTGGTGGGTATTCCCCCATATAACGGCTGCATGAACGATTGTTGGAGCCTCACTTCTCTGTCTCCATGGCTGGTGAGATTAAAGACTTTCTATTCATAAAGCTGGGAAGAGCTCTGAAAAGTGGTAGCTCTGCCTGAGGGGCCACAGGTGAGCACACAGAACAGCATTGTTATCCTCAGAGGGAAGTGGCAGTCTCCTTGCACAGTAGGCTTGTTCGCCCCATCCTCGGGCTCTCAGGGCAGCAACCAACAGTCCGTAGGATAATAAACACCGGCTGTGTTCCCTACACAAACATCAGGCTTCCAGGACAATTCGGCATGACTCAACAGGTTCCCGTCACCGCACAGGAATATCAGAATCCAGAGAGCTCCCACCCACGCACCCCAGGCCTGGACACCCTTTCAAACGCTTTCCCTGCAGCGTTGTCCCCAGGAGCAAATCTTCTGGCAAGTATCGAAGCGTAGGGCAAATTCAGAGATCTTGAACCGAACGCTCTTGTTCTCCTCTTTGGAAGACACGGACGGAAAGGTCAGCGAGATTCTGAGTGTCCTGTGGGCAGCGTTCCGTTTCCCCCTGTCTAATTGGGCCTCCCCACTTAGGAGACCCCTCACAATCCTCTTCCTCCCAGCTCAGAGCTATGAGCACAGTCAAAAGGGAGAGAGGGAAGGCATCTTCTTAGGTTTATAACACAGAGTTCTCTGAACATTCACTTTCCCGAATGGCTGAAGTGATGACTGGGAATGTATTCAAAAAGAATCAGTAATACAAGTCTGTGGATTAAAGAAATTGGACTTGTGTGTGAATTTGGGGGGTTCCTTAGCTTTTTTGGATCTCATGGGTTCTATTAATAAACTGGATAACCACAGCAAACTTGCCCTCATGCCATGAATTAGTGGATCATTATGGTTGCCCTGTTTCTGTTAAGTCCATTCAAATTCTGGCTACTCCCACAGGCTTGGTGAGGCCCTGCCTTTTCAGAAGGAAATGAGCAGGTTTGTCTTCTAGGTAACCGTGTGTGGATTTGAACAGCCAGCCTTTCAACTAATAATTAGTGACCTATGCTCACAAACCGATGACTCTGTAGTAGATCATCCATATTGATCAACTAATGACTGGGGCGACTGGTACTGGCCTCAGAGGTTTGCTGTGGGGTGAACTGAGAGGAGATGTGGACGTGACCTCGGAAGTGGCATGTGCACAATTTAGAAAGCGTGACAAAGACAGGCACCTCCCCAAGCCACCTGAAAGAGGGTCTAACTAAATGTGAGGTGCAGGGCATTAATTAAATGACTTTTGCAAAGGTTCCTGTGGGGGAAAACATTCTGGGGAAATACTCAGAACATTCTGAGTTAATCAAATATCAATAGGTTTCTTTCCTGTAGGATTTCTCAGGGAGTAGTATAAATTTCTGAGGACAATGAAATGTAGATTTTTCTAAACCTATCATCTAATCACTGAATACTTTTTCACAAGGTTCTCAAGAGACACAAATATATTGAAGGATTCAAAACAAAAACAGACAGGCTGCCACTGAGTCGATCCCTTCTTATAGTGACCCTGGATGACTGTCCCACTTGCCCTTGACTTTCTCACAAGGAGCAGTTACTGGTTTTGAACTGTTGACCTTGGGGTTCCCAGCCCAATGTGTAACCACTACACCACCAGGGATGCAGGAAGGTTAATACTAATAATATGTTAGATATATTCAAGGCAAGAAAGAGTTTTCTTGGAACCCCTAGTGTGAAATACACTCTTTGGTTTTAGAGCATGCACATTGATTTTCCTGACCCATGCCAGCTATTTCCACAAGGCTGCTTCCACTTGGGGAACCTTTGGTAACCCACATGATAGCCTTCAGGCTCAGTTGTCTTTAATTTGTAAAATGGGAAGACATGTTCCTAAAGAGGATACTTAGACAGCTCTTGGAGCGTCACTCTCCTCTGTTGCTGATGGTGGCGAATAAATCACAGGCAACTTAACTACTCAGCGGAGTTGCTATCCACAAAGGTTAAAGTTCAGAACCAGAGTGAACACACCAGCCATGGTCATTGAAGGGAATAAGCCCTATTGTTGTCAAACTTGCCTGCGACGCTAAGGAAGTCACCAAAACCTCATCCAGCTCTCATGGGCCTGATCCACAGAGAACAGAAGGCAAAGACAGAAAGCCGTCTGTCTCAACATACCCCAGATTCCTAGGTAATCAGGTGGTGCTGAGCCCCGCCGCTGGTGACAGTTCTTCCTCGCTCGTCTTTCCTTGTGTACACAGACATTTGCACTACACCCAAGACAGAGGTTGGGAGCCATTCAGGTGGTGGAGATGCCGAATGACGTCTGATACTGGTGCTCCCTTGCCCACCTGGCAAAGGTGCTTCTGCGTCGCAGTGGTCACCGGATTTGTCTGGGGACTGGGGAGCGCCAGCAAACTGTTTTCCAGCCCAAACAGGCAATGTTATTTTTCAGCAACAAGCTCAAGGAGGCTCCATTCATAGGTGTTCAAAACACGTGCTGTGCCTGAGATAAGCAATCCTGCGTGTCCTGAGGGTCTCCTGCATCCCACAGGCCCCAAGGTCCTCTCCGGAGTTTCGTGCTGGGAAGCAGAAAGTACAAGATATGAATAAATACTCAAGAGGAACTCCATATGGTCCTTTAAATTTTTCTCCAAAATAGCTTTTCAAATGTTGTGTGTTTGAAGAATTACACTCATTCATTCTTTGTAGGACTCATTCAAAAGAGCAATGCGAGGCCTCTCCTCCACTGTGCTTGTGATCACAGGTGGGCTCATGCCACAAGGAGGTCATGGTTTGTGGGGGAGATGAACACGTAAACTATTTTAATCTATTGTAGTGCATGATTTCATAGAAGAAGACATGACACTATTTTATTAGAACTCTGAGGACGTGTTCTATATTAAGTCTGATGAGGGGATGCTCTGGACATTCCTCAGCTAAGGCTTGGAAGGTCAAAGGGGTTTTCCAGGTCGGGGAATGGGGCTAGAAGAGCATGTTCCAGATAAAAGCAAGAATGATGAAGGTATATGTCTGTTTCCACCTAAATTAGTTTCTTATTGCTGCTGTAACAAGTCCCTATGATTCTTGTGGTATCAAAAATGTAAACGTCATCTTAAAACGCTGCACATCAACAGTTTCAAATAGGCCTCGTGGAGCTACAATCAGGGTAGAAGCAACGCTGAGCTCCTGTGGGTCACTGGGAGAAGTCATTTCCAGCTTCTAGAGACTGTCTGCCACCCTTATGAATGCCACAGAAAAACCCAATTCACTCGGACTTCCTATTCAAACTCCTTATCTCCTTCTCTGACCCTTTTGCTCCTGTCTTATAAGGACACTTGTGATTTCATCAGGAATTCGTGAATGATTCAGCATTACCTCTGCTTCCACACATCCTTAATTTAGTCACATCTGTAAAGGGCCTTCGGTCACGTGATGGGGTCATGCTAGGGTTTTGGTGATTTGGACATGAACATCTTTTATGTGTGTGTTTGTGGGAAGGGGCGTTGGCATTAGGCTGCATAAGGTATCATCTGATACTCCAAGTTTTCCCGCTACTAGAATGGGTTAGATCTGATGTCCTCATAGAATCTATGCATCCTGGAAAGCATGCGCTACGTATGTATCTAGAGACTAATGTTCCAGGTGGATCGGAAGACCACAACATGGATCTCCACTCTAAATGGGGATCAACAATTCAAGTGGCCTTGGACCCCTGGCCTTCACTATGGTTATGAGACGAGGGAAAGAGAGATAATAACTCCAGTCGTTCTTGCTTTTTCCCATAATTTTTCAGCATCCTGGCCTGGTTAAGGACTCCAGTGAGTAGGTTGACTGATACTCAAAGCAAAGTGAAGTCAAAAGAAAACTCTGGTGTTGATACCTTCAAAGCCCTATTCTGAAACTCACCATGCCTTCTATCTCTAGAATAAACTATTTCTCAAATCATAGTATAATTAATGTTTAGACTCCCTTCATTATCAGAATTGTTTGACTTATTTAAGCCCTTATACAAATTATGATATTAAAAGTAAGAATAAATGTTTGAGTCAGCAATCATTTTCACTGGGCAGAGCTTCATTCCCATGGTTTGTTGAAATTGGGGTAAATGGGCAGAGGGAAATAGTATGGTCTTCTGAATAAAAATGAAATAAAGTAAATACTTGCAAATAAGAGTATTTGGGTGCACGTGTTCATTTGACCTCTTACTTAAAAGGTTGTGGGGAATAGTACCTCTCATTTTGCTTTTGTGGTTTTTCTTCTATAAAAGAAATGTATGAACCTGAGAACTTCTAGTTCACATTCCAGAATTGGCGGGAAGGTCTATTTCTGAATGTGACTTCAGAGAGGTTTTCCTGTCTTTGCCTAGAGGTCAGAAGAAAACCAATTATCTGAACCTTCCCCTGAACTCCTGAAGAACAGTGTCTCCATCCACACAGGTCGCAGATGCTATCAGAAAGAACTCCCCACCTTTGCTAGCACCTCTTATCTTCTGTCATCTGTAAGGTGACTGTGAAAAAATGCTCCCTGGGTGTTTCTGATTAATTTTTGTGATGGTCCCATGATGTCTGAAGAAGTTAAAGTTTAAACCTCTTTCTTCCCTCTTTGCCTTTACAAGTGTGTGGCTTCTTCCAATCACTGGGAGAATCAGCTGGTTCCAGAAGCCTAAATTTTCCAGAAAGGCAGGTGACCTGACCAGGGAAAGTGGCTCTATTTGCTGAGGAGAAAGCTCTCCCAGTTTTAAATGGTGCTTTTCCACCGCCACAATAAATGCGATCCAGTCTATCAATGCCTCCATTTTCCACTGGTGTTATGAAGATCTCTATCTAGGGATAAACTTCCTCCAAGATAAAGCAGCTGGCTTGAGCTTGGGAGACAATAGGAATATTGTAGCGGGAGTTAAAGACACTACTCCTAATGGCACTTAAAGAACTCAGTGTATTCTTCTCGTTGATCCCGACACAATTTGTGTATTGTTCAGGAGCGAGCCCTGAGCAGAGGCAGACGAGAGTCGGTATTTGGATTCTTTGTACATATAAGTTCTGTCTTCAGTGCTCAAGATAGAATTTGTTTTCTCTTAGATGTGACATCTTTAATCATTAGACTGGGTGGTGTAAACAGGTAATGCATTAGCCTGCTATCTGAAGGTTGGAGGTTCCATGCACTCAGAAGTGTCTTTGGGCTGGAGTGGGGGTGGAGGCCTAATGGTCTAATTTTGCAAAACCAGCCATTGCAAACCCGAGGAGCAAAGTTCCACTTTGACACACGTGGGATTAACGTGAAGCATAGGTGACTGCAAGGCAAGTCATGACTGGTTGACTATCATACAAGCTGAGATTCAGGATGCCTGTCAGATTTTCCATCGCAGTCTAAGCCACACTGAGGATATGTGCAGGTCAGGTTTAAATATGCATTTATCATTTATACATACATACACACACGTAACATGTGTGCATGTGAGTGTCTAAGTGCTGGGTTGTATCAATTCACATACGCTTGGACTGATGTGGGCCGGTTTGAGGAGCGTGCATGAGTATGATCCTATGTTTGTTTTGTATGTACAAGGACGTGAATGTCTGTATTTGAGAACATGGGGGTGCACTTGTATGTATACAGGTGAGGCGAGTGTTCTGATGTGTCAAGCTTGTTGTTCTTGTTTTTTAAGGTTTTATAGAAATGTGTGCCTATGTGCCTTTGGCCTCTAGCCTAATAGTAGAAAAGACTTCCTGAATGTAGAGACTGACATATGGAATAACTGACTGGACACCATCTGAGAGATGTTATTTTATTATACAGAGGTACTTACACCCCAGGGTGAGCAGCTCTGTTTCTTCCACCTGGCAATGGGGCTGGAGAGCAGTTTCTGCTGAGGGGGTCATTCTAGGGACCCTTTGATAAAGAACGTGTGGTGGGCTGCAGAAACTGCGGACGCCATTGCCTAGAAGCTAACATTCCTGCAACTTAGAGAAGGAGCAGGGTACAGAACGCATCCACATGCCTCTAGGCATATCAGACAGATGGGCAGAAAGAGTCCTGGGAGCGTCTACTAAGCTCCAGTGGCCACTTTGGAAGCATTTATTCATGAACCGCATTACTTTTAATTGACAAGTGTACCTCCAGAGTAGCAAGTATTTGTTGTTTGAACTGTGCAATACACAACAGATGCTAATCTTCTGTGGCCCTCTGGATATCTATTTTCACACTCGACTCAGTGAAGATATTACTGGTCTAACTCAAACCTCAGAGAAATCTGAGCTGTACGCCCTCGCTGGAGAAGTTGTAGGGAATGCTTCCAGTGTGTGAAGTCCCATGTAGAGAGATTAGGGAAAAGTCAATAGGGGAGAAAAGATCTACCCCCAATGGAGTAATGCATAATAGGATAGACTAGGTGAATGCGCATGGAAGGCAGAGCCCTTCCAAGCAGAAGGAGTCTGCTTAAGGTAGCATTTGCCGATGGAGGCTACGAAGATACCTCTCTTCTTCTTCTCATGAGGATCTCTTTTAGAATAAAATTTATGGAAGCAACCAAAAGGCATATTTGCAATATGCTCAGTAAAATTTCTGAACTACAATTTGTTGTTTTTTTATATCACAATTCATTTGATTTTCTAATACAAGGATGACAATTAGAAATAAACTCATCCACTGTCAGAGTGAGATTGGCTTTAAGTTTCTCTTTATTGAGAAACTAGCACTGGCATTTCCAAAATTACACAAATGATGATGGCCATAGTCTAATAAGAAGGAAGAAAATAGCAATGCTGAAATCATAACAAGATGACTGATATTTTTGTTATTTGTTCCTTTAACGTGCTGAAGGGGTTGCCAGTGGTTAATGTACTCACCCTCTACCAGACAGACTGGAGTTGGAGTCTACTCAGCCATGCCTTAGAAAGAACCTTGATGATTTGCTCAAGAAAAATGAGTATTGAGTCAGCAAGTGGAATAAGGTTTTGAGGGGAGGGGGACACAGGTGGTGGTGGGGTAAATGGGTGATGGTGTCAAGGGGTCCATATAGAAAAGAATGTTTGGAAGCTGATTGTGGTAGCAAAGGTACAATTCTGCTGGATGTGATTGGACTATGGAATGATTTGATATATGCATTCATTCCAATTAATTAAGTAAACACCAATAAAAATGTTGTACTGAAATCCTATGGAGCTCTGCCATTGTGATACCAACGGGGTCACCTGGATCCGCGTGAACTCAGCAGCAGGCAGTTTGAATTGGTTTGGGTTTTAAATAACAAGAGTGATTTGTGTTTTTGTAACTTCACCCATGTTGCCCAAGTACCTGGCTATCAGAATTATATAGTAATAAGAATAGACATGAGGTGGAAATGACCCTAGCCCTCATTTACTCACAATGACTATGATGTCTGCACAATGTCACCACATTTTAGTCTGGGGTCTAGTTTTTAAAAAAGAAAAAAACTAAAGGATCTGCAAGAAGATATTTCCTTATGACTAGGCACTTTTACATATTTTACATAATTTCTGATTAAAAGGGTTTTTTGACCTTCTGTATTATTTTAACTGTTTGCTCATGGTTCTGTGTATATCTCTGAAATGCCATTGTCTACTGCCCTGGTGAAGTGAGTGAAATATTAAGAACCTTAATATTATTTATTTTAATAAGTCAAGACTTTACTATATATATACTTCGGGGTACATGTGTGAGTTCTCAGTGACCTAGATTCTTGATCTAGAGTGAAGTCTAAGATGACTCAGGGGCGTCCCAAGTAAATATTCATGAAGCTGCCTCCCGTCCTGCCGGGGCCACTAATTGGGTGTTATCTGGAGACAGTGAGTTCTCGCTGGATGGGTTTTACGGCTAGAACCCATAAAGTTGATTCTAATGCCTTTGGCTATCTTGATATTTCAAAAAAGAATATAGCCTTAATTGATTTTGCAAAACTGAAATCCAAACCAAACTCCTGCGACTGAGTTAATTCCAACTCTATAGGACAGAGTAGAACACCTCACTAGAGTGTCTGGGGCTGTAAATCTTTATTGTATCTTTCTTTTAAATGGAGTGGTTGGTGGAATTGAACTGACTTCCTTGTGGTTAGCCATTCAAATGCTTAACCTAATGCACTATCAGAACTCATTTTGAGGGGCCAACATATTGGCAAAGATAATGCCCAAGCCAATTTATTTCTTCCCACTACATATTAATATAGTCTCCTTCCATCAGAAGTCATAGCAGGGACTTTTCTTCCTTTCCGGTTTCACCATCTTCTAGCCCAAGCTGATTGTAAAGTTACCTCTTGCCTTTCCCAGCCAAAGCCAAAAATTCACGTTGTCTGAGGAGTTCAGATTGGAATGTTTTCCCCAGAAACCATTTTATTGGGAGTTAATACAGATATTATATCATTCTATAGTTCAATCACAAAAATTGTATTGTATAATTTTTGCCACAATCAAATTCTAAGCATTCTTTCCTTCTTGAACTCCTTGACTTCAGCTCCCTGTAACCACCACCCTCACCACCACACCACCATTGTATCCCCAGAAACCCTTATTCTACTTGCTGTACATATGAAGTTAATCAGTCCTGGGTTTCATATGCTGAAAAACAGGAAAACATTAAAAAAACTTCAGGAGGGTGACCCTCCCAGTGACATAACACACCTGAGATAAACCCCAATGAACAAACAAAACCCAGAAAATACAGAAAATGGCAATTCCAGGAACCCAAGTGGAAGGCGAATTTTGGGAATGAAGAGGACAATGAATGTATAGGCGTGCTTTACTCAATTGATGTATGTATGGATTGTGATAAGAGTTGTATGAGCCCCAATAAAATGATTTTTTTAAAAAAACGGATCAGCCTTAATGTACATCAGAGGAGGGATCAACTGGCAAGGTTTGAACCATTCGAGTCAGGTTTATCATTTTGAGTTCCAAGCGATAGTCTTCTCTCCAATACTCTCTGTTTGGTACCCTCCCTCCTGTTCCCCTATTATGGATAGTGGGAAGTCTCCAGAGACGTATTTCCTCTGCAGATCCTACAAATGTATCTTGGGCTCCTTCTGTCATCCATAACCTTCTGCAAAGCAGATCTTTGCAATTTAGGATCTAATACTATTCCCTCCTTCAAATTTGGATTACATCATTTACAATCATTTGGTCATTGATGTTTGTGTGCTTCATCCGTGTGGACTTAGTTGCATCTCACTTAGATGGTTGCTTGTGTGGATACAATCCTTTAAGACCCCAGATGCTGTTTTATCTGATAGCCGGGCACCACCTAATTTCTTCCCCATACTTTGCTATTGATAGCATCCCTATCTCTGTTCCCATCCTCCTTCCTTTCCCTCTCCTGACTTGAATTTCCCATCAGTATGCCTCATCCCTCACAGAGGGATGTCGACCTGTCCGGGGTGGATTCATTATAGCTTTGAATGACAGCAACTCAGTGGACAACATCCCCTTCATCTCCCTTAACAGTTTAAGCCCAACTGACATGAGGTGTCCTCCAGCAATGTGACCTTCAATATGCCCACCTAGAGAGGTTTGTGGATGGTTCATTGGCACCAGTCAGTCTCTCCACAGATATCTGACCACCCTGGCCAGCAGACTGGATGCTCACCTGGATTTTCTTGAGCAAGGGAGTAACATGGAGAAGGTTCTGTTTAACTCTGTTCCTCTGTCTGATGCTTGGTGTGCAAAGATAAGACAGTCCCTAGAAGAGATTTCTAAATAATAAGAATGTTGTGGGGCAAGTGGTATGTAGAAAGGACCTTGGTAAGATTCCCCCGAGGAGGGATCTTCTAGTAATATTTTTTCTGATTCCTTTGCTGTGTTTTGGGGGGAAGCTACAATCCCTCTCTGGGCTCTAAATTTTCCTCTTCAAAATGTAACTTTCTAAAATCCTCATAGGCTTGACATTCTATTATATTCCTGGTATATTACTAAATTTTTAGTGTATGATAGAATTGCATTTCCTTATGTAGAGTCTTCTAACACTGCTCTAGCAAATTCCCACAAAGTGGGTGAAATGAAACAATATAAATTTATTCACTCAGAGTTCTAGAAGCTGAAGGTCAGAGGTTAAGTTGTCAGTAGGGTGAACCTCTTTGAAGATTCTAGGTGTGGGGGGGTAGCTTCTGGCAGCCCCAAGGGAACCCTGAATTCAAGCTGTATAACTCAGCCATCACGAGACCACCTTCCCTCTGTCTCGTTCTTGGTGCCTCTTCTCTTTTTGTAAGGGAATCAGTTATAGCGGAGTAGGGTCCAGGTGAGTCCAGTAAGAATTCACATTACCTTAGCGGATCACTTCTGCAAAGACACTTTTCCAAATAAGGTCTCATCCACATGCCGTGGTGGTTAGAGCGTCAATGTGTTTTGTTCGACATCACAATTCAACCCACATATGAGACTTGGTTTCTCCAATTAACTAGTGTTAAAGAGAGCTGAGAGAGAAGGGGGGAATTCCCAAGAAACGTGTGGCAACAGCTTCATTGAAGAAGAATTAGTACCAAGCAACATACAGGGCAAACAGTAAGTCTCTCTATCAGGGTATTTTATGTTAGAGGGGATGAGAGAACCTGAACAAAGTAGATAAGCAAGTTTTGGAGTCCCACGAAGAGGTGGAAAATATGAATCAATTACAAGTTGATTCATTCTCAACCCTAAATTCCTCTCAAATCCTTAGTAAGATGTATTTTAAAAAAATTGTCATCATAAGTAGTTCCTATCCTAAAAGGATAGTTCATACTTATTCCATTTGGGACATTAAAAATAAGTCTCCTTATTTTGCAAGGTTTCAACTCGCCTGGAGGGAAATGATCTTGTTTGTGTTGGGAAAGCAGTGCTGAGTCTTATTCACGTCTTGGGGATGAGGAAGTATATCTCCATCTCAACGGATGATTTACAATACTAGCTCAGACATTTCCAAATGAGATCAACAAGAAGGTATTTGGCGAACTAATTTCTTTCACCTCCCTCTTGGTAGCAACTGAGATTCTGAAGGCAGTGAATATATGTTAGACACTGTTTACTTGAACTCTCTAAACCAAACTGTTCATCTTGGGTGTAACAGCAATGCTCTCTCTTTATATTACTCTTCTTCTGTCCCTCGGCCAAGACTCGCCAACACAAACACCTCCTTGCAGGACTGCGCTCTGCGCTGCAAGCTCTTCAGTGCTGCGGCCGTCGGATTTCAGTCGATACATTTGCATTGAGCGCTTAATTTGTTCAGTATGCCTTACTAATTTGGTAATATTTATTTTGGCCCAAAGAGCAGAAGAGAGCTTAGTGCTTTTGTTTGGTTTGGGGTATTTCCCCCTCATTTTTATAAAAGGATTTGAGATATGAAAAAGGAACAATGTTGTGGACAGAACTGGTTTCCTGTTTATGAGTCACCATAAATATGAAAGGTGCTGGGTGACATTTCTCAGCTGAGGGAGCGCATACAGCTCTGTGTGGAGATCAAATCCTCAAGCACGGTGGTCTGGAGGTGACTTGCTGACCTTGTAGAATGTCAAGAGGAATTATTGTTAAAGTACAGTAGTCGGATACCACACACACACACACACAATTTAATGTTGTGTGTGTGTGTGTTTCTTACACTGGCTATGACAGAGATGAGCATCTACTGGAGAATCTTTGTTTCTCAAATCAACCTTTATCTTCGGGGAAAATGTGGTAGAAAGTGCATGCATGTATGGTGACTTGTTTGGTCTAGGTGTCCTGCCACAAGGCTCTTCATGGAAATGAATCCTCCCAAACAGCATGCCTCCAGGGAATTCTCCTCTTGAATGTGGCGCGGGGCTTAGGGTCTCCTGTCTCCCTCAGTAGCAATACCCTGTGCTTGTATTAAAATGGTCTTTGGGACTAGGTAAGGGGTTACCAGCCTCTGATCTTCCCTAGATGAATTTATTCAGGGGCAAGTAGACCAACCTATCATGTTTTCACCATTGTTTGCTAAAACATAGTCCCATAATTTCATGTCAACTTGATATATATTGATGGGTAGAGTCTAGTCCATTAATCAGGTCACAGCCTGATGATATCTCCTTGTGGGTGTGGCCTTCTCATAAGGAAGGTCTTGGGAACCTCCCTCTCTCTCTCAGCCTTCGCCTTCCTACTGGCTGACCCTGATTGCCGCCAGGCGTCCACTGCCCCTAGATGCACACTACTCAGCACTCAGCAGCCTGCGATCTTTCTGGGTTCTGCATTATGGCATGTGGCTCTGTGAGTCTGAAGAGGGCCTTTTGGATTAGTGCCAGCCTTACGGACTTGATTTGGACTGGGATGGATGTTTCTAGAAATAGAATTCCTTCTCGATATAAAGCTCTTTCTTTCATGTATGTGGATTTGTTTCTCTCATCAACGCGGCCTATCACAGCTATCACGGCTGTTATTTGCACCCAGGCAGATAAAACATTGCTTATGAAATGTCCGGGACGCTTGCACTCTTTCTGTCACACCATCGTTTTCATTTTCAGTGCAGCTCCATGTGTTTGCCAACCAGCCTCTTCGGCAAAGAATACCCTTCTATAGCATTCTAGTGAGTCCCTGCACCCCCTTCATCAGCCAATATCAAGGTATTGTCAACTTTCGATACAGAAAGTTCTTTCCTCCGTGCTAGCTCTGAACTTCATATTTTTATTTGTTCTGTCTCTCATTCATCTTTTACTTCATTCATGCGTATATGGCAATTTCCATAGAATTTATATTTTTCTCTGCACCCTATCATTTTAAAAAGATTATAATTCTTGTGAAGTCAGAATTGGTGTCTTAAAATCTCAAATGTCCAAGACAGGGTATGCTGTTTTCTTGCTCAAAAAAATAATTTTTAAACACATGGACATAGTTCAAATTTCAACTCAATCACCTCCTCTTGTAGCTTGGTAAGAGTCTTTCACCTTTCTAAGTCTTCACATCCTCTTGACTAATTATGTGAACAATAGTTTTCAGCCTTCACAGGAGATAACTATGCTGTCATGGTGTCACAGTGGGTTAAGCATTGGGTTGTTAACCAAAAGGTTGGCAGTCGATCCCACTAGCTATTCAAGCAGATAATGACAAGATAGTCTGTTTCCATCGAGATTCACAGCCCTAGAAATCCTATGGACTAATTCTCTCCTATCCTATCAGGTCCCCTTATGTAGGAATTACACTGCAGATAATGTATTAAAGAGGTCATCATGAGGTCTCAGTGATTCCAATTGGAGCCTAGTACAGGTCTGATAGCTCCATGAGCTCACCCAAAGGCTCCCTTACCCCGTTTTCCTAGATGATAGAGAATTCCGTGTGGGCAGAGACCTGCCTTCCTCATCACTCTATCCCCAAAGATAGAACCACATGGCCAAGAGTTGGTGTTCGATGCATGCTCACCTTATTAGTCAAGGGGTCTGGAGGCCCTCCTCTCCTGACCTCCAATACCCTACTCTGCTCCCTGGATGATCAGGGCTTCTACAGCGGACAGGAGAGATGGGATGCTGAGCAGAAGTGTACTTCCCAGAGGCCTGTCTAGACGTCTAGTGTAGTTGTAGCTACACTTCACTAACAGGGCCACTTCTGTGCGCACGGCTAAAGGCGCAGGCCATGATTCTTCTCCTCAAGAAACAGCGCTGCCTTGATCAGCTCTGAAACATGCACGTAAGAGAGAGGACGGACTATCTATTCCAATAAAAAAAGTAAGCTCATAAGAAAAACTTGTGTTTACACATACAGAAAGGTTATAGACTCTCATGTGATAAACAGCTTCCTGGCATCTAGTTATGAATCTTAAATTTAGCTTATGGGAAAATAATTTGAGTTACTAGAGAGTATTAGAAGGCACCCTCATGGCATAGTGATTACTTGTTGGCTGCTAAGTGCAGGGTCAGCACTCCAAATCACTTTAGGGGAGAAAAACTAAGCTTTCTACTCTCATAAAGAGTTACTGTCTCAGAATCCAGGGAAGGGTGGCCATGAGTCAGCATCTACTCTAGTGGAGATCAATGAGAATAAGATAGGATAGAATAGGATCTGATAGAATCAAATAGGACAGGCCAGGTTAGGATTATACATTCTATGGCAATATTAAGTCATACTTATGTTAACACTTTCCTAAGCTCCTATAAGGTAGACAGGCGAGTACTACTTCTAGTTCCATTTTACAGGTAAGGAAATGGATGCTCAGAGAGGTTAAACCACTGAGCTAATACTCCAAATGTTGGACCCTCTTTATGGAAAAGTGCTGCATCTCAGGACAAAGGCAGTGGAACATGGACCAGGGATCTGAAATATTTTAGTTTCAGATTTTATTTACACTTAAAAATCACTACACATTCTAAATAGCCTTTGCATGGGTTATATATAATGATATTAGTATGTTGAATATTAATTTTGAGGAATTAAAAACTATGTATTTATTAATTCTGTTAAAAATAATAATAAACCCATTACATGGCATTATTTTTAAAATGGGTGTGTAGAATAGTATTATTTTACATTTTTGCAATCGTTTTATATGTCTGATATAATAAAGAATGTGAACTGCCCCAAATTACAATACACAAATTAATTTTTTTGCAATTTGTAAATTCAACTGAAATTGATAATTGGTTAGAAAATAGTCATTTACCTCTCTAGTATACAATCAACCATAATATTTCTGAATAGTTATTTTTAAAATACTAACCTTGAATTCAGGAATTCTTGGGTTTAAATTCTGGATATTTTACAATATGTGCTTAAAAAATTAAATGATCTCAATTTCTTTGTAAATAGACATGAAAATACTTAACTTACACCATTAATGTAAGAATGATATAATATATGAAACAGATTTTGAACTTATAATTGTGTTCTTTTAGGGACTGATAGGTTTATGCATATAAAAATCCGGGGACATTGTCAAAACTCAAGTAAGTGGCTCACTTGTGAAGGCAGTGATTTCCATCCCGAGTGCTCACAGCCACTCTAAGATCAACTTCCAGAACAGAGAGGGCGTCATTTTCATCCAGTTGCTCACGCAGAAGTGCTCTTACAGGCACAGGTCTGCAGAATAACAAAAATACCAAAAGGACTTCTGAACTCAGCACGCCAATCAACTCTACTCCAGGAAGCAGAGCCTATTTGAGCATCAGGGAAGAAGTTCCTGAAAGGAATAAGGACTATGTGGGAATTGTTGAGTAAGCAGCAGTTTGAAGGGGACACTGGCGGATCAACACCAACAGCCATTGATTGGTGTCGCAGAGCCCCAGCCTGGCTAGAGTGGTAACTTTCAGGGAGATCTGAGAGGCCAGTAATGCCCACCTGACAGAGCGGGACAATGAGCAGGACTTACAGGTAACGTGTATGGAAAATGAAAGTGTGTGTACAGTCACATCTTTTATGGGTCTGCCATGAATCTCATGGATGGATAGTAGAGTAGGAGAGGTTATTAATCAGCATGGCCAGCAGTCACAAAGAAGCTCTGATTGGATCAACACTCACTGCCATTGAATTGACTCCAAGTCCTCTGGCCGCTAGGGCCAAGTGCAACTGGCCCTGTGAGCTTGCTAGGCTATGAATATTTACCGAAGCAAAAGGCCTCATCTTTCCCCTACTAACAGCTGATGGTTTAGAACTGCTGACTTTGCCGTTAGAAGGCTAAAGGTAATTCACAATCCCGACATGTTGGTACCTCTACATCTGCAGCTCTTCCATCTAACCGCAGTAACTATCATAGAGTAGTGGCTCTTTTCTGCTGTAAAAATATCATGTGAAATAATTTTATGACTTAGTCTAACCTACCAGCACAAAGAGAAAGACGATTTTGAGAACCATTCCATAGGAATCACCAGGTGGACAAGGCCCCAGTGTGCAACTCCCTCTCTGCTTGTAGTTTGCATTTACTTGATTAATGTTGGCCCATCTTAATAGTCTGATGTTTTGGGTCATTTTCTGTTTTATTGTTTTATTGTTTTATTAGGAGCTCATACAGCTCTTATCACAGTCCATACATACATAAGTTGTGTAAAGCACATTTGTACATTCATTGGCCTCATCGTTCTCAAAACATTTGCTCTCCACTTAAGCCCTTGCATCAGCTCCCCGTGTTTCCCCTCCCTTCCCAGACCCCTCCCTCATGAATCCTTGATAATTTATAAATTATTTTGTCATATCTTGCTCTGTCTATCTCCCTTCACCCATTTTTATGTTGTTCATCCCCCAGAGAGGAGGTTATATGTCGATCCCTGTAATCGGTTCCCCTTGTTTTTGTGTCATTTTCTTCCAAGCTTGTTCCTCATACAAAGTCTAAGAGGGTAAGTCAAAAAAGTATTGCTCCTAAGGTTCCAGTTAATATGTGCATTATAGGTTGTTTCCAAATAAAACATGTTTAAACATGTCTTTATGTTCAGTGGATGGTTGCAAACAAGCTTTCATGCTCTCTCAATAGAATGCTTACCTCAGTGTCATCAGGATAGTTTCCAAAAAAAATAAATAGATAAAAATATTTCTTTTGTACTTAGGTAAGATTTAAGAGGTAAGATTTATACTGAGTTTTATGCTAATAATATGGCAATATATGATACTGAACTTCTCGATATGATCGCTGAAGACAAAATGGGTGCTTAAGCAAAAGTGGTGAACAAAACTGATGGTGCCCAGCTATCAAAAGATACAGCATCTGGGGTCTTCAAGGCTTAAAATTAAACAAGCGGCCATCTAACAGGGAAGCAACAAAGCCCACATGGAAAAAAACACACCAGCCTGTGTATCATGAGGTGTCAATGAGAATAGGTATCAGCCCAAAAACAAAGAAGCTCTGATTGGATCAAAAACAAGCAATTAAATTGATGTGAAGGAATAGACAAAGTGGAGACTCAAAATCCACCTGTAAGACAATTGAAGAGTCCCTCGCAGAAGGGCCACACAGAAGGGCTTGTATATACAGAGTGCAGTATAGCACTGATGAAACACTTAACTATCCTATCCTCTAGTTCTTCTTTTTTTTGGTGTGTGTGTGTGTGTGTGTGTGTGTGTGTTTTGGCTGGGTCCGAACCAGCAGCCCCCTTCTCCAGCTCTCCCAGAAGATAGCCTGCTGCATGAGATTAAGATGCTCCCGTCCTCTTCTCTGTTCTCCCTTCCCTCTATCCTCTAGTTCTTTAACATTTAATTCTCCCACTATTATGGCCTTAGTTTTACCTCTCTAATTTTGCTAGACCTGCTTATGTTCATTTGTTTAATCAATATCGTCCGATGCATGAAATCCAAGATAGGTAAACCCTTCAAAAACAGTAATGGGAAATTTGATTCTCTGAAGGTACAGGAAAAGAGAGGGGGGAAGTAAAGGAAGGAGGAACAGATAGTCTTGATGACTGTATAACCATACATGAGGGAAACGAACAACAGAATTGTAGGTGAATAGATGCATTGGATGGTGTAATATACGGCAATAATAATAATAACATAACATATTAAGAGTTCATGGAGGTGGGAGGGGAGGGGAGGGAAGGGATAAAAGGGAACTGGTATCAAAGAGTTTAAGAAGAAAGAAAACACTTTGGGAATGATGGTGGCAGCAATTGAACAACTATGCTCGAGCTAATGGAACTGTGGATTGTAGCTGTAAGAGCCCCTAACAAAGTGATAAAAGTAGAATTCCTCTTTGTAACATGGAAAAACACAATTTTGAGGTAAGGGCTAGCATCAGATTTTTAACAAAACTCAAATGGACATTTCCAAAATCATGGAAGATTTGAAAAAATATATGGGTATGTTTCCACACAGAGAGACAAAACAAGACAAGGCAAATATGAATAGCTTTTAGCTACAGCGAGCGTCTTTAAAAAAAAAAACTTTTATTGGGGCTCATACAACTCTTATCACAATCCGTACATACATCAATTGAGTAAAGCACCCTTATACATTCATTGCCCTTGTCATTCTCAAAATGCGCCTTCCACTTGGGTTCCTGGAATCAGCTCGGTTTCCTTTTTGCCTCCCCCTCCCTCCCCGCTCCCCCCTTCCCCCTGCACCCTTAACAGTTTATAAACAATTATTTTATCTTATCTTACACTGCCCAGCGTCTCCCCTCACCCACCTTCCCATTGCCCATCTCCCAGAGAGGAGGTTACAAGTAGATCCCCAAGATCAGTTCTCCCTTTCTACACCCCCTTCCCTCCCAGTGTCACCACTCCCACCGCTGGTCCTGAGGGGTTCATCCATCCTAGATTCCCTGTGTTTCCAGATCCCTACTGCACTACTGTACATCCTCTGGTATAACCAGGTCCGCAAGGTAGAATTGGGATCATGATAATTGGGAGGGGAGGAAGCGTTCAAGAACTAGAGGCAGGTTTTGAGTTTCATTGTTGCTACACTGAACCTTGAGTGACTCATCTCCTCCCCGCTACCCCTCTGGAAGGGATGTCCAGCTGTCTACAGATGGGCATTGGGTCCCCATCACGCACTCCCCCTCATTCACGGTGAGCTACAGCGAGCATCTTAAGGGAGGTTAGGAAGGCCTCAAAGGTGGATGGGAGGCATGGAAGTCAGCTCAGGACCTATAGCAGCTAAGTCAGATATGCCGCCATCTTCTAACTTTGTCACCGAGTCTAACAGCTAAGTCTTCCACAGCACTCTTCTGTTCTCTGCTGTGGTTGACAGTTGCTTGCCTGGGACGCACAGAACTCACAGACAATACTAACAATCATGGAGTGTGTTGGAAATGACAGCTTGCAATAAGGATCAGAAAGACTGAGCTGTTCAGACAGGACATCTTCCTAGTCTTGCTAAGTCCCTCTCTCTGATCCTTCGATGCTCACCTATACAGTTCTTTGGTTTCTACCCTGATTGAGCAAGTATGGACATTTCCATTGGCGCTGCCAATACATGCCTAAAAGGCATTTCACTCTGCCATCAAGCCTCAGCCTAAAGGCTCTCAGCTCTAGTTCCACAGAGAGACAAATCTAACTCCCCTGACAAATACCAGAGAGATACGTGCTTCTGTCTGTAAGCAAATGTCATCCTGAGGACACTCAGTTTACTTGCATCGTGGGCCAGGAAGGCCACCACTGAGTCATGTTCTTGGTTCAGCTGCCTCTGTTCTCAGCACTTCTCTGCCATTGTGTGGTGTCGGCATTCTCCATCTCCTGTGTTAGGAGTTCAGTGCAGGGATCGCGGAGTTCAAAAGGTGTGCTGCAGGGCTTCTTTTCCCACCCCACAATCCCAGCCACTTCCCTTTTTGAGATGACTAATTTTAAACCAAGCAGGGTCAGAAGGCTGAACAATCCCCACGTTAGAGATCCAAACCCCTTGTTTGTAGGGCCCCACTCAACATACATGCCATACACCTTATTGGTATTATTAGAAAGCCATGAACTAGAAAGTTATGTCTACTGGGTGGACCATAAGCACCTCGTGTTTGCGTGATCTAACCAAGTTATTTGGTAGAAATTATAAAGACTATAACTGGAAAATCCATATCAAGTAATTCACAGCACCCCACGTACCCTTGCATACTGATATTATGTTTTATTTCTGTTTTGCAAAGGAGAAATTAATTGAAGACATCAAAATAAGTTTTCCTTATTGTTACAATTTGGGTGTGCCATCTTGCAGTCATCTGGGGTTTTTTTTTGGGGGGGGGGCTCTGTATTTGCCACATACTTTTTATTTATTTTGATTTTCAACCTTTAATTCTTTATTTTACCTTTTCCGTGCTTTAGAGAGAACACATATGTTTTTATTCCACATAGGAAGGCATTCAGAATAAGACTAGGAAAGAGTTGCCTTCTCAAAATACAGTGAACTTTAATGACATGGAACAAAGCTTTCAGAAGCCTCATCTGTCCAGTTGTCTTTTTTGTTTTGTTTTGGTCTAGGGGCCATGACTCAAACTGAGGGGAAAAAAACTTCAAGCATTAATTATCAGAATATTAAATACACAAGAAATGAGCCTATGGAAATTGGATTTCATCAAAAAATAAATGAAACTTGTGAAGATTGGTATTCTATGCATTAATGAGAGAATGGATTGGCATGGGCCATTTTTAATTAGGCTGGGACCATTTTGAATTGGGCTACTGTATAATTTACTATTCTAGAAATGACAAATTGAAGGCAAATTCTGTCACAGTCATCATCAAAAAGAAAATTTTGTCTATCTTGAAGTATAATTCTCTCTGCGATAAGATAATATTCAAAGTTACCAAATACTAAGATCAGTGATGAGGAAATAGAAGAATTCTGACAACTTCCTCAGTCTGAAATTGATCAAAATCATCATCAGGATGCATTCATTATTAATGGTGATTAGAATGTGTGTAAAAGTTGGAAACAAAGAGGATGGATCAGTTGTTGGAAAACATGGCCTTGACAATAGAAAGAAGTAGGAAAACATAGGAAAGAAGTTAGCTAAACCAATGATTCTTCATGATATCTGGTTTCAACAACACAAATTAGATGTATAGGTGTGAACCTTGCCAAATAGAATATGAAGGATTCAAATGGACTATATCTATGTGGGGGGAGGGGCGTGGTGATGGGGAAGCTCATGATCATTTGCCAAAACAAGCCAAGTACTGACTGTGAAGTAATCAGTTCCTCATATGCAAACATGGATGGCTGAAGAAAAATGAAGCAAGTCCACAAGAGCCAGTTGACTCACCTGAGCATATCCCACCAGAGATTAGAAATCGTCTCAACTACAGAATCACTGTGGGAAGAGCAAACCTGTCTCGGAGGAAATGCAGACAGGATGGTCCTTAGAGGTGAGGCTGGCGAGACTTCATATAATACACTCTGAACATGTTATCAGGAGAAACCAGTTCTTCGAAAAGATTCTTATGCTCTCAATGGGAGGCATGGACACTGTGGCGGCAACAGTGGGCTCACGTACAACAGCTGCAATGATGGTGTCTTTTGTAATCTTTTTCACTTCAAATCTCTTTTGCTTTATTTCCTGATATTAATATAGCCACTCCAGCTCGATTTTTACACACAATATCTCTTCACATCCTCCTATTCTCATTTTCTTTGTGTATTTGTATGCAAAATGCATGTTTATAGTTTTTTGGCATCTAATTCACACATCATACAATTTAATAGTTCAATCATATTAAGAAGAGTTGTGCAATTATCGCTACAATTGATTTCTGAAGCTTTGTCATTGTGGTTCTCTCTCCATTCCTCACCCCTTCATCCCAACCTCCCTTCCCATGCCCCTAGGTAGTTATTAACCGAGTGCCTGTCTCCAGATTTATGTACCCTGTATTTTATACACAGAAAATTAAGCAAAACAAAAAATTCAGCAATGACAGCAAAATAGAACAAGGAAAAACTTTGATCAAAAGAAAATGGAAAAACGTTAAATGAGTTTTGTAGGTGCTTAGATGGATCCTGAATTTTAATAGAATGTGCCATTATTAACCCTTAATAAGAGAGGTTAATGAATTTTCACTAATAGTAATGGTGAATAAAAAAGGTTTACTTCTGTTGGCTATTGTTTCTTATGTTTCTTATTTATTATTTTGGTTCTGTAAGGCACACAAAATGTAAAAGAAGGAGTAAATTTAACTCTGAGCACAGAAGGCATGACTCTCTAATGCAACAAAACTAAAGCACTCTAAGTTCTATTTAAAACGATGTTAATAATAACAAATGATTAAACTTTGAGAATACAGTCAATACAAAGATATCAGTGTATTTCTTTATACTAACAACTAACAATCAGAAGTTGTTTTATAATCTGCTTAAAATTACACTTTAAATAATGAAATGCCTAAATATAAATTTAATCAAGAAGGTAGAAGACTCAAACATTGGTGAATGAACTGTTTTAAGGTTCTAAATAAATAGAAGATCTCAAGTTCATGATTGGAAGGCTCAATATGGTTACAATGAAAATACTTCATTCAAGTTAAAGTGCCTTAAAGTGATCCAGTGAGCAACAGAGCAATACATGGCCTGCACCTGGTCCATCCCAGCTATGGCAAGATATAGATTTCATGATATCTCTATCAAAATCACAAATTCATTTTTTACAGAAATAGAAAATACTTTCTTAAGTTTGCATGTAATCTCAAGGTGCCTCAAATAGCCAACATAATACTGAAAATAAAACACAGTTCGAAGACTCAATCTTCTGGACTTCAAAACTCACTACGAAGCTACAATCTTTAAAAGGCTTTGGCATTAGTGTAAGGAAGTTATATAAACCATGGAATGAAACATGGTCCAGAGGAAAAAGATCACACATATGATCAATTGGTTTTCAAAAAAGGTACGAAGGCTCTTAAGTGTGTAAAGGACAGTCTTTTCAACAAACAATGCTAAAAAAATCCTAGATAAGTGAAAGCAAATGAATGAAATAGGATTTTTACCACAAATCATACACAGAAACCAACTCAAAATAGATAAAATACCTAAAATTCAGAATTAAAACTATAAAATTCTCATAAGAAACCATTGGGACAAATTTTCAAAACCTTAGAATTGACAATGAATTCTGAATTGTGAAACTTAAAAAACAAGCAGAAGCAAGAACAACCAAAAAATATAAATAGGATTTCATTAAAAATATAAAATATATATGTGCATCAAAGAACACTGTAAACAAAATGAAAAGGCAACAAAGAATGGAGAAAATATTTGTAAATAATACAGGTGGCAAAGAATTAATACACAGAAGCATATAGAGAAATTATACAGATCAACAACAATAAAAATACCTAAACAATGGACATTTCTCCAAATATCAGGACTCACTTGAGAAAAACAAATTACATTCACATAGTACCATCACACATTCATTAGTGTGTGTGTATATATATATATATATATACATACATATCTATACAAGTGTTGATAATATTTAGAAACTGAAACTCATATCACTGATAGTAATGTAAAATAGTACTGCTACTGTGGAAAACAATTTGACAGTTCTTCAAATGGTTAAACATAGGATTCTCATATGGCCCAGTAATCCTACTCATATGTATATGCCCAAGAGAATTACAACATATAAATATATATATATATATATGTATACACACACAAAAGTATGTACACGGATGTTCATATAAACAGTTTTCACAGTAGCCAAGACGTGGAAATAATTCAAGTGTCCTTCTCTAATGATATGTCTATTAATCAACAAATTACAGTATAAAGAACAATAGAATATTGCTCAAGCATAAAATGAATAAAGTTCAAATATATACTACAACAAGGAGGAGCTTTGAAAACATGCTAAGTAAAATGGATCAGATAGATGCAAAAGGACAAACGCTGTCTGGTTCCACCTACCTGAGATATTTAGAATAGACATATCATTAGAGACAGTGAGTACAATAGAGGTTATCAAAGGATGAAGGGAGAAAGGAATGGAGAGTTATTGTCTAGTGGATGTAGAGTATCTATTTGCAACGATTAAAAGTCCAGGAAATAATGGTCATAACTGTCAGTGCTCCTAACACCACTTAATTGTGCAGTGTAAGGTAGTTGTAATGGAAAATTTTAGGTTATGCATATTTTACCACAATAACACAAAACAAATGCTCATTCACAGAAAAGTCCCATTGCTTTGGTCAGCATAAGCTATTAACAATGTACACAGATTATGAACTCCTTAGTTGATTTATACTTTTCTGCAGCAGAAGAAAAATATTTACTGGGTAGATTAAATTGAATTAAAACAATTGGATTATAAGGAGCCTGGAGGCTACCCCTCCACTCAGCAAGGAACAAGTTGTTTGCTCTGACTCGCTATCTCGTGCCAACAGCTTGGCGAATATAGTAGTAACATAAGGAGGTGTGACTGAAACGACAAGAGGGCCTGGGATGCATGAGAAAGTGTGTGTTTTTCTTCACTCAATATTCGCACTATCATTTTAGGAATAGGCTTAGTTCACTGACTTTGACGCGCATTTATATTAACTAACATCGAATGAAGAAACATCTGCTTCAACACCGTGACGTAGGAAGTTTAAATTGGCATACATTGAGCTTAAGTTCTGTTTTATAAATTGGTCATTTGCAAAGACCAAACTCTAAATGTTAGTACTTGATAATTTAGAATAGATTCTTTTGTAAAAGTAAACTTATACATGGGGACCAGATCCCCAGGACAGCCACATTGTTTACAATTGAAAGGCTACAGTGTGACAGGTGCTACCTAAACAACATTAAGACCCACAAAGATGTCTGTGTATTTGTTTGCTTGATGCTTTACTTACTCCACATAAAGTTGAATTTTCCACTTGTACTATTTTTAAAATTCTCTACTTTAAGCCACAAAGAATATCATTACAATTATGTGGATTGCTTTATCAACTTTCTAACATCTACTGCATTAGTTAAGTTTGGTCGTAGGAAATAATGCTGTACCAAACCGTTTGCAAACTGTTTCCTAGAACCCGTATATAAGGAGATGTTAATAGGGACGGGAGAGGGGAGAAAACGTTACTCTGTAAAAAATAGTACGGTTTGCCGCATATTAAAACCCCTTCTTGGAAGTTCACATCACATATTAAAGACCCCAAAGTAAAGAAACACTTCATTTAATCATTTGTTATCAGAACCTATTCTGATACATAACAAGAGGGATTTTTTAAATCATCCTAGTTACAATAATGAAAATAATGTTTCATGAAATACAAATTAAAAAAAATATTCTAATCTACTTATTGCCACCCAATAGATTACACAGTGTCCACAATAAGATATCAGCTTTATGCATAAACCTTTATTTGCATCCGATACTATAATAAAAAAGCAATATACTGCAGCTACAGCATAAATTGCTTGAAACCTTGCAGATTGTCCTGAAAAGATAGTGTTTCTATCTAACAGAGAATTCAGAGAAATGTATAATTTAATGTTTTGTAGGAAAGAATTGCTCTCCTCCTAAGTGTATCTTTCAACATTTAACCATGATTTGGTTCACCAACGACTTTACTCCTAACACAACTTACTCATTAGGAAGCACGAATCCATTCTTCTTAACAGGCACGTTTCAATTTACGTGGATATTTCTGCTTCTGAATATACATTCTCTAATCTATAGATGAACAGGCTCTTGCTAACGGACTCAGCATTATTCCTTCTTTCCCAACGAAATAATTTGGCTCGTCCCCTTATAGCCTCTCTTATTCTGAAAATATGTGTAACAAATCTTGTCTTCATGAAAGAGCGTAAGAGTAAACGAGTTAAGGCCTCACGTTCTGAAGGAGAGAGTCTCAAATTAATGAGATTTCGGAGTTGGCGGACGGTGGAAGAAGAAATCGCATTAGTCATTGCCTTGGCTCCATCCCTGTTTGTGATGGAAGTATGTATCCTGACGAGGCAGGGCCAGGGACGTTTGAGGGGGGTTTCTGTGCAACATTGATTCTCAGCATGCACTATTGATTAGATCCAGGAAAGCCCAGAACCAGCTTTGGAATGTGGTTCTGGATGGCCCACTGGAGAGCAGCGGCTGGCTTTACCCTCTATAATTACCTTCTTAAGTACCGACGTCCAGGCTGTTCACTGTGGTGCTCAACAACCAGAGGGTTTGGTTTCATGTACTTGAACTTGGGTGAAATATTTCCGTGGGGAATCAGCCCTGGAAAGGGAAGGTGGCTAAGGTAGAGAGTGTTTATAGAAGACATTTCACCACCACTTGTCAAACATGGCTCATTGTTGGTTCGGGAAGTGCTGGTATTTTCCTCTTTGAAAGAGATGCTCACCGAGCCAAGAGCTTCCAGCCTGGAGCTCTGTGCTGGGGAAGGGCTGCGGCCATTTGCACGCAGGAAATCCGCAGGACTAGTTGCTCTGGGATGTTGACAATCTTGGGGTAATAGTTTATAGGTCTTTCCTCGGAAGGACAAAGACAAGTAGGTCCATGTGAAGGAAGCCTAATGCGGCCTCTCCCGCGTGGGTAACTGTGAAGAATGTTTTGTTCTTCTTAGTTTCATTTTAAGGCCTCCCCAGTTGTTAAAAACCAAAATATAAGTGGAAACAAATTGTAGCTTTAGAAAATCAGTCCTCATAATAACAGCAAAAACCTTCATTTAGAAGAAACTATTAGGGGGTTGCTTTGCCTTGGACACATGGCAGGCACCCCGAATGAGGAGATCTCCATCTCAGTGCTCCCAGGAACACTGAGACCGCAGGTGGTAGCAGATGCCATCACAGTGCGGAGGACACTCCCATGCCTTAGGAAGCAGAATTCCTCTATGGCCATTTATGATCATGCTGGGGTGTGGTATTTTGAATAACTTCGGGGTCCAATGAAGATTACATTTAGAAAAATCTAGCTAGGCCAAGCCAAAAGACACAAACCAAGCGGAAATATTTTAAGAAAATAAACAAAGCTACTGAGTCAAACATACAATGGAGGAAAGTGAAACAAAAGATTACTTGAGGTCTGAGGTTTGAACATTCTAAAGCTACACATGTGATGAACTAGCCCAAGAATACAAGGCGCTATGTAAGCTTCCAGCTGTGTAAGCTTCAAGGCAGCCTGTTCCCACCAGGAGCTCCCAGCCTGTAAGATTCTGAGCAAGCCGAGCTGAGAACGATTGGGATGCTTTGTGTTGCCTTTTCTTGGGTTTGTGGTCATCGTTTGGATATACAGATAAAGGAGTCCACCATTCTTAGGCAGCTTAGATGGGCCTGAGAGTATATACATATTCAAGTCTTAAATATTTGGACCAAGAACCTTAAAGATTATCACCAAATGATAGCAGAAAGTTTGCCTGCCAATACTTCTGAGAAAGAACCTATCACATCGATATTATGCTGTCTCCATAATCCTGGTATTCTGTCGCTCAAAACAATTTGACTAAATTATTTAAACTCTGAGACATGAGACATAAATTGGGTCCACATGAAGCTCAAACATGCATTGAAGTGAATAGAGGGAGGTTTTAGTGTGCAATCAAGTGCACAATAAACCAAATTCACTGACATCCAGTTCATTCTAACTCAGAAAATCCCTGCAGGACAGAGTAGAACTGTCCCTTTGGGTTTCTGAGACTTTAAATCTTCACAGGAGCAGACAACTGTACATTTCTCCTGTGGAGCAGCCGGTGGATTCAAACTATCGACCTTGGGCTGAGCAGCTCCAAGAGTAAACTATGCACCACCAGGACCACCTTCCAGTACACAGCAGATGCTGTTATAGAATAGGTGGACTGACGCTCACATGGTTGGAAGTTCCTACGCAGCAGCTACTCTAAGGGGGAAAAGTCAGTCTAATAAACATGCACAGTCTTGAAAACCTTCTTTACGGTTGCTGTGCGTTGGAATCAAATAAATGTCAGTGGGCCTTTTTTGTTGTTGTTTATTTTGGTTTTCTCTTGTTTTGCTTTTTGTTAGGGTCTGTAAAGTACTGAGTTTTGAATTTTTCACACCTTCTTTGGCATTGTCAGGTAACTTTCTGAACCAATTCAGAACTTAGCCACAGCACAAAAAGTTTCACCAAGATGTATTATATTTTCATGCCCTTGGCTATTATGAAGTAGTCGATATAAGCAAGTGGTGTATCGAAACGGATCTGAATTTGTTGTTCAACTATTGAAAGGGATACATCCAAGTGAGATAGCAATTTTAATGATTAATGTCAGAAACTTTCTTTACTTGAGAAATGGGTGTACTTCTTCCCTTCTGTACATGAAGCTCAAAGGTTTCCCACAATGCTGCGGTTCCCAGAGTTTATCCCATAAGTATCATCATAATAACTCAATCACAACTAACATTTTTACTGAATTGTCCTCTCTTTTTCAGTCCTGAGACCTAAGTCCATAAATAAATAAATATAGCTACTGGGGCTGCAGTTTGTACATGCATATGTTTGTTCTAAAGAAGCCATGTCTGAACTCATCCCTGCAGCAAGAATGACCGCAGACAAGTTCTCCAGCAAGAGACTTGTCTTGGTCTCCCCAGGGTGTCTTCAAAAATGTCATTCAAATCAATGGCTTCTGCAGGGATCGGTAGATCCCATTAGATGCAAGGCAGGCAGGTCAGCTCAGAAGGGCATGGCATGAGGTTTTGTTAGGTTTCTCTGGTGGGAATTCTTGGCGTCGCACAAGAAAAAATTCATGCTGAAGCCGGGTTTGTGATCCAAGTGGGTTTTTATAAAGGACAGAAGTTTCCGGTTTTACAGTCACAACATGGGCAATGTCATAGGAGTGCACACCCAAACTTTGGGGGCATTGGAGCCTGAGGGGGTGTGAGTGGGGGAAGGAGAGAGACAGACAGACAGACAGATAAACCGTAGGATGACCAAGTGGAAGGATAAGGAATAGCTGGAAAGGGAGCGATGGTCGCCAGGTTCTGGCCTTTAGGGCCTTTGGTTGGGAGGCATGGTCGACGGCACTGGTTGACCCCATAGGATGAATTAAGCCCACCTGGCAGAGTTTGGGCCCACCCAGGTGTATCTCCTCCTGGACTGAAGGGCCTGAATTTGGAGCATGCCCAGTAGATACCACTGGTCCCTGTTCTAGCTACCTAACAGTTTTAGGATTCCCAAGAGGTGCTTGTGAACAATTGTTTCAAAGGGAAAGTCATAAGTACAAATGTTAACTAGGAAGAAACTTTCAGAAAATGCAAAACTTCCTTGGTTTTGAAGTGCAAGAGATTAAAAAACTTGAGTCAGTTTTTCCCCATCATGACAATGGCCCTGCTTATTATTTGAAGGTAGTAAGGGCTAACTCACAAGAATTTCCATGAGAAACCTTCTCCGGGTCCCTCTATAGCCCTGGTCGCACCTGCTCACATTCTTTTGGTTCCCACAGCTCAACGAGCATTGGAAAGGAGCACTCTCTGAATCCCTCAAGGAAATCAAGTCGGCAGTGTTAATGTGGTGCACTATTCAATAGCAAGCACTATTCTGTTAAAAGGTTAGGGAAAAACACTGCTCTCAGAAGTGTTCAGACCTACATTGATGGGATGTCAGGAAACAGTAATTTCACATCTTGATATATTTTAAATAAAGTTTTCTATCATTTTATAACAATACCCTTTTATTCACTTCCATATCGTAGAAGATAGCCTGCAGTATTTTGATTTCTCTATGCTGTGGTGGTAGAAGGTACTCTGGATTAAAGAAGGTTGTTAGTTAAACTTCACAAACTTGTTGGTTTCGATGAAATTGGTTTCTATTGTAATTAATCATAATTATAACAGGCCACAAACTAGTTTTATATAGAATCCACTAACAATATTTACCATTTTAGAAAAGAAGAGGATCAAATATTTTGCAGAAGGATTAGAGACATGAAGCAGAGTATTTAGAAGTGTTCAAAACTTGATGGGGTCTATGTCAAGCAACACTAGCTTTATACTTGGATATTTTTGTATAAGAAAGATTTCTAGGTTTATGTTGCAATATTTTTTACTTACCCTCATGTATACTTAGAAGAACTTACGTGCATACATGGAGACATAATCAACATCCAATTACACAGCCGTCATCAAGATGGCACACAACTTGTGGTGGTGGGTACGTTTGCAGTAAAAGATTTTTTAAAGGGTTAAAAATCAAAGATGCCACTTTGAGGACTCAAGGGTGCCTGACCCCAGCAAGGGTCTCGACCATCATCACATTTGCATGAGAAAGCTGGGACGTGAATAAGGAAGACTGAAAGGGGATTGCTGTATTGGAATTATGATGTTAGTGATGAATATGGCGTAGATCATGGATGGTCAGAAGAATGACCAAATCTGTCTTTCAAAAATACAGTCACATGTTCCTTAGCCGTGAGGATGGTGCGCTCCCGTCAAATACTTTGGGCATGTTTTGAGGTGGACTAGTTCCTGAGGAAGACTTCATGCTTGGCGGAGGGTCAATTAAAAGAAGAAGGAGAAGAAGAAGGTCCTCCCCAGATGACTGAGATCGTGGCTACACCAATGAGCTGAAATATGACAGTGGTAGTCAGAACAGTGCAGGACAAGTCAGTGTTTCATTCTGTTGTCATTAAACGGCGAGGAGTTGGCACAGATTGGATGGTCCCTACAACGAACTGTATATTCCCTTGAATTGAGGCACGTGATCTGGAACGGTTATTCTAATTCGTGAAGTAAGAATTCGTATCACTACATGATCAATCAGGTCATCCTAAATCTTCTAATTTGAGCAACACAGTAAACCTACCTATAATGGTACCCTTTTTCTAGAAATAAAAGATTACAGTTGAAAAAGACTTTAAATGCCTAGATAACCTCAAAAGAAAGAGTAATATCTCATTGCAGATATAAAAAGAACATTTAAAAGCAGAGGGTAATAAAATAATAATACATAATATTTGTGGAAGGGAACTAATAGTACTTCATAGGATGTTTACATCTAAACCATCATATATAATAAGAAAATAATGAATAATGAAAGCCCATCAGCTAAATGTGCAACTTTATAAGATAAGGGGTGAAAAAAATCTAACTCAAAGAAAGTGTGAGAAAGAAAAAATAAGGAAACCGCAAACCCAAACACATGTATTGGAAAGCTAATGAAATATTCAAATCCACCACGAAGTGTTCAAGGAAAAAAATCATAAGGATAACATAGCTATGGATTCAAATGAAACCTTTTCCTATCTTCTGAGAACATTAGAAATAATTTTATTTTAAAATTAGTATAGAAGGAACAATTTATTTTATTTCATTTATCATTTGACAAATCTTATGACAAATTATCATTCAATTGTATTAAACACACTTGAACATATTTTCTTTCTACTTGAGCCCTTGGTATCAGCTCCTCTTCCCCCCCCCTTCCACCCCCCAACCTCATAAATCATTGCTTAATCATACATTATTGTTGTTATTTTGTGTCTTACACTCTCCATTGTCTCCCTTCTCCCACATATCTGTTATTTGTCCCCCTGGGGTGGGCTATATATCCAACCTTGTGATAGGGTCCCCTTTTCTCCTCCTTCCACCCCTCTACCCTCTCCTACTCTATTGATATCACGACTCCCACTACTATTCCTGAGGCCTTTATCTGTCCTGAATTCCATGTGTCAAGAGTTTTTATCTGTACCAATGTGTATTCTCTGTCTAGCCGGTTTGTAAGGGAGAACTGGGACATGGTATTGGGGGGAGGGAGCAATTAGGAACTAGAGGAATGATATGTGTTTCATCAGTGCTGTACTGCACCCTAGTTGAGTCCTCCCTTCCTGGTAACCCTTTTGTGGGGGGATGTTCAAGTGCCTACAGGTGTAAAATGAACAACTTGCTTCAAATTAAAAAAAAATAATTCTCGATACCGATCAAATAAAAAATAGGCACACTGATTTCCAATGAAAGAAATTAACCTACCGCCATCACATCCACTCTGACTCAACTTTCTCCCAAGGAACTGCTGATGGGTTTGAACCACAAACCATCCAACAGTTTGAAGCAAATTGTTGTTAGCAGTTGTCCTTGCACTAATTTTGCTGGGCCATCAAGGGTTTTTAAAGAAATCAAATTAAGAGTTTTTAAAAATTCCATCTCATTAACCCCACCTCTTAATACCCGGTCCTTTACAAACATCAACACTATCAGACTTGGATAGTTTTATAGACAACTTTTACTAAACCTTCAAGGAACAGAAAATCCCTGTGTTAAACAAACTGTTCCAGAGAATAATAAAAGAAAGAATTTTCCCAAACGCATTTTATGAGGCTAGGATGACCTTGATTCCAACACATGACAATGAAGGAAAATTGTAGACAGATTTCACTTATTAGCAAACAAGTTTACCTGAAACGTTAACACAATCTTTCTATCTGCCTCATCTTAACAATTATCAGGAGAGCCTGAAGGTAGACGTAAAACGGACTTCTCTAATCATACTCAACTTTATCATCAGCTCTGAAAGTAGACCACAGCACACGTTCTCCCCTGTGGGAGTTGCTCACTGGAAGGATGACCAAGCCCTGTACCCCAGGACTTCCACATAATCAGGGACCAAGACGAAAAGAAGAGCACAGAGGAAGAACTCCAGATGGAATTCAGGTTGTGCTTCTCCTAAACTCTGGGCCTCTTGTAACTGCAGCGTCTCTGGGTCACACAACCTGGCAAGAACGTGATCACTAACTGGAAAACTGGCAGACCAAATCCACGTAGAGGGGCCTCAGAGGACAGGCCCGATCATCTACTTCTGAAAAACCAACCAGCCTGTTCGGTAAATGTGGGGTAAAACTCAACCAACCACAACTAACAAAATCAATTACAAATAAAACCAGGCATCCATGCGCCACTGGTACACTGAGCCTCGTCAGGTTATCTATGTTGTGTTTATCAGAACTAATTTAGTTCACTCGGCAGCCACAAGATGATCCAGATTTGACACAATTTACCCAGCGACTACAAGATGATCCAGATTCCCGAGATGCTCTGCAAGTCCATAATCAGTCCTATCCTCTCACCATCTCTCAACCCCTCCTAAATGCTTTAAATCCTTTTACAGTGATGGCGCGAATCCAGTCAATTATTAACAAAACTGCCTATACACTCAAAGTCTTCCCCAAACATCTTTCAACGTCTTACTTTTACAGAAACCTGACTTTCCTGGGATGCGGCTAAAGCATAGTCAGGTTTCTTAATTGAAGGAGGGGCTAATTGTTCACTCTCCTCCTCATTGCTGCCTCTACATAATGGTCCCTTAAAATAAAGTAAAATAATTCTCACTTAACAGCCCTAACTTTGAAGCATATCCCATCCAATAAGACCACTGCTCCCATTCCATGTTGCCTTCAACTTCATGCTCTTCACATCTCAAGGATTTCAGCACTTGGCCTGCTGTCCCCAATACTACTCTTATCTGAATGCTTGATGATTTCAACATACATTTAGATAATTCTTCCAAAATCCTTGAAATCCTCAAGCAGTCTTGTCCCCTCTGCTACTTTAGATGTGCATTACTGTGGTGATACATCAGCATGTGCATGTCTGTAACTACAAGACTGACATCTTCTCAGCTGCACTCTCCAATTCTCTGAGCACTCTCACTAACATCATTAGTTCTATGTCTCGCGGGCTCCAGTTCTAAGCATGTTGTTAGCAGTTGCCAATGAAGTGATTCAGAGTACAACTACACAGCCTAGGGTATTCAAGACCATGACCTCTCAGTAGTAAATCAGCCAGCCAGACTCTGAAGAGCTTCGAGGTGACTTTGACCCTCCAACTTTTCAGTCAGTAGTTCGATACTTGACCATTGGTGCCAGCCAGAGAGTATTTATGGAAGAATGATTGACTAAATATTCCCCAACACTTTATTCCGATTAAAATAAACAAAGATGGTCTCTGTAATGTAGACATAAAATAAGCATTTGTGAGCACAAATATGAAAAATATTTGAACACATTAGAAGATTTTCTTAGACGAATCACTGTTTCCAGTAAATGTCTACAGCTAATAAACTTGTGTGGTGACTCTAGAACCAATCTCTCTAAATCAAGAGAAAGATGCTCATCGTCCCTACCACATCCACACTGGTCCCAGCCAATGCTATAATTCAACAAGAATAAATAAGATTATGGAAGAACAGAATGTGTTACTACTAACTGGGGATATGATTATATAATAAAATCTAGAGAGTGGAGAGTGAGTGGGTTGGAAAGGGGGAACTGATTACAAGGATCCACATGTGACCTCCTCCCTGGGAGAGGGACGGCAAAGAAGGGGGGGGAAGGGAGACTCCGGATAGGGCAAGATATGACAAAATAACAATGTATAAATTACCAAGGGCACATGAGGGAGGGGGGAGTGGGGAGGGAGGGGAAAAAAAAGAGGACCTGATGCAAAGGACTTAAGTGGAGAGCAAATGCTTTGAGAATGATTGGGGCAGGGAATGTGCGGATGTGCTTTATACAATTGATGTATGTATATGTATGGATTGTAATAAGAGTTGTATGAGCCCCTTATAAAACGTACAAAAAAGAAAAGGAAAAAAAATAAAATGATTAGGGCAGGGACTGTACAGATGTGCTTTATACAATTGATGTTTGCATAAGTATGGATTGTGATAAGAGTTGTATGAGCCCCTAATAAAATGTTTTTAAAAAATAGGTCTGTGGGATTGTAGAAGAACATAGAAAGCATTGTAGACTGCCAAGAGGGCAAACAAGTCTATCTTGCAAGAAGTACACCAGAGTGCTTCTTATAGGCATAGATAATGAGACTTTTACAAACTGTGGACGTGTTTCCAGGGTAGACCGGTCCTAGAGAAGGACATTCCATTGGGTAAATAGAGGGGCAGCAAGAAAGAGGAGGGTCTCAAGGAGATGGATTGCCACAGAGGCCCCAACAATGGGATCAAGCATAGGCACAATTATGAGGAGGTGCAGGAGCAGGCAATATTTCATCCTGTTTGGGATCTGACTTGTTTTAATATTTTATATTAAATATTAATATTTTGATATTAAATATTTTCTTTTTCATTGAAATCTAGGTATTTTTATATTTTGTCTATTCACTGTTGTTGTTTCAGTTTGCTTGTTTGTTGGCTTACTGTGTGTATTTCTTTTTATCATCTGTATTTGAAATCCAAGATAGGTAATAGTGAGAGTAATTGAGTTAACATATCTAGGGAACTGGGAGGGGGCGATGGAGAAAATGGGCAGTTGACAGCATTGAGTACAAAAAGAAAATATTCTGAAAAGGATTGAGATGACTGTAGAAGCCTCCTTAATATGATTAAAGGATTATATTTTATGAGTTGTGAAGTATATGCCAATAAAGCTATTTAAACATTTAAAAAGGCAAAGACGATTGGTTCCTTTCCTCTGAGAACGTGGAAGGATGTAAAATAAGGAAATTCTAACCTAACAATGCGAGAGGTCCAGATGATCCACAGAATTCCCTTGACTCTGTTAGATAACTGAGACTGCAAGCTAACACATTAAACTGAGTGGTGGACACACAGCTTTTTCATTTTTGACAAGAAGACTTGGAAGACAGGGTGGCCACATTTTAACGGACTAAACCACAGCTACCTAAATTCTATAAATTCTGAAATCCAAGCATAGGTCAGGTGGCATTTTAGAATGACTAAGAATCCTAGATAAAGGCACGTATCACTCTTCCACAGCCCTTCCACTCACTGTTAATGAGAGTGACTTAAAGCACTGTGGGTACTTAAGAGAGTTTCTCTTAGTAGTTAAGTCTGCAGATAGCTGTGGACTACCATTTAAAACGCTAACATAACCATGACTTATTTCATGATTAATGCAACAAGGTATATGCAATGCTAGTAGCCGAATATTGTAACAAATTGCTGAGAGAAATAAAAGAAAAGCCTAGGTGAATAACTATGCCTTTTATGAACTGAGAGAGGTAAGATAATTTACTTGCCAGTTTCCCCTAAATTGAGTTCTAGATTAACACAACTACAATAAAAATCGAAACAGAATGTCACTTTGATTGCTAAGCAGATTCTAGATATGAAAATACAAGTGATCTTTGTTGTTATTCCTCAGTGGCTGTGTGAGTCGGTTCCTGGTGGCACCATGCACAGCAGAATAAGGGAGTGCACAATCTTGTGTCATGTGTCATACTCTCAATCCTTGCTGTCTGTCAGCCCATTGTTGCACTTAACGTGTCCACTCATCTCCGTGCTGGACTTCCTCTTTTGCACTGACCCTCGATGTACGAAGCTTGAGGTTCTTCTCCGCAGTCTAGACCCTTGTGATGGCATTTCCTGTGCAAGGGATGTCCCATTCTCCTAGCATCTCAGCGAGGTTCAGGAATCTGCCTGTATGTCTTTGTTTATTTTCTGGACGTTCATGGTGCATTCAGTGTTCTTCCTCGATACCATAATGCAAACATATCCAATATTCTTCAGTCTTTCTCCTTCACAGCCCAGCTTTCATATGCAGATGAGGATATGGAAACACTTTAATCCTAAAACTGTCATACTTGGCAGTGAGGTCTTTTGTTCGTTTGTTTAACACTTTAATGAGGTATTTTCTTCATGTTGAATTGTCATCCACGCATAAGGCCCTGATAGTCTTTGATCATCCTCAGTAAGTCCTTCACATCCTCTCCACTTTCAGCAAGTAAGGGTATGCCATCTGTCAATCACAGATATTCTCCAATCTTGATACACCATCTATGTTTCTCGGGTTGTTTGTTCAACATTCAGGTAGAGCAGTGTTTTCCAAAGTGGGCAATACTGCTCCACCCCCCGTGGTTGGCACTGGAATCATCCAGGGGCTGGGAGAGGGGTCTGGAAAAGCAGATATTTACATTTTATCCTGAATTGGAGGCTGTAATACAAAAGTTCTAAATGCCAGGGAGTGCTGAGCAAATTTTTTTCTTCTGAAAAATGGGCGGTAGGCCAATTAAATTGAGGAACCTGTAAGATAGAATAAATAATGGTGAAAAGATACAACTCTGGTGCACATCGTTCCTGATGTTAAGCCACATAGTATCTCCATCTTCTTTTCTCGTGAGTGACTCTTGGTCTAAGTATAGGTTCTGCAAAAGTACAATTAAATAGTCTGCTATTCCCATTGCTAACAATTTGAAGCAAAGTTTGGTAATATCCAAAGTTTGGTAATATCCAAACAATTTAATGCCATTCTCACATTCTTGGCTTTCTTGTAAAATCTATCTGATATCCATAATGACAGCCCTTGCTCCATATTTTCTTTTGAAGATGGCTTGTATTTTTGGCAGTTCCCTGTGGATGTACTGAAACCGTTTGTAAATTTATCTTCAGTGCAATGTTGCCTGCATATGATATCCAGGATATTGTTCAATATTTTCCACATTTTCTTGGATTCCCTTCACTTGGCCAGGTAGCTGTCTTTAAAGGTTCTTGGAATAGATTTAACACATTTAGAAAGTTTATTGTTTATGTTTTAAAAGATAACTCTCTTTTATTAGGTTTTAAAAGTCATGTATGTGTTTCCTATATCTACAACAGGTGATTCTAATTTTAGTTCTTTTTTGGGCACTGATTACAGGAAACTGTGATTCACTGTATAACCCTACACTTTGTGGTTAGTAGTTATTCTTTTTAAAAGCTTTTTAATTATTTTAATTAATGCTAATTTCATTAACACATGCTTTGGAATTTAAGAACTTTGGATTTTCTGTATTATGAATCTTGTAGGCAGGACAATCTATCTTGTTATGAAAATGGAGATTCAAGGACAGCTCATTATGCTTATGCAGAACTTGTACACTCACCAAGAGACAGGCATTTTATAGAAAAAGACTGAAAATCAGGAAAGGTATGCACCAGAGGTAACCTTCCACCTCACATATTTAATATGCATGCTGAGAAAACAAATAAAGAAGCTGAGCTACATGAAGAACGCGGCAGCTCTATTGGAAAAGGGTCTTTCACAATGTGCAATTTGCAGATGTCACATCTGTCCTTGCTACAAGCAAAGAGAATTTAAAGCATATATTGATGAAAACCAGATTACAGTTTCCAGTGTGAATTATAACTCAATGTAATAAAGATTATCACAAGTGGACCCAAACAACATAATGATGAATGGAGAAAACACTGGAGTTGTTAACGATTTCGGTTTACTTAAATTCATAATCAATGCCCACGGGGACGTTGTTAAGAAATCAAATAATGCCTTGCGTTGAGTAATGCTGCCACAACCCACTTCTGTAAAGTGAATTGCCGAAGGTCCCATAAATATGAAACTATACATTTGACAAGAGTGAAAGTCTCCTGTAGCAACACATGGCACTGCCTGCCTAATTGCCAAAAATTCTTGAGCCTTTGTGGTTAAACTCAAGCCCTCTGTGGAGAGGGTTATGCCAAGCTGGGGGGCTGAGTTCGGTTCCAAAGAGCCTGAGAATACGTTATCATTCAATGACTCAATAGAAGCACTATGACAGTGGTGGGAGTAGAACCTTAGAATTAGAAAAATGTGAGTTTGAATCTAGCATGACTATCTTTAAAAATGTTTTGTCTTTTGGACAATTTGTTCCCTTAAAACATTAGAGATGAATAGTCTCTCAATCATTAGATGGGAAATCTAATCTTCTGCTACTAATCTGAGCTAGTACATGGAGCATTTATTATGCACCGCAAATTTTTATATCCATCATGCCTAGTACTGCATTTCAACTACAGCACCTATTTATATAACCGGTGTTTGTGTTAGGCTGGGTTCTGGAAAGAAGCAAAACCAGTGAGGGGTGTGTGTGTGTATGTGTGTGTGTGTGTGTGTGTGTGTGTGTGTGTAAAGAATTTTACCCCAGCATAGTGGTTCACATAGTTGTGTTGTTATGAAGTGCAATCTAATCGGGTCCAGCCCACAGCGACCCTGTGCATAGCAGAATGAAACACTGCATGGTCCTGTATCATCCTTACAATTGTTCGTCTCCCCAAACCCATCTTTACCACCATGGGGACCCTCCACCTCTTTGCCAGCCTTCCTCTTTTTAGCTGCCCCTACGCTTTACCGAGCATGGTGTCCTTCTCAGAGACTGGTCTTTGCTGACAATATGTCCACAGTCAGCAAGATAAAGTCTTGCCATCCTGTCACTAGGCAGCACTCTGGCCTCACTTGTTCCAAGACAGGCGTTTTATCTTACAGGCCACAGCACGTTCAATACGCTTCTCCAGCACTATGATTAAAATCCGTTGTTCTTCCGTTTTCCTTATTCAATGTCCAACTTTTACCTGCATGTGAGCCTATGGGAAATGCCATGGGTTGGGTCAGAAAAGCCTTCCTCCTCAAGCAACATTCTTGCTTTTGAATAGTCTAAGGAGGTCTGGAGCAGCAGAATCACCTACTGCAATAAGCCGTTTGCGCTCCTGCTCCCGTTGGCCTTCACTGTGGATGTCAGAAAGATGAAACTCTTCCATTTCAAACTCTCTCCATTTGTCAAGATCTTACCTATTGCTGCAGTTGGGAGGATTGTGGTCTTCTTGAGACTGAACTCAGCACACAGATTAAACCAGGTAGAGTGAAAGAATACAACCCTGATACACACCTTTCCTGATTTTAAACCATGCATTGAGCCCTTGTTTTCTCTCATGGTGCCTCTTGACTGATGATAAGCTCCTCGTGAGCACAGCGAAGTGTTCTGCACTGCCCATTCTTCTCCAGGTTAATCACACCTAGAATTCCCTGGTGGAGTCACTAAGACAAAAATCAACATCTTTCTGGTATTTTCTGCTGTGGGCCAAGATTTGCATGATCTCAGCCACAATGTCCTCTTTGGAATCCTGCCTGAACTTCTGGTCGATGTATTTTTACAAAGGTTCTGGGTCAGTTTCAGGAAAATTTTACTTGCATGTGATATGCATGATATTGTTCTATAATTTGAGTATTCTGTTGGGTCACAGATAGCTCACTTCCAGTAATGTGACCAAGTAGCTAGCTTCCACATTTCTTGTCATAAATAAGAGAGTGCTTCCGGTGCTTCATCAGCTTGCTGAAATATTTCACTTCGTGGTCCATCCATTCGTGGAGTCTTGGTTTTGGCTAATGCACTCAGTGATGCTTGAACTTATTCCTTCAGCATCACTGGTCCTTGCCCACGTGCTGCCATTTGTCTGTCAGTTTGTCATACTGTGGGGGCTGGTGTGTTGCTGGAAGTGATGTCACTGGTATTTCAAATGCCAACAGGGTCACCAAAGTGAACAGGTCTCAACAGAACCTCCAGACTAAGAAAAGAAAATGAGGAGGGTTTTGGCTCTGCACTTCAGAAAAAGCCTCTGAAGCCTCATGCAAAGCTGTGAAACTTTGTGAGTACTGAAGGCAGTACACTGCTGGAGAAACAGGTCATTCCAGTTTGGTTACAGTTCATGAGTTGCATATAGTCCAGGAGCCGCATATTAAACTGGAGACTTTTCCTGTCTTGTGTAAATGCTACGGCAGATGTTTCATGAAGCAGAGATAAAGAACCAGGAAGCCAGAGACCATATGCTGGTTGGTGGAGGTGGGATAAATTAATTCAAGGTCAGAAAATCAAGATCCTGGCTTTCCCTGACTTGTATAGTTGTCAAAGATAACAGTCCAGACAGCCAGAAGACAAACCAGACAGCAGATCAAGCTCCTGGCTGCAGAGTAGAATGAATCCAAGTTTGGTAGGCAATATAGCAGGTTGCTGATAGTCCCTAGATTAGGCAGGCAATATGGTGGTTTCATAAGCAAGATGCAGGATCTGGACCATCAAAGAAGAGAGAAAATCCTTCCCACTGAGTCTTCTTAAAAATAAGTAGAGCACACTCCTTATGAAACTTTCTTCCAATTCCATCAGGACTTTGAACTGATTGACTTGGCATGCCACCCTAATCTTCCCAAAGCTTATTAGTTGCTTACAGCAGAGCCCGTTACTGAAGTTGATCTGTTACGGTTGATCACATCATTGGAGAACCTCCAATGATCAGAGGGAACATCCTGGCCCAGCCAAGTTTACACAAAACATGACTATTACCATACCCCTGCCTCAATTGAACAAAAGGAGAAAGAAAGGAAGAAACAGGTTTTAAGAGACAATATCTTTTCTGAATCTCTATAAATGATATATTAGTGATCCAAGACTGTTTAACTTCAAACCTGTGCTGTCAGTCTGGTTTTTAAAACATACATACGAATCCTTGCTGCATTAAGTTTCTCTACAAATTCAAAACTATTCATGTTAGAGTATAAACTAAATGCTTGACTTTATCAAATTTTCTCCTTTTGCAGGAATATGTGATATTAGATTTCTCATCCAACTTTGCACTTGAATGGAGCTTTATGACTAATTCTGTCTTATTGCTTATAGACAAAACCGATTTTTGGAACTTCTCTATGTTGCAGTATAAACCATTAAATTATCGATGTAGAAACTTCCAACAGATTGTGGACATGTGTATTGGTATGGTGTTTCCCTAAGGTTTAAACAGTCTAGATTGATAAGTCAACATATAAAACATAATTTTCTTAGAAAGTTTTTAGCAGAACTTTGTATGATAAATAAATGAAATTCTCCTGTTTTAAGCTACTAAAGTTTAGGATTGATTAATACCAAAGTGAACTCTAGTGCATCCAAGTTGAAACCGCTATCCCCTTGGATTGTAGTTGGGGTGTTCATGTAAGTAGTGGTGGCTGATGGTGATCCTTTGTCCACCCAGGTCAGGGACAGTCAATTCCCAGAGACATCCCTATATGGCCCTTGAACCCACTACCACAGTTGGTCAAATAGTCAACATATTTTAATCTAATTAGCCACATTAAAATGGCATATATATCAAGCATCGCCTAGTATCACCTCGCTATGGGCAAAGAATGTGTATATGATCCTTCTAGCTTATTCTTCAATAGTTTAAGCGGTAAACTGCCTTTTCCATTGAGTTGATTCTTGAGGCTCCCAATCTACTACAACTAATTATAAAGGCATTATATTCACAAGCAGGAATGGATTACAAACTATAAGACCACTAAGTAAATGCAAACATCTTTGTTGATCTCTATTGGGAAGCTCTCCCCCCTTAACAAGTTCATATTTCAGACAAAACTTTCCGCCACCATCTGTCCAGATGGAAACATCACGCGCATATGAACACTTTGCCCTTGGTAAGAAAAGAGACCTGACCTTGGGGGATTTTTTTTTTCAAACCACTTTCTTGGCAAACAATTTGTGGTTAGAGTTTGCCTTTTCTTCCTTATGTGAAATGATCTACTTTGATCCGGATGTCACTTTGAATGAAGTAGAGAGATCCCGTTTCCATCTGTAAACTAGCAGCATGGGTTTTCATGGCCATGGGGATCTTGGCCACATCCCTCTGTCATGCTAAAGATTCTCAATTGGTTGATGACTCCAGTGGTTCTGAGCCACAGAAGGAAAGAACCATCTTTTAAAGGTCAATGTACCTTACCTGTTGCTGTTTGTCCTATGCTGTCCTGTCCCCCTCTTGTTTCCTCTAGAGCCTTTTGACTCTTATTAATCCTTTGTACTTCACCATCTTTGTGCTGCTTTCTCTGATCACACCATAGGGATTAAGCAGCTCTTTTCATGGTTTGTTTTACCCTGTGCTTTCCCCCTCTTACATATAATGCAAAAGACATGGAGATTTAATGTAGTTACATTTTCTGCTAGAGCTTTTATTGGCTGGGAGAAGTGAAAGGTTTCATAGCAGTATCATTTTTTTTGCAATTTTTCCATGCCATAGGCATCACTGTTTAGATCTGATTCAGAGTAAAAGGCAAAGCTTTCCATTATAGGTGGTTTAAACGGTTCTTCACCCACAGAGATCATAACATATCAGTCCTGCAGGAGCCCCCAGAAAGAAATCCGATTGATTAGAGAACTGTGACTTGCAAGGAGAGCAGATGGAACACTGTGGTCATTTTACTAAAACACAGGTAACCTGCATGTTGCCGAATACAGTGAAAGTAGTCCAAGCCATACAAAGATATCAGTGAATAACAGGCTACACATGCAGAGTTTCCACATGTATCAAGAGAACTGGAAAAAGCTACGGATTCAGCATGATTAGTAACAAAAATCCCAAGTCAAGACTCAAGTACACATCAAACCATATTCCACACATTTAACTGAGATGAGAGCAAACAGACAGTTCCCAAAAGGCAATCTAGTTTGGACCATAGCTAGTCAAAGCTTTATGGTGAAGGGAAGATTTACTTACTAAAAGTCAGAGCATATATATATATTTCAGTTCATATTTAGCTGTATAAGATCCTTTTAAAACAATTTTTGAGATATTCAAATATTTTATAGATAACTGGACTAGATGCATCTCAGTGTTGTTTTGACACTAAACAAAACTAGAGAATTTAATTACCTTACAGTCTCTGGTCTTTGGGGTGTGTATTTCTGTCCAAGTTGCTACAGGTCATCTTTGTAACTATCCCCCTACTAGGCTAAGAGTTTCTTGAGGATTGTGATTTACACCTTAAGAGCAAAACCAGACTAACTGCCATTGAGTCAATTCTGACTCCTACAGCCTCGATAGGACAGGGTATAATTCCCCTATGGGTTTCTAAAACTGTAACTCTTTGTGGGAGTAGAAAGCCTCTTTTTATTTTCCTGTAGAGTGGCTGGTGGTTTCAAACTGTTGACCTTGTGGTTATCAGCCCAATGTTTAAGCCACTACATCACCAGGGAGCCTGAAGATCCTCTAGTTGCAATTAATGGACCAACATTAATTGGCATACATAAAAAAATCATTCTAATTTTGAGGAAGGATTTCCTAAATAATACTTCAGATACTAGTAATATATACATTTATATTAAAATTTTAAATTTCTATTTATGATAAAAAGAAAAATGCTAAGATATAATTTTGATGGATATATTGATAACACGCATAGGGGATATAAGTATAAGCATAAAAATATGAAACTTCTACAAATAAAAATCAAAACAAAGTAAGTAAGATACATGAACAAGTATTCCACAAATGATATATTAATTAGAAGAATAGACTTGTGAAAAGATGTCTGAATCCACTAGGGATCTGAGAAATGCTAATCAAAATCACAGTGAGATACTATTTTATAATAATTCAATGGCAAAAACTAGGTGTTTGAGAGAGTGATATCCATAAACTATTTCCCATTGCTGATGAGTATGTCAATTGCTGCAGGCAATTTAAAAGACATGTTATTAACATATTAACATCTTAGTATTCAGAAATCCCATTCTTAACTATGGGTGTGAATATGTATGTTTGTTTCCCAAAGATAGTTTTCCATGTGTAAAAGATAATATCAAAACTGACAAGATTACAAAATGCTTTGGTGGGTGCTTGGGATCCATTGTGGCTCATAGTCATCCCAGGTGACAGCAGACGGTTTTCCAGGTTGTAAGTTTTGTATAACCATTACCATTTCAAGAAGTATCATGTGATCAAGAACCAGTGATACTGTGGAAAGAAGTCGAAAGTGGACTGCAGGCATTAGAGAAAATAAAAATCCAGGAATTGCGAGAATACCAATTAAGATGTTCCAGCAAATGGATGGATTTGTCTATGCCAAGAAATATGGAAGACAGCTACTGACTGCCTATCTGTATCTCGACTAAAGTAAGGTGAGCGAACAGAACGAAGAAATTGTCAGACACTATCATGCAAATAAGGCTTTCATGAAGGGAATTCAAGAGTGGTTTCAGAAGTGCATTAATAGGTAACAGCCAGAAATTCAAACCAGGTTCAGAAGAGGACATGAAATGAAAGATATCATTGCTGAGGTCAACTGGATCTTTGCTGAGAGTAGAGAACACCAGAAAGATTTTTACCTGTGCTTTACTGGCTGTGCATGGCCATTTGTCTGTGTGGATCATGGCCAGGGATGACAGAGAACATTCTGAGAAATGGAGATGCCAGGACACTGCCTTGTGCTCCTGCAGAAGCTTTACATGCAACAGCGGGCCAAAGAGAGACTGTGCAGGTGGAAGGAAGAAACGTTTGCATTAGAACTGTATTGTTTCCCCAATCTTATTCTGCCTGTATGCTGTGAAAATACTTTGGGAAACTGGGCTAAAATGAGAAGAAGGTGATGTTGTGATTTGAGGACTATTCATTAACATATGCAGAAACACAATCCTGCAATTTTAAACTTAAGAGGACGAAGTACGGACTGATGGGATTAAAGGCTATAGCTTTGGTCTGGAGTACACGCAACATAAAATAAAAGGACAATAAGCCTAATTTGACCCAATGAGCAGCACCCCAATAAATGAGGAACATTTTGAGTACTAATCAAAGCAGTAATTAAGAAAACTGCACATGTCACAGGGCAAATCTACTGCAATCGACTTCTTTAACATGCAAAAAAGCAAAGATGTTGTTTTGAGATCTAAGGTGCTCTTGGCCAAAGTCATGGTATTTTCAGTCACCTTGGATGCATGTGAAATCTGGAAAATTAATAAAGAATAAGAAAGAAAAAAATGATACCTTTGAATTATGGTGTTGCAAAGAATATTGAAATTACCATGGAGTTCCAGAAGAATGAAAAAATCTAGACTGGGAGAAGTACAACCAGAAGTACAGCTCCTTAGAAGGGAGGATAGCAGGACCTCATCTCACACACTTTGTGCATGTCATCAGATAGGACTAGTCTTTGGGGAAGGCACCGTGCTTGGTAAAGTAGAAGACAAGAAGGAGGAGGAGGAAGAGCAGGAGCAGGAAGAGGAGGAGGAGGAACCTCAAGATGAACTGACCCAGTGGCTACGATGATGAATTCAGACAGCCACAATCGTGAGGTTGGCACAGGAGCAGGCACTAGCCATGCTATCGTAGAGAGGGTCATCAGGCTCCGGGACCAGTCCAAGGCGTCCAACAGCATTCTTTACAGAAACCGATTGCTAGTCTACTGCCGGGGCCACTTCATTGTTTTGAACTGTCAACCTTTGGTTAATAAATGAATATTTAACTATTGTGGAACCAGGGATCCTTTCTTGTACAGTTCAACAGTCAAGTGAATCATTACTGATTAATATAGAATATCTTGTATCAATTAAAGAGAATAGGCTATGTTCACAAGAAAGAGTATGCATTCATCTTAACCCAAACCCCACTGACATCAAATCTATTCTGTCTCATAGGACAGATTAGAACTTGTCCCTATGGGCTTCTGAGACTGTCACTCTTTACAGAAGTAGAGCTTCATCTTTCTGCCATGGAGCAGCTGGTAGTTTTCAACAATTGACCTTGTGATCCACAGTCCTTGATGTAGCCTACCTCACCACCATCTTAGCAACATATAATTGCAACATTAAATCCTAAAATATTACATAAGATCTGATATCCATTTTTATAAGTTTACAACAATCAAAAACTTAACTTTATACTTTTAGAAATATATGTATGTGCTTTAAAAATAAATAAAATGAATAATTAAGGGGTGACGAGGTGGAAGAAATACAAATAGGCAAGGTATCTTAGAGCAAGAAGGGGGCTAAGTGGCTCTCTTGATACTATTAGCTGTGTGGATGTCTTGTACTATAAACAATGAGACGCAAAATGACTGGTCTATGGATATTCTGCTGATTACTGTTTGCCCACTAGTTTTAATCATGTGGATCAGGGCTTTCTCTGTGCAGTTGTATCTTAATTAGCCGTTGAATACTTATTCTATTTGCATATAGCAAGTTTTAAATGAACTTTGTCTTAAGCAGCTGTTGAAAATGGTGATGATACAAATAATATTGCAACAGGACCCAACCTGGAAACATGTTTGTCAGAATGAAAGCCTATGACTTAATGCTGACCCTGTCATGAATTAGTAGTGAGCTTATTGGACTTGAGAAACATCTTGGTAAAACTATGTGAAAAAGATGATGAACTAGCTTGCTCTGGGATTCTCAATCTTTTCAAGGCCATCCAGAGTTTGTTATGGTCCACACAGTCAAGTGCATCTTTGCATATTCAATAAAACAAAAGTAAGCATCTTTTGGATATTCTCTGTGTCAGGCAAGATCCACCTGGCATCAGCAATGATCACCCTTGTTCTGCATCCTTTACTGAATCTATCTGATTCTCTCAGGTTTGTGTCAATGTAATGCTGCAATCATTGTTGGATGACATTCAGAAAAAATTACTTCCATGTGATGTCAATGATACTGTTTTAGACTTTGAGGATTCTGTTGGGTCACTTTTCTTTGGAATAGGCACAAATATGAAACACTTCCTATCTGTCAGCTAAGTCGCTACCTTCCCTATTTGCTGGGGTAGAGGAGTGAGTTCTTGCTCCCAGGGCTTCCTCAGCTTATTGAAACATTGCAATTGGCATTCCAATTCCCTTTATGAATATTTGGAAACTATGAAATGTCAAATAAAATCACTCTTCAACCCCACTTGTGTATCATGGAAGTGTTACAATTAAATAGGAACCTTAGTCAAGTTGTCCTTAATTGCCAATCAAAAACAAATATATTATGATACCATTATTATGTAATAAGAACAATAATTTTTAATAACTCATATATCAGAGGCTCTTAAAACTCGTATACATCCATGCATCAGTTGAATGAAGCACATTTGTACACATGTTTCCATAAGCATTGGAAAAACCTTTTCTAGGTTTTACAGAGTAGAACTGCTCTGCAGGGCTTTCTGCTCTATAATAGTGACCAAAGCTTCTCTTCCCTGGAGGGTGTGGGTGGATCCGAATCATCAAACTACAGGCTAGCAGCTCCTCCCCAGTTATGGGACCCACCATGGGTTTGTTTGCTTCAACAATATTTCCCTTTGTCCTAATGCGTATTCTAACTTCCCTCACCTGATGGTATGTTACCCTTTATCAAAGATCTGAAAGGAAGAAACTTCCTTATTCTGAACATTTTACCTTGTAAACTGTTACCCAGTAGATAGATCACCAAGAAACTCATAAAAGTTTATGTAACTTGGTGAATATTGCAAATGCCAAAATTCATTTTATTTGGGAAGGCACATCCTTCGTGCTCAAACTGTAAATTTTCATTGAACTTTGATTCAATTTTAAGAATATGCAATCTGTAGTCAGAGGTAGTGATTTCTTTAAGAAACGCAAATCATAGATATTATATGTGTAATTCAGGAAGGCTATAAAGGAATTAAAAAACTGACTTTAAGATGGTTTCTTTTCCTCTCACTTTGAGTGCATAAAAGTTTGAGATTCTCATCTTCAATAAAGCATCATGTATCTGCAGTGGTTCAGGAAATTACATGTTAGGCAGAGGGCACTTTGGTTACCAGATGTAGGGACTTGAATTTGAGATGATAGAAGTAGGTCCTGAGAGTTGAGCATGGTCATTATTAGAGAGCAGTGCCTCAAACTGAAAGTACTGGGAATCTTATTAAATTCAGATTCTGATTTGTTAGTGTTGTTGGAATGAGGCCTCACATTTCAGACAACACTGAAACTGCACAGAGCTAGTCCTCTGACTGGAACGTCAAGGTTATAGGGTAGATGGTGTTTACAAGTATAGAGGATTGCAATCAGAGAAGGGTAGTGCGTCACGTGAAATCGGCACAGGAGCTGGAGGTGTAGAGTCTAACTGTACAGTCTCACTTACCAGAAAGTCAGCGAGAGAACCCTCGGTTCTGAGTCCTGGGTTCTGGTTTCCGTCTGTTCCTGACTTGCTATCGACTTTAGATTGATCTCTTCTTCACCCAATACTAAGAAATCAATCAATCCACTTTGTTCTCACACCAGAATAGTTTGTAGTGTGAGAATTTCTGCAGCTGTTTACTCATTTAGCCAGGCGCGTCCGGTTGTTCACAGTACGCCTTTCTTCTACCTCCCCAATCACTTTCTCTCTACTCCTGTCAAGATCAGAATTAGGACCCAGGAACCCTTCACTCAAAAGTCAGCACTCATTAGACTACCGGACAGCCCTCTGGATCTGGAATGTTTGATGGGTCTAAGGCGGGCAAGCATGCCTAGGGTCATTGTTTCCCTTATAGACCATGCTAGCTGGGCTACTGTTTTTAATGATTTTGAGTTTGTTCTGCATTGTTCTACCTTGCTACCCCTGAAGAATTTAAACTTTCTGAGTAGATCAAGTCTATAAGATCTAGCCTACGCATGCAGACCTTTAATGCACCCTACCCCTGAAAATGCCGTGTGCTGTCCATGCTTCCCCATTCTCCTCTCTAGCATTTCCTAGCCCCCACATTGTATGCACTGAACTGTTCAAGGATTGGAGACCCCAACCTGTTGTAGGATTGGAGACCCCCACCCCACCCGGTAGACAATCTGGTGGTAGGTGGTAGTCTTGCAGAGAAGGGGGGAAGGGAGACTCCGGATAGGGCAAGATATGACAAAATAACAATGTATAAATTACCAAGGGCACATGAGGGAGGGGGAAAAGGGGAGGGAGGGGGAAAAAAAAGAGGACCTGATGCAAGGGGCTTAAGTGGAGAACAAATGCCTTGAGAATGATTGGGGCAGGGAATGTATGGATGTGCTTTATACAATTGATGTATGTTTATGTATGGATTGTGATAAGAGTTGTATGAGTCCCTAATAAAATGTAAAAAAAGAAAAGAGGAGAAAAAAATGATTAGGGCAAAGACTGTACAGATGTGCTTTATACAATTGATGTATGTATATGTATGAACTGTGATAAGAATTGTATGAGCCCCAATAAATTGTTAAAAAAAAAAAGAATGCAAATAAATAATAAAAACAAAAAAAAAATACTTCAGAGGCCCAGGGACAGACACAAGAGCATTCAAGCAGCTTGTTGCTAACTACCATCTAGCTGTTATCTAATCACTCTTGTTGCAAATTACCATCCAGTTGTTATCTAATTATTCTTATTGCTAATTAGCATCTAGTTGATACTTTTCCTCTCCAAAGTTCCTTTCTCAGAGAGGCCTTCAAAATTGTCTCTGCTCTCAATAGCGCTTTCTGCCCCACCTTCCTACCCAGGCAGATTGTTCTCAAATGTATAATTCCTGACAGGGGCGGTGTCCCCAATTAGTGAAAAAACAGGGGTTTTCTTGTGATTACTCACTGATCTGCAGTGAACAGTTGCAGATTTTTTTTTGACCACATCACTGAGTGCAAGGAAGCCAGTGGTCATCGTGCTTATTGGATAACCCACCTCTGGTTAGAGACAGTATTGGAACAGAATTATCTAAATTCGAAACTGTGATTCTTTCCACTACAATGTCTGCTGGCTTTTCTGTCTTGGCTGGTCTAGCTAAACCAATCATGGAGCTCTTTCCTTCCTCAGAACTCACTCACAGTGTTCACTCGGGTTCTGCTTCTCAGTTCTTGCCACGACTCCCGTTGCAGACCCAACTGCCTGCCTCAGGGACCACTGCAATAATCTCTGCGGTCATGGGTTTGCTTTATGCAAAACCTGGATTTAGTGTCAGTCTGACTAAAATAATCCCTGGCACAAAACCATAACTGTGTAGTTTTAATGATTAAAATATATTTCAAGATTCTCCAGAATCCAATATTAATAACAATCTCCATAACATTTCTTCACAAATGCTCTTTCCAGCAAACTTTATCTAGTTTTTCACATTGAAGTTCAAGGAAAGTTCTCTTTTGTTTGATCCTAGTATTTAGAAATGCAGTTGGTGGTTTTTTATCATGGATCTTTATCCTGAACCCTACATGAACTCATTGACTCTTCTAACTTGTTTGTGGATTACACTGAACTTTCTATATGCGTGACCATGCCATTTAAGAACTAAATTGGGGGTTCTGTCTTCTTTTTTAACCTAGATGGCTTTTATTTCTTTTTCTTGCGTTATTATATTGACTAGAATTTCTAGTAGAGTTTCATGGAATTGACCAGATCGGCGGTCATTGTCTTTCCTGATATCAGAGGAAGACATCCAATTTGTCATCAGTAAGAATGATGCCAACCACCTCCACTCAAGCACTTACTCAATACAAGAACACGTTCTATTAAATTGGCATTCCAGCATGCACACCTTCCCAACATGATTGCTGAAGAAATAGGTGTGCATAAGCAAATATGGTGAAGAAAGCTGCCGGTGCCCGGCTATCAAGAGATATAGCGTCTGGGGTCTTAAAGGCTTGAAGATAAACAAGTGGGCATCTAGCTGAGAAGCATCAAAGCCCACATGGAAGAAGCGCACCACCCTGTCTGACCACAAGGTGCAGAAGGGGGCAGTTATCAGACACCAAAGAAAACAAATGTGTGCATAAGAAAATGTGGTGAAGAAAGTTGATAGTGCCTGGCTATCAAAAGATATAGTGTCTGGGGTCTTACAGGCTCGGTGATAAACAAGTGGCCATCTAGTTCAGAAGCAACAAAGCCCACATGGAAGAAACACACCAGCCTTTGTGACCACGAGCTGTCAAAGCATCAAGGAACAAAAAACATATCATTGTAAATGTGGGTGAGTGTAGAGTGGAGACTTAAAGCCCATTGGTAGCCTAATGGACACCCCCTTGCTGAAGGGTTGTGGGGAGAAGATGAGCTAGTCAGGGTGCAGGGTAGCAAGGACGCAACATATAACTTTCCTCTAGTTCTTAAATGCTTCCTCCCCCCACTCCCCAGTATCATGATCCCAAGTCTACCTTACAAATCTGGCTAGACCGGAGGATGTGCATAGGTACAGAGACAACTGGAAACACAGGGAATCTAGGACAGATGACTCCTTCAGGACCAGTGGTGAGAGTGGCGATGACTGGAGAGTGGGGAAAATGTGGGGTAGAAAGGAGGAACTGATTACAAGAATCTACGTATAGCCTCCTCCCTGGGGCAAGGACAGCAGAGAAGAAGGCGGGGGGAAACATCAGACAGTGTAACATGTGATAAAATAATAATAATTTATGAATGATGAAGGGTGCATGAGGTAGGGGGGAGTAGGGAGGGAGGGGGGGAAATGAGCAGCAGATATTAAGGGCTCAAGTAGAAGGCAAATGTTTTGAGAATGACGATGGCAACAAATGTAAATATGTTCTTGACACAATGGATGGATGTATGGATTGTTATAAGAATTGTACGAGTCCCCAGTAAAATGATTAAAAAAAGAAATAAAGTAAAACCACTTAAAACAGAACAAAAAAGAATGATGCCGACTATAGAGTTTCTCATTTCATTTCATCAACATGAAAAACTCACTTTCTCCCCTGGTTTACCCAGGCTTTTTCTCAGTAGCAAACGTATTTCTGTCAGTTCTTGTATCTAATCTTATATCCATATCATGTTTCAGTTTGTTAAGATGAATTACATTGATTGTTTCATGTTAACCCAGTCCTATATTTCTTTGATAAATCCATAGTTAAAATATAGTCAAGTTACTAAACTATGGTTTAGAATTTTGACACGTATGTTCCTGAAAGACATGTATCAACAATTTTATTTTCTTATCATCTCTATGTAGTTTAAATAATAATACTGCTTCCAAAAATTAGTTAGGTTATACTCTTTGTTATTTTTTTTTCAAAGAGTTGTGTAGAATTGACAGAGTTTATATCTTTAAATGTTGGTAGAATTCATCAATGAAGCCATCTGGTTCTGTAAGGTTTTTAACTAACATTCAATTTCCACAACAGATACTTGGCTATTCAGATTTCCAAATATTTTTGAGTGATCTCTCATAGTTTGTGTCTTCACTGCGTCCCTATTGCCAAATGTATTGGCATGAAGATGATCATGGTATTATCTCATTATCCTTCTATCAATAGAACACACCTCTCTCATCGCTCATATTTGTAAGCTGTAATATGATGCTGCCTTGTCATGCTGTTAGATGTTTATTAACTTCATTAACTGATTTTCCTCTATTGTTCTTTTGATGATAATTTCATTGATTTCTAATTACTGCCAAAGAAGACACCCATACATTTTGATTTTGTGGTACTTTTATTTTAAGTCAATCCAAAATACTTCCTAATTTTCCTCTGGCTGCTACTGTAATTCATGTGATGTTTAGAATGGTGCTATTTAGCTTGCAAGTCCTCGGGGATTTTTCTTCTGGTCTCTTTTGATTATTGATTTTCAACAGAATTCCGCTGCTAAATCACTCATTCTTGCAATTCCCCAATGTTTGTGTCATGTGGGTGTGATTTCCAGCCTATGATTTTATATCTTCCTTTGCTTTTTCAGTCAGCAAATTCCTCCACATTCTTCAAGGACAAAATCAGATCCTGCATCCTCAGTAAAACCTTCCCAAATGCTGCCAGATAAAGTTCATGGCTTTCTCTTTTCAACCTATAAAGCACTTGCAATAAACCTGCCCAATATCACACCGCACTGCGGTTATGAGTTTACAGACCTGAGTTCCCCAAACACGTGCTTGAATTCTCCGCAGAGCCTGGCACACGGCAGTGTTTTGAATAAATGAATGAATCCGTGACAGGGCCCCTTCGCTTTGAATCTTCCTCAGCTCATCTTTCCATTTTCGCAGAATGACTCAGCATTTGAACACAAAAAGAATGAACCTTCGGCAAGAGGTGGGCGTAAATAAGTTTCTTTGTGTGAGAGAATCCCTGGACATGAAACAGGCCTCTCAGGTATGGCAGGAGGTCTGTTTTATGTCCAGGTTTCCGTGCCTGGAAGAGCTAGCCTGGTGGTTATAGGCCAGGCCTGGGCCTTCCCTATGCAGATGGCGAGCAGGCCTGCCTGCGAGAGAGTGTGGTAGACACAAAGCAGAGCCAGGCAGGTGCTCTCCATCCCAGCTGTGTGAAACCTCGGGCGGAACGCGGGGAAATGAGGTCTGCCCTAGGCCTGGGCTTGTGTGTGCACACTGCGTGAGCATGTGTGGGGCTGGGATGGGGATGGATGGCTATGAAGTCTGGACGCATCCGCAAAGAAGAACAAGAGTTTCCATCTCGCGCTGCCTGAAAACCACACACTTTGCTAGTGATTTGGTCTAAAAATGTCTCCCATTCCTTAAAATAAAACTATGTTTGTCGGTGACTAATACTAGCCCATAAATATGCGCTTCTCTCGGATTCCACGCTCCTTGGAAGTGAAGCTAGGGAGACTCCATGTGACATCCTTCAGCCAGGTCTTCAGGAGGGAAGCTTGGTAAAGTATAAGATCAGCCCCAAAGAGGAAGACTCTCAGTAAGATGAATTGGCACAATGGATTCCAATTCCATGATGAGGGGAATGGACCGAGGTTTTGTTCTCTGCGAATTAGAACTGAGTCAACAGCACCTAACAGATGCATTGCACTTCACCGCACAGAAGGAAGCTTGCACTATAATATTACATGCTTTTTGAAGGAAAGTAAGTTTATATAGGAGCAGTAAATATTAAAAGTGGGATATTAGACATAGGGTGATATATAATAGCGTTCATAAATTATTAAAATAATTAATTTTGATTTCTTAATATTATATGTTATTTTAAGTATGAACACCACAAATGTATCGTGTCCCAGGCCTAATCACCGAAGTACACACTCAAGATAGCCCGTGAAGATGCTCCAGAAATGAATGATTTGACCAGAGAGAGTTAGATGTCTATTTCTTTTGCTCTACAACTCCATCTCCCCTTATTTCTCCACAAATACCATATATTCCTAAAGTGAAATAATTGTTACCAATCCAGAGAAAAAGAAAAACAAATCCTTCTGCGTGTCTAGTCTCTGCCCAGGACGCATGCTGTTTGGGTAGCACCTTGCTAAAAGGACTCTCTACCTGGCTGGGCCCCAGAATGGAGTGGTAGATTATGTCCCATCACTCTGGATAGTTTTTACCTGCTTCAATCAAGGAACCATTGAGCGCAGCCAAGGCTACCTTCTAGATGAGAATTTGATAAAGTTTATCATGAGTACTCATATACAACAGAGAATAAAGAACTCGGTCCTAATACTATAGCCTCCATCTCCACTGTTTCCTCTCTCAGGTGCTGATGAGCACCTGAAATCAGGGCATGATGCAGCTCCTGGAGTGCAGGACACTTCTTCAATGTATGGCCTATGCTGAGTTCCCTCAAGGTCGCCCTGAGGCTGCATGCTCTTTATTCTGAACGCAGTCTTTGGAAGACTCAGACTAAATCTGTAACTTATACAAGGGTCAGGCATCCCTCCCATGTGCTCTGTCATGTGGTAACTGCATTCCGGAAAGCATGCTGAGAGACCAGGTCTGTTGGCAGATCGTCTCTCTGCATGAATGAGACCCAGCTTCTACAGATAGCTTTCCTCCAGCCCACAGGGAACTGCCAAATCCTCCTTGAAATGGCCGTGTAGTTTATGTTTAAACTGCTCACTCTGGATAGTGGAGTGCATTTTTGAGTTTGACCCTAGAAGACTGACCACCTGTTTTTCAGGATACTAACTCTGTTCTTGCAGCGTCATCCTGTATCAGAGGGATCATTTATGCCCTACTGCTAATTGCTCTGATTTCTCAATTGCTTCGCCAAGAAAACTCGTTTGACAGCTATATCAAATCTAAATACAAATCCTTTTATGTGATGTAATTTTTCATATTCTGGCAGAGATTACCAGTAAAGCCAAGTTTATAGGGTCTTGAACAAAACAAGTTCCTTATCACATTTGGCTCATTCATTCATTCAGTAAATATTCCTTGTGCTCTTGCTCTGAAGCAGACACTGGTCTGGACACTGGAGTTTCAGGCTTGAACAGACCTGGTATCTGCCTCCCAGGAAGATAGACCCCCAAAGAGATGACACGTACTGTCAGGAGGCCAGTATATTTAAGGGTTGAAAAAGCAAATCTTTGGAGGACACAGTGGAATTCTGGAAGCATAGTCTGGGTTAGAATTGGAAATGTGGGAGTAAAAGAAAGACTATGAAGGACAAGTATTGGTTTCACATATAACGGAGTTTGGATCATGGTTTTGCCCCTTACTAGCTCTGAGACATTAGGAAGATTATTTAACTTCTCTGGACACCATTATTCGTGAAATAAAAGACCTATTGTGCATTTTCTCAGAAAATTGAGATTATAATTATCAGATACTTAGCAAGGTCACTGGCACCTGGTTAGTTTTCAATCAATGTGATCCACCCATTAATTTGAACATCACTAGTTTCTCCACAGAGGCTGGATCTAGTCCTGACATACCATAAGAGTATATCTGTGCTGAAGACACCAGAAAGGCAGGCAGCAGCTTCCTCAATAGATTATAGAGAAGAACTACATTCTTTTTATTGGGAGCTGTCAGCCTGACTCACTTTGCTGTAAAACCCGCTTCTTTTCCAGTTGCTGCTTGAGAAATTCTACCCCCAAGTTATCAGTTTATGAGGTGTACTGCAGAAGCAGGGCTGGGAACAGCCCTGTTACCTTATCTGGTTCTGTGCATGGCAATGCCCCGCTTCTTCAACTCCCTTTTCATTAAGCACTCAGAGCGGAATGCTGGGAATAGTGCATACCCTCCTGTCACTGGCATGACTGTGTCCGTCTCCTGGAGCTGTGCCAGTCGTAAATGGTTTCTTCTCTCTCTCTCTCTCTCACACACACACACACACACACACACACACAATACTGTGTCTGCGTGTGTACTTATCTAGCCTCTTTGTTTAAATATTAAGGCGTGTATCCAGACAGTAACCTCATAGAAATGTAGACTTGGGGCCAAGAAAAAGATTGTAGCTGATATAAAATACAGTGGTGAAGAACTGTTCAGGACCTGTGAAATTGAAATTGTAAAAGTTTATTATATATATATAAATCCAGAAGTTTATTCAACATAGTTTATTCAACATAGTTTTCTTGGAGGCCTACAATGCTCATATACAGAACTAGTGATAGTTATTTTAAAGTAACATATTTATAAATATAGTCTACATGTTAATATGCCATTACACTGTACTTCAATGCAGGAGGATTAAGAGACTGGACTGGTAGATTAAGAATATTTTATAGTAACACACACACACACACACACACAAAATCCTCTTCAGAGATTTGTTTAGAGTCACCTGACATCCTAGGAATTGTTTGTAGTAATAGCCCTTCAGTCCACACTTGGCCATCTCTAGATCTAGGACTAAACTATGTGGACGACACAGACAACATCATTCATTCATTAACCGATTGCTGCAATGAATAGTCACTGCATCCCTATCTTTTTTATTAGTTGGGATTTAATACATATATCATTCCATATTTCAATCACACCAAGTAGAATTGTACAATCAGTTTCCAAACATGCTTTTTCTACATCATCACCTTAACATCACCTCCCTTTTACCCCACCAGCACCACTAGCCACCCCCCCCACACACACACCCTTTCTTCTACTTCCTGTCCCTATCGATAGCTTCATCAATCCTGGATTTCATATACTAAAAAACATACCACACAGTCTCAAGGGGATGATCTCCACTGATATAACTCTTCTGAGAGACACCTCATATAAGAAAACCAAAAATACATTTTGATAACTCCATACGTGGTCACTCTGAATTAGACTTGGCACAATAGCAGTGGGTTTGAATGGTTTTATTTAAGTATTAATATGATTACAGCCTGAGAGAAGTAGAAATGGTTTGAAGTTTTATTTTTGCAATAGGGTCTACTGGTATTCGAACATTTGAGGAGATGACTTGGAAACTCTGGTTTTATAATCCAGCGTGTTTTATGCCAACAAGACAAATCCTTTTCAACCGTCAAATGTTCTAGCAATATCGGTTTTGATTGGCTGAACATACACAGTAGTGTGGCAGTATTTCTAATGTGCCTGACACAGTAACTGATTTAAATTTTGAACTGTTCGTTCAATTTCATATTTGTACACGACTGGTAAAATTATATCACACATACTCTGTCTCCATTTTAAAAATATAAATAATGGAAACTTTATTCCATGGGGATTACATGGTTCATTTTTCCCATAAAATAAACTCATCTTGGCTCTCATTTTGAAACACCTTGCCCTTGATATTTGAGGACTAGGTGTCCTTCTGTAGCTTTTGATCCTGAAGAAATGGACTGGCTTAAGTCATCTGTATATTTTGTGCTGGAGAAAGTTGTATATGAAATAGAAGGGCGTGAAGGCATGGTACCATCCCATTCAATACTGGTTTACTGCCGGCTGGCTAAACCTTGTCATGGGGCCTCAGTGTTCAGCAGACAGACCTTTCCAGGAAAACCTCCTGGCCTGTGAGTTCCGGGCGCTCCTCTGTCCACATCAGCCCTATCCATGCAGAAGTCCCAGTGCACTGCTGCTGTTGCTAGCCTGGAGCCACGGCAGTGTCCTTAGTGTGACTTAGTTTTACGATCAAACAATAACAGACATGATTTACTTGCATACAAAAAACAAAACAGCCAAACCTATTACCTAGGAATTGAAAATGACCAAAATATAGAACCCAGACACAAATTTGGACATCAATATGACATTGCCTTGAATTTTTGTGATATGTTTTTCACTATATGAAACCAAGGATTGATGAATCTATAGGCAAAGCAAGTAGAAGGGCTTCTGGGATGTACAGTGGGGGAGGGGTATAAAGGAGCTGATGTCAAGGAATCCCAGAAGGAAGAACATCTTTTCAATCTGATGATGGTAACAATTGTATAATACTGCTTGAGCGATTGAAAAAATCCCATTAAATAATGTTAGAAACCAGTCGCTTATTCATAGTGTCATTGTTAATATTCTTTCTTTATGCGAGGAATCTCTTTTGATGAAATATTTTGATAAGCATAAAATCCTCACCATCACTAGTCATCTGGATAATTCAAATCAAAACAATAATGAGATATTGACCTTATAACTGCAATGATAGCTCAATGTAAAAAAGCAGAAAACAACAAATTCTGGGGACAGTCCAGGGGCTGGAACTCCTACACACTGCTGGTGGGCTTGTAAACATAAATAATCATTGGGAAGCATGTTATGGCTCTACCTTAAACAACTGAGAACAGAAACCTCATATAACCCAGCAATGCCTATGCTGGATACATACCCCAAAGCAAGGAGAACACGGAAAGACATGCTCTCCCATGTTCATGGTAGCGCAGCTTGCAATAGAAAGAAGTTGAAAATAGCCCAAACACCCATCAGTAGAAAAATGTATAAAGAAATTCTGGTACATATACACAATGGACTACTATGCATCCCTAAAAAATAGTAATGAAACCATGGAATACCTCACAACACGGATGGACCTGAAAATCATTATGCTGAGCAAATTGAGCCAATCACAAAAGGATCAATACTGTATGAGACCACCGCTATAAGAATAATCACCAAGCCAAAGGCAGGCATCTGTTCTCAGTTCATGTAATCATTTAATCCAGTCTCCCAAGCAAAGAGGTTACGCCTAATCACTATCCAGATGTAATCGCTAATGGGTACATCTTCGATACCACTTTGTCAGAGGGAGCCTCATCTCAGCTGGGTAATGTTCCAAAGTTGCAGGAAGAGGGAGAAGATCGATTAATTCCAGCCATACCACATGGTCCACCGTTAACACAAATCAATGGACACTCCCGACAGGATGCTCAGTGAATGCCAAGGTAAATGCAAATCCAGAAATAGGACGGGGGTGGGCGGTCTCTGTCTTAGAGGAGGTGATTTCCCTTCTCTTGGTGGGCAACCCAACCCCCTTAGTATTACTTATATAGACCCCCATTCGGAGAATACCTGAATCATGTTCCTGATCAGGTACTCTTGTCTACATTTCTATCTGATACAATCTTCATGTTAAAGGCAGCTGAGACTTTGGTATTTGACCTTTTGCAGTGTAAAAAAATTTTTCATAGGTCACACCAGATGGATGCAATGCAGAAACACCACTAAGCAAAGTGGATTTTGCCTTAAATATATAGACCTGTTGCTATTAAAGGAACTGAAATCCTCCCAAGGATCTAAGTCTAAAATGATCTCCTTGGAAGGAAGCCAATAACTCTTATCCCATGGTTATGAAGTTGGAAGTCGCTGGACTCTGGTTCAAATCTCTTGCTTTGAGTGTGTCTATTAACCGGCAACCTCCGATGACCATTAAAAACATTTTTCTTTTTAAACTTATTGCCATCTAGTCAATGAAGACTCAGGTTTAACATGTAACTGCCACACTCCCAGAGCTCTTAAAACTACCATATATTTGCTATTTTCAAACTTTCTTTGCTTCCTCATGACCTAGCTCAGTCCAACAGGTATAGTTCTGTCACTGGATAAAGAGAGCCAGAAGACTCCTTAGAAGCAAGGATGGTGAAACTTTGTCTCATCCTTTGGCATGTTATCAGGGTAGACCAGTCCCTGGAAAAGGACATCACGCGAGGTAAAATAGAAGGGCAGCAAAAAGAGAGGAAAAACCACGACAAAATGGAATGGCAAAGTGGCTGCCAGCGTGAGCTCAACCATGACCCGTGGTGAAGCTGGCCCGGGACGAGGCCGCCTGTGGTTCTGCTGGATGTGAGGTTACTATGAGTCAAAACTGGCTGAACAGGACCCAAAAACAACACCGTGACTCACAGGGTGCCCTGCTGCCGGAGGAACATGTTCAGTATTTCATGAAACTCAACGTACTTGACTATACTTTACTTAGTTCTATAGTTAGGTGGAGATAATTATGACAGTAATTATTAGATCACTGATAATAACAGGAATTTGCTCATTATCTTCACCTTTATCTTCAAAGCATCAGTCAAACACTGAGTTGATCCTTCAAACACGCTCAGCTTGGCCTGTTCATATAGGTCAACTGCTACACAAGCTAATCTCAGAAGCTAACAGGGGAAATGCCCCTTCCTGTAGCTATGTGCTGTAATAACAACCTTCAGAGGTTGTGGCTGCCCTTTATCTGCAAGCCACCCTCTTTCCGGCATTCAGTTGACTGAATACCTGTTTAAGCCACTACCTGGTGTTGAGAGATGCTGGCTACGGGTGCAATCCCCTTAACTTAGCAAATCCTCTTTCAGTGCACATATTGCACATGAAAATGGCTGAGGAGGCCTTGTTTCATTTGGAACTTCGAATCATAGACGATAGGGGTCAAATGGACATGGAACACGCAGAAAAGAGAGCTCAGTGCATTAGGACAATCCTGCCCAGGCATGGGGGGGTGGGGGTGGGGCGTGGAATCGAATGCCTGCACACTGTTTTTGGTGGCAAAAGAGACCAAAAGTTTTATCAGGTTTTCTCTTTTAAGCAATCCAAATCAATTAAATTCAGGTAACAATTTGATAATAATCTTAACTTTGCAGACTTTTAAATGATAAAAAGGTGGGTCAGTGTGGTAGCCCTTCGTTGTACACCTGTGACCATTGCCTAGTTTGTCTCACAGCAGCCCAGAGGACAAGTAGGAGTGCCCCAGCGGGCTTCCAAGGGCCCAAGCCTTACAGAAGTAGACCTGCCGCATTCTGTCAAGGGTCTGAGTGATTCAAACTACCAACCTCTCAGTTAGCAACCCAGCACCACCAGGAATCCTTTTATCAGATGACAGTTTCCAGAAATGAGGTTTTATAGAATTGTTTTCCTACACATACAAAAGCCACGGGGACATTCTCCCCCCACCCCAGCCCCACAACCCCCTTGAACTGAAAGACAATTTCCAACAGACAATTGTATTAGATTTCTTTGTACAACATATAATGAAGGGTTGGCAAATTTCACATTGACAATCATTTTTTTCCTTCTTCTCTTCTTTATAAGGAGACTACATTCCTTCCAAAGAGAAACTACTACTTCAGAGCTTTAGATGTTCTGGTGAATGTAAAAGTCAGTGGCTACATGGGGCCCAGCACACATGTGGGGTGAGGCACTTTACCAGGCCCAGGACAGAGTGCTGACAGAAAGGTTTTTAAGTCTGATATGAACTTGGCAGGGACATCATCTGTTAAGTATCGTCTCTGCTTATCAGGAAGCATCGGGTGATTCTACCCAGCAGCTTTCTCTGGCCTCTAGCTCATTCCTGTAAGACAGTAGAGAGCCTCTCAAGGTTGAGACTTGCCTTTGGGTCAGCTTTGTAGAACCCTGGGACTGTAAGATCCAACACGGAATCTCCGAGCTTGGAGTCAGGAAACACTCGTATGCGCACAGGTTCTGATACACTCTTGCCCGAAGGCCTTGGACAAGCCCGTTCTCTTTTTGAGGCTTGGTCCTTTATTTCTTTGTAAAATGTCCAAAAGAAATCTGGTAAAGATGACATACTACATTTATTTTAAGACCATGTTTTAAAAGAGAGAGAAAGAGATGCAGAAAGACAAAATTGGCCTTAAAAACATCACAAAAATCACCCTGGGCTGAAATCAAACTCAAATGCTAAGAAGTTAGCGCAGTCGAAGTTAAAGAAACTGAGTACCAAGCCTTGCCAGTGGTAACCAGTAATGCCGTTCCCACGGGGCATTTCAGACAAATTGGGAGATTAAGACAAGTTTGGAACCTGAAACTGAGGGCCACAGGGAAAATCCACATGCCATGACACACGATTATAGGAGTCTGTGGTCGTACGGTCTTAAACTGAATACTCTACAAGCTCAATGACGAGATCTGCAATTGTCACAGTACTGCTACAGAGACGATTGCTAAAGTGTCTCATCACGTAGGAGCTGCGAGCAAAGTGGTGCAGTTTATAGAATGAGAAGGACACGGAGGGTGAAAATAAACATTAAACTGAGAACCAAATTGCAAATTGCACTTGTTAAAGTGCAAGTAGATTACAGTTATCATCTTCAAACGAAACTAATTTTTTTGGACAACAATTTAATTTGATGTATATTCAAGAGCCAAAAAAGGTAATAGATGCATGCGTACAATGTAGAATTTGGAAGTGAAAGAAATATATTTTTAAATAACTATATTCAGTAGGTCAGCATTGCTAGAGAAATAGCAACTGTAAGGACTGAATATATTAAAATTTAAATTGGAGACCCTTAGGCCAAGCCCCCGCTAGAGTATGTCCTCTTTTAAGGAATTTAAGGTGAAAATTTTTCTGAAATGGAAAGATATACTAGCATGGAGAAATCACCTGCCATCTGAAAATGTTTAGATCCCAATATGACTCCAGGCAAGCACGTAACACCGAGCCCAAGTGGATCTCAAGGTCCAGATCTCAAGCAGATGAACAAGACTATGTGAAGCTGAAGGTTCTGGAATCCTCAGAACTTCACCGAAGTTAAGGGCTGTGGATCGATCCGATGCATAAAAGTTACAGGCAACAAAGAGTAGAAGCACACAAGCATAAGTGAACACGAGGTGTTGAAGGGATCAGGTAGCAGGCACCAAAGAACAAAAACCATCATTGTGTGATCACCTTCCCCACATAAACACTGAAGGTGAATGTGTGCATAAGTAAGTGTGGTGAAGAAGGCTGATGGTGCCTGGCTATCGAGAGATATAGCATCTGGGGACTTAATGGCTTGAAAGTAAACAAGCGGCCATCTAGCCCAGAAGCAACAAAGCCCAAATGGAAGCAGCACACCAACATGTGTGATCATGAAGGGCCGAGGAGATCAGGTTTCAAACACCAAAGTCAGGGATAAAATCATATCATCATGAATGAGGGGAGTGAATGATGGGGACCAAATGCCCATCTACAGACAACTGGACTTCCCTTGCAGATGGGTAGGTGGGAGGAGATGTGTCACTCAGAGTTCAGTGTAGCAATAATGAAACTCACAACCTTCCTCTAGTTCTTAAATGCTTCCTGCCCCCCAACTATCATGATCCCAATTCTACCTTGAAAATCCGGTTAGACCAGAAGATGTACAGCAGTACAGTTGGGATCTGGAAGCACAGGGAATCTAGGACAGATGAACCCCTCAGGACCAAAGGTGAGAGTGGCAAAACCGGAAGGGAAGGGCAGGTAGAAAGTGGGAATTGATCTCAGGGATCTATATATAACCTCCTCTCTGGGGGGATGAGCAACAGAAAGGTGGGTGAAGGGAGACGCTGGGCAGTGTAAGATAAGATAAAATAACAATTTATAAATTATAAAGGGTTCATCAGGAAGGGGAGAGAAGGGAGGGAGGGGGGAGGCAAAAAAGAAAATGAGCTGATTCCAGGAGCTGAGGCAGAAGGCGAATTTTGAGAATGATAAGGGCAACGAATGTATAAATGTGCTTTACACAACTGATGTATGTATGGATTGTGATAAGAGTTTTATGAGCCCCTAATAAAACAATTTTTAAAAAGGAAGAGGAACAGAAGAAATAAGAAAGAAAAGAAATAACAAGAAAAAAGTAAGGGGAAAAATGAACAGAGCAACCCAAATCTGAAGGACAGCGTCAGATACTTCACATTCTTTAAACTAGAATCCCAGAAGGAAAGAAAGAGGAAGTGCAGAAAGTAGATATTTAAAAAATATATAAGCTCAGAATATTTCATATTAATGAAAGATATTAAACCCAAAGTAGAGGAACCTCAGCTAAGATATATAGTAATAATAATTTTTTTAAACAATTTATTGGGGCTCATACAACTCTTATCACAATCCATGCATATACATACATCAATTGTATAAAGCACATCCATACATTCCCTGCCCCAATCATTCTCAAAGCATTTGCTCTCCACTTAAGCCCCTTGCATCAGGTCCTCTTTTTTTTCCCCTCCTCCCCTTAATAATTTATTTTATATAAATTAAATATCAATTAATTTGATAATTCATATATAAAATAAATAATTTAATATATAATTGTAATTTTATATAATTATACTTTGTAGTGTCAAACCAATGAAAAACATCAAAGACCAAAAAAAAATCATAGCATTGTGAATGAGGGGGAGTGCAGAGTGGGGACCCAGGGCCCATCTGGGGGAAATTGGACATCCCCTTGCAGAAGGGCTGTGGGGAGGTGACGAGCCAGTCAGAGTGCAGTGTAGCAACAATGAAACATACAATTTTCCTCTAGTTTTTAAATGCTTCCTTCCCCCCACTATCATGATCCCAATTCTACCTTACATATCTGGCTGGTCCAGAGAATATACACTGGCACAGATAGGAACTGGAAATACAGGGAATCCAGGACAGATGAGCCCCTCAGGAACAGTGGGGATAGTGGTGATAATTGGGAAGGTGGAGGGAGGGTGAGGGACAAAGGGGGAACAGATGACAAGTCCTACATATAACCTCCTCGCTGGAGGATGGACAGCAGAGAACTGGGTGAGGGAGATGTTGGATGGTGCAAGATATGATAAATAATAATTATTTATAAATTATCAAGGGGTAGGGGGGAGCAGAGAGGGAGGGGAAAATGAGCAGCTGATACCAAGGGCTCAAGTGGAAAGCAGGTGTTTTGTGAATGATGATGGCAACATACATGTGAATGTGCTGGACACAAATGATGTATGTACGGATTGTTAAAAGAGTTGTATGAGCCCCTAATAAAATGATTATTAAAAAAGGAAAACATTTAAAATACCTATGGAAAATAAACAATATTTACAGGATAGCTGTGATGAAATAACTGATTTAGATACATAGCATAAAACTTAGAAGACAAAATAACATCTTAAAAATGCTAAAATATAAAGAAATAATTTAAGCAAAATGTATACAATAAAAATAGCCTCAAGAACTAAGGTAAGGAGCATGTGCAAAGATACAGATAACAGATAAGAGCTCATGACATATAGAATCCAGGAACAGGAATGGGAATAGCAATACCAGAAGGGTAGAGGGAAGGTGGAGAGCAGAGGGGAGGAAGTGGGAACAGATCACAATGATCAACACATAACCACACATCCACTCCAGCGGATGAGCAACAGAAACTATGGGGGAAGGGAGATGGCAGTTGGGGTAAGATATGAAAATTATAATAATTTATAATTTATCAAGGGGTCACTGAGGGGTGGACGGGAGTAGCTGACACCAAGGGCTCAATTGAAAGTAAATGTCTAGAAAAGAATGATGGCGACATATGTACAAACATGCCTGATACAATTGATGTAGGGATTGTTACAAGAGTTGTAGGAGCTCCAAGAAAATGATCTTTTAATATTTTTAAAAGAATTAAAGTAATATTTTTGTTTCAATTAAAGTTAGAAAATACTACTGGACAGAGCCATCACGCAACCAAAATCAAATCTCGCAACTGTACAATATTGTTTGATGTGACTGAACTATAGAATAATATGTGTATTAACTCCCACTAAATACTACTGTAAAAATATATAATTTAGATAGCACACAATAGCAAACTGAAAGTTCTAGAGAGTGAACAAAAGTAACAGTCTTATACAGGTATAATCATGCAGAAAGAGATTTGAACTACCAATGTATTTAACAACACAGAAACCCTCAAAAGCATCATATTGAATGAAAATAAGCCTTATATATAAGAGTACACATATGATTCCATGTGTACGGAATTCTAGAATAAGCAACAATATTCTGGGAGAAGGAAAAAATCACAATGATTGTTTCTGGGTAATTTGAAGGAATTTTCTGATATGATGCTAATGTACTATATCTTGAGAGAACTTTAGCTATACAGGTTTCAAAATTAAAAAATAAATGTATTCTTTTTTCAAAACATTTATTGGGATTCAATACAGATATATCATTTCATAAATTGTTACCACAATCACTTTCTAAACATTCTTTTTCTTCTTGAACTCCTGGACATCAGCTCCCTTTTACTGCCATCCCCGCCCCTCCACTGCACCCCCCCCGAAACCGTTATTCTACTTGCCAGCCCTATGATTTATCACTTGCTGTCGTTGCATTGTATATAAATACAAAACTATAATTGTTAATATGAAGGCAGTAGTATTTGGAGAGAAAGGATGTTTAACACCCGGTTTTGCCTTCACTGCGGTGTTTCCCCGATCAATAGCCTCAAGCTATGCTGACTACCCTTCCTTCCATGGGAGCCACATCTCAAGGAATGTGCTTATCTGAGGTGCCATCTCACCCACAAAATGACAGTCAGCAAAAAACACTACACTACCTCTGGATGTCAGTTCAGATCTTTGGGTGAGGGAAATCTAGTCTTTCAATCTGAGTAGCATACTCCCAGTAGTGAGGAAGACCACAGAGGCAAGTAAATTCCTTGGCAGAACATACTTATTACCTCATGAGGATTATCTATTCCAGTAGATTAGAGGAGAGCTCTTTAAAAAATGGAAATGAGAAGAGAGACATCATGACAGGTATATTGATTAAAGGAGGCCACTCTATTATTTCCCATTCCACAATATATTCATATTATGTGTCTTTAACAAGTGTGGTTTATATTATTCACTTTCAAGGAAACGGAGTAGGATCTTGTCACTGCTTTGATCAAATGAAAGATTATAGACATGGTGCACAGATGAGATAACCTCGGCAAACCTGACCCACGTTGCAGATTCCCTAGCAAAATTAATTATTGTTGTTTTGAGCCACTAATTGTTACGATCGTTTGTTACTCACTTACAGCACGTGAAACTTCACTGCCTGCCTGGAGCAACACAGACTGTTCTGTTTTACCCTAATTCACTTAAATGTATCCTTAGTTGCTCTGAAAACCAGAAGTTATAAAGATGACTACTGAACCTTGACAAGATGTGTAGTTTTGCAAATATAATATAATATTTCAGCACTTGAAAGGTTTCTAGATTGGCCTCCTCTTCCCCTCATGTCTCAAAAGACGGTTCAGAAATTCCCAGGTAGAAATGTCCGATGCATTTTCTCAGGAGGAAATAGTGCGCGTGTGAGAGAGGAGGGCGGTGCAGGGGGAAGTGGAGTCTGCATTTCTCACTCCGGCTGCTCAATTAAAAGTGGTGCACGCAACATAGTTTTCAGTCCTGATATTTCTCATCAAGCATTAGACTTCAACAGTCTGTAAAATATCTCACTTCCTGTAATTCTTGAAAGTCTCACATAAGAAGCTGACCTTTCCAAGAGAAAAATAATTAACTTTGTACAGTAGAACCCCGGTACTCAACCGCATCAGGACTCAACATAATTGGATTTGACGTGAAGTGTCGAGAAAATTTTCCATCGGAGCTCAAGCAAAACATCGGAATCCGACCGACCCAATGCACGTGATTTTTGTAAATAAAAGCAGTTCATGTTTTTGTCATTGGGCGTTAGTTGGCGTTGTTAGTACGGGTTGTTTATACCTTTTGCAGCTGTGTTCCAACCGGTTTGCTATTATTTTCTTAGTTTTTGTGACGTTTTCTACCGTTTTTAGATAAAAAACATGGGTCCTAAGAAGGAGTTTTTGGGAAAGAATCATCTTGCTAAGGAACTGGTTAGCCATGTTATCGAAAGTGTTGATGGCAATTTAGTCAACCCGTTTAGAAGACAGTTAAGGAAATGCCAACAGCGGACCACATCAGAGAGATTTTTTTAAGAGAAAACCAGCCAGGTCCCACTCATAAAAGGCAAAGAAGGGGGGGAGGGGACTCCTGAAAAGAAGCTACCAATTGATTTGATGGAAGGGAATTCCCCTTCCAAACAGTGACTCTCTCTCCACACCTCCTCTCCACGTCCATGTCCACAGGTCCAGATCCTCATCCGTCTCAAGGTATGGTCCACACTGTAGTTGTTAAAAACTTTTTTAATGTTGTGTTTCTTATTTATATTATTTAACTCTAAGCTTATTTACTTTGAAATGTCTGTGAAATATTTTGTATAAAAAGACAAAGTAGGGGTAAAAACATGGTGGTTGAGAATGGATTCATCTGCTTTCAGTTATTTCTCATGGGAAAACTTGATTTGGAACTCAACTGCATTGCATCTCGATGCGCCCTCTGGAATGGGTTAGCTTCAAGGTCTGCGGTTCGACTATACCTCTTCATATGGACCCCAAGTAGTGGAGTGGTTGCTTGTTGGCCTGTTATCCGCATGGTAGGCAGTTCAAAACCACCAACAGCTCCGAGGGAGAAAGACTGGGCTTTCTGGAAATGGACAAGGGGTCAGTGAGTTTGGGTTCCTCTACAAAGACCAAGTCTTTATTTTATCACTACCATGCCTCGCCTAAGGCAGCCTCAGGACACTTGCCAAGAGAAATGCTTCCTAGTTCTCGCCAACAAAAATAAGAGTCCATCTCTTCCAGAACTTCTTTCCAGGACCAAAGAGAGTTTTACCAGAAGCTCCTAGAACAGCGGTTCTTAACCAGTGAGCCGCGACCCCTTTGGGGGTCGAATGACCCTTTCACGATGGTTTCCTGATTCATAACAATAGCAAAATTACAGTAATGAAGTAACAACGAAAATAATGTTATGGTTGGGGGGAGGGGTTCACCACCACATGAGGAACTGTATGGAAGGGCCGCGGCATTAGGGAGGTTGCAAACCACTGCTCTAGAAAATATTCTCTTGTTTCTCATTGTCTAAACGTATATTGTTTTCATGCTTGTGAAAAAATTCTTGACTACAGGGAATTCCACTTAGTGATTAGCTTAAGCCTGACTTCTTAGAACATTCTCTGGGTAAAGGGGTCGAAATTCTAATGACCGGTGGCGTGTCAGGGTCATAGCAGAGCTGCAAAGCTGCTCACTAGAGAAGTGCTGAACGTTTGCTGGGGAGATGAGCGCCTTCGCCGGTCACTGGGGCCTAAACTAGGGCAATGCCCTCAGGCAAGTTATGTGGCTGGTGAGAATTTATGTTTGATTTATCTTACTCTGGTGTGTTTCTGTGCGTTTTTCTGTTTTGTTTTGTTTGCAAAGACCATTTAGTGACAACAAAACAAAGCACAAGCCCGACGTGATATTGGCCTTTTCTAGCCTTAGAGAAAGACAGTCTGGCATGACCATGTGATTGGGAGGAAAGATAAATGGAATCTACTGGTTCAGAGGGGATCCCTTAACAAAATCTTCCTAATGAAAACAGATACTTCAAATCCCGTCAGATACCCCAATGTTTGGGAAGAATGCTGCCCTGGGGATGTTTATACCCTTATTGTTGTTGACTAATGTCTAGAGGACCCAGGTAGTTGGGCAGTTATGGAGAGAGATTGCACATCAATAACTGACTCAGCAAAATAGCTTCTAAAAATTATCCGCAGCTTGGTGCCAAGGTTCCGCGTAGCACTCCCGTTGAAATCCCTCGCCTGTGTCACTCGATTAGATAGGAAATACATATTTTTGTGTTTCAGACATTTATTTAAAGGTTTCATTTTCACTTAATAAATCCCCAGCCTCGGCATGCTTGCAAGGTTTCTCCACGTGGTAATTTATGCTTATTGAAGAATTACTTTTGAAAGTGCATGGGCTGCCTGTCACTGAGGGAAATTGTGGTCACTCCGTTCTTAGACTTATTGGCTGTTATAGATTTGGGAGTTGATATACATTTGAAATGTTTATGCCTTCTCTTTCTTGTTAATTGTTGATCTAAACCTTTGTGAATTCCAAGACATTTGTGAACAAGACTTGCATTAACCCCCAAGGCTGCTGAGAGGTCCAGCCAATAGACTCCCTAACCTACAGATATGCAGGGAACTCGGTAATGAGCAGGCTAATTTCCAGGGCCACACAGGGGGTCAGTGGTGGCCAATCTCACAGAATTTATAACACGGGTACAGTGCATCTAGCTTGTTCACCAAAGACCTTTCGCATGTACTCAAGAAAGCACGTAATACACAAAATGATGCCTATCCTGTGCTCTCTGTTCCAATGTTGCTGTTAATTGCTGCCCAGTTGAGTCCTAATTATGGTAACCCCGTACACATAGAGTAGAACTTCTTTATAGGATTTACAAGACTTCAACCTTTTGGGAGCCCCTCATCAGCTGTGTTTTCTAAGGCAATCCTGGGAATGTTTGAACTCTAACTGAAAATTAACCATTTGCATGCGGATTTGTTTCATTCTTTCCTGTGTCTAATGCACCTAATTTTAAAAATATCTTTAATCTCAAGTACGTATGGAATGTTTCCAGATAAGGTAGCCCCTCTCTTTCCTATGTAAGTACAAGTACCAGCTGCCCTTGGGCTGCTGCCCTATCTGTGTCAGAATAGAACAATGTTTCACAGGTTATTGCTCTTTTCTTCCAATTGTTCTTACATACGTAGGTAAGTAAGACAATTGCCATTTCAACAATCTTCACCTGTTCTAGTCAATGACATTAATTATGCACACTATACTCAACTATCATCCTTAATTGTTGCTAATTTTTCCATCACTTTTCAAAGAAAGATTTTTTTTTCAAAGACACCAGGCCTTTTTTTTTTTTTCTGAGAAACTCCTAGGTAGACTCTAGGGAATGCGCTCCCCCACTCCCCGCCCCAAAACATTTGATTAGCAACTGGTAGCCTTGTCAGTCTGTATCGCCCAAAGGGCCTTCCTCTTCACCTATACACACACACACACACACACACACGACCCCCATCCCTTTCATCTTAACCTGTCCACCACCTTAATGCAAAGAACTATCTTTAAAATGGAACTAATAGCTTGGCTCTTTGAGAAATCAGTCGTCAAAGTATGAAAACATGACAAGTGTTCTGTGAGGCGGGCTGCTCATAGTCTCCTCCTTGACGATCACCAGCACAGAGTCTCAGGAGCGAGACAAGCCAGGCCACGGCCTCCTAGCAAACCTCAGACCCACAGAAAAATCAAGGGAGGAAAATGGTACTTTGTTTTGTTTTCTAAACCTATTCTCTTAAGGGTAATCCTCAGATCTTTCCCTACCATGAAATCCCTAAGAAAATCACTTCCTACTAAGAAAAAATTTTTCTAGATATAAAACCATCTTCAATCTCCTATGAATAGTCAAATAAATTTGAATATCTTTAGGATCCCCTTGATGTATTCTTTTTTCTTTTTTAGTGATTTTTAAAAATTTACTTTATTGGTGCCTCTTACAGCTCTCATCGCAATCCCATTTGTACATATCTTATCATCTTTTGCAAAACATTTTCTTTCTACTTGAGCCCTTGGTATCAATTCCTAATTTTTAATTTTCCCTCCCTCCCCCATGTCCCTTTGAGAAATTATAAATTATTCTTGTCTTGTCCAATGTCTTACACTGATGGCTCTCTCTTTTCACCCACTTTTCTGCTGTCCATCTCCCTGGGATGGGAGCCATATGTCAATGATTGTGATTGGTTCCCCCTTTCTCCTTACCCTTCCCTTACCCCCCCCTACTCTCGCTGCTCCCCTTATAGGTCCTTGGGGGGCTATCTGTTCCAGATGTCTTGTTTTGCGATCTCTTATCTGCACCAGTCTACATATCCTTGTGTAGCCAGATTTGTAAAATAGAATTGGGGTGATGATACTGGGAGGGAGGAAGCATTAAAGAACTAGACGAAGGTTGTGTTTCATTGGTGCTATACATCCCCATGACTGGCTTGTCTCTTCCTTGTGGCCCTTCTGACCATGGTATCCAATTGACTGTTGATGGGCCTCTGGCCTCCCCCTTAGTCCCATTGATATAATTTGTTTGGGGTTTTTGATCCCTGATACCTGATCCCATTGACACCTTGTGAACATGCAGGCTGGTGTGCTTCTTCCTTGTGGGCTTTGTTGCTTCTGAGCTAGATGACTGCTTGTTTATCTTCAAGCCTCTAAGACTCCAGACACTACATATTTTGATAGCCAGGCACCATCAGCTTTCTTCAACACATTAACTGATGCATACATTTTGTCTTCAGCAATGGTGTTAATGTGTTCTTACATCTTATTTCCTTGGAGCTAATGAGTAGGAAGCATTAACAACTTGTTGGAAGAGTAGACATCAGATTATGGAGGCCTTGAAATCCTGAGATAAATCAGATGATACCCTGTAAGCAACATGGAGTTTGTTTTTGGAGTTCTTGTTTCTTCCTTCTGGGATCTTGGATAAGACTTATTCTCCATAATGAATTGATGTTCCTGGTAATGGGATATCATTACCAGCAAGATCCAGAAAAGGAAATGAGTCCTCTGGACCTGAGAACCCTGCATAGTGAACCTCTTAAGAAAAAGACCAAAAAAAAAAAAAAAAAAAAGAAACCTGCTACTTGCCTGTCAGTTTATTGTTCTGTGGTGACTTGTGTGTTTCTGGGATGCTGGGAGCCGTGTCAGTGGTATTTCACATATCAGCAGGGTCACCCAAAGTGAACGAGTCTCAGCAGAGTTTACCAACTAAGAACAGACTGCAAAGAAGAAATATGTTGTCCACTTAGGGCAATGTAGTCGCTGGAACCCTTCTGTATATCACAGAACCCTGTCAGATGCTGATGCCGTAATGAGTACAAACAGAACATTGAATATACTGAATATAAGACACCTGTGTACATTGAAATAATTCACCAAGAGAGTAACAAGAGAGCCTACAGACTGGGAAAACATCTTTAGCAATAACACAGCAGACAAAGGCCTTATTACTAAAATCTACAATACTCTGCAAGCTTACAATAAGAAAAAAAATAATTTCCCACTGAGGATGTGGGCAAGAGACCTGTACAGAAGTTTCACAAGGACAGATATCCAGATGACCAATAAACATATGAAAAAAATGTCCCCGATCATTAGCCATAAGAGAAATGCAAATTAAAACAACTATGAGATATCACCCAACACCCTCAAAGATAGCCCAATTAAAAAAATCAGAAGGTAACAAATGTTGGAGGGGCTGTAATAAGATAGGAACTCTTTTTCACTATCTGGCGAACCTGTAGATATGTACAGCCACTGTAGAAATTGATTTGGAAATATCTAAAGCAGATGGAAATCAGGTTACCATACAACCCAGCAATCCTCCTACCAGGCATATACCCAGAAAAGACATGAAACAAACCACGACCAGACAGCTGTACTTTAATATTCATCTCAGTGCAATTCACAATTGCAAGGAGTTGGAAACAACCTACATTTCCATCAACAGATGAATGGATTAAAAACCTGTGGTACATACATACAATGGAGTACTATGCGTCCCTAAAAAGCCATGAAGCGCATTGCTGCATGGAAAGAATTGGAGGAAATTATGTGGTGAAGTAAGCCAATCACTAAAGGACATATACAACATGAGTCCACTGAGGTAGCTTAAAAATGCAAGAGGGACATGGGAAAGCTGCTATATACCTATATTCCTGGGGTGAGGTCCAGGTATTATGACAGGGACCAGACCCAATCCAGAGATACATATGGCAGCCAACTAAAAATGAGGGGAAAAGAAAGAAAGGGAAAAAAAGACAAGGGTAGCGGGGAACAGGGCACTAACCCACCCAAGGGTAGGGTATTGTTTATATCTCCACAAGAGAGGGAGAGAGGGACTAGACTTCAACCCAGTGCACCAAGATGTGAATGTAACATATCATATGAAGCAGGGAACCAATAGAGAGGTCTGCAGGGCTGGTGCCAATCCCAACTACTACATGCTCCCCACCTCAAGAAGAATGCTCTTCAAAGGACAGCACTGATGCTATAGCTCAGGGAGAGAGGCACATTTGATCAGAGAACCCAGGAGCAAAGGAAAAGGGAGGGTGCACCACATCCTGGCCCGCCAAGTTCTGAGGACAATATTGCTGCTCAGAGCAGCCAATTCACAGAGAGAACCATAAGGCCAGCCCCACCATGAGACATGACATCCCTCAATGGCCCATAGTGCTACTGGGGACAACAATGGAGACACAGTGCAAAAATTGTGCCTCATCTGACCCCATCACACTGGGGCAAAACACTAACGGCATGCAACAGAGCAAGGGGAGCAAAGCAATGAAGACCCCAAAGAATATGAAAATTAGACTTTGGCACCCGGGGCATGGCATTCCATCAGACACACAACCAGAAAACATTCATAAAGGTCAATAAACAGACCTGGAAATATTTATAGGCTTTTATTTTTTTGTTATTGTTGCTTTGTGTCTTTTTGTTGTTTTGTTTTGTCTTGTTTTTGTGCTTTTTATTGTCTCTGCATGTTTATCTAGATAAGGCAGGCATTAATAAACAATCCAGAAGAGAAAACAAGAGGACTGACAATTGGAGGTTGGGGGAACATAGCGGAGGGAGAGGCAGGGGAAAGGAAGGCAATTTCCAAGAAACCCAGAGACAAGGGAACAACAAGTGATCTAAAATTGACAGCAAGGAGGGCATAGGATGCCTGATGTGGCTTGATCAAGGACAATGTAGATAAGATTAATTAATGAAACCTGAATGAAGGCCAAACATGATGGTGGGACAGGAGAAAAGTAAAGGAAATAGAGGAAAGAACTAGGAGACAAAGGACATTTATAGAGGTCTAAATACAGGCATGTATATATATAAATATGTTTATATATAATGATAGGGAAATAGATCTATGTACATATACTTATATGTTAAGTATTAAGGAAGTAAACAGACATTGTGCCTCTACTCAAGTACTCCCACAATGCAAGAACATTTTCTTCTAATAACCTGGCATTCTGTGATGCTCACCTCTCCAACATGATTGCTACAGACAAAATGGGTGCATATGCTAACATGGTAAAGAAAGCTGATGCTGCCAGGCTATCAAAAGATGTAGTGTCTGGGGTCTTAAAGGCTTGAAGATAAATAAACAACCAACAACCATCTAGCTGAGAAGCAACAAAGCCCACATGGATGAAGCACACCAGCCTGTGTGATCCTGAGGTATCGATAAGAGAAGGTATCAGGCATCAAAGACCCAGAACAAAAAAAATCATTGATGTAAATGAGGGGGAGGGCAGAGTGAAGACCCAAAGCTCATCTGTAGACAATTGGGCATCCCCATCCAGAAGGGTCACAAGTAAGAGATGAGCCAGTCAGAGTGCAGTATAGCACCAATGAAACATACAACTTTCCTCTAGTTCTTGAATGCTCCACCCCCCCCATTGTCATGACCCAAGTTCTACCTTACAAATCTGGCTAGACCAGAGTATGTACACTGGTACAGATAAGAGCCAGAAACACAGGAAATCCAGGGCAGACAAACCCCCCAGGACCAATCATGAGATTAGTGATGCTGAGGGGATGGGGAAGGTGGGGAGAGAAAAGGGAAACTGATCACAATGATTGACATATAACCCCCTCTGAGAGGAACAGACAGCAGAAAATTGGATGAAGGGAGAAGGGTTGGTGTAAGACATAAAAAAAATTATAAATTATCAAGGGTTCATGAGGAAGGGAAGTTGGGGAGGGGGGAAATGAGCTGATACCAAGAGCTGAAGTAGAAAGAAAATGTTTCGAAAATGATTATAGGAACATATGTACAAAGGAGCTTGACACAATGGATGTATGGATTGTTATAAGAGCTGTAAGAGCCCACAATAAAATGACCTTTAAGAAAATCTAGTAATTGGAACTTGGAAGGTATCAAGTATGAATCTAAGATCATTGAACATAATCAAAATGAAATAGAACACATAAAGATTGATATCCTAAGTATTAGTGAGGTGAGTATTGGCTATACTGAATCAGAAAATCATATGATTTACAGCATTAGCAATGAGATAGGCATCTTGAGCACAATGCTGTCTGGGATAGAATTGTGTCTATTCCCATTCAAGGCAATCAAATCAATAAAATTATTATTCAAATTGATGGGTCAACCACTAAAACTAATTTTGAAGAATTCTACTAACTTCTTCAGTCTAAATTTGATAAAATATGCAATAAAGATTGCAGTCGTAATTATTGGCATTTAAGATACAAAAGTTGGGAACAAAGAGGAAGGAACAGTAGTTGGAAAATACAACTTTGGTGATAGAGACTGAGATGTAGATTGCATGATAGAATTTTGAAAGACCAACGACTTCTTGATGACAAATATCTTTTGCAACAACAAAAATGATGAAAATACACATAGACTTCTCTAGATTGACAGAAAATGGATTGACTACATTTGTGGTAAGATACGATGGACAAGCTGAATATCGGAAATTAAAATGAGGCTGGTGGCTTACTGAGGAACAGACCAAGAATTGATCTTATGTAAGTTCAGGCTGAAGCTCAAGAAAATTTAAACAAGTCCACAAGATCTAAACTGTGACCTTGAGTCTATCCTGTCTGAATTTTGAGAATGCTCAAGAACAGATTAGAAGCATTGAACACTGATAACAGAAGATCTGATGAGCTGGGAGAAGCTAGCAGGAGCATTGTATTTGAAGAAGCAAAAGATAACTGAAAACACAGGAAACAAAGAAAAGATAAAAGTGTATGTTAGAGGAGATGCTGTAACTTGGTCTCCATCATAGTGTAGTTAAAGGCAAATGGAAAAAGTGATGAAGTCAAGCAACTGAACAGAGTATTTCAAAGGCCAACTTGAGCAATGAAGTAAAATATTATAATGATATGTGCAGAGCTCTAGAGGTGGAAAACAAAAAGGAGGAGCACACTCAGGGTATTTTAAATTGAAAAAGCTTAAGAAAATGCTCAAGCCTCAAGTTGCAATACTGAAAGATTCTATGGGAAATATATTGAAGAATGCAGCAAGATATGGGCAAAACGTGGAATGATGCAGGAAGAAGATTAAAGTAATACACACAATGTACAAAAAAGACAGATTTTCATTGAAAACAGAGTAGACTAGAAAGATGTTTACTTGTGCTTAATTAGGTATGCAAATGTAATCAACTCTGTAGCTCATAATAAACTATGAATAGCTCCCCTGAAAAGAATTTGTTTCAAAGATGACATTGATTCTGCAGCTCCGGGAGATGGACACATCTGATCAGAGCACACGGGAACAGATGAAGGGGCAGGAGGAGAGAGTGGAACACAGCCTGGCCCACCAGGCCATGAGGATGATGTTCCTGAGTAGAGCAGCCAGTCCACAGAGAGAACAACATGGCTGGCCCCACTATGATGCCCCTCAGTGCCTAAGGGCAATACAGGGGACTGCACCGGAGACACAGTGTGGGAATTGCACCTGACCTGATCCCACCACACTGAGGCAAATCACTGGGGGAGTGCAGCAGAACAGCAAGGGAATGGAGTGGCAAGGTCCCCAGGGAATGCTGAAAGTGGACTTTGAGGCTAGGGCGTGATACCCCAACAGACTGGACTGGAAAACACTCCTAAGGGCCAGCAAATGATCCTTGAACTAACTACAAGTTTTTCTTTTGTGAAGTGTTTTGTTTTGTTCTTTGTCAGTGGTTTGTTTTTGTTGTTTTGTTGTCTGGTTGTATACTGTTGCTTTGTTTTCCTCTGTCTTGTTTTCATGCATGTTAGTGTCTCCACAGGTCTGTCTGAATAGGACAGGCTGGATGAACTATCTGGAGGAAAAACAATGGGACCGACAGTTCCAGGGTGACTTGGGGTGGGGTGGGGGTAGGGAAGTGGTGTTAACAAACACAGGGACAAGGGAACAACATGGGACCCAAAATGGTAGTGAGGGGGGTGTGGCAGGCCTGGTGAGGAATGATCAAGGGTAAGGTTGCGTAGAGAAGAGGTATAGCTGTAGCCCAGGTGGGGACGGAGCATGGTAGTGGGGCAGGAGGAAAGTCAAGGGAGATGGAGGAAGGAGCTGGGAGTCAAGGGGCATTTATGGAGGTCTAGACAAAGACATGTACATGCAAATATATATATATATATATATATATATATATATATATATATATATGGATGAGGAAATAGATCTATGTGTCTACATTTATAGGTTTAGTATTAAAGTGGCGGAAGGACCTTGGGCCTCTACTCAAGCACTCCCTCAATGCATGAATACTTTCTTTTATTAAATTGGAACTCTATGATGCTCACTCTCCCGACACAACTGGTGAAGCCAAAGTGGGTGAACAAGTAAATGTGGTGAAGAAAACTGATGGTGCCCGGCTATCAAAAGAGATAGTGAATGGGGTCTTAAAGACTTGAAGATAAACAAGCGGCCATCTAGCTCAGAAGAAACAAAGCCCACATGGAAGAACACACCAACCTGGTTGATCGAGTGGTCCCCAAGGGATCAGTTATCAGGCATCAAAGAACAAAAAATTATATAATTGGCTACACACCTCCATGATACGATCGCCGAAGACAAACGGGTGCATAAGCAAATGTGGCGAAGAAAGCTGATGGTGCCCGGTTATTGAAAGAGATAGTGTCTGGGGTCTTAAAGGCTTGAAGGTGAACAAGCGGCCATCTATCTCAGAAGCAATAAAGCCCACATGGAAGAAGCACACCAGCCGGTGCGATCACGAGGTGCCAAAGGGACCAGGTATAAGGCATCATGCAAAAAAAAAAGAATATGTATATGTGTGTTTGTGTGTGTGTATATGTAGTTATGTGTATGTATGTACATATATGTATATATATATATACCATATGTATATACATATATATATATATATATATATATACCATAGTGAATGAAGGGGAAAGTGCAGAGTGGAGACCCGAGGCCCAAGTGTCGACCACTGGAGATCCCCTCACAGAGGGGTTTAGGAGAGGAGGCGGGTCAGGCAGGGTGCGATGTAGTACCAATGAAGAACACAGCTTTCCCCCAGATCCTGGATGCTTCCTCCCCCCAACTACCATGATCTGAATTCTACCTTGCAGGACTGGATAGGGCAGAGATTGTACACTGGTGCATATGGGAGCTGGAGGCACAGGGAATCTAGGGTGGACGATACCTTCAGGACCAAGGGTGTGAGGGCGAAGCTGGGAGAGTGGAGGGTGAGTGGGTTGGAAAGGGGAACCGATTACAAGGATCTACATGTTACCTCCTCCCTGGGAGATGGACGGCAGAGAACGGGGGTAAGGGAGACTCCGGATAGGGCAAGATATGACAAAATAACAATCTGTGGATTATCAAGGACTCATGAGGGAGGGGCGAGCGGGGAGGGAGGGGAAAATAAAGAGGACCTGATGCAGAGGCCTTAAGTGGAGAGCAAATGCTTTGAGAATGATTAGGGCAAAGAATGTACGGTTGTGCTTTATACAATTGATGTGTGTATATGTGTGGATTGAGATGAGTTGTATGAGCCCCTAATAAAATGTTTTTTAAAAACTACAACAAATTTTAAAGGATTTTAAAGAATATCAAATAATAGGGTGCTGAAATTTATTCTAACTGCATCTGCAACAATCCACGTTCCAATATATTCTGCATGATGTAAGGCTATTCACATCCCTGGTCCATGGTCAGAGGGGATTCACCAGGGGCTTAATCCACATGTATTTCCCTTTAAATTTTAAAAATATTTTTTAAAATTTTTAAACTGAAATATTTTAAAATGTGTCAAAAGATATCACATTTTAATTTAACTATGTCTATCACAATTGTCTTACAGCATTCTCTCTGACTTTTAACAATGCTATTTGCATGCCTCAGTTATGATCATAGGGGATTTACCATAGGCTTAATCCACGGATAGACTATGAACATGGATGTTGGGTTTCCACTGTCACCTATAGGCATCTGTAAACCAGGTAGTCACAATTTAATCTCTGATGCCTTTCCCTCTTTAGATTTGGATTATATTATTTATAATCCTTAGACTGGTGTGCTTCCTCCATGGGGTCTTAGTTTATGTCTCATTTTGATGGCTGCTTGTTTGAAAACAAGTAATTAAGTCCCCAGACGCTCTTACTTCTGATAACTTAGCACCATCTAGTTTCTTCAGCACACGTTGACATCGCACCATATCTTCACTGACGCTTCTTGAGGTATAGAATCCAAAGGGTCATGACATACACTTAAATCTGCTTTTTCTTTCCTGTGTTTTAATGACCATTTGCTTTCTTCGTGTCTGGTGGTCTTCATGTCATCTCACAGCTCATCAAGTATGCTGTCCCTGTGTTCAGTAACTACAGCTGTTCTTGAAATCCGTGTTGGATAGACTCAAGGTCAACTTCTGTTAATTTTCTCCAGCTTTAACCTTAGCATATATATGATCATCTGTTCCATAGCTGCACCCTAGCCTGACCTTAGCTGTTGACATTGAGATTTTCTATCTTTTCTTCCCACCGAAAACAAAGCAAAACAAAGCTCACAGCCATCTAGTCAATGCTGACCCATAACCATCCCATGTGGGTTTCCTGGGCTGCGACTCTTTTAGGAGAACAGAGCTCCCTGTCTTTCTCCCTCAGAGCTGCTGGTGAGTTCGAATCGCTGACTGAATGGATGCGAGCCCAAAGTGTAACCACTGCACCACCGCGGCTTGTTTTCCCACGGGTGTCAATTTGATTTCCGTGTTTTTCATCTTCAGAAGACGAAGTCCATGTGAAAAATTTTCCTTTCTGTTGTTAAGAAAGATGTTTGTGATGAAGAAGTCTTTAGTCGGACAAAAGTCTCAGGAGATCTCCATCTATGGACAAGGCTATGCTTTCCAGCTTATGTTCCTTCCTCTTTGTTTCCAATGTTTGCATCCCAAATGCCGATAATTATCAATGTAGCTTGATTACATGTTCGGTCACTTTCAGGCTGACAAAGTAGACTTCATCACTAGACTCGGGATATAAGAACAGAAAATACCTGTGTTGGAAAGGGTTCGTACTCCTCACCCATGCATATTTAATAGATGGGGATACTGAGACCCACTGAAGAGAAGTCTTCCATTCTTCCGTGGCTGATACCTGATTATGACTTCAAGAAGGAAGAAAGCTTTCTGGGACACTCACCTCCAAGAGACCCATGGTTTTGTGTATAAGATAAGCACACTTTTCTTTACGTATACATTTGTCCTGCTCCCCCCATCTCCCACCACTTGGTTATTCACTTCTAACGGATGTTACCCAGGAAGGAGTCAGACAAAGGCAAGAGCACACTGAGGGACACGGAGGAAAGCTGTGAATGGGAATTTTGCCTTTGAATTTCAAGGCTTGCTTATTCCCTTCTAACCAAGACTTCAGACACTTTTGTTCTGGGCCATTCACATTGACGAACAGCCCAGGTGAAGGGGAGCCTTTGCAAAGTGCTAAGGTGCTGTGACTTTTCCTTATAAAGCCACCCGGGACTGGGAATAAACCACAAGGCTTCTCCCAAGATCCACAGCTCTGTGTTCAAAGGAAGAGATTCATGCCAGGGGTGGTGATATAGAGAGCTCCCACTGTGCTCCAGACCTCCCACCTGGCATTGAAAATACATGAGACAGAGGAAGGTAAGGTCCCAAAAAGGAAACAAAGCAAAGAAACACAAATAAGAGCTTCATGACTGAAACTCTCTCTTGAACCTCTTTTACTTTCCTCTCTATACTTAATCATTTGATAATGTACCATGACACCATTATAGATGGCCCTGTCATTGCAAGCATAATATCCTGATTGGAAATAACCCTTCACCAATCTAGCTAAATCCTGAGCATCTCCTGAGCTCAGATCAAGAAACAGATATGCTCTGAAGTTATCCTCCATCTAAGAATAGAGGGTGAAATGGGCATTATAATTCAGCCACTTGAATACAGGCAGTGGTCCGGAGAATGCACACTCATCGTGGACTGTACAGGTCTTCTGCCTCTGCCTACATGATTCTGAAGGGTTCATTAGATTTACATTTTCGAGGAGTTGGAGAAAGGGAAGAGAGTAAAAGAAAACATTGTCATTTATTGATGAGCCCCTGGTACACCAAGGCAAGAGACTCGATGTACTAAACACGTATGCTCATTTAAGGCCCCAAGAATCCTGAAAGAGTTGTATTATTTTCTATAGCAGTTTAATAAATGAAGAAATCAAGATTTAGAAAGAGCAGGAAGAAAAGTAGGACTGATCCCAGGCTACAGGTGGCTCCACAGAATCTGGCAAGTAACTGGCGCTCAATGCATAAGTATGGAATTAAATGAAATGGGATCCAATTGAATATTATTTATCCACATGGGCAAAATCTACTTGAGGGCACCTCATTCTAATCCAGTCTGGCAGGTGGCTGCTGTCAGTCTCCTTTTACAAGGCTGCTATGAGCCCTAGGAGCTGTTTGGAGAAGCAAAAGCAAGAGGCCTCTCACATGAATGAAAGTGTGCAGCAGTCGCAGAGTTCAATTGAATCTATAGCCTGTAGGCCACAAAAGCTCATCAGCCTTGTAAAGGGAGACACATTTATGCAAAAGACTGCCAGTTGGACTGCACTGGGCCCTTTTTCCCAGAATCCCTTCAGAAGGCAGCTCTGGTGGTAACGGGTGGCAGTGAGCCAACTTGGAACAGGGTGCGGCCTCCTCGGTGCATATTTGGAATGGTATTTATTATATTTGACATGTCAGCCTATGGCACTTGGGTACCAGCATCTCCAGCAAAGATCCAGGGAGGAAGAGGCAATTTTTTTAAATAACTGAAAATAATTTCCTTTAGAAAATGTGTATGTTGGTTGTCTCCCACCTAGAAATATCTCTCAGGGAGGCAATGGTAATTTTGGATTTCTTCAGCTAACTTGGAAACTAGTACTTATAATAGTTTCAATTTGTGACACTGAATGTCTATGCTGTTTAAGATCACCAGCTAAAATATTGTCATTGGAATGTGGGCTAGACATTTCAGTACATGGATCCTCCAGAGACCCTTGCCACCTCCTCATTTGCCCAAGAAATCTTGTCATAGAGTTGGTTTAACATCAACAAGAAAGTCAGTCAGACACTCCACCCTTTGGGATGTTTTCTTGTTGAATATGACAAAATTTAAATATCAGTCATTCCCTTTTCCATGACTCTGGCTGGCTCAATCATCAGCACCATCCCCATCTGCAAAATAAATGTTGGGGAGGTGGACACAGAACAGAATACAGCTTCAGACTGGGAGAGCAATTATAGCCCAAACAGGACTTCGCTTTTACTTCTGAACTATTGTGAAAAAGTCCTTCCTAGCTACTGTTCCCCAGGCACCAGAGTCAGCTTCCCGCCAGGCAAGCAACGGCTTGCAGCAAAGCTTTTGTTGATGTGAATTCCATGTTGCCTGGTGCTTTTGTTTGCTTCACACATAATTCACATTTTTGTATCTCACATGCATTTTTCAGAGTCCTTTTGGAAGCAATGCCCTGGAATCCATCTGGGGCTCCCCATCTGGAGCCAAGGTCCCCGCAGATAACTGGGTTAAGAATATTGATGGAAGACTTGGTGGGATGACGCTGACACATTAGGAACTAAATTCCTGTAATAAGGAGACTGAAATGCATCTTATATCGGACTCTAAACCAAACATGAAAATGCGTGATCACTCAGGCAGCCCAATCAAAACAATACAAGAAAGTTACTTCATTTCCATTCTTTGGAATCCCCCTCCCTGAATAAATAATATGAGAAAGAAGAAAGAAGGTGACCCTTTTAGATGAGTCTTTTCTGGGGTACAGAAGAAGGCAAAAAAATAGAAAAATTTATAGGAGACATCTGGGGTTTGATTGGCTTAACTTTCAACAATTCCTTAACATTTTAAGGAAATGTTTGGAACGTGAGGAACGTTCTTCATTTTGCCAGCACTAGGATACTTGAATAAAACTCATATGCAATGATTTTTATTTGTGATACAGTTCATGATAAGTATTGTAGGCATTTAAAGATGAGCAGGAAGACAACAAGGTGGTGGCGAAGGAGGCTAACAGACCTAAGCTCATCAGGTCAGAGTTATGGCCAGAGAGATGAATGAATCCTAGGGTGACCATTCAGATGTCAGAGAACCAATGACTCCAAGATCACCAAGCAATATGGAAGATATTGGCCCAAGGTTAGAGAATTTGAGGTTGAATCACCAAAGGCAAGATTCAGGTTCAGCAAAGAGTAAGCAATCTTTCCCACACTGTCCTTACTATCAACAGTGGGTCACATATCCAAGAAAAATTCCTTTAAGTTGATTGCATCAAAGTTGTGATATAAGTAAGGGTCACATCCCATCCTAATCTTCTCAAACCGAAGGTTGCTCATAGCAGATCTCATTATGGGGGCAATTTCGTTGCATTAGATCGCATCATGGGGAATAACTAGATCAAAACAGCTAAACTTCTGAGAATCATTCCTCAACCAGATTAATACAATATCTACTTATCACAGAGAGCTAACAAACATGAAGAAATGATCATTAGCCTTTGAGAAATGCAAATCAAGACAGCAATGACATATCACGTAACCCCAGCATTGAAAACCAAGTTCAAAAAATTAGAAAGGAACAGATGCTTAAGAGGTGTGGATAGATTGTAATCCTCAAACACTGAAGGTGGGTTATTAAAATGTGGAAACTCTATACAAAGTGGTATGTTGCTTCCTTAAAATGTAGGAATAGAAATACCAAATGATCTTATGTTTCACATACATATCCTAGGGAAATAGGAGTTGTGACCCAAATAGATATATGCGTACCCATGTTTATCGCAGCACTATTAACAACAGCAAAAAAGATGGAAATGATATAAATGCCCATCAATGGGAAGATGGAGAAATGAACTTTGGATGCATGTGCACAAAGGAATACAACCCTATGTTAAAGAATAAAGTAGAGTTTGGAAAAATAATTCAAAACACAGATAAGCCGGGAGGGTATTATGGTTAGTGCAATTAGGTAATCACAACAAAATAATTACCATACGAGTCTTCTATTATAAAAATTCAAGGACAGCTTTCACACTAAAAAGCATTCTTTGGTGGTTGCCAGAGATGGGAAAGGGCACGAAATCCTGGTTAGAAAGCAGACAAGTACTGATTTGGGTGAAGCAGAAGGTGATGTACAATTTAGAAGGAGCTTGGCAAAAAATAAAAATTGATGGAGGCAGGAAGACACTGGAAGGCTTGCAAAAGTCAAAGATGCCAGAGGCAAATACTATTACTTATATGCACAAGCCTGCTATAGTAGTAATCTATGCGTAGATGTTTTCATAGACACATAGGCTGATCAGGTGTGAGTAGAAGAGTGGAATATTTTATATATATATATATAATAGATTGGCAAAGGAGATATATGTGTGTGTGTGTGTGTGTGTGTGTGTATCTACCTTTGCTGCAAATGGTGGAGAATTCAGGGGGCAAATTTATGAAAACTTCTTAGACATGGTCAATCACCTTGAGGGAATGAATCACTGGTTCTGGGTGATCAAGACTATAGGGATACTATCAGGGTCTCAGAGATGCCACGGTGAATTGATAAAACATCCCAAAAGACAAGATTCTACAACCTACTTTGGTGACTAGAGATCTAAAGTACAGTGATACAAGGTGCAACTATTGGTCGATCCCCATCCAGAGGACAGGATCCACGGCCCCTGGAGTGGTTCTGACTTACGTTGTTCTTACTTGCCAACAAGTCAGTTGACTCCTAGCAGCCCTGTGTCCTACAGAATGAAACCCGACTCAATCCTGTAGCATTTTCTGAATTATCCTTATGTTTGAGTCCATTATTGAAGCCATTATGTCCATCCATCTTGCCATGGGTCTTCCTCCTTTTTGCTGTCCCTGCACTTTACCAAGCATGAAGTCCTTCTCCAGGGACTGGCCTCTCTTGACAAATGTAAAACACAGAGATGAAGTCTTGCCATCCTAGCCTCTAAGAAGCAATCTGGTTATACTTTTTCCAAGACTGATCCATTTGTTCTTTTGGCAGTCTGTGGGGCTTTCAGTATTCCTTGCCAGCAACATAATTCAAATGCATCAGCTCATCTTCAGTCCTCCTTCAATGTCCAACATTCACATATGCATGAGGCAATTGAAAATATCTTGGCGCAAAGATACTAAGTTAGATATATCTTGAGTCAAATATCTTGAGTCAAATATTTCTTAGTCCCCAAATTGACATCCTTACTGAGAAACACTTTAAAGAGGTCTTGTGCAGCGTATTTACCCAATATCATGCATCATTTGATCTCTTGACTACTGCTCCCATGGACATTGGTTGTAGATCAAGGCAAAATGCCTTTACAACTTCAAACATCTCCAATTAGCATGATGTTACCTATTGTGCTAGTTGTGAGGATTGGGGTTTCTTTACGTTGATTTGTAATCCATACTGAAGGCTGCAATCCTTGATCCCGACCAGCATGTGAGTCAAGTCCTGCTCACGTTAATCAAGCAAGGTGGTGTCATTTGCATATTGAAGGCAATTAATAAGCCTTCCATCTATCCTGATCACATCTTTCAAATAGTTCAGCTTCTCAGATGATTTGCTCATTACTACAACTGAATAAGCATGGTGAAAGGATACATTTCTGATGCATACCTTTCTTGATTTTAAACCATGCAATATTCCTTCGTTGTCCTAGAAAGACTGTCTCTTGATCCATATCCAGGCTCCAGAGAGGCACAATTAAGTGTTCTGGTATTACAAGTCTTTTGAATGTTATCCATAGTTGGTTATGATCCACACAGTCAAATATCATTACATAACCAATAAAACACAAACATTTTGGGGGCATTCCCCACTTTGAGTCAAGATCCATCTGATGACATCAGTGATAACCCTTGTTCTACAGCCTCTTCTAAATTTGACTTCCGTTTCCGGCAGCTCTCTGTCAATAGATTGCAGCAGCAGTTGTTGCATGACCTTTAGCCAAAAAAAATGCTTGATACAATTGATGAATGGATTGTTACAAGAACTGTAAGACTCCCCAATAAAATGATCTTTAATAAAAAAATATTAAAAGTAGGAAATTCACCTGAATATTATATTAATGATATTGTTTAATATTTTCCACACTTCTAGGAAAGGGAACAAAAATGGATCTCTTCCCGTCAGTGGTCAGGCTGCTGTCATCCAAATTTCTTGGCCTAGGTTAGCAAATGCTTCCAGTGCTTCACCAGCATGTTGAACCATTTCCACTGTATTCCATCGATTCTGGAAGCCTTGTTGCTCATTGATGCCTTCAGTGTAGCTTAGACTTCTTCCTTCAGTGCCACTGGTTCTTGAGTACATGCTACCTCTTAAAATGAGCTCTCTCTTGAAATGCTATCTCTTGAAATGGTTGGATGTTGACGAGTTCCTTTTTGATATCACGACTCAATGTGTTCCTTCCATCTCCGTTTGATCCTTCTATCTTCTTTTGATGACTCGTCACAGTTCTATATAGGTTTTCTGTGGCTGTAAATCCTTATAGAAGGAGATGGCCTCATCTTTCTATTGAGGTTTGAACCTATGATCTGTTGTTAGCTCTCCAACAATGTAAATCTACAGACACGTGGAAACAATCAAATCATTAATAGACCATGCAAACATCAATATCAACAACTCTGAGACATGAACTACATAGTGCCCAATGACCTCTACCATCTACTCTGAAAAGCATCATATTAAAAGTTCTAGATAGGATGGAAGAATAGAATGTAAAATTATGAAAAAGATGTGACTCACTGTTAGGATCGAGACTGGTGGAACCCCCAAGACTATGGTTTCAGATCTAGAACAGAACCTACCCCATGTGAAATAGTCACACATTTAAGATCAAAATGACAGAATTCACCCACAGACAAAGTTTATAGGTTAAGAAAGAAGGAAAAATATAAACAAGGAACACAAAGCGAAATAAGTGGCAGTACATTGAAGGGATTGCAATGAACAAATTGAAATGAAACATATATGAATTGTTGGAGGTAAAATAATCTACTTGAAGGTAACATAATCTACTGTGTAAACTTTCACCTAATAAAAAGAGAGATCAAAGCTCTCCGCCAATGTTTTTGAAGATTGAGTCAACATTGGGTTCCATGGCTCATATTATTTTCTATCATGCCTTCAGTCAAATTGGACACATGCAGTGATTGTTAGTTGGTATCAAGTTTGTTCTGTCTTATCACAAGCTGATGTATAACAGAATGAATCATTATTCAGTCGTGTACCATCATAATTGCTGATAATGATTTAGCCGATTTTTTCCGTGTTGTGTCTATTCATCTAATGAAGGTTGTCTTTCATGTTTTGTGTACTCTGTTTTAAAAAGCATTACCGGCATGTCCTTTTCTAGAGATTCATCTTTCTTGAGGCTGTATCCGAAGTAAGCAAGCTAAAGCCTCTCCATCCCATTTCTAAGTAGAAAACCCCATTTGTCTTTAAACACAGAGGCGGCCTGTTTAGTAAAGGAATCTTTATTGGTGCTAATTGTTGTGGGAAGTGTGGAATGATTGATGACTTTTTCTTGATTATGATAAGTAGTTATTTAAACAGAAAGATGGAAGGTTCTCAGTAAAGATCAGTTCAATGAAATCTGAGTTCAAGACCCAAAAAAGTATCAAACCGCAAAAAGGGAAAAATGAAACAAGTAGATCTTAGAAAAGAAAGAATTATACGAGATGAAAACATTTTCCATTGGACAGAGCTTTCCCTCGTTAGTCCTGGTCTCTGTTACACAACAGGTACTTAGATGTTGTTATTCTCTTTAATGTCCACAGGGTGAAAGGTGCTTCCAGTGTTCTGCTGTATACGGCAGTCCGGGAAACTTGATTGAGGGAGGTAAATTGAAACGAAGGGGCTATCACTTCAAGACCCCAGTGTGACTTCCTTCCCATCTTCCTTTAGCCTATACCAAGATATTCCCATAGGTGTACTTACAAAACCAATGAATCCATCCCTATTGAACAGTCGTTTTGCTTGAGTTAAGTCGTGTGTAGACTTCGCAAGACTGCTATTCAAAGAGCGGGGTGTTCCATCTGTTTCTCACACTGCAGATGGAGGGAAAAAAACAAGCACAAGAGAAGGTACCCAGAACAATGAAAAATCTCCACACTCAAAAGCTATCGGCCATAAGAGAAGCCGGGCCCCCTGCTTAGCTTTAGACACCATACTGTAGGCAACACATACTGTTAGGTGTCATTTTCTAGCAACATAGACTTTCATTTCACACCAGGCGACCTTCGGAAACCTCAGTGAGCAACGAGAGAAGGCAACTTTCCTATTAACAAAGTTTGGAGTTCCTTTGCAATGTTTACAGCCGAAATGTCTGAAGGCCAACTTATTCTTCTACATTGTTTCTGCCTGTTATGAATTAAGTTTGAAATACGTTCTCTTGACATATGGCATTTCACCCTGGTGCTCTTTCTCCATGCAAAATTCTTGCCCATCTGTTTTAAGGCACCTTGGCATCAAAATTTGATTTCTTTTGGAAACCTTAAGATCGTACTGGCCATTGATACACGTTTATTTCAACTAAACTTGCAGATGGACCTGTGCAGCGAGGGACCCGTTGTCTGGTGGGCAATTCTTCTTTCCAAGTATACTTCAGTCTTGCAAAGTTAAATTCCATTGAACAGCTTTCCCTCTTTTTTGAATGCCTCAAACTCCCATTCTTCCTCTGAGATCAGGTCCCTTGGCTTGTTTGCATATTTTAGGCTGTTCAGGCTTCTGTTTAGCATTTGTTTTTCTTGGCATTTCAAAGCACGATGTCCATTTTCATTATACCCTTGACAGACCAAATTCTGGTGCCAGGAGGCCACAGTGGAACAAAAAGGAATTTTATGGAGGAAATCCAAATTATATTTTCCATGGAGTCTAAAATTTTCATCACCTGGTAAAGTACTACAGATAAGACAGTGGGGTTCCACTGAACGTATGTGACCTTCAGAACTTTCTCTGATATCTGTACCGCCTTTCCCTTTCTCTTCTCTCCTTTCTTCCACTCACCATTCTCTCTCGTTGCATCTGTGCATGCACCCCTGCACACACAGAAGTTATTAAAGATTCTGGTGTAGGCTCCAATTTGCCTTCAGAATGCAACCTCAGCTGTTATCTGTAACTACTTACAAAAGATTCATGGTTTTGATCATTTCGATTCTGTCTCTAAAAGACACAGTCTAGGCTTGACTCCCCTACGGTTCTTTCTTTCCTGGTAGATGCTTTTTTTACTCTCTAGAAAGCAAGCATTGTACACTATCTTCAGAAGAAAGATGGGACTTTCTACGCCCTTAAAGAGCTCCAGTCCTGGAAACTCGCGAGCCAAGTCCTGCACTAACTTGTAGGTTGCCAGGAGGAGGAATTGACTTAGTGGCAGTGAGTTTGGTTATGTGCTTTATCATTGGCCTCACCTGTGCAAATGAACTCACTAAAACACATCACCCACTGATTTTCCATCCAAGTTGGAAGACCGTCCCCATCGCCCCGTTGGGTACCTCTGAGGTCTTCAGTTGGGTCGGTGCTTGTGGTTTTGAATTTACACAAAGAGCATTTTACTGCAATCTTGTTCTTAAGAGAACCGATGTAACAATGTAACAGAGAAAGAAATTCCCAAGATACTGAGAACAGTCGATGTGCGTGGTGTTTTCCATTTACTTTTTTCCACAAAACTTATTTTATTAGGAACTAATCCAGCTATCTTATCATTCCAAAGTCCAGTCATAGCAAGCAGTGTTGTACAATTGCTACCACAATCAGTTTCCAAAGATTTTCTTCCTTCTTGAATTTTGACCAAAGAACTTCTGGGATGCTATTTGTATAATTGTTTGTAGTCTAGGTAGGCATTACATGGACTTTTATTTGATAATAATTTGTTTAAATATACATTTTGGTTTTAAAAAATGCTTTTATTGGGGGCTCTCACATCTCTTATCACAATCCGTATATTCATCCCTTGTGTCAAGCGCATTTGGACATATGCCGCCATCATCATTTTCAAAGCATTCTCTTCCCACTTGAGCCCCTGATATCAGCTCCCCATTTCTTCTCCCGCTCCCCCACTCACCCTCCCTCACGAACCCTTGATAAGTTATAGATTATTTTTTCCATATCTTACATTGTCATCCATCACCCCTCACCCACTTTTCCATTATTCGTCCACCTGAGAAGGGGTTCTAGTTTGATCCTTGTGATCGATTCCTCTTTTCCCCCCCTACGCTCCCCCAACCCTCCTGGTATTTCTACTCTCTTTGTTGGCCCTTAGGGGTTTATCTATCCTGGATTCCATGTGTGGCGGGCTCTTATGTGTAGCAGTGTGCATGCTCTGCTCTAATCCGATTTGTAGGGTAGAATTGAGGTCACGATAGTGGGGTGAAGGAAGCACCAAAGAACTAGAGGAAAGCTGTGTGTTTCATTTGTGCTATACTGCACCCTGACTGTTCATCTCTTTTTATTTATCTGTATGTATGTTTTTTAATCATAATTTCCTTATTTAGAGGAAATACAAGAAGATTCCAAAAAATATCCAATTAGTTAAGTAGTATATCAGAAGTTAAAGTGCAAACGCCTATAGACATGAGACACATTATCTATCTGTCCAAAGTACAGATGAGGACATCCAAAACTAGGGAAGTGTATGGTGAACTGTAGCAGGTCTATTCTCCTAGTATTTGAAGTAAAACTGTCTACTATAGCAGCCAAATAATAAGTTCTTCTGACTGTTTTCAGTGCACAGACTGCTCTTTTAATGCCAGACCTGTGAGTCTAGCTACAGCAAGACTGACAAGAGAGAAAGGAACCCTAACAGAAATACTTAGGGATCTGGCAATACTGGAGATGTGTCAGAAGAATGGTCTGCACCTTCCAGAAGACAGAAACAAGGATGAACCCTGAAAGTACAGCAACAATCGAATACATGTATAGCATTTCATGGGGCCACTTAGGTGCGTTCATGGCAAATGTGTATTTGTGTGATGGAGAAACAGGGAAAAGCGGTTGAAGAGCTTTGGTTGACACATTTTGACAGGACCCTGAAGGAACACATCTCTTGGTATTTAAATCCTCCCTTTGAAAAAGATGGGATTTCTACTTCTGTAAAAATAGTTACAGTCTTGGAAACTCTGTGAGGCAGTTTTACCCTGTCAGGTTCCTAAGGGTCTGATTGACTAGATGACAGTAAGTTTCAGGAGTGGTTGGAGTTTCCATATTATGAATTAAGGTGAATTTGGGAATGTGACCAGATAATGCTGTATAAAGTTTGAGAATATAGATGTCTGAGCCTCATAGCTGAAGAGCTAAGCTCTACGGCCACTCTGAGAAGTCTTCCCCACCAGCGAAATGGCAGAGTTCAGGACACTCATTTCTCTTTCACTTGTAATATTAGTTATCTCTGAACTCTCAGACCATCCTATTAAAATCTCATGGCCACTCAATCCATTCAGCCTCACCGCCCATCTCTAGTTCAGGCCACAATAGATGATTCGGAACACATAAACAGATCATAAGAGTTCCAAAGTTTGCTCATTATCTCACATATAAACACTTTGATTTAAATAAGAAAATGAACATAGAGACAGAATTGTGATACTTAGCCCCAGATGTGCCATTTCAGTTTTAATAAGCAGTCATTAGTGCCACTATAAGATATGTACCTAATTGTACTCAAAATTATTGCTTTGGAATATGAGCTACCTACGTGGGAGGCATCAAGTTCTCTGGATCATCTGAAAACAGAGCAAAGGCTGTCCTTGTCAAATTTCCATTGCCAAAACCATAATGATAAAAACTGAAGCCTAATTGAACGTGAAGGGAAATATTTTCAACCGTCAAAAGAATGATTAGTTTTAGATTCATGGTTCTGTTTACAGAAGGCATTTTTTTTCCTTTTTGCCTTCCTTCTATCCCATGGAAGCCAATGCTCTTCCAACGATGATAATATTTAAGGTTGGCTTTCTGCATGGTTAAGGTATTTGTATACCATCTCATCACAAAGATATTTATTTTTCTGAGTAAAGTAAAACAAATGATGCGGGGGTAAGATTGCCAACTAAACCTAAAAAAAAAAAAAATCAAATGAAAACTCAGACACATATGACTGGATATCTGCAAATCTTCTTTCACTCCAGTGAAGAGAGAGCAGGAGTGAGTGGCCACTTATTATTTATGAAAACATCCCTTTACTTTCGCTTTCCTTGGTTTTATAAACAATATCAGTACTTTATTTCTTCCAAGAAAATAGCTGATACAAAAATAGCATTATCATGCTTCAATTAACATGCACGAACACCCAATTCCAAATGAAAACGAGACTAAAATATCACAAGCATGCACACACAGAGAGAGACAGAGAGGGTTTGAACATGAAAATATGAAAGTATGTAGGCAGAGATGTGACGGAGTCGTTTACGCTCAGAAAGTTAAGCAAGCTGCTGAAGTGACTCCTGTGACTACAGCAATGTTTGAAATTAATTTTTTTGGTATGAAATGCACCATCTGTGTGGATGCTAAGAAAGCAAAAAAAAGCTACAGGAAGAATTAAACAGTTCATTACTGTGGAAGCTTTTGCTGGTGGTGAACTCCTTTATAAGGCACATCACTGGATTTGGTTGGGCGCTGAGGTAGGGGAAGGAGTGGGGAAACAAGTTCCATCAGTTACTATCAAGATAAGCAGGATGATAAGGCTCCCATGCAAACGAGGGTCGTGTGGCCCACGTGCAGTCACAATGACACTCCGTGTTTATTGGGTTATCACAATGACACTCCGTGTTTATTGGGTTATTACTTTTTCTCTCTCGCTAATGTGGAAATCACTTGGATTTAAGATGGAGAAGCCAACTGAGCAAAGAGAACAGTGGGGATAAAGAAGTTGGTGACAGTCTATGATGTAAACAGACTTGTTGAAAAATTACATTGTCTTCGTTTGAAAACCTTGTTAGCTCTAGAATTATTGAGATTTTTTACAACTTCAATGTGTAACCAACAAGCAGTTGTGCATGCAGTCTTGCTTTAGCAATTGTTATTAAGGAGCTGGTTCAGTATAGATTAAGAATAAGGAATATTATGCCTTCAAGTACAGATGGTTGAACAAAAATAGCTGCCATTAAGTTTAATCCAATTCATAGTGACCCTATGTAATGTTTCCAAGGCTGTAACCCTTGACGATAGGCATCATACAGCTTCACCGTTCTCCCCCTGAGCAGGTGGTTGATGGGCATCATCATTAGCCAGCCCAGCATTTGCTCAAAGCTACTGCAGGGTAGAAGGAATTACGTACCATAAATACTGGCATCACACAAACAGACGTCAATGTGTTACGCTATTTAGTTTCTTACCTCTTTTTTAATGCTTAGAGATGTAAGAAGATTAGCATGTTATTGTTAAGTGTCATCGAGTCAGTCCCAAGCCCCGACCCATAGCCACTGCCCACTTCTGTTCCATGCTCGCAATTGTGCCTGTGCTGGAGCCGTTGTTTCAGCCACAGTGTTAATCCATCTTATGTTAGGGAGGGACAAGTATGATTTTTCACTTCCAGAAATTCACAGTGGCTCAGTAGCTCCTTATTGTCATCGTGGAGTAGAATGATTTCTGGGGTGATGGTCACAAAGCTGGTGGTAAAATAAAGACTGCTAAGTTTACCACTGCAAAAAAAGCCCCAGGGTGTTTGAGAAGCCTCAAAATAACTACTTTCCTAAGAAAGAATATCCACAGGAGGTAAGTGCTGCCCACAGAGCAAGGGCTCCATTATGGAGGTGCTGACAGGTGAGAGCGGCACTTAATTATAACTATATATTTGCCATTTAATAAAATATGGGTACTTCGTGCCTGTTTTATTTTTATACATTTTAATTATAATTAAAACAAAAGAGATCTATGGAATATCATTTGGGAGGAGGTAGGTGAAAAACAGACACATTGGAAAAAAACTGAGCCAACTACCTAATAACCACCTGTCTTACACTGAGCTCTCACGGTCAAGCATTTTACCTGTGTTATTTTATCAAAAGCACAACGAACAAATCACTACCACAACCTCATTTTGTCGATGGACATACTCAAGTTCAGTCAACTTCAATAGCTACATCAAGGTGTCCCGGCTGAGGATAACACCAAGGTTAACACTAGGCTCCATGACAACAGAAACAAACCATTAAACAGTGATATTCTGAAATTAGATAGAGGATCACAGAGTTGCTGTTTTAACAAAAGTCATATATTGTCTGTGATGAGACCTGAGTTTGGGTGAATATCAAACTCTAATATCTAGATATGAATACAATTGGAGCTTAGATTGATATTGAAGATTAATCTGAAGTCATAAATTAGAAATTGTCCCCCATCCCACTGTGAAAGGTGACCCAGTGATTCAATAGTGAAGTGCTGGACTACAAATGTACAGATTGGCATCCCTGATTTATTCTCTAGCGTCTCCACAGCAGAGTCTTTTCTTTTCTTTTTAAAAAAAATTTTTTTTCACAGTAGAATCTTTGCTCCCATAAAGAGAGCATCTGAGAAAACACTGGAAGGCATTTCTATGCCTTGACATGAAGTCACGATGGTAAATCCAAGCCAAACTTTCCTCAAGTTGAATTCAACTCAGGCTCCAGAGTAGAGCTGCTCTATAGAGTTGGTTTTGCCTGCTGTATTGACAGAAGAGAGGACCCAGATTTATCAGTGGGTCTGTAGGAGAAAAGATCTGGTGAAAGTTTCTTTTGAGGATTAAAAATCAAACTTGCCACCATGGAGTCAATTCCACCACAGGACAAACTGGAACTTCCCATGTGGGTTTGGAGGCTGTCAGTTGTTATAAGAGCATATGGTCTCATCTTTCTCCCAAGGAGAAGCTGGTGGGGAATTACTAGTCCTACAGTTCGCTTCCTAACTCATAGCCCACTATGACACCAGGGCATCTTTTAAAGATTAGAGTTTAGGAAACCCTATGGAGTATTTTCATCCTGACATATAGCATTTCTATGAGCCTGAATCAACTTAACAGCACACAATAGCAGCAATAATTTCATAGAAGTAGATTAACAGATCATTCTCCCAGGTGTGTTCAAGCTAGCAACCTTTAAATTAGTTGAGCGCAAATCATGGGTGCCAGTTAGGGACCTCACTCTAGGATAGTGGTTCCTAAATTCCAGAATCCAATGATATTTTCACTAGCCCACCGTAAGCATAAGAAACACAAGTAAATAAATTGTGTATATAGAATGTGAGTACAGCATTATCATTCCTGAAGTCTAATATTCGTCATACACTTTGGGGTAGAAAAATATCCTTTGTATATATAGAATAATGGGATAGAGGATGATCACAATTTGGTTTTAAATATAATTTATTAAATTGAAAGCACTGCATTTTCTGATACGATTTTATATTATTAAATCAGAGAAGCTGAAGTATGGGAAAAAGAATATTGTATCAGGATTGGAGGAAGGCTCATTGACAACCTACAATGTGCAGATGACACAACCTTGCTTTCGGAAAGTGAGAAGGAGCTGAAGCAGTTGCAGATGGAGATCAAGGATTGTAACCTTCTGTGTGGACTACAACTCAGTGTACATAAAACCAAATCCACACAACTGGACCATTAAGTAGCATCATGATAAAGGGAGAAAACATTGAAGTTATCAAAGACTTAATCTTTCTTGAATTAACAATCAATGCCCAGGGAAGAAGCAGTCAAGATATCACATGATGCATTTCATTAGGTAAATTTGCTGCACAAGGTGTGGCCAATCAAGAATGTTATTTTGAAGACTCAGGTGTTCCCAATCCATGGTATACTCAGTCACCTCACTGACGTGTGAAAATTGAATATTGAGTAAGGAAGACTGAGGAAAGAAATTGATGCATTTGAACCATGATGTTATTGGAGAATAGTGAACGCACCATGGACAGCCAAAGAGCAAACTAATTTTTCTTGGAAGAAGGTCGGCCAGAATGCTCCCGGGAGGCATGGATGGTGAGACTCTATCCAACATACATTGGATTTGTTGTCAGGAGAGAGAAGTCCCTGGCGAAGGACAACATGTGTGGTAAAGTAGAGTTGCAGCAAAGGAGAGGAAGGTCATTGATGAGCTGGATTGACACGGTGGCGGCAACAATGGGATCAGGCATAGGAACAATGGGGAGGATGTGGGCAGTGTTTCCTTCTATAGGACCCAGGGTAGCTATGAGTCAGAACCACCTAGAAAGCACCTAAGAACAACATTATTTTACTTACTTCCACACTACTTATAAATATTTACTATTTGCAACTCCCACCCTCTTTTACTTTTCCACTGATTCATGAAATTAAAACATCTTAGCACCATTGATTCATGGAGTACATATACCCATATGCAGAAAGAAGAGTTAGACACTATCATAAATAGCAAAAAAAAGTGATATCCTTCATTCCTCTCTATATCCATGCACTTTAAGTTTATACTATGATTCTGCAAATACATCCATCAAGAGATAGAGGCTACTTCCTCTACCCTGTGAATATGACTATTCTTGTTATTTGGCAATACAATGGGATGGAAGCAATGGTGTCTATTCCAAGTCTAAACCCCAAGAAACATTCTTTAGCTTCTCTCTTTCTTAGAAACTGCAGCTACCTGTATGCAGACAAGGCCATGCTAGCCCACAGATGTGCCTCATCCAACAGCTAATTGGTATCTAAGAAGAAAAGCAGCGTAGCACGTGTATAAAGAAACCCAGTGAAACTTGATTAAACAGCCATGTGGAGCCCAGACAAAATCACTAACCCACTTGAAGAAATTAGATGGTGCCCCGCTATCAGATAGAATAGCATATGGGGTCTTAAAGGCTTGTTTCCAAACAATCAGCCATCTAAGTGAGACACCAACGAAGCCCATAAGGAAGAAGCACACCAACATCCATGATCCAAGGATTGTAATTATATAATCCAAATCTGAATGGGGAAATAGTATCAGAGTTTAAATTGTAAGATTCTGGTGTGCAGAAGGCTTTGGATAACAGTGTAAGCCCAAAATACATGTGCAGGATCTACACAAGGGAGAAGTCCAGTGATTTCCCTCTACATGTAATTGAGGGATGGGATTATCCTGCTTATTAAACAGAGAATGTTAGAGAGGCAATCATAGCATATTAAAATGACAAACCTGACTTGAATAGTTAAAACCTTGTCACTTGATCTCCCTTCCAATACATTCTGGGCTTGATCTGGTTTTTAATATTTTCTGTGATTTCTTTTCATATTGGGGTTTGTCTCTGTGGTATTTTTCATTGTTGGTAGCCTCTTTCTTACATGTTTTTCTACATTTTCCAGTGTATGAAACCCAAGAGAGGTGAATCCATAGAGACTACAACTAAAATAAGGGTTTTGGGGGGATACAGTGAGGATGTAAGGTGGTAAGGGGAGCTGATATCAAGGAGTTCAAGAAGGAAGAAAATGTTTTGAAACATTTTGGTAGCAAGTGTACAACACTTCTGGATATGATCGAACTAAGGAATGGTATGATATCTGGATTAGCTCCTAATAAAATATTTGTTTGTTTGGGGGTGGGGGAAGGGGAGGAGATAATTAATTAAATAAATAATCACCAGCTCACAGAATCATCATCCATCTGGTTAGCTATCAACGTTTTAAAAAACATTTTACTGGGGGCCCATACCACTCTTATCACAAACCATCCATCCATACATCATGTCAAGCACTTTTGTACATTTGTTTCCCTCATCATTCTCAAAATATTTGCTTTCTACTTGAGACCTTGCTATCAGCTCCTCATTTTCTACCTTCCGCCCAATCCCCTCTCCCCCATGAACCCTTGATAATTTATAAATTATTATTTTGTCATACCTTATACCATCCGACGTCACCCTTCACCCACCTCTCTGCTCTCTGTCCCCCAAGGATAGGGTTATACGTAGATCTTGTAATCAGCTCCCCTTTTCACCCTACCCTCCCTCCACCCTCTGGCATTGCCACTGTCACCACTGGTCCTGAGGAAATAATCTGTCCTGGATTCCCTGTGTTTCCAGTTCCTATCTGTACCAGTGTACATCCTCTCGTCTAGCCTCATTTGTAGGTAGAATTGGGATCATGATAGTGGCTGGGGGGAGAGTATTTAGGAAATAGAGGAAAGTTGTATGTTTCATCATTGCTACACTGCACCCTGACTGGTTCATCTCCTCCCCACAACCCTGTTGGTTCCCTGCCTCATGTCAGTGTGTTGCATTCTTGTCTTGGAGCATCCGGTTGAAATCTGGTCCCTCTTTCCCTGTGGAGACACAATCTACACACTCCCCCTGTGGGTTAGCTGGTTGGCTATCATTTTAAAGTCTCTGAGTTTGGAGTGATTTGTTACACAGGAACACCCAACTGATAAAAGCTTTGGATAGAAATGGGGACAGATATTAAAAGCCTTTATCTTTATTCTGACAAGGAACAATCATAGAATGAATATTTTAATATACAAATGTACCTTTGAAACTATCTTTGAAATCATATTCTCTGATCTCATTTTAAAGTGGAAGAAATTTACACAAACATACGCGCACACGAGTTGAAAGACTTGTGGCCATACATGTAATCTTTGGGAGAAATCCATCTAGACATGAATAAACTCTTTCTCAATGTGCCCTGTGTGCACAGAACTTACCTCATGTACCTGTCTCGGCGTAGTAGTGTTTCACGGTCCTATGCAAAGCACGATTAAATGACCTCTGCTGATACATGAGCTTTCATCCTAGGGGATGGTTTTTGATGCTCTGATGAAAGGAACTGAGACCCCACCTATTATATGTCATGTTGTCCCCATTTTAAGTTAAACATATTTCCAATGCTCATAACCTTCTGAAATCATTAAAACAGAATTAGCTAGGAATAGGAGCATCCAACTAACTTCAGGAAACACAGGTCCCAAGCAGGACTGTATGAGTTCTGGGCCCGTGGGCAAGCTCCTTACCAGCTTTGACCCTGAGATTCTTTCTGGGTGGCTTGGGGAATTTGATGGTTCTCTCCTTCCCACTGGGCCGCAAGTCCTTAATCTGGTCATTCTAAATGCTAGGACACTGGGCTCAACAGATAAATGCATCACAACCCTCTGCAGATGGAAGGCCTGCTCTCTCCTTTAGCAGAATCTAGTCAGCTGCTCCTACTACTTTTCCCAGACTAAACAAACCAAAAAAAAAAATGGATTCTATGTGCTATTGTTGTGGGTTATTTTATGTCATTCTTATAGAAATAATACTTCCAGGTCTTTGTTCCTCTAAGGTTGCTTTTGTCTGTAGTAAAAGGTGTGCTTTTCCGCGACCGTTACGTATGTTCTGTGACATGAGTTGAAGTGCATGAAAAGGTCCACATGAAAACACGCAGGCACATGGCAACCTCTCTGGTGATGTTCCTCACGGAGGAACGCGCGGGGCTGCCGGGCTCCAGCAAATGCCAGAGGGCTTACCTTCCCCTAACAGTGCTTCCCCCTCACTCGCCAGCCACTTCTTATTGCAAACATCTGCTTGGAAACGAAAAAACATTTTCTATTTCCAAGGGACATTGTTGGCTCTCAGAGTACTTTGCTCCTTTTATTTAGCAAATGTTTGAGTTTAATCAAATATCTAATTCCAAAAAGGAGCCAACCTGGCATTTTGAATCACTAGCTCCCAAGACGTACGCGTTTTAGGTGGTATAAAAGAAATCAAATCCAAGAGGCAGGAGGATGGAAGGGTATGGTGTGTGGCTCCATGGCTTCAGCCTGCTCCTCAGGTGTTTCTGCCCCCCCTGGGGGCCAGCTGCGCCTGCAGTGCAGCGATTCCCAGGAGACCAAGCCGCTCCTTCTATCACAGAAGCTTCCTTCAATTCTGACAGAGGGCTCCCCCAAATGGCATAGTGAACCTGCTTCAGTATGAAGGTAAGAGAGGAAAACAACATCGTATAAACTTTATTGGCACCCTTTATGATAAAATAAACTTGCCTTACACTTTTGGGGGGAAGCAAAATGACGAACACAAAAAACATACCTTATTTTTACTTACTAACGTGCACTTGTAAAATGCATGGCATGCTGTTTTATAGGCAGTAGCATATAAAATACTTTTTCCAGATGTGGATTCATAATTCTCCAAAGACTATAATAGTTATCATAAGATTTATGGAGGATAATTTATTAATCACATTTTTTTTCTTTTCGAGATCTGTTTAGTAAGATGAAAGAAAACTTTAAAATGTCATTTTAACCAAATGTAGATGGCATCATATCAAGTTACTCCTTTTGTTCAAATTATTTTTAATGACTTTATTTGCTTTATTGCCTCCACAAGTCAGTACCAACTTGGCTGTAATGATCTTTTCAGGAAATCTCTTAAGATTTTAAAAGTAAAATGGCAAGGAGCTATTTTTAAAACTAAATGAACTGAAGTGTGTGAGTCGATTAGTGTTAGTTTATTTGAGAGACACATGATCTACTGAAGATTATTTTTCATAAGATTTGGAAGAGACACATCTTGTGAAAACTAGAGCTCACTGCACATTCATGCAGCTTCCTCAATGGAAACCGAGACACCCATGTGTGCCTGAAGTGCTACAAGTAACACATTGTTAAATAAAACACACATTTCAAGCATGGCCCCTTTAATCTGTGTCAGATTATAAAGCACAGCTGTGCTGAGTCTGCGTTGAGTCCCCGCATCATCACTGTCTTTGAAATCAAGTTTTGTCTAACAATTAGCACTGCCAGAGCACGAAAGATAATGATACGACTCAGAACACTCAGGTGTCCCACACCATCCCCTCTTTTGTCTCCCTGCTCTCCTGGGTCAGCCCTCCCTTTGCCTCTGACTCACTCAGATTCTGAAGACAGCCACCAGAGTGTTCTCATTTCTAACACAGCGTTAAGAACACTAATTTTCAGAGTTACTGAAAGTATTGAAACAAAACTAGCATGGACATTATCTTAAAATCGTGATCTATAGTGGATTTTGGATCAAAAGGATCTTTATCATTGAAAAGAAATCATTCATATGATTAATGTGCACCTGACACAAGGTATTTCTGTATTCGTGTGAAAACTGGCCAACAAAAAGGGAAGACAGAAGAATTGATGCATTCAAAGTGTGGTGATAGCAAAGAATATTGAACATCGTTTCGGCCGTCCAAACAAATGAATAGACCAGTTTTAGAAGAATACAAACAGAATGCCCTTCAGAGGCTGGGGGGCAGTGAGACTTTTGGGGGCATCGCATCAGGATAGACCAAATGCTAGAAAAGGACAACATATCGACTAAATTAGACTATCAACGAAAATGGGGAAAATCTTCAATAAGATGGACCCAGTAGCCAAAACAGTGGATTCAAATGTATCAGTGATCATGAAGACGATACAAGGCCAGGTGATAAGATATTCTGTTACGCAGTCACCCTGAGTCAGACCCAACTCAACAGCAACCAAGAACAAAAACCGTATTATATGGTCTGTACACATGTGTGATGTGTGTGAATGAGTTCATTGAAATTTTTAAAGGACAATAGAGTGACGTAGTGATCCATTTAAAAGATACACTACAAAAGTTTAAGTAACCAGAAAAATATTAAGTAACTCCCAAATATAATCCTCTGTTTTAGGCTTTGTTAGTGAACAAGAAATTATACGATAGGGGAACAATGTTCCGAAGAGTTTATAACATTTGAGGAAATTCTTACACAAGTGCTGAACATTTAAACGAATGACAACAAAGAACTGCAATGCAAGACACTGTGCTTCCCCGGGTCGGTCACACATGAATGGTATTGAGACAATGACTTTGGAGACTGAACAATGAATAAGTTGTGAATCTTCATGAACATTTAGGTTTCGGTGACGTATAAGAAAGTGGGGAGTTCAGGAGAAGGAAATGAAGGAGCATCTGGTAGTCAAACAACTTAAGTAATTGGTGATGAATCCTGTAAAGGAACAAGGCTGCATCGTGCCCAAGACAGAGCTGAGGAATTGAGAGCTGAGATCTGCTAAGACGTAGGGCCTCATTGAAACTCTCCGACATGCTGCGGAGGCCAGCATTAGGACGTGAAGACCTATACTCCTCCTCAGGAAGAAAAGGGTTTCCTTGGGTCCTTGAAGTGAAGCCTGTCTGTGACTGTTTTCCAACAGAAAAGGAAGCCATTTCTGGGTAAGGTTATAAAATTCAACCCATTGAGAATTTACCACTATGGTAACAATTTCTGTATTTCTAGAAATTTTCTCTTCACGCATCTGTGTTTTTTTGCCCACACGACTGTGAACCCCATAAATGATCTTCTCTTTGGTTCTTCAAAATCCACGACAGAGTGGGTAGTCAGTGAATGTATGTTAAAGGACCTGTTCACGGCTAGTAAAATCTGTCCCTGTAAAGGGTCTTCACAAGAGTCTCATGGGTATAGGAAGTATCACACGTAAAAGGGTAAAAAGAAGAAAGCGAGCCATCTTAAACCCAACTTGGGGTCCTGAATTGGAATATTGCCCCCTGCCCTCTTTATGAGTCTAAGTCCCAACCTGGAAATGCTCTCTTTACCAGTAGCTAGCTCGCCAAGAGGAATGCATTATATCAAACCCGATCCCATCCTATCCTTTCACAACTAGAAAAGGAACCAGATGGAAAAACAATCATGATCCGGAAGCAAAGTGTACCCAGCCTGAAATCTGACATGCTGAGAACCTATAGAGGTCTCCACTCTGCTGCTACAAATCAAACAACCACCTGGTACCGTGGAGAAAATGTCCTCCTGCTGGGACACTGGTCACTGATCTGGAAAACAATTAAGTGATTTGCCACATGAAATAATACATCCTCTCTTGCCAGGACTGTTCGAATCACCTAGAAGATACCTCCAAAATTTGGGGGACGTACTCAAGCAAAACCCCAATTTCTCTTTCAAGCCATGGCTGCTCTTTACTTAATGAAGTCTCGCTGTGTGTGACTGTGAGCTCAAACAAGGTGTAGACCTGCTAGCTAGAGAAGCCTATAGGTAACGAAAGTCTCATAGGATGTTATAATACACCGTATTTTATTTTATTTTTTACTAAAGTTGTGTTATTTTCATCTTTAACTATTTTTCTGGTGTGGTAAATGATATAACAAATCTCTTATTTATAAATAACTTCTGAACAATACACTCCTTCTATTTGCTAATGATAGTATAATTTTTAAAATCCTATAGAATATGTGATTTATCGCTTTCCACATTTTCTTAAGGACAAGTTGACTTCATTTTCTTTCTTTTTTTAAAATGTAATCATCTTATTGGGGGCTCATACAATTCTTATCACAATCCATACATACATCCATTGTGTCAAGAACATATGTACATTTGTTGCCATCATCATTCTCAAAACATTTGCCTTTTACTTGAGCCCTTAATATCTGCTGCTCATTTCCCCCCTCCCTGCCCACATGAACCTTCATAATTCATAAATTATGAACCCTTCATACATCATAAATTATTATTTTGTCATATATTACACTGTCCAGTGTCTTCCCCCACCTTATTCTCTGCTGTCCCTCCCCCAGGGAGGAGGCTATGCATAGATTGTTCTAATCAGTTCCCCCTTTCTACCCCACATTCTCTCCACCCTCCAGGCATCGCCACTCTTACCACTGGCCCTGAAGGGGTCATCTGTCTTGGATTCCCTGTGTTTCCAGTTGCTCTTTGTACCTATGTACATCCTCTGGTCTAACCAGATTTGTAAGGTAGAACTGGGATCATGATAGTGGGTGGGGGGAGGAAACATTTAAGAACTAGAGGAAAGTTATATGTTTCATCGTTGCTTCCCTGAACCCTGACTGGTTCATCTCCTCCCCACAACCCTTCAGGAAGGCGTGTCCGGTTGGCTGCCAATGGGCTTTGAGTCTCCACTCTCTACTCTGCACTCACCCACATTTTCAATTATATGATTTTTTTGTTCCGTGATGCTTGATAACACTGTATTTTATTTAATCTAATCCAATAACCAAGGTCCATGGTACAGAAAATAGGTATTACTAAAGTTCAGAGAAAACGGAACTATTTGAATAGATCTCTAAGGATATGACATACCATGTGAAATAGGCAAAGAATAGGATCAGGAGACATAAGGTTGAATATTTTTGCTAAATTGAGGCAAAATCACGAGTATCTATACACTAGCAATGACTACTCATTGACGGATGCTCAAGATCTGGCTGCAATTTGGCAAAAGGGCACAGCCTTATACCACATGTTTCTTTTCTTTAACCAATTTACCATAATTTTGCTTGTTAAGTACCCTTGGGTCAGTTCCAACTCATGGCAACCCTGTGGACAATACAAAGAACCACTGCCTGGTCCTGCAACTTCTCACCATGATTTCTATGGTGCAGCCACTGGGTCAACCCATCTTTTGGAGAGTCTTCCTTGTCCTCACTGTCCCTCCACTTTATCAACCATGATGTCCCTCTCCACAGACTCGTCTTTCCTGACAACATGTCCAAAGCACAGACACAAAGTCCTGACAGCCTTGCATCTCAGGACAAATGGGCAGATCTCTTTGTTCTTCTGGAAGTTTATAGTAATCTCAATTTTCATCATCAACACCATAATTCAAATGTGTCAATCATTCCTAGGTCCTTCTTACTCAATGTCAAATTTTCACATGAGTATGAGGTGATTTGAAATACTTGACTTCGGTCAGACTCCCCTTTGTCTTTAGTAACATCTTTGCTTTTCAACACCTTAAAGAGTTCTTTTACTTTTTTTTGCTCTAGAATAGCTAACACAGGAGCAATGACCACAGGAGCCCTGGTGGCTTAGTGCATTATGTGTTGGGCTGCTAACCACAAGGTCAGCGTTTCTAAACCACCAGCCGCTCCACACAAGAAAGATGAAGCTTTCTACTCCTGTAAACAATTAGTCTTGGAAACCCACACAAGCAATTCTCCCCTGTCCAATAGGGCCACTATCAGCTGGACTCAAGGAATTAAGCAGTGGCCATAGACAGGCATTGAATAAATTGTCGAAATAATCTGCCCTTCCTTTTTCTAGTGCCCCCACCCCCTATCTGCTGCCTCAGGACAATAACGTCTTACCCATAAGTTGCACTTAATTTGTCTTGAGCGGTCTTCTTCATGTATGACATATAATAAATATTAATAACTCTTCTATGAGAAATGTGATATTATTAAAGCTATTTTTACAAAATGAAGCATTGTCAATGCTCATTGACACATTGGTAAGGAAATTGAAGCCTTCAAAAGTCTGCTATCTTCCAAAAGACCAATTTTTCTCTGGGTCTAGGTGATATATTTCTCTTTTTTTTTAATGGTTTTTTTTCTGCTCATCTCTGTTGAAATCTAGGTAGTCTCTAAAGCTTGAGTAAGTGGCATTTTAGTCATTAGTCTACAGGAGCACCACTGTAGATTCTATTCGGCAGCTTAAAGTACAAGAGTCAGAGCAGAGGTGGGAGCTCACGGGCATAAATTCACCATCTGTGATGAAATGTAATCAGATCCGAGGAGTTTCCACTTTGAAGTCTTCCTGAATCTGTGTGGGTTACAGGCCTGAACACATCACCCGCTCTGACAGGCGGCTTTAGTTTTCATTTCAAAGGGGAAGAAAGGCAAGGAAACCGAGGCAACACATGTACAGCAGAGCTTTGCACATCCCTCCCCCCTGAATACTCACAGAGGTGCTTTACCAAATCCAAGTCACACACTTAGAAGAGCAAAAGTGATAGAAGTGTGTTCCAATGCAGCTATGGTGCTGCGAGAGCTGCCTTCACCCACTCAGAGCGCCCGCCCCATCCTCAGCTCTCAGAATGCTGTCCACTTGCCCCACAGTTCAGAGCAAGGATATGGAGATCAACAATCTACCAGGAGATGGTAGCAAGCCAAAGAGAGCTCATCTGGAGGAATAGCATGTCTCAGAGTGGAATGATAGCTTTCGGAAGACTGAAACACGGCAGTCCCTTCCTGCTGGTAACAATATGGAGCGTGTCTAGAGAATATTTTAAACATCCCAAGAAAGGCAAATCTTAGTCATCTTAGGTGAGCCAATAGCTCCTTCTGGCATGATGTCATTAATATATCACTTAAACTTTACAATGAAAATGCAGCAGATGTAGAGACCAACACTCAGCTAGAGACGTCATCAGAAGATGCTATTGCTTGTGATTGAGACATGCCACATCCCAAATCAGGACAATACCCCCCCCCCCAAAAAATATCCAAGCTCTTAAAGGATCAGCTACACTGGAAGCTACAGGTGAATGAAAACGTGAGAAGTAACCCTATTGGATATGGAGAAATTGCTAGTGACATTGCTTGAAAACCAAACGCAATAGCGAATCTCTCTCAGGACACTGATGATTACTAAAGAACAAAGGACACTGATGATTATTAAGAACAAAGTGTGTGCATGAAAGAAATAAGAACTAGATCATGATCTGTCTAAATCATATTTCACAGAAGATACACATTGTGAACATTAAGTGATGCCTGACTGCCCACAGCTGCAGAATCGCCTCTACCAACATGCCTCTAGTGAGGCCCTGTCAGCTTGTCATTAAGCATTTAACTCTTATGCCATTGAGTGACTCCTGTTATAAAGTCGAAACAATATTCATTATGTATGTGCATATGTATGTATGTGGCCCCTCAGGAAAAAATGAGGCTATCTGTTCTTATGAAGATTTATAGTCTTAGAAGTCATATGTAGGGTCATTATGGATAAGATGTGACTTACTGGCATATTGTTTCATATATATTTGTTTCATATTACCAAATTCTTAGAGAAAATCCTGAGAAAATTATAAACCATTAAGAAGAAAATAAAAATCACCAGTAAAATAATCATTCTATGCATTATCATTTTATTATCTAATATCCAAATGTTTTGTTCTTTTTATTTTTATTTTTAATAGTTTTATTGCCATATTCTTCAAATGTACAGATTAATCGTTCACTCACATTAAGAAGATTTTGCAGTCATCAGCACAATCAATTTCAGTTACTTTCTTTTCCTTTTTTTAGATCATTTTATGGGGGTTTCATACAGCTCTTATCACAATCCACACGTCCATCCATCGTGTCAAGCACATTTGTACATTTATTGCCGTCATCATTCTCAAAACATTTTCTTTTTACTTGGGCCCTTGGTATCAGCTCCTCATTTTTCCCACTCCCTCCCTCATGAACCCTTGATAATTTACAAATTATTATTATTTTTTATGTCTCACACTGAGCAGTGTCTCCCTTTACCAACTCTTTTTAACTGTGAATATATTTCATTAAAAAATTTAAATATTTAAAACCATTTATTTTTTTAATTCACAACTTAATTTTTTTAATTAACAACAATACCATTGTTATTGGTGGTGTTAGGTGCCAGGGCGTCAGTGCTACGCAGAGTAACTCATGTGCAACAGAACACAAACCTGACCAGTCTTATGCTATCCTTGCAAGTTGTGCTGTTTGAGACCACATTGTAGACACTGTTAACCCATTTGCTTCAGGGTCTTCCTCTTACACTGGCTCTCTTTTTTCCAAGAAAAGAGACAAAATCTCACCCTCCTTGTGTCTATGGGGCATTTTGGCTATACATTTTCAAGACGATTTTGTTTGTGCTTCTGACAGTCCAGTACATTGAATATTCTTCAGTACAATCCTTCAAACGTATCCATTGTGCATCAGTCGTCCTTCTCCCCTGTCCATCTTCTGCGTACACATGAGGCCACTGAACGTGCCGGGACTTGGATCGAGTGTACTTTGGGCCTCAGGGTGCTGTGGTGCTTTCTGACTCTGGTGAGAGTGTTTGCTTACAGATTTCGCAAGTGCAATCAATAGGGTGTTTGATTTCTTGACTGCTAATTACATGGTTGTAGATTGTGAATGTAGGTGAAATACAAAAGTCGACAACTTATGTCACTTTTCTCAGGATATTGCTTCCTGGTTCATCTGTGATGGTTTTTGTTTCCTTGTGTTCAATACGTTCTTTTTGCCCTTGATGTTCAGTATTACACCTATAACAAAATGTGTAGCTTTGAGCTTCAGCACCAAGTGCTTCAGGTGCTCTGGGCCTATCAAAGTTAGATTGTATCAACTGTGCATAGCAGTTTGTCAATGAGCCTCACTCCAAGGTTCATAGCATGGGCTTCCTTATATAGTCAGTGTGTCTGATTAGTTGCTCAGCATATAGATTGACTAAATGTGATGAAAGGGTACAATCCTGACAATGTTTCCACAATTTAAAGCAGCAGTTCTCAACCTGTGGGTCTCGACCCCTTTGGAAGAGTGAACAACCCTTTCACAGGAGTCACCTGAGACCATCAGAAAACACCTATTTCCCATGGTCTTAGGAGCTGAACCACCGCTCCTCTATCAGTCTCCATGAGGGTCCGCCCACAGGCAGAAACACCCACATACGAGTACCCCGTGTGAAGACTATTACCCAAGCTACACCATGCTTCAAGACATTTCATTTATTTGTCATTAGAAATAAATATTTCACACTCTACAATTATATGTTGTTTTTGTGACTCATTACCATATTTTAATTATGTTCAATTTGTCACAATGAAAATACATCCTGCCTATCAGGTATTTACATAACAATTCAGAACAATAGCAAAATGACAGTGATGAAGTAGCAATGAAAATAATGTTATGGTTGGGGGTCCCCATCATATGAGGAACTGTACCAAAGGGTCGCGGCGTGAGGAAGGTTGAGAACTGCTGCTTTAAAGGCCTCTGGATCCCCTGGTTTTTTTTCAAGCAACCGCTTCTGAACACAGGAATACACTCTAAAACAGAGACCGTTTGCTCCCTGGTAGAATTAGCTACTTTTGCGGGGTGAGTAAAGACCTGGGGTGCACAGGGTCCTTTCTAAGCAATGACAATCCTGTGGTTCAGCATCTTTATGAATCCTGTTTCTAGAATGTTCGACTACACAACCAAATGCTCAGGCCTTCATTCACTATGGCAGAGCCAGATATCGATAGATAACAGATGAAAGGCAAGTGAATGAATTGTAGTTGTTTTCATCCGTGACTTGACTGCATGTATTGCCAAATGCCAACCTGTAGAAGTAAATTTTCTTATTCAAAGTGGGATAATCTTTTCTTGTACCAAACTAGAGCCCCTGAGACCCAGAGCTGCATGTGTTAACCTGTGGTCCTGTAGTTCCAGAGGGTGGTCAGTAAAGTCTTCTGTGAAGATGACTCACATCCTTTCTAAATATCAAGGTCTTTCCCTATAGACAGATGTTCTGTCTTGCCCCTTCAGAGACCGGGATGTGGCCCTTCCCCTAGCCCCAAACATGTTTCTTCCAGTGGATCATACAAAAGCTCTTCTCCAGTCTTTACTCTGAGTGCTACACGCTGTGGGACCTCTACCCACCCTAGCCATGCCCCGCAGCGAAGGGCGCCATGCAGGCCCACTCAGGCCTCAAGCTTCGGAAATAAGAGTTAGACATGGCACCTGTTTACCTTTTGTTTTATTTTGGTTGGTCTTGGCCTGTTTTGCCATGGCGATTATACATTGAGCTGCTAATTGAAAGATCGGTAGTTCAGAAAGCCACCAGCTGTCTGCAGGAGACAGACAGGACTTTCAACTCCCACAAAAAAGTTGCAGCCTCGGAAGCTCACAGGGGCAGGTCTCCTGTCCTTAAGGACCACTGTGAGAGGGCAGCGGCTCCATGATAGCGAGTTGAGCTGGGTTGCGTTCCTCCTCACTGAATGAGGTAAATAGCTGGTCTGTCATAAAAATGCTGGCTGATGCTCAAAAAAATAAAGGTTGACATTGCAGAACTTAATGTTTAAGGTAAATGGAGTCCCTCCCATATTATCTTCATAATGTTTATTAGCTACAAATGCAAACTTGTGAAATGTGAATGCTTAGGGGCTTGACTATTAACCAAAAAGCAAGTGAGTGGCTCAACCCTACCCAGAGGGGCCTCAAAAGATCTCGAGAGGTACTTTCCAAGGTCAACATGATAAAACCAGTTATTCTGAGACCCACGGAGCCACGAGGAGTTGGAATCAACTTGGTACAACTTGTGTGACTTTGTTTTGTTTGGATTTGGGTTAAGGTAAACACCAACATTGCTAAATTAATAGGAACGTACAAACTCGGTTCTATTGCTGTCATTTTTATATTTTAAAGAAAACTATGAAATCGTTCATTGCAGGCACTTATTCCGTAGTTGGGATTCTAAAGAAGTTGGGGAAGAGAGGATCAATGATTAGTATAATTATTTCTAGAATCAAGCCTGGAGGGGGAAAATCCTTATAAATTTTAGTTGCATGATATGTTTTCAGCTAAGGAAACTGAAGGAAGCCAAGCATTTAACGCAACCTTTGGTTCATACCATGAATTGGTTAGGCTGCACAACAGGACAGGTCACATGCACGTAGTGCCTCCTAAATACCATGCAATATGCTGAATATTACACGTGTTATCTCACTTAGCACTCATTAATAGCACTATACATTAGTAGGGGTTGTTTTTCACAAATTAGAAAAATGAGACATGGGAGACTGAAGTAAACATTCGTGGGTGATAAAACAAACGATTCAAATCAAAATCTGTCTGAGCCTATAGTTCAAAATAGTAATAACTTAAGCTGTGTTATACTTAATTACTACTTTTTATATAAAACAATATCCTTCCATTTCTATATTCTACTTTCCACTATACTTTTTTAAACATTTATTAGGGGCTCATACAACTCTTATCACAATCTATACATATATGTACATCAATTGTATAAAGCACATCTGTACATTCTTTGCCCTAATCATTTTCAAAGCATTTGCTCTCCACTTAAGCCCTTTGCATCAGGTCCTCTTTTTATTTCCCCTCCCTCCCGGACCCCCCCCCCCTCATGAGCCCTTGACAATTTATAGAGTATTATTTTGTCATATCCACTATATTATAATGTATGACATTCCCTACAATATTTTGGTCATGGTTGCTATTAAAGTCTTTGTGATTAATACATAAGATCATTACTAATTACTGTGTTACCATTGATAGCCCAGATGTGTATTTATGCATAGTATAGCATATAACATTTTTCACAGGTAATGTATGATTCATTTTCCAACAGCTTTATGGAGTAGGCATTGGGCTTGCTTTACCAATAGGAAAGTAAAGGTCCATTTAAATGATTTGTACAAAGAACAGTAAGCCTTCCAACCTTAGGGCGACCCTTCACTAGCCTGATCCTAAAAATGAAACTGCCCTAAGCGTGGTGTTTTCACGTCTCATCAGGGTCCTTAGGCTGGGACAGGGCCACAGCCTAAATGCACTTCTCTCAATGATGGCAAGCTGTCCCTTTTCAGCAAATAAATCCACCATGAGTCAGAAACCCTCACATAAAAATTCAATCCAGATCCCCAAAGCTTCTTCTTGAACCCTGAAACTGGGAGCCTCCTGGAAACAGACCCTGTGTCTCATCCATCTCTGAACTTCCAGCTTTGACCCTGAACCTGACACACTGCTGATGTTCCTGCCTTTTGAATGATGAATGAATGAGTAGATGGATGAACCAATCCAATCATCAGCCAACAGGCATTCCTGAGTGTGAAGCGCTTCCGTATCTTTCCACGGGGCCATCTTTTTGACTTGTGGCCATCATTTAGACAAGGTGGAAGGAAAAGCAGGAAGCCCTGCCAAACACCAGTCAGATAGGACATGCATGAAAGAGGCCATGCAGGGCAAGCTTCTGCTGCCAACCTCCCGCTGCCAGGCACGTCTCCCTTGCTCAGATCTCTGTCTCCCAGGTGCCTCATCTCTGTCTGAGTGAAAGTGGTGAGGAGAAGGTCGTTAACTTCTGCGTCCCTGTTGCAGGTTAGTCACTGAGAAAACTGGACCCTTTCATCTGTCTCACAGGAGCCTCCATCCCTATGGGGGAAGGTTATGATCCAATTTTATATCAAGAAGGACTTATTTCATCTCTTACTTCCATTTTAGGCAGTAAGATAGGCAAGAGAGATCCCAGTGTTTAATACAAATTGAAAATGGCGTTTGGCTGGTTTCCTATGTGTCACCCTGCTCTGCTCTGCCAAGAGACCTCAGAGGGAACCAAGTGGTCTGTGTTCCCAGAGCATTTTTCTGGGAACAGGAAAATGCCAACGAGTTAGATACTTGAGTATTGGGGATTGCAAAATACCTGTGTCACATCTTTAAATAAAAAGGGTTTGGGTTAAATAATATCAGCAGAGGAGATAGGATATGCAGGGATAATTTCTATTCTGTTTAAGAATAACTATTTTTAATCATATGTATTAATAATGGTCATGGAGGTCCACTTGAATCGCCTATTCAAACACACTCCAGTTATCACTGAATTAATTAGGAAAAACTTTTTTTCTAGGCTGTGTCTATTATTAGTTTTCTTGTTCTTTCGTTTCTCGCTGGAGATTGCCCACTTTCACAAGGGTTCCCCGGGTTCTATTGGAGACAGGATTGCAGAGGAGTAGACCGTGTGCTGAGAGGGTTATGTATCAGGACCGGCCCTGGCATGCGAAAGTGCTGGGGCTGCCTGGCTGCTCTGGGTCTAAAAGGAGGTTCCCCATGGATTGTGGAAGGAAATAGAGTATAGAAGGAAAGGTCTTTGAACTGAGTTTCAAAAGCAGATGAAGCTCCACTTTGGTTTCACAATCTTCAGTAGCGTTCAGATCTTTCAGCATGCCGCTTTGCATGATGAGATGTTTAAAAGAGGCGGAGAACCTGGCCTGTGATGTCATAACTCCGTCGGTGCCCAAATACCTTGTAAACAAGGAGAGATTGTGAGTGCCGAGTGACTCTGCTTTCAGGGGCTTCCAGGATAAGGAAGGTGCTGAAGGAAGATCTTGACAAAGGGCACAGGGAGTCTGAGAACGGCCCTTTTGCTTCCTGGGCCAAGACACTCTGTCAGCATTTTCCGGCACCCTGAACCACCTTATAAAACATGCATGGCCTCAGACCTGAACGTGTCTCCAGACTCTACCCAAGGGACTCCATTGTGCTTATTTCTCTGTGTACTGGCCCAAGGAGAGGCTCCTGGTCACTGCGGAATGTTAGCAGTGCTGGGAGAGCTCCAGCCCTCTGCTGCTCTGCAGGAGGACCATGGCAATCCATTCTGCTTTCCATGATCTGGCGCAAAGTCTTTGTGAAGCAAACGCCAGTGTTGAACCTCAACATCAATAATACATTTTTAGGACTCAAAAATATCGCTAGTCTTATTTATCCCATAACCACTCTGTGAGGGCTGTGAATTATCTATCTATCCATCCACCCATCTTTCTCTTATACATACCCACATTTACATTGCCCAAACTCATAACAAAATGCTCACAGCAGTGGCATTCTAAAGAACTGCTGAATTTCCAAAAAAAAAACAAACCCAAAAACAACTAAGTATTTCTCTACCATACATTTGTTGTGGTGACTCTCAAAAGAATGGGAAGCTCTTTGTGAAGCTCTTTATGGGGGATCCTTCACAAGTCTCGACACTAGGTTAAAAGTTCGGAGTTGATTAAAGAATGTCAGCGTAGTAAACACAAATAGAAGTGACTCCTAGCTTCCTTTCAGAAAGTGTACATTTCTATCTTCTATGACAACACATTTTTTTATAAAATCATAGAAACCTTTATTAAACAAACATAGCAAAAGGTGATGCTATTATTTCTCACATTTCCTTTATGGAACTCTACCCCCTTCGGAAGGTGGTGCTTTCATTTCTTGAATTCTTTCCCAAAGATTTCTGTGCTCTTCAACCAAACACCACTTCAAACGGGTAGCTTGGGCATCATCAAGGGGCTCACATTGTGTTCCTTTTTTTTTCTTTTAATACTTTCATTGGGGGCTCTTACATCTCTTATCACAATCCATACATTCATCCATTGTGTCAAGCACATTTGTACATATGCTGCCATCATCATTTTCAAAGCATTTTCTTCCTACTTGAGCCCTTGGTATCAGCTCCTCATTTCCCCCTCCCTCCCCCACCCACTCGCCCTCATGAATCCTTGACAAGTTATAGATTATTATTTTCATAGCTTACATTATCCTCTGTTGACCTTTACCCACTTTTATGTTGCTCTTCCCCGTGGGCGGGGGTTATATGTTGATCTTTGTGATTGATTCCCCCTCCCCCTCTACTTTCCCTTTATCTTCCTGGTATCTCTATTCTCATTGCTGGCCCTGACGGGGTTTATCTGTCCTGGATTCCCTGTGTTGTGGGCTCTTATCTGTAGCAGTGTGCATGTTCTGGTCTAATCCTCTTTGTGAGGTAGATTTGAGGTCATGATAGTGGGGAGAACGAAGAATTAAAGAATTAGAGGAAAGTTGTGTGTTTCATCGGTGCGATACTGCACCCTGACTGACTCATCTCTTCCTTGTGACTCTTCTATGAGGGGATGTCCAATTGTCTACAGATGGGCTTTGCATCTCCACTCCACGAAGCCCCTTCCCCCACCACACACACACACATTCACATTGGGTATGATTTTGTTCTGGGTGTCAGATGTATGGCAACACTCTTACAGTGTGTTTGTTGTAGGGTGTTTTCAGACGTTTGTTCCAGGACCTCCCAGCAAGTAGTGTGATGGCAGACAATCCCTTTCCATCTCAGGGTCTTCCCTTATAAATCAATGGCACTGCGTTTGATAATTATAAGAGACATTCATGGTTAGCCTTATGGATTTTTACAACTCTAGATTTTTCAAAAAATCATTTGGTTAGTTTTCCACTGATAGAGGCTTCAAAATTTCTTCTCATTTTCAAACCTTAAATATTTAAAATAAATCTTGATTGGTCTCATTAGTCCTGGCAACTTCTTGTTATCAGCTTGATTACCAAAATACCTTTTCTGCCCTGGCTAGGGGAGAGTGAAAGGAAGCTCATTTGTGATTTCTTATAAACCAACTATTCTCCCACTGCCTATCCTTGAATCTGCCCCTTTCTATAGTAAGCATACAAAGCCCCTTCTGCTTGCCTTCGGTGTAGCTGCCGCAGTCCCAAACAAGCTCTCTGCCCTTATTTCATTCCCCGCAATCTTCTTAGGACAGCTCACCTGCCCGGCACACAGGCAAATGAGTCATAATGGCCCTGAGAACTTTGCCCACCACACACTCTGCTGCCCAAGCTCCTCAAAACTTCAAACGTTTCATCTGAAAGTTGTTTTGTTGCTGTTGACTTGTTACTTTTACTCATAGTTCTCCTTCATTGTCCTCTCCGTAAACCACCTTCAGCATTCTCCTTGTAGCCACAGGCCTCCCCTCTCCTCTTAACCGGAAGACCTGCATGTCCAGATGAAGATCTCTGCTGTGCTCTTGGTCTTGGCTTTCTACTCACCTACCCCCGGTGATAAAATATGGAATTATAACTGCTGGTTTTCCACCCGAATCCTTTCCCCTCCCACCATTTGTTTTTGGTTAACATTTGTACATTCAGTTGAAGTGTCAGCTAGACCTCTCAACCTGGTCAAAAATATCTTGTCTCTCTCTTCCAAGGGAGAGGAAGATCTTTCCGGATGCACTTTCCTTGCCTTACCTCCGGCTCCTGAGATATTCCCTGAGCTCTCAGAAACCTCTCTCAGCATTACCTCTGTCTGAGGATCTCCCGTAGATGCCCAGGCTCCCAACATGTCAATGCCAGAGGTTTGTTGAATGAGTGAGCGAGTAGTCATTTGGGTTCTGTCCTTTCCTATACACATGAATTTCTCACATCTTCTACCACATCCACCCTTAGCTACAAACTCATGCTCTGCATGTCTTGGGTGGTTTCTTGGGCCCACCCCAACCCCGTTTGGTTCGCACTCTCTACTCTAATAGCATGGGTGAACTACAAGTCACCCCTCATTTAAACTAAGCCAGAGCTTTCATTTTGCCTTTCTCTACAAAATGTGACTTTTTGCTGTTATCTTTCTTCCCGTTGGACGCTCCCCAACTGATCTGCTTCCCTTCTGAGTTGAGAAGCTGAGAAGGCAGTTCGGTGGTAAGGCCAGAATATTCGGTTTTATCTACTCAAATGGGAGCCTCTATGAGTTTGGCTGAATGTTCCCAGAGGATACCGTCGCTTTTAGCCAGATAGAATGGCACAGTTACCACAAGAATCGTGGCTTCTTCTGTGCACTGGTTGCAGTAGGATGTGCACACAGGTGGTCATCTTATCAAGCAAGTGTATTGTGGGAAGTCTGGGGCACCATGAAGACAGCAGCTTTAGGGGCAAGGTGGGAATTAATTGACAATAATGCAATGATCCAGGATACTCTTGTGGTCTCCGCACTTCCACTGAGAGGCTTATGATCCTCTTCTGTTTACCAAGGGCTTCAAAAAATTACTATTATTATTAAACCCCCAGGATTGTAGGGTTCGTGAGATGCATGAGAGGAAGGCTTAAGCTCAAGTTGTCTGAGTTGCTGTTGGAAGGGGATCAAAACCCAAGCTGAAGCTCCTTTCCTCCGGACTCACAAGGCCATTGTTAGTGTATTTAGCTTTGGATAAACTTTTCTCTGGAAGGTGATGGCTCACAGCAGTTCATGTTAAACTTGCAGGCTTAGATCTGGCTTCACGTGTGAGCGTAGGCCTGTCATCGTGCATTCCAGGTCACTCTCCGAAATGAATTTGTCTTTCCTCAATGTTTCTCAGAGCCGGGGAGCAGACATTCCTTGGGCTCTGCATTAATCCAATTACTAAACACCTGCAGACATGCAATAACAGTTTGGGTGCCAAGAGCCTTAGAAATGGTTTTATAGCCAAATGTAATCTGCTGTCCTGCTATCAGGAATCATGTTACACACCTGCCAAGAACGAAGCCAAAAAATAACATTCACAGTTCTCACTCCAGGCAGGAATGTTCAGCGCACATTAGAAAGACAACATGACAGGCATCTGAGGTTGACTGCCATAGAGCCCATTAAACATTCTGAACCTTTTGGTAGCTGTATTCTGAGCCATTTTTAGAGCTAAAATATTTACAAGTAATGTGTGACAAACAGGATTTTTCTTCCAGGGACAGTTAAAGCTACTTCCACTCCCAAACTATTAAAAGAAAATGGTGATGACTGTCGAGGCTGAGAGCTTCAGAATAAGGCAGCTGGGCTGTGGATAATCACCAGGATGCTCACCATGATCTGGATGGCTGAAACCAGAAATAACGCCATAGTGCCTCCCTCCCACATTTCCAAGTCGCTTAGAGGTTCAGAAAATAATGGGAGTTTATTTCCCTCCTGTGGTTGAACTGATAGCCAATGGCTCTTCAAGGAAATAAATCATTACTGGATTCGTGCAGACTGATCTTCCTCACAAGAAAAGTTTCTAGACGCACAGTTGCTGTGCTAATTTGTTGTTACCAGCCTTAATTTATAGTGGGTGGAGGCAGTGTCCCACTTATCTCTATGAACCTTCTAGAGACTGTACTTTGAAGACACTGGATCCTTGCCATATATTTGGGAAGAAAATTCTTGGCCAAAGAGACATTTCTCAGGAAGCACCACACTCGGCTGGAACAAGCATCAAATTGTATGTGAAGATGCCCTGTCCTCCACCTGGTCACTGTGGCTGCATAAGGAAGCCAATGCAAACCTCTTCATGAGCGTGTGTGAGAGTAGAACTACATTCCTTAGACGTTCAACACATGCTTTTTCATAAAGAGATTCCCCAGGGTCCCTTTGGAAATACTTCTACGCACACTTGAACCTCCAACTGCTTGTCTAACACCTGAGCTCTTCTACTCTTTGTTTCAATCCGGGAACAGATGCATGATCAGTGTCCCAGGGAACAAGAGTAAAGGTCAGCATATCATCATTCAGGTTAAACATGGATCCAGTTCCAGAAGCCTCGTCCTTTAACCGAGTTGTACAAATCCTCTGGTATTGCTTTTTTCCACAAGGCTTGTTACTCCCCTAAAGATGTATAGCTTCTGAAACCCAGAGGAACAGGTCTACTTTGTCCTACACGGTCGCCATGAATGGATGGCATTGAGTTTGACTTGGTTTGGTTCTAAGACTGCTTGCTGTGTTCAACTTCAGAGTGCTTAGTCTGTCCTTTGCCTTGGCACTTCCGCAGCAATAAAATATGACATGTCCTTGACCGCTGTGTGTGTGAGAGCCTTGTCTTCTCAATGCAGGCATTTGCTTGCTCCCCATGGGAAGGCAGTGGGATTATGTTTCTGAACTCTCATGGGTTTTATCCCACACAGCCTAGTTATCTGGGCACTAAACAAATGTAAAAGGTCCCTTAACATTTAGTATCCTTGGATTTCCTTTCTTTCTTTTTTTTTTAAAGTTCAACTTCAAGGTCTTATTCAACTTGGTCTGTAGCTATATTCCAACGGCACTGGCATCAACTTGGAGCATGTTAGAAAGACATGATGGCAAGCTATGTGCTTATCCTACTTAACCAGAAGCTACGTTTTAATAAGATCTGCAGGAACAGCAAGTTCATACTAAAAGTTAATGGAATATCACTCAACAATAAAGAGGCGGGAAAGGTCATGAGTGATACTAAACATGGGTGAAGACAGTAAAATATCATGCTGGGTAAAGTGACTAAAGAATTAATATGGTTTGATTCCATGGAATGACTAGAATAGGCAAATGTATAGAGACCAAGTTTGTTGGTGGTTACCATAGCTAGAAGGAAGAATTAAGTGAGATGGTATTATTTAGGAAGGACTGGATGTCACTTTATAGTGATGGTGCACTTGGCAATGGATACCAGTGATAATATACCATTTGGCTGTCCAATTATCTCTCTGTGGTGGCCTGTATGTCCCTGTGATGCTGAAGGCTATCACAAATGCCAAACTGTGAAGAAGGAATGCACTGCCCACTGAATTTACCACTGAAATCCCTATGGATAACATCTGGACATTGCCAGTTATGAAAACTCGAGTGATAGAAGAAGAACCTTGTCAGAGAGAGTGCTAGAAGGAAGCTTCTCGGGTCAGAAGGCATTCAAAATGTAACTCAGGAAGTAGAGTCAATGATAATGGCACAGATGGAGTGAGCTTGTGGTGGTAAGGCCTTGGGAATGTTTGTTTCCCGATGGGGCACAATACAAAAGAAGAAGAAACCACACACCAAAAAAATCTGTGAATAATCAGAACTTCAACAGCACAAAGTATAAATCTAGAAAAAATAGAAATAATTAAAAATGGAGTGGAAAGCATAGCACTTGATATCCTAGGCAAGAGTGAGCAGAAATGCATTGGTGCTGGCCATTTCAAATCAGAAAAGCTCATGGCTTGCTTTGGTGCAATGATATAATCAGAGGAATGGCATTGCATTCCTCATCCCAAAGGACAGATCAAGATTCGTCTCAAAGTACAATACTGTCTGTGCTAGGATAGTGTCTATTCGTATACAAGGAAATCCAATAAATACACTATTTTTCAAATTTATGCACCAATCACTAAAGCTAGTGATGCAGAACTGAAGGAATATACCAACGTCTGCCATCTGAAAATGATCAAACATGCAATCAAGATGCATTGATAATTATTGGTGATTGGAATGCAAAAGTTGGAAACAAAGTGCAAGAAACATTAGTTGAAAAATATGGACTTAAGTCCCTAATAAAATGTAAAAAAAGAAAAGAGAAAAAAATGATTAGGGCAAAGACTGTACAGATGTGCTTTATACAATTGATGTATGTATATGTATGAACTGTGATAAGAATTGTATGAGCCCCTAATAAATTGTAAACATTTAAAAAAAAATAAAAATAAACTGAGGCACAGAACAAGCAAAAAGAAAAGAAAAATATGGACTTAGAAACAAAGCTGGAGATCATGCGACAGAACTTTGTAGGATCAACAGCTTCTTCATAGAAAATACCTTTTTTATTCAACATACAAAGGCAACTACAAACCCAGACTTCATGAAATACACAAAAATAAAATCAACTACATCTGGGAAGATAAGATGGGCAAGCTCAAAGCTAAAACCAGGCCAGGTGTGAATGTGGAACAAGCCTTCAATTGCTCATATGTAAGTTCAGGTTGAAGTTGAAGAAAATAAAAACAAGTTCGTGAAAGCCAAAACAAGACCTTGATTCTATCCCAGGTGAATTTTGAGAAATTATCAAGAACAGATTTGCTGCACTGAACACTAATATCAGAAGACCTGATGAGCTTTGAGATTATATCAAGAACATCGTACATGAATGAAACATGAATAAAGATCAAGGTGGGTGGCAGAAGAGATGCTGCAGTTGGCTCTTGATTATAGAATGGCTAAGGCAAAGGGAAGAAATGATGACGCCAAAGCATGAACATAAAATTTCAAAGGACAACTCAAGAGGACAAAGTAAAATATTATGATTAAGAATACAAAGACCTAGAGTTAGAAAAGCAAAAAGGAAGAGCAAGCTCAGCATGTCTTAAACTGAAAGAACTCGAGAAAAACAAACCCAAGCCTCCCTCTGCAATATTGGAAGACTCTATGGACAAAATATTTAATGGGTATGAAGCATCACAAGAAGATTGGAGGAACACAGAGTCACTGTACCAAGAAGAATAGTCAATATTCAACCATTTCAAGAGGCAGCATATGAGCAAGAACCAATGATACTGAAGGAAGAAGTGCAAGCTGCACTGAAAGCATTAGTCAAAAACAAAGCTCCAGGAATTTATTGAATAACCACTGTCATGTTTAAGCAATTGATGAAGCACTGGGTGCACTCTCTGCTAAGCCAAGAAGTTTGGAAGACAACTATTTGGTCACCTGACAGGAAGAGATCCATTGATATCCTATACAAGTAAAATTTTGTTGAAGATCATCCAACAAAGATTACAGAAGTATATTGCCAAGTCACTTTGCTGATATTTTACAAAGGTTGACTAGAAGAAGAGAATACCAGAAAGTCGTTTACTTGTGTTCCATTGACTATGCAAAGTCATTAAGATGTGTGAGTCCTGACAAAGTATGGGCAGCCTTGAGACGAATGGAATTCTGGACCCCTTCATGTTTTCATGCAGAACCTGCACGTGGATCCCGAGGGAGTGGTGGGAACAGAATAAGGGCATGCCAGATGGTTCAGAATAAGGAAAGGGACACATAGGGGATATATCCCTTTCTTTCAGAATAATTATTCATTCTGTATACTGAGGAAATCACCAGAGAAGCTGGACTATACGAAGAAGAATTTAGCATCAGTATTGGAGAAAGGCTTATCAACAACATGCAACATGCAGAGCATACGACCTCGTGTGATGAAAGTGAGGAGGGCTTCAGGCACTTGCTAAAGAAGATCAAAGGGATTCAGTATAGATTACAACTCAGTGTAAAGAGGACCAAAATCTTCACACTGGACCAATAGGTAACATCATGATAAATGGAGGAAATGTCGAAGCTGCCAGGGATCCACGGTCAACACTCACGAAAGCAGCAGTTGATACTCATGGTGAATAGGCTACACAAGGCCTTTGTAAAGTGCAGAAGAGCAAGGATGCTACTTTGAGAACTAAGGAATGCCTGACCCGAGCCACGGCATTTTCTTTTTTTTTTTATCTTTTTTTTTTATTTTAACAATTTATTGGGGCTCATACAATTCTTTTCACAGTTCATACATATACATACATCAATTGTATAAAGCACATCTGTACAGTCTCTGCCCTAATCATTTTTTTCTCTTTTCTTCTTTTACATTTTATTAGGGACTCATACAACTCTTATCACAATCCATACATATACATACATCAATTGTATAAAGCACATCCATACATTCCCTGCCTCAATCATTCTCAAGGCATTTGCTCTCCACTTAAGCCCCTTGCATCAGGTCCTCTTTTTTTTCCCCCCCTCCCTCCCCACTCCCCCCCTCCCTCATATGCCCTTGGTAATTTATACATTGTTATTTTGTCATATCTTGCCCTATCCGGAGTCTCCCTTCCCCCCTTCTCTGCTGTCCCTCTCCCAGGGAAGAGGTCACATGTGGATCCTTGTAATCAGTCCCCCCTTTCCAACCCACTCACCCTCCACTCTCCCAGCATCGTCCCTCACACCCTTGGTCCTGAAGGTATCATCCACCCTGGATTCCCTGTACCTCCAACCCTCATATGCACCAGTGTACAGCCTCTGTCCTATCCAGCCCTGCAAGGTAGAATTCGGATCATGGTAGTTGGGGGGAGGAAGCATCCAGGATCTGGGGGAAAGCTGTGTTCTTCATCGATACTACCTCACACCCTAATTAACCCATCTCCTCTCCTAAACCCCTCTATGAGGGGATCTCCATTGGTCGACACTTGGGCCTTGGGTCTCCACTCTGCACTTCCCCCTTCATTTAATATGATATATATATGTACACATACATATATACATATACACATACATACACACACTTATATCTTTTTTTTTTGCATGATGCCTTATACCTGGTCCCTTGGGCACCTCGTGATCGCACTGGCCGGTGTGCTTCTTCCATGTGGGCTTATTTGCTTCTGAGCTAGATGGCCGCTTGTTCACCTTCAAGCCTTTAAGACCCCAGACACTATCTCTTTTGATAGCCGGGCACCATCAGCTTTCTTCACCACATTTGCTTATGCACCCATTTGTCTTCAGCGATCCTATCATGGAGGTGTGCAGTCAATGATATGATTTTTTGTTCTTTGATGCCTGGTAACTGATCCCTTTGGGACCACTCGATCACACAGGCTGGTGTGTTCTTCCATGTGGACTTTGTTGCTTCTGAGCTAGATGGCCGCTTGTTTATCTTCAAGCCTTTAAGACCCCAGTCACTATCTCTTTTGATAGCCGGGCACCATCAGCTTTCTTCACCACATTTACTTGTTCACCCACTTTGGCTCCAGCCGTTGTGTCGGGAGAGTGAGCATCCTAGAGTTCCAATTTAATAAAAGAAGGTATTCATGCATTGAGGGAGTGTTTGAGTAGGGGCCCAAGGTCCTTCCGCCACCTTAATACTTGACCTATAAATATAGACACATAGATCTATTCATTTTCTGTTACCTTATATACTTGTGAAAGTTGGACGTTGTGTAAGAAAGACCAAAGAGGAATCTTTGCATTTGAACTAGGAGTGGGTGGAGAATATTGAAGGCATCATGGGGTACCCAAAGAACCAACAAATTTGTCTTGGAAGAAGTAAGGTCAGAATGTGCCTTGCAGTTAAGGGTGGCGAGACTTCATCCCCCGCACTGTGGCCATGTTGTCAGGAGACCGGGCCCTGGAAAAGGGCATACTTGGTAAAGTGGGGAGGCAGTGGGAAAGAAAAATCCTTTTAACAACAGGCTCATGCATAGGAACAGTTGTGAGCCTGGTAGTGGACTGGGGCGTATTTCATCCTATTATACACAGGGGTGCTACGAGTCAGATCTAACTGGAAGGCAACTCACAACACCTGGTGATGGGTGGACCATATTCATTTAATTGGTACCGCAGAATTGTTAAAAAAAAAAAAACCACCAAAAGTTGAATTGGCAAGGGGCGCATTATTCTTATTTTGGGGAACAGCAAAAATGAAAATGTGGGGTGCCTTAGTTAAGCCACAGCCCCCACCTCACAATGGAACATCTGCAGCACCCTGAGAATGAGGCATCTTGGGTAGCAAAGGTTAAAGAGGCATCCCTGCGAGCTACCTGCCTCACAGTCCCATTCAGTCACTCAAGACAGAGGAAGGCAGGCAGGGGCACTTTAAGAAGCTTGAACTGGAAAAGAAGAAATAAGAAATGCAGACAACAGAATCAGCACCACGTGTCCCAGGTTTTAGATGGGCGGATTCTCAGAACCCAGGGAAAGTGAGCTACAGCCAGGGGCAAGGCGGACCAGAACCTGGCTCCCAGGCACATTCCTAGACTAGGGAGCTGGGTCTGCCAGCCCCTCCCACGCAGCCCAGGGTTCCCAGCCCACATGTAACCTTCAGCCCCTGCCCAGAGCACTCAGCATGACAGTAATAATAGTAGTCACAAGAAAATGTAACCTCGATCATGCTAACAACTTTTGAAAAGGAAAATGCTCAGTATATGATTTCAATTAAAACTCATATAGGCTGACTTGTCTGTCTGCATAGCAAAAGTTCACCTCCTATTGCCCTCTTACCTCCTCTTTCAAAACTAAGGGCTGCAAGGGGGTCTGTGTCGATGTCTGTTCCCACCTTGAGGGGCAGGGAGCTATGTGCCCAGACTCACTTCCCATTCAGAGCTGCTGAGCTTCAGTGCCCAAGTGACCTTCATGCTAGTCTGACTTCAGATAAATCACAGGATAGGAATGGGTTGTGGGTGGAGTATAAATGTGTTCTCGTTCTCTCTCTCTCTCTCTCTCTCACACACACACACACACACACACACACACACACAACAGATTATGTATAAACAATGCTGAATTTAGGAAACTGTTCCTTGTTAAAAAAATCATTATATTGGGAACTCTTACAGATATTATAACAATCCACAATTCAATTAGATCCAGCATTATTGTACATTACTGCCACCATCATTTTCAAAACATTTTCTTTCTTCTTGAACTCTTTGACATCAGCTCCCTTTTACCCCCTCCCTCCCCCATCCTGCCCCGAGGAACCCTTATTCTTTTATTATTATGATGATTAATTTAGCCATCTCTTACACCATCCACTATGTCTGTTCCTCTACAATTCTGTTATTCTTCCCCCTCAAGGAGGGTTATACAGTCATCTTTGCTATCATTTCTCCCTTCCCTCCTCTCTCTTCCCATACCCCCAGGGAATCATTGCTCCTGCTACTATTTCTGATTGATTTATCTATCTTGGAATTCATGCAATGAACCAATTAATGATCTCCATTGTGCAAATGAACATATGCAGATCTAACAAGATTAGTGAGGTAAAACTAAGACAATAATACTAAAGGGAAGAAAGATTAAAGAACTAAATGATAGTTACGTGTTTCCTGAGCCCTATACTGATTGTCCCTCCCTTATGGCCCTTCTGTGAGGGACTCTCCAATTATCTTACAGGTGGTTTTTGGGTCTCCACTTTGTCTGTACTTCCTCATGTCAATTTAAATGCTTGTTTTTGAATTTCTGATACCTATTCCCATCAACACCTTATGATCACACAGGCCGGCGTGCTTCTTCCATGTGGCCTCTGTTGCTTCTCAGCTGGATGGCCTCTTGTTTAACTGCAAGCCTTTAAGACCCCAGAGGGCTATCTTTTGATAGGCACCATCAGCTTTCTTCACCTCATTTGCTTATGCACCCATTTTGTCTTCAGCAATCATATTGGAAAGATGAGTATCATACAATGCCACATTATTAGGACAAACCATTCTTGTACTGAGGTAAGATTTAATTTGAGGTCCAAAGTCCATCTACTTCATATACATATATATACAGCTATATTTTTATATATTTATGCACATATGATTATTGCATTCTACTTCTTTCCTCTTTTCCTTTTTTCTTCCCTCCTGCCCTCCCTATTATGTTTACCTATAGTTCACCTCTCAATTATCCCTCTCAGATACATTTCAATTGATCAAACATGATCAGGAATGCTACACCCTTGTCCTCATTGATATTATATCACTAGCTATTGCTGTCCCAGTCGTTATTGGCTTATCACTCCTTCCTCATGCTTCCTCCTCTCCCTTGGTTCCCCACCACAATCTACAGTCCTGTTGCTGTCTCCTTGGGATTGCTTATCCTGTCTATCTTATATAGACAGACACCATTAGAGAAAAAAATAAAATAAGAGACCATATAAGTAGTCCCAAGTCTAGCTGTTGTCCTGATGCAGAGTTTATGAATATCCCTCTGTTAAATAACTAGCAGAATATCCCTCTGTTAAATAGCTAGCAGACCCTGCTATAATCCATTGGCGTAATCCCCTTTTCTTCCAGGGATCCCGTTCCCAATTCCCACTTACCTACCCTTTATACACCCATTTAGCCCTCAGTGTTCCTCTCCAAGGGGCGTACCTTCTACAAGACCCCATTGCTCTTCTTGCAGTCAAGGAGAGAGCAGTCTGGTGCCCCACCCACCCCCACCCAGTTACACCTTTAGACTTTCTGTGTGACCTCCTTGTGAATCTCCTCCAACTGCTTCAGATGAGGTGTCAAATGAGTCAGAAGTCTCCAATTGAGCTTCCTCGGGGACTTGGTGGCTTTTCTCCCATTGCTAGTCTGCTGCACTCCCCTCTTGGGTGTCTTCAGTGCTGTCCCCTGTAGTGCTGTCAAATAGGGATGGGGTGGGGTGGGATGGGGTGGGGTGGGATGGGATGTCATGCCTGAGGCAGCAATCTTTGATCTTTATCAGCAAGTACTTTAAGCTCTCCTCACTTGCAGCAAGCCAGGTTGTGTCATCTGCAGATGGCAGGATGTTAATAAGACTTCCTGCGATCCCGATGCCACATTTTTCTTCATATAACCCTGCTTCTAGGATTATTTGCTCAGCATTCAGATTGAATGAGTATGAGGAGAGGATCCGTCCCTGATGCACATCCCTGATGCGCACATTAACTCATGCAGCATGCTCCTGTTCTCTTAACACACTGCCTCTTGATCCATACACAGGTTCAACATAAGCACAATTAGCTGTTCTGGAATTCCCCTGCTCTGCAGTTATCAAAACCAGCTCATGATTGAGAGTTCAGGGACCGATGTGGCTGCTGAGTTGTCCCTGGCATTTCACCAGGCGATGGGTTCAGGAGGTGGTTGTCCAAAGCCTCAATGCCCAGAGCTCCCTGAAAGGGAAAGGAAGGCATGACTGTTTCACAAAAATTGGGTGGATAAGGGAAAGAGGATTATGCTGTAATAACAACGAGGATTGGATTGCATAAAATCCTCAGTTCATGAGTTCATGGTTAGAAGCAAGGGCCCCCAAAGTAGTTCAATAGAATCTTGAAAAATATGCTCAATTCTTATGTCTCCGTTTTCTCTGCCTTATATGCAACTTCACACAACAATGGAGCAGGTGTGGCATGGTATCATGGAAAAGCAATTTCCTACCTAGTGAGACTTTACAACACACACACACACAGCTCTCAAGCAACGCCTGCTGCAGAGAAAGGCAGTGGGTATCACCTATGCTGGGCACCTAGGATGAATGAAATAAAGTGAGGAGACAAATCAGATTCTGGGGAAATTAAAAATAAAATGAGTCTTGACCATAGAGGTTGGTTTGCCTACCTATATAAGATAGGCATGGGAAGCAGACTTGAGGAGAAAGCAATTGGACCTATCATTCCAGTGGGACTTGGGGGAGGAGGAGGCAGGGGAAGGGAGCTGTGGGAAAACCAGACCATAGACAGAAGAACAACAAAGGAATTGAAATCAACAATGAGGAGGAGGTAGAGATCCTGGGGGCATTGGAGCAACAGCAATCTAGCTGAAAGGAATTACTAAGAGGCAAGGCCTGCCTCCATGCAAGAACACTGTATTCTAACAACCTGACATTCTGGGATGCTCACCCTCCTGGCAAAATCACTGAAGACAAAATGGGTGCACAAGCAAATGTGGTGAAGACAACGGATGGTAGCCAGCTAGCAAACATATAGCATCTGTGGTCTCAAAGGCTTGAAGTTAAACAATTGACCATCTAGCTGAGAAGCAGCAAGACTACATGGATGAAGCACATATGCCTGCGTGATCGTGAGGTATTGATTGAATTGGGTAGCAGACATCAGAAGACCCAAAACAAATAAGCAACAAACTAAACATATTGTTGAGAACCAGGGGAGTCAGAGCAGAGGCCCCAAACCCATCTATACACAATGGGACATCCCCTCACAGAAGGGTCAAAGGGAAGGGATGAGTCAACCAGGGTGCAGGATAGTACCAATAAAACACACAATGTTCCTCTGGATACTTAAGGCTTCCTCACCCCCCACTATCATGACCCCAGTCCTGCCTTTCACTGTGGGCTAGACCGGAGAATGTACAATTGTACAGATAAGACCTCACAATACACAGAATCCAAGTCAGATAAACCTCCTCAGGAACAGAAATGGGAGAGTAGGGGGAAGGTGGAAAGAGGAGAGGAGGAAAGGGGAACTGATCACAATGATTGACACATAACCACCCCCTTACCCCCAGGGAGACAAACAACAGAAACTATGGGGGAATGGAGGCAGCGGTCAGTGTAAGTTATGGAAATAATTTATAATTGATAAGGAGTCATGAGGGTGGGAGGGGGTGAGGCAGAGAAAAAGAGGAGCTGATAACAAGGACTCAAATAGAAAGTAAATGTTTTCTAGAAAATCATGATGGCAACATATGTACAAATATGCTAGATACAATTGATGTATGGGTTGTTACAAGTGCTATAAGAACCCCCAATAAAATAATCTTTTCTTTAAAGGGGGACATCCTAAAAAAAAACCACCCCAACACATATTTACAGTTGAGTGATTTCAGCCTTTAATGATATCAGAGGTTGTTTCACAAGTTACCTGGCAGAGGCAGGAAGCATGTGATTCTGGTAATAACAACCACATTGCTCCAGTCTCCTCAAGAAATATAAGCCCCGATGGTTCCCCCAAGAGCAGTAGAGGAGCTGGCTGCTGAGAAATATCCTGGGATCAGCAGCCTGAGCTCCGTGAGGCCAATGACGACACTCCATCTGGAGGAGGCCATGAGGTTCCAAATCTAAGAAATGAGATCTCCTGTTTCCCACAGCACGGAGAACTCCTAAGACAAAAACCATTGTCCTTGGGCCAATTCTCACTCATGACAAACCTATGTGAACCAGAGTAAAGTCTGGTTTTGTCAGGAATAGATCACCAGGCCTTACTTCTGAGGGGCCTTCTGGGTAGGCTCAAAACCTCAACCGTTTGGTGAGCAGCCAGCATACTGATTATTTACACTCCTCAGAGATCCCTGAAGAATTCCAAAAGCAAGGGAAAGGCATAGAACTGTAACCTATAAGGAGATCCTGGCTCTCATAGAATTGCTGGCTGCATGACTTGATACAATCCCTTTCTCGTCTATGGGTACCCAGCCCACATCTGTAAACGGAGGTGGTTTAATGGTGCATAAGCTCTTTCTAAGTCTACAGATGGAATCTGTTTTAATTTTACATATTGCCTCCTTTCTAAAAGCAAACCCAAAGTTGTGTACAGGAAATCTTGATGGCTTCCTGTAGGGTTATATTATTTCATATTGTTTTTCTTGTTGGGCAAAGGATAAAACATCACGTACGAGTACCTGTCCTCGCAGGCAAGGCTGTGAGTCAGAATGGAGAGGCTAGGCGTTTTCCTTGGGTCTCATTGAATAACGAAATGCTTTATTAGTTATTCTTTATCAATGCTTTGTAATCAGACTCAGACACTGTATTATTATACTTCCAGTTTGCTCCTCAGCTGGTGAAATGAGGTAATGTTCTTTGCAGCATCTTGCTGTTACAGACTATCGAGTGACTTCCCACCCATAGCTGCCCGATGCACAATAGAGCCAAACAGTGACCAGCCTCACAGCATCCTCCCAATGGTTCCAAGGCACGAGCCCTTTGCTGTAGCCACTGTGTCCATCCATCTCATTGAGGGCCTTCCTCTTTTCCGCTGCCCCTCCACATTTCCAAGCATGATGCCCTTTTCCAGAGAGTGATCTCTCCTGACAACATGTCCAAAGAATGTAAGACGGAGCCTTGCCATTCTTGTCCTTAAGGAGCCCTCTGCCCTTGCTTCATCTTTGATAGATTGGTCATTTTGTTTTGATTTAAGTAGAGCAAGGTATTTTCAATGTGCTTTGCCAGCACCGCGTTCAAATGCACCAATTCTTCGGTCTGTTTGTTCCATGTCCGACTTTCACGTGCATCTGAAGCAATTGAAAATACCACGACTTGGGTCAGGCACACTGTAGTCCTGAAACTAACATTAAAAAGGACCATTTTGAATCAGAAAATCATTTTGAATCGATTTCGAATCTTTGTGGCATAGAACATCCAAAATTCACTGTCCTGCAGTGGTCCAAAAGTACGTCAAAATAAAGCACTTTAGCTGTTAAAACGGAAGATGATATTCACTAAGTTAAAGGGTCAACCTTGTTATTTACCTCTCTCTTCTTTGTCCTTATTCTTGTTCCTTTCTGCACTCTTGTTTTATTATATCTTACTTCGCGGTGTGCGTGGTTTAGGGGTCAAGTAAGATTGCAAACAGCTCCGGGGATCTGTTTCTAAAGGATGACAGCCTTGTAAATCCTGTAAAACACTTCCACTTGAATGCAGGGATCACCATGACTCAGAACCAAATGGATAGCAGCTAATAACACTTGAACTGTAATCAATTAATGTTGTTGTTGTTGGTTTCCATAGAGACAGCTCCAGCTCATAAGGACCCTCTGTCTAACAGAACAGAATGTTGCCTGGTGCTGGGCCAGCTTTGCTGGGAAAATATTCTGCATCATCCATAGGGATTTGGTGGGCTACTTTATGGAAATAGAGACCAGACCTTTTTTCCTACTCTTTATTTTTTTCTTGAGGCTCCGCAGAAGCCCCCATACCACAGTGGAACCTGCTGGTATTAGACATACCGATGGCCTTGCTTTCAGCATCGTAACTACACGAAAGCCCCCACAGTATAGCAAACTGACAAGTAATGGAATAAACAGATACTGCCCGACAATTGTATAACTAGTGGCCATTTTCTTCATATTTCTATTTTTCATATTTCTAAGTAGATGATAGGTGTGTCTTACACACACATTCCTGATTCCATATTTTTATTCCGAATGGATATCAGCTACCAACTTTTTGTTGTATCTTTCTCTCTTTGGAATTGCCAATCATTTAAAATTCAGCCCCTTTTGTTTTGTCTCATATGGCTTCTTGTTGTCATTCCCTTTGCTTTTAAATGAAATCTCTCCATATGATTTTTTCTCTTTACAGTAGAAATCTTTTGTATTTGCTTTTGCTTCTGCCATCTTATTGTGCACTTCCTTCACTTTTCTCCTGTCATTTGTTTTGTTTTGTTCTGTTTTCCTTTTTAGCCATCTCTACTAGGATGTGTTCTTCTGTTACTTAGTACTTTGGGTTCACAATATATTTGGGTTTTTTTCTTTTTGAAATTCATATTGTAAATCGATTGTTTAGTCAAGATTGGGTACCCAAACCTCTCAATCACTTCTTTTCCTAAACACGTTCCTCTTTCGTCTTCCTTGGCGGGCTGAGAGACTGTCTCGAGAACTTTCCTTGTCTTTCACATTAATTGATCAGTATTGCCATTCTATTGGGTATAGTAAAAGTTTCAGACCTAAAACCAAACTCACTACCATCGAGGCATGGCTGACTCATAGTGACTAGAGCGCAGGGTAGTCCCAGCCCTGGTGAGTTTTGAGACTGTAGCTCTTTACTGGAGCAGAAAGGGTCAGCTGGTAGGTTCAAATTGTGGACCTGGCATCTAGCAACCCAATGCACAACCACTATGCCACAAGAACTCCTTATCAGTATAACAGAAACAGAATAGCCCAACACCATAAATAAAGAAGATCGCCAGTAAAGCATATGGGAGATCCCTGCCTAAAGTGGAAGAGATAGCAGAGGAGGGCAGGTGGGCTTTGAAATCCACAGGATGAGGCAAGAGGCCAAGGAAACAGATGGCAGGGAGGTTGAGAACCAATGAAAGATAGGTGTGACAGCAGGGTAGAGACGAGGTGCTGTGCAGAAAAGACCTTATGCTTAACACTTTGTACCCTGTTCACTTTCCTAATAAACCCCGTGACTGTGGGCATTGTCTGCGCATTCTGTGCAGCCATGGAAATGAATTATCAAATCCATTAGAGAATTAAGTATGCTGGGAGGGAAGGTTGCTGTGGGAATAGGCTACAGAAGGAAGCAGTATGGGAATATATCTGACTTCTGCCTCAGATAAATCATCTTTTGGAAGAATATAGAACTCAATTCTCCTTTGTGTAGCCAGATAAGGTCAGACATGGCTTCTAGGCTATCTTCTCCTTCAGAAAAAAAAAAGACCAAAGTAGATCTCAGAAAAGACCCTGAAACTGCTCTTGAATGTAGAATATCTACAATAATTGCAATAAACGATTAAGTAAAAGAGCTAAGCCGAAAATTTCAAAAGGCACTTCCAGAAGACAAAATGACACGTTATAGTGACGTGTGCAAAGACCCGGAGTTGGAAAAATCAAAAGGGCAGAACAAAAGTGTTCAGCATAATGAACATTGAAAGAAATGAAGAAAAATTCAAGTTGATATACTATTGAAGGATTCCACGGACAAAATACTCAACGATGCAGGAAGTTTCAAAAGTCAATGGAAGAAATACACAGCTACTGTAACCAAAAGAATTTGTCAACATCCCATCATTTCAAGAGGCAGCAAAGTTCAAACTGCATTCTAGGCATTAAGGAGAAATCTGGCCCCAGGAATTGACAGAATAGCAATTGAGAAGGTTCGAGAAAGGATGCAGCTCTGGAAACACTCATTATTCTAGATCGGTGGTTCTCAACCTGTGGGTTGCTACCCCTATGGCAGTCAAACAACCCTTTCACAGTGCTCACCCAATTCATAACAGTAACAAAATTACAGTTATGAAGTAACAGCAAACATAATAGTACGGTTGGATGGGGGTGGGGGTCACCACAACATGAAGAACTATATTAAAGGGTCATGGCATTAGGAAGGTTGAGAACCACTGTTGTATATCAAGAAATATGGAGCATATGTACCTGCCCAATAGATTGTGCCCATTTCAAAGAAAAGTGGCCCCCAATAAAATGTAGAAATTATAGAACATATCATTAATACCACATGCACATAAAATTTTGGCTGAAGATAATGAGGAATATTCAAAGTACCATGGACTGCCAAAAGAGCAAACCAAGCTGTCTTGGAAGAAGTACAAGCAGAGTGCTCCTTAGAGACAAGGATAGGGAGGCTTTGTCTTACATGCTTTGGACATGTTGTCAGAAGAGACCAGTCCCTGGAGAAGGACATCATACTGACAAAGTGGAGGTAACGCGTTTGGTAAAGTACAAGGGCAGGGGAAAAAAGGCGGTAGACCTTCCACAAGATGGATGGACACAGTGGCTGCAAGACTGGGCTCAAACATAATGACAAGTTTGAAGATGGCGAAGGACCAAGTAGTACTTCATTCTGTTGTCCAGCGGGTTGCTATGCGTCAGAACTGACTCACAGCACCTAACAACAACAAGGAGAACTCAGGAAACGAATCTGATCCCTGAGAGTCAGCGTTCTTGGTATCATGTTGCAGAGAAAGAAATCCTAAATCTCTAATGATTCTGACCCGCGGATCTAGTAAAATCACAGATCTGGGTCTTTTAAGGTCATGTTGTGTTTGCTTTGTCATTGTTATTTCATTATTTTGCTTGAGATTTACTAAAACTAAAAACCAGAACTTAATATTCCTCATAACCCACTAATTGTTCCACACACAAAGCTTTCTGTTCCTTCCTAATCTAAATTGGACGAAGACCAATTGGAATAAAGCAGTGAGCTTTATCAAGCTGATTAAACCCGGAGGCCACACACATATATTCCCTCCTCATTCCCCAAATGACCACATACTTTAAAGAAAAAAAGACCACAGCTAATATCTCTAAGATAAACCAACTTGTTTTTAAAATAGAATATCCTTTCCAATGTCATTTTGTTGATGTTCTTCTGCCTCTTCCAGAGATATCAGAAAGCTCTGGGTTTATTTGTTTGTTGTTCTCCTCTCTGCTAAGGACACCCTCAGCACAGAGGGCTTTCCCCCTTCAATGTGTGGTAGACTATTGCATCAATCTCTTCCTGAAGTCTTAAAATGTAGTTTTGTCAGCAAAACACTGAGTTACTGATGGGTTATTTCAGGCAGATGTTAAATTCCATTTTTTTTAAAGGAGGAGGAAGAGAAGGCTTAGATGCATTAGGAAGCACCCGAATCAAAGGAGGAAAGACAGCCACATCTTCTAAGGAAGTACTGCCTCCCTCTTCCCCTGTCCATGATGCCTTAGCCATATCTTTTAAAAGGATAACCCCTTGTCTGCAGTGACCCGAAGACTGAGTTTAAATTCTCTACTTTTCAGGTATCCTATGGGAGCCTTGCTGTCCATGTTACAACTGTAGAAGCTACTCCGTGTGGTTCTGAAGGACAGACACTCTCACGACAGGTACCTCTTCAGCTTAACCTAGTGGGTCCAGTTTCCCACGCAACTATTGATAGGTCGGATTGTGTCATTCATGGAGCTATTGAAGCTATTTGATAATCTGATTCTTTTTCTAGTCTTATCTCCTATTACAACCCTGTCGAGTATCTTGACGCCCTAAGAGAAAATCACACATATGCACATATAGGCACACACACGCATTGGCCCACGTCAATACTTTGGATGCTCTCTCATCATCTGAAATTCTCTTTCTCTACTTGTTGAAATGCTGACAGTATAGAATTCATACATCTAAGTCAAATATAACCTTTAATGATTGACAACTGCTTTCATCATCATCACTACCGTTGTTACTGTTAACTTTGATCGACTTGCTAACTCATGGCAACCCCATGCACCAGAATGTCATGTTACTTGGTCTTGTGTGATTCTCATAATCAGCTGTGGATTAAGCCATTGTGATAGGTAGGGTTAAAGTATGGTTTTTTAGAAATAGAGTGTCACACCTTTAATTCAACTTTGTGTCTGTCTGGAATCACTGCTGGAACCTGTACAGCAGCATAGCAACACTCAAAAAAATGAGTGACAGATGGTTGATGGCTCTGCACACATCGTATCAGCTGGAAATCCACACCAAGTTTCTGAATGGAAATTGAGAAACAATGTAACTACCACCAAACCACCAATTTCCACACCATTACTACTGTGATCATTAGGTTTTGTGTCAATTGGATGGACCAGAATTCTCAGCAAATGAAATCTCCCTTGGCGATGTGATCTAACATACTATAATCAACTTCGTGATGGGTTCTGTTGTGAGTAGCCAAGCATTAAGGGTAGATTAGGGTAGAGTAACAACCCCTTACTCAGATCACAACCTTGATGATGTTCCCTTAATAAATTGGTAGACACTGTGGAGAGTTTCTTCAGCCCTTGCTGGTCTAGATCCTGCATTGACTTCTGGTTCATGGGACTCCAGACAATGGTCCATTATGTTCCTGCCAATGTGGGAGCTTCAGACTCTGCCATCTGACCTGCCAACATTGAATTCATCTGATTCTGCATTCACCAGCCATGGTCTTCCTGCCTCATCTTCCCATTCCGTTCACCTACTTCCTAGTTCATGAGTCAGGAAAAGCTTCTGGCTTAAAAGCTGATTCATAAACAGCAATTAGATTCAATGTGCCCACTTTTATAACTATAGGAGTCGTTTTCTTTTTCTTTCTTTCTTTTGCTGCTTTATTGGCAAATGATTCACACACTATTTAATTCAATAGTTCAATCACATCGAGAAGACTGGTACAATTGTCACTACAATCAGTTTTAGAACATTTTATTTATTCTTGTACTCATTATTACCTTCCCATTTACCTTAACCCCCCCTGCCATACCCACAAGGAAACATTAAATCAATTATGGTCTCTATAGATTTATGTATTCAGGATTTCATATACAGTAAAACATCAAACAGAAAGAAAATCTAAGAGCAATAACAAAAAATAGATTAAAATCCTCAATAATAAAGAAAGCATAAAACATTACAAACTAGAACATGTTCTGGTCTAGCCGAATTTGTAAGGTAAAACTGGGGTCATGATAGTTGGGGTTGGGGAGAGGAATCATTAAAGAACTAAAGGAAAGGTGTATGTTTTGTCGGTGCTATGCTGCACCCTCACTGGCTCATCTCTTCTTTGTGACCCTTCTTAAAGGGCTGTCCAATTGACTACAGATAGGCTTTGAGTCTCTACTCTGCCCTCCCTCTCATTCACATCGATATGATTTTTTTGTTTTGTTCTGGGTTTTGATGCCTGATGCCACACAGGCTGGTGTGCTTATTCCATGTGGGCCTTGTTGCTTCTCAGCTAGATGGCCACTTGTTTATCTTCAAGCCTTTCAGATCCCAGACACTATAGCTTTTGATAGTCGGGCACCATCAGCTTTCTTTACCTCATTTGCTTATGCATTCATTTTGTCTTCATTGATCGTGTCAGGGAAGGTGAGCATCACAGAGTACTGGGTTCATAGAACAAAGTGTTCTTGTGTTGAAGGAGTACTTGAATGGAGGCCCAATGTATACATAAGTGCTTGCAACACAGAGAGTCCAGGACAAATGAACCCCTCAGAAACTATAATGAGAGTAGCAATACTAGGAGGGTAAGGAAAGGTGTGGAGGTGGGGGGTGGGGTTTGGAAGTAAGGGGGAACTGATGACAATGATTAACATATAACACCCTCCAAGGGAGATGGACAAAAGAAAAGTGGGTGAAGGGAGACAGCGGTCAGTGTAATACATGAACAAATAATAATTTATAAATTATCAAGGGTTTATGAGAGAGGGAGGATGGGTGTGTTAGTCTGGGTAGACTAGAGAAACAAATCTAGGAAGACACATATGTATATAAGAAATATCTTTATATACAAGAGCAATTGGATACTGAGAAAACATCCCAGCTCAGTCCAGATCAAGTCCATAAATTCGATATTAGCCCATATGTCCAATACCAGTCTATAAAGTCCTCTTCAGACTCACAAAACCCATGCAATGATGCCGAGTAAAGGAAGATTACAGATCTGTGGGTGGAAAGTCTTTTGGAGCCAGTGGAAATGGAAATATCTCAGCACTGGCAGGGGTCTCCATGTGGCTCCTTCAGCACCCAGGCTCTAGCATAGCTCCATATGTATTCTCAGCTGGGATGTCTCCCAGGGAGAGGGCTTGTGTCCTGTCTCCAGCGAGCTATTTATCTCCTTCATGACTTCAAATGAGATCATCAGGCTGAGACCTGATTGACAGGCTAAACTCCTCCCCTTCACTCCTACGTTTCAAATTGACAACAGGCTATTCAGATCCCTATGATCAGAGGAATTCTCTGGATGAGGCATTTTGTTGGTATAAATTTCACTCCTTTTCCTTCTTTGGGGCAGACCTTCCTAAACTGTGGTTTACGACCCTATACGTGGATGTGGGAGTGGCAAATATTGTAGCAACCGTAAAAGGTTTATGAATGCACAGTGACCAAAAAGAATTTTAAATCACACATGTAATGACTTGAATGTGTTCCTGGTAGTGCTTGCCTGGGTAGCATCAGAGGACCTGACTGCAGCTTTATTTCTGAACATACAGCTTGTACTTAAATTGCTACAACAACAATCAGACTCTAAGATTTATATTTAACTTAGTAATTTTTGTTTCCACCTGTGTTTCCCATCTCTCCTTGCTACCAAGTCAATTATGACACATCTTGCAAGACTTCTTGAACTTCTCCCACTCGCAAACCCTTTACACTTGAGAAATTTTTATACCACCCAAGTTATATAAATTAAATATACAAATCAGAGCTGGATTTTTAATGATTAGTTATTTTAATAGTAATGAAAAGTTCAGTCTAACTTTAGTTATAAGCTCATGCTGTATGTTTAGAGCCAAGGTTGCAGCGAAGTCATGTGGTGCAACACAAGCACACTTTGCCAGAAACACCTTGAATTCGTTATGAATTTGACTTTGAATTAATTTTTGGTTGTTGCACATTCCCAAACCCTTTTTTGCTATTGCCAAATTATCTGCCACCTCTACATATGGGGTCATAAACCGTGGTTTAAGAAGTTCGACTTGGGAATCCAGTCTGACGCAATTATCAACATATTCACAATTATTGTCCTCAAAGACGTTCAAATGCCTCCTCTTCTGTGAAAACTTTTCTGATCTTTTAGTCAAAATTAATTATACCAGACCTTGACACTTCATGGTTTTTGTCCTAATATATTACTCAAGTCATTTTGCATTCTATTCAACTAATTATTGTTATTGTTATATAATGTACATGACTATTGACTAGTGTATACTCTCCCTGAAAGCATAAATCATGGTGGATTTTTATAATCCTTATCCACATCCAACTTGACTTTATGCCTGTGTTACTCCAGGTTGACTAGAGAAACAAATCCAGAATCATTTATGTGTAAGAGAGAGCTTTATATCAAAGAGTAATTATATATTAAGAAAACACCTTAGCCCAGTGCAGATCAAGTTCATAAATTCAAGATTAGCCCAGATATTAGCCCATGAATCCCTCTTCACACTCACACAGCAAATGCAATGATGCTGAATACAGGAAGATCACAGGCTGGTGGGTGGAAAGTCCTGTGAGTTCAATGGTGATGGAAGCATCTCCAGGGCACTGGCTACCATCAGCATGGCCCCACCTCGCTTGTCCGCAGGAAGGTGAAGAAGAGAGAGTGTGTGTGTGCCCTGCCTCTACGGAGGAAGAAAGGGGTTCCCAGAATCCTGATGAGAAGTCCATGTTCACACAGACATTGGCTATGACCTGATTGACAGGCTAGATTCCACCCCTTCACTCAAGTTGACAGGAGATTAGGTAAATTCCACACTGCCTTGCCTTAGTGAGTAATTTGTACAAATTAATTAACTGGATTGGTCATGATTATGATTTTCTTATTTTGTTCATGTGTGAATATGAGATATGGGTTCTTGGTTTTGCTGTGCTACATTTCCTATTGCATAAATTATTCTTCAAGGTCATACATGCTTACATTTTAAAATATTTATTTCAAAATTTGCTTCTGATATTGGTACATTAACATTTTCAATCAATTATGAGATGAACGTCATCTTCTTTTTCAAATGTTCTTTCCTTTGGAGTCCAGGCAGAAATAAACAGGCTAGGCTGCTTTTGATGTGCTCACAGAATATCCTCTGCCCCCTAAATTAGTTTCAGTAAACTGTAGGAAGTAGCAAAAGGTTTCTTTGGGTTTCAAATCACCAAACCTGACCTCTAACTCTCAACTCTCAGCTCTACAGGAAATTTCTAACAGTAAATCAGAATCCAAGAGTGCATTTATGACAGAGCCCAAAGAGAGGAAAGCAGTGACTGAGAACAGCCTAAAGAGGTCATGTTCATTGTAACTTGAAGATCATCTGTCAGCAGAGGAGAAACCTAACCATGAGCTGCCCAAGCGTAATTCTTTACCCAAACTCCTGAGCTATTTCAATAAGGTCTCCTACTCCCTGAAGTTGTAGGCACAGGACATGTGCTGCTTCTTGAACATAGGCATCCATTACCCAAGGTCCAGGCCTGGGCTTTTACCATTTCACGGCTCCGTTCCAATTCCCACACTCAGTTCTTCCTTACCCACTGACCATCAACTGTCATTTACATCCAACCTCCTTTAAGTCCAGACCAGCTTTCAACTGCAGAATTCACAAGGACTCCCAATCAAATTTCTAAAATCATTGTCCTGTCTCATCTTCAAAGCAGCCCCTCCACCTGACAAACTAATCACAGCATGGCGAGTCTCTCAGGATACATGTCTTACAGCAATTTGAAGACATTTTGAAACCTTTTTACTTCCTCACATCCAATTAACTCTCTGGGTTTGTAATTCTATTTGCCAGTTTTCTTCTCTTGCCCTTGCCCATTGTCTTAGGTCTGTTGGACCATGCTGCTCATTTGAACCAGGTAGCAGTCCTTTAATGGCCTCTGTAAATTTATTAAAAATAAATCTCTTGACATGTTAGTCCCTTCCTCAAACACATTTACGGATGTCTAATTACCTCCTGAGTCTGGCATTCAAGACCAGTCACATCATCTTAATCTCTATAGTAATCCATCTCTAACTGTTCCTGACACGCTAACCACAAGTACCTTACCTTACCATTACATGCACTCTCTATGAATGCAGGCTCTGTATTTGCTTCATTTTAATACCCCTCTCATCCCTGCACTGTGCTTCACACATGCCATCATGGGTCGTCAGTCCGTTTTAACTCATGACAGCAATATTTGAGAGAGCGGGTCTGTCGCATAGAGTCATAGACTACAATCCTGTCAGGAACTGGTTACCAGCTATTTGCTTCCAGGGAAACTCTGAGTGGGTTTGAGCACCTGACCTTGCTCTGAGCAGCCAAGCACTTCACTACGGCAACATCAGGACCCCTTATTTCACACAAAGTCATCCCGTTCCACTGCCATGGAGGCCACGCCCACTCACAGTGACCTTGTCTGTTCAGTTAAGATCTGCTTCATTTGGTGCAGGTGTCCTCGTTGCCATTGAATACCTGTGAATTCAACTCTTTATGCCGAGTTTGTTGGTTGATGTTATGTGTTTCATTAGTGAGGCTATTCTCCCCAGTTTGTTGTTGTTGTTTTGCCCAATCCTAGAATATTTGATAATGTGATAAAGCAATGTACTTAAGCCCATATCATAATGCAATCTAATGTAATATTATCAACCAATCAGATGAAGGAGGTGGTCCTTCAAATGTGCTCTACTTTAAGATTAAAAATAGAAATTTGGAAGAACTCTCTCTCCCCTCTTCACTCTCCTGATAGCTAGACCTGTGGATCTTGAGAAATGGGCCTGCAGAAGTTTCCAAACTGTGGTATGGACTGTGAATAGAGACTGATGCACCACCAAGTTCCTGAGAGTCAGTAGGTCTAGACCCCAGTCTATTTACCAGCCTCCACAATCACATTGGTTAATCACTAAAAATTGATTTTGGTATATGTACATGCAGTATAGTTGTTGGGATTGTGGTTGTGGTTAGGTATCATCTATTTAGTTTCAACTCATAGTGACCCTTGTATAAAATTAAAATGTGGGTTGTGCACGAACTTAACCACTGTTCTGAGATTTGAGCACATTATTGTGACTACGGTGTTGATCCCCTCATTGACGGTCTTCTCTTCTTTCTAGGCTGACCTTCTATTTTGAAAAGTATGATGTTCTCTCCCCTGAAAACAGGTGTCAAATACCCAAGATGAAATAGTGCCATCTTTGCTTCCAAGTTCCAGCTGTCCTTCTTCCAAGACAGATGCATTCATTCATTCTTCTGGAAGTTCATGGCATATTCAATATTACTTGCCACCACCATAATTCTAAGGCATTAAATATTCTTTAGTCTTCCTTATTCATTGTCCAGAGTTCCCATTTAGGAAGCAATTGAAAATATCGTTGCTTGCGTCCACCATACTTCAGTCCTCCAAATGACACCCTCGTTCTTCAAGGATTGTCGAGGGGTCAGTGTGCAGGAGATTTGCCAGTGCTGGACATTGCTTGGTTGCTTGGCTGTGGCTTCCATAGGCATTGATCGTGTACTCTATTTTAATCTTTTCTCCCTTATGATGTTGTTGGTTGTCCCGGTTACACAGCATTTTGTTTTCTTTACGCTGAGTTGTGGCTCATACTGAAGACTTTCATCTCTTCTCTTTACCAGTAAAAACTTCATGTCATTTTGACTTTAAGCAAGGTTGTGTCATCAGCCTATCTCAGGTTATTATCCATTTAACTGTTGTCCAGGTGAAGGGCAATGTCAGGCAGTGTAAGGTATGACAAAATAATAATAATCTATACATTATCAAGGGTTCATGAGGGAGGGTGGAGTGGAAAGAGAAGGAAAAAAAGAGAGTTTATTCCAAGAGCCCAAGTGGAAAGCGGATGTTTGAGAATGATGGGGGCAACAAATGTACAAATGTGCTTGATGCAATGTATATATATGTATATATGTATATATATATATATGTTATGATAAGAGTTTTACGAGCCCCCAATAAAATTATTTAAATTTAAAGAAAACTTCCTCTAATTCTTATGCCATATTGTTCTTTATATAATCCAGCCTTTCAACATTTTTCCTTATCATACAGATTGAATAAATGTAGTGAAAAATACAACCTGACTCTCATGTTTCCAGACCATAAACCATTCAGTATCCCTCCCACTGCCCACCCCCAGCCCCCAGTGTTCTATTCAAAAGATTGTCTTTGGTCTTGAGTACAAATTCCACATGAGCGCAATGGAGGGTGCTTTGTTGTGATCCACACAGTCAAGCGCCTTTGCATAGACAGTAAACCACAAGTGAACATCTTTCTGGTAGTCTCTGTATTCAGTCAAGATTCCTCTGATAGCAACAATGACAAAGCTCATTCCACAGCTTCTTCTGAATCTGGCTTGAATCGCTGAGAGCTACCTATGATGTCTTGCTGCAACCATTTCTGGATTAACTTCAGCAACATTTTATTTATATGTGAAATTAATGATATTGTTCAATACTTTCCACATTAGGTTGGGTCACTTTTCTATGGAATGGGTGCAAATATGGACTTCTTCCAGTTGATTGGCCAGGTAGCTGCCTTCCAAATTTCTGGTCACAGATAAAGAGGGGCTCCAGCGCTGCTTCTGCTGGTTGATACATTTCATTGGTATTTCATTAAGTCCTGGAACCGTTTGTTGTTATTGCTGCTGTTGTTTTCCAGTGCCTTCATTGCTGGGTGGACTTCTTCCTTCATTATCATTGGTTCTGGATTATACTTACATCTTGAAATGGTTGACTGTCAGCCAATGCCTGTGGATACAATGACTCTATATCTGACATCATTGTTTTCTTTTTCTTTTCGGTACTTTCATCATTCTTTATGTTTTGCTCATGCAGTCCTTCAACATCCCAACCCAAGGTCTGAATTTTATCTTAGTTCTTTCAGCTTATTAAATGTTCCATATGTTTTTCCCTTTGGGTTTTCCAACCCTCAGAAAGAACAAACTCACTGCTAACGAGTCAATTCTGACTTGTAATGACCCTATAAGACAGGGTATAACTTCCCTTGTGGGTTTCCAAGAGTATAACTCTTTTCAGGAGTAGAAAGCCTTGTCTTTCTCCCTCAGACCTTTGGGTTAGCAGCCCAATGTAGGTCTTTGCGTATTCATTCTAATGCTTGACTGTCTTCTAGAGCAGCGCTGTAAACTTTCTGTTCACTTTATTTTTGAAACTTTTTACTCTGAATTGGGTAACGTTTTACTGAACAGATCAGTTTTGAATTTCACATGTCATACTTATATTGTTTCATATCATGCATTAATTGCAATTTCCTCAATGAAATATCACTTATTCTTCTTCATCCTTCTATCCCCAAATTCCTTTCCTCCATCCTTCCTTACCTTCCTGAACCTTATCCTTGGCTAAATGTTGCCCTTTTAATGTCAAATGTTTGATTAGTCTAAGGTGTGGATACCTCCCTAGTATTGTTGTTTCACTTATATTACTGTCTATGATCTGATTAAAAATTGACCTATGAAAATGAGTTCATTTTCAGACCTGTAGGGAGACGTAGGCCCAAAGTCTTGAGAAGTCAACAAGTCTCTACCTGAGCAGTCAACCTGGCCCTTTGATGATCTGAGATTTCAGTTCATTTATTCAGTTCACTTCAACTTATCTACTTCTAAGAGCAAGTTTCAGAGGAATTTCTGCAATTTTTTGTGGTCTTTTCTTTCTTCCCTGTCTCTCGAATGATCATTTTTATTTCTTTATGTATGATGTTCTGGACACCATCACACAATGCCTCTAGGAATTAATAATCAATACATCAAATCTGTACTTAAAATCATCTCCAAATGCAGGTAGGATATGCAAAAGAAAGTATTTGCAATGAATAAGCCACTGGCTTCACCAAACTTTGTCACGCTATATCCAGCATCATTCCTATCACCAAGGCCATAGTTTTCAAGTGCAGATCCTTCCCCTCTGTTTCCAATTTTCATTTTCTAATCACCAGGAACTATCGATGAATCTTGATTGTATGTTTGATCAATTTCAAACTGGAGCTCATTGGTGGAATTCTTCATTTCTTCATGTTTTGCTTTTGTTTTGCTGATTAAATTTTAATAATAGTCTTAAGAAGCAAGTTTGGAGAAGAATCAGTGCATTTGAATTATGGTATTGAAGAAAAATATTGACAAGACTAGAGACTTCCAGAACAAACAAATCTCTCTCAGAAGAAGTACAACTAGCATGCTTTTTAGAAGCAAGGATGGGACTATTTCATCTGAAGTACGTTATATATGTTGTCAAGAAAATTCAGTTCCTGGAAAAGGATATCATTCTTGGTGAAGTAGAAGGTCAATTGAAAAGAAAGAAAATAAAAAGTGCTAAAAAGATAGGCCGATACAGTGCCTGAAACGATGCAATTCTGTATTGTACACAGGGTTATGGTGAATTGGAATCAAATTGATGGCCCCTAAAAACAACTGGTCTTTTTTTGTAGGTATATGCATGATATTTAGAGAGATCATGAAGTGGTCTTTTTGACAGTGAACTTGACAGCATTTCTCTTCAAATTGTCATTCATGGAATAGCAAACTATTGCTGAATTCAAATTGGCCAGTACCAGCCCATTTCAGCCCAATAATGCCAAAGACATTATGAATTTCATTTTATTTTTTACAACTCTCAATTTCTCTAGCTTTATGCTTTATACATTTCATGTTCTGAATATTAATGGATGTATGCAGCTGATTCTTCTTTTGTCAAATAGCACCCCAAACTTTGCTCCATCCACAGCCTTAAAGTCAGATCTGCTTTTAGAAGACAGTTTTCTATCATATTTTGAGTGTGTTCCAACCTGAGGTGCTCATTGCCTGAGATTATATCAGAAAATGTCCCGCTGTTATCCATAATGGCTAGCTGCTCAGAGGTGGCTACCATCTTCTTTATTCCTATTCTGTCTTAGTCTAGAAGGTCTGCTGATGCCTGTCACCGTGGATGACCAGGCTAATATTTGAAGTATTAATAGCACAGTTTCTACCATCAAAGCAACATATAAGCCAACACAGTATGACAAACTAATAGATCAGTAAAGGACAGTTGAGGAGGTACCCCACAAAAAAGGGAATGTTTTTTTTCAAAGCAGTGTATTTGATTTTTTTTTTACAAAGCAAACGTATCGCCTTCAAAGTACTCTCCATTACACTTACTATGTTTGTCAAATCTGTGATTCCATTCTTGGAACTGTTTTACAAACTCATCTGTTTGGATGGCTGACAATACTCCCCTCATTTTGTCCCTCACCTCTTCTACACCGTCAAATCACTGACCTTTCATGTCCTTCTGCATCCACAGAAACAAAAGCCAAGCAGTTTTCTTCCCATCACCATAAGCCCCTGGCTCATTCTCCAAGGGGAACAAGAAGTGTCTTAAGATCAATTTATTGGGAGCCCTGATCCCACTCACCCTGCAATCCTTATCTCGCGCCTTCAGATGTTGTTGCTGCTGTTGGTCCCCAGACTCAAAGAACACTTCACAAAAGTGAATAAATAAAGCTCCTTGAGGATGCAAAGCAGCAGTAATCACGAGCAAATATGGTCCATCAAAGAGCACCCAATCCCCAGGGAAGGGCTAGAGAAGTTCACAGACCTAGATGGAGGATACGTTAATCCACAGCAGCTTCATAGTTTGATATTTTGATTTGATAAATATTTCTATGATTTTATAACGATGTATTTTTCTTACCTTCACATGCACACACATACATAGTACAGATGGTGCTACTTTAAGTATATGTAAGAGGGGAGAAGTGCCCCCACCCCCCAAAAGAAAACAGAATTTTTTTCAAAACTATGAATGTAATTTGTTTTGCAAAACAATCTTTTCTTCTTCAAAGTACTCTCCATTACAGTCCATGCATTTGTTAAACCTGAGATTCCATTCTTGGAAGCCTTTTTCAAATCATCTGTTTAGATGGCTGACAGCACCTTCCGCGCTCTTTCTTCACCTCTTCTACGTCATCAAATCATGTCCTTTCGTGGCCCTCTTCATTCACAAAAACAAAAAGAAGCTGCATGGAGAAAGGTCCGGGGAGTAAGGCGTCTGGGGCAAGTGAGATATGTTGCTTCTTGGCAAAAGCTGGTGCCCTGAGATGGCTGCGTGACCAGGAGCATCGTTGTGGTGGCGAAAGCAGTCCTTGTCTACCAAAAATCAGAACTTTTTTTGTCACATGCTGTTATGCCATCTTTCCAGAACCTCTAAAGCTTGATGAACAGTCCAACCCGAGGAACAAACTCCGAATGCAGTACAAGTGAATATTTTCAACAGTTGAGGAACTTAACGGATGTCCAGAACGAAGTTTGCCATCAATCGACATTTCACCTTTTTAGAAATGAGAAAACCATTTGTACGCTTGAGGCTTTTTTCCCACAGCCCTGTCCTTGTAAGCTGTGTTTAACATCACAACAGTATCTGTGGCAAATTTCCCAAGCAGGAAACAAAATTTTGCAGCTGCATGCTGTTCTCTTAAATCAGCCATCACAAAATGAGGTTCAAGCAAAACTGTTTTTATGACAAAATTCACTGTGACCAGTGAGAACCTTCCCAGGCAAGGCCACTGGGTGAACTGACTCAGAGCAGATTGCTGGATGCTCACCTAGTGGGAAAAAGTGCATACTATAAAGGTTTAGCTCAGCCCAGCGCAATTCCAGGTTTGGCATTTCATATTGATGTACCCCTATATATGTACATAAATCTGAAATTGTAACTCATCTTTCTTGCTTGGAGGAGCTGGTGTCTTTGACTGCTGACCTTGCAGTTGGCAGCACAGCAGATAACACACTTTGCCACCAGAGCTTACACCTGTGACTTAGGCATTTTACTCCCTGCCACAACGTTGGCAATTCCAGGTATCGATTGATTCAGAGGAGAAGGATGAGGCTGTCTGCCCCCTTAAAGATTTACATTCTCCTAAACTCTACATGAGGTCACTATGAGTCAGAATTGATCCGATGGATTTTGGGGAGGTACTCATGTACATATAATACACAGATTTATATACTTGAAGAGATCGCTAATTGTATATATGGTTGCTATAGCAAAGTGTGGTGAGGAAATCAGATTGTGCCTAGATATCAGAAAGAATAGCGTCTGGGGTCTTCAAGGCTTATGTTAAAATAAGCAGCCATCTAAGTGAAACATAAGCTAAGTCCACACAGGGAAAGCATACCGGTCTGCGTGTTCCAAGGATTATAGATAATAAACCTTAAATATGAAGGGGGGAATTGTATCAGAGTTTAAACTGTGAACACCTGGTTTGGGTCAAGTGGCACCACTTAATGGACAGTGACAAGGTGATCAAGGTTATTGTAATGGACAGCAGAACTGAAGCAGTCAGTAAGATAGACTGACTCCAACTTAGGCATGGGGACTCTGCAAATGGAGCAGAGGGAAAGAATAATAATTACTTGATCTGTAAAAGCGGAAGAATTCCAGGCCTAGTGAACAGCAATCTAACCTGCATCATCCGAATAGAGAATTATGTCCCCTCAGTCAACCTTTCACTCAGTTTTCCCCAAAGAGATTTACGGCCTTTTACAAGAGTGAATATGCACTTGTTGGAAAGAAATAATAAGACTTTTTGATGAATTTTTAGACATCAGCTCTGAATCAGTGGAAAAGTAGAAGGCACTCAAGAGATGGATTGATACAATGGCTGCAACAATGGAGGCCCAAACGTAACAAAACTTGTGAGGATGGTATGATACAGGGAAGTACTTATTTCTGTCCCACATATGGTTACTATGAGTTGGAACCAACTCAATAGCACTTATCAACAATAGCAGCAAAATTTTACTTACATCTGATACTAATGATATTGTGCTATAATTTGCGCATTCTGTTTGGTCAATTTTCTTTTGAAAGGGTACAGGTATGGGTATCTGTCAGTTGACTAAGAAGATATCTTACAAATATCCTTACCTAGACAGGTATGTGCTTCCAGTACTTCATCCGCTTGTTGACAATTTTAAATTGGTATTCAATCAACGTGAGCCTTGTTTTCTGATAAAGCTTTCACTGGCTTGAAGTTTTTCCTTCAGCACCATTGATCCTTGTGCATCTGCTGCCTACGGAAATGTCGGGGTGTGGGTGAGTGCTTTGGGGTCCAGCACCTCTCTATATTCGTTTCACCTTCTTTTGATGCTTCCTGCATTTTTTATAGAATCTTTCAATATTTTGATTCAAGGCTTGAATTGTTTCTTTAATTACCTCAGTTTAAGTTATGCCTCAACCTTTTCTCCATTTACCATGATGTTCCCTAGAGGTCCAGTGGTGTGGCTTGGGGTTGAGTTTCTTCTCAAGGTGTGTTCTTATTTCTTTCTCGTAGATTGTTCTCATCCACACATCTATGGTTGGCCACACTCAAACGAGACCCTGCGTTCTTCATCAATGATTGAATATCCTACAATCTGTGCCTTTCAGGCATGGCAACCCTCAACCAGATTCTCCCAGTAAGAATGTCTGATAACTTGGAATACCTCCTTGAAAAGTCAATTTGCAATGTAAATTAGCATAGCTTTCACGTTGTTGCGGTTTTGTGCCATTGAGTAGTTTCCTGTCCATGGTACCCAGTGTACGACAGAGTGAAGTACTGCCTTGTCCTCTGCCATCCTCTCAGTTGGTAGGTTTGGTCCATGCTGTGGCCACTGTGTCAGTCCCTTTCCAAAGGAGCTTTTCTTTGCTGACCCTCTTTCTGTCTAATCAAGCATGAGGTCCTTTTCCTGGAAGCTCTCGCCCACTAATAAGTCTAATCGACCTCAGATGAAATCTTGGCACCCTTGCTTCTAATGAGCATTCCATGGCCCAGGGGAGGCACACATTAGTCTTAAAAGTGATAGAGTTATTCCCTAACACTTTAAAGAGGGTTGGGGCAGAAGATTTGCTCCATGAAACAAGTCCTTTGATTTCCTAACAGCTGTTTCCATGAGCATTGATTTTGGATCCAGGCAAGAAGAAATCCTTGACAATTTCAAACGTTTCTCCATTTATAATGATGTTGTCTGTTGGTCTAGTTGTGAGGATTCTTTTTTTTCTTTGCACTGAGTTGTAATCCAACTGAAGACGGAAGCCTTTTGATCTCCATCATCAAGTGCCTCAGGTGATTGATTTCAGCAAGCCTGGTGTGTCATCTATATATGATGGAACTTTAATGAAAGTTCTTCTAATCCTAATACCACATACTGCATCATATAATCTAGTTTCTCATATTAGTTTCTCATTCATAATGAGAAATTACTACCATCAAATTGAATAATTACGTTCAAAGGATACAATCCAGACACACCATTTCCTGATTTTGAGCATGCAGTATCGCGTTTCCAGTTCAAACAACTGGATGTTAATCTATACACAGGCATATTTCTCTATATAGCCTGATAAGAGCAACATATCTGAAAACCAGAAGGACTTGTGTACAACCGACTAGTGTCTTTTAAAATATATGCTTTAGCTATATCCATTTTAATCTAAATATGCCTAAGTGTTCTCAGATGCATTTCTTATTAAGTATTATGTAATCAGATTGGTCAGACTCTACTAATTCAAAGCAATGAGGTTTTTCTGTGTGTTTAATATTTCTACAACATTCCTCCTTTTAATCCTTTTGTTTCCATTATAAATGCAAAATAAGCCTCTGCTGTATGACATAAAACTCAACTATTTCCTACTTGAATGTATATAACAATGTCAGTCACTACAACAATGAGAAGTCTTTCTAAATCAGAGACTACAGCAGCAATAGCAAGATTCTGAGCTCATACATTTTGAACACTTCACGTAACGTATTGCCTTTCACTATCTCACCTGCTAACAGGGTAATGGCAAGGTTGAATATCTGGTCACCAGTGTGCCCAGACACGTGAACTGAGACGCATTTTCCTTAGTCCAAGCCGTACTGTATAGCTGAGTTCAATGAGTAAATTCTTATTCCCTGGTTATTGCTAGGTGAGCAAAACGGACGAAGGAATCTTGCTGGGATCAGGTTTACCTTTTACCCAAAGTGCTCTCTACACCTTTCCAGTTGACTGATGAGGTTCCTATTATCCCAGTTGCCCTCAGCAAATAGTACCAAATAATTGCTGCACCTAGCACAACATGGGAATAATTTGGAGCATTCTAGGCCACAAATGCCTGCAGGCATCAGTGAACTGGAGGAAAACACTGTGGTTTGATGCGTCATGTGGCATTAATTAAAAACAACCTGCTTTTCTGTATATGGGCTTGTACTGTTAACTTACACTCCTCCACAATTTCCAGTTAGCAACCAGAGGTAAACATGGCCCCTGCCCCTTTAACTTCACAGAAGCCTCCAGTAATTCACTTTTAGGAGCAGAATTCCAAAACATCAGCTCTTAATTACTCAGTGCAGAGGAGACCATTTCCCATGCAAGTTACCATGTGAGTGATGAGCCAGTCTTGCAATAGCCCACTCAGTTTGCCTTCCGATGCACACAGGCAAGGGACTTGAGATATCGGGAAACCAGCAGCTCCTTGGAAGGCTGCCATCTGGCATCACGTTACTTTGGCCCAGAGACTGCCCTTCGGGATATATTACATTAGGAAGGTCTTCCTTAGGAAAAGGGTAATTCAAAACCAATTATTCATGTGTGCTCATGCTTACATACCTGGGTATTGAACAAGATTGTGGACATGTTCATGTAAGGCTCTGGGCCTCTGTTTTCTCATCTGTTGATGGGAGTGAAACAGCTCTGCTTGGTTTATAATGTTATTATAAAATAAATGAAACTTATTGATAAATAACAGGACAATGCGTGGCGCAAGAAGAAAAGGGAAGTGCAATGCTGTCCTTGCACAAATGAAGGTCATGCTTCTCAGATCTCCTACCAGCTCCTAATTCCACTTTGTCTCTTCCTCAGACCAAAGCATGTAACAGAAATGTGCCAGATATTGCCACTAAGAGGAAGGGAGAGAAGAGAAATTAAATGATTCTTAGCCATTTACCTCATGGATTTTGTATATTTTAAGAGAGGAATGAAGTGGCTCAGTTCATGAATAATATATTGTGCTTTCTAAGCCTATACTTTATGTATTGGTATATGATAATTATATGAGGGAGTAACGCCCCAACATGGATTTTTCTCCCAAAGTTACGAATTTAATATTTTTTTCAAAAAAACAATCTTATCACCTTCAAAGTACTCTCCATTACACGGAATACATTTGTCAAATCTGAGATTCTATTCTTGGAAACATTTTTCAAACTCATCTGTTTGGATAGCTGACAGCACCTCCCTCGTATTTTCTTCCCTTCTTCTACATCATCAAATCCCTGTCCTTTCATGTCCCTCTGCATTTGCAGAAACAAAAAGAAGTCACATGGAGCAAGGTCAGGTGAGTCATGTGTATGGGGCAAGAGAGGTACGCTGTTTTCTGGCAAAAACTAGTGCACTGAGATGGCTGCGTGACCAGGTGCATTACCATGGTGGCCAAACCAGTCTCTCATCTGCCACAAATCAGGCCTTTTATGTTACACACTGTTAAGCCATCTTTTCAGAACCGTTAAATAGAGAGCTTGGTTTATAGTCTGGCATAGTGGAATAAACTCCAAATGCACTAGGATTTGACATTTTGATCCCTTCAGGAAGTTGATGGATGCCCAGAAAAAGGTTTGACATCAATTGACATTTCACCTTTTTGGAAATGAGAAAACCACTCATCTGAGTTTTCCCCCTAACACTGTCCCTGTAAGCTGTGTTCAACATCACAACAGTTTCTGCAGTATTTTTTCCAAGCAGGAAACAAAATTTCACAGCTGCATGCTGTTCTCTTATATCAACCATCACAAAAATTGAGAATCAAGTTAAACTGCTTTTATGAAATGATTCACTGTGACCAGAGAGACCTTCCCAGGCAATGTCACTGGGTGCACTAACACAGAGCGAGTTGCTGGATGATCGCCTAGTGGGAAAAATTAGTACTATGAGAGTTCCACCCAGTGGAGCTTTGTTCCATTTTGGAGGCTAGCCCTGTCATATAGTTCATTAGTTCTAGCACTGCACCGCAACATTAGTTCACACAACCACCCCTCTGTGACCCTGCTCAGAGTCTGATTGTAACCTGTGCTCATTGGGAAATGAGAGATTGTATGTTGAACATGTTCTTGACAGGTGAAACTGAGGCAAAGAATGGAAACAACAAAGTTAGGTCTTATTTACCTTAAATATTGACAAGATATAGTAGTATTTTAATTCAGAACAGGTCAGAATGGTAGGCACTCTAAGAGAACTCAGGGTCCAAATCCATTCTTACTTTTACCCAGTTAAGAGATGTTAATGTTCAGAAGGGGAAACAGATTCATTGAATGTCATAAAGAAAATGAAGTAGAAAGCAAGGACGGCGTCACTTCACACATAAGCCATTCCCTTGGGATGTCTAACATCATTGCTATTCCATTTTGTAAATGAGATTTTAAAATCAAGCATTCAAAAGAGAAATTGGTGAAAATCAAAATTTCTTTTTAATAGCTTTATTAGCATGTAATTCGCATATTATACATTTTAATAGTTCAATCATAGTAAGAAGAATTGTACAATCATCACCACAATCAAATTCAGAACATTATCTTTTTTTCCCATCCTTGTTATTGGTTCCATTTTCATTCACCCTCCTCTCCATGGCCCTACATAATTATTAATTCAGTTACTGTCTCAATTTACCTATGGTGGATTTCAGATTTCATTTTTTGCTGGAGAATAATATTTTGTTTTAATCATTTACTGGGGGCTCATGAAACTCTTATCAAAATCCATACATTCATCAATTGTATAAAGCACATTTATACTATCATTATGTTCATCATTATCAAAACATTTGCTCTCCACGTAAGCCCTTGGCACCAACTCCTCATTTCCCCCCTCCCTACATGCTCCTCCCTCCCTCATGAACCCTTGATAAGTTATAAATTATTTTTTTGTAATATCTTACACTATCTGTTGTCTCCCTTCACATACTTTTCTGTTGTCTGTCCCCCAGGGAGGAGATTATATGTAGATCCTTATAATCAGTTCCCCCTCTCTACCGCACCTGCCCTCCACCCTCCTGGTATTGCCACTCTCACCACTGGTCCTGAAGGGATCATCCATCCTGGATTCCCTGTGTTTCCATTTCCTCTCTGTATCAGTGTACATCCTCTGGTCTAGCCAGATTTGTAATGTAGAATTGGGATCATGATAGTGGGTGGGTAAGAAGCATTTATGAACTAGAGGAAAGTTGTATGTTTCATCGTTGCTATACTGCACCCTGAATGGCTCATCTCCTCCTTGCAACCCTTCCACAAGGGGATGTTCAGTTGCCTACAGATAGGCTTTGGGTTCCCATTACGCATTCCCCCTCATTTACAATGATATGATTTTTTATTCTTTGATGTCTGATACCTCATTACTTCGACACCTCGTGATCACACAGGCTGGTGCTTCTTCCATGTGGGCTTTGTTGCTTCTGAGCTAGATGGCCGCTTGTTTATGTTCAAGCCTTTAAGACCCCAGACACTTTATCTTTTGATAACCGGGCACCATCAGCTTTCTTCACCACATTTGCTTATGTACCAGCTTTGTCTTCAGTGATCCTGTCAGGAAGCTGATCATCATGGAATGCTAGTTTAATTGAACAAAGTATTCTTGCATTGAGGGAACACTAGAGTGGAGGCCCAATGTCCATGCACTACCTTAATACTGAACCTATGAATATATGCGCATAGATCTATTTCCCTATCCTTATATATAAATATATTTCCATATGTACATTCCTTTATTTAAACCTCTATAAATGCCCTTTGCCTTTTAGCTCTTTCCTCTGTTTCCTTTTACTTTCCTCTTGTCTCACTAGCACACTCAGCCTTCATTTGATTTACAGTAATGCCTCTCAGTTACATTACGCTTGATCATGCCTTACCCCGCCTCCTACACCCTCCTCACCACCGATTGGATTGTTTGTTGTTTCATTGTCCCTGGGTTTGTGAGAACCACTTCCTTTCTCCCTACCTCCCCCTCTCCCATGTCCCCACAGAACTGTAGGTCCTGTTACATTCTCCTCCACATTGTTCATCCAGCCTATTTTATTTAGCCAGAGCTGCAAAGATAAAAACATGCACAAAAACAAGGCAGAGCAAAATCAAGCAACAAAAGAAAACAAAACAACAATAAAAAGCCAATGACAAAAAGCAAAACAGAGCAAAAAACTTAACACATCAACAAAAAAGAAAAGCTTCTAGTTAGTTCAGGGACTGCTTGTTGGTGTTTAGGAGCGTTTTCCGGTTGACTATGATGGCATGCCAAACCCTGGCCCCATAGTCTATTTTTGGTATTCCCTGGGAACTTCATTGATCTGTTACCCTTGCGGTTCTATTCCATACCCTTAGTGTTTTGCCTTGGTGTGATGGGATCAGATGGGGCAGAATTCACACACTGTGTCTCCAGTGTAATCCCCTGTGGGGTTATGGGTCAGTGAGGGATGTCATGTCTCATAGTGGGGCCGGCCATACGATCTTCTCTGTGGATTGGCTGCTCTGAGGGTGATTATCGTCCTTAAGGATTGGTGGGCCACGATGTGCTCCACTCTCTCTTCCTCCCCTTTCATTTGCTCCCATGTGCTCTGATCACACATGTCCCTCTCTCTGAGCTGCAGCTTCAGGGCTGTCTTCTGAAATAAATTCTTCTGGGGGGAGGGGCAGCTGTCCACAAAGTTGGGATTGGGGCCGGCTCCTCAGACCTCTCTACTGGTTCCCTACTCCATGCTGGCATGTTGCATTCACATCTTGGAGCAGCTGTGGTGGATTTCATATAGAGACAATCATACAAAGCACAAGCAGGAAGCAAACAAACAAAAGCAACTATGACAAAACAGAGGATAAGCCTCAGGAAAAAACAAGATAAAAATTAAAAACCAAAACAACTTTAAACATGGGTCAAAAGGGAGATCAAATGATAAGGTATCACAGTTTAACCTAATTCCATCTGCCATCATTGACTTTAAAATTATCTCAGTTGGATATAAAGACTACTCAACTCCTTAGACTATGGTCAGAGGGAATTGACCAGAGGTTTAATCCATGTGGGGACCCTGCAAATGGATGTTGGGCCTTCACTGTCTTCCAGAGCTGCAAACTGAGTGTTCAGAATTTAAGCTCTGCTACCATTTTCTTCTCCAGCTTTGGATTTTATTATTTACAATCCTTTGAACACACAGGCTGATGTGTTTTTTCCATTTGGTTTTTGCTGATGGCTCCCTTAAGTTGGATTTTTGTTTCAAGACAAGCCTTTAAGACTGCAGATGCTATTCTTTCTGATAGCTGAACACCATCTGATTTCTCCACACGCTTTGCTATAACACCCATATCTTTAGTGATCGCTTCATGAGGGTGAGTATTGAGTGCCCATAATTCACTGAGCACTCTCACAGACAGAGATCCAAGCCAAAGTCCCTTGACCTTTGGATAGCAGTCATCCACTCCTCACATAATGACATTTCGACCTCAAGTCCAATTGAGTAGAGTCATGTCATAGAAATTAACAGTTCTTTGATTAGGGCTACAATTAAGAGTAAGCCCAAAGCCTACTCATATATTGTTTATATATGTTTCTGGTTCACTTTAAAGGTATCATTATCATTTTATAATAGAGAACATTAAAAATCATTCCTTTGGGGCATAAGATAATTCTAATGGTGATAATATTATTTAACCAATGGTTAAATAATACAAAGTACTGTTCAGAAGAGAAAATTATTCATGCATAGGCCAGATTTTCATATCATAATACATGAATTGTTGACTTTTATAAATTAAAACCTTAAGTTACCAGGCATTATTTATGCAAACAGTGACGCTTGGGGATAAGGCAAAACTTATCAATAACACTCATTCAGCAAAGCTAGAACTAGTCTTCTAGACTAACACATGTCCTAATAAAGCAAAATGAGCATTAAAATAGTAAATACATGGTAGTCTCAGGCTACCATTCATTGGTGTTGGTGTTGTTAGATGTCCATGAGTCAGTTCCTACCCATAGTGACCCTCTGCACAACAGAATGAAACACTGTGCGGTCCTGCCCCATCTTCATCATTGTTCCTCTGCCTGAATCCATTTTTGCCATCACTGTGTCAATCCATCTCACTGAGGGTCTGCCTCCTTTTCACTACCCCTCCACTTTATCATTCTTTGGGCACCTGCAATGCAAGAGATACAAACTGAAGTCCAACAACCATCAATTCCATAAGCTTGGAATGGTAGTCCTCTGCTGCTTCCTACAGTAGAATTGTTCAGTCTTGAGTCCAAGGGAATATGTCAGTTACAATACTGTGGTAATTAGTATCTGTGGACCTTTAATAATGGTTTTTCAGAATGATTGATTGGAAAGGAGAAAAATCAAAAAAAGGTTCCCGCTCAGTTACTAATAGTTCTGTAATTTAATGAAGAAAATACTAACAATTGTGTTATTGGTATCGTGTAATCTAAGAAATATTATAGTTAAATTATACATTCACAAACAACTATAACATATTATTCTATGATTAAAATTGACAGCATATATCACTAAGTACTGTATCTTATGTCACAGAAGGAAGGCCATGAAGGTGGAGGGTGACATCATAAATTATGCCACTGGGTGATACCAACTCTAGTGCCAACACTGCTGAGTACAATCTCTCCACAGATGTCCAAAGTTGCAGTACTCATAGGAACAGACTGGCACACCTTTCTCCCAGAGAGATGCTGGTGAATTTGAGTCATCACCTTTTAGATAGCGGCCATGTGCTTAACCACTATGTCACCAAAGCATCTCAGAAAAACCTTTACCTATGCTTTATCGATAACACAAAGGCATTCAGTTATGCAGATCCTAACAAATTATGGGTAAGATTACCAAAAAACACCCCATGGTGCTTATGCAGAACCAAGAGAAGGTTGTTCTAATAGGTGCTCAAATGGTTTCTAATTGGAAATGGTGTACATGAAGGTTGTATCCTTTCACCATACTTACTCAATATCCATGCTGAGCAATTGATCCAGAAAAATGGGCTGAATGTAAAAGAAGGCAGCATCAGAAAAGGGGGAAGATTCCTTATCAAGCTGTGATGTGCACATGATACAACCTTGCTTGCTGAATGAAAGGGGGATTTGAAGCACTTTTGCTGATAAAAATCAAAGACTATCAGCTTCATTATGAATTGGAACTCAATATAAAGGAAACAAAATTCCTCACAACTGAACCAATAGATAACATCATGATAAATGGAGAAAAGATCAAAGTTGTTAAAATTCTGTTTACTTGAGTCCACAATCAATGCTCGCGGAAGAAGCAGCCCGGAAATCAAATGGCAATGCATTGGGCAAAGATCAAAGATGTTGCACTAAGGAATATAGTGTGCCTGACCCAAGGCTTGATATTTCAATTACATCATATACATGTGAAAGCTGGACAATGAATAAAGCCTAAGAAGAAGTGGTGCCTTTGTGGTATAATATTGTCAAAGAAATATTGACTATAGCATGGCCTACCACTAGAATGAACAAAATTGTCTTCAAAGAAAACAGCCAGCTTGTTTCTTAAAAGTCAGAAAGATGAGACTTGGTCTTACGTGTCTTGGAAGTTCTGAAGAAGAAGTTTCTGGAGAAAGACATCGCCCTTGGTAAAGTAGGGTTAGTGAAAAGAGGGAGACACTCAGAGAGCTGGACTGACATGGTGAAGGCAGCAATGGCCTTACACATAGCAATGGTTGTGACAATGACCTACAGGGGCGTTAGCCCCCCCTCCCCCACCACCACCATCACCTCTGCTGAGCAGAGCCTTCATAGTATGCAATTTTTCTGCTAGATCAGCATCAAGCAACTCGCTCTGAGTTAGTGCACCACTGGCATCACCTGGGAAGGTTCTCTCGTCACAGTGAATTTTTCCTTAAAAGCAGTTTCCCTCAAACCTCTTTTTTTGTGATGGCCGATTTAAGAGAACATACGACTTAGTGTGCGGCTGTGAAATTTTGTTCTCTGCATGGGGAAAATGCAGCAGACCCTGCTGTGATGTGGAACACAGCTTACAAGGACAGCACTATGGGAAAAACTCAAGTGGATGAATGGTTTTCTTATTTCAGAAAGGGTGAAATGCCGATTGATGACAAAGCACATTCTGTACATCAACTTCCCAAATGGATGAAAATGTCAACAAAATTTGTGCACTTGCTCTGAAGACCCAGGATGGCCCACAGAAGAGATGGGGACGTTATCTGGACTATCATGGAGCCCCATTCATCTAATTTTCACAGACTGTTTGGGAATGAGAAGGATCGCTGTGAAATTTGTGCCTGGAGTTCGGACTGACCAGGAAGAAGAGCATGGACTGGAAACTTGCAGTACTTTTCAAGAACAGCTCTGAAGCGACCCAGATGTTTTTTTAAATTAAATACTTTTATTGGGGGCTCTTATATATCTTATCATAATCCATACATTCATCCAGTGTGTCAAGCACATTTGCACATATGCCACCATCCTCATTTTCAAGCATTCCCTTCCCACTTGAACCCTGAAATCCGCTCCCCATTTCTTCCTACTCCCTCCCCCTTTTGCCCTCCCTAACACACCCTTGATAAATTACAGATTATTATTTTCATATCTTACATCATCCCCCATCATTCCTCACCCACTTTTCCATTATTCATCCCCCTGGGAGGGGGTTCTAGATTGATCCTTGTGATCGATTCCCACTCTCTCCCCCCACTCTCCCTTAATTCTCCTGGAATCTCTACTTTCAATGTTGGCTCTGAGGGGTTTATCTATTCTGGATTGCCTATGTTTGTGGCTCTGCAGTCTTGGGCATCCTCCGGAGCTGTTCTAGTGGGTCCTGTAATGTCCCAGTGGATTGGACTAGACTCTACCACAATGGGTTTGGTTTGGGTTAAAGTTCACCTCCTTGTTTGTAAGCCTTAGAAACTCTTAAGTAATTCATGTGCAACATTATATTGCTGTCCTGTCACAATACACATGTTCCCCCTAAAATTTGAGATCACGGTGGTATGTATGAACATTCTTAGGAGAGACTTGGCAGCAAGATGCAACTGGCCTTTGATATTTATTGGGGTTAGGGGCACAAATAAATGAAGAGAGCAAAGTGTGGCTGCCACCGCGTCTGCTGGGTGAAAGGCAGGCCGGCAGCTAGGACCCAAGGGCTTCCCATTCTCTCCCTGCCCACGGGCACAGGAACCGACAGCCGAAACAAAAGCGTCCAACTGGACTAATTTAGGGAATTCTGAAACGGCAGAGGCAAGTTCTTTAAATGTATATTGTATTGAAAAATAAGCCTTGATTATCTTTATCAATAAAAACAATAGCTCACGCGATGTGTTTAATGAAAGCCAGACCCTATTCTAAGTGCTTTGTATGTATCACTCCATTTGCTCATTGATAAAGGACTGTGTCTGCCTGTATTTCACAGGTGAGGGAATTAAGACACAGACCAGTTTATTACCGGCACAAAGTCAGACATACCTCGGGCTTGCTACTGCCAGGACACCAGGCTCCAAACCAATTTCTTCCATTGTCTTGGACCTTCAGATCTGAGATGTAATTTTAATAGGAAAGGTCAGTGGGTGAAACAAATTGACAGCCTGAAGGGAAAGAATGTTTCCTGTGCAAAAAATGGGGAGACCTCCCAGTGGACCTGCACATCGATCTAGCCAAGGGTCCTGAGCCTCACCCCACTTTCAGGATGGAGATGGTGGGAGGCCACGGTGCAGGCACACTGCCCAGGGCCTCAGCTCCTATGGACGATGGTGAACTCTGCAATGGAGGTGCGGGGTCTCACCCCTGGGAACCAGCTTGACTGAAGCCATAGAGTTCATAGGAAGCTCATAGGCATGTCACAGGCACCTCTTCTGAGGTGCACAAAGGCACTGCTGTTTTTCACACTGGCAGAGCCAGCGGAGCAGAAGGTGTTTCCAATGAAGTCCCACCTGCATCATGTTTAGAGAAACACAGGGACCCTGGCTTTGAACTTCAACCACTGATGACTGTTTTTCATACAAGTAATTGAAAAGCAGTCTGGGAATATCTGTAAGGTCCACAGGGGGCTGAAGATGGCTGCATCTCCTGTCAAACAGCCAGCCACCGTGCTGGGGTCAGCGCGGGAGGAGGCCATTTCCGAAGTCAAGATTCCAAAGTAGCCATAGCTGTGAAGCTCAGCTCTCTTCTGTTTCAAACCTACCTGGTCTCTAAACCCCTCCTGCACACCAACCACTTAGCATCAGATTGCCCAAGAAATAAAGGAGCATAGCTTTCCTTGTGCTTATTTACTAATCTGTAGTGAACCTATCCATGTGTTTCACCACCCCAAAGCTTTTGTTTCTCGGTATGCTCCATCTGTCTCTCTCCCAAGGCCGCAGCACCTTCCTACAAAATCAAAGGCTCTTTCTAGAGGTACCGTCTCTATCAGCAACAGAGTTCCCTACAGTAAGCAAGGAAATTATAGACCTATTTGTGCTTATGTATTAATCTGTAGTGAACAAGTTCACAAGTGTTTCACTGTATCGCCATGTGGAAGGGTCTGCTAGAGATTAGTAATGAATACAAGACTGTGTTTGTTTGGTGGGGGGAGTCATTCACCCACATTGAGTGACTGAATTCACCCTCCTTTCTCAAGAAGGTCAACGGAAAGGAAGTCCTTGACCTGCATTGCTGCCTCCCCAGGGACTCTCAGAAATGTCAAGGTGATGGCTGTGGGTTATAACTGAGATGCTAACCACAAGGTAAACTGTCCAAACCCACCAGTTGATCTATAGGAGAAGATGGGGCTATCTGCTCCCATAAAGATTTATATTCTTGGAAATTCAAAGGTGTGGTTCTATTCTGTTGTATGGGGTTATTTTGAATCAAAATAGATTTGATGGCAGTAAGATATTGGTTTTTTATGTGATCCTTGGCCGGTGTTTGGGGACATAGTAGTCTATTCCATTCCACCATTATCACCCATAGTTGTAACTGCCCATAGAAACTGTAGTGGTGTGTAGCTCCCTTCAGATTTGCAGCTAAGTTGTTACTAGAGTAAGGGACCATACAACAAATCAGAGTCATGAGAAGTTCCCGGGCTGCTTCTGGATGAGTTAGCCAGACATGATTGGAAGATCAGCATAGGAATCTGAAGTCAGCCACTTAATGGCTCAACTAGCTTGAAACATTAAAATTTTGATTCCCCCAATGCAGATTCTAATGGAAGATGGTGATTTGTGAGGATCCAGTGAAGCATTAGAAAATATTTTCTGAGTGATATGTAAGTGCTTTCCAAATATAGATATTGCAAATTATAGACACAAGCCAATAGAAAATTGGTAGGGAATATAGTTTATTGTATAAATGTTCATATAAGACTTTGCTTGACACCTCTGGTCAGAAGCACTGCATTTAAGTTAATGTTACTAAGGTTAGCTCTGTGTGTGTGTGTGTGTGTGTGTGTGTTCCTTTCAGACCATTTTATTAGGACCGAATCCAGACATCATACCATTCCACAGTTCAAGCATGTCAAGCAGTGTTATACAATCACTATCACAATCCGTTCCAAAGCATTTCTTCCTCCTTGTACTCCTTGATGTCAGCTCCCCATTACCCACCCACCCCCTGCTGTGATGTCCCCCAAAGACCCTGGTTCTAGTTATTGTCTCTATCAATTCATCCATCCTGGGTTTTCTATACCAAAATACTTAACAGAAAGTCAGAAGGCTACCAACAATGACAAAATACAACAGCAGTGTACCTCCACATGAAATAAATAAATAAAAACCACACACACAGAAAAATTTAAAAACCAAAGCAAGCACAAAGTGTATCAACAAGGAGCTCAGATGACAAGGTTGTAACCATTCGAGTCAGATTGATCATTTTAATCTATGAGAGTCAACTCTACGATACTCTCTGTCTGATCAAGGGGTAATTCCCACCCCTTACTTACGGTGGGAGGAAAATCACCAGAGGCTTATTCCCTTTGTAGATCCTGCAAATATAGGTTGGGCTTCCACTGTCCTCCACAGCCTTCTGCACACCAGAATTGAATTTCACAATTTAAGCTCTGATGCTATTCCCCCATTTGGATTTGGGGGATATCATTGACAGTCTGGATGTTGGTGTGCTTCTTCCGTGAGGGCTTAGTTGACATCTCCCTTAGATGGCTGCTTGTTTAAAAACAAACACTTAAGACTCCAGACCCCATTCTTTCTGATAGCCGGGCACCATCTAGTTTCTTCACCACACTTTGCTATTGCACTCATATCTTCTGTATTTCCTTCATGTGGGTGAGTATCAAGCAGTAGTTTGTGTGTTTCATAGAATGGGAAATATACCACCAGGCCTTCTTTGGAGAATCCCCCCACCATTGACACACCTGTTTTGGGAAAGACGCTAATGTTTCGAAGCCCCACTCCTCCTGTCCCCATGCCAGATTCCCTTCTTAGGCCCCAATAGTTGAGGCTAGGAAAGACATGGGGTATTTGTATCATCCAAAACTGGAACTTGGAGCACTTTCTTCCACAAAGGCAATGGGTGGTATTCTCAGGCCAGGACCCCTCCAGGCTGCAGTAGGAAGTGCCCCTTCTCAGACTTCCCCTGAGATACGTGCTCCCAATAAGACTGAGCCTTGAGTAAGCATCTCTCTCCCCACACCTATTATAACTCCTTGTGGGAAGGGTCTGAATTCTTCTCATCTTTTCATCTGCAGTGCCATACAGAACCTCACACAGAACTGCACACAAAAACATTTCTGGGGTAAATTAATTAATAAAAGGCTAATTCTACTTTGGGAGTCTTACCTCAGAAAAATTCTATATGCTACCCTATTGCTACCTCATATAAAGAGAAATATAGAGTTTAAAATGAAAAAAATCCACCATATATATATGCATATGTGTTTGTATATAATTATGTAAGCATGGAGAAAATTAAGGAATCATATACTACGTTATTAACATAGGGTAACGCTATGAGGGGTCAAAGGAGAAAGAGAACTGAGTCAAAGGATAGAATCAAAATCTAAACTCACTACAAGTCAAGTTGATTTCAATTCACAGAGACACAGTAGGACCAAGTAGATGGCTCTGTGGGGTTTACAGGGTGGCAAGCTCTATGTCAGCAGATTGCCTTTTGGCCTATGGCATGGGTTTAATGTGTAAACATTTCGGGTGAGCGGTTGAGCATTTTAAACCCTGCCCCTGTGCCACCAGGACTCCTTAAGAGGATGGAATGGGATAATACAAAGAAACAACTCTAGTAGGTACCACACAAACAATCAGTAGATCAAGTACACCAGTTATTCCATGGGCTCCATGCTTCCACAAAGACGTAAGGTCTCAGATACTCAAAGGGCCATTGAACTCTTTCCCATAGGGTTGCTGTGAGTTGGGATCAATTAATTGGCAGTGAACTTTTTCTGTTTCTGTTTTTAAGAAACAGATGTAGAGGGAGAGAGAGAAAGATATTCAAAGGGGCTTCAAAATAATCCTGGGAGGGGGATGGAATCCATTAACTTTAACTGAATTTTTCCATAAATTTATGAAGATCCCTCTGTGTGTGTGTGTATGTGTGTGTGTATGTATAAATTGACATGAAGTTGATTCTGACTCTTGGTGACTGCATGTGTCAGAACAGAAAGTGCACCCAGGGGTTTCCAACCACTGACTTTTCAGAAGTGCATCATCAGGACTCTCTGCCAAGGTGCCTTTGGGTAGACTCAAGTCTTTAAGCTTTCCCTCAGGGGCTGAAGCTCTTAATCATTCACTTCCACCAACCAAGAAGTCTCATTCTCTCTCTTAATCTATCTATCTAGAATGAGAGAACTGATATCAATAATTACATATTTATTAGATTGGGTAGGCACACATGTGTATTGCATTGAAACAGCCTCCAACTGCCATTACCCCATGTACAAGAAAACAACAGGCTACCCAGTTCTATGTCATCCCATGATTAGATAGAGATAGAACTACTGTAGATTTCATTGGCTAATTTTTAGAACTAGTCCACCAGGCTTTTAAGCCTAGACTAATTTTGAATGGAAGCTTCCATAACACCCGTCGACCATCTTGTTGCTATTGTTATTAACTGCCGTCACATCGATTCCCATTCATGGTGACCACATGTGTGAGAGCAGGGTATTGAAGACTGTGACTTTCACAAGCAGATGCAGGCCAGTCTTTCAAGACTTCTGAGTTCAAACTACCAACCTTTTGACCCGTTGTCAAGGGCTTCACCAGGAGCACCACCCAGGGATGGTGCTATTCAGTGTTAAGCATCATAGCAACATGCCAGCCTCCAAGGACAGATGGGTGATGGCATAGCATGAATTGCACAGGCTACTAATCCAATCCAAGCCCCTGGCATGGAGGGTGAGAGTTCCACCACTGAACTCCCCTTGCATCTGCAGATGCATGAAAGCAATGTAAGAAAGAATAGAAACTGGAAGAATAGTATCTCCTCAGTACCTATAGAAGGTAGATTATGGGGGAAATAGACTTATGCGCATATATTTATAGGTTCAGTAGTAGGGTAGCAGATGGACATTGGACCTCCTCACGCATACTCCCCCAATACAATAGAACCTCGCCCTGCTAAACAGTCATTGCATGATACTCCCTACCCGACATGATCACTGAAGACAGACATGTGTGTAAGCAAACGTGGTGAAGAAAGCTGATAGTGCCTGACTATCAAAAAGATATAGCTGGGGTCTTAAAGACTTGAAGGCAAACAAGCGGCCATCTAGCTCAGAAGCAACAAAGCCCACAGAGGAGAAGCACACAGCCTAAATGAATACAAGATGTTGAATGAACCATGTAGCAGACCCCAAGGAACAAAAACAATCATTGGGTGATCACCTTCCTCACATGAACGCTGAAGACGAAGGTGTGCATAAGCAAGTGTGGTGAAGAAGGCTGATGGTGCCCGGCTACTGAGAGATAAAGCGTCTGGGGACTTAAAGGCTTGAAAGCAAACAAGCGGCCATCTAGACCAGCAGCAACAAAGCCCACACAGAAGCAGCACACCAACATGGGTGATCATGAAGGGCAGAGGAGACCAGGTCTCAAACAACAACGGCGGGGGGTGTGGGGGGCGTGGCGGTGGGAATCACATCACCGTGAATGAGGGGGAGTGCGTGATGGGCACCCAATGCCCATCTGTAGACAGCTGGACATCCCTTCCAGAGGGGTAGTGGGCAGGAGATGAGTCACTCAGGGTTCAGTGTAGCAACAATGAAACTCAAAACCTTCCTCTAGTTCCTGAACGCTTCCTCCCCTCCCAATTATCATGACCCCAATTCTACCTTGGGGACCTGGTTAGACCAGAGGATGTACAGTGGTGCATAGGGATCTGGAAACACAGGGAATCTAGGACAGATGAACCCCTCAACACCAGTGGTGGGAGTGGCGACACCAGGAGGGAAGGGGGTGTAGAAAGGGAGAACCGATCTTGGAGATCTGTGTGTAACCTCCTCTCTGGGAGATGGGCAATGGGAAGGTGGGTGAGGGGAGATGCCAGGAAGTGTAAGATAAGATAAAATAATTATTTATAAACTATTAAGGGACCAGCGGGAAGTGGGGAGCGTGGAGGGGGGGAGGGAGGAAAATAAGGAAACCGAGCTGATTCCAGGAACCCAAGTGGAAGGTGAATTTTGAGAATGACGAGTGCATGTATAAGGGTGCTTTGCTCGACTGATGTATGTATGGATTGTGATAAGAGTTGTATGAGCCCCAATAAAAAGATTTATTAATTAAAAAAAGAAGATAAAAAGGAGAATAACATACACGAATGTTCTAGTACAGGCCACCGAAGAAATCAAACGAATCAGTGTGAGCACATGAGGGAAATGTCCCCAGACACAAGTACTCAGAATGAAGGCCAAGGGAAGGAACCCAAAGGGCAACTTTTAAGCGTCAGCCATGCTTGGGTCTGGGTGCTCTCTTAAAGGTCTGAGGCCCCAGACTGTTAGCTTTGGAGATATTAGGCTTTCCCACTCTGGAGTCCAACTGCAGCGGCGGGCAGGTCCAAATCAAATGGTTCACACAGCTATGCCTGCATCCTAGGAGCTGAACTAATATCAACAATTACATCAGGAAAAATATGTTTACCTTGGTTTCCCGCCACAGAAAATGGGTCCAAAATGATGTTGAACATACGCCTTTCATTCCTGCTTCTATTAGAAGAACAAATAATTTAACAGGTGGGACTCAGAATTCCATGGGTTTTATTTTTTTCTCTTCTTCTTTCTTTCTTACTGTGGAGTATTAAACATTCCTATTTTGCTGAATGGAATCTGGAACCCTTCTTAACAAACCTCACGAAGCTCTATTTATTTTGCAAAAGCCCCCTAACGCTTGCATTAGCAGTGAGTTGGAAAGGCATGGTGAATCCAATCACACGGGACTTTCACATGTTATCAGTACAATATGCCGCTTCAACTAAGAAACTAAATTCCCTGACGAACTCCTCCAAGAATTGATCCAGACAGCAAAAAGAGAGGAAATCCATTCTCCTTTAACAAGGCAATTCGTCCAGACTTCATACAATATCATTTCAGTCTAGAATTTTCATCAGCCCTGCCAAAAACATCAAACAGAAACATTACATGACTTTCCCTCGGTTTTCCCTCTCCAAAGAATAGCCATCTTGTTCCCGGTCTGGGCAGAAGGAGAGGAATAGAGAGAGATGGGTTGGAGCCCAGAGCGGAGCGTTTAACTGTTTCTCATTGCTTGATCCCTCCATGCCATGACAATTATTAACCAAAAGACAAAGGTTCGAGAGTTTGGGGAGACAGTTTCAAGCGAGGACAACCAGAAGTCTAGCCACATAGCAGATGCTCTGTTTCTTAAATGACTACTTCTTGACTATATTCCTCAAGGTATTCACCTTTTGCCTTTTCTTTTTAATTTGTCGGATGTGCTTATTTAATTGATTATGTACTCAGTGAACTGAGATGCTTACACTGTGTGTAGAAAATATCCCAACAAGGGACACAATTGAGAAGTGTATTAGTAAAGACCATTTTAGCCACTATAAAAACAAGTTCCAACTATCACTCCTGAAGAAAAGAAGACACGCTTAAGACAGGCTTTTGTATTTACAGTTTTTAAAAGCTGCCTGCTATTTTCCCTGGAAAGCTAACTGAAATAGTCTATTAATTCTGCTTGTGTCCAAAGTATCCTCATAATTTAGGAATCCTATATTTGTCTCTCATGTGTGCATGTATCTCTGTGTGTGTGTGTGTGTGTGTGTGTGCACTATCCAGTTAACTTAACTCTGATGAACTAGCTTCAGAATCACAGAGTTCAATTCCTGATGTTTGCCACAGTTAAGCATTCAGGAGGACAAGTTCTGAAGTTCACTGCTGTAAAAAAAAAAAAATTCAAATTTTTGATACACTTCCAGAAATCTAAACTCTGAGGCAGTGGGCTTATTTGAATAATAATAGAGAAATTGACTCAAAACTATGCAAAGCACTTTGCATACACTGAACAGTCTGGCAAGATTTCATGTTCACAGACCTATACCTGTCCTTTTTACTCTCCAAGGCCTTGCAAGGACAGGTTCAATACTAAATGTGCCCTGACTTGTTATGAATTATGAAATAGGTCATTAATTCTCTTTTGACCTTCACAAAATATCTGTGTAATCACCAGATCAGGGAATATTGTCCTATATAGTTAAAAATTATGAAACTGACTACTTTAAACCCTATGTAGCCTAAAGATAAATAAATGTGGAACATGAATTTCAAAGACCATTCCCCCACGAGATCAGGCCAGTGGTTGCCTACAAAGAATTTGACTCTAATTATTTGAGTAATATAGATTGCTTCTTCCTTATTGCTCTTCTAAATTCATTCCTAGTGCTTATCTTGTTTTTAAAAAGGATAGTCTATCCCAGATTATTCCTTGACCTTGATGAAATTCTACTAAACAAAAACTCAGAAACTCCTAAGATCTGTTGCCACCAAGCGGGGTGTGAAAACCATTAACACTGGGATTCCCTGAAAGTCTGATGCAAATGCAGACACAATGGACCCTTCCCAGACCTACCAAATCATTCTCCCTTTTAACCACATTCTCAAAGGACGTGTTGTTGGCAGGTTCCATCAAGTCTGTTCTGACCCACATCGACCCTATGCACAACAGAACAAAACACCGCCTGCTCCAGTGCCCTCCTCAGACTTGTTCGAGTACCTGAGCCCATTGCAGCCACTTTCTCAATCTGTCTCATTGAGGGCCTTCCACTGGTTCGCCACTGCCCCTCCACTTTACCAAGTGATGCTTACCCACAATCACATGTCAGCACCATTCCTCCAAATCCTGCTTTATGTGTTGCCCCAAATACTTAGCAGATGGAAAAAGTAACCAAATATAAAACATTCTTATAAACCAATAAGGAAGAAGGGTTGCAGGGAGGAAATGAGCCAGTCAGGGTGCGATATAGCTACAATGAAACATACAACTTTCCTCTAGTTCCTAAATGCTTCCTCCCCACCCACTATCATAATCCTAATTCTACTTTAAAAATCTGGCTAGACCAGAGGATGTACACTGGGACATATAGGAATTGGAAACACAGGGAATCCAGGGCAGATGATCCCTTCAGGACCAGTGGTGAGAGTGGCAATACTGGGAGGGTGGAGGGAAGGTGGGGTGAAAAGGGGGAACCAATTACAAGGATCTACATATAACCCCCTCCCTGGGGGATTGACAGCAGAAAAGTGGAGACGTCAGACAGTGTAAGACATGACAAAGTAATAATAATTTATAAATTATCAAGGGTTTGTGCGGGAGAGGGCAGGGAGGGAGGGGAAAATGAGGAGCTGATACCAAGGGCTCAAGTAGAAAGCAAATGTTTTGAGAATGATGATGGCAACAAATGTGAAAATTTGCTTGATATAATGGATGTATATAAGGATTATGATAAGAGTTGTACAAGCCCCCAATAATAGGAATAAAAAAAGAATGACTTGCTTGTAGTTAAAAAATTTTTTTCAGGGATATCTATAAGATAAAAAAATTTGGTTATAAGAATTTTAAAAAAGGGGAGCTGATACCAAGGGCTCCAATAGAAAGTAAATGTTTACAAAATGATGGCAACATATATACAAATATGGTTGATACAATTGATGTATGTATTGTTATAAGAGCCCCCAATAAAATGGTCTTTTAATAAAAAAAATCAATAAGGAAAGGAAAAGCACACCTTGTAGAAAGTAGGGATTTCTTTCACACAAAAATAAATGCAAGTAAACAGTAAATATAAATAAGCCGGCATGCTTCTTAGATGTACGGATGGCAGGACTTTGCATACTTTAGACACATTATGAAAAGACGCCGGTCCCTGGGAAAGGACTTTATTCTTGCTAAAGTAGAGGGGCGTCAAAAAGAGGCAGAAGACATGCAGCAAGACGAGTTGACACAGGCTCTTCCAGGACAGCTCAAACAGAACAACAGTGGTGAGGATGGCACATGACTGGTCAGTTTCACTCTCCCCTATGTAAGGGCCTCTGGGAGCTGACACCAATTCCACAGCACGTAACAACAGCCACCACCACCTTCTCGGGGAAAATCCAAAAAACTCACCTGCCTGGAGTCGATTCCAATTGAAAGCAGCTTCATAGGACTGAGTAGAATGGTCCCTTTGAGTTCACTTGGTTATAAATCTACCCGCGTTGAGAACAGCATCTTTCCCCTGGCGAGCAGAGTGGCCGGTGGGTCAGAACTACTGACCTTTGGAAGACAGCCCAACTCAGAACTCACTACCTACAGCACCAGGCCCCCTCGGTCCAAGACCGTGGGAAATGCAAACGCAATACAAGATAATACCATTGCTCACTTCTCAAGTTAATCTGTTCAGATCCCAAACTGAAAAGAAGCCGGAGGACAGGCTTCTAGTACCCGCACTGGATGAAAGCTGACGTTGTCGGCTCTCCTTGGAAGGTCGTTTGGGGGACCAGCATTTTGCTTGTGAGTTTCAAAGATTTTGATCATAAATTCTATTTCTAGGAATTCATTCCATAGACATACATGCCCAAGTGTCAAAAAGTAAGTGCAAATGAATTATTGTGTATTTGATCTGTGGAAAGTGGGCTCAGGACATGGAGTCAACGCCGATTCATAGGGACCCCGCAGGACTGCCCCGGGGGTTTCTAAGACTGTAACTCTGAGAATGAAGTGCGAAGCCTTGTTTTTCTCCCAAATAGAAGCTGGAGGTTTCAAACTGCTAGCCTTGAAGTTAGCGGCCCAAGGAGTAGCCACCACACTACCAGGGCTCCTGTGGGAAGGGAAGGCAGCAGAAGATTCATGGAGGAGGAACTGGTTAAATAATGCAGTAAGATCGATAAATCAAAAATTAGATAATAAAAAGAGGTAAATGATATCTAGTGACACGACAAAAACCCATGCCATTCTTAAATGATTAGGAAAATCGCAGAATCATATGTACAATGTGTTACCATTTTTATATTATAAAACTAGGGCAGAGATATACCTATTTTCCCAAACTCGAGCAAACACCGTACTTAAAATTGGTCTACTTTATTGTATGGTATTTGAACTCCAATAATGTCATTTGAAAGAACTAGCTGGGCATATATTCCTGGAAATTGTATGAACTTTTTATGCCTACAAAATGATCTGTAAAGGAATATAAAAGGCTATTGAAAGTACTGAAGCCCTAGGAAAGGAGATAGTGAATGGGATCTTTCCCTATGATTTGAATTTTTAAATAAGCATGTACATTTTTGTATTTTTAAAAACACAATGTAAAATGTTTTATATATCAATACAAATACACATACTCACATCTGGGTATATTTAGGTTGTTTTTGACCTTTAAAAATTGTCGGGGTAAGTCCAAAAGTCTTATGACTTAGGGTTATAGTTCATAAGTGCACCAGTTTATTCCAAACAATATGTGTTTAACCCTTTTGAAATTGTATTCAATCTGTGGACAGCTGCAGGCACGATCTCCCTGCCTTGTACCTGTTCGCGTCTCATGAGGATGGTTGAAAACAGTGGATACCTTTTGTGCCACATAAACACATGATTTTGAGGCCAGGACTAATATTAAGTTTCTAACAAAACTCAAGGGGGAAATCTTCCCAAATCATAGAATTTTTTTCAACCAGTTTTCAGGAATGCTGCTGCACATAAAACAACAATATTAGATGGAGAATTAAATAGTTTTAAAGAAGGTCAGAAAGCCCTCAAAGATGAGTTCAAGGCTGAGAAATTTGCTCAGCAGAGTACAAGTGTCTGAGGGCCTGGGGAATGCCAGAGGATCGTCTTGAAAGGCTCTCTGGAACAAAACAGAATGCTCACAATGACTCATGATGAAGAAGTTTTAAGAAGATTGAGACTTTCCCTGATGAGGTAAGGACCAGGAAATGAGTGACAAGAAACGTCATTGTCCATCACAAGCATGCACCTGCTCACTCGTCTAGGACAGCAAGGATTATCCTACAAGAATTGCAATGGAAAATCTCACCTCATCAGGTCCTCACAACAGACCTGACCTTGCCCTTCAGACTCTGTTTGTTGCGCAAAGTCAAAGAACATTGAAAAGGAGCGCCATTGTAGGTCTTAAAGGATGCTGAAGCTGCCACTCCCATGAGGTCAAAATGGAGGAGAGCAGAACTGCGGGGAGAAAGATGGAAATGGTTTCTTCAGAAGTAGATAGACTTAGATGGAAGTTGGGTTGAGAAACAATAGCTTCACAATTTGATATTTTTGTTGAATAACAAACTATGATTTTGTTGCAACGCGAAACTTACCTTTATATATGACCTCTGTGCCACAGTACTTTTAAGGAAAATGAAAGAAAATGTCAATCAAATACAATAACATTTTCAAGGAGTCTGAATCATTGAAGAAGGCAAAAGTCCAATTGGTTCAATGAATTGCTTCGATAGACAGTTTACTCATTTGTATCTGATGTGAGGAGCTACTTTCCCAGAGGTTGTCTGTGTACCAAACTCCGCCCCCAACTAGCCCTCCTCCAGGCCTACTCATGACTTCACACGCAACTCACCAACATCAAGTTCTATGCAAGCAATCCAAGGGCAATGTGATACAGAAAAGAGGACATAATGTGACACTCTGTCTTAGCACTCCCTTACTGGAAAACTGAAAGCATTCTGTATTGTGTAGTGTCATAAGTTTAAACTCCTTAACCCAACTTTAGAGATTCCTCATCTTGCCTCGCCCCTTGAACTTGGTCTGTCATTAGCTTTCTTATGTCCACTCTGGCAAGAGCTGCCCCTGTGGTGCCTTACAAAGACCCACTCTTTGGGTTTGTCTCCCTTTAGTTTGGAATTCCTATTCCCTCGTTTATTGCATTTCTTCATCCAGCCAACAAGTTCTGTCTCCAGCTTTTTCTGAAGCTGTGGCTGAATCCAGAAACCTTCGATTATCTCCCCTGCCCCCCGCCATTGTGTTATAGAATACCAATCACACATGAATGATTAACATGAGCAATGTATTGCTTTTTAATTTTTTAATGGGTTGGGCAACATTAGTATCAGATATGAGTTTTTTAAAAATCTGACGATCCAGTATTTTCCCCATTCTAAAGATGGATAAACAAGTGTAGATGATGTGGTCAAGTGTATGGAGCTCATATGTATCCAATGCCCATATCTTTACTCTGTACCACACTTCCTCCCTAATCTGTCACTGAAATGATCTTGTAGAACTCTCACATTGTTGACTTAAGAAATACTTGCTGATTGAGTGATGACATTTTTAGTAGCAATATGGTCCAGTTAAAGTGTTTTCCTCAGCTGAATTTGATGAAAAGCCCCTGCTGTGCTTAGAGAGATTTAACTGGCTTCAAACACCCACTTTCTCACAAGACCATGAGCCTCAATCAGAACCAAGAACTGTGTAATACAGAGCATGAAGTTTTACATACCTTCAATGCCTAAAAGCAAACGTAAGATTTTGAGTTTCAACTCAAGCTTTGTTCGAAGAGTCTATGAAAAGGTTTCGTTCAGGAGAGTCTATCATTCATGTTCTATTTCCAGGGCTTCTCTCTGGTAGTCATTTATCGTATGTGAGGTTGCCATGTGAAGTGAGCTGTTTGACTGGATCTCCTGAGAATTATACACAGCAACATAGAACTCTGGGATCCCCCAAACCTGAGCCTGGGAGACATCATAGAATGTGGGAGAGCATTGGACAATTCAGAGTCAATGGTGCAGGGTTCTGATGCAGCTCTGTCACCAACTACAGGGTCCTGTTAGGTAAGATAGTCAACTCTTCTGGGCCTGTTCATTCATGCATACCATGAAAATAATAGCACCTTTCCTTCACAACAATGGAGAGAGTCAAGAGATATCACATATATGAAGATGCAATCTAAACTCCAAACCACTGTCTAAGTCGTCCTGTGAAGTCATTGTCTTTAGAAGAGGTGGTATGCAGTCACGGATGGACCACTAAACAGAAAGAATATCAGATCTGTTGTTGGCTTGGCTGCCAAATCTCTTCATGCCAGAGCAACCAAGATGCTTTGAGTCAGCAGAAATATCCTCAAACCTGCTCTATTAGGCCAGAGCAGCAGGATGCCCCAGAGGAGAAATCTCCACGAGGCTGAGGCGTAAGTGGAAAAGCCCATGAGCTGTGGGGTTCATTTAGGCTGCAACACCCTGCTGGTTTGAGATTTCAAATAGTACTGACCACCCAGGACTAGCTCAGTCTTGGTACCTGAAGCATCTCTTTTCCATGACTCTGATTGATTTTAAGTTATTTTTAACCATACAGATTTAAGTGTGTTTTAGGCCTATAAAGTCACCTCCCTTATTTTTCTTAACTGTATCTTCTATAAATCACCTTAACTCTCAACGTGCTTTCTTCTTAGTAATTCGTAGAATTTTACGGCTTGAAAGGATTCAAAATTCATCTCTTCTAAAAGCCAGGTTTTACAGATGTAGAGATCGAGGACCAGAAAGAGATAGAAGTTGTCCAAGATCAAATATTGAGTGAGAGGTAGAGCCAGAATTGGACCTTGGGGCTTGGGGCTTGCAGCCCATTGCTGTCTCGCGATCGTGCAATCCAAGCTTCAGTCTCTCTTTCCAGCTACAAATGGAAACAATCATAGGGCGCAGCATCTTACGCTGCTATATACCAATGCGGTATAAGAAAATGCTTGCTAAATGTCTTTTTCTTTCTTTTTGCTAAATTTCTTACATGTCGCTGTTTGGTATCTTGGAATCTATTCCAGCTCATAGGTACTGTGTGTACAACAGAACGAAGCACTGCCCTGTCCCGCACCACTCACAATTGTCATTATATTTGAGCCCATTGTTGCACCTACTGTCCTAATCCATCTTGTCCCCGGTTTTCCTCATTTTCACTGCCCATCTGCTTTACCAAGCATTATGTCCTTTTTCAGGGACTATTCTCTCCTAACAATATGTCCAATGTATATGAAACAAAGTCTAACCATCCTTGCTTCTAAAGAATATTCTCCCTGTATTTCTTCCAGGACAGATGTGTTTGTTCTTTTGGCGATCCATGATACTTTCAGTATTCTTTGTCAGGACCTTAATTCAAAGGTATAGACTCCTATTTTGATTTCCTTATTCACTGTCCAACATTCACATGCATACTATAGCTTGGGAAGGGGGTAGGTTAGTCCTCAAAGTAACCTCTTTGGTTTTTAAAACATTAAAGAGGTCTTGTGCAGCAGATTTACTCAGTACAATGTGTCCTTTGATCGCTTGATTGATGCTTCCATGAGCCTTGATTATGGATTCAAGCAAGAGAAAGTTCTTGCCAACTTCAATATTTTCTCCATTTATCATGATGTTAACTATGGTCTAGTTGTAAGGTCTTTGGTTCTCTTTCCATTAACTTTTAATCCATAATGAAGGCTGAAATCCTTTATCTTCTTCATCAAATGTTGCAAGTCTTCTTCACTTTCAGTAAGCATGGTGGTGTCATCTGCCTATCAGGTTGTTCATAAGTCATCCTCTAATCCTGATACTGCATCCCTTTTCATTCAATTCAATTTCTCTGATTATTTTCTCAGCACATAGATTGAATAACCATGAATCACCGATGACCTTTATTTAACTCTGACCCTCCTTAAAAGTTATCCTTTCATTAAATCCTATTCTGTTGCAAACTTTCCTGAGTTTGTGTTCAGAATCTTGCTGTGACCAATTTGTAAACCAGTATCTATTTGAATATGAAAAGGCCAAGGCAGATTCAGCTTCAAAATCTGCCAACTGCCTTTAAGAGTCATACCCCTGCAAGCCCATCACCTCCTCAAAAAAAAATCATTGCTGTCAAGTTGATTCTGAGTCATGGTAATGTCGTGTTGGCAGCTCTTAGAAGGATTGGCTTTCTTGAAATCTTCTCAGAAGTAAATGACCAGGCCCAATGGATCCAAAGCAATGACAGTTAGATTATTAGTTGAGTCCACACTAGTTGTACCACATGAGGACATACGGAGTCAATGTTGTTGTCAGGTGTCATGCAGTCCCTTCGAGTCATAGTGACCGGATGCACAACAAAACTGAATGCTGTGCTCCTGAACCATCCTCACAATTGTTCTGATGTTTGAGCCTATTGTAGCAGCTACCATGCCAGTCCATCGTGTTGCAGTGCCAGTCCATCGTGTTGCTGTGCCAGTCCATCGTGTTGAGGGTCTTCCTCCTTTTCACCACCCTTCTACTTTAACCAAGAATGATGTCTTTCTCAGGGAATTGGTCTCTCCTGGTGACATGGCCAAAGTACATGAGTCAGAGTCTCACCATACTTGCCTCTAAGGAGCTTTCTGGCTGTACTTCTTCCCCAAGACTGTTTTTTGGGTTCTTTTGGCAGTCCATGGTACGTTCACTATTCTTCTCCAGCATCATTATTCAAATATATTGATTTTTCTTTGGTCTTCTTTATTCAATGTCCAATTTTCACGTGTATTTGAGGTGATTGAAAATACCATGGCTTAGGTCAAGCACACCTTAGTCCTTGTAACATCTTTGTTGTTCAACACTTTGAAAAGGTTTTGTGCAGCATATTTACTCATTACAATGCACATAATTTGATCTCATGACTACTGTGTCCGTGAAAATTGATAGTGGATTCAAGCAAGACAAAATCCTTGACAACTTCAATCTTTTCTTCACATCATGATGTTACCTATCAGTCGAGTTCTAAGGATTTGGATTTTCTTTATATTGAGTTGCAATCCATACGCAAATTGTCATTAGAATAACAAATAAAGCAACTTTAATATTTAAATAAAAGCCCATAGGAGAAAAATAAGATTCAGTTCACATACTTTCCATAAAGACAGATTTTAAAGGAGGCAGGTATGGACCGAATCTGGCTGAATTCTCACGAAGAGTTTGTGTATTTCTATGAGAAATAAAAGCATGGCATGTTTCATCCTTTATGGCATTGTTGTTTGGTAGTTTAGGAGGATCCTGAGAATTGTTCTCAAAAGAAACATCGAGGGTCACAGCATCAACTACTGTAAAAATTGGGGCTTAATCTGGATGTGTCAATGGGCATTTTGTAGTGTGGCAGAGTAATGCATGGGTGTCAACCCCTAGAACAAATACCTTGAAGGAGATATCTGTTCTACCACTGAGATCTTAAAGAACCCCCGGCTCTATGGAACAAAAATAGAGGCCGGCCAGCCACTCTTTGTACTCTCAATGGTATGGCTGTTGGTCATGCTCCTTTCTGCCTCTTTTCTTTACAGAAACTAAAATAGCAGAAAAGACAGTCATTGAATTAAATGCTCAATTGAACATGTTTGCTTTTGCCATCTCAAAGGGCTTTGCAACGTCTCCCTTCCCTGAGCTCATCGACAGAAACCCAAACCAGTTGTCCCTGTCTTCCTTTTAGGTGGGTATTTCCTTAAGAAGTCTATGGAAGCAACCAATAATATTGTCTTTGTGCAAGTATAACATAGATTTACAAACATCCATTGAACAAATATCCACTGTGTCATCAACTGTATGGCAGATATATATATATGTATATATATGCACTGAGCATAAATTAATAAATAAGATTCATAAGGAAGTCAAATTATAAAACAAACAAATAAGTGATATAGTTTCAGAGAGTAAGAAATGTACTGAAGGAAAGAATGCAGGAAAAGATTGAGAGCAGCAGTTCTCAACCTGTGGGTCACGACCCCTTTAGGGGGTCAAAGGAACCTTCACAGGGGGTACCTAATATATCCTGCATATCAGATATTTACATTACAATTCATAAAAGTAGAAAAATTACAGTGATGAAGTTGCAATGAAAATAATTTTCAGGTTGGGGGTCACCCCAACATGAGGAACTGTAATAAAGGGTCATGGCATGAGGAAGGTTGAAAACCACTGGTCTAGAGAGATACTGAAGGCAAGAGAACAATCCTATTTTAGAAAATCTAGTCAGGAGAGCATCACTGGAGAAGTACCTGTCCCAGCCAAAGTTTCATACATATTCTATTAACATGATGGAGCAGGACACCATGATGTAAACTAGTCAGCTACTCCTACCTCTTTCTCCTTCACACACATAGCACACACTCCGGTCATGCTGAGTTATGTTATTTCATGAGCACCATAGGAGCTTGGTTCTGACTCTTAGCAACAACAGCAGATGTGAACTTCCCTTTGACTTTCTGAGACTTTTAAATCTTTACAGAGTAGAAAGCCTCATCTTTCTCCTGCAGAGCCACTGATAGGTTCAACCTGCAGACAGCTCAGTGCACACCCCACTGTGTCACCAGGGCTCCTTGTGGCCACATAGACCCTTCTTTTTATATTGCCCTTTGCCCCATTTGCTTCTCTAATCTCCCTTCCCATCCTTTGGGCAATTATTTCTTTATCTGATTCCCTGCCTAGGACTTCACTACATCTTTACCCCCGCCTTCAGTGAGCCTTGCACACATGTACATTTACTAAATCACGTGTAATATGTGGCCAGATTCTTCACACTATATTAGAATGACAGAATGGGTTCTCTGTCTCCTTTGAGACTATAAATTCCACTTTATGTGTCTCCAGCATCACCTACAGCACGCAGCCCATAAGGCAGTGAAGCCAGACAAGCTACAATCCTTAATGAACCTGTGTGATTTTAGAAGCTTTTTACTTTGATTTTACAAATTAGGAAAAGGAGGCTCAGGGAGTTTTTCTCACCTGCAAGGTCACTCTACTAATAAATGGTTCGAATGGGGATGTAACCGTGGGTTTGCTGCAAACAGATCACACAAGTAGAGAAATGGGGCTGAGTTAACCAGGGTGGAAGAAGAGTCTGGGCTGGAAATAGCAGAATCACTGGCAGCCCCTGCACAGGTGTCTTTTTGAGCCTGAACAGATCTTTGCATTATCCCCTTTCCCCACTGGCCAGAAACTGAAGCTTATCTCTGATATTTAACGATCCAAGGAATTGGACAGAGTTTCATGATGTGGATGGAAAATGTTGCCTGCTTCTGTCAAATTTTAAAATCATCCAGTGGTTGTCTTATGTCTTCAAGATCTTTCATTCTAAAAATATATTTTGCCTTGGAAATGTCCCTTAGAATGTCAAAATAGGGCATGATCATAAGAATGGCCAAAGAAAACCCTGGTGGAATCAAAAGTGTTGCTCCAGAGTGAATAAATTATGCTGGGCCCTGTGTCTAGGCTTCCTGGGGATTTGTCTTAGCTCACTGAAGCAGAGCACCACTGTTGAAGGGCTGAAGTCCGTTTAAAAAATCAACAACAGTAAGATACCCTTCAGCTACAGATAAGTAGCCTTCAGGTGAACACTCCCCCTGGAAAATCTGAAGAGCTGTGGGCATTTCAGGAGGGTGTTACTCTGGGTACTTTAAAGAACCAAATCCACAGAAACTCATATGTATAAAAGAGAGTTTTATACATAAAGGGTAAGTGCGCATCAAGAAAACATCCCAACCTAGTGCTGCCCAAACTCACAAGTCCAACATTAACTCATATGTCCAACACCAATCCACAAACTCCTCCTCCATCTCACAAAATGCACATTATGATGCTGACTTCAGGAGGAAAGCTTAGCCAGTGAACATGTAAGCATCTCAGCGCTGGCAGGGTCACCACATGGCTGCTGCAGCACCCAGGGCTGCATCAGGGTAGGTCCATGTGGCATCTCCTTGGGGATGTCTTGCAGGAAGTGAACCTTGCCAGCTGAAGCAGGGAACTGGCCAAGGCAACTGTACCCTGGTCCGACCATCAGAAAACAAGAGACCCAAGAAATCGAAAGGCAAGACTCACTGAGCCATTTATCATGCCGCCCTTCCATTAACCCCACGTGTGTTTATGGACCAGGTTGGCACAATAAACTAACTCAAGGAGCTTGGAAAGCTGAAACCAGCAACCATTATTTGTTCTAAGATCTCCACCAGTATAAGTGGACAAGGATCCTTCTTGTCTTCATTTCATTAGGGTTTTGGGGGTTCAGTGACCTCCCCTTGATCATCTCTAAGAACTGCTATCTCCACTGATTCATCCCCCTTTTAAGTAGAAATTGAGTGGAGAATTGCATTGCTGCTTACCTTGTCTCTTTTCTAGAATGATCTTTTTGAGGATAAGGCCATGCCTCACAGAGAATATGACCATGTCTCACACCTAGGCACTCCCTACAATGTTCCACACACTCTTCTCTGCTCAGGGGATGCTTGGTAAGCTCAGGTTCATGGATTGATTCTCCCCTTGCCTGCACAGACACCTGCAGAGCTATGAGCATTCACCACCCAACATAAACTGTCCCAATCCAGAGCTACACACCAAAGCCAGCACTTCCCACATCCTCATGTCATATTCAGAGGCGGCACCACCTGAAAGGAAGGAAATACCTTTTCAATAGGCCTGCCTGAGTTAGGAGTCAGGAAGTAAGCCATTTAGGAAGTGGGCACACAAAGCATCCCCTATGCGCTATGGCACTGAAACAAGGCACCGTTTGCAAAACGTGAGGGGTGAACCATAGACATTGCTTATTCGGCCATTATTCATTCACACCAGATAACTAGGATCAGAAAGCCTAACACTCAGGTCTGGGGCAAAGACATCTGAATCAAAAGCAGAAAAGAAGGTTACTGTGTTCCTAAGTATAATTTTATTCAAGCCACAAATTATTCAAGTAATTACTCCAAAGTAGTTTTTCTGAAGATTGGCCAGTCCATGTCCATTTTAAAATGAAGGAATGATTGAAGAGATAATAATAATAAAATTTGAGAAGTTGACCAAAATATATGTATAGCTATTTTACAGGGGGAAAAAATCATCAGGCCTTTGGCAGGCCCTAGTGGATCTTAAGTATGTCAATTGCAACAAGCAAAACAGTCTCTAGCCTGTGGTGAAAGCACAAGACAAAACTAGAGCTTCGTCCTGTATAATTTTCTTAACTGGTGTGCCCAACATCATAGGCAGGTCTGGGGAGCAGGGGAAAACGGATCGCATACCTGCCATGTCCAAGCGATGTCCACTGGTTCTCCTTTTCTGAGTGATTCCATAAAGATTCATGGGCACAAACATAAAGACGCCCAGGAGTCTTGCTGTTGCTGTCAGCCCGTCCTTCGGGCTGACTCCAGAGCATGCTCTCAGGGTCACCGCTCTATCGCAAGACTTCTTCAGCCTGTTAACCGCAGCCTGCCCAGCCAGTATGCCTGGTACGTTGCAGCTTGGGAAACGAATCAGCTCATTGGATTCTGTTTGAAAACCATGGTCCTGATGAGACAAATCCATGGATAAAATGTTGAAACGGCTAATAATGGATACTCCAAGAGTGCCCACTATTTCACACACACAGAACTATGAGCAAAGACCTCCCAGAAGGAAAAGAGAATGAACATCTGTTGTTTTCCGGTGTCAGTTCCCACTCATAGAGACCCCACTCATAGAGACACAACAATACACTGCCGGGCCTTGTGCTAGTCTCACAACTATGCCTTTGTTGAACCTGTAGGTGCAGCCAGACTTCTTCTGACATATCAGCATTCCATGATGCTCTCAATATCCTTCACCAGCACAATTCAAAAGGATCAGTTATTCTTGGGTCTCCCTTATTCCTTATGCCGTGACCAACTTTCACATGCATATGAGCCAACTGAAAACCCCATGGCTGGGATCAGGAGCACCTTAATCCTCAAAGGAACAACCTTGCTCTTCAATGCTCCAAAGGGATCTTGTGCAGCAGGTTTACCCAAGGCAGTCCATTGTCGAATCCCTTGACTGCGCTTGCGTGAACATTGATTGTGGATCTGAGCAAGACAAAATCCCTGACAACTTAAAGCTTCCCCCCTGTTATCAGAGTGCTACCTATTGGTGTAGTTGTGAGGATATTGATCTTCTTGACATTGATTTGTTTACATTACATTTTTCTATTCCATGAGTACATTTGCTGATCTTTTGGTAAAACACACAATTTTAATTATTATGATTTTAATTGGTCCTTTTGTCTAATACTATCAGTCCTGCAGATTTATTCTTTTTTTTTCTAGGTACAGTGTACTATTGATGGTGCATAACAAGGTCGGGCTCTCTAAGCCCCTCCCCTTCCTTCAGGGGGTTTGGATGTTATATTCTCAGTATGTTAAGGGATTGAATTGGAGGCAAAGACTCCCCAGCAGCCGAGGGCCTCTCTTCCTCCAGTGCTGTTGCTGGGGCTGCTGGTCCAGGGGGCTCTTCCTCCTTGGAGGCCATGTGGACCATGAGGTCCACCACCCTGTTGCTGTAGCCAAATTCATTGTCATACCAGGAAATGAGCTTGACAAAGTGGTCGTTGAGGGCAATGCCAGCCCCAGCATCAAAGGAGGAAGAGTGGGTGTCACTGTTGAAGTCACAGGAGACAACCTGGTCCTCAGTGGAAGAGTGGGTGTCACTGTTGAAGTCACAGGAGACAACCTGGTTCTCAGTGTATCCCAGGATGCCCTTTAGGCAGCTTTCTCCAGATGGCAGGTGAGATCCACGACGGACACATTGGGGGTGGGGACATGGAAGGCCATGCCAGTCAGTTTCCCATTCAGCTCCGGGATAACCTTGCCCACAGCCTTGGCAGTACCAGTAGATGCAGGGATGATGTTCTGGGCAGCCCCACGGCCATCACGCCAGAGTTTCCCAGAGGGGCCATCCACGGTCTTTTGGGTGGCAGTGATGGCGTGGACTGTGGTCATGAGTCCTTCCACAATGCCAAAATTGTCCTGGATGACCTTGGCCAGGGGGGCTAGCAGTTGGTGGTGCAGGAGGCACTGCTGACAATCTTGAGGGAGTTGTCGTACTTCTCATGGTTCATGCCCATCACAAACATGGGGGCATCGGCAAAAGGGCAGAGATGATCACCCTTTGGGCACCGCCCTTCAAGTGAGCCCCGGCCTTCTCCATGGTGGTGAAGACACCGGTGGACTCCATGACATACTCAGCACCAGCCTCGCCCCACTTGATGTTGGTGGGATCTCGCTCCTGGAAGATGGAGATGGCCTTCCCATTGAAGATAAGCTTCCCATTGAAGATAAGCTTTCCATCTTCAGCCTTGACAGTGCCTTTGAACTTGCCATGGGTGGAATCATACTGGAACATGGAGACCATGTAGTTCAGTTCAATGAAGCGGTCATTGATGACAACAATCGCCACTTTGCCAGAAGTGATTGGGCAATGCGGCCGAATCCATTTTCTCCAGCCTTCACCATCATATCTCGGGGATGTGGCTGGGACTGCACGGAAACGGGAGAGGCGGCTGTCTGTCGCACGAGGAAGAACAGAGAGCCAGATTTATTCTTTTTTTTTTAAAAGTTTTATTGGCAAATAATTAATATATTGTACAATTTAGACATTCAATCATTAAGGGTTGTACAATCATCATGATATCAATTCTAGCACATTTTCTTCTTGTACTTGTTGTTAGTTCCACATCACCAACCCCCAACTAGCCTCCTATACTGTGCCTCTAGGCAATTATTAATCCAGCTACTGTCTCTACAGATTTACCTGTCCTAGATTTCATGTACATAAAAACACAAAACAAATACAAGAGAAACAAACCCCCCAAAATAATGGCCAAATAAAATAGAGAAAAACGTTCGTCATGAGGAAAGTAGAAAATATTAGAACTGAAACAACTTTAAAATGAGTCAAAAGGGAAAGCAAATAACAAAGTATTACATTTTGGCCTAAGTACACCTGCCAGAATCAACTTCACATTGTTCTCTGTCTGATCGCAAGGCTACGCGCATCCCTGGACTGTGGTCAGAGGGGGTGCCCTGGAAGCTTAATCCATGTGTGGACCCTGCACATGGATTCAAGGCTGCATTGTCTTCCATGGCCCTCTGTAAACTGGGTGGTCATGATTATAGCTCTGCTAACATTCCCTCCTTTTGATTTGAGTTATATTATTTCCAACCCTTGGATCACACAGGCTTGTGGATGTCGTTGATGCCTCACTTAGATGGTTTTAAAACAAACCTTTAAGGCCCAAAGCCCTATGCTTTTTTATAATCAGGCACCATATAATCTCTTCACCACGTTTTACTATTGAACCCATATCTTTAGTGATCTCTTCATAAGGGTGAGCATCAATCAGGGCCACGTCATAAAAACTAATTATTCTTAGATTGGGATTAGAATTAATGTATATACCAAATCCGTTCATCCCCACATGTCTGGTCAATCTTTTTTTAAAAAAAATCATTTTATTGGGGGCTCCTACAACTCTTATAACAATCCATCCATCCATCCATTGTGTCAAGCACATTTGCACATTTGTTGCCCTCATCATTCTCAAAACATTGGCTTTAGACTTCAGCTCCTGGTATCAGCTCCTCATTTTCTCCTCCCTCACTCCCCACTGATAATTTATAAATCATTATTTTCCATGTCTTGCATGTCGTTGTCATTTTGTTTTAGAGAATATTGTCAATCATCCCCATGAGGTATCACTCCCAGTGCCACCAAATCAATGGTGCTTCATAGCAACCTTGTGAGTCCCCACACCTGCCAATTTTCAGAGGAGGAGAAAGCTCCATCCTTCCCCTGTGAAGCCAGCTAGTGGTTTCAAACTGTCGGCCTTGTGATTAGCAGCCCAAGTTTACCCCATATGCTGATAGTGTCAGCTTAGCCAATGATAATTTAAAGCACTGTTGATAAAAGGAAATTATATGAATATAGGCCAGCTAGTAGTGGCAGTACATGAATTGTTGACTTGTGCAGATTAAACTCTTAACTGACTAGACACTATTTACACACAAAAAACAATCAGGGTTCAGTGATGGGGAAAATCTTACAAAAATATTCAGTCACAACAGCAGAGCCACACCTATCAAAATATTACAACAAAATAGAAGATTTACGGAACTAACATACTCCCGTGGACTAAAGGATGAAGCACTCTACTGTGAGGCCAGGCAGCCGACTGCTATCCCAAGGCTAGGGATTTGGTGTTCGTGGGACTTTGGTTCAGATCCCTTGTTTTGGGAGTCATCAATGAATGGTGGCCTGGGACTACCATGTATTTACTATTGTAATGTCCTCCTTGTTGTCTTATGATGTGTAATCTTGTATGCATGATTCTGCCTTTGTGAATGAGTGTTATTGAAAGTTTTGCCCTATCACCAAGCCTCATTGTTTGAGTTCAATTTTATATCATTAGTTAAATTAAAGACGCTATCAATAGAATTACCTTATGCCCCAGGGGAATTACTTTTAATGTTTTCTATCATAAAATGATAATGTTGTCTCTAAAATGACCCAGAAGCATATAAATCATACACATATTAATGGATTGTGGACTCATACCTTATTCTAACCACAATCTAAGAAAATATATTTCTTACAGCATAGCCCTGCTCAATGCCTGCCCTCATGAAGAGATGGATGCTGTAGCAAAGTGTGTCCAAAAAACTAGTTGTTGTTCAGCTATATAAAAAAAATAGGAACCAGGATCTTAAAGTCTCATCTTAAAACAAGCAGCCATCTAAGTGAACCGTCAACTAAATTCACATGGATAAAGCATCCAAGGATTGTAAATAATATAATCCAACTTTGAAAGATGGAATTGAATGAGAACTTAAATAGTAAACATCCAGTTTGCTAAGGTTATGTAATTGATTAGCAGGACCCTCACATGAATTACCAACCTCTGGCCATAGTCGAGGGATGAAAATAGCGGTGCTTTCAGACAGAGCATTTTAAAGTCAATAATGGTAGATGTAATTCGGTTAAAATATAATGACCTATCATTTGATCTCCTTTTGGACCCATTTAAAATTTTTTACAGTTTAAAATTTTTCTGTTCTCCCTTTGCAGGTTTTTATTTTTTAAAATAATATTACAAAGAACACTCTTATTTCACCATATTTTTAATAATTCTATTGGGGTCTTTTTGGAGTTTTTCCATATCTTCTCTAGTCATTGCTGTTGGGTTGTTTGTTATTGCTGTTGTTATTTGTGTGTTTCTTTGTATGGTTGCTATTTCTTTTGTATGATTTTATGTATAAGAAATCCAAGATAGATCTGTAAAGACAGTAATTGGATAGGAGCGGATGGTTAAAACAGGGAGCTAATAACAATGAGTATGAGAAGAAAATATTCTGAAATTTATTGTGGTGATGATAGTGGCACAAATCTTAATATAAATGGACAATTGCATAAATTGTCGGGTATATGGAGGGGGAAAAGGATTATGAGCGACTAATAATGAGCACAGGTAATAAAGACCAAGTGTTAGAAGCAGGATGGTGGGAGCTTGAAGGACATAAGAGTGTGAGTGTGATTGGTGGACTTTGACAGAAAATAGATAGATATATACCATATATAGTTTAATGGATAAAAATGGGTGTGTTAGTCTAGGTAGACTAGAGAAACAAATTCATAGACACTCGTATGTATATAGGAAAAAGCTTTATATAAAGAGTAATTGTACATTAAGAAAACATCCCAGCCCAATCGAAATCACGTCATTAAATCCTATATTAGCCCATAGGTCCATTACCAGTCTGTAAATTCCTTATCAGACTCACACGACACATGAAATGACACTGAGGGCAGAGAGATCACAGGCCAGTAGGTGGAAAGTCTTATGGATACAGTAACAATGGAAGTATCTTAGTGCTGGCATGAGTCTCCACATACGTCCTCCAGCTCCAAGGCTCTGGCTGCCTTCAGCATAGCTCCATGTGGCTTGTCAACAGGAATATCTCCCAGGGAGTAAGTGTGTGTGCTGCCTCTAGTGAGCTATTTATCTCCTTAGTACCTCCCAATGAGGTAATTAAGCTGCAATCTGATTGATGGGCTAAACTCTATTGATTCACTTTTAATAGTCTCAAGTTGACAACAGATTATGTAACTACCACAGACCACCCCTTGCCAATTTGGCACTTTTACACGACTCTTTAGCCATTTATAAGTTTTAAACAAAATGAAAGTAAAATCATATCTGTACCTAACAGGATAAAACTAAAATGCATACAATTCAATATATGCCAAAGCCTCATTTAAACAAAATACTCCATAAGTGAACAACACAAAAATATTCTATACTTATGTGAACACCTTAATCCTATAATCCTATGAATACATTCCAAGACCTATGAAAGTTTGTAAGCCAAACACTTCATGCCTTTATCTACCCCATTTTGGGAATCCAGTTTCTACACTGCCCACTTACATAATCCCAACAGTCTGAGGAGACAATCCTAATCTTTGATGTTAGAACCTTGTGAAGTCTGCATCCATAAGCAAAGTAAAATCAGGACAAGCCATCCATGAAGTCAGAAGCAATATGCACCAGTTCACAGGCTCAAAAATATTCTCTTCATCTGGTTGGGTTCTGATCAGCTCAATGTGAGCTGCCTCACTTAGCCTCCCCTGGGTGCCCATTGGCTTCCTTGCCTTGATACCATGGCCCTATCACAAATTCTCAAACACCCTAGCCTCCTTGTGCTAGCTCATGAACTTCAGACCAGTCAATTCACTCTTGTTTCCTTCTCTAGTCCCTGTGAATCAGGTACACAGGTGTCAGTAGCCAGACTCAACCCGTCTCTTTATTGCTGCATTTCTCCCACTTCCACTCAACAGGTGGATCCAGGTGGTCACCTAGCAAGCATTTCAACCTGCCCACAGGTTCCCTTTAACATTCAGTCCTAGAGAGCAGAGTTGTGTTTTTGTTTTTTTTGGATGGTTCCCGATTATATTTCAGCTTCTGACAAAAACCATTAGTTCAAAATTAAAAATACACTGTTCCTATTTTTTCCCTCTTCAGCCTGTCAACAGCCCCTGTCTCTTCACCTTTGAAGGTCCTGAGCATTCAAGACCTAGGTGGAGCTTATATTTTCAGACCCTTCTTTACAGGCATGTCCTAAACCCATTTAAAGTTCCAATTTTAATGGCTGAAGACAAGTGGGCTTACAAGCTCTCTATTTTCAGACTTCCCAATAACCTTTTCTATCAATTAGGGTGTCAAGAATAATAAGCAGAAGAAATCAATATAAACAATGTAGAATCAGATCCTACACTCATTTCTTAAAACCGTCAAGTTCAATCCTTATCTAATTTATCTTACTTCTTATCTAAACTATTCAAATGATACAAAGTATGACCAAAGGTCTCTGGCTAAGTCAAGCCAGGGTCAAGCTTTCTGTCAGCCATTTTGACCTTTTGTCAGCCATTTTCATTAAGCAGCATGGTCTCTGAGAAATTCAAGGGGTGATTTCATCCCCTGAGCTCAAAATATATATTAATCACATTCATTTTATATTTCAAACAGTAATAACCAAATACAGCAACCAAAGATAAGAATCAAAACTTTAACTTCCCATATTCTTTCCAGAAAACAATCTAGTATAAACTGCATGGTCATATCTGACCTCTGGCTAGCCAAAGAAGAAAAACTACCACGAGGCAGAGGTCAAACAAGCATCCACGTTCCATCTTTATGATTTGTTTCTCTAGTACCACACTCCCAATGTGCCATAGTGTGTTAGTCGGGTAGACTAGAGAAACAAATCCATAGACACTCATATGTGTATAGGAAAGGTTTTTATATAAAGAGTAATTGTACATTAAGAAAACACCCCAGAGCAGTCCAGATCAAGTCCATAAGTCCGTTATTAGCCCATATGTCCAGTACCAGCCTGTAAATTCCTTGTCAGACTCACACAACACATGCAATGATACTGAGTGCAGGAAGATCACAGACCAGTGAGTGGAAAGTCTTCTGGATCCAGTGGCAGTGGAAGCATCTTAGTGCTGGCGTGGGTCTCCACATGCCTCCTCCAACTCCAAAGCTCTGGCTGCCATCAGCATAGCTCCATGTGGCTTATCTTGCATTATTTATCTCCTTAGCACCTCCAAATGAGGTCATTTAGCTGCACCCTGATTTGCAGGCTACACTCCACCTCTTTACTATTAACAGTCTCAAGTTGACACCAGATTATTTAACTACCACAAAGGGGAAAATAGAAACGCTAAGTCATTAATGCAATACATGCTGGAGTGGATTCATCTTCCATTGTTGCCCCACAAACCTGGCCTATGGTAACTCAATGGGTGTTTCAATGACATGAATCAACCACCTGCCTCTCTTTCTCTCAAAGGTACTCACTCAAGCATAGACTGACCAGGAACACACCAAGAATACCTGCCACACCAACTTTTTTCTATCTCCTAATCACATCTCCAATACCAAAAACAACCTTAAAACTTGAACCTAACTAATATCTAAAATAATGTCTCCATATACTTTCATTCAATGTGACCATATTACAACCATCCCCTTAATTCCTATATTCTTTGGGGAAAACCAGATCTTATTGGCTAATCCAAGGAAGAAAGTTCTAATAACATGCTTCATCTTTAAAATTTTGCTACAGGATTCACACATAGATTTAGAGTCCAGTGCATCCTCTCTGACCATAGTCAAGGCCTCTGAATACCCTTGCGATCATGCAGAGTGCATTGGACAGTGCACATGCAGTTAGGTTAAAATTTAACACCTGATCTTTTTATCTCCTTTTAAATTTATTCTATATTTTAGTATTTTCTGCTTTCTTTTCTATTGAGGTTTCTCTGTTTTATTTTGTTATGTGTGGCATGCTTTTCTGTATATGAAACCCAGATGGGTAAATCTATAGAGACAGTAACTGGATTTATGGTTTCTTCGGTGCACAGCAAGGGAATTGGGAAGAAAATGAGCAGCTGATAACAATGAGTGCAAGAAAGAAGAAAATGTTCTCAAATTGATGATTCTACAATTCTTTTTAATATGGTTAAATTATTTAATTGTAAGGTATGAGAATTATATGCCAATAAAACTGGCAAAATAAAATTCTGCTGCACTATATATTTCATGTAAAGTGTTGGCAATAAACTGACTGTAGCTCAGTAAAGTCAATCTCTCAATTAAAGACAGGGGCAATAACTATGAGGTCTGAAAGACCTTTAGGACTCTGAGAGCCTGGTCACAACCATGGGTGTCAAATTACAAACACGAAAGTTCCTGGGCAGACCCAGGGCAGATTCCTGCACAACCCCCACTCTGCCCTGCTTAGAAAAGATAGCTGGTGTGAAAAAGTTGAGCGCCAACCAGCATCTTCATTTTCAGAGTGCTCTAGTGCTGACAACATAAGCATTAGTGTTCCCTGTCTCAGTCAAAAGCTAAGGCTGGTAGCCCTGAGAGCCTGCTTGCTCACTCTTCCTGATGGAACACTCCATTGTGGAACTGTTCTGTTCTACGTCCAGGGTTCCCTTGATAGGAGCTTCAGGAATAAGAATAGCAAAATCATTGGGAAAAGTGTTTTCAAGTATTACTTCAAGAGGAATTATTAGAAGCCAAGTCTTCAAAGTGTTCATGTGTCTCCCGATGATTACAGGATTTAGCTATAGTAACTAGCATTATTTTTCCATTTGTGTCAAATTAATAAATATCTAATTGTGAATCAGAACTGCAACTAAATCTAATTGTCCCTATACGCCCATTAATAGACCTAATCTCTTCCAGAGCCATAGACAATCCAACTTCAGAATGAAGTAGAACCAGACATAGCTTGTTGTATCTTGCCAAAAGAATGGTATGATAAGTTGTGTTGCCAATTGCACAGTCTGCAATATTGTAGTAAAATCAAAAAGCAGTGCCTCTTGGTCCTAGACATGGCCGCACTACTTTTATGATTCCAAATACCAAAAGCTATGATAGTGAACATCTTGTTCGTGTTGATCTTGGCAGCTTCCAAAGATGTTGTGTATTTCGTACTGCCACCCACTAAATCTTCCCCCCTTGCCACTTCATCAGTGATGGCAAGGCTATGCAGAAAATCTGCATAAGAAAAATTCCCACTCCTCATAAAGCTAAGATCTCCACATGCAGAAAGGTTATATGGAAAAAGCACTTTTATTTTATTCTCTTTTTTTACTTTTTCAAGTGCTTTTATTAGGGGCTCTTATATCTCTTGTCACAATCCATACATTCCTCCAGTGTGTCAACCACGTTGCTTCTCGGCCTTTTGGCTAAGATCAATTGCAGTGTGTCAAGCACATTTACACATATGCTGCCATCAGCATTTTCAAAGCATTCTCTTCCCACTTGAGCCCCTGATATCAGCTCCCTATTTCTTCCTCCACCGTCCCCCACCCGCCCTCCCTCACAAGCCCTTGATAAGTTATAGATTATTTTTTCCATATCTTACATTGCCATCCATCACCCTTCACCCACTTTTCCATTATTCGTCCCCGGGAGGGGGTTATATAGATTGATCCTTGTGATCGATTCCCCAATTCTCCACCCACCCTCCCCTAATCCTACTGGTATCTCTACTCTCATTGTTGGCCCTAAGGCGCTTATCTATCCTGGATTCCCTGTGTTGCAGGCTCTTATCTGTAGCAGTGTGTATGCTCTTGTCTAATTTGATTTGTAATGTAGAATTGAGGTCATGATAGTGGGGGGAAAAAGCACCAAAGAACTAGAGGAAAGCTGTGTGTCTCATCGGTGCTATACTGTACCCTGACTGGATCGTCTCTTTCCTGTGACACCTCTGTGAGGGGATGTCCAATTGTCTGCAGATGGGCACTGGTTCTCCACTCCATGCCCCCCCCACCTTCACATTGGTATGGTTTTATTCTGGGTCTTAGATGCCTGATACCTGATCCCATCGACACCTCATGATCGCACAGACTGGTGTGCTTCTTCTATCTGGGCTTTGTTGCTTCTGAGCTAGATGGCTGCTTGTTTATCTTCAAACCTTTAAGACCCCAGACACTCCCTATATCTTTTGATAGCCAGGCACCATGAGCTTTCTTCACCACATTTGCTTATGCACCTATTTTATCTTCAGCGATCATGTCAGGAAGGTGAGTATCACAGAATGCCGAATTATTAGTACAAAGTGTTCTTGTGTTGAGGGAATACTTGAGTCGATGCCCAATGTCCATCCACAACTTTAATTCTTAACATATAGATATGAGTTCATAGTTCTATTCTCTTCTCATTATATATATGTACATGCCTGCATTTAGACCTCTATAAATGTCCTTTGCCTCCTGGTTCTTTCTTCTATTTCCTTTTACATTCCTCTTATCCCACCATCATGTTCTGTCTTTATTCGGGTTTAGTAATTCCTCGCTGCTACAATGCCCTTGATTAAGCTTCACTAGGCATTCTACGACCTTCCTTCCATTGATTTTAGTTCACTTGTTTCCTTGTCCCTGGGTTGGTTTCCCCAGCTAATTTTTCTCCCACCCCCCCTTCTCTCGTATCCCCCTGGAACCATTGGTCCTGTTCTTTTCATTGACAAATTATTTATCCTACCTATCTTATCTAGTTATACATGCAGATACATTAATAAGTGAAATTAAAAAAAACAGGCAAAGCCAAATAAGACAACGAAAGGAGTCAAAACCAACAAAACAATAACAACAAAAACAAAATAATGATAACAAAAAGAAAGCCAATGACAAGAATGGAAAGGTCTATAAATAGTTCAAGATCTGTTTGTTGGTCTTTACAAGTGTTTTCTAATGGAGTCTGATAGGGTGCCACATTTTGGTATTCTCCGGGTATTTCATCAGTCTGCTACCCCTGCTGCTCTGCTGCATGCCATCAGTTCCCTGTCCCAGCATGATGGGGCCAGACCATTCACTATTCCTGCGCTGTCCCCCACAGCGCCATGGTTCAGGGAGGGATGCCATGTCCTGTGGTGGGGCCAGCCCTCTGGTCCTCCCAGTGCATTGTCTGCTCCACGCAAGAACATTGGCCTCAGGGCTTGGTGGGCCAGGATGTCCTCTCCTCCCTCTATATATATTTTCATTTCTCCTTTGTGGAAAAAAAAGTACTTTTAAATGAAAATGTAAAAACATTCGAACAAGGATAGTCTCATTGTTTGGGTGCCAAATAAAGAATAATTTTACATCAAAGTAAATAATTTCCAACTATATACAATGAAGGAAAAGATTCGACTCCCGTGTAAGTACATTGGGCAGCCTTGGTTTAATTAGTGGTGTATACCCCAAAACTAGCAGAGTTCCTGAACTAGGTTAGACAATAAATATTCTTTTAAAGATTAAAAGGAAAATTTAGTTGCATAGGGGAAGTCACATGATAAATTCTGTGTACCAACATTGGAATTGTCAAATTCTAGACTCAACACTCACGTTCACTCTCTCAACACACACACACACACACACACACACACGATCAGCTGTTCTAGGATAGCATGCAAAGAAACATGAGTAAAGATGCTTCCCCCTACCACCATCCACTATCATGATCCCAATTCCACCTTACAAATCTGACTAGACCAGAGGATATACACTGGTACAGATAGGAACTGGAAACACAAGGAATCCAGGGTGGATGATCCCTTCAGGACCAGGGGTGTGAGTGGCAATCCCGGAGGGTGGAGGGAAGGTGGAGTAAAAAGAGGGAACCGATTACAAGGATCTACATATAACCTCCTCCCTGGGGAATGGACAACAGAAAAGCAGGTGAAGGGAGATGTCAGAAAGTGTAAGACATGACAAAATAATAATAATTTATGAATTATAAAGGGTTCATGACAAAGGGGGGAGTGAGGAGAGGGGGGAAATGAGGAGCTGATACCAAAGGCTCAAGCAGAAAGCAAATGTTTTCAGAATGATGATGGCAACAAATATACAAATGTGCTTGACACAATGGGTGGATGGATAGATTGTGATAAGAGTTGTATGAGCCCCCAATAAAATAATTTATATATATATATATGGTATTATATCTGGAAAATACAATTTAGAAAGTTCAAGAAAAATCCAAGATTTTTATTCTGGAATGGACTCATCCTGGGAGACAACCAGAGAACAATTCATCTGAGATGGGTAAAATTAAAAGTGTCCAGTTCTATGGAGTATCTGTTGGTCACAACTTGAAAATACAAAATTAAAAAATGGGAACTGGTAATATATAATATCTGCTTCTAATCTACCAGGTTTTGTGGATCTAAAACACTTGCATGTAGGTTGTGAAAACATTAGGTTGGAAAGACATAAAAGAAAGGATTTCTTTCACCCACAATGGTTTGTTTGTTTTACTTTTTAATAGAGAAAGTGCAGGAAAAAATAAATCGACATCAGGGAAATCCCACTCACCCACTGACACCACACCCTCTCAAACTCAAGTCCTCTTTGTTCAGATGAATAAAGGACACAGTGCCTCATGAAGACTAGATCCAGAGATGGTGTTCCAATATATCACTCACTGGTTTTCTGAGTTATTGATGCCCAAAAAAGTTTTTTATTTCTTCGCAAACAACAAGCATATATTTACTATTTGTGTACAACCAACAGTTTTTATTTTAATGGCCACAGTGACATTTTTTTAGTCTGTGCCTTTAAGCAACTCATCCCAAGTCACTGAGGGCTGAATATATCATACGTTAAAAGCTTCTGCCCTGTTACAATCCATTGGTCTAATTCTCTTTTCTCTCAGGGATCCATAATCCAAGACCCGCTTGCCTAATGGTGCTCACACCCTTTTATACCTCAAGATTTGTGTCTGAGGGCCACGCCTTCTTAAAAGCCTCATTGCTCTTCCTCCAGTCAAAGATGAAGGGATCGAGTGCCCCATCCCCCACCCCATTGCATCTTTAGACTTCCAGTGGGCCCCCCTTGTGATCTCCCCCAACCAGTTCAGATGAGCTGCCAAGCGCTGCTCCCCGAGTCCGAAGTCTATAATCAGGAGTCCTCAGGGATTTCATGGCTTTGCTCCCATTGCTGCTCTGTTATTCTCTCCTCTTAGTTTCCCCCATGTGGGAGGGCCATATCAGCAGCACTCCCCAAACTGTATCTTCAGTACTGTCCTCTGTAGCGCTGTCATTGACTAGAATAGGTATCAGAAATTCAAAAACAAGCAATCAGATTAACGTGAAGGCGCATAAGCCAAGTGGAGACCAAAACCCACCTGTAAGATCATTGGACAGTGCCTCACAGAGGGGCCACACGGAAGGGATGATATATCCAGGGTGCAGTATAGCACTGATGAAGCATATAAATATCCTCTTGTTCTTTAATATTTCCTCCCTTTAATTTCACCTCATTAACCTTGTGAGACCTGAGTAGGTTCATTTGTATAATTAAGGTCATTTGATGGATGAAATCCAAAATAGATAAACCCTTAAGAAATAGTAATGAGAGTAATGATTTCCTGAGGGTAAGGGAAGAGAGGATGGCAAAAGGGGGAAAGGGGGAACCAGTAGCAATGATGATTGTGTAACCCCATTTGAGGGGAGCGAACAATAGAAATGTAGGTGAACAGGCACATTGGATGGTGTAAGATATACATACATATATATGTGTGTGTGTTCCTTGGGGTGGGGTGGGGGAGGGGTGAAGAGTTTTAAAAAAGTAAATTCTTTGAAAATCATGGTGGCAGCAATTGTACAAATATGCTTGATCTCATTGAATTTTGGATTGTTGTGATATCTCTATGAGCTCCCAGTAAAAAGAATTCAAAAAACAACTCTGCCCACTGTGTCTTCCTAGGAGATAGGGGTCTAGGTGATCCCAAGAGAGGGTTCAAGTATACAAAGTAGTAAGAGGCTAATTAAAAGAGCTATCAATTCATCGATCTTTAGTTTACTTGTAATATTTTATATCTCGAAGAAACACACATACACAAACACTCCATAGGAAATTGAGCTTCAAACATTTACCCAGCCCAGAGAACAATGTTATCTGATCATAATTGTTTGTACAGTTATATTTGTCTCACCTCTATTTCTACCCATAACCCTTTTCACCCGGGGAGGAATCAGAGACAGCCCAGAGAAGATTCTGGAAAAGCAAGAGAAGCGCAGGAAGGGAACCGCATAGACCACCATGAACATCCTTCCCCGACTGTGGGCCTCCCTGCCTGGGGTGCCACTGAGTTAAGGAAAGGAAGAAGGGTTAATAAAAATGAAACCCAAAGTTTGGATGTTAGATGGAACTGAACAAACCAATAAATAAAAAAGGCCATTATTTTGGGACCAAAAATTCAACAGAGAATTGGATTTATTTGACAGTGACAGCAGAAAATACGACCTGTCACCATGTCACCCAGAAAAGGAGGATGTTATCTCATGTATCATGTGACTGTGCCCATTCCTGTGTGGGTTTGTTCCCAAACACCAAGTTATCCCACCCCACCCCACCCCCCAAAACACACTGCCACTGAGTTTATTTCAACTCGTAAAAGCCCTATGTAGGTTTCTACAGGTACAAACTCATCAGAATCACAGTTTTCTTAAAAACCAAGTAGAAGTCCAGGGGCAGGAAGAGGACTAATGGACAGACAGACTCTGAACAACTACAGGGATTTTGAAACATTCTATATGAGACGGTCCAGAAAGTGCCCTTAGTACCGTACATGCAACATTTGCAGCCCTTTCTCAGCCAGCCAGTGCCTAAAACATGCCATCTGATTCAGACAAACATTTCCCTAGGAATATAGTAGTATTCATGAGACAGAATAATAGATAGAACATTAACGATGTCTCCATATATTTTATAGTCCAAATGTGTGTGAACACATATATATAATATACCTATATCATATACATTATCATATATACACATAATATATACACACAATATGGGCATATAATATAGATAAGAATTCCTACCTATTTTATATGAATTATATATACACATAATATTTTCTGTTGCCATGATGCTGTACTCTTCAGATTGGAAAACAATAACACAGACGGATAGGAAGTGTGAGCAGGGCCCAGGGCAGGCAGTATTTCATTCTGTTTTACATAAGTTGGAACTGACATAACGGGGTGGTATTCTTTTAGAACAATTTTAAAACTATAATATTTATACTACTATTTTCAATGTAACTCAGATCTCCAACACAAACAAAACAATAATTCCACAGCCCAACAATTTCTGATTACATTTAGAGGTAAAACCTCTCAATAAACAAAACACAGACTCATTGCCACCAATTCGATTCCAACTCATAGCAACCCTATAGCATAGGGTAGAACTACCCCAGGGGCTTTGTAGGCTATCTTTCTCCCTGTGTAACCTCCAGGATGTCTTAGCCTGGGATTCTGAAGCTGGCTTAGCTCACAATAATAATATCAGCATTTGGTGTTATGAAGAACACGTATGAACTGAAAGAAAAGTACCTCAGGTTTATTGTTCAGAGCCCTCCTTACCATGGCGAAAGAAGAACTGTTCTCCATTCACAGACTGCTCTGATCTTATATTTCCTCAGCTTGGTGAGAAGTAAAATGGTGTAGGAGGCCATCCCTTTCTCCAAATGGGTGGTAGGGCCTAGATAAAATTGTAAGTGAATATGTGGCCAGCTACTCAAATGTCCCAGTCATGTGTGAGTCTATAGAGGGGACTGAATTCTGAGAGGATGGATTGACAATTGACTTCTCTTAACACCCTTCCCTAATTCTCCCTGAATCTCATTCTGTTTCAAAGCACAAGAGCTTGTCGCATTTGGAAAAAATTCAATTCTTATCAATGGGGTGACTTTTAATAAGCAACTCTGACATGATAAGGGAGGAGAGTCAGAAATAATGAAGGAAAATTGGATCCCTATTTTCAGTTTCAAGTCTGACACAACACATGGTATATTTAGGTCAAGTACCTTTCTCATGTTTCTCTCCTACAGAGCACTGAATGAGACTAACTCCATGATTCTCATTCCTCTAATTAATTGTATTATTAATTGAATCCTCAAGGACTTCAGTGTGACTGAATTGTGTGGAATCTGTTGACTCTGAAATTTGTATAATAGTTTTTCAATTTTCAGAAAATTCTATCATAGCCATTAACTCATTGAATAAGATCTCCTTTGCTTCTGAGACGCTATATGTATAATTAGCTGTATTCATTCACTGGAGCTGCTCTGCTGGCCGCCAACGGCCTCACAGCTTACCCTGCTGTGGCCGCTTGAGGGTTGGTGGGATGCGGGAAGCTCTGCCACCTGTATTTCCAATATCATCACGGTTGCTCATGGTGATCTCTTTCAGCAGAGTTAAAATAATAAGACAGACTAAGAAGCAGAGACCGTTCCTTTCTGAGGAATCAGTCACTGATACCTTATGGATAGATCTAGAACCTTGTCTGATACAGTGCTCCTAAAATCAGACGGCACTGGAAATACGACTAGAGGAGACCTGCATTCTTAAAGCGGAATCCATCTTAATGACATGCATGGATCAAATGTTTTGTGCCTTCATTTCTTGATGGAGCACAACTCAGAAGAAGAAGCAACCATAAAACATCCATCGGTAATCAAAACATGGAATGAATGAAGTAGGAGTCTAGGAAAATTGGAAATCATAAAAAATACAGTACATAAAGATCAATCTCCTAGGCAATAGTGAGCTGAAATGAACTGGCATTAGCTATTTTGAATCAAACAATCAAGTTTTGCTATGCTAAGAATGACAAATAGAGTCACATTCATCAGAAAAACAAAAGTCAAGATCTATCTTGAAGCACTTGCCTATCAAAAGATATAGCATCTGGGGTCCTAAAGACTTTCAGGTAAACAAGCAGCCATCTAACTCAGAAGCATCAAAGCCCACATGGAAGAAGCACACCAGCCTGTGTGGCCATGAGGTGTAGAAGGGACCAGGTATCAGATATCAAAGAACAAAAAATAATATCAGTGGGTGTCCATCTTCCCAATATGATCACTGAAGACAAATGTGTGTATAAGCAAATGTGGTGAAGAAAGTTGATAGTGCCTGGCTATCAAAAGATATAGCATCTGGGGTCTTAAAGGCTTGAAGATAAACAAGTAGCCATCTAGCTCAGAAGCAACAAAGCCCACATGGAAGAAACACACCAACCTGTGTGACCACAATGTGTTGAAGGGATCAAGTATCAGGGATCAAAGAACAAAAAATCATATCACTGTAAATGACTGGGAGTGTAGAGTGGAGCCCCAAAGCCCATCTGTAGGCAACTGGACACCTCCTTACTGAAGGGTCGCGGGGAGGAGACAAGCCAGTCAGTGCTCAGGGTAGCAACAATGAAGCATAAAACTTTCTTCTAGTTCTTAAATGCTTCCTCCCCCCATTATCATGATCCCAATTCTACCTTACAAATCTGGCTAGACCAGAGGATGTACATCGGTACAGATAGGAACTGGAAACACAGGGAATCCAGGACATATGACCCCTTCAGAACCAGTGGTGAGAGTGGCAATACCTGGAGGGTGGAGGGAATGTGGGATAGAAAGGGGGAACCGATCACAAGGATCTACATATAACCTCCTCCCTGTGGGATGGAAAACAGAAAAAGGGTGAAAGGAGATGCCGGACTGTGTAAGATATGACAAAATAATAATAATGTATAAATTATCAAGGGTTCATGAGAGAGGGGGGAGCAGGTAAGGAGGAGGGGAATGAGGAACTGATATTAAGGGCAGAAGTCTAAAGCAAATGTTTTGAGAATGATGATGGCAACAAATGTGCTTGACACAATGGATATATGAATGGATTGTAATAAGAATTGTACGATCCCCCAATAAAATGATTTTTAAAATATGTCTAGATATCTACAAGAAATACCAAGTATTAAAATCATTGTTCAGATTTTTAAACATCCACTAAAGTCAATGACTAAGAAACTGAAAAATCCCATCAATATTTTCTATCTAAAATTAATTAAAAATGCCTAGTTAATGACTGATGATTGATATGCTAAAGACTGAAAGGAAGGTGCAGGATCAGCTGTTAGAAAATATGGCCCAGGTGATGTCAATGATGTTAGAAGTCACTGGATAGCATTTTTTAAGACCAGCCACTTATTTGTTGAAAAATATCCTCTTTTAAACAACATAAACCATGACTCTATAGGAACTTCGCCAGATAAAATACACAGAAGTCAAATCAACTGTATATATGGAGAAAGATGACTTAAAAAGTCAATCCTGGTTAAAACAAGCTCAGGGCCTACCATAGAATGCCCATCAATTGTTCATATGCAAATTCAAGTTGAAGCTAAAGACAATTAAAACTGAAAAAAAAATTAAAATAAATGTTTTTTTAAAAAGAAAATTAAAACAAGACTATGAAAGGCAAGATAGAACTCTATTTTGGATATCCAATGTAGGTATTCAATATATACCATCTGAATTTAGAAACTGTCTCAAGAACATGCTTGAAATATGGAGTACTAATAAAGGCCAGAGGATGGTGTGGAAAACATCACACATGAATAAAGCCAAAGATTATGAGAAAGAAAGAAAAGACTATGGGTGTCAGAAGAGACTGAAATTTTCTGTTGACTATAGATGACCTAAAACAAATGACAGAAATTTTTAAGTAAAAAAGTAAGTAGACCATTCAGAGGCAACTCAAGAAAACTAATTGAAGTACTAGAATGAAATATGCAAAGATCTCAAGTTAGGAAGATAAAAGGGAAGAACACTATTAGCATTTCTCAAACCAGAAGAACTGGAGAAAAAAAAAATCAAGCCTCAGGTAGCAGTATTGAAAAATTCTGAGCGCCAAATATTGAAACAGGCAGGAAGCATCAAAAGACGATGATGGGATACATTAAATCACCATATCAAAAATAATTTATCAAATATTCAATCATTTCAAGAGAGAAGAAATGATCAAAAGCTAATAGTACAGAAGAAAGTGGTGCAAGTAGTACTGAAGGCATTGGCAATAAACAAGGCTCCCGGAATTGATGTAAAACAGTTTAAATGTTTCATTATGCTCATGGAGCACTGGAGACATTCAGTCACCCATACCAAGATATTGGGAAATTAACTACATGCCCCACATACTGGATGAGATTCATATCTGTGCTCATTCTAAAGAAAGATGGCCCAACAGAATGCAGAAGTTATTGAACAGTATCACTAGTAACAGTGGAAAGTACATTTTTTATTAAAAATATTTCAACAAGGGTGGTAACAATATATTGCATATTGACAGGGAGGTATCAGAAATCAGAATACCAAACTGAATTTGGTAGAGGACTTGGACCTAGTATATCATTGCTGATATCAAATGGATTGTGGCTGAAATTAGAGAATACTTTATATTTTATTAGCAATGCAAAAAAAAAACATTCAACATGGACCATAACAAGCTATGGATGACATTATGAAGAATGGGAACTCTGGAACACATACTTGTGTAGTCTCGGGACTTGAACATAGACCAAATAGCACGGTGCCAACTGAACAAAGGGGTAATGGATGGTTTAACGTCAGGAGAGGTGTGTGCCAGCATTGTATCCTTAACAATACTGAATCAATCAGTATATTGATTTAAAAAATAGACTAAATGAAAAAGAACATAGCACCACGACTTGAGGAAGATCCATAACAACCTGTGAAGTGCAGGTGACACAGCCTTACTTGCTAAATGTGAAGAGGACTTGAAAGCGCTTACCTGGATCCAAAATCAAGGGCTATGCAAGCAGCAGTCAAGAAATCAAGCAGCATGTTCCAGTTCAAACCTGCTCAAAAATACCTCTGTAAAAAGCAAAGATAGTACTTTGAGCACTAAGGTGTGCCTGACCCAAGCTCTGGCTTTTTTTTAACCTGTCATGTGCATTTGAAAGCTGAAAAATGAACCAAAAAGACCAGAGAAGAGTTGATGCTTTGCATTATGATGTAGGAGGAAAAGATTCAATATACCATGGACTTCCAGCAGGACAAACAAATAGGTCTCAGAAGTACAGCCAAAATACTCTTTAACATTGAGGAGAGTGTGATTTCCAATACGTTGGACATCCTATCAAGATGGACCAGTTCCTAGAGAAGGATATCATGTTTGGTAGTGAAACAGGGGATGCTCCTCAATATGGTGAATGGACACAATGGCTTTCACAATAGGCTCAAACGCAGCCACAATTAAAAGCATAGCGTAGGATCAGGTGATGTTTCATTCTGCTGCCCATAGGAGCCCTATGAGGCCAAACTAACTCAGTCCACCTTACAGTCATATCAGGAGTTCAGGAAAAATGTACCACAATGTGGGTCACTTAAAAAAAAAGTAAAAATTCAAATTTCAGAGTTCTAGAGACTGGATGTCCAAAGTCAAGCTGTTGGCAACATTGGATCCTCTGGAGACCCCATGCTCTCCTAAGTTGTGCTGGTTACCAGTGATGCTTGGGGTTTGTTAACTTGGAGATGTGTCTGCCTCTGTCATCACCTGCCACTCTTCTTGTGTATCTCTATTCTCTCTTTCCACAAGGACATCAGTTGTTAGATCAGGAATCAGCTTAATCCTGTGTGGTCTCATTTTAATTAATTTCATATACAAAGGCCTTGGGAGACTAGGCGGATATGAATTTTGAGAGGACACTGTTCAACACAGAAAACTAAGTCATAAAATAAATGACATTAAAAAAATAATCAGCATAGTTAAATGAATGTTCCAAGAGCACACAAATAGTAGGTGGGGTGGAACCTAGAGTCAAGCATCGTGATTCGCAACCTAATCCTCTTTCCTTCCATCATAAATTCACTCTGGTTTTTGAAGTTCATCCCGGCACAGCATCTCCTACAAGGCAGTCAGGTTCCCAGCCCACTGAGGTCAATCACAACAGCACACTGGTCTTTCTCAAAGCCTGGGTGGCTGGTCTTCTAAAGGGCCTCAAGTCCAGAGAGAGCAATGAAACTCCAATAACCTTCTCCTGGTTTACTCTCAGTCACTGAGCATTTGGAGAGAAAACAAACCCATTCCACAGAGGAATTCAAGGTGTTATTTTAACTTTGTATACCACGCGAAAGCTTTATGTTTCCACTTAGGCTTCTGAATGAGTTGGACAAAATCAAAGGCATGCATGCTCATGGTAAAGACCTCAGAGCCTGCCGTTTAACTCCAGGAAACCATTTTCTCACTCCCCTACTTCCACCAATTCCAGCCAGATCTCTTACCGAGACTGCCTTTACTTCTTTGCCTTACCAGTCACCTGTGAAATTCCAGATGTTCTTCAGACAGTGCACCTTTAACAAGAACTTTATCTTTTGCTTTGAGGTTCTTCCTGACTTTATCTAGGGGTTGAGCACCAAGAACATTATTGCTTCATTGTCAAAAGTAAGATCAAAACCTTGCAATATGGGTATCTGAGCCCTATTTTCCACCAGTCATCTGTCAGTAAACCATATCATGATGGCTTGTGTTCTGTGATACTAGACAGCATGCCACTGGCATTTCAAATACCAGCAGCATCAACCATGGTGGACAGGTTTGGGCAGGCCTTCCACATGAAGAAAGAAGTAGGAAGAACCATTCGATGGTCCGTTTCTGAGGGATTAGCTACTGAAAATCTTATTAATAGCCAAAATCTACATTGTGCTGAAAGAGGAGCCTCTCCAGTGGGAAGGCACTCAATCTACGACCGGGGAATAAAGTAGACCAGATCTTAATAACTTTGACAGAGCAAAGCTTTCGGACATCCATTTGCTGAAGGGGCACAATTCTAAGAGAAGACACAGGGAGTGTATAAAATATGAATTTAGGAAAGCTGGAAGTCACTGAAATGATATGTAATATATAGCAATCAATATCCTAGGCATTGTTAAGATGAAATGGACTGGAATTTGGCCACTTTTACTCAGACAATCATATGGTTTACTATGCCAGCCAGGATAAATACAAGAGGAAGGGGGTTACATTCATCATGGAGAAGAACATTCCCAGATCTATCTTGAAGTGCAATGCTGTGATCAGGTAATTAATCTGTACGCCTAAATTAGAAGAAATGACTACAACTATTATTCAAATGTATGCACCAACTACTAAAGTCAATGATGAAGAAACTGAAGAATCCTACCAACTTCTTCACTCTAAAATTGATCAAGCATGCAACCAAAATGCACTGATAACTATTGGTGACTGGAATTCAAAAGTTGGAAACAAACAGGAAGGGGCAGTGGTTGGGAAACAGGGCTCTGGTAATAGAAATAGTGATAGGGATCCCATGATGCCATTTGGCAAGACCAAAGACTTCTTCACTGCAAATACTTTCTCCAACAACAGAAATTGTGACTATACATGTGGACCTTGCCAGATGGGATACATCAGAGAAAATAAACAATGGAGAAACTCAATATCTTCAGCTAAACAAGGTCAGGAGTCCACTGTAGAACAGACCATCAATTACTCATATCCAAGTTCAGATGAAAGCTAAAAAAATTAAAACAAGCCCGCAAGCGCCAAAATAAGATCTTGAGTATATCCCAATAGAGATCCTCTCAGGAACATACTTGAAGCATTGAATACTGATGACCAAAGACCAGATGAGCTATAGGAAAAACTCAAAACCACCATATATGAAGAAATGGAAAGGTCATTTAATAACAGGAAAGAGCAAAGTTGCCCAAGTGGATGTCTGGAGAGACTCTGAAACTTGCTCGTGAATGTAGAGTAGGTAAAGCAAATGGAAAAAATAATGAGCTAAAAGTGCTGAACAGAAACTCAAAAAGTACCTCGAGGGGACAAAGAAAAATATTATATTAAAACGTGCAAAGACCGAGAGTTAGAAAACCAAAAAAGATTAACATACTCAGCATGCCTAATGCGAAAAAGGGGAAAGAAAACAATCAAGCCTCCAATTGAAATACTAAATTATTTTTGGGCAAATATTAAATTTTGTAGGAATTGTCCAAACAAGGTGGAAGAAATACAGAGACTCATTGCAACAAAAAGAATTGATCAATGTTGAATCATTTCAAGAGGAACTGTATCAAGAACCAGGATTCACCAAAGAATTTGAGGAAAAATGACCCCCCAAAACTGATTCACTCCCAAGGTAGATTCAGAAGAGCACATGGAATGCGGAAGATAGTTTTTCATGTAAGGTGGATTTGGGCTGAAACCAAAGAATAATAGAAAAACCTGATTACTAGTGTTACATTTGCTATTAAAAGACATCCAACAGTGTGCAGTGTAACAAACTATATTTCCCAAATGGGAATTCCTGAGCGCTCACTGATGCTCATGAGCAACCTGTACATAAACAAGAAGCAGTCGTTTGAACAGAACAGACGGATTGTGAAGGGTTTGAATCAGGAAAAATCCAAATCATGGTTGTATCCTTTCATCGTATTCAATCGTAAGCTGGGCAGCAATCAGAGAAGCTTGATTATGGGAAGAGAAGGGTGGCATCAGGATGAAAGGAAGGCTCTTAACAACCTGCAACGCGCATATGACAGGACTTTGCTTGCTGAAAGTGAGAGGGCTTGAAGCACGTACGGATTAAGATGATATGATCTATGTACTGATTCCCAATTAATAGGGATTTTTAATTAAATTAAAAATCTTAAACAGGAAAAGGTCAAAGCCTCAGCTTTTATTGTGGATTACCCCTGACTATAAAAATGAAACAAAATTCTCACCAGTGGACCCAGCAACCTTAGGATAAACAGAGAGAACATTGAAGGTGTCCAGGATTTCATTCTATTTGTCTTATACACAACGCATAGTCAAGATATCAAATATTGTATTGCATTGGGCAAATCTGTTACAAAAGATCTCTTTAAAGTGTTAGGGAGCAAGAGGCGTCACATTGAGGTATCACTAGAGTGCGCCTCCCCGTGCTACGGTCTTTTTCAATTTCTCCATATGCGTGGGAAGGCCGGACAAGCGATCGAGAAGCCTGAAGGCAAATTGATGTATTTGAGTTAGGGTTTTGATGAAGGACATTTAAATCACTGTGGACTGCCAGAAGAACCAACAAATCTGTCTTTGAAACTATATATATTCTGAAAACCTGGGACTTCATCGTTCACTTTGGGTATCCTATCAGGAAAGATCAGTCCCTGCAGAAGGACGTCACACTAGATCGAGAGGGTCACTGACAGAGAGGAATGCCCTCACGAGATGAGTGACAACGTGGTTACTACACGAGCTGGAACATCACAAGGATTGTGACAACAGCAAAGACTTAGGCAGTATTTGGTCCTGTGGAGCATAGGTTCACCGTGTGTTAGAATTAACTTCATAGTGCCTAAAAATAACAGCAATAATAGAATCAGCTATGCAGAGTGGTTTCCTGCTGGACAATGTCTCCTCACGATATTTCTTTCCACACATACACACTCAATCAAATACCCTTTGCCACAGAGTAGCATCACAGCCCCATGTGGACATAGTAGAACTGTGCCCCGGACAGTTTTCAAAGCTGTTACTTTTCAGACGCGGAGTGTCAGGCCTTTCCTCTGTGTGGGTTTGAAGTGTCAAGTTTTCATTCAATAATGCAGTACTCAGCCACTGGCACCACCCAGAAACTGCTTTGAAAGTAGCATAACAGGTTGACCAAGAAGTGTTGATCAATCGTGACCAAGTTCCCTAAGCTGTGATTATGAAAAAGTCATCCAAGGACTTCAGAAATGTGCCGTCATAAAGCATATAATGTGTACTTGCTCCCTGCTCAGAAATTAGCTCCCCTTTGCCTGAAACCACGACCTCTGGGAAAAGCAGGTCAGCTAGCTACCTAGAAACAGCCATTGGCTTCCCAAGTACAGGTCTCCTGGGATCCCTGACCACCACCCTTAAGTGACCTCTGGATGGCCTTTGAATGGTACCAATAAAATGTGATCATTTCATCTCTAATCAGTTCCCGAAAATTGCCACTGCAATAGGAGGGAGTCTTACTGGCAAGTGAGGAGTCCCCCGCAGGGTGGAGGGCGTGCCCTGTGCCGTGTCAGACTTTTCAGCTGAGTGGACAATCTGGCTTAACAGTGGGGTGCTGGGGGCAGGAACGCTGGGACGCTAGAGCACTCCTGGTCCTGTTGGTAACTTCATTTCCCAAACGTTCATAATTAAACAGCTTTTATTGAAGTAATCAGCGTGAGCTCCTTAGCTTTGTTTTTGCAACCGGTATCGTGTTTATGGAGGCAAATAGGAGAGACTTTGATACTGAATACCTCCTCGGATGTGTTAACATTGGCAGGGGTTTGAGATTCTGAAGATGCCGAACTGCCTCCCGCCTCCATCTCATCGGGGCCCCCCTCAAACCACAACGCAGCAGTTCTCCTGTAAGATTCACTTACCAACGTTCTTCTGAAGGTCCCAGGGAAGGGTGTGCAGTTGAAACAGGATGAAATATGATCTCAAAGTGTCTGTCGGACCAGAAGTTTTTAAAGAAAACATTTCTTAAATCTTGTGTTCACTGCTGCTTCAGCAGACCAATTAGATTGGAGAGGACTTGGGGGAAGCTGTCGCCAGTCACTGCAGCGGGAATGGCAAACAAGACGTAAAGCAAATAAACGAGCCTAAAACTGGGATCGCAGAGGCCCCCATCCAATGACCTCCTCCATTCCCTGGGCAGGCTGGTGAGCCCACCACCTGGGATTGAAGGCCAAACTGTAGGTTAATCAGATGAGGCATTAGTTAGCAGGCTCGATTAGTGGGGTGTAATTAATCAGGGAAAGTCTCCAAACAGGAGAAGAATAAATAAGCAGGCCGACACATTCAACTCCATGGTGACTTAAGATAAGGCAGCCATCCAGGTGTCCTACTGGGGTAGAGACCATCGATCTTGCACAGTCATTTTGAAGGACACTTGGTGGCCTTTCTCACTTCTGTCAAGAAAACACAAAGGCAGTGGAGCTCTTAATAGCATGAGGACGTGGTCCTTCGGGGAAGTCACATGAAGAAAGGTTGCTAAGTGGTCTTTGCGGTGAGTCTTGCCCTACCCTCTACGTCCTTGTCCATTGTAAGTAAAATTGCACTATGATCAGCATTTCAAAGCAGAAGGTTCTACGTGGACATGAGCATCTGTCTACCTGTTTGAACACCAGCAGGGTCAGAGGTGATGTTCATGGATCTATCCATAACAGACCCATTTACTCAGCAGCCCCTCAAAACTCTACCCAGCTTAAAGGCACTCTCAGTAGCAACCGGCCGTTCCTTCAGACATTACTGGCTTCTTCGCCAGCATTAGGGAAGATGGAAATAGCAGGTGGGACATGTACTTAACGCAAAGGGAAAGTATTAGCCATTGCTTCAGCTTGACCTGGCATCCAACATCAAATAGGGCCATTTGCCTGTGTTGCACCTTTTTCCTTCTGGAAGAACCAAAACAACAAAAGGAAATGTCCACGATTCTAGAATCTGTATAATGTCAACACGGCTGTGTTGTCTCAGCGTCAGAAAGCACACCCAAACGTAAGTCAGCGCAAGACATCCTCTGCTCAGAGGACAAGCTCGGTGGTTTTAACCTAATGACCTGCTCTTAAACAGCTCTACGGCAAATCACAATGAAATAAATACCACTTAATAGCAGAGATTTGTTTCACTGCCAGGTTATTCAAGAGGAGAGAAAGAGAAGGTCGGATGAGTCACTGAGTCTTTCCTGATAAAATTAAGGTAGTTTCTAAACATTGTTATGAATTTGACCTCAAGCTACATTTATAAAATCCACACAAAATGAGTTAGACTCAGGACTCAAGATAGATAAAGGTTAAGCAGGGCAATAAAGCGCGCGTGCAGGGAGAATGAGGCTGCTTTGGTTTGTGGTCTTCCACTAAAGCTAAGTCTAGTGGTCTTTCTTTGGCTCAATAGTTAGTAAGATTTGACTGGAGCTGAAGAAGAAGTGTGTCCTGTGAACCAATGAACTAGCGAAAGCTGTGTGTACATGTGTTCTGATGGGAAAAATGCAAACTCTGAAGACAAGTCCTGGCTCTGCCATTCGTGGGGCGCACAGGAAGGAATTAAAATCGAGGAGGGAGAGTGATTACCGCTTCAAGGCGACACAAAGAAACCATGAGCTGACACCTGCTTCTCTTGAGAGGTTAGCCTCCCTCCTTGGACCCTCCCTTCTGCCCACCCTTCCTTCTCTGGAAAGTCTTACCTACCTCGTCTTTTGCTCTCTCATACTTTAACTCTGGTGTTTACAGCTTGTCTGTTTGCCAAGTAGATGTGAACATGCATACCTCTCAGCAGATGACCTAGTAAAGGGCTTAGGATCTCTGAGACAAGCCAATCATACTTCTGTCTTACTCCACCCAGACCTCTATCTCCTCAAATAGCCGGTGATGTTCAGCAGCACTATTGGGGTTCAATCAAAAGCTGAAGCCTTCGTCATTCTCAAAACATTTTCTTTCTACTTGAGTCCTTGGTATCAGCTTCTCATTTCCCCCTCTCTCCCTCCCTCATGAACCCTTGATAATGCATAAATTATTATTATTTTTTCATGTTTTACACTAACCGATGTCTGATGGAAACAAATGTACAAATGTGCTTGACACAGTGGATGGATGGATGGATGGATGGATGGATGGATGGATGGATGGATATAAGCGTTTTATGAGCCCCCAGTAAAATGATCAAAGAAAAAGCTGAAGTCTACGATATTGTTTCTTCTTTTTGCTTTGAATGATCCATAAACCTCCAGAAACAGTGGTAAAATCCACTTCCCTACTTTTTATGCCTTCGTTGAATAAAAAGACAATCATGCTGCTGACTGGACTAGACACATGTGATGGGCAGCTACCATCAGGGTGACTGCCTCCCCCAAAATTAGCTTGCTAAAAGTTAGCAATTTGATGTCCATTCATTATTTCATGAGTGTCAACGGGTTATAAAATAAGATTCTGTGTTTTGTTGGTGAAGTCAGCTCTATCTCAAACACACAGAACAAAGTATCAGCTTTCAAAATAAAACAAACAAAACTTTTAGTCAAGCAGTTACTCTGCTGTGTCTGGGGATAGATACAATGCAGTCCCTTCTGTAATTATAATCCTGAATGACATATACCATGTTCTACACAGCTGAAGGAAAGAAAACTCTTTCTTTTACCCCATTTCAGCTATAGCTGAAAGATATCCAAAACCAATGAATTCTATAAAATCACTCAAAAGAAATGCTGCATTTATAAATGGCTCTTCCTAATAACAGCATTCGCAGGAGTTTGCACCCAAATTGCAGTTGATAGCCATACATCACACCTTCTAGGACCCACATTTGGAGAAGCACCCTGAGAAATGGGATGCTATGTGGGGGAGAAAGATGAAGGTCGGTAAACTCCAAGTCTCATCTAAGATGGAATAGTTGAAACAGCCAAGGGAGTTTAACTGGACAAAGAAAATTCAGAAGATCCCTGAGTAATCTGTAAGCACCTGAAGGCCAAGAACTGTTCATTCAGTACAACCAGTAGGCTGTGGAGTCTATAGTCAATGTGAAAGGAGTGCTGTCGAGTTGTTCAGTACATAATCTCTGAAATTGTATGAAATAGCCCCACATTCACTTCTACACATGTAGTACCCAGAAGAGCAGACTCTCGATTAGTATGTAATAAATAGCTGGATAGAAACACAGACCCATTTTAAATTTGTTCCAGTTTTTAAATATTTTCTGCTTTCTTTTCAATTGAGGTTTTTCTCTGTCTTATTTTTTACTGGTGGTTAGGGTTTTTGTTTGGTTGTTTCTTGATTTTGCTTTGAATGGTTTTCTGTATATGAAATCTAGGATAGGTAAACCTATCAGAACAGTAAATTGATCAACAATTACCTAGGAGCATGCCAAGGGAGAAGGTTGGGGGACAATGAGGAGCTAACAATTACAAGAGAGAAAAAAAGTTGTCAAGCTGCTGGTGATTGTGATTACACAAGTTCTCTCCAAAGAGTGAACTATTGAATTGTTTGATATGTAAATTAAAAGCCAACGCAACTTTAAAAGATGTTCCTATTTGGAAATAGATGAAAAGTTGTGTGCAAAAGGTGGAGTAGGAATTGTAGTGCTTTCATTGGCTTGGTTGCTATGGGTTAGTTTTAGTGTGCAGTTGTTTAAGTTGCTTTCCAAGATGTCAAAACATCCACCATGGATGTCAATATGAGTGGGAACTATTAAAGAATTATCCAAGCAGAAACCACGCCAAAGCCCCCATCTTTGAGTGGATTCTGACTCACAGGGACCCTATATGACAGGACAGAATAACTCCCAAGAATGTCCAAGACTTTCTCCCATAAACTAGCTGGTGAGGGCAACCAACCAATGTTTCGGTTAGCAGTTCATTGGTTAACCCACTGAGCTACAAGGCAGCCTTTGAAGGAGAGAGGCAGTCTAATGATGAAATGGATACTGAATGGCAGCTCGGATATGTTCCACTAACGATCTGCACATGGAAGGCAGCTGCTTTATGATTTTGCAGCAAACAGTCCAATTGTAGAAGGAAAAGTAGATGTGGGGCTTAGCTTTGGGTCTCTGCTTTGGTCCCTGATAAGGCAAACATTTCTAAAGGGACACCATTTGGAGCTCCTGAGGCCTATCAAGAAGTCACTGTGAGCACAAATGGGCCCTGAAATAGTTAAAACTCTATTTAACTCTGGAAATTTTAGAATTGCTTCTTGTCAAATCAAAAATGTTTCCAAAAGCCAGAAAATGCCAAGCATGGGTTTGCTCAGCGGGCTGAGTGGCCGGCAATGCTGCACAACTGCATTCTGCACAGTGCGGAAGAAGTACCATGCCCTGTCCTTCCTAATCTGATGAATCTTCGTCATAAATTCTGCCCAGTCAGCCATCAGGGAGGCTGCTGGCTCGGGGTGAAGGGGAGGGGCCCACTTTATGAGGGCCAGAGGAGACAGCAGGCCGCCAAGCCCTCTGCAAGAAGCTGTGAATCAGCAGTCAGAGGAAGCGATGTGCAGAAGAGAGCGAGAGCCTCTGCAGTCTGGCTAGGGGCCCCAGCGTGCAGGTGAACACAAGGGGGCGGGGGGGGGGGGTGTAGTACTCGGGTCTACACGTAGGGATGGATTCCTGGAAAGGAAGGGAATCAGACCAGGGTGGACCATTGCCCAGACTCTTTCCAGGAACCCCCGGCATGTTGGCCATTCAATCAGTAATCTTTTGCTAGTTGCTAATACAGGAGCACTGACCAAGAGAGGACTTGCCAATTACGAGTTCATGTTTTAAAGGGAGACCCATGCCAGGAAGTAAGAGCTATAGAAAATAAACTCCAACAACAGGTGGTAAATATTGTTATAAAATTGAACTAAACCCTATGGCTTGACTCATCAGACACAGTGACTTGGGTATGAAGGAGGAATTGTGGAACATGCCTTCCGAGGGGCATCTAGTCTAGTTCATGTGAATAAGAACGGCCTACCCGGTTAAAAATGACCAGGGCGGTTATAAGGGCAGGCCTTACCTTCAGGCTGCATCAATCCTTAAAGAATCCCTGCCTCTGCTAGTAGTAGCTCTGTAAACCCTGGCTGACAACTTAATCTCCAGGTTTACCAGTTGCAAAATGGAAACAATCGTCTACTTCACAGGAGTCTTGTGGAGATTAACAAATTCGTTCTTGTAAAAGAAATTAGCAGATTATATGTCTCCGGCAGAGTAGTTAGTTATTAACAGATGGTGTTCAGGGCAGAGCAGGGATAACAGCCAGTTGGTCATGTGGAGTTTATGGCCAGTCTGCGCAAATGTGACTTGAGCTAAGGGCGCATCAAGGGAGAGGGCAAGGACGTGGGATGAGCCTAGATGAGAACTGGCTTCATTTCATTTCAGACCCCCAAATGGGGGCGTTTTCCTGAGAACTCTAGGGAGCCTTCAGAAGACTTGAAGCCAAAGAGGAACATGAAGAGCCTGGAAATTTAGGATGATCGCTTTGGTATTCATATGAGCAGAGGTTAAAGGGGGCAGAAGGTATAAGGCTTGAGTGTCCATGATGACATTCAAGAAAACCTTCCCAACCAATGGGATTCTAACAGGCAGCCCAAAGAAGCTATTCTCATTTCCAGAAGCATTGCCCAACTTTCCTGTGTCAAGATCTGTTGACTGAGACTGAACCCGAACTCAACATGCTCAGATACCCAAGTTGCTCCATAATCTTGTCTCAACATATGTACTTTCTGGTCTTCCCCAACCTCTCCTGCCCCAACAGTTCTCTGCAGGTATGCAGGGCTTCAGCCAAGCACATGATGGAAGGAGGGCTTCAGCCAAGCATATGATGGAAGAAGGAGGGCTTCAGCCAAGCATATGATGGAAGGAGGTGAAACTATTTCTTCCCTTCATGTCTTCTTATAGTGAGAACCTTCATGCCTCGGCTGGAAGGACTGCTTTCCTATTTACCATCACTTTGTGGTCTATGGCAACTCAGTTAACCCTTCCAGGCCCCCCTTTCTTCATCTGGATAAATAAGCTCTGGATAATGCTGAAGTCATGGTCATATTGTGAAGAGTAGTCGTCATATAAGCATTTATTTTCGCCTCTGGCACTTCTTCGTTTACCTGCAAAAACTTCCAAGTGTCCTCTTTTTGCCAGGAAACTGTTCCAAATGCCCCAGACATGCATGTGAAGTCTTCCACTAATTTCCACAGCCTGCCTTCTCACTCCACTCGCAGAGGCCGAGCAACCGATGGCCCAGATGGCTGAGTGCTTTGTGTTCTTCACCTCAACTGGCTCTCAGCTCAAGGGGTCTTATGAGGACCACAGATTCCTCACTGATGCTCCCCAAAGAACTGAGCTGATGAGACTGTGTGTAACCCTGAACGATACGTGTACAAATAAGGCCCGCCTATGCAGTCAAACACATCTATGTCGCATGGCCTGCCAGGGATCTCTGATGATTTGTTCAGAAGAGCACATGGGCCCGATGAAAAGCTAATAAAGGGGTCCGTCACGTGTGACATAGCCTAATGCAAAACATGAATGAGGACAATCCGGCTCTCCATTAAGAACTTTGTTTGGAAACAAGAAGAAAAAGCAGACAGTGGCAAGAGGGACAACTGAACGCAGTGTGAAAGCTCTGGAGGGAAAACAGACTAGAAGGAGGAGAACGTTTTAGCTGGAACCCCATGAGCCCGGCGGCCAGTAAAAGGTGTGGGAAAGCAGGCAGTGTTAGTAATGATCGAAATCACATTTCGTGGAAGACCTACTATGTGCCACCCAGAAAGATAAGTGCTTGGCATAGATTAAATTACATAGAGATATTTCTTACAAGAACGCAATGAAGTGGACATTCTCATGAGCACATTCATAGACGAGGAATTTGAGTCACAGACAGGTTAAATGCCATGAGGTTTCCTTTGTCTTTACTGTCCCCTCACTTACTGAGAATTAGCCCTCATGAGATCTCTGATTCCCACCCCACTCGCCATTACTAAATCTGAGTGAAACGCTCTTCTTTTAAATGCAAGCGACAGAAAGCACTGGGAAGACAGCCGTGGCATATGAGGCATGGGCAAGGTGCAGAAAAGGTGAGCACGTAAGGAAATGGCCTGCCTACATGTGACTGGAGGCTACCTGGGTCCCCAGCTTGTGGGAATCACTCATTCTCCTGAACCTTGCTGATCTTTGGCATATAAGACCATATATTGACTGATATCATTATGATTGTCTTACATATTGCCTTTCTTCCCAGCCAGAGTCCCCAGATTTAAACAAAAAGCTGAAGATGTAAGTCAGGGCTACCTTGGAAGAAAGGCATGACACTATTTCCAAAAGATGAGGCACTGAAAACCCTACAGAGCACTGCTAGATACACTTGAGTCACCATGATTAGAGTAACCCAAAAAGCAATTGGTGGGTTTTTTTTTGGTATTATTATTTTTTTATTTCTAGTTATTTGCTTCCCAGATAAAAACCATGCCTTCTCTTGTTTTGTTTTTTGTTTTGTTTTATCCTTTGGAAAATGAAACTGTCGTGAACACTTACAGAAATCTTCTTCCTGGCCCTGTTCAGAGTCCCAAAGGACCATTCTATCCATCAGTGTACATAGAGTCCCCCAGGGCTTCCCAAAACACCAGTCTTTAGTTGTCATCTGAGAACCAACAACAGGATAAACAAATTTCTGCCCTTGGGGAAAATTCCTCTATAAAGGGAAACGTCTTCCACCTAAAATCACAAGTGCTCTCTAATGGGGCCCTTGTTTTGTTTGTTCCACCTACTTCAAGCCAGAAGCAAACACAAAGGAGAAAAGTGTGTGAAGAACCTACTACAGTGCATGGTGTAAATTCAGGAACTCTGTGTGTTCTTCAATGTTGCCTTCTTTGAAAAGTGCAATTGCTGTGTGTTTTAAATTACCTAAAATGGTTAGCCAGTGGGTAGCGGGGCCATTGCCAAAGAGGGTGCATCTCTATGCCTTTCACATTGCCTCATTTGATTGTTATCAATAAGGAGTGAAGAACAGAATGCACAATGATCCGCAATTTCCCATATTCATCTTCCACTTGACAGCAGTACCCCAGGATTCATCTGCGGGATTTTATCAGAAGAACATTGCTCTCCAGGGCTACACTGGAGAAGTTAGCCCTCACCTCATAAAATGGGAGATGTTGGAGCTTACATCAGGCTAAACGGAGAACCATAGAGTCATGTAAAGTCGAAAATACCAAAAGAGGAATCACAGCTATCCCCAAATTGAGAACTGAAAGTCAATTGAAGACTACACGGAGTACAAAAAAGGAGAGATAAACAAGGTTTTCAAAATAAATGGCTACACAGCATTTAAAAAATGTTTTTAATTGGCACTTTTTACAAATAGCATATGTGAAATTTTAAATATTCTTAAAAACCATTTTTGTAAATTAGTTCACATATTGTAAAATCAACTAAAAAGAAAAATAAAGCAATCTTATGAAGACTAAAATTTGAAATAAAGGAGGTCAGTTGCAATTTTATATCATCCTTAGTAACTAATTTATTTCAGAGTTTCGTTTGGTTATAAAATTTCCATTGGAGGGTGGGGAAATTCTGCTCAGAGACAAGTAGCTGCATGGTTCTTAAAACAACAACAATAGCAATAAAAACGGGCTCTGTTCCTGGTACTCACCCTCATGAGGAGGTCACTGGAATCAGAGGTGCCATTATCAAGGGGTGAAGAAACCAGGTGGTGCCCAACAATCATGAATAAATAGCATCCGGAGTTTAAAGGCTTATCCCAAAATAAGCAGCCATCTAAGTGAGAAGTGAACTAAGACTCAAGAAAGAACCCTAGCATGTGTGATACAAGGGTTGCCAATAGTAAGATCCAACCCTGGTGGAGGGAAAGAGACAAGTGTCTACAGTGTCTAAATTCTAAACAACTGTCATGTGGAAAGTTACAGATGATAGTAGTAGCCCCAAATCCATTTGCAGGGCCCCTATGTGGATTGCGTCATTAGTGAATCCGCAATGCACACAGGTTAGGAATGTTCTCAGTCCTCATACCAGATGAAAAGCATTGTAAAGTCGATTTTAGCAGCTGTGCTTAGGCTGGAATATAACGCCTTGTAATTTGATATCCTTCAGGAACCAATGTGATTGTACTTTAAATTTTTAATATTCTCTGCTTTCTCTGATTTAAGTCTACTTGTTTTATAGAGACATTGTTTATTGTTTGCCCTTGTTTCGTGTGTTTATCTGTATAGGGCTATGGGGCTGGGTCAAGTTAGGAAGGTAGTAGGTAGTTGATGATTGCCTTGGGGCACAGAGGGGAGGGTATGGGAAATGGAGATTCAGAAGAGAAGTTTCCATAGTTGATTGTGACAATGAATACACAACCTTTGTTGACATGATTTGACTCTTAAATTATATGTTCATGATAGCTCAGTAAAAAAATTAATAATAAAATAAAATGTCTGTTTGAGAAAACCTACCTGAAAAAGAGAAAATGTGACTGCTCCACTTGATACCCATCCTTATGAAAAAATCATGGAAGATATGGGTGCTATAGCAAAGTATGGTGACGAAACCCTATGGTGCCTGACTAGGAGAAAGAATAGTGTCTGGGATCCTAAAGACTTATCTCAAACAAGCAGCCATCTACGTGAAGCATCAGCTAAGCCCACATTGAAGAAGCACACCAGCCTGTGTAATCCAGAGATTTTAAATCACAAAACCCAAAGCTGAAGCAGGGAAGAATATCAAAGCTTAACTTCTGAATGCCCAGTGTGCAGAAGGCGATGGATGACAGTGGATGCCCAAATTCCATTTGCAGGGCCCTCATGTGGATTGAACCTCCGATGCATCCTCTATGACTGTAATCCAGGGGTGTGACTAGCTTTGCTATCAGACAGATATCATTGAAACGTGGATGATGACAGATCCCCCCAAAGCTCATTGCCATTGAGTTGATTCAGACTCGTCCTGACCCTACAGGACAAGGTAGAACTACCCCTGCAGGTGCAGTCAGGTTCAACTGGAAACCATCGTCATTTGATCTCCCTTTGGACTTATTTTAAATATTTTCCAGTTTTTGTTATGTTCCGCTTCCTTTTTTATTGAGGTGTTTCTCTATTTTATTTTGTCATTGTTGGGTGGTTTTTTTTGTTGTTGTTGTTTTGTTTTGTTTTTGTCTCTGTTTTGTATGCTTTCCTGCATAGGAAATCCAAGTTTGGTAAATCTATATAGGTGTAATTGGATTAATAATTTTCTAGTGGCATGGTAGAGGAGGTTGTTGGGAAATGGGGAGCCAAAAGTAATGAATTGATGAAAAACAAAGAAGAAAATGTTCTAAAATTTATTGGGGTGAGCATTTTGCAGCTCTTTTTAATATGACTGTTTTGTATGATATGTGAATTATACACCAGTAAGATGTTTTGAAAGCATTAATTACATTATCATTATTTCATAATCATTACTGCCATTTATTTCCCAAGCATTTTTATCACCCCAGAAAATCTATACTCATTGAGCAATAACTTTCTTTTGAAAATGATGATGGCAATAAATGTACAAATGTCCTTGATGTGATGTATGTATGTGTTGTGATAAGAGCAGTGTGTTCCCCCAATAAATTATTTTAATTTGTAAAAAGGAACAAAATACACATGATGTTGATACAAAAAAAATTTTTTTTCTTTCCTCCTTGCCCAATCTACTAGTAACCTTTAATCTGGCTCATATCTCTATGAATTTGCCTACTATAGCTATTTAATATAAATAAACTCACAAAACATTTGCCCTTTTGTGTCTGGCTTGGGAGCCGTGGTGGTGTAGTGATTATGCATTGGCCTGCAATCTACATGGTTGGAAGTTCAAAACCACCAGCAGTTCCGCCAGAGAAAGACAGGGTGCTTTTCTACTACCTACACAGGAGGGTCTCGGAAAGAAACAGGGGATCCCTATAAGTCAACGTTGACTTGATGGCAGTAAGTGTGTTTATTTGTTTGTTTGTTTGTTTTTAGTGTCTGGCTTACTTCACTTAACATTTCCAAGATTCATTTCTGTCATAGAATTGCCTTCTGTTATATGGCTGGATCACACTCAGTTGCATGCATGTTACAAGTCCTACTGGAAGAGTGATCACTTGTGGGGCTGGTGTCTGCAAGGTCAGCAGTTTGAAACTACCAGCACTCTACAACAGACAGACAGGACTTTCCAGTACAGTGACAGTCTCAGAAACTCACAGGAGCAGTTCTACCCCGACCTATAGGGTCACTATGACTCATCACCGACTCAATGGCAGTGAGTTTGATTTTGGTTTTGTGTATATGCTCTGTATTTTATTTATGCATTTATAGGTTGATGTACATTGGAGTTCTGTTAGGCGGGGTTCTCTAGAGAAACAAAACCAGGACAATTATGATTTAATATATATATACATAATATAAACATATAAATACATACATGCAGCAAGAAAGAATACAACAGCTAATTAGTCTGCACAGCAGTACAGAGGGCTCAGTTCAACTCACTTTTGTGCAACAGTTAATATACTGACAGTCCTTCAACTCACGCTAGCTGCTGGTCCAAGGTGAAGGATGGAGACAGTGGAATCTTCCCTGAGGCAAGATGAGCAGAGTTGGCTCACAGGCAGCAGACATGGCAGGGTGGGACAGCAACTACATGGATGAGAAGTTGAGGTGTAGCAGTGGTCAGTAGTGTGGGAGTGAAACGAAGCAGGTCCTGATTGAGCCTCATGCTCTAGCAATGGCCCTGCTTCCCTAGGGATTGATGCCGAAGCTGGAACAGACTAAAGCTCAGAGATAGAACTGAAGAAGTTAGATGTTGAAGATCACACACACACACACACACACACACAATCAGAAGGAGCTAGCAATAAAGTCTGACGAGTTCAAGAAAGACCCTTCTGCCTCAGTGATCACTCTTCTGGGATTCCTGGGTGCTGAAAAGATCCCCTACAGCACCCTCTTTTCAAAGCCTGGAGCAGCGAGGTCTTTCAAAGAGAGATAGCAGCACATCAGCAGGTGTGACAGGCAGGATAGAATGGAGCGCTGCCTCTTGCAGGGGCCGACTCTAGCTCTTGCCTTCACACACACACACACACACACACACACACACACACACACACACACCATGTTGTCACCACTTCATACATAAAGGTTCTGGTCATCTCTTCTCTATTAAGATCAAAGTCTTCCATGTTCTTTTCTCTTTTCAAATAACTAGCTGCTCCAATTCATGTCCATCCTTATCTGAAAATTGCTAACTTCATGTTTCCACCCAATTGGGGTTTTCTTCCTTGAATAGAACTCTCTTACAGAGCCTAGCTAGCTGCCCTACTAAGTCTACCCACAGCAATTCAACCACGTCTAGTCTACTCAGTCTCTGAGAGATGGGGCCAGGAGGAATGGAATAGGTAGATTATTCAGGGAGAGGAAAGAAGCAAAGCCCTCAACTCCACAGTCTTCCTGATGGTGCAGGAAGGAAACATTCTCTAACTTAATCTGGTGCCTTCTCCAAGGAAGCATGTGTGAACTCCCGGAGGCCCTCTATCCCCCCACACTGCCAAGAGGTGACCCAAAGTGTCCAGCACTTTGAGTGGAGGGCCTCCATCGGCCTGCTGCTTCTTGCGGGAATAATATTTCAAGGCAGTGAGAGAGACCATGCCCCCTCTAAATGGGTCTGTTAATGACCTTAGGTAAAGATCACAGATTCACAGAGATCATTGTCCTCCTGACATGGAGCTGTGATTGATTATTATGACTTAGATGCTTAAAGAGTGATTCATCGGAGCCTATCATCTCTGTCATTTTTAGTGGGTAGGGCTGGGTGGTACGTAAACATAGTTATGACAGACAAGAGGAGAGCAAACAGACTAGTAAGAAAAAGAACCACAGAGGTCCCTGTAAGGTGACGCCTTTCTTTTCCAGATAATTATAACAGAAATGATCTTGCCGCGGTTGTGCTGAACTTATGCTACAGCAGGACTTTGGTGGTACAAGGGACATAGGTCACACAAGTACCTTCGCATGCACCCCGAACATTGAGCACGAAGTCCACCATGGTCACCATCCAAGAAACAGATGGGGGATAGTAGTGGCCCTATCTCTGAAATGCATTTTATTTATCTGTGGGAAGCTGTGCATAGGGCAAGAGACAGTCATTCCAAGGAAACAAAGAGATACTACCTGGCTTAAAGTCAGGAAAACTGTGCATCAGATTTTGTCACTTCTCTATTCTTATTCAATATAGTCCTGCGGAAAGAATTCAGAAAGCTGGGCTGCATGAAGAAGAATGCAATATCGGGATTGGAGAAAGGTTCACAAACAGCTTGTCATATGCAAATGAAGACCCTCTCTTGCTTGCTGAATGCCAAGAGGACTTGAAGCGCTTCTAGGTGAAGAGCAAACCGATGACCTTCAGGATGGTTTACATCTCAACATAAAGAAGGCAAGAGTCCTCACAAGAGGACCAATAAGCAACATCGGGGTAAGCAGAGAAAATATTAATGTTGTCAAGGCATTCATTTCAATTGGCTGCACAATCACCGACCGTAGAACAGCAGTTGGAAAATCAAGCAATGCCTTGCCTTATGCATTCGTCACATCCACTGCAAACCACCTCGTTAAAGTATTACAATGGAAAAATGCTTCTCTGAGAACTGGGGTGTTCCTGACCAAACCATGAGAGTTTCTATTGCCTCATACGGATGGGACCAGGAGATTGAAGAATTAATGGATTTGAATCAGGTTGTTGGTGAAGAATATTAGCTATAATTATGCTACCAGAAGAATAAACAAATGTCTTAGAAGTACAGCAAGCACAGGCGATAGAAGGGAGGATGGTGAGCCTTGGGGGATGTTATCAATAGACTAAGCCAAGTGTCTGGAGGACATCATCCTTAAAGTAGAGCACAAGGGAGCGGAGGCTATTTAGGGGGAAGGTTACAAGGCACCGGTGCTGGTGCTTCAAACACCGCTGTTGATGGTAAGGCTCTTGCAGCCCAGGCCATTGTTTGGTGCTGTTGCTTACGAAGTCAGGAGCAGTCGGAGCCAACGGGATTGCCCCTACGACAGCAGCACAGAGTATCCGAGGAAGAAAGGACAATGATGCCAACCTTGACATAAAATACTGTCGATGGCTGACGCACTGTAGTCATCTTAACTTTACAAATGAGACCCTCACAAGGAGTCACAGGAACTTGATCAAATAATCACCACATGATCTCCAGGAGAAGATTATGCCCCAGTCATCTTTAATCCATTTCTTGATGTAGGACAATACCTAGCCCATAATAGATACTCTTCAAAATGTTTACTGACTTCTTTGAAATTCGTTGTGTCACCAAGATTACTATGCAAACTACTGTGAATATTTTTCATTTACCCAAATTAATTACATCAAATGACCCCCCCCTTATCCAAATTAACAGGCTATCTGGATCTTACCTCCATTGGAACTTCTTTTGCTGGAATTGTCTACTAGTCCACCGTTTAATTAGACTCACATGTCTAGTGTAACTTTCCAACTCCAAATGAGAACTGAAGAATCAAATCTATCAGAAAAATCAAATCAATCGGAATCTATAGAACCCGTTTCAACTACTGTGGTTTTTGTCTTTGCCACATTGGTCTTTGTCAATGGAGCTATAGCTTGGTGCACCGCGGTGACACATCGTTTTCACATCTTTGTAAAAGTGATACCATTTCTTCAAGAGAGAACAATATCACCATTTCCAGGGTTGGATTTGTGCAAGGACATCATAAGCTTGCCTTATAAGCTATTGCCCCTTAATTCTACACCAGATTGGCTGGGTCAAGTTGGTTGCAAGAGAAGGGACTGGGTAAAGGATGGGCTCCTGCCATGAGTCTCGCTGTGTGTCATATTCACACCTACCACCTCGAGTCTTTGTAAATTCCCTAGCCCTGACATTGTACCTGAGTCATCAGATCAGACTTCAGAGAATGCAAACACATGATCTTTTTTTCTTCAGAGGCAAGTTGTTCAAGACTCTCAGTATAGTCTTGTTCACAAAGGAGAAGAAGCCAGAGTCGCAATCCTTTGCACAATGCGGGTAATTGTTTTCCTATACAAACCAAGCGACAACAACATCTGCCACACCTGGTAGATGTAGCTACGCCAGGAGAGGTTGGTCTTAAGGTTTACATTACAGAATTCTCATTCAAGTGTCGACTTTCTGAAAGGAAAAATCTCTCCCCCGAAATAATTGTTCATTTTAACTATAATGATACAGATACAGAGAAGGTCGCTACTTTTAAATGGGAATTTCTTTATCTTTTTCTTCTTCATTTCTAAGAGCCAAAAGATTGTTAATCACGTGGCTCAGTTCAGGATACGTTATTATACTTAGCTTGCGCAAGAACCCTTGGATAATTTTTTTCCTTTTCATGCCCCTTTCCTGCTCATTTTCCTTCCCTCTTTCCACATGTGGACCCATTCCCATGTGTTCAATTTTTATCTTTTTGTTTGTGTGCTGATGTAAAATAGGTACTATGTTGAAATGTATGCAAATAATAGTGTTTTACAAATCTCACACTTTGTTTCAACATATTCATTCTACACTATAGTTTAGGTTCACGAATTCTATACCTACATTATTACTTCTTTCTAGAGAATGCCATGGTGTGGGATTTCCCATTCTAAATATCCATAGCTCCGGTGATGGATTTTAAGTGTCAAAAGAATATTCTCCATTTAAAAAAAAAACTGTATCATGTTCATTCATGATGTTAGACTAGACATGATCAATTTCATCATTTTTGCCTCATGCTCTGTGCTTTAACGGTTTTATCAATAATGTTTTCCCCCTTGGAGGCTTCATTTGCATTTCCTTCTTTTGTTGTTGTTAGTCCCTCTGGAGGTGCCCCCACACTCCTTGTGTGTGGAATAGAATTGTTCCATAGGATTTTCAAGGCAGTGACCTTTTGGAAAATGACCCCCTAGCCTGTCTGTTATGATGCTTTGGGGTGAGTTTCACTGTCCAGCCCTTTGTCAATTATATAACAGGGTTCACTGCTCAGGGAATCCATTTATTTTGTTTAGCACTATAGTATTTTCTTTCACGTCAACCTCATAAATCTACCTAAAGTTCGCTTTTGAGTGTTGTTATAAATAGAGATCCAGAAATAGTTATTTTTATACTGTGAGGCTGTTTAAAAAACCCAGCTAAATTACTTATCTTTCCCTCCACTGGTTTGATACACCAATTGTCTATAACCTTAATTTCTTACATACAGACCACAACTGTGGATAGATAAAGGCAAGGATTGGGTCTGAGTTTCCGCCCTAGTCAATGGAATGATTTCTCTCCATTCTGTCCAAGGAAGTGTCTCTTTTGCCTGGATGTCAGCTTTTATTATGCAGACTCGGTAATAAATCCATATCTAGTGAAAAATACTTTATCTCTTTTTTAGTTTGAAATTGACTTAGGTATTTGTACATCCTAATTCTTCCGTACACATTTTAGAATGCATTTATCAAATTCTCAGAATACTCCACTAGAATTTTACACAAAATCGTATCCGATTTATAAATTAACTGGAGGGGACATTGGCTTGAGAATGTTGTTGTTAGGTGCCATCTCATCTGTGCCGACGCCTATCAACCCTGCATACAATGGGACAAAACGCTGCTGGCTCCTGCGCCATCCTCCGGATTGTTCTATGTGGGATCCACCTGTTGCAGTCTTTGTATCAAGGCATTTGGTGGAGGATGTTCTTCTTTTTCGCTGCCCCTGTATTTTACCAACTTGGATGTCCTTTTCCAGGGGTGGGTCTCTGCAAACTGAAATTCCTGGCTTCTAAGGAGCTTCTGGCTGTGCGTCTTTGAAGACAGATGTGCTGCTTCTTTTCGCGGTTCGTGGTACTTTCAATATTCTTTGCCAGCACGTAATGCAAAGGCATCTATCCTTCATTAGTCTTCCTCCTGCAGTTCAGCTTAATATTAGTAATTATTTTCTTTCAAGAATAAGGAAAATCTTGCCATCTAGACAAATTACCTTTTATGCACTTGAATAAAATAGAACCTTTCCCATAGAAATTTGGTGTGCTATTGATTAGACTAATCCCTGGATATTTGTAGTTTGTGTTATGAAGGTATCTTCTTATTTATTATGATTTCTAGTTAATCACTGATTATTGCTGGAGAAAAAAGTTTCAAAGTATTTAAGTAGATCTGGAATCTAGCAATCTTAAAGAACTTTGGGAACTTTCTTATTATTTATAACATTTATTTTAGTTTTTCAAATGAAGTTTCCTTAAAGTTTTATCAGTTATCTCACTGAGTTATGAAAAATATTTTCCTGGGATATTTTTTTGTTCTGTGGATGATACAGATTACAAACCAGGCAAAAGCAAAAGTCTGAATGTATGTTCATTAAAAATAATTACAAAGCACTTAATAGGACCAAGAACCAATTTCTATGCTTTTAATGTGGAGCACGCACATGGAAACTACAACTGGAAATATGCACTCCTCTTAGATCTCTGATACAAATCTGTGAATACCATTTCAACTTTGTTTGCCTAGCTGGTGTGTAAGTAATGTTACACATAGTAGATAAACTTAAGAAATAAAGGTTAGGCCTTGGTTTCTTTTTTCTTTTTTAATATGGAACGCTTCATGAATTTGCGTGTCATCCTTGCACGGGGGCCATGCCAATCTTCTCTGTATCATTCAAATTTTTGTATATGTGCTGCCGAAGTGAGCACTAGGCCTTGATTTCTAAAAACAGGTCTCACAACAGTTTGTGTTAAGAGATAAGCTTGTGAAAAGAAATCAAGGAACATTTTCTATTCAGCACCGCTAACAGCTGCACAGCACAGGGGGGTTAGCAGGGAAAACTAACGACCGTGTCTCAAGACATGTCTGATGCCACATTGTTTGCTCTTCCCAAACCTACAGTCCTGTCTCCCTTGTCTTCTGCCTCTTTTTACCTTTGGCTACTGTTTGCACACGTTCAAGGCATCCCCACTGGAAAGGGCTGTGAAAAAGGCTTCATTCGGTTCATGGGACATGTGTGAGTCATGCTGTTGTACATTTCAACCAGTGGCAGATGTTTCCCCTGTGCTAGTCATCGTCTTCCTCCTGTTTCCACCACCTCGTGCTCAAGGAAGGAATAGTCTGCCCTGAAAGCAAATTCTGTTTGGAAGAGATGCATCACAAGGTTCAAAAGTCTTATGTGGGTTTCGGAGTGATGGAAGAAGTGACCCCGATCACAGTTAGATCGTCAGGAAGAGTCCTGTTCTTTCATGCCACTGAATCTTTTCCTGGTACTTCTCTGACAGTGAACCAAACAGCAGCTGCAGGACCTCTATGGGTCTACCCAACAGAAACTTTGAGAGTCCCCTCCCATCTTGGACACGGAGCCAAGCATCCTCATCCACTTTGCAACGGGAAAAGGACCTACCGTCACGAACATCATCTCCCAGAGGAGTGACTGGGAAAAGAGCGAAGAAGTAGCTGGGAGCTGAATCTTGACCAGCAATTTTAAGGCAGACACATGCTGCCACCTGGTTCCCATCAAGCCTCGGTAGAGTGAGACTTGCCCACTGAGGCACCCAGGTGGAAGAATAAGGCTGAGAGCCTCTGTGCTTACATTTCGGAGAATGTTCCCAGCATATCACAATTACAGAAACATCTGTGCCCAACAGTCTTGTGCTGAACTGCTGTGAGAATTTACCGTGTTCAATTGCTTTCAGAATTTCTCACTTCTCAGCCCGAGGCAGGGTGGTCCCAAAGCCGCCAGTGAACTGCAACAGGAAGTAAGAGAGATCACAATTTCCAGGGTTTGGGTGAAATGTGGCATAAGGGTGTGAGGGGTGAGCCTGGCACGCTGCGTGCTGTGGGCTTCCAACAACTGATGGTCTTTCCTTCCTTTTTGGTTCAACCCACATGCATTTCCTGAGCAGGACATGAGCTGACTGGACAATGGCTGGAAATTCTGAGGAAGATTTGCTCCTCAAAGCACCAGCTGAGTGAGAAGAACCCAATGGCTAAAAATGATTAAATCATATACAATAATACTTACTGGAAAGCAGGAGATGACAATTCAAAACCTATCATGTACTGTGCTGAATAGTTAAATAGATTTTAATGATTTTAAAAGTACTGGAAGGGAAATGAAAGCCAGACCAGTTGCTAGGGCGTTGATTCAACCTCATTTAAAATATCACTATTTTATTTAAGTTCTTCAAATGAGCAATATTAGCATTGCATGGTACCTTGTCAGTGATGCAAATTTTGTGCCTCCCCCATGCACCCCAGATCTCCTATCTGAGTGTCCTGCACTCCTTGCCACGGAGTCAGCTTTGATTCACTGTGACCCCTTTTGTGGTTCAGTAGAAGAATGTCCCATTGGGTTTTGTGGTTCAGTAGAAGAATATCCCATTGGGTTTTGTGGTCCAGTAGAAGAATGTTCCATTGGGTTTTCAACAATTGTTTTTGAGAGTGGATCACCAGGACTTTATTGTAAGTGCCTCTGGGTGCCCTAGGAATTTTAGCATTTCAGTTGGAGGTCAAAGCCTATTATTTTCACCACACAGAGACCCCACTCTCTGTGAAGAGTACATGCACCCAGAAATGCGTGTGACAAAAACTCTGCAGGTGATGCCGGATCGTTTCAAAAACTGATATAGAATATACACAAAGCGAGAAAATAAATCTCAGGCAAAGAAATTACCTAAAAAGCCAAATGTGATTGTCCAGGAGAGAAGGAGGGAATATGCCAGGAAGAGCAATCCACACAGTCTAGCAGACACTCAGGAGCACGTGAAGGCGGGAACAGAGGTGGGGATTACAGGAGTGGTGGAAGAGCAAGCAAGGGAGACATTGATCAAGGCTGAGGAAAACTTGAGGATTATTCCAGGGACAAGTATAACATGATGTTATGCAAATACTGTCCTATAATTAAAAGGGAAACTCTGCTTAAAAATAATATTTGTGCATAATTATGATTATTAACCCAATCAAGACCCTGCTGTTATTTTGTACTAAAAAAAGTCCTCATAACAGTCACCGCTACCTTATTCCACATGGACAGGTCCTGAGAGACGGGCCCTGAGCTCACATCCGCCTCTAAGGCATGCAACAGAGAAAGGGACATCCGCCTCTAAGGCATGCAACAGAGAAAGGGACATCCGCCTCTAAGGCATGCAACAGAGAAAGGGACATCCGCCTCTAAGGCATGCAACAGATAGGAAAGGAGCACATGAACCCGTAGAGTATGAACTTCTTCAAAACATCCGTTTTCGATCACAGTATAGAGCTATAAGGAGAGTTTTTCTTCCAGAAGAGATATTCTTTCTGTGAAGGGAGAAAATGAAACTCCGAGAAGACAAATGGGTGGGGGTGGGGGTGGGGGACTCGGAAACAGACATTTTACTTATGAGAAAGTGTAACGATAAACTTATGTAAAGCTGTCCTAATTTATTGGAATTGCAATTTGCTAATTAGAGCAACAAGATACAGTTTGTATTCATCATCTTGACAAAAGATATACAATCTGACCGGGTCACGAGTTGCTGATATGAAGGAGCGGAAACTGTCGCTCTGCCATTGGAGAAGAAATTGGTTACAACACATTTAGAAAGCAGTTTGGCATAAAGTCGAATACATAGAACTGTGACCATTCCATTGCTGAGTATATGCATATCCCCTACAGAACTTTTTGCAGATGTGCCTCAGGAGAAAAGCCCAAGTGTATGCATAACAGAATTGTGCGTAACACCCCAACCTTGAGCGATCTGAATGTTTACTGCGAGGCGAAACGCATTATATTCAGCCCTAAAAATAAATGAACTTCAGTTACATAGTGGAGGTTCACAAATAGACTTAGAGGTGAGAGAAACAGGTCAGAGAAAATTACATTGCCATATTTCTCATTTTACAAAGTATAAAACCAGGCAGCACTAAACAATATATGGTTTAGGACTGGCATCTGTATGTTTATAGCACCTGTATTTTAAACCGATACTATCTCAAAAATAGTACCCAAGATAATGTTTATCTCTGGGGCTCCAGGAGAGTGATGTTGCCACTGGGTCAGGACACAGAGAGGTCTTTGATTATAGGGAGAATTTCTATGCATGTTCTTGAAATGGTTGAAAAGCACTCAGATATTTGTCTTAACTTTCATATATATATATATATATATATATATATATATATATATATATATATATATATATATATATATATATATATATATGACCTTTTAAATATATAATTGTCATTTTAAAAAACAAAGTCCAACTTCTAACTTTAAGACAATCAAGGCAAGCCAAAAGTCAGTAAGTTAAGTAACTTTCCTAGGTTACTCTATAAATAAATGGCCAAGCCTAGATTGAAATCCAAATAACATCACTCCACAGCCCATGCTTATAGTTACTCTATTAGTCAATCTTTTTACTAGACGATATTATACAATACTTCTGACTTGATAACTCTCTGAGTCTGGGTTTCTTCATCTGTAAAATTAAATCTTTATTAAAGTATTACAACTAGGCTTCATTCCATGTATGCTCGGGTTGATTCCAAGCAAAATGTGTTTTATTATGTCTCCATGATCAGCGGATGGCTGCAGACAAGTTCTCTCAGTAAAACTCTTCTCTTTGTCTGGCAGGGTGCCTTCCGCAAACAATCCAATTACAACAGTGGCTTTTGGCTAGCTAGCTTCAAGTTGGAGAAGGCAGCTCATGAGATGATAGCAACTGTTTTGGGTTTTGTTTACTTGGAGGGAAGGATTGTTTTGTTTTGTTGTTTTGTTTTGTTGTTTTGTTTTGTTGTTTTGTTTTGTTGTTTTGTTTTGTTGTTTTGTTTTGTTTTTTGTTGTTTTGTTGTTTTGTTGTTTTGTTTTGTTTTGTTGTTTTGTTTTGTTGTTTTGTTTTGTTGTTTTGTTTTGTTGTTTTGTTTTGTTTTGTTGTTTTGTTGTTTTGTTGTTTTGTTGTTCTGTTGTTTTGTTTTGTTTTGTTGTTTTGTTGTTTTGTTTTGTTTTGTTTTGTTGTTTTGTTTTGTTTTGTTGTTTTGTTTTGTTGTTTTGTTTTGTTTTGTTGTTTTGTTTTGTTGTTTTGTTTTGTTTTGTTGTTTTGTTGTTTTGTTTTGTTTTGTTGTTTTGTTTTGTTTTGTTGTTTTGTTTTGTTGTTTTGTTTTGTTTTGTTGTTTTGTTTTGTTGTTTTGTTTTGTTTTGTTGTTTTGTTTTGTTGTTTTGTTTTGTTTTGTTTTGTTGTTTTGTTGTTTTGTTGTTTTGTTTGGGGGAGGGAGAGCACCTCAAAGAGAAGATCTTGACATATTTTCTCAGAAGACACAGGATGATCTTGTGAGGTTGTTTTGAAGAAGTTTTAAGAAAAATAAGCACTACATTAGTGAGAATAAGACCAGTAAAGTTCTACAGGGGGATTTCTTTCCCCCATCACAAAAAAGGCACTTGCTCATTCTTCAAGAGTAGCAAAAGAATGTTCTTTTCTTTTAAATCTTTTTATTGGGGCTCATAAGGCTCTTATCACAATCTGTACATACATCAATTGAGCAAAGCACCCTTATACATTCGTTGCACTCGTCATTCTCATAATTCACCTTCCACTTGGGTTCCTGGAATCAGCTCGGTTTCCCTTTTTTGCCCCTGCCCCCCTCCCTCCCCGATCCCACCCCTGGTCCCTTGATAGTTTATAAATAATTATTATATCTTATCTTACACTCCCCAGCGGCTCCCCTCACCCGCCTCCCCATTGCCCATCTCCCAGAGATGTTCTATAATAATTTCATTGAGAAGTCTTACTCCGCCCACCCTACAGCCCTGACTGTCTCTTTGGATTTCTTTTTGTTTATAAAACTCAAAAAATATTTCCAAGAAGAGCAACTTGAGTCCCTTGAGACCCTGCTATTTTGATGTCATTTAAATCAGACCCTTGTGTGTTGATGTAGCATAAATTGAAGAGAAGAGAAACATTTTGGAAAGGGTTAGAGAGATGGCAACACTGCCTTCAGAAGTGTCTAGCCCTATAAGGAGAATATGTTGAGAAACCATAGCTGCCCATTGTGCTGCATTTGTTCAGTAAAAGTGTCTGTCCCATTGGGACAATGCTGTCTGACTGAACCCTGAGTAGGTCTGTGAGACTCATAAAGATGCACAGTCTTAGAGACCCTGGCCAGCGGTTCTCCTCTGTTCTGCGGGGTACCTCTGAGCCAGACTCAATTTCATGGCAGCAGTTGGGCATCTGTACTGATAAAGTCCTAAGTATATTTTTTCCCATAGCAAGTGCTGAATCAAACAGGAGGGAGGAGAGACGCGAGGAGGCAGTGAGACTGAGCGAGAGAGAGATCAAAGGAGCAGGAGAGAAAAGAAGTGAAGTAAGAAATCAGAGGAGAGAGAAACCGAGCAGTAAGGAAGCCCCCAATGAGAAATGGTTTCCTTAAACGACCAGCACTCAGCCAAGGTCAAGAATGTCCAGAATGGAAGTGTAAACTAGCCAATCTCTCTTCCCTCCACCGCTGCAATCCCCAGAGCAGCTGGTCTCGTTAAAGGTGCAAAAGACGAATATGCTATTGAAAAGTTCTCTTTGGTGTAGGAAATTAAGCTAAATTAAAACCACGACCTTTCTCTCCAAGCGGCCAAAGTGATCCCTGTCTCCGAGTCTGATTGCATCCTTCAGCAGTACCACAAAACCAGACGCCGCTGAGGGACTTCTATGGCTGAGCCATCCATCTTCTCTGTGATTCCCGTTTATTTGGCCCCATTCAGACCAGGAGGATCGGGTTATTTATAAAAGCCAAAGGCAGAAGGTGATACCCTCCCAGGGAGGAGGGCTGCAGGTCTTCTCGAACATCTCACAGGCCAGTCACTCGGTGATAGAGCTGCGAACAGCCTGGAGAGCAGAAAACCCACCTTTATGTCAGACAACTTTGTGGACAGTGTGGCCAGGACTACTCTCTGGCAGAGTTGGGTCTGGAATCCTGGTAATCTTGTAGGGCGCAGTTGGGGGAGGGAACAGGGAGGGTGTGGGTGGGGGTAGGGGTGGGCTTGGGGAGCAATGAGGACTTTAGGCAAGAACAAGTACCCAGAGACCCTTATTCTGCTCCCCTCGCCTTGATCCTACATTTCCCATCCCTCCCTTCCTGAACAAAGTCCTTTCTTTTTTCCGTCTTTCTTTTTTCTGCTTTTCTACTGCATCAAATCTCTCCAGAGCAAATTAGCATTATTAGTCCAACTTAACCATACAGCTAGCAACCACAAAGCCCATGTTTCATCTTGAAATCTCACTCCTGTCCAGACTTTGGGGAGGCTTTCTGGACTCCAGAGAGAACACAAGGGAAACGAAACAAACATTCCAGAGCAGAGCAGCAGGGCTGATAAGACAGCATCCCAGTGCCCTGGCAACCCTTCCAGAAAATGATGCACCTCCTGGAGACAAGTCCCAAGCCAATATTCAGAAACAGAGATGTGTAATTGATACATAAGCATGCTGATGGCACTGTTCTTGGAAATAATTGAATTGTCCAAACTTAGAAGAAGGCTAATAAGTCAGTCATGGTCTTACTATTCAAAACCATCTGAAACAGGCAACATCATGTGAAAATCGCTTGTGGTCGCCAACAGCATAATTTGTGATGTACTGATTTTTTTCCCTAACGGAATGATTGTTATTGTCAGTGTTAAAACCTGCATACTAAGTGGAGCATGACAATTTACAATCTGCTTGTTTTCTATCAACTGTATCCCATTTAATCACTACAAATGCATGTTAGATATCATCATCTCCACGTTATAAATAAGGAAACAGGCACTTAGAAAGATCACATTACTTGCCCAAGGCCAAGCATCTAATAAATATCAGAGGCCTGATTCGAATCCAGGTTCCCAGCCTCTCACCCCAGAGTGCTTGCCATAGTACATACATCACAGCAATAGAATCTGAGGGAGAAGAGACCCACAAAAGTACTAAACTCAGTATGAAGTGACTGCTGAAAATGGTTGAACACACGGGAAAATGTGTTTTATGGACACCAAGCCTAAAGAGCAGAGTTTATGTTGAAAGAACAAAAATGTTTCCACATCTCACCCCAGACATTCTAAAGTCTGGATTCTCCTAATCAAGTCTAAAATGATACAGTAGCCATTTGGAGACCAAAATAGTTATAACAATAACAACAAAAATAATAATGAGGTGGAGACAGGGAGCAAAAGAAGGGGGGAAGGAGGGAGATGAATTAATAGTGTTAAAATGTGTCATATCATTTCAGATATCAAACATCTGGAAGCCTCTGAAAATCAGAGTTGTGTAATAGAACACTAGGCTCACAAACAGTTCATTCACTTCCTTAATGCTTTAAGAGTTTGGTTCTCCAAAAAACTTTTAGGAGGAAAGTAAATATCTTCGTCATCTCCTGAGCTTGGCCCTACTAGGTTAGGATGCGATCTTCAGGCTGAAGTAATCACGTGAAGGATTGTGGAGCAGGCTTGCTTCCACTCAAAATAATAACAAATTTGTGAATAAATAGAAAAATAAGTAAACGGTTTGGGAAGGCCAAACAAAAGCATAGGAACACGATATGAAAGTCACTGTTTTTGACTGTGTGTGTGTGTGTGTGTGTGTGTGTGTGTGTGTGTGTGTGTGTGTGTGTGTGTAAACTGGGGAGAAATGAGTAGTGTGGAAGAAGGAGGAGAAAATGCATGCTTAATTCCACTCAAGGAAAAAAAGGAATAAATAAAGATCCCGCAGAAAGCTCTGTTACGCAGTCAGAGTGCAAACAGACCCTTCATTTCTCCAGTCACGGTCAATCCACGTGTTCATCCAACTCTTTCAATGGACCCATCTGCTGCTCGTGGAAACCTACCATTTGTATTAATGAAGCCAATGTTCTCTAACTTTTCCATAAAAAGACTTTTTATTTTTTTAATAGAACTTGAGTCGTTAAACTGTTTTTAAAAGAATAGCCCATAGATTGTGCAGAGCTATTTTCTCAGGAGTCAACACGCATTCAAGTCTTAATTAGCGCTGTAGCTACCTGAATTATTTTGGCTCTTGACTTTACAACGCAACATGTAATTCCTGTTGGTATAGTAAACCGGTAACTTCAGTATTTGTTAAAACGGAATAAAGTTTATAAGCCCGTGAAAATACCTCTTGTTTCTTGTAAATGCTTAGGGAACATTTCTGAAATGTTTCTGAAAGTTAAGGTCTTAACAGTTAGCAGGAACCAAAGAGTGACCTCAATTTGCACTTTGCTTCCTTCCGAATGAAGAGCTCAACGTGGCAAGAAGAGCTACAGACGAAAGAAGGAGGATTTAAAGAGGAGCTGGACCGCCATAAGAAGACAAACCTCTTCTCACAAATACACAGGCCCCTGGAGAGTGAACGCTTTGTGTGCTAATCGCCTCACAGCTTCCATCAAGGATGGTGTCAGAGACCCTGAGACTGAAACATCAGTGTCCACTGCAGCATTGTTCATAATAGCCCAAAGGTGCCAACAACGTGATGGGTGTTAACGTGGATGAAACTGTAGATAGCATTCCACAAGAGGGAGAAAAAAAGCTTGGAAATGGGTGAGGGGTAGACTGTTGGGGGGAGGTGGGTGATGAGTGATGTAAACTCTTGACTATGAAGTTGATGATCTGGGACGTACACTTCCATCTACTTAACAATAAAGAATAAAGATGGTTTTGAAAACTCGTGTAAATTGATTGATAAAGATCATAGTAAATAACAAGGTCAAAATTTAAAAAGCATACATAAATAGATAAAACAAAATGTGGTAAGTACACAAAATGAAGTGCTACTCAGCCAAGAGGAGAAACTGTCTTTTTTTTTTACTTTTGAAAGTTTACAGAACAAATGCAGATTAATTCAAAACAATTCATAAATAATTTTGTTTTGTGACATCGACTGCAACCCCACAATGTGAGAATACTCCCACATGCGGATACCATGTCCATGAGTCTGTCTTCCAGGTCCCATCCAGCATGACTGCGCTTTATCCTCCGACAGGCGCTGCCCTTTTGATCTCCTGTGGTTGATGGTTCAAATGAGTATGTTTCTCCCTGGTATTAGTGTTCACCTAATGGACCAGTCTATTGCTTTGCTGTGAGTTTAGTAACAGGAAAGAGTTCAGTTCCAGACGCGAAGGGTACCTAACGGCCTTGTGGGTTCCACTAGTCTCTATCTGCCTGATAAGCCTGGTACTTTTTAATTATTTTGAATTTTTTTAAGATAATTTTATCGGGGGCTCTTACAGCTCTAATGGCAAATCATACATCAATTGTACCAAGCATATTTGTACATATGATGCCGTCATTATTTTCCAGACATTTAATTTCTATTTGGCCCTTGGTATCAGCTCCTCTTCTTACCCACCCACCCTCATGACCCCTTGATAAATTATAAATTATTATTATTTTAATATCTTCACCAACTGCTGTCTCCCTTCCCCCAGTGTCTGTTGTTCATCCCCTTGAGAGTGGGGTGTGGTTAAGTGTAGATCATTGTGATCGGTTCTCCCTTCTTCCCCTCTTCCCCCCTCTTCCCCCCTCTTCCCACCCTTTCCCCTATCCTCCTGGTATCGTTGCTCCCATTTCTATTCCTGAGGGGTTTATCTGACCTGGCTTCCGTGTTTGTGAGTTCTTATCTGTACCAGTGTACATGTTCCGGTCCTCCCAGAAGTGAAAGACAGGACTGGAGTCATGATAGTGGGAGGCGGGGGTAGGGGAGGAAGTCTCAAGGAACCAGAGGAATATTGTGTATTACATCAGTGCTACACTTTTCTACCACTTTATTCAGGACCTCCTCTCAGAGCAATCTGCACTCACAGCCAAGCACCATCTAATTCTTTCTAGTTCTCCTGTTTCAGGATCATGGAGCCTGGAGCTCATATGGTCTGTAAGTCTTTTGTACTAATTGCTTTGATGCGTATTTAATTGTCATAATTGTTCTTTGCTCTGGAGATATGTATGTGTGTGTATACATACATATCTATATATGTGTAAATCCCATATAGACTCAAGGCTTTAAATATGGCTATGTCTGCTAATGTCTCCAGGATGTGTATCTCCAGTCTGAACTCTAACTGTCCATATCCAATTGAATGCTCATTATCTCCATCCCTGTGTCAAATAGGCTCTTCAGATTTATAATTTATAAACCAGATGTAGATTTTTCACTGTCAAATCTCCTCTGCTGAATTTCCTCCAATGCATTAATTGGAAATCCTGTCTTTCTGGTTACTAGGGACAAAATTGTTAGATAACCAATTATTTTCTTTGTTTTATAACTTATGTCTGAATTGTCCCCAAATCTTCTGGGCTGTGACCTCTAAATATAAGTAGAGATTGTGATTTTTTTTTTGAGATTGTGATCTTTCCTTTTTGTCTCCACCAATACTCAAATAAGTGAGATGAGACACTATTCGAAGACTAGGAACAGAGAAAAGACATCATTTTATTGATAATCAACCTTAGGAACACCAAGATAATTCAGATGCTAGATAGAGGTATTTATTGCTTATTTCCTGTACCTAGAACACCATCTTATAGAAAGTACTCAAAAATATTTTTGAATGAAGGAAGGGAGACGGAAAAAATGTGTACAGCACCTGGAGATTCCAGAAGTATTTATCAAAGGATAGGGTTTAATATTATGGAATTGAAACTGGACAAAACACCTTCTTGGTACAAATCTTACCACAGAGCCTACAAAGTATGAATTATTTAGTAGATGCTTAATAATTACATGTGTGGTCATTGATTAATGGATGCATGAAAGGATAGATGGATAAAGGGATGAATGAATGAATGAATGGGTGTGTGAATTAAGAATAGGGAAGACATTAGAAGGTAGACTAGCCAAGTTGATTCAGAAACAGGGCTTTATGAGTCAAAGAGGAGAGTTTGGGAAGAGGGTTTACATTTTAAAAATACACTCTGAATCATAATTAAACTATCCAATAAACATAATGTGTTAAAGATATTGGCTCTTCAAACTTTATGTTCATCTTTCAAAAGAAAGAAAGAAAAGAAAACTTACTACACTAGTCATACTTTTGAAGGTTGTACTACATGAAATTGCCCACATGCATTTTAAAAACTCTGAGGATTTTTTTGACAGAAATAATAATGTGAACATAACAAATATGTTATTGAGCCAAATTTGAAAATATCTATTTAAATGTCAACCAACTGATAATGATATTTCACACAAGCAATCTCTGCTTGCCCAACTACCCCAAATCATTCTTAACACCAACACTCAACAGCCCACACGTCTCTTTTTTTTTTTTTTTTTTGCTTCCTAGGAATTTTTCAATATCTTGTTGAAACACTTCCATTCTACTATTCTAGTCTCATCAAGCAGCATTCCCTGATCCTAATCCCTGGGATAGATTGAGCAGGAATCAAAAATGACCTGGGGCTAAGGGCGATGGGCACACCCACCTAAGCAATGATAGTTCAGCACTATGGACAGCAATGTATGTACTTGTGTCTCCTTGGCTACTCCAGTCCCCCCACATACCCACAACCCCCACACAAAATGATTTAACTATCCAGAATGTCCCCATATTGCATCCACCTGTGTCAGCAGCAATATAATAATAAGTAAGCATTATTACACAGCTAAAATGTGCCAATAATTACATTCATCTATTCTGTTAATAGTATTAATCTATTGTATTTGTTAATATGTTTCTCCTCACAGAACTTTCTAAGCAAGATATGACTTTTATTTTTATGGATACAAATTTAAGATTCTAAGATTTAAAAAATATGCCAACTGTGTTAAACAGGGTTCTCTAGAAAAAAAACCCAGAATGCTAATAATTGTGTATATATATTTATACAGATAGATAGATATATAACATAAGAAATAAACATTTCATTAAATTATAAAGCAGTACAAATGACTCAGTGCAACTCACGCCCATGAAACAGTTGTGAGACACTGGCAGTCCTTCAAATCTTAAGGACTGCCAGTTATTCCCCTGTAGAGCAATACAGGCTATCAGGGCACAGGCAGCAAGCAGCAAGGCAGGTCACCAACAGTCAGCCAGATGACAGGGTCTGACAGTCCCCAGCTCAAGAGATGTAAATTCCAATGGTGTGGCAAAGCAAGTCTTGAAGGAACCTCAAATTACAGCAACACAGTCCATGGGTTAGGTGTCCCACAAGTAGTGTAGCTTGCCAACTGAGGCAAAGAACAAACAAGGCAGCTGCACATTGGTCCAATGATCAAAGATCAAGAGACAAAAAAGGCAAGGCTCGTAGAGCCATTTATCTCTTCACCCTTTAATGAATCCCACATGTATATATCGGCCAGGTTGGCAAAATTAACTACCTCACCAGCTACAACAAGGGCTCAAACAGAAAAAAAAAATGTTGAAACTGATGAGGGCAACATAGGTATAAATATGCTTCATACAATTGATGTGTGGATTGTTATGAGAGCTGTAAGATCCCCAATAATATGATTTGTTTATAAAAATAAAATAAAATAGTTCATAAATACATGGAAAATATATAGTCCAATTAACCTTTTGTCAGCAATTAATAAAATCTGTGTCCTCCAAAAAAGTCTTCATTCTCATTAATATGTTACCCATGCACCATTACCCAGGCTTACACCCCAAGTCTGGTGAAGTCCTGGTTTTAGTAGGGTCTTAGGTCACTTCCAAAGAACATGTAATGCGAGAAAGGCCCTATGTCAGAGGGAGAATGGGATTGTGATTCAATGCCTTCTGAGGAAAGTCATCAGTGTGAGATGGAGAAAGGGTTTCCAGCCATATCTTCCAGGGGCTACTCACAACTGATATAAACCATGACAGACACACTCCATTTACAGTCACATGCCTGTTTCCTTTTTCTTATTGCTGATGTCTACATTTTTGCCAAGCATCACAGTGTCTAATCAATCATCCAGGCTTCTCCTCCACTATGTTACTGATAGTCAGCCAGACACGCTACAAAATCCTTGACCATAGCAACACCTGGCTCCCTAAGGATGCCCCACTACCACAAACCCACGAACGGTTCTTCAATCTCTCTCTTTCTCTCTGGGTACAAGATTGTAGCTACAGTAACTGCACACCATCAACAATCGCCCACTCCTACCTAGGAGCAGCCTTGCCTAATTCTTCTCTGACTCCCCCAACTGCAGTAGAGTTGCAAGCGCAGAGAAAGGGGTCAGGTATTTGAAAAGCAGATCTGAAGCCTGAGATCTTGCATTAAAAGTATCCACTTTTTAAAAAGGAACTAACTCTCCCATGCCCTTTAGCTGCACAACAGAACCTGTCTTTTGTACATCAAGGAAGTCAGGAACAGGACGAATAACTAAAGCCATCCCCATGGCTACCAGCAAGATACTTGGCGATACCTTTCAGCAAAACTCTAAGCATTCCACAGACATCCTTTGTGGTGCAATGATTTACTTGCTATCATTCTTTAATTCATAATCTTCGTAGCTTCCGCCAAATGATGGGGCTATGCAAATTGGTTTTATTGCCTCTTTTTCCTGATGGATCTGGGTAAAAGAAGGTAGGGGGAATGGGGGTAGGATGATAGGAGAAAATTGTGAGGGATTGTTAACAGAGTTCATTTGTATTATAAGAAAACTTGGAGCGCTGATGTGAGGATTAGTTCCTATCACTGCCCTGCTGGGTATATATATAGCGAGCCATCTCATTAGTACAAAGGGGGGAATGTCCTCTGGAGACCCAAGAAGCCTGTGCACTGGACCTTCTCCACCAGGAGAGGAGCTGTGATACAAGAGAAGTGGTGACAGGAGCACCAGAAACAGGACCAAAAGCCAATTCACAAGTCAGAGCTACGGGTTTTCCAGCCCATGGGTGAGTAAAGTTAAGCATCTTCCAGTAGGAGGCTCATCTATGGAGTAGGGTGCCTCCAAGCACTTAATTAGGAGAGCTAGGTTTGGTGACCCAGTGAGCTGGAACTGAGCACCATAGGGAGAAATGGGGTGTCCTGTGTGAACCAAATGGCTTTGCTAAAATAGCCTTGTCAAAGTAAAGCAGAGGCCCAGGGCCACTTGGTTGAAACACTGAGAGCCAGAGCGAGGTGTACGCATGGACATGACTTAGAAGAGACTGTCCTGATTCCAAGAATGGCCTCTTCAGCACTTCTGAGCCTGAACTACGATCTGCGAACTTCTCTAATCAAGTCAGTAATTTAATATATGGTCTGTGAGCTCTCTGAGAACATAATGATGAATTATTGAACATAGCTGAGAATGGAAGTTTTATGGGAAGGACAGGAAGAATGATTGGTGTCAGAATTCATAAAGAAGGTAGAAGGGTGAAGGCATATCTAACCACCACCTTATAGAAATCTGCCATGGGATGATGTTGCATTTCATTCTCCTTTCTGAAGTAAGAGGAGGTTGGATGACACCCTCCCATCATCTTTACACCCACTGATAAGCTTCTATGTGCCAGGTCCGCTAGTGACACACGCGAAACCCGTGTCGCCTAATTTATAACTGTTTCAGAAAAAAAAGTTTACTTGACTTCCTAGAGCAGGATATTTTTATAAAGGGGAATAAGATATTTTTGCTGAATTCCTACTGCACATCAGTACCTCGCACAAGTATCCCCTTTAAGCATCATGCCAGTCCTGAGAAAAGGGGATCACTTTCTCCATCTCGGTGAAGTTTAGGTAGATGTGAGCATCATGCTGTGGTCCAGAAGAGTTTCCTGTGCCCTTTGGGATGTAGGATTGCATCAGCACCCCTGCTCCATAGGCTATTCATCTCTGTCACTCCTATAGTTTTATTAGAGATTGTAAGTGAAACACATCTTACAGTATACTCTGGTAACGTTTCATTCTGTTTGAAAAAGAGTAAACGGCCGGTCATCATACTAAATGTCACTTAAAGGCATTACGGATCCTAAACTTGAGCAGATTAGCCAATGTGTGGTCTACACCCCTACTCTCAGAGCCGTATTTCCCTGAGGCCAAGTAAAATGTCCAGTAGTGATTACCCCATTCTTCATATTTTAAAATATGATGCACATAATAAATTACACTTCTTTCACTATTTTGCTTTGTTCTTTGCTGATATGGTGTTTTCTCTTGGAGTTGGTACTACGTATTTTTGGTGTCAGGTACCATCTTCAGGTTGGTTTCAACTCATAGCAACCCCTCAGGTACAAGAGGAGAAAGCACTGCTCTGGGACCACCCTCCCAGTTGTTACGTTGGAGCCCATGCATGGGGTGGCAAGAATTGCAGAAACGAATCTACTACAGTGGAAGATGGAGGCAAATGAAAATGTAAAGCAGCAGAGCATCCACATGATATATGTAAGTAGCATGGCATCACTTTAGGTCCTCATGGATGCTTCCATTTGCCTGCCGGAATCCTTAGCATCGCCTGCAGCTGAGTGTTCAGAGTAGTGGAGGTACATTCCGGCCAACCTCTTGGAGTGTGTCCTCACACCCCTGTCATGTGGGAGGACTTGCCACTGCCTGCAACAGGCTTTAATTTTGGCACTTAAATTCCAGATCTGAGGGAGGATGGCTTCCAAGACTCCAGACCTTTTTGGCCCCAGATGATGTACCACAGCCTCTCCCATGTTGTAGGTCATGAGGTTTTTCCTGGTTCCGGGGTAGGATTCTCTTCCCCCATGTGAGAGCCTGGTTTGGCGCCTGACCAGTGTACCCCACACGCACCCAGGGATCCATCCGTGGAGGCTTACGTGTGTCTGTGATGCTGAATGTGCTTCATTGTTGTTTCCAGACCAAGATGTACAGAGTAAAAAGGCCTGCTTCCAAAAATGAGTCAACAAAAACCCTGTGGACCACCACGGGCCCATTCACAATCAATCATGAATTGGAACAGGAGCAGGTAGCAATCATTTCATTGTGGGTGTGGTTACTACGAGTCAGGACCGACTCTCCACTTCAGCTAACAACACGCACCCTATGTTTAAGCATTATGCTTCCAGAGGGACCGAGAGTTGTATCTTTTTCACTGTGTATGGTTTCTATAGATGACAAAATCTTATTGAAAATTATGATGTGTCTGACACAAAACAAAGCTCTTTACATGAATTATTTTATTTACTCTCCCTATTAGGCATACACTTTGATTATCCTTTTTTAAATTAGAAACCTAAAGTAATTCTAGAAGTGAAGGCTCATAAGGACATCATCTCAGTTGCTATAAATCCAGTGTCCAGAATAGTATGTCATTAGTGGTGAAGTGAACTAATGAATGAATTAAGGAAGACAAGTGTGGTTGTTCGGTTTTATGTCAACTTGGACATGTGTGGATATAGGGTGGAGTCCTACCTATCAAACACATGATAGCCTAGTGCTGCCTTCTTAGGGGGTGAGCCCTTTATATAAGGGAAACGGTGGGGACCTCTTTCTCTCTGGCCCTGACCCTTCCTCCTCTCTAGGACTCTGGGTCTGCCTCCAAGTGTGGCCCCATGTGGGTTAGGGACCTAAAGAGCTGTCAGCACCCTGTTATTTTCCCACTAACCTGAGATCCACAAGTCTCCGCACCCACTGGCGTGTGGTCTCCCTGCTTCCCCCTTCACCTTTCTGCATCATCGCCTGCAGCTCTGTGAGTCTGAGGAGGATGCAAGCCAGCCTCAGACCAGAGAACTTGAGTTGGACTTGGTTAGAATACCTTCTTGCTATAAAATTACATCTTGATAGAAAGTCCTTTCCTATATATATGTGAGCTTCGCTGCTTTTGTTTCCCCAGACAACCCAGCCTAATACACTAGGGAAGATTAAAGAAACCAATAAGTGTTGGAAATAGGAGGGTAAGTCAAAAACTACTGCTGCTAGAGCTTCCATTTTTGTATGCCAGGTTTATTCCAAACAACCAGTATTTATAAATGTCTCTGCCATCAGTGGAGAGCTGCCGACAAGTCTCTTCGGTAATGCACTCGTCTTAGTCTCATGCGAACGCCTGTGAGGAAAAAAGAACCAATCGAAATGGTGGCTTTCCAGAGAATCCGCTGGGCCAGTGAAACTCAAGGCAGAGAGGTCCACTTAAAAGTTAGAGCTAGCATTTGTTGAGATTCCAAAGGGATAACTTGGGTAGATTTCCCCCAAAAGGGCATAGAATGGTGTTGGAGGCCTATCATGAAGGTATTTTAAGAAAATGAAGGTGATTAAAGGGCCAGGACAGTTGCACCTAGGATTCATTTTTCCCATTATGACACTGTACCTGCTGATTCTTTAGAGTGGTGAGAGCCGTCCTATGAGAATTTCATTGAAAAAACTTACCCCATGTCCCTATTCTTACACCTTAAGATTTTTTTTGTTCCTAAAACTCAAAGAATATTATAAAGAAACAGGATGTGAGTCACCTTAGAATACCAAAAAGGAGCACAGGTGGTAAGGGGAATTGGGTGTTATTCTACTGACAACATGCAGTTCAAGTCCACCAACATTCCTCAGGAGAGAGACCAGCTGTCTGCTTCCATAATGATTTATGGTTTCAGAAAACCTTCTGCAAGGTCACTATGAATTATCTGTCACCACTTGGCAGTCAGTTCATCCACTGTGGTAGCTTATGTGTTTTCATGATGCTTAAAGCTAGGTCACTGGTATTTCAAATATCATTAGGGCCACACAAAGTGAACAGGTTTCAGCAGAGCTTCCAGACTAAGCCTACAAAGAAGGAATAGGCTGTCCTCTCCAGCTCCAGAGCATCATTAGATACTGAACAAATTATGAATAGCAACATAACTTTTTCAGAGAGCATGCCAGACAGGAGCGCCTCAAGTTGGATGGCTCTCAAAATGTGACTGAGGAAGAGTTTCCTTCTCAAAGGTGAATCAACCATATTGATGTGAACAGATAAAAACATTTGGGACCTTCATTTTGAGCACGACTCAAAACGAGGAGAAATGGCTGCATACATCTACCAATAATAAGAATTTGGAATATATAAAAATTGATGCCTTAGACATTAGTAGTTGAAGGTATTAGCCATTTACAATCAAAAAATCATATGGTTTACTCTGCTAGGGATGCTAAAATCAAGAGGACTGGCTTCCATTCATCACCAAAAAGGCATTTCAAAATCTCTCTTAAAATGCAGTACTGTCTGTGGTAGGACAATATCTATCCCCATACAAGGAAATCCAGTCAATATAACTATTACTCAAATTTATATACCAACCACTAAAGCCAGAGATGAAAAAATGAATTCTACCACCATCTTCAGTCTGAAACTTGCAATCAAGATGTATTGACAGGTATTGTTGATTGGAATGCAAAAATTGGAAACAAAAGGAACAGTGGGAAAATATGCCCCTAACAACAGAAACAAAGCTGGAGATTACATTGCTGAATTTTTCCAAGATCAATAACTTTGCAAATACTTCTTTTGCTGTAGCATAAATGACAATTATACATGTGGACATCTTCAGATGAAATACACAGAAATTAAATTGACTACACCCATGATAAGAGACAATGGAAAAACTTAATATTAGCAGCCAAAAGTAGGCCAGGCGCTGACTGTGGGACAGACCATCATTTGCTCATAGCTCAAGCTAAATAAAATGAAGACAAGTCCAAAGGAGCCAAAATACAACCAGGAATATATCCTATTTGAATTTTGAGATCATCGCAAGAATAGATTTGATTAATTGTAGAATGATAGAAGACCTTATGGGCGGGTAAAAAAAAAAAAAAAAAAAAGAAGACCTTATGAGCCTTGAGATGCCTGCAGTACAAATACAAATGAATAAAGCAAAAGGTTGTGTAAAGGCCATGAAAGAAAGAAGAGCATGAAAGTCACTCTTGATGGTAAGGTAGCTAAAGCAAATGGGGAAAATGATGATGCAAAAGAGATGCATAGATAATTGCAAAGGACAGCTCAAGAAGACGAAGTAATGCAATGAAATGTGCAAAGACCTATAGTTAGAAAACCAAAAAAGAAGCCCATATTGAACATATCATAAGCTGAAGGAACTTAAGAAAAGAATCAAGTTTCCCATTGCAATATGAAAAGATTCTGTGAGCAAATATTGAAAGAAACCAAATGCATAAAAAGAAGATGGAAGGACTACACGGTCACTGTACCAAAATGAAATAGTAGACATTCACTCATTTCAAGAGGTAACACATAATTAAAAACCAATGGTACTGAAGGAAGAAGTCCAAGCAGCATGAGCAAAAACAAGACTCCAAAATTGATGGAGTACTAATTCACATGTTTCCATTAATGGATGAGACACTGAAAAGCACTCATGTACCTATGCCAAGAAATTTGAAAGGTAGCTACCTGGCCAACTAACTGGAAGAAATCCATATGTGTACTCATCCCAAAGAAAGGAGACCCAACATGAAAAAAGTGAAATCCCTAAAAATCATTCAGCAATGGTAGCAGCAGTTCATTAAAATAGAAAAATGCCAGGAACTTAAGCCAGATTCAGAAGAGGACATGGAACAAGGGTTATCATTGCTGATATAAGATGGATCATGTCTGAAAGCAAAGAATGCCAGGGGGGAAATAGTCTAATAGACTATGCAAACTCATTTGACTTTGTGGATCACTACAATCTAGTGATAGCTCTAAGAATATTGTGAATTCCAAAACTCTTTATTGTGCTCCATGTGGAACCTGTACATGGACCAAAAAGCAATTGAACAGGACAGGCATGGTTCAAAATCAGGAAAGGCACATAGCCTAGTTGCAGCCCCTCACCATACTTGTTCCAACTGAATGATGGCTGAATAATCAGAGAATCTGGGCTCGGTGAGAAAGATTGAGGCATTAGGATTAGAAGGATTATTAAGAGCCTGTGACACACGGATGACACAGCTTTGCTCGCTGAAAGTGAGGAGGAACGGAAGCATCTGCTGATGGAGATCAAGGATCGCAGCCTTCAGAATGGATTATAACCCAATCTGAAGAAGCTAAAATACTTAAAACTGGACCAATAGGTAACATGATGATCAAGAGATCAAAGATTGAAGTTGCCAAGGATTCCATCTTCTTTGGAACCACAATCAATGTTCGTGGAAGAACCAATCAAGAAGCCAAATGACTTACTGTGTTAGGCAAATCTGCTGCACAAGGTCTCTAAAGTTTGGAAGAGCCAGGAAGTCGCTCTGAGGACTAATCCATGGTATTATCTATGCACAATCCATGGTATTTTCAATCATCTTGTATGCATGTGGAAAAGAAAGGCCAAAGAAGAATTGATGCATTTAAATCATCATGCTGGCTAAACATATTGGATGTACCAATGAATGCCAAAAGAGAAAACAGATCTCTTTTTTTTGGAGAAATACAGCCAAAATGCTCCTTAGAATCAAGGCTGGTGAAACTTCACCTCATTTACTTTGGACATGTTATAAGGAGACACCAGTCCCTGGAAAAGAACAGTGGGAAAGATGGGCTCAAACATAGAAACAATGGTGAGAATGGTGCAGATCTTGGCAGTGTTTCATTCTGTGGATGTCAGGTCACTAAATGTTGGAACCAACTTGAAGACAATTAACAATAATAAGTTGGAATCTACTCAAGAGCAATTTGGGTTTGGGTTTTTTTGTTCAGAATACCAAAATTTCAGCTTTGTTATGGTATGAATTGAAGAGCACAGAACCCTTCAGGGAAGGGCTGTAGAGATGGAAATGCTGCCTTCAAAAATACATAGACCTACAGGGAAGCTATGTGGAGAGACAATAGCTTCACATTTTGATGCACTTTATTTGTTTAATCAAAGTTTCTAGGATTTTTGTAGCAATATTTTCTGATTGACCTTTGAGTATTTTGAAGTGGGACTCTACCTTTTCTTCTGCAAAGCCTATGCTGACTATACCTAAGCAGGAAAAATGTATTTGTCTGGAAGGTAGCATAATGTGGTGGACAAATGCACAGACAAGCTCAGGAGGTCCCGGAACGGAATTCTAGTGTCCGTTCTACAGCTCACTAAGTATATGACATTTGCCAAGTCGCTTATACTCTCTGGGTTCCAATTTTCTCAGCTATATAAGGAGAATGATAATTTCTCTTTTAGTGTGTGTGAGAGTCTTAAATGCTAAGTATATGATATGTTTAGCAAAGTATCTTCTATATAGTAGGTCATTAACAAATGACAGTTATTAAATAACTGTACTTAACTGCACAAAATCACTTTTTTCTAACAACCTGGCATTCTCTGATGCTCTCCCGCCCAGCAAAACCATCAAAGACAAAATGGGTGCATAAGCTAATGTGGTGAAGAAAGTGGATGGTGCCCAGCTATCAAAAGATATAACATCTGGGGTCTTAAAGGCTTGAAGTTAGACAAGCGGCCATCTAGCACAAATTAAAAAGAGTTGTGCAAATATAAGTCAACAACACCAATAACTATATGGAAGAAGCCCATATGGAAGAAGCTGGGACAAGGTACCAGGCATCAGAAGACCCAAAATTAACAAATAAAATTATATAGTTGACAACGAGGCCCATCAGAACAGAGCCCATCTGTAGACCATGGGACATCACAGAGAAGGGATGAGTCAATCAGGATGCAGTAGAGCAATGAAACACACAGTATCCCTCCGGTTCCTTAAGGCTTCCTCACCCCACCCCCACCCACCCCCCACACACTATCATGACCGTAGTACTGCCTTTCACTTTGGGCTATACTGGAGCCTGTGCATAGGTACAGATAAGACCTAAGAGCCACAACACATGGAATCCAGGAACAGGAATGGGAGTACTGATACCAGGAAGGCAGGGGGGAAAGTGGGAAGAAGAGAGGAGGAAAGGGGAACTGAGTGTGATAATCAGCACATAACTGCACCACCACCCCAAGGGGAGGAACAACAAAAACCACGGGGGAAGGAATGTAAGATTTAAATTAACAATAGGTTACAGTCTATCAAGGGCCCATGGGGGGAGGGGTGGAGAGGAACTGACTCCAAAGGCTCAATAGAAAGTAAATGTTTAGAAAATAATGATGGCAACAAATGTGCTGGATATAATTGATATACGGATTGTTACAAGAGCCATACACATTCTCAATAAAATGTTTTAAATAAATAATAAAAGGCAGTCATAATGTCCAGTTCACAAGGCTGGTGTGAAAATTAAGAAAGACCATCAACTGTAAAGCCACTCTCCAGACTAAAAAGAGTTGTGCAAATGTTAAGTGAATAACAGTAGCAACTATCTGCACAATAGAGTCAACACCACTGGGCCAGAGAAAGCCCAAGATGTACCTGCCCTGTGTCTGCATGCACCCAGCTCAGTAGTCATTCTCTGAGCAAGGACTCACAAAGCCATTCTCTGAAGCTCTGGCCAAAGGATTAAACTTTAGCCAAAGGATTTTAAATCAGGAAATTTCAGGCATGGCCTGAACACCAAGAGATTAGTCTCACTGCATCACTATCTCCAAAGGTTAGAGCCGAATCTGGCACAGTAACCCCCTGCTAGCACGTCAGCCACACCCAGCTAGCTCTTCCACTTCTGATGAATAACTGCATTTGTGTCATCTACTTTGAACACATGATCGAACTCCCTGAGTATTCTGTTTCTGCTAAGGAAATCCCCTAGCATTCTATACCAATTACACTATAATTCGGCAAAAGTTTACCATGACCCCACTCCCTCCCTGATTTTCAAGAAAGAAGAATACCTACACAATGACCCTCAGTGGCATTACAGTTCATGTATCAATTACGCAGCTGACTGGAAGAGAGCTGTGACCAAGGACCAGAAAGGACTTGCCAAATGCCCGTCACACATCATACTTTAAATTCCTTGAGAAGAACCTCAAATACTCATTTAGAATCTGCTGACCCTAATCTAGGAAACTTCCCTTCAGTACAATGAATGCACATATCCTGACGAGTAAGTACAGGCAAGTAGCATCTCGAGACGGAAGATTGTGAGAGGCAAAAGTTGAAAATCTCAGTACCCTAGACCCATTTAGAACAGAGGAAAGCATTCTTATATTTTAATAGGTGTGAAAAGAATTCAGATGTACTTGATTCATTAAATATCAGTCAGTGATTTTTCTTTCCCCCAGACAAGATGGAGTAACAGAGACCATTCTGATTCTTCCTGAAACCAAAGATAAGCAACAAAGAAGAATGGTCCCTGGGAATTGGGGGAAAATGAGGTGAGGACTACCATGGTCCCATGAGAGTTATCAGACTTTAGGACTGGTAGTATCCTACCAGGTACTCTGCTTTCCTTAAATTTAGGAACAGAGTTCAACTTTTAGGGAAGTGAAGACAATGGAGTTGTCTCAGGGCAGAGTGCTCTACAGAGAAGAGCCCAGAGAGCTCTAGTCTCCCCGGAATCTTCAGCTGCATATTTATCAGGTAAGTAGCCCAAGGAAGGAGAGAGAACCACCATAAGGAATAAGTATGAACAACCTGGAGTTCATATAGTGCTTGAAATAGTTATGATGATGGGGAAAGGGGGAAAGCCAAGGCTTCCTACTTCCTTCCATAAAGAGTCACAGTTGGGAAACCCACAGGGGCAGCTCTACCCTGACGGACAGTGTTGAGCGAGTTGGACTTGGCTCAATGGCAGTGACTTTGGTTTTAAGAGAGTGGAAAGCCTTATAACACATGTAGCATCAGGGAGAATACTGAGAACATGTTTTTGGTTTTCTCCCAGCGTGGTGGTGGTGGTGGTCGTTTTGGTCTTGTTTTCGCTCAGTCAACTAAAAACCATGAAAACAACAAACAAACCCACTGCCATGAAGTCTGCTTGACCCATGGAGGGTCCATTTCAAAGTAGAAGTGTGCTCTGCAGAGTTTTCTTATCTGTAACCTTTCTGGAAGCAGATTGTCAGTTCTTTCTTTCCCCGACTGAACTAAAATACTCTTCTGGTCACACCAAACAAAGCTTAAAATTCTTAAAGAGCAATTCAGTCTGAAATTATCTCCCAGAACTCACTGACTAATTATAAAAGAGAAAAGAAACTCTTAGGGCAGAAAAACTTGGCAGGCACCATTTAGTCAACTGGTCAAAATTCCTGTCACTAGTAATGGAATTTCCTAATAGGAAGCAGTGAGAAAACATGGCATCATTTTTGTGCTATTTCTACCAAACATATGCTATCCCAATGCAATCATGAGGAATACTAAGGAAACTGAGAGACATTGTATAGTATAACCACCCTATAATCTGCAAATATGCAAAAATCACGAAAGTCACGGGAATACTACAGAGCTGCTTGAAACTGGAAGATAATAAAGACACTAGTCAGAATATGCAGCACATCCTCAGAGATTGTATCCTTATTCTATAAAAGCCAATGCTTGGAAATAATGAACCTTGAATAAGCACGCTGGCATGGAGGGGAGTAATATACAGATGTTAATATTCTGATTTTGGAGTTATATAGAATGTTCTTATTAGTCAGAGTTGAACATTTAATGGTGACAGGACATCATATAAGCAACTTATCCTCAAATGATCAGGGGTAGGAGAGAGTTATTTATAATATTCTGACATGCTTTTTTGTTTTGTTTTGGGGTTTTTAAAATTTTGTTTTTAAATCATTTTATTGAGGGCTCATACAACTCTACTTATAATCCATACATCCATCCTTGTGTCAGGTTCATTTGTACATTTGTTGCCATCATCATTCTCAAAACATTTGCTTTTTACTTGAGCCCTTGGTATCAGTTCATTCCCCCGCCTCTCTTCTCCCTCACTCATGGTCTCTTGGTAATTAATAAAAAAGGGGGAGCTTTCAAAACATTTTTAAGGGGGGTGGCTTTCTACTCCTGTAAAGACTTAGATCAGCAAACTCACTGCCATCAGGTCAATGCTGATCTCAGAACCCCATGAGGACATTGGCCTGATGGCAGTGAGTTTGACGTTGGTCTCTGAAAGTAATAGAGAAATGTAAATCAATATTTATAAAATCCTAGATTGACTATACTTGCAAGAGAAAATTCTCCCTTCCTTGAATTGTGAAGGTCTCCACCTGAAGGACTCATCTTCCAGCTCTGTAGCAGATGATGCTCTGCCATCCAAAAGACTCTCAGTGGCCACTTTTTGGAAGTAGATTGTCAGATTCTTCTTCCTAGTCTGTCTTAGTCAGAAAGCTATTGAAATGTGTCCACCATGGGTGATTCTGCTGATATTTGAAATCCCAATAGCATAGCTTCCATTGTCTCTCCAATATGCAAACCATCTTGTTGTTGTTGTTGTTGTTGTTGTTGTTAGGGACAAGTATGCACAGCAGAAAGAAACACTGCCTGATCCTAAGCCAGCCTCACAGTTGTCATGTTTGAGCCCATTGTTGCAGCGACTGTGTCATAATCTTTTTCCTTCTTCCCACTCAACCAAGAGTGATATCCTTTTTCCAGTGATTGATCTCTTCTGATACCATGTTCAAAGTGCTTGAAATGTCATACCATCCTTTACTAAAAAGCTGGGGCATTCTGACTGTCCTTCTTCCAGGGCAGATCTGTTTGTTCTTCTGGCTGTCCAGGGTACTTTCCATCTTCTTCGCCAACCACTTAATTCAAATGCATTGATTCTCCTTCGATATTCTTTATTCGAGGTCTAACTTTCACATGCCTATGAGGTGATTTAAAATGCCATGGCTTGAGCCAGGGGAACCCGAGTCCTCAAAGTGACGCCCTTGTTCTTCAACACTTTAAAGAGGTCTTGTGCCTCAGATTTGCCCAAGGCAAATGTCATTTGATCTCTCGATGGCTACTTCCATGAGCCAAAGATTCAACATCCAAGGAGGATTCAATGTACCACTTGTGACTTACAGATGGGAGACCCTACCATTTGTCAAGGCAGGTGGCCTCCAGCTGTTCCTAGCTAGTGACCATCGAGGAAATGGAGACTTCGGTCCTACACCACAAGGAACTGATGTCTGCCAACACAAATGGGCTGAGAAGTGATTTTGTTCCCCCAAACCTCAAGAGGAAAACCCGGCACAGCTAACACTCTGGTTTTGGCTCTGTGAACCCCTGAGTAGAGAACCCAGCCAGGCCAGGCTGGACTTCGGAGCTACAAAACCATGAGATAATGAACGGGTGAGAGTAACTCAATGTGTGGTCATTTGTCCAAATCAATAGAAAAGTAATGAAAATACATCCGTGTAACAATATATTTAGTAGCAACTAATATACTCTACTCAAACACAATAAAATTGTGAAATATTTATGATAGAACGTTCAGGGTTCCTTTTCCAACTTTTAATGGACTACATTTTAGGACAGTTTTTGGTTTACAGAAAAAACTTGTACAGAAAACAAAGGGAACTCTTATTTCCCAGCTCCCTTCTGTGCAGGGCTGCTCCTGTTAATGTTCTGCATTCTGGTTGCTGTTGGCTGCTGTCCATTCGGTCCCAGACTCATGGTGGCCCCATTCAGGATGGGATGAAATGCTGCCCCTTGTGCACCATCTGCATGACCTGTTGCGGGTTAGACCCTGATGGTCAAAGAACTTTAGTTGATTTTCGAAGTAAATTATTCCACTCTTCTGAACCAATGTTAAACCTACATTGATACATTATTATTAACTCAAGCCCACAAATTACAAAAGGTTCTCCTAAGAGTTTTGACAAATGCTTAAAGTCACAAGTACATCATTATAGTCCTAAGGGAGTAATTTCAATTAACGTTCAGGTTTTAGAAATGAAAAAAAAGCAGATATGCAATAAAATTACAATGTTCCAGTTGCCTACAGATGGGCTTTGTGTCTTCACTCTGCACTCACCCTCATTTACAATGATATCATTTTTTGTTCTTTGATGCCTGATACCTGATCCCTTCGACACCCCGTGGTCATACAGGCTGGTGTGCCTCTTCCATGTGGGCTTTGCTTCTGAGCTAGATGGCCACTTGTTTACCTTCAAACCTTTAAGAACCTAGAAGCTATACCTTTTGATAGCCAGGCACCACAGCTTCCTTCGCCACATTTGCTTATGCACCCATTTGTCCTCAGTTATCTTATCATGGAGGTGTACATCCAATGATATGATTTTTTGTTCTTTGATGCCTGATAACTGATCCCTTCGGAACCTCGTGATCACACAGGCTGGTGTGTTCTTCCATGTGGGCTTTATTGCTTCTGAGCTAGATGGCCGCTTGTTTATTTTCAAGCCTTTAAGACCCCAGACGCTATATCTTTTGATAGCCGGGCACCATCAGCTTTCTTCAGTGCATTTGCTTATCTAACCGCTTTGGCTTCAGCGGTTGTGTCGGGAGGGTGAGCATCATAGAATGCCAATTTAATAGAAGAAAGTATTCTTGCATTGAGGGAGTACTTGAGTGGAGGCCCAAGGTCCTTCCGCCACCTTAATACTAAACCTATAAGTATAGGCACATAGATCTATTTTCCCATCCTCACATATATTTGCATATGTACATGTCTTTGCCCATTTGTCGGCCACTGGAGATCCCCTTGCAGAGGGGTCTGGGGGAGGAGATGAGTCAGTCAGGGTGGGATGTGGAACCAATGAGGAATGCAGCTTTCCTCTAGTTCCTGAATGCTCCCCCCCCCCCCACTATCATGATCCGAATTCTGCCTTGCAAGTCTGGCTAGACCAGAGGATGTACACTGGTGCAGATAGGAGCTGGAGGCACAGAGAATCCAGGGCGGATGATACCTTCAGGACCAGGGGTGTGAGTGACAATACTGGGAGTGTAGAGGGAGAGTGGGTTGGAAAGAAGGAACAGATTTCAAGGATCTACATGTGACCTCCTCCCTGGGGGACGGACAGCAGAGAAGGGAGTGAAGGGAGACGTTGGGAAGGGCAAGATATGACAGGATAATAATTTATAAGTTATCAAGGGTTCATGAGGAAGGGGGCAGTGGGGAGGGAGGGGGACCTGATGCCAAGGGATTAAAGGGAGAGAGGGTGCTTTGTAAATGATGAGGGCAATGAATATACAGATGTGCTTTGCACAATTGATGTATGTATGGATTGTGATAAGAGTTGTATGAGCCCGTAATAAAACGTTTAAAAAAATTACAATGTTCCTTGATATATTGGCATAGAAGAAAGTTTATACAGAAAGATAAACATTTCATCAGAGGTAATACCTGGTACAAGGACTGAGTGTTTTACATTTCTTTTATACTATGCTGATCCAATTTTTCAATTAGTTAACCACCAGCACCACCAACAAAATCAATAAAACTTAACACACAAGAATAAAGCCCTACTAAAGGTCTTTTTGTTAGTTTATCAATAAGAGGGAAAAGAGTACTTTAACATCATCTTAATATTATGAATAGAAATTAAACTGTTGTGGAGTTAAAATGCATAAGTACAATGGGACTGCTGGGCCTCTGACCATTTCAGGGTCAATCCCAAATGTGTCATTAATTCTGCCGCCCAATTTGGCGACAGAGCCACTCAATCTTAGATGCTATGAATGAACCCTGCACACACTACAATATTAACCTTCCCTGCTAATCCAGTTAATGCATTCACAATCTCTTTGACAGTCTGCCCATCACATCCCTTCCGTCAGGAGGAGGAGCCCTGGGAGGTGGCTGTGACAAGGGGATTACTGAAAGGACACCCTGGCATAGACTTGCCCTCCCGCCACTGTGCTCTGACAAGCTTTGTAGATAGCCACATACCAGAGAGGGCACCAGACAGAAGATTGTCTTCATCACCCATTCCTTGGCACAGAGATGCCAGGAGAATTGCACCAACCCAGAGGCATGGGTGTTCGCACCCAGTCATTCTGCTGACTCATGAGGCAAAGCAGGCAGAGCAAATGGAGGAGACAGTTTAGAGAGTTTAGGGTGCTGAATCGTTCATTAATTGCAGAGGTCCTTCCCCCTCAGAAGCCCTACTGGTTATAGAAAACTAGGAAAACTTCCAGCCTCTTGGAATGAGTCATAGTAGCCCCTTCTCCCTCCTTTCCCTCTTTTGAGTAGGTTGATCCTCAGTGAGTGGTTGACACCCCATAAAAGCTCCATTTTACAGCTTCATCTTTATTAAATTATCAGAATTACTTTATTTGCCTTCTAAAATTTCAGGAGTTTCATTTTTAAAGTTTTGTTGTAAATACAGGTTAAAATGGAAATAAAAGGCACAGACTCCACATTGGCAGAGTATAATTACTTGAAAAGCATTGGAGGATTTGTCGAAGAACCAGGGCTTTGTCCTCATTTCTGAAAAGTCCCTTCGTACCAGCCCTGATTGCTCCGGCTGGAGCCTAGGATACGGGCACAGACACTATTCCTTCCGCTCCGCTTTCTACACAGGATTCTCCTCCTCGGCCCAGTGGATCAGAAGTAGTTTTCCAAAAGCATATTTAGCCAGTGGTCTGTGTTATGTCTTAACTCAAAAAAATATTGTTACAAAATCATGGAAATGATTATGAAACAAAACATCAACATATGAAGCTTGTGTTTCTCGACATATTCTCGTCCTTGTCTTAAGCACTCCTGAAGGTACATGGCTTCCATTTACACCACATCAAAAAGGAAGTTTGGGCATCCTTGAAGTACTTAACTTGTGTGACTTTTACGTGGTCTCTGAGTTTAGTGGGGGAAGGGCAGGACAGGGAGAAGTCTAAGGGGCTGTGTTAGTCAGGTAGTCTTTTGAGAAACAAATCCATAGACATTCATATGTGTGTAAGAGAGAAATTTATATACGAGAGGAATCGAGCATTGAGAAAACACCCCAGTCCAGTCCAGATCAAGTCCATAAGTCTGGTATTAGTCCATATGTCCAATACCAATCTATAAAGTCCTCTCCAGACTCAAGAAACACATGCAATGATGCCAAATGCAGGATGATCACAAGCCAGTGGGGGGAAAGTCTTTGGATCCAGTGGCATTGTAAACATCGCAGTGCTTTCCTTGTGGCTTCTCCTCAGGGATGTCTCACAGGGAGTCAGCCTTGTCAAAAGAGTGTCTCCATGAGATTGAGCAGAGAGAGTCTCTCCCACCTCCAATGAGGAAAAACCAGATTTCCCAGAATTCTCAGGAGAAAGCCAGGTTCACACAGAGGCTTCATTGGCTATGATCCAATTGACAGACTAGACTCCACCCCTTCACTCTTAATCCTCAAATTGACAAATGAGTATATACCTACCACAGGGACCAAGATCAAGGTTGTGTAGATGGGTAAGGCTTTCCATTGAAATTCTCATAAGACAGCCCTTCCTACTCTCAAAGTTGTTCTGATGAAAACAACTCCTTCAGAACTTTCTTAGCCTTTTTGCTCAACAGTACAGTTCTAGATTTTTTTGCAAAGCTTCATCTATATATGCCCCTTTGATCATCCTTTGCACTTCAAGAAAATCTACCAAGGTTACCCCTTTTGGAATCTCCTCCCCAAAAGCAGTCACCGTTGTCTCAATTGACCTTTCTGTCTTGAATTGATCTCAGGTCCCCTCAGATGCCACTATTTTGTCTGGGCTTTTTGAAGGCAGCCTAATGAGACTACAGTGAGCGCATGGCCACCTGCTAATCTTCAACATGGATCATGCATATATGGACTAGAACTCTGAGCGCAATACTTTCGACTTATTCTTGTGTGATTGAAATCCTAACCCATTTACTCCTCTAGATGATCCTGTTTGTTCTAGTGGTTAGATTGCAGCTGAGTAGAGTAGGTTCCACCTAATCACTTCTGAGCTAGAAGAAAGCAGATTGGGAACCAGATTAGGCACAGATGTCATGCAAAGAGCATCTCCCCACAAAAGAACCAAGAAACACTGAAGCTACAGACAAGAAGAAATTTATACAGCCAAGACTCAGGGCCTCTTGATAATAATCTTAATGTGACATGATGTCTGCTTGCTTGCTCTTTGCTCTATGTTATAGCTCAAGAGATTAACTCAGGACATAGCCTATACTATCTCATTAACATAACAAAGTGAAGCCTCTTCCCAAATGGGATTAGGTATACTAGAATTTACAACATATCTTTTGGGAGTATACAATTGACTCTCTAATAATACCTATGTGTGTAACTCCTTTGGATTTAATATTGGGCGTATAGTACAGACTCAGGAAAAAGATGGCTTTATAGAGTATCTTCTCCCCAAAGGTCTGCATTCTAAACCTCCTCACTCCTTAGGGAGTATAGAGCATTTAAGAGAAATGGAGGGAGGGGTTCTAGACTCCCAGGGAGCAGACAGATGTAAACAAAATCTCATAAGTATCTCTAAAATAACCCTGCCAGGTGCATACCTCCAAGTAAGGCAATCTCTGCTGCTCACGATCCAGAAGCATGGCCCAGGTGAGAGTCAAGGTCACCCCAAAGGCCAAGCAATGCATATGGCTACCTAAGGACCTCTCTTTTGTTATACATTATAAGGGGCCTTCTGGACACCACGAAGGACCTGGTATCAGCTGGCATACAGAGGAACAATGAAACCGGAAGACCGGAAGGGGCTAGGAGGTTTTCACATAGTTCCTTATGGGCTAAGGGAGCTGACAGTCCAGAATACCATTTTGAAGCCCCCAGAGTACACTGACACCCATGCACCGTGACCTCCCGGACCAGGCCTACTCCTGCAAATGATTTACACAGCAGGGAAATGAGTTGATATTAGACACATAATTAAAAACTCTATACATTGCTTCAGTTTCTTTCCCCTTCTGGCAGTCAGGAGTCTGTTTGCCAACCACATGTGAAATGACTTTAAGAGTCTCAGCTTGAGGTCAGGCAATGCCCAACTTTGGCTCAAACCCTGCTTTCACGTTCTAGAGACTGTGAATAGAAGATACAATCTACACGGATTCTTTGTTTAGCAAATTCCTTCCATCCACTTGACACAGTTGTCCTCCGCAGATGGATAGACACAGAAATCTGGTGACTGAGTCCTCTTCATCTGATATTTGAAATGACAGTGCCTTCTCTTTTCCTTAGAAACAAATGTGGGTGGTTCAAATCTGTGTATATTGGGGTAAATTAAAAAGTATCACTACTAGACTTCCAGTTCATGCATTCACAGGTTTATTCCAAATGAAACAGGTTGAAACGTGTATTTGTAATCAGTGAATGGCTGGAAACAGTAAGAAACTTGGCTTAGTCTCACTAGGGTATCTTCAAAAATAAGGATTTGTACCAGTATACATGTTCTGGTCTAGCCAGATTTGTAAAATAGAATTGGGGTCATGATAATGAGGAGGGAATCCTTAAAGCACTAGAACAGCGGGTCTCAACCTGTGGGTCCCGACCTCTTTGGGGGTCGAATGACCCTTTCACAGGGGTCACTCAATTCTTAACAGTAGCAAAATTATGAAGTAGCAATGAAAATAATTTTATGGCTGGAGGGGTCATGACACCATGAGGAACTGTATTAAAGGGTCATGGCAGTAGGAAGGTTGAGAACCACTGAACTAGAGGAAGGTTGTGTGTTTCATTGGTGCTATACTGCACCCTAAGTGGCTCATCTCTTCCTTGTGGCCCTTCAGACAGAGGGTATCTACTGATGGGCTTTGGGTCTCCACTCTGGCCTTCGACTCATTCCCATTGATATGACTTTGTTTGTTTGTTTTGTTTTGTTTGGGGTCTTTGATGCCTGATACCTGATCCCATCAGCACCCCATGGTCACACAGGCTGGTGTACCTCTTCCATGTGGGCTTTGTTCCTTTTCAGCTTGTTTATCGTAAAGCCTTTAAAATCCCAGACGATATATTTTTTGATAGCTGGGTACCATCAGCTTTCTTCACCACATTTACTTATGCACCCACTTTGACTTCAGCAATCATGTCACGGAAGGTGAGCATCACAGAGTGCCAAGTTAGTAGAACAAATTGTTCTTTCATTGAGGGAGTATTTGAATGGAGGCCCAGTGTCTATCTGCTGCCGTGATACAGATAAGAGCTTGCAACACAGGAAATCCAGAACAGATAACCCCCCAGGACCAATAAGGGGAGCAGTGATAATAGGAGGCTAAAGAAAGGGGTCAGGGAGAAAGGGGGAACCTACACAATAATCAACATACAGCCCCCCTCCTAGGGGATAGACAGCAGAAAAGCCTGTGTGATTAGAGGTGTCAATAAGATTAGGTATCAGGCATCAAAGATCAAAGAATATCAAAGAACAAAAAGTCATATCATGGTGAATGAAGGGGAGTGCAGAGTGGAGACCCAAAGCCTATCTGTGGGCAACTGGACATCCCTTTGCAGAGGGGCCGTGGGGAGGAGATGAACCAGTCAGGGTGCAGTGTAGGAATGAAGAAACATACAACTTTCCTCTAGTTCTTTAAAGCTTCCTCCTCCCACTATCATGATCCCAATTCTACATTACAAATCCAACTAGACCAGAGGATGTACATTGGTACAGATAGGAACTGGAAACAGAGGGAATCAGCATAGACGATCCCTTCAGGACCAGTAGTTATCACCAAGTATGTCTTCCTAGAATATTTTTTAGTCCCAAGGTTGGCTAAACATGTTCAGTCTCATGACAGCATGTAAGCCTCCCTTGACAGACAAGGCATGGCCCTCCATAAGGTACATGGGCAAGGGATCAAATCTGGTTGTCCTTCAAGAAAGGTGAGAATCCTACCACCGACAACCATAGTAATAAATGTCTGCCACGCTGTTCTTTAAACCACGTGCAAGCTCCAGCCTGAGTCTACATGGTTGATATAACCACTAACGAATGACAGCAACAAAGGGAAAAACAAAATTACTATCAGTGTCTGGTTCTCAGTCATTGAACAAATATAGATAGTAGTTACCCCAATAAATGAAATTCAAAAAAAATTATTCTGTAGTTATCCCAAGCAGTTTTCTAACTCTCTTTGCTAGCAGACATGTTTAACAGCAGGGAGAAAAATAGCAGGCATGCTGCAGATATTTTTTAAACAAATTTTTTTTACATTTTATTAGGAGCTCACACAACTCTTATCACAATCCATACTTATACATACATCAATTGTATAAAGCACATCCGTACATTCTTTGTCCTAATCATTTTCAAAGCATTTGCTCTCTACTTAAGCCCTTTGTATCAGGTCCTTTTTTTCCCCCTCCCTCCCCGCTCCCCCTTCCCTCATGAGCCCTTGATAATTTATAGATTGTTATTTTGTGATATCTTGCCCTATCCAGAGTCTCCCTTCCCCCCCTTCCCTGCCGTCCATCTCCCAGGGAGGAGGTCACATGTGGATCCCTGTAATCAGTTCCCCTTTCTAACCCACTCACCCTCCACTCTCCCAACATCTCCCCTCACACTCCTGGTCCTGAAGGTATCAAATTTTTAAGAGGAATATACTTTGATAATGCAATTTATCTCTATGACACAAATGTAATTGTTCTAACAGTAACTACCTTGTTGGTCTTGTTAGGTACAGTCCAGTATGTTCAACTCATAGAAATTTGTGTGCAACAGAGCAGAGCGCTGGGTGGTCCTGGGCCATCTTCACAATTGCTATTAGGTTTGAGTCCAGTGTTGAGGCTACCGTTTCAATCTATCTTATGCAGGGCCTTCCTCTTCTTTGCTCCCCTCCAATTTGCCAAACATGGTATCCTACTCCAGAGACCGGTCTCTCCAGATCACATGTTGAAAATATGTGAGAGAGAGTTTTGCCACCCTTCCTTCTAAAGAATACTCTGGTTGTACTTCTAAGACAGAATTGTTTGTTCTTTGGGCAGGCCATGTGCTTTCAATATTCTTTACCAACCCTACAATACAAACATCTTCCTTCTTCAATGTCCCACTTTCACATGCGTATGAGATGTTTGAAAATACCATGGCTTCAGTCAGATACACCTTAGTCCTCAAAGGAACCTCCTTGCTTTTGAACACTCTAAAGAGATCTAGTGTGACATATTTACTTGATGTAAAGTGCCATTTGATCTTTAGAGTTCTGCTTGCTAATGTGACCATTTGTCATGATTTTACCTGTTGGTCCAGTTGTGAGGATGTTGGTTTTCTTGACATTGAGATGGATAGGTATCATCCTATCAATGATAGCATTCCCTTTCAGAATAGACCTTGAAATGTTTGCTTTGAGGATGAATAAAACAACATTCCTCTTGGATTTCTCATTCCTGACATTGCAAATAATATAATTGTCTGATTCAAAATGGCCCATACCAGTCCATGTCAGCTCAGTAATGGCTAGGACATTGATGTTTATGCACTTCACTTTATTTTTGATGACTTCCAAGTTTCCTGGACTTATATGTTTTATACATTCTGATTATTAATTGATTTTTGTAGCGGTTTCTTCTCTTCCAGTAGTGTCCTATCAGAAAGTGAAGATCCCCAAAGCGTAGCTCTCTCCACATCATTAAGATAGACTCCAATTTATGGGGAAGCTCTTCCCCAGCTTATACAAGGGACTCAAGCCTGAAAGGCCCATCTTTCTGAACTCTCAGGCAATGTTCCACAACTACTCTTACTGTTTTCACTGGCTAATTTTTCAGAAGTAGATTTTTTTTCTTCATTCTACCTAGACTGTTCTTCATCTAGAAGCTCCACTGAAACCTGTTGACCACGGGTAGCCCTGCTGGCATTTGAAGTACCAGTGGCATCGCTTCCAGCATCATATCAGCACATAAGCCACCACCGTTTGGCAAAGTGACAGAAGAATGGGGCAGTGAGATGGTTGGCGCCAAGTTTTCTGCGTCTTTGACACAGTGGTAATCTTTGCCTGTTGACTTCCCAAATATATCCCCTTAATTGTGAATTCCTTTGAGTGTATCTCATGCACAAGACCTCCTTAAAGTGGTAAAATCAAGGATGTTGCTTTGAGAACTAAGGTGCGCCTCACCTTAGCCAGCATGTTTTCCGTCACCTCATTTGCATGCGTAAGCTGGAAATTGAATAAGGAAAACTGCAGAAGAATTGGTGCATTTGAACGTTAGTGCTGGCACCAATCTGTCTTGAAAGAAGCCCTCCCAGAATGCTCCTCAGAGACAAAGATGGCAAGACTTGATCTCATGGATGGTGGACACAGTGGCAGTAGAAACCAGTCCTGGGAGAAGGACTTCGTGCTTATTAAAGAGGAGGGACAGGAAAAAATAGGAAGGCCCGCAAGAATATGGATTGACACGGCGGCTGCAATAATAGGACCAAATATTAGAACAATCACGAAGGTAATAAAGGACTAGGCGGTGTTTCGTTCTGATGTGCTAGGGTTACTGTGAGTCAGAACCTATGGGTCAGCATCTAAGACAACAACAACAACATAGGGTTTTCAAGACAGCCACACCATTCTTCCCCAGCACCAGGTGAGGTCAAACGTCACTTAACCACTGTGCCATGGAGGCTCCTTTATTCCAGATTGTGTGTTGTTGTGAAGAGCTATTGAGTTGGGTGTGATCCATATCAAAACTGTATAATAGGGGGGAAAAAAAAACCTGGCTGGTCCTGTGCCATCCTGGTCCCATTGTGGTCAATCCACCTTCTTTTTTGTTCCCCCTCCCCTTTACCAAGCATGGCGTCCTTCTCCAGGGACTGGTGTCTCCTGACAGTATGTTCAAAGATGTTAGACCAGTGGTTCTCAACCTTCCTCATGCCGCGACCCTTTAATACAGTCCATCATGTAGTGGTGACCCCAACCATAAAATTATTTTCATTGCTGTTTCATAACTGTAATTTTGCTACTGTTATGAATCATCATGTAAATACCTAATAGGCAGGATGGATATTCATTGTTACAAAGTGAATATAATTAAAGCATAGTGATTAATCACAAACAATATGTAATTATATATTGCAAAATATTTATTTCTAATTTCAAATTAATGAAATTTTGTGTTGAAATATGGTGTAGCATGGGTAACAGTCTTCACACTGGGTACTCAATATAGGTGTATCTGCATGTGGGCGGACCCACCTGGAGACGATAGAGGAGCTGTCTCGGTTCTTAAGACTATCGGAAATATGTGTTTTCCGACGGTCTTAGGTGACCCCTACGAAAGGATCATTCGACCCCCAAAGGGGTTGCCATCCACAGGTTGAGAAGCGCAGTGTTAGATGAAGTCTTGCCATCCTTGACTCTAAGGAGCACTCTGGTCGTACTACTTCCAACACAAATCGGTTTGCCCTTTTAGCAGTCCCTGGGTTAATTCCTCTCTATTCTCATCACTAAATTGAACTAGCAGAAGTCAAGAAAAATGGCTGAAAGTGGCAGTGTTTGGAGCATTGGGGCCTCAGGAACCTTTCTGTCTCTATAATAGCATTGCGTGATCTCCTTTGCTTTAGGATAGAATGTCCTAGCACAGGAAAGCTGTAGAAAGATCACTAGTGGTCTTTCACTGTGCGCATCAGTGTTTTAGCACCTACGACCTGTGTGGTCATGCCTGCCACATACATACGTCCCTTCCTCTATCCCACAACTCAGTTTGACCCAGGCAACATTTTCCTCACTGTGTGCATGTGCAGCGAGTAGGGCTCTGACATTGTGTGTCCTGTCTTCCCATCCATCAACATGACAATTTGTGAATTGATTAGTCCACTGGTCCTGAGAGAGGAGGAGAGTGTTTCTTTCAACTTTTCCCTGCACTTTCAAACAAACCAGGTAAAAGCTCTCTCTCACGCTAGTGTCTCTGGGTTATGATAAAGGGAAGGTGGAGGACAGAGGAGAGTCTTCTGGAAGTAAGGTAGTTTAAATATTGTTGGTCTTTTCTTTTAAGTGATTTAATTATGGAAGTATATGATTTGTGAATATTATATCAATGAGACTACTTTAAAAAAAAAGGAGAAACCAAACTACCTTGTTACTAAGGGTGAAGGAGGAAGAGTTTTTTCTTCACTTAGGGAGCACTGAGTTGATCTTAATGGCATTGGAACAATTTGGAAAAGAATATCAATAATGGGTGTACAGTAGGAAGAGTATAAGTCATTGACACTGGATTAAAGATGTAGAAGTTATTGGAGAATGTTTTGTTGTGTATATTTTGGCCCAAATAGAAAAAGAATTCATGAATAACAATGAGACCAGGGGAAAATAAAGTGTTCTAAAATTTGATTGTGATGTTTTACAACTCTTCTTGATATGGCTGAACTATTGCATTCCATGAAATGTGGATGAAGTGCCAAAAAAGCTGTTAGGTTTTTGTTTTGTTTTGTCTTTAAGGTATAAGTAAGGCCGTTTAGGAGGCAGGAAATTTCAGGGCGTTGATAGCAACGAGTCTAATTATACACTTGCATAGCACTTTATAAATGACAAAGTTGTTCTACAACACGTTAAGGCCCAGCTTTTTGGCCCTAGTAAGGAACGAAGGATGGGGAAAATTCTGACCTTTACCTGAACAAAAAAAGAAGGGTGGAAAGAATGTCATCCCATTTTAGGAAGGACACGGTGGCTTAGAGAGGTGGGGGGGGTCGTGGCCAAACTGCGTCAAGAAAATCTTGATTTGGGTTTTATCCTCTCGCGTCCAAACTGGAGTTTCTCATCTTTCCTCTTGCGTGGACACTTCCCTAATACTTAGTGTGTGTAGAGAGGTCTTCCTCTGAAACCCACCCAGTCTGGGACCCAACCATCAGCCCTATTCTAGCGGTTGGCCAGTGGGAGCCGAGCAGGTGCGGGAAGGAAGCGGTGTCCGAAAGGACCAAGGCTGCACAGGGCTTTCTAATCTAGGAGGCCAGCAGGCACTGTCCCTGCGGGCTCCCTGACCGGACTAGCTTGGTGCTGGATTCCAGACTCCATAACTCACGTTAACGCACATTTACCCTTTTACTTGCGTTCACATACGCGCCTGGAGCCAGTTGAGGCCAATGCCACCGTGGTTTGCGATCCGCGGAAAAGCAAAATCAAAAATGAAAGCCAGTGCCCACCCGCCGGTCGATCCCGATGTGCAGAGACCCAATAGGAGAGAACAGAACTGCGCCCTATGGTTCCCAAAGTTGTAAATCCCCATGGAAGTAAGCTGCCCCAGAGTTTTAACCATAGTGCCACGAGGACGCCTATTTATTCCAGAAGAGGGACACATTGAAACAGCGGTTACTTGGGACCCAGGCTGGACCCAGCGCGGAATCGCAAACTAGACTGGGCGGGCGGGGGGCGGGGATTGGTGGCGATGGCATCCGTCTGCGCTTGCGCTTGAGGCGTCCTGGGGCCGGCGGGACTGGGAAGGGTGGAGCCGAGAGGCGGGAGGGGCGGGCCCTGCGTGGGCGGGGCCTGCGTGGGCGGGCCGAGTAGCTGGAGATGGCTAGTGCCCGGAAACCCTGGAGCCAGGGGACCAGATTTTCGAGATGGACGCCGCTGGACACCCTGTCACTCTGGGCACCTGCCAACGCTCGGGGCCAGCAAATCTGATCAGTCGGGGAGGAACCCATCCTCCGCCAGAGTCCCCAGGGCCGGGAAGTGTGGGGGCTGTGGTGTCACCGCTCCAGAGGGACCACCCTTGTGACGTCACAGAGCTGGGTGAAGGAGAAACTGTCGCCAACCCTTGGCCCTGGAGCGGTTGTCAGAGGTTTGTGTGACGTCACGGTGTCTGTGAGCGGACGCCTTGACGTCAGGCGGCACAGAGCTCGGGAGGCGGGTTAGGACGCCTTGGAGAGGGTTCTTGGTGCTCCAAGCAGCTTTAGGACTGGTCAGGTCGCACATCACCCTGGCCCGGAGCACTAGGCTGCCTGGGTCCACCACCCCTGACTTGAGCCCTGCTTCCCGCAACGTCCCCTCCTGCACCCGAGTCATTCCCTGCTCCAGAGGAACCCGAACCTCCTCCTCTCTGCAAGCAGTCACCGCGGGCTGCTGTGTCTCCTCCAGGGCTCTCCTAATCTCTTCCAGGCGAGCACCTGGCTGCTCCAGGGGCTGTCGCGCAGGGGCAGGAGCCCAGCAACGGCCTGGCAGCTTTTAGAAGGGCCCCGGCGGAGCGCCCGCGTGCCGCAGTCGCGGGAAAGCGTTCCTGAATGCCGGCTTCAGACCAGCTCCAAGAGCCACTAGGTTCCCTACTAAACCACCCCCGGGCAGATGAAAAGTCTCCGGGATGGGAGAGTAGAAGTTGACCCCTGCAGACTGAAGCAGGCTAGGGAAGTCACCCAGCACTGTTAGCTCTTCTTTCCTGGCCCCTTTCCTGTGGCTCCTCGCCAGAAGAGATCAGAAAACTGCCCCCCAGTCACGTGGACCTGGAATTGCGCATTGTGTGGGGCTCTGCTGGCACGCGGGGCCGCCTCCTGCCCTTCTTAAACCTACAATCGTAGTTTAGGCATAGTCTATAAAACCATTTCCAGGAGTATAAACCTCTGCGAGCTACTCCTGAAAATGGCCTCTGGCCCACCAGGACAGTAACCGCCCACCGGGATTTCTGAGCTGGCTGCAGATCTGGGTACACCCTGTTTGATGCAAACACTCCTGGCCCCACACTGCCAACCAACCCCGCCCCCACACCCGCCTGTGTTTGGAAAGGGGAAAACAGTCACATTTAACATTGAAAGTCCTTGGGTTGTACGAGTTAGGATGGAGGGGCAGGGGCTCCGAGTGCCAGAGGTGGGGTGAGCAGGAACACAAGGACCTCACTAGCCAACTTCTAAAGTCCGAATCCTCTAAGATGCCCTGCAGAGCGACCTGGCTAACTGCTCAGGTCCTGTAACTCCAGGTGTCCAGGGGTGAGATGAGTTGGGGAATGGGAGTTGGGGGTGGGAGTGGAAGCAGGAGCCCACCCCTCCTCTCCCTGTTAAAACTGATTTCCAAAAAGAGGTAGGGGACCCAGTGTGGCTCTCTGGAGCCCCAGAGGTACCCCCTCCTTAGCAGCTGTAGTGTGAGGTGTGTGTACCCACGCATTATGCCTTCTGGTTATCTGGAACAATGCCCCATCTCCACCCACCATGGCAAAGGCACACTGGACAGCGCCAAGCCTGGACCACAGTGGGGCCGGTACCGATTGGGTCTATGCCATTGAAGCCCCCCAAAACGCCAGCTAACCCCCAAAATCCTCGCACCCTGTATCCCCAATTTCCTGATCAAAGCTGAGCTCTGATCTTTCTCAAGGTCCACCTTTGTGGGACTGAGTGGCAGAGGGATTGCGACCTGGCACCAGCCTCCCTCTCACTCCCAGAGAGAACTCAGACAAATCCAGAAGGCTCTGTAGGGCGCGACCAGCGCTGTCGGATGAGTGGGAGAGTTAGGCTGGGTGGGACAGAACACAGGCGCCTGGACTCTTGGGCCGCCCCTGCAGGCCTGTCCAGCAGGAGGCAGCGCAGCGACCAAAGTGAGAACAGCAGGCCACACCCCTGGGCAAACCAGGGTCCCAGGCACCCGCCTGGGGTTCAAGCCCAGCACCTGCCCTTGGGGCTTTCAAGGAGGTGGGAATGAAGTTGTACCAGGAGAAAGAATAACTCCTCCAGTCCCTGGGGGATTTCTGCAGGACCCTGTCTGAGGCTGAAGTTTTGGATCCCTGAGGTGGGGATACTCGGCTGAGCTGCATCCCCCACCCCAACACCTACCCTGCCTTGAGCACTGGGCAAAGAGGGATCTGCTGAACAAAGGCTGCCAGCGCCACCGCCTGCTAACCCCTCAGTCGGTCTGGATGCTGGCTGGTGGGAGCCCCGCCCCAAGTCAGGGCCCTTAATTGTGGGAAAACTAGGATTCCAAGGGAAAATTCAGTTTGTAGAGGTGGGACTCAGATTTCTTCACCTAAACTTCCCCTTCCTCCCAGGACGCCTGCCCCAAGTTTTCCCCAAAGAGGCTTTCAAAAAGCGGGCGCATAGCCCTCATCAGGACTGGCAGAATCCTCTCCAGAGCAGCGTGTTGGGGGAATTCTATGGGAATTGAGAGAGATGAAGGTTTGGAATTCGGATGGCAGCAGTGATTAGGAATCAAATCTGCCGCCTCCTGGTTTGGGGACCAGGGAGTGGAGCACCGGGTCAGAAGTGGCCCCCGAGGCTGTGAAGGAGAGTCCAGCTGCATCTCAAGCACAAGTATGAATTTGAGGATTGGGCTGACATTGTGTCCCTTGTGTGAACCCCTAGGCTACCTGAGCATCCAAATATACTGGCATTTCTTGTGGCCCAGGTTGGCCTCAGGCCAGCCTGCATCGTAAACTTAAAGGCCTTTGGGGGAGAGAAAATATGGGGTGGAGGGGGGTGGACACTGAAACCCTAGAGTCTAGGGCCTAGACTAGAGCGAAGAAGAAAAGCAATAAAACAAATAAGGAGTGGGGCTAGAAGCCAGCCCGCGGTGTCACCCCATAGGGTGGGGAGAGGGAATTGGAGCAAGCCTTTGTAAGAACTCTCCTCTCCCCGAAGAAAGGAGCCGCCCAGCCTCAACGTTTTGGAGGGAAATTACCCATCCCGCAATGCCTGTAAAATAACCGTTTATTTAATATTTTTTTAAACTCCAGTGATAAATGTCCGTTACCGATGGTCAGCATAAAGTGCCAGTCGCGATGCAGCGCCCCGCTCCGAGGCGGCTTCTCGCCGGCGGGGACAGGGCGGCGGCGGCGGCGGCTGCGGAGGCGGCGCAGCGGAGCCGGGAGGCCGGGCCGGGCGGCTCCAGCCCAGGGGCCCCGGGGCCGAGGCCCCCGCCCCGCCGGCCCGCGGAGTCCTGGAGCCCGGGGCGGGCGAGCGAGCAGGCGCCGCTGCCGGAGCTGGGAGGGGGCGCTCCGGACCCGCCTGCTCCCCGGGGCCCAGCGACTGAAGCAGATACACGGATTACACTTTCGCAGGCTCCCAGGGGCTGGGTGGGGACCGGAGGAGGAGACTGGAAGCTGCAGTCGCGCACGTTTGCAGTCAGGGTTACAAGCTTATATGGTCAAAGGGAGGGAAAGAGAAAGAAAAAAAATTGGGAAAACGTATAAAATAACAATAGAAAACGTAATACTTTAGGGAGAGGCGCCGCTGCAGCTCCGCGGAGTTTTCCTGTTCAGTTTTTTTTTTTTTGGGGGGGGGGTGACTTTTTGCTGTTGTTCTGTTTTGGGTTGTTTTTTTTTCCAATGCAGTTTCCCTTCCGCCACGTGAGCAATGCCTTTTGGCCAAGAGTTGAGCCACGTCCTTGGGGAGCCGCCCAGGCGGCAGGGGTCCTGGCTCGGGAGCCAACTCTGGAGTGCCGGTGCGCTTGCTCGGGAGCCTGGGATCGTGGATTTGGAAGGGGGAGGCTTGGAGAACCGCCGCCCCTCACTCTCCTGCTGAGTACCAGAGCCGCCGCAGGCTTCCAGTCTCTCTGGGGAAAGGTGCGGCGACACTCAGGGTCCTGCCCCCAGGGCGGCCTCTTTATTTAGCATTTGATCTTGGACGTTTTGAGCTCCTTCACCTGTGAGTGTAGCGTCTTGTGGACAGCGAGAGTCCTGGACTGACAGAATCCTTTGCCGCACTCCTGACACTTGAAGGGTTTCTCTTTGGAGTGGATATACCTGAGGGCAGAAGCGGACAAGCTATTAATGCTTACAAAATGAGGCAACGCCACCAACTGCTTGCCCTGGTGGGGAACGAGGCTGCGGGGTCTCTGAATGCCCACCAGAGTGAAAAGCTGTCACTGAGGTGGGAAGTGGGGAAGGCTCTAAAACCTGGGCCACGGAAATGAGTGAGGGGGTCAGGGAGGGGCTGGGATCAGGCAAACCCTGCAGCTGAGCTGTGGAGGACACTAGCCTCTAGCCAGGTGTGATTATTCCAATTTAAGTTAATTCAATGCAATACAACTCTAAATTCCATTTCTTAATAGCACTAGGCACATTTCAAGGGTTCACAAGCCACACTTGCTGGATGGCGTATAAGCTCTGACAGCGCTGAGGACCCAGGAAGAGCTGAGGAAACCGGATGCCTGTGGACTTCTTGAAGAACGGACAGTCTTAAGTCATAGGCTTCCTAAAGTTCCCCCACCTATGTATGCTCTAAGAACCTCTCCCTAAGCCAGAGGTGTTTCCCATCATCAGTTGAGCGAATCCCCCTTCCCCTTCCCCAAACTCTGGAGCCAGTCCCTGCTGCTGTATCTTTCACCTCTTCTTTACAAAGCAGGGCAGTTGAGGCCAGAGAGCGACAGACCTAGCCCTTTCTGGGATCACCAGCACTACCGCACCTGTGATCCCGGAGGTGGTCTTGTCTCCGGAAAGCTTTGTGGCAGATGTCACAGGTGTACGGCCGCTCATCAGTGTGCGTGCGCTCGTGGATGAGTAGGTTGTAGGACTTGGTGAAGTGGCGGCCACAGAACTTGCAGACGAACTCCTTCTTGGTCTTGGAAGGCAGGCGTCCTCTCGTGGGTTTCTTTTCTGGAGACAGCTTGGTCACGTCCAGGAGGGCCCCCAGCCCGCCCGCGGGGGAGCTGGGGCCATCCCCTCTGCCAAGCTTAGAGGGATCTTCTTGAGTGGCGGCCAAGGCTAGGTTGGCGAAATCAAAGCGTGGCTTGGTCTTTAGTACGGCAGGGCCACTGCCTCCAGCGCTGATGTCTGGCTTGGGGTGGATGACATGAGGGAACCAAGGAAAGGCTGGCAGCTGGAAGCGTGCGTCCACCAGGCTGGATACAGCGCCGGGCACTTTGGAGAAAGAGGATCGCGGCAAGTGCATGGCTGGGTAGCCCAGTGTCCACTGGTGCAGGTGCACTGCGTGCAGCGCACTGAAACCATACAGGTTGGGCAGGTGGTCTGTGGGCACCGTGGGCAGGCCATTCACTGCCTGAAGGAAGGAATAGTTGGTAAGCTGCAGGGACGGGTGAATGGGTACTGGCGCTGGCAAGGTTTTGCTGCCCATTGTGGGAGCTGAAGAGTGTTTTCACAATCTTGACCTGGAAAGGGGGAAAAAGGAAGAAAGGGAGCGGGGAAGAAGATCAGGGTATGTCACCTTCCTCCTGTTTTCCAGCCCAGTTATGCCCCCTGCTTCCCACCCCAGGACCCGAGCTGGGAGTCTAAGATCCCTCCCAAGGAATACACCTGTTCTCAGAGAAGGTGGGGACGTAAAATGCAGGTGGACACTGTTGTTCGGAATTCTCCTGCCTCCCTCCGAGTGGTCTCTGGCAGAGACCAGCTACTACAAAAGGAAATCAAAAGAAACCCATGCGATGCAACCAGGGCTGAAATGTGAGCCTCTTATAAGAAAAGGCACAAGCATGGGAGAGCTGGTGTGAAAAACAAAACAAAAAAAACTTACATCCACCCAGCCTAGGCCCATGCAGGAATAGAGTCACCTACCAAGATAAGCGGGAGCTTTCAAGCACACTTCCACAGTCAGGTGCAGATCTACAAACACTCACACACAGATAAACACAAATTCACACATTCTGAGTCAGTTGACAACAAGGTGCCAAGATAAATGGATACAACTGATGTGTAGGAGCACAATGCTGGCGACAAATGCAGACGGACACCCTCTCTTCCCTGGAGGATCTAGCGCATTCCCAGAGGACACACAGCATCAATTATATGCTCCTCCAAGCGAGCTTCCATACAGCAAGTTCTCCTGACTGTCCTTCAGTTTGACTTCCAGAAGCCATGTCACGCGCTCCTCAAAACTCTCATCTTTGACCTCAAATTTGCTATTCTGCCGATTAATGATCCACATGGAAACCACTCTATCTACAGTGGCCTGCAGACTGACCCTACCATAGCAGCCCTTGGGGATTGGCTTTCCTTTTATCCAGCGCATTGACAGCCATGTTAATTTACTCTGTCATCTATCTGCAGTCACATAGAAGGGAGCTTCAATGCCTTCCCTACTGTTTAGAAAGGGGGAGCAGGATCTTTGGACTCTTGTGGAGGTTCCTGGGTCTAGATAGTGGGCAGGCTGGAAGGTCCGAGGCCAGGTCTCAGTTGCTGTGAACCATTAAAGATCAAGTTGGAGAGCTTGCATAAGACCAGAGCGAATCCATGTAGAAGTGACCAGGAGTCTGGCATGTTCTGGTCTCCCGGGTTAGGCTCCCCAGCCTCTGTGGACCTGTTCCACAGAGAAATCTTTCATCCCATCCTTTCCAGGGACTCTCAAACTCAGGTCTGTCTGAGAGAAGAAAAATAAGAAGGGAAAACAAAAAATAGGCAGAGAACCTTGGAAGTCTCAAGAGCTGGCCTCCTGCACTAAACAAACCTAAAGCCACGTAAGTCGTCCCAGGAGGGGTGTCCTGGGCACTCAGAGCTGCATCACCAGGTTTTCTGATCCAGATATTTTTCGCTTCCTCTGAGTTCTCCCTTCTTTTCCTCAGGCCTCTTTTCTAACCTGAAGTACTTTCCACCCACTATGAAGTGCAGGGCCCTCCTCAGCCCCCCACCCCCTTGGTTATAATTCAATACCCATACCTCCCCAGGCAGCTTCTCCAGCTTAGGTGACTCTCAGCCAATGCCAGCAAAAGCCTTGCTCAGGCTCAGCTGCCTCTCCCTTCAGCTGGACTCTAAAAGTCCGAAAGGCGCAGTTCTATTTCCTGGGTGGAAGGAGACAGGGCAATCTTGACCCTGGAAGCTGGTTTGCCTGGGGGCCACTCAGTGAGTCCCATGGAAAAGGCACCTTGGGGATTAGAGGTTGAAAATATCAGGAGCCCTCAGAGATTTGTCTGCACAGCTTAATTTATCAATTCGATGAAAATCAAATTTGACCAATGCAATTAACTCGGCCTCTGAGCTAGGGGAGGCATGGCTCCGTGACTAGGATTCCTTTCTAGCGGAAGCGCCGCTTGGCCTGGGACCCGCTACTTCTCAACTCTTACAATCACCCGTGGCCCCGCGGACAAATTCAGAGCTCTGAGATCCTGTGTAGCAAAATATGAATTTGGTCAAAGAGAACTCTGGGACCAGTGAGGCTGAAGAGCAAAAGAGGTTCCTCAACTTCAAAGATTGTCCTGAATTTAGGCAGGGGGGGGTCTCTCTTTGATTTGTTGTCACCTCTTCCAGACACTAGAAATGAGGTCCTCATCTTAGACTCCCCGGGGTTCCCTGGGCGCCACTGAGGCCTCCTCTTGCTTCTCTGGGTACTCAGCCGACCCTAGGCCAAGCCAGCCTCAGCGGCCACAGAATTGTCCTCTATGTACGCGGCCAGAGTCTGCTCCATGCCGTGCCCGGGGCGGAGAACAAATGCGGCCTTCCAGTCCCTACTTTCCAAGAGGAGACCAGCGAGGCCTTGTGCTCCTTGGAGGGGCTAGCAGCAATCTTGGCTCTTGGGAGCCAACCTGCCTGGGCTATCTGCCCAGTCTTGTTTCCCCTAACACTCAATTCATTTTCCTCAGCGGCCCAGCCAGCTTCTGCTTTCTGCCGCGTTTCAACGACCAGGACTCCCCAGGCTCCTGCTCAAAGACTTTCCCTGCGACGGAGTTGGTTTGAAACCTGGCCCTTTACCCTACTGTCAAAACCGGACCGAATCCAGACTTTGATTTCAGGAGATCAGCTACAAAGCAAACAACATACCCTTAGACTCGCTCATTTAGCAAAAGAGGATGGGTGGGCCCCCAGTGCCTTCGGCTTCCTTTGCCCTGACCCCAGGGCAAACGATTTCATTTTTACATTCTACATTTGAATCCCGCTACCTTCGCAGGCCTGGTAGCCACTTCTAGAAGAGCCTCAGGCTTTGGGACCTGGGAGGCGTATGTACAGGGTCCAGGCTAAGCGGCTAAGCGCCGCAAACTCATTTCGCGCAACGAAGTTCCAGTCCTTGCTCAGGGCAGACACCAGCTTCCCAATGGTGGATTCTGCCTACAGCCCAACACGGGGCATTAATGAAGTGTGCCGAGTCTATTAAAGCGGTTTATTCGGGGCTAATTGAGCGTGAGAGTTAACTGCTTGCATTAATGAGGACAGGAGAGCTCCCAGAGCTTACACCCTGAAGAAGCCAGCAGCAGCCCAAGAAAATCATCCTACACTTCGAATCCCCAACACCAGCGGTGACAGCTGTCCAGACCCTGGCGGGAGGACTGACCAGCACCGGAAACGTGTCTTTACAGCCTCCCAAAGAAAGGCTTGGAAGGAACCCCCAGGCTAGGAGGGCATCCCTCCCCCAGCTGGGATCTCAGCGATTTGCTCCTTAATCTTAATGAAACGGCAATTACTTCCAGGAATCTCAGATCCCACATTTGCCTACTGCTGGTTCCCCAGCACCCGCCAGCTCTTCCTTCCCTGGGAGGCTGTGGACCGGGTGATTCTCCTTGCACGTGGTTTCTGCTCCCAGGAGCCAGTGAGCAGATGTAATGCCAGGTGAAATTTCGCAAATTATGTTAACAAAGAAATCTTCACAACTACGTTGTCCCCGTTGTCCCTCCAGGGTGCCTCTCACTTCTGCTGAACAGGGGGCTGACTGTGGGCTTTAAGTCCCACCAAAGACTTGCAGGGTGGGGGGTGGCCATTAGATCAGCCACCCTCTGCTCACCTCTTCCCTGCTCTCCTCGGACTCCAGCCTTCTCTCCAGAAAGCTAGATGGAGCAGCAAAGGCACCCTTCCTACAGTGACCCAGCCTGGAGCTGCGCGCGTTCACTGCAGCGGCCTGCGGGTTGCGAATCGGAAAGCAGGGCTCTCGCCCCCGCCTGCCTCACCTCGCCGGGACAAGGGTGGGTTATGCGCCAGTCCTTGAGGACACAGCCCCCCCCCCCCCGCCCGCTCCCCACCCCCGCTGTCCAATAGAGGACAAACTGAAGTCCGGTGCAAGTGTCAGCCAGGCACCAGACTTGCTCTGCGCTCCCAGATCTTGCTGGCCTGCTCCCCGAACATAATTCGTTTAGAGACGAAGTCCCCTGGAAGCGCCTCGCGGCCGGGGGCAATGCACCTGTCCCTGGTGCGGTAGGCTGCAGCCCGGCCATCTCGCTCCTTTCTTCCTCCCTGGAAACAAATTGGCCCGAACTTAGACGTCGTCCCAGGAAAGTTTCAGCCTGTCTTGGTTGCTCAGGTTTCTTAAGGGGAGGGTGGAGGGGGAGGGAGCACCACGCTCGGACTTCCGAAGCCCGCGGCGGTCGCTGTCCCCGGAACCCGCGGGGCCCCGGCGCGCTGCGGCAGTCTCCGTGCTCCATCCCGGCAGGTTAGAGGCTGCCATCCCTGCGGGAAGTCCCTGAGCCAACACTGCCAACCATCCTGCGCTGCAGAGGCTCTCCCTGTCCCAGGGGTTCCTCCGCCCCCGTTGGTCCAGCGGTGGGACCTGGAGCGAGGAGGCACCCGCTGCACCACGCCGGGACCCCGGCACCCTGCTCGCGCTCCCGGCGCAGAGCCGCAGCTCTCAGGGCCGCAGTTACCTCGGTTCGCGGTCCGGGATCTGAGCGCGTCGGTGCGCAGATTGGGAGGGACCCGGGAAGGCAGGCGGCGCAGGAGTCCAGAGGCAGCCCCGGAGAGCTGGCGTCCTGGGCGGCCCGGGAGGCGCCGGGGGACTGGCAGCGCTCGACGCACGGGAGCGCCGCACAGGACGGCAGCTGCGGCCCAGACTCAGGCCCGCCTGGGGACAGGGAGCGTCGCTCGCGCGGCTCCCTCGCTGGGTCTGAACCGGCAGCGGCGACGAGAGCGAGCTGGAGAGAGGCCGAGCTCCGACTCACTCATCGCTCGGGGCCGAGCCGCCTACTTATTTTAATCCGCCACCCTCCCACCCCCCACCCCCCCACCCCACCCCCGACCGCCCCTTGCCTCGGGATTCCTCCCCTCCCTCCCCTGCCCCCCAAGCTTCCCTGGCGCTGGCGCCTGCGCACTGAGAGACAAAGTTTTGCTGACCCGGGTGGCCGATTTGAGCGGCTTCATTCGTTTGGTCCCGGCCTCCACAAACCTCGGTCTCCAGCACGGCGCGACCCATTCGAGGTGATTCAAGGCAAGGAGGCCACCACGCCTGGTCCGCTAGAGGCGGCAAGCTGCAGCAGTTGGGAGAGCGCGCATCCGAGGTCCGATCCCCCCACCCCTAGAACCCAGCGTAGTTAGTGGTGGGACGCTCTGTGTCCCCCTTTCCAGTTCCCCAGCTTGGACCCCAGGACACTTGGGTTTCTGATAGAATGGCTTCCCCTTGGATTCTTTTCGCAGAGATGGGAGGCCGGCTGCAGGGAGCAGGTCCAGGACACCCCAGCATCTAAGAGGTAACCAAAGTGGCCATTGCTAGTTTCTAGGTTAGAGGGTGGGAAGGTAGAGTTACAGGCCTGTTATGCCCAGTGCCTTAGGCTGCCCCCAAATGCTGCTTGGTGGTGGTGGTGGTGGGAGGGGGGGGCGTATCTGAGATAAGGAACATTGATTCCCTGGGGAATTCCACCCCAATGCAAGTGACACCTCTACTCGGTATTCATCTGTTTGGGGATGATGGGTGGGAAGAAAGAGGGGCAATCTGCTAGGCTAGTCAGTTTCAAAGCCCAGGGGTCTAAGAAGGATCAAATTCCTGACCAGCCCCAAATCTGTCTCTGCTGCCCATACTTTACCTAATAAGAGGGTCCCAGCCTTCTCTGGACTGCTCAGGGACCTCAGGGAGCTGTCCTCCAGCTGACCCTAGCTCTGACACCCTGCTCCACCCACTGCCCAATCTCTCCTACACAAGGTTCTAAGTTTGGGACGCCAAAAGGCATGCATTTCCTGGGGGTTGGGTGGGTACAGAGTCAGCCCTGGATGGTGTCCCAGAGTTGTTGCTGAGTGACCCCTTTGAGCCCATGGGACTGGACCTGGCCTGTGGGCTTTAACATACATTTCTCTTAACCTTCGTTATTAAAGGGGGGCAATAGTCCCAGACTTCAGGTGATGGGATTGTGGAGTTAGTCCCAGGAGACACTTGTATCTTGTATCTACCCCAAACCTTTCTGGTGGAATCTGGTCTCCAGCCCCTGGGTCGGTTTTTTGTTTGTATGGAAACAAGGAAGAAAGGGCACCATCCTTGCCCCAAGGGACTGCCCTCACCTGCCGCCTCATGCCCAAGGCTAGTGGTGAACGGAGAGTCTGGGTCAGTCTGCTTGTTGTGTAACTGGAAGACCAAGCCACTGCTGTTGGGGTGACATGTCCTTGCCACCACTTAGGGTCACCCCCCCCCCCAGCAGAAGGAAATGAAGACCAACCATTCCTCTTGCCCCAGGTTCCAGGGAAGCAGGTTTGAAAAACAAGAGAGGGTTTCCCTGGACATGTCCACACCGGACATTCCTGGACTCACCTCCATCAGAGGTGCAAGGGGTTTATGTACCTGTCTCCAACTTTCCTAGTAGGCTGTGTGTGGGGGTTGACTCTATTACCAGCTATGAAAGATTTAAAATATATATCTCCATAGAGCCTCTGGCTGCACTCCCCCACCTCCATTGGGGGAGGGGTGGCTCAAAAGCAGAATAACTGGATATCCAGGGTGCTGGAGGTTTCTGGACAGCACTCACGCATCCTATTCTGGATGTCCTACAGTTTAACTGGGCTTCCTCCTTTATGGGAGAGTTTCAACAAGTTTATGGAAAAATTCCATTACCTTGTAGTTCTGTTTCCCCAAAGGATGGGAAGGTCCCTCACCTTCCACTTGTCCTTCTTTTCTGAATCAGATGCTTTGGTCAACATGAGTCTGGTCCTGAATTCCAAAGAGCTCCAAGTAGTGGATGGTATCCTGGCCGGGCTCTTGGAGAGAGGACTCAAGACATTAGAAGAAATGTGAAACCAGCTTGTTGAATGCCCACTTCTTCTATAAAATTGATCCCTAACTCTGCAAAATCCTGGGATTCAGGGGAGGAGCAAGGTGAGGAATCAGGTTGGCTCTGGCCTTGAAAGTTCTGTCTGGGGTTAGTCTTCCTGGTAGAACCAGAGGCCAGGCTGTGGTAGAGTACTGGGGTTGGGTGTACACCTCTCACAGCCTAGTCAAACACTTACCAGGGGCTTCCAGAATGATCCTCCTAGATGACCATGCACAACCCCAGGAAGTCACTGTCACGATATCGGAGATTTACTAAGAGCTGAACACTCATTCACAGCATTCCTGTCCCCAAGGGATGAACCCCCAAACTCTGGTCTCCACAAGACTATAAGCCCCAAAGCTAAGCTTCTCCTGCCCCCACCTCCCGCCCCACCCCCCCACCCCACACAGTTCTGGGAGCTGGCTGGATGACTTCCCTCCTGGATTTAAGAGAAATTGACCAAAGAAAGTCTCAGCACAGTATTTGGATTTGGGACTTACATGGCTGGAGAAGGACAGAACCCCCAGGATCCTGAAGGGCTGGCAGGACACAATTGACCCAAGTTAGATTCATTTAGGAATGTCAAAAACGTTTCGAATTTCCTAAATGCTCTGGTACCCCAAACTTTAAGGTGCTTCCTTCACCCAGTAAAGTTGGGAAGAATTCGGTCTGGATCTCTATTCTATTCTTGGGAGCGCAGCCTATTCTGCTCCATCCCTACACCCTCAGCCCCTGCAACTCCAGCCTCAGTCCAGCCCCTGTGCATTTGAGGTGAGGGGTCCAGTCTGGTGGAAAATCCACCTCAGCTCTGTGGACTCTGCTGACCCAAAGTCGCCAAAAGGAGTCGCAGAAGGAGGCTAGGGACCCAGCGGTCTGGAAAATCCGCGGAGTCCGGTCTCAGGCTCTGCTCACCAGCCTGGGACTTGTCCGCCAGGGAGCGATCCCGGGCCAGCGGGTAGAAGGGAACCCAGGCAGCCTTGGTTGGAGACCGCCTTGTGAGCCTCCTTGCGCATCCTTAGTCTGAGACTCCTGCTTGCAGGAAAGAAAGTGTTCCAGCCTGTCTCCCTAGGGAAAGTGTACCGCATCCAGAAAATAAACCAGAATGTGCCGATCGTTCTGGGGGTGGTGAGGGTGTTTGTTGGATGAAAAGGGAGAAATCCCAGTGCCCATTCCTCCACCCAACAAAATGACTTCATTCTTTTGCTTAGAAAAGGAATTCACTTCGCACACTGGAGTTTTTGCATCCAAAGCAAGTTTTCCTGTAACTACTTTGTGGACAATGGGGTAGGGGTGGGGGTGGGGTGGGGGTGGGATAGGGATGGAGAGGGCGTCTGCTCCTCAGACTCCCCTTGCGCGAGTACAGAGCATGCAAATAACCGGGAGATTTAGGCGTCCCTCTGTATTCATTTGGATGATGGATTATAATAGCTCAATAGTTCCTCTGGAACCATTACGGTCAATCAGGTCAAAACCCAGCCTTGTTGGGGGGCGAGGGGGGAGGGTTCACCAGAGGGAGCGGGGGAGGTAGCAGGACTTCCACTCCGCTGGTAAGGTAGGGGCAACCCCCAATGCACAGGGCGAAAGGGTGTCAGGTCCACTGAACGCAAGAGCGGGTTTTTCTTACTGTCACAGGGACAGACAAGTGACTCTAACCAAAACTGAAAGGGAAAGTGAGCGGTTTCTCCAGGCGGTTCCTGTTTGGTAAGTTTTCTCTGAGCACCTAAGTATCTAGTCAGGTCCTTGCCATCTTAGGAAGTGTCATGGTGAGGACCTACCCCGGCTCTATGGGCATATTGATGAAGTCGGAGGAAGCATGTGGAGCGGAGTCAACTCGGAGCGCACCATCACTGATAACGTGGAGAGACCACAGCGCCTGCCGTGGCTAGGAGCAAACTTCAAACAAAAACATGTGCATGTGCGGACGCAGCCCGATGGATTTCGTGGAGGCGTTACAAATTTTTTTCACACCTAACCAATGCATGCTTTACATGGACTACGTGTTTCTTTTATCCAAGGCAAATATACAGGCATTCGAAACGACGCTGAGGGTGAAGAACAAAATATATCTATTTTTTTCATTAAATTCTAAATGGTGAAAAAAGTTTTTGCCTGCGGATAAAATCACTGCACCACATCCACAGCGCTACGTTCCCGACGGGCTACCACGGCGGCGGTCGGCGCTGGAAGAGCGAGCGTTTGCAGTAATTAAACATTTCCAGACACAGGAGGGTTATTATCTGTATGGCGATTTCCGGAAAGGGGACGGAAAACCAGAGCAGCCCGGAGGCTTTCATCGGAGGGGTTCCGCGCCACAATCCTAAAGAAAACCCGCCACCTGCTGGTGAGTCAGTGACATGCCCCTTCCTCGAAGAACTCTAAAATCCCTTAACCCTGTTATTTCCACCCTTCGCTGTTCTTTTCTCGTTTACAAAATTCGCTTTTACTCGTTTAAGACAGGTCTCGTTGAAGACGCCTCCTCTACTCAAAGGTGATGAGAATTCCTTTCTACAGTAGGTTTCTGTTCCCCTGTTCCTAACCAGAACATGTTACTCTCAAATTTGTGTGAATCACACGCATTCGCCCCTATCCCCACCCACCCCGCAATCCAAAACCGTTGACAACTGTCTACTACTATTCGTTTCAGACCCTGGAACCACGAAAAGCAAAGACGTTGTTTCTCCACTGGCCAAGCTGGGTTCCATTTATTAAAGTGAGAGAGTATCTCACTCCCAAGGAGCCAGGGGGATGAGAAGGAATCTGGTACTGCCTCTTCCTTGGACTTTCTACACCCCTCCTGTCCCCTCTCCAGCCTACCCTCGGTCACAGGTCAGGTGGGCACCCATCTTCGATTCCAGCTTCAGTTTCCTGATTCTCATGATGCTTCTGTCCTCTTCTTCCTCCCACCATTAGTTGACAAACAAAAACAAAAACCAAACTCCCTACAATCTAGTTGAGTCATTTCAGACTAGCAGGGGCCCCATAGGACAGGGTAGAACGGCCCCTATAGGTTTCCAGGACTGTAACTCTTTCCGGGAATAGAAAGCCTCGTGTTTCTCCCATGGAGCAGCTTGTGGTTTCCAACTGCTAACCTTAGGTTCCCAGTTTTTGTGAATTTTCTGCCCACAGGAAACATCCTAGCCAGATCTCCTCTCTTTCTTAGTAGAGGTGTTGCAATTCCTCCCACTCTGGATAACGAGCTGGAAGACAGAGATCCTGAAGGATGCAGAATAGCACCCTCTGGCCTATGCTCTGCCTGCAGACGTAAACGAGGGTGACCGAGATACCCATCAGCCTTGGTTTTGCTGCTGCCCTACCTTCCAACCATGTTTCAGTTCCAGTCATGCTGAGAATGAAGATCAGAAAGCAGTATACACTTTCTACTAAGAAAGTTGCCATTACTCCAGCCTGCATTTCACAGGCCATTGGCTGAGGTGTCTTTTGTCCTGAGGCAGATTTCTATCATTAACACTCCTTCTTGGAACAAAGACTTGAGAACACATACAGAGAAAGGACCCAAGGAAAAGACCCAACCCTCATCCCTGTTCCAGGCGGTTAGAAAAAATCTCAGCTTCCTATACTCCCTCTGTTCTAGAACAAGCCAGGGTTTCCCAGTTCCTTCTCCAGAACTTGCAGTGAGAAGTGGGAAGGGAAAGGACCAGACTAAGACATCCCCAATAACTACGAAGACCACCGTTCCTCCTTAAATGGTCATCTAATCACGTGGCACCTCACATAGAGCCAGAGGTAATATTCACTCAATGGAAGGGGGTTACTCCGTCTTCTTTTTAGTGTTTATGCCAGGTGGACTCCTGATTTCAAATGGTCACACTAAGTGGTACCAAGTACCCAAAGAAGTAGCCTACCTGGAAGATAAATGGTTTCCCTTGGCAGCTTGGACTGCATCCTGATGAAAATCTAGTATGTGATGCCCCTCTACCCTCTGGCAGCTGTCACTGATCCTAATGCCCTGATGTGAGGAGGGTAGTTGTGTGTGTGTGTGTGTGTGTGTGTGTGTGTGTGTGTAGGACAGGCTGAGGGATGGGCATTGATAATAATATTCAAACAAAGAGAGCAAATTGAGAGGGATCTGCAAGCTGGGAGAAGGATGTCCCTTTGCTAGAAGAATGCTCCCCCCCCCACCCCACCTCCCGTTTATATGAATTTGTGCTCTGAAGGAGAAGAGGTAGTTTGGATCTGCATCATAAGGCAGGTGAAACACTTAACCCTTAGCTTAGTCAGCTACCAGGGGCAGGCGCTCTTCCCCACCTTCTAAACTAGAAGTGGATACAGGCACTGGGCATCAATGGTCAATGCCTGCTTCCTGGGTAACTCTTTCTCCCAGGTGACTCCAGGTCAAGCAAACTGCGTTTTCCTAAGTGAGAACCTTTCTCCGGAAAGAAGGGCCTTCGCTGGAAAAACTTTCCACAAATCCCAAACGGAAAAACACATGAACTTGGAAATGCCCCCCATTATTATTATTCTTTTCAGAAATAGGCTCTTCTCCAGGAAGGTTAGCATCCGTATACGGGACACAAGTTCACAAGAAGAAAGCGAGAGGAAAATGTCAACTTTTCATTTGTATTGGAGGTCATTTCTGGATCTATGGCATGGGTAGCCTGGCCCAAACCTTTCAGAAGAGTTATCTAAAGAGCGATGCCTGTGTGGTATGGTGGAGCCGTTTCTTTCTTCAGTTTCTGGGGGAAATGCCCTGTGCTTGACTCCAAAGAGCAGAGGGTCCAAGGAAAAGGGAACGAATGGTTGGCCCTCCATTTCCCTTACTCTACAGGCAATGGAAGCCTGGGAGCCTGGAGCGCCTCGCAGGGGATCCCACCCACGGCTCTTCCGTTTTAGCCAAAGTGAACTTGGAACAATCAGGGACCCTGGCAACCTGCAGAGGAAGTGAAAGGAGGGCGGGGCGAACGCCCCACCTCTGAGCTCCAGGGCAGATTCACTTCCCAAAGTCTGCAGCAAGCAGGCAGCTAATGCTGGCTGGGACTGTCGCTGACAGTTAACATTTAAAGGCTTAAGAAAGCGCTTTTCAGAAGCTCATTGCCACAAAGACATTCGATTTAGGGATGCCTGCACTGGCCCGTAACGTCTGTATTAGAAAACAAAACAAAAACTCTACAGATGCTCTTGAAAGTCTTTGGAAGACACACATTCAGAAACATCGATTCTGTTCAGTGTTTGCTGGATCTTGCTAAGGAGAATTCTGAAAATTCTGTGAAAAGTATCAAATGCAAATAGATGGGGCTGTGTTCGTGCATTACATGTACTGGAATAGCTTGCTTCCTGTAAATTCAGATTTGTTGTGTGTGTGTGTTTGTTGCTTTACCTATGAGAGGAGAGGGCTGGTGTGACTCACTGATAGACTATTCGTCTTCCAGGAAGAAGACCTGGGTTGGATTTTTCATCCAGTGCCCCTCATGCACAGCCGTTCCCCGTCTGTCAGGGGACAATTGCATGTTGCAATGATGCTGAGCCGGCCCCAGAGGATCTTCTAAATTAAGATGGGAGAGGAAGGAAGACCAGGTAATGTACTTCTGAGAAACCAGTCCATGAAAATGCAGACAGCAGCCCAATCCCCAGGAGATCATGGGACTCTACCAGAACTTGGCAGTGGACAGAGCATGTGGTCCCCTTGTTGAGTCAGAAACTGACTTGGTGACAGCTAACAACTAGAGCAAGGATGTCTTGTGGCTCAATGGCTTACTGGTAAGCTACTAACTCGAAAGAGGAAGGTCCTCAACAAGGTGGATTGAGACAGTGGCTGCCGCCATGGCTCAGGCATAGAGACGATTGTGAAGATGGCCCAGGACCTGTCAGTGTCTCCCTCTGCTGTCCACAGGGTTGCTAGGAGTCAGAATCGACTAGACGTGACTTACCAGCAGCAACAGTTAACTAACCAAATAGTTACGCAGATTGAAACCTCTATTGGTTTCGTGGGAGACAAAGTAGCAGTCTGTTTCGTTGAAGATTGCCCACTTGGAAACCCCGTGAGTTAGTTCGACTCCATGAGTCCAAACTGAAGTCCATGGGAATGGGATTAGTCCGGGATAGCAGCTATAACATAAGAGAGAAGGAGGCCTGGTGGTGCATTAGACCACAAGTTCGGCCATTCGAACTCACCAGCAGCTCCAACGGAGAAAGATGAGGTTATCTGCACCCATAGAGATGTATGTACAAAGGGTCAGAAATTGAAATCAGTTCCTTGGCGGTGGGTGGGTATAACAGGAGAGAAGGGCTCCAGACTGGATAACAGCTCGTCAGCTCCAGGCTGCACTGCATTCGTGTGCAGTGCTGTTACTTGAAGGGGCTGACTGGATTCCCCTCAGGTCACATTGTGCACATGTAGGGTTAATGTAAATGAATGAACTGCCTTGGGTCTAGACAAATCTCGCAGTTCACAGAGAAACAGATACTCATGTAAGGAGTTCTTCAGGGAATAACACAGTCGGGGGAAAATCAGAGAGCAAACCAGCTCCCCAAAATATGTGCAGAAGACGGTTGGGTGGTGTGTAGCCTCAGGCAGGAGGGAGTCAGCTTCAGGACTCAGACACTGCTCACGTTTCTGGTAAGAGGAGGGAGAGCACTGTAGTCACCTACAAAATGTGAATTCCATTCCTTCAAAACCATAGTTTGTTCTCTGGGTGTTCCTGGTGTTCTCAGAAGGTGCCTGGCCAAGAAAGGTGCCCAGAGCTAACAGCAGTGCTTGCTTGCTTTGCCCATTCCTAACTGCCCAGCCCAACAATTGCCATACGTCTAAGATTGAGAGTTGTTCTCCAAACAGAAGCAGTCAAGCAGAGAATGAAAACATGCGGATAATCGATCGTTATACCTTTTACGTTACTTTGTTGTTGTAAGATGCCCTCCAGTTGCTTCCAATTCATAGTGACCCTCGAGGGACAACTGAACAAAATACAGAGAGATCCCGATCATCCTCACAAGGACCGCTAACCTTGAACCCATTGGTGTAGCCACAATATCAATTGGTCTCCTCCAGTGTCTCTCTCAATCTTGTTGAGCCTCTACTTGACCAAGCATGATGTCCTTTTCCAGGGACCGGTCTCTCCTAATACCATGTCTGAAGTACATGACCCACGTCTGATCATCTTTGCTCCTCAGGGGCATTCTGGTGGCATTCCAAGGTAGATGTGTTTGTTCTTCTGGAAGTCCATGGTGCTTTTCATCTTCTCACTTGTGCCAGCATCTAAATGCATCGATTCTTCTGTTGGCTTCTTTTTGTCGTTGTCCAACTTCCACAGGCCTATGAAGCAATCGAAAACACAGGACTTGGGCCAGGGGCACCTTCGCCCTCAAAGTGACAGACTTGCTCTTCCACGCTTTAATGAGGTCTGAAGATTTTCCCAAAGCAATACGCCCATTGATTTTATGACTGCTACTTCTATGAGCGCTGGCATTTAGCACTAGTTGCTAGGTTTTAGTTTTTATGACTTTTCCTTTACCTTCAAAAAAGAGCTTTTACTCTTTTACCTTGAAAAAAGCTTTTACTACTTTTCTTTTACCTTTCACTTACCTTGTGTGTGTGTGTAAATGTCTTACTTTGTATTTCTTTTAACTAAAAAAATAATACAATAGGATTTCTGGCAAGGTAACAGAGTAGGCAGGTAGGTTACATCAATTCTCTAAACAAAGACCCTGGACACCAGAGGAAATAGATATGGATGAGAATTCTGGAACCCTGAAATTCAAAGATAAGTAATGAGAAGTCAGTTGAATACTGACTGGAAGAAGCTGAACAAAACTAGCCAGAGAGAAGACAAATAGATGAATTGAAGGCTGGCTTGGCATGGGCTAGCGATAATCAGTGTGCTTGTTCAGGACCAGCACAAATCCTCCCATTTTATTTATTCATTCATCTGTTGAGGAGCATTTTAGTTATTTCCACAAGGTGGCTAAACGCGCTGCAGGGAACATCTATTTGCATTTCTGCTGTCATTTCTTGTAAGACTATAACCGGGGTTGGGGTTGCTGGATCATGTAGTATTCTATGTTCAACCATTTTTCAAGTGGCTGTGCCATTTTTGCTCCTACCAGCAATGGATAAGGGGTCGCCTCTCCCACAACTTTGCTACTGTTTTCCATTTTATAAAAATCATTGTTATTCTATGTGTGCATAAGCAAATGTGGTGAAGAAAGCTGATGGTGCCCGGCTATCAAAAGATATAGCGTCTGGGGTCTTAAAGGCTTGAAGGCAAACAAGCGGCTATCTAGCTCAGAAGCAACAAAGCCCACAGGGAAGAAGCACACAAGCCTGTGTGATCACGAGGTGCTCAAGGGATCAGGTAGCAGACACCAAAGGAAAAAAAAAATCACTGTGTGATCACCTTCCTTGTATCAATGCTGAAGACGAATGTGTGCTTAAGTAAGTGTGGTGAAGAAGGTTGATGGTGCCTGGCTATCGAGAGATATAGCATCTAGGGTCTTAAAGGCTTGAAAGTAAACAAGCAGCCATCTAGCCCAGTAGCAACAAAGCCCACATGGAAGAAGCACACCAGCCTGTGTGATCATAAAGGGTCTAGGGGACCAGGTATCAAGCACCAAAGGAGGGCGGGGAATCAGATCATTGTAAATGAGGGGAGTGCGTGATGGGGAACCAATGCCCATCTGTAGACAACTATAGACATCCCTTGCAGAGGTGTAGTGGGGAGGAGATGAGTCACTCAGGGTGCAGTGTAACATTGATGAAACTCACAACCTTCCTCTAGTTCTTAAATGCTTCCTTCCCCCATTATCATGATCCCAATTCTACCTTGCATATCTGGTTAGACCAGAGGAAGCACAGCAGTGCAGATGGGAAATGGAAACACAGGGAATCCAGGACAGATGAACCCCACAGGACTAGTGGTGAGGGAAGGTGGGGTAGAAAGGGGGAACCGATTACAAGGATCTACATATAACCTCCTCCCTGGAGGATGAACAACAGAAAAGTGGGTGAAGGGAGATGCCTGGCAGTGTAAGCTATGATAAAATAATAATTTATAAATTATCAAGGGTTCATGAGGGAGGGGGGAGCAGGGAGGGAGAAAAATGAGGAGCTAATTTCAGGAATCCAAGTGGAAAGTGAGAGTTTTGAGAATGATGAGGGCAATGAATGTATAAGTGTGCTGTACACAATTGATGTCTGTGTGGATTGTGATAAGAGTTGAATGAGCCCCAATAAAATGATTTAAAAAATAATTGTTATTCTAATGGCAGAAAGGGGATCTCCTTGTGTTTTAATTGGCATCTTCTGTCTTCCTTCTGGCTAATGACAAGGGGCCCTAGTGGCATAGTGGTTACCCATTGGGCTGCTAACTAGAAAGATCAAAAGTTTGAAAATGCAAATTGCTCTGTAGGGGAGAGATGAGACTTTCTACCTTTGTAAAGAGTTATTGCCTCAGAAACCCACAGGACTGTTCTACTCTGTCCTACAGGGTTGCTATGAGTAGGAATCAACTTGATGGCAGTGACTTGAGAATGGCTAATGACTCTGAGCAGCTTGGCCATATGTATATCCTCAATGGTGAAAGGACTATTCAAGTCCTATGCTCATATTTTGGATTTGTCTTGTTCTTATTAACTTATATAAGTTATATGTATAATATATTATATTATATTATATATAATATATATAATCAATTTTAGACCTTTATAGTAGTTTCAAATTTTTTTCTTCAATATTTTACATTATCTTTTTCACTTTGTTGGTAAAGGCCACTGATGAACAAAGTACTTATCTTTATGCGGTCCCATTTGTTCATTTTGTCTCTTGCTGCTAAGGTTTGATATCATGTCTGACTATCCATCATTAAAAACTAGATCCCAGAACCACTCATCTGTATTTCCTTCTCGGACTTTTATGGTTTTAGTTTGCACATTAAGTTCTTGATTCAGTTAGAACTTTTTGTGTGTGAATGGTGTTGGGCATGGATCCTGATTCATTTTTCTGTACATGGAAATACATTTTCCCCAACCCCATCTATAGAAGAGACCCTTCCTTCTCCATCGAATTGATTTAACCCCCTTGTCAAAAATCAGTTGACCATCAAGGAATGCACTTTTTATGTAGTCTAAACATCTATTTCACTAGTCTATTATTTTACTAGCTGTTTAAATTATTTTGGCTTTGTAGTATGTCTTTGGAGTCCTAGTAGCATAGTGGTTACACGTGGGACTGCAGCCTATAAGGACAGCAGTTCAGAACCCCAGCCGCTCCTCAGGAGAAAGACAGGCTTTCTGCTCCTGTAAAGAGTCTCCAAAACTCACAGAGGCAGTCTTACCTGGGCTATGGGGTCACTATGAGTCAGCATTGACCACCTTGATGGCAGTGAGTTTTGTTTTGTTTATTTATAGTATGTTTAGAATTCAGGAAGTAATCTTTTTCCTTTTGACATTTGAGGCCTTTTGCTTTTATATATAAATTTGAAAATTGGCTCTGTTTCTGCCAAGAAGGCTTTTGGAATGTTGACGAGGAAAACATTAGATTTATAAATTACTTTGAATAGTTTTGATATATAAACTATATGAAGTCTTCCAATCCAGGGACACAGAATGTCTCTCTATTTACTTACATATGCCTTATTTTTATTCAGCAGTGGGTTGTTTCTTGTATTCAAGTATTTCAACTTCCTGGTTACATCTATTTTATTATGTTAGGTGCTACTGTAAATGATTATATGTTTTCTTAATTTTCTGTCCCATATGCTGAGTGATGAGATATAAAAACACAAATAACAAGCGGCCATCTAGCTGAGAAGCAACAAAGCCCACATGGAAGAAGCACACCTGCCTGTGTGATCATGAGGTGTCAATGGGATCAGGTATCAGGCATCTAAGACCCAGAATAAAACCATACCCAAGGTGAATGGTAGTAGTGGTGGGGGTCATGGAGTGGAGACCTAATGCCCATCTGGAGACAACTGGACATCCCCTCACAGAGGGACCACAAGGAAGAGATGAGCCAGTCAGGGTGTAGTATAGCACTGATGAAACGCACAACTTTCCTCTAGCTCTTTGGTGCTTCCTTCCCCCTACTTTCATGACCTCAATTCTACCTTACAGATCAGATTAGACCAGAGCATGCACACTGCTGCAACACAGGGAATCCAGGATAGATAAACCCCTCAGGGCCAACAATGAGAGTAGAGATTTAGGGATAGTAGGGGGAGAAAGGGTGAATCGAACACAAGGATCAATCTAGAACCCCCTCCCAGGGGTACAAATAATGGAGAAGTGGGTGAGGGGTGACAGATTATGATGTAAGATATGGAAGTAATAATCCATAACTTATTAAGGGTGGAGGAGGGAGGGGGAAGAAATGGGTAGCTGATATTAGGGGCTCAAGTGGGAAGAGAATGCTTTGAAAATGATGATGGTGGCATATGTGCAAATGTACTTGACACATGGAATGAATGTATGGATTGTAATAAGAGATGTAAGAGTTCCCAAAAAAGTATTAATGTATATATAACAAAATATTATTATATATTATAATAAGAGATGTAAGAGGTCCCAATAAAAGTATTAATATATATAATTTAAAAACCCAACTAATATATTTGTGTTGACCTTGATACTTTCCTGAATGCCTTTGAATCGTTCTTACAGTTTTCTTGTAGGCTCTTTGACGATTTCTAGTGGCCATGCAGGACAGAGTAGAATTGCCCTTGGGTTCCCAGAGTGATCAGTCTTCACGGGAGAGGAAAACCTTGTGTTTTGCCAGAAGAGCAGCTGGCAGGTTCCAGCTGCTGACTGTGTGGACAGCAACTCACTCTGCTGCCAGGGTCCCCTTTTCCATGTGTAGAAATGTACCATCTGTGAAGACGTATTTGGATGACAACTCCCTACCATTTTCCCCTAGCTTTATTCCTGTGGCCAGCTCTTCTGAAGGATCTTGAGTAACCATGGTGAGAGGGGGTATACCTTTCTTTTTCTTTTTTAAAATTAAATACTTTTATTGGAGGCTTTTACATCTCTTATCACAATCCATACATTCGTCCATTGTGTCAAGTGCATTTGTACATATGCTGCCATCATCATTTTCATATTTTCTTTCTACTGGAGCCCTTGATATCAGCTCCTCATTTCCCCCCTCCATCCCCTGCCCACCCTCCCTCATGAACCCTTGATAAGTTAGAGATTATTATTTTCATATTTTACATTGTCCTATGTTGATCCTTATGATCGATCCTTCCTTCCCCCGCCCCTTCCCCTTATCCTCCTGGTATCTCTATTCTCATCGTTGCCCCTGAGGGGTTTCTCTATCCTGTATTCCCTGTGTTGTGGGTTCTTATCTGTAGCAGTGCGCATGGCCTGGACATTCCCTCACAGAAGGGTCACAAGGAAGAGATGAGCCAGTCAGGGTACAGTATAGCACCGATGAAACACACAACTTTCCTCTAGTTCTTTAATGCTTCCTCCTCCCCACTAACATGACCTCAATTCTACCTTACCAATCCGGTATCCCTTTCTCGTTCCTGATCATAACAAGGAAGCATTTATCTATTGAGTGTGATATTAGCTGTGGGTTCTTCATAAATGTTCTTTATATATTGAATTTTTTTCTTTCCATTTATATTTTGTTGTTTTTATTATGAAGGGATATTGAATTTTGCCCAATATGTTTTCTCCATTTATGGAGACGACTGTGTGGTTCTTTTCTTTGGTTATAGTAATGTAGTATAGTGCACTATTTGATTGTCTAATGTGGATCCATCTTTGCATTTCTGGGATAAGTCTTAGTTGATTAGGCTGTATAACCCATTTAACATATTTCTGGGTTTGATTTGCTAATATTTTGTTGGGTATTTTTGTGTCTACATTCATTGGCTATATTGGTCTGTGGTTTTCTTGTGATATATCTTGTCTGGCTTTGGTAATGGTGTAATGCTTGCCTCTTTGAATTAATTAGAAAGTGTTCTCTTTTTAATTTTTAGGAAAATTTTAAGTAGTATTCACTTCTGTGAATGTGTGATAGATTTTCCAAATGAAGCCAGGACTTTTCTTTGATAGGAAGTTTCTTATTAAATTTTATCACTTGTTATGGGTATGTGGAGGTGCACTAGTTCCCTTGAATAAATGTAGAATTTGCCTGCTTTCTCTTTATTTAATTATTTGGCATACAGATGCTCATATCATGCTTTTATAATATTTTATGTCTGTAGGGTTGATTGTAATGTTCTCATTTTAGTTCCAATTTTAGCTATTATGATCTTTGCTCCATTTTGTCCATCAATCTAGCTAGAGACTAATTGATTGTATTGCTCTTTTCACAAAACCAATTCTGGCTTTGTTAATTCTCTCCTTTAAAAAACGGATTCCTTTTTTCATTTATTTTAACATTGATATGTATGATTTCCTTTCTTCTGGTAACTTTGGGCTTGGTTTTTTCTTCTTTTTCTAGTTTCTCAAGTTCTAGAGTGAGGCTATTGATTTGGAATTCTATTTCTTTCTTAACTTTTGTTTTTCAATAAAAGCTGGTTGCTATAGATACCCATCTGAGTCCAGTACCCCCTTCCTATAGTTACTGATGTGCTGTGTTTTCATTCTTACATCCACCTCCCCTCGAAGGCTTGGGAATTCCTCATCAGCGCCACAGAGGTCACAGGGCCGGCAAATGACCTTTGGCTGGCCACCTAGTGTGGACAAGAACTCTTTCCATAAACAACCGTATTGCTCCACCTACCCTGCGGGCTCTACATAATTCTTTCAAGGAGCAAGCACCCTGATCTCAGCCCCTCCTGAGCTGCCTGATGGGGAGGGCACCATACTTCTCCTCTCTGGGTCCTGCTCCTGCTCCTCTCTTCTCCCTCCTCTGTTTTCTTTCCATTATTTGCTTTATCATTTCTTTCTCTAATTTCCTTTTGTTCATCCTATCTTTCCCCCTCCCCCATCTTCTTATACCTTCTCTTTTTCTCCTTTATTTCTGTTCTTTTCTATTGTCTTTCTCTCTTTTTGGTCTGGCTTCCAGAGTTCTGCATACTTAGTTTCTTTATTTGGCAGAGGATATTGTATAGGTGTGGTGGAGCACCCAGATGGGTAGAGTTATAAAAAATGTGTTACACATAACCAAATACCTTGAGGGATAAGTAACTGGGTCTCAGGACTCAGACCCATAGTCTCAGGGGGCACCAAGACAATTGGCATAGTTCGCAAGGACAAACATTCTACATTCTACTGGAGGGGGGTGGGTCTTAAATGCTTCTGAGCAGACACCTAAGGTGTAACCACTGTTGGTCTCTCTTTGTCCAGAGGAAGGAATGACAATTAAAAGAAAATAACAACACCTACAATAACAATACATCAGTCCAGTGGAATGGTTAACCACACAAACATCCATCTCCACGATCCAGCGACCAGAAGAAAAAGATGGCTCCCACTTAACACTCCCCACTGCCCTGAAAAGGATCACGTCAGACAGTCTTGCATACTGTGAGAGAAAAATGTGGAAACAGAGCTCAAAATTAGAAAACAGACCAGGTTGACTGGTTGGACAGAGACTCTGACCCTTAGTCAAGTTTCAGGTCTAGAACTAGTAGGATGATCAGCCATCTAACGTCAATAAGGCAGCCTTTCCCCAAGGATGAAGTGCTGAAGAGCTGGTAAGGAGGGAGAGATGGGCATAGGAAACCCAGCCAAGAAGGGGGATGAGGGGCAGTGCCTTGGATTGCACTGGATGCATCGAACCCAAACCTGTATGAACCATTGAAGCCCAACTTGATGATCTGCTCTATAAACATTCTCCTAAGTCACAAGAGAAAAATTAAAACAATAGAATAAAATGAAAAGGAATGCGAAGTGCTCCATTTAATACGATCCGTTTTAATCATGTGCCCCTGTTGGCTAGTCCCGGGACTGCTGCCAGGTCAGCAGTGTGATACCGCCAGCCACACCACAGGGGAAAGAGGAGGCTTTCTCCATCTGTAAAGAGTCCTAGTCTCAGAAACACACAGGGCAGTTCTGCTGTCCTGCTGGGTCACGATGAGGTGCCGTGGACTAAGTGGCAGTAAGAAGAGTCAGTACCAATTCCAGGCAGGAATTGGCTTTTGGTATCCTATGCATAGAGGAAGCAAGGCACGTTTCTTTTTGAAAGCCTTTGTAATGGTTTTCTCATATGAAGTGCGTCTTGGATGCCCACTGTGATGGAAAGGTCCCAAACCCGCCGCCCCCAGCCCCACCTTCACAAGCACACCTGACTGGCTTGGGAAGCTAAGGAGTCAGGGGCATTGAGTAACCAGATGTGGGGTGGAGTGCCTGCAGGAGGCACCACTCCTGGTCCCTCTGCATTATTCACAAAGCAGTGAGGTCCAAAGGCACCTCTGTGGCTCCTCTGAGTCTCAAGAGCATAGTTGGAATGAAACCTTGGTGATCCGTAGCCGGGGCTGCAGCCTTCCAGACCCCTCTCCTCTCCGCTGTGTCCAGCAGGCCCTAGGATCTGTGAGATGGGTGCTGATCTCCCAGCAATCTACAGAGTCCGGTACCATGATTATTCTCACTCGCTTTATCTTTAAAGAAATTGTGGCCTAGAAATGCCGTACCACCTGTCCAAAGTTATAAAGCTACGTACATCTTTTCATCTTTCCATATGACTTTCAGCACTTACGCCCAGGTGTGAGTCCAAATCATATGTTCATAATGAATGACACCCTCTCTGCTCAAAGTCTTGTGATGTGTTCCAGCAGAATCATATAAGGAATGCAAAGTCTCAGGCCCCCACCCCAGGCCTGCCGCCTTGGATCTGTATCTTAACAGGACCCACAGCCCCCCACAGATGTCCATCAAACTGTGCCTAATACTTTATTAGCCCCATTCAAAAGCCCAGGAGGAGCAGGGGCTTCTCCCTAAACACAGGCTTTAATTTCAGCTTCTAGGACGCAGAGAGAAACAACAGCTACATGTCCACAGCCAAGTCAAAAGCACATCGAGGAACCATTAGACAAATGGCACCACAGATTCCCTATGGACCCCCCAATCCTAAACTGGTTGCTTCTTCTGCTTGGACCTGAGAAAACTTGGTCTGGGGTGGCTTTACAAGGTCGCGACTCCTCCCTCCTGGCACCGGAAGCTAGAGATCTGTGCAAGGAGCTCACATAGCAAGATGAAAAAGCATCACTTCTCTGCAGGAAATGTTAGGCTTCTGAGCTTGCTTTCAGAGATGAGGGTGAGGAGCTATAGCTGAACCCGATGGCATTTGGGAGTTATGGTCCCTGCCTCACCTCCTGTCTCCCACATGAAATGAAAAGTAGAAAACAGGGCTCATTGAACCTGTGAACTTAGGCAGTAGCACACCGAGTATGGATGACCCACACGTGTTAATCATAACTCATTCCCAGGCCATTTTGAAACAGACACACACAAAAATCTACATTCAAAAGGCATTGATCATAAATGATAGCATGTTAAAAGCCCATGAAGGATTAATCCTTCCCTACATAAAAATTATTATATAAACACTCTTATTTGACTATTCAATCTCTGCCAAACTTCTTGTGGTCATTATAACATAGACAATTGACATTCTTTGTCAATAGGTGGGGGAAAAAGAAAGAAAGCTCGTTTTCTCAAGTGTGCCTCATTTTCTCTTAAATTCTCCTCTCTAAAATCAGATCCAGCAGATTCCTAAGTTCAGTCCAAGTGGTCAACTTCCTGCAGCGCTGGACCAGCAGCAGTTCGGGGAAGTGGGGACAAGCCCAAGGAGTTGTCTCCCTCTCCAGGCTGGATGGTCCAGGCTGGCTCTCAGGCTGGCCCTGTGTGACCCCCTTCTCTCCCTGGAAGCTGGCAGGATCGCATGCATCGCCACATCAAGGGTGATGTACACTTTAATAGCAGGTCTGGAAAGAATAATGTTTAACCTACGTGGTTGGCATGGGAAGAGAGAAATTGCCTTTCCTCCAAAGAATACAGAGCCCGAACCCTGGGTGGAACCTGAAACATATGATCTTTGACGCCCCATTTCACAGATGAGAAACTTGAGCCTCCGAATATGATTCACCCACTCACATGCCTGCCACGTAGGGGGAATTTCCTGACATCTGGTGGGTGTGCTTCAGTTTGCTCCCTGCTCCCATGTTTGTAAGTGAGGTCTGGAATGCGGGGGTCCTCTCTGCAGAAGACTGCTTCCTCCCTGGCCACGATGTTCCAGGCTGGGAAGCGATTCTGCCCAGCCGCCCCGCTGGCCCACGGGGAGAGGCAGATGCACCCAGGCCGGGTCCTATGGCTTGGATGGTTGCTGCTCACTGGAGCAGCTTTATGAAAACATTAAATGTCATTACTTATTTCTTCATGTCCAAAATGTACACTTCAACATTTTGGGGGTCCCCCACCCCCGTAGACAAGTGTCACTTTTACTGCAATCTTCAGGCCAGATGTTCCTGGTCTAAGTGGTAACAGCTGTCATGCTGGCAGGAGTGTGGCTGCAGCTAAGTCACTTTCCAGAAGGGCCCCCAGAGCCCCCTCTGCCAGAGCACGGATGTGACAGGAGAAACACATACCTGGCTCTGCGGAGCTTCTCAGGAAACCACTGTGAAGGCTGGAACGGGGGCATCTGGGGAGGGCAGACTGCCAAACCACAGCTGCCTTCCTCTCTCCCTCAGCGATGAGCTAGAGTCTCCGAGTCGGCAGCGTCAAGCTCGGCCTCTTTCCCTCTGGACTTTCCTTCAAAGCTGGGTTTGTAGTGCCATCACCCATTATCCACATCCCCGTTTGTCTCCGGACCAACTTGTTCCCCTTGCTTTCTGTCACACTTGCCCTGGCCTCCTATGATCTTCAGTTGACATTCTATTGTTTTTGAATTTGCTCAAGTTCTAGCCGCCTGGTAGCATTTATCTTTTCAGTCCCTTGGGGCCTTGGTGAATTCCTCAATAAGGTTCCATCTCAGCGTCAGCGTTTCCAGAGAATACCAGTAAAATGTGCTTCTATCTTCAGCTAAAGCCGAACACTTCCTTCAGGCAAGAAACATCTCTTGCCTGTGCAATCTCTGGTCTCTGGCTTACTGTCCAAGAATGCCATCCTGCTGGGTAAGGTTGAAGACATGGGCTACGTTACGACGCACAAACACACAGATGGACCAAACATTCTCGAAATAGAGCACGACATAGCTACACGAGATTGTGGACGCGGCCTGTTGCTTCCTCCCTCCAAGAGGTTACAAACTCATAGTCATGACCCTGCGTGGGAGTGCGTCCGGCATTTGGCAGGTGTCAATAATTGTAGGTGTTACAAGACATTCTCAGTAGATGGGAACTAATGGTGTGGGAGAACTCGTGAGTCTCAGCTTTCCAGTGGTTAGTACAGCGTTTCTGCCTGAGACTCTCAGGACTAGTGCATCAGTGGGTTCGGTCACTGCTCCTCCACCCATCATCATGGGTCTCAGTCATGTGAAGAAATAGTCTCCTCCCTGGAAAGACCATGCAGTGGCAGAAAGAGCTGATTTCTTGTTCTCACCCTCCTGGGTCTTGAGCAAGCAACTTAAAGCCTCAGTCTCCTCAACTATAAAATGGGACCGCTGCCCATTACGCAGGATTGTTGTGTTTGTTTAACCAATAATTGTAAAGTCTCTGGCACAAAAAGAAAAAGTGCTAGATAGTATTTTCTCCTCCTTCAGGGACAAGATTGTTGTCTTACCACTCTTTGAGCTATCTGGTGTGAGCAGCCATCTAGGGAGACAGCAACTGTGTCCCCAGGGTGGAAGGCACACCAACATCTGTGATCCAAGGATTGTAAAGTATGTCATCCAGAGTCGAAGGAGGGAATACGCTGAGAATTTAATTTGTGAGAGCCCAAACTGTGAGACTCTGGTTTGCAGAAGACGATGGATGACAGGGGAAGCCCAAGATACATTTGTGAATTCTGCATAGGAAATAAACCTCCAGTGATTTCCCTCTATCTGTAATGGAGGGTGGCAATAAAGTGGTTACCAAACAGAGCGCATTGGAGGGATGACGATAAGAGATCAAAATGATAAGCCCAACTTGAATGGTTAAAACCCTGTCACTTGATCCCCCCTCTGATACATGTTGGGCCTGATCTGGTTTTCAACAGTTTCTCTCTCTCTCTCTCTCTCTCTCTCTCTCTCTCTCTCTCTCTCTCTCTCTCTCTCTCTCTCTCTCTCTCTCTGTTTGTGTGTGTGTGTGTGTGTTCTCCTATTGGGGTGTATCTCTGATATATTTTGGCATTGTGGGTAGCCCTCTTGAATTGTTGTTCTATGTTTTTCTGTTTTTTGGTGTATGAAACCCAGGATTGATGAACCTATAGAGACAACAAGTAGAATAAGGGTTCCTGGGGGACATAAGGGGGAAGGGGGTAAAGGGGAGCTGATATCAAGGAGTTCAAGAAGGAAAAGAATGTTTTGAAATGGATTGCTTGTTGTGATTGAACGGTGGAATGACATGATATCAGTATTAGCTCCCAATAAAATTTTTTTTTGGAAGGACAATTCTTCCTCAAATGTCAGAACTGTGTTCAGGCCTGCTGCTGCAAGGAGCGTTAGAGTTGCTGTACCACTTTTGACACCTATGTATCTCAAGGGCCACCCTTCTGTGCTCTGCTGTGACACTTGGCCTGGCATCCTGTGAACTAGCCTTTTTCTCACCAGCTGCCTTCCAGTTTGAATTTGTGAAGTGGGAGCAGTCAGTGGAGACCTGAAGGCAGTTGGTTCCCTTTTTCTGTCAGTGTCGTCCTAACAATGGCCCTTAACTCAAGCCTCGTGTGTTGATCTTGATTTTGAAGTTCAGTAAGCCTTCACAGAAAGCTTATATATGGAGGTACTTAGTTTATTGTGCCAACCTGGTCGATAAACACATGTGGGGTTAATTGAAGGGCAGAGGGATAAATGAGTCAGTGAGCCTCACCTCTCTAGTTCTCAGTTCTCTTGCTTTGTGATGCTCAGACTAGGGTGCAGCTGCCTTAGCCAGTTCCCTGCTTCAGCTGGCAAGGCTCACTTCCTGAAAGACATCCCTGAGGAGAAGCCACATGGACCTACCCAGTGCAGCCCTGGGTGCTGGAGCAGCCGTGTGGAGACCCCTGCCAGCGCTGAGATGCTAACACTTTCACTGACTCGGCTTTCCTCCTGCAGTGGACATCATTGTGTGTATTTTGTGAGATGCAGGAGGACTTTGTGGATTGGTGTCGGACGTATGGGTTAATAGGTTAATGTTGGACTTGTGGGCTTGGGTAGCACTGGGTGGGATGTTTTCTTGATGTGTACTTACCCTTTATATAAAACTCTCTCTTATGCATATACGTTTCTGTGGATTTGTTTCTCTAATGTACTCAGACTAATCCATCTACATATGCGTGTTTATGAATTTGTTTCTCTAGTCTATCCAGACTAACACAAACTTCTCTCTGATTCATAACACATTTATATTTATATGTTCTGCCTTGGAACCGGAAGTTCCCATTTAATGTTGAAATGGGAAGCCCCTTGAAAGCAGTTTAATATTGAAGTTGCAGAAGCATGATTCACCCATCTCTTTCTTGTCTTTCTAAGCATTAATGCATGAGGAAAGTACCCTGGTGGTCTGGCTTCGTGGTGAAGAGATAGGCTGACAGCCAACAGGTTGGCATTCTGAATTCACCAGGTGGTTCCTTGAAAGGAAGACCCCCAGCTCTATCACCATGAAAAATGCTCCAAAGCCTATTTCAAGTGACCCCTTGAGGGGTTGGTCACCAGGGGCTGGAGTTCACTTGACCATGAAACTAGTATATTACTACAACTTCAAGTGCACGTTTTAGCTTGTCAATTTTACCCATTGGTCATGTTTTATGTTGAAAAAAAGAAAAAAAGGCAACACAAAACAAAAAACAAACCCTTTGCCATTTAGTCAATTCTGATGTGTGATGATCCCAGGGGTTACAAACGGAATCCTCTCCAGGGTGTTTTCTTGGCTGTCACCTTTGTGGAAGCAGATCACCAGGCCTTTCTTGTGCACCTACTCTGGGTGGGCTTGAACCACCAACCTTTCAATCAGTAGCTCAGAGCAAACTGTGCTACTCCAGGTGGTTGATAGAACTGCTGACATTTCTAATTTGAATCACTCCATCTTTTTTTTTTTCTTCCCACTTCAGGAATGTCATATGTCTTCTGCTTAGTGTTTTATGTTCATCCTCTTCTCCCATCCTGCCAGTTCATAAATATCCCAGCCTCTCTTACAGAGTGTGCTGTGCTTCCCTCTGGTGTCTCTGCTTGGAGTCTGCTCTCCAATTTACACATGGCCATTATGGTTAGGCGCCCTCAACCTACCACAGAACAAAACATTGCCCCTACACATCCCACCCCGAATCCGAAGACTATTGCAGAGGTCTCTGCCCCAAGAACGTTTCCTCTGCTACTCCAGGCTGAGCTGAGTGCCCTTCCTCGACACGACTGTCCTGCCCTGTCCCAGCCCCCATGATCGCACTCACTACATGACTCTGAAATCATCTCTTTTATGCCCGTCTCCTCTAGTCTCGATGAGCTCCAAAGATAGATGATGCGCTTGTTCCCCTCTGTACTCTCAGTGTGTAACATGATGCCTGTCATGTAGAAGGCAGCTGATAAATGTTTATTGACCTATAGTTCTTGCTGAGTGATATCAAGGCAGCAGATCCATGAGCTGCCATGTTTCTCCCCTGGACATGCATTATCTCTTTTCCCCTGTCAAAATCTCAACGCTGGCTTCATGGTGCTGCCCAATCTTTCTTTCAGGTCTCTGACACCCCAAACACGTGTAGTCATTCCATTATGAGGCCTGTCACTCCGTTGGTGCCGAGAGTGCAGATTTATTAGATCTTGTACCAGGAAGCCAGTGAGGCAGAGGGTTTAGGGGGATTTCCAAAGGGAATGTAAAGTGTTCATGAGCCTTTTACTGAAAGGCAATTCTAGGCGCCTGTGGGGGACTCAACTGTCCAGGCAGATTGTGTTTCTCCATGTCCTTTTGTGATGTGCAGTCAGGCTACTGCTGTGAACTGACACGGGAAGGAAACTCAGACTTCTCTAAGCCAGAGTCAAGGGCGACAGGCAACCCATATGTTGAGCATTCATGGCAACTCCATGGTGAGCTTACTGTTTGTACAGAAAGAAATGTTGCAGGTGGTTTAAACATCTGTTCCTTCAAAAGAGCACTTAGTGTACCCACTAGTTTGTTTGTGATTTCCTCTTGTTGGAACTGAAAGGCATTGGATGCAGAAGTTAAGAATGTCCGATGAGTATTCCAAAAATCCCCAAATATTTGATGTCTCTGGAGTAGGTCCTTTCTAAATCCTCTCCAAACCTTTAGGCTCAACTTAAATCCAGACTCCTCTAAAAAGTCTTATCAATTTTTCTGCCTTCTTGGACCAGTTTTAAAAAATATTGTGATTTTTGTGAAACTTTATGCAGCAAATTATGTTATCATTTAATAATTTCTAGGTATATTATTTAGTGAAATTTGTTAAACATTCTACAATGTGTATGCATCCTCATTGTTTCAATTCTGGTTGTTCCCTTTCATTAATCTAGCATTCTTGTTCTTTTACCTTGTTCTCTTTGGTCTAAACTGAAAAAAAACAAAGAAATGCCAGTGAGTCGATTCTACCCTGTGTTGGCCTTATAGGACTAGGTAGAACTGCCTCTGTGGGTTTCTGAGATGGTAACTCCTTAAGGGATTAGAAAGCTTCATTTTTCTCCCACGATATAAATACCAGGGCCCAGGGCTCCTTGTCTTTGGTCTACGGTGATAAATATTGGCTAGGAGGTCTCATTCAGATTATAACTTAGAGAAGCACAGAACTCACGGGCAATATCATTTATTTTATGAGCCACTCTGTCTTTTGGTTGATTGGTGATCTCCAGGCGTGGTTTGAGTTCCAAGTTTAAAGGGTGCACTAGGATGATAGTTTTCAGAGTCCCTCTAGTCTCTAGTTCCAACAAGTCTGCATGCTTTAGGAATCTCCCCTCCCCAGCCCCATTCTATACGGGAACATTAAATGGTAGCTGGGAGTCACCTAGTTCTTTTGCTCCCGTGGCAGGTGAAACAGCGGTTCATGTTAACTAGTAGTCCTCTAATCTAGTTTTATTTCCATGAGTGTTTGGTTCCATCCTCTTTTGCTCCAGATGCTGAGAAACCAATAGTTATCTCTTAGAAGGCAACTCCCAGGATTTTAACCTCCCAGATATCGTTCACCAAACTAGAATGTAGAACACCCTCTGTATGAACTATTTTATGCTAACAGACTGCGTTGTCCCATGAGGCTCCGGCAGAACTCCATCTTTAAGCTCAGTAGATGAATGGCTCTCAGTGTGGGGCTACTTTGTCTTGAAAGAACACTAGAGTGCAAACCGCCCATAAAATCTCACCTACTGCTTCGAATGTATCCTTTTAACTTTGTCAGTTTGTCAACTTTATTCTAACTTTGAGTGCTTCTCCTCCTCTTCCTTCTTTCCCTCCATCTCCCCCCTCCTGTTCCTCTTTCTTTGCCTTCTGCTTCTTCTCATCCTTTGTCCTCCTCTGTTTTATTCTGATTTTCCTCCTCCTCCTCCTCCTCCTCCTCCTCCTCCTCCTCCTCCTCCTCCTCTAATGTGAGGGAAATAATGCTTGCTATACTGCATGTGATATTTATTGGGAGGATCCAGTGGGAATGTTGGTTTTAAAATAAAACTATAACCAGCGCTGGGAGTGGCGACTCCGGGAGGGAAGGGGGTGTAGAAAGGGAGAACCGGTCTTGGAGATCTATGTGTAACCTCCTCTCTGGGAGATGGGCAATGGGAAGGTGGGTAAGGGGAGACGCCGGGCAGTGTAAGATAAGAAAAATAATTATTTGAAAACTATTATGGGTGCAGGGGGAGGGGGGAGCCGGGAGGGAGAGGGAGGGGAAAAAAGGAAACCGAGCTGATTCCAGGAACCCAAGTGGAGGGTGAATTTTGGGAATGACAAGGGCAATGGATGTATAAGGGTGCTTTGCTCAGTTGATGTACGTATGGAATATGATAAGAGTTGTATGAGCCCCAATAAAAAGATTTATTAAAAAAACTATTTACAAATCACTCTTTATACACTCTGGTGATCATCAGAAGAGTGGTTATCAGTGGTGGAATTTAGCCAGTTCTCACCAGCGCATCAGAAGCAATACTGATTTTTTTTTTTTTGAGTTCAGCAAACTGGTTGCTAAAAATCACACTTGTAATCAGAATTCTCTCTGAAGTGGGTGGCTGGATAACTTCCCAATGTGGAAATCATAAATTTACCTTTCTTATTCTTTCTAATGTTCATCTATGCATCTGTGTATTCTAAGCACCATTGTAATGTTCATTTACATTCATCGCTATAAAAATTAGATGGAGCTATGCTTATATGATTTATTTATTCATTTAATAAAACTTGTTATACTTTGATGAAATATTACGTTTTTATTCCCTTGCCTTTGTTACTTCAGTAAACAAACATATAGTTAAAGAGAAAAAATGCCAAACAACCTGAGGGTGACACATTGTCATTTGTTTCAGTTGGGTGTGATACCCTAAATTCCCATGAAATATTAGGAGAGAATTACACAATTCCTGAACATGTTCAGAGAACTAAAAATGTTGTCAGAATAATTGCTGTAAGTTCAGCAGAAGTGGAAAGGGGTTTTTAAAAGATGAACAGAATATGTTCAGAGAAGTGAAGTCTAGTTCTAATTTATCAAACACAATGACTCTAGCGTAATTGGTCTAGCTCTAAAGGAATGGAATCCTACTTCTTCATTGAAAAGATGGTGTTTGTCTGTGTACATTAGAGAAACAAATCCACAGAAACTCTTATGTATAAGAGTTTTATATAAAGAGTAAGTACACATCAAGAAAACATCCTAACCCAGTGCTGCCCAAGTTCATAAGTCCAACATTAGCCCATATGTCTGACGCCAATCCACAAAGTCCTTTTCCATCTCACAAAACACACACAATGACACCTACTGCAGGAGGAAAGATGCATGTGTGAACATGTAAGCATCTCAGCACTGGCAGGGGTCTCCACACGGCTGCTTCAGCACCCAGGGCTGCATTTGGTAGGTCCATGTGGCTTCTCCTCAGGGAGGTCTTGCAGGAAGTGAGCCTTGCCAGCTGAAGCAGGGAACTTGCTAAGGCAGCTGCACCCTGGTCTGACCATCACAAAGCAAGAGATCCAAGAACTGAAAAAGCGAGGCTCATGGAGCCATTTATCTCTCCGCTCTTCAGTTAACCCCCCATGTGTTTATTGGCCAGGTTGGCACAGTAAATGTTATCTATCTCAGGTAGTTAAGGTTAGATCACACACTGAATCATGCTCAGATAAAGCCAAGAATATTGCAGGCTACACCAAATAAGAAACAGTATGGAAATACTTTAAGCAACAATTTTATTATATTTTAAAAAGTATTATTTGCTATTTTCATTAATATTTCAACATTCCTTCTTATAACATAATCTAGTTTTGTGCACCCCCTTTGTTGTTCTTATTTAAGTATTAACTGTATAAAAATATGCTATCCCTTGGTAATATGTTTATACTTTTTAAAACGTCATTAGGGTAAGAAAAAGGTACCTAAATTATTTGAATCCCACCACTGGAGGTTAGCATGGGCTACCCAAGTAAAAATAGTTTGGGAAGAGTGAGTTCAAGAACCAGACATTGTTTAAATTTAATGAATAATCACTGCTAGCATATTCCCCAAAGGTGTGGGCTGAATCTTCAGTATGTCAGCTGACTGCAGGAGCAACCAGAAATCTATCTTTCTCTTTCATCAACCCACTGGGCAGTGTAACAGCTTCATGTACACTGGGCACTGTGTAAGGTGGCAAAAATGCAGAGGCGAAAAAGACACAGTCACTGCTCCTGCATGGCCACAGGGGGACACAGACAAGTAGATGAGCCTGACAATGCAAAAGAGTACTTTTGAGAAAAGATGGGAACACTGGGTGATATTAGAAAGTAAGAGATAACAATCCTATCCGGTCTTGTGGGTTTAAAGAGGGCTCTCTGGACAAGGTGACATCACTTTTAGGGATGTGAGTTGAAAATAAACCTGAATTTGGGGTCTGAAGCCACGGCTCACTGGGCTGTGGAAAGAGGGATTTCTGACTAAATTAAGATCTTGAAGTATCTGTCAATTTGTCATGCTGTATTGGCTTGCCTGTTGTCTGGATGTTGGAAAGGATGCCATTAGTATTCCAAATACTGGGAGGATCACCTGTGGTGAGCAGTCTTCAGTGGAGCTTACAGGTAGGAAACAAATGAAGGAGGAGGGATAGGTGGTCCACTTTAGAGAGATTCTCCGTGGAAATCATGTGAGTAGCAGCAGAACACTCAATGATGTAGTCAGGTAGATGAACACCTGAGGTTGGGTGGTGTTCATAATGCAGCCAAAGAAGTTCTGTCTCCTTGGTGGAATTTAATGACATGGATGGAGCAAAGCTTTGGGGACAAACTGATGGTGTACAATTCAAAAGGTGGGGGGGACCCCAGCTCAAAACCAACATTAATAATTGGAATGTGGAACATAGGACGTGTGAAAACTGTAAGTGGTCAGAAGGAAATGGAATGCATGAAGATCAATGTGCTAGGCATTAGTAAGGTGAAATAAATCATTTTGGTTATTGACAGGTGCTCTTGAGTGGATTCCGACTCACAGTTACCCTGTGTACACCAGAACAAAACTCTTTCTGGTTCTGCTCCATCTTCACCATTGATATTATGTTGAGCTCCTGGTAGCCACTGTGCCAGCCATCTTGTTGAAAGCCTGCCTCTCTTTTGCTGTCCTCTACTTTTCCAAGCACGATGTCCTTCTCCAGAGATTGGTCTCTCCTGACAGCATGTCTGGAGTCCTGGAGATCAAGTCTTACTATGCTGGCCTATAAAGAGCATTCTGGCGGTGGTAGTTATAAGCGCTGGTGTCAGTTTGAGAGGATTACGAGTGAAGGGGTAGAGCCTGGTCTGTGAATTTGCCTTCCAATCAAACTGCAACCTTATTAATCCCACGTGTTCCTATTAGCCAGGTTGGCACAATAAACCTACCTATCACTCTGGCTAGCCTTCTTCCTAGACAGATTTGTTGATTTCTTTGGAACTCCATGTTACTTTCAATAGTCTATGCCAGCACCATAATTCAAACACATGGTTCTTCTTCAGTCTTATTTAATGTCCACCTTTCACATGCACATGAGGCAACTGAAAATGCCATGGATTGGGTCAGGTGTACCTGAGTCTTCAAAGTAACCACCTTGCTTTGGAACCCCGTAAGGAGGCCTCATGCAGTGACACGATGCAATGTGTCACTTATCTCTTGATGTCTGCTGCTCGGAGCACTGATTGTGCTTCCAAGCCACACAACGTCCTCAACAACTTCCATATTTTCTCTATTTATCATTGATCTCTACTGATCCAGTTGTGAGGATTCTGGTCTTCCTTACATTGAGTTGTAATCCATACTGTAGGCTTCAATCCTAATCATCATCAGGCAGGCCTCCTCGCTTTCAGAAAGCAAGCTTATGCCATCTTCGTATTACAAGCTTTATTAACAAGCCTTCCTCTAATCCTGCATGTTCTTCTTCATATAAACTAATTATTTTCTTAGGATACAGATCGAATAAGTATGGTGAGAGGACACAACCAGTACACATACTTTCCTGATTTTAAATCCTGATGTCTTCCATTGTTCCCTCACACAACTGCCTCTTGATCCATGAATAAGCTTTTAATGAGCATCACTAAGTGTCTGGAATTCCCATTCTTCTCAAAGCTCTCCATATTTTCTTGTGCTACACCCGGTCAGAATCTTTTGCATGAAGCGAACTAGCATTGGTCCATTTGAATCAGACACTCACATGTTTACTCTATTAGTTTTGACAAATTCATCCATCTTCAAAAAGAATAACTCAAGTTCTATCTTGAAGAACAATGATGTATGTTATAGAATAATAGCTACACACTCCCAAGGAAGAACAATTAATAAAGACAGCAATCACGTTTTTGCACTATTAAAATAGTGATGAACAAATTGAAGTACTCTTCCAAAATTGATAAAAAATGCATGGATAATTCTTGGAGATTGGAATGTGAAAGTTGGAGACAGAGAGAAAGGAGTAGGAGCTGGAAAACATGGCCTTGGTGATAGAAAAACAGCTGGAGATAGTGATAGAATTCTACAAGACCAAGGACTTTGTCATTGCAGATACATTTTTCAACCATGTAAACATACATGGGCTCTACAGATGGAATACACAGGAATCAAACAGACTACATTTGTAGGAAAAGATGATGTAGAAGCCCAATACTACCATCCAAAACTAAACTAGGGGCTAACTGTGGAATATATCATCAATTGTTCATATGAAAATGCAGCTTAAAGTTAAAAAAAATTAAAATAAGTCCTCAAGAGCCAAAATATGACATGGAATACATCCCACCTGAATATATTTCATGCATTGAACACTAATGACAGAAGACTTGATGAGCTGTAGATGACATCAAGGACATCATGCCCAATGCACGGGAAGGAGCGGGGGAAGGTCATTAAAAAGACAAGAAACTTTCAAAACACCAAAATGGGTGTCAGTGGAGACTCTAAAACTGGCTCTGTGAAAATAGAATAGTAAATCAAAGTGAAGAAATGATGAAATAAGAGGTGAACCAGAAACTTCCCAAAGGCATCTTGAGATGACAAAACATTATAATGAAATGTGCAAAGATCTGCAGTGGGACAACCAAAAGGGAAAACACACTCAGCATATCACAAGTGGAAAGATTTGGGGAAAATATCATCGCAGGTTTCACTATTGAACAATCATATGGACAAGATATTGAATGATGAAAAATAAATAAACATCAAAAGAAAATGGAAGGCACCCACAAAATCACTACCCAAAAAGAATTAGTCAAAGTTAAACCATATCAAGATGAAGAGTTGATGGTACTGAGGAAGAACCAAGCTTCACTGACAGTGTTAGTGAAAAATGAGCTCCAGGAACTGATGGAATAACAATCCAAATATTCAACAAGCTGATGATACACTGAATAGACTTGCCATTTATGCCAAGAAATCTGAACGACAGCTCTATGGTCATCCAAAAGAAAGAGAACCATATTTGCACCTATTCCAAAAAAAGATGCTACAACAGAATGGGACATCACTGAACAATATCATTAATGCCACATGCAAGTAAAAGTTTGCTGAAAATTCTGGTAGCTGCCAGAAATTCAAGCCAGATTCAGAAGAGGCCATGAAATAAAGGATCGCATTATTAATGTCAGATTTATCTTGATGGAATGCAGAGAATATCATAAAGATGCTTACTTGTGTAGGCCGCCACACTGAAAGCCGGAAGGCATACCTGGGGATAGGGGTCGGGGGTGAAGTAGGCACTAGACCACTCCAGCAATAGCAATGTGAAGGAAATGGGGACTGCACTGGTGGTTTATAACATGACCTGATCTCTAATTAACAGAGAGATATTAATCTACTCTATGTCAGGATCTCTGTCATATTTCTGACTATCTGTATGTTGTGTGTGTGTGTGTGTGTGTGTGTGTGCTTTTCGATACAAGATAGGCAGAATAGGCAATCCCAGGGAGACAGCAACTGGACCAATGGTTCCTGGGGGGGAATGGGAGGGGATGATGCAGGGGGAGGGGAATGGTGAGCCAATAATGGTGGGTACAGGGGAATAGTAGGTTTCTAAAATTGATAGGGAGGACAGTGTAGCGTTTCTGGTTATGTTTGATCAAACAAATTGTATCTGTGAAGAATTACTGAGAGGTGAATGATGGGTAAACGTGATAGTGCAAAAGGAGGGGTAAAAAAGAGGAAAGAAGAAAAATATATATGTAAATACATAAATATATGTGTATTTTGTTTGCAACAAGGAAGCAGATGGGCTTTAGACCTCTACTTAAATCTTACCTCAGTATAAGAATGGTTTGTTCTATAATGTGGCATTGCATGACATGATCGCTTAAGACAAAATAGAAGCATAAGCAAATGTGGTGAAGAAAGCTGATGGTACCCGGCTATCAAAAGATACAGTGTGTGTGTGTGGGAGGGGTGTGTGTCTTAGGGGGGTTGTCTTAAAGGCTTGAAGGTAAACAAACAGCCAGTTAGCTCAGAAGCAACAAAGCCCACGTGAAAGAACACACCAGCCTGTGTGATCATGAGATCTCGATGGGAAACAAATGTACCAGAAGTTAAAGACAAGCAACCAAATTGGTGTGAAGAGACTGGATATAGTAGAGACCCAAAACCCACCTGTAAAATGGTTGGACAGTCCCTCTCAGAAGGACCACATGGAAGGGATCATGAACCACATAATGATCTTCCAGTTCTTTAATATTTCCTCCCATTATTCTTATGATTTCTTATTTGTTTTACTTCATTAATCATGTCATATTTGCATAGGTTCACCTGTGTATTTAAGATCACTTGATACATGAAAGCCAAGATAGATAACCTTTCAAAAACAGTAACAAGAATAATGGTTCCCTGAGGGTACAGGAAGAGAAGGGGTGGGAAGAGGGGATAGGCAGCTGATAACATTGATGGCCCTATAGCCCCACTCGAGGGGAGTGAACAACAGAATTGTATATGAATGGAGACATTGGATGTGTAAGATATGGTAAAAAAATAAAAATAAGGGTTCCTGGGGGGTTGGGCCGGGGAGGGAGGGGATAAAAGGGAGCAGATATCAAGGAGTACAAGGAGAAAGAACGTGTTTTGAAACTGATTGAGGTTGCAGCTGTGCAACACTGTCTGATGTGATTGAACTATGGACTGTTATGAAATCTGTACGCGCTTCCAATAAAATGATTAAAAAACCAACGATGTTAATTTGTGCTTTGTTGACCATGTACAGACATTTGATTTTGTATGACTCATAGCAAACTATGGGTAGCTCTGAAAAGAATGGGAATTTCATAGAAGTTCACTGTGTTCAGGAGGTATCTCTGTACACAGAAGCAGTCCTTTGAGCAGAATAAGGGAATAAAGTATGGGTTAAAATCAGAAAAGGTATATTTCGGCATCCTTACTCAATCTATATGCTGTGGAAATAATCCAAGACACTGGATTGTATGAAGAGGAACGTGATATCAGATTTGGAGGAAGACTTATTAGCAATTCCATATACAGATGACACAACTTTTCTCAATGAACGCCAAGAGGACCTGAAACACTAATGAAAGTCAAAGACTGTAACCTTCAGTATAGATTACAACTCAAAGTTAAACAACAAAACAAAAGGACCTTCATGACTGGAAAAATAGACAAACATTATGGTAAAAGGAGAAAAGATCGAAGGTCTCAAGGATCTCATTTTACATGACTCACAATCAATCCTAGAACCGCATCAGTCAAGATGTCAAAAGATGTTACATTGGGGAAATCTGCCCCACAAACTGCAGCGGTGGTTCTCATTCTCAAGCTTCCTCAGGCCGACACCCTTGAACACCTCAGGCAGTGGTGGCCCCAACCATAAAATTTCATTGCTACTTCATCACTGTAATTTTGCTACTCTTATGAATCATGATATAAATATCTGACATGCAAGATGTATCTTCATTGTTACAAATTAACATAATTAAAGCATAGTGATAAATCACAAAATCATGTGTAATTATATATTGTGAAATATTTTCGTGTTTTCTGATGGTCTGAGATGACCACTGCAAAAGGGTTGTTTGACCCCCAAAGGGTCGCGACCCACAGGTTGAGAACTGCTGCTCTAAAGCATTGTGTGGGAAGGAAAGAGGGACTATAACCCTCCAACGATATAGATCTGACAGGGAATATCTGCCTGTGTGTATTTGCCTTTTGTATAAATTCACTCATGAGTGCGATGGAGCACACAGGGGCAAAGCTATGAAAACTTCTTAGATGTAAGTAACACCTTGAGAGAACGATCACTGGACCTGGTGGCTCAGAAACATAGTCTTGGGTGTATCAACATCAATTGGCATAACATAGTTCACCAACACAAAGCTCTAGCTCCTAATTTGGTGAGCAGCAACTGCAGTTGTAAAAGCTCATGAGTAGCCCTCTAAGATGCAACTAATGTTCTCCTCCCCCATCCAGACGCAGAAGAGTGGCAAAAATCAAAAGGTTCATGAACAAAATTAGTCCAATGGATCGATGGGCCACACAAACATCAGTTTCTGTGACTCTAAGGCCCTGAAGTCCTTGGCTACCACTTACAACTGTTCCGAAAAGGATCACATTAGAAGGACCTGAATAGAGAGGGAGAAAAATGTGGAGCAGAACTCAAAACCATGACGGAGACCCGACTGGTGGAAGCCCAAGACTATGGCCCTTAGTCACCCTTCATATCTGAAACTGAACTTACTCATGTGTTAGAATAACAATCCATTTCTCATGAAAAGTCCATATTTACCCAAAGACAGGCCTGGCAAAGGAGGAGGAATGGAAACGGGAAGCAAAGGGAAGCACTGGGATCCACGAGGGCACCCTGAGGGGACTGAACTGGATGAACTGAAACAAAACAGGCACTGGTTTTAAAACTAATGATCTACTCTGTATGTCCCCACCATTTTCATAGAGAAAAGATGTGTTCTTTAACGTGTTAAAGAGCAAAGAAGTTTCTTTGATGATATAGTGTCTGGGGTCTTAAAGGCTTGAAGGTGAACAAGCGGCCATCTAGCTCAGAAGCAACAAAGCCCCCATGGAGGAAGCACACCAGCCTGTGCGATCATGAGGTGTCGAAAGGTTCAGGTATAAGGCATCGTCAGAAAAAAAAAATCTTACCATAGTGAATGAAGGGGGAAGTGCAGAGTAGAGACCCAAAGCCCATTTGTCGGCCACTGGAGATCCCCTCACAGAGGGGTCTAGGGGAGGAGATGAGTCAGTCAGGGTGCGATGTAGTACCGATGAAGAATACAACTTTCCTTCAGTTCCTAAATGTTTCCTTCCCCCCAACTACCATGATCTGAATTCTACATTGCAAGTCTAGATAGAGCAGAGGAGATACACTGGTGCAGATAGGAGCTGGAGGCACGGAATCCAGGGTGGATGATAACTTCAGGACCAGGGGTGTGAGGGGCGATACGGGGAGGGTAGAGGGTGAGTGGGTTGGAAAGAGGGAACCGATTATAATGATCTACATGTGACCTCCTCCCTGGGGGGACAGACAACAGAAAAGGGGGTGAAGAGAGACACCAGACAGGGCAAGATATGACAAAATCATAATTTATAAATTATCAAGGGCTCATGAGGGAGGGGGGAAAAGGGAGGGAGGGGAAAAAAGAGGACGGTACAAAGGGCTTAAGTGGAGAGCAAATGCTTTGAAAAGGATGAGAGCAAAGAATGTACAGATATGCTTTATACAATTGATGTATGTATAGATTGTGATAAGAGCTGTATGAGTCCCTAATAAAATGTTTTTTGAAAAAAGAGATGATTCTGACCCTAGCTTTACCATTTCCAATGGCCTCCTAGGTATGTGAAATCCGGGCAATGAATAAGACGAACCCACAGAACAAACGATGCGCTTGAATTAGAGTGTTGATGAAGAATGTTGAAGTACCATAGACTGGCAGAAGAACAAACAGACCTATGTTGGAGGAAGTATAGCAAGACTGTCCCTTAGAAGCAAGGAGGATAGAACTTCATCTCATGTACATTGGACACATAATCAAGAGAGAGTTTGATGTGAGGATAGCTCAGGGCAGGGCAATGTTTTATTCTGTTGTACATAGAGTCCCTATGGTCAGGAGCCAACTAGATGGCTCTTCATAATATGATCATAATTGAAAAGCTTAGGTTTCCCACCCTTTCACATGCCCAGGCCCTTTCCAGAAGAGGACTTGCAATGTCTGTATATTAGCAGATGTTCTTCAAATTTTTCAGCATAAGATATTGAACCAGGATTAGTTAAGGTGGCAGTGTCTTTTCACTCTGATTTTCCTTCATGTGGGATGGTTTCAAGAAAGGATCTTACTCCCGACATGATTGCTGAAGACAAATAGGTGCATAAGAAAGTGTGGTGAAGAAAGCTGATGGTGCCCGGCTATCAAAAGATATAGCACCTGGGGTCTTAATGTCTTGAAGTTAAACAAGCAGTAATCTAGCTTAGAAACAACAAAGCCTACATAGAAGAAGCATATCACACATCAGTTTGTGTGATCGTGAGGTATCGAAGGGATCAGGTATCAGGCATCAAAGACCCAGAACAAAAAATAATGTGAATGGGGGGAGGGGGAGTGCGGAGTGGAGGCCCAAAGTCAATCTGTAAGCAATTGGACATCCCCTTACAGAAGGGTTGTGGGGAGAAGTAGGTCAGTCAGGGTGCAGTGTAGCACCGATGAAACATACAGCTTTCCTCTGGTTCTTTAACAGTTCCTCCCCCCACTATCATGACCCTAATTCTACCTTATGAATCTGGCTAGACCACAGCATGTACATGGGTACAGATATGAGCTGGAAATACAGGGAATATAGGACAGATAAAATCCTCATGACCAATATTGAGAGTAGCCATACCAGGAAGGTAAGGGGAAGGTTGGGGGAGCAAGGGGAACTGATCACAATGACCTACTTATAACCCCCTGCCAGGGGGACAGACAACTGATAGGGCTGTGGGGGAGACATCGGAGAGTGCAAAACATGAAAAAATAATTTGTAAACTATCAAGGGTTCATGAGGGAGGGAAGTGGAAGGAGGGGGGAAATGAGGAGCTAATATCAAGGGCTCCAAATGATGAAAATGATGATGGCAATATATGTACAAATGGACTTGACACATGTATGGATGTGTGGATTGTGATAAGAGCTGTACAAGCCCCCAATAAAATGATAAAAAAAGAAAATAAAGGATCTTGCTATTTACTTTGCAGACTAATCAGGCATCATTTGACACAAAGCTGAAGAAAAGAGATTCTGCGTGTTATGAATGTCCTGAGATTCTCCATCTCAGGACACTTTCAATCAAAAGAAGAAAAATTAGACTAAAATAAAGAAGTAGATGGATAGGGAAAAAGAAGCACGCACACACACACACACACACACACACACACACACACACACACCAGGATTTGAAAGGACTTTTGAGATTTTATTATCGCCTTAATTCTATAGTTTGTGATACTTGCACGAAAAGAGATCCATCTTTTAGTTCAGATGCTGGAGAGGGATCAGGAGGCACTGAAATCCTGATCTGATGACCCTCTGCCCAGTTTCCTCTCGGCTTGTAAGACTATACTATCTAAGAATTGATGTCTTAAAATTACAGTAAACCAAGTTGAAGATGCTTATCTGAATGTGCAAATCGGTAGCTATAATGTTAATTTGTCCAAGTACTTGGGCGCTGTCGCTGTACTCCTTCCAGAAGATGGAAGATGGGCTACTGATATTGACGTAGTGGGTGAGGTATATAAGGCTGCTGCATCAGTAAACCTGAGTAAGTAAAACAGCATGTCTGAAGCAGAGTCTTCCTAGTACACGAAATGGTTAACTCTGTCAAAGGAGACTTTGGGTACCCAATCCCAGCTTGATGCAATTACTTAAACATGAATTTAAAATAAAATTAAAGTTAACAGTTTAAACTGATGTTTGAGGGTTTTAAAAAGATTTCGTTTCCTTTGGAACCACTGTGTTATTTGATCCAGAACAACCTTTCTGAGCTCCATGCATAACATCTTTACCCAAGTACCATTACTACCAGATTATGCTCGTAGATTGAATTACAAAATGCCTAAAAAATTTTAAATTATTAAGCTCAGATTAGAGCATTCAAAGACTAGTGTTATTGCAGTCCCCTGCCATATCCTCCATTTACTATAAACTTGCTATATTGGCATTCAAATACAATGTCATAAAGTAAGTATGTAAGAAGGTGTTTGGGGTTTGTTTCAAACTTCTGTGAGCCAAGTTTGCATGGTAACCAAGATGTATAACAGAAACAGTCCAATGGTCTTCATAAAAAATAAATAAATAAAATAATAACTGCCGAGCAGGGCTCAGGGATAGCGCACCTTCTAAGCCGGGGCTTGTCAGAGCGGTACTTGGGAAACTGGACAGCAAGACTCTGTCATCTTACCTTGTCTCAGCGGGACCCTAAATGCACCATTGTTGTAGTCACCAAGTACCAATACATCTGAGACAAAACACCTGAAGAGGCAGCTTCATGGATTTTGCAGAAGCTGCAATGGACCCTTCAATATCATCTTCGCCAAACCTCTGTTTTCATCACTGAGAAATTGGAGACACAGAACGATGATGTGTCCCTGTTCCCAGGGTATCTGCTTGTATACAGTCACCCAGCAATGTGCGCCGACCCGTGTTTTTTCTTTGCACAAATTCTTTGTTTTAAACTTTCAGTTGAACATAAATACAAAGTCAACCATGCTTTCCTATTTTGAATTAGAATTTTTAAAGTATGTGTGTGTGTGTGTGTGAGAGAGAGAGAGAAGAGAATGAGAAGAGGAAGAAGAAGAAGAAGAGGAGGAGGAGGAGGAGGAGTTCTGTTTGACTATTTCTTTCACAATCAGTGTAGGGGACGCCTTTTTGTTTCATGCACCATAAGATTCCCAGATCAATCTGCCCAGCAGATTATTTCCTAGAAAGTCCATCTGGGAGCCAAGTCCATGGTGTTTGTGCCTTCTAGGAAGACAGGCGCTGTCAGAGGTGAAGGAGCCTGAGAAGCTCTGAGACTCAAATGAAAAGAACAGGAGAAGGTGCTTGACATCATGCTGCTTCAGCGCAGGGGGTTGGGGGGGGGCTGGACCCAGGAGTTGGGCATTTATGAAGTTTCAACCTATTAGGAAAGTGCCAAAAGAAGGTGTAAACTATGTGAACCGTCTCAGCACTTTCGGTCTATTTCTAACCATTCAGAGCTCCCCCTTTCTGTTCTGCTAACAACAACAACAACAACAACAAGTGGATTCCGACTCCTGAGGAACCCATGTGTGTCAGAGTAGAACGACGACGGGGGTTTGAAGGCTGTGATTGTGCAGAGGTTGGATCACTGGTCCTTTCAGCTGAGCTGTCTCTGGGTGCAGTCAGACTTCCACTCGTTATGGTGACCACCTCACACATTAATCGTATTGCTGCGCAGGCAGATTTCCCTGCACTGGAAGAGACGTTCACTAACACACTAATTCATACCTACCCACCCACGGCCACTGAGTAAATTCCTACTCTGAAATCAGAAATTGGAACGTCACAAGAAGCAAGATCATGGAATTTGTACTACTGAGAAATGATCAGGCATTATATAAGAGTTCACACCAACGGGGAGGATTTCACAAGATAACTAATTTGTCTTTCCTCTTACCTAAGGATATCCATCGTTCTGATCCTTCAAAAAATATGTGATCCCTGATAATCAAAAGCATCATGAGAGCTTCGTTCGAGAAAAAGAATCTATGCAATCTGGAGTTTACTTTAGGTCTGGGAATTTATACACAGAAGGTACCTGGTTACACAGTCTACGTAAGACTCACCTTTATTTGTGATGCTGATTTGATGTCAGACCAGCAAAAGCAGCAGATGGACATGCAGTGGATGAAAGTAGTAACAATCTGGAAACAAGCCTGTCTCTTAACGCCTCTGGTCCTGATGCTGTAGTGGGGCAGGAGGATAAGGAGGCACATTCTCTCGTGGATCTTCCTGGGTTCCTCGTGCAGAACTCCAGGAAATAGTCAAAGGAGGTCCAGTAGGAGCTCAAAGAACCAACAAAGTGATTCAGCAGATAAGTGACAATATTCTTGACCTTGATCAACATCTGCTCCACACAGACCTTCCAGGAATAACGGTGACTACCCTTTGACCTTTGTTTTCCTAGCATGGGGCACATTTCTTCCAGGCCAGAACCAGTAGAAATGTGATCACCTTGATAGAGTACAGAATGATCACAGTGTCTCATGACTGTTCACCTCAGGGAATGAAAGTCCTATTTGCCCATTTTCCTGTCTGATTTTTTCCTGTTATTATTTCCATCTATTTTCTTTTTAGATGCTGTAGATAAATCCTCTTTCCAAACACTTTGTAAAAATTTTTTTTCTTAAGTGTTTTTGCCTTTTACAAATATTACTGGTATCTTTTGTCGAACAAGAAACCCTAATGGTACAGCTGGTTAAGCACTGGACTGCTAATCTCAGGGTCAGGGGTTCAAACCCACCAGCCACCAAATAGCGAAAAGACAAGACTGTCTGCTCACATAAAGGTTTATGGTCCTTAGATTGGAGCTAGGATTAATTGAGAGCCCCAAACAGTTCTATTCTGTCTTATAGGGGAGTAGATTTATTTGGGGGTTTTGTTTCATCAACAGAACTATCTTTTTTACAAAAATCATTTTATTGTCATATACTTCATGTATCCATTGAATAATTTGATCATATTAAGAAGCATATGCAATCGTCACCATGAGTTCTGAACATTTTATTCTCAATCCCCATCATTATTACCTACCCATTGCCCCCATTCCTCCCCTGCCATGGTCCTAAGCAATTATCAATCCAGTTACTATCGCTATAAATCTACCTACCCTATATTTCAATACAGAAAAGTACACAAAACAAAAACAGGAAGCAAACAAACAAAATCAAAATCAAGACCAGTTAGTAGACAAATCATAGGAAAACTTCCATTGAAAAGCAGAAAATATTAAAAACTGTAACAATTTTAAAATTCATCAAAAGGGAGATCAAATGATAAAGTACTAGATTTTAACCTAACTACACCCGACAAGATTGACTTTACAATGTTCTCTGTCTGATAGCAAGACTATTCACATCCCTGGGCTGTGTTCTGAAGCCTATTCACACCGCTGGACCATGTTCAGAGGGGATTTGCTGGAGCTTAGTCCATGTGGGGACCATGTAAATGGGTTTGGGGCTCCCGCTGTCATCCATCTTTCTGGAAACTAGGTGTTCAGAATTTAAATGCTCATACCATTCCCATCTTCAGATTTGGATTTCATTATTTACAATATTCGAGTCACACCAGCTGGTGTGCTTCTTCTATGTGGACTCATGTGACTGTATTGCCTCAGTTACATTGCTACTTGTGTTAAGATCCTGGACATTATTCTTTCTGATATCTTGGCACCATCTGGTTCTTCATCACTCTTTGCTATAGCACTCATATCTTCAGTGATATGTTCATGAGAGTGAGTATCCCGTAGGGTCTTGTCATAAGAACAAAATTAGCATTAGATTGGGGCTAGAATTAAGTGTGAGCCCCCAAAAGATAAGGTTTTCTACTCCCATAAATAGTTAAAGTCTAGGAACCCGACAGGGACAGTTCCCCCTGTCCTTTATGAGTTTGAATCAAGTCAATGGCAGTGGATTTGGTTGTTGTTTCTGGTTTTGCTGTTGTTGTTGCTATGTATGTCTCTGGTTCCCTTGATGATATCATTTATGATACAAAACATTAAAATCAATCCTCTGTGGAATAAGGTAGCTCTATTGATAGTGTCATTAATTTAGCAAATGGCATAGAATTTAAAACATCATTAAGAAAATGAAATGCATCAAGGATAGGCTGGCTTCAGCCAACAATACAGGAATTGCTGACTGGCACAGATTAAACTCTTAAGTCACCGAACACTATTTACACAAATAATGTTGTTGGTGTTGTTTGGTGTCTCTGTTCCCCTTCATCGCGTCCCTATGCGCAATCGAGTAAAACCCTTCCCGGTGCTGTGCCATCACCACCACTGTTCTTAGGTTTGAGTCCATCGATGCCACTGCCATGTGGATCCCTCTTGTTGAAGGTCTTCCTCCTTTTCACTGCCTCTCTACTTTACCAAGCTTGATGGTCTTCTCCAGGGACTGGTCTCTCCCACAACATGTCCAATGTACACTTGATTTGAAGTCTTGCCATCCTTGCCTCTAAGGAAAATTCTGGCTGTACTTGTTCCAAGATGGATTTGCTTATTTTTTGGCAGTCCACGATACTTTCAATATTCTTCTCCAACACCACAATTCAAATGGATTGATTCTTCTTCCGTCTTCCTTATTCAATGACCTACTTTCACATGTAGGCTATTGAAAAGGCCATTAAAAGACCATGGCTTGGCCAGGTGCAGCTTATTCCTCAAAGCAACATCTTTACTTTTCCACACTCTAAAGAGAGTTTGTGCAGAAGATGTACCCATGGAATGCATCCTCTGATCCCTTAACCACTGCTTCCATAAACATTGATTGTGGATCCAAGCAAGACAAAATCTTTTTTTTCCTCCCAAACCATTTTATTAGGTGCTAATTCAGACCTATCATTTCATAGTTCAATCATATCGAGCAGTGTTGTGCAATCATTACCACAATCAGTTTTAAAACATTTTCTCCCATCTTGAACTTCTTGATATCAGCTCCCCCTCCCCCACCTCTCCTGTGGTACCCTTTAGGAATCCTTATTCTAGTTATTGTCTCTATAGTGGCGCCTATGAAAAAAACAGAACAGTATGTGACTCTAGAAGACTACCAAAAATCACAAAATACAACAGAGATAAATCCCAGTATGAAAAAAACCCCAGAAAATATTAAAAACCAGATCAAGCACAAAGTGTTTCCAAAGGAATATCAAAAGGCAAGATTTTAACCATTCAAGTTGGATTTATCGTTTAAATCTGTAGTCCTCCCTCTAATGCTCTCTGTCTGATAACCAGGTTATTGTCATCCCTCAAGTATGGTTAGAGGAAAACCACCAGAACTTTATTTCCTGTGTATTTTGGTCTTCTGTCATCCATAGCCTTCTGCACACCAGAATCTCACAATTGAAGCTCTGATACTATTTCCTGCTTTGAATTTGGCTTATCAGTTACAATCCTTGGATCATGAATGTTGGTATGGTTCATGTGGGATAGTTGACACCTCACGTATATGGCTGCTTGTTTGAAGACAAGCCTTTAAGACCCCAGATGATTTCTTCACCACACTTAGCTATAGCACCCATATCTTCCATGTGTCCTTCATGAGGGCGAGTATTGAGCAGAGCCGTGTCATAAGAACTAATTGTTTTTACATTGGAGATAAGGAGTCAAGTATGAGCCCCAAATCCATTCCTGAATCTATATTTTTTATCTGGTTCATTTTAGAGACATCCTTGTTAATGTATGGTGGAGAATTTTATCTATCTTCTCCCCGGAGCATGCACACCTTTTATTTATAATATCATTGGTTATCCCGTACTAATAATTTTAGAATACTATTAAGAAAAGGAGATGTAGGCTAACGATATATTGCAATACATGGATAATTGACTTGTACAGAATAAATCCTTACACATCTAGAGACTGTTTATATAAGCAATGGGAGCTGGTGGTCAGGCAAAACTTATAATAATATGCACAGTCAATGTTAGACACACATCTGTCAGAATGATACATATCTTAATACAGCAAGTAGAATATTGGAGCAGTAAATAAATAATTCATTATTCTTGGTACAACTGTCTTCTTCATCTTCACATACTATGGAGTTTCAATCTTAAGTCTGCATCTCTCAGAGGGATGTGATATGGAAGTCCAACTAGGTGAACTAGGCTCCAACTCAAACACACCCATAACCTGAAGACTTAAGACTGAAACCCCACGATCTGTGAAGAAGCTGAAGAATATTATTATAAACTACAGGTGTGTTTGAGTTAGAGCCTAGCTCACCTAGTGGGGTTTCCATATCACATCCCTCTTATGTGGCCTTTGACCATGTTGGGTGCCTTGAAGATACAGGGTGTAATGTCCCAGTATTCTATGACACATAGTCCGAGTCTCCAGAGAGTACATAGAAACTCAGACCATTGTGTCCTATTAAGAGAATACTACCAGGCATGTTTACCTGTTAGGGTCCTTAAAAGTACTATTTACTCAATGCAAGAACACTTTGTTCTATTAAATTGGCATTCCATGATGCATACCTTCCCAACATGATAACTGAAAACAAATGTGTGCATAAGCAAATGTGGTGAAGAAAGCTGATGTTACCAGGCTATCAAAAGATATAGTGTTTGGGGTCTTAAAGGCTTGCAGGTAAACAAGCAGCCATCTAGCTCAGAAGCATCAATGCCCACATGGAAGAAGTACACCAGCATGTGTGACCACGAGTGTAGAAGGGACCAGGGATCATACTTCAAAGAACAAAAAAATCATATCAGTGGGTGCCCACTTTCCTGATATGATCACCAAAGACAAATGTGTGCATAAACAAATGTGGTGAAGAAGGCTGATGGTGCCCAGCTATCAAAATATAAAGCATCTGGGGTCTTAAAGGCTTGAAGATAAACAAGTGGCCATCTAGCTCAGAAGCAAAGCCCACATGGAAGAGGCACACCAGCCTGTGTGACCACGAGATGTCGAAGGGATCAGGTATCAGGCACCAAAGAACAAAAAATCATATCATTGTAAATGAGGGTGAGTGCAGAGTGAAGACACAAAGCCCATCTGTAGGCAACTGGACACAACTTTACTGGAGGGTCTCAGGGAGGAGATGAGCCAGTCAGGGTGCAAGGTAGCAACAATGAAACACACAACTTTCTCTAGTTCTTAAATGCTTCCTCCTCAACCACTATCATGATCCCAATTCTACCTTACAAATCTGGCTAGACCAGAGGATGTACATTGGTATAGATAGGAAGTGGAAACACAGGGAATCCAGGACAGATGACCCTTCAGGACTAGTGATGAATGTGGCATTTCCTGGTGGGTGGAGGGGGAACTGATTACAAGGATATATATAATATCTCCTCCCTGGGGAATGGACAACAGAAAAGTGGGTGAAGGGAGACATCAGACAGTGTAAGACAACATAATGACAATTTATAAATTATCGAGTGTTCGTGAGGGAGGGGAGAGCAGGGAGAGAGGGGAAAAATGAGGAGCTGATATTTAGGGCTCAAGTAGAAAGCAAATGTTTTGAGAATGATGATGGCAACAAATGTACAAATGTGCTTGATACAATGGATGGATGTATGGATTGTGATAAGAATTGCATGAGCCCCCAATAAAATGATTTTAAAGAAAAGACTAGTTCAGGATATCTTGAAGTACAATGTTGTCCATGTTAAGATAATATCTATTTATTTATGCAGAAGGCCAGTTAATGCAACTAATTTTCAAGTTTTGCACCAATTAACTGAAACCAATAATAAAGAAGTTGAACAATCCTGAATAAACAAAAAGTATTGTTAGTTATTTTCCCCCTGCTAGGAAATTGGTCCTCCTCAATTTTCTTTTCTGTTTTTTTTTTTTTTTGCTCACTTTAGAGCCATGCTTGTTAGTTCATGGGGGAGAATCTTATCTATCATCTCCCTGGAGCATGCACACCTTCTATTTATAATGTCATTGGTTATCCCGTACTAATAATTTTAAAACACTATTGAGAAATGGAGATGTAGGCTAACTACACATTGCAAATCATGGATTATTGACTTGTACAAAATAAATCCTTACACAACTAGAGGCTATAAAAACAATGGGAGTTGGTGGTCAGGCAAAACTTATGCATAGTCAATGTTAGGCACACATCTGTGAGAGCAGATGAACTTTATTCTAGCACTGTGTGTGTGTGTGTATGTGTGTGTGTGTGTGTGTGTGTGTGTGTGATATCAGATTAACTCTGTTCTAGCAGCTGGTTTGGTTGTTGTTGTTGTTGTTTGTTTGTTTGAAACCAACGGACATGCACTTGTCTTCTCCAGGAAGTGTATGCTACATTGCTTCCCTCGAGACTGGATTTTCCCATCAGTGTTCCTCATCACAGTGGTAAAAATGTCTGCCAAGTAGGGCTGTCCTTGAAATGCCTTTGCATGGTAGTCACTAAGCCCCTTCCCTTATCTTGAAATCCCAATTCCAGTTTACCTGAGGACCAGTCTGCCCCAGTGGCCTTTGAGACACACACACACAGAGAGGACGATGCATGGTTCATGGGCACCAGTCAGGTTCTCTACTAAGCTCCCAGGTCGACCTGGCCAGCAGACAGGATGGTCTGAAAGCCTGAGCTTGTTCCCATCATGGTGTTCTTCATACAGCAGGGGCCTCACACAGGTATGTCCTTTTGTGATGGACTAACTTCCTAAGCTTGATGGTTTCCAGATCCCTCCATGTCATGAGGTGTTTCATGATTTCATCACTGTTTTTAAGGGATATGTAGTATTTCATTGTGTGTATATACCAAAGTGTATTGTGGATTAAAAAAACACAATTCTTCTACTGCTGAGAATTTGAGCTGTTTTCAACTTCCTGCTTTTGTGAACTGTGCTGCAATGAACACAGTAGAGCATACTGCAAGACAATACCTTTCCCAATTGCAATGACATTCTTATGTAAGGCTATAATCCATGATCCTCATCATTAAGCGGCTCACGTCTTCCTCACTTTCAGTAAGCAGAGCTGTTTCCTCTGCATATGGGAGGTTGTTAATAAGCTTCCCTCTCATCCTGATTCCATTTTCTTCTTCATATAATCCAGCTTCTTTGATTATTAGTTCAGCATACACATTGGATAAATATGGTGATAGAATACAACATCTGTCCCAATTTTAAACTATGTACTATGTACTATTCCCTTGTTCTGTGTACTATGTACTATGTACTATTCTCTTGTACTATTCCCTTGTTCTGTACTATGTACTAGTATGTACTATTCCCTTGTTCTGTCCTCACAACTACCTCTTGGTCCATGTCCAGGATCCATATGCACAATGCAGTATTCTGGAATTCCCATTCTTCTCAAGGATTTACATGGTTTTTATGATTCACACAGTCATGTGTCTTGGAATAGTCAATAAATCACAAGGAAATAGCCTTCTGGGATTCTCGGCTTTGAGCCAAGATGCATCTGATATCAGTAATGCTATCCCTTGTTCCATGTTCTCTTCTGAATCTAGCCTGAACATTTGGCAGCTCCCTGTCAATATACTGTTGCAATCATTGTTGGACGATCTTCAGTGATAGTTTCCTTACATGTGATAGTAATGATATTGTTCTATAACTTGAGAATTCTCTTGGGTCAACTTTCTCTGGAATGGGCACAATTGTGCACTCTTCCAGTCAGTTGGCCAAGTAGCTGGCTTCCAAATTTCCTGGCATAGACAAGTGAATGCTTCCAATGCTTCCTCAGCTTGTTGAAACATTTCCGTTAGTAGTCCATAAACTTCTGGAGTCTGGGTTTTGCCTAGTGCCTCCAGTGCAGCTTGACCTTCTTCCTTCAGTCTCATTGGCTCTTGAACATATGCGGCCTCACCAAAGGGCTGAGCATCCACTGGTCTTTTTGGTCACAGTGACACTGTACTTCTCCATTTTCTTTTGATGTTTCTTGCATAATTCAGTGTTTGGACCATAGAATCTTTCAGTATTGAACTAGAAGGTGGATTTTTTTCTTGAGTTCTTTCAGTTTAAGATGTGATGGACATGTTTTTTCGTTTTGGGTTTTCTAACTATTTCTTTACTCATTTCAAAAACAATATTTTATTGTGTCTTCTTGAACTGCTCTTGGACATTTTCTATTCAGGCCTTTGACTTCATCATTTCTTCTATGTGCTTCAGCTACTCTATAATCAAGAGCAAAACTCAGAGTCTCTTCTGACACCCATGCTAACCTTTTCTTTCCTATCTTTTTAATTACTTTTCTTTTTGATGTATTATGTTCTTAATGTTACCTCGCAGCCCATTAGCTCTTTTGTTGTTTGTGGGCAGTGCAGCAAATCAGTTCATATATATCTTTAAAATTCGGGTGGAATAAAGTTAAGGCCATAATTTGACTCTCATGGGCTTGTTTTAATTTTCTTCAGTCAGCCTTAACTTACATATAAGGAATTGATGTCAGCCCCTGGTAGTTGTTGCATAAATTGGAATAATAATTGTATTGACTGGATTTCCTTCGAGGCTGATAGACATAATCCTATTGCAGACAGTAGTCTGCTTCTTTTTCCCTTATGAATGCAACTCCGTTCATCTTGATTGTTTCATTTCCAGCATAATAAATGTTATCATTTTCTCATTCAAAATGGTTAACAGTTCATTTCAATGCACTAATGCCTAGAATGTTGCTGTTCCTTCATTTCCTTTTTTTGCAAGTTTAATTTTTCTTAGATTCATAATTCATATATTCCAAGTTCTGATTCCTCATCAATCTTTTCAGCTGTTTCTTCTCATTTTTGAGTCAGGTCCCATCAGTAATGAAGGTTCCAAATGTTTACCTCATCAACAGCATTATTATTGACTCTTCTTTGAGAGGGCAGCTTTTCCTCAGCCACATCTTGAGTGTCTTCCAACCGGATGGGCTCATCTTCCGGCACTATTGCCAACAATGTTCTGCTTCTTTTCATGAGTTTTTCAATCTCTGACAATATTTCTATTCTGTCCATAAGGTTTTCCTTGACTAATTCCTCAGAAGGGACAGCCTATTCCTTCTTCATAGTTTGTTCTTAGTTCAGAAGTCCTGTTGAAACCTGTTCCCTTTGGGTGACCCTTCTGGAATTTTCTATACCAATGACACACCTTTCACCATCACAGCAACACACAAGCCACCACAATTCAACACACGGACAGACAAGTGGTAGAACAAACAATGGGGGTTGATAAGAGGACAAAACATTCACTCACTCCTAAAGGTGGAACTATGCCTATCAGACATGTCATAATAAAGTAAGGAATTCATGAAAAACAAATATGTGGTGGTCCCAGGCCACAGTTCACCGGACATACTCAAACCAAGAGACCCAACCAAATTCCAACCATGACTAGTTCTATAACCTTGACATTGTGGCCATCTACTACTTCCCACACCAGGGCATTTCTGCTCTAAGTCCAAGGGAGTATATTATTCCTTAAATCTGCTACGGGTGTAAGCTCAGTTCACTTAGTAGGTGTTCCACTAATCCTTCTGGTGTAGCTTGTGAAAAATGTTGTGGGCCCTGAAAGGACAGAGTCTAGAGTCCTAGTAGTCTACAAACCTGGGCCACCAAGGAATGGATAGCCTATAGGACAAAGCATCCAATTAGGAACATAGTATTGTGGGCACTCTCCTCTTGGTTTCTATGTAAGTGGTGTTTAGTGTTTTTCCCCAGGGGAAGTTCTTCCTCCCAGTTTGCCAGCCAACAGGAGTGTAATCTAGAGATATATATGCACTCCGCCTATCTTGACTTGATTTTCTATGAAGGTTTGCTTATCACTCTTGTAGGAGGGTCTGCTGAGTGGAGGAGGCCTTAGCACAGTGCTCTATGGCAGCAAATGGTTTGTTCCCTCTCCCCAATTGAGACATGAATCCCTGCAATCCTTTGTGGTTTTTAAAAAATTGACCATCTAATGATTGATTTGCCATATTTATATATTATGCCAGTTGGTGCACATTCATACTTAACTATAATTGATAGAATATTTTTGCACATTTATTCATGATAAATACTGGAAGATTTCATTTTTTTCAAAGTTGCTTTTAAGATGTAGCTATAAAGGAGGCGATATATGGTTCATGGACACTGGGTAGGCTCCCTATCTTGTTGCTTGGATGATGCGATTAGAAGATTTTTTACCTGAGAACAGAAACTTGTATCTTCTGTGCGTTCATACCCATAAAAGTGGACTCATACAATATGTGTCTGTTTCTGTTTGATTAACTTTACTCAGCATAATGATTTCCAGGTCTATTCATATCATGATATGTTTCACCACTGATTTTAAAGGATGCACAGAATTCCATTGTGCGTATGTACCAGGTTTTGGGGTTTGTTTTTTGTTTTAGTCCATTTTTTCTATTGATGGATTTTTGGACCGTTTCCAACTTCTTGCTGTTGTGAACATCGGAGACCATACATTTATTGTGCTTTATCTCTTATTTCTTTGGGATATATGCACAGTAAAGGTACTGTCAGGTCATATGCTATTTCTAGGAGTACTGCGGTGTAGTGGTTATAAGTTGGGCTGCAGTTCAAAACCACCAGCCACTCCATATGAAAAACATGAGGCTTTCTACTCCCATAAAGAGTTACAGCCTCAAAAACCCACAGACCCTGCCCTATAGGGTCGCCATAACTCAGAATTGACTCAATGGAATGAGTTTATGGGGTTTATATTTCCAGTTGATCAGGTAGTGCCATGTCATTTCCCACAATGGTTGCTCATATTTACAATCCCACCGCAGTGTATGAGGGTTCCAGTCTCCCTGAACCCGCTCCAGCATGTGTTGCTCTCTGTTTTGTTTTGGAATTGGACTATCGTTGTCCATGTAAGGTCATCTCTCATTGTTACTTGAATGTGTTTTTCCTGGATGGCTAGTGATTGTGAGCATTTTCTCATGTGTTTGTTAGCCATTCTTGTCCTTGAATGTCCTTTAGCTTTCTTCATGTATGACGTTCTTGATGTCCTCCTGCTGCTCATCAGGACTTCTGTTGTTAGTGTTCAATGCAGAAAATCTTTTTGTGAGATGTTCTTGAAATTCGGATGGGATAGACCCAAGATCATATTTTGTATCTTGTGGACTTTTCATTTTATTCAGCTTCAACCTGAACTTACATATGAACAATTGATGGTCTGTTCCACAGTTAGCTCTTTTCTCATTTCTAACTGCTGATATTGAGTTTGTCCATTGTTTCTTCCCACAGATGTAGTCAAGTTGATTCCTATGTATTTCTCCATCTGGAGAAATCCAGGTATATAGCCACCCTTTGTGTTAGTTGATAAAAGTATGTTTGTGATACAGAAGTTGTTGCTCTTGCAAAGTTCCCTCATAAGGTATCCACCTTTGTTACTATCACCAAAGCCATATTTTCAACTACTATTCCTTTCTTTTTGCTTAGATATACATATGGCTATGAATATAGACATGGATATGGATATAGGTATAGATGTGATGATATAGGTGATTATCTATCTATCTACTTACTAGATAGAAAGAGGTCAATTGCTATCAAGTCAATTCCAACTCATATATAAGTCAATACTTTACTGGTTTGCTTCTCCAAAGAACCATGCCTAAGACAGAAATACGTGAATTAGTACATTTAAAGCATTTAGCTCAGTTTCTGGAATATAGTAAAGGAGCCCTGGTTGTTCAATGGTTAAAGCAAAAGGCTAAAGATTAGAGTCACCAACAACTCTGCTTCTGTAAGAATGGGCAGCCTTGGAAACCAGATGGGAAACTTTACTTTGCCTACAGGTTTACTCTGAGTTGGAATGAACTTGTTGGACATAGCAAGTGGCACTGTGGGTTAGGGATTGGGCTGCTAATTGCAAAGTCAGCAGTTTAAATTCACCATCTGTTTCATGGGAGAACTATGAGGCTGTCTGTTCCTGTCAAGATTTACAGTCTTGGAAAGCCTCTCTAGGGTCACAGTGAGCTGGAATCGACTCAATGGTAGTGAAATGATCACACTCAAGTCTATTAAATTTTCTCTGCTGGCACTTCAACTCAAAAACACCCATGATCATTTAATATGGATATCTTAGATTCCTCATATTTAACTTAGACCGTCTTGGTTTTCAAGTAAGCGGAGTCAAACTTGTCTTTACCCAAACTGATTCCCAGTTTCATCAGACATCAAAGGGCACATCCTGCAGAAAGTGCCTGTCAACCAATGCGCACATGCATCCCCTCTCTTTCCACGCCCTCACGCCCGTGTCCCAGCACTTCATCCTCAGCTGTCCCACTTGCAACCCAGTGAGCTTCCTCCATTCTGTGCTGACGTGAGCTCCAGAGAGTTTTAATTTATTTTCTTCTTTCTCTCTTTCTTTCTTTCGTTTTTCAATAATCTTTTGTTGCTCAGTTAAAATGCTTGGAGACACTGAGCTCCTATTAAAGATAATGGAAAAACTTGGAAATGAGTAACAGTGATGATTGGATAGCATGATGCCGTAATTCATGTCATGGAAATATACATGTGAAGCCAGTTGAAGGGAAACGGTTTGTTGGAGCTATCTTTGCCACACTTAAAGACATGGGGAGGATGCGTTCATATGCAAAAATAAGATGTTTGTTGTTGTTTAAAAACTGTAATCTTTACTTATATTGGCTAGTCATAAGTGACTCCATCAGAGTGGAGGGAAACTGGGGAGTCTTTGAATAACTAAGCTGCAGAGCACCAACTTATTACCATTTCTTGACCAGAGATTTGGAAATTTATATTTGTTCTGCGCGGCTTTAATTATTCAAGGAATCGTCTAAGCCTTCACACGTCGCACCATCCTTTGTAAGCCCCACCCACCTACCCATGACTATTTTCCTGGGACAGCATGCCATCAAAGAGAGCTGCGGTTGGTGGTGTGGTCTTAGCTTTTGTTGCTTTATTTTGTAAGCTGATTTTGGCAAATCAGTCAGCCAGTGTACTAGCTCCTCCATCTGCAATGCTAATTGAATCCACACCGTTAGATGTAATCCTGCAACTCTGTAGACTACATTAGTTGTCCGCGTTTTCTGCTACTTGAAGCATATTTAGTTTACAAGCTACTACTGGCTGTCTCATGGCAATGTTTGGCCAGGAATTGTTTTTGCGCGCGTGTGTGTGTTTTGTATTGTTTAGTGAAGTTTGTAATCCAATGGACACACAAAACTGCTCTCAGGAAAACAGTTTCATAAATTAATAAATGTAAGGGCATTGGGGGAGCTCCGGGTAGGGCGCGGAGACCAGCCAGTCTTTACACAGGTGCTGTGTGACCCTTCATGTTGCAGGGCAGGCATGAAGCACTTATACAAATGAGTGAGGAAGGTAAGGAAGCACACTTATACAGATGAGTGATGATACAATGTCTGAGTATGGAAAATAAGACTCTCTCTGAAACACATTTCTGGCACAGATTAAAAAATGTATGTAGGGGGGAATTTTGATTTTTTAAAATGTCAATATATATATTATATATTTATATATACACATACATCCCAAGTTCTGCATATCCCACCCAAAGGAAGTTCGCTCCTCCTGCTTACTGTCAAGCATAAACGATACGTCCAGGTGACTCCAAAGGCGCTAGTAGAGGTTAAAGGAGACGGATCCAAATGAATATGGGCAGGGGGAGGGGAGAGGGACCAAAAAACTCATAAAATGTTCCTCTACTACTCTGCATTTCTTCTCGTTGATGTATGTATGTTCTTAGAACACAAGGAAGAGGCATAAGTTAGAAGAGTTTTGCTTTTGTAGTACTTAAATTCCTTCTGATTCAATTTTTTATTCCATAGGAAACTCTGGAGAAATTCCATAATAGAATCCCTTCTTGAATTATATGTAAAACTAACTGTGCGTCATCTAACTCTTAGTAATTAAAGATTTTTGTAAACAGTAATACAGATGATACTTAGATAGAAGATGCTCAATGATTCTATGTAACATTATACTTTTTTCACAAAATCTTCTTAGACATGAATTTCTGTCTTAATCAACATTTGCATTAGATGTTGCAGCTTAGTAATGACTAAAAATCAGTTAAGCATGTAGTTAATGAGGGCTCTGCAGGGCACCATGACTCTCTCTTTTGCTGAAGGTATTCAAATAAAATATTCTGACAATTGTTTTTCTAATCGATTGCCTTGTCAGACAGCTAGATTCTGCCAGCTTGATCTGCATGGGTTTGATTAGCTGAGCAGCAGGACAGAGTCCTTCTTGCTTCATTTGGGACATTGAGCAACACCAGCCCCCACTGGGTCTCATCTCCATTTTCATCTCCCAAATCCCCTTCACTTTATTGGCACAGGATGGATTCTTATTTCTGCAGCCCGTCCCTATTCTAATTCAGCATTTTGGGGTTTCCTCCATTGGAACAAATACTCCTACCTTATATATGGTTCCACCAGCTCACTGGATTGTTTTAAATACATTCAGCCAGTGAGTTTGAGGTTGGTATATCTTGAACCCATAGAAACCAAATAAATGCAGATAACATCTCATGAATGCTGTAACAATAGACCTGGTCTTCAAGGAAGCTACATGAACCCTGGATGGAATCTGTGGGGGCAGTAGGGTCTTTAAAGTTATCTATCCCCAAATTCCAAAAGCTCAAGTTTAGCATTGAGTATAATCCACCTGTAAGATATTTTACTTTTATTTTGGTTTGTTCTACATTCTCTATCTTAGCAAGATACCATATGTTCCCTTAATGTCATTGTTGAGATTCACTAAGTCAATTCAAACTCATATTGATTCCATGTGACTGAGTACTTTTTGGTACTCATCCTTATGAGAAAATTGAATATATGAATGCAACAGAGAAATGTGCTAAAGAAATCAGGTGGTGCCCAACTATTAAAGGGGGGAGGGAAGCAACTGGGGTATTAAATGCTTATCTCAAAATAAGAAGCCATTAAAATGAGCAATCAGCTAAGTCTATATGGAAGAAGAACGCCAGAATGTGTGGTCCATAGATTGTAAAGAATAAAGTCCTTACCCAGAGCAGGGAATGGCACCAGATCCTAAATGCTAAGCATCCACTTTGTGGAATGTGGTGGAGGGTAGTGGAAGCCCCAAATCATGTGCAAGGTCCGTACGTAGAGTGACTCTCTGGTGGATCTCCACTGGCCATAATCTGGAAATACAAATAGCCTTCATATCAGACAAAGAGCGCTGCACAATGGATTTTGGGAGGTGTAGTTAAGCTGGACCGTAACACCAGGTCATGAGACCTTCCCTTTTGCTTTTATTGAGTTAGAATTAACATATCACATAATTCAGAGGCCAATCTCACCAAGAGCAATCATCATCATAATCAATGTTGGAACCTTTACTCCTTTCTTTTGCACACTGATGTGATTCCCCAATCTGCCCTCCCTCTCCTTCTGAGTTCCTAGGTAATCATTAATCCCATTACTCTTTCCTACTTCTTTCAATCCAGTGTCCCTATACAGATATTTATAGAAGACCAGAGCAGACACCAAGCAGAGATCTGCCAACCATGGCCTGGCCCTTCTGCTGTGCATTCTACTTTGATTCCATTATAGGCTGACTTGTAGTCCCTCTGGAACCCCACAGTCCCTTCCCACGCTGCATGCACCTTCAGATGGCAGTGGGAAGACCGGATCTCCCTTTTGACGCATTTTGAATTTATTCTAATTTTAAAACTCTTTCTGCTTTCTTTTCCATTGAAGTTTTTCTGTTTTATTTGATCATTGTTGTTGGACTCTTTTTTTTCCTCTTTGTTTTGTATAGTTTTCTGTTTAGGGAAGGTGAGGGGTGGAAATGAGGTGTCAACAGCAATGGGTACAGGGAGCAAGAAAATGTTTTAAAGTCGATTGTGGAAATGAATGCACACCTTTTAAAATATGATTGGATAAGATGGTATGTTAATTATAACTCAATTAAATTTATTTTAAAAAACCAGAATGGACCAAAAAAACAATTGATCAGACTACTTGTGTAAAATTATTGTTGTTCTTTTTAAGTGCTGTTCAATTGCTCCTTGCTTTATTAAGATATGTATTAATCTGGTAGGTGTAGTTCTGCCTCTGTCAATGAATATTATTGAACGTTTTCCTCTCTCACCAACCCTCATTGCTTGTGTAAACAGTGTCAAGTCATTAAGGATTTAATCTGTAAAAATCAATAGCCACCCTACACTTTTATAATTTCCTTTTCTCAACTATGTTTTAAATTCCATACCATTGGCTAACTTCATGACACCAAAATAGAATCACTTTATGTCTCAAAGAAGTGATTGATAGAGTTCTTTGATATGAAGTGACAATGGGTGACTCGGTGTTGTTATTGTTAGGTGCCGTTTGAGTCAGTGAGACCCAGTGCACCACAGAAGGAAACACTGCCCAGTCCTGAGCCTCCTCACAATTGTTCGAATGCCTGAACCCATTGACACAGTAGATGTGTCAATGCATCTCCTGGAGGACCTTCCTCTTTTTCACCGTCCCTCCACTCTACCAAACATGAGGTCCTTCTTCAAGGAATGGTCTCTCCTGAAAAAAGTGCCCAAAGTATGTAGATGAAGTCTTGCCATCTTTGCCCCTAAGGAGCACTCTGGTCAGTTTCTCCTTTGAGCTGTCCACGGTACTTTCAATATTCATCTATAGCGCCACCATTCAAATGCATCGATTCTTCTCCCATCTTTCTGACTCAGTACACAACATTAACATGCATACAATGCAACGGGGAATGCCATGGCTTGAATCAGGCACACCTTAGTCCTCAAAGTAACATCCTTGCTGTACAATACGCTAAAGAGGTCTTGTATGACAGATTTACCTAATGCAAGACATCTTTTGATCTCTTGACCGCTGTTTCCATGAGCAAAGATTGTGGATCCAGGTACAACAAACTCCAAGCGACTTCAACCTTGTGTCCGTTAATCATGATGTTACCTATTCGTCCAGTTGAGAGGATTTTGGTCTTATTTACATTGAGTTGTCATCCATCCATAAATTGTCATCTTATTTACATTGAGTTGTCATTGAGGCTACAATCTCCATCAGCAAGCACTTCAAGTCCTCCTCACTTTCAGCAAGCAAGGTTGTGTCACCTGCCCACCACAGGTTGTTAAGCCTTCCTTCAGTCCCGATGCCACACGCTTCTTCATGAAATCCAGTTTCTCTGATGGTTTGCTAAGCATACAGATTGAACAAGTATGGAGAGAGGATACAAGCCCGATGCACACCATTCAGTATTCCCTTGTTCTGCTCCCAACTGCTGCTTGGTTCAGGCATCAGCTCTGCATGAGCACAGTGCAGTGTCCAGTGTTCCCATTCTTCTCCAGGTACACCACAGTGGACCATGGACCACACAGATGAACACCTTTGCACAGTCAACACAAGCAAACATCTTTTTAGTAGTCTCTGCTTTGACTCAAGATCCATCTGACATCAGTTTTGAATCTCTTGTTCCACATCCTCTTCTGAATCTGGCCTGAACTTCTGGCAGTCCCCTGTCAGTGTACTGCTGCCAGCATTGTTGGATGATCTTCAACAAAATTTTACTTGTGTGTGATATCAATGATAGCGGACTACCACTTGTCGGTCAGTTTAGCGTATTGTGGTGGCTGGTGTGTTGCTGTGGTGCTGGAAGCTATGTCATTGGTATTTCAAATGCCAACAGGGTCACTTAAGTGAACAGGTTTCAGAGAAGCTTCCAGACTAAGGACAGACAATAAAGAAGGACTCAGCCCCCCACTTCAGAGAAAGAAGCCCCAGAAGATCTTATGCACAGCTTCATAGCCTTTTCAAATACGGAAAACCCAAACAAAGGGAGCCAGCAGAACACTGTCAGAGAGACTTCTGGCAAATAGGCCCCTCGGGTTCAAAGGAACTTTAAACGTGACTGAAGAGGAGATGACTTCTTGGAGGGGGTTGACCATGGTAACATTAGGTCACGTAAAGCCTGTGGGCGTGGAACCTTCAGGATCCCCATTTGCTGATGGGGCATGACTCAACATCAAGAGAAACAGCTGCTAAAATCTTCCAATGATTGAAAACTGGAATGTGCAAAGTATGAATTTAGGAAAATTGGAAATGGTAAAAAATGAAATGGAATGCATGAAGGTAGATACCTTAGGCATAGTGAGCTGAAATAGACTGGTATTGGCCATTCTGAGTCAGAAAATCATATGATTTACTACATCAACAATAACATCAAAAGGAATGACTTGATATTCATTGTCAGAAAGGATCTTGTAAAATCCATCACGAAGTACAATGTCAACCCCTGACTATATTATATCCATCCACCTTCAAGGAGATTCAGTCAATAAAATTATTATTCAACTTTATATGCCGAACACAAAAGCTAGTGATCAAGAAGTTGAAAAATTTTACCAATGACTTTAGTCATAAATGGATCAAACATGTCATCAAGATTTGTTGATAGTTATTGGTGATTTGGAAGGCAAATGTTGGAAACAAAGAGGAAGGCACAGTAGTTGGAAAATACAAACAGTGATAGAAATTAAGCTGGAGTCTACATGACAGAATTTTGCAAAACCAACCACTAGTTTATAGAAAATACCCTTTTCCAACAACACAAAAAGAAACCATACATATAAATTTCGCCAGATGGAATACACAGAAATCAAATTGATTGCATTTGTTGGAAGACTTAACATCAGCACCTAATACCAGACCAGAGTCTGACTGTGGAACAAATCACTGATTGTTCCTGTGTAATTTCAAGAAAAAGCTGAAGAAAATTAAAAGAAATCCACAAGAATCAAAATATGTCCTTGAGTTTCTTCCACCTGAATTTTGAGAATATCTCAAGAACAGATTTGCTTCATTGATCAGTAATGACAGAAGACATGATGAGCTGTGGAAGGACATTGAGACTGGCATTCATGAAGCAAACAAAAGGTCATTAAAAAGACAGAAAAGGTCAAAGTGAATGTCAAAAGGGACTCTGAAACTTCCTCTTAATTGTAGAGTGGGTGAAGCAATGTAAGAAAGGATGAAGTCCAGGAGCTGAATTGAAAATTTCAAAAGGGCAGCTCAAGAAGACAATGACAAATAGTATAACAAATTTGCAAGGATCTAGAATTATAAAACAAAAAGGGAAGAACACAATCAGCCTATCTTATACTGAACAATTCAAGAAAAAAGTTTCAGTCCTGAAATGCAATTTTGTAAGACTTTATAGGCAAAATAATGAATGATTCTGGAAGCATCAAAATAAGATGGAAAGAACCCACAGTCACTGCACCAAAAAGTACTAGCTGACATGCTGCAATTTCGGGAGGTAGCATATGAGCAAGAACTAATGGTGCTGTAGAAAGAGGTTCAAGCTTGACTGAACTCATTAGCCAAAAACAAGGTTCCAGGAATTGATGGAATGCCCACAGGAATGTTTCGGAAAGCTGAAGAAGCACAGGAAGTATTCCTCGTCTATGCTAGGAAACTTGGAAGACAGCTACTTGGTCAACTGAGAGGAAGAGATCCATATTTGTGCCTATTCCAAAGAATGGTGAACTAGAGACATGTATTAATTCTAAATATATGAATGGATTTATGGTTCTCCCTTAATTAACTCCATCCCTTTCTAAAAACAGCTAATTCTTATGAGATGGCCCTGCGTGATACTTATCCTCCTCATGAAGGTATCACTGAAGACATGGGTGCTATAGCAAAATGTGGCGAGGAAACTAGTTGGTGTCTGGCTATCAGGTAGAATAGCTTGTCTTCCAATAGGCAGCCATCTAGGTAAGATGTCATCTAAATCCACATGAAAACAAAAAACGTTAGCCTGGGTGATCCAAAAATTGTACGTCATATAATCCGAATCCAAAAGAAGGAACGGCATCAGAACTTGAATTGTGAACACTTGGTTTACAGAAGGCTACAGATGACAATGGAAGTCCCCAAAGCCATTTGCAGGTGCACACAGATTAAACCTCGGGTGAACACCCTTCTGACTGTGGTTGAAGTTTGGAATACCCTTGTTCTCAGACAGAGACGGATATAAAGTCGATTATAGCAGCTTTGTTGTTGTTGTTGTTGTTGTTAGGTGCCAGTGAGTTGGTTCCAACCCCTAGAGATCTTAGGCAAAACAGAACAAAACACTCCTCAGCCCTGCACCAATCCCACAATTGTTCCTGTGCTTGATCCCAATGTGGCAGGCACTGTGTCCATCCCTCTTACTGAGGGCCTTCCTCGTTGTCACTGTCCCTCAACTTCGCCATGCATCGTGTCCTTCTCCAGGGACTGGCCTCTCCCAATGGCACGTCCAACGTATGTAAGATGGAGTCTCGTCATCATTGCCTCTCAGGAGCACTCTAGCCAAATGTCTTCCAAGACAGAACAGTTTATCCTTTGAGCAGTCCACAGTCCTTTCAATATTTTTATCCGCACCACAATTCAAATGCATCAATTCCTTGGCCTTCCTTATTCAATGTCCAACTTTCCCATGGATGTGAGATGATAGAAAATAACATGGCTTGGGTCAGGGGCACGCTAGTCCTCAGAGTAAGATTCTTGCTTTTCAGTACTCTGAAGTGGTCTTGTGTAGCAGAATTTCTTAATGATAACACCCATTTTGATCACTTGATTGCTGCTTCTATGAGCATTGATTGTGGAACCAAGCAAGCCAAAAAAGTTGACAATGTCAACCTCTTTTCCATTACCTATTGGTCCAGTTGTGAAGATGTTGGTATTCTTGACATTGGTTTGTAACCCTTACTGAAGGCTATAACCCTTAATTTTCATCAACAAGTGCTTCAATTCCTCCTCACTTTTAGCAAGCAAGGTTGTGTCGTCTGCATATTTCAGGTTATTAATAAGTTTTCCTCCAATCCTGATGCCACATTCTTCTTCATATAATTCAGATGGTTGGATGATTTGCTCAGTATGCAGATTGAATGATATGGTGAGAGGACATAACCCTTAGGAACACCTTTGCTGATTTTAAACAGTATTCCCTTGTTCTAGTCACACAACTGCCTCTTGAACCATGTGCAGGTTACACAGATATAGTTAGGCTATGTTGTAATATAATGTGTTCTCCTTTACGATTCGTTTCAAAGTTGTTTCAGTTTAAAAACTGCAAAGGCAAGGTGGAAACTCACGCGGGTTAAGCCTCCAGAGAGGTTGTCTAGAGCTGTCCGTGGTTTTATTTCCTCCCTGGTGCCTTCGTGTACATTGGCTGGATCTACGTAATGATGTTGCTTAGTCAACCATTTGAAGGGTTTTTGCCTCCTTTATGTTGTGATGTAATCCTCAAGTATGTTTCCTCTGACCTCACACCATGGATGGAGTGCATTGAGAAGTGGATTATCCCAGATGCAGTTAAATTACAATTTAACACCTTATCTGATTGGCTCATTTTAAATTTTCTCAAGTTTTACTTTCTTTTCTATTGATGTTTTTCTCTGTTTTACTTTGTTTTGTTTTTTTTTTGTTTTAAGACTTGAGGGACGGGTAGTATGCTTTTCTGTATATGAAATCTAGGATAGATAAATCCATAGAGACAATAACTGGAATAAAGGTTTCTTGGGGATAAGGGTAAGGCAGGTTGGAAGGACATTGGGAGCTAATAGCAATGCCTACAAGAGGGAAGAAAATGTTCTAAAATTGTAATGATTGTACAACTATTGATATGATTGAACTATTGTATTGTATTATATATGGATTATGGACCAATAAAACTGATCACAAAAATTTTTAAAACATTTGCTTTCTACTTGAAACCTTAATATCAGCTCCTCATTTTCCCCCTCCTTCCCCTCCCCCTCCCACATGAAGCCTTCATAATTCATAAATCATTATTTTGTCATATATTTCATTGTATGATGATAGTAACAAATGTACAAATGTGCTTGACACAATGGATCTATTTATGGATTGTGATAAGAATTGTATGACTCCCAATAAAATGATTAAAAATTTTTTTTAAGGAATAAAGCAGGATAAACTGAACAGGGGAAAGTTTCCATCCTCACTTCTAAGGATCATTCTGGATGTACTTCCTTCCAAACAGTATTTTTGTTATAAGTATATTCCATTTTAATATTCTTTTAATATTCTTCACCAAGAATTCCAAGGTATTATTTCTTCTGTGACCTTCTTTAGTCACTGTCCAGTTACCACAAAGCGTGTTTGAAAATAACCTGGCTGCTCTTTTAAGTGGCATCTTTGCTTTACAAGACTTAAAAAAAATATTTCACAACGTATTTATGCATTTCTCCTATTGGTGAACATTGGGTTGTTATAATTATATGCACACAATTTCAATGTGAAGTTCTGAAAATAACGTAGTTTGAAGTCAACATACGCATTATACTTTTGTATATGTTTTCAACTTGCAGCTAAAAAGAGAAATGTCTGTACATTCATTGCCCTCATCATTCTAAAAATATTTGCTCTCAACTTAAGCCCCTGGCATCAGCTCCTCATTTTTCCCCTCCCTCCCCACTACCCTCTCCCTCATGAACCCTGGATAATTTATAATTTTGTTATATCTTGCACTGAATGTACAAATGTGCTTTACACAATTGATATATGTATGGATAGTGATACACGTTGTATGAGCACCTAATAAAATGATTTTTTAATGTAAAATAAAAAATAAACAAAAATGTAAACCAAAAAAAGAGAGAGAGAAATGTTTAGTTTGAAATCCACTCTCTCTGAGCACCAGATGAGTAACTTTTAAATAAGGCAGACAATTGCAATGACTGATGTGAGGCAAATAACCTGGTGCTCTCTGAGCTGAGGTACAGTTTCTATTCTGAAATTAGAGCAAAATTCTTATTTCAGTTAATGATTTTATTTAAGTTAAAATAGTTAAATGATAAATTGAAAAATATACAGGAAAAACACAAAGACTACGATGAAAACATCCATGCTCCTGTACCTAAGAAGTGATGCTTTGCATTTTGTGACGTTTGCTTTAAATCTATTGCTTCAATAAAAAGTAAACATTGCATAATGAATAACTATCCTTTATTCCATATTTCTAGCTCCATTCTCCTGCTATCATGAATTGGGTACTGTATATACTTGAGTTATACTACTTGTGAAACATCTTTTTGCAGTAGATTTGGCCGATGAATACATGGTCTGTTTCTTGATTGCTGCTCACACAAGCACTGGCTGGAGCCAACTTCGGTGTTGCTTCTTCGTCCATTTCCAGAGGGCCTTTGTTTTCGTTATGTTGAAGTGTAATCCCTACAGGTGGCTGTATACATTTTTTTTTAAAATCACTTTATTGGGGGCTCGTACAACTCTTATCACAATCCATACTTCCATCCATTGTGTCAAGCACATTTGTACATTTGTTTCTCTCAACATTCTCAAAACATTTGCTTTCTACTTGAGCCCTTGGTATCAGCTCCTCATTTTTCCCCTCCCTCCCTGCTCCCCCTGCCCTCATGAACCCTTGAGAATTTATAAATTATTATTATTTTGTCATAGCTTACACTGTATGACGTCTTCCTTCTCCCACTTTTCTGTTGTTCATCCCCCAGGGAGGAGGTTATATGTAGATCCTTTTAACTGGTTCCCCCTTTCTACCCTACCCCGTCTCTACCCTCCCAGTATTGCAGCTCTTATCACTGGTCCTGAAGGGTTTATCTGTCCTCGATTCCCTGTTTCTGGTTCCTATCTGTACCAGTGTACATCCTCTGGTCTAGCTAGATTTGTAAGGTTGAATTGGGATCATGATAGTGGGGGAAGGAAGCATTTAAGAGCTAGAGGAAAGTTGTATGTTTCATCATTGCTACACTGCACCCTGACTGGCTTGTCTCCTCCCTGAGACCCTTCTATAAGGGGTGTCCAGTTGCCTACAGATGGGCTTTGGGTCCCCAATCTGTACGAACCCACATTCACAATGATATGATATTTTGTTCCTTGATTCCTGATACCTGATCCTATCAACACCTTGTGATCACACAGGCTGGTGTGCTTCTTCCATGTGGGCTTTGTTGTTTCTGAGCTAGATGGCCGCTTATTTATCTTCAAGCCTTTAAGACCCCAGATACTATATCTTTTGATAGCCGGGCACTGTCAGCTTTCTTCACCACATTTCCTTATGCACCTGCTTTATCTTCAGCGATCTTGTTAGGAAGGTGAGCATCTCTTTCATCTCCATCTTCAAGTTATTGAAGTGTTCTTCACTTTAAGCAAACAAAGTTGTGCTATTTGCATATCCAAGTATTATCGAGCTTTCCCCTCACTCTGATGACATGTTCTTTAATTAGTTTCATATCTCAGATTACTTGGTCATTATTCAAATCGAATAAGAATGGTGAAGATACACCCTTATGGGCACCTTTTATTATTGAGACAGCTCTTTGTTCTGTTCAAACAATTGCCTCTTGGTCGATGTAAATTCTGTATGAGCACACTTGGTGTTTTGGCATTCATATTTCCACAATATCACCATGATTGATTTTGACCCATATAGTTGAATGTCTTTGCAAAGTCAGTTTCAAAAAGGGCAAATATTTTTCTGGTATTCTCTGTTTTCAGCCAAGGTCCATCAGACATCAACAATGATATCTCTCACTCACATCCTCTCTGGAATCCTGCCTTAACCCTGGTAGTTCCCTGTCAGTATTCTGCTGCAATGATTTTGGAAAGTTCTACCTATGTACCTGCCTGATTAGCAAACAACAATAAAAAGATAAATATAAAAATTATACCACATATAACTATAGAACACTGAAAGAGTGCGTCCACTGCCATAGAATCAATTTGGGGCTGTAAGTGACCTTGATGATATAGTGGGCTATGTGCTGGATTGATAACCACAAGGTCAGCAGTTCAAAACCACTAGCCACTCCATGGGAGACTGATGAAGCTTTCTACTCCTGTAAAGAATTTCAGTCTTGGAAACCAACAAGCATTCTTCTACTCTGTCCTATAGTTTTTTATGATTATAACCCTCTATACTAACAAAGCAAAGAAAAAAGGTTATTAAGTAATAAAGTGGAACCTGGGACTCTGACAGAAAGCTGTGGACTATATTAAAGAAGTACATTGAGCTCTCTACCGCTTATCTGAAATGCAATTAAAATACTGACACCTAAATAGGTTTGACTTGAATGTGTGGTCAATTATGATTGTGTATCTGTAGATGATGATGAACTAGTGGTTGTGGATATAGATTTCACAGTGACACAGCTTTCCTGGATTCAGATATAGATGCAGATGAATCTTTTTGGGAATGGATAAAACCATAACAAGATACTTGCTGAGAAACAACCAAGTCCAAAGGTACCATGACAATATGTGCATGAGGGGCTTAGTTCAGGCTCACCTGCTTCTAAGGCAGGCCAGGTGGGTAAGGCCTCCAGGAGCTAGTTGTCAGGTAGCATGATGCATGATCACTAGTAACCACTGTCCTAACCTATGTATTTGTGTTGCTGAAGGGGCCAAGAATAGAAATCTGCTAGTAATTTTCCAGTGGTTCAGATCCCCAGAATTTTCTGTGATAGAAAGTGATAGTTGGTGGTGTGGGTATATAACCAAAGATACTCTGCCTATGCACAGCCTCTGATTGCAAGATGTACCCACTAGAATACTTCAGTAAATTGTCATTTAAAAATATACTCCACAGATTTCATAGAAACCATCATTGAGACCTATTGGTTACATCTGTAAGTCATACATTGTTTTTTTTTAAAGGTGGATTGTTTCACTTCCAAGCAATATAAATCACCCCAAAATGATACTTCCTTGTTTAAAATTTAATTTTCATTTGACAAAACAATTAGCATTCTTTCTGAAGCTGAGATCAACATGCGAAAATGTTGTCTGACTTTGTAAACCAAGATGACAGCTTGCATATACCCTGCATACCTTACAAAATCCTACACGGGGGAAAGCACATATCACACACAGCTTCTCAGCGTTTGTTTAGAATGACCTGACAGCATCTATTGTTGGAGGTGGGAATTCCTTTCCGAAGGAGTCAAAGACTGGTTCTCTGGATCTTTTTCAATCTTCTTATCAATCTAGATGTGTAACTATTTCTTCATTATCTTATCAAAGGCAGCCTGGCAGTAGTCTACCTAAGATGCTGACAAAGCATCTTTGAATCAATGAAAGTGTCTAAATAGGAGCGTTCGGTAATGAATCCATTTGCACCAGTCAACAGATAGACTTTATCCAACAGCCAAACTCTCACTTGGCATGAAGCACTTCTACCAATAAGGTTTTTTTTCCCCAAAGTGTGCACAGGCGCTGTCCTGTGTTGTCTGCAAACCAATAAAGGTCTTTGGATGAGCTATTGGGAGGCATCCGGACCCAAGTCACAACATGGACGCATCTTGGGCTGGGAAAGATGCACTGTGGTGGCTTGTCGTGTTCATGCGTCTTGGGTAGACATGTTATCGTGGCAACGAAAGTTCAAGTAGGAACCTTGGTACCTGTGCAACTGTAACGTCTTTGCAATTCCATAATGAAATTCACATGGAATCGCGCCTCTCCAGCCAGATTTGTGTCAGCTTCCTTAACATGTTCCAGTTGCCTCAAATACTAATTAAAGGCACTCATTGTTAACGATATAAATAGTCCCCACTTAGCCCATTATAGGTATAGGCTGTAAAACAAACAATTATGTGACAGATGATACATGTTAACATAGAGAAATTCTGTAATGACATTTCTGTAACACTGCAGCCTCTTCAACGACCATGTGGTCCACATTAGAAGCTAAAAGGGGTGCTGATTGCGAAGGTGACGCACGCTTCAGTTTGTGACTTTTCTTCTAAGAATAGAAAAAGGCCCGAAGCACTTCTGAAAGGATTTACATTACAAACGCAGTCGAGGCAGTGAGATCATTCAGGGGAGTTGGTTTTTAACTGTTCCATGTGTTTTGGATTCTGTACCCCGTGCCAAGCAATGGTATCAGCCGACCTATACAATCAAAGGACAATTTCAGACAATAGAACACGTCTTTCTTCAAAAGCCGCTAACTTGTCCATATGCACCCGTGTTTAAAAGAGATTTTAGCACCGTGGTAAATTAAGTTTGAGATGTATTATTTTTCTCCAAGAGATAAGTCTAAATAATCAATGAATAACAGCAGCCTGCTGGCAATCAAATAAATGCCCATGTTAAATAAAATATGCAATAGCAAACCATCTCCTACTCTATCTTATTCTCCTAACCCAATTAAGGGTGTCTTTTTTGAAACACTGGCTAAGAAAAGAGTGTGTAACACCTGGGTCTATGCAATACGAAAGTTAAGCGTACACATTTTAGTTTAACAGCAAGCACGGTGTAAAAGGTTGTAAACATTCGATTATATTACACATTGCTTGTGTACAATGGCGAATGGGATCTATGTATCAAACCTCCAGTAATTATGAAAAGGATAGTTTTTCCAGTTATTACATTTATTATCATGCATTGACATCCTTCTCTCTTCCAGGTACATGATACAGGCTTTATCGATAGGATACCATGTACTGCGGGACAGTCTGCAAAGGAAGTATCATTTCTTTTCACATGGTAGAAGCCAAAGTAATTGAGGCACTGAAAAAGTTAATATCTTTGATAAGCTACTGTGAATTAAACTCTATAATGAAGACTTGGGACTACAAGGTAGTAAGATGGAGCTGATTCCTAACATCATAGGGTGTCTGACCCAGTGAGGGAGACAGGCATTTAATCAGTAAGAACAATTAAACTCCGCTACATGCTATGGAGGGAAAGTCCTGAGGTCTCTGTGGACGTATAAAGGCATGTCCATCCCAATCTGGTGGATTGAAGAACTGGCTCGCAGTTGGAATCAGAAGTAAGACTAAGGTCAAAGCAGGCAGAGCCCTGATGGAAGAGCTTCCTAGGCAGATGAACCAGAGAATGGAAGGAAACAGGCAGGTTCAAAATGAAAGAGCAGGCCAGAGGGCCTGGAAAATAACTTCATAGGAAGACACTGGTAAGGCAGGGAGGAAGGGGGAAGCCAGGTGCCCGAGACAAACTGGAGTGAATTTATGGACTTTACCTAGTGAGAGCAACTGGCAACCACTGAAGGATTCCAAGGAGGAGTGTCGCAGAGTGAGCTGCTATTAAGAAAAGCCTCGTTTAATCACCGCCAAAGGAGCCCAGGTGGCCTACATGATTAAGAACCTGCTGTTAAGTGAAAGTTGGTGTTCCAACCCATCCCGAGGCTCTACGGGAGAAAGATCGGGCAATCTGCTTTCTTAAAAACCAGTCAAAAAGAACTCGTTGTTGCTGCTGTTGTTGTTAGGTGCCGTGAGTCAGTTCCAACTCTTAGTGACCCTATGTCCAACAGAGGGAACCTCTACTCAGTCCCAGGACATCGCACAAGTGCTCTCAAGTTTGAGCCTATTGTGGCAGCTACTGTGTCCATCCATCTAGTCAAAAGCCTTCCTCTTTTTGCTGCACATCTACTTTACCAAGCATGATGTCTTCCTCCAGAATCTGGTCTCTTCTGACAACACGTCTCAAGTACATGAGACAAAGTCTCCCCGTGCTGCCCTCTGTGGAGCGTGCTAGCTCAGCTTCTTCCACAAGATTGATGTGTTTGTGCTTTTAGAGGCCCTGGGATGTTCAAGATACTTTGACTGCACCCTAATTCAAATGCTTCCATTCTTCTCTGGTCTTGCTTATTCAACATCTGACTTCCACACATGGGTGGGGGAGCTGAAATGCCATGGCTTGGGACAGGGGCACTTTCATCCTCAGCGTAACATCCTCACTTTTCGACACTTCAAAGAGGGCTTGTGCAGCAGATTTACCCAACGCAGCGCATCATTTGCTCTCTGGACTGCTGCTTCCATGAGCATTGCTTACAGATCCAAGTAAAACGAAATCTTGGACATGCTCACTCCTTTCTCCATTTATCAAAATGTTACCTGCGGGTCCAGCTGTGGGCTTCTGGTCTTCTTCATTTTAAGTTGTAATCCATACCCACTCTACTTTGAGAAGGCAGCTCTTCCTCGGTCATCTTTTGAGTGCCTTCTGACTCGAAAAGCTCATCTTCTGGAACTAGCTGAAAAGATTCTGCTTCTCTTCATTAGGCGCTCACTATCTGACAAAATGTTGATCATATACATACGGTTTTCTGTGGCTCGTTCCTCCAAATTGGACGGGTTCTTCCTTCTTTGCAGCAAGGCAGATCAAGGATGTGAAACATTGTGCCAGCAAACTAGTCTATAGTCTCTAGAAATTCACTGCCACAAAAGAGGGAGCAGACGTGTGTGTTCAAGACTTAATCAAATCAAAGTATAATCCATAATTGGTTTCTGGCTTGCTAATACTGTGTCTATGTCAGTGCATATTTTTTAGATGTATGCTAAAGTATGTGGGAGAAAGATGAGGTTTTCTACTCTCATAAATATTTAGTCTCAGACAGCCTAAGTGAATACAAGGTGTTGAATGGACCAGGTAGCAGACACCAAGGAACAAAAACCATGGTTGTACGATCACCTTCCTCACATAAATGCTGAAGACGAATGTGTGCATAAACAAGTGTGGTGAAGAAGGCTGATGGTGCTCGGCTATTGAGAGCTATAGCGTCCACGGACTTAAAGATTTGAAAGTAAACAAGTGGCCATCTAGCCCAGAAGCAACAAAGCCCACACGGAAGCAGCACACCAGCATGTGTGATCAAGAAGGGCAGAGGGGACCAGGTTTCAAACAACAAAGGCAGGCGGGTGAAATCACATCACTGTGAATGAGGGGAGCACGTGATGGGGACCCCAATGCCCATCTGTAGACAGCTGGACATCCCTTGCAGAGAGGTAGTGGGGAGGAGATGAGTCACTCAGGGTTCAGTGTAGCAACAATAAAACTCAAAACCTTCTTCCAGTTCTTGAATACTTCCTCTCCCCCCCAATTATCATGATCCCAATTCTGCCTGGCGGACCTGGTTAGAGCAGAGGATGCACAGCAGTGCAGTAGGGATCTGGAAACACAGGGAATTGAGGACAGATGAACCCCTCAGGACCAGCGGTGAGAGTGGTGACACCAGGAGGGAAGGGGGTGTAGAAAGGGAGAACCGATCTCAGGGATCTATGTGTAGCCTCCTCTCTGGGGGATGGGCAATGGGAAGGTGGGTGAGGGGAGATGCCAGGCAGTGTAAGATAAGATAAAATAATAATTTATAAGCTATTAAGGGTTCATGGGGGAGGGGGGAGTAAGGAAGGAGGGGGAGGGAAAAAAAGAAAAATGAGCTGATTCCAGGAACCCAAGTGGAAGGCAAAATTTGAGAATGACGAGGGCAACGAATGTATAAAGGTGCTTTACTCAATTGATGTATGTGTGGGTTGTGATAAGAGTTGTATGAGCCCCAATAAAATTATTTATTAAATTAAAAAACATCCATAAAGAACTTTTGAAAATTAAAAAAAAGATTTAGTCTTAGAAACTCTCAGTAGCAGTTCTACCCTATCCTATAGGGTCACTATGAGCTGAAATTGAATGAATGGCAGTGAGTTGTCGTTTTGTGTAGCTAAATCACTTAGAACTGAAATAGCATGATGTCTAAAATGCTTCTCTCCCTCTCGCTGAACACTTAAAAGTAACACCAACACATACATCTAATTATTGTATATGGTTTTATTTTTCTACCTGATTATCTGTATCTAAAGTTTTATTTTTTAAAATAAGTTATAAAAACTATCACCCCTTCGTTTGTTGGTTTGTTGTATGGTGCTTTCTTACATGCTGGTATGATACTGGAAACTGTATCACTGAGATTTCAAATACCAGCAGGGTCAGCCTTCATGGGTAGTTTCAGTAGAGCTAAAACAGAGTAGGAAGAAAGGTGTGGTTATCTATTTCCAAAAACTACCCAATGAAAACATTGGCAATCACAAAAGAACAGTTCCTGGGTTTACCATCAGAAGGGATCACTTACTAGAGAAGGATATTTTTGGGTGAAATATAAGGCCAATGAGGGTGAGGAAGATCCTTGATGAGAAAGACTGGCACGGTGGTCAGATGCTGATGTCTAACATGCTGCCAATCATGAAGATGATGTGGGACCAGGTAGCGTTTCATTTGGTTCGGTTACCCATAGGTTTACCATGAGTCAGAGGCAACTCCCAGAAGCTATCTACATACTTAGAAGCTCAGAAAGAGCAAAGAAAATGTTTTTCCTCTGAGACTTCAGAGAAATCATTCAACCATTAGAGAGTAAATAGCTGCTGCTTTAGACCATTTTATTATGTCTGTCAAGTCGTTACTGAACTGCTAACTACAAGGTCAGTGGTTTAAACCTACCAACTGCTTGCAGGGAGAAAGCTGAGGCTACCTGTGCTCATGAAGATTTACTCATGAATTGCCTTATGGGTTGGAATCAACTCAATGGCAGTGGCTTTAATTAAATTAAAATATAGTAGAAAATAAAATATCACATTCAAAGTAGCCACAAAACTAGAACTGATATATTTGGGTTTCAATATAACAATAGATGTTTTTTCTAAAAGTATGGAAAAAAATAGAATATTTATTGAAAGAGCTACAAACCCAAATAAATGGACAGATATATCAAGATATATCAAGTTCATTAGTGGGAAGATAATGTCATTAGTTTATTCATTCTCCTCCAACTTAATTCATACACTTAGTTCACTAGCAATTAATTTGAACTCAAGTAGAATTTATGTGAAAAAACAAATGAACAATCATATTGACAACAATTATGTCTCATACTTTACTCTCATAATTATTCATTAAATTATTAGTAATTAATACTTTAAATTATTCTCAGTAATAAAGACTTTAAGTACTTAGAAACAGCACTTGAGAACAACTTTAGTTTCAGTTGTTAAATATAAAAATTCTTGTGTTCAGATTTTTTATCATGCTAAGGAAATACTCTTACCTTAAATTGTCTAATCATTTATTATTATTAAAAATAGATGTTTTAGCAAATGCCCTTTCTCCATCTTTAAAGATGATCATATAACTTTTCTTCTTTACCAAATAACAGAATGCATTATATCGATTGGTTACTTATGTTTCCATATCCTTTCATTTATGGGCCAAGCTTTATATGGGTGTAGTAACCGGTTCTTTCAACGTGTAGCTGAATTTAATTTGTTAATATTACATTTGGCATTTCCAAGTCTCCATTCACAAATAAGCTTTTCTGTGTGTGTGGCATCAAGGTTTTATGGCTTTTGAACAGATTTGGAATCTTGGAAGTCATCTCTGTTTTTTGGAATAGCTTTAAAAAAGGTACAAATAATTTCGACATGAAGGCTTGATACAATTCTCGAGCACAATCCCTGGGCCTTGAGCCCCTTTGGGTGGTGCAGCGCTTTAACAGCTTTTTATGTTGATTACAACAGCAACTGCCTTTGCAGGTTTCCTGTTTCATCTGGAGTTGATAGTAGAAACCTTATTCTTTCAATGTAGAGAGATTTTCAAGACACTTATCAAGGAGTTTTAATATTATTAAAACACAACACAAATCAGCGTATCCGTTGGGTCTCATTCCCTTTGAGCCCATTCTGACATAGTGACACTATAGGACCGGATAGAACTGCCCGCAGGGGGTGGGGGGTGGGGGGTGGTCTGAGACTGCGATTCTTTGTGAGAGTAGACAGACTCGTCTTCCTCCTGTGGAGTGGCTGCTGGCTCTATGGTTAGAGACCCAACATGTATCCACTTCACCACCAGGGACTCTCCCAACGTTTGGGTAGCAGAGAAATAATTGCCCATTAAGGCTGTTGGTGTCAATGTTAGGTCTCTGAATTTGAGGATGGAGGAAGATTTTAGTGAAATATCTCTTTTTAATTCTTATCAGAAATATATTTTTCATTAAGAATGTCATAAACATATTTAAATGTGTTTTATTTGTCTAGCCAAGAGATAGAGGAACGTATGAGTCCCTAATAAAATGTAAAAAAAGAAAAGAGGAGAAAAAAATGATTAGGGCAAAGACTGTACAGATGTGCTTTATACAATTGATGTATGTATATGTATGAACTGTGATAAGAATTGTATGAGCCCCAATAAATTGTTTTTTTTAAAAAGGGCCCCCATTCAGATTAAAATGTTCTTTTCTTATAATATTTTCCACTCAGATGATAATTTTTAATGCATATAATGAAGAACACATGGGAGGGTATCAGTGGGACTGGGTCATATGTATCAGCACAGAGAGTGTTTCAGATTGTTTATTTAATTGTTATTTCTCTTCCTATCACAAAAGCAGATCAGCTACATAGTTTCCCAGTTAATCCTGGGATGGTAGACTTCAGTTATTTTCATCTCGCTGCGCAAGCGTGGCTTAAACCTTTCCATCTTCTCTACTCCTTCACCTTCTCAGGCAACCATTTACATTAGAAAGATTTGAGTTTCAAGTCCCCAGGTCTCTCCTCCCAAAGACAAGTTGCTTCTGCTCACGAAGAACAACACGGAGGCTGCCGGCAGAGTTAAATGACCGCCCTGCCCCTGGGTTTGGAAACATGCATACTTGGCCCAATGTCAATACCGGATACTCAGTAGTCAGAAACATGGGCATCTCGAGAGACTAGCATAGAAAATATCAAAGCAGGGGGGAAAATTACTGTAGCGTTGATGCCAACTCGTGCATAGCTCCCTTACAAGAAAGAGTCGCATGGCCTCAAAGTGTTTCTAATGTGCAAACGTGGTGGAAGCCAGAGCTTTCTCCCGAGGAGCAGTGGGTGAGCTCCAGCCACTAGAAATGTGCTCAGCAGCTGAGCACTTAAGCTCTGTGCCACCAGGACTCTGTGAGTCTTCAGCTACGCTCCCCTTTTCCTATCAATGTCACTCCCTTTGTCTCCATGGTTCACAAATTACTGTCTAGGTCTACGTAAGGGACACTAGAAGACCTGAGGGGGAACGGGGAGGGGAGGGGAAGGGAGAGGAAGGGGAAGAGAAAAGAGGAGAGGAGGGAAGGGGAGGAAGTGAGGAGAGAGGAGGAGAGGAGAGAAGGGCATGGGGAGGGGTGGGGAGAGGAGGGGAGAGGAAATAGCATGAAAGGGAGAGACATAGAACCAGAAGGAAGAATGATAATATGCATGAAAAGGTTGGGGTTGTTTTGTCTCTAAGTGAAAAAAAAAAGTGTTTTTTCCAAATGTTTAGAGTTTTTGAACTTTTAAGAATAGAGCAAAGAGAAGGATACTTTTAAACGCCCTGGGAACAACTACAAAGCAGAATGGCTAGGCAACAGCAACAGCGAGGGGAAAGTTCAGGGGCCATCTGTGTGTGACCAGTGCCCTCTGGAAGCTCTGGGAGGAGCAGGAGGAAGATGGCATCCCGAGGGAGTCTATGGTGAGTCTAAAAATGTCACGGAAAGGACCCTGGGGGCCATGGTTCACAACCTAGCTTCACGGACCGTGCAGTTGCTGGCTGAGGTCCACTCTCAGGTGAAAGGCCAGTGAGCAACTGGGGCTTCTCTGTCCTTCGCCTAGCTATTGGAAACAGCCACCAAAGTGGAAGAGGTTTTTGCCTATGAGATCCTCATTTCCACGTCCAGTTCAAATCGAAGTCAGACAGAAAGTTGGTCAGTAGCCATCCAGGAGACAGAGCCAAGAGTGGACGGACCCAAGTGTGATCGTGGAGGGGCGAGCATGGAAAGGTAGCTCTGGGAAGCAACCCCACACCTAGGCGAGGCATCGGTCCCCACCAGTTGACAGAAGGGAAAGAAAGGCCACTTGCTAAGTCCAGAAATGTGTTGACGCGATGAAACAATAGCCAACTGGCTGCACCTCCTCAACTGTCCATCTGTGAGAAATGAGGTCTGAAAGGCCAGCATTAGTCCTGCTGCCAGAGAATTATGTGGGATTACTGAAAAAAATTTTTCACATGTTCCCTTTTCCCTTTGCTGTTTCAATGGAGAACTCATGATCATATTTCAGATCCTCATGTGAGAAGACAGAAGATAACCTCTAACGATAAGAGATGGTGGGTCTAATGATGAATGCGAGAGGTTGCTGAGATCTCATTTTGGGTCTATAGAGCAGGACTAATTGAATCACCTAACTCGGGAGCAGACGGACTCTAGCTACTGTATGATACGAAATAAAATGTGGGGTGAAGATCTTGTCCACCATTGCACAGGAAGCCAGTGGTGCAGATTAAAGTGCAGCCAGGTCTGCTTCTTGGCTTACATTTCTATCATTGCTGTTGTTTTCAGGGGCCATTGAGTCAGTTGCAGCTCATAGCCATCCTCTGTCCAACAGAAGGAAACACTGCCTGGCCTTGGGCCATTCTTACAACTGTCCTTCAGTTTGAGGCCATTGGGTGTTGCTGTGAGGCTGGAAGCTATGTCACTGGTATTTCAAACACCAACAGGGTCACTCAAAGTGAACCAATGTCAATAATTAACAGACTAAGAACAGAGTAAGAAGGAGCAGGCAAGCCACGTCAGAGGAATTCGTCACTGTATACGTGGACAGCAGCGAACCTTGTCAGATAATGAAAGACTCAGGAATAGCAGCAGACCATAGAGCTAAGTCTGAAATTGATCAAAAGATGAGTCTCTCAGGTGTAAAGGCACTCAAAATATGACTGAAGATGGAGAGTCAATCATAATGACATGGATGGATCCTGTGGGAGTATATCCTTTGGGATCTGCATTTGCTAAAAAACATGACTCAACATGAGAAGAAACAGCTGAAAACATCTACTACTAATTGAAACTTACATGAAGTATGAACCTAGGAATATTAGAAATTATACAAAGTGAAATGGAACACATAAAGAGTGATAGTCTAGACATTAGTAAGGAGACATGGACTAGTATTGACCATTTTGAATCAGAAAATCAGATGGTTTACTATGCTGAGAATGAAAGATTCAAGAGGAATGGTCTTGCATTCATTGTCAAAAAGGACATTTCAAGATCTATCTTGAAATAAATGCTGTCTGTGACAGGATAGCTATTCGCATACAAGGAAGTCTAGTCAATACAATTATAATTCAAATTTACACATGAACCACTAAAGTTAGTGATGCAGATATTAGGAATGCTACCAGCATCTTCAGTCTCAAATTGATCAAACATGAAATCAAGATGCATTGACATTTATTGGCGATACGATTGTAAAAATTGTAAGCGAATAGGAAGAAACAGTAGCTGGAAAATATGGTCTTGGTGATAGAAACGACACTGGAGATCGCATGATAGAATTTTTCAAGCCTAATGACTGATTCATAGAAAGTATTTTTCTTCAGTAACCCCAAAGGTGACATACATGGGAACATCTCCCGATGGAATGCATAGAAATCAAATTGACTGAATCTTGGGGAAGAGATGATGGTGAAGCTCAATACAAGTAGCTAAAACCAGGTCAGGGGCTGACTGTGGAACAGGCTATCAATTGCTCGTACGTAAGTTCAGGTTGAAGCTTGAAGAAAATTAAGACAATCCACAAGAGTCAAAATACAACCTTGAGTATATCCCACCTGAATTCTGAGACCATCTCAAGAGCAGATTTGATGTATTAAATTCTAATGACAGATGATCTGATGAACTGTGGGATGACATCAAAAGTATCAGACATAAAAAAGAGTATCAATAAATAAAATCATGTCTTTAACTAGTCCATCAGTACCCATATACTTAGTGAGCATCGGCTCCATGCTTAGTGCTATTTTGAAAATGTAGGGGAAGGCAGGAATACAGTCATATACTTTTTTCTTTTTTAAAATCATAACTCACCACAATCCACATATACATCCATTGTGTCAAGCACATTTGTACATTTGTTACCATCATCATTCTCAAAACATTTGCTTTCTACTTGAGCCCTTGGTATCAGCTCATTTCCCCCTCCCTCCCTCATGAACCCATGGTAATTCATAAATTAGTATTATTTGTTCATGTTTTACACTGTCTGATGTCTCTTTTCACCACTTTTCTGTTGTCCATCCCCCAGGGAGGGGTTATACGTAGATCATTGTGATTGGTTACCCCTTTCTCCCCCACCTTCCTCCTACACTCCTGTTATTGCTACTGTAATTACGGGTTGCTAACAAACCCAGGGACAAGGGAATGAGTGATCAAAAATCAATGGTGAGGAGGGTATAGGACGGCTCATAGAGCTTGATCAAGAGCAATGTCACTGAGAGGAATTATTGAAAACCAAATGAAGGCTGAGCATGATAGTGGGACAAGAGAAAAGTAAAAGGAAATAACAGGAAAGAACTAGGAGGCAAAGGGCATTTATAGAGGACTAAATACAATCATGTACATGTGTAAATATATTCATATATGACTATGGGGAAATAGATCTATGTACTTATATTTATAGGTTTAGTATTAAGGTAGCAGGACATTGGGCCTGTAGTCAAGCACTCCCTTAATGCAAGAACACTTTGTTCTATTAACCTGGCATTCCATAATGCTCACCTTCCTAATATGATTGCTGAAGACAAAGCGGGTGCATAAGCAAATGTGGTGAAGAAAGCTGATGGTGCCTGGCTATCAAAGATATAGCATCTGGGGTCTTATAGGCTTGAAGATAAACAAGGGGACATCTAGCTGAGAAGCAACAAGGCCCAGATGGAAGAAGCACACCAGCCTATGTGATCATGAGTGTCAATAGAATCAGGTATCAGGCATCAAAGAACAAAAAATCATATCATTGTGAATGAGGAGTAGTGCAGAGTGGAGACCCAAAACCATTCTGTAGGCAACTAGACATCCCCTTACAGAAGAGTCACGGGAGGAGACAGACCAGTCAGGGTGCAGTATAGCAATGATGAAACATACAACTTTCCTCTAGTTCTTTAATGCTTCCTCTCCCCCCACTACCATGATCCCAAATCTACCTTACAAGTCTGGCTAGACCGGAGGATGTACACTGGTACAGATAAGATCTGGAAACACAGGGAATCCAGGACAGATATACCCCTCAGGACCAATAATGAGTCTTATACTTTTATAAACCTCACAGGTTGCAAAACTCTGTTCACACGATTGTTGTTGGCTGCAGGTGAGTTACATAGAACTGAGTCACGGTATTTTCCTGGCTGTAATGGTGATAGGACGGATGGTCTGGTCTTTTCTTCCATGGTGCTTCTGGGTGGGTTTGAAACACTAACCACTAAGTTCACATTTGAGTACAAACTATCTGCCTGACCTAAACTAAAACCACAACCAATGGCCTTTGAGTCAATTCTGACACAAAAGGACAGAAAAACCTCAATCCACAAAAAAAGCAGAACATAAGCCCTGGTGATGTAGTGATTATATCTGGGGCTGCTAACTGCCAGGTGAGCAGTTGGAAGCCAGTACCGCAGGAGAAACATGAGGCTTTGTACTCTCATGAAGAGTTACAGTCTTAGAACTCCATCGAGATGGTTCTACACTGCCTGTTAAGGTTGCTATGAGTAAGAATTGACTAGATAGCTGTCAGTCAGAACAAATTTAAATGGCTTAAAGGGGAGAACAAATGATATGCTGTTCAATTTAACTTAATGGTGCCTCTATTAATCACTCTGTCTGATAGCAAAGCCATTCACATTCCTGGTCAGTGGTCAGAGGAGATTCATGGAAGGATTAATCCATGTGGGGACTCTGAAAATGAACTTTAGGCTTTCATCGCCATCCATAGCCTTCTGCAAACTGGATGCTCAGGATTTACGCTATCTCATGACTCAAATAAGGCTCATGTTAGTCCTTAAAGTGATATATTTGTTCTTTAATACTTTAAAGAGGTCTTGAGCATCAGGTTTGCTTAACAGCATGCTTTTCTGACTATGGTTTGAGTTTCTGGCACTTCCTCTTCAATGTATGACCACAACCTTTCCCCCCCAATTATATCCAGGAAAATTTTACTTGTATGTGATATTAATAATTCTGCTTGATAATACCCTTATTCCATCGAGTCACCTTTCTTTGGAAATGTCAAGATAGTTTCCATCCATTATAGCTTTTGATCAAGATATAAAAATATTGAAAATAAGTCATAACAGTTATTAAGCCTACTACACATTTGAAAATTAGAAGTATTTCTAAATACTTTGTGGATTAAAGAGGATATGAGTCACAAAGATGAAATTTTAAAATAAATTTATTATAGACAATTATTACAACACATTCAGTAGGCCATTAATCTGATGAGCAGCAACAATAGGCTTGGTAATGCCTAGTGCCATAACTTCTGGGGTTACCCAATCCCTGCCATGCATCTTCTGCTATGCCTGACCGCACACAATTCTTAGTAAAGTATAAGATACTATGTGATAAGTATATCTGTGAACTGCTTAATTGAAATTTTTCTTAGATTCAATGAATACGATGATGAAAGCAAAAGCATTTAATTGTGTGGGCCATAAGACATTATGGAGAACACTAAAGAGTGAGAATTCAGGACCTATCATTTTGCTAATGTACATAGACCTAAAAGCAGTCATGTGAACAGAACAAGGGAGGATTGCATGATTTAAAGTCATCAGAAGTGTATGTTAGGGCTGTATCCTTTCACCATATTTATTTAATCTGTAAATTGAGAAAGCAACCTGGAAAGCCAGACTATAGGGAGAGGAACAGCACGCTGGGACTGGAGGAAGGCTCATTCACAAGCTGCAATCTACAGGTGACGCAACCTTGGCTGCTGAAGGTCAAGAGGAGTTGCAACACTTACTGATGAAGGTTAAAATAAAAACAGCCTTCAGTATGAATTCTAGCTCAACACAAAAAATAAAGACACTCACAAGGCAGCCAATAAACATCCTGATAAATGGAGAAAAGTTTGAAATGTCAAAAGTTCCATTTGGGTTGGATCCACATTGCAAAAGCCCTCTTTGTCGGGTTATGAAGCAGAGATGTCACTTTGAGGAAGAAGGTGAGCTTGGTCCAAGCGATGGTGGTACTGGTGGTCTCATAGGCATGTGAGATCTGGACAAGAAGTTTTCAGAAAGACTGCAGAAGAACGATGACTTGGTCTCTTTTATGATTTTGGATTTTGTTGTACCTGTTTCTCCTAAGCTTTCAGGGCTCCTTGTGTGATCCCTTGAAAGCATTTCTTATAGCAAAATGAATAGTCTTAAGCCATGTGCATAAAAGTAGGGTGACCAAAAAATAATGATTTCAGATACATCTCAAAAGCTTTAGATGGCTGCTCACAGCTTTCAAGGACCGCATTCACTGCTTACCACAGCAGAACATAGAACATTGTTTGAACTCTATAATCACGATTGGACTTGAGGTCCCCGTGACTATGGTTCTGAATCCCGAGTCTTCCTTTCTTCCATCATAAAGTTTTTGAGGTGTATCTCAAATTATTTTTCAGTCTCCTTTCTTTCATGTATATGATTTAAGGCTATTAATTTTGCTATAAGAAATGCTTTGACATCAAGTGAAAACTTTCATGTGGTTTCTTCATTGTCATTTATTTCAAGATATTGTCTAAATTTAGTTTTAATTTCTTATTTCATTCATTGATTATTTGGAAACACATGATTAATTTCCAGGAAATTTAAGATTTTTCATGTGGATGAGGCAACTGAAAATTCTATGGCTTGATTAGGTACCCCTTAGTTCACAAAGGGAAGTTATTGCTTTTTATCAACACATACCCCCAAATAATATGACACCTCATTTTATTTCTTGGGTGCTGGCTCCATGGGTAGTGATTGTGGATCCAGGTAAAATAAAATCCTTGAGAACTTCAATCTTTTCTTCATTTATTATGATGCTGTCTATTGGCCCAGTTGTAAGAATGTTTATTTTATTTATGTTCAGGTATACGCCATACTGAAGACTTGAGATGTTGATCTTCATCAGTAAGTATCTCAAGTATTTTTCAGTTTCAACAAGCAAAGCTGGCTCATCTACGTGTCTCAGACTGACAGGTCTTCTTCCAACCTTTATGCTGCATCCTTCTCCATCTATTGCAGCTTCTCAGATGATTTGTTCAGCATAAAGACTGAATATATGGTGAAAAGATACAATCCTGACATACGCTTTTTCTTATTTCAAACCACATAGTCTTTCCTTCTGTCTATAAGACTGCTGGTTAGTCTATGTACAGGTTGTATATGAGCACAATTAAGTGTTCTGGAATTCCTGTTCTTCATAATGTTACCTATAATTTGTTATGATATACACAGTCAAATGCTTTCCTAGAGTCAATAAAACACAGGCAAACTTGTTTCTGGTATTCTCTGCTTTTTGCCAAGATCCATCTGCCACCAGCAATATTATCATAAGTCCCACATTCTAACCTGGATTGAGTTTTTGTCACTTTTCTGCCACCGATCCTGAGAGCTGCCAGTGCACTGCCATGGCTCCGCCATCCTTGGATCCATATGACTCTAGTCTGTGATCCTCCTGCATTCTGCACACTGCATGTGGCTTCTTGAGCCTGAAGAGGGATTTATGGAACAGTATTGGACTTGGGGCCTTGGTGTTGGACTGGGCTGGAATGCTTTCTTGATATAAAATTACTTTTTGATATGAAGCTCTTTCTTATGCATATATGAACATCCCTGGATTTGTTTCTCTAGTCAATCTGACCTAACACAGATACAGTGCTGAAGGTGCCCCCTTGCTTTGGCTAAAAAATATGGGAGACAGCTACCCGTCCAAACAAACTGGAAGGGATTCATATTACAAAGGAAGGCGATCTAATACATTTTGAAATAGTAGCTATGAGTCTGCATGTAGCGCAGTTGCTACTCATTATTTGTTTCTGATTTATAAACTTCTCAAAATAAATAAGGAAGGAATCAGAGAAAATACATGTATTAATGAAATAATAGAAGAAAGCAGAAGAGAGATTCTTAAAATAAATTTCATAAAGTCCAAAGGCAGCTTGATACCCTTAGCAGGAGAAGAGGAAGTGAAAGTGCCTACTATGTGTAACCAGTGAAAGTGCCTACTATGCGCAGCCAGTGAAAGTACCCACTGTGTACAGCTAGTGAAAGTGGCTGCTGAGGGACAACGTATTGTTACTGGAGCGCCAGTTAATAGGTTTATTCTAAACAGCCTATGTTTAAACATGCTTCTGTGATAAGTGGGTTAGTGGGTTACTGCAGACAATTTATCTCATATCTGCTCATGTATAAAATTAGCAAATTGTCTGGTAGGATGCTGCGAAAGATATGAAAGTTTAAATATAAGGATCACCGACACAAAATTTAGCAATGGCAGGGAATGCGGAGCAAACTTAGCTAATCTGTCTCCACCAATGTTCTCCTGCTTGCCTCCCTTTATATAACCAGCTAGAGATGCGGCAGACATTCCTGGTAGTATACAAAGTACTCGTTCTCTGTCATCTTCTTAAGGAAACACAATATCCTTTGAGTGAAAATGTACACAGTTCAAATGTTTTGCTGCTCAGATTCTTGTGAATGAGAATTTATCCTGTGACATAGTTCTCATCAATGTATTAAGGGAATCTCTACCAGATATGATAAGGTATTGCTTTCTAATTACAGAGACAAACCCGGTAGGCATATGCTTTAATTTCTCACTCTTAACTCTTCTTAGCTGGCACACAGTTCTGATATTTGGAGACAAAAAAAGAGGCATCCTGAAGAACATACTCTATGGATTCAGGAGGAAAAAAAGGAAGAAAGAAAGAAAGAAAGAAAGAAAGAAAGAAAGAAAGAAAGGATATTTCCTAGAGCACTCTCCTCAGACTGCCAGTCTCCATATATCTTTGTTATGTAGGAAATAAAACAAAACCCACTGACAATGATAATATGTTACCTGTAACCACAGACAATTTTAGTTTATGGGGATGGACGTTGTTATAGATGCTCTTGCTTTTACAGTCTTGGAGTTTCTGAAAACCCAGGGAAAGATTTTTCAGAAACCACGATTGATCTATTCTTCCATTTAAAAAAATCAAGAAAATGAAAGATTTCATAAGAAAGAATGAAAAAACAGAACCAAAGCACAGCTTTTGACTCCATGACAATTATGTTGTTGTTTGCTAGCAAGCTGATTCTGATTCATCATGACTGTACAGGACAGACTAGAACTGCCTCATTGAATTTCTAAGCTACCACCTTTTCCCTCCCATAGATCAAAGTGATCAATGAACAAAGTACCACTCAGGATTAGGAACAAGAAGCTACAACTCAGGACCAAGAACAGAAAGCTCATAGGTAAAATCTCCCTTCCTGAGGGCAGAACAACTTTCTAAGCTCTTAGCGGCTACCTTAGGACAAGTACCTCTTATCTACCTCAGGACAAATTCTTCTCAGCTACCATCAGACAGTATTGCCTTACCTTCAATTCCAAGGTCCTCTTGAACCTGCCATCTTCCATCACATGCTCTCCAATGGACCCCTCCTAGTTCTGCTGCCATTGAATGGCCCGCAGGGAAGTTTCTAGGAGCAGATTGCTGCACCTTTTCTCCCTCAAAGCCATTCATAGGTTCAAATCCTCCCGTTAGCAGCTGAACCCTCTTTATCCTCTTTATCTCTATTTCCCTAAATCTGTCTCATGATTTCTTCTTTCTCTTTTTTCCTTTCATTCAAAATGCCTACCCCCAAATCATATTAAAAATGTAACTAAGTCGGACCTTGCCTTTATCGCCCACACACTATACCTTCATAGCCAAATCACTCCTTTTCTGCAACTAGTTCACGTCCTCCCAATCTCCTTTAAACTGCTTTAATGTATCTCATTACAAGGGTCAGTCAAAAAGGTGTTATACAATTATATATAACTTCATTCAGAAAAATATCAATGTGGGAAGATATTGTCTCTCAACGTGTCCTCCATCTAAGTATATGCACTTCTGAATGTGGGGTTTCCATCTCTCTAATCCTTCTTCAGAGAGCCCTTGTGGTACTGTCAGGTAAGTATCAAATCACTAACTACAAGGTTAACTGGATACAATTGAAATCTTCAGTGATAAACAAGTTCATTGCAAACACATGGGGTGGGGTAAGCTGAGGGTGGCTGGGTTAGTTGGTAATGCAAATCTATCAGCTGCTCTGTAGGAAAACCTGAAGTTATTTTGCTTCCATAAAGGTTTACAGCCTTGGAAACTATGGAGGGTAGGGTTGCGATGAGTTGGAATTAACTCCATGGCAGTGGGAACTCTTCCTGAAGGACTCTGCACTCTTCAAATGATAACATGCCAGGCAGTTTGGGCATCTCCAAAGGATGCCAATGGTGTTATCTTGAAATGTTCTTTGGCTTTGGGAAACAAAGTAAAGTCTTTGGGAGCAACATTGGGCTTTTGGTGGGCACAGTAGGTTTCTTAGTGAAGTTCTCATAGGACAGCCCTTGCCCTTGCTGTCCTATGACATAAGCAAGTGGATTGTCATGATAGAAGCTAATTCCGGACCTTTTTCTCACCAATGCAATTTTCAATTTTTTAAAAGACTTTTCATAATAATCCCTTGTGAGCATCCTTGGAGACAATGTTTCACGATTATCCCTATGAAACTAAAAAACAAAACACTGTCACCACGAAGCTCTAAACTGATCTTCCTGCCTTGAATTTAAATCACCCAGAAGCTCCTCTTGAACCCCACGGTTTTCATTGGATCTTTTCTTTGCAGGAACCCCATGGAGACTAAAACGGGGTGCTTGCTGGACCTGCGACCATCTACTGACCACACAGACATGTTTAGACTCATTCTGCTCAGAGTAAACTCATACATGTGTCAACTAGGACCCGCATAGCAATATGTGTTGACTTCACCTTTTATTCTCTTGCACTCATAGAGTGCCAGTGGGAAGAATATCTAAATCTTGAGAGGTCCTCCAAAGAGGACACAATTTTTTTTAAGGAATTAAAAGAGATTCTATTTCCCTTTACTAGATACACAACACTCAGAGTTGGCAAACACAAAATTAACCTCAGCTTAAAAATTAGAGTGGAAGCCTTTAACATCTCTGTTCATTACTTTTAAATAACACATTTTTTAAAGTTGCTCTTGAATTCAACTTAAAATGTGTTGGACTCTAACTGATCTATAGGATATCACAGGTAAATAGTCAAGGCTTTCTTCTGAGATGTCTCTGGTTGGTCTCCAATCTAACTATTTTGGTTATCATCTGTGTGCATTAAGCATCACCACCACCCAGGGATTCCTAATATCGCACAGCACACCAAATTAAAACATGCACAATGACAGGCAAATAAATCTGCTCTTATTGACTTGTAGAATCCAAGAGAACTTTGTTCAATGAAGGCTGCTAGAAAAGGACCCAATACCAGCCTACCACTATAGTTCAACTTAATCTGCAACGTAAGTAGCCCTGGTGGCCAAGTAGTTAAGTACTCAGCTGCTAACTCAAGGTTGGCAGTTCAAACTCACCAAATGGCCCCATGGGGGAAAGAGCTGGCATTCTGTTTTTGTAAAGATTACCACCAAGAAAACCCTCAGGAAATCGTTCTACTCTGTCACACTGGTCTCTGAGTTGAGGTTAACTAGGCAGCTAACGACCAGAACCTGTCAACTTGTTTTTTTCAGTGCAGCAACAGGAACTTCGTCAACACATTTCCCTGTCAGTCAAAGAAATTCAGGAAACTAATGTGGAAGAACAATATTATAAAGCACTACACACTCCATTAGGTCCTGTTTCCTAAAAATATGGCAGGTGAAGAAACCCTCTCCTATCCCCGAGCTTCCCTAGCTTTGCCCTATTATTTGCTACGTGCTGTATTGTTGTTCTCAGGTGCTGCCTACTCTGCTTAATGCACGGCAACTCTACGGAGAGCAGAATAAACATTCCCTGGTTCTGCGGCATCCTCAAAGTGATTGCTGTGTTTGAGTCTATTGTTGCAGACACTGTGTCCATCTATTTCACTGAAGGTCTTCCGATTTTTCACTGGCCCCAATTACACCAAGCCTCAATCTGTCTTCTCTGATTTTTTGAATGCCACATCACAAGAAGCAAGGTCTACCTTAGTAAATAGTGTTCTTACTTCTAACGCCACAGCCCACATTTTATTTCCTGATGCCCTTTTTATTGTCATCTGTCTTTCATCAGTCTCCCATGGAGAATTCCAGCTACCAGTACTAACAACATTATACACAGTACCACTATTGATGCCAACATGAAATGGAAATACATATTTTTTTTGTTAGAGTGTATAAACTTCCTGGTTTAATGAAGCAGAGCTATACTGAAAGTTTATCTAACTCAGTTTATAATAAGAAAATGCCTTGGTGTGTGTGTTTACATTATAAAGAAAAGCTAAAATTAACACTTTTAAGACCACCTCCAAAATACGAATAAATCTTGTTATAAGCAAAAAAAGAAAATCAGGTAATAGTTGATTAAAACACCAAACCTAATTAAATTTGATCTAATAGTGTTTACTTTTTTAACATCTGGAAAAGTTTGGGCATACACTGCAAACATTTTTAACCTAATTTTAAAATAAATTATGCTTAGTTTCCACAGATGTGTTTAAGTTGAGTCCTTTTAAAGAAATAATTCCCTAGGCTTTTTTTTTTTTTTTTGCATTTAACAGGCAAGAATTTGGACCATAAAGTGCCCATGGAAAGAATATCTAAATATTGACAGGTCCTCCAAAAAGGACACTAATAATTTTTTAAAGCAATTAAAAGAGATTCTCTTACCCGTTTTACTAGATACACAACATACGGATCTGCTCTAAATAAAGATTTCTCACCAGTATTTTCACCCAAAGAGAGAAGAAAAGCAACAAGGCTCACTGCTTCTGACACCGGCGGCGACGCTGACTACACTCTAAGAAAGTGAGAAACCCCGGTGCACTTGGGGGAGTGGCATAGAGGGTGTGATCTCTGAAAGTTCCTTGAACTAAATACGGTGTTTCCTGTAGACCTTCCCGACGCCCCAACACATAACTTCCCCGGTGGCTGCTTGGGTGGGGCCGGGCCGGGGTACAGAGCTGATGGTACCCAAAGCCCATGGCTGTCGGGTTCTAAAGCTTGCTGCTGCCCTCTGCAATTCCATTTTATTTGCAGGAGAGACTCTATCCATGACTGTCTCGTGGGGACCCGACTGGAGGAAAACAAAAAACAAACCGAAAAGGAAATTTGAAGACCAAGAAAACTCAGTTTCACCTTTGTGAAGGTAAAATCCTGTTGTTCCCTTCCTAGAAATCATAAGAATGCTTTGCATTTTCTGTCTGCATTCAGCTTGGCTGACGACTACATCCTCGTCCACCTCTTCCTGATCTCCCTTAACATTCCATTGGCATTTGGGCTGGTGAGCTCTCTCTGCATCCAGGGCCTACAGCTTCCTATTGGATGAGTTCCCTCCTAGATTTATGTTTTATTTTCTCAGTCATCGGCTAATAGAGACTTCTTGAAGATGCAGGAGATGATGAGTTTGTTAGGTTCCTGAGAAAATAAGCCTGATTAATCTTTTATCCTTGGGCTCTTGTTTTGGTTTGTTTTAGCATGGATTTCATGTATTAGAAGAATTATTACTTGAACTAAATTATAGCTAAAAACATAAGTTTGTAAATCACAGAAATGGCTCCTTATTTTATTTTGGTTTATTTTCTTCCTGTTCTCTCTTCTGATTTCATAACACCTTCTGGAACCAGCCAAGCACCTGCCTCCTGTTGCAACCTCAGGTGTGGGTGTGAGTTGTGGGAAGGATCAGGGTCAGCGAAACAGATTTTTAAATTTGAAAACACTTAAAGTGTGATGAAGGTTTACACGCATGGTTGGGGAAAAGTTTGTGACCAAAACACGTAACCTCTCTCTAAATTCTCATCTCATAGAATAACTCCATCCAAATACCTATAACTCAGAACATCCCGCAGGTGCAAGCCAGATGCACACTCACTGCTATCGGGTCACACAGGTTAGCTACAGTAAACACTGAGAATCGCGGTCGCTCCCCTTTCCTTCTCCTCTTTAAAAAGAATCTCTTTACTTTGTTGTTGTTGAGATTCACATTGATGTTTTCCATGTGCAATTTTAGTGATACTGATTATGTTCTTTTAGCTGTGTAACCATTTTCTCCCTCCTAGCGAAGCTATCCTTCCTTCGTTCATTTAAGCCCACTGCCTCACAAAGTTCTGATATAATCTCTTCCGTTACTGTGTCAATTTGATCTCATAGAGATAGTTCTTAAAAGAGCGGAGTGCTCAGCACAGACATTTCTATACAAGTTCGCTGAGCTCGGCCTGTTCTTTGCTTCACAACTAGCTCTGCGAATGAGTCTCCTAAATAATCAGGCTTGAGAACCAGATTGAGGGTTGATCTCTTTGCTTCAGAGGAACTAGGTACAATGACATCTGAAAGAACCACCTCGCTCTTGCTGCTGCACCTGTAATGACAGCAGGAGGAAAAAACACAGGAACTCAGGGCCCTCGACAGTCTTATTGTACACAACGCGTGGTCTGTCCAACCCACAGGTTCTCACCACAACCTTGATTGAGGGAAACATCCTGAGAAGACAACTGATTTTGAGTTTCAGAAGAGGCGATAGAACATCATCATCATCTGTAAATTGCTTGTGGATGAATAGAAGCATGTGCTACTAAAATTTTCAAAGCTACTTAAAAAAAAAACCCAAAAAACCCAGGTACATTCCAGAACCCAAGTAAACATTTCCACATGAGAGGGCTGCTCTTTCAACTATATATCTTCCCTACTTTTTACGTCATCAAAGATTTCTTTAAAAGTGCAAGTTCACTTCAAAGTCACAGTGAAACCAAAAACTCTTCCAGCTGCAGTGACTGGTGTTCAGGGCTGATAGGAGGTTTAGACAAGACTGTGATTTAGTGAGGGGCCCATTTTAGAGCTTGCTTCCTTCTCTCCTCCTTAACTCCTCTTATTTCTGGGATGCCCACTTAGCACTTGGATTCAATGAGTGCATGTTAGCATCACTGAAGAAGTAACTTTATTACAATAGCAGTGCTTTGGCCCCACCCCCAGAAATTCTCATTTAATGACTCTTGAATGGGGTTCTCTTTACCATCAAACCAGTGCTGACTTATAGCCACCCCACAGGACGGGGAGTCCTGCCCCTGTGAGTTTCTGTGGCTGTGACTCTATGGGGGTGGAAACCCCACCTTTCTCCCATGGAGCGGCTGACTTGCCAACTTGGCCGCTCGCAGCCCAACATGCGATCACGACACGACCTACATTTAAGGTTCAGGCACTTTAGTCTTAAATAGCACCCCTCTTCTGCTGCTGTGCAGCCATCTTTTAGAACTACTGAATGAAGTATTTCTTGAGCTAGAGCACATGCTATATGCAAGTCCCTGGATGGGGAACTGAAAGAGTTAAAAACCCTTAAAGCAGGAAGATGTGTTTTCAAATTATAATCATCATAGACTGTATATACATATATATATATATATATATATATATATATATATATATATATATATATATATATATATATATATATATATCATAGGCTGTAAGTGCCACCTGAGAATTGCAGACAATTAACAGCCTATGCTGGAGAGAGTAAAGATAATTCTGGATAAAACAAAGAAAATTGGATTTGAATTTCGTTTTGGAGGACTTTTCATAGACGTGGCTGATAAAAAACATTTGGGGCAGAAGAAAGAAAAATAATAATCAAGTCAAGAAAACAAATCGTTTGAGAGTTATCCATACCGATGGGGCTGCAGGTAGAGCGTGGCTGTTATATGTAAGAAGGAGGGTTGGTAAGGTAGTCTCGTGCCAGATTAGGAATACCTTGACAAAATTCAGAATGTTTTTCCTTTCTTCCTTCCTTCCTTCCTTCCTTCCTTCCTTCCTTCCTTCCTTCCTTCCTTCCTTCCTTTCTCCCTCCCTCTTCCCTGCCTTCCAGCCTTCCTGCCTTCCTTTCTATCACTTTTTATTGTGAATTTGGTAAGGATTTACATTTCAGATAATCAATTTTGTATCCAACTTAACCTACCTATCAAACCTCCCAATAGCTTGCTCTACCTCACCCTTTCATTTCTCTTGTCTCTGTTGTAGAAGCTATCTTAGCCTTCACTGAAAGCTATAGCAAGAAGCTTGGTGACATAGTGGTTATGCTTTGGGCTGCTAATCCTAAAGTCAGCAGTTCAAAACCACTAGCAGCTATGCAGGGGGAAAAATGGGGCTTCTTGTGGGTCTGGTAGTGAAGTTGTTTTATTTTTTAAAGTTAACACCTGTCTACACTGTAGCCTATTGCCTTATTAACAGCCCTCTGTCTCCCTACCAATGACCATGGATGTTTGTTTCTTTTAGTATGAAAATATTTTTCCTTTTATAATAGTGGTTTCATACAGTATCTGTCCTTTTGTGATCAGCTAACTTCACTTGACATAGGTTCTCCAAATCCATCCATTCCATAAGGTGTTGAATTCTGGTTCTGGCACAGAATTTTGAAAGTACCGTAGACTGCCAGAAGAACAAACAAGCCTGCCTTGGAAGAAGTACAGCCAGAATGCTTCTGAAAGGCAAGGATGGACAGGATGGACTTTGGATATGTTCTCAGGAGAGACCAGTCCCTGGAGAAGGCCATGGTGCTTAGTAAAGTTGTGAACCACTACAAAAGAGAAAGGCCCTTGATGAGATGGATTGACACGGTGTCTACAACAAGAGGCTCAGACCTAGAAACACTGTGAAAATGGTGGTTGTACACAGGGTCGCGATGAGTCAGAACTGACTCAAAGACACCTAACAACAACAACATGACAGGAAAACAGAAACCAAACTCACTGAAACTGAATCAATTTTGGCTCATAAGCACCCGATAGGACAGACTAGAACAGTCTCTGTGAGCCTGAGGTTGTACCTCTGTATTGCAGTGGTTCTCAACCTTCCTAATGCTGCGACCCTTTCATACAGTTCCTCATGTTGTGGTGACCCCCCAACCATAACATTATTTACATTGCTACTTTATCACTATCATTTTGCTACTGTTATGAATCGGGCAGCCCCTGTGAAAGGGTCATTTGACCCCCCCAAAGGGGTAGTGACCCACAGGTTGAAAACCCCTGCTTTATTAGGATTAGAAAACCGTATCCTTTTTCCTATAACAGCAAAGATTAATATAAAATAAAAAGCAATAAGTTTAGGAAATTAAAGGGTGAGTTCATAATAACCAAGATTCAATGAATGAGATTACTTTTAATAATTATTATCAATTAATTAGTTAATATTAAAACTTAATGAGAATAAAATATTGGAAAGGGAAACCCTAAAAAGATAGCAGAAGTAAGTATTCTGGAGTCACGGGGACTGACTTTTCAGATGTAAGGGAATATTGTGTGCCCAGTATGTTAAATAATTATGCTACCTTTAAAAAAGAGAGAAATGCACATTATTGGGAAATTTGAGATAAAGAGAAGGTTCAAAATATCTTCAGGTGGAAGCACCTGTTCCTTAGAAAGAATTAGTAATAATTACCTCGTGATTGTGGCAGAATAATTTAGAAAAAGATATCAATAATGGTTGTACAGCACGAAGAGCACAATCAAAGGCCCTGAATTATACATGTAGAAATTGCTGAAATGGACAGTGTCTTGTGTATATTTTTGCTACAATTATAAAAATAATTACATGAATCACAATGAGTATAAGAAAGAAGAAAATGTTGTAGAATTGATAGTGTTGGTAATGGTACAACTCTTCTTGATATGACTGAACTATTGAATTGAATTACATGTGGATGAAGTGCCAATAAAACTGTTTTAAAAAAAGACGAAAAAAATAAATAAAGAAAAGATTTAAAAAAAAATAGTCTGTCTTCTCCCATGAAGCCTCGAAATGCTACAGAGCAGTTTTACACTGTCCTGGGAGATCACTGTGAGTCAAAATTGACTCGATGGCAATGGATTTGGGTTTTGGTTTTGATTCACATATTCAACTTTTTCCCCTCATATGATCCCCTGCCACTCGTTATATAGATTTTCAACTTAAATGTAACTTTCTCATGGGAAAAGATTTTTGGTCAAGGCATTATGTAATTTTCTTTTATGGCATTTATTTACTAATGAAAGCTAGTAGTGTAGCCAATGTTTCTTTCTGCGTGGGGACACTTTAAGCTCTATCAGTAAAAGACTACCTTTTCCCCCCCTTCTTGTATCTAATAAATACTGGGTAGATATTGGCTGAATGAATAAATGAATGAACTAGAAAAAATGCCTAGTGGTTTTTAAAAGATAGCATTGGAAGCCAAATGACTGTAGAGACAGACATGCCCTAACATTCTTCCAGAAAAAGAAGTACGCAGCCTCGAAATTTATACCCAAACTACGGTCATATTTATGAGTAGAGTCAAATTACGTCAATAGGTGTTCGCCCAGTGTTAGAGTCTAAAGTAAGTGAAACACAGGTCTGGACATGCTGGAACCAGAGACTCGGTTTAGAAAAGAGATGACGGAAATTCCCGGACGACGACGGCGACGATGATGAAGAAAACAAGCGCTAAAAGAGCAAGCAGTTCCGCATCAGCCCCAGAGCATAAACAAACCCTACTGCCACAGAGGGACAGGACAGATGGCGGCAGGAGAAATCACTCAGGAAAACAAGCCGGAAGGATTGCTTGGAGGGTTAGTTCAAATTCAGAAGCGCTTGATAGCTCTTTTAGAGAGCGAGGAATCGATTACCGGTGATGCGCCCTGTACAGATAATACGAAACCAAAGAGGTCGATACGAACTGCAGAAACTTGTAGAAAAAGATTAGGTGATAATAGTGTATGGCTTGTGACCACAGCACACCGTGGCTTGTGTTGGAATTGCATTTACATAATCATATGGAAGTAGAGACTGGTGTGGATTTAACTAAAAGCAATCTGTTTCTATAAACAGAGTAGGGAGAGGGCACATTTGAGTGGTTAAAGCAAGAGAGGAAGGTGGGACAGAGGAGGTACATTCTCATCTTCCAGAACACCGAGGCAATAAATAATGTCTGCACTTGAAAAATCAATAAAAAGACAATAGAAGCATGATGTTAAATAATAGGGAAGGGCATGCTGAAAAAGCACAGAAAGAATTGCAAGTGGCTCATTCTAGTGAATAAAAATGAGGGGCAGAGAAGGGTGGAAATTGCTAGGCTTGGTTATAAAATGTGTAATGCAATCTGACTTTTGTTGTTTTTTTCTCTGAGAAACAGTGCGGTGTGGTCGTTGCTAGCCTGCAATACTTTCTGGGTTTGGATTCAATTCCAACACTCGTCACCCAGGTAAACTGGGTAAAAAGCTTAATCTTTGTGTCCCTTGCATTCTGCTTCCAAGCAGTAATAGCAACAGCAACTACCTCAGAGGACGTTGAAAGGTTTGACCCAACGCATTAGCAGACTTAGATCAGTGTCCACTGCTTAATAATTGAGCTCTTTTTTACCTTTTGCTGCTTAATGTTGGATAACTATTTGCTATTAGTGTTACCATTTTTAAGCTATGTTCTATTTAAGAAAAACCAAGAAGAGAAAAATTATGTTTTGAACTCTACTCTGGAAATATATTTTAGTTTTTAGAAAGTTGTATTGCCATCGATTTTATGCAAACTACCATTGAAGAGTTCCATCATATTAAGAACAGGTGTGCAACAATAAGCACATTCCATTTCAGAACATTGTCTTCTTCCCCTGCTCACTGTGGTTAGTCCCCCAGTGCCCCCCAACTGCCTCTGCCATGCCCCAAGGTACTGTCCTTAAAGATTTACCTATCCTGCATGTCATACACATAAAATAATACAATACAAAACAAAACAATCACAACCCAATAACAAAATAAAAGAGAAAGCAGAAAATATTAAACCTGAAGCAACTTTAAAATGAGCCCAAAGGGAGATCAAGTAATAAGGTGTTACATTTTAACCTCACTCCATCTGCCATAATTGATTTATTTGGCAATGCTTTCTGTCTGGTAGCAGGCTGCCCACATCCCTGGCTATGGTCAGAGGGGATTCACCAGGGACTTAGTCCATGTGGGGACTCTGCAAAGAGATCGGGACTTTCACCGGCATCCAGAGGTTCTGAAAACATGGTGTTCAGAGTTGCAGCTCTGAGACCTTTCCCTCCTCCAGATTTTGATTTTGTTACTTCCAATCCTTGGATCACACACGTGTACGTGCATGTGCTTCTTCCATGTGGACTTAGTTGACATCTCGCTTGGGTGGTTACTTACTTGAAGACAAGCCTTTAAGACCCCAGACACGATTCTGAAAGTCTTTTTACAAATTGGCATAAAGTGACAGTATTTTAATTTTCTCACTTATTTGTCTTCAACCTTCCAATTCATGTAACAGTTAAAAGCTGCCCATTTCCTGCCCTCTGGATGGGTGAACCTAGGAAACACTTTGAGGCCTGGGGCTTCAGATTCTTCACCCAGATCCCTGAATGTGTGCCTGAGGCCTGAGCTACAGCAATCACATCAGCCCTCTGTTGGATGGAGACAACTGCTGCGGTCCAGAATGTTCAAGCATGCGTTTGGGTGTGTGCTTTTCAAAGCAACAAGCCATAAATCACCCTAGATCACTGAGGTAATCGCGAAAAGACTTGCTGTTCTGCCAGCGACCCAGGCAAAGCTCCCTGCCTGTTTAAAAGTGAACGAAAGAAGCACACTGGCACATTCTAAGAGTCGTGTCTGCTAGCTTTTCCCACACAAAAGGGGGTCTGCTATAGTGCCCCTTTCCAACCCTGGGTGCATTCTCAGCAAATCTTGTGATCCCAAGGTATCCAGACGCTGGAAAAGCTAGAAGCTGCTCTTTTTCACTCTCCTCTGTTGTACTCAGCTATAACTCAGCCTCAAGTTGGCACCCGGAGGAGCCTGGAAAACATGATGACCTATCATCTCCCTTCGACCACAGTGACCGCTCGGTGGCAGAATGCTCCAGGTCACCATCATGCGAATAGAGTCCGTTCACTGCAGAATGCAAGGAATGAGAGTACGACCATGGCACGGACAGACACGGCTTTGATTCTGTGACCTTGATGTGGTGCTTTCAGCTCCTCGGGATTTTGTGTTTTCCATTGGAAAATCTAAGGCAGATTAGGTCAAAGCCTGAGAAAAGGGTGGGGCTTGAACCAGGCAACACAGGAGCACCCCTGGCTACTGAGCATGGTGTCGCTCTTTCTGTTGTGATTTGCCACTCCCACACACGACAGTCTCACCTCTAGTCACGTAGTCTTCAGGTGAAGATGAAAAACACCACCCAGAAAACCCACCGACAAAATACTGCCATTCTTGCACAATCCGGTTCCTTTCTAAAGTTTGAGCATCGGCTTCTTACCTTACCGAGAAGTGAAAAGTGCAAACCCATTGCAAACAATCCCGTGCCTGCCCGCACACAGTCAGGTGGCGCATCAAAGGGCTACTGCAAGTTCACATGCAAAGTCAAAGACTTACCCTGCTGTAGACTGGTGATAGATACTAAAGACTTGCAGGGAAAGAAGCGGCTTCTGAATAAATCATTGCAATAGAAAGCCAACTGCTCTCCTTCCTTCCCCCTCCCCTGCCCACACCCATCCAAAGGCCAGTCTCTACCAAGCTGTTTGGCATCTCTGCTCAAGACAGCTTAAGGTCCAGGACTGTATTGAGAACAGCTAACGCACTGGCAATCTGATTCCTTTTTCTTGAGCCCAGACTTCAGTAGGCGTACAATGTGGCATTTTGCTTGTGATTTCAACCACTCCTCTTGCAATTCAGCACGAGAAAAATAAGCTCCTGTGCCAGCAGCCAGTCTCCATGTCCCCAGCCTCCCTCACATGGAGAGACCGTTTGGTCCCTGGGCCATGTCCTCATCCCAGGACCTTGGGAGAAGGCCACAAATTGCTTGGAGAACCATGCAGGAGGGTTAGTCTGCCTTGCTCTCTTTTCTTCCGGCCAAGTGAAACAGATGGGCCTCTAGCCATGCAGAAAGCACACAGGGAATCTTTGAGGATGGACAAGCCATTTTACTTTGATTCCACTATTGGAGATGGATATTCCTATTATCATGGTATTTGTACAGTTTCTTGCTGTGGGGAGGGCGGAACATCAAAAACACTATGGACACCCATTTCCTTCATTCTGTGCTTTTCACTGGCTCTCTGGTCTGGTTTTCCTCATCCATCCTCCACTTAACCACGGAGTGACATGAAACGCCCATCTGAACGTGAATTGACACGCAAGCATTCCATGTCTTCTGGAAATGTTCAGCACAAAATCCACATAAGACTTCTCGCCAGGACTCCCAATGGCTTCTCTTGCTTCTTCTTCGCGTCTCCTGAGTCAGCCGCCATAGCCCGTTCCCTCTGTTATGGACCACATTGTGTTCTGCGAGAAATGTGCTGGGATCCTAATGTCGTGAATTAAGCATGTATTATTTGTGAACTACCATTTGACCATGGGCCTTTCTTTTTTATGTGAATGTGGCTACTTTAGGGTGTTTCCGAGGCCAAGCCCCTCTGAGCCAGAAGCAGCATAGAAATGGAGAGAAGCAAACACAAATACGGTAGAGTGTAGCGGGGGAGAGAACCATGTAAGGACTGTAAGGAACCAAGGAATTCTGGGGTTTTAGATGCTCGAGACAAGGATGTTTTGCCAGAGTTGTTAATGAGAACGTTCTCTTAGAGTTGGGACCCTGATTGGAACGTTTTGCCTTCTCAACTTCCTTACGAGTGAGGATGAAAAGATTTTATGCCACATACTTGCCCGTGTTATAAGGAGAGACTGGTCCATGGGAAAGAACATTGTGCTTCATAAGAGTCTGCAAAAATAAATAAATATAAAATACAATATCATCAAGACCTTGACACAGTAGCTGCAACCATGGGCTCAAAAAATCACCCTGGTGAGGATGGTCCAGGACTAGGGAGCAATTTGCTCTTAAACACATAGCATCTCTCGGAGTCCAGCTGACTGGATGGCCCCTAACAACAACAACCAGACCAAAAGGAAATAAATGTCTGTCCCTTATCGTCACTCACTCATGGTGTTGATGTGACAGCAGCAATATCAAATGAGTTCATCTTCTCGTAACTTTGACCTGTTGAGCTCGCATCTCTGGTTTCAGATTCTTTCCCCCTTTTGCGTCTCAGCAGAAATACCACCTCCTGGAGGAAGGTTTTTAGGCTCTGCAAACCCTGAGTAGCGATTCCCTCCTCATCGATCCCCTGGTTCCTAACCTCCACCAGGATGCATTGCTTGTTTGTCCCTCAGGTCGGATGTGAGTGCTTTGTCACCGACAGTAGCTTTCAACTAGGTGTCCCTTTGTCCTGCCCTTTGTGAATACCATGCTCTTACCAAATGAGTACACTCAGTGGCTTTGGGGAAAAGCATTGTGTAAGCCACGCATTTTCCTTTACAAGCACTCCTGTAGGAGCTGCGAATACTCGTTGTTCTGGGGCCCTGGGGGGCGGGGATACCAAGTATTGAGTAAACATTTAGAAGATTAAAAACGATGACATAAACCTTTGTGCATAGCAAGTATAATCCAACATGTTTAAATTTTTCAGTTTATTCCTTTGTAGGCATTCACCCTCTATGATTGTTTTTGTCATAAATCGTACTTTTCCCCCCTTAATCCTCCTTGCAATAAATCCTCAAAAATGGATTGGGAGTGAGGAACTCATGAAAAGCTTTGTTTTACCAACTTAAAAGAGAGCATGTGTCCTCAGCCATATGCACATCTGAAGGTCAGTGATGCAAACCTGATACTTGGTCTTTGTGTAAAATATGGGGCCCTATGGGCTCCAGGCTTCAGCCGGCTCCTCTTTTCTCTCTCTTTCCTGGCCTTCAGAAGGCTCTGCTGTGTGCTGTTCCGTTTCCTACCTCAGGCTATTAACTACCGCCCTGAAGGCTTCCTGGGCCCCAGGGGACACATGGGGCAGGAGTGAATCCCACCCAGATTTGCTCAGACCAGGTGCTCGGACCCTCCGGATGTGCAGGTGGTAACTTTACACGGAGGAGTCAAGAGAGAGGCTCCTGTATATTTTCAGCTGTATGACTGTACCTTTGACCCATGCATGGGATAGGCCTCTGGAGGTCCTCCGTGTTTCCCACACCATTTATTGTCTAAGCAAGGTGGACCCAGGAGTGGAGGTTAGAAGATGTGAAGCTGAGGGTTAGGAAGTGTTGCGACTTCCCTGTCTTAGCCCAGTTCTGCCTTCTCTCTCTGAGACGGTCATTTGACAATATATGGGACAGGCTTTCATGTGGATGCAAATCTCAGGAAGCATGAGATGCTCTAAAGTGATCAATAATCACTTTCCAGGAAATGTCGGGCATTTCCCAGTCTGTAGCATAGCCTTGGAGTTTGGGCTGAGTTGTTTCCACAGAAGTCTGGGAAGAGCCACCCGATAGACACATTCTGGCAGGTTTGCGTGTTGCTACAGCATAAGAAGGCAGGCCCGGTTTGAATTACCAGGCTCTAATTCCTCTTTGGAGTTTTGGTCACACTCACTACATAAACCATCTGGAGCCTCCCTCTGGCACATTGTTATTGACTCATCGTCCCAGGTGGAAGTGGAGCCCATAATTCACAGTTGTCTGCTCCTCTTCTCCATGGACAACACCATACCTCATCTCAGCAGTTGCTCCCCCTCCATCCCTCGACTGCTCTAATTGGGGAATCACTTGCCAAAGCGATGCTTCTCTTTGGGGATTATTCTTCTAAGCTAATGCTTTGAATTTGGGGACTGATGTATCATTTGTAGATTGTTTGGCTGTTTTTCTTTGAATAACACCTGTGTGAAACTGACAGTCATATCTGTCTCCCCAGTCAGCTTCCCCTTTTTTCACTTTACAAAGTATTCTTATAACCACCACATCATATACTAAAACTCCTTTTACTTCATTACTCACAAATACACAATTCTCAAAGCAAAAATTCTCATAAGTACAGGATCCTAAATGAGGAAAGGCACTGTCTTCAAATTATAACAGCATATTATTTTGGTTTCTCTGTTCCTCAGAGGAAGAGTTGTGGAGGTGAAACTATCAATATTTATAAATTATATGATTTTATCTATGGAAAACCCCAAAAGCTCCACAAGCAGAGACCTGGACATGATAGAAGAATATGGCAGAGTAGCAGGATACAAGATCAATAAACAGAAGTCTATCAAATTTCTATATACATCAAAGGTGTCCATGGAAGAGGTGATCAAAGAGATAGTTCCCTTCACAATATCCAAGCACAAATGGAAAGATCTAGGGATAGACCTAATCAAAAAACCCCAAAAGATTTGTGCTGGGAGAACTACAGCACACTATTACAAAAAACCAAGAATGACCTCCATAAATGGAAGGATATCCCATGGTCATGGATCAGAAGACTTAAGATAGTAAAGATGTCAATCCTACCCAAGGCACTATACAAGTGTAATGCTATCTGATACAAATACCAACATCCTTCTTCAAAGAATTGGAAAAACCGACTACCAACTTCATATGGAGAGGGAAGAAACTCAGTTCTTGAGAGAACGCCTCAAGAAGGACAAAGTCAGAGGGCTTACTTTACTGACCTTAGCATATATTACAGAGTCACAGTGGTCAAAACAGCATGGTACTGGTATCATGACAGACATTCAAAATAATGTAAAAGAACTGAAAACCCTGAAGTGATATGATCAGCATACAAACAACTGATTTTTGTAAAAAGCACCCAAAATATTAAATGGGAAGCAGATGCCCTCTTCAACAAGTGGTGCTGGAAAAAATGGATATCTACCTGCAAAACAAAGAAGCAAGACCCTTACCTCACTCCATACACAAGAATAAACTCAAGGCGGATCACAGACCTTGAGGAAAAACTGCAAACCATTTGGGCCCTTAGTGAGGGAATTGGGACAAACCTGAGAATTTTGGTGCAGGGAATACATAGGCTATCAGAAATGGGGAAGGATACAAATACAGAGGAGGCACAAATTGACAAGTGGAACATACTGAAGATGAAACCCCTATGTACATCAAAAGATTTCACCAAGAGAGTAATAAGAATGCCCACAGACTGGGAAAACATCTTTAGCAATGACACATCAGACAACGACTTTGTTATTAAAACCTACAAGACTCTGCTAGCCTACAATAAGAAAATAAATAAATAAATACTCCATTGAGGAGATGGTCAAAAGACCTGAACAGAAGTTTCATAAGGGCAGAAATCAAAATGGCCAACAAACATCTGAGAGAATGTTCCCAATCACTAGCCATAAGGGAAATGGCTAATTAAATGTCAATTTAAAACAACCTTGAGATAACCACCTAATACCCTCAGAGATAGCCTAATTAAAAAAATCCGAAAGCAGCAAGTGTTGGAGGGCGGGTGGTGACAAAGGAACTCTTATCCACTGCCGGTGGTTCTATAGGTAAGTGCAGCAATTCTGGAAATCAATACGGCACTACCTAAACAAATGGAAATTGAGCTACCATATGACCCAGCAATCCCCCTAGTGGGCATATATCCAGAAGAAGTAAGAAACAAACCAAGTCCACACATCTGTGCTCCAATGTTCATCGCAGTGCAGTTCACAGTTGCAAAGAGTTGGAAACAGCCAACATTTCCATTAACCAATTGGAGAAAAATCTCTGAAACCCTAAGTACAATAGAGTATGGCACATGCCTAAAAAGCAGTGTTGAATTCATGAAGTGCATGGATGCATGAGAAGAGTGGGAGGAGATTATGCTAAGTGAAGTAAGCCAAGCACAAAGGCCAAGAACAACATCAATCCATTGAGGTCAGCTTAAAAAGAACAAGGGGGAGGGGAAAGCCAGCAAATGCATAAATTCCCAGGGTAAGGTCCAGGCACTCTGGCAGGGGTCTCACCTTACCCTGGGATGCATATGGCAGCCAACTACAAACAAGGGTAAAAGGGGGTGGGGGAAGGAAGCTGTGGATAGTAGGAGGACAGGGCACTAACCCACACACAGGAAATCAAGAAAGGTACCAGACCTCAACCTAGGGCACCAAGCCTTGAGGACAACATACTGGCATGAAGTAGCAAACTAACAGAAAGATCTGCAGGGCAGGCCCCAGTTCCAGCTAGGCTGACCCCTCCCCAGAGGAATGAACTATAGAGGACAGCACTGAAGATACAGCCCGGGGACAGTGGAGAGTCTGCCCAGACCACATAGGAGCAAACCAAGAGGGAAGGAGAGAAAGAAGAGAGCATCCTGGCCCACCAAGTCTAAAGGATGTCATTCCTGCTCAGAGCAGTCAATGCCCAGAGGACTATGGGGTTGGCCCCACCTCAAGACATGATGTGCCCTTACTAACCCACAGTGCTACAGAGGACAGCACTGGAGACACAGTGTGGGAATTGGGATGGTGTGAAACCCCCACACCGAAGCAAAACACAAAACACAAAGGGAGCACTACAGAGCAGTACGGGGAGCAAAGCAATGAAGTCCCCGGTGAATCCCTAAGCTTGACTGCAGAATCGCTGGGTAGAATGTGGGGCTTCCCCAGATCTGATTGGAAAACAACCAGAAGGGTCAGCAGACAGACCTGGAACTATTTATAGGCTCCCCCCCCCTTTTCTTCTTTTTCTCATGTCTATCCATATAAGATGGGTCAGATAATTAATCCTGAGGAGAAAATAATGAGGCCAACAGTTTCAGGGGAACATGGGAGAGGAGGTGGTGGGAGAAAGGGAGGGGAAAACCAATAATCCCAGGGACAAGGGAACAACAAGAGATCTAAAGTCAATGACAAGGAGGTTGTAGAATGCCTGGTGGTGTTTGATCAAGTGCAATGTAGCAGAGAGAAAGTACTGAAACTTGAATGAAGATTTAACAGGATAGTGAAAGAGGAGGAAAATAAAAAGAATTAGAGGAAAGAACTAGGTGGAAAATACATTTATAGAGGTACAAATATAGGCATGCACATATGTAAATATATTAATAGGGATATAGATATACATATATTTAAATGTTAAGTATTAAGGTAACAGACAGGCATTGGGTCTCTACTCAAGTACTCCCTCAACTCAAGAACATTTTGTTCTACTAACCTCATCTGTGATGCTCACCTTCTCAACATGATCACTGAAGGCAAAATGGGTGCATAAGCAAATGTGGTGAAGAATGCTGATGGGGCCTGGCTATTAAAAGATATAGTATCTAGGTATTATAGCCTTGAGGTTAAACAAGCGGCCACCTAGCAGAGAAGCAACAAGTGCACATGGAAGAAGCACACCAGCCTAAGTGATCATGAGGTGTCAGCAGGATCAGGCATCAGGAATCCCCAAACAAACAAACATATTGATGCAAAGCTCATCTGTAGACAATTGGACATTCCCTCACAGAAGGGTCACAAGGAATGAATGAGTCATCCAGAGTGCAGTATAGCACCGATGGAAGACACAACATTCCTCTAGTTTTTTAAATGTTTCCTCTCCTCCCTTCACTATGACCTCAATTCTACCTTACAGATCCAGCTGGACTGGAACATGTTCACTGGTACAGATAAGAGCTCTCAACACATGGAATCCAGGACAAATAAACCCTTCAGGAACAGTAATGGGAGTAGCAATACATGAGGGTAGTGGGGGAAGGGGGAGAAATGGGAACTGACTATAATGAGAAGAACCACAGAAATGTGGGCAAAGGGAGAGAGTGGAGGAAAAAGGGAGTGGGGCAGAATTACCTTCCTTTCCTACAACTGCCGGAATAAAACACCACAAACTGGATGATACGGAAACATAGAAATGTACCGTCCATGGTACTGATAGGGCCATGCTCTCTCACATCACCCCTTACAGGCGTTGTCAGGTGCCTTGAGTCAGTTCCGGCCCATAACGAGCCTATGGGCAACAGAGTAAGACGTGTCCTGGCCGGCATATCATGACAATTATGCCTACGCTTGAGCTCTTCATTGCAGCCACATTGCCTGTCTATGATCATGGAAGGACATCCTTCTTCCACTGCCCCAGTACTTTGCCAAGCATGATGTCCTTCTCGAGGGCCTGTTCTGGCCTGACAACAAGCAAGAGTGTGTAACACTAAGCCTCCCATCCTTGCCACTAAGGAGCACTCTGGTTGTACTTCTCAGGAAGATCTGTTTGTCCTTTCAGTAGTCCATGGTACTTTCAATCATCTTCACCATAACCATGATTCAAACACATCAACTACTCTTCAGACTTCCTTATTCCGTATCTAACTTTGATGTGCATGTGAAAGGATTGAAAATGCCATTGCTTAGATCAAAGGCTCCTAAATCCTCAAAGTAGTCATCCTGCTTTTCAAAACTCTAAAGAGATCTTGTGCAGCAGATTTACCCAATGAAATGTACCATTTGATTTTTTGACTGCTGCTTGCAGAAACATTGATTGGGGGTCCAAGCAAGACAACAGCCTTGATAACTTCAACCTTTTCTCCCTGTATCGTGATGTTACCTATTTTGGTCTAGTTGTGAGTGTTTTCGTTTTCTTTTCACTGAGTTGTAATTCATACTGAAGGCTACACTTTGACTTTCATCGACAGTTGTTACCAAATCCTCTTCACTTTCAGCAAGTTTTGCATATTGTAGATTGTTGAACAGCCTCCCTCCAATCCTGATGCCACATTCTTCTTCACGTAATCCCATTTCCCTGATGATTTACTCAGTGGATGGATTGAAAAAGGATAATGAGAAATTACCTCGCCGACACGCAATTTTCCTGATTTTAAACCATGCAGTATTTGCTTATTCTGTTTGTACAACCACCCCTTATACATACAAGTTCCACATAACAATGGAATTTCCAGTCTGCTTTTCAAGACTATCCATAATTTGTTATGATCCACACAGTTCAATGCCTTGGCATAGTCACCAAAGCACAGGTAAACATCTTTTTGGTATTCTCTGCTTTCAGCCAAGATCCTCTGGCATCAGCAATGATGTCCCTTGTTCCACATTCTCTTCCAAATCCAACTTAAACCCCTGATTCCCTGCCAATGTACTTTTGCAATCGTTATTGAATGATCTTCAGCAAAACCTTACTTGCATGTGACACCAATGACACTGTGTGATACTTTGAGCATTCTGTTGGGTCATCTTTTTTATGGAACAGGTACAAATATGGATCTCTTCTAGTCAGTCAGCCAAGTAGCTGACTTCTAAATTTCCCAGCATCGACTAGTAAGTGCTTCCAGTGCTCCATCGACCATGGAGGTAGACCTCTCCTTATCTTTTACATATTTTGGTAGCTTGGGCATGTCTCACTGGTCCTTGAGTTGTAGACACATTTCACATAGCACCCTCTCCTATGTGATCCATCTCTGTATCTGTTCAGCCCTATTATAAAGCACCATTTAGAATTATGACCCATCTGACTCTATGAATTTGATAATTTACCTGATCATATCTTCAAAGCTTTAAACAGAAATCCAAGAACCTGCATTTTTTTTTTTGCGGGGGATGGTGGGGGGCAAGGGTAGGGATCAAGCACATGTCAATCCATAACAGGAACTACAGCAGTAAGGCAGTTGAGAACGAATGTGGGTCTGAGCCAATGCAATAGACACTGGATGAAGAAGAAGGAGGTAAGGTATCTTTACAGGACCATGGGGGTAGAGGGCAAGGAATGGCTAGAGTGAGACTTTTGAATTAATTGCTTGAATACCTCAGCAAATAATGATGATTTTTGCCAAGGTAGAGAATATAGGAAATTTGGGGGGAAGGAAAATAAATTTTGTTTGGGATGTTTTGAGTGTGTGCATTGGTGGATGCTCAAGGCGTGTGACTGCGGATTCTGATTTTCACAGTCTTTGGTTTGTATCCTATGCAGAAGAGAAGGTCATTGGAGGAACATGAGTAGTATGCAGAGCGCGGCGTTAGTGATGGAACTGAGTGGTAGGAAGCCAAGCTTGATAGAATTTCAAGGCGAGAGTGGCCAAACATGTGAGTCAAAAAAGTAGGGTCCTATAATGAAGAAACCAGGATAAAACAGCTTGTGGGGTAAACTGGAAGAGGTAGTAGATATTCATAATGATTGTGGACTCTTGCAGGAGGATCACATATAAAGGGAAAGAGAGCAAGATGTAATGCCAAAGGAGATTTTTGATTGGTTGCTTTATTTTATATTATTGTCTCTTTATCTTAAACCTATAACATGTTGAGTCTGTAACCTATCATAGAAAGTGTAATTAGATGACATGCTACTTTGTTAATCTGTTATTTCCGATTAAGGCTTCATGGGTCAAATTCCAGCTTGGTGAGTTGTGTGAGATAAATGTGGGGAAACTCGGTGAAAAGGAGGGCCTCCTCTCCCCTCTAAAGACACTGCAGACTGACTCCCAAAGGAGGGGAGGTAAGGCAGCGTTAGCGGCCTCCAGCTCGGTCCCATCAAGTGGGTTTAGCTTGCTGTTAAGCTTGTATGACAGATAGCTCCTTGGGCCTCTCGGGTGCTCCCCAGCCATCACCAGGCTGTCAAACTGCAAACAAAAGCCATTCTCTGTCCTCACCTCTTATCCTGAATTCTTCCTTGCTGCATAACCTTCGGGGCCATGATATGCCATAATTACCTGAGTGGCTTCCGCTCCCTACCTATGTATACTCACTGTATTTTTCTGAGACAAAAAAAAACAAACCAAGGCACATGTACCAACAAAGAATATTTTTCCTTTTCCTCACATCATAGAAATGCTCAGAAATGGAGGGCTGGTACTAAGAGACTGTGACTTCCTCGTGACTTCAATGGTTTCTAACATTTCATGGAAGTAACCAACAGCATTGAATTTATCTTAAAAAGTTGGGCTAGAGGGCTACCATAGACGTTTCCAGCTCTGCTCACGGCCCCTCTTCCTGTCGTGGGATCACCACCACAGAGGATTAAATGAGTCTTGCAATGAGAAGTGGAAGGACCTAGTCAAAGCGAGGTGCAGGCACACATTCCAACGTGGTGCCGATTCTGCTGCGAAGTGTCATGGAGTCGGTTTTGCTCACAGAGACCCCGTGTGCAAGAGAACACCGTGCTGCCTGTGACTGCGACGTCCTCACAACTCTTGTCGCGCTCGAGCCCAGGTGCAGCTACCACGTCCATCCAGTTTGTCAAGGGCCTTCCTCTTTGTCACTGCCCTCTACTTTACCAAGAAGGATGTCCTTTCCCAGGGACTGGTCTCTCCTGCTAAGATGGCCAAAGTACGGTTGAAGAAATCTAACACTGCCCTCCCCCGTTATATCTGCTGACCTTGCAAATACAGCCACCAGAAATTCATCATTTCAACACAAGGTTTTATATTAAACAAACTCCTAAACTGTGTCTGGACTTAAAGGTACCATCGATCACTGGCATTTTTAAAGAGAAGGTGATATCAGGTCGCTGATACTGTATATAAGCTGAGTCTTTCAGCAGGTTTTAATGCAGTTTTTGTGGTAAAATAAGGTGCCTCGATGGACATTCGGGTCAGCTTATACTCTAGTCTATATGGTAATTGAATTGGGAGAAGCATCAGGAGTCTGAGATGGAGAAGGGACATAGGCCCCTTGTTTTCTGTTAGCTACAAGCTCTTCAAGAAATGGCTAAGATAAACATTATGTGATTACACACATGCCAAATGTTCGCAATTGACAAATTCATAAAGACAGGCAGTTACCAAGGATTGGAGGAAGGAGAACGTAGGACTTGTTGCTCAATGTACTTAGTATTTCTCTTTGAGGTGATGAAAAGGTTTCAGAAATCAGTAGCAGTGAGGGTTGTGCAGCCTGGTGAAGGGCAGAAGGAAGGACCACTTGCTGCCTAGGAGGAACTCAGAAGTAGAAGGTCCTCTGACTCCCCAAGACACCATAGAGAGGGCGCGTTAGAGACACAGAAGAGCATGGCTGGTGTGTTCACAGCAGTGTCTTCACTCGCTGCTACTGAACGAGTTGAACACCTGGGCCTTTCATCAAAAGAGCCTGGACTGAGAATCCAGGGATCTGAATTCTAAACGGAACGTTTTCAATTACAACAGTAGAAGGCAAGTGGGATAAGCATGCCTACCTCGAAGGATCTTTATTTATTATAGATGGATGAAGTAGTTAATGAGAATGACAAGGAGACAGAGGGATATGGGAATTATGAGAATCTGGGAAGTGTGTGTGTGTGAAGAGTTAAAGAGAATGGACGAAGTAAAAGCACAGATGGAGTCGGTGCAATGAGCCGTCTAGGTTTCATACGACTTTCTACATGGTTCCTGGAAACATTTCTCCCTCCTTTGCTCCCCTAAGAGTAACTATCACGTGCTGCCTTGCTATTCCGTCGAGTCAGATCCTAGTTGTCACAGCCGTATCTATGGACAGGAGAACAAAGCTGCCCACAAATGTAACATCCCCAGAATATGCAGTCAACCATTACTACGGCCACTGTGTCAGTTTACTTATTCTTATTTAACATTTATTTTTATTTTTAAATTATTTTATTAGGGTTCCTAGAAATCTTATAACAATCCTTCATTCAATGGTATTGTACATAGGCTGCCATCCACATTTCCAAAGCAATTTCTTCCTATTCGAGCCATTTAATTGAAGGTATTCTTTTTCATTGACTGCTACCGAGCATGATATACCTTTGGGGGGATTGTACCTCCTGAGCTTGTCCAAAGTATGTATAACAAAGTCTCACTTCTAAAGAGCATTCTGGCTGTACTTCTTCCAAGACAGATTTGTTTATTCTTCTAACAGTTCATGGTGTATCCATTTTTCCCTTGAACCTGATAATTCAAATATAGCAATCATTCTTTGGTTTTCCTTATTCAAATTGTCCAACTTGCACATCAGGTAGTTGAAAATATCATGGGTTTGGGGTCAGAGGCAACATAGCCCTCTAAGGGACATCTTTGCTTTTCAATGCATTATTATTTTATTATCATTATACCTTTGGACTATAATTCACAAAACACATAATTTAATCATTCATGTATGTTAATATTTCAGAATATTTTCTTCTGACACTCATTGTCATTAGCAATGGATTTTCCTAGTCCAACATGACATTTGATTTCTTAACTCTTGTTTACATGGGCATTGCTTGTGGATTCAATAAAGTGAAATCCTTAACAATTTAAATATTTTTTCTGCTTATCATGATGTTGTTTAATGATCCCATCTTTTGTTTTCTTTCCATTGAGGTGTGATCTTCTCTGGAGGCTGGAGTCTTTGATCTTCATTAGTAAGTGCTTCAAGTTATTTTCTTTAGCAAACAAAGTTGTCTCTTGCACAGAGCAGTTGCTGCTGACTCTTCTCCCAATGTTGATGCTGTGCTCTTTTCCAGAGACAAGCTCCTCAGATTATTTCCTCAGTGTGCACATTGAAAAAGCATGATGAAGGGATAGAACCCTGACACACAACTTTAAACCATTTAAACCATTAAGTGTCTCCTTGTTCTATTAGACCCAGTGCTTCTTGGTCTGTGTTCCACATGTACACAATTAAAGTGTTCTAAAATTTCTAATCGTTGCAATGTTAACCATAACTTATCATAATATGCACAATCAAGTGCTTTTGAATAGTCAATAAAACACAGGTAAACGTTGTCTGGTGTTCTCTGATGTAACTCATGATCCATCTAAAATCAGCAATGACACCCTCTTCTGAACCAGGCTTGAAATCCTGGCAGTTCCCTGTTTTTGAATTATCTTCAGCAAAATTTTACTTCCATGAGATATTCAATACTTTCTGCATTTTATTTATCACCTTTTTTAGCACAGGCACAAAATACTTTAAAAATGTTTTCATTTGTATATGGACAAAGTGCCAATAAAATTATTTTTAAAATCCTTCATTTTATTTGACCGCTCTACCTTCCAAAAGAACCTATGAATAACCCTCTCCATTTTGAGGGGAAAGATTTTGTGGCTTAATAACTTGCAAGAGTCTCACTTACAAAGCTGCACGGGAACAGCTGCAATCAGAATTCTCATCTCCTGCCTCCTAGCCAAGTGCTTCTTCTTTACATCCCCCCCACTCCTCTGAGTATCAGGGTTTCTCAAGAGGATCATCAAGCACAGTTTAATAAACAGTTATTTAGCTTTTGTAGAGACTGGTCTAGCTTCTGTTCCTTCTATTGCTGTTGGTTTGGTGGGGGGCAGGACTCTCTCTGAAGTAATCATGGAATATTATTGCAAGCAAAGATTCACTCATCTTGGTACCATGGTGAATATTATGTCTAATCAAAGGAAGAATTGAGAGTGTGTACCAAATTAAAGTGGAAATGGGGACATTATCCCCTTGGTAGAATGAAGCAGTTCTTCTTTTCTTTTTATAAAATAAAAGCATAGAGTTGTATTGCCTGAGAGACACAGAGCCATTTTCAAATTCTGCTTCTCATTGGCCTAGAGGTTCTACTAGTCTCTCCCGGGTTTCTTGGTGTCAGACGGATGAGCAGGTGGGGGGCTCTAGCCCCCCCCCCAATTCTATCTGATCAGTTTCACTTTTATCTGCTTTATTTATTGGCCTCCCTGTAGGTATTTTTAAAGTATCTAGAAACCACTGTAGGACAGAGTCGGGTCTAGTCTACAGTGTTATTTCCACTGTGAACCCAAGTCTTTACACGACAAGCTAATAAATCTCAGTTTCATGGCCTCCCCACAGAAGAGGGAGGACAGAAGCTGCCCCTTGGTCTTCAAAAGCTCCTGTCATCTGTCACATTAGTTTATCTCAAGGGGGCCTTAAATCCAGAGAAACATGAGAGTGATCACTTCATATCTTAAGACCTCGCTGATGAGAGAAACCTCATTACCAAGTGCACAGTAGCCAGCATTTTATGTAGACTAACTGACCTGTTTTCACTCTTTTTAAATACCCAAAGGCAACCTACCTACATGAGAAGCCGAAGGCCTCCAAACTGTGGTTGTAAAAACTGTTTGCACGCTACACAGTGCTAAAGAGCACCTGAAACCACTTTGCCTCTATTTGCTCGGCCCCCTAATATGCACACTGGTATATTAGTGTTTCTTTTGAATCCTCTTGGGCTTGGATATTATACACCCAAGTTTTCGTCCAAATTGAGTTTTCACAGCTGGATTATAAACCAATGGAAATGTTGACCCAGCACCAGCCATATCATTCCAAACAGGTGTTGCTTTAATTAGCCTTATCGTAAAACAGAAATTAAAAATTAAAGGAAAACATTTTTAATGCACCTAAAGGGTTTCGTAAGGTCTTAAAGGGAGCAGGTAAATTGTTGAGGACTTTTAAGTCTTATCCTCTTTTTCATAGATTTTTCCTAAAAATTTTGCACCGCGTCTGAAGTTGCAAGAACACGCCGGTGGTTTAAGGGGAGGAAACCCCCGGTTTTCATGCCTGTTGTCGTTGGCTAGAAAAAAAACCCCAAACCAACCTCGCTGCCATCAAGTCGATGCTGACTCACAGTGATCCTCTGTGGGTTTCCAAGACCGTAACTGTTTAGGGGAGCAGAAAGCCACATCTTTCTCCCATGGAGCTGCTGGTGGTTTCAGAGGGCAGCCCCTAGCGTAGCCATGACACCACCAGGGTCTCTTCAGTCGATGGGAAAGAGACTCCCAAACTCTACTCAGAAAGCGCTTAGATATCCTTACTTCACACAGGATGAAGGCAAAAGCGAAAGCCAATATCACTCCTGAACCTGAAGGGGATTACCACTCATTACAAAAGATGTCTCGCTCTTTCAATTCAATGCACTGTACACATTGACAGTGGGAGTCCTGGTGGCCAGGTGGTTACACACTGTGCTGCTTACCTCCCGTTTCAAACCGCAGTTCAAAACTACCCCCTCCAAGGTCCAGAGTTCGAAACCACCAGCCACTCCTCTCGAGAAAGACAGGGCTTTCTACTCCCCCAAAGAGTTACAGTCTTGGAAACTCTCAGGGGCAGTTTTACTCTGCCCTATAAGGTCATGAGAAATTGACATCAACTGGATGACAGGGAGTTTGGCTTTTGGTATACACACACACACACACACACACACAGTGTAGTTAGGATGGGAAAAATCTTGCCCTCAAAGACTATTCAGGCTTGTGTCTCATACACATGAAACCGCTTAGAGAACAGATTAAACTGCAGATGACTTAGTTTAGGTGTGTCAAGATTTCTGTAAGACAGAGCAGAAATTTCTTTAGGATGACTTCTGAGAGTAAGGCTAGCTTCAGAGATGGGACGTGTACGGAGAAGCCATGGGGCATTTCAGGCTTGGTAACATTGGTAACAGCAGGAGTGAAGGTGACTTTAAGGCTTAATATATATATTAATACACACACACACACACACACACACACACATATATATATATATATACATATATACACTATATGCCTGGTGAGCTGTTTTAACATACGGATTATTGGCCCCCCAGAATTTTTTTTTCATAAAGTTTGGGATAAGGTCCAAGAATTTATATTTCTAACAAGTCCCCACGTGATGCAGCTGCTGCTTCATGAGCCATGTTTGGGGAACAACTTAAGTCGAGAAAGGACTGTGCATGGTTGTTAGGTGTTCCAGTTTAGGGGTCGAGGTTACTGAAAGGGAGGATTTCTACTGGAGAAGAATAGGAAATATTTTCTTTAAATGATGCTTGTTTGGATGGCACATATTCATTTACTTTTATCCTAAAAAGCAGAAAAATTGGTTATCACTTTAGCCCTCTCTCTCTCTTTGAGGGCTAGCATGCACCTGAACCAAGCCATAAATGCATAATTTTCAATCACTGAATATGCATGTGAAAGCTGGACAATGAATAAGGAAGACAGAGAAGACTTGATGCATATGAACTGTGGTGTTGGTGAGGAATGCCGCACATACTGTAGACTGAGAGAATGAACAAATCTACCTGGGAGGAGTTTAGCCGGCGTGCTTGGGGAAGTAGAGGGTGAGGGAAAAAAAGGAAGTCCTTGAATGACACGACATGACACAGTGGTTGTGACAATGACCTCCAACCTAACAACAAATATGTGCCTCGTGCATACCCCTGGACATGGCTTCATTCTGTTTGACACAAAGCCACTGTCAGGTGGAAATGACTCAAGGCCCCCTTTTAACTACCTACTGCCCTGGGAGTGAGGATACAAATCCTCTGATGAACATCATGGTTGGTACTTCCCTTGTGTGATCTCATTTAGTCCCTAACAAATAATTGCAACAAAAAAAGGTCATAATGATTGATAACAATGCCAACATCACTATTTTATATCCGCTAAACAGTTCCTATGCGTTCTTATTGTCTCCTTACCAGCAAGCAGGGCCGGCATGCTCCAGGAAGTGCAGGGAGGCTCTGCTGCTCTTGGGAGCTTCTTCTTCTTGCCGGGGCCAGGTCTTCCATTTTCATCTGTGCTGGGGAGATGCTGCTCTGGGGAGCTTCTTCTTCTTGCCGGGGCCAGGTCTTCCATCTTCATCTGTGCTGGGGAGATGCTGCTCTGGTCCTTCTTCCCATCACACTTACCCACTGTGCTGTGTTGAGACGCAAGATTCAGGAACATTAGGATGCCAGGTATGATTCATTTTACAGGTCAACTTTTCTAGGCGATGGTCCCCAGTTTGGGCGTCAAATACTAATGTAGATGTTGTTAAGGTAGTTACTTATGATTACGTCAGTTGGTCTTATGTAGGGTAACCTTCATAATGTGAGTAAGCTTCATCCAACTGGTTAAAGATCTATGAACAAAAAGGGAATTTTCCCAGTGGCATATTCTGCCTCAAGACTATAAATCCTTGTCATACCAGAACACTTCTAGTCTTCTCATTATCTAACTTCATTATCTAATCTAATATTAGAAAATAGGACTGTAAGAATCTGTTCTAGTCTCTTGAGAGACCCATTTGGTAGCACAAAGCTGTAGGAATCCTTTACACGGTGCCCAATTTACGGATTTGGGGCACAATGTTGGACAAATTACCAACCAGCCTATCAGCTAACCTACAAAGTTTGGAATTTCCAACCCTCACAAGCACATGAGCCTATTTCTTTCTCTTTTTTTTTTTTTAGTTCAAGGATCATTTGTTGGCCGTTAGGGGTGTTTTCCAGTCTAGTCTGTTGGGATACCATGCCCTGACCCCAAATCTTTCTCATTCTCATATACATATAACTATTACCCTCGTTACTCACCCCCAGCTCATATACAGAGAGAGGGAGAGAGAGGGGGGAAGAGAGCAAGAGAGACATGTTGGTGAGAGAATGAGACAATTCTGTTTCTCTGTTGAATAGGAACTGAGACAGTACCTCAGACGACAGAGATTTATTCTGAGTCTGTGTAGTTTGGGAGTGGGAAACGAGATGGGAAGCCACACAACTGCGCCTCTTGACAATGAAATGGCACTCATTGCTTAAGTACACTTTTGGCAATCCTCTCAAATGTGTCTCCCCAGAGAGGACAGCCACTGTTCTCTACCCTGAGATGCCACAGTTCCAACCCAATTCCCTTCTCTGGGGGTCTCTCTGCTCAGCTTTCACATCTTGTTTCAAAACTCTCCAAGAGAAAGAATTCAATAGGCTATTAGTTACCATTCAACATAGAACTCCTTATTGGGGAACATTTCTTACACTAGCTTCCTAATAAGCTTCAGCTCCTAGACAGCCCAGATGACAGCATAATTGTTCCCCAAAAAACATAATTCCAAGCACCAAGGCAAGTGGCATGTTACCTATTGGTAGGTGCCCTTGAGTCTGTTTTAATTCATAGATGTCCGACATCCGTTACGACAAACACTGTTTGGTCCTACGGCATCCTCAGAAGTGTTTTGCTTGAGCCTCTGGTTGCAGTCATTGGACAATTCATCTCATCCAGCCTTCTCTTTATCATTGTCCCCTTACTGTGCCAAGCATGGTGTCCATCTTCAAGGAATTGTTTGTTCGTCTGGGGTTTCAAGCATGGTGCTTTCAACAATCTTCACAAGCACCTTAATTCACATGTGTCAATTATTCTTTGAGCTTCCTTAGCTGTTGTCCAGCTTTCCCATATATAGGAGGCAATTGAAAATATCATAGTTTAAGTCAGATTCATCTAAGTCCTCAAAATGTCAATTTTCCTCTTCAACCCTTTAAGAAAGTCATGTACTGAAGATTTGTCTAGTGCAATACTTTAGAGGCTCTGTTTCACATTCGACCACTTCCAATGTTCCTAGATTATATTAGGTGCATTCCATGTTCTGATTATTAATTCAGAATTATTAATAATAATAATAAATAATAATAATAATTAATTAATGATTTCTTCTCATTTTGTTATGCTCCATCTGCAAGTGAAGGTCCTAAAAACTCAGCTTAATCCATGTGACTAAGGTGAACTCTATTTTAAGAGACCAGCTCTTCTTCAATAGTATTTTGAATGCTTTTCAACATGAGACGTTCACTGCCTGCCAAAATTTCATAAGATTTTTAGTGACAAATCTCTTTAGAAGGGGACAGTTGGGCAATGAATGTACAAATGTGCTTTACACAATTGATGTATGTATGGATTGTGATAAGAGCTGTATGAGCCCCTAATAAAATGATTTTAAAAAAAGAAAGTAAATGTTTAGAAAATAATGATGGCAACATATCTACAAATATGCTCGATACAATTGATGTATGGTTGTTATAAGACCTGTAAGAGTCTCCAATAAAATGATCTTAACAAAACAAAACAAAAAAGAAAGCAGAAAACATTCAAAACTAGAATAAATTTAAATGGAAGATCAAATGATAGGATGCTAAGTGTTAGCCTAACTGCAGCTGCAACAATCTCCCTTCCAAGGCATTCCACACACCAGCCAGGCTGTTGCCATCCCTGGTCCATGATCAGAAGGAGATTCACCAGGGGCTTAATCTATGTGTATTTTCCTTCATTAAGAAAAAAAAGAAGAAGAAGTGGACAGCCTGTTCCCTCTTCCTAGCCTGCTCTGGAAGTTTCACTGACATCTGACCACCACAAGTGACCATGCTGGATTTTGACACTGGTGGCATTTCTTCTGGTATGATGTCAACATACAAACTGCCCCAGTATGCCACGTCAAGTAATGTATTCCTGAAGTCACACTAATATTCCCACGTCCAGTACTATCTTTGGCACCAAATGTATAGCTTAGCATTTGATGACAGAATACATAATTACAGAAAACTCTCTGCTCTCATTTTTTTCTGGATAGTCTAAATGTCGCCTGGCTGTTGTGGTGCCACCAAGTCAGTTCTGAGATGAAGTCTCACCCTCCATGCTTCTAAGAAACATTCTGGCTGCCCCTCTTCCAGGATAGAATTTTTGCTTTTCTGCAATCCATAGCACTTTTAATATTCTTCACTAACATGATATTTCAAACCCATAGATCCTTCTTTGGTCTTCCTTGTTCAACATCCAACTTCCACGAGGCAATTAAAAACACTGTATCTTATGACAGGCATGCCTTAGTCCTCAAAGTAGCATCCTTGCTTTTCAACACTTTAAAAGGGTCTTGTGCAGCAGATTTACCCAATGCAATATATCATTTGATCTCTTCGCTGCAGCTTCCATGGGGATTGATGGAAGATCCAAGCAAGATGACATCCTTGACCATCTCCGTATTTTCTCCATTTATCATGATGTCACCGATTGCTCTCATTATGTAAGGCTATAATCCACGCTGAAAGTTGCAATCCTTGATCTTCATCTGCAAGCGCTTCAAATCTACCTCACTTTCAGCAAACAAGGCTGTCTCTCAGCCTTCCTCAAAACCAGACACTGACGTCATCTTCATGTAACCTAGCTTCTCTGATCATTTGCTCAACACACAATCTGAGTAAGGATCCTGAAAAGGTACAACCCTGACTTACACTTTTCTTGATTTGAAATCACGCAGTGTTCCCTTGTTCTGTTTGCTCAACTGCCTCTCGATCTGTGTAGTTTCCCTTCACCTGGGTGAAATTCAGCAAATAGTTCAGAAGAATCCATGTTGAAAACCTATATAAGAGTTTGCACAGTCATCTGTACCCTGTATTTGACCTGATTATTTGAGTACAGAGACTACATGCCTATTTGAAGATAAAACGAGTTGAAATGGAAGCTGAAGCATATGCCCTAGAATAACAACATTCGTTCTGCAAAAAGAACAGGACGCGCTCACACAAAAGTTTAGCATTAATTTGTGATGAGGTGTTTTAGGCTGGGTTCTCAACAGAAGCAAAACTGGTTGCTTATATATGTGTATACTGATAGAGAAATCTACATCAAGAAAATGGCTCTCGCAGTTGTAGAAATGGAAAAGTCCAAGTCTGAGCAAGTGCCAATTCAGCGGCTCTAATGGCTTTTCCTGAGTCAGACAGCTGTGGCCAATGATGGATCTGAGATCGGCAGGAAGACTTCAAAGACATAAGAATCCAAGTTCGGCAAGTCAGACGGCAAGCTGCTGACCCACTCCCGGACGGGCTGGCCATCTGGGTAAGCTGTTGGCTCAAGTCCAAAGGGTGAGAAGTCAATGAGACAGATGCACCATCCGAACTGAGCAGAAGGTGGTGGATGAGACAATCCAATCCTCCAATCCCATGAAACAGGTTCGGAAAAGCAGGAATTCTCCCAATGTCTTTAATTTTTACTGATAAAGATGTTGTGATGGATTGCATAGTGTATTTCCCCCCAAATGTGCTATAATCACACCACTTTGTGGTAGGTACATTTTATGGCAACTCTACCCTGTGAGAAAATGTACGAGTCGAGTCCAACATATGTGGCCCTTTCTGTAAGAAGGATTCTTCATCTCTCTGCCCCTTACCTTCCCTTGCTGGGACTCTATGTCTCCCTCCAGCAGTGGCTGCATTTGGGCCACCAATTGAGGGAGCTGCCAGCACACTGCCATGCTCCCACAGACCCTGAATGCACACAATGCTGCACTTAGCAGCCCGTGATCCCTGCTTCCCGCTACATCTTTCTGCATCACTGGCCTGCACCTCTGTGAGTCTGAAGAGGGCTCCGGCTAGCATCCGACCCATGGACTTAAGTTGATTGGGGCTGGGATTCCTTCTTAATATAAAATTACTTCTTGATAGAAAGTTCTCTCTTATATACATGTGAGAGTCACTGGTTTTGTTCCTCTAAACCCAGCATAATACATCTATATATTTGTGAATGGAATTTTGTGTGGAAATATGGTTCTCTTTGTTGCATTAATGAGGTCTTGGTGTGTCCCAAACCTAATTACCTCAAAAGTATGAACAGAACAGATTAGACACAGATGCAGACACATACTGGAGAAGACAGATGCCGTGTAAGAAGTGTTCAAGAGCCAAGGGACTAACGGATTCCCAGGAAAATCAAAAGGGAAATAAACACAACTAAAACAGGGATGTGAAATTTTAGCCTTCAAAACTGTGTGAAGATAAATGTAGTTCTTTAAATTTACCTGCTGTGGTTTTTGTGTTTTGGCAGCCTTAAGAAACTAAGCAAGGTGTTGACAGTTTCCAAAATTTCTGTGAATTTTATCTATCCCCTTTAGCTCTATTAATATGTGATTCTTATTTTATGAAAATATGTTGTTAGGTATAATTAAATTGGAAATTTGTATACATTACTAGTGGTTAAATCGCTTATTAAGAGTGTTTTTCTTCATTGCTACACTGCACCCTGACTAGATTGTCTCCTTCCCACGGCCTTTCCACAAGGGGATGTCCAATTGCCCACAGATGAGACCTGGTTCCCCCCATTACACTCCCCCTCATTCACAATGCTATGATTTTTTTGTTCTTTCATGCCTGATACCTGATCCCTTCGGTGCCACGTGATCGCAAAGGCTGGTGTACTTCTTCCATGTGAGCTTTGTTATTTCTCAGTTAGATGGCTGGTTGTTCCTCTTCAAACCTACATACACAGGTCTATTTCCCTATCATCCTCCATAAATATATTTATATACATATGTGCCTATATTTAGACCTCTATAAATGTCCTTTGCCTCCCAGTTATTTGCTCTATTTCCTTTTTCTTTCCTCTTGTCCCACTATCGTGCTCAGCCTTCATTTGGGTTTCAGTAATTTCTCTTGGTTACATTGCCCTTGATGAATCCCTACCAGGCCTCTAACACCCTCCTTATCATTAATTTTGGATCAGTAGTTCCCTTGTCCCTGGGTTGGTCAACACCACCTCTTTTCCCCCACCTCCCCCTCTCCCATGTCCACCCAGAACCATCGGCCCCGTTGTTTTCTCCTCCAGACTGTTCATCCAAACTATCTTATCTAGATAGACCTGTAGAGATAATAATATGCACCAAAAAACCAAGGCAAAGCAAGACAAAGCAACAAAAGAGAACACAACAACAAAAAAGAAAACCAATGACCAAATAAATAAATAATAATAATAAAGCAAAACCTGTAACTAGTTCAAGGTCTGTTTGTTGACCTCTAGGAGTGTCTTCCAGTTGAGTCCAATTGGGTGCCACACTCTGGCCCAAAAGTCTATCCTTTGCATTCCCTTGGGGCCTCCCTGCTCTTCTGCCTCTACCCCCTCTTCCCCTCCAACTCCCCTCCCCGCTCCTCTGCTAGACACCCTTAGTGTTTTGCCTCAGTGTGGTGGGGTCAGACCAGGCCAATCCCAACACTGAGTCTCCAGTGTTGTTCCCTTTAGGGCCATTGGTCAGCGAGGGACATCGTGTCTCATAGTGGGATCAGCCTTATGGTCCACTCTGTGCATTGGCTGTTTGGAGCAGGGATATCGTCCTCCAAGCCTGGTGGGCCAGGATGTGCTCCACTCTCTTTTCCTCCCCATTCATTTGCTCCCATGTGCTCTGATCACACATGTCCCTCTCCCCAAGCTGCAGCATCAGTGCTGTCCTCTAAAGTAAATTATTCTAGAGGGAGAGGAAGTTGTTCAGGTGGTTTGTATGGGGCTGAGCCCTCATGTCCCTCCACTGGTTCCCCACTCCATGCTGGCATGCTGCATTCACATCCTAGAACACCGGATTTAAGTCTGGTCCTTCTGTCCATGTGGAGATATAAACAATTTCCTCCCCTAGGGTGGGTTAATGCCCTGTAACCCTGAAACACCTTTCTATCCCCTTTTATTTCCTTTCCTCCCCCACCCCCCACCACACTCCTTTTCAGATGGCTGCTACATGTGTCCCTAGATTAGGTCTGGCCCCTGCCATACTACCTGGGCCTCACCAGAGGAATGTTTGTATACAGTAGCATTTTCCCTGAGCCTCTTTTGAATTTTTTTTAAAACTTACCTCAGCGGACTCATGTAGTACTTGGCTTACTTTACTTAGCATAATTTCCTCCAGTTCTTCCCATGAGGCAATGTGCTTCATGTGTTCATCACTGCTTTTAAGCGATGCACAGTACTCCATTGTATGTATGTACCACAGTGTTTGAATCCATTCATCTGTTGATAGAAGAAGACAGATATTACTGTTTGATATAGATTAGGTATAGATATAGCTGCTACCTTTGGAGTAAGGTTTGCATCAATGGTAAATATGTTCTCTGAAAACAAAAATGTCATCATTTGTGTCATTTTCAGGTTTCCTTGGTACAAATCCTGCTGTTATGGTCAAGCTCAAATGGAGGATTAACAAATGAGTTGTACATTTCCTGAATGTTTTGTGATCACGTGTTTAAAGTCCTTTAACTATAGGGCACCACCGGTTTGCTTGATATATCTTTTTCATACTTTTCCTTTCAACCATTCTTTTCGTACATTTAAGGTGTGACTTCTGTTAGCAGCAATCTCGTGATGTGTCTTTTAATTACCATATAAGCCATCAACATGGAATGTTATTCTTGATGTATTTGAGTGCACAGTGACTGCACATTTCATTTTCAGGAAGTTGTGCACAATGGTTAAGTACTGGCTGTTATCAAAAGCATTTTGGTTCAGTCCAAATTGCCACTCCATGGGAAGAAGCTATATGGGTTACATCACTGATAATCCTCTGTTCTGTCTTACAGAGTCATTATCATTCAGCATCTACTCTGTAACAAAGGGTTAAAGAGTTTCCCCCATCTATCCCATGAATAATGTTCTTCTTTCCCATAGTTTATTTCTCTGGAGTAGTCCTAGCTCCTAAGCTGAATAGTTCATTTAAATATATGATGGGATAACTCTCCCCCAAAAATGGAGATTTTTCCCAAAGCTATGTATTTAAATGGCTTTTACATAGCAACCTTATCACCGCCAAAGTATTCTCCATTACACTTAATACAGTTGTCAAATCTGTGATTCCATTCTTGGAAACATTTTTCATACTCATCTGTTTGCATGGCTGACAGAAGCACTTCCCTTGGTTTATTTGTTGTTGTTTTTTCTTCATCCCTTCTGTGTCCTCAAATCGCTGTCCTTTCATGTCTCTCTTCATTTGTGGAAACAAAAAGTCGCATGGAATGCGGTCAGGTGAGTAAGGTGCATGGGGCTCTCTTGCTGTTTTTCCCCCAAAACTGGTGCACTGATATGGTTGTGTAAGCAGGCTCATTGTCGTGGTGGCAAAACTAGGCAAAACCAGGCACCTGACTGCCACAAATCAGGCCTTTTTTTGTCACACACTGTCATGCAATATTTTCAGAACCTCTAAATAGAAAGCTTGATTAACAGTGGAATGAACTTCAAATGCACTATCCCTCTCACATCAAAAAACCAAATGGGCATCGTCTTCATCTTTGCTTTCACTTGACAAAGTTCTTTTGGGTGAGGTGATGATGGAGTCATCCACTGGCATCTTCCACTGGCTTGACTGATGTTTGATTTGGGGGTTGTAAAAATAGCACCATGTCTTGTCACTAGTAATGACCTTGGGGAAATGGTCAGGGTCACTTCAGAGCTGTTCTTTGAAAGCACAACATTTTTCAAGTCAATGCTTTTTTTTTTTGGCCACTCAGAAGCTGAGGCACTTCTTAGAGGATGATCCCATATGCACTTTCTGTCTGGCACATATCAAAATTCCAAAACCACAGAAGGAAATCAGATGTTTAGCATAAGACGAGTTGTTTGCACAGTGAGCCGCTCTGAACAGTCCTGAAACGAATAGCTTTCTCAAAATCCGAGATCACAGATGATCCCGGAAGCTAAGGACCTTGCAGAGCAGAGGATAGCAGTTTCAGACCTGGTAGGTGAATGCTTCTCTGTGCACTCTCTCCCACCCATGTTATTGTCATACACTTATTGGTACATACATTTGAAATCCTACAACCCATTGTTGTTGGGTTATTTTAGGGTTATGTTCATTGTATTTTGTCATATTTTACCCTTTCAGATGGTCTACATTTGTTTATACACTTCTCTGTTTCATTGTGAAGATTTCCTTTTAGTAGTTCATGTAGATGAGGTATGTTGATAAAGAGCTCTCTGGGCTTTTGACAGACATCTTTATTTCTTCTGCATTTTAATGGCTATTCTTGCTGGGTACATAATGATGAATTAACACTTATTTTCTTTTAATCCCTTAAGATGCCATTCCACTGTAACAAAGTTGCCCTCTTTTCTCTTGAGAAATGAGCTGTTGGTTTTTAAATTACTCTTCGTAATTTAATCTGCATTCTTTCTCTGGATATTTTTATGACTTTTCTCTTTATTTTTTTGCAGCAGCTTAATTTTGGTATATATATATAATTTTGGTATATATATTTGTAGTGTGTTTTGACTCAATCTCAACAATTATTTCTTCAAGTGTTGCTTTTGACAATGGGTGCACAAGCAAATGTGATGAAGAAAGCTGATGGTGCCTGCCTATTAAAAGATATAGCATCTGAGGTCTCAAAGGCCTGAAGATAAACAAGCAGCCATCTAACTGAGAAACAACAAAGACCACATGGAAGGAGCACACCTGCCTATGAGATCACAAGATGTCGAAGGGATAAAGTATCAGGCATCAAAGACCAAAAAAATAAATAAAAAATCATAGGATTGTGAATAAGGTGGAGTGCAGAGTTGGGACCCAGAGCCCATCTGTGGGAAATGTGACATCCCCTTGCAGAAGGGTCGCGGAGAGGAGACAAACCAATCAGAGCATAGTGTAGCAATGATGAAACATATGATATTCTTCTAGTTCTTGAATGCTTCTTCTACCTACTATCATGATCCCAAATCTATCTTACAAATCCGGCTGGACCAGAGGATGTACAGTGGTACAAATAGGAACTGGAAACTGGGAATCCAGGATAGATGAACCCCTCAGGACCAATGGTGAGAGTGGCAATACCAGGAGGGTGGAGGGAAAGTGGGGTGTAGAGGGGGAACAGATTACAAGGATCTACATATAACCTCCTCCTGGGGGGTGGACAGTGGAGAAGTGGGTGAAGGCAGAAATCGGACTGTGTAAGATATGATGAAATAATAATAATGTATAAATTATCAAGGGTTCATGGGGGAGAGTGGAGTGGGGAGGGAGGAGGGAAATGAGGAGCTCTACCAAGGACTCAAGTAGAAAGCAAATGTTTTGAGAATGATGAGGGAAACAAATGTACAAAAGTGCTTGACACAATGGATGGATGTATGGTTGTGATGAGTTGTATGAGCCCCCAATAAAATGGTTTTTTAAATGTATTGCTTCTTTCTTACTTTCCAAGACATTTTAAGACAATTTCAGCTACTAATTATGAGGCTAGTGGCTCAAACCCACCAGTGAGAGAGAGATGGTGCTGACTATTCCAATAAGTATTTGCAATCTCAGAAACCCCCCGGGGGGCAGTTCTACACTGTCCTACAGGGTTGCCGTGTATTGAATGTGCCTCACTGACAGTGAGTTTAGCTTTGGTTTGGTTGGTTTAGTGTTTCTTAGGTCATATTTGACCTGCCTAGTGCTGCTGTACCATAATAGGGAGTTGCCAGCAATTCACGTGGGATTCAAAAGAAAAATCGGAATAAGTGATACCATTGCTGATATTAGATGGTCTTAGTTGAAAGCAGATGAAGCCAGAAAGATGTTTATTTGTATTTTATTGATTGTGAAAATGCATTAGATTGTTTGGATCTTAACAAACTATGAAAAATATTGTAAAGAATGGGAATTACAGAACATCTAATTGTGTACATGCAGAATCTGTACATAGACTAAGAGGCAGGCATTCAAACAGAACAGGAAATACTACGTGCTTTAATATGAGAAAAGGTGTGTATCAGGATTGAATCATTTCCCCATGCGTATTTAATCAGGTATGCTGAGTAAACATCGAGAACACAGCATCAGGATTGGAGGAAGACTTATTAACAACCAGCAATATGGAAATGGTACCACTTTATTTGCTGAAAGCTAGGAGGATTGGAAGCCCTTGCTGTTGAAAATCAAAGATGGCCGCCTTCCGTTTGGGTTGCAATTCTATATATAGCAACCCTACAACTGCAACAAAAGAAAACATCTTAAAAAACAGAAAAGACTGACGTCATCAAGGATTTCATTTTGCTTGGATCCGCAATCAATGTTCATGAAAGTAGCAGTCAAGAAATCAAAGATGTACTACATTGTGCAAAGCTTTTTCATGAAACATCTTTAATTTGTTAAAAAAACAAAACAAACAAAGAGACCAATCTGAAAAAGTACATCAAACTTTTGTAAAGTAGAGGGTCAGCGACACAGAGTAAGGCATTAAAGAAGAAGAATGACACTGTTGCTGCCAAATGGGTTCAAATATGATAATAATTTTGAGGATGCCCAAAGACTGGGCAGTGTTTCATTGTGTTGCACATAAGGTTGATGTGAGTCAGAACTGACTCAGACACCTAACAATAGCATTAGCAACAACAACAACAACAATAGTGACCCCCTTGTCTAGGAACAATTTTTATACCTCAAAGCAGCCCCACAGCCCCACTCTCTCCCACCCAATGATCCAACACCCAACAAAAACTATTCAACACAAGCTGTCAATAGCTCCAAGATGGACAAACTATGTGGTAAACTTTTATCTCCTATGCTTTTTTTCTCTATAATTCTCACTTTGGAAGGAGAATCTCTCCCCTTCAGTTCTATTCTATCATTAATCTATTGATTTTTTCTATTTTATTTCAAGTTTTGTTGGCACATAATTTACATATCATAAAATTAAATAGTTCAATCATTCAAAAATAGCAAGGAGCAATTATACAATCCCCACCACATCTATCCTAGAGCATTCCCTTGATTTCTTAATATCAGATGTTATCACTTTAAGTCTTAAATATTCCTTTGGTTATATGTTATGATTATATTGTGAAAATTTACACATTGCCATCTATTTTCATAAACATATTAACCACAACTGATTTTAAAGACACATCTGACAATTCCAGTATATGGGTCACCAAGCAGTGCCTCTGGCCTAATTATTTTTTAGTGCTGCTTCTGCCTGATGACTTTTATGATATTCTACATATTGTGCATGAAATGTTTTAGATGCTTTGATGATATAATCTTCTTCCAGAGGCTATTTGACTATATTCCAAAATGCAATAGGGGGGAAATATCCTCAGTCTAATTAAGTGTTCAACTGATTTGAGGCTGGCTTGAGTCATTGAAGGCATGGTTTACCCTGGTTGGGCTTCCTGTCTAGGATATAACCCTTCAGGGGTCTTAACAGAGCTATTGGTGTCTGCTAAGGGATTTTCTCTTTTCCAAGTTCTAAGCAACATTTTTCAATTTCTTAGTATTGTATTAGAGTTCGAATTCCTTGTACTAGATTTGCAGAATGCTCTGGTTTACACTGAGAGCCGCAAAGACATTTTTTCAGTCAGTGGCACTTCCTTCAGTGAAGAGACTCCGCTAGTATGCCAGAATCCATATAGATTCAGCCTCCATTGAGTTATTTCTATAGATTGGTAATGCAAAAGGCTTTGCCCTCTACCAATTTTTGTTTGTAAGTAGATTGCTAAGACACCCCCACTCCCAACCCCACTGCAGGAGGGGCGTCTTGCCCTCAAGGACTTGCCTGGGCATGTTCTTAATGGAAATTGGGTGCTAGGGTCTCCTTGTTATGAGTCATACCCTGATTAAGTGGGATGGAGGGCAATAAAGAATCTGGTAACCTTTTTCTGGTATGAAATAGTGTGACTACCCTACTCGTGGTCCCTTCCCATGTCTGTAGTCCTACCTGCACTTGTGATGAATTGACATGGTGTCAATCAGGATTTTGTGACAGGGTTTCCTTGTTTTCCATGCTCGATAATGTAGAATTCCTTTGGACACTATATAGTCTTGTACTGATGGACTTCCTCACCCAAATGATTTGTCTTTGTCTTATCTTTGTCCTTTTTTAAGACTTCATGAAGGTTTAAGCAAATCTCATAAAACATGTAGAGACATCGGATTGTCTTTGTAAGTCTGAAGTGTATGCACTGCAATTCACAGTCATACTTGTATAGAGGGATGACATAAACTCATTGTTCCATCATTGCACAGGCTGTTGGGAAAGATACCCCATGCAGCAGGGATTCCACTAAGCTCCCAGAGGAAAGAGTCACACTTTAAATTTAATCTCATTAGCATGACATTCACTGTTACCAGTCTGGGGTAGATGGTGTGTCAGCATCTTGCACTGAAGCGCATCTGTTCTGGGGTTGTAGTCAGTGGCCCTTCCTCCAGTGAGGGCACGATGGCCTCTTGGCCTCAAAAACTCAAAGGTCTCCAAATGCAGGAAGAAGCCAATGTGATCACCTCCAGCTGATCCTCCGTCGTCTCGTTCTGCTTCTTCCACGTCGGTTTGTCAGTATGCCCCTGGCTTTCTTGATACATTGCGGGCTTGTTTCTTTTATTTCACTTTAGGGAGCATCTGCTATGACTGGGCATGGCTTATCTGTTCTTTTCAGACTCGCAGCCCAGTGATGTCTACTTTCCACCTCGCGCTTACAGCAGTGTCTCTATAAAAGATATTTGACTTGAGGTCTTCCTCCCCGATAACAATACCCCAAACTTTGCGCTCCTTCTATCTGCTTTTGGCTTATTCTGTATCTCTAAACCGTGTTCTATACAACTTAATTTTTAAATACCTGGGGAACAAAACAGGGTCTAAGTGTCAGATTCAGCTTTCTGCACCTTCCTTTCTCTAGGCTCCTTATCCCTTAAATTTGGGCTGCCTTGGCAGTTCCAAGTATAAACATCTTGCTCCCTATCCTTTCTGCTTACCTAAGACCTGGTGGCATAGTGGGTTATGCTTTGGGTTGCTAATAGCCAGGTCAGCAGTTCCAGACCACCAGTGGTTCCAGGGGAGAAGGAGGGCACTTTTCTCTCCCCTAAAGAACTGTAGCCTTAGGAACCCACAGGGATCCTTCTATTCTGTCCTGAAGGGTTGCCTGGAGTCTGACTTGACCTGATGTCAGTGAGGCAGAAAGCTCTACCAGGTTTTTGTTTGTTATAACTGGGCCCGTGACTGGTTTCTGAGCCTCATAACCCTTGCTTCAAATTGCTAGAAGCCATGCATGGATAACCAGTGTTCTCATTTCACCAAACTTCCTTCCTCTCTAGAATAAGGTTCTTCAAGTTTACTTTCTCAAATGAAGCTTCTACTGGTTCTTGGCAAGAGCTCGAGTCCACCACAAGCGATTGCAGCATAGCCACTGGCAGAAATCTACATTCAGAAATTAGATTGAGCATGAAGAAAATACTCCTCTAGTTCTCTGATTACTGTTGGACACTCTTACCCACTGCCATTGAGTCAGTTCTGACTCAGCAACCCCCTGGGATAGAATAGAACTGCTCTGAAGGATTTCAAGGCTGCCAATCTCTGTGGAATTATACAGCCCCATCTTTCTCCTGACTGAACACGCTACTAGATCGTTAAAGGCAAGAGTGGTCTTTTTCTCTAAAATGCGTGATGGTTTCCAGTTTTTAATATTCCAACAGGTACACAGAATGGGGGAGAAGATGCAGAGCAACCGTACAAAATAACCTTTTCATCAGTCCCAGGGACCCTCTCAGTCTCCAATTCCTGGCAATACTTAAACATTCAGCATTTGAAGAGACAAGTGTCCTCCAGCCCCCCCCCCCTCAGCCCCCACTGTTGTTATTGACATATAACTCAAAGACACCCCTCCAGAATAAACAACCAGTTCCCTGCCCTGGAGACAATGCTAACTCATGGCAATGCTAGAGAGCAGGGTAGAACTTCCCCTGTGGGTTTCTGAGACTGAAAATCTTTAAGGCAGTAGAAAGCTGCATCTTTCTCCGTGGGAGTGGCTGGTGGTTTAGAACCCCTGACTTCGAGGTTAACAGGCATATCATGTAACCACTACACCACCAGGCTCCTTAACTGCAATACAGATTACAATTTAAAGCAGAAGAATAAAATATGAGTAATATGTGTCTGTATGATATTCCCAATATAATGATAATCAGGAAATGCTGTGTTTTCTCTTGCTAAGTCCCAAGAGTGAAGCTCTTCTTATGAAATATAAGAAACAAGTGTTTAGGAATGGGGAGAAGATTTTAAAGGGATTTCACACAGTCTAGGAATTTCAAACTGAAGATATCTAGTAACAAGGTCCTTGTCCCTCCTCAGACCTTTGGCAACCTATTGCAAACGAACTGTTACATGAGTCCTGTGTACTGTGACATGCAGGCAAGCAAGGAGATTTAAGTTTATTTCCTGTCAAATATCGGGTGTGCAGATGAAGTAAGAGGTGAATGGTCCAGGTGTGGTACAGCTTCATGGCCAGGACAATTATTAAAATAGCCTTGAATGCCTTGTACAGGTCAGAGAGCCATGGCCACTTCCTTGGAATGGATTCATCAAGGAAAGGAAGCTTTCCTAGCAGGAGGCCCACACAAGGAATTCCCGCAGCAGCTTGCTTCCTGCTGCCAGCTGCCTGGCATTGTTGGGGGTAGGGGAGATTTGGTGAGGACACTTTGCCCTGGGATTTGATGTAGTAAGAACACTAGATTGCAGTCAGAAGACAAGCGACCCTAGTTAATTAGCTTCCTTTGAATGAGCTCCTGCTCTGGGTGGCTGAGCTGTCCTTTTATTCCATGAGGGAATGTAGATGTGTAATCTTAACAATCCCGTGCAGTGGAAGCAGACGTTGACTCTCCTCCCCTCGGGTGGTGAAAAGATGCTTGGCAGCAGCAAAGGTGCTTTGAGAGAAGAACTTTCCTATTGACCCCAGAGTTTGATTTGTTTCTCAATTCCCTGGCATTCGACTTTTTTACATGGAAATATGAACAGATTAACATTTGTCTTCTGGGTTTACTCTTTCCCCTCATCTGACCACATATTTCTCAGGAAAATATATCCTAATCTCTTAATTGAAAATACAACTTCTGATTTATTTAATACAAAACTATATCAGGATGCATAGCTTCATATGCATAGCTCTACATTTTTCTCATCTTGATGTAACCCATATAAAACCGAATTGTCTCATATTCCATCTGAACACACAGGGAGATTCAGAAGAGGTCCAAGAGAAGCATTCAAGAGATAAAGGGAACTTCAGAAAGTTCTTGGGAATATTCTATCATTTTTAATTCCATTTCCCCATTAAATATAGTTCTATATATAACATATTAAACTTCTCTGACTTAATCAGTTATATATAATATATAACTGATATATAAAACATATATATACATATATATGAGAAAAACTGGACTTTCTACTCCCATAAACAGTTATAGTCTCAGAAAACCACAAGAGTCACTATGAATCAGCATTGACTTGATGGCAGCAAGAGAGTGTGATATATAGACAAGGGGGGTATCCCCCAAAACAGATTTTTTTCAAAACTATGTATTTAAATGTTTTTACAAAACAACTTTATCAACTTCAAAGTACTCTCCATTATACTTAATACATTTGTCAAATCTGCGATTCCATTCTTAAAACATTTTTTGAATGTTTGGGTGGCTGACAGCACCTCCCTTGTTTTTCACTTCACCTCTTCTACATGGTCAAATTGCTGTCCTTTCATGTTCCTCTTCATTTGCAGAAACAAAAAGAAGTTGCACAGAGTGAGATCAGGTGAGTCAGTTATGTAGAGCAAGAGAAGCATGGTGTTTTTTTCCAAAAACTGGCACACTAAGACAGCTGCATGAGCAGGTGCATTGTCATGGTGGCAAAACCAATTCCGTCTGCCACAAATCAGGCCTTTTTGGTTGCACACTGTTAAGCAATCTTTTCAGAACCTCTAAATAGAAAGCTTGATTAACAGTCTGACCTGGTGGAACAAACTCCAAATGCACTACAAGTCGACATTTTTGTCCATTCAGGAAGTTGATGGACATCCAAAACAAAGTTTGTCATCAATCGACATTTCCTCTTTTATAAAAAGGGAAAACCACTTGTACACTTGAGATTTTCCCATAGCACTGTCCTTGTACGCTGTGTTCAACCTCACAAGGTTTTCTACCGAATGTTTCCCGAGCTGGAAATAAAATGTCACAGCTACATGCTAGTCTCTTAAATTGGCCATCACAAAAAATGGAGGTTCAAGTAAAACCACTTTTACAAAAATTTTCACTGTGACCAGAGAGAACATCCCCAGGAGACACCACTGGGTGCATTCACTCAGAGAGAGTTGCTCAACGCTCGCCTAGCGGGGAAAGTGCATGCTATGAAATCTCTGTTCAGCCCAGCACAATTCTGGGAGGTACCCCCACTTGTGTGTGTGTACACATATATATTTCACTGATTAGAGTCAGAGACTAAGTGGAATGCACCATGTATAGGAAAAAGATTTTCAAAATTAATCCATGGTTGCTTTTTCCATGAGAGATACTTAGGTATCCGAGTAGAATTAAATACTTGGCAACATCAGTTTCTTTTCTATCACGATGCTGTCTGTTAGTCTGTTGTGCGGCTTTTTGTTTTCTTTGCATTGTGGAGCCATCTGTGTTGAAGGCTATAGTGTTTGGTCTTCATCCACGTCCTTCAAGCTCTTTTGTTTCCAGAAACCAAGGTATTTCATAGGTTCTTAATGAGCCTTCCACATAGCTTCATGCCATATTCTTCTTCATATAGTCCAGCTTCTCAGATTATTTGCTCAGTATACCTGATTGAATAAGCATGCTGAAAAGATGTCACCCTAGTGCACGGCTTTCCTGATATGAAACCATTCAGTGTCCACTTGCTCTGTTCAAATGACTCTCTTGACCTATGCACAGGTTCCTCATGAGCACAGTTAGGTGCCTGGAATGCTCATGCTTCCAGATGTTACCCATAGTGTCTGGTGATCTAGTCAAAAGCTCTTGCATAGAGTCACACGAGTAAACAGACTGATTATTCTTTCCTTTGAGCCAAGATCTCCCTGTGTACGTATGGCTACAACTGTTTATAAAACTATTATGTGAAAAGTTTTCCTGCGTGTGATACTAATGCTGCTGCTGTTGTGTATCATCTAACTAGTAGGGATGCTAGGTACACAGAAAGAAACACTGTCAAGTCCTGCACCACCCTCACAATTGTAATGCTGAAGCCCATTGTTTCAGCAACTGTGTCATCCTTTTTCACTGGCCTTTTACTTTGCCACGCATGCTGTTGATTTTATTATCAACAATATTGTTTGATCATTACTACAGTGGGTCAACTTGCTTCAGAACAGGCACAGATGTGGATCTCTTCCAGTCAGTTGGCCATCATCAGTTTAAAAATGACCAACACCAGCACATTTCATCACACTAATGCCCAGGGTATAGAATTTCAGGCATTTAATTTCATTTATGATGACTTCCAATTTTCCTAGACTCACTCTTCATACACTCCATGTCATGATGATCAGTGGACAGGTGCTGCTATATCTTTTCATTTTGAATCATCCCCATCAGCAGCTGACGGTCCTGAAAGCCTTCCCTCACCATGTGATGAAGATCCACTTTACTTTGAGGAGGCGGCTCTTCCCCAGTTAGATTTAAGTGCCTTACAATCTGCTGGGTTCATTTTCTGGTACTGCATCAAACCATGTTCTCCTGTTATTCATAAGAATCTCAGTGTTGTTCCTCGTACGTGTTAATCTGGAAGTTCTGCTGAGATCTGTCCTCCATGGATGACTCTGTGAATATTTGAAATACGGATAGCGTAGCTTCTGGCATCATGGCCACACCCAGACCACCAGACTATGAAAATACAGCAGACACCTGTGGTCTTTACTAGCAGGAAACCAAAAATAGCATATTTAAATGGGAAATATTTTCTGTTCAGATCTAATTCTCAGGTACGTGTAACACTTTATGGACACATTTGATGTAGTTATAGATGCGTGTGCAAATTTTGGCGGTAGGAACTTCTTTCTAACAATAACACTATCTAGTCAGCAATTTGTAGCAGTAAAAGCATTTTCGCAGCGGTTGCCTCCTTTAATCCTCTCTCTCCTTATGGAGTGGGTGCCGTATTTTATATGTGAGAGAACCGAGGCTCAGGCAGGTTCAGTGATTGACTCAGTGTCTCTCACTGACAGTGACAGGTGGTAATTTCACACTAGGCATTCTTGTGTTGAAATCCCAGGACTTTACCACTTAGAATTTTCCCAACTTGCTTCTTTTTCTTTTCACACACACACACGTATACACACAGAAGCTCATTGAGCTGCAGCCAAATGCTACATATGGGCAGTGTTCTCTCTAGATACACACAATCATGTATTAAATCAACAAAGTCCATATAACTGCTCAGTTTCTGTTTCCAAGAAGAAGCCCTGACCTTCTAACAGAATAAACACTACTGCTGGGTCAGAGCTTGGAGCCGGCCGCCTGCTTCCCGCTTATGGATGGGATTTGTTTCTAAAGCACTTGCCATTTAAAGTATTATTATTATTATTATTTTCATGTTCTTGATCATCCAAAGCTCAAAGGCAATAATAACGATATTCCCTTCGCTCCACTCCCTCCCCCACCACACTCCCGCTGAGAATGGGAGCGGCCTGGATCGATGGCCTGGACCCTGCGAACCCCAGGAACATTCATGGAGCTGCTACTCTAAGCAGCTGGAGTTGCCATTTGCATCTCACCCCGTCTTTTTTTTTTCCCGAGGAAAAAAAGAGAACCCCACAATACTCTGGGGGAATTCTCTGAGACAAGCTGCAGGTGCTATGGATATTTTCATTTAATAATCATTCTTGCAATTCAGCACATTTGTAATCCATGTGGTAAACTCGGACTTAGATTTCTCCCAGTGGACGCCAGCCAGATGCAGAAACCGAAGAGCTTGGTGCAGACGGCCTCTTCCCTCTCTTACGAGTTTGTGCACTTGGATGTGTTTTGTATGATCTGTGATTGCAGGATAGGGAATGTTCTGTTTTTGAAAGGCCCTTTTGTTGACATTAAGCAATAATAAATATACCCAGAAATTATCCTCCATGCCTTTACTATGGAGATCTTTAATTGGACGGCCTTCTCATGTGGCATCCCAAAGAATATATGCATATTTTGGCAATCCCATCGGATTGGGGGAGCAGAGGCACATCCAGAACAGTGCATTCCTAACATCTATGGATTGTCTCATATATGTCACCACGTCTTCCCACCAGACTGACTTTCTCCACACACTCCAAGATGGTAACTTCACAATCTGTCCAATTCATAGTTGAAATCCTCCTGGACTGTGTAAATGTCAAGGTCCGTTTCCTTTCCATGTGAAAAGTTTTGAGAGGAGACCGACATGCCTAACTCCCTTGTAAATACGAGCCAGTGCACCTTCTTTCTTTTATGTGTGTGTGTGTGTGTGTGTGTGTGTGTGTGTGTGTGTGTTTGGGGGGTGGGATGCATTTGGCCAAAAGTGAAAAAAGAAATCCCTTTTCAAGAATGACATTCTCCTTATTTTCACCACATAAACAGCAAGTTGAAGACTGCCCAGACCCCAGATCCAAATGGCAGATTCATCTGGCTAAAGAAATCTGCTGCTGCTGCACTGGGGTGCCTTACCCGCAGACATCGGCGTGTAGCAGGGGCAATGGCCCTCACCTGCAAGCCGCAGTCATGGCACGGGAAGAAAACAGTTGACACACTCAACGGAGTGACTCACAAATTCGGACCAAAGGACTAGATGCAAAGGTTCGAGCAGTCCTGCCCAATTAACAAATGCCATGAATTGAAGTCAACCCATCACTGTGTTTTGTGGTATTGTTAATGGCTGGTTTTGAAGAAGAAAATGCCAGGCCTTTTATCTGGGGCACATCTGGATGAATTCTTAACTCCCAACCTTGCTTGCTGTTGACAATGGAGCTTGTTAAATATTTGCCTAACCAAAGGATTCCAAGACAGAGTTTAAAGAACCAACAAAGAAGGATAATCCTACCACTAAAGTTCCACCAGCAAAGCATAAGCAAGAGCCAAGGGAGAGGGATCGCCATGCAGGAGCTGTGGCCTTGCAAGCAGGTACGCAATGCTGCTGCGAAACCACAACGCAGCCTGAAGGGAGACGGGGGATCCCAGAATGAATGTTGGCGCTTGCATTTCCTCATTGCCCCAGTCCTTCAAAGGTGCCTTTCTTTGGGGAAACAACCAGCTGGCTGGAAAGATCAGTCCTTAGACGCAAAAAGCAGGGTAAAGGATGGTGGAGAGGAAGTGGAACTAGAGGGACAAACGGAATAGTCCACTGGTGTGAGTACTTTTGTGTATTTGCGGTTGTTGTTAGGGGCTACCGAGCCAACAGGATGAAACACTGCCTGGTCCTGCACCATCCTCACAATTGTTTCTATGCCTGAGCCCATTGGTACAGTCACTGTGCTAAGCCATTTCTTTGAGGACTTTCCTCTTTTTCACTGTGCCTCTACTTTTCAAACATGACGCCCTACTAATCTCTCCAAAGCACGTAAAACAATGTGTCGCTCTCACTGCCTGTAAGGAGCACGCTGGCCAGTGCTTCTTTCGACACAGACCAAGTTATCCTTTTAAGTGTCCATGATACTTTCAATATCAGCCCCACAGTTCAACTGCATTGATCCCTTTCCAGACTTCCTTATTCAAGGTCTATATTTCACTTGCATGTGAGGCAATGGAAAATACCATGGCTTGGCCAAGGGGCACCTTGGTCCTCAAAGTAACCTCCTTGCTGTGTAAAGACCTTGTAAAGAGGTCTTGTGCAGCAGATGTACCTAATGCAACACGTCTTTTGACTCTTGACTGCTGCTTCTATGGACATCGATTGTGGAACCAAGCAAGACAGAATCAGTAACGACGTCAACCTTTTCTCCGTTTAGCATGAAGTTGCCTATTAGTCCAGTTGAGAGGATTTGGGCCTTCTTTACACTGAGTCTTAATCTATACAGATGGCTACAATCCTTAATGTTCATCAGCAAGTGTTTCAAGTCCTCCCCACTTTCAGCAAACTAGGTTGTGTCATCTGAAAATCAGATTGCTAACAAGCCTTCTTTTAATCCAAATACCATGGGGAGGAGATGAGCCAGTCAGGGTACAGTGTAGCAATGATTGAAACATACACCTTTCCTCTAGTTCCTAAATGCTTCCTCTCCTCCCCACCACTCTCATGATCTCAATTCTACCTGGCAAATCTGGCTAGACCAGAGGATGTACACTGGTACAGATAGGAATTGGAAACACAGGGAATCCAGGATGGATTTTCCCTTCAGGACCAGTGGTGAGAGTGGCAATACCAGGTGGGTGGAGGGTCAGAGGGACAGTAAGGGGGAAGCGATTACAGGGATCTACATATAACCCCCTCCCTGTGGGACAGACAACAGAAAAGTGGGTGAAGTGAGACATCGGACTGTATGATATGACAAAATAATAATTTATGAGTTATCAAGAGTTCATGAGGGAGGGGCAAGAGGAGAGAGGGGGGAAATGAGGAGCTGATGCTAGGGGCTTATATGGAGAGCAAATGTTTTGAGAATGATGAGGGCAATGAATGTACACATGTGCTTGACACAATTGATGTATGTATGGATTGTGATAAGAGTTGTACAAGCCCCCAATAAAATTATTAAAAACAACAAAATGTGCTGAAAATCTCGGCTTATACATGAGTATATATAGTATGTGAATTCCAATACGGTAAATCAAATGATATTCTGATTCAAAATGGCCAAGTCCCATGCATTTCAGCTCAGTAATACTTAGGATATCAGTATTTATGCCTTCCATTTAATTTTCCCAACTTCTAATTTTCCCAGCTTCATGCTTCACACATTCCAAGATCTGATCTGTATAAGATTTTTGCAGCTGTTTCACCTTACCTTGAGTCATGCCCCATCTGTAAATTAAGATCCTGCCACAAGCTTTGCCAGACTCATGTCACCATGGCCAAGTTCATGCCATTAAAGCAGCTTCTCCTCAGCCACATTTTTTCGTGTTCTCCAACTCAAGTCCCATCCTTGGGCACTATCTCTGACAACGTCTGCTTCCATTCATTTGGCCTTTGGTATCTGACAATGTTTCAAAGCTATGCCTTCATTTCCAGTTGCTACGTCCTGTGATGTGTAAGCAGACACAGGATGACAAACTGAGAGACAAGTGGTGGCTGGTGGATTTTCATAATGGCCATCACATTTATTCTTGTTAGCCACTCTATGAAACATTATAGACATCATTGGTGAAGGTTAGGTTTTGTGTCAACTTGGCTGCACCTGGGGTAGATGTGGCTAGATCAGGTCACAGCCTGATGACTTCCCCTTGAGGGTGTGACCTGTTTGATATAGGTAAGAGACAAGGTCAAACACTGGCACACTTTCATTTTCTTCATGCTGCCCTGCATCCTGCTCCTGGGACTTGGCCTGGAAGTCACCAGGAGCCCTGCTGAGGGAGTTCAATGAGTTAATGTCCACTTGAAGATCTATGAAAGTGGTGGGGTAGAATCCAGCCTGTCAATCAGGTCACTGCCACATTTTGCGGTGGGGCCTTCTCATAAAGAGAACCCAGAGAACCTGCTCCGTCTCTCCTTCTTCACTTTCCTGCCTGCTGGGGTGCAGCCACTAATCCTAAGAGCTGCTGGAGCTCTGCTATGTTTCCACTGACTTTGGATCCACAGGGCTCTGCACCCGCCAGCCTGTGATCTTCCTGCATTCTGCATCATTGCATGTGGCTGTGTGACTCGGAAGAGGGACTTAACGGTTTAGTATTGGACTTAAGGACATGAGATGAACTGGCTGGAACGTATTCTCAATATGTTAATATTTTTTTATATAAAGCTATTTCTTATACATGAGTGTCACTGGATTTATTTCTCTAGTCAACCTGTCCTAACACACGTACTGTTCCTTAGGAGCTATCTGTGACCTGAGTGCTGCCTGACTTGGATTCATCCAGCTTTATCTCACGTCAGTTGTGGTCTTCTCGCTGCCAGCTTTATCTTCCTGGTCCACTGACTCAGCAACTACATAAGTCAGGAAGGGCCTCCAGGTTCGAGCCATGGATTTGAGTTGGATGAGGCTGGCCTGCTCTACATTTGTGTGGGTGACTTTCTAAATATATATGTATATTTAAAGCTTTCATAAGTGTCCCTGGTTTTATTTCTCTAGTAAACAGCCTAAGGCACCACTGTGTAGAGGGAATTAACAGAGAAGTAAAGTAACTTGCTCAAGTAACATGCCAATAACATACCTTGTTAAGGAGGAGTTTGGGTGGTGCTGCGGTTTAGGTGTCGGGCTACTAACTGCAAGATTAGTGGTTCAGAACCACTGGAGAAAGATGAGACTGTTTGCACTCATAAAGTTGCAGAATCCGTACATAGAGTTGCTAAGGAGACCTGTTGGCACAGTGGGTAATATGCACACTGAGCTGGGAACCACCAGGTGAGCGATCCAAGCCCACGAGTTGCTCCACAGGAGCAAGACGAGGGTGCTGCTCCTGCAAAGACTTCACATCTTAGAAACAGAAAGGGGCAGCTCTGCTCTCTGCCTCAGGGTTCCAATGAGGCAGAATTGAATCTATGGGAGTGGTGTAGGAACTATGAGAATGGACTCAGTGCAATATGGCTTGGGTTTAGCTTTTAGGTTTCTGCTTAGGTTCACAATGGATAGCGTGAAAATGCTTGTAAGGATGGGTCCTAAAAATAGCCATAGCCATTTTTTTTCCATCAGAAAGTTTCATTTATGTCTGCGAATCTTTTGTCCCAGGTTTAGTATATTGATCAAATTGTCTTAGAACATTAAATACCCAAAGTAAGTTTAAATATATATGGATATTAATGGGTGTCAAGCTATTTTAAAAACGTATACAAATATATACCTGGATTAAGAGAATAAGAATTTGGATAGCTCAGGCTATTACCTTGACTATAGAAATCTGAGTGTGTTAGGCAGGGTTCTGTAGAGAAACAAAACCAGGACACTTATGTTTATACATAAATAGGTTTATACAGCAAGAAGGAACATAACAGCCAATGCGTCCACACAGCAGTATGGAGGGCTCAGTTCAACTCACTTTCATGGAACAGTTAATATACTGAAGGTCCTTCAACTCACATGGGCTACCGGTCCAAAGTCAAGGAAGCAGACAGTGGAGCCTGCCCTCAGACAAGACAGGCAGAGTCACCCACAGGCAGCAGACAGCAGGGTGGGTCAGCCATAGTCAATAGCATGGGTGCTTACTAAGCAGGTCCTGATGGGATCTGAAACTCAAGCAATACATGGAAACAGGATCCTGCAGCCTCAAGCTCAAGCAATGTGTATTCACCAGCAGAGTGGCAAAGCAGGTCTCAAAGGAGCTTCAAGCTCAAGTGACATGATCCATGTGGCTTGGTCCACAGGTAGTGCAGCTCACTAGCTCAAGCAGCATCATGGTGGTCTGATCACCAGGGAGGAAGAGTTAGATGGGATGAGACCAGTCTATTGATTTTGGTCATCTTCTAATCAAGCTGCAACCAGAATAAACTCTGCCCACGTGTTCCTATTGGCCTAGTTGTCATGATAAATCTAACTATCACACTGACATGACAGAAATAACATTCAGAAGAAAGTTAGAAGACTCAGGAGAAAATATGATAAGTCATAATAACAAGTTTATATAATCAAGGCGATCTTTAGGACAGTATGTATCCTAAGGTTCCTAGCTTCATAACCTTATCCTGAGAAACTACTTGAAGTGTCAGTTATACAATCTTGATAATAACTGAGAGAAAATTACTTATGTGTTGGGCAATGGTGACGTGACCTTTTAATGAGAGACAGTGAAAACTTCTCTTCCTCTCTGATCCTGTGTTAGTCTTGGTAGAGTAGAGAAACAAATCCATGGACACACATATGTGTCTAAGAAAGAGATTTATATACAAGAACAATTGAACATTAACAAAACATCCCAACCTAGTCCAGATCAAGTCCATAAGTCCTATATTAGCCCATATGTCCAATATCAATCTATAAAGTCCTCTTCAGACTTATGAAACACATGCAATGACACCGAATGTACAAGATCACAGGCCAGTGGGTAGAAAGTCTTTGGATCTAGTGGCCTTGGAAGCCTCTCAGCACTGGCAGGTGTCTCTGCATGGCTTCTCCAGCACCCAGGGCTGCATCAGGGTGGGTCCATGTGTCTAGTCAGCTGCTATATCTCCCCGGGTGTGAGCAGAGAGTCTCTCACCTGTAAGCAGGAAATACTTTAATTCCAGAATCCTTAGGGGAAGGCTATGCCCATATAGAAGTCTCACTGGCTGTGATCTCATTGACACACTAGACTCCACTGCTACACTCTTAATCTCTAAATTGACAATGATATAATTACCATAGATCCTTCACACTCCTTATTGCTGGAATTCTATCTACCTGCTGGGGCTGCCCCAAAGTGGAAGCTGTTGGCACCTGCCATGTTCCCTCTGACATTGGATCCAGATGACTGCACCACTGGCCCAGGAGCTCGCTGCTTCACCTGCCTGCATCGCCAGCCTGTAGCTACGTGAGTCTGGCTAGCCTTGGCTCCCTAGATGTGAGTCAGACTAAGCTCAGATGCCTTCTTGATAAAAAAATTACTTCTTGACATACAGCTATTTCTTGTACATATCTGAGTGTCACTGGTTTTGTTTTTCTAGACAACCCAGCCTAACACATAAATTTGAATAATAGTTGTCATAACTGATCTTGCTTCCAGGCGTACGGAAGGAGCCCAGTGGCATAGTGGTTCTGTGTTGGGCTTCCAACCACAAGGAATTGACTTTATGGCAAGGGATGTGTGTGAATGTACAGATTTGATCTCTGTAGCCAAAACTTACTGTGAAATTGGACATACAGGAAAAATAACATATAGGAAATAGTGCAACGGTTTGGATGAAAAGAGGCCGTGTTCAATTTGAAAAGCAGAAAAAAAGGGAAAATCCATTGAGTATGTGATCAAAATGAAAATTTTAAAAAGCGAGTGAACAGTAAGCTTAGCTGTGTCTGTGCCTCAGAATTAACAGAAATTTGGAAAAATTTGGTCACTTCTGTACCCCACAATGCTCAGCCAAATGAAATGCTATAGTTTAGTTCTGTGTGTTCTTTAAGCTCATAATGAAGTCATACTTCTCTGACTCCTTTATCTTTCCCTGATTTTCTAACTGCATATGACCTATCACATTTTCTACTATATATTTTGGCAAAATATATTGTAGAATGGAAGACTTAGACAGTGAACAACCTTTTCTTTTTTCTTAAACTTTTCAAAAGTTTTATTAAGGAAAAAATTTCTACTTTAAAAAAAGTTGCAAGCAGTAGGATAGTATGAATTATTTATATACTCCTTATCCTGATCCATCTGTAGTTAACATTTCCTATGGGTGCACTCACCATATCTCTCTATCTATGTACATGTATTTTCTTTGTATTGGACTTTTTAGGGTAAGGTAAGTACATCATTTCAGGGACCCAATTAGGATATTATCGTCTGTAATGATGGTCATCAATTTTAATATCTTTACCCTTGATACATACTTTTAATTTAATCTCATTTCTGTCTATAATTTCTCATTTAAAAATTATTTTTGCTGCATTAAATTGTGCCATGGTGTCTATTCTTTTACCCGTTTTCTTACTATTGATTATATGGATAGGTTCCTAATTTTCAATATTTTGTATTGAAATTTTAACTATATCTTCGGGCACCTACCTCTTAGAATAACTTTCCAGGAGTAGAAATGCTGGGTCAAAATATTCTCTCACTTAAAAATAAATTTGATTTGCAGCATATACCAAATACTTATAGGACATGGACAAATAACTAATGGAAAATGGTCAGTTCACTCCATCTTGCCCACAGTAAGTATTACCAACCTTTAAAACTCTGGCACAGTTTGATGAGCTAAAGAGTCACAATTTTGATTAGTATTGTATAAGACATATTGTTAATTACATGTATAATATCCATTCCTCCCATTTTGCTAATGAAAGCTTGGTTTTTGTCAATAAGCCCACCCCTAAGTGAGATATTCTTTACATATTATTGCATGTTATTTACATATGAATCATGCTACATGAGCAAAGTTTTGGTCAATGAACTGTAAGCAGGAATCTGTTGGACTTTGGGGAAGTCTTTGGTTTTTCCGGACGATTGAAAAGATGCATCTGGCGGGCCAGGTTCTCTTCCTTTCATTTTTTAATGTCCAGTAAATCCTCAATAGAACACAGAGAAGCTATGGCAGCTAGAAGTAGGGCAGTCGTTTTGTGTCATAAAGTGACAAGCACTTCAAGAATGGTCAATGTAAACAATTTTTATTTTCATAAGACACAATAAATCTCTTACTTGGAGCTGATAGTGTTCCTTGAAACACCATTTTGTATTTTTGTTTGGTCACAATGTATACCCTAACCTTGATAGTCCTTGATATCCCTGTTTTACAGGAAGTACTTCTCGAGAAAAGCATTCCCCTGATGACAATGATCACTTCTATGATATAGACTGGACACAAAATTGGTATTCATTGAATATGTTTTTGAGTAACTAATTGTGGTAGTTACATAATCTGTTGTCAATTTGAGATTTAAGAGTGAAGGGGTGGAGTTTAGCCTGTCAATCAGGTCGCAGCTTGATGACCTCATTTAGAGGCACCACGGAGATAAATCGCTTGCTAGAGGCGGGACACAAGCTTACTCCATGCGAGGCATGCTTGCTGTTGACACATGGAGCCATGTTAGAGCCCTGGAGCTGAAGCAGTCATGTGGAGACCCCTGCCAGTGCTGAGATGCCTCTTCCCAGCTACCACCACTGGATCCACAAGACTTTTACCCACTGGCCTGTGATTTTCCTGCATTTGGCATAATTGCTTGTGTTATGTGAGTCTGAAGAGGACATTATAGATTGGTATCAGACAAATGGGCTAATATCAGACTTATGGACTTGATCTGGAATGGGCTGGGATGTTTTCTCAATATTCAATTGCTCTTGTATATAAAGTTCTTTCTTATACACATATGAGTGTCTATAAATTTGTTTCTCTAGACTACCCAGACAAATGTACTAATAATCTACTTTTATTTCATACACAAATTATTTCTTAAATAAAGATCACAGGACTGGTATTGACTTTTTAAGTGATACTTTAAAGTAATATTCTAAAACAGGGGTGTCAAACTAGAGGCTCGCAGGGTGCATGTGGCTCCTGAGGTAGTTTTCTTGTGGCCCACGATGCTCTGAAATAAAATGAAAACAGAAAAAATTGTTATGAAGAAAAAGTGCTTAGGGGAGATCGAGGCAATACCGTACACACAGTTCCCTCGACACATTTTATTTCAGAGCATCATGGGCCACAAAAAATAACCTTGGCTCCCAGGCCACCAGTTTGATACCCCTGCTGTAAACCAATGTTCTCCGATATTTTTTATTTAAAATATTACTTTATGGTGGTAAAATATGAATATCATTCCAACCATCTCTAAGTATACACTTCTACATGAAATGCATTATTCATGTTGTGCAGTCATCCCTCACCTATTTCATTTTTTCATCCCCTTTAATAGAAATTCATTCCCCTTAAATAGTGACTCCCTATTTCCCCTCGCATTCACCCATGTTAACCGTTAGTTAATTTTGGGGGCCTCCATATATTTGCTTACATGAGATGAAATCTCACCATCCTTTCCTCTTACAAGACAGTTGGTTCTTTTAGCAGTCCATGGCACTTTCGATATTTTTTTACCATACCTTAATTGAATGCATTTTCCTTATTCAATGTCCAACATTCATGTGCTCTGTTAGGCTTAGTTGTCTAGATAAACAAATCGAGTGTCCTTCACCTATAAACCAGAAAGAACCTTATCTGAAGAAACAACTTTACACCAAGAAGCCACCCTAGCTCAGTCCAAGGCATGTCCCTGTGCTGGATCCAGTACCAGCCAGGCCATCTTTAGACTCGTGGAGGTGCAGGCCGACAATGCAGAAAGACAAAGCAGGAAGCAGGCCAGTTGAAGAGGAAGCAGGCCAATCGGTACAGAGTCTCATGGATCCAAGGCCCGTGGAAGCACAGCAGGACACTGATAGCTTTCAGGGTCTGGTGGCCCATAGGGTATATGTTTCAAGGCAGACAGAGTCCCAGCAGGCAGGAAAGAAAAGTGGCAAAGAAAGAGTTCCCAGAGCCCCACAGTTATACAAAAGGCTTATGATGTCAAGGAGGTGTCCTCGGGCTGCGATTTGATTGACAGGCTTAACTAGATCCTTTGCCAGAAATGTCTAGTAAATATAATCACTAACTACATAGACCACACCTTGTCAACTTGGCACTTTTACAAAACTTTTTAACCATATATCATCTCAAAAGAAAGACAACAGTAAAATCAGATTTGTCTCTAACACGATACAACTAGCAGCTGTTAGGGAGCAGACAGAGAGTTGTCCCTCTCTATGCTAAAGCGCCCCTACAGGAGATTGCTGCAGAGAATCAGGTGAGCCTAGCCAGCCATAGGGACTGGAGTGCATGCTTATATTCAGGCTCCCAGCCCGGAAGGGGTGGTACACCTGGGTGGGCAGTACACCTGGATTGGCCCATCTAGACCAGGTGAATGTAATTCAGCCAATGGGATCGACCAGTATCTTTCAACCACTCTTCCCAATGGGGCCCTGAAAGGCTAGAAGTTTGCTCTGGCGCTCTCTCCCAGCAGCTCCACATACAGTGCAGCATGGCTGGGCTGCAGACCAGGAGCGACCAGGCTGTGGTCCCATGCATTTGTGCCACTTCCATCCTCTATAAACTCACTTGGATCACAAACCAGGCTTCGACGTGAATTCTTTCCCATGCAAAAAGCCAAGGACCGAGGTAGATATTTCTCCCATGAGACAGAGAGAGAGAGAGAGAGAGAGAGAGAGAGAGAGAGAGAGAGAGAGAGAGAGAGAGAGAGAGAGAGAGAGAGACCTAACATCTACACAACTAAAAATGTTTCAACCCCATTTAAACCTTATATTCTGTAAGTGAACAAAGCACAAATCTATGCCTAACAATTGCAGTAATGTGAACCTTAATCCTATAATTCTGTCAACATCTTCTTCCCCTCAGGAAAGTTTGTAAGTCGGCTTTTCATGCCTTGCTCTCACCCTTTCCTTACCCCTACCCCCACCCCCATCCCCACCCCCATTTTCGGTGTCTCCTTCTGAACCGTCCACTTCAACCAGTTCTCTGAGGAAACAAGTGTGTTCTTTGATGTGAAGAATCTTCTTTCCTGTTGAAACCTTGAGTCTGCATCCATGGGCAAAATTAAGTCGGGGCAGGTTATCCATCAAGTCAGTAGGCAAACTGTACTGGTGCATAGAGGCGAACATCTATCTTCATCCACTCGGGCTCTGGTCAACGCAGTCCTAACCATTCCAAGCTAGGCCAAAGGCACTACTGCAGCAAGCCAGGGAGTTCCCACATGACTGCCTCTGCTCCAGACCATTGATTCACGGATTCTCAACCATCCTAGCTCCCTCAGGCCAGGCCAGGCCACAGGCTTAGGTTCTGTACAACATTTTAAACTTCAGACCAGCCAACCCATTTTCATCTCTTCTCTAGACCCTATGAACAAGGTCAGGAGCATCAGTGACCAAACTCAACCTCTCTCTCTTTTGCTGCATTTCCTCCACTTCCACCCAACAAGTGGATCCAGTTGGTCCCTTAGAAAGCATTTCAAGCTACCCAAGGGCTCCCTTCAATGTGCAGTCTTCCAGGGAAGGAATTCTTCATGGGCCCCCAGAGTCCTCTGGCCAAGGGTAAATCGCTGCTTGCTCAACATTTTAGAAGGCCAAAGCCCTTTCCCCCCTCAGTCTTCCATTCTTACCAGTTGCAAAGTCTTCTGGAATGCCAATGTCCTGGCACTAAAAGCAATTGGTGGGGCCAGACCTTTACAAAGCATTGGCTTCAAACAAAAGGCCATTTGTTGCAACTCTCTCCTAAGGTCCCTTTTAACAGATCCAATGGGGTTGCAAATTGCATCTAATCATACTTCTCCAAAAGAATTTCTATCACACATTATATCAAAACAGTAGGTAGAGTAAATCAATACAATTTTAGGATCATCAGATCTTCAACACAAGTCCGAAATCACTCAAATCTAATCCTTTCTTATGTAATCATCCCTTGTTTATGCAACATGACCTCAGACCCCAGGCCGGATCAAAGGAGGGCCTGGCCCACTACAGTCATTTTGACTAAGGAGCTGGGCTGGCTCTTATCTATTTCAAGAGGCATTTTCAAACTTCGAGAGGCTGTTTAGCACACATTGAGTTCCTTTGCTCCATTTCTGGGAGGACTAACCAAAGACAGCTTCCAAGAATCAATAGGTTCACTTCCCAGGCCAGAAACCAACTGAGTAAATGGCATGGCCACATCGGACCCCCTCTGGGTACCGAAAAGAGAAGCGAGGTTCAACTCTACCTGATGGCCACAAGGCAAAGGTCAGACTGGCCTCCACACTCCATCTTCACAATTTGTTTCTCTAGCACCTCACTCTCAGGACTAAAATGTGTGAGACTGGGTTGTCCAGAGAAACAAATCCAGTGACATTCATCGATGTACAAAAAAGAACCTTATATTAAACAGCTAGAAGGCAGCTCAGCCCAGCCAAACTCAATTGCCCAGACAAACTGGCCTAACCCATGCCTATGAGACAATAAAAAACATGGCTCTTTGGGTCAGGCACACCTTAGTCATCCAATCGCATCCGTATTTTTCAACACTTTAAAAAAGTCTTGTGCAGCAGGTTGACTCAATGCAACATCCCCCCTTGTCTGTAGATTCTCTTACTCCTCCGATGAAGTCTTTTGATGTTCAGACATGTTTGCTTTTTAGGAGGCCGCTGTAATCTAATTTGTCTTCATTATATTTACTACTGTATGTATGCCTCTGTCTCTATTTTTTTCTTTGATGATTTTATAGTTCTAGGCTTCCATTTAGATTTTCGATCAGGCTTGAGTAAGTTTTGGTGTGAGATATGGATGCTATTTCTTTCCTTTTTGTGTATGTGTGTAAAAACGTTTCAATTTTGTGAACACCGTTTATTAAACAATCTCTTCCCCACTGAATGGATGGCAGCTCTTTCTCCAAGATCAGCTATCCATGTTCGTGGATTTACTTCTGGTTTCTCAGTTCTGTTCCTTCTATTTATGTACCTGTCACTGGGGCAAACCAGGCTATTTTGACTATCATGTTGGGATGGCATGTTTGTCAATTGGGAAGCACCGTCAGTCATCCCAACACCAAACCAAATGCCCTGTCTGAGCCAAACCTGATCCACAGGGGCCTTGTATAGGGTTTTCAAGACTGCAAATCTATATGGGAGCAGATGGCCTCCTCTTTCTCCTGTGGAGCATCTGGGGAGTTTGAATCTCTGACTGAGCCCAATGCCTAACTCACAGCACCATAACCATGATAGAGTGGGAACTCAAATCAACAATGAGGTATTACCTAGGCCCAGCATTAATAACCAAGTTCAACAAACAAACAAACACTGGTGAGAGCGAGGAGAGACTAGAATCCTCATACACTGCTGAGTAGCACTGTAAAGGGGTGCAGCCACTGTGGAAAATACTATGTCACATTCTTAAAACACAATAAATAGAAATACCATGTGACCCAGAAACCCCACTAGTAGGTAAATATCCTAGAGAAATATGAGCTATAACACAAGTAGAGAGATGCATACTCATATTCATAATAGCCTTATTAATAATAGAAGAAGGTCCAAAGAACCTCAATGCATATCATTGAATGAATACATAAAGTAACATACGATGGGGTACCCCCCCAAAAAAACCCCACAAGTGTGCTGGTAAAAGCAGAGCTTTCTTATGCATTTAATAAGCATTCGTATGTATTTTTCCCTCCCACTAGGTGAGCATCCAGCAACTCGCTCTGAATTAGTGCACCCAGTGGTGATGCCTGGAAAGTTTCTGGTCACAGGGAATTCTTTTTGTAAAAGCAGTTTTGCTAAAACTTTGTTTTTTTGTGATGGCTGATTTCAAAGAACAGCATACAGCTGTAAAATTTTGTTTATTGCTCTGAAAAAAATGCCACAGAAACTGTTGTGATGTTGAACACAGCTTACAAGGGTAGCACTATGGGAAAAACTCAAGTGTAAGAGTGGTTTTCTCTTTTCATAAAAGGTGCAATGTTGATTGATGACAAACCTCATTCTGGACATCCGTCAACTTCCTGCAAGGAAGAAAATGTCAACTCATAGTGCATTTGGAGTTCATTCCACCAGGTCAGACTGTTAATCAAGTTTCTATTTAGAGCAGCGGTTCTCAACCTGTAGGTCATGACCCCATTGGGGATCAGACGACCCTTTCACAGGAGTTGCCTGATTCATAACAGTAGTAAACTTGCAGTTATGAAGTAGCAACAAAAATAATATGATTGGGGGGGCGTGGGTTATCACGACATGAGGAACTATATTAAGGGTCACAGCATGAGGAAGGTTGAGAACCACTCATTTAGAGGTTTTGAAAAGATTACGTAACAGTGTGTGACCAAAAAAAAGGCCTAATTTGAGGCAGAGGGTGAACTGATTTTGCCACCACAACAATGTATCTGCTCACATAGTTTGTGTCCCAGTTTTTGGCAAAATAACAGCATGCTTCCCTTGCCCCAAACCTGACCTGGCTCTGTACAACTTCTTTTTGTTTCTGTGAATGCAGAGGGACATGAAAAGACATTGATTTGACAATATAGAAGAGCTGAATTAAAAAATGAGGGAGGTGCTGTCAGCCATCCAAATAGATAAGGTTGAAAATCACTTCCAAGAATAGAATTACAGATTTGACAAATGTATTAAGTATAATGAAGAATACTTTAAAGGTAATGAGTTTTCTTGGTAAAAACAAAAAATTAAATACATAGCTTTGAAAAAAAATTCCATTTTGAAGGGGTGCCCCCTTGTATACTACATATGCACAACGGAATATTATGCAATGTTAAGAAATAACAATCGATCTGTGAAACATTTCATAACATGGCTGTGATAGGTAGTTTTATTGTGCCAATCTGGCCAATAGGAATGCGTGGGGTTAATAAGGTCGCAGTTTGCTTGGAGGGCAAAGAGATAAATGGCTCAGCAAGCCTTGATTCTCTCTTGCTCTTTGGTGATTGGACCAGCATATGGCTTGCTCTCCTCAACTCGTGAGCTATTCTATCTGTGGGACAGCCAACCCATGGATTGTGTCACTAGAGCTTGAGGCTCCTTTGAGACTCTCTTTGCCACACTGCTGGTGTGTACCTCACTTGAGCTTGAGGCTGTCTGATCCTGTCACCTTGCTGACTATTGGTGACCAGCCCTGCTGTTTGCTGCCAGTGGCCAGACTGCCTACATTGTCAAAAGGAAGACTCAGTTGTCTGCTTCCTTGACCTTGGGCCCAGCAGCCTTCGTGAGCTGAAGGACTGCCAGTATATTAACTGTTCCACAGAAGTGAGTTGAACTGAGCCCTTTGGACTGCTGTGCTGATGAATTAGCTGCTATTTTCCTTCATGCTGTATCTATCTATTACCTATCTATCATCTATCTATATCAAATCATAAGTGTCCTGGTTTTGTTTCTCTTGAGAACCCTGTCTAACAGATGGCTAAGCCTGGAGGGCATTATGCTTTGTGAAATTAATCAATCACAAAAGGACAAAATTTTATGAGAAACAATATTATATCAGAAACAAATGCATATGAACTGATGAATGGAAAATTAATTTGCTCTGTAAACTTTCACCTAAATCATCATTTTAAAATTTTGGAGGGGGGTAGTTTTATAAAGGGAAAAACTATTCTTCAGTTCTACAGAATTAAATCCATGCTCTATCCACATCAGTTAGTCCAGGCAATTCCGGGCAGTCAATGCTCTTTGTTCGTTCCCCACCGAAAGAAGCTTCAAGATGGCAAAATCTTCTGTGCTCATGGCAGGGCCAGGAATGAGATGCCCACACTGAGAACCAGGCCTTGGTTTGGCCTGCACCACACCCTCCGCTCTCGCCACGAGAGAGTGGGGAAGAGACAGCAAGACAGCAGAGCTAAATGTTTGACTACCGTCTAAAGAGTCACCTTTGTCCTGTTGTAGCATAGTTAGTTGATACACTACTCTGTTTGCTTTCTAGAGTTTTTAAAATGTTTCGTTACAGATTTCCAGTTGTTTTCCAGGTTGATCATATGGCAAGATGGGCCTCGTGCCTGCTTATGCCATCACCCTTCTGGGGGGTTGAAGTCTGTAAGCTGTTTGAAGTCAGCTTCCTATTCTAATTAGCTGGCTATTGTGTATCAAGAACCAGTCAAAGGCCTAGCAGAAAAGGGACATGCAGTAACTATCATGTAATCTATATTTGGTATTTCAACCAATGATTTGGTAACCTTAAATCTCCTTGGCACAAGGACTAATAAAGAGGTCATATTCTGTAAATATCTGAATCCTTTTTGTACAGTAAGCTGGAACAAGAAATAATATTCTTTCAAATGAACACAAAAATGGTCTGGAACCGTGAGCACCGTCTTCACACCTCTCACCAACGACTCACCTGTGGTGGTGCCTTTTTGTTGCTTATTTGGAGAGGAAAACATGTGTGTTTTCCCTGGTCACTAGAACACGTGTGTTCTCGGGTGATGAAAACAATTACTATGCAGTTTTCAGAGTAGCTTATCATTCATCACGAGGACAGCAGGTCACGAAGGAACTGCCACATGGAATGGACATATTGTGAAAATCATTTAACTCGGGGGGAGGGCCCTAATCTTCCATTTCTGAACGTCTAAGATTAACTGCTCCATGGGGATTAAAGCATATTTTAAAAGACGAAAGCAGAGCAGACTCCGGCGAGAGTGTTCAGAGAAGGAATCCTCCGATTTCTCACACCTGTGGGTTTTCATTGCTCCGATGGAGATGAGGTTGGTGGACACGGAGAGCTTGTCCAGCTCCTCGGGGATACTTTGGTGGAACTGCAGAGTGATGACATAGCTAACATGCCATGGACCACATTCTGGGTTAGAGACAATACAAAGAAAGGTTTCCTGGCCCCAACTAGATGAATTGGTAGTGGCTGCAACAATTGCTAGGGTGGTGCAGGACCGACGGGGGTTTTGCATGCTGTTGTGCAGAGGGTCACTGAATTGGATATGACAGCAGTCGGAAACACCTGACAACAGCAACAAACCTGTAACTAACTGAAGGCAGTTTGGTCGCATATAATACCCCATATATGGCAATAAGGCAAAAAAGTTACTTTGCTTTAGAATGATACCAAGCCGACCAAACTCTCTACCTTCTAGTCAATGCTGACTCATAGTAACCCTACCATGGGGTTCCAAGACTGTCATTACTTACAGAAGTAGAAAGGCCAGGCTTTCTCTCTTGAAGATGCTGGTGGTTCCGAACTGCTGACCATGAGGATCGCAACCCCGCACATAACCACTACTCCATCAGGGCTCCTTGGAATATATTATAAGCAGTCCTTCCATTTTTATTGAGCTTATTGTTCTTATTTTACCAGTCTCTGAAATGTATTATTCTCATAAGGGGTTCATGCCTAACCCCCATGTCTTTTAATCAGAAGAAAATAATAATAATTTAGGGTTATAGAACAACTTTCAAGAGAATTGTAGATCATGGAAAGTACCAACCTGCTCATTCTCCATCGTCAACTAACATCTAACCCCCTCATGGACACATAGACACAATTGTTCTATCTTTTGAGATGACAAATTGTTGACCTCAAGGATCATAACATTTTTGGGATTTAAATAATTTATAGACTTATAACTGTTTAAGTGCCATTCAATGCTTATTTCACTTCCAATTGACTGCACAAATTATTTCACACAAGTGATATGAAGCATTTATTATGTTTATGAATTCTATAAATTAAAAATTCAAACCAAGGTGAATTTTTGGGTGGGGGGGGCAGGAGGTATTGTGAAGGTGAGAAAAGAATCATTCGACCATTTGGAGCACTTGATTGTTGCCTTGATTTCAGTAAGATGCTCCACCTTAATGGACACCAAGAATTGAGCTAGCTGCCATTCAAATCAAAGGGTGTTGGTTTTACCCTCTTCCAAGGAAAAACCTCTCCTCTCCTCTGTAGAGTGCGATGAGGCAGTTACCCGGATGTTGCAAGACCTACAGATGGGATTTCTGAAAGCACTGGGCTGCTATCCACAACATCAGCTGTTCAAACCCACCAGCTATTCCTCAGGAGAAAGACAAAACTGTCAGCTCTGAGGAAGGCTGACAAAGCCTCAGAAGCCCTACTGACGGTTGCTAAGAAGTCGGCATTTGCTCAGTGGCAGTGGGTTGGTGAGTTGGTTGATTGGTTGGTTGGCGATCTGGTTGCTTTATCACCCAACCCTATTTATTTACCTCTCACCAGCCCTCTTCATTCTGACTCTCACTATCAAACACAATTTATATAGAAACTGGAACTGCTGTGACTGAGCTTACTGGGGAACTGGGGATATGAAAAATGTTGACTCTCGGTTTTCTCTTTCTGGTTGAGTTCCACAAAGAGGTTTATTATCCAGTTTTCCAGCTTCAAAAGGGCTGTGCCCTTGTCTTTTCTCTTTATCGCCTAGGTTTGGGAAATGCTTTCTTCTATCATTGCAATTTTGACAGGATGCTAATTTAGATTTACATATTTGCTCTCTCGTTGTAGGAATCTTTTCAGTCTCTTTCCACCGTTGTTCAGATGACACAATCTATAGCCTCCTAGTGGTGGAATTTGCCTTTTTCTCAACATGGTCTAGTTTTTTAGCCACCCTCGTGGCTGTCGTCGTCGTGCCTCAAACTGATTGCAGCAGCTCCGTCTCTTGTTTTAAAAAGTCAACCCAGCACTTTTCTGACTCTATGAGGCAGCACGCAGTGTCCCTCCATCATGCATGTGAGTTTTGGGGGGACAAGGTTTGGGAACGAGAGGCTACACAAGCCTCTGCAATATTCTTAAGATATTAAAGTCTCTCGATATTGCTGATTATTTTTAAAATCCAATATTTCCAAATCACTTTATTACATTGTCTGCCTGTTGGAGAACCAGTTACAAAAATCAAGCATAATGTAACTTAAACTGGAGCTCATTCACCACCTGCATCAGGGTTATTAGGCCTTATTTTTATGCATTTGGACAAAATATATCCCAGATCTTAAATCAGATTTTCTTTAATGGTGGATCTTGAGCATCTGTATTTAAAAACAAACAATTTACTAATTATTTTGCAATCTAATGCTAGTCAGGAACATATTCCCTACCACTTGAATTTCCACGTACAAGGAATTCCATAGAGGAACATTTCTCTTGTTTTCTCTCCCTGGACCTTACACATTCTACTTTGAGGAATGACCTTTCTGAATGAACTTGGAATGGTAAAATAGGCTTGCTTTGCTAGATATTTACCAGGGAAAGAAGGTTTATCTTGTTAGGGTAGGCTTTTCCCAGAGCACGGGAGATTGTGATTATTCAACTGTTCTAAGAACTGGGTGCAAAGTGTATTTGATACAAGGGTAAAGGAATAGAAAATCCATGTGCACATCTTAATAAATCCAGCAAAATCAAGCAACCAAACAGTGCCATTGAGTTGGTTCCCATCCACGGTGGCTGTACATGCCAGGCTTCATCGTCACGGGAGCAGAAAGCACCATCTTTCGCCTGTGAAGCAGCTGGTGAATTGGAACTGTGACTTTGCCCTGACAACCACAGTTTGTCCTTCAGACGTAGGCCCACCTTGAAACAGATTCTGAGCTGAGGCCTGAGAGGGCTATACCCCTACGTTTCCACTTGAGGATCACAGACCTGGGCACATATTTCAAAAATTTCACTACCCTGTAAGCACAGCATCCTGTAAAGCGGTGGGAAACACATGGCTGTTCACTTTGCTGCTTTAAAAAAAAATCTGCCTTTAGGGGAAGAGAAGACAAAGTAAAGAGGCAGTAAAACTGAAATTCATTTATTTGGAAGTAATTCCCAAGGATTTGAAAATAGCCAGATCTATCCTTCATATTTCTTCTGAGATCCCTCTTAAGACAAGCGGGGAGATAGGAGACCTGCATGTGCAACATCTGGTTTATTATAGGCTAGCAGGGGTGCAGTAGAGGGAGTTCCTGGAGACATTCTTAAGGGATGTGGTGGTAGCACACCTGGAAAAGCCCATTTTATTGCAAGAGGGCTGCTAGCGCGCATCCAAGCAAAGGTCATGTCGAACAAATAGGATGGAGTTCCTTGAAGATATCACTGCCACGGAAGATAAAGGAGGCTTCGTGGCTTTCCAAAGAGCACTTTGATTTAAACAAGATTAAGACAAGGTTCCACATCCGGGACTAATGGTCGAGGAGAAGAATGATAGTATATGGGAAATGGAGGGCACAAGACACACACACACACACACACACACACACACACACACACAACTGGCTAAAGAAAATTGGATGAAAGGCTAAGAAGGGCTTTGTGATTTAGAAAGAGATTATTACCTGAGGGTGGGAAGAGTGCATTCGTAAGAGAAAGTGGTCGGATGCCTTGGAGCCCCTTTCGTTGACAATCCGCATTGAAGAACACCCAGACAACAAAGCAGATATATCACATCTTGAAATGCTTCTGTTAGTTGGACCTGGCAATCCTAGTAAATCACACCTCATCATGGTAGAGAAAGGAGACAAGGAGACCTGCTAGCTCAGTGGTTAAGTACTTCACTGGTAGCTGCTCAGCAGTTTGAACCCACCAGCGGCTTGGCAGACCAAAGACGTGATGGTGTGCTTCCATGAACACCGACAGCCATCACTCTCCTCTAGGATGGCGGTGAGTCAGCATAGACTTTGCAGAAAGGGGTTTCCATTTAGTTTTAGGGGCAGAGGACCTTGGCTGTGATTTTGGCTCTTAACAGAGTGTAGAGACAAATACATACCAAACAGAGCAGCATTAATCAACCCAAATAGGCAAACGTAGCCCATGATCTTTCCGGAAGCCATGGATGATTGTGAAGCCAGCTGGGACGGTCTTTGGGGTTTCCGGCCGTCTTTTGGTTGTCTCCTCCCTCTCAAACTGCCCCTCCCCTCAGGCTGAATGTCCCAAATTTTAAGCAATGCAATAGTCTCAAAAATTCTCTTGGCCTCTGAGGAAGCCATAGTGCCGTTAAAGTGCCTAAATCACCCTAAGGGACAAGTGCTGAGAAAGAGTTAAAGGGATTATTCTTCCACTGGGCATCGACAGTTTCATAAGAGACCACCATTCGAAATCAGATTGCTAGAGCTGTTTCGGTGGAATGTCAGGGACAGGGTCGGAGAAGACACCATGGGCTTATTATATACCCCTGAGCTCATAGATGGTGGCTGTCTCCTGCACTTGGTGGTAAAATCAAGTTTGGTTCTGCCAGATAGTATTCCAGTCTTCCAACTTATCAAAACCTTACAATCAGATAAAACCAACCTTTAACTACTACATTGGTGGAGGGCCTAAATCTGTCATATGCTAAAATCCTAGTCAAGAACAGGAGAGGAGTCTGGGTGCGCTCCAGCTAAGTGTTAGGCTGCAAACCGAAAGGCTGACAAAATAATAATTTATAAATTATCAAGGGGTCATGAGGAAGGGGGGAGCAGGGAGGGAGGGGAAAAAAAGATGACCTGATGCAAAGGGCTTAAGTGGAGAACAAATGCTTTGAAAATGATTAGAGCAAAGAATGTACAGATGTGCTTTATACAATTGGTGTATGTATATGTATGGATTGTGATAAGAGTTGCATGAGCCCCTAATTTTAAAAAAATCAGGAAAAAAAAAAAACCCCGAAAGGCTGGCTCCACAGGAGAACGATTGGTCCATCTGTTCCCGAAACAATTGCTTCCCTACTAGAGAAGCTTAGGCAGTAGTTCTGCGCTGTCATGTGGGATCACTCTAAATCAAGGTCAACTCAATGGCGGCAACAGCAGCAGCTAAAGAGCAGATGGGAGATCACAGTCACAGAGAAAGGGCTGAAACACAGAGATGTTGAATCATGGACTAGGGACTGTATGTCATTCACCCCTAGCATCTTCCTCATCATTTTGATTGACATCGTGTCTTCATCAAGTGCTACCTCTTCCCAAAAGATACAAATGAAAATGGCTTTATTGCTCACCTTATGGCTGCATCAAACAATAAGAGAGTTAAGATCCTTTCTGTAATCCGTTGTCATTTGAACTCAAGAGACAGAGAAGAAGAGGGAGGAGAACTACGTGGCGTTGGTGCCTTTGCTGTGGAATCGTGAAAAGGTGCACATTCTAGAAAGTGGGAAGGGGTTCACTTTAGAAATCTCCTATATTTGTATCTACAGATGTCAGAATACGGGGGTGTGATTATAAAGGAAAGCTGGTGCTCAAGTTTCTCAGCGGCTCTCATTAATCCAGACAACATCACTATCAAAAACGCACCCGAGTAGTCAGTGTGCAAGAGGAATCAGAGTTTTAAGTAGACCATGAAGTATGCCACGAACTTTATACATGGAAGAGCCATTTACATCCTCATCCAGAGTTCAATCTGTTCTTCTTGTTTTTGTTGCTAGCTTGCCTTTCAGTCAGTTCCAACTCATAGCCACCCGAGCCCAGAATACAACACTGCCTGGTCCTGAGCCAGCTTCACAATTTGTATCATTCTGGGTACTTTAGAGAAACAAATCCACAGAAACTCATGTATAAGAGAGTTTTATATAAAGGGTAAGTGCACATCAAGAAAACATCCCAACCCAGTGCTGCCCAGGCCCACAAGTCCAACATTAATTCATATGTCAGACACCAATCCACAACATCCTCCTCCATCTCACAAAACACACTCAATGATGCCAACCACAGGAGGAAAGTCGAATGAGTGAATGTGTAAGCAACTCAGCACTGGCAGGGATCTCCACACAGGTACTCTAGCACCCAGAGCTACATTGGGATAGGTCCATGTGGCTTCTCCTTGGGGATGTCTTGCAGGAAGTGAGCCTTGTCAGCTGAAGCAGGGAACTGGCTAAGGTAGCTGCACCCTGGTCCGGCCATCACAAGTCAAGTTTTTCCATCACATTTTTAATGCAGTTTTTGTGGTAAAATTAGGTGCCTCAGCTGATATTCATGTCGACTTATAATAGAGTATATATGGTACATAATTATGTGCACTATAGCATCCCGCTGATCTATTTTATTTGTTTTACAGAAATGATATTTAATATTTGCAATGATCTCATTTAATATACTTTGAAGCTTGTTTATTTTTCTAGGTTATCCCCTTTGAATGCGCATTCTTGCTTGGTTAGCATTCAACCTGCCATGCCTAGAAAGAAGCACAAAGCTGCGGCTCTGTCAGTAGGTGCTTGTAAAGAAATCACCAGAGGGGCCTCCAGTGATGCTGCTCATCTTCCCGCCTGTCAGTGCCCTCCCTGTGGGAGAGAGAAGAGCCCCATGCCAACAAGGAATTGTTTGTTTGTTTCTACTGGAAATTCTCTGTCATCTGGAAAGATCCGATATTGTGAAAGAGCCCTTTCTGTAATAGGGATACCAAGAAATATTTTAGGTTATGAAAAGGGGATTGGGGGGATGGGGATCACTTGTTTTTCCTCCCTGGATAAAAGGCGACCACAAAGTTTTTTGGTTTTTTTTTTTTGCAATTCAACTAAAGAGCTAATAAAATAGAAACAAAATACACATGTGCCCAGAGAGTGAGACAACAAGGCGGAAGTGGCTAAAGTTTGTGGTCTGTTACCACATGGCAACATTGAGTTGGAGCCAAAGTATTTTCTGTTCTCTCCAGAGTCTAGCTGCTGGAAGGCAAAGGGATGTGCATGTAACAGAAGAGGAGCCCCATGCTCAGTGCATGGATGGGGAAGAATCAGGGAAGGAACCATTTTAGCACATAGAGAAGTTACACAAATGTGAAGTTCTCCCTGCACCCGGGTCAGCCCCATGGGCCAAATCTAGGCTGCTGAATATTTTTGTAGATCCAATTTTGTTGGAACGAAAGCACATAGATTTGCTGTTTGCTTACATCTTGCTTAAGGAATGCTTCCGTGCTGCAGCACTGAAGTTCGGATGCTGTAAGAGAGACCACGTTGCCCACAAAGCTTAAAATATTTACTCTCTGGCTCTTTACAGAAACAGTTTGCTCACCTTTGACCTGTACCATGAGTACGAAAATAATTCTGTTACCATGTGTAACATTGCTGGTATTTGATTGTGTTTGCAGTTTCGTAGCATTCAGTTCAATAGTCTGCTCTTTGAAATCTGTTTTTCACTCTGTCTAAATCACCCCACTCCTACAGGTGTTCTCTGTTCTCTCAAATGCTCTCATGTCTCAGTTCCCAAGGAGCATTTGCCTCCACACCTGACAGATTGCATGCATCTACAATGGGCACGCGGTGTACAGCATCTCCTCTCCTTCCAGCCGTGATCCCTCCTTTCCCTTGCCTTCCCAACAGTTTCTGGGGCCATGTTTCTAGGGCTCATCTAGTTTACAGAATCAAGTGATGTAACGATTCAAAGCATTGTGTGCCTCGGATGTAGAATGGTTAATCTAACCCACTCTTAGGGTTGACATAGGAATTTTCAGTACAGAAATGTTCAAAAGGACTCCAGAATGACTGACTCATGGAGCAAACATGCATGAACCACTCAATACAAATCCCCTTTACACATTTCTGGTGATTTACTCTCTCAATGGATGACTGGAAATGGAAGTTTGTTGTCCCTCTTAGCCTCCTGAAGGAGAGAGAGAAGTAATCAAGAGCTTGATAAGACATCTATCCGTGAGACCACTGGCAGCCAGCTCAGTGGAGCCTGACAATGAACATTAAAGAGCAATATTCAATGTGTGGTCCTAATGTACATTCTGGATGCCAGAAGAGGCACAAATAGGTAGTACTGCAAAGATCAACTCATTTGAGAAGCCAAGCTTTCTTTTTTTTACCTAAATTCTGTTTCGTAAGAAGTGCAACTTCTTCGCATGGGATCATGGCCAAGCTCAACCTGAAAGAACTCACTTTGCAAGGAGCTCCCAAATGCAGAAGCTTTCCTGATGGTTCGGGTCCAAGGAACAAATAAAAGGTTTCAGAATGAATCATGTCCAGATGCCACAGAAGCCTGTTCTTTTTGCCAATCCATTGACCAAACACGCATTCTGTTCCTTTTAGAAACTAGAGACAGCCTATAGCAAGAAGCATTGTCTTTACCTACCAAGAGGTATCTGTCCAAGAAGTGGCTGCTGGGCGGTGATGAATTGGAAAATCAGAAGTCATTGAGCATTGCCTATTCTGATCTTTCCCAGGCCCGTATATCTCACCCAGGGAATTTCTATACAATTATGGAAAAAACAGACAGAACCACATTATCCCTAACCAAACCCAAGTCTTAGTGTCGTAATGACCCTTCCTCCATGAGTAGGACAAAGGCTTAAAAAGCACACGACTACTGTGGACTGGCTGCTCAATAGAGCACCGAGTAGTTGTTCAATGAGAGAAATGTCTTAAACATTTCTAGAAAATATCAGGTCACCAATATTTTCTTGGCCATGGATCAAGATGAACACACACACACACACACACACACATCCTAAATTGATACCACAAGCTCTTATTCTCTGTGTCTGGCAGGACTAGTGCTAAGAAGTGGAACTCTCCATTGTCAGTCACTTATGGCTTCATAACTCCAAATAAACAAATCACAATCATCTTAATAAATTGGAACCAATTGTCCTTATATAAATGTCATTTATATTGCTACATATGGCCCTATCTCTATGATCTGGTCAAGGAATTGAATAATAAGATTTAATGAATTTAGACAACATTTTAATCCAGACTAGTTATCAACTTTCTACAAATAATCGATTGTACAAGTAATTTCCAATGCTCTTCATTTGTGTATAAGCAACAACAACGACAAACCAGAACAACACAAAAACAAAGCAAACAAAACAAAACTTAAGGCAAATCTATGTATTGTACAGTAGACCTGTGTTTTGGAGGGCTTTCCAAACTGTAGCCCTTTGGAGGCAGCTTGCCAGGCCTGTTTCTGAGTGGGTTAAAACCACCCATCCTGTGGTAAGCCACCCAACACTCAACCATTTGTAACACCCGGGGGCTCCTTTTTGATGTAAAGACCTTGGAAGACCAAGGTTGATGTGGAGTTCCATTAGGAAATGAAAGAAGGAAGAGGTTGGAAGTGTCAAATCTTTACGTTTTAATGTCTCAAAAAATGAAATCAGATGTTATGCCCCACTTCTTTTCGCAAATAGAGGTTGGTTTGGTCCTAGATGAAGGCTATGAGGTGTGGTTAGATTTGGGATGGATCATAGAAGAGAGAGCACCGATGACTTACCTCCTGAAAGTTGGCTGAGTTGGGAGCAAGACGTCACCGGCAGCAGTAACAGCAAGGATGGGACAAGCCAAGGTCATGGATAGACCCTCTTTATTAGCCCAAAGACATGGATAGACCCTCTTTATTAGCCCAAAGACACTGCAACTGTCCCTTTCCCTCATGGCACAATGTTCCTGCCAACCCCAACAAACACTTAGCTGTCAATCTGTGCCAACATAGGATAAGGGAAAGGACACTAAATACTAATTCTGTGATTTAGTGGGACTTAAATTCTGAATTGACCAAACTCAAGGCTTTCTAAGGAGCTCTCTCCACCACTTGTCTGTCAGTTTATTGTGCTTTGGTGGGTTGTGTGTTGCTGTGAAACTGGCAGCTCTATCACTGGTATATTAAAGGCTCATCCCAGATCAACATGTTTCAGACTGAGAAGATCGATTAGAGAGATGAGCTACTGACAACTTTATGAGTAGCCGAGGAATATTGTCAGACAGAGCGCCAGAAGATGAGCCTCTCAAAGTGAATCTCAAGCTCAATGCCATCACGTTGATTCTAACTCATATTCCTGGTGGGGTAATGGGTTATAAATGGGGCTGCTAACCATCAATGAAAGGTTCATTGTTTGAAACCATCAGCTGCTCCATGGGAGAAGCAGGAGGCTTTCTGCTCCAGTGAAGATTTACAGCACTAGAAACTCAAGTCCAGTTTTACTTTGTCCGATAGAGTCATGATGAGTCAGGTTAGAAGACACTCAAGATAAGACTGGGTAAGAGACACTTCAAAGTAGAGTGGCTCCTTAGGAAACCAGTATCAGATTGATCCTGGCTGAAAGCAGAGAATACCACAAAGATGTTGACTTGTGGTTTATTGACTATGCAAAGGCATTTGACTAGGAAGAGCCATGAGAAGAATGGGAATTCCAGAATATGTCATTGTGCTCACGTGGAACCTGGTCATGAACCAAGAGGCAGCCGTAGGAACAGAACAAGGGAATACTGGACATTTTAAAGTCGGCAGAGTTGTGCATCGGGATTGAATCCTTTCCTCATATATTCAATCTATATGTTGAACAAATAACGGAACTTGGCATCAGGATGAGAGGAAGAGTTATCAATGACCTGGGATATGCAGATGACCCAGCCTTGCTTGCTGAAAGCCAGGCGGACTGGAAGCACTTGGTGATGAAGATCAAGGATTATAGCCTTCATTGTGGATTGCAACTCAGTGAATAGAAAACTCAAATTCTCTAAACTCTACCATTAGGTCACATCATAATAATTGGAGAAATGACTGAAGTCATCACAGATGTCATCTTGACTGAATGCACAATTGGTGCATATGGAGGCAGTAGTCCAGGAATCAGAGAGAGAGCTGCATTATACAAACTGTTACACAAGACCTTTAAAAAGTGTCGAAGAGCACAGATGTCATTCTGCAGACTGAAGTGTCCCACGCCATGGTATCGCAAATCACCGCACAAGCATCTGAAAGTCTCAAAATGAAAAAGGAATTGGTGCAGAGAAGAATTGGCACATTTTATTTTTTCAAACCATTGTATTAGGAGCTCGTTCAGATATCATACCATTCTATAGTTCAATCACTTCAAGAAGTATTATACATTTGCTACCAGATTCAGTTTCTAAACATTTCCTTCCCTCTTGAACTCCTGGACTTCAGCTCCTCTTTATTCCCCCCACCCCACTTTTCCCATTGTACCTCCCAGGAACCCTTGTTCTAGTTATTGCCTCTATAGGTCCATCTATCCTAGGTTACATGTACTGAAAAACATAGGAAAAAAACAAAACAAAGATCCAGGAAGGCCACCCACAATGATTAAATACAACAGAGATAACCCCGGATATGAAAAAACCACACAGAAAATATTAAAAGCCAGATCCAGCCCTAAGTGCATCAGAAAGGAGGTCAAGTGACACAGTTTTTATCATTTAAGTCAGATTTACTATTTGAATCTACTATAGTCCCCTTTCCATTATGCTGTCTAAGAACCAGTTTATTCTCACCCCTCAATTATGGCTAGAGGGAAATCAAGAATGTGTGCATTATAATTATTGAGTGGGCAAAGAATATTGAAAGTACCATAGACATCAAGAAGTAAAAATATATATATTCTGTCTTGGGAGATATATAGCCAGAATGTTCCATAAAAGTAAGAAGGCTGAGACTTCCTCCCATGTACTTAAGACGTGCTATCAAAAGAGGCTACGTCCTGGAAAAGGACACCATGCTTGTTAAAATAGAAGGTCAGGAAACACAAGAAAGACATCCAAGGAGACGGACTGACGCCGTGGCTGCAACCATGGGCTCAAACACAGAGATTGCGAAGATGGTGCAGGATCAGCCGTGTTTCATTCTGTTACAGCAGGCAGCTGTGAGTCAGAACTGACCACATGGCACCAAACAACAGAAAGTTGCCTGACAGTAAGCACAGGGTGGGCCGGTAAGCCCCTTGGTCCCACAGGAGGAAGAGGAGGCTGTCTGCTCCTGGATTGATTTACAGCCTCAGAAACCTACAAAGGGTTCACTATGGGTGGCAGTCAACTTGGTGACAGTGGTGTTTTGTTTTGTTTCGTTTTGTTAAGGAGGCACTAGGAGTCCTGGTGGTAATGTTGGAGAAGCATGGGACTGCTGACCACGTGGTTTGTAGTTCAATCCCCCTTGCAATCCAAGGAAGAAAGAAGAGGCTATCTCCTCATACAAAGAGTAACAGTCTCAAAAACTCTACGAGGCACTTCAACTCCATCCTATAAGATTGCTTTCCGCCAGAATCCACTGCACGGTAGAGGGTCGGATGGAAGGAACTAGAATAAATTTTCTGTTATCAGACAGAAGGGGGCTGAAGAGAGTCATCGAGTTTAATTTTGCAGTAAAAGGGGGGGGGATCACAATTTTGCACACCTGCATTTCTCCCAGTGAAGTTTATCGATAGCACACATGCACATGGACTACTGTGGAAGACAGAGCCAAGGAGGGAATGCCAAATCCATTTCAGAAGCTGGGTCTGTCTTCAAAGGGTTTGACTTGCTGACCTCTGGCTGGCCTGCACCCTCCTCTCAGAACACACCAGACAGACGAGTAAACACAGATCACCAGTGGACCACATGTTCCTCTTCTTCTTCCAAAGGCGTCGTGGCTTTTGGCCTCCCCTACTTTTTGCTCCAGGTTCTCCTGATTGAAGCCCAGGCCCCACCGAAGCTTCCTCAATCCTCCCTCCATCCAGCAGGGGTTCAGCAAAGAAAAGGGACCAGTTCCTAGTACTGGTGAATCTCTCCCTTTAAGTATTAGTCAGGGACATGGCCTCGAAATGAGGTGCATGCCCTACGTTTCCTTTCATGCCTTCGAAGCAAACATTTTCCTTGTTGATGTTTTCATTTACAGGACAATATTCTCGGGTAAGGCACCGTATGGGTCCCTAATACTTTACTGTAAAGATACCATCATATGCTTTTTCTGTATGCCATGGGTGACCTTGAGAAGCAGCAAAACTGAGAGGTGAGAAAGAAGGTGGGAAGCCAGAGCTGAGCCAGCATTGTGGTTGAGGTGGAGACACTGCGTGTGACTATTGTACATTCTGAGGAGAGACTCAAGGGTGCAGTCAAATGACCTTTGCTCGCTGCTAAGAGAGAGGGCCATGTTGGAATGTGTGCTTTCTGATGCATTTACACTCTAGACGTCCAAGTCAACCAGTGTTTCAGAGAGACAGTCCAGAAATCTCCAGGCTAGCACTGGCTCTTTGCAGTCTTTTGTTTCTGAAAACAAGCAAATTGGTCCCTCCCATGAACCTACCCAGAAAGGAAGAAACTGAATTTCAACCCCATCTTGTCTGATCCCTTCTGCAGCACAGGGCCATAAGGGAGAGAGACTCTCAGTTGGTACCTTCGGATGTTCACTTTTGGTTTTTATGTGTGGTAAAGAAAGAGAGACTGAGGGGAATGAAAGAGATCCCCAAGAAATCCCTGAGGGGCTACAGCTGATGCAGGGAAGGGGAATGGGCAGCAGCTCCCAAGAGCGCCCTGGGGAGTGGGAGTCACCGATCGAAAATGCCTTATGCCCCTTCACCAGGGCATCCTTAGAGACCATTCCGGCTCTTGTTTCGCACCTGGCACATATTTATATGGTACGAGAGAAAGGAATTTTATGATTAAATTATGTGTGTGGATTTGCACTTTTATTCTATCAGAATCAAACTAAATGTTATTCCACAACACTCCATAAAGTTAATGATACAACGTGACTGAAGCTAACTCTTTCCTGAAATATGACATTCTTCTGGGACCCCGAAAGTATTAAAGGGACTGGATGCCAGGGCCAAATCACCCCTCTGGAGTCACATAGAAGCTCCACAAACGCTTATAGGCCAGTGACATATATATTCCTGGGTTTCTGGGAATTCAATCAGACGGTTTATGTGAAAAGCCCCTGGACAGCCTGGGCACCATGACACAAGGGCTAGGATGTACCCAGACATGGGCAGAGTAATTTAGGACCATGTTCAATGTCAGGAAGCTGATGACCTGGCCAAAGCAGAGAACAAGACAAGATTAGATATGATAAAGGAGGCCACCCGTCCACCACAGGAATGTCATTTGTGGAAACATTTATGGAATTAACAAATCTATTTTATGTGGAGTTGGTTAATAGTTTTTAATTACTTTTTTTTAAAAGTTGCATTTTCTTGACCCTGGGTGAGATTTTGAAAGGAACCTGATTGAGAATTTTTTAAAAAATCAACTACATTTTCTCTTCATTTTCCTGATGTAATTTGTTTCTGGTCTCATCGTTATGAAAAAAACAAGTGCCTTTGGGTCATGTGCACTACGTAGAAAGAGTGAATGTGCACGTCTAGAGGTGGAATGTTTTAGACAAGATATTGGAGTAGAACTCAGACACCTCACTCCCTCTGCCCTCTATTTAGGCACCTTGGGTGCACCTGGAGTCTCTTTGGCCTCGGCTAAGCTCTTTAGCCAGTTTATTCAGTTATTCAATCAGCATAATTCTCTGAACACACCTCTCTCTCAAGATCATTACACCCAATAAGTGAAACAGCAAATATGAGAGCAATTCATTCTGATACTCTGATTTATTTTATGTATCTGTGTGATAATTGGATTTTATGTCAACTTGAATTTATACGAAAGTGTAGGGGTGGAGTCCAACCAATCAAGAGAACAAGACGAGATTGTTCTGATGATGCCTCCTGGGAGGCGTGGTCTTTTCAAGAGGAGGGACAGTGAGGACTTGCCCTCTCTCTCTGCCCCATCACCAGCCTGCTTGCTGGGATTTTGTGATTGCCTCCGGGGATGGTCCTATGGGGGCCCCTTGACCTTGAGTTCTGTCACTGCCTGGCCATGTTTCTGTTGACCTTGGGTGCACAAGACTCTCCAGCCACTAGCCTGCGATCTTCCAGCATCACTCCCTGCATCCCAATGCACTTGCAGCCACCATCAGCCTGCAGCTCCCTGAGTCTGGACTCAGACAGGCAACCAAAGGTCAGGATGGTGCTGAACGGGGCATCGTTTTGTTCTGCTCTGCCTGTGGTCACTTTGCGTCAGAACTGACTCCAAAGCACCTACCAACCGCCGGGTCAATCAGCGCTTAGTACTTAGCAGGAACTCACCTCCTTCAAGCCTTAGTTCATAAAAGCTTCGAATGGTCTGCCGGCACTCTCTCCGAGCACTTTCTGTGACGATGGCACTGTTCTACACGTGTAACGGGAGCTGCACGTGTCTACTGACTGAGATATGATTGCTCCAACTAAAATTTTTGCAAAGTTCATTTTATCTTAATTTAATTAAGTACCCATAGCCACATGTTACACTGTGTAAGCAGGCTACCCCTTGGGAATAGTCACCTTTTTAAGCCTGTTCTCAATGCCACGATTCCCCTTAAAAGTTCCATTGCTAATCACAGGAAGTGTCTGTCTTCACAGTGGCTGCCATCATTATCAAGGAGGGAGGCAGGTAGGAAACACAAGCAGGGGGAGGTATTCTCGTTACATGGCTCTCACCTCCAAAGAAAAGCCTTGGGAAGATACTACGTAAGACGAAGAGGAGGCCAGAGAGAAAAAGAACACCCCAAAATGTGATTGTCAGAAACATAATATCAGGAAGAGTGATTTCCTCAAGTGATTCCACATAGACCACTGCTCTCTCACCTTCATATATGACTCCATCAGCCCTCCTCCCTCCCCTGCCTCCCAGCCATCATATAGCCACTATGCTGCTTATACAGGCCCAGAGAGACTACCTGGTGGCAAAGATCATGATATGAATCTTTCCCAAGAAGGTGCAGACCGCAGTAGCTACAGAATATACTCAATTGTGTGCACACACGTGTACATTATTGTGTGCATGATTCTTTCCTACCCCCAATCCCTATTTTTTTAACAGCTCTGTAATTCCAGCATTGAACTTGAGACTGATCATTATTTCCTCCTCTCATCATCTCACAATAAATCCAGACCAGCACAGACAAGACTCCTAATGTCAACATCATTTGCTTTCTTTGCAGAGCAAGACACGTTCGGTCCTACACTATCACACATTTAGAGCAGATGTTCCGAACAGGGATAAACCAGGTGCTTAACATATTTTATTCCAAGGGGTAATTTTAGAAATTATTGTAATCAATGAGCTAATAATAATGGTGGTAATGATGAGGCCAAGTTATTATTACCTATTACCTTTAATCATCGACAGCAACTCAATTGGACGTAATTAGAGACATCATCATAAATAACGTGGAGCAGATGGAAGATGCTGGGCTCTGCTTTTCCAGGACGGAGGAGGATGGTGAATGATGGAGCAGTGGGCATACAGATTGGGCCACTTATGCCCCAGATCCACTCTGCACTTGAATCTTTCTTGCCTGATACCTATAAAAACAGAGCTGAAGTTGACGAGCTAAAAACAGTCAACCCCACACTTTCGCTAACCTTGCAACGTTCTCCTCTCCATCACTAATTGCAACCCCTTAGTTCTGCTCCACTTTTATCAATGTGGACGAGACAGTGGCCTTGCTTGTTTCCTTGTTTCTTTGAAGAAAAGGAAGCAATAGTCTGTCCCGATTCTCCCCCAACATCCTTCAGTCCAGAAATTCATACCTCCAAGGGGGTATTTATTGTTTGCCAACATAAAATGTTCGAATGGACAAATGTACCTTATACACTGATGTACAAATGTGCCTTATACAAATGTGCCTTATGGATTGTGATAAGAGTTGCATGATCCCCCAATAAAATGATTTTTTTAAATTAAATTGTTTTAACAAACTCAAAAAATGTTCAATTAGTCATTTAGGTATTGGTTTAATATTTGGCATGAAATACAGAATGGAGCATCACCTCCTACTCCACAATCCAACAAAACTATTATCCCTGTGTGCTGTCAACAGGTGCGCGGGGAAATACAAACGCAGGTAGCAGTTTAAAAAAGATGACTTGATACAGAGAAAAGAGCCCAGGCTCTCAGAGATCAGGTTCACTCCTTAAGACTGTCAGTTACTTGGCCATAACGCTTATCAAGCCACTCCCTGTGAGCCTGTTTCATCAACTCCATTCTGTGAGTTAAAGGTATTCCTGTTTTTCCTTAATAAAAATCACTCTTTACAATGAACTGTAATTAGTGTCACAGGGCATCCATCTCTGTTTTTGCTCACCTGTACATAACTTAGAAGTGATTAGGTTTAGGATCCATTCTAAATTAGTATGACTTCATCTGGTGGATTGTATTATATTAGACTGTACTTCAGAAAGCAATTAGATTGCATCACATGCCATGACATCAAATTCCAACACAAAATTTAAGGAGACAAAATCCAACCCATAATAATATCTGACATATACTAAGCACTCAAAGATTGTGAATTTTCTTATCCCTTAGGGGACTTGTCAGCTAAGTGAGCAGACAAGACCAACACCCACAAACCAGATGATGACACAAGGAACGTGACCCAGTTGCACTATTGAGTCAGGAGAACCAAGTAGGATCCAAATGTCCAAGCAAACCTACTGGGATAGGGCAGCATTGGTCTGGGCTTTGAGAGTTGGACTAAAATTGCTACAAAGAGAGTCCCCAGATTACCCCCTGTTCTCTCAACTAATTAGCTTCATATCTTTTGTGTTTTAATTCCTCATCAATTAAATGGCAGCAACATTTGAATCTTGAGAATCATATAGAGAGGAAAAATATTTTATTTTATTTTTAGTAGGTGTATATTTTGTCACTGAAAGACAAACACCACATAAATAACATAATGATAGTCATATTGAGAAAAAATAATAGTTATACAAATGTTTATTTAATATTTCATACTTGTGTTCTTTGAAGGGAATTTTTACTTAAATATCTCTAAATCAATGTGGCTCATGAATATTTCCTAAAGCATTTTTCTTCACTTGTACCCAGATATACTTTATTATAGAATTTTGGTACACTTATAATTTTATGAAGTCAAAGTCTTATTTTTTTCTTAATCAGAGTTCTTATCTAAACCAATAGGAATTTGGTATAAAAATTAATAGCAGGATACAAGCGTATGGAAATGTTATCTATAATATCTTTACAATCTGTTGGTTTTTTTGAGATGTGCCAAACATAACAAAGTTTTATTGATGGATACAATATTTGGGGATATAAAACTTTATATGTGTTTTCCTTTGCTCAATTAGTAATTCTCATCTAACATTAAAATTGCCATGAGATTTCACCTAGAAATGACCAGTTATCAGGCCAAAGTAGATACTTTCATTTTAACTATCTGCCTAAATGTTTTAATTCTCCAGATGACTTCAGCAATTAGTGAAATTCAGGGAGTAAAATTTTTAATTGGAAAAAATTACTTTGTAACTGCGGTAAGCAATATAGGTGCAGTATAAAAAGGTATATGCGAATTCTGAAAGGGGATTAAGATATTTACAAGAAAATCTCAGTCCTCAATAAATTCTAATCAACAAAGGGAATGGAAGAGAGAGAAGCCTAGGAGACAAAAACAAAAGACTAAGAAGACTGAGAAAACACCAAGACACACAAAGTCTCAGATTCAAAAGACAAGGCTGACAAGTTAAATGTGACTCCCGGACGCCATGGGGTTTCCCAGGCTGTGATCTTCAAGGCAGCTGACTGCTGTCTTCCTCCTCTGGAGTGGCTGTTAGCTTGGAATCATCAGCCTTTCTGTTAGCAGCCAAACATATAACCAGCGGCCTACGCAGGCAACTTTAAGTACTATAGACACAACTGAAATGGGCGAGAGGAATTTAATTCGGTTTCTTTGAAATCCCCAAGAAGAGGAGATAAAATTCAGTTGGGGAGATGAAACAGAAGCATGGATGAATTGGTCTAAGGGAGGTTTGGGACCGGAAGGTTCGGAAGGGGTACAAGGGTTTTCAGAGCAAAATATTTGAGCAGTTATAGGGGATCAGGAAAACACAGGGGGGGGGCAATTAGCATCTTCCTTTACTTTCTTTCTCCCTACAGGACGCTGGAGAATAAAGTGACAAAATCGGATTGGATCGACATTTTGGAGTGTGTTGAAAACCAAGCTGCATGTGTTCAGTTTAATTTGAAGAGTCAGGAGAGATCTCTGAAGGTGGTCTCTTTAACCAAGTAGTGGGTCTCCATGAACTTACTGTTTCTTATCATCCCAATCCTCACATGTCATTTCTCACCCAAACCCCAACTCAAACCTGCTCCCTCCCCTCAAGTCAACTCTGAATAGTGTCATCATCCTAGCTGACACTACTGCTGCCACACTCCTCCAAGTGTCCTGGGCTCTCGGGGGCTTCCGTGTTCCAGGGCAGCCCTCCCCCAAGCCGGCCCCCGCCTCTCCTAAGCCAAGTTACTGATCTGAAGTTCAACTCCCTGCTTCAGAGAGTCCAAGATCCTCCCGTAGGGCCCTCTCGCCTGTGAAATAATGTCTGAACTCTCAGCATGATGTGCAAATTCATTGTCTTCTGAACCTTGCCGATTGATCTCCCCACAACCTCCTCACGCATCCTCTGTGCCTCTACAGTTTGACCACTATTCCATTAAACACCGTGACCCCCTCACCAACACTGTGCATCCTTGGAAACTCGGTTCCACGTGCATTTCCTCTAGATAGCCTCTGTGACTGCTTGAGCGGAAAGGCCATCTTCCCACCAGAGCGGGCAGGACCATTTCTTATTGTTATGTGCAGTCTTTGTGCAGGCCGCCGAGACATAATGGCTGAACAAATGAATTCCAATATTTCTATCATGCCAACTTCCTGAAAATATCTACAGCAGATGAGCGCAAAGAGCTTTAGAAGCATGAAGATGACAGTGATGTATGAGGTAAATTGGATGAGAGACTGCAGGTTTGGAAGGAGGGGGAGAAGATGATGGATTCAGCTTTGAACATGGAAAATATGCCTTTGGCATCCACTGCAATCAGGACTTGCTTTTGAGGTTGCAAGTGATTCTGATTAGAAACGAACAGAGAATTAAGTCGTCTTTTTCACTTCCCACGACGAGCCTGACCGTGTCTTTTGATAACTTCCTCCAAGATAACTCTGAGTTTCTTCAACCCCGTCTCTCTTATCCAAATATTTCCGTGTACAAGAACTCAACTTGGGCACGTTTCAGATCCTGTATCTCTGACTGTGTGTGAGCTCGGGGAGAAGGAAACAGAAAGTGATTTGCAACCTGGCGCTGGAAGGAGTCTGTCAAGGGGGCCGGGGATTGTTTTTGTTATTCCTGCCTCGTTTCAAATCCTTGTCTGTTTATTGTTATTGTCTTGTCCCCTTACGATGCTCAATCCAGTTCCTCATCACAAGTGTGAAGGGAAACCTGGCAAAAGTTCCCAGAAGGAGAGTTCCGAATCAATAATGGATTCATGCTGAGATACCCCTCCACATCTGGTAGATATTTAGCGCCATTGTCCATCCGGCCTTCAGGGATACTTAAGCAGTCAGGCTCCTTTCTCCCTGGAAGGCTATAAAATACAGAGAGTTAAGAAGTGACAGGAAAGTACCAGTGGTGTCTGCTTAAGAGAGCAAGTGCTGTGAACTGTAGGATGCATATGTTTTAGAAGGGAAGAGTAGCGCTCACAGTCAGCGGGTGTACTTGAACTCATGCTAACACAGAACGTGCACGAGCACTGCAGAGGGAAGCGACTGCGCAGTGGAAACTAGTTACCTCGCGAAGCTTTTCAAGTTGCCTAAGTCATTTTATGTCCTTCGGTGAAGAATTCGAGATGGGTGTCTTTTCTTGTAAAGGTTTTGGTTTGTTCGTTTTGAATCCTGTGGAACGAACGTTCACAGAACCTTCCCGGCAAACCCCAAAGCTTCCGGCCACAGCTATCCGGGTGGGGTTCCCGTGAAACGTCAGAAGCTTTGTGTGTCCATCTCAGCCAAGCTTCCTACAGAGACCATCCAGGTCTGAGAGGAGGAAGGACAATGAAGAGAGAAGATAAACAGGGGGAGGGTGGTGGGTGGGTGGATCAAGAGTGATTCCTTCCAGAAATGAGAGGTAGCATAGGAGGAAGGGGAGCAAAGGGTGGAAAGGCAGCCTGTGGTGCCGGCTATCTGAAGCCTAGCCTTACTCTGGAGCTGCAGAGAAAGCTTCAAAAACAAAGCAAAACACAACCATTTCCATTGAATTGCTTTTAGCTCACAGAGACCTTGCAGGCCAGGTGAGAACTTCCCTGTGGATTTCTGGATGGCAGCTGTTTACAGGAGTAGAGAGCCTCATTCTTCTCCTGTGGGGTGGCGGCTGGTTTCAAACCACTCCCCTTATGCAACGCATAACCCACTACACCACCGGGGCTCCTGGTGAAAGCTTTGAAAAGGAAAAAAAAGAAAGATGAAAAAGAAAGAGCAAGTATATTTTAAATGGGACCGTCGTTCTGGGAAAGGTTATGAAATTAATCTTCCCTTTCCCTCAATGGCAAAGGAAACCCACAGCAGCTAGAACAGGGGCAACACAGACCAACATTTAAAAAACATATATATAGAAATTTAAAATTCCAAGAATGTTATCAAAGTACATTAGCAAACACGATACTTGGAAAAGCATTTTAAAGATCAACGCACCACATAGGGTGGTGAAGGGAGTCTGAGGAAAGGCGAGCTGCTTGATGGGGGGAAGCCCCACCTGGAGCGGGACAGAACAATGGAGAAGTGAAGGAGCCAGAGAAAGCCAGGGACCAAAGACAAGTTTGACTGTATGTTTTATGAAGTACTAATAATTTGTGAAGGGTTATTTGTCATTGTTGAATTTAGAAATTTATTATCCTATATTAACAAGAGACCGAAATGTCTACAGCCATTGCTTCAGAGTGTTTTTAAAATGCTCCTTTGTCTCCAGGACAGTGACCCAAATTAACAGGAGGTCTCATTCTTGTGGGGGTGGGGGGAATGTGAGGGGGGCAGGGGGTGTGTGAGGGTGAGACGGGGTTTTACATCTGCCAATTCTTGTACCCACTACCCTGTTAGTGGCCAAAGAGCGTCTCTGGAGGCTGAGGAGACTTTGAAGTCCAGAGGAGTTTGGGGATGGGGAAGATGGAGGAGTGGCTATGGAAACGATGATGAGAATTTATCACCAGAAACTTGGGAGGCAGGGTTTTCACTTGCAAGTCTTAAATTAACTCTTAATACCTAGGAAATTCTGGGCTGTCACCCCCTTTCTTAACTTTATGGCTTGGGTGTTTGCTGAGACCTTTCCCTGTCAGGAGGTATTAATCTCTGATCTTTGCAAGTTCATGAAAATAACACAGAGAAAAACAGGTATGCTCCAAACTTCAGGATGGGTCTTTCTGGGGAAGCCCTCCTGGCCCTCCGATGGTATCTCCTCACTGCTGCCCCAGTTCCCTGGAGTATGCTCTGCAGATCACTCAAACAGCCCAAGGGAACTGGGCCATGCCTACTTGGTTAGCTATCTCCCCACCAGAATTCAAGATAGGAGTGTGCATCCAGATAGCATATTCTCTGCGTAACAACTGGCATCCAACACATTTTTACAATTAATTCATATAGGAGGGTTACAATCAGGTCTTGTCTCTAAAAACACCTGTTCTCCCTGCTTGAGGATGCCGCCCCAGGGACTGTATGGCATCTCAGTCTAAACCAGAGCCACGTAACAAGGCACGTTCCTGGACTCCAGTGCCAGTCTCTCTGCTCCTGAACTGTTTAAAGACCATTGTTTGAGATGTACCTGACCCCAAGCCTGGACGGTTGTGTTTACATTTAAGGGATGTATGGCCTTCCAGTCATTGTCAAACACACAGCTCGGTGTCATGTCACAGAGGATTAATAAATGTCAAATAACACAAAAGGAGATTCTGACCTTCAAGAGGCTGACATTCCAACAGGTTGACAGACCAGACTAAAATCATACTCACGACCAGAGAGTGGATTCCTGCCCCTAGTGATCCTATCTGGCAGGAGAGAACTGTGCCTGAGAAGTTATGATCATGTGCTGGGTGGGGTGGGGGGAGGGGGGCTGCCCAAGCTTCCTTGAATAAAGGCGATTGCAATGGAAAGATTTATAGAAGTGAACAAGGTCAAGAAGAAAGGCAAGAACATGTCGGCAAGTGGAAAGAGCCTGTGCAAGGCCTTCAGGCAGACAGGAGTGAGGAATGCCTGAACTTGGAAGGTCTGTGTGACTGAGGGCCAGTGGGGGGAGGGGGGAGGAGACAGTGACATGAGATAAAACTGGAAAGAAAGAGGAGGCTGGAAAGAAAAACTGAAGGATACATGCTTATGCCACTGGTTCCAGGGTGTGAGTTTATTCAGTTATCAGGGGTGTGTGTGTGTGTGTGTGTGTGTGTGTGTCAGCACATGTGTGCAGATTTAAGACATGCTTGTTGGTGGTGCTTGCCTTGGAAGTGGCTCCAATGCATTGTGCTGGCTAATGAGGAAATGTTGCCTGGTCTGAGAACCTCTCTGTGATCACTGCTGAGTTTGAGTCCATATTGTGACTATTGAATTGTTCCCTCCCATGGTGTCTCCCTTAGTTTGACTGACCCTCATGCTTGACCTTCATCTACTTCTTTGCTCCCAACAGAAGCGCGGGAGACTATCAGGGATATCCCTTTGTATTAACTTCTCTACTATCTGTAGACATTAAGGTTGTCTGGTGGGGGTGTTGTTGTTGTTTGTTTATGACTTTGCTTCTACCAAAAATTGTCATTGTCTTCTGTGTACACAATAGTATATCCTCTAGTGGTGGGCTTGTCGTCAGCTAGTTGATTTAACGTGTTACATGCTTTGCTGTTAACCAGAAGACTGGCAGTCCAGACTCACCAGCAGCTCTGATGGAGAAAGGTTTGCAAACTGCTTCTGTGAAGATTCCAGTGTGGTCAATCCTATGGGGTCAGTTCTACCATGAAGGATTGCTATCTGCCAGAATCTATGCGTACGTAATGTATTCTTAATGGGAGCCCAGAGTGGGGATTTGACGTACAAGAGGACTGGTCCCTGGACAGAAAGCATCTGCACTATATAGCAGTATTGTGTGGTGGTGGAAAATTCTAAACTTGGGGTTCTCAGAGAGCCACTTTAGTTCCTGGATTTGCCATATACCTTGAAGCAAGTTCCTCAGGTCTCAATGACCTTATTTATACAAGAGGAGGTTAAAATGTTGTGAGCCATGCAGGGCTGTTTGAGAATTAAATAAGACAAGACAGGCCTCTCTCACCAAATGCCTAATAGGAGACCCACTGCCCTAAGCTGTGAGTTCCTTTCGTTTGTAAATAAGGGTTCCAAATGGACAGCTCGATTTTAAGCTCTGACAAAGTACATTTGGTTGTTGTTATTGTCATTATTGTCATTATTCTGTATTGCTGTTGGTGTTGAGAGGAGACAAATATTAGGTTTATTTAATGCATTCTGTGTTTCAGACTCTTCTCTCAGCATTTTACCCTCGTTACTCAGTTAACTTCACAGCAGCTCTATGCGGTGAGTACAATTATTCCATTTTCATAAGTAAGGAAACTGAGGCCCTATGAGACTAAGTGACTTAAAGCTCTCACAAATGTTGGAGCCTAAGCATGAACCTACATGGTCTCTTTTTGAGTCAGAGCTTATTTGTGATGCCAGATTGATGTCTTTTCTGCTCAGAGGGAACAGAGCGATCACCTACTCAAACGCCACTGTATAGAGGAGAACATGGAAGCCCGCTAGCTGGAAAAGACCTACGTGCAGAGCACACGTTTTCACCTCAGAAAGTCAATGGTGATTAAGAATTTATATGTGTTTGAACATTTTGGAATTGTCTCACATGGAAACGCTTTCATTCAGAAGACCAAAGGCATGCTGACTTTTGGATATGAAGCAGTTCTTACACAATGCTGTCTTATAATTTTAAGGTATGCTAATCCTAAACATGTGGATTTGATTTTTTAGAAAATACTCATAGGTTTATCAATGAAGGAAAGAGCAGAGAAAAGTCCTGGCAAAAAGAAAGTCCCAAAGGAACTTTGCTTTAGTGTCAAATATTTGGCAACAAGTGGCAGGGTGAGCGCTGTTCTCCTTGTCCAATTGGCTTGTTAATGTCACTATTAATAGAATTCTGTTTTCACTGCCCTTGGGATTTACATTGTAAGCTGTGAATGCCTTCAGTTTGTAAATCAGGATACCAAATAAATAACTCTATTCTAAACCCTGACAAACAGTTTCTAATTAATTCTGGAAATTGGTTCAAATGTATCACCCAGCTCTCCACGTCCCCAAAACACAAAACAAAATAAGTTTACTGACATTGAGCTGATTCTGACTCGCAGTGAGAGGAGGTAGAATTGCCCCTGGGTGTTTCTGAGAATGTCGCCCTTCATGGAAGTAGAAAGTCCTGTACTCTCGCAGAACAGCTGGTGGTTCCTAACTGCCGACCTTGTGGTTACCAGCCCAACGCACAACCACTGTGCCACCTCCGCCTCGTTAACGCGATACTAGATGGACCCAAAAGAGTGGCTTTGAAGGCATAGAGCACATTCATAGACGAGCAGATTAGTGTGCGCTAGGTGAATAGCAAAGAAATTAAGGTAAAATCGTTACAATCCATACTCTCCGTCTCGCCGGCAGTGTTCCTTTTGACAAGTCTTCAATCCGTCTGGGCTTCAGTCTCTTGACCTATAAATGTGACCGTAGGGGTTACCCTACTTGCTCTAAACTGCTATGAGAATTGAGACAATGAATATGAAAGTGGCCGGCGCTATTTAATTATTTTAAGACTGCACTATAACAGACTCTCTTTAAGACATCATGTGCTCCCTTCTTTCCCTGCCCTCAGCCCTCCCATCTTTCAAGTCAAGCGAGGTTTAGCACATCACCTAATAAATATCTGGCCACCAAGAATACCCTGTTACTCAAATGAAAGTTTTGGAAGACTAGAAACTGAGTCATTAATTTTTTCCTGTAAGACATCAACAAGGTGTCTGGATGGTGTGAAAGGTTTGTGTTCGACCGCTCCCCTAATATTTCGTAGTTTGAACCCACCCAGTGTCACTGACAAACACCCCCCCCCCCACTCCAAAATCCAAAACCCCATAGACGTACTTCCAGAAAGATCACAGGCATCGAGACTGGAGCAGTTCTTCTCTGGAACACACGAGGTTGCCACGAGTCAGAGTAGACTGTGCTGCTTGGTTTGGTTCGGTCATTTTAAACAATCAACATGTATATTGCACTCATATTCACAAAGGGTAGAAACTACAATGTGACCAGAACCCAGGAATTGATGGAATAGCCATTGAAATGTTTCAAAAGCTGGTGTAGCGCTAGAAGCACTCATTGGTCTATGTCAGAAAATTTGAAAGGCAGCTACTTGGCCAACTGATGGGAAGAGGTCTATATTTGTACCCCTTCCAAAGACAGGTGACCCAACACAGGGCTCAAAGTATCGAACATGATCATTGATCTCACACGCAAGTAAAACTTTTCTGAAGATCATCCAACAACTGCTGCAACAGTATATTGATAGGGAGCTGCCAGAAGTTCAGGCTGGATTCAGATTAAGAGGTATTATTGATGATATCAGATGGATCTTGGCTGAAAGAATGGAATTACCAAAAAGCTGTTTGTGTCTTATTGACAAGGCAAAGGCATTGAACGGTGTGGATCATAAAAAACTGTGGATATCCTTGAGAAGAATGGGAATTCCAGAGAACTTCGTTGTGCTCATGGTGCTTTTGTGAAGGGACCAAGGGGCAGAGGAGCCAACAGAACGAGAGAAGACTACATTGTTTAAAATTAGGAAACGTGTGTGCCACGGTTTCATCCTCTCTCCTTACTTATTCAATCTGTATGTTGAACAAATGATTAGAGAAACTGGGTTATATGAAGAAGAATGTGGCGTCAGGATTTGAGGAAGGTTTATTAAAACTCGAGATATACAGATGATACCACCTTGCTTACTAAACAGGAGGAGGACTTGAAGCACTTGATGAAGATCAAGGATTTCAGCCTTCAGGGTGGATTACAATTTACTGTAAAGGAAAACAATTGCTCACAACTGGACCAATAGTAACATTATGGTAAGCAAAGAAAAGACTGACTTAGTCCGGGATTTAGATTTGTTTGTATCCACAATGGTCACGCAAGTAGCAGTCAATAGAACAAATGACACCTTGAATGGAGTAAATCTGCTGCACACACATGTTTAAAGTGTTGAAAAGCAAGGAGGTTGCTTTGAGGACTAAGGTGGACCTGACCCAAGCCATGGTATTTTCAATTGTATGTGAAAGCTGGACATGGAATAGGGAAGGCAGAACTAAAATTGGAGCATTTGAATTAACATGCTGAAACAAAAAGATTGAAAGTACTCTGGACTGCCAAAAGAACAAACAAATCTGTCTTGCAAGATCTACATCAAAAAAAGGACTGGGAGACTTCACCTCATGTGCTTTGGACATTGTGGCAGCTAGACTTTATGTCAACTTGCACCTGTATGGAAGTACAGGGGTGGACTTCAGGAAGGTCGCAGCCTGGTGATGTCTCCTTGGGGTGTGGTCTACTGATCAGACATGAGCTGACCATGATGATTTCAACGGAGAGAAGTTTGCAGGAGTAAAGTCTTCAGGACATTCCATTTTATCCTCTCGGTGAGAACTCTTCTCACTCTCTAGCACTTTGCCTTCCTCCTTCCTCTGACTATATGTCTGCTTCTAGGGGCTGCGTCATGGGGGCTGCTGACCCTGGGATCCAATCTCTGAGCTGTCTGCAACCTGTGATGTTTCCACCAACCTGGGATCCACGCAACCTTGCATCCAGAGAACTGTGATCTCCCTGCTTCCTGCTTCCCCTTTCTGAGTCAGTGGCCTGCAGCTCCATGAGTCTGAAGAAGGTCCTGGCCAGCAGGGGGCACATGAACTTGAGTTGGGCTAGCTTGGGATGCTTTCTTGATACAAAATTACTTCCTCACAGAAAGTTCTTTTTTATGCAGATGAGTGTCACTGGTTTTGTTTCTCAACTTGTGGGTCACGAACCCTTTGGGGGGTCGAACTACCCTTTCAAAGGGGTCACCCTATTCATAGCAGTGGCAAAATGACAGTGATGAAGCAGCAACGAAAATAATTTTATGATTGGGGGGGGTCACCACAACATGAGGAACTATTAAAGGGTCAAAGCATCAGGAATGTTGGGAACCACTGCTCTAGCCAATCCAGCTTAACGCAAATAGGATGTGAAGGGAGACTTGTCCGTGGAAAAGAAAAGCATGCTTGGCAGAGTAGAGTAGACAGCCAAACGTGGAAGGTCCTCAAAGATGTACTGATCCAGCAGCTGCCACCATAGACACAGACATGATAACAATTGTGAGGATGGTCCACGACAGGCCAGGGTTTTGGATTACTGTGCGCCAGCACTGAATTCATGGCAACTAGCAACCACCCCTGTAGTCCCTGGTCCACCACTTGTCTGTCCATTTGTCACTCTGGGCTGACCCGCTCGGTGTTGTGATGCTGGAAGCTATGTCACTGGTATTTTCAAATGGCAGCAGGGTCACCAAGAAGAAACACGTTCCAGCAGACGTTTGAGACTGAGACCTGAAGGTGAAGGAATAGGCTGTCCACTTCAGAGGAATTAGCCACTGGAAGCCTGTGGATTATATTGAAACATTGTCAGGTACTGAAACCCAGGTCAGGAAGGTGCTCAGTATCTGACTGAGGGCAAGCTGCCCTCTCAGAGTAGAGGCCACCATACTGATTTGAGTGGAGGAAAGCTTGCTGGAGTAGAATCCTTACTATGCTGATGGGTCATGACCCAAAATGAGGAGAAACAACTGTGGATATTTATTTATGATTGGAACTTGGAATGTATGAAGTGTGAAGCTAGGAAAGTTGGAATTTATCAAAATTAAAATGGAATGCATAAAGATAGACATCTTAGGCATCGATGAGCTTAAATGGGCTGGTATTAGCCCTGTTGAGTCAGAAAAAAATCTTACAATTTACTATGCTGGGAAATGACAGATTTAAAAGGAATGGGGTTGCATTCATCATCAAAAAGGACATTTTGAGATGTAATGCTGTACTTAATTATATCTATCTACATCGAAGAAAATCACACCAATACAATAACTATCTTCAAATTTTAAGCATCAACTACTAAAGCTAGTGATGCAGAAATTGAATAATTCTACCTAACAAGAACCTAGTCCCTGCCCTCGATGACTAGGAGGAACAGAGTAGTAGTAAATGGACCCTAATAGTCTAGTTTGCCAAATTCAGACTGCAAAGGCTATTGTGAGAACAAAGCAAAAGTCCAGTCTTGCAACTGTGGATTATGAAACAAAGTCTCACAGATCGAGTGAAGGAGTGCTTTGACTTTCACTCATTCACTTTAAGCAGGGTCTCTCACAGGTATTATCCCAGACCTAACCCCCTAGTCCTTCAGAAAGAAGTTCACTATCACCACCCACTGAGCACTACTGATGCCCTCCAGGCATTTCTTACGAATTCCGGTGACCAAATAACTTTGGCACCATTGACTGCACACCCAGGTGGTGCTACATATATAGACCTCATAAGAGCAGCTAATGAATCACTCCCTGTAGCTACATAAAGAGCAAAGCCAACGTGGCCTCTGGCACCCACTGTGAGGTAGGCCTGGTTCAATAGCTAAAGTCTTTGCCATTTCAGCCCATGTCTCATTAGCATATTCACATTTAGAAATGATACCACATATTTGTAATAACAATGATTCCTTACATCTGCAGGATGCTTTTACACTTTACTAAATAACTTCACGTTCATCATTTTATTTGATTTCCACCTCATTGCAACGAATAGAGAGGCAAAGTCTTCTTTATTTTAATAAAGAGGAAACTGAGGCTAGATATCTAGAACTGAAACCCACGCCTCCTAGCCTCATGCTCCCGCAGTTGCTTGACAATTGCATACCAAGGGGAGAGGAGAAACCTAGCAGATCCATTGCCTTCAATTTCCATGAGTAAATTCGTCTGTAAACAGTCCCTTTAATTGGACTCCCAATACTGGGTCTATACTGGACACCAGAAGATGGACTGTAGAGCTAGACAGCCCTACCACTCAGAAGCACATCTTCTTATTAAAAATATATAATTAACTGCATAAAATGGCAGAATGAGGTAGATACTTTAAAAATGCTTGAATATAAACTAAGAATAATTAGTTTTATGGCATGTTGCTTTTCGATTCTTGCCCACCTGGTGAGATCACAGAGATGGGCACTTCAGAAAATTGGCAAAGAGTTTGCCCAATTATCAGAAAAAATAGCACCTGGGATCTTAAAGTCTTGTCTAAAAACAAGCAGACATCTAAATGAGGCCAACTAAGTCCAAACAGAAGAAGCACACCAGCTTGTGTGATCCAAGTATTAAAAATAATAAAGCCCAAATCCAGATGAGGGACTAGTATCAGATCTTAAACTCTAAACAGCTTGAAGAAGGCTAAGGGTTATAACTCAAAATCCATTTGCAGGGCGCCCACATGGATTAAGCCTCTGATCATTGTCCAGAGAATGAGTAGTCTTGCTATCATATAGAGATCGAGAGCATTGTAAAGCTAACTATGACAACACCTCATCATTTACTTTCACTTTTCCTTCATTAGAATTTTTCCAGTTTTTAATATTTTGTGCTTTCTTTTCCAATTAGGGTTTTTTTCCCTTTTATTTTGTTCTTGTTGTTTTTTCTTCTGTCTTTTGATTTTGTTTTGTATGGTTTTTTTTCTGGATATGAAACCCAGGCTAAGTAAATCAATAGAGTCAGTCTCTGTGTTAGTAATTGCCTAGGGACATGGCAGGAGATATGGGGAAGGGGAGATGGTGGACTCAGAGCAAGGAGAAGGCAGAAAATGTTCTAAAGTTGCTTGTGGTGGTAAATGCATAATTAACCTCAATACAATCGAACCACTAAATTACAGCCACCGTTTGTCTATCAGTTTGTTGTACTGTGGTGGCTTATGTGATGCTGTGATGCTGGAAGATATGTCAATGGTATTTCCAATACCACCAGGGTGAACCAAAGTGAACAAGTTATACAGCAGAGCTTCCCGAATAAGAGCAGAATGCGAATCAGGAGTAGGCTGTCCACTTCAAATGAATTAGCCACTGGAAACCGTATGGAGAGCATCAAAGCATCATCAGTCACTGAAAACCTCCTGAATAGGAGGAGAACATCATTAGAGACAGGGCTAGAAGACGAACCCTGCAGGTCAGGAACCAATGAAAATATGACTGAGGAAGAACTGCCTTCTCCAAGTAACATAATGATGAAGTCAGAGTACAGTTTCAGGAGTCGAGCCCTCATATGCTGATGGGGGATGAGTCAGAATGAGAACTGACATCTTCAAACATAAAATAATAATTGGAACTTAGAGTACGCAGTATGAATCTAGGAAAATTGGAGATTGTCAAAAATAAACTGGAATGTACAAAGATAAATATTCTAGATGTTAATGAGAAGAAATGGACTGGTAGTGGTTATTTTGAATCAGAAAATCATACACTTTCCTATGCTGGGAATGACACAATCAAGAAGAATAACATTGCATTCAGGCTGAAAAGAACATTCCAAGATCTAGCTAGATTGGATTCCAATACTGTACTTCATTATTCTCTCTGCATACAAGGAAATCCAGTCCATAAAACTAGTCTTCAAATGTATGCACCAATCACTAAAGCTAATGATGAAGAAACTGAAGAATTCTACCAACATCTGAAATTGATCAAACTCGCAATCAAGATGTATTGACAATTTTTGGTGATTAGGATAGACTAGCCTTGCACTTATGCCAGTTCAGGTTGAAAGTGAAGAATACCAAAACAAGTCCATGAGTGTCAAAATATGACCTTGAGCCTATCTCACAGGGATTTAGGCAACATCAAAAGAACAGATTTATTTCATTGGACACTGAAAACAGAAGACCTAATGAACTGTGAGGTGACATCAAGAACATCATGCATGAAGAAAGTAAAACGTCTTTATTTTATTTTTTAAATCATTTTACTGGGCCTCATACTATTCTTATCACCATCCATCCATCCATTGTATCAAGCACATTTAGACATTTGTTGCCATCATCATTCTCAAAACGCTTTCTTTCTACTTGAGCCCTTGATATCAACTCCTCATTTCCTCCTTCCTTCCACTATCCCCTCCCTCATGAACTTTTGATAATTTGTAAATTATTATTTTGTCGTAAAACATTTTTAAAAGACAGGAAAGAAAGAAAAGATCAAAGTGGATGTCATTAAAGACACTGAAACCTGCTCTTAATCATAAAGTAGCCAAACTAAATGGAAGACATGAAGTACAGCTGACCAGAGAACTTCAAAGGGCAGGATGAGAAGATGGAGTAAAGTCTTATAATAAAATGGGCAAAGATCTTGAATCAGAGAACCAAAATGAAAGTACACTCTCAGCATGTCTCACACTGAAAAACTGGAGAAAAACTTAAATCTCAAATTGAAAGTTGGAATGATTCCATGGGCAAAGTCTTAAAGGATACAGGAACTTTCCAAAGAAAATGAGAGGAATACGCAGAGTCAATGCACCACAAGGAACTGGTAGACATGTCACCATTTCAGGAGGTAGCAGAGGATCCAGAACCAATGGTACCGAGGGAGGAAGCCCATGCTATCTTGATGGCAGGAGCACGGAACAGGGTTCTGGGAATCGATGGAATACCAACTGAAGCATTTTAACTACCGAAGAAGCACTAGAAGCACTTCCGCATCTATAGCAAGAAATTTGGGTGGCAGCTACTTGGCCAACTGACTGGAAGAGATCCACATTTGTACCCATTCCAAAAAAAGGTGTTGGTATCACGTGCAAGTAAATTTTTACTAAAAATTATCCAAAAACTGTTACAGCAAATTGAGAGAGAGCTGCGAGAGGTCAGATTCAGAAGAGAACCTGGAACAAGGAATGTCATTGCTGATGGCAGATGGATCTTCACTGAAAGCAGAGATTATCAGAAAGATGTCTATTTCTGCTTTATTAACTATGCCAAGGCATTTCACTGTATAGATCATGTCAAACTATGGGTAGTCTTGAAAAGAGTGCAAATTTCATAACACCCAGTTGTGGAACCTGCACATGGATCAAGAAGCAGTTGTGTAAACAGCACAGACAATACTTCAGGGTTTAGAATCAGGAAAGTGTGCCTCGGGGTTGTATCCTTTCATCATACTTATTCAATTTGTATGCTGATCAAATCATCAGAGAAGTTGAGTTATAGGAAGAAGGATGTGACATAAGAGTAGGATGAAGTCTAATCAACAACTGCAACTTGGGGCTGACAAAGCATGGTCTATTGAAAGCAAAGGAAGCCACTGTTGATAAAGTTAAGAACTGCAGCCTTCAATGTGCATTACCACACAATGTAAAGAAAACCAAACTGCACACATCTGGATTCATTGGTAACATCATGATGAACAGAGAAGATTGAGGTTGCCAAGGAGTTCATCTTGCTTGGATCCACAATCAATGCTCATGGAAACAGCAATCAAGAGATCAAATCATCCAATGTATTTGGTAAATCTGCTACACAAGATGTTTTAAAGTGTTGAAAAGTAAGGATGTTACTTGGATGACTAAGGTGCATCTAACCAAAGCCCTGGTATTAATAATCACATCACACATGCATGGTAAAGTTGGGCATTGAATAGGGAGACAGAAGAAAAATCAATACACTTGAACTACGGTGTTGGCAAAGAATATTGAAAGTACCACAGATTGCCAAAAGAACAAATGAAAGATTGGGGGGAAGGACAGCCAAAAATGTTCCTTAAAGACAAGGATGGCAAGACTCCATCTCATTTACTGTGGACATGAGGTCAGTAGAGACCAGTCCCTGGAGGACATCATGCTTGGTAAAGTCTAGGGCAGTGAAAAAAATTATCTCTCTATGAGCTGGATTGGCACCGTGGATTCAGCAACGGGCTATATCCTAACAACAATTGTGAGGATAGCTCAGGATTGGGTAGTATTTCATTCTGCTGTCTATATGGTCATTATGAGTTGGAACCAACTGGACCGCACCTAAAACCAACTAAATTGCACTGTATGATACATGAATGATATGCTAACAAAAAATACTTGAAGATGTTTTTGTTAGTCAATAAATGCAATTCTGTGTAAAAGTAAAAGCCAAGCTCTTACAGTCCCTGGTGGTTGAAGAGCTCACAAACTTAGCTGCTAACCCAAAAGGTAACACTTGGAGTCCACCAAGAGGTACCGTGGGAGAAGAGACTGGCGGTCTCTTTCAGAAAACTTAACCATTTAAACCTTATGTAGCCTGGTTTTACTCTGGCATACATGTGTCTGCCATGATGCAAAATCACCCCTATAGCAACTTCCCCCAACCCCGTCCCAAAGTAGAGGGAAAATGAGAGATTCAGAAGGGAGCACAGATTTGTTCCTCAATTTTCTCTAGAGCTGGCAAATCATTGTTGCTACTTGGTTTTCCATCAATTCAAGTGTATCTAAGACATAAGCCATTCACTCCTAGTTTGTTGTTGTTGTTGTTGTTTTCAGAGTAAATTGAAGCAGCAATTTCCAAGGTGAGTCTTAAATAGCTTCTTTCAAAGCATAAACCTTGAAGTACTACAATTCTGTGGCGGGATATAAGATATGATAAAATGTAAACTAAGGACCTGTGATGCTGTCATCAAGCCAGTTAGTAATTTGTCTGTGATCTACAAGTTGAGTTGGGATTTTCCCAAAATCTGGTCATGGGAGTGGAGGGACAGAGCAAGACATGAGAGGCTGAGAATCAGCATGCACAAAGGTGTTGAAGTAGCCCACAGTGCAGAGCATTAAAGAAATTGGAAGAAGCGATGGATAAAGTATGAGGCAACATAAGAGAAGTGGTTACCAGACATCTGGGTCCATGTATGGGGGTTGTCAAGAGGATGAGCATAATGCAAGATTAGGCAGATACTGTTGCTTTAAGATTAGACCCCATCCTAACTAAAACATGACAACAGATTGTAGAGAAACAAGTATAGATGTGAGGTACAGGTTGGAGCTTGTTCTAGTCTAGAACTAATAGGATATAGGATGGAGGGATTGAAGAAGACAGATGAATTCATTGGAGAGACCTTTAGGAAACAGAAGTAACAGTGCTTTGTACTGTGTTGCAATTGGAAGCAGAAAGCAAAGGGGTGCATCAAGTATGGTTTGTATTATAGTAACTTCAATTGGCTAGATGGAGACCAGGAGCACCGCAGGAAGGCGAGGTCAGCCTGGAACATGTTGCATTCGGGATGCCATGTAGATTTCCAAGTAGAGATGTAATAATACACAAGTAGATAGATATATGAGTCTGCAGGGAGAGATGAGGTCTGATTGCTGTTGTCTTGCATTAGGGTGGTGATTAAGATTAGACTTTTTGGATACACAACTATGCAAAAATTTAAACAAAGCCAGACGCCATCTGTTTTTTTCATGTATTATGCCAAACTATGAAATACTTGTGAAGAAAACAAAACTTTGTGTGAACTCCTAGCTTCACCACACCTCAAACCTATTGCCTAAAATTGTGCTGGGATGCTGGAGTGTTTGGGTATTGGGCTACCTATTTCCCAGTTATTATGTGAGGCGTGAAGAAAGAAGTCCTTCCGAGGTGCAATGAAGGCCTTAGAAAAAAAACAAGACATCAGAAATTGACAGCATATCAATTGAAATGTTCAAGAAGCAGATACAGCACTAGAAGCATTCACCAGACTATTCATAAACAGTGGTCATTATTGTGATTGAAATACAAAAGTTGGAAACAACAGGAAGTTGGAAAATATGTCCTTTGTGACAGAAACAATGTTGGAGATCACATGATCGAATTTTGCAAGAGCAACAATTACTCATTACAAATAACTTTAGAAATATATATATATATACATATACATATGTTGTTTTAAATGATTTTGAATTAGGTACTTAGATCACCAATGTGACAACTTAACTTAAACTTAACCAACTGAACTATTTATCAACCCTCCCAGTAGCTTGTCCTGCCCCCCTGTCATCCCTAGGGTCTCTCCGCTCCCTGTGGAATACCAAAGGGAAGAATGTGAAGCAACCACCTTTTGTTCCTAAAACACAGTGATGATACATTTGGCCTCATTGGATGACATACCCATTAATGAAATGGATTGTGACTGTGGAAAAAGGTGATAAAGAAGTTAAATATCATCAGTCAGAATAAGGCCAGAGTAGAACTGTGAATTAAAACCATGAATTGCTCCTAAACACACTGAAGTTGAAGCTAAATAAAATGCTTTAAAAGTTACGAGAGTTAAAATAGGACATTGATTATTTTCCACCTGAATTTAGGCATCATTTAAAAAATCAATTTAATCGATCAAACACTAATGGTCAAACACCAATCAAATGGCTGGATGACATCAAAGGAAGAATAAAGGAAGTAACAAAATTATCTTTACAAAGACAGAAAAGAATGAAGACACCGAAATGAAGGCCAGCAAGGATTCTGAAACTCGCTCCTGAAAATAGCCTAGCTAACGGGACTGGTGGAAATAATGAGGCGACTGAACTAAATAGAAGAGCTCAAAGAGTAGCTGGAGAAGGCAAATAAAATATTATAATTAAATGTGCAAAGACCTGGCTTTAAAGAACCTAAAGAAGAAATATGTGCAACATTGTCAAGGTGAAAGACCAGAAAAAACAATTCAAGCCTAGAGTTGCGACATTGAAGGTTTATGTGGGCTAAATATCAAATAGCACAGGATACATCACACAAGATCATGGAAAGAATACAGTGATTGTGCCAAATAGAATTCATTGACATTGAATCACTTCAGGATGTATCATACACTGAAGAACTAACGATGGTCTTGAAGGAAGTAGCCCAAGCTGTGGCTATGAGGCATTGGTGGAAACGCCTCCATAATTTACAAAATCCCAATGGAAATGCTTCAATAAACAGATGCATTACTAGAGGGCTCATTTGTTGTGGCAGTTACAGAATCTCCTGTCATCTTAAGCAAAGGGGTGGAGTCTAGCCTGTCAATCAGGCCACAGACTGATTGATCCCTCTTTGTGGGCGTGGCCTTCTCCTGAGGATTCTGAGAACTCCTGTCTTCCTGTCTGGAGATGGGACATTCTCTCTGCTGTTGACAAACTACACAAAGCCATGCAAAGCCCTGGAGATGTTTCCACCACCACTGGATTTACAAGACTGTCCACCCAAAGGCCTGTGATCCTCCTGCATTCAATGTCATTACATGTGCTGCGTGAGTCTGAAGAGGAATTTGTAGACTGGCTTCAACTGGCATCAGCTAATATTGGACTTATGGACTTGATCTGGATTTGGCTGGGATGTTTTCTCAATATACACTTACTCTTTGATATACAGCTCTTTCCTATACTACACGAGTGTCCCTGGATTTGTTTCTCTAGTCAACCCGGTCTAACACATTAGTCTATATCAAAGAATTTTAAGATGATCTTTTCCTGGACAACTAATTAAAAGAGACACATTTTCATGCCATAACACGATGCAGAAACTACTGAACAATATCACTAATATCACATGTAAGCAAAATTTTACTGGAAATAATTTTTAAAAATAATAATATAAGAAGTAATTTAAAAATCTTCACAACTGAGCCAATAAACAACATCATGACAAATGAGAAAGAAAACAACGACAATACCTTAAACTCCAGAATGATTTCATTTTACTTGTATCCACATCAGCGCCCATAAAGGCAGTCATCAAGAAATCAGATGATAGTTTGCACTGGGAAAAACAACTGCACATGAGCCCTTTCAAGTGTGAAAAAGGGAAAATGTCCTTCTTTGAACCAGGGAGCAGCTGGCACGGGCTATGGCATTTTCCATGACTTTATATGCATGGGGGGAAGGACAATGAATAAAGAAGTCTGGAGCAAACTGGGGCATTTAAATTGGGATGTTGGAAAGAATGTCGAAAGTTCAGAAATGTCAAAAGAACAAAAAACAAATTATCTTGGAGGAAGTACAGCCAAAATGCTCCTTAGAAACCAAGACAGCAAGATTTGTCTCACGTTCTTTGGACATCAGGAGACGCCAGTCCCTAGAAAAGAACATTATGTTTTGTAAAGTAGAGGGTCAATGAAAAATGGCAAGATCCTTGACAAGGTGAATTAAGGTAATAGTTGCCACACTGGACTTAAGCGTAGCAACAACTGTGAGGGTGGCCAAGCCCGGGCAGCGTTTCCTTCTGGGGTGCACAGGGTCACTATGAGTCAGAGTCCACTTGTCAGCACCCAACAGCAGCATATTCCAAAACAGCTCCAGCAAGGTACTCCCAGAACACACGCTGGATTCAGAGGAGGTCTTGGAAAACGGACACTATTGCTCATATCAGATGGATCTTGTTTGCCATTAAAGAATATCAAAGGGTGGTTTACTTGTGTTTCATTAACAAAGTGAAGGCATGTCACTATATGAATCATCATGCATTATGGCTAATATTCAGAAAAATAGTAATTTTAGCACACTTGATAGTGCTCAAATGGAAACTTTATCAGTTATTTGAATGAGGGCATACTGGATTACCGAAAGGCAGAAAAGATGTGCATAAGCCTTGCAGTTTTTCTCTTTGTATACAATCTATATGCTAAACAAATCATCCCAGAAGCTAGGCCATAGAAACAGAAACACAGCATCAGGATTGGAGGAAAACCAATAATAACCTATGATACGCAGATGGCAACCTTGCTTACTGAAAGCGAAGACAACTTGAAGCATTTACTGATCAAACATACTGACATCATATGGATTACATCTTAAGATAACACAAAAATCCCCACCATTGGAAAAATCGGTAATATAATGAAAAGTAAAGGAAATCTTTAAGTTGTCCATGATTTCATTTTACGTGAATGCATCATCAATGAATGTACGGGTGGCGACAAGGAACTCCAACCGCAATAATCCTGACAGCTGTGCGGGCCAGGCCGAGCCTTGCTTTGTTGTACACGGGGTGGTTACCATTTGGAACTCACCTGGAGGCACCCCAAAACAACACCACCCATCAGTGATATACAAGTATGCAGGGATTGTGGTAAGAGTTATACGAGCCCCCAATAAAATGATTTAAATAAAAATTATATATACAAGTCTTCAGGTTGTTTTATATCCTTGCCAATACTTGGGAGAGTTAGTCATTTTCATTGTGGCCCTTTTTGTAGGTGCACAGTAACACCTGACTGTGGTTTTAATTGGCTTTTTCCCAGCTAGTTACTAATGATGTAGGGCATCTTTATGTGTGCTTAATTTCCACCCTTTTATCTTCTTTATTTGAGTTATTCTGGATGTAGGTCCTTTAACATATAAATAAAATTAACAACTATTTTATGCTAAATCTATGCTCTATTTGGATTTTCATAACGGGTCTTTCAAATAACAGAAATTTCTAATTTTTATTAAAAATATTTTATCTATCCTTATGAATGATGGTTTTGGTGTCATATATATGAAATTTGACCTAAGCTGATGTCATAAATATTTTCTCCTCGAAGTTAGATTATTTTATATTTCCACGTACATCTCTCAGATCTAAATGGAATTAGTTTTTACATGATAAATATAACTACGTATGAGCAAAAGTTAATTTTTAACATATATTCAATTGTTTCAATAGCCTTTGTTAAAAAGGTTTTGTTTTCTTTGGGCCACTGAATTGCCCCTGCCTGGAGTCAGTTTTCCATATACCGGTCTACTTGTAGACTTTCTATTCTGTTCTATTAATCTACTTAGATAATACCATACTACTTTGATGACTGCATCTTTAAAATATCCTACACTCATTGGCCTTTCAATCTGGTTCTCCTTTTTCAAACTCCTTTGAGTATTCTGGGCCCTTTGCAGATCCATATGAATGTTAGAGCCAGTTTGTTTGTAAAAAAAACAAAAACAAGTAAATGAGCATAAAATGACCTACTGAGATTTTGGTTCACATTGCATTGAAATCATAGGTACATTTTGAGAGAAATTACCTCTTAACTTTTGAGTCCTCTGACCTGTGTACAAGGTATATCTCTCCATTTATTTAGGACTTGTTCAGGGGCCCTGGACAGATCTCTGACTAGTCTCTCACTGCAGCTCTCTCTCCTCTTCAGCGCCCTGTCCTGTGAACTCGATTTGCCTTGCACTCCAAGAAGACTTTAATCCTCACAACTGGAGAAAAGGTTGAAGTTGTCAAGGATTTCTTCTTGCTTGGATCCACAATCGATGCTCATGGAAACAGCAGTCAAGTGATCACTTCAGAGTTTTGAAAAGCAAGGATGCTGACGTTGAAAACTAAGGTGTACCTGACCCAAGCCATGGCATTTTCTGTTGCTTCCTATGCATGTGAAAGTTGGACATTGAATAAGTAAGACCAAAGAAGAATCATTGCATTGGAATCATGGTGCTAGAGAACATGGAAAGTATCATTATCATGAACTGCTACAAGGATAAACGGACTGTCCACATGGAAGAATTACAACCAGAGTGCTCCTTAGAGGCAAGGATGGGAAGTCTTCCTCTTACAACCTCTGGACATACTATCAGGAGAGACCAGTCCCTGGTGAAGGACACCATCGTTGGTAAAGTAGAGGGGCAGCAAAATCAAGGGAGGAGGGACCTTAAAGAGATGGATCGACATTGTGACTGCAACCATGGCTTCAGACGTGGCGACAGTTATAACGTTGGCACAGAGTTCAGCAGCGTTTCATTCTGTTGTGCCTCAGGGTCGCTACGACTCCCGAACTAAGCGGATGCACCCAAAAACAGCATCAGCAATCAGCATCTCTCAGCAGTTTCTCAGTCAGGGGAGACCACCAGGCTCCTTCTGTACTTACTTACTGTACTCCCAACTGGAAATTCATGCAAGCAAATATGGGAGCACAATCAAAAGGCTACACTTGGTTTTTCCCCATATCTCTCAAACCACTGCCCTGTATGACTTGAATATTCAAAATTGGAAAACCATTGTTTAATTTTTCTGTGTGTGTGTTTCTCTTTTAAAATTAGTTCAAGTGAAACGGCAAATTCAGTTCCTCTTTCTCCGCTGTCAACTATAGAAGACAGTATCTGGTCTACTTTTCAGTTTCCTCCCTCCCCACCTCCTTTCCTTTCGATTAGATCAATGTTGTAAATTCCACGTTATACAAATGTGTTCTTGTGAATGGTAATTACACATTTAAACTTTTAAATTTATCTATATCTTAACTCAAAGGGAAGGTAAATTCTATAAAATATTCATCAAAGGAATCCATATCTCAGACACAATAACTTTTCTTTTGGGGGGACCAAGTTTAAATCAATTATTAATTCAAGATTTTTCATATAAAACTTTTTAAAAATATGCCAATTTATCCTCTCCAAATTAGTGATTAAAAGTTTTAGACCAGGGAGTGAAATATAGCAATATCTCTACATTTATTTCATTCAAATTGGCTTCTACAATAGCTGTCATTTCAATATGTCTCAACAATGCTGGAAAAACAGCAACGAGCATGATTACTTGCTTGCCGTACGACATCTTTTGGAACATCTTTTGGATGCATGTGGCATGTTGAAAGAGATCATTGGCTTTTCTCTGCAGTTTTATATTTAATTGATTTGGAATGCTGAAAATATCAGTTAAGTAGCCAATTTTATTCTGCATGTCACATCTTTTGAAATATTTTCCAAGTGAAATTCAAATAAAATGTGAATCTCATTCATGACTTTCTGTGTCCTATTTAGCATTTTTCTCTTCCAAAAACCATGGTGCTAACTATTGTTATTAAACAACAAAACTTAGCACCAATCTCGAAACAAAATATATTTGTAAGCAGTTACCTAGTGATAATTCCTTTAATAAATTGTAACAGAGTCAATGAATTTTAAAATGTCTTCCTGAAAATCAACAGAATGTACTAGAGTTTCCAAACTTTAGGCTGCATTTTTAAGTATTCTGTGGCACCATTGGTGGAGTAGTGGTTACATGGTGGGTTTACTAACCAAAATGTCAGCAGCTCAAAGCCACCAGCATCTCGGGGAGAGAGAAGAAGCTTTATACTCCCACAAAGAGCTACAGTCTCGGAAACCCACAGGGACAGTTCTACCTGCCCTATATGGGTGCTATGAATCCGATTGACTCTACGGCAGGTAGTATAACATTATAGTAGTTCAAACATACTTGTCAATATATGAGGGAGACTCATAAAAATCATTGGAAAAATCCACAATCTTTTAATTCTGTTTTGCCATGATATTTTGAGTCTCCTTGTTATTTTCTGCTTTACATTCAGAATCTTTTTTCTCCCCCCTGGTTAATTTATGCTGGCCAATAATTTTTCTTCCTAAATCTGTAAAATGATGTAATATAGATTAAGTTTATATAGCATAACAAATTTTCCATAAAAATTACCTGCCACACTTACCTCACATAAGCATATATTTGAGTATAATGATGTTATAAACATTTCTTTCAATGTTCTGCAATGGTTACATATATATAACATAGCAACATTAAATTATACAGTGCTTAATTTACCAGTTAATTTATCACAGTGAATAAACATGGATATATATATATATATATATATATATATATATATATATGATAGAAGAATATTTTATTCAGTAATTACAATTGGTTCTCCAGATCCACTGTTCTGGATCTGAGGTTGTTGTTAAGGACCACCAACTCAGCTCCAGTCCGTAGCAAACACCTGAATAACAGAAGGATACACTGCATGGTCTTGGGCCATCCTCACAATTGTTCCTATACCCGAGCCCTGTCTACAGCATTGTAGAGATCCATCTTGTTAAGGACCTTCCTCTGTTTTACTGCCCCTCCACTTTATACCATACATGATGTCCTCCAGGGACTGGCCTTCCAATTTCTGAGTTCTAGAGACCCTCTCTAGAACTATAGGTTGCTAAGTAGGACGACAATAAAGACTACTTGCTAATGGTTGAAGAAATTGGTGCAATTAGTAGGTCTACCCACCTCCCCATGAATACATGTTTTAATTTTAAATGTTTGAAGCTTTCATGATAAAAAATACATCAGAATTTTTCACTTTCTTGTATTTTGAGCATTTGATAAAAATATATGCAATAAAATCCAATTTAAAATATCATATTTATTTTAAAATTTTTAGAATGTGACTCAAATAAAGTCAAGTTTCATGAATAAAGTCAATATTTTCCATACATTGCGGCAATGTACATTCCAATATTGAAATAAACATACATATTCTTTTTCTTTCTAGTAACAACATAGTATAGATTATTTTACAACTTGAACTAATTGTAACTAAACATTACAATGGCCATAAACTTATGAAATGCCACAGTCTAAGCTTTCTTTGCTGAAAAATCCATGGAAAGTTCATAACTGAAACTTGATGGGAAGTCTTTACCCGAAGCCTGTAAATGCATTTACATTTTTATCCTATTTTATTTTCACTCTATGCTTTTCCCTCTAAGGACTGCCATAGCTGCCTCATACAAATATGTATATTGCATTATCAATTTCATTTAATTAAATAATTCAAGCTATTATTTAGCATGAATAATATTATTTATAAGTGGCAAATAAATATAACTTATCTATGAAAAAATAAATTCTTCATGTTGCTTTCAAACTCCCAATCATATAATTAAAAAATATAAACAGTACATTTTGAACTTCTTGGTAAATTGACAGGAAAGTTATCCATCTTACTTCCCAAAATGAAATAAGAAACCGGTAAGCAACAGATGGAGAATCCTTTCCTGTCCAATGCCTGCACCTATGGTTCTTCCTTCCAGCAAGGGCATCTCCCATGCTGCTCAGAGCAATTGCCTCAAGGGCCATCTGCAATGAGAAGTCCCCATTTAGAATCCTGTAAATCCATGCCCACGTTTATCCTGTTCTATTTTCACTGTATGCATTTCCCTCTAAGGACTACCATAGCTGCCTCATACAAATATTGATATTTTGTTATTAATTTCATCTAATTAATTATTAAATCACAATGTTCTTAAGTTAAGCTATTTAGAAATACTATCTATAACTTTTAAAGTATTAAATTAAAATATTTTTAAAACACGTAATTTACATTTTTCATGAATTTGGCACTTGGATTGGTTAAACCATATGTAGTGTAATTTTGAAATAATTGAGTTACTTTCCACATATCTTTCTACTTTTGATTCTACCTTAAGTGGATGCAAATAAAAACATGTTTTACATAATTGCAATGTTTTAGGATGCCCTGAGTTTTGTTTTGTGACCCAGAATGTGGTACATCTGAGTGAATGTTCCAGTTGCAACTGTAAAGAATCTGCTTCTGTACTGGGTGGCATGTTCTGTGAACGTTAAGGTGCTCAAATCTTTTAGTTGAGTTGTTCGGTCTTCTGTAGCCTTAATCTTTTGTCCAGGTGTTCCATAAATTACTCACTGAGACATATTGAGGACTACAACTATAGTTTCTGGATTTTTCTGTTCCTCTATTCAGTTCCAGAAGTCTTTGATTTATGTAAATAAAACTTTTGTGATTAAATGAATACCACTACCACCACCACCCACAATATTCCCTCCCAAAAACCAACTTGTTGACATCTAGTCAGTTCATCCTCCTGGCTACCCTGTCACAGAGTGGACCTGCTCCCTAGGGTTCGATTGGATGTAACGTTACTGGAAGCACTTTGCAAGGATTTCTCCCTGTTCCTTCTGGGAAATCATCCCACTTTCTTTCAGTTTCTGTAGCTCTGGAATCTCTCAGGTCCTTTACAATATACATGTGATCTCTGTCTTTCTCCCATTTTTGCTTCCTTGTCTCAGCCGAGGAAACATCACGATAAATGGATAACTTATTGGAGTTGTAAAGGGATCCTTTTTGCTTGGATCTACAATCAATGCTCATGGGAAGCAGCAGTCAAAAATGAAACGACATATTCTCAATCTGCCGCACAAGATTTTTCAAAAGTGTTGAAGAGCAAGGATGCCCTGTTAAGGATTAAAGTGTGCTTGGCCTAAACCGTGGTATTTTCAGTGGCCTCATTTACATTTGACAGTTGGAGGATGAATAAAAAGGACCACAGAAAAACTAATGCATTTAATTATGGAGTTGGTGAGGAGTATTAAAAGGAATGTGGACAGTCAGAAGAAAGAACTAGCAAGTGTGTCTTGGAAGAAGTACAGCCAGAATGCTCTTTCGAAGCCAGTGTAGGGAGATTCATCTCATGTACTTTGGCCATGTTATCAGGAGAGACCAGTCCCTGGAAAGGGGCATCATGCTGGGTGAAGAAGAGGTTCAATGAACAAGAAACGGCCATCGAGGAGAAGGAGTAACACAATGGCTACAAAAATGGGCTCAAACACAGTAGAGCTTGTGGGGATGGTACGAGCCATGGACAGGCCATAAATGAATTTAGAAGGAGACAATAAAGATTACTGAAGTTAAAACAAAGAAAAACGAGCAAGGCTGGGAAGGAACAGAGCATCCAAAAATTGTAGAACAAGATCCAAAATCTGACATTTGTGTAACTAGAATCCCAGAATGAAAAAAAATCGATGGAGACCAGAACACAAAAATATTGTTGAAAATATTATGGACAAAACTTTCCCAAAATCAAGGAAAGGAAGTTATAAAAACATCAGCAAACTCTCCAGCATGTTTTATTCCAGTCTAAATGTACCTGCATGTTATCTGTACTAGGTACCCCAGGAAAGAAAAACCAAAATGCACAAATTATATTACCAAGATCCCAGGCAAAATGGGTTTTCTTCCTCTCTTTCAGGGGTTAGCTTGGCCGCTGATTCAGCTCATCGATCTGGGCTTGAGTTTTATTATTATTTAAGGTATTTCAAGTGCACCACAGGCACAGATTTTTTCTCTCCAAGTAGGCTGCTGTTACTGGTGCTCAGTATGGCCCTGGGGGGCTCAGCATTCTTGCTCCCCCTTCAGCAGTCAGCAGTCGCTGCATCTCCGTCAGGCCGCTGCTCTCTCTCCAGGCTCCTGTAGCAAGAGCGTGACTCTGTACTTGGTTCTGGAAGACAGTGAACAAGTGAGACTTGAAGATTCGTGCTTCCCCTGATGCAGTATTTGCCGTAGGGAAGCCCTGTGGACTAGGATCTTGGGGCTGAATGTATTTAGTTTTTCTTAGTGCTCTTACCCCTTCTCTCCATGGTAGCAACCTTCTTATATCCGTGCACAGTCTTGGATCTGAGACGGTTTCAAAGCCTTCTCTCATCAACATGAGAGTATAAGAGAAGAGGATGTTGGGGAAATTAGAGCTGCTTCACTCCCATGCACCACCAGCAGCCAAGCCCTGAGCACCTCCACCACTGTAGACTGCTGCCCTATCTTTTGCCCTGCACCGTGTTTGCATCCAACACAGGCTCGCAGAATAGATCTTTTAAATGAACATTTCCTTTGTGTGTGGGGACTCCCAGTTATTCTGACCTGTCAGACTTGCCCACACACAGCGTATAAGATGCCATTAAGATGTTAGGTGTTTTCTCCTTGTCTCACGTATCTAGTGCTGTTATAACCGAAATGCCACAAGTTGAGGGCTTAAACAACAGAATGTTATTTTCTCAGAGGTGGGGCTGGTACAATCCACATTCACAGTGCCAGCTATGGGGAAGCTTTCCTTTCATTAATAATTCCAGAGGAAGGGCTTTGTCTTTTCGAAGGTGCTGAATCTGGATAATTTTTCATGTAGGTCAGCGTCTCTTTCACCCTCGCTGTTTTCTTTGATCTATTTGATATCACAAAATCAGTTAATTACCACCCTAGACTAAGACTACCTTTGTCACATAAAAAGACAGCCCACTTCCAAATGGGATTATAATCATCTATTTACAACATATATATTCGATGAGCACAATTCAATCCATAGTGTTCTATCAAATCTCTTTTCTTGCAATGTGCAAAATATATGCACCCCATCAAAATTTCGCTTCATCTGTGAACCCGTGACAACCAGACAACAAGTTATGTGTTTCCAAAATGTAATGCTGGCCCAAGCACACGGCAGACAATTCCATGACAAATGAGAGAAGTTGGAGGGAAAACAGGCATCAAACAATTCCAAATCCCATCTGCACAATTTGCATGACCTCTCAAGGCTTGCAAATAATCTCTCCTCTGAGGCCTCTGGCCTATGCTCTCTGCATTCTGTGTGGGGACCCCTCAGCCATGGGCTTCCGCGCATGGAAAGGCAACTCTAGTTCTTTGATTTTGGACAGCCCCGTTCTTCTGGTTCATTGGAGTAAAGACAGCACCCCCCCCAACTCTGGCATCAGCTGATTCCATTCTTCTGCCCCGTGGGCATGGCAGCTCTGTTTTTGTTTGTTTGTTTTTCATCTTTTTATAGTTACCCCATCCTTTTGGCCAAACTCAATGGCACCCCACAGTCTAGAACAAAATTGATGAAGATCTAACGTTTGAAGTCAAGCAGGTCAGGGTTCCACCCTTTGAGACCCATGACTCCAATCTTTGAGAGGAAGGCTAGTCTACTTCCTCGCTTCCCTCCAGCAGTTGTACTGATCTTGGAGTAACTCAGAGGTGGTTCTTCTCTTTTCTACAACACATTTACTTTTTTTGGCCTGTTTTCTGTAAACTTCCAAGAGGCAGTTTCTTTTTTTTGTTTTGTTTTCTTTTTGAGGCAGTTTCTTTCTTTCTTTTTAAAAAAATTCTTTCTGTGTCCCCTTCAGTTTCAGCTGATGGTTTTTCTCCTGTGAGAGCTGGTTAGGTCAATGCCAAGCGTAAGCTCTTCAGCAAGACTGTGTAGCCTCCTCCTTGATGGACAGTCGAGGACAAGTGTTCTTAGTATGCACAACAGACTTCTCCAAATAGTTGACTTTTATTTTCATTTTTCATGCATCCTTTTTAAGTCCACCTATTTCCTTTCCAATTTTACTATAAGTGTCGAGGAGAAAGTTAGATGTGGCCCCTCCTTGCATAGACATTTCTCTACTCAGGCATTCAAGTTGATCACAAGTTTGAGCTTCCCTAAAACATTGGAACATGATTCGGCTAGGTTCTTTACTATATCTTATAAGGCATTGACTTTCATGTATAATCCACTCAGATGACTTGGCCTCTTTTAATCTCTTTTATATCTCAAAAGCAATGGACTTAAGACAAAACCTACACGAATCATGCCTCATTAACGTAAAGACAAGCAATTCTTAAATCGAATTACAACTAGAGGCATAAACTCAAAGAATTCACTGCCATCTAGTCCATTCCAATGCATAATGACGTTAGCAGACACAGTAGAACTGCCCCGATGGGTTTCTGAGGCTGTCATCTTTCTGGGAACAGAAAGTCTTGTCTTTCCCCCACAGTATGAATGGTGGATTCTAACTGCTGACCTTGCCATTAGCAGCCCAGCATCTAACCCACTATGCTACCAGGGCTCTTTAACTACAGGCAGAGAGGTTAGGGTTTACACACATATCTTGTTGTTTGTTATTAGGTGCCATTGAGTTAGGTCCTACCCATAATATCCTCTGCACAACAGAACGAAACACTGCCCAGTCCTGCACCATCCTCACCATTGTTCGTATGTGTGAGCCCAGTGTTGTAGCCACCGTGTCCATCCATCTTGTCCGGGGATTTTCTCTTTTTTGCTTCCCCTCCATTTTACCAAGCATGATGTCCTTCTCCAGGAACTAGTCTCTCCCGGTCTGCCCAAAGGATGTCCGATGAAGTTCTGCCATTCTTGCCCCTAAGGATCACTCTAGCTGTACTTCTTCCAAGATAGATCGATTGGGAGGACACAATTCAATCCACTGTTAAGTATTTCTTACCCACTTTTAAGACAACCACTTCTTCTCAGGTTATACCAAAGGTGAAAATAGTTTTTTGTGCTTTGTCTCTGCTTGGAATGCCTTGCCAGTTTGGGAATTCAGTTCACCTGATTGCCTTTTGATACAACTCCAATATCATTTTTAATGTTTTTTTGCTAATTAGTCAGGTAGGAGCAAAATCATTTCATGGTTTACGATTTCCCAAGCAAAGTCAGAATCTCATTCTATTATTGTGACTGTATTGTCTTCCATCTCATTCCACTCTGTGAGAAACAATCCAGTGGGGGTGGTTGCCGTTGATATTGAGTGCTCTCCTACTTGCACGATCTTAGAGCAGCCTTGTGGACAACAGAACAAAAGATGGACCAGTCCTGCACCGTCCTCACAATTGTTGTTTGAGTCCATTGTTGCAGCCACTGTATCACTCCATCGTCTTGAGAGTCCTCCTTGTTCTCCTTGACCTACTACTTTACGAAGCATGATGTCCTTTTCCAGGGACTGGTTTCTTTTGATAACATGTCCAAAACTATATGAAGTATCACCAAAAGTTTGTAAGGAGAATTCTGCCTGTACTTCTTTAAAGCCAAATTCGTTGATTCATCTCGCAGTCCACAGGAATTACGATGTTCCTCAACAACACCCCAATTCAAAGGCAACAATTTTTGTCCTGGTCTGTCTTATTCATTGTCTTGCTTTCACACACATATTTAGTGATTGAACATAGCATGTCTTGGGCCCTCTGAGTGACTTCTTTGTTGTTGAACACTTTACAATGGTCTTTTATGGCAGATTTCCCAAAAGGCAGTACACCTTCGATTATTTTCACTACTGCTTCCACGAGCATTGATGTGGATAAAAACAAAATGACACTCTTGACATTTATTTGTATCCGTTTATCATGCTGTTGTCTGTTGGTCCAATGGTGATGATTTTGTTTTCTTTACCTTGAGTTGTAATCCACACTGAAGGCTACAGTCTTAGATATTTCATCAGCATGGGCCAAAGTCCTTCTCACTTTCAGCAAGCAAGCTTGAGCCATATGCATTTTGAAGATTTTTAAGGAGTCTTTCTGCAATCCTGATGTCGTGCTCTTCAGACAGTCTGGTGTCTCAGATTTTGTCCCGCATACAAGTTGGTGAAGTATGGTGAAAGGCTAGATCCCTGATGTGCACCTCTCCTGATCTTAAACCCACCTTTCCTCATTGTAAGCCACACAGCATCCCTCTGCAGTATCCCTTTGCGCTTTTGGAAGGAATGCCTCCTTGTCTGTGTATGGGTTCTTCACAGGTAGGTACCACTAAAGAAAACATTTCACAATACATTATTTAGCCTTGACCTACAACAAGACATTTAAAAATTGTTATAATCACTGTATCAAACGTTTCCTCTTGACTCAATTTGTGTATCACCCAACTCTATCAGCAGCTCTTTCTGTAAATCTGAGAACAATCTAAACACAAACATATCAAATGATTGAAATGTGTAAGAAAACATATTTGAGCATGATAGAAATAAGAATTGCAGAAAGGTTAGAATCATATAAATGTGTAAGGACTACTTTTACTACCAGATTTAATTACGCTAAACCAGGTAAGTAAGTGGTCATGAAAAGAATTAGATTCCAACATCAGAGGTCATAAAGATTCACCACCAGGGAAGGCAGTCCAAAGACAACAGGCAGAAGTACACACAGTGATTTAAGAAAGATGTGTGACAAGTCCATATTTCCAAAAGGCTTTAATTTTAATTAGAATGACACTTAACTGGGACCTGAAATTGTTTTTACAAAGCAATCTCTCTGTTTAATATGAAATCAGCTCTTCTAAAACATGATTTTCTGCTATAGGCTGAAGTTGTGAACTGATTGTGGGCATATAACTGAGTTGAAAGTATTGGACACCTGGCAGAGAGAATGCAAAGCTAGGCTGGATTTTTTTCTGTAGAATACAAGCAGAGAGGATAAAAACTTAGGATGCATTCTACAGAATATGAAATAACTTATATACATAAGCAGTTTGTATAGTGGAGCTTTATAAAACATTTGTAATGGCTACATAGGGAAGCAAACATATGTAAGGATAAGCTTAAAGGAAAGCCCCAGCTACTCTGCCTGTGGAAGTACACATGGAATTGAAACTAGCAGAGGGGCCAGAGGAAAAGGAAGAGACCAAAGGAAAGCAGAGAAAAGAAAATATATAAGAGACGAGATAAAGGGCCAAACAAACCAGCGTGAAGCCTTGGAAAGCATTCTAATAATTTTATATATTATCTGTGCCTTATATTTTAAACACTCAAAGTCACAGGCCGTGGCATGGGACTGACAAATATACTGAGAATCAGGGGTTATAAAAACAATCCTCGGTGTGCTCCATAGCCTGCCTTACTGTCATAAACATTGTGGGAAGCAGAAATCTCGATGGCAGCTTGGTATGAATATGTTCACTGTCAGCAGGGGAAATTCATTGTCTCTTCACAATGCGGAGCTTCCACCAGCATTTTACCAAGACAGATGACTTGGTGACAGACACTTCAGGCTGAAAGTTAATATTTAGCCTAGTAAGATGAAACATGGGAATAGCAGCTTCGTGCCGCAGGGCCAGGACCTCAGTCTTAGCAGTCCAGGGGCCTTCTAATGACGGTCCTGGGAGTGAGTCTTGCAGAGCCAGGACGCCACATCCAACACTAGCCTCCAAGGTCACTGCAGTGTCTAAGCACCTCAGCCTCCCTTAATTATCTGTGATATGCCTCTTACCCAAGAATGGATTTAAAATTCAGTACAATCTATTTGTAGTTTAGCCAGCACCACCTCTTAGGCTAGTGAGTTCCAGAAGTCTCTTTATTTCTGTCTGTTGAGATTCCTGAAAGTTTGACAGTTCAGACTCACTCGCTGCTCTATGACAGGAAGATGGGGCAGTCTGCTTCCATTACCAGCCTAGAAGTTCTACAAAGCAGTTCTACTCTGTCCAACAGAATCATCTGCTTTGGAATCCATCAATGGCCAGGGGTTTCGTTTGAGATTTAGTTGAGAGTATTATTTCCTTTTTAAAAAAAATTCTAAATGTGACATTATTGAAGATCTAGTGCTTATGTTTGTTAAGGAGCTATTGAGTGGTGCAGACAAGTAATGCATTGAGCTGCTAGCCAAAAGGTTGAAGGTTGGTGTCCATCTGGAAGTGCATCAAGAATGTCCTGGAAATCTACTTGCAAACATCAGCCCTTGAAGCTTCCAGGGGGCACAGGTCTCTTCTGACCCAAATGGACTCACCATGAGTCAGAAGTGAAGACCCCATGCCAGTTGGTTAGCAGGTTGGTGTTTGTTAAACAAGAGGATGAGGTGGAGCTTATCCTCTCCATGTCATCAGGACTTGATACATAGCGATTGCATTAGACATAGCCTTGGCTTTCCAACTGAAAAGCCTTTCAATCCAAGATCACGTCCATAGCGATAGATAATCTTTCCTCCTAACACCTTTTCAATTCATTTGATTTTCCAGATAAAATGAACATGACTTAACAATACATACTGATATTCTCTAAGGTAGCGCTACCCTTCTATTTTCTACTTCTCACTGGAATTAAGAGTCCTGAAGTAAATGGATTATATCTAATTACAACAATGCTCTGAATGTGAGGAGCACAAGTTTAGAGTTTTCTCCTAGCCCGAAAGAAAGGAAAACTGGTATTCTCCAATCAAATATGTTTTTATTTGAATTTCCAGTAAAATTTTAGATAGAAATCATGTCATTTATGTAACATAATGCTTTGATGAAAAGGTAGCGTCTTAGATTAGCTGGGTTACAAAACTAGCGGATCTAGTGAATATTCACTATTTTTTACCAAAGTCCTTTGGGAGATAACACATATACTTACACATACACACGTATAGATGTATATGTCAATGACCATGTCATTGTCCTTTGTGCATGTCTGTAATCATGCTTTTGGAAATCCCATTAAAACTATTGCATAAAGCAAGCTAGCAGGAACTTGCGCTTTTTAACGATGCTTTACTTTTGACTAGGAAGTGAAAAACACTTAAGATTTCAGGGTTCACTTATTGTAAATTGGTCATCACACACACAAAAAAAATCTACCTTCAAAACAGGTCATCACTGTCCAGCAATGTCACCAGCATCTTGCCCAGAAGCAGCTCCTTTAGGGAACTTGCAGTAAACGGTCTCTGTGTCTGCACTCCAAGACATGCCATCATTCAAAAGGGATGGTGGCCTACCCTTAATGAGCTGACAGTTCAAAGACAAAACAGAAGGTATAATACGAAAGAGCATTAAGTGCGATAGAAAATGCTTGAGCAATCCGGGCTAACGTAGTCTGAGAAGTTCTAGTGGGAAAATGGGACTTATGCCTGGTACAGAAGGACCAGGAAAGATGGACGTATAGCAATGTTTTGCAGGTTGATTAGCTGGGTACACAGGTGTTTTAGTGGCAGAATCCGTGTCTTCCATGTGGGACACAGAGGTTTGATTTCTAACCAAGGAACCACCTGTGCAGCGCCTCCCCCCCGCCCCCACCACCCGCCTTATGTCAGTGGAGACTTGTGCACATGGTACTGTGACGCCAAATATGTTCCAGGCAAACTTTCAGACAAAAATGGCCTAGGAAGAAAGGCCTAGAAATTTACTTCTGAAAATCAGAATCGAAATCAGGACCATATTTTGTTCCATGGTGCATCAGGCCCCTAGGACTAAGGGTCCAACTTGACAGCGATTCCCATCACCATCAACAGTTCACACTGATGGCTAATTGGGACTAGTCGGGCTACAGGTAATGAGAGTGGGGACCGAATTTCACTGCTAATTCATGTTGCTTTAGACAAATGATTTAACCGCTCCTATGTCCTCAGGGTAGCTACACTTTGGGTTCAAAATGGCAAACTAAACACAGGTGTTTACTTATTTCTTTCCCTCGGTCCCCAGATATGACATAAAACAGTGGTGTATAGAGGTACTTGATACCTGCAATGGGGCAATTTCCAATATCCTCCTCTTTACAATAGAACTATTTTGGATTCTGATAATGATTTTTCTGGATTTAGTCCATTGTTTAAAACAAAGGATTAATTAATGAAGAGTAAAAATTTTAATTTTATAAAACAGTATTCTAATTAAAATATCATTTAAAAATACTATTCAAATTTACTAAATATTTTGTGCATGAACTGAAACGACACCTTCCATTTTCACTCTTTATCACTAAGAGGCAACATAGAACGAGGTCATTGAAATCGGGTTCTGTCGGATAGGGCAAGATATGACAAAATAACAATGTATAAATTACCAAGGGCACATGAGGGAAGGGGGAGCAGGGAGAGAGGGGAAAAAAAAGAGGACCTGATGCAAAGGGCTTAAGTGGAGAGCAAATGCTTTGAGAATGATTGGGGCAGGGAATGTGTGGATGTGCTTTATACAATTGATGTATGTATATGAATGGATTGTGATAAGACTTGTATGAGCCCCTAATAAAATGTTAAAAAAGAAAAGGAAAAAAAAGAAAATGATTAGGGCAAAGAATGTACAGATGTGCTTTATACAATTGATGTATGTATATGTATGGATTGTGATAGGAGTTGTATGAGCCCCTAATAAAATGTTTTAAAAAAAAAAGAAATATGGGTGAAGGGAGGCAATGGAAAGTGCAAGGTATGAAATAATAATAACAATATATAATTGATTAAGGAATTATGAGGAAGGGGGAAAGAGGGGGAAAAAGAGAACTTATTCCAAGGCGCAAGTAAAAAATGTTTTGGAAATCATGGTGGCAACATATGTACAAACATGCTTGATACAATTAATGTATGGAATGTTTTAAGATCTGTAAGAGTCCCCAAAATATGAATTAAAAATTCCCACTTATACATCTCTCTGCAAAAAAAAAAAGAAATCGGGTTCTGTTTTGTCATCTTTATGACCACTGCACTGCCATTGTTGATTTCAAACCTACTACTTATAGGCAGGGACTGGGGAATGAAATGGTGCCCAAACCAAGCTTGAATTACTATGAACATTTGTAACTTACTCTGGACATAGACAGATGCTGCTAAGTCCATTTGTAGTGGGTTCAATGATATCACTGGGGATTTTTTAACGAACTTACTTCTAGGACCCCATGTTTCTTCTTTGGCATAAATATTTTTAAGTGGTCTAATGTGAAATTCATATGCATATTGCCAGAACCATACAAGTAGCAGTACTATAGAATTTAGATATAAATATTTGGTTAGCAGGGTAGGAGAATATTTCATCATATACTTTGCTGATACTGAAAATCAAATTTCATTTCTATTGATTTTAGTACTGTTTTAAAATTCTCTATGCATAATACACTCTCTATTGCCTGCACATTGAGTGGAGCACCACAACTCTCCCATCATTGGTTTGGCATTATGGAAATTATAAAATACAATACATTCATAAAAAGCACCAATAATGGGACTAGATTCCATTAAAAATATCCAGGACAACAGAATCATGTACAGTGTCACAGCTTAGCAGCAGCTCAGGAGGAGAGACTCTTGTATCATGGCAGAGCCCTTTGAAATATGCAGGGATGGAGACAATGGAAGATGAGGCCGGGGTGGAGATGCTAAATGAAAAGCTGCCTTTGGAATTCTGCTGAGTCCGCCTGATAGAACCTCTCCCCGAACACTTTGTGTTATGGGACCAGCGTGTCTTCCTCTGGATGGTGACCTGGGAAATGCTTTCTAGAGGAATTAAGCGATCTCCCTAGGCGGGATCTGGTCCCATGTGCCAGTAGGCACACAAGGTTGACCCTCTTCATTTGGAGGCAGCAGAGGAGGAGGTTGGGGAACCTGATCGAGGTGAAACCTGAGCTTCACCCCCCCCCCCCAGTTTGGATTGCTGGCTCAGTCCAGAGGGAGGCTGACGTAGCAGAGGAAATTACACACACTGTATTTCTTAAGCAACAGCGTCTTTCATTTGTAATTTTAAATTTCAACCAAGGCTCTTGGGAAACGTGCAGAAAACCAGCTGTCCAAAAAGAAGGAGTAAGGCAGAACTATGGAGCAAGCATAAGGTAATCTAGAGTAAAGGAACAAACTAGAACGCGCTCAGTTAACATCCTCTGAGAAGTTTCAGAAGGAAAGCATCCAGAAAACAGAATGGGCTAAATATTTCTTCTAAATAATGTCATCAGAGAACAAGTAGGACTTCACAGAAAGGAAACGGTTAATACAAGAACTGGGAGGAGTCCAGGAAAACCCACAGAATATAAACTTAAAAAAACAAAGAAATCAAGTACAAAGGAAAGTGTACACATTCAACATATAAACATTTCTCTTTTTTCTGTCTGTTATTAAATCAGATCATTGAATACATCGATATTGATGACTAGCATACTAGGATTTATGAAATAAAGCAATATTATCTGATTCTAGAGATGCCTATGTCATATCATAGAGTCATAGAATATGTATGTTGAAAGAAAGGAGGAACCATCTAGGGCAGTAATCTTTCAACAGCGTTCAATTGCAATCCGGAATTTGACAAAATTGTCTTGGGAAGTTTGAAGGGCACTGAGCTGGCAGGCCCGTGTCCTCCCAGTCACTTTAACAAGAGTAGTTTTGCTTTATCTGGTTTGTATCCTGGAGTTCTATGTAAGATTTCATTTGTAAGGCACTGGACTGGGACATGAAGAGCGAATAGTTATATGTCCCGGTTGTACTATATTGATATATTTTAAAGATCTGTTAGTCATTTCTATAGCAAGACAGAGCTTCAAGGAGAGGGCAGAGAAATAGGACTGTTGTGGCTGAGGCCCAGGCTGCTCTCAACTGGCCAAGGCAACTTGGCTCAGAACCCAAAGGGAGGTTTGTCCAAACAAAAGTGATGTGGGAAACTAGATTCACTCTTCTAAAGAGGGTTTATTTTCTGACCCTTGTTTCTTAAGCATGCTTCAAGTGAATTTCACCCGACCAGCCACACGGCTGATTCTAAGGTCACATATGGTCCCCTTCTTTATAGGCGCTCTGACAAATTAAGTTGCATCTAACTTGTTATATTTCCACTGCTGTGTTAGCCGGCATATAGAGCAGTATCTTGGGCAGCTACTCAGGTGTCCATGAGCCCCATTATCCGGCTCATTGTGTTGTTGTTGTTGTTAGGTGCCATTGAGTCGGTTCTGAGCCACGCCAACCTTATGCACAACAGGATACACTGCCTGCTCCTGCACCATCCTCATAATCATTTTTATGTGCGAACTTATTGCTGCAGCGATAAGTCCATCCATCTTGTTGGGGGCCTTCCTCTTTTTCACTGCCCCGCTACCAAGCATGACATCCGTCACCAGGGACTGGTCTCTCCTGACAACATGTCCAAAGTACACGAGACTAAGTATCACCATCCTTGCCTCTAGGGAGCATTCTGGCAGTACTTCTTCCAAGACAGATATGTTGGTCCTGTTGGCAGTCCATGATACTTTCAATATTCTTTGCGAGCACCACAATTCAAATGCATCAATTCCTGCTCTGTCTTCTGAGTAAGGATGTTGAATTAAATGTCCACCTTTGATATGCTTAGGGGAGGGATTGAAAATATCATGGCTTGGTTATTTACATAAATGTTTGATAAGCATTATCAGGTAAACACTGGACTGCTAATTGCAAGGTTGGCAGTTCAAACCCACCTGATGCGCCTCAGAAGAAAATTGAGGTTATATGCTTCCATCGACAGTATGGTGAAAGATTACAAAACAATGCACACCTATCCTGACTTTAAGCCAGGCAGTATCCTTTGTTCTATTCCTACTACTGCTTCTTGGTCTATGCACTATTTTTTTCAGGCATATAATGAATTGTTCTGGAATTCTGATTCTTATATTACCCATGGTTTGTTATGATCCATACAGTTGCATGCCAATGCATCGTCAATAAAACATAAGTCAACACTTTTTCTGTTATTCTCTGCTTTCAACCAAGAGCCACCTGATATCAGCAGTGGGATAGTCGTGCCACAACCTCATGTGAATCTGCCTTGGATTTCTACTGTATTCATTGTTGAATGATCTTCAGCAAAATTTGACTTGCATGCATCAATGGTATTCATGATACTGGTTGCTAATTTTCACATTGTGCTGGATAAGTTTCCTTTGGAATGGGTACAAATATGAATCTCTTCCTGGTGGTTGACCAGGTCTTCCAAATTTCTTGGCAAAGATGAGTGAGTGCTCACAGCGCTTCATTTACTTGTTGAAGCACTTTCATGCACATTCTACCCATTCTGGCAGCTTTTTTTTGTTTTTTGCCTTCACGAATGCCTTCAGAGGAGTTTGGAATTCTTCTTTCAATATCATGGGTTCTTATTCATATGCTACCTTTTAAAATAGCTGCTGGTTGACTAATACTTCTTTTTTTAATGTGTTTGCTTTAATTGTTTGCAGACATTAACGTTCATTATTAAAGTATATTTAATTTAATCGAGGCAAGGTTTAGTTGTGTTTTTTTTTAAGTATATCTATTGAAACACTCACAGTTCCCATATATGCTTTTGGTTAGCTGGTATAAATTGTATTTTATGATTATTTCACCACTTTATCTTTATTTTACTATCGTGTTCTTGCCTTGTTAGAACTCTTGTTTATCCTTGTCCATCCTTCCATTTTCAAATATTTAAGTGAATCTTTTTTCTGTTGTCCTTTAATTATTGCCATTTAGATCCTATGCATCCCACCTGGCAAAATCCATGTGTACCATGTCCACTTATGCTGTTGTAAGAAAGTGTTTTCAATAAAGAAATCATAGATCTCACAAAAGACTGTCATGTAATCTCTAAATTTGTTTCTTTTAACAAAGTCATATTTTCCAACTACACTTCCTTCTTTTCTCCAACTTTTTCATTCCAATAGCTAATTATTCTCCAGATATCTTGATTGCATGTTTGATCAATTTCAGATCAATGGAGTTTGTATAGTTCTTCAATTTCATCTTCACTAGCTTTTCTAGGTTGGACACCTGGATTCATAATAGGCTAGTGATTGATCTGCTAACCACAAGATCGGTAGTTTAAATGGACCAGCTGCTCTGTGGGAGAAAGATGAGGCTGTCTGGGACTGTAAAGGTTTAAGGTCTCGTACACCCAAAGGGCAGTTCTATTCTATCATTTAAGGTTGCAATGAGGCAGAATGGACTGGACTTGGACTCAGAAAGGACTCAATGTCAGTGGGAGCTTCATGGCTGGTCTGTAAGTCTGAATAATAGTTCATTAACGGGATTTCAGTGGAGGTATAGAGATATTATCCTATCCCAGACAGCACTGTACTTCAAGACAGATTTTGAAATGTTCCCTTTAACCATCAAAATGACCCTATTCTACATGAATCGATCATTCCATGTACATTATGCCACATGAGAGTCCTGCTCACAATGACCACTTCAGCCCGTTAATGCTGAGAATATTGATTTTATATATTCCTTTTCAGATTCAACAATTTCAAACTTCCCTAGAATCATACTTCATATATTCCAAGTTTCAGTTGTTGGAATTAGTAACTAAAATGAAATATTATGCCCAATTTTGATTCAATATTTTTACTTCTAAATTAATACTTAGAAGACAACTACCTCATAAACAGGTTAGAATAGATTCATGAACTTACCCATTTCCAAGAAAAATGATTTAATGGAATTTAGAAATGATTAAGAATATTTTTAATATCTTACCGAAGTACAATTTTGCTGAAGATAATTAAAAAATAGTTGTAGCAATTCATCTCCAGAAATTGAAGTCTGATTCATAAGTGGATTTGGTATTGCTGGTACCAGATAGTTCTTTCAGAAAGCAATGATTACCAGAAAGGTATTTGTTGTTGCTATGTAGGTTCAAGTTGGTTTCAACTCATAGCAACCCTATTACTACAAATCAAAAGACTGCATGACCCTGCACCTTCCCTAGAGTGGTTGCTATGCATTAGCCCATTGATGCAGCCAGTGTGTCAATCTATCTTGTTGGAGTCTTCATTTTCATTGACCTTCTACATTACCAAGCATGATGTATTTCTCAAGAGACTGCTGTCTCCTGTTAACCTATTGAAAGTACATGAGATGAAGTCTCATCATCTTTCCTTCTATAGAGCATTTGGGTTATAATTCTTCCAAGATTTATTTTCTCTATTAGTCCATGGTATATTTAGTATTCCTTGCTAATACCATAATTCTAATGCACCAATTCTTCTTTAGACTTTCTTATTCATGTCCAACTTTCTCATGCATATAACATGATTGAAAATATTATGCCTTGGGTGAGACACACCTTTGGACTCTATGTGATATATATATATATATATTTAACACACACATGGAGGTACCCTCCTCCTCCCAAAAAGAAACCCTCAAAAAATGGGGGAAAGCTCCGATGGGCAGAGTTTTTTTTTTCATTTTAAAAAGCTAATTTATTGGTTTAAAAAAATTTAAACATGCAAATACAATATGAATAATTCTTACACTTGATCTTAGCCAAAAGAACGAGAAGTGATTTTATATGAATATTTCTTTAACAATAGATTCAAATTAGCAGTTTATGTGAGGTAAGCTGACACATTCCATGAAGTGATCTGCCTCTGGGAAGGATGAGGGTATCCAAGGTGCAGAGCCGTTTTGCCATATTATTTCCTCTCCAATGGCATTTCATAAAAATATAAATTATATTATAAAATATAAACATAAAATATAAATATATATAATTTATAAATATATATAATATAGATAATCTTTATATATTTAATATAATTTTATATAATATATTTTATATATTATATATTTATATTATATTTATATAGTTTATATTATATTATATTTATATTTATTTATATACAAATTTATTATATATTTATTTATAAATTATATATTTATCTATAAATTTATTATATAGTTGTTTATATATTTATTTATAAATTTATTACATGTTTATTTATAAATTTATTGTATATTTTATATTTATATACTTATATATTATTTATATGAATATATTATTTATATATCAATATATAAATGTATTGTATATTTATTTATATATTTATATTTTTAATATATTATACATAATTTATAGTATATAATTTATAAAATATATGTTATAAAAATATAAATATGTCATTTTTATAAGTTCACTTGAGTGTACAGATTTAAGTAGCAATACAATAAAGTATCATCCTAACATAATTTTTAGTTCTTCATAGAGAACTAGATAAGTTATGTGCCCCCCAGCCATGTTTCTAACCCGGTGAAGGAATGCCCATGAACTGCAATGACCATGAATGTCCCAGCTACATTAGCCAAATAGCCCTCACGCTGAACTGAATGAACTTCTCCACGCTTTGAAGGCTGAGGTTAATCCTTGTATTCTTCAGCCACTTGATGTTTAACTGCCACGTAGGCAGCTCAGTGGCATTTGTGGTTGGGTCAGGGATGGCTATTTCATTTGGATGGTTTTCCATCAGGAGCTGGATCAGTGCTTTGATGCTCTGCTCTTCAGCACACCTGAGAGCTTTCTGTTCTCCTCTTCCAAAGTGCTCCCCACGAATTCCATGTCGCTGGGAAACTGTGAAAGGCCAGTGATGAGTCTCCTCAGGCAAGTCTTCTTGTTGAATCCATCTTGGAAGCATCTGTCTTCTTCTCTCACCGTTCGAAGGTTCAGGTTGTTTTCTGCCAGTGCTCCCCTGCTGCTTTCACACTAGTCACATTTGTCACCCATCTCCTTTCGCAGCTCCTCCACTTGGGAGAGGGTGGCCATCAGGACTTCTAGTGTTTCTTTTGAAGAGGTGAGCGGGGGTGTGTCTGAGATGGCATCACCTTTAGAATCTCCTTCCAGGGGTCTCGGAGTGGGGATGCAGAAGCCTTCATCAGGAGCAGCCCCAGGGAGAAGGTACTGGACTGAAGGTGCTTGTTGAGAGGGACTTCATAGCTGAGTTTCTCATGGGCAGATGCAGCACTCTTATGTCCCCGGCGGGCTCGTCAGTCTGGGCGTCAGTCAAGGGAAGGGCTTTGGCTTCTGGAACCTGTGGTCACAGCTCTGGTTCCCAGTATGACTTGACTTGCTGAATCCACAGGTAGCTGGGAAGGACTCCCCTCACGGAGAGGGCTCTAAACTCTGAATCGGGCTCTCCCTCCAGCGCCTGGACTCTTTCATGGGGTCCAGAGTGGAGGACACCTCCGTGACGGCCATGATCTCAGCAGCCAGGTCTGTGCAGAGACAGAGGAGGCGAGACTCCCTTTATTTCTGAGCAAGGCCGACATGTACTTAGGGGCGTGCAAGCCCCTGATAACAGGTAACCACATATGCCACAGGAAGGGGCTGTACCCGGGTAGAGCTTTTTTACTATGCATTTTTCTCACAAGGTGAGCATTGAGCAACTAGCTCCGAGTTAGTGCACCCAGTGGCAAAGCCTGGGAAAGTTCTCCCTGGTCACAGAGAATTTTTTTTGTGAAAGCATTTTCACTCGAACCTACTTTTTTATGATGGCTGATTTAAGAGAACAACGTGTAGCTGTGAAATTTTGTTTCCTGCTCAGGAAAAAATGATGCAGAAACTGTTTTTATATCTTACAAGGACAGCACTATGGGAAAATCTCAAGTATACAAGTGGTTTTCTTGTTTCAAAAAAGGTGAAATATAAAGTGATGACAAACCTCATTCTGGATGTTTGTCAACTTCCCAAACAGATGATAATGTTGACTCATAGTGTACTTGGAGTTCATTCTACCAGATCAGACTATTAATTATTCTTTCTACTTAGAGGTTCTGAAAAGATTGCATAACAGTGTGTGAACCAAAAACAGGCCTGAGGGACTGGTTTTCCATACACCTGGCATGTAGCCATCTCAGTGCACGAGGTTTGGGCAAAAAACAGCATGCCTCTCTTGCCCCACACACCTTACTCGCCTGACCTTGCTCCATGCAGCTTCTTTTTGTTTCCATGAGATGAAAAGACAGTGATTTGAAGAGTAGACGAGGTAAAGGCAAAAAACCAAGGGAGGTGCTATCAACTATCCAAATAGATGAGTTTGAAAAATGTTTCCAAGAATGGAATTGCAGATTTAACAAATATATTAAGTGTAATGGAGAGAACTTTGAAAGTGATTGGGTGATTTGTAAAAAAAAAAAAATTAAATGCATAGCTTTGTGAAAAATCAATTTTGGGATATGTATGTCATTTGTTGTAGATTTGCCTAATCAGTATTTGTTTTCTTAAATACTACTTCTATGGTTGTTGAATGTGGATCCAAGTGAGATAAGATCCCTGACAACATCAATGTTTTCTCCATTTATGACAGTGTTTATTGATACAGGTAAGAGGATTTTTCTTTTATTTTGAGGTGAGACTTACAATGACGTTTATACTCTCAGATGTTCATAAAGAAGCACTTCAAGAACTCCTCTGCTCCAGCCAGCAGTATTGTGCTATCTGCATATTGCCTGTTGTTACTGAGTCTTCCTCCAGGGCCACTGCTGGGCCCGTCAGCCTTGTTGAACACCTTTCCTAATTTTAAACCACACTGTTCAATGTCTTTGCACAGCCATTAAAACACAGATAATCATATAACCCAATTTTCTTCCAACAGATGTACATGGAATGAAACATGAAGAGTCGAACTATAGTAGAGTCCACATTTCTTGTAGGTTAGTTATTTTCATTTGGGAAGCAACATTTCTGCTTTCTCCCTTTTTTTGTATTTATGATTTATTCTTACTGCGGTGTTAATAGAGGCCCCAGTACGCTTACCCTAGTTATGATCCACCAGGTAAAATATCTTTGCATAGTCAGTAAATACCAGCAAACATATGTCCAATGTATCTATCTGTGGTAGTTACATAATTTGGTGCCAACTTGATCGATAAATGTAGGGGTGGAGTTTAGCCTGTCAATCAGGTCATAGCCAGATGATGCCTCCTTATGGGTGTGGCCTTCTCATGAGGATTCCGGGAATGTCCCTCTATTTCTCTTCTGGAGGTGTTGCATACTCTCCCTCTGCTTCTGCTTCTTCTTGACAAGCCATGGAGCCATGCTGAGACTTGAGGGAGCCATGCAGGGGGGACCCTGCACCAGCCCTGTGATGCTTCCACCACTAATGGATCCACAAGACCTTTTACCCACCAACCTGTGATTTGCCTGCATTCTGCAGCATTGCATGTGCTGCGTGGGTCTGAAGAGAGATTTATGGACTAGCATCAGACTTACGGTCTAATATCAGACTTACGGACTTGATCTGAACTGGGCTGGGATGTTTTCTTAATATACAATTACTCTTTGATATAAAGCTCTTTCTTATACACATATGAGTGTCTGTATTTGCTTCTCTAGTCAACCCGGTCTAACACAGTATCATAACAAGTTATGGATAACATGGAGATAAACTGGAATTTCATAACACTAATTGTGCTTATAGAGAACCTGTACATAGACAGTAAGGCAGTCATTTAAACAGAACAAGGTAATCCTAACTCATGTGGAATCAGGAAAGCTGTGCACAGGATTATAAACATCCAATATAATTTTCAATCAGTAGGCTGAACACATAATCTGATAAACCATATTGAAGAATGATTCAATAACAACTTGCAATATGCAATATGAATAACTTTGCTTATTGAAAGTGAAGATGACTTTATGCACCCACTGATGACCAACTACTAGTGACTTCAGTATTGCTTATACCTCAACATAAGGAAGCAAAAATCCTCATAAATCAATTAATAAGCACCATCATGATAAATAGAAAAAACATTGAAGTTGTCAAGAATTTAATTTCACTTGGATCCATAATTAATGCCCATGTAAGCAGCAGTTGAGAAAGCAAATGACATGTTGCATTGAGCAATTCTACTGCAAAACTTCTTTTAAAGGGTTAAAAAAGCACAACTGTCACTTTGCAGACTAAGGAGCACTTGATTCAAGCCATGATGTTTTTCAACCGCCTCGTGTGAGACCTAGATAATAAGTAAAGAAGTCTGAAGAATAATCGATGCATTTGAATTACAGTGTTAGTAAGGCCTATTGAATATGCTGTGGACTGACAAAACTGGACAAATGTCTCTTGGTAGAAGTACAGCAACAATGTTCCTTAGAAGTGAGGCTGGCAAGGCATCGTCTGAAATACTTGGAATATTTTAGGAGAGACTAATCCCCGGAGGAGGCTATCATGCTTGGTAGAGAAGAAGAGAAGATCTTCCATGGAAAGGATTATCACAGTCACTGTAAGCATGCGCTCAAACATAGCAAGGGCGGCGAGGATGCACCAGGACCAGGCAGCATTTCGTTCTGTGGCACACAGGGTCACTGTGACCACCTAACACCAATAGTTACACGCACTAAGGAAATCAGCACGGTTCATCACAAGGAGCCATGCACTAGAATGGTTCTGGGCAAGCTATTTTTAATAGCCCAAGCAATCTATTGTTTTCTAACAATAGTGTCAAAATATAAATTGCAGTATATTAATTCATATGGCGGGATAGAAATAAAAAGAACTGTATGCAACAATATGGATGAATCTCAAAAAACTCAAGTCTAGCAAAAGAAACAGGCAAGAGAGAATCATAGTTATGTCTGAAAAGAGGTTCTGACTTGAAAGGGGCACAACGAACTCTCCTGTGTGTATGTGCAATATACATACGTACGTAATGTGCCCACACATATGTATCATGCCATAATAAAAATTCCCCCCAAAAGAAGAGAAAATTATTATGACATGTTTATTTTGGAGAAATTGGTTAATAGCCATGAAGAGGTGAGAACGTGTCTCAAGATAACGACAATAATTAGACACGCCATGTCATAGAGGGTTAGAACAACAGGTACTCAATTAAACAGAAAAACTAAGTTAATTATCATAGTGGCATAAAAATACAGGGATAATCCTACAAAGGAAATCCTACAACAAAAACATAGACGTTCATATACAGCAAATTACCTGACAAAGAACCTACCCTTGCTTGAGCAGTATTGTTACCTCCATTCGCTTTCATTGTATTTTAACCGTTTTACCCTCTCAATGTCCCCTTTCACATTTTGTTGTGTTATTAATAGCCATATAATTTCCAATCTACTAACATATGTTCAGTCATCCATTATATTTCAACAAACTTTAGTGATCATCCATTATGTATTAAGAACTGTGGCAGGTGTTAGGAACAAGACAGACAGGTCAATCCCTTCCGGAACTTCTATATCCAAAGTATCTGATACCATAGCTGAGAGCCAGGCTTCTGCATCCAGAATGCCTGTGGTCAAAGCCTACTCTGCTCCTTGCTCATTATGTGACCTGGTGAAAACTCCACAGTCCTTTTGTACCTTCGTTTTCTCATCTAAGAGTAGGGACAATTATAATATTGTGCCAATTGGTTACGCTGATCTTGGTACCACCACCATCGCCACGTGAAATGCAGAAAAATAGCTTTGTCATAACCAACATTCTTGGGACGGTTCCTGTCCAGAATTCTAAATATGAAACACTCAGAGGTGAATGAAGGTCACCACTTTCAGAAAGACAGAACAAGTTTCTACATCTCTCAACATGCTCCCATGTATAGTAAACGCTTTTCCCAGCCATGCCCATAGTCAATGAATGCCCAGCGATCTAGATGGTGGGTAGCTTGGCCTTCTAACTCTTCATTCTCCCAGCTCCTCCTACATAAAATCCCACTTTAACCCTCACACTTTAATTTCCCTTTCCCCATATGACATGAGTTACATCTTGCTGACGTAATCCGTATCGGTGCAGGTCTGTAGCTAGCAGTATTCTTGAGAAGATTAAGTGAGTTAATAGGATATTCATTATAACAGTGCTATCTTATTAACTTACTACAGGGTAGAGGTTCTCAACCTGTGGGTTGCGACCCCTTTGGGAGTCGAAGGACTCTTCCCAAGGCTCCCTGATTCATAACAGCAGCAAAATTATAGTGATGAAGTAGCAACGAAAATAATTTTATGGTTGGAGGGGTCACCACATGAGCAACAGTATTAAAGGGCATTGGCATTAGGCAGGTTGGAAACGAGTGCTATAGGGTGAATGAGGCAGGGAAACAGGGGGTGATTACTCGATGTACCTGATATATGAGTAGACTCGTGAAAGCTAGGAATGGAGTAGCCACTGTATCAATTGGGGAAAGTATACATGAAACTGGGTACAGGCCCAGAGGTGTGAAATAATTTTCTGTACCTACACAACAGAAGGGTCAAAAGAGACCAAGGAAGAAAGTGGCATCAGATGGGTCAAAACTCAGCAGAAGGCATCTTGCTGGTGCGTGTAGGCCATGGTAATGTTCCTGTGGGCCAGTGTGGAATTGTTTCTACTTCCAGTGAGAAGTGATTAACGGTTTAGGAACAAATAAGTGACATAAGAGACGCGATGGTTTAAATAAATAACATTGCTGTCACTTGGGACTAGAATAGAAGCAGAGAAAACATTCTCCTTGCCTTCTATCCATTCTATAAATTACTTCTGTTGCTCTCCTTCTTCCATTAATTCTGAAACACACATTCCTTCCTTATCCGTGCCTTTGTGTTCTTCAGAGGCTTAATCTCCTCCAGAGCTTTTAAAATGGCCACCACGGCCAAATTGATACCTCTCCTTCAGACTACGCACCTGATAGGAGGATCCAGCCTATTGGACAGTAACATGTACATGATCCCATAAGCCTTTCAAATTCAACATATGCCAAACCAGACCAAGTGCGCTCCTCACAAACTCCCCTGTGCATATCTTTTATTGCTTACTTACATTATTATTCATCCAGTCATCCAACCCAGAAACCCAACTGATCTCCCACCTCTCAACATCAAAGAACCAGTGCATTTGAATTGGGGTGCTAGAGGAGTGGGGAAAGTACCAAGGACAACTACAAGGGCAAAGTGATCTGTCTTGGAAGAAGTTTGGTCAGAGTGCTCCTTAGAGGCAAGGATGCCAAGGCTTTATCTTACGTACTTCGGGCATTTTGTCAAGAGAGACCAGTCCCTGGAGAAGGACATCATGCTTGGCAAAGCAGAGAGGCAGTGAAAAAGAGAAAGGCCCACAACAAGATTGATTGACATGGTGGTCGAAAAAATGGGTTCAAGCACAGGAACAATTGTAGGGTGGTGCAGAATTGGGCAGTATTTCATTCCTTCATACACAGGGTCACTATGGGTTAGAACTGACTCAATGGCACTGAACAAAAACAACAACTCAATATCTCATCAGCCACCGTCCCCTATTAGCATTACCTCTCCGTTCCTATGTCTTTTTCCAGCGTCTAGCGCCATGCCTTCATTCAGACACTTGTCACTTCTCACATTGATTAGGTCACATATTCCAAATAGCTTCTCTCTCAATTCTTTTTCTTCAAATCCAGTTTCTACTTTTCTATCAAATCAATTCCAACTCATGGTGATCCCAGGTATTTCAGTGGAGAAATAAATAGTCTCCCTTAGCATTGTTGGGTTTTTTTAATCAATTGATTAGGGGGTTCATACAACTCTTATCACAATCCAAACATACATGAATTGTGTAAAGCACATCTGTACATTCATTGCCCTCATCATTCTCAAAACATCTGCTCTCCACTTAAGCCCCTGGCATCAGGTCCTCATTTTTCCCCCTCCCTCTCCGCTCCCTACTCCCTCATGGGTCCTTGATAATTTATAAATTATTATTTTGTCATATCTTGCCCTGTCCAATGTCTCCCTTCACCCACTTTTCTGTTGTCCATCCCCCAGGGAGGAGTCACATGTAGATCCTTGTAATTGGTTCCCTCTTTCCAACCCACTCTCCCTCTACCCTCCCAGTATCGCTCCTCATACCACTGGTCCTGAAGGGATTATCCACCCTGGATTCGCTGTGTTTCCAATTCCTATTTGTACCAGTGTCCATCCTCTGGTCTAGCCAGACTTGCAAGGTAGAATTTGGATCATGATAGTGTGTGGGGAGGGGGGTGGGGGAGTGGGAGAAAGCATTTAGGAACTAGAGGAATGTTGTATTTTTCATCATTGCTACATTGCACCTTGACTGGCTCGTCTCCTCCCCTAGACCGCTCTGCAAGGGGCTCTCCAGTGGCCGACAAATGGGCTTTGGGTATCCACTCTGCACTCCCCCTGTCATTCACTATGGTAAGATTTTTTGTTCTAATGATCCCAGATACCTGATCCCTTCAACACCTCATGATCACACAGGCTGGTGTGCTTCTTCCATGTGGGTTTTGTTGTGTCTGAGCTAGATGGCCACTTGATACCTTCAAGCCTTTAAGATTCCAGATGCAATGCCTTTTGATAGCCAGGCACCATCAGCTTTCTTGTGATGTTTCAGAAACTGAACGACAGCTCTTTCTGCTGAGGTGCCTTGGGGAGAGTTCAACCACCAAACTTTGGGTTAGTAGAATGTGTTTTTGGTTTGGATTTTGTTGTTGTTGCTATTTAAATGTCAGTATATTATTTAGTACAGACTGCTCTCCCTGTGCTTAAAGTCTCTACCAGTTTCATTGCTCCAAGAGTGAAATATGTGGTTGTTAGGACATACTAGACTAGCATGATCAGGGCCCCCTGTGGTCCTCATCTCATGTCTTATCACTGCCCAGTTCTGAGTCTACACTGCAGTTGGATGATCAAATCACTCAAATTGTCCCCCATTTTTGAATTGTTCTAGGTCTCAAGAACCAGCTCTAGTATTTCTTTCTCTAAGGAGTCTTCTCTCTTTGTAATAGGTTTGATCAACTTGTCATTCAGTCCAAAATTTTACCTCGTGCATTTCTCTTACCTACCACTCTCATTACACTAAACCACTAACTGTTTGATTGTGTTCATTGTTTTTAATTCCCATTTCTCAGCTCCTAGTCTTCCTGCATCCCCCACATAAACAGTCATTCAAATGTGTTTGTATGTGCTCTGAGAAAATAGGACTCTTATTGTTTTCTAATGATGTATTCTTAATTTGTATAAATCAGTTTGCATTATCTAGCTACTATCTTTTAAAAATCAGTACTATGTTTTTTATAGTGCATCCATGTTACTGCATGTATAACTAGTACATTGCTTCTAACAATTGACTTATCCCAAGGTAAACATAGTCACCGTATTTTACTCATATAGTCTTCAAGTGATGGACAAAGAGAATGGCTTCAGTCCCCTGGCATCATTAATAAGGGGGCACTCACCACACTTGTCCTATCTCTTCTTTCTGAAAACCGGAGAGATAAGGACCTGATCACACAATTAATACCATTTTCCAAATCACATCTGACATTCCTTTTCACCATGCTCATTAATAAATTATTATCTACTTGGAGCAGTAACTTTTGTAGGTTAGTTAGCAGGTTCAGCCTCTAGGCTGACTAACTGGTTAATTCAAGCTTTTGCACCTGCAGAGCGGTGACCCCTGCAAGACATCTGGCCTGTTTGACATCCCTTTAATTTTATTAGTGGCTTACGGACAAAATCACTTGACTTATTTGGATTCACAAGAACATTTTTTCTCCATGCTATAAATCAATGAGCCTGGTTAAGATTAACTGCCTACATGTGAGCTTCAAAAGAGCCTTTCTGGGCAGACAGAGTTGAAAGAAGCATAATTCCAAACCACACTAAATACAAGCTGATCAAAGTTATTGGAGCTGGTTATTTAATGCTGTACTTCCTCACTGCTAGACAGTCTGATTCCACGTAGTTTGCACCTAAAATATACATTAGTACATCTAAAAATTTCTTCTTTTAAGACACTCATATTTTTAGGAATACAGTAAACTCTAGGACAGGTTCTCAACCTTCCTAATGCCACGACCCTTTAATACAGTTAGTTCCTCATGTTTTGGTGACCCCCCATCATAAAAAATTTTCATTACTACTTCATAACTGTAATTTTGCTACTGTTATGAATCAGGCAACCCCTGTGAAAGGGTCATTCGGCCCCACAAGGGGTCATGATCCACAGGTTGAGAACCGCTGCTCTGGTAGCACAATGGTTAAACACTCAGACACTCACTGAAAGATTACCAGCTTGAGCCCACAGCCTTTCCATAGCAGAAAGATGTGTAAGTTTGCTTCTGCCAAGGTTTACAGCTTTGTTTTACTCTGTCCTATAGAATTGCTATGAGTTGAAATCTATTTGAAGGCAATGGGTTTAAAGTGACAGCTTTGTTAAAATTTTTTGAATCTCATTGATTTGTGGCGCCCCTCTTGTGTAGGACTTACAGTGATTAAAAAAAGAGGTAAGAATTTGAATAAACAATACTTAATGAACGATTTCAAATGAAAATAGTTTCCATATTAAAAATATGGAATTCTGGAACCAAACGGTATCATACATCTTTAGATACTTACGTATGGAGGAGATGGTGTTTGAACTCTTGAATTCTGAGAAGTTGAGGATAGTTGAGAAGGTTGAGGAGACCAAGAATTGGAGATGAAACCAAAGCATCCCTGGTTTCATTTTAAGTAAAAAATGGTGTCTTATTGTTGTTCTTTTTCTATGGCTCTACTGATTAAAAGAGATTAAAATTTGGGGATCTAGCCCAGTCTTTCACACAATGAAGTCCCCTCTATATACTCCTTGCCAACTAGCAATCCCATATGTTTGAGCTTGGCTGTATGCATGAGTTCACCTCCTTGAAGTAGTCCATTTCTATACTGGAGAGTACGGACTGAGGGTAGGGAAGCTCCTCCCTTCTTGAGTGCCATAGTTTACCTGGTAAACTCTAGTCCTGCTGTCTGGGACAACACAGGGCATCTATTTATCCCTGCCCTCCTCCATGTGTATATGAAGTAGGTGAAAGATTCGCCTCTTTTATGAAGGTTAACCAGGCCCTTTTCCTTCAGATGCATAGCAAATCAGTGCAGCATTTTGTTACTTTTGGATCAATCACTCCATAATCATCTTAATCATACCACTGAATTCTATTTTGTGATTTTTTTCTGTCTCTTGTGCTTTAGCAATGTGCATGTTGAGAGCAGAGACCACTTCTTTCTCATGTTGCTACTGCAGACGAGAACTTCAACACATAGGAGGCTCCATGTTGGCTGTCAATTACATTCAAAGGCAAACAATGTTTTTCCCAAATTAGAATTAATGATGATAGCCAGTAAAAAACAGATTTTAAAATCTTAGCCACACATATCAACCACAAACAGAAACCCTGACTTTTCTACAGCCCATACACTACCTCCTTTACAACTCTATCTTTCACTTAAGGCATGCAGGGAAGCCAGGATGGCCGTCTGAGAAATGTGACCAGGAAAGTGTTTTAAAGTGTGCTTCCTGTCAGTATAAACCAAGCCAAGGAATAAAAGTCCATGGAAATCAGCTGTACAAGTCTATCAGAAAGCTCTAGACATCTCATCATGCCTCTCAAAGGAAGCGAATCTTGGGCACCTGTGGGGATGACCTATATGTCAGTACCACATAGGATGTAACCCGTTGACTCATTAGGAAATTGTAATCATATGCAAAGGCTGGTAGGAAAATAAAGAGCAGGTGTTCAAATAGTAAACCTTGGGGAAAGAAGAAAAAAGTATAGCTATTTTGTGATTTTCAGGTGGGAAACTTAGGAACATGATTAAACTATTGAAGTCTCAATCAGTAGAGAATCTTGGAGAATGAAGGCGTGAACATTGTAAAAAGTTAATAAGTTATACCCCAGGAAACGTTTTCCTTCATATTGTGAAATTTGGAAGACTAGAGTATAGTCTAAATTAAATCCAAACATAGTCCATAGGAACATTTACACACACCCACGCACACAATTGAATTTTAAAGTGTCCTGAGAGGTCCAATAAAAATTATCCTCAATAGTCCAAAGAGCTACTATGAGCACGGGACTGGAAATCTGCAGCTTGGCAGTAGAAGTAGAGCAACACTATCATGAGGAACACCCCTTTCAATTCATTAAATTCCTTTCCATGTTTATGGTTTTACATATTCGTTAGGTAGCAATGACTCTCAAGGATCCATGTGGACACAATCTCGCTTCTGAATTTTATTTTACTGCCTACTCTGAGTCTCCCCATAGATGCCACAATAACACCTGGATTACAAGAGAAAAGAATTATCATCTTCCCTCACACCTGATACTCCTCCGGTTTTCCCTCCTTCGATGAGGGACACCCAAATCAGAGCCCTCAGACTCATTACTGACGTATTCCAAGAACACATGCATATCAACTCCTGCCATTCTTGTCACTTCCTAATGACTTTCCCATTCTATTTCTCTTTTTTTTGTCATTGTCATAGTCTACTGTATTTTATCACTTGAATGACTTCCTAACTGGTGTCCCATTCTTACAACCCTCAATTCCCGAGTTTTCAAGACCCTTTCATGTTTTCCCATTGCTCTTAGTTTAAAGAGCAGAATTACTATCACTGCCCAAAGCCTTCAATGACCTTGCCTCTGCTTACATTTTCAGCCTTCGTCTTGCGGTGAAAAGGACACCCCACGAAGGAGTTTGCTCACCATATGAAGGGTACACAAGAAGTCCAAGTGCCGGCCTCCTTAGTCAGCTAGAGTCTGCCTCCCAGGGCTGACTTTTGACTTCCACGATCAAGTCTCTCCCTCCTTCCCTTATATAGACCATAATCACTCTGTGGCTTAGGGGCCATCCTCCTGGCTGATGAAGCAGGTGTGAAACTGGTTACTTCGCTCCACCCACGTGCATTTAATCAGCATTCATTTATTGATTAAATGAATGAATGAAATAAAAACTGATATCCAAAGAGATATCAGTGAGAAAACAAGAAGGTAGAACCCTCTTTACTCCTTATTCTACCTTCAACCACAAAACTTCCCCCGGTACAGTTCCTCTGATAACAGTTTTGTCTTGAGCAGAGTTGATTTAAAATCCTGTTCTAAGCTGGATCTTCTTTCCTTCAAATCTCACTTTCAATATTGCTTCCTGAAGAATGCTTCCTGATCAGCAGCGAAGAGGGCAGGGGGAGACGTCGGACAGGGGAACCTATGGCAAAATAATAACAGCTTATGAATGATGAAGGGTCCATGAGGGAGGGGGAGTGGGGAGGGAGGGGGGAAATGAGCAGCAGATTTTAAGGGCTCAAGTGGAAGGCAAATGTTTTGAGAATGATGATGGCAACAAATGTACATATGCGCTTGACACAATGGATGGATGGATGGATTGTGATAAGAATTGTACGAGCCCCCAATAAAATTATTTTTTTTAAAAGAATGTTTCGTGATTATCCGACCTTTTGGGGTCTTCATCACACTTTTTATCTTTCCTTCCTAACATTTATCACAGTAGCCATTTTATATTGCACTTATTCCCCTTTGGTGCAGGTCTATCTCCCCTTGTAGACATTAAGTTCCATAACTAAATAAACCACTGCTATTTCATCACCACCATGTTCCCAGGAACTTTCATAATACATTACTCACATGCAAGTAATCAGCATTGTTTATTGATTAAATGAATGAATGAATGAATGAAATAAAAACTAATATCCAAAGAGCGATCAGTGAGAAAACCAGAAGCCACTTACCCATTCATTCATGTCTGCAACATCTAGGGCAGAGGTTCTCAACCTGTGGGTCACAACCTTTCACAGGGGTTGCCCAATTCATAACAGTAGCAAACTGACAATGATGAAGTAGCAGCTAAAATAATTGTATGGTTGGGGGCCACCACAACATGAGGAACTGTATGAAAGGGCCGTGGCTTTCGGAAGGTTGAGAACCACTGTTCTAGAGCGTTGAAAATTTGACTATGAGACTGCTTGGTGAATTGAGCAGCAGTTTATTTCTGCATTCCATTGTTGAGATAACGTGGTGCATAAAGTAACACTCTTCTACCGCTCTTCTTAAAAGTTCAGCAGAGCCAGATGAGCTTGAGCCATCGAGTGAGACATAATCCTGCCTAACCTGGATGCTGATGCTTTTAGCTGAGGGAGGTAACGGGGACCTTGGCTAGTACATCAGAGCCCGAAAAGCAAATAATGGAGGTCAGGGTGTGAGGAACATTTTGGTAAGCTCTTTAGGGCACCAGTTTCACACCTGCTTCAGCAGCCAGGAGGATGGCCCCAAAGCCTCGGCGTGATTATGGTCTATATAAGGGAGGGAGGGAGAGACTTGATCGTGGAAGTCAAAAGTCAACCTTGGGAGGCAGAGTCTAGCTGACTAAGGAAGCCGGCGCTTGGTGAGCAAACGCCTTCGTGGGGTGTCCTTTACACCACTCCACAAAGGGAAATTTCCTGGCAACTACCATCTATCATTTCTATTTTAAAGCAGTTTGGGGTAGACACAGTCTCAACAAACTTCTTAATCAAATTGCAAATAAAAGCGGTTTACCTAATAACCACATCATTCTGTATATGAGGCATATTTAAACACTCAAGTAATTAGTCTGGGTAGAGATAAGAACTCATGAAATATATGAAACGATCCAAATGACTAGTGTCTGCAAATATATCCCCAAAATATTTTTTATACTTTTTGGTACGTCTAGTTCTGATTGAACCAGATGTTCAGTGGGGAAAAAATACCAAACAGTTTGTCTGGTGATTTTACAAAAATAAGAATGAAATTAGATCATTCATTTGTCAAAGTTCCAGAATGCCAACTCTGATCTAAGTGGGCTAGCCTCTCCGAAATTATTCAATAGTCATGGTCAATGCCAAGCCCTCTTTCCATAAAATAGAGGGGCGTACTACTTCAACTGTGTAGTAAGATGATGACACACTGTTGTGAATGTTGTTAGGTGCCGTCAACTTGCTTCTAATCCATAGCAACCCTATCTACGAACAACAGAAAGAAACACTGCTTCTTCCAGATACTGTAGCATTTAGAAACCCCACTGTGTGCATTTCACTCCCTGGTGTCATTCAAGACACTGTCAGGTGGTTTGAATAATATTTGAATAATATCCAGATATTATTCAGCCATAAAAGCAATGGAACACTAAGACATAACACAACGTGAGTGAAACTTAAAATCGTTATGCTTAGTTAAAGAAGCTAAGCCAGAAAAGATGACATGTTGGACAAATTTTATCACCATATTGATACTGTAATTATGGAGTCACAGGAGTTCAACTAGCACAGGTGGGATATGCTCGATGCATTTTGACCTTGTGCACTTATTGTCCTTTTCTTCTGCTTCAACTTGAATTTGCAAATGAGTAATTGGTGGTTTCTTTCATTGTTGGGCCCTGGCCTCATTTTGGCCACTGATAGTAATATTCTTCACCATCTATTAACACAGATCAGCCCATTTAATTCCTGTGTATTCTATTTGGTGACATCCATACGTTTATGTTGTCTGAAAAAGGGTATTTGCAATAAAGAAGGCAGTGGTCTTGAAAAATTCTATCAGGTAATCTCCAGCTGCATTTCTGACCCCAAGACCATACTTCACAACTACTGATCCTGCCTCTGGAGGGTGGCGAGTTCGGTTTTGGTTTGAATCTCTTCTCTTTGTTCCCAGCCTTTGCATTCTAGTCACAGAAAGCATCTTGGTTGCCTGATTGATCAAATAGATGGTACACACTTTGAATAATATTTAGATTAACTGGACTTTCCTGGAGACATATAAATATTGTCCTCTGACAGAACATTCCTCTTGAATTTATCATTCCAAACCTAGGCAGCCATGTGGTTACTGAACTCAAAATCGCCAGCACCATCCCATTGCACTTCACTAGTTCCCAGAATACCCACTGCCTTTTTGATGACTACCAATTTTCCCAGATTCATATTTTGTACATCTCAAATTCTGATTATTAATTGATATTTACAGTTGTTTCTTCTCCTTTTGAATCATGCCCCCTTTAGCAAAGGAAGGTTCTGAAAGCTTTCTTTCTTCCATACTGTTGAGGTAGGCTTTATCACGAGGAGGCAGTTCTTCCCTAGTTTTATTTTGAGTGCTTTCCAACATGAGTAGGTCATCTTCTAGCACTCTCTCTGATCACGTTATATGGTTTTCAGTAGATAATCCTTCAAAGGTGGACTGCTTACTCCTTTCTGTCTGCTGTTCATCTGAAAGCTCTACCCAGACCTGTCCACCATGGGTGACCTTGCTTGGATTGAGCATGTCAGTGGCATAGCTTTAACAGAGAACTACACAAAGTACATAGCTTTAATGTAGAGCTACACAAAGCCACTCTAGTATGACAAACAGGCAGGCAAGTGGTTGAAAGTTTCCATTTGATCTATCAATCCCACTCCTCTGGATATACCTGACATAAAGATGTTTGAAAAGATGTTTAAGCAAGTGTTGCACAAAAATGTTTATGGCAGACATATTCATAACAGCTGCCATTTAGAAACAACCCCAATGGCCATCCACAGATGAATGAATGAACAAAATGTGATATATCCATACAATGCAACATTATTCAGCCATAAAAATGAAGTACTAATACATAATACATTATGAGTGAACCTTAAAAGCATTATATCTAATTTAAAAAGCTAGTTTGATTCTGTGTATATGAAATGCTCAAAATAGTCAACCTCACAGAGAGAAAGCAGATTAATGATTGCCAGGGAGCTCAGGGTGGAGGGAAATGGAGAAGTAACATCGTAATGGGTATGGTTTCTCATTTTATTGTCTTGAGATGATAAAATTATTTGAAACTCAGTAATAATGAGCTATATTTGAGTAAATTTGTCAATGTAACAAAAGTCACTGAATTATACACTTTAAAATGGTAACTTTTATGTACTGTAAATATTAACTCAATTTAAAAATGTGGGAAAGAAACCAGAAGTGCAAATAATATCAGATAGGGCTAAAAGAAAATTATTTTATAGTAACTGTCTTTTGTAACTCACTTTCTCATTTGTTTTCATGGGAATCACCATATGTAGGAAAAATCTATGCTTTGCCTGCAAGTGGAGGCTGTATGGGAAAAAAAAATTAAACTCATAGATTGTAAAATTCATTCTAGTTTGACATTAAAAAGCCAGCTCACCCCTAGGTAGCTCAGTTTTCACCCAAACAGTAGCCAGGTCTGTAAGCGGAACTACGGAGGCATGCACTCCTTAGACTAATCAACCATTTGAGGTCAAAGGGCAGTATTTGTCCAAGCACAAGGTTCAGAGGGAAGGAAAAGTTAGAAAAGAAGGAGGAATTGAAGCAGAAAATGCAGAAAGGAAGTGAAATAAATGATGTGACAATGTGGGAATTGCAATCAATGAAATAAAATGGAAATGACCATTGATGGAAAACTTATTTTCTCTGTAAACCTTCACCCAATTCATAATAGAAAGTTTTTTTTAATTAAGCCTTATGATTATAGAGCTATCCTTTCATTTCCCTGGACTCCAACTTCTTCAGATGTTCCTCTGTTGGTGCCTACCTGTCCAGCGCATGGGTTTGACCTGGATCAGGGACTACATAGAAAGACCATGAGTCAGGGCTGAACCTGACTCATCATGAGATGGGTTCATGTTAAAGGGAAGGAGAGAGAAACAATCCCCAAATATCCCCTGAATTTTCCGTGCTGTGGGCAAATGCTCAAGAACGCTATTTTTAAAAGAGTGACGATATTTATTTAAAATGTCTTCTGAGGAAGGGGAGGTAAGGCCCAACTAGCAGAAGCATGCCCAAACCACAGGGCCTCCAAACTCCAGGCCCCGTCATTAGCAACAGCCTTAATGAGTTCTGTGCTGGACTCTCCAAATTGAATTACATAATACATTTCCGTTTCATTTCATGAATCACAACTTGGGATACAATTTTCCTGGGTTGCAGTTGATATATCTCAGAGATTACCAAAGATTTAAAAAAGAAAACTCTACTTTATTAAATTCATATGGACAATGTCTGTACGTCAGCCAACTTATTTATTTTTAAATTTGGGATTTTCTTAAGTGCCGTCGTTAGAGCTCCATGTCAAGAGAGTACCCGATAAACCCATTACTGAATAGTAAGACGGCAGTTGCCCCTGGATTTTTCATTTCTTTTGACAGCTCAATTCCTGGTCGATGACGGAGGGTTTTATTTCAGCTGGGCCTGTTGGAGTCTCTTTGTGGTGAGAGTGAAAAAAAAATGTGGTAAAACTTCAGAACCTGAACAAGGGGAGGTGAAATTTTACTGCAGAACGATGTGCAATTGAGTTTAGTCCCCCCCCCCCCCCCCCCGGACAAGATGTCCTGCACTTGAATATCAATTTCTCTGTTGATGACAATGCTGCTGGTCACTTCTCTTTGTTCTTTTATACCCTGGGTGTGAAAGCCAGGATCTAGAATCAGGCAGATGCAGGTTCAAATCCTCGTCAGCCCTTGATAATTACGTACCTTTGGGGCAATTAAAACTGTAACATGGAAACAAAAATGTTACAAATGTCACCAAGTCTGTGAAAAGACTAATGGCAGGAGGTTGGCAAAATGGTTCGCATTGTGCCAGTCACATGGTAAGTAGCCCATGAATATGAGCCATTTGTGATTGTTGTTGTGATTCTAGCTTGGAAGTAGCTAAATGGAACAACCGATGTTTTAGCAACTTCTTTCCCAAAACTTATCATCAAGCTCACTGTGGTGACAGGTGTGCTCTTTGAGGTATGACCTGGACGTACATTATTTATGCACGCATTATGTGTTTATTAACATTTTCTCTTTTCTTATAAGTATCAGTGGAACATTGTCAGATATAATGCCAGAATATGGAGTAAGCTATCCACTTCTAGGGAATTAACCGCTGAAAACCTTCTGAAGGTATAATCATGGTAACTGTACAAAAAAAAGAGTGGTCAACATTCAACCATTTCAAGAAGTAGAATATGAGCAAGAACCACTGATACTGAAGGAATATTGCAGCTCAATGTGAAGAAAACAAAAATCATCACAACTGGACCAATAGATACCCAAAACCAAGAGTGCAGGAACTTACAGAAAACCAACTGAAACGTTGCAACAGGCTGATGAAGCACACAATAGAAGCAGGACTCACCAATGCTAAGAAAATTGGAAGACAGCTACTTGGTCAACCAACTAGAAGAGGTGCATTTGTTCCCATCCCGAAGAAAGACACACAACAGCCTGCAGAAATCATTGAACAATATCAGTGCTATCACATGCAGATAATGTTTTGCTGTAGATCATTCAATAATCATTGTAACACTGCCTTGATAGGAAGCTGCCAAACATTCAAGTGGGATTTGAAAGAAGATGAGGCATGAGGGATGTCATTGCTGAACTCAGATTGAACTCGGCTCCAAGTGAAGAATACTAGAAAGATATTTACCAGTATTTTACATAGCATGCAAAGGCATTTGACTGTGTGTGTGGATCAAAACAAAATATGGATAACATTGAGATGAATAAGAATTCCGGAACATTTCATTATGCTCATATGAAATGTGTATATATAGCAATAGGCATACCTACAAACAGAACAAAGAAACATTGCAGGCCTTAAAATCAGGAAAGGTGTATGTCAGAAATGTGTCCTTAGGCTGTGCTAGTTAAATATGTATGCAAAAAAACTGGACTAAAGAAAGAAGTACAAAGTATCAGGATTGGAGGAAGTTTTATTAACAACCAGCCATGTGCAGATGACACATTCTTGCTTGTTAAAAGTAAGAAATACTTGTAATACTTGCTGATGTAGATCAACGACTGCAGCATTCAATATGGATTAAAACTCAATGTAAAGAAACCCCAAATCCTTACAAGTGGAATAATAGACAACATCACGATAAATAGAGATAATATTGAAGTTAGCAATAATTTAATTTTGCTTCAACTGACAACCAATACCCATGAACAAAGCAATCAAAAGCTAAATAATGTACGACATTTGGAAAACCTGCAGCACAAAGTGTTGAAAAACAAGTCTTCATGCTGAAGACTAAAGTATACCTCACCCAAGCCACAGTATTTATAACTTCATACTCATGTGGAAGTGGAACAATGCCTAACAATGAACAATGTCAAAGAAGAAATGTTAAGTTTGAATTATGATGTAGGCAAAAAATATTGAAAGTACTGAGGGCTGCCAGGAAACAAAGAGATCAAATCGATTACATCTGTAGCAAGAGACAACGGAGAAGCTCAATATCAGCAGCTGAAACCAAGCCAGGGGATGACTGTGGAACAGATCATCAATTTCACATTTGGATGTTGAGATTGAAGTTGAATAAAAATTTTTTTAAAGTCTACAAAAGACAAAATACAATGGTGAGTATATCCCATGCAAATTCTGAGAACATTCAAGAATGCATTTGATGTAATAAACACTAATGACAGAAGACTTGATGGGCTGTGAGATGACATCAAGAATATCATTTATGAAGAAAGCAAAAGGCCCTTGAAAACAGGAAAGAAAAAAAAGATCAAAGTGGATGCCGAAAGGGACTCTGAAACTGCTTTAGCCATACAGTAGCTAAAGTACATGGAAGAAATGATGAAGACAAAGAGCTGAATAGAAAATTTCAAAAGGTGGCCCAGGAAGACAAAGTAAAATATTATAAAGAAATATGCAAAGATCTAGAATTACAGCAGCAGTATCTTGGCCAGAAGTTTCCAGAGATTCATGCTGGATTCAGAAGGGGTCGTGGAACAAGGGATATTATTGCTGATGTCAGACGGATCTTGGCTGAAAGCAGAGAATACCTGAAAAAGGTTTACTTTTGTTTCGTCGACTATGCAAAGGCATTGGATTTTGTGTATCATAATTAACTATGGATAGTCTTCAGAAAAATGGGAATTCCATAACACTTATCTGTGCTCATACGGAACCAATACATGGATCGAGAGGCAGTTGTGGGTACAGAACAAGGACATGTTGTGCAGTTTAAAATCAAGAAAGATGTGGGTCAGGGTTGTATCCTCTCACTATACTTCCGTGCCGATGACAAAACCTTGTTTGCTGAAAGTGAAGAGAAATTGAAGCCTTTACTGATGAAGATCAAGGATCACAGCCTCCAGAGTATAGATTATAACTCAATGTAAAGAAAACCAAACTCTTCACAACTAAACCAAGAGGTAACATTATAATAAATGGAGAAAAGATTGATAGTCAAGGGTGTAATCTTGTTTGGATCCACAACGAATGATCATGGAGGCAGCAGTCAAGAGATCAAACCAAGCATTGAATTAGGTATATCTACTGCAGAAGACCTCTTTAAAGTGTTGAAAATCCAGGATGTCACTTTGGGGATTAAAGTACACCTGACCCAAGTCATGGTATTTTCAATTGCCTCCTATGCATGTGAAAGTTGGACATTGAATACGGAAGACCAAACTAGACTGCATTTATATTGTGGTACAGGTAAAGAATATTGAAAGTACCATGGACTACCAAAGAACAAATAGATCTGTCTTACCGAGAATGCTCCGTGGGAGAGAGAATGTGTAGACTGTCTCACACAATTTGATTTGTTGTCGGGGAGACCAGTCCCTGGAAATAACCATTATGCTTGGTAAAATGGAGGGCCAGTGGAAACGAGGATGCACCTCAATGGGATGGATTGACCAATGGACGTATCCATAAGAACAATTGGGAGGATGGTGCAGGACTGGGCAGTGTTTCCTTCTGTTGGACGTGATGAGTCAGTACCAATTCGATGGCATCCAACAACAAGACTGCCAGATGAGAAAACACATCAGTCTTGAAAGAAGCAAAGATGATGAGAATTTCACATACTTTGAACAGGAAATCCAGAGAGACCAGTCACCAGAAAAGACATCATGCTTGGTAAAGTCAAAGGTCAGAGAAAAAGAAGACTGATTGCAGAACTGGATTGACACGGTGCCTACAACACTGGGCTCAAACATAACACCAATTGTAAGGATGAGATAGAACTGGGCAGTGTATCTTGCTGTTGCGGACAGGGTCTTGATCAGTCAGAACCAACTCACAGACCCCTAACAACAACGACAACACCAGTCTGATTGGAAAGGATGATAGACATGTGATGAACTACATTGAAAAAAGCAAAGAATTGCCCTCAAGGTTCTAAATGGGATAGAGTCGAGTACTGATGAGCTTGGTGAGCACTGACTGCAGTGAAGGTGCTGCAGAAGCAGAGAGAAAGCCCGTGGAAATCAGAGCAGCTCAACCAACTCATGACCATAGATTTCCTGCCAACACCTGGTGACCATATTGGGCAGGGTAGAACATCCCTTGTGGGTTCCCTAGATTGTTACTCTTTTTTATTAACATTTTATTAGGGGCTCATACAACTCTTATCACAATCCATACATATACATACATCAATTGTATAAAGTACATTCTTTTCCCTAATCATTTTCAAAGCATTTGCTCTCCACTTAAGCCCTTTGCATCAGGTCCTCTTTTTTCCCCATACTCCCCGCTCCCCCCTCCCTCATAAGCCCTTGATAATTTATAAATTATTATTTTGTCATATCTTGCCCTATCTGGCATCTCCCTTCACCCCTTTTCTGTTGTCCGTCCCCCAGGGAGGAGGTCACATGTCGATCCTTGTAATCGGTCCCCCCTTTCCAAACCACTCACCCTCTACTCTCCCAGTATTGCCCCTCACACCCCTGGTTCTGAAGGTATCATCCACTCTGGATTCCCTGTGCCTCCAGCTCCTATCTGCATCAGTGAACAACCTCTGCTCTATCCAGACTTGCAAGGTAGAATTCGGATCATGGTTGTTGGGGTGGGGGACGGGGGGGAGGAAGCATTTAGGAACTGGGGGAAAGCTGTATTCTTCATCGGTGCTACATCACACCCTGACTGACTCATCTCCTCCCCTTGACCCCTCTGTGAGGGGATCTCCAGTGGCCGACAAATGGGCTTTGGGTCTCCACGCTGCACTTCTCCCTTCATTCACTATGGTAAGATTTTTTTTGTGGGTGTGATGATGCCTTATACCTGATCCCTTTGACACCTCGTGATCGCACAGGCTGGTGTGCTTCTTCTATGTGGGCTTTGTTGTTTCTGAGTTACATGGCCGCTTGTTCACCTTCAAGCCTTTAAGACCCCAGACACTATCTCTTTTGATAGCTGGACACCATCAGCTTTCTTCACCACATTTGCTTTTGCACCCGTTTGTCCTTGGCAATCGTATCATGGGGGTGTGCAGCCAATGATATGATTTTTTGTTCTTTGATGCCTGATAACTGATCCCTTCGGGATCATGTGATCACGCAGGCTGGTGTGTTCTTCCATGTGGGCTTTGTTGCTTATGAGCTAGATGGCCACTTGTTACTCTTTACGGAGCTCAAAAGCCTCCTCTTTCTCCTGTGGAGCAGCTGGTGATTTCAAACCATTGACTTTGTGGTTGCCAGACTGAAGTGTAACCACCAGGATTCCAGAGCAGGCCATAGGACTTAACAATGACTGGCATACCTCCATGCAGGACCAGTGAAGACACAGAATGGGACTGGGGTGCGGTAAACAGTCTAGTTGAGGAGATGGAGACTAGTTACTATGAAATATCTGTGAAAACATACAGCAAACTATGTTTTTAAATGGCTGTTATAAGTTTATATGTCTTTATATCAGCACTCCAACAAATGCAACCCCCGTTTTACAGATGAGAAAAGCAACAATGCCCAGAGAGAGTTTTGTATCTTGTCCAAGCTTATACAGCCAGAGTTACTAGCAGAAACAAGATTTAAGCCTCAATTTGTCTGACTCTTTTCACAGGATCACACCATCCCCTTCAAAGGGCTAAGTGATTTGGCCTAAAGAGCCTTTGTGGGTCCTATTGATTAATGTACTTTGAACCAATTAGTACTAATCACTACATGGGCTTGACTCAAGTCAAAGTACGTCCATTCACCTAACATGTATATGAAAGCTGGACAATGAATAAGGAAGACGTGAGAAAAGTGGATGCATTTGAACTATGGTGTTGGCAACGAGTATTCAGTGCTCCATGGACTGCCAGGAGAACAAACACATGTGTGTTCACAGAAGTGCAATTAGAATGCTCCTTGGAAGCAAGGTTGTCATTGCACATAGTTTGGACATGTATAAGCAGGGACCAAACCCCAGAAAAGGACATCACGCTTGATAAAATGTCAATGAACAAAGAGAAAGATCTTCAATGAAATGGACGGACAAATGGCTACAACAACGGGCTCAAACATAACAACAGGAGTGAGCATAGCATAGGACCTGATAATCGGGTTTCTATGAGTAAGAATGGTTTCACTCACTTAACCACCACAACCGTTTATAAGCAGTCTTCCATGATTTCTTCCATGGCAACAGCTGCCCGGTCACCCAGACGAATACAATCCACTATCAGCAAGTTGATTCAGTGTAAATCTTTATGGAAAATAAAGATAATATCCGGTTTCTCCTTGATAGTGCCTGGTGGGTTTGAATCCTTGACATTATATTTAGCCGCCTGACACTTAGCAGACAGTGCCTCCAGGGCAGTAACTGTTATTCTTGTTGGCTTACATTCTCAGACCCAGGTAAATTTCTTTTCTAAAAAACACATGAAAAGAGGTGTTTGGGGATATTTTAAGCCCTTGATAATAAAGATAAATTGAGAAAAGGTTGAAGTTGTCCAGGATTTTGTTTTACTTGGATCCCCAATCAATGCTTATGGAAGCAAGAATCAAGAAATCAAAAGACGCATTGCTTTAGGTAAATCTACTGCATGAGACTCTTCAGAGTATTGAAAAACAAGAATGTTACTTTGAGGACTAAGCAGTGCCTGACCCAAGCCGTGGTATTTTCAACTGCTTCACATGCATTTGAAAGTTAGACATTGAATAAGGGAGACCAAAGAGTTGATACATGTGAATTGTGATGGTGGAGAAGAATATTGAAGATACCATGGCCTGCTAAAAGGACAAACTGATTTCTCTTGGCAGAAGTCTGGTCAGCATTCTCCTTAGAGGCAAGGATGGAGGGACTTGTCTCGCATACTCTTGGCATGTCGTTAGGGCAGGCCAGTACCTAGAGAAGGACTTCGTGTTTGCTAAAGTCAAGGGACAGTACAGAAGAGGAAGGTTCTCAAGGAGATGGATTGACACCATGGCTTCAAGGATGGGTCCAAACATAGGAACAGGTGTGAGGATGGCGTCGGACCAGGCAGTGTCCTGTTCTGTTGCATATGAAGTCAGAAACGATACCATGGTACTTATCAGCGACCTAATAAGTGAAGACAAAAATCAATGTATGCTTTGTACGTGATCTCAAAATACAAAGCCCAAAGTCACTCATTTCTAACTGATAGTTACTGTATACGGCAGTGTAGAATTACTTCGATGGGTTTCTGAGACTATAACTCTTTGGGGGGAGTAGAAAGCCTCATCTCTTCCCCATGGAACCGCTGGAGATTTCGAACTGCCAATCTTGCACAACCCACTCCATCACAGAGTTTCTCTGGATTCAAGATCATGTCGCTCTAAAAAGTAATCAGCTTTTTCTGTCTTTAAGTTTTAAACAGCTATTAGGCACCTTGCCTATAAGTAGAATAAGGTACGTGTTTATACAAAACCAAAAACAAAACAAAACAACAAACCACTGCCATGGAGTCGATTTGGACTCAGAGTGAACCTGTAGGACAGAGTAGAGCTCCCTCTGTGGGTTTCAGAGACTGTAACTGTCTACAGGAGTAGAAGGCCACATCTTTCTCCCACGGCGTGGCTGGTGGGTTTAAACTGTCATCTTTGTTTTTAGCAGCCCGATGTGTAACCCATTACCACACAAGGGCTCCCTGCATTCATGTAAAGGTCTAATGAGCAGCCAGGATGCTTAGTCTTGCCCGAATCCCAGTTGAGGGAGGGTTTGGTCTTAGCGTTTGTCATTCCTAAAGCACTTGTGTTGTTCTTTTCTCGTTTGGCTCTCAAGCAAGTAAGTCCGGAAGGAAACTAAAACCAAACCCTTTGCTTCCAAGTAGGTTCCAACTCCATTGGTGCCAGTGTAGGGCTATATAGTATTTTTGTGTTAGTCTGGGTAGACTAGAGACACAAAGTCGTAAACACACATATGTATATAAGGGAGAGGTTTATATACAAGAACAATTGAACATTGAGTAAACATCCCAACCCAGCCCAGCCCAAAGTCATAAATCCGAAATTAGCCCATCTGTCCCATACCAATCCATAAAGTCCTCTTCAGACTCACGACACACATACAATGATGACAAATGCAGAACAATCGCAGGCCAGTGGCTGCAAAGTCAGTGGTGGTAGACGCTTCTCAGGGCTGGCAGGGGTCTCCACATGGCCATTCCAGTTCCCAGGGCTGCATCAAGGTAGGTCCATGTGGCATCTCCTCAGGGATGCCTTGCAGGAAGTCAGCCTTGTCAGTAGAGCGTCTCCAAGGAATAAACTGAGAGAGATAGTGTCTCTCACCTCCAAGGGGGAAGTACCAGATTTCCCAGAATTCTCAGGAGAAGGCCATGCCCACACAGAAGTCTCATTGGCTAGCTCCAGATTGACAGCCTAGACTCCACCCCTGCACTCTCCATCCTTAAATTGACACCAGATTAGGTGACTACCACAATTTTCTTGGCTACAACTTTCTCAAAACACACTGCCAGTCCGCTCTTCCCTGGTGTTGCTGCATGGGTTTGAACCACCAAACTTTAGGAGCTTTGAAGAGACATGGGAAAGGTATTTTCACCATCAGACTCATCTTCCAAAGTAGTGAGAGGACACACATCAAGTAAGAAGGGCCGGCACGGATCTATAGTTGCCTATACTCTACTCAAGGCCTACACTCTGCTCTCTCCTAATTGCTCTGCTCATTTGGTGCCTGGGAGGGTTCCCTGGGACCCCGGGAGTTCTGTTCAATATCACAGTAGTTAGTACATTTTAATCCTGATCCCCCAGCCTACTGTAGCCGCTGTAAAATATATGGCAATAATTTCCTGAGGCAGGGTAATGTATAAGGAATGTCAGGCCAGCCTCTGGGCATATTTGCCTTAGCTCGGTTTTATTAAAGTGAAACTTTTATTAAGGCATGTGGTGAATTGAGCAATCGGCATGATTCATGCCGTTATAAACCCATTGCTGCACTGACAATAAATCAAGGAAGCATTGTCGTACATTTGCTGTGGAGTTGGTAGAAATAAGGAAAAAATCAATATGGGGATATTATTCAGACCATATGAAAGTATTAAAGTGTATTCTGTGTGTATTAAACCTGGCCAAACCATATTTCATGAATCCCTTCTGTCCCCCTGTAAATATCTCCGTTAGGATTCCCAATTCTAGCCTATATGCTGATCGACGTCCTATTGCAAATGACTATAGGAAACATTTAGAAATCCACATAGGTTTTTATCATTTTAAATATTTCATAATGACACATTTGCATAATAAAATTGTTCCAAGAAAAAAATAGCCCTATCAATAAATTCAAAACAATGAGTCTCTTCCTTTACAAACTCTATCACCATAACCTCTGCATAATTCAATAAGCAATGGGCTCTTCCTTTGGAGGAAAAAAATCAGCTCACCAACAGGAGGAAGTGATTGGAGCCAAAGAATGTACACTTTGCATTATCTCCCAGCTTGATGGGGACAATCATCGAGGCGGCAGTCTTCCCCACAGTTCTGGAAACGATTACCATATCTCTATTTACCTGGGACCTTCTCTGAATGCTAAAACATGTATTCGTGGCAGTCATCTCCATGGCTACAATGGGTGATCACCTCCATTTCTTCCTTAGGAAGTTTCAAGTTCCTCTGGAGGCTGATGTGAATTGGACAGCAAAAAAAAAGAGTAAACACTAGTGGCTTAGAATACAAATGTTGACATCACAGAGATCAGCCTGTATTGCAGGCAGTGGTTGGTGGGGGCCTTTATTGTCATCTTCGTGCTCAAAGGCATTTCTCTAATGCTGTCTGTAGCCTCGATTGGATTTGACATGCGTACACGCAGTGCCTGCTAGGTTTGAGGCCCTATGCTAGGCTACGTGGATGGGTCATGGTGGCATATTCCAAGAGGCTCGGCAGCTTCTGGCAAGTGGTACATGCCCAAAGCACTTGGGCACGGGGGCAGACAGGATTCCCACCGGAGGGCCTGGGATTCCTGGCTTTGAAGAATGATTTTGATGTTAGTGGGCACAACAAAAGAAGGAAACTTCATTCACCATCTCCCTGAGTTGTTGGCTAATTGTAGCTTGGCACCAAGGCCTATCTTTCAGAAGAATAGAATCAATAACTCCAAAAAGCTGTCGTCGCTGAAACTAAATGGGAAGTCGTGTGTGACATAGTTTCACAGTTTTCGATCTAAGAAAATATCCAAATACATAATCTGGGTATTCTGGGGCAGCAGGGGCATGTTGTAATGTCTCCAGCAAGAGGTGAAGTCTTTCATCATGAAAAGGAATTTGCTCACCTGAGATGGGAAGCTTTTTGGACCCATTTTGGTTTCAGGTACGACAGGTTTAATAAAAAATACTTCTTTTTTACTTATGAGGTAGAACAAACATCATTTGAACAGGTTAAAACTGAGAAATTTAATTTTGATTGAATCCAAAAGAAATAGGAAGTGGAAAGAGTGAGAAAGAGGATGAACAAAAATAGATGGGGAGGCTGTGCGTGGGGTGTCAGAGAATTGAGAACTGGTCCCCCCTTTGCCAACTCCCTTCTGCAATTTACTGATCAGTGCTCGACTGCCTTCCGTGGTGGTATGTGGAGCCCAACCTGCTTGTGACAGGAGCTGCAATGGAGAGATCCGCGTGCATGTGACCTAATCCTTGGCTTTGGAATGCTACGTGTGTCTTCCAGGCCATATGGTTCGAGATGATCCATCATGGCTTATGATGTCAAATTATCCACTGAGACCCAGGTCTTTTTGCAGAAAGGCAATCTTGGGTAGATAATGGTATTTCCAGTTGTTGTGATAGACAGACGGATGCTGGGAAGAAGTGACTGGTGGAACACTGGATGATATACGAGCTACCGGGCAGGCAAATGAATGAGGCATCCTGAACCAAGTTGTCAGTGAGCTCTGCAGTTCTTTCCTTTCCTGTGCATTTCTCAGCCGTCAGCATTGGTTGCTATCCAAGACACCATGGCCCACCATTCCACAAATCTCAGCCCAGTGGCCCAGTAAGGCCCTGGCCCTGCAGAGATTATCCCAGGCCTTATGGATCTGCTTCTCCTAACTTCACAAACTAGAAAGCCCATGTAGAGGCTCCTACCTCTCCATGTTTAATACCTCCATCATTTTACCCTGACTCTAACTCTTTATGTTAATTGGCTTGACTTTTTCTACTTTGCATTCATCTCCTCTTATTTGCCCTCTTTTCTCTCTCTCTCTCTCTCTCTCTCTCTCTCTCTCTCTCTCTCTCTCTCTCTCTCTCTCTCTGGATTGTTTCCTTCCTCCCTATTCCCCTCTCCCTCCTTCTCACTTGCCTTTCCTTCCTCTTCCCCCAACTCCTTCTCTCCCCCACATCCCCATAGACCCTTTCCCTAAATTGTCTACATCTTTCTTGGAAATTCTACAGCTAGAAAAAACAGGAGCCTAAACACTGGGGGATGGTCACTCACTCATTTAACCAGTATTTAGTGGGAATCCACTCTGGGTAGCTACGGGTTACACCAAGAATTAGTATGTCAAGATGGAACAATGGCCTTCGAAAGCAAACAGGTTTGGATCAGATAAATGCTTTGACACTTCCTAGCTTGACTGACCTCACTTAACTTGAGTGACCTCACTTAACCTCTTGGAGTCCGGGCTTTTAATTTTTTTCATCTTATTAGAACAAAGGCATATAGAGTATGTGGCATAGGACCTGATACATAGGCATGCAAGCTGCAGGTCCTATGATCATTTCTTCCTTTAAATCTCTAGCCCCACAGAGGATTTGTTTCTTAGTGTCTTAAGCTCTTCTGGATTTTTGCTTCTTATTGATAAATCAAATTGAAATTTTCATAAATAATTGAAAGGAGAGTTTTAAAACTAGAAATGTTCAGAGCCCATAGACAGGGGTACAATAAATAAGATGTACACAGGAATACTGGATAATTCATCATCTGCTATTTGATCTCAGAGAAATATTCTTCCTTTCTGCAGGGTCCTATTCATTGCTCTAGAGTCTAGACCTAAATAAATTTTTTTTTAAAAAACCTAATCCTATCAAGTTGATTCTACATCATAAGGACCCCTAAAGCCCTAGGGTTCCCAGGAGCAGACAGACTTGTCTTTCGCCCACAAAGAGGCTGGGGGTTAACACAGCGAGCCCACAGGGCTCATTTCCATGCGTTAGAAGAAGAGGAGGCCGAGAACGTTGGTCAGCAAGCTCAAGTAAAGGTTATTTCAAACTAATTAATTAATTAATTTTAAACTGTTATGAGTTAAGTGGTTTACAGAGGAGATGACAGGGTTACATTCTGCACTCTACACACTTTATTTCAGCTCATCCATTTTATTGCCCTCCATGTACCATCACTAACCTCACTTCCTCCCAGTGTTTCCTATTTCCATTCCTCTTTCTATCCTCACCCTTTATCCTTGATTAAATGCTGCCGCTTTGACCCTAACTGATTGATGACTCTAACACAGTGATGAGTTCAATTCCATACCTGAAGAGTGATTAAGCATCATAATTTTGAAGCTCCTACCAGTCCCAATCCACTAATATAATACATTTGGTCGCTTATGGCTTTGAATTCTGGTTCACATTTTCTCCCATTCCATCCAGAATCTTCTGGATCCTTTTCAGAGTGATTAGGAATGGTCTCAGGGCACCAACCAGTTATGCCGGTCTCAGGATTGTGAAGACTATAGCGTTCGTGGTCCATTGGTCTACTAGTCTGCTAGACTCTTTCCATACGTCTTTTTATTTTCATCATTCTTCTCTGCAGACGAGGAGAGCTGAATGGCTGTACTGTAGATAGCGTCTCACAAACTTTTACAACCCTTGTCAAGAATTACAAAACAGTTTGTTGAACACTGTTTTTGTGAAATAGGTTGTGTCGCTTGAGCTCAGCGTCTACAAATGACGGTCTTCAACTGCCAGGCCCACTGATTCAATCTTCGGTTGACTGTAAGTGTCTGTAACTCTTCCAAGCTTTTGCTCCACGTACAACATTTGTAAGGATGTAATAGGGTGGGGGGGGGGGGGTATACTCCATTTGTTGTTGGTAAGCGCCATTGAGTTGATTCTCACTCATAACAGCCTTTTGTACAACAGAGAAAATCACCACCTGGTCCTGTGGCAGCTGGTCCTGTGGCCTTCTGTTTGAGCTCATTGCGGTGGACACTGTGTCGATCTAGCTTGTCCAGGGCTTTCCTCATTTATACTGACCCTCCACTTTACCAAGCATGTTGCCCTTCTCTAGGGACTGATGTTTTCTGATAACCAGTCTCAAGTACATGAGATGAAGTCTTACCACTCTTGCCTCTAAGGAGCATTCTGACCGTATATCTTCCAAGGTAAATTTGCTTGTTCTCTCAGCAGTGATGGTGCTGTCAATAGTCATTCCCGGCACCAGAATCCAACGGCATCCATTCTTTTTCAGTCTTCCTAATTCAATGTCCAACTTTCACATGCCTATGAGGCAATGGAGTATACTATGGCTTGGGTTAAGTGTGCCTTAATCCGCAAAGTAACACCTTTGCTTTTCAACACTTTAAAGAGGTCTCATGCAGCAGATGTACCCAATGTAATGCATCACTTGATTCTTAGATTGCTGGGTCCATGAGCACTGATTGTGGATCCAAGCAAGATGAAATCTTCGAAAACTCCAGTCTTTTCTGTTTATCATGATGTTATCTATTGGCCCACTTGTGAGGAGTTTGGTTTTCTTTACACTGAATTGTAACCCATATTCAAGGCTGCAATCTTTGAATTTCATCAGCATGTGCTTCAAGTCCTCTGCACTTTCAGCAAGCAAAGTTGTATCATTGGTTTATCACAGGTCATTAAAAAGCCGTCCCCCTACCCTGCTGCTGCATTATACACCATTTGGGGGATATTACATAACACACACACAAATAAACTTGAGAATAATTCAAGAAATATTGCAGTCAGTATTGCAGTGCATAATCCACAACACCACAAGGGCTCTATCTAAAAACATAGAAACCAATATGAAACAAAATACTCAAAGCTGAAGCTATTTTTTTATATGTGCTCCACATAGGTCCTTATATTTCGGAAGGTGGTGTTTCAGTCTGGCTATGAATATGGCTGCTCACTGCAAGGTCAGCAGTTTAAAATCATCAGCTATAGAGGAGGCTTCATACTTCCATAGAGAGTTAGAGTCTCAGAAATCCACAAGTGCAGCTCTGCTCTCTCCTACACGGTTGCTATGAGTCTGCATTGACTCAATGGCAGTGAGTCTGGCTTTTTCCCTTGAACTCTTCCCCCAAAGAATTTTGTGCCTTTCAGTTTGTACCACATCAAAATGGCATGCACACTAGACTCAAATTGTGTTCCACTTAAATGTTCTTTGAGTTTACAGAAAATCTAGAAATACAACCAAGCACCTACTTGGCTTACACATGAGTATATAACAGTACTTGATTTTTTATAAAGGACTAAAACGCATTAGGTGTAGCAGTGCCGAAAGTCTCTCAACAAATAGTGCTGGAAAAACTGGATATCCACCTGCAAAAAAAGAAATAGGACCATACCTCACACCATGTTCAAAACGGATGCAAAATGGATTAAAGGTATAAATATAAACCCTACAATACAATGATCATAGTAGGAAAAATAGGGGAAAACTGAATTGTCCTCGTACAAAGCATAAAGACACTGCCAAACATAATAAAAATTACATGTAGTACAGAAGACAAAATAGAGGGATAGAGCCTGCTAAAAATACATTTATATACATCAAAAGAAACATACAACTTTCCTTTAGTTCCTAAATGTTTCCTCCCTCCCTGCCTGCCCCCCCCGCCCCCCCCCCCCGCTTTCCACCCCCACTGTCATGATCCCAATTCTACCTTACAAATCCGGCTAGACCAGAGGATATACAGTGGTACAGATAGGAACTGGAAACACAGGGGATCCAGGACAGATGATCCCTTCAGGACCAGTGGTGAGAGTGGCAATACCAGGAGGATGGAGGGAGGGTGGGTTGGAAAGGGGGAACCGATTACAAGGATCTACATATAATCTCTCTCTGGGGGATAGACAACAGAAAACTGGGTGAAGAGAGACGTTTGACAGGGCAAGATATGACAAAATAATAATTTATAAATTATCAAGGGTTCATGAGGGAGTGGAGAGCAGGGATGGAGGGGGGCGAAATGAGGAGTTGATGCCAGGGGCTTAAGTGGAGAGCAAATGTTTTGAGAATGATGAGGGCAATTCATGTAGAAATGTGCTTTACACAATGGACGGATGTATGGATTGTGATAATAGTTGTGTGAGCCCCTAATAAAATGATTTGAAGGGGAAAAAAAGAGTGAAAAGGGAACCTACAGATTGGGAAAAATTTTGAATTGATAATAGTCTGTGCTTTTATGTCTTTTCCTGAATTCATGGCATGTTACTGGGCACCAAACGAACCAAACTCACTGTGGTCAAGTTGTTTCTGACTCACAGAAACCATATAGGACAGGGTAGAACTTCCCCCTGTGGGGTTTTGAGACTGTAAATCTTTATGGGAGTACAAAGCCTTGCCTTTCTCTCATGGAGAAGCTGGTAGTTTTGAACTGCTAACCTTTCAGCTAGGAGACAAATGTGAAACCACTATGCCGCCAGAGCTTCTCAAAGTGGCAAGCACTCCTACTTATCAGCGATTAAGTGGCTTACAAAGTGAAGGCCATCTGCCACCCAACCTGTGTCAAAAAAAGGACTAGAGAACAGATATAGCGAAAGAAAAATGTGAAGGAGCCAAGAGCCATGTGACGTGTATACTTCGCTTTTGTCTACCATGACGTATTCTAACAAACTTACATATATTACCTCAGATAACTCTAATAGGTAGGTCATTAGAGTTTAGCAGGTCTCAATTTTAGCAGGACAAGACTGAGACACAGAGTTTCAAAGGCAGGCCCACAATCACACAGTCAGTAAGACACAGTAGAGCCTAGACTTAAATCTTGGTGGCCTGGCTTCCAAGATTAAAAAATGTATGTCATACTGTGTTACATGTGAAAAAAGAAAGGTGTCTTATGGGAAGGGAATGTACATATGGGGAACAAAATAAAACCTGAGGATGCTGGGATTCTGAAAGATAGACTTTGAATTGTACCATTTTGCTCCAAGAGGGTCCCCTATTTATTGTTCATTTAGTTTTTCAATCATTAAATCTATAAAAGACGGATAACATTCAAGTGTAAGGATAGGGGTACTTTCCAATGCTATGGGGATTACCATGGAAAAACAAACATGTCCTTCACTGCTCAAGAGCTTAAAATCTGGCAGCCACATGATTTCTTTGTCCAAAGAATGATCATTCCTGATAACATATCCAAAATATGGAAGCCCGGGTCTCATCATCCTGAACTCTAAAGGTATTCTTGCTACACTTTCTCCAAGACAGATTTGTTTATTCTACTGGAAGTCCACGATATATTAGATATTCTTTGCCAACACCATTATTCAGAAGCATCATAGTGATTATTGTACAATGTTCATGTTGGATTACACCTTCGGTCAGGCACCCTTGAGTCTGCAAAGTGGTGTCTTTGACCCTTAACAGTTTAAAGAGGGCTTTTGCAGCACATTTGCCTAAGAGGTCGTCAAACCTTCTGTAAGTGTTCAATGCACCCAATCTGTTCTTGAGATTTTTCAAAATTCAGGTGGGATAGACTCAGTTTCATTTTTTCCCCCATGGATCTGGTTTGATTTTCTTCAGCTTCAACCTGACTTTTCCAATGAGCAATTGAAGGTCGATCCCACTGTCTGTTCTACGGTCTTCCTCCGGGTTTGTTTCTACCATTTTCCCCTGGTGTTGAGAAATCTCGTTATCTCTTTCCACAGATGTAGTCCACTTAATGTCTGTAGATTCGTATTGGAAAAAGCCTACTGGAGAAGATTTTCATCTTGTTGAAAAAAGGAATTTGTGGTAAAGAAATTGTTGGTCTTGCCAAAATCCATCATGTGATCTCCTGCTTCATTTCTTTCACCAAGACCATATTTTCAAAGCACTGCTCCTACCTCTATGTTTCCAACTTTTGCATTCCAATTGCCAATAATTATCTCTGTATCTTGATGGCATGTTTGATCGGTTTCTGACATTTGGTGCATTGGTAGAATTCTTCAATTTCTGCATCACCAGCTTTTGTATTGTGTGCATAAATTTGAATAATAGCTATATGGATTAGATTTCCTTTTATGGGAATAGCCATTATCCTCTCATAGATAGCATTAGACTTCAAGGTAGATCTTAAAATGTCTCTTTTCATGATAAATGTGATGTCATTCCTCTTGATCTTTCATCCCTGGCATAATAAGCTATATGACCTTCTGATTCAAAATGACCAATACAGTCAGTCTCAGCTCATTGATTCCTAAGATATCAATCTTCATGTGTTCCATTTCTTTTTTCATGACTTCTGATTTTCCTAGATTCACCCTTTATACATTTCAAGTTTGTATGACTCCTGAACTTGTGACTCCAGAATTCTTCAACATTGCAATTGAAGAATTTCATTTTTTATCAGCTCTTTAAGCTCAAGAAATGCTAAGCACGTTCTTACTCTTTGGTTTTCTAATTCCAGACCTTGGTACATTTCATTAAAACACTTTACTTTGGTTTCTTGAGCTACCTTATAGACCAATGTTTACCTCTCTCACCCCATCATGACTCCTATAGCTTTAGCAAGTGTTAGAGCTTATTTTAGCATCCATTATAGTCCTTTCTCTCTCCTGTTTTTTAATGACCTTTCACTTTATCTGTGGAAGATATTCTTGATGTTGTCCTACAACCCATCTTGTTTTCAGTCACTGATATTCAGTGATCCAAAGCTAGTCTTGAAATGATCTCTAAACTTGAGTATATAGTACAAATGTACTTGGGCCCTTGTGTACTTACTTTCTTTGGCTTCATCATGAATTTTCAGAGGAGCAGTTGAAGGTTTATTCTACAGTTGGTCCCTGGCCTTATTCTGACTCATGATATTGATTTTTCATCCTCTTTCCATAGATGCAATTGATTTTATTTCTGTGTACTTCATCCAGCGATGTGTTCATGAACAGTCATGGCAAATGTTGAAGAAAGATATTTATAATAAGTGAATTGAGTTTTCAAAATTCTATCATGTGATTTCTTGTGCTGTTTCTAACACCAAGACCTTATTTTCAGTTACTGACCCTTCATTCCCCCCCGCACTTTCACATCTCATCACTAGCAGTAATGCACCTTGATTGCACATATGATCAATTGCAGACTGCAGAGGTTGGTAAATATCTTTATTCACTTTGGCAATAGCAGTTGATGTGTACATTTGATAAGTAGTTGTGTTTGCTGATCTTTATTATAGAATTATGGATATTATACTATCACGTGTGAGCATACATCAGCATGCATCTTGTAATGTTATTTTTGATAATGAATGTGGTTCCATTCCTCATCAATTCACCATTCCTAGAATATTACACCATATGATTATCCTGCTTGTGTTAGTCTGGGTAGACTAGAGCAACAAATTCATTGAGACTCATATGTGTGTAAGAAAGAGGTTTATATACAAGAGAAATTGAATATTGATAAAACATCCAAACCCAGTCCAGATCAAGTCCATAAGTCCGATCGTAACCCATATGTCTGATACCAATCTACAAAGTCCTCTTCAGACTTACAAAATACATGCAATGACACCAAATGCAGGAAGATCACAGGCCAGTGGGTGCAAAGTCAATGGTGGTAGAAGCATCTCAGCACTGGCAGGGGTCCCTATGTGGCACCTCCAGTTGCCAGGGCTGCTTCAGGGTAGATCCATATGGCTTCTCCCCAGGGGTGTCTTGGAGGAAGTCAGCCTTGTCAGTAGAGAGTCCCCAAGGGAGGGAGAAGAGAAAGTCTCTCCTGCCTCCAAGGATAAAATCCATTAATTCCCAGAATTCTCAGGAGAAGGCCATGCCACAGAGAGGCCTCAATAGCTATTGACAGACTAATTGACAGACTACACTCCACACCTTCACTTTTAATCCTCTCAAGTCCCCAAATGACACCAGATTATATAACTACCACACTGCTCAAAATGGCAAGAGCCAGTCAATGTCAGCTCACTGATTCCAAGGACATTGATCCTCGTGTATTTAATTTCATTTTGGAAAACTTCCCGTTTTCATGGATTCAACATTAATAATTCTATGTTTAAGTTATCAATGGATATTTGTTACTAGTTCTTCTGAATTTGAATCAGTGGATCTTTGGCAAATGAGGATCTTGAAAGGTTGACTACATCCACGCCATTAAGATAAATTCTATTTTGAGGCGGCAGTTCTTCCCCGGTTGTGTCTTGAATATGATCTACCCTAAGGGCCTCATCTTTGGGCACCATATCAGACAATATTTCTACTACTAGTTTAAGATATTTACTAACCCATTTTTCCCAGATGGGTAACTTTAGCAAACAAGTTTATTCTATAACAGTTTAGGAGCCAGATGTTCAAATTAGTGACTAGTTCTAGTAGAAAGCTTTCTCTTTCTCTCTCAGGTGGGTTAAAGTTCTTGTTTTCTTTACATTTGCATGAACCTGGCATGCAGTGGAAATTTCCGTGTATTTTGACATCAATCTTTCCCTTGGTCTAGGATGTGTCAGCCCAGGGATTCCCGGTCTAAGCGATATGTGCCTGTGTCTACCTATACTGGATAGGCCTGGGAAGCATGCCTGAGGAGAGAGCAATGGGACCAACGGTCCTGGGGTGACCTGGGAGGTGAGGATGGTAGGGGAAGGGGGCGGTGAGCAGGCAGTGTCATGGACAGGGGAACACTGGGGTATTGGAGTCAATAACAACTCAGATAGGGGTCTGAGTTGGGAACAGGCTGTCAGAGCAATAGAATACTAGCTAAGAGGAGGTACCAAAAGGCAGAAATAAGGGGAAAGTGATGGTGTGAAAGGAGGAAGGTAAAAGGAAACAGAGGAAGGACTCAGGAAGCAAAGCAATGGAGAGAGGTATAAACATAGTGGTATACATATATAAATACATTAATCCACAAAAAATCGGGTATTAGCCTATGTACATATATTTATACAGCAATACACTGAGATAGGGGATGGACTTTGGGCCTCTGCTCATACCCTCCCTGAATACAAGAACACTTTGTTCTAACAAATTGGAACACTGAGATATTCATCCTCATAATCACTGAAGACAAAACAGGTGCATAAGCAAATGTGGTGAAGAAGGCGGATGGTGCCCGGCTATTAAAAGATATACTGTCTGGGGTCTTAAACACTTGAAGTTACACAAGGCACCATTCAGCAGAGAAGCAACAAGTCCCCATGGAAGAAGCACACCGCTGGTGTGACCATGAGGAGTCATAGGGACCAGGTAGTAGGCATCAGAAGACACATAAAAAACAAAAATATATTGTTGAGAATGAGGGGGTACAGAGCAGAGTTCCAAAGCCCATCTGTAGACAGTGGAACAATCTCCACCGAGGGACCACAGGGAAGAGATGAGTCACCAGGGTGCAGCAAAGCATTGATGAAACAAACTATATTCCTCTGGGTCCTTTAGGCTTCCTCACCCCCCACTACTATGACCCCAGTGCTGCTTCTCAATTCAGATTAGACTGGAACATCTACGCAGGTGTAGATAAGAGATGGAAGCTCACGACACACAGATTCAGGGAACAAGAGTGGGAATAGTGTTACCAGAAGGGTAGGAGGAAGAGGAGGAGAAGGGAGAAAAGGGGAACTGATCGCAATGATCGACACATAACCATACACTCCTCTCCAGGAGAAGAACAACAGAAAACATGGGGGAAGGGAGACAGTAGCCGGTATGAGATATGAAAATAATAACAATGTACAATCTGTCATGGGATTATGGGCAGGGGAAGGGGGGAGGAAAAAGAGGAGCTGACACCAAGGGCTCAATAAAAATAAATGTCTAGAAAAGAATGAAGGCAACATGTGTACAAATTCGCCTGATGCAAGCGATGTATGAATTGTGACAAGAATTATAAGAGTTCAAAAAAATAAATAAAATATATGTGCCACCTTAAGCACTTCTTTCTTAGTGGTACTGAGGTCTAGGTCTCTCTGATCCCTGCTCCTTTTTAAAATCTCCTTTAAACCTCAGAAGAAATGGACTACACATATAGCCTAATCCTGGAGATTGTATGCTGCTTCATTAACACAAATTTCTCTAATCCTGTCTCTTTAATATTGCATCACTTAGTACTTGAGACACATATGATAATTACATCAAATCTCAAAATGGAGAATAATTACATTGTACTGAGAATCATGGTCTAGAAATTTGATATATGTTGTGGGAAATATAATTTAATCCATAACTACCATTAACTATAATATAGAACTGAATGAAAAAAATCAAAGTAAGAGAGGAACAAAGTGATATGACAGTTGGAAAAGGTAGCATTCACCTGCAGTTTCGGTGTTCAAGGAAGCGCAGTGAAGGAGGAAGCATTTCACCTACATCTTTAGCAATGGGCAGAGGTGAGGTGAGATAATGTGAAGTAAAATTCACACTAAAGCATCTACACAGAACGAGCAAAATAATCACAGTCGGGGACAGGTGAGATGCGTGCATAAGGAGTAGTAAGTTATAAAGGAGAATAGCAGAAAATAAAGTTGGAAAGGCTATTAAAGCCTGTATTAGTCAAGGTAGCATTATCTGGAGGGGGGGCTGTTTCAGATTTTCAATGGATTAACACATTAGCTACTTTTCTTTCTTAAAATAGCTCAATAAAATGTGTCCTAGGCTAGTATCGATGAAGAACACAGCTTTCTCCCAGATCCTGGATGCTTCCTCCCCCCCAACTACCATGATCCGAATTCTACCTTGCAGGGCTGGATAGGACAGAGGCTGTACACTGGTGCATATGAGGGTTGGAGGTACAGGGAATCCAGGGTGGATGATACCTTCAGGACCAAGGGTGTGAGGGACGATGCTGGGAGAGTGGAGGGTGAGTGGGTTGGAAAGGGGAAACTGATTACAAGGATCCACATGTGACCTCTTCCCTGGGAGAGGGACAGCAGAGAAGGGGGGAAGGGAGACTCCGGATAGGGCAAGATATGACAAAATAACGATGTATAAATTACCAAGGGCATATGAGGGAGGGGGAATGGGGAGGGAGGGGGGAAAAAAAGAGGACCTGATGCAAGGGGCTTAAGTGGAGAGCAAATGCCTTGAGAATGATTGGGGCAGGGAATGTATGGATGTGCTTTATACAATTGATGTATGTATATGTATGGATTGTGGTAAGAGTTGTTTGAGTCCCTAATAAAATGTAAAAGAAGAAAAGAGAAAAAAATGATTAGGGCAAAGACTGTACAGATGTGCTTTATACAATTGATGTATGTATATGTATGAACTGTGAAAAGAATTGTATCAGCCCCAATAAATTGTTAAAATTAAAAAAAAATCAACAAACAATAAAAAAAATGTGTCCTAGGCATCAAAACGCTTTACTCCCCATGCCGATTCTGAGACCCATACTCCTTCCATTTCCTCCTGAAAGAATGAGAAAGAACGGGCAAAGAAGGCATGTTTATTGACAGTCTTGGCCCTAAGGTGAAACATATTACATCTGCTTCCATTCCACTTTGCTGAGCTAAATGTTGACAGGGGCAAGAGGAAATGTAGCTGTAGGCTGGGCAGTCACTTCCAAAAGTCATCTTTGCACTGTGGGTGAGAGGCGACAAATGCCAAGTGATCCTCCTGTTCGATGAGGCCTTTATCAGAGCAGGGAAGGTTTGAGGGAAACAATGGACCAGACAAACTGCCCTTGGGAAGGTTTTGAAGAGGTGCGTTACTTATCAGAGGTATACATTTTAGAAGTCGAAACCTGGCACCAGGACGTTTCTAAATGACGCCAGGAGCAGGGTTGAGACTAAAAGTGCTCACCTGCGTGTGAGCAAGGGTGGTGAGCCTGGCAAGAAGGCAGAAAAGAAGGACAGGATGATGAAAGTTCCCATGCGGGGCAGATTATGGTCGGATGATGGAGTGAGTGATTGAAGGGAAGCACGTAGTCACAGATGACGAGAGAGTTCTGCCCCCAGCGCTCTGTAGAGAAGCCTGCCAGGGACTCAGATTCCCCATGAAGGGAGACACAAACAAGAACCACTTGCTACATGATTGGAAAGGAACGTGTCTGTGACTGCAGTGACTGCAGTGAAGACGTGCAGCTCCATTTGGCTTGGATGGAACCAAAAGAGAAACACCCAATCCGTGAGTTGTAGGCAGATGTTTCTTGGGTCTGAGCCAAGTACAGTGTCTGACCAGGCAATGTTTGCATCTGGAGTGGACAGTGTCTGGGATTCAAGAGTCTGCTGGGGGACCGTGGACAAGGGTAGTTGCCAAATGTGGCCAAAGCTGCCACTGGAGATCTGTTTTCACAGGTTGTGTTTGGAAACTCAGTGTGGGGGCTCAGCAGCAGCTGGGAGTTTCTGAGTAATTGCCTATCCTGGGGGTGGAGTGAGGCCAACTACAACAGCCGGCCCCAAGGACCAAGTGAGGGCAATGCAAGAAGTCAGGTGAGGCGGCCCTCATGTCCAGCACCCTGAAGATAAAGCCCAACCAGAAGCCAACTCAGAAGCTCCGAGGGAAATAAGCTGAGCGCCCCAGCTTTGTTCTCAACCCCTAGGATCACTGTGTTAGTTCGGGTTGACTAGAGAAACAAATCCAGAGACACTCGTATGTGAAAAAGAGAACTTTATATCAAGGAGCAATTGTACATTAGAAAATATCCCAGCCCAGTCCAGATCAAGTCCATAAGTCCATAATGGATATTACCCCATATGTCAATATTAGTCCATAAATTCCTCCTTAGACTCATGCAGTGATGCAATGATACTGAATGTAGGAAAATCTCAGGCCAGTGGGTGGAAAGTCTTGGGGATCCAGTGGCAGTGAAAGAATCTCAGTGCTGGTGTGGGTCTCCATGGGGCTCTTCCAGTTCTAGGGCTCTGGATGCATTCGTGTAGCTACATGTGGCTTGTCAGCAGGAAGAAAAAGCAGAGAATGTCTGTCACCTCCAGGGAGGAATTCAGGAGTTCCCAGAATCCTCAGGAGAAGGCCATGCCCACACGAAGGCCTTGTTGGTTCTGGTTTGATTAGTAGACTATACTCCACCTCTTTGCAAGTTGACAGGAGACTATGTAACTGCCATAATCACTTTCTGTATCAGAGGAGTCTGGACACTTTTTGTAAGTATTTATCACACACACACACACACACACACACACACTTTAACACAGTCAGACTTGTACAATCTGAGGCTTAAATAGATAAATGGAAGGCTGTTCGCTCTACAATGTGTTTTCCTTTAGGACTCAGATCAAACAACAGCTTTGTAGCATTCTTTTCCCTACCCCAGGAAGACTGATGGTCTCTTCTTTATGCTCCTGGTACTTTTACCAACAGCATTTGACCAACAAGATTCAATCACCAAATGGTTCAATAATTCTTAAGTGTTTGTACTGTGATTATAGTGATAAATAAGCTTCCCTTCTTGCTATCTACTATTACAAGTCTCACCTTTAAATTCTGAGAATTGGGGGAAAGGATTGCATTACTCTTTTGGATACCTGTTGCCTCACTCAATGGTGTTTACTTTAAATTCATGGGATTCAATGGAATTTACCAACATAATCACTTTCCAGTGGAAATCACATACCAATTGTTTAAAACAGCAAGCTCTTCTGGTATGAGGGGGCTTCAAAAAGTTCATGGAAAATGGAATTAAAAGACAATGAGATATCCTCATGAAGTATTTGAAGCCACCTCATGCACAGGAAATTAACCATTGCTACTTCTGCCCAGGGGAATGGATTTGCCCAGGACACTCAGCGGCAGAACAAGGCCTGGGATCCAGGTCTTGGCTCTGGTGACCTGCTGTTCAAAGTGACTGAAAAGTGTTCCATTGCCTGAAGTGAGGTGTTCGGTTCTGTCATTTAATCACTGAGGTCCTGTCATATAGTCACGTAGAGTATTTGCTGCTGAGATGTATGAGAAATTTGGACTTCTAAATAATATATCTTTGTTATCAAAGAATTATTTGCTCTCCTACAAGAGAACAAAAAGAAGTCTCGGTGGTACAATTAACACTCTGGGCGCCTGAGTGGTTTGGTGGTTCGAATCTACAGACTTCTCAGAAAGAGGTCTGGCATCCTCTTTCTAAGATACCAACCTGTGAAAATCCCCTGACATGTACAATTGGGTACAACTCAATGGCAACAGACAGTTGTAATAGTGTCAAAAAAAACCCTCGTATTCTAGATTTGTCCTGATCTCATGAGCCCTGTGACCTGGGTCAAGTCAAACCTTTCTGTATCTTGATGTTTCTCACTTACTCAACCTTAGGATAACACACATTCTACAGCTGAAAAATCCTACTATTCCCTGACTCTAAGATCCTATCCCTGGATATGGCTTTCCATAATAGTTTGATTTAACATTAAGATCTCCCATCATTTAGATCCTCTGTACTGCTCTTATATTTTAATTAAAGAATAATAGACTCCATATTTTGTTTGGTTTGGTTTTTAAAACAGAAAGCAAAACAATCCAAAGTGGGTCTCTCTGAAAGAAGCACATATGTCTGTCAAGATTCTGAAAAATGTCTCCTTTTTAATTCCTGGGTTTTCCTTTAAAAGAAAATATATAGAAACCACCAGCATATTTGTATCAGTCCCAAGTGATGCCTTCATACTTGAAGGAAGTGTTGGATTTTCTTGTTCTTTGGCTCAAAAAGCAATGGGTGACATCAGTGAGCTAAATATGAAGGTTCTACTACTCTTTCCCTATTAAACTTGAATATTTATTTCTCAGGGAATTTGCCAAGAAAAGTCCATTTGGGCTGGAACACAGCATATTTAGTCTCAGAATTAAGGTAATTTCTTTGGACAAGTTTCAACCAAATCAATTTATTTCAGAGATGTTGCTGTTGGTTCCCTTTTAAAAATTCCAAAGCCCCAGGCTTTTTAACGTACCTGCTCTGCTAATGCAATTCCAACCTGACTCTCACTCCGAGAGTCGTGAGAGGAGGTATGTGGCATTCAGAGATCGAGGCCTTGGATGTACTTGGAAAAGGCTTCAGTTTTCTAGGGAAAGCACAGAGATGTGGCTGCCTGTGCTCCCAGAAGACTGGAGACACATTGGCTGGAGAGTTTCAGACAGTAACCTCAAATCGATGTATTTCCTTCAGTCTACTTGCAAATGAAGCACGCTTGCATTTAATCCTGAAAAGCGTTTTGTGTAGCAGACAGAGTGGATATTATAGGTATATAATAATCACAATAATCAGCATCCAGGGGAGCAGTGATATTGACTGCTATGGCCAAGACTTCCTGACTGGTAAGTGGGCGAGGTGAAACTTGAACCTCTTAAGAGCAGTGTGCCTTCAATAAAGCGCCACCATCTATCACGTCTAAGGATTATGAATCAAAGGACTGCCCTTGAAGACACTTCAAGAAAAGGCAATGAGAGATATCTGCATGTTATTGGAGGGCTATCCAGCAGTTTCAGGAGCCCTGGTGTTTCTGTCAGGTAAGCAGTGGGCTGGCTGATAGCTGTGAGGTCTGATTTTCGAACCCACCAGCTGTTCCCCAGGAGAAAGCTGAGGCTGTTTGCTCCTGTAAAGATGTGCAGACCCAGAGACCATGTAGAACATCGCGATAAGTCAGAATCCACATGCTGGCAGGGGTTTTTCAAGCAGTTCCAGAGCCCCGGTGTATCTGTCGGGTAAGCAGTGAGCTGGTAGCGGTGAGGTCAGCAAGTTGAAACCACAAGCCACTCCTCGTGAGAAAGAACGCTTCCCACTCTCCTGAAGATTTTACGGCTCCGAAAGCCACAGAAGTCGATCTACTCTGTCCTATAGGGTGGATATGAATTTAAAACAATCAATTAGATGGCAGTGAATTGAGTTGAGCAAAGAGTTTGCAATCAGCTGCTAATCTACATGCACATTCGAGCATGTCCAGTATTATCCTTCTGTTAGTAAGCATTACCAGCATCCATTGTACACCTTAGCCAAGCAAACTTCTGGTCAGTTCCAGAAACACATTAACAGCCCTTGCTGATTTTCCAAGTCTATGCACATGCTCCTGGCTTCATCAGAACCTTGTCATGGACTTGTTTAGAGATGACTTATTCTCATGCTTTGCTTAACAGATGGGTGCGAAGGCTCTGCACATTGCCAAGAACACATAATGAAATTTTGATTTGGAGGTTAAAGCCTGCATTTTGATCTGTCAAAGGCTATGTTTCTGATGCCATCCTCCTGTGTCACATCGAAGCAGTAACAACCACAACAATTCAGATACCGGCCGTATCTTCCTTTCAGCTCGTGATTCCTTCCTTTTGCCTTTTAAAAGATTCATGAAGAATTGGAGAACTGAACACGGTCCAGATCTATTTAAACTACAAAGATTTCTTTTTCAGGAAGAGAATGAAATCCCCCAACTGATGCAACCTTTTTTCTCCAGGAAGTAGGGCCTGCTTAAAGCTTTGCTTGTGTAAAGACAGAGGGAGTCAAGTGGTGTCTTCATCTGGGTGGACTAGAGAAACAAATTCATAGACACGCATCTGTAAATAAGAAAGAGCTTTGTGTACAAGAGCAATTGAATATTGAGAAAACCTCCAAGCCCAGTCCAGATCAAGTCCTTAAGTCCAATATTAGCCCACATCGATACCAATCTATGAAGTCCTCTTCAGACTCACGAAATACATGCAATAATACCAAATGCAGGAGGTTCACAGGCCCGTGGGTTAGAAGTCTTGTGGATCCAGTGGCGTTGTAAGCATCTCAGCACTGGTAGGGGTCTCTACATAGCTTCTCCGGCTCCAGAGGCCTGGTTGCATCCAGGTAGGTCCATGAGGCCTTTCCAGCTCCCAGAGCTTAGCACTATGTGTCTTGTCAATAGACCATCTCCAAGGGAGTGAGCAGAGAGGGAGATTGTGTCTCCCACCTCCAAGAAGGAATACAGGATTTCCCAGAGTCCTCAGAAGAAGGCCATGCCCACACAGAGGCCTCATTGGCTATGATCCAATTGACAGACTAGACTCCACCCCTTCAACTCTTAACCCTCTCAAATCCCAAATTGACACCAGATTATGTAACTACCACAAATGAGAATCCCAACCCTGCCACTAACTAGTGGAATAACATAGTAAGTCACCACTCTTTCTAAATTTTTGTTTTCTTATTGAAAAAGATGAGGGTCAATAGGATCCCTATCAATCCTTTCACTTCTAAATTTCTGTTACCGAATGATCTAAGGCTCTCTACATAGACCCTAAAAGCAGAGAGTCGTTAGCATGAGCTCGGGTGCCTCAGGGACGTCCATACAATTTACTTGTTGGTAACCATAATCACCTTCTGGAATAAATGAAATCTTGCTTTCACCAGCCAACAAAAACATCTGACTTTCTCACTAACTGACATCCCACAGATTTATAAATAATTGGTAGTTGATACGCTGCTGAAAATCAGGTATGGAATGTAGATGCAGATGACAGCAAATGGGCATCAGACACCTACAGGAGATGAGGGCAGAATTAAGGCCTAGAAGGGGATGCTCAGGGAAATATAAGATGGTCTTTTCTATGGGCTATCCCTTGCAGGTTAGAGGGCAAAGGCAAGCCTAAGTTTAACCTTTCAGAACTTAAAATGAAACACCGCAGCATCTGGCCTTCCTCTTTGTGCCCAAAACGACCTCCCCTCTGGAGTGCAATCGGATGTGAGCTCCGTCAGCCTCTGGGATCAAAGGTTAATGTCCACCCTGACTCCTGTCACCTCCCTAACCCACTCCACCTCCCCTCTCTGAAATGCCAACTCTACATTTTTAAGATGTATATAATAAAAATTTGACCCCGAGGTCCAACCCGTTAAGGGATAAAAATAGTAATCCAGATAAATACACTTTAGATACATTGAAGCTCCATTTGCCTGTGCTCACAGAGGAATGCTGACAGATTTATGATAATTCAGATGCTGTCTTCCTCCCATTATTAAACTTACTGTGGGAGAGACGTTGGAAAGGAGAAAAGAACCTCAGCTCTCCCGGCAACAGCGTACGGTGATGCCTGTTGACGTCAATACGAAGAAGTCATTTCTTTCACCTTCCAGCACATACTCTTACAGAAAACTATAGAAATAACTATGCCCTTATTTAAAACTTGGTCAATTAATTTCCTCTAAATGCCATGCCAGCCGTAGATTACATGAATAAAAGTGTGCTTTGTCATTAACCGTGACTCTACCAAACTTCCCAGTCTTTTGTAGGTATCCAATATCTGGCAGATATTAGGTGCCCAATGACATTTGTTCTAGTTGATGAATGAACTTGAAAGAGGCCATTGGGAAATGAGTGATTGTCGCAATAGATTACAGCAATATTTGAGTTTTCATCGTCACCCTGCCACCAGCTGATGTGAATGACCTTTCTGTCATTAGTTTTCTTTGTTGGGATAACCATGAAGTGTGATAGATTGTTTGCAAATATGGCCACGGCAATTCTTTGAATGGCCCGTGCCCTTTTGCAGTGGGACTCTGTTGACATCTTATCAAGAGGTGGAATCCATTGTTAAGGTGGGCGAAGTGTTAGGCTGCTAACGCTTAGCAGGCATCCACCTCGCACTCTGCAGGAGAAAGATAAGCGGTCTGCTTCCATAAAGACTCTCAGTCCCAGAAACTGGGGAATCGCTCTGCTCTGCTCCACCCTGTGGAGCAGCTGTGAGTCAGAATTCACTCAAGAGCGAGAGTTGGTGCCACTGTTGCTATTCCTATCAGGGAAGGCCTCACCTTGTCTAGTAGAGTACACAAAGGTGACCTTATGTGACTTCTAAGGCCGGGGCTCAGGAAGTCTTGTAACATTCTACTCTAAAATTGCCACTTAAGGAAAGGGGTCTAACTCTCTAGAGCAGGCGTCCTCAAACTGTGGCCCATGGGCCAAGGACGTTTATCCGGCCTGCTGGGTGTTTTTGCCCTTTTTTGTTTTTTTACTTCAAAATAAGATGTGCATAGGAATTCATTCATAGTTTTTTTTAAAAACTATAGTCCGGCCCTCCAATGGGTCTGAGAGACAGTGACCTGGCCCCCTGTTTAAAAAGTTTGAGGACCCCTGGGCTAGAGCATGGGAAGGCATGTGAAGAACCAGGAGCCCCATCCAACACCTAGCACCAACTGCCAGGCGTGGAGCGAGGCCCCCTTGCACCTTCCCATTCAGCTGAAAGTAGTAAGGCGAGTGAGCCCAGGAGAGAGCGGAAAGGAGACTGATGAGGTGGTTGGAATGTCAAGAAATGTTCTACATTCTCTCATGGTTTGTTACCCAGCAATGATAAACTGAGTCAAGAAGTATGGGCAGATGCTAAGGTGCTTTGAGTATTCTGATTCCAACACTATAACCTAGCTCTTACAATGATACCAAAACATCATTGCTGGAAGCATCTTTATTCTGTTATGTTTAGCTACCGTGGAGTCAACCCTGATTTCAGTGACCCCATTCCTAATAGTACAGAAATGCTGCCGGATCTGTGCCATGCACACAGTCCATTACAGATCAGACTATGAAGCTTCACAGAGCATTCATTGACTGGGCCTTAAGTAGATCACTGGGCTAATTTCATCTTCCATCTTCGTCTGGAAGTTCCAGTGACACCTGTGACAGAAGCATGTCGGCCCCCACTAATTGGGTGGTGGCTCCCCATGAGGTGCCTGACGAGAAATCTAACCTAGCCTCTTGCATGGATGGCAAGAATTCAGTCTACATAATCAATACTAAATCTCATATCTCTACCCTTCTTGTTGCAAATAGGGAAGCGACATGGAGGAAGGGTGATTTGCCTGAGTTCTTCTGAAAAAATGCTGGATGCTGACAGGAAGAAAAATTACACCTGGCCTGTGATCTACACAATCATTATGTGTCCTCCGTATCTTGAGGAATGTGGTGCCTCCACATGGCTTTGCTCTTTTCTAAAGGATAGCCAGGAGCGGGGGTGGTATAGTGGTTGCTTGCTGGGCTGTAATCCATATGGTGGGCAGTTCAAAACCACCAGCTGCTCCACCAGAGAAAGATGAGGCTTCCTCCTCACATAAACATTTATAATCTCTGAAACCCAAGGTTGCTATGAGTTGGCATCCACTCGATGACAGGAAGTTTGGTGTTTTGTAAAGAACAGCCAGTCTGTTCAAAAACCAAGTCCAAAGACATTATCCATCCCAGAAGACCCCACTTACTCTTGAAGACCCTGAGTCGACTCTTGTCACAGGCCCCAATTTAAATATAATTAATGGGTTCAGCTTACATTTGAATAGTCTCAGGCTTTCTACCACCCAAGATTCATTTTGTAATTTCAGTAAAAATGTCCTCTCTCTGCTTCTTTTCTATTTGTCTGAAATAGTGATCTCTCCACGCCAAATGCTGTCATCCTGCTGCTTTTATAGGCCCCTCTGAAAGGACTTGGGAAATTCTTCTCCCTGAGGTGTGAGCCATTACTAACAGATCACACAGTCTGCGACTGATTTAGGGCCAAACTGAGAATGTTAGGGTTGGGCTGGGATGTATCGGAGAGGAGTTAAATGTCTGGGGCAGGGGTGGAGTGCGCGCCAACAAAATGGTGAAAGTCAGCCTCAAGATGAGTGTCAGGAGAAAGAATTAGAAGAGACAATTAAATAAATACCTGGATGGAAATTCTGGGTCTAGCGCCATCGGCAGAGCACGCAACACGCATTTTAGCCACATTCTCAAGACAATTTCAATAAGTCATCTGAGAAGATGACTGAAATAAATTCCAAATCTTCAGAACAGATTGGTTCCTCTGTGGCTTCTTGCAAGTGGACCATTAAATCAACTAAAAAAAATTTTAAAAATCTAACAGTTTCTCCTGTCATCACCAAGTAAAGAAGTGGAGGGTAGAAAAATCAGTTAGCCAAAGGAATGACATTCAGATGTTGAAAGGGTGAAACCTAAGGAACATGACCAAACCTTTGCTGGAAAACAAGAAGAAGGTGGTGTTGAAAATGAGCAAAGAGTTCTCCGAGGCTTAGCACAGATGTTCTGTGCCCCTCTTCCTTACTGGCATCATTGATTTGCATAAGAAAACATGATAGCTATATTTCCTATAGCACCTCCCCCCCACTGCTGTCCTCTTTGAACAGAGTGAAGTTGGAGAGATGGAGGGCCCCCACCTTCTCATACATCAAAACCCCAAAGCAACCTAACTCACTGCCATCAAGTCAATTCCTACGCAGAGCGACCCTATGGGACAGCGTATTGTCTTGTGGGTTTCCAAAACTTAAATCTTTACAGGAGTAGAATGCCTCATTTTTGCTGTTGATATTAAACTGCTGACTTTGTGGACAGCAGCTTACCACATAACCCACTACACCATTAGGGCGCATCACTATTTGCTCATTAAAGAGCAATTAAATCTTACTTCTTTAGACATAAGTGATGTCTTTTGACTTTTGTCTAAATTTTACTTCCTGGAACCTGAAAGTCATGCTCATTAAAGATGTAATAAAACACGTGAACACCAGCTTCTAAATGTGTCTATAACTCAGAGAAAGAGAATCATCGAAGAACAATTTGAAACTATGTCTTGGATGTGGAAGAAACAAACAGTTGAACGGGAATGCCAACAACTTCTTGAATTTCTTTTTATCCTGCTAAATTCAAATACAATCAAAATTATGTACCGTAATGTTGGCCCCTTTGCGTGGTAGACTTGAGGCTGAGATTGCTATTTTTTTCATTATTTTAAACGTTGTACCTACCACTTGTCTGTCAGCTTGTCATATTGCGGTGGCTTGTGTCTTGCTGGGAGGCTGAAAGCTCTGTCCTTGGTATTTCAAATGCCAGCAGCGTCACCCCAAATGAACAAGTTTCAGAGGAGCTTCCAGACTAAGGTCAGATTATGAAGAAGGAATTGGCTGCCACTTTGAAGGAAGAAGCTGCTGAAAATGTATGCATAGCATGGACAATACCAGGTACCCCTTTCTTTAAAAATATACTTTCTTTTACATTATTTAAAATTTCTTATTGTGAACTGAGTGAAAATTTACAAGACAAATTAGGTTTCCATTAAAATGCATGCATATTTTGTTTCATGGCATTTGTTGCAATCCCCACAATATGATTTATGCCACTTCCCATTTCCCATTAGATCTCTCATTTTACACCCTTCTTGCCTTCTGAATTTTATTCTTGGTCAAAGCTGCCCATTTTTATTTCAAAGGGTTGATTATTATATAGAGCGCATACCTCTTTAGCCTCTGTGTGTATATATACACACACATATACATAAGTATATTTATATATGTATACCTTAGAGATGAATTTATTATTTGACTCAAAATTGAGGGATAGGACTGAGTTTAATTAAAGATCTGAAAAGTAAGGGTCAAACTCTCAGGGGTGCCACTTTATCCAGACAATAAACCTATTCTTGTCTATAGTTTTGAAATTTTTTTCCCACACATGCTCTATCCAGCGTCTTGCAACATGATTACTTTTGGAATGGTTGGTAGTGGTAGGGTGGAACCATTGGTCTCAGGGTCACAGAAGCTGAGGTACATATACTCCATTAGTCCATTGAACTCACTGTTTCATCTTGGCCTCAGTTTTCTTCCCTCTTCTTTGCTCTGGTTAAAAAAGATCAATACTTGAACTCTGGATGACTGCTAACAAGCTTTTAAGAAGCCAGTCACTACTCACCAAAGTAGGATGTAGACCAGTGGTTCTCAACCTCCTAATGCCGTGACCCTTTAATACAGTCCCTCATTTTGTGTTGACCCCCCAACCATAACATTATTTTTGTTGCTCCTTCATAACTGTCATTTGCTACTGTTATGATTGGGCATCCCCTTTGAAAGGATCTTTCGACCCCCAAAGGGGTCATGACCCACAGGTTGAGAACTGCTGATGTGGACTATTGTCTTTGTGGACTATGTTATGCCACTTGACCTTGGCTTCCCTTGAGACTGTGGTAGTGAGCTCCCAGGCCCAGCAACTCATTTCCTAAAGGTGTTTGATAATGGTTGAATATTGTTCATAAATTTTCCCCATAAGATGCCATCAAGTCTGTCCCAACCCCTATGCACAACGTAATGAACCATCGCCTGGTCCTGTGTCAACCTCACTATTGGTCCTCGGTCTAAGCCCATTGTTTCAGCCACAGTGTCAATCTATCTCATTGAGGGCCTTTCTCTTTTTGCTGCCCTATCACTTGATAACCTCCTCCAGGAAGTGGTCTCTTCTGCCAATATATCCAAAGTATGTAAGGTAGAGGCTCAGGCGCACTCTGGCTGGACTTGTTCCAAGACAAAGCAGTGTGTTGTTTAAGCAGTCCACGGTGCCTGCACTGTTCTTCTCCAGCTCCAAAATTCAAAGGCATCCGTTTCTTCTTCAGTCTTCCTTATTCCAACTTGCACATGCAGATGAGGAAATTGAAAACACCTGGCGTTGGCCAGGAGCACCTTAGTCCTCGAAGTCACATGTTTGCTTTTCAATACTCTAAAGAAGTCTCACGAAGTCGATTCACTCAATTCAAGACATCTTTTGATTTCTTGACTGCTGCTTCCATGAGCATTGATTATGCATCAAAGTATGACAAAATCCTTGAGAGAGACAACCTTTTCTCCATGGATCATGATGTTACCTATTGGTCTAGTTGTGAGGCTTGTGGTCTTCCTTATATCGACTCGTCATCCACACTGATGGCTACAATCCTTGATCTTCCTCAGGAAGTGTTTCAAGTCCTCCTCACTTTCAGCAAACAAGGTTGGGCCATCTGCATATTAGAGACTGTTAATTTCCTTCCTCCAGTCCGGATGCCACGTTCCTCTTCATGGAAGACAGCTTCTCTGATAATTTGCTTAACATACAGACAATAAATATGGTGAGAGGAAACTACCTTGATCGACACCTTTCCTGATTTTAAACCATAGAGTATTCCCATGCTTTGTTTGCACAAATGCCTCTTGATCCATGTATAAATTCCACATGGGCACAACCAAGTGTTCTGGAATTTCCATTCTTCTTAAGGTTCTCTATAGTTTGTTATGATGCACACAGCCGAATGCCTTGACCTAGTCAATAAAACACAAGTAAATATCTTTCTGGTATTCTCTTTTGAGCTAAGGCCAATCTAGCATCAGCAATGGTATCATAATTTGTTCACATCCTCTTCTGAAGTGGCCTGAACTGCTGGCAGCTCCCTGCCAATGCATTACTGCAACCAATGTTAAAGATCTTCAACCAAACTGAACTTGCATGTGAGATCAATGGCTTTGTTCTATAATCTGAGCATTCTCTGGTTCACCTTTCTTTGGAATGGGGGCAAATATGGATCTCTTCCCATCAGTCAGCCAAGTAGCTCTCTTCCTGATTTCCTGGCATAAATCGAGGGAATTCTTCCAGTACTTCATCTGCTTGCTGAATCATTTTAATGGTTACTACATCAATTTCTGGAGCCTTGGCCTTGGCTAATGCTTTCAGTTCAGCTTGAACTTCTTTCAGCATCATTGATTCCTGCTTGTATGCTACCTTCTAGTGGAATATCGACCAGTTCTTCTTGGTACGATAACTTCTTTACATCTTCTGCTGCTTCCTGCATCATTCAATATGTTGCCCACAGAATCTTTCCATATTTCAAGTAGGGACTTGGATTTTTTAAGTAGTTTTAGATTAAGATATGCTGAGCATATCTTCCATTTTGGTTTTCTAACTCTAGAGCTTTGGATATTTCATTAGAATATTTGACTTTGTCTTTTTGAGTTGCCCTTTGAACGTTTCTATTCCGCTCTCTGACTTCATCTTTTCTTCCATTTGCTTTAGCTGCTTTATAGTTAAGAACGAGTTTCCATCTCTTTGGACATCCACTTTGAACTTTTCTCTCTTCCCCATCTTTTTAATGACCCCTGACTTTCTTCATGCATGATGGTCTTGATGTCCTCCTACAGCTCATCAGGTCTTGGATCATTAGTGTTCAATGCGTCAAGTATGTTCTGAAGATGTTCTCCACATGCAGGTGGGGTTGGCTCAATGTCCTATTCTGGCTTTTGTGCACTTATTTGAATTTTATTCAGATTTAACTTGAACTTACAGATGACCCATTGATGATCTGTCCCACAGTCAGTACAGCCCTGGTGGCAGCTGCTGATCTTGAGCGTCTCATCTTCTCTTCACCCAGCTGCAGGCCTTTTGATCTCTGTGTATCCATCTGAAGAAGTCCAGAGCGTTAGTCAACTTTTATGTATTTATATTTTTGTAAAGAGGTGTGTACTGTGAATAAATCATTGGTCCTGCAAAATTCTGTTATGTCTTCTGTATGCTCTACCATGAGGGTATTTCAAAACGTTTGTGAAAACAAATGGAAGTAAAAGATAATGGAATTTCTCCACAACATTTTTGAAACCCTCTTATATTTATGGATATATTTGTGGCATAGTTAAATACATAGGTAGAAATATCCTCTGTTGAATACACACACACATTTATGATAACCATGGGTATGGACCCATTCTCCTTCCCACAGATGTTCAGCTTACATATCATTGTATACAACCATTTACAGATTACCAATTACTGCTGGATTGTGTATGTAATAGTATTTACCTCTGGTGCCTTTAACGATTATTCCAGTGTGTTATTTTACCTTCATTATTATGATTGTTATTTGCTGAAATTCTCCTTAGTACATAGGGCCTTTCCCTGATGGCATAGTGGGTTAAGTATTATGCTTAGAAATTCAAACCCACCGGCATTCTGTAGGAGAAAGATGAAGTTGTTGGTTCCCCTGAAGAGGTACAGTCTTGGAAATTCCTAGGGAGTAGCTCTGCCTTAAGGGGTACATATGAGATGTCATTGACCCAATGGAAGTGACCTTTTTTGATTTCCCCTTCTAGGGATATGGTTTTCTTTTGTTTCCTTTTTAAACACCAAGCTTTGGAACAGGAAACGTTTATAAGGGGGGGGAGTTATTTTTGTAAAGTATGCACTGAACCAATTAGACCTGTGTTTGCTCCACCCACTCAGTAGAAGGTTTCATTTCAAGGTCCAGGAAAATTGCCAAGCTAGAAGGTAAGCTCTCCTTCCCTTGAGTTCACAGTTTATAGAAGAGACAAGATGTGCAGATAAAGTAAACTGAGACACATTGACCACTAACGGGATTTACAGAGTAAATAAACTTAGAGCAAGGAGAGAAACTGGGCCTTCAGAGTCTTAAGAGCCTTCATTGAATGGACATATACAATTGTCACCAAATCATTTTGACTCACTGGGACCCCTTGTGTGCCAGAGTAGAACTGCACTCCACAGAGACTTCACTAGTTAGGATCTTTGGTAATTAGATTCCCAGGCTTTTCTCCTAAGAAGGCTTTAGGTGAACTAGGGCCTCCGATCTCTTGGTCAGCAGTTGAACTGGCTAACTGTATTATTCAGGGATTCAAGTAACCAGGTACGGTGAGCCACGGGCAATAGATTTTCAGGATACCAAAATGAATAAGATGCCTTCCTTCTCCTCAACAATATCATAGGGCCGCAGGAGCTCAGAGGCATAATCATATCATTAAAAGCGAGTTGTTTAGTGTTTTGGTGCTCTCTAATATATCTCTTTTGTTCATTCCTCAAATGAAAAGGGACTAAGCACCTCTTCTGTGTCAGGCACAGAGGTCGAGGGATGAACGTGTACCGAACACTACCCTCCAAGGGGTTACCTGTGAGGTTGGCAAAGACACTATTATTCATCTCTCATTACAGAAAATTGAAACCAGGTACTATGTGCAAGATCACACAAGTCAGGGCTGGTATCTATCAAGGACTCCAAGACTCAGTCCTTTGGGGGCTTCCCCTGGTGAGCTCTGGTTTGAGCAGAAGCTGAAAGAATTTCAAGCCTAGGCTCAGCACCACAGCAACGGTGCCTCTTCTCTTAAAATGAATGGGAACAGAGAAATCAGAACAAGAAAGGCACGTGTTCTGCCATTCACCCCTTCATCCATCCACACAGCCATTCCCCTCCATGACATTTCCTGATGCCGTCTGACCGCCAACCCCTATGTGTTAGTCTCTGTCTGTGTGAAGATGCTCAGCTTCCCCACCTCGCATGGCTTTCCTACCTCGCTAGGCTGGGGGAGACTGTCAGTCACTAAATTATGGAAATCCAACAGGATTCATTCATGTGAAGGCAGGGGGCTCCAAGCTCTGCGTGGGGACCCAGAGAATTAAGTTCATCGCATTTTTCAAGCTTGACCTGTGGTTTTGGCGATGAAAGGTTCAAAATACCCCTGCTAAGAGAGCAAACCTATAGCACTTCCCCCCTTCAGAAAAGGCCAGAAGGAAGGAGGCCTGCTTTTTCATTCTGAGAGGCCAGTTAAGAGTAAAAAGGCCAGGGAGAGGGTCAGGGAAACCCAGCCTCTTGCCTCTGCAGTGGCTCCACTGAGGTGTCAGCTGGTACAAACGCCCTCCCTGAGTCACTCGAGGCAGGGCTACCGGACACGTAGCCTGAGGACTGATTTCCCAGCTTGCACAGGATGCAGTCTGTGCCGTGCCCATTGATAGTTTGCTTCTTATGTTACAACTCCTTCGTGCCCAGGCTCCAGAAGCCAGAGTGGTCAAGTTAAAAAAAAAAAGCAGGGTATAGAGTTCCAAAGCCCAAGATCAACTCCACTGACTCGGGTACCCTGAAGTAAGGGTCCAGTCTCTCTGAGTCACACCCTCCTTTGTAAAGGACCAGCCTTTTTATATTACTAGCGTTTATAATTTATGAATGGGCCAGTTACTTCGCCTGAGCACAGCACATGCATCATCTGACTTAATCAGCATGGTCTGTTAGATAAGCACTATTATTGCCCCTATTTTAAAGCGGAGACAAACGGAGGGTCAGAGAAGTAAACAAACTGCCACTGAAGAAACGGCTAGTTAGAGGGCGAATGGGAGTCACCGCCCAAGGTAGGATGTCAAACATACCGTAATGGTGTGAGGTCCATCCTCGTCTCGGGTCAGATTTTAGTGGATGTGTATTTCATGTTTTTCCGTTAAAAAAAGATGTTAGATATTGGTGACACGGGGGTCTCTGAAAACACTTTTAAGGGCCCTTCTAATTAATGCAATATGATTAATTGGAAGGGATCTATGATTCCCTGTTGTAAACAGTTTATGAACTACATCAAATTCACCAAATAGAGCCAAAATGACATAGTCTAAAAGTCTTGATGCTGAAACGGTAGTGTTTCAAGTTTCCTTAATAATAATCATTAGCTGAGATGTTTTTAAAATAAAACTCACCAAAGCTTATTCTTAGGAGTTCTGGTCCATTGGAATGGGGTGAAGCTAGTTATCAGAAGGAGAAAAACAGATATATGCACAAGCAATTGTATGGCAAACTGCTTTTAAGGCAGTTTTATAAAAAATGCAAAAGAATTTTTAAAAATTTAATAAACCAACTAGACTAATATCTGTGTTTTTACACTTCATTTTCAGAGATTCTTATCAAGAGTAAATACTTAACTTTAGCAAATACTTTTTGAATATTTTATAAATACAGTTTTAATAATAATAGCCAGACACTGTAATATGAACATATTTATTTTTCTCATTTAATATTTATGCTTTACAATGTATAAATTATTACTTGTTATGCTAACTTCATAAAATGAATTGGATAGGTCTCTGAGTTTTTCAATATTCTAGAACACTTTATGTAGTATTACATATTACTGTTCATATGTAAAAGTTAAAGACACCACTTGAAAAACTATAAATACTTTCTTGAAGTGATACTTTGATAATTTTTCATCCTTATTCCTTTGGAGTTGGGAAGTAGCAAAAGCATCATTTTACCTTTGCATATACAAGTTAAACTATATTGTTTTGAATTTATCTTAATAGTTAAAAAAAGTTACCATATAAAAGCTTTAAGGTAATTCCCTATAGAATCAATTGTAACTTTTCTCTTTTACTGGTAATTTATAAAGAAATGAAATAAACCTACACATTTCAGACAATTATGGAAAAAACATAGGTTCAAAAGATTATAGAAAGCACCTCACTACCACTGAGTTGTCTACAGGATGCTCCTGTAGGTTGCTGGGACTGTAACTTTTTTTCAACAGTCAGACTGTCAAATAATTCATATATCATACAATTAACTCACATCGAGAGAGCTGTACAGTGATCACCACAATCGATGTTAGAGCATTTGCTTCATTCCGCTACTCCTTGTTATTAGTGCCCATTTCCCCTCAACCTCCCCTGCCATATCCCCAGGGGAAGAGTAATCCAGTTACAGTCTGTATAGATATACCTGCCCTGGATTTCATACACAGTAGAACATTGTTTAAAGAGACTAACAATAATAACATCGTAAAACAGATGAAAACTCTTTACAGGAGTAGAAAGTCTTTTTTCTCTCCTGCAAAGCAGCTGGTGGTATGAACTGCTGGTCTTGAGACTAGTAGCCCATCTTGTGACTACGACGCCACAGAAAGCATAAGAAAATTTAATAGAAGCAAGATCCAGTGTTAATATCAGTAAATGGGTTACACTTAGTATGAAAAAATACCCCAAAGATTTCAGATTAAGTTTAAAAACCTAATAATGATATATAAACTTCAAGTCATACCTAAAGCAAATGATATAGAGAAGTTAGAACAAAACTCTTATCAATGGCAAGTTTATTGTGCCAACCTGGCTAATAGGAACATGTGGGATTAATGAGGTTGCTGTTTGATTGCAGGGCAAAGAGATAAATGGCTTGGCATGGTCCGCCTCTCTCTCTTGCTCTCTGGTGACAGAACCATCATGTGGCTGCTTTACCTAGGTCTCTGCCTCAACTTGTGAGCTACACTACCTGTTGGACAGCCAACTCATGGATATTGTCACTAGAGCACTTCAAGACCTACTTTGCCACACTGCTGGTATATACATCACTTGAGCTTGAGGCTGGCATAACCTGTCACCTTGCATTGCTTGAGTTTGATATCCCATCCTGGCTTGCTTCACTAAGCTTCTGAGCTGACTATTGGTGACCCGCCCTGCAGTTTTCTGCCTATGACCAGACTGCCTACACTGTCCTAAGGAAGACTCAGCTGTCTGCTTCCTTAACCTTGGACCAGCAGCCCTCTATAATTGAAGCACTTCTAGTACATTAACAGTTCCACAGAAGTGAGTTGAACTGAGCACTCTGTACTGATGTGTGGACTAATTATCTGTTATATTCCTTTGTGCTGTATATATCTATCCTCATATATATAAAATCATATGTGTCCTGGTTTCGTTTCTCAAGAGAACCCTGTCTAACACAATAGTTAATGTTACTGTTATCTGTAAATAGATGGGCTAAATAAGATATTACAATATTTTTTAAAACTACTTTAATTGCAAATATTTATAGAAACAAGCTGTCTTGACAAATTTTACTAAGGCAAATTTTAAAAAGTTACAGAAGATTTGTATTTTAGCCATATAATTAATGCTACAAAAAGAGAAAGATACATAAGAGAGACAGAATGAGATGGAGGTGAAAATTGGCATTCCATGGAACACAGGTGGCTATGGAGAATTTCAAATTTTGATTTTATATCATGCAACAAAGAAGACTCTACTACTTTTTCATATTTACATTTTACAGACCATAACATTTTACTATTATTTAATAAAAATAGAAATAGTAATATTTCAGTAAAAAAGTTCCAAATGGGCAGATTTTTAAAACTTATAGTACAAATTTCCTATTAAAAATATGTTTTCATGAGTCTGGCAGTTACATAATCGCCTCTCAATCTGAAGGTAAGGGTGGAGTTTAGCCTGTCAATCAGGTCACAGCTTGATGACCTCATTTGTAGGTGTGACGGAAATAAATAGTTCATGAGAGGCCAGGCACACTCTCTCTGTGCTTGACATTCCTGTTGACCAGTCACATGGAGGCATACCAATGTAGCCAAAGCCCTGGATCTGGAGGAACCACACAGGGAGACCCATGTGAACACTATAATGTTTCCATCACCACTGGATCTACAAGACTTTCCACCATTGGCATGTGATTTTCCTCCATGTGGCACCATTGCATGTCATTGAAATCTTAAAGGCACCTCTCTATTTATTTACCTTGACTTTTAGCTTTCCATCAATGTTATGTTCCATATAAAATGCTTCAGTGCAATTCCAATCATTCTTATTTTAGAATTTCTTTGGCATTATAGTACACAATTGGTATTGTTTCCGGTGAGGAGACATATTTTTTTCCAAAGGGGATCATTTTCAAGGGCAAGTCAATGAAGATTGGGGTCCATAGCCATCTTACACCTGGTCCAGAAGATGCTGTTTTGTTGTTTTTCTTTCCTTTAACCTTCATAACATCCCCTAAAGCATGCCAGTCCAGTGACTGTACTATAAACTCACTTTGGAGAATGGATCCTGGAAAGAGGAGGCAGGGAAAGAAAAGAAAAGACATGATCCTATACCATAGAAGGCCCTAAGAATCGCGCAGGAACACTGCTGAAATGTATAATAGAATGCAGAAGCATTTTAGGGTACAACTTCCACACACAAAACGGTTGGTTTTCTTTATACCAACAAGGAGCATTCTGAATATGAAATCAAGAAAGTCATTCAATTTATAATAGAATGGAAAATGATAAAGTTCCAAGGAATTAACCTAGCTTAAGAACCTAAACAACTTATATAATTAAAAAGATAAAACACTGCTACAAGATACTAAAAGAAACCTGCATAAATGGAAGGGTATTTTGTGAGTAAAGAATATAAGGGTAGTGGACTTTCGGGAAGATGGCGACACCACAGAATTTGGCCCAGGAGAGTTGCTTAGAGGGAAATCAACTCTGCTGTAACACAGGATGAGCATAATAAAGATAAGTAGGCACAGACACACAAGGTTTCCAGGGGATGGGGGCTTTTGGCTTACCACAGTGGAGGCCAGCTAAGGGTTGACCTTAGCCCCACCACTGTCTCTGCTGGAACCATGACCATTTGGAGCCCGTAAGGGGGCTTAATCTCAACACAGCAAAAGTTGACTGCCACCTCGGGCAGGGACTAAACCATTGCAGCTCCATTGGCAGGGATCCGGGTTCACCTACATTGTTAATTTTGTTTCCCTCTCTTCTCTATATCCCCAGACAGTCTCAGCAGGCTTCCTTTTAAAAAAATTTCCCGTCTTTGTTTCTTTCCTGTTCTCTCACACTCCATTGCTGACCTCCAAACCATTCCTCTTAGCCTAGGTCATTTATGCCTGCGCCACACCCAGCTAAGTGAGCTCCACCTGTGCAGCAGGCCCGAGGCTGGAAAAAGCCCTGCTGACCTCAACCAGGGGATATTCTGCCCAACTTCTTACCAGGGAATTCCTGCCTGTGTGCCTGGGGGCATAAGGCAGCTCGGCCAACAGTCCTCAATGCTCTGAGCTGCTGCAGGAACCTCTGCCTAAACTCTGCAATACCAAAGCAGGCAACCCACCAGCCTTCTGGGGCACTTCCCTGAGAGGAACACCACAGGAGGATAAAGTAGTAGGTTAATTCCATAGTGAAATTAGCTGTAGGCAGTTCAAAGAAGCATTCCTACAAGTCTTCCAGAGAGAGCCAGTACTCTATGACTCCCTGGAAAATGGCACGTGGTTCCTCTAAAACGACACAATACAAACATCCATCAGACCCAACGACCTCAATGAGAAAACAGGAGAACAAAAGGCAATAGAAGAAGATGTCCTGAACATAACGACATGCATAGAAGAAGCAGACATTGAGCTGCCACAGAAAGAAATTTTCAGAATGATGCTTGTAGTCATACAGGAGATGAGGGAAACAATATAGATCAAGGATGAAATGATAGAGGAGATAAAGGCCATACACCAAAGGGAAATACAGGAGCTTAGGGGGGAGATAACAAAAACCAGTAGCAGAAACATGGACCTCAAGAATCTACTGGAGGAAGCAGAGAACCACATCAGCGACTTGGAGGGCAGCCAAGCAGACTTTAACAAATGTGAACAAAAATCTAATAAGATCGCTCTCTCCGCTCATCCCTGATGACCTACCGACCTGATGCAGCCCTGGGAGCTGGAGAAGCAATGTCGTGACCCCTGTCAGCACTGAGATGCTTATAATGCCACTGGATCCACAAGACTTCGCACCCATTGGCCTGTGATATTCCTGTTTTTGGCGACATTGCATGTGTTTTCAGGGTTCACTGTCCCCATTCTGCAGATGAGGATTCTGGAGCTCAAGAATTTCAGACGATTTAGCCATCTAGTAAAGGACAAAAACTGGAATGAAGTTCTCTTTGGTCAGACGTCAAAGTCCTGCTCTTAGCTACCTTGTCTGAAGCATTAGCATTCAAAGATCTTCTGTGTAAAGATTAAAATGCCATTTACTCTCTAAAAAAAAATCTAATAAGATCATCAGAGAAGCTGAAGAAAACCTAAGAGCTATGTCTGATGCTATGAAGAGGAATAACCCTAGAATTATTGGTTTACTGGAGGAATAACATTAGAATTATTGGTTTACTGGAGGAAGACACAACAAAGAAGTCATCTGCAACAATAGTGAGAGAATTCTTGGAGGAATACTTCCCCAGCTTAATGAATGAAAAACCAGGTAACCACTCAGGAAGCTGAAAGAACACCAGCTAGACTGAATCCCAATAAGATGTGACCAAGGCACATAATAGTTAATCTGTCCAACTTTGAGGAAAAGGAGAAAATCATGAGAGAAGCTAGGGAAAAACAAGCAATCACATATGTGTTAGACAGGGTTCTCTAGAGAGATAAAACCAGATAGCTTATACTTTTTATATATTTTTATAAAGATAGATATATAACACAAGAAATGAACTGTTAAATTATAAACAGATAGATAGATATATAATACAAGAAATGAACAGTTAAATTATAAAGCAGTACAAATGGCTCAGTGCAACTCACTCCCATGAGAGAGTTGTGAGACACTGGCAGTTCTTCAAGTCTTGAGGACCATCAGGTAGTCTTCCATATACAGAGATAGGCTATTCCAGCAAAGGCAGCAAAACAGCAAGGCAGGTCACCAACTGTCAGGCGGGTCACCAACTGTCAGTCCCCAGCTCAAGAGATGTAAATTTCAATCATGTGGTCTTAAAAGGACTTCAATGTACAGAGACATAGTCCACAGGCTAGGAGTCCCACAGGTAGTGTAGCCTGGAAATTGAGCTGCAGAACAAGCAAGGCAGCCACACACTGGTGTGATGATCAAAGAGTGAGTGAAAAGAAAGGTGAGGCTCACTGAGCCATTTATCTCTTTGCCTTTCAATTAATCCCACTTGTGTTTATCGGCCAGGCTGGCACAATAAACTAGCTATGTCAACATATAAAGGTTCCCAAATAAGAATATGCTCAGACCTATCAGCAGAAGCTATGAAGAAGAGGAGAGAGTGGAGTAACATTTCCAAAAATTGAAGGAAAACAATGCAAACCCAAGAATACTCTACCCAGCCAAATTATTGATCAAGATAGAAGAAGAGTCTTCCCAGACAAGGAAAAACTCAAAGAATACATTAGAAGAAACCAAGCCCTACAAAAGATCCTTGATGACCCAGTATGCACAGAAGAACAGCATGCACCAAACATAAATAAGAGATCACCACATAGACCAATCTCACTCAGAGGACAACAAAGAGAAAACATCCCCAAAATAGCATTGGCTTAAGGATGGAAATAAGTCAAGAATGACATACACACACACACACACACACACACACACACACACACACTAATGAGGAACGAAAGTAGGAAAACACCCTTCACAAAAGGATAAGATGACATCACAGAGTCCTCAGATGGAGATAATAAACCTGAATATCAATGTCCTGAACTCAGGCATTAAAAGACTGAGACTAGCAGACTGACTTAGAAAACACAATCCATCAATCTGCTGCCTACAGCAGACGTATCTCAAGGCTACCGACAAAAATAGGCTGAGAATCAAAGGCTGGAGAAAGGCATACCAGGAAAATAGCAATTCAAAAAAAGCAGGGCTTGCAATCCTAATCACGGGTAAAATTGACCTCAAAGTGCAAACCATAAAAAGAGATAAGGAGGGATACTACATAATGCTTAAGGGAATGGTAGACAAAAAACCACTAAGCATTGTAAACATATATTCCCTGAATGAAAGATCCACTGAATGCGTCAGCCAAACACTCCAAAAGATGAAAAAAGATACCACAGCCTTAACAATTATAGTGGGTGACTTTAATGCACCACTCTGAAAAAATAGATCACAGGAAAAGAAACTCAACATGGAGGCTAGAGAGCTAAATACTACAATTAGACAATTTGACCTGATAGATATTTACAGAGATTTCATCCAAATACAAAAAATCACATTCTTCTCAAGCCCATATGGCACATATTTGAAGATAGACCACATGCTGCGACATAAGGCGAGTTTACATAAATTTAATTACATTGATATCATACAGACCTCTCTCTCTGACCACTGTGTCATAAGGCTGGAAATCAACAAAAGGAAGATGAAGAAAACAAGGGCAAACAATTGGAGGATGAATAACTCTCTAATGCAAAAGGAGTGCATACTGGCACAGATCAGAGATGAAATTAGGAAATTCCTAGAAACCAACGAGAATGAGGACACGACATACCAAAACTTAAGGGACACAGTAAAGGCAGTTATCAGAGGAAGTTTCATAGCAATACATGCACACCTGAGAAAGGAAAAGAGATTCATGATTGATATGCTGGCACAAAATTTACAACTGGAGCAGAGTCCGCAGGACAATCCTACTAATAGCAAAAGAAAAGAAATAATAAAAATCAGGGCTGAGATTAAGGAGAGGGAAAATAAGAAAAGTATGGAAAAACGTATTGCTGCTAAAAGTTGATTCTTTGAAAGGATAAACAGAATTGAAAGACCGCTATCAAACCTAACCAAAGAAAGGAGGGAATCAATTTCAATAGCAAGAATAAGGGATGAAAGAGGGGACATTACAACATACTCTAATGAAATCAAAACGATAATTACACAGTACTACAAAGGATTGTACTCCAATCAATTCAACAATTTGGAAGACATGGGCAAATTCTTGGAAAAATAATCCCTCCCTAAACTATCCTTGATAGATGTCAAGAATCTCAACAGACCCCTAGGAATAGAAGAAATAGACAAAGTTATCAAGGGAATACCAACAAAACATCCCCTGGACCAGATGGCTTCACTGGAGAATTCTACCAAGCATTTAGGGAAGAAGTAAGACCAATTCTACACAAACTCTTCCAGAACATAGAAAAAGATGGCAAACTCCCGAAATCCTTCTATGAAGCTAGTATAACTCTGAGATGAAAATTGGGCAAGGATCCCACAAGAATTGAGAACTACAGACCAATATCCCTAATGAACATCGATGCAAAAATCCTTAACAAAATACTAGCCAACAGAATACAAAATTATATACAACAAATAATTCACCACGACCAAGTGATATTCATACCAGTGATGCAGGGATGGTAAAACATATGAAAGAGTATTAGTATTATTCATCACACTGACATGAAAAACTATAAGAACCACATGATAATATTAATAGATGCAGAAAAGCATTTGAAAACATCCAACACCAATTCCTGTTTAAGACACTTGAGAAGATAGGAATGGAAGGAAAATTCCTTAAGACAATACAAGCTATTTATGAGAAACCAGCAGCCAACCACCTGGTAGTCAAGGGAGAACAGACTAACACAATCCCACTGAAAAGGGGGACTAGATAAGCATGACCCTTGTCCCCACTCTTATTTAATATCATGCTGGAGGTTTTAGCTAACAGCATAAGGCAAAGGAAAGACATCAAAGGTATTCATCTGGGGAAGGAAGAGGTGAAACTATCGCTATTTTCAGATGATATGATTTCATACATGGAAAATCCCAAAAGTTCCACAAGGGGAGTCCTGGAAGCTACAGAGGAGTTTGGCAGAGTGGCAGGATACAAGATCAACAAATAGAAGTCCATCAGACTGTTATACACATTGGATAAGACCACAGAAGAGGAGATCAAAAAGGTGGTACCCTTCACAATAGCCAAGCAAAAATTGAAATATCTAAGGATATACCCGACTAAAAGAATAAAAGATCTATATGGGGAAAACTACAGAACACTATTACAAGAAATCAAGAGCGGCCTCAACAAATGGAAGAATATCCCATGCTCGTGGATTGGAAGACTCAATATAGTCAAGATGTCAGTTCTGCCAAAGGCACTATATAAATTTAATGCAATCCCGATATAATTACCCTGATCTTTCTTCAAAGAAGTAGAAAAACTGATTACCAACTTCATGTGGAGAGGGAAGAAGCCCAGAATCAGCAGAGAACTCCTCAAGAAGAAGGACACAGTAGGAGGGCTTGGGTTACCTGATTTTAACACAAACTATATAGCCACAGTTGTCAAAACCACATGGTATTGGTACAATAACATACTCAGACCAATGGAAAAGGACTGAAAACCCAGAAATAAAACCATCACCCTACAGACAACTGATATTTGATAAGGGCCAAAAAAAATATCCAATGGGAATCAGATGCTCTCTTTAATGAGTGGTGCTGGAAAAATTGGATATTTACTTACAGAAAAATGAAGCAAGACCCTTATCTCACTCCATGCACAAGAATAAACTCAAGGTGGATCACAGACCTTGAAGTTAAACCCCAAACTATTCGGGCCATCAGTGATGGAATAGGGACCAACTTGAGAACTTTGGCGCAGGGAATACATAGGCTATCAGAAATAGGGAAGGACACACACACAGAGGAGGCACAAATTGACAAATGGGATATACTGAAGATAAAACACCTGTGTACATCAAAAGAATTGACCAAGATAGTAATAAGAGAGTCCATGGACTGGAAAAACATCTTTAGCAATGACACATTAGACAAAGGCCTTATTACTAAAATCTACAGTACTCTGCTATCTTCAAAAAAGAAAAAAACTAATTGCCCATTGAGGAGGTGGGCAAAGGACCTGAACAGAAGTTTCACAGGGGTAGAAATCCAAATGGCCAACAAACACATGGGAAAATGTTCCCAATATTTAGCCATAAGAGAAATGCAAATTAAAACAATGAGGTACTACCTAATACCCTAAAAGTTAGCCAAATTCAAAAATTCAGAAAATAACACATGATGAAGGGACTGTAGAGAGACAGGAACTCTCATCCACTGCTGGTGGATCTGTAATTATGTACAGTCACTATGGAAATCGGTCTGGCGATATCTAAAACAGATTAAAACCAAGTTACCATAAGACCCAGCAATCCCCCTACTGGGCATATACCCAGAAGAGGCAAGAAACAATCCAAGGCCAGACATCTGTGCTCCAATCTTCATTGTAGCACAGTTCACAATTGCAAGGAGTTGGAAACAACACAAATTCCCATCAACTGATGAGTGGATTAAAAAACTGTAGTATATACAAACAATGGGATACTACGCATCGCTAAAAAAGAGTAATGAACATATGAAGCACATCACTGCATGGGAAGAACTGGAGGAAATCATGCTAAACAAAGTAACTCAAGCACAAAAGGATAAGTACATGAGTCCGCTGAGGTAAGCTTTAAAAAAAAGATGCAAAAGGGGCATAGGGAAAAAGCTACTGTATACAAACATTCCTGGGGGGAGGACCAGGTAATATAGCAGGGACCAGACTAAAAAACAGGGATATATATGGTAGACAACTAAAAACGAGGTAGGGAAAGGAAAAAGAATATTAAAAAGAATTGGGTAGCTGGGACACAGGGCACTAACCCACTAAGGGGAGGGTATTGTTTATATCTCCACAGTGAAAGAGGATTCAGATTCAGATGTGAATGCAACATGCCGGTGTGGAGTAAGAAACTAGTGGCGAGGTCTAGGGAGCCAGCCCCAATCCCAACTACTACGTGGACAGCTGCCCCTCCCCCAGAATAACTTATTTCAAAGGACGGCATTGAATCTGTAGCTCCGGGAGGGGACATATCTGATCGAAGCACACGGGAGCAGATGAATGGGGAGGAGAGAATGGAGCACATCCTGGCCCACCAGGCCATGAGGACAATGTTCCCTATTAGAGAAGCCAGTCCACAGAGAGGACCACATGACCGGCCCCACTATGAGACATGATGTCCCTCACTGACCCATAGCCCTACAGGGGACAACACCAGAGACAGAGTGGGAATTGCGCAAAGGACAATTATAGAGGTCTAGATAAAGGCATGTACATATACAAATATATGAGGGAGGCAGTGTGGAGTGGAGACCAAAAGCCCATTTATAGGCCATTGGACATCCCCTTACGGAAGGTTCTCGGGGAGGAGATGAGCCAGTCAGGGTGCGATGTAGTAACGATGAATATACAACTTTCCTCTGGTTCCTAAATGCTTCCTCTCCCCCTCCCCCACTATCATGATCCCAATTCTACTTTGCAAGTCTGGCTAGACCAGAGGATGTACACTGGTATAGATAGGAACTGTAAACGCAGGGAATTTAGGGCAGATAATCCCTTTAGGACCAGTGGTGAGAGTGGCGATACTGGGAGGGCAGAGGGGAGGGTGGGTTGATAAGGGGGAACCGATTACAAGGATCTATATGTGACCTCCTTACTGGGGACTGACAATATAAAAGTGGGTGAAGGGAGACGTCGGACAGAGCAAGATATGACAAAGTAATAATTTATAAATTATCAAGGGTTCATGAGGGAGGGGGGTGGGGGGGAGGAAGGGGAAAAATGAGGAGCTGATGCCAGTGGCTTAGGTAGAGAGCGGATGTTTTGAGAATGATGAGGACAATGAATCTATAAATCTGCTTTACACAATTGATGTATATATGGATTATGATAGAGTTGTATGAGCCCCTAAAAAATGATTTTAAAAGATATATAGTCTAAAGTCAGAATATTTTAAACAGTATAGTACTTTACACATCTAGAGCAACCAGTGAAATATTCTAAATATTTCAGAAATAGAATCACAACTGAGTTTGATAACACAATGATGACATTTTATATCATTGGGAGACGGATAGATTTTTTTAAGTCAGTGATCGAATAACTGAGGAGCTGCTTGGGAAAGAAAAGGAAAGCTGGAAAATCCCACTGAATGCCACCTTCAGGATAAAGGAGCAGTCAAGTAGAAGTCAGCTAATGAATTGTAGTAAACATAATGAATTCAAGGACTTTGGATTAGAGAACTCTCTCCCACCTTAAGCACGCATGGGGAAAGCACAAATGCCTCCTCCTCCTCCTCTTCCTCCTCCTCTTCATCATCATCATCATAATCACACTGATTAACACTATTCGAGTTTAATGTCACCTCGGAGAGCACCAGGACACTTCGGACGTGGTCAAATAAGAGAAAGTTAAGGATGGACCCCCAAATTATTAGAAGTTCCCCATATCCCCCTGAAAATTATGAATATTCCTAACTTAATTATCATACATTTGAAAAAGTAAATAAATATCTCTATACTGTGATACCCTAAGTCATTTCTACACCATGGAAACTGACCAGGTCTTCTGTGGAACGAACTTTCACTTTGAAATAAATGGTTGACAGAGTGAGAAAAAAAGATTGCAAAATGAAAACATCAATTCTATAAAAAATAATTTATAGATAAAATTTACTCTGGTTGGGGCCGGGCATATAGTCCAATCTTTTTATGGATTCCTCCACGGGTTACGTTGCCCTCCTGGTTTGGTGTGTCGTGGTGGGGTCTATATGCACATTCCAGATGTGGGGACACAACCAATACTCTCCCCATGGATGGAATAGTACCCTGTTCCCCCATGTCATCATCTCAGCTTCTCCCCACCCCGATATCCCTCCTCCTTTCCCCTTTCCCCTTCTTTACATTGGGCTCACATGTACCTCCCTGGGAAAAACACCCTGTTAATAGGCCAATGATAGACACATAGACTAGGAACACGATCGAAAATACAGAAGTAAATTCAGTTACCTATAAACAACTGGGTTTTTTAAAGCATTTTTATTGTGAATTAAGTGGGGGTTTACATGTCAGATCATCATTTTTGTATTCAGCAACTTTAAAAATTTATCAGTCCCCAAGAACTTATCCTTTACTCCCCCCACCCTACTTTATCTCCATCTCCCTCTTGTAGGATGTTATCTTCCTTTCTCCCAAGTTAACACCTACTTGTTGTTAGGCAGGGCAAGCTGGCTCTGAATCATGATAATACTATGCACAACGGAACAATGCACTGCTAAATCCTGTGCCAGCCTCACAATTGTTCTTATGTTTGAGCCCATTGTTGCAGCCACCGTGTCAATCCATCTCCTTGAGTCTTCAACACTTTCAGTGTTCTACTTAACCAAGCATGATATTTTTCCTAAGGAACGGTCTCTCCTGACAACAAGTTCTAAGTATATGAGAGGAACTCTCACCATCCTGGATTCTAAGCAGAATTATGACTGAACTTCTTCCAAGGCAAATTGGTTTGTTTTTGTGACAGTCCTCGTTGTTGTAGTTGTTGTTAGGTGCCGTCCAATTGTTTACAAACACAGCGATCATATAAACAACAGAAGGAAACACTGCCTGCTTATGCACCATCCTCACAATTGTCCCCCTTCCTGAGCTCATTGCTGTAACCACTGGGTCAGTCTAGCTCATTGAGGGCCTTCTTTTTTTTAACGCCCCTCCACTTTACCAGCATAATGTCCTTCTCCAGAGACTAGTCTCTCCTGACAACATGCCTAAAGCATGTAAGATGAAGTCTTCCCATCCTTGCAGCTCAGGAGAACTCTGGCTGTACTTCTTCCAAGATAGATTGGTTAGTTCTTTTAGCAGTCCCTGGTAATTTCAATGCTCTACTCCGGAGCCACAATTCAAATGCACAAATTCCTCTTAGGTCTGCCTTATTCAATGTCCAACGTTCACATGCACATGAGGCGATGTAAAATAACATAACTTGAGTCAGGGGTACGTTAGTTTTCAAAATACCATACTTGCTTTTCCATACTCTAACGAATTCCTGTTACCTAATACAACACACCTTTAGATCTCTTCACTGCTGCTTCCATGAGCACCAATTACAGATCCAAGCAAGACAAAGTCCCTGACAATTTCAACCTTTTCTCCATCTATCATGATGTTACCTATTAGTCCAGTTGTAAAGATTTTGATCTTTCTTACATTGAATTGTAATTCATACTGAAGGCTAAATTCCTTGTTCTTTATCAGCAAGTCCTTCAAGTCCTCCTCACTTTCAGCAAGCAAGGTTGTGTCATCTGCATACCGCAGGTTGTTAATAAGCCTTCCTCCAATCCTGAGATCACAATATTCTTCATTATTCAAGCTTCTCTTCATCAGCTTGTTGGTCCATTTCATGAGTTCCTACCACCTTGTTTGTGGCTAATGGATTCAGTGCAACTTGAACATCTTCCTTCAACACCATTGGTTCGAGCTCATAAGCCGAGTCTTGAAATGGTGGAATAATGAGTAGTTCTTTTTGGTAGTGACTCTGTATGTTCTTTCTGTCGTTTCTTGATGCTTCCTTTATCATACAATATTTTCCCCATAGAATCTTTCATTATTTCAAGTAGAGGCTTGGATTTTTTTGAAGCTCTTTCCATTTAAAATATGCTGAGTGTGTTCTTATATTTGGTTTTCTAACTCTCAGTTTTTGCCCATTTAATAATATTTGACTTTGTCTTCTCTGGCTGCCCTCTGAAATTTTCTGCTTAATTCTTTGACTTCATCATTTTTCAAATTGTCTTAGCTACACTATGATGAAAACCAAATTTTAGAGTCTCTTCTTACATCTACCTGGATTTTTTTTCTTCCTTCCCTGTCTTTTAAGGATTGTGTTAGGGTTCTCTAGAGAAACAAAACCAGAATATTTATATAGATATATACAGCACAAAGTAATATAACAGATAATTAGTCCACACAGCAGTACAGAGTGCTCAGTTCAACTCACTTCTGTGGAACAGTTAATATACTGGAAGTCCTTCAACTCACCAGGACTGCTGGGTCCAAGGTCAAGGAAGCAGACAGCTGAATCTTCCCTAGGACAATGTAGGCAGTCTGGTCACAGGCAGCAAACAGCAGGGCAGGTCACCAACAGTCCGCAGCTCAGGAGCTTAGTGAAGCAGGCTCAGGTGGGATATCAAACTCAAGCCATACAAGTCAACAGGATCCACCAGCCTCAAGCTCAAGCGTTGTATGCACCAGCAGCGTGGTAAAGCAGGTTTCAAAGGAACCTCAATCTATAGCAACAAGATCAATGGGTTGGCTATCCAATAGGTATTATAGTTCACAAGTTGAGGCAGAGAACTAGCTAAAGCAGCCACATGCTGGTCTGATTGCAAGAGAATAAGAGAGAGAGGGACAGGGCTTGACAAGCCATTTATCTCGTTGCCCTCTAATCAAACTGTGACCACATTAATCCACATGTTCTTATTAACCAGATTGGCAAATAAACCTACCCTATCACAATGAACTTTTGCTTCCTTCATGAATGACATTTCCCCACAGCTCAGCAGGTCTTTTGTTCAGTATAGCAAATCTGTTCTTGAGATATTCTGGAAATTCTGGTGGGATAGACTCTAGGTCATATTTGGCTCTCCCAGACTTGTTTTAATTTTTTTCAGCTTTATCTTGAACTTACATAGGACCAAATGCTGGTCTATTCTGGAGTCAGTCTCTGGCCTGGTTTTAGCTGACGACATTGAGCTTTTCCAACAACTCTTCCCACAGATGGAGTCAATTTGATTTCTGTGCATCCCATCTGGAAAAGCCTATATGTATGATTATTTTCAACAATCTTTTGTGTTGTTGAAGAAAGGTATTTACTATGAACAAGTTGTTGGTCCTGCAGATTCTATCATGCAATCTCCAGCTTCATTTCTATCACCAAGTCCATATTTTCCAACTACTGTTCTTTCAACTTTGCTTCCAACTTTTGCATTCTAATCGTCAATAACTGTAAATGCATCTTGATTGCATGTGTGATCAATCTCAGACCGAAGACATTGGTAGAATTCTTCAGTTTCTTTATCACTAGCTTTTGTTGGTGGTGCATAAATTTGAATAAAAGTTGTAGTGATAGGATTTCCTTGCAGCCAGATAGATATAACACTATCACAGATAGTACTGAACTTCGTGATACACTGTCCTTTTAAAAAATTAATGCCACACCATTCCTTTTGATTATATTATTCCCAGCATAGTAAACCATATGATTTTCCCATTTAAAATGGTCACCATTAGTCCATTTCAGCTCACTAATGCCTAGGATATTGATCTTTATGCATTCCATTTCATTTTTGACCACTTCCAATTTTCCTAGATTCACACTTATCACATTCTAAGTTCTGATCACTAGCATATTTTGAAGCTGTTTCTCCCTGTCTTGAGTCCCGCCCCATCAGCGAATGAAGATCACAATGGCTCGACTCCACGTTTAATGAAGGCACGTCACAATTATTGACTCCACTCTGAGAAATAAGCTCCTCCTCAGTCACATTTTATGTGTATTCTGATCTGGAAGCCAACTCTCAAGCACTCTCTCAGACAATTCTCTGCTTCCATTCGTTAGGCATCCAATATCTGACAACCTTTCATAATAATACAAGTTCTGAGTGCAGAGTATGTTCAGTATTCTTTGATAGCACCATAGTTCTGATACATCAATTCTGCTGTCTTCTTTCTTCAAAGTTTAAATTCCACAGGAACGATGCACTTAAACACACAATGGTTTAGATCAGGCACCTTCTAGTCCTCAAAGAGACATCCTTGTTCTTCAACACTTGAAAGAGGTGCTGTGCAGCAGAATTTGCCCAATGTAATATGTCATTTGATCTTTGAACCATTGCTTGCATGAGAATTAATTGTGGATCTAAGCAAGATGAAATCATTAACAAAATATTTTTTTTCTCTATTTATCATAATATTACCTACTGACCCAGTTGTGAGGATTTTGGATTTTTACATTAAGTTAAAGAGCCCTGGTGTAGGGGTTGTGTTGGACTGTTAACTGCAAGATCAGCAGTTTGAAACCACCAACCACTTCTTAGGAGTAAGCTAGACTTTCTGCTCCTGTAAAGAGTTAGTTTCAGAAATCCACAGGTCCAATTCTACTCTGTCCTATAGGGTTGCCATGGTTCAGAATCAAATCATTGGCCATGAGTTCGTTTTTTGGTTTGGGTTTTACTTTAAGTTGTAATCCATATGGAAGCCTGTAATCCTTGATTTTCATTAGCAAGTGCTTCAAGTCCCCCTCACTTTCAACAAGGAAGGTTGTGTTATTTACATGTCAAGAGTTGTTAACAAGCCTTTCTCCAAGCCTGGTACCACATCTTCTTCATATAATCTAGCTTCTCTGATTATTTTCTGAGCATACAGGTTGAATGAATATGGTGAGAGATTACAACCCTGATGTGCACCTTACTGATTTTAAACCATGCACTAGTCTCTTGTCTATTTGAACAATTGAACACAATTAAGTATTCTGTCATTTCCATTCTTCTCAAAGTTATCCAAGTTTGCTATGATCCACATTGTTAAATGCCTTTGCATAGTTAATAAAACACAAGTAAATATCTGTCTAGAATACTCTGCATTTAATCAAGGCCCCTGACATCATCAATGATATACTTTGTTTCAAGTTCACTTCTGAATTTAGCTTGATACCCAGCAGCTCCCTGTTGATGTTGCAACAGTGTGCAATGATCTTCAACAACATTTTTATTTCCTAGGATATAAATGATACTGTTTGATATTTTCCATATTCTTTTGCTTCATCTTTCTTTGGAATGGGTACAATATAGAGCTCCTCCAGTACATAGCCAGGTAAGTGCTTTCTAAATTTATTGGCATAGGTGAGTGCCTCCAGTGCTTTGTCAGCTTGTTGAAAAAATTTACATGGTATCCCATCCATTCCTGGAGACTTATTTTTGGCTAATACATCTAGTGCAGCTTGAACTTCCTTAAGTACCATAAGTTCTTAATCTTATGCTACCTCCTGAAACTGTTGAATGTCAACTCCCTCTTTTTGGTAGTGACTGTGAATTCCTTCCATTTCATTTGATGCTTCCTGTATCATTCATATTTTGCATAAGAATTTTTCACTATTACATCTCAGGATTCGAATATTTTCTTGAGTCCCTTCCATTTAAGAGATGCTGAGCATATTCTTCCTTTTTGGTTTTCTAACTCTAGACTTTTGCACATTTAATGATAATACTTTGCTTGAGCTGTCATTTGAATTTTTCTGTTCTGATCTTTGGTTTTATCCTTTCTTCCACTTGTCATAGCTACACTGATGAAAAACAAGCGTCTGAGTCTCTTCTGACATCTTCCTTGATTTTTTTCTGTCTTTTTAATGACCTTTTACTTTTTTTCATATATGATATTCTTGATGTTATCTTACAGTTTCTCAGACTTTCTGTCAGGGTTTAATGCATTATCTGTTATTGCAATGTTCTTGAAATTTGGATGGGACATACTTGTGATTGAATTTTGACTCTTGTACACTTGTTTTAATTTTCTTCAGCTATATATAGTCACAATTTATGTTTCTGAAAAAGATACTGTGTATAATTGTGTATAAGCTGAGATTTTCAACACATTTTAAATGCAGTTTTTGTGGTACAATTAAGTACCCCGGCTGATATTTGGGTCGGCTTATACTCTAGTATATACTTCAGTATATTTCCAATGAAGAAGTCATTGACCTTGTAAAATTCTATTATTTGATTTCCAACTTCATTTCTATCACCAAGATCATATTCTCTAACTAGTGTCCCTTCCTCATTGTTTCTAACTTTTGCATTCTAATTTCTAATAATTATCAATGCACCCTGATTGTATATGTTTGATCAATTTAAGAATGAAAATATTGGTAGAATTCTTCAGTTTCCTCATCACTAGCATCAATGGTTATGTAATAATTTGAATAATGCTTGTATCAATTTGATTTACTTGTATGGTATAGATACTATTTAGTCACAGATAGCATTGTGCTTCAAGAGAGATATTGAAATGTTCTTTTGATGATGAATATATTGCCATTCCTCTTGACTTTGTCATTCCTAGGTAGTAGGCATATAATTGTCTGATTTAAAATAACTGACACCAATCCATCTTAGTTCATTATTGCCTCCAATATCAGTATTTATGCTTTCCATTTCATTTTTGGTGACTTTAAATTTTCTTGGATTCATACTTCACACATTCCAAGTTCCCATTACTAAAAGATAATTAAAGCTATTTCTTTTCATTTTGAGTCATGCCCCATCAGCAAAGGAAAATCCTGAAGCCATCACTCCATCCACAGCCTTATGGTTGACTCTACTTAATTTTCAAAGGTAATGATTCTTCAGTCCTGTTTTGAGTGTTTTCCAACACGAAGGGCTTATCTTTTGGCAATGTTCAGCTGTTAATACAAGGCTTTCAATGGCTAATTCCTCAAAAATCAATTCTTCTTTATAGTCTTGAAGCTGAGATGAAATCTATTTGCCTTGGGTGGCCCTGCTCTAACTTTAAATACCAGTGGTGTAGCTACTAACATCACAGCAACATGCAAACCCCCACAGTAGGACAAACTGACAGGCAAGCGGTAGAACACCTGCCTACCCACCATCTACTTTATGACCTGCTCTTCCCTTCCCACATCTGGTAACCATAAAAGATTTTCTTTTGATATGAAAACCTTTATCTGAATTTTTAATAACTGGTTTCATATAATAGTCTCCCTTGGTGATTGACTAACTTCATCATATTGTCCACCAATCCATGCACATCATGAAGCTGCACAGCTTCATTATTTTCTTCGGTGATGTATAATATTCCATTGCATGTAGGTATCAGAGTTTCTTTATCCATTTTTCCATTAAGAGCATGGTCCAACAAAAAAAAATTTTTTTCTTGGTATCTTGGTGTCTATCCCTGTTCCCGAGGTTATTTGGGGTTCTGATTCAGAATATTGAGTTGGATAGACCACATCAGTTCTAGTTTCTTATATATAGTTATCTACTGTGTCCTCAGCTATTAAGTTACACTGACTTATTAATTTATCTTCCTGTTTTTTATTAGCCTTCTTATTTTTATTTATTTATTTTGACTTGGCTGTGAGGGTTTTTTTGGTCTTATTTTTTAAGTTGGGAGTTAATACATATATCATTGCATAGTTCGATGACATCAAGCAGTGTTGTACAATTGCTTCCATTCTTTTCCTTCCTGAACTCCTTGGCATCATCTCCTTTTTACCCACCCTGTCCCTTTTATACCCTCCGCCCACCCAGAAACCCTTATTCTACTTGCTGCCCTTATAGGTTCATCAATCCCGAGTTTCAGATACTGAAAAACAGAAAAAAACATATAACACAAATTCAAGGTGACCCCAATGTCAAGGGTGACCCCAATGACATAACACTTCTGAGATATACCCTAATATGAATGAACAAACACTAAAATAAACAAAAACCCAAACAAACAAAAAATGTTGGAAACCAGATGAGGTCCAGGGTGCAACAGAGGGGGAATCAACTGACAAGGTTTTAAGGATCCACGTGAGGTTTATCCCCTTGATCTTCTGCACTCAGCTCTGCAATACACTCTGTTAGTAACCACTTTCCTCCCAGCCCTCTATCATGGAAAGAGGCTGATCACCGGAGGCTTATTTCCTATGTAGTTTCCACAAATGGATCTTGGGCTCCCACTTTACCTAAATATTTAGTGCAACACAAAATACTTTAAATAAAGCCAGTGTGTACTTCCTCTATCTCAGACTGGCTAACATTCGATTAAAATATTCTGATTTTCTTAATGGGCAGAGTGGGGTGGTATATAGCCTATCCTATATATCTCAAAAACTAGAGCTGATATGGGAAAACGTATCATTTTTTTGAATCAGCAGGTCAAATATACTTGGAAAGAAATCTAATAATTGAGGCAGTAAAATATGTGTCGGCACGTGTAGGCATTTAAGTAATTTCCATCTTGCTATTGTGAATAGTATTGTAATAGACATGATGTGCATATTTCTGCTCATGTTTTGTGCCTTGTTACTTCAGGATGTATGCCACATAGAAAAATGGCTGTGTCATCTCATATAGTCTGTTCCCAGTTGTTTATGGAAGCACCGTGTTGCTCTCCCTGGTGGTTGTACAGTGTCACTATCCCACCAGCAGTGTATGAGGGATCCACTCTTTCTGCACCCTCTTCAGTAATTGTTATTTTCTGTTTGTGTGTTTTTTAAACTTGGCTATCAGTGCCAGGGGGAGGTGCTACCTCGTGTTGATTTCCATCTCTTCAATAGCTAAACATCATGAGCACTTCTTTATATTTGTTGGCCTCCTGGGTTTCATCTGTGGAGAACTGTCTATACATATTCTCTGCCCATTTTAAAAAAACGATTAGTCTTTTGGTTGTAGAGATCATGTAGTCAGCTTTCTATAGATTTTAGAAATCAGTCCTTTGTCAGATGTGCCATTGCCAAAACTTTTTCCCAGTCTGTGGGTTCCCTTTTTACTCTTTTGATAAAATCTTTTGACGCACACAAGTGTCTTATTTGTGGGAGGTCCCAGGCATTGATTTTGCATGATGTGTTCAATTCTATTAAACAACTGATTTTTAAAACAGATCAAAGCCCGCTAAATGGGGCAGAAACAATCTCTTTAATAAATTGTGTTGGGAAAGAAAATAGATGTCCACTTGCAGAAAAATGAAACAGGAAACATATCTCATACCATACTCAAGAATCAAACACTAGCTCATAATAGATCAAAGACATAAATGTTAAACCTAAAACTATAAAGTTTTTTGAAGAAAACGTTGGCATTAAACTATGGAACCTAATCTTGTTATAAAGCAAGCCAACAGGGCCAGCCCCAACCCCAACTATGCGAACATCCCCCCTCCCCTCAGAAGAACGCACTTCAGAGGACAGCATGGGGCTACAGCTTGGGGAGAAGGTCTTCTTAGATTAGAGAGGTGTCACACTGGCGGCCCCGAGGTAATATTTTTGTGGCCCATGATGCTCTGACATAAATGAAAATATAAAAAAAATGTTATGAAGAAATGCTTAGGCTTGGGCTAAGCGATGAGTGCTATTTTCTTAGCATTTCTCCCCGGGAGAAACGAAGAGGGATGGAGAGGGAGGCGAGGACACCCTAACCCACAAGCCCCTGAGGCCGATGTTCCTGCTCACAGCAGACATCTACCGGGAGGACCATAGGGCCAGCCCCACCCAGGGACATGGCGTCCCTCACTGAACCATGTCGCTGCGGGGGACAGCACTGGAGACACAGTACGGGAATAGTGCACGGTGTAGCCCCATCACGCCGGCGCCAAGCACGGAGAGCAGGAAGCAGAACAGCAGGGGGAGCAGAGTGATGAAACTCCCGGAGAACACCAAAAATAGACTTTGGCACCCCATCAGACTCAACTAGAAAACACTCATAAAGGCCAGCAAAGAGACCTTGAACTATTTATAGGCTTTTCCATTTTTGTCAATGGCTTTCATTTTGTTATTGTTACTTTGTTTTAGTCTTGAGTTGTTATTGTTTTGTTGCTTTTGACTTCCTTTGTTGTTCTATTTGACTTTGAATGTATCTGTGTGCCTATCTAGATAAGATAGGCTGCTTAAATAATTCCGAGATGAAAAGAATGGGACCAATGGTTCCATGGGGGATACTGGAGAAGGGGAGGTGGGAGAAAGGAAGTGGGGAGGTAGCCAACCCAAGGACAAGGGAAAAACAAGTGAACTATAATCAATTGAAGGGAGGTTGCAGGATGGCTAGTGGGGCTTGATCAAGGGCAAAGTAGCAGCGAGGAATTATTAAACCCAGATGAAGTCCGAACATGATGGTAGGAGAAGAGGAAAGTAAAAGGAAACAGAGGAAAGAACCAGGAGGCAAAGGACATTGATAGAGGTCTAAATACAGGTATGTACATATGTAAATACATATATAATGACAAGGGAAAAGAACTATGTACTCACATTTATGTGTTAAGAATTAAAGTTGCAGATGGACATTGGGCCACGACTATAAGTACTCCCTCAACACAAGAACACTTTGTTCTAACAGTCCAGCATTCTGTGATGCTCACCTTCCCGACCTGATCGCTGAAGAAAAAATGGGTACATAAGCAAATGTGGCAAAGAAAGCTGATGGTGCCAAGCTATCAAAAGATATAGCATCTGGGGTCTTATAGGCTTGAAGATAAACAAGTGACCATCTAGCTGAGAAGCAATAATGCCCATATGGAAGAAGCACACCAGCCTGTGTGATCATGAGGTGTTGATGGGACCAGATATCAGGTATCTAAGACCCAGAACAAAACCATGCCCATGGTGAATAGGTGGGGGCATGCAGGGGAGACCCAATGCCCTTCTGTAGATAATTGGACATCCCCTCACAGAGGGGTCACAGGGAAGAGATGAGCCAGTCAGGGTACAGTATAGCCACCAATGAAACTCACAACTTTCCTCTAGTTCTTTGGTGCTTCCTTCACCCCACTATCATGACCTCAATTCTACCTTAGAAATCGGATTAGACCAGAGTATGCACACTGCTACAGATAAGAGCCCACAACACAGGGAATCCAGGATAGATAAACCCCTCAAGACCAACAAGGAAAGTAGAGATACCAGGAGGATTAGGGGAGGGTCAGGGAAGAAAGGGGGAATCGATCACAAGGATCAAACTAGAACCCCTTCCCAAGGGGACGAACAGCGGAAAAGTGTGTGAGGGGTGACAGAGGATGATGTAAGATATGGAAATAATCATCTATAACTTATCAAGGGCTCAAAAGGGAGAGTGAGTGGAGGCGGGAGGGTAAGGAAATGGGGAACTGATATCAGGGGTTCAAGTGGGAAGAGAATCCTTTGAAAATGATGATGGCGGCATATGTGAAAATGTGCTTGACACACTGGATGATTGTATGGATTGTCATAAAAGAAGTAACAGCCCCCAATAAAAGTATTTTTTTGAGAACTCTATCACTACATTATAAAACATTCACAGAAAAAAATCGATGCCTGAAAGAATCGAGATAGAAGCAAATTGAAGTCCTTATTTCCTTCTGGCAGCTCCAGAGTGGGTATTTAAAAGACTTCTATAAAAATACAATAACAAGTCAACAATCAAAAACATGAGAACAAATACATGAATAAAGGAGACAAAATAGGTAAGTAAAAATCCACCACTGCTGTTAAGTTTGTTCCAATTCATAGTAACACTGTAGGGTAGAGTAGAACTCTCCCACATAGAGTTTCTGAGTCTGTAATCTGTACAGAAGCGGGTGGCCTTGCCTTTCTCTTGAAGAGTGACTAGTGGATTTGAAGTACTGACTTTGCAGATACTAGCCCAATGCTTTCACCCACTGGACTACGAGAGCTCCCACATAGATAAATGGAAAACTGTATTAAAATTATAGATTCAAAAAACACTCATCAAAAAACGTTCTCAAAAGGCTAAATGTACAACCTGCAGACTAGAAAAATGTCTTCAGAATGACATATCAGATAAAGGTCTAAAATCCAAAATATTTAGAAAACCTCAACAATTCAAGAACTAAAGACCAACAATCCAATAGTAAAATGGGACATGAACAGAACCTTCACAGAAGAGAACATCCAAGCAGCCAAAAAACTCACGAAAATATTCAATTGTTAGCCATTATATCCAAACCCACCATCCTGGTCAATCCCAACATTGCTCTTGCTGTGCTTATTAAACCTATGTTCAGTGCCACTTTTCCAATCACTAAAAATGAAATCTACAGTGCAAAGTACACCAACATCTTCCTCCTTTCTTTATAACCATCGACAAATATTGGTCTATGTATATACAAGGAGGCTTCAAAAGTTTGTGGAAACATTTCATTATCTTTTCATTCCATTTTCCCAAAACTTTTGCAGTCCCCTAGTAAATCTATGGATAGCTTCTAATGAAAAAAAAAGAGGATCATACAATATCTGTTCCCACAGAATGCACTTGCATGCAAGCAACATTTTGCTGAAGATCATTCAACAACAGTACATCATCCAACAGGGAACTGCCAGAGGTTCAGGCCACATTCAGAAGCGGTTGTGGAACAAAAGATATCACTGTGATGCCACGTGAATCTTGGCTCAGTGTAGAGACTATAAGAAAGATGTTAACTTGTGCTTTATTGACTCTTCCAAGGCATTCGACTGTGTGAATTATATAAAAATAAAAGCAACACTATGGCTAACCTTAAGAAGAATGGGCATTCCAGAACACTTCATTTTGCTCATGCAGAACTTATACATGGATGGAGGCAGTTGTGCAAACAGAACAAAGCGATATTGAATGGTTTAGGCCAGGAAATGTGTGTAATAGGGTTGTATTCTCTCACCATACTTATTCAGTCTGCATTCTGAGAGCTGGTTTCTATGAAGAAGAATGTGGCATCAGGATCAGAAGAAGCTTATTAAAAACCCATGAGATGCAGATGACACAACCTTGCTTGCTGAAAGTGAGGAGGACTTGAAGCCCTTGCAGATGAAGATCAAGGATTGGAGCCTTCAGTGCAGATTATGACCCAAGGTAAAGAAGACCAAAGTCCTCACAACTGGACCAATAGGTAACATCGTGATAAACAGAGAAAAGTAAAGTTGTGTCACGGTTGAGGCAGCACACTGACAGGGAACTGCCAGAGAAGCTTAGACCAGATTCAGGGATAGCACTGCTGATGTCAGATGGATCTTGGCCCAAAGCAGAGAATACCAGGAAGATGTTTACTTGTGTTTTATTGACTGTGAAAAGCCATTCAACTGTCTGGACCATAATAAACTATGGATGACCTTGAGAAGAACCGGAAATTCCAGAACACTTGATAGTGCTCATGGGGAACTTGTACATGGACCAAGAGGCAGTTGATCAAGCAGAACAAGTGAATACTGCATGGTTTACAAATAGGAACAGTGTGTGGGGGGGTTGTATCCTCTTACCATACTTGTTCAATCTGTAGACTTTGCAGATATTCAGAGAAGCTTGATTATATGCAGAAGAATGTGGCATCAGGATCGGAAGAAGGTTTATTAACAACTTGAGCTACGCAGATGACACACCCCCATTTGCGAAACGTGAGGACTTGAAGCACTTGCTGATGAAGATCCAGGAGGGCACCCATCAGTATGGATTATGACTCAATGTCAAGAAGACCAACATCCAATCAACTGGACCAACAGGTAGCATCGTGATAGATGGATCAAAGATTGAAGTTGTCCAGGATTTTGTCTTGCTTGGATTCACAGTCAGTGCTCAGGGAAACATCAGTTGAGGTATCAAAAGATGTGTTGCAATAGATAAGTCTACTGCAAAATACCGTTTTAGAGCATTAAAAAGCAAAGCTGTCACTTTGAAAACTAAGGTGCACCTGACCCAAGCTAGGATATATTCCATTTCCTCATTTGCATGTGCATGCTGGACGCTGAACAATGAAAACCGAAGAAGGATGCTGCATTTGCATTGTGGTGCTGGAGAAGAATATTGAAAAGCCCCATGGGCTGCTTCAAGGACAAGCAAGTCTGTTTTGGAAAAAGGATGGTCAGAGTGCTCCTTCGAGGCAAGCGTGGTAAGACTTTGTCGTTCATAGTTTATTTTGTAACCCAATGGGTTTTTATGAAGGACAGGACAAGTTTCCGGTTTTACAGTCTCAAAGGGGCTCACAGCTGGGCAGGAGCAAACTCATGGAAAAAAGCACTCACCTGGGCAGACTGAGGTGGGGATCCCAGGGACCAAGTGGTCAAGGGAGCTAGAAGTAAGAGGGTAAGGGGGCAAGAGAGACTGTGGGCTCCAAGTAGGTTTGGAGCAGGTTCATGTGGGCCCCGAGCAGACGTGTTGTCAGGAGGGACAGGCCCTGGAGAAGGAAATCATGCTTGGTAAAGTTGAAAGGCACTGCAAACGAAGAAGGCCCTCAAGGCGATGGATTAGCATGGTGGCTGCAGCAGTGGGCTCACAGAGGAACAATTGTGAAGCGGGCGCAGGACTCTGCAGTGCTTCATTCTGTGGGGTTGACCCGACTTGGTAATACCTAACGTACACACAGGTAATATGTGTCCCTATGTGTTTGATTTATGTCAGATAGCAGGAGTGCCGCCAGGCCAGGCTCATGTGCATGATAATATGTTTCTTAAACTCATCATTACTTCTTAGGGTTACCTATTATCCATTGGCTATATGTACATTTTAATTACTAACTCATTAGCACTTTTAGACAGTTTTCTTTTTATGGATATTGTAAATACAGCTGCGACAAACAGAGCTGTCTAAAGTTAAATAAGCAAGATGGCATAGTGATTGAGGGTGTGGGGTCAAGCTGTCTGGCTTTGACCTCTGTGGTAGGCCTGGTCGACTAGAGAAACAAATCTATTAACACTCATCTCTGTATAAGAAAGAGGTGCGAGGTAGTACCGATGAAGAACACAGCTTTCCCCCAGATCCTGGATGCTTCCTCCCCCCAACTACCATGATCTGAATTCTACCTTGCAGGCCTGGATAGGACAGAGGCTGTACACTGGTACATATGAGGGTTGGAGGTACAGGGAATCCAGGGTGGATGATACCTTCAGGACCAAGGGTGTGAGGGACGATGCTGGGAGAGTGGAGGGTGAGTGGGTTGGAAAGGGGGAACTGATTACAAGGATCCACATGTGACCTCTTCCCTGGGAGAGGGACAGCAGAGAAGGGGGGAAGGGAGACTCCGGATAGGGCAAGATATGACAAAACAACAATGTATAAATTACCAAGGGCACATGAGGGAGGGGGGAAAAGGGAGGGAGGGGAGAAAAAAAAAGAGGACCTGATGCGAGGGGCTTAAGTGGAGAGCAAATGCCTTGAGAATGATTGGGGCAGGGAATGTACAGATGTGCTTTATACAATTGATGTATGTATATGTATGGATGGTGATAAGAGTTGTATGAGTCCCTAATAAAATGTAAAAAAAGAAAAGAGGAGAAAAAATGATTAGGGCAAAGCCTGTACAGATGTGCTTTATACAATTGATGTATGTATATGTATGAACTGCGATAAGAATTGTATGAGCCCCAATAAATTGTTAAAAAGAAAGAAAAAAAAGAAAGAGCTTCATATCGAGAAGTAATTCTATATCAAGAGAATGTCCCAGCCTAGTCTAACTCAAGTCCCTACGTCCAAGGCTAGTCCCTAAGTCACTCTCCAGACTCACCTAAGCACATACCAACGATGCAGAATGGCGAACCATGAAGCGGAAAGCCCACAGGCCAGTGGGGGCAAAGTAGCACGCATTCACGGTCTGTGGGAATACTGGTAGCACTTAGGACAGGGTGGTCCCACCCTTCGAGGCAGGCAGAGTTCCAACAAGGAGGAAAGCACTGTGGCAAAGAGAGAGAGGGGCAGTCTCCAGGGTCCCTGACTTTGACACAAAATGTCATATCCCTAAGGAAGTGCCATCAGGCTACCACTCGATCGAGAGGTTTGGCTCCACTCCTAGCCTGAAGTGTCTAGTGGATGTAATTCTCCCACAACTTCCCTTCCTACTGCTTAGGGATGCAGTGGACTCTCAAAGCTTCAAATTCCTCACTCGTTGTTAATGATATTGCTACAGATAGCCACATAGAAAGAGCTGATGGATCTTGAGCTTTTTTTGCGTCAGAGGCAACTCTGCAAAAACCATAAACGTTTCCGAACCTTTCTTGCCCTTTCTCTCTCAAAAACAAACAAACAAAAGCAAAGCACAGGGTTGTTAGCTGTTATTCAGTTGACCCCTGACTGAGGGCAACCCCAAGTTCCCACCAAACAAATTGATGTCCCAACCTGGAACAGCCTCATGATGAATTGTGGAGAAGAACATCTTAGTCTAAACACTCTGGTAAAACCTGTTCAGCATCATAGCAACCCACAAATGTCCACTGGGGTATGGGCAGCGGGTGCGTATGATGACATGAATTGGTTGGGAAACAAACTAGGCTCTACCACACGGAAGATGAGAGGTGTATCACTGGATTGCAAATGTATCACCAAAATGCACATCTCCATATACAATTTTGAATACAATTTCAAGGGTTGATGGATTGTACACACACAAATGTCCATGGATCCCAGGTGTGGAATCCTTCCCTACTTGTGCGTCTCTAACTACACCACGTTTGCTCCATTTCATCCTTGATTGATGCCCACGTTCTTCTCAACCTGCCCACATCTCTCCAGATTCCCTTTGGATACTCCTTTCAAGAGGGTGGTGGGGAAAGGAGAAGAGATGGGTGAGGAGTTGGGAGTTTCAAACAGGCAGGGTAATATATACATAAACAGAGCAAGGTGAAAGTGGAGACCAATGCATCATGAAGGGAATGAGAACCAGATGTCACAGTCTAGGGAGGAGTGGAGGGGAAGACAGCTGCCTGAGGGTCCTGCTCAGTGGGTTTACCTCTAATCAAGTCACACAAGGAATGAAAGGAGAGGAAAGCAAGACAGCGAATTGCAACCTCAAAGAAACTGGCAGTAGGAAGGCAGGGGGTGCAAGGAGCGCTGAGGTCAGAACAAAGAAGAAAGGTAGTCTTTTCAGAAGCCTTACAAGAAGACTTCAGGGAATAGGACACAACATGCCAGTCAATAGGAATTACTGATTTCCTAACAGAACCTCGGGCACTGAGGAGCGACTAAGCAGGAAAGCACCCTCCCCGAGGGGTCATTTTATAAAGTTCTGGTACGTGTCCACAAAGAGAGGGTGCTAATTGAAAAGGACAACATGTTTTATGAATTCACAAGTAGTGATGGCAAAGCGACTGCTTCTCCTACACGTGTCTAAGGGAGAGCCTGGCACCCTGGCCTCTCCACTCTGGCTGAACGCATTTCCTCTAGGTCAACCCACTTCCCCTTCTGACTGGCCCCAGGTTTCCCCTTCCAAACTTGTCCTCTTCTATTCCCCCTGCACCTTCTCCTTCTCTTAAACAAATCCTGAGTGTGCCTCAAATTCATTTTCACCACGTAAGGAAGGCTTCTTGGATTTGTTCTCCATGATTCAGGGCCCACAGATGGATTCTCCAGCCTCTGAACTCCTGTGACATCACCTTGTCTGCAATACTCCTTTGGGATTTTGCATACGCTGATTTGTTTTTACAAATAAAACAGAATAAAAGGGGTCATTAATCAAAACTGTATGTTAGAAACGGTATGTTTTGTTGAACTTGGGTTTCTCAGGCTCTGTTTAATGCCTCTGGATATGCGTGTTTTGGAACGAGATATGAGGCAAACTGAGCTGCATTATATCAGTGTTACCAACTATATGATCCACAGACACCAACACCGGAATTGCCTTAAGCACTTATTTTAACTGCAGGACAAAATATTCTTATAAGGAAGCATAAATCTAGAAAGAAAGTGATGTCCGATTAGGAAATTTAAATATCCTTGAGAATTTGCAGGAAAAGAAATGATGATGCATTTGTACTTCTACAAGCCTGTACCTCACAGAAGCTGCACATCCCAGCCGACCTGCAGGCAGGCATTTGCTCACTGGGAAGCAGTAGCCTATACTTTTGTTTTTCACACAACATTGCCACACACAATGTGCTAGTGTGGGTACACTAGGAAAACACATCCAGAGACACTCCTATGTGTGTAAGAGAGAACTTTATACGAAAGCACGATTATATATTAAGAAAATACCCCAGCCCAGTCCAGATCAAATCCACAAGTCTGATCTTCGCCCATGTGTTCGATACCAGTCTATAATTACCTCTGCAGACTCACACAACACACACAATGACGTCGAATGCAGGAAGATCACAGACTACTGGATGTAAAATCTTGTGGATGCAGTGGCAGTGGAAGCATCTCAGCACTGGCGTGGGTCTCCACGTGGCTCCTCCAGCTCCAGGGCTCTGGTTCCAATAGGTAGCTTGTCAGCAGGAAGACAAGCAGAGTGTCTATGTGTATCTGGCCTCCAGGGAGCTATTTATCTCCATGGCACCTCCAAGTGAGGTCATCAAGCTGTAACCTGATTGACAGGCTAGACTCCACCCCTTTTCAAGTTGACACTAGATTATATAACTACCCCACACAAGATCTCCATATCTCACTCCATATCTCCATGCCCTACACTTAGAAGATATGAAACCAAATCAAACACCCAACATACTGCCCACCCTGAGCAATCCAATGGGACAGGGAAAAACTGCTCCTGAGAGTTTCTGAGACTTAACTCTTTATGGGAGTAGAAAGTTCCATCTTTCTCCCATGGGGTAGCTGGTGGTTTTGAACTACTGACCTTGTGGTTAGCAGCCCAGCACTATGCCAACTGAAGGTGTGAGAATTGATGAACTGATCAAGGAGACTCTGTAATATAATAGAAAAGTGGCACAAATATAACCATGCACAGCACTAACATTATAGAACAAAAACAAACAAGTTTGTTTTCTCTCCTCCAAATTGAGTCGGTCTTTCAGCTTTGGGAAATGATTCACTGAGTATGCAGGTGTCCAGATGGCAGAATAAGTTAGGGTGACCTACTAAAGTTACTCAGAAGTGACCATCCATAACTCTATGAGAATGACACATCTTCCTGCAAGCTGTGTAATCTAAAAGCACTTCCCTGCCTATCCTTCACTTTGGGAGAATTGCTGTGGAATACTTTACTCGATGGCTCAAGCTGACACCCAACATGTATGTAGTCTTATCTACTCTAGAGGTGTCAGATTTCATCTCTGATCAACTACAGAATGGTTACCTTGGTCAAATACTTGAGTGTTGCCCTGTTGGAGGAGACCTTCCCTTTGGTCAGGGCTGGACAGTACTGTTCCTAAGGCCTCTGTGCATCTGCACTGTTTGTTCAGTATTCAACGCAGGCTTCTAGGCACAGCCAGGTGAACCAAGCACAAAGTAAAACAAAAACTGTGGAAGTTCCACCAAAGGGCATTGCATCCTCTACTGCCTGAAGGAATATTTCAGACCACAGCCTGAGGTCCCTTATAGTGTCTGTGTATCAGCCTCAACTCCATCTTTCCCTTCACAGACTTGGTGTTATATGAGCACTCTAGACTTTTTATTGAAAATACGTAATGATAATAATTCAGGAGTAGAATTTAATTTCATCTTCTAATTTTTGAAGTGGGCTAGATGGCATGAAATAAATTAAAATATCATATCACCAAGGTCCTTCAGTCTTCATTCAGGTTATTTGGTAATATCAAACCCAACCCTTGCCACTGAGGCAGTCCCAGCTAATGGTAAATGCATAGAAGGTATAAGAGTGGACCTGCTGCATCGGGTTCCCAAAGCTGTAATCGTTCCAGAACCGGACTGCCACACCTTCATACCATGGAGGAGACGGGGGTATTCAAACCGTCAACCTTGCAGTTAATAGCCAATCACTAACCCATGACACTATGAGGGCTCCTCAAAATTGTCATGCTACATGAATTTATATAACCCCTCATTTCTGATTTCCTGTCCACTAAACAATACCTGCCTTGGGAAGAATGGGTGAGTTGTCTAGAATAAAGGAATCTGTACATGGAAAACTCACTGTGGGGTTTGTCCCAGAGTGCGGAGAGGCTCCATTATGCTCCTGAGTCTTAAACCCCCAGCTCTCTCACTGAAGTGCTGGGGTGGTTTTTATTCCAATTACCAGTTCTCATCTCTCGTGTGCCATTGAAGTGATCCCATTCATGACACTCTGGTTTGGGTGAACCGGCCTGTGAGTGTTAAGCCATCTGTTACGCTGATGCTGGTCATTTGTTTCGTGATACATCTCCTTTCTTAAGCTATCCCAAGCATGAAAGTGCACAGCAAAGCTGCAGAAATGGAAGGGAGGGACATGGAAACCAATAGCACAAGGTGTTAAGTGCAAAAACAGAAGAGTTAATATAGCTTTCCTTTTGCTAAGCAAAAGAAGTGAAATCAGGCAGAGTGTAAGAGAATGGGTGTTGAAGGACCATTTGAAACAGAAAAGATAGCAGATGCAAAGGATTAGAGGCACACAGCGTACTGTAAACATCAAGAGAGCAAGAGGGGAAAGAGGAAGAAACAGTAGGGCACGGAACCGCAGAGATTATTTAAGACCTCAATGGCTTTCAATGCCAAACTAAGCATTTGGGGCTTTCACTTGGAGGAAGTGGGATACAGAGAGGGGTTTTGAGTTTAGGACGTGGCATGGTCCAATGCGGATTTTCAAAACATGAGCCTGACCCCATTAAATAGGGGTGGGAGCAATTGGAGAGATATGGAATTATAGATAAGAAATGGTATTAGGGGGATTTAGTTAAAGAAGCCAGGAGAAGGGATATCAGAACTCTGGTTTGGGTTTGAAAAATCGGTGTGAATTCAATTAAATAAGACTGTTGGTTGATTGGATATGTAAGGATGGGTAAGAGAGAGGAACTTTCAAAGATTTTAACTTGAAAATTTCAATGTAAACCCTCCCCCCAAAAGAAAAAAGAAACATATACTGCAACATCAAAAGGGTGACCCCAATGACATGATGCTCCTGAGATACCCTCTAACAGGTACAATAAACAAAACAATACAAGCCCCAAATAACTAAGCTTTTGTAAACCAGGTCAGATCATGCAGCAAATGGAATAAGGATTTGGGAGGGTGGGGCAGGGGAGACACAAAAGAGGGGGGTGGGGTGGTGAAGAGGTGATGATGTCATGGGGTCCACAGAGAAAAAGAATGTTTGGAAATTGTGGTAGAAAACGTATAATTCTGCAGAATATGATTGAACTATAGAATGATTTCATATAAATACTAATCCAAATTAATTTTTAAAAGACCAGGGGAAAGATTCAATGGCATGTGGTATCATTAGGTGTGATGTGGAATACAGGAGGAGAGAAAAGTTTGGAAGAAATATGATAGAATAATTATCTTGAACTCATTTAATATGAGGTATCTGCAGGATACTTATGGACCTATGCCCCTCTCCAAGGGATTTAAAAATGCCCGGTGTTAAAGAAAACAGTGGAGAGTAGAGACGGAAATGGGGTGCCTGGCAACCCTGTTGCTTAAACAGGGAGAATAGATAGGACTCTCCTGGGAAGCAAGTTGGAGTACAGGTACATCAAAGGAACCATGGGTGACGTGCCTGAAGACAAGACTGACAAACAGAAATGGAGAGCGATGCGAGAAGAGAGGAGTAGGATTCCAGGGAGGAAGAGGAAGAGGCAACCTGAACTTGCATTGAGGGCTACCTTCACTGGCCACTTCTTCCTTTATGCCAGCCAGCTGGCATTTATTTCATCTTGCGTATTGACTTTGCACATCCTTTAAGTCAGAGAAGAAACAAACATGTTCAAACATGTATGTGCCGCACTACAAATTTTACAAAAAAAAAAAAATAGCCGTAAGAGGCAAGAATTGTTGTTAGCTGCCCCCTGACCCGTGATGATCTTATACACAACCGGGTTGAGTCATTTTGACCCATAGATCTTTCAAGCACTGGTGTTTGATAAGTACATCACTAGGCCTCTCTTCCTACCTGTCCTAATCTGGAAGTTGCACTGAAACCTATTCCCACATGCAAGACACCCCAAACAGCCTATGCTCTAGGTGCATTTGACCGGACATTGAAGCCAGATCTGCTTCATAAAAGAAGAATTCTACCACTGGACTACCACTGCCTCCAGAGGCAATTATCACTTGCCCCATTTTACAGTCTCCACTCGATAAGATAAAATCACTCCCACCCGTGAAATTATAGTTCATCATGAGCCTAGAACTGGAATCTCTCTCCCTCTCCAGACTGTGGCATAACAAACTCCGGGAATTCCTGGACAAGGCTCGTCTGTCGTTGCAGGAACAATGAGAGAGGGTTAGATATTGGCAGTTAAGAGTCTCATGCCTTCTTTGTTTCTCCGGAATGAACATGCACCTTCAGAAGCAAGGCTTGGCTTTTGTGATCTAGAAGCAATGCGTGATAGGTTTTAACACATCTGAGCTGACCCAGAGCCCGCTCGAAACAGGTTTCCAGATGAAATGGCCCTAAAAATGGAGTGGAAAGGGCACTTTACCTTTATATAGTCGATGGAGATGAAGTCAGAGAGGCGTTCAACTGGGTGACACTAACAACCCTGGTCTTCGCATGACATACAGATTTTCTAGGACAAGGGACTTACTGTGCTAATATTCAGTCAGTGCAGAATCAGAAGCTTCTTTCAGGGCCAACCGTGAGCCCAGCTGACTATGGAAACAGAGTCTGAGGGATGGTGGAAGAGGAGGTTCCCAAGGTGGGGCAGGGTGAATTCCTGGGATGGTCCTAGCACAGTATTGTAGGGCAACAGAGTGTTCTCAGTCAAAGAGACTCTGAGTCAATTCTGAAGTTGCCAAGGTCAAACCAGAGCTTTTCAGGAATATGCTGTGACAAATGCGTGGAATTAACAAGTCTCTCAGCAGTGGACGAGAAAGAACGAAATGACGGTCTTCGTTGTCTAGTGCGGTTAAAACAGGAAGACCACAGTGGGTCTCTATCGTCCCTCCACCACACGCTACAGCAAGGGCTAGGGAATGGTCGATGACCTGAATTGAACTCAGAGAAGACCATGGTCCCGCCATTCTCCATGCCCTAATGTTATTGTAAATGTTATTTTAGTAATCCCTTTAGGTTTTATCTCAAAGTCTTACTCCTTCACATATTACTTATTGAGATGGCTAATCCCAGTCATCCAGGAAATATCAAGATGTATTCTGTAGGGAAAACAATGTCTCTTATGTTATAAATTTTCTCCCCCACCTTTGCTAATACAATGGCAGGAATGTTTTTGTTCTTGGTAGGGTAGTTGTTGAGTGAGGTTTTCATAATTGTTCTCTGGTCCCTTGATATTTAACATTAAAATGATAAAATTGTTAACAGGAAAAAGAAAAAAACACACACAACCAACACTAAGGGTGTGGATGGTGTGAAAGCCAGAAGGCAGCATTTGCAGAAACTTGTTTCTCCTGTAACGGGAGGGTAGACTGTGCCAAACATCAGGCCCACGACCTTTTTGGGGAGTGCATCTGAAGTATTTAAAAGGTTGAATGCATAATTCTAGCAAGTCTCCTAGACCCACCTTTTAAGACTTTCCCTAAAGAGCCACATTTTTGATGCCACACCCCTTTGCAAACCTCTAAGAATTTTCTAACACCCAGAAGAGTAAGCCTATATTCCCATTTTCACCCCCAATCTGCACCCTGTTGTGTAGGTCTTACCAGCCCTGCCTCCCCACTCCTCTTGTCCATTTCAGTCTATCACCATTACTGTCATGCCCCTCCCCATCCCCACCAGCAGGTCTTCACAGAGGGTTGCCTCCCTTACCAGTGTGTTCACCCCATTCCCAGAACAATAAGTCATAAAGCAAACCAAGGTTTGTGAAATTTGGTGTTCAACACATACTTTAGCTTATGAGCGGGCTTCAAGCCAGTCCATTCCAGTTCAAACCCCTGGTGAAAATTTGAATTTCCAACCCAAATATACTGAATACTTTAACAAATCCCCATGGGATTTTTATAGCTGTTTAGGTCCTCAAACTGGACTGAACCAGTGCCAAGCCCTGGGTTAGAGAGGTCCTCTTTCTGTATGGTCAGTTGGTTAAACAGGGGAATCCTGTCCGTCTGTCGCATGTGACAAAAAGAACCCATCAGGATAAAGCCTTCGGCTCCCTTCACCCGGATAACTGATTTGGCTTCTCAGCTCCTCCCCAGTCCATGGTCAGCTAGGAGCCCCTCCAGCTCCCAGTCCCTGCCTGGTAATAGGAAGGGGACCTACTAGTAGACAGAGCTCCGGAGGGGACTCTTCTGAGAACAGTGACCAGTCACTTGTCTGAATTACCATATACAGGACTTTGAGCTGCTTCGTTCCTGTTTTCACAACTGTGGGCTATAACAAGGCACATTCTTATAGATTCATCTAAATAGCCATTAAAATATCGATTCCAATTCTGTATATTGTGGGTAGAGAGGCTAATTCTCAGTAAAAGGTTTGGACTAGAATAGATGAGTTCAAGGTGGAGTATCATTTCCCTAAAGCTGGATGCCCTCACCTACCAGTGGGGAGAGGGGCGTAGGGAAAAACAGGGAGCAGTGACTTCAATGTGGTGCTTTCCTGAATCTCTCCCCAGTTGAATAGCATGGGGCCATTAGAAAGGAGAGCATCCTGTCTCCTGGCTACTCATCTCCTGTCTGTCGCTCCTTCTCTGCCCAGCTCCCTCCAGCAGGGGTCTTTCCCCTTCTTTTTGGGAAAAGAAAGGCAAGCACTGAAGCCCTCTCCCCAGTGTGAACAATGCATCCGGGGTCCATTCTCCCTTTTCCTGCTTCGTCATCTTTCGGACCCAAGAGTTACCAACACCACCACTATCCATTTAGAAATGCCCATTAGAAATCCCTCCTCCGGTGCCTACTTGGTTCCAGTAGTCTGCATCATACTCCTCTCCTTACAGATGTGCCATTGCCCTGAAAGCAGAGTCGTCCAAAAGTGAAATATTAAGCAATTCAGACCTCAAATGTTCCAGAGGTAGAGCAGAGAGAACTGGGTCTGGATAAGTAGCACACTATGTAGAACCAGGAAAAACATGCACGCCCGTGCACGCGCATGCGCACACACACACACACACACACACACACACCAAGTGCACTTCTGTGACTGCTCAAACTATAACATCTGGAATGCCCTTCTGGAAAACCTCCAGATGTTTTCCATGAGGAACACTTTGTAAAAATTGTTAGCCTTGCAGGCATTTGTGAATTTTGTAAGGAGAGCATACTCCCAGGCCCACATAGGAGCAAATATAGGATTATAAAGTGCTAAATGCTTTTCACAACTGTATAAGCAATAATGCGCTTTGGGTAAATATTCAGGGAAAATTATTTTTACAGACTAAGTGAATGGATACGTTCCAAGCTGCAATTAGATTTGTATTTCAGAGAAATCAAGGCATGCAGGGCAGTTCGTCTTCAAGCAGCTTGCTGCGGAGCCAAAGCCTCTAACCTGGGCAACGTCACACGTCCTGGTCATTAATTTCCTCGTTTGTAGTCATTCCAGCATTGGAAGAGGCCAGCATTGTTTCATAGCTTGTTATACTGATCTTCCTTCCTGAGGATTTTTATATTGCATTTTATAAATCCGGCTTGGCTTCCATTGAGAGGTAAACCTCGTAATCATTAGCATTCGGTTAAAAAAACAAACAAACAAAGAAGCTTAAATTTTAAAAAAAAGAAAGAAAGAAAGAAAAGGAAAACTCAAACAACAATGCTTGAGGAGCTCTTCAGAGAATTGTGAGTTTTAAAAAATGCACAATATAGAAACATCTTAAGGAAATGTTGAGGGTTTCTTTTGAAATCAAAAATCGTTCTGTGAAGCAAAGAAAGAATCGTAAGAGCTTATTGATTTCTCCAACCCACTGGGTAAAAGTATTTTTAAACTACGATTCACATAAGGGATACATTTGACACATCAGGGGAAACGAGAAGCCAGGATCTGCAGAGCCACATCGGACCCTGCTCGGAGCCGAGTGTGTTTGCCATTACAAAGTGCAAAGAAATGGGCTTCTCCTCCCCTGCTTCCCGTCCTTCAGGAAAGATGTCTCTTGTTGATATTGTCCTTCTTCAGAAACTAGCAGAAGCTAACATTTCCACGCTAAACTGATTGGTGGCTGTTAGCTTCTTCCTCGATCACTGCCTGTCCTTTCTTTCCATCTGAGCCTTGGGGGGGGGGGGGAAGAGGGGGGAACAGGACTTATAGCTCCTGATGCCATCACCTATGTCTTGAGGGGAATAAAAAGCAGTTTACTTCCTTAAGAGAGCCGTCCACTGGGATCTACCGGGGGGCACTCCCAGGAAGGATTTGAGAAGGGCTGAGCAATTGGAGCCTTCTTGGTAAATAGGTCCCAGAGGACAGAAGCCCAGATCTTTGTTGAATGTGGAACCTGTATCTTCTTCAGACCTGAACACGCTCTTGTCTGTTTCTTGGCCTTTATTCATTATCATCACCCTCCCAGCATTCCCTCCATCTGGCAAAAGTAAGTCAAGAGCAAAATAAATGCAGAACCAGGACTGTTGCTGACCTGGTAGGAGGCGCTCTGTGTTTTATTCCCACAAGTCCTGGCAGCCTGGGCCTGAGGCCTCAGTGTCTGACTGAGACGACCTGTCAGCATCCATTTATTGACCCCTCAGAAGGAAGAGAGCTGCAGGATGGAGCCACTCTGCTGCGGACCAAGCTTCTCCTCAGCTGCGCAGGCGCTTCCTCAGGTGGCTAGTCTGTCTCAGCACCACACTTAGCACACATGACACTCAACTCTGGGTTTACTAATACACGAAAATCACAGAAGGCTTGGAATATCCCTAGCCTACCCTGGGCTACTTCAAAGACAAAAGGGGGGTAAAATGAGAAATGAGAAAATGCCGAAGAAATCAGAAAATATTACCAGGTCAACTGCCCTAGTGTAAATCAGTAGACACCGCTCCAGAGGGCCGCATAGAAACCTCACGCTCAGGTTTAATTTGCCCATCCTGAAGTACTTTTTCCTAGTCGTGCCAAATGCCATAGTGCTCTCTGTCAGTGATTTGAAATCATTCTATAAGCTGCATATCGGGTACACTATTGTTAATGAAATGCACACAAGATGATGAACAACTTCCTTTTCCTGCTAGAGCCCCAGCTGCAAGCAGGGCCGGGGTCCTCCGTGGTGTAAATCAGCCCTTTGTACTCCAGGAGGACTCAATGAGCTGCAGGTGTGGGCTCAGGGAAGGCCGCCTGGGATTAGGTAGCAGCATTTGATATGAGATCCCAAACAGCACTGGCAATCTACACGCCACATGCGGCCGCAGGCTTTGGAGAAAGGAAAGGGGAAACACTGATGAAATGAGGCACGGGTCCATGGAACGCAATGTCAAACTTTCACATCTGCAGGAAAAGAAAGAAGGTTCCTTCATTTCACAGTGATGATGTCATGGAGAATTCATGACAGTGGAAATAATGGGCCAAGGTTTGCAAACTTAACCACTTAGGAGGTTGCTAACCCAGGGTTGGGATTTGCAAGGGACGGTGTGGGTTTCGGTGGAGGGGTCATTTCTCTTTCTAGCCTGAGGCATCCTTGGAGGGAGAGAGAGAGAGAGAGAGATTGAGAGAGAGAACGAACCCATACACACATTTGCACATGGGCTCTGGAGAGAGGTGGAGAACGGGAAAGAAGATGTATTTCAAAGGTTGTGCTTTGCACAAACATATAAAGCACATCGTTTGCATGCCAACGACATCCTTACAATATATACTGTCGCTGTGTAATTCTGCATAAAACATTACTCACTCTCCTTACAAAACCATATACTTTTAAATGATTGGTTTTTAGATACTCCGAAGATTTACCAGCCAAGAAAAGCTATCCTTGTTGTTCACTTGCTCCCTGCTGTGAACCACTGAGAAGCGTTTCTTTTGAAATCTTTGTTCTTCCTTAGGCCTAAAGAGACGCAGAAACAAATCTGGTTTTGTTATTAGTACACTGATAAAAATATATTGAGGAAAACATATCTTTAATTTTTTAAGAGTCTGTTTTTCATTAGCTTATCTTGATAGTTTAAGTTAATCATTATTCTCAACCCTATATGATTTAGATATTATGTCATTAATTCATGTACAGTCCATCTGAGTAATGATTGTGGTTTTCTACTTTACAAATTCATCTACTTCACCAAGAAACCAAGAGAGTCAAATTCCATGCAACATCTGGTTTCCATTGACTGTAATTGCCGTTTGCAGAGTTATAATCATGTGTTATTGTAAGGACCACGGTGTCAATCACTCTCCTAATGGGGAAAATTCGATGCCTAAATACCTGGGAGAACAAGAAGCTGACTTAAACAGGTGCATTCAGACATTGGGTTTTAAGTAGAATTCTAGCCTACCCATTTAAATAAATCATTTTAAAGAGAAACAATATTCTTTCCATCCCCTGTAGCAAGGGGAAGCATAATAACCCGGAGCCTCCATCTCCCACACGCACTTTCCAGTGCTCGATCACATTTAAGCTTGTCTTCGATGTACAAATCTGCCCTTATTGTGCGGAAGCCTTGTGTTCCAGTCACGAGTAGGAATCTGGGCAGGACTTTTGAAGACCTTCTGGAGAAGGGGACCATGTCGGGGTTCTTCCTGCCTTACATGACTTAAGCCATCTTATTCATAAATAAGCCAAACTTGCTGCAAAGAAGATGTTAAAGAGCTCAAAACAGTCAAAGTTCTTGTAGTCCTTCCTGTCTCATGGGGGGTTTTGCGGGGATAATCACATAAGAGGTCAAAAAATATCCTAAAGCTCTGTGTTTGAGTGTGCAACATGTAAGCACTTTACAGCAAAAATGAGCTAGGTTTCCCTGACCTCGGTTTCCATTGTGCTTCGTAAAGTTTTCCTAAGGCACAGATAAATGTCAGACATTTGAGCTGGATGAATGAAAAAAATAAAACCTAGGGCAACAGCATGAACAGGTAAGTGCAAACAGTTAATTATACATTATTACACACGTAACCACCACTCGCCAGCCAGTCTGTTGTCCTGGGGTGGTTGACTGCTTGTTGCTATGCTGTAAGCAGAGTCACCAGCATGCCAAACACAATCAGGGCCAACCCGGGGACCTAATGTCAAGGGAACTTCCAGACAACGATCATCTAGGAGAAAGAATCTTGTGATCTACTTCTTTCAATACAACTTGGCCACCTAAAAATTTATGTATAAACAGCAGGGCTCACTGCTTGACAACCTGCCAGAAAACAATCCCCTTAGGTTGAAAAGCACTCAAAATCCAACTGGATAAGAATGGTCTTTTCAAAGCAAAGTCAACCTTAATGATGTAGAGAGAGTAAGGATCTGGGACCGCCATTTATTGACAGGGCACTACTTACAAGGAGAAGAAAGGGACACGGCCGTGGATAAATAATAGGGACACAGAGGGTACAAAATGTAAACTTTAGAAAATTGGAGGTGTTAAAAATGCAATGGAATGCATGAAGATCAATATTATATAATTAGTAAACTGAAATGGACTAGCGTGAGGCATTATTAAATCACGTGGTCTACTATGCTGGGGTAGCATCAGAGAAGGAATGGCATGGCTTTCGTCATCATAAACATCATTTCATGATCTATCCTGTAGCACAATTCTGTCAGTTATAGGAATGCATCCATGTATCTTTAAGGAAGACAAGTTAGTATGACTATTATTCAACCTTTGCATAAAACACTGAAGACTATAGATGAAGAAATCAAAGATCTGTTACCATTGTGTGCAGTCTGAAATTGATCAAGCATGCAGTGATAATTATGGATGATTAAAATGTGAAAGTTGGAAATCAAGAAGGGTCAGCATTTGGGAAACATGTGACCTTAGTGATAGAAATTATGCCAGAAGTTGCAGGATGTAATTTGTAAGCCCAAATGCAAATGCCTTTTTCAACAACATAAATGGGACCACAAAAATGGCACTCATCAGATGGAATATACCAACATTCACTCAACTACATCTGTGGAAAGGGATGATGGAGAAAGTCTGTACCATCAGTCAGAACAAGGCCAGGGGTCAACTGCAAAACAGACCATCAATTGCTCATATTCAAGGTAAAGGTAAAGCTAAAGACAATTGAAACAAACCAAAATACAACTTTGAATATATCCCACCTGCATTAGAGACCATCCCTGGATTGGATTTGGCACATTGAACACTAGTTTTCAAAGGGCAGATGAATTGTGAGAACACATTTTTAAAAATCTTTTTATTGGGGCTCATAAGGCTCTTATCACAGTCTGTACATACATCAATTGAGCAAAGCACCCTTATACATTCGTTGCACTCGTCATTCTCATAATTCACCTTCCACTTGGGTTCCTGGAATCAGCTCGGTTTCCCTTTTATTCCCCCGGGTCCCTCCCTCCCCGATCCCACCCCTGGTCCCTTGATAGTTTATAAATAATTATTATATCTTATCTTACACTCCCCGGCGTCTCCCCTCACCCGCCTCCCCATTGCCCATCTCCCAGAGAGGAGGTTACACATAGATCTCCGAGATCGGTTCTCCCTTTCTACAACCCCTTCCCTCCTGGTGTCACCACTCCCACCTCTGGTGTTGAGGGGTTTGTCTGTCCTAGATTCCCTGTGCCTCCAGATCCCCACTGCACCGCTGTACATCCTCTGGTATAACCAGGTCCGCAAGGCAAGGTAGAATTGGGGTCATGATGATTGGGAGGGGAGAAAGCATTCAGGAACTAGAGGAAGGTTTTGAGTTTCATTGTTGCTACACTGAACCCTGAATGGCCCATCTCCTCCACACTACCCCTCTGGAAGGGGTGTCCAGCTGTCTACAGATGGGCATTGGGTCCCCATCACGCACTCCCCCTCCTTCACGGTGATGTGATTCTCACCACCACCCCACCTTTGTTGTTGGAGACCTGGTCTCCTCTGCCCTTCACGATCACCTATCTTGGTGTGCTGCTTCCGTGTGGGCTTGGTTGCTTCTGGGCTAGATGGCCGCTTGTTTGCTTTCAAGCCTTTAAGTCCCAACACAGGGACAAGGGAACAGCGAGTGGTTCAAAACCAGAGGAGGGAGGGGAGGACTGGTAGGGAGTGACCAAGAGCAAGGTAACTGAGAGGAATTACTGAAACCAGAATGAAGGCTAAACATGGTAATGGGACGGGAGGAAAGCAAAAGGAAATAGAGGAAAGGAGTAGGAGGCAAAATGCATACAGAGAAGCCTAAATACAGACATGTACATATGTAAATATATTTATGATTATGGGGGCAATAGACTTAGATGCATATATTTATAGGTTCAGTAGTAGGGTAGTAGATGGATATTGGGCCTCCTCATGCATAATCCCCCAATATAATAGCACCTCGCTCTGCTAAACAGTCATTGCATGATACCCACCTTCCCGACATGATCACGGAAGACAGACATGTGTGTAAGCAAACGTGGTGAAGAAAGCTGATGGTGCCCAGCTATCAAAAAGATATAGCGTCTGGGGTCTTAAAGGCTTGAAGGCAAACAAGCGGCCATCTAGCTCAGAAGCAACAAAGCCCACAGAGAAGAAGCACGCAGTCTAAGCGAATACAAGGTGTTGAATGGACCATGTAGCAGACACCAAGGAACAAAAACAATCATTGTGTGATCACCTTCCTCACATAATCGCTGAAGACAAAAGTGTGCATAAGCAAGTGTGGTGAAGAACGCTGATGGTGCCCGGCTACTGAGAGAACACATTTTTTTATTAAAAAAAGGTAGGCATTAAGAAAATGCAAGGTTATTTAAAAGATAGGAAGGAAAGAAAGAACAACATGTCTATCAAAAGAGACTCTGGAACTTGCTCTTGACTGTAGAGTAGCCAAAGAAAATGGAAGAAGTGATGAAGTAAGAGCTGAATAGAAACTTTCAGCTGCAGAAAAAAAGAGAATTATTTTAGATTGTGCACAAAGATCTTAAGTCAGTCAAAAGGGAAGGACAAGCTTGAATTTCTGAAGCTGAAAGAATTTGAGGAAAACTATGCCTTGAATTGTGATACTGAAGAATTCTGTGAGGGAAAATATTAAAGGACTCAGGTATCAACAGGCTTGAAGGTAAGCAGCGGCCATCTAGCTCAGAAGCAACAAAGCCCACATGGAAGAAGCACACCAGCCTGCGTGATCACGTGGTTCCGAAGGGATCAGTTATCAGGCATCAAAGAACAAAAAATCATATCACATGTGCTGTCCTCCATGATACAATCACTGAAGACAAATGGGTGCATAAGCAAATGTGGCGATGAAAGCTGATGGTGCCCGGCTATCAAAAGATAAAGCATCTGGGGTCTTAAAGGCTTGAAGGTAAACAAGTGGCCATCTAACTCAGAAGCAACAAAATCCACATGGAAGAAGCACATCAGCTTATGCAATCACGAGGTATCAAAGGGATCAGGTATCAGGCATCAAGGAACAAAAAAAAAACATCTCATTGTGAATGAGGGGGAAGTGCAGAGTGGAGACCCAAAGCCCATCTGTAGGCAATTGGACATCCCCTTAAGGGTCACAGGGAGGAGATGAGTCAGTCAGGGTACAATGTAGCAACAATGAAATATACAACTTTCTTCTAGTTCCTAAATACTTCCTTCCCCACCCACTATCATGATCTCAATACTACCTTCCAAATCTGGCTAGACCAGAGGATGTACACTAGTACAGATAGGAACTAGAGACAGAGGGAATCCAGGGTGGATGATCCCTTCAGGACCAGTGCTTAGAGTGGTGATACTGGGAGGGTGGAGGGAAGGTGGGGAGGAAAGTGGAGAACTGATTACAAGGATCTACATACAACCTCCTCCCTGGGGGACAGACAACAGAAAAGTGGATGAAGGGAGGCATCGGACAGTGTAAGATATGACAAAATAATAATTTACAAATTATCAAGGGTTCAGGCAGAAGGAGGAAGCAGGGAGGGAGGGGGGAAATGGGGAGCTGATGCCAGGGGCTTAAGTGGAGAGCAAATGTTTTGAGAATGATGAGGGCAATAAATGCACAAATGTGCTTTACACAATTGATGTATGTATGTATTGTGATAAGAGTGGTATGAGCCCCTAATAAAATGATTTTTTAAATTATGGAAAGGATACAGAATCACAATTGGTTGACTTGCAATCTGTTCAGGAAGTAGCACATGATCAAGAACTGATGGTGTAGAATAAAGAAGTCCACACTTCCATGAACACATTGATGAGCAACAGGCATTAGGGATTGAGAGAACGTCTAGGGAGATACTTCAGCAAATAATTGCAATGCTAGAAACATCTATATATGCCAAGAAACTTGGAAGACAGCTACCTGGCCAACCAACTGGAAGAGGTCTATCATTGCCTAGTCCAAGGTGAACCAACAGAATGTGGAAAATGATTGGACACTATTATGAATATCACGCAAAACTAAAAATTTAGTGAAGATAATTGCAGCCAAATATTTACTGGGAATTTCCAGAAATTCAAATCGCACACAGAAGAGCATCTAGAACAAAAGACATCATTACTGATATATGAGTTATTTTCACTTGGATCCACAATCTATGCTCATGGATGCAGCAGTCAGAAAATGGAATGACGTATTGCACTGGGCAGATCTGCTGCAAAAGATTGCTTTAAAAGGTTCAAAAGCAAAGACATCACTTTGAAGATCAACGTATGCCTGATCCAAACTATGCTATTTTTAACCACCTTACATGCATTTGAAAATTTAACAAAGATTAAAGAAGACTGAAAAAAATGTATTCCTTTGTATTATTGTATTGGTGAAGAACATTGAATACACCAGGAGCTGCCATAAGTACAAACAAATATGCCTGGACGAAGTACAGCAAGAATGCTCCTTAAAAGCAAGGGCAATGAGACTCCATCTCACATACTATAGATGGGTCACTATGTGGGAATAGCATTGAGAAAAGGACACCAGGCTTAGTAAAATAGAAGGTCAGCAAAATAATGAAGACACCCAATGAGATGGACTGTCGTTGGCTGAAAGAATATCTTTAACCATAACAATGATTGTGAGGTATTGGACAACAGGCTGTAACATTTCACACACATCTATGCCAGGAAATTCGGAAGCCAACTACTTGGCTGACTCTCTGTGAGGGATCCATACCGGTGGCCATTCGAAAGAGAAGTGCCCAAAGTATAGCATAATAACATTGATACTGCACACAAGTACAATTTTGCATTGGTTGCAGCAGTACACTGACAGGGAACTGCCAGAGAAGCCTAGACCAGATTCAGGGATAGCATTGCTGATGTCAGATGGATCTTGACTCAAAGCAGAGAACACCAGGAAGATGTTTACTTGTATTTTATTGACTGTGCAAAGTCACTCAACTCTCTGGACCATAATAAACTATGGATGACCTTGAGAAGAACCAGAAATTCCAGAACACTTGATTGTGCTCATGAGGAAGTTGGACATGGATCAAGAGGCAGTTCTGCAAACAGAATAGGGGAACACCGCATGGTTTAAAATCAGGAAAAGTGTATGTCAGGGTTGTATCCTCTTACCACACATGTTCAATCTGTATCCTTTACAAATATTCAGAGAAGCTTGATTATATGCAGAAGAATGTGGCATCAGGATCGGAAGAAGGCTTATAACAATGGGAGATATGCAGACGACAGAACCTTATTTGCTAAAAGTGAGGAGGACTTGAAGCATTTGCCGATGAAGATCAAGGAATGCAGCCATCAGTCTGGATTATGAGACTCAATGTAAACAAGACCCAAATCGTCACAACTAGACCAATAGGTAAGGTCATATTAAATGGAGAAAAGGTTGAAGTTGTCAAGATCTAAAATCAAGGCTCATGGAAACAGCAGTCGAGATCAAAGGTCCTGTTGTGTGAGGTAAATCTGCTGCATAAGACCTCTTTAGAGTACTGACCCACAAAGATGTCTCTTTGAGGACTAATAGTGGGTCTGGGTTCAATTCATTCATTGATATATACTATTCATTTGCACTTCCTCTTCTGATCTATGAGGTAGTTGTGGCATTTGATGAGAGATGTGGCATTTCCCTAAGGGCAATTATCATTATTTGGGGAAACAGCATTACCACGATGCTGCCCATAAAAGACATTCTGCAATCTTCAAAAGAGTCTCGGTCACAATATTGCCTTTTATTGTCATCTTAAGGCAGGATGTGCAGGTTATGCACATTGCAAAACATCAAGGATCATGAAAAAGAAAGGCCTGGACTTCAAGACTTTCAAGTTCTCGCCTGGGATTGATTGGCTTAGAACATGCCGCTTCCTACCTGCAGGAACAGGGAAACCTTAGCGCAGGGCCCACACGTGACACCATGATCTAATGACTGACTATATGTCCAGCCCTCAATTACAACTGCCGATACAGGGCAGTTTTTCCAGAAATTTTCAATGAAGAACTAACATTCAACGTCATTTCTAGTGGGTTTTATCATGGACTTTGTGATCATATTGGCAGCAGATTTATTCTCCCGGTTTTCCTTCCTTTCAAGCAAATGGTTGTGGGATTCCACATGCCCTGAGCACTTCCAGGCCCAACAGCTGGTGAGATAAACCAGAAAAGCTTGTAACGATGGCAGGATGAGCCAGATTGGGATGAATATTTTGTGGTAAAGGAGCACAGGGATAGTTAATGAGTCGCAAGGTCAAAAGTAAAGTAAAATAAAATAACCCCCAAATAGTCAGTAAGAGTTAAGAGAGGTAATAAGGTAAGTAGCGCTGACTCAGACCCAGGGGTCCTATCTTCCGGCATCAGCTCATGAGTCGTTTGCTTAGCCTCTATGTGCTTCTGTTTTATTAGTGACTCAATGGGAATTATAGGCTCCATCCTCCCCTCTTCCAGGCTTGTTGAGGGGATATAAGGAAGCAGCTAAAACAAAGGTGTGCTATTTAATCAATGGGCAAATGTAAGGAATTTACTTCATATTCCTGACAAATTGAGAGGAGTTTCATTTCCCAATTATGCCAGAGTGGTTTCAGTAAGAGCATCTGTGGGGTTGAAGCTCCGCTGAAAATGACCAGGGCCCATGGTGGTAGGAATCAGCCTCTGGGTTCTCTGAAGAATGCATGAGGGCTAATTCTTAGAATTGTGCTGGGGTATATTTTGTTTTTCTAAATCAGAGAGATCATCCTTGACTTGTAAGGAAACGGTTGGATAAAGAATCTCCAGTTTTCAGAATGTCCTGGTTTTCAATATAACCATACAATCATGTATTGTGCTATGGGCTAAACATGTGCCATTCAGATGAAGATCCCCCTCCATAGTCCTCTAAGGCCCCCCTCTAAAGGAAGCTATCATATTCCTCCTACTAAGGGGTATTTTAATCCGCAGGATTGGGGACTAAGCACCTTTTCTTGGATTTTAGTTCAAGAAACCTATCCATAACACTAGAGACACCATGCCCCACCCCCCCAAAAAAGGAGACCACACACCAGCTAGCTTTTGACAACTTTTACCAACAGGGATTGTAGAAGGTCCCTTGATTGCACTTAGTCCCAAGGAATCCTCTATTCATGGAATATAAAAGAGAGGAAAACATTTAAAACAGTGGTATTGGCAGCATCTGCAGGAGAGGGGCGGGGGCATTCTAGATTAGTTGTCAGGACACTTGGAATCAGCTCCCCTTGCTGTCACACCAACTCCAGCTCATGGTGGGCCCAGGTGCCTCAAAGTAAAACTGCTCTGCAGGGTTTTCAACGGCTGATTTTTTACTAAACGTTTCTTCTGAAGCACCTCTGAGTGGTTTCACACCTTCGGCTGGGCATATTAAGCATCTGTACCACCCAGGCAGTCTGAAATCATCCTCAGATTGTAACAATTATCAGGTGTGTATAAGGAGGCATTACATATCTAAACCACAAGGTTAGTGGTTCAAATACACCAGCTGCGATGAAGGCGAAAGATGAGACTCTGCCCATACAGTCTTTGAAAGCCTATTAAAAAATCTATCTAAGTTGGCATTGACTGTATGGCTGTGGGATTGGTTTGGGTTTCCTATGCGCTCTATACGAGCCCTGGTAGTGCAGTGTTTGAGCACTGGGATGTTAACTGAAAGGTGGGAGTTCAAACCTACCTACTCTTCCACAGGTGAAAGGTATAGCAGTTTGTACTTCTAAAGGTTGCAGCCCTGTGAACCCCACAGGATATCATACTTTGTCCTACAGGCTGCTGCGAGTTAGAACTGACTCAACAGCACTGTCGTGGTTATTAATCTTGCCTTCTGTAATCAAGTACTTGTTATTAATTATCAAATACCTCCCTCTCAGTGTCATACTGTGGTGACTTGCATGTTACTGTGATGTTGGAAGTTATGCCACCAATATATTAAATATCAGCAAGGGCACCCAGGGTGATTAAGTTTCAGCAAAACTTCTAGGCCAAAAACAGACTAGGAAGAATAAATAAACTGTCCACTTCTGAAGGATTAGCCCCTGAAAACCTTATGAAGAGCAACAGCCCAATGTTATCGATAGTCCCAGAAGATCAACCCCACAGGTTGCACGACATTCAGAATATGATCGGTGAAGAGAGAGCTACTTGCTCAAAGTATCATCACACTTAATGACATGGACAGCAGCCAACTTCCAGGATCTTCATCTGCTGATGGGGCACCACTCAAAATTAGAAGGAACAGGTGGAAATGTCCATTAAAAATCAGAATTTCAAATGTATGAAGTATGAATCTAGGAAGATTGGAAGTTGTCAAAAATAATTAAATGCAATGCAAACATATCACAGTCTTAGACATGAGCGAGCTGAAGCGGACTGGTATGGGCCACTTTGACTCAGACAGTCCTATGGTTTGCCGTGCTGTGAATGACACACTCAACAGGAGTGGCATCACATTCCTCGTCAAAGAAGAGTATGAAGATCTATCCTGAAGTACAACTCTGTGATGGGACAATATCGATCTGCCAGAAGAAAAGCTAGTCAATACACCTATTAACCAAATGTAACGCTAACCACTAAAACAAGTGCTGAAAATTTGAAGAATTCTGCCAGCATCCTCAGTCTGAAATTGATCAAACGCGCAATCAAGATGTCGTGATCATTGTTGGCGATTGTAATGCAAATGTTAGAAACAAACAGGAAGCACCAGTAGTGGAACAATATGGCATTAGTGATAGAAACAAGTCTAGAGATCACATGATGGACTTTTTAAGAATTAATGATTTCACCAAATAACTTTTTTTTCTAAATAAAAATAGAGGCTATACATGTGAACTTTGCCAGATGGAATAAACAGGAATCGAATTGACTACATCTGTAGTCAATGCACAAGCTCAAATCAGCAGTCAAAACAAGGCCAAGGGCAATCTGTGGAACACATTACTAGTTGCTCAATGCAAGTTCATGTTACTCTGAAGAAAATTAAAACAAGTCCAGGAGCCAAACTACATCCTTGAATATAACCCACCTGAATGACAGGAGACCTGAAGAGATATTTAAAAGATAGAAAGAAAGAAAGAAAGAAAGAAAGAAAGAAAGAAAGAAAGAAAGAAAGAAAGAAAGAAAGAAAGAAAGGAAGGAAGGAAGGAAGGAAGGAAAGAAAACGTGGATGTCAGAAGAGACTCTGACACTTGCTCTTGGTCATTGCACCGAAAGCACATGGAAGAAATGAAGTCAAGTGGTTGAACAGAAAATTTCAAAGGGCAGTTTGAAGAAAACAAAATATTATCATGAAAACTGCAAAAATCTGAATTTAGCCAAAAAAGGAAGAACATGCTCAGTCGTAAACTGTGAAAACCCAAGCCTTGAGTTGCAATACTGAGGAATTCTGCGGGAAAAGTATCGAATGATGAAATACTCACCCAGGGAAAAGGAAGACACAGAATCACGCTCCCTAAAAGAACTGAGCAACATTCCGATATTCCCAGAGGTAGCATTGAATACAGTGGCAAGAAAGGCAGAATGGAATTGAAAACCAGAAAACAGGAAGTTTAGCGGTAAGATGTAGAATGCTGGGCTTCTCAAGACTGACCATTAGCCATCCTTCAGTCTGAAGCTGAACTCACCCCCTGCTTGGCATAATCCACTCTAAGATCAATAGGGCAGCATGTGCCAAGAACACGTTTCAAAGAGGTAGGTGAGAAAGAGGAACAGAAATGGGAAGCACTGTGTGGCAGTGATGGCCCATTGAGGGGACTGCGACGGATGAGTTGAAATAAAAGGTGTCTGAATTATTGAATGTAAAACTGGTTATCTACTCTGTGAACCTTCCCTTAATTCACAACAAAAAGTTACAAAACAAAAAAGAACTGATGGTCTTGAAGGTTGAAGTCCAAGGTGCACTGAGAGCATAAGCAAAAGACAAGGCTCCAGGAGTAGGTGGAACACCACTTTCAGCTGGATGCAGTGCTGGACCACTCACTGGGTTACACAAAGAAATTGGGGAAACAACCTCTTGCTACAGATAGGGAGAAACCAGTGCTTGTGCCCACTGCCCCCCCCCAAAAAAAGTACCCAACAGAATAAAGAGATTATCTAACGTGATATCATGTGTCAGTAAAATTTTGCTGAAGATAATCCAAAAACCTTTTGCAGCAGTACATCCGATGCAGTCAGATTTAAAAGGGATGGTATTGCTGATGTCTGATTTATCTTGGCTGAAAGCAGAGGATGCTAGAAAGATGTTTATTTTATTTTATTGACCAAAAAGATCAATAGTAGATCATAGAAAACTCTGGATAACATTGGATTAATGAGAGTTGCAGAACATTTCATTGCATTCATGTAGAGTTTGCACACAGATGAAGAGAAATTGTTCCTTTATCTTTATATATGTTTTTTGTTTCATTTTGTTTTCATTTGTTATTGTTTCTGTTGGGTTTCCCAGCTTATGAAGCACAGAAGGAGTGGATGCAGAGACAGGAACTGATGCAATGGTCTATGGGGAGATGGGGGGGGTGGATAGAGTGAAGGGAATTGGGAGACAAACAATGAATACAGGAGTTGGGAGGGAGCATTTGAACTGATTGTCATGATGTATATACAAATACGACTCTTTTAAAAAGCGATTTAACTATGGGGGAAACAACCCAGAAAACAAAACCATCTGAAAAAGAGACAGTTGTTCAAACAGAACTAGGGGGCAATGCTTCCTTCAAAATCAGGAAAGGTGTGTGCCAGGGCTGTATTCTTTCACATTTCTAATTCACTCCGTATACTGAGCGAGTAATCTGAGAAGCTTGACGATGTGATAAAGAAGGAACCCCCACGATTAGAGGAAAGTTCATTAACGAGTACTTCTATGCAGATGGCACACCCTGCTTGCCAGGATGGCTCAAAGTACTTTCTGATGAAAATGGGAGACTACAGCCTTGAAATGGATCGCAAGTCAATGTAAAGAAAAGAAAACGTTTCACAGCTGAACCGATAACCATCATGATCAATAGAGGAAAAATTGAAATTCTCAAGGATTTCATTTCACTTAAATTCACCAATGCTCACGGAAGCAGCAGTCAATAAATCAAAAGATGCATTGCCCTGGGCAATTCTGCTGCAAAAGACCTTTTTAAAGAGTTAAAGAGGAAAGCTGCTACTCGGAGCAAAGATGCCACTTTGTGTGTGATCCAAGACCTGGTATTTTCAGTGATCTCATAGGCAGGTGAAAGCTCAACAATGTGTAAGACAGACCAGAGGACAAGATGGTGGAGATTTATCATACACTTGCCACATGTCTTTCTAGCTGGCCTTTATTGAACACTGGCCACATCCCTACACCACTTTGTACTTGTCATTTGCTTTAACATATTTAATTCTCACAACCAGCCAACAGAGTAACACCAGTATCATGCTCTATTATTAAGGTTCTCGTAGCATAATCAAAAATAGCATGGCATATGAAGACTACAACCAGAATTTAGACCCAGGGTATTTGGACGGTTTCCTTAACAACTTTATTATACTACTTCTCACACGTGCAGGAACACATACATTATACATGCAAAATTTAAAACAATTTTAGTTTCAAAATATAGGGAAAAAAGTAGCAGGAATTCCTATAGTTTTTGACCTAGATTCTCCAAATGTAAGCATTTAGTGTGTTTTTTTAAAAATCATTGCAATAGGGGCACATACAACTCTTATCACAACCCATACATATATCAATTGTGTAACACACATGGGTACATTCATTGCCCTCATCATTCTCAAAACATCTGTTATCCACGTAAGTCCCTGACATCAGTTCCTCATTTTTCCTCTTCCTTCCCACTATCCCCTCCCTAATGAACCCTTGATAGTTTATAAATTATTATTTTGTCATATTTTACACTTTCCAATATCTCCCTTCACCCACTTTTCTGTTGTCCATCACCCAGGGAGGAGATTATATGTAGATCCTTGTCATTGGTTCCACCTCTCAACCTCACCTACCCTCCCTCCACCCTCTCGGCATCACCACCCTCACCACTGGTTCTGAAGGGATCATCTGTCCTGGATTCCCTGTATTTCCAGTTCCTATCTGTACCAGTGTACATCCCTGGTCTAGCCAGATTTGTAAGGTAGAATTGGGATCATGATAGTCGGCGGGGAGGAAGCATTTAGGAACTAGAGGAATGTTGTATGTTTTATCGTTGCTACACTGGACCCTGAATGGTTCCTCTCCTCCCCACGCCCCTTCCATAAGGGGATATCTAATTGCCTACAGATGGGCTTTGGGTCTCTACTCCGCACTCCCCCTCATTCACAATGATATGATTTTCTGTGATGCCTAATACCTGATCCCTTCAACTCCTTGTGATCACACAGACTGGTGTGCTTCTTCCATGTGGGCTTTGTTGCTGCTGACCTAGATGGTCGCTTGTTTACCTTCAAGCCTTTAAGACCCTAGATGCTATATCTTTTGATAGGCAGGCACCATCAGCTTTCTTCACCACATTTGTTTATGCACCCACTTTGTCTTCAGCAATTGTGTCAGGAAGGTGAGCATCATGGAATGCCAGTTTAATAGAACAAAGTATTCTTGCATTGGGGGAATACTTGAGTGGAGGCCCAATGTCCATCTGCTACCTTAACACTGAACCTATACATATATGCACCTAGATCTATTTCCAAATCCTCATATATAAATATATTTACATATGTGCATGCCTTTATTTAGACCTCTATATATGCCCTTTGCCTCCTAGCTCTTTCCTCTATTTCCTTTTACCTTCCTCTTGTCCCACTATCATGTTCAGCCCTCATTTGGGTTTCAGTAATTCCTCTTAGTTACATTATACTTGGTCACGCCCTACCAGGCCTCCTACACTCTCCTCACCACCGATTTGGATCACTTGTTGTTCCCTTGTCCCTGGGTTTGTTAGTATCACTTTCTTTTCCCCCACCTCCCTCTCTCCCATGTCCCCCGGGAACTGTCAGTCCCATTGTTTTTTCCTCTAGATTATTTGTTCATCCAGCCTATCATATTTAGACAGACCTGCAGAGATAATAACATGCACAAAAACAGACAGAGCAAAAGCAAGCAACAAAAGAAAACAAAACAGCAGCATCAACAACAAGCCAATGACAAAACACCAAAACAAAACACAACTACAAGAAAGAAAAGCTTGTAGTTAGTTCAAAGACTGTTAGTTGGCCTTTAGGAGTGAGTGTTTTCTGGTTGGGTCTAATGGGGCACCAAGCCCTGGCCCCAAAGTGTATTTTTGGTATTCCCTGGGGACTTTGTTGCTCTGTTCCCCTTGCTGCTCTGTTGCACACCCTTAATGTTCTGCCTCGGTGTTGTGGGATCAGATCAGGCAGAATTCCCACACTGTTTCTCCAGGGTTGTCCCCTGTAGGGCTGTGGGTCAGTGAGTAGTATATTTCTCTTTCTCTCTCTCTCTCTCTCTCTCAATGTGTGTTTGTTTTATATACATTTTTCTGAACCCTTTAAGTGTAAATTATAGACACATGATTCTCAATGACTGAATCTGTACATTTTCTTTCAACAAGCATATTCTCTTATCACAAGAATATCAAACCCATTGCTGTCGAATCAGTTCTAATTCATCACGACCCTGTGGGACAGTGTGGGCCTGGTGGATAGCATTTTCACTGCTGTAACAACGGGGTTGTTAAGCACTGAGTTGTTCTCCAAAAGGTGGATAATTTAAATCCAATATCCACCTAGGAGACCCAATAGAGCAGTTTGGAATAGACTCGATCACAGTAGGCTAACCTTCATGGAAGCAGATTGCCACATCTTTGTCCATCTGAGCAGTTAGTGGTTAGCAGCCGAGTGCTGAACATCTGTGTCAATCACGTTCCTTTCTCTCACAAACAGTAGAATGATCAAAACCGGAAATTACCAGTGATACTGTACTATTATCTAACCGACAGGCTGCATTCATATTTTGCTAATTGCTAATGGATCTTAGTAGTAGAGTTTGCAACTTTTTCTTTCCTTTTCTCTGTGCCCTGAGGATCCCATACAGGTGGATACATAGCATGACTTTGATAATGTTGAAGGGCAGGTGCCTTTGAATTTGTCCGCTACGTTCTCTAGATTAGGTTTGGATTGTGCATGTTGAGGCCAGAATGTCACTGAAGTGATTATGTGTTTAATGCAGGCTATCAGGAAATATATCTATTTCTTAGTCATTCCAGAGTGAACACACACACATTTTATACCCATGCTCCTGCACTGAAGATGTAACATGGCTCACCAACAGCCCAGGAGCTAATGGCAGCTGTGCTCCATCGTCCCAGGCCTGGCTGTGCCCTGCTTCTTGCTCTGCATTCTCTTTTTCTATTCCGACTCTCTTAGTGATCTGTTAACTTTACAATGACAGATTCCAGAAAAGCCCACGCGCTCCTTCCTTTGCTTGTTCTGCAGACAGAACGATCACTCACCTTATTGAGCATGTTTTTCCACATGGGGAGAAAGACGCGGCTCCCCACTCCCATAGGCTCACAGTCAAGGGCAGTGCAGCACTACTCTGCTTTAGAGGGTTACTATGAGTCAGAATCGACTCAGCGGTAGTGAGCTTTTGTTTTTTTGATGTAAGGCTTCAACCGGATGCTGGGAGAGTAAATCCACTGGCACGGAGTCGATTCTGACTCACGGTAACTCTAGAAAACAGAGTAGCACTGTCCCTTTGGGTTTCTGAGACTGGAACTCTGTACAGAGGCCGAAAGCCTCATCTTTATCCAGTGGAGCCATTGGTGGTTTCAAACTGCTGACCTTGTGGTTAGTAGCCCAACATGTAACCACTATGGCCCCGGGCCCCTTGGAGGAGTACAGAGATAAGAAAGCGCAGTGCACCGGCCTCAGGAGAAGGCAGTGGCTGAATGTAGCCTGCACAACAAGACATGGACAGGCTACATTCCATCCTCCCTCTCCATCCTGGTGGTCCCACCTTCAAGTCTTCTCGTCTTGCTGCGCTGTTAACTGCCCTTGCGTTGGTCCCTGTCTTGTGATGATTCCATACGCAACAGCATTCAAAACCCTGATCTGTCCTGAACCATCTCTATAATCAGCTGTGGGTTCACTTGCCAATGTCCAGTGAAAATAAATTCTCAGGCCTTCCTTTCTAGTTAGTCCAGAAGCCGCATTGAAGCAGATTCAACATGATATCAACACACAAGCCGCCTCTTGGAAACGGTGTTGGCTGCATGTGAAGTACATGGGGCCACAAATCAAACCTGGGTCTCCCACGCAGACCAAACTAATTCTATCATTTAACTGCCAGCGGCCCTGTCTCCCTTTCCTTACACGTTTCAACTTCCCCATCGTTCCCAAAGCAATCAAGAATCTGTTATCTGTATTACAAACAACCCAGAAGTTCGTTTTCTGTATCACGATTATCAAATGTAAAAGTCTTCTGGCCAGTTACTGTATTTCCTACTGGACAACATGTTTGCTGCTTATTAGCAGTTTTTTGTAACTAGAATGTAACGTGGAGAGATGATTCTCATAGTTGGGAGTCCAGGATAGAGGAAAGAGGTTTGGGGGCACCCTTGCCAGCCACCAATCACCAGAGTTGTTCCGGGTGAGTGGGAGGTGGGTCTCCGGCTGCTCTACTCTGTGAATGTGGTTTCTATAAAGAACTCTTTATTCGGATGCTGAAGTCCTATTCCCGGGTTCATCAAACAATCTTCCATCCCTAAGCCAGCAGAAATGCCTTTCGTTTGTCTTTTTGACCTAATTGGAAAAAAAATGTACAATCGAATCACATTTACATTAATTGAATGGATGGTTAGCTTTCTGAAAGGCCAATGATTCAGAGAAAATTCAAGGAAAATATGCTCCCAGCCCTCCTAATGTGCATAATCTGTATTCTCCGTCTCCCCCACCAGCCAGTGAAGTGGGCATTTGGTGAACTTGTCAACACGTCGTCGTTTGCCGCCATGCTCTCATAACCTTTGCTAAGTGTGTGTGCCATAGCCCACCCATAGCAGGTGAAGGAAGAGAAATGACAGCATAAACCAGTGCTTTCCAAGAAAGCGGTCTCCATCTGTGGAGACGGAAGCAGACGCTGGTTCCTGGTAGGGAGTGCAGACAGGTAAGTGACAGCCCCGGCAGTCTCTGAGAACAGGGGCTTTAGCGCTAAATGGCCCTTGCTTCGGTGCCAGCTTTAATATTTACCAACTGCAGGACTCTGAGTAAATGAGTCACGTACCTGTGCTACATTAAAGTATCACCTGTCGAATGGACACGACAATAAAATCTATTTTATAACGTTAACTGTGAGGATTTGGGTTGTGAGGCGTTCTTGAATAGGTCTCAACTCATTAACAGCCCCATTTCAGCAGAATGAAGCATTATCCAGTCCGAACCATCATCGCCCTTGTTGTTTTAGGCCATTCTGGTAGACATTGTGCCAGCCCACCCCTGCCAGGGTCTCCCTTCTCTGCACTGAGCCTCTGGCTTACCAAACACAATGTCTCCATCCAGGCACTGATCCTTCCAACGTGTCTAAGACAAAGTCTCACTCCTCTCCTTTCTACCAAGAACTCAGCTACGCCTCTCCCAAGGCAGATATAGCCATTGCTCTGGCAGTCCGCGGTCTATTCAATTCTTTGCCAGTGCCATAATTCAAATACATCTGCCCTTCTCCAGGTTTCCTTGTTACTCATTTTCCTGCTTCCATGTGCATAAAGGGTGATCGAAAATACCACGGATTGGGTCAGGTGCACTTCAATTCTCAGGGCCATATCTTTGTCCTTTAACACTTTAAAAGAGATTCTTGCCATCGATTTGCCCGATGCAATACCTCATTTGGTTTCTAGACAGTTGTTTCCATGAGCATTGATTCTGGATCCAAGCAGATTCCATCTTTTCCTCTGTTCATCATGATATTGCCTATTGGCCCAGTTGTGAGGAAATTGGCTGCCTTCTCACAGACTTGCAATCCAGTCTGAAGACCACAATCTTTGATTCTCGTCAAGTACTTAAATTCTTTTTGTCTTTCAGCCAGCAAGATTGTGTCATCTGCTTATTTCTGGTTGTTAATGAACTTTTCTCTATTAATGATGTCAGGTTCTTCGTCATATTGTCAGATTTCTCAGATAATTTGCCCTACAAACAGACTCACTAAGTGTGGAAAGAGAACGCAATTCTGATGCACACTTTCCCTGTTATTGAATCATTTGATACCCCCTTGTTCTCTTAGAACTACCTCTTGGTCTATGTACAAGTTCCACAGGACCACAATGAAATGTTCTGGAATTCCTAGCCTTCAAAATGTAATCCGTCATTTGTTTTCATTCACAGAGTGGACCGCCCTTGCATAGTCCATGAAACACCAGTAGACACCTTTCTAGTGTTCTCTGCTTTCCGCCAAGATTCATCTGGTGTCCACCATGATATGCCTTGTCCCACGTCCTCTTCTGAATCCAGTTTGATTTCTGGAAGCCCCCGGTTGATGTACTGCTGTAACCTTTGTTGAAAAGTCTTCCGAACAAGGTTACATCCACATGACATGAATGATATTGTTTGATAATTTTCACACTCTTTGGGGTCACCTTTATTTGAAATAAGCATTAGCATGGATCTCTTCCAATGGGTTGGCCAGGTAGTTGTTTTTAAAAAGTTTTACATCACTTGTTGAAACATTTCAACTGGTATCCTCTCAATTCCTGGAAACTTGGTGGGGGGGGGGGGTTGGTTTGTTTTAGTTTCTTGCCAATGCCTTCAGTGCAGCTCAGACTTTTCCCTCCAGTACCATCTCCACCCTGACAGCTCCTAAAGCGGTTGAATATTGGTCAATTATTTTCAGGACTGTGATGATGTGCATATCTTCTATCTTATTTTGCTGTCTCTTGCATTAATCCATATTTTACCCTTAGAAACCTTCAATATTACCACTACAGGGTTGATTTTAAAAAATAATAATAATAATTCTCGGAGAAATGCTGACCTTGTCATTTCCTCTTGGATTTCGAATCCAGGTCTTAGCATTTCTGATCCAAATGCCCAATCATAGCAGTAAATAAAATTAGAATCATTGCTCTACTCTGAACAATACTTAAGTGTTTGAATGCCCCTTCACATCCACATTTAAGATGACCCTCCTGTCTAGAAGATGAGAAGAGAACTCAAATGAGTCAAGTTAGGTATCCCAGGATACATACACAGTAAGTGGTGAATCCAAGAACAGGAACCCTGATCTCTGCCCTTTTCCCAACATTCTTCCTCTTAAGCCGGGCTATAATTAATGCTCACCCCAGCAAGGACCTTCGCAGCATTGGAATGAAGGTATCTACTTGAACTGTGTTATTTCCACCCACCACACCTGAAATTCATTTTTATCCTAAGGAGAGATCAGGAGAGGTCATATTGATGTAAATGCCTTCTTCAGGACAAGGGACTAATAGCAAATTCCATCTGGAGACTAAAACTGACCAGGGGAAAGGCAGGAGCAGATGACTGACTGGGACACCGGTGTGGTTTGGAGAAATTCCGAAGAGAAGCAAATCTGGAATACGGGAGTCAAAGGATGCAACAATTATCCGCCTCCTCCCAACCCTTTAAGAAAAAGGCTTGCAGCAAATTTGATTTCTGCGGATCATGGTGCTCCATCATGAGTCTGTGGTCTTTGTGTTTCCTTGTTAAAGTTCATCTTTAAACAATATATCTACATCAAGCACTTGGGCCCAAACTGTGGCCTCAGGGCCTGGGGTCAGAGACATATATAACATTGATTGAAACATTTTCTGGAACCAACAAATTAACTTCCTGCGTTAAAAATTCAGCATTACCGACTACAGAAGAGTAAATCCCAAATGGAAAATTTATCTTTAATAGTCTATCAGGACAAGAACAATCTTAACTCAATACCCCGTAGCCTATTGAATAACACTAATCCGTGCTATCACTCTTTGGTAACCCTGCTTGTCGCAAGTTTGACTTCAGCTTGTTAAAAACCAACCCATTTTTCTTCTATGAAAGATGTAATCAGTAGTAAGGAAACTAGAACTTTGGTGATCCTGCTAATCAATCTATGTCCCACAAATGGAAACACTCCCCAATTGGTAATTAATTTTCAATGACAAAATAAATAGTTCACTCTGGATTCCCTCTGCTCTTGCACCCGGGGCTTCATTGTAATTGTTGCCTTCGCTAAGCCCTGTGTGCACCCCAATTTATTTACGGCCAGACCTCTACCGGCTTCCTGAAGCTGTCTAACCAGCGCAAAGGCAGACTTGGCAATGATATGGTGGATGTGTTTCTTACAGTCAGCCAGACCAGGTAAAGCTGACACCTGATCCACGAAGGCCTGTGTTATCAGAGACATGGGACCGCATAGTTCAAGACAGTTTCATGAGACATAAAATTGAAGCCAAATAGTTCCTTATTTAGCCTTGATTGGCTTTGGGGAAATGAGAGCCTTCAAAAAAAAAAAAAGTCCTGTCTTGGTTTGTTTCCATAGCAATGACTCCTGAAGTACAGCACTCACGTTCGTTGCGGGAATGAAAAACAACCACCGCGTGAGATTGAAAAAGGCACTTTTAAACACCTAGTCAAGGTGGGGGGAGAAGTTATCCAATGTCATTACCTATCACTTCATGCTTGTTTAAATAACTGGTGAGTGTACATATGCAAGTAAAAACTAAAGCCAAAACCCACTGCTATCAAGTTGATTGCCCATCCATATGGTGACCCATGTGGAGTTGCTAAGGCTTTCTAAATCGTTACGGGAACAGACATACTCCTCTTCCTCCTGCAGAATGGCTGGTGGCTTTGCACGGCCGACTTGAGGGGCTTGGTGGTTGCCATACAGAATTATCCAGCACCCCATCAGTGCCCTGTATGCAAGGCAAAAGTTGTCTGAATTTCTTAGATTTGCTCAAAAGAAAAGAAACCAAACTTGACCAATGGTTACTATGGGTGAAGGAGGAAGATTGTTTGCTTAGGAGGCAAAAAATGGTAGGAGGATCCTTTGGAAAAGGATCTCCATGACGTTTGTGCAATCTGAAGAGCATAATCAATGGCACCGAATATACATGCAGCCGTGTGGAATTGGAGAATGTTTTGTTGTGTATATTTTTGCCACTTTTTTAAAAATCACACAAATAACCATACAAGGAAGGAGAAAATGTTCTAAAACTGTGGTAACGATTGGACAAGTCTTCTTGAGGTCACTGAACTACTCAAGTGTACGATACATGACTGAAGTGGCAATAAAACTTTAAAAATATTTCTTAAAGTTGATATAACAAAATATCAAAAAGAACAGAAATTTTCTCATAGTTTTGGAGTCTACATGCCCACATTGCCAACCTTAGCAGTTCAAAACTCCTAGCCCCTCCTTGGGAGAAAGTTCAGACTCTCCACTCCCATAAAGAACTATAGTCTCAGAAACCAACAGGGGCATTTCTACCCTGTCCTATGGGGTCACTAGACTCAGCATGGACTTGATGGCAATGATTTGGGGTTTTTAATGGCCTCTAGATGGGCGGGTACAGCTTTCTCACACCAGTAAGCATCCGTGGAGTCTTGTTTACATAGTAGAAACCACACCACTAGACATAGAGTAACATTAATGATATTGTTCAATAGGTTTCACATTCCATTGGGTAGCTTTCTTTGGAATAGGTAGAAATATATATCTCTTCCAGTCAGTTGGCCAAGTAATGGTCTCCCCGATTCTTGGTATAAGCCAGTAAGTGATTCCAGTGCTTCAGCAGCTTGTTGCATTGCTGCTTTCTGCTATTGCCTTTGCTATTGCATCTTGGACTTTGTCCTTCAGTACCATCGGTGTTGATTATATGTTACCTCTTGAAACGGCTGAATGTTTACCTGTTCTTTTTGATATGTCAATTTTGGATTCTTCCCATCATCTCTTGATCCTTCCTGTGTTCAATATTTTGCCCATAAAAAAACAAACAAACAAAACTCAATCCCACTGGATCAATTTTAACTCATAGCAACTCTATAAAACAGAGTAGAACTGTTCCTCTGGGTTTCTGAGACTGAATCTTTGCAGGAATAGAAAGTCTCATCTTTCTACAAAGGATCCATTGGTGGGTTTGAACTACTGTTCTTGTGCTCAGCAGCCCGACAGAAAATCCACGATGCCACCAGGAATCCCATTTTACCCGCAGAATCTTTCAATACTGAAACTCTAGTTTTAATTTTTGCCTTAGTTTTCAGCTTGAAATACGCTCAGTATGTCTCTCTTTTTGATTTTCTAACTCTAGGTCTTTGCATATTTTACTATAGTACTTTGCTTTGACTTCTTGAAATGTCCTTTGAATTTTTTCTGTTCATCTCGTTTACTTCATCATTTCTTCCATTCCCTTTAGCTGCTCTATGCCCAGGAACAAGATTCACAGTCTCCCCTGGCATTCATTTTGATCATTTTTCTCTCCTGTCTAATGATCTTCTGCTTTCTTCATGTATGATGTTCTTTAAAATTAGTAGGATCTATACTCCTATTAAAAATGTCAGAAAATCATTTTCCAGAAGCATGAATTAGAGTTGGTTCAAATAAAATAGTACACAAAGAAATGGACTCCTCTTTTTGACAGGAATGTAGTGAAATTATTGTTTCTAATAAAATGAGTAAGCAAAAATCTAAATGTTATCATTTCAGTGAATAAAAGCAATTTTCATTACTATCACATGCTATTAACGTGTTGCTGGAGATAAATAATGGTTGCAGCTGCAAAATGACAGGGAGCTTCCAGAAATCCAACCCCAATTGTGAAGTGAACACAGAAATAGGTATAGAATTGCTGATGCCAGAACGTAGCAGGAAGACATTTGCTTGTGTTTTGTTGATGGTGAAAAGGCATTCATCTGTGTGGGTGATAACAAACTATGGGTAACATTGAGAAGAAAGAAATTAAAGAATACTTCATTAAGCTTTTACAGAACCTGTAGATGGAGCAGGAGGCACTCCTTCAAACAGAACAAGAGAATACTCAACTCACAGCCAAGTTCATGCCGACTCACGGCAACTCTACAGAACAGGGTAGACCTGCCCCTGTGAGTTTCCAAAACCATACCTGTTTATGAGAGTAGAAAGCCCTGTATTTCTGCCACTGAGAGCCTGGTGGTTTCAAACTTCTGACCTTTGGGAACACAGCCCAACTCCTAAACACTATGCCACCAGGACTCCCTTAGAGAATACTGAGTAGTTTAAAATCAGGAAAAGGTGTATCCTTTTGTCAGGTTTTTTCAACCTGTATGCTGAGCATCTAATACAAGAAGCAGCATGGAAAAGAACACAGCACCAAGATCAGAGGAAGGCATATTAGCAAGCTGTGATAAGCAGATGACACAACCACGCTTGCTGAAAAGCAGGAGGATTCCAAGCACTCGCTGATGACAATCAAGGCCTGAAGCACTCGGTATAGATGGACATTCATTGTGAAAAACAGCCAAATCCTCGCCACTGGATTGAGAAGTAACATCATGGTAAATGGAGAGAAGATTGACCTTGCCAATGATTTCACCTTGCTTGAACCCACAATTGATGCTCACGGAAGCAGCAGGCAAGAGATCCCTGTTGGTGGTGGCAGGTGCCATCAAGTCAGTTCTGACCCATAGCTACTTTATGCCCCACAGAAGGAATGGCTGCCTGGTCCTGCGTCATCCTCACAATTGTTCCTATGTCTCAGCCCACGATGCGGCCAGTGTCAGTCCATCTCCTCGAAGGCCTTCCTCTCTGTCACTGTCCCTCGACCCTAACTCTTGTGATGTCCTTGTCCAGGGACTGGTCTCTCCTGACAACAGGCCCAAAGTACTTAAGAGGAAGCCTTGCTATCCTTGCCTCTCAGGAGCACTCTGGTTGTACTTCCAAGATAGATCGATTTGTCCTTTTAGCAGTCAGTGGTATCTTCAATATTCTTCTCTAGCACCGCAATTCAAATACATAGATTCTTCTGTGATCTTCTTTATTCCGTGTCCAACTTTCACATGCATGAGGCCATTGAAAATTCCATGGCTTGGGTATGGCACGCTTTTGCACTCAAAATAAAATCCTTGCTTTTTCAATATTCTAAAGAGGTCTTGTGCAGCAGACTTACCAATGCAACTCATCTTTTGATCTCTTGACTGTTGCTTCTCTGAGCACTCAATATGGATCCAAGCAAGACAAAACCCTCAACAGTTTCAACCTTTTGTGCCACTTATCTTGATGTTACCAATTGGTCTAGTTATGAAGACGTTGGTTGTCTTTACACTGAGTTACCGTATATACTCGAATATAAGCTGACTTGAGTATAAGCTGAGGTACGTAATTATTACCTGGGAAACCAGAAAAACTGATTGAATCAGTATAAGCCTAGGTTGGGAAATACAGCATGTGAATTAACACAGAGACCAGAGAGGAGAGACGGAGCGCAGCCACAGACACATCCTTGCCAGTTCAGCTGCCGGCGTAAGTGAATCACTACAGGTGCTTCTGTGAATTGGAGCTGTCCATGTCATAGGACAGCTCTGATTGGTTAGATGTGAGTAAACAAACATTCAAAGCCCTGCAGTGCCAGTGGGGCTTTGAATACACAGCAGAGGAATGGCAATCACCCGTGAGATGTTATACCTTGCTGGGGTACTACTGACCCGTGTATCAGCTTATACACGAGTATCTACAGTACTTATATTACATTAGACATTTTATTCTATTCCATTCGTATATTTGCTGACCCCCTGGTAAGACACACTATTTAATTACTGTAGTTTTTTGTTTTTTTAAGTACTGTAGTTTTTAATTGGACTCCATGTCTAGTACTATAATTCTTTAGCTTTATCTTTAAAAAATAATTTTATTGGCATATAATTCACATATCATACAATTTAGTCATTCAATCATCTGATCATCATATAACCCACCCACCCGCCCTCCCAGGGGGATGAACAACTGAAACATGGCTACAAGGAGATAGTGGCCAGTGTACGATATGAAAATAATAGTAATTTATAAATTATCAAGGGAAGGAGGGAGGATGGGGGATGAAGGGAGTGAACAAAATGAGGAGCTGACATCAAGGGTTCAAGTAAAAAGAAAATGTTTTGAAAAGGATGATGGCAACATATGTACAAATGTGCTTGACACAATGGATATATGGATTGTGATAAGAGCTGTAAGAGCCCCCAATAAAATGATTAAATAAGAAAAGAAATAAGAGAACTGTGCAATCATGACCACAATCAAGTTCAGCACATTTCCTTCTCATACTTGTTGCTGGTTCCTCATTTTCTCCTTCTAGGTAATTCCATCTGGTAATTACTAATCCAGTTACTGTCTTTATAGATTTACCTACCCTGGATTTCATACACAGAAAATCAAACAAAACCTTAAAAAGGAAGAAAATAAACTAATAAAAACAACATGGACAGAACAAAACAGAGGAAGACCTTGATCAAAGAGAAATGAAAATATTAAAAACTGATAAAATTCCAAATGGGTCAGAAGGGAGATCAAATGAGCATTACATTTTAACCAATCTACCATTGACTTTACAATGATCTCTGTCTGATACCAAGACTGGTCACATCCCTGAACTGTGCTCAGAGATTTAATCCAGGTGGGGAGCCTGCAAATGAATTTTGGTCTTTTGCTGCCATTCATAGCCTTCTGAAAACCAATGTTCACAATTTAAACTCTGATACCATTCCCTCCTTCATATTTAGGATTCATTATTTACAATTCTTGGATCACGCAGGCTGGTGTGCTTCTTCCATGTGGACTAAGTTGCTGCATCACGTAGATAGCTGCTTGTTTTAAGACAAGCTGTAAGAGCCCAGAGGCTATTTTTTCTAATATCTGAGCACTCTTTTATTTCTTCATCACACTTGGCTATTATTTCATCCATAATTTCAGTGATTTCTTCCTGAGAGTGCATACTAAGTAGGGCCATATCATAAAAAGCTAGTTGTTCTCAGGCTAGAAGTTATTAATCTATTCATACATCTTTGGTGTATATATGTATGTATGTATATATCACTTTGTGCTAGAGAATAGTATAAATTAACCCCTTAGGGCATAAGGTAATTCAATTGATGGTGTCATAGTCGCATTAATTTAACCAATGGTATAGAATTTAAATAACTGTTGAGAAAGGAATTTATATAAGCATAGGTCAATTTAGCTTTCAAGAAATCCAGTGATGTATTACATTGGGCAAATCTACTGCATGAAATGTCTTTAAAATATTGAAGAGTAAGCATGTCACTTTAAAGACTAAGGTGCACCTGGCCCAAGCCAGGGTATTTTCAATTGTTTCACATGCATGTGAAGGATGGACATTAAATGATGAAGACCAAAGAAGAATCCATGCATTTTAACTATGGTGCTGGCAGGGGATATTGAAAGTATCACGGACTGCCAAAAGAACAATAAATCCGTCTTGGAAGAAGTGAAGCTGGAAGGCTCCTGGGGAGCGTGGGTGTGGATACTCATCTCACCTTGAACTTGTCATGAGGATGCTAATAATAACCCCTGGAAAAGGACATCGTACTTGATAAAATGGAGGGGTAGTGAAAATAGGGAGACCCTCAATAAAGTGGATTGACACAATGGCTGGTACAATGGGCTCAAGCACAACAATTAATTTTTTTTTAAACGGAACCGATTATAGGGATCTGCTGAGACCCCCTCCCTGGGGGATGGACAACAGAAAAGGGAGTAAAGGAAGACGTCGGTCAGGGCAGGATGTGTCAAAATAACAATTTATAAGTTATCAAGGGCTCATGAGGGAGAGGAGAGCGGGGAGGGAGGGGGAAAAAAGAGGAGCTGATGCCAAGGGCTTAAGTGGAGAGCAAATGTTTTGAGAATGATGAGGGAACTGAATATACAAGTGTGCTTTACACAATTGATGTATGGATAGATTGTGATAAGAGTTGTATGAGTCCCTAATAAAAAGTTTAAAAAATAAAATTTAAAAAAAGATCATTTTACTGGGGGCTCTTACAGTTCTTATAACAATCCATACATCAAGTGTATCAAACATATTTATACATATGTTGCCATCATTATGAGCCCCCAATAAAATGATTTTTTAAAAGAACTAAAAATATGATAACATTGATTAAACACAAGAAGTCATAAAACCCCCAAAATATTGCAGTTCCCTCTTTCTCCTCAATAGCAGTGTAGCTTTAGTGATTGAGTCATAAAGGAAGCATGGACCAGTCTCCTAGTCACTCCACCTCTCCTTTCCCTAGGCTGCGGAGCTCTGTGTCTCTTTTAACAGTGAATCCCTGGAAGTACTCAGGACGCAAGCCAGGAAAGTCCTGAGGCTAAAGGCACAGAGGAACACAGTGGTCACTTGATCATGAATGGTTACACACCACCCTTTGATTTAAAATTCTAGGACAGGGCGACGGAAAGGGCACACCACCAAAGTGATGCAGCCGAGAAGAAAGCAATGCCACACATGGCCAGGCCTGGAGAGAATAGCTTCCTTTATTCTGGACCACAATGAATTTCTAATAGGATAGACAGATTAATCTTATTAATGTTGGCCAATCCCCAGGCCTCCTACCCCTTGAGGACAGAGAAGGGACTTGATGATTTGGATAGTCTCCAAAAATAATTTCATGTGAGAAGTGTTTCTCTTGGATCGTCCTAGCAGGGGAAGTGTGCTCAATTAGAAACTGTCACCTGGAGGGATCTTGTATCTTGTAGCTGTGCTGATGCTCTTGTTGCTTGAAAGGTTAGCATAGCACATCCTGAGAGCAAAAGAGGCTTGCCCGAGAGACCAGAGGAAAAGGTAATGAAATTTCCAAATATTTATCATGGAGATAGTCTGGATTGAGTAGGAAAATCAAAAGAGAGCTATAGATTGCACAAAATCTGGATAAGATTCAAAACGTCAGTTGCGAAGAACTGCGCACATAGGAAAGGGGATACTTAAAGACCTGCAGGTCTTAAAAAGGGAGAAGTTCCGAGGAGAAATGAGATAGAGTTCAGTACTCCATGAACTAAGATATTAGAGTTTTCCTTTAAACCACACATGGAGACCAGAGCACAGAACGTGGCTTACTCGCTGAGAAAACGCAGGCCTTCAGGATAGCTAAGCACAGGTGGAGTAAGCTATTTATCCTTCTCGGCAGCAGCTGCTCATCCTTAACAAACTCCAAAGGGGCAAAGAGGTCAGGAAATCTTAGAAGAGATGGAAAACCTCCAAGCTATCACCTTATTTATCCTCCTGACAGTAGGATTGTTTCTTCCCAATCCTCCTTCCAGCGTTTGATCTACCTCTTGGCCAAGGGTCTCCAATGAAGAACCTCATTCTCCTTGGAGACTCCTGCTGTCAGGAAGCATTTCATGATTTCTAGCCGATTCTCTTCTCTCCCAACTTTCAACACTACAGGTATCGTCTGGTAAGGCCAGATGTCTTGTCTGAGATTTGGGATTGAACCAAGGAAGAGAGGCAAAAATAACCAGGGAACTGTGTACGTTCCCAACTGCTACCTAGAGCGGTGTTTGCTCGAGGGTAGGTAGAATCATTTGCCAAGGAAGAGAGAAAAGCCAGGGCCAAGTCCCATGGAACAGAGCTCACTCCTCCTTTGGAGGAGTGTTGAGCAGATGGGCTCAGAAAAACATTTGGTAGATCCAGAACCTCTGGAGACGCAGGGGCCGGGTGCTTAGCTGCTCACTAAAAAGTCAGTAGTCATGGCAGTCTGCGGCATCGCTGTAAAGACTGATGCCTTAGTAACATTATGGGACAGTAGTACAGGGGGACTATGAATACGAATGAACTTGACAGCAACTAGTCGGAATACTCCCTGTCGCCTCCCTCTTCTTTTCCTGCTATGGCCCTACTTCTAGGAAGTAAGGCCTTTTATCTCAGAGTAAGAGCTAAACTTTAAAAGGGAAGATATGATAGCTGATATTATAAATGAGAGAGATATAGCCAATAATAATCTCCTTTCCTAACCCAGTCCTTGGCAAAGATGGGTGATGTTCTGTCCTCTGGGAGGACAGAAACTGTCTGCTTTGGTTATCATGATACAGCACATAGTAGAGCACCGAGCACATAATGTTGTTAGGTGATGCCCAGTTGATTCCAACTCACATCCACTCTATGTTCAACAGAAGGAAACGGAACCCAATCCTGAGCCATCTCAAAATAGCTATATTTGAACCCATTGTTGCAGCCAATGTGTCAACGCCTCACATCAATGATTTTTCTACTTTTCAATGCTCCCTCTAATTTACCAAGCACGATGACTCTCCCAGAGACTGGTTTCTCCTGATAGCAAGTTCAAAGTACATGACACAAAGTCTCATCTTATTGACTTCCAAAGAGCGGTCTAGATGTACTTCTTCCAGGAAAGATTTATTTGTTCTTCTTCACCGACATCCTAATTCAAATGTGTCAATTGTTCTGCTTTGCTCCATCCATGTCATTAAAGTTGACTTGGCTTTGAGAAGGCAGCTCTTTGCCAGTTGTAATTTGAGTGTCTTCCAAATTCAGGGTGCTCATCTTCCAGCAATATACCTGACAATATTTTGCTGCTAGTGATCAGGTTTTTAGGGGGTAATCCCTCAGCAATGAACTACACCTTCTTTGTAACCTGTTCTCTGTCTGGAAACTCTGCCAAAATCTGTTCACCTTGGGTGACCCTGCTGGTATCTTAAATACCAGTAGCATAGCTTCCAGGATCATTGCAACACACAAGCCACAACAGTATGGCAAACTGAAAGATGGGTAATGGAAGCATCCAATAGATGATCAATATAGAATGAAATTGAAGCAAGAGAACATCCAGTACCCAAGGGAGTAGAAGGCATTTCAGAAATCAAGGTTCTGAAACAGAGAGCCAAAACATGGCTCTCTGTTTCTGATTTTATATCTATGCAGTTTTTAGGGGGGATAGTCTGTGTTACATTTTAATTGCCACTTACTGGGCCTACTAAAGGGTGTTTCTGTGTTTTTCTTTTGAAAAAGTATTTAGATAGAGCTACCTACTGGGTGTCAAAACTTTTATGTTGTCCAAGGGAAAGAGAGTGAACTCATCATCTCAGGGCAGGATAGTGTGAGTCCAGCTCAGCTTAGCTACTTACAGACACAGCATATAAGGCAGGTTAAAGAGCTTCTCTAGGCCTTTTCCCCCTTCACCTGTAAAAATGGAGATCAAAATTGGACTTGACTTACAGGCTCACTAGAAATTTATGTGCTTAGACCCATGCTTGTTTTTCATTAAGTAAATATTAACCCTTCTGTTTATTTCCCCCCTTCTGTCCCTAAACATGCCTTGATTCTTGTGATTCTTATTCTGGAAGAAAGGATGATCATCTTCCCAGACACCAAGCCAGAAAGCATAAGGCCATTCAACCCTCCTCCATCTCCTTCTCTGTGAAACCCTATGGCCCACAGTGAGCCTCCAATCTTTGAAAGACTACCTCATGATTACCTCTGCTTCTTCAAGTTCATTAATTCTGAGTTTAGGCCTCAAGCTTCTCGTGCCAAATTATGTGATGTGGCCCTCTAACTTGCTTCTGTGCCCCTCCCATCCACCTTGTACATTGCTTCTATGATAATCTTTCTAAAATAAAGATCTAACCATAGCATCCACCCACTGGAAACTCCTCCTTAGTTTCTGAAACCTTTTACTCTCCTGTTCTTTAGAACTCGGCTGCAGCGTGACTTCCGTCAGCGAGACTACTCTCGCTGCTCTGTCTTACATACAGACTTCTCTCCATCAACAGCTGTATTATTGAACATGAGACATGGTTCTCTGTCTCCCCCACTAGGCTAAAAGCTCCTGAAAATGTCTTCCACCTTATTCAAGGAGGGACATGGTACATGTACTTGGTCAAGTTCCTGGTACATGGTATGTGCTCATAAAAGATCAAATGATGGATAGATGGCAGAGAGGAGGGGCAATCTCGAAAATGTTCATCAGGTCAATGGAGAGAGAATCAAAAGCAACCATTATCAACAACCCAAAAAAGAAAGAGCACACATTCCTTTTGGGGAAAAAAATGACTTTGTAATAATCATCTTCCCTATATTTTTCAGTAATTATTAAAAAAGAATTTCCATAATTACTGTCAAATAACAGCTATTGGCAAAAAACAGCCCCAACAAATAACAGAAATGAAACCAAGGAAGATACCCCAGCTATCAGTAATTACTCTGCTGCTTTAATTCATTGTATTCCAGCATAAACCAAACTAATTACATTGTATTTTACAAACAAGATTTTCATGGCCTGCTCCATGAAATTCCATTCTAATAGGTAGCATCTGGTGCATCTATTTCATCTATCAATTTTGCAATCTCCTCCAAAAAAAGCATTAGGCTTTTGTGATGTGATTCTGACAATAGAGAGGAGACATGCAGCCTGGGGCACACACATAACTTCAGTTCTCAAATCAGTGACTCTTCTGAGACATCTAGATAGGTGATCAGCCCAATCCACTTGGAGACCCTTCTGCATGGAAGAGGAGACTAGTCATGTCCCTGAGGAATGTGTATCCCAAACTTATCCACATACTGCCCAACCCAAACCCAAACCCCCTGCTTCCGAGTGGATTACAACTCAAAGTGACCCCATAAAATCCAAAACCCTGCCTTTAAGTCAATTCCCACGCATAGTTGCACACCAGAGGTTTATAAGGCCGTAGATCTTTCTGGGAGCAAACAGCCTCATCTTTCTTCTATAACCCATCTGGTGAGTTTGAACTGCTGACTTTGTGTTTGCAGTCCAACACTGCCCAAACAGTGTCACCAGGGCTCCAGAGTGACCCCATAGAACAGGGTAAAACTGTCCCATAAGGCTTCCAATCCAAGCCTGTAACACTTTTTTTTTTTTTTAGGAATCAGATTGCTACATCTTTCTCCTAAAGAGTGGATGGTAAATGCAAATCACCCACATTCCAAGGAGCAGCCAAACACTTTAACCACTGTGCAACAGGGTTCCCCCACCAACTGAAGATAGGGATGAAGCCCAGTGTTAGATGTGTGGGTTGACTTGAAGCATAACAAAAAGAGAAAGAGGAGATGGCGCTGAACTGGTACAATCAGAGGCGACTCTTTGAAAAGAGGCAACTGAAGCAGAACCTTGAAAGACAGAAGTTCAAGGGAAGCAAAGGGCCTTTTGTGTGAGGCTCTACAGTAAAATTAAGGACAGCAGGTACAGTGCGGCCATGAATCTCTCTGGATACTTACCTCACTGTTTTTTGAAATACAAGTGCTTTGCCTTCATGACATGTGTACTTTTTTACTCCCTCAATACAAGAATCCTTTCTTCTATTAAATTGGCATTCTATGATACTCACCTACCTGACACAACCACTGAAGACAAAGCGGGTGAATAAGCAAATGTGGTGAAGAACACTAATGGTTCCCAGCTATCAAAAGATATAGTGTCTGGGGTCTTAAAGGCTTGAAGGTAAACAAGCGGCCATCTAACTCAAAAGCAACAAAGCCCACATGGAAGAACACACCAGCCTGCGTGGTCCTAAAGGGATCAGTTATCAGGCATCAAAGAACAAAAAGTCATATCATTGGGTGCACACCTCCATGATATGATCACTGAGGACAAAAGGGTGCATAAGAAAATGTAGCGAAGGAAGCTCATGAGGCCCAGCTATCAAAAGGTATAGCATCTAGGGTCTTAAAGGCTTGAAGGTAAAAAAGCACCATCTAGCTCAGAAGCAACAAAGCCCACATGGAAAAAGCACACCAGACTGTGCGATCACGAGGTGTCGAAGGGATCAGGTATAAGGCATGATCAGAACAAAAAAATATCTTACCATAGTGAATGAAGGGGGAAGTGCAGAGTGGAGACCCAAAGTCCATTTGTTGGCCACTGGAGATCCCCTTGCAGAGGGGTCTAGGGGAGGAGATGAGTCAGTCAGGGTGTGATGTAGCACCGATGGAGAATACAGCTTTCCTCTAGTTCTTAAATGCTTCCTCCACCCCCACCCCCATCATGATCCGAATTCTACCTTGCAAATCTGGCTAAACCAGAAGATGTACACTGGTGCAGATAGGAGCTGGAGGCATAGGGAATCCAGGGTAGATGATACCTTCAGGACCAGGGATGTGAGTGGCGATACTGGGAGGGTAGAGGGAGAATGGGTTGGAAAGAGGGAACCGATTACAAGGATGTACATGTGACCTCCTCCCTGGGGGATGGATAAAAGAAAAGGGGGTGAAGGGAGACATTGGACAGGGCAAGATATGACAAAATAATAATTTATAAATTATCAAGGGTTCATGAGGGGGTGGGGAGTGGGGAGGGAGGGGGAAAAAACAGGACCTGATGCCAACGGCTTAAGTGGAGAGCAAATGCTTTGAAAATGATGAGAACAATGAATGTACAGATGTGCTTTACACAATTGATGTATGGATTGTGATAAGAGTTGTATGAGCCCCTAATAGAACATTTTTTTAAAAAAGAAAATGACATTTTTTAAGAGTAATGATGGACACAGAATCATAAACTGTCAATAACACCATAGACACTGTGTCTCCCACCATCAACACAGGATAAGGAAGTTGATCCAAAGTTGTCGACTCTCTTATTTGGAAGGAGCTATCTATGTACATTTGGCCTGCCCAACTCTGGGCTAACCAAGCTGTACAGATACGGAAAGGCAGACCGCTCTGCTCTTGGCCTTGATAAGAAAAACAATCTCACATATAAAGATAAAAGGCCAAGATTAATGGCTTCCTAGGTCCAAAGGAGGGTCTCACACAGTCACGCCTTCTTCCAGATTTCCAGCTGGTCTGCACCAGAAAGCATGAAGCTGTGCCTTCGCACCCACTTGCTTGTCTCTGGCTTCAATATCTCCCACAGTGAAGGTTCACTGTGCAAAGCTGCCAGTACTTGGTTTTTTTCCCAGGCAACAGAATCTTTCTTAATGGAAGACCTGGACAAGGTTCCCTTCCCATAGGCTGAACTCAGCCTAGTGGTGACCTGTCCAAAACTTCCTCCAAGTAGCCCTGCTTCATACCCTGTTTCCCCGAAAATAGGACAGTGTCTTATATTAATTTTTGCTCCCAAAGATACGCTAGGTCTTATTTTCAGGGGATGTCTTATTTTTCCATGAAGAATATGGTACACATTTATTGCTTATTGTTCTATTGTTTTATTAAAAGAGACCTCACATTTCCTGTCTGCTCCGGCTGTGCTGTAGCCAACAGTGAGCTGCGCAGCGGCGCCTGCCTGCTACAATCCAGAATCCAGAGTTATGGTAGCTTCAGGGGGCTTTATTTTGGGGGAGGTCTTATTTTCGGGGGGTACCTTATATTTTAGCGAGAGAAAAAATTATAAGTAGCTCTTATTTTCTGGGGATCTTTCTTTTGAGGAAACAGGGTAGGAGGTAGTGTTCTTTGCCCTTCTACATCCTGACTCACATTTCCTCAACTTGTGTAGACAGTTACATGTCTGTTGGTTCAACTGTCATAGCCAGCTCATACCACATGCCTTTCCTCTCTGTCCCAAGACTTCATGATATGTATCTAGCAGAAGTCCTTTCAACAAGCATACCTGTGTGGCTGATCATGTGGGAGTTCATTCCTAGAGAAGGTCGACCCTTCCAATCTGATCCCTGAGGGCTGGTCTGGAGCATTCGCTCTGGCTAAGTTCCAAGTGGAACTGTGACCTTCAAAATGCACTTTTGTGCTGACCTTTCCTTCTTCCCTCCTCCAGGGACTAACTTCTAGATAAACTTTCATTCTGAACACAAATGTTGCTTTCCAGGTAGGACCCAGGCTACACATTGTCTCTGCCACTGTCTACAAAAATGCCATCGCTCCAAGTCAGCCAAGGCCATAAGTTGTTCCTTCAAAGAAATGGACTGACCCTCACTAGCCCCGTCCGGTCCAAAAGGCACCAGTTATCCTTCCCAGATGGTGAGCCTCTAGGTCTCACCACTTCTGTGTTCCTCTTTGTTCGAATAGTAGTTTATCTTAAAAAAATTTTTTTAAAGATGCTGGGGTGGAGAGGACAACTTTGTGTAATATTGGTCTTGTTTGATGTCAACATCAGCAACCAAAGCCCCACTGCCATCAAATTGATAACAACTCGTAGTCACTCTCTACAGAGGTTCTGAGACTGTAACATTTATGAGAACAGATTGCCTCGTCTCCCATACAATGGCCTGTGGGTTTGAACAGCCTACCTGGCAGTTATAGTCCAAGGCTCAGTCCACAGTGCTGCCAAACTTCCTTACAATTAGCAACTGCCATATCAAATCTGTCTGTAAATATGTAGTGATCGCGTGCATGGTATTATTGGAAAACTGTCATAATAATCATAGTTGTGTTTTCCAAGGGGGGAAAAAGCATATTAATGTCAGCTTTCATTTTTGAATAATCAGGGAAATGCAAACTACCAGTCTGGGAGACAGGGCTTGCATCTCCAAGTGAATTGTCAGTCTTGTATGACCCTGGACTCATCCCCTGGTTTCCTATAAGTAACTTCAGAATAGAAGTGCATACATTAAATTACATAAGAACATATACACGAGTCTGAAGTAATAGAATTCATTTCCAATGTCTTGGCTAGCAGTCCATGGCTCTAGCTAAAGCATGACAACTGTTGCATTGGCCCGTTGTCTTCTGCATTTACTTTTTGAACAACAATGAGTTACAAGCCAACTATTTCCCAAGCCCTTTTCTATGAGCTTGGGAGGTTAGTGACCCATGAGACAGACACAGCTCTGCCTCCATAGAGTTATTCCCTAGTGGTGCCTCACTTAGCAGTAATACAGAAGGAATTCAGAAAGTCCAATTTCTGAATTAAATGTGTGCCCCCTTCGCATAGCATTGCATTTACTGGGAATTATACCCTATAACATGCACACATATGCACACAGACACAATCAAAAACTCTCCCCCACCTCTGATCTGTTTGTCTCTCACCCTTAATTAAATTTTAAAATCCATAAAAGATGGGCATATGTCTTTTTTGTTTACCATTATGCACACAGAGTTTTAAAGAGCATCCAAAAAATAACAATAATATCTATTAAATAAACAAATGAATAGAATAGAACCTGGTGACTACACAACTCATTTTAAAGGCGATTTAACCATGGGGGAGGTGTTGGAGAAAATATTCTAAAACTGATTATGGTAATGATTGTAAAATTCTTGTATTGATTAAATTATTGAATATAATGCTATGTGGATTATGTGCCAATAAAACTACAAAAATAAGAAAGAAAGAGAAATATGCCTAGATGGTAACAGGTTCGTTTGGTTTCAGTGGCTTGAAAGTAGAATCATATAAAAACCCTGAGTAGGAAATGGAGTGGAGAATGAGGTCCCAAGGAAGGCAGAGAAGGGGGCAGTTTTCTACCAGGTGATCCTGTGCTCCTGCACATGGTCTCCACAGATATTGTCAGTCTGTCCCTTTTAAAAGGCAGAACCCTTTAAAGCAATAGTAAACAGAGAGCAAGAACTGTTGGGTTTTTTTCTGTTTTTCCTGCCATAATCTAAATCCACTTCCATACTCTTAAAGTCTTCTCATTCTGTTAAATAAGAAGCTTCTCTATGTGCTGGAGGAGTATTGGTGGCATATTGGGCTATGCATTGGGCTGCTAAGCACAAGGTCAGCAGTTTGAACCCCCCAGCAGCTCCATGGGAGACAGACGAGGCTTTCTCCTCCGATCAAGATTCATAACCTCGGAAACCCACAGGGACAGGTCTACTCTGCCCACAGGGCTGCTGGGAGTCAGAGGGGACTCAGTGGCTGGTGAGTTTGGTTTACTTCTGGAGAACTGTTAGAGGTCCTTGTGGGACACAAAGGTTTGTGCTTGACTCTTAACCTAAAGGTTGATGGTTTTGACCCACCAAGCAACACACAGAGAAGGAAAGTCTGTTGATGCTTCCATAAAGATTACACCTAAGAAAACCCTGGGAAGCAGTTTGACTCTGCAGATATATGACATCACCGTGAGTCAGAGTCCACTCAATAGCAATGGATTTAGAGCAGGGGTCCTCAAACTACGGCCCGCGGGCCACATACGGCCCGCCGAGGACATTTATCTGGCCCACCAAGTGTTTTTGCCCTGTTTTGTTTTTTACTTCAAAATAAGATATGCGCAGTGTGCATAGGAATTTGTTCATAGTTTTATTTTAAAACTATAGTCCAGCCCTCCGACGGGTCTGAGGGACAGTGAACTAGCCCCCTGTTTAAAAAGTTTGAGGACATCTGATAGAGTCTTTGATATAAATACACATTCGACACATGTTTGAAGAACATCAACTCTATGTCGGGTAAGACCAAGTTGACTTTAGAATTCATGCCATCCTAGAAGTGAACAGAGGTAAATTGTAGCTTACCTGAGGAAAAGAAAACTTAAAATATTTATGATGCTGGCTACCAAATTTATGACAGACCATAATTGTTTTAGGTGTGGTTCAAAGGAAACGGGTTAGAAACAAGGATGGGACACAGAAACAGCTTTGCCCAAATAAAAGGACACCTTTTCTAGCAGCTACAGCAAATCCAAAAATGATCCTGGTTACCTCAAATACAATGAGTGGGCCAGGGTTACCTGTGCACTGATTCCTGGACAGTTCTTTTTGATCTGTGACAAATTGCATTCACAAAATCAGAGTGAGTATTCAGAAATGTTCGTGGCAACATGCCACTGCTGCACTGGCCAAATAACTGATCTCTGGACTCATATTGCTGAACAAGGTAGAGATTATATATTCTCCTGTAAGAATAGATCGTTTACTTCATTTTTGCTATGATATATTTTTTGAAATATAACTCTATGTCTGTGAATCAAATAATAACAACAGGCTTTTATTTTAAATGTTGCTTGCTTTTCTAAGTGGTTTTCCCCATTACTGATCTTCACTGAATTTTTTAAAGTGTTGATTGGCATTGGATTAAGACATTTTAAAAGCGGCCTTGGCCACATGAAGAGAAGCCCTGGCCTCAATATGCACTCAGGGCTGGATGACCCACTCGTGGCTCTGGGGACTTGACTTGTCGAAGGTGCTTATTGACATGTTGCCACAGACTCCTGGGACCCCTCCAGTATATTTCTTCCACATGTCGTGGCATGATCTCAGGGTTAAAGGTTAATTTTACTAGATAAACCTATGTCTATTTTGTAAATTTCAAATGCCAAACCAATAGATGGTGTAAGTCCTCACCTGAGAAAAGATCCCTACAAAATCCAGAGGAAGCAAGGATGATTGGGGTCTCAAAACCATGTCAGGTGAATAATGTTGGGGGAAAGGATTTTTTTGCTTTGAACAGTAAAAGTCTGTTAAATGGAGCCATGCTGGGTTGTTTTTTTTAATTGTATCATATAGAGGTTGATATACTGAGATGATCCAAGGAATAAAGCACCAGCTACTGAGTAGAACTGGCAGCAAGGCAAAATTGGATGCAAAAAAATAATTTCTTGAAACTCCCAGTTCTTCGGAAATAAGTGGCGCTTTGTCATGCTGTCCTGAGGTCCCGGTCTGTGTAACAGAGGTTCTCTAAAAGACAAGGTGATTTGGGTTCAAGGACCAAAGAGGGGATTCTTATAAAATGGGAGAGCTTGTGGCTGGCTGGTCTTGTCTTCATGTCCAGAGACTTGCTGCACCCTTTGCTCTACAGCGTTTTATTTCAATAGCACAGAAAAGGTAGGAAGTAGGCTTTATTTTGCTTGCTTTACAAATGAGAACAACAGAAATTCAACGGAGTTAAATAATGTAACCACAAGAAAAACCCACTGACCTTGAGTTGATTTGAATTCATAAAACTAAGAAACCAAGCTCACTGTTGTCAAGTCGATTGTGACACGTAGTGACCTTATAGAACAGAGTAGAACTGCTCCTCTGGGTTTCCAAGACCGTGGCTCATGGGAACAGAAAGCCTGCTCTTTCTCCCGCAGAGTGGCTGCTGGTTTCCGGCTGTTGACCTTGTGCTTAGCATCCCAGTGGGTAACCTAGCACACTGCTAGGTCTCCTGCTTCCAATGCACAATTTCAATTTACTGCCATGTAGTCAATTTCAACCCCTAGTGATCCTACAGGACAGGGTAGAATTGCCCTTTGGATTCCTGAGACTGTAGAAAGCCTCATCTTTCTCCTAAGGAAAGGCTAGTGGTTTTGAACTGCTAAACTTGGGGTTATAGTCCAATGCATGACTTACTATGCCACCCGGGCTCCTTTCCAACTAATAGTGACCCTATGTAGGGTTTATGAGATTATGAAGATTTTCAGGAGCAGACAGCTTCATCTGATGGGTTTGTATGTTGCTATGAGGAGTTCAACGCCTAACCCAGAGTTCGGGCTCCTTGAATAGAGCCAGAGACTGATAGAAATAGAAGACCAGGCCCTCCAGCACTGGACTCGCTGGCCCCATACTACTGTCACCAACTCTGAATTGGATTAACTTTATGTACCTTGAGCCCCTGTAATGTGACCAGAAACCTAAAAATAGAAAAGATAGCTGTAACACAAAATGAACAAGAAAAAACAAGTTTTATCTCAATATTATGAAGTTCCTCTGGGGGTTTCTTTTGGAGTTGGGGGTCTCATCATCTCTGATGATTTCCAGGAGGTAAGATCCATGAGTCTCGACTTCATTCCTTCCCACAACTTGGTTTTGTTTTGTTTTTTTCTGTCCTCAAGTACACAGAATTCACAGGCAACTTAAGACAGGTAACACTTCAGACCTTGTAACCTTGACTTCATCTATTACCCCCTTCCAACAGAACACTGTACGCTAAGAGAGGTTGGCTAGCAAAAATGTTTTGCTCAAAGGAAGGAGCCCGCAAGGGTACGTTTCTCACCTGTTGAGAAAGATTCGTTTATTCGGGAGACCTTTCTAGCACACTAACCGCCCCATGCAGGACACCCTGGTGCCTCCGGTGACAAAGCTGATCCTGATCTTAAATAAAGTCGATGTAGCCAACAAATCAGAGGAAGGCCCTCAACGAGATGGATTGACACTGTCGCCGCAACAGTGGACTCACGCATTGGGACCATTGTGAGGATGGCACAGGACCAGGCAGCATTTTGTTCTGTTGGGATATGGGTCAGAACCAACGCCACAGCCCCAAAGGACCACAACAAGAGGCAGACACCTTTCAGCAGCCATTTTCCTGGAACACCGCGAGATTCAGGGAGGATTTTCTGTAGCAAGACTGATGAATCGTCTTTTGTGAGGAGAGGTCTCTTAAGTGACAGAGTATCGGTCCTGGAATCCTTGCAGGAACAAAGTGAAGTCCCAAGATTCTGACTCACCGTGCAACCCCTGACCCTGAGTAACCCAGCCCAGTCCTGGTCCTAGAATCGGTTATGCTCTCTCTCCGTCGCCTTTGATTTTGCACACCCTGAGTCATCTCTGACGATTCCAGGGGACCGCTGGGTGGCCACCTTCCAGCTGTGTGGGGATTGCCTTGATGGATGCGCATCTGCTGCAGCGCGTGCTTTGGAGCACCAGCTGGGACGCTTCACTTCCACTTACCTATCTGCTGCACTCAGCCCATTGGATTCTCACCAGCAGCGTCTTTCTTTCCTCCTAATGGATTTGTCTGACAAATGCCTTTCCTTAGGACAACACTTTAAGCTTTGTGTCATCTCCAAACAGAGGAATAATTTGTATTTGTGCACTTCAGTGGGCTTGACAGAACCTTCAGGGTTCAGAGGTACAGCTAGAAACCCTTCCAGAAAGATGAGTCAAATACTGTGGGAGTGGACTGGGAACGAGAAGAAAAGGCCTCGCCACACCTCGAATGCACGCCAGCAAGCCCGATGTGCACTTTGGGTCCCTGTTTCCAGTTTCCAAAGCCTTGGCTGCCAACTGGAAATGTCCGCCTCTTTGTTCTTCCTCCCATTTTCTCTTCCTTCTATTCCTCCTCCTCCTTGTCTTTTCCAATGGCCCCCTTCCAAGAAGAGCCTGTGTAAGGCTCACAGATAACCCCAGGGTCTATCTTTGGTCTCTTCAGAGATTCCCTTTCTGGCAGTCAAAGTCAGAATCACCAACACTTTCCAGAAGGATGATCACACTCAAGTGGAGGCCAATGTCCCCTTCCCTGGCTGTAAACGTGTGCAGCGGGGACTCCTGGCGTGTCTTTCTGACTCTATGATATGGCTCACGCAAGTGTGGATATTTTCTCAGGAGAATCCCATGGTTTCAAGGGTATCTGGAGATTATTCAAGATTTTTAACCCCTCCACGGGCACCCCACCCTAGACCAAAATTCACATAAACCTCTCATAACAACATTACCTCAGAGTGTGGCCCAAAATTAATTAAGGATTTCCCTGTGTGGTAGGGTCAGGTGTTTTTAAGGTGGCATTAAGGCATTCTGTTAATAAAGTCTGCAAACTCTTGGCTTGAAAAAATATAACAAGTGTAAGAATCAGGGGGAATGGTTTAATAGGGTTTGACTACAAAGGCGCTGATGGCGGGAAGGAGGAGAACCACTCCCAGACGTAACTAAGGGGACAGTTCTCAATACCAGCCTCGATATAGGACCTCTCACCTAACGGAGACCTTCCCATGCAGCATCCGGACACTTTGAAGCGCTCTAGTGCACCGGTTCTGAACTGTGGGTTGAGACCCCTTCCTTTGGGGATCAAATGATCCTTTCACAGAGGTCGCCTGATTCATCATAGTAGCAAAGTAACAGTGATGAAGCAGCAATGAAAAAAATTTTATGGTTGGGGTGGTCACCAACACAGGAGGAACTGTATGAAAGGGTGGCAGCCTGAAGAAAGTTCTAGGGCAAGTCTTTCAGTGTGAACAAATAATAGAAGCCATATCTGGATCAAGCACTTCAGCTCTCACCTTCCGGAGGGGATGTGGACTTCAAATCCAGGTTGCTCTCCTGGCAACAAAGCGGAGTTCTTACCCAGGGCCTTTGCTCCTTAGTGGTAGAAAAAATTCCCATCTTGAGTGTCAGTTCAGCCACCAGAAATGAAGGCTTGTGCTCCCTGGGAGCCAAGATGCCCAATCGCTTCTGTTGCTAGGGCACCACACTTAACCCCACAGAACATGATTTGCTCATCGACGCCAGCCTTTGTCTGTTCCTATATCTTAAGCTTCTCTGTTTGGCCCACTGCCTCATATACCCTTTACACACTTCCTCCACTCCTTTGGCTCCAGCTCAGACAGAAGCAGAAAGGTGCTTGCTCCATGTGACTTCTTCACCACACTTTGCAGTAGCACCCATATTTTCTGCGATCTCTCCACGAGGGTGGGGGCCAATTCCTAAGAACTAATTGTTCTTAGATTAGGACTATGACTAAATGTGAGCCAGAGTCAATTCATATATCTATGGCTTACATACATATGTCCCTGATTCATATTAGAGACATCTTTATCATTGTATTGGAAAACATTATAAATCATCCCCATAGGGCATAAAGGAATTCCATTGATAGTGTCATTAGTTTAGCCAATGTCATATAATGGAAAGCACTGTTGAGAAAAGGGAATTATCTACATGGGTAGGCAAGCTTTTTAGACTAAAATACATGAATTGTTGACATGTGCACATTAAAAGTCTTTAAGTGACTAGACACTATTGACCCAAACAGTGAGGGTTAGTGCAAAGTGTGGTGAAGAAGTCACATGGTGCTTGGCTATCAGAAGGAATGGTGTTTGGGGTCTTAAAAGCTTTTCTTAAAACAAGCAATCATCTCTAATTCCACGTGGAAGAAGTATACCACCCCTGCTGACCCAAGGATTATAAATAATAAAATCCAAATCCAGAGGAGGAAACAGTGTCAGAGTTTACATTTTTGAACACCTGGTTTTCAGGTTGTAGATAACAGTGAAAGCCCAAAATCCATTTGCAAGGTCCTCGCATGCATTAGGCCTCCAGTGAGTCCTCTCTGGTCATATTCAGGGGATTATGACTGAATAGTCTTGTTATCAGTCGAAGGCCACTGTAAAGTCAATGATGGCAGAAGTAGTTGGGTCAAAATGTAGCACCTTCTCATTTGATCTCCCTTTAGGCTCATTTTAAAGTTGTTTCCATTTTTAATGTGTTCTGCTTTCCTTTTGATTACAGTTTTTCTCTTTTATTTTGTCATTGAGGTGTTGTTGTTTTGCCTTATTTTTGTTTTCTGTACATGAAACCCAGGATAGGTAAATCTATAGAGACAGTAACTAGTTTAATAATTATCTAGGGATTTGGCAGGGGACTTCGGGTGGGGGCTAAATGGAGACCTAACAACACTACAAGAAAGAATAACATGTGCTCAAATTGATTGCACCATTTTCTTAATATGATTGAACGATCAAATTATGTTAATTATATATAAATTTATAAAAGAAAGTAGTCCATATTGAAAAACAAAAACAAATGCCAAATTCCATACCATTAAGTTGATGCTGACTCATAGGGACCCTAAGGGTGGAGCAGAAACTGCTCGTGAGTTTCCCAGACTGTAACTCTTCACTGGAGTAGAAAGCCCTGTCTTACTCCTGAGGTGTGGCCAGTGGTTTCGAACTGCACACCTTGCAGTTGGCAGCCCAACTCATAACCACTATGCCACCAAAGCTCCCATCCATCCATATTCCAAGGATGCACTACAGTCCAAACTTAAACAGAGCTCATCTTAACATCAGACCAGTGAGGCTCATAGACTTCACAACATGGTACCAGGTTCTGCAGGTATCATCTAAACTTGTACAGTTCCTCGACATTTTCCCCCTCATCTTGGTACACAGAGAAAATGATACCATCTATCTGGCTCTCTAAGGTTAGCTGTTGAAGTGCCTCACAGCTGGAGATAAACCATGGTGGTGGGAGTCCAGGACCTGCTTTGTTTCCTCAAGTATTAAGGAGATCAGTATCTCAGATACACCTGTAACCCATTTGTACCAATTCAGCAAGCCAAGGTACCCCCCATTAAGAAGCTTTACCTAAAAGATTGTCTTATTGCTTAGAGACCAATACAACACTCATTCCATTAAATAAGACCTTCTTTTCGCAAGGCCCTAGGTCTATTTTTTCACCTTAGCACTAGCTCCTCTGAAGTATGTTTCCCATTCAGTAGTCAGTTCTTTGTCATGCTCGGTGAGGAAGATGATGTGGTGGTCATAATAAAGAATCAGGAGCCACGCGGTGTCTGAATTTATGAGTCAGCAGTCCCAGCTTCTGACTCACAAACACTAGATGACTCAAAACCACTGGACTTTGACAGCCCAGATCAGACTAGCTGGAAAATAACACCAGAGTAGGTTTCTACTGGAAACCAAACACTGCATGAAAATTGAAACTTCCTGAGCAGATAAATTAAAAGCAAGCTGTACAGGAGCAGCATGACAAAAAGCCATATGTTAAATTTCAGCAGATGCAAGACAAAAACTAACCATAGATTGTTATATCACACAATGGCATAGCCTTGCAGACCTGTAAACCATGGAACCGTGTCAACAAAGCCACCTGGTAGCTGTCCTTGCTGTGTCACAAGCATGATGTTGTAAAATCAATGGGCTTTGAGCCAGGGAGAGCTGTGAGGGACCCCTGACTCTGGAATGTCCTAAAGGTGATGTTGATCATTTTACTCCAACTTTCTTGAGACTCAGCTGTCTTATCTGAAAAGCATAAATTAAAACATGGTCACTGTTGGTGGACACTTACATTGTTTCATAGTCTGGACTACTATAGAAAATAGAGTAAATTATCTTTGCGGACTACGGACTATATCATTCACACTTTAGAAGTAAATCTGTAATGGGAAATGCTGATACAACGTGAAATTGTTTTGATATGTTTTATTACCGTATCTACTCATGTATACTCATGTATAAGCTGAGTTTTTCAGCACATTTTTTAAGCGTTTTTGTGGTAAAATTAGGTGCCGCCGCTGACATTAGGGTCAGTTTCTACTCAAATAAATATGGTACCTATTTCCTTGCTGCTTCATTTAAGGACATAGCATTTCATTCTCCAACCAGCAATGAATGTGTGAATTCCTATTTTGCAGTAGTCTCACTAGTAGTGTGTACAGTCATTTTGGAAGATTGAAAATCTGATTTTGAAATATTGGTAGCTGAGCTTACTTCTCATTTTTATTTGTTTCACTTTGGGCAAAGTTAAGCATCATTTAACTATTGAAGGACAGGTGGTATCTATTTTCCTGCGGAATATGTCTGGTTTATTTTTCGGTTCCCAACTAACTGACATCAAGTCAAGGCTGACTCATAGTGACCCCCTGTGGGTTTCTGAGACTGTGACTGTTACAGGAGCAGACAGCCCGGTCTTTCTCCTGTGGAGCTGCTGGGGGGTTCGAACTGCTGACCATGAAGATCGCAGCCCAATGCATGACCCCTACACTACCAAGGGGCCTCTTAGGGCACTGGGTTTTTTTGCCTCTTAATTTCATAAAGATATTTATTAATTAGGTAAACTAAACCTTTGTTTATAATTTTTATTGAATTTTTAAAGTTTTTCAGTAGTCTTTTCACTTTATGCTTTTATTTTACTATTTTCTAAAAGAAATTTTTGAAATGAAGTTGAATTTATCAAACTCTTCTTTTATAGCTCCTGGATTTTGAACTCTGTTATAAGGACCATCTACTTTTCTGGTTTAGGGTAAGATTATTCCATGTTTTCATACTCAGATGATTTGTTTTTCTGTTTAAATGTTGGATCCATTTGGAGGGGGTTAAAGATATTGCTTATCTTTAGATTGTGATATACTAGAAATGAACATTCAAATTTCTAGGGAAACAACTAGATGAAAAGTAATAAACAGCTTCTCAGCAATCAGAAACCCTGGAAAAATAAGAAAAGTACTAGATACCATCAACTTTAAGTTGAAATTTTGGTTGTTTTCACTTCTCTCTCCTGCATATGTGAGAACACGGTAATTCCTCATTGTAGCAAGATCAGACTATGACAAGTCTTTGGTGTTGCAGACAACAAACTATGTAAAGGATACAAAAACAAGAAATATGAGACTCAGCTATTTCCCAAAAACTTTTCATCACTTTCTTTGGTGAAAGCACCACACTGAAAATGAGCAGATTTGTTTTCAGTATCTTAGAATAAAATCTCAGAGGTCACAATGGAGCAGCCTTTAAAAATCAACCGCATCATTTATTGGTTCAGAATATGAAGAAGTTTTAAGGAAACCTTAATAAATCTATTGTGCTTATGTTTGTCTTTTTAATGTATGCACAAGAATGGATGAGTTTAAAAATGTGTCTATATTAGTACAAAAGTACTCTTCCATTAAGTATGGAATCATCATTCTAAATAATAAAGCAATGTATTGTAGTTAAAATGGCAGTTTGGGGTTTTTTGTTTGTTTGTTTTTTAGTGAAAGAAAATAATGATATGCTTACAAGCAATAAAAAACCCCAGGGTCAGTGAAATATAATAATAAACTTCAAAGAAGACAGTGATTAAAGAGAAACAGAACATTAAAGAAACTGATAAGACTGTACAAACAACACTGAGCAGAATCCAGAAATGAAATGCAAATGGAAGTGCCTGTACAGGGTCTGTTCAGTTGAGTCACTGTGTATTATAAGCTTTTATCATCCAACCTATAGGAATTAAAGTACAGGGTGGGGGATCAAGATGGCGTCCAGGTAGAATTACCTATCTAGCGCTCCTGCTGTAAGACCAGAAAATTAGGAGGTAAGGAGGCCAAGATTGGGAGACTGGGTGCTAAAAATAGTTTCAGTATACTAGGGTCCAGCTCAGACCACTCTCCCACCTTTGATTTTCACCCACAAAATGACTTGAGAATGCACTGAAATGCTTTAAGTTCATTGTGTCTGCCTGCAGACTTCACTAACCCTGAAGAATGGCATCTCCAGAGCACAGCCTAGGGCAATGGTTCCCACACTTCCTAATTCCATGACTCTTTGATATAGTTCCTCATGGTGTGGTGACACCCTCCCCCCAACCATAAAATTAATTTTGGTGCTAATTCATAATTAATTTTGCTACTGTTATGAATTGTATGACCACTGTGAAAGGGTTGTTCAACCCCCAAAGGGGTCAAAACCCACAAGTTGAGAACCACTGGCCTAGGGGTTTTACCATAACCCTTTCCTGTGCCCTAGGCCCTCAGCAAGCAGTAACATCCCCAGACTACTATCTAAAAGTGTTTGTAATTCCAGGCTCACAGAGAGCCTCTGAGAGCTAGCCACAAGACCCCACCATGGAGTTCCCCATGCTGATAGCCACCCTCTGCCAGCAGTCTAAGGCTTAGCAAATCTCCTCCCCAGCCTGGAATGGAGGGAATACATCAGCCATCCCCTCCCTACCTCTCCCCAGTTCCATGCCTGTCAGCATGGATAACGATCAATAGAGAGTTGAACAATAATTTGCAGCCATTGAAGAGCCGCTGTGATATTTACCTGTCAAATGCAATTCCACAGAACACAAGTGGAGAGACAGAGGCAAATTCAGTTCCATGGTCCCACCCCACAAACCCTCTCTGCTAAAATAGCTCTCCTCCCCTGGGGGCCAATACAGCACAACCCCAATCCCACGGCACCCCACAAACCCAATATAAAAAGGGGGGGAATTCTTGGTAAAAATGCTTTCAATTCCAGACAGCAGTCCTTTGTGTAACTTTGAATTTAAGCTGCAGAACATTGTTATTTATCAGACATTAACATAACAAGGTAGCCCAAACTAATCTCCAGAGCATTGCCTAGGGGGTTTTAACATAACAAAATTGGAAAGGCCAATATGCTCTACCACTCTTTGAATGGCTGAAAATCTTGGCCTGACAGCCCATAAAAGACCCATGACCAACCTACAAGCCTTCCCCAACATGGCCCAGGGCCACACCTATAGTCACCAGCCTCACCCCAGACTTTGAGGTTTCCCACCACCACCACTGGCCACTGAGTCACCTCGGCACCCTGCCTACAAAACAGTCCAACCCACCCCTGTAATAGGCCACAGGAAATCCTCAAAAACACTCTTACCAGTCACACAGAGAAAGAGCCACGGGTTCCTTGGTTTCCCAGAAATATGGCACCCAGTTTTTCCAGAATGACACACAAACAGCAACATACAACAACACCCTCAACAAGAACATAAGAAAGACAAAACACAACAGTAGTAGAGACAACAATTCTCATTGAAGAATCAGTCATGGATCTGCCACAAAAAGAAATCTTCATAAGGTTGCTTGAAGTAATACAGGAATGAGGGAAGACATGCAGAATAAGGACAAAATGATAGCAGAGATAAAGTCCACAGTAGAGGGGATGAAGTCCATGCCCCATAGAGAAATATAAGAGCTTATGGGTAAGTTAACAGAAATAGAACACAAGGGTATGCATCTCACAAACAGACTAGAAGAGGTAAAGAATCCTACCAACAATCTTGAGGTCAACCAGGCAGACTTCAACAAACAAGAAAGACAGTCAAACTAGATAATCAGAGAGACAGAAGAAACCCTGAGATCAATGACAGGTGTTATTAAAAGGAACAACATTCATATAATTGGGCTTCCAGAACAAGACACAATGAAGAAGTCAACAGCTAAATTAGGGAGGGAATTTCTGCACACTTCCCCACCTTAATGAACGAGAATCAGATACTCATACACGAAGCAGAGAAGACACCAATTAGACAAGACCCCAGGAAGAACTCACCAAGGCATTTAAGAGTTACATTATCCAACTTCGAGGAAAAAAAGAAAATTTTAAGAGCAGCAAGTGAAAATGAGGTGGTCACATATAACAGTGCTCAGGTAAGAATATGCTCAGACCTTTCAGCAGAAACTGTGAAAAGGAGGGGAGAGTGGAGTAACATCTTCCAAAAGATGAAAGAAAAAATCACCTGCCTGAGATTCCTCTATCCCGCCAAACAATCTATTAGGATAGACGGTAAGGTAAGAGTTTTCCAGGACAAGAAAAAATACTCAAAGAATACGCCATAAGACACCCAACCCTGCAGAAAATCTTTGCCAACTCACTATGGTCAGAAGACCAACATCCACTAAGCAGGAGACCACAATATAGCCCAACTACACCCAGAAACCAATGCTTCGATGACAATTACAAAGAAGATATGGCCTCAGAGGGAAAAGAAAGCCAGAATGAAGCCACACAAAATGACATGACAGGAGATAGGAAGACACCCAACACAAAAGATCTGAGATGACAGCATTGAGTCCACAGATTGTGTTAATAACTGAATGTCAATGGCCTCAATTCATCCATTAAAAGACAAAGACTTATAAAAAAAAGAAAGGAGGAGGACTGGAAACAGGAAAAACAGGAAGGAAGTGGGATAAGTCATGTAGATCGTGGGGATTACAAGCAAAACACAAATAAACTGTTGAATGTAAAATGGATGACCTCCTATGTAAACTTTGAATTCACAATTAAAAGTTAAATAAACAAAAAAAAATCAAAAAAAGACAAAGTCTAGCAGAATGGCTCTGAAAACACAAGCATCAATCTGTTGCCTGCAAGAGATACATCTTAAACTCACAGACAAAAATAGGCTAATAAAAGGCTGGTGGAAAATATACCAGGCAAACTGCAACTTACAAAAAAAAAAAAAAAAACAGAGGTTGCACTCCTAATCTCTGGCAAATATGACCTCAAGGTGCAAACCATAAAAAGAGAAAAGGAGGGACACTTTATAATCCTCAAAGGATCAGTAAACCAGCATCCAGTGAGCATAATAAATATATATGTAATAAATATATATGTACCTAATGAGAGACCCATAAAATTTGAAAAACTATTCAAAAGATAAAAAAATGAAATTACATAATCAACTATTATAGTAGGTGACTTCAACACACTGCTATCAGAGACAGATAGATCACTGGGAAAGAATCTCAGCAAGGAGGCAACAGAACTAAACACTACAATTAGGAAACTGGACCTGATTGACATTTATAAAGCCTTCCATCAAAATGCAAATATAAACATATATATATATATATACATATACATTCTTTTCAAGTACACACGGCTCATTTTCAAAAATAGACCTCATCCTGGGGTACAAGTTGAGCCTGAGTAAATTCAAATACATAGAGATTACTCAGAAGTACTTCCCGGTTTACCACGCCATAAACCAGGAGATCAATAAAAGAATGACCAGAAAAAAACAGGACAAATTATTGGAAGATGAATAATAATATTTTGAGACATGAATGGATATTGGCATACACTACAGAGGAGCTTAGGAAATTTCTATAAATTAAGGAGAATGAGAATATAACGTATCAAAACCTATGAGATACTGAAAAAGTAGAGGGAAGAAGTCCAGAATTAGCAGAGAACTCCTCAAGAAGAAGGACAAAGCCAGAGGGCTTGCTTTACCTGAGTTTAATACCTAATACACAGCCATGGTGGTCAGAAAAGCATGGTATGGCATAATGACAGATACTTAGACCAATAGAAAAGAACAGAGAATCCATAAATAAAACCATCAGCATATAGACAACTGATCTTCAACAAGGGCCCAAAAATCATTAAGTAGGGGGCAAATGCCCTCTTTAATGAGTGGTGCTATAAGCAACGGATATCCACCTTTAGAAAAATGAAACAAGATGGGTACCTTGCTCCATGCAAAGAACAAACTCAAGGCGAGTCACAGGCCTAGAAGTAAAACCCCAAACTATCAGGAGCATCAATGAAGGAATTGGGACAAACCTAAGATCTTTGGCTCAGGGAATGCATAGACTAACTGCAATAGGGAAGGGTATACACACAGGTGAGCCTGAAATCAACAAGTGGGATATACTAAGTATAAAACACTGAAAGACTTCACCAAGAGGGCAGTAAGGGAACTCACAGACTGGGAGAGGATTTTTAGCAATGACACAACAGACAAAGGGCTTATTACTAAAATCTACAATACCCCCCTGGCCTACAAAAAAAGGAAAATCATTAACCCCCAGAGGAGTGGGCAAAAGAAATGAAAAGAAGTTTCACTAGGGAAGAGACCCATATGGCCAGTAAACATATGAGAAAGTGCTCCCAATCATTAGCCATCTGAGAAATGCAAATTAAAACAACCATGAGATACCATCTTGAGGTTAGCCCAAATCAGAAAATCAGAGAGCAACAAATGTTGGAAGGGATGTGGTGAGATAGGAACTTTCCTCCTCTGCTGGTGGTCATGGAGATATGTACAGCCTCTGTGGAAAGCAATCTGGCAATATTTAAAGAAAATGGAAATTGATCTACCTTATGACCCAGCTGGTCATATACCCAGAAGAGGTGAGAAATAAAACACAACCAGTTGCCTGCACTCCAATGCTAATTGCGGTGCAATTCACAATCACAACGAGTTGGAAATAAGCTAAATTTCCATCTATAGATGAGTGGATTAGTACAGTCTGGCACAAGCACACAATAGAGTACTAAACATTACTCAAAAGCACTGAAAATCACATGAAAATCATCGTTTCATGGGAATAGTTGGAGGGAATTATGCTAAGCATATCAAGCTAGGGATAAAGTGAGCGGGGATGGAAGGTGGAAGGGGCAGAGTATTTCGGGGAAGTGTCAATAAACTCTTGGTCAGAGGGGGAGCAGCAAATAGGCAAGGGTCTAGCTTCTGTTGCTGATAGCTATCTGTAAAATAGGGAGAAAGACAGCTTTCTACTTCCATAAAGTTACTGTCTTAGAAACCCACAGGAGTAGCTGTACCCTATCCTACAGGGTCGCTAAGAGTTGGAATGGACTAGATGGCAGAGACTGATCTTTAAAACACGGGGTCTGGGATGCCTGCTGGGTTCTGGTATGGCCACTAGTGTCCATACCAGGGTCAGAGATAAAGTCCCTTTCACCCTTCTCCTCTTGAATCCAAGAGTTAGAAGGTAGCATCATCTCACTCCCGAGGGCCAATTTGAAAAAGAAAGTCTGCTGTAATTAAAAGCTGATTTATGGTGAGACCACAGGTCAGCTGTTTAGGCATAGCACCCAGAGCACCCACTCCAATATGGCGGCCTGTGGTCACCGACTTGAAATTCCTAGTTAATGTATCTTTGAATGTGTGTTTTAGATGTAAAAGCCAAAGGCACAGTGGAACCTAAACAATCAGAGCCTCAACGCCCATACATTTCCATCTCTTACCATCTTTCTGCCTCCTCAGACAAGTCCCTGACTGCTTACTTCCCTGGCCTCATTCAGTGACCACCAGTTCCCTCCCCCCAAGCCAGTTATGAGGAGGATCAGAGTGCACACATGCTAAATCATAGCGTGACCCTATGGGTGTCCCATGTTCACTTGCCCTGTGAATATTCTCAAGCACAGAGTTTAACAGTAAATTTAAAATACCTTGATAGGTTGAGGGAAAGACCATCACAAAGAAAGAAAAGGAGAGAAGGTAATAGCTTTTTTTTTTTGGCTTTCTCCATAAGGGAATTTCCATTTTTCAATTTGCAACAGGCCCCATAAATTAAACAAACAACTTTGTGGGAGAACAATGAATGCAATGCCCAGAAAGACAAAACAAAACAAACAAATGAAAGAAAAGGAAGTCTGGCCATTTTGAAGCCCCGGGTCCCACCCGTTCTTGCAGCAGAGGCGCACGCTAGGTGTGGCTTTCCTGACACACTGCCGTTGCTGCTATGTTCCGACTCATAGACTCTATGTGCAACAGAACAAAACACTGTCCAGTCCTGCGCCATCCTCACAATAGTTCTTGGCTTTGAGCCCATGGTTGCGGCCACTGTGTCAATCCATCTTGTCGGGGGCCATCCTCTTTTGCACTGCCTCTCTACTTCACTGGAGAGCCATGGTCATATAATGGTCACACGTCGGACTGTTGTCAGCATAGTCACCAGCTGCTCCATGGAAGAATGATAGGGCTTTCTACTCCCACAGACAATTGTAGTCTGAGAACCCACGGTGGGGGGCGGGAGGAGGCCTATGATTTGGCATCAATATGATTGCAGGGAGTTGTTTTGGGTGTTTGTTTTGGATTTACCAAACATCATGTCTTTTCCCAGGGACTTCTCTCTCTCCTGACAACATGCCCAAAGTACATGAGCTGAGGTCTAGCCATCCTTGCCTCCAAGAAATATTCTGCCTGTACTTTTTTCAAGACAGCTTTATTGGTTCTTTTGAAAGTCCACGGTAATTCCAACATTAAACCCCATAATTCAAACCCATCCATTCTTCTTCAGCCTTCTTTATTCTGGGTTCGACTTCCACATGCATAGGAGGCAATTGAAAATTGCATGGCTTAGGTCAGGGGCACCTTAGTCCTCAAAGTAACATCCTTGCTTTTCAATACTTTAAGGATGTCTTGTGCATCAGATTTACCCAATGCAATATATTGTTAGAGCTCTTAACGAGTATCTGTATAATATATTCCTTGGTTTATTTAAGAAATGTTGAGTTAATTGTTCTTATCACCTATAGACAAAATAATCCCATTTAATTATCAGAGGGCTATTAATTTGAACTTAATTTGAAGTATCAAAATTTGAAAGAATGTAAAATAAAAAATTAACTTTGTATACGAATTTTGGAATAATCCAAATGCCCCCATTAAAAAAAAATCCCAAATGGGATCACATCATTTCAAAGCTATCTGACTGAATGAATTATAAATTATGTTTCACATTAAGATCACATGTTCTAAACATTTTAGTTATTAGAACCATCTTTAAACAATATCCCACAAATTGTGCTGTCATATTTGTGCTCGCCACTTGTGTGGGTTATTTAACATTCACTATTATTATAACTTAAAACCTTTTATATCCTACAGCAACATCACCCACACATCCATGGACTGGTACTAGTGCCAGCAGCACGCAGACTTTGGGACCAAAATAAGATGTGATCACACTCTTCTGAAGAAAACCAAACAACTGCTAGTCTATGTTGCCCTCCCAATATCTGCAGGCAGCAGATAATGCTAGAAGAGTGGACCCAATATGAAAGCAGTTACACCTTTAAGTTGACAGGAAATGGTTGTATAAAACGCAGGATAATGGAAATGGTGCTGCTGACACGACGGCACAAGGATGTCATACGATATGCTCCAAACTGCCAAGGTTGAAGTGTACATACTCGTAGAATGAATTCACTTAGCTTTATACATTTTAATGATGGTATTTATCAAAGAGTTATTTATAGGAAAAATTAGTCCCAAATTATATAAGATTTGAATTAGGCCAGGTCTTCAGGAATGTGCCACTCACGTACAATGTGGCCACTCTGCTCTGCCTCCCTCTTGGCTTGGAAGCCAAAGCATAAAATGATGCCAGGGGAGTGTGTCTGGGACAGGCCCTCATTGTTTCTTGGCTTGTCATCAAAGCCCATCAAAGGGCAGTCCTCATCACCAGCCTCACAAAAGCAAAGCTGAGAAAACATCCTTCCAGGAGCTGAGCGGTGGCCAGCATACATATCCCCATCTCCCACCAGCACAGGGGGGCAGGAGAATCAGCTCCCGACATCCTCCACCCCCCTGAGGATGCCACGGCCAAGACCCAGGCAAGGCCTGCCTGCCAAGGTCCCCCTGTCTTCCTCCTTGTCATGTGAAAGCTACAAGTTCATCACATGCAAAGCCTCTTGGGAGGAACACATTTTCCCCCCTCCAATGAGCAGATGCCACACAGATTCGGTGCATCATTTGTCAATGATTTCAAAGTTTATTTGTCTATTCCAAGGAGATGACTGGAATCTGCAAGTGCATTTCAATGTAATCGTTTCCATGCTGAATAGGAGGTTTGGGCGGCCAGAGCACTCACCTCTGAAGTACAATTAGATGCCTGAGGATCTGCATCTGCACGAGAGCCTCGGCCCTACAAAGCGTCATACTTCTGCAGTTGCTGTTGTCATTAGTAGCCGCTGTACGATTGGCCCCCACTCCTGGAGACCCCATGTACAATGAAATGAAATGTTGTCCAGTCACATCCCCTAGATAGGTTGGGGATTATACCATTTGGATTCATGAGGTGTTCACTTAGAATTAGGTCATTTGGTCTCTCTCCTCATTCTAGCTCTCTGTAGAAGCGTCACTGAGACATGCTCATCCTCACCGCCACAGGAAAGCCTCCCCTGCGAGGCAGCGGTAGCTGCACTTAAAGTGCATTGGCCAAGCGTCCAATCAATGCCTCTGAAATGGAAGGTAAGAATTGTACCACAGACCCACCGTGAATGCAGCTGTTTGCTGAAAAGCTTTAAGGTGCAAAGCAGGGACTCGTCACCCTGTAAAAGAAGCGGCTCTCCTCTACCGTGTATTTCATTTGTCTGTGACTGTAAAGCGCTGTGTTCACCTGACTCTTTATGTGATCAGCCACCAATCGGTATATCAAATAGCGCAAAGTAGAACTGTGTTGGTGATGTGTGGGAAACAAGTTCCTGTCGCCGACTCGGGTATCCCCAAACTCCCTCAGAGAATCAGGACTGCCACAGACTCCATGAGAAGAGAACATAAATCCAGACACCGTGTCTTAGTAACTCATGAAAGATGCAAAACTATGGTGAGCTTAACAAAATACAAGGCCCAAGAGAGCTGAAGGAAAGATAAACGAACTAACAAAACTGACACGGGAGAAACTTAAGCAACATTATTCAGTGCTGAATTGTTCAGCTTTCGGAAATCATGTACCCTCACCCGACCCTCCATTCAGGGAAAGCAGGTGAAGGAGAGTGACGAGGGATGCTCAAAAGAAGTCTCTCCTTTCACGTTACCGAGGACCTTCATAAACAATTTCGTGACAAGAGTCCCTGCGCCATTCTTAGGAAAGTGAAAAAGCAGCTGATTTTTTGTTCTTCCCAGAATTCCTTCTCCGCTGTCTTGGTAGCTGTGTTCCTTTTCATCTACCCTCCATCCAAGGTGAGCTTATCATGACCTATCCTGATGAACTATGGCAATAACCAAAAAGCCCTTGGTACTCTCATTCCAAAACCTGATCAGCGAAAACTGCCTTAAGGTAAGCACCTAAGGTTGGAAGCACTCAAAATATCACTGCGTTCTCCTCTAATTACCATTAATAACACAGCTAGAACAAAGATTGGGGATCATTTGCTGATGTGGCATGACTTAAAATGAGAAGAGACCGTGGTACAAAACTTAATAATAATGAGAACATGAAGTGTATGAAAAATAAATGTAGAAACATTGCAAGTCATCAAAAACTGAAATGGGCTGCAAAAAGACCTATATCCTAGACAGGAATCAGCTGAAATGGACGAGTGTGGACCATCTGGGGTCAGATGGTCATATGGTCTGCTATTCCAGGAATGGAAAATTGAAGAGAAGTACAATCACATGCATCCTCAAAAATAACACTCCACGGTCTATAATGTAGTACACCAGTGTCAGTGATGGGACAATATCCCTAGATAGACCAGTCAATACGGCTAGTATTTACGCACCAATGAAGAGGTTGAAGATTTTTACCAACTCTGCAGCCTGAAATTGATCAAGATGCATTCTTAATTATTATCAATTGTTAGAGGTAATTAATGTAACAGTTAGAAACAAAGAAGAATCAATAATTATAAAACATGACCTTGTGATGGAAATTATTCCAGAGCTCACCTGATAAAAGTCTGCAAATCCAATGACTTATTTGTGCAAATACCTTTTGCCACAACATAAATACCAGTTTTATCCAGGCATTCTCAAACTACGGGCCGCAGGGCACATGTGGCCCGCTGAGGGCATTTATCTGGTCCGCTGAGTGTTTTTGCTCCATTTGTTTTTTACTTCAAAATAAGGTATGTGCGGTGTGCATAGGAATTTGTTCATAGTTTTTGTTTTTAAACTACAGTCTGGCCCTCCAACGGTCTGAAGGACAGTGCACTTTCCCCCTGCTTAAAAAGTTTGAGGACCCCTGGTTTTATCTGTCAGTTTTATCTGTCCACCTCATAGGATAGAATACACAGGAATCAAATGAACTACCTCAATGGAGAGATAAAATATAAAAGCTGAATACCAAAATGATGTTTATCACTGTCAAAAAGAAGGTTAGAAGTCAATTATGGAACAGACCATCAATTGCTCATATACAAGTGAAAAAATAAAAATAAGTTCATGAGTGCCAAAGCACAATTTTTAATAGACCTCATCTGAATTTAGAATCTACCTGAAGAATAAATGCAGTGCACTGAACACTAATGACTGAAAGCCAAATGAGTTGTGGAAGGACAACAAGGCCATCACACTTGAAGAAAGAAAACAGAAGTTCATTCAGTAGACAGGGAAGAGAGAAAAGACCAGAGTCCGTGTTAGAAGAGACTTGAAACCTCTTCTCGCACGTGGATTAGCTAACGTAAATGGGGGGAAAGGAGGAAATAAAAGAGATGAACAGGACATTTCACAGGATGGCTTGAGAAGACTAATGTATTATAATTAAATTTGCAAAAATCTGGAGTTAGAAAACCAAAGGAAAGAGCATGACAGGTATTTCTAAAGTGAAAAAAAAAGAAGAACCAGTCCAAGCCTTGAATCGCAATAACAAAGGATTGGCTGAACAAAGTATTGAATGATGCCCAAACCAAACCCATTGCCATAGAGTTGGTTCTGATTCAGGAAGACCCCTATAAGACATGGTAGAAGTTCTCCTGTGGGTTTCTGAGACTGTTGCTCTTTAATGAAATAGAAAGCTCCATCTTTCTCCCGAGGAGGAGAAGCTGGCAGTTTCAAACTGCTGACCTTTGGGTTGGCATTCCAACATGTTACAACTAGGGATCCCAATGCAGAAAGCATTAAAAGAAGAGATAAGGAATGCAGAATTACTGTACCAAAAAGAACATTAATGATCAGGCATTTCAGCACATGACAAAAACGTGGTAGTACTGAAGGAAGTCCAACCTTCACTGAAGGCATTCATAGGTGGGTGGGGGAGGGAGTCGCTCCAATAATTAATACAAATGGAAGAGTTTCAATAGATGGATACAACACTTGAAGTGCTAACTCCTCTATGCCAAGAAATTTGGATCACAGATACCTGGGCAACCTACTGGGGAAAAATCCACATTGCTCTAATTCCAAAGAAAGGTGATCCACCAGAATGTGGACACTTTTGAACACTATCATTAATATCACATGCAAGAAATTCTTTCCTAAAGATAATGTAAAAAATATTTGCATCAGTACAACACAGAACAGCTAAAAATTCATCTAAATCAGAAGAGAATGTGGAATAAGGGACATCATTGCTGATGTTAAATGGATGTTGACTGAAAGCAGAGAATACCAGAAAGATGTTTTATTTTAATTATCAGTAAACCTGTGCTTTATTGACTTTGTGAAAACATTCAATGGTGTGGATTATAAAAAAAATATGAGGAATAGGAATTCCAGAACACTTAATTGTGCTAATATAGAACCTGTAAATATACCAAGAGTCGGTCATTTGAACAGAACAAAAAGCTACTGTACGATTTGACATTAAGATAATTGTGGGGAAGAGTTGTGTCCTTTGGCCCTTCAATCTGCAAGCTGAGTAAATACTCATAGACGTATTGCAATCCAGTCTGTGCCCACTCATAGCAATCCCATAGCACAGCTAGAACTGCCCCGGTGGTGTTCCGAGACTGGAACTGTTTACAAGAGTAGAATGTGCTCTCACTCCTGCGGTACAGCCAGTGGTTTCAAACTGCTGACCTTGCAGATAGCAGACCAATGAGTAACCACTATGCCACCAGTACAGCAAAATAATCAGAGAAGCTGAACCATGTGAAGAAGAAGGAGGCATGAAGATGGGAAGAAGACTCACGAACATACATGGTATGCAGATCACTCAACCTTGCTTGTTGAAAGCAAAGAGGACTTGAAGCCATAACTGGTAGCGATCAGAGTATGGATTACACTTCAACAGAAAGGACATGTAACAGCATAACAATCCTCATAACTGGACCAATCAGTAACATCATGAAAAACAGGTGAAATACTGTCAATGTTAGGGATCTCGTCTTACTTGATTCACAGTCAGTGCCTGTCGAAGCTACAGTCAAGATATCTAATGATTTCTCAATGATGAAACTGAGGATCAGAGAGATACTTCACTAGCTTAATGTCCCATTAATGGCTGAGTTCAGAACTATGCTCTGTGTCTATGCTTTTCTGAACAGAAAAGTAAAGAGACAGTGAACATATGAGTGCTTCCTTGGATGTACCAACTTACAAGACTGTATTGTAACTCTCATTCTTCTTGGCTATGGTAGAATTAGTCCAACTCATAATGACTCCAGGTGATAAACTAAAACTTTAATCGTTATGGGACCAGATTGACAAGTCTTTCTTCTTCTGAGGCAGCCTTTGGTGAGCTTCACTGTTGTGAGCTTCACTGTTGAGCCGTCAGGGTTTCTCTGTCTAAAACTGACAGGGAAGAGCATTAGAAACCACGCTGAACGTCGTGGCCAGCGTTCTTTGGGGGTAGATTGGCACTAAGTTCTTCTGGTCAAGTCAAGCTGTCCAGTTGTGAACAATGCTCCACATCACTCACCTTCACACAGGAGGACGCCCTCCATCAGCTACCAAGGGATGTGTCTTCACTGGCTGTTCCCAACCTGCTAAAGAACTGCTGTGGGGAGAACATATTCTTGTCTGCATGAATGGAATCTAACAGTAGGATCACTGGTTTATAATAACTGAGGTTTTCCCCAGCATGCTGGACCTAGAGTGTTTTTAACCACAGAGAATTAAAGAAATGTCAGAATATTATATCTCTGAATCAGGAACCCCAGTAGTCTAATAGGTTACCTATTGGGCTGCTAATCACAAGGTCAGCAGTTTGAAGTCACCAGCCACAGATGAGATTTTCTACTCCTGTAAAGAGTTGGACAGCCTCAGAAACCTGCAGAGGCAGTTCTACCCTGTCCTACAGGACAACTATGAATCAGCAGTAAATCAATGGCAGTGAGTTTTATGCCTATAAATGTCTACAAATATGTGTCAGTTTGTACAACTGGCTAACATGTATATAAATGCCACTTTTAACACATACTGTGTGTGAACACTGCTCTAAGGACAAACTCCAAGAGAAAAGTCGACAATGGCTCTCAGGTCATGCAGGTCAGCCTAGACCAGCCTCGCAGGCAATGAGTGGTGGCATGGCTGTCTAATGCTCATAGCCCACTTATCACTCCCTTATTCGTCCATCATAAAGACAGTTTCTTACTGGGGTTGGGAAATGAGAGCAGACTGACTAATCCACACCCCATGGAAATGCCCCAAAGTCACCCTCTACTGGTGTTCAGTACACTCCAATGAAAATTCATAATCAAGAAGGGGAGATGTGTCTGTCTCTAAAAACATGATTTCACTTGTTTGTCGGTAGAGCAGGGGGTGGGATCAGGAGGCATGAAGAGGGTGGCTTGCCCTTGAGGAAAACACTTCACGATGTTTTTATGGCACCTGAGCAGGTGAATTGGCCCTGCACATATGGCTAATCATGCACTTGAACTGCGTTTCTTTGCAGGCCATGCTGCAAAGACCTGTCCCAGGTCCTGCACTACAGGCTCCCTGAACTATCGACTTTGTCTTCTTGAGGTATACCGCATACTCCATAGATTACATCAGAAAGATCTGAGCTAGAGAACCCACTAAGTCACCTGGACTTTACCTTAAATACCCTTGTAGCAGGCTCAGGGAATTTATTCCTTGGGGAAATATTAAAGGTATAATGCCCTCGTGAGAGAAGACAAAGACTGCCACCCCTGGATTTGGAAGTCATTGGACTTTGCTTCAAACCTCTTGATTTTGAGATTACCCAATAACAGGCTACTTGAGACTACCAAGTATTTGCCACTTTCATATTTTCTTAGCTGTTTAAGACATGTTTTAGTTCTGTAGACATAATTCTGCCATATTGAGAAAGTGTTACTGAATTCTGTATCCTGTGTCTACACCTCATTATTCTCTTAAACAGGATGCAGTCACTTAAGTTTCTTAATATGTATAAGTGAACACGCATGTGTTTTAGTCTAAAAGGCCTTCCAATATACGAATATTCCCAATTTCACAATAGTACTTCAAATTCTGTAAGACTGGCTAGTTCCGTGATACTGTGATTAAAATATCCCAAGTTCTCATGGAGGTTACTTATATTATTTCTCTGATAATGCTGTTGAGAAAGTGGAACAGGGGTATATATAAACTCTAGATAAATGAATGGATTTTTAGCTTGAATTTAACCATAGGCCCTAGCAGCAATCAGTTCTTATGATGTGTCCCTGCTCGATATTAAGCCTTATGAAGGGATGACTGAAGATGAGGAGTAAAACAAAGTGTGCTGAAGATATCAGATGGTGCTGGGCTATCAGAAAGAATATCACCTGAGGACTTAAAAGCTTGTCTTAAAACAAGCAGCCATCTAAGTGAGGTGACAGCTAAGTCCACACAGAAGTACACCAGCCTCTGTGATACAATGGTTGTAAATAATAAAATCAGAGATCAGAGGAAAGAACTGTGTCAGAACTTAAATCCTGAGCACCAGGGTTTCAGAAGGCAGTGGATGACAGCGAAATTCCATAATCCATTCTGCAGAGTCCCCATGAAGATTCAGCCTCCATGGAATTTTCTCTGACGATTGCCTGGGCATGTGAATCACCTTGTCCTCAGGCAGAATTCATCAAACAGTGAAATAGCATAGACATAGATTCACTGATGTTAAGTCAATGCCAACTCATAGCAACCATATAGGACAGGGCAGAACTTCCCCTGGGCATTTCCAAGACTGTAACTGTTTACGGGAGTAGAATGCCCTCTCTCCTCCAGAGCTTCTGGTGATTTCAAACTGCTGACCTTGCAGGTCTCCGCCCAATGGCTAACTACTCCACCACCATAAGCATGTTAAGCAGGTACAGTTAGGTTAAATTTTAACATCTTATCATTTGTTTGCCTTTTGACCCATTTTTAACTTGTTCTAATTTTTATTATTTTCTGTTTCTTTTGGATTGGGGTCTTTGTGTTTTATTGTTTGTTGTTGTTGGGGTTTGTGGGCATTCTTTTCTTTATATGAACCCCAGGATGGGTATATTGAGAGAGACGAGATTAATAGTTCCTTAGGGCTACGGCAGGGGAGGTTGGAGGGAAGTGGGGACTTAATGAGCGAAAAAATAATGAAAATATTCTAAAATTGATTGTAGTGGTGCTTGCACAACTCTTTTTTCCCCCATAACACTTTTATGGACACATAATTTACATATCATACAATTGAATAGTTCCATCATTCAATCCTATCAAGGGGGGATTGTACAACCACCACCACATCAATTGTACAGCTTCCTGGAGAACTACTCTAATATAGTTAAACCACTGAGGTGGTCAATAAAGTATATGTAAATCCCCTTACAGAAGGGTTACGGGGAGGAGACAAGCCAGTCAGGGTGCAGTGTAGCAATAATTAAACATACAACTTTCCTCTAGTTCCTAAATACTTCCTCCTCCCCTCCCACCCACCCCATGCCACTATCATGATCCCATTCTATCTTACAAATCTGGCTAGACCAGAGAATGATGTACATTGGTACAGATAGGAACTGGAAACACAGGGAATCCAGGTCAGATGAACCCTTCAGGACCAGTGGTGAGAGTGGTGATACTGGGAGAGTAGAGAGAGGTTGGGAGTAGAAAGGGGGAACCGATTACAAGCATCTACATATAAACTCCTCCCTGAGGGACGTACAACAGAAAAGTGGGTGAAGGGAGTCGTAGGACAGTGCAAGATATGACAAAATAATAATTTATAAATTATCAAGGATTCATGAGGGAGAGGGGAAGGGGGAGGGAGGAGGGAAATGAGGAGCTGATGCCAGGAGTTTAAATGGAGAGCAAATGTTTTGAGAATGATGAGGGCATTGAATGTACAAATGTGCTTTACACAATTGATGTATATATGGATTGTGATGAGTTGCATGAGCCCCTAATATATTTTTAATTATGTCAATTAAACAGTTTAAAAATAAATGCCCCTTTTTATTTTTAACTAAACTGAATTATTGCCAAATTATTTCCAAATGATAAAAAGATTTCTATTCTCTTGTTTATTAAAAACTTAAATTAATATGAACTATACCAACATTTTCACATTCTTGTTGTTAGGTGCCATCGAGTTATCCAACTCATGGTGATCCTATGTCCAACCAAAAGAAACACTGCCCTGTCCTATGCCAAACTCACAATTTTTATCCTTGATCCCATTGGTGCAGCCACTGTGTCAGTGCATCTTGTGGTAAGTCTTCTTTTATGCCGTACTGTTCCTTTACCAAATATGATGTCCTTTTCCAAGGATTGGTTTCGCCTAAAGTTTAAATCTTGCCATTCTTGCTTCTAAGGAGCATTCTAGCTGTACTTCTTCCAAGACGGATCTGTTTGTTCTCTTGGCAGCCTATGGTACTTTCAATATTCTTTACCAACACCATTATTCAAGTGCATCAACTCCTTTTTTATCTTCCTTATTTAATGTTGAACTTACACACGCATATGAAGCAATTGAAAATACAACGGCATGGGTCAGGCACCCCTTAGTCTTCAGAGAAACCTGTTTGCTTTTCAACACTTTAAAGAGGTCTTGTGCAGCATATTGACCCATTGCAGTGTTGTTTGATCTCTTGACTGCTGCTTCCATGAGCACTGATTGTGAATTCATGCTAGACACAATCTTTGGCAACTTCAAAGTTTTCTCAGTTTAACATTGTGTTAGTCTGGATACGTTAGAGAAACAAATCCATGGAAACCCATGTATAAGAGAGAGTTTTATATAGAGGTTAAGTGCGCATCAAGAAAACATCCCAATCCGGTGCTGCCCAAGCCCACAAGTCCAACGTTAACTCATTAACTCATATGTCCAACACCAATCCACAAAGTTCTCCTCCATCTCACAAAACAGATGCAATGATGTTGACTGCAGGAGGAAAGCCGAGTCAGTGAATGTGTAAGCATCTCAGCGCTGGCCGGGGTCTCCACACGGGTGCTTCAGCACCCAGGACTGCATCAGGGTAGGTCCATGTGGCTTCTCCTCAGGGATGTCTTGTAGGAAGTGAGCCTTGCCAGCTAAAGCAGGGAACTGGCTAAGGCAGCTGCACCGTGGTCCGACCATCAGAAAGCAAGAGACCCAAGAGCTACAAAGGCGAGGCTCACCGATCCATTTGTCTCTCCACCCTTCAATTAACCCCACATGTGTTTATCAGGCAAGGTGGCACAATAAACTAACTACCTCTAACATGATACTACGTGCTGGAACAGTTGAGGAATTGGGGTTGTTGTTTTTTCACTGAGTGTAATCCATACCTAAGGCTGCAATCCATGATCTTCATCTGCAACTGTGTCAAGTCCTCCTGACTTTCATCAAGCACAGTTGGTCATTTGTGTATTGCAGGTGGTTAGCAAGCCTTCTTTAAATCCTGATACTCCATTCTTTTGATCTCCTTTTAATCATTTTATTGGGGATTCTTACAACTCTCATCATAATCCATACATACATCCATTATATCAAGCACATTTGTTGCCCATTATCATTCTCAAAATATTTGCTTTCTACTTGAACCCTTGGTATCAGCTCCTAATTTTCCCCTCCCTCCCTGCTCCCCATCCTCATGAACCCTTGCTAATATATAAATTATTATTATTTTGTCATGTATTACACTGTCTGACATCTCCCTTCACCTACTTTTCTGTTGTCCATCCCCAAGGGAGGAGATTATATGTAGATCCTTGTAATCAGTTCCCTGCTTACACCCCACCCTCTCTCTACCCTCCTGGTATCACTACTCTCATTATTGGTCTTGAAGGCTCATCTTTCTTGGATTCCCTGTTTCCAGTTCTTATCTGTACCAGTGTACATCCTCTGATCTAGCCAGATCTGTAAGGTAGAATTGGGATCATGATAGTGGGGGTAGGGGAGAGGAAGCATTTAGGAACTAGAGGGAAGTTGTATGTTTCATCGTTGCTACACTTCACCCTGACTGGCTCATCTCCTTCCTGAGACCCTTCTGTAAGGGGATATCCAGTTGCCTACAAATAGGTCTTGGGTCCCCAATCTTCACTCTCCCTCATTCACAATATTCAATTTTTTGCTCTTTGATGCCTGAAACCTGATGTCTTCAACACCTTGTGATCACACAGGCTGCTATGCTTCTTCTATGTGGGCTTTGTTGCTTCAGAGCTAGATGGTCACTTGTTTACCTTCAAGCATTTAAGACCCCAGATGCTATAACTTTTGATAGCCGGGCACCATCAGCTTTCTTTGCCACTTTTGCTTATGCACCCATTTGTCTTCAGCAATTGTATTGGGAAGGTGAGCACACAATTATATGATTTTTTGTTCTTTGATGCCTGTTACCTGATCCCTTTGACACCTCATGATCTCACAGGCTGGTGTGTTTCTTCCATGTAGGTTTTGTTGCTTCTGAGATAAATTGCAGCTTGTTTACCTTCAAGCCTTTAAGACCCCAGATGCTATATCTTTTGATAGCTGGGCACCATCACCTTTCTTCACCACATTTGCTTATGCACCTGCTTTGCCTTCAGTGATCATGTTAGGAAAGTGAGCATCATGGAATGACAGTTTAATAGAACAAAGTATTCTTGCATTGAGGGAGTACTTGAGTGGAGGCCCAATGTCCATCTGCTACCTTAATACTAAATATATAAATATACGCACATTGATATATTTCCCCATCTTCATATATAAATATATTCACATATGTACATGCCTTTATTTAGGCCTCTGTAAATGCCCTTTGCCTCCTAGTTCCTTCCTCTATTTCCTTTTACTTTTCTCTTGTTCCACTATCATGCTCAGCTTTCATTTGGGTTTCAGTAATTTCTCTGGGTTACATTACCCTTGATCATGCCCTACCAGGCCTCCTACACCCTCCTCACCACCGACTTAGATCACTTGTTTCCTTGTCCCTGGGTTTGTTAACACCACTTCCTTCCCTCCCCCCTCCCTCTCTCCCATGTCCCCCTGGAACTGTCAGTCCCGTTTTCTCATCCTGATTGTTCATCCAGCCTATCTTATTTAGACAGATCTGTGGAGATAATAACATGCCCCAAAACAAGACAGAGCAAACCAAAGCAACAAAAGAAAACAAAACACCAACAACAACAACAAAAAGCCAATAACCAAAAAAAAAAAAAAAAAAGGAAATGCCTGTAGTTACTTCAAGGACTATTTGTTAGCCTTTAGGAATGTCCTACAGTTAAGTCAGATGGGGTGCCAGGCCCTGGCCCCAAAGACTATTTTTGGTATTCCCTGTGGACTTCATTGCTCTGTTCCCCTTGTTGTTCTGTTGCATGCCCTTAGTGTTTTGCTTCGGTGTGGTGGGATCACGTCTGGCACAATTCCCCCACTGTCTCCAGTGTTGTCCTCTGTAAGGATATGGGTCAGTGAGGGATGTTGTGTCTCATAGTGGGGCCGGCCATGTGCTCTTCTCTGTGGATTGGCTACTCTGGGTGGGAATCTCGTTCTCAAGGCTTGGTGGGCCAGGGCCATGTTCCACTCTCCGTCTCTCTTTCCCTGTGGAGATGTAAACAATACCCTCTCCTTGGGTGGATTAATGCCCTGTTCCCCTGCTAACCATTTCTTTTTTTTTCTCCTTTCCCCCCTCATTTTCAGTTGGCTACCCTGCTGCTCCATTCTTAAGGCATAATCTTGCTCCTCTGAATGTTTACTCAGAATACAGTTTGAATAATTATGGTGAGAGGATACAACCCTGACACACACCTTTCCCTATTTAAAAGCATGCAGGATGCCCTGTTTCTGTTCAGACAGCTGCCTCGTGATCCATATATAAGTTCTGCATGAGTACAATGTAATGGTTTGGAATTCCTATTCTTCTCAAGACTATCCATAGTTTATTATGATCCACACAGTCAAATGTCTTAGCTTAGAGTTATTTAATCAACAATTGATTGGTACTAGCCATCAGCATTTTAGAATACTGAACAAATGATGGTGCTTCTTATTATAACACCTGCCTGAGTGATCAGGTCTATGTGGATTGTTTCTTTAAGACCTAGTTAAGTTGTACTTATGCACAGAGACTTCCCCAAGGCCCAGAAATGGGGCTACCACACAAGCTGACCCTCGCTCCCCAGGAGCCCAGCTATTCCTGATTATCAGTCCCTTTCCAAAGAGTGCCTTGCCAAGTCAGGATTGAGTATTTGTGCAGGACACTTGATGGCACAGTGGGCTAAGTATCAGTCTGCTTGCTGCAAGGTCATTGGTTCAAACTCACCAGCCACTCTGTGGGAGAAAGATGAACCTGTCTACTCTTGTAAGCAATTCCAGCCTCAAAGGCAGTGGTGGGATTCAACTGGTTTGAAGTGGTTCGGCAGAAATGATACCTAATACCTACGGTGGAAATCGTGTTTACATTCCTTGCTCATTTTTAATGTTCATTCTCCAGCAGCATATTCTAAGCACCTAAAGTAGTTTCGTTGCATCTGTAGTTACAAAAATGTAGACAGAACTATGCTTGTAATATTTATTCATTTCATAAAACCCATTGTACTTTTGATAAAGTACTATGTTTTTATTCCTTTGCCTTTGTTACTTCAGTAAACAAATATAGAACGCAACCAGAAAAAGTGCCAAACAACCAGAGGGTGACGATTTGTTTCAGTTTTGTGTTATACCGCAAATTCCCACAAGATATCATGAGTGAGTTCTGCAATTTCTGAGAGTAAAAATCCTGTCAGAACAATTGCTGCTGTAGATTCAGCAGAAGCAGAAAGGGAGTTCTCAAAGGTGAAGATACTCGGTTCAGAGAACAGAAGTTGTCTGTTTCTAATCTATCAAGCACAATGACTATTATTTAATTGGCCTACCTCTAAAGGAATGGGTGCCTACTCCTACAGAGAAAAGATGGTGAAGGATAAATCACACAGCTGATGATGCTCAGCTGAAAGCACAGAACACAGCAAGTGAGGCCATCAATTAAGAAAACAGTATGGAAATGTCTTAAATAACACTTGCATTGTTTTTTGTCAGGTATGACTTCATGTGTTCTTCATGAATATTTTTAAACTATTATAACACAGTCTAGTTTGTGTACCTCTTTTATTATTCTTATTTAAGTATTCATAGTATGAGATAATAAACTACTTTTGATATGTTTTTATATACTTAAAATCATCATTAGGGCAGCAAACCAACTGTTAAATTATTCAAATCACATCACTGCTCAAAGCCCTAGGGAACAGTTATACGCTGTCCTGTAGGGTCACTTGAACCCACTTCCTACATAGATTATAAATACCTTGAAGAAAATGTTGGGTTATTTTGTTTCAAATTATATATATAGCTTTAATTTGCTCTGCAGGTCTATCTAGATAAGATAGGCTGGATAAACAATCTGGAGGAGAAAACAATGGGCTCAACAGGTCCAGAGGGGGCATGGGAGAAGGGGAGGTGGGGGAGAGGAAGCGGTGTTAACAAACCCAGGGACAAGGGAACAACAAGGGATCCAAAATCAGTAGTGAAGAGGGTGTAAGAAGCCTGGTAGGACTTGATCAAGGCAATGTAACCGAGAGGAATTACTGAAACCCAAATGAAGGCTGGGCATGATCGGGAACAAGAAGAAAGTAAAAGGAAATAGAAGAAAGAACTAGGAAGCAAAGAGCATTTATAGAGGTCTAAATATAGGCATGTACATATGTAAATATATTTACATATGATGATGGGGAAACAGATTTTTGTGCATATATATATGTTTCGTATTAAGGTAGCAGATGGACATTGGGCCTCCACTCAAGAACACTTTGTTCTCTTAAAATAGTATTCCATGATGCTCACCTTCCTGACACAGTCACTGAAGACAAATGGGTGCATAAGCAAATGCGGTGAAGAAAGCTGATGGTGTCTGGCTATCAAAAGGCACAGCATCTGGTGTCTTAAATGCTTGAAGGTAAACAGGCAGCCATCTAGCTCAGAAGCAACAAAGCCCACATGGAAAAAGTACACCAGCCTGTGTGATCAGGAGGTGTTGAAGGGATCAGGTTTCAGACATCAAAGAACAAAAAACCGTATCATTGTGAATGAGGGGTGATGCAGATTGGGGACCCAAAGCCCATCTGTAGGCAACTGGATATCCCCTTACAGAAGGGCCACAGGGAGGAGACAAGCTAGTCAGGTTGCAGTGTAGCAACGATGAAACATACAACTTTCCTCTAGTTCCTAAATGCTTCCTCCCCACCCCACCCCCCACTATCATGATCTCAATTCTAACTTACAGATCTGGCCAGACCAGAGGATGTACACTGTTACAGATAGGAACTAAAAACAAAGGGAATCTAAGATAGATGATCCCTTCAGGACCAGTGCTAAGTGGGGTGATACTAGGAGGGTGAAGGGAGAGTAGGGTGGAAGAGGGGAATCAATTACAAGGATCTACATATAACCTACTCTCTGGGGGATGGACAACAGAAAAGTGGGTGAAGGGTTAAGTTGGACAGTATAAGATATGACAAAATAATAATAATTTGTAAATTATCGAGGGTTCTTGAGGTGGAGACAGGGAGGGAGGGGAAAATGAGCTGATACAAAGGGCTAAACTAGAAAGAAAATGTTTTGAGAAAAGTGATGGCAACAAATGTACAAATGTGCTTGACACAATGGATGTGTGTGTGGATTGTGATGAGCTGTATGAGTCCCCAGTAAAATGATTTTTTAAAAATAACAACCTCACTAAAAGTAATCACAAATGTTTTTTCTTTTGATTTTTTTTGCCAGAGATAACTTCACAAGATCTTAGTGAATATCCTTTTCAGTCTTTTAATGTACAATTTTATTTTCTTATTCCAAAAATATGATCACACCATGCATAGGATGTTATAGCTTCTTTTTTTGACATAAAAGCAAATCTCTGTCAAAATCCACATGGTTTACTGAGTGGCAGAGCTAAGATTTGAACATAGATGTCCTACTTCGAAGACCAACATACTTTCCACTTTACAAAGTCACTGGGTGAGTATTTTAAAAGCCCAAGAGTGTCATCAGAGCCCCAGATTGGAGACTCAATCTAGACAAGCTCTTCAAGACACACGTGGTTTTGGTGGAACACGAATGCCTAAGAGGCAGTGCCATCGTCCCATACTTTTCTGGAACAAGATGCAGAATGAAGCGAGAGCCAGAACAGTCCACTTCCCATGTTCCACTGCCAGGAATTGTGGAGACAGGGTCTTGTAGAATCCTGATCTTTAAACTGAGAGGAGAGGGTTGGGAAATTGATGGGAAATTGATGGGAATGAGGGTCTGAGTTTAAAAGCTGAAGCTGAGCTTCATAACCGAGGTCATATCCTATATACCTGACATCAGAGATACAGAGGAAAATATCCTAAACCTCTGAATCTATTGTTAGCCTGTAAGAAATCTGCTTTCAATTTTCCTTTGCAATATTCAACAGCAATAATAATAGTATATAATTAGTATGTTGCTAATAACAGTATATAATTAGTATTGTCGATAACACATGTGAAGTGCGTTTCATGTTCTAAGAGTGATACATTAATTACATCATTAAATTCTCAAACCAATTAAAGAGATAAGCATCATTTTTCTTCCTACTTTATAAATAGGAGCACCAAGGCTCATTAAGATCTACCTAAAGTCACATACTTAGTGTATAGAATCAGAAGCAGCATTTTTTTGTCATCTCACAGTCAGGGTTTGAAGGGGAAAACCGTCACCCCCATTATTTTAGGCTCAAAATGTTCCTTCCCTAACCACGCCCGTTAGTGAAAAAAGGAAAAAAGCTTTCACTCCGGACTTTCCTAAAAGCCTTGTGCCCAGTTAATCCGCGATGATATGTAAGAATTTCAGTGCTGTCACTGTATCACAGATGGGCTTTTGCTCTAGGAAATGAGTTTTGAAGACTCGAATTCAGGACCCCTGGCTGGCTTCCTGAGAACTTTCTATTCAGAGAAGCCCAACCATGTTTAAAAAAAAAAAAAACTTTTCTTGCATGGTATTATTCAAGACATTAGCTAAAATTAACATTCAAGGGCTAGAAATACCATTAAAAACCACCCCACCCAAGTCCAACCCTTGTAATTAACTGAGGAAACTGAACTTCAAGTTTCCACTTCTAGTGTCAGTGACTGTGTTATAATGTATTACATCCCAATAAAAATGGGTCTCAGAAAAAAAATCCACATGTTAGCCTCGTCCACCAGATTTTTCTCATCCATCATTGGACGAGTAAATTCTGGCAAAAACTCTCTGAGTCTGTTTCCACAAAACAAAAATTTTAAAGTAATTAATCCCAGGCCTCCTTTTATAGAAGAAGAAGTAAATCCCCCAAGATCTTCAATGAGCACAGCAATTGTGAAAGTTCTGTTATTAAGAGTAACTCACTAACTGATATACTGTCATTGGATGTAGCCCTCTTGAATTTTTGTTACATGTTTTTCAGTATATGAAACTGAGGATTGTTAAACCTACAGAGACAGCAAGTAGAATAAGGGTTCCTAGGGGGTACAGGGTGGAAGGGTGGGCAGTGGGGAGGGGTGGAGTAAATGGGAGAGGATACCAAGGAGTTCAAGAAGAAAGTGAATGTTTTGAAACGGAATGTGACAGCAATTGTATAATACTGCTTGTGTTAGTCCGGGTAGACTAGAGAAACAAACCCAGGTAGACTCATATGTGTATAAGGAAGAGTTTTATGTAAAAGAGAACTTGAATATTGAGAAAACATACCAGTCCAGTCCAGATCAAGTCCATAAAGTCCAATATTAGCCCATTTGTACAATAATAACCTATAAATTCCTCTTCAGACTCACACAACACGTGCAATGATGTCGAATGCAGGAAGATCATAGGCCAATGGGTGGAAAGTCTTGTGGATCCAATGGAAGTAGAAGCATCTCAGCCTGGCAGGGCTCTCCACGTGGCTCCTCCAGCTCCAGGGCTCTACCGTAGCTCTTTCTGTCTTGTCTGCAGGAAAGTCTCACAAGGAATGTACCTGTGTCCAGCCTCCAATGGGCTATTCATTTCCTTAGTGCCTCCAAATGAGATCATCAAGCTGAAACCTGATTGGCAGGCTAAACTCTACCCCTTCACTCTTAAATCTCAAATTGACAACAGATTATGTAACTACCACACTCTCTGATGTGATTGATCTAAAGAATGATATGTTATCTGCGTTGCCTTCCAATAAAAAGGTTTGGGACTGAAACAGAAAACCAAGCAACAACAGAAGAGTAACAGAAATAGGTTGAATGGCCAAGCACATGTCAGACATGCAGGTGGCTTTTCTCCTCCTGCATAGACGCAGCCGTGCTTTCACCTGCCCAGATTGGTGAGTTCAGGAGAGTAGTGCAAAGGAAGTGTGAACACATTATCACTAAGGAAGATAAAGGGAGATCCCCAAGAGTTACAGGCAGCAAAGGTCACTATTGTTACTTACACAACACTCCAATAGCAGTAAAAACAAAAACAATCCACAAGTGGTTGCATCCATTAAGCAAACTTAAAAGGCATAGGTAGGCTAATGGGAACAATAGCTAGGAGTTTGTATGAGTCTGGCAGAGGGTATTTCTCCACATGTCTTTGTATGATCTATAAATACATCTCTGCATGTGGCACAGCATCCTGGAAGCCCAGTTGAGGAAACATCTTAGCCAGAACCAAAAACCTCATGAAAATGAATCACTGGGCCTGGGGGCTTGGGCACAGGCACGGGGAAGGGCAACTATGTCAATTGTTCATAAAGATAGCGCTCTAGTTCTGTAGTCTACTGACTGAGTAATGACTGAGGTTTGAACAGCTTGCACATGGCTACCTAAGGTGCAACTGTTGGTCCCTCCTCAGCCAGAGGAGGAGTCCTATTGACGTGCTGGTTAGTGTTGGGTTGCGAACTCCAAGATGAGCAGTTTGAAACCACCAGCGGCTGCAGGGGGTGAGCTGGGGCTTTCTACTCCCACAGAGTTCCAGTCTTGTCAGCTCACAGGGGAGGTTCTACCCTGTGCAGAGGGTCCTGCTGAGTCTGAATGAACTCAGTGGCCGTGAGTTGGAGGGTTTTTTCCACCCACAGGAAAGAAGAATGAATAAAAGACAAAACTCAAGCAAGCAATTAGTCCCAGGGACCAAGTTATCACAGGAGCAATGGCCTCTACCATCCCAAGAGCAGCTACTTTGACTTGATTTTAGAAGGTCCTGCGCAGAACTGGAAAGAAATGTGGAGCAAACTCTAAAATCTTTAAAAAAAATTTTTTTTTAATTTTCCTGGTCTAATATAGACTGATGGAACACCAGGGGCTACTATCGTCCTTAGACACCGTTTGAATGTGGGATGGAACCCCCTGCAGGGATCCCCTTTCCAACAAACAAACAAACAAAACACCTGTCCCTAATAGAGTTGATTCTGCTTCATAGCAATAGGGCAAACTGCCCCGATGGGCTTCTGAGACTGAAAATCTTTAAGAAAGCAGGAAGCCTTATCTCCCACCTGCAGAGCAGCTGGTGGTTTCGAACTGCTGACTTTGCAGTTAGTGACACAAAGCCTAACCCACTCTGCCATCAGGACTCCCCAGACAGAACTCTGAAGTGAACAGTAACCCCTGTGAGGTGCCTACGCCCGGGAATAATCAGCCTCCAGAGACCAAAAGGGCAGCTTCTGCCCATAAACAGAGCTCAGATGGTGAGAAAGGACCGGAAAGAATGAAAATGGGAATGAGGAAACAAGGTGGCAGGAAGAGTGGCGGTGCACTGAGGGGAGGGCAACAACATGACCAAAGCAGGACGTGCCTACAAATTGCTGAATGGAAAACACGTGTGCTCTGTAAACTTTCACACGTGTGTGTGTGTGTGTGTGTGTGTGTGTGTGTGTGTGTTAGAGAGAGACAGACAGACAGACACAGACAGACAGACAAGACTAGGGGAAGCTTTTCCCCGGAACAGAACTGAGTGTCCTCACAACGGTCATCATACACACTGGCAGCCAAAAACTTCCTGCCAGTGTTCTGAAGGCAACAAACAACAGAATAAAAAGAACTTGGTAGAAGCCACTTGGGGATTGTTTAGGGGGTTGGGGGGGGTGGGGAGGGCAGGGTGGAGAGAGAGAGCACAATATAAAACTAGTTGTTATCAAATCATTTCTGACTCCTGGTGACCCTATATGCACCAGAGGGGAGCTATTGTTCACATGACTTATGAGGGCTGAGTTTTAGGAATTTGAACTCCAACCCTTTCTTCCGGGGACAACCTTTGGGTCGATTTGAACGTCCAACCTGTCAGTTAGCTGCTGAGCATATTAGCCCTTCGCACCACTCAGAGACTGCAGCATGGCTTGAAGGTGGCATAGGCCCTGTTAAGTAAAGCTTGGGAAGATGGTGAGGGTTGGAAATGCATTTGGTTGGGTTGAAATGCAGAACAGGACTCGCTGTTAGTCTGTGCATTGGTGAAGCCAGCATGTCACTCATACAGACATGCTGTGGCCTTTCCAGAGCACAGCGGGGCTGGATAGGGATCATCAGGGTAGCAACCCGTCTATTTTTCATTAGATAAGGAGGCAGTATGATCAGATAAAGCTGAGGCTCTTTGGGTTGGAATTTGTGAATGCTAATTTAAAGAGAGTCTAATAAGCATAGTTATGGTGGTGGGGTTTTTTGTTTGTTTTTCTTCGAGTTGATGATGTTTAGGGTTTATGTCAACTCGACACTTGGGAGGGCGGGCAGTCAGGGATAGAGGCGGAGCTTAGCTTATCAATCACGTTGAAGACGAATGACATCTCCTTGGTATCATAAGACTATTTTCCCTTTGGTTCTGCTGGAGCTAGGTCTTGCGTCTGGTTCCTTGATCTCCTGTGTGTCACCTGCCGATCCCAGGGGCAGTCGGTAGACTATTGACTATGGATTTATTCGGCCAACTTCAGACTTCTACATCGCCCTGCTTCCTTAAGTTAGGAAAAGCCTGACATGAAGTGAACAGGATTTGCCTATTTCTACAACTGTGTCCAGCAGTTTTTAATATCGGTCTTTTCCTACATACAAACACATACAAGCTTCAGTGGTTTAGCTGCTCTAGGGAACCCAACCTAACACAAAAGTGCCCAGGTGCTCAGCTACAACTCAAATAGGTAGATTAAAGTGGGTTTCACCACGCGGGGCGTTTTGGGGAAATTATGATATGGAAGAAAATAGGCATGTAAGCATTTTAGAGTGTTGATCAAGGAGTCAGAGAGTTGTAAGAAGGGACCTGAGCCTCTGAGAAGAATGAGAATAAGCCAGGATCGATGGACTAAGCATCTCAGGAAGGAGATGGAGCAGCTAGAGTGAAGGTAACAGACTGGAAGAGCAATGGAAGGTGAGTAAATGCATTCCTTATGTAGAGCCAGACATACAAGCACGTGGTAGGAAACGCAATGGACTCAGAACTGCAGCAGAGATCCAGAAAGGCATTTAGACATCTAGTAAACCCTTGGCAGAAAAAACTCTACGAGTGAAACCTTGAACCTAAAGTACTGTTCTCCCTGCAGTCTGCCTTGAAAACTCTGTGTTAGAAGCCTGGGGAATTCTCCAACCTTCATGGTCCCTAGGAAGTCCACCCAGTACCGTCCCTCCTTCCTTGAGCCCATGTTCATCATCTCACCAGACTCACTGCCGCCGAGTTTATTGATATAGGGGCTTACCTCTCAGCGAAGTCAGCAGTTCAAAACAACCAGCTATAGGCTTTTCAATCCTGTTTCGATCCACCGTCTTGCAAACCCACAAGGGCAGATCTACTCTGTCCTGCAGGGTAATTATGAGCTGGAGTTCCATCACAGCCCCTGATAATCCTCCCTTCCGCTGATCAAGACACCTCCCTTGTTATGAGTCCCGTCTACAGGAATGTGAAACGTGGCCTCATCTGCTCCTCCATGGTGGTGACGCTGGCCTGGGAGGTCCAGGGCTTTAGTGCTTGCTGCTCTTTGGGAGCAAACAGGCAGCACACATCTATGGTCCATAACTGCCCACTTGAAGCATAATAAGGGAAGTTATCCAAGTGTCTTTATGTTGAGAGAAGGAGGTAAGTGAAGGATTTGAAGGATCCTATCTGTCTCCTCCCCTCGTTCAAGTCACTTACTCTCCCTCTAACCCAGGTTTCACCAATTCATGCTCATGTTTAGGGGACCACAGGCAACAAATCCCTATAGGACTAAGTTTTCTCCGTTTTTTTCTTTGGTTGTAATTACTGGGACGACGCCAATAGGGTAGACAGAAGAAATTCACTTTCCATGATATGTTCTTGAATATACTTTTGTTTCTTACACAGAAACCACAATCACTAGGGCAAAAGAATGAACATGCACAAGATTCTATAGCATTGAAAGCAAATGATACCTATTCAATCCCTCCCATACCTATACACTGTGTCTGAGGTATTCCCAGCGATAAGTATTGCTAACAGCCCTAACAGTTTTGAAAGGTGGAGATTATTTACTCCGTTGCATTGCACAAACGACAGACTGGAAATGCAGAAACCAAGGATTGCGTCCAGCATCTCACAGTTAGCAAGTAAGGGAGCTGAGCCTTGAACCGCAGATGTTGGTCCCCGAAGCCCATACTTCTTCCATCATTAGTAAAATAGTGGGGGTTGGGGAGAAAAAGAGAAATTGTGGCTTCTTTGAAACACCGAACACATAATTGGGGATGTTCTTCACTATGTTCATCCTGAATCCACATCAAACGGCTTTGCATGCCTGCAGTTCCTGGGCTGTCCTTCAGCCTGTCCTGATTGGCCCTGCCTAGGCAGAGGGAGCACAGCAATATTTGGCTTAAATGAATGCCAGACCAGGCTGTAACTCAAAGAGCTGCATAAAGAATATCAGTTTCACTTTCTGTCTTATGTTTAAAACAAGACACCTCCCCCCGCCACCAACAAATATTTGCTGCAGAAAACATCCTTCAAAAACCCCAAGTCATGATTTTACAACGCCAGAAACCACGTGGTCGGACCCACTGTTGCCTCTACGAAACTGCAAACTGGAAAGCATTTTGGCCTAAAGCGTGCGAAAATGAAAAATGCTGTCTCAAAGATGGCAAATCTATTTTGGATTTTCCCCTGTGTCTAACCATCTTTACAATTAAGAAATATCATTTCAAAATGTGAACAGCCATTAGCTGAAGCACTTCTATTGACATTTTGAAGTCTTGGCCTTCCCAGTGCACTGCCTTTCGCTAAAAGTATTTTATAGTAAGGGTTTTATTTTTCCTTTTTAAAGTTGCCTTTGGGTCCACTCTGATGCGTGGCGACCTCCTGCGTGGCAGGAGGGGAACTGTGCTCCACAGGATTCTCAATGGCTGAGTTTTCCAAAGTAGATCCCCTGGCCTTTCTCCCCAGGTGTGTCTGGGTAGACTCAGATATCCAACCTTTTAGTGGACAGCTGATCAAGTTAACTATTTATAACCGCCCAGGGAACCATGGTCCTTCAATGTAAATACAGGCAGGAAACTCAGGGATAAACTATTACTAGCCAGGAAATTGATGCCTGCGTGGGAATGCCCAGAGAGGGAAGTGGAGGGGATGAGAGGCCAGAGGCACGTCGATGGGAATCCTGAGCTTCTTGAGAACTTGAGAACGAATGATGGGCTGGGTCAGGGGAACTTGATGAGTTAGGCTCTGAGCACTTGCCTTGTGATGATGATACTTATTTGGAAGTTGGTTTCCTTTGGTTTTCTAATGACTGCCACTTGGCCCATGCACAGGCTCCCCAGGAGCACAGTAAAGTAAAAATACAGAGATAACACATTTGTGATTCAGCATTTGTCATTCGTACAAGTCGAGGACACCAATTACACCAACCATCCCTCACCAATGATCATTGACATATTTGCCATCACCATAAGTGATAACTTAATACTTCTGGGACAGGACGGCCCTCTTCCTCCTTCTCTATTGTCCTGGTAAACTGCCATAAAATTGATCTTCAGATGACATGCTTCAAAAAGGATTTGGAAGAATTCCATTAACTTTTTCTTGATGTGATATTTGCCCTTTTGTGATTGATGCATTGTATCCAGCATCTTTCCAAGGTCCATCCCTGTTGTTTCCTGCATCTGGACTCCATTTCTCTGTATAGCAGAATAATATTCCATCATATCTTGAATCCATTTTGTATTCATTGTATCCATTTGGTTCATCCTTTCTTTGGTTGGTGGGCACTTGGATTGATCTCATCTTTTGGCCATTGCCAGTGCTGTTGCAATGAGCATTGATATACACATTTCTGTTCACATCACTGCTTTCAGGGAGTGAAGTGGTCATCTCATTGTGTTTGGGGTTTGCATCTCTCTAAAGGCTGCAGATATTGAGCATCTTGTCATGGTCCTGTTGGCCATTTGGGGATGCTCTTTGGTTAAATATCTGAGTCCTTTGCCTGTGTTTTAATTGGTTTATCTTTTCCTTGTTAAGTGTTAGGAGTTCTTGATAGCCCTTGCTAAAGCAAATCTTGTTGGGCATATGGTTCCCCCAAATTGTCACTCCATCTGTAGATGGTATCTTCAGTTTGTTACATCACATTTTGAGAGAAGAGCAAGAGTTGTCCAGCTGAGTTAAGAAGGTAAAGAAGGCATTTCAAATTGGGCATGGGCAGACAGGAAGTAAGTGTCATAGACTGACATGGAGTATCCTAGAAAGAGTGCCTTGACCTGAATCAGCTAGGGGCAGGTGGCAGGACAGACCTGGGATTTGGACAGATAGGTTGTCAGTCAAGGCCTTACAGTGGGCATTCCTAAGTGCTGGAAACTAAGACTACCTAGCCAACAGAGGGCTTGTGTAAGCCTTAGTGAATGCCACTAGGGAAACAAACTATTAAGTTCCTATTGTCTGCACTGATGACATTGGAAAATCTTCAGACAGAGTCATAAAGGGAAGATGAGGGAGATTTGTACGGCTCTGAAATTTCCTAGACAGGAGACTTTAAGGGGCTTGAGGAATTGAGTCCCCAGGTTCTCTGGCCACTAGAATTTAGATCTCAAGCAATACACACAGTTAGACGTGTCAGGGTGAAAAGAGCTTGCCTTCACCAAGTTCACATCCTGGCTAGAAAGAGGCAGAGGAAAATCACTTGGGTAACTTCAGGGTCAAATGCTACAGACTCTGTGTGTTAGGCTAGGTTATCCAGAGAAACAAAATCAGTGGCACGGATATTTGGATAAGAAAGAAATGGCAGCCCAGTCCAGCCCAACTCCAGTCCCTGGGTCTAATGCTAGCCAGAGGCCTCCCCTTAGACTCATGTGGCTACTGGCTGATGCTGAAGAAAGATGAATCAGGGAGCTGAAAGGCTACTGGAGCCGAGACCCCTGGGAACATTCCAGGGAGAAGACAGTGCCCAGGCTGGCTCTCAGGGTTAGTGACCCACATGGGGCTGCGCCTAGAGGCAGACAGAAGATCTCAGCAAGCAGCGAGCATGAAGGGCCAGGAGAATAGAAGTTCTCACTGTGTCTCTCTTATAAAAAGGTCACAACCCCTAAGGGGGCATCGCCAGGCTACCATCTGATTGACAGGTTTGACTCCACCCCTACCTCAACACAGGTACCATCAAGTTGGCATAAAATCTAAATACCACACTCTGTAACTGGTGAATCAGAGAAATACAAGTCAGCGTGACCTGGTACAGTCCAATGAGTGTGTCCCCAACCCCATCCCCATCCCCACCCCTGACTTCTGGGGAAAATAAGACTTTCAGTGAACTGGTAAGTGCTAGATCAGGTATCATTTGGTTGATTGCTCTGACGAATTGAGCCAGGTGTGTCTATGAGCACTTCATGGAGGCACTGCAATTCCCCACCCCCGCCCCGAGATTGAATCTGTATAGTCAGGTACAATACACTCCATGCAGTTCAATGGGATCCAAATCCCACAGTTAGGCCCACTGCTCTGTGTCCGTGCTTTCGTGCTGATGTTGGTTAACCAGAAACCAAGAATGAGAAAGCTGCTGGGATAGTCTAGTCAGCCAACTTGGAGATGACCCATAGGGACCATCTGTAGAGAAGAGCCCAACCCTGAACACGATTGTGTATAAAAGGTAAGATTTGTCCAGCTCTGAATCTAACTACAAGACAGAAACTCAGTAAAGGGGTGCAGTGTGTTTGGGAGTCAGGGAATGCTCAAATCAATGGCCTTAGCAGAGTGTCTTTTCTCTCTGTGGGTATTTCTAGGGTCTCAAGTCCAGCCCCACACCAGCTTACTTAGATCTTCATAATGAATCCTCCTGACATTGCGCTGAAGCATCACTTCATAGTACAAGGACGATCCAAAAACTACCGAAGGAAGCTGGGGATTGACTTTGTATCCTGCTCAGCCAGGTCTGGGTATGTGGGGGCCAGGCAGGCTCACTCCTTTGACTTCTGTTTTGAATGCGGCTGTGTCTCCTGTGCCTTGCCTTTTCTTCTTTCACACCTTTATGTCCTCGTGTTGTGCAATCGGTTTTCCAGTTGTTTTCCCCCGTCATTATTTTCTTCAGGCGAGATGAAGCACTCAGCTCTGCACTGACAGACTCCTCTCCTGTCAGCCCTACTTTCCTGGGACTGAAACCTGCACCCTTCTCCTCTGGGCCTTCGACCCGAAGAACAAAGGACGAACCAGTTGGCACGCGGAGTCAACCCCAAGGTATAGAGTGCCCACGTATACCAGAGCGCAGCAAGGCAGCGAGAAGTCTTCAACGGCTGATTGACAGAAGCAGGTCCCCAGGCCTTTCTGCCCAGTTGCCCCTGGATAGATTCAAGCCTCCAACCTTCTGGCAAATAGCCAAGTGCATTCACTGTTTGCCCCATGCAGGACTCCATCGATCAAGGGAGCCCTTGTTAAGTGTGCAGCCAGATGGCCATGCACTTCTTAGCCTCCTCCTCCAAGCAATACATGCCTCCATCTCCAGAAGCCCTGGAAAGTCCAAATGGCCCATTCTCCTCCAATATTGTAAATCTGTAATCGTTGAATAGGCATCTCCTATTAGAGAAGGGAAAAAAATGACTGCGTAGTGGTAGTCAGCAGGAGGCAGGGCCTCTTCCAACGTAATGACTTGCAAATCAAAACATGAAAACCAGAACACACCTTTTGAACCCCTTTCCCCTTCAGCCTAGATGTCCTCATAATTTTCTCCCATAGCGTTCCTGTTATTTCTGCTACCAGACCAATAACCTTCCTCGTGCATTTTTAAAATGTTGGAGGAGGAGCTGTCCAGTGATCTCAAAGCATATGTTTTTGATTCGCATAAGATTATGGATACCAAAGGAATAAAAATGGAAATCACTACTGCCAAGATATGAAAGAAAGTTTGCATAGTAAAATAATTTAAACCCAACATTTGGACCCAATAAGGCATACGGAATGTTTTTTCCATATTTTTGGAAAATGTGCATTTTCTTCACATTAAGTGGTACCAATAAAAAATAATGATTCTCACTCAGTTTATTTCTATAAATTAGATTGGCTTATAGTTTTCCAGGACATGGTTTTGTATCGAGCTTATATGGCAAACACCTGGGCATAAAATACACTCAGCTATTTATTTCCATGTGGGAGGAAGGGGTCCCCATTCTTTTAGAACTAGAGCAAAGGTCATCTGGAAACAGTATATTAAGGACTCTCTATCTATCTGCCAAGAATGTATGCTACATCAACAACTTGGAGATGTGTAGTGGTGAGCAAACTTAGGAAGTAACTCAGATCCACAACAACTTTGATCCGATTAGATCAGAGGCCAGGTGATAGCTGCAATACTGGTTGGTATGGACATTGGACTCATCTTGAAATCAAAGAAAGAAAACTAGTAAGATGAAATAGTGAAGCCAAACTAACATACAAAGGAATGTGCTGCCATTGAGTCAGTGCTGACTCAGAGTGACGCCCCTCCCCACCCTGTGGGTTTCTGAGTCTGTAACTGTTTACAGGAGTAGAAAGCCCAGTCTTTCACCCTCGGAGCTGCCGGGGGTTTTGAGCTGCCAATCATTCAGATAGCAGCCCAATGCATAACCATTATGCCACCAGCGCTAAGAAGCACCTGTATATGTAGTTCACTCACAGATACACTCGTCTGGAGGTTTGACTGCTGCTGTCGTTTAGGTGCCCTTGAGTCAGCCCCGGGTTCAAGTTCACAGGTAAGGAGATTGGATTGTTGTGACCCACAGAGGTTTTTCCCATGGGCTACTTGTCCAGAAGTCAAGCTCTAGACTTTTCTTCCTGCTCCATCTTTGTCTGGAAGTTCCACTGAGGAGCATTGGCTGGGGATGGAACTCGAGTCTCCCACATAAAAGGAAAGAATTCTACCATTGGACCAACATTGGGGCAAAATCAGTCAAGTGAGGGTATCACCATAGACTAATGAAGCAGTGAATGGAGGCAGAAGAGAAGATAGAGCATCTGGAAAAGAAGGATGAACAAGGAATCAGAAAGGAAACGTGAGAAGAACCAAGAAAGCGTAATTAGAAGAGAGGGGAAAGTTAAAGCAAGCAAGGGGGGTGGGGAGCAGTGAAGGTAGAAGGTCTTCCTCTAACGTTGTCGTGGCAGGAAAAGCAAACCTCAGCCTGGAATGGTGGGACGACAACCCGTCTCATCCACAAATGTGATGGGTCCATTAGTTTCAAACACCACCGCGGAATCCTAGTACAAGCTGTAGCCAGAGCCACTCTTGAACAGCCATCGCATGTCACGAATTCCTTTCTCCCCCGTTCTCAGGGGGGTTTCAATACATGTAGATTGACAAAGGATGGTGAGAGGATACAACCCTGACACAGAGCTTTCCCAATTCTAAACCACACAGTCGTCCCTTGCTCTAGTGACTGCCTCCTGGTCTATGTACAGATTCCGCATGAGCACAAGGACGTCTTCTGGAATTCCATTCTTCCCAGTGGTCTCTGCCATTTGTTTTGATTCACACAATACAATGCCTTTTCATAATCGATAAAACACAAGTAAACAGCAGCTTTCTATTAATGTACAGCTGCATCTGTTTTTAAATTACTTTCGGCAAAATTTCACTTGCATGAAGTATCGCTGATATTGCGCAATAATTTCAGCAGCCTGTTCACCCCCTCCCCACTTTTTAGGAATGGGCAAAAATACGGTGGTCTTCCAGCCAATTGGCCAGGTGGCTGTTTTCCTCAATGTCTTGGAATAGATGAGCAAATGCACTCCCTGTGCTTCAACAGCTGGTAAATGCAGTTCAATTGGTAGTTTGTTACTTCCTGGAGTCTTGTTTGGGGATTTTTTTTGGGGGGTCGGTTATTTTTTAATACCTGCAGTGCAGCTTGAGCTTTTTCCTCCAATATTACAGGCTCTTGATCATATGCTATTTCTTGAATTGGTTGAGCCTGAATGCATTCTTTTCCATACTAACACTCATGACGCGAGGCATGCTGAGTTGTGGGACAGCATGAAGAGCATCATACGTGAGGGAAGCCAAAGTTCATTTAAAAAGGAAGAGAAGACCAAAGTGAACGTCAGAAGAGACTCAGAAACTTTCGCTGGAATGCAGAGCGGCTAAAGCAAACGGACGTTTTCGTAGAGAGCCTCAACCTGCTACCATGAACTTTACTTCTCCCTCCTCCCCCCAGCCCCAGCCCCAGCCCCAGCCCCTTGGGATGACTGTATTTTGCCTTTCCTTCATTTTTTGGTCAAGCTTTCAAGCCCCTCAATCTCATCACTATTCTCCGTGCCTTCCTTGTTTCTAGCCCCTGTGAATTTCAGTGTTGGCTACCCATTTTAGAATCTCCCGAGGAGGATGCTCAGACCCCACTCCGGAAAGCATGAGTCTCCAAAGTAGGACAGACACACACACACACACACACACACACACACACACACACACACTTTCTCCAAGCTCCTTGAGTGATGCCAATAGGCAGCCACGGTGGAAACCCATCTCTGCTCTAGCTCATCCAAGCCACATCCTAGGGGGAGCTCCACCTCCGTATGAAAGAAAAAAAAAAGATATCAAAGTATTTTGCTAAACAAAAGACAATTCTCCCCTTGAGAGAACTGCAGCCAGTTTTTCAACGGAACTTTATTTTTTCCTGACACAATTATTATCTTAAGAAATTTGCCAGTGATCCAGACTGCACTGTCCAAGGGTCGGGATCCTACCCCCAACGTAAACATTTCTCGGCGAATCCCTTGCTCTTGGCTTCCTGGCACAGTTTTCCAGGTCAGAAAGCATGCAGAGGGTTCAGGGAAGAATCCACACAAAGAGGAACCTGGTGACTTTGATGAGAGACTTTACAGCAGGTAAGAAATTCAAACCTAAACTGGGAGGCTGGTGCTATTTTGGAACACTATTAGCAGACACAGTCTCAACCATAGTAAGAAAAACCAGTGGCCCTGTGGTGGGGTGGTGGTGGGTTTGGTTTTAAGAATAGACACAGAGATGTTCTTTTTTGTGAATGTTTCTGGTAGCTTGCAAAGAAATTTCATTGATTCCACCTTAATTTGTATTTTCCACTTATTTCATCTGCTCAAGGTCTGGGCTTCCATTTTTCCCTCTGAAATGAGAGTGCTTATTGAGTCAATCGCTAAAGGTCTTATCGGGGTCCTATTAGTTTGTAATAGCCCCCTCGTCTACTTAAACCTACTTATGGCACATGGTTTGTTTATAGCATTTGGAACAATGTTTCAGAGATACCCTCTTCTTTTTCCCAACACCCTGTGAAACAGATAAACAAGTAAGACTTATTACCATATCTACTCCTGTATAAACCGAGTTTTTCAGCACATTTTTAGTGCAGTTTTATGGTAAAATTAGGTGCCTTGGCTGATATTCGGGTCGGCATATACTCAAGTATACATGGTACCTATCCTTCCAACAGAGTAAATTCATGTTCATAGTGGTGTAGTGATTTTCTGGAGACCACACTCTCTGAGATAGTTAAGGTTTATTGTGCCAATTTGGCCAATAAACATACGTGGGATTAACTGAAAGGAGGAGAATAAATGGCTCAGTGAGCCTCACCTTTCTAGTTCTCACGTCTCTTGCTTTCTGATGGTCGGACCAGGGTGCAGCTGCCTTAGCCAGTTCCCTACTTCAGCTGTCAAGGCTCCCTTCCTGCAAGGCATCCCGGAGGAGAAGCCACATGGACCAAACCTGGAGCCCTGGGTGTTTAAGCACCTGTGTGGAGACTCCTGCCAGCCATGAGATGCCTACATGCTCACTGATTTGGCTTTCTTCCTGCAGTTGGCATCATTGCGTGTGTTTTGTGAGATGGAGGAGGACTTTGTAGGTCAGTGTTGGACATATGGGCTAGTTTGGACTTATGAGCTTGGACAGCACTGGGCTGGGATGCTTTCTTAATGTACACTTACCCTTTATATAAAACTCTCTTATATACATGAGTTTTTTTGGACTTGGTTCCCTTGTTTACCCAGACTAACACATTGTCTCTACACAGTAAAGCTGTTGCTTTAAACAGTCTTCTAACTCCAAACCAGGGACCCTTTTCTCCCTTGGGATGCTGTCTTTCTTTGCATTTTCTAGCCACCACTTTGACTCTCCACATGTATGAATACACACACACACACACACACACACTTCCTTTTATAGACCAAGACTGCACTCCAGGCAAACCATGTGCTGACCAGGGTAGATCAAAGAATGGCACACATTGCCCAGGAACATGCCGGTCTGCTATGATCAGGCTGGGAGAGGGGCAAGCTTCCTTGAGAGCTGAGACCCACCACTGCCAGGTTCTCGCCTCCCCACCGCCCCGTCCTCCTTTGTTGCCATCAACTCCCGCTTCAGCTTCAGACTTTGCATACTGGCTCTAAGACAGGAGCTAATCTCAGACTTTGCCTTTGTCCCAACAAGTCTGTCACCTTTTCCTTTCTTTTGGGGAAAATGAAAATTAACTCAGTCTTTTCTCACAGAGAGCTCAGAACATGTTTGCTAAATAATCCATTTCTAAATCTCAGAGCTGAAAGGGGTTTAGAAAGGCGAGACTCACTGCACCATCTTAAGACAGGAAGACTTGGGAAGAGTCACACAGCAGACAGGGGAGATTATGGGATGGCAATCTTCTACAGGGCCACCACCTTTGCACCTAAGTGCTGTTTCAGCCCACTGAACGATGAGGCTGTCTGCTCCTGTAATGATTTACAAAGCCCCCCAAGATCTATACAGGCTCACTGTGACCCAGAATTGGTCTAAAGGCAGTAGTGGGGATATGTTTGTCTGTTTGTGTGTTTGTTTTCCTTCAAAGTAAGAAGCTACTGTCCTGAGGATGAGTTCTTCTTGGGGCTGCCAGGCTAAGGAGGTAATGTCAGGGTGTCGGCCTCCTAGTGCTGGAATATGTCTGTGGTTTAGAAATATTTCTCAAAATCCCTGCAAGCTCAAGTCTGTGCAGACAACCCTGGATGAGAGAGAAGAAAAGAGGGGGAGTCCTGGGGGAGGGGGAGTTTCTGAATCATTGCCTCAAAAGAGACCCGTTGTTTGAGGACCGATTTCATCACTGAGTGCCGGGAAGCCTCGGGAAGCCTCCTTCCACACCCCTTCCCCGGCTCCGTCTCTCCTCGTGCTGCGGAGACCCAGTGGGGAGACTGAACACATATGGGTCTTGTTGGGCGATCCCGTGGTCCTCTGAGGCAATAAATCCCAACGGCCACAAATCAGCTTCAGCGCAACATCAGACACGCACGCGCTCCCGGTAAAGTCTTGTGTCCGGGCTGAAATATGGTCGCATGTGCTGGCTGCTGCACTGCCGCCCTGCCTGAGATGCCACCTGTCAGAGAAGGTTTATGGAGCGGGGCAGTGAGGCCGGAGGACAGTGGCCGGCTACCACGCCAGCCAAGGCGCCCAGCGTCTTTGATCTCTAGCAGGTTATCCCCCCCCCCTTCAAACCCTCCCCCCCGCCCCACCGCCGCCTCCTCAATCCCCCACCGCATCACCACAGACCAGTGCCTGCTCCTGCAAAGACAGAACTGAAGCACAACTTTCCAAAGCACCTCCAGGCCTCTCTCTCCCTCCTGGGCGGGACAGAGCACCGCCTGCGCTGTCTACTCTTCTTCCCCAAGTAACTCCTTGTGACATCGCGTCGTCACCAGCTACACACAAAGTATTCCTGGCCCTTTCTGTTTCCGCGTGCTGACAGTTGACGCAGTGCCTGCCCATCCTTTTTGCATGAAAATGTTGCTTCGTGGAGGCCTTTGTCCAAGACTCTGTGCTTGGGTGCCAGCAGACCCTGAACTTGAAGCAAGTTTCAAACAGGAGGTTCTTGGGACCCAGGGACAAATTTAAAGTTTGGGTCTGGTCCTGGGCTGCTGACCATGCATCAAAACCATCAGGCTGCTCAGAGGAGAAATTTGGGGTTGCCTGCTCCGCTAAATATTTGTAGTCTGGCAACACTATAGAGCAGGGGGCTTCAAACTTTTAAACAGGGGGCCAGTTCACTGTCCCTCAGACCCGTTGGAGGGATGGACCATAGTTTAAAAAAAAACTATGATCAAATTCCTATGCACACTGCACATATCTTATTTTGAAGTAAAAAAAAAAAAAACTAATGAGCAAAAACCCCTGGCGGGCTGAATAAATGTACACCGCATGTGGCCCACAGGCTGTATTTTGAGGACCCCTGCTATAGCGGGTCACTCAGAGTCCAAATCTACTCTGTGGCCAAGATTTTGGTTGTCAGATCTGGCTCCGAGTGGTTGGACTCCTGGTTAACCACAAGGTAGCAGGCGCAAGCCCACCAGCCCCTCTGCTCAGAAACCCTATGAAGCAGTTCTGCTCTGTTCCGTAGGGCCTCTATGACTCAGAAACAACTCCGGTCAAGAGTGGTTTTTTGTTTCTCTTTTTTTCTTTTTGAGTTGCCTCCTAGATGACCAATAAGAAACTCACTCCCATTGAATCAATTCTAACTTATATCGACCCTATATTCTAACTTCCAAGTTAGAAGTTGGGAGTTTCCAAGGCTAACTCTACGGGAGTAGCCAGCCTCGTCTTTCTCCCACAGAGCTGTTGGTGGTTTTGAACTGATGACCTAGAGTATAACCACAATGTATAACCACAATGCCGCCAGGCCTCCTAACCAACTCATAATTGCCTCTAAGTAACCTCTTCTTGAGCCCTGGACGTGGATAAGCCCACAGCTGAGCCAGTGTAGACAAAGTGCTCTTAGGCGGCACATGTGCTGGGGCGCTCCATTGCCTGAGAGTTGTGGTTGAGAGGACAGTGGCACGGTACCAGGGCTTCTCACCCACAGAGACCCAGCGAAGTCGCCAGTACAGTGAACTGTGCTCCCTGGGTCTGCAGTAGGTTCATCTTCACAAATGTATCACCTGGCCTTTCTTCAGAGGTGTCGGTGGGTGGACTGGAATTCATATCCTTTAGTCGGCAAGCATGTTGACTGTTTACACCACCCAAGTAATAGTAAAAAAATCTGAGTTCTTGACCTCAAGGCATTTTCCATCATCCAAGAGGGGCTACCCTCTGCAGGCTCCCTGGAGGAGCTGCCTTAATCTGGCCTGAGAGGATCAGCCCAAGAGGGCTGAGAGCGGTGGGGGACAGAATTCAAGGAGGGCAAAGAACTGCCCTCTGAGATACAACCAAGAGTTTCTGAAAATGCCAATTGGAATCTCTTCCCGACTCCTTCTTTCCCCAGGGATCACATCAGGGTCCCCTTGTTTTTCAGGGAACTCCTTTCCCACTGCTGTAACTCTCTGTCTTCCACCCATGACATCCCAATGGAAGCTGCCATTCTCTGACGTGATGCCTCTGACAGTGAGATAAAGGGTGAATAAGGAACCCGAGCAGGACCAGTCATTTATGCCACCTTTTGACCATAGTAATTGGTCCATTGGTCTGAGGTTTCGGGAGCTACCATCTGACCTTTTACTTTACCATTTTCAACTCTTTCATCAAGTCTTCAAACTACCGCAATAGCCTTCCCCTCACACACAAAAACAAAAATAAATAAACAAAAATCCAATTATTCCATTGAATTTCCATCACTTGCTACCTACCAAAAGATACAAAACTGGTATATTATGAGAGAAAGGAAATTGCCTAAATCCTAAAGAATTCTGGATGCCAGGCCACAGGGTTGAATGTTAACTCGACGGAGATTTTTAATGAGAATCTAAAGAACATTACTTTAATGTTCCCCATGATGCCCTAAAAATTATGTGTAAAAATCCGTATGATAAACTTTCACCTGGGCCAAGACATCAGTGATATCATATCTTGATTCCCACCCACACAAAAATGTAAGAACCACCTGTGTAAGAACTGTTAGCACCTTTAGGAACATCGGGAGCACAGAAAGCACTATCTTCCAGTCACTAGAACGATCCTTAATATTGTTATGGAGTTGATTCCGACTCACGGTCACCCCGTGGATGCAGACAGAATGTCCCTGTTGCTATAAACCTTCTAAAGTATATCACCAGGCCTGTTTTCCAAGGTTCCTGTGGGGGACTTACACTGTCAACCTTTTGACTTACTAGTATTCAACTGACCATGTGTCCCACAGGTGGACGTCTAACGATTATCAAAGACCCTGGTAGTCAGTCATTTATTGAGCAAATGTATAAGGTCAATCCCAGGGTCAAGAGCTGTTGGTGATCTTACATGATGTGATTTTTACCCTTAAGAAGTTGCAGTCTGTTCAGGAGGTGATGAGCATAGACATCATTTTAATAGGAAGGGATACCAAGATAGAGAGGCAAATTCTATAGTAGTTCAGGGACTGGTATCTAGGACTTTCCACACAGCCTTCAATAAGCTGGCGTGCTGCAGTAACTAGAGTCCTGGACTTTGGGAGGGCATTCAATCTCTTAGAGCCTCAGGGTTTTTTAAATACATGTTTTAATCCTGCCCTGACATTGCACAGGATGGTTACACAGTTCTAAGGAGACGGAAAATGTCTTGCTAACTTTCTCAGAAACTAGATACACTTAAACATGACACACAACTATTCTCCCTAAAAGAATGTGCCTTTGTAATGAGTTTTTGCTATTCACAGGGTAGACCACGTACTATCGGGTCTTGCAACGCCAACATCTCCTGCAGATTTGTGAAACTGCAGGTCTCAAATCCATCCCTGAATTCTGAATCTGAATTTAGAGGAGGTATATTTTTCTCTGTTGTGTTTTGTCATTGAGGATCACCCTCTTGAATGCTGGTTATGTGTATTTCTGTTTTTCAACACGTGCAACCCAGGACTGATGAATCTATAGAAACAAGTAGAATGAGGGGTGCAGTGGAGTGCTGTAGGGAAGTGGGTAGAGGTAAAGGGGAGCTGGTATCAAGGAGTTTAAGAAGGGAGAGAATGGTTTACATGGTAGCAATTGTACAATACTGTGATGTTATTGAACTATGGAATGAAATGATATCTGTCTTAGCTCCCAATAAAATGGATATAAATTTTTTTTAAAAGAATGTGTAGCTTTTCAAAGATGGGAATTTCAGAAGGCTTAAGTGTGCCCATGCAGAATCTATAGGTAGACCAGGAGACAGTTGTTTAAACAGGGGATACTGCATGGCTTAAAATGTTTTTAAAAGTGTGTGTCTGGATTGCATCCTTTCACCAAACTATTCCATCTGTATGCTGAGCAAACCATCTCAAAAGTTGGACTACGGGAAGAAGACCATGCATCAGGAGCAGAGGAAGGCTCCTTAAAGAACACATTCATCAGTCACTTTGAGGACTCAGGGGAGCTGGAACCAAGCCAGGATCTTTTCAAACCTTAGATGCCTGTGAAAGCCAGATACTGAACACGGAAGACTGGAGAAACCTGGGCGGATCTGAGTTACGGTGCTGGCACTATGATGACCAGAAAAACAACACCAACAAATCTGTCTTGGAGCAAGTGCAGCCTGAAGGCTCCTTAGAAATGAGGATGGTGAGACTTCATCTCACGAGCTTTGGACATGTCGTCAAGAGAGCCCAGTCCCTGGAAAAGTATGTCAAGCTACAGAAAGTAGAGAGTCAGGGAAAACAGTGTAAGACTGACTGTCAACAGATGGAGTGACACAGTGGCCAAGACAATGAGCTTACGCATAACGACAGCCACGAGGAGGACACAGGATGGGGCAGTAGGACTTGGGACTAACTCGATGGCACCTGACAACGATCTGTACAGGAATCACAGCTTGAAAAGCACTCACTGTGTCTTTGTCATCTGATAGTTAAGAAAACCCATTCAGGGGCCCAATTTGCCATAAGGGAACAAAGATCAGCATAAGAGGGTCTCTGATGTGCCTTTGGGCTTGCTGTCATCTGGACCAAGTGAGGCCCCATCGGACAGAGAGGTGCACAGGACATGATCTCAATAGACCCCAGGATGCACTGAGCATAATCTGTGGGGTAATACCAGGACCAGCCTTTGGCATACAGAAATCTCAGACCTGCCTGAGACTGTCACTGCCTCAACCTATGGTCTCCTTGTATCTCTAGGCAGAGGGACATCAGCATGCTTCACATCACTCAGCACACTCAGAAGGGGAGCAAGAAGTCTGCCCTGCTTGGCTAGTTTGAGGTGAAAGAGAGTGCACAGGACTGGCTCTCTCAGTGCCTGAGTACAAGTCCAAATCACTAAGATCCCCAGGTGCCCAAGGCCCCCTCACTAGGTCCCCAGTGACTCCAGGGGACCATGCAATCTCCAAGTGGCCACACAACTGAGGCTCCAAGCCAGCAGGGTTCTGGAGATGCACCCCAGAACTCATGATCTGTGGGGGTAGAAGAGGCTGAAAAAGATTGATTCCCTTGGCTCATTCACGCCACATTAAACAAAGGTGAATTTGTTTCTTTATAGAAGTACTTTCAACCTGAAAGCAGTCATTGTGACTTTTCGAGAAAAAGTACAGTAAGCCTTCTGTCACCTGGGATCAACATGGATCCCAGAACCTTTCCTATATCACCTTAGTTAAGAAGTCCTCAGAGCAGATGCTGGGAAGGAGGAGCCGTGGTGAATCTGTGAGTTACTCATTGGGGCTGCCAGCCACAAGGTTTGCAGTTCAAAGCTATCTACCTCTCTGAGGGGAAATCCCTCTATAGGATTGCCATGAAGCAGAATTGACTTGATGGCAGGGGTTGGCTGGTTGGGTTGATGTGGCTGGGCAGATCAAAGAATTTGCTGGATGGCAGTGGGTTGGTTGGTTGGTTGGTTGGTTGGTTGGTTGGTTGGTTGGTTGGTTGTTGTGAGTAAACATGGCGGGAAGGGAGCTTCCTTGGGGGACAGAAGAATTGTCCAGCATCTTCTGCAGGAATTTGAAAGGTTTTCTTGCTCAAGTCAAGAGAGCAATCGAAACTTACTGCTGGTGGTGTTGGACACACTAAATGTACCAAGTGGCCTGAAAACTCATATTTACTGGGCACCCATTAGGAGTGGAGTCCTGGACCAAGTGTTTGTCTGCATTGTCTGATTTAATCATATAGATTTTTATTTGAAGAAATGACTATTCTTATCCACATTTTTAGATGTTGAAAACAAGGCTTTAAGAAGTCCAATGAGTCCTCTTAAGTTTTACAGCTAGTGTGTGGTCCGTGAAAACACATGACCACCATGTAAACTCTGAGGAATGGTGTGACTCCATGTGTCATCATGGAAAACTGCTCCATAGGGTTTTCCAGACTGCTACCCTTTGAGCGGCGGCACACCACGTCACCTGCTGTGCCACCAGCGGTCCTTAAAGGCACAGGTAGTTAAATGCTAAGGAAACCTGACTTCAAAAGTGTGTTAAAACACAAGATGCCTTCCAAAAAGTTCCTTTTAAGAATTCCATTATCTTTTCAACCCATCTTCCATGAAATGTGAAGCCGCCTCTTATTCCTCAGTCCTTGGCCCATTTAGATGTGTTAGTTCCCAGAAATCACCACCCCTTAGACATGTAGCGTGACCTTTTGGGTCAGAAGGCAGGCCTGGTGACCTGGGAGAGGACGTATGCAGATGAAAGCCCTGGCTGATACATAGGCTCCCTCTCTTCTTGATTTCATGTTTTATGGTTATCATCTTCATCTTGCCACCATATTTTCATATACGTTTATTCAAGCTTACCATCTGGTGAATTGAAAGACTGGGATGTTCGGGAACAGTAGACACGGGGAGTGTGTTGATTTGCTGACATTAATCCCCAGGCCCCACCTCTGTAATTAGCTGCTAGTTGGGTAAAATGAGTAACTTCTGTGTCTCACACATTCATGAGCCCAGCAATATTTTCATATTTGCACATTTCAAAGGGGGGAAACTTGTCACTCTCAATCAATAAACCTGGCTTTTTGCAAGGGAAATACTAAAAAGTTTTCCTCTGGGCCAAATACTTTCAAGGATTTACCACAGGCCAACAGGAAGACACACTTTGTCAAGAAGGAATCATGGCCTCCTTGGGAATTTCCTCTGAGCTTAAGACTCACCCTTCTATAGGCCACATTCACTTCCACTGGAAGAGGGAGGGAGGAAAAGAGGGAGGGGAGAAAAAAAGAAAGGAAGAGAGAGAAACTTTAAAATTGGATTTTTCAGATGTAAGGGAGTACACACAAAAGAAGTCTGGCCAGCAAGCAGGAACCAGATTTCACACCCTGGCTTCACGATGAACAAACTGGATGAATCCCCCCCTTCCCACAACTCCTAATAGCCATCACCACTCACCTACCCAATGAGGGCTGGACAAGCAGTACCTCCGATTCTAGCTCTCAGATTCTGAGTGATGGAACTGATCATGACATTTGTGAACCAGCCCTCATTCATATGCCTAGGAAATGCTGAACCTAATTCACCCCACAGAAGTTTCCACCAGAAGAATCCCAGAAACAAAAGGCTGTATCCTAAACCATTCCAGACAGATGGAAATTCGGCTGCTCTTTCAAGTTCGTTGAAAGAGTATTCTAAACACCGCACAGTAGTCCGTTTCAGTGTTTAAACAGCACTCATCGTCTCTAGGTTCTTTTGTTGTCTCTGGGCAACATTTTTCTGCTGAAGGAAAAAGATGAAGACCAGCTTTCCATTGTATTCCAGGTCATGAAATTATTTATAGTTGACGAGAGTAATTAAATTGCTTTCCAATCTGTTCTTTGTCTTCATTTTTCTGATAAGTTTAAAATTCTTTTTCATTTTAAATATCTGGACGGGTGTTCAAAATAACACAACAGAGAACTGGCTACTCGCCACCCGGATTGAATCCATTTTGCTGAGGCAGAAAAGCAATTTTCAAAAGAGACACAAACACTGAGAGATGGTTAATCCCACTATCACTCTCAACCCAGGGGCTCTCCTCTTTCTGCAGAGGCGACCACTGGGAACCACTGGAGGGAAGGAACACTCTTGTTAAGGAAGGACAGGGAAGCTGGAAAAATCCATGGAGGAAACCAAAACACCCTAATAAGGGAGTAGCCAAGAAGAGTGTAGATGATAAATGGCTCCCCAAAATTATTAATCCAAGGGCCCTGCCATTAGAGAACGCTCTCGTCTTGAGCATGCCTGATGGGTAAAAAGACTACCTCAATAAATCGTGTTGCCATGGAAGAAGCCCACCAGCCTGTGTGATCATAAGGTGTCGATGGGATCAGGTATCAGGCATCAAAACCCAGAACAAAAAACCATATCAATGTGAATGAGGGGGAGTGTGGAGTGGAGACCCATAGCCCTTCTGTAGACAATAGGACATCCCCTTACAGAAGGGTCACAAGGAAGAGAGGAGCCAGTCATGGTGCAGTATAACACCAACAAAACAAAACTTTCCTCTAGCTCTTTAATACTTCCCCCCCCTCCCCAGCCCAGCCCATCATGACCCAAATTCTACTTCACAAATCCAGCTAGACCAGAGCATGTACACAGGTACAGATAGAGCTGGAAACAGGGAATCCAGGACAGATAAACCGCTCAGGACCAATAATGAGAGTAGCGATACCAGGAGGGTAAAGAGAAGGTGCAGGGAAAATGGGGGAACCAATCACAATGATCTACATATAACTCCCTCCCAGGGGGACAGACAACAGAAAAGTGGGTGAAGGGAGTCAGTGACCGGTGTGAGACATGAATAATAATAATAATAATTTATCAATTATCAAGAGTTCATGAGGGAGGGAAGGTAGGGAGTGAGTGGCTGAAGTAGAAAGAAAATGTTTTGAAAAGGATGATGGCAACATATGTACAAATGGGCTTGGCCCAATGGATGCATGGATGGATTGTGATAAGAGCTGTATGAGCCCCCAATGAAATGATTTTTTAAAAAGAAAAGAAATTGTGTTACTGATTATAATAAGAAAGTCACACCCACTAGCCCCCTGACAGTTGACGAGCACCAAGAACTCCATGACACTTCTGACATGGCCAAATAAGGGAGAGTGAGGGATGGACCACACGTATCAAAAGTCCCCACCCCCATTTCCCTTGAACAATGGTGGCTACCCCTCGCCTTGGCTCACAACATTATAAAAGTGGAATAAATGTGTCTGCATTGTATTACGACCCAAGGTCGCCTCTGCACCACGGAAGCTGAGCTGCTGTTCCTCCTGCCGGATATTCTTGAACTTGGAAACAAATGCTTGGCCAAGTGAGATGCTGTGCCCGTGTGATACTTTTCTACAGAGTTGGATCACTGACTCTGTGATTCTTCTGAGGGAAGTAGAGCAGGAGGCCGGGGACATCCGGAGAGGGCTCTTGGCATGTTCTGAGACGTTCATGACATGTAGGTACACTCATGATGGAGTCCCTCCAGGTGCCATGGTTAGACACTCAAAGACGAGTTGAAATGTTGGCTGTTCAAATGGACCCCGAGGTGCCTAGGAAGATAGACCGAGTGACCCCCTTCTGAAAGCTACAGGAAGCAGCTGTCCTCTGCCCATGTGTGGCCTCCATAAATTGGGGTTACCTCCAGGCAACCAACAACAAATGACCCTCGTGAAGCTTTGCTTTATGAATGTTTAATGCTACAAAAATGTTATCCGATGAACACATCGATGTAAAATTGCTACTCCTCATCAACCAATATTTAGACTTATCCATATAGCAGAATCGATTTTGGTCATTTGTTTTATCTCCTGTGTGACTAGACCAGGAATACATCATGAAATGGGACAATTAAGGTGATCCTCCCCTGGTGGTGCAGTGGTTACATGTTGAGCTGCTAACCACAAGGTCAGCAGTTCAAACCCACAGCCTGCTTTCACACTCCAGCAAAGAGTTAGTCTCAGAAACCCACAGGGGCAGTTCTACCCAGTCCTATAGGGTCACTATGAGGCAGGATTGACTCAATGGTCTAGTTCTCTGTTATACAAATACCACGAGGAAACTCCTTTTTAACGTCGATGTTAATGCACACAAACAGAAGCTTTTCTCTAGGGTAGAAACCTCAAAGTGTTTGTGCTAAGCTTCAGTTTTGCCAGTTAGTGTAAAATTTCTCAATTCCCCACATCTTTACTTTTAACATTGTTTGCACCAGATTTTTCCATTTTTGTCAAATGTATGAAATGGAATTTATTGCTTTCCTTCATTAGTAGTGAGTTCAAACATATTTTTTTATACTTTTAACAGGCATTTATGTATTCTTTCCTGTGACTGGTCTAATAAAATTATTTGCCGGGGTTTTAAACTGGCCTACTTCCCACTCCTTTTCTGGTTTGTCACGATTCTTTGTATGTTCTGGATACGAATCCTCTGTTGCTGCATGTGCTACCAATGTCTCCCACCCCATTGCTGGTCGGTTCATTTTGTTTCCGGGTTTTGGGTCACGCCGGAGTTCTTCATTTTAATATAGGAAAATACATCAGTTCGTTTCTTTACAGTTTGCTCTTTCTGATGTTTCTTTAACTAGAGTCTCCTTCTTTGGTGGTGGGGAAGGCATCGTAAGACTCTTCACAGGGCCAACCACATATCGTCTCCATGTCAGCCATCTTTCTCCGGAAATCTTTTTACAGTACCGTGAAGATTATTTGTTGCCGTTATGAAAGTAAAGAGCCTTAGGAGTGCCGAATTGCTCACCACAATGTTGGTGGTTCGATCCCACCAGCCCTTCTAGAAGACAGATAAGCCCGTTTGCTCCTCTAAAGACTTACAGTCTGATTTACAGTCTTGAAAGGTCCTACATAGAATCCTCATGAGTCTGAATTGACTCATGGCAGCAGATTATGAAGAGTATGCATGATGACAACAGAAGATTTAGGAGATGCAGAAAAACAGAAAGACAACAAGCCAGTATATTACTAGGCCACATTTTATGTAATTGTGTACTGTATCATTTTCCTTTTCAGAAATCATCCAAGAGGGCAATTTTATTGATAACTTCTACATTTAAAAAAATTAATATGGTATATACGAGAAGTACAAGGGATTGAGCTTTAGAGTAAGAGACATCTAGATTTTAATCATATATCTACTACTTTCCAGCGACTTCATCTTGCACACACGATTTCTTTCCTATGACAGTAGGGAGCCCTGGTGGTAGCGGGGGTTGAGTGATGGGCTGCTAACCAAAAGGTGGCTGGATGGAACCCACCAATCATTCTGCAAGAGGACGGTGAGTGTGGTAGGTACCTCATCTGGTATCAATTTGAGGATTCAGAGTGAAGGGGTGGAGTCTAGCCTGTCAATCAGATCATAGCCAATGAGGCCTCTGTATGGGCATGGCCTTCTTCTGAGGATTCTGGGAACTCCTGTATTCCTTCTTGGAGGTGAGAGACAAATACTCCTCTCTCTCTTCTCTTTTCTTCTTCTTCTTCTTCTTCTTCTTCTTCTTCTTCTTCTTCTTCTCCTCCTCCTCCTCCTCCTCCTCCTCCTCTCTCTCTCTCTCTCTCTCTCTCTCTCTCTCTCTCTCTCTCTCTCTCTCTCTCTCTCTCTCTCTCTCTCTCTCTCTCTGTCTCTCTCTCCTCACTCCCTGCAAGATATCCCTGTGGAGAAGATACATGGAGAGAGGCTGATGGAGCCAGACCTCTGGAGCAGGAGAAGTCATGTGGAGACCCCTGCCAGTGCTGAGATGCTTACAACACCACTGGAGCCACAAGACTTACCACCCACCAGCCTGTGATCTTCCTGCATTTGGCATCATTGCATGTGCTTCCCGAGTCTGAAGAGGACTTTATAGATTGGTATCGGACATATGGGCTAATATCAGACTATGGACTTGATCTGGACTGGGCTGGGATGTTTTCTCAATATTCAACTGCTCTTGTACATAAAGCTCTTTCTTATACACATATCAGTCTCTATGAATTTGTTTCTCTAGTCTACCCAGATTAACACAGTGAGCTAGTCTGCTCCTATAAAGAGCAGTTCTACTCTGCCTTATAGGAACACTATGAATTGGAATAGACTATAAACTAGTGCAGGAGCCCTGGTGATGTGGTGGTAATGAGTTGGGCTGCAATCCACATGGCTGGCAGTTCAAAGCCATCAATTGCTCCAAAAGAGAAAGATGGAGTTTTCTATTCCCAGAAAGAGTGACAGTCTCAGAAACCCAGAGGATCAGTTCTACGCTGTCCTATAGGGTCACTCTGGGTCAGTCCTGACTGGATAGCAGTGAGTATAGACCTGGGGATGGGTAGTGGATGTTTGATTTGGGTGCCACAGTGTCCTCATCTGTAAGACAGGAACCACCAGCTACTGAACTCATTGTTATGGGTCCCAATTTATATGAAAATGTACACATCAGGACTATGGTTGGCAATTCTGAGTTCCCTGCCCCATAATACACTTGGGTCCAAAAACAAAAATAGAGCCATGGGCATGCACCTTGGCTCAAAGGTGAGTGGTGAACAGGAGGCCAGCAAAGATAACTTCCGAAGCTGTAATCACGCCAGGGAAGCAACCACGCTAACGTCCAATCCAATGGACACTGGACTCCTTCCATTTACAAACACACTCTACAGACAGCACCTAAAAGGGCATGGAAAACTAGTCTCAAAGCAAAAGCCACCAGCTGACCTCATCCTCCGCATGGCCCCGCTCAAAGGAGTTAATTAGCAGCAGGGGAAACAATTGACTTTTTTGGTATTATATAATTGCATTGTATTTTTGCCAGGTGTGGAATTTCACCACCCACTGCCTCGGTGTCACACACAAGAAAGAGCTTATTGTTACCTGTACCAAACAAGGTCCAACTCATAACTTTGTAAGAAGCACAATTCCACATTCTTTGTCTCACTACAATAAAAAATCTTCAGGTCAATAGGCAGTTACATTCACGAAACATGCTGTGCTTTGAATGAACATTGTTCCTGTTGAGATGGCCCGCACTTATAGAAAGACTGTTTTTAGAAAGCTTGGCAAACAGAATTAAAGCACCCAGTCCAAGCATGCCCTGCCACATTAACCCTACTGAACTCTTTCTGACCAAAAATAAGAGAAAAACCGAAAGAACACTTTCTTTTCACCATCTTGGGACTGATCTCCCCATGTCTAATACCCTTTAGTGGTCTGAATCTCCTCCACAGCATGTTTAAAACAGCTTCCCAGCAAAACGATAGCATTGGAAAGTCACAGTGGAGGTCATCCGGTGGGAATCTCTCGTCTTTGCACGTCATGGAGGAATCACATAGCCTTTCTGTTGACGTTAAAAGTCTGAGTAGAGCCGGACCAGGTTCATTCTCAAGAACGGCAGGGCTATGGAGATCAGATGAAGAACCTCATCTTCCACAGTAAAAAATCAACAGCAAAACTGTAAAGAACAAAACCATATGTGTGCTCTTCACTGTTGGATAAAACCAAATAGTTTCCTTTTCTTATAAAGACTGGTTTTTAAATGAAACATTGACTTGTTAGACTGACCCGTAACTCCACTTACTAGGGACAGTGGAAGAGCGAGATCTGAGTTGCAGTCTTGGCACTGTGTCTTTGCACAGCGAGTTCATCCCTCTGAGCAGTAATCCTTCTGCACCGCCGGACTATCAGCATAGAGAAGTATATCCGAACCCCTAGCTGGTTTCCCTACCCTCGGTTTCTTACTTCTTCTCAAATACCCTCTACACCAGTGGTTCTCAACCTTCCTAATGCCACTACCCTTTAATACAGTTCCTCATGCGGTGGTGTCCCCCCAATCATATAAAATTATTTCATAACTGTAATTTTGCTATTTCATAACTGTAATTTTGCTACTTTTATGGATCATCGTGTATTATCATTGTTACAAATGGAACATAATTAAAGCATAGTGATTGATCACAAAAAATATGCTATGACATATTATGAAATATTTATGTGTTTTCCAATGGTCTTAGGCGACCCTTGTGAAATCGTCATTCGACCCCCAAAGGGGTTGCCACCCACAGGTTGAGAATCACTGCTCTACACCCATGGATCTCTAAGTTTGGTCCCCAAACAGCTAGTGTCAGTGCCACCTGTAATCTACCTAAGAAAGGCAAATTTGGGGACCCCTCTCTACAGCTACCACGTCATGAGCACTGCAGTTGAATCAGTGTTTGAAGAAGCTCTCTGTGGTGTTTGAAAATCATCCATCTCTACTGGTTATTTACAGTAAAGTGGAAGCTCCAAAGGCCTTTTAAGATCAGGCTCTTTGTATACCTCCAGGTTCAGCCTCTACTCCTCATTGCATCCCTACTCTGCACCCACAGTGCACTGTACTACAGAGCAGCAGTAACTCCCGGAGATGAGGCATGTTCCATTCAGCTCTCCTTGCCTCTCCCCTCACCCAGTTAGCCCCGTTGTGTCTCCTGACTTCCTGCCTGCCTCTATTGTCACATTTTTATGATACCTTGTAAAATATTTGGATACCATGGTTAACTCTATTCGCCGGTGAAGACTTTGAAGATCTATGTGCATTCTTCCTTTCTTTTAACAACCACTAATAGCACTCCTAGCATACAAGTGGGTGCTCAGGAAGCAACCGCACAGATGGAGCTTGGCATCTTCAGCGCTTAGAACAGGAAGGTTGTGATTCAAGACTTGTAAATGAGGAGACTAGAATTTAAGACATTTAATGGTCTCCATGATTGGAAATTGATCTATCTTTCTATATCAAACCTTCACTGTTACCCTATATAATCCTAGATGCATCCCCGTCCCCCTTTTCTTTTTGTCCAGCTGAATTTTACTACCTTTATAATGCCCAGATCAAGAATTAAGTTGTCCAGAAAGCCATCCAAGATAATATCTTTATTAGCAACATTTATTAGCCATCTTATTCCATCAATTGTTACCTTCTCTTATTACTCATTTGTGTTATCGCCCTAAACTAGATCTTTACCTTATCTCTTTCTGTTCCCGAGGTAAGTATAGCAAAATGGCTGAGACAGGAAGCTATGTCCTAATACTGTTCTCTCACTTTGCACACCTGAGTTTCCCCTAGTAAAATATGCATAGTAATAGTAATCGCATCTATCTCATATGAAAACCAAACTCACTGCCATCAACTGAATTCCAACTCAAAGGTTTGTGATACTATAAATCTTTACAGGAACAGAAAGCCTCATCTTTCCCCCGTGAAGTGGCTGGTGAGTTTGAACTACCAACCTTGCAGTTAGCAGTCCAATGCTCACCTGACAGTGTCACTAGAGCCATACAGTAGCATGACTTGCAGCTGCTTTAAAGAGGAGGAGAGGAGAACTTGGTTGGTTATCCAGAGCAAAGGGCTGAATAGCCTCAATGAACACGTTTTTGGCCATGAACAAAAATTTAGTGAGCACGCAAGTGTCTCTCTATATTGTCATTGCTCTTGATTCTGCAGGACAGAGCTGCCATCGTTCTCAGGGCAGAATAGGACTGGGGGCCCCAAGAGAAATTTGCCACTGCTTTAACGAGCTGAATTATACGATCTGTCCTGAAAGGACGATTGATTTTACTACTATGAAAAGGGACAAGTAAGAAAGCAGCAGAGTTAAGGTGCCAAAATCTCAACAGCTAAACCATTTGGAACCAATCTCTTGATAGATTCTGACTCATACAGCCTGGTGTGTGAAAGAATACGATAGTGCCCAGCCTGTGCTGTCCTCACAATGGCTGCTGCATTTCAACTCATGGTTGCAGCCCCCGGTGTCGGTCCATCTTGAGGGTCTTCCCCCCTTTTCACTGACCCTCCACTTTGCCAAGCAGGTTGCTGTTCCCCAGACCATGGTCTCTCCTGAGAGAGTCCAAAGTGTGTGCGACCAAGACTCGCCATCATCTCTTCTAAGGAACATTTGAAATGTATTACTTCTTCCAAGACATGTCTGTTTGTTCTTTTGGCAGTCCGTGGTATAGCATGATATTCTTTGCAACACATTGATGCAAATGTATCCATTCTTCCGTAGTCTTTCTTATTCATTGTCTAACTTTTGGAATTGTAGCCTAATGAGAATCCTCAATGAGTCTCCTCCAGAAGAAAAGATGGTCACAGAGGTGAAAATGTGCATGTGGAGTGGATTGATCCTTAAACTTTCCCATTTTTATTTTCAAAAGCATTCTGGTGAAACAACACATTCCCTAATGTTGCTGAATAAATAAGTTTTTCAAAAAAGCAAAGCAAACACCAATATTCTATCTTAAAACTCTTATTTGTTTGTGTCTTTATCCTAATAGAGTAAATAAGCAATGTACTTTTAAAGAGTTGTCCAAAATTTCACCAGAAAACCAGGCATTTGAAAAGACAGGGTCCAAGCTAATGCTGCCAGCTTCTCAACGCCTGTGAGCTTGATTGCTTTATTCAACCTCAGGACAACCAACAACAACAACAGAGAAACGATTGCCACTGAGTCAATTATGACACATAAAAACCATAGGGCTAAAGAGTTAAGAGTACTATGAACAATGCACTATTAACCCTGTAAAGATCTTCTTTAAATTAATTATGTTTAGTTAAATTAATATGTTTAGTTCACACTGAATAATTTTGCAAAGAAGGAATGATTTAAGAGTGACTCTGTTTACTTTAGAAACAGTGACTGCCTCTATCAATTTTTGTTTAAGGATGGTCTCTAGATGACTTAATCCATTTGTGATCAACTATTGTTGTTAGGTGTTGTCAAGTCTCTCTGACTACAGCAACCCTAAAAGTTGGTGGTTTGTACTACAGAAAAAAAGACCTGCCAATCTGCTTCCATTAAATTTACTGATAGGAAAATCACCCACCCAACAGGAGGATATTGTTTATATCTCCACAGGGAAAGAGGGACCAGAGTTCAAGCCGGTGCTCCAAGATGTGAATGCAATATACCAGCATGAAGCAGGGAACTAATAGAGAGGTCTGAGGGACCGGCCCTAATCCCAACTACCTGGACAGCCACCCCTTCCCCCCAAAGAATTTACTTCAGAGGACAGCACTGAAGCTACAGCTCAGGGAGAGGGACATGTCTGATCAGAGCACACAGGAGCAAATGAAGGGGGAGGGAGAGAGAGGGGGGCACATCCTGGCCCACCAAGCCCTGAGGTTGATATCCCTGCTCAGAGCAGCCAATGCACAGAGAGGGCCATAGGGTCGGCCCACCAGGAGACACAACGTCCCCCACTGACCCACATCACTACTGGAGCCAGCACTGGAGACACAGTGTGTGAATTACACCTGATCTGACCCCACCACACTGAGGCAAAAACACTAAGGGGGTGCAACAGAACAGCAAGGGGAGCAGAACAAGGAAGTCCTGAAGGAATACCAAAAATAGACTTTGGGGCCAGGACATGGCACCCCATCAGATTCTTTTGTTGCTTTGTTTTGCTCTGTCTTGTTTTTGTGCATATTATTATCTCTGCAGGTCTATCTAGATAAGATAGGTGGGATAAACAATCTGGAAGATAAAGCAATGGGACCAATGGTCCTGGGCAGGCAGGGGTGGGGGTGGGGGGGCATTGGGACATGGGAGAGGGGGAGGGGGAGGAAAGGAAGTTGGTGTTAACAAACCCAGGGTCAAGGGAACAAGTGATCCAAAATCGGTGGCATGGAGGAGAGTATAGGAGGCCTGGTAGGGCTTGGTCAAGGGCAATGTAAGCGATTGGAATTACTGAAACCCAAATGAAGGCTGAACACAATAGTGGCAAGAACAGGAAAGTACAAGGAAATAGAAGAAAGAACTAAGATGCAAAGGGCATTTATAGAGGTTTAAATACAGGCATGTACATATGTAAATATATTTACATATAATGATGGGGAAATAGGTCTATGTGCACATATTTATAGGTTTACTATTAAGGTAGCAGATGGACATTGGGCCTCTATTCAAGTACTCCCTCAATGCAAGAACACTTTGATCTATTAAACTGGCATTCCATGATGTTCACCTTCCCAACATGATAGCTGAAGACAAATTGGGTGAATAAGCAAATGTGGTGAAGAAAGCTGATGGTGCCCAGCTCTCAAAATATATAGCATCTGCAGTCTTAAAGGCTTGAAGATAAACAAGCAGACATCTAGCTGAGAAGCAACAAAGTCCACATGGAAGAAGCATTCTAGCCTGTGTGATCACTAGGTGTCAATGCAATCAGGTAACAGACATCAAAGAACAAAATATCATGTCATGGTGAATGAAGGGGTGTGAGGATGGGGACCCAAAGCCCATCTGTAGGCATCTGGACATTCCCTTACAGAGGGGTCATGAGGAGGAGACGAGCCAGTCACGGTACAGTATAGCAACAATGAAACATGCAACTTTCCTCTAATTCTTTAATGCTTCTTCCCCCACACTATCCTGATCCCAATTCTACCTTACAAATCCGGCTAGGCAAGAGCATGTACACTCGTACAGATAAGAGCTGGAAACACAGGAAATACAGGACAGATAAACCCCTCAGGACCAAAAATGAGAGTAGCGATACCAGGAAGGTAAGGTAAGGGGAAGGTGGGGTAAAAAGGGGAAACCGATTACAAGGATCTACATATAACCCCCTCCCTAGAGGTGGAAAACAGAAAAGTGGGTGAAGAGAGACGTCAGACAGTGTAAGACTTGACAAAATAATAATTTACAAAATTTCAAGGGGTCATGAGGAAGGAGACACAGGGAAGGAGGGGAAAAATGAGGAGCTGAGACCAAGGGCTCAAGTAGAAAGCAACTGTTTTGAGAATGATGATAGCAACAAATGTACAAGTGTGCTTGACACATGGATGTATGTATGGATTGTGCTGCGCTGTATGAGCCCCCAACAAAATGATTTAAAAACAAAAGAATAGAAGAATTCTAATCAAAGGGGGAAATATATAATACAGAATTTCAAACTTTCATGTACTCTGGAACAGGTCTTCTTAAATACTTTTCTACTCTCAATCCCAGTTACCTAAGAAATATGTAACAGGCAAGTGCTGCTGAGAAATACATTGGGTTTTAAATTAAATTTTGGTCTTTGTTCATCCAGAAATCTTTGACTGTCGCCCAATTTCTCATGATCCCCCATGTCAGTTATGAAATCACTATGGGTTGGTGACCCACAATTTGAGAGGCTTTGCTCTAGACTTTCTAAGGTCATGGAGGGTAAATAAATACCTGGAACTTTCACCCAAAGATAATCTTTAAACTTTAAATTAAAAATATCTTTGAAGTCATCTGTGATAGTTTGGTTTATTATGTCAACAGGGCCTCCATAGAAACATGTAGGCAGAGTTTAATCAGGTCGCAGCTTGACTGGAAGGCGACTGAGATAAGTACTTTTCACTGCCAGCACACAGTCTCTTCCTCCCTGGTGATCAGACCAGTGTACTGTTGCTTGAGCTAGTTCTTTGCCTCAACCATGCACTTCCCCACCTGTAGGCCAAGTCAACTGCTGGGTAGTGATGCTGGAGCTTGAGGCTCCTTTGAGACCTGCTTCATGATGCTGCAGTATCATTTGAGTTTGGCCTGCCTGTCTTGCCTGGGGGCAGACTCCGCTATCTGCTTCCTTGACCATGGACCAATATCCCAAGTGAGTTGAAGGATCTTCAGTATATTGAAACTATTCCACGAAAGTGAGTTGAACTGAGCCCTCTGTACTGTTGTGTGGACTAATTAGCCATTATATTCCTTCTCGCTGTATAAACCTATCCTTTTTAATATTTCTAATCACAAGTGTCCTCATTGTGTTTCTCTAGAGAACCCTGCCTGACACATCATCTTCATACTAAGGAAGACACTCGGGTGGCTAACGAGCATATGAAGAAAGACTCATGGACATTAGCCCTTCAAATCGAGAAGAGCAAAACAAAACAACGATATGTAATCCTACCCTAACATTAAGAGCAAAGTAAAATATTTTTAAAAAGAAAGAAAACAACACATTCTGGTGAGGATATGGAAAGACCGGAACCCTTCTACATTGCTGGTGGGATTTTTATAAAGTGATACAATTCCTATGGAAATAGTATGGCAATTTCTCAAACTGTTGAAAGAAGAAATCCATGTGACCTAATGTGATAGTTCGGTGTTGTGTCAACAAGTCACTTCAGGGGAGGCAGAAGTGGAGTCCAACCTCTCAATCAGGGCACACCTTAATTACTTGTTCTTGAAGGTGTGGCTTTTTAAAATTTTTATTTATAAAGAAAGACACTGAGAGAGCTGATCTCTCTCGCCCTTTGCCTTGCAGCTTGTCTACATTTGTCTAGTTCTGGGGCTCCCAGCTTATGTAGTGTGCCAACCCTGGCAGCTGTAGTACCCTACTATTCTCCTTGGTTCACTCAACTTTACACCCACCAGGCTGTGATCTCCCAACGTCACACTTCGCCTTTTTGCTTCATCCATCAGCAGCTGCATGAGTCTGAGAGTCTCCAGCTAGCGTCTGACCCAAGAACTTTAGTTGGACTGGACTGGGCTGCATTGGTTCTGTTTCTCTAGAAAACTCAGTCTTATACACCTAGCAATCCCTCTCCAATCCAAGTCACTGCAACCAAGTAGAATCCGGCTCTACAGGGCAGTATAGATAGAACTGACCGTGGGGGTTTCCAGGACTTCACAGAAGTAGACAACCTCATCTTTCTTTGTCAGAATGACTGGTAGTTTTGAACTGCTGTCCTTGTGGATTGCAGCCCATACATAATCACTGTGCCACCAGAACTCATCAATCCCTCTAGCGTGGATATATCCTTTCAAATAAATAATAACAGCTATAATCCATGCACACCCGTGTGCATCACGGCACTATTCACAAATTCAAAATGCTGGAAACACCCTAAATGCCATCGATGTAAGAATGGATAAACACACCTCAGTAAATATATACAATATAATACTACACTTGATTAAAGAACAAAATGATGGACCTGCAAACATCTCCTGATATGGATGTACCTGGAGGATATTATGAGGAGTGAATTTTCAATCAGGAAAGGACACTACTGTAAAACATCAGGAACATGTTTGTTTGTTTGTTTTAGGAACATTCTTTGATGATTGCCAGGAGCGCAAGGGGCAACGAGGGTAAGTCACCGGCTAGGGTGTGTTAACTCAAGTCAAGGGGAAGACAATAAGCAATAAGAGAAAGGCTGGCAAAAACAAAAAACTATAGAGGGAGGGGAAGAATGCTGGGGGAAGTGCAAGAGCTAAAGGCGACTGAAGTGAGCACTATTGTAGACACAATCCTGTAGTCCTGGTGCTCTCTGGGTTGTCGCATGGATAGATACTCAAGGTGAACCAGTGTGGGAGTAGCTACAACTGTATGTCGGCTTCACCAAGGATATTTGTACATGGTTATTTACCTTTGCCGCAAATTATATTCATGAATGAAGTGAATCATACAAAAGGCAAATTTATGAAAAGCGCCATAGACACTGGCAAACAACCTGTGAGACTGAGTCACCAGGCCTGAGGGCTGCAAGGAGAATGGGCGTAACACCAGCCATTAAGAAGAGTTTGTACATCCAATTTTAGTTCGCAGCAACTGTGATTCTTAAACCTGGTGAGCAACGATTGAAGGTACAACTATTGGTCTCTCCCTGCCTGGAGGAAATAAGACTGGTGAAAATCCAAGGCATATGGAAACAATTAGTGCAGTGGAGCCAGGGAGCACATGAACATCAGTTTACTGCGAAAAGAAGTACTAGATGGTGCCTGGTGACCGCTACCAACCGCTCTGGAGGGGATTACATGAGAAGGCAGGCCCCATATAGAATGGGGGGAAACGTACAAAACTCAGTAACCTAAAGAGAACAGCCTTCTTGGTGGAACTTTGGAGACTGTGGCCCTTAGCCAACTCTCAGGTCGAAACGGAACTCCCTCCCATGGTTCAATTTTCAGCCAAACAATAGACAGACGTACACATGGAGCACAAGTGAGGTACATACACTTTAGAACCCCCAATTATTTGGGATCAAAAGGACAGCATTCACCTAAAGACAAGTTCGGAAAGTGAGAAAAGAAGGGGAAAGGCAAATAGGAAGGCCAGGGAGGGAGTCGCGTAAGTGATGCTACACGGAAGAGATTATAACGAATGAGACAAAACAACATGCGTATGAATTGTGGAATGTAAAACTAATGATCTGCTCTGTAAACTTTCAGCCAATTAACAATAAAAAAGTTTTAGGAAAAACAGACTGAACTGCAGTTTAGCTGAACTAGTAAAAAAAAAAAAAAAAAAACAACCATCTGCCTTGAGCACTATGCTCTTTTAAAATACATCTCCGTGGGACCAAACTGACAAACAGCCAATTGGAACATTGGATAAGAATCTTAGGTGACAGAGTTGATGTGAATGAGAGAGGGACAACTCGGAAAAGAAGGGTAAGAACGTCTGTCCATCTGGGAAAACGTCTATCTGGGAAAACGCCATCCATGCTCCAGACAGTACCTGCAAGAAGCTGTTGACCTGCATATTCTCAGCAACGGAACAATAAAATGTGGGAACAATAAAATGTAGCGGGAAAAGCGAACAGATGGTGGCCAAGAGAACCTTATGAAGCAGCTCTACTCTGTACGCAGACGGGCGCTGCCGTGATTCAAAACCCACACGAAGGTACCAGTAGATAGTGTGAGTCATGGGCACCTCATGGGCGATTTTTAAAGAACTTGGAATTTCTAGGAAAGCGTGGTGACAGGCAGCAGGCCTCCCCCTTATCCCAAAGCTGCGGGCTTCTCACTCCAGCGGTGCTGCCTGCTGAGCAGCCCCAGGAATATAACAGAGGTTCCAGAGAACTCCAGGCTGGGAGAACTCCGGTCTCTGAAGTGTGGATGGGGGGGGTGGGGGGTGACGCGACAGGAATTATGGGTATTTGTGTGGACCTTTTCCTCTTTGCATGCTTTCCTAGGTGCTCAGAGGAGCATGTTTCTGGCCGTGATGGGAGAGAAGATGCCTTTTCGGGGTGCCCTAATTGAAAGGCCCGGTTAGGAATGGCCGGACTCCGAGCTGCTTTCCACAGGAAGTTCGCTTTGCTCCAGCGCTAGAAATCAGTGTGACGTCTAGCATAGCCAAGTGTCCCTGCAGGACCCCACTGGGAAATCAATAGAGTTTTATGAGGTTAGCTGCAGTTTTTTGTGTAAACAACATAACGTTTTATGATGGGAAACCTAGCCCTTTGCTTTTTATGTCAAAGCATCGGTTAAGGCTTTTTTAATGTTTGAAAAGTAAAGAAGTGTGAAAAACTAATGTTTCAGAAATGGGCTCAGGGAAAAGATAATGCAGTAGCTAGAAGTTTAATGACCTTCCTCATAAAATTATGTAGGGGATCTGTGATGTGCTGTCATAAAAATGGTTTTGTTGCCTTTAACTCTCCCAGCTGTGAACTAAATACTTTTTAATGGATAATACCCTGGCTGTCTATCTTCATTATTTATTCCAGCAAGTCATTTATAATATTTTCAGAGAAATGCCAATAAATTCACACATTAGATGATTTCGTAGAAATATTTTTTAAATAGCAAGATTCGGGGCAGTAGGACAAGGCAGTTGGAGGGGAGGGGTTGTTAAAATTAATTGTAAAATATCAGCTTAAAAAAAAACCAAATTCAGTGGAGAGTTATTAGGGAACTAGGTTCCTGGCTAAGTTTGTTTATTAAGGATTACTTTCATTTGCCAACTGGGGGCAGCCAGGATGGCTCTGTGGGGAGGCCTCAGGCCCCTACTCTGGGGTCTGCATCTGACATTCTGTGGCAGCCCCCACACCATCTCTCCCGGACACTTGATCGGCTCATAAAACACCATATGTAATTCACCGGTTTCAGCCTATAATAGGCCATTGCACGTCAAGAACAGGGGAAATTACCTCTCTCCTTAGTAAGTGTGGTCTCGGCAGGTCAGGCCTGAGGTCAAAGAGCAGCAGCGCAGGCTCACAGCAGCTGTGCCTCTGGCAGGGCCCGGGGGCAGGCACTGTTGAAGGACCCCCGGGAGTTTCAGACCAGTAAGGAGCAGGCAAGATTGTCTGCTTGCTTTCTGCTTCCCCCCAAGGTGGAATCTTTACCCCGAGATGGTGAGCTGATTCGGCACAGTGTCTACGGTTTTTATTGGTTTGCTTGTTTGGGTTTGTGTCTTCCTCAGAACGACTTGGAGCACAGACAACTCCAATAAATGAACAAGAGCATGAACTCATTGACTATTGTAGAGTGTCCTGCCGTCATGTCCCTTCTTGGCTCAGATCCACCACGGAAAGCTCCCTGTCAGGAAGGATCAGTTAACAGCGGGCCAGGGCCAGAAAAGAGGGTGCAGACACTTGGGCGTGGTGCTTACGAGGCTACCCCAGCATCCCCAGCATCTACTTCAGTATCCAACCTGACCTATCTTATTCCTAGAGCCACCGTATATGTTTGGCTGACTTTAGAAAAAAATAATAAAGTCTTGTCTTTTCTTGTTAAATACCACCCACCTTGGCACATTGTTTTGGCTGCGGATCAACCGTGCCCACGGTGTGCCAGGTTTTGTTCTACCTTAACAGAATAACTGGACCTAGACAAGGACTGTTCTGGAAATCCCAATCAAGGCTTCAGCTTTCCAAGTTCTCATAAGAAGGTCTACAGGTGAACGTTGGTCCCCTTGATGCTGGGTGTCATGCATGATCACCTGGAGAGGAAGCCTTGTGGGGATACCTTGTTTACCAGAGACGGAAAGAGCAGCAGCCCCAGAAAAAGTCAATGTGGGGGTTCCTCCTTTTCCCCTCCAACTTTAACTTTTTCAAAGAAGTCAAGTAGGATCTTAGTACATGTATGCCAAAGAGTTAGCTTGGAAAGCAATTTTCAAGATGTGCCTTTGGGGGACACCTACCTTCAGGCCCATCTACTCTTTGGTCTCTAAACCTGTCTACAGAATTCAGAGCAAAATGAGTCTCCTCCACTGATTAATGGTGGGGACCACCAACCCTACCATTAGGACTAACACCTTTTAGGAATCTTTCTACGATTACACAAGGACATGACACAGAAAGGTGGTTGGCCTTAAAGCACAGTCACATGGAAAGCCTCTGTACCTGTACCTCTGCATCCCCAAGAAAGCTCACTTCCCTAAGAGAACAACTCAATTTCCACATCTTTTGTTTCTCCTTTCTTTACAGTAAGGGTAAAAAAGAAAAGAAAGATTCCCTAGAAAAATAGAAACCGAAGAGCCTGAACTGAATTTTGGAAACATATGTCCAAGAAGGAAGGCAAGAGAGAGAGACGACTGCATGGGATCAATGCTTCTCAATGATCAGGATCAGCCCTTCTCGTTGCAAGAGGAGTGTAAGATCTGAGGCTTTCAAAAAAGCATGACTCCAAGAAACTGATTAATTTTCAAATCTTAAAAAGCCATACAGTCTCTTTAAAGGGCAATGAAAGCCTGATTCAAGTTGTTAAGTTTTATGTTGTGTGTAATGTTGTAATTGATGTCAACCCTTTCACATTTTCTTACCACTGACATTGGGCAGTATACCCCGCTCAGGGCTTCAGTTACCGGAGGTGAGATGAAGTAACCTAACCAGGAAATAAGGGCAGACTGGAATTTTATGACATGGAATTAAGAAGTTCAAATGCAAAATAATTAAGTCTGAGCCAAATATAGCCATTCTCTCTCCCATCAGTTTATTTTGGTGGATAATTGGCTGTATTAGGTATTTCACTGAGCTGCATATAAAACTTTATTGCCCTTGTCAAGCACATGCTGTGAATTCTGATGCTTCTGTGTGTTTGGGGGAAACATAATTGTTCCCTTTGCAGGAAAAGCATTGCTTACCTAGATCCTGAAACCAAACTAGGCTGCCAGGACGCCTGCTGCTGCTGCTGGAAGCCTCCTGTGCCACCGGGAGGTGTGGGTGTGAGGAGCTTCATTGGAAGAAGAGAAGGGGAAACCAGGTTGCAACTTCAGGCACGAGCTGCTTGTCCCTGACAACATAGGGGTATAAAAGCAAAGACATCCTCCCTATCCGAGGTGGGCATGGCAGGGCTTGCAATTGGGGTTAAGGACTCTCCGTGTGACTGCTTGGTCATAAAGAAGTCGGGAGGGCTGCTCACCAGAGCTCAAGGTTTGTGACAAATGGATCCATTTTAATACGTGGGGTCTTTCCCAAGGTGGTCTCACCACTCCTTTCAGAAGCGCAGGCTGTTTGCATCCTACTGAGGTTTCGCTGTGTATCCAGGGCCATCAGAACAATATGGAATTGACCTAATTACGCTCCCTTTCTGTGACAAACAATATGTGGCTACATAAGGTTTCAGTTAGGTTCCAAAAACGTTCCTATTCTTTTGACGCCAACAATACTCCGGCATCGCCATCTCTGATGGGTGTTGCAGGCATTTTTCACAATATATTCCCCCAGGTAGCCCGGTGTGGCCCCTCCTCTTGTGGGACCAGATGGGGCCGACCCCTTGCTCTCTTCCCAGCATCTGGGCAGTGCGGTGGGTAAGACCTCTGCTCTTTCCATATTAGAACAGCGACAGACTCCAGAGCTGGAAGAAACAGCAGAGCTGGGCCCCTTGGGGGAGATGGTGGGGAGAACATTCTTTCATTCTATACTTCTTCCTGGATCCTCTACTCCGTGGAAAGTTCTTTGCTCGGCATCGGGAAAATGAGGCTAAATCAGACAGAAAGGGCTCCCAGCAATTGGCATGGCCGTGCATCTTTCCATACCCCGGTTCTGTGGCCCTGCTGGTAGACATTGAAGTCCCTCAAACGATGCACAACATGGTGCGTGTGTGTGCTTCTTTACACAAAGGGACTGTAGCTCTTCCAGGACTTCAACAAGTTAGAAGCTGCTGTGTGTGTGTGTGTGTGTGTGTGTAGCTAATAGTCATAATGCATAAAGAGCTTTTATAATAGTGTGTGCCTAGCACAGTTCCTAGCTCACTCAATAAACACTGGCTGAATTGGTACAAAGTGCAAAGGCAGCTGTGGGGGGTGGGAGGGGGTGTGTGGAGTGAACAATTCTTTCTGCCTGTAGGGGTAGGGGAAGGGGAGTTTTCAGAAATGCTTCCAGAGCAGGTTACACTTGAATGCCTTCTGAGGGTTGAGTGGGAGCATGCCCCAGCAGAAGGCATTCTGGGCAAAAGCACTCCTCCATGGGCAACGTGGAGACGTGAAAGAGCAAGGGAAGTTCAGGGAAGGGCAAAATTCTCAGAGGTACAGAGGCAGCCTGCTAAAGAATGTGTGTGTCTCCCACCAGGGGTTTGCTTTGTCTGGATAAAGGCGTTTGCAAGCAGGGAAATCGCCTGGTCAGGTTTCTTGCTTTAGAACAATAACTGGGGGCACCACGTCTGTTCAGTTCGAAGGCAGTCATCTGAAGCAGCCAGCATCATCCGGGCACCGGTGGATGGCTGCTGCGGAGATGCAGGCCTGCCAGGCTTGGCTGGGACTTTCCTGGGGTTAGCTCTCAATGGAAGTCAGCGTCCCCGGAAGCCCCTTAACCCAGGCGCTGCCAGGCTTCTGTCACTAGAGCTTAGCTCCAGTCATACTCGGTCAGCAATGTTCCTGCAGGCAGGCAGGCAGGCAGATAAAAAGACACACTCCTGGGACCAGAGCCCAGAAAGTGGGCAACACACCTTGCAAGCCGTGAAGGAATGAGTCAGAAGGGAGACTTCTCTGGGGGCCTGCGCTCGTGACCTGGAAATCTGACCAAGATTTGGGTGAAAAGTATTTCTCATGAGAATAGCACAAGCCATTTCCCTGCAGGTCATCAAGCCTGAAAACCCCTGAGGGCCAGAAGGAAGTCTAAGGTCTCCATCCAAAAGCAGTGTGGTTGGAAACCGGGAGAGTAGTCTAAAAGCTGCTGGTACTCCCTAACTGAAGATGGGGTGAGACAAGGAATGAGGGGTGTCCTTGATGGTACAGATGACAGAGACCAGGTTCCAATGGCCAGTTGCTGGAGCCAAGTTCACCCCTGACTTGGGCGGGACCTGGGCTAGCATACCATTTGCCACCGCATAGATATTTAGCAACTATGAATCAAGTGAATGCATTGCTGAAGAAAGAAGTCCTATCCTCCTACCGAGACAAGCATACCTTTAAAATACCTGGAGAGCTAGGTTCGCCTTTAGAACCCCGATTTCTTAAGGATCTGCCTCAGAAGGTGGCACCCCTTTAATATGTACTACCCAGGACAGGGTGGCACTGGCCGGAGCTGAACTGCCCTGATTCCAGTTACGAGTTGTGCCAGGCTCCTTCCAAACCTCTGTAGTCCTTTTGCTTTGACCACCAATTCTGTTTCCCACTTGTGTGGCCTTGGATGAAGCATTGGATCCCTCCGAGTTGGCCTCCGAATCTCTACAGAACATGGAACCATCCTCTCCACACAGTTCCCATCACATTCCCAGGCGCCTAAGGGACTCTGCTAATGGGACCTGCCTTGTGGAAAGAAGGTGGGTTCTAGGAGGTGATGAGGACACAGCACACAACCATCAATTTCTCATCTTTGACCTGAATTCCAACCTGGGCCTGTGGCCTCCAATCTGAGGCATCTCTGGGTGTTTTTGCTTGATCCCTGCCACTTCACTCCTACCGGGGTTCTTGTCTCACTCGGGGCTGGCCTCTTTAAGAGCCTCCCCAAGAGCTCTAAGAAGTATGTTGTAGTTACTGAGGACAAACCGCCTACTTGTGATCCAGCAGGTACTGAAGCCATGATTTGAATTCAGACAGATAGACCCTGAAATCTGCCTTCCCAAGGGCACAGTCCCCAACTTACTTACTACTCACTGCTGTGGGGTCAATTCCGACTCACGATGACCCTACCAGGCAGAGTAGAGCTGCTCTCTGGGGTTTCCCAGCTGTAAACCTTTACGGGAGGAGACAATCTCATCTTTCTCCAGCTCAGTGGTTCTCAACCTTCCAAATGCCACGGCTCTCTTATACGGCTCCTCATGTGGTGGTGACCCCCACTCCCCAAACCATACAATTATTCTCGTTGCTACTTCATCACCATAATGTTGCTACTGTTATGAATCGGATAGGCCCTGTGAAAGGGTCATTTGACCCCCAAAGGGGTCACAACCTGCAGGTTGAGAACCACTTCTCTAGCTGCTCTCTGGGTTCAAACTGCTGACCTTTCGGTTAGAAGCCAGATTCATAGTCCACTATACCACCAGGTCTAACCTTAGCAGTAAAATTAAGAAACTTCTCTGTTATGGGCTTAGAAAAGACCCTAAACAGAATGAGAAGTGATTGATCATAGATTTTGATTCTTGCAATCCTGAAAGGTCATTAAGGTGCAGTTAAGGAATGCTGAGAGATTAAGGAAGCTTTCCCCAGTCTTCCCAGCCTTGGTGGGAAAAAAGTAGCCAAAAATCCATATTTCACTCAGTTGGTCTCCGCAAATGAAACCCAAGAAGCCAGCCATTCTGACTATGGGGCAGAGACAGTAGCTCATCCCATGACTCTGCCCGGGTGTCCAGTGATAAGCCACGCTGCTGCCAGCCTTGGGTGCAAAGGGAACCTGCATCCAGCTCCACACCTAAGCTGCCATTTCTCATGGCGCCTACAGATGCCACTCAAGGAAAAGCAGGGCTTCGCGCCAGTTCATCCTGGTTCAATCCCCTGCTGAGGACTTGCTCTGCCACCCCAGATAGACTGAATCATAACCGATATTTTAACCAATTCCCCAGCTTGCTCAAACGTCCAATCTGATTCAGTCTACCTAGGGTGGATATGCAGAATTCTCAGCAGGGGGCTGAGACAGAAGGAACCGGTTCAAAGCCCTAAGGAACATCAGTACAGACTATGAATGCTCGGTGCATTTTTTTCTCTCCTTTTAAAAAACAAAATGTCAGCAGCTTAGCCCTCCAAAGAAGGCTTCAATCACATTCCAGGGCTTCTTCATCATGAGGGGCTCAGGAATGGAATCTGTTGAGAAATCTTTTTTTTTCCCCTCTCTCTCCTTTCCCCAGACTTAAATGATCTGAAGCATTATTAACAAAAGACAATGAAGCTTTAAAAACACATTGACAGTGCCCCTTTAAAAACACATTGACAGTGCCCCTTTAAAAACACACCCAAGCCCAACATGAAGGCTAGAACGACAAGATACTGTACTGATTAATTATTAAGAACACATTTTGTGTGGTTTGACAGCTATGCCAGGGTACTCTGCTTCATAGTGATTAAACCTCAATAAATGTGGTTCTAATAATGAGCTGGTATTGAATTATCATACAATGGCAGCCTTCGTAAATCATAATTAGTTTTGTCTTTTGAGACCTTCATTTAAATTCTGAGTAATACAAAATGCCATCCTGAGCAGAGTAAGGGAGGCATGGCCACCCTCCCCCAACGGGTGTGCCGCCCCCAGCTCGTGACCTCCCAGCCCTGCGATGATGCTCACAGAGTTCCAAGCCCAGGGTTGGGCCTGGAGGATGCCGGGTGCCGGAAAGGCAACTGGGATGGAATGTAGGGGCCCACGGCCTTTCTGGGAAGTTTGTCTTCCAGCAGATGAAGAGAGCCAGCCCTTCTTCTAACACCTCCAAAGAAAGAAAGCCTTCTTGGGCCAAACTAGAGTTTGGGGTGAAAACAATTATTTCTGCAATGTGGAGTGCTGAGAGGGGGGTGGGGAGAAGATGGGGATCCTTAGCGTGAGCGAGGAGGCTTACAGCAAGGAAGCGGAGCAGGAAGAATGCTGGGACAAATGTGTGCCTGTATGATTGGGGGGGGGGGCGGGGGGCGGGGGCGGGGGCAAGCCGGTCAGACTCAACGTTGCAAGGTAAACAAACTGGCCAGGGCCCACAGCCTTGCTTCAAAAGGCCCACGGTGACACATTTTATTGCTCGGTGTTACAAGATGATGGTATCTCCAAGGAAGGCGACAGCAAGTTAACAGATCTGTCCCTGAGGGTGCCCGGCACAGACCTGTAGACTCCCTTCTCCAAACAGACACGGGGCACAGCGGGGCACTCTCAAAATGAGACATTGCTCCACTTTGGGGAGCGGAGGTAGAGGCCAGTCCGTGTACCTCCTTCACCCCCTCCCTGCAAGCTTTTTGGTACTAATTAACTCCTAATTTGGGAAGGGGGAGAAGGGAGGACCTCTTTCAAGAATTTCCCCTCTGGAGATGGCATCTCCCAGCAGCAGCATTTGGCAGTAAGACACAACAAATGTCAGAGCAGAGTGGCTGCGGGGCTCGGATTTATGACTCGGTTCCGGAATGCTGTTAGAGACGCGGCCAGTCTCTCATTCCAGTTTGGGATGGATTTGGCTAATTAGGCAAGTCAGTGAGCCCTGTCCTAAAAAGCAAGAGAACCGAGTCCTCTCTTTGCTGTTAACTCCCTATGTGACCCTTGGCAAGTTCCTTCTTCTCTCTGGGCCTGATTCGATGTACCCTTTATGGAAAATAAAAGTGTGGTATTTGGGATGTCTAAGGGTACTTCCATACCCGAAATTGTATGACTCTTAAGATTCTAAAGACTAAGAGACATTTTCCAAACACACACACACACACACACACACACATTGTCTCTCTCACTATCTATCTATCTCTCTATCTCTCTATCTCTATCTCACATACGTCAATGATACCCACAAGTCTGGTGGTGAACGGTGTTGAACCTGCAAGAGATGGGTTACAGAATTAAAACAAGATCATAGCAGAGGACCCCCACTTTTGTCCTCACAGCTTCTAGCATTGCCGTGAACTCATTCTTTCTCATCATAAGCCTCCCTCGGAGAGGTAAGGGAGAGGAGGACCACTCTCTCTTCTCAGAGCAGCCTGGAGTCTTCTTCCTACACTTCAGCGACTACAAACATCTTCCCCAGGGTCACTATCTGTTCTTTGAGCAAAAGTCAGCAGGGATCCCTGGTCATTTGGGCCCAGTGGATGGAGACAATTCTGGTCCTAGTCATAAGCAGCTTGTCACTCTGGATGTAGAAGGGGTGGTCAGGTAGGTCTTATTACTTTACTTCAAGTTAGTTTGGACCCAGACTAGCCCCTAGGCACCACGGCACCCAGGCAAGTGTGGCACCGCTTCATGACTTCATTTACCTTTGAGAAAACTCAATCTTGGGCATCTGCTCCAGAGAATTGCTGAAGAACAAGAGAAAGAACCATATTTTCGCTGGGAACTGAAAGCTACAAATTTAACCTTTAGAATTCCTGGGAAGGAAATGGCATTTCTTTCCCAGATGGACAATTCTTGTTTCTTTCCCCTACCCCCTGCCCTGTACTCTTTTCTTTTTTATATAAAGGTTAATCCTGTCTTTCCCATAACAGTCCCTGCTGCTCATGACTGGAGCCCGAACTTTATCAATTAAGGTCAAGATGACCAGGCTGCAACGTGCCCAAGGCCTCTCTTTACAGAACAGATTCCACCAGGAGAAGGAGGTTACTATCTGTTGAATAGGATGAATGATGATAAAAAAAAAACCCATGATGAAAAGTAACAGCCCCCATTTAGAGAGAGCTCACCATGCATAGGCAGTATCCTGAAAGTTATAAAATCAACTGAATAGTTATAGCCCTGTTATAACCTATAATAGTTATAACCTATTAAAAGAGAATATGATACTGATCCTCAGTGAGGTTCAATAACTTGCCTAAGGTCACATAACTAGTAAGTGCTCATGTTGGAAGTTAAGCCTGGTCTGGTCTTAAGCACTGTCTCACCCTCCTTCTAAATCTCTGCATTTTCCCTACAGATTAAGAGTAGGCCTTCCGTCCTGGAGCTGCCTCGTGAAAACACGTGACGTGAGATGCTCTTTCTTGCCCAGTGCTCACGACGAGAACAGCAAATCCGGAGAGAAAGGCCTTTGGGTTTGCTGAGCAGGCTTACAAAGATAGTGGTAAGGAGGTTGTTACACTGTGATATGAGCTGCAGTCGTCAGCCAATTCTATCTAGTCTCTTAGCAACCCAAGAGACTTCAGAGGTCACCCTTTCATTCAAGAACTGGACACCAAGTAGCCTTGGTGCAGAGAGTAAACTGACCCACTCTAGTCCTCTTCTATGATTTTGAGTGCTATTTCACATTTTTCTCCCTCTTCCTAAAAATCAAAACACAAAAAAAAAACTTTGTCATCAAATCAATTTGTACTCTTGGTGACTGTGTTAGACCGGTTGACTAGAGAAACAAATCCAGAGACACTCGTGTATGTATAGGAAAGGGCTTTACATCAAGAAATAATCAAATCCTCTAAGAACAACCCAGCCCACTACAGACCAAGTCCATAAATCCAATACTATTCCATGAGTCTGATCCTAGTCCATAAATCCCTCTTCAGACTCATGCGGCTACACACAATGATACCGAATGCAGGAAGATCTACAGGCCAGACGGTGCAAAGTTGTGTGGATCCAATGGAGATGGGTGCATCTCCATTTACTCTGGCTGCCATCAGCGTGGCTCATCAATAGTAGTGTGTGTGTGTGTGTGTGTGTGTGTGTGTGTGTGTGTGTGTGAGAGAGAGAGAGAGAGAGAGAGGACACCTGCCTCCACCCAGCCCTTTATCTCAGGTGCCCTTCAATCAAGATGTGACTTGATTGACAGGCTAAAATTCACCCACATGTTCCTACAGGAGCCATGTTGGGGCACACACACACACACACACACACACACACACACAACCCACCTATCACTGTGACTTTAAAGGACAGAGTAGAATTGCCCTTGTGGGTTTCTGGGACTATAAATCTTTCCTGGAAAAGAAAGCCTCGTCTTTCTCTTACAGAGTGGCTTGTGGTTTCAAACTTCTGACCTTGCAGTTAGCAGGCTCAGGTATAAGCCACTCCATCACCAGAGCGCCTCTTTCCAGGACCTTCTAACATCATTTTTAGAGCAGTTGGTAGTAGTAGCCCAGCCCCATCTAGAGCAGAAGGAGGTTGAGGCCCCCTAGTTCATCAGTCCAGTGGACTAATTGTTTCCATGGACCTTCTATTTTTTTTTCATTTGTGTTTTCTTTGGATAGACACACCAAATAGGTGCACCTTGAAGGACCACCCACAAGTGGTCCCTACTCAGTCCCTGAGGCTTCCAGGCCCAACCGCTCACTCCCTTAAGGTGTTTGATTACATCCAAGAAGTTTTCATACCTTCACCACCATGTGCCCCTCCCCCACGTCATACATATGTTCCCAGCAAAAGTAAATACACAAGTACAAGTAGCCTGTCAAACCTATGAATATTCATGGACACAACCTAGTTTTCCTTCTCAGGCTTGCTCATTCATCACTCGTGTAGATGATGCTCTAAGTGAACTGGGCTCTGATGGACCTGCTTAGGGTCCTGGTCTTCAATTTCTATTACAACCTTCCATGCTCACTCCCTTGTGTCTTGCCTGGCTATCTCAGCTCAGGCTTTATTGAGCAGTTGTTTCTTGTTTATTTGTTTGGGGTTTTCTTTTCCTCCTCTGACCGCTAAATAAAGCTTGGCATGCTTGCCAAATCGTTTCCCCATCGAGCAATGTTCAGCAGCACGAGGGCTACAAACAGATCAAATATCATAGGTTTATTTTCAAATCCTGGAAATATTTTCCAAATCATGTCTTGTTCTTTTTTCTTTCCTCTTTAGACACATCATCAACCTCCTGACAACGTTGGCAGGAGCTGCAGCAGGCAACCATGGCTGTCTAGCTCTGGCCGCGGCTGGCCGCGCATCCTAGGGCAGGCACCTCAATGAGGAGGTTCCCCCTCTTGTAGGTGTGTGCAGGGTGAGGAGCAGCTGTGATGAAATGGTACCTTGATGCTTGGTGCACTGGGGGGGGCGGGGAGGAGCAGTGTGTGATGTCACTTAGAGTCTATTCATTCTGCAACACTGTGTGTAACGTGCAGACGGTAGAACAGCAGTTCTCAACCTATGGGTCATGACCCCTTTGGGAGTTAAATGACCCTTTCACAGTGGTTGCCTAAGACCATCGGAAAACACATAAATATTTCATAATATAGAATCACATATTGTTGTGTGGTTAATCACTATGCTTTAATTATGTTCAATTGGTAACAATGAAAATACATCCTGTGTATCAGATATTTACATTATAGTCCATAACAGTAGCAAAATGACAGTTATAAAGTAGCAAAGAAAATAATTTTATGGTTAGGGATCACCACCACATGAGGAACTATATGAAAGGACCACGACATTAGGAAGGTTAAGAACCACTTGGGTAGAACTTGAGACTGAGAAAAGAGGCATCATAGGTGCACATGCTAACAACACATGCTGTGGTGTGATGTGTGGGGCACCTGAGTGTGAGTTTGTCCTCGTTGCCTAGAGTTGCTTGAGCCAGAATACCACAGGTGGGTGACTTTAACAAACATTTATTCTCGCACCATGTAGAAAGCTAGAAACTGAATTCTAGGGGAAAACTTGCCCCCTATGTTGGATCACTGTCTAGGAGCATCCCTTGGGCCAGAGTCCCCTGGAGATGCCCTGTCTTCCCCTGGGTCTGTGAGCTCCCCAACACAGGGATCTTAGGTCCAAGGAGGCCCTCTTGGCTCTTTGTGCTTTGTATTAGTAAATCCTTCACTCTCTGCACTCCTCTCTCTTTTATCTCTTCTAAGATAAAAGGTGATTATGGCTACACCTCGGGGAAATCTCCCTCACATGAGATCCAGGCAGTGATTGGAATATGAGTGCAGCACCCCACCCAAACCCCCTTACTGGCTGGCTGATCACGTCAGATCACAGCATGGGGGATGATCACACCATGACATCAGTTATGCCGAGCCTCTGGGAATCGTGGCCAGGCAAGCTTTTCCAGGGACACAACCCAATCCATGACAGAGTGATGTTTTTCGTGAGATATGAACAACTGTGAGATGTGTGTGTGTGGTGGGGGGGGGTGTACCATGTGGTATGTGTGAGGTATTTAGTTTATGTGTAAAAGTGTGTGTGAGGTGGTGTGCTTGTGTATACGACAAACCTGGTAGCAAAGTGGATGCATAAAGTTGGGCTGTGATTCCCATGGTCAGCAGTTCGAAACCACCAGCAGCTCCATGGGGAAAACTTGCCTTTCTACTCCCTGAAGCAGCTGTAGTCTCAGGAACCCACAGGGGGTCACTCCATGACAGGGAGTTTGGTAGACTCAAGTGTTAGTTTCTGAGTGGTGTGGTCAGTGATGAGTGGCCAGGTGTCTTGTGGGGGCTGTTAGATCAACTCAGGAAGGAACATTGTATAGCAAATAATATTCTGATTACCAGAAAGTTGTGTGGGAGTAGACCAGACCTGGGCTTTGAGACCATCTAAAGGAGCCGGGGGAGCTGCCCATATCAGAGCAGAGTTCTTGGCAGACTGACCTCCATATCAAGACTCAACTCCAGAAACGGATCCCATTATTGTGGAAGCCCAGTGTCTATCACCAGATGCTGGTACCCAAGGAAACACAAAGATAGCAAATGAGCAAGTCAGGAATCATTTTGCTGGTTATGAGCAGCTTTCATCCCAGTTCAAGGGCCTGAGGAAGACATAGGAGACATTCTCCCAAATAATGTTTACAAAGAGATCAAGTATGATTTTAATTTTAATACCTGGAGCCATATTACCACCAATAATGACTCCGGCCCATAGGAGACATAGTCCATTTTCTTAATGAAAAGACAGTGTATCCCCAAGATCCAGAGAAGGCTGTGCGATATAGCACCGATGAAGAATATAGCTTTCCCCCAGATCCTAAATGCTTCCTCCCCTCCACCTACCATGATCCGAATTCCACCTTGCAAGTCTGGATAGAGCAGAGGTTGTACACTGGTGCAGATGGGAACTGGAGGCACAGGGAACCCTGGGTGGAGATTACCTTCAGGACAAGGGGTGTGAGGGGCGATACTTGGAGAGTAGAGGGTGAGTGGGTTGGAAAGGAGGAATCAATTATAAGGATCTACATGTGACCTCCGCCCTGGGAGATGGACAACAGAAAAGGGGGTGAAGGGAGACGCCAGATAGGGCAAGATATGACAAAATAATAATCTATAAATTATCAAGGGCTCATGAGGGAGGCGAGAGCGGGGAGGGAGGGGGAAAAAAAGAGGACCTGATGAAAAGGGTTTAAGTGGAGAGCAAATGCTTTGAAAATGATTAGGGCAAAGAATGTACAGATGTGCTTTATACAATTGATGTATGTATATGTATGGATTGTGATAAAAGTTGTATGAGCCCTAATAAAATGTTTGTTTGTTTTTTTTTAAAGTTCAACAGTTTACTAAACAGATGGCTTCACACATGGAGTCAAGAGGCAGGAAAATCTGAAAATTCAGTGCTGAGAACAAGAAACTCAAGGCATTGACCACAGAGGCGCAGGACGATGGGAGCTTGGGCAGTTCTAGAAGACATGGAAAAACTCTTAGAGAAAGAATCGAGCCAAGTTCATGGCTCTACCAAGAACATCATCAGGTGCCTTTTTTCTGTCCTTTCCCCCACCACAACTACACCGTTTATTGTTGTGTTTGTTTGTCTTTGTTTTATATGCTGTGTGCTTACCTTCAGGCGGCCCTAAGCCCCACGCAGGAGCAGGATGAAGAGGAACCGCCACTTTCCCTTTCCTTTCCTTTGAAAGGACACACTCATCCCTTTCCTGAGGACCGACCAAGAGGCAGCCCCTTTCTTAGCAGGAAATCAGAGCTACTCCATCCTTTAACATCGTGTGGGAATACTTAGCTTTGGGATTTACCCAAAAATCAACTGAGACAGACAGAGGGACTCAAAATTATCCTGTCCCAGTAGTCTTTACAAACTATGGCAACAGCCTCCTAAGCAATCTCCGGGCTTCCAGTGCTGTCCCCATCCCATCATCCTCCACATTAAAGCCAAATGTACCTTTCTGCAAACACACATTCGGTAATGTGTTTCTCTGTTTAAATCCTTTCATGGCTCCCCAGGTCCATTATTTTTTAAACAACACCCAAGGCTCTCTATGCCTTAGCCACGGCACATCTGTGAGCTATATCCATCCTAATCTTCAGCCTAAAGAGCTCTTTGCATTGTTCCAATCATGCCATCCTAGCCCTTGTTTGAGTTTCTAAGGAATTTATACATTGGATCCCTTCTGTTTACTTCTGCATCTACTTATTTAATGAGCACTTCCCCTCATGCCAAAGTCTGCTCCGTTATCAGCTCCTTTGGAAACACCCTCCCCTTCATCTATTCCTGACTCTTCCCTAAGACATTGCCTCACCTGCTGTACCTCTCAAATATAGGCTGGGATTTTCTTTGTTTGTTCTGCATTGTTTCTTCCAAAGATCTAAAGGATATAGAAGGGAGTTGGTGTCCCCTTCCCTTCCCACTGTTGCTTCCAAGTCACCTCTTTTCCTCCCTAACAGCCCTTGACACTTTGAAGTGTAAGTCTTTACCCCCCACTCGTCTGCCTTGTGTTGTCCTAGACAGACTTCCCTGCCCTTCCCACTCAGTCACTGATGACTTTAACACTCGTCGCTATCTTCCCCTGATCGCCATATTGATGGCCCATCCCCAATACTTTGGGTAACTTTTGATCTCTTCATCCTTTGGTCCCATCAGATTCAATGATCTTTCCTCTATCTTCCTTCAGCCATCAACTTGTGTAGCTAGACTTTAAATCTCTTGAACTGTAATTTTAATCATTAACCATACTGCCTCTGAAATTCCAAAACATTTGTAATCATTGATCACTTCTTTCCTTACTTTCATTTAACTTGATCAAGAGCATTTATTCCAGAAACTGACATTGAGACCTTCAAGCTAGTGGACCTTCCCATTCCTTATTATTATCCTCTCCCAACCAACCAACCACACACACACACACACACACACACACACACACCCTCACCCTCTTCCTTGACTATCTCATCAGCACTATACTCACACCTGTATTGCCTCTTTATCGCTCCATATTACATACCTTGGAAAGACCTGAACCTGGATAAATGAAACTTTCTACTTACTCTGAGTTTTACCCAACCAACTGTTGGGGAGAATTATGTCATAGTCATACTTATTAGATTTGCTTTAATAGATTTGCTTTTCAGAGTTGCTTTAATCGCACATTTCAAATGGGCACAACATACTGCCAATAATCCTACATTGTTGCTTAATCATTTCACTTTCCAGATCTTTAAGCAACTATTTCAGATCTTCTCTAATCCCTTCAAATATCTGCAGTTCCCTCAAGGTCAGCAGGTAACCCTGATCATTCCTCATTCTCATTGTCATGGCCAAGTGTGTGTGGTTTTGCTCTATGAAAGTAAAACCATTCACATTTCATTGGAATCTCTTTTTGTCTCAGGCTATCAAGGCTTTGTTCCTTTCTCTTCAGCTCACCCCATTTAGGCTTGCATCATTGCTCCCCCATACAAGGAAGTCTTACTAAGATTAGTAATAACATGTTTTCAGGGCCAATGATAAATGTTATTATCGTTATTATAATCAAACTCTCAGACAAAGGAAATGAAAGCATTTTCTTCTCAAGCTTGTGGAGATGCTACATATTTCTCCTGGTCCATCGACCTCACCAAGTACTCCCATGTCCAACCTCGGGTTTTATTCTCAGTCTACCTCTCCTCTGTTTTCACTCTCTCTATATAGGTGATCTCAAGCAGTGTCAAAGTTCATATTTTGATGATTCCAAATTCCAAAAACTCATTCATACAGCTCCTCTTAATCCATATATTTGTTCCTCTATGGGAGTGAGTATAAACATTTCAGATCTAACCTGTTCCTAAATCATCTACTGTTTATCTCATTCTCCTTACTCTTTTCTTATCTTCACCTCTACTCTCCTCTCCTCTCTGCCTGTCTCACACACACACACACACACACACACACACAAATACTTGTGAAATTTGCCATTCCCCAAGTCTTCATATTATTCAATAACAGTATCATGCATGCAATTCTTGAAACAAGTGATCTTTAGTAATTACGTTCTTTTCCTTGTGTGTTAGGCAAGGTTCTTTAGAGAAACAAAACCAGGACACTTATGAATAGATAGATAGATAGATAGATAGATAGATAGATAGATAGATACATACATACATACATACATACATACATACATACATACATAGATACATAGATACATAGAGGTAGATTTATACAGCAAGGATGAATATAATAGCTAACCAGTCCACACAGCAGTACAGGGGATTCAGTTCAACTCACTTTCATGGAACAGTTAATACACTGGAAGTCCTTCAACTCACATGGGCTTCTAGTCCACGGTCAAGGAAGCAGACAGTGGAGTCTTCCCTCAGGAAGCAGACAGCATGATGGGTCAGGAACAGTCAGTAGCATGGGAGCTTGGTAAAGCAGGCCCCGTGGCATCTCAAACTCAAGCAATGTACAGCGACAGCATCCACCAGCCTCCAGCTGAAACAATGTAGGCACCAGCATAATGAAGAAGCAGGTCTCCAAAGAGCCTGAAGCTCTAGTGACCCGATCCATGTGGCTTGTCCCACCAGTAGTGCAGCACACTAGCGCAAGCAGCAGCAGGCTGGTCTGATCACCAGGGAAGGGAAGGAGGTTGGGATACCGGCCATCTTTACTTATCTTGGTTGCCCTCCAATCAAGCTGCAACCTGATTAAATGCCATTCACATGTTCCTATTGGCCTAGTTGGCACAAAAAAACTATCAGATCCTGATACACTCCACTTAATTAATCAGAAGCTATAGTGGCATAATCTCCAAATATAATCCTTAATTTGACTATTTCTCATTATCTTTATCATGAAATTTTTAGTCTAAGCCACTGATACCTCTTATCTGATCTACCATTTTGTATAACTGATCATTTAACCTCATTTTCTTGACTCCATACAAATTATTCTCCACACATTAGCTAGAGTGGTCTTTTTAAATTTTTCAATATGATTTAGCACCCTCCCCTTTTAAAAACCTCCCCACTACAATTATAAATCCCAAACACATTACTATGATCTGTAAATAACAATTTGTCATCTATACAGCCATAGCTGTTCTGATTGTCAAGATCTATGCCATTCTGGTGGTTTAATATTTTATTGTCCACTTCATCCACCCCATGATGTACCATTCTATCTGTAGGCACTTTGCTCCTACCTGTCTGACCTACTTTTATTCTTAACCCGACACACCCATTTCTTAACAGGGTGCATTTGCCACTTATTTTACTAAAGATGTTGTTTTGCCAGGTCTGTATGGACTATCTTGTCATTACTCAAGTCTTAGCTTAAAAGTTAACCTGTAAAGAAGGACCATCCTAATGCCAGTCACTTCTGAATGGGTGTGTGAATGAGTTGTAGGCGCTAAACGCAAGGAAAGGATGCATGGCTATCGTAAGGAGAAGGACAGAACCAATGGGGGGGGTGGTTATTAAAGAGGAAGAGGGACCAGCGGTCATCTGATGTCCGGACTAAAGAGGTAACTGGTATAGACTGGCACCATCAAACGAATTAGCCCAAGATCTGGGAAGAATGTTAGAAATTTGGATGCCTAAGAGCGTGTTCCCAGGATCCTATAAAGCACCGGACCTTAATGCCATCCCAGTATATAAAATGAGTGTCAAATGTGCGCATGCTGCTCCCCTCCGAAGGTGTCAGACTAAAGGGTCTCTGCTTAAGTTAAGGATGAGCAAGCCTGAGCCTGCTGCCTTATAACTGTAGCATCAATTCAAGTTGTAAAACTGGCATGAGGGCCGCACTTGCTCTCCTCTGGTTTTACAAGGGTGAAAGAGAATCAAACACGCCAGCCCAAGACCTGTTCCTCGGAGATGGAGGTCAGACATGGCTCTATTCTCCAACTTTGGTGCTAATTCCGACACCAACCATCCCTCCATAGAAAGCCTTGTTTCGCTGCTGGATCTGATTAATTCATCACAATGGTTACACAGAACTCAAACAACACTCACCACTAGGGGGGTTACATGGGACGTTAACCGATTATAATTCTGGATCAGAAATGCTCGTCTGTCAGGACACCTTCTGTCTAACCAGGCCTATAGGTAGCCCGTGGGTTCTTCCCGCTTGGACATTACAAAACTCTTTTAGCGCTGCCGATAAGTGTCCAAAGGACACTCAACTCTGAGCTAAGCCTCAGCTTGAAGGTGCTCTGCTCTACCGCCCTAGGTCAGTACACTTAGCTCTCCCTATGAAGTGCTTAAAGGTACTCCACTCCATAAGCAAGTTTCTCATTTGAAGGCACTTAGCTTTACTTGATCAGTGAGGCAAGAAGCCAACCACTCTGCCTCATGCTTTCAGTGCTGCTGCCTCTGTGGTTTTTTCTGGCATCACAACTCTGTCTCCTGGATTGAAGAGATTCATGCAGGGATCCTAGGGCCCAAAGGATGTACTACATTCCTGTCTCTTCTGTCTGGATGGCAGTATAATTTACCCTACCCGCGTGTGTGTGCGCAGGTATCACAGAACTGGGGAGATCTGGAGAATATCTGAGACTATGCGATTTTATTTTCTACGTACATGCAATTGCCTTTTGGGAAGTCATGAAAATCAAAGTTTACTACTTTACCATTATGACTAAATATAATTGGCAACTTTACCTCTCCTCTGTAATGGCCTTTTCTTAAACCGTGTCTGATTAAGACATTGTTCAGGTCATGGTGTCTCAAACTGCAGGTTATGAACCATTAATTTGTTTTGAAATCAATTTAGATGGTTCACAACCAGCGTCTGTTTGTTGTTTTATTTAATAAACTAGAGCAGACAAAAGTAGTAAAGGCCCAAAGTGTATCACAATAGGATGGACAAATATTATTTCAGAAAACACATGTCCCCGTTGTATGGAAATACACATGTGTGTGTGATGTATATATGTGTGTAATGGAACGTAACGGAAAATGCAGGGTCATGGCCCAAAAGGCAGAAGCTGCTGTTTTTTATTTCTCTTGGCTTTAAAGTGATCCATATAAATATATGTTATGAATAATGTATAAAAATATGTTCTAAAATAACTGCAAAATTCATGTAGAATTAATTCATTTTAATGTAGAGCTGTCAGAGCTAATAAACATCAAAAACGGCACCCAACAGGTGGAGCAATCTGGAACATTCTATTTTAAGGCTGAGATCCTGACATTCCACTAGACCACAAGTGGAGAGAACGAGGTTCTAATGTCTTTTCTTTTCCTCTGACATGATGTCTTGAGGAAACTCCCCTCTCACTTTGGGGCCGCAGATCTCTTATCTGCAAAATGAGAGACCTGGTTTCATTTGCTTTTGAGAACCGCTCCATTGAAGCCTTGAATTTCTGTGCGAGACTGCATGAAATAATTAAGATCTTTAAAATCAAATGCACCTGGCTTCCAATCCCCATTCTGTCCCGTGCTTAAGAGGTACTCTACCAGCTTCCTGGATTAGAATTGGCCATCATAATCCATACCCTCGGGGAAGAGATGAGGACTGAGATGTTATTGGACACTTGCTGGCATGGACGAGGACCATCATAGAAGATGACAGTTACATCCCATCCTTCTCTGCTTCCTAATAGCTTTATTCGTGTCTGTGTATCTGTAACCTCTGCGCAGCGTTCGTCTCCTCCATTTCCTTTCACCTCGTCCTAAAGAAACGTTATCCTTTCCCTGGTTGGCTTTCTCACTAATGGCCATCAGCTGGCCATCGGCAGGATTCCCAGCACCTGCGGAAATGGTCCTGTGCTCATTTCAGAGCCACGCCCGCCCGCCTTGCTGCTCTCCACACCTGAGCTCCCTACAATGTAGACCTCTGCTCCTTCCCATTTCATTATCCATTCTCTCACGTCAATGCCACTTCACAAGCTCTTCAGCCCCTTGGGTACTGAGGTCAAGCTGCACAGTGGGGGTTGATTCTAGCCCTACGGAGACGGCCATCATAAAAATGTCACCTCAGTACCTGCCCGTCTTTGTCCTTGGGGCCGCACAGCCTTCCAGTCCTTCTCTCATTGCACTTCCGTCCCATGCCTTTCCCCCTTGCTTCACTCCTCACTAGCCCCTGACATTGAAAAGCCCCATGAGGTAGGAAAAGGCCTAAGAAATAGATCTGCAGAGCAGTCTTAGGATTTGTTCCTTGCTGTCTCTGGATTGACTCTGGACCCTGTGCCACCTCAGTCTTCCCCAGGTTGTCTAAGCATTTCCAGAACTCTCTACACCGGCTCTTCTCAGCTCAGTGACTGGCAGACCCATAGTTCCCACTGGCGAGAGGCCTTCAGGTCATTCACAGCTTCACACTCACCTAGTATTCCCTGCTCAGTGACCTTCTCAGCCACACGCCAGGCACTGCTGCTCTCTTCTGCCTGAGACCGGGCCTGCTGGGTCTCCAGAAGTTTCGCTGTGTTCCTGGATCCTGTACACGATGGAGAACCAGACTTTAGGGGGAACGGGACAAATTAAATTAACCTGAACTCACTCCTGACCCTAACACAAACATTACTTGTTCCTATAGGGGTAGAATATCTCCTACTCAGCAGGGCACTGGGTGCTCTGTAAAGATTGCAGGTGATACCCAAATGACAAGTAAGGTAGTAATTGCTGATCATCCAACGCCGCCACCATATCTCTGTCAGAATGGAGAGTTCTCTCCTACTTAGCCCTGGACTCTAGGGCCTAGAGAATGGCCAGCAAGGGACAGCAAGGAAGAAGGCAGAGGAGAAAGTGGTAAGGAGATGAAAAGGGCAAAGCCATCCTAAACTGAGCTGTGGCTCCCCAAGTAAGTTCTCACTTGTTCGGAGACATTTAAGATAAACTCAAGTTGCCTGTGAATGGGAGAAGAGGAGGAGCCCTCCCCCCCACCCCACCCCCATTAGTCTGGGTAGACTAGAGGAGACCTGGGTAGACTAGAGAGAGAAATCCACAGAAACTCAAATCTGTATGAGAGAGTTTTATATAATGGGTAAGTGTATACAAAAAAAGCATTCCATCCTAGTCCAGTCCAAATCACAAGTCCAACATTAGCCCGTATGTCTGAGACACATCTACAAAGTCCTTCTCAAACTCACAAGACACACACAATGATGCCGACTGCATGAGGAAAGCCGACTCAGTGAATGTGTAAGCATCTCAGCGCTGGCAGGGGTCTCCACACGGCTGCGGCAGCACCCAGGGCTGCATCAGAGTATGTCCATGTGGCTTCTCCTCCAGGATGTCTGGCAGGGAATGAGCCAGCTGAGGCAGAGAACTAGTTAAGGCAGCCACACCCTGGTCTGACCATCAGAAAACAAGAGACCAGAAAGGCGAGGCTTGCTGAGCCATTTTTCTCTCCACCCTTCAATTAATCCCATGTGTGTTCATTGGCCAGGTTGGCACAATACACTTACCTATCATACTCCCCCAGCTGCCGCTTTTGGAGGTGCTGATTGAGGAAGCAGGGAACTCTGCTCACAACTTCTTAAGCTGCCCATGGCAACTCCAGACCTCAAGGGGACTAGTGGGAGGGGTGTTCTCTGCCCTAAATCCTCCACTGTCAGCGTGTCCATCTCCCTGAAGTTACTGGAAGGTAACACACATGATGGATTGCATCAATTTCTATCGTGTCATGTAGGACCAGACAAGGCCACAGCCCACTGTCCAGCTTCCAGGGAATGCTGACCCAGGACCTGCAAATGCAGTCAATTTGAGGGTGAAGCCCACAAGAGGGGGGGGGATGGCCACTCAAAGCAACCTGGGATACTGATATTAACTCTGAATGTTAACTACTTTCACCTTCCAATTGTGCCTTTCTGAAGGTGTGTCTCACAGAGTGCCTTCCTAATGAGAATGGGAATACGGAAGGAAGGAAGGAAAGAGTGACCCAGGGACAGATACACACACACACACACACACACAGAGAGAGAGAGAGAGAGAGAGAGAGAGAGAGAGAGAGAGAGAGAGCTTCAAAAGGTTTGTGAATTAAAAGATAATCGATTGGTCAGTTGACCTCCCTCTTGACCCAACCTGAATTTTCTCTGGGCTCAAATAGTTCCCACTTGTTCCTCAACAGAAATTTCATCTCTGGCTTTTAAAATATTGTTAACAGGTCATCTTTTCTTTCTTAATCTTTATTTTTATTTTTCTTCTTTCTGTTTCATTTTGTTTTCACTTGTTATTGTTTCTGTTGGGTTTCCCAGCTTATGAAGCACAGAAGGAGTGGATACACGGAGTCAGGAACTGATGCAATGGTCTATGGGGAGATGGGGTGGGGTGGGGTGGATAGGGTGAAGGGAATTGGAAAGCAAACAATGAATACAGGAGTGGGGAGGGAGCATTAGAATGGATTGTGATGTAGATACAATTCTTTTAAAAAGCAACTTAACTATGGAAGTATACGATATGTGTATTCTATCAAGAAAACCACTAAAAAAGAAAGGGAAGAAATCAAACTTGACCAATGATTCCTATCGGTGGAGGGGGAAGAGTTTTTGCTTGGGGGCCAATGAGCTTATGTTAACGGCAGTGGGATAATATGGAAAAGGGTATCAATCATGGTTGTCCGACACAACGAGCATGATCACTGGCACTGAATTCTACATGTAGAAGTTGTTGAGTTGGAGAATGATCATTGTGCATATTTTGCCACAATTAAAAAATAATAATAATAATTAGTGAATAACAATACAAGGAAGAAGAAAAAGTTCTAAAATTGATTGTGGTAATGATATAAAACTCTTCTCCATATGATTGAACTATTGAATTGTATGATATGTGGATGAAGTGCCGTAAAATGGTTTTTAAAAACTGTGAGGGGGGGCGATAATAGAATTTTTCTATGGAAAGCTCTCCATAAGGAAGCTGGTCTCTACAATGAGCTGTCCGTGGTCACACTGTCTCGTCACTCACCCCACTTCCTTCCACTGCAGGCCCAGTGCTCACAAGACAGGCCCTGCAATACTGAAGACACTTCTTCAGCAGCGCCAGGTTCCACCCCACACACTCACCTGAGCTTTCTCACCTGGTCCTTGTCACATGGTTTAAGAGGGACTTGCCACCCTGTTGGAAATCTTCTGATAGACCTCTGGTTGGGGTATGACAGTCCTCCCCACTCCCTGATAGAAGGGCCACGATTGACCTCCGCTCCCATCAAACCGGCAAAGGGCTCATTCCACTGAACTTGGTTGGAGGAAAGGAGATGGGCATTTTCAGGGTTTTTTGGTTCTCTTTCCTGAGAAGAAAGTTAATATTTTCCAATCCCAACCAAATTCATTGTCATAATTCAATCATTACTAATTAATATTCACAAGATAAATGTGCGATTACTATTAAAACACATCCTCTAAGCAGCCACTGCTGCCAACACTGTCTCCTTTGCATGAGAAAGATAAACAACCCACAGTCCCTACCACAGGCAACCTCACCTTAAGGTCCACCCAAGAGGGGTCTGAGGGCTTAGTCTTTGCATCCCAAGAAGTAGGCAGCACATCCAGGAAAGGTCAGACTTTGTGTCCCTGCAGGATGTGGCTGAAAGGGAAAGAGCCACCCAGTGTCCCATTGACTGAAGCCAGTGGCCAATCAATGAGGCAGACGAGAAATGTAGAAAATAAACAATGGTGATTAATATCGCCCACTTTCCTGATGCCTAGTCCAGGTGACGTTGGCATTACCCAGCATGCCACTGTGTAGGGTCGAGTATAACGCACGGGTACTTGGGAAGCATGATTCCAACAGAAACAGTGGGCTATGCCTCAGGTCCAGACATTCAGTTCACCTGGGCAGCTGTTTCAACAGCTCTGATCCTCCCTCTGCCTGAAAGAGCACCCCACGTTCAGGATCATGGGAACAGTTGCTGGAGCTATGGGTGTCGGTGCCAGGTCCTCCACGGGGGCCGAGGGCTCTTGTGCATAGGTGGGAAACCACATGCCGGATAACTAAAGTAGCACTTCCCCTGCAAAGGCAAGCTGTGGGACGCTGGAGCTAAGGACTGACCTGAGAACAGCCGGATTCCCAGGCTCATGTCTGGGAATTTTCTCTTTCCAAATATGCAGGAAATAAAAATAGGTAGGCAGGAAGGCCAAAATATGTTTTCAAAAACCCAAGTCTGGTTTTGACATGCCTGCTCCCACCATTTCAAGGCTAAGAATAATGGAAGAAAGTGGGGGTTCTGGCAGTGCCCCAGGGTGTAAGCACACTTGGACCTGCCTGCATGTTGGATGGTCCAGGCCCGCACCAAACTCTGTGCAGCTACTCACAAGTGTCAGAAGCCTTTAGAGAAATGAATGAGCAGCAGATTAGGAAACATGGCTGCTGACAAGTAGGAATTAGCCCTATAAAACATTTCAAGGTGTCGGCAATGGAAACCCGCTCAGGAGAGAGGGCAGAACTGCGCACACACCACTGAGCTCCACCAGTGGCTCAAGCAGGGAACAGGCAAGCCCAGCCACTGGACCTCGACTCGACCACCAGCAATTAAACAAAGGTCAAGAAAAATGAAGTGTGCACTTGCTGCCTCCTGATATTTTAGGCCACAGTAGAGAGACCAAAGTTTACTACGAGTGACAAGAGCAGGCAGGTGGGAGGGCAAAAAGGAGACACCAGGTTTAGGGGATATTGAGCTTCTGTTTAAGAGCCCTAGGGATGTAGTGGCTTACATATCAGGTTGCTACCCAGAAAGCCAGCAGTTCAAACCCAGCAGCCGTTCCATGAGAGAAAGAGAAAGCTTTCGGCTCTCGTCAAGACTTACAGACTCAGACACCTATGAGTCGGGATTGACTTGATGGCAGTGAGTTTGGTTGTTTGTTTGTTTGTTTGTGGGGGAGGGGGTAAGAGTAATAGGAAAATGTGAGACTAATGAATGGTGACAGGTGTACATGATACGCAGGTTGAACGTTACTGAAAAGTAGACGTGTCAAGATGGTTGGAACAGCAAATGTTTTGCTACCCATATATTCACCACCCACACACAAAATCACTTTAAGAAACAGCATCATGTTTAACCTCCTCAATTAAACTGCCATAAGCATCTCTATTTGCCTATAGCAACTGCTCGGTTTGACCCGCGAGCTTAATTTAAGTGGATGAAGGTTTGCCTGTGTTATATGAAAGCAAAGGAGATGAGAGGACCACCCTCAATTATCTAAAGAGGAAGATAGCTTGTTTTCTGTAGCTCATGAGAATTGGGGAAAGCCCAGCTGTTGAGTGAGGTCTCAGACTTTAGTGTAAGCTCTTCACCCTCATCATCCTGTAATTCCCACAACCCCTCTGAGAAGTAGCCAGCATGTCACGCACGAGGAGAATGGCATTCAGAGGTGCTAAGTACCTTCTCAAGGGTGTATATGTCATAAAAACTGCAAATAAAACCCAAGTCTGCCTAACCCAGTGCTTATACTCCTCCCTCCAACTGGAAGCAAGGTATACTTCCCAAGGAGGCAAATTTCCCCTCTGTGGCAATTACATAATCTCCTGTCAATTTGTGAAGGGGTGGACTCTATCCTGTCAATCAGGCCATCACCAATGAGGCCCCCATGTGGGCATGGTCTTCTCCTAAGGATTCTGGGAAATCCTGGACTCCTTCTTGGGAGGAGAGAGACACTCTTTGCTTGGTCTTCCTGCTGACAAGACACATGGAGCTACACTGATGGGACCAGAGCCCTGGAGCTGGAAGAGCCACGTGGAGACCTCTGCCAGCATTGAGATGCTTCCCTTGCCACTAGATCCACAAGATTTTTCACTGGCCTGTGATATTCCTGCATTTGGTGTCATTGCATGTTTTTTCCTGAGTCTGAAGAGGACTTTATAGATTGGATATTGAACATATGGGCTAATATCAGACTTATGGACTTGATCTGGACTGGGCTGGAATGTCAATATTCAATTGCTCTTTTATATCAAGTTCTTTCTTATACACATATGAGTGTCTATGAATATGTTTCTCTAGTCTACCTGGACTAACACACTCTCTAACAATCACGCTGTCTAACAGTACCAATGAGTGCCCCACGTGACAGTCTTATCACTACATCAAGGCATCTGGACAAGGCCTGGTTACAGGAGATTTAGTAGAATGTAATTTTGAGTCATCTGTTTTCTCCAGCACCAACATGATGTAGGACACATCCTTCCTCTGCCCACCTGCACTTTCATACACCTGGACCGGCACGGACCTGAATCTCTGAAGCGCATCCTTTGAAAGTGTCCCTTTATATGATCCTTGGTCACCACTGTGGGAGGTAGCCTGTTGAGAATCCTCATAAAAAGGGAGTTGGATGGGAATCTCCCAAATGCCCCTTTGGTCCTATAAGTCTATCGCTCTTGAACACTGTGTTAGTAGTCTGGGTACTTTAGAGAAACAAATCCACAGAAACTCACGTATAAGAGAACATTTTATATAAAGGTTAAGTGCACATCAAGAAAACATCCCAACACAGTGCTGCCCAAGCCCATAAGTCCTACATTAACCCATATGTCTGACACCAATCCACAAAGTCCTCCTCCATCTCACAAAAGACACATTATGACACCGACTAGAGGAGGAAAGCCGAATCAGTGAGCATGTAAGCATCTCAGCACTGGCAGGGGTCTCCATACAGCTGCTCCTAGCACCAGGGCTGCATCGGGGTGGGTCCATGACTTCTCCTCGGGGATGTCTTGCAGGAAGTGAGCCTTGACAATTGAAACAGGGAACTGGCTGAGGCAGCAGCACCCTGCTCTGATCATCACAAAGCAAGATATCTGAGAACTAGAAAGGCGAGGCTTACTGAGCCATTTATCCCTCCGCCCTTCACTTAACCCCACGTGTTTATCAGCCAGGTTGGCACAATAAACTATCTACTTCAACACTGATGGAGCCCCAACAGGACATGCAGCACTCTGGCACAGGCACCTCCAGAACATTCCCCAGAGTTGAGGTCAGGGTATCCACAATGGATCTTCAATGAGCTCAACCTCTTTTTGGACAGACAGAGTGGAATCTGGCTAAAGATTGCAGGAATGGCCTTGGCAGATCAAGACCAAGGCCCCTCAGGGCTGGATTAAAACATTTGCTTTGTTTATTCTCTCTTGCTCTGATCCAGAGAGGAAAGTGGAGAGTATTGAAACTGGCAGGTCAGTACCACTCCCATTCCATCCCATCTGAGGAAGCAGCCCTGCCCTCCTGACAAGGAATAGATGACAAAGGCCAGGCATGAGGCTCGAGGCCTTGCAGTGCTCCAAGACCAGTTGGGGTCAGTCTGGTCCCCATGGAAGCCAAATCCTTATGTTGAGACAACAATAGGAAGGCTAGGCACTGGGCCTGGAGAACAAGGGCTCAGTGCTCAGCCTCCTTCTGTCCTGAGCTCTGATACTAATAGCTGGATTGATCTCTTGATCTAAAACGTCTTCCTTACATCTTCCTTATAAAGAACTCAGGGTCCGGGCTGGCATTCCTTAGTCACAAGGATGTCACTACAGGTCAGAGCTGTGACTTCCCCAGGAAAGCGTTTCTGTCCCCACCATCTGGGCTGAGGCTACTCTACTGTGCTCTGAAAGCTCCTAAAATAATGCGGATGACCTTGCTTTCAAATGATCCGCTCACTTTCCTTCTTCCCTATTAGGATGGAAGCACTTTGAAGGAAGAAACTGTGCCTTCTTTACGGTTTTGTTCTGAATACAGCAGTATTAATTCCTGGTGTGAAATAAAAACTCAACACATATTTGTTGAACAGAAAGATATAGAAAGGAACTATAAAGATATAGTTAAGGAATATTATTAACTCACTCCTGTGTCTCTGAATGAGTCAAAACCATATCTTCCATGGTACTTATCTGAGGATACGTCAAGGAACATTCCAGACTCTACCTGATACACATGAGTAATAAGAAGGATTTGATCCCATGACATAAGGAGGGGAGAGCGAGAAGGGCATGCCTGTACTGTCTCCTGCCTGGCAGAGAAGAGTTAGCAGGACAAGCCCTCCCGTTCCAGCAGGACAATGCTGCTGAACTTGTAGCTGATATAAAATGACTGGACTCAGGGACTGCATTAGGAGCTCATTCAACACAGGGAGAACTCCCATTAGGGTTCTTTTGAGAATGGTCCATGACTGTTTGTACTTTCAAGTCAGTACTTAGTGTCAATATTTCTATTTCCAGATCCAACTGTTAATGAAGCTATGCAAAATCTGAGTCAGCTTGGTATGTCCTGAATGAAATCCAGCCCACCGTGACTCTCCTGAAATAAGCTACAGGAAGGAAGGGCCTTGGAACGTGGGGTCCGCTGGACCAAGGCAGGCCAACCAGCTCAGCAATTTTTTATCTTGACCAAGCAACTTCCTGACTGCAATCAGATCCACACAGTGGTTTTTAGCGATAAGGTTGCCGGATGAGCTATGTCACTACAGAAGCAAATGTGCTGGGCACGGAGGGTGCAAAGCCCTAGATGCACATGGAGGAGGGCAGCGCCAGAAAAGCAACTCTAGAATATGTCCTCAAGTCAGCCAATGCCTAAGGCTCCCTCCCCACCCCACCCCCACTATCATGATCCCAATTCTACCTGACAAATCTGGCTAGACCAGAGCATGTACATGGGTACAGATAAGAGCTGGAAACACAGGGAATCCAGGACTGATAAGCCAGCCCCTCAGGACCAATAATGAGAGTAGTGATACCAGGAGAGTAACAGGAAGGTTGGGGGGACAAAGGAGGAACCGATCACAATGATCTACATAGAACCCCCTCCCAGGGGGGACTGACAGACGAAAGGAGGGTGAAGGGAGACATCGATCAGTATAAAACATAAAAAATAATCATTTATAAATTATCAAGGCTTCATGGGGGAGGGAGGGAAAAAATGAGGAGCTGATACCAAGGGCTCAAGTAGAAAGAAAATGTTTTGAAAATGATGACAACAAATGTACACATGTGCTTGATACAATGGATGGATGGATGGATGGATGGATGGATGGATGGATGGATGGATAGATGGATGGATTTTGAAAAGAGCTGTATGAGTCCCCAATAAAATGATTAATAAAAAGAAAAGACCGGGTCTCGTGGTTTCTGTGTCTTTGGTCTTTGGACCCAGGCTGTCTCCTGAGTGATTAGTGGCCAGCACAGATCGGAGAGTGCTCAAGCACAGGAGCAATGATGAGGATGGCCCAGGTCCAGGTTGTGCTTTGTTTCGTTGAGCTTAGGGTTGTTGTGGGTTGGAACCTAACAATAGCCGAGTCTAGAATTTAATAGTAGCCGACATAATTTGCTATAAGAAAAAAATGAAGGTATGTCATATGAACAAAGCATGCACTGTGATTGAGTGGCCATACCTGGGATTGGGGTGTACAGAGATTCGGTATGTGGACATGCCCCTGTCCCTATGTCAGCCTCCGAGCCTGTGGAAATAAGTGTGTGTGCCATGTCAGCCTATGTGTGCTGTGTGTGCATGAGGTCTAATACTCAGGTCCACGCATATTGGTACAGGAGTAGATTGGATGTAGGTGTGCATATCTGCTTGTATCCAAGGTGGGGGTATGCATGTCTGTGCACATGTGTCCGGGGCACATACCTGCACCAGAGAGATTGCGATTGCAGCAGAGTCCCAAGGAACGGTGGGAGAGGGATTGTTCGTGTCCAACCTGGGCACAGACAATACTTAAATGCATTGTTCACTGATCATTCAAAAGCTATTGTAAAGGTGATGATCAGTTTGTCTGCCTTTTCTGATCACCTTGTTCTCTGCGGTCAGTGATAAACTCACATCCCTAGAAGGACTCACTGCTTCTATCATCAGCCCATCCTCCCATCACCACCGGGTCCCCACGTGAGTCAATAAAGGCATTTCAAATGACCCCAACTCAGCTCTTGCGGTCTCTCCCATCAGACTTGGAGTACTTCAGTGTTACTCTCACTGCACCTTGTTCCTCTCTACAATGTTACTCTCTGCATTACCCTCTACAACGTTACTCTCTACAACATTACTGTCTACAACATTACTCTACAACGTTACTCTCTACAATGTTATTCTCTACACAATGCTATTCTCACTCCTCCTCCAGAGAAATCCACTCCCCTCCCTGCTGCAGCGACCAAGAACTTTCCAAATCTCAGACAAGAGCAGATGGCAACCCTGCTCCTGAACCCTGGGACATTCCCGACCCAATTGCTTAGGTGAACTATTAAGGCTCTTCTGTCCCAAGCCTCATTCTCCAGGTTTTTCCTTATTCTCCCCTCCCTTCTCCCTGCCCCCTCCCCCCACACCACACACACCCTGCTCAGGCCACCCATCTCATATGGATTATTGCCTGAGTCTGGATCCCTTTTCTCCCTCTCTCAACTACTGTGATCCTGCCCATTCTTCAAGGCTCCACAGCCTCCCCTCTCCCTCCTCCTGGAAGCTTTCCTAACCTCCCTGCAGGATTCGGTTCATTTTGACCAGTGTTGATCCGTGCCAGTTCTCCTCGCCCAGACAGCCTAGAGCAGCAGTCCTCAACCTGTGGGTTGTGACCCCTTTGGGGATCAAACGAAGCTTTCACAGGATCATTTCATAACAGTAACAAAATGACAGTGATGAAGTAGCAATGAAAATCATTTTATGGTTGGGGGTCACCGCCACATGAGGAACTGTAGGAAAGGGTCACGGCATGAGGAAGGTTGAGAACAACTGGCCTACAGCATGGGTCCTCTGTACATGCATGGAGGGTAAAGACTAACTCCTAACTGCCGGGCACCCTCCCTCCACATAGTGCCTAACAGGGCATTCTGTACCTGCTATGTGTGCTTCCTTCGTGCTGTGATGCCCAGATTATCCAAGGCCCGAAAATAGTCTCAACTAGTTAGCATGGTCCTTGGTGTATTCCCTCTTGGAGAGAAACAAGAGCAATCCTACTGTGGCGTGGTCATCTCAGCTTACTGTGAAAGACCCCTGATACGCCGAGACCATGGATATCCATGGATGCCAGCACCGAGACCATCTACAGTTTCCAAGGCCCACTGCAAAATGAAAGTGTGGGCCTTTGTTCAAAATGAAAACATAAAAATACTGTTAAAAGTATTAAAATGTAAACATTTCGCCTCCTTCTCAACCTGGGGTGGGTTCTTTGGTTGTTTAAATAAGCGTTCTTCTTTGTCATAACTTTAGATGTACAGAAAAAATGGTAAGATATAGGGTCACTAGCTAGCTACTCAGTGGCAATGAGAGAGTTGTACAGAGCTACCAGTTGTGCCTATTACTAACATATGGCATAAATATGATACATTGTCATTAAGTAAAGCCCATAATTCATATTCTCTTTGTGTTTAGATGCTGACCTTCTACTTTACCAAGCAGGATGCCCTTCTCCTGTTGCTGGTCCTTCCTGAGAGACTGTCCCAAGCATCTGAGATGAAGGCTCTTCATCCTTCATCATTCTGGTTGTTAGACTTCCGAGAGCGATGTGTCCTTCTCCTGGTGGTCACTGATAGATCCCACAGTCTTTGCCAACACCATCATTCAAATGTATCAGTTGTTCCTTGTTCTGCCTTCTCCACTGCCCAACATTTGTATGCATATGAAGCAATTAAAAATACTAAGCCTACAGTTAGATGCACCTCAGTCTCCACTCTTCACACTTTGGAAAGGTCTTTTGCAGCAAATGTCCCCAAAGCAGGGCAGCATTTGCTTTCTTGCCTGCTGCTTGCCTGGGATATAGATCCACGTGTGCTACACTTGCATTTTAGAAATCCTTGACAATTTCAATCTCTTCTTCATTTACCATAATTTTGCTATTGGTCCACTTGGGAGCATTTTTGTTTTCTTTCTGTTGGACTGTGATTTATACTGTAATCTTTGATCTTCATAAGCAAGTTCTTCCAATCCTCATCTTGTCAACAAGCAAGATGGCATCATCCTCATATTGCAGGTTGTTAATTGATCTTCCTCTGATTCTGATGCTTGTTCTGCCTATCATCAGCTCCTCGGGTTATTTGCTCACTACTTTGGAAGAAAGTGACTATGAACAGCCCACACCAGGGGTCAGGAGTTATGCTCCACCCCCTCAAAGACAGATAATCTATATAAATTATTTGATTTTTTTCCCTACATGACAGAGTTGTCATTCTCCAATTATTCATTTATTTGGCAGTGTGTATCAATATTCGTTCATAAACATCTATTTTACCATTTGGGTCATAATTTATTATTTTTTTCTCTTAATAAATAATTTTACTGGGGGCTTTTACAGCTCTTATAATAATCCATACATCTGTTGTATCAAGCTCATTTGTACATATGTTGCCATCATCATTTCCAAAACATTTTCTTTCTGCCTGAGCCCTTGGTATCGCTTCACTTTTCTTGTTACTCAAATGTTCCTTTGGGCCCGTTTTCTATTGTCTTGGACATGGTGGGTTTCATGAGTGGTTGTGTGTTCATTTGTTTTGAGCACATTTTTTCACTTTCTGTCACTACAAAATCCTCCAGGCTACATCTTGTCTATCCCTTGAATGAGCCTCGCAATCTTCCCTTTCTCTAAGGATGCCTGGTTTCTTTGAGTGGAAACGGTATTACAAATCAAGATCTGGGGTACCAGATATGCTCACTGGTGCTAAAGTATCCTTGCTCTCCATTGACAGAGCAAGGAAATATATGAATGTACAGTGTCTTGGATTCTGAAAAAAATGGTATGGGAGCTCTGTTGTCTTAATGTTTTCCATTTTACCACTCTATCTGTTACACAGAACCCACAGACAAAATTCAAGACTAAAGAGTTTATTCATATTAACAGGCTATAATTCTTTTTGAGAAATACTCAGGATAATTGTTTATGAGGAGATGCTACAAAATTCTTTCAGGTCTACTAATAATGCCCAAAGGGCATACCACTCCACTGGAAGCCTCAATCTAAAAGCATTAAAGCCAAGCTCCCTGAATTAAGTGCCCAGAGACACCCCATTCCAGGAAGCTTCAGCCCAAAGGAACTCAGCTCCACTTCCATGGGTCAGCAAGCCCAGCTTCTCCAATTAAGTGCCCAGAGGCACCCCACTCTGCAAGCCATCTCCTGCACAAACGCACTCAGCTTTGCTTGTTCTGTGGATTGGGAAGTCCAGCACTCCATTCCAGGCTGTGTCTCCTGTTTCTGCTGCTGCTGCTCCTCTGATACTTTTTTGGATTCAGGAAGTCCATTGTGAAGGGATTTGGGGTCCAGAGGATGAGCTCCATTCCTGCCTCTGGCTGGTAATGAAATGCCCCCACCCCATCCTTCTCAGAGGGCTCACTGTATACTCAGTAGGATGGCATTCCCAGGAATCCTGTTTGCAAGTACTCACATGTGAATCCCATCAGTATCTTCCTCCACCTACCTACCAGACCCATGCAAAGGAAAGGTTGTTGGGTAGGAGTTAGAGACTTTGGCTAAGCAAATGTTTTGAGAATGATGAGGGCAATGAGTTTACAAATGTGCTTTACATGATTAATTGATATATGGATTGTGATAAGAGTTGTATGAGCCCCTAATGAAATAATTTTAAAAAAGAAAAAATGATGATGGCAACATATATACAAATATGCTTGACACATGAATATATGTATGGATTGTGATAAGAGCTATAAGAGACCCCAATAAAATGATTAAAAAGAAAAGTCATATTAAATAACTCACTGCCCCTGCAGGATCCAAGTCTGACCTTCATCAGTGTTAGTAAAGAGAAGAATCCAACTAACTCCACACCAGATGAAAGCTGATTGCCATAAGGCATGCCTGCCACCTCCCTTCTTCTTACCCTATTCTGACACCCACACTGCACCAACCCTCCCACCCCCAGAACCTTATGTCTCTTCTTGGTTCAGTAATTCATTGCAATGGCCACATAGAACTCATGGACAATATTCATGTGCGGATACAGTTCAACTATCTGCAATGCCTCTTCTTAATCATGTTGGCAGGCATGTCTCTCTCTGGTCCTTTGCTTCCCAGCCACGTGGTCCCTAGGTCTCTGCCCCCATTGATCAGTAAGTCGGCCACTGCTCTCTCTACCTCATAGTCAGAGTATTGACCCTCTACTCTGACTCATGATCTCAGCAAGGCTCCTTTGCTCTGCCTCATGATCACAGTGCTGTGCATATATGCTTCTCTGGTGACTCTTCCTTCTGGATGGTCACAGGACTCTCTCTCCTTATGAAATGGCTCACTCTTCCATACCCATTGGAATGGCATAGTTGATCAACACTTTATTAGTGTTTCACACACCCTATTTGCCAGAAGACAAGCCCCACAGGACAGAAAGTACACAAAATGTGACAGAGGAACTGTTGCCTTTTCAAAAGAGAGTCAACTGTAATAACTTGGATGGAGTAAGTCTATAAGAGGAAAACGTTTGGGACCTTTATTTGCTGCTGAATCTTGGCTGATAATTAGAAGAAACTGTTGCAAACATCAATTAATAATCAGAACTTGGAACATATGAAGTATGAATCTAAGAAAACCGTGACTTTCAAAAATGAAATTGAGCTCATAAAGAGCTGAAATGGACTGTTATTGGTCATTTTGAATCAGAAAACATATGGTTTACTAGGCTGGGAAGGACAGATTCCAGAGGAATTGCTTCCCATTCATAATTGAAAAGGCCATTTTCAAGATTTATCTTGAAACACAATGTTGTCTGTGTTAGGATAAATAATGCCTATCCTTAGTCAAGGAAATCCAGTCAATATAACTAGTATTTGAATGTATGTACCAACCAGTAAAGCTAATGGTGAAAAAATTGAAGAATTCTACCAAAGTCTCAATCTGAAATTGATGAAACATGCAATCAAGATGCATTCATAATTATTGGTGATAGTAACATAAATGGTGGAAGCAAAGAGGAAGAAACAGTAGATGGAAAATATAGTCTGGTGATTGAAACAAAGCTGAAGATCACTTGATAGAATTTTGAAAAGCCAATGACTTCTTCATTACAACTACATTCTTCCAACAATGCAAACAGTGATCAGACACATGGGCTCCTCCAGATGAAATACACAGAAATCAAATTGGCTACATCTCTGTGAAGAGACCAGAAAGAAGTTCAATATCAGCAGCTAAAACCAGGCCAGGAGTTGACTATGGGACAGACCATAAATGGTTCCTTGTTCCAATGTAAGTTAAGGTTGGAGTTGAAAGAAATTTAAACAAAACAAGAACCAAAATAAGAACTTGAGTCAATCCCACCTAAATATCAAGACTATGTCAAGAATAGTTTTGATGCATTGAGCACCAAGGACACTAAACCTGATTAACTGGGGGAGGAAATCAAGAACATCATACATAAATAAAGCAAAAGGTCATTAAAAACACAGGAAAGGAAGAAAAGTTTCAAGTATATGTCAAAAGAGACCCTGATGTAGGAGGTCTGGTAGGGCATGATCACAGGTAATGTAACCTAGAGGAATTACTCAAACCCAACTTAAAGCTGAGCATGATAGTGAGACAAGAGGAAAGTAAAAGGAAATAGAGGAAAGAGCTAGGAGGAAAAGGGCATTTATAGAGGTCTAAATAAAGTCATGTACATATGAAAATATATTTATATATGAGGATGGGGAAATAGATCTATGTGTATATATTTATAGGTTTAGTATTAAGGTAGCAGATAGACATTGGGCCTCCACTCAAGTACTCCCTCCATGTAAGAATACTTTGTTCTATTAAACTGGCATTCTATGATGCTCACCTTCCTGACACAATCACTAAAGACAAAGCAGGTGCATAAGCAAATGTGGTGAAGAAAACTGATGGAGCCCGGCTATCAAAAGATATAGCATCTAGGATCTTAAAGACTTGAAGGTAAACAAGTGGCCATCTAACTCAGAAGCAACAAAGCCCACATGGAAGAAGCACACCAGCCTGTTTGATCATGAGGTGCCGAAGGGATCAGCTATCAGGCATCAAAGAACAAAATATCAAATCATTGTGAATGAGGGGAAGTGCAGATTGGGTACCCAAGACTCATCTGTAGGCAAAGGGTCTCAGGGAGGAGACGAGCCAGTCAGGGTACAGTGTAGCAACTATGAAACATACACAACTTTGCTCTAGTTCCTAAATGCTTCCTCCCCTCCCTCCTCTACTATCATGATCCCAATTCTATCTTTACAAATCTGGCTAGATCAGAGAATGTACACTGGTACAGATAGGAAATGGAAACACAGGGAATCCAGGGCAGATGATCCCTTCAGGACCAGTGCCCAAAGTGGCAATACTGGGAGGGTGGAGGGAGGGTGGGGCAACCGATTAAAATTATCTGCATATAACCTCTTCCCTGGGGGGTGGACAACAGAAAGGTGAGTGAAGGGAGAGCTTGGACAGTGTGAGAGATGACAAAATAATAAGTTATTAATTATCAAGGGATCCTGTTGGGGTGGAGTAGGGAGGGAGGGGATAATGGGGAGCTGATGCCAGGGGCTTGGGTGGAGAGCAAATATTTTGAGAATGATAAGGCCAACAAATGTGCAGATGTACGTATGGATTATGATAAGAGTTGTATGATCCCCCAATAAAATTTTTTTAAATATAGAGATCCTGAAACTTGTTCTTCATCATGGCATAGCTAGGCAAATGGAAGAAATGATGATACCACAGAGTGGAATAGAAATCTTCAAAGGTAGCTCAAAAAGACAAAGTCAAATATTATAATGAAATTTTCAATGACCAAGAATTAGAAAACCAAAAAGAAAGAACATATTCAGTCTATCTTAAACTGAAATAACTCTAGAAAAAAGTCAAGCCTTGAGTTGAAATAATGAAAGAGTCTATGGGCAACATATTGAATTATTTAAGAAGCATCGAAAGCCGACGGAAAGAGTACACAGAGTCACTGTAACCAAAAGAACGAGTCGGCATTCCACCATTTCACAGAGTAGCATATGAGCAAGTACCAATGAGTTCTAAAGGAAGACGTTTAAGTTGCACTGAAAGCAAGAGCTAAAAGCAAGGATCCAGGAATTGATGTAATGCCAACTGAAAAGTTTCAATAGGCCTATGAAGCCCTACAAGCACTTGTTCTTTTATGCCAGGAAATTTGAAGACAGCCTCTTGGCTAACTAACTGGAAGAGATCAATATATTTATAGCCATTCCAAAAAAAGGTGACCCCAAAGTGCTCAAATTATAAAATACCATAAATATCACAAGCAAATAAATTGTTTCTAAAGATCATCCAACAGTGGTTGCAGGAGTACATTGACAGGGAGCTAGCAGAGGTTCAGCTTGGATTCAGAGGAGGATGAGGAACAAGGGTTATCGTTGCTGATGTCAGATGGATCTTGACTCAAAGCAGAAAATACCAAAAAGATGTTTACTTGTGTTCTAATGACTGTGCAAAGGTATCCAACTGTGTGGATCATAACAAACTATGGCTATCCTTGAGAAGAATGAGGATTTATTATGCTCACACAGAACTTGTCCATGGATCAAGAGGCAGTTGTGTGAACAGAACAGATGCTTAGAAATCAGTACAGGTGTGCATCCAGATTGTATCCTCCCATCATACTTATTCAATCTGCGTGCTGAGCAAATAATCAGAAAAGCTGGTTTATATGAGGAAGAATGTGGCATCAGGATTGGAGGAAGGCTTATTAACAACCTGCGATATGCAGATGACACAACCTTGCTTGCTGAAAGTGAGGAGGACTTGAAGTCCTTGCTGATGAAGATCAAGGATTGCAGTCTTCAATATGGGTTACAACTCATTGTAAAGAATATCTAACTAGCACAACTGTAACAATAAATAGCACCATGGTACATGGAGCAAATGTTGAAGTTGCCAACCATTTTGTCTTGCTTGGATCCACAGTCAATGCTCAAGGAAGCAGCCATCAAGAGATCAAAGATGATAAATGTGCTGTTCAAGACCCTTCGAAGTGTTAACCAGCAAGGATATTACTTTGAAGACTCAAGTGTGGCTGACCCAAGCTATGGAATTTTCAATTGCCTTCTATGCAAAGTTGGACATTGAATATGGAAGGCCGAAGAAGAATTGGTACCTCAGAATTATGGTGCTGGTGAAGAATATTGAAAGTATATGGTCTGCCCAAAGAACCCGCTAATCTGTCTTAAAAGAAGAGTCAGAGTGTTCCTTGGGGGTAAGAAGGGTGAGCCACTTTCTCACATACTTTGGACATGTTTTCAAGAGGCAAGTCCCTGGAAAAAAGCATCATGATAGGTAAAATAGAGGGGTAGTGAAAATGAGGAAGGCCCTTGACAAGATGAATTGACACCGTGGCTGCAACAAGGGGACCAAGCACAAGAACCATTCAGTGTAAGAATGGCCCAAGACCAGGCAGTGTTATGTTCTGTTACTATCAGCGGCCCATAGCAACAACAGCATTTGTATAATCCCATCCCATCATTTGGTGGGAATTACAAAGAAATGGATGGGGGTGGGGAAGAAAGAAAGACCATTCTAAGTCATTTCACTTCCTCACACAGTTTCTGAGTGCTGCTGGAACACCCTATCACAAAGCAGGTAACTTGAAAGAACAGAAATGTGGTCTCTCATAGGTTTGGGGGCCAGAAATGCAAAACCATTTTATTGGCATCCACATATCATGCAAGTCAATACTTCGATCATATCAAGAAGAGTTGTACAATCTGTAGCACACAGCACATTTCTTTAGGTTCAAGAATACTGGCAGGCACAGACCTTCACAGGTGCTTAGGGGTTCTAATGCATGAGTCTATGTGCGCGCAGCACACCGGCACCTAGGTTCCCTCTCTCATCAGCTACGGGACACACACCTGGTGCCTCAGCCCAGAATGACGACGCCAAGCCAGGCATTGTTCCCTCCTCCCATGCACACTGGCCACTCCCGGAACATGGCAACCTGTGAAGTAAGCCCACCAGGACAGTGGTTCTCAACCTTCCTAATGCTGAGACCCTTTAAGACAGTTCCTCATGTTGTGGTGACCCCACCCAACCATAAAATTATTTTCGCTGCTACTTCATCACTATAATTTTGCGACTGTGATGAATCACCCCTGTGAAAGGGTCATTCCACCCCCAAAGCGGTTGGGACCCACAGGCTGAGAACACTGCACTAGGAACTTGAAAAGTGCCGAGACGCTTACATCTCTGGCATCTGTTCCATGGTTCCACAAACTCAAAGCTCAATTCATAAGATGAGACAAATGAGTAAGCACAGGACTCTGCTCAGCATGTGGCTCTAGGCAACGACATGAGTCCTGCCTCATGAAACCAGCCTCGCCTGGCCTCTGCTCCTTGGCCTCCCGCTGCTTAATCACCTTCAGCTTGCCATGAGCCACAAGCTGTCTTCTTCCACCTCAGTGGCACCAGACAGTACCTGTGGGCACTCAGCTTCAGTTTAAGAGAGAACACAGCTAGAGAAGCCTGAAAGCTTGTTTGTTTTGTTTTCAAATTGAGAGCGCGTTCAGGCTAACCCCATCCCTTCGAGTTTTCTTGTGGTAGGAGCCAGGTGCAGGCAAGGAGACTTCCTGAGATTTGGCTTGGAAAGTCATTTTAATGAATGAAAAAAGGGAGGCTCTACTAACAGGCGCTATCAGAGGAGCTTTGTTTTCCAGATTAAAAGAAACTCTGCCTTCTGCCTCCTATGCCTCCAATTAGATGGAAAAGCGATGGGCTCCGTGGTTAGGATACCTGCTCTTGAGGAAAGGCACGTGGGGATTTAAATCTGGTTCCACCAACTGGACAACGTGGCAAGTCCTTTCTGCTCCGAGCTGATTAGTTCCTCATCTGTAAAAAGCGGGTCCCAAATAAACCTTGGGACAGACACACAAGGGGCGACTGTGCGTGACTAAAGAATGATGATGTTAACACCACTTCCTTACCCCCCTACCCCCCCCCCAAAAACACAGGGACAAGGGAACAACATGGGACCCAAAATGGTAGTGAGGGGCGAGTGGCAGGCCTGGTGGGGAATGATCAAGGGTAAGGTTGCGTAGAGAAGAGGTATAGCTGTAGCCCAGGTGGGGACGGAGCATGGTAGTAGGGCAGGAGGAAAGTCAAGGGAGATGGAGGAAAGAGCTAGGAGTCAAAGGGCATTTATGGAGGTCTAGCCAAAGACATGTACAAGCAAATATATATATATGAGGATGGGGAAATAGATCTATGTGTCTATATTTATAGGTTTAGTATTAAGGTGGCAGAAGGACCTTGGGCCTCTACTCAAGCACTCCCTCAATGCATGAATATTTTCTTTTATTAAATTTGCACTCTATGATGCTCACTCTCCCGACACAACTGCTGAAGCCAAAGCGGGTGAACAAGTAAATGTGGTGAAGAAAGCTGATGGTGCCTGGCTATCAAAAGAGATAGTGTCTGGGATCTTAAAGGCTTAAAGATAAACAAGCGGCCATCTAGCTCAGAAGCAACAAAGCCCATATGGAAGAACACACCAGCCTGTGTGATTGCGTGGTCCCGAAGGGATCAGTTATCAGGCATCAAAGAACAAAAAATCATATCATTGGCTGCACACCTCCATGATACGATCACCAAAGACAAAGGGGTGCATAAGCAAATGTGGCAAAGAAAGCTGATGGTGCCCGGCTATCGAAAGAGATAGGCTTGAAGGTGAACAAGCGGCCATCTAGCTCAGAAGCAATAAAGCCCACATGGAAGAGGCACACCAGCCAGTGCGATCACGAGGTGTCAAAGGGACCAGGTATAAGGCATCACGCAAAAAAAAAAAAAAGAATATATATGTATATATATATGCATGTGTGTGTGTATACCATAGTGAATGAAGGGGGAAGTGCAGAGTGGAGACCTGAGGCCCAAGTGTCGACCACTGGAGATCCCCTCATAGAGGGGTTTAGGAGAGGAGATGGGTCAGTCAGGGTGCGATGTAGTACCGATGAAGAACACAGCTTTCCCCCAGATCCTGGATGCTTCCTCCCCCTAACTACCATGATCCGAATTCTACCTTGCAGGACTGGATAGGGCAGAGGTTGTACACTGGTGCAGATGGGAGCTGGAGGCACAGGGAATCCAAGGTGGAAGATACCTTCAGGACCAGGGGTGTGAGGGGCGATGCTGGGAGAGTGGAGTGTGAGTGAGTTGGAAAGGGGGAACTGATTACAAGGATCCACATGTGACCTCCTCCCTGGGAGATGGACGGCAGAGAAGGGGGGGGAAGGGAGACTCCAAATAGGACAAGATATGACAAAATAACAATCTATAAATTATCAAGGGCTCATGAGGGACGGGAGAGCGGGGAGGGAGGGGAAAAAAAGAGGACCTGATGCAAAGGGCTTAAGTGGAGAGCAAATGCTTTGAAAATGATTAGGGCAAAGAATGTACGGATGTGCTTTATACAATTGATGTATGTATATGTATGGATTGTGGTAAGAGTTGTATGAGCCCCTAATAAAATGTAAAAAAGAAAAAAAATGATGATGAAACCATGGGGGCAGCACCTCATGACATGGATAGATTTGAAGGACATTATGCTGAGTGAAGTTAGTCAATCACAAAAGGGCAGCTATTGTGTGAGGCCATTCTTATAAAAAGAAATAAATAAAAAGGTTTTCATGCCAGGAAAACAGACTTTTATAGGGACCAGGGGCAGGAGGTAGAGGGAGAGAGGGGAATATTTTTTTTTTAAAAAGTGTCGACCATCTTGATCTCCCACAGTTGCTATGATTCTTCCTCGGAAAGGATGTCTCTGAAGCACTTGTATGGCCCCCTGCACACAGGAAAGGGTCAGGGAACCTTGGCCTTTGAGTGCTTGACCCTCTGAGACCCCACTCTGATTGCAAGGAGTCCAAAAAGGAAACTGTGCCTTTCTCTGAGTCCCCAAGGTTGGCTTAACGTACGGTCTAGGGACCTTGTGTCAGCTGAGATACCCAGGCAAGTATTGCTTTGGCAACTTGTCTACTCAAGAAAAGTTGTTTCCAAAGACTCACCTCATCAAGGCACTGTCCCAAGGACAAATCACTGAAGCCACTTAGGCCAGCAGCACTTTGTGCCCATGGACGTACAACTGGGTAGATTACCATGAAGACCTCCACCAGAGTGGTTGTTTATGCTCAGTGACCCTGGGTCACAAAACTCTTCCCAGTGTGCTTACCTGAAACCCTGAAAATAAGAGGGTTTCTCCCAGCCTCCGTGTGTTAGTCTGGGTAGGCTAGAGAAACAAATCCAGAGAGACACTCATATATGTATAAAAGAGAGCTTTATATACAAGAACAGTTGAATATTGAAGAAACATCCCAGCCCAGTTCAGATTAAGTCCCTAAGTCTGATAGTAGCCCACAGTAAGCACGTACCAGGCATTGTTTCATTTAATTCAAATACAATGAAACCAAGCAAATTACTAACCTTATTTTACAGATGAAGAAACTACGGGACAGGCTGGTTAAGAATGTGTCTAATATCACAGACTGTGTCACTGCATTCTCTTGAAAACAAACTCCAAGACAGAGTAGGAAGTTGAAGAGCTTTGTTGGGGTGATGCCTGAGACAGATGAAGGGGAGAGGGAATTCCGGGGCAGCAGCGGAGGGAAGCTTCCCACGGCAGTGCTGGTCTGGCCACTGAGAAAGGAGAGACTCGACCGGAAGAGCTCAGGCTGCTGTGAGAATCTAAGAACATTTCGGCCAGTCCAACAGGCAGCTTCCGTGCAAAGATCAGCAGCGGAGCAGAAAAGGCCAGGCCCCGCGTCCTACTCCTATGCTTGGCCAATGACTGGAAGGAGCCCAAGAGGGGAGTGGTGTTGGTTCCAATACAGCAGTGGATCCCCGAGATGCTGCAGCTGAAGATGGTCACTCCTTGTAGCCATGTGATGCGTTCTTCTTGAAGGGAAATTCAAGCAGACCACTCTGCACCTGCTGTCAAATCCAGGTATTTCATTAACTGACAACTGATGCTCTTATTCAGCATGATAGCTAGACCAATTCAGAGAGGATAGAGTACCTGTCAGTAGAGGAGTTCTGTGGAGTGCTACTGGGCGCTCAGGCCAAGAAAGTTTGCCCTACTCACAAAACCAGTAGACATAAACTCCCGCCCTTGCCTTCAGAAGGGTCATAAACTAGACTGTACCAGCAAGTTAACAGTTACAGAAGAGTCAGATAAATGTCACCACAGGGGAAGGGACAAGGAAGAACCCCAGTCCAGACCTGGCAGGGTCCTAGAAAGCTCCCTGGAGGACATTTGAGAGCTGCATTGGCATAAGCTAGATGGAGACGGTTATATGCGGGCTGGGTGGAAGGGAAGAAGGAAAAATAAGAGAGGACAGTAGAAGACTAGAGCTCCTGACTGAAGGAATAGCATCAACAAAGGCCCAAGAGGCAAGCTGAGGGACATTCACAAAACCATCACCTCTTCTGGAAGGATGCAGGTGAGGTAGCCTGTCCTACAGCCTTGTTGACCCACCCAGGCCTTTGTCCTGAGAGCAACTTCAAACTCACCTTCATAGAGCTGATGCTGAGTCTGAATGACCCTATAAGACACAGTAGAAAATTACCTCTGTTTTCCGAGACTGTAAATGTTTCTAGAAGTAGAAAACCTCCATCTTTCCCCTGAGGAGTAGCTGGTGGTTTCGAACTGCTGACCTTGTGGTTAGCAGCCCAAAGCATAACTCACCATGCCAGGGCTCCAATTTGAGAGTGACAGTAAGTAAGCAACAATGTCTCAGTTCCAAAGTACCGTTCCCCCAAGCTCTGGCCTCCCGTGGACCTTCGGCGCCCTTCTGCGAGTAGGAGGAGGCCTGAAATATAGTAAAGATGTAGTTGTGGCCATTCTCCGTGATAGAGCATCCCGATGGGAAGAGGGAAGGCTTTCTTTGTCTTCCTGGGTCCTCGGGTCATTTCCGGGCCTGGAAATCATTGAAAAGCAACCAGAGCTCACATGGCAGGTTGTATGTCCTCAGATTCCAACCTGCCTCCTTGGCGTGGAATAGGACAGCCAACAATGTCTGAGGTGTGACAAGCTCAGAGGGACCTGCCAGGATGATCTCACAGTGCAGGCCACCCCCAGGCATTGGCCTGGCTAGGACCGTGACTCTCCCAGGGTCCTGCCTGTCAGCTCCTCCCTCCTATGTCTTGGCAGCTGCTGGTATTAATATGTAGGCAGGAAATGGCTCTTTAGTCACTGCTGATTGTAGAGATTAGATTATCTTTGGCCTGCAGGACCTCCTCATCCAAGTTCCCTGGGCTCACATTTGAGAGTGATTAGCAACGCTGAGCACCAGCCCGCATTCACAGCTTGGTCTGATTACATGCATCGCAGGTCTAAGTAGAACCCAGGACGCAGAGAAGAGAGGCTGAGAAGGGCAGACTTTATGGAGAACGGGACGAAGGAAAGGAGGAGGCTTGAGTTGGCGGAGCAACTGCAAATCCACACGGGGTTTCGGTTTACATCTGAGACACGCTCTCGGATACCCACCATGCTCCAATCTTCTCTTATTCTAGCCTTTGAACCCATGGAAACCCACCTATGAAACCTGACCCTGGTGAAACTATGGCCGTAAAGTCCCTTGTGACGCATAGTGACCCTACAGCACAGAATCGAAGACTCCCTAGGCGTCGGAGACTATACATTCTTGAAGGAGCAGATTGTCTGTAGTGGAGAGGCTATTGAGCTTGGCTTGAACTTCCAACCTTGTGGTTAGCATCCCAACACTAAGCCCTCTGGGCCACCATGGCTCCTTGATCCACGTGAGGGGGGTTGGATTTTTTTCAACCTTCTTTCGGCCCTTAAACATATGCTATTCATTTGTAGATGAATACCATACCAGTGGGCAACAACCCAGACACCAAACCAGCAGTACCAAACTCCGGTGACAAGCTCAGTCTGCAGATGTCACTGATCACCCAGCATGTAACCTGATCGCTGCCCCCTTTCATTCGGCCCCAGAAAGCCATGGTCCACTCCCGTTCACTGGGGATCAGGATTAACAAACCACCTATGGCTCAGTCTCAGCCCCCAGCCCTCATCTGGCCCCAAAGAAAAGCCCTTGTGCTGCTGAGTCAGCCAGTCCATGTCACAGGCCTCTGTCCCCTACACAGGGTCACTGCAACCAAGGCCTCCACTGGTGTGGCCTTAGAGCTCCCTCTCATATTGGGGTTGATTTCCCACCTTTGAGAATGCGTCTGAACAGCTGATCCTGTGTATTTGAAAATGTCTTCCCAGGCATGACCCACTGGATCCATCCTGACAGCTCGGGTTCCCCTTCATGATTCTGGGAGTACCTACTGTGTACCAAGCATCGTTCTAGTGGTGAACAGAATGAAGACCCTCTGGAGACTTACACGCTAGTGGAGAGAAAAGGATATTTTTAAAAATAAGCACTCTGTATAGAGTATAATTGGTGTGATGAGGGAAAGAATGGAGACGAAAGAAAGGGTGAGGGGACTCACCTGCACTAGGGCAGGGAAGGGCACAGGTTACTGAATTAAACAAGCTGACCAGTGTAGCCCTCATAACACATGTAAACTCCGAGCCTACATCCAGAGCTATTTAAGTAGATACAGGGGAGCAGCGGTCCCGCAGACGGGAACAGAGAGAACAAAGATGCTCAGAAAGCAGCAGATAGAGGGAGAGTGTCACTGCCTGCTGGGAGATGAGCCTGGCCTTAGTGATATCTGCAGATTGAGACTAGCTACAGATTGTCAGGGTCGGTTTGGCATCTGCAGCCCGAAGCCCACTGAAGCGGCCACGCCACGGCATTTAAGAACTGCAGTGACTAACATATAGTGAAGGTCTGAGGGGAGCAAGGAAAACATCTTTGGCTCAGTGGCACCAAGCCTCGTAGGCAGGGTCTTTTGAAGTTGAAGTAGGCACACCTAGGGGGATCGGCAAGGAGTCGACTCTGACTGGACAGAGTGAGCAAACAGACGGTTGGTAGAGAGAACAAACTGCCCCATCAGTGAAGAAAGTGGATCCCAGAGAAACGGAACACCTCATGAGTTAGTGGGTAATCCAGGCTGGAGACAAGCCTCTTGCTCCCAAAAGCCATCCTACTGCTTTGAGTCCCCAATTCCAAGCTAGCAAACCCAGTACCCAGCCACCACACCACAGAAGGACAGCACCCAGTGGCTACTCTCTGGGTCTCCTATGAAAGCAAGCCATTCTGACTCACCCTCTGCTCTTGGCTGTGTCCCACTATCGGGAGGGCTGATGACCATGAAAACCCGAATTACAAACCCCACAAGTAATCAGAGGTCCTCTCCTTGTCTGCACACCAGGTTCAGATATCCCAGATTACAGATCCAAGCTCCTTGGAGCTCCCAATCAAAAACTGGCACTTCCAAGGAAGGGGCAAGCCAGATCCAAGTCGTGGAGTTCTCGCCTTCCACACAGCCAGGGCCCAGGGCCAGGCTTCCCATAGACAATCAGACACCAAGAAGGGCCGACACCAGGGCTGTCAGGCCAACAGGGCTGCAGGAGGTTTCTGAGGCAATGCTCCCCAGCTGCTTAGACATAACCGAAACAAGGCTTGGTGAAGAGGGGAAAGAGTGCATTACGAACCACCAGCCATGCCAAGAACGCCTCGGATCTACTCTTCCCATCATGCCTCACCCTCTCCTTGGGTGCAACATGTCAGAACTGAATGGCTCTATTTATTACCATCCAATTCATCTGCTTGGCTGACCCAGTCGTGGTTGACCTAAACCAGCAGTGACAAGGGGCCACAGTCAGTTTGCAGACATCAAGTTCATTGCCATTTTTCAACAGCCCCACATCCTCCCTTTCTTTCACTCTTTCACATACAAGCCTTAGGCAGACTCAAAGAGGCAAGAAACTCAACAAGAGATGATGGAAACCTCACTGACTCTCTCGGGGGCTTCCAGAAAGGCCAAGGGCGGTTTTAACTGTAAATGCAGGCTGACTAAGCGCTCGGCCTTGAGAGCATGGAAGGACTTTCCATTGCTCCAGAGAAATGAAGGGACTCAGAGGCCTCGATACCAATTGCTGTTCAGACATTGCTGCAGGAAAAGAGGATCAGAGAAAGCATTCCAGAATTACTGTGGAGGAAGAACCTGGGACGGAATGGAAGGTCTGGGATGGGGGCTGGGAATGCAGACACGAAGGACTAATACAATTGGGATGAGAGACATTCGAGTGTCTGATGCCTCTGGTCACCCTGGAGTCCTGGCACTGTGGACTCACCGGAATCAAGAAAGGGAATATTAAAATTCAATCGTCAGGAACACCAAGGGTAAAACCAAGAAGTGAGTTACAGGTGAAAACTGGTTGATGAGAAAGCTACTGCCAAGAGAGACCGGGTCTAGGTGACCAGCTTCACTGTTGAAAGGGACGAGATACATTTGTATAGGCAAAATGAAAAGTCTGGTTTGGCACATGTTTGATCATGGGGTTCCTGTTAAAGATCCAATTGGAACTATGCAACAGGCTGGTAGAAATCAGAAATATCGGAAATCAGAAAAGAGGGCAAGGTGGAGAGTCAGACTGGGGAAGTATCAAAGAAGGAGTGGAGTGGGTGAAGGAAAAAAGAAAGCTTTAGACTGAGGGCATATTAGATCCCATTGGAAATGTCTGTCTTCCAGTGTTGAGAGTAGGAAAGAGACAAAATTTCCAAGAAGGGGGCAAAGGAAAGACATTCAAAGAGAAGAGAAAGTGTATCACTGTTCGTCACCAGTCAGGTTCAACAATAGTCCTGTCTCTTCGTCAAGGCACACGACAGGACTGTCATTCTTGACTTCCTTTGTAGCTGTGGGGACATATTATTTGCTCTCTTCACTGTGCTGTGGGTGAGAGTGATGTCAGTTTCAGGGTGGACATTTAAGACCAATATAAAATACAGCCAAGTTTTCCTTCATTCTGCTATCAGGTCTCATTCTGCCAAGTGTTCCAGAGAGTGTCCAAGAAAGATGACCTGGAACAAAACCATAGCTGACTCAAAAGATCCGTAACAAGGAGTCAGAAGCAAGCCTTGTTTGCTTTAAACCAGTTACTGTTTGTAAATAAAGTACAAATTGGCTTCTAAGTGATACCTCAGGGGATACAGTTATCAAAGGAAATAAGAAGTAGGTGGCCAACGGCGCTGAGTGGTACAAAAAAGATCAAAACCGGGCCAGGTCGTTGAGGTGGAAAACAAGGGAGGACGAGTCATCCTGAAGCTTGGGTTGTAGGATCAAGAGCCAGACTTCAAACCACAGACTAATGAACGATCGAAAGCTGAAAATGAAGACGTGTCTTTTAAATACCTGGGAACATACTGGAAAAGAAGCCGAGTGACGTGAGGACCAGCAGAACAAAGGAAAAACCCAAGTGTTCGTTCCTAAGAGAAGAAGTAAGTGGGCAATATGAAGGGTGACTGCACTGGTCCACGGCTGTCCATGCTCTCACCCACTGGGAACAACAAAGCTAGATGTTGGATGTTTTGCAAGGTGTTCCTTTCTGTGTGCCATACTCTAGGAGCTGACCAAGGACACAGAATCCGAAATTGGTAAAGGTGCGGATCACAGAATCACAAGGTAGAAGAGTTCTTGGGAGATCCTGGCAAGAGAAGGAAGAGACAGAAACAATCAATGATTACCAACATAGAGGAAACGGCCATTCAGGTGCCTCTGTGACTGTGACCTCCATAACTGTGGGTTTCTACATCCACGCAGAGCCAACACTCACAGCACATGGTTGTGAGGGGAGATTAGAAAGGATGGTGCATGCATGCTAACGTATTACTGACTGTAAAGTTCCCTGGACAAGCGAGGGTTGGCCCTGTTTGAGGTACTGTTACCCAAATAATCCATGACCACTGGTGGCTGCCAATGAAGCTGTCACGGCTCGCCAGTGGAGCAGCCTCATATATCCACCCTGTCTAGGAACCGAGACATCACACGCTCCAGACTAAACGGAGGCAGACATCTGAGTTCTGTCTATATCCTCAATTGTGATTCTGGGTTAGTAATTCCTCGTTTTTTAAAAATCATTTTATTGGGGGCTCAAACATCTCTTATCACAATCCACACTTACTTACATCCATGTGCCGAGCACATTTATACATATGTTGCCATCATCATTTTCAAAACATTTTCTTTCTACTTGAGCCCTTGGTATCAGCTCCTCATTTCCCCCTCCCTCCCCTCCTTCAAGAACACTTGATAATTTATAAATTATTATTATTTTGTCATGTCTTATACTGACAGATGTCTCCCTTCACCCACTTTTCATCTGTCCATCCCCCTGAGAGGGGGTTCTATGTAGATCATTCTGATCAGTTCCTCCTCCTCCCCCCCCCCCCACATTCTCCTTACTATCCTGGTATCTTTACTCTCGTTATTGGTCTAGAGGGGTGTATCTGTCCTGGAATCCCTGTGTTCCCAGCTCTGATCTGTACCGTGACATGTTCTGGTTTAGCCGGATTTGTAAGATGGAATTGGTGTAATGATAATAGGGGAGAGGAAGCATTGAAGAACTAGAGGAAAGTTGTATGTTTTGCTATACTGCACCCTGATTGTCTTGTCTCCTCCCCGTGACCCTCCTGTAAGGGGATGTCCAATCGTCTACAGATGGGCTTTGGCTCTCCACTCCGCACTCCCCCTCGTTCACATGGATATGATTTTTTGAGTAACCCCTCATTTTAAGGTCCCAATTTTCTGATCTTTCAAACAGGGTAGTTGGGACAAGAAAATCTGTAAAAGGACCTTCTATTTCCAGCATTTTAAGATACTTGGATTCAATTAGCCCCCTGGCACATATAAATGAATTTTTAAACTGCTTATGATCAATTAAGCAGGAAATGGTTGCTATGCTACTAAACAGATGAACAGACACACACACACACACAAAAAAAAAACAACACAAAAACTCATAACTATTAAATTCAATTTTGGGGTCTCTAATCCCATTGACTCTGTTCTCCATCTCACTGCGCACTGGCCACATTAAAACCCTTCCACTGCCAGTGCAGGCTCCAGTGAAGGCAGTAGCCAGAAATATGCCCTCTCATGGGCAGACTTAGAGTGTCCCTGCCCTGCGCTTGCCCTTGCCAACCTAAGCTCAGCTACCAGATGCCATCAAAGGCTGTGCCCATATGGTTCCAACCTGTCTTCACGTCATGGCCCTCCCTGTAATGGATACAAAGTGTGTCAAGCAATGACACATGAAATTGGCCCTTAGGTCTGTGTTCACCCTGAACTTGATAGCTGGAAACCAAAGACAAATGCTAAGCTCCAGGGGACCATGCTAAGTTCTCGTTTCAGACCTTTTTTTGCTTCCAGGGGAAAGTGAAACCGGAGCTACCCTAACGAAAGTGATCCCCAGAAGAAGCACCCCTTAATGAGCACACCTGAGCTGTGTGGGAATCAACCAATCCCTCTCTCTCCTGGGAGATGGACAACAGAAAAGTGGGTGAAGGGAGATGTCAGACAGTGTAAGATATGACAAAATAATAATAATTAATTAATTATCAAGGGTTCATGAGGAAGGGGGAGGGGGGAAAGGGGGAGAAAATGAGGAGCTGATACCAAGGGCTCAAGTAGAAAGCAAATGTTTTGAGAATGATGATGGCAACAAACATACAAATGTGCTTGATATAATGGATGGATGGATTGTGATAAGTTGTATGGGCCCCCAATAAAATTATATTTTTTTTAAGTCTGATCTCAGTGCTATGGGTGAGTTCTTCAGATCAGTCTAGAGCAGGGCAACAAAGATGGTAAACTTGCCAATTCCTCTGATAAAGGTAGTATACGTTTGTAATGAGCTTTAGAGGATTGCATGTTAGACAAGGGTAAGTGAGAAAGTATTATTACCAGGGCTCCAGCTCCTGCATGTGTTGGTTTATTCCAAGCGAAGTGGGTTGAGCTATGTCTCTGTGATTGGTGGAGAGCTGCAGGCAAGTTCCCTCGGTGATAACCTTGGCCGAGTCTCTTCAGGGTGCTTTCAACAAAAGGCCCAATCTACAGGTATCAGGCATCGAAGAACAAAAAATCATATCATTGTGTGCTCACCTCCCCGATATGATCACTGAAGACAAAGTGGGTGCATAAGCAAATATGGGGAATAAAGCTGATGGTGCCCGGATGTCAAAAGATATAGCATCTGCAGTCTTAAAGGCTTGAAGATAAACAAGTTGCCATCTAGCTCAGAAGCAACAAAGCCCACATGGAAGAAGCACACCAGCCTGTGTGACCATGAGGTGCCAAAGGGATGAGGTATCAGGCATCAAAGAACAAAAAATTATATCAATGTGAATGAGGGGGAGTCCAGAGTGGGGACCCAAATCCATTCTGTAGGCAACTGGACATCCCCTTATAGAAGGGTCACACCCTGAAGACGAGCCAGTCAGCGTGCAATGTAGCAAGGATAGAACATACAACTTTCCTCTAGTTCCTAAATGCTTCCTCCCCACTCACTATCATGATCCCAATTCTACCTTACAGATCTGGCTAGACCAGAGGATGTACACTGGTACAGATAGGAACTGGAAACACAGGGAATCCAGGGCGGATGATCCCTACAGGACCAGTGCTGAGTGTCAATACTGGGAGGGTGAAGGGAGGGTGGGGTAGAGAGGGAGAACTGAATATAAGGATCTACATATAGTCTCCTCCCTGGGGGATGGACAGCAGAGAGGTGGGTGAGGGGAGACATCAGACAGTTTAAGATATGACAAAATAACCATTTATAAATTATCAAGGGTTCATGAGGGAGGGGGAGTGGGGAGGGAAGGGGGGAATTGAGGGACTCATGCCAGGGACTTATGTGGAGAGCAAATGTTTGGAGAATGATGAGGATAACAAATGTACAAATTCGCTTCATGCAATTAATGTATGTATGGATTGTGATCAGAGTTGTATGAGCCCCCAGTAAAATGATTTTTTAAAGGCCTGATCTAAACCATGGCTGCCGAGGTGATCTGCTGCACCAGTTAGCCTCCAGGCAGAGAAGATTATAGCTATTGCCTTTCAGAATTCCTAAGGAGTAATCTCCATAACGTTTCTCAGAGGATACGGGCTGATGGCAGGATCTTATTGAGAGGATGTTCTAAGAAAATGGAAACCTCTGTGGATGAGAAAGGTCTAGGAAAGTTATGCTGAGTTTTTTCTTCTGCTGTGATTTTTTTTCCATCGTCACAATGCACTTGCCCCTCTTTTTGAGAGTAGCAAGGGGTGACCTATGGGAATCCCATCAGGGAAACGGTCCCCATCCACCTGTACCCCTCATCGTGCCCATTTAGACTCCTGGTTTTCAAAACTCAACGAACATTTAAATGGAGCGTGCCTTGAGTCCCTTGAGGTTCCCAAAACTGCTTTCTCGCTGTGGTATCAACTGAAGAGTGAAAAGTCATTTGGGGACAGCTTGGAGAGGTGGAAGTAGCGCCTTTCAGAAGTGTATCGATCTATGTGGAGAGCATGTCAAGAAACAGTAGCTGCAAGTTTTTATATTTTTATTTGATATAGGTCTTGTTGATTCGGCAGCACTATGTTTGACTTACCCTCACACATCTCATATCATATTATCTAAGGGCCCTGGTGGCGCAAAAATTAAGTGCTTAGCTACTAACTGAAAGGTTGGCAGTTCAAATCCACCCACCCGGTGACTTCAAGGGAGAAAGAACTGACAGTCTATTGCCAGGCAGATTACAGCCCAAGACACCCTACGAGGCAGTTCTACTCTGTCACACAGACTTGCTAAAATTTGAAGTTGCTTCAATGCCATTTAACCTAACACAATACTATCTGTGTACATACAAATAAAAATGCACTTATAAACCTATAGATCCATTGTGCTTATAAGAATGGATGCAAAAATCCCAGATAAAACACATTAATAAAAAAATCCATAAAAATATTTTAAAAGGAGTTTCAACATAAGGAGTATTTAGAATGTTATGGTGACCTAAGACTAGAAACATGTATTAGTGCACATTAATGTCATAGAAAAATCATAAGATCATCCTCATAGATTCTAAAGATATATTTGATCATTATTAATACTACTTTTGCATTCAAAAAGAAAGCTTAGCAATCTACAGTGAACTTACACTTGTAAATAGCGTACTGCTTCTGGCAAAAGAATGTGTCCATGTGTACTAAAACTCGAAGCCAGGCAAGTCAGGCTTGTCTCACTATCCTGGATCCACATTTTCTATTTCTAGTTAATAACAGGAGACAAACCCATAAGCAAAACAATGAGCCCAGAGGAGTATTGTGAAAGATACTGTAGTCCACCAATAAATAACCAAACATTTCCAAAAACATCAACTGAAGAAAATATCAGAACTAAAAACTTATACGTTTTGTAAAATGAAGAAATGTATGGTAATTGTATGCCACAGGTAACTAGTTAGACAATAGAGCAGGAACGAACATTCTATTCGTCAGCATTAGAAACATCCTATTAATATAAGAGCATGAAATGTCTAATAAAAGCATTGTAAAGATCCACTATGAGGTGTAAAAGCAGACTTGACTAGAAGAAATGCTTTGTTACCATTGAGCAAACTTTCTGTTTTCGAAATATTTGCCAAATACTTCTTAATAGAAAAGTAATCTATGGCAAGAGAAGAGCAAGGTTTTCAGAACGATACCACCCATCCTACTGCTGGTGGTTACGTGACACCTTGTCATGCCAAAAAGTAATGTGCTAACGTCCTTGTGAAGGCAAAGTCTGTTAAGTTTTAGAAACATGACAGAACATGAACTATGAGAACAGTTGAACTCTGTTTTGGAAATTGTGACACATAAGTTCTCTTTGTTCAGTGACGGTTCAAAAGTCCCTACTTCTGCATCAAGATAAGATATTTAATAACTAAGACTTAGATTTAATTAAGACTGTGAGTGCCATCTTATGGAGAACCAACCACCACGCTATCCAGTTACTGCTGTCAGAATGTTTCCCAGTCGTGTGAACCTTCTGGAATCTGACCTGGCTTAAAGCTATGAGGATACAAACAGTGGGGAACTGCAGAAAAAGTAGTTAGATAAACCATTAGCACAGGAAGGCCTCATGAAACAAGAATATAGAAATGTATTATTTGGTAAAAATGGCATGGTATGTCAGGACGGATGGGAAAGAATGAATGATTAATTTGTTAATCATTAATTAAGTAATTATGTTTTTAATCACTTAAGAGCATACATGGTTTGCTCTTAGGAGTAGAGCAATCAATGCACTATTCAATTTTATGTAAAAATCATTTCAGGTAAATATCTGAAATTAATATAAAAATACTCATCAGAAGAGTCGGCAGAGAGCATCGAAAGTCCAGAAGGGCAGGGATTTTTGTTTCTTTGTTTGCTGCTGTATCTCTTGCATCAAGAATAGAACTGATCACACAGTAAATGCTCAACAGAAGTACAGAAAGGATGAATGGAGGGCGGCGTTTCCTTTATAAATGCAATGATTTTGAACTCTGTCACATTTTTCCAAGTATTTGTGTATGCATGTGTGAGTGAGTTTGCAGATTTTTTTCCCATTAATTACTCTGGTTTGTTAAAAACAACAAACAAAAGAAACCCCTTACACATTAAAGATAAGGTATTGTATATTTTTAACAAATAATTTCTTAAATTTTCTTATTTTTTCTACTTATTTGACCCTTTACATACAAAAATGATGTGCTTAGGCAAATGCTACCAAGTTGCTCTTCTAACATCTTCCAGTTACTTTTTATTTAGAAAATGTCCTTCTCAATCCTAAAGAGCTAAGATGATTGTCCCTACACCCCCTGACCCACCATGGTTCAAAGGTCAAGCTAGCCCATCCCCTCCCAGGGCTCAAGGAATCTGCTTAGAAGACATCTGATCCAAAGGATTTCCCATTCCAATCATAATCTACAAACCCCTAAAGTTCCCCTACCAACTCACTCAACCCCTCTTTAACATAATCACGCAGTGAGGTCATGTGTTTAGGACACCATTGTTCTATCTCCATGGAAATGGTGAGATGTCAAAGCACTGGCAAGAAATCTATGCAAGGTGAAGTCAAGGGGAAAGATGGAGGGAAAAGAGGAAAGACCTGCCCCTTCGCCAGCAGATCTACACCATACGCCAAGGAGCTCATGGAGTTGTCAAGGGTACTGTTTGGAAAGCTCATATAACCTTCCAGCCCGGCCCAGCCCAGCATCTGGCTACAACTCAGACAGTGCCCAATCCCAAATGATGATGTCTTTGTCCCTTTAAAGCCCTGTGGGCTGACTGGTGACCTCGCCCTGGAATTCTCAACTCAGCTTTCCCATTTTCTGTCTATCGTTCTGACATCATCTTTGCCCTCCATACCCCTTCCGATTCACTTGTTCTAATCAGCTTTTTCCTCTGCTTCCAAGGCATTCTCTTTTAAGACAAAAATGTGACTCATTTTCCATTCTTCAATGATTAGCCATTGTTCTAGTGGGGGTGGGGGTGGAGGATCTAAATCCTTTATGTTATTATTCACACTCTTTATATCTGCTCCCTGCTTCTATTTCCAACCTAGCTACCTACCACATGCTGCTTTCTACTCTCCTCCATTCACAAATACCGCCTAGAGTTTCAAAATGCTGAGTTCACCACCTTACATCTCATGTTGTGGTTAGGTGTTATCCCGTTGTCTCTGATCCATAGCAACCCTGTGTGCAACAGAATGAAGCCCTGCATGCATCAGCACCAATTCACAATTATTCCTCTGCCTGAGTCCATTGATACAGCCACTGTGTCAATCCATCTCGACGAAGGCCTTCCTCTTTTTCACCGCCCTCTGCTGTATCAAACATGATGTCCTTCTCTGGGGCTAGTCTCTCCCGACAATATGTCCATAGGGGATGTGTTATCCCGAGTTGACAAGAAAAACAAATCCAGAGATGTCCCTATATGTGTAAGGAAAAGCTTGATATCAAGAAGTAATTATTCATCAATAAAACATCCCAGCCCAGTCCAGCTCAAGTCCCTAAGTCCAAAACTCATCCATAAGTCCTTCTTCACACTCATGCAGCTACATGCAATGATGCAGAATTCAGGAAGGTCACAGGTTGGTGGATCTAATGATGGTAGACGCATCACAGTGCTCTGGCAGCAGTCAGGTCAGTCAACTGGAAGGTGAAGTCAGAGAGAGATGGGGAGGCTCCCAGGACCCTCCTTATGAGAAGACCACATCCACAAGGAGTAACCATCAGAATGTGACCTGACTGACAGGCTAACCTCCATCCCTGTAGCTTCAAGTAGACATGAAATTATGTAACTGCCACAGTACGTAAGACGAAGTCTTGCCATGCTCGCCTCTACAGAGAACTCTGCCCTTACTTCTTCCAAGACAGAGCAGTTTGTCCTTTCAGCACCCATGATGCTTTCATTGTTCTTCTCCAGCACCACGGTTCACGTGAATCTCTTCTTCTATGATCTTCCTTATTCAATGTCCGACTTTCACATCCGTAGGATGCAATGGACAATGCCATGGCTTGGTCAGGCGCACCTGAGTCCTCAAAGAAACATACTTGCTCTCCAATACTCTAAAGAGGTCTTGTGCAGCAGTTACCTAATGTGATATGTCTTCTGATCTCTCAGCTGCTGCTTCCAAGACCATTGATGTGGATCCAAGTAAGACAAAATCCTTGACAACTTCAACCTTTTCCCCATTGAGCATGATGTTAACTATTGGTTCAGTTGTGGGGATTTTGTCCTTCCTTACACTGATTTTTAGCCTATACTGAAGGCTGCGATCCTTGATCTTCGTCAGCAAGTGCTTCAATTCTTCCTTATTTTTAGCAAGTATGGTTGTGTCATCTGCATACTGCAGGTTTGTTAATAAGCCTTCCTCCAATCCTGATGCCCTACTCTTTTTTCATATACTCCAGTTTCTCTGATTATTTGTTCAGTGTTCAAACTGAACAAGTATGATGAGAGGATACAACCCTGATGCACCCCTTTCCTGATTTTAAACCATGCAGCATCCACTTTTTCTATTTGTACAACTGCCTCTTGATCCATGTACAAGTCCCATGAGCATGACGAAGTGTTCAGGAATTCCCATTCTTCTCAAAGTTATCCACAGTTTATTATGGTCCACACAGTTGAATGCCTTTGCATTGTCAGTAAACATAAGCAAACCTATTTCTAGTAATCTCTGCTTTGAGCCAAGATCCATCAGACATAAGCAATGATATTCCTTGTTCCAAGTCCTCTTCTGAACCTAATCTGGACTTCTGGTAGTTCCTTGTCCATGTGCTGCTGTAACCTTTGTTGGATGAGCTTCAGTAAAATTTTACTTGTGTGCATATCAATGACATCATTCTATAGTCTGAGCATTTTGTTCAGTCAGCTTTCTTTAGAATATGTACAAATAAGGATCTCTCTCAGTCAGTTGGCCAGGTAACACCCCAACTACCACTTACTGATACAACTATGAAGGTGACACATTTACCCTCATATTTTACATCAGAAAGTTAAGATTCACCATGGCTAAACAATTTGCCCAGATTTTAAATAGCTCAACTGGGATTCAGATCCAGGTTTTCCGATTCAAAATCTGGGCTCTTTCACTACCTGTGATGACCAGCCACCCTGGTTTTACCTAAACTGTCTTGGTCTTGGCACTGAAAAATCAAATATCCAAGAAAACCCCACAGTCCCAACCAAGCTGTGATGTTAGGCCACTTTATGAGTGGTCCCCTGGCTCCATGCACTGCCTCTTCCAGTTAAAATGAATTCCCCTTTCACAAATGAGCTTCTACTACCGCTTCCTAGAACACTTCCAAGACCAACCAGCATCCACGCAAATGTGTTTCCTCTCTCCCACCATATCCTTGTGCCTGCCATGACCTATTTATTAATTAATGTCTCCTACTAGACAGTAAACTCCAAAATGTTGGGGCCAAGATCCATACCTGGCCCCCTAGAACCTGGCAAAGAGTAAAGGCTCCATTACTGTTTGTTCAATCAGTAGGAAAATCAGAATAAAGATGTCTATAGGTCACCCGCAGGTCACCGGCTGCGGTAAAGATGAGTTCCGGTCCTCTACCAGAATTGGTTGTGCAATTAGGTGGGTTGTGCCTGGAGTCTCACAATCATTGAGCATGACTACAAGTAATGTCTCTGCTTGGACTCCTTGATCCTCATAAAGTCTGTAGATACAATTCTCTCTACTATTCCATGGTAAGCGCACTGGATCCCAAATCCTTTCTTTCAAGATTCCTGGGGTCCTTTCAGGAAGTAATTCTGGGAGGAGAAGCGTATGGAAAGAAGGCCAGTAGAATGTGTCCGATTCCAAATGCTTCCTGCTCTAAAGTGTCAGGAATGACTGTGCTTGCACTCAGCCCCACAAGAGCAAATGGCCACCTCCCACGACAGTGACACAGAACCGTTTGCACACCTTACTCGAGGGGAGACCCAGGGAAGACCCCTCTGGTCTGAAGAGCATGAGAACTTGAAGGCTTGCTCCTGGTGAGAAGGCAGATATGAGACATGGGACAAACTTGTTCTTTTGTTTAGTGAGTAAAAGAGTTCAGGTTCAGGCTGACTCTGATGTATTCAAACATCCCCCACTCCTCTGCTGTGCACTTCCTAGAATCAAAACCCCTGGACATGGGTCAAAACAACAGCCTTGCTGCCCACCGGCAGCACATATGCATCTCCCTCCCTGAAGGAGGAACCCGTATTGGATCCAGCCACTGCCTCCCTGCTGAACTTTCCACGATGAAAGCGACGTGTCCTGGCCCTCACAGCAACACTCGGGAGAGACTTGGAGAAACATTAGGGAGTAAATTTAATTACAGCTGTTGGAATAAAAACGGAAGAGGAAAGGTCAGGAGTGATGAGGAAAGATACAATAGAATAAGTGAGAAATGGTGTTCAGAAAGCCGTAGGAGGCTGAATAACGAGTGAGCAACCACACATTTGCACCAATGATTTGTATGATCCTTCAACATGCCCAGCACTCCAGAGTTCCCTGAGTCCCTACACAAATGGTCATTAGCTCATATTACCCCCGCATCCAACGTCTGGGGTTAGGACGAAAATGATTATTAGTCCTATTGTGCACAAGGCCAATTTGAGATGGAGAAGTTCAGCAATTTACCAAGTCCCCAGCTTATAAAAAGTGGAAGTCACAAGCAAACCCTAGTCTGCTTGACTCCAACTATTATTCATTTAACAAAGCCCAAGAGAGAGCGAGATATAATTTACTATGTGTCAGGCACTTTTTCTCTAAGTTTTACAAATATTCTCTCCTTGACTCTGAGCTGTCCTCTTTGCTCCACCCTCATCTCCTTCAGCTCCTGCCCTGTGGCTCCTCTTTGCATCCCACGTGTCTTGAGAGTTATCCTGGTGCTAAGTGATCATTACTTAATTTACTACAGAGCTCCCTTAAGAAATCAGGTGAGAGGCAGAAGAAGACTTACATCTCCTAATCAAGGAATCCAGTCCTTGAAAATGTGCTTGACAGGAGTATGGGTTTCTATATTTATTCCACCAACTTTTACAAACGTTGTGAGTAGCCAGCGTGCTCCAGACCTGGAGCCATGACCCATGGGAGGTCAAGCCCAAGTCCCAGGTTCTCCTCCCACTGTGAGACTTTGGCCAGTCCCTGCCCATGTGCCATCTGAGGCCACACAACGAATGAGCTGGACTAATGGGAAAGGTTAGGATTCAGGAAGAAACAGAACTGGATGAAAGAAAAATAAAACTGAGGTCCAAACCAAAATAGGGTCAAAGGATTGTATCCAGTGTTCTGCTGTCATTTGCGGCCACTGAGTCAGCCCCTGACTCAGAGTGAGCCCATGCACAGTGAGAGAAAATGCTGCCCGGTCCTAAACCGTCCCCAAGCTTGGGTGCAGGTCAGAACATTCTCTTTCACGGAGTTTTCATGGGCTGATTTTTCAGGAGTAGATTTCCAGGCCTTTCTCCCTAATCCCCCTGACTCCGAAAACTCCCTGAAATCTGTTAAGCCTCATTGACCTCCCCAACCCACTGCTGTGGGGTCAATTTCAACTCGGGGTGTCTATAAAGGTTGGAGTAGAACTGCCCCCCTAGGGATTGCAAGGCTGTTAGTCTTCACAGAAGGCCACTGCCACATGTTCCTATCATGTTTCTACCTCAAAGCAGCAGGTAGGTTCGAATTGCTGACCTTTTGATGAGCAACCCAGCACTTTAACCACAGTACCAGCAGGGTTCCCTGTTGAGCCTCATAGCAACAGATAAGCCTCCAATTGGCACACTGGTGTTGTCTTCTCCTGAGCAGCATGGGCTCCAACTTTGTGACAAATTCTACCCTCAAACTACCAGTGCCGCAGCCAGTGTCAGGCACTGGCAGAAAATGCAGGCACCCACTAGGCAAGTGGTTCGGGCATTCCAGCTGGCTGAAAATCCAGGCACCCACTAGGCAAGTGGCTTGGGCATTCCAGGTCTTTTTCATACCGCCAGAGAGAAACACCATTCAGGAAATAGCCAGTTTTAACTACGTTTGGAGCATCATCTTTGCACCAAATCCTACTGGGGTTTAAAATTTTTTAATATATATAAATAAATATATTAAACATAGACTAGGATTTTTCAATGGCTCTGAAGGCCAGTGAGCCCACAGACAAGACACTTGTTCTAACAACTGCAAACAAGTGACATTTCACAGGTATTCTCAGCCAATGGGAAACCAAGCTCCCTGTTGCCAAGGCTCCCCTATCGTAATCAGTAAGAATAAATTGCATAGAGTGGTTGGTACAAAAGCCTCGGATTTAATAATAGATAGGTCTAACTCTGTCCAGTGAAGGACAACAGCACGTACTTACCTGTGGATGGCATGACGGGGTGCGGGTTGGCTAGAGACTGCAATGTCTGTTTTCTGAAGAGACAAAAGAAGCATTAACATATCTCTCATTATCAAGTTGTCAAGGACCTTTAGTTGTGTCCACAACCAAGGCCCATGGAAGCCAGTCAGTAATTCAAATGACATATTGCATAGGGCAGGTCTGCTGAAAGACCTTTAAATATCTTTAAGTGTTTCAAAATACAAAAAAAAATGTTACCTTAAGGACATGAGGTGCACTTGGACTTAAAAGGCACCTGGTCCTAGCCATGGTATTTTCAATCACCTCATATGCATGTGAAAGCCAGACAATGCATAGAAGAGGCAGATGAAGTGATGCCTTTGGATTACTGTGGTGTTGAAGAATAGCAAATACACCATATATGGACTGCCAGAGAACAAACAAAACTGTTTTGAAAGACGGACAGCCAAAATGCTCCTTATAAGTGAGGATGGAGAGACTTAGGCTCAGATCTTTGGACATGTTATCAGAAGGGTCCAGTTCCTGGATAAAGATGTCTTGGAGGAGGACTTGGTAAGACAGAGAATCCAGAGAAAAGAGGAATGCTCTCACCAATATGAATGAATAGAGTGGCTACAACAATGGGGTTAAACATAGCAAAAATGTGGGGATACCCCAGTAATGGCTAGCACCTTGTTCTACTTTATCTAAGGTTGTTATGATTAGGAACCTACTCAACAGAACCTATAAACAACAACAATTATTGATATGCAGACAGTCTTCCAAAGTATATGAGTGTTCATACATAGTTTCATCAGAATTTACACTTTGTAAGTTAACACAAAAAACTGCTTAATATTCAGAAAAGGACAAGTAAAACAGGAGTCCAATGAGGTTAGCTTAAAAACTGCAAAAGGGACATAGGGGAAAAGCTATGTATACATACATTCCTGGGGTGAGGTCCAGGTAGTGTGTCAGGGGCTAGATGAAATTCAAGTGGGGGGGGCTGGAATTGGAGGGAGGAGAAGACATGGGTAACAAGGGACAGGGCACTAACCCACCCAAGGAGAGGATGCTGTTTATATCTCCACAAGGAAAGAGGGACCAGACTTCAACCCAGTGTTCCAAGACATGAATGCAACATACCAGCATGAAGCTGGGAACCAATTGAGCGGTCTGAGAGGCCAGCCCCAATCCCAACTACATGAACAGCCCACCCTCCCCACAGAATAATTCACTTCAGAGGACATCACTGAAGCTACAGGTCAGGGAGAGGGACATGTATGATCAGAGCCCACAGGAGCAAACAAAGGAGAAGGGAGACAGGGAGGAGCACATCCTGGCCCACCAAGCCTTGAGGATGATATACCTGCTCAGAGCAGCCAATGCACAGAGAGAACCATAGGGCCGGCCCCACCACGAGACACGACATCCCTCACTGACCCTTAGCACTATGGGGGCCAGCACTGGAGACACAGTGAGGGAATGCTGCCCAATCTGAACCCACCACACACTAAGGGTGTGGAATAGAACAGCAAGAACAAAGCAATGAAGTCCCTGGGGAATACCAAAACTAGACTGTAGGGCCAGGACGTGGCACCCTATCAGCCTTGATGGGAAAACACTCCTAATGATCAACAAACAGACCTTGAACTATGTATAGGCTTTTCTGTTGTTGTTTTTTAAGGGGGGGTGTTGTTTTGTTTTGTTACTTTGTTTTTATCTGTCTTGGTTTTGTAGATATTATTATCTCTGTATGTCTATCTCAATAAGATAGGTGGGGTAAACAAACCTTAGGAGAAAACAATGGAACCAACAGTTCTAGGGGGACACAGGAGAGGGGGAGGCAGGGGGAAGGAAGTGGGTGTTAACAAACTCAGGGACAAGGGAACAGCAAGTTACCTAAAATCGATGGGGAGGAGAGTGTAAGAGGCTGAACATGATAGCGGGATAAGAGGAAAGTAAAAGGAAATAGAGGAAAGTACTGGGAGGCAAAGGCATTTACAGAGGTCTAAATACAGGCATGTACATATGCAAATATATATGACGATAGGGAAATAGATCTATGTAACTATATTTATAGGTTTAGTGTTAAGGTAGCAGATGGACATTGAGCTTCTACTCAAGTACACCTTCAATGCAAGCACACTTTATTCTATTAACCTGGAATTCCATGATGTTCACCTTTCCGACAGGATCACTGAAGATAAAGTAGGTGCATAAGCAAATGTGGTGAAGAAAGCTGATGGTGCCTGGTTATCAAAAGATATAGTGTCTGGGGTCTTAAAGGCTTGAAGATAAACAAGCAGCCATCTAGCTGAGAAGCAATAAAGCCCATGTGGAAGAAGCATACCAGCCTCATGTGATTATGACTTGTTGATAGGTTCGGGTATCAGGCATCAAAGACCCAGAACAAAAAAATCATATCCTTGTGAATGAGGGGAGGTGCAGAGTGGAGACCCAAAGCCCATCTGTAGGCAATTGGACATCCCTTACAGAAGAGTGGTGGGGAGGAGACCAGCCAGTCGGGGTGCAATATAACACAAATGAAAAATATAACTTTCCTCTAGTTCTTCAATGTTCCCCCACTTCTACTATCATTACCCCAATTCACCCTTAAAATATAGCTAGACCAGAGCATGTACATGAGTACACATAAGAGCTGGAAACAGAGAATCCAGGACAGACAGATAACCTCCTCAGGACCTATATTGAGAGTAGCCATACTAGGAGGGTAAGGGGAAGATTTGGGGGGAGGGGGGCAACGTATCACAATGATCTACCTGTAACCTCCTCTCAGGGGGATGGAGAACAGAAAAGTAGCTAAAGGGAGACATCGGTCAATGTAAGACATGAAAATAATAATAATCTATAAAGGGTTCATGAGAGCAGGAGGTTGGGGAGGGAGGGGGGGGAATGAGAAGCTGTTACCAAGGGCTCAAGTAGAAAGAAAATGTTTTGAAAATGATGATGGCAACAAAAGTACAAATGTGTTTGACACAATGAATGGATGTATGGATTGTGGTAAGAGTTGTTTGAACCCCAATAAAATGATTTTTAAAAATTACCTATCATGCTATTTTTTAAATGTGTGAACAATCCAGCAAGCAGCATCTATTAACAAAGAAATTCAATAGCTTCATGCACTTGAAAGGATTTGTTATTGTTGCTGCTTTATTAATTATGCAAAGGCATGCGATATTCAACTGTGTGGACAATAACAAATTAGGGATAACATTGTGAAGAATTCTGGAACACTAATTGTGCTCATGCAGAGCCTGGACCTAGACTAGGAGACAGTCATTCAAACAAAATCCTGCTGGGTTTAAAATCAAGAAGCATGTGTGTCCTTTCCCCCATTAAATTCAAGGCTGTATCCTTTCACAATAAATACTCAATCTGTATGCTGAGCAAATTTTCTACATGAAGAACTTAGCATCAGGATTGGAAGAAGAATCACTAACAAGTTACGCTCTCCAGCCAATGCGACCTTACTTGCTTAAAGTAGAGAAGAGTTGAAGCACTTACTGATGAAGATCAAGGTCTACAGCCTTCAGTAGAGATGATACCATACATAGGAAAGCAAAACTCTTCAGACCTGGACCAATAAGCGACATCATAATAAATGGCGAATATATTGAAATTGTCAAATATTTCATTTTCCTTGAGACTTAGTAGAGGTTAAATTAATTTCATGAAAGTAGTATTCACTCTCTACCAGGCCCCTGCTCTGTTTAGGACATAACACACAGACCCACACCAAGTGGCATATCACACATATCCAACCGGAAAAAAAAAATCTTAAAGCATGTTGTTGTTGCTGTTGGTTATCATCCAGTCAATTCTGACTCGTCGTGACCATATGTGACAGAGTAGAACTGTCCCATACAGGTTCCTATATTGTAATCTCTATAAGTGCAGATCACGGGTAGATTCAAACTGCTAACCTCTCAGTTAGTAGCCACGTGTTCGACCTTTGTGCCTCGAGGACTCCTGTAAAAAGCATTTATTTTGGCAGCACAGCTTTATTGGCACATAATCCAGACATCATGTGACTCCGTAGTTCAGTCATATCAAGAACCGTTGTACAATCATCACCACAATCAATTTTAAACCATTTTCTTCTTTCTTGTGCTCATTGTGACCAGCTCCCTGCTTACCCCAACCTTCCCTGCCATATTCTCAAGAAACCATTAATCCAGTTACTGTCACTACAGATCCACCCATCCTGGATTTCTGATACAGGAAAACATGCCAACAAACAAAAATAACAACAATGAAAAAAACTAACAAGAAAGTAAAACGGGAAAATCTCAATCAAAAAGAAAGTAGAAAATATTTTTAAAAACTAGAGGAAAAATTAAAATGGGCCGACAGGAAGATCAAGTGATAAAATGTAACATTTTAACCTAACTGCATCTGCAATAATCATCTTTCCATGACAGCAAGGCCATTCTCAGCCTTGGAATATGGCCAGAGGGGATTCATCGGAGGCTTAACCCCTGTGTATTTTCCTTTCATTTAAAAAGTATGTTTAATCATTATTCTAATGGACCACTGAGGGACCCAGTGAGTTGTTTGTTTACTTGTTTGTTTTTACCTTGTGATTTTTCAGTCAATTTAGTATCATCCCATCATCCTCAAGTAGCCCATCACATGAGTTGCAGCTTGACCTATTTGTGACCTAGCAGAACATGCCACCTGAGCATAAAGACCCACAGAGAGCTTTGGAATTGCCTGGACGGCCAAACTTAAGAAGGGCCTCACTGTGAACTGGTGGTCACGCTCAACCTGACAGAGAAGAGTACATCCCAGAATCCCAATGCCAGCGGCCTGGGAAAGCACCGCTGTAGCTTCAAGCCTTTGGTGACAGAAGGCGGTCGAGAAGTATTTGGGGGCAGCATGCTCAAGAGCATGTTCCACAGTAAATGCCTGCAGGCTCTCTGCAGCGGGTAAACACTCGGGCCTATTTCTCCTGCCTCCCACTCCCTGTTCCTTCGCTCCAGATGCTATCTCTATGCAAATGTGGACGCGTCACACGGGACCATGCACTGAAGAGCGAGGGGAAGGGACACTGTACCAGGAGCAAGGCTCAGGGAAGGTTGTTACTGTTGTTGGCAGGTGCCATCGAGTCAGTTCCCACCCACAGCGACATTGTTATGCACCCCAAAACAAAACACTGCTTGATCCTGCGCCATCCTCACAATTGTTCCTGAACCTGAGCCTATCATGGTACCCACAGTGCCAATCCGTCTCCTGAAGGGCCTTCCTCTCCATCACTGCCTCTCTACGTGACCAAGCATGATGTTCTTCTCCAGGGACTGGTCTCTCCTGACGTGTCTAAAGCATGTAAGACAAAGTCTCGCCATCCTTGCTGCTAAGGAGCACTCACGCCGTACTTCTTCCGGACAGATGGGTTTGTCCTTTCAGCAATCCGTGGTACTTTCCGTGATCTTCTCCGATACCGCAATTCGAATGCATGGATCTTCTTTGGTCTTTTTTATTCAAGTAAGGAAGCAAAGGCCAGCCCCCCAGATTTTCTCTACCCCCATCTGTCAATCCAACATTCCCTGCTTTAGCCAAGTCCACTCTGCTAATCCAGTTGCTTTACAGCATTTGAATCGAGCTCTCCCTGTCTGGGAAACTCTTCCAGGCTGCAGTGTTACCCAGCAATCTGAGCTGCCTATGGCTTTTCTGAGAGAGGCTGCTGCATACTCGGGTGGTCAGGAAGCATCTGACCCAGAAAAATCCAGAGAAGCCTCTGGTTGGGGGCCCAGTTGGGGTCTGCTTGGATCCAGGGAGAGAAGAAATCTTGGGCCCTAAGTCTCCATCAGGCACACTTGGGATGCATGAATCAGGGCCAGATGGATGAAATTACCCTTGAAATGTGAGCAAGATTACAATCCCGGGCCAGTCAGGAGGACACAGGCATTCAGGGGTGAAAATGCCTGGGCCGTGTTGTGTTGGAATCCAGCCATAGGGGAGAACATTTGAACGTGGTGACAAAGCTCATGGTATTGCCAAGTTTGGAAAGTTAACTCGAGGTTTGGGGGTGGAGAGGCAGAGATTCTGATTACTAATCAGAGGCAGCACCTAAGAAGGGGTCTAGTGTATCCAAGTCTTTACCACCCAGGCCCAAGCCTTCACTCCAAATGCTGTCCACACTCACACTCACCAGATTCTTGACACAGAGTAGAACTTTCCTAATTGCTTCCGGGCCAAGACCATGTCCAGCCTCAGCCTGTTCAATACAGATGACCATGGGGTTGATGGCAGGGGGACAACCATGTGGAAGAGGAGAAAGAAAGGCTCACTCTCTGAATGCAAAGATGAGAGCCTGCCATTGGACCACTGGGCTTAGACCAGATGTATGACCATCTAGATCAGTGGTTCACAATCTGTGGGTCACGACCCCTCTGGGGGTCGAACGACCCTTTCACAGGATCGCCTGATTCACAACAGTAGTAAAATTACAGTGATGAAGAAAATTACACTTTACGGTCGGGGGGATCACCACAATATGAGGAACTGTATTAAAGGGTCACAGCATTAGGAAGGTTGGGAAGCACTGATCTAGATAAGTGAATAGGAGCAGATCAAGCAAAAGCCAAGAGGAGAGGTGAGTACCAGGTTCCAGGTGCCCGGTACAGACTCCTTAACGAGATAAACACGTGTGCAGGAGAGGCCACGGCCAGGGGCAGAGAGAGGGGGAGAGCAGCTCGCAGGAAGGACCTGCTACAATGATGGAGCGAAATTCTGAACCAGAGATCATCCAACAAGCCGTCCTTCCTCTCAAATCTGGTGCCTTGTTTCCCCCTCCCAATGCATTGCCATGTGACTTCATGCAGATGTCGGTGTCTGCCCCCTTAGACTTTGAGGTGTGTGTGTGTGTGTGTGTGTGTGTGTGTGTGTGTGTGTGTGTCCCTAGGAGAGTGGATGAACCAGAGTTGGTGCTCAGTGAGAGTATGATGACTAGATGACTATATGGCCACACCTCAGAGCGGAAGCCAGGAGCACACCCTGGAGAGCTTACCGGAGTCTCCCTGCTTCGGACACCTGGGACTCCAGGACGAACTCTCCCCTGCAGCTTCCATCTTTCTGCAGTTCACCTCAGACACCTACCCTCAAGCACTGGTTTCCTGAAAAGAGAGTGGCCCCTACAAACAGTTCCTTCTGCACTCTTGTTTCATGGTCCCCTAATGCAATCTCTTAACATGGACTGGTTTCCAATTCCCTATCTCCAGCCCCATCACCTAGAGAGCCCACTCCCTATTCAGACGTCTAATCAGCACCTCAAACTCCACATTAGCAGACTGAGCTTCTGACGAACCCAGCCCCACCTATGTGACCCAGAGCCTTTCCCTTCTGAGTAAATGGTAACTCCAGTCCTACTAAAAGTCATCTTGGATTTCCCATTCACACGCCCGCCCGCACGCACCTGGTCCAGCAACAAAGGAGATCAAGTCTACTTTCAAGTGAAGTCAGGTCTCCAGTAGCTTACCACCAACGCCACTTATCGCCTCCAATGTGATTGATCTTCATCTTGCCTCGGCAACACCTCTGACCCGGCTCTCTGCTTCTGCCAAAGCGATCTTTTGAAAACCGCAGAAGCCTCCAGCTACTCCCCACTGGATTCATGAAGGGTTGGCATCCTTACATCGCTTTAGACTACCTGCGAGACACCCCATTTTGAATCTGTTACCACCCTAAAGCCATCCCCTGTTCAGGCCTCTCAAGCTGCAGTAACTTTGGGGCTATTTCTTGAGCCCCAGGCACATCCTCCCTTAGGGCCTCTGAACTGCTGCCTTGGCTTGGAACGCTGCTTCCTCAGAACGCCATGGCTCGCCCCTTCCCTCCTTCAGAGCCTTATTCCAATCAACCTATTTACCAAGCTGTCTCTAGCCATCCTACCAAAAGTCGGACACTCTACCCACTCCCCCAAGACTCCCCAGTTAAGCTGTGCTTTGTTTCTCACTGTAGTCTGTATCAATAGTTAATATTATAGATGAGCTGCTCATTTAATCAGGTCAATGCCTGTATTCCTTTTCTAGTGCTGCCTGTTCGCAATGACCACACATTGGGCAGCTTCAAACAAGGAGAAGTGTTCTCTCCTGGTTCTCGAGGCTGAAATGCAGGAATCTGGAATCAAGGCACCAAAGGAGCTATCATTCCTCTCAAGTCTCTAAGAGGGATCCTTTTTTGTTTTATTTTTTAACCTGTCACCTTTTTTATTGATCTTTTGAAAACAAATGTATTTGCCAGGCAGGATGATCCCATCATACTTCTGCTGGAACCAGCTCATGGCCTCTTCTGTCGGTTCTGTGTTTGGCCCCGAAGCAGCCTGTTCTGCGTTTCTTGTTGGCAATGCTGAAGCCTGGCCTCCCCAGTACCACGCAGAAATCCAGGCCATAGATACTGATGCTAGGGTCATATTTGATCCCCAGGTTGATGTGCTCCTGGATCCCAAGTCCAAAGTTTCCAATATAGACCTTTCTCCAAGATGTCCTCTGCCTTGGCCCCACGCACTGTGCAGTGGACAGCAGTCTCTTCATTTCGCCTAATGCCCGCCAATCCTAGATTCTACTGGTTGCAACTGTGGGCTTTCCTTGGCTGGTAGCTGCTTTGTTCCAATTTCTGCCTCATTTTCCCATGACCTTCTCCCCGATGGATTGCTCTGTTCGATGTCTCCGTGAGGAAATCTCCCCTTTTTAAGGCTGTCAGCCATTCGACTCTAATTCAATGTGTCCCTACCTCACTTGACTCTATCTGTATGGGCTGAATTCCCAAATAAGGATACAGTCCTAAATACTGGGAATATTTCAATAATCTTGGGGGGAATACAACTCCACCCCGAAATCGCCAGCCTCCCCTAACTAAAGTACAAAACGCACAAGAACAAAATGTTGTGTCTCTTTTGTTAACTGCTCCATCCTCGGGCCTAAACAGTGCCTGGTAAGTAAAATATTCAACAAACACGTAAGACAGGACTGAGTGGGCTACATCATACCATGTAAGAGGCGGGATCCTCCTGGTTGTGCTCCTGAAGCCAACACATCAGGGTTGGAATCCGTGTGGGCCAGCCTTCATCAAGCTCCTGAGCAGTGAGGCAGGGCAGAGGCTCAAGGGCAGGAACCGAGCCCTCCATGTCTCGGGACTGGCAGTGTGCCGAATGAAAGTTCTGGGCCACACACAGTATTAACTCAAGCCTTGGAAAAAGCCCTTTACCAGGCCTCCTTCCTAATCTCAGGATCATTCTGAATGCTCAGCTGGAAACGTTGAACACTGAAGGACCGTGGCCGGGGTTCTGAAAACACAGCAAACATGTCAATATGTGATCCCCACTGCTCTTTCCCGTCAGACTCTGTGTGAGTGACAGTTACAGCCCAAGGCCCTCTAACCCCCCGCTCATTCCCAGGAGAGTGGATCTTTCCTCAATCTCATTCCAGAAACCACTGCTTTTTATGACACTCATGGATGCATTTATTGTAAAGGCGTCTTGTTCTCTAAGGCATGAAGCATGGAGACACCCAGAACGGCCACCTGGGAGAAACACTAGACACAGAGAGCCGGACTTCAGCACAATTCCAAACAAAGTCCAAATTGTTCCAGTTGATTCTCTGCTGGTAATTAACTTTCCCTGTGACCCCCCTGTTGTCGTGACAACCTGTCAACAAACAAGTGGCTGGGAGAGATGGGATGGGTGCAAGGGCTGGGAGAGCCTGTCCACCTCCCAATCAGTCTCCCCATCCTGCCTTCCAATGGTTCATGAGCGAAGAACCCAGGCTGTGGCTTCTGACCTGAAGGTTGGACTTGTGCTGTGTGTCTCCATTCTAGGATGGGCTCAGCTTACGAAGGGGCAGTTGTCACCAGAGGAGAAGATACTAGAAACACTGGTGCTCAGAACGGGTATCAACAACCGCCCTCCCCATGAAGGTCATCCCCACCCAAGGCAAGAAGAGAGGTCAATGTTTCCCTAGGGTTTCTGAGGCTGCAGACTGCCCCGTCTTTTCTCCCTGGAGCAGCTGTTGGGCTCAGACGGCCAACCTGTGGTTAGCAGTCAAGTGTTTAAACACGATGCCTCCAGGACAATGCCTAGTGCTGAAACGCCACTCTTGTTGAGTCCCTGCCGACTCACTCTTGGGGCCCTGGTGTGTGTCAGCCTGGCACTGTGTGCCACAAGATTTTCAAGGACCGATATTTCAGAAGTAAGCTACCAGGTCTTTCCTCCAAGGTGCTTCGGAGTGGATTTAAATCTCCAGCCTTTTGGTTAGTAGCCAGTGTGTTAACCATTTACATCACCTACGACTCCTGTCTGGCTAATAGGTATTCAGTATGTACTGAATTGGTACATTAATGATTAGTGTACAAAAAAAAGAGGGAAACCCCAGAACAAGACTCTGGGATCTCCTCAATGCATGAGCAACAGAGGGAAGCTCAGAATCATATCCACTCCCATGGCACCAAGCGGGATAGCCCTGTCTTTGTAGCCCTGCCCACTGCCTGCGCCTTGCAGCCCAAGTTAGGTGTTTTCTTTGAAGGGCAGCAGGATTGGTTGGGGGGGGGGGGGGGAACAGGGGATGGAAGATCAATGACCTAGACTTGCAATGTCCAATGCAGCCATTAAGAGATATATATGGCTATTGAAGGTATGCAGTGCAGCTAGTGTGACTGAGGAAAAGAACTTTTAATTTTATCTGAATTTATTTAAATTTTTTTAATGATGTGCCCATCTAAGATACAGTGCTGGATCTCTATCTGTCTGGTGGGAAAAGAAGTGAAGAAAATCAAAGTTTCAAGAAACAATCCAATTCTCACCTTCCTGACATGATCGCTGAAGTCAAAGTGGGTGCATAAGTAAATGTGGTGAAGAAAGCTGATGGTACCCAGCTATTCCAAGATATAGTATCTGCGGTCTTAAAGGCTTGAAGTTAAGCAAGTGGCCATCTAGCAGGAAAGTTACAAAGACCTCATGGAAGAAGCACACCAGATCATGAGGTGTTGACTGGATCAGTTATCAGGCATCAGAAGACCCCAAACCAAGAATTATGTTGATTCAAATGAGAAGGGGTGAGGTGAAGACCTAAAGCCCGTCTGTAGACAATTTAACATCCCCTCACAGAAGGGTCACAAGGAAGAGATGAGTCAGCCAGGGTGCAGTACAGCACGGATGAAACACACAGCATTCCTCTAGTTCATTAACATTTCCTCCCCTTAACTATCATGACCCCAGTTCTAGCTTACAAATCTGGCTAAACCAGAGCATGTACACTGGTGCAGAGAAGAACTCTTGACACATGGAATCCACGACAGAGAAACCCCTCAGGAACAGTAATGGGAGTAGAGATACAATGAGTGTAGAGGGAAGATGGGGGAAGAAGGGGGAGAAAGGGGGCACTGATCACAATGATCGACATATAACACATACCCCCAAGGGGGGTGAACAACAGAAACATAGGTGAAGGGAGACAGAGATCAGTGTAAAATATTAAAATAATAAAAATGTATCATGTATCAAGGGTTCGTGAGGGTGGGAAGATGGGGGAGGGAGGGGAATAAAGAGGAGCTGATACCAAGGGCTTCAAGTAGAAAGAAAATGTTGTGAAAATGATGATGGCCTCATATAAATAAATGCGCTTGATACAATTGATGTATGGATTAACATGAGTGTAAGATCCCCAAATAAAATGATTTATTTAAAGAATGAAAGAAACAATCCAAAGGACCACGGAACTCCAGACTTCACTAGGCTGAGACCAGAAGGTCCGTCTACCCCTACCAATCCTCTGATGGGTATCACAATAGAACATCCCAGGCAGAGTTAAAGAAAACTAGAATAAAACTCAGAATCTAACAGACCAGGCTTACTTGTCTGACAGAATCTGGTGGAACCCGTGAGGCTGTGGCCCTTAAACACTCTTTGAAACCTGGAACTGAAGTCACTACTAGATATCACCTTCCAACCCATCACTCAAGAAACCTACAAGAATAACACCCATGAAGAATGTGCTTCTCAGAAAATTCAACCACATGAGACCAAAAGGGCGGAGTTTTGCCAAAAGCAAGTTCGGAAGTCGAGAAGGGGAAGGAGAGGCAGGCAAACAGAAGTGGGTGCTAAAGTGACAGGATTGTAACTAAGGTCACCAAACAAGCTGCGTATCAGTTGCTGAATAGGAAACTCATTTGCCCTGTAGATTTTCACCCAAACCACAATGAAATGTTCAAACAATCAAATGAACACCATAACTGATCCAGTGATTGAAAGACTTTTAAGTATGCTTGGAACAATGTGGGTATGTGAATCTACCATTTCAACACTTTCTTTTAGCTACTCTAAATACACATATTGCCAATGAAAATTTAACATCTGAATCGAGGTATGTGCTAAATATAAAATACACACTGTTTTGAAAGACATTTTTAAAATAAAAAATAAAGCACCTTGTTAATATTTCCCTATAGATTATCTGCTGATATAATCAATATCATGCATGCACTGGGCATATAGAGTTAAATACAATGTACTGCTGAGAATAACTTCACCTGTTTGTCTTTATGTTTTAACGTGGTGGATTCTATTTCGCTTAAACTTCTGTTAGACGAAGCCGCTACCACTGAACTTCAATAATGGCAATAACTGAATTTCTGACTTAAAATATAGACTCAGCATGCATCATAGCTGGAGCAAAACTATAGAACTGCCAGAGGGAAGATCCCATTGCTGATCATGTTGATCACTAGAGCACTGAGGAGGAAGCCAGAAACCCTGGGTCAGTGGACCAACACAAGTCAAAGAGCTGCGCAATAAACCCACTGTGGGCCAAGCAGATGGTCCAAAGACCCAAGTTCAGAATTCAAAGTCCCTTGACTTTAGGCCCCAGGACTCCATCATCTCTCATAGTTAGACTATTTTATTTCCTCTCCTAGAAATAAATGTTCCTCACTGCAAGATTATATGTTCTATTTTTTTATTTACATTAAAGATATTCCCAAATTAATCTGGCTATCCAGAAAAGGTCTTCTTCCCACAGGAGGAGGCCTGGCGGTGGGGGAGGGGGGAAGTTTAACAGTTTCTCCATAAACCTTATTTTAAACCGGTGGTCAAGTTTCCACAGCTTTTTGTGGCTGCCGGCTGCACTGACCTTGTCCGTGTACTCACTGATGCCATGAGGAATTTCCAGGGAACTAACTCCCCTCGAGCAACAAAGGATATCCTCCCCCATCCTGGCCACATCAAGATCTTTAGGGTCTCTGGACACCGCAACCACGAACCCATTAGGAAGGCCTGATAAAGCGCAGAGAAAGCCTCATGGCTGAACCCAACCCAATGCTCCTATAAGCTCAACCACACAATGCCGCAAAACGCAAACAAGCAAGCAGAATCCCAACGTTAAATCCTGGTCGCACGGACTAGAAAGAAGGCTTGTGAGGCAAGAGAGGTCCAGAGTCTGGGAAGCCTTTTATGGCATCTCTCAGACAATAAATTTTACTGAGGAAAGGTCCCTGGTAAACATATCAGAGTCCTTGTTTCAGAGTTGTTGACATGTTACAGGGACTTAAACCTCTACGCAGCAGGGAAAGAGTTAACAGCCTTCAATGGGTCTATTACATTCATGTCCCTTTGTGAGGTGAATGAACTTGGCTCACCTGCAATTTTGACTTCCTCACTCCCACCCTTACCCCCACCCTCAAAAAACTAATGGTTGAAAGAAGGACCACCTTCAACCTGAGGAAGCTTGCTTTCTAGGAGTCCAAGGCCCTGAGGTGGTTATTATTAACAGTCCCTACTTCAAGAAAGGGAAAAGCACCAGGCTGGAGGGTCCCCAGGGAGGCAGCCAGATCTCTCAGAAGGCTGTCCTGGAAATAATCGTTGAGAGGGAGGGAGTAGGCCAGAAACTGTTCTTAGTTTGGGCTGGGGGCAAGCAGTCTGGGCTGGATACTGCCCTTTGCAAATTAACCTCTGACAGAGGTGGAATAATCGCTACCCAAAGATGTCGGTGGCATCCTATTTCACAGAACCTGTGGATATGTTACCTTATACGACAAAGGGGAGTTGAGGTAGCATTTGAAATTAAGGTTGCTAGTCAGCTGAGCTTCAAATAGAGGAAATTATCTTGGATTAACTGGTGGACTCACTGTAATCAGGAGGAGCCTTCGCTGTGGAAGATGAAGGCAAAGGAGGTGTTGGTGGAGCAATGTGAGTTGAGAAGGACTCAACCAGCCATTGCTGAACTTGAAGATGGACGGAGGCCACCAGCCAAGGAATGCAGGCAGTCTCCAGAGGGCAGAAAAGGTCAGAAACTGATCCTTCCCTAGACCCTTGGGAAAAGGATCTCATTTCCCATGTGATCCTGGTTTTTGCCCAGTGAGATCCATGGCAGATGTCAACCTCCCTAACTGTAGGTAATAAATCCAGGTTGTTTTAAACCCCTCAGCTTGAGTTGATTTGTTATAGTAGCTAGGGAATCGCATTATCGTCTTTTCCTAAGTGGTTTCTAAATATCCACCTTCCTCTTTCACAGACTGTGCAGGAAATCAAGCTTTGGATCACTGTTGTGTGTACTTCTTTGTAAGGAGCTCTCATCTCCTGCTTCCTGCAGGAATCTTGTTCCTGAGAGGCCAGAACCTACGTGCAGGACCCTGTCCGGTCACCTCACTGACTGTTTAGTCTGAGACCCTCAGCTTCCTCCTGTATCTTTCATTGCAAATTTACCTCTTTGGAGGTCTTTTTCTTCTGCCTCTGAGTGAATTTAAACCTCCCAGTTAGTTACAGAGGACGTTAGCTATTTGCACCAGCCAGGGCCTTTGAAAGGGGGCCTGACATGCCTCCATTCTACTCCTTGATTCCACAGGATGAGGATGGAAGGCCCAGCAATTGCAGAGCGTCCTCTAAGTCACACAGCCAGTGAACGGCAAGATGATCGGGGTTTGAACCCCAATTCTTGACTCTCAGGCCAGGAATTCTCATTTCCCTGATCTGATTTCAAAATGCCTTCAAACCTCCCTTCTGGAACCTTCCCACAGCATAGAAAAGCAAAGTCCTAGACGTTCACAGGGCTCAGGATCCCCATGCCCCGCACGTTCATGTGCTCATCACCCCCTCCTTCGTCTGCTTGACCCTTCCCCAGTCTCTTCCACTGAGGGCTGTCAGGCTTTGAGTTTCTCACCCCATAGTTCAGGGTCTCGAAGCTGCCTTGGCTTAAACAGGCAGCACAGAAGTCTTAGGACACATTAGCTCCTAGCAAGGAAAAGCTGTTTTAACCACAGCCGTGTGAGAGAGCTCAGGTTCCCAACATCCTGCCTCCCGTCTCCCCCACCTCACCCTTAGGTTAACCAGACCCAAAGCCTAAAATCTTCAGCCACACCCGTGCCCCGACCACCTTCAGGATTCTGTGCAGTGCAGAGCAAGCCCTGCCTGACTTCCTGAACTCGTGGAACTCAGTGCATATCCTAGAATGTGCTCCAAACATCATCACATCAACGGAAGCAGTGGGTGGGAGAGGCAGCCCAGCCAGTGGCAGATCGAAGACTTGGTTTGCTGCCTGAGCTCAGCCTGAACCTTCCAGTGAAATCTAAATTCTCCTGGACACCCCGCCCCTCAAATCCCCCAAACAAAGCCCTTCTCAGGGCAAGTAGGGCAGAAATCCTTTAAACCCACTTGAACTTGCGTAAGGCCAGAGCTCTTGTCTCCTTCACCTCAACGTTCGTGGACCAGGAGGGACTCCTCGCCTTCCCTCCCAGCTGCCCCGGCCCAGCCTCAGTGCCTCCACAATTTGTTTCCCAGAGCTGAACATTTGACCTCAGCAACTGGGGCCCAGCGTTCCTTAGACAAAACTATTCAAGCTATTTGCATTTGGCCTTCCCTCCGCCTTGCTCCCCACCAAGGCTGCTCCCCCTTCCTCTTAATTATGCAGTAACGAACAACTGTGCTAACTGAAATTGGGGCGGCTACTTGCCTCTAAACGTCAATAATTAGGCCCACGGGACCAACAGATGCTTACAGCGGTCCCCCGCCGCCCCTCGGCTGCTGCTGGAAGGAGGCCGCGTCTCAAAGCCCAACTCTCTTCTCCGGCTCCAATCTGGAATGCATATGTTTGCCTTCAATCATTCACTCCAGCAAACGGGGAGGCAGGCCCGAGGGCCTGGGGAGACCTGCTACACTTTTCTGGAAGTCTCCATTAGCATGCGCGCCCACCTTATAAAGGGATGTTGTCTTTGTAGGTAAGCGAGAGTGCCGCGTGCATCTGGGAACACTTTGAGTGATTGCTGGGGAGAGAAGAAATTTAGGTCATAACTAATGATCGACATCCCCTTTTAATCAAACGAAGCCATCATAATGTGTCTATTCTCCAGGGTAACAAAGCCCTTTCACCTCCTGGAGGTGTGCGGTAGCGTTAACCTCTTCGGGTAAGCCACTTATGTTTGGCCTTGCCCAGGTAGGAAACCCAGCTGTCAGCTATTGAGCGCCTGCTGTCTACCAGGCTCCGTGCGGAGCATGCTCACACGTGTTCCAGCCAAGGCTTCCAACCGGAAATGGAGCCCAACCCCGAAAACAAAACCGAATTTGCGCTGTAGTGCATCCTACTCCCAAACTAAAGGGGGAAAGAATGTTTATCTGAAACCGAAATCGAAAAACGTATTAATATTATTATCATTTTCCCTGCTGTGCTAGTTTCGGGTCAACATCATTTTTCAGTTGTAGACAAAACCATTCGGCTATTTACATTTTGATTTATATCTGGTGCCCGGTATGCTGAATGCTTCTTTGGAAAATGTCTGGTTGGGGGCGCAGTTCACTGCTTGGTAAACGGCGCTGGACAACTGCTCTGTAGATAAGAGAGTTTCACAAACTCGTTGGTTGCGCTTCGTGGTTGACCTCAGTCCCAGGAACACAGGCTGTGCTAGGCACGATGTGGCACCCTCTCAATGGGGAGAAACACGCATTCGGAAAACGCCAAGTGGGTCAAACCAAATAGGGTTCTGAACTGAGTTTATGTGGATGGGAATTTGTCAGTTAGGTGTCAAAACTTTAGACATACGTTTTTCACTTTTGGAAGGGTCATATTTAAACTCAGAAAGAGGACATTGTGCATATCTTTATGATTCTAATCTTATATCCAAACTCAATTTAAATGCACTATCATGCATAGTTTATATTCATATGTTTAAATTTAATAATTAAAAGATCAAAACGTTAACCAACAGCAGCAGCCTGAGGGAAGAAAACGGATGTGTCCATGGCAAACCACCAATATTTCATGGAAAACATTTGATGATGTTTCTTCAAAAGTTGTTGGATAATTATAAGAGGATGTTATAAAAACATGACATCAAATAAAAGAAATCAGCAAACCCAGGGAATTTGAATCCAAGTTATTCCAGTTTTTCTAATAAACAAAGGACAGTGGCTAGAAAAAATTTACTATCTACTGGCTCCAATTCCTATGTAAACGCATATTGATGCATGCCATTATCTTTCTGCTATCAAGGTCTAAGATTGATCTTTGTGCTACCACGGTGGTTAGGTACCATTGAGTCAGTTCCATCTCATAGTGACCCTGCGGACAACAGAACAAAACACTGCCTGGTTGTCCGCCATCCTCACAGTTGCTGTTTGAGGCCATGGGTGCAGCCCCTAGGTCAAGCCATACTGCAGAAGGCCCTCGACATTTTGGCTGACCCACAACTTTATGGAGAACGATGTTCCTTTCCAGGGACGGGCCCTCCTGAGAGCATGTCCGGAGTACCTGTGATAACGTCTAACCATCCAGGCCTGTAAGGATCACTCATTCTGCCTGTCCCTGCTCCAAGCCTGATGTGTTCCTTCTTCCGACAATCTACGTACTTTCGATATTCTTTGCCAACACCATAATTCAGAGACAGCAACTCTCTGATCGACCTTATTCATCATCCAGCTTTCATATGCATATGAGATTATTGAAAATACTGGTGATTGAGTCAGCCAAACCTCAGTTCCCCCTTTAAGGAGGTCTTGAGCAATAGACTTACCCAATGCTCTACGTTGCTTGATTTATTGAGCATGTATTGTGGATCCAAGTAAAATTGGATCCTTGACAACTTCAATCTTTTCTTCATTTATCACGATGTTGTCTGTTGGTCCAGTTGTAGGGATATTTCTTTTCTTTGCGTTGAGTTGCAAGTCACAAGGAGTAATGATTAAGCAGTAAGTGTTTCCAATCCTTCCTTTCCATGTGGAGACAGCCTCTTCACGTTGGAACTTTATCCTGCCAGGCAACAGTGATAGTGTTATTAAGAGAAAAAAATTAAAAGTCATACTTTTAATTTGGCTTCTTTCGATGAATTTTGTTAAGAAACTATATAATTATATAAGAACTAAATCTTTATCTGTAATAAAATATGTTTTTATAATTTATATAATAAAATACGTATTGCTCTGGTCATTCTTCACATTAGGATTGAGCTAGATCTTAAGGTAGTAAATGTTTTATTGTGCCCTGCCTTTATGTTTTGATATATTAGGTATGATAGCACATTTTGTATTCCTAGTATTTTATAAATAAATTCTTTGCATTTTCCATGATATTGTGTTAGTCAGTTAAGAGTTACACAGCTAACCTCAAGGTCTGAAGTTCAAAACCAGAAAGAAGATGCTTTCTACTCCCCTAAAGAGTTATGATCTCAGAAGCCCAGAAGGGCAGTTCTAACTCTGTCCTTTTGGGTTGCTATGCATCAGCATCAACTCAATCGCAAGGAATTCTGTTCTTGGAGTGTGTTAGTAACATAAAATATCGGTCGCAAAATGTTGCTTATATCAAAATTAAATTTGTTTTCAGTATATTTCATAATATTAAGCTGAGAATTTTCTACTAAAAAGTATTTTGGATCTTCAATTTAATACAAGGGTAAGTAAAAAAAAAGTATTGCTACAAAATCAAGAACCCATTATATAACAAAAGTAACAAAATGAAGAACTATTGTTTCTCAAGATATGTTCCATCTCGGTCTATACACTTTTAAAGATGATGTTTCCATCTCCCCAACCCTTTCCCAAAGCAGCAGATTGAGCATCCTCAAGGGAGTCAAATAATATTTCATTCTTCTTTGAGTTTGTGGGACAAAAAGAACTCTGACGGGGCAATATGGGGGCTGCCGAATGGACAGGGTGAGGTTTCCCAGCAGAACGCTCACAGGACAGCCTTGCTACCCACAGAGCAGGTGCCTCGTTGCGATGGAGACAACTCTTCAGTGTGAGCATACTTGTCACCCATGCAATTTTCAACTTCCTAAAACTCCTTCATAATAAGCCCCGTGGTTATCCTGTGCCCTTTGGGGAATGTATGAAGATTACAAATTTAGACCCGCTGTCCCTGAACCTCAACCCCCAACCCCCCAAAAATAGTCAGCATTTAACCTTGTGATCTGGCTTTTCTGTCTTGAAGTTAACTGGCCCAGAAGATCATCGCAACAGCCCCCTTTGCGTTGTGTCTGCTCTTTTGGAAAGCACGCTACCAAGACAAAGACGGGTGTGCTGCTGTGAGAATGTGTCTGAAGCCATCCGCCGAAACATGCTTAAAGTCGATTTATTTGGAACACGCCAGGCATGCATGAACTTAGAACTCTAGCGCAATACCTTTGCACGTACCCTCCTGTTGAGACAGGTCATTGTTGCTATCGTTGTTAGGGTCCACCGACTCCGTGCCTACGCCTGTAGGCCAACAACAGAACAAAACATGGCCCGGGTCCATGTCATTCCCACATTTAGGATGTTCCCGCTCATTGTTGCTGCCAGTGTGTCCGTTCATCTCCTTGAAAGTCTTTCTTGTTTTCAATGACCCTCCACTTAACCAAGCATGATGTCCTTTTCCAGGGACGGATCTCTCCTGAGAACATATCCAAAGTATGGGAGATGAACTCTTGCCCATTGTAAGGAACGTTCTGGCTTTGCTTTCTTCCATAATAGATTTTCTCATGTTTCTGACAGTTCATGGTACCTTCGGTGTTCTTCAACAACACCCTAATGCAAACGCATCGATTTCTCTTCCGTCCCCCTTAGCATTGTTCAAGTCTGCTATGCGTCTGGGCTATTCAAACGCCATGGTTTGTGTCAGCCACAGTATATTAGGGGGCTTCTTATCATACCACTGTTTCTATAGTGACTCAGTGCTGCAGCGAATATTAGCAGGCTTCAAAATGCCACTTTAAAACATACCTATCTTTTGCATCATGTTCTTCTTTGTTTTGAAACTTTTGAGACAGTAATTAAAATTGAACATCACTATTATTCGATTGAATGGTTAATGAGTGTGTCAAAAATATTTTAATACTGCTACTTTCCAAATGAATTATAAAATCTTGGGATGAGCAAAGCTCTGATTAATATAAAATGCCATATTCTTTGCAATAGAAGGAATAAAGTTGGCAGCCATCGTTCTTGAGATAGCCTCTAGGTGATCTTTTTGGAGAATATAAACGTGAGAGATGAGGGTAGACGTAGGAATGGAATCAGTTCAAACTGGTTCAGTCATGATCCAGGAAGTGAAATAAGAACAAAATGAAATTGTTTTTAAATGTTGGTGATCCAGAATGAGGAGAGGAGAAAACCCCCTTGCCCCAATATAGGTTCGTCTATACTACAACGTGTTGTGACTGGCTGCCATTGAGCCCACGCTGACTCGTAGTGACCCTGTGCCCAACAGAACAAAACACTGCCCAGGCGGGCACCATCCTCACAATTCTTCCACAGCTGGATCACATTGTTGTAGCCGTGCTATCAGCTAATATTGCTGAGGGCCTCCCTCTTCTTTGTTGCCCCTCTACTTTACCAAATATGATGTCTTTCCCCAGGGACTGGTCTCCTGACAATATGTCCAAAGTATGTAAGACCAAGTCTCACCGTCCTTGCCTCGAAGGAGCGCTCTGGCTGTACTTCACAGACACATCAGTTCTCCCTTTTGTTACGTTCAGTATTCTTCCCCCAAACAACTGTTCAAATGCATTGATTCTTCTTCAGTCTTCCTTGTTCAATACCCAATTTTCATATGCATTTGAGGCAACTGGAAATACCATGGCTTGGGGCAGGCAGGTGCGCCTTAGTCTTCAAGGTAACATCCTTGCTTTTCTATACTCTAAAGAGGTCTTGTGCTCAGATTTAGCAAATGCACTGTGTCTTTTGAGCTCTTCACTGCTGTTTCCATGAGTATTGATTGTGGATCTAAGCAAGACAAACTCTTTGGTCACTTCAACCTTTTCTCCCTTTATCCTGATGTTACATACTAGTCTCATTGTGAGGATTTTGGTCTTCTTAACATTGAGTTGTAATCCACACTGAAGGCTGTAATCCTTGATCTTCTTCAGCAAGGACTTCAAGTCCTCCTCACGTTCAGCAAGCAAGGTTGCATCATCTGCATATGGGTGGTTGCCAATAAGCCTTCCTCCACATCCTAATGTCATATTCTTCTTCATGTAAGTCAGCTTCTCTGATGTTTGCTCAGTTTACAGATGGAACCAGCATGGTGAAAGGATTCAACCCTATCACACACCTTTCCTGACTTCAAACCAGGCAATATTCCCTTGTTTGATTTTCACCACTTCCTCTGGATCCATATACAAGTGCTGCAGGGTCAAGCATTCTGGAATTCCCACTCCTCTCAAGGTCACCCATTGTTTGTTATGATTCACACAGTCAAATTCCTTGGCACAGTCAAAAAAACAAAGTCAGTGTCTTTGTGATATTCTCTGCCTTCAGCCAAGATCCATCTGACATCAGTAAGGATAGTCCACAACAAAATGAAGCTTAAAAACATTATGCCAAGCAAACTATTTCAGATGCAACGGATAAATGCTGCATGGTCTCATTTATGTGAAGTAAGCAAATATAGAGAAACCAAATGTATATTAATGACTACCAGCCGTGGGTAATGCGCCTTGGTGGACAAATGGGTTATACGTTAGGCTGCTGACAGCAAGGCCAGCCGTTTGAAACTGTTTTGACCGGAAGAAAGATGGGGCCTTCTGCTCCCGTAATGATCTACCGTCCAAGACAGTCTCAGGGGCAGTTCACTCTGTCCCCTGAAGTTGCTATGAGTTGAAATCAGGTCTATGGCAGTGAGGTTTTGGTACCAGGGGTGGGAGCGAAAGGGAAGGGGCAGTTTTTGTTTCGGAATGGGTGGTGTTAAGGGTGGTAGAACATTAAGATCTGGAGAGCAGGAATGGTAGCGCCACATGGAAACACGTCACTAAGGCCATCGGCTGGCGCATGTGGACATTGCTGTACTGGTGATGTTTCCACATGTGTGCTTGCACCACAATAAGAAAGAGAAAAATATTAACAGTCTCCCAAGAACCCAGTGTGGGACTCCCATGACTACTACTGTTCTCTATTGCTAATGATAGATGTGCTGTTGTGAACACCATTTTATAAGTAAGGAAACAAGCACTGACAGATAAAACCACCTGCCCAGGAGACACAGTTAGCCAGCCAACTGAGAGCCAGGATGCCACCTGAGAGTCAGGATGCCAACTGAACCCATCTGATGCCAGAGCTCATGCTTGCAACTGTGCTGTTTTTATAGAATGATAAAAGATTAATTCTCTGAACTTTGTCCTCCAAGTGACCCTAGGGGGAGGAAGTGATAGTGGAAGGGGACTAGAGAGTAGGAGGTGCCCCCACATCAGCAGCAGGAACATCAAAATCATTACAATAACGAGAGAAACAGTAAAGTAATTGTCATTTTTTGATCGCCTCTGAGTGGTGTGGCTGGAGGGATAGCGTGGGGATTAGTTCCAGAGCCAGACCATGTTCAGAGCCAGGCTCCTCTCCATAATAGATCATGTGGCCTCAGACAATGTATTCAGCTTCTCTGAGACTCAACTTTTTAATCAATGAATAGGTGTAGAAGTGCCATCTACCTTGTACGTATCTTAAGGATTAAGTGGCAAGATCCATATGAAATATTTAGTGCGGTACATGCTTGGTGGATGTTAAGTGGGAGGGTAGCAGAGACAGAAATACACAAGGCAGGGCTACGGGCCTATGAATATCCCAATGCTGGTGAGGGTGTTCGATGAGAATAAGAGTGAAATTAATATAAGAAAAGATTCCCGAGAGAACAGCAAGAGGGCCGGATCCCTCTGTGTGAGGGATCTAGGAAGGTTTCTCCGAGCAAGTGGAATTTGACTGGAAACTCACTTCAGGGTGTGATACCCTGGTGTCCCGCACATTGTCCAGCTGTGGAAAACAAGCCATGTATGCCCAGCATGGACCCCCTCTCCTGGCTTCCACACCTTGTTCTTAAAGCCACCACCCCCCTTATCCCTTACCCTTTGCCCCTTGTCTGCCCTTCATTGCCTCAGCCCAGCCACTTGGTGTTGTAACGGCCCTGTCCCCTTCTTAGCCATCTATTTCATTCTGCTTCATCTCCAGGTGTGGGAAGGGCCCTCCTACCTGCTTCCAGTACAAAAGAGCCCAAACGCCTCATGCAGTGCTCTGGTGTTCTTCCTGGCTTCTATTGGGGAGCAGAAGCAGGACTGTTAGGTCGGCTAGTTAAGACATTCCCAGTTAGGCCCTCCAGTGGCATGGCTAAGTCCAAGTATTAGCCCATGCTTTGGGAAACAGTCTTGTTCATAGTCTCATCCCTTTGGGGACTCTGAGGCTCATTACTGCCAACCCAAATAATAGAGGCAAAACCATTTCGTTAGCAGCATTGACCTGTGTGGCACTGGCTCTGCCTTCCTCAGTCTGGTCATGAGGAGAGAGGCTCCTGGGGCGCTTCCCTCAGAAACCCACCCCATAGCAACAAGTGTTAGGTTAATATGCAGATTCCTATTGTACTGGGCAGGAAACAGAATTCAGAGAAGCTAAGCCAATCCCCGAGGGTTACACAGCTGGAATATGACAGAGCCAAGCTTTGAAACCAGGTCTCTCTGGCCCTTCTCAATTTGCCTCTCTCTTAAAAAAAAAAAAATCCTGAGCTGTTGAGGTTGAGTTAATTCCTACTCATAGCAAGCCTCCAGGACACACTAGACCTGCTCCGTGGTGTTTCTAAGGCAGTAATCGATGGAAGCAGACTGCCGCCTTGGCTCCCAGGAAGCACCGAGGGGTTTCCAACCCCCTACCTCTCATTTAGCAGCTGGGCAGGAAGCACTGCAGCATCGGGACACCCCTGTCGGTAGAATCAGTGGGAAGTCAGGGGAAGGACAGGCTCCTAAGGCTGAGATGACGAGTGAAGGTTTTTTGAAAAAGGTGAGGCCGGTTCTGGTCTGAGGAGTGGCAATGCATGTGAACGAGTGACGATGGAGGGGAGACTCCAGAAAGCAATAACAGCATAAACAGAAAAGAGGAGGCTAAGAAATAGGAGGTAGGTTGGGGGGCAGCGAGTGGGCAGTAAGAAGGGCACTGGAACTAAATGAGACCCCACTAGTGGATGAGGATGTGGGGCTGACCACAGGCCCGCCTCATTGTACTAATTAGAATTTCCTCTGGATGCAGTGGGGGCCACCGAGCCTTTCTACTGGAGACGATGTGATAGGAACAGCCCATTAGAAAAGCCACCTTGATGGCTGGGTTTGTAATGAAAGACTGGGGGGAGACGTGTGTCCACTTAAGGAGACTGCACCCATCCTTCCCAAGTCACCGCCGACTGCTAAATAGGTTCCAATGTTATCCACAGACAGTGTTTTCTATGCGCTTTTTAAATCTGAACTACATTTCAAGGTATGATTTTCCAAATGTCGGGGGGTGGGTGGAAAGTTCCACAGCAACCTCCAACTGTGAACCAATAATACAGGCAGCAAAGCATCTGACTCTTGCCCAACCTGTAATAAAACATCATTCTGGGTTCAAGAAGTCAGGGCAAGGAGTGACTTCTGAACCAGTCTTCCACTTAGCAATGCAGCTTTTTGCTCAAGAAATTCAGTCTTCCTTCACTGGGTCTCTATTAATAACATACTGGGGGCCATGCAACTCAGTCCGCCAACCTTCCCTGAGAATGCACCCCTAAGTGTCTCAAGATGTCCAAAGAACATCAAAGGAGGAGGGAATTATTTGTGGGATATACTGTAGGATACAAATCCTGATACCCCACTGCTGGAAACAAAAACCCAGGACAGCTCTCAGGGGGCCAGTAAAAAATATGGACCCGGAAAATTAACTGGCTCCAATGCTGCAATGCGTTAGTCAGACCATCACCTGGCATGTTACGTCAGAAGGAAGGGGGGAAAAGATGCCTTTATTAATATGGTTTGCCAAGTTTCCCAGGACCCTGAGATAGGACTCACTTTGGCCTACCTTTGCTCAGGGCTTCATGCTAAAATAAGGCCAAGCCGAGGTGTCTGAAGAAGGTTCCCCTTGGAAAATGCAGAGCTTGCCTCTTGCCAAAGCATTTAACTCCTTGTGATTCCATTCCACCTGCTGGGCCAAGCACAGCCGACCAGACCTCAGAAGGCTTCCCTGCCCCCCGCAGGTTCATCTCATGCCCACACTGTTCCTATGAGGCAAGTGCAAAGGATGGTGGTCCACGGACAGCGTCTGAACCACTGCCATCAAGATCCTTCTGGAAACTCGGCAGCCCGGGTGGTTTGTAGAAACTGCTTCCATGGTGGAACTGCTACAAGCTATAATCTTTACGGGACAGATTGCCACCTCTTTCTCCTGCAGAACCTCTAAAAGGTTCTAACTGCTCCTTTTTTTTCCTTTAGTGAGGATTGAACCATTATGCCCCAAAGGCTCTTTATACAACCAGTTAAATGCCAGGAGCCTGAATTTGCCATAGAGTTGACTGTGGCCTTGTAGGACAAAATAGGAGCGCCCCCTAGAGCGTCCAAGGCTGTAATCTCTACAGATGCTTAATCATTGTCCCATTGAGACCCATTGTAACAGACAGAGGAATAGTGTGTCTTGGTTTGAACTTGAGGAAAGGACAGCATCTCAGGTCTCATCCATAGCAGGGCTTTCTCAACTGGTCCCCTTTTAGAGGAGACTAAGGTGAACCCCCTGCTGCTGGCAAAGTTTGGTTGCGTTCTGGCGCTTCTCTCAGCGAGGAGGTTCCAGCAGCCTTGGATAAACACGCTGTCCTCACCCACTCAGTAAATCTTTCTGATCAGCCACTAAGCTCCTGAGGACATGCATTGTGAACTAATGAAGTGTTCCCAAGTGAAAAAGCAGAAGAGTTTTCTTTATTATTATTAATTGGGAGTTAATTTATATACCATATCATTCCATAGTTGAATCATGTCAAGCAGAGTTATACCGTTGCTACCACAATCAACTTCTAGGAAGATACAGGATGTTTGGAAATAATTATCTTTAATATAAACTATATGCTTTCTTAAAAAGTGAACAAAGCAATACAGACACTTTCACGTGGAACACTTTTTACAGACTCCAAATTCTGAAGTACACATACCCCTGAACCCTGTCCTTCCCAATGGGACCCAAAGATGGTTCCAGTATAGGTGCCACCAGAAATGAAGCATAAAAGGTCCTGCAAGATGTCCAGAATCACCAGTGACCTTTGAATGGATCAACCTCCTGTAGGTATGACCTTTCTGATGCCCCTGGCAATCCCACTCCTTCCCCATCCTTTCTCTGTCCACATACCTACGGCATTCCAAATCCTTTCGCGTTCCAGTTAAGTAGGAGCTTCTGTCCATTGGTGTGGCCTGTGTCACCTGCATCCCATTCTTGTGCACTTGTTGATCGGTCCACTGGAGCTCTCCCTCAGGGCAGTGCTCATCACTATATCTCCATTTAGAAGACACAGTCAGATGATCCACAGTTGCTGTTTTTTAAGTAGATGTTTGGGTGGGTGGGCGAACGGTTGGATGGATGAGTGGGACAGCAGATCAATGAATAGATGGATTCATTAATGAATTAACAAATGCCTTTGGCAGCACTGCTGCCCTGATGACTCAGAGGTTAATTCCCCCGAGGTCCATTCAGAGGGATACGTCCAGTAGGAGCCAAAAGGCATTCCCAGAATGTCACAAGGACCTCATTAATTTGCCATGACAGCAGTCCAAGGAGGGAACAGCTAATGTTACTACTTTCACACCAGTCTGAGAGAGGTCAGATTGTGTTCTCAGAGAAAGAAAAGAAAAAACGCAGCCTCTCCGTTTGGTATCTACAATCTTCTCCAAGGTCATCCTCTGGGACCCAGGACCTCTCCACTCCCTTCGCATCAGAATCATGGGTATGAATGTCCACAGAAAGCCGGTGCTTACCAGAACTCTGGACACCAAACAGGGGTCTTTAACTGCCCGCAACTCAACCCCACCTCCACTCCCAACACTTCCAAGAATAAAGGAATCTGGTAGTGTATGTTTTCTCAAGTCTGAGATGGAAGTTTTCCCACAATGGTTGCCTGTGAAAACAGAGCTGCCCTTGGGAGTCCCCACATGATCTCAGTGATGGATGTGAGCATCCACCCCTTGGGATTCTTTTCTAGGGGACACCAATGAGATTCCTCCCACCAGCTAGATGTGCCAAGTCTCAGAGCGGAGACGGGTGGACACGTGCTTTCTCTCAGGTCAGTCTCCCATGAATCACTGAGGGTGAGGGGGACACACAGAGATGCTAAAGATGCAGTTCTCCGCCAGGGGTTTTCCAAACCCATACGTTAAAAAGCACAGAAGAGGAAGGGCCTCCCCATCAACAGTAGCGTTGTACACGTAAGGAAGCTGAGACCGGGCCAAGAAGGACACGTCTCTTATCTCTCCTCCTAAAGCAGCCTGGCTGACTGGAGGCTACAGCATGGGAATGTCGATGGGTCAGGAGTGAAGAGCCCCGAGAACCTTCGGAAGGCCACCATTAACAAGCGCACGCTTCCTGCGGCAGCCACTGAGTGGAGGAAATGATCATGGAGATTGAAAGGCATTCTGCTTTTGACCTTCTGAAACCCAGGCGTTTTTTCAGTAGAACCCGAGAGGGATTCGCCGCATCTGCTCTCAATAGCAAATGTAAAAAATGACCCGCAGCTTTCAGGTTTGAAAAACATAAACTCGTGTTAAAAGACCGCCCCCCCCCAAAATCTATCCATTCAATACCATGATGTCAGTCAACTGTGCACACGTTGCAATAACAACCGTGCCCCAGAGCCCGTGCCCTGAGCCTGAGCTCCCCCACTCTGGGAATTAGAAGCTGGTCCGGTCGCCCTGCATGTCAGCTGCGCGGCCGCTCATGTCACAATGCAGGGAGCCTCCCGGCCTTGTAATCAGGGCCAGGCTGCTAGGCTTGACTGGACCCTGAGATACAGGAGGTATCAACTTACTCCGCTCCCCACTTCAAACACTCAGGCCCGCTGCAGGCAAGCTGATGGGAAGCACATTCTGGGAAGCCCAGAACAAACTTGGCTTTGCCAGGAATCTGGGGAGCAACCCGGAGCTGGCCAGAGGTCAGCGGGGCCTTTAGAAGTCAGGAAGCTACTTGTCAGCCACGTGCAGAAGTCGACCAGAGCGCCCTTCAGACTGGCCGTAAGGTCTCCTTCATCTACCCACTGCTGCCTCGCCTCCGCTGCCGCCATCTCTCCACAGTCTCACCTGGCTACCCCAGCTCCCCTGGAGGCCTGTGCTAGCCTGGCTGCCCAGGGCCGCTTGGGCAGAGCTTTCACCAATGGGTGGTGTTAAAGAACAGAAATGGACCTTCCCCCTAGATCTGGAAACTAAGTCTCCTGCAGGGTCTCGGCCACCTTCGTGTGTACCTTGTTGGCAGCCGTGGCAGGCCTGCCGGACCTTCTGTGTCCTCCGGGGTGTGCTTTCCTGGTCCTCGCACCGTGTGGACGGTATTGGAAGGAAAGAAGCCCTCCCCGAGTGAGTGGCACCGAGCTGGGGGCTGAGAGAGGCTGAGCTGGTCTGCACAGGGAATTCTGAAGCACAAAGCACAAAGGGCCGACGGCAGTTCGACCTGGGGGCAGCGTGAAGTGTGCAGGTGGGGCACCAAGAGAATCAGGGCTGGAGAGGAAATAATCCCTGTCACAGAAAACCTTACCCAGTCAGACAGATGCCACGGAGTCAGTGCCAGTGCATGGTGGAGTCAGGGGAGAACTCCGCTGCACAGTGTTTTCAAGGACTGCGATTTCAGAAGATCTCCAGTCCTTTGGGGGCACCTCTGGGTGTCCTTGAGCCATAATCATCCCGCTCTTCATGGTTGGGACCCTCCAGGGACTCCCCACATTCCCATGAAAAACAATCAAATCCAAACTCATCACCCTTGAGTGACTCTCATGCACAGGCAGCCCGTGGAGAACCACTCACAGAGGGGGCTTTTTTGGCTTTTCTATTCATGGAAGCAGATTGCCATGTCTTGCTTCTGTGGTGCTTCTGGGTGGGTTTGAACTGCCAACCTTTAGTAGTAGAACACAAACCATTTACCCCCCCCCCCCGTGGTTCTCAACCTTTCTAGTGCCGCAAGCCTTTCATACAGTTCCTCGTGTTGTGGTGACCCCCCCAACCATAAAATTATTTCTGTTGCTGCTTCAGCACTGTCATTTTGCTACTGTGATGAATCAAGTGAGAACCACTGATTTACACTGTCCAGGGACCTCCACTCTCACTAGTGGAACAGTATCCACTGGGGAGCGTGAGAGATCTGCTGAGGTAAAACAAACAGGAGATCTTGCTAGAGACCCATCTGAAGACTGGTACATCACAAGTCCTTAATAGGCTGAACTGGATTACATGGGGCAGAAGTGGTCAGAGAAAGGTGCCTAGAAGATCGCACATGGGCTAGGCTCCCGTGGATGAGGTTTGAATAAGAAGAGCTGAATTTGAGGACATTCCAGGCAGGGAAACACCTAGCGTCTTAGTGGGGTATGGATGCGAGGACTCTTCAAACTGGCTTTCAGAGTCAGGTTGGAGTCCCAAGCTCTATTCTCAAGTCACAGGGCCAGTACCCCAGGGTCACCGTCCTCTCTGGACCCACCCCAGTAGCTAGTAACCTCTAGCCACGGTCAGAAGCTCTGTTCTGCTCAGGCCCCAAGGAGAGCTCAGGGATCATGGAAACTTCCCCAAATTTGGATTAAACAAACAGCTACTCACGGCCTTCTCCACAGGATACATAGCTTCTCTCTAAGTCAGCAGGAACCCATCACTAAAGCTATGAGAATATAAACAAAGGGAATCTGATTTCAAGGGACACTCAGGCTCCAAGAAGAAGAACAGCATGCTCAGACGGGCCTTTTTCCTTCCAGGGCACGCTGTGTTGTGGGGAATCTCACAACTCCGGTGCCAGCAGATTCAGGAGCACTTGCTGCCAGTGATTGAGCGATAGTCACATTCTTGGATCTCTGGGAATGTGCCAGCACTAGGGGGCTGAGAGGTGTGTCCATAGAAAACAAAAGCAAAGCCAGGGAACTCTTGCCCTGCCTTGAGCCAAGGGCTCAAGCCAGTAAATGCGATCTCTTGTCACCTCTCCTGAACCTGAGAATTCCTCTACTGACTCCCTCAAAGCCCAGGCTTACTTGGATACCAGCTGCCCAGCTATGCAGTGCATGTGCTACACAGAGGAAGGCCTTCAACAAGATGGATTGGCACAGTGACTGCAACAATGGGTGCAGGCCTAGGAACCACTGTGAAGATGGCCCAGGCCCAGGCAGGGTTTTGTTCTGTTGTGAATAGGGTCGCTACGGGTCCGGACCAACTCAATGGCACCCAATAACAGCATACTGGGAAAAACCAGCTTCTCTGCATGATGATTTCCTCCACCCCTCACGGCCACCCAGTCAACTCCAGTATTATGATGTGGTTAGGTCTAAACTGTGGGCAGAAACCTGCCATCGCTATTTCAGAAGCAAGCTGGACCTCCAATGGGACTCTTCTACAAGGATTGTAAAGCTGCTGTTTCAGTGGCAACACATACAGCTTGGGGCTGGGGGTGGTGGATTACCTTGCAAAGTAAAACAGCAATGAAACAGAAAGCACAAAAATCCCTGCGGGATATCCCAGGAGTCATGGAAACTGGGAAGAACTCTGCTAGTGTCACAATTCTCGCTCGGGAAAGGAGAATAGCAAGGACTGATGCCCTATCAACCTCTCAACCCACAGAGGACTCGCCAAAGACAACAGCATCCAAGGGCCTGATGAGACTCAGAAATGAAGAGGGAAGAGGGCTCCCTGGCTCTAGGAGAGGGGCGCTCAGGTCCCAGGGGCAGAGTGGGTGAGTTATGCTGCCCGCTCTCCCAGTGACTCCCAGTTACAGAGCCTGGGCACAAGCTCCTCCTTTATGGGGCCTCACTTGGCCAGGGTGGTTTTGGGGGGGCTTTTTTTGTTGATATTTCAGTATAATGCTATTTTAAGAGTGTTGCTGAATCTGTCAATGGGAAGGAAAAGATCTCGTGCACCCAGCCCTGTCTAAACTCTCAGATTGCACCATCAAGCTCAGTGAAAGCTAGAGTCCTCTTAAGCCCAGAGATTTCTAGGGATGAGAGAGAGAAGAAGAAGGAAAAAAGAAGGAGGAGGAGGAGGAGACAGAGGTGAAGGAGGGAAGGGAAGTAAGAGGTTTACATGATGTGTTTATTGTGCCAAATAGCTTCCAAAGGAAAATGTGGGTGGAGGTTAATCGGGTTGTGGCTTGTCTGAAGGGCAACAAGATAAATGCCTTTCAAAGGACAGCCTCTTCCTCGCTTTTCTCCCTGGTGATCAGACCATCGTGCTGCTGCTTGCACTAGTTCTTTGCCTCAACCATAAGCTGCGCTACCTATGGGCCAAGCCAACGCATGGACCATGTTGTTCCTTCAAGACCTGCTTTGCTAGGTTGTTGGTGGACTGTGTAGCTGCCCGTGGATCCTGTCGACGTGGTATATCACTGGAGGCCTAGACTCCATCAGGGCCTGCTTCGCTATGCCCCCATGCCACTGACTTTTGCTGCCCCACCCTGCTGTCTGCTGCCTGTGGGTGGCTCTATCTGTCTTGCCTGAGAGCTGACTCTGCTATCTGCTTCCGTAACTTTGGACCCGCAGCCCATGTGAGTTGAAGGACCTTCAGTGTATTAACTGTTCCATGAAACTGAGTTGACCTGAGCCCTCCTTACTGCTGTGCGGACTATTTAGCTGTTATATTACTTCTTGCTGTATGAACCTATCCTTTTATAAATGTATAATCATAAGTGTCTTGGTTTTGTTTCTCTAGAGAACCCTGTGTAACACAGATGGGAACATAAAGGCATTTACATATTTATATACAAAAAGATAAGCAGACATGAAGATCCCACTGAGCCCTTTCCCATTGCTAGGACACTGCTGCTTCTGAGTCCACCTCCTATATCTCACCACCAAAACCCTTCCCTGTTCTTCAAAGCCCACTTCAGGAACTCCTGCAAAGGGCCTTCCTCAAACCTCACAAAGGAGGAACCCTCCCTCTAAATTCCTACCAGTAGCCGTGTGACTCCAGCACGACCTGTTACAGCCTTGCTAATTCAATGTGGTCTATGGAAGGGCTCCCCTAAGGCAGAGAAATCATCTTACACCTAGAGAAACGGTCAAGGGAAGACACCTGTTGCTTTGGGCTGCCTCCGTGAAAATGCTGGTGAGGAAACTGTTTCCTGCAGCAGAAAATGTGCTCAGGGATGTTTATCTATGGAATTCATTCATCAGAGCGTGAGGTCTGACCTATGCTCCATACCATACTCAAACACTACCTCCAGCTTTCTGTGTAGACTTGAATCCAGAACCTGAAAAACTAAAGAAGGAGGGGAAAAAATTCCTAGAAAGAAACATAGGAGGCTATTAAGCCTGGAAGTGAGATTCCCTAGAGAGAGCACAAAAATCACTCACCATAGTATAAATTAATATATTGAGCTTCTTTCTGCTCATTAAAAGACACATGAGGAATAAATGGGTGTGTCACGGGGTGCTAGAAAATAAACACAATACCCATATTCAGCCAAGAACTAGATTTCAAATTATATAAAGAATTTCTGTGAATCAATGGTGAAAGGTTTAAACACCTCCCAAAGAAGAAAACCAATAAAATCCTATTTTTAAAATGGCCACTTAGTAATCAGGGAAATACAAATTAAAAACAATGAATTGTGACAACACAGAACTTAGATTGGCAAGAATTAAAAAGACTATCTATACCAAATCCTGGAGAGGGTGCTGTGCATATGGCTCTCTCACATGTTGTCCATGAGAGTGTGAAATGGAATAAACACACTGGAAAACTGTGTAAGTTACAATTACTCCTACCTCATAGTGCAGTCATGTTATGCTTATGGATTTACCTAAAAGCATCAAGAGTATCTATATACATGCCTACGTGCTCAGACACAAAGTAGTATTTATAAATAAATAAAGCTTTATATTGGAAACAACCCAAAGATTTATCAAAAGAAACATGAATAAGCAAGTTGGGGTAAAGAGATATGATGGAATACTATGCAGCAATCACCAGGAATGGACTGCTGATATACATAGCAATATGATAACCTTAGAAACATGATTCTCAACTAATGAGGCCAGGGAAAATATATCAATATAGTTTGATTCCATTTTAAAATAAATTTCAAGAAAAGGCAAAGTTAATATATAGGAATAGTCTTCACAACAATAATTATTTATATAAGGGAAGAGACTAGACAGGAAAGGGGCTTAGCAGAACTTTCTTGGGTGAGGGAAATGTTTTTAAAATTATTTTATTCAACGGTTATTTATAATATGACCTCTTTGTACCAGACCTAAGGAACACTAATAGTATAGTGGTTACACATTGGGCTGCTAACCACAACATCAGCAGTTCGAAACCACCAGCTGCTCTTCAGAGTTACAGTCTCAACAACCCATAGGGGGCATTTCTACTCTGTCCTGTAGGGTCACTATGCATGGGAACCCACTCAATAGCAGTGCATTTGAGTACCAGGCCCTGGACCAGGAAGTGGGGTTGGATTGTGGTCATGAATAGGCCATGGCCTCCTCCAGTTCTAGAAAGAATGAAAGGAAAATCGTTGCTTTACTATTTCCCATGCCTCCAGCTTCCTAGTGATTGACTGAAAAATAAATAAACTCACAACCATGGAGTTGATTCTGACTCATAGCAACCCCATGGGACAGGATGGTACTTCCCCTGTGAGCTTCTGAGACTGTAACTCTTTACAGGAGCATCCATCTATGCTTCTAGGCCCTGGTGGTGCAGTGGTTTAAGCACTGTGCTTCCAACTGAAAGATCAGTGGCTCAATTCCACCAGTCACCCTGAGAGAGAGAAATGTGTCTGCCTGCTTCCATAGAGGTGACAGCCTTGGGAACACAGCTGGGCAGTTCTACTCTGCCCTGTAAGATCACTGTGAATCAAAATAGACTCGGTGGCAATAGGTTAGGAGTTGTTTGTTGTTGCTGTTTTGCCAATCACCTTTATACAAAGAGAGAGAGAGAGAGAGAGAGAGTGCGCGTACAACTGACGTCTCATACTACCTTATCTCCCTTGGGAGGCCTCTTGCTGTATTGTTGGGGGCTATGAAGTTAGTTCCAACTCATGGTGACCTTGTGTACAACCAAAGAAAACCGTCTCTAAGCATACGCCTTATTCATAATCTTTGTTAGGTTTGAGGGCATTATTACACCCACTGTGTCAGTTCTCTCTTGTCCTGACCTTCAACTTCGCCAAGCATGTTGTCCTTCTACGTGGATTGGTCCCTCCCGATCACATGTCCAAAGTACTTCATATTAGGTCTCACCAGCCTCACATCTAAGGAACATTCTAGAAATACTTCTTCTAGGATAAATTTGTTTGTTCACCAGGCACTCGTGGTATAGCCATATAGCCAATATTCCTCACCAACACTGCAACTCAAATGTGTCCTTAGGTGTTCTTTATTCACTGTCCAGTTTCCCCAAGCACATGAGACGGTTGACAATACCATGGTGTGGGTCAGGCACACCTTAGTCCTGAACTATGGGCACCGAATATATGCTCTGTCCACTCTAAAAGAAGAGCGTGTCTTGACTATTGCAACTTCTGGGAGCCCCAGCCATTTCTTGGAAATCCTTGGCTTGTAGACAGTGATGTCTCCCCTATGTGCATACCTCCTTTCCCTTTTATAAGACACCCAAAACAAAACAAAACCCCAAACCTCACTGCCATTGAGTCAATGCTGAATCATGGAGACTCACTCCCCCAGCCCCAATGGGTTTCTGAGACGGTAACTTTTACAGGAGTAGGAAGCCCAGTCTTTCTCCCTCGGAACTGCTGGGGTTTCCAACCACCAACCATGCGAATCACAGCCCAACACATAACCACTATGCCACCAGGGTTCCTTATAAGACACCACTCAGGGGAATTAATTTTATGACCAACCTACTTCAGCATGGCTTCATTAGCAAGGCCAAAGACAAAGCTTGATTTCAAACAGGGTCACATTTACAGGCAAAGGGCTTAGGGCTACGACATATCTTTTGAGGAAGACAATTCAGTTCATCACATTCTGGCCTCTGATTTGTGACTGTGCATAAACATTCCAGTCTCAAGGAACACGCCACAACTGCCACCCAAGAAGGCTGCAGAAGAAGCTTCTAGAATCACTCCTCAAGGTCTAGCCTCCCATCCAGCATTGGCAAGCAAGGTGTCCTCCTGCCCATAAGCTCTCCTTCTCAAGTTGTAGATCTTGTCTACAGATCCAGAGTGACCAAAGGAGGAAGTGAGATTTCTTCAGATTCCCTCACCTACTAATCTGGGGAGAAGTGAAATCCAAACTCACAGGCCCTCTTTGGAAGAGAAACCAGAGATGCTGGCTCTGCTGTGAACCAGGTGGTGGAATGCCGAAACCCAAATGCCTGCAGAGTGTGATGGGAAAAGAAAGGGACCCAAAGGTGGAAGACAAGGGACAGCAGCCACCCATAGCCTGTAGACACCTTGATCTCCGGTCACCATTTATTTCCCTGGAAAGGATTTGATTTGCAATGACCTGGGGGTATTCCATGACTTTAGATATCTCAAATCCTAAATGAGAGAGCCTCTTCCATCTGAGCTTTGAATGTCTCATCTGTAAAATGGGAATCCCAATCCCCACCTTGCCCACTTCATCGGCCTGATCTATGGCTTAACAGAAAACAGCAATGTGAATCAACATATTAGCCATGGTCAAGGTGGATTGCTTTTTGCCGCCTTTGAGGGTATACAAATTGTTTAATGAGAAAAAGGCTCAATTAGAACTCTGGCTCCCACAAATAAGAACACTGTCAACTTGGGCAAGTGACTAGTTTTCTGAGCCGATATCCTCTCCTATGGAACGGCAATGTTAATGTCTACATCAAAGTGAGCAGCAAAATTTAGAAAAACAGGTACCAAGTCTTGAGGAGGTTCTCTGGTACACAGCTGGCATCCAAGGAATGGGAGTTGCTGTTGTTCTTACTGCAGAGAAGAGAGTTCTCCATCCCTGCTTCCTTCAGCCTCTAAAAGAGGAAGACAGGAGTCCTCCAGAGTTGACCAGATCAAATCCCATGCGCGCACACATGCATATGCGCTCAAAATTCCTGGGCAAGTTCCTTTGGCCCCCTGAGAACATCAACAGCTACTACCATCTCCTGCGAGTTGTACCTGGTGGTACAATGGGTTAGCAAGCTAACTGAAATCCTGGCAGTTGGAGTCCACCTGAAAGTCCCTATCCCACAAAAGGCCTGATGACCGACTTCTACAGAGTCACCATACGTCAGAACTGACTATTCATAGGCTGGGCACCTACTCTAGCCTACAAGACAGTGCGCAAAGCTATGGCCGACAGTAGCACACCCGGGGACACCCCAGGAAGCAGGACGGAGGCTGCGTTCTCGCAGCCAGAGAGTGACGTGAGCAGCACACTCAACCAGGACTGTCTCAGTCTCCAGCCCCACACCCAGAGTGGAGGTCCCTGGCATTCGAACAGTCAGACCTCACGCTGCATGCTAAACTCAGGTGAGAGACCTTGCCAACAGCAAGGCAAACATCACTCTCAGGAGTTATACAGGCTTTCGCCTGAAGACCCTTGCTTAGCAGTCTGCACGCCCCACATCTCCACCAACCGTTCGGGGACGATGCCACCTCTCATTTCCACCTTCTGGTCTCCAGGAAAGGTTGATGCGAGCACCACCCCAAAAGCAGAAGCCAAAACCTCCACACACAACAAGAAGACCCCAAGGATCCCAATATTCAGGACCCCACGGAAAGTCCATGAAGCTTTGGCTACTTAGTGAGTCTTGGTGAAAGTGGTGTCTGTGGTAAGGTCTGGGTATGGAGCAAGGGTGCAGAGAGAGAGGCATCGAGGACTGAAGAACCCCAAGAAATCAGCCTTCAGAATTGCAGCCCAGGAATGGGCAACAAGCACTGGTTAAGGCAACTCTGTCCTCCCAGGCAAGTAGGAGTCGGAATGGAAAGGAAAGGGGAGGGGAAAACTGGGTTGCCAATCAAAAGACAGGACAACCTCTTATGCTGTGACATAGTCACCCAAGGAAGAGACAGACAGACCCCCAAGAGCCCAGAAGTGTCCCAACTCTACATCAATCTTCACCACATGCCTCCAGACACACCGTGCTGAGCAAGCCACAGCTGGTATCTGGACCATGCAGTCTTTTTATTTCATTATTCAGCACACGCTGCTGAGCACCGCCTATGCCCCAGACACTGGGACAGGGGCAAAGGACACTCCATGACCAGAACACAGTTATCGCCTCAAAAAGGTTATTATCCTGAAGGGGAGTCCTGGACAGAGATGACCATAATTCAGGGTCCTAGTGGCCATGCAGGATGAGCTTTAGTGGCATAGTGGTTACAAGTTGGGCAACTAACTGCAAGGTCTGAAGTTCAAAAGCACCAGCCCCTCCTCAGGAGAAAGACGGGGAGCTTTCTGCTCCCATCAGACTTACAGTCTGGGAAGCTCACAGGGACAGTTCTACCCTCCCTGTCCTACAGAGTCACTACAAGTCAGCATGGACTTGGTGGCGGTGAGTCCTGCACCGTAGCTCAGTGGCTGTGGCATGTGCTGTGAGAATCCAAAGCAGGGACCCAGGGCCCACAGAGGGAACGTGGGGGAGTGATCCCAGGGTGGATGATACCGACCCCGAGTCCTCAGGGCTGTGAGACAAAGGGCCAGGTGAAAGACAGTGACAGTTTCCTGGCAGAGGAAACCCTGAGTCCAACGGTGTGCCAAAGAACAGAACTCAAGTCCTAGAAACATCCTGGAGTCTCCTAGGCCGGAGCCCAGGAAGCAGAGAGACTGGTGAGAGATGGGCAGCCCCACCTGGCTGGCACAAGTCTGCCCTTTCTTGCAAGGATGATGAGAGGGCGGACGCCGAGGCAGAGGCGTGCTGAGGTCCAATGCGTGCCTTGGCACTGTGCTGTCCAACGCGGTAGTCACTGGCCATTCAGAGCTAATTAAAAGCAACTTGATGCCGATGAAAAGGAAATGGAATTAAAAGTTCAGTTCATCCACTGCAATAGGCCAAGCCAAGTGCCACTGGGGGCAAGCGGGCCCTGTACTGAACCGTGCTGCTACAGACCATTTCCATATCACCCGGGGTCCAGCTGGACAGCGCTTCTAAGGATCCCTGCTACTAAATGGCTTCGGAGGTAAGGTTTCCAGCGAAGACGAGACAGGTGACCCTAGCTCTGCACGAGGCCAGAATCAGATGTGCAGAGTAGAGAGTAGAAGAAACAAGACTGTAAAAACGATTGACTAGAACAGCTGAGCCCTTGTTGGTGGATGCCCGTTGGACCTGATCTGGCTTTCAACATTTTCTGTGTTTTCTGTGTGTTTCTTTTCATATGAGGGTTCATCTCAGATGTGTTGTGTCGTTGGGGGTCACCCCCTTGAATTTTTGTTATCTAGTTCTCTGGTCTTCGATATACAAAGCCCAGGATTGAATCCATAGAGACAGCAAGTAGAATAGGGTTCTTGGGGGATGCGGTGGAGGAAGAGGGGGTAAAGGGGAGCTGATGTCAAGTTCAAGAAGACAAGAATGTTTTGAAACTGATTGTGGTCGCAATTGTATAATACTGCTTGATGTGATTGAACTATGGGAGTGACATCTATATTAGCTCCCCATAAAAGGGTTTTTTTTTTAAATGAACAAAAAACTATCGGCTGAGAGTTTTTTGTCCGATGTGGATAGTTGCAGGCTGACTAGCACTCAGAGAAGAAAAGGCAAGGGCATGGGAAGAAAGATGGTGATGGGCTCAGCCTCGGGCGCCTTTGGCCGTCCAAGGTCAATAGCAGGGCAGCCATTGATCCTGCAGGTCCGCAGCTCAGGCTGGGAGCTGTGCGCTGCCCGGAGGGGCAGGCTGCGCATTCCGATGTTGGGAAGTACCAGGAGCTGTGCGTTGTGGGGCTGAAGCTTGAGGGGTCACTTGCCATCGGTGGACCGTGCTCTTTGTGCTATAAGGATGAGGGCCTGAGGGGCCGAGAGAAGACCAGCGTTGTGGCATCGTGTGTAGACAGGCTGATGCGGACGGCCTTGGAGGCTCCAGAGCTGCAAACTACAGCCTTTGAGCTGTGGGGCGAGGAGATTCGGGTTGCAGGACTGGGGATGTGTGCCAGGCGAGGCTGAGGGCCAGTGGGCTCTGCCTGGGCTCTGTGCATTGGAGAACTAGAGCCTATGAAGTGTGGGCGCAGGGCTGGTTTGGGAAACTAGCCCCCCCCCCCATGCAAAGCCGCCTCTGTCAGTTGCTGGGTAAGCCACAGAGACACTGACTTGCAGCGGCCTGGGAGACGGGGGAGACAGATGGCAGTGGGGCTGGCGGCCTGGCAGTGGGGTGTGTGCTCCCACAGGAGGTGGGGAAGCCGCTGATCCGGAGCTCTCGCGCTGGCGTAGTCATACAGGAAGACCGCCAGGCTCTGCTTCCACCCCGCTGGTTCCAAGTGCCCCGAGGGCGGCTCCAGGAAGGTTATTCTCCAAAGCCACTGGGACACTTCCTGTCAGCTCACGTAATTGAGTATTACAGTATTGAACTTACAAATTTGAAGATTATTTTTACAGGTGTCATTTTAAATATAACACGCAATTCCTTGACATGACATCAGCCCCACCACACCAGCAGCTGCATGGGCCGCTGGCACGTGTGCGGCACATGCGGCGGGGGATTGTCGTGGGGCAGCGCATGCTACAAAAGCGCACGGAGGGAGCAGGAGTCACTGAGATGCCACGGACCCGAGGAACACTGGGTGCTGCTAGGCGTGGGTTTACCTGTGGTTATGAATGCAGACATGTGAACACTTGCTTGTGGATTGTGAGTTTGGGTATGGGGGGGGGTGTACCCCTAGGGAGGGGTGTGTGTGTGTGTGTGTGTGTGTGTGTGTGTGTGTGTGTGTGTGTGTAGGTGAAGAAAAAGGACAGGAACACAACGTGGGAAGCTCCTGGAGCCTGGCAGATCTCTGTCTCCCTCTAGAGCTAACCACAAGGCTCCGGGAAGTGGCCAAACACAGTGTCTTGGGTAGAGGGGCCATGGGAGCCTGCCCAAGGTGGCACTGCAGTGCCCTCCAGTGGACACTGCCCCATCCCAACCACCGGCCAGACCCTCAAGCTGCTTGAAAAGAGGTGTCAATGCCCTTAGGATGGTGGACCGCATCCACTTGTGCCCCCCTCGAGAGAGAGTTCGGGAAGACTTTTCCCTGAGGTGCCTTTTCCTTTCAAAGGCAGGCACGTACTGGAACTGGAATCATGGCCCCATTTTCTCCATTTAAGACTCTCCAACTTTTCCCTCTTGCTGGGCAGGCTATAAAGCCCAAGTGCACCCCACTCCTTCCCCATCGATCAACATTCCCTTTAAGGAATGCCACTAAGTCTTCCTCTTCCAGGGCGTTTCCCAAGAGAAGCCCAGCGACCAGGTGAGTCATGTCCTAGAGGGCCTCCAGATGCCCACGGGTCTTGAAAACTAAGTGGCTGCCCCAGAGGCTCAGACCTGGGTTGGCACGTCTCTCACCTCCCTGACTGGGCAGAATGGAGAGCAAGACCAGGACAAGTGTTCTCCAAAACCAAATGAGAGGCATCGCAAAGGTCTTTGGAGAAAGACACAGAAGATGGAGAATTAAGAGACCACACAGCCTTGGCTCCTCACTGGCTGAAAGCCTGCTCCGGACCCTGGTCTCGGCAGAGGCCGGGCAGGGGACCGAGCAGGGCGTGTGCCACTCAAATACAGCAACTGTTCACAGCGGCTATTTTTAGAGTGGAAAAGAGGGCTATCTCAGGGAGAGACTTAAACCTAACAAATCAGGAATTCTCTGGGCTTCCACATGAGCGAAATGTTATTCATGGCACATGCAAGCACCCAGTCGCAGTCTGGCCTCTGGGCGAAGAAGCAACAGGAAGTTCTGTCCAGCCAGCCACAAGACTGCTGGGCTAACCTCAGCCGGGTCGCCCAAGTCTCTCCAAACCCCAGGGGATGGTCACTATGGACGGCCGGTGGGTAGACCAGCCATCCACTGTCATTCTAGCCTCCTTTCTTACAACCACTGCTGCTGGAGGGAGGCTGCCAGCCACTCATGTTGCTCTTTGAAAGCTTTAGCTCTTCCAAGAAGGGAGATGCAGGCCGAGAAGGGAAGGTGGAGAATCAGAACAATGCAGTCCCTGAGGAATCGGCCTTGCTGAGGAAAGCAGGGACATCTAACATCTAACCCCAGGGAGCAGAACCATCCAAGGGACAGCTGTGGCCTGGCATCCCACTCAGGATCATTGACTGTGTACCCGCTAGACTCATCCCAGCCTGTAAGGATCTAGAACCATCTAGAACAGCCAGCCAATCCGGGCCCTCGAGTACCGGCTCACCCCACCCAGGGCCCTTGGCTTCTCCTGCCCTGCCTGCTCTTCACAGGCTGCAGCTGACATGGCTCTGCTGATGTCAGCGTTCAGGTTCCTTCTTGGGCAGACAAGCAAAGCTAGAGACATCTGAAACCAAAAGGAGACAAGGGAGTCCGACGTTGACACAACCCACCAAGGCCACCAAACAAGACGGAGTGATCATGTGAAATACTCCAAAGGGAATATCTCTACGTCAGTGTCTAAAGGCCACGCCAGCAGCCAGCCTCTCCCCTGCATGCCTGAGAGGGCCACTTCTACCCTGGACCCCAAAGCACCCTCCTGCCCTCACACCCCTCTCTTGGAAGGTCAGTGCTGAGGAAGTGAGACGTGGGGAGGAAACGATGGGAGATAGCACTGCGACCTCCTCATGGCACAGAGCTCACATGTGGTCACTAGCAGCAGGATATCCGGGCCACACCAAGGAGCATGCTGGGTGCTGCAGCCTGCTCCCCCTCAGTCCACCGCTGATGTCGGCATGCCAATTTACCCGCCATCTTTCACTAAAGTCACTGGGCTTCTCTCTGTGACTGTCTCCATCCCTTGTCTCCATCCACTCACCTGTCATGGGACATGCAAGGGAATCTTTTCACGGGGCATCAGAGGGGACAACCATGTCCTGGCTTCTGTCTCAGAATCACCGTCGACCATTGGTGCCCCGTAATTTTCCATCACAGACCCTGATAGTCCCAACCTTCACTGCAACTTTCTTGCATTGTTCTGATTCGATGTCGCCCCTGCTCGATCTTGACCTGCATCTCACTTCTTGGAGTGGCTGACGCTTTCAAACAGCGACCAGAGTGGCTGGCAGCCTCCCTCCGGCTGCGGTGGTTTTAAGGAAGGAGGCTAGAATGAGAGTGGTCGATCCATCAGCCCAAAGGATAGAAAGCAATATCATCAGCAGCACACCCAGTGATTACTAAATACTTAGGTCATGCCTTGTGGTAAGCACTTGACACAGAGTATCCAGAAAACCTCGGCGGGCCAGAGAATACAGTGGGCTTTCCACTTAATTGATACCAAGGGCAGGACACCACCACCACTCCCGGCCTCTCGGCCTCAATAGCTCTCCATGCCAATGCTCCCATGTCCCCGCCCAGCATTTTCAAACTGGAGGTGGCTCTCATTCGCGGGTTCGAGCTTTTACAACAAGTATTTTTTTGGTCAATGAAAGAATAAAAATAAAACATTCCGAGAGCATTACGCACCGTAGGAGCAAGCATTGTTCCACATGACTATTGTTTCTGTCAAACACAGAGAGAGAGACTCAGGAAGACGCACAAGGGGCCTTCACAAAGTTTGTGCAAAATGGAATTTGAAGATAATGAAAAAATGCCATTCACCCTTTAAAGGGCTCTGGTGCCTTAGCGGTGATGCGACAGGCTGCTTTCAGAAAGGTCCACAGCCAAAAGCACCAGCCGCTCTGCAGGGGACAGGTGGGCCTTCTACACCCTCGAAGAGGAAGCTCGCAGAGGCCTACCGTGTCCTCTAGGGTGGGTTACTGTGACTCAGTGGCAGTGAATTTGGGGGGATGTGTGTGTGATGGAACATGATTTTAAATCTTTTCCCACTGTGGATCACAGTCAAAAACTCCAAGGGCTGGACCCTCCTCCCAGGTTCTGTGTGGGGATTTCTAACCTACTCTGCTCATTTCCCAGGCTGTGGGCACCTTCTCCCTTAGCAACTCCCCGGTGCTGAGGAGCTGCTGTGGGGCCCTGTGGTCTCAGGCAAGGCTGGCCTTGGGCAGGCGAACTGGCCGGACGGATGGGGTTGCCTCTGCTAAATGCCTCCTGCTCCGGTGAGGTGCGCCTGTCTGCCCTGCAGGACGGATGTTTCCCAAAAGAGGCTTAACGACTCCTTCCTCTCTGCGCTGTCAGGTTAGTGCCTTTGTCTGCAGAATTAGCACAGGTGCACCTGCCGGCTGGCGTCCTCATTAAACTATTTTCTGCATCTTGATCCCATAAGGACGGCTCCAGGGGAACTTTCAAAGAAGCACTTCATTGGCCGTTGCCTCTCCAGGTTGAGGGGGATGGTCCCACTTTCATCGGACCTGACAAAGGGAGGTCTGCGTGCGTCTGCATTTTCTGTGCCAACTGACTGCAACTGGAGCAGCTCACACAGAAACTTAGAAGTCAGGGGGGTGGAGCTTCCCTGTGCCTTCTCCTCACCTGTCCTCCCCTCCTGGCCTGCCAGTTTCCGAGCCCCAGCCAAGCACCAGGGCAGGAGCATGGCCTCCCCTTCTGGGTGGTCTCTCTCTGGCAAGAGAACGCATTTATTGATGGTGGGATCGCAAGTGGAGAAGATGTGACTAGCCAGAATGATCCAGGTCCTTACTCATGCCGGCACTCAACTACTCTGCTTAGGGCTACACCCCTCTTCTATGCAATTCCAGCACCAACGGTTTCCCCAGAGCCACCAGGTCAAGGAAGAGAAGAGTCCAGACAGCCCCTGAGTTCTTATTAGTGACTGGGCTGGGGCATTAGGGAGACATAACTGAGCTTTGGCCAGTGGCTTATCATTTTCTTAAGAGATGAAATTCCAAGTGGGACACTTACAGATGACAAATTATAAGCGCTTAAGGACAACCTGCAGGAACCCTGGGTGCATAGTGAGGCTGTTACACATTGGGCTGTAACCGTAAGATCAGTAGCTCTAAACTACCAGCCGCCGCCCTGGAGAACACGAGGCTTTCTATTGCCATAGAGGGTCCCAAGCATCAGAGGTAACTCAAGACAGCCTGGGAAGTGCAGGGCCAGATCACCAGAATTCAAAGGATCAAGAGACTGAAGGTCACGAGGACTATGAGCATTCTTTGCCAATGCCTAGAAAGATGGACGGGAACAAGATCTCAGAAAACCGTCAATAAGGAGACCACAGAGGTGGCAAGGACAGAAAAAGTCAGGAAACTCAGCCTGAGCAAAGAGAGGGAAAATTACAAATGGTCTCTAAGGGGCTCGCCAGGCTAGAGCTGTTTTCAGGGGAGCAATAAGGCATTGAGCGAAACTCTTCTCAATGTCCTGAGGTTAGTCGGAGAGGTCTGCGGTACTTAAGCATTGGGGAAGTCACTCCTTGGGTAAGTACTTCCTTGGATAAATACAAATATTTTTTTAATGTGCCATGACAGGAAGTGGGTTAACCTGCTCGCTGCCATCAAGTTGGCTTGACTCATAGTAACACTCTATAGCAGAGGCTAGAACTGCCCCCTGGGGCTTCTGAGTCCATGCATCTTCACAGGAGCAGACAGTCTCATCTCTTTCCCTCGCTGTGGCTAGTGGGTTTGAACCACCAACCTTGTAGTTAGCAACCCCACGCTTATTCCACAACACCACTAGGAATCCTTTGAAGGGAGTTAGCAAGGCGTAAATTAGGGCATAACATCCTCCAAATCAATCTTTCTGTCTCTCTTTCTGTGCCCCTCTACTCTTTTTCTCTCTATGGCTCGCTTTGTTGCTGTTATTGTTGTTGCTGCTGCTGCTACTGCCATTAGGTGTCATTGAGTCTGTTCTAATTCAGAAAGATGAAATACCACCTGGTCCTGTAACATCCTCACAATTGTTGTCATGTTGAACTCCACTGAGGTAGCAACTGCTACCTCAATTGAGGTGAAGGGCCTCCCTCATTTCCCTGAACCTCTTGCTTCACCAAGCACAAAGTCCTTTTCCAGGAAGTGGTCTCTCCAACATGTCCAAAGTTCATGAGATGAAGTCTTGCCATCCTTGCTCCTAAGGAGTATTCTGGCTGTCCTTCTTCCAAGATGGATCTGTTTGTACTTCTAGCATGCTCGGTGCTTTCAAGATTCTTTGCCAACAACATCATTCAAAGGCACTGATTCTGTGGTCTTCCTGATGCACGGTCCAAATTTCACATGCAGATGAAGCTATTGAAAAGGCCATGGCTTGACTTGGACCTGTGGCCCTCAAAAGCCTCTCCCCGATCTACAACAAACACAGGCCAAGCACCCACTCTGGCAAGTGCTATACTGATTCAGAAACAACTCTTATCCTCAGAGGTCATGCAACTGAATAAGTAAAATACAGGAGTGAAAATTCCATTCCAATACAACGCAATCAGTGCTAGTAGTGAGGTAGGTACAGGAAACGGGGAGCACTCAGAGGAGCTACCTAACCCATCTTGGAGGGTTAAAGAAAACTTGCCACAAGACGGATAACTAAACGGCGTCTTAAAAGAGAGACTAGGAGTCAGCCAAGGAAAGAAGAGAGAAAAGGCCGTTCCAAGCAAAAGGAATAGCTTGACCAGAGGCAACCGGTCATAAGCAGCACCGACGAAGCTACGGGCACTTCAGAGGGTTGGAGGGATGCAAACAAAGGAGACGCCCCTGCTGTACAACGCAAATGCTGCGTTGGAAGGAGCGAGCTCGGGGAGCAAGAATGGAGGCTGAGATCTTTCCCGAGCACAGATGTGCTGCTGTGGCAGGCATACACACCAGGACCCAAGGGAAATGGGGAGAGATGTATCAGAGGCCCCGCCAGCTCTGCGGTTGCTGTCCCTGCCGCTGACACCCCAAGCCCCCAGCCCCTCTCCAGAGACGCTGCCCTCAGTATGCAGCCCTGTCTACAGCATGCTGTATATTCCTCCCCAAACGCCTGTTACCGGTAAGGGTTTGTCTGTGACCTTCCTTGAAAGGGAAAAGATACTCTTCCCTCTACCTGTCTGGCAGCCAGCTCTCCAAACACCCTGACCCTTGGTGGGGCAGAAATCCTCAGGGATCTGCATTAGAAGCATGGAAGATAATGGCCTGGGACAGAGAAGCGGGATCTGATTAAAGGCTATCAACGAGGAGGTTGCTGTCAAGGCAATTAGACATGACAGGTACATTCCAGTTCTCTTAAAGTGTTTCACTGGCAGATTCTCCTCAAAACAGAATTTGGGGGTGGGGGCGGGGGTACAGCTCATAGTAGAGCCAAAGGTGGTTGGTGGACAAAGAACACCAAAAACGCATTTATAGATTTTTCCGGGAGAAAGTAAGGAAAACTCCCTGAGCTCCATACAAGGTCAAGTAAAAGCAGATCCGTCTCTGTCACTGATATCTAAGGAATCACAAAAGTTACTATTTGGGGAGAAAATTGTACTTTCATGGCGTAAAATGCGAGCAACGTGTGCTTGTTTTCTTTCAAGTCTTGCTATAGAGTTGGTTGCAACTCACAGTGCCCCCATGTGTCATCCAGTAGAACTGCCCCATAGTGTCATCTCTGGAAGCACTGGGCTAGGCCTTTCTTCCATGGAGCAGCGGGGTTAGGGGGTGGGGGGTGGCGGCGGTGAACCAGCAACCTTGAAGGATTTAGCAGCCAATCACAAAATATGAAGCATGAAGTAAAATAAAGAAAAACCAAAAAGGATCACAGCCAGGAAGGTCAAAATGCCAGCAGCCGAGTGCCTGGGCGCCGCCCTCTGGTCTAGCAGGTGTCACAGCCAAGCGGATACCGTCTTATGGGGGTCAGAGAGAAAGCTCATTCTGACGCCCTGTCCTGTGTGGCCCCCTGGCTTCCCAGAAAGGCAGTGTCCAGCTTCCCAGACAGGCGGTGGGTGCCCAGAGCAACCGTGACCATGGCTCACAGAGGACACAAAGAAGTTAGTCCATTTGGAGCCTGAGTCATATCATCTGACCAGAAACTGAAAGAGGTGGGTCACACAGACTCGCTTGGCAAGGTCCTGCTGCCTCTGCCGGGCCTTCTTGCCCCTTTCCTTCCTGGCCCCATTCCCTTTGTGTTGGTGATCCAGGCTGTATTTTCAGGTGGGACATCCTGGATGGAGGAAAATCTTTCAGCATCCACTCACAGAAGAAGGGACGCTGTCAACAGAAGACCCGAGAGCCTTCTCACTACTCTTCAACGAAGCCTGTGGGCCCTTTGACGGAGACTTCCCTTTTGTCCAAGATATGTCTAAATGCTTCAACCATTAGACCCGATGCTTCTTATTTTCCCTCATTTTTCATCCTGTAGTCACTCCACAGGAGGTCCCTTGGGTTTGCCCTTGTCTACTAACCAAAAAGTTCAAGTCTACCCAGTGATTCCACAGAGGCAAACCCCAACCCATGGAATAAGAAGCTGCCAATCGGTTTCCCTCAATACCGCAGCCAAGAAACCCCTGTGGAGCAGTTCCACTGTCACCCTAGGAGTTGGAATCAGTGTGATGATAACGGGTTGTTGGGGGTCTTCGATTTGTTTCAAGTTCTTCCACCGCCATTTTTCAGCTCAGTGTGCAGAGAGAGTAAATGGATGCATCCCTCCTGCATGCGTTGTCCCATGAAGAAACAGGAAAGGGATTGAAATCGAGGTGTTAACTGCAGCTTTCTCCCTCACAAATCTAAAATACAGTTGGTCCAAATCCCTCACCCTTACCTTTTAAATAGTTTGATGGCCTCCCATTGTCACTGTAGACTCTACTGCAGGTTAAAATAATCTTATGTGTCACTACCTGTGACATCATTTCTGAATTTTTATTCTTTTCTGGGTGCTGGGTGGCTCTTTATTTCCACCATGTCAGAGACACAAACAGGAAGCTTCTTCCCCTTCTGGAGTTACACCACACTCCCAGGAGTCCTTAGCATATAAATAGTCACGGTTAGTTTAAGGAGGTGAAGAATGTTTACATCTCAAATGTCTACAGCTCGCATTGAACTTGAGCTATTCTGTTCTTGAAGAGTCCTTGTTTGGTCCATCATGCTCTTCTTCCCAAGCTGTTCTCGGTAACCCCTGATCTCTCATTCAGTTCCTATACACAACAGTCCAATGATGTCTTTTCTTGTCTTGTCTACTGATAAACCACATTCCCAGAGTCTCACCCTTATTGACATGTTTTTCTTTTAAAGAATCACATTTAAGCCCCAAAAGAAATTCTATATCATCTATGGGGGGGGGGGTGCATTCTATTACATCCCTATTTAATGTGGTCAGTACAAAGATGTGTGGCTACATCAAACTGGGCACGCATAGAATAGGGCGGAAGACGATTGAGGGAGAAGAGAGGGCATCCCTAAAGAAGTGACGGCCAAGCAGAGACCTTGGAGAAGGATGGACTTAAACTGGAGACGAGGAAAAGGGGCATCCAGCCACAGAGAGCACGCATCCATGGCCAAGAGGAGGAAGCTTGGCATGTTCCATTGATTGCAAGAGCTTGAAAGTGACATCAAGGGGCAGGGAAAGCTCAGTTCAGAGGGAAGGTTGAAGAAGCAGCCGGCTCAGGCCATGGGACACCACATGGGTCAGGTAAAGAGATGGGCTTTATCCGGAAGGCAATGCAAACCCAGAGGAGCCAATGCAGGGGGTTATTCAGCCAGATGTCCACTTTAGAAAGATGACCTTGGCTGCATGATGAAAGGGTCTTTGTTACGAGACACGACCAGAAGTAGACATCATTCTGAGGCCTTCACTATGATCCAACATGAGAATGATTCTGGATCCCGGTGGCAGCCTAGAAGATGCTGCGGCCTGGACAAGAGCCATTCCACTAGAGAAGAAGATGTGTCAGTCTGAGCAGACTAGAAAACAAAGCCATAGACACTCCTATGTGTATAAGAAAGAGCTTCATATACAAGAGCAGTTAAATATTGAGAAAACACCCTAGCCTAGACTAGATCTAGTTCATAAGTCAGATATTAGCCCATATGTCTGATACCAGTCTATAAATTGCTCTTTAGACTCACACAACACATGCAATGATGCTGAATGTAGGAGGATCACAGGCCAGTAGGTGGAAAGTCTTGTGGATCCAGTGGCTGTGGAAGCATCTCAGCACTGGCAGGGGTTTTCATGTGGCTCCTCCAGCTCAGGACACTAGCATAGCTCCATATGTCTTATCAGCTGCAATGTCTCCCAGGGAGTGAGCATGTGTCCCACCTCCAGCGAGCTATGTATCTCCTTAACACCTCCATATGAGGTCATCAAGCTATGACTTGATTGATGGTCTAGACTCCACCCCTTCACTCTTAAGTCTCAAATTGACGAGAGATTATGAAACTATCACAGAAGAGATGCTCAGGACTTCAAAGGGTATTGAAGAGAAATCGAATTCCTCCATGGGAGAAGGAAAAAGACAAAAGCTTGGACAACTTCAAGATCACCAAATGGGGGCATTGAGGCAGGTGATGCTCCTAGCAGAAATGAGACAATAGAGGGGAAAGTCATTGATTTGGGAAAGATTTCTCCCTGGCCCCAGACACAAAGGCAAATGTGTCCCCAACCTGAAATTTCCCCTCCACATCTGCCCCTTGGAAATCAGCTGAGAGAGTAGACCCAAAGAAGTGGGGGGGGGCAGGCGGGGGCGATGCAGCTCCATCATCTTCACAAGCATTATTGGAAATCAATAGGCAAGCTGAATCACTCACACTGGCTAACCCAGTGCCAACACTGCCCAGCATCTCCTTTCTTTCCCCAATCCCATGCCCTTCCTCAAAGGAAAATTCCCAGTCAGAACACTGCTGCCCAGCCTGGCCTCCCTCTGGGTTTTCTGAAGTCTAAATTAGACACCACAGCTTTCTCACAGCCCAGAGAAGACGTCTTGGTTCCATTCTCCTCCACATACACAGCCATTCATCAAGTCCAAGAAAGGCAAACACGAAGGTAATATCACTTAGCCAAGCTGCAATTAGCAGATTAGCGGCTTGTTGCTCTTGTCTGGTGTCCCACTCTATGACCTCACAAAAGCCCAGAAAGCCTTCACACTGGGCTGCTCCAGGAAGGGCCCATCGAGTTCCCTGGAAAAAAAAAATCCTCCAGCCTGTCACCGTGAGTTTCCCTGTTGTAAAGCTAAAGTGCAATGGATGTTCTGTCTCTATCAATTTCTCAGGAATGCCGGGACGCGAGCCCAGTATTAATGAAGACAGCAGAGAGGAAGGCATGGGCTTGGCTCCACTCCAAAGCTGACGGAGAGCCGTGGATCCTGAGTAATTCCCAGAGACCTGGAGAGGCCAGAGCCAGGCAAAACAACCAGCCCGGGGTCACACACGTGGCTCAGTGGGACAGATGGAGACCAGAAAGGATTGAGAGTGAATTTCTGTTAGAAAAACAGCCTCAAGATCACCCCTTGATAATCGACTATCATTTCCACTACCTGAAAAAATCTAATTTTACTCTAGGCTAAAAAGAACATGTCCATGAGTATAGACACTTATGATGAGGTCTCTCTCTGTCTCTCTCTGTCTCTCTCTCTCTCTCTCTCTCTCTCTCTCACACACACACACACACACACACACACACACACACAACTTCGTTTACATGACAGATCAGAGGGCCATAGCAAAGCCAGAAGGACCTGTCAGCTAGGAGCTGGTGGTGTATCGCCATGTGTTGGGTCAAATCCCTCAGCACCTCTCAGAATTACCTCTCAAATCAGAAGCCTGCTCAGGTCATGAGCAGAGGAAGCCTTGATTGGTGTGGGACACCACACTGGTATTAAATTAAAAGCCAATAAAATGCCTGTCTGCATCCCAGTTTGAAAAGTGAATAGAAAGTAGTCACTAGCTCCTGTTTCTCATTCAGTGTCATTTGGGGGCTTCTGGTTTCAGAACCTTTTTTTTAAGCACGTTTAATTCCTTAATCCTTCCATCTGACCTGCTTCTTAAACTTGACTCCAATTAAGCCAGAACAATTTAGCTGAGCCAGAGGTCCCCTCCAGTGGACGCGCCATCCCCTAGCTATAGACCACGCAGGATTCCGAAGATAGAGCAGACTGTACAGGTACACGAATGGTGGCAGACACTGGAGCAATGGGGTTTGTAACCATGTCTGCCTTGGAAAGCTCCGTGGATATCGGAACAGATAATAACGGAAAGGTTCTCTAGTACCTACTCGATTCAAGAGTCCTAATACTACTGGCTGCAACCGACCTGTCGTATTGCTCTGCTGTGCTGACTTGCACGTGGGTAAGATGCTGGTGGCTACATTACTGCTATTTCAAATATCGGCAGAATCTTCATTGGGGATAGATTTCCATGGAGCTTTCTGAAAGAGACAGACCAGGAAGAAAGGCCTGACTGCCTACTTCTAAAAATTAGCCAAGGAAAACTTCCTGGGTCAAAACAGAAAATGGCTGGACTTGTTTGCTTTGGACACATCATTAGGAAAAGTGAATTGCTGGAGGACACATCGTGTTTGGGGAAGCAAGACGGCCAGCAAGGGCAAGGGAGACCCTCGGGAGGTGGGCTGGCGAAATAGCCATAATCCTCTCAACCTTGTCAACAATCATGAGGCTGATGCGGACCAGGCTGTTGTGCTTTGTTGCACATGAGGTCACCCTGCATCAGAGGCAGCTCAACAGCGGCTGTCTTTCTAATATATCCTGGACATGAGCCCTTTGGCACCGCCCTGAAGAGTTGGGGTGATTGGTCCATGACCTCCCCATGACCCTCAAACCCTTTAGATATGTACAAACTCCACTAGACAAACTGTCGCTCTCCTTCTGAACTGCCTCACCGGGGAGTGTGTGATGATCCTGAATGGTTGTAACAAGGCAATGCTGCTTTCATGAGCTGTTAAGGGATCGTCATGGGAATTCAACTTGTAACAGGGATCATAACTCTAATGATCGTGTTGATAAAAGAGGGTAGAAAGGAAAGGGGCAAGGCAATATAAAAGAAAAAGGACAAGAATGTCAATGATACCAGAGACCTTCTACACAGTAAATGTTTAGTAAATATTAGAAAAGGCAAGTTGCAGGAACATACAAATAATTACATGTATGAAACATGAAGCCCCTTGAGGGTGCAAATGGTTAATGAACGTAACTGCTAACCGAAGGGTTGGAAGTTGAAATCTGCCCAGAGGGTGCGTTGGAAGCAAGGCCTGGTGATCTACTTCCCCAAAATTACTGATACAAAACCTGAGGGAGCAAAATTCCACTCTGACACAAAGGAGCTTGTCATTAATAGGTATCAATTTAAGGGCAGCTAATTTGGGTCAGAAAAGTGCACTGGCTCTAGATTTTTTTTCTATTCCACCCTTGGCATCTTACTAGAGTATGACCTTGAAAAATGCTTCACCTTCTAGAAATACTCTATCTTGTCTGAAAAGTACCCAATCAGAGATTTCATGGGTGGGACTTGAAATGTATGCATCTTCACTTAGAAGCACATACTCAAATAGAAGCGCCGGCAATGGGACTGTCAAAACCCCACATAAAGCCAGCTGTGAAACTATCGCTACAGAGAGACTCTTCAGAAAGAGCAGTTTTGGATACACCCCTAAAATCCTATGAGTTTCCAAGAATCCAAAGATTACCTCAAAGTGCAGAAATAGGGAATGACAACATGCACTTACTTGGGAGGGAATTGGGAAGGACACAGCTAGGTCTTCGGGTTTCCAAGAGAATCCAAAACACCCTTCAGCTAGAGATATACGATACCTGAACACACCCAAGAATAGTGCGTATAGAGAGAGGCCTGGAAACAGAGTGTGGCATCGCCAAAACGCTTCCCACCGCCACAAAGCGGACAGGGCAGCAGATGCTTCGGCTGTTTTCCTCACTCAGACCCCTGTCCCCTCTGTGAGCAGTGAACTCGGAATGCAAGGATGTCTTCATTGCTCAAAGTTGAGGACAAAACATGCCCCTTCCATAGGCTTTGCATGGAGAAGCTCCCCACTGGGATCTTCCAACCCCTGCTCTTACCATTGCGTGGACATACCCTCGCCACGAGGACACTTCGTGTGGATTTGCTTACACAGAGGAGCTCTGTCAAAGTGCTCCTTCGCCTCTGAGGACACATTCCCATTCTCGTCTTGAGTAACAGGCACTCCCTGCCACCAGGCTGGCTTTCAAATCCACTTCCGCAGCATCGGTTCTGCTCTACTGGGGCATTCTCCATCCCCAGGCACCGAGGGATCTTTTCTTCATAAAAGGATGACGGTTGCCAGTGTGCTTTAAATGCTGGTGGACAATGCCCGGTGTCCTCAAGGCAGCACTGAGGATGAAACGGGTGCATGTTGGTGGTCAGTTCAATGGCAGTAATTCTTCCACAGTGGGTGCCTAACAGCACTGCACTATGATTTCTTTAACACCCCTTTGTCACCACAGACTATGAGTAGCAGCAGGCCCCATATTGGCCAAGCACAGGCTTTCACTGACCACAGACGTGGCCTAGTGCAGAAGGACACAACTACTCTGACTGTTCATTATGGGGCTAAATAGCCATAAAGTAGCAACCACGACATTCAGCACTGAAAACAAAACACAACAAAAACACCAGCATGCACACTGAACACGTTTTGTCCTGCCGTTATTGTTGGGTGATGAACTGGTTCCCACTCACAGCACTAGAAAGCAACACACTGCCTAGTCCTACACCACCCTCAGGACCCTGTTAACTTGGGCCCATTCTTTTTTTTTAAATCATTTTATTGGGGGCTTATACAACTCATCACCATACATACATACATCAATTGTGTAAAGCACATTTGTACATTCATTGCCCTCAACACTCTCAAAACATTGCTCTTTGCTTAAGCCCTTGGCATCAGCTCCTCATCCCCCCCCTTCCCATTCCTCTCTCCCTCATGAATCCTTGGTAAGTTATAAATTATTTTGTCATATATTACACTGTGCGATGTCTCCCTTCATCCACTTTTCTGTTGTCGACCCCTCCCGCCCCGAAGGAGATGTTATGTAGATCCTTGCAATCAGTTCCCCCTTTCCACCCCACCTTCCCTCCACCCTCCCAGTATCGCCACTCTCGGCACTAGTCCTGAAGGGACCATCTTTCCTGGATTCCCTGTGTTCCCAGTTCCTATCTGTACCAGTGTTCATCCTCTGGTCTAGCCAGATTTGTAAGGTAGAATTGGGATCATGATGGGGGGGGGGTGGTTAGGGGAGGAAGCATTTAGGAACTAGAGGAAATTTGCATGTTTCATCATTGCTACACTGCACCCTGACTGGCTCATCTCTGCCCCACAATCTGTCCAGTTGCCTACAGATGGATCTTGGGTCCCCAATCTGCCCTTCTCCTCATTCACAATGATTTGATTTCTTGTTCTTTGATGCCTGGTACCTGATCCCTTTGACACCTCGTGGTCACACAGGCTGGTGTGCTTCTTCCATGTGGGCTTTGTTGCTTCTGAGCCAGATGGCTGCTTGTTTACCTTCAAGCCTTTAAGACTCCAGATGCTATTTCTTTTGATAACCAGGGACCATCAGCTTTCTTCGCCACATTTGCTTATGCACCCATTTGTCTTCAGCAATCATATTGGGGAGGTGAGCACACAATGATATTGATTTTTGTTCTTTGATGCCTGATGCCTGATCCCTTTGACACCTCGTGGTCACACAGGCTGGCGTGCTTCTTCCATGTGGGCTTTGTTACTTCTCAGCTAGATGGCTGTTTGTTTACCTTCAAGCCTTTAAAACCCCAGATGCTATTTCTATTGGTCGCCGGGCACCATCAGCTTCCTTCACCACATTTGCTTATACACCCATTTGTCTTCAGTAATGGTGTCGGGAAAGTGAGCATCATGGAATGCCAATTTAATAGAACAGAGTGTTCTTGCATTGAGGGAGGCAACTTTGGGCACATTCTTGCAGCCACCATTTCAATCCATCTTCGTTGCCTTCGGCCTTCGACTTTACTGAACATAATATCATTTTTCAGGAATTAATCTCTCCTAGTAACAGGTCAAAAGTATATGAGACAAAGGCCAGCTGCCTTCGCTTTTAAGGAGCATTTTGGCTGTACTTCCGAGACATAGTTGTTTGTTCTGGCCATGCACAGGACTTGAGGTATTCTTGGCCAACACAGTAATTAAAATGCATCAATTCTTTTTTGGTTTTCCTTATTTATTGTCCAGCATTGACATGCATGTGAGGCAATTATAGCATGATTTGGGTCAGGCACACCTTAGTTTTCAAAATGCCTACTGAAAGAGTATGCATTCCCCACTTGAACGAGGTCTTGTGCAGCATATTTGATGTCTTGACTGTTGCTTCCATGGTTGTGGATCCAAGCAGAAGGAAGTCCTTGACAACATCAATCTTCTCATTGTTTATTAGGATGAATTTCTTGGTCCATGTGATGATTTGGGCTTTCTTTCCATTGAGTCGTCCTCCATACTGAAGGCTGCAATTTTGATCTTCATTGGCAAGTGCTTCAAATCCTCCTCACTTTTGGCACATAAGGCCGTGTCACCTGCATATTGCAGGTTAAGAATAAGCCTTCCAGCAATCCTGGGGTCTCATTCTTCCTCACATAGTTCAGCTTCTTGGATGATTTCCTTGGCATACAGATCCAATAAGCACCAAGCAAACATCCAACCCTGACACACACTTTTCCTGATTTCAAACCATGAGGTAATTTCTTATTTTGTTCAAACTGCATCTTCTTCTGTGGGCAGGTTTTGCACGAGCACAATGACATGTCCTGGAACTCCCATTCCTCTCTCCGTTACTTGTAGGTGGTTGTGATCCACGCAGCAAATGCCTTTGTATAATCTGTACGACACAAGGAAACATGTTTCTGGTATTCTCTGCTTTTAGCCAAGATTCATCTGTCATCAGCCATCGCCCTCATGCCACATCCTCTTCTGGATCCAGCTTGAATTTCTGGCAGCTCCTTTTCCATGTACTGCGGCAATCTTTGTTGAATAATCTTCAGCAAAATTTTGCTTGCGTATGATATTTTTTTTTTTACCATTTCCACTGGGTGCATTACCTTGAAATGGGCACAGATGTGGATATCTTCTAGTCTGGCAGGAAACTGCTTCCAACTTTCTAGGCATACACCAGTGAGTATTGCCAGTACATCATCATCTTTTTGAAACATTTCCATTGGTATTAAAGCAATTCCTTTGCTCTGAAGAGGCTCACAAAATAGACGATGACAGAATGAAGTGTAGGAATGTACCTGCTGCCTCAGAATTGTGGCTGAGATCCAACGGGATGGATGGATGGTGCTGTGAATCCTTAACTCTAAATTCAGATACCCACCCTCTTCCCACCACGGGCCACAAGGTATGAGAACCAACTCAAGCAACACAAACTACCAGCCGTAGGTAATGGAAAGACTATGCCAAATGGACAGTGGCAGTCCACTTTATCAGGACACAGGATCAAGGTGAAATGCCGTGCATGCTCTCATCAGATCAAGGGAAGATGAAGACCCCAGAATCATTTAAAAAGACCAAGGGTGTCTGCGAGAACAAGAAATGGAAGAGATGAGCCAGTCAGGGTTCAGTATAGCACTGATGAAACACATAAAGTTCCTCTAGTTCTTTGGTGCTTCCTTCACCCCACTATCATGACCTCAATTCAGCCTTGCAAATCAGATTAAACCAGAGGTTGTGCACTGCTACAGATAAGAGCCCGCAACACAGGGAATCCAGGATAGATAAACCCCTCACGGCCAACAAGGAGAGTAGAGCTACCGGGACGATTAGGGGAGGGTGGGGGATGAAAGGGGGTCTCAATCACAAGGATCCATCTAGAACCCCCTCCCAGGGGGACAAATAATGGGAAAATGGCTGAGGGGCAATGAAGGACAATGTAATATATGAAAATAATAATCTATAAGTTATCAAGGGTTTGTGAGGGAGGGCCGGCAGAGGAGAGAGGGGGAAGAAATGGGGAGCTGATGATGGGAGCATATGTGCAAATGTGCTTGACACACTGAATGAATGTATGGATTGTGATAAGAGATGTCAGAGCCCCCAATAAAAGTGAGGAGGAGGAAGAACAAGAAATGGACATTTCATTTCGAGGCCTGAGTAGTGTGGTGAGCGGATACCGGAAGGAAAAGGAGACCAGAATGATCCGACCGAGTCCCCAGATGCAAAGAGGTGCAGAATGTCTGCTGCTTTGGGGCTGACTGCAGCCAGCAAATACCTTCAAGAACATTCCACTCAAAGAAGTAGAAAGACATGCAATCGATAAAGGAAGCCAGAGACCCCCATCTTGGATGAGATGGGATGGCCAAATTACTGAGGCACCTCAATTATGGTGGGTCTCCTAGGAAGTCACCCCTGTGATCAAGACTCATAGGAGCTACCACCCAACTTAATGAGCTAGAAGAATAGTTGCACTAAGCCACAAACAAAGACCAGCACCTCACCTAGAAAAGAAAGATGCTTGCCTTTCTCCCTGCCCCAAGGCATCTGAGGAACTAAAACAAGCATGCTGTTTGCAGCTATGTACCGGCGCTCACAAGCGTGTGCACACACACGTGCACACACACACTCAGAGACATAACAGTTAAATAGTGAAGCTCAAGATTGCTTAGCAGAAAAAAAGAGAAGCTCTGTGAATTGGGTTTGAGATTGAAGGTAGTTTTTAGTTGGTTTGTTCATTTGTTCTTTTGTAATTACCCGAAATGAGTCTTAAATCACAAAAGAAAAGCAGTCTCATAACTAAAAGCAACTGAAAAGCTATGGCATTTAGCCTAGAGATGGATTGATTTATACCTTTTTATTTCTGATCTTTTCTTAACAGTTTTATTGGCATAAAATTCAGATATCGTACAATTAAAAAGTTCAATCATAGCCAAGAGCTGTACAATCATCACCACAGTCAATCTTAGAACATTTTTTCTTTCTTTTTTCATTATTATTAGCTCCCCATTTCTCCCAACCTTCCCTGCTATCTTTTTTTCATAGAATGACTATCTAAAATCTCTCATTGTTCAATGCTTGTTAAGAATTGGATCACCTAAACCTCAGGGAAGGAAAATGGTGTGTGCAAGGGACCCAGAAGCGAGTCAGATGTTTGGGGCAGGGCGTCGTATATTGGGGGGCAGAGTTCCAAATATCTTGTATAAAGGAACTGTGGGGAAGAAGCAGAGGAAGGAAGCAGGGGCTCGCTGCGGGGGATGGTCAGCGCCAAACTAAGTCGAATGGATCCACCTCACCTCTCCTCTAACAATTAACTACCTGCCTGGGCCCCTGGCCTTTGGAGCCTAGCCTGGCCCTTCCCTCTGACTTGCCTGCATAAGTGAATGCATAGCATTTACAGGGCGCACAGGTCAGGATGAAAGGTGACTGAAGGCACAGCAGGTCAGGACGTCTTACGAACCTGATTTCTCTTGTGCAGTCTGCCAGGAGGCCCCGCTCGCCTTCACACTGCACCTGAACCTGCAGCAGCCCTAAGAGAACACAGTCACGGTCACTGCCCACAGCCTGTCCTCCAGCTTGGGGAGACAGTGTGTTTGATCTGGCTGCAGGCCACCGAAGAAACGTTGCAACAAAGGAAAGAGGAGACATGGATTATTGGCGTGGAGGGCCTAATGACGAACACATTTGCATCTGTTTCTCCACGAGAGCCTGCCCTCTCTGCGGCCTCATTTGGGGGTTCCCTGTGCTCCAAAGAGCAAAGCCAAGCACTAGCTTGAGAGATAACATCTCTCCTCTTCACAGGGCCCTTGACCTATGCGACCGTTGTCCCACGGGCCTGATCGACCAGCCCTTGCATTGTGGTTCCCCTACCTATTGCAGGATTTCTCAGAATCCCTGGAACAATACTCCATTCACCAGCCAGTCCCATGTGCGGCACATCATCCCTACTGTCGCCTTTGACCTTCACAAATCCCTGCACCGTCATGGAGCTCACCCTCATTTTAGAGATGAGAAAACTGAGAGGTGGGGAACCTTCTCTTTCCACCGTACCAGACTGCCTTCCAGAAGGCAAGGACTACAGAAACGATTCTAGAAAATGCAAAGAAAGAATCACGGCTCCTACGTTCATTCAAGACCCTCTTTCACTATCACCTCACCAAACCCTTGATGATGCGGAGATCAAAATTAAAAAATGGACTTACTCGAGGCTACTCAGAAGTAAGGAAAGAAAAGAATGCTGTTACGTACGCCCTCCCCCTCCCACCCCACCCCTATCATAATTTGGGGGCACCTTGAAGGCACGATGAAGGATAAGCAAAGGAGCTAAATGCATGGCTGTTTGGGGGCCTGGGATGGGGGGTGGAATTGAGCTTCCTAACCCTGCTGGTCAAAAGCGCCAGATAGTTCCCATGAACCTTGTCACCTTGCCGCTGCTGTGGGTGATGAGCAGACATCACACATGACGTCCACAGACCTGTCTCATTGAGACCCGGGTTTCACCAGCATCCCAACCACTGGCCACCTGACATTCCCTTCTTTCCCTCTGCACAAGCCAGGGCCACGCACGCAGGAGCAGCGCCCTGACTCCGGTCAAGACGTGGCAGGACACTGCCAAAGTTGGAAAGGCATGTCCACAACGCCAATTAGGAGAAAAATAAAAGGAAGGTGGGAGAAACTAGAGAGATAGAGAGAGATGAAAACAGTAAGGACAGTGGATTTTAAAAGATGCCAGAAGTCTCACCATGATAACCTGAGGGCCCGGAGGCCTGCCAAGGGCTCTTTCTGGAGAAGCTCCAAACCCTCCCTGTCCAAGTTAGGCCAGTAATCCTGGAGGGCAAACCTTGGTGAGAAGCTGACCCCACAACCATGCTTCAGTGACCACAATAGGAGACCCATCTCCCATCTAGCTCTTCGCAGTTCACAGGTACCCTGGGTCCTAAGAACCATCCAACTTCTGGTTGGCCATGTCCAGACCCAATGAGAAGCAGGCGGGGCTGTGTCTTAGATCCCTACATGCCAGCACAAGGTAAGGAAATTCTGTCCTAAGTTTGACATTTGGTGGACCTGTGTGAGCCCTTGATTTCAAAACCCACCAATACAAATGCAAACGATATCTGCACAGAGAGCTGTACAGGGCCTGGCAATAGTAGAGCATCAGCACATGGGAGGGAAGACCATTATTAACCATTGTGGTCACACACACACATACACACACACACCAATGTATGGCCCCTATATTTTCAGAGTCTGCAGATGTAACAGCTGGGTCCTAAATTCACTTCGGCACACAGACTACACTCTTCAGCCTCCTTTGTCACACTTAGGCATGGCCATGGGGTGGGTTCCAGCCTCTGAGATATGGGTAGATGGGTTGTGTACCACTTCTTGGCTGGGCCCAATGACACCGTTTAGCTGTAAGCCTCTCCTCCTTTCCCCATCCATCAGTCAGATACAGAAATCCCAGCAGAGCAGTCCACAGCCCAGAGGAGGGCAGACTCACAAGGCCGAAGGAGCCAAATGTCCTAAATGCCCAGTGCCGTCTGGAGGGACCTCATACTGGGCTTTGGAAGAGTGAGAACTTAGCATTCTATTGATATAAGCCTCTGAGATAAGAGGATTGGTTTTTCCTAGGAAGAGTACTTGTCAAACTATCTTGCCTAGGTTAGGGGCTCCACCTTGTTTTCCTAAGAAGACTTCACAAGCGTTGGAGGCCTTGAGTCTATTCTGACTCACAGTTTTGATGAAGCTTGGGCTTTCTGCTTAGATTCTGGAAGCTTCTCCAAGAAGCTCCTGACCCATCTCTCTCTCGTCTAGACTTCCGCCAGGGGTCCTGCGGCCATTAGGACAGGCCTTGCTGGCACTACATCTTTTCCTCCTGCCAATCCGAGCGCCATCCGCCCTACCCCGCCCACCTCCATCCCACCCACCGCCACCCGCCATCCGCCCTACTCCACCCACCTCCACACTTGCTGGGCTTATCTGACTCCTGGGACTGCCTAGCAGGCTAGGCTAGGAGTCAAGACAACTCTTAGTGCTTTTGCTCCGAAAGGCGCATCTGGAAGGAATAAACAAAATGCCAGATCCAGAGTCCATCAAAATTAAGAGGTAAAAGCACTTAAGGCCGTGTGTTATAATGTGGAAGCACATTAGCTAGCCCGGGAGCAGAGGTATGGGCACGCTCATTCATGCAAACAGGAAGGGAGCCACTGCTGTGGAGCAGGAGGTGCAAATCGCCATCAGACGTGGTTAAGAGTGAGTCAGGGAAGACTCTGCTGGGTGGCTCTATGCTTTTGCTTCCTTAGCTTCTCTCCCAAGTAAAACTCTCTTGAAACGTCCTGCTCACTCCTTCCCAGTAGCCTTTGCTGTTGTCATCAGTTACTATCGGGTCAGTCTCCGAAATTTGGGTGACCTCATGCCTAGTGGAACGTAGTACTGCCACGCCATTTCCATAAGGTCTGGCATTTGTAGAGTGTCATCGGTGATCGATTTTTCAGAAATCGGAATTGGTCACCAGGCCTTTCCTCCTCAACCGTCAGAGTTGGGAAGGGCTGCTGGAAGCAGCTCAGCATCAAGACTGCGTGCAAGCCCCTGCTGACAGGTGGTCGCTTCTTGCCAAGCGCATTGACTGGCATCAAACCGTCTCTTGGTGGAAGGCGAGGACTCTAGCATGGACGCACCAATGCTCCTTCGTGAAGGTGGAACTAAGCTGTCTTGGTTTCCCATACAGGGTGGATTCATTTGAATGGGAAAAGCAGCATATGGACAATACGACAGGTGATTTCTTTAAATCCTCATTTCTTTGGCAGCACCAATGTTATCCACTGGGTGACTAGTTCTTCTGCGACAGTGGCTTGTCCCTGGCCCCAAGCATTTCTTGGAGTGGTTGCTGTGCACCGTACTGTGCAGAGGAAGCCGCAAAGGGAGCCTGTTGCTTCTTCAACTGGAATCTGGTTCCATCTAACGGATGCCCGGGGTATTCCCTGGTTGTCAAACCAAGCCCGGTCCTCACCTCCTCCTCCTCGGGTTTTCCCATCAAGACTCAAGGGCACAGGTGTGAGCGTAGACTGACATTATCCCCGACTGCTTTTCATTTGTCCCCTTCTGAGGGCACTGTGATGCTGAAATCAAAGACTCCCCTTCTCTAGGACCCCAAGAGGGCAAGGTAGAGCAAAGAGTTGTAAATGTAACACGTGCATTTTCAAATCAACTTGAACTCAGCACCATCACCAGACATCCCTGTCTCATGGCAGGAAGTCTCAGGCGTGGCCAAGTTCCATTTTTACCAGTGACTAGCTGGATGGCTGGAGCTAACCTTCCGTGTGTGTGTGTGTGTGTGTGTGTGTGTGTCTATGCTCTTGTATTTATTATTATTATTATTATTATTAAAATGAGGATAAGAATGTGTTCCTGGCGTATTTCATAATGCTGCTTCTATGATCCCGGGACTCTGTAAACTATAGAGTAGATAGGCCAGGGCAGAGCAGGGTTATGTATAGGCTCCTCCCCAGCCCGGTCTGCCCCTCGCCCTCACAAGGGCCTTCCCTTCCAATCCTCCTGCAAGACTCAGCGAAGCCCATTTCTCCCTCTTAACATTTAGCTCTTCTGCTCGTGGTCCTCTCATTGGAGGGCTTGCACTGTTACGTGCTTTGTCTCTCGGGCGGGGCTGCATTCAAATCCTGTTGACTAGTTGGGGTGAGGCCACCTCCACTGGAGACACCCCAGCTCCACCGAAGCACCTCAGCCATGAGGAGGAGCTGGGCCAGAGACCCAGGCTGGGAAGCCAGGTCTCAATCTCGGGGCGGGTCTGCAAACAGATGGGAAAAGGGGACTGACAAAGATGGGGTCACCCTCCTCTGTGTCTTTCCCCTTCTGGGCCAGCAGGTGAGACTCGGGCGGGGAAGTCACAGAGGAAGGACATCCACATACACCTTTGAAAAAGAAAATACCTAAATGCACCTTCTGAGTGGGGGAAATGAGAGAAGTCCAAACTTGAGGAGACTCCTCAGCTGAACCAATACACAGCCTATACCAGGGCATGGGCTGGCAAGTGGGGGCTGCCTCAGAGGGGAAGTTGGTGGAGGTGGCAGGGTGGGCCAAGCCTCAGCTGGGTAGGCAGATTGTGGGAGGATCGTGGATACTGGTCTGGTGGGTGGGCAAGGGCAAGGGACAAGGGACCGGCAACTTCTAGCTGATAATGAAAGGGGGGAAATACCTGATCTTCCACATGGGCTGCCATCTTTCGCCACTTCTACATCTTGCGATTGTGTTTCTCTTCTCCCCTAAAGTGGTGACTCAGAAAGCCCTGAAATACCACCGTCAGCTTCTTGGGTCCAGCATCTGGTCCAGACACTGTAATGAGACCAGCAACGGCCCGGGGCAGAGGTGGGCTGCCCAAACTGTCCATGGGGTGCCCGCTCTCCAAGTGTGCGCTGTCTCCCTGCCAGCGGGGACGGGCCACATTATTCCATCCCCTGCTGCCTTGTGCTCCATATTCATATTTTCTTGACACAAACTATACAAGGTTTCAACACTTGGAGCCCGCAAAGTAAACCATTTATACATACCAGGTCTGGTAACACTTTAAATAATAGGCCGGTTAGTAAATGCTGCACTACAATAAAAATCCCCGTCCAAGTACACATTACGTCCTCATTAATGCCAAGTGAGTTCAGTGTGATTAATGCTATTACAATAAATAACAGGGAGATCATGATGACCGTCGGGCTGCAGCGGCACGAGTAGGGTCCAGAGCCGGCCCAGGCTTCTGCCATGGACTGAACATGCCTGGGTCCTGTCTGGCCCCTTCATGGGGTACACGCAAGCCCATCAATGGCATGAGGTGGTTAGAGACCCCTAGGGGGCTCAGTCATCTCCAGGGCTCGGCACAGAAGAGGAGTGGAGGCAAGAAGCTCATCAGAACATGGCCTCACCACTGGCGGGAAGACAGCTCATATTGGGGGCTGGCAGCAGACACGGGTGCCCGTGGGAAGAGAGAGGCTCTGGAAGGGGCTAGCAGGGACCGGTGGGTCAGTTCCAGTTGTGGTGGTGTCTACCACGAGAGGCTCAGGAACGTGCAGAGCTCCTTCCCGAGGGACAGGTTAGGATGTCCCCAGGAAAGGAGAGATTCGGTCATCAACCTTCAGCAACCCAGAGGCCCCCAGAGAGACACAGCCCACCCCACCTCCTCAGCAAACTTCAGTCCCAGCTGGAGATGGAAGCCTACACCTAGTGGTTCGCTACACACTCATGCCTTTCCATGGCATCTCTAAACGATGTGGACTGGGACATGATATTCCAGAAGATATTTGAAATTAGAGATGCTAGCCTAGCAAATCAGGCCTGGACAACAGAGAAATGAGAATTGGATGCGGGGTGAGAGAAAAAAACAGGGAAACTACTTTCTTTGCCTTTGGGGTATAGAGACACCATGCTAACCCCAAGGGCAGCATCAGCTCCCTCCTGAGTACTGTGAGGTGGAAGTGACTCACCCCACAATGCCCTTCACATCCAATGCTGGAGTGGCTGTGGACTCAACAGGTGTATGGTGGAAGGCTCAATCAGGTACTGGTTTCTCTCTTGGACCCCATTCATCTTTGCTGGAGAGGCCTGCCCCCCACCCTGTCCTGCCCACCTCCACCTGCCCCCTGGTCCTGATCTTTGGAAACCAGTGTTCATCTCAGTGCCTGAAATACAATGCTGGTGGAATTAGACTCCCACAAGGGGCGAACAGTCTCCAGCCTGCCTTCCAATACCACTGGTCTGCTACTCTTCTCTACCTTGGTATTTACCCAAAGAACAGCGCCTGCGCATAGGTGGGGCTTGACTTCTCCCACCTAGTATACCCAAACAGGCAAAACCTGAAGTCCCCGATGGCCATGGGGTGAGAAACGGGGATCTTTGTCAGTCCGAGGTGGGAAAGAGCAGCTCAGTGTTTCCACTTTGGCATCAGAAGGCAAGCCCCATTGATTAATGGGGATGCTGGGTTGACCAAAAACCAGTGAGGATAGGAGGGGCTGGAAATGGGTGTTGACTTTTCAAACAACTATAAATTCCATGGGGGTGACAAAGAGGCTTTGCTCTGTAATTGTGGTCATTATTTACACTAATGTCTAATTAAAGTCATTATGCTTTTTGTTCATTAAACAAACTTACTGGCGCAGACACCGACCCAGCAGAAGGCCTGCTGGGATCACTGTGGAAGTGTGAGGGCCTCCTGCCCAGGCAGACCCCAACACCCAGTCATCTTCTCAGACCAACTTTCTCTGCAGAGGGGGACTTTGTGGGGACAGGGAAAGTATCACAGGGCTCCCCAGGCTCCCTGCTTTCTCTTAGCAACCAAGAGCAGAGGAGGCCTTCTCCGCTCTGTGGCAAGGGGATTGAGGCCAGGACAATATGAGGAAGAAGTAAGGCTCCACCAGGCATTTGGGGAAGATGGAGTTCCAGGAGTCATTTCCACCATTTCCAGACCTTTTACAAGACAAAGTCCAGAGAAGGCCTATGGGAGGAGACTGTAGAGTAGTTGGGGGTGGGGGGGGAGGGGGGCAGGGAGGATTGAGATCTTTCTCTAAAGTCACTGAACATTTTAGAGTTTGTGATGGTAGTCCTAAGGTAAAGACGATGGTTTGCTAGAAAGCATGCAAGGAGAGAGGCGTGGGAGACCAGAAGAAATATGAAATCCCCACTGGTTGTATTCAGAAGAGCTTATAGAGAAACTGGTATTTGAGATGGCTCTTAAAGGGTGGGTACAACTGCAAGCAGGTGTGTTCCAGGCGGGGCGATGGCATGGAAGAATGCCAACACAGGACAGGGTGTTGTGTTGTTAGGTGTCATCGAGTCGCTTCCGACCCATCGCGACCTTGTGCACAACAGAACAAAACACCGCCCTGTCCTGTGCCGTCCTCACCACTGGTCCTGTGCTTGTGCCCATGGCTGCAGCCATGGCATGAGTCCATCTCCTCTCCGCGGTTGCCCCTCTACTATACCAAATACGACGTCCTTCTCTGGGGACTGGCTCCTCCGGACAGCATGCCCAAAGAATGGAAGATGAAATCATGCCATGCTTGCCCTAAGGAGCATCCTGGGTGTACGTCTTCAAAGGCGGATTGGCTTGTTCTTGTGGCAGTCCATGGTATTTTTGATATCCTTAGCCAGCACCAGAATTTAAAGGCACTGACGCCTCTTCCATCTTCCTTATTCAATGTCCAACTTTCACATGTACGGGAGGCGGGTGAAAATACCATGGCTCGGGTCAGGCACACCTTAGTCCTCAAAGTGGCATCCTTCCTTTTCCATACTCTAAAGAGGTCTGGGCAGCAGATTCACACACAGCGATACATCTTTTGATCTCTGGACTGCTGCTTCCATGAGGAGCATTGATTGTGGATCCGAGCAAAACAAAAACCTTGACAGCGTCTGTGTATCACGTATCCCCAAGCATCCCAATGTTACCTATTGATCCACTTGTGTCCCTTGGTTGTACTATGGGGTCAGTCTGTCTTACTGTAATGGCTTGTGTGTTGCGGGGATGCTGGGCGTCATGTCGCTGGTATTTCAAATGCCAGCAGGGTCACCCAAATGGAACAGGTTTCAGTGGCACTTCCGGACTAAGACCAGACGACAAAGGATGTGCCTGCATACTTCAGAGGATATAGTTGCAGAAAATGCAAGACAGAATTCTATACATACGCTGCACTTGGGTGGAGAATAACAAGAGAAGGGATTTGCCACCATATAATCACAAGAGTCAGCATTTGAAATACATCCTGTGAGCTGAGGGAATTAAGAGATAGCATCCCCACTGAAGGAAGCACTGCCTTACCCAGAGCACATCTCCAATGGGTGGGCTGCCTCCGTGGTCGACCAGCTCTCCACAATAATGGTGGAAAACCAATGGGAACCTTGCTGTTGTCTCGGGCTCCCATCCACTTCTCCTTAGCCAACAGGAAGGAGATGGTTTCATTTTGAACTTGACCAAGCCCCCGAGAGGTACAAATCCATACCGTGTGAAACTAAAATGCAAAGACAGTCTCTTCCTAGCACAGAGCACACATTCATGTTTTGGTTGGTCCTCCAGGGGCGTGGCACTGTGCGAAGCAGAGTACCACACTGGGCATGGGGTTGTGGCTGCAGGAGGCTCACGAGGCTCTGTCTTGGCTATGTGACCGGTGGTACACTCCAGGCTTGTCGTGGGTCTCAACAGCATTATAAATGACCACCTGCCTTTGGGTCTCATGTCAGAACCATAACTGTGAAATCTATTAGTGCATTCTATAATCCCTGGGAGGTTCTGAAATTAATCACCATTCCCCCAACGATGAATCACCACTGAGACCAAGTGAAAGCCAGACCCAGGTGGGGCTGAAGTGATACCGCTGTCTCTGCTCAGGCCTGGTCCTCCTACTTTGTCCTGCCAAATCTCTCTCCTCCCTCTCGCCATCTCCTTTACCCCTGCTGCCTGCCTTCTCTGTCGACTCTCATCCCACCCTATTCTCTCATGCTGATCCACAGGTCTGACGGGGCTGAGCCAATCTGGTCACCTGAGTGTATCAGGACTGACATAATTATTGGAGTGAATTCTCCATCCATCTGTGAGTTTCCAAGTTCAGACATTAAAACACAGCCTTTCAGCCTCACCTACCCAGGCTGCCATCTCCACTCTTCCAGCTGTTTGTAATCAGACATTAATTACTGCTCTCCAGATCCACATGGAGCAAGAAACTCCCCCTCTTCTGTCACAAACACATGCATTTATGCCTCTAAACACCCTCTCCCAGGATCGGGCGATTGTCCTTATCCTCCATGCTGACACCCCTCGTCCTATTTAAATATTCAAATACTCTCTTGTAGACAAAGATGGACTCATCGCTGTTTTCCTGTAGAATCGTGCCATTGGCACAACGACCTCAGTAACCCTGCCTCTCCCGTAGCAGGGGAGAGCTGAGGAAGATGCAAATGCCACTTGTGAATAGCCCTGATGAACCCACGCTGAACAAGCTGCCCATCTCAGACCAAACCCAGACCAAGCTCGAGTCCAATTCTCAGCAACCCTGTAGGACAGAGTAGAGCTGCCTCTGCATGTTTCTGAGCCTGTAACTCTTTACGGAAGTGGAAAGGCTCATCTTTCTCCCGTGCCCATCTCAGACCTTGTAAAAGCGGTACTAAGACATGCAGGCTCGCTCTGCGGGACAAGTGGATGGTCCAAGCCATGTTCCCTGAGGTCATCTTAGACAATCCCAATGTGAGGCTGAGTTCCTCTCGGAACTCAACATGCGTGCATCCAAAGTGGAACACGCTGGCTCTACCTTACGGTTTCTGGGTGAAGCTGAGAGTCCTGAGCAGCCAAGTGCTGCCCCCACAGGCCATGATGGGAATCAAGTGTCATCTGGAGGCCATGAAAAGAGCCAACACAGTCCTTACTTCCCAATACGGACCTCAGGGGAGATGTCCGTGTGCTTTTTGCCTGCCACGTGGGCGTGGAAGACACACACTACATCGTCCAAGGAAGAAGAGAAAGCAGCTTGCGAAGAAAAAGTCCGATATTTACGCTTAGGTGGAGGATCTCCCACGATGGTCTACCCACGGAGGAAACGTACCTGGAATCACGTGGAAAGTATTCGTTCCGAATTCAGGGACCGTGAGCTAAGCCTTGATGCTTGCTGAGGATCCTCACCAAGGCCTTTGCCCTCTCAAGACTGTATTCTTCTTTTGCAAAAGGGGAAAGTAAAACAAGCAAACCAACAAAAACCCCACTGATATCAAGCCTGTTCCAGCTCATAGGCAGCCTAGAGGACAGAGTAGAACTGCTCGCTCTGTGTTTCCAAAGCTGAAAGTTTGTACGGGAGCAGAAAACCTCGCCTTTCTCCCATGGAAGAACCAGTGGAATCAAACTGCTGACCTTGCAGCTAGCAGCTCAACCTGACGCCCACTACAACTCACCCACTGCCATCGAGACAAGGCTCACTCCAAGTGGCCCGACAGATCTGGGTAGAACTGCCCCTGTGACTTTCCCAGACTGCAACTCCTGAAGGGAATAGGAAGCCTCATCTTCCTCCCACGGAGGGGCTGGTGGTTTTGAACTGCTGACCTAACAATTAGCAGCTTAGCAAATAACCACTATGTCGCCAGAGCCCCTCAGGCCACAGCGAGGATGGTCTAAGTTGGTGGTTCTTATGCAGAGTACACATCAGAATCCACTTGAGAATGTTCTCAAGGTCCTGCCCTACTCAGGGGAAACAACCAGCGTATCTCCAGCAGGCTAGCCATGGGAGGTTAAAATGGTCCCCATCTGATTGTGCTGTGCGCCCACAGCCATCCGTCCGTGGACCAGAACAGAGCACTGTACTCTAGCAGGAAAATGTAGACAAGTCTGTTCTGACACCCGCCTGGGTAAAGTACTTGGCTCTGCTCAAGGCCAGACTTACAACAGAGAGAAATCCGGGCCCACCAAGCCGAGCATGATGTCACAGATCATCTGGTGGGGCCACAGCTGCCTCTGGCCAAGGCAGAACAACTAGACTGGGGAGGAGGGTGCAATCTAATTGTACCCCCTTCCGTGGTTACCCTGCATTCATCTCCCCGCTCCATTCCCTCATGCTGCCCATCCGCGTGTCCCTCCCTGCAGTCCTTCCGCAGGAAAGTGAGGCTTTCTTCTTCCACATTCAAAGAGCCACTTTCACTCAGTCATTGAAATCGGAAACTTGAGAGTCATCTTTGACCCCATCTGCTCCACACCATCTACATCCTAAGAGCAGCCAAATCCTGTGTGGAGACTCCACTTCTGCCCACTCCGTCTTGGATGCCACCTTCTGGCTTTTCTCTTGCCTGGAATAATACAAGAGACCACCAACAGTATGACCTCTTCAAACCAAGATTCTAGCTGAAGGAATGCCCTGCCTTGGTAAATAAGATACTCTGTGTGTGTGTGTGTGTGTGTGTGTGTGTGTGTACACGCACGCATGATGTATAGGTACATATTCCCAAGTTGACTTAATTGCTTTCATCAGAATCTCAAAGGGACTTTCGGTTCAATAAAAGCGAAGTAATAACCAGAATGATCTTCTGTGCCATCACCCTGCATTGTGACCCAGAGCATCTTGAAGGGAAGCAGCATGTCCCTCTCTTCATCATCCTGCTTGGTGCCTGGCACAGAAGAGGAGATTCCATGCCCGCTGAATGGAATTATTCGCCACGGCCAAGCATGAGTGAAGCCGTTTGGGAGCGATGCCTTTGGAGACTCTCCCTCACAGGCTAGGAACCCAAGGGAAATTCTTGGCTCTCTCCTCGCAAGATAACAGTCGATGCTGTGATGGAAACTTTCCATGTGCATCAGCTTTGCCAATGACAGCAAGCCAAGCCAAGGTGGGAGGGATGCGAGGACAGGCTGCCAGCTGCAGCAGGTGATTTGTCCTCGGGCATGACTGTGCACGTTTGCAGTGCCAGCCTCGCTGCCCAGGAAGTGAAGTACAGAATCCAGGTCCCCCCTTTGATCAGTGGAGTCGCATTCCAAAATCCCCATCACCCTTCAAGCTTTTGCCAATCTCCACTGCAGTCCTGGACTGGAGACAGATGCTGCGCTGTGTGCGTCTTGTTCGGAGATGCTTATAGCTCGGGGTCCAGACACAACTTGGAGAGCTCTCAAGCTATAATTGACTTAAGACTAAAATCCATGACGTCTCCTTGGAATCCTAGAGATTCCCAGGGGGTGATTCCAACCTCTTGTTGGAGGCGTGACTTTTATGTCATGCTGTATGGGCAGGTGAGTAATCCTAGAGGGAGGTCAGAACGTGCTAAAATGCACAACATGCATTTGCAAAAGGGAGAAAGGAGAATTGCGGAACCACAATTCACAGGTTGGGTCCAGCCATTCAAGCCAAGCACAGAGAGACCGACAGAAAAATCTGCATTGACCTCGTCTGCATGGGGTCTTACCCCAGAGAGATAAAGAAGACAGGCCAATTTTGCAGCCTAGAGCATGGATATTTCTTTCAATGCCTCAGGCTCCCTAAGTCCATAGCGATGGGGTCCCAGCACAAGCCGATGTAGGGATCCAGACATGGTCTGGAATTTCTAATTCCTAGAAATCAGACTGTGAAGAGAACTGCACTGCCTTCTGGGAACAAAGTCATCCTAAGACAAGACTCAACCGTGGGGACCTGGTTATAATGTCTATGAACCTTAACAAAGGAGGAATCCGGAATGCACTGTGGCCTATCCCTTGGACCTCTCACCCATTCTGCCCCGTAGGATTCATGTCTATAGCCTTCTAATTCCTTTAGGCCTTGAACACTAGTTGGCAACAGAAAGGGGCACAAACTAGGCCCCCTGCCGCACATCTAAGTTGTGGCTAGCCAGGACTACAGTTCCTGACAGGAGAGAGCCAGGCAGCAGGGGATGACAGCATAGTGACTCACGGACGATGACAGAGAATCCACAGCCATGACTCAGGCAGCCTGCCTGGGGGGAAAGTGGTGGGGGACTTGGAGAGAGCGACAGTGGTTCCCAGAAGAAACAGTGGCACCAAGGAGCAACCACCCCTGATTCTGCTCATGTGTCAGTGAGACACCTTGGGGACTCCAGAAATACTCGGTGGGAATTTGGTGAGGGAGTTGAAACCTTGTAACCAAATAGAGTTAGGCAGTAAGTTTGATGATTGCAATTAAAGTGACATCCTTGGTAGGCACAGATTGAGAAGGGAATTGAATCTCAACTTACAAGAGAGAGCGCAGGTGACAAGCTGCTCCTACTGAAGAGCCAGTTCTAGCTCCGGTGCCCATCCTGACTTTCCTCAGCCAACAAGAGGATTTGCTCTTTGAAAACAGGAATGCCCAGTCTGAATCCTTTCCCTATAAGCTACTGGGAGTGAAACCTTAGCCTCAGAGTGATTCAGACAGTGTGCTACCCATGCCAAGGGGTGTGGAGAGACCTGCCTGCTATTCTCTCCCAGGGACGACCATCGTTTCCAGTGACAGGGAGCTCTTTGGCCCCAAGCCCCAATGCTCGACCGTTGAGCCACGTGTGATCTGTTTCCTGAACCCCCATAGCCAACACCGAGCTCCTTCTTCCCCTACTCTCAAAAGTTCCAGAAGTGGAGCAAAGGGAAATGTGATCCCAGAACAGCAGCACATCATTCCTTCAACCATGCCATAATTTAGGAAACATCTCCTATGGGTTCGACATGTGTACACATATGGTAACCAAGACAGACGTGGTCTCTGCTCTCAAGGAGCCTACCGTCTAGTGCGGCTGACAGGCATCAAACAAGTCAGCACAAAGCATTACAAGGAGCAATGAAAACTTCAAAGGGAAACCGCAGGCGCCTCTCCATCTAGACCATTGAGCTTAAGTCAATTCCCGTTCATGAGGATGCCATCTGGGTCAGATTTAAACGGTATTTCCAGAGCTGGTTTTCAAGAGCTAGTTGTTCAGAAGTTAGATTGTCAGGTCTTCTTCCAAGACATGTCTGGTGAAAGGGTGAAGTCGGCTGAAGGATGTGTGTCACCAGGAACACATTTCCGCTAGCCAGGAGAGGCTAGCAAGGGAACGAAGCAGGTTTGCGCTAGAACAGTGGTTCTCATCCTTCCCCATGCCATGCCCCTTTCAGACAGTTCCTCATGTGGTGGTGAGCCCCCGACCATAAACTTATTTTCGTTGTGACTTCATCATTGTCATTTTGCTACTGTTACGAAGCATCATGTAAATATCTGATAGGCAAAATGTATTTTCATGGTTATAAATTGAACATAATGAAAACATAGTGATGAATCAGAAAAACAATGTTATTCTATATCGTGAAATATTTATTTCTAATGACAAATAAATGAAATGTTGTCTTGAATCATGGTTTGGCATGGGTAACAGACTTCACGCCAGGTATTCCTATGTGGGCATATCTGCATATGGACCGACTGCCTGGAGACGAATAGAGGAGCGGTGTCTCAGTGTGTTTTCTGATGGTCTTAGGTGACCCCGGTGAAAGGGTTGCTAAACCCCTAAAGGGGTCGTGACCCACCAGTTGAGAACCGCTGGGCTAGAGTAGCATACCATCTCTTCCTGAATGGATGCGATTTAAAGAGCGATGTGACGAGACGTCGAATTGGTGTGGGAGAAAGAGTGGTCCAGGCAAAAGCCTGGAAGTCAGACGACAGCATGAGGCCCTGGGCAGAACCCAGGGCCTGAGAGCATCCGGCACCAAGGGAAGATGGGAAGGAAGTGAGCGTGCAGAGGACGCGAGGAGTCAGGGCCAGACTGCAGCGGGCGCTGGAGGCTGCCACATGGATTGCACATTTTGTCCTCATGAAGATTGGAAGCTGAGGAGGGTCTTGTTACAGGGAAATTGCATGATCTCACTGACTTTTTTAAAACAGAACAGTTAAGCTAGTTGAGGAGAGGAGATTGGATGTGACGCTCAACTGCAGGGTCGTTCAACGGAGATAGTGGTAGCTTAGACTCGGGTAGCCATGGTGGTGCCGAGATGAATACGGGTCTTCCACATTTGGAAGACAGAAGCTACAAGATCAGCACGGATGAGTGTGAGAGCACGGGCGCAGGAGGGGCCAGGATGATGCCGCTGTCCCAGATGGAGTCATTGGGCGGTTGAGGTACTATTGAGGGAGGCCAAGACTAAGGGTGGAGCCGCTTTGGAAGAGCACAGTAATTGCTCCACTTGGGACAGGTTAAGTTGAAGTCTGAGAGACTTCCAAGTGAAGATGTGATGGAGTTTCAAGTTCAGAAAGCAGATAGGACTCCTGGAGCGGCCAGCATGTGGTTGAACACTGGAGTGGAAGCCAGAGCGTTCCCATCGCCGGAGCCTCACAGCAGCTCCCGGGAGTGAGAAGCCGTGATGCTATCGTGAGCCCACAGCCCTACTCATCCATCACAAGGAACTCCACCTCCTGCCACGACCACTTACTACCTAGCCAGTAATGTCCACATTTCTGAATCTGTCATTCAAGATGAAGAGCCCTTGTGGCTGCAGCCTAGTAGTGGTTACACTTTCAGCTGCTCACCACCAGATCAGTGGTTGGAAACCACCAGCCGCTCCATGGAAGAAAGAAGAGGCTCCCTCCTCCTGGTACAGTCTGGGAAACCCCCAGTGGCAGTTCTACCCTGTCCTATAGGATCACTGTGAGTTGGAGTCGACTCAATGGTAGTGAACTTGAGTTCAGATCATTCGAAGGCCTTTGGGATGTGGCCTCGACCTTCCTTTTCTCCCGGTTGATCTCCATGTGCCTTCTGCAGCTGACAGCCTGCCTGTACACAACTGGGCCATTTTTCAAGTAGCTACATTGCCTAGGCTCCCTGTACACTGCTTCACACATTTGAGCAAAGGAGGAGGTGAGCTGAAGAGCTGATGATAAATACACAATGGGAATGATGAGCTTCGGTCTGGAGTAGCCTGGTACACAGAACAGAGCATTCAGGTGCTAGCTCCCTTTCCTTGTCTGTAGAAAGGAGCCAAGGATGATAGTTCTTCTAGGCAAAGCAATGGTCACCAAAATAAATAAATAAGCAAAAGTGTTTCTGGGGGAAAAAATCAGTTGTGGTTTCCTTGAACTCTGAATTCAGAATGCATTCCCAAAATCAATTCTCAGCAAGGTGCATTTTGGATCAAGCTCTCCTATAACTTAAGAATGATCACAGGAAAGAAAAGTGAAGAAGGAGAAACATACGAACAAAGAAGTTGAAAAGATTTTATCTACTGGTTGGAAACTGGATCAGAGTCCCATATCAGGCATCAAAGACCAAAAAAACCATAGCATTGTGAATGAAGGGGAGTGCAGAGTACAGACTCAGGGCCCCATCCCCTTGCAGAAGGGTCACAAGGAAGAGATGAGCCAGTCAGGGTGCAGTGTAGCAACAATGAAACATACAATTTTCCTCTAGTTCTTGAATGTTTCCTCTCCGCCACCCCTTTCACTATCATGATCCCAATTCTACCTTACAAATCCAGCTGGACCGGAGGATGTACACTGACACAGATAGGAACTAGAAACACAGGAAATCCAGGATAAATGAACCCCTCAGGGCCTGTGGTGAGAGTGGCGATACCGGGAGGGTAGAGGGAAGGTGAGGGAGAGTGGGGAACAGATTGCAAGGATCTACATATAACCTCTTTCCTGGGGGAAGGACAACAGAAAAATGGGTGAAGGGTGATGTCAGACATTGTAAGATATGACAAAATAATAATAATTTATAAGTTATCAAGAGCTCGTGGGGGAGGGAGGAAAAGGAAGGGTGGGGGAAATGAGCTGATACCAAGGGCTCAAGTCAAAAGCAAATGTTTTGAGAATGATGAGGAAAACAAATGTACAAAAGTGCTTGACACGATGGATGGATGGATGGATGGATGGATGGATGGATGGATGGATGGATGGATGGATGGATGGTGATGAGTTGTACAAACCACCAACAAAGTGATTTTAAAAAAAAGAAATATCTTCTGGGACAACCTATAAAGTTGCATGGATTTTGAAGGATCTGCCTCTGCCCGTTTTCCTATTAATCAAACAAAAAATGAGAGAGGAAGGAAAGAAACACTTCCCCATGGGGTGTTTGCAATGCCCGGAGGTTGGGTGAAGGAGAAACCTTCCGCCATTGTCCATCCCAGACTGTGACAGGAGGGTGCCAACTGTCTCGGAAGTTGAGGTTGTGCTCCAGAACTTGGGCCCCCGCTGTTGGAGAGTCCAAGGCAATGTCCATATCACCCTACCGAAGGGCGGTGGTCAGTTTCTTGCCCTGTCTTCAGGGCTCACTGCCTGCTCACACTGCCTCCATAAGGGTGAGTGGGGCAGGGGGCTGCTGCACAGGGCAGCATCTGTCATACCTGCTTCTCCAGCCTCACCACATGCCACCGTCCCTCAGCATGCATGTAGGTGTTCCAGCTATATTAATGTCTTTCAGGGCTCTAGATCTAGCATATTGGGTCCCACCTCGCCTGGACACCTTTGCATTGGCTATTCCCTTTGCCTGACTCTTTCCCTAGCTCTTTGGAGATATACTATGATATCATACTTTCCGCAAACTCTTGGATTGGGTTAGACATCTTCTTAAGTGCTCCCTGTACACATTGCATTAACTGTACTCTGGTTACTTCTCTCGAAGATTGTCTTCTTGCTGAACTCTGTGCGCTGGAGGAAGGCCTGGGGGTGTCTTATCCATTGTTGTGTCCCCAATGCCAAGCACATCGAAGGGCGCCGTGTATATTTATGGACTAAAGAGCAAATGAGAATGCAAATTGCTCTAAGCTCTCCTCATATCCTCAAAGGTCATAGAGAAAGGCCACGGGTGCCTGCCGTGTGAAGGGAGAAATTGGTCAGTGCAAGGCATGAAAAAAATAGTAATAATTTATAGATTATCAAGGGTTCACAAGAAAGGGAAGGTAGGGGAGGGAGGGAAAAATGAAGAGCTGATACCCAGGGTTCAAGTGAAAGGAAATGTTTTGAAAATGATGATGGCAACAAATGTACAAATATTCTTGACATAATGGGTGGATGTATAGAGTGTGATAAGAGTTGTATGAGCCCCCCCAAAAATGATTAATTTTTTTAATGAACAAGGCAACCTTAAGATATCGTCAGATACTTCAAGATCTAGAAGTGGAAAATGGGTGAGAGAAACGAGTCACCAAAATCAGTGGTGACCATGTCCAAAAGGTTTGTGTTCACAGATTCAGCCTTGACATATAGGTAGCTGCTTTTAGGAGCTGGTCTGTGGCTCCTCCTCTTCTCGTCTCATTCCCTTTACTGCACACACGAACTGGATGAGGAATAAAGCAGACCAGACAAGAATGGACGTGTTTGACTGACGTGAAGACTACGGGGTGTGTCGAAGTCTGCCCGAGGAAGGGGAAAATCTGTCTGGAAAGCAGTGCCTGCAGCAGGCCCTTCGGAACACGGACAGGGCGATTGTGTTCCAATTGGTTTTAATACGGTATAAAGAGAGCCTGGTCCCTGGACAGGAACATCACGCGTGGTAAATGAGAGGGGTCAGCAGAAAAGAGATACTGAAGTTGAACTTCTCTAGAACTTTAGGCCCAACTGTTGGAGATTTACATACACACAAGTGCGCTAGCTCATTCTCTCTCTCTCTCTCTCACACACACACACACAACACACACACACACACTTATGCATATTCATAGCACTCAGTGGCTAACTGAAAGGGGGGAGGTTCAAATCCAACCAGATACGGCACAGAAGGATCTGGTGGTCTGCTCTGTGGAGATCAGAGGCCAGAAAACCCTCTGGGGAAATCCTGCTTTGTAGCATGAGTTGCTATGAGTTAAAATGACTAGACGACTGTGCTAGTCTGGGTAAACTAAAGAAACAAATCCAGGGAGACTCATCGGTGTATGAGGGAGTTTTCTATAGAAGGGCATTTGTATATTGAGAAAACATCCCAGCCCAGTCCAGATCTAGTCCATCAATCCGCTATTAGCCCATATGTCGATACTAGTCCATAAATTCCTCTTTAGACTCTTGCAACCATGCAATGGCACTGAATGCAGGAAGATCACAGGTCAGGGGGCAAAAACGCTTGTGGATCCAGTAGTGGTAGGAGCATCTCAGCGCTGTCGTGGGTCTCAGTGTGGCTCCTCCAGCTCCAGGGCTCTAGCTACAACAGCTTGGCTCCATCAGGCTCATAGTAATGTTTCACAGGGAGTGAGGGTGTGTGGCACTTCCAGTGAGCTATTTATCTCCTTAGCACCTCCAAATGAGGTCATCAAGCTGTGGCCTGATTGACAGGTTAAACTCCACCCACCACAAGTTGACACCAGATTATGTAACTACCACAATGACATACAATAGCATATGTATAGCCAATATGTATATTCAATAAGTACCTCCATAGTATCTAATATTTATCATAGTGGGGGAGGACCCTGGGTGGCACAAATGGTTAAGTGCACAACTCCTAGCCAAAACGTTGGCCGTTCAAATCCACCCAGAGGAGTTTGGGGAGACAGACCTCGTGATCCTCTTCCAAAGGTCACAAGCATTGAAAACTCTATGCAAACATGGGATTCTCTGAGTCAAAATCAACTTAACAGCAATGAGTTTGGGGTGTGTGTATGTATGTGTGTGTGTGTGTGTGTGTATGTGTCCAATGTAATCATAAAAGACTCTCCCAATGCAAATCTCTAAGACATCATACAGACACATCATCCTTGAGAGTTTTTTGTTTTGTTTCGATCATACATCCTAGGATACCTTTTTCTCCTGTCAACTTGATATTTAAGGAGAAGGATTGATAAATGGATGGGAAAGGTAAGTTAAAAACATGAAAGAGGGTGGACTTTATTCATCTATTTAATAATGAATGTCTAACAAACACTAGCAAGAGATGGAGGGATACAGGGATGTGCAGCCTTCCTCCAGCCTCGTCTCAGCGACTACACGGTTCTCAAGAAGCTGTCCTACAATGTGTAATAACTGCTTTGGAAGTGATCCTGGGTATTTGCTTCTATACCTGGAAGCATATATCTTAAGGCTGTGTCGTCAGGTGCCATGAAGCCAATGTTTTTACTTATCACAATCCCATGTGGCAGAATAGAAGGGCACCATTGGCAGTGGTGGGGTTCAAATAATTTAATAACCAACTCACTGTCATAATGACCGTATTAAAAAACAATATACCAAAAGATAGTTTATTATTCCATATAGCTAGTACTTAAGTAAGAACAATAAAAGAGGTGCACAAAAACTAGATTGTGTTAAAGACAAAAACAAAACCAAGCTCATGGTCACCGAGTTGATGCTGACTCATCATGACCCCCTGTGGGTTTCTGAGACTGTAACTGTTTAAGGGACTAGAAATTCTGGTCTTTCTGCCACTGAGCTGCTGGGGGTTTCAAACTGCCGACCACACAGATCGCAGCCCAATACATAACCACTACACCTCCAGGGTTCCAATTGTGTATCTGTCCTGGATTCTGTGTGTCCATAGCTCATCTGTTCCCATGTACATGTTCTGGTCTAGCCAGATTTGTGAGGTAGAAAGAAGTAGGGTCATGATAGTGGTGGGGAGGAAGCATTAAAGATCCAGAGGAATGTTGTGTGCCATCAATGCTGTACTGCACCCTGGCTGACTTATCTCTTCCTTGTGACTTTCTATGAGAGGATGTAAAACTATCTACAGATGGGCTTTGGGTCTCCTCTCTGCCCCATCCCCAAATTGCATAGATATGATTGTTTGTTTTTGGTCTTCTGATGCCTGATACCTGATCCTGTTGATACCTCATAATCACACAGGTTGGTGTGCTAATTCCAGGTGGGCTTTGTTGCTTCTCAGCTAGATGGCCACCTGTTCATCTTCAAACCTTTAAGGCCCCAGATGGTGTATCTTTTTGTAGCCTGCACCATCAGCTTTCTTCACCACATTTGCTTATGCACCCATTTTGTCTTCAGCGATCGTGTCGGGAAATGAGCATCACAGATACCAGGTTATTAGAACAAAGTGTTCTTGCATTGAGGGGGTACTTGAGTAGAGACCCAATGTCCATCTGCTACCTTAATACTTAACATATATGGACATAGATCTATGTCCCTATTGTTAGATATAAATATATTTACATATGCATATGCTTGTATTTATAGTTCTATAAATGTCCTTTTCCTACTAGCTCTTTCCTCTATTTCCTTTTACTTTCCTCTTGTCCCACTATCATGTTCAACCTTCATTTGGCTTTCAGTAATTCCTCTCAGCTACATTGTACTTGATGAAACCCTACCAGACATTCCATGCCCTACTCACCATCAATTTTAGATCACTTGTTGTCCCCTTGTCCCTGGGTTTGTTGGCTCCCCCATTCCTTCCCCCCACCTCCCTCTCGCCCATGACCCCTGGAACCATGTCCTGTGTTGGTCCCATTGTTTTCTCCTTGGGATTGTTTATACTGCCTATCTTATATAGAGAGATTTTTTAAGAAACCTATGAATAGTTCCAGTCTGTCTGTTGACCTTTATGAATGTTTTCTGATCGAGTCTGATGGGGAGCCAAGCCCTGCCCCTGAAGCCTGTTTTTGGGATTCCTCAGGGACTTCATTTCTTTGCTCTCCTTGCTGCTCTGTTGTGCTCACCCAGGTGTAGGGGGGGTGGGGGAGGTTCGGACCTGGCAAAATTCCTGCACTGTGTCTCCACAGTGGGTCGGTGAGGGGACGGGTCAGTGAGGGATGCCGTGTCTCATAGATGGATGAGCCCTATGCTCCTCTGTGCATTGGCTGCTCCAAGCAGGAATATCTTCCTCTCCTTCCCTCTTAGTTTGCTCCCTGTGTTCGGAGCAGACCCTCCCCTCTCCCCGAGCTGTATCTTCAGTGCTGTCCTCTGTCATGTATTCTTCTAGGGAGGATCTCCATGTAGCTGGGATTGGGGCTTTCCCCGCAGACTTCTCTGTTGGTTCACTGCATCGTGCCCATGTATCTCATTCAAGTCTTGGCGCACCAGGTGGTCATCTGGTCCCTCTCTCCCTTTCTTGATTGACATCCTCATTTAAAATATTCTTCACTTTTATCTGAGCATCATCTGCTGTGTGTTTTATCTTTAAACATATTTTCACAGTGGGAGTAGAATCCCATACCTTTACAGCAGCGGTTCTCAACCTGTGGATCGTGAGCCCTTTGAGGGTCGAATGACCCATTCACAGTTATGAAGTAGCCACAAAAACAATTTTATGGTTGGCGGGGGGGGTTACCACAACATGAGGAACTGTATTAAAAGGTCACAGCACTAAGAAGGTTGAGAACCACTGCTTTGGAGGTAGGCAGATTAGACAATAGTCATTGTGGCTAATAGATTAGAGACAGAGCATGTCTTGCGGAACATATCGCATTCATCTTTGAAAAATCCCTTTCTGTTTTTGCCAAACTTACAAAAATAGTTCTGACAATATTTCTAGCTCTTTGAAAACTTTCAGGAATTGCATAATCTACTCATAATATCTCGTGGGAATTTGGGGCATAACACTTTCTCATTACGTTACATGTTTGTTTATTGAAGTCATAAATGTTAGGGAACAAAAACATAGTATTTCATCAAAAGTGTAACTAGTTTTGTGAAATGAATATTGCAAACACAGTTCCATCTAACTGTTGAGATCGATGGGCAGAAAGAACACTACTACGGGAACTTAGACTGCGCTGTGAGGCAGAGGAGCAGTCACAAAGACTAAGGACTATAAGACCCTGATTTCCACACGGGCAGCTGCCCAGCCCCCACCTCAGAGCAAACCCTGATTACAGCTGCCATTTAACTCCGGCTTCACCGAACTCAACAAACACATAAGCTATCCCTTGTAACGAACTGGTACCACCCGGCTGAATCCCACCACTGCACAGAGAAGAGGCTCCACAAAAGCGGGTCACGGGTCTTTCTCCCATGAAGCAGCTCAGCAGATTCAAACCTCCAACCTTTTGGTCAGCAGCTGGGTGCGTAAACCATTGCACCACCACATCTCTTATTTTTTTTTAAATAAAATTAAGCCCTTATTATGCGTAGCCGCGCCATGGGAGAAATACTGGGCTTTCTACTCTGGTCAGTAAACTGTTACCATCTCAGAAACCCAAAGGGCATCGGTGAGTCAGCATTGACTGGGTAACAGTCCGGGTTTGGTTCTGGTTTATGTGCAAAGCATGGTGCTGGGATCCAGACTGACACCCACCAATGTGCAAAGGGAATTTGAATGGGCAGTAGCTGCAGGTGATGTGTCATCTATAAAATCCCAACAGTGGACAGGCGTGGCTTCCCTGCACAACTCCCTAGGCATCGATGTCTTCATCCGTAAAACAGACACAATAGTTCTTGGTTCTGTTCCCCTCACAATTTTGTAATAAAGCTGATATGAGTCAAAAACACAGAGAGCTATAAAGAAGTATAAAAAAAGAACTGAGAAGCTAAACAAACATAGCTATCATTCTCATTGTAATGGCTATAAACATTACTTCCCTTCCTTGCCCCCACAAGTTCCTTGTTTACGCTTATTCTCCAAGAGCTGGGCCAACACCTGTCTGCTTTGATTTTTCTCTTCATAACTTGACTGCAGCAGAGGCATTGCTTCAGATCACTATCTTTGGAGAAAGAGCATTTGCTAAAAGACGTGGCTCTGTGGCTAAAATGCGGAGCCAAGGGAACACTGAGTCTGGAAAATGACACCCCTCCTTTCTGACTGGGTCCTCACATGTACTCGGTGACAATCAAATCGCACCCTCTGTCAGCCCCCGTTGGCCTCTCTCCTCTCCGCATGCTTTTATTCACCCCCACCCAACATCCCTGCCAAGAATGTAGCCCCTTTCTGCCCATCTGAATTGACTCCACTTTTAAGGAACAAAGCACCTCTGGCCACCAACCTCCCCAGGAAGATTTCCCCAACCACAGCCCAAAAAATACACATATCGCGTACTGCATGCTCCATCCAACACACATGAAAGTCACACTATACACTTTACACACAAGCTAATAACACACACGGGCATACACTACACACATGTATACACGCCCATACACGTAACTACACACACACACCTCTCATGATCACTACCTCCTAGCTAGCCACTCAATAAAATGAGGTATGCATAGCACCGGAACCATACCTAACACAGCATACATCCCTCTCTTTCTCTACCTATGTCCTCAATACAGCTAGCTACACTTGCCTAGCCTCCCCAGCTATATAAGTAACGCAAGAGTTTGGGGCAGAAATAAAATAAAATAGCACATTCAGATTGTTTTGAAATCTTCCCAACAATGAGCTGTCTGAACTTGGTGGGGTCTTATGGTGAATACACAGATAGCCCTCCCCCTTCTACAGTCGCTCTTCATTCTTCAAAATAAGCACGCCCTCAACTGCCCACCAGCATTGTATCCAAGCAAACGAGGCAGCTCCTTAACAAATAAATAAATGCCCTGGACTGGGGGTAGGAGAAGGGTTCTCAATTAGCTCTTCCACTAACTCCCTGAACAGCGTTAGGTAAATCACCTGAACTCCCTAACGGTCTCAACTTCCCAATCTGTAACATTGGAATGATCTTTCCAGGCCTTTCTACATGGAGTCCTGGTGGTGCCGTGCTTATGCGTTGAGCTGTGATCTGCAAGGTGGGCAGTTTGAAACCATCAGCTGCTCCTTGGGAGAAAGACAGGATTTTCCATGCCCTTAAACACTCCCAGTCTCAGACACTCACTGGGCAGTTCTACTCTTCCCTCACCTTCGCTATGCATCGGCATGGACTCAGTGGCAGTGAACTTGGCTTTCTGTGGAGGCTTTCTCGCAGGATGGAGATGAGTACCCAATGCGACCAGCAGTTACTAGGAGTTTGCAAGATTAATAGTGCTGAATAAATAGAAGTTTCTCTGGTAGCAATTTGCATCTTACTCAACCTCAGCTACCACCTTGAATATATTCAACCTGAAATGAGACAGCATCTCAATGAAAGATTAGACATTAATGACTGAAGATCAGAGGGGTCCTGAGATGACGGTAAGAGAAGCATCCATGAGGAAAGCAAAAGCTCATGAAACAGGCAGGAAAGAAAGACAGGCGTGCGTGTCAGAAGACACTCTAAACCTTGCTCTTGCTGTAAAACAGCTCAAGCCAATGGAAGAAATGATGAGGCAAAGGAACTAAAGAGAACATTTCAAAGTGTAGCTCTGAAAAGGCAACGTGAAATAGTATAATGAAATGTGCAGAGACTTGGAGTTAGAGCGCCAATAAGAAAAAAATATGAAAAAAAGAAAAAATATATACTGAGTGTTTTATGTTGGGAAAAAAATCCAAGCATTTAATTAAAAATAACGACACATTCTATGGGCAAAATATTAAACTATGAAGGAAGCATCAGAACAAAGCGAAAGAACTCCACAGTCGCAATGCCAAAGAGAACTAGACGATGTTGCACCATTTTTAAGGGGTGGCCTGGGGTAATTGCGGCTGTTGGAAGGAGCCACTCGGGCTGCGCGGAAGGCGCTGGAAAGCACAAGACTCCAGGAATTGACTGAATACTAATCGAAGCATTTCAACAAGCTGATGTCGCCCTGGAAGCACTCCCTAGTTCATACCAGAAATTTTGGAAACAGCAACCTGGCCAACTGACTGGAGAGATCCCTGCTTGTGCCTATTCTAAAGAAAGGTGATCCAACAGAATGCAGGAATTACAGAATGGCTTTGCTAATATGGCATGCGAGTTAATTTTTGCTGAAGATAATTTTTAAATTATTGCAACAGCTGCCAGAAATTCAAGCCAGATTCAGAAAAGGATACAAACCAGGGCATATAATTGTGGGTGTCAGATGGGTCTTGGCTGGAAGTCGAGAATATCCTAAAAATGTTTACTGTGTTTATTGACTATGCAAATGCATCTGACCATATAGATCGGCGGTTCTCAACCTGTGGGCCGCGACCCCTGTGGGGGGCCAAACAAGCCTTTCGCAGGGGTCGCCCGATTCATTACAGTAGCAAAATTACAGTTATGAAGTAGCAACAAAAATAATTTTATGGTTGGGGGCGGTCACCACAACATGAGGAACTGTATGAAAGGGTCACAGCATTGGGAAGGTTGAGAACCACTGATCTAGATCATAGCAAACTGTGGGAACCATTGCGAAGAACTGAAAATCCAGAAAGCTTGATAATGCTCCTATGAATCCTGGGCATCGACCATGAAGCAGTAGTTTAAAATAAAGAAAGGTGTGTGCCAGGGTTGCACCCTATCACCAAACTTAACATATCTGTATATTGAGCAAATCATCCAAGAAGCTAGACAATATGAAGAAGAAGGAAGCATCAGGAATGGTGAAAGACTGATTAATAAGCTGTAATACTCAGATGGTACAACCTTGCCTGCTGAAAACAAAGAGGACTTACTAATAAAGATTAAAGACTGCGGTCTTCCATATGAACTACAACTCCATGTTTAAAAACAAATTCTAGCAATAGGACCAATAGACAGCATCGTGGCAAATGGCGAAAATACTTCAATTGTCAGGAACTCGCTTTACTTGCACCCCCAGGCAACACCCAGGAAAGCCACAATCAAGGACTCAAACGATGCTGTGCTGCACGGAGCATCTCCACTGCACGAGACCTTTTCCATACTTGGAGTAGTGAAGAAAAAAGATGCCACTTTGATTACTAAGGTCTGTCCTCCCCACGCCCACGCCCTGGTGTTTTCAATTGCCACAGGTACATGTGAAAGCTGGATAATGAGATAGGAAGGCTGAGGGGGAATTGAAGCGTTTAAACTACAGGGTTGGCAAAGAATATTGAAAGTGCCAGAGACTGCCAGAAGAAGAAACTCATCTGTAGAGTTACATTGATCCTTAAAGGCTTGAAGATAAACAAGCGACCAACTAGCTCAGAAGCGACAAAGCCCACATGGAAGAAGCACACCAGCCTGTGTGATCACGAGGTATCGAAGGGATCAGGTAAAAGGCATCAAAGAATAAAAAAATCATATCATTGTGAATGAGGGGGAGTGCAGAGTGGAGACCCAAAGCCCATTTGTAGGCAACTGGACATCCCCTTACAGAAGGATGATGGGAGGAGACGAGCCAGTCAGGGTGCAGTATAGCATCAATGAAACATACAACTTTCCTCTAGTTTTTTAATGCTCCCCCCCCCACTATCATGATCCCAATTCTACTTTACAAATCTGGCTAGACTAGAGGATGTACACTGGTACAGATTAGAGCTGGAAACACAGGGAATCCAGGACAGATAACTCCCTAAGGACCAATAATGAGAGTAGCGATACCAGCGGGGGAAGGAGAAGGTGGGGTAAAATGGGAACCGATCACAATGATCTACATATAAGCCCCTCGCTGGGAGACGGACAGGAGAAAAGTGGGTGAAGGGAGACATCGGATAGTGTAAGACAGGGAAAAATAATAATTTATAAATTATCAAGGGTTCGTGAGGGAGGTTGGGAGGGGAGAGGGGAATAAGGAGCTTATACCAAGACTCAAGTAGAAAGAAAATGTTTTGAGAACGATGATGGCAACAAATGTACAAATGTGCTTGATACATGGATGGATGTACGGATTGTGATGAGTTGTACGAGTCCCCAATTAAATGTTTGTTTTTTTTTAAAGAAGTGAGAGAGAGGTTTCATCTCCTATGCTTTGGGCATGTTATCAGGAATTAAAGGAAGTCACGCTTGGTAAAGCGTCAGACCAGTGAAAAAGAGGAAGACGCACAATGGGATGGACTGACAGGTGTCTGCAGCAAAGGGTTCAAAGGCAACGCTTTGGAAGATGGCGCAAGATTGGGCGGTGTTTCCTTCTGTTGCTCACAGAGTCGCTTTGAGTGGGGACGGACTCGACATCGGAGGACGACACGACCACCCATCCCGACTACATGCACCAACTAGACCCACTTCCCCATTTAATTCTTCGATATGATTCTCGAGTGCCATAAAAGCAGGAAGGAAATAAAGTTACCATTTCCCTGAGGCCTCTGAGCTAGACATGCAATGAAGACTTTCTTATTGAAGATCAGAATCAAAAACCCTAAGGCCTCCACAGCCTTCCTAACAATTTCAAAACTGAAACTATCAACAACAACAAAAACTACTTTTTTACTACCATCCTCCCCAGACATAACCCTACTTAGAGCACAAGGCGTTTGCATGTTCACCTTAAGACTCTGCTCCCACCGGGGCCCTTGTGATGATCTAGAGTCTCTGCGGGTCACAAACAGGGTCCGGCTCCCAGAGCCATGGCGGGGACTGACCACCGGCGCCCCACTTAAGGGAGATGGAATGAGTGATGTCTGACTGTCAGCGTGCCTCAGATCATAACAACCCCTGAATGTGAAGCTGATTAAAGAGGGTTACGTGAATTGCCGAATTAAGCCGTCCAAAATTGGATAAAGCGATTGTGAAATCTGTTTTGAGTCAATCTATACGTGTCTCATTGTAGGAAAATGCCTCGGTAAGAGTTCATGGAGGAAAAAAAAACTGCAGCAACTCATTGTTGGCTGACCTTCCTGGGCTCCTAATATTCAGTTCCCCAAAAGGCATCTTAGCCATGTAATTTCCAATATGGGAACAATTTGAGTTGCAATTAGGCAAATCTCAGAAGGCTCTGCCACTGATTTGTTCGTTCTCTCAATATTATTCTATAGGACACACTCGAATGCTGCACCAGGTTCACGCAGAGGACATTTAGGAAAGCTGCCTTTCGGTTACAGACGCGAGGTTAACACATCACCGGTCCGTCATGGTAGCGCTAGGCCTCTGGACCTGGGCGCTTGGGTCTGCCATGCCTATTGGCTCCGCTGGAGATTGCGGCTGTTAGCAGCTTAGAGTTCGGGGTTAGGGGTGACAGTGAGCCCAGAAACTCAGCATAGGGAGTGATGGGGCGAGGCAGTCGGAACAGTAACCAGCCGGAGAGCAGCCCTGGAGATTGCTGGGGAAGCGAAAGTTGACGGCTCCTTGCAGTCACGGTAACAAGTTCAAAACTACATCTTTCACCGAGTGCCTCTTCAGTGCCGTCTCTGAGCAAGGGCCTGGGGACCCTCCGATGAAAAACACGCAGGCCTTGACCTCGAAGAACCCATGGCCTCATGAGAGGATGCGGCAGAAAGTCTTTTCGGATCATTGTTTTCCTACAAGTGTGTTTCTCGAATGTGGTGTGAGAAGCAGAAAAGGAAGAGAGTGATCCTGCCTTTGTTGTGAGAATAAGCTCCCTAGAGAAGAGGGCGTTGAAATGAGCTTTGAATCACAGACAAGAGTTCCACAGGTAGGAAAGGAGAAACTTCATTTCTAGGGAAGTGAGCTTGCCATTCAGAACGAGCTGGTTCTCCAAGAGTAGTTGTGAGTGTGTGCTAAGGATTAAGTCACATGAGTCAAAAACATGCTGATCTTTTATTTTAAAGTAATTTCTTCTTCCTTCATCCCAGGTCTCTGGGGAGACATGCATGTCCTCCCCATCAGGTAGGCATAGCTGGCTGACCCTGCATCCTATTGTCCTCTATCCTGGCTGGTTTGCTCCCAGAAGAATGGAATGTCTTGATCCTGCTTACGAGTCTGCGCAGACCACAGAGTATCTCTGACAACTCCTGAGCAGATGAGGCCCCTGCTCAAGAATAGGTCCTAACCTCAGGTGTACACAAAATCAGCCTTGACACAAGGGTGCTGAAGGGCAAAGACAGTGGCTTTATCTGTGTGTCCCCTTGTCCCCAAACCCCACTCTATGTTCTTTTTCACTGACCCTCCAACTTCACCAATCATGATGCCCTTCTCTAGGGACTGCACAGATAATACACCCAAAGTCCGTGAAGCGAAGTCTTGGTCCCCTCACCTCTAAGGACATGCTGGCTGTATGTCTTCCAACAGGTTTGTTCATTCTTCTGGAATCTAGAATAAATGCAATTTTCTTGGTCAGTACCCGAACTCAAACGTGGTAATTCCCCTTTGGTTCCCCTCATTCATCACATGCATATAGGGCAACTGAAAGTGGCACGACTTGGCTTAGGTGCGCCTTGGTCCCCCAAAGGGACATCTGTGCTCTTGGACACTTTCAGGAGGAGGACTTGTACAGCAGATTCCCCGGTGCAGTAATTTTGGAGTTTCTCCACCACTGCTTCCCTGGATGTTGCCTGTGGACTCAAGGAGAATGAAATCTTGGCCAGCTCAGCATCTTCTCCAGTTACCTGGTGTTGTTTATTGGTCTAGTTGCAGGGAACTTTGTTTTCTCGAAGTGGGACCCTTCTGAAGGCAGCGATCTGGCCTGCGTCAGTAAGTGCTTCAAGTCCTCTTCAATTCCAGTAAGCAAGGCCGTGCGGTCTGCAGATCACATGTCGGCAATAAGACTTCCTCTACCCCTGATGCTAACTGCTTTCTTCAACAAGGCCGGTTTCTTACATGCTTTGCTCACATGTAGGCTGAAGGTGTGTGGTGAAAGCACACCCCGGCACACACGTTTCCTGACTTTGAACCCTGCGATAGCTTCTTGTTCTATTCAAATGTCTGCCTCTTAAAGTTTGTAAAGGTCCCACTATTACATGTTCTAGAATCTCCCTCCTTCATGATGCTAGCCATCATTTGTAGGTGCATCATAGTCAATGCAACACAAGTAAACGTCTTTCTGATATTCTCTGCTTTCAGCCAAGAGCCTTCTGACATTTGCATCTGAAAAATAACAACAAACCCACTGTCCTCAAAAACAAAAACACCAAATCCACTGCCATCAACTTGAGTTGGGCTTCTCTTTCTCTCTCTCTCTCTCTCTCTCTCTCTCTCTCTCTCTCTCTCTCTCTCTCTCTCTCTCTCTCTCCTCTCTCTCTCTCTCTCCTCTCTTGGCTCACTCCCAGTGAGACATTTCTAAGGAGAAGCCACATGAAGCTACTCTGAGGCAGAGTTTTGGAGCTGAAGGAACCACGTAGAGACCCCTACCAGCTTGGAGATGCTTACAATGCCACTGGATCCACAAGACTTCCAACCCACTGGCCTGTGATCTTCCTGCATTCAGCGTCATTGCATGTGTTCATGAGTCGGAAGAGGACTTTATAGATTGATATCAGATATAAAACTGATATGAGCTAATATCAGACTTGTGGACTTGATCAGGATAGGGCTGGCATGTTTTCTCAATATTCTGTTGCTGTTGTAGATAAACCTCTTTCTTATACATATATGAGTGCATCTGGATTAGTTTCTCTAGTCAACCCAGACTAGCACAAATACACATTCCTCAACCTACTAGATTTTTAAAATTTATTCAACCACTGATTCACTACAAGACTTTGAAGTGGTTATTTCTGATACCTGGCCTCAGCCTCCCTGGCCAACAACAGAGGGCTCTGTGGTTCTGGTGACAGATTGTATAACGCAGTCAACCTCTTCACATGTCTCTCCTCCAAAGGAGCATTGATGAACTTCCATTGACTCTCTGGGAGGCAGCTGACAGCTGTGAGTTCCATTGACCTGTTTACCAGAGATCATCACCCAGAGGCGTCCTTCCAACCACCAAGCACTGATGTCATTCAGTTCACAGGCCAGTTTGCTCTTGTGCTCAGAAAAAGACCCATGTGCTACACATCTCACCACTTGTATTCACTGGAATTAGTCTCTGAAAAACCTAACTCTCCTCATCATCAGACCCTGAGTGGTTAAAACCACTCTCACCTACAGTCAACCTAATGTTCAACCTAATAAGACCTGATGTGGAACAATTAGGGTATGAAAGCAAGTCCCCTCCGACCCCCACCCCCTGAGTCCACTGTGGCCACCTGGGGCTCTCCAGGGGACCCTGTATGTCATTTGCCTTCCTTGAGTGGAGCTTCTTCCAATTCACAATAGAAAGTTTTTTGTTTTTTTTTTAAAGAGGGAGTCACATTGCCTCAATTTCCAGGAAGGTGGAAATAATCTCCCAGCTTGTTTTCCTTATAGGTCTGTGGGAAAAGCAAATGAGCTGATATGTGCACAAGCCCGTGGAAATGTGAAAATACTGAACAAATAAAGAGGTGGTGATGATTATTGAAATGACTGGGACTAATCAGTGACCTGACCCAAAAGTCACTTCCAGGGCTCTCCTCAGACCAGCCCCCACCCCAGTCCCAATAGATAAGATTTTAAACAGTACAGTTCTTTATCCCTTTGTCCCCTCCTCCAGCAAAGAGAAGGCTTCAGAAAGAGTCTGGAATTGCCACCCAGTCAAGCTGATAATCTGGCAGTATCGCAAATGCTTTGTCACTGAATAAAAAATAGAAATTGAGTTCTTAGGAGGCAGGAGCCTTCTACACAGCCCTAGCACTCACTTGAAGAATGAGCATCGTCAATTCCTGTGACATGGGAGGAAATGGTCACGACCAGGAGTGGCAATCCTCCTGAGGCAGAGGGAAGGGCTAGGACCTGGGTACTGGAGGGCCAGCATTCCTTCTCCTCGCTGCCCCCCCCCTTCAGCTCCACTTCTCTCAAGTCCCTCTAGATCCAGAGACCAGCCCTCTGGCTCTTTGAACTCCCTCCCCTCTCTTCCCGGCCTCACATCCCCTGGGCAGGCCTGGTGTGGCAGAGGGAGCTCATGGGCTACACAGTGTCTGCTCCTCCACCCTCTACGGAAGCAGCTCATGGCAGGGCAGGGTAGTGAAGCATTCAGCTGAAGTGTCACATTTCCAGCCCCCACTCCTACTACTAGGGATACCATGGATGCATCGCTCTGGCCAGTGGAAGTCAATGGACTGTTCAGTTGAAATGTCCCCTTTGACACAAGACCAAGTAACCCCTTCCTCCCCATTCTTGCTTGAGCATCTTTCTCTCAACAATGTAGCTAGGAAGCTGGAGTGGAGCCTCCCTTCGTGGATATGGGAGCTGTGCTCTACCCACAGAGGCACCTGCACCTGGATGACATCAAAGAGTCATTGCAGCAACCTGGGACTCGCATCTCACGGAGAAAAATACACTCGAATTCAGTAAGCCGTTTCTCTGTTTTTCTTTGTCAAGTGCAGCCCAACTTTACCCCAAACTGATATACCTCCCACGAAACAAATGCCCAGGAAACGTGCCTCAATTCTCTTGCGTCAAGAAGAAAGGAAATCACAGATCCCCTGTACGCAGATACTGCTATCAAACCCTTCACCTTCACACTGTCTCTCTCCGCTGAGAGCAGGCGTGTTTCGATCCCTGTGACAGAATCTGCCGTCCAGGTTGTTAGGTAGCCAGTGAGGCCGGGGTTGCTTCCCCATGATGTGCCACATGGACGGAATGGAAGAGCTCGCCTTTACCTAGAAGACCCCACCTCCCAGCTTCAGTCTCCTTCGCTGGTGTTTCTGTTGTTCTCTGCAGTCAAATCAGCCACCGACACAAGGCAACCCCTGGGACCACGGACCAGACCCTTGTGAGCCGCAAGGTTTTCCCTGACTGATCTCCGGAAGCAGATCACACTGCCTGTCTTCCCAGCTTGTCTTCATCTGGAAGTACTGCTGGGGTCTGCTCGGAATCACCACCACCTGCACGCCTCCAGGGACACGGGGGTGGTCATTGTGCATGGGGGGCACGGGATGGGAATCCCACCTGAATGTTCTACATTGAAGGTGAGCGTTCCACCGCTAACCATCATCCCCCTCTACCAACTGGTGCATGGGGCCAATACGACTGCCCTTACTATCGTGCACCGAGATCAAGCCTGGAGGAAGTGAGTTTATTTCTGTTATGCAGGAAGTGAGTTTATTTTTGTTGTGCTTAGTGTTGTTTTATTTCTAGCTGAGTGGATAATCGACTGTTTCTGGTTTGGGTTTTGGCCACTTTTTTATTTAGTACTCTGTACGTGTTGTTTAACACACACTTTAAATGGTATTAATGGGGGAAGGGCAAAGGGGAGGCACTTGCGGATTTCCACGGGAATGTCAGAAAGGTAACATATGGGCCGGCATGATCCTTTGGTTTGGGTTTGTCTGAGCGAAACCACACTTTGCTTAAGTAAGCATCTGATCTCAGCTTCTTCACCCCAAGATTTCAGTTCCGAGATTCCACTTTGAAGACACCCTGAAATCTTACAGAATAGTGGCAAACACCCCCCCTCCTTCTAGTCTCTAGCCCCTTTACATAGGCAGAATGAGTCATCTCTCCATTTTAAATGGCTAGCTGTTTGTGGAAGATCTTAGTATTGCGTGCCTCATTTACTGGGAAGAATCAAATAGGAAGGGGCCTTCAGGGACACTTAAGAGCATTACAACACTAGTACACAAGTCAAGGCTTACACATGCAACATTTGCTTGTTGAAAGCAATGTCATAAAATCAAGTGAAATTAAACAGCTTTTACTTTTTCCTCACAAGAACATAAAAATTATGGAAGAGAACTTAAAACAGATTTTTTTTAATGTAACACAATTTTTCCTTAATAGTCTCTGGATAGTTAGGGCAGATTCATTCCCATTTGTGTGTGTGTTTCTTTGAACAGGGATTTGAGTCCAAAGTGTTGCTGTTTTCAGTATCTACTTCTGCCTCCCACTCTGCCAGATCAGCTTCCTCCACAACCCCTGCCTCTTGGTGCTCCTCGGCTTGAACTGCTGTAGAAATCAACTGGAAGAGGATACCCCCTCTCCATAGAAGGGGAGCCCTCTTTCTTGTCTGCCAACCCAATCACAACCACTTAAGTAGAGATCACTTCAGCTACTATGTGAGCAAATGTCGCGACTTCCGCATGTCCAACCTGAGAGCTGCTCCCTTCACCATAGCGACTGTTTCCATCAAATGGTGATGGGGACCCTCGTGTAGGTGGAGCATGATGTGAGTTACCACCGCTCTCATGGGAATCTCTGTAGGAACCTCCACTTGGATGGTCTGACCAGTCACCACCATGACCATAGCATTCTATCATGGTCGCCTCGGGAGGGATAGTCATCGTGTGAATTGGAATGACCATAATCACCATATGTATCATCTCTTCGTGATGGGCCATAAGCTCTTGTATCCCAAGAACTGTAGTAACCGCTGCTTGAACAACTGTCTTTAGTAGAATGTCCATCATCTCTCGGTGAGGTAGTTAGTTTATTGTGCCAACCTGGCTGAAAAACACATGTGGGGTTAATTGAAGGACAGAGAGATAAATGACTTGGTGAGCCTCGCCTTTCAAGTTCTCAGGTCTCTTGCTTTCTGATGGTTGGACCAGGGTGCAGCTGCCTTAGTCAGTTTCCTGCTTCAGCTGGCAAGGCTCACTTCCTGCAAGACATCCCTAAGGAGAAGCCACATGAACCTACCCCGATGCAGCCCTGGGTGCTGCAGCAGCCGTGTGGAGACCCATGCCGGCACTGAGAGGTTTACACATTCACTGGCTGGACTTTCCTCCCGCAGTTGGCATCATTGCGTCTGTTTTGTGAGATGGAGGAGGGCTTTGTGGATTGGTGTTGGACATATGGGTTAATGGGTTAATGTTGGAGTTGTGGGCTTGGGCAGCACTGGGTTGGGATGTTTCCTTGATGCGCACTTACCCTTTATATAAGACTCTCTCTTATACATGAGTTTCTTTGGATTTGTTTTTCTAAAGTAACCATACTAATACACTCGGGAACAAGGGAGGGAAGGGCTTCCCTTCGTGGTGGGCCGCCATAACTATCTCTTGCACAAAACTGTCTCTTCTTCCTACGCCACTGCTGCACACGGGTCCTGAAGAGCTGATCTTCTAGGAGGTGGTCCTCCATTCATGGTGGAGGTCCTCCTTTTCTTGGACATGGTCCCCTGGAAGAACTCTTGTTGGAATTCATGGAATACCACTGTCATCCATATGACCCCGCGTGAAGAGGGTTCCTTGGGTCCTCCACTGTCTCTCCTTCTACCTCAAAGACCTCTCCAGGGAACTCTGCTTCTTGAAGGTGATGGGGTCCCACGTCCACCACTTTCAAATGTCGGTTTTAGGGGCTTGTTCAACCTTGATGGATTTTCCATCTAAGGACTTTCCATTCATATCTCGGGCTGCATGTTCAGCACCTGCTGGGCTTTCAAAGGTGACAAAAGCAAATCCCCAGGGTTTGGTGTCTCGGTCTTTCATCAGGAGTGCTTCCACGATTCATTCATGTTTGCCAAGCACTGTTTCAAGGGCCTTCTCACTTGTTTCTGTATTAAACCCTCTGAGAAAAGGCTTCCCAGGCTGATAAACATCAACCATTTTCCCCCAGCAGTGAATTTTAGTGGCATGACGACCATACCAAGACCATGTGAACCCACCAACCAGGTGCTTCATAGAAATTCAGTTCAGGGTTGGCTAACCAGTGTGAGAGCAAAGGTGGAAAGCCTGCAGCGGTAATGCACACCTTCCACTGCTTCTTAAGGAAGCTCCGGGGTCATAACATCACTGGGCCAAGAATGCCATGACCTCACTTTGGGGCACAGCCCCAAAGCACAGATTGGGTTTTCTGTGGTCCCCTAGCTCATCTCCAGCACACAACCCCACCGGTGATGGGATCCAAATAATTTAACAACTGGCTCCCTGCCCTAGTGACCAGTTGAAGTATAAAGAGATGATATACCGAAGGGTAGTGTATTATTTCCTACAGTTAATACTTAAATTAGAACAATAAAAGAGGTACACAAAACTAGACTATGTTATAAGAACGAATTTTAAAATATTAATGAAAAATATTAAATAAGTCCTGACAAAAAAGCAATAAAACTGTTTAGAACATTTCCATATTGCTTCTTGATTGGCATCTTCACTTGCAATATTCTTGGCTCTTATCTGTACATCATCAGCTTTGTGATTTACCCCTAACCATCTTTTCCCTGTAGGAGTAGGGTCCATTTCTTTTAGAGGTAGGCCAATTAGACAACAGTCATGGTGTTTGAGCTATTAGAAATAGTTAGATGACTTTTCTTCCCTGAACGTATGATGTACATCTTTGAAAATCCCTTTCTGTCTCTCTTTAACTTAGAGCAATTGTGCGGACAATATTTTTAGCTCTTTGAACACTTCCATAATTCACCGACAATATCTCATGGGAATTTGAGGCCTGACACAAAGCTGAAATGAATGACCGTGTGTCTCCCTCTGGTTGTTTGACACTTGATCTCTTTAAGTTATGTTTATTTACTGAATTAACAAGGCAAGGGAATAAAACTGTAGTATCTCATGAAAAGTATAATGAGTTTTATGAAATCAATAAATCAATATTACAAACATTAACTCATTGCCATCAAGCGGCACCCCCACAGCACCCTCACATAGCACCCCCACGGGACAGGGTATAACTGTCCCCTGTGAGTTTCCAAGACTATAACTGTTAATGAGAGTAGAAATGAGAGTGGATGGTGGTCTCTAACTGCCAACCTTTCGGATCATAGCCCAATGTGCAACCACCAAAGTGTAGTTCTGTCTAATTTTTTTTCTACTTATGGATGGAATGACCACGACTGTGGGTGCTTAGAATACATGTTGTGCAGATGAACATGAAGAAGAGTGAGGAGTGTAAACTGGTGAGTTGGAGTCAGTCCATGCTACCACTCACCTTGACTCCCTCTCAATCTCACCAGGTCTCTTTCATCTCCTCTGAGGTGTGCTGTTTCCTCCATCTGTCATTGTTGCTCATGACCTTGACAGGCTATTTGGACACTCGAGCCAAAACCAAACTCATTAGCATCTCACAGCAACCCTAGAGGACAAGGTAGAACCGCCCCTGTGAGTTTCCAATAAAACTCTTTACAGAAGTAGACAGCCCTATCTTTCTCCCTCAGAGTGACCTCGTGCAGGACTGCTAAACGCTGAGAGTTCACACACCAAAAGCATCTCTAGTTCTTGTGGATGGAGGTCCTCACAAATAAATTAAAAGCCTATAGGTACAAAAATGCATTGTTAGCCACAACTCCAGCTCTGTGTTGTGAAAGCCCTCTATAACTGTCTGTTGAGCTGAGCTGGTGTGTCCATCTCCTTCTTCTTTTCTCAGTAGGCCTCCCTCTTCTTTAAGGCTTCTTCAGTCTGAATCGACTCCTCAGCTCTAGATGTGATGTCGTTTGGTTTGGTTTTCCCCCGTGTGTGTCAGAACAGAACTGTTCTCCACGGGGTTTTCTGTGGCTGTAATCTTATTGCTTATAGATACTACGAGTAAGAGTTGACTTGATGGCGATTGGTTTGGTTGGGGGTTCCGGTTAATCTCATAGTAGCCGATCACCAAGCATTTCTCCCATAGTGCTGCCGAGTGGATTTAGACCCAACCAACTCTTCAGCGAGCAGTCAAGCACCAACCATTTTCACCTCGTGAAAAATCTAACCCGAAGGGAGCCAGAACTCTTTTCTTCCTGTGATTGATTTATTTATTTTTATTGTTGTTGTTGTTTTCCTTAAATGGCTATTAGAGGGTTGGGATGTAGTTTTCAACTATGCATTATGCTTGTTAAATAGAGCTCTCCCTGCTCACCTTCATTTACAAAAGTAAAACTTGAAATGGTCTCACTTTCCTCTCAAGAGAAATGTGCCCACGTAAATCCAGAAGTATTGCTTTAAAAACATCATAGAAATCTTTAGTAAACAAAAATCTAAGAATGTTATGCTATTCATTCTCAATCTATTTTCCACCTAGGCCCATACATTTCTGAAGGCAGTGTGTCACCTCTTCATTTAAGAATTTTGTACTCCAATAGGTGTATGTGTGGATTATGACAAGAGTTGTATGAGCCCCCAATAAAATGATTCTTTTTTTAAAAAAAGAATTTTGTGCTCTTCAATTTATATCGCGTCAGCTTGTCAATTGGGGAATCCTTCAGAGACTAAAATTGTGTTGTTTTCAATGCTGCTTCAGTTTGGGGAAACAAGCAAAAAGAACGTGGAAGAAGCAAGATAAATATGTAGGGCAGACGGGCTAAGGTTTCCTAAATTCTGCTAAAACAGCCATTCTTACCCTTGAAGCATAAGCAGGTACAGCGTCATGATGGAGAACATGTTTTTCAATTGATCAGGACAACTGTCCTGATATGTTTCTCACCAGTGCAGTTTTCCATTTCCTTAAAACTCCATACTAATAAACCCCCATGTTTCCCATGCCCTTCAAGAAAACCTATGAACAATTATTCCCTTGGGATTCCCTCCAAGAACCACCATAATCTTCTAAACTGATCTCCCTGTCTTGATGTTAACTGGCCCAGCAGAGGCTTGGATGCCGCTGTTTGGATTGGCCTTGGTTTGCGGCATCATATTGATCCATTCAAGGTACATCCTCGATTGTAATTCATTCCATAATATTGTTGTTATTAGCTTTACCCCAGCTTTTAAAACGAATGGAAAGATCAACTCTTTGAGCTAGCTGATCGTTACAAAATGTTTCTGGCACCTATCAAGGGGAACACTTGCTGAAGCCAAGACGTTCGCTTAACATTGAAAATGTGTAGACCTACATGAGATCCCCGCTCTGGCAGCTTTCACATCCATCGGTGGTAATTCTGCAGTCTTCCTCCACCAGCTGCTGGAGCTCATCCGCGCAGGTCCTTCCCTCATTTTCCCTCCTTTTTGACGTCTTCCTGCACTTGCTGAAAAGACTCCATCTATCTGAAAGCTGTTGTTCGACGTGGTCATGCCTTTCAGTACACTTGTCCCAAAGCTTGGCCTGTTTGGAAAGATGGTCACTTGAGTTTTGTTAAAAGTTTGAGAATATCCCTGACACCAAAATCATTTTCCCCCCCAAGGCATGAAAGTATTCCTCTAAAAAAAGCACCTGACCAAGACTAAGACAAGGGTATTACTGAGAAAACGTGTCTGCAGTCACCAAATGATCGAAGAGACACGTCCAGAACTGACAACAGTGAGGACCCACTTTCGGACACGTCACCTGGAAATGTGGGAGGGTATTTGACGCTAGACTCATCCGATCCCCGCGTTCAAGTCACAGTAGAACAGGGAGCATTGCAAAGTCCCTGTCGTTTCTGAATTCACTGTAAGTGTCATCACCCCTGACCTTGGAACTCCTGGTCGAACCACCAACTCTACAACAGGGACACTGGGCACGTGGTGGTGAGCAGGGCCTCATTGTAGCCACTGAGCACGTGGGTGGCCGTAGGACAAGAACCAACTCAACTCTGGTGACTCCTCTACTGCACCGGGTTTTGTTACAGGGCAAGTAATTTTTTAAAAAGCACTGCTGCAAAATTCTAGAAATCTCTAGCATAACAAATATATATATATATGAATCTCCACGTAGACTCTTTTCTTAAACAAATAGTGCCACGAACAGTTTCTGATGTAAGCACAATATAGCGCTCAAATTTTAACCAAACTAAACTAAGGCCAGGTTGGAACCACAGTCCTTTGAGCAGCGACTCAGACGGCGGCCCCTCCTCCTCAGCACACAGCCCGAGGCCCAACTGAGGCTCTCAGCTCTCGGGCTGGAATTCGTAAGGTAAACCTCGCACCTCGGGAAGATTGCTCTATAATATTCCTGTTAGTGATGTGAGAATGCAAATAGCCTGACGGCACCATTTTTATGGGCCTGGGAATGAAGGGGCTGGCAGCATCCTGACTTAACTCAACCCCACACCGCCCACTGAGCAGTGTTGGACCTGGGAGCAGTGTCGGCTCTGCCCATCGCTGCAGCCCACTGCTGGGTGCTGGGAGCCCTCCGGGCGGCTGGAGCACAGGGGGCTCTCCTGTGTGTCCCCAGATGGCCAGTGTAGCTGAGTCTCTCACCCAGATGCCTTTGTGCCACTTCCTGTATTTGCTCAGCTAAAACAGGAGAGTGGAACTCTCAGAAAGACCCAGAGAAAAATAGATGGGGTCTGACAGCACCACCAGGTATGTGGGCAGGCTTTCACGAGTCCTGGATGATGCCAGGAAGGAACGGCTAAAGCAAAGGGTGCCCGTGACGGTGCTTGGGTTCAGCAGCCACTATCATGCTGCCCGTCCACCAAGTACCATAGACAACTACAGAGAGGTCCTTGCGGGTGCTCCGTCAACCTGCGTTCGTCCCACGCATAGTGTTGGGGCTCGGTGTCTTATCCTTTCGGAGGGTATCCAAAGGCACACATTGGTGTGCGTGTGTGTGTGTGTGTGTGTGTGTGTGTATCAACCCAAGTGCACGCACTGATCATGTGGGTCCAAAGTCAGTACGCGGGTAGGGACTGCTTGAGCGTGTGTCTGCCAATGCCTCTGCACATTGTTCTTGAGTCCCAACACATAATGACATCACTCAGTAGTAACATCTAAAAGAAACCCCCGCACTGCAAATCCCAAAGACTCTGTGTTGTTATTATACATTTCACAGATGTTGTTGCCGTTGTCGTTGTTGTTAGCGGCTGTCGAGTTGGTTCCAACTCATAGCGGGCCCCGTACACAATGGGACACACCGCGGCTGGGCCCCACACCATCCTCACCACTGCTGTTCGGCCTGCGCGCATGGTTGCCGCCACTGGGTCCATTCTTTTGTATCCACTGCCCTTCTGTTGGACCAAGCATGATGGCCTTCTCCAGGGACCGGTCCCTCCTGGCGACATGTCCGCGGTAGGACAGAGTGACTATGAGTCAGGACAACTCTGGGGGTGAGTGACATTTCACAGATAATCATTTGCCGATCCAGCATCATTTCAAGCTAAGTCTTCAAGGCCCAGTCTCACTCGCTCTCTGCCATAGCAGGCCTTTTCCCTGGCGCTCTCTTCCTCTGTCAAACACGACCCCTCCTCACTGCTGCTGAAAAATCCAACTCAGCCCTCAAACCGTGCCCGCAGGAAGTCAGTTCCATCTGCTGACCAGTAATTTCCACCTTCCCCTGGAAAGTCCAGTCACTTTCTCTGTGTCTACCTCATGATCTGAAGCTCAGTAAACATCATCTTGAATTAACATCAGAAATTTTCCTCATTAGGAAATTAAGCTCCTTGTTTTAGCCTTACCCAAAATGAGGTGGAAAGATCTGAGGCCTCCACAGGCTGGGGTAAAGGAAGGGGAAGGGCAGTGGGTTGGGGCAGGCTTTCACACTCTCTTCTACTCTGGCCGTTCCAAGTCAGCTTCATTTTGGGTCTTAATAAAAAGCATTTGCAATGTTGCTAGTGTTCTTCTGGGCCTGTAAACATTTTCACTCCAAATCCATCAGCTGTAAAATGTTGGAGCCCTGTCTGGAGAAAGAGCAGGGCTGCCAGCTGTCTTCCCCAGCAAGAGCCAGAGCGGAGACCCCACCCCACACAAACAGCCCAGCACCTGGGTGGGCGTGGGAGAGTCATCGGCAGTGACCCTGAAGGACCAAGCCAGTCACATGAGAGGGAGGAGAAGGTGTTTTTGTTCTTTTACAGCAGGGTCTGCAAGGTGGCATCTAAAGCCCCGTGCACCCTTTCGCTGGTCAAGCCAGGGGTGTTCTGATTTTCCGCTGCCAGCACAGCCTCAAGCAGTCCCTCAGCCTTCACCCCAGCAAAAACCAGGTGATGCCTAGATGGGTGCCTGCACCCCTTTTGTGCTGCTGGAGGGAAGAAGTGGCAAGGGGCAATTTCACGTGATACGTCCTAATGACTTTCCATCAGAAGGAAACCTATCCAAGGCATGGGAAAAGCGGGTTACAGATCTCATAGTCGCACCTCTCTAGGCTGTGGTTAAAGACCTATCACCCAGGCGGTTTGAAAGTGAACCAGCTGGTTACCATGGAGTTCGTTCCAACTCACGGCACCCTCATCTGGGTCCGAGCCAAACCGTCCTAAGTAGGGTTTTCAATGGCTGGGTTTTGGGAAGTAGGTGACCATGACTTTCTTTAGAGGCACCACCACAGGGCGAAGTCAAACCTTTACCATGGGATGCGTGTCATCTGGGTGAAAGGGTACATAGGTTTTCCATTCAACAATGCATGCCTATTTTCTTTCCTCCCAGCAGGCCTGGTGGCATCGTGGTTACACGTTGGACTGGGATCCAAAAGGGCAACAGGTCAAAACCACCAGTGACTTCTTGAGAGAAAGCAAGGTTCTCAGCCCCATTAAAAGAGTGATGGTCTCAGAAACCCACGGGGGCCATTCGCTTTTGTCCTATAGGGTCGGCGTGAGTTGGCATCGACTCGATGGTTTGGGTTTGGGTTTCAAGCATGAAGTACAATCCCCTGAATATAATAGCACCCATCTCACTTCCTCCCTGGCCTCCCTCAGACCCACTGATGCTCCTTTCCTGCCCTTTCCTGCCTCCTGAGCCTTGTGCAAAGGCTCAGGCTGCTCGTTAGTCCTGCTCTGAGGAGCGTATCCTGCAGCCTATGGGCCTGTCGGTTGTTAAGCTGAACGACCACCTTCCGATCTTTAACAGCCTGCACCTCTCTGGGCTTCCTCTAACAAAAAGGAAGGAAGAACACAGCAAATTCAGGAATCCAGCTTCCTCTTTCCTTACCATTTCCTGATTTTAAGAACGCCTATAAGAATAATGATATGGCGCCCTTCCACCTAGTTTAACTTTGTAGATTTCCTGGAAACTGGAAAGGCATCCTCTTGACAAGAGACCTACAAGCAGAAGACATGAGAATGGCGACGACACGAATGCCCTCCTGCAAGGCCCTGGGGTGCTGAGGTGTCCCCCCTAGCGTATGCCTCAACGGACACCAAATCAAACCATCCTGCTCTCGTTACATGATCAGCCGCACGGATCCCTGCCGGGATCAGAGGACTCAGAATTTCTGAATAGAAATATGTTTCCCTGTCAAGTTCTGATTATTTAGTACTTGGCTAATTGGTCTTCTTAAAATGAAAAAATAATCAGGTGGTTCAAAGGTTATGAGTATAATGGAGCTTCAAATACTTTCTAAATTAACACATTACAAAAAGATAAATCAGTGTGTGACATTTATAGATCCATGGAGCATCTAAATGGGTCTTCGCTCCACTGTAATGGAAGCTCCTCGAGGAGCTGGCTGTGCTCGGCCCCATACCCCCCACACCTAAAAAGAGTGACTAACATGGCGTGCTGTTACTGTGATCTGTCATGGCTTCAGCCCCAACTCCATGTCAGCAGAAGGAAACATTGCACCATTTCATGATCATCAACAGCTCAAGTTCATGGTGAGAGTCACTGCTGAGTGTCCTGATTTGCAGAGATGGATCTTCAGGACATCCTTCCTAGTCTCTCTTAGTCAAGGTGCTCTGCTGAGACCTGTCCACCGTGGATAACCCTGTATTTGAAATCGCAGTGGCATCGTTTCCAGCATCATGGCAGTAGGACAAACTAACAGAGGACTGGTAGAACTGCCTCCCTGGGTTTCTAAGACTGTAATTGCATATGAGAGTAAAAAACCCCATCTTTCTTACACCGGGCAGCTGATGCTGAAGAACTGTTGACCTTTGCTATCGCAGCTGAATGCATAACCACTCTGCCACCAGGGCTCCTGGAATATATAGTAGATATGAATAAATGTCAGTTTGATTCGTTGATTAGTTAAGTGATTAAGCTTCATTAAAGAAAGAGAGTATCAAGTTACCACTCGGCCATTCTGCGAAGGAAACCCAACGAAATAGGAGCCTATGGAATTCACTGCACACAAAGACAGCTAGAGTGAGACTCATCTACGCCCAGTCGAGCATCCCTGCTAAAAGAAACAGTCGCCAACAGTGGCATTATCCCATCATGTATGCATTCAACACTGATCTACTGAAGCTTATACTATATTGTAAGTCTCGTTCCAGGACTCAACGTACAGAATAATGGGCACGCCCGAGGGTTGCTGTTGGAATGGGCACCTTAAGCATATGCGTCAATGGAGTCCCCAGTACCTTCAGAGGCTGGATGAGGACCAAGGAGACTGGTAAGGAAGCACAGGGCCCAGCCATCCTCTAGGATCTACAGGCCCAATCAAGACCCAGCACTTGGACAGGTGTTCCTTTGACTCCAGCACTTCCTCAAGTCCCTATGTTTTGTGCCAGGGATGTGCAAAAACCTGAGCGGAAGTCACACGTGTTTCACGGGTATGTAGCAGAGGGATCAAAGTCAAATCGGAAAGAGAGCAAAAGTGGGAGGCTTTAGGGCAGGATAGAGAAGACAGGATGTGGGTCAAACAACCGGCGTGAGAACCCACGTTTCCCAGACACTTGGCATGGCATTGAAGTTGCCAAGGATTTCATCTTGCTTGAATCCTCAGTCAATGCCCATTGGAGCAAATCAAAGAACACACTGCACTGGGTCACTCTGCTGCCCAGGGACCTCCTGAAAGGGGTTAAGAGAAACGATGTCACTTTGAGGACTAAGGTGCACTTGACCCAAGCTGTGGTGTTTTTAATCTCCTCACATGCATGTGACAATTGGATGTTGAGTGAGGAAGATCTCATAAAGCCCATGCTTTTGAATGATGGTGCTGGAGAAGAATACTAACCTATTAGGGACTGCCAAAAGAACAAGCAGATCTGTCTAGGAAGAAGGGCAGCCAGAATGCTCCTTAGAACCGAGAATGCTAGGACTCCATCTCGCGTACTTTGGCCATGTTATCAGGAGACACCGGTCCTTGGAAAAGGACATCCTGCTTGGTAAAGTAGAAAGGAGATGGAGAAAATGAGGAAGGTCCTCCACGAGATGGGATGACACAGTGGCTTCCACAATGAGCTCAAACAGAACAATGGCGAGGATGATGTTTCAGCCTGTTGTATGTGAGCTGGTCCATTTTGTTCTGTTCGGCAGAAGGTTGCTATGAGTCAGCCGTCCACGGCAGCTACCAACAGCAAACAGTCATGGCACGTTGGACAAGTTAGACTCTGCACCGCAGGTCATCTGTCTGTAAAGCAGAGGCAATGCCATGAAACCTTGTAGAGTTGTAAGAGTTCACTGTCACAATTCTCAGCACCTCACCCTTCCCCTAATACGCGCTCCATAACCTGTAGCTATTTTATGAATGGGACCTTGGGATCAGGTGGCCTAAACACATGCTCATTCCCCAAACACATCTTTCAAGTTGGCACTTCAGCTTCCAGGGACCAGAATGGTACTCCTGAGTCAGATGTCACACTGTCTGCCACAATCAACCCATCTCTTGATGCCTCCTCCACAAGGCTTCGAGAGGATGTGATACACACCCTCCTCTGAGAACCTCTAATGTTGTAATTCCTCCTTTCTAGTGCATCACAAGTCAATTCTGCCCTGCACCATAGGAATCTGTGTTTCCATAGCCTCTCCTCACCCCCTACCCCAGACTCTGTCCCTTTTCCCAAAGTTCTTTGGAGACAGAGCACCTTTGACACATGAGAGCCTTCACGAGGATCCACCCAGTGGTTCATCCAAGGTCAACCTCAATGCAGGTCCACCTAACTGATCCAGAGCAGCACGGATGTTGCGGGGGAGAAGGCTGAACTCGAGGTGTCTGAACCTACTGGGGCAAAAGTGAAACTGTCTGTGGTTTCATGCTCCCCGTAACCAAATCGCTTTGAGCTCCCTCTGGGGCCCAAAGAGGCCAACCATCGCATTATGGAAGGAACCCAAAGAGGAGCACCAAGCCATCAGTGCCAGCCAGGCCTGGAGCTGAAGTGGGAAAGGCTGAGAACTGGCCCTGAAGTGTGTGTGAGGGTGGGGTGGCGGGGGGGCAGCCACGGGAAGAGCTCAGCCAGTACAATGTGTTAGCCTTGGCTGTGCCCTCCCGCTAGAAATGGGCCAAGGAATTCAGGCTTCACTGCAACCCCTGATAGCATCTCTCCCCAACAGCCAATGCAAGCAGGGCTGGCTCAGCCTCCTGCCGCCCCCGGGGAGCCAGCCCACAGCACCCAGACAGCACCTGGAACAACCCAGGCTGCATCCATCCTCCCGTGCCCACGTTCCTACCACAGCCCCTTCCTTCTCCCTGCTCTAGCACACCTGGTCCATGCCAGCCAGGGTGACATTTCTAAGGCACAATCCAAGCATCTGACTGCCCTGGCCCACAGGCCCCCATCCTGTCCCACCTAGATGACATCGGAAAAAGAACTCAAGCAATGTGTGGACAGAAAGGGGGAGTCTCCAGGGGTAATGAGATGAAATCTCTCTGCATCTGTATACCTGACTCTCTGACTCCTAGCCTATGTCACCCTGGGAATGCCACAAAAGCCTCTTTTCATCTCTCTGTCCACCGTCCATTCATGTTTACTAAAAAGAGACTCTCGCCAGAATGAAGATGAGATACTACTTGAGTTGAACAGCCAGACCGTCTGGATTCCAGCCCTGGTTTGATGCTAACGCTCCATGCGCTGTCCCTCCATGACTGGCCCCCTTCCTTTCGGAACTGTGCTGTACAATCTCTCTCTGTCTGTCTGTCAGTCAGTGGAGTATCTTCTTGAAACACACTCTCAAAAGCACATGGAGCCTCAAACTTCAATATACAAAGTAGGGACTGGGACTGGCAGCAGAGGAGGAGACCACCTCACTCAGCCCCCTCTCTTTTTCTGAAGGTCCTGAGGAAACAGAGGAGCCAAACTCCCCTAGTTCCCAGAACGTTAATGCCAACGAGAGCACGTGAATGCTGATGGGACATGGTTGAGTGCCTGTCTGCGGATTGGAAGGTCGGTGGTTCAAACCCACCAGTGGCTCTGGGCGAGAAAGACCAAGCAATTATCTTCCAAAGGACTTCTAACCTTAGAACCTCCATGCTGACTGTGAGTTGGAATCTGCTAGACAGCAGTTCACTGGGTGTCGCATTCCAGGGTCCCTGCTCCTGGCGGTACGCAGAAAGTAGTTAAGGACAACGAGCAGAGGGCATCCCCAAAGAAGGATTGAGAAGGGCAAAAGCCTGGAGGCCTGGCGGAGGAGGGGTAGATGGCACCCAGGAAGCTACCCTGATGAGGCTCAGCAAGAATGCGCCCAAGGACAGAAGCATCTCCCTGGAAGAAGGTGCATTGCTTTGCCCGAGACTGGAAGAGGTCTTCAAGCAGAGGAGCCATTGTGAAGAGGGCCCAGGAGCGGGCAGGGCTGCCCTCTGTTGTGCACAGAGTCGCTGGGAACTGAAACAGACTGGATGGCACCTAGCGACAACAGAGAAAGCCTAGAGGCTAGGGGGCTTTGGCCCGGTCCTCAGCCCAAGTTGAGTGGTTTTTGCACTTATACAAAGTACAAGTGTTGTCACTGGACACTGGCGATGGCAAGACCCCAAGCCAGGAGCATCCCCCGACCTCCTGCCCGCCCAGCAAGAAGGCCTCCAGGTTACAGCCTCCCCTGGGCCAGGCAGCCAGGTGAAGTGAATGTCCTGACCTCCGTGTTAGCGGTTTTCATAGCATAGTCTCCACAGGTCCCCTTCCGGGTTGCCATGACAATGGGTCAGCCTCTACCTGCTGGACCCGGTCTGTCTAAGAGACCAGACTGGGGTGGGGGTGGGAGGCAGGGCAGGCGGGGCAGTGCTCAGAGCTAACATCCACTTGCTCACCAATTCCCCTGGGGTGCATCTTATCCAAGAGCTACCGAACCCCTCCCATGACAGGTTGTTGGGGTGCCACCCCAGGACTTTCCGGCTGACCCGTCTGTAAATGGGACAGGCCAAGGTGTCTAGGTAACCAGCCAAGGAGCTGCTTCTGCAGGTCGAGCTAAAAGTAGCCCAGTAATTAGAACAACCTATGCCAATAGGACCACACAGAGCAATGGGAAGAATAGAGACACCTGCTTGCATCCTGGCTTGATGCCCTTCCTGCTGTGGGGCTTCAGAAAAGACACTTAACCTCTCTGGCCCTCCTTCCCTTCTCTAATAGTGCTAATACCCTATTTTCTCTCTTAAAATTCAGTGTAAGACATGAAAAAATGATAATAATTTATAAATTACCAAGGGTTCATGGGAGGGAGGGGAAAAATGAGGAGCTGATACCAAGGGCTCACGTAGAAAGAATGTCTTGAAAATGATGATGGCAACAAATGTACAAATGTGCTTCATACAATGAATGGATTGTTATAAAAGCTGTATGAGCCCCACGTACAAAGAAAATGCTTTGAAAACGACGATGGCAACATATGTACAGATGTGCTTCACACAACGGATGAATATATGGATTGTGATAAGAGTTGTATGCTCCCCTAATAAAATGACTTAACAAAAAGTTGTATGGTCCCACAATAAAATGATTTTAAAACAAAAACTATAGGTCACAAGGTACGTGCCTATCAGCTATCTTATCTAAGTGAATGTCCACAAAACAGGGTAAGATAGAAACTGTGTTCCTCGTTTTGCAGATAGGGAAAACAAGACCAGAGGGGCAACCTCGGTATTTTAGCCGCACCGCCAACAAGAAGTACAGTCTGGACTGAACTCTAGAGCTCCTAAGTGAGCCCTGTGCTCCTGGGCTCACCCTCCCCAAACCCCAGGACAAGTGAGAGAGAAATCCTCTTGTCAAGGTTGCCCAGACCTCTGGTCAGCCCTAGAGACTTTCTCCCTGTTCTAACTTAAATATCTGATGGTCTCTGTCCTGTTTGAAAGGAGCCAGGTGACATAGTGGGTGACGAGCCGGCAGCTACTGGAAAGGTCAGCAGTTCTAAACCCCCAGGAGGTTCTCGGGAGAAAGGTGAGGCCTGCCCTCTCCAGGAAAGGTTGACAGCTCCAAACACCACCAGGCAATTCTGCGCTCTGCTGCAGGGTTGCTGAGCATCCGCATAGACTTGATGGCACGGAGCTGAGCTTTGGTGTGGGGTGAGGCCTGGTTTGGGGCAGCCTGATTATTTCTCTGGGCCACTCTTCCAGCTCCAGGGACCTCACGATTCCGTTAGAACCCCCAGATAGAACCTCCTTGTCTCCCTCGCCCAGTCAGAGGAGGACGCTCAAAGATCAGCAGCGGGAGGGAACTTCTGGGCAGCTACACAGCGGTGTGTGTGTGTGTGTGTGTGTGTGTGTGTGTGTGTGTGTGTGTGTGTGTGTGTGTGTGTGTGTGTGCGCGCGCGCGCGCGCGCGCGCTTGAGCAGGAAGGTAAAGGGTGTCATCTAAGAGCAGGACTAACTACTCAGTAAAGAACCAAGCAGGGCGGTGTGACCCCCCCCCCCCAGCACTATCAGCAACTACCCACATTATGCACAGCTGACGAGACTGTCAGGGAGCTGCATCCTCCAGCGCACCCAGAGGAGGGGACAGGCTAGCGCGAGGCTGCGGTTCCAGCCAGTGGAGATCACACTGCGCTCCGAATGTGACTGGGCCCACGGCCCGCCGAGCCTCGTGGGCAGCGCTGACTCACGGGGAGGACGCAGGGCCAGGCTGGCTCTGCTCCCAGCACGTCTGACTCACCGTCTCCTGCCTGAGCCACTGTACAACATTCCTGCTCCCCGAAACGACAGCCATCTTTCCTTTTGGGGTTTTGGGTTTTTTCCCCCCGTAACTGGCAGAGGAACTCTTTCATGTTCTTGGGACTGTAAACTGAGCAGCGGACTTTGCGCAAGTTTTCCTAGTAAGCGCGCCTCGGGTGCAGAAGTGAGAAAAGCAATCCATGCGCGGACCGCACCAGGTCATCCCCTCTTGAACTGCCTCCATGTCTGTTTGTGGGGGGCCAGCATTCACCTGTTCGTGGCTCAGAGTCCGTGCCGGTCAAGGAGCTCCATCTGCTGGAATGACCACCTCGCCCAATAAGAGCTCCGTTTCCCACCAAAGACCAGGGGATGTGTAGGCACTCAAAGTGAGTCTCTACTCCTTTCCATAAGCATCAGTCACCCTCCTTGTCCTCACCGACCTTTGGAGAAACAAGCTTAGAGAGGTTAAGCAACCCGCCTCGGCTTGTGTTGGGGCCAGAATTCACATTCCGGTCTGTCTCCTCCCACAGCTAAGCCACGCCACTGCCTTACTGTCAGCCCCAAAGGGTCCAGAAAGAGAGAGGTCTGCTTCCCTGTGATGCACACCCATCCTTCCAGCAGCTATTGAGCACGCCATGGAAGGGGGTTCTTCTCTCTTTTTTAAGGGTACACTTATTAAAGCCTCAAAAGGGACAATGACAAGACAAAGGCATAGTATACATGAGAGAGACCGTGAGCACAAAGTCACAGTGGTGCCCACGGGTTTTCTGCTATGGAGAGCTTTCAAAAGGATGTGGAGGTCAAGGAAAACTGTCCCAAAGGCATGGTTTGCAGCAGTCAGTGCACCCTAGTTTCAGGTGGGGTTGGTGGAGCAGGCCCCTGATTGGGATGTATAGATTATGGCAGACAGAGGCGGTTACAAGATTTGTCTGGGTGCCACTTCAAGGCAGCCAGGAAATGCCTCGGGTCTCTGTGACACCCTGTGGGGTGATCGCCCTCCGAATCGCCTGACCTCCATTTCTCTGGCCAGCTGTCTGCTCCCACCGGTCCTGCCAGGCTGGATTGACCTAGAAAGCGCCACAAAGTGTAGTCTGCATTTTTACTGCCCATCTGGTCAGGCAATGCGTCCTCCTGGGAAATCCCTGGCCTCCACCAGCCTCAAATCTCCACAGGGGATCAAAGCAAACCTTTGTGAATGCAAGTCCAGACTGAGCACAGCCGTGCACACAGGTAGAGTGCAGTGCAGGAGGCCAGCGGCATGGCCCAGAGGCAGAGACCCTCCCAACTCATTCTCCTCCTTTCCTGGGTTCAGGAGGTTACCTACGTGTTTGGGGATTGCTTACAAATGGGCTCACCTCCTCTCTGCCTTCTGATGGATTTGCTCATTAAGAGGTACTAGCAAGAGACCAGAAATCAGAGGCAAGGAAGATCAGAGTATCTATTCCTCCCAACTCTCTGTCACCGCATTGCCAAGCTGGGGGCTTCTCTCCAGAGTTCCCGGGTCGACTCATGCAGCCTTCTTCCACAACCACAACTCCAAGTTCAGCTCCACGTCTCCCTCCCTCCTCTTCTTCTCACTGTTGCCAGCTCCAAGTTGCTTCATCATCCCTTGGCCCTGTCCTTTGTACTTCTCACTTTTTGTACGTCGTTGTTGCTGTTGATGGTGTTGTTGAGTCCGCTTTGACTCATAGCAACCCTACGTATAATAGAACGAAACACTGCCCGGTCTGTGCCATCCTCACGGTTATTCTTGTGTGTGGGCACATTGTTGCAGCCACTGTGTCAACCCATCTTGTTTAGGGCCTTCCTCTTTTCTGCTGCCCGACTATTTTACCAAACACGATGTCCTTCTCCAAGGACTGGTCTCTCCTGACAACATGGCCAAAGAATGTACGAGGAAATCTCACCATTCTTGCCTAAGGAACATTCTGGTTGTACTTCCTCCAAGACAGATGTGTTTGTTCCTTTGGCAGCTCGTGGTATTTTCAATATTCTTCGACAGGATCATAATTCAAAAACATTGTCTCTTCTAAGATCTTCCTTCTTCAATGGCCAACTTTCATATGTTTATGAGGCAATTGAAAATACTATGGGTGAGTCAGACACCCTTAGTCCTCAAGGGAACATCCTTTATCTTCAACACTGTAAAAAGGCCGTGTGCGGCAGATTCACCCAGCACAATGCATCATTTGAGCTCTTGACTCAACTATTTGTAAACAGTCCCCTCATAAGACTTCCTATCAGGACCCCAATCATTCATACCCTTAGAGGAGAGGGCTGAGTGGAGAGTGAAAAACTGTGGAGTCAGCTAGAGTTACTTCTGATCTCCTCTGATGTTTACCATCATCAAATTATACAATCTCTGGAAATTTTACATGCTTCACTTATTAGATCTGCTTATGATTTAAAAGTCTGCATACCATTTGGAAGCACCTGCGTTCCTGCTAGATACAGCCTCTACCCCCTAACTGACAGAGTTCTTGAGGACAAAGATGTCAAACCTCACCATCAGAGTCTTTTGTCATCGATGTTCAAGTGCACTTGCATTTAATACACCTGCCAGGTAACTTCGTAGCCCCAAAATTGCATACCGAATATAGCATGTTTGGGAATGTTCGTACAAAATCTTTATTGAACCCTATTAATTTGTCTGTTTCCTCTGGAATTTGATTATTTTTAATATTGTGATTTGTTCTTGATTAGAGTAATAAAGGTGACTGAGACCAAATTCCTGCCCTCAAGGAGCTAACAGATAACACGGTGACGGGTCAGGTGCTATAAAAACACAAAGGTGAGAGGAAAAAAATGAGGAGCTGACACCAAGGGCTCCAGTAGAAAGCAAATGTTTTGAGAATGTTGAGGGCAACAAATGTACAAATGTGCTGATACAATGAATGGATGGATGGATTTTGATAAGAGTTGTACAAACCCTCAATAAAATGATTTTTATAGAGACATTAACTTGATATAGGCCTGGCAGGACAGGGTGAAGGGTGGGGTGGGGAGCTAGCAATGAATATGACAAAAAATGTTCTCAAATTGATTGTGGTGATGATTGTCAAAATCTTCTTAATATCGTTGAAGAATTAAATTGAATAAATGTGAAGCATATGCCAATAAAACTATGTTTAAAAAACCACAAAGGAGCTAACTTTCTGAAGGTCTCAGAGGACATGAGGAGGGCAGATCCAAAGTGGCGCTGGAAGGGCAAGGAGCTCGCCGTGGACTATGAAGGGGAAGGGCGTCTGAGAAGTGGGCGTAGCACGTGCACAAGGATGGGCACGCAGGGGGAGCATGCTGTATCCCAGGTGTCAGAAGGGGGGGGGGCGTGACTAGATCTTGTATGGAACACAGATAACCCTCTGACTGGAGAGGAGGCCAAGGCCTTGTGGCTATGCCTGTAATTCAGAAAGAAGTACACAAACGCTCGTAAACCAAACTATAAATGATTGTGTCCGCAACAAAAAAAGTCCCTGTGTGAGGCTTTGCTAAAAAGCAAAGTGGCTTTCTTTGCTACAAAGCAAAATGTGGTCACTTCATTTCTGGGTTCAAGCTCATGTTCCAGAAAAATAAGATGTGAAAAGTAAGAAAATCCCGGTCCCCCTCGGTTAAGTTGTTTATAGCCATTGTTTGAGCACTGGTATTCTTTGCACTACTTTACGGGTGCACCTGACCCCCCGCGTGGTTTCTTCTTAATCACCTCACATGCACCCAAAAGCGGGACGGTGCGGAAAGGAGATTGAGGAAGTCATGCCTCTGAATTATGGCATCAGCAAAGTGCATTGAACAAATATGGGCTGTCTGAACATTGAACAAATCTGTCTTGGAAGAAATACGTACATGCAAGTCTTCATTTTATATCCTCTAGATATGTTCTCAAGACAGACCAGAAAATGTGCTTGGAAAAGTAGGTCAGTGAGAAAGAGGAAGACTCTCAATGACAGCAACTGACATTGTGGCTGCAGCAACAGGCTCAAGCATGGTTGTGAGGCTGCCGGGGAATGAGGCAGTGCTTGCTCTGGTGTAAAATGCAGAGGGTCCCCATGAATCAGAGCTAACTCAATGGTACCTCAGAGTGTGTATGCGTGTTAATGACTAGGAGACAGCTCTCCTGCAAATAGATGATGGACAGATGGACGGAAACTAGGATCGATGGAGTTAAGATGAATTAATTCACAGATAAATGGATTGCGAAGCAGATGGGTGCTCTCCAAGCAGTCATCGTTCCCCTCGAGGAAACCTTTCTCTACTTCAGTGCATTAGCCCTGTCAGCTGCCACACAAGCACACAAACAAACAAACAAACAGGAAGGACTAACTGGACAGAAAGCTAAGCTCAAATGCCGAGACAGAGTCAGGAGCAAGCCACAGACAACTGCAGAGAGGACCAGCGTGACTCTGCTTGGCCTTTCTCCCCTAGACGATGTGGGAATCACACGTAGGGGTCCCGCAAGACAACGGTGCCCAGGGGAACATCACAAGACTGTGAATTCCAAATAACATTACAACCCATCGAAGGAAACTCTTGCACTTTTGTGAGGTACAAATGGCTCCATGGAAAGTGTGCTTCAGCTTTCAGACCTGGCAATACCTTCCTTCGTGGCAGGACAGTGGCCATGGAAAGGCTAGTTTTTCCTTCCCCATCTCCCCAGTGGCATGGACCCTGGGCTGGGAAGGCTGTGCTTTCCCCACCTGTGGTTTTATGTTTAAGCCAAGTCAATAAACTGAAACCCAGCTTTGGTTCAGATGACTCCTAAGGAGGAAAACAGCAATTTTGCCTTCAAAGGGACAGGTCCTAGAGCCAGGAAATAAGAGCTATGTTTCTGGGCTGAGCTCGGGGAGCCTGGGCTGCTTGCTTCAAGGGGCCAGCCTTCCTCCACGTCCAGGATGGCTGGAGGGGGCCCTGACTTTGGTGACAGTGAGCACCTGTCACCTAAGGGACATAATGGCTTGTAATGGACCGAGCAGGTGCTGAGTGGAGCCAGAACCTGCTGGGAGAGTCTACTGGCCCAGGACACAGCTGTCTGGGAGGGGCTACATGGAGCATGGCAGAGCCAGGGGACACCGAGTTGGCTAGACTCATGGCACCCCCAAGTGTGTTCGGTAGGATTTCCAATGGTTGAGAGCTTTTGGAAAGTAACTTGCCAGGCCTTTCCTCTGAGCCCCATCTGGGGGAACTCAAACCTCTAATTACCAGCCAAGAATGAGGAGCCGCCCAAGAAACTCCCTAGAGAAGTACAGATGAGAGGGAAACGTGCCGGAAAGGGAGTAGAGATATGGCCAGTTACGCCATCAAGAGGTTGTGCATGAAGGAAGGGAGGCTGCCCTAGAAATCGCAAGGGCTCTGCGTGAAGTCACTCTTACACACACACACACACACACCATGCCCCCATGTGGCTTTAGGAAAGTCATTTCGCCCTTACACACACACACACACACACACACACACACACACACACATACACACCATACCCCCATGTGGCTTTAGGAAAGTCATTTCGCCCTCCTGGCCCTCCATGATCACATGCATGAAATGGACATTGTCAGACCTGCTCTGCTTCCCTCTCAGACCCTAAGAATACAAGGAGTGGGGAGCTGTCTTGTGGTTTCAGCAGAAACTGCCCAGTGGTGGGTGGGTAACAGGTGAGTGTCCCCGCCACCCCAATGCCCCTGTAAAGAACTCTGGTTACCATCGACTCTCCTTGCACCTTTGCCGCGTGAGCAAGTGGGTCCTCCCATGCTGCTACACTAAAGTTAGCCCCACTCCACCCCAGCCTGGGCTCCCTAGCCCGACTCTGGGTCTGTATGTTCAGACCATCAGTTCTGCCACTCTCCCAATCTGTGAATGGTACATAGCTCCCATGCCATCCAGCCCTCAGCTGTGACCGAGCCATGACCATCTTTCATGCCGGCTAGTCCAATTACTCATCTTCCTAGACACAATCCTCCGTAGAAAGACATTTAACCGCTTTCAATCAGCCTGAGGAGCCGTGTTGCCTCCACCACCACCACCACCGCCACCGCCACCACCCCGCACCCAGGGAAAAGCAGCAAGATGCCAGGAGGTTTATTTTTCTAGGATTAACACAATGACAGAGGATCAGGCATATATATTGTTGAACATGACGGGCCAAATATTTCTCTGTAATTTCTACAATAATATGAGGAAAGCTGAAAAAGGAAAGAAAAAATAGACACAGCTAGAATGAGGCTGGCCTTTACAGGCGCCAGCCTCCAAAAACAACAGCCTTCCTATGAATTACCAACAATGCCGTTTTCAAGACAGTTGCTTGATATAAGAAGTGGAACATATTAAAGGGGCTGAGGGAGGACAGACTGACCTAGGACACCGGACACTGGGGAGGGCCCATGCTCTCGGGCGCCAAGCCCTGTGATGTGTGCACCCATGGGTCCTGCAGAGCAGCCGAGGTAAGAGGAGATGCTGCCCAAACCCACACTGGCTTGAAGCATGGAGTGGGCGGCGGGGTGGAGACCCAAGTGGGAGGCAGGCATCTGGCTGAGGCCACACATGTCCTCCCGCACTTCTTAAACGGGTCAGCTATGTTTCAGCTTGCTGGATTTTGAAAGCTGATGAAGTGACTCTGAAGGGTCAAATTGAAATCTCAAAGTGAAGTGAGCATCCCCAGGGAAGCCCTGGGGAAGAAGGCTTCGAGGCTAAATCAAACAGTCAGACCTCCCCACCCTGCCCTGCTGCCCAGATCTGCCAATGATGAGTATGTCCTCTAGGGCCACCCCTCACCCCCACATTCCCTCTGTTTCTGAGGGAAGCTATAGTGTGGAGAAGAGGGAAGTAAGTGCTGTGGGCTGGGAATCCGAAGAGTCAAGCTCTGATACAGCTTCCCCGGGGGCTGCCACTGGGCAGTCACATCCCAGCCCTGAATCTAGGTTCTCAACCAGTGAACGATTGAAAGAACTGCAAGTGGAGGCGGGAAGCTGGTGTCTGAGAGCCAAGCTCCCCATCTTCTGGAGCAGCACTATGGGAAGCTGTGGCTGGCATGGGAAGGGTATTCTTGATTGTCCCAGTCAGAGAGGGTCTAGCCCAGCAGGTCTGCTCAGAGGTTGCTGTCTGCCACTGGCCCAAATGAGCAGTTCCGGGCTTGTAAGAAGCCTAGAGGCAGACGCTGTGTTCCCTAGCAGACTGCCAAGAAAGAAGTCGTCATCTGCGACCTTCCCCTGGGGCCTGGAGTCAGGAAGAGCACTGAAGAGGAGGAAAAACTCAAGCCACTGCCATCGGGCCTATGCTGACTCACGGTGGCCCTACGGGACAGAGCTTTCTAAGACTGTAAATCTTTACGGGAGTAGAAAGCCTCGTCTTTCTTCCTCGGGCTGGTTGGTAGATTCGAACTGCTGTGGGAGATATTTATGTCGATGGACAGAACCAATGATGGGTGCTTTCTGGAGCCTGGAGTCTGCTCGGTGTGCTGGCTTCTTCCACACGTCAGTGTGACCACCCCAGCAGGCAGCTGCCTTTAAGCCCCTGCTTTCCCCGCTTTCCTCGAGAGGGACCTGTCCACCCAAGTCTGTCCTCAGGCTCATAACTTCCTCCATCTCAAGGGCCTTATATTAGCAAAGCAAAGAGAGCAGAAGAATCCTGAGGAAGAGGGTTGGGAAGGGAGAGGCTTGATTTAGATTAGACCCTTCGCTCAGGGCAGAGACCCCCATGACAGCGACAGTCTGAGCACTGTGCAGATCAGGTGCCAGGCTTGTAGGGTCAAAGGAGTAAGAGGGGAAAGAGAACTCCCACCGCCACAAGGCAAGTTGAAAACCTTGGGAGGTCGTGGACCAACCTGCCCTCTGTCGCCAAGGCTGTATGAAGACGAGCTATGACCATACCAGGACACGCAGACAGGCCCCGCGTACATCCCGAATCCCCCACATTCCCTATTCTCTCCACCCACAGCACCTCGCCACTGCTTCCCTGCTCGCCCATTCTGCCCTTCCTGGCCCCATCCCTGTCGTCTGAAACAGCTGTCCGTTTGCCCTTCCTCTAGGTCTAAGTGAGAATATAGCAGCCCCTTTGCTCATTGATCAGAGCTCTGATTTGCCTCTTTTCAAGTTTCATGGATTCACTGTGCTTGTCCTGGGGCCCGGCCCCACGATCGGTGTGGGATTTTGGCGATGAATCTGATGTTGCTGGTCCCTGAGGAGCTGCCCGTCCGTTGGGGGGAAAATCAATCTCCACAGAGACCCAGGGATCTGAGGGAATCACAAGGCAAACAGGTGGCGCTCAGTGGAACAGACAGTTAAAAGGCAGTAGGGTACACACACACACAGAGAAGCACCTCGGAAGAAAAGCCTGGTGATCTAGTCCCCAACACGCAGCTGTGGAAACCCCTGCGGAGGCCAGCTTTCCTCCGATACCCGCCCGTGAGGCGGCCGTGACTCAGAATGGATGGGGTGACAACGAAAGAAGCATCTCTATTAAACAAACATGAGACACACACCAAATGTTTTCCCACTCGAAAGGAAATTCAAAATGTGCCTGGAATCTTCTTTATCCAGAATTTCCAAGGGAGCTTTGGTGTGAGTGAGTCACCAAGAACACAATGGAGGGTTCCGAGGGCCAGGCCAGCTGAGGCCTGGCAAATCCTGACACGGAGGCGGGGGGGGGGGGGGGGGCGAGAGGGGGGGTGCGGGCGGAGGGGGGACCCTGAAGTCACAAGGTCTGCTGCCACCCAATGCGGAGAGGGTGCCTGGCAGTTTCCCAAACCCACCATCCACAGGCAGCCCAGCAGGGCTTCATGCTGCTGTCCCACGGAAAACAGAGATGAGCAATAAATATCTGACTCTTCTTGACAGTGGTCTGGCACTTGCCACGTTCTTTCCCCCTTGAAAGAAAATTATATAGATATATAATTAATAACTAATCAGAATCCACAGAGTCAGAAAAGTTATTGGGGAAGCTGAGTGCTACTTAACTCATTTTTTCCCTCAGTGCACCCAGCCAAGCCTTCTCGAGGCCGACACGCTGCCAAAGGCTCCTTTCTTCATGCACTGCACAGGGGTCGTCCTGGACTGCACATTCCATCGCAGGCATGTGCCACTCTGAGAGAAAGCACACCTCACCTGGGAGGTGGTGCCTCCTAAGAACAGCTGCCCCTCAACAGTACAACAGTACAAGACTTGGATCCAGAACATGAGGATAATAGCGGGAATGATATGCTGCTAGTAAATATCAACCGGGTGCCCTCATTTAAATTTGGTCTATTTAAATTATTCTTAAGGAATAATGCCCATTTAGTAGGTGCGAGAACTCCCAGAGACCCAGGGCCCCAACCACGGCACCATGGATAGGAAATGTGAGGATCACATAAGATCATAAATGTCTGAGTGAGAGGACCATCTCCTACCACTTCCTTCCTGTTATCACAAATACCTGCCCCTAATAAGACAGTGCACAGACTGGGGAGCCGGCTCTGCTCCTGGGAGCAGTGGTCCTTCGAGGTAGGTTTCTTGCAGGGTTCCTGATTCTAGTCTCTGCCAACGCACCTCAAGCTTGGCCACCCGTTAGCGGAATCTTGCACGTGAAACGGGATTCGGTGGTACTTCCAAATACAGCCAGAATAGGAAAAAACTGCCTGGTGACCTACTTCCCAAACTGGACAAATGAAAATTGTATGGATTCAAGCAGCACTTGGTTCCATTGTTCACGGGGCCCTGTGGACTGTGTTGGGGGGGGGGGGGCGGGCAGCAGACGATTTGATGATCACTAACAACAACAGCAGAGCACAGGAACCTAGAACACCAAAAACTCCACTGCCATCAAGTAAGTCAAGTCTGCCTCTAGTCTGACTCTGTAGGACAGAATAGAATGGTCTCTTTGGGTTTCAGAGACTGTAAATCTAGAAGGGGGCTACCTTCAGAACCAGTAGCCATTGGGTCATTGTCATCTTCATCATCATCATCATCTTCACTGGTGCAGCAAAAATGCTAACTTTCCGAATATATTCCCAGGTAGAGAGAATCCCTCTCTAACACTGTCATCCCAGCTCAAATCTAAAGGTAAGAAAGGACATGTCATTCCAGTGCTGGCTAAATGAGACGCTCTCAGCCCCAGGAGGCCCTGATCCACATCAGGTGTGGCCTTCTGCTTCCAGCCCATCCCAAGTCCAAGCCTCCCCCTCCAAGGTCCTCCAACTCTCCAGGGGCACCAGTACCCACCATCCCAGAGATCTGAGTGTGTTCTCAGTTACATCTCAGCTTTCTTGCTCACAGGCAAAGAGATTGGATACCAGCCTGCAGCTGCCAAGGACCCAAAGGTCCAGTGTTACTGAGAGCACCACTGCAGGTCTCCCTTAAGGAGGGGGGACCCACAGTAGTTAAAGGCTTACATGGGTGTCAGAGTCAGATAGATAGGGCTCTGAGTCCTTACTGTGTAATTCTGAGCCTCAATGTTTCTTCAGTAAACTAGTATCAAGGGTCATTGGGAAGATTAAAATAAACAAGTACTATAAACTCCTTACTCTATCTGAGAACTGATGATCAATAAACAGTATGTATTACTAGGAATTCACCACTCACCTGCCAATTTGTCGTAATGTGGTGTCTGGCATGTTGCTGTGATGTTGGAAGCATTTTCCAAATACCTGTGGGGGCCACCCATGGTGAATAGGTTTCAGTGGAGCTTTCCAAACTAAAAACAGACTACAGAGAGAACAGGCAGTCCACCACGGAGTGATCAGCCATTGAAAACTTTGCAAGACATTGTCAGATATAGTGCCAGGGTGGAAGGTACCGAAAATGCACTGGGAGGAGCTTCTTCCTCAAAATAGAGTCAAGCTTACTAACTTCTAAGGAATAAACCTCCTGGGACTTTCCTTTGATGATGTGGAAGAAGTCAACAGAAGAAACTGCTTCAAACCCCATCAGTAATCAGAATGTGGAATGTGTGATGTAGGAATATAGGAAAATGGAAAGTTGTCAGGCATGAAATGGAAGACATAAAGATGCTCGGCACAAGTGAGTTGAAGTGGTCTGGTATTGGCCATTTTGAGTCAAGTAATCATACGATTTGCTATGCTGGAGTGACAAGTTCAAAACTGGCTCCTTGAAGTACAATGTTGTCTGATAGGATAATATCTATGTGCCTTTGAGGAAGTCTAGTTAATACCACTGTCACTCCAATGTACAGAATATACACTAAAGCTGGTGATGAAGAAATGGAATAATTCTACCAACTTCTACAGGTTAGAATTACTCACATGCAATCAAGATAAGATACATTGATAATCATTGGCGATTGAAATGTGAGTTTGGAAATTTAAAAAAAAGATTGGTAGTTGATAGTTGCAAAAGGTGGTCTTAATGAAAGAAATGAAACATGACAGAATTTGGAAAAAAAACAATGTGCAGTCTTCATTATAAATTGCAGTTCAATGTAAAGAAAACAAATACCCTCACAATTGGACCAATAGACAACATCATGATAAACAAACAAACAAAAAATTGAAGTTGTCAAGTATTTCATTTTGCTTGGATCCACAATTAATGCTCATGGAAATGGCAGTCAAGAAATCAAAGGACATATTGCATTGGGCAAATCGACTTCAGGAGACCTCTTTTAAGTGTTGGGATGCAAAGATGTCGCACTGATGACAATGGCGATGTTCTTGGCCCAAAGAATTGCATTTTCAATTTTGTCATGTGTGTGTGAAGGTTGGCAGCAGAATAAGGAAGATTTCACAAATATTGGTGCATTTAAATGATGACATTGCTGATGGATATTGGAAATATCATGGACTGCCAGAAAACAAACAAATCTATCTTGGAAGCAATACAGCCAGAATACTCCTTAGAAGGGAGTATGGTAAGACTTCAAAGTTAGGCAGTGTAAGACTTCGATGAGTGTGTTGTTCAGAAAAGACTTGATTTGTCCACATTTCCCCTGCCTGCATGACGCCCAGCCTAAGAGCCTCAGTATCTGAGCCTATGGTCTAAGCAGAATGGCATTTCTCGGAGTCTGGTTAGAGAGCTTAATGGCCAGGTGTATCAAAATTCTCCTGCCCTGATCATCTGCTCTGAATCTGCCCTGCTGTTGCTATGTGGACCTATAGAGCAGAACCTATAGTAGTGAACCTATAGGGTTGTTATGAGTAGAAATTGACTCAGTGGCAGGGGTTCTATTTTAGAGTGGCCAGATCGCAGCAGCGCTAGAAAGACCCTGAGAAAGTATGTTAGTCTGGGTACTTTAGAGAAACAAATCCACAGAAACTCATGGATAAGAGAGCTTTATGTAAAGGTCGAGTGCACATCAAGAAAACATCCCAACCCAGTGCTGCCCAAGCCCACAAGTCCAACATTAACCCATTAACCCATATGTCCAACACCAATCCACAAAGTCCTCCTCCATCTCACAAAACAGACGCAATGATGCCAACTGCAGGAGGAAAGCCAAATCAGTGAATGTGTAACTATCTCAGCGCTGGCAGGGGTCTCCACACGGCTGCTCCAGCACCGAGGGCTGCATCAGGGTAGGTCCATGTGACTTTTCCTTGGGGATGTCTTGCAGGAAGTAATCCTTGCCAGCTGAAGCAGGGAACTGGTAGGGCAGCTACACCCTGGTGTGACCAGCACAAAGCAAGAGACCCGAGAACTAGAAGGGCGAGGCTCACTGAGCCATTTATCCCTCTGCCCTTCAATTAACCCCACATGTGCTTATCACGAGGTTGGCACAATAAGCTAACTACCTCAGAGAGCGTCTAGTCCAGACTCATCATTTCACCGCTAGGAGAAGGGAGGCGCAAGTTGAGTGGAGCACTGACTCATAGTTTACTCGGTGACCTTAACAGAAACCTGACCCTGGGATCTCTTTCCCCTACAGGGCTCCATCCTGCATGTTTCTCCATGCCAACACAACATCAAGAACTTACAGGGCAGCTTCCGTTACCCTGAATCTACAATGATTACATCATAAGCCATCTGCAGCTCCGGACAACACACAGCCTTTGCCAGCATGAGGATTAACTGTGGTTAGATGGAAAGAGTCATGCTTGGGGCTGCTTGTTGTGACCCAGCTGGCCTGGCTGGAGAGCCAACTGCCTTTCTTAACCAGGGCCGATTCCCTACAGCCAACCTTGGAGCAAAATTCCTTGACCCCAAGAAATTGACCCGGTCCATTAAAAAGTTCCCTGAGAGCCTCAGCATGGACCTCTGAGAGTCAGGGAAGAACACTGTGAAAAAGCAATGCTCCCACAGATTTTGAAATCCCTCGAAGGAGAGATGGAAGGTTTGGGGTTTACTCTCTGAAGAGTCCTTCAATGGAGTGGAGGGGGCTCAGGATTGAGATGGAAGGACATAGGTACCTGTACCTTTCTTCTTTTGATCAACAACCTCTGGGCCTGATTCATACCTTTTAAGACCACCACTACTACCTCTCAGCCTATACTAACCCCAACCCCCCGAAAGCCCATCTAGCTTTCTGGGCACAACTGCCCAGGACACAATCTACTTCACTCACAAGGATTTCTGTGATGCCCAATTCTCTGTCTCATGTGCTCATACATGCAATGCATTTACCAATATAGCAAACCTGAAAGTGTAAGTGAAGGTAGCATCAAAAACCAAACTAACCCACTCAAAGGCAGGAAGATGCTGGGCATGTTCAGGGAACAGCATGGCACAGTCCAGTGCACTGTGGCATTAAGGAACAGCAGAAGACAAAGCTAAAGTAGCCACTGCGGATCTGGTAAAACCCACCAGCAGCTCCACACGAGAAAGATGTGGCAGTGTGCTTCTGGAAAGATTTACAGCCTTGGAAATCCTCTGAGGCAGTTCTACTGTAAGGTTGCTAAGAGTTGGAATCAACTTGCCAGTAATGGAGGTTTTTTGGTTAGTTTAATTTAGTTGTGGTTTTTGCGGGAGGTTTTGTTTTTGATTTGTTGGGTTGTTTTTTGTTTTTTCATAGGCAGCAGGGCAGTCAGGATCCTGTCAGTTCACCAATAATACCTGATACCAGACTGAGTTGCCCTTGCCCGAATAGCCCACCTCAGGAGCATCCTTTGAAGACCTGGTGAGGTTGTAGAAGCTTTATGGATCTTCATGACAAAGATGAGCTGTTTTCAGAATGCAACTCAAGCATTTCAGACTTCTGAGTCTATTCCTTAGCCCACTGTGCCTGTGCCGAAGCACCTATAGCATGTCATTGTCCTTAATATTTTGTATGTCTGTCTGCCTTTCCCCACACCTTACGTGATATAAGTAAAAACGTCCATAAACCATTCACCTTTTGTGGCTAGATTGTAGTGACCCCATAGGGCTGGATAGAACTGGTCCCTGGGGTTCCTGAGACTGTACATCTTTTCTTTTTTCTTTTTAGTCATTTTATTGGGGTCTCTTACAGCTCATAACATTCCATACATAAATTGTATCAAGCATATCTGTACATATGTTGCCATGATCAATTCTAAAACATTTTCTACTTGAGCCCTTGGTATAAACTCCTCTTTTTCTCCCTCCCTCCCCAATCCACCCAGCCTTGTGAATCCTTGATCAATTGTATTTTGTTATTATTATTTCATATTTTACACCATCTGTTATGTCCCTTCACTCACATTTCTATTATTCTTCTCCTTTGGGGGGTGGGGAGGAGGGCTATATATCCAATCTCGTGATGGGGTCCCCTTTTCTCTTCCTTCACCCTCCCAAGCCATCCCCCTCCCCTCACGATATTGCTGATCCCACTACTGTTCCTGAGGGGTTTATCTGTCCTGAATTCCTTGTGTCAAGAGCTCTGATGTGTACCAATGTGTGTTCTACAATCTAGCTAGATTCGTAAGGTAGAACTGGGTCATGGTAGTGGGGGTGGCGGGAAGCATTCAGGAACTAGATGAATGATGTGTGTTTTGTTGGTGCTATACTGCAACTTGGTTGAATCATCCCTTCCTTATAAGCCTCTGTGGGGGAATATCCAATTGTCTACAGATGGGTCTCCACTCCAAACCCCCTTGTTCACAACAAATAGTTGTTTGTTTGGGATCTTTTGATTCCTGATATCTGATCCCATCAATACCTCATGATCACACAGGCTGGTGTGATTCTTCCATGTGGGCTTATTTGCTTCCCTGTTGGGTCCTTTAAGACCCCAGATGTTTTATCTTTTGATAGTCGGGCACCATCCGCTCTCTTCACCACATTTTCTTATGCACCCATTTTGTCTTCAGTGATCGTGTCGGGAAGGTGAGTATCAAAGAGTGCCAGGTTATTAGAACAAAGTGTTCTTGTGTTAAGGGAGGCCTTGAGTAGAGGCCCAAAGTCCATCTGCTATCTTAATACTTACATATAAATATATGCACATTGGCCTCTATCCCCTTCATTATAAATTAGTATATTTACATATATACATGCATATAGCAATCCCTCTATAAATAACGTTTGCCTACTATTTCTTTCCTCTATTTCCTTTCACCTTTCTCTCATCCCACTATTATGCTCACCCTCCATTCGGCTCTCAGTACTTCCTCTTGGATACATCGCACTTGATTAAGCCCCACCAGGCATTATACACCCCTCCTTGCCATCAACTTTAGACCTCTTGTTGTTCCTTTATCCCTGAGTTTGTTGACTCCCCCTTCCCCTCACCGCCCCCTCCTCTCCCATGTTCCCCTGGAACCACTGGCCCCATTGTTTTCTCCTTGGGATTGGTTGTCCTGCCTATCTTATAGAGATAGACATAGGGCAAAATAGTTCCAGGTCTGTCTGCCGAACCCTATGCATGTTTACCGATAGTCTGATGAGGTGCCAAGCCCTGTCCCCAAGTCAGAAGTCGATTTTTAGGATTCCTCGGGGACTCGGTTACTTAGCTTCCCTTGCTGCCCTGTTGCACTCTCTTTGTGTTTTATCCCACCATGCATGGGGCAGACTGGTCACACGTATGCACAGTGTCTCCAGGGCTGTCCCCTGTAGCACTATAGGTCAATGAAGGAATGTCATGTCTTGTGGTGGGGCCAGCCCGATGGTCCTCCTGTGGACCTCTCATTGGCTGCTCTGTGCAGGATGTCATCCCCGGGGTTTGGTGGACCATGATGAGGTTTCATTCTCAATCTCTCTCTCTCTCTCTCTCTCTCTCTCTCTCTCTCTCTCTCTCTCTCTCTCTCTCTCTCTCTCTCTCTGTCCCTTTTAGGTCAGTTCTTTGTGGTCTAGACAGATGGGTCTCTCTCCCCAGGCTCTATCTTCAGTGCTGTTCTCTGTATTGCCTCCTTCTGAAAAGGGGGTCAACATATCCCGACTTGGGCCTGGCCCCATCATCTTCTCTGTTAGTTCACTGCTTCATGCCAGTATTTTGCCTTCAAGGCTTCGTGCTCTGGGATGAGAGACTATAAATCTTTATAGGAGCTGAAAGCTTCATCTTTCTCCTGCAAAGTGGTTGGTTGATTAGTATTTCAACATGCAACCTACTATTCTACTAGGGCTCTTTATGGGGTTGCTATGACTCTGAATTGACTTGATGGCCATGAATTTGGTGGGGGGTTGTTTGGACTTGGGATTGGTTTTCTTTTTAATTTGGGTAGATGGATGGGTGGGTGGGTGGATGGAAGGATGGATGGATGGATGGATGGATGGATGGATGGATGGATGGATGGGTGGATGCCTTGAAGAGTGAGAATCCTTGGGAGAGGCCTCAATTTTACTGATGTCATAGATACATTAAAATGTGTTATCATTAGCCACTATCAAATAAGGTTCCACCCAGTTCAAGCAATTCCATGTGCAATGGAAGAAAATGCTGTCTGGTCTCCATGGTCACTTGGACATAGGCTCATTGTCCTCATTGGCTAATTTTTTTGAAGTAGATCATCAGGCCTTTCTTCCTAGTCTGTCTTGGTCTCGACACCCAACTGAAACTTGTTTGGCATCACAGCAACCCACAAGTGTCCCCTGGCAAAATAGGTGGTAATGTCACATTAAGGGCATTGGTTGGAAACTGAACCCACATGGAAAGGAAGAATTCTAGTACTAAACTACCATTGCCTCGTCCTAAAATCATCACTTGCCAAAATGCTAGAATGGATAAAACAAGTTGACCCAATTATCTTGGCTTTCCCCCAGGCCCTTCCCCTCTGTCTGTCCATCCCATCAGTGCCCCAAACCCTTGGCAGGCTACCCAGTAAAGTTGAACTGGGGCATGTGGCCCAGCCTCCCAAGGACATCATGGGAGAGGAAGAGCTACGACTGGATCCTGGCACCAAAACAACGCTTCGGTAATTACATGTTTCCAGACAGACATAAATATACAGATTAGCCTTTCTGCATTTTTCTCATAAAAATAACAACAGTTCCTAAGCACACTGGCATGAGCATGGACGTTAAGCATTGCAACCTGCTGTTCTTGGCAGCCCGGTGCTGGCCTTCCTTACTGTTCCCTCCGCCCCACCTCCTCCGCAGGGCTCTTGGAGGGTTCCTCGTGCCTGGCTCTGTCCACCCCGTCACCCCAGAGCAGGTTGGCAGCCAAGTCCTAAGACTGGCTAAGGGCTTTTATGAGCATCGAGTCCATGCTTTGCTGTTCTCCTGGCAGGATCTTTATCTGCTTTCAGTCATTATGTAACTAAGAATCCTGTGCACACGGTGAAGTGATTATGTGCCCCATTCTGCACAGAAATAAAATGGGGAGAATGCGTGCTGCGTCTTTGCCCTGCTCCCAAAGAAGAGCAGTCCCCTCGTCGATCCCTCTCAACACACACATAATGGGGTCCAATCAAATCTAGACACCACCCCCTTTCTCTCCTTCCTTATCCTCCTCGCCTCTCTGCCCGTCCCTCATCTTTTTTGCTGGTCCCCAGGTCCCCATGCTGAGACTAGGTCAGGCTTCCCCCTGCTCTCTCGTTCACAGCTGAGTTCACTTCTCCTCTGGCCTCGGACCTCAGGGATCAGAAACATGACCCTGGAGCCTGACATGTGGCTTAACAGATGCCTCTCTAGGGCCATGAATTCCCCAAGTCAAAACAATCTCAGTCGCATCCTCCTGCCAGAGAATGATCCAGTCAGGGCTCGGGCTGCAGATGTTAGCCGATGGCCACCACCACCTCTGGAAGTTTAAAGATGACCAGACTTCTTTGCAGGCTACAATTGGCTTCCTATTCTCTTGCATGTGGTGGAAGTCTCCCTGGCCTCCACCCGGGAAACCCTGCCATGGCCTGAAAGACTGTAGAAAGCTACACAAAACACATCCACCCGACTGTGCAGGGCATCTCTCGTGAGAATGCCAGGCCGTGGATCAGAGAGAAAGTGAGGTGTGGAATCAGAGCCAACGATGTCCAAGGCCCAAATGCACTGCTCATCATCTGGAGAGTCTGAAGTAAGTCACTTTCCCTCTCGGAGACACGCACGAGAAAACTGATACTGCACCGGATCGTGAGTGTCCCTGTGTGTAAAAATACGTGCACATCTTTGTTTTTCCTTTTATGACACAACATTATGCACCATGCTTTCTTAGCTGACAGTAGATCTTGAAGATCATGATAAGAGCTGTAAGAGCCCCCTAATAAATGATCTTTAAAAAAAATACTTAATACATGTACAAATATATTTTCAGGAGTAATGTATGAAAAATAAATTATCAGGTTAAGTGGTACACACATTTTTTTAATTTTGGTAAGTATGACAAAATTGACTTCCCTGGATGTTGACTGGATGCTCATCTCCACTAACAAAGTTTGAGAGGGCGCGTTTCCCACACCTGCAGAAATGCTGGTTGTAATACAGTTGGGTCAGCGCCAACTTGCTGGTGAACAACAGAATCTCAGTAGGGCTCTTGCATGCATTGTTCCTTTTGAATGGACCTGAGGACATTTTCATATGTGTATGAGCTATTGGTATTTTCTTCTCTGTGACCTGTCTGTTAATAATATTTTCCATTGTTCTGTTTAATTGCTGGATAGACATTATATCAAATTCTTCTAGCCTGGCACTTCAGAAGGTCTGTAAACTCCCAAGAATTTAATACATGTATTGTATAAATAGGCTTGAATTCACTTTCCTTAAGAATGTTTTCATTACTTTCATAAGTTCTCAAAGGATCTGTGGTCACAAAAAGCTAACAACCTGTAAACAAATCAGTTGACGTGCATGCTTCCAGAGTTCACAGGGATTCTCACGATCTAGGAGTGCATCGAAGTTCAGACACTGAACATCAATAAGTACCTATTGGTGCTCAACACTGGCTCTGTGGTATCATGAAAATATTCTAAGGAATTGACTTTGCACAGCAGAAATGAATTTGTCACATGTTCCACCTGTAGTTTAGGTAAGATACATACAAGTGGGATGCTGGTGCCCAAGTTGAACGACTACCATTTTAAAAACATTAAGTGTAGAAATTGAGCAAGAAACTATAACTCCATTTCTGGCGTCCCAGGTCAGTTCTTTGCTTACCCCATCTAAAAATCTTTCTCGTCAGACACGACTGGCATTAGGCTGTGGATGACAGTGGACACTCAAGATATGGTTGCCGGCTCCCCACGTGGTTTAAGCCTCTGATGAAGCCCCTCGGACCACCCTTAGTCCAGGGAGGGGACTAGCCTTGCTGTCAATCAGGGAGCACTGCCCAGGAAAGTGGATGACGGCAGAGGAGTTAGGGTAACAAGGAACACCTTACCATTTGACCTCTCTGTTGACCCCTTATGACATGGTTTCAGTTTACCATTCTCTCTGCTTTCTTGTTTATTGAGATTTTTCTATTTCGTTCTGTTTTTTTTCATTGTGACTCTTTTATTTTTTTATTTTGTTTTGTATGATTTTTCTGTATATGAGATCCAGGATAAATGAATCTATAGAGACAGTAACTGAACGGGTAATGACCTAGGGGCATTCTGTTGGGGAAGGAACTAGCAACAATGTGTGTGAGAAAGAAGAAAATTCTCTGGAATTGATTGTGCTGATGAGTTCCCAGCCCTTCTTAACCTGATCGAACCATTCAACTGTAAAAGATAAAATAAGGTGACGTTGGCTATACAACTATTGACCCCTAAGGACATCATACTAAATCAGGCAGCACCAAAGATCCTGTGTGTTTCTGATTCCCACTCTAGTTCGACGGGCTTATCAACTAGTCTTATTGGTTCTGTAGAGTAAGTACTGCCTGTTGGCATTCCCCGCTATGAAATCACATCATCTCCAATCAAAGCTTTGAGGATAATTACTTTGATGGCAATCTCTCACTCCAACATCCCCCCTCACCTACCCTCATTGGCCTCTGCCCACAAAGAATGGCCGTCATAAAAATGTTCTGGCATCTTTGTCCTGCCCTCACCAACGTCTTTCTCAATGATGGACACAAAAATAAAGTGACTGCTCAGTGACCCCTTCTGTCAGGAGGGTGGGGAGTGGGTTGCACATGATAAATCTATTCCGGCATTCCTATCTGCTTAAGCGGCTGGATTCCTTTCTCTGTACTATACCAGCGAGATTGTGACATCCCAGTCTCATGTAATGCAGGCCGCTACTGAGTCCAGGTCTAAGTCAGTCAGGAGAGCTAACCATGGGAGTCCCTCCAAGCAGCTCCAGAGAACATATTCAATCAAACGTCTCTAGTAAGTGCATGCATCTTGATAAATTTGGCCCAATTCAGCGTTGCAGGCTCTCTGTCTATCTAACACCTTGTAATTCTTTGGGTGTGTGTGTTTTCTTCTCCTGGGTTGCAATTTGTTCTCATCCTTTCTGAGTGTGGTATAATCTGACTTCATTATGGATCAGGGGGCCAGGAGAGGTGGTTAGAATATGCATCAAAAGGATTTGGTGACACACACATCACCACCCCTCAGCAGGTCCTTACTCAAAAAGAAGGGAGCTAGCTCCGTCAGGTGGGGAAGGAGATGGACCTTCTGATGGAAGAGGCACTGAGAGATGTGATGTGGGTCAAGCTACTCTGATTTAGCTCAATTTACCCAAAATGTTACCCCTATCAATTCCCAAGATCTACTGTTTCCTAGATAATGTCCTCGCTTTCACATCAGAGACATAACATGGTGAATTGTATCATGTGACCTTATGCCTTGCAGATATGGCAGTTACGGTACAATTCCTTTAGGCAATTACAGAAACACTTTGATTCTCCAACCATGACTTGAGCTGAGGATGCAAAAGCCCGAGATTGATTTCTTGCTCTTCGTTGCAGTCAGAAATAGCCAACTCACCCACCCAATCCTGGCACACCATCCTCATACATCTCATTTCCATCATAATTTTCTATTCACAGCCGTCATTTAAGCTGCGGAAGGTACTTTATCCCAGGATACAACTTCAGCTGATCAAGAAACTCATTGAAACTGTAGTCCATCTGCTAGTTTTCCACTGATAAGGAAGCCATCACCCACTTCAAACCTTCCCTCTGCAAAGCCAAGGTTCTCATCTTTGAAGGTCAGGACCTGCAAGCCCTTGTGGTGTTAAATGTGGACTCAGCTAGGGGTCAGTCAGGAAGACAGGAATCCATCTAGACATAGTGCCTATTTTTTAATACAAAAGTGAGATGGTTATAAAATCATTCAAAGGGCTAGAAGAAAGATCAAGGGAGACCCCTCTTATTAGCTCATAATTAACCACTAGCTTTCAGAGAGTCCGAAAATCGACTTTCATAGGGAACCATCGAGGATGGGCACAGGAGGAAAATGTCCAGAATCACATAAGCTCTCTTCCTCCCTGGCAGCAATGGAGCAAACGATGCATGAACTTTCTGTTTCATTCATGGATTTTCTCTCCGGGAAAGAATGGTCAACTGTTTTGACATGACAAGCTTAAGAGGGTGGTGTTAAATAGTTTAGAAAAAAAATTTAATGAATTAAAACAGCTATTTCAAGCTACTTTGGGACTTAACGCCAGGATTACGAAGGCCGGAGCTTTCTAGCACATTCGTTGCTTGTCAATTTAACTTTGGTTTCTGCTTGTTTTCCAGTTCAACCCACAAGTGGCTTGCTTGGGGTCCTGGTATTTCTTCCAGGTTCTTCAGTTGTGCAAAAACCATGTCATCCTTTCTTCCACTGAGGTTGTCACTTTTCTAGAGAAGGCTCTTTGGTTTGGTTTGGTTTCCTTTGTGGTTGCTGTGATGGACAGTACTCACAGGGTATACACAAACCATACCCCGTTTCCCTAGCCCTGCTGTCTGAGGAGCATCCACTGAGTTACACCCATTCACACCTTCCTTTTCTGAGTGGCGCCTCCACTGCCAATACAGACTTGCTATCCCCCTAAATTTCTGATTTAATCTTTCTAATGGCGTTTTTTTTTTTATTTGATTCCATATAGATAGATCTTGACAGAGATCTTGACTCAAGAAAGACATTCTTTATTAGTTAAGCTCTGACGATCACTTTCAATCGATCTCTCCAAAACATCTCTGCTCCCCTTTCAGAAGCCCCAGGTTGGTCTGTGAAAGCCTAACACTTCAACCAGTTCTTTATTCTTACCCACGAAGAAGAACAGATCCTTGATCTCATGTGCACTAGCAATAACCCCTCCAACGTGTACTGAGACATCGCCACCTGTCCTGGCAAGCCATTTCAAAATACAGTCCTTGAGCATGGCCTTCCTCCCTGGAAGTGCCCCAGGTCTCCCGTGTGTTACGATATGTTTATAAACATGTCAGATCTCACCTACTAGACTCTAAGCACCTCATTGGCAGGATCACAATAATGCAGCTCTGTAGCCCACTCTCCAGTGCATAGCCCGGCAGAGAGAAAGCTCAGTAAATGGTAGATGAATGAGTGAATGACCGTTGAAAGGAAGGAGATCCTTACAGCCCAGTAACGGACCCTAGAGCCTCTGTCTGTATAGGGTCTTGCATCTTTTAGAACACTCAGATTCTCTCAAAACCTTTTTTTACCGCCTGCTTGAAAAGTACAAAGCAATTGTTGAGAGCAACCTGGTTTGCTTTCGTCATAAGGAGGCAAGGCACATTCATGAAAGATGTTAAAGATCATAGGAAACCAACTTCACTTAACCCCGTGTTGGTATTATGAGTACTGCCTTGATCAGTCCTCTGGGGTCTTCCTCCTGATAATCTCTCAGGGAGTAACAAACCAGGGGAGGTACCTCAAGTACCCCGAATCATGGTGCCATGTAGGGTCTGAGCACTCTGGTAATGGCTCTCTTACTTCTCATGCTGGTCCAGGTTCTGAGCAGAGATACGGATTTTTCTGGCAAACTGAACAGATAAGGCTCCTACACTACATACTACAGTCAGAAAAGGCACATGTAATACAAGCTTGCCTCCTGGGGCTCTCCCCACTCCCTCGCCCAGTTCCCCAGCCCTGCCAGACCCTTGACAGGCTTCCCCAGACACTGAAATTGTGCCAGCAGGTCCCCTTGAAAGCCGAGTCTCTTCACATCCCAATTGTCAGTCAGACTTAGGGAGGGGAGCATGAGCAAGAGACACACAGCCGTGTGGCTGTCAGCCAGGGACATTCAGAGCCTGGCCTGCTCAAGGTGGAGGAAGACCAGGCATTCGCAAGCCCAGGAGTCCAGAGTCTCCAGAAAGGTTCAATCTCCTGGCTGTCAGTGATAGAAAACCCCAGGTTCAGGGTGGCTGAGCAGGGGTTGATAGAGGAGAAAGAAAGGGCAAGGCTGGGAAGAATTGAAGAAAGGAGAGCCTGGGTTAGGGAATAACCTGAGGGTGAGGGGACATCTCCTGCCATCCAGACTTCTACACCCTTTGATGATGGAAGTATCAAAGCCTTCCAAGAATCGCCCTCCCTCAGGCTCCATGGTGGTGTAGTGGGCTATACATTCGGCTGTTAACAGCAAGGTCAGCAGTTTGAAACCACCAGCCATTCTGTGGGAGTGGAGCTTTTTACTTCTGTAAATAGTGACAGCCTTTGAGACCCACAGGACAATTCCATCCTGTCCTACAGAGTCACTATGAGAATGGACCGGATGGCATTAAGACAGTGGGGGTGGAATACAACCTGGAAGTGAAAGGTCTGACTGCTGGACCCTGCGCTTCTTATCATCGGAGTGATCCTCAGGAGGCCCTCAGTGCTCTGGTCTCTGACACCGTGTGGGTTTATGTAGGGGTATGAACTGGGGCATGGAGTACAGCAAGTCCCCTAGTGATTGAATCCAGATTGAGTTTCTACCACCAATATGAAAGTGTTCATTCTCATCTGGTAACTCTATGCAAGAGTCTGTCTAGAGAATTATTCCCTCTAACTCCCAACACAGATGTATCCATCAAAGACTCTCGGGTCGATCAAATAAGAAAAGGCTTCTGAAGGGAAAACATTCCCTTACATTTACTAGTGGACTAACAAAAAAGGACATTCTAGGATTTTGAATTCTAAATCACTTTTGAAATTAGTCAGACATTTTCCTTAATTTGTGTTCTGCCTGTGGGTTTTCTCAGAGACCAAGTAGGATTGATATCTTCTCTTGTCCTTGCCTCTATGCCAAGAATAAAATCAGACCAAAACTTGGTGCTTGGTGAAACATAGAGATGGGAGGTAGGCCATAGAGATGAATGCACAGACATATAGACGGACGGATGGATGGATGGGTGGATAGATGGATAAGTGGAAAGATGGAGTTCTGTTTGTCAAATAGGACCCTGCCCACCCCCTATGAACTGGATATCTCTTGCTTGTTCTTTGTCACCTGTACTTGTTTGGTAGAAAATATATTGGTGATCTCAGAGGCCACATCCTTCTCCAGTGAACTTCATTACACTATTTCAACATTAATCTCCAAGAGTTTGGCTCCCTAAGTGGATCGTTGTTTCCGGTTTTGTCAGAAACAAAAATAGATTCTTGCAAACATTCCAGTCTTTGGACCATTGGCTCAAAGTCTTCATCTAACCCTGGTTGAGGTTCCTCTCAATGTAGCTTTCCCCAGGGCTCACTCAGAGAACTATGGATGCCTTAGGCACAGGCCGTGGCTTGGTTCAACGCAGCATGTTCTTCCTTCAGGGCATCTAACTATGGATTTTTGGATATGAAGAAAGCAGACACCTTAAATAATGGCCAAGACAGAGAATACTGGTGCCCATCAGGGTCTTCTCACGGAATGACTTAGTCATCATTCAGGAGAGCACACCCTTCCTTGAAACTTCTAGAGCATATGATTTGCACAAGTACTTCCACACTTAACTCATTCTATGCTGTTAGACTTTGTCTATATATCTTAATCCGGTCATTGGAGCAGAGGTTTCTAGAGAGTAGGAGCCATCCATGTCTAATTCTGCTCCAGAACATTGCCAGGAAATATAACCAACCTCCCTCCTACATAACTTTTAAAGCCTCTTCATGAGAAGAAAAATATGGAAGGGTTGATGGGAGGGCACCCATTCATTCTGAAGGTTCTATAATGCCCAGGGATGAAGAAGACCAGAACACTAAGAGCTACGTGCTCAGTCTTTGCCTGATGATCACCTTTACTATCAGTTCCCACTCATTTTTCTTGTGAATTAGACACTTCCATTTTGTCCTCTACTTGCATTGAGAGCTGGTGTAAGATAGGGCCAAGAGAAACACTGGTTCATTTCTGAAAAGGAATTTGTCTGATACTTTAAACACTGTCACGTTTCTATCTTAAGATTTCTCTCCTAAGCATCTTGTTTGTTGCAATCTTATGAGTGCTGTCACTGGTCAGATTCCCTTATTTACACTGATTTCTAAGAAAATTATCATTGAAATGCAGATTTACTACTAGTGAATATAAAATGATGGATTGGTTTATTTTTATCACCCTAGGTCCCCTTTAAAGGTCCCTGTAAAGTGGTGCAGTAATTAAGGACACAGCTAGTCATGGGAAAAAAATGAGCAATCCTAAGCACTCAACCAACCCACAGGAGAGAGCCGTGGCAGCCTTTGAAAAGACTGTCATGACTGTTGTCAGGTGTCAGTGGTGAAAAGCAATGAGCTACTTTGAGGACTAAGGTGTGTCTGACCCAAGCCATAATATTTTCCATTGTCTGGACATTGAAATTGAAAAATTGGACATTGAAGAAGTTAAACCGAAGAAGAATCAAAGCATCTGAATTGTGCTGCTGGCAAAGGATATTGAAAGTAGTATAGACTGCCAAAGAGTAAACAAATCTGTCTCAAAAGAAGGACGGCGAGACTTCGTCTCATGTACTTTGGACGTGTTGTCAGGAGAGGCCAATCCCTGGAGAAGGACACAATGTATGGTGAAATCAAGGGGCAGCAAAAAAATAGGAAGGTTCTTGTGGTAGTTACATACTCTGGTGTCAACTGGAGACTATTCAGAGTAAAAGGGTGGCGTTTAGCCTATCGGGTTGCAGCTTGATGGCCTCATTTGGAGGCACTATGGAGACAAATAGCTCACTGGAGGCCAGGCTCACTCTCTGCTTCCTCTTCCTGTGAGACACTCCTGTTGGCGAGCCACATGGAGCTACACTGATGGAGTCAGAGCCCTGGAGCTGGAGGAGCCACGTGGAGACCTGTGCCAAGTGCTGAGAGGCTTCCACTACCACTGGATCCACAAGACTTTCCATCCAGTGGCCTGTGATCTTCCTGCATCTGGCATCACAGCATGTGCTGCGTGAGTCTGAAGAGGAACTTATAGACTGGCATCGGACATATGGGCTAATACCAGACTTATGGACTTGATCTGAACTGGATTCAATGTTTTCTCAATATACAATTGCTCTTTTATATAAACTTCTTTGTTATACACAAATGAGTGTCTATGAATTTGTTTCTCTAGTTAACCCAGACTAACACAGCCCTCAACAAGATGAATTCATACTATGACTTCATCAATGGACAAGCACAGGAATAATTGTGAAGACGGCACATGACCGGGCAGTGTTTCGCTTTGTGGTGCATAGATAGGGTGCTATGGGTTGAAACCAACTCAGTGGCACCTAACCACAGCCACATAGCACCTCTCATCGATTTTCCAATGGTCTCTGCCTGACAACAAGGCTATAAGTCTTTATGTGTTCGCTTCATTTTTGATGACTTCCAATTTTCCTAAATTCTTCCTTTTACCTCTATTCTGATTATTAATGGATATTTGCTGCTGTTTGTTTTCATTGTGAGCCATCCCACACCAACAAATGAAGGTCCTAAAAGCTTTGGTGCACCCACATTATTGAGTTTGATTCTACTTTGAGGAGGCAGCTCTTCCCCAGTCATGAGCGGAGTATATCAGGCAACATTCCACTAGTTACAAAGTCTTGATGGCTAATTTATTGATTTTCTCAGCATAGAATTTGAATAAGTATGATGAGCAGCTACAACCCTGATGCACACCTCACCTGACTTTAAACAATGCAGTATTCCCTTGTTCTGTTTGCAGAATCACCACGCACAAGTTCTGTATAAGAACAATGAATTCTTCTAGAATCCCCATTATTCTTAAGCTTATGCATACTTTGTTATGATCCACACAGTGGAATGCCTTGGCATAGTCAATAAAACACAAATAAACATCTTTCTTCTGTTCTCTGCTTTGAGCCTAAATCCAGCTGGCATCAATAATGATATCTGCAATAGTTTATTGTGCCAGCCTGGCCAATAAACACAAGTGGGATTAATTGAAGGGCGGAGAGATAAATGGCTCTGTGAGCCTCGCCTTTCTTGTCTCTCACTCTTTAATCATTGGACCAGCGTGTGGCTGCCTGGCTTTTTCTGTGCCTCAATTTAAAGGATACACTACCTGTGGGATGTTTAACCTGTGGACTGTCACTGTAAATTGAGGTCCCTTTAAGCCCACACTATTGGAATGTACATCTCTGGAGCTGGGGACTGACAGTTGGTGACCTGCCTTGCTGTTTGCTGCCTGTGTATCTATAGCCCAGCTCTCTCTACAGAGAAGGAACTGGCGGCCCTCAAGACTTAAAGGACTGCTAGTGTCTCACAACTCTCTCAGGGGAGTGTTGCACTAAGCCATTTGGACTGCTTTATAATTTAACTGTTCATTTCTTGTATTATATATCTATCTGTATGTAATTTAACAGTTCATTTCTTGTGTTATATATATGTATATTTATAAATATATATGGATATATATATAATTACTAGCAATCTGGTTTTGTCCCTTGAGAGAACCCTAACACAGTATACCTTGGTACATACCCTCTTCTGAATCCAGTCTGTATCTCTGTTAAATAAGTGCACACGTACAAATCATCTCCGAGAAGCCTAGATAATCTGTGGACAGAGTCCCCCTCTCCTCCCCACGCTCTTCAGGCCTGCTTATCTATCCAAGCAGCCACCCATCGATGACTGTAACTACTCACTCTCACTACCATCAAATCAATGTCGATTAGAACAGGATAGAACTGCCCCTATGGGTTTCTGAGCATGTAACTGTTTATGGGAGTAGATAGCCCTGCCTTTCTCCCGGGGAGCAACTGGTGGTTTTGAACTGCTGACCTTGTGGATTGCATGCAGCCCAAAGCATAGCCACTACACCACCAGGTCTCCCTGTAACCCAGAACTGTGGATATGACAGTATTTGTCTCTGTATCTTTAACTCTTACACTCCTCCCTGTTCCTCCCCTGCCGGCATCAGATTTTGCTGGCCTTACGCTGACTGGATATTGCCATCCCTTCACTCAAAATGACATGTGACAAGCTCACTAACCAGTAATTGACCCTCCTCCCCCATCCCATCCTTGGCAACCTTCAAAGAATGGTTCTTTTAGTGTGAAAACTTTTATTGACTTTCTATAATCAGTCTCTTATAATATTTGTCCTTTTGTGATTGACTTCTTTCACCAAGTGTAATATCATCCAAGGTTAGCCATGTTGTAAGGAATTTTGCAGATTCAATGTTGTTCCTAATGTTGCATAGTATTCTATTGTATGGAAGTACGTACTATAGTTTAGGGCATTTAGCTTGTTTCTATTTGCTTTGCTATTGTAAATGGCATTCCCTGGCTCTTAAAAGCATCACACAACTTCCAGTCATATTTCATTGACCCAAATAAATTACACACCCATGCCTGGTTACAACAACAAAAAAAAGGCAAAGGAGTGCAAAACCATTATTGTTCTGAAAGGTGGGAATCTAGAATATTTATGGACTCTACTAATGACTAATCAATAACAAGAGCAACCATTATGCACCATCCAAGTTGGACACCTTTTAGCTGGTTTTGAACAAAATGAACCCAGCCTTAGAATTTTGCTTAAAGAAAAGTTCAACAGCATTTTAGGATATGTAGGTGGTTCACAAAGCAGTTGTTCAAAAGGTGAAAGATTCTTAAAATCTGATCAATGATAGGCAGCAAAGATAAAACAGAAAATAGCTAAAGCTTTTTGTAGTCCAAATTAATTTTGTCACAGAAATTTTGTTCGGGTCTCCTATCTGAGTCTATACATTATTATTTTATGACTACTGCTCCTAATTCATTTGCTGAAACAAAAGAGCTTCTTTGAACACAGTTATCAGTTAAGTGTACATCCAAACAACTGTAAGTATGTTGATGCTATATATATCTTAGTTTAGCAAGAAATTTGTTTGTTCTACAACATAGTGCTCCAGCAAAACTGGTGTTTATGCAATCATTGCAATTAAAATTATATTCTATAGCTATCATTGCATTAAAAAGTATCTTTTAAATTAAGCTGTCAAACACAGCTCACAATTAAATGCCTGTCAGCTGTCACCCCCTCAAGAATAAACTTCCAAAAACTTTAATCAGATTTCAGAAATTAGAAGAAAATAGAAATAAGCACTAAAATTAATTTAATGCATAGTCTATTTGATCGCTCTCATAACAGTAATATAAAACTAGCCTCATTCAGCAGAGAAGCGACAAGCCCACGTGGAAGAAGCACACCAGCCTGTGCAATCATGAAGTGTCAGTGGGATCAGGTAACAGGCATCAGGAGACCCAAAAGAGACAAACTAACAAAACCATATTGTTGAGAATGACCGATCTGTAGCCAATGGGACATCTCCTCACAGAAGGGTCACAAGGAAGGGATGAGCCAACCAGGGTACAGTCTAGCACCAATAAAACACAATATTCCTCTAATTCCTTGAGGCTTCCTCACCCTCCACTATCATGACCCCAGGCGTGCTAGACTGGAGCCTGTGCACAGGTACAGATAAGAAATAAGAGTTCACAATCCACGGAATCCAGGAACAGGAATGGGAGTAGCGATACCAGGAAGGTAGGGAGAAGGTGGGGAGAGGAGGGAAGAAGGGGGAACCAATAGCAATGATCGACACATAACCACACACACTCAGGGGGATGAACAACGGAAATCATAGGGGAAGGGAAACAATGGTCGGTGTAAGATATGAAAATAATAATAAATTATAATTTATCAAGGGGTCACCAGAGGGGGGGGAGGAGCTGATACCAAGGGCTGATTAGAAAGTAAATGTTTAGAAAATAATGGCCGCAACATGTATAAATATGCTTGATACGATTGATTTATGGACTATTATAAGAGCTGTCACAACCCCCAAATAAAATGATCTTTTAATAAAATAAAATAGCTGGCCTCACTTGCATTCTGCTATTTCAGCCAACATATCCAGCTATCACTACTTTCCACCCATGCCCAGGAAAACTTGGAGTTGACAATGAGTGAAATTAACTTAGAACCACTCATTCCGTCCAAATGAGTCATATCATACTATGTAGACAAACTTTGGGGAACTATTCATCCTAACTAATTTTGGACATAGACTTAAAATAACTACAGACTTGAAACTCAGATGTTTCCTCAGTTTGGGGTCTTTTGGTTTCCATCTGGTCAGTGTACACTCTAGTCATGGTGTATCAACAAACGCTTTTGCAGGTTACACATTAATCATTCACTTTTCTGAAAGACAAAACAAGATTAATTTTGTATCAAGTATTCTTTATTAAGAATTTTTAGCTCGTTGTTACAGAGGGATTATGTTACAAACAAGAACTCTGAAAGAGGTCGTACGCAGCAGAGTTGCCCAGGGCAATACATCATTTGCTTTCTTAACTGCTACTTCTATGAGCAGTGACTGTGAATCCAAGGAAAATGAAATCCTTGACAGCATTAATCTTTTCTCCATTTATCACCATGCTGTCCATTGGCCCCGTTGTAAAGGATTTTTGTTTCCGTTCTATGAGCTGTAAGCCAGGCTGAAGGCCATAGTCTTTAATCTTCATCAGTAAGGGCTTCAGCCCTCTTCTCTCTCAGCAAGTATGGTTACGTCATCTGTGTATCACAAGTTGTTAATGAGCCTTCCAAAGATCCTCACACTGGGTCCTTCTTCATCTAGTCCAGATTCCCAGGTTATTGGCTCCGCATACTAATTGAATAAATATGGTGAAAGGATAGGACCCTGATGTACACCTTCCTGATATAAACCATGCCGGATTGTCGTGTTCTGTTTGAATGACTGCCTCTTGGTCTGTGTACCGAGTCTGCATAAATATAATGAAGCATTCTGGAATTGCTATTCTTCACTGTGTTAACCTTTGCATTGTCAGTAAAACACAGATAAACGCATTTCTGGTATTCTCTGCTTTCAGGCAAGATCTACCTAACATCAAGGGTACACTTCGTTTCATGTCCTCTTCTGAATTGCACTTGGATTTCTTGTCAATGTACTCAGTGTGGTCAGCAAAATTTTCCTTGCACATAATGTCAATAATAGTATTCTGTGATTTCCACATTCTGGTAGGTCACCTTTTTTTGGAATGGGCACAAACATGGATCTTTTCGTCTGTTGGCTAGGTAGCTGTCTTCCAAATTTCTTGGTAATCTTGCTTCAGTGTCATTAGTTTAAAATCATAAGCTACCTCTTGAAATTGTTGAATTATTTTTATACTGTGACTCTCTGTGTTCTTTCCCATATTCTTGTGATGCTTCCTGCATCATTCCATATTTACTCCACGGAATCCTTCAACCTTGCAACTCAAAGCTTGATTTTCTTTTTCTTCAGTTCTTTCTGAGCTTGTTTGTTGTTGCTGTTGTTTCTTTTAAGCTTTATACCTCCAGGTCTCTGTGCATTAAATTATAAAACTTTACTTTGTCTTCTCAAGTTACCCTTTGAAACTTCCTGTTCCGGTCTTTTACTTCATTTCTTCCAGGCACTTTAGCTCTCTGTGTTCCAAGCAAGTTTCAGGGTCTCCTCTGTCTGATATGCACATTGGTCTTTTTCTTACTTTCTGACTTTTTATAATCTTCTACTTTCTGCATGTATTATGTTCTTGCTATCCCACCACTCACATGATATTCAGTCAAGAGGGTCAATGTGTCAAAATGGCTCTTGAGATGGTCTCTAAATTCAGATGTCACAAAACAGATATGTTACAGAGGGAAAAAATACAAATCTTTTAAAAAAAGGATATTGAATGAAAATATACTAAAAATCATTATTAAAAGGCCAAATTTATCAGAATAGGATTTCTAAAACTTAATTTCCAACTATATGCTTTCTATAAAAATACACTTGGGTTGAAAGTAAAAAATAGAAACAGGCAAGCAATGAAAACACTTAAACACTTATCTTAAGAAAACTGAATGATATATTCATATCAGATAAAACAGACTCAATATAGGGAATAATAGCAGTGAGAAAGAGTGACATTTTATAATAATAAGAGGTTCAGTTCAACAAAGCAATCCTAAATATGCCTGTAGTTGGTCATAAATATTCAACATACAGCAATCAAAATTTTACAGAAGCGAAAAATGGATACAATCATTTATAAATTTAGAGAGTTTATCAGTCCACATTAAGTGACTGATAGTTTTTTTTAATTGTCATTGCTGCCCTGTGTGCTGCAACTCCAGGTGATGCTGTGTGTATCAGAGGACATCTGCGCTCTACAGCCTTTAATGGCTAATTCCTCAGAAGTGGAGCACCCAGTCTGTTCTCCAAGGCTCCTCTGAATGGACTCAAGCATTCCCTTTTTCCTAATAGCACCCATATGTACCAAACTGCTAGATGAATAATCAATACAGTTATAAAAGATCTGAATTATACTATCTACCGTGTTGATCTAACTGCCACCTACAGGACATTATAATCCACAACTTTGGACAATACGTACTCCTCACATGTGCATGAAATATTTGCCACATGGCGGCCTAAATGAAGTATCTGCCACATAGTAACCTAAAATAATGAAATTCTTCTACCACAACAGAATTTAAATTTGATAGTCAATAAGAATGTAATCATAAAAGATCAAAACCTTAAACAATATGCATATAAATAACTCACATTTGAAAGAAGAGATCAAATAGAAATTTAAAAAATATTTTTAACTGAATGAAAACATTGTATCAAAATTTGTAAGACTCAGTTACAGAGGGTTATAAGGAAATTGTTGGCTTTATATGCTTATATTAGAAAGGAAGAAATGTGTAGAATTTGTGATGTATTACTGTAAACTTAAAATATTTGAGAAAATTAAAACCAAAGAAAATAATAGAAGTACAGAAATCAATCCAACAGAAAAGTATAGGGAAAATGAATCATCACAAAAATGTGATCCTTGAGAAAGATTAATATAATTGATACATTAGCAGGAAGAATAAAGAAAGGAAAAAGAAAATACACATCACTGGTGTCAGAACTGAGAGGGCATCATTACAAGCCCCACAGATAGCAAAAGGACAACAGTGGACTATTCTGTACAGGCCTATGCTTGTTTATCAATTTAACAATTCCTTGAAAGGCACAACTTGGAAAAATTGACACAAGTTGAGAGAGAAAAATTGAACAGTCCTATATCAATGGAAAATTTGGATTTGTGATCAAAATATTTACAGAAAGAAAAATTCCAGGCACAGAATATTTTATTCCTAAATTCTACCAATATTTAAGTGGGAAATAATAGCAATCATCTGAACTCTGTCAGAAAATAGAAAAGGAAACACTTCTAAACTCACTGAATGAGGCTAGCATTACTAAGAAACAAAACCTGGAAATTATTTTACAACTATATCACAATAAAATATCCCCAATGAACACAAATGCAAAACTGAACTAATAGACTTCGTCAGTATATAAACGATTCAGCATGAGCAAGCTGGTTTCTCTTCAAAATGCAACATTGATTTGGCACTCAAAATATTGATAGCATTAATAGAATAGAGGAATAAAACAATATTCATCTAAGGAAAAGATCAATGACCCCCTAACCCTAACCCTAACAACATAAAAGCAAACAATCAAAAACATTTAAAAATTAATAAAAGGAAATGTTTATCTCATTAAGGACAGATACAAAAAATTTACAGATTTTATTATACTAAATCAGAAACACTGAATACCACCCTCCAAGACTGATAACAAGACAAGGTCGTCCATTTTCAACAATTCTATTGAAAATTATATGAAAAGCCCTAGCCATTGCAATAAAGCAAAAAAAAAGATATAAAAAGCGTAAAGGCTGGAGAAAGATAAAATTCTCATATTCATAGATGCCACCAGAATCATAACAAATTACAGACAGCGCTGGAAAGAAAGACCACTTAATTGTACACATGCAAAACCTACACATATGCCAAGAGGCAGTTGTTTAAACAGAACAAAGGAATGTTGTGAGGTTTAAAATCTGGAAAGGTGCCCATCTGTAAGCAATTGGACATCCCTTTCCCGAAGGGTCGCAGAGAGGAGAAGAGCCAGTCAGGGCAAAGTATAGCACCAATGAAACATACAACTTTCCTCTAGCTCTTTAATGCTTCCTCCCTGCCACTATCATGCCCCAATTCTACCTTACAAATCTGGCTAGATTAGAGCATGTACATGGGTACAGATAAGAGCTGGAAACACAGGGAATCCAGGACAGACAAACCCCTCAGGACCAATAATAGAGAGCAGCAATACCAGAAGGGGAAGGGGAAGGTGGAGGAAAAAGGAGGAACTGATCACAATGATCTACATAAAACCCCCTCCCAAGGGGACAGGCAGCAAAAAAGTGGATGAAGGGAGACATCAGTCAGTGTAAGAAATGAAAAAAGTAATAATAATTTATAAATTATTAAGGGTTCATGAGGGAGGAAAGGTGGGGGAGGGGAAAATGAGAAGCTGATACTAAGGGCTCAAGGAGAAATACAATGTTTTGAAAAAGATGATGGCAACAAATGTACAAATGTGCTTGATGTGATGGATGGATGGATGGATGGATGGATGGATGGATGGATGGATGGATGGATGGATGGATGGATGGATTGTGATAAGAGTTGCACGAGCCTCCCAATAAAATGATTTTAAAAATAAAATCAGGAAAGGTGTGTGTCCGGATTGTATGTTTTCTACACAATTTTTCAGTGAACATGCTAAGCAATCTGAGAAATCTGACTACGTAAAAAAAAAAAGAACATGGTTTCAGAAGTAGAGGAAAACTCGTTAACCTTCCTTGCTGATAGGAAAGGGGATTTGAAGCATTTCTTGATAAAGATCAAAGATGCTTGCCTTAATATGGATTGTACTTCAACATAAGTGAAAGAGAATACCTCACAACTGGATCAATAAACAGCACAGTGATAGAGAAAAGATGGAAACTATCAAGGATTTCATTTCCCTTGGATTCACAATCAACGCTACTCATGGAAGAAGCCATCAGGAATTCAACCAACATACTGTACTGGGCGAATCTGCTGCAGAAGCCCTCTACAAGGTGTTAAGAATCAAAGATGTCATTCTGAAGACTTACGGTGAGCCTCCCCAAAGCCAGGGTGTTCTGACTTGCCTCAAGCATAAGTGAAAAGGAGACAATGAATACAAAAGACCGAAGAAGAATTGATGGCTTTGAACTGTGGTGTTGGTGAAAACATCAGATATACTCTGGACTTCCAAAAGGATGAACCATCTGGGTCGAAGAAGTACAACCACAATGTCCCTTAGAAGTGGGAGGGTGAGACTCTCCTCATGCGCTCTGGACTTATATCAGGCGGGACCAATCTAGAGAAGGATATTGTGTTGGACAGGGTTCTCTAGAGAGACAAACGTGATTGCTAGTAATTCTATATAACTATATTTATAAAGATAGATATATAATTCAAGAAATGAACTGTTAAATTATATACAGATAATACAAGAAATTAACAGGTAAATTATAAAGCAGTGAGACACTAGCAGTCCTTTAAGGCTTGAGAGCTGCCAGTTGCCAGTCCCCTTCTGTAGAGAGAGCTGGGCTATATATATCCAGGCAGCAAACAGCAAGGCAGGTCCCCAACTGTCATCAACTGGCGGTCCCCAGCTCCAGAGATGAACATTCCAATCGTGTGGGCTTAAAGGGACCTCAACTTACAGCGACACAGTCCACAGGCTAGGCATCCCACAGGTAGTGTACCCCTTTAAACTGAGGCAAAGAACAAGCAAGGCGAGGCTCACCGAGCCATTTATCCCTCTGCCCTTCAGTTAATCCTACTCATGTTTGTCGGCCAGGTTGGCACAATAAACTATAGCAGATATCATGTGTAGTAAAGTAGATGGTGAGCTAAGAAAAAGACCCTCACCAAGGTAGACTGACACAATCACTGTAACAGTGGGTTCAAGTGTGAGAACAATTATGAGTACGATGTAGGGCCAGGCAGTGTTTCACTCTGTTGCACACAGGGTCACCAAGCGCTGGAACTGACTTGACAGTACCGAACAATAGCTACAACATCCACAGGTGACATTGCTGTTTAGTTTCTAAATTTTAAAGAATAGACAAAACTACTAAGACTAAGGAATGAGCTTAAGCAGGCGTGAGGGAAATCAATTCTATTTTTGTAGATTAGTATCAAACAATTGTCAAATAAATTAGGAAAGCAATTCTGTTTATTATTGTGGAAAAGCATGAATGAATTAGGATGAAATTTAACAACAGTATTGCAAAACCTCTTATTTACATTTCAAAACTGCTGAGATAAATTTATCATTCCATCTCCCTTTTGGCTCATTTTAAAGTTGCTGCAGTTTTTAATATTTTCTGCTTTCTTTTTGATTGAAGGGTTTTTTTCCCTCTGTGTTGATTGGTCATTGTTGTTTTAGTTCATGTTTTGTATGGTTGTCTGTATATGAAACCCAGAATAGGTGAATCTACAGAAACAGTAGCTGGACTAATAATCACCTAGGGACATGGCAGGGAGGTGCAGGAGAAATGGGGAGCTAACAGCAATGAGTATGCAGAAGAAGAAAATGTTCTGAAGTTTATTGTGGTGATGATTGCTCAACTCTTCTTAATATTAATGAACTATCAAATTGTATTATATACAAATGATATGCCAGTAGGACTATTTTTCTCGAAAAGGCTATCTCAAAGGAGTGAAATGAGAAACGACGGCGGGGAAATCATCTTTGGCAACCACAAATGAGATAAGGGTACAATCTCTAAACTATATAGAACACTTCACCAACCAACTCAACAACAACAAGGCAAGCAATCCAACACCCAAACTGGCGAAGAGCATGTGGTGAAACATCACCAACAATGTATTCAAACATTCAACAGACACATAGAAACATGCTCAGAATTATGAGTCACTACAGAGATGCAGATCAGAACAATAAGATCCCACCTCATCCCTGAAAAAAATGGCTTTGACAAATTTTCTTTCAGAATCTAACAAGTGCAGATGGGGATATTTGTGCTCTTAGCCACTGCTGATGGAATTATCGTATAAAAACTATGGAAACAGGAATGATATTATATCAAGGAACTAGACAGAACTATTTTATAATACAGCAATCCCATCACTAGGTATATTCCCTCAATATCTAATACTAAAGATACAAGCAAACATATGTGCACCTATGTTCATTGCAGCACTTTTCACAATAGCAGAAAGATGGGGAAAACCTATATGCCCATTAACAAATGAGTGGATAAGCAAAATACGGTAGCTATATACAACAGAATACTATACAGTCATAAAAAATAACTATAACATAGATGAAACAGAGGCACCTTTGCTGAGTGAAATAAATCAATCACAGGACACATACTGTCCATCTCACTATCATAAAAAGACAAGAATTAAGGTGTCCAAGCTGAATTCAACATTTGCTGCTGGTTACCAAGAATATAAGAGTGGATATCTCTATAGCTAGTAGACAGTGTTTTAGGGATGGGAAATATGATACTAAATATGGATGTCCAAGGCAAAGGATGTCACTTAGATGTCTCGCTGCCCGTGGGTCCATTCTGACTCATGGCCACCCCTGTGGGTTTCCAAGACTAATTGTTTGGGGGAATAGATAGCCTCATCTTTCGCCTTTGGAACAGCTTGTGGTTTTGAAATGCTGACCTTCAGATCACAGCCCAAATTCATAGCCACTATGCACAATCTCAGACACTTATTAAAAACCTTTTGGACCCGTTCGGGGGGTCTTAAGGCTTAGAATCAAAGTCTCGTGATAACTCAGTCAGTTGACATCATATACTATATGAAGTTTATGTTCTACGTCCTGTTTGACAAATTGCATCTAGAATCTTAAAAATAGCTATTAAAAATACAACTATTGGTGTCTCTGTTATTTAGTCCTGCGATAACAGTAAATCCCAAGTGGGTGGCTTTTAAAAAACAGAATGTATTTTCTCACAGTTTCAGAGAAGCCGGGATTCAGAGTGCCATTCTCAGGAAAGGCTGTCTATCACTGTGGCTCTTGAGGTGAGTCCTGGTTCTTCTGATCTCTGGTCCTAGATAATCTCCACGTCCTTTGGCCTCTTTCTTTCATCTCTGCTTCTTTACCTTTTGCATCTCAAGAGATTGACTCAAGAGATAACCCACTTTAACCCTGCCTCATCGACCTAACAAAGGCAAGCCCTTCCCAAGGGAGTTTAGAAATGGTTTCGAAATGGAGTTCAGAAATTACGCTACATCATTTGGGGGACACAATTAAATCCATTACACCTAGTCGCTACACACCCAGAGTAGACAAGAAGGATTCTAAAGCAAAGAAGAGGAAGGGCCCCAATGGGATGGACGGGTCAGTGGCTGCTGCCACCATCAGCTCAACCATGACAATGTGGAAGATGGAGAGTGTCTCCTTCTGTTACAGAGCTGCCGTGAGACGGACCAAAGCTGACAGCACCCAGCAACAGCGACATGAATACGATGAGAGAGTGAGTCACTAGACAAATTGGGGGAGAATATTCCAAGCAAAGGGAAAAACAGTGCAAGGGTGCTAGTGAGTATGCCCACTTGTGTGTACAGACTGGCTGGTGTCAGAGTGCCATTGGCTGAGCAAAGGGTCAAGTACACAGGAGGCCTGAGAGGTCAAGCCTCCAGGGCTTACATCATGTTGGGGTCAGGGATTCTCCTCAAGTACATTACACTAAAGACCCCTGGTTGGCACAAACAATTTGATATTCCTAGACCCTTACGCAAAAGGTGATGGTTCAAATCCCCACAGCTTCTGTTAAGATTATGGTCAAGAAACTCCAAAGGATTTCCGTGAAGGAGATGAAATAAAATGTATACAGATTGTTGGATGTCAAACAGGATCTGCTCTGCAAAACCTCCATCCAATTCACAAGAAAAATTTTTTGGTTTGTTCAACGCAACCTAATCTGTGGAAGAAATGAGCTAAGCTCTGGAGCAAAGAAAAACACTGACTACTTATCTCCTGGAGACAACATGCCTTGTGCCTCAATGCTTATTTCCATCTCAAGCTCCCTCTTTAGACCCCCCCCCCCCAAAGCCCCCGCTAAGGCAGCAATTTTCAATCTGTGGGTCGCCTAAGACCATCAGAAAACATGTTTGAGGAACTGAGACACTGTTCCTCTACCCACCGTCAGGCGGGTCCACCCACATGCAGATACGCCCACATACAAGTACCCGGCTTGAAGACTGTTACCCATGCTACACCATGCTTCAAGAAAAAATTTCATTCATTTGTCATTAGAAATACATATTTCACAATATAGAATGACACCTTGTTTTGTGATTAATCACTACACTTTAATTATGTCCAATTTGTAACAATGAAAATACATCCTGCATATCAGATATTTACATTATGATTTACAACAGTAGCAAAATTACAGTTATAAAGCAGCAATGAAAATAATTGTATGGTTGGGGATTAACACAACATAAGAAACTGTATTAAAGGGTTGCGGCATTAGGAAGGTTGAAAATCACCGCTCTGAGGCTAGATGGAAGCCTTCTGTATGTATAGCTAGCTGTCTCCCAAGGTTTCTGATTTTTAGAGTATTTACTTTCAAACAGTTAGTTTTAGCATTAGAATTTAGAGGTCTCCTATCCATCAAGGCCTCTTTTACCTTCTTAAATCTGTTTGAACAATCCTGAATGCCTGCAAAGCGCCTGACCTGTGTTGATGACAAGCCCATTGAAGTGTCATCCTGGTTAACAGTGGATTTGCTGTTTCATCCCAAAAAAGAGAGAAAAGACTGAGAGGCTTCCAGGCCAGCAAAGGGGAAGCCCAATGCCAGACTCTGCCAGGTCAAGATCTTGGCCCAACTTCTTCATGACTGAGGTTGGAATGGAAGTTGTCATCTGTGAACAAGCCAACTAAGTCCAACCATGGCCAAACTTCAAAAGCCTCAAAGTACATTCACCAAGGTCAGAGCCTGCTCTGAGAGATGACTTCACCAGAATAGAGTAGGACCAAAAACCAAAATAGTGTGTCTTGTATGATTTAAAAATAAACATGTCCCCTCTTCTCTCAGGGACATCACACATGTACTAACATTATACAGGGACTTCGGAGGGACAGATCATTGGCAAAAGCACAAAGGATAGGCCAGACAGATGCTGGGGACAATGTACTTGTGGAAGATGTTCAAAGAGCTGATCACACTTGGCTACATTTGACATCCAATGTGTGTGCCCAGTCCTAAGACTGTGGTCATCTGGAAATAGTCATAGGGCACTTGGACTTTTGTCCCCCAAAATTAGACTTTCCCTGCTGCATTCTCAAAAACAAGGTATTTTCTTCAAGATCAGGAGATTATCTTCCTCCATCTCTCATAATTTTCAGACTATACGTCATGCTATTTGTGCACATCTCAGCTCCAATGATTTTTGGTGATTTTTACCCCCGGCCATGTAATCCATTACCAATCTTATTTCTGTTGTGTAGTTACATAATCTCGTGTCCATTTGAGGATATTATGAGTGAAGGGGTGGAGTCTAACCTGCTAATCAGGTCACAGCCTGATGTCTCCTTGTGGGTATGGCCTTCTCATGAGGATTCTGGGAACTTCTCTTCCTCTCTGGAGATGGGGCACATTCTCTCTCTGCTTCACTCTCCTGTTGACAAGCCCCACGGAGCCACACTGATGGCAGTCAGAGCCCTGGAGCTGGAAGAGCCACATGGAGTCTTGTACCAGCACTGAGATGCTTCCACCGCCACTGGATCCACAAGACTTCCCACCCACCAGCCTGTGATCTTCCTGCATTCAGCATCATTGCATGTGCTGCATGAGTCTAAAGAGGAATCTATGGATTGATATAAAACATATATAGGGGCAAATATCATACTTATGGACTAGATCTGGACTGGGCTAGGATTTTTTCTCAATATACAATTTCCTTTTTGATATAAAGCTCTCTCTTACATACATTTGAGTGTCTCTGGATTTGTTTCTCTAGTCAACCCAGTCTAACACAACTGCTTCTTTCAAATACTTGAACATTGTACTCATTCAACGAAACATTTAGCATCCAAGTAACAATCCTATCGTCCAAGGTCCCTTAGTGACCTATAGAAGTAATATAGTCAGTATTCCAATTTCTTCTATGGGTTTGATTCTCTAATCAGTAGTGAACTTCACCTCCATTCTACGTTAGTCATCTTTCCTATAGTTGCATGGAGACATTTTCTGTGTTTATATCTCCTCCACATCTCAAATCTCAACTTTAAATAACCCTAGCTTCTGCCCCCAACCTTATATCCTCCCAGCTTCCTTGTTGAGTGCACTATCATTATGTTAGGTTGCTTCTGTTTTAGGAATTAGGAATTCTTCTACTATGTAGGGACCTTCATCCTTTGACTCTTTGCCTGTCTCCATCTCTTCCTTCTTTGCTTCCAGTCTTCACTTTCAGCCCTCCCCTGTTGAGAATCCACATTAACACCTCCTGTCATAAAATTAAACCTTTTGCCCGTTGAGGTTCATCACATCCATGTTACAAAACCACAAGCCTGGATCATTTTGTCGAATTCCCCCTACTGAGGATTATTGGTAGCCCAGTGGAGCTGCCAGCAACTTCACAGGAGGAAAGAGTTAGCGAGTCTATCGATTTGGCAAGACTATGGTCGTAGAAGGACCCCTGCTGGCTTGGTGGTTAAGCACTTGGCTATTCAAAGATTAATACTTCCAAACCAGTGGCCTCTCTATGGGATAAAGATGTAGCAAACTGCTTCCATAGAAACAAGAGCCTTGGCATCAAAGCCCACATGGAAGAAGCACCCCAGCTTGGCGGACCACGAGGTGTAGAAGGGACCAGTTATCAGACATCAAAGAACTAAAAACCATATCAGTGGGTGCCCACCTCCCTGACACGACCACTGAAGACGAACGTGTGCATAAGCAATTGTGAAGAGGGCTAATGGTGCCCGGCTATCAAAGGATATAGCATCTGAAGTCTGGAAGGCTTGAAGATGAGCAAGCGGCCGTCTGGCTGAGGGGCATCAAGGCCCACATGGAAGAAGCAAACCAGCCTGTCTGACCACAAGGTGCAGAAGGGACCAGTTATCAGACATCAAAGAACTAAAAATCATATCAATGGGTGCCCACCTCCCTGATATGATCAATGAAGACAAACGTGTGCATGGGCAAGTGTAGTGAGGAAAGCTGATGGTGCCCAGCTATCAAAGGATGTAGCGTCTGGGGTCTTAAGGGCTCGAGGATGGACAGGTGGCCATCTGGCTCAGGAGCAACAAAGCCCACATGGAAGAAACACACCAGCCTGTGTGCACGAGCTGTTGAGGGGATCAGGTATCAAGCATCAAGGAACAAAAAATTATATCATTGAAAATGTGGGTGTGTGCAGAGTGGAGACTCAAAGCCCAATGGTAGTCAACTGGACACCCATTACTGAAGGGTTGTGGGATGGAGATGAACCAGGTAGGGTGCAGGGTAGCAACGATGAAACATATAACTTTCCTCTAGTTCTTAAATACCTTCCCCCCCACTATCATTATCCCAATTCTACCTTACAAATCTGGCTAGACCAGAGGATTTACATAGGCACAGATAGCAACTGGGAACACAGGGAATCCAGGACAGATGACTCCTCCAGTACCAGTGGTCAGAGTGGCGATGCCTGGAGGGTGGAGAGAATGTGGGGTAGAAAGGGGGAACTGATTACAAGAATCTACGTATAGCCTCCTCCCTGGGGGAGGGACAGCAGAGAAGAAGGCGGGGGAAGACCTCGCACAGTGTAATATATGACAAAATAATAATAATTTATGAATGATGACGGGTTCATGAGGTGGGGGCAGTGGGGAGGGAGGGGGGAAATGAGCAGCAGATATTAAGGGCTCAAGTAGAAGGCAAATGTTTTGAGAATGATGATGGCAACAAATGTACATATGTTCTTGACACAATTGATATATGTATGGATTGTGATAAGAATTGTACGATCCCCCAATAAAATGATTTTCTACAAGAAAGAAATAAGAGCCTTGGAAACCTATAGGGCAGTTCTACTCTGGTCTCTAGGGTCACTGTGGGTCAGTACCAACTTGAGACTTGATGGCAATAGGTGTGTTTTGGTTTTTTTAATAGGTGGTAGTTTCTCTTGCTGTGAAGTACTTAATGTCTGGTTATTTCTCTTTTGGAGATATTACCAGCCATTGGTGCTGAATACCTTCTATCATTTCCTTTCAATTTTCCTGTGAAGTTTCTTAAGCCCTCTCATATGTTCATGAGAGATATTGGTCTATAGTTTTACTTTTGGTGTGTCTTTTCTTGGCTTGGGTAGCAGGATTATGCTTGCTTGTGGAAAGAATTCAAAGAGTATTCAAACTTTAATCTATGTTCTGAAGCAGTTTGAATAGAATTGGTATCAGTTTTTTCTGAATGTTTGGTAGAATTGACCAATGAAATTGTTAGGACTTTGACTTTATTTTGTTGCAAGTTTTTTATGACCTCTTCAATTTCTTCTTCTCTGTGTTTTTAACAGTTTTATTAGCATTTAATTCAATATCATACAATTCAACAGTTCGATCATATTACGAAGAGTTGTACAATCAATTTTAAAACACTTTCGTCTTTCTTGTACTCAATGTAATTAGCTCCCAATTCCCCTAGCCTCCCTGCTAGCCCCCAAAAAAATGTAATCAGTTACTATCTTTATAGTTTACCTATCCTGCATGATAAAACAGAAAAAAGATCTCACTTGACAAGAAAACATGAAAATGTTAAAAAGCAGAGCTAATTTAAAATGGGTCAAAAAGAATATCAAGCAAAAAGGTATTAAATTTTAACGTACTGCATATATGCAATAATCCATCTTCCAGTGCAGTCTCTGGTAGCAAGGCCGTTCACATCCCTGGAATGTGGTCCCTGGGAATTCACCGGAGCTTCATCCACAGTGAATCCATTTCGCTTTTTTTTTTTAACGGAAACAACTTTAAAATTGGTCAATCTCTTCTTTTCCTATGAGTTTGTTCAAATTGTCCACCTCGGTTTATATTAGTTTACATACATACTGTGTTTCTAGAAATTAGTCCATTTCTTCCAGAACCTTCAAATCAGTTGGAATATAGTTCTTATTTGCATTTGTTCTGTCATGACATACCTATTTGACTTCTACCTTGTGTTATTTACACCTGATCATGCTTTTCTCCTGTTATATTTTCCAAGGATGTGTCAATTTTATGAACCCTTTCAAAGAGCTGACCTCTAGTCCTGTTGATTCGTCTTTGCATTGCTTTCCTATTTCATTTACTCTGCTCTACACTTATGACATCCTTTCTTCTGCTGCTGTTCTTGTTCTAACTGTTGACGGTGTTAACATGTTGTTTGGGGCTCTCTCTTCTTTTTGGTATATGCTTGTATTGTTATAAATAGACGTACGAGCACTGCTTTTGCTGAGTCCCAAAGATTATGTTATGTTATATTTTCATTCTCATTTGATTAAAAAAATATTTTATTTCATTTAATTTCCTCTATTCCCCAGTAGTTATTGGATAACCAAGATGTTATTCAATTTCTATGTATTTGAATTTTTTCTTTTTCTTCCTATTGCTCATATATCTTATGGCACTATGGTATGAAACGTTTTGCAGCATTTCAATGTTTTTAAATGTATTAAGGTGAACAACAGCACCAGAGAGATACACATTACATAGAACCACCAACCATATAATATCAAAAGGACATCATTTGCCCAGGGTTAGAGCTCAGTAGACAGGAAGAGGCAGGAAAAAAGGACAGATGGAAACAGAAACCCCGGGGAGGAAGTGGAAAGTGTGATGTTACATTGTGGGGATTGCTGTCAATGCCATAACGCAAAATGCGTGTGAATTATGGAAAGAAGAGTTAATTTTCTCTGTAAAGATTCACCCAAGTCACAACTTTAAAAAACTATTTTTGGAGATCATCAGCTTGGTGCCTGTCTTCTTCTAGGATGATCAAATTTATCTGGGAGAAGTTGAGGGTTGGTTTTGAGAGCGGGCAGTTTCAGGGTGACAAATGTACAACTTGCAGATGACGAGGGCTTCAATATTGTGGGAATTTGCCCTCATTTCGGAACCAATGAACCAGCCACTAACTACTTGAAACAAATTCTTTGTCACAATTGCTTTCACTTGCTGCATGTGCAATGTTTACCTCATTGGAAAGGCTTCACGTGTTTTGAAGCTACATAAAATCTGGATGCAGCTCTCTGACTTACCTGAAAACTTGACTAAAAGACTTACTTAGATTTACAGTCATACTTAGGAAGGGGTCTCCCCCATAATGGTGGACCCATGGATTTTTCTCTGTATTGTGTCGGCCTTTTGAAATTGGCTTCTCAACCCCTTAACTAAAACTCTAGTTTGGGGTGGCCTCTTTGTTCTCCAGTCTAACAAAATATCCGGATGCTGCTTGTACATTTTCTGTCTCCGCCCCAGAATTAGCCCTTTCTCCTAGAAACCTTGCTTGGTTTCCATGGCTTTCCAAAACCAAAATGTGGGTAGTAAGAATGCTCAGACCTTCTGTGGCAGTCACCTAATCTGGTGTCCATTTAAGGATAAAGAGTGTAGGGGTGGAGTCTAGGCTGTCAATCTGGAGATAACCAATGAGGCTTCTGTGTAGGCATCGCCTTCTCCTGAGAATTCTGGGAAATCTGGTACTTCCACCTTGGAGACAGAAGATGCCTCTCTCTGTGACTTCCTGGGAGACATTGTAGCAGTCAAGCCACATGGATACAACCAGACCTCTGAAGCCAGAGAAGCCTCAGAGAGACCCCTGCCAGCGCTGAGATGCTTACAATGCCACTGGATCCGAAGACTTTCTACCCACTGGCTTGTGATTGTTCTGGATTTGGCTTCATTGCATGTGTTTCAGGAGTCTGAAGAGGACTTTATAGATTGATATCAGATATATGAGCTAATATCGGACTTACGGGCTTGATCTGGACTGGCTGGGATGTTTCCTCCATGTTCAATTGCTCTTGTATATAAACCTCTTTCTTTCTCATGCACATATGCGTGTTTATGAATTTGTTTCTCTCGTCAACCCAGACTCACACACCTTCTTTAAAGAGTTACTTTTCCTCTTCCACTCCCACCTAATCCTTTGCCTCAGCCATGTGACCTCTGGCCCCGCTACTTCCTTGAAAATATCATCAACCATCTGCTAAATGAAATTAGCACTGAGTCTTCAACCATAATTCATACAACTGCCCACTCCTTCATTCTCGAAATACTCCGCAGCCTGGATATTCATGACGCCATTATTTTCTGTTCTTCCCGTGACCCTCTCAAGTATCCTCTCTCTCCTCTGCAGCCTGCTTGTCCTTCTGTCTTCTAAAAGCTAGGGTGCTGAGGAAATTGCAAGCATCATAAAATTTTAATATTTTCTCTACGATGGCTGTCCCTGATCTGTAGCGCTCGGTAGCTGTAATTATATTTGTGTGTTGCTCATTGTTACATCAATCTCTCCTGTCAAGCTCTCCCTTCAGATGTTAAGATCTAACCATGCAACTCTCCAAATCAGACTCCACACCAAATCAGGTGCAGCTCCCTGCACCCCAACCCAGTACTCTGGGGTGACCCACACGCGTAGCTCAGTGGCTGGTGCTCCCATCCTCCTAGTTGCCTGAATCAAAAACCACACAGTCACCTTTGTCTTGTTCTTCTTCCTCATCTAATTCATCTAATTAAAAACTGAACCTAAACCATGCTCTCTCCTAAGTACCTTGTGTCTGTCTACTTCTGTCTTCCCACCCCACATGGGCCTCGGCTCATGCTGCCACCCTTCAGCTGCATCACAGCCAGAGCCGCAATTTGAAAGATTTGAGGTCCCCTTACCTCTGCTGTGGCCCTTCTCATCTGTGCTTGCACTGCAGCCAGAGAACCTTTCTAAAACACAGTCTGGATGATGACATCTCACTGTTTCCAAAGGCTTCACATTGGTCCTTGGAATAAAGGGCAAACGTTTATTAAGATGTTTGTGACATGCACCCCCATGACCGGGCTGTTGCATGCTTCTGGTCTTCTTTTAAGAATCCCTTTTCACTCTTCACCGCCTGCTTCAAGCTCTCACTGTGGTGAACATTCTTACCTGAAACAAAGCAGGATTTGCTCCAGGAATCCTCCCCGATGCCCAAGTTCGGCGCTTCACTCAACACAAAGGAAAGTTGAGGTGCTACTACAGTATGTAGAGGAAACAGTCGATGAACGGTGAGAGAGAATAGCGCCTATGACAGACCACCTTCTTGTCTGATGGCAAGGCCGGATCTGCAGTGGGCACCCAGAACAAAGGCTGAATCATAGACATTCATGAGAAACGTGGGTTTGGATGATTGTGGGCCCCCAGAGATGAGAATGTACAGATGTTTGCACTGGATCCTGGCTCTTTCTTGAATCCTGGGTGATTTCTTTCCCACCTTTCATTAGTTTTCTGACACTTGGTGAACCATTTTGAACTGGCTAGAGCAGATGTTGAACTGGTTTCAGGAAATGCCTGTCCTTATTTTCATCTAGAACACATGGTGGATTCATTTACACTGTAGGCACAAGCCTCTGCAGAATTCAACATTTCATCTTCAAATTGACCCCAGCCTGTAAGGATCCCATGTTTGTAGCCCACTTCAAGTTCTCTCACTTCGATCTCAAGGCATGGTGGTGGGCTTTTATTTCATAAAGATCCCAATCTTGAAGCACCTAATAAGAGTTACAGCCGCATGCTGGCAAATAGAGATGTGAACCGGTTGGAGATAACAGTGCTGAGTGACTTCTTGGAAGTTAGAGGTTCTGAGTAGAGACATCTGAATCTTATAACCTAGAAATTTTCACCTTAACGATAAGTGGGCCATTTCCTTACTCTCAGACCTTTTGCTTCAAGTGGCGCTTCACCCAGTCATCAGGGTACAGCCCCTAACGCCTAAATTGTTAAGAGTGTTGAGCGACAGGCTTTCCTGGCCTCCATGACTGATTCCGGGAGAGTGACATGACTCAGTCTAAACCAGCGAGATGCAAGGGAACATTGGGTAAAGTCTGTGGGAAAGAGATGGCTGCCACTTCCTGTGGGGCTTCCATGGGGGAAATGAAGGCCCCGAGGCCGCCATCTTAGCAGCCTGAGGAGGAGTTTCGCACTTCCAAGTGCAGTCAGCCCAGAGGAGGCTCTGTTTAGAGTGGTATGGGGAGAGAAGCGTTGGCTCCTGGCGATGCTGAGTGAGGGAACTCCAGCCTGAAGTCAAGTCTGATGACTTGGAGCAAGTTCCCCTCTGCCTCTCGGGGCTTCAGCTCGCGCTTCTCAAGGCCATATCCTGCAAACAATATGATTTTCAAAGCCACCCCTCCTTTCCTCTGTCCCTTCCTCCCAATCTTCAGATAATTGAATTCTCTAGCCTTCCACCTGGGCTGCAGTCTGCTCCTGGGTTAGACCTGAAGGATGGGAAGAGATGTTCTTGCCCCCAGAGACATGGGAGCCCAGGGCTGTTTCTGTTTTAAAAATAAACCATATGACTCTTTCAGATTTGAGGGTTGAAGAGCAAAGGGCGGGGACGGGGGGGGCTGGAATATAAGAGAAGCTTCAGGGCTCATTGCCAAGAAAGCTCCCCACCCTCCAATTTCTTACACTGTGAGTATCTCAAAAGGAAGCCAGAGCACATGGTCTTGATTTATTAAAACTCCACTCATCAGGCTGGCATCCTTTAGATGTATTAGATGACCAACAGGCAAGGGCCCCAGCAGCGTCCTTTCTCCTCTGCCTCGGGGCTGGCCAGGGGCCAAAAGAGAGGCCCGGGGAGCAGGAGCGATAGGGCAGCCACCCAGAGAGCTGCTCCTGCTGTGTGACACCACCCCACTGAACCAGAGGAGAGCTCTACAGACGCCCACCCATGTCCGAGACGCAGTGACAAACGACACATGCAGTCAGAGTCCAAAGGAGAGCCCCAGGATGAGGCCCAGATGTGATAGACAGATGTGATAGACAGCTTGTATATCCATGGGGGTGGACTAGAGAAGGCCCCACACAGCCAGGAATACCCTCACCCATATATGGGCTCGAGTCTATCTACGCAGGGACAGCAACCATCTGTCTTTAGAAGCTTTGACTCTCGCTCTACCTTTGACTTGCATGTATGGACGTGCATATAGATTCTTGTTAAACACACACACACACTCAACAAATCCATCATCATAGCAATCAATTGAGTCACCCTAAGACAAGAGGGAGTGGCCCTCCTCCCACTCCCCTGCTCCCCATAGCACAGTTGGCTGTAAGAGAGGAGCTGGGCCCACTGAGATCCCTCCACTGTGATGCAGTTTCACAGGTGCCCCAGGTATGGGTCTTCGACAACACAAACGTGCCCACTGAATACCAAAGCACCCATACACACCAAAAGGAAGAGAAGGCTCCTGCAAACTGCAGGGAGTTCCCCCCTCTGGAGTTGGCCGCTGGAAATCCAGGCCAGATCCCTTGGACAATCAGTAAAGAGCACGGCTCCTGTGGGCTTCTGCTTCAGTGGGTAGATTTTTTTTTCTCTTAGTATTACCTGAAAGAATGCAAAGCCACAAACCAACTGGATTCTAGCACCAAGCTTGTTTTCTCCCCAAAGCATCTTCACAAGAAGCGTTCTTCCCTGAGAGCCCCTCGGAAGCCATGTTTTCTGACTTCTGAGCTGAATCTTCCCTGGAGATCCCTTCAGTCTCCACCAGAAGGGCTTCACTACCCAGTGCCCCAGCCTTGGCACACGTCCATTCCCAGACAGCTGATCGGCTCCACAACGCTGTGCTAGCAATCAGGCTGACTGAGATACCCAGGGCTTAGTCTACACCAGGGCCTGGCCAACATCAGCTTGTGAACCATGCATAGCTCTTTTGGTACATCCATGTGGCCCTGAAGTAAAACTGGGGAGGAAAAATTAAGAATATTGTTCAAAACGTGGTGATTTCCTGTGTTTGCAAAAATAAATATATGGGGCTCAAATAATTTTTAACTTGCTGTGAGGGACAGGATTGGCTCTTCCATCTCAAAAGTTTACCATCCCTGATCAAGACCCAGTGCTGTCAACCCAGGGAATTACTCTGCGCAAGAAGGATGGGTCAGCCAAGAAATTCCCCAGGACCAGGTTTCCACTTGGCTGAGGTAGACCACTGTGCCAAGAGGAAAGCTAAGGTTCATTTCTGATTGGGGAACACCCTGGAGGGGGCACAGGAGAGGGTCAATCCCAGCCACTGGCTGCTCAGACCAGGAAGCTCCAGAGGATGGTATCCCCCACCCCTAGTCAGGAGGCACCTGCTGCCTCCATCATCACTCCCAGCTGCACTCTTTCAGGAAAACACCAAGGGGAGATTCACTGGCTGATTCCTCGGGAAGAAAGGAGTCTCTAATCTCACACTTTCCCCATGGGAAACTGAGGCCCAGAGAGGAGAACGCAAAGCCACCAGAGCAGTGGAGAAATGACCCACCAAGCTGAACAAGTCTGCAAACTGAGCACAGGGACCTTTTAGACAGAAGGTCCTGAGTTTAAGCTAAGCTTCACTGGAGCCAAGGGTCAGCACTCCAGGACCAGTTTCCTTGTTGGTGAACTAAGAAAACTAGTAAGCCATGGGCTAGTGTGAGAATGAAATGCAACAGTGCATCAAAGAGCCCAGCACACAGTAGGAGTTCAATAAATGCCATTGTGCTAGCCCACCTGCCATTGCACAGCCTTTGCCACTTCTCCACTCTTTGATGAGGTGATGCTTCAGAGTTCTGGCCCACACTGGAAAGGAAAGCCCAGCCTCATACAAGACCAGAGTCAGGTGAAGCTCAAGGTCCCGGGGCTCCACGAAGATCCCTGTAAGAGCCTGCTTCACTCTCCCCTTACACTCTGAAGTCCTCAGAACAGTAGTGCCAAGGGAGAAAGACCCTCCTCAGTTGATGGCCTTGCTGCTCCTCCCTGAGAAGAGGAAGAAGAATGCTCATTCGGGGCCGCAGGTGATGACTGGACCAGCGACAACCAGGTGCGACTGGGGGAGCTGGGCAGAGCCCTGGCTGACTCCAGATCCTAACAGGCTGTCCTGGGCTGGTAGAAGCACACAAACTTGATGCCCCAAGGGGCAGAGCTAGAATCCAGGAAGCATCACAGGTTATTGGGCGATTATACATCAGACCTGCCACATCGATACTTCTTTTGGAGCGGCAAGGCGGTTTTGTATCACTTTTCTCAGAGCGAGTAAGGTCATTTCAAAAGGTGACGACTGCAAGATGGAGCCTTGTAAAGACTGGCCACCAACCAAAGATTTCAGTAGGGATTCTTCTAGTAGATAGGAGTGGGAGGCGGTAGCGCTGAGGTCCCTCCCAGGCCCAAGTGTGTAACCCCGTAAGAGGGTCCCTCGCATAGTAAAAAGCTGTGTGCTTTTGGCTGGGAGTGGGGGTGGGGGGTTCAAAAAGGACCCCTTAATGAACAAACCAGAAGGGCATAAAGCATACCTCTCAGTACATCCAACAACCCACCTGCAGCTCTTCAGCAGAAAAGGCCAGGATAAAACACCTGGCCTCCCTTCCCCAGGCGAGAAATCGGAAATGTGCCTGCAACGCGAGCCTAGCAAAGCAACATCGATAGCACTGACCCAGTGAGGGAACTAGGCCACCCAATGGGGAACAATCTGTGGTCGGCATCTGCAATTGAAGCATTCCAGGCCGAGCCTCCCAGGACACACACATCTCTGTCCGCTCGGTCTCCACGCCATTAACAAGCGGAGATTTCCCTGGGCTGGTCCTCAGGAGGCTCATTGGACAAGAGCAAGGCAGCTTCCTGGGACCAGGAAAGTCACTCTGCCCAGGAACTCACCATTGGCAAAGTGGGCCATGTGGCTTCTCTGGAGTCTAAGACCTCAGTGCTGAGATGAAAGGGACACCAACTAAGAAAAGTCACAGTGAGGGCCCTTTGAGATCCAGCCGCCAACTGGAACCTCTTGCTTGGACCTCCGCAACAGTACTACCCCAGGCCTGATAAACACCGCCAGGAAGCCGGCCTCACTCACTCGTGTGTTCAAATGTTCCCAGGTGTTCAAATATGTCTTTGGATTTCCCCTTTTCCTATCCCATGCCTGTCTTTACTCCTTAAATACTTATTTGCCATATTCTGTTTATGGTAATTACCTAATTTCCTGTTAACCAGATGAAGAGAGTGTAAGGGTGGAGTCTAGCCTGTCAATCAGGTCACAGCCTGATGATATCTCCTTGTGGGTGTGGCCTTCTCATAAGGAGGGTCTTTGGGACCTCCCCCTCTCTGTCTGCTTTACTTGCCTGCTGATAAGCCATGTGGAGCCACACTGAGACCTGAGCAAGCCATATGGCTGAAACCCACCAAAGCCTTGTGATGTGTCCACCACCACTGGATCTATAAGACTTAGCACCAACCCACTGGCCTGTGATCTCCAGCATTCTGCATCATTGAGTGTGGTGGCATGAGTCTTAAAGGGGACTTATGGACTAGTGTTAGACTTAAGGACTTGATCTGGACTGAGCTGGGATGTTTTCCTAAATATAATACTTCTTGATGTAAAACTGTCTCACATCTCTATGAGTGCCTCTGAACTTGTTTCTCTAGTCAACCTGGTCTAACTCACTATTCATGAAAAATCTGCGCCCCCACAAGTCTCTTCTTGTCCAGAGGAAAGAAGAGCCAATGAAATCTAAGACACATGGAAACAATGAATCCAGTGCACTGGTGAACCACTCAAGCATCAGTCTCCACAATCCCAAGACCAGAGGACTGGATGGTGCCTGGCTATCTGTACCAAGTGCTCAGAGAGAGATCATATTAGAAGGTGTTAGATAGAGTGGAAGAAAAACGTGGAACAAAACTAAAAATAAAATTTTTAAATTATGACAACACCCAAACAGTAACTAGCCACCTCATTGCCACCAAGTTCATTCTGACTCGTTGTACCCTAGCAGACAGAGCAGAACTCGCCCTCTGGAGTTCTGAGACTTTACATCTTTATGGGGGTCGGAAAGCCTCGTTGTTCTCCCATTGGAGCCAATAGTGGGTTCAAACCACTGACCTAGACAGATCTATTCTCATGCCCTCAAGTCAAGTCAATGCTGACTCGCCTTGACCCCTTGTGCGTTTCTGAGACTACTGTTTACGGGAGTAGAAAGCCCCAACTTTCTCCCTCAGAGCTGCTGGTGGTTTTGAACTGCTGACCATGGGGACTACAGTCCAATGCTTAGCCACTACACCACCAGGGCTCCACAGACAGGGAAACAGTCACACTAAGGAAGTATGTGAATCTTAGTATAATCAAAGGTTTGAGATCAAAGGGGTCTCATGTCCCCGCTAGCAAAGTTAAGAGGAATGGGAAATACCAGGAGGAAATAGAGTAAGTAGTGTTGCATTGTGTAATAAGGGTATGGGGCAAAAAACAATGTGTGTCAACTGTTGAATGGAAAATCAATCTGCTCTATAAACCTCATCTGATTCACAATAAAAGGCTTTTTAAAAGAGAGATGCACAGCCTGGAAGGCGTAATTTCAAAAGAGATATGGCTCCCCACCTAATCAGCCTAGAATTTCACTATGCCTTCCCAAATTCTTTCAGGAGTAGTGAATTGTCGAATGTGACTCTTCCAGCCAAAGTCTCTAACTCCCACCCAGCCACCTCGCCCTGCACGGGTCTGGTAAGAAGGTGCAGGGAGATACTGATAGGATTCACCTGTGACTAATTGCAAACAGGATTCCTCGAAGAGGCAACCTGCTGTGCATAAAATGAGCCCCTCAGAGAAGCACAGTAGGGTGGTGGGGGGTGTCTCATTGTCAGCAAGAGCACGTCCTCTGGACCCAGGATCCCTATGCAGTGAACGTCCTGGATCCAGGAGACAGCTACAATATCAGAGGAGCAGCAGTAGAACCGGGAGCCAGAGCACAGAGTAGGGAGTTGGACTTCCCCACCTGGGGAGCCAGTGAAGCCGAGTGCTTTGGTGTGAGACGTGGGCTTCAGGAGTAGGGGTGCCTCTGGACATTGAACTGGGACGTTGAACTTGCTGACCCACAGAAGTGGAGCAAGTGCCTCTGACTGAAACAGAGGTTTATGCCCTTTGGGCCTTTGTGAGCAGACTTGCCAGGACTTTGTCACAGGTCCTGATAAACAACCCAACCCCGAAGCATTTCTCACCGGCCTTACAACTGCTAACTTCCTTAATGAACCCCTTTAATCATGTGTGTTGTCTGAGAGACCTGTGCAGCCAAGGCGGTGGATATTAGACCTGAGAGATGAAGTAGGAACTGTTAATACGGGCAACATAGTCCTCAACTTCCTTTGCCTCCCATTCCAAGGGCCCTTTCAGTGATGCCTATGGGGAGTGGAGTCCAGTCCTCTAAGTGGGGGAGTGGAAAACATTTAAAACAAACCCCACTGTTTGTGGTTCACAGACAAAAATCCAAGGTGGCAAGGAGCTCTGCTAGCTCCCCTGGGTCGATGGGGGAATGTCTTAGTGTCCAGGAGAGGCCGTAACAAAATATCACAAATGGGTAAGAGCCTCACAGTCCTGGAGACCAGGAGTCCAAAATAAAGGCATCTGCCATGGTGATTCCTTTGAGGGGGGAGACTCTGTCCCACAGCTCTTTCCGTGCTTCTGGGGGCCACCCGAGAACCTTGACTCGCCTTGACCTACGTCTTCACATGGCCATGGCCTCTGTGTCTCTGCTTCCCCTTTTCAAAGATATGGCCGTGTACCATTAGACCCCACAGTATTCCAATATGACCTCATATATTCACCTACCTGATAGCGTCTTCAAACACCCTATTCCCAAACCCAGATGCTGGTATTGTTAGGTAGCTTGAGCAGGGGCCAGGTGTGTCTACTGAGCATGCTCCAAATTCAGGCCCAGAGCCAGCTGGGGAGGGGGCAGTACGCCTAGGTGAGTGGTATACCTGGATTGGCCCAACCTAGGCCAGGTGGACTTAATTCAGCCAATGGAGTCAGCCAGTACCGCCGATCATGCCTTCCAGCAGAAGGCCTGAAAAAGCCAGAATCTGGAGACCTCCACCCTCTCTTTCCAGCTGTCCTCTGCCTTCTGCTTGGGAGTGCTTCGGCCTCTCCCTTCCCCCTGTGTGTGTATTGGGAGGGGGGGGGTTCCAATCCTGTGTTCAGTTAACTGTAAAACCTGAAAAAACTTCTATCCTATTTTTTTTAACATTTTATTAGGGACTCATACAACTCTTATCACAATCCATACATATACATACATCAATTGTGTAAAACACATCTGTACATTCTTTGCCCTAATCATTCTCAAAGCATTTGCTCTCCACTTAAGCCCTTTGCATCAAGTCCTCTTTTTTCCCCTCCCTCCCCATTCCCCCCTCCCTCATGAACCCTTGATAATTTATACATTATTATTTTGTCATATCTTGCCCTATCTGGCGTCTCCCTTCACCCCATTTTCTGTTGTCCATCCCCCAGGGAGGAGGTCACATGTAGATCCTTGTAGTCGGTTCCCCCTTTCCAAACCACTCACCCTCTACCCTCAAAACTTCTATCCTTTATAAAAACCCACTTGGATCACAAACCAAGCTTCGGAGTGGATTTCTTTCCCATGAGAAGCCAAGAATGGAGGTATTTCCCACACGAGAAATCTAACAGCATCAGGAGTTAGGTCTTCAACATCGCTTTTGTTCTTGTTCGTTTGTTGTCAGGTGTGCCATCGAATCCGTTCCGGCCCTCTGCACAACCGTGCCCAGTCTTTCTCCCCCCACAACTGTTCCGGTGTCAACCGTCTCATGGGGGGCCTTCCTCTTGTCCACTGCCCCTCGACACTACCGAGCGCAATGTACTCCTCCAGGGACTGGTCTCTCCGACAACACGTCCAAAGCATGTAAGATGAAGCCTTGCTATCTTGGACTCGAGGGAGTCAACATTCAGTCCATTCCGGAGAAGAGCTCCAAAGAGAACGGGTCCCCCCCAACGGCCAGAGGAACCCTACTGACTGACAGGGGCAGGCCCAGGGCACACAGGTACTCACGTGATTGGTAAGCTAGCTTCCAGCCATCTTAATAGAAAAAAGAAGCTCTTCTCCAGTGCACCACCCAAGTCCAGTTTGGGGCCACCACACAGCCCTGTAAGTGGTCCCTTTCCTGAGCCTCGCTGGAGATTGAAACATTCAGCATAGAATTAACTTTGAGGGGCTAGCTGGGCTCAGGTATTGGAATTCTCCAAAGGCCCAGGCCAGGAAGGTTCCAGGCAAGGCCCCGGGTGGGGACTGAGTCATTGCGTGGAGGAGACATGGTGTCAGAGTCTAGCTAATGCTCAAATCGATCATGAATAATTTGTTGGAAGCAGCTGAAGGCCAGCCACATGCTACAGTCTTCCGATGTGAAGCATACATTGTTGTTCACGTATTTCAGTTTCCCTTTTTGCCAAAAAAGAAACAAGTTTGGGGCCATGAGAACAAACCCGCCTCCCTTCCTCTGCAACAGTGCATTTCCCAAGGCCTGGGGTTTTATTGGTGTTTTGTCTGCCATGGGTTTTGGCCACATAACTTCGAACTAAATGAGGTAACTCAAAATTAAATCCTCTGGCTGCACTGTGGCTAATGGCTCATGCCTGTCTGCAGAGATAGGCCGGCAGACGCACAGGACCAACAAGGGGCGCGTGGAGTCTGGAGCCAGCGTGTATCACAGAGCCGGGGAGGGGGCCAGGGGGACCGTGTCAGGGGTTCAGATGGGAGAAACTCGGGAAAGAGGCCAGCCGTCCTGCGGCTTTCGGGTGCTGGACGTGCTTCGTGGGTGTGTGCCAGTGAGGACTGGGTGGTGGGGTTTTGTGAATTGTCTAGGGAGCCCATTCGGAGAACACAGGACACACACAAGTTGCTGCCTTCAGCATTTCCCGTCCTGAGTGACCGTTCCGCTCTGGACAAGAAGAGAGGATTAAAAGGTGGCTGGAGCTGACAGCCTCTTTTTCAGTATCCCTTTCTTGTCTGCCCCTGCAAAGGAGAAAGAAGAGAGAAGAGGCGGGGGAGGGGGGAGGGATTGAAGGGGAGGGATGGGGAGGGTCCCCAATCATGACTGAGATGAGACAGACCAGGAGGCTGGGGACGGCGCCAGATATGCTTTAGACAAGTAAAAGAACGCAGTGTTTCTGACAGTCAGCGGACATGGAGCAACTTCATTCTGGGTTCCCTGGTTTTTCAGTTGATCCAACTGAAAGTCGGCTTCTGTGACTGCTCCACTGACCCCAGCAGGTGACCCGCACATTTTAAGAGAAGGCCTGATTCACTGCACTGTGGACCATGGGTTAGGGGTGGCCTTTCTGTCCCAAGGACAATTCTGGGCCCGCTGAGGGGTTTGCTCCATCCCTAAGAAGATGAAAAGATTAAGCATGCATCTCTCAATGAAGCAGGTGGGCATGACAAATGTCCTCCCCTGTTTATTAGCCTTTTTAACAGATGTGTCTGGAGCCAATAGGTAGTCAAAGCCTGTGTCCTCAATATCCCATTCTTCTTGTCTTCGCTGAATAGAATCCCAAGTGTCCCAACCACGCTGCAAGTAGATGGAGGATACAGGATGAGTTCTGACCAAGGGCCTACAAGTGGAACTGATGGCGCGTGCTGTTTCCAAGCTGATTCATAAAAATGTGGGGGGGCATCGCCTTGTTCTCTTCTTCTACCATAGCAGCCCAGAGAAGTGGTGTGTCTCAGTTGCTGCAGCGACAAGATCATGAAGTCTAGGGCCTGAGTGACTACATGGAGTCGAATCCTGCTCCCTGATCTGGAAAAGAAATCATGAGGAAGAAACAGTGCATTGCATGAACTCGGGTTCTTGGGTTAATCTGCTACCTAATCTTATAATGCCTGAATTTTTAATTTCAGGGGGAAATTTTTTTTGTTTTTATTCTTTACTTTCCTAGTTATCAATATATATTAATATATACATTTTAATTAAATGTTACAAAAACGTCATGCTCGGTGTTATAGGGTTAAGTGAGCAACCTCTTAAAAACTGCCTAAAAAATCAGGCATGTGTGGTGAGGGTGGGAGGTCAGACTGTACAAAGCCCACAGGGAGAACTTGGGGCAAATCGCTGCAGAAAGCAGAGCCTGAAGATCGCTAAGAGCAGCCTTGCCAAGTTCACCTGCTCTGGTGACCCCTTCGTGTCCCACCAGCCAGCAAGCACCTGCTGCCATCCCAGAACGCCTGCTGTGCTGACCCTTGCACACTCGCACCGTAGTCCCCATCTGTCCCTGGGGGGGAGCAGGATGCACTACATCATGCTTGGGCCTGAGTGCAAAACAAGAGCAGGGACTCGTGTCTGAAAAGGACATGAGTGAGATAGCGCAGAGCACAGGTCGCAGTCCCATGAAGACAGAGGCCCAAGTAGGAGTGAGCGCATCCCCCGGTATCAGCTCCCTGACTTCATTGTCGGGGTGGAGTCACTGTGTTCTCTTCCTAACTGCTCCAGAGAAAGCCAACCCCAGTAAGAGAAGAGCCTGCAGCACACGCACACCCCGCAGGCCAGGCCTCCCCTCATGCCCTCCCTGTTGGGCAGGTAATGGGGATCACATCACACACTCAGTGTCCTCGTGGCACAGGGCATCGAGCGTGCAAGGCAGACCCCAGACCCTAGCTTGCCACGACTGCTTCCCTCAGCACAATGTGTGAAAGCGAGTCATTGGATGCACTGTGTTAGCCAGGGTAGACTAGAGAAACAAAATCAAGAAGACTCATACATGTATAGGAAAGAGCTTATTGTGTATGAAGAAAACATCCCAGCCCGGTCCAGATCAATTCTCTGAGTCCAATATTGGCCCATATGTCTGATACGAGTCCATAAATTCCTCTTCAGATTCATGCAACATATGCAATGGAAGATCACAGGCCAGTGGGTGGAAAGTGTTATGGATCCAGTGGCGGTGGAAGCATCTCAGCGCTGACGTGGGTCTCCATGTGGCTCCTCCAGCTCCTGGGCTCTGGTTTCCATCAATGTAGCTCCACGTGGCTTGTCAGCTAGAAGACAAAGCAACAAGTGTGTGTGTCCTGCCTTCGAGGAGAAAGACAGGAGTTTCCAGAATCCTCAGGAGAAAGCCATGCCCACACAGAGGCCTCATTGGCTGTGACCTGATTGACAGGCTAGACTCTACCCCTTCACTCAGTTGACAGGAGATTATCTAACTGCCACACACACCCATCTGAGGAAAGCGGCCACCAGTACTGAGCCCTCAATGGGCAGCATGATTACATCAGGCCACCTCGAAGAAGTCACCAGAGCGCCTCGTCCACACCAGACTGGGAGCTGGGAGAGAATGGTGAGTCGCAGACTGAACTGCAAAAGCACTGCTTCCCACCAGCTGAGGGCCCGGGAGGCTGCCCTGCTCCTGCTCCCGTTCATGTCAGGCTCTCCCACACCTGATCCTTCTCTTGATCCAAAGAGGCAGCACGAGGTGAGGCAGAGAGGTCTGCTCTTGGCCCACCACAGACCCTCAGAAAGCTACTCCTCTCTCAGGGCCACCTGCCTTCGGCTCTAACAACTAATGGTTGATTTCTGTTATCATCATACATTCACTGCTGGTTCTGGAATCCTGATTCCTCCTGAGAGGACTCATACTCAGCCAGACTTGTTAGTCTTGTTTTTGTTAGCGGCCATCAAGTTGGCCCCTGATCTTACAATGACTTTGGGTCTAATGTTGGAGCTCATTCTTGGCCCCACTCTGTCGCTGTATCTTGTGAAGGGTCTTGTTCTTTCTCACTGCCCCTTAACTTTACCAAACAGGATGTCCTTCTCCAGGGATTGGTCCCTCATGATGACATGAAATTAACTCATGACATGACATGAGTTAATGTTTTGCCATCCTCGCCTCTAAGGAGCATTCTGCCTAAACTTCTTCCAAGACTCGGGCATAAGGAAACAAAGTGCTGCCCAGTCCTGTACCATTCCCATCATTGGTTTGGGGTTGAGTCATTGAGATCCAGAGGGCTGGTTTTCAGGCCTTTCTCCCTAGTCCATCTAAATCTAGAAATGCCTCTTAAACCCATTTAACATCCTAGTGACACACAAGCCTCCACTGACAGATGGGTGGAGGCCTCACACGATGTGCACGGGCAAGGAAGCGAACATGCATCTCCCACACAGAAGGTATGAGACTTACCCCTGAACCATGGGCGGTTGAATCCTATACCCTCTTGTGGACAGATGGAGAGAGACGGGTGGGTGACTTTACCTCTAGGATGGCTTTTCTGGAACCCCCCTCCTTGTGGGATGCTGGAAACGACTCCGCTCAGTCCTCAGTGGTCATGCAGCATGACCCACCTGGGGTGCTTCATCCATCACAGGGCCACTACAGGCCCAGCCTTGCCCCCGGAAGCAGCGCTGTGCAGCTGGCAATGCAGGGGACCACTGGCACAGGCAGTGTGTAACACTCCCATAAAATCACTCCCTCGCTTCCCGCCCAGCTCTAATGGACCTCACAGAATAATTTATGAAGCCCAAGTGGGGAAGATTTCATCCACCACCAAGAACCATAAAGCAAAGGGTCTCTCCAGGGCGCACCCCCACCTCGCCTCCCCAGCCACCTTTGAGCCTGGGCTGGAACAGAGCAGTCGTGAGGACTGCCAGGCTGCAAAACTGACTCCCGGGTCTCCCAGGGACACAACAAAAAGGGACACAAACAGAAGTCATCGGAGTCGTCTGTTATCATTTCCCATGAGATGCTGAGTGGAGAATGACAGGTTTATGTGCTGTTTCATAAATCTTTCCAAACATCAACTTAATGAGTGTGATTCAAGTGATGCCTACATAGTTTTCAAATTAAGCAAGCGTAAGTTATGAAGCTTTTTTTTTAAGGCCAAAGGCCCCCAATTGACATGAAAAGAGATACCTAACGAGCAGAGTCCATGGCCCACGCTTAAGGGCAGAATCTGCAGAGAGAGTGAAAGAGACCCAGGCATGGCTCACCCCTCACTGGACTGGGCCGAATGGGATCTAGACTCTGGAGTCTCATGCAGGCCACCAGCCCCTCTGGAAGGCACTGTCTACACTCTCCATCCTAAGCCTGGAAAGACTCCCTGTGACCCTGTCCATTCCGAGACCCACACACCCTGAGGCACTGCCCACCCTACAAGATGGGATGCAGGGCGATTCTGCCCTCACACTTCTTGGTCTCTGTGGCAGTTACATGATCTGTCGACTTGCAAAGGGGTGGAGTCTAGCCTGTCAATAAGGTCACAGCCATTGAAGCCTCTGTGTGGACATGGCCTTCTCCTGAGGATTCTGGGAATGTCTGTCTTCATCCCTGGAGGCAGGACACACACTCTCTGCTTCGTCTTCCTGCTGACAAGACACAAGGAGCCACACTGATGGAACCAGAGCCCTGGAGCTAGCAGAGCCACTTGGAGACCCACCCCAGTGCTGAGATGCTTCCACTACCACTGGATCCATGACTTTCCTCCCACTGACCTGTGATCACCAAATGGCATGTGTTGCATGAGTCTGAAGAGGAATTTATAGGCTCGTATCAGACATTTGAGCTAATATCAGGCTTATGGACTTGATATGAGATGTTTTCTTGATATATAATTACTCTTTGATATAAATCTCATTCTTATACACATATGAGTGGCCCTGGATTTGTTTCTCTAGTCAACCCAGGCAAACACAGTCTCACAAAGCATACATGCAGGTGGCCTGCCCTGTTTACCTACGGCGGCTGCTGGCATCCTGTCCACCAGCAAGCTCCTCGTCCTGTGCCAGGGGCTTCGTGTTGCCCCTATCGGGGCCTCCTGCCGAGCCCTCCCCAAGCTTTCCCAAGAAGTCTCCCCTAGGAAACCTTCCCTCCGTCCTCAAAGCTCCCAATAGCAGAACCCAGGCCTAGACATCCTGGCGGACACACTGAACCCAAGCCTTCAGATCCCCTTGAGCATCCACCTGAGGGAGGGTCTGCGCCAGAGATGGGAGAGGAGGAAAACGTCTGGTGCCTGGGAGATGGACCCTACGTAGATTCTCAAGGAGGACCCAGCACATCATGGGGGCTTTGGGTGCAGAAATGAACACCTCATTTATGTGCAAGATAAACGTGCACCTTTGAGCACTGGGGAGAAAGTCCAGCAAATCCAGAGAAAGGCAGCCTGGAGACCCACAGTTGGAGCAGCAGCTCCACGCGGCCAGGGCTGGGGAGAGGGTGACCCAAGGCAAGAAACCTGCCTCACCTCTGCCTGTCGAGTTAGAGGAGTTCTCCAAGCAACCACCTGGCCAGAATCCACGCTCGTTGAAATCCTGCCTCCGTGGGCAGGCACCCTCTCCGAAGACAGCTTGTTCTTGCTCCTGGATGGAGATCTGTCTTTCTGGCCCTTCTTCTTCCTCTTCTACTTATTCTGATTATTATTTTTATTATTAGACTAAAACTTGCCTGAGAACCCCTACAGGTGCTGTGGTTAAGCCCCTGGCTGCTGTCTGAAACACTGGCGTTTCACACCCACCCAGAGTCTCTGCAGGAGAAAGCTCTGGCAGTCTGTTCTGATAAAGACTCTTGCCCAGCACACCCTGTGCCCTGAGGCTCCTCCATCAGGCTGGGGACCTCCGTGAGTCAGAATCAGCTCAAAGGCACCAAACAGCCACAGAATCTGCCTATTTGCAGTTTCTACCAACTGGCTCAAGTCCAGTCTCTTTCAGCGGTGACTCGCACCGGCTTTTCCATCCATTGTGCACAACTGACAAGCTCCCCATGCACAGCCATGGGCACTGTGTCACGCATTCACGTCACACAGTTCACTGAACATCCACTAGGAGCAGAGCATAAAGAGATGACAGTCCTGCTCACGGACCTTACATCTATTGTTACCTGTAACAAGAAAAGCCCCGACACTGTAGTGGTTATGATCGGGCTTCTAACCACAAGGTCAGCAGTTCGACCCCACCAGGCCCTCCAGGGGAAATGACAAAGCAGTTCTGCCTGTCCTGCGGGGTCACTGTGACTCAGAAATGACGTGACGGCAGCGAGTTTTAGTTTTGATTAGAAGAAGTGTTGGTGGTGTAGTGGGTTGTTAGGTTACTCACTGCAAGCTTCGCAGTTGGACTCCATCAACCGATCTGTGGGAGAAGGAGGACCCGTTCGACTCCCATAAAGATCTACAACCTCAGAAACCCAACATGGGAGCCCTACCCTCTCCTGCAGGCTCACTCTGAGTCAGAACCAACTCACCAGCACTGAGTGCTGGGTCATCGTAACAGGTCAACTCTACAGCGTGCCAAAGGCAGAGGCGTAGAAAAAGTAAAAGGATCAGGGAAGGGATTAAATAAGGTGTAAGGTGTAGTTTTAAAGAGAATGGTCAGAGAAGGCCGTACAGAGCAGACACCTGCAAAGAGCGGAGGGATCACGCTAGCCAAGGAGATATCTGAGAGAAAGCAAATCCCGGATGAGGCTTGAAGCAAGTGCAAAGGCCCTGGGGTAGCAAAGATGACGAGGTTCACAGATGATGAGTTTCAGGAAGGGCGCACACTCAAGGAATTGGGCTGAAACTCCACTTTTGGCTCTCCACTCAGTAGAGAGCTGAGCATGCAAGGGGAGAAGAATATTTTCACAATGAACCTTAAGTCTAATTTTTTTAAGGACATTCGATTTTTCTTTTTTTCTCTCTCAATTTTTACTTGATTTTTGCCATGAGTCAAATTCCAACTCAAAGCAACCCTAGAAGACGAAGCAAGACCCCCCACAGGCTTTCCAAGCCGGGAAGGCTTTACAGAAGCAGGTTCTCCCAAGAGGGCCGCTGGTGGGACGGAAACACGGAGGACCGTATGGTCAGGAGCTGAGTGCTTTATTAGTTCTTTATTATTAACATCAGATTATGCTGGCAGCCTTCCTCGAGAGGAAGACAGCTCCCCGAGGCATTGCGACAGCGTGGCGGAGAGGGGCTGTCCTAAACAGACACGCGGTGCCCAGCCTGCGGTGGCTCTTCCGAGAACGAGAAGAGCACACCCGTCCCCCTGTCCTCCTGTCCTCTGCTGGACCGGCTCCAGCTTGTCTCAGTCAATCAGTCAGAGCCCATCCTTTTGTAAATCATGACGTGCAGCTCTGGACAGGAAAGACGGAGAAAAGGCACGCCACACATCCGTTCACACACCGCTCAGGTTCCCCTAACCCAGACGCCTGACCTCCATGTTGGGGAGTCGGCGCTCGGGGGGCCCGCCCTCCCCCTTGTAATCCACGTCACCTCCAATACCAGAAACATGTATCATACGAATCTTTTTTTTTCTTTTTTTTTAAAGATGTTCCCAGGAAAATCTGTATTTAATTTATGGGCAATTTATAATGGAAATAGACCATATAAAATGTATACAAATGTGTAGGCCTGTATGGAGGGCTGGGGAGGAGATGGTTTAGCTTAGCAATAATTAACGTGAAGGGTCTCTCTTCCCGGCTGCCAGGTAGACATTTAGACTTCCCGGACTTTATCATTAAACTTAAACCCAGAGAGGCGCTGAGGCGAAGGTCCAACATTCCTCCGCTCTGTGGAGGACTCAGGACGTGCAGCCGACGACAATGCACTTCACCAGGATTGCCAAAGCCGTGGTGATGCTGGGAGGGTGGCTGCCTTGCATTACTTGGACAGAAGAAGCCAGCCTGTTGGCCACAATGAACCTTTTGGAAAAGCAAAACCATTTCCCAAACCAACGTGAGGCCACCGGGTGTCAGAGCAAAGCCACAGACACACGGGACACCTAGCCATTCCTGCCCCTGAGTCCCCAGGCCTCTGAGCCAAGCCCTCGTGGCTCCTGGACACCAAGCCGCCAGGCTCTCATCAAAGAAGAGTTGCAAAGAGCCTCCGCGTGGCCAAAAGCTATTTCCAGGGGACTTTGATCAACTGATGCTGTAATCTCTGAAGGGAAACATACTTCACTGAGAAGGTATTCTTTGGTGTCATTCCCAAGGAGAAGGGATACGTGTTTTGGGAATAAAAGTGCTCTCGCTTGCTCTTGCTCTCTCTCCAATTGTGATGGTGCACAGAGGCCTTGCGGAGCACCGGGACAGAACGCACCGGCGGCCAAGGAGAGCCGCTTTCAACAATGCCCAATTGAGGAGCCAAAGTCTGAAGACAGGCACCCAAGGCCAATTTCTGGGCTCCAACTGCCCCGCCCCCACACCTCCCACCTGCTCGCTGTTCCAACCCCGCTGGTCTCTGACTCTACTCCAGAGAAGACCCTGCTGTGCGTCTCCAGAGCTACTTGGTCAGTGCCCAAGGAGGAGTCTTGCTGTAGGAAGGTCTCAGTTCATGAATAGCCAGCCTCCTGTGACGTTTCTGTAGCAGAAGGACATCTCACCAAAGGCTGGAGCGCAGGGGTGCCATGTGGAGAAAGGGGGGTAGCTGTCAGGATGGACAGAAAGCATTTGGGTCCCCAGAATTCCACCCCCCCAATGCCGTGGCGGAGGGTGGCACATTGAAATCCGTTTGTCCTGGCATCTCCTGACCTGGTTTAGATCTATTACCTCATTGTTCAACCAATGAAAAGATTAAACAGTTGTTAAGGGCTATACTGTGATTTAAAACACTATGAAGCAAAGATGCAAGCTATCGGCATTTACGGTTCGACTAAAATATTAGTGATGTTTGCGTCCAATGTGTACGCGGACCCTCCCTTGCCCCTCTGCCCACTGTGGGGCTTCCCAGCCCATCTGCAGGCAGGTTTGGGAGTCCAGCGCCTGGGCCATGGTTTCGTGTGAACTGGTCGGAGCCAGGGAAACCAGGCCCAGACCGTTCACAAGCCTTTTTCTTTCTTCTTCTTCCCCCTTGAAATGGAGAACAAAATCACATTTTAGAGCAATCTCGGGGATATGCATTTGTGCTGACTGATGGGAGAGAGCCATTAAGCGCCGCGTTTGAAACCAGAGCTAAGCTTTAACTTCTGAACTTTCACTGGTTTTCACTTGTTCGGTGTTGGCAACATTCCAAACAGCATTTTCTCCTTCTTCCCCACCCCCACCCCCAAATGCCTTTTAAGGTAAATTGGAAAGGAAAGGGGAGCAAAAAACGTTCTTGACTTCATCTGTCTCCTCTGCGAGCACTAACATGTAAAAATAATGTTACTTCCATCTCAGGCTACTCCAGCAATGGAGTCAGAAAGCAGGCGCCCCTCGATACTGACATCTCCTCGATCTGCATATGGCCCGGGTTACTTCATCAATCAAACAGAGAAAAGCAGGTATCCCGTCTCGGGTCACCTACTGAACCCTGGACCTCCGCCGATGGAGGGCACTGCCCCGCCGCAAGGTTGTCTCCGAACCTCATTTGGTAGGTTGCAACCACAAGGGGGTTGTGAGCGCGGGCCTGCCACTGGGGAGGGGGGTACCTGGGGGTCAGTTTCCATGGAACACAGATGTGTCTCGCCTGTCTCTCTCCCCGCTCAGTCAACGCCAAGAAGACGGCTCTGCAGCACCGCCCGTGGCCAAACCCAGAGTCCCCAGCCCTGCCAGGCCCATGATCCCCATCTCCTTCTTCCACATCCAAGGGATCTTTAATGACATTACAGAAGGGGCCCGGGGCAGGCAGCAGTGTACACAGTGGGTAGGGGGTAGCAGGCTGAAAAAACATTGGGGGGGTGGGGGAATGTTCCACTGAGCAAATACCTCCTGACCCCACACTCCCGCTGACCAATGTCCAGGGAACCAGAAAACCGCCAGCAGCCCTAGAAACTTTGGTCGCAGTCCTGAGAGAGGCCCGTTCCACACTCCCTAAATTTACAGCGTATCAGAAAGGACCAAACATGGATCAATATCTACAGAAGCACCCCTCAAAATCTGATTTTGCTACTCACAATGTGGTCTGCCTGTCCGCCCACCGGAGGGAGCGGCCTGCTCTGCTCCGCCCAGCAGGCCCTCACCCCAGAATTAAGTGGTGACAGGTTGGGCTGCTAACCACAAGGTCCCGAGTTCAAAAACACCAGCCACTGAGATCAGACTTTCTACTCCTGTAAAGAGTTCCAGTCTTAGAAGTCCACAAGGGCAGTTCTCCACTGTCCGGTTGGGTCACTGAGTTGGGATCGACTTGATGGTCGTGGATTTGGTTTGGTCTGGTTTTTGGTGAACGAGCTGTAGAAATCCGGTCTGTTTCTCTTCCTCTTCTTCCTCCTTTGACCAATTCTGAAGAGACGTGAGGTTCAATTCCTTACGACTTGTTTGGTTTTCCAATTGTGCCCCTAAGTAGGTAGTGACTGGCAGGGCTGGGCAGTCTCACCAGAGGGAAAGCACCCAACTGCTATGATTCTGCTCACGGCGACACTAAAGGGCAGGGTCGAAATACCCTCTCTGGGTTTCCAAGCTGGGACACTTTACAGAAGCAGAAAGCCTCGTCTTTCTCCCACAGAGAGCTGTTGGGACCAAGCAGCTGGCCTTGCCATTAGTAGTCCAACACGGAGCCGCTAGACCACCAGGTGGTACAAATACGTAGTGTCCTCAGTTACTAACCCAAAGGTTGGTGGTTCAGAGCCAACCAGACGCACCTTGAGAGAAATGCCGGGCAGTCTCCTTCTGCGGCTGACAGTCTTTGAGGCCCGTGGACCACAGTTCCACGCGGGCTCCATGTGTGGCTCCCAGCCCACGCGGACTGGGATGGACCCAAAGGCAAATGGTTTGGCTTGGTGTTTTAAGCAGGATGTGGAAGGATGGGCGTCTCTGCAAGAGAGCGTGAAACCAAAGGTTGGGGGCAACGCAGGATGGGGTTGCAGAAGGCCCGGGGGCCTGTCGATCATTGACCAGCTCCAGAGCTACTTGGTCAGCGCCCAAGGAGGAGTCTTGCTGTAGGAAGGTCTCAGTTCATGAATAGCCAGCCTCCTGTGATGTTTCTGTAGCAGAAGGACATCTCACCAAAGGCTGGAGCGCAGGGGTGCCATGTGGAGAAGGGGGTAGCTGTCAGGATGGACAGAAAGCCACCTCCCCGGATCAACAGACCCTGTCCTCCCTGGAAGGTGCACGGCCAGCATCCCAGAGAGGTGGAGCACCCGCCGCCTCTGAGGAATGTAGACGCCAGTTGCTTCCAAGGTTCTGTTAAGTAAGAGCAAATAATAAGTCAAAATGATCTAAGCTATTGTTTTTAATGCTTCAGACCGTTTGTTGCCATTTTAAATAACTTATCTGGGGTCTGAAAAGGGACGAGAGTGGGGCTGGGAACCAGGCAGAGGCAGGAGGTGAACCAAAGACCGTGTCCCAGGGGAGGGCCATGGCCAGGGATCTTCAGCCCCCACTGTGACCTGCCCAGGTGTGTTCCCTGCAGAGCCCTCAGAGTCCCACCCTGGGGTGCAGGAAGGTAGCCTGCACCCCTCAGATAGTCCGGACCCAGATTTCAAGGGCTGTTTCTGACAGTGGCTTTGTTCTCTTTGATAGACAGAGCATCATGTAACGCTGGAGACTGTACCAAAATGCAGGGAGCAAAGTGCTTCGTTGTCATTCGGGAACATCATGTAAACGACGGCCCGAAAACTGATGTGCTGTTTATAAAGAAGCCTATCCAAGAGACCCTGCCCACACAGACGATCTTCTCCCCTGTCACCCATCTCAGGCCAGGGCAGAGGTGACAATGGGATGGATCTCCCTGGCTAGGCCCCTCTGTACTTCCTGAGAGCTCAGGGAAGGAGAAGATACTGGTAAAAGCCAGGGGCACCGGTTTGGAACACAGATCTGGCAACCAGCTTCCGAGAAACCAGCCCTGGAGACCCTATGGAGCAGAGTGTCCCTCCAACACAAGTGCAGTCACCAGCAATGGGGATGGACCAGGAGCCACTGGCAGTTCTGGGAGACCGCAGGGTCCACTCCACCATCGAGAGTCATGAAAGCAGCCACTCCGCCCAGCACGAACCTCAGCGCTCTCTCCCCCACCAAGTCCGCCCAGCCCACCCCCACCCCCAGGCACTGTACAGGAGCATCTCATGAGCCATCACCCGCGAGAGGTGAGGATGCTCAGGTTACAGGTGAGGAGATGGAGGGAAGCCGTGGAGCTGCTCATAAATAATGGGGGCTGGGACTGGAGACCACCGCTGCCCAACTCCACAGCCTTTGGCTGGCACAAACAGTTCCATGCTTGAAGCTCGGGGACTTGAAGGCTGGAGATTTGAACCTGCCCAGGCGTACCAAGAAAGAAGGTCCCAGAGAGAGGTTTCTACAAACACGAGAGCTAAGAAAGCCCCAGGGGTAGCCACGAGTCCCTGTGTAGCCATGAGTCAGAATGGACTGAGCACCAGCGAGCTCCACGGCCCATGTTCTCCCTCCCGCTGAAAGCACATGTCGACTCGCCCGCTCCCTCTCCCACACACACACCCAAGCTCTCTCTGAGTGACAGGCCCTGACACACCCTGGTGGCTGGATACCCACAGCCGCAGCTTCCAGAATCACCACCACACCCTCCGCCTGCCCCAGAGGGGAGTGTGGGGGCAGAATTGGGAATATAAATAATGGATCCCCACATTCAGATCATCTTGTTTCAATGTAACCACAATCCGGTGACCCTTAATTGCTTTCCAAACCATTCTTGTCATATAATATATGAACTATGTATAAACAATCCTGGGTTATGGTGTGTTTGCTAAAACTCCGGGAATTTCAGCCATAACACTGACATTTTGTTTCTGGAAATGAAACCCTGGGAACAGGGAATGTGAAGTCCATCCACTTACGCATGGTGCATACTTCAATTCCCACCGGTTGCATGAACCAGAAAGGCAGCTTCGTTTCTAAGCGTTATCACTGAGCGGGGCCGCCCGATCCCCCTCCATTGCCCACCTCGGGCCAGGAGGCCAGGGTCTCCAAAGCAGGACCTTCACACAACCCCGGTCGCCTAATACTTGCCCAGGAAACAACAGGAATAACCCAGAATGAGATGGATTTGCTAACAGCCCTTGGGAAACACGTGCCCACGTGCGCCTGGCCAGCCACTGGCAAGAAGGGGCAAATGGTTGGCAGACACTAGGACAGATTTGCCAAGGTTCCAGCATGGGAGCCCAGTTGGCAACTCATACTACATGGGGACCTGGCTCGTGTGCCTGTCTGGCCCTAGGCTGTGCACTCCTGAAGGCTGAGAGGTAAATCCCCAGCGTCCCGCACACGGGACCCCCAGTCAGTGTTTGCTTAGTGGTGAAGGAGAGAGGTTTTTGAGCTGGGGAGAGGAGGACTTCCGAAAAGATGACTGATCTGTAGGCAAAGCTACCTCTCCAACAGAGACCAAATTGCCAAACCGAACAAATACTGATGCCAGCCCTGGGACCATGAGCTTCATGGGAAAGGAGAAAGAAGGGGATCTTGCCTTTAAACGAATTAACAGATGGACATGCGAGGTCTCAGGTGGTGCAAGGATCCCCGGTAGCATAGTGGTTATGTGTGGGGCTGCTAACCACAAGGTCAGCAGTTCAAACCCACCAGGTGGCTTCTGACTCCTGTGAAGAGTCAAAGTCTCAGCAACTCGCTGAGGCAGTTCGGCCCTGTCCAAGAGGGTGGCTGTGGGTCAGCATAGACTCATTGGCGGGGAGTCTGGCTTTGGGTTTTTCGAATGGTGCAAACGATCCATCGGCACAGCTCAAAATGAGGGACGTTTGGATCCACCACCACCCCTGAGGCACCATAGCAGAAAGTGCTGGTGGCTCTGTCTCCAATAAATAAACAAATAAATCAGCCACTGAGAACCCTATGATGCTCCGTTCTCCCCTGGCAGGCACGGGGTCACCGTGAGTTAGAATCAGCTCCCCAGAGATGAAGGCTCGCTGGCTTCATCATCACCAAGGGAGACAGAGAAGCAGCGATCGGTGGTGCAGAGGGCAGGGTGAAAGGAACGGGGTTAATAAGCCAGGTGGACGCTGGGTCTGGACATGGAGCAGGACCTCTGTGTGTATCCACAGCAGCAAGCGGGGACAGAGAATATACAAGGTGGGGCCCGTCATGGAGGCCCTAGAGAGGAAGGAGCCTGCCCAGCACACGGGAACGGGGCAGGCACAGGACAGGTGGAGGCTCAACTTGGTCAGTTCTGGAGATGAGCAGGGGTGTTGTGGAGGGGCTCTGCAGCCGCAGACAAGGCCATGTTGTGACTTTGAGCCTGGAATCACACGCTGCTGGAAGGGGCTCAGCCGGGCTGGCTGCCGGCACACACAGGTCCCATGCTCCCTCGTCTCTGCCAGCCTGTCTGCAGGCCTTCCTCAGCCAAGACTGCCTCCCTGCTCTTAGCTCCATGTTCAAGGCCCTGCTCCACCTCCCCCAGGGAGCTTTCCATGAACTCCTCAGCAGAGCATGGGCGTCTCTTCCTCTCCTGCTCACTTTCTCCGGCTGTCCGCCTCTCCTTGCAGTTCAGGGTCACAGTGAGGCCAGGGCAGGCGTAGCATGGGCCCACAGAAACTCCCAGCAGACTATGCTACTCCAAGAAGCACTATTTCCTCTTTTCCCCACAGTGTGGCTTAGCCCACATCCAGGGGCATCACCACAGCAAGGCCCAGAGGGAGGCAGGCATGGGGGAGGAGGACATACGACCCAGTCCTCAAACAGCCCAGCCTCAAGCCGGGGTGGCCTTCCCAGCCCTTGGCCCAAGGATCTGTGCCTCTTGGCCCTTCTTAGAGGCCCCAGGAGAAAGAGATCCCCTCCACCCTGTCCAGAAGACAGCCCCACCTCCCACACCTCCTCCCAGACCCCCTCGGGTCCCCACCCTACTGCTGGTCCTCCACAGCTGAAGACCACAGGTCACCGTTCATTAAAGCCAGGCGGTATGGCTTGCCCTGTGCCAACACATTCTTGGCACTGTCACTTCCAGCCAACCCAATCCCAGGGGGCCAACTGGGCCTGGCTGCTGGCACCATGCATCCCCAGGAGTCTGGTCAGAGATCCTGAAAACAGCCCTCCCCCTGCGAGTAATCCCACTTTTACGAGGCCAGGCCGGAGTGGAGCTTATGGGAGTGGGGCGCGGAAGGGGCGGGGGGGCTGAGCAGGGGCACGTGGGAGGAAGCAGGATGCCCTGCTCCTGCCTCTACTTCCTGGGCTAAGGGATGGGCCTGCCCAGGCAGCCTTGGCTTGTGGAGAAGCCATACTCCTTGTGGGGTCTCTGAGTCAACAACACACACACAAAACTGCAGTGCTCCCTAATGAACACATGACAACAGGCACTGGGGACTGCTTAGGGGAGGAGCACTCCCACTGTGAAAGTATTCTCCCAGAGCCCTCTCCAGCCATTCAAAAATCCCTGAAGTGGCCTGGGCCAGGAATGCTCCACAAAGCCTTTCTCTGAAATCCCACCACCTGGGTTCAGCCACCCTCTCCTGCTGCCTGCTGGTGACTCACCCACTCACCCCCTTGAGGCCTGTTCCCACTCATGACGACCGATAGGATAAGGAGGCCTGCCCCTGTGGGTTTCCGAGACTGTAACCCTTTACCTTGGAGTAGCTGGTGGTGTGGAAGTGTCGACTCTCCAGTTCGCAGCTCAGTTTGCAGCCCATTATGACACCGGGACTTCCTTCAAATTCATTCCCTGCCATCGAGCGGATGCCGACTCACAGCCAACCTATAGGTCAGGGCAGAACAGCCCCATGGGTTCCCCAGGCTAGAAATCTCCATAGCGGTAGAAAGTCTCCTCTTTCTCGTTTCGAACCACCCTCGTTGCAGACTGCAGCCCAACCCGGAACCACCACAGCACCTGGGCTAGTCAGTTGGAGACTGGGAGCAGGTGGGTCATGTGGAGAGCAAAGGACACAACATGTGCCTGGGAAGATTAGAGGCCAAAGGCATTCTTCCATCAAAGCAAAGAAGGAGCCAGTGAAGGGGGCTGCAGGAGCCCAGGAGGGAGGAGGGAGGAGGGATCGTGGCTTCAAACTCTCAATTGAGACCCATCTCAAGCAAGTCGCTCCCCTGTCTGAGCCACGTGGGTTCATCTGTGGCATGGGAATGGTGGGGGATGGTCCCTAGCCCACCTTCCTGAGGAGGGCCAGTGAAGCCGGTCTGAGCTTTGTGGAGCATGGACATTAAGGTGAACGACCTGCTGGCCACATGCTGGACAAAGGATCACCTGGCCACCAAGGCCCTGATGGCTTCTAAGACCACATCCTTGAGAGATACACACCCTTCAACAAGCATTCCCTTTAATAGTCCTGATAAAATGTCTTCAAAGGAACCCGGTGGTGCTCCCAGGTGAAGTGTTGAATCCTAACAGAAAGGTTGGGGGTTCAAACCCACAAGATGCTCTGAAGGAGACAGATGAGGCTACCTGCTCCCTTAAAGATGTACAGCCTCAGAAACCCCATTGAGGGTCACTGTGAGTTGGATTGACTTAAAGGCTGTATGATTTTTTTTTTTTTAAAGAAGTCGTTGTCTATAAATAGCTTGCACTTCAGGGAGCAACAGTACTAAGCCTGACTGCGTCGGACCCACTGACTTCAGAACGTGGCGAGGACAGGAGCACACCTACACCGTCTCAGCACCGCTCCCGGACAGCACACAGTAGGCCCTCAAGGAGCCGTAGCACTTTAAAAGGCCCACTCGTGGAGCGAGGGTGACACCCAGTGGCCATCTGCAAAAATGGCACTCTTAGAACCAGATGGCCATCTCTGTCCAGAGTTGGACTCTTTATTTGCAGCCATGCCTGGCTTTAAGTCCCGGATTCTTTCGACTCAAAGGTAAGGCTCCAGATTCTAAAAAGGACAGAAAGGCCTCCTCCACCTTGTCAGGACCGTCTGACCATCAGTGCAGGTATTTGGAAAACGATGCCATAGGTACCAGTGGTAGTCCCTGAGCCCTCATTCAGCCACTCACCCTGAGGGCAGTGCCCCACCCTTTCCTGGGGCTCCTCCCTTCCAGGAGCACTCCCTATGGCCCCCAGCATCCCCGGGGAGGGCCAGTGCCAGGGAGTGGAGCCAGAGAGCCCGCCTGACTGTCCTGGAGCCTAGGACAAGCTCCACTCATCCCTGGACTCACACTACCCCACCCCCACCCACCCCACACACAACCCCACCCACCCATCCCTGCAACGGAGCTTTGAACCAGCTCATTCCGTTTGTAGTCCTGTGGAGAATGTGCATGTCCACCCAGGTGTACTGAGCCAAAATCTATATGATCACACAACTGATCACCCCGTTAGGTGAATCACCTGGGGATCTTGTGAAAGTAGATTCCTGGGGACTAAAGGAGTTAGGGTACCCGGCCATATGAGGGCCTGGCAGCTCAGATGCCCTCTGGGCCCTGTCAGCCTGACGGCACCCAGACTGCCTTCCCATCCCGCTGCTGCCCTTACCAGCTCCATCACCAGGTCATCGGCTTCTCAAAGCCTGTTCCCCTAGCTGCAAACGGATTTTTAAAAGAGTTTACTTCACAAGGTTGCCAAGAAGACTGGCGGGGGTGAGGTTGGGGCGGGGGGATATACTTCAGCTGCTAACTAAACGGTGGAGGATTCGAACCAGCCACTCTATGGGAGTCAAATGTGGCCGCCTGCTCTGCTAAAGATTCACAAACTTGGGAACTTAGGGACAGTTCTGGTCTGTCCTACAGGGTCATTGTGAGTCGGATCGACGGCAGCGGCTAAGGAACTGTGGCAGAGGGTTTCCTGGACTGGGCGCGCTGCTGTTTGAGTTCATCTGGGCTTATGGCCCAGTTGCAACACGCAGCCATTGAAGCCCTAAAGCCCAGGAGTCTTTGCTGCTCCGACCTGCTGGAGGTGGGCGTAGAGGGGCCTCCTTTGGGCCCTGCCATGCTGTCCTCACCATCAGCCAACCAGTCTCTGGTCGCCATCCAGGTACTACAAACCAGTCCCTGCTTAGCTTCCACGATCAGAGATGGGACACCTTCAGGGTGGGATGGCTGTAGACAACCAGTCTCTGGTCCATACACCACCCGGTGTGAAGCCCGGCAGCTCTGCCTACCTGTTACTTTAGAAAAGGGGAAACACGGGCCTAAAGGAGTTCGGAGAACGGCCCGGAGCCACAGAGTGAGTAGGTGAGAGGCAGGTGAAATTAGTTTAAGCATGGACCCAATTTATCCAAAATATTGTTTCAATATGTAACCAATTTTTTGAAAGTTATTGGTGAGCTATCTTACATTCGTACTAATCCTTTTAAATCTGTGGTAGGTTTAACAGGAACATCTCCATGTGCAAGCTAGATCGCCCTCAAAAATGCGCTGTAATGGGATTTCATAAACTCTGCAGAGGAGAAAGCCGCTGTCTTTAAATGTGAACTCGCTGTTCCAAACGCATTTTCCAATGGCTGAAATGGAGCAGGGTTGTTTTGTCTTGCTTTGTTTTTAACTTAAATTAATTCAAATAAAGTTAACATTTGGATCCCCCGGTAGCACTAGCTTCATTTAAGGACTTTCGATCCTCGGCAGAATTCCTAAATGAGCCCACACACAGTGCTTAGAACTCTGTATCTTCTCTTCTTGGCCTGTCCAAGGATTCAATGTCCTCAGATTTTATAGATTATTAAGGGCTGGTAGTGTGTCCCAAATTCCCTCCAGCTGATTTGTAATTTTTGAGTTAACAGGCTAAAATATCAAGAGATGTGGCCATAAAATAAAAAGGAAAATAGCGGTGTCATTTCTGACCGCGTAGCCATTCACCAATAACCAGCAGCCACAAAGCGCCTGCGCGGGACACCCACCCGAGACCCGGGTGCTGTGAGCATCCAGCAGCATTGACACTGCGCGGGTCTCTACGGGAGGCAAGTGGCCCTAAGAGTTCGTTAGCATCAGAGTCAGATCCCAATATGCTAACTTTTGAGCTCGCTACCAGGTGGGTTGATTTCACCTCTTAGGCTTCCGGCCATGTCACACAATCCGGGCACACCTGAGGAGGTGTCCTACCCTGTGTCCCTGTCTAAGTAACAGAGATTCGGGCTTGCATCTCAGCTCTTGACTCAGAACCAAAACCTTCTCCCAGCCCTGCCCGCCCCACATCAGATCTGTTCTTCTCACCTATAAAACACGGGGTAAGTTAGCTTCTAGAGGCCGCCCTGGCAAATTACACCAGATGTGGCTGCTTAAAACAACATAAATCTGTTCCCACCAGTCCTGATGTCAAGCAGGAAAATTGGGGTGTTGGCAGGTCCAAAGGCTCTAGAGGAGATCCTATCCCACGTCTCTTCAGTGACACCAGATCTTCCTCGCTGTGAGTGCATAATTCCACCCTCCGGCCACCTCCTCAAGGTCACCTCTGTCTCTAAGGCAGCTCTGCCTTCCAGCGCTCAGGCTGACCTGAATAATCCAGAGTAGCTCAGCTCAAGATCTCCACAGAAACTTTTTCCACATATGGTTACAGGCAGGTTCTAGGGGTTACAACCTGGACATGTCTTGGGCAGGGAGGCGTGGGGGGAGGGGCGGGGGCAGGTCAGCAATCAACCCACTTCAGGGGTTTTTAACCAAATGAACATCAGGGGTCATAGAGCTCTAAAAGTCTTTGTTTGACACGCAAAAATGACTGAGTCTATGACATACAGAATGCATCTAATTAAGTATCCCAGCAACTAGCAGACAACTGCAACAGAAGATACCCCAACTAGCAAGCAGCCATCAATGAATTCTCCATCTCAGTGCCCGAGAGCTGCTAGTACAAGTCATAGAAAAGGAAACCCGGCTACTCAAGTACTCCCTCAACGCAAGAACACTTGGTTCTATTAAACTCGAATTCCATGATGCTCACCTTGCCAACAGATCGCTGAAGACAAAGCGGGTGCTTAAACAAATGTGGTGAAGAAAGCTGATGGTGCCCGGCTATCAGAAGATATAGTGTTTGAAGTCTTAAAGGCTTGATGGTAAACAAACGGTCATCTAGCTCAGAAGCAACAAAGCCCACAGGGAAGAAGCACACCAGCCTGTGGGATCTTGAGGGGTTGAAAGGATCAGGTATCAGGCATCAAAGAACAAAAAATCATATCATTGTGACTGAGGGGAAGTACGGAGTGGAGACCCAAAGCCCATCTGTAAGCAACTGGATGTCCCCTTACAGAAGGGTCTCTGGGAAGAGATGAGTCAGTCAGGGTGCAGTGTGGCACCAATAAAACATACAACTTTCCTCTAGTTCTTTAATGCTTTCTTCCCACCCCCACCCCCACCTCCACTATCATGATTCCCAATTCTACCTTACAAATCCAGCTAGGCCAGAGGATGTACACTGGTACAGATCAGAGCTGGAAACACAGGGAATCCAGGACAGATAACCCCTCAGGACTAATAATGAGAATAGAGATACCAGGAGGGGAAGGGGAAGGTGTGGGGAGAAAGGGAGAAGTGATTACAGTGATCTATATATAACCCCCTCCCTGGGGGACAGACAACAGAAAAGTGGGTGAAGGGAGACACTGAACAGTGTAAGACATGGAAAAATAATTTATAAATTATTAAGGGCTTGTGAGGGAGGGTGGGAAGGTGGGGGAGGGAAGGGAAAATGAGTTAATACCAAGGCTCAAGTAGAAAGAAAATGTTTTGAGAATGATGTTGGCAACAAATGTGCTTGACACATGGATGGGTGGATGGATTGTGATAAGAGTTGTACAAGCCCCCAATAAAATGATTTATAGAAAAAAGGAGACCCGGATGTCAGCAACAATGTGATGACCCGGAAGTTACCTGGGGATCAGCCTTTTAATCCCAGTGACTGGCTCACAGGCAGCAGGCACTTATTGGGTTGCCTCGCTAATGACTGTGTAAACTGGCAAAACGCGGAGGAGGAAGGGGGAAATGTGCCAACATATTGCAACCTACCCACTGCCATTGAGTGGATGCCAGATCCAAACGACCCTATCCAAAACCAGGCTCACTGCCCTCGAGTCAATGCCGACTCGTGGCAATCTGATGGGACAGGGTACAATAGCCCTTGTGCGCTTCTGAGGCCGTAACTCTTTATGGGAGTAGGAAGCCCCGTTCCAAACCGCTGGCCTTGCAGTCAGCAACTCAGCTCAAAACCACCATGCCACCAGAGCTCCTGAATGGCCCCGTAAGTTGTCTAAGGCTGGAAGCCTTTACAGAAGCAGACTGCCTCCTCTTTCTCCCGCAGAGTGGCAGGCAGCTTCCCATCACAGACCTTTGGGTAACCAGGGTTCTGTAATATTCCCCGGACCACTGGTGCTCAGTCTTGGTTGCTCAGTGCATCTGTGACCAAAGTAAGTATTGCAAGGGGTGGCTTTAACGAGCGGGTTTCTTTTCTCACTGCTCAAGAGGGTAGAAGTCTGGTGCCGGGACTCGGATGCTGGGGGGTCAGCCTTGTCTCTCCCAGCTTCTGCAGCTCCAGCGCTGGTTACCCTGCTGATTAGCGACACTCACCGGGCATCTGTCTGCGCTTGCTGGGCATCTATCCTGCTCTTAATAATTCAGAAGTGATTTGGTTTAGAAGGACCTACAAGGACTAGATCCATGGGAATGGAGTAGGGCTGGGAGGGGCTGGATTCCAAAGCATTTGGACTGAAAATCCCTCTCCTAGGTGTTGCTCCTAAGGAAACCATCCTTATGGATTAACACGTTTGTCTTTGCATTACTTATCATTTATAACATCCATAAATTGAACACAGTCTACGTTTCCAAGAGACTGGGGACAATTTTACATGGATATTTTGTAGCCTTGAAAACAACACGAATGCCAGAAAAATCAGCAAGGCCAAGTGGGGCGGGAGGGAGGAGAAGGCCCTGGGCGCTGGCGTGGGTGTTTCCTTTATACAAAAACCAGTCCCTCTGCCATGTGTCCGTTCTGAACACCAGGCGCTTCCATAGAGTCTCTGAGGCTGCAAAGCTTGACCCCGGCAGGAAGCCTCAGCTTTCTCCCACCGAGCACGTGGTGGATTTGAACCTGGAGCTTGAAGTTCGCAGTTCGATGCATTGCAGAGAGTGCTACCAGGGCTCCTTGTTTGCTTTGTAATTGCTTCTTACACCATGGATTTGTTTTATGCGCTTTTTAAGGTTTAAATAATATTTTCAATAAATCCGTTTTTAAAGAGATGGACCCAGCAACTGCCAGGACACTAACCTACCTCACAAACATAAACTCTGGCGAACAGCTGAGCCTTGAATGGGCCCCAGAAGAGAAAGGTGAGTGGAAGCAGTAATTCCTGGTGGCCTAATAGGGTAGGTGTTGGGCTGCAAAAGGCCAGCAGTTCAAATCCATCAGCTCTCCTACAGAGAAATAGACTACTTCTTCTTCCTTTTCTAAAAATTATTTTGATCATTCTAGGGCTCTTACAATGCTTATTATAATCCATACATCAACTGTATCAGGCATTTTTGTACATTTGTTGCCATCATTCTTTTCTAGACAATTACTTTCTATTGATACCTTGATATCAGCTCCTCTTTTTCCCCCTCCCTTGCCCACCCAACCTCTTTACTCCTTGATAGATTATAAAGTATTATTTTCATATCTCACACCAACCATTGTCTCCCTGGTGTCCGTTGTTCTTCCCCCTGGAGGGGTGTGTGTGGTTGTGTGTTGATCATTGTGATCAGTTCCTTCGTCTTCCCCTCCCCTCCCACCCCCACCCACCCCTACCCCCACCCCTCTTCTCTTTATCCATCTGGTATCGCTATTCCCATTCCTGCTCCTGGGTTGCATGTGTCTGGAGCTCTTATCTTTTATCTACACCTGTGTATAGGCTACGGTCTTGTCCAAAGTGAGAGGCATCACTGGGGTCATGGTGGTGGGGGTCAGGAAGCCTCAAGGAACCAGATGAATGTTGTGTGTTTCATTGGTGCTTTACTGCGCCCTGGTTGACTCATCCCTTCCCTGTGACCCCTCTGTGGGGGATGTTCCATTGTCTACAGATGGGCTTTGGGTCTCTGCTCCTACCCCACTCCTTCTCAACCATATGGCTTTGTTTGTTTGTTTGTTTGATTGTTAAGGGTCTTCTCATGCCTGTTATTTTGTCCCAATGACACCTCATAATTGCACAGGTTGGTGTACTTCTTCCATGTGGGCTTGCTTTTTCTCTGCTAGATGGCCGCTTGTTTAATTTCAAGCCTTTAAGACCCCAGAGCTATATTTGTTAATATCTGGGCACCATCTGCCTTCTTCACCACATTTGCTTATGCACACATTTTGTCTTCAGAGATTGTGCCAAAGAGACTATCTTCTGTAAAGATTCCTGTCTTCGCTGGCCTGTAGGGCCACTGTGAGTGGGAATTGAGTCAAGGGCGGTGGGTCTTGGGCTTTACTTCAGTGAAGAAGGTCCAGGGAAGTTGGAACCCCCCAGGCGGTCTGCAGGAAACAGAAGCAGCCGTCTGCTTTCATAAACATCTCACTCTCTCACTGCCATCGAGTCAATACTTCTACCCTATAGGACAGGGTAGAACTGTCCCTGTGGGTTTCCAAGACTGTAACTCTTTATGGGAGTAGAAAGGCCAGTCTTTCTCCCACCTTGGAACCCCAGAGGGACAGTTAGTTCTACTCAGGTTTATAAGGTTGCTATGACCGGAAATAGACCAGGCGGCAGTAGGTTTGGGTTTTCCCTCAAAGTGAAATTCACAGCCTCGCTGCTGGGCTGTCACAAGGTCAACCTGGTGTGGAGGCTTCAGCCATCCCCTCATGCAATTGCCCCTCCAGATGAGGGTCCACAACCCAAACGCGAGTCTGGGGAGAGACCATGTAGCAACGTTGGTGGTGAGGTTCCGGGACCAAGCTGTTCCCTCCTGGGCATGCTCACTCTCAACTTGGCCATTTCCACAGCAATCCCCTCGTGTGGTAAGAGCAGAAACCATGGTTGAACCCTTGCCTGGCCAAGGCGGCTGGAAACTCCCTCAAGCAGAGAGCAGGCATTCCAGTGGACAAAGAGGATGTCATACTCACTCACACAGTTGGTGGGAATCAGACCAGAAAGGGGACCCCTTGCCTCATTCCCAGTTCATCCACTGGCACAGCCCCTGCCAATTGACTAGGAAGCCCCGTGTACTGTGTCTAGAGGAGAATGTCTGCAGGTGCCTGGTATTCAGGTGAGACTTGGGGATGTGACAAAAGAGAGCTCCAGGTGAGAGAGGCCAGGGAAGTAGCTTCAGGGGTTATGGACTCTATGCTGACTCATAGCGACCCCTGTGGGTTTCTGAGTCTGGAATTATTGCCAGGGGTAGAAAGCCCAGTCTTTCTCCCGCTGAGCTGCTGGCAGTTTCAAACTGCTGACCTTGCAGATCGCAGCCCAACACATAACCACTATGCCACCAGGTAGTTCCTTGGACTGGCTACAAGGTTGGCATGGTGGGAAGCCTCATTGAAGAGTTGGAGGTTGGGAATTTGTGGGTGGATAGAGTGAGCTATGAAGAGTTCTTAGAAAATATGAGATTAGACTCATAATTAGGCTGGCACAAGTGGTTTGCAGTCAGCCGCGTACTGAGAGGGTGGTGCTGTGAACCCAGCTGGCAGCTAAACATGACAGCCAGGAAACCCTCTAGGATACAGCCATGCTCCGTGACGCACGGGGTGGCCATGATGTGGAGTCCACTTGACAGGGGTAGATTCTGTTTGTTTGGATTTGGGTTTGTAGGCTTCTGTCCCTGCTCTGTTCTGTTCTGTTCTGCTCCCCCATGCCCACCACCTGTCTTCTCTCCCAATGAGACATTTGGACCTTGGTCCCACGAAGAGCTACGGACTGAGAGGACTTGATTCTGGCCAAAGCTCTCTGTCTGGCCCTAACTTAGTCGCCCTGGCAATTAAAGGCCTTCTTGCCCTTTTTTGAGGATGAGAAACATGTTTCCCCTCCGTGGGAACATGAGGGAGTCTGGGCCCACGGACCCTGAGGAAGAGTCCACACCATGCACTATTGGGATTCCGCATGGGCAGAGGGTGATGCTCTGTGAAGAGCTACATGGAGGGGAGCGCAGTCAGAGTCACCCGATCAGGATGTCGGGTCAATGGGGACTGGAGTCTTAGTCTATGACGGTAAAGTCAAGGTTAGTCCTGACACTGAGCAGAGCTCTTCAATAGAAGCCCTGAGGGTGGAGTGGGTCCACTGTTGGGCTGCTAACCCAGAGGTTAATGGTTTGCGCCCAGCGGTTACTCCAGGGGAGCCCAGTGGGGCTGTCTGCTTCTGGTAAAGGTTGACAGCTGGGGAAACGCCATGGAGCCATCCAGTTCTGCCCTGGCAGACCCCTCGGAGTCAGAGTGGTGAATTTTTTGTTTGTTTGTTTGTTTGGCTTTACTTTATTCACCATAAACTAACTTGATCCCTTCCTGGCAACAAAATGTATTAGCAAGAAGAAAAATAGAGTAAGGGGAAGGGAGCACATGCCCACAGGCACGTAAGCTGGGCACCACCATCCCCTGCCAGCTAGTCGCGCTCCCGCCCGCCTCCACTGTTGCCCGGGGTACAGAAACTGCCAGTATTGCTGCTCTAGTGAGGCTCGCAGCCACCAGGCTGTTGGCTCCAGAGAATGAGCCTTTTCAGCCCCCTCAGGAACAGCTTTTGTGTGAATGACCCGTCACCTGAGGCAGATTCCCCTCCACCAGAGGCAAGTTCGTCGGTGTGGGTATTCACTGCACCAGGTCCCAGCAGTGTGATAAGCCCACAGCCAGGGGAGTGGATGAGGGAGAGAGGCGGGACTGAGGAGCTTGGCAGGCCTCTCTCTGTCGTGCTGGGTGAAGGCTCTTTGAGCAGGGAGGGGAGATGAGGCTCCTCGGGTGCTCCGGTATAAGAACCACCCTACTTGTCGGCAGGTGCCAGTGAGATGCCGCGCAGAGACACGTGGTCTCTGAAGCCCAGGACCATCAACAGTGGATCTCGACACACTGGCTGTGGTGGGGCCATGAGGCTGCCTGGGCAGGTCTTGGCCAGCCTGGGGGGAATCTTCTCACCTCCATCCTTCCCCGTATGCAAGACCCAGGAGGTCATAGTGCAGAGGGGGAAGGTTCGAAGCCCAGCTGGAAACAGCGACATAACCTTCCCATTCCACTGGGGCCTACTGAGATCCTGGCCCATAAGAGATGGTCCTCCGGCCCCTCCGGCCTTTCTCCTCATAGAAGACCCTCCCGCTGAGGCCTGAAGGCTCAATCCCAAGAGCTCCTCCCAGGCAGGCCGCGTCATCCAGTCCTCTCCTCTGTGAGCTCGGTTCAAGCTGCCCGGCGAGGCCTGCTGGGTGGAGCTGCTCAGGCTGCACACCTGGCCCGGCTCTAAGTGGCGGTCCTGCACCCAGGGTTCCTGGATCTTCAGGCTAGTTAGGGCTCTACCTCATCAGCCTCCTAAACTGTGTGCTGGTGCCTTTGAGTTTGAAATGAAGGGGGAGCAAAGAAGAGTCTCAACCCCTGCAGGCAGAACAAGTATGGGTCTAGGGAAGGGAGTGTCTGGTGTCCTGTCTCCTGCTTAGTATTCAACCCCTTAGATCTTGAATTTGTACCATCACCCCTAATCCTGTTTTCCAGCCTCAGGAAGCTGCTTACAAGTCTTGGCAGATGGTGTTCCAGTACCCTGAGGGGCAGGGGGTGTGGGAGTGAGGACGATTATACGAATGGACAGCACAGCTAAGCTGGACTACGGCTTCAACGACACTGGGGCGGTCCTCCTGCACTCGCCATACTCCAGCAATGAGTCTGAAGTCACTGGACGAGCTCCCTCTGTCCAGTTCCCAGTCCTTGCAGAGTGATGGGGAGGGCACAGGTGAATGCCTGTAACCAGCTCTTATGAACTCTGGGTACAGAGCCCCCACAAAGGGACCCCGTCCCAGGGAAAGGTACAAGGACTAGACTGGTGAGCTGCATACTGAAACTGGTCACCTTGTTCAGGGCAGCTTCGTCTGACCAGTGTCAGTATGCAGGCCCACCCACCAGGTAGGGGCAGACCCCTGATCTTGGTCTCAGAACGCAAGTTTCACTTCTTTTGTTGAGTTTCCTCAAAGTACTAACCCAAGATTGTGTGCTTCCCTATCACCGGCGAGAGGAAGCAGGCTGGGCAGCTGCATGAAAGGGAAGAAGGCGCTCCTGCGTCTGACGAGTCAGAACACCTTGATTTCACCTGGCTGCTTGCACTTGTGTCCTAGGTAAAAGGTGTGCCCACCACTATGGCAAAGTCCACAGCCTTAGACAAGCAGAGGTGGCTGCTTCTAATGATGGACATAACAGGCTTCACTCGTGGTAGTTACGTAATTTCATGTCAACTTGAGGATATTATGGGTGAAGGAGTAGAGTCTAGAGTGTCAATCAGCTCACAGCCTGATGATGCCTCCTTGTGGGCATGGCCTTCTCGTGAGGATTCTGGGAACTTCCCTTCTTTCTCCTGGGAGGTGGGACACCCTGCCTCTCTGCTTCACCTTAGCTGCACTCAGATGAAGGAACCAACGCTGAGATGCTTCTACCAGCAGTGGATCCACAAGACTTTCCACCCATCGGCCTGTGAACTTCCTGCATTCGGTGTCATTGTATGCACTGCATGAGTCTAAAGAGGAATCTAATATCAGACCGATGGACTTGATCTGGACTGGGATGTTTTCTCAATATACAATTGCTCTTTGATGTAAAGTTCTTTCTCAATCACATATGAGTGTCTCTGGATTTGTTTCTCTAGTCAACCTGGACAGACACACTTTTCCCAGCACGTCGCACATCAGAGAGCCCTCCAGCTGGCTGCTAGGGCAAGAGGAGGGGACAGGCTTCAGGAGCTCACTCACTGGCCTCAGTCATTCCTCTCAACCATTCATCTAGCTCGTGAACTTCAGGGTACATAAGGATTCACGGATTATGAGGCTTTATGCAATAAGAGATTTAAATCAATAGCCAACCGACCAGAGCCTTAGCCAAGATACCGTTCCCCTTCCTCCCCCAGAAGCGTGGGTCAGTATAGTGCAGCCTCCGCCTTGCTGTTCACATAGGACTAGTCCATTGACAAAGGGGAGGTAGGGGAGCCTAGAAGAAGTTTGCCCACACTGTGCATAATGGTCCATTCTGAAGGGAAGGGCTCAGGAACACTGGCTATAAGCGCCGCCCTGCCCACCCCCCGCCCCCCCAACCAAGCAGAGCACTAGTGTTCCTTCTCCTGGGTTGAGACTGGTCCCTATTGATCTGATATCCTGATGGGGGACAGGAGCAGCAGCCACTCTGACTGCGATGGAGAGGACTAGAACTTATGGCCCAGCTCCCTCCCAATCCAAGGCCCCCTTCCTGCCCTGCAGCCTGAAGATGACCTGGCCACAGAAACCAGCGTAACTTGGACATGACCAAGCTTTCTGCCCTCCCTGATTCTTCACTCGAGCACCCTTCAGTTAGGAAACATCTCACTGGGGAGTTGATGGTGTAAGATTCACAGACCCTGCTTCCCATGGCTTTGGGCTCAAGTCGAATGCAACCCGCATGGAAGTGGCCATGATATTGGAGCAGCAGGAGGCAACTACAGGTGGGTTGGACTGACCTGGCTCCCAACAGGCCAATAGAAGTTTCCTCTAGAATGTTAAGAAAAACAGAATGAATCGACATGGAACTAAATCCTCTAATTTGATTGGTGAAGTACCTACCAAGGGCACTTGGTTTATGGAGAGACCTGTAGTAGAACAGTATCTTAACCACAAATCTCCAAGATGCAAGGCCCAGGCCCTTCCTCCACAGTGCTTGCTTTGTATCTGTGTCCCTGCAGACGGGCAGACAGAGCTCCCATTCTGAAGGTGAGATAGGAGCTCTAATTGGAAGGTGTCGCCCCTCCTAGTTGAAAATTAACTGTATTATCACACAGTTCTGAATGCATGTACAGCAAGTTCTCAAGTTGATCAAATACCTGGAGTCTGCTTTTATCCCAGCTTAGTGGGCTAGGATTGGTCCTCACCTCACCACGGCCATGACATAAAACAGGCATATAGATCAAGGGTTTTCAGGATAAAGGGACCTGTCCCTACTTCACAGTTTATCCCTCCGACTACTCATCATCTCGAGACTGCGGCACAGCGCAATGACAGACTTTCTCAGGAGTGTCACCTGGTGTAACCCAGCTAGGCTGGTGTGGGTGGTACAGCATCCCAAATGTAAGTAACTCCAGCTACAAGTTTGTCCTAACTCTCCAACTCAGCGACCAGCTATGCTTTCAGAAAAGGCGGTCACCGAAGGTCTCATCTCCAGCTCCCTTTCTGCCTCCTGTCTCCTTGAGTGACATCCTCCACAGTGTGCGTGGGGCAACCTGTGGTATCCCTTTGTTCTTGGAGCACACCTGGTCACACACGGATTGGCATGTGACTGAGTTCATGGGGATCAAGCCACCGAGGCTCAGTGTTTGCAACTGTAAGTTCCACTTCTACCCCTTTAAAGACATGTGTAAATTGAGGAGGATGATGTGTACGAGGAGGAGGCTGCAGGGCCCGGAGGTGCATGTTAACGTCGGGGCAGAGGAAAGAGGACTTGTTACAGAAACTTCCGATATGGCAGCTACATCAGGACTAGCTGCTCTAGTCATCTGTCGACTGTGAGGGTGCTAAATGGATCCTGTGCTCTCCCATAATACGATCTTGATCTTTAGGAAGTAAAAGCTTTGGAAGATTACCTTTCTCGCCTGTTGGCGAAAGAACAAGAATATATCCCATCCTTCAGAACTGTCATTTAAATTCTCAAGAGATAGTGAAGAACTCTTGGGGCCTGTGAATGGTGCAGATTCAGGAGAAAGTCTGGCTAAGCATGGCTAGCCCCGTGCATCTGAGAATGTGAGCGCAGCTGCTGCTGAAATCCGTTAAGACAAAGGGACGAGGCACGGGTAGTTGCTTGTGTTCTGATCAAATGAAGTCGTCTAAGAGAAGGAAGTGCTTCCTGTGACGTGGTAGGCCCCCGATCACAAGGGATCCAGGCGACAGGTAAGAAGGGTACTCTGTTAAAAGGTAGACTGTGTTTCTGAGTTCAAGCCCATCCTGGTTTCCACTAGGGCAACGGTTCTCAGCCTGTGGGTCTCAACCCCTTTGGGGGTCAAACGATCCTCTCACAGGGGTCACCCGATTCATAACAGTAGCAAGATTACAGTTATGAAGTAGCAATGAAAATAATTTTATGGTTGGGGAGGTCACCACCACATGAGGAACTGTATTAAAGGGTTGTGGCATTAGGAAGGTTGAGAACCACTGCTCTAAATGATATAGGGCTTCCCAGGCCCTCATCTACTGAAGACCCCATATGCCTAGGTGTCACACCACTGTTCACCCAGTTCTGATATATCGACACTGCCTGACCCGGGTCCGCCTGCACTTAAACCCCAACGGGCCTTGTCAAGAACAGCTCTCCTGCGTAGAGACAAGAGGGCGAGTGCAGACTCTGAACTACATTGTACAATCCTCTGATCTAGAAGGCCTGCCAGCACAGAGTTTCCCATCAGTGTCCCAGCATGTCTCCCCTCCATCAATTCGAATGAAACCAGTCTTCTGAGAACTGCCTCAAGACCTGACCCAACTATGAGCCGTCCTCTCTGCAGAGCCCTCGGACAGCACCCTGGATACAGCCGGACCCGTTTTGTGCTCTCAACCCAAACAGCTCTTGCTGGAAGAGGCTTTGCACGCAGATCTGGGTGAGTTTCTAAAGGCAGTTTGGCCAAACAACCTGGATGTTGCCCAGCAAACTTGCCTCGTGTCTGGCTATGTAATTTTCAGGCATTTTATGGGACATTTAACAAGTCTGGGTATCCTTCCCAAAGGAAGTCCTAGAAAAAGACTGATTGAAGAAGCCAGTCTTCCTGTCTCAGTAACACCCCTCCCCTGTGTCCACCAGGAACTCACGCTTTGCCCATCGAGTGGAGGGCTCGAGGACTTTGAGGTGGCCTGTGGGGAGTGCTACCTAGAATGTCAGGCTCTGAATGGGGAACTTCAGAGACCATGTCTTTGGAGGGGGGCCCTGCTGCTCCTGCGCCCTTGCTTTTTCCTCCTTAAGAATACCTGGCCATGGTCCCGCTGGCTGTCTTCTTGTTGTTCATCATGAGGAGGGCCACTGCCTGGGCACTACCCAAGGAGACCTGTAAGTCATTCAGGAACGACAGCTGACTTCCTCGGTAATAAATACATTGCCATACTCATCATCTATCCTATCATTCACACTGTCTCAGTGGCCTTGCCGGCTCCCCCAAGAGAGAGTTCTCAAGGCACCTCACAGTAACCTCAAAGCCTATTCGCTGGGAACTTGTTTTAGTAAAATGAGATTAATTACTTGAGTCAGGTTGTCTGGCTTCCCAGGTGCCCACAGACCTACGGGCAAAGAAGAACGGTAGAAACAAGAATACTTACCACACCTTGGCGTTGTTTCATAGAGAAAAAACAGAACCTGATAACCGTCTCCGCCTTCAAGGCCGCCCAGAAACGAGGCCATTTAAGCCACTGCTCTGATCCATGCATCCCCAATCTCCAGCAGGCCTAACTTAGTAGGAAGGGAGCTGTGTTCTGTAAGACACTCCTCACGTCCGGCTTGTCCCCCTTGTCCGCATGAGCTGCCCAGCACTGTCTGCGTGCCCACCTCCGTCACCTAGGGGCTCAGTTTTAAGTGGCCTATGGGGTTCACCAGCACACAGTCTAACTCTGGAGATGACGACTTTACGCTGCTGCTGCTTCCGCAAGGGATGCCATAGTGTTCGATGCAGGCCTGGGGCGGGAGGGTGGGGTTGGGGGTGCTGGGCGAGGGCCTAACCAGCCTCTGAGGAGGGAGGTAAGAACACTCCCTCGGGCCCAGTGACTGAGCTTGCCTCTTTCCAGATCATGTTGTAATGGACTAAGACCTCTAGGGAGCCCACATTTCTCCTTCTTGGCACATGTCACAGTCTCCAAAGGGCAATGTTTCTTGCTGTAAAAACGGGTGGTCCATCTTGTTAACCAAGCTGAGCATCATGAGTTAGGAAGAGGTGGGGGAGAAGGGAGTGGTATCTCTTGGATTAGGTGATGAAAAGCCTTTGGCTGCCTAATTCTCTCCTGGACTCAGGATTGTGTGCTGGGCTGTAAAGTCTCAGAGTTGCTGGCAGAGTCCCCAGCAAGGACCTTAGGGCCTGGCTCTTTTCAGGGTTTTAGAATCATCAAGAACAGTGTTAGATGCCTTGAAAGCATTTTAAAATTCTAAGTTTAAGATAGTTGTTTATAAAGAGACCCTAAAATCTTCCTAATAAGATAAAATTTGCATTAATTGACTAAAACTTACATTGCTTTTTTAAAAAATGATGTAAGAAGTAAGTCTAACCAGAATGCTCAGAAGCACCCAGAGAAGGTCACATTGGTCAGCGGAGAGTGAAGAGGTAACAATCCTGAGCTGCCTGGGAGAGGTTATGAACTTGAGAATCACAGGGCGCAGTGTGCCTATGAAAGTGTAGGTGGTCAGCTTGTGTGATCACGAGGTGTCAAAGGGATAAGGTATCAGACATCAAAGAACAAAATAATCATATCATATCATTGTGTGTTCACGATCGCTAAAGACAAATGCATGAATAAGCAAATGTGGCGAAGAAAGCTGATGGTACCCTAAAGGCTTGCAGGTAAACAAGCAGCCATCTAGCTCAGAAACAACAAAGCTCACATGGAAGAAGCACACCAGCCTGAGTGATCACAGGTGTCGAAGGGATCAGGTATGAGGCATCAAAGAACAGAAAAATCATATCATTGTGAATGAGGGGTAGTGTGGAGTGGGGACCCAAAGCCCATCTGTAAGCAACTGGACATCTCTTTTACAGAAGGGCTGCGGGAAGAGACCAGCCAGTTAAGGTACAATGTACCAACTATGAAACATACAACTTTCCTCTACTTCCTAAATGCTTCCACCCGGCCCGCCCTGACCCCGACCCCGACCCCCAGTATCATGATCCCAATTCTACCTTACAAATCTGGCTGTACTAGAGGATGTACACTGGTACAGATAGGAACTGGAAACACAGGGAATGCAGGACAGATGATCTCTTCAGGCACAGTGGTAAGAGTGGGGATACTGGGAGGGTAGAGGAAGGGTGGGATAGAAAGGGGGAACCAATTACAAGGATTTATATATAACCTCCTCTCTGGGGGATGGACAACAGAAAAGTGGGTGAAGGGAGACGTCAGACAGTGTGAGATATGAAAAAATAATAATTTATAAATTATCAAGGGTTCATGAGGGAATGGGGAGCGGGGAGGGAGGGGGAAAATGAGGAGCTGATGTCAGGGGCTTAAGTGGAGAGTAAATGTTTTGAGAACAATGAGGGCAACAAATGAACAAATGTGCTTTACACAATTGATGTATGTATGGATTGTGATAGGAGTTTTATGAGCCCCCAATAAAATGATTTTTTTAAGTGTATGTGTCCATGAAAAAAGGGCTCTTGGCTGAAGTCAGCGATGTGGGGTATGAGAGAGATGGCAGAGTGCAGCTCCCACTCCAACAGCTGCTTCCATGTGGATAGAGCTCTACTCACCAAAGATACTCCCAGCATCTCTCACCAATCACCGGCCCTGCCTCCCTCAGCACGCATGTGGTTTCCTGATCCATCGAGATAAAGAACAGAGTGTGGCAAGGGCCCTCCTCACCCTTGGATGGTAGGTGATGGTGGATGTCATTGAATCAGCTCCCACTCCTAGGGACAACAGAACAAAACCTTGTCCTCTCCTATACCATCATCACCATTGTCATCGTTGGGCTCACAGTGGCAGCTACTAGGTCAATCCATGTGTTGATGGTCTTCCTTCTCTCTTTCCCTGCCCTCTACCAAAAGTCCTCCTCCAGCGTCGGGTCTCTGCAGACAACACGTACATTAGCTGAAGCCTCACTCTCCGATTTGAAGGAGCATTCTGGCTCTCCTTCTGCTGAGATTTGCTACTTCTGGCAGTTCCTGATACCTTTAATAGCCGTTGCTAATGCCATGATCCAAATGCATCACTTCGTCTGTCTTCCTCATTCCTGGCCCGTTTTACATGTTTCTGGGAGGCTATCAAAAATACCAGGGCTTGAGTTAGGCACACCTTATTCTTCAAAGGGATATTTGCTCTTTAAAATTTTAAAACCGTCTTGTGCTGTAGGTTTACCTCATGGAATTCGTGGCTTGGTTGTTGGTTGCTTGTTTGTTTTTGTTTTTGACTGCTGCTTCCAGGAGCATTTAATGAGAGCCAAAGTGAAATGAAATCTCTGGCTGTTTCTTTTTCCAGTTGTCATGATGTTGTCTAGTGGTCCAGTGGTGAGGATTGGGTTTTCTCTACCTTGTTATAATCCCCACTGAAGGCGCCAGTCTTTGATCTTCCTCAGAATATGCTTCCAGTCATCCTCACTTTCAGAAAACAAGGAGAGATCATCTGCATAGTGCAGGTTGCTAATGAGCTTCCCTTCCTGATGCTTTCTTTGTGGAATCCAACTCCCAAGATTCTTAGCTCATTGCACGTAGTGAGTATGTATGGTCAAAGGACACAACCCTGGTGCACACCTCTCCTTTCTCTTAACCAGCTACTACCCTCTTAATCTACTGAAACACCCACTTCTTAGTCTACGTACAGTTCAGCACGATCACAAGGAGGTATTATGGAATGCGATTTCTTACAATGTTATATATAGTTTGTTATGCTCCACACAATTGGATGCCTTTTCAAAGTCGGTAAAGAATGAGTAAGCATCTTTCTGGTGTCCTGTTTCAGCCTAGATCCATCTGACATCACCAGTGATATCCCTTGTTCCACATCCTCTTCTGAAGCTGGCATGAATTTATGGTAGGTCTCTGTTGATGTACTGCTCCAGGAATTGATAAAATACCAACTGAAATGTTGAACAAGCAGATACATTCCTGGAAACACTTATTAGTTTATGGTAAGAAATTTGGAAGTCAAAAATAAAGCCATGTGTCGACAGGGAACTGCCCGAACTTCAAGCTGACTCCAGAAGAGGCCATCGAAGGAGGGATATCCTTGCTGCAAAAGGAGACCGTCTGGCCTCTCCTCGTGTGGCAGGTAGGATTCAGGGTCTGGTCTTACTTCCGAGCATGTTCTTAGAGGGGCATCTGGCTCTGCTCAGACTCCAGCCCAACCTTTCACTCTGAGAAGTCCACATTCCCTTCGGATCGGTCTGTCTGCTTGACCAGTTGGTTCAAAACCCAGAACTGCTTGCTTCTTGAGCCTTTCAGAGAAGGTAGAGGGGACAGGCAGACTGGCCCTCTCCCACACCCTTCTCCCCCATTCCCAAGTTCATTCTTGAATTTCAGGAGATTTATATTCCTAAAGTCCCTTTAGACTTTAGCTAACTCTGAAGAGGTTTTTTTTAATCCTTGCACCTAAATTGGTCCCAAGGCAGGAATCTTGCAGAGCCTGGATTCCTTGATGGCTGAGTCACTTGTCCTCCTGTTTGCCTCCCTCTGTTCGACTTCTTAGTAGACATGGTTTAAAGTAGAATTAGGCAGACACCGTGGCCCTGTTAGCGATCAATGTTCCACAGTAAAATGGAGTGTGGCAGGAGCTGGCTGAGCAGAGGCTAGCCTGGAGCTGTGGACTCCATCCATCTCCACCCTGAACCAGGGAGCCCGTCAGCTTGCCCTGGTGCCAGGCGCCCATCGGCAGAGCGAACGGACTCCTGTCAAAAGCTCCTGCCGCCTAGACACCAACAACAACAATAAAATGGAGAAAGTAGGTTTACCCAGACGGAGGAGGTTCCCGGGATTCGCGCATGATGGGCGAAGTCCTGCTCAAACCGAAATGAGGTGGTCATATAGGAGCAGCTGCGAGGTTACGAAGGATCTGGGCCCCTTGGCTGACTTTGGCCCAGCCTGAGTGCATGTCTTGATATGTCTTTTGGCGAGCTAAAACTGTCAGCCTTGAAGGGGAATCTTGGGGCTTCGGCGAGAACACAGGTAGAGACAGGCACTTGTCGAGGCTCTCTGGTCCCACATCTTGTCTCCACCAGTCCTCCTCCTACCAGCGGGGTTGCTGTCTCCTGCCGCTTTGGTGTTCTGTGAAATGGTCATTCTCGCCCATCCCCTTAAACTTTAAGGCTTAAAGGAAAGCATTGACAGTGTGGCAATGGGTGGCTCTGAATGTTCTCTGTACCCATTTTCCTTCCTCCAGCTCCTGTTCGGGGATGTGTCCTCCCCATGTAGCTGTGCCTGGGGGGGGGGGGGGCATGATTCTGGGGCTTCTACACGATTCAGCCTGGAAGGCTGTCCCTGGGATAGAATCAGGCCTTACGCCTAAGATCCGGGTGTCTGTCCCTGGGATAGAATCAGGCCTTACGCCTAAGATCCGGGGCGATAAATGCAAAATGAGGCCTTTCACTCCTTGCAAGGCATCGTTGGTCTTAAACTGGGTGTCAGGAGGACTGGACTCAGCCACAGGGCTGTGGCTAACCAACTGCATAACCTTTCGATGAAGGCCTTCCCCTTGTCTGTCTGCCTGTAAAGAATAAAGGTGATCTTTCCAGCACAAAAGCCCGCTGACTCCCATCACCATCGGCTTGAAACCGGAAAGGGAGTGGCCAGCGGGGGAGGAGCAGCGCTGGAGAGGAAGGCCTTGTGCTTTCCCAGCTCAGCACCAGGTGCTGAAGGAGCTCACGAAGGAGCTCGGGAGGAAGCCCAGGGAGCTCCATACGGGAGTCATGTCTGAAAACCCTTCCCACCAGCCATGTACGCCCGAAGAGCTGGCCACGGCCCTCGTCCAGATGAAGGGCTTATAAATCCAGGAAGGGGGACGGTTAGTCAGCACGGTTTCATTTGTTCAATAGCCATGACTTTCCCCCAGGGAGAAAACCCACATAAAACTGTTGGAGAGCCAATTCCAGATCAAGCCAGACCTCACGATGACAGCCTCTATCCCCATTATGCAAAATCACATGGTGCCAATGATCTCAGATATGAGAGAGCATAATTCCTCCTAGAATACACGACAGAGGAAGATCTGGCCTCCATCTATCACGCCCAACTCTCCCCAACACCCTACATTCTTAGGACAGGTAAGGGGAGAAGTTGGTCAGTCGCCACTGGTCATCCATCACCCTGTCTTACAGTGGCACTAAAAACCGGCAAGAGAGCAAAGCAGGGTTTCTGCTCTGGAAGTCGTCCTCTGAAGGGTGTGAGCTAAACACACAGGGAATGAGTTAGACATTAGGCTGACCTCTGTAGACCACTAGTCTTCAGACTTGAAGGTGCTTCAGAAGGCCCTGAAAGGCTTGTTAAATCCAGGTGTCTGGGCACCACCTTCAGTCAGACTTGGTGAATGTAAGCTAAATCCTCAATTTTGGATCTCTCATGTTCCTGGGTGATTCTGGTGCCGCCAGTCCAGAGACCAGAGCTTGAGAACAAATGTTCCCATACTGCAGGGAACAGAGGAAGCACCTAGGGACTTGTTTCGATGTAAATTCTGATTCGATAGGCCTGACACAGGGCTGGCCTTCCGCATTTCTAGCAAGCTCCCAGGAGATGTTGATGCTGACATTCCTGGTGTCTACTCGAGACCGTGAGCAGGGCACTCTGGCCAGAGTGCAGAATCGGGGGTTAAGGAAAAGAGTTTGGGTTGATAATGGCAGAAAAGGGCTTAATGATTACGAGCTGAAACTTGAGACTGGTCCTTGAAGGAGACTTGGGATTGGAGCAAATGAGGGAAGGGGGTATTCTGAGGGCGAGGGCAGACAGAGCTAAGAGTACGGCAGTGTGGAGACTTACCGACCCTGGCCTTCGTCTCAGACTGGTGCAAGTGAACTGATGGAGCCTGGGGGCCCGCATGCAGGCGCCTCTCCATTCGCCCTCCTCCAAGCTCTCCACTTAAGAGGTTGGTTGAAGTCCAATTCATTTGCTGGCAAGCCTATCTTCATGATGGAAACAATTATTGTTCTGTGCATCCCAAACTGACAGTTCCCAATCCTGTCTCTTCAGCCAACTTGGATGTTTTTGTATTTTTCACCTAGCTTGTTAGTAATGGTCTGTTGTCTCGGCAGTCTGAAGTGACTCCCACTTTCCTTTGCCAATCTCAAGTCGGAGGAGCCGTGGCTCTCCAAGAGCGGAGTGTCTGAAGCCACACAGGGTGTTTATGGGCTGCTCGGCTGGCAGCCAGGGCAAACCAGTGCATCTTGTTTGGTGCTGAGTCACGGGTTCCTCTCCTGATTCAGTCGGGGTCGTGACCAAGTAAAGACATCAAAGCCCCCACTTTCTCCTTACCTTCCCTCTTTTCGCCTGGAAGTCTTGCGCATATAGGCTTGTCCTGATACAAGGTTTGCCTTTTTTCAGTAGGACTGCATTTGTGGGTGCAAGCACTGAAGCTGGGCATGCAAACGGTCTGTCATTTCACAAGAACAAATACTTATTGGGACACAACGATGCAGCTGTAGTGAAACATGAGGTCCCTGCTGTCTGGCCTGCTCTCGTGGAGGCTTGCTGCTTCTTAATTAAACCACCATCATAAGCTGATGTAAGTGAAATGAAAACTTGCATACACATTTGGCCTTATGTCCAAAGTCAACTGAGCAGCAAGGAGTCAAGCACGTACCCACTCCATGCCTGTTAGCCAGGATGAATCTGCAAGAGGAAAATAATGTTTTAAATGCACTGAGCATTATAATGAATTCATTTGTGGGTCGCACCCACAAGGTCCTCCTGTATGCCGGACCCTATTCTAGATACTGAAGAAACAGCAGAGGCTGCAGTAGACAAAAGCCCCTGCTCTCAGCACATAGCCCGTCTTTTTTTCCTTCAATTGATAAGGCGTTTTATGTATATTGTATTTAAACATTCAAACTTTGTTATGGTGTGCATAATGAGAAATTACTGGGTTACATTTTCATGAACATAGTCTAAATGAGATAAATTAAATGAAAATGTTAACAGAATCTTACATTGGAACCAGAAAACAGTATGCTCCAGAAGGGTGTGTACTTCTGCATCAATTGGGAACTTTAGGGAACCAACGAGGTTAAGCTGTATGATTTTGGCTTCACAGTTTAAAAGAACATCAGTTGATCAGATCATTGCATTCCACCCTTGCTAATGTTACATCTTGTTACTTAGTTGTTGTTTTTTTTAAATGCTTCTTCTTAAGCATAGCCCGTCTTGTAAGTGAGAAGTCAGAGAACATAAATAAAAGCCTGGGTGGGGAGACAGCCACAGCTCCATGAAGACGATGATGGGGAGGGGAGCCTGGCTGGAAGAATGGAGAGGATGGAGCGGCATTAACTGGGTGGGCAGACTTTGGAAGAGCCAGATGCCCAGGAGGCAGAGAGCTGTTCGGGTGTGTTAAACGTGAGCTGTATCAACTCTGTAATCTTAAAAAAAAAGAGCCTTCCAATTAAGTGGACATTGTTTCAAATAAAATGTGGTACCAAAAGAATGTATTAAGAGTCTTCATACAAACTAGTCAAAGTTGCCTACAGCAGACAGAGCTACAAAGGCCGTGGACAGAAGTAAAATGACAATCATCAGGGACTCGCTGAGAGCGGAGAGCTGAGAGCAAGCCTGTTGAGCCTTGTTTCTAGTTGCTAAAAGCCATTATCTCTGAAGGGAATTCGGGGGAAGGAGGATTTCATTTTATATCTTAAGAGGCTGTCTGCTCCCATTGAGATCTGCAGGCCCAGAAATCTACAGAGGGAGTTTAACTCGGTTCTGCAGGGTCGCTGTGAGTCTGCATTGGCCCAATGGCACGGTTTGGTTTTTTTTTTTGGGGGGGGAGGGGTGGGGGCTGTTTATATTACCATAGACACATATTCATTCTTAGAACCGGCAAGGACTTTTAATGTGGCTTAAACCATTGTGAATCTAAGCAGAATGAGGTAAATCTCTGTGTTCTTAAATGAAAGACTGCCCCCAAACTATTATTTTTTTAATTACTAGTGATAGAATAAGCAAAATTCTATTTGTGCACACATATACATCTGTGTGTGTCTGTACATAGAAAGCAGGGCTAGAAAGATAGATATAAACTTTAAAGTGGTTATTGTTAAAAGGAGCCCAAGTGGCAGAGGCCAGAGTACTTGGCTGCTAACCAAAAGATTGGCAGTTTGAGCCCACCATCTGCTCTTTGGTCAAGGTTTACAGCCGTAGACTCTGTGGGCTGGTTCTTTTCTATCCTACAGGGTCGCTGTCAGAATCAACTCCATAACTGTGGGTTTCGTTTGATTTATTCCTGTTAAGTGAGAATGGGGAAGGGCCCTCATGAGGGAAGCACTTACTTAATTTTAATTCATACTTTCCTAGAGTTTATGCCTACTTTCAAAGGAGCAGTATGTTTTTCCTCCCATCTCATTTAAGTTGAAGGCTTTTTTTTATATTTTACTTTAGCTTGAAGGCAATGAAACCACCTCAGAATCCAAACCTCATTTTTTTACCCTTTTAAAGAATTAGGTGACAGAAAAAGAGAGAAAAAGTCAGTTCCCCTTATCTCTTACTCCTGCAAGCAATAACTTAAGTCCCTTTATGATGACAGAGTTTATGAGACTACATGAGTACTCCTATCTTTTATTTTTATAAGAAATGCCAAAATACTATTTTTTAAAAACCAGAATGAACATATCCCAACTATCTTAACACATGTGCGAGGGAACCAACAGGATGATGGGAGCATTTGAGAGACTGGGCCCTTCTAATCAATGAAGGAAGAATTTAAAATAACATTTCTAGGCTACACACAAAACCGGTTCACATCCATAACTTTCAGGAATATCTTTTCTGCAAATAACATGTGACCTCCTGGAGCCTGGGCCCAATCAAGGATACACAGGAAACAGAAGACTCACCCTCAGGACTCAGCAGCCCGGGGCCAGGGCAGGGGTATGCTCCAGTGTGTGCTGCTGCTGAGGGGACATGCCGCTGTCCTTTGGGGTATTTCTCAATGTTGGGGACTGTTAGCAAACAGTTAAGATACCATGTTATATGCTGGCAGCGGTGGCTTACAATCTTACAAACAGAATTTGTTCTTTGTGTTTAGCATGTTCACCCTCTCTCGTGCCTATTTTTAATCAGAATGGAAAATAATCAGCAAGAACTGCAGTGATGGCCTGTTATAAAAGAAGTTTAGTTACTCCCCTGTACTCATTTTTTTAGCAATCTGTGGGTGATTCCAATTTTTTATCAGGGAAAAAAATTCATCCATCACCTCTGCTTTTAGTGGAGTCTAACAAAAATTACTGATGCTATTTGCGGTATCAGATGTTTCTATGGAATTCGGGGCAAGTTACTGGATCTCTGAGCCTCGGATTCCTCCTGTTAAAAATGAGCCTCACTTTCATTTGCGAGAAAAATGTACAAACCTCTCTTGGAAGAACCCCCAGGACGTGCCTGAGAAGTGAGGAGGCTGAGTTTTCTGTCATCTGGTGTTCTTGGGTCAGATGAGCAGGAAGGACCAGTCCTGGAAGAGGACCTGGTGCTGGGGAAAGTGGGGGGCAGCCAGAGGACCCTGCCCGAGATGCTCTGGCCCAGCGGCTGCAGCGATGAGCTCCAACAGAGCGTGCTGAGGATGGCACAGGGCCGGGCAGTTCTGTTCGCTCGTAGTGGAACTGACTGGACAGCACTTACCATCAGCCAGCCAGCTTGTCAGAGGTTCTTGAGCAGTTAAACCACATTTCTGTCAACAATCGGTCTTCTACTGATTTGTTAACATCCTCTTTCCCCGATTAAACAATAAATATGCTGTAGGGTTATTTCACCATACCGTTTCAGGCAAAGACAGACCGTCCCCCTTTACTCGTATGAGCTCTAAGCCAAAGAATAGCACATAAAACAAATGCAAATCATGCTCCTTATTTGGATGAACCCAGAAGAGACTCTTCCATCTGTTTAGGGCAGGCACTATTGTTTTGAAGCACTGTCATATTTAGCCTTTCATTTACCTAAAGGTGGTTCTCTGCGTTATGATCTTATGATTATTAAGCACATTTTGCCTCAAATACTGCAAGATCCTAGGAGTCTGAAAATGGGCTTACCAAAATGTTCTGCGAGTACAGCAAAAACCACTGAGTTGTACATGTGAAGGGTGACTTGTATGAAATCTGAATCCGAACAAAGCAGTCTTCTAACTGGTACGGAAAGTGAGCACAATAAACTTTTATGCTAGTCCAATATGTGTAGCATTTACCTTCAAGTTGTTTATTACTTCTGTAAACTCGACTGGTATATTTTTGTGAGAATTATTTGGGTGTCCTGGCTTGAAAGCCAATTCAGATTTTCCCCAATAAGAAGTAATGCAAACTTTTTCCCCTCTGTTTCATATGATGGCATTTCACTTTATGGAAAGGTTTTCAAGGATAAACTAAAGCCATGAAGCGAGGTATCGGTCTAAGTGCGTGAAACTTGCATTGTCCAGCAGACTTCCTGGACATACTGCAGATAGCATGGGCGTGGATGCGGGCTTCGTTTGTGGGAAGTGAGAAGGCTGAAGCATGTAATTCCCACTGAGCAGGGCTTAAAGATGTGCAAAACGACAGGGCCAGGATCAGAGCAGAGTCGCGCTGGGGGGCCATCGAGCAGACAGAGAACCCAGGAATGTCAGTGGGAAAGACCTGAAGGCACATCAGGTGCATGAGCTAGGTTATTTTACCACCTCATGCTCTGACGGAAACAAATGAGGAAAATGTGCTCTTTGAAAAATATTTCCAGGAACTTAAGAGAAAAAAAATGCCTGGTTCCCAGTCTGCAAGTGGTGATTTTGAACCTCCCCTCCCCCACCAGCCCCGTGTCTAGAAAAGGGTGAAGTCATTTTCAATAATAAAACCCAGCAGGCCAAGAGAAATTTTTCTTTACACGTTTTTATTTTTTCATCTTACATCTGATCCTAGGCAAGAGTAAAGAGATGCGTGTGAGCCAAAAGAAAATAAAGTGATTAAAGTATTGGATTTTCTGGGCGGAATAGCTTTAAGTTCTCCCAAGGTCCTGGGAGCTTTAAAAAGAGAAAAGGACGGGGGCGGGGGAAGGCAGTTGTCTTAGGATTCTTCAACATTTTACAGCAACTTTATTAATTCCTTTAAAGACATTTCCAACAAACAGAAAGATAAATCATGCTGGAAAATGTGAATACTTCGAGAAATCTAGACTTTCCGTTTTCAGACCATCAGACTTCATTTCCTCTTACTACACATACACCTGCAGCCCGAAGGCTTCAAGTACTTGCCAGGCATTATTTATTAACTACAAGCAGGGCAGTTCCATATTTTTTCCTGCTTCATGAGATCATTTAAACTAAAAGAAAAAAATTAGGATCCACAATGGGGAATACCTGACGCAGCTTCGGAAGGTTCTCCGAGCCTGCCTTGCGGGAGACACATTCCGGGCAAACAGATGTTCCCCCAAGTCCTGTCTCCTCCATCCATCCCCACAAGTCCCCCCCACCACAGTCATAAAGTGGCGTGCGCCCTCCGGCGAAGTAGGCTCATGTCTTTGAAAGACAAATCACAAGGACAAACAAGGTCGCACTGAGAGTGCATGGCCAGCTGGGGCTTGTTTTTCAAGTTCTTTCCTATTCTCGATAGCGAAATCCTAACTATTCCAATATTTTGTGACACCCAAATAAAAACCATCTTTTAAAAGCTTTATATTTACTGAGTGCTTTTCATCCGTTCCTCTATCCATTCCCACTCAACCCCAATACATTATTACAGAGTTTCAAATAGTGTTTGCCTTGCAGTTAAATATTCAGCAAATTTTAATAGTACATATAGTCGTTCAGAAAAATGAAACTATTTTCAATATTGAAATATTAGCCTGTCGGCGATGAGTTTTAAAGTGTAAGGTGAATTACTTTGAAATGCTTTCTCAGATACATATATTGTCTACACACATAGAAAACATTTTGTGTAAGCCCAAAGGTCATCTATCTCTCTATTCTCTCACTAAATTTATGGCCAGCGATTCAGTTCCGACTGAGTTATATGTTGTTGTCCAAGTGAATTGGTTCAAAACTGAAAGAATTCAGGGGAATAGAACAATGAAGTGCAACGAAGCATGACGGGCTCTGGATCAGAAATAAGAATCTATACAGTTTGAGAACAACTGTGGAAACAAGGATGGACAGGATCTAGATGGTATTACAGAACTATTATTAAGTATCATAATGTCATTATTTTAAGAGAATGCCTTTATTTTTAGAAGACGTAAATTGAAAACATTCGAGGTGAAGCATTGCAGATCTCTATAATTTATTTTCAAGTACTTCAGCAAAAGGCAGCTACATATTTAAATCACAAAAGGAAAGGCAAGTATGGTACAGTCTCAACTATCAAATTTAGTAAGTGAAACACTTACAGGCATTTGTTCTATTTTTCTCTCACTTTTTCTGTAAATACAAAATGTTTACAAGAAAAAACTGGCAAAAATAAATGTTTCACTGAATATACCATACATTCCTTTAAGCATTTTCTTAATAGTGATTCATAATTATACATTGGCATCACATATTTACATCTTATAAAAAGCCTATCTAATTAGCAAATATTTCCTATATTTGAAACTACCTCACATATTTACCTTTCAGTGCTAATATATGAATATTATCTTACATATAAATCAAAATAGGTTACTACCTACGTTAAATCTGAAACAATTGGATGCAGGCACAAGGATCAATTAAGTTATACATTTCAATACTTTTTCAATAATTTCTTCTTTTTTTTTTCTTCCTTGTCAAGAAGAGTTTGTTTTAAACTCAAAACGGCATCATGAAATCCCGGATTTATGTGTAATGTTTTCTTGAAGTCTTCCAAAGCCTCGTCAAAATATCCTGTGCAAGAATCCAGAGAGAGAGAAGGCCTTGAGCATTTCTCTTACTCACAGCAGTTGGGTACATCACATGCTGCTTCTGCATCTACTGAACTCTCAACTATGCTTTCAGTAACGAAAACAATTTATTTTAATAATTATGTGTATGTCACAGTAATCCCATGTGCCTTTAAAGACAAAAATGGCTAAAATAGGTTATGGGCTTATTTTCAGAGATTTAACACCTGAGCAGCCAAAATCATGATCAACCATCAACAAAATTCTATCATTTTGGTTTACAAAATAGCAGCTGAAATTGGAAAACGGGGAGTTATTTTTCTTCTTCACTCTTTAAATGAGAGGAAATAGTAACTGGAGACCCTCGAATTCAAGGATGTGAAACTCTTTGGCTGAGTATTGTCTCAGGTGTCTTCCGAGGTGGTAAGTGAGAAGTTTCACAGGTGCATTACCCTCATTTCGCAGCTGGGAACGCACAGGCACAGGTAATGGGGTCGTGCTTACTGGCGGCAGGTCCAATTCCCACCCAGGGTTTGCTGTGCCGCTGAGGGCAAGCCTAAAATAAACTCGGGTTGCTTCCTTTGTTACAGAATCTCAGCGAAAATGGCGTGTGACCTAAGGACTTCATGATCAGCACCCTCAAAACATCGAGCGCTCTCAAACACCGTCAAGGCAAGCGTCAAAAAGAAGGAAGAAAGAACACCCCTTACCTAGCCTATACAGTATCAGCCCGCGGTTGTAATACGGGACTTCAAAATCGGGCTGGGCTGCTATGGCTGCGGTGTAGTCGTCCATGGCTTCGTGAAACTCAACCCGCAAGTACTTGATTTGCCCCCTGTTGTTATATGCAGTAGCCAAATCCTCAGGGCAGCATTTGCTTTAAACAGAAAGTTCGAGTTAAAAACGCCATGTTACCAAATTTATCTCGTTTCCTCTTTCGGTCTCCTTGGAGGCCTGGCAAGCTGTAATATGTGGGACGGACACTGAAAACCCAAGTGATAGCTGTCAGCAACGAGCAGAGGAACCGATGCCAACCGCATCTACATGTGCAGGAGAGTCCGGTCAATCAACCTGTGAAGCAGATTGGAAAGCCTGCTCAAGGCCGAGGAGATGACCGGTGTGGCTCGTGTTACGAGGACTGTCTGTTTCCTCAACACACACCAGCAGGCAGAGACAGGGCAGACACATGATGAGCAAGGAAGGAAACGCAGCCCAAAGGTTAGGTTTTCTATGGAAATGTCATAAAGTAAATTACCAATTTTATTTCAGTCAATTTGCTGACAGGCTATTTCAAGCCAAAACGATCACAGACAGCTGGCTCCTATAAAGACACTGCTTTCAGGCTTACGAACTGCATGAACTATGGTATACTTGTGACAGGGATGCACTGTGTCAACTGACATGAAGCAATGAGATTTGGAGTCATTTTCCGCTAACAAAGAAATAGGCAAGTTAGACTTAGGAGAAATGTCAACATGTGGATCCCAGGGAGTGCTCTCTAGGGATGGCTCCTGTGGGGGTCTTCCCCAAGGCCACTGGGTGAGGGGAGGGGTCCACAGCAGAGGCCTGTGTGCCCATCTAAGGACCAGGCTCAGCCCATGGGGCTCTGCCTGCAGGAGCACTCTCCCTGAAGCTCTGACCAGACATCAGCTCAACAGGTCACAGCCAAAGGACGGTCCTTTGCAGAGGGCAAACCATCTTCACAGGAGAACATTCTAGGCTCTGCTCGGCATCAGAGCTGGTTCTGCTTGTCTTTCTTTTGATCTCACTCACTGCCATACTCAGTGCTCGCTCAGAGCCCCCCACTGTGCGTCTCCCAGACTGTAAATGTTTATAGGAGTAGAAAGCCTCGTCTTTCTCATGCAGCCCTGCTAGTGCTTTTGAACTGAGACCTGATTATGCTAATGTGTCCATCATCTCTTTGCTACTCCCCTTAGTGCAGAGTGCTCAGAAAGCGGTTCTCAACCTGTAGGTCGAGACCTCTTTAGGGAATCAAACAACCCTTTCACAGGGTCGTCCATGCCAGTTGGGCTGCAGCCCAGGGCCAAATCAGAAGGAAAAACAGCTGTGCTCTCACAAAATTTTAATCATTATATGTCTAATCACCTAAACCTAAAGACACTCGTGTACTCAGAGGATAAACTGTCAGAGTTAGAAATCCATAAATTAAAAAAACTACCTCTCACTGATATTTTGCTTCATAATTTAAAAGACATACCGTATATACTCGTGTATAAGCCGAGTTTTTCAGCACAAAAATTTCACAGGTGATTGCCATTTCTCCACTGTTTATTCAAAGCCCGCTGACACTGCAGGGCTCTGAAGGTTTGTTTTCTCACATCTAACCAATCAGAGCCGTCCTATGATGTGTGTCTTTGAAGAAGCTATTTAAAGACTGTGTGAGAAGGATGTGGCATGAATGGATGTCATCTGGTCAAGCCCGACTAACAAAAGGAGGAAATCTCATGAAGCCTGACATAGAATTAATAGCAAAGTGGGTTCGAGATGCATGGGAAGACTTTCCAGAAGACATGGTGCGACATGCCTTCCAGAAATGTAGTATTAGTAATGCTATGGATGGCAGTGAAGACTGCGCTTTGTATGAAAATGACAGCAGTGATGGCAATGACGGTGATCTCAGTGAGGTCAGCGTCTATGAGGACCTCACACCAGCTGAAGCTCTGCATTGGGATACGGATGATGATGATGAACCCAGTTTTGAAGGATTTTAACTCTACATTTTAGCTTGGTTGCTGATTGAGCTCAGGAAATAGTACTCTGTTTTTATTGAACCTATTTTCCACTTACTGTGCTGGTTTACTAATTTTAAATGACTTGTTGTCCTTTTATTTATGTTTTTTAAATAAATATTTAAATACATTACCCCACTGATGTTTCCATTTTTAGTAATTTTATTTTCATTTATTTTTATTATTGAAACTCACCAATAGCTTCTGCATTTTCTACCCTAGGCTTATACTCTAGCCAATCAGTTTTTCTGGTTTCCCAGGTAATAATTAGGTACCTCGGCTTATACTTGGGTCGGCTTATATTCAAGTACATACGGTAGGTTAACAATTTAAGAAGAAATTGTAATCCTGAGGTTTGTGTAATGATGGTACTTAGTTGAATGGAATTTAACCTAGTTATCTATTCAAATGTAGACTTTCAGCATGTGTTGATTTTAACCCTAACCATAAAAAGGAAATTATGTTCATGCCTCAGATAGTTTTCAATATGAAAAGAAAATGTTATAAACCATGCAGAAAGGAAGGTTTTCAAGAACTGCAAATAATGTTCCACAATGTTTCAATGAGCCAATATTTTTAAAGTATTTTCAAACTCTAAAAGATTATTTAAGGGAGAAAGAAAAAAGGGGTGGAATTGGCCGAATTCCATTTTAATCCACCATTTCCCAGAGGAGTTTCAGAAGTATAAGCAAATTGACAGTTTTATAGGTGCAAAACTGAGGCTGTGAAAGTTACCAGCCTGTGGCACAGCTAGGGCTGCAGCTTAGCATGCTGAATGCCATTCTATGAAACCACAGCAGATGGTCTTCCCTGGGCTGGAGGGGCAGAAATCACACTTGCTACAAACAGGCCTTGTGCCCCTTGGTTGAGATAGACAAAGGATCACAGTAAGACGAAAGCACCAAGTTGCTGATGGATATTTTTGAAATCCAGTAAGTCTATTTTTAAAATAGACTTACCCTGGAAACAAAGGTAGAAATGAATTTTTCTATGTATACTAATCTCTCTCTCACACTCATACACGGAAGTTAAGTAGGAATTATAGACTTTTGCAGGTGCACAAAAACCTATCATTCTGGTGTATTACTAAAATACGACAGCCTTTTATTTTTCAGGTTTAATTCCACGAAAATTCTTATAATTAAGGATCCAATCACTAACCTAATATTGGGCAAGGTCAGATGTTCAAAATCACCAGCAACTCTGCAGAGAAAGACGAGAGGGCTGCCAGCTCCCGTGAAGATTTACAGTCTGGGAAACCCATACAGGCAGTCCTACCCTGTCTTACAGAGTCACTGTGAGTTGGAATGGATTCGAGGGCATTGAGTTTGGTTGGTTGGTTATATGTTCAGTTTTAAATACAAAAGCTGGCATTGCTTTTAAAATATATATATCTTCAAAGGAAGAGGAGGATGACAATGCAAGCAACTTGGAGCTGTCGCAAAGGTTGTGCCTTCAATCTCCCCATGTTATTTTCTGTCACCCTTTGCCCATCATCAAGCACAACAAAGGTAAATATGAAGTAACACCAAATGCTACATATTCAGGCTTAGCCCCAAGATGTTATAGGCAGACAGGTTTTCCTTTAGGCTACTTAACATGACAAAAAGTGACATCCAGACAACAGTGGAGGTACACACCACCTTCTACAAAGTCGTACCTAAGAGGAAAACTGATAACAGATACTTCCTTCCGTTTGGAAGTTTTCCTACTCACTTATTCACGCTAAAGAAATTCCTGGCCAAAATTATTCCTAGCATTTTGCCCTCACCGAAAGGTGCAAGTCCTTTTTTTTCCTCTTAATATCCAGCCCTGCTGTATGTGAATTTAAAAAAACAAGGCTGAGTGGAGGGGATAGGCCGCCTCATGACCAGCTGGATCTCCGTAAAGGACGGAGGGCAAGGTTCCATCCATGGATCACGTCAAGATCAACCAATTCGATATTGCACATTTCTCCGGCCTCCTCACCTTACACACCTCATTGTATAAGCTTCTCCAACCCATTTGCTTTTTTTCCTGGATTCAAAATGATCTCCAGACACATGCATAGGGAGTAACTGTCCAGCATAAAATTTATGTGCAAATTTTGAAATCTGGATTATTTTTAACAGTCCTGAAATATTAAATTTTAATCGAAGCCCAGCAACTCACAAACAATAGAGATCCCACCTGAAATGATCAGAGGGATGTGCTTCCAAAACATGGGACACAAGGCTTATTCAACAAGCACATCCGTACACAAGGCAGGAGCTGGCTGCGGCGTCTAGCTTTAAAGAAACCCAATGTGCATCCTGATTTGAACCAAGGCTATAAACAAAAATTCACCTTTTGGGTCAATCAGAAAGGTTCCACCAGTGAGTAGCTATCGGAGCTTCAGGAAGTACCTAATGACAACGGTGTGGTGGTTCTACCTTTTTTTCTAATACTGTCCTCTATTTTTTTCATTAGTAACAATGGGCGTGGGAGTTGTGTTTTTGCCGCGTGTCTCGGATTGTTACGAACTCGGGTGGGGAAGCCCTAATCCACGCGAGAGGGTGGGGGTCTATAACCGGAAACACGGAACGGCGGGAGGCGGCCCCGCCCGCACCGCAGGCCCAGCACACGGTGTCTCCGGGGCTCTCGGCCCCTCTGGCCGCAGAGCGGTCACCCGAACAGCTGCGCCTGCGCGTTGCGCCCCGGCAGGTGGCCGAGGCCCCGGATCAAGTCGGTGCGCACGCGCGGGAGGGCGGCAGCCTCCGGGGGCGGCGTTCGTTACCTTCCGGGGCCCGCTCTTCCTGAGGCCGGCCGGTCGCCCTGGCAAATGTACGCGGAGTACAGCGCCTCGGCCTCGGCATATTCGCCTTTCTCGAAATGCGCGTGGGCGAGCGGGAGGGTCGCCTGGCCTCCGAGGCCCCGCTGCCCTTCCATTGCGGTGCCAAGCCCCGCTCTCGGTGTTCAATGTGGGCTCTTTTCGGAGCGACGGCAGGTGGCACCACGAGAGCACTTCCGCGCCCGGACTGGAGTTGGAGCGCGTGACCGGCGCGCTCGAGGGGGCGGCTGGGCCTTCCGAGGACCCGTGCTCTCGCGAGACTGGAGGTGGGCGGGGCACCGCGATTTCGGCGCGGCCGCAGACCTGCGCGTGAGCCGGCGGCCCAGGTGTCCTGTTGTTTCCGTTGGTCCTGCCTACTTGGTGTCCCGGGAAAACAGCCGGCCGGGCCCCAAGCTAGGTTCCAAGCCCGCTGTCTGATATTACAGCGAATTGAGGACAGGAACGTGGAAAGAACCTTGTTCGTTTTATGGATAATATTTAGCAGGGGACCGCGTTCCCTGTGGTCTGAGCAGGCCACGCTACCCCAGGATGCGCTTTGGTTCCATCACCCGAGGTCCGAATCCAGTCGGCCACCATTGGCTCCAAGACCCAGGGGGGAAGTGTGAAAAGGACCACTCAAGTCGCGTGTTGTATCCACAGTCAGATCGATAGATGTTGATTTACATTGTGTATGCAATGGGGAACATTAGTACCAACGATGTCAGCACAATACGTTTAATTCAAATGAAAATTGCGAAAGACATGTTAACTATACACCAAGAGCCTGTGGTGGTTTCTTAGGGCCTCTCCCTGTTTTACTTGAAAGTTACTTGACTCGGTTACTGTTTTATGCCTAGAATACTTGAATGTACTTCCTTCAGAAAACATGGAGATAATAAGAGATCTTTTGGGGAATGTTTGCATAAAAACGACGAGAGCTTTATTTCCTTTACACAGCCCCTGAAATACAGTGCATTATTGTTTAAAAAATAATAAAATGATGACAGTATAAAAATAAAAGTAATTTCTAGTGCAGGAAAATGGGTAGGTTACTACAAGAAAGCCCAGATACAGATCCCAAATATGCTTTATCATTAATGCTAGGTTTACCACCATTTCTTACATGCCTATCTGTAGGGATGTGTTAAATTGACAAGTGAATGAGATCACACATTTTCTTTTAAAATCGACTTTATTTAGAAACATAACTATAATTATTAACTTATTTTAAAAACTGATACTATACATACATAATTCGATTTTTTTTTTCATTTGTGATATTTAACATTATACAACATTCAAGATACTGGGTTCGATGTTGCTTGGGTCAGTCAGGACAATTGCCACTGCATTATTTGTCTGCAAATTTAATGTTTACTTTTTAAGAGCTTTTTTAACTATGTTATGGAAGTAATGCTTTCATAAATGAAACCAATTTACTGGGATTAATACTCAATTTACATTCACATCAAATTGACACGTATCCATAGAGATAGGTACACCACAGAGAACTTCAAGATTAGACGGCTAAGAAAGTGAATTTGTATATCTATATGTCTCGTTAAATGGAGAAAAGTCAGCATTAGTGATAGGAGGTAAATGTAAACAGTTTTTGTAAGTTACATTGAAGAAACAAATGCATCAAAGTGACACATCCTGTAAACTTATTAAAAGAATTTCACACAACACGAGGCAATGATAGATGCAAGTGAGTGTTGAGAGAACTCATTAACTATTTGGAGAATACATTCATAATTTCTACTTGACTGAATACTTTTACTCCAGGAGAGAGAGAGAGATTAATTAGATTCCAAAAAGCTATTAGAGAAGGTAGACAGATGTTGGCTCTGTTCCTTGGGCATGTTTGTGTTAAAAGCTCCAAACTTTAGTGCTGCCGTTTAATGCCCAAGGACATGCCATTCTACCCTTAGCCTCGGGCCAAAGGCAGCTAACTGGCTGGAGCTTCTTGGGTCAGCAAACCTACCTCCCAAATGAAGTGCACCTGCTCCTCTAGCATGGCTCCTGCCCCAAAGCTCTCGGCTTCACTTGCTAGACAGGCCAGGATGTCCACTGTTCTAAAGCTCTAGCTCTTGGTTCTGCTGCTTTCTGTCCCTCGATTGAGGAGGTCGCCCTCCATTTGATGCTGGATCCCTGTTATGCTTCTCAGATGGCACCTTTTAAACCCAGTAAGATAGCAAAATTGACCTATGGCCACATTTTGAGTTGCAAGTTTTTACAACTATAATGCACCCTGTTAATAATCACAACTAGATCATATAATCTTATCAACAACTTATCTACCACCTCTTATCCACACTCATCAGGGAAAGAGGAACTACACCAAAGCTGCATATACAAAGTAAATCATTGGGGACTGGCCTTTGCTCAGTAGGTCCTTTGTATATTTGTCAGGTAAAGCACTGAACCACAACAAAGGCAGCAGCGGGTCACCACTGGAGCAATCTTCAGTCTTTGAGACACTAACAGTAACTATAACCACAACAAAGCTCAAACCCAGATCAACTACTGACTACAATGGCTTCACCAACACTAATGAGGTAGAGTGTCGTCTTCAGGTTTGAGTGTTATTTACAAGTTCAGTTTCTCCCCACTTGATGACAAACATCCAGTCAAAATGTTTATGGCAAACAAAGCAAGAAAAATAAAGCATTTACAGAACCAAGGACAGCCCAGATGTTGGAACTACTAATAACACACACAAACCTAATTTCAACAGAGAAGCAAAAGCAAATAACAAAACACAGTATTAGAGCTGAAGAACTCCTTCAATGGAATATGTAGAGCAGACTGGAAAGAAACAGGACAGAATGAATCTGTGATCTTGAAGATAAGTCAATAGAAATTATTAAATTAAGACAAAAACCTGAAAGAAAACGGTATCCAAGGATTCTGAGACAACACCAAACAGTCTATTTGAAGTGTAGTTGGAGTCCCTGAAGATTAAGAATATACTGCAGAAGAATTGCTTAAAGATATAATGGTTACTAATTTTCCAAAAATAAGACAAACCACAAATCCAGGAAGTTCAGATAACCCCAAGGAGCATAAATACCACACACACACACACACAGTTGCACTGCTGAAAACCAATGAAGAGACAGCTAATAATAAGAAACCGGGATTACAGAGGAAAAGGTAATAGCTGATGTGATAATTAGCTATTGTGTCAATCTGGCTGAGCCAGAATGTTCAGTAGTTGGCAGTTGGTGCCTCCCCATGATGAGAAGTAGCATAATGTAAAAAACTCCATGATGGAATCTGCTGTGAGCAGATTATGGAGTGTTAGACAGAGCCCAGTTATAACTGGAAGTAAATCTCATTAGGAATGTGCCATACTCCTTTTTAAGCAGGCTCTGTGGGAATATTTGTCTCTTCTGTCTCAGCAACCTCCACTTCTTTGGACTTAAGCCAGCAGCCTGCTGTTTTGCTTGCTAACCCTGGGAGTTAGCAATATTGCCCGTCAACTCTGGATTCATTACTCTGCAGCCAAGACCCAGACTTGCTCACCTTGGATTCATGTGCATCTACCTCCACCAATCAGGCTTTCCTGTTTCTGGGTTCATGTTGCTTCATCAGCCCTGGCAGCTAGGAGTCAAGGAAAGCTTCCAGTTTTAAATGAACATATGATTCACAGACTTGAACCAAACTAGACTTATACACTTCTCCAACTGCGTGAGCCACTTTCTTGATGTCTTTGGATACGCATACAAGCAGTGCTGGTTTTGCTTCTCTAGAAAACCCAGCCTAACAGCAGATCTCTCATTAGAACCTAAGCAAGTTGTAGACAAAAAATCTAAAATACTACAAGAAAAATGTAAACCAAAACTTTTTTTTCCCAGTGAAAACATACAAAAGTGAAGGTGAATCGCTTCTTGGCCTTTTAGCTAAGATCAAGTATAGTATCCAAAGTGAAGGTTAAAAAAAAAAAAAAAGGTTTTGAACAAAGGCTGAAAGAATGCATTGCATCCAACTTTATACAAACATTCCTGGTTGAGCTAAGAAATAAATTATGCTGAGTATTCCAATAAGAAAGATCCCTCTTTTGCACAGGCTTTCCCAGACAATGTAATACATTTTTCAGATGTTTTATGATGTTAGCATTACCTTGGAGCCGAAACCCAGCAAGGAGTACCATTAAAATCACATTTGAAAGATGATAAACCAAACTCATAAACATGATTACAAAAAATCTAAGCAAAATATTACCAAATTGACACCAACAAAATGTGAAAAGGATGATGCCTCATGATCAGGTGGGTTTTAATCCAGGGAAGCAAGGCCAGTTTAACTTTAGACAAAAAAAGTGTAATTCTTTGCACTAGCAAATTAAGAGGGAAGAAAAATCTCAATAGATGTGAAATGAACATTTTAATAAAATTTACATCCCACTTTTCATAAAGGTTCTGATAAACTACTCAAAGGGTAGTTTTATTGCTATGAAATATAACACATTTTTCTTTACTTTTTTATTTAAATCATTTATTGGCACCTCTTACAGCTCTTATCACAGTTCATACATACATCCATTGTGTCAAGCACCTTTGTACATGTTACCATCATCATTTTCAAAACATTTTCTACTTAAACCCTTAGTATCAGCTTCTCATTTTTCCCCTTCTCCCCAGCCCTCCCTCCCTTGATAATTTATAAATTATTTTTTCATATCTTACATTGTCCGATGTCTCCCTTCAACCACTTTTCTGTTGTCTGTCCCCTGGGAGGGGGTTATATGTAGATCATTGTGATTGGTGCCCCCTTTCTCCACCTACCTCCTTCCCCTCCTGGTATCACTACTCTCATTTTAGGTCCTGAGGAGTTTATCTATCCTGGATTCTCTGTGTTGCAAACTTTATTCTGTACCAATGTACATGCTCTGGTCTAGCCAGATTTGTAAGGTAGAACTGGGGTCATGATAGTGGGGGGAGGAAGCATTAAAGAACTAGAGGAAAGTTGTATGTTTCGTCAGTGCTATACTGCACCTTGACTGGCTTGTCTCTTCCTGTGACCCTTCTGTAAGGGGATGTCCAATTGTCTACAGATGGACTTTGGGTCTCCACTCTGTACTCCCCCTCATTTGCATTGATATGATTTGTTTGTTCTGGGTCTTTGATGCCTGATACCTGATCCCTTCAACACCTCGTGATCAAACAGGCTGGTGTGCTTCTTCCATGTTGGCTTTGTTGCTTCTCAGCTAGATGGCTGCTTGTTTGGCTTCAATTCTTTAAGACCCCAGATGCTATATCTTTTGATAGCCGGGCACCATCGGCTTTCTTCACCACATTTTCTTAAGCACCCATTTTGTCTTCAACGATCATGTCAGAAAAGTAAGCATCATGGAATGCCAGATTATTAGAACAAAGTGTTCTTACATTGAGGGAGTACTTGAATAGAGGCCAATGTCTGTCTGCTGCCTTAATAGTTAGCATATAAATATATGTACGTAGATCTATTTCCCTATAGTTATATATAAATATATTTACATATGTACATCCCTGTATTTAGACCTCTATAAATGTCCTTTGCTTCCTAGTCCTTTCCTCTATTTCCTTTTACTTTCCTCTTGTCCCACTATCATATTCGGCCTTCATTCAGGTTTCAGTAATTCCTCTTGGCTACACTGCCCTTGATCAAGCCCCAGCAGGCATCCTATGCCTCCTTGCCATCGATTTTAAGTCAGTTGTTGTTCCCTGTCCCTGGGTTTGTTGGTGCCCCCCTTCCTTCCAACTTAACATTTTTCATATATTCAATGTGGTGACATTAATCATGTTACATAACCATCACTGATATCTTTTGCCAATATTTATATCAACATAAAAGAAACCATACACTTCCTAACAATGACTCTCCCTTCTCCTTGCACCTTGTAACTACTAATAAACTTTGGTCTCTATCCATTTGCTTCTTCTAGGTATTTTATATTAGTGAGATCATGTAATATTTGTCTATTTGAGATTAAGTTACTCACTGAGCAAGTTTTCGAGGTTCATTCTTCTTGTATCATTTACTTCTGTGGCTGAGTGGCGTCCCATTGAATCAACGTGTATTCGGATCATTTACCTCTGTGGCTGAGTAGTATTCCATTGAATCAACGTGTATTCGGATCATTTATCTTTATGGCTGAGTAGTATTCCATTGAATCAACGTGTATTCGGATCATTTACCTCTGTGGCTGAGTAGTATTCCATTGAATCAACGTGTATTCGGATCATTTATCTTTATGGCTGAGTAGTATTCCATTGAATCAACGTGTATACCACATTGTTATTCACTCACCTCTTGATGGACACGTGAATTGTTTCCCCTTTGGGGTGTTGTGAACACTGCTGCAGTGAACATTGATGTACATATATATCTTTATGAGGATGCTTTCAAGTCTCTTGAGTATATATCTAGCTGTGTAATTATTTTAGTTTGCTACTCATTTCTTTTTTAGCATAAGTTTCAATATCTAGTCAGTAAAAATTTAGAAGAACAAGTTTCACTCTGCCCTATAGAGTCACTTTGAGTTGGAATGGACTGGACAGTAAATTGCCTTCACCGCACGCTCATTAGAATGGCTAAAATCGACAAGTGTTGTTGAAGAAACATAACAATGGGAATTCTCACAGATTACGGGTGGAAATTACAAAAGGGAAAAATTTAATGTTTTTCTTACACATACTCTTAACATAAAACCCAAATCCACTGCCATTGAGTAAATTCTGACCCACGGCTAAATATGAGATTCTAAAATCTCTTAACTTTACTTCTCTTATTTTTTTTTATAAATCATTTTATGGGAGCTCTTACAGCTCTTATAACGATGCATACATCCATCGTGTCAAGCACATTTGTACACATGTTTTCAGCAACATTTTCAAAACATTTTCTTTCTACTTGACCCCTTGGTATCAGCTCCTCTTTTTACACTCCCTCCCACCCTCGTGAACCCTTGATAAATTAAAAATTATTATTCTGTAATAACACCATCCTTAACTCATTTTTAAGCAGAAACTTATTAGGAACCAATAGCTCTGCTTATGAACACTTAATTAGGTATAGCCATTTCTTTATGGTTTCTCCCAGCTTCTCTAGTTAAATTCAACTAAAATATAAATTAATTTGTGTGTTTTACATTATTGGTACTACTTTTATTCTATGCTTTTAGGCATTTTTGAAATTTCTTATCATGAGCATAAAAAAACCCCATCAAGTCTATTCTGCCTCACAGCCACCCTTAGAACATGGACAAGAGAGGACTAAGAGAACTAACTGCCCCTGCGAGTTCCCGAGACTGGACCTATGACAGGAGTAGGAAGCCTCATCGTTCTCTCTCTCTGGTGGTTTCAAACTGCTGATCCCGTGGTTAGCGGCCCAACACGTAACCACTACACCACCAAAGCCAAAAACACTCAGAAAAAAATTAATTCTAAAAACAATCATAAAAATAGGCAGCAGGGGGCAACATAATATTGCTATTTTCATTTTCGAAACAATTACATCAATATATTAGTGTAGTAACACCATCAAATTCTGCACTCTTAATTTTCTCTTAAAAGTTTGGTAAGTTTTCACCCTCGTTGCTAAATAAGAGCTGTGTGTGCTCTCTAAGGGATAATTCACTGAAACCACCTGTATAGCGCCCCGCCCCACCCCTACCAAATTTGGTCTCAAATGTCCTAATACCTTTAAGTACCCCCACAAAAGTGGTATTCTACATCCATTGTACTTTCTGCTTCTTCTCCCCTACCCCCTCTGGATCCCAACACCCTCTCATCCAACTCCCACCAAAATAGCTAAATCAACAAATCAATACAAAACAAAAAACATGCCACCCATATGGCATGAACAAGATGCATCTTACATTTACCACAAAATGTAAAAGAAACGCTCATCAGAATAAATGCAAATTTAGTCCAGTATTTTTACTCCTTTTTTTTAGCCCAATGCCACACAAAAGCTAGACTCTCCCCTCCTAGCATATACAAGATAACGTCGACGTGTTTTTAGAATTTTATAACAGTATTATCATTTAGGATGATAGCAGGCCAAAGATGCTGGGCTGCGTGTCAAGTCTACTGCTGCGTCACTGGGTCTCCCTCTTGTCACGCTTTCTCTCATCGCACTACTTTGAATCACAACAATTTGGAACGAATTTTATGATAAAGGATAACTCAGCATTACTCAACGGCATTCAGTTGATATTTAATGACAGAAAAGAACATTATAATCACTTCATTAAGCTGGTTTCAATACACTGCTCGATTCTCTCTGTCCAATTTCTCTCCAAGTATTTGTTTTATGTGAACAATGCCGGTACTGTTTCATTCTCCCCACTCCCAGTCCCCGTCTCCACTGGAGGAAAATGTGCTGGTGGTGTCATCTTGAAATTTCTTTTTTGCTGAAGAAAACTAATTGGATCAACTTATATCATGGGTTCTCTCTCTCTCTCTCTCTCTCTCACACCGTATCTGATCAAGATACAGATTACTGAGACACTGCGGCAGATCATCAAACCTTTCACTGGTAGAAGCCCAGTCATAAGCTTTAAACTAAGACATGATGGGACTCCAGAGATGTGTGTGCTTTTGTATGTGTGTGTTCATTTGTTTATGTGTGTACATAAGTGATATTAAGGTCTAAAGGTTTAAAAGGTTATTTCCAAGTCAAAATTGAATAAGGAGTAGGGACAGAAACTCAGGATCTACCTTTGGTCATATGATCCATTTGTTTGAGTCCCTGGTGTAACCCCACTCTGGTTCTCTTCATAAAGGCCCGCTCCAGGGCAGGCTGATGAGGCCAAGTGAGAGTCTGGCATCAGAATATTTTATAACCCAGGATTCGGGGACTGTGTCTGCCCACCTCAATGTCAACCTACCTACACGAGCACAAAAAGTTCCACAATGTCCTGTCTCTTCAAACTGTTGAGGCTTTGGAGTCGCCTGTTACCTAGTTCAGGTTCGCCTGGGCTCTACACCTCTTTTTATAACTCATTCGTCCCAGTCTGTAACAGACCAAACCTGTCTCTAAAGAAAAACAAATACAAATGCATCAAAATCAGACAACAAACTAAATAATGAAACTGCAAGAACAATACTGTATCTTTTCCTTTATTCATTATCTCACTAGCTAATACCCAAACCTCAGCAATCTTGAGGAAACAGTGTCAAACTCTGGTCTCAGAAAATGAGAGAACACACATTCCTGAGAATTAACTAAAGGGCAATATTAGCAATACAGGTAAGAAATTCCCCAGTACTCACTGCCATTTTTCTCTTTAGTGATAATGAATTTAAAGCTCACATAGCCAGGAAAGGCTGTCCCCACAGCACATGTTGCTGAAATGAGGGGTCGGCTTAGTGGCAATATTTCAAAATGGCTGTTCTTAGATAGAGTTATATCATTAGACACAAGAAGAGCTCTCTGCATAATAGTATGAAGAGGACAGTGCAACTCTTAAAAGAGACTCCAGGGTAGCTCAAAAAGGAAAGGGAATAAAGCGGTTAAAAGCAATTCAAACTTTAAAAACTATCCCAAATGGTCCTCTCCTTTCTGAAAAGAAATTATAGAAAACACTGAAGACAACATAGATATAGGTGCAGATAGGACCCATTTTCAGCGCTAAACACATTCAAACATTATCCCATAATTCCCTGGCCCTCCCAAACTTCTCATTTGGAATATTTGTGTAACTACCCACAAGGTAAATTTAATAGATATGTAGATATAAAAACAAGGTGGGTTACTATAAATTGGCTGTTCGAACCAACCCCATTATTTCATAATGATATTTTTGTACAAAAGCTAATACATATTATTTTAAAATAACTATATAAGAATATAACTATGAAAATAATGAGCTAATTTTCATACAATATTTATAGGAATCAACCTTTTATATAAAACTGTATACAAAGTTATATATACATGCTTATTGATCAGGTCTATATACATAGCATTTATTTTGCAATTACATACAACTTCGTACTTCTCTAGCTAACTGGACTATGGCACAGGGGGCAGAAGTTGTAGTTGCTGATTTCCTGAGCCTGAACGCAGTGCTTACACACACTGCACATCCAGAACTGATATTCAGTGATGGGGCTGCCGGTGGCAACACATGTGGGCAGCTTTCCTTCCCCGCTGTAAAAAATAAAAGGGAAAACAAGGAAATGTACCATGAAACTTAAAATTAGTCTAATTTACATGTTACTCTTAAAATCTTACACTGAGAAAACAAAGCACTACTACAGTTGTACAACTGAATAAAATAGGCATGGTGTCATGGTAGACTATCTTCTCAAAAAGTAGTGCTTTCATTATGATACCACACTCTTATACACACGCTAACGGAGACAGACATTTGCTAATTACAATTAGCCTACCCTTCAAGAAGGCTGTCCCCTTCAGATTTCCTGCTGTCTTTCGGAGTATGCTTAGTGAAGATTTCTAGAGCAAGAGCTTCATATTGTTTCCTCTGCTGTGGACTGAGAGTATCCAAGGATTCCAGTTTAATAAACGCTTTTGAGCAGGTCCCGAAAGCTCTACCGGCAGACGCACAGAGAGCTAACAGAGAGTAGATCTCAACGGCAGGGATGATATCTTCATAGTCTCTCAAGTGGAGAGCTAGAAAAGACAGGACAATTTGTTTTGGTTTTTTTTAAGCAATCATAATTTCATGAACATGCATTGGTAAGAATTAAAAGTTCATATCTGGACAAATATCAGATTCACAAGAAATAATGTGCTGAGCAAGAAATTCCAATCATTTTATCACTGAAAGATAAACTTAATTGTTTTTGTTGTTAAGTGCCAAAGAGAAGGTTCCAACCTATAGCAACCCAATACACAACACAGTGAAACACTACCAGGTCATCAGAAACAATAAAGCCCACATGGAGGAAGCACACCAGGCTGTGTGATCACAAGATGTCGAAGGGATCAGTTATCAGGCATCAAAGAACAAAAAATCATATCATTGGGTGCACACCTCCATGATACGATCGCTGAGGACAAATGGGTGCATAAGCAAATGTGGTGAAGAAAGCTGATGGTGCCTGACTATCAAAAGAGATAGTGTCTGGGGTCTTAAAGGCTTGAAAGTAAACAAGCGGCCATCTAGTTCAGAAGCAACAAAGCCCACATGGAAGTAACACACCAGCCTGTTTGATCACGAGGTATTGAAGGGATCAGGTATCAGGCATCATCACAACAAAAAATCATTATCATAGTAAATGGGGGGGAGTGCGGTGTGGAGACCCAAAGCCCTTTTGTAGGCCACAGGACATCCCCTTACAGAAGGGTCACGGGGAGGAGACGAGCCAGTCAGGGTGCTATAGAGCAACGATGAAACATACAAATTTCCTCCTCCCCCACTATCATGATCCCAATTCTACCTTACAAATCTGGCTAGACTAGAGGATGTACACTGGTACAAATAGAAACTGGAAACACAGGGAATCCAAGACGGATGATCCCTTCAGGCCCAGTGGTAAGAGTGGGGATACCGGGAGGGTGGAGGGAGGATGGGGTAGAAAGGGGGAACCAATTACAAGGATCTCTATATAACCTCCTCCCTGGGGGACAGACAACAGAAAAGTGGGTGAAGGGAGACGTCGGGCAGTGTAAGATATGAAAAAAATAATAAGTTATAAATTATCAAGGGTTCATAAGGGAGTAGGGAGCGGGGACGGAAGGGAAAAATGAGAAACTGATGCCAGGGGCTTAAGTGGAGAGCAAATGTTTTGAGAACAATGAGGGCAATGAATGAACAAATGTGCTTTACACAATTAAGAGTTGTACGAGTCCCTAATAAAATGATTTTTTTAAAGAGAAAAGAAAAAAAACACTACCAGGTCCTGCACGATCCTCACAAATATTCTTTTGCCTGAGCCCACTGTTGTTGCCTTAATCCGCCTCACTGAGGGCTTTCCTCTTTTTCCAAACCCCTCCTCTTTACCAAGCATGATGTCCTTCTCCAGGGATTGGTCTCACCTGACAACATGCCCACAGAATGTAAGACGAAGTCTCGCCATCCTGGCCTTTAAGGGACACTCTGGCCAGACTTCTTCAGGACAGATGAGTTTGTCCTGTTAGCATCCATGGTACTTTCAACAGTCTTCATCAGCACCACAATGCAAATGCATCCACTCTTCAGTTTTCCTTAGTCAATGTCAAATTCTCACATGCACATGAGACAATTGAAAATACCATGGTTTGGGTCAGGCTCACCTTAGTCCTCAAAGTAACACCATTAATTTTCAATACAAGAGATCTTGTGTAGCAGATTTATCTAATGCAATACGTATTTTAATCTCTTGACGGCTGCTTCCAGCATTGATTGTGGATCCAAGCAAGACAAATTCCTTGACAATGTGAACCCTTTCTCCATTCATGATGTTACCTATTGGTACAGGCCTAAGGATTTTAGCCTTCTTCTTATTGAGTCATAATCTACCACTAGTCACAGTTTGCCGTACTGTGGTGGTCTGTGTGTCGCTGTGATGCTGGAAGCTAATTCACTGGTATTTCAAAGACCAGCCGGGTCGCTCAAAGCAAACACGTGTCAGCAGATGTTAGAGGCTAGGAACAAACCACCAAGAAGGATTCGGTTGCCCACTTCGGAGGAATTCAAGAATACAAGAAGAACACTAGAAAACCTTACAGAGGAACATACATACACAGAAAAACATTTTGAGAGGTTTCTGAATGAGAAAACTCAGTATTATTGTAAATGTATCAATTGGCCCCTTATTAATATATTAAGTTCATTCCATTCTAATCCACAACCCAATGGGATTTCACTGCATCCTCCTCATCCTCAAAAAAGATTTTCAAGATAACCTGAATAAATAAATTCAACAGAATACAAAATAAAATTTCAGAAAGAAGACTAAAAAGAAAGCTTACCTAGTAGATATTGAAATATAAAAATAAACAAGAGGATCCTATTTGAACAGAAAAATAAAAGGAGTAGAAAATAATACTTTAGGAAGGGATTAATATTACATATAATTTTAATTCATGAGACAAAATTTCAAATCCGTGAGTAAAGAATTCATTTTTAATGCATGGATTTAGGAAAACTAATAAATTATAATAAAATATAATACTCAATAGTTCTAAAATGAAGGACTTCCTAGGCAAGACCCCTGCATGAAAAACATAGAAACGGCTGATAGATATGACTAAATTAAAAACACTACTAATATCATCATCACAGCTATCACTATTAAGGGCTTATAATAGCCAGGCTTATATATGTGGGTTATTTTGTCATTAATTTTCTTAATCTTCAAGAAACTCTGTAACGGGGGTAGTACTAATATTCCCACTATACATAAACAGAAACTTAAGAGAGGTTAACTCATTAAAACTTTTGAATGCTAGTGAAAATTCAATACATAGAGCACAAGATTACTATATAGAAGCAATAGTTATTATTTAAAAATAGACATTAACTCTGTAGAATTGCATACATTTCCCAAAACCAAAAGATATTTTTCAATGTTTTTTAAATATGCTATTACTTGAGAGCCCTGGTGGTGTGTAGTGGTTATGTTTTGGACTGCAGTCTCCATGGTCTGCAGTTCTAAACCATCAGCTTCTCCTCGGGAGAGAGACTGGGCTTTCTACTCCAGTAAACAGTTACACAATCAGAAACCCCCAGGGGGTCACTAGGAGTCAGCATTTCCTCCCTGGCCGTGAGTTGTGGGTTGTTTCATTATACTACAACCTCACAATACACTCGGCTATGTTGTTATGAGCAGATATTGACTCCATGGCAATGGGTGTAGTTTTGGGGGAATGAGTTGCAGATTGGTAATTGCGTTGTAGCCCTATCACCTTGACCCTTTGGGGGTGGGGGGAGTCTTAGCAATGCTTGCAGCATGCTCATGGTCCATCTGAAGGAATGCTGATGACTTAGTCACTTGCAGGTTTTGATTTATAACGTTAGTTTTCATAGTTATGCTAGTTTGGGGTTAATGTAGCCAAACTCCAGGGCACTATTAACTTAAAGGACATCAGGATCCTGATACGATGAATGGGCTAAACAGCTCATGAAAGTAGGCAAAGATGTTAGTCTCAGGGAAATGCAAATCAAAACCACAATGAGGTACCACTGCCACCCATTCTGATAAGCCAGTAACAAAAACTACACACACGCACACACTCAGAAAATAATAAGTATTGATAAAGATTGGTAAAAGAGCCTTTGTGCGTTGGTAGTAGAGCTGTGAAACGGCACAGCCACTGTGGGAAAGTGTGACAGCTCCACAAAAAGTCACACAGAGAATTACCAAATGACCCAGCAACTTCAATCCTAGGCACATACCCAAAGCACTGAAAGCAGGACGGCAGGCATCTATTTGCCATGGATATTCAGTGCAGCACGGTCACAAGCCAAAAGGTGAAAACAATCCAAATGTCCATCAGAAGATAAGTTAATAAAGAAAATGTAGAAAGTGTGTATGTACATATGTGTTTGTGTGTGTACATATATGCATATATATTATTACAATGACATATGCAAATGCCTAGAGTTGGAAAACCAAAAGACATGCTCAACATATCTTAAACTGAAAGAACTCAAGAAAAAAAAATGTAAGCCTGGAGTTGCAATACTGAAAAATTCTATGGGCAAAATATTGAATGATGCAGGAAGCAGCAAAGGAAGAGGGTAGAACCCACAGTCACTGCGCCACCGAGAATTAGTTGACATTCAACCAGGGGATAGCACAGGAGCAGGAATCAATGGTTCAGAAGGAAGAATGCCAAGCTGCACTGAAAGCCTTGCCCCACAACAAGGCTCCATGAATGGATGGAATACGAAGTGAAATTTTTTAACAAGTTGATGAAGCACTGGAAGCACTTACTCATCTATGCAGAATATATTGGAAGACAGCTACTTGGCTTACCGCCTGGAAGTGATTCCTATGTGTACCCATTCCAAAGAAAGGTGATACAACCAGATGCTCAAATTACAGAACAATTTCATTGACATCACATAAAAGTAAAATGTTGCTGAAGATCGCCCAACAACAGTTGAAGCAGCACATTGACAGGGAGCTGCCAGAGGTCCGACCAGACTCAGAAGAGGACCTGAAACAGAGGGAGTCAGTGCTGATGTCAGATGGATCTTGGCTGAAAGCAGGTGCTTACTTGTGTTTTATTGACTATGCCAAGGAATTCAATTATGTGGATCATAAAAAACTACAGATTGTCTTAAGAAGAACTAGAATTTCAGAACACTTCATGTGCTCATGTGGAACTTGTACATGGGTCAACAATAGGAGAATGTTGTTTGGTTTAAAATCAGGAAAAAAAGAATCAGGAAAGGTGTGTGACAGGATTGTATCCTCTCAACAAACTTACTCAATCTATATGCTGAGCAAATCATCAGAAAAGATGGCTTATCTAAAGAAGAATGGGACATGGGGATTGGAGGAAGGTTTATTAACAACCTGGAATGTGCAGATGACACAGCCTTGCTTGCTAAAAAAAGAGGACTTAAAGCACTCACTGATGAAGAGCAAGGATTGCAGCCCTCAGTGAGGATTTCAACTCAATGTAAAGAAAACCAAAATCCAATAATTAACTGGTATGGCAGGGAGAAAAGGGGCTAACATCATGACAAATGGAGGAAACGTGGGAATTGTCAAGGAGGTCATCTTGCTTGGATCTGCAACCGATGCTCGCGGAAGCAGCAGTCCAGAGATCAAACAGCACATTGCATTAGGTAGATCTGCCGCACAAGACCTCTTTAAATGCTGAAAGCTAGGATGCCACTTTGAAGACTAAGGTATGCCTGACCCAAGCTATTGTACTTTTAATCACTTCATATTCGTGTGAAAGTTGGACACTGAATAAGAAAGACGGGAAAATGAAGGCATTGAATACAGTGGTGCTGACGAATACTGAAAGTACCATGGAGCCAAAGAACAGACAGCTCTGTCTCAGAAGAAGTACAACCAGAATGCTCCTTAGAGGCAAGCATGGCAAGACTGTGTCTCACACACTTGGAACATGTTGCCAGAGAGACCAGTCCCTGGAAAAGGGCATCCTTGGTGCAGAAAGGGGCAGTGAAAGAGAAAAGGGCCCTCAAGGAGACAGACTGGCACAGTGGCTGCAACAGAGGGACACTGTGAGGCCGCATAGGACCTGGCAATGTTTCCTCGTGCTGTGCACGGGCCCACTGTGGGTCAGCATCAACTCCAAGCCACCTAACTGTGTGTGTGTGTGTGTGTGTACCCATACACACTCATATACACACACTACACACACCTAGAGATAACTGTTTGTAAAAAAACAATGACATTTTGCTACATGCTATAACACTGCTGGACCTTGAAAATGTGATGCTAAGTGTAAAAAACCAGACCCTAAAGAATCAACAATGTTAAGACCATCAGTTAAGATTCCACTTAGATGAAATATCTAGATAGGCAAATTCATAGAATCAGAAAGTATGTTAGAGGTAACCAATGGATCGGGGAGGAGAGAGTAAGGATTTCGTGCATAAGAGATCCTTAATTTCTGTTTAAGGGAATAAAAAAGTTTTAGAAGTAGCAATGCTGAAGGATACACAACCCTGACAATGCAATTAATGCCGCTAATCTATAGCTATACTTAAAAATGATGGTAAATTTTGTTCTGCTCTAATGCTCTTTAAGATGCTGCTGCTACATATAAATAAAACCTATGGATTATAGTACATAAGTACTATGGGACAGTACGTGACCTGTACAATGGCGACAAGGGGAGAGAGGGCAATGTGATAGATAATAAACACAGGCGCATTTCCTCAGCAATTATCAGAGGTTCCACTAGAACGATATCCTGCTCTTCCCAGAAATGGGAAAATCACTTAAACACTAAGCAGACCCAAGTTTCTTAAAAGTGGAGAGCAGCAACGCCAGCTGACAAGATTCCCCTTCACCACTGACCAGAGGCACAAGCCTCCTCTGTGAGCCCCACTCCTCCTTGCCCTTAAGGAAACCCAGCCAGTCAAACCTCTTACCTCACTGGCCTGTGGGTGCGTACCTTCCTTGGATTGCAGCCTGCGTGGGCAGCTTGGTGCAGAAATCCTCAGTACCCACACTGTCCTTCTCTCCTGTTTTGGTTCCCCTCCTCCTCTCCTGCTTTGCTCTCTAGTACCCTCCGCCACGTGCCACACTTCCCCACTCAGCACACACATACACACATAGCACTGTCAATGGAACAGGAAGCCCCACCCATAAAGAGGTGGTAATTTGTACATTTTCTTCAGTTCTTATACTTATATTCTAATATTTTTATTATTTTTGTCTAGTCCTCTTACACTTTCTCGTCCAGTATCCCCTTTTGTGTGACCCAACCTTCTGAAGCATTCCCCATCCCCAACAAAAACAGGCAGGCCTATAGATTCCAGCAAATATGAACCATAAGATACATGCATGGATTCGGGACTTGCACTTATTTCTAGCCCCAATCTAGAAACAATTAGTTCTTACAACAAAGCCCTACTCAATACTTGCCCTCATGTAGACATCACTGAGGATCATGGGGGCTACAGCAAAAGTGAAGACACCAGAGACCGTCTGGCTATCAGAAAGATTAGCACCTGGGGTCTCAAAGTCTTGTCTTCAAACAAGCAACCATCTAAGTGAGGCATCAACTAAGTTCCTCTGGCAGAAGCACATCACCCTGTGTGACACAAGGACTGTAAATTTTAAAAATTTCAATCTGAAGGCAGGAATGGTAGCTGAGCTTAAATTGTGAACACCTGGTTTGTGGCAGGCTCTGAATGACACTGGAAGCCCAAATTCATTGCAGGCCTACAAGGACCCCTGTGAGCAACAGAAAAGGGATGGGACGGGCCTGTGTGTTGCTATCACAGAGCGAGCTTTGTAAAGCTGACGACGGCAGACGCAGTTAGGTCAAAATGCAACACCTTATCATTTGATCTCCCTTTTGCCCCATTTAAAGTCATTTCCGTTTTTACTATTTTCTGGATTCTTTTTGATTGAGGTTCTTCTCTGTTTTGTCTAGTCATTGCTGTTAGTGTTGTGGTTTGGCGTTATTTGCTTCCTGTTTCAGTTTTGTCTTATTTTCTGCGTATGAAATCTAGGACAGGTAACTCTATAGAAGCAGTAACTGGGTCAATACGGTGAGGTAGGAGAGAAAGGGAGCCAACAGCAATGAGGAGGAGAAGGGAATGTTCTGAGATTGACTGTGGTGATGATTGAGCAACTCTTCTTAATGTGACTGATTAATTAAATTGTATCGCATGTGAAGTATATGCCAATAGAGCGCTTTTATTTTGATGATGCAGAACTCTGTTTGCTGAGGTGCTGAGAGAGCCGCAGCATACTGTCGCGGGGAAGACCAAAGCAAGCTGCTCCGCAGCAGGCACTGCACGGTTCTGTTTCCAGTTAACTTTATACAATTACATAGGCATTGTACAGGTAGCTGTGAGGAATTCCACCCGGATTTTAACTGGAATTATGACCTCTGAGTGATTAGATTTTACTTGTTTCTTTCCATTTTTCTATTCTGCTGAAAATTGTTTAATAACTATCATTTGTTTTTTAAAAAAAGTTAAAAGTCATAAAAAGGAATCTACTAATATGGGAATATCTTACAACATGCCATTAGTTTTCTTGATGTATATACAAGAATGTGTACTGTAACTAGTGATTTAAAAAGACAACCTAATGTGTACACATGTGTGTATTTATGTGTGCATATACATTCAAGAGCTATGCACTGAGTTACCCAAAGTGTTTAGCTTCCAATGGCTGCAATCGTGGAATCGGTATTCCTTTTGCTATCTCAAGTGCTCACTATTCTCATGTACTGCTTTCTAAGCATAAAGAAATAATAACTTCAAAGAGGGAAAATGAACACAGCAAGTTATTCAAGAGGGCTTCAAAAAGTTTGTGGAAATAGAATTTTTTTAATTAATATTTTTAATGGAATTAAGGGCCTTCAGAATTTTATGGAATTAAAAGAAAATAGCATTTTTTCCAGGAATGTTTCAAAGCCCCTCATATATAGTATAATCTCAAATTTATGAAAGTAAATCCATATAAAAGTATTGAAATTAATTTCAAGGCAAAGTGAGGTTGTCCTTCACATTCAATTGATAATTTCTCAGGCGTACTGCCTGCAAGCATGATCTATTATCCCCACCTGTCCTCAGGGCATTGTCCACATATCCCTCATAGAGCTGCCTCTGTGCAAGGACAAAGAAGTGGTACGCCTCAGCCCCTCTCCAAGCGTTGTCTGTGAAATGATTGGATGTAGACAGAACATCCTCTTCCAGCAAACCGGCCAAAGCAGAAGTAACCTGAAAGTAAAGCCACGCACGCGCTCTGTCAGCACGAACACATGCACATTACTGCTCCCACATAACAAGCATAATAGTCAGGACAATGTCTGAATTTTTATACCCTAAAATAGCTATAGGAGCAATTAAAATGTTGAGAAGGTTAATTTTTCCATTATAATTCACCTTTTGTTAAATTAGAACGATCAAATCCGATGAGGCCTGGTGGTGCAGAAATGATGTGTTGGGCTCCGATCTGTGGGGTCAGCCACTCTGCAGGAGAAAGACGGGACTTGCTCCTTCCACGAGCAGCTACAATCTCGGGGCTCTCAGGGCAGTGCTAGCCTGGGTTCTACAGGGTTGCGATGAGTCGACATTGCCTCAATGCCTAGGAGTTTGGTTTTTTCCTTTTTTGAATTACAACCAAACAAAACGTACTGATGATGCTGACCCACAGCAAAACTATAGGACAGAAATGTTCGGCAGGTTTCCAAGACAGTACATCTTCATGGGAGCAGACAGCCTCGTTTGAAACACCTGACCAGGCACTTAGCAGCTCCAAGGCTTAACCTTAACCCACTGTGCTGCAGGCCCAAATTTTATGATCAAATTTTAATTAAGGATTAGCCTAGGGCACACATTAAAATAGCATATGTATTCTTGGAGAGTATTTAAAACTCACTGAGTAGGAAGGAATTTTTGACCAAGTGAGTGAAAAAGATTTTTAGCAAAAATAAATTTAAACAAGGACAATTGACTAGACTTATAAAAGAAACAGTTTTGAATATTTCTAAGTAGAAATTTCAGTTTGAAGATTAATTCTATTGATTCTCCTAACATTGTTTAAGACAATAAATGGAAATACACAAATTACTTGTCTAGAAAGAGAAGCTTCATAGTAATTTTTTATTAAGAAATCATTTTATTGGGGACTCTTACAGTCTTTTAACAATCCACACATCAATTTTATCAAACTCATTTGTACGAATGTTGCCATCATCATTTTCAAGACATATTCTTTCTGCTTGAGACCTTGGCATTAGGTCCTCTTTTTCCCTCCCTTGCCCACCATCCCATGGACCCCTCATAAATTATAAATTATTATTACTGTCATATCTTACACTGTCCACTGTCTCCCTTCGCCCATGTTTCTATTGTTTATCTCCCTGGGAGGTGGGTTATACATTGATCATTATAGACAGTTCCTCATTTCTCCTCCTTCTCTCCCTCCCTTCCCCCTACCCTCATGGTATCGCTACTCCCATTACTGTTCCTGAGGGGTTTATCTGTCTTGAATTCCATGTATCACGAACTCTTATCTGTACCAGTGCACATGCTCCAGTCTAGCTGGATTTGTAAGGTGGAACTGGGGTCATGATAGTGCAGGGGTGGCGTGGGGTAGGAAGTATTAAAGAACCAGAGGAATGTTGTGTGCTCCAGTGCTGTACTGCACCCTGGCTGACTCCTTCCTTCCCTGTGACCCTTCTGTGAGGGAATGTCCAATTGTCTACAGATAGGCTTCGGGTCTCGTCTCCATACCCCATGATTTGCATCAATATATTTGTTTGTTTGGGGTCTTCTGATGCCTGTAGACACCTCATGATTACACAGGCTGGTGTGCTTTTTCCATGTGGGCTTTGTTGCTTTTCTGCTAGATGGCCACTTGGTTTAACTTCAACCCTTTAAGACCGCAGACGCTCTATCTTTTAATAGCTGGGCACAATCAGCTCTTTTCACATTTGCTTATACACCCATTTTGACTTCAGTGATCGTATCAGGAAGGTTAAGCATCACAGAATACCAGGTTATTAGAACAAAGTATTCTTGTGTTGAGGGAGTAGTTGAATAGAGGCCCAATGTCCTTTTGCTACCTGAATACTTAACATGTAAATATATGTACATAGACCTATATCCCTATTAATATAGTTATATATTTATATTTGTGAATGCCTCTATAAATGTCGTTTGCCTCCTAGCTCTTTCCTCTATTTCTTTGTACTTCCTCCTATCCCACTATCATGTTCGCCCTTCTTTCAACTCTGGTTACTTTCTTTGAGCTACAATTCACTTGGTGAACCCCCCCCCCCCAGGCATTCTACGCCCTAATTTTGTTTTTAATGTTTCCAACGACTCGGGGCTTTTCACAGTCCCCGAAGCTGCACTTTACCTGTGAACTCCCTCCTTTGGCTCTCCCCCGCTGGGCACTCTTCATCTGCTCGTGGTGCTGCTCTATGAGCAAGGCGGACAGCACGTACAGCTTTTTCACGCGCAAGGGTTTCGTCCGTTTCTTTGCTTCTTCATCTGCAATCTTTAGCACATTTTCAAATTTGAGCAAGATGTGTTAATATGATCTATTTGAATGAAGATATTCATTTCCCAAATTAACTACGTATTTTTTAAATCACTATAATCTGATTCTCTGATGAAGGAAGATACATAATAGGGTATAATAGCGCAGTTATATTTAAAAATGGGGTTTTTTTCTTAGTATTTACTAGTACTTAATTCTCTCCTTACTTACCCCGTGGGACTAGGACTCACACTAGCATCCTAGTATATGACGTACTGTGAGATAACCTAACTGGATGCAGAAAGCTTTCGTGGAGGGATAATGTTTTCATACCATAGAGGAATGAAGAATAATGTCACACACATTCAGATATAATGGTGTCAACATGGTGCTTATTCAGAAATTTCAATGTATTTAAGCGTTTTCAAGCAAATTTTTCCCTTTTTATTAAATCAAAAGGAAAATAGAATATAAAATTTGCAAATATTTTTACGATAAATGTGCATGTTCTCTCCAAATATAAATTAGGAAAAGTGTAGTCCTTTTTAACTTTTACATTCAAAAGACTTCAAAATTATTTTGAATACCAGCAGGGCTAAAATTATCAGTGAAGGGAATTTGTCCTTCGTGTTTCCTGAAGATTCTAGAATTCCGTGTTAGCGTTAGCACCCAGTAAATACACAATTGGGCAAGTGTCAGCAAGGTGCTGGTACTAATAAATAACCTTGTTGGAAAAAGGTCATAATACTAAGGAAACGCAAAGCATTGCAATAATGAAACCAGGGTAGTTTTGCTGCCATAAATATTTGTTCACAAGGAAAATGGAAACCGTGTTCCTCGGGATAGAAGAAAACACTTGTAACTTAACAAACCAAATACCCACCAAAATGATTAATTACCTTAAACATCAGTTTAGCTGCATCAAAAAAGTAACTGGCTTTCCGGTAGAGTTCTACGGCATCTAGGGTTTTATTCTTTTCCAAGAGGTGAGAAGCATACCTAGCGAGCAGGGATCCAATTTCCTTCATACTATGATTGGTAGCCAGCTCAACAGCTTTGTTCCACTGGGGGCCGGGGGGGGGGGCACAGAGCAGTTACTCACCTATTTCCAGCCACACAGCCCCTCCAACTCACACAGTAACGCTTTAAATGCATGATAATAATCAGCACCATTTCAAATTAAAAGCATGCATTTTAAAACAATATTAAAATCAGCAAAATTATGAGCTAGACATATCAAAATGGCTAAATGTCTTTGATTTAAGAAATAATTGAAAAGGAAAATGTCTAAATTTTTAATTACATCTTACCACTTTAATTTTGTATAAATTATGTACAAGAACAAAGATAAGACTTGTTTACAGAAAAAAAGACTTGTCTAGAGAAGGTAAATATGCATATCAATTAAGAAAATGACCTGATTTAACACTTCAGAATTATTTGTATAAATTAAATGGATCTTTATAAAATGCTTTTAAAAATACATTGCAACTTGAGAGTTATAATGAGTATCAGTAATTTCCACCAGAATTTTGTACTTGGGTTTTAGTTAAATTTCAGCTCTTAAAAGTATCAAGTATGTTTTCTAAAAAGAGAAAGAAAATAAATTTTCCAAAATAAATATTGATAAAGTAACCTAATTCTTTCCGTTGAAAACAACCATTAACTGGTCCTTCTCTGAAAGCAAAATCCAACTCTAACAAGATGCAGAAAATGATGAAATTACTTCCAGACGAAAACTTAACCAGTCTAAAGGCAAAGGGCTTGTTCATGCTCCTGTATTGACTCAGTTATGAGTGGGTCACCCCTCATGGCCACACGGAAGAGGGAGGCGCAAACTCCAACTCTTCCGCAGTATCCAACTAAGACAGGGGAGACTGAGTGAAGTCCGTCATAAGATTTACCTGGATCTCCCAAACTCCTACAGCGGCCACCATCTTTAAAGGATGACGGTGGTGACTAACATCTTGCTCTGACTTCAAGGTGGTAAGAGAATAAGCTGCTCGGAACGTTTCAGTTACTTACTTGGTTCAGATGTACACAGGTATCTACTGCTGCCTTTGGTTGATTACATTTCAAAAATGCTGCGACAGCTTGTTCACACATTCCAACTCTCAAAAACATTTGTGCTATTTCCTGTAGGCACAAAATATGATCAGATTTCATAAACCAAGGAAATCGCCTCCTAATTTGGCAAAGCTTTAGGTGGGCTTTCACAACAGCCCATTTACGTTTCTGTTCACAGCAGCCCCAGGTGACACAGAGACCACCAGGCCTTCCCCACCAACACCGGGTCAGGGAGCAGCCAAACTAACTGGGAGCACCTCCCTCACGACTCCTCGCACATACTCGGAGAGACACTGATTTGTCTTCCAAAGAAACGTAGGGGCAGCATCAACAACTCAAGCAAAATCACTGCCATGAGCGGGCTCTGACTCACAGCAGCCCTTGACACTGAACCTGTAACCACGGCAGCACCAGGCTCCTCCCTAAAGCGTGGCTGTGTATAAAGCCGGTCCTGCCCTGAGTGTCACTGTGGATCTGAACGTACTGTGCTCTTTTATTCTCTCAATGTAATCACGGCCTACTCTGCTCTGTCGGGCTCCAGCACAAACCCCATACCATATTACTACCCCACCCTACTCACACCCAGTGCAATCCCTGACAACAGACCAGCCCATCTGTAAATCTTTCTTACTTGGGTAACTTTTAAAGTAATTTTACACAACCAGAGGGACTATACAACACTGTACTATTACAGTAGTTAGATATGATGGAATTTCCCTTCCATTTTCAAGAATTCTCTAATATGAATATATTGTTATAACAATTAAAGCATATCATTCGATGTCTAAGACATCATACAATTATAGATTAATTAAAATATGACTACCATATAAAAACTTTATAAAATAACCTAAAAACTCCCAAAACTAAAATTTATAATACATACTGGAAGTAATTTATGGTTTTCTGGAAGTGAAGTGGCAAGATTCTCTAATCCATCATAATCTTCCAACATATAATAACATTCAGCTAATCGTTCTTGGTTCCGGCCTTGAACATAATATTGTACAGCATTCAACCTATGGAAAGAAGAAAAATTTAAAAACTAAAGTGAATATTCTATAAATAAGCACTTCCACCAAAAACGCTCCTTCACTAGAATTACCATTCTTAGTTATTACTCTATTCATCATCTTTAGTTCTAGCTTATGCAATGAGCAGAAACACATCTAACTACTCTGTCATATTTTAGTTGTAATGTTCTTTCAATATTCATAAGAAATCTTATTTAATCAGATATACACTTGCAGTAATCCCTAAAAATAACATTAAAAGACCATAATCATCAAAATTAAAGCAAACTAATAATTGCTCAAAATAATCCATAATAATAAAACAAATATAAAATACTTTTTTTCGGCAGCAAGTAATATAATGTCTTAGAATTGTAATATTAAGATCTCTAACAGTTCAAATCTGCCTGCCGTATCCAGCTAAGCATCAGTTCTGTCAGTCTGGAAGCCCCAACTTTTAAATTACTCATTCTACAACTTTAAGGATCACTTGTTCACCAATGTGAAAATAGAGCTATTTAGATTTTCGGACCCAGGATAGTCTTCATTTCCTTAACAATATTTAGAAGTGCTGAGGAAGCTACCATCAGAGCGGCAGGAATAGAAGTGGTGATACAGATGGACCACATACCACTTCTGTCGATCAGCGAAGTAGTCCCCAATGGCATTGTGGGCTTGCTCCAGGAGACTGTCGTCTGCAGCACCAGATCCGGTTTTCAAGAGTTGAAGGACTCTAAACCAATCTCCCAATTTCTGCCGGAGTCCAATAGCAAGATCTCTACAAAGGCATTAATTCACCATATGTTTATGAAGTGCCTACTGCGTGCTAGCCTAATGTGCACCTGCCTCCAGCCATGCGATTGTCAATCGCCTCATATGCATGTGCTAGTTGGATGCTGAGTAAGGAAGCCCTCCAAAGAATGATGCACTTGAATGATGGTGTCAGTGCAGAATGCGAAAAGCACCATGGACTGCCAAAAGAACAAACACATGCATCTCAGAAGAAGTACAGCCAGAATGCTCCTTAGAGGCAAGGATGGTGAGACATTTTCTCATGTACTTTGGACCCTTTCTCAGGAGAGACGTGTCGCTGGAGAAGGACGTCATGCTTGGTAAAGTAGATGGGCAGGAAGAAAAAAAAAAAGGAAGGCTTTCACCGAGACGAGACGGATGCACCCAGTAGCTGCAACAATGGGTTCAAGCACAGCAAGAACTGGGAGGCCGCACAGGGCTGGGTCTCTGACCACTCGGAGCCAGAGCCAGCTCCATGGCACCCGCAACAGCAGCAGGCACATGGCACCGTTCCAAGACCCAACACAAGTAAGTGAACGGGAGGTTACTCCCCAAATATTTCCACAACTTTAAAGTGGTGTTTACAGATTAAAATTTAGCATTTTAAGACTCCAAAACTTAGCATGACCAGGTAAAGAGGCAATAGAAAGGCCTTGAAATGGAAAAAAGGAAATAATTTTCTGCCTTTTACTTTTCCCTCACTTGTATTTTTTCCACCAAATAACAATTTAAATAATAATCACTTTTTTTAACCAGTTTCTTAACAATGCTATTTATCTCAAAATAAAGTATAGGGCATAAGTTCACATAGTTTTATATGTCTATTCAGGGCTTAAAGGTTGTGTTAGGAATAAACTATAAATACAAACAATACTAATAAAAAATTAGACATAGGAAAGTTTACAGCTATACTGATAACCCTATTATTTTCTACAAGTCAAAGAAGAAATAGAATCAAACCATATCTGAATATCTTTCATTTTTCTCGTATGCTCCTTCATAACAGAAAATTAAATATGACTTAATTTTTAAAAGGCAGCCCAAATAATGAACTGTGTAATTAAGTATAAAAGTCACCCAATATCTGCAGTCCCATTGTGTCACTTACTTTTTTCCCTATTAACAGGAAAATCTCCTATAAAATGTATACAACCTAAGAAATTACATATGCCCACAAATTACAAGGCATAATTAATCAAAGCAAATTACAAAGCACGAATTAACCAGGGTCACAGAATATCTACGTTGTGATTCAAACAAAAAATTATTCTCTGTAGTCCTGGTGGCAAACAGAAAATTATTTTCTTAACAAAGTAACACAGTACATTTACTTTATTTTACATTACCCAGTTGTGAAGGAAGAAACAAAGGAAAAAGAAGAAGAAGAAAAAAAACCACCACCTCAAATTCTGGAAATGCTCTGGGGAGGCCTGGAGTTGATAAATTACCTTCTATCCATATCAAGGTACATTCTTTCAGCCTCTTCAAACCTGCCGAAGTAGGCTGTGACTTCAGCCTGCTTCATCGCCTCACTCTGCAGATTACCCAGGCGCTTCACAAACTTAATCCCTTGATAGTCTCTGCAGCGCACAAATGCTTGCTCTGCAGTCTGCAGGTCCAGCTTCTGAAGAGCTGCTTCAGCCAGCAGGCGCCTTTATGAAAAACAACCACACACACAAAGCCTACTGCAAATTACTGGCAATCAATTCTTGAATTCTAGAACTCAACTATTTTACATTTTTCTGTTGTTTCCTAGCAAAACATGGTAAGAAGTGATTATTTTACCATCTTTCAACATTTTTCAAATAATGTGCTTATGTTAAATATTTCCAAAACTAACATGAAGTCCTATACTTTAAAAATCAGAACAAAAATGCAGCATTATTTCAATCAGGAGTCTCAGATGAAGAGCTGAGACTTGAAAAGAATACATCTGACATCTTAGTAGTTGTCTGGATTTTTAGGTACCAAAGTCGGGGGTGTGGATTGTCCTCGATGAATTGAGAGGCATCTTCAATTCCAACCTTCTCAATCAATGCTCGACTATCTCTCAGGGACCGAATTTCAAAATTAATTATATAATCCTTATTTGGGTGTTCTGGATTCTAAAAGATGAAAAGAAGGGGATTTTATAAGTTGTTTTTAGAACATGAATTTTACAATTTAAACACACACACACACACACACACAAAACGCTCCACATTGTGATCAAAAGCAGAGAGGGTCAAAATGTCCTTATTTGAATTTTGTGACTTATCTGGAATGCCAGTAAAGCCCTGCGGTGGCAATCAGGCTGCCTTGTGGGCAATGGTGTGTGGAGCCCCTTTCAGTTTCGCGTCTGTGTTTCCTTCAGTTCATGTTCCTTTTCCCAAGAGCTGCTCTCTCTATCAGCAGTGCTGGTGCAAACCCATGCGAGTCAAAACAGCCCCGCAAATGTCATTTCCCTCACTCCTCTAGCGTCTGCTGCCGGGAGCGAGAGCATGTGCTCCCAGTTCCGGCCAGCAGTAGGCAAATGGTTGAAAGGAAAGAAAAGAGGCACCAGTTTTCCTCACTACTTTAAGTATCTTGAAAAAACAACAACTAGCTAATAGTCACAGAAAGACAGTGAACACAAATAACTCATTGGTGCTGTATACATTCTAAGTAATGAAAAATGTGCACCGTAAGAGATAATAATTCACCTATGTATAAAGCAAAAGTTTTCAAATACCAAAATATCTGGAAAGGTACAATGAGTCACCCATACCACCTCCTCTGACCACCCAACCAACCCAGTGTAACCAGAAAATGAGGTCTACAGGGAACTCCAGCAAAGCAGAGGCCCAAAGGGAAGAGCCTGCGATTTGGCTTCACACACACTTGTGCTCAGATGCTAACTCCATCACTTCCGAGTTGCGTGACTGACTCCTCATTCCTCTCCGTGCCTACCAGGAAATCAGGACCACCTTCCAAAAGATGAGCCCAATCATGTCATGTCCGGTTGACGCCATGAGAAGTTCCAACTCTGTTAGGGCACATGTGTGTTTCATGACCGAGCCCTGATTCCCAGCCTCAGTTGTGCTAGCACTGCAGATTACACACAGCAGCTCAAGCGACAAGACGGCTCCGAGGCCGCTCATGCCTTGGAGCACTGCTAACGAGAGGACACTGGCAAGTGAGCTGACCTTGCTAAGCCTTCGATCCCTCAGCTGAAAACTGGGAGATGGTCATCAGGACTGCTCCCGACTAGGGTCTCAAGGAGGAAGTGAAATGCCATAGATCAGCTGTTTAGTGCCTAGCTGTGTTGTTCACGTCCCAGAATTGCCCCAAATTCTCTCTCGTTTCAGACTTTTGAATAGATATAGCTAGATCGACGGGCAGACTCACAGCACCTCCGAACCAATCCCCAACCAAGTCAGTCAGAGAAATTTAATTATTTTTAATTACCTTTAGTATCTCATCCAAGAGAACAGATTTAATTTCTAAATCCTCAAAGTTACAAATATATCCAGAAGTCTGGATAGGTTCCTTTTGAGACAAAAACAAATGTTATATTTAACATAACATAATGATATGGAAAACGTTCCCTCCTTTAGCATATGATGATTTTAATTTTATAATCAAAATTTTCAAATAAGCAGAGAAGCAGCAAGAATATTATTAACTCCCATTTGTCTACTCCTAAGTAATTATTCAATTTTGTTATATAAACTTAATTTTAGGCTAAAGTATTTTTAAAGTAAGCAAATTATACATCATTACATTTACATAAAATATATAATATATTCTCTAATTGATAGATTTTTATACGACTACATGAATATTATCACATTTAATTCTCTAATAGCATCAAATATCCAGTCCAGATTTTCCCAATTAACTCAAAATGTCTTATATAGCCCAATAGTTTTAATTTATAGTATCTAACTATTTAATTATTTTGTTATTGACAAACATTGATATTTGTTCCTACAGACATACATCAAAGAAGTCCTGTATCACACTGCAAAATCTGTCATCTGTAACATTAGACTCTGTTTGTGATATACTCCCTAAATAAGAAACTTTTATTTGCCAATGTTAACACGTAAGTCTGCCGTGTCTTTTATCTTACTGTTCTATATAATAAAAGCTTTATTTGTAGAGATAGAGTATTTGCATATTATAATTGAAAGTAGCTGCCTTAAAAACTTGCTAAAAAGATATGTAAATATAAGTAAGCTCTTAATGTACTTACTACCTCTAAGAATACTATTAAAAAAGTGATCACATTGCTTGATAATACAAATGATACTAGAATTTTTTTAAATAATCTGCATTTGTGCTTATTAAAACTAAAGAAAATAATATAGCTATACATCTCAAAGTCAGCCCACCTGGAAATAGGATAAAACCACAGAAATTGTAATAAAAAGAAGACATCAAGAAAGATCAAAATAAGAGGAGAACACTGAATTATAGCTCTCTATAGGTTCTGGAGCTCAGTGACTTAGTGTGTTTGCTATGCACTGGGCTGCATGTGTGATCAGGAGCTCAGTGACTTAGTGTGTTTGCTATGCATTGGGCTGCATGTGTGATCAGGAGCTCAGTGACTTAGTGTGTTTGCTATGCATTGGGCTGCATGTGTGTTCAGGAGCTCAGTGACTTAGTGTGTTTGCTATGCATTGGGCTGCATGTGTGATCAGGAGCTCAGTGACTTAGTGTGTTTGCTATGCATTGGGCTGCATGTGTGTTCAGGAGCTCAGTGACTTAGTGTGTTCGTTATGCTTGGGCTGCTCACCACAAGGTCAGTGTGAATCCACCAACCGCTCATAGGAAGAAAGATGAGGCTTTCCACTTCTGTAACAAATGACATCCTTGGAAACCAACAGAAGCAGTTCTACTCTGTCATTTAGGGTTACTACAAGTTGGGAGTCTCTCAATGGCAGCACATTTCTGAGTTTTAGTATGTCTAATGTGCCCTGGTGGCATTGTTGCATAAGTTGAACCTCAAAGTCATCAGTTCAAACCCCCCAGCTGCTCGGCAAGAGACAGATGAGACTATCTGCTCAGAAACCCTAAATGGGGTCACTGAATCAATTAGATGGCAGTGGGGTTGAGTTTTAATATGCCTACATTTAAGAATAACGTTCCTTGATGAACCTATAGAGAAAACTACCAGAATAAGGGCTCCTGAGGGAGATGGGATGGGGGCACCTCCTTTAGACAAACATAGACACAGGAGCTCTGCAGTGGTTTTGTGATGGGCTGTGAGCATGATCAGCAGTTCAAAACCACCAGAAGCTCTGTGGGAGAAAGACTGAGCTTTCTTCTCCAGTAAATATTTACAGTCTCAGAAACCCACGGGGGGGTCACTATGAGTCAGCACTGACTCAATAGCAGTGAATTTGGTTTTGGGTTTTTATACATATTGATGTATGAATAAGCCTAATTTAAATAGATTTAGGAATTATATTATCTATTTTTAGCTAACCCTCAAAAAATGAACAAAAGCATAAAAAGTTTCCCGTAGAGATTTTGTAAATTAAAGGCCACGGTAATGACAAACATACAACAAACTAAAAAAACAGAACACCTTACTCACTCCTTGTAGAAACTCTTGGATCAGTCACATTACGAAGTAAAAAAATGGCAATCTAATCAGATCTAGCGAAGTCATTTAAAAAGTCTAAATTATCAAATAAACAATTTGAAAGATGGGAGTTATACATTTTAACAAACCTCACTGTAAACAAAGTGTGCACTGAGCTTCAGACATGGGCTAATATGTAATTATAACAATTAGAATGACATCTTATTAAAATAAAGTTGTTTCATCCTTTAAAATTTTATCCTTTTTCTCCTTTTAAAATGTCTATTTGGGAACATGAGTCATAAGGCATTTTTATTAAGTTGGGATCCATGGATATAACTAATGAGTGAGTAAGGATACGTATTCAGGGTGCATCAAAAATGCACATGCCACTGGCTTGGAAAGGAGAAGGAAATACACAAAAGATGAGAGCTAGTGAGTGAATGAAACGGGGCCCATAGAGGGATTGTCTGCATGAGCAATAGTGCCAATGAGCAGGAAGACAGCGTTCGACTCACAAAAGGAGAAGAACCGAATCAGTCCCTTGAGAGGATTATGGGAGATTCTTTAGCAAATGCATCACTTTATAATTCATCACTTTATAATTCTCAAATGTTAAGAATATATCGCTCTTACACGTCATATAAAGCTTATTCTTGAGAAGCTACTCTATTCTACAGCACTGCAGGCCTATTAAGTTCTTGAGGCTGATGGGTTATCGAGCAGCCAGAGGGATGCACAGCAGAGCAACTAGCCAAGCGGGGACCACACGGGGTTAGTGTCCACCCACACACAGAATGAAAGGGACAGTGCAGCCTGGCTTAGGAAGAAATCCAGTCAGTGGTGAAGTTGTAAGAAAGTCACCTAGCTCTAACAGAAATTGAAATTCTTGCCAGCCCAGAAAATAACTTCAAATTAAAAAACATCATGCTCTCTCAAAACTACTTAAAGAACACTTTCCCACGGGCAAAGTGCTTGGTTTGACTTGGTAAGCGGCAGACATTATGCGCAGCCAGGTACAACAAACATCCTCACTTCTCCAGGCTTACACATCTCTGCCTGGGGATGAGCGGGGCCCCAAACTGTAACATTCTGAAAGACTCCTCTCAGGTCCTCAAAATAACCCTGAGATGCCTGTCGGACTTCCACACTTGTTCTTTGTCAAAGGTCAACTTCCCTTGGCCATGAAAGGCAGCGGGCGCTTACTGGTCTAATCCAGCTCATTGGAACCATTACTCAGAGTCTAAGAATTACAAGAATCCCTAAGATTCCTAACAGTTTTAACAAAGGCTTTGAGAGTAATTTACACCAGGAAGTTTGCCAACCCCCAAATTCTAATACAGCTCAAATGGGAATAACATGACAATAATTTATGACATTAAAAGATAAAAATGATTTTCCCCTAAATAAATAGCTAAAGGAGAATGTTGGCAGGTCAGGGGCTAGAACAAGCAATTTCCTCACAAGAAAGAAGATTTGGTCCAAATAGAAACTAATGAGATACAGCATTTACTATCTCATTTCTGTTCATTTCCACCAGGGGTGTCAAACTCAATTAAAATGAGCAACTTGGATTTTGTGATCTTACTCATCTTCAGTAGTTAAAAGGTTAACGAGGGAACTGTGTGTACAGTATTGCCTTGATCTCCCCGAAACGCTATTTTCTTCATAACAATATTTTCTATTTTCATTTTTATTTCAGAGTGTCATGGGCCACAAAAAATGCCTCTGCGGCCTGCAGGCCGCCAGTTTGACATCCCTGGTTTACACTAGAGGAGGACAGCAGAAACACTGTTAAGTTCCAGATACAAAATTCATTTTTAATCCAAAAGTTGTTTAAAAGATATTGTTTCAATAATGCTTTGATGAGGCTACCACAGAAATATTTTTGTATTTCCTAAACACAAAGTAATAGTTGGTTCAGAAGCATACTGACAGGGAAACCCAGACCTCAATATCCGTTGATGTGAGTCACCAGTATTTTTAAGATATACAAACAAAACAACTTCAAAATCCAACTGTAAAAATGATTGAGGAAGGGACTTCTTGACTTCTGTCTTCAGTACCTAATGTTTCAATAACGGAAATTGATTCTCTCACAAGAGACTAGGTAGAAGACCAAATTCTGGGTGCTGGCTCTCAGGCCATTCTCTGTGTCCGCGCTGGAGGAAGCTCCTTGTCCGCGTGAGCTTCAGCCCCGTGGGGAAACACATGCGACATAGCATCCTTTATCCCCCATCCCTCCTGGTTGGCTTGCACTTCGTTACTTTCACTTCAAAAGAGATTAACTCAAGGCAAATTCTATATTAATCCTGCTTTAGAAACATAACAAGGATAACCCATTGCCAAAGGGGATTGTAACCATCAGGTAGAGAGCATGCTTTCATGGGACACAATTTAACCCGTTATAAAACACAAAGGAGAGCAGATTAATCATGGTCCACACTTGCATATTCCTAACAGTCTCTTGGGGTAACTATGTAAATAGACACGGGTCATGAGGAGCACAGCATAAGGTGGATACGTAGGCAAAGGGGAATGAAAGGACAAGGTAATTTTCAAAGCGGCATTTTTTTCTTTGCTAGATTGATTTAAGAAATTTTAGTAAATAAGGCTATTAAATTTCTTTAGATACCTGGGTTATGGAAAAATCACAGAGACTATAATGTGACCATGCTTCTGTCTTAAAAGAACAAACAAACAAAAAATCACACAGGCAAGTGCTTAGAAGGTAGAGAATATTTAAAAGATAACTATTATTCCCACTTAAGAAAAACAATATAAAATTCCACAGAAAGGTTTTTACTTTCAGAAATTCGTGCAGCCAACACCAACAAAATCCTTGAAAAAATATGGGGAAAATGTCTGTATTTTGATATTTGGCTCATTATTTATGCATTATTTACCCTCATTTTATTATTTTTACCTCTGGATCCAAGTTTCTGAAGACATACATTCTTGTCTTCTCCATCATTGCAAACAAATCAGGATTATCTTTGGCCCACTTCATATCCCAGACATCTTTTCGCTCCAGTTTTAACAACTCGCCAACTATTTGCAGTCCCGTACTGTCTGTTACTCGTGCATCCAAGTCAAAGAAAGTTAGAACTCCTGAGGTGTCTATGATGGCAAGGCGGCTAAAGACAATGACATGGAACACGAGGGAAAAAAGGAAAATTACTATCCACAATTATAAGTATAAACAATTATCTAGAAACACTTGTCTTCTAAATCACTTGATCAGAAGCCTGGGTATAACGCTGAAATGGCTTTATAATAAATATGTGGCTTTATAGATTTTTTCACATAAATTTAACAAAATACATGATTACTCTTATAAGGAAGCTGTATACAAAGCTTTAACCAACTGTAACACAAATTTAAATTGTGTCAATATTCAAACTTGAAGAGTGAAATACACTAGTATTTCCATATGTCCAGTCACAGAAAGACACTTAAGGCAACCACAGAACAAAACAACAATAAACCAAAAGAAACCTGTCTGAACATTTATTACATAAATCCAGCAATCTCAGCTGATAGCTTCTAAATCAGCAGTTCTCAACCTGTGGGTCGCGACCCCTTTGGGACTCGAACGACCCTTTCACAGGGGTCGCCCCATTCATAAACGTGGCAAAATTACAGCGATGAAGTAGCAAGGAAAATAATTTGATGGAGGGGGCTCACCACAACGTGCGGAAGCGGCGTTAGGAAGGTTGGGAAGCACTGCTCTCAGTCTAACATGCGTGTGAAGAGCGATTCCAGGCTTACCTAGAGTTGCAGTTCAAGGACAACTGGCAGGCTCGGCAATTCAGGGAATATTTCTGAATCAAGCCAACATTGGGAAGCGTGTACCTCTGAAGAGTGCCCGAGTCACGGCCCTACGGAGATGAGATTCGGTCACGACCGCCTACTTGCCACGGGGCTAACCATAACTACAGGCCAAAGTGACGGACGGCATCATGACAATTCTCCTAGGGAATCAGATTAGTGAGCAGTTGACTTTTCTCTCCTAATTAAAATCTTTTCAATAAAGTTATTGAGGGTAGTCCAATTTTTTATGAAATGTTCAAGAAAACAGGCAGAGACCTCGCTATTTCATACTTTATAAATTCTTCCATCTCGGGAAGAAATCTCTTAAGTTTCTGCTTTGGGATTTTTCTTTTTGGTCTAGGTTATTATTCGGAGCACATTAAAAACTAAAACTGAAAGCACTCAGCGAACTGAATTCAGACATATGTTGTATTTTACAGAGATGAAAAGTCCATATAATATCACAGAACGAAGTAACTGCTGCTGGGGATCTCCAGCGAGGTGTCTGTAAGAGTTTGTCAAAGGAACATGAGACAAAAGTAGGGGTACAGTGACTATTAGCATAAACGGTTTAAAAAAAAACAAAATAACTTTCTACAGAACCTTTCAAAATCACAGTTGTATAAAGTAACTTTCTATACAACCTTACAAACCCGTAAGGCTGGCCGATCAACACTCAGTACAACAGGAAACAGAGAGATGGTTTTCGGATTCTTTTGTCCTTCCAGGTCCCTGCCACAGGGCGAGGGCAGGCTTCCCAGAGCTAGTCTCTGCAGAGCAGCTTTGCTTTCAAGAGGTGCTTTCAGCAATGTGAGGAGGGAGTGAGGTTGAATGCACATATTTTTTTAATGTATAAGAAAAAAACAATATATGAAAACACATTTAAATATGTATTTGTAAGATTAAATACATTAGGGTACTAAAGATTTTGGTGAGGGAGAAAAGGGCACTATATTTTAAAACATTTGAAAACAACAGCAGTTCTAAAACCTGTTTACATGTGAACAGTGGGAAGCACATTAAAATACAGAAGACAGTTTCTCCCTTAGGTTGATTATATATAGTCTCTATCATTTAGAAAATTCAACTTCTGTGACTGAATCCAAAAGCACAACCTCGGGAAAAAATCTTGGCACACATTGAAGAATCAAAAAAAGAAAACAGAAGATTTCATAGACCTGACTGTGAAATATATTACTTAAAATACCTAAATCATTTAATGATGAAAAAGAAATTATAAGCTCTTAAGTTATTTTTTTTCTCCACTAAAATTAACTCATAGCAAAAGGAACGTAACCAGAACTGGGATTATATGCTATTAAGGTTCTGTTTATAAAATTCAAATTCATAACTCTACCAGCATTACTGTATCAAAATAAATACCTTTTTCTAAAACTAATATTTTCAAATGCCAGAGCTCAAGAAATAACACTATAACATTGATTCTCTTTGAAAAATTCAGCACAAAATCTGCCATGGGCTTTTATATTTTTCTGGCTGGCAAAAACACCAGCTCTTCATTCTAAGTCTTATGACACTGGCTGAAAATACTGTCTCCAACGCACAGTAAGAGACCATCCAGCTCGAGGAAGACACTAAGACCTTCTACCATCACCCGTCCTCCTCCCACATCCTCCCATCCTTCGTGGAGCTCGCTCACCCTGACGACACAGTCTCTGTACCTGTTTTCTCAGCTGGCACCAGCCTATTGTTTTAATAAACAGCTATTTTTTATAAATGATAAACAGTTTGTAACATACTTCACACTTTTCTTATTTCTTACATTAGACAGGAAAAGCTAGGGTGCTAACAAGATGATATTCAAATTCGAAGCACATTGCTTGACCCTATTTTTGTAATTTAAACAATTTTTATTCATAAAATATTTTCCCAGCTTACCACAATCAGTGTCTTATCAGACGCAGTTATGGCACAAATTGGATCCCTTGTTCCCTAAAATAAAGTAATCAATTGTTATTCTCCAAGTATTTATTGACTGACCATTCCTATAGTAGGCAGTGACTATTTGCTAATAATTCTTAAACAGTATACTGGCTTCTTCCTGTGTTCCAGACACTGAACTGAGTGCTGGAGATATAAGTTAAGAAATCTTTGCCGTAAGGGATTACTTAAAAGTTTACTGGAGCGCCAAATAGCAATACAGTATACTAAAAAGCAGAGTCACTCAAACATTGTTCTTGTCATTGGCAGGTGTTGTCAAGTTGGTTCCAACTCATAGCAACCCTATGTAAACAAAACAAAAGCACTGCCCAGCCCTGTGCCACAGGCAAACCCTTGCCATCTCTGAGTCCATTGTTGTAGCCACTGTGTCAATCTATCTCACTGACAGTCTTCCTCTTCCGCGCTGTGCCCTCCTTCAGGAACTGGTTCCTCCTGAACACATGCCCGAACTACCAGGGAGAAAGCCTTATCCACCTTGCACCCAAGGGGCAATCTAGTGATATTCTCCCAAAACAGATTTGTTCATTCTTTGACCGTCTATAGTTTATTCAGTACTTTTTGTCAATGCCATAATTTGAATGCATCAATTCTCCACCGGTCTTCCTGATTCACTGTCCAATTTTCACATGTATATGAGGCAATGAAAATATTATGGCTTGTCTGGCTCAAGGTGCAGTGTAGCACCAATGAAACATACAACTTTCCTCTAGTTCTTCAATGCTTCCTCTGCCCCACTATCATGATCCCAGTTCTACCTTACAAATCCGGCTAGAACAGAAGATGTACAGTGGTTCATATAAGACCTGAAAACCCAAGGAATCCAGGACAGATAACCCCCTCAGGTCCAATAATGTGATAGCAATACCAGGAAGGGAAGGGAAAGGTAGTGGGAGAAAGGGGAAACTGGTCACAATGATCTACATATAGCCTCCTCCCTGATGGATGGACAACAAAAAAGTGGGTGAAGAGAAACATTAGTCAGTGAAAGACATGAACAACAATTTATAAATTATCAAGGGTCCATGAGGGAGGGAGGGTGGAAAAGGGAGAGGTAAAAAACGAGGAGCTGATACCAAGGGCTCAAGTAGAAAGAAAATGTTTTGAGGATGATGGCAACAAATGTACAAATGTGCTTGACACAGTGGATGGATGGATGCATTATGATGAGTTGCATTATGCATTATGATGAGATACACATATGTATGTATATATATATGTGTGTATATATATATATTTATGGCTTGAGTTAGATGCACCTTAGTCCTCACAGACATCTTTGCTCGTTAAGACTTCAAAGAGGTCTTTGGCAGCAGATTTGCCCAATGCAATATATCCTCGACTTTTTGACTGCTTCTCCCACGAGAAATGAATGTGGACTCAAAATCTTTCACAACTTCGATCTTTCCTCTGCTTACCAGCATGCTGTCTATTGACCTAGCTGTGCGGACTCTGGTTTTCTTCACATCGAGGCGTCACCGTGCTGAAAGCTGTAGCCTTTGGTCTTCATCAGCAAGTGCTCCAAGTGCTCTTCCCTTTCAGAGAAGGTTGTGTTATTTGTATGTTGCAGGTTGATAAGAAGCCCTTCTCCAGTCGTGTTGCATTCTTCTTCATACCGTCCAGATCCCAGATTGTTGGAAGAATGTACACTTTCCCTGCATTTAAACCATTCAGCAGCCCCTTGTTCTATGCCAACAACTGCCTCGTGGCCTACTCGCAGGATCGGCTTCATCACAATTGTGTGCTCTGGAATTTCTTTCTTCACAATGTTACCCTTGTCTGTTATGGTCTACATAGTCAAATGCCTTTTCATAGTCACTAAAACACAAGTAAACATCATGTTGCTGATCTCTGCTTTCAGCCAAGGTGCATTTGACATCAGCAGCGCTACAGCCCTCCTTCCAGGGCCCCTTCTGAATCCATGTGATGATCAGCAACTCCCTGCGGATGTACTGCTGCAACCATTTTACAAGTATTTCTGGCAAAACCTTCCTTGCATATGACCTGGGCGATACTGCTGGGCAGTTTCTGCGTTCTGTGGAGTCGGCTCTCTTTGGAACAGGCACAAAGAGGGATCTCTTCCAGTTGGCTGCCCGAGGAGCTGTCTTCCAAACATATTGGCCAAAAAGAGTGTGTGCTTCCCGCACGGAATCAGTCTGTTGAAAGGTTTCAATTGGTATTCCATCAATTACTGGAAGCTTGCTTTGGGCCAGTGCCTTCAGTACAATTTGGACATCTTTCTTCAATGCCATTGGTGCTTGATTACATGCTACCTCTTGAAATGGCTGAACATTCACCAATTATTCTTGGCTCAATGATCCTGAGTACCCCTTTTGATGTTCGCTATGTCATTCGGCATTTTACACCATTACTATGTCAGTTTGCTGTACCGTGGTAGCTCTGATGTGAAAGCTATGCCACCAGGAGAGTCACCCATGGTAGACAGGTTTCAATGACGCTTCCAGACAAGGGCATATTAGGAAAAGAAACAAGCTACAACATCTGAAAGATTAGCCACTGAGAAGTTTGTGAGCAGCAATGGAACTCAAACTACAGGTTAGCTTAATGAGTGAAAAATAACTGCTTTGAGAATTATGCTCTTTTAAGAGCTATACAGGGTCACATTGACAAGAGTAACTTGAAAGATTAGAAAGAAACCTTAGGGGTCAAGGACATTGCTGTTAAATGCTGTCAAGATGGCTCCAACTTACAATGACCCCATGTACAGCAGAATTACACACTGCTCCATCACACACCATCCTCGCCAACATTGCTGTGGGAGGCATGGTTGCAGCCACTCTGTCAATTCTTCTGATTACAGGGCTTCCTCTTTTACACTGACCCTCGACTTTCCCAAGCGTGACGTCCTTCTCCATGGTCTGGTCCCTCTTGATAGCATGTCCAAAGCATATAAGATGAAGCCTCAACATACTCACTTCTAAGAAGCATCCTACTTGTACTTTCTCTGGAACATATTTGTTCTTTCTCCTGGCAGTCATGATATATTCAATATTTTTCACCAGTCATTTAACAAATACTTATTTAATAAATGAACCGATGCAAAGATAACTAGATGAATTCTTCTATATTTTATTGGCTGTCACTAGATCTACAGTTAAAAGATCTAAGCTTAAATCCTCACTTTGCTACATAATCACGTACTTTATGACCCTAAGTCAACTATCTTCTCTGATCATATTTTCACTTGATAAAATGGAGAGAAAACTAAATGTTTCTTTTACCTTACAGAATTCTGAAACTCAGGTAATAAACTTGGTAGGAAAGAACTTCATAAGCAATAAGGTAATGATTTAAATACTCTTAATGGTAGCACTGTGGGTTAGAAAATCATAACAAAAACAAGCCATTTTACTCAATTATTTAATTATATTAGCTTATAAGCAAGAGCAGTTTTCCATGTAGATCACTGAGTCATGTTAGGTAAGAAAATATGGGCTAAAATGCCAAAAGTGACAGACCGATCTGCAATCAACAGGTGAGGTAGACAGGGAAAGGAGAGGGAGAGAGAGAAGAGAAGCAGAAGCAAAGAGAACAAAGTGGAAAAGGGAAAAGTCTGCTTCCCAATATTTTAAGAGTCTGTTTTTCTAAGTAACAACACATTCGCTACTTATTAGCATTATTTTAGTCTAAGCGCTTTCAAGATCAAAGATTAGGAATGTCTTTAAAGAATCCCTAGTGTGACATGGTATTTACTGGAAATGAATTCTTTTTCAGGTCTCAAAATAAAATTACAATATCTCAAAGTCTATAGGGCTTAAGATTTGCTGGCAAAAATAAAATCACCTACTTGAATGGCTTTACTATAATCCAGCACCCCATCCACTGATCCAGAAGGAGTATCATCAACATGATATATTCTGTAAAAAAGATCAGAATTTCAAGAAGTATAAGTAAGACTTACACCATTTCATAATATGTAGAACAATTACAAGTTTAGAAGACATCAATGAATACTGTCATTTAATAAAAACATTTTGATATGTTCAAGCATTCCTAACACAGCTACATCTTAAAAAGATAGACACTAACTGCTATTGCCTGTTATGCAAGTGTGATGTTCCTAAAAGGTGTGTGACGTTTTATTTGAACATTGAATTTCATCAAAGCCTGAGAGATTTTACTTTACTCTCCAGTCAACATCTATTAAAAGTTAACTTTGAACACACTAATTTCCTCTATTGTTTCTTTTCATCAATGTGCTTCACACATGTACATGTACTCAGGGAGCTCTATTGAATGGAATTTAGTTTGTGAGTAAGGACTCCCTCCCTGTGTCTCCTGTGCTATGCATTTGCATCCCCTTGGGGCTTCCACCAGTCGCTCTGGTCCCTGAATGGTAACATTCATTCACACTGCATTGGCACTGCTGGGTTACCTGTCTCCCCTCCAACGTGGTGACTCTCCTGGTGGGGAAAGGCTCTACCTCCAGGATCTGGTACAGTACCTCACAATGTTGTGTTCTGTACTGTCCCAGAGTAAACTATTCAAATGAACATCAGTGAATAAGAAAGATAGGACAGTAGGTCTAAGGCCCTGGGTAAATGCTTTAACTTCTCACAGCTTCAATTCTTCCATCTTTAAAATAAGTGTAAAATTTCCTACTTTGAGAGACATAAATAAAATGATGCTTGTAAACCCTAGGAGCACTGAGCCCCCCCCTCTCTCTCACACACACACACACACACACACACACACAGCATTTAATAAATGGTACTTGTATTATAATCCCAAGAAAATCAAGCTATTTTCTATCTTTAAAATACCATGAAATGTTATCAGTTAATTTAAAATAAAATTGTGCTTTTATCAATGTAATACGGAGAATAGATTTTAAGTAAATTTAATAGAACTATACAGTATTTTATCTGAATCTCAATTGATACAGAAAATGTATGTCATAAAGTCCAAATATCATTTCAATAAGACTCTCTGCAAATAAAGAACAAAAAGAAAATTCCTCAACATCACTAAAGGCGTATCTACAAAAGCCAACCGTCAACAGTATACTCAATAGCGACATATGAAACACATTCCCCTTGAGAACAAGAATAGGATGTGCGTACCACTCTTACTCAACACGGCACTGGAAGTCCTGGGCAAAGCATTAAAAAGAGCACCAAAGGACATCTTGGCAAGGGAGAAATACAACTATCCCTTTCTGCTGATGAAAAAGTTGGATTCCTCTCCACTAACAAAGAAGTCTGAAAAGGAACTCAGAAAAACTATACATTCATAATGGCCCTTGGAAAGACAAAACATTGTGAATGAATATGACTAGAGAAAGAAAAGATCTATAAAACACTACTGCAAAAAACTAAGAGACTTACATATAGGAAAACATAACATGTTCATGGACAGGAAGCGTTAACATTATGAAAATGTCAATATTGCCCAAAGTGATCTATAAATGAAATGTGAGGTGGATCCAAATTCCAACAGCATTCTTTAATGATATCGAAAAACTAATCACCAATTTCACATGGAAAGGAAAGAGACCACAGATAAGCAAAGCATTAATGAAAAAGAGGAACAAGGTGGGAGGTCTTACATTTCCCCATCTCATAGCATCCCACACAGCCAAGGTCATCAAAATAGCCTGGTATTGGTACAATGACAGATAGAATCTAATGGGACAGAATTTAGAACACAGAAGTGAATGCATCTGCCTGTGGAAAACTGATCTTCGAGAAAGGGCTGAAGTGCATTCAATGGGAAGGGAAAGTCTCCAACAAATGGTGCTGACAAAACTGGATATCCGTTTGTAGACAGAAGAAACAAGATCCCTACCTCACGCCACACACAAAATACAATTAAAAAAGGATGAAAGATCTAAATGTAAAACCTAAAACTATAAAGATTATGGAAGGAAAAATAGGGACAACACTAGGGTCACAACACACAGTTTAAATAGAATCGCAACCATAGCTAATGCACAATAGCACAAGTTCAATTATAAAAGGAGGATCTCCTAAAATTAAACATTAATTCTCATCAAGAGACTTCACCAAAGAGTAAGTGTTTTTCACAGACTAGGAAAGTGTTAGTTACGACATTTTTGTACAGAGTCTAAACTCACTGCCGCCATGACTGCATGCACGGGGTTTCTGAGGATGTAAATCTTACAGGAGTAGACAGCACCATCTCCTCCTGCAGAGTAGCTGATGGGTGTGAAGTGCCACCCTGTTATTAAGCAAAACACACCAACACAAAACTATCTTTTGATGGCCACCAGGGACGGGAGGGGCAGGACAGGGAGAAACACTACATGGGTATAGAGAAGAGTTCATTCTGGTGAATCAAACAATGCTGGTGAAGTCAGCACAGCTTGATCAAGGCAAAGGGAAACACTGGGGTAAAGGAGAAGAAATGACAACTACAGTACATGCAGTAGCATCTCGAAGGCTGCAACAACCCTAACGAGGAAGCAATCGTCAGCAGATGCAAAAATAAATATGGATGTTCAATAGATGAAAGAGGTGCCATGGAGATACATGACAAACATCTATCAGTATGGCGATAGACAGATTCACATCTATAACAGATTTTTTAGGGGCACAGTTATAGGAAATACTTAGACCTCAGGATGGAACATTGGATTTCAAGATGAAGGACCATAGCCTCAAGAGACATCTAGGTCAATGAGCACAACACAGTACAAAAAGATATCGTCGGGGCTTAAGTGGAGGGCAAATGTTTTGAGAATGATGAGGGCAATGAATGTACAAATGTGCTTTACACAACTGATGTATGCATGGATTGTGATAAGAGTTATAAGAGCCCCTAATAAAATGATTTTTTAAAAGGATAATGTCGTACATGCCAGTTTGGTGAAGACATACATATATATTACACACACACACACACACACACACACACACACAAACACTTCTATATCTCCATAGAGAATGACTGTTGGTTTTGTCTCACCTAAGCAAAAAAGAATGAAGCTAGATGAAGTAATTAGTCTAAACGATTAAAGGCCCCCATGAATCCAGTATCCTCTAAGCTGAGACCATAAGAAATGGATGGTGCTCAACAACAACTATCAACCACTCTGACCAAGACCATCATAGAAGGGGTTAAAAATAAATAAAAATAAGGTAGAACAAAGTTCAAAGCAAAAAATAACAGAGACCAGACACTGGTCTGAAAAAGGTGAGCAGAATGCCTGAAACTATTGCTTTGAGAAAATCTTCACACCTGGAATTAAAGACATTCCCAAAGGCCACCTTCCAGCCCAATAAGAGGACTATAAAAAAATAATATGAAGCATGTCTTCCTCAAAAGGCAACATTAGGTCAAAACCTAAGATGAAAAGTCAAAGGACAGGGAAACTGGACAAACAAAAATGAGGAGCCTAGGAAGGAAATAGAGAGAGCCCTGGCACATTTCAGGGATTACAACCTATGTCACAGAACAACCTGCATTTGAAACACTGATTAGGAAAATGGATTTGCTATGTAAACTGGAAAAACAAATTTGCTATGTAAACTTCCATCAAAAGTACAATAAAATGGCCAATTAAACTGTTTTTAAAAATTAAATATAATAAAATACTTTTTGTTTAAAAAAAGCACCAGTATATTGTAGGAAGGTGATTTCAACCTAAAATTACTGAGATAACCTCTCCTACCACACACACACACACACACACACACACACACACAGTCTCACCTCACTACAAATCATTTATCTATTTTTCAAAAATACTTTCTACTTTTATAACAAGTATAATAACAGATCAATAACAAACACAGAATATCAATATTACAAAACATAGTAAATGCACTTTCGTGTCGGAACGTAATCCAGGGAATGGCCCTAACCTGGCTTCCAATCTGTGCGGCAGAGTCCTCTGTACCCACACTTAGCAGAAGTAACCTTAACTCAGGACTACACAGACTCCAAGGCAAGATAAGCAAATCACGATCCCAATTTATCCCACCTACAGACTGTCAAAAGCCCTGCCTCTCCTCTGGCGATTGATATTAGAAGACATCTCTATCCTCTCCTCAATGCACTTCCTGGAAAGAGACCTCTACCCTTTCCCAGTAAGAGTAACGTTCTCAACATTCAGACTTCAACCAAGTACTCATGTCAATTTAGCAAAACCCTAGCCCACTACCACTGAGTTGATTTAGACTCAAAACAACTGTCTAGAGCAAAAGAGAATTGACCCATGGGGTATCGGAGGCTGTAAATCTTTCCAAAAGCATACTACCTCCCATGTAACAGCTGATGAGTCCAAACCCTGAACTTTGTGTTTAGCAGCCCAACACTTAACCCACTGCGCTCCTTTACAATACCTCTTCATAACCTTAATAAAGCAGGGGTGGGCATGAGGGAAGCAAGTCATTTCCTTATAAAACCTCTGATTTCTGGTCTTCATCTAGTATGGCTTCTTTTATTACACTACTCTATCTTCTTTAAGGATCCCTGGTGGCACAATGATTAAGCATCTGGCAGCTAACTAAAAGGACAGGGATCGAAGCCAACAGGTGCTCCTTGGTAGAAAAAATCTGGCGATCTACTCCTGGAAAGATCGGTGTGCAGAAAACCCGATGGGCCACTTCGATTCTGTTAGACAGGGTTACTATGAATCAGCATCAATGCAATGACACACAACAAAACATTTTCTGTGAAGCAATTTAAACAAATACATTTGAAAATCCAAACCATTTCTAATTTTCAAACATGGCCATTTAGACTTAATTGTTTTATTTAAATGTGATCTGTTTGAACTGCTAAAAACATGTATCAAGACAAATACCTTTCTCTTCCTTCTTTTCGAGACCGCATGATCTGATTAATTTCCAACGCTGTGAGTTTCTTTGCCACACGATATTGCCAAATATAAAACGCTTCTTTTGAAGCTGCTATCACATGGGTTTTGGTCATTGTGACAAACAATGGTACTATTAAAGAGAACATGAAGACAGTTAAGTTACAGTGCACAGAATACCAAGACACAGGACCTCAGTGATGACTGAGCCCAACCCCTTATGTTACAGGCAATGTACAAGTAACACACACAGACTTAAAATACCCCCCAGGCTGTGCAATAAGAAAAGAATCAAAAGCAGGTATGACCATACATAGAAATTAACTCAAAATATATAATAGACCTAAATGTCCAAACTAAAGATCTTCTCTAAAGCCATTGGAAGGAAACTGAAAATTTTTGTGAACTTAGACTAGGCAGTCGTTTCTTAGAACACCAAAGCACAAGTGATAAAAGGAAAATAAATCAGACTCCATCAAAATGAAAAGTACCTGCGCTTCAAAGGGCACCATTAAAAAAGTGAAAAGCTAGCTCACAAAAGGGGAGAAATAATTAAAACCATAGAGATGACAAAAGACTGCATCTAGAATCTAAAACGAATTCTTACAGCTCAATAATAAGGAAACAAGTAACCCAATTGAAAGGGGGCAAAGGAGGTCCACAATGCTCAACATCATTAGCCATCAGGGAAATTCTAATCAAAACCACAGAGAGACAGTATTTCACATCCATTAATAGGGCTAAGTAGACAAGTGTTGGAGATCATGTAGACAAATCAATTTCTCAAGATACTAAATATAGAGTGACTACTGGCCTACCAATTACACTCCTAGTAAACATACTTGAGAATATGATGAAATAAAATGCATACATAATCATTTGTCACAGCAGTATTTACAATAGCTAAAAAGTAGAAACAAGTCAAATGGTCATCAACTGATAATCACCTCCTTGCCTTTCACCTCTCATCTCCTCCAAATCTATGTGTCCTGATTCCCTATTCCCTGGCAAAGCAAATGGGGCTGCCATTTCCCAGACATCCACGTGAAAGGCCGGGAGCCACTGCAGACTTCACTCCACATGTGATAACATCACTGCATTCCTATTTCCTCTTCCTCACAACCTTACTATCCCACCGCCTCCTCCAACCCCCATGACCACCACCACTTGGTGCACACAGTTCCTACTTCTCACCTAGAATACTGCAAGTGCCTCCCTACTGGTCCCGTCACCAACGATTCATGGGTTCGATTTCTACCTTTAGAAAAGAAAACTCTCACAACTGCCTTCTTAATTTAGGAATATAAACCTTTCAAACAAATGGCTTTTCATTTCTTGGAGACTATTTAGTGGTGCTCCCGTTATATGCTGGGCCCTGTGCTAAACTCCACAATCATGAATCCACACGCCCTTTCAGTGAAGTAGGCTATGCATTAGGTAGTTCCATCAAATACACCAGATAGATGAAGAAATAAGGAAGTAGAGAATAATTAACTGAAATGTCCAAGGTCATAAAATATAAATGATGCCATATAAAATTAAGCACATATTCTCATCCAAAGTCTTTTTTAAATTGCTGAAGGGTCATTTTCTAAATGTATACACTATTGCAATACTTAATTTTTCTATCCATAAATATCATACAAAGTAATCATTAATATGGCCAGAATAAAGAAATGGTGTTAATAGAATCTATCAGTTACGGTGTTTTGCCACCGTCCAAATAAAGGACATTTAAAGTAGTAAGAGACTTTAGAAACTAAAAAATTAATATAACAGTAAGGTAAATTAGTAGATTAACAACTCAGGAATCAAAATTCTGGATTATGCTGGGCAACTCAGCACAGCAAATCATGTTGTTTTAAATTGTGTGTGTGTGTGTGTGTGTGTGTGCGCGTGTGGTTCATTGCAATCTGGAAGCTGTTTCTGTCTAAACTGGGCTCCATTCTTGAACTGCAGGGGGAGCTGGAAACCTTTCTTTCAGGGAATAATACAGCACAGTCAGGCCTAGCCGCTGACCACAAAGCCTCAGTGAACATTCAGTTCACCCTGTACTCACTAAATCATGAAACATCTGCTCTGTATTTATTAAATACTGTCATCAATACTGCTGTGCCGGCACGTACCGTGGCCTGGGCATAACTGTGGTGTCAATACACAAACTTTTCTAACAAAATGCTTCCTAGGAATCTAAAAGCATTTTGAACCAATATTTACCTATAATTATAGATTATACTTAAGCTTCCTTTTGTTTTAAATATCCTAAATAATCACAAAGGGCTATTATCAGCCTGATTATGTAAATCAAGACTAAAGTGTGGATCGAGATGGGCCAGTTAAAAGTCAGACATCTTGGAACAGTGTCTTGGAGCAACCTAAATGTGATCTTAGGTACATTATGTACTCTCACCAACTACAGTTAACCTACGTATTCTAATTTACACAGAGTAACCATAACAACCTTATGCATCTGCTTTGAGGGACTGAAAAGATAGTAAATGAAAAGTATAGTACAATGCCAACATTTTTAGTACATGCTTGCTATTTTTCTATACCACGAGGGTTCCTTTAGTCATTTCTAAAATTTAAAAAAATTCCTAATAATGTCTGATATGGTTTTCTTGAATTCATGTGATATAAATTTCAGCACAGCTGCATGAGTAGATAAACCTATCTACATTAAACAAGCTAGATTCATAGGTTCCCAAACTTATTTGGCCTATTATTTCCCTTTCCGAAAAAAGTTACTCAGGGCGCCCTGGCAATTACACCCTTGTATACTACAGCCCACAATCAGAACACAGTGCTGGCATCTGCTTGTGCAGCCACCCCTGGGTTACCTGAGCACCCCGAGGGGCAGCATGGCCCACATTGGGATATACTGTGCTAAATCTTTACTAAAAGATCTTCTTTAAAAAACCCATCCACACACACTAAGCTTCTAGGAAAATAATCACTGGTCAAAAGAATAGAGCCAAGAAAAAAATCATTTAAAATTATTTTAAGAGAAAATACCACCTTAAATATATTTAACAGAATCAATATTGTAGGAAAAGAATACGACCAGTATACAAGTTAAAAGCCTCACACCCTTCTCAATTCTTCAATGTTTGGGGGCAAATATTCAAATACCTAGAAAGATTATTAGAAAAAAGAAAATAATAATCCTCCTATTAATAGAATTGTATAACACTAATCACAAAACCAAAAGCCACTGCCATTGAATCAATTCTGACTCATAGCAACCCTTTGTAGGGTTTTTGAGGCTGTAAACCTTTACGGGAAGAGGGAGGCTCAACTTTCTCCTGCAGAGTGTCTGCTGAGTTTGAACCACGGACCTTGTGGTAGCAGTCTAATGCTTACCTGACAGTGCCGCCAGGGCTCCCTTTGTGACATTAATAGATACTAGTTATTATTAGATCATTGAAAACCACTTAAGAAATTACGTATAACTAAAATCTGCTTGTAATACTGAAATGTCAAGGCCCGAAATAAATGAACCCATTCACATCTCTGATCTTTGCTACCATTTCCCAGCCTTTTCAAGAACTGGCAAACTGATACTTCATTGAAATATCTTCATCAAAACAACATTCTTTAGGCTCCGTGGAAAATTTAGTGCACGTGCCATTCAAAAGCCACCTGCTCTGCCACCGCCAAAATGACGGCAGCACAGGCAACCTGGAGCTTTCCATTCCTTGAATACGCATGGTTTTTCTCCTGGAAATGCAAACAATAAATACAAGGGCACTTCAAAAAGTTCATGGGCAAATGTCAATATCTTTTACATCCATTTCTCACGGATTGTTTTGAAGACCCCTTGTACTTGATGTTCAAAACCCGCTCAAACGAAAATTTCTCAAAGTAGATGGAATTGTCATTACTTTATCACACTCATGCCCCCACACAGAACCTGAAACAGGACAGAATTTGAGTACTGATTGGTGATTTACTAAATATGGGTCTTATGATTTTCTATTTGCATGGTAGAAAATAAACATTTTCCCTGTATTCAACAAATATTTAGGTATTTAAGTAGAGTTAAGTAGTGAGAACACATAAACGAGTAAGGCACAAATACTACTTTTAAAAGCTCAAAAATTAATAGTCACAGTGCAGAGTAAAAAGCACATTGATAAGAATATACAAAGCAGTAGGAAGGCTCCAAGGAAGAAGACTGAGAATGGGTGCCTACCTCTTCAGTGGACAAACAACAGAGAACCATAATTATTATGTTTAACAATGCAGCGTTCTTTTCAACATTTCTACAGAAATTAGGATGAACAGCAAAACAAAACAAAAATAATACTTTGAAAATAATACATTATACATTTTTTGTTTTAGCCTCTGGTGCTAAAGAAAATTTGACAGAAAAATGGAAAAAAAAGGAATTTTAAAGGCTTTGTGTGAAACCAAAGTGCTGAGTCCTTCGCTATTTCATCTTTCACTATGAACCACTGAAAGAACTGCTGGTCAAAATTTCAGCCAGTGAGACTGAAAAAAATGCAAATAAGTCATAACCTCAAGAATTTGCCAGTTTATAAAGGTGTCAAATTTACATCTAATTTTAATTTTTTTTAAGACTACATGGAATAAAATTACATTGGGCACCAACCTATCATCAGCATGATTTTCTATTAAAACTTTGATATTAAAAGAAAAAGCATGTACTCCACAGAGCGACAAAACTGATTTCTGAGAAGATGGACTCTTACACTTTAGCTAATGGAAGAGATCGATGTGATGGACGGTCAAGTACTGTTATACCGTAAACCACCGGGACCAGCTGATTATACTTATTTAGGATTCTGTAATAATTTAAAACTATACTTTTTATCAGGGAACACTAACATGTATACATACATACAGAAACATCTAAACATACTTTGTTGTATCAATGAAAAATAGATAGACATAAGACATAAAGCTGAGAAATTTAGTACATAAAAGTGAGTGATTTCCCATGGCACTAGAAATGAGAGCAAAATGTGAAAGTCCAATATCTTCCACTTTGCTCATATCACCCAAAGAACTCAGCAAACTGAAAACATTTAGAAAATAAGATAGTAAAATTTGACTAAGATGGAGGACAAACTAAATAAATAAAGGCTCGTAGAATCAAGAAATAATTAAATGAGACCTCACCTTTGTAAAATCTACTAATTGTTTAAATACGGTATCCATTTTAAGAGCAAACCAGTACTTTTGAAAGGTCTCATGAAATGGCAATAAAATATCTATTACCTATTTTCAGTGAAATAAGATTTTAAACTTTTGAAATGATTACTTTCACAGCTATTGGACAGATGACTAATAACTCTAAAGTTAGAAAAAGCAGCTTAAAAATAAAAAGTCAAAATTAATTAATTTAAAAGTCATAGCATTTTAAAGCTGTCCGTGTTAACAGACTGAATTCAGAAGCAAATCTGCAAAAGACAGACTCACTTTCAAAAGCAGCTGGAGTGTTTTCTTGGATAAGAGGTATTTGTCAGCACTTTATGAATAAAAAGTGTGATCAGTGTATACTAATCATTGAGATGCATAGCAATTCCTGTACAATCAGATTTCCCATTTAAAACAGACAGTAGCACTGCCATCATAAAATTATCATAGCTTGTCAGCAGAGTGACCTTAAAGTGTTTTGTCTAAATCAGACCACTGCTGAGAGTGAAAGGGGACACTGTTGTCATTCCACCAAGATAACAGACAAAAACTGACATAACAGATCAAGCATCCAGTTTAAGAGAACATTGGTCTAATTAATTATACACTGGGAGGTCTTTAAACCTAAGCTACAAATAAAGTATGATTACAGAGGAATAAATATTAACATTTTCTTACCAATATCAATGTATTTGGGATCCAAAGGCGTACCAATAGAATTACAAAGAACAAGCACAAACTGCAAATGAATAAGACAAAGAGGATCAGCACTCCTGCTCATGTGTAATACAGGAAATAATACTTAACTTGTACCATGCTTATCCCTTTTTCAAGGATCACTAAGAAATTGATAAAAACTCTTTAATCAAAAAATAAGAAAGAAAAAGATAATCTAGACAATTAAAGATAAAGATGAATCAAAATTATACCAAAGGAGCTTCAGTATAATTTAACACTGGAATGTTTGAGAGTAAATGTAAGAAACTTAAATACACTGCCTATTTTTCATAACATATACCTCTGAAATTCCAGATTATCGATGAGCCTAAGATTCCTTTCTAACCCAGTCAGCTACATAAAAGCTAACTTAATTCATTACCATTGCACCAAATGTTTCCATGTCGCTCTCCTCCTTGAAGCATGCATAAATCAAATGAGAAACCCAGAAGAAAAAAATACGTTAATTGAAAAAAAGACACAATCCAATCTACTGAAAAAGATCTAAAATGACCATTAGTTAGTTATCACCAAAAAAATTATCAATATAAAGTATTAGAAAACAATAACCAAGCATAATGCACACTTTACATCATAATACTCTAAAGTGGTGATTTCGTCTTTCTCAGTATTAGTCGCTCTTCTGTATGATGCTTTCCTGGCTACCCTAACAATCTCTAAGAAACCAAACCTCTGCGTACTATTTACATGTAACTATAGACTTTGTCTCACAAGTAAAACTTGATTATTTCACAAATATCAATTAAAAGATAAAAATCATTTCACATATTCAGGTAAATCACAGAGTGACTTATAAAATCAACAATATCACCTGCAAGTGCTACCTATGTTCCTGTAGATGAGATCACATGGTCAATATTCATTCTAAAGCAAAGATGAGAAGGCAATGGGGGAGGGGGGCAAGAAATCAAGGAACTAATGAAAACAAGACAAGCAGAATAGAAATACTGGATATGTTGCCACATTATGAAGAACGCTACCAATGTTACTATCACTAAACCACTGCACAGAAATAATTAAATGGGAACCTGATTTAATGTAGGAACTTTCACCCAAATCGCAATAAATTAATATTTTAAAAATTCATTTTTACCAAAGTTTTACATACCCATGGTTTAATGACTCAACGAGTTCCTAAAACTTCTAACTAAAAACAGCAAGTCATCCATAAGTTCCCAATTCCTACTCCCTACAGAAAAGTATGTTCAAAGATTTATGTTTGGAAGGCTGGAAGTAAAATTGAGAAGTAAAAATTTAAGTTAAGTGAATTGCACCATTTTACGCAAACGCTCTCCAGCCTCCTCTGAGATTAGTGCCTCTCGGTCCACCGTAACGCTGAGCTTGCTAAGTAGCACAAGAGAGTTGTGTGTGGGCTCAGTGAGACGGGCTCATGGGCTCCAGCCATGCTAGCAGGAGAGACCAGTCCCTGGAAAAGGACCTCGTGCTTTGGAAAGCAGAAGAGCAGCTAAACGCGGAAGAGCCGTGAGGAGACGGACTGGCACAGTGGCCACAAAACGGGCTCCAACAGAACATAACTGGGGGCCGGGGCAGGGCAGAGGGGCTTCATTCTATTGCACATGGGGCTCACAAAGGCCCCTACAGACAGACAACAAACAACATGAGTTCAACATGTGGGGGAGGGTTCTGGGACTCTGGTTCATGATTTGCTTTACTTCTTTCTGTTTCCGTCTTCCTGAATAACCTCGGGTCCTTCCAAATGACTTTTCGGTTTGCTTTTCTCTCCCCCGAGGGCCCCCTGCTTACGTCTTTGCTTCCTCCACCAAAGGCTGAGGCTTCGGCTTTGTGAGGCCAGCTAGGTGATCATCCCTCATCTATATATCCTCTAGCCTCCAAAATGAGGCCGCCATTTTCTTTTAACTTCTGACCTTTCCCAGAATATGTTCAAACAAACAAACAATGAACCCTTTACTGGGCGTTCGTAAGCTACAGTAGAGCCAAAGGTGGCTGCTCAAACTGTCACCTTCAACCAAACCTTTATTCCTAATGAAATAACGCAAAGAAACCAGTAGTATGTTTTTGAAAAGATGCTGTTTGTGGTATTTGTTTCTTTAAAATATTGCTGTTTAGAGCTAGACATCCCAAATAAAGTAACAGTTTTTATCATCAAAGGCAACCCGAATCATTGGAAATGGTCATTGTTACATCATTTCTTAAGTATTTATACTAGACATCTGGTTATTCATTTTGGGTTACGAAATTTTAACTTGAAAAAGAATTTTGGTGTCTTAAGTATTCTGAGAGACAAAAATGTTAAGACCTAAGCAGTTAATATGAATTTTCAATGCATCAGCCAAAAATGAAAGGAAAAAATCAGGAGACACAAAACCAATGAAGACAAATAGGTTTCCAAAACAGATGTCTAGACAGAGTTGGTGAGTAGACCCCTGGCTTTAATGTAGCTGCCAGTACAGAGATCAGGCTACAGAAGGCTAATTACTGCTCAACTCTGCCAAGTGGCTAACCTACCTGTGCTTTAAGATAGCAAGAAACACCTACCTGAGGATGATTGTCATCCGCTTTAGTGGCCAAGATGCAGAAATCTCCACAGGTAGTAATAGAAACAAGACTCTTCACGTATTTAACGTATTTCTCATTGTTTTTTGTATCCCAGAAGACAACACAATACTCTGGACGATCGGGTCTGGTATATGCATAAACGACAGTGTTTGAGCAATAGCCCCACTAGTAAGAAGAAGAAGGTGGGGTAAAAAGAGAGGGAGAGAAAGAAAGAGGAGCGGGAAGGAGTGGGGATGGAAGGGAGAGGGAGAAACATGTTTAGTACTGAGGAAGAAAACTCGTCTATTCCTTATCGACTGTAGAAATCCTGTAATGTCCGGGTTACTAATACTGACAAACATTCTACTCTTCAGAAATTGAAGACAGAGGACTAAGCATTTAGCTGAATACTTTTATTCACTGAAATGATATTTTAGAGCTAAAACTAATCAAGATCTTTTAAAAATAAAACAAATGTGCCATACAAATAAATTTAGCCTCTTTAGCTTTCCTTACTCTAATCGGGCTACATTTCCGCTTCAGCAGTGACATTTCCAGATTGAGAGTAGAGTAACTGAGAGTAGAGTAACTGACCGGGTCAAATGTTTACATCTAGGTTCCCAAGCCAAAATTCAAAAATAGCTGCTTTTCCCTTTTATCCTATCCACATTTTCAATATTTGTTTTCAGCAGCAATGACAACATATGTACATAGTATCTAATCAAATACTATAGTATATAAACCAAAAACTAATTCAACTGTTCCCACTCAAAATTCCTCTCCAAGGAATCCATCTATAAACTCTTATAACTGAAACTGTTATGATATCTATTCCCACATCCATATTTGGTATTAATCTATCAACTATGTTTCTGATTACAGAAGATAATTTGTCTCTCAGGTACCCTTTCCCTATCATATACGTAATGTTATTCCTTCCACTTTTCCTATATATTTACATTATGTTTATGAATAAAGCAATAGTCAATGTTAATATTACTATGATTGTGTAGATTACTCAATGCTAAGCTATGCTTAGCATTTTGAACAATGATAAATTTTTTAAATAAAGTTTTTACTTTCAAATAATTCAGAGGAAAGTTGCAAAGACAGTTCTGAGTTCCCATAAGCCCTCATGAAGTTCCCCCTTATTGTCAATGTTATCATGGTACATTTGTCCTGCTCGGACACCAACACTAATCATTACTAGAAACTCAACACTTTATTTGGATTTCATTAGCTGTGCCTGTTGTCTTTTGCAAGTCCAGAATCCAATCCAGGATCGCCTACATTTAGTCATCATGTCTCCATGGTTCTCTGCGCTGGGACAGTGCCTCGTCTTCCCTTGCTTTCCGTGACCAGGACCCATGGAGGGGTGCCGGGCAGGTCTGTTCAAAGGCTCTCGATGTGGGTTTGTCTGTGGTTTCTCTCTGGTTAGACTGAGTTTTCAGGCGGGACACCACAGACGGGGTGCTCATCATGTCTGCCGTGCCCTGAGAAAAGCCGCCTGCCGGCTCGTTTGAACACCAAGCAGCTACAACTATATCCGAGAAACATATTTGAGCTAATGCAGAATTGTTTCTTTGAAAAATATGAGTTCTGTTTTATAAAAGGCTTTTAATACTAACCTTGTAATCTGGCCGAATATTTGCAAAATATATAAAGGAATCAACAGCCAGGGCAATTTTTAGTCCCCCTCCTTCCCAAGATAGCGCAGACAACTGCCTTCCAGGGACTTTCAGAGTGCCGAGATGCTGGAAACAGAATGATACTGAATGTAGAAACCATAAGTAACTCATACAAAATGACCACCAATCATAGAAATCAAAATTATCACTCACTTTAAACATTGTTTCTTTTAATATTTGTAAGGAAAATCATACATATGAGAGAAGAGATTTATACACTATATACCATGAATTTCATACCAAAGTTCACCATATCTGAGAGGTCACTGATTTATTTACCTCTTACTATTTTCATATTTTCTTTGCTTTTTAAAAAAAAGTATTGTGAAGTAGGTGGGGTTTACATTTCAGGACAATTGTATGTAGCAGTTTAGGCTACTTGTCAATACCCCAAAGAGCTTGCCCTCCTCCCCGCCTTGATTTCTCTGCTCCCTCGTATGTGATGCTATCTTCTCCTTCACACAGCGAACACAGATACCCTCTTAGCCTATTGCTTCAAGATGTCATGGACTTAAATATGCATCTCTACTTTATGAGTAAGTAAGAGAAAAACAAATATGCTTATTAAAATGACAGGCTTGATGGTACAATACATCCCTATCTTAAGGGGAAATGCAATGTAAAAATATCGATTTCTTAAAAATCAATAAATATTATACTTGAAGACTTAATCCTGAAGTCTTGCCTCTCTCTTCCACCCCAACATGTAACAGGTCATCATGTCCTGCTGCTCCGCCTCCTTTGTTTCTCCCACTACAACGGCCTCTTTTCTTGACTGAATTGTTTTAATACGCTCCTAATTGCAATTCTATCATTTAATCTCTTCTTTGATTCTCAGTCTTCACCCCCACATTCAATCTCTACTCTATTGTCAGGATAGTACATTTATGTACTTCGTAGTACATAACTATAACATCCTACCCTGATGTGTAAAAATACCTAACAATAAAAATCAGTATTACAAGTGCCTCAAAATCATATTCTTTAGCAAGGTACACATGCCTCTCTTCTTTTGGTCTTAAACTGAATTCTTTGGCTTACTATTCCCATTATTTAGTCATAGTTACTGTGTATTCACTCATAAGACACTACCAAAAACAAAACAAAAGTCACTGCCATCAAGTTGATGCCAATTCATGGCACCCCTCCAGGGCAGGCTAGAACTTCCCTTGTGAGTTGCAGAGGCCATAACTCTTAATGAAGAAGAAATCCCCGTCTCTCTCCCTTGGAGCACTGGGTGGTTTCAAACTGCTGACCTTGCAACCCAATGTGTAACCACCGCTCTACCAGGGGTCCCATTAGAAACTACTGGACTTTTATGGTTTGGGGCCCCAAATGATACCTTTTTTGCCTGAAATAACCTGTCTCTTCTCCCACAGTTTCCCTTCTTTACTCTTTCTTGTCTTCCCTCAGTATCCGATTTATCCCTTAAGATTAAATTCCAACCGTGTTTCCTTGGTGATACGACCTTCTCTCGCTCTCTATGGTCTTAGGGAGTTTAGACAGTAAGCTTGTTGAGGGAACACACCTGAAATAATTATCTTTATTTCCCTATCCTTAGGAGACAATAAATATCTCTGACGGCAAGTGAATGTAGCATGGATTCAAGTTAATGTATTCATATATTGACAGTACATTTTAGGTAGTGAAGTGACGAATGAATAGATGAATGCAAAAAGTTTTAAGGTGATCTTCGAAAAGCAAACAGGGTGCCTATCTTATTCAGGAACAGCATACCCCATCTTCCAATAGTTGGCATTGAAAGCCCTTGTTCTCATATGTTCTAAAGTTGACTTTAATGAGCAGGGATATCAATGGAGTTAAAAATAAAAAAAGCTTTGGCCTGGGGAGTAAGGGAAAACAGCCCTATCTACCTGTCTTGCTGCCTCTATAGGACACCAAAGGGGAACAAACACGCTCTGAGGACGCCGTTCCTGGTGCTCACACAGCCACAATGAAGGGATGAGGAGGCATGTCCCTGGTGGTGGCAGCAGCACCACCTTGCAAACAGAAAATCAAGTTTCACTGCATGTTTACTTCAAAAAAACAAACCCAAGTCCATTATGACTCATAGCGACGTTGTAGAACAGATCCAAGCGGGCCCTACAGACTCAACTGCCACCTCTTTCTCCTGCCTAGCCGCTCATGGGGTCAAACCGCCAACCTTTGGGTTAGCAATCCAGTGTCTAACACTGTGCCACAGGGGTTCCACAGTGTATGCTAAGTGTCAAACATGAGGGAGGCATTCAGGGCGATATGGCTGAGGAGATGACATTTCTTATGTTGACAGAAAGTACACTCCACTTGGAAAAAAAAGTATTATATAATACAGGAGCAGATAAAAGGTTTCTGTGTGGCTGAAAATATATATTATTGTAGTCTATGGTGACTATGTAAAAATCAACAGGATACTCAAAAAAGGACTGAAGAGTCTAGAGATACAAAGTAGAATAGGTAAATAAAATTTGGCTAATCATTATTAAAATTTCTAATTTTCTAAATCTTTTTTTTAAAATTTTTTTTAAATTTTTTTTTTCTAAATCTTTTTAAAGTCAGCATCTATGAGTTCTCCTACTTGATATTTTCCAATGCTATTTCAAAGAAATCCTCTTTAAAAATTAAACTTATTTTTAGTAACATTGGGAAGGCTAATATAAGTATTTATGAACGGGAGTTCATTTTAATCCAATATTACCTAATATTAAACATTAACACAAAATTTCTTAGAATAACTGATAGATATGTATAATAAATATGTAAGGACATTTAAAATATTAACTTTAAAATCAGAAAAATTCATCTGAAACTAAATTACACTAAAAAAATACTCAAAATCAATCTGTTAAGAAATACCTATTCGGGCAGAGGGACACAGGGAATCCAGGGTGGATGATACCTTCAGGACCAAGGGTGTGAGGGGCGATGCTGGGAGAGTGTAGGGTGAGTGGGTTGGAAAGGGGGAACTGATTACAGGGATCCACATGTGACCTCCTCCCTGGGAGAGGGACGGCAGAGAAGGGGGGGAAGAGAGACTCCGGATAGAGCAAGATATGACAAAATAACGATGTATAAATTACAAAGGGTACATGAGGGAGGGGGGAGGGGGGAGCGGGGAGGGAGGGGAAAAAAAAGAGGACCTGATGCAAAGGGCTTAAGTGGAGAGCAAATGCTTTGAGAATGATTGGGGCGGGAAATGTATGGATGTGCTTTATACAATTGATGTATGTATATGTATGGATTGTGATAAGAGTTGTATGAGTCCCTAATAAAATGTAAAAAAAGAAAAGGGAAAAAAAAAGAAAGAAAGAAAAGAAAATGATTAGGGCAAAGAATGTACAGATGTGCTTTATACAATTGATGTATGTATATGTATGGACAGTGATAAGAGTTGTATGAGCCCCTAATAAAACGTTTAAAAAAAAGAAATACCTATTCAAATCACAGAGAAAATCTTCAAAGGAACTACTCCCTGGTTTCCTAAATGTACAAGTTACAAAACACGATCCATGACAAAATAAAATTCCTCTAATACAGAGATACTAATCGAAAGCATATCTACCTAATAGCTCATCATTTGCACTCACCATACCAGTGAGAGAAAAATACACCAGGTTTTTCCTTCATTGTTTTTCCTTTACCATATTCCCTGCATATTTAAATGCTATGTAAGAAGATAAAATTTTGATACTTTTACCTCCCCAAATGGACTGTAAAACTGCACGGTGTTTACATCCTTATCCTGAGTGACTGCCTTCTGGGATCCCGCCACAGCTAACACACTGCCGGTGTGATTCCACTGGATACTGACCACATACATGCCAGTGTCAATTAAAACAGGATCTAGTCACAAGAAAAAAGAAAACGAAAAAAGTAGGTAAATGCTGCTAAAATTCTTAAACTTAGAGAACTTTACAACCTTAAGAATCATCCTTAAAACTTATTCTTGAATTGCTACATTTAAGAAAAATTACTTACTTTGGTCATTCTCATGTCTCATTATTTGGCATCTTCCATTATCGAAACACAGAGCGAGGCAAGGACAGTCCGGCTCCACGTAGCCTTCCGTGCCATGGTACCAGTGGATGCCAGCGATGCTGATCGCTCCAGTCACATTCACCAGGCAGTTGAGCTTCATTTTCATCTAAATGAAACGGACAAGCTCAGTTCATTACATTTTAAAACAGATCACTCTACACAGAGCGTTACAGAAAGACCATGGAAAATAGAATTTTAAAAATCTAGTTCCAAATGCAAGCTCTACTACTTCCTGTTTCTCTGGCCTGGGCAAACACGGACACCTAAGTCTCAGTTGTCCCCACTGTGAAACGAGGATTAAAGAAAAACTGGCAGAGTCTTTGAGTCTCAAATGAGATGAGGTACATGAAAATACTCTGAAAGGAGTAAAGCATCATATAAAAGTTAACCATCACTACATCCACTAATGACCGGCTTTATGAATGTCCTCACCCTTACTAAAAACAAAACTGTCCATCATTAAGGTCGGAAATCTATATGGTTAAATTGTTCAACCCGTTTAATTGACATCATTCACCTATCACACAGTTCCATGGTTTAATCTTATTAAAAAGAGTTGTACAATCATGATCACCATCATTTTTAGAACATTTTCTTCTTTCTTAAACTCATTACTATTAATTAGCTCCCCATTTCCCTCCTCCAGCCTCCTCTACCATAGCCCCAAAAACTATACCCAAAAATAATAACAAAATAAAACATTAAAAAACTCCAATCAAAAACAAAAAAGAAAGTATTAAAAACTATAACAAATTAAAAATAGGTCAAAAGGAGAACAAATGATAGAGTGTTAAGTTTCAACCTAACTATATCTGCATTAACCTACTTTCTAATGGACTCCTGTCTCATGTAAAACCAAGATTTGTTTTTGAGATTATACTAGCAGACTCTATAGTATTCTGTGTTCTTTCTAGATCTTAATTTTTCATCCTTGCTTTTACATCTCCTGTTCTTTTTATATTCTTTTTTATCATAAATTTAAAATGTTTACTGTACCAAATACCACAAAGGAATGGATCAAAATAATATGAGTAAGTTTTAAATTTTTCTACACATTGACATTGGTATCTATTCAACTGATCTAAAACATAAAGTGCTATAAATTTGTCTTACGGCAGCTTCAATAACAACACATCTCCAGAACATTCCCCTAGAAAAATGCAACTTAAATGTATGCATATTGCGATCTTGCCTCCAAAAAAAAGGAAATGGTTCAACAAAGTTTGTCATTTTAAAATTAACATTCAAAGAGAGCTGTTGCTTGAAGCAAAAACTATATACAAATGTCGTCTTCCCTAAAGAAACAACAAACTCAAATGGCTTACATTCACCAAGAAAAGCTATAGATTTTTCAGTTTAATGGTGAAATAAGGGAAAAAATATTCTGAAAAGTACATTCTTGCTACAAAAATGTCTTTGGCATCTACAGGTGCACTTGAGCTTCCGGTATGGGACTAAGCTTCCCTCCTTGCTGATCTCCAACACTCCAACATCACGTCCTCAGCTACCAAAAGCGTGAACCAAAAGTTAGACTCTCACATGTTGCATTAATTTAAAATTATACTAATTCAGAATTGTATTAGAATCAACCCAGAATTTCTTTTTCATAAAACCAAATTAAAAAAAAATTTTAGACCATTATGAAAAAATACTGAATTAAAAAATTTAATTATACAAATCATCCGATTAATTGTATATACACATATTAATAATATATATGAAACTATAAGTTACAAAAGCTAGGAATACATGTGAATGTGTATATTCATATACTTACTATAAAATTCCCTTGATTATCAAAGATGTGAATTTCCCCATTTGCCATTCCAAACAGTAAGATTTTACTATCTGCCGACCATGCTACATGGCATAGCTGGATACCCTTCAAGTCCTTTCCCCAAATACGATTCCCTAAAGCAAAACATAAAACATAATATTTCACCAATCTTTCAAGACAATGACGCTCCACCATTGTTCTTGAAAGTCTTCACCTCCCTAAACAGATCTTACATGTATTCATCACAAAACTCACGTGGTAGCCAATTGGTATAAACCACAAATCCAAACCCACTGTCATTGAGTCAGTTAAGACTCATAAGGACCATATTGTCAATAAGCATTTATTAAGCTATTACTATGTGCCAAACACCCCACGAGACCTGTTAAGGAAGAGCAAGTTGAAATGTTTCCCTCTCTTTCAATCAGCAAATGAACCAATTTTCAACTCTCTAAAGAAAAGCTTTAAAAAGGAAATTCACTATTCTGGCTTTAAATATATTCCGAATATACTTGACTCCACGTCTCCCCTTTTGTTGCATCCCAATACAAAGGAAGAGGTACCCTCCACCCTGACTGACGCTAATCTCTCCACTTAGTCTCTGGTCAGGTTCTTTCTAACTTTTTTCCCCTTCTCTCTTTTGCTTTAAGCTTTTCTCTCCTGACCCTTTCCTATCAGTAATTAAGCACACTTGGCTTACTCTTCTTCAAAACCACCTCAACTGAAAAACAGAAACAAAAAAAACACTGTACACAAGCTTAAATTCTCCTACTAACTCTCACCCACCTCCTGCCACTCCTTTTCCAACCAAGATTCTTGGACAAAGTCTCTGCTTCATTACCTTCCATTCAGTCTCCTCAGCCCATCCCAATCTGGCTTCTGCCCTGTGGTGCCACCAAAATTGCTGTCCCGAAGGTTACGATGACCTGCTGTTAGCCCTGGTTTTTCCTTTGCACCCCTTTCTTCTTGACACTCCCTTGCCTTGAATGAGTCCACAAAGCCCTCGGTTTCCAAGACTGCTCTTTTTCAGTGTCCTCTATGGAAGTCTTTTCCTCTGCCCATCCCTTAATGTTTCTGGTTCTTACACCACGAATGGTCCATTGGCTTTGCATCTAAAACCAACCTTATTCTGGTGATTCGCAGAATTAAGCCTTCAGTTCTGATATTTTTAGTTAAAGATTATTATATCTAACCATGAACTCAGAGTTATTACTTGGATGTCCTATGATATGATAAAATCAACATATCCAAAACCGAAATCTTCACTCAAAACCAATCTTTCTCCCGTACTCTCAATTCAATGGAAGGGACCACCATCAAAAGGCTACATTTTTGTGCAGTCTAACCACATCAAGATAAGTTATATAATCAGACAGATATATTTAAATAATCCTAAAAAGTTCATTCACTCGTTTGAATATCTATTTCAAAGAATCAATATTATTTCTTGAGTATAGTTTTAAATAGTTCAGACCAGAAAGTGGTTCTTGAAAGTCATCAAAATGGAGCCCGACTGTGTTTGTTTCTGTGCATTTTTAGCAGCACACTGACATGAGCATTAACTTACATCGCTAAAGACAAAAGTATCAACTGAGTCCTGATCTGAATGTGGAATCGATGCCTCACCATCTACAGAGCCAACAATCACGGCCCCGTCTTCATACACAATGCAGATCTTCTGCCCATCGGCGTTCCAACTCATACTGCGAACCACGGACTTGTTTCTGTTGTTGATCATTTCCTCATACCAAGAGCCTATTGACACAAACAAAACAAGTCATTACTTAATATCCATTAGAGGTACTTAAAGAGATGAAAGTATTCTGTGACACACAGAAGGAGACAAATATTTGTAAGTTTTCTATAAGCTAATTATTTTTTTAATTCACTCCCAGCAAGTCGATTTTAACTCAGTGACCCTATCGGATAGAAGAGAACTGTCCCTGGGTGTTTCTGTGGCTGTCAATCTGTATAGAGGCAGAAAAACTCACATGTTTCCCTCGGAGCAGCTGGTGGATTCAAACTGCACACCTTGTGGTAAGGTCAGCAGCACAACATGTAGCCCACCACACCACCATTTTATATAATGAAGCACTTTTCTCACTGCCACGGTGTCAATTCTGAATCATCGCAAACCTATTAGGGCAGGGTAGAACTTCCCTTATGGGTTTCTGAAACCATATACTATTGCTAGGAGTAGAAAGTCTCATCTTTCTCCGACACAGCAGCTAGTGGTTTCAAACTACTGACTGTGTGGTTAGCGGCCCAATGTATATCCCACTATGCCACTCAGGCTCTATATGAAGCATTATATAAAACCTTAAATCAAACGCAAACAAAATTAAAAATGAATTTAAACTTGGACCAAAGCTTGCTTCAAAGACAATCACAGAAAGTACAACAAATGCCAAGCAAATTTCATCCTCTTGCTTTTTTTTCCTCTCTATCAATGAAAACTAAAGTTTCATTGGCCAAAACAATCGATTGTGCACAAAACCTAACTTTCCCAACTGAATAATACACTTCAAGTAACTAAGACAGAATGAGCAGTCACTTTATATGTAAGCATAAACTCTTCAATTAGTTATAAGCATATTAAGTATATTAGGTAAAGCTCTACATCCATATGAAAAAAATTCTTATGCAGTTAGCATTTTTTTCAAAGCTATATATTGAAGTTTTTTTTTTACAAAACAACCTTGTCACCCTCAAAGTACTCTCCATTACACTTAATAAATTGATCAAATCTGCAAATTTCATTCTTGGAAACATATTTCAAACTCGTATTTGGATGGCTGACAGTGCCTCCCTCATTTTTTTCTTCAACTCTTCTATGTTGTTAAATCGCTGTTCTTTCATGTCTCTCTATTCGCAAGAACCAAAAGAAGTCGCATGGAGCAAAGTCAGGAGAGTAAAATGCACGGGGCAAGAGAGGCATGCCGTTTTTTGTCAAAAACTGGCGCCCTGAGATGGCTGTGTGAGCAGGTGCATTGTCGTGGTGGCAAAACCAGTTCCTCGGCTGCCACATATCAGGCCTTTGTTGTTGCACACTGTAATGCTATACTTTCAGAACCTCTAAATAGATAGCTTGATTAATAGTATGATATGGTGGAATGAATGCCAAATGTACGAGTTGGCATTTTTGTCCATTCAGGAAGTTAACAGGTGTGCAGAACGAGGTCTGTCATTTCATCTTTTTTTTTTTTTACATTTTATTAGGGGCTCATACAACTCTTATCACAATCTACACATATACATACATCAATTGTATAAAGCACATCCATACATTCTTTGCCCTAATCATTTTCAAAGCATTTGCTCTCTACTTAAGCCCTTTGCATCAGATCCTCTTTTTTCCCCCTCCCTCCCCGCTCCCCACTCCCTCATGAGCCCTTGATAATATATAGATTGTTATTGTATCATATCTTGCCCTATCCGGAGTCTCTCTTCCCCCCCACCTTCTCTGCCGTCCGTCTCCCAGGGAGGAGGTCACATGTGGATCCTTGTAATCGGTTCCCCCTTTCCAACCCACTCACCCTCCACTCTCCCAGCATCGCCCCTCACACCCCTGGTCCTGAAGGGACCAGAGAAAACCACTCATACATTTGGGTATTTCCCATAGCGCTTTCCTTGTGAGCTGTGTTCAACATCACAACAGTTTCTGCAGCATTTTTCCTTAACAGGAAACAAAATTTCAGAGACACACGTTGTTCTCATAAATCGGCCATCGCAAAAAAAATGAGGTTCAAGCAAAGCTGCTTTTAATAAAAAAAATTTACTGTAACCAGAGGGAACCTTCCCAGGCAACGCTACTGGGTACACTAACTTAAAGTGAGTTGCTAGATGCTCAACTAGCAGGAAAAATGCTTACTATGAAAGTTCTGCTCCACCTAGCACAATTCCATTTTGGGGGGTACCCCCTCTTATGTATTAACTCCCTATTAAATAATATTAAATATAAAAAATAAGTAAATACAAAAAGAATTCAAAGTTAATGTGGAGATGGAGAGTATCAAGGCAGGCAAACGTAGTAGTCTTATCTAAACTGTTTTTTTTTTATTTCAAAGGAGAGTTAATGGGTAAATTAATAGTTGTACTCAGTCCCGCACATTTGCCATTAGTCAAAACCAAATTAACAGCAATGAGTAGACCTTGAATCTTGTCAATAGCATACTGAACTGAAGTACCCTTCACATTTACAGATGATAGCTACAAGCCTCAGGAAAACATAAATTGTTTTCTAGTCATCATGATATAACAAAATCAACCCTTTCCTAGCATTCGGGTTTGTGTCTGTTTTGTTTTGTTTCAAACAGTTTGCTTTTTTTTTTCCTAACAGTTTTATTGGCAAGAAACATCCATATCATATTATTCAACAGTTAAATCATTCAATCATATCACAGAGAATTATACAATCACCCCCACATCAATTTTAGAGCATCCCCCCACAGTTAAATCAACTTTAAGATGATTCATGTAATCACAATCCATCCTAGTGCTCCGTCCCCCCCCCCATCTTCATTAATTACTCCCGAAATCCCCTTTTGCTCTCTATCTCTGGCCTCCCTGCCCAGCAAGTTCCCTATCTCCCCTTACATACATTATCATCATTAAGCAGCCACGCCTCCTGTGCTTCACAGCTGGGACACCCAACAGAACACAATTTTTTTAAATTGCACTAAGGTGACAAGGGTGAAAATATAATAGTACACACAAAAATATTAATAATGCATAAGAAGAAAAAGACCACCAATGATAATGAAAAAACCAGGGAAGAAATTTCTATCATGGAACCAGTAAGAAATACTTGCACCCAGAATAAACTCAGGTCGTATCTACAACAGGGTGGTCAACTGGCCACGTGTCAAGTTTGATCCGGCAGTCAGGAAAACAATGGTCTCTGCCTGTAGTAAGGGTGATGGAGACTCTTACCCACAGCTAGAGTGGATCTGCCAGTGGCTCGGTCTGACTAGATACTCTACAGCTGGGTTTGGGGACACTAAACAGTTTTAACTGCATATAATTCTCAAACTATACAATTCAATAGTTCCATCATATTAAGAAGAGTTGAACAATCATCACCAGAATCCATTTTAGAACATTTTCTGCATTCTTGTACTCAATATGATAAGCTCCCCATGAAGAAAAGGTACAAATTGTAAACTAGCAGCCACAGCAGACTCAATGGCAGTAGTTCTTAATACACTTTTAAAGATCACTGATGGCCTTGTTTGTTGGGGGTCGGGCTGCTAACCACAAGATCAGAGGTTCAAACCCACAGGTTCCTATGTAGGAGAAAGATAAGGCTACCTGCTCCCTTAAAGATTTAGCCTCAGAAAGCTCAGGGGCAGTTCCACTCTTTCCCACAGGGCCACTACGAGTCAGAATCCGCTCCAGGGCAATGGGTTGTATACCTTTATATAACATCCAGACAATGATAAGCCCATTTTGATCACTGGTAGTCAACTTCTGATACTGTTCATTCCATGTTACCACTTGAACAGAGCCTAGAAAATTATAAAACAATACAATTGTTTAAAATATATACAAATACTACAGTTACTTTCAAATTAAAATTTTAAAATAAACACCCAAAGCATGTTAAAAACAATCTACTTCCTGTTTAATGTCTTTATTGTTGTTGTAGGGTTGCCATCAAGTCCCCCAGGAACGTCAGCTCAGAAAGTGTCCTGGTCTTACTCCGCAGCTGATACACTCAAGCCCACTGTTGCAACATGCATGAAATTCGGATGTCTTCTAACATAGAGGGCTTCTAGCACGGGACCAGGCAACAGTCAGTCCATTGTGACCCATGGCATTTTCAGTGGTACATTTCTAAAGTAAGTCTCTAGGCCTTCACAGGTGGAGACACAACAGAACAAAAATTTTTTTTTAATTCATCCTTGTCTGTCTTAGTTTAGGAGTCTTGCTGAAACCTGTCCACCATGGTTGACCCTGCTGCTATTGGCGATACTGGTGATTTTATCCACAAAAGTAACATGTACTTTATATATATATATATATAGATAGATAGATAGATAGATAGATAGATAGATATAAAGTACATGTTACTTTTGTATATATATGTATATATATTTGTATATATATCTTAGAAGAATTATAGCCAGAATGCTCCTTAGGGGCAAGGCTGGAGAAACTTCTGACGCACTCTGCACGTGTTGTCTCCAGTCTCTGGAGAAGGGCCTCATGCTTGGTGAAGTAGAGGAATAGTGAAACGAAGAAGCTCTCAAGAAGATGGATTGATACCATGGCTGGGACAAGGGTCTCAAACATGGGAACAACAGTGAGGATGGCGCAGGACGGTGCCATGTTTCATTCTGCTGTGTGTAAGGTCGTTATGTGTGGAGAGCAACTCAATGGCACCTAACAACAAGCCACTGCAGTAGAACAATCGGACAAACCAAAGAGCTCAGCTGCTAACCTTAAGGTATGCAGCAGGGGTCCTCAAACTCTTTAAACAGGGAGCCAGTTCACTGTCCCTCAAACCCATTGGAGGGCCGGACTATAATTTAAAAAGAAACTATGAACAAATTCCTATGCACACTGAACATATCTTATTTTGAAGTTAAAAAAAAAACAAATGGGACAAAAACACCTGGCGGGCCAGATAAATGTCCTTGGCAGGCCACATGTGGCCCGTGGGCCATAGTTTGAGGATGCCTGGTTTACAGTTTTGCACATTGAACTACTAACTGCAAGATCAGCAGTTCAAACCCATCAGCCCCTCCATTATAAAAAGATGAAGCTTTCTGCTCATGGACAGATTTACAGTCTCAGAAACTGAAGGGTCAGTTGATAACCCCATATGGAGTTGTTACGAGTCAGCATCACTGTAATGGTGGCAGTTGGTTTGATTGGTTCCAAGAAATTCTGCAGGAAAAAGAACTGGCGATGTGCTCCCCCGACAGAGTACACTCTGGGAAGCCCTGTGGGACCCTTCTACTCTCTCACAGGGAGTCACGATGAGTTGGAACTGCTGGAAACTAACTACAAGATTACTCTTAAAATGGCCTTAGGATGTAATTATTGATAATACTGATTTTCTACAAAACAATAATGCTTAATACCCGCCCTCACAGAAGGGTCATAAGGAAGAGATGAGTCAGCCAGGGTGCAGTATAGGACCAATGAAACATACAACATTCCTCATTTTGTTTTAAAAATCTTTTTATTGGGGGCTCTTACAACTCTTATCACAATCCATACGCACCTCCATTATGTCAAGCACATTTTTACATATATTGCCACCATCATTTTCAAACCACTTCCTTTCTACTTGAGCCCTTGGTATCAGCTCATTGCCCCCATCCCCACCTTCCTTCCCTCGTGAACCTTTGAAAATGTATACATTATTTTCTTCATGTCTTACACCGACTGCTGTCTCCCTTCACCCACTTTTCTGTTGTTCATCCTGCTGGAAGGGGCTTATATGTAGATCATTGTGATGGGTTCCCCCTTCTTCCCCCACCTTCCCCTTACCCTCCTGGTACTGCTACTCTCATTATTGTACCTGAGGGGGTTATCTGTCCTGAATTCCCTGTGTTGTGAGCTTCCTCTACTTCTTTAATGCGCCCCACCCTCCACTATCATGACCCCAGTCCTACCTTACAAATCCAGCTAGGCCGGACCATATAGACTGGTACAGATAAGAACTCTCGACATGCGGAATCCAGGATAAACCCCGCAGGAACAGAATTGGGAGTAGTGATACTGTGAGGGTAGGGGAAAGGTATAGGGAGAAGGGGGAGAAAGAGGGAACTGATCGCAGTGATCAACGTATAACACCCCCCACCCCACAGAGGGGGATGAACAGCAAAACAAGGGTGAAGGGAGACAGTGGCTGGCCTAAGGTATGAAAATAGTAATATATAATTTATCAAGGGTTCAGGAGGGTGGGAGGGGTGGAGGGAAGGAAAAAAGAGGAGCTGATACCAAGGGCTCAAGTAGAAAGAAAATGTTTTGAATATGATGATGGCAACATATATACAAATGTACTCAATACAATTGATGTATGGATTGTTATAAGAGCTGAAAGAGCCTCCAATCAAATGATTTATTTTTAAAAAAGAATTCTAAAATTAATAATAATGCTGCATACTATTTTTTTATGTTTGTCCCTATTTCTTGGCCGTAGATGCACCTACTATGACCACTTGATAGAGTTTCCATATAACTGATGACAGAAGCAAATGTGAGCATGATGTACCCAAATGGCCTGACCCCCAAAGATTACGATAGCCAAAAAACATCCTACTAAGTCTTCTGGGGGGTTGCTATTGTGTTGCTGTTATTAGGTGACATCAAGTCAGTTCTAACTCATAGCGACCCTCTGTAACGCAGAACAAAACACTGTCCAGTCCTGCACCATCCTCACAATTGTTCGTATGTGTGAGCCCAGTGCTGCAGCCACCGTGTCCATCCATATTGCTGAGGGCTTTCTTCTCTTTTGCTGCCCCTCCACTTTACCAAACATGATGTCCTTCTCCAGGGACTAGTCTCTCCTGGAAACATGTCCAAAGTATGTAAGATGAAGACTCGCCATCCTTGCCTCTCTGCAGCACTCTGGCTGTACTGCTTTCAAAACAAATTTGCTTCTTCTTTGGCAGTCCATGGTACCTCAATATTCTTTGCCAGCCCCACAATTCAAGTGCATTGATTCATCTCCAGTCTTCCTTATTCTAATGTCCAACGTTTGCATGTACATGAAATACCAATTAAAAATATCATAGTCCTCAACTAACATCCTTGCTTTTCAACACTCTAAAGAAGTCTTGTGCGGTAGATGTAAGCAATGCAATACTTCATGTGATAGCTTGACTCCTGCTTCCATCAACACTGAATGGGGATCCAAATAAGAAGACATCCTTGGCAACTTCCATCTTTTCTCCATTTAGTGTGATGTCACCGACTGGTCCAGGTGTGAGCATTTTGGTGTTCTTTATAGTGTGCAGTAATCCGCACAGAGGCTGCAGTCCTTGTCAGCAAGTGCTGCCTTCACGTTGGCCTCACCTTCAGCAAGCAGGGCTGTGTCATCTGCATATCGAAGCCTTCCTCCAATCTTCATGCTGCATTCTGCTCCATCTAGTCCAGCCTCTCAGATTCTTTGTTCAGCATGCGGATCAAAAAGTACAGCAACCCCGATGCACATCTTTCCTGATTTTAAAATATGCAATAGTCCCTTGTTCTGCTTGCAATTGTTTCTTGATCCATGTACAGGTTCCCCAACAGTGCAATGAAGTGTTCCAGATTCCCCATTCTTAAGTTTGTTCATGGTTCATAGTCTGTTATGATCGACACAGTTGAATGACTGTGCAGTCAATAAAACACAAGTAAATATCTTTCTGGTGGTCGCTGCTTTCAGCCCCGATCCAGCTAAAGCCAGTAATGAGATCCCTTGTTCCACATCCTCTTCTGAATCTGGCTTGAACCTCTGGCAGCTCTTTGTCAATGTACCGGTACAACCATTGTTGGGTGATGTACAGCAAACTTTTTCTTGCATGTGACATCAATATGGTTCTATAATATGCTATTGTAGTCTAATCTTACAACCAGGTTTCTCTCTTTTCCACATTGTTTTCAATTCTCTTAATAACACACTTATAGGAAAGGGAATACCCCCCCCCCAAAGAAAAACTGAATTCCTGGCCACACACTCCCAAGCTATATATTTAAATTTTTTACAAAACGACCTTATCACCTTCAAAGTACTCTCCGGTACACTTAATACATTTGTCAAATCTGTGATTCCATTCTTAGAATCATTTTTCCAACTCATCTGTTTGGATGGCTGACAACACCTTCCTCATTTTTCTCTTCACCTCTTCTATACCATCAAAACACTGTTCTTTCATGCCCTCTTCATCACAGAAACAAAAGGAAGTTGCACAGAGCAAAGTTAGGTGAGTAAGATGAGTGGGGCAAGAAAGGCATGCTATATTTTTTGCCAAAAATTGGCACATGTGATGGCTACATAAGCAGGTGCATTGTTGTAGTGGCAAAACCAATCCTCTGACTGCCACAAATCGGGCCTATTGTGTCACACGCTGTTATGCAATCTTTTCAGAACCACTAAATAGAAAGCTTGGTTAACGGTCTGACCTGGTGGGATGAATTCCAAATGTACGATGCCCCTCACATCAAAAAAACACCACAAGTGAGCATTGTCTTGATCACTGAATTTACTTGATGAGCTTTTTTTGGTCAAGGCATCTTCCACTGGTTTGATTGATACTTGCTTTCTGGGGCAGAAGAATAGCACGCCTCATCACCAGAAATCACCTTGGAAAAAAGTCTGGGTCGCTTTGGAGCTGTTCTTTCAAAGGACGCCATGTTTCCAGCCAAGGCTCTTTTTCCTGGTCAGTCCGAACCCGAGGCGCCAAGTTCACAACAACCCTCTCATTCCCAAATGGTCCATTAAAATTCTCAGAACAAAGCTCCAGGACAGTCCAGATAATGTCCCCTCTCTTCAGTGGTCCGTCGTCAGTCTTCAAGCACAAGCGCAGGAATTTGGTTGACATTTTCTTCCATTCGGAAGCTGACAGACATCTAGAACAAGGTTTGTCATCAACCAACCTTTCACCTTTTTTGAAACAAGAAAACCACTTGTACACTTGAGTTTTTCCCTAAGTGCTGTCCTTGTAAGCTGTGTTCAACATCACAACAGTTTCTGTGGCATTTTTCCCGAGCAGGAAACAAAATTTCACAGCTGCACACTGTTCTCTTACAAAGAGCAAGGTTCAAGTGAAACTGCTTTTTGAGAACTTCACTGTGACCAGAGAGAACCTTCCCAGGTGACAGCACTGGGTGCAGCGAGTCGCTCAATGCTCAACTAGTGTGAACTCTGGTGTTTTGGGGCATTCCCTCGTAAACCACTGGACTATATGAGCAATTAGTTGCTTCTAATTCTTTTTAATGCCTAAATGTTATAGTATGAAATTCCTGTGAATTAGAACATTCTCTTTCATAATTATTGTACAAATTGGGAAACTTAACACGGTAGCACTATTTTATCTAACATGCAGTGCATATTCAAATGTCACCAATTGTCCCAATACTGTCCTTTTATAACTATTTATTTTTCTATTCCAAGATCTAATCGAGGATCACTGTGCTCTGTTACAGTTATCTCTCTTTAGTCTCCTTTAACTGGAACCGTGAGTCCAGTCCAAAACAGGACTCTGTATCCAAAGATAGAACATTATTTTTTAATATATAAAACAACTGTTTCAGGTCCATTAAGGATATTGCTTAACCATATGAAAGGTGTTAAATGAGTCTAATTATTATGGTTCAATATAAATGATTTAAGTATTACCATTATTTAAAATGTTGACATATCTGTATTAAGTCTATGAGAGGGCTTCAGAAAGTTTGTAGGGAAAGTTTTCCATGATCTTTTGATCCTTTTTCCACAGACTTCCTGCAGTACCTTTGTATGGGTGCTAAATGTCTAAAGAGAAGAGTTAGTATTCACACATGATCTAGAAAAATATTACATATGTACACATAATATGGAGCATGACTTACCACTGTGACCTTCAAGAGTCTGATTCATAGAAAGATTACTAGGGGCTGCAAGACCCCTCAATTTTGCATCATCTAAAAAAAATACATAATAAATATATGAAATAATAATTTAAAATTTTTTACATTCTTCCTTTTTTCTTATGGAAGTTCTGCTCCAAGCTAATATTAGAATGATCTTCTCAGAAGCCTCATTTCAATCTAATTTACTCATCATTTAAATGTAGACATTACTACATGCCTCTTGCAAAGGTATATTACTGTGGCAAAATAAAGTAATATGTTTATTTAGAAATTAATGTTATTTCTACTTATCCCTCTATAAATAATCAGAAACAAGACATATTTAAAATACATATATTGAAACTGTAAGAGTAATTTCCAGATCTTACATTCATTCATTTTATTTATTCATTCAATAAATAACCCATTTGTTTCCTTGCAGTATTCTCTCAACTGTACTATAAAAATAGGTTTGAACTTTTTTCATTTTGAATGGATTAGACTTGACTAAGAAAACAAATTGCACTGGAGACACAGTGTGGGAATTATGCCTAATCTGACCCCACCACACCGAGGCAAAACACTAGGGGTGTGCAGCAGAGCAGTGGGGGGAGCAAAGTCCCCGGGGAATACCAAAAATAGACCTTGGGGCCAGGGCATGGCACCCCATCAGACTTGATCAGAAAACATTCACAAAGCTCAACAAACAGACTTGGAACTATTTATAGACTTTTCTTTTGTTGTTGTTGGGGCTTTTTGTTGTTTTGGTTTTTGTTTTCTTTTGTTTGTTTTTTCTTGTTTTTGTGCTTATTGTTGACTCTGCCTGCATATCTAGATACAGGCAGGATAAACAATCCAGAAGAAAAAACAATGGGGCCAAAGGTTCCAGAGAGACACGAGAGAGGGGGAGGTGGGGGAAATAAAGGGAGGTGCCAACAAACCAAGGGACAAGGGAATAACAACTGATCTAAAATCGATGGTGAGAAGGGTGTAGGATGCCTGGTGGGGCTTAATCAAGGGCAATGCAACCAAGAAGAATTACTGAAGCCCAAATGAAGTTCAAACATGATAGTGGGACAGGAGGAAAGTAAAAGGAAATAGAGGAAAGAACTAGGAGGCAAAGGACATTTATAGAGGTCTAAATACAGGCATGTATATATGTAAATATATTTATATAATAGAGAAATAGATCTATATACATATACTTATATATTAAGTATTAAAGCAGCAGATGGACATTGGGCCTCTTACTCAAGTACTCCCTCAATGCAAGAACACTTTGCTCTAATAACCCTGCATTCTGTGATGTTCACCTTCCCGACATGATTGCTGAAGACAAAATAGGTACATAAGCAAATGTGGTGAAGGAAGCTGATGGTGCCCAGCTATCAAAGGCTTGAAGCTAAACAAGCAGCCATCTAGCTGAGAAGCAACAAGGCCCACAAGGAAGAAACACACCAGCCTGTGTGAGCATGAGGTGTCCATGGGATCAGGTATCAGGCATCAAAGACCCAGAACAAAAACTCTTATCGATGTGAATGAGGGAGAGTGTGGAGCAGACCCGAATCCCATCTGTAGACAATTGGACATCCCCTTACAGAAGAGTTCAAAGGAAAAGATGAGCCAGTGAGGGTACAGTACAGCACGGATGAAACATACCGCCTTCCTCTAGTTCTTTATTGCTTCTTCCTTCCCCACCCCAACACTAACATGACCCCAATTCTGCCTTACAAATCTGGCCAGACCAGAGTATATACACTGGTACAGATTAGAGCTGGAAACACAGGGAATCCAGGACAGACAAACCCCTCAGGAACAATAAAGAGAGTAGCAATCCCAGGGGAACGAACAACAGAAAACTGGGTGAAGGGAGACAGTGGTCGGTGTAAGACATAAAATAATAATAATTTATAAATTATCAAGGGTTCATGAGGGAAGAAGAGAGTAGAAATGATCTGATATCACGGGCTCAAGTAAAAAGAAAATGTTTTGAAAATGATGATGGCAACATATGTACAAAGGTGCTTGACACAATGGATGGATTATGGACTGTGATAAAAGCTGTAAGAGCCCCCAATAAAATGATTTTTAAAGAAATCAAATTGATGGCAATGGGTATTGCATATGAAGGCGCCTTGGTGGCGTAGTCAGTTACGTTTGGGGCTGTGTAAGGCTGATAACCCCAAAGTCAGCACTTCAAATCCACCAGTCAGTCACAGGGGAAAAATGGGACTACCTGCTTGTATAATTTCTTTTTAATCTTGGATTTTTTAAAATCGTTTTATTAGGTGCTCATACAACTCTTATCACAATCTATACATACATCAATTGTGTAAAGCACATTTGTACATTCATTGCTCTGCTTGTATAAATTTTTACAGGCTGGTACCCCCACAGAGGCAGTTCTATTCTGACCTATAAGGGCGCTTGCGCTATGAGTCAGAATTAACTCGGTGTCGGTTAGCTTTTGTTTTTGTTTTGTTTTAATAACCAATAGCATGAGCAAATCTCATTGGACAAACTATAGTGGCCGAGTCTCCATCAACTAACTTACCTGTTTGTGTCTCCAATTTCAAAACTTTCAGTAATCCATCATCACCACCACATGCTATGAATCCTTGGTCTTTGTTCCAAGATATACATTTCAGCTTCACATTATTCGGAATGGCGATCTGAAAAGCAACCAGTCACTCTTAACAACTTTTTCTAAATGGAGTTGGGAAGTGAGCGTCTACGAGAAATCCCCCGAGGAGAAAAAATGCACAAGGCTGCAGATGGCCGAGTAGTCATGAAAACAGACTCGCTCCCTTGTCCAGAGTCCTACGATTTGCAAAAGCGGGAAAGGAACGCCCACAAGAAGGCAGTGGCTAGTCTCCCTCCACACACAACACTGAAGCCACCCTTTTCCCTTGCTGGTGACCTTGGGTGATCAAAGGCTGTACGTCCCCTGGTTCAGCAACAGGTGTAGAATCAACCTCCAGAAAGCACTAGAGTGCTGTCCTGGGGTCCTTGGAAGGCCCGCGCTGGAACTCAGATAACGGTAGGAGGAGGTCCCCGGACTAAACCGAACAGGAAGGTCGGAAGCTGGACAGCGAAGCCGGTGAAGAAACCTAGCTCCTCCGGAAGGATGCCGGAATGGCCCGCAGGAGGCTGGGCTGGGACGGGAGGGAGGGAGGGTGCTCCTGGGAAAACTTACTTTCTTGCTCAGGTAGAAGAACATCCTGGGAAACCCGAGAGGACGAACGCGGTCCTCAAGGTCTGCGGCAGTAACTCGGGCTAAAAGCCACAGTACCAGCGGCTCTAGGGAGCTCCCGTCTCCCTGGCAACCGCCGCTTCCGGTCGCTTCCGGGGCGACGGGGCACACTTCCGGTGTCAACTTGGCGTGGCGCACTGCGGTGTCCTGCGCCTGCGCAGACCTTGGTCAACGGAGGGGCGTTGGACGAGATGCTGCGTGTTGTGGAGTCTGGCTCCCTTTACCTCTAGGGTCTTCTGCCTTGTGCTGGGCGCGAACCAGAGCCCTGCGAGTGATCTGTCGCGCTGCTGGCCGCCTCTGCCGCCAGAGCTGGCGCTCAGGAGACGCAGCCCTTGAACTGCGCCTGAAGTGTTAACATAAACTGAGTAAAACCCCCGAACCTCAAAAGGCCACCCACTCGGTAGGAAGCCTACATAGAGTCTCCAGAACTACGGGAGCCAACGGTTTCATGTGGTTTTGAACCCCAGACCTTGCGATTAGCAGCCCAAAGTGCGCGTTAAAATGAGGTCCCTTGGTATTTCGTAAGCTCCTCGGTCCCAACATCCTTCAAAGGGAAAAGTCTTTTGCTGCATTTGGTAGGCTGGCGTGAGCTAATAAAACTGTAAGTGTACACTTTGAGATCTTGCTTACCTGGGGATGTTAGCACCCAGTGGAGCCATGTAGGGGTACGGAATTTTCTTTATTCTGTTTTTTACAAGTTACTTTAGGCTATTACTGCCCAGGGTTCTTAGGAAAGGGAAACATAGGCGCTTTGGTCCCATGTACATGTAATTGTCATTGGGGTGTGTTATTGTCAGGTGCCAGTAAGTCAGTTCCGACTCATAGCGTTCTGGTGTACAATCGAATAAAACACCTCCAGATCCAGCGCCATCCTCCACGATTGCTCTTAAATTTGAGCACAACCCATCTTGTCAAGAATTTGAGGGCATGTCCTTAGTACATAAGATGACGTCTCACCCTCCTGCCCTGTGAGGAGCATTCTGGCTGCGCTTCTTCCAAGACAGCTCTGTTGGTTCTTTTGGCAGTCCATGGTTCTTTCCAGATTCTTCAACACCATAATTCAAACACATCAATTATTTCTCTGCTTTTCATATCCAGTGTCCACCTTTCACCCGCATATGAGGCAACTGAAAAGACCATGGCTTGGGTCAGGCACTCCGTAGTCCTCCTTGCTTGGCAACACGTTAAAGGCTGTAGCTTCCATGTTATGATATTCTTGAGCTGCGTGCTTGGTATTCTATCGTGTGACCAATGTTCTCTTCGACCTCCTTTCTTTGTTCAATTTTTTTATTGTCCTCTGACTTCCTTGAAGTACAAAGTGATCCCAGTGGGGCCACTCACTTGAAGTTATTTAGTCTCCGCCCTATTGTATCTCTGTCTTCCCTGTTTACCATATTCTGTGGTTCTCACTGCTAATTTGGTTAATCTGCATTGGTTTTATACCCCCGTCCCTAATTACCCCTCTCGGAGTCAGTTTCCATCTCAAACCAATCATCTTCAAGTCCTAGACTTCGCTGTGCCTGTTGCCTCTCCCAGCACACTCAAGATTTGACAGTGGTCCCTAGTGCTTTTCCTATCAAGCCTAGCAATTGACAGATCCTCCCTCAATCCTAAAATGCCTTTACTATTTGGTCCCCACTCTGAGCATGCCAGTCTGTATGTGGCATTCCTGCTTTCCATCTGGCCCCCAACGCCATTTGTTACACGCTAGGATGATGTCTGTCGATTTGTCATAGTGTAGTGGCTTGTGTGTTGCTGTGATCCTGGAGGCTATGTCACTGGTAGTTCAAATACCAGCAGCATCACCCAATGGGAACAGATTTCAGCGGAGTTTCCAGACTAAGCACAGACTTCAAAGAAGGCATAGGCTATGTACATCTGAGGAATTACCCACTGAAAACCTATGGATAGCATTGAAACATTGTCAGATACTGAAAACCTCATCAACAGAAGCAGAACACTGTCGGCGATAGTGCACTGTTGTGAGGATGACGAAGGTCCAGGCGGCGTTTCATTCTGTTGTACATAGTAGCTCTATGAGCAGGAAGAGGCGTGGCTGACCCTAACACAACAACCATGTCCCTACCCCTTGTACCAATTGTGCAGAACCACACAGGCACAAATCATGCCCCCTCTGGGGATTATATCCAAACCTAAGCCCTACCCCAGATATATATTAATTTATTTTTTTCTTTTAAATTATATATACATCCATTTTTTTCAGCACTAAACTGTCAATTCCTAAAAGGTAAAACAAAGAGCCCCTGTTCCCATGCTCCCTATACTGGAGTCAAAACACCAGCATCATTGAAGCCAAGGGTTTCCAATGAACTGATAAAGTTTAAAATTTTGCTTTAAAAAAAAAACTTTGCTTTATTGAAAGGAGCCCTAATGGCACAATGATTGAGCTCTAGGCTATAAACCTAAAAGGTTTCAGGTTCAACCCACCAGTGGCTCTAAGGGGAAAGACCTGCCCATTGCACCATAAATATTACAACCAGGAAAACCCTATGGGGCAGTTCTGCCCTGTCCTATCTTGTCTCTATGCTTTGGAATCTACTCAGTGTCATACAAGTGCAGTTAACTACTATTGGTCATAGTCTGGAAAAATCTCATTAAACACATTCTCCTAACTCTTGCAAATGAGCCCTTATTTTTTCCTTTAATAGTATTTAAGTGTTATATAATATTACTAAGTTTATCATCAGTTAATTTTATTTAAAAATATTTCTCTGTATGTGCAACAGTGTTTCAGCTCATATACAATGGTCTTGGTTAGAAGCCTGGTAACACTGTTGGGTAAATACTGGGCCATTAACTGCAAGGTCACCAGTTCAAACCCACCAGCCACTCTCTGGGGAAAAGATGAGACTCTGCTCCTGTAAAGATTTACAGCCCTGGAAACTGCTTGGATCACAAACAAGTTTGTGGCCGTGGGTTTTATATTGTGTCGGTACTCTAAACCTACTTTTTTGTTTCTCCCCATTATATTTTAGATTATCGGCTCTTTGTGGAAGTTACATATGTATTTATATTTGCTTTTCAAGAGCTTATATTAACATAATGCTCTTTTTTTGTCTGTTTAGATAACTTTGTATTATTCTCTCCCTAAATTTACAGTTTTAGCTTCCAGAATGTCAGCTTAAATTATAGGAAAACTCCCAATATTCTGCCATTTGACAAGAGAGTGTTAGAGATATAAAATAATAATCTCTCTAAAATGAACCAGAGATATATATAAACCATAGATATGTAAATGGATCTGGAGCTTCAATTTATTTCTAGCTCCAGTTGGTTCTTATGATATGATCCTGCTTAATGCTCTTCCTCGTGAAGAGATCAATGAAAATCTGGATGCTGTAGTAAAATGTGGGGAAGAAACCAGATGGTGTCCAGCAATCCAGAAAAAATAGCATCTGGGGTATTAAAGGCTTGTCTTCAAACAAGCAGCCATCTAAGTAATTCATCAGCCATGTCCACATGGGAAAGCACACCAAACTGTGATCCGAGGATTGTAAATAATAAAAGCCCAATCTGAAGGAGGAAATGGTATCAGAGCTTAAATTGTGAACTATTGGTTTGCACGTGGTAATGGATGATAGTGGATACCACTTGTAGCGCCCACACATGATTGAGTCCCAGTGAACCCCCTCATAGCATATCATAGTTAAACGATGTGAATAGACTATCAGACCCAGAGCATTGTAACGTCGATTATGGAAGATTTAGTTAAGTTAAAAAAAAGTAAAACCTTATCATTTAAATCTTTCTGAACCATTTTCAAGTTACTTCAGATTTTTTTAAAAAGCAAAGTGGCAAACACACTTGAAAGCCTCCAGTGAAAGGCCCTGTAGCCACACTCCAGGGGTGTGCGTCGCCTGGCTCTCGGGCAGTGCATTGGAAAGTGGATGACTGCAGATGAGGCTAGGCTGAAATGTAACCCTTATCATTTGATCTCCCTTTTGACCATGTTTCATTTGTTCTAACAATGAACAAATTTAGTATTTTCTGCTTTCTTTTTTTCCATTGAGGTTTTTCTGTGTTTTTGTATGTTTTTCTGTATATGGAAGCCAGGGTAGGTACTGGAGACAGACACTGGATTAATGGAGGAAACGGCAAAGGAGGACTAGGGGGAAATGGGGAGCTAATAACAACCAGTATAAGAAAGAAGAAATGCCCTACAATTGAATATGGTGATGATCGTACAACTCATCTTCACGAGTGAACTATTGAATTGTATGATGTGTGGATTATATGCCAATAAATTGCTTGGGTTTTGTTTGTTTTTTTTTTAAATTAGACATTCTAATTTAATTGTTAATTCCAAGAGTTGAAGGAAATACCTTTTGAAAGCAAAAATGTTCATACATAGAAATCAGGCGTGACAGTAAGATAATAATGTGTTTATTATACTAAAGACGATACAAACCAAAAGAACTTAGCAGTACACAACTTACAACACTGTCTTACTAGTTCTCAAGGTTATACGTTTTAAGGCTAAAAGAATTGTGTTAAACATATGAGTAGAAAAAAGGGTTAGGCTTATTATTACCATTTAAAGGACAGCATGAGCTTTTGTTGCTTGTTGTAACAATATATATAAATAGATCATTAGATCACTTCATCAGTTGGTTCCTACAGCAAACCTAAGTAAAAGTAAGTTCATTAGTTTGAATCCTTGGTGAAAGTTAACACTTTTCGTTCACAGCTAAGCTCATGCTTCATTACTTGTGCATGCGTTTCTAACATCAGAATGAAATTTCAGCGACATATTATGCTCACTTAATCTGTATGGTTTTAAATAACTATATTTAAAAGCACATTATTCCCCCAATCACACCTTCTAGAATAGCCATCCCAGTAAGTCAAAGCAAAATACGTTAAAAGAAACACATCTAAAATGTTATTCACCTCAGTTGAATCGGATAAGCATTTTTTAATGTGTAAATTCCTTGGACAATTTACATTCCCATACGTACAACTGGTTTCTTTTACAAGTACTATCAAAATAAGAATTATTTGTGATAAATATCTGAGTAGAAAAAAAGTTTCCATTGTGAAGACGGTTATCTTACTAATATATAAACATTGAAAAATATTTATTTTCTGATCCAATGTTTCTACTAATATAAACATTGGGAAATTCAATGGCTCAATTAGATTAAAAGAAGAGACATTAAACTTTCGTTCCATTCCCTGCCAGCCATTTCACAGTCATCGTTTAGACACACATAATAAGCATATGGCCATTTTTACCCTTGGAAAAAAGAAACCAGTTCAATTGAAGGTCCTCTCGCTAGACAGCCAGGAATATTCAAACATTTTCAATAACAGACTCTTAGCAGGCACATCAGAGATGCTGAGGAAGTATGGAGAAACATGAATGAGTATTAAATACAATGAACTCTCCTTATTTCCAGGTGGCAATTCTGAGTGGTTTAACGATGTCCTTGTCCATATTCATTTACTTGCAACTTCTCCAAAATGTCATCAAGTGGCCGGTTGTTAAGGTCAATGCCATGCATTTTCACACATTGAAAGGTTTTGTAAATGTATTAACATTTGCAAACTATTATCTGCTTTGACAAACCACCTTTGAAATAATTTGTTACTTTTACTCCGGGCCACTTAGTCTCTGTCAACAAACGAATGCATGAAACTTTGTGAATACTCCAACAAACCACATCGCTGCCATTGAGTTGGTTCCTCTAGGGTCCAAGAGGAAGTTACTGAAGAGGTCTCTTCTGTTTACAAAGCTTACTCTGCCCATCAGCCCACCTAGGTAAGGGACAGCAGCCCCACCGTTACTGGCGCCAGGCCCACTGAAGTTAACAGCATCAACCAGAAAGATGGTGGGATTCATCAGGTCTAAAAAATGTATAGATGTCCCAAAGACATAAATACCCTGGAATGTCCTTTGCCTCTTCTCTTGCCTCTCACCCCTGCTCTCTGCTACACCTTCCCAGCTAAGATTGCTTCCCATAGTCCCTTCCCGGCTGGTTTCCCAGTGCAAAGGAAGCAGCTAAGGACTACTGCAGCTGGAGAAAGCATTAGCCCTTTTCCTCGCCAAGCCCTGCTGGCATTTGCTGTGGGTCTGTATTGAAACCTGGTTTTCTTGTCTCTGCTATAAGGGCGGTTCTTGTTGGCCTCCCTACCTTTTAAGCTAGCTAATCCCCTGGCTTTAGACAAAGGGCCAGCTCTCACCTTTCTTTTGGCTATCCTGAATTCCTTTCAGTTCAACTCCTTTGATCTCCTATTCCCTACAAACCTCACCTCCCTGGATAAATCTATTCATTAAAAGTCTCGCTCCGTCGCTTGTTTCTGAATGGCCTTATAGTTCCTACTCACAGTAACCCTACAGGACTTGTAGAGCTGCCCCTGGAGGTTCCTGAGGCTAAAATTTTATAGGACTAGGAAGCCTCATCTTTCTCCTGAGGAGTGACTGATGGTTTCAAACTATGGACCTTAGTGGTTAGCAGCCTAACGCATAACTCAGGGATGCAAAATAATAGCAGATCTACGTAAAATATACTCTATATACATGCACTTTTCATTAAAAACTATCTGTAAATTCACTCGAAGAAGAGTTTCCTAATTTTGCTCACAAAAATATAGTGTGCATTGACATCTTGATTTTTTTGTAAATTGAATGATGGCAAACACATTAACGCAAGTGCAGGGGCAATTCCTTGTTCAATGTGGTTCTTCTAGCCCAGTGGTTCTCAACCTTCCTAATGCTGCGACCCTTTCGTACAGTTCCTCATGTTGCGGTGACACCCCCCCCCCCAACCATAACATTATTTTTGTTACTACTTCATAACTGTAATTTTGCTACTGTTATGAATCGTAATGTACATCGTAATGTGTTTTCTGATGGTCTTAGGGGACGCTTGTGAAAGGGTCATTAGATGACCCCCAAAGGGGTCTCAACCCACAGGTTGAGAACCACTGCCCAAATCTCCACTGCCTACCAAACAACCTTTCCTTGCATAGTAATAAGGTGGGAGAAGATACCGATAGGATTCACCTGTGAATAATTGCCAACAGGATTCCCTGGAGGGCCATCCTGCCGTGTATAAAATGAGCCCTCTGAGAAGTAGGAGGGCGGGATCTCATTACCAGGGAATGCCAGATGTGGAGAGCATCCTCTGGACCCAAAAATCCCAGTGCTGTGAACTTCCTGGATCCAGGTGACAACTACAACGTCAGAGGAGCAGAAGCAGGAGCCAGAGCACAGAGCAGAGTGATGGGCTTCCTCACCCGGGAAGCAAGTGAAGCCGAGTGCTTTCATGCAGGGGCTGGCTCACAGAATGCGGTGCCTCTGGACTCTTAGCTGGGGAAGGAGAACTTGCAGGTACACAGAAGTGAGGCTGAGTATGCTGGGTTTAAGCTTGCTGGCGGGCCTCTGAGCAAGTAATTGGGGAAATTGGGCTTGCTGACCCATGGACATGGAGGCCAGTACCTTCAGGATGAGACTTACAGGCAGGGAGTGTCTCTGGGCACTTAATTCAGGGGCTGAGTTTGCTGGCCCACGGAGAGTACACAGAATGCCTTCCCATTGAGATTTATAACAAAGTGATATGCCCTTTGGGCATTTATGAGCAAACTTGTCAGAACTTTGTGTCATGTCCTTGAGAAGCCCTGAGCATTTCTTACTGGCATCAAACTTGGCTGCCTGCCTTAATAAACCTATTAATCATGCATGTTGTCCGAGTGCTGCAGAGCCGCTGCCGTGGATATTAGGAACTGGAGAGGCGAAAGAGACCCTTAAGACATTTCCATTGGCATCAGAAGTGGGATTCATTGCGTTGGCTCCGGACTCGTAGAAACATGGGTTGTTGGGTTGTTTTTTATTTTAAGAGACAGAACTAAAAAGGCACGAGACGGATTTGGTTCCTATCCTAGCGCGGCGATTTCAGTGACTGGCACTTGTGATGGAGGTAAGGACAGCTATGCGGCAGCTGAGACGGGAACAGCTGCCTCTGGTGTGACCTGGGCGGGGGGTGGGGGGAGAGCCTGGCTGGGTAAGATTAATAGGAGGCCAGTGCCTTCTGGAACCAGAGTCTCCATGTCATATGCACATAAATACAGGCAGCCCAGGTGAGGAGAAGAGATTATTTATTTAGTTATTTAAAAGGTTAAGGATTGAATGTTTATTTGGTTTCACTGATACTCAAAATGTCTCCTACTTACTATTATTATAGGAAGTCAATCCTAACTTCAAGAAATGAATCAGGATCACAAGAGCTCATAAATTGTCCGTCAACCTATATTTGCTTAGATTTGTTAAAATGGGAGTTTAGAATTGCCTGAACATCAAAGACCCAGAACGAAAAATCATATCAGTGTGAATGAGGGGGAGTGCGGAGTGGAGACCCAAAGCCCATCTGTAGACAGTTGGACATCCCCTTACAGAAGGGTCGCAGGGAGGAGATGGAGCCAGTCAGGATGCAGTGTAGCACCGATAAAACATACAACTTTCCTCTCGTTTTTTAATGTTCCCCACCCACCCACTATTGTGACTCCAGTTCTACCTTACAAATCTGGCTAGACCAGAGCATGTACATGGGTACAAATAAGCACTGGAAATGCAGGGAATCCAGGACAGATACACCCTTCAGGGCCAATACTGAGAGTAACAATACAAGGAGGGGAAGGAGAAAGGGGGAACCAATCACAGTAACTGACATATAACCCTCTCCCTGGGGTACTGACAACAGAGAAGTGGGTGAAAGGAGATGTCGGACAGTGTAAGACATGACAAAAAAAAACAAAGAAAGAAAGACATGACAAAATAATTTATAAATTATCAAGGGTTTGTGAGGGAGGAGGGGCAGGGAAGGAGGGGGGGAAATGAGGAGCTGATACCAAGGGCCCAAGTAGAAAGCAAATGCTTAGAGAATGATGATGGCAACAAATGTACAAAAGTGCTTAACACAATGGATAGATGGATGGATTGTGATAAGAGTTGTACGAGCCCCCAATAAGATCATTAAAAAGAAGAAGAAATAAAACAAAAAGGGACCAGCATATTAAATAAAAATTGCATCAGAAAAAGTTGTATGAGCCCCAATAAAATGATTTTTTTAAAGAAATCCTTATAGCCGCAACCTAATGGTCTTCTCTATCGAAATAACTGGGCTTTGTCTTAGTCCTGTTTAAGATTTAATAAAAGGATCCCAATAAAATACATTTAAATTTGCAAAAAACAAAGAGTTGCCTGAAAAGAGAAGGCTTTTTTGTTTGAAGTCGAGGTAGAATAAGGGGCTTAGAAAGAAAATCTGAGCCCTACCCAGAACTGCTGAGAGGTGAAGAGTTTTACACTTGAAGGGAAGTCCTGCAGAAAAAGACTGACTTGGAGCAAACCATTTGCCATGGGATTCATCAAAACCCAGAAATCTGTGCTCCATGAAAAAGGCCCCCTGCTGTGCTCGCTTCGGCAGCACATATACTAAAATTGGAACGATACAGAGAAGATTAGCATGGCCCCTGCGCAAGGATGACACGCAAATTCGTGAAGCGTTCCATATTTTTTTTAAAAAAAGAAAGAAAGAAAAAGGCCCCCTGCTGGACTGAAGGAGAGCCTGTGAGCTTGCTGTGCTCACCTGGACTTGCTCATGACATGGCCCTGCGGCAGTGAAGAGACAGAATGATTTGGACATGTTCCAAAAAGTTGTGTGCATACTGAGTCCCTGGGTATGAAGTAGTGCCGGGGGCCAGTTGATCTGAAGTGAACTCCCAAGCTTGCAGTTGGTACCATGGACTAGCATGCATGGCTAGGACCGGGATGACCAGAACTGGCCCAAATGAAGAGAAAGATGCTTGACCAAGCTTGTGTGCATTGCTGCTGTTTTAATGATTGACGGGCTGTAGACTGAACTTGTCAGAGACTCATTACATCACAAGCCTCAGCACTGAGTTGTTAGGGACAAGCAGTTTAGAAACTGAGTATTTAAAATAGAGGAAGATAAAAGCCTGAGTGACTGGCCCACAGCTCTTAAGGGTGTGTGCATTAAAAAAATGTTTTGAAGGGGGAAGTTAATCCTTCAGTATGAAAGAGACATGGCAAGAAGAGTCAGGCGGAGGATTCACCTGTGAGTAATTACAAATAGGATTCCCTGGAACAAGAGAAAAGGAAATAATTAAGTCCCATTATAATTGAAGAAAAATAATCAAAACTATTGTCACCTAAAGTCTGATCTCAAATAGGGCTGTCAGAGATCGCGATAGCAAACAATCATCTTCAAACATTTTGCTCCAATGTGGTATAAAATAACTTTGACAAATAGTGGTTCCCCTGCACATATTGAACTCATGGGACAATTCCATCAAGTGTTTAGACAGTGACAGAGTCTATAATTTTTCTACTTGGAAAATAGATTCCTTAAAAGTTTTTATCAGTCTTTCTTATGTATTCTGTACAATATCAACACTACACCAAGTTAATGGCCATTCATTCAGGCGTCCATAGGTGATGTAAAGGCTAACTCTGAGCTGCTAACCAAAAGGGGGATGGTTTCAATTTGACGAAAGGACCCCATAGAGAGAGGTCTTTGATCTGAAAACTCAGCCTTTGAAAACCTGATAGGAAAAAAAAGTGTTTTTAATTAAAAGAAGAAAACCTGGTAGGGCAGAGTTCTACTCTGACACAAGTGGGGTTGTGACTTGGAATTGACTCTGGCAGCTAAGGCTTTTGAAATCACTTATTAAACATACTGAAAGTTAATTTTGTTTTCTTTTTTACTTTTCCCACAAATTTTTATTATACTTTGGAGCTTGGGAATCTTTTTATAATCACTATTATACTCCTCAAATAAATGTATATTAAACAACCATATAAGCATACTGAAAATAGCCCTTAAATTACTGTTGTTATCATCAACCTTTCTTTTAAAATACAACCTGGATTGAGAAATCATAATTTTAATAAGAAATTGTAACACACACACACCCAAAAAATATTGAAAGGAAACGATAACTAACATTCATTCAGAAAGGCAGCTCTTAGTGGGATAGATTGGGAGAAGCAGCATGCATGAAGCTGTAATGAATGTAATTGTTGGGTTATCCCTATGGAGACCTTATTTTTCCAGCAAATGTAACTTAGATTCAAAGTCAGAGGAATGCCTTTCAGAAAATAAGATGAGATGGGAGATGGAAAAAGAGAGAATCAATTGGCCCCAGGTATTATATTAGGCAATTTGGCTTTGAATCATGAAAATTGTCTGTGGCCCCCCTACTCCCTTAAAGTTTTCACCAGCATACTAACATTTGAATACCACTTCTTTAGGTACATAGAAAGAGGGGTGTTAAACTGCTGAGAAAAAGTATGTTTTCTAAGTTACTGCTTTGACTAAAGAACTGATTTTGAAAGTTTCTTACATTGAAATGTGCTTTTGGACCACTTGGCTAGTCAAAATGGACAACCATGTCTACTTTAAGATGTCACATGCCATTAACGAGCTCACCCATTTGATGCTTACACAGCTTCAGAACTAAGAGAGCCAGGGGAAGGTAACATATCATGGTAGCTCCATCTGTTGTGTACGAGTTCAATTAGGGACACACTACTCACTCACTGCCACTGAGTAGATGCCAGCTTCTAGGGAGGTCTATCAATATGGAAAATTAAAAGAGAAAAATATCAGGGCAGCTTTTATCCACGGGTGTTAAATAAGTGACATGGTCTCTATTTAAAACATCTAAAAAGAGCCCAATTTTCCAAAAGAAAGTATTCTTACAGCTGATCAAACTGTAAGGTCCTTCCACTTCCGTGGGAGATCCCAGCATTGGGCTCGATTGTGGCACATAGGTGGGCTTCAGACAGAAGCAGGAAAAACCACCAGAAAGGATATGTTTTGTGTTCAGTCTCTGGAGATGCGTGCTGACCTTCTCCTGGAACGTCAGTGTGGCATCACACCCGCAAGCATCTTCAGTAGAAATGAGCCTCCGAGCTTCTTCAATGGCTAAAGACAAAAAAGGATTCATGCTATGAGTGAGTCATAGCAAATCAAGAAATCTATGATTCAGTCTTTCCATTCTTAAAATGTACTGAAGGGCGATCTCCAGGATAAGAGCAAACAGAACAAGGATAAAATACTTCAGAATGATAATGCCACAGTAATAAATAGACTAGGAGAGATGAGGATATGGCTACAATGGCCAAAGTTGAGTAATGGGTACATGGGGACTCATATACTTTTATGACCATCTGACATTTCCTGTGGTTAAAAAGAAAAAAGTAGGTTAATAAATAAAGAAGGTAATTGATATAAGGGGAAGCCAAGGATACAGACATAAGTCTTCTTGGGATTCTCATTAAAAAAGAAAAAATAGTTCTCTATTTGTAAGCCAAAATATTTTCAAAGATTAAAACTAGATAGTGCCTGACTCCCTGAGAAGGATTATTATTCTACAAAATAGTTTGAATTAAGAAACCTAGTTCTCACCCATAAATACCTTAGAACTGAAAATTCAGGTCTGCGTTGACACGTCAGCAAAGAATCTGGGGTGTTAATAAAGCTGGCTCCCAGTTCTTCCCATAAGTCACTGAGGAAACCATTCCTATTCAATATTAAAGTCCTAAAGCTGGCCAAAAGGAATAAGGGTAACTTTCTAATGCTGAAGACTGATGTATAATCTTCCAGTTGAGTGGTTCCATTAGGGAATAGTCCTTTGCTCCAACATTTTCTCCCGAATTCTACAAAGATGCAATATACAGTTGGGGACCACAATTGATTAAATACCCACTAGCTCCCTTTCAAAATATAGTAAAACTTTCCGGAACAGCCAGGCAAAATTCCATCTCAGTCAGTCAAGTAATCCGTCAAAATAATAATTATTATATTGAATACCATCATTCATATACAGGGTATAAAATAGCTACTTATGATACTTCTCCAGGATCAAATTAAGGGCCTCGAGGCACTCTACTCCATAAGCGAGCCTCCTGCCCAGAGGCATTCCATTTGACTTGCTCCCTTGGGCTGGGAAGTTTGCCGGCTCTGTCTCATGCTCCGGCTCTCGGTCCTGCTGCAGTCTTACGTCTGCCATCACAGCGTCTCCTAACTAGAGGAGGTTCCACGTGGAGGGATCTCTGTTCACTCTTGACAGCGGTGAAATTCCCCCCTTCTGCTTCTGCGATTATTCCTCTTCTACCCAACTAGATGGCAAATCAGACCAATCCTCCTGGTAGAGTACCAAGTTTTTACAATCACAGCCCCGTGAATACTCACAACTGGATCACATGGTCTTATCAGCATCTTCCCCACCTTCTCTTACCCAGACCCATCGGGAAAAGGGAAATACACCCAGTCTGCATGGTGCCACCCAGTTGTTTGGAGGGAATTACTCTGGCTAGAAGAGCCAGATAACGTAATTGACTGCACTGCAAAAGCAGCAGATCTCAGTGCCTCCATGAATTACCGCCTGCTTTGCCATGAGACCAGCAGCAGCCATCTGCCACTACTGAACATCTTTACCAAGGACTCAGCGAGCGATTCCTGATCAAAAGGTTAGAGATACGGAACAGCATTTTCAGTTTCTTATAGAAAGCATATTTACTAAACCCATGAAAACTGGAGGAACCTCTGCTGCCCTGAGAAACCATCCACTGAAGTCATCTTCAAACTTATCAACAGTTGAACTTCATCAGTGAAGAATGTTCACCTTGAGCAGTTGCTGTGTAGTGAATTACTTGCTATGGCTCGTCTAGCTTCCACATGTGTAACTCCCACAAAACAACTTTTTCCTAATGGGTCTGGGTATAAGACGTTAAGGCGGGGAGCTGTGACAGGGTTATAGGATTCAGTTGTGTTTGTAACAGAGCTAGTTAATATTGTAAGAATGTGGGACTCTGTCAGTCTGGGTTGACTAGAGAACCAAATCCAGAGACATTCATATATGTGTAAGAGAGAACTTTATATCAGGAGGAAGTTATGCATCGACAAACATCCCAGACCAGTCCAAATCAAGTTTGTAAGTTCAATATTAGCCCATAAGTCTGATACTAGCCCATAAGTCTCATACTAGTCCATAAATTCTTTTTTTAGACTCACGCAGCACATGCAATGATGCCAAATACAGGAAGATCACCAGCCAGTGGTGGATTCAGTGGCAGTGGAAGCATCTCAGGCCTGGTGTAGGTCTCCACATGGCTCCTCCAGCTCCAGGGCTCTGCCTGTCATCAGCGTGGCTCCATGTGGCTTGTCAACAGGAATGTCTTGCAGAAAGAGTGTGTGGTCCTCTTCCCAGGAGAAAAAGAGGAAGTTCCCAGAATCCTCCTGGTGGATGTTACCTTATGACCTGATCAACAGGCTAAACTCCACCCCCTCGCTCAAGTTGACAGATTACGTAACTACCACACATGCTGACACAGGGATAAGTCGATTTTGCCATCTAGCTGTGTATACAATGAGCCGTTTCAGAAGCCAGAGCTGGTACGGGAATCTCATGACCAGCAAAAGAGAAGGGCCAGCCATGGAATGCCTCCTTTGGATCTTGAGACTGAACCTCCTTGATCGAGCTGTGGCACTCAAGAAGTGGTAGAGGGGCAGCTGCAACCGAACCGACAACCAGAGCATGAGACAGACGAGGGGAACTCCTGACCAACGGAGCACATAAAGTTGAGTGATTTGGTGAGGACCCATGCTTGAAGAGAATACTGCCTCAAAGTACTTAATGGGGGGGGGGGGGGCGGGACTAGATAATGCTGCACATGGAGATTTGTGCCGAGAGTTATGGCAGAGTAAAACTGCCCTTGGGGCCTCTGCCACCGCTGCTCAAAGACCTCTGTCACATTGCCTACACAGGGCAGAACCCAAGGGGTCGTGTGGCTGAGAAGAGGCTGTCTGGATTGGAAGAACTGTATCCTGAATATTCCTGATCCTGAGTTATAACCTGTTCACTTTCTCAATAAGGCCCATAATTATGAGTCTGGTCTGGGAGCTCTGGGTGGCCATTGCAAAACCAGCTGAGTCGAGAGTGCTGTAGGGGGGACAATTGGTGTCAGATTTGGCAAGGAAGTTTGGAAGGCTGACACATTGCCCGACCTCAGCCTATTGATCTCGGGCAGCTGATACTGATGATGGTGAGTCTCTTTCCTCCTTTAAAGGCAAAGCCAACACGTCACCCCCACACTTTTCTTTTTAAACTGAATTTCACTCTTCTAAAGAATCAGCTATCAAAGATAAAATGTGATAAGAGCTAAGCATGAAGGAGTCGTGTCTGGGGCAATTTGATGGTACTGGAGTAATATGGGGATAGCAAGAGTGGGGAAATACATAAAGAACGTAACCAACTTCCCTGAACTATGCATGTTTAAAGTGTTGAAGGGTAAGGATGTTGCTTTGAGCACTAAGGTCTGCCTGATCCAGACCATGGTATTTTCAATGCCTCATATGCTTGTAAAAATTGGACATTGAACAAAGAAGACTAACGACACACCGATGTCTTTGAATGGTGGTGCCAGTGAAGGCTATTGAAGGTGGCAGGGCTGCCAACAGAACAAACTCTAACGCAGCTGACAGGAATCTCGGATTGCGTTGTGCGTGGCTGTTAATCGCCGCTTGTGATGATACGGATTTGCCACTCTAACGTGGGGACTGGTCTATGGGGCCGCCTTAGTGGATAGAAAATGAGCCATTTCAGAAGCAGGCAGAAGGAAACCCCCTCATGAAGGATGGAGGCATGTCTGGCCTCCACCTCGTAGGACTTGACCTTGGGCTGATGCGTGTCCTCATCCTTCCCCGCAGTGAAGTCAGAGGAAGTCACACTGCCTCCAAATCACTTTACAAATGGCTCTCCTCCGAAGGATGGGCACCACGTGTGGTCGAGGAGGGGCCTCTGCTCGTGGGTCTGTAACATGGTGCAGCTGCTGCACACAACAGCGGGGCGGTTCTGCCAAAAGTTCAATGTCAGACTCTCCTTTGACCAAAGCATTCTATGTTAGGTAAATGCTGAAAAGACCTGAAAGCAGGAACACAGAACCCGGCTCCCCAATGTTCACTTGGGCAGTACTCCCAAGGGGTGAAGGGCAGAGAGAGCCCACGTGTCCATCAACAGATGAATCGACACATCAAGGGGAGTATATACATACAACGGAATATTATCCAGACATAAAAAGGCATGATGTTCTAATACATGCCACAACGTGAGTGAAGTTCAAAAACGTGATGCTAAATGAAATCTACACCAAAGGACACATAGCACATGGTCCCTCTTATATGCCACATTGAAAGTGCTCACTGCCGACGGACTCACTGCCATCGAGGCCTTTCGCACTCAGCGTGGCCCGACAGGTCAAGGTCAAACTACTCCTGTGGACTTCCCAGACTGCTAACTCTATGGGAGTAGAGAAAGCTTTATCTTGCTCCCTCGGGGCAGCTGGTGTTTTCAAACTGCTGGCCTTGAGATGAGCCACCGGACTCCTTTCCTATTGAGAAGAAGCAAGGGAAAGAGACAGAAAGTAGAGAGGGGATGCTGATGGGCTGAGAGAAGGGGAACAGGAAGCTTCATGTGTAACAGAGCCAGCGCTTTTATTTGAGGTAATACAGTTTGGGAAGCAAGCACTGTTGATGGTTCCACACCTTGGAAATACAATGGATGCCACAGCAAAGCGCGTTAAAGGGCGAGTTTCCCCCAGCGGTATTTTAGCCTGATAAGGAGTAAGCCAGGATGGAAGCAGGTGACAGAGGGAGAGTGTCAGGCTCGGGAGTATACTATATGTACTCGGGTCTAAGCTGAGCTGTTTCAACACAAAAAAATGTGCTGAAAAACTGGGGTTCGGCTTATTCTTGGGTCAAGCCCGACTAACAAAAGAAAGAAATCTCATGAAGCCTGACATAGAGTTAATAGCAAAGTGGGTTCGAGATGCATGGGAAGACATTCCAGAAGACATGGTGCGACGTGCCTTCCAGAAATGTAGTATTAGTAATGCTATGGATGGCAGTGAAGACTGTGCTTTGTAGGAAAATGACAGCAGTGATGGTGATGATGGCGATCTCAGTGAGGACAGCGTCTATGATGACCTCACACCAGCTGAAGCTCTGCATTGGGATAGGGATGATGATGAGGAATCCAGTTTTGAAGGATTTTAACTCTTTACATTTTAGCTTGGTTGCTGATTGAGCTCAGGGAATAGTACTCTTAAGGCATCATTGTTGATACCTTATTGTTTTTGTTGGACATATTTTCCACTTACTGTGCTGATTTACTAATGTTAAATGACTTGTTCTCCTTTTATTTATGTTTTTTATTTAAAATAAATATTTAAATACATTACCCCACTGATGTCTCAATTTTTAGTAATTTTATTTTCATTTGTTTTGATTATTGAAACTCACCAATAGCTTCTGCATGTTCCACCCTAGGCTTATACTCAAGTCAATCAGTTTTTCTGGTTTCCCAGGTAATAATTAGGTACCTTGACTTATACGCGGGTCGGCTTATATTCGAGTATATACGGTAACTGTTTTGTTCTGAAGACACCTGGGAGCCACGGAGAAGTCTGACACGGAGAAAAACTTCCTGGCAACTGTGCTCCTGGCACAAAGAAGTTTACTCCTAAAGGTGTTCCTGCCAAACAGAAACATGCATACCGTGGTGTCCTTTACCTGAACATGTCTTCTTATCTTCATTCAAGGTATAGCCCTGGTAGCAATCACAGTGGTAGGATGCTGGCCCGTCCCTCACACAAATGTGTTGGCAGTCATGCGTGCCCAGAGAACACTTGTTGAGCACTGGTCACAAGCAATGCAAAAAAGAAACATTCGCAAATTAAGTAGAAATGAAATGCAAATTTCTGAGAGGGAAAAAAACAAACGAGCAGTTTGGCACCAAACAAAAACTGAGAAGGAACCCTTCCACCCAGCAAATCTCCCGGGTTTATGAGACAGCAAGTCTTCTTCTCCCATTTCTTTATCTCACGCCCCTTGAACCTCGCCTTCGATGGCACAACGCCCCCTTCCTTTTAGTTCCTGCAAAGGCCTGCAGAAGCCGGGCCGCACTGGGACTTCACGACATTCCAGACTTGCCTTTGCCCTTCCTTTGCGTCCATCACCACCGCCTTCTGGATCACCAGCACCAGCACATTAAGGACCTACCTGGACTGAGCTTGATGCTGCACAGAAAGAGCTACTTTGGGAAAGGGGCTGCCGCGATTCATTTACAAAGTAGGACAGAAAATACCCGAAGACAAACGCACAGATGGAAAACAAAAGGCTCAAAACAACACAGCGGCGTATGATTGAAGCGAGGTACCCGTGATCACATTTCAAGGATGGGAACGATTTGCCTAAATCTGGATGGCGAGCAGAGGACATTGCTGTGCCAGTACTGTTCCCCAGGTAAATGTTAAAAAGCAAGTCTCCTTTAATAAACCCCACCACCCCACTCATTCCCTTCCAACCACATGTCATTCTAGGCTCACTGTATGTAGCCCATAGAAGAGCTTTATCAGAAATACAATCTACTTTATCCAAAAAGTGCTTTTCCAACCTTAGCGTAGGGTCGCTATGAGTTGATGGCAACTTGATGGCCGCAGGTTTGTTTTCTGTTTGTTTTAACCTGAATGCTGATTTTAACCATAGACTTTGTGTCAACTTAGCCAGCGTTTTCCATGGCTTTGCAAGAAAGACCTAGTCATGGCTCCTTGGGTGCTCTAGTACAATATCATTGCCTCCGAAGTAAGCCCTGCTCAGGGCAGCCCATCCGTTGGAAGACGATTAGGACGGGAGGCAAATCGGGCCACAGACCTGATGCAATCCAGTGAAAGGACCTTCCCTCCGAGGTGTCACTGGGCGTCTGAATGGACTCAATGGCAGTGGCTTTGATTCTTGCTTTCTCTTTGTAACCCTGCCCTGTCTACAACACGACAGTACTGTCTGGTGGGTAGAGCACCACCTCCGGAGGTAGTGTCAGGCTTCACGTCCTGGTTCTGCTACTGGTGAGCCAGTGACCATGAGTCAATTACTTAATCTGCTTATGCCTCAGTTTCCTCACCAAACCGCTGTGAGAATTCCCAGAGCTACCGTGTCTAAAACACCCGGGGGCTGTGCATAGCAGCCAGTGGGCACTGAAGAGCAGCAGAGAGCATGCTCGAGATCAGCCGTCACTGAAAACGTTCTATAGTTGATGTTCTCTTATATTAAAAAAAGGTTTTGTTTTATTCGGTAACAGCTATTTGGTTGACATGACATTTTGTCTCCTCAGTCTCCCGTGTTCCTAATAGGATAATTGGGTAAGTATAACCGGTGTGAGAAGTGCAGCCATCCACGAATCCCACCTCCCCACCCTGCACAACAAGTCTTTGAATGACCTTTAAGAAGCTATCTTCTGGTGACTTGAAAAATTGGTTTCCCTGCAATAGAAAGAGCCAAGTATGAGAGAATGCCTTACATGGACCTTGTCTGAGCCTGGGTTTCTGTTCTGGCTTCATCCAGTGTAGCATTCACAGTGAAGGGATCCAGACTCAGTCCGACTCCCCTAAGCAACCCCGTGCAACACACGGCCCTTGTCCTTGCTGTTCTCTGCTTCCCTCTATCGAAATCTTCACCATCCTCATGGACCCAACCTCAGACCCTCCTCTCTGTGTCCTTTCCCACACATCCTCTTTCCGGACTCAGGCAGCCCTCAGCCATGTCAGCTTCTCTCGCTCTCTGTTGTCGCGAGGGATGGCTAGTCTTTCCACCTGGGCTACCGGCCGGTTGGTGGCAGAAATGTACGCTTCTTTACTGCCCCCCTCCCCCAGTGATGAGTGCTCCCTGGGAATACCATAGGTGCTCTGTCAGCCTTTGATTGATTTCATTTCACAGAAACAAAAGAATCCACGTTAGGCCATTTCCCTTCATCTATCTTTAAAAAAAGATCACATCATATATTTCCTCAAGGGAGAAAAACGTATTTATAAATCTGAAACACATTGCATCTGTCCAAACTCAATGCCACTTGGAGAGCTGGGGATCTCCCTAAGAAGTGCTTTTCAGTCTAAATGCCACCCTGTTCTGCCAATGTGTTTCAATCAAATGAACGACTGTCAGCCGTACTGGTGTGGTCGCGTACCCCACTCCCTCCTAAGACTTAGATTCAAACTTACTGGAAGATCTGTGTGGGTCTAATTCAGCTACTGACAAAGTCCCCTTTACTAACACAGTTCAGCTGTAAGATTAACGCTACAGAAACGTGAAAGGCCAAGTTTTAACTGGAAAGGGATCAGTTCAGCCCATCACACCAATCGTTACTGTCCCACTGACTTCCTGTGACGTTTCCTATTTGCTTTCAAAGTCTCCAGGGGTCAGAGCTATAAAGTTTTCCTGGATAAAGACCCGGCATTCAATTAGTTTTCCTTTTCCCACTCACACCCTACTCACTTCCAGGAATTTTCTGGAATGATTTAAGGTTGCAAGACCAACTTGGTTAATTGCCGTCTGAGCGATGTATGGCTTAGCCTGGGAGCTTGGCAGAATGCTCCACAGCCCAGGCTTTAAAAGGCCTTTCAGTGTCTGTCTCCTGGTGAACCGAACATTGGTTTCACGGCAATAGAAAGAGGCAAGTAGGAGGGAATGTGTTGACATGCTTACCTGAACATGTGTGTTTGTCTTCATTCAGCCTGTAGCCCTCATAACATTCACAGTGATGCGACCCAGCTCTGTCACTCACGCAAATGTGCTGACACCCATGTGTTCCGAAAGCACATTGATCTTGAGCTGTCAACAATCATTTCCAGGAGAAAATCATTTAAGACCTAGGCAAGTGTTTTATTGATCATTGATAGAAATCTCCTTTTTTGCCATTTGAAAAATGTTCATGGAAATCCTACTTGAAGCTATTCAAATCCATCACCCAATTGCCCCTCAACTCCTCCATCCTGGCCCACCAGAGCATAAAGCAGTGACTCTCAACCTTCCTCAGGTCACAACCCTTGAATACAGTTCCTCATGTGGTGGTGACCTCCCCAACCATGAGATTATTTTCACTGCTACTTCATAACTATAATTTTGCTACCGTTATGAATCAGGCGACCCCTGTGAAAGGGTCGTTGGACCCCCAAAGGGGTCACGACCCACAGGTTGACAACCATTGGCAGAAAGAATCAGAATCAGAAATGAACATTGATATGATATGAGTAATCCATAGATCTCATTGAAAACCAGCCAGTTATTCCATTATCATCCACAATCAGATCCATGACCCAGTTTGGAACCATGCCCGGCATTAGGTTGTCATGCTTCCTGAGTCTCCTTCAGATGAGGGAAGACCGACACATCATAATTTTTCATTTTCCCATGAATTTGATACATATTGAAAGTACTAAAAAATTATCTTGTACTGTAGGTCTCCCCATTTGGGTTTGTCTGATCTTTGCACATAGTTCAATTCAACTGGCTTTTTTTTTTTCCATCACGTCATTCAACTGCCGGGCCAGGGCTGTTTCATCTTCAACACACCATCTTAGTGTATACCTGAGGTCACGAAGTGTTATGACTGGTGACATTAGCATTGATGGGCTTGGTAGGGTGGTGTCTGCCAGGGCTCCGCAATCTAACGCTACCAGTTTTCCCTTTGTAAGTAATAAAAATTCTACAGGGCGTCCTTTTGTTTTAGCCCACTAAACTGGGCTGAGCATTGGGGAAGGACTGTGGGGGCTGAGGTACAGAGAAGAAAATGAACACGTGACCCATGTGAGCCAAGACGCATACAGCCCCCCCACCCCCCCCAATTTTTGCCTTTTCTAAAAAGACTTCGAAATGGGAAATGGCTACGGGTGGTGAGACAGAGAAACCTATCACGTTTCCAATCAACATGGCCATTTGCCATGTGGCCTCCACAGCGGCCAGGCAGGTACACAGACAGGCAGCAGCTGTGGACTCCTGCTGTTCATTTACCTGAACAAGTCTTCCTGTCTTCATTCAGGGCATACCCTTCATAGCACGCACAGTGATAGGCACCACTTCTGTCATTCACGCACATGTGTTCACATCCGTGAGTGTTTAGAGCACACTTGTCCGTAGCTGTTTTAAAAAAAACGTTCAGCATAAATGTGAGCATTGTGGCCACACTGCTTGCAAATGCGAGGGTGCGCGTACACACACACACACACACACACACACGGTGAACAGCACGGCGCGGCACAGCACAAGAGGAAGGGAACCAGATTAGGTGGTGGCAGCCAACTTTCTGGTCTTGGCTCTTGCAACTCACAAGCCCAGTGACATGGGTAAGACTTGAGCTCTCTTTGAGTCTCGGTTTTATTATCTATTAAATCAGTGGATTGAATTAAATCCCCAGATTTCCCTCCTTTGAAAAAAAAAGGGCCTAATTCTCATTGACTTTACATGACTAAGCATATACTAAATGAATGAAGACCTTTCTGAATGTTCTTCTACTACTAGAGTCTACGAGGGTCTTTGCTAACAAAAAGGAAAGGAGGATAGCCCGTATTTAATTCAGATAAAATTCCAAAGCCTCAAAAGGACCAGGAGTTTGGGCCCTCTTCCCTGCTAATCCTTTCCCTTAAGATTAGTAATACAGTGATGTTGTAACTAGTGATATAACACGTTGAGTTGCCTGTTACCTCACTTTCTTCCCATGTTCCTTTTCCAGAAAAGCTATTGAGCAAACAGTAAACCAGCCACCGGATTTCAGTGAAAAGGGGTTTTGGGGTCAAAGCAGAAGCCCGTTTAAAACCTGGAGAGAACAGGCCTCCTAAATACCTCCTTGTCAACCAGCACGTGAACAAGGCCTCACCTGAACAGGTTTTCTTGTCAGCATTCAAGGTATATCCTTGGCTGCACTCGCAGTGGTGGCTACCCTCCCCGTCACTGACACACACATGTTGACACTGGTGCGTGCCAAGCTCACAGGGATCCACAGCTGCAAAGGAAGTTTAGAGCAATCAGCATTCACACATACGGAACAGCTGAAGAGCCAAGTGGTGGATTACCTATTTGAATATCCAAATATTTGAATATTCAAATGGTGGAGGGCAATGTGGGTAACGGCCTTATAAATCGACAGCATGGCTTCTTGAATCCAAATACATTATGTGGGCCGCTACAGAGTCTCCAGTGTTTTCAAGGAAAGCAAACACATGCGCTCAATACCAGCAAGTAGAATTAAGAGGCAGAGGAGACAAACTTTATGAGATTACATTAGCCAAGTTGTATATTATTTTTTGCTCCTAGGCACATTTATATCTCAGTGGATTTTTTTTTCAAAATATAGTGACTTGTTTTGAAAAATGGAATCAATAAGTTCAGGCATTTCTGAGAAACCAAGGAGGCCTACTGGAAGAGGCAGGTAACTCAGTGCCCGTTGGCCTTGGCCAAAGGACAACGCTAATATTTTCCCAAGAAGGATTTTTTTCATGGATGGATCTTTCCAACCCATTGATTACAACAAGCTGCCCCTCGGACTTTTTTTTTTTTCCCCTCACAAGCAGGCCTTTTGTTCCCAAAGGAAAAGATTGCCATTCACCACTTGTTACTTGATGGCCTTCAGGCTCAACCCCAGGTGCAGGGAGACCCAGTTCTGCCACAGAACAGCATCTTGAAGGGAGAGCTCTCACCCACAAGCCAGGGGAGGGGTTCTTGGGAGAAAGAAAACCATTTTCTTTTTGGGAAACCAATGAATTCTAAGTAGATGCCACCAAAGCCAAAGCAGGTTTGTGAAGGCCCAGTGTGCTAGGACAAGGAAAACAAGGGGGACCCAGGCCAGGTCTGGCGGGGATGAGACCGGGCTGTTGCCCTGGCCAAGACTTCGCGTTCCATTTCCTGACAAACCAGTGATGACGGAGGCTTGTATTAATTTAGATTTAAATTCTCCTTGAAATTCACAATTTAATTACCAGATCACTTGTTTGTTACACCCTTCACCCTCAGACTCGACATTAGGGAGGGGCTATCTTAATCTTTGGATCACCAGTGGTTGTGTTGAATAAACGATGTGGAATAAATTACATACATACATACACACACACACACACACAAGGTATCTATGGTTTGTAACTTACCTGGACTATCACTTCTCAGTCTTTGGCGTCGATCAAGTATAAAATTCACCTGAACCAGAAATTGGTGCATACCTGCTTGGATAATTTTATAGAAGGCTTTGAAGGAATATTCCAAGTGATATAAAAAAATTAAGTATGCATTCCAAAAATTCCTAATTGTAGTGAGTTAATAAAAATAATACATGCCAGCCTTGAATGGATTGGATATATAAACGAGAGACAAAGAGAAAGCGTGTGCACCCTGGTGGTGTAGGGGGACACACCAGAATCTAGGTCTAAACACACATATTGCTCTGCTAAGCATAAGGACAGCAGTTCAAAACCACCACCTACCTGCTCCACTGGAGACAGATGAAGCTTTCTACTCCTGTAAAGATTTTCAGCCCCAGAAACCCAAGGGAGGAAGCTCTACTCTGCCCTGCTGAGTGGCTATGGTCAGATTCAACTTGCTGGTAGTGAATTTGGTTTGGTATATATGTGTATATGTATATATGTGTGTATGGTATATATGTACATGTGTACACATGTTTTCTTGTTATCTCTCTAATGAGCTAAAGTCCCAACCTTCTTTTTTTTTTAATTTTAACAATTTATTAGGGGCTCATATAATTCTTATCACAGTTCATACATATACATACATCAATTGTAAAAAGCACAACTGTACAGTCTTTGCCTTAATCGTTTTTTTCTCCTCTTTTCTTAGTCCCAACCTTCTTAGTCCCTCTTTCTGTCCCTCACAGTGAACTGTAAGAGAAAGAGTGGAAGCTGAACACTGGAGTATGCGTGACATGCACAACACACACACACACACACACACACTGTTTCTTTGGTACATGGGCGAGCTGTCCCTTCTGTGGGCAGCTGCCACTCTGTCTCCTAAAGAACAAGCGGAGTTCTGTTGAATTTAGAGATGTTGGAGCTGGAAAAAAACAACATTTAAATCTGGGGGGTGCGTAATGTAGTGGTGAAGCAGAGGGAGAAAGGTGTCTTGAGTTTGTTTTTGTATTTTTTTTAATCCCCTGAACTTGTCAGGGAACAGCGAGATCATTTATCCGGGATATTTCCAGAGTTTCGGGTCTCTAAGGAAAACACGAAGATTTTATGAGCAAACCAAGTGATATATAATGCAAGCCTATATTCCTAGGCCAACACGTGTGTGTCAGTTGGTCAAAAGGTACACACACACACACGCATACACAGAAAGGATCGCTTATAAGTTCTCCCTAAATTTTCCACCCCCCAAAAGGGAATAAATCTTTTTTGACTGTGGATACACCATGTCTACCTTGAACGTCCTTTCTTGTTGGAAGCAAGCACTTACCACAGAACGTTTCCTGGAACCGAGAGGACAGTTTCTCAATGACCCCGTAGGTCTCCACGTAGAAAATGTGCTCGTCCAGGGGCTCGCTGGCAATCATCTTGAGGGACTCCATGTCCGCCCGGTCCACGCCCACCGCATACAGCTCTATACCAGAGGCCCGCGCCCGGGCGGCCACCTCGTTCACCTGGTCCTGGGGCCTCCCGTCGGTCACGATGATGGCCACTTTAGGGATGTTGGCGGTGGCCCGCCGAGCCCCTGCCTCCACCGTGAAGGCTTCATCCATGGCTGTCTGGATGGCCAGGCCGGACATGGTGCCTGTCGATAAGGGTGTGATGCGAGCCACGGCCTGTTTCACGGACTGCTTGTCTGAATGAGTGTGGAGCTGGAACTCCATCTTCACAGTGCTGGCATAGTTCACCACCGCCACCCGCGTGGCCGCCTCGCCGATGTCCAGCGTGTCAATTATCTGCGAGACGAAGGTCTTCACTTTGGTGAACTCCAGGGGCCGGACACTACGAGAACTGTCGATAATGAAGACCAAGTCCAAGGGCCTGCTCTTGCAAACGCCTGCGAAGAAGAGTGTGGGAAGCAGAAGCAACGCTGGAATGAAGCAATCCTCCAATCCCAGCAAGCCTATTGTCTGCCCCAGGGTCAGCCTCCCCGGGAGTGTGGAAAGCACTGTAGCCTTGAAAATCCCCTAGAAGAATTCCATGAAAGCTCTGGACGTGCCCCCAACTACTTCACCTTGGCACTGGCGGAACCCTGGCATTTAACTTAGAATCTTCTCCCGCTGCTTAAGGTTTTGCTCCAAAGGGTATTCCGGGAGAATATATCTATCTTCCAGATCAGATCATTGTGATCCACAGCCTTTCCACTGACTGATTTTTCAGAAGCAGTTTGCCAGGACTTCCCCCTTAGTTCATCTTAGTCTCACCACTGAGAGACAGGTTGTGGCGACCTACAATGTTGATGGGGGAATCAAGCCAGTTCCCCTCCATGGAAGGTGAAAATTCTACCACGGCACCCATTATGAGGACATGATGTATGTTGAGTCCCTGAGTGTGAACTAGCCAACCCAAAGGTTGGAGCTTTGAGTGGTGCCTTGGAAGAAAGGCCTGGCAATCAATTTCTATAAATATCTCAAAAAATAAACATAAAAAATCACTGTCATAGAGTCAATCTCAACTCACACCCACCGTATAGGACAGGGTAGAACTTCCCCTGTGGATTTCCAAGATGAATTCTTTATGGGAGTAAAAAGCCTCATCTTTCTCCATGGAGCGGCTAGTGGTTTGGAACTACTGACCTTGCATCTAGTAGTGCAACGCATAACCACTACACCATGGACACCGGAACCCCTATGGAGCACAGTTCTGCTCTGACATCCATGAGGCATCATGAATCATTATTGAGTCCATGAGACTGACTTTACTGGTTTAACCCTAAGTGAAATCGTGGGGCTACAAAAACAAACACCCCAGATTCCCCACCTCCAACTTACTTGCTCAAGATACTCAAATCTTTCCCATAAATGTCAGTCTTCATCTATTCTTTCCCTATCCTGTTTCAGCCAACTCCAGTCTGCTCACTCCCTCTCCTCCAAAAATCCAAATTCACAGCTATCGAGTCCAGGCTGACGCATAGTGACCCCCCGCCCCACTGTGGGATTCAGAGACTGTAACTGCTTACAGGAGTAGAAAGCCCAGTCTGTCTCCCCCGGAGTTGCTGGTGGTTTCGAACTGTAAATCATGCGGATCACAGCCCAACGAGTAACCACTATACTACAAGGCTCCCGACTCCCTTTTCTAGTCACTAAAATCAAACCTCAAAGTCAGGATCAAATAAGATAGAAGACAGTTTTGAGGCTTCTTTTTAAAGTTCTTTCCCCTTATCGCACACACCGACAACTCCCCCCCACCAGACATACACACAGAAACACCTCAGGGCCATGGAGTCGATGGTGACTCACAGTGGCCCTATAGGACAGGGTAAAACTGCCCTTGTGAATTTCTGGGATGGTAATTCTTTACAGGAGTAGAAAGCCCCATCTTTCTGCCATGGAGCAGCTGGTGGTTATGAACAGCTGATCATAGTTGCCCTTGCAGATCGCAGTCCAACACAGAACCCCTGCCCCACCGGGGCTCCCACATACACACACATGCATAGACACAGCAGGTCCTTGAGTGATGGCATGTCCATCAGGGCTCCATCCTAACAGAGGGCTAGAAGTTGGTGCAATTCTAAAAAAGGCAATTTACTCAAGAAAGCTACAAAATGGTGAATTCCAAAAGCCATGCCTAGACTAAGCAGTCTGTGACCCCCCAAACAAAGCCCTATCGTGGTCTAGGAATTCCATCTCTCTCTAGTCTTCTTTTTAGGAACCTTGGTAGCACAGTGGGCTACATGCTGACCTGCTAGCCACGAGGTCAGCAATTCAAACCCACTTGTTGCCCTGAAGAACATTGCGACTGTCTGCCCCATAAAGATGTAAAGTCTTGAACTTCCCAAGGGGCAGTTAGTTCTATGCTGTCCTAAAGGGCCGCTATGAGTCAGCATCAACCTGAAGACAGTGAGGTTGGTGTTTTGTTTAGGAGCTTTCTTTTAAACGCTCAAAGGTATCCTCAGGCTCATCCTGCTTCCTAGGAACATTCGATGACGAAGAGAAATGAAGCTAACTTTACATGACATTTAGGGGTCACAGGTCCCCAACAGCACACCCCAGTGAAGGTGGATATGCCAAGGTTGATTTTATGCCCCCTTTACAGGTGTGAAACCCGAGGCTCAGGGAGATGTCCGAGCTGGAACGAGCGATAGCACGCTCTGGACCCCAGGCTCCTGACCCCAGACCAGGAGGCTTTCCCCTGCACCACGTTGGCCTTCTCTGAGGCAACATTTTCCGCCCAGAACTTGCATTAGCTCATGTACCTTGTCCGCAGCCTGGTGTTGACTTTGAGCGGCCACCTTGACATGCCAGATGTCATGTATTTAGTTAAGTCAAAGGGAATTAAAAAGACATGCTTTAATAGAATACAGATTTTCCCTTCATCCCTTGATAAAAGTTCACATCATCCCTTCCTGGATCAGGAAGCAAGGAGGAAGAACTATATTGAACATCCTTCCTGGAGATGCATTTGGGTGTTTTCACATCTTTGAAGCAAATGGAAAAATCCATATGAACCCTATAGCTGACAATGTTTTCACACAAACCCAAATAGTGTCCTTACGAAGGTCAAGGTTGGATTCTTAAAACTAAAGCTGCATGACTTCTTCCCCTCGAGGTTTTTCACACTGAATTACCTGAGGGGAAGAGTGAGGGGTATATGCGGGGATATTAAACAGAGCAATAGCCCCCAAAGAGGGCCACGTCTTAATTCCTGGAACCCGTGTGTACATATTAATATTCTTGGCAAAAGAGACTTTGCCCATGTGATCAAAGCCTTTGAAATGGGGTGGGGGTGTTATCCAGGATTACTTGGGTGGGTCCAATGAAATCATGAAGGACCTCAAAAGTAGAAGAGGTGCCAGAAATGGACGTCTGAGTGGTGAGAGGGGAGAAGGACCCAACTGCCATTGCTGACTTTGAAGATGGCAGTGGAAGGCCAGGAACCAAGGAATGAATGGAGCCCGCGTTTAGGAACTGGAAATGGCAAGAAATGGATTCTCCCCTACAGCCTCCAAAGAGGAGCATAACTCTCTATGCCTTGATTTCAGCCCAGAGAGACCTATGTCCTGAATATGTGTCATTTTAGGCCACTAAGTTTGTGGTGTACTGGGTTATGCATTGGGTGGCATGGTGAGTTACAATGGGTGACTAACTGCAAGGTTAGCAGTTTGAAACCACCAGTGGCTCCAAAGTTTTCTACTTCTGTAAAGAGGTACAGCCTTGGAAACCCGCAGGGACGGTTCTACTCTGTCCTATAGGGTCACTCTGAGTCAGCAGCCACTCCATGGCAGTGAGTGAAGTCTGGGGTGAGCCAGAGTGGTACGAAATCATATGAGCACCTCATTCTGTACCGATTGGGATCTCCTTGACAACCACCATTAATTGTTTTTCTTTCATGTTGTGTTGTTTTCACTCTTATTCCCACTGACTCCAAAAATCCCAAACCGAACTCACTGCCATCGAGTTCATGCCGACTCATCTCGACCCAAGAGGACAGGGTAGAATTGCCCTCTGTGAGTTTCCAAGACTGTAACTCTGTGTGGGAGTAGAAAGTCCTGTCTTTCTTCTGTCCCATTTGACTAGAACAGCAAATTAATACTCAGGAGCAAAGAAAATGAGAATCTGAATTTCATAAAATGGTTTCATGATCAACAACATCACCAATTCTCGATTCTCCTGCTAAAAAGAAAGGCTTATATCAAAACTTAACAATTTCTGGTGGCTAGCAGGAGAGAATTTGGAAAGATAATTCTTTCAAACTCAAGTTTGGATCCCAGGGAAGGAAGAGTCAGTGCCATTTGGGAACCTTACCTTCACAGAATCTCTCCTCCCTCTCCAATCTCATCTCCCATGGACCACAGGTAAGGCTAACTTCAAGAACAAAGGCTGTCTACCTATTCCTGACCTGGAGCAACCAGCTAATTCAAACCTGTGTGGATCCTGACAGTTCCCATCTCCGTAGAAATGCTGTGGCCGTTTCAAAGGCAGCCCGTCTGGGGTGCTGCGGAAAAGAGCTCCTTCCACATTATTCAGAAAGGTGCATAAAATAGACAAAGCAAATCAGCCTGAGGCATGAGCAATGGGGACCAAGTAGGACTGGAAATCCAAGAGACCGTTGGATGCAGTCTCTTTAGCAAGACTGAAACTGTATTCTCAGGAATGAAGAGAAAATGTTACCTCGACGATCTTAAGGGTTTGTAAACTCCAGGCAGTCAAAGGAGCCCTTGCTTGGGATTTCGGCCCTCTGAATTTTACTCTGAGCTCTGGCACTAATCTGTGGGCCCTGGTGGAGGAGCAGCGGTGACGTGTTGGCCTGCTAACTGTAAGGTCAGCAGTTCAAAAGCACCAACCTCTCCAGGGAGATAGATGAGGTTTTCTGCTTTCATAAAGATTTACAGCCTTGGAAGCCCACGGGCCCGGTTCTACCCTGTCCTGTAGGGTCACTATGAGTTGGAATCACTATGGTGTGATTTGGTTGGGGGTTTGTTTTGGTCCACTTTGACAAGCCTCCTTGTTCCTCTTGGGGGCAACTCTGATGACCCTCCAACTCTGCTGCTCTATGGAGGCTTTGTGGATCTAAGACAGCTCAGGTGAGAAGTCTCACCGGAATGGAGACAACGATGTCATCCAGTATGCCCCACAGTTCTTTCCTATCCCCAACCCATTCTCTCAGCCTTCCAGCCGAATTCTGGCCCAGACGGGAAACTGGAGGGCCAGCTGTGGTGAGAGGGCAAGGATCACACATTGATCTGAGTCAATATCGCGGAACGATTTCAGGAACACTAAAATCGGGATCGCAGGAGGGATTTGGTCAGCTGAACCAAAGGGGCCGGAATGGGGATGGAGAGCTGGCAGCAGGCAAGTGTCCCTCTTCCCCCCTGCCCTGTTCTCCCTTACCTTACCCCAATCACAAGAAGTGGAATCTGAGGACCAGAAGACCCCAGTCTTATCCCTGACATACTAGTGACCTTGAGCACAACCGGCCCCTTCACTGGGGCTGTCTCCCACGGGATTCACCGCGGTGGGGATTCTCGTGCGGTGATCTAGCGCGGGCAGTCACTGTTCATCTGTGAATGACCTAAGCTTATCCCCCATCCAGCAACCCCCGGGGACCCCCTCCCTTCCTCTTTCCAGGGCTCCCCGCTGCTGCCGGCTCCAGCTCCCTGCGCCTGGGCTTCCCCGCCCCACTGTACCTGCGCGGTGGGCCCCGCCAGGTTCCCCGATAGGGTTGGGGCGGCGCCCGGGGCTACCAGCCGGGCCGCGGGTCCCCCAGGTCCGGGGGCGCGGCGGGACCGCGGGGGCGCGGCGGGCCAGGGAGCCCGGAGTCGCAGGGGGCGGCAGTAGCAGCAGCAGCGGCAAGAGCAGCAGGAGCAGTCGCTGGAGGTGGCGGGCAGGGGCCAAGGGCAGCATGGCGCGTTCGGTGGTCCTGCCTCGGGTCGTCCGTCGTCGGGTCGGCCGCCAGCTGTGCAGTCAGTCAGGGGACCTGTGGCCGGCGTCGAGGCGGCCCATTTAAAGGTCCCGCGGCCCTGGGCCCCGCCCCCGGCCCGCCCCTGCGAGACTGGGCGCTGGGGGGTGCGGTGAGGACCGCCAGCGCTGGCGAGGAACCCCGCCCAAGGCCAACAAGGAGCCTGGTCCGCGCATTCCAGTGGCTGACCCGGAATGTCTGGGGCGAGCGGGCCAGCGGCGCGGGCCCGGGCTCGGGCTGCGATGGTCACCAGCCCGCCCGGTGCCCTGCGCCGCGACCAGCCGCTGGAATCTACCTTGGCCAAGCGACTGCCTGCCAGGCCTTCATGATTGCCCCCTTGTCCCCAGGCAGGGGAGAGCGGGATCCCCAGGTTCCTCTGGCCTGCTCCCCAGTCTAGGAGGTCCTGGGCCCTGTCCTTGGGATGTTTCTGCTCCAGGTGTGCCTCCTGGAGATGGAAGATGAAATGGGGCGCCTCACACTGCATTCCCTTTCCCAGCCAGCTAACCACAAGTTTGCTGCGGGCTCTCCACTGGGGGTGTGGGGGAGGGCTTGGGGATGGGGGGGAGAAGAAGTTTAAGAGAATCTAGCAGCATGAATAGAAACGCTTTCATCCCAGTTTCAAGCATCCATTAATATTACCAGGAATAGAAAGCCGAACCTACCTACCTACCTGCAGAGAGCCCCCATTAGCTGGAAGGACAGTTTGTACCCACATAGTTCAAGAGGCTCCCCTATAGCTCATTTCCCATCCGCAAGGACACAGAACAGCACCGGAGTGGAGCTGCCCAGGGCCCCTGAGAGAATTCCCCGTCTATGGAGAGAGAAATACACAGACATTGCTAGGGTGGGGGTGCTGTACCTGCGTAAGGGAACATGAGAAGTCCAGGAAAGACACCCCATCTCTGTCTGATGAGGCAGGTGACTTTTGAGCTGGGTCGTACAAGATGAGGAACATGAGTCCCGACAGATTCTGTCTGTCCACCCTGCTGCCCGTCTTGGCCCTGACGGCCCATGCTGCCCACAGTAATCTTAATCACATCTCAGCTTCCATCACGCCACTCAGAAAGGGAAGTTGTGGTTTCACTTCCAGGAAAATCCAAACTGCTTTCACGTCCTCACCAGTCCAACAGGATCGGATCTAGCGTTCCCTGTTTCTGTGAATGCAAACTGAAACTGCACCCCTGCTCACCACACTGACCACGACCACACTAGCCTTTCCCCTCTTCTGGAGGACAATTCCAGGCTCGCTCCCACCGTCTGGTCTTTGCACCCACTCTTCCCTCTGCTTGGAAAACTCTTACTTCAATCACCACCCCACTGCCTGCGTTGTATCATCCAACACTCAGCTCCAATGTAACTTTCTACAACCTGCTGTATTGTTTTCTTAGCGTTTCATTCTCTCTAGAATTATTCTTATTAGATTCATTTTCTTGTTAATAGTTTATGTCTTTTCACCACATCTTCACCTTCATACAGTTTGCCATGATCTACAATCCATAAAAGTTTAGGTCTCTGTGGTAGTTACATACTCTGGTGTCAATTTGGAACTTGAGAGGATTAAGAGTGAAGAGGTGAAGTCTAATCTGTCAATCGGGCTATAGCCAATGAGACCTCTGTGTAGGCTTGGCCTTCTCCTGAGAATTCTGGGAACTCCTGGATTTCCTCCTTGGAGGTGGAAGACATTTCTCTCTGCTCACTCCCTGGGAGATGGATCTACTGACAAGACACATGGCACTACGCCCTGGAAAACTGGAGAGCCACATGGACTTACCCTGATGCAACCAGATCTCTGCAGCCGAAGAAGCCACACAGAGACCCCTGCCAGCGCTGAGATGCTTACAATGCTATTGCATCCACAAGACTTCCAACCCACTGGCCTGTGATCCTCCTGCATTCAGCATCATTGCGTGTACTTTGTGAGTCTGAAGAGGACTTATTGATTGGTATCAGACATATGGGCTAATATTGGACTTATGGACTTGATCTGGACTGGGGTAGGACGTAGTCTCAATATTTAATTGCTCTTGTATATAAACCGCTTTCTTATATACATTTGAGTGCCTCGGAATAGAAGAATGAAGGAGGGGATGAATAAAGCAACTTTGCAAACTATAGAGTCAAGTCCATAAAAGATGAGCGGTCTGAGGCGGCTAGAAAATGAAGTGGCTGTGCATCATGGAGTTGAAGGAGGCAAGGTAGAACCTGGCTATGGGCACCTCGAATGCTAGTGAAGGAATCTGGACCTTGTCTACACTTGGTAGGGAGTTTTGAACCTGCCAAGCCTGGCAAGTGTCCTGGCCAGTTTACTCTGAGTGTCATTGGGAGAATTGTTGGAGTCTAACGGGAGTCTAGGGAACCCAGTGAAGAGGTAGATACGTTCGACCAGATATGGTGATTGCATCTATCCTAGTGCAGTGGGGTCTGGGGAAGAAAATATGAAAGAGCTAGACTCTCCCTCTCCTGCACGAGCCTGTCCCTGCCGAAAGAGAGATCGTGCCCTGAGGTCTTTGATTGGCTTGATCCTGGAGTCCTGAAAGGGTAGCCAAGATTCTCTTGTTCCTTGAGTTCTTTAGAAGTTCATGAATTTCCCAGAAAACCCTGTAAAATGCAGGTACCTCTGAAAGGGTCACTCTTAAAAATTCTCATCGCCTTCACTACCGGGGTGGCTCTTCAACTGCTTCTCCTCCCAGTAAGCCTGCATCATTATCAGTAAACTCAAAGCTTACTGCCATCAAGTCGATTCTGACTCAGAGTGACCCTATAGCCCTGGGGGGTTTCCAAGACTGGTACTCTAATGCAGGGGCTCTCAACCTTCCTCACGCAGCAACCCTTTCATACGGTTCCTCATGTGTGGTGACCCCCCCAAACAAAATCATGTTCATCACTGTCATTTTGCTACTGTTATGAATCGAGGGACCCCTGTGAAAGGGTCATTCAACACCCTCAACCTCACTTTGGGTCACGACCCACAGGTTGAGAACCACTGCTCTAATGGGCGTAGAGAGCTTTCTCTTTCTACTGAGGAATGGCTAGGAGGTTTGAACTGCTGACTTCTCAGTAACCACTGCAACACAGGGCTCCTGACTCATTATCAGTGGGAGTAGCTTCTTAACGCAATGATACTCATAATGGGGGGCAGGGGTGTCTGCTAATCCTGTTTGGTTCCTTGTCCTACTTGACCATTTCAACACTTAATCGATAGACCTATAGGTGCAACGAAGAGTTGTAATTGGTGCAATCGAGCAGGGTGGTCAATTGAGAACGATGCCATTTGGAAGAGCAAAGAGCCTGAGGGTCCTGCAGGAAGTTTCCTCATCCATGCCAGTGGGTCTCGGGGACCCACTGTCCCCGAGTGAACTACAGGAGCCCAGGGTCCCTCGGGGCTCTGCACAGCAATGTCATTGGGTCCTTGGAAGTGCAAGTGGATTCAGTTGGGTACTTTACTAAACATGTCAACAACTTCAGAGCAGGAGGCAAAGGGACCAGAAGGGACCCCCCCACCCCCAACCAAGGTGAATAGATGTTACATTCTTTTTTTTCTTTTACATTCAATATTTTTATTGGGGGCTCTGTAAAAGCAGTCCATCCATTGTGTCGCCCAAACACATTTGTACGGATGTTGCCATCACTCTCCAAACATTTTCTTCCTACTTGAGCCCTTGCTATCAGCTCCACATTAGCTCCCTCCCTCCCTCCCTCAGGAACCCTTGCTAAATTATAAATTATTATTTTCATATCTTATATCATCTGCTGTCTCCCTTCACCCACTGTGCTGTTGTTCATCCCCCTTACCCTCCTGCTATCTCATTGTGGGTCCTGAGGGTTTATCTGTTGTGGACTCCCTGTGTTGCGGACTCTTACCTGTAGCAGTGTACATGTTCTGGTCTAGTCAGATTTGTTAGGTAGAATTGAGGTCATGATAGTGTGGGGGGGGGGCAGGAAACATTAAAGAACTAGAGGAGTTGCATGTTTCATCAGTGCTACACTGCGCCCTGACTGGCTCGTCTCTTCCTTGTGATCCTTCGGTGAGGGTGTGTCCATTTGTCTACAGATGGGCTTTGAGTCTCCATTCTGCGTTCTACCCCCACCCCAATTCACACTGGTATGATTTTTGTTCTGGATCTTTGATGCCTGATACCTGAAGATCTTACATACTGTAGATGAATTCAAGGAAATGTCCAAAAGAAAATGTCCAGAGTGTCTCTGGCCTCATAAAGAAAAGAAGACACCAAGTACTTAGAGAGCAAAGAAATTTGGTTTTAAAAAATTCTCAAGTCCCAAGTGGAAGCATAGAAATCTTTACTTGCTGGACGTTTGTTGCTGTTGGTGGTGGTGTCATAACTGAAATCCTCCATGTAAAATCCAAGTAAATATGGAAGATAAATGAGTTAAATTGTTTGTAAAATGCATTACCACCTTCATTTTTTAATTGATGAAGGCGTTAACATGGATTCTAGATCTTTGTGAATTAGATTAGATTAGATCTTTGTGAATAAGAAGTAAGCATGGGAACTAAATTTCATCTCAGCATTCTATTGTCTGCCAATATTTTTAATTTAAATCACTTTATTGGGGCTGCTATGGCTCTTATAAAATTCCATACATCAGTTGTATCATATGTGCATATGTTGCCATCATTATTTTCAAAACATTTTCTTTCCACTTGAGCCCTTGATATCAGCTCTTTTTTTTCCCTCCCTCCCTCACCCTCCTGCCCTCATAAATTATAAATTATTATTGTTTTCATATCTTACACTGCACACTGTCTCCCTTTGCCCACGGTTCTGTTGTTTGTCCCCCTGGGGGGTGGATTATACATCAATCATTGAGGACGGTTTCCCATTTCTCTCCCCACTTTCCCCCTATCCTCATGGTATCGCTACTCCCATTATTGTTCCTGAGGGGTTTATCTGTCCTGGATTCTGCATGTCAAGAGCTCTTATCTGTACCAGTGCACATGCTGTGGTCTAGCCGGATTTGTAAAGCAGAGCTTACCGAGCTGTAGAAGCATTAAGGAACTAGAGGAAAGTTGTGTGTTTCATCAGCGCAATATTGCACCCTGGTTGGCTAGTCCTGTCTTTAGGGCCCTTCTGTGAGGGAATGTCCAATTGTCTATAGAAGGGCTTTGGGTCTCCACTCCGCATCCCCCCACCCCCATGTACACATCGATATGATTGTTTCATTTGAGGTTCTGATGCCTGACACCTGATCCTGTCAATACCTCACGATCACACAGGCTGGTGTTCCTCCATGTGGGCTTTGTTGCTTACCTGCTAGATGGCTGTTTGTTTAACTTCAAGACTTTAAGACCCCAGACATGATATCTTCTAATAGCTGGGCACCATCAACTTTCTTCACATTTGCTTATGCACCCATTTTGACTCCAGCAAATATGTTGGGTCGGTGGGCATCACAGAATGGCAGGTTATTAGAACAAAGTGTTCTTGCATTGAGGGAGGACTTGAGTAGAGGCCCAACGTCCATCGGTTACCTTGATAATTAACATATGTACATATTAGTATATGTACATAGACCTACATCCCTATAATTATATATTAATTTATTTACATATATACATGCCTATATTTATACCTCTCTAAATGTCTTTTCCCTCCTAGTTCTTTCTTCCATTTCATTTTACTTTACTCTTGTCCCATTATCATGTTTGACCTTCATTTGGCTCTCGGTGATTGCTCTCGGCTACATTGCACTTGATCAAACTCCACCAGGCGTTCTACACCCTCCTCACCATCAGTTTTAGGTCTCTTGTTGTTCCCTTCTGTCCCACTTTGTAATAATACTTTCCTACATATATAAGGAGTCCTGGTGGTTTCATGGGTTAAATTGGCTACTAACTGCAAGGTCACCAGTTCAAATTCCCCAGTTCCTCTCAGGGAAAACTATATATTTTTACACGGTTTACAGCCTTGGGGAGCCTAGAGAGAAATTCTACTCTCTAGAGCAGTGGTTTCAACCTTCCTAATGCGGCGACCCTTTAACTTCTCATGTTGTGGTGACCCCCCACACCCAACCATAAAATTATTTTCGCTGCTACTTCAAAACTGTAATTTTGCTACTGTTATGAATTGGGCGAACCCCGTGAAAGGGTCGTTCAACCCCAAAAGGGGCCATGATCCACAGGTTGAGAACCGCTGCTCTAGAGGGTCTCTGTGAGTCAGAACCCAGCGGGTGGTGTGAGTCGGAATGAACTCCATGGCAGCAAACAGATTGGTTGGTCCTAGATAGACGGGTTGAAGACAATGATGGAAGCTTTGGGAAATAAGAGGATTAAAAAAAAACACATAGGGAGCACATTTTTATTACTTCCAGAAAATGTTAAAGAGGTCTGTTAAAGACTACCCATATTAATATTTAAAACATAAAATGGTTTTCCATTCAAAACAATAGAATTGTTATTTGAAAAAGCAATTCATAGCAATTTTGCTTCCCACAATAAAAGACTGATTTTCAATGTTATTGTTTCATTATTACATTTTAGAGGTTCGAACATTTTCATTAAATTTTACTAATCAATAGCAACAAAATGGCAAGTCAATATAGATTCATGGCTAATTGATATAACATCTTCTTCACAGCAACCTCCCCTGGGATCATATATTAAATTAGGGTGTTTTTTTTTTCCAGTTTATTTCTATTACTACCCACTGTGGCAAATGCATTTTACCTATGGCCCAGTCAATAAATAAATGAATCAAGACGACAGGAATGATAGTTTCACAAGAATATTTACACTGACCACCTGTGATGTATGCTCACGTGTCTGTTGGAAAACCCCGCTCCTTTAGTCTGAAACCAGATTTTCATGATTCACTCGGCAGCGTTTCTCCGCTGACAATTTAAAAACTCAATTTTAAATAGGTTATTTTCTGCCATCCTGTCTTCCAATCTATTACACCATCCCGTTTGTATCTTTCCCAAGGCCTACCTGATTATTAAAATTAGTTCATGTTTTCAAATGCACTGATTTCTATCTAACCCCACTAGCTTGTAAGCTCTAGGTGGGCAGCAATGGTGTCTTCGTGATTCACTGCTGAACTCCCGGAAATCCTACCTTTCCATGTGCAGACTCATGGAAGCAGCGGACACCAAACATTGCATTGTGCCGGACAGACCTGCTGATCAAGACCTACGTAGAGTGCTCAAGCGCAAAGGGGACCCTTTGGAGACCATGTTGTGCCCGCTCCAAGTCTTAGAAGGTTTAATCACCTCAATAAAATCACCACTTTATTGAAAGCTGGACAATCAAAAAGAAAGACTGCCGAAGAATTGATGCATGTGGATGACGGTGCTGGTCAAGAATATCACCAGGAAGTGCTGTGGGTGTCCAGAGAACCAAGGCATTTGTGTTGGATGAAGTAAAGTCCAAAGGCTCTTTAGAAGAGAGGAGGAGGAGGCTTCTTCTCACATCCTTTGGACATGTCATCAGGAGGGACCAGTCCCTGAAGAAGGACATCATGCGTGTGACGCAGAGGATTGGTAAACCAGGAAACAGACCGCCACAGTGGCTGCCACAATGAGCTCCAACATAAGGATTATGAGGTTAGCGAAGGACTGCAGTGTGTCCCTCTGTGTACACAGGACACTTGGCACCAACGACAGCCACATGGGCACCGAGACTTCAGTCGTGAGGTCATAGAACAAGTCTCATCTTGCACCAGGCCTTGGAGGACTAATAAATAGGCTCCATAGAGTGTTTGTAGGGAAATAAATAACCCCCCACTGCTTTCCCACTAGTCAGATGATGCTGAGAAAACGGCTAGGCTTCATTTCACTTCACTGACCAACAACCGCCAACTCTGGGCTGGGTACTGGCCCCACGGCTTGGTTGGCTTCCTTCCCTCTGACCTGCTGTGGCAGAGACATGGGGTCCTGCCCTGCCATCCCGCTCGTTCTAGGGAGGACATTCAGAAGAGCAGCCTAACATGTGAAGTCTGTTCCTACACATTTGCTCGTACGCATATGTAAAATTAAAATGATTCGGTTAGGCTCGTGAATAAAGGATAGTGGTTGATTGTTTAGAGATTCACTACACTCTGCTCTACTGTTTTTACACCTCCCACGGACTATTTCTTTACTAGTCAGGCCTGCCTACGTGGTGCTATGGTAACCAATATCCCCAGAATCCCAGGATCTTATAACAACAAAGACTTCTTTGTCATTGTGTTCTACATCTGTCGTAGTTCTCCACATCTGTGTCCTGGGACCCAAGCTTGAGGAGCACACTTAATAAGTTCTATTACGGCACAGGCGGATCTTCTGACAAGAGAAAGTAATAGAGTAAGTCCAATAGCTTAAACGGTTCAGCAAAAACAAGCGTGTGTATCAGTTCTACTAACACGCTACAGGCCGAAGCAAGTCACAGGGCTGAGCCTGATGTCGGGGGATGGGAAATATAATCTTTTCCATAATCCAACCCAGCACCATTGACCTATTCATCTTTCCGGGTGCTCATGGACTAGGTATCCCCTGAGGTCACCTGTCTTGGAAAATTCCGTAAGAACCTTTGCGGAAGGCTGGTCTCTGTGAATTCAGACCAGCCTCTCTTTCAGAGGCCCCCAACAGGATCAAGGATTCCTTACAGCAGGACAGGTTGTGAGGGGGGTGGGGTGGGATGCATGCTAATGACAAGGAATTCAAGAAGGACGGAAATTTTCTGAAGCTGATTGTGGTAGTGATTGTACAACCCTGCTTGACATGCCTGAATTGTTCAATTGCATATCTGGATTGTGTCCAAATAAATAAATAAATGAGTGAATAAATAATTTTATTGGGGGAATCTTACAGCCTTTTTGTTTATCATCTTATTGGGGCTCATACAACTCATCACAATCCATGCATCCATCTATTATGTCAAGCACATTTGTTGCCATCATCATTCTCAAAACATTTGCTTTCTACTTGAGCCCTTGGTATCACCTCATTTTTCCCCACCCTCCCCGCTCTCCCCTCCCTCATGAACCCTTGATAATTTATAAATTATTTTGTCATATCTTACACTGTCCAACGTCTCCCCTCACCCACTTTTCTGTTGTCCATCCCCCAGGGAGAAGGTTATATGTAGATCCTTGTAATCGATATAAAAAGAGGCCCCTTGCTTTAGATGTTCTAACCATAAACACTCTGTTTACAGCTACACAGCTAGTTAGCCCCTGGGGGTGATTCTTTGTTCTTATTGCTCAGAGGTCCTGTGAAGAGAGAAGCCGCGTTCTTACCAGTTCAAACAGAAAGGGAAGTTGGACGGAAAGTGTCTCCCAACAAGCTCTCCCTCCCAGGACGCATGCCCTTGTTTGCTTTCAGGTTTCACACTGCTGCAGACTGTTGCCCGGCTCCCGAAGGCTCCAGGACACATGCCAGGCTGTGGTGTAAATTGAATCCCAAGACATATTTCCTCCACAGGGCGGACTGCCTGATTTATGACAGAGACACCTAAGTCACTCTAGTAACTTAACTTTCCAATAAAAGGCCGTTCATATCCCATTTGGGTCCAGTGCGCTCAGAAATGATGCAAAGGGAGCGGACAGGGAGAGGCCCACTGTGCCCACGCTCTACGGTCCTGGGGCTGAAACGGAACCGTTCCCAGGAAAGACCTGGGAAACTCTGGAAACAGGCCCAGTGGGAGGGATCTGCAGGGGAAAGGTGCCCGAAAACGGCCGGCCAGCAAAGAAAGCTACAGGCAGGCCTCGTCCTTGTGGCAGCACTGGCCTTCCTGGGGGACTCAATCTGTCGTCATGAGACACGCTGGGCCAGAGAACGACCACTGTTCCCCTCTTTCTTTCCAGCCCCAGACCTTTCCAGGAGTCCGTTGGGGCCCACTTCTCCCCACTTGCCGCCCCCTGATGCTGATAAGGAACCTCTTCGCCCACACTGCTCAAGGCTCAGTTCAGAACATACAAAGACACCTTCTGAGAGCCGACAGCTCCACTCTAGGGAGCTGCCCGACTCCTAGCCCCTCCTTGTATCCTGATTCTACTCCACGCAGCCATGCCTTTTGCCGCTGCCTTTCCTTATTTATAAGGCTTTTCTGACAGTTATGTTTTATTTTTAAGAAGATACCATGTCCCCCCTATTGTTAAAGCAATATATGTTTAGTGTAGAGGATTAGAAATCTACAGATAAGCAAAAACTAGAAAATAAAGGCCACCAACAACATTGCCCCAGTGGAGCCAAGGTCTGCTTTTAAGGAGCCCCATTGGCAAGGGCGAGCAAGTGTTGTACTGGTTGAAAAGTTGATGGTTCAAACCCAGCGGCCTTTCCCCGAGAGAAAGATGAGGCTGTCTACTCCACCAGACTGTCAGCCTCAGCAATTCTACGCAGGGCCACTACGGGTTGAAACCCACTGGATGGAAGTGGGTTTGGGCTTTTGAACAATACCATTACTACCCAAAGATGATTCTGTGGTCTTCTCTTTTCCAGTCCCTCTGCTTACATAATCTTTTTAGAAAAATGAAATCGCATGACATATGAGTGTTGAAAATTGCTCCCCACGCGTATGTTATGCACGCTCATATGTTGTTGGGAAGCCCTGAGTCACTCCCGACTCACAGCGACCCCGTGGGTAACACTGCCTGGGGCTGCACTACTTCCACAATTGCTCTACTGAGGCCCCCTGTTGCAGCCACTGTAGCCATCTGTTTCCTCGACAGTTTTTCACTTTTTTGCTGGCCTACTTTAATTCCATAATCCAAATGAAAAGTCAAGTACTACAGTCTAATCAAGTACTAGAGTCAGAAAACTAAAAAAAGAAGAGTAGGCTTCGCATATCTCAAGCTGAAAAAATTCTATGTCCAGGGAAAATATATTTCAAAATAAAAAAACAGACCGCCAACCAAAGTTCCAGATGCATCCTGTGAATGTTCAGAGGCTGCCATTGTGTGCATACTGCAATCAGGACCCTTTCCCCACCACTTCCTTGTTCCCAGTTCCACCTGGAACAGGGTTCAGTTGACCTGTGGGATGCTGGCTGTTTCCCTCATCCAGGGCACTGAGTCTTTGTTTTGTCTTTCACCTGATTAAGGCTCGTTAGTCTCTTATAAAAGGGGGGAAAGTGAAAACAGAAACAAGAAGACATTTTCAGAGCTAGAAAAGCCACAAGAATTTATCACCAATCAACCTGCACTGTAAAAGTTGTTAAAGAAAGCCTCTTGGGATGGAAATGTGGGTCCACACAAAGGAATAAAGGACACCTCGAATGGTCACCAAACGTGTAGCTGCTTTGTTGTTTTTATTTGAAAATAATTAACCGTTGAAAGAAAATGTGACCACAGAGCATCGGGACAAGGCGGCACTGGTCAGCCTCTCATCTTCAGTTGGCGTTCCTGACCACATCCAAACAGGGGAAAGGGCCAGCGAGATCCATCAGGTTCTCTGGTGCCTGGTCCATATCCAGGCTACCTCGCGGACTGATGCCAGGGACAAAGCTCCCTTCTCCCCGGCCACGAACAGTGACTCTTTTTGTGCTTTCCGGGTCGTTTCCCTCTTCAGCCTTCTCTTGCTCACAAACCCTCCTGTTAATATTTGCACAGTGCAGGACGTCTGCCAGCCCTTTCAGGTCCGTGACCTCAGCTGGTCCTCAGAACTACTCCAGGAAGCACAGACATTAGAGGTGCAGATTTTCCTGGTTTTACAGATGCAGAAACCAAGGCTTATTACATGTCCCCGAGTCATATAGGAAGGGTTTGGTGAAGCAGGGAATAGAATTTCAATATTCTTCTTTCAGATCTAGTGGCCGTTCCACTATCCTCAGCCTGCCAGCCTCAAGTACCTGGGATTGATTCCACATTAGCGGGCAGCATTCACCTGGCTTCTACATTCTTTTCTCACTCCTGAAATCAGTAATGCAACCTCAAAATAAACAGAGGTACAACGTTCTTCATTCTAGTCCCCGATTGGTCTTGTTTCTAACACGTCGGGTTCTGGCATCAAATGGAATGCAGAAGGTGACCCATCCTTTGCTTCCAAGGAACACGACTGAGTCACTTACTAAGGGTAACATGTCCTTGTCTTTGATTTACTTGCTCATAAAGACAGATGAAATGTCGTATGAGTATTAAAGGATACAAGGCCTAAGGGCTAAAGCGTGGTGGGTAGAGGAAGCCAATCAATGTACCAAAAATTTATTCTCCTAAAACTAGTTCATTGAGTCTACCCCGTTTCCCCGAAAATAAGACTGTCTTTTTTTTTTTTTTAATCTCAGCAATGTCCCCAATCGGTTATATGCTAGCAAGGTAGCAAAGACAAAAACCTCCTGGGAAATTGTCTATGGTCATGTCCACAGCAAATCAGAAACCACATTCTAAAAGCCTTGGTAATGACCAAAGACTGTGTCTTATATTAATTTTTGCTCCCAAAGATGCGCTAGGTCTTATTTTCAGGGGATGTCTTATTTTTCCATGAAGAATATGGTACACATTTATTGTTTATTGTTTTATTGAGACCTCACACTTACTGTCTGCTCCAGCTGCACTGCAGCCAACAGTGAGCAGCGCCTACCACTACGGTCCAGAGTCCGGTAGCTTCGAGGGGCCTTATTTTGGGGGAGGTCTTATTTTCGGGGGTGCCTTATATTTCAGCGAGAGACAAAACTGTAAGTAGGTCTTCTTTTCGGGGGATGTCTTACTTTCGAGGAAACTTTCGGGGGATGTCTTACTTTGCTAAGTAGTCATAGGAACGAATGATCAATTTACAAAATTTACCTTATACAAATTTACCTAGTGCTGCCATATAGAAAAGCCTCGGGATAGCTTTTGTTGTTAATGTTAGGCGCCATCAAGTCAGTCTGACTCATAGTGACCATCTACATGGCAAAACAATATATTGCCTGGTCCCGTGCCATCCTCCTAACTGTTGGTAAGTTTACGTCCATTGGTGCGGCTATTGTGTCCATCTGTGTCACCAAGATTCTTCCTTTTTCTGCTGCCCCATCCACTTAGTGTGGCAGTTTGTCCTATGGTGGTGACTTGTGTGTTACTGTAATGCTGTCAGATGTGGGAAACCTCAGGACTAGAAGCAGACCATTGTCACAGACAGTACCAGAAGAGGAGCTGCTCAGGTCGGAAGGCATTTAAAAAATGGCCGGGGAAGAGCTGCCTTCTCAAAGTCGAGTCTACCATAAGGACATGGCTGGAGGTGAGCCTGCAGGAGGAAACCTGCGTGACTTGGAGTTACTGATGGGGCACAATTCAAAATAAGAAGGAATAGCTGCAAACATCAATTAACAATCAGAACTTGGAATATACAAAGGAAGAATCTCGGAAAACCAGAAGTTGTGAAAATAAAACGGAACGTGTCAAGGTTGACAATCCAGGTGTTAGTGAGCTGAAATGGACTTGGTAGGGGCCATTGTGAATCAGAAAGCCATATAGGAATGATACAATCAAAAGGAATGGTGTCCTCATCATTGTCAAAAATGGCATTTCAAGATCTGTACTGAAATACAATGCTGTCTGTGACAGGATAACATCTATGCCCATAAAAAGAAATACAGTCAATACAACTATTATTCAAACGTAGGTACCAACCACTAAAACTAGAAATGCAGAAATTGAAGAACCTTACAACGCCTTCAGTCTAAAATTGATCAAACATGCAATCAAGATGCATCCATAACTTTTGGCAATTGGAATGTAAAAGTTGGTAACCAAAAGGAATAGTGGTTAGAAAATATGATGTTGGGGAGAGAAAAGAAGCTGGAAATGGCATGAGAGAATTTTTCAAGACCAACGACTTCTTTATCACTGATTAATTTTCTCAAAAATACAAAAGGCGACTATTACACATGGGCCTCTACAGATGGAACCCATAGAAACCATGTTTACTGCATCTCTGGGAAGTGACCATGGGGAAGCTCACAATCAGCAGCAATAACCAGATGAGGGGTCGACTGTGAAACCAACCAATTGTTCATGTGTTGGTTCAGGTTGAAGCTGACGAAAATTAAAACAAGTTCAGGAGAGCCAAAATATGACCTTGCAAGTCTACCCACCTGAATTTCAAGAACATCTCAAAGACAGATTTGACACACTGAACACACATGAAAGAAGGCCTGCAGAGCTGTGGGAAGACAAAAAGAACATACAGGAAAGAAGAAAAGACCAAAGTGGATGTCAGAAGACTCTGACACTTCCTCCTAAGCTTGCCAAGGCAAATGGAAGAAATGATGAAGTCAAAGAGCTGAATTGAAAACTTCCAAGGGCAGCCTTCTCAGTAAGAGACAAGTTAAATGTATCATGAAATGTGCAAAGACCTGGAGCTAGGAAACCAAAGGGAAGAACGTACTCAGCATCTCTTCAACTGGAAAACAAAACAAAAAACCAAGAACGTACTCAGCATCTCTTCAACTGGAAAACAAAACAAAAAACCAAGAAAAATTCCAGTCTTGAATTGCAATCTTGAAAGAGTCTCTGGGTAAAATAATGGATGATGCAGGAAGCATCAAAAGACGACGGAAAGAACACACAGGTCACGGTGCCAAAAGGAACTGGTCAACATCCACCTGTTTCAGGAAGCAGCCTATGAGCAAGAACCAACGGTGCTGAAGGAAGACGTTAGCCAAAGTCAGGGCCCCGGGAATGGAAGGCTTGAAATGTTTCCGGAAGCTGAGGAAGCACGGGAAGCAATAGTCTAAGCCAGGAAATGTGGAGGTCATTGCTGGCCAATGTTGGCCAACTGACTGCAAAGGATCTTTATCTGTACCCATTCCAAAGGTGACAACAGAATGCTAAAATTGTAGACCCATACCATTAATACTACATGCAAGTAAAATTTTGCTGAAAATCATTCAATAACTATTGCAGTCGTACCTCTTATTGTGCATCAAGGTTCAAAGCAGACCTTTTGGTTAACAGACCAATACTTGACCACTGCACCTACGGGAGCGGCTCCCCTGTCCTGTAGAACGGCCATGCTTGGGAATCTATTTCACACAGCTCAAGATGACAGCTGTTAAATTACAAGATCAAATCATCAAAGATACAGATCACGAGTTTTCAATAATCCATACACATTTCGTTCCAGCTCATCCATTGCATACCCCACCCCTCCCTTTCTCCTTCCTTAGTAACCCTCTGGACCCTGTCCCTGGGGAAATGCTGCTCAAATGGTTGAAGGTGAGTTCATTTCCAAATCTTGAGTGTCAACGGCTACAGTGTCGAGGGGAATTTCACCAATGCACTGCTCACCCAATAGGAAGCCTGATTTAAGATTGTGCGCTCTCTCGCAGGATCTTGTAATGTGATCCTGTGCAGAGCAGGTGTGGGTGGTAGTCAGATACCTTGTTTTTCTGGTCTCGGGGGTGTGGAGACAGCTGTTTGTGTGACCCATGAGTCCACTGGGCTGTTTCAATGCCTTTCCATTTGGATCACTCTTCTTTGCCTTTGGATGGTGAGACACCAAAAGTTACCAAAAATACATTAGACGGGTGCTCATGAGCTTTTCAGACCCCACTCAGAACTTCCCAAAATAGAATGTAGAACATGGTTTTTATGAGCCAAGTTAAGCCAATTGCCCTTCGTGTCTGTCTGCCTAGACTACGATGCAATCCATGCCGTCATGGAGTATGGTTACATCTAAATTTTACCTTTGCTCCCCATCCCCGCCCCGGATGCTCCCTACATTCTCGGATCTACTTGTAGCAAAGGCAAACACACATGTACAGATATCCCGAATTATGGTTGAGGGAATGTGGATGGCGTGTCACATTTCCGGAACCAAAGAAGATAGTGGCACAGCGATGGCAATGCTTGGCGGCTAACCTAGAGGTCTTTGGTTAGAACTCACCAGAAAGACCCACCATGTGTCCCCGTGGAGATTCCCAACCCCAAACCAGGCCCACTGCCTGGAGTCAATTGCGACATACGGTGACTAGGAATCTGTGAATATAGACTGCCTCGTCGCTATTCCAGTAAGTGGTGAGTCTGGACCGCTGGTCCTGCGAGCAGCAGCCCAGCGCTTCCCCGTCTATCACCAGCTCGCCTCTGTAAACACTGCGGGCTAGGAGTGCAATCTGACCATTTTGTAAGATGGCTGCATTTCCGAATCTCATCAACCCTCTCAAGGTGAAGGTGTGTGTTAAAATGCACGACTAACCATTTTCTCTGCCTGTGCCGTCTATCTGAAATGTAAAACCGAATACGAAGGGGCTTCAAAAAACATATGGAAAAATCCCGTTATCTTTTCATCTTCCCAGGAGCTTCATTTGAAGCCCCCTCAACCCACTACAGTGAACAATTTCTTCTAGCGGGACCTGAGGAACATCGGCTTTGGAAAGCAAACATGTTGGTTTATTTGCAGATAGAGGAACCTTGGTGACACAGCGGTTTCTGGTTCAGTGATCGACTACAAAGTCAGCAGTTCGGAACTATCAGCAGCTCCAAGGCAGGAAGAGGCTGTCTCTTCCCGTAAAACTACAGGCTCAGTTCTTCCCTGTCCAGGAGGGTCACCAACACAGCATCAATTAAGGGTGTGTGTCTGCTAGCATCCTGTCGACTAGAATAAAGGACCCTTTGACAATCACAATCCACCCCTCCACTCTTTTGGAAAGGATTAGGATTGAACACATCAACTTCTCTGTGTCGGTCTGTGCGTCTTATTGCAAAAGGTAAACCCATTTCTTATGACCCACTAAAAACAAAACCCACTGTCACGGAATTGGTTCCAAAAACGTAACAGCACAATATAGGGTCTCCAAGACTGTAAATCTTTACCGAAGCAGCCAGCCTCCGCTCCCGTGCCTTATATCAGCTCGCAGTATTTATACTGCTGGGCCCGCAATTAACAGGCCACTTACCTCACAGCGCCACCAAGCTCTTTTACACCTAAGGGTTGGATTCCCCAGTTAGGCCACTGAGCTTGATGGTGTCCCGACACAGTCACAAGTTTCAAGTCTTCTCACCATCGGAACAGGTCATGGAACAGTTTGGTGAATATTTGAATATTGCCACGCACGGTCTTCAGGGGAGAGCAATGGAATTTATAACAACTTACCACGTAATGGAAATGCTTCATCAATGAAGGTAATAACACACGCTTAAAAACGACAACAGCAAATATTTAAGAGATTTATTAAAGCATCTTATCACAAAGATGGAAACATACAAATGAGAAACATGCGAACATCATCTTCTTCCATAGTCAAGTCAAAACGTTACACACTTTTCCTGTTTCCATTCTGAAAACTTTAGGTCTTATATCCAACTCACTCACCCTGAAGATTTAATTCATCCTTCCTGAAAGAACCCAGGGCAGCTAGTAACAAAACTGCTAATGATTATATGAAGAAAGTGCGGTTAGAAAAGAAAATACGTGGAGAAGACCCCCTTCCCACCCCCAACCCCCTCCCCAGTAAAGGCAAATAGTGGCACTTTGTTCCCACCTACTCTAGATTGTCTTCAAAAACTATGTCAAAGGATACAGCCTTAACAACAAAGAATACTTCTGATAGCTGTGGGGAGCGCTTAGTGTTCTGAAACAAATGCTTACAGAGAGAGAGAGCACTGCCTATGACGAAGAAGTGTGAAGAGCCCTGTATTGCACCACTCTGCGAACAAGCCAGACACAGGCTGCTGGAGGGTTACGGACAAAGGCAGGCCTTCTCAGGCAGGGATGTAAGGGGGCGGAGGCTCCTTTTCCGGCATCTTCACGGCCATTTCATAGGTTGGCAAAACATACTAAAGAGAGAGAGAAAAGTGGACCCCAGTTACTTCCTCTTTAAAATCATTTCTGAAAGCCCAGCTTTGTGATTTTAGACATGAACTAGGGAGAAACTGTCGGCTAAGTAAGTTGCTGACAGCAGCAGGGAACTTGTCCTGCAGCTGGTCCAGGGATGGCTGGGTGGAGGAGGTGGGGTGGGCTGGGGAAGGGAGCGCAGGAGGCAGAAGTCTGCTTCTGGTCTAGCCCCGAGACTGTACGGACTCCTTGACAGGAAGTAGCCACCACTGGCCCCGCCCTTCTTCCAAGGTGACTGACAAAGGACCAGTGCCTTCACACCTGGGGGTTCCTGGCAGAGGGAAGGGGTCCCACCTGACACCTGCCCCATGCTACTGCAAGCGCTCAGGAAGATGCGATACCCTGCATTTCATCAGAGCCTTCTGGTGTAGTTAAAAAGGATCTCAGAACATATACCCATGATGTCTAGGACAAAAGACACAGCTAGGCAAGCAAGTAGACTCTAACCTAATGACAGACCAGCCCTCTATGAGCCACATGTGTTCCACATGGGGAAGACTCCAGTAATAATTCAGGAACTCCCTCAGATTCGTGAAACACACTAGATTTCTCTCTCCCACGGAAAAATCAGCAACCCCTCAGTTCATAGGAGTGCTGGTGTGGTTTTCTTCCCCCCCCAAACACAACGCAAGCTTCAGTCTGTGGTATCCCCCATCCTTAGATCGGTTTAAGTCGTACTTCTACTTCCTGTCTGCTCTCTCCTTCCTACACATTATTCCTGGAAGCATTAACGTGTAAGGTAGATGAAAGTATCAGTGCGGACCCCGCACTGAGCCTACAGGGGGACCCCAAGGGGAAACGCTGATCTCATGGAGCCAAGCTGTCCCCAAAGCACAGTACTGGCACGAACGAGAAAGTCAGGGCCAGCTTCTTTCTTGGAACCAATCGATCAATAACGCTACTGGAGTGGTGAAGTATATCAAAAGGGCATTAACCTGAGGAGGTGCTTCAAAGGCAGGATACACAGCAATCTCCGGCAAGTTCCTGTTGTTGATGAATTTATAGCAGTTCCAGACACAGTTTATCAGATAGGCCTGGAAGAGGAAGAGGGTGTTTGCGGATGCTAGAAACATAACGGACTGTGTCTGCAGGACTCTCGGGCTGCCTCCTCCAGCTTCTCTATGGAGATGGAAAACCAACACCAGACAAAAGAGCCAACTCTCCTACACATGCTTCCTAAGCCTGTCCCATTTGCCTCCCCTTTCCTCCCAGAATCTGCAACACAGACAAGCACTGCCAGAAAGCCCTCCAATCCATCACCAGTTTGACTGTGAATTAGTCTTTGGTTAAAGCATGTTCAGAAACCTTATTGTTGCCAAATGTCAGGCAGACCCCACATTCCCATGCAATCCCATAGGAGATTTTGACCCTGAGTTTAAAATCAAGCAGCTTTGATCGACATGACCCAGGTTTTATTATCACCATTTTACTGAGAAACCAGAGCTAGGTTTCCAGTTAAGTCTGTCAACCACTGGGCTGCAGCAGAAAGTCTTTGTTGCTGAGCCTTAGGACTTGGGGATTTCCATTCCAAATCATGAACCGCTTCCAAATTCATAATGATGCTCCTTCCACTTAGGAAGGTTCCAGATGCTGTCAGGGAGACAGACACCCGGGCCGTTCTCCTCCCCCCCACAGTTCTGATCTCGGAAACCCACAGGGGCAGTCCAACCCTATCGTATAGGGTGCTCTGAGTCCACGTGGATTCGACAGCAGGGAGTCAGACACTCTCAACTACCTTCTGGAAATTCTCAAAGCATCACCTCCACTCCTGTGCCACAGTAAACCCCGGGGCGGTAAATCGTCAATCTAACACCGCCCAGGAAGCGGGTAGGTCAAAGGCTCAGATGGGCACTATCACAGGCTAACTGGCCCCTCAGAAGGCTGACTCATCAACTCACCTTAAAAATGATGAAAAACACGAAGAACAGAAGAACAATGAACAGGAGGCAGCTGGAGTCCAAGGCCAGGAGGTCATCTTTGTAGGGAAAATCAGGCTGTAAAAGAACACACGGGAAAACAGACACACCAGCACGGTCACAATTCAGCAAGAGCTCACCGAGGACCACATTAAGAACGCAAAGGCATCCATGTCAGAACTGATCGTCCAATACACAAAATGATTACAAGTCGAACTCTAAGTGCTTAAGTCTCATCACCCGATGCAAAGGAGCTTCAAAAAGTCTGTGGCAAATGCCATCACTTTTTGCTTTCCTTCTCACACCCTTTCTGAAGCCCCTCCGTGGAAGTCAGATGGCGCGGAGGACTACGCACGCAGCCCACTTGCTCTGTGACGATCACTATCTCACATCTCCCTGGCCTTTGGGAAAGCACCGTCTCTTTCACTGGTGCCTGGATCTGACCTGGGGCACTCAGCCCGGTGTGGGAGGTGCAGAGATGAATGCACATTAAATTGCATGGGTCATTTACTTCTGCACAGGGAACAACAATGATTTTTGTAAAAACCCAGGATGTCCATCTCAATGCTCCGCAGGTAATCGCAAAGAGAAGGCAAGGCCCGCCCGTGGCTGTAAAACCCAGGCCAATCTAGCTCAGAAGCAAATAAGCCCACATGGAAGAAGCACACCGGCCAGTGCGATCACGAGGTGCCCAAGGGACCAGGTATAAGGCATCATGCAAAAAAAAAAAAAAAGATGTAAGTGTGTGTATGTATGTGGAGACTCAAGGCCCAAGTGTCGACCAATGGAGATCCCCTCATAGAGGGGTTTAGGAGAGGAGATGGGTTAATTAGGGTGTGAGGTAGTATCGATGAAGAACACAGCTTTCCCCCAGATCCTGGATGCTTCCTCCCCCCAACTACCATGATCCGAATTCTACCTTGCAGGGCTGGATAGGACAGAGGCTGTACACTGGTGTATATGAGGGTTGGAGGTACAGGGAATCCAGGGTGGATGATACCTTCAGGACCAAGGGTGTGAGGGACGATGCTGGGAGAGTGGAGGGTGAGTGGGTTGGAAAGGGGAAACTGATTACAAGGATCCACATGTGACCTCTTCCCTGGGAGAGGGACAGCAGAGAAGGGGGGAAGGGAGACTCCGGATAGGGCAAGATATGACAAAATAACGATGTATAAATTACCAAGGGCATATGAGGGAGGGGGGAATGGGGAGGGAGGGGGGGGAAAAAAAAGAGGACCTGATGCAAGGGGCTTAAGTGGAGAGCAAATGCCTTGAGAATGATTGGGGCAGGGAATGTATGGATGTGCTTTATACAATTGATGTATGTATATGTATGGATTGTGGTAAGAGTTGTATGAGTCCCTAATAAAATGTAAAAGAAGAAAAGAGAAAAAAATGATCAGGGCAAAGACTGTACAGATGTGCTTTATACAATTGATGTATGTATATGTATGAACTGTGAAAAGAATTGTATGAGCCCCAATAAATTGTTAAAATAAAAAAAAAAATTTCCAAAAAAAAAAAAAAACCCAGGCCAGAGGAGAGCCAGACTGCAGAGGCTCACCTGCAGCCACGCAAATATTGAGCAAGCATCTACGGTGTGCACGTCAACAAGTTACGTCCGGGAAGAAAAGCGTCGTAAAGAACTTAGGATCTCTGAGCGGGCCAGCCAAGCAAGTGGCTTCTAATTCACAGGAAATCAGGGACTACGTCAGAGGGGTCTGGACAGGAACGGGGAGGAGTGGAAACCTCGTTACGTATGACTGTCTCTAAACCCCCTTTCTATTCGTAGTGGAAATGTCCACACAAAAGGCCCAAATCGGCACTTTCATTAAAACGAAACATCAAAATCTGAAATCAAAAAAACAAAAGGGTCCACACACCCAGCCCCAAAACCTAGATATGAGTCTACTTGGGGCAAACATTCTTCCTTGGGCCTTCATCTGGATTAAAAGGAAAAAGAAAAAAATGGGGTAGGTGGTGGTGGATTGAAGTGGTAAAGATTCTAGATTTTATTCAGAAGGCAACGAGGCTTGCCACTTGCGGCCAGAGAAGAGAGTTGGACAGAGCAGCGCTCAGGAAGCTCTGCGCGTAGCTGACCAGGCAGCAAGCCCTGCCCCCTAACCTCATCCCACCCCTCTTCTGCATCGTGGGCCCCGTGCCCCTGGGGTGTGTCAGCTACCATGCCCACCTTCTGCTGCCCCGTGTGCACCAGGTTCCTTCCTACCTCACGGCCTCTTTGACTTGCAACAATTCCTCCTGTGCGTCCCTCAGTTCCTCAACTGTCTGGGGACAAGCAAACCTCCGGGCTACACCTGGTGCTACTCAATCACACAGCCTCTGATGCTGTTCGTGCCCCACATGTATTACAATCCATCGCTCGATCCCTCCACGACAAAGTGAACTCCACTGATATGCTTCCTAGGAGGCAGCAGAACCTGGCACATCAGAGCAACAGCAAATGTTTCTGAAGGAGTGATTGTGCAAAATGGACAGGGAAGGAAATCTAGATCCAGGGTGAAGAGTTGTGAGACACCACCAGGAAACACAAGGGAAGCCCCCACCCCCCGCCTTTATTGTTGCGTGTCTGGACCCGGGGCAGTTAGAAGACAGGAACTCAGTCTGACTCTCAGTGTTGCTGTGGTTTTGCTGTGAAGTTGGCTCAGCTTTGTAATTTAAATATTTGATGTCAGTTTTTACCGGAGGGCATACTTACTAATTGATCCAGATATTCTTTGATTCTTGGCAAGTAAGTGAGAGAACTGATAGCAACCAGGCAACTAAGAACGAAGTCAAAGAGGCGGTAGCAGAAGAATGGAATCAGCCAGCCCACTTGATACTGCAAAAGAAGGCAACAACCAGGGATCGTGTCATCAACAAGAAATGACAGCACGCCGCAAACACCAAAGTCAAGAATGTGGGTTACTTACAGAAATGGCTCCATACACCAGCATTGAACTGATTATAAACATGAGGACAGAGACGGCAAAAAGAACACAGGCATTATCTAAGAAAACAAAACAAAAATCAAATTAAGCGACTTACACTCAGAGACAAACAAAAACAAGACAAAAACTTTGCGACAAAAATAGTATTTAAAGCTAGCTTAAAAAGGTTAAATACCTTCAAGTTTAAATAGGAGACATTCTTTGGCTAAAAGGATTAGAAAAAACCACACTAAGTCTTCAACTCTAAGAAACAAACCGTGGAGTTCATGCAAAGCGCGTTTCTTAAACTGCTACAATAATTCACTGACAGAGAAGATAATGAACTGGATTCTCTGCTAGATGCCCCGTACCTACAAATCCTATAGTCTGAAGATGTGCAGAGATGATTATAATCCAATGTGGCAATTACTATAACAGAGGCAAAAATCATAAACTTTGCCCGGAGAATCAGAAAAAACACCAAAGAAATGAAACTTGGTTGGGTCTTTTAAGACTGAAGCAGAGTACAAAAGGTGGGAGAAAGGTTGGCAGGTCCCCCAAGGGCCGACATCCTAAACCGAAAGCTACAGATGCTACTATTGCCCCAAATAGAATACAACCTGAAACTGAATGCCCAACATCCAAACACTAACGTTCAAGTACATTTCCAGACAGCTACATTTTCTTCATCACTCTTCAACTCGTTCGCAGATTGCTCCGTTTTTCTCCATTAATCTACGCTTCCTAATTTTCTCATCAAACACCCAAGTGACCTCAAACAAGACTCAGCCACACTAGATTTGTTGAGTTTCTTTGTACAAATCTCTAAGCTGATTACATAGGAGCCCTGGTGGTGCAGTGGATACACACTGGGCTTCGATCCACATAAGCAGCAGTTTGAAATCAGTAGCAGCTCTGAGGGAGAAAGTCCGGGCTTTCTGCTCCTGTACAGTTTGTCTGGGAAACCCACAGAGGGCGGGGGTCACGATGAGTGAGCACCAACTCAATGGCAGTGAGCTTGAGTTTGAGACTCTGGATAGCTACTAAGAACTGGAAAGATATTAACGATTAGTTATGACTATCATTACCAGAACTCACTACTGTATAATTCTATGTCAATTCTTATCACTGGTCAAGGCAAATTTCTCAGTATTTGGCACTAAACTAAGGAAGACTAGCCCTCTTAAATTTTCTTAGAGGAGGCGTAGTAGCTGTAGATACCAAGGATTTAAAGGGATTCCTTGTTGCAGTGTACAAAATGCCCCTATATCCAAGAATTCTTATATAAATATAAAATTAATCAGGATAGTACCCAACTTACTCAAAAACTCAAACTTGCAACAATCTCAATTTTTGGTATTGTCAAACTTGAAAGCATGATGCGTTCATTCCAATCATCAGTTTTCAGGAATTTGCTGCAGAAGAATGCATGCTTATTCCTATGTCTTGAAGTATTGAAGTGAATTCATCCATTGATCCAATAACAAATGGGGGAGGGGATAGGGGCAGTAAGCAGGAGATACACAGAATGCCCGGGACAAGAGCCACTCCAGATATCATGACCAAATACCCAGTCAAGGGCACAATCCCTGAGCCCTGTAAACAATCAGACATGAGCCTACGGTTCCCAACACAACAGCCAGGGACCTGCCCTAGAGCCGCCCCCACCTCCCTGAGGGCTTCCACAAGGCCCCAGAAGCCTTTCTCAGGAGCCCTACCTGGATTTCCCACAGGTAACTACAGAGAAGGTGAAACTCCTGCTTAAACCACAGCCTGCACAACTGCAGAAGTATTTCATATATTGACTGTTACATCCTGCCTAGCAAATTGAATATAACTAATCACATGCTGCATTTAAAAAGCTGGCCATCGGGGCAATAATCAGAAATTAACTTGCCATTATAACATTAGACATGAGGGGAAGTCAAATTTCAACTTCCAAAAGACCAAAGTACCATGTGACCAAGAAGGATGTATTGTGTTTTATTCTCTGTAGACTAAGGGCTCAACAAAAAGTGATTATCAATACACTTATTTCTTTACAGTAATTACATTTCTCTATCCATCACTCATACAGTGTGTAATAAACTCCTGAGTTTAACCTTGGCGTTCCAATCAAATGAGCCTGGTTGTAAAGACTCACAACAACCCCAATTATAAGAAATCTTTTTTTCTAATACAGTCTTTTGCTTGCCACAAAATTAATATTATAAAAATCAGGAGACTTGCACTTAAATTGCTCATGGCGAGTCTAAGGCATGAATTTCTGCTCAAAATACTAAATTTCCAATGTAATTTGTAATACACCGCTCAACCAGAATTTTTTTCATACATGTATTTTAAGGAAGATAAATGACAATAAAAACTAATGCTATCAGAGAATGAGGTTAAAAAGACAATCAGTTTGAGTGTCAAAGGTCAGTCCATATAAAACCCCACTGTCACCAAGCATTCCAATAATTCATACCGTATATACTCGAGTATAAGCCAATCCTACTATCAGCCGACACACCTAATTTTATCACAAAAACTGCATTTTAAATGTGCTGACAACGGTATAGATGGGATCTGGAAACACAAGGAATCTAGGACAGATGAACCCCTCAGGACCAACGGTAAGAGTGGTGACACCGGGAGGGAAGGAGGTTAGAAAGGGGGAACCGATCTCGGGGATCTACATATAACCTCCTCTCTGGGGGATGGGCAACAGTAAAGTGCATGAAGGGAGATGCCAGGCAGTGTAAGATAAGAAAAAATAATAATTTATAAATTAAGAGTTCATGAGGGAGGAAGTAGTGGGGGGGGGGGGGAGGAAAATAAGGAGCTGATTCCAGGAACCCAAGCGGAAGGCGAATTTTGAGAATGATGAAGGCAACGAATGTACAAGGGTGCTTTACACAATTGATGCATGTATGGATTGTGCTAAGAGTTGTATGAGTCCCTAATAAAATATTTTAAAAAAATAAGGAAAAACTCGGCTTATACATGAGTATATACGGTATTTTAATGTTACTATAACCTGTATCATCCATAAGCAAATCTCTCATATTCAACTAAACATATCACCTGATCCTCAAAGATCTATAGCTCTTTTGTAATTCTGCGTCTTCCTCTTATTCCTCATGGTTCTTGATAGAGGCAAGATATACAATTTATATTTCCCCCAAATTTACCTTTTCTAGCTGGAAAACCCTCTAGTGTGGTCCTCAAAGATTATCTTTGAAAAACTCATCTGAATATTTTCCTGCCCTAAGATGGGTTTACGCAAAATTTTCTCAGTCAACCTCTAAACATACCCCTACACTTCACACACACACACACACACACACACACACACACACACACGGTAACATGATCTCCTTTACAGTGGAAAACATACCAGCCATTCTCTCTGATGAGTAGTAGTTACCAATGACTTCATACTGAATATTGACAGCTGGCATCGAGTTGGGATGAGTCACCTCCACAGTCAGCAAAATTGCCATCAGTAAGTTCACCACCTGGGAAAGATAGTATTTGATCAACGACATGAATTATAAATCAGCAGTTAGTCTTCAGATAGCTTCCCACATTCAGAAGCATCTTACTTGAAGAAACAAAGGCAAGCAGATAAGAGGCTGCCCCAGAGAAAGCACCACTGGCAATCACAGGGGCGTAATGGTATATACTTAGGAGACAAGACCCTTGATTCTACGTGCACACCAGTACATCAGAATAAAGCAGCACAAGATCGAATGGGGAGGGGCTGGCTCTATACAAATTGTGTTAAGAGTAACATTCAGATGCAAATCTCAGACTTTCTGGTTTGAAGAAACTACCTGTTAGCCAATCAATTTACTCATCAGAGCCCAAACCCGCCCGACCCCTCACAGCACCTGTATCTGGTCCATAGAGAAGGGGGCTCCCAAAGGTTTATGAAAATTTTCATAATATTTCCATTTCACTTTTTCCATGAACTCAGATTCCTCCTTTAAGATTCAAATGTTTTGAAGACTTCCTATTTTTAATATGTTTGTAACTCTCACTCACTGGTCTTCATTCTATCTTTCAAGACAATAGGTCCCAATCCCAACTATGTGGACATCTGCCCCTCACCTCAGAAGAATTAATTTCAGAGGGCAGCACTGAATCTGCAGCTCCCAGAGAGGGACATGTCTGATCAGAGCACACGGGAGCAAATGAAGGGGGAGGAAGAGAGTGGAGCACATCCTGGCCCACCAAGCCTTGAGGACAATCCACAGAGAAGACCAGACGGCCGGCCCCACGGTGAGACATAACCTCCTTCGAATTCCACCCGATCTGATCCCACCACACTGAGGCAAACACTAAGGGAGTGAAATAGAACAGCAAGGGGAACAGAGCAACGAAGTCCCCTGGGAATACCAAAAATAGGCTTTGGGGCCAGGCTTGGCACCCCATCAGCCAACTAACAGTCCTTGAACTAACTACAAGCTTTTCTTTCTTCGTGTGTTTTGTTTTGTCATTGGCTTGTTTTGTTTTATTTTGTTGCTTGGTGTTGCTCTGTCTTGTTTTTGTGCATGTTTTTATCTCCGCAGGTCTGTCTAAACAAGATAGGCTGGATGAACAATCTGGAGGAGAAAACCACAGGACCAACAGTTCCAGGGGGGACATGGGATAGGGGAAGGAGGGGGGAAAGGAAGTGGTCTTAACAAACCCAGAGACAAGAGAATAACAAGCAATCCAAATCGGTGGTGAGAAGGGTAGGTAGGAGGCCTGGTAGGGAGTGACTAAGGGTAATGTAACCGAAAGGAATTTCTGAAACCCAAATGAAGGCTGAGCGTGATAGTGGGAAAAGAGGAAAGTAACAGGAAATAGAGGAAAGAGCTAGAAGGCAAAGGGCGTTTATTGAGATCTAAATGAAGGCATGTACATATGTAAATATCTTTATAAATGAGGATGTGGAAATAGATCTATGTGCATACATGTATAGGTTTAGTATTAAAGCAGCAGATGGACATTGGGTCTCCACTCAAGTACTCCCTCAATGCAAGAATACTTTGTTCTATGAAACTGGCATTCCATGATGTTCACCTTCCCGATACAATTACTGAAGACAAAGCAGGTACACAAGGAAATGTGGTAAAGAAAGCTGATGGTGCCCGGCTATCAAAAGATATAGCATCTGGGATCTTAAAGGCTTGAAGGTAAACAAGCGGCCATCTAGCTGAGAAGCAACAAAGCCCACATGGAAGAAGCACACCAGCCTGTGTGATCACAAGGTGTCAAATGGATCAGGTATCATCAGAAAAAGTCCTATCACTGTGAATGAGGGGGAGTGCAGAATGGAGACCCAAAGGCAAAAGGACATCCCGTTACAGAGGGTCCCGGGAAGGAGATGAGCCAGTCAGGGTGCAGTGTAGCAACAATGAAAAATACAACTTTCCCCTAGTTCCTATATGTTTCCTCTTCCCCAACCTTACATGATACCAATTCTTCCTTACAAATCCGGCTAGACCAGAGGATGTACACTGGTACAGACAGGAACTGGAAACACAAGGAATCCAGGGTGGATGATCCCTTCAGGACCAGTGGTGAGAGTGGTGATATACCAGGAGGGTGGAAAGAGGGTGGGGTGGAAAGGGGGAAACAATTACAAGGATCTACATATAACCTCCTCCCTGGGGGAGGGACAACAGAAAAGCGGGTGAAGGGAGACGTCTGACAGTGTAAGACATGACAAAATAATAATTTATAAAGTATCGGGTTCATGACGGAAGGGGAAATGGGGAGGGAGGGGGGAAATGAGAAGCTGATGCCAGGGGCTTAAGTGGAGAGCAAATGTTTTGAGAATGATGAGGGCAACGGATGTACAAATGTACTCAACACAATTGATGTATGTATGGATTGTGGTAAGAGCTGTATGAGCCCCTAATAAAATGATTTTTAAAAAGAATAGATTATACTAGGGTATTATCCTGACTTAAAACACAAATAAGACAATAAATAATTTCTATGAAGGAACAATTAAAAAATAAAAGACAACAAAGAACAAGTCTGCTCCTTCAGCCAAAGGACTGTTCCCCTCAGGCTGGAGGGCAGCGGCTCGGCACCTCCCAGCCCCTTTTCAAGAACACATTGCCAAGTCCTAGACATCATTCCTCCAGCTAGCATGTTTCCAGAGGCGTCACCATTATTTCGTTTTTGCTCTCTTGGTCAACATTCTATTAAAATTAAATAATGACATCAAGGAATAAAAGAGCTCTGCTGGCACAGTGGTTACGTGTTGAGCTGTGATCTGCAAGAATGGCAGTTGAATACCAGCCACTCCCAGGGAGAAAGAAGAGGCTTTCTCCCTCCCATAAATTGTTACAGTCTCTGAAACTCACTGGGGCAGTTCTCCCCTGTCCTATGGGGTCACGATGAGCCAATACTGACCTAATGGCAGTGAGTACAGAGTGTATCCAGGAACAGGTTTAAAATAAAGGGCTAGACATACAAGTCCAGGCAATGCTGACTTTGGTGACGCTATGCCTGCTGGGCAGAATTACCCCACAGGGTGTCCAAGCCTGTGAGTTTTTCAAACAGCTGGGTAGGTCTGCCTTCCAGAGCCCTCTGGGTGGGTTCTTGGAAGCACCGACTTTTTGGCTGGTAGTCAAGTGCTTAACCATTTGCACCGCTCAGGCTAGTGAGGTTAGGACCAGAATTTACCACAGTTCTATCGGTAAGACACAGACAGATCAGAAGACAAAAGGACTTAGGTTCCCACAATGAAGCCAACAAATTTCAATTACTGCAGCCTGAAACTGTTCCAGCTTTCTCACCTAAGAATTTGAAGGCAGTAATGTGTAGCTCCTTAAAACTAGTAATTTTTTCCCACACTTGATCCTGCTAGGAAACTCCGCCTGTCACAGCACAGTTAGATTCAGGGGCCCAAATTTAAGCTCGTATGTATCTGTAATCAAATAACATATCTGAAATCAAATGTTATCTTATTCCATCACTGGCTTGTCGACATTTTCTGGGTCTGGATTCTTGGACGCTCCTGACATTGATGGTCTTATAACCACTCCAAGAGGAAATGAAATACTTACAAAGCTGCATAAAGTATGGTCCAATGGTGTTTTCACAGCTCAAAATGCCGAATCCCCCGACTACTGTAGGGCTGACATGCCGGACACAGTCATACTGGCATGATGGACATCACAGCTAAAGGTTATTTTGTTGCCATGATTTTGGCCAGTGCATGTGGAATACGAATAGAACTAGTATACACGTGGTCATATGGATTAATTTTACTGAAACAATCAGATCTACCTACTGAGATGATCGTATATGCACCGGGGGTGGGGGGGGGCAGGAGGGGCGGCGGCACAGGCTTCTACATGTTCCCAGAAATGCCGTTATCTTTCATTCCAATTTGTCTGAGAACTTTTTGAAGCTCCTTGTATTCATTCTGTGCAAGGAAATCAGGTTCGGAATCAATTTAGCAAACTCTTCTTTGTAAAACACGATACAGTCATTTTTTTAAAACAAATTCTGTACACTACAGAAAACCATTGTTCAAAAAACAACAACCAAAACACCCAACATACAAACCCAATTAGTAAATGAAGAAAATGACACCAAAAATAGTTGGAACTTTCTAAAATGTCTTTGTCAGTGTGGGATTGATAGAAACCTGTCTACCTCCTCTGCTGAGTCATGACCCATTCACTATTTTCGCTTAAGTATTAATTACACTTCCAATTCCATTCACTGTGGGGCACAGAGTCACATCCCTGGGTCTTACACACAATAAAACAGTCTAACCAAAAGGACCAACAAGCAGCACTAAAAAATTTCAGCTGCTTCATTAAAAGTCCAAATAAAAATTTAAATCTACATTCAGTTCATTATATCCTGTCAGGTTATTATGTATCCCAAGATGAAAGTTTTAAGTATTAGTATGAAAACTGTGAAAGATTAATCTCTGAACACCTACCAATTCTGCATTTGAATATAGGGTCCTATAGAGTTTACTTAAAAAAAAAGTTTTATTAGACTCATACAACTCTTATCACAATCCATACATACATACATCAATTGTGTAAAGCACATCTGTACATTCATTGCCCTCATCATTTCCAAAGCATTTGCTTTCCACTTAAGCCCTTTGCATCACGTCCTTTTTTCCCCCCTCCCTCCCCACTCCCCCCAGAATTTACTTTTAATCACAGTTGATATTCTTACTATGTTCAATAGAACATTTTAAAAAATGAAACAAAAACACTCAAATTAGCCTTACCGTTAAAAGACATATTAGGAAAGCTAACCATGTACAAACTATTATAGAATACTTATTTGTGATTTATACTTTCACTCTTACACAAGACTTAGTTAACAAAAATGCATATTCAGGAGGAAAAAGCAGTTACTTCCCATGTCTAGTAAGATGGAGAGGTAGAGAATGCAGCACACGGGCAGTGATGCTACAGCACAGGCAAGGACACCCTCGAAATTGTAGGAGCGTGCGTGTAAATTTGTCAGGTTAAACAATGTGCTCTGCATTATTTTCATGCCTTTTATACATGGCACATAAATTGAGAACACAGCTATGTTTACATCCTCCCCGCCTCAGCCTGACACAACGGGCTTTTATACTCTGCCAGCGAGTCGATGCTGACTCACAGGAACTCCAAGGGTCTCCAAGACGAACGAACTGTTTTCGTGAGTAGAAAGCCCAGACTTTCTCCCTCGGAGATGCTGCTGGTTTTGAACAGCAGAATGCTCCCCAAAGCATCACCACTATGCCCGTCTGTGTAAGAATGTCTAAAGTATTGTGACAAAAACTATAGCAACCTGTAGTAAACGCAGACGTCACAATGTAAAGCTATTGTTTCTCAGCATCTCCTCCCTCCCTCCATCTAGGTGCACACACGTCTGAAGACGATGTTCCCTCTCGCTAACCCTCCCCCTGCAGAATTATGAGCTCTTGGATAAACAGCAGCTTCAGCATCCTCAAGCAATCCAAACCATGTCCCTTTACAATGTTTTCATCAATTTGGGGAACAAAGAGGAGTCGGAAAAGGGCAGGATCAGGGCTGCAGGGTGAATGGGGTAAGGTTTCCCAGCCCAATTCCTAGACAGCCTTGCTACCCTCAAAGGAGCAGAGGCGCTGTTGGAACGAATGGTTAAGGGTCCTCGATGCAAAGCTTCTGGGCTTTTTCTCATCAACGCAGCTTGCAATTTCCTTTAAAACTTCCTCAAAAGTCCTCACAATCATCCTGTGTCCTTCACTCGAATCTTTGGAATTCCAGGGAGGAAACAAAACAAAACCGTTGGCACAACCTGCTGAGCTGACCCGCCTTGAATGTAACTGGTTCAGCAGATCCCGTTTTGCCGGGCTTTTTCTTTCTCCCTTCCAAGACATCCTAGCAAGATAGAAGACAAGTAACACAACTTGTTTATAGCCACCTACTGACAACAGAGATTTGTTTATACACAAATTTTGTTTGGAATAAACCTGTGCACATGGGAAAAGAAGCCCTAGTAGCAATATTTTTGACTTACCCATCTCTTTTAAAACTAACAGGCATGCTATTTTACATTTCAATATTTGAAACTCCCAACTCACACTCAGAAGACAAGGCTGTTGTCCTCCACAACAAACACCAGGGCCTGCCAACGATGACAACTGTTTCAACAACTGTCTCACACGCACACGAGAAAAAAGAGCACTCAAATTAGCAAGTTGTAGACAAACATTCCGGCATACAGGTCAATTTGTTCTTAAAAATCAAACACAGGTGGGGTGGGTTAGAAACTCCTTGTTACACAGGGACCAGGATCAGGTTTGTGGATCCATGGAGCCTTACTGGGAGCAATCCCTGGTTTCTCATTCCACTGCTACATCGCACAAGACCCTCTAGGGCAGCGGTCTCAACCTGGGGGTCGAATGGCCCTTTCACAGGAGTTGCCTGATTCGCAACAGCAGCAAAATAACAGTGATGAAGTAGCAATGAAAATGATCTTACGGTTTTGGGGTCACCACCACATGAGGAACTGTAAAAGGTCACAGCATGAGAAGGTTGAGCACCACTGCTCTGGGGCTGTTTTCATTTTCTTTCGTTCTCCCAGTGTATTCTGCCACAAGCTGGACCAGCATGTATGCTGCAGGGCAGCCTGATACGGGCTAATCCCACTGGCAGAGAGAACAGCGACACGGGGGCCCATCTACAAACCAAGTGAGCCAAGGAGTGCGACCAAGGCTGTATTCCTTTACAACGGTTTTCAATGCGTGTGTGACGGGCTCTTTGGTGTCCCGTGCAGTCAACACTGAGCGACTCCTGCTGTTCTGGGGTGGCAACGCATGCGCAAATGCCCAATGAGCATTGTGCATGCTCTTGTGGAGGCAGACCTATTGCAGGGCCGGGGAGAACAATGAGAAAACAAGATTGTCATACTTAAGTGTAATAACTTTTGCCTGAGTGGCAGGGGGACACGTTTGCTTAGGAACACTTAAAAAGAGGGGCGGGGAAAGGCAGTCCAGGGAGAACAGGCACTGAGCAATGTATCTGGAGGGAAAAAAGCAGCTTTGGGATAAAACTTCCTGGGAAAACAGCCTGGTCTTTTAATTCCATTTGCCCAGGAACGTTTCAAAGCTCCCTCAGATAAACAAGCTCTACTTACTTAAGAAAGGAGTCGGGGTGCGGGCTGGAAAAACAGAACTGATCAAACACATCCTCCCTGTCTTCCAGCTTCCTCCCTTCCTCCCACTGATGCTTCAAATCACTGCCCAACTCTGGCCCGCAGTCACTCGGCAGTGCTCTGTTCACTTGAAGGACACCTAGACCTCCTCACATTTTCCATTTGTTCTTCACGCAGATGATGACTATACTTTTCTGTGACATTTAAACCCACCATCTGCTGTCACATATGTGGGGGACCCCCCTCCACTCCAAACCAGAAATGCTGTGTGGGCAGAGCAGAGCTTTCGTAGTTCATACTTCGTGGACCCAGTGGTGTCGCCTAAGAAGGTCCTCCCTGGTCACAGTGGACTTTTTGTACAAGCAGTTTCACTCAAACCTTATTTTTTTTGTGATGGCTGATTTAAGAGAACAGTGTGCAGCTGTGAAATTTTGTTTCCTGCTCAGGAAAAATGCCGCAGAAACTGTTGTGATGTTGAACACAGCTACAAGGAGAACACTATGGGGCAAACCCATGTGTGCAAGTGGTTTTCTCATTTCAAAAAAGGTGTGACATGCCGATTGATGACCAACCTCATTCTGGATGTCCATCACCTTCCCCAAACAGATGAAAATGTTGACTTATAGTGCATTGAGAGTTTGTTTCACCAGGTCAGACTGTTAATCAAGCTTTCTATTTAGAGGTTCTGAAAAGATAGCAGAACCGTGTGCAACTACAAAGGCCTGATTTGTGGCAGGGATTGGTTTTGCCATCTCAGTGCACAAGCTTTTCGCAAAAAAGCAACAACAACAAAACAGCATGCCCCTCTTGCCTCACGTACCTTACTCCCCTGACCTCGCTCATGGGACTTCTTTTTGTTTCCTCGAATGTAGAGGGGCATGAAAGGTCAGTGATTTGACATGTACAAGAGGTGAAGATAAAATGAGGGAGGTGCTGTCAGCCATCCAAACAGATGAGTTTGAAAAATGTTTCCAACAATGGGATCGCTGATTTGACAAATGCATTAAGTGTAATGGAGAGTACTTTGAAAGTGATATGATTTTAAAAAAAATTTAAATACATAACTTGGGAGGTGGGGGCTCCAGGGTTTTTGGGGGGTACCCCTCATATGCAGCCATGAGTTGAAATGGAGTGGATGGCTACGGGTTTTGTTTTCCATCAATCAGCAAACATTCAAGTTTATGCGACTGAGACAGGCTGCTTTAAAACCATCTGGTTTCAAATTTTCCATTAACTGATAGTGTGCCACAATTTAATCTTAATCTCACTTTGAAATTTCATATTAAACACACACACACACACACACACACACACACACACACTAAACCAGTCATGCTCCTTTTAAATCTAAGAAGCCATAGTCTCACCCAGCAGGCCTGGGACCACTAGTGGATACGACACCTGGCTCTGGCTTCTCTCCCTCTTACTGCACTATTTAACACCATGTAATCAATACTTAATACCATGTATCCAGTGCTGGCCTTCACCTAGGCCAGTAGACCCAAATGCCAGCAAGCAATGGCGCAATATCAGAGGCACTTATCAAACACCCGGGCCAAGCAGAAGGCACAGCAGCACCCTAGCTACCAAACAGCTCACAAGAATTCATCCCAGCAGTCTCCCCTAATGATCTCAAACCCAGCTCCCAAGGCTATTCGGACTCAGGCTTTCAAGGGTATACCACATTACAGGAGCAGACAACCTCATCTTGCTCCTGTGAAACGGGTGGTGGACTTGAACTGCAGACATAGCTGTTAACGGTTTAAACACTTAATCGGCAGCCCCCCAGATCATCTAAAGCAGGGGTGGATACAATCGGCCTCCAAATCATCACCACAAAGAGAAGCAGTTCCAGCAATCACATTACTATAAACGAAAACCCACTGCCAAGTTCATGCGGACTCACAGAGACCTGATAGGAGAGGGGAGACTGCCCCTGTGGGGTTTTTAGGCCTGGAGTAGAAAGCCTCAGCTTTTCTCGGCTGTCACACTGGGGTGAGTTAAATGCTTGAGCTGCAAGGCCCTCCAACGATGTTATAAATATCCAAATGGCCCTTCGGCAGGAAAAGGTTCCCATCCCTCATCTAGAGAATCAAACACTCTTTGATGAAAGTTAAGAAGTACTGCCTCACCGGAGGAGAGGGAGACAAGACCTTGGCAAGGTGTGCATGAAGGGAAGTGGCATTCAACCTCACTTGCCTCTGGATTCTTTCCTTCAGGAAGGATGCTTCTGGAAACAATAGGCATTGTTTGATCCTGTCTTCTTTGTTTAGAGGTCACCTGCTAACATTTGCCCGGTGGCCTCCATGTCTCAACCAGGCAGAGGGTGGCCTGAACCTGGGACTGTACTGCAGCGACACTTTTGAAAGTGAGCAGCAAACTCGTCATCATGAAAACCAGTGGCCTTCTCGTTGACCTCAATCTAATGAGACTCCTTTTTCCTGTTATCTGTGCACTGTCACAGTCCTTGAGGTCAGATGGCATGTTCCAGACAAACCACATTTGAAAGTGACAGGGCAAGTCTTAGAAAGGCCCCAGCCACAGGTGAACCATGGCCCTGCGCTTTCTTCTTCCAATGCAGCCTTTAGGAAGGCCTTTTCCATTAGGTCGATGAGCAACAATTCTCTTCACCGACTTACGATAGTTTAAGGGTCTTATACAGTTCTAATCTGCAGAGTAAGAACGGCTTCCTTTTTTAAATTGTGAAATGACATAAATCTAGACAGGCAGTAAATAGAACAAAGGATTTGTGGGGGTAGGGCAGAGGAATGCGGGGCGGAATAGGCGACTAATAACGAGTATTGGTCTAAAATTGTGTTGTAGTCATTGTACAAATCTACTTGATGTAAATTGTATGATGCATGAAAATCAATAAATAAAACCGAGAGAAAGGGGGAGTCGTAGGAAACAAGTCCAGAGCAAGTGCTCAAAGAGGGAGGAGACTTAACCTTCTCATTTCCGACATTTTCTAAGCGTCCTTACTTCAGTTTTTCTCCCTGCATATTTGCGTTCTCACGCTTATAACCTTACACTGCTTTTCCATTCACGTTTCTCTGCCGAGTCCTCAGTATCAAATACTACGCCTGGGTAAAAAAAAAACAACCAAGAATATGGTCAACTGCATGTGAGACGGTGGCTACTTCCTCCTTCAGCGGGACTCCTGTGTTGTGACTGGAGGAGGAGTCTGAGATGGAACAGAAAAACAACACTTCTAGGCTGAGGAACTTTCATCTGCCCAGTTTAAAGTCTAAGGGAGGAAGCGCAGAGCAAGAGGTTGGATACCCTAAAGATTTGCATTTATCATTTAGTGAGCTGGAAGACAGAGCTAAGGGCACACAAAAGAAACCCAAGGCCCTGCCCCTTGGCAAAATGCAGAAGAAAATACAAGTACGTTTGAAAACAAACAGCAGCGAATTGTCCTTAGCCGCTCGATTCCTAGAGTTACCATCTGTTGAAATCCCTGTTGAACGCAGGGAGATGTCTGAAGTTACATGTGATCCCGTGTCAAGATGGTACAGGGAAAACATGAACCATATTCCGGTTTGGTTTTTAAATGTACATTAATTACTGAAGCCAGACTGTAAAAAACAAACACTATCAGCCCCACCCACGTGAAGACGATGCTCCTGTGTCCAACTGGCTCCTACAGATTTCAAGACACCGGGTAGGGATGTGAAACGTAAAGGAAAGTTAAGTCTGGGATAAAACGCTCCCTTTCTTCTGCAGTCACCATTCCCCAGACGGCGGAGGTACAAACACCGGGTCACTTTCCCCCCCAAAAAAGAAAGGAAAAACGCAGACGTCGCATTTGTGAACACTCCCTTCGCTTGGTTGTGACGGAGAAAGACACAGATCCGGGCCCTCTGTGACCCGCGTCCCAACAAAAGGCCGGCCTCCGCTGGGCAGTGCGGGGGCAGCAGCAGGATCCATCCGGGCACCCGGGCCGTCTTCCGGCGACCCCGACGCCCACAGCGCCCTTTCACACGGCACCCCCCCTCCGCCCCCGCAGGAACAAAACCAAGCCCCGGAACCAGGGAGTGGGTCACAGCGGGATCCTTCCGGACAGGCGGGCGCCGGGTCCAAACCCTCCCGTCCTCGTTTCGTAGGGGGCTGGGGTGGGTGACCCAGGGGGCGGAGCAAAACCGGGGGGGGGGGGGAAGGGGTTCTTTCAGAGAAATCGGGGATTCCACAAAAACGCAGCCATCCTCGCCCTCACGCCCCGGGCCTCTCCCAACCACGTTTGCTCCCCAAGCTCCTGCCTGGGGACCACCTCCTCGTTCCCACCCGGGCCCGACTCCGATTCTTGGGCGCAGTGGTCCGCCCTCGGGGGCCCTGGATTCAGGCCAGGGACACCCCCAACCCCCCATTTTCGGCCCCAGCGAGCAGGGGGCCCCCTAATCCCCTTTGGACCCCGCCTCCACTGCCCGCACATGCGCATTACCCCTCTCCCCCCAAACCCCGGCGCCGGCCTGCCCTTACCATGTACCAGGTCCCCAGGATGATCGTCCCGGTGCGGACATGGCAACAGCCGCAGCACCGGGTGCTGTAGAAGCGGTCGCTGCGGCTCCGCTTGAAAGTCATGGACACCATCGGGGCTGCCGTGAGCCTCCCTCTGGATCCGGCTCCTGCCAACCACTTTCCGCCCAGCGGCTGCCCGCGGCTAGCTCGGTCCGTCTCCGAACCACACGACACGACGCGGAGCCCGCCCCTGGCCCACTCCGGACCAGCCTGTTCGCGCTTGCGCAATCCGTACCGCCCGCAGCTATCGCGCGACCACCACCCACCCTCTTCAGCACGCGGGCCAATAGCAGAGCGCCATAAGAAACAGATTCGGTTGACCCTGACTCTGATTGGACGACACTGGAGACTGATGAGGGTTTAGATCCAATCAAAAGTTCCACGAGGCTGGGCCCTGGTAGACCCTGCCTGTTACGAGAATTGCTGGGGCTGGGTGGTGAGTCCGGGCTTGTCTGGCATGGGTGTATCCTAGAGAGTCACAGTCCTTGACGTAGGACCAAGGAGAAGACAGGCATATTAGGGAACAAAAGGGGGCGGGAGTAGGGCGCGAGATGAAGTGGGTACCCCCCGCCCGAAGGACTTTCAAGAATGACGTAGTTTCAGAGGGGCTTCGGTACTGTGCCTGCTCACGGGCCATTAGTGCGAATATCAGTTATTAGGCTGACGGGTGGTGCCTGTGTGGAGGGGCAGGGCTAATCCGTGTTTTGGTGTCACTATCTGTTAACAGGAGGTCAGGGGTTCAAGCCTACCACCCTCTAATGGGAGACCGATGATTCTACTCCCATAAAAATTTACAGCTTGAGGAAGGGACCCTGATAATGACGCGGTGGCCGTGCTGCTTTGATTTTGTGGTTGGTGGCAGGTATAGCTGGGGAAGAGAGGTGGCTTTCTATTCCCAGGAAGATTTACTGCCCTGGAAACCCAAAGAGGCATTTCTGCTCTGTCCTATAGCGTTGCTCTGAATCAAAATCGTCTCAATAGCGGCGTTTTTTTGTTTTGTTTTTCTTTATATGCTTTTTTTACCCCTATGGTGAGCATGCCCTAGACTTAGAGAGCTGAAGGATTTAGAGACCCCCTCCTTCACCCAAGCTTCTTTTGGGGATCAGCAATACCATACAAACTGCAAACTGCCACCAAGAGAAAAATACAAGCAATACAAAACAAAAAGGACCGCTTAACTGCTAGGTTTTTTACAGAAAACTATAGTGATGGGGCGGGGGGGGGGGGTGGAGGGCGGAAGAGTAGGGGGGAAATACGAAATACTGAAATGAATCCAAAGATTACAAGAAGTGCTGGGTCTGGGTCCTTAGTCCCGGCTTGTCTGGGTTGGGTGTAGCCTAGGTGTTCTCAATGGAAGACTTGCACATATTTCCTTTTCATTTTTAAAAATCATTTTATTGGTGGCTCTTACATCTCATCACAATCCATAAATATATCCACTGTGTCGATCACATTTGTACATATGTTGCCATCATTTCAAAACATTTTCTTTCTACTTGAGACTTTGGTATCAGCTTATTTCCCCCTCCTCACCCTCCCTCCTTCATGAACCCTTGATAATTTATAAATTTTTATTTTTTCATGTCTTGTACTGAGAGCTGTCTCTATTCACCTACTTTTCTGTTGTCCGCCCCCCTGGGAGGGGGTTATATGTCCATCATTGTTAGCATTTCCCTCTTCCTGCACCTTCCCCTTCCCCTCCTGGTATCACTACTCTAATTATTGGTCCTAAGGAGTTTATCTGTCCTGGATTCCCTGTGCTGTGAGCTCTTATCTGTACCAGTGTACATGCTCTGGTCTAGCCTTATTTGTAAAGTAGAATTGAGGTCATGATAGTGGGGGGAGGAAGCATTAAGAACTAGAGGAAAGTTGTATGTTTCATCTGTACTATACTGCACCCGGACTGGCTCGTGTCTTCCTTGTGACCCTTCTGTAAGGGGATGTCCAACTGTCTATACATGGGCTTTGGGTCTCTACTCTGCCCTCCCCCTCATTCACATTGGTATGAATTTTTTGTTCTGGGATTTTGATGCCTGATAACCTGATCCCATTGACACCTCATGATCACACAGACTGGTGTGCTTCTTCCATGTGGGTTTTGTTGCTTCTAAGCTAGATGGCCACTTGTTTAGCTTCAAGTCTTTAAGACCCCAGACGATATATCTTTTGATAGCTGGGCACCGTCAGCTTTCTTCTCCACATTTGCTTAAGACACGTTTTGTCTTCAGCGATCTTGTTGGGAAGGTGAGCTTCACAGAATGCTGGGTTACTAGAACAAAGTGTTCTGTGTTGAGGGAGTACTTGAGTAGAGGCTCAATGTCCGCCTGCTACCTTAATCTTAACATATAAATATATGTACACAGAGCTATTTCCCCATCGTTATATATAAATATATTTACATATGTACGTGCCTGTATTTAGACCTCTATAAATGTCTTTTGCCACCTAGTTCTTTCCTCTACTTCCTTTTACTTTCCTCTTGTCCCACTATCAGGTTCAGCCTTCATTCAGGTTTCAGTAATTTCTCTCAGCTACATTGCCCTTGATCAAACCCCACCAGGCATCCTATGCCCCCTGCTCCTGAACCTTCGGTCCCATTGTTTTTTCCTTTGGATTGTTTATCCCACCTATCTTAGCTAGATAGGCACACAGGGAGAATAATAAGCACTAAAACAAGACAAAGCAAAACAAAACAACCACCAAAAAAACCAAAGGCAAAAAAGGAAAAGCCTATAAATGGTTCCAGGTCTGTTTGTTGACCTTTAGGAGTGTTTTCCAGTTGAGTCTGATGGGGTGGCACATCTTGGCCCCAAAGTCTATTTTTGGTATTCCCCAGTGACTTCATTCTTTGCTCTCCTTGTTGCTCTGTTGCATGCCCCTAGTGTTTTGCCCTGATGTATTGTGGTCAGATGGGGCACAATTCCCGCATTGCGTTTCTAGTGTTGTCCCCGGTCATGCTGTGGGTCAGTGAGGGACATTGTATCTCATGGTGGGACCCACCCTATGATTCTCTCTGTGCATTGGCTTCTCTGAGCAGGAATATTGTCCTCGGGGCTTGATGGGCTAGGATGTGTTCCACTCCCTCTCCTTCTCTCTTCCTTTGCTCCTGTGTGCTCTGATCAGACGCACCCCTCTCCCTGAGCTGTAGCTTCAGTGCTGTCCTCGTGATGCGCATTCTTCTGGGGGGATTTGCATATATTTTTGAGTTAGCTGCTTCAGTGAGCCTTTCCAACTTTGTATAATTACATACAACTTTGTGGAACCAGGTAACACCAGGGAACTGGGAGCCTAAGTCAACTCAAATCTCATTGCCTTCAAGTCAATTCTGGTTCATGATCACCCTGTAGGACAGAACAGAGCTGCCCCTGTGGGTTTCCAAGACTGTAGCTCTTTATGAGAGGAGAAAACCTCATTCTCCCTCAGAGTGGATGGTGGTTTTGAACTACTGACCTTGAAGTTATCAGCCCAATGCTACTACACCACCAGGGTTCCTGCTACCTTATATACAACAGGAAAAACCGCGTCTTCCTGTGTCATCCTCACAATTGTTATGGATGAGCCCATTGTTGCAGCCATTATATCAGTCCATATCATTGCAGGTCTTCCTCTTTTTCTCTGACCCTCTACCAAGCATGATGTCGTCTTCCAGGAACTAGTCTCTCCTGATTACATGTTCCTTACACGTCCAAATTGTGTGAGAGGAAGTCTCACCACACTCACTTCTAAGGAGCATTCTGGCTGTACCCCAGGACAGCCCATGTTACTTTCAGTATTCTTCACCAACACCATAATTGAAGTATATCGATTCTCAGGTCTTCCTTACTCCCTGTCCAATTTTTGCATGGATATGAAGGGATTGAAAGTGTAATGGCTTGATACAGACTCATCTTACTCCTCAAAGTGGCCCCTTTTTACTGAACATTTCAACGAAGCCTTATGCATCAGACTTCCCCAATCCATCACATCGCTTGATTTTGTGACCACTGCTTACGTGGATATTGATTGAGGATCCCAATAATTTGAAGTCCTTAACAATATCAATCTTTTCCCTTTTATCGTAATGTTTGTGGGTGGGTTTGTTTTTGTTGTTGTTTTAACATTGGACTATCATCCATTCTGAAGGCTGCAATCCTTGATCATCATCAATAAATTCTTCAAGTCCCCCTGACTTTTAGCAAGCAGAGTTGTGTCATCTGTGTCTGTATCACAGGTTGTTAACATGTCTTTCCCCAACCCTGACATCATTTTCTTCATCTAGAGTCCAGTATGTCAGGTTACTTGGTCAGCACACAGATTGAATAAATAGGGTGAAAGCATACAACCCTACTGCAAACTTTTCTTGATTTTAAACTGGAAACTATTTCCTTGTTCTATACAGACAACTGCTTCTTGATTACATACAGGTTCTGCATGAGCACAACGAAGTGTTCTAGAATTCCTATTCTTTGCACTGTTAGCCATAATTTATTACAAGCCACACAGTCAGATCTCTTTATGTAGTCAATAAGACACAAGTAAACATCTGCTTGGAATTCTCTGCTTTGACCCAAGATCCATCTGACATTGAGAGGTGGAAAAATGAAGGTGCAGAGCAGAGGTAGAATTCAGCCAGGAATGTGAAATTGAGAAAGATTTTATTGAGGCAAAGAGCTCCCGGGAGGGAAGGGAGAGCAGAGAAAGGGACAGGAGCATCTTGAGTTTCCGGGCAGGTTCTGAGACCCAATGAGTTAGGTCAGGGAAATCGCGCCTGGCAGTGGGACATATATGGGGCTTGAGGCGAGGACATATGTCCTGATAAGGGGAAGGTTGGCCTTCTGGTGCTGCAGTACCAGGGTCTGAGTCAGGATATGGTCTATGAGTAAATCATCTTGTTTTTCGCAGACCCACTTCCTGGAACACTGAGGGAAGGGGCTGTACAGACCCGGTCCAGAGAGATAAACTCCTTGGAATCCTGAAGGCAGGGACTGTACAGTCCAGCTCTGGCTTTGAGAGGCAGGGGGAAGGGGCCGCACAGTCCAGCAGACTATCTTTTGGGAGAGCTGGGGGAGGTGGCTGCATGGTCCGGACCCAGCGCAAACAGACATCAACAATGGTTCCTTGTTCCAAGTTCTCTTCCAAAGGTGGCCTGAATTCCTGGCACTAAAGTCCATGTTGGATGATCTTAAAATTTTGTTGTCGTGGGATATCAATGATATGGTTCTGTTGTTTTAGCATTCTGTTGAGTCACCTTCCTTTGGAATGGGCACAAATATGGATCTCTTCAAGTCAGATAGCTGTCTTTCAAATTTCCTGGCCTAGACAAATGAGTGCGTCCAGTGCTTCAGCTTCCAGCGCTGCCCGCGCTTCACTCGGTCAGTCTCTCTTGATTGCCCTTAAAACAGACACGACAGAGGCCAATTACCACAACGGGGTCTGAGAGGATCTGCTAGACAGTTACAAAGAAGAGTCACCTCAGAAGGTTATGGTGACCACTTTGTAGGATCACAAGTGTGGAATCTTGACTGGTATTCTTGAAGGACCCAGGACCAACACAAAGGGGGTAGAGGGTATTAAGAAAATGGAAAACTACTTTCATGAGAAAAAGTCCAGTAAAACTGCACCGGTGCATTTCTTTTCATCATGCCAGTGCGAGGGTAGCAATCGCATCTTGCTATTTCAGACTTCTTTTTAATCCCCAAACTCAACAAACGTTGAAAACGAAGATGGCTCGCATTCTTTGAGGAGGCCAGAGCCTCCATCCAGTCTGATGTCGTACAAATAGAAATGCACAAAATTCTTTGGTCACGGGTGTTGGTTGTTAGGTATTGTCAAGTTCATTCTGACTCATAGGAATCCAACCCAACAGAAAAAAGTAACAAAACGCCGGTTGGTCAGGCAGCATTCCCACAAAGTCTGACCCAACTTCTTGAGCCTTTTGTTGCAGCTATTGTATCAGTTGGTCTTGGTCATGGTCTTCCTCTTACAGAAATGCAAATAACGCCTTCAGCAGAGGGAGGATACATCGATGAAACAGCAGCTTCACATTTTTATGTTTTTGTTTAATAAAGAGTCCCATGCTTTTATCACACACACACACTCACTGCAGTAGAGTCGATTCTGACTCACAGCGACCCTATGGGACAAGGTAGAACAGCCCCTTTGGGTTTCCAAGACTACAACTACTTCTGGAGTAGAAAGCCTCATCTTTCTCCCACAATTCTTTTTGATGTGCCCTTGTGTGCTTTTAAAAACACTTTGGAAGGTACATTGCATTCTTTAGAAAAGTATTGAGCTATAATTAAGATCTCACACAATCCAATCGTCCAATCATATCAAGAAGAGTTGTGCAATCATCCCCACAATCAACTCTGGAACCTTTTCTTCCCCCTTGTACCCACTGATGTTATTCCCATCCCCCCACCCTCTCCTCCCATGCCCCCAGGCCACAATTAAACCAACTATCTTCATCCATCCACCCATCCTGGTTTCCCTAAGCAGAGAAACATACAAAACAAGGGCAAACTACCAACAAGGGCCCAGTAACAATGACCATATAAAACAAGAGAAAGACCTCCATCTACAGAAAGCGAGAATATAAAAAAGTTAGACTATCGGGTCCATAGGGAGAGTAAATGATAAGGTTTTATATTCCAGTCTTAATACAGCTGTTACAGTCCGCTTTACAAGGCTGTTTGTCCGCTATTAGGCATGTTAATGTTCCTGTTCTATGTGTCTTGGGGATTCATTGAGGACTCAATCTGTGTACTCACTGCCAAGATGCCGATTCATAGCATCCCTGTAGGACAGGATAGAACTGCCCCTGTAGTTTCTGACACTATCTACAGGAGTGGAAAGCCCCGTCTTTCTTCTGTGGATTGACTCTGGTTCCAAACTGCTGACCAAGCACTGTCACCAGGACTTTTCCAATCCATTCAGACATCCTGTAAGTAGGTTTTGGTCTCCCACGGTCTTCCATAGCTTTCAGCAAACCAGGTATTTAGAAGTTGAACACTGTACCATTTCCTCTTCCAGGTTTGGATCTTTTTCTTTACTATCTAAGGTCACACAGACTGGTGTGCTTCTCCTGTGTTGACTTAGCTGACTTCTTACTTAGTTGGCTCTTTGTTTCGAGATAAGCTTTTAAGACCCCAAATGTTATTCTTCATGCTAGCTGGGTGCCATCTGATTTCTTTACCACACTTTGCTTGGGCACCCATGTCTTCAGTGGTCTAATGAAGACAAGCGCCAGGGAGGGCTATGTCATAAGACCTAATTGCTCTTATGTGAGGGCTGTGATCAAGTGATAGCTTAGAATCCATTCATATAATTATGGTTTCTGTAGGTCCCTGGTGCACTTTTAGAGACATGTCTGTCATTTAATATATTCCAAGTTAGAGAATAAAAAGGTCTTCCTTTCAGCCAAGGATACCCATTGGCCAAGAGTACAATGAATTCTGAGTAGTAGTTGTTTGAATGTTTTCAACTACCTGAAATTATAGATTGAATTGTTAATTACTTATCTTTGCCATTCAAATATAAATACCATGAACCCTATTAAACTTTCAACATATGGGGTGGGGTGGGTGGGGCTTTAAAAAGTTCAGGGGAAGATAAAATCAAAAGATACTGGGAATTCCCCACTAACTTTTGGGGAGTACCTTTCTGTAAGCAAGCCCAACGTTAGGCCCAGCTAGACTAAGAGATGCACTCGGGGAGGTGGCCAAGTAGCTCTTAATTGAGGATGACATTTCACTTCTTGTACCGGGAAAACCCCACTGTCATTGAGTCAGTTCTGACATGCAGCAACCCTCTCTCTTTGGGAGCTGACAGCCTCATCTTTCTCCCAGGGAACCACCAACCTTGCAGGTAGCAGACCAGGGAGTGCCTTTGGATCTCTTTGGTATAGTTGTGGACTATAATAATGCTTTCTCCTGCCAAAAAATTACATAGCGCTTGGCACGTCCTAGACCCTAATCCATCCAATTTGTTTATGTGAGAGGATTTCTTCCCTACAAATGCAATTAAATAAAACCTTCCAAACTCATGGCCATTGAGTCAATTCTAACTCATAGTGACTCTATACAATAGAATAGGCCTGACCCTGTAGGTGTCTGAGCCTGTAAATTTTTATGGGAGTAAAACGTCTCATCTTTCTCCCCAGGGCTTTGTGGTCAGCAGCCAGTGTGTAGTCCAGTGTGACCGCCAGGGCTCCTCTTGTAACGCCGTGTTGTTGATAGGTGCCATCGAGTTGGCTCTGACCCATAGGGATCCTCCCTGTGCACAACAGAATGAACATGGGAGTCCTCCATCACAGCACATTGTTCCCATGTCTGAGCCCCCTGATGCCGCCAACTGTGTCAGCCCATCTTGTGGAGGGCCTTCCTCACTTTTGCCACCCCTCCACTTTACCAAACATGGTGTCCTTCTCCAGGGACTGGCCTCTACTGAAAATATGGTCAAAGTAAGTGAGATGAAGTCTTGCCATCCTTCCCTCTAAGGAGCACTCTGGCCTTACTTCTTCCAATATAGATCTGTTTGTCCTTTTAGCAGTCCGGGTTAATTTCAATAGTCTTTTCCAGGACCACAATTCAAATGCATCCATTCTTCTACAGTCTTCCTTATTCAATGCCCAGTTTTCACAAGCATATGAGGCAATGAAAATACCAGGGCTTGGGAAGGCAAACTTTAGTCTTCAAAGAAACATCCTTCCTCTTCAATACTCTAAAGAGGTCTGTGCAGCAGATTTGCCTAATGGAATATGTCTTTCGATCTCTTGACAGCTCCTTCCATGAACATTGATTGTGGATCCATGTAAGACAAAATCCTTGACAACTTCAACCTCTTCTCCGTTGATCATGCTGTTTCCTATTGGTCCAGTCGTGAGGGGTTTGATCTCCCTTACATTGAGTTGTAATCCTCACTGAAGGTTCCGATTCTTGAGCATCATCGGCAAGTACTTCAAGTCTTCCTCACTTCAGCACGCAAAGTTGTGTCATCTGCATACCACAGAGTGTTAATAAGTCTTCCTCCAATCATGAAGCTGCATTCTTTTTCATATAATCCAGCTTCTCTGATGAGTTCCTCAGCGTGTAGATTGAACAAATATGGTGAAAGGATGCAACCCTTTCCTGATCCTAAACCATGCAGGATCCCCTTGTTCCATTCACACAATTGCCTATACAAGTTCCAAATGAGCACAATGAAGTATTCTGGAATTTCCCTTCTTCTGGAATTTCCCTTCTTCTCAAGGTTATCCACAGTTTACTATGGTCCACAGAGTCAATGAAGCACAAGTAAACATATTTCTGGTATTCTCTCCTTTGAGCCAAGATCCATCTGACATCAGCAATAATATCCCATGATTGCAATTTACAGGCCAGTGGCTTTCAAACTTTGCTGCCTGTTGGCACCAGCAGACATTTTGATTTAATTAAAAGGAGTGATATCTGGACATTAGAATTTTTACAGCTTCCCAGGCAATTCTATGTTATTTTGCCTTAATATAAGATGATACAAGCAATAAATACAGTACAATCAAAATTTTCAAAAAATCATATAGAACAGAAAGATAAGATAAAGCAAAGTTACCCAGTTTTGTCTAAAAGCCATAATAAGTTCACGTTCTAATAGAGATATACCAAACATGGTGTTCAGTCAACTTCTGAGGTTGGCTTTTCTAGCACTAGGAATATTCACAGACGGGGCCTGCTGGATCTGAAGGACGTTCACAGCTGTAGATTAGGAGGAGGAGGAGATCACAGTGTCCTGCCTGGGCAATCCTTTTTATCTTTTTAGAGCAAAGGCCAGTATTTTTGGAGGAAATAGCTTTAAAGTACTATTAGCAAACAGTCACTCCTTTTTGAGGGGAGGGGTAGAGAAAAATGTCTAGGGCAGAATCACAAAGAAAAACATCATGGAAAAAGAAAAGAAAATAGGGAAAATTTGAAGCTCTTCATTCTGTATAGTTTAACCTATTCTTCTTCTTAAAACAGTAGGCTCATCTTATATTTATTCAGCACATTTTTTAATCAGTTGTGTACCAGGTGATGGATATGTGAGTATGGACAGGACACATTGTGCCTACCCTGTGCCTTTTTTAAAAAATCATTTTATCGGGGGCTCATACAACTCTTCACAATCCATACATACATCAATTGTTTAATGCGCATTTGTACATTCATTACATTCACCATTCTCAAAGCATCTGCTTTCCACTTGGGCTCTTGGAATCAGCTCCTCATTTTTTACTTTTTTCCCTCCCTCCCTGCTTCCCCCTCCCTCATGGACCCTTGATCATTTATAAATTATTATTATTTTATCATATCTTACTACCCTAAGTTACTTATGGTATATATGGTCAAGGATAATCCATGATGGTGAAAATGATCACTTCTACTTGAAGGTCATAAAGGTTAGAAAGGAACCCAGAAAAAACTCTCTCCTAAGAGGATAGGATTCCAGGTGGAAGTGACACCTGCACTGATAGTACACAGAAATTGGGCTGAGGACAGAGAACCAGTTACCCAAGACCGAGAGAACCATATGAGCAACATAGAGAAGGCGGCGAGATGGAAGCATGTTTGGCAGAGATGGTGGCCTGCCCTCCCAGAGACAGCATTTCCTAGCTTCTCTACTCTCTCCTCAGGCGGTTGGATGAATAGTTATCGAACTGAATGGAAGCAGAAGTACCTTGTGAACAACTGGATCAGGGCTTTGCAGAAGGAGGAGATCGGGATGGACACACGCAGATGTTATTCACTTTCATTCCCTCCATATTCTGGGCGAATACAGAGAATGCTGAGGTCAGAGAGGGGACGGCAACCTAGGGTGAGCAGTCCAATACTTAACCACTATGCCACCAGGGCTTATCCATAGACCCACAAATGAATTCTGACCCAGAGCAATAGTTGTGTGCCAGCAGAGAAAAAGTTGATTTGGTAATTTTTTAAAATTCATCTAATCATTTCTGATTGACTTATATAAGGAGACTTCAAAAAAGTTTGGGGGGGAGAGAAGAAAGGAATTAACAGATAATAGAAAATTCCTACAGACCTTTTGAAGACCCCAGGAGTCCTGGTGACATAGTGGCTGTTATCCACAAGATCAGCAGTTCAAAACCACCAACTGCTCAGTGGGAGGAAGATGGGGTTTTCTCCTCTTGGAAAGACTTACAGACTCAGAAACCCACAGGGGCTGGTCTTGCCTATCCGATAGGGCAGCTATGAGTCAGCATCGACTTGATGAGTGTGAGTTTGGTTTGATTTTTTTTAACCCCCTCACATATGGGTCATACTTTTGGAATTCACCTTTGAAGTAATTGTAACATCTTATCAATTCCCTCACTGATGAAGCAAATTAAGTTTATGTTGGTAGGAGAGTTTATGTTTGTAGGAAAGTCATGGTTTGATCTTTTAAAATAGATCATTTTCTAGCATAAGCTATGTTGAACTTTATCCTAAGTATAATGAGAGGTGTTAGGCAAAGAAGGTGTGTAATTGGGTTTGTGTTTGGGAAATATTCTGGATAAGAGGAAGGACTCAAACTCCAATGAATTGCCATCAAGTGGATTCTCACCCCCGGGGCTCTGCGTGGGCAGAGTAGACTGTACACCATAGGGTTTCCAAGGTCATGACCTTGCAGGAGCAGACCACCCAGCCTCTCTGCCAGGTTGGCTTTGAACCTCCAGCGGTTTGGTTAGCTAAATACTTAACTGTTGGAGTCATCACAAGAACTTGTAGACAAGGACTTAAAGGGGCATATTGAAGTTGAGCCTGCCCAAGAAAGGAGGTGTGAGCTAATGGTGGTCTGGAGATAGATAGATAGATAGATAGATAGATAGATAGATAGATAGATAGATAGATAGATAGATATAGATAGATATATAAATGTGTTGGACAGGGTTCTTTAGAGAGACAAACCAGATTGCTAGTAATTATATATAAATATATTTATAAAGGTAGATATATAATATAAGAAATGAACCGTTAAATTATATACAGATAGAAAATACAAGAAATTAACAGTTAAATTATAAAGCAGTGAGACACTAGCAGTCCTTTAAGGCTTGAGAGCTGCCAGTTGCCAGTCCCCTTCTGTAGAGAGAGCTGGACTATATATATCCAGGCAGCAAACAGCAAGGCAGGTCCCCAACTGTCATCAACCATTAGTCCCCAGCTCCAGAGATGAACATTCCAATCGTGTGGGCTTAAAGGGACCTCAACTTACAGCGACACAGTCCACAGGCTAGGCATCCCACAGGTAGTGTACCCCTTTAAACTGAGGCACAGAACAAGCAAGGTGAGGCTCACCGAGCCATTTATCCCTCTGCCCTTCAGTTAATCCTACTTGTGTTTATCAGCCAGGCTGGCACAATAAACTATCGCAATCTACCCCTTGCCAACCTGGCACCTGTACACAATTCTTTACCCATACATACTTATATAATTTCCAGATATTAATGAAATCACACTTATACTTATCATCAATCATCTATCATACATGTAAATGAAAACACACTGAGTCACAAAATAACTATGTATAAATTACCAAAGGCACATGAGGGAGGGGGGAGTGGGGAGGGAGGGGAAAAAAAAGAGGACCTGATGCAAAGAGCTTAAGTGGAGAGCAAATGCTTTGAGAATGATTGGGGCAGGGAATGTATGGATGTGCTTTATACAATTGATGTAGGTATATGTATGGATTGTGATAAGAGTTGTATGAGCCCCTAATTAAAAAAAAAGTATCAAATACCAAAGAAAACACATTGAGTCAAATTACACCTGATATATCATACTTGAACAAAGGAAATATACGCAATAATCACATACAAAGAAAATACATTGACAATTACATTTTTGCAATTGATCACGTAGTCGTAATTGATAGGTAGAACTATCTTCTACTGCTACCTATTCTGTATTACCTTTGCCCTCAGCAAGCACCTCAGCTGGCTGTGGCTTTTGGCCTGGCGGGACCGGTACTCCAAGACAAGTGCAACATGCTGGCATGAAGCAGGAACCAATTGAGAGGTCTGAGGGGCCGGCCCCAATTCCAACTACCTGGACAGCCCCTACCCCCACCCCGCAGAAGAATTCACTTCTGAGGACAGCACTGAAGCTACAGCTCAGGAAGAGGGACATGTCTGATCAGAGCACACGGGAGCAAATGAAGGGAGAGGAAGATAATGTGGAACACATCCTGGCCCACCAATCCCTGAAGACGATATTCCTACTTAGAGCAGCCAAAGCACAGAGAGGACCAGAGGGCCGGCCTCACTACAAGACACGACATCCCTCACTGACCCATAGCCCTACCAGGGACAACACTGGAGACACATTGCGGGAATTGCACCCCATCTGACCCCACCACATCAAGGTGAAACACTAAGGGTGTGCAACAGAACAGCAAGGGCAACAGAGCAACAAAATCCCCAGGGAATACCAAAAATAGACTTTGGGGCTAGAGCATGGCACCCCATCAGACTCGACTGGAAAACACTCCTAAAGGTCAGCAAACAGACCTTGAACTATTTGCAGGCTTTATTTTGTCAGTTATTTTTGTTGTTGTTTTGTTGCTTTGTTTTGCTCTGTCTTGTTTTTGTGCATATTATTATCTCTGAAGGTCTATCTAGATAAGATAGGTGGGATAAACAATCTGGAGGAGGAAACAACAGGACCCAAAGGTTCTAGAGGGACATGGGAGAGGCGGAGGCAGGAGAAAGGAATTGGGCCTTAACAAATCCATGGACAAGGGAACAACAAGTGTTCCAAAATTGATGGCAAGGAGGATTGTGGGAGGCCTGGTAGGGCTTGATCAAGGGCAATGTAACCCAGAAGAATCACTGAAACCCAAATGAAGGCTGAACATGATAGTGGGACAAGAGGAAAGTAAGAGGAAATAGAGGAAGAAACTAGGAGGCAAAGGGCATTTATACAGGTCTAAATATAGGCATGTACACATGTAAATATATATATATATTATGATAGGGAAGTATATCTATATGCATATATGTATAGGTTTAGTATTAAGGTATCAGATGGACATGGGCCTCCACTTAAGTTCTCCCTCAATGCAAGAACACCTTCCCAACATGATTGCTGAAGACAAAGTGGGTACACAAGCAAAATGTGGTGAAGAAAGCTGATGGTGCCCAGCTATCAAAAGATGTAGTGTCTGGGGTCTTAAAGGCTTGAAGATAAACAAGCATAGTTTTACTCTATCTTGTTTTTGTGCATATTATTATCTCTGCATCCCCTCAGCCATCAAAGCCCCATGGTGAGTGGATGGTCAGTTCTGGCTAATGAGATGTGAGGGACCATCTGCAACAGATCAGAGCTGGAAATGCAGAGAATCTAGGACAGATAAACCCCTCAGGACCAGTATTGAGAGTAGAGATACCAGGAGGGGAAGGGAAAGGTGGGGGAGAAACGGGGAACCAATCACAATGATCTACATATTACCCCCTGCCAGGGGGATGGACAACAGAAAAGTGGGTGAAGGGAGACATCAGTCAGTGTAAGACATGAGAAAATAATAATAATTTATAAATTATCAAGGGTTTGGGAGGGAGGGTGGGTAGAGGGAGGGAAAAAATGAGAAGCTGATATCAAGGGCTGAAGTGGAATTAAAGACCAGAGATCACATGTGCAGGATATTTGTCAGAGAGGCATAACCCTGGAGAGAAAGGTTCAGAAGGTTGGCTTCGCTGTCCTTTACCAGGGTAGACATGGCGGCCTTGTCTATTAATGGGCAATTGCCCGTGGAAAGGAAGATTAAACATTTTCACAGAGGGAGGAACAATTGCCCAAAGAAGTCAAAGAAGACCTCCATAAATGGAAAGCCATCCATGTTAATGGGTTAGGAAACAGTCTTGTAGGATAGCAATACCAAATAGATTATGGATTTACTGCAATTCTTATAAAATTACCCCTGCCTCGCTCGCAGAAAACTTGACCACCTTATGAAGTGGATACCCACTTCTGAATTTCAAATTTTACTACAAAGCTTTAGAAATCAAGACTGTGGGCTACTAGGGATAGACAGAATTGAGAATCCAGAATGAGAATTGAGAACAGAATTGAGAATCCAGATAACGTTAATGGTTTTGATTAGGTAATCATTGATAAGGAGGTCAAGGCATCTTAATGGAGGAAAAAAATAGTATTTTCAACAAATAATGCTGAAGCAACTCGATAAAACACAAAAGTAAACTCATTTCCAGCTAATGGATTTTGACATACAGCGACTTTATAGAATAGAGAACTGTCCCACAGGGTTTCTAAGGCTGAAATCTTTATGGAAACAGACGGCCATTTCTGTCCTCTATGGAGGAGATGGTGGGCTCCATCAGTCAATCCCTTGGTTCATAGCTCAGTGCTTAACCACTGCACTACCAGGGCTAGCTACATGCAAAAGTGTGGATTGCAAACTCTTTATTACATCAACTCAGAAGGGAGCAGAGAGCTAAACAGATGCATTTAGAAGAAAACATGGGCTACGTTTTCATCACCTTGAATAAGCACAATTTCTGACATGTGACCCTGATGTTCAGGCAATAAAAGCGATGGACAAATTGGACTTAATTTTAGATTTGCCTGATTCAAAGGACGCCATCAAGGAAATGAAAAGACAACCCACAGAAGAGGGGGAAATACTTGCAAATTCTGTGTGTGTGTGTGTGTGTGTAAAGGATTGCATACAGTATATATAAAATACTTTTGTTAATGATAAAAAGACAAATAACTGAATTTTTAAAACAGGCAAATAGACAATTCTCCAAAGGAGGTATACAAATTGTGTTAGTTTGGGTAGACTAGTGAAACAAACTCATGGACATTCATCTGTCTATAAGAGTGAGTTTTATATAAAGGGTATTATACATTAAGAAAGCATCCAAGCCCATAAGTCTGATATTAGCCCATATGTCCAATACCAATCTATAAAGTCCTCTTCAGACTCACAAAACACATGCACTGCTGAATGCAGGACGATCACAGGCCAGTGGGTAAAAAGTCTTTGGATCTAGTGGCACTGTAAGCATCTCAGTGCTGGCAGGGGTCTCTCTGTGGCTTCTCCGGCTTCATGGGTCTGGCTGTATCAAGGTAGGTCCATGTGGCTTCTCCAGCTCAGGGCACTATGGTAGTTCCATGTGTCTTGTCAACTGCAATGTCTCCCAGCGAGTGAGCAGAGAGAGAGTGTGTCTCCTGCCTCCAAGAAGGAAAAATCCAGATTTCCCTGAATTCTCAGGAAAAAGCCATGCCCACACAGAGGCTATGATTTGATTGATACACTAGACTCCACCCCTTCACTCCTAATTCTCTCAAATTGACACCAGATTATGTAACTACCACACAAGTATTTAATATCCAAAGTTACTGCCATCGAATCAATTCTGACTCATAGTGACCCTAGAGGCCAAACTAGAACTGTTCTCTAGGGTTTCTGAGTTTGTAAATCTTTGTGGAAGCAGCTAGCTTCATCTTTCCTCCAAGGAGCAGCTGATGGGTTTCAGCTGCTCGCCTTGTTGCCAGCAACCCAATACAAAACCTAGACACCACCATGGCCATCTCAAATTGCCAATAAGCACATGAAAAGATGTTTAACATCATTAGTCACTAGGGAAGTGCAAATCAAAACCGCAGTGGATAAACATAAAGATCAATATAGTAAGATTGAGAGTCCAGAAAATAAACTGATAATCTAGAGTTAGTTGATATTCAAGAAGGGTATCGGGCCCATTCTACAAGGTAAAAATGTTGTTGATGTTGTTAGATGCCACAAAGGCATTTCTGACCCATAGCAACCCTATGCACAGCGTAACAGAACACTGCCCGGTCCTGTGCGTCCTCACAATTGTCCCTGTGCCAGAGCTTACTGTCACAAGTACCCTGTCAATCCATCTCCTTGTGGGTAGTCCCCCTTATTGCTGCCCCTCCACTTCACCAAGCGGGATGCCCTTCTCCAGGGACTGGTGTCTCCTGACAACGTTTCCAAAGTGTGTAAGAAGACACTTCACCATCCTTGCCTCTAAGGAATACACTGGCCAAACTTCTTCCAAGACAGATCTGATTGTTCTTGTAGCTCTCCTTGGCACTTGGAATATTCTCCGGCACCACAATTCAAATGCATCAATTCTTCTTTGGTCTTCCTTATTCAATGTCCAACTTTCCCATGCACATAAGACATTGGAAAGTACCATGACTTGGGTCAGGCACACCTTAATGCTCAAAGTAACGTCCTTAATTTTTCAATACTCTAGAGAGGTTTTGTGCAGCAGATATGCCTGATGCAATACATCTTTTGATCTCTTGACTGCTGTTCCATGAGCACTGATTGAGGATTCAAGTAAGACAAAATCCTTGACAACATCAACCTTTTCTCCATGTATCATGCCGCTACCTATTGGTCTAGTTGTGAGGATTTTGATCTTTTTTACTGCAGGCTGCAATCCTTGATCTTAATCAGAAATCCCTTCAACTCCTCCTCACTTTCAGGAAGCAAGAGTAAAAATAATCTTCAGCAAATGGTACTGATATAACTATGTCACCATGTGCAATAGAATGAATTTGGAACACTACCTCACACCGTATATGACAATTAAGTGAAAGTAGATCAAACACCTAAATGTTAAGAACTAAAACTTCTGGCACATACACACAATGGAGTACTATGCAGCAGTGAAAATCACGGACGATCACATGAAACACGTCGGTTCGTGGGAAGAGCTGGAAGGAATCGTGTTAAGTGAGGTAAGCCAAACTGAAAAGGACAGGTATAACATGAGTCCCCTGAGGTAAGTACAATCATCATGTCAGGAATAGAAGAATAAACACCTAGCTCGTTATAAACGGGTGGAAGCATAGTTGGAGGGAGGGCAGGCCACACCTAGAGAGGTACATACAGTCCAACATAAAGAAGGGGAAAGGGGGCAGGTGGAGGGAAAAGCGGGGTGGGGAGAAACCGAGTGGATGGCATGTGGGGAACAGGGCACTAACCCACCCAGGGGGCGAGTATTGGTTTGTCCCCACAGAACTGGAACATGCATACGGACCCCACGGTGACACACAAAACCAGGAGGGCAACGTAACGTGCAGAGGAATCCACAGAGACTGGACCATATGCCGGCCCCAACCAGTATTAGCCCGACCTCCACCATTGAAGGGAGTACCACAGAAAATGAAAACAGATCGTCTGGTGTGGGAAAGGAACTGACCTACCACACCACACCCAGAAGGAAGCTGAAGCAAAGGAAGGAGGAAGAACGGAGCAGAGCACACCTGGGAACACAAAGCTCAGAGGATGATAGCCCGGCTCAAAGGGCCCAATGTACAGAGAGGACCATATAGCCGGCCTCATGGTGGGATGCGGCATCTTTCACTGACCCATGGCCCTACATGGGACAGCGCCAGACACACAGTGTGGGGTGTGAGACTGAGCTGACCCCACCACACTGAGGCAAAACATTGGGGGTGTGCAATGGAGAGGCGGGGGAAGCAGAGCAAGGAGGTCCCGATGGAGTATAAAGGATGGACTGTGGGGCCAGGACGTGGCACCCCATCAGACTTGTCCCGAAAACACTCCTAAAGGTCAACAAACAGACCTTAAACTACTAACAGACTTTTTTTTTGCTGTCTTTTTGTTTTGTTTTTTTCTTTTTTCCTCTTTTAAATTTTGTATGTCAGTGGATTTTTTTGTTTATTAGCTTGTTGGTGTTGCTGCCGTCGACGCCATGTTCTTATGTGCCACTTGGATGCTGTCAAAGCCATCCTAATTTTTATGCTCATATTACTATATCTGCCGGTCCACCTAGATAAGATAGGCTGGACAAACAATGTGTGAAGTAAATAACGGGACCAACGGTCCCAGAGGGACATGAGAGGGAACAATGAGTGGTTCAAAACCAGTGGAGGGAGGGAATGGGAGGACTGGGAGTGATCAAGCGCAAGGTAACTGAGAGGAATTACTGAAGCCAGAATGAAGGCTGAACATGGTGTGGGACAAGAGGAAAGAGTAAGGAAATAGAGGAAAGGAGTAGGAGGCAAAGAGCATACATAGAAGCCTAAATACAGACATGTACATATGTAAATATACTTATGATTATGGGGGAAATAGACCTATGTGCATATATTTATAGGTTTAGTAGTAGGGTAGCAGGTGGACATTGGGTCTCCTTGTGCACATTCCCTCAATACAAGAGCACCTTGCTCAGCTAAACAGTCATTTCATGATATCCACCTTCTGGACATGATCACTGAAGACAGACATGTGCATAAGCAAATGTGGTGAAGAAAGCTGATGGTGCCCGGCTATCAAAAGATATAGCGTCTGGGATCTTAAAGACTTGAAGGCAAACAAGCGGCCATGTAGCCCAGAAGCAACAAAGCCCACAGAAAAGAAGTGCAGAAGCTAAGTGAGCACAAGGTGTTGAAGGGATAAGGTAGCAGACACCAAAGAACAAAAATCATCTTTGTGTGATAACCTTCCCCACATAAATGCTGAAGACGAATGTTTTCATAAGTAAGTGTGGTGAAGAAAGCTGATGGTGCCCAGCTATCGAGAGATATAGTGTCTGGGGACTTAAAGGCTTGAAAGTAAAGAAGCGGCCATCTAGCCCAGAAGCAACAAAGCCCACATGCAAGCAGCACACCAATCTGTGTGATCATGAAGGACTGAGGGGGACCAGGTTTCAAGCACGAAAGGTAGGGGGCGGGGGTGGATCATATCATCGTGAATGAGGGGAGCGCATGATGGGGACACAATGCCCATCTGTAGACAACTGGACATCCCTTGCAGAGGGGTAGTGGGGAGGAGATGAGCCACTCAGGGTTCAGTGTAGCAACAATGAAACTCACAACCTTCCTCTAGTTCTTAAATGCTTCCTCCCCCCACTATCATGATCCCAATTCTACCTTGCAAACCTGGTTAGACCAGAGGATGCACAGCGGTACAGATGGAATCTGGAAGCACAGGGAATCTAGGACAGATGAACCCCTCAGGACCAACATTGAGAGTGGCGATACTGGGAGGGAAGTGGAGGTAGAAAGGGGGAACCAATCACGGGGATCTACATATAACCTCCTCTCTGGGGGATGGGCAACAGAAAAGTGAGTGAAGGGAGACGCCGGGCAGTGTAAGATAAGATAAAATAATAATTTATAAATTATTAAGCGTTCATGAGGGAGGGGAGAGTGGGGAGGTAGGGGGAGGAAAAAAAAATGAGCTGATTCCAGGAACCCAAGTGGAAGGTGAATTTTGAGAATGATGAGGGCAACGAATGTATAAGTGTGTTTTACATAATCGATGTATGCATGGATTGTGATAAGAGTTGTATGAGCCCCAATAAAATGATTTTTTTAAATAGAACTAAAATTATAAAACCCTTAGACAGAAATACATGTGGATATTTGTGACTTTGGAAGCAACACCTTTTAGATATGACATCAGATGCACAAGCAACCAAAGAAAAATATAAATGGGACTTAAAAATGTAAAATGCTTTCACATTAAAGCACACTCTTGAGAAAGTGAAAAGACAAAAGAAATTTCAACTGGATGAAAATATTTGGAAATCATATATCTGGATTAGGGCCTAGTGTCCAGAATGTATAATGAAACCAGCAACAATAATATAAACCAATAACCCAAATCATTTAGTAGTTGTACACTTGAAGAGGGTGAATTATGTGATAGGTCAATTTTATCTTTAAAAGGCCATTTAACAGAAGGGGTGATAGAGGGAAGGTGGACAATGAAAATAGGGAAATGGGGAAGGACTAGCTACTGGACAAAAGGAAATAATTAGTCTTACACAGAAAAAGGAAGTTAGGTTCCACTGAAATAGAAAAGCCAATGCAACAGAAACTCAATACACTGAATAAACTCTTGGCTGGCATCCGTTTCAAAGAGAACTGGAAGACTGTCCTGAGGCTAAAGCAGATTTCAAGAAAGAGGCAAAGTGTGAGCCAAGCTGATGGGGAAGACAGAGCAGGTAGCTAACTAAAACCCAAACAAAACCTCCTGCCATCGAGTCGATTCCTGCTCACACAGGCAGTTTAATTCCTCAACTGCGAAATGGGGATAATTGTAAATATTGTATTGTACAAGGTGGATTGTAAATATGAAGTAAGTGTAGTTAGGCTAGGACTTTTATGCAATGCCAAGCAAAGACCGACAACACAATAAATGGTAGTTATGATTAATTTCTACCACTCTTCTCATAGTTTGTCATACTGTGGTGGTTTCGTGGAAATGTTTGCCTTGTAATCACACAGGCCAGAGACTACATAACAACGCAAAGCTAAACACATGACTGGATTTCATAAATCACAACCATCTTTAAGCAAAGAAGTTAGCTGCCTGCACACAGGGTATCATTTAATGGAATTATTATTTCTTTATAATAGAACATGCAGAACACTTAAGAAGTTTATGCGTAGCTGAAAGGAGTCTAATGTAAAATGTGGCTGTAGAACGTTGCATCCTGCTTGACAGAGGAGTTTATTTGTGGTCGTCAGTAGAACCGTTAAGACACATTGTAAACCAATTTGATTTCTCCTACCAAAAAGTAAGTGTTAGAATAAGAAACAATACCCAAAATGTAAATAAATAAGTAAAGGACAAGCAAGAGTGAAAATCATGTGTGACCCATGGACCCTCTTTCCTACCCAAAGAGACAACAAATTCAGGAGCAAAACATCAAGGCAGGAATAGATAAATGAGCCAACTGTGGGAACTGGCCACTCACAACCAGGGACAAAACGCTACACTAATAAAATACTGTCATCCAGCACTAACCTACTTAACTTCCGACTTGTAGTTAGCCTCAACAAGCCATGTTTGCCCTGTTCCACACTCCAGTCTCTGTGGAATTTTCCAAACTTTCTGCATTGCTGCTCACAAGACTGGCAGTCTATCCAGTGGTGCTCCTATGCAACCCATTGGGCGTTCCGTGGCTAATGAGTCAGAAGTGGATGGGCTTTTTCGTAGCCTGCCCTTAGTCTGGAAGCTTTGCTCAAACCCGTTCACCTTGGCCAACCCTGCAGGTACTTGAAATTCCAGTGAGCTGGCCACAAGCCACCAAGTACAACCAACACATAGATCCAGGGTGCCCAAGAAGAGATATGTTCAGTGCAGCGTCTGGACAATTCTGCCTGGAGGCTCATGGAGTCATCTCAGAAGACTGCTTGCGCCTGACACGTATTATTTGTTTGTTTGTTTTTTAAATGGCTCTGCTCAGCAATCCTTTGTGACTGGAGTCCTGGAACAAGCAGCAACGAAACCGCAAACCCCGGGCCCTCACACTGCTCCCGACTCGGAGCATCCGTGTGGCGGGTTTCTAAGGAGGGAAGTCTTTATGGGATCACACAGTTCCATCTTGCACTTCCGGAGTGAAATCCTGACCTTGCAGATGGCAGCACACGGGGTTACCTGCTAAATCTCCAGGGCCACTTCGAGGAACGGAAAGTACCAGAAAATAAGGACCACCCCCCCTAGAGTGTGCACATTTGTGCAAACCTTTATAAACTCTGTGTAACTTTTAATCTCAGGTTTCACTGGCACATTTCATAGATCATACAGTTCAATAGTCTAACCCCATTTTACAAAGTTGGACAATCACTACCACGATCCATTTTAGAATATTTTTTTCTTTATTGTACTTGTTATTATTAGTTCCCCATTTTCCTCCCTGCCCCCCCCCCCAACTTCTCCTGTCCTAACTCCCAGGAACTATTCATCCAGTTTCTGTTTCTGTTGATTTACCTATCCTAGGTTTCCTATAAAGAGAAACACAAATCAAGAGAGAGAAACCAAATCATATGAGTTAGTGCTTACTGTACACCACACACAAGCAAGGAAACAAACAAGCAAACAATGCCAAAAAAGAATGCCCTCGATGCACAAAAATTACTGATTTTTAAATCTCGACTCTGGAGAACACACTTTTCGAACATTCCACGTAACTAAATGGGAATTTTGTATGGAGCACTTCTGCTGCATGCGGGAGAGCAGAGGTTCTCTCTGGGAAACGCACGTCTGCAGCTGCTGGGAATGGGGCTCAGTTTTCCTTCTCAGGGCATGGCTTTGTTCTGTTTCGTCTCACTGAGACAGTTAATACTCCAGCATGAAAGGTTGGCAGTCATTTCTCAAAATGAATGGAGTCTGTCCGTGCAATGAAAACAACTGAAAGATTGTTGCTGAAAATAAAATCAGAACTTTCAAAAAAATTAGAATTTTTGAAGACTTGGATCTAATACTATTCGCTGGAAAAATAGGTTACAAATGATTAAGGATTTTTTTCTGAAGGAGAAATAAAGTAAACTCTATTGGAAATAAAGTAACCAAATGTCATTTTTAATTTGTATAAAGTGTATCAGCATAGGTAATATATGCATAATTCAGTGAACCAACATATGATCTTCCAATTGACCAATTCATCCTGTTAGAAAATTAATTATACATAGTTAAAAGGTCCCTTCCAAATCTGCGAGCCTGGTGGGTTTTAATGTAACAGGATGGCAAGTTCATTGCTGGGGCTTCAGATTCCACATTGCCACTGACCTTTAAGGAATTACCATTCGTGTTTAATTGTTTTACATTTTGGTAGAGCACCAACGAAGAATAACCACCGCTAAACACGTGATTAAAATACCACTCATTCTTCCAACGACATAACTGTAAGCCTGGAGATTCCTCCTATACTTCAACCCAAACAACCTACCTCAACAGACTGAACGCAAAAGCAGATGTGAGAATCCAGCTGTCTTCAATCAGGGGTGGGGGATGAGCAAAATAGAAAACTACGCCGTGCTCACTACTTTCCTTTTCGTCTGGGAAACAGCTCTGTATCATCCATGTTAACCTAGAATGGGCTTTTAATTTTTATTTTAAAATCAATTTATAACTATTAGCTTCTCAATGTCAACATACTATGGTTATCATCAATAGTTGTTACCTATATAATCACAAGTTCTTTGGTGTCTTCTACAAGTTTTAAGAGTATAAAGAATTTCTAAGATCAAAAAAAGTTAGAACCACTTATGTAAGTCTCATAAGTGCCTCTCTGGAGAATGTTGCTTTTAATTCATTTAACATTTTATTGGGAGCTCTTACAGATATTATAACAATCCATAATTCAATTAGATCGAGCATAATTGTATGGTTGCTACCTCCATCAGTTTCAAAACATTTTCTTTCTTCTTGAACTTTTTTATAACAGCTCCCCTTTATCCCCTCCCACCCCCACACTACCCCCCAGGAACCCATATTATTATACTATATTTGATTATTGTTATTTTATATATATATGAGGGGGCATCCCCCACCAAAAAATGACAAAAAATGGGAAAAAGCTCCACTAGGCAGAGCTTTCAGAGTATGCATTTTTCCCACTAGACAAAGATTGAGCAACTCTCTGAGTTAGTGCACCCAGTGGTATCACCTGGGAAGCTTCTCTCTGGTCACAGTGAATCTTTTCATAAAAGCAGTTTTGCTCAAACCTTGTTTTATGTGGATGCTTTAAGAGAACAGCATACGGCTGTGAAATTTTGTTTCCTGCTCAGGAAAAATGCAGCAGAAACTGTTGTGATGTTGAACACAGTTTACTATGGGAAAAATTCAAGTATACAAGTGGTTTTGTTCTGGATTTCCATCAACTTCCGGAATGGACGAAAATGTGGACTCATATTTGGAGTACATTTGGAGTTCTTTCTACCAGGTCAGATTGGTAATCAAGCTTTCTATTTAGAGGTTCTGTAAAGATAGCATAACAATGTGAGACAAAAAAAGGCCTGATTTGTGGCAGACAGGAACTGGTTTTACCACAATGACAATGCACCTGTTCATGCAGCCATCTCAGGGTGCTAGTTGTTGGCAAAAACCAGCAACACTCTCTTGCTCCATGCACATAACTCACCTGCCCTTGCTCCATGGAACTTCTTTTTGTTTCTGCAAATGCAAAGGGACATGAAAGGACAGTGATTTGACTTCCTAGTGGAAGAGGTGATGAAAAAAACTAAGGGAGGAGTTGTCAGCTATCTGTATCTTACCCCATCAAATGGATCTGTTCCCCTGCAAGTCTGTTATTCATTCCCCTCAGAGTGAGGTTATACAGTCAGCATTGCTATCAACTCCACCCCGTCCCCCTTACCAGACCCTCAGAGAATCATTACTCCTTTTGTTGTTTCTAAAGGGTCCTCTACCTTGGCTTTCATGCATCAAACAATGTTGTGGTTGAATGGAGCTTTTGAGTCAATTACTACTCATGGCCAGCTCAGGTTTCTACGAGTGGAAATGCCTCAAAGGGGTTTCTTGGCTGTAATCTTCCCAGAAGCAGCTCGCTGATCTCTCCCCTGAGGAGTCCCTGGGTGTGTTCAAACTGCCAAGATTTTGCTTAGCCTCCCAAATGCTTAACTGTTTGTGCCACCAAGGCAATCATCACAGATATCCAGAACAGTGGCTCTGAGACCATCGGGTGCCATTGATGACCTTTTTAAAAGCTAGGTGTGTGTGTGGGTGGGCAGGGGCGGGGTGGAGGGGTTGAATTGAGAATTTCCTAAAGGCTTGGTTCTGTGGATTTCGTAAATAATAAAGATAGCCTCATCCTTCTCTTGTGCAGCCCTCTGGTGGGTTTGAACTGCTGGCTGACTTTGCATTTTTCAGTCCAATGCTTACCTGACAGCACTACTTGGGTTATTATTTTGCGTTGGTTTGGTGGATTTAAACAGTTATAGAAGCTTCTCTTCATCTGAGTTGTATCATCTATAAAATTGGAATAAGGTTTGCATTCTACTGAAGGCTTGACTTCATTTACTCTGATGAAAGCAGAAAGGCAATCATGCCCTGGAATATTTCTACTAGAATTTAATTATTCATCTCCAGTCCCTCAAGGTATTCCTTGTCAACTGACACTGGTAATTATATCTTCTCTCCAAATTAACCATGTGGTTTCTATTTTTAATTGCTGGAGGGTATTGGAAGTCTTAATTGGTCAGCGTTGGCCAACTACTTTGAAGATGAAAAATACTATGTAATTATCAACTATCAGAAAATTACTCTCAAAAAAAAGAAGAAAAAAAAAGAAAATTACTCTCCCTACACTTAGCAAAAATCCCTGCTTGAGAACACAGTATTGAAGTTTACCCTTAAGGGCTTCTGGTATGGACATGGTGGCATAGGCCCAGTATTCCCCCGCCCCTTTCTCCTTTACAGTCTACAAAAGAAGTGCAAAGATTGGACAGAATAGTAAAAAGTCTGTGCACGGGTAGATTGGGTGCAGATACAATCGATATAATCAACACAAGAGTCAAGGCTGCTAAAAGAGCTGAGATTACACAAAAGCCACTGAAGAAGAGCTGGCCAAGCAAGATGAGGCTCAAAGCACCAGCAATCGAAGGTTTTGTACGGTGAGGGGCTCCCCATGAGCTGCAGGTGTGTCAGTGGTCAAAGGAATGTCAGTGAGCAGAGCAGGTGGCAGTCGCCCTCCTGGAACCTGACTTCTTCCAGAGCAGCAGAGCATTGGCCAGAGACACCCTATTTCCAGGAAGCGCCCTGTCTCTCCAACCACAGAAGAGAGAGCTGGGGGCAGCGAAAGGGCAAGGGCTACGTCAGCCTCTCCCCACAGCATCAAATTCCAGTTGGAATGGTTAGGTAGCCAGATAGGAGGTTGTTCCTCTCCATGCCTAGGGGACCCTTGCAGGAAGTTGGAAGCTGATACAAGGTAAAGGGCATGCGCCTATTCAGACCTGAGCCAGGGGAGTGGTACACCTGCGAGGGCCCCAATCTAAACCAGGTGGGTTTAATCCAACCAATGGGGTCCACCAGTACCATCGACCACGCCTCCCAGCTGAAGGCCCTATAAAGACCAGAACCTGGGGACTACCCTCTCTTTTCCAGCTGCTCCTCTGAACTTCTGCTGGGCCAGGCCTCCGGCTCTCTCTCTGGCCTCAGGCCACCACGTGGGTGTGCAGTGCCCCGGGTGCTGGTGTTCAGTGACTGTAGCGCATGAAACTTCTGTCCTTTATAAAAACCCACTTGGATCACAAACTGTGCTTCAGCATGAATTCTTTCTCATGCGAAGCCAAGGACAGAGACATTTCCCACCCGAGGGGTCTAACCTAATAAATGCCCTCTGCGTGGTTATGTCACCAACTCAGTACATAGGCATATTTGTCTTCCACTTTTAGGGATTGCTTTTTGCTTCCCCTCTTCCTTTCATTTGTTTTTCGAACGCAGTAGAAAACATGGCCTGTTTCCAGTCAAATCTAGAAAACAAAGTGTATTCAGAGACATCCAGGTTGTAGCCCTGTCTCCTCTACACTGTTTCCTCCCTCTCAGAAAAATAACGATATTCTTAAATTAAGAGCTTTAATGTCAGGGTACTTGTATTCACAGGGTCCCCATTACTTAAGAGACATGGTGTGTTCAACCTGTCTTCAGTTTTCTTTTTTTAATTTTTGAAGTTCACAATAACTCTAGGACAGGAGACAGGAGGAGCACAATTATGTATCCTAGAGATCAATCAGAGGAGTCCTGGGCATTTAGTGGGTTATCCCCCACAGAACCATTGGTCCCGTTGTTTTCTCCTCCAAATTATTCATCCAGTCTATCTTCTCTAGACAGATCTGTAGAGATAATAATATGCACCCAAAATCAAGTCATAGCAAGATAGGCGATGAATGAGAACACAGCGATGCCAACAAAAAAGGAAACCAATTACCCATAGAAGAATAAATTAATTAAAAGAAAAAATTTAAAAAGAAAGAAAAACCTGTAACTAGATCAAGGTCTGATTTTTGATCTCTAGGTGTGTCCTTCAGTCAGGTCCAATGGCATACCATGCTTTGGCCCCAGAGTCTGTCCTTTGTACTCCCTCAGGGGCTCCCCGCTCTGCTCCCACGGTTGCTCTGCCGCATGCTTTTAGTGGTTTGCCTCAGTGTCACAGGGTCCGTCTGGGCCAGTCCCGGCCCTGAGTCTCCAGTGTTGTCCCCTTCGGGCCCTGGGCCAACAAGGGACAGTATGTCTCGTAGTGGGATCAGTCATATTGTCCACTCTGTCCATTGGCTGTTCAGAGCGGGGATATCGTCCCCCAGGTCTGATGGGCCAGGATGTGCTCCACTCTCTCTTCCTCCCCCTTCATTTGCTCTCATTTGCTCTGATCAAACATGCCCCTCTCCCCTAGCTGCAGCTTCAGTGCCGTCCTCTCAAGTAAATTCTGGGGGGAGGAGAACAGAGTGTTCTTTCGTTGAGGGAGCAATTGAGTGGAAGCCCAATGTCCATCTGCTACCTTAACACTAAACCTATAAATATATGCACATAGATATATTTCCCCATCATCATATATAAATATATTTACATATGTACATGCCTGTATTTAGACCTCCATAAATGCCCTTTGCCTCCTAGTTCTTTCCTCTATTTCCTTTGACTTTCCTCTTGTCCCACCATCATGCTCAGCCTTCATTTGGGTTTCAGTAATTCCCCTCAGTTACATTGCCCTTGATCAATCCCTACTAGGCCTCTTATACCCACCTTGCCACTGATTTTGGATAACTTGTTTTCCCTTGTCTCCGGGTTGGTTAATACCACTTCCTTTCCCCCACCTCCCCTTATCCCATGTCTCCCCAGAACTATTGGTCCCATTGTTTTCTCCTCCAGATTGCTTATCCAGTCTATCTTATCTAGATAGACCTGCAGAGATAATAATATGCACACACAAAAAAACAAGACAGAGCAAAACAAAGTGACAAAACAAAACAACCACCACAACAACAAAACCAATGACAAAAAAAAAAAAAAAAAGAAAAGCCTGTAAATAGTTCAAGGTCTGTGTGTTGACCTTTAGGAGTATTTTCCAGTAGTCTGATGGGGTGCCATGCCCTAGCCCCAGTCTATTTTTTGTACTCCCTTGGGACTTCGTTGCTCTGCTCCCCTTGCTGCTCTGTTGCACACTCTTAGTGTTTTGCCTTGGTGTGGTGGGGTCAGATCAGACGCAATTCCCACACTATCTCCTGTGTTGTCCCCTGTAGGGCTGTGGGTCAGTGAGGAATGTCATGTCTCATAGTGGGGCTGGCCATGTGTTCCTCTCTATGCATTGACTTCTCTGAGCAGGGATATAGTCCTCAAGGCTTGGTGGGCCAGGACGTGCTCCACTCTCTCTTCCTCCCCCTTCATTTGCTCCTGTGTGCTCTGATCAGACATGTCCCTCTCCCTGAAGTGTAGCTCCAGTACTGTCCTCTGAAGTAAATTCTTCTGGGGGGAGGCGTGGCTTTCTACGTAGTTGGGATTGGGGCTAGGCCCTCAGAACTCTCTACTGGTTCCCCGCTTCGTGCCAGTATGTTGCAGTCACATCTTGGAGCACCAGGTTGAAGTCTGGTTCTTCTTTTCACTCCCAATGTTCTGGTCTGGCAGCAGGAGCTCTGGGCCATCGACTTCTGTTGAGTCCACATACTTTCAAGGGGAAGGATGAAGAAGCTGGCTGTATAAACAAAAACAGAAAATTCAGGATCCTCTTATAGAAGAAACTATAAAGAGCATCATGTATACATACCTCTTTTTTAAGTAATAGGAATAAATATTCATATTTATGTATATTTGTTGATTGTGTCCCTAAAGGGCAAAAGAAGGAGGAATTCCTTTTTAGAACAGCTTCCTGGTGGAGTTGTAGCTTTCCCTCTATCATACCCGCTCCCCTGTGACCTCTCCCTGGTGATGAGACATGTTCCAGTTCTGCCATGAAGGCCCCCTGGCCTATGGCCACAAATCCAAATATACAGTCTCTCTTGCCTGCCAGTCCCTCTGATTGACTAGTTCGACTTAGAATTATGTCACAACAGCATATGTGTTTGTATGTGGATGATCATAACATTACTTAAAGGCTACATGGTGAGAGATGTGCAAAGGGCCATGGATGGCAGTGGGAGCCCAAGATACATTTGTAGAGTGACCTAGGTAATAGGTCACCAGTGTCCTCCCTCTATCTATAATTGAGGGATGGGGGGAAAGTGGCTGCTGCACAGAGTGCTTTGGAGAGATGAGTATGGAAGGTCAAAGGCATACATCTGACTATATATATATATATGTATATACACAAATATGCTAGGAATGACAAGTTTGACAAGTTCAAGAGGAATGATGTCACATTCATAATCCAAAAGAACATTTCAAGGACTATCTTTAAGTACAATGCTATCTATGAAAGGATAATATATGTATATATCTATAAAGAAGTCATGGTAATACAACTATTATTCAAATTTATGCACCAAACACTAAAGCTAGTAATGAAGAAATTGAAGAATTCTATGAACTTCTTTATTCTGAAATTGATCAAACATGAAATGAAGACTATTGACAAATTTTGGCAATTGGATTTCAAATGAAACCTAAAGGAAGGGGCAATAGTTGGAAAATATGGCTTTGGTGATAGACCACATGATAGAACTTTCCAAGAACAATAACTTCTTTATGGAAAAGACTTTTTTGGATAACTGCACATGGGCATGTCCAGATGGAATGCGCAATGTGCTGGTTAGATGATGTTATGGCAACTAGACACTCCTGGCTAGGGGTGCAGTCATACCTGTCAATCAGGTTACAATCAGATGCTGTCACTGTGGGGGGTGTGGCCTTCTCATAAGGAGGACCCTGAGAACCTCCTCTCTCTCTCCCCCTTGACCTCCTCCTTGCTAGTCATCCAGAGAGCTGCTGGAGCCCTACCATGTTGCCACAGGCGTAGATCCACATGACTATGCATTCACCCGCCTCTGATCTTCCCGCACTCTGCATCATTGCCTGTGGCTGAGTGAGTCTCAAGGGGGACTTTAGGACTTGAGTTGGACTGGGCTGGGATGCTTTCTATAATTACTTCTTGATATAAAGCTCTTTCTTGTAAATATATGAATGTCACTGGATTTGTTTGTTTAGTCAACCTGGCCTGGCCCAAACAGGAATCAAATTGATGATGTCTGTACAAAGAGACAATGGGGACGCTCAACATTAGCAGCCAAAATGAGGCCAGTGGGCAACTATGGACTAGGCCATAATTGCTCATTCATGTTTGAAATAAGTCCACGAGTGCCAAAGTACAACCTTGAGTGTATCCCATTTGAATTATAAGCACAAGTTTGACACACAGAGCACTTGTGGGGGGAGGTCAGATGCTTACAGGACACCCTCCCTGAAGATAGTCAGTGACCAGACTATGGTATGCCCCGCTCCCTGCTGTTAAGGACAATGGACAGGCCTGTAGGTGGGGTTTACACCCTACTGATAATGGTTCCTATGGAGATCCAGAGAACAGCTCAAAACTGCTCGTGACATCTAAAGTTAGACTGCCATCCTGTATCTAGGATCCCCCTATCTTGTCACACGTATAACCCCAATCTCTCCTCTTCCTATTGCGTGTATATCCCTAGATTATCCCCACTCTCATTGCTGTATAACCTATAGTACAAGCCCTTCCTGTGATGTAAGTCTTTACCTGTAATTAATGGGCTTGCACGCCCCCAAAGGTATATAGGCCTGGGTTGGCAATAGCTCTCTCTCTCTCTCTCTTTCTCTCTCTCTCTCTCTCTCTCTCTCTCTCTCTCTCTCTCTCTCTCTCTCTCTCTCTCTCTCTCTCTCTCTCTCGGCTCCTCCCCTGGCCTCTCATCAGCTCCCCCTTTCTTCTCCCTTCCTCGTTCCCCTGTTCCCTTTCCCTTTGTGCTCTTTCCCTTCCCCCTCTCTCCACATAGACCACCAAGCAGGGCTGAGGTGAGCATGCTACCATGAAATGTGTCTGACCCCATTATTTCTCTCTCAAGTCTATCTCTCGTGCTCTCTATGACTGTACTATAATCTTTACTTATTATCGCTGTACAATTGTGCCCACTGGACCTGTAATGATGTGCTAGGGACTGAATTCCCCCTGAAAACATTAATGACAGAAGAACTGACAAGCTGGGAGATGCCATCAAGAACATTATACATGAAAAAAGCAAAAGGTCGGTAAAAAGATAAGAAAGAACAGATCACAGTGGATGTCAGAGTCCAATGCAAAATCATTGAAAGCAGCGAATGCTGGAGTGTGTGGAGAGGCTGGCGCTCTCATACACTGCTAGTAAATCTGTCGTGTGTGCAACCACCGTGGAGAGCTATATGGTGCTACCTCAAACCACTGGGAGCAGAAATTCCACAGGAGCCAGTAATGCAGCTGTTGGATACATGCCCTAGAGAAGTAAGAGCTATAACATGAAGAGATATATGCCCTCCCATGTTCGTCAAAACACTGTTCACAATAGCAAGAAGTTGGAAACAGCCCACATGCCTGTCAGTAGAAGACCAGATAAATAGACTTTATCTGGTACATGCACACACAGAAGGCTATGTTTCACTAAAACAACAACAAACAAGAAGAGAAAATGATGAAGGCATGAAGCATCTCAAGATATGGATAGCCCTGGAGAACATTATGCTGCGTGGACTTAGTCAATCACCAAAAGACAAATACCACGAGAGACCACTGCTATCAGGGTGAAGCCAAGACAGAGACTAGCATACCAGGAGAACAGCCTTTGGAGGCTCCCGAGAGATGGAGGGCAAGGGTGGGAAGATCTAGCAACAGGTGTTGCTTTGGGTGAGAAGAAGGATAGAGATACATAAGAGAGTGTGGGGGGAGGTCAGATGCTTACAGACATCCTCCCTGAAGACAATTATAGGCCCCCCTCCCTGCTGTTAAGGACAATGGACAGGGCTGCAGTCATAGATTTGGTTCCTGTAGGTGGAGTTCACACCCTACTGATAATGGTCTCTATCAGTTGAGCCAGGGAACAGGTCTGTGACATCAAAGTTAGGCTGCCATCCTGTATCTAGGATCCACCCACCTAGCCACATGCATATCCCCAATCCCTCCTCTTCCTATTGTGTGGATATGCTACTTCACCCCCTCCCATTACTCTCTATTACCTAAAGCACAACCCCTTCCTGTGACATATGTCATCACCTATAATTAGGGGGCTTGCATGTCCCTAGAGAATATAAAAGCCTTGGTTGGCATTAAATATCTCTCGCTCTCTCCACGTGGACCACCAAGCGGAGCTGAGGTGATCATGCTACCATGAAATGTGTCTGACTCCATTATTTCAATAGCTCTTTCTTTTATCGCTCATGCTCTCTATGACCTTACTATAATCTTTACTTATTATCGCTGTACAATTGCACCTACCGGACCCGTGATGATGTGTTAGGGGTTGGCTTCCCTGCAAGAGAGAGAAGAGAAATCAGGGGAGAGGGTGGAATTGAACACAGGGAGGGGGTTATTGATGAACCCTTTAAACTGTTGAATGCAGAGTTAATCATCTAAAATGTAACCATCACCCCCACACTCACAGGAAACCATTCATTAAAAAAAGAAAGAAAAATGAGGATCTGATTCCAAGAGTCCAAGCGGAAAGCAAATGTTTTGAGAATGACGAGGGCAACGAATGTGCAAGTGTGCTTGACACATTTGACGTATGCATGGATTGTGATAAGAGTTGTATGAGCCCCCAATAAAATGATTTTAAAAAATAAAAACAGAAACATCAAAGTACATGTCAGAAGAGACTCTAAAACTTGCTTTTGAGCACAGAGTAACTATGACAACTGAAAGAAAGGATGACGTAAAAGAGCCAAATAGAACATTTAAAGGGCAGCCTGCCAAAGACCTGGAGTTAGACAGCTGAACGGTGAGAAAAGGTTCAGCCTATCTCCAGCTGAAAGAACTGAGGAAACATTCAAGCATCTAGTTGAAATATCCTATGGGCATCAAAGGAAGATGGAATGAATGCACAGTCACTGTACCAAAAAGAACTAGTCAACATCCAGCCATCTTAAGAGGAAGCCTATGAACAAGAGCCAATCATACTGCAGGAAGACGTCCAAGCTGCGCTGAAGGCATTGGCAGGAAAACAAGGCTCCAGGCATTGGCAGAAAGACATTGAAATGTGTCAACAAGCTGAAGAAGCCCGGAAAGTACTCACAAATCTATGCCAGAAAATTCCAAAGACAGCTACCTGTCCAAATGTCTAGAAGAGATGCCTATTTGTGCCTCTTCCAAAGAACAGTGACCCAACAGAATACAGAGAATATTAAACAATATCATTAATACACATGCAAGTAAATATTTGCTGAAGAAAATTCAAAACTGGTTACAGCCGTACACTGACAGAGAATGCTACAAATCAAAGCCAGATGTAGGATTATCACAAGAGATGGACATGATTGTTGATGTTGAATAGATAGATCTTGGCAGGAGGCAAGGGTTACCAGAAAACTGTTTACTTATGTTTTATTGACTACACAAGGCTTTTGTGTTTTATTGACGACACACAACTGTGTGGCGCATAGCAAAGCATGGATCACATTGAAAAGAAGGAAAATTACAAAACACTTCATTGTGCTCATGTTGAACATTGTGCAGGGACCAAGAGGCCATCGTATGGACAGAGCAAGGGGACACTGCATGGTATAAAATCAGCAAAGGGCATCATGCTTGGCAAAGTGAAAAAGAGGAAGGGCACCCAGGTGATGTTTGACATAGTGGCTGCAATCGTGGGTTCCAACAAAAGCAATGGGAGGACGATGTGGGGGCTGGCAGCATTTTATTCTGTTGTGCATGCAGCTCACTCTGCGTCAGCATGGACGCCATGGCACTGAAGAACAACAAGCCTGGCCTTTTGATGTCAGACCCAAGACTGCCAGAGGTTCTCTCCAGCCCCTACAATCACACAGTCGCCCACAACAATGCATGGGGAGGCTTTAAAAAGTTTATATTATATTGCATTATCTTTCAATTCCATTTTTCCATAAACTTTTCAAAGCCCCCACATAAAATGTATGCATGTGTTAAATATATAACACATGCAGAATCTCTTGTTAGCGCAAGTGGCTACAGCGCTCAGCCACTAACCAGAAGGCTGGCAGTTGGCATCCACCCAAACTCTCCTTGGAAGAAGGTCCTGGTGATGCAGTTTTAGAAAACCCAGTCGTTGAAAGCCCATTAGAGCGCAATTTTATTCTGAGACACATTGGGCATCGGGATGGAGTGGGTGGGGGGAGCATGAGCTGGCCTCAACTCAGCAGCCACTGGTGATGAATATACATACAAGGCTGTGGGTCTATACACCAAAATTCAAGCCGAATTCACTGCATTGAGTTGTTCCCACCTATAGAGACCCTAGAGGACAGGGAAGAACTGTGAGTTCTGAGACTTACATAAAGTCACGCTTTATGGGAGGAGAAATCCCCATCTTTCTCCCACACGAGTGTGTGTCGGAGCCCTTGTGGCATAGTGCTTCACATGTTCGGCTGCTAACTGAACAGTTAGCAGCTCAGAACCACCAGGATAGTGACAACCACTACAGGAGAAAGACGAGACTTTCTACTCCCATAAGATTTCCACTCTCTGCAGTCCCTGGGGGCAGTTCTGTCCTGTCCTATAGGGTCACGATGAGTAGGAATCTATGGGAGTTTGAGTTTTAAGTTGAGTGAGTGTTTACCACGTACAGGTTCTATTTCTCAGGGGAAGCCTGGCTCATACGCTGTCACAGTGCACAACTTCAGGGGTCACCGCTCCCAGGACATCCCCTGGGTAGTCACAGTTTGTCTTACTACCTCCGCTAGACAGAGCTGGAAGGGTTGGGATTCATCCATAAATCTTTTTTGTATGCCAAACCACCCAGCACTAAGCCCAGCTTGATAAATATTTACTGATGGATGGGCAGGGCAGAAACCGGTCAAGGCTCTAAATCACAGAAGAGGGAGTATTTCAGATCCTAAGACCCTCTACTTTGGAGCTCACTCACCCAATCTGGTGCAGCCCAGCTCTGGCATCTGGTGCTAGTATTAGCTTTTTGTGACCCTTTGGGACACCGGGCATCTCCGAGCAGCAGCATAAGGTGAACCACAGTGGCTTGCTGGTGTCAAACTCCCCACCCCCTCAAAGAGTTCAGTGCTACGCAGGGACTTCACACAAGCCACAGAATGAGCTGACGCCCTCTGCTCTGCAAAGTCCTGAATGGGGCTGCGATTAGTCATGGTCACAGTCTCTGTTTGTGCAGCTTTGGAACGGGCTGAGGCTCACATGGCTCCCAACGGCCCACAGGGATTCTGTGGGATTGTTTTGAGACAAGGGACCTCAAAAACCAGACTTAAATGCTTCTCCTCCCATGTAGGACTCATAGCTAAATTACACATTATAGAACCTTGCCAAGCCTGCCGCCCTTCCTCGGTCCACTAACAAGCAGTAAGAGCACTCAGGCACTCTAAACTGCACTACCTGCGTGCAGGGCTGCTCTGCCAGGAGCCAATGGAAATGAGGGTGAAACTGTGAAGACAGAAACGAAATACGACAAGCACACAAAGAAAGCCCACCTTGATCTGAGAATCTGAGAACTAGGGTTCAAGGCAGTAGTTTGCTTTAAAGGATGGCATCCCACTCCTCCAAGAGAGGAGCATTATCAGGTAGCCCTGGCCCATGAACCACAGGACACCTGCCTTGAGCTCTCTCTCTCTCTCTCTCTCTCTGGTGGCGAAAGTTGAAGAGGATAGGAGGGAAGAGACCTGTGCTGAGCCATCCAGCCCTGACCTATGTCTGACGTTCATAGCTGGGGTTGGGAGGTAATCCGTGGTTATGCAATGGAGAGAGTGAGCTCCTGGGGGATAATTCAGTGGTGGCTCAGTGGCGGAATTCTCACCTTCCATGCAGGAAACTCGGGTTGGATTTCCAACCAGAGCACCTCAGGCACAGGCTCCACTCACCAGTCAGAGGAGGCGTTCATGTTGCTCTGTGGAGCAGAGTCTGGAAAACCTCCCACACCGAGAGGGCAGAGGGTCGGGCAGCTTGTTTGTCTGTTGTCCATGAGGACATGATGACTCAGAAAGCAACTTGGGAGCAGCTAAGAACCACAGAGCTTTTGCCGAAAAGCGACGGGGCTGGAAATTTTTTCTCATAGCGCAGTCCGTAACACCTCTAATGCACAGCCAGATGATGGAGACAAATTCATTTTTCTTTACCAAGAACACTTTAGAGTCGAGGCCCAAACTCCGAAAGTCTAGGAGTGAGGTGGCGGGTGTCCAGCTCCTTGGGAGGGCAAGAGACCTGGGCAGGCCAAGCTGGAACACCACTGCCCCAGGGCAGTTGGCTCTGGTTCTGTTCTAGTCCCAATCTCCACCCAGAGTGGCTTCAGTCAGTCCTTTCCCTGTAGAGATTTAAGTCTCTTCATCTGGGCAATGAATGGATGAACTGGGGTTCCCTGTAGCTGCGGCTTGAACATTTGCGCACTCCCCCTTGAGACTTTATTGTCTCTTTCCTTCCTTTTCTCCTAGTCTCCTAATTCTCCCACCCTTGCACATGAGAGCGTCAATTCTTTGCACTGGTTTAGTACCCTGGCCATGGTTTTCTCAATGGGGAAAGATGAGAGAGTTTGACTATGAAGTGTCTGGAGGCTTGCCCAGCTCAGACTCTCTTGGATTCTGTCGAACTGAGTCTTTTTTTTTTTTTAATCATTTTATTGGGGGCGCATACAGCTCTGATCACAATCCATACATATATCAATTGTGCAAAGCACATTTGTACATTGGTTACCCTCATCATTCTCAAAACATTTGCTCTCCACGTAAGCCTCTGGCATCAGGTCCTCGTTTTTCCCCTCCCTTCCCACTCCCACTTCCCTCATGAACCCTTGATAATTTATAAATTATTATTTTGTCATATCTTACACTGTCCGACGTCTCCCTTCACCCACTTTTCTGTTGTCCGTTCCCCAGGGAGGAGGTTATATGTAGATCCCCGTAAACAATTCTCCCTTTCCAACCCACCCTCTTTCCACCCTCCCAGTATGATCCTGAAGGGATCATCCACCCTGAATTCCCTGTTTCCAGTTCCCTTCTGTACCAGTGTACATGCTCTGGTCTAGTCAGACTTGCCAGGTAGAATTGGGATCATGATAGTGGGTGGGGAGGAAGCATTTAATAAATAGAGGAAAGTTGTATGTTTCATCACTGCTACACTGCACCCTGACAAACTGAGTCTTAACTGCTGTGTCATCTGAGGGTGTCTGACTAACCTGGACTAGGGGCTCTGTGTTTGCCCTTTACTCATTTCTCAGGTCACAGCTGTGTCCTCGCCCATCGCAATTCTGAGAATGAAATGGCTTAGAATTGTTTCTATGCCATCTCTGGCCTGATCTGTTGTCTCTGGAAGATTTCTAGAAAATAGATAATCGGCTCCTCTGTTTTCAAAAAAAATCCAAGTCCTTGTAACAGGTCAAACACTTTCTAGTTGGACAGGGTAAATTTGCTCTTTCCCTCAACCGCAATTTGGAAAAGGTCAAATGAGGTCTCCTGAAGTCTTTCATTTCTTTTTAACCCTCACAGATGCTGGATGATGAGATTCTTTGTGTGTTTATCCACCGTGGGGGAGTTGGTTCTACTCATAGGAAGCCTACTGGGCAAAGTAGAACATCTCCCTCGGGTTTCCCAGGATGGACGGCTTTACAGGAATACAAAGCCTCATCTTTGGGGAGCAGCTGGTGGGTTCGTCCTGCCAATATTGTGGTTAGCAGCCCAACAATGCCAGCATGGCTCTTTTTGTACATTTAATTTACTCTAAAGTATGTGTACGTATGGACTCGTCAACATACATCGGACTCAAATGGAATATTCCCATCACCATTCAATTTAACAGTTGTGGGTTGAATGTCTAAGATCAAGGCAAGTAACCAAGCACAGCCAAGTGTGAGGGAATACAAGTGTAACCAAGTCTCCGAGAAAGACAAAGACCCCATGTGTGAGAGTCAAAGCAACGGGGCAAATCAGGAGAGCGTGACAGTCTTGAGCCGACTGGGGCATCTTGGGAAGGGAAATCAAAGACCCCAGAGGTGGGCTTTGTTGTTGTTGGTGTGGTGTTTGCCATCTTGTTTTCAAGAGCTCAGTTTTGTTTTTTGTTTTTTTTTTCTCTTTTTACATTTTATTAGGGACTCCAACAACTCTTACCACAATCCATACATATACATACATCAATTGTACAAAGCACACCCATACACTCCCTGTCCCAATCACTCTCAAGGCATTTGCTCTTCACCCAAGCCCCTTGCATCAGGTCCTCCTTTTTTTCCCCCCCTCCCTCCCTTTTCCCCCCTCCCTCATATGCCCTTGGTAATTTATACCTCGTTATTTTGTCATATCTTGCCCTATTCGGGGTCTCCCTTCCCCCCTTCTCTGCTGTCCCTCTCCCAGGGAAGAGGTCACATGTGGCTCCTTGTAATCAGTTCCCCCTTTCCAACCCACTCACCCTCCACTCTCCCAGCATCGTCCCTCACGCCCTTGGTCCTGGAGGTATCATCCACCCTGGATTCCCTCTTTTAAACACGTCTCTCAACAACCTGAAAATACCGACGGGCCAAGGACTTAGAGTATGTCGTAATAATGATCATAGATTCTATTAACATGTGTCCCTTCTAGGATGGGCAAAGTGGGGTGATGGAGGTGGGGGAGGGGAGTCACGTGTAAAATAAAAGTGTTGCTCCCAGGAGCCCAGCGGATGCTGTTGCCAGAGGCAGGAGATGGGAGGGGGGCTGGGCTGAGGAGCTCGTGGGCTCCCACACCAAGGGCAGTGGATGTGAGTGAAAATGATTTCGAAGGCAAGCACGCTTGAGTGCTTCCATCTCTGGATAACCCCACCGGTACAGGGCAGTGCGGAGAATGCCGCACCACCGCTCCTTCATCCCAGGAAGCGCAAGACTTTTTAAAAGCGCTGAGCCCTTTAGTGTATGTAGTGTTGACCTTCACTTTCAACCCTCACCTGCAGCGGTCACCTCTCCTCCTGTGCTCAGAGCTTCCATTGTCTTTGACCTGCGACCTGGATTGACATATAAGCAGAGTAGGCGCTCCCTATTGCTCAATCCAGCATCCAGCCCTATTCCAGGGACAGCTGCCCAGGGCTTGTCTGGGCCTGGCAGGAGGGCACTGGCTCAGGCGCTTAGGCTGAGGAATGTCCAGGGCTCACAGCTGGCATCTTGCAGGCTAGGGTAGCACTGACTGATCTGTCCCCTCCCACAGCTTGAAGCCAGGCAAGGAGAACTCAGCTCAGAGCAGGAAAGCTCATCAAGCCTTCTGCAGCCCACGTCGTTCTCAGGCTCTGGTCCGCAAGCGGAGACTTGGCAGCAGGTTTCGGCTTTCCGTCTCTGTAGGCTGCGTGTAACCACAAAGTGGTGTGTTCAGGAAACCGATAGCTCTCAGCGCGCAGCTCAGCTTGCATTTCGGAAGTGATAGGAGATACAGCTGAGGAACAGAGTGGGGGTTGGGAGTGTAGTCAAAATACGAAGCTATAGGAGCTAATATTTCTGAAAATGCAAATAGATTTCTCTTTTTTGCCTTTCTGATTGGGTGACATTTTCTCTGGTTTGCATGGGGAAAATGAAGATCTTTCTAGACAGACTAAGATGTTTTTGACAGTCAAATTAAGATTATTATAGCTTGGTGGCTATAAAGTTGAAATACAATAAATCGCACATATGGAAAATGCACATTTTGAAGTTTTTCTATATGGATACATCTGTGAAAACCATTACCATCAAGATGATGAACATACCCATTCAGTGCCCAGGCAACCACTGGTTTGCAGTATGTCACTGTGATTTGCATTTTCTATAATTTGCTGTAAATGGAATCATATGGCACATGGGCTTTAGTCTTTCTTTCACTTTGCATTCATCTAAGTGATTGTATGAGATAGTGCATTCCTTTTTATTGCTGAGTAATATTCCACTGTGTTTATGTATGGCATGGGGCAAATCTGCTGCAAAAGGTTTCTTCACAGGGTGAGAAAGCAAAGCTGGACCTTTCCTGTTTGTGCTAGAACTATCGAATTGCATCAGAGAGGAATTACTGAGAAGCAAACAATGGCTAAAACAGTGGGGCAGAGGGGAAAAAACAAAAAAGGGGAAAGAAGGGGAAAACATGTCTATATTCAAATATATAAATATATAGGTGTATTTGTTTATATACATGTATATGAAGGCATATCCCCCCAAAATTGATTTTCCCCCAAAGATATGTATTTAATATTTTTCACAAAACAACCTTATCACCATCAAAGTACTCTCCATTACACTTACTACGTTTGCCAAATCTGTGATTCCATTCTTGGAAACATTTTTTTTCTTTCTTTTTTTAAAATATCATTCTATTGGGGGCTCGTACAATTCTTATCACAATCCATACATACGTCCATTGTGTCAAGCACATTTGTTGTCATCATCATTCTCAAAACATTTGCTTTCTACTTGAGACCTTGATATCGGCTCCGCATTTTCACCCTTCCTTCCCCCTTTCCCCTCCCTCATGAACCCTTGATAATATATAAATTATTATTTTGTCATGTCTTACACTGACTGATGTCTCCTTTCACCCACTTTTCTGTTGTCTGTCCCCCAGGGAGGAGGTTATATGTAGATCCTTGTAATCGGTTCCCCCTTTCGACTCCACCCTCCAGGTATTGCCACTCTCACCATTGGTCCTAAACGGGTCATCTGTTCTGGATTCCCTGTGTTTCCAGCTCTTGGAAACATTTTGCAAATGCATTTGTTGGGATGGCTGACAGTACCTCCCTCATTTCTTTCTTCACCTCTTCTACGTTATCAATTGCTGTCCTTTCATGTCCCTCTTCATTTGCAGAAACAAAAAGAAGTTTCTTGGAGAGAAGTCAGGTGAGTAAGGTGCATGGGGCAAGAGAGGTATGCTGTTTATTGCCAAAAAACAGTGCAATGAGATGGCTGTGTAAGGAGGTGCATTGTCATGGTAGTAAAACCAGTCTCCTGCCTGCCACAAATCAGGCCTTTTTTGTCTCACACTGCTATGCAATCTTTTCAGAGCCTCTAAAGAGAAAGCTGATTAACAGTCTAACCTGATGGAAAGAACTCCAAATGCACTACAAGTCAACATTTTCATCCATTCGGGAAGTTGACTGACGTCCAGTACAAGGTCTGTCATCTTTTTTGAAATAAGAAAATCACTTGTACAGTTGAGTTTTTCCCATAGTGCCATCCTTGTAAGCTGTGTTCAACATCACGACAGTTTCTGCAGCATTTTTCCCAAGCAGGAAACAAAATTTCACAGTTGCATACTTTTCTCTTAAATAAGCCATCACAAAAAATGAGGTATGAGCAAAACTGCTTGTACAAAAAATTCACCAGAGAACCTTCCCAGGCAATGCCACTGGGTGCACTAACTCTGAGTGTGTTACGCAATGCTCACCTATGGGGGGGAAAATATGTACTAAGAAAACTCTGCCCAGCAGAGCTATTTTCTGTTTATTTTGGGTATCCCCTAGTATATGAGTAAGTGCAACAAGGAAGCAGATGCAGCAGATTTATGTTTATCATTTTAAGAAACTGCCAAACGGTTTCCAAAGTGGTTTTACCATTTGGTACTAACACCAGTAAGGTAGGAGATCTCCTGTTTCTCCAAATCCTTACCGACATTTAATATGGACAGTCTTTTCATTAAGCCATTTTATGGATCCATAGTAGTTCATTGTGGTTATAATTTGTCCTGGAGCCATTAAAATAAATTTTTCAGCAAGACATTATTCAAGCTGCCGTGACTATTGCTCGAAGGGGGCTTTCCTAAGTCCCTTTATACTGAAGCACCGTACCTTAGTGGTTATACTGAGGTTGACATAGGCATGATGAGGAGTATGGAGAGAGTCATTGCAGTATCGTTTATAGCAGAAAAAAAAACAGTGTTCATTAATAGAGGGGTGGCTGACCAGATGATGGATAAATGATATATGGTCCAGCCATTTTCTAAAAAGGCAGCTCAATAAATACACACTGAGGGGAGCACACCTCTAAGTCATATTGTTAAGTTTTGTAAAAACATAGCCAGCTACAGAACAGCATGTAAGGTCCACTGCTGTTGCAGCTACCTGGTGCTGCTGCTGCTGCTGCTTTACGTTTCACTGTGCATTGGGTGGGTGAAGATTTACTGAATAGATCAGTTTTCCATTCAACAATGCATACACAATTGATTTCATCTCATTGATCCCAATCCACACAATGTAACACCACTTAGTTCCCTTCTTCCCCATGTCTCCTGTTTCCATTCCTCCTTCCCTTACCCTTCGGAACTTTGTCCTTGGGGGAATGCTGCCCTGTGAGCTCAGATGGCTGATTAGTCTAGGCTGTGAGTACCTCCCTAGTCGGATTATTCCCTTTAGAGACCGGTCAGCTGTTTGGCTGGAAATCGAGCCATGCGAGTGAGTTTATTTCCAAACCTGATCGTGACTAAGGGTCATAGGTGCAGGGGTCCTACCAGTCCCCATCCAACCAGTGTGACTTTCTTTTTTCACGATTGTGAGTTTGGTTCCACAGTTTTCTTTTCAGTCACCCATCATCCAGGACTCTCTAATGTGATCCCTTTTCAAGCAGGAGGCAGTCTGAACTTCGAGAAGTCACTTAAAGTCCCTGTGTGTGGGTTTCTCTCTCTGTAAATGGAAACAATAACACCTAGCCCCATATTCTTGCAACTGTTCAATAATTTTATACAGATGAAAACCGTGGGACCTGGCTTAGCCCATGATCATGGTTTCATGTCAAGTGTGTGCTATTATCTCCGCATCCTCCCTCTTTATCATTGCAAGAACCAAGTCCCCCGAAATCTCAGCTCACAACGATCTCCCATAGGGTAGAACAAGACCCTCTGCTGGCAGCATCAGCCTAAGTCAGGAGATTTGCTGTTCTGCCCAAAGAGGAAACCGGAACCCAAACCTGTGGCTGTCAGCTGACTCCAACTCATGGCGACCCAAAGTCCCGTAGAGTGGACTACCCCCTGGGGTTTTTTTGTGACCATGATCTTCATGGAAGCAGATCACCAGGCCTTTCCTCGGTGGTTTCATTGGGTGGATTCAACATATTCATCTCTAGTAGTGTGAAACACCGGTACTACCGAGGACCCTGTGCTAAAGGAGGATATAATAAAAAGAAAGCACAAGAAAGTTCACCGGTGGAAACCCGGAGAATTGTGGAGGCAGAAATGGAGCAGAAAGATAAGAGTGGGACTGGGAGTGGGGGAGTGAGCACAGAGTGGGGGGTGGGGGCCAAGGCTCACTCACTCACTGCCATCGAGTGGATGCAGACTTGTAGTGACCTTATAGGACAGGGTACAACTGGCCCTGTGAGGTTCCCAGACTGGAGTAGAAAGCCCCACCTTTCTCTCGAGGAGTAGCTGGTGGTTTCAAACTGCTGGCTTTAGGGTTGGCAGCCAGACACGTCCCCACTACGCCACCAAGGCACAAGAGCAGGTATTTTTTTAATAAAAGTAGTGACAAGAGGGAAAGGGCAGAGCTATGCCCCTCCAAGTTCTCTTCCCGGGATCCAAGAGTGACATTCACCCGTTGGCTAGGCAAGGGGCCAGGGGAAGACGTGACTGGAGCTCAGAGGGGCCTCTGAGAACCAAAGCAGAGCCAAGGGGCCCCGTGGGTGCTACCACCAGGAGCTTGTCGCTTTCCTGTTAAGCCTGGCTGGGGCAGGGAGGCAGGAGCATGAGGCTCACTTCGTGATCTGATTGCGGGCAAGGTGGCATAGGTCCCCAGCCCCGACTTTACCCTCAACCAGGAGAAATCCCTCTCTTCCCCTGGGCTACCTTCTGCCCTGACATTCGAGTGACAAATCTGTTGAAAAACACCACCTCATTAGGGAGCCACAAAGGAAGTTCCTGCAAATGGTGGGTAAGTGAACCCTTTGCTCCTTTAGATTTTGAATCCACAATAAAAGCACTTGGCCTCAAAAAAAAAAAAAGTCAGCTACACTGCAAATTTGTCATCCACATGTGGTAGTAGTTAATAGCATGCGGTCATTAACTGGGCAATTCCAAATTCCTCCAGCCCTCCCTCTTCTTTCCCAGGCTTCTATCATCCCACTCCCTCCTTCTTCCATTTCCCCTAGCTGCCGGCCCGCTCTAGGCTCATATGGCCACTGCTTCCCAGGCTCTCCCTAGCCACTCCACCCACTCCTCTGTCGATGCTTTGAAGCTGTGCACAGAACCCGAGCCCCGGCCACGGCTCATGCACGCACACAGGAGCATTTGAAAAGAGATCTTTGGTTGGTTGTTGAAGTTTCCTTGGCAGGGGGGAGGGGAGGTAGGGAATGTATACTTCGATAGACATTTTTCTCTTTTTTCCTTTTGTTTCCCCACCAAAGGGGTGGGGGGAGAGCCACTTTATGGTTCAGGCCTTAGTGAAGAATAATATCAAAGGCAAAAAGTGAATGAGCGAGGTTGTCATCCTGACTAGTCTAAGCTGTCTTTCAAATGTAACAGCCTCCCTGCCCTGCAATGCAACTTATAATTAGATCTTGGTTCTTTCCTAAACTCATCTGGGGTAAAGTACACATGGTGGCATAACTGTCTTGGATCATGAGTGTCAGGCACAGCATTCCAAAGGACAGATCGGAACAAGCCCTCTTAGATCCCAGGAGATACCAGCCTGCTGGGGGTGCCTTTTCTATGCCACACTGACATGACAGAGGCATCGTCCAAGTAGGTAATTCAACTGCACAGCTCTGCCCAAGCTTTCTTTCTCAAGGCATGAGTACAATGCCCATTTGTCTTAGGCTGGGTTCCCACAGAGCAAGAAAGAGAGAGAATTTTATATTTTTAAAAGATGGCTGACACAATTGTAGACACAGACAAGTCCAGGCAAGTCACAAGTCTATGGGTCAGCTGTCAGGCTGGGGGCTTCTCCTGACTCACATAATTATGGGGGCTGGTGAACCCAAGATCTTCAGGAAGACCACAGGCTGATTACTGCAGAGGCAAATGAATCCCAGTTCAGCAGATGAAATGGCAAACCACAAATGACTCCCTGAATGGGCAGGCAATATGGCAGGCCTTTGGCTCAAGTCCAAAGAACTGAAGGTCAATGTACCTGACACAGGATACAGTGCTGGCAAAAAGCAAGCAAGCTTTTCCATGGGGTCCGCTTATATAGGAAGCAAGCCCCATCTGCAAAGACCTTTCCTGTCGATTGATTGCATCAGATTTGTGACCCGAGTAAGGGTGTTGTATCCCATTTTACAACAGATTGGCTGTAATTACACTGCATTAGTTCAGGTCATGGGGGATTACTGGGTGTTAACTTCCAAACCATTGAGAGTCCGGGCCTAGACAAGTTGGAAAGTCGTGTGGATCTAATAGCAGTGGAAGCATGTCCATGCCGGTGCAGGGCTCCTCGAGTCTCCTCCAGCTCTCTGCATGTCTCAACAGCAGGAAAGGTAAGGCAGAGAGAGTGTGTATCCCGCCTTCAGGGAGAAAAACAGGAGGCCATGCCCACACAGAGGCATTATTGGCTATGCCCTGATTGACAGGCTAGACTCTAGCCCTTTGCTCAAGTTGACAGGAGATTATGGAACAAACTCCAGAATAGGCTATAGGTTAGGCCACAAAGCCTACATTTTAATACAGTATTACAGTTTTACATTTTAATACATTCAGATAATACAAACTATTCTCTCAGATCACAGTGCTATATTTAGAAATCAGTAGTAAGAAAATCAAGCAAAAGTCAAATATGTGGAAATTGAACATCATCCTGCTTAAAAAATGTTTATAAATTGAAGAAATAAGGAGTGCAATTTTAAAATTACTTACATAAATGAGAACAAAAGTACAGCATACCTTTCAGACACAATAAAAGCAGTACTCAGAGGGCAATTTATAGCAATAGGCACACACATCAAAAAGAAGAAGAGCCCAAATCAACGTCCCAACCCAACATTTTAATAATCAGAACAAGAGCAGCAAAATGAACCTTCAGACATCAGAAGGAGGGAAATAAAGATTCGAGCAGAAACAAATTAACCTGGAAAAAGGCAAGACAAGAAGCTAATTCTTTGAAATGATTAACAAAATTGAGGAATCACTGACACATTTAACGAAGGGAAAGAAAACAAAGATGAAATATCAAAAATAAGAAATGCAAAGGGCAACATCATAGACGAAGCAACAGAAACAAAGAGACATTTCTGCATTATGAACACAGCACTATGAAGGTCTGTATCCCAACAAATTTGAAAATGTAGAAGAAATGGACAAATTTCTAGAAATACAGTACTCACCTAAATGAACACAGATGGCTGTAGAAACCCTTGGCAGACTTATAACATGAGAAGAAATAGATCAGGTCATTATACAGCTCCTAACACAAAGTATCCTGGTGCTGGGCGTTTGACCAGGCATTCAAAGAAGAGTTGACATTAATTCTACACAAAGAATTCCAGAGTATAGAAAACTCATTTTACAAAGTAAAATTTACAAAGTATAATCCTGATACCTAAAGAGGCAAAGATATGATGACCAAAAATAGAACAATACAGACTATATAAGCATAGACACACACAATTTCAACAAAATCCTAACCAACAGAGTTCAGCAAAACACTTTTAAAAACGCATCATAAACAAGCCGAATTGATACCATGGTTACAAGGATGGTTCAACATTAGAAGAACAGTCCATATAATCCACCATTCGAATAAAACCAAAGAACCATGTGATCATGTCAACCGATGCAGAAAAGGCATTTGGCAAAATCTAACATCCATTGTTGATTTTTTAACATTTTAAATCAAAAAAATATTTTAATCCATTTTTTATTTTTAAAAATTCTGTAAAAAAGATGTGATGGGAAGTCCCTCAACAGGATAAAGGCTATATAGCCCAAACCAACAAGCAGCATGGCACTTAGATACTGAGAGCATCCTAGCTGCAGCTGGAAGCCAGACGAGGATGCCCTTTATCACCACTCTATCAGCTTTACTATCGTACCGGAAGTCTCAACCAGAACATGCTCCAACAGTGGCTCTTCTTCCTTGATGGTTCCAGGAATTCTCTCTCCCGCTTCTGAGATAGCTCTCTTACATCCAGTGACATAGCACCCCAAGATGACAACGCCCTCCATTAATGTTGGGTTTTTTTTGCCTGGGGCGACATGGCTTTATTATTAGCAAGTCAGGGTTTCAAAGGCTTTAGGAGTTGGCATTCGGCCCCTTCTTCTTGCCAAAGGTGGGCACAACATTGACAAAACGCCGGTTGTACTGCATCCGCCGCTTGGCCCGGCCAGTCTTTTTCTTCTTCTTCTCCTGTTTAGCCACCTTGGGAGTCTGGCCTCTCACTTTCCCAGCACGAGCCAGGGAACCATGGACTTTGCCTCCAAGCACGCGGCCAGTTACTTCGAGAGTAGCCAGGGCCTCCAGCCCACACTGGTTCAGGATCGCCCCATCCTCCAGAGACGAGCCTCCCAGAAGCACCACCTGGTCTTCGGGGGCGATGCCCTCCAGCGACGCAACATGGGCCTTGATCTGCGCGACCGTCTCCTGGCCGGTCACCTCGAGTGTGTGTAGCCCCTGGGCTCGGACGAAGAGCTGCATAATGGCGGCTGAAATGTAGCGCCTGCTCCTGCTGCGGTGAAGATGGAGGCGAGAAATATGTTTTGCACACCCTGTTGGCATAGCCCCACTTAATCACTTGATGGGAATTTGATGTGAATAACAAACGAACTCAATGCTATGGCGTCCATGCTGACTTACAGTGACCCTAGAGGTTGGACTGCTCCTGTGAATTTCTGAGACTGTAACTCTTCACGAGATTAGAAAGCCCCGTCTTTCTACCAAGGAGCAGCTGGTTGGTTCGAACTGCTGACCTTATGGTTAGCAGCCCAACATGTAACCACTACTACACCAAGGTCCCTAAGACATGAGTAGAAAAGTTAGATGAGGAAACTTCACTTTCCCACAGTCTGCTTCTGCAGGAACAAGCATGTCGTCTTCCTGTCAATCTTAGGTTCATCAGTCCCCACAGGACTACGGAAGTCAGGAGAAGTCTTTTATGTCACAGCTGACTCATAGACTGGGAACTTGCCCGCTTCTCCAACTGTGTGAGCCATTTTCTTGCCATAACCTTCTCTTTATACATCCATACATAAGCTTCACTGGTTTTACTTTTCTAGAAAACTCAGCCCAAGACAGCCTGTGAAAGTTGGTCAATGAATAAGAAAGACCAAAGAAGAATTAATGCCCTTGAATAGTGGTTTTGGTGGAGAATATTGAAAGTATCAGCGAAGTGCCAGTAAATCAAACAAATCCTGGAGGAAATCTAGCCAGAATGTTCCCTAGAAGCAAGCATAGCAAGATTCTTGCTCATGTGCTTTGGTTCCCTATCAGGTGGGAACAGTTCCTGGATAAGGACTCTCTAAATCTACAGACTCAAGGGATACGCAAATCTAACGCTAAACCTAACAGTTCATCTACTGGTGGGCCTGGCAGCCACCCTCCCTTCTGTCTCACAGTAACCATCAGATGCAGCTTCCCCAAGACTTGCAACCCAACAGCTTTGTTAGCGGGACTCCCCTCACAGATTCCCCACAGGGTTAGCGGGACTCCCCTCACAGATTCCCCACAGGGCGATGCAGTTACTGCATTCAGTTCCACGTCCAATTGAGGAGACTGAGTAGCTGGCAGCCTAAGTAAATGACTGGTGCTTACCCAGCTAGTAAGTGGTGGAGCTTGGATGGCAGCCAGGGTCTCCTGACTTGTAGTCAAGTGCTTCTTCCGCTTATTTAGTCTCAGCAACGGGGCGGAGTCAGCAAGTTTTCTAACAACAGAAGCTCCTGAGAGAGCTGATTCTCAGTCGTTTTCAGGGACGTTTGCAGGTAGTGGCTTTCTTGGCCTGGACCCACAGCAGATTAAAGTGGACGTGTATTTTGTAATACCTAAGCAGTGAATATCTAGGAAGCATTGCCTTCTCCACAATCTCTCTGTGGTATGTAGTTTTGCAGTTGAGTAAGTGAAAACTATGCATCCACCCAGGCTCTCCTCTATTCAACTTGTACATATTGAGCTGGGAATGAGATTTGGCCTACCTCTGCCTTTGAAGAGTCCCCAGTTTAGTAGAATGCTGGGGGTGGGGCAGGAGGATGGGGGCTGGTAGGGACACCCTCACACCCAAACACCAAAGAAGCATGATCCATAATTAATTCTGCTGGGGGAAGGAGCCCTTTCAGAGAAGGTGACATTTGAGAACTGAGCTGGGTCTAGAATAATTTCGTCAGGTGGAAAGTGAACAGACTCTCAGGTATAAAGTTCCCTCAGTTGTTCTGGATCTCCGGTCATCCTAGCCTCTGCCACTTGTAACCCAAATGTGATCCTAGTGCTGTTACAGTCGTGTTTTGAAGGTAGGGGTGTTCATGGTGAAGGTAAAGTCAATGTCCTGTCTCCCAAGACTCCTAGGAGGGGTCCTGTGGGCCTGTCTCCCTGAAGAATGCAATGATTTTGTCAAAGCACCCAGTGATGAGTGTCTTGGTGTTCTAGCACAGGCCTGGAACAGATGGAGAACCTTGTAAATCTCGGTTCTCCTGACAATCACCAACCACCAACAAAACTCACAAGCTGAGACACGGCCCTTAGTCAGGACTTGACCAGAGGCCAGGGGTGTCCCAAGGACTGACAGATCATGAGGCACTCTATGAGTCTGGGTTCCTGGCAGGAAGTCACAAAGGTTTTAAATGGGGTGGGGGGTGGGGAAAGAAAGAAGTTACACACTATGATCAGAGGTATGGACAGAGCCAAGAGTGTTCAAATGCGGTGTTGAAGCGCCCTGCGGCCAGCAGCGGTGAAAAGAGTCCAAGGCTGAAGGGTCAAGAGAGGGAAAACTTCACTTGCAAAGGCTGATGCTGAAGCACTTGACAGGAGCTGGGTTAAGGCACCTGAGAGCTTCTGATGGATCGTGTGTGTTTGTGTGTGTGTGTGTGTGTGTGTGTGTGTGTGTGTAAGTGCCTAACGTTTCCTCTCCCCCTACTCTTCTACCTTCTGCTGATGTCTCCCAGTGACCAAATCCAACTGGAATTCAAAAAGTAAGGGAGCCTGGGTGGCACCGCCCACATTCTCAGCCTTCCGTTCCCATAGCAGATCAGGGCAAGGAAAGGCTGACAAGTGAAACAGAACTGTACAAGGGCAGGGAGAAGTCGATGTTGAATAAGAGAACTCACAAATCCGTAGGGGCAGAGACACATCAGCTGATTCCCCAAGGCCTGTCCTAAGCCAACTTCTGGAGTTTCTGCCCCCCTGGAAACAAAAGCAGCGTATCTGAAAAATGCACTTCAAAGAATCTGCCAGAAACTTAAATTGGTCCAGAAGACACTTGCGATGCACTATGGGAGGAAGGCTAGCGGCGGAGACAGCTGTTTCAGCAGAAATCCTCCAGCTCTCCAGCAGGTCTGTTGCCACTTTGAGCCAAGGTCCTTGGCTCCCGACATGTCACCACAGAAAGGTCTTGCTAAAAGCTACCCAGTTGTGAGGACTCAGAGAACCTGCATGTCATGACTCAGATCCATGCTATAACAGATGTTATTGTCTATTTCCCTCAACACCATCCTCAGAAATATGTTCCAAACCCTCTTGGTCCTCTCAGGTCCATATGTGGCTCTGAAAAACATGACTGTATTGAAATGCCTCCTCCCTGTGTCCTGGGATCTCAAATGTACCTATCTCACCACTCAGACTAGCAGAGAAAATAGCTTTTCAATTTTGTAATGGGAGGATGTGATCTCCTTAAAAAAAAACAACCCACCCTTCCCCTCCAAATCAATGTTGAAGCCTTATTTGACCTGGTTTAGAATTAGGTTTCCTCTGTTGTGTTAATGAGGCTATACTGGATAAGGGTGGGTCCTAAACCTCATCTCTTCTGAGTGAAGTTTTATAAAAAGGGAAAACAGACAAGGACACACACACACACACACACACACACACACACACACGGGTGGGGTAGGAGGGTGGGAGACAAACAAGGAACACCAAGCAACACCCAAAGAAGCAGTGTGTTAGGCAGAGATCTCTAAAGAAACTAAACCAGGACACTTATGATTATATATATATATATGTACAAGAGGATAGATTTATGCAGCATGAAGGAACATAAGAGCTAATTATTCCACACAGCAGTGTGGAAGGCTCAGTTCAACTCACTTCCATGGAACAGTTAATACATCGACATCCTTAATTAATGAGGGCTGCCCAGTCTAAGGTCAAGGAAGTTGACAGCTGAGTCGCCCCTGGGCAATGCAGGCAGAGTCCGCCCACAGACCTCAAACAGCAGGGCAGGTCACCAAACAGCAGGGCAGGAGCTTGGGGAAGCAAGTCCAGATGAAATATCGAACTCAAACAATGCAAGATGACAGAATCCACCAGCCTCAAGCTCAAGGGATGTACACACCGGTAGCGTGGGAAAACAACAGGTCTCAAAGGAATCTCGACCTCTAGCTACACGATCCTCGGGTTGGCTGTCCCACAGGTAGTGTAGCTAACAAGTTGAGGCAGAGAACTAGCTAAAGCAGTTGCATCCTGTTCCGATCACCAGAGAGCAAGAGAGAGCGGAGCAGACCTTGCTGAGCCACTTATCTCTTTGCCCTCCAATCAAACTGCAACCTGATTAATCCCACATGTTCCTATTGGCCAGTTTGGCACAATAAGCCTACCTATCACACAAGAGTGGAAGCTTCCCCTAGAAGATCTGAAAGAGAGAGAGAGCCTAGCTCTGCTGACACCTTGAGTCTAGACTCCTAACCTCCAAGTATGTAAGCCAATAAATTCCTCTTCCTCAAAGCCTCCCAAGTGTGGTAATTTTTGCTTTGGCAGCTCTAGCAACTAACATACCTTCTTTCTGGGCTACGCAGTCAGCTGGATCTCAATGGCATCTGGATACAGCAGATATATGTGGGTCAGTGGCTGGTGTTCTTATGACAGAGGGATGGATCCTCGGGCATGTGAGGTGGCTCTGGTTCCCCATGGTTTCCACAGTGGTACCCTTGCTGATCGTTGCTGGAATTCCTGGTTAAATGTCATGGGTGGTTTACTTCCATCCCGGCCCGTCTAGGTTCTAACCATATGCTTTCAGTGAGACAGAGACATAAAGAACTTTAGAGGTCCTTGTCTAGAAGGTTCTCTGGCTTGGTGTGGTGTGGCTAGGCTGTTGCTGTGGCAGCTGCATAATTTCATGTCAAGATGAAGATAGATAAACATGTAGGGGTGGAGTTTAGCAGGCCAGCCTCTCTCTCTCTCTCTCTCTCTCTCTCTCTCTCTCTCTCTCTCTCTCTCTCTCTCTCTCTTTCTCTCTGCCTTCACCTTCCTGCTGGCAGACCCCGATTGCTGCCAGAGCTCTGTGATGTTACCACCACCAACGGATCTACGCGGCTTTGCACCCACCGGCCTGTGATCTTCCTGCATTCTGCATCATTACATGTGGTTGCATGAGTCTGAAGAGGGACTTATGGACTAGTATTGGACTGATGGACTTGAGTTGGACTGAGCTCGGATGTTTCTTGATATGCAATTACTTCGTGATATAAACTGCTTTCTTACACATTTATATAAGTGTCACTGGATTTGTGTTTCTAGCTAACCCGGCCTAACACAGTTGTTAGTCATGTTGACTTTGTAAGGCTCAGACGAGGTCTGTGTTGGGTGGTTTGATAGAGCCCATCTTGAGCCCCAGAGCAAACCAATGCCCTCTGTCACCTGGGGGGTGGGCGGGCAAGGGGTCTGGTTTGACTCCGGACTTCCTAAATGGATCCCTTCACTCCCTTCCTTCTCACAATCCACCTCAAAATCCCTGAAATTCTAGCCCAGCCCAGTCCAGTTCAAAGTTAAGGAGTGGTCCAGAAGTGCTAGACAAAATCATGCTGAGCCCTGGAGGAGAAATCCCATCTCTACCGAGAAGCAGCAGGTGCTTGGGAACTATGGGCTGGCCCCTGCCACAGATATGCCCTAGCCCAGCCAACCTCTGGGTGCCAGGCCTCATCATCAACAGACACAGCTTGTGCCAAACGCATCAGCAAGCCGGGTCAATCATCAACATTGCTGATGATGAGCCTATTGTTCTCCGTGTCACACTTCAGCATCCTCCTCCTGCCCGAAGGCCTCAATCTGTTCTGAGCTCTTCCTGCTCCAAGGTCCAACCTGCAGCATCAGCCTAAGTTACATCTCTGAACTTTGATTTCTGGTTCACCATGTTCAACTCAAGCTGGCTCATGTCTCTGAGTGGGGCTCTCTGCCAGATGTTAAGAAGACACACGTCCAGGAAGACAGAGCCAAGTATTTACAATTAAAAACATAGTAACGTTGCTGCCGGCTCTGACTTAGGTAGGCAGCCCCATGTGGTCGGGATAGAACTGAGCTTCACAGGGTTTACAATGGCCCAGTTTTTGAAAGTAGATCCCGGACTCTTTTCAAAGCACGTGTGGGTGGAGTGAATCTGCCAACCTTTAGGCTAACAGTCAAACATGTGATTGTTTGTACCACCCAGGGAGCCCGACTATAATAATTGATTTTTTTGGAATGTCTTCCAATTGCCAATTTTTTTACATATCCTACTATGATTACTCCTGGAAACCTTGAGGGTATGTGAGTCTATCTCGAAGCAATGCATGCCATCCAGAACGGTCAAGACCACCTATGGAGCAAGTGGCCAAGTCTAGATGCCAACGCAGGGCTGACTCGCTTCAGAGCCCGGGCTCACCCCCTGCCCTGTGCCGCCTGCGGCTATGACGCTGAGGAAATAGACATGGGAGCCTCTTGCTTCTTCTGGGAGAAGGCAGAGTCTGGCTGTGCTGTGGTTTTCAGGTCCAGCCCTGCACAGGCCCTTCCCCCCAGGGTACTGCCTCTTGCCGCAAAGGAGGGGCTCTTTCCCATTCCCTGCACTCTGCAGGAGCAGCGGCGGGCAAGTGGGGTGCACTGTGGACCCTGGCACAGAGGGCTCGGCCCTGGCCGAGGCTCCCTCTCAGTGTGGGCAGGGCCTGCTGCTCCCCCAAGAACCGTAGCTGAGAGTGAGGCTCAGATGTGGGTCAGAGCTGGCAGGAAATAGGAGAGCCAGGGCAAGGGTCCCATTAGGAAACATTAAGACACTGCTCTCAAGTGTAGAAGCTTTGGTGGGAGAACGAGTCAGCATTGGGCTGTGAACCCAAAGGTCAGAGACCCCAACCCACCAGCCGCTCCTCAGGAGCAAGGTGAAGCACCTGCGCCTTTACAGGTTCCAGCCTCGGAAACCTGACGGAGCAGCCTACACTGTCCTACGGGGGCACTACGCGTCAGCACCGACTTGGCTGGCTAACTCCATTGTACCTGGATGATGGGGTTCAAAGCAGGGTTAACAAACCTATCAAATAAAAGCACAGGATGCTCAACTGAGCCTGAGTTCTGGGTAATCCAGGGAGGATATTTACTATAAACATCTAGACCAGTGGTTCCCAACTTTCCTAATGCCGCGACCCTTTAATACAGTTCCTCATGTCGTGGTGACCGCCCCCCCAACCATCAAATTATTTTTGCTGCTACTTCATCACTATCATTTTGCTACTGTTATGAATCGGGCGACCCCTGTGAAAGGGTCGTTCGACCCCCCAGAGGGGTCGCGATCCACAGGTTGAGAACCGGCGATCTATACTTGAGGATATAATAAACAGCTTTGTACTGCTAGCCTCTAGGTCAGTGGTTCAAGCTTACCAGCCACTTCTCAGGAAACAGTTGAAGCTGTGTGCTCCTGTAGAGACATAGAGTCTTGGAGACATAGTCAGAATCGACTCTGTGGCAGTAGTTTGCGTTAGAAGGCATTATATGGGACAGTTCAGACGGCAGCCCTCTGGTTTCCATCGACTAATTTTCTGAAGTAGGTCACCCGGCCTTTCTTCCTACTCTGTCTTAGTCTGAACGCTCTGACAGAATCTGACCACCATGGCTGCTCCTGCTTGTGTTTAAAACGACAATTCACGAGCCATGAGAGGATGCCAAACTGGCAGATGGTAGGAAATTTGGAAACACACTTAAACTTGAAAAGAATAGGATACATTGTTTGCCTGAAATTCTAATTTAATTAGGGCTCTTTTCTTTTTGTCTGGCAACCTGAGAAGAAGGGCACCCATGTGAGGTGGTGGAGTAGCCGGGACGAGCTGAGCAGGAAGCCAGCGCCCTCGCCAGGCTGGGAGGGGCAGTGGAGGAATGCAGGCTGCAGGAGCGCAGGGAGGCAGGGAGGCAGGGAGGCAGGGAGGCGTGGGAATGTGGTGGCGAGGGGACGAAGCATCCCCATCTCATATCTTCCCACCTTCTGATCTGCTCTTTGCTCAGGGAACTCCTTCTTCCCATCCCTGGTTGGAAGGATAATGGTTGGAAGGAATTCCCTGGAGGCTTTAAATCCACGTGGAGATTCTGCACATGGATTTTGAACTTTCGCTGTTATCCATTGCCTTCTGCAAATCTAGGAGCCCTGGTGGCATAGTGGTTAGGCTTTGGGCTGCTTACCATGAGGTCAGCAGTTCGAAACCACTAGCTGCTCTGTGGAGGAAAGAGGGAACTTTCTACTCCCGTAACAAGTTACAGTCTTGGAAACCCACAGGGGCAGTTCTTCCCCATTCGATTGGATCACCGCGAGTCAGAATTGACTCAATGGCAGAGAGTTTGGCCTTTGGGTTTTCCTCTAGGACCTACAGTGGATCTCACTGGGTTCCGTTTCTCTAACTTGGCATTCAAGGAGTCACTAAAAGTTTCCCTTTCTTATCCCCTCAAATGCCTCTGCCCAGGCAGAGTCCATGGCTGAACCATGTATTTGTAACTGAACCATGAATTGCCCAGTAGAACAAGGCAATCTAGTGTTGGGGTCTGTGGTCATGCTAGTCCCATGGAGTCATAGAATCTCATGCTAGAAAGGCCTATCAGCCTCTGACCACTTATTGCCCGCACAGAAACCATCGGCTTGGTGAGGAGAGAGGTGTGTGAGAGCTTCATTCTGAGCGCCAGGTGTGCGGAAGTCAATGTACAGCAGTGAAAGTCCAAGAGCCATTTGCAGGGGATGGTAAGCTTCCACTGAATTCCTTTCAACCATTAACCAGGGATGTGAAGAGCCTGGCCCTCAGGCAGAGTGCACTGGAACGTGTGGGATCCAGCCCCACATCCGGATGGTTATGTAATTGAAGGGAAGAAAATAAGAGGCAGACAAAAGTTTTGGGGTGCTCATCAACCTGGCATCAAGAACCAAGTCCAGGCAGGAGAGAAAATGTATTCTTACATCAATTTATATAGGCTCTGGCATGCAAGTCCCTTAATTACACCTAACCACATGCATAACAAAGTGGGTGGTGCCTGAACCTAGAGGTCCCTGAGATTCTAGGAGGAGAGTAACCTAACACCAGTGCTGGGGGCAGGTAAGGGGGGCGCGGCGACTGTCCCCTGAGCAGGGAGAGCAATAGCAACATGTCTGCTCCTATAGAATAAGCTGTGGGCCAGATAGCAATCGGCCACATGCTTGTAAGAAGTAACTTTAAGGTAGCACTATTATGGGAGGATATTTGGGGGCTTAACTTTAATCATGAAAATGAGATTGAGACTCATCTCTAACTCACAAGGGTGGCCTCCCAGGCATCTTAAATATGAGAAGAAAGAGTTTGCCCACATACACTCTCTTCCTGTGCCTCTGTTTCCCACAGAAAGTGAATTCCCACCACCACTACCCCAGCCAGGCCAAAGAGGTGCAGCCTCCCTTAAGGGCTTCCTAGGGTACCCCTGACAGAGCTCATCATCCTGGGCAGGCATACCTTGACTGCTTGGGTTTGAAGGCTGCAGACAGATCTTGTAAGCACTTCTAACATAATGTATGTGTCCCAGTCATGACTCCATTCCCACTTCTGTAGTCTCTCCTGTAACCAGTCATGGTGACCATTTCCTTTGCCCTCCCAAGTCCCTTTTAAGTCTCTGGATCTTGGCAAACCCTGGGATGCTATTTTGACCTTGTGTCAATGGTCTCCCTCATCCAGATGTTGTCTTTGTCATTTTCTTGTCCTTTCTTAAGACTTTATACTTGTCCCCTTAAATACATTTGAGATCTGGGGTCTCCTTTGCATCCTACAACAAAGGATGCAATCCAACTGACATCTTTACCAGCCACCCTCCTTCACAGGCCTTTAAGGCTCAGTCACATCTTCAGCCAGGAAGAAGGAGTGCAAGGCCTACACACACAGAGACCTTTTGGACTGGCTACATGTCCTTCGGGGCTCTTTCCCCTGACCAGAACACGAGGTTCTTTTTCTTAGCTTTCCCTTCCACACGGTGCTGGGGGTATGAACTCAATAATCTTCTTTTTAAATTACATCCTTTTACTGTAGCTCAGCAATGTAATCATAGGTATTAAATAACTAGCGAGATGCCTAGTTTTGTACTTGCGGTACTATGCAGGAAACAAGTAAACAAAGAAAAACATAGGTTTCAGAATCAGAAATGTGGGGGTTGCTTTCTTTATAATCATTATTTTCTCTATTATTTTTGTCATCGTTGATGATTCTACTCTATTAATTCACCTGATTGAGGTCCTTCCTCTTTTCCTCTGCCCCTCTACTTTGCCAAGCATGATGTCCTTCTCCAGGGACATGTTGTCTCACCTGACAACATGTCCAACATATGTACGACAAAGTCTAGCTATCCTTGCCTCTAAGGAGCAATCTGGCCCTACTTCTCCCAAGACAGATTTGCTTGTCCTCTTGTCCACGGAACTTTCAACATTCTGCCACTCCACCACAATTCAAATGTATGGATTCTTCAGTCTTGCATATTCAATGTCCGACTATCACATGCCCACGAGGCAATTGAAAATATGATGGCTTGGATCACACACACCTTAGTGCTCAAAGTAATATCCTTGCTCTTCAACATCCCAAAGAGGTCTTGTGCAGTGGATTAACCCGTTGCAACTCATCATTTGACCACTTGACTTTTGCTTCCATGAGCCAATAATTGTAGCTCCAAGATGATGAAATTCTTGACAACTTCAACCTTTTTTTTTTTTTTATCATGATGTTACCTATGGTCTCATTGTAAGGATTTGGGTCTTCTTTACATTGAGGTGCATGTTAGTCTGGGTTGACTAGAGAAACAAATTCATAGATACTCATATGTGTACAAGAAAAAGCTTTATATTAAAGAGCAATTGAATATTGAGAAAACATCCCAGCCCAGTCCAGATCCAGTCCATAAGTCCGATATTAGCCCATATGTCTGCAATCAATCTATAAAGTCCTCTTCAGACCCATGAAAAACATGCAATGATGCCAAATGCAGGAAGATCACAGGCCAGCAGGTAGAAAGTCTTGTGTACCCAGTGTTGGTAGAAACATCTCAGAACTGGCGTGCGTTTCCATGTGGCTCCTCCAGCTCCAGGGCTCTGTCTATATCAGCATAGGGCTCATTGTCAGTAATGTCTCCCAGGAGTGTCTGTGTGTATCTATGAATTTGTTTTTCTAGTCAACCTAGAATAACACATTATGCTACCTTGGGAGTTGGGTACTAGAGAAATGAATCATAAAAAATGGAGAATGGATGCTTGTTTGATCTCTACCTCATGATAGGTTTTCTGTTTTGGCTAGCCAAAGGTCAGATATGACTGTGCAGTTTACTGGTTTGTTTTCTGGAGGGAATGTGGGAAGTTAGAAGTTAAAGTTTGATTCTTTTGTTTGGTTGTTGTCTTTGGCGATTCCTCTTTGAAAGGAATAAAATAATTGTGATTAATATATATTTTGAGCTCAGCGGACAAAATTATCCCTTGAATTTCTCAGAGCTGCTTAGTGAAAATGGCTGACAAGTCAAAATGGCTGACAGAAGGCCCAGCCCTGGCTTAAAGGCAATGAAGCCAGAGGCCTAATTCCATATTATGTATCCATAGAATAGTTTAGCTAAGGATTAAGATAAGATGGATAAGGATTGAACTTGACTGTTTTAAGAATTGAGTTTAGTATCTGATTCTACTTTGTTTATACTGATTTCTTCTGGTTATTATTGTTGATATAATGATTACTAGAAATGATTACTGGGAAGTATGAAAATAGAGAGTTTGTAAGCCTTGCCTTCAGCCATTAATATGTGAATCTTTAAATGGGTTTAGGACATTCCTGCAAAGATAAACCTCATTCCTGGTACCATAATGTGTTCTTCTGGGTTGACTAGAGAAACAAATTCATAGTGACACACAGACACTCCCTGGGAGACATTACTAATGATGATCCTGATGGAGCTACACGGATGCAGCCAGAGCCCTGGAGCTGGAGGAGCCACGTGGGGACCCACGCTGGTGCTGAGATGCTTCTACCGCCACTGGGTCCACAAGACTTTCTACCCACTGGCCTGTGATCTTTCTGCATGTGGTGTCATTGCACGTGGATCTTTACAGATTGGTATTGGACATATGGGCTAATTTCGGACTTATGGACTTGATCTGGACTGGGCTGAGATATTTTCTCAATATTCCTCTTTAATATAAAGCTCTTTCTTATACACATATGAGTATCTATGAATTTGTTTCTCTAGTCAACCTGGACTAACACAAATTGCAATCCACACTGAAGGCTGCAATCCTGGATCTTCATCAGCAAGTGTTTCAAGTCCTCTTCAGACCCAGATATAATCTCTTTAGGTGGTATTGTCTGCATATCACAGGTTGATAATAAGCCTTCTTCCAATATCGTATTCTTCTTGATGTAATTCATCTTCTCTGATGATTTGCTCAGCATATAGCTTGAATAAGTATGGGGAGAGGATACAATCCTGATGCAGACATTTTCATAATTTCAAACCATTCGGTATTCCTTTGTTCCATTCACACAGCTGCCTATTGATCCTTATATAGGTTCCACATGGGCATCGTAAATTGTTCTGGAATTTCCATTCTTCTCAAGGCTATCGATAGTTTGCTATGGTCCACGTAGTCTTAATGCCTTTGTACAGTCAATAAAACCAAGTAATTGTCTTTCTAGCATTCTCTGCTTTGAGCCAAGATCTATCTGACGTCAGCAATGATATCCCTTGTTCATGTCCTCTTCTGAATCTGGCCTGAACTTCTGGCAGCCACCTGTGCACGTACAGCTGCTGCAGCTGTTGCTTGATGATCTAGCTAGGTCTCATTCATTGTGAGGAACCGGTCTCAGGCACTGACAACCACAAGGAAGGGACAGAAACCAGAGTCAAGAAGAGCAACATTATGATACCACAAAGTCGTGTGTCAAATGACAGCCCTAACAGGGAGTGAAGCTTCAGAGTGAAAATATCATCACTTGGGTTCTGTGGGAAACCAGCATTTCAGAGGTCCTCTTCAAAAGATGCAGCGTGACATAGATAGCATACGGTTTTTCATCAAGATCTACCTGAGGGAACAGAGCAGTGGGGTAATGGACTGCCTTATAGGGCCTCAGATGGTGGGGAGTCAATGGATAAGCAGGTAGCGCATGGTTATCAGAACATGCTTTGGGCCAGAGGAACACAAAAGATGATGTAAAAAGTTACATCATGGTTGGCATGCAACCAAAACATTTTTTTTTTCCGTTTAGTGGTGACTAAAACCGGCATTTATATTAGTAATTCCAGTATTCATCACGGGGTGTGGGGGTGGGTGGGTGGAAAATGCCGATTGATAAGGGCGCGCTCCTGTGTCACCGCTGGGTAATGGCAACTTGAATTTGACCAGCACCAAAGGTAATTCTTCCTGCTGCTTGTTGGATCACTCTTCTGGATTCTGAAGAGAAACTAGCAGCGTGGGTTGGCCCTCAGGGTAAGATCAGCTGCAGCCAGACGTCAGTGTGTGAGCCCGTCCAGCTAGACCAAATGTCTTGTGTCTGTATACCAGTTACACATTTGCACTCTTAAAAATTATGGAGGACCTTGGTATGTTTTATGTGGGTTATATCGCTCAATTTGCGCTCTATCGATCATTGAAACGGATCGTTTTAAAATAGTTTCATCGGCATATCATTCACACATCGTGCGATCTAATCATTGGATAATATTAAGAAGAGTTGTGCCATCATTGCCAAAATCAATTTCCTAACATTTTCTTCTTTCTAGAACTCACTGCTGTAGCTCCCCATATCCCCACAACCTCCCCTGCCGCGCCTCTAGATAAACTCCCACTCCAGTTACTGTCTGTGATTGACCTTCCCTGGATTTCATAGACAGAAAACCAGACAAACCAACAATGACTAAACAAAACCAGGAAAACCTCCATTGAAAAAAAGCAGAATCATTAAAAACTGAAATAACTAACCTGGGTCGAAAGGGAGATCAAATGATGAGGTGTTATATTGTAACCTGGCTGCATCTGCAGTCATGACTTTACCATGTCCTCTGGCTGACAGCAAGGTTGTTCACATCCCTGGGGATTCAACAGAGGCTAAATCCTTGAGGGGACCCTGCAAATGGATTTGGGGGTTCCGCTGTCGCCCATACCTTTCTGCAATCCAGGTGTTCCAATTCAAGCTCTGATACTGTCCCGTTCGTCAGACTTGGATTTCATCATTTACAACCCTTGTATCACACAGGCTGGTGTGTTTCTTCCATGCGGACTCGGTTGACACCTCACTTAGAAGGCTGCTTGTTTTAAGACAAGCCTTTAAAACCCCAGCTGTTACTCTTTCTGACAGCTGGGCACCATCTAGTTTCTTCACCATACTTTGCTAGAGCACCCATGTCTTCGGGGGTCTCTTCATGAGGGCGAGTATTGCAAAGGCCCAAGTCATAAGAACTAATGGTTCGTAGATCAGGACTGCGACTATGTTTGAGCACAAAAGCCATTCATGTATCTTTGGGTTGTATCTGTCTCTGGCTCACTTTAGAGATTCATTATCATTTTATGATCGAGACCATTATAAAGCATTCCCGTGGGGCATAATAAGGTGATTCTATTGAGAGTGTCATTAATTTTAGCCAATGGTATAGAATTTAAAACACTGTGGAGAGAAGGAAAGTATACATGTATAGGCTGGTTTTGCAGACGCAATACACGAACTGTTGATTTGAACACATGAAAAGCTGGGCTGGTCACTGTTAGATAAACAATGAGGGTCGGCAAGAGGACGAAACATTTCAATAACACGGAACTGAGAATGTTTTAAGGTAGTCCTAAATCTGGTATTCATTCCATATAGCTCTCTTAACAGTGTTTATAAACTCAACAACTCCCCCTCCCTCCTTCCCCCATCCTTGGATAATCCTCTGTCTCCAAGGAGTTACTTGTTCTAGAGATTCCATACACACGAGAACATACGTGTTTGTCATGTTGGGTCAACATTAGTTCATGGAATAAAATCTATTCAGGCCTCATCCTCCTTGGTATCAGAAGCTCGTTCCCCTTTGACAGCTGAGTCACATGCCATTGTGGCATGATGCCGCCCTTGTATATCCATCCGCCAGGGGAGAGACAGTTGAGACCGACGTGAACAAAGCTCAGGTGAACACGGGTTCTGTTTTCCATGGCAGCTGGCCCACCTTACGTTCCCACCAGCCGTGTAAGAGCATGCTGATTTTCCCACACCCTCACCAACACCTGCTATTTCCCAGTTTGTTTTTTATAACTGTCACATTAATGGGTATAAAATAGTATGTCATGATGGCCTTTATGCGCATGACCCTAATGACTAAGAATGTTGAGCATCTAGCCATGTGCTTGTTGATATACCTTTTGGGGACAAATGCCTGCTCAAGCTCTTTGCTCCTTGTTTAACGGGGTTGTGAATCTTTTGTGGTTGAATAGTGGGGTCTTCTATATTCTGGGTATTAAAGCATTATCTGAAACATGATTTCCAAATATCTTCTCTCTGTTGAGCTGAGCAAAGGTTTCCTATTCTTTTTAAAATCATTCCATCGGGGCTCGTACAACTTTTATCCCAATCCATATATCCATCTACAGGATCAGGCACATTGGTGCATTTGTTGCCATCATCATTCTCAAAACATTTGCTTTCTACTTGAGCCCTTGGTAGCAGTTCCTCATTTTCCCCCACTCTCCCACTCCCCGCTCCCTCATGAACCCTTGATAATTTATAAATTATTATTTTGTCACATCTTACACTGTCTGACGTCTCCCTTGACCCACTTTTCTGCTGTCCATCCCCCAGGGAGGGGACCATCTGTCCTGGATTCCTGGTGTCTCCAGTTCCTATCTGTACTAGTGTACATCCTCTGGTCTAGTCGGATTTATAAGGTAGAATTGGGATCATGATAGTGCGGGTGGGGGGGGCGGCGAGGAGAAGAAACCATTTAAGAACTAGAGGAAAGTTGTATGTTTCATCAGTGCTACACTGCACCCTGACTGGCTCATCTCCGCCTCATGCCCCTTCTATAAGGGGATGTCCAGTTGTCTACAGATGGGCTTTGGGTCCCCAGTCTGCACTCCCCCTCATTCACAATGAGATGATTTTTGTTCTTTGATGCCTAATACCTGATCCCTTCGCCACCTCGTGCTCACACAGGCTGCTGGCCTTTTCCATGGGGGTTGTGTTGCTTCTGAGCTAGATGGCCACTTGTTTACCTTCTGAGTAAAGGTGTCTTGATTGTCCCAAGAAACAAACCTGTCCTACAGAAAGTGGATTCGTGGATCCTTGGGGATAGAGCAGGCAGGGGTGGTTGGGAGGAAACGAGAGCTAATAAGGACGCGGACAAGCATGAAGACAACGTTGTAGAAATGATTGTGGTGATGATTGTACAGCTCTTGATGCGATCGAACGACTGAGATGCATGCTATGTGAATTATGTCAATAAAACTGTTAAAAAAGAAACATACCTGTCCTTGACCCGCCTCTTGCCATACCTTTCAGAGAGACCTTCCCTGAACATCCTACCCCAAATAGCACCCTATGCACTGGTTCCTCGCTTTTCATCCCGTCAATTGTCTCCCCCCACCCCCCACCCTCCATAGGTATCCAATGTTTGTTGAACTGGTTTGCATGGATTCTTTGGGCTACCATGTCTCTATCTTTAAGAAAACAAGCATCGGTCTACAATGCTAAAGTTCCTACCAGCTCTTGTGTCCTATAACTCAGCTCATGTTCCCATGTTAGAAAGATGACTTGTAAATATATTTGTCTGCCTGTGTTTGATGAGCTGTTTACCACAGTGAGTCCTAGTGCTATGTCCTAGTTCAGCAGCCGTGTCAGATTTCTCAGCTGGGTCCTTGGGAACAGAAATGTCATCCTTTGGGGGTGAAAAAGCAGCCTGGCTGGGGATGATCAGACGTGTGTGTGCTCCTCACAAGACCTTGATCTCCACCCACGGCTTCCAAAGCCCTGGAACCAAACCCAGGGACCGGGCAGCATAACAGGGGCCAAGGTGCTAGCCCTCTGGATCGGCAATGGTGAGGCAGACTACCTCCGAAGCCAGTTGACAGCGACCCACGGCCACTGAACTGATGCTTACTCCTAAGGACCTACAGGACAGAGCAGATGGCTCCCTAGGGTGTTGGAGGCTGTCATTTTTTTATCCAGTGGATTTTCTCATCTTTCTCCTGAGATGCAGCTCGTGGGTTTGAACCACCAACCTGGAGGTTAACAGCCTAAACACTTAGACAATCCTGAGATGGGCAATGCCAGATAGAACCTCATCTAGTCATTCTGGCCTTGCATCCAGGGCTCAGCAGGCAGTTGCTAGAGAAGGGCGTCCTTCACTGTTCCTAAAACTGGACTATCCCTTAAGGGATGTCTGCATCCCTTCGATAAAAGAGATGATCCCTAAGCTAGAAATCCCTTGATAAAGGAGATGATCCCTAAGCTAGAAATGGTTAGACAAGGAGAGATCACTGCACTCTACTTTGGAGTTACATTGTATATAAAAACAATAACACTGGCATTAAATGGATACTGGCTCATAGTCATCCTGGTAGAACTGCCCCTGTGCATTATTGAGACTGTTCACAGAGTAGATAGCCCCAGCTTCCTCCCTCAGAGGAGCTGGTGACTTTGAACTGCTGACCTTGTAGATCTCAAGCCAACATGCAACTGCTATGCCACCAGGGCTCCTAGTACCTTGTGTAAGGACAGTTGATAGTGATTGCTACTTGCTAGGCACTGTACATTTTCCTTAAATATCTGCCAAGGCAGGAGACATGTATCCCACTTATTTGAAACTCTATGTTCCAAAACTATCCCATGTGCCTTGGGATTTTTTAATGTTGAGGAAACTGATCAAAGAAGTTTTAACAGACATAAGGAACACACACTTCTTCCTGTTCTTGGCCCTAAGGTTTTACAGAAATCATGTCTGAGATTTGTGTTCTACAATACTCAGCTTGGAGCTTTCGACTCCCTTAGACCTGCCTAGTTCTGACTTTGGGCTGGTGATACGAAGGGGTTCTGGAAGGTCAAAGAACAAACTCCAAGGTCGGTTCCAGTTTCTTCCGTGGTTGTGTTGTTTGGATAACACTACTCAGCCGTAATTACCAGAGTGCAGGAGTTGAAGAAACTCCTGGTGCTGAGGTTGGTGAGTCAGGAGCGGTCAGATGGGAAATAAGATCACGGGGAGCCTTCAGTGCTTCAGGGGTCATTGGACTCCTTCCATCATTCAGTGCTCGCCAAGCGAGGGGCGGGGAAGAGGGAGAAGAGCAGGCACAATCCTTGCCATTGAAGAATCCGTGGCCTGAGTCACCATTCTGATGGCCCCATGAGGGGAAGGTGAGAGGGCCACGGACTCATCTCAGGCCACACCGTAAGTCAGCAGCAGAGCTGGTCTCAGATGTGGTGGGCTGAGTCCCTGCGGGCTACTCTCACCTTGAGTTTAATCTTGAATCACATTCATTCAATTCACATGGCTTTGAATCTTTCTCTAAGATGGAGATGAAGCCTCCCACCCCCACCCCATGCTGGGGTGTGTCTCTGGCCCTTCATGCATTTCTATGCACAGAATGACGATGCCTAGCTATGGCTGGCCGATGCCAATGCCATGGTCACTGAGTTGAAGCGCTCCTTTCCAGGGCATTGACTTCCCCTCGCTGGTGAACTCTGGCATAGCTCACATCTCGAAGGATGGCTTGGGAGCGAGGCTTGGTTTTCACACTAGAGATACGGCTTCCTAGCAAAGTCTCACAAGAGCTAGTGACATGGGCCTGGGGGACAGAGTGAAGTCTGGATGGCCTTCTACAGGGAAGACCCTCTTCAACTGCTTAATGTCTGGATTTTCCCTCAAGGTCAATAAACAAAATCTTTCTACCTCGACCCACAGTCAATGCCTGTGGTAGTTACATAATGTGTTGTCATTTTGAGAGAGACTTAAGAGGGGAGGGATGGAGTTTAACCTGTCAATTAGGTCAGAGGCGTTAAGGAGATAAATAGCTCCCTGGAGGTGGGACACTGGCTGACTCCTTGGGAGACATTGCAGCTGACAAGACACTTGGAACGGCCCTAGTGCCCTGCTAGTGCCCTGAGCTGGAGGAACCACGTGGAGACCCCTGCCAGCTCCGAGATGCTCATGCCACTGAATCCACAAGACTTCCCCACCCCCACTAGCCTGCGATCCTTCCTGCAATCGGTGTCATTGAATCTGTTTCGTGAGTCTGAAGAGAACGTTATAGATTGACATTGGCCATATAGGCTAATATCAGACTTATTGACGTCATCTGGACTGGGTTGTGCATCGGGCACCCCCCCCCAGGTGCATCCACACCCTCCAGGGGAAAGCAGAAGGAATGATGCCTTCGTGCCCAGAGACACACTCTGAGGAGGCCCACCACAGCTCACACGGCTGCCAGTCTTCTGCTTCCATTTAACAATGCAGCCGAGTTTGCATTCTGTATTCTAAAATGAATATAGAATGAAACCTTTTTTTAAAGTATGCATTTCACTAAGCGCTCTCAAACAAAAGAAAGGCAAGTCACCTTCATCTGGAGACGCAGCCTGTCGCCCTGGGAAAGCGGGGTGCCAGCTCCTTCAGTTGGAGAAAGGCAACCTCCTGGCAGTGCCCCAGATCCTGAGGGGGCACCGAGGGTCTTCCCGACCCAACCCTGCCCTGCCTCTTCCCTGGACCCTGGAAACACAGCACCTCCAACCTCTGCCCCCAGAGGCTTGCTCTACTCTCCACCTCCATGCCCCCCACCCCCTCGGGAAAGGTTTATGGCCTTTCTCCACACGCTCAGGACCCTTTGGTCTCATCTCTGTGGATTCCTTGCACCCAGGTGGTGCTCGGGAAGCCAAGCGGGTGCGGTGACAGAAACATCTGCCCCTCTGAGCCCAACGTAGGGGCTGGGCATGGAGGCCCAGGGAGGTGTGTCGGTCCCATGCCCGCAGTTCCCACTATGGCCACACGGTGGGGCGCGTTGGGCGAGAACTGGGATGTCCAAGCAGCTTGGGTTGCCAGCACAGCATCAGGCTGGATTACTGGCCTTGAGGTATGGGCCTGGCCTGAGGCCCTGCGGCACTCCCTCAGCGAAGGGGAAGGTTGGGGTGATGAGGGTGGGAGTAGGTGGCCGGGACCCTTCCTGAGTGGGATCCAATTAGGGGAAGGGGCTGCCGTCTTCAGGATCAGTGACATGCAGGACAATCAGAGGCCCTCACGGGTAGCCAAGGAAGAGGGCGAACTACTCATTCCTCTGCTCTACCCTCTGCGCAGGAGTTCTCAGTGTCATCTTGGAGCCGAGAGCCACAATGAGTCTGTGCTTTGCCACCTGGCAGCTGTGTCACCCTGATCAAGTGGCTGAAACCTGGGTCTCGATGTTGACCTCCTTGGAAAAACGTGGATACAGCTGTCTCCCAAGCAGATTTCATAGCAGGCTAGGGCAGCACCTGAAACCCTGCTGCCATAGCAGTTGCATGTTGGTCAGCTAACCACAAGGTCGGCAGTTCCAAACCATCAGCTGTTCCCGGGAAGAAAAATGAGGCTTTTGACTCCGGTAAAGAGTAATAGTCTCAGAAATCCACTGGGGCAGTTCTGTCTGATCCTCTAGGGCTGACTTGATGGCAGAAAGTGAAAAGGTGGCACCCAGGTTGCATAGTAAGTTCTGATTGGGCTACTAACAACACGCTCCGTAGTTCAAAACCACTAGGCACTCCGTGGGAGGAAGATGAGGCTTTCTTCTCCTGAAAGAGTTAAGGTCTGGGAAACCCACAGGTGCCTTCTCCTCTCTCCTATGGGGTCTCTCTGAGTCGGCATGGACTACTCGGTGGCAGTGATTTTGATGTTTGGTTTTGAAGACGGAGCAGGGCGCTGCTGCTAAGGTTGGAGAGGGGGTGTTGAACCTCCCTGCCTCAGGCTTGGGAATCTCTGGACCTCGGCCACCTTCCCACATGGACCACACCTCCCCAGGGCTCCTATTAGGACTACATCCTGCAAGGGCCCTGGGCTGCCCCTGAGGTCGTCAGAGCCTGTAGGGCCTGGAGCCCAGCGAGGCTTCAGAGTGGGCACCCACTAAGCCCAGATCTGAGCTCCAAAGGGACAGGGTAGGTGGGGTCCAAGGCACCTCCTCAAATGCTCCCAGAATCTTTCTTGGAACCTCTGGGTCCCACCCTTCCTAGTACATTCCTGCCCGCAAAGCAGCTTGCCTTGCTCTGGGTGAATGGGTGGGAGTGTCTCCCCACCTTGCGGGTGCAAGCTCACGTCCCCCCACCACACATCCAGTGAAGAGAAGCACATTTACCAGACTTGCGTATTTGTGTATGTGAGGGCGGGGCTGAGTAGTCCTCCAGGATATGGCTTGAGACCAATTCCAAGGCAATCTAATGAGAGGCTGTTTTTGTTTTCTGTTTACACATTGAGAATTGCATTGAGTGGAGATAGAAACTGGAGTGAAGTCCCTGAAGTCGGAGCCAGGAAGTGAGTGAGTCTGGGTGTCTGCAGGCTCTGGGCTCCGGGATTTAAAGTAACTGCCCAAGTACAGCCTCCCAGGGCACTCCCAGCATCTGTCCTGCCCACCCAACCCCCACCCCCCACACACACACAACTCCCCACCCAAAAGTGCTACTTCCGAGTCCCCACTCCCTGCTGCCTTCACGTTAGGACTCTCCCAGCCTGCGCCTGTTTGCCACAAGTCTCACATCCTCTGCACTCAAAGTTTCAGATGCTTCTGCCTGCTATTACTTCCCCCATGTAAGCCCCCAAGTGCAAATCTCCGCGACTACGTACTGAGCAGCCTTGGGATATTAGTGTGGACACAGTGCCAGGCACCCAGGGGACACTTGACAGTTCTCAGTGCTTCTTTCCCATGTGAGCCCATTTTCATACTTTCTCTTCCCAGCAGTTCCAGGTGGCATCCAGTTGACTCCAACACAGGGAGGTGTCCTGGCCGACACATGTCAGAGTAGAGCTTTGCTCCCTCTGTCTTTTGAAGGCTAATGTTTCAAAGTCGAGCCCCAGACCTTCTTCCCAAAGAAGTGAATTCAAATTGCCACCCACTCACCCAGCATCTGAGTGCGTGGGCCATTTTCACCATCTCTCCATTATGGTCACAAAATTCCATGATATTCATAAAACAAACATAAAAAACCCAAACTCACTGGTAAGAGGTGATTCCAACTCCGAGCGACCTGTAAAGGGCAGGCTAGAATCGCCCTGTGGGTTTCCGGGGCAGTGATCCTTCACAGGAGTAGAAACCCTCGTCTTGCTCCTACGGAGCAGAGGGTGGTTTCAAACTGCTGGCCTTGTGGTTGGCAGGCCAGCTCGTCACCGCGATACCACTAGTCTCAAATCCTTTTGGGGAACCGCCCTAGACCTACAGCATCACACCCATTCCCTGCTGGAGGAGGGAGAGCCACCACTGTGGAGATGACCCTCCTGATACCCAGGATCCACTGCCATGTCCTGGTGGGAGTCAGATTTGTCCCCTGGACATTCCTGACCTTGACACCACTGTCTTCCCACGGCAGCATCAGGGCGTGTTGGAGACTCACTTCCTTTGTGTCTTGGGGACATGAGTAAGAGGACAGTCTTCACAGCTATGGATGGTGGGAATTCCCTCGTCCAAATCCAGCTTTGAGAAACGGAATCACTTACGGAGAAGGAAGGAGTGGGTGTTCATTTCTCAGTGCCAGGCTTGCCTGTGTGGCAGGGAGCTGAGTTACCATTGCTCAGAGGGGTTCCCGTCTGTCTGTTGCTGTACAGCCAGTCACCCCAGAACTCAGTAGGTTAAAACGTCGATAATCATGTGACCGTGTCTTTCCTGGTTCCGGGTCGTTCTCACAGTGCTCCCCATTCACATGCCTGGTGACTGATGCAGGAGGTCAGCTGACGTTGTTGGTCCTGCTGGTCAGAGCCGCTACAAGTGGCCTCCCCATGTGGTCTAGGCTTCCTCATTCCCAAACCACAAACTCCCTGCCTTCCAGCCCATGCTGACTGGTGGTGACCCTATCGGACAGGGAGGAACTGCCCCTGTGAGTTCCCAAGACTCTGACTCTTTATGGGAGTAGAAAGGCCCCTCGGACTTCCCTTCCTCACGACTTGCCAGCTAAATTCCAAGAGCAAAGGTAGGAAAAGAGCGCGGGAGAAGTGCGTGGCCATTTTCTGATCTAGCGGCGGGCATTGCACGGCGCCTATTCGGCGTCATTCTGTCCATCAAAGCTGCCCCACCGTTGTGCTTAGAGATGCAGGGAGCGGGGACACGGACCGCTCCTCAGTGGTGGGAACGTCGCGAGAACTTTGGGAGGCCGGCGTGGTAAAAACATAACCTGCCTCAGGGAGAACACGTTTCCTGGAACACACTCCACTGAAGGGAAGAGGAGTTGACCGCCAGCGGAGGCTCTAAGGAGGACCACTCCCTGCAGTCACGTCCGACGGGAGCGCCTGCGGGGAACAGACATGGCCGGCAGCAAGATTTCCAGAGCCTCCAGAGCTGGCATTGCAGTCAATAGGATTAAGACAGCACTTACTTCATCATCTGGACTGCTCTAGGAACATGTAATTTGGGGCAGGGTTGTGACCAGCAGCGCCACCGGGGCCGCCGGGGCATGTGTGTGGGGAATGTCTTGTTACCTCAGGGATGGGTCCATGTGCTGGAGAGCTGGCAGGCCTCGCCCCTGTCCACCAGCAGGCTCATCTGCAACCCTCCCCGTGGCCAGCTGTCTGTGCAGACAACGGCTGGAGATGATTCGCTTTGAAGTTCTCCAGTCAGTCAGAACCCCAGGAAACATCTTCCATTTCCCCCCAGGATCTCTGTCTGAGATCCCAGGCCTCAGCACAGGAGCTCTGGAAATCCTTTCCAACCAGCTGCAAGTTCCCCTGTATGTGTGAGTTCGTGTGTGTGTGTGTGTGTGTGTGTGTGTGTGTGTGTGTTGGGACTGGACTCTTGTGGGGCTTTGGTCCAACAGGCCGATGTTCAGTCATCAGCTCAGCGTTAGTCCCAGTTCCATCTGCAGACCCTGCTAAGGGTCCCTCCCCAGGCACGGAGCACAGACCCCGAGAGCTCAGAAAGACCACCAATCCCAGCCATTTCCCCACAGCTCTCAGGCCCCCAAACTCTCCCCTCCTCACCTTCTGGCCTGTGCTCTGGCTCCTGCCTCACAGTGCACAGCCCCCCAGAGCTAGTCACGTGCAGACCAACTGGGCTGCTCAGAGTCCTGGGCCTTCTCAGCAGGAGAGGCAGAGCGGGCTTGAAGCTCACACTCTGGTGAGAGCCTTCCTCTGGGACCTGGAGCAGAGCTACTGCTGGGAGAGGATCTGGGGGGCAGGTGGAGGGAGTCAGGGCTGCAGCCTGTAGGGTGCAGTGGAGGAGGGGTGACTGCTAGGACTGTCCTAAACTGTGACTGTACTCCCTGTGTGCTGCCTCTCCTGCTCCCACCGAAGCGCATCCTCCACCCGCCCCACGTCTTAGCTCCCCACCTGTAAATTCTCAGTGCAGACAGTATGAAATACAGAAGACTTGTAACCTCCAGGTTGGTCACCCTACCCAAATCTTGAGTTCTCAAGAGACTTTTATAATCATACACACACACACACACACACACACCACAGTGACTCCACTGATGGATGCATTGTAGAACACGAGATCTTCAAGGGTGGTGCTTTGGAAATAGATTGAAAGGCCTTTCTCAGGAGGCTGGCTTAGATGGATGTACATCTCCAGCTGGTGAATTCATACTGAAGTCACAATATGAGTTCAGGCTTATCTGTCTGCAAACTTCCCACTACAAACCACGACATCTCTGAAGGGGCCTGGACCCTGACAGGCAGCCCTTGACGTAACCCAACCAGGGAGCCTGCCATGGTGCTCTTGGTCCCCTGTGCATGGGGTAGAACCAGTGATGGGGCTTGGGGAAGGGAAAGGACAGGGGACATGTCAGGCGGGCAGGCTCAGCAGGAGGAGGTTGCAGCCAGGTGATAAGCACCTCACCTTCATGGGCCAAGTTATTTCCCTGACAACTACCAGAGAGGAGTGTCAGGTCCAGATGCCAAAGACCCTGAGATGACATGGCATTCCCTAAGCTATCTCCATCCAGCTAAGGCTGTTGTGTTTTTGTTGTTTGTTTGTTTGTTTTAAACACTTTTATTGTGTCCTGGGTGAAGAGCAGGTCAGTTTTCTATTCAGCAATTCATACACATTTGCTTCACATCATTGATTATAATCCCCATGGTGAGGATTATATCTAATCCCTTAACCCACTTTCTCCTCTGCTTCCTGTTTTCCATTCCTCCCTCTTCCTCAACCCTTTTGAATTGTGTCCATGGGAAATGCTGGGCCTTTGATGTCAAACGATTTCTGATTCTAAATATGCTGTCCTCCTAAGAGCCTATTATTTGGCTGAAAATTTAGCCATAAATTTATTTCCAGATCTGTAGGACAACTAAGGGCCATGGTCTTGGGGGTTCAGTCAGTCTCTTCCTGGCCAGTAAGCCTGCTCTCTTGTAGGATTTTGAGTTTTCTTCCACATTTCTATCCCATTCTATCTCCAACTTTCTGATGGGCTCCCTTTCCGCAGGGTTGGCAGTGGTCATCAGCACAAGCCAGCTCTTCTGGTGTCAGGTGACTCGGATCCTGGCGACCGATGGCTCGGGTCTATTGGACTGACTGTTTCCATGTGGCTTTGATTCGCCTCAATCTTCTTTCCTCTTGACGGGGAGAGACAGTTAGTTGTGCCTCAGTTGGTCACACTTGCAGAGTAGGATGATGCACACTGTCTTTGTGGACTCTGGGAGGCGTGGTCGGAGCCCACAGACTTGGCGACGATGGTCTTGAGTCCAAGGCCCAGTGACTGATGTCCTCAAGTTGTTTGGTTATGTCTAAGGCGTTTCCATTAATGTGCCCCCTGTATGCTCCACTGCATTCATGAATATGAGGGGGTACCCCTCAAAACACTGATTGTGCTGGGCAAAGCGGAGCTTTTGTAGTACGCATTTTCCCACTAGGTGAGCACTGAGCAACTCGCTCTGAGTTAGTGCACCCAGTAAGCGTCGCCTGGGAAGGTGCTCTCTAGTCACAGCGAAATTTTTGTACAAGCAGTTTTGCCCGAACCTCATTTTTTTGTGTGATGGCCAATTAAAAAGAACAGCAAGCGGCTGTGAAATTTTGTTTCCTGCTTGGGAAATAATGCCGCAGAAACTATTGCAAGGACGGTGCTATGGAAATACTCAAGTGTACGAGTGGTTTTCTCATTCCAAAAAAGATGATAGGTTGATTGATGACAAACTTCACCTGGATGTCTGTCAACTTCCAAAATAGTCAAATATTTTAACCTGTAGTGCATTTGGAGTTCATTCCACCAGGTCAGACTGTTAATCAAGCTTTCTCTTTAGAGGTTCTGAAAAGATAGTGTAACAGTGTGTGACAAAAAAGGCCTGGTTTGTGGCAGGCTGGGGACTGGTTTTGCCACAACAATGCATCTGCCCCTGCATCCATCGCAGTGTACAGGTTTTGACAAAATAAAAAACAACAGCATGCCTCTCTTGCCCCCCACGCACTTGACTCACCTGATCTCAACCTGCGCAACTTCTTTTTGTTTCCTCAAGCGAAGAGGAACTTGAAAGGACAGCAATTTGATGACCTAGAAGAGGTGAAGGGGAAAAAAAAATGAGGGAAATGCTGTCAGCCATCCAAACAGATTGGTTTGAAAAATGTTTCCAAGAATGGAATCACAGATTTGACAAATGTATTAAGTGTACAGCAGAGTACTTTGAAAGTGATAAGGCTGCGTTGTAAAAAACAAACAACCAACCAAATAAATACAAAGCTTTGAAAAAAAATTCCAGTTGTGGTGGGGGTCCACCCTCATATACTTGGAGCAGCGGTAAATACACGTGTGCAAATATATCTATTGAACCAATATCTAACCTTTTTCCTTTCCAAACCACTTCAATCTGCATGTCCAGGTAGCTACCTCTTTTTTTTTTCTGTTCAATTCAGGTGTGTCATATTTATTGGGCCAAAACACTCTGAAAAGGAAAAAGTGGAGGCCCCCAGCAATCCCAGAAAGAAAATATTCAATATTTCCTAGTTTCCAATGTTGTCTTTTAAACCCAAGGCAATCAGGAAGAGGAGCGATTTGTTGACATAACTCCAATTGGTGACATTTGTTTTGAGTGAAAAGAAAAACATGCATTTAGCCAATGACTTTTAGGACAATAAGCAGAAAGAAGAAAGGAAGGGAGGAAAGGAAAGAAGGAGGAAAGAAAACTGTCCATTTCTGCGTGGCTAAGACAAGAAAGTTGATACAAACCAAATTCAAACAAGATGCATTTGAGAAAGAACACACATACGAAAGTCACTCCATCGGTGAAAGAACAAGGTGTCACAGAGCACCACGCAGAGAGCGTTAGTGTGGCTTCATTTCGGTCCAACGTTACTCAGCTGCTGAGATACCGGAACAACCAAGTCAACCTAACCAATGGGGAAGAATCCAGATCCCCCAAGTACCATTCTTTCATACCAGTTTCCATCTATCGGATTGGTAAGTGCAATGATGTCCCCTTCTTTAACCCCTGGTTTTCCTTGGCTTTCTGGTCCGAAGTCACAGAAACCAAGACAGCAGGAATGTTAGAACCCGGGGTCTTGGGTGAAGTGGTAGAGATCCCTCTGAGCTCACTCAGAAACCAAACTCACTGCCATCTAGTGGATACCGACTCAGAGTGACCCTCTAGGACCGGGAGATCTGCCCCCTGTGAGTTTCCAAGGTTGTTGCGGTTTAGGGGAGTATAAAACCTCATCTTTCTCCCAAGGAGCAGCTGGTGGTTTCGAACTGGCAGACTTTTACGGCCATAGCCCAACGCATGACCACTAAGCCACCGGGCTAAGACTCCTTTTTCTGTGCTTGGCGGGTATTCTCACTTGGAGATGGTAGAGCTTGCTCTGCAGCTCCTGCAGAATCTCTGCAGACTGTCAATGATAGTCTGGGGCAGCTCTATAAACAAAGCCAATGCCTGGGCTGCCGGGTGCTACCTCATTTTCTAAGAAATTCTACAGGCTTCTTTGGGCCAACTCCTTGACACTCCAAATTTTACTGTGGCCTGTCTGGCTTCTTCATCTGATATCTTACCTACTCGGTACTTTTTCTAAGTATAATCCAGGTGGCGACCTTCCAGCTTTTTCAGGTGTCCAATCGCTTTTAAATCTTTGTCTTGTAGTAACTGAAACCGACTGAGATTTACATTACTATCAAGGGAGCCTTTCACCTCTGCTGTTAGCTTCATGGATTTGCCAACTGCCCTCAGTGCACTGCCAAAATCAGACTGTTGACCAAGCTGCTTCTCCGAGTTCAGCAGGCCTCTGTCTGTGGGTAGCCCATGGCTCCCACCTGCCCTCGGAACTTCAACACAGCATGGAGTGTTCCCAGCTGAGTTCTGAAGGCTGGATTTGGCTGAAGAGACTGCAGCTTTTAAAGGAATTTCTGCAGCAGCTTTATTGGTAATATCTATTTTCGTTTCCATGTTAAGAGATTCATCATCTAGTCCCGTTCCTTCAACACCACTTATTTTTTCATTAAAAAGTTGGCTGGCTTTGTGAAACGGCTTCTTCAGCCGGGTTATTGCCATCGCGACTGTAGCGGGTGGGGACTAGGTGGTCTCTGAGCTGGCCTGGACCACACGGCCGCAATGCTCATGGGGGAGCAGGTGTCCTGGCCAGTCCCTGCACAGCTGGGCTCCCAAAGCCAAGGCCACAGCCACTGTCACCATGCATCTACTTTTATATCACCCCTGCAGGATTGTACATGCAACACATCTCCCTCGGATGCTTTTAACCCTTACACTCCTCCTTGGGGCTGCTCCTGCCTCCATCGTGTTTTGCTGACCTCCCTCTTACCGTACATTGTCTTCCCTTTCATCTCAGGTAACATATGTCCACCCTCTACCAGTACCCTCCCTCCCCGCTCTGCCCCCAGCTGTCCATCAAAGAATGCGTCTATCATTCTAATATACTTTTCTGGACTTTTTACAAAAATGTCCTCATGCAATGTGTCCTTTTGTGACTGACTTCCTTCACCCAGCGTAATGTCCTCTCTCGATTCACTCAGAAATGAGGTGAAGTGTTTCATAAATTCCTCGTTATCCCCTCGTGTGTATGCATGTATCAGAGGTGGTTTATCCATCCTAGCATCAATGGATTGTTTGCATCTTGTTGCCCCGTGAACAGAGCTGCGATGACCACAGGTGTGCCTCTAGCCCTTTGTGCTGTGGTTCTTGTTTCTCTGGGACATATACCAAGTGGGGAAGTTAGTGGGTCATGTGGTATTCCTATTTGCACCTCTTTTAAAGGAAGGGGCTGCTGGATCCCACAGCGGTCACTCCATTCTACAATCCCAACATCTGCCTTTAAGGGTTCCAGCCCTTTCACGCTCCCCAGTGTTGACTGTTTTCTGCTTATGGAGCCTGGCTATGAATACGAGGGTGAGGCTATCTCACTGTGGCTTAGACGCACATTGCCCAAATAGCCCACGCTGGCGAGCCTGTCTTTGGATGTTTGTTGGCTGCCGGAATGCCTTCTTCGGTAAAATGTCTGTTTATGTCCTTTTCCCATTTTAAAATGAGAGTATTCATTGTTTTTCCTGTCGAAGGCTTAAAGCTTTGTATACATTTAGATGAGTTCCTTGTTTGATGTGTCATGTGCCGAAATTTTTTCCCCAATCAGTGGGTTCTCTGGTTATGTACACTGTTCGGTGAAACCGTTGGCTGTGCCTCCCTGTATCTTTTTAGGAGGTCCAAGTCATCTAGCTTGCCTTCTGCTGTGTGCATGTTTTCCGTTATGTCTGGTAGAATCTTTTTCTCTCACACCTCGCCCCTGACGTCTGTCTCAATCTTTCCATCAATGGAGTTTATTGCTCTAATTTTACATTTAGGTCTTTGATTTATCTTGAGGTCACTTTTGTATGTGACGTGAGATTTTTTTCTGCCAAAGGATATTCAGTTGTGTTTAAGGAGACCGTTTCCTATTTAATGAATTTTGGCCCTTTGTCAAAGATCAGCTGCCCATGGGTGGATGGCTTCACTTCCGGGTCTTCACTTCTGTTCCCTTCGTCTGTGTGTCTGTCGGGGTACCAGTACGAGCGGGTCTCACTGCTGTGGCTGTGTGGTCGATTTTGAGATTGGAAAGTGAGACGTGTCCGCTGTTCTTTTTCAGGAGTGCTCTGCTTACCCTGGGTCTCTCCTTCGCATCTCTTTAGAGAATGATTTCTCTGTCTCTTGAAAGAATCACGGTGGATTCGGGTTGGGCAGTGTTGGTATTTTCAGAGTTAAGTCTTATCGTCCATGAGCATGATAGATTCTTCCATGTATCCGGGTCTCTTTCCGTTTCTTGTAGTAGAGGCGTGTCGTTTTCTTTGTATCGATCTTTTGTTGCCCTGGAAATAGTTATTTTACATATCTCATCTTTGGGGTGGCTGGTGTTGTCTTCTTGATTTCCATTTCTGAATTCGAGAATTGTCGTGTAGAACGAGCTGTTTTTTGTGTGTTGACTTGTACCCGTCGCTTTGTCAAATCTTTCCATCTGTCCCGGTTGTTTTCTTGGTCTAAGATCAAGGGTGGCATTATTACTGGCTGTTGACAGCTTAGCTGAAGGGCCCCCTCAGGGAGATAGTTCTTGACCCTCTTCTTCCCCTTAGAGGTACCTTTCTTCCCACAATGGGAAGGGTATGGACTTGAGAGTTGAGCCACCGAATCTATACCACTTTCTAGCTGTGTGTCACCTAAGAAGTTATCAAACCTCTCTGCGCCTCAGTTTCCTCTGGTGAATGGGAACACTAACACCCAGACAGTATCAGGCAGGGTAATTGTGTGGATTCTCAGTCCCGGTTATAAAGCCGTCGGTGCCAGCTACGTGGGAGTCTCTGAGAGGCTGGTGTTGCGGCCATGAATTTCTCAGGGAGAAGCAGGACACCGGGACTGCGTTGACCAAGCTCGGGTTCCGGGGCATTTCCCTTGAAACTAGACACGTGGAGAAGCTCTCCATGAGCCCCTATCCGGGGCACCAGCGGAGATGGGCTCACGGATCTGGCCTCAGAGCCCGTACAACCAACAGACAGCAGGCAACACCCTAGCACCACCTTGAGCAGATTTAGCAAGGCGTAGACCTCTATGCTTGCTTGGCCCGCCCCGGCCTGGCCCGGCAGCTGCCTGGGAGAGGGGCCTTGCAGAAGCAGGCAGGGGGGTGGGGGGTTCCCAGGAGGAGGGGAGAAGGCGGAGCATCAGCAGTAGCACAGGAAGCCGCTATTGTGAAACAAAGGACGCTCAGAGAAGGACTTTGGAAGCCCTCTCCAGTTCTGGGTCCAGACATCCTGCTCTGAGCCCTCTGGGTGAGACAAGGATTCCACAGGGTTAAACTGGGGAGGCAGCCAGCCTCAGGGCTCAGGGCTCTTTGGGGGCAGGGGTACGAGCAGGTGGAGTGGAATGCTTCCGATGTGCCAGGTGTTTGTAACTACATCTTCCCAGGGAGTTCTCACAGCCACACAGATACTGTTGCCCCGGCAGCAGCATCACCCGGGAAAGCAGGAGATCAGAAATGGCTTTGTCCAAGAGTCAGAGAAGAAGGGCCAGAGCCTGGATTTGAGGCCAGGCCCATCTATCCCTTTCCAGTGCCCCAGGCTGCAGGGCACTCAGCCATCTGGGGACGTGGGGGAGACGGAACAAGTGTTTGGGCCCAATGGGGCAAGAGCTTGTTTTTCTGGAACCCAACCCAAGAGAGCTTGCTGTGAGAACTGGTGAGAAGGGTGCCTGACAAGGGCTGGTCCTGCTGGGCAGGAAAGGCAGGTTTCCTGTGGGCCTCGGGCTCGGAGCCAGGCCAGGAATTTCCTGCCCAGCAGACCCACTTGCGGCTGCTGGGACTACCACTCGCCTGAGCACCCACCCCACTGGCCTTTCCTCCCCACAGAAACATGGCAAGGCCACAGGACACGGCCTTTTCCCCAGGTCTGGGAAGAACAATGGGACTCTTCATCGGGTGCTGAGACCATCCTTCACAGGTCTCTGTCTGCTCTCGGGACCCGAGAATCGGTCTATGCATGGTCCTGAGCTAACCAGGGATTTTCCTTGGGAAGGAACAACGCCGCAAGGACCCCTGGTCCCAGCGCCCCACCTCCCATGAAGCTACCAGAATGCATACTCTTGAAACCCGTGGAAGAAGAGATGAGGTGGCCGCTGTCAGGCGATGTGAGGCTGGATTTGCCCAGAAGTGTCCATCAGAGACTGCCCTGGCATTAGGCCCTCGCAAGGTCCCCCACCCACGACACCTCTTCCTCCACCTCCAAAGCCCAGCACCCAGTGGGAGAGCCAAAGGTCATGTTCCCACGCCACTCTTGCTGGAACCTGGCCAGGCCCCAGTCAGCACCTTTCACTGCTGCGCCAGCTCAGAGCCTGGAACTCCTCAGGGTTTGGTCTGAGGGGAATCGGTGAGCTCCAATAAGCTTTCAGGAGGCCTGACTCAATCTATGCCTCTATATTTCCTGCAAAGCTCCACACTTCCAGCATCGGGTCTGGGGTGGGCCTGAGTCTCTCCCCCGCCATGCTCACCCCTGTGAGCCCTTGGTGAAAACAGACAGCTGTTCCTCACTCCCAACGAACTGAATCCCAGCACCTTGGCCACCGCCCCCTGGGGAGAGGGGCCCAGGAGCTCACTGGGAGGCCTGGATTGGTCCATTCTTTCAACAAATGCATTTGGCTGTCGACTGCCTGCCCCATGCTGTGAGCGGTTGGGGACATGGCCAGGGATGGAGGTAGAGAGTCAGTAAAAGAGGCCAGCAAAGAATGAAGGCAAAGAATGTACAGATGTGCTTTACACAATTCATGTATGTATGGATTGTGATAAGAGTTGTATGGGTCCCTAATAAAATGTTAAACACACACACACACACACAAAATAACAGTGAGTACAGGAATGACGGAAATGTTCTAAAACCGATGGTGGTGATAATCATACAACTCTTATTGATGCGCTTTAACTATTGAATTGTATAAAATGTGAGTTATTTGCCAATAAAACCATTGAGGAATAAAGTGAAATATGAAATATTTTTAAAGGCCAACAAACAAGAGGACAGCTGGGAATGGTCTTGAAGGCCCTGCCTGGCTCTGGAAGGGAGTGGTCCTCAGGCACCTCTCCATGCTCTCTGCTCGAGACAGGACCAGGATGGGTCTGCATGGTGGCACTGCTGACGAGAAGACATTGTTGAGCAGTAGCCGGGCCCATCTGGCTTTCCCTATGGCTGTAACGACATGGTAGTGAATTCCCCTGCAGGTCACATGGCCATGGCTATGATCAGAGAGAGGTTGCAGATGGGGACGCACACACAGCCCTGCTGCAGGACCCCAAGGGATTGCTTGGCCCGAAGAACTCCTTAGTTCAAAATGAAGAGCTTTGTAAGCCATGGCCGCCCCACCCTCCCATGCCCTGCCCCAGCGCCCCTCTCCTTCCATGACCAGGTTAAGGAGGGCTTACCCCCCGGACCTTGAAGACAGGTGCTGGAGAGTGTAAGCAAAACTTTCCAAACCTTTGCAACAGGAAACTCAAGCGAGGACTAAGTCGGTTGGGCTGAGGGCAGCTGGTCAAGGCTTTGCTCTGGGCGGGACCCAAAACCAAAACCAAAACCAAAAGTAATGCTCCTCAAGTTGGTTCTGGCTTGACCCCGAGCGTGTGCAGCGGAACAGAACCTCCCTACGTGGGCCCTCTTGGAAGCAGCTCCCCGTGGCACCTGTGGTGGGGTGTGTGTGTGGGGGGGGTATCAAATGGCCGGTCTTTCCGTTGGTGTTCTTCACCATGTGCACCACCCAAGAACCCCTGGAAGAGCCCCTGCAGAGAAGCGCTTCCAACGGGCTCCACCAGACTGTGGGGAGGGTGGCGGGCCTGGAAAGTGGTGTCTAAGCCTCCTGGCTGCCCCCAGCCCTGCCTCATGCAGGTGGTTGAGCAGCTCCACACACGTGGGGAAAGAGCAGGCTGGGGCCCCCAAAGGGCTAGACCAGAGACATCAGCGGGGGAATCAAGGCCTGATGGGATCTCCTGGGAGGGGCTCTGCCCCGGGCAAGCTTGTGGGCGGTCTCCAGATGCCTGCCCAGGTCTAGTAGAGGGGCTGGGCCCAGCAGGAACTGAGCCCTGCCCTCTGGGGTGAGGAAACCTGCCAGACTGTGGGCAAATCATTGCGCTTGTCAGAGCCTGATCATCCAATACGTCACAGCGATAAGCCGAGCGGCAGATAAGCTGCAAGGGCAGTAAACCGAAGCACCTTGTGAACCACCTGCAGGGAGCACGCTGCCACCTCCGTTTCCTGTTACCCTGCACAGGGAGAGAACACACAGATGCCAGGCGCTGAGATCTGGGGGGATGGCCTTTCCAAAGGCACGTGGCTGTGGGTAGGGGCACCCAGCATGTGAAGAAACCTGGGTGCATATGCAAGGGCTGTGCTCTACCTGCTGTGTGACCTGAGGCCAGTTCCTTGGGCTCATCTTCTGCGACCATTACAGCTCTGGAAACCCTAGGGGGGAGGGGCGGGGTCCTACCCTGTCCTGTAGGATTGCTGAGTCAGCATGTACTCCACGGCAGCCATCAGTCATTCTGTACATGGATCGTCATAATCCAGACACTTCTGTCAGTCACTAGGAGATGTAGTGGCTCACCCAGGGTCAGCTTTCCTTGTCCTGATGCCAGGCTCTGCTGGGCAGGGCTATGGTCCCCCCCTACCCCCACCCCAGCCCGCATATGAAGATGGAGTCACTCTCACGGCCTCCGGGCAGGTGGCCTCCGGGCAGGTGGCTCCTTTCTGGCCAGCCTCCATCAGGCCCTCCATTCTGTCGAGTTTCTCTGGAATCCTGGGTTTCTCTCTCCCTCTGGTCAGCAGCCAGTCTTTTTAGGGACCTTAGCAAGAACCAGGGACCAGGTGGGGGCGCTCTCATCTTTCTGGGTTCTCAATGCACTTGGCCTTATCCTTTGACTCAAACCCCCCAAAGCAAACTCACTGTCATCGCGTCAAAGCTGACTCAGAATGACACTCCTCACCCCACCCCTTGTACATTTCCAAAAGGCTAACTGTTGACGGGAGTGGAAACCCCAGTCTTTCTCCCACAGAGCTTCTCAGGGTGGTTTTGAACTGCTGGCCTTGGCCTCATGGAAGGCAGCCCAACTCATTTGTAACCACTACACCACCAGGGCTCCAGATGGACTTTCTTGGAAAAAGACCCTGCAATGATTCACTGAAGTTGACTTCTCCGACGACAACTTCTTCCAGAAGCTGCGGGGGCACAGAGAGAGGTTGGGGGACAGGTGGGATGGCCTGGACCAGAGTCTGGAGGATTGGGGAGCTGGGGAGAAGGTCATTATCAGCATTCTCTTCAGCCTAAGCCCAGAATTAGGAGTCTTGCTAAAAAGAGCAATCCCTTCTCAGCAGGAACGATGGACTTCTGACTAGTGACCTTCTTCTCCCATAAGTCACAGGGGAAGCCTTCCTTGGTCAGATGTCACGAGCTCCCTAATGCTGGTGAGGAGCCAGGGCCCATGAGATAGAGGCTGCTCACGCCACATCAGGAGGTACTATCCCACTGTGCGAAGGAAGGGCAGCCCAGAACTGAATGGACACCAGGACCTTTTGTACTGAGTTCAGGGAAGAAAAGGCCTTTCTTTCTCCAGAGGCTAGACTTTCTCCTCCTCTCCCAGAAGAAACTTTCTTTGCACCTGGTGACCTAGCTAACTGAGCTGAAAGGTGTTCCAATGAAGCCCTGCCCGCTACACACCCCACCCAAGCCATCACACCCATCCACCTGCCTCTCTGGTTCTGCTTCTCTGATCCAATCTTGACTGAGATGGCAAGTCTCTTCAGAGGGGAAAGCAGGGAGGGAGGGGCTGGCCCATCCAGTCCGTCCCCAGCGAGATGGACAGTGGCTTTAATGTGTCCGTTCATTTGATGTATTGAAGTAGAACATATAAATCATCTTTTCGGTGCTGGGGGTTGTGGCAGGCTTTGGGCAGGGTGGGTGAGAAAGTGGTGGAAACGATCCATTGTTTGTGCGAGGACAGATGACTAAGCCTGTCTGAGCTGAAGGAGCTTTCTCTGGAGGCAAGTGGGTGCCTGACAGTGAAGAGATACGTAGGCACACATACCCCAATAAAACTCCTGTGAGGAGCTCTTTGTAGCCTGTTTTGATTCCATTCACATCTGAGGCCACAGCCCAGTCCCACTTGATGGTCTGCAGTGGTCCTGGGTCCACCATACGGGAGTGGTTCCTCTAGGCCACGCTGGAAGGGGATGCTGAGAGAGTAGAAACAAGCATCTGTAGGATTCTCTTGCCCCCTTATCTCCACACCCCACCCCCACCCCCACCCCCGCCCCAGGTCGTTCCTCCGAGGATCTACAAGGGATGGCATGTTTCTTGAGTTCCAATCACACTACTTATCTCTCAGTTAGTAATTTTATTTCATATCACAGAGAAAATATTAGAAGGAATGCCTTCATTTTTGCATCACCAAACTACAAGCTGACCTGTGTGTAACCACTGGTGTACAACTGACCCTGCTCTTCTAGAAGGGAAACCTCCAACTGTCTAGACAGTCAACCCTCCTGTGTGCTCCAGATGGGGCTCGTCCCTCTACCTTCTCAAGCCCTTTGCTCTTGACCTTCTCTTCCCTCCATCACAATGGCTCCGTCTCTACAGGCTCCTCCCCACCACCATCCATAAATGCTCTCGGAACTCCCTTCTGCTTAGAAACAAAACAAAGCAAAGCCTTCCCATTCCGGCAGCTCCTGCTCCAGTTTTTGCATCCCTCCTGGTCACATCTCTTGAGCAAGCTCTCTACACTTTCTGTTTTCCCTTCTTCACTCTCCTCTCCATGCCTCGCCCCACCCCTCCTGTGGGCTCCATCCATTACCAACACTTCATTTTCATCACGCCACTTAAACGGCTCTGATCAAGGGCTCAGACAACTTTCCTGCTGTTGATCAAGGGCTCAGACAACTTTCCTGCTGTTCTGTTGTCTCGCTGAGTCTTTCAGCAGTATCTCCCTGGTTGACTGTGCCTCTTGATTGAAATGTTTCCCACTCTTGGTTTCAGCAACAACAATCTCCATCCTGTTCTTCCATTTCACCCCACTCCTTTATTGGTTTCATTTCCTTTACTCAACCTTTAATTGCTGCATTATGTCAGGGTCTGGTCACAGGGCTTCTATTTTTCCTTAGACACTATCTACCTAACTGATCTCACCCATGCTTCACCACTGTCTAGATGCTGGTGCCTCTTACTCTGCGATCTTCAGCTCCTGCCTCTCCACTTGGATATCTACGAGGCATTGAAAATTAACCCAGCTAAAACTGAGCTTGAGCTTTTTCTCCCCACTTCAACCTGTTCACTGTAATACATTACATCATATTCTGCTATCTTGCTGGATATTCTAGCAATTCATATCTGTGTGCGCGCGCGTGTGGAATAGCTTTTGGTGATCATTTATATAAACAGATTGTCACTACCATTAGTTACATTGCCCACAAAGTCTCTCTCAATAGTCTCTCTAATTCTATTCTGGTTGTTCCATTTCAGAGAGTGGAGTTTTGGTGTTGTTGAGTATATAAACAGTACAACATACACCAATTCAATAGACTATACTCATGGTTGTGGGCTTTACTGGGGGAGTTAACAGGTTACAATTCAGGATCAGAAATGTTCAGGATACAGTTCTTTGGTCAGGGCAACTTCTTGGCCATGTCTGCATGCACCATGCAGTTCTTTTGGTCACACAGCAAGGAGGCAGTTGTTCATGGAGGCAATTAGCCCCACCTTCTCCATCCTCCTCCACTGTCGACTACTCTACAGGCAGGGCAGAGTCCGGTCTGTGAGTTCTGTGTGACCACTGCAGTGAATTATGGAACCCACCTAAGAAGGAGAGAGCGTCGTGGGAAGGTTTGTGGGGTGGAAACATGTCTGACCCCTGACAAACAGAAAGTGACCTTGGGCTAATGTGGCCTTTGATTCTCCTTTCCCGTTGTAAAGGCCGAGGGGTCTGATGCCACCCCTGCTCTCTTGCCCAGCCCCCATACGTTTACCTTTTCCTGTCTTTTCACATAAGTGAGGTCATACAACATCTGTCCTAATGTCTTCAAGATCCACCCAGACTGTAGCATGTCTAAAGACTTCATTTCTCTTCCTGGCTGCGTGCTATCTCATTAGACGTATGTACCACATCTTATCTGTGGGTATGTCCACATACGTATGTGCCGCATCTTATTGATCCGTTTATCTGTGGGTCGGCAGTTAGACTGTCTTCACCTTGGGGCATGGGGAATCGTATTGCGGGAGACCCTGGTTTACCAGTCTCTTTTTCAGTTTCTGCTTTCAAGCCTTTGGGGAATGTACCTAGAAATGAAATTGCCAGCTCACATGCAGTTCTGCTAAATCTACTGTCCATGACCTCTTTAAAGTTTCGAAAAGCAAGGATGTTACTTTAAGGACGACAGTGTGCCTAAGCCAAGCCATGGTATTTTAAATCACCTGCTATGCACGTGAACACTGGACACTGCATAAGAAAGACCGAAGAAGAATGGATGCCTTTGAACAATGATGGTGGTGAAGAATATTGAAAGAACCACAGACTGCTAAGAGAACAAACCAACCTGTGTGGGAAGAAGTACAGCCAGCAGGCTGCTGAGAAGCAAGGAGGGCAAAGACTTCATCTCACATACGTTGGTCATGTTGTCAGGAGACAGACTCCGGAGAAGGCCATCATGCTTGGTAAAGTGGAGGAGCAGCAGGAAAGAGGGAGGCCCTCGAGGAGACAGATGGACACAGCGGCTGCAACAAGGTGCGCAGAGAGAAGCACACTGCTGACGACGGGGCAGGACCGGGCGGCATTTTGCTCTGTTGCACGTCCTTCGGGTCGCTCTGAGTTAGAACTGACTCCACGACACCGAACGACGGCAAACACCTGGTAGTTCTGTTTGGACCATTTTGACGAAACGCTTCACTGTTTTCCACAAGGGCTGTGCTAACTTGCATTCTCACCGGTAATGCAAGAGAGCTCCAGTTTCCTCTCCTCATTGCATTTATTTTCTGCTTTGCAGGGTGTTGTTTGTTTGTGTGTTTTTTAGCCTTACCCAGCCGAGTGTCACAGTAAGGGTATCTCCTTGGGGTTTCATTTGCATCTCGCTGATGACGAATGACACGGGGCATCTTTTTACGTGTTTGATGCCCACGTGAATGCCCTCTTTAGTCAAAGGGCTGTTCAAGTCGCTTGTCCACTTTGTGATTGGGCTGTCAAGGCTGTACATCTTTTCTGGTTGTTAGATCCCTATCAGAGACATGATTTCCAATGATACGCTCCAGCGGGCAGCTTTGCTTTTCCCTTTGGGGAAAGTTTTCTGATGACCGAAAGTTTTGCATTTGTATGAGAGCTCACTTATATATTTACTTATTTGCTGTCTGTGCTTTTGCTATTTTAGGCTGTGCCTCGCCATCTTGATAAAGCACACCAGCACACACTCCGTTTCCTATGATTCCGAGTTATCTTGGATTCGTTTCTTGTCTAGTTGTAAAGAGTCATCACGGAGTACCATTCACTCAATTCATTATTCCCAAACCCCTCCATTCTTCATCTCCATTGCGGCCACGGAAGGTCAAGCCATGGTCAAGTCTCATCTGGATGAGCATGACGGCCTCTTATTTAACCCCTTCTTGCCCGCCAAATCCACCTTACCCTCAACCCCCTGATGCGACTACTGGCCATTCTCATTTGTTTACATGCTGTCTCGCTACCTAAAGATGGAGTTCGATGAAAACAGAGGGTCTCTGTTAAGTTCGCTGCTTGATCTTGGGCACCCAGAACAATGATCTAACGAGTAGGTGTTCAACCGATGGGCTGTCAAATGGATAAAATCCCCAAAGAATCTAATTTGGGTCCTGTTTCCACAGTGCTCACATCCGATGGCATGCGAGATAAACTGGCATATACATCATGATGATCATTTACATAAGTGCCAGGGCAGGGGCTGTGGGGCACTACACAGAGTAAATGTGAGCGTGTGCTTTGGAAGGCAGTTCTGAAAGGCTTCCTGGGGAAGGTGTCAGGGATCAGCAGGCGGGTGTCAAGGAAAGTAGAGGACCAAGGCCTAAGCAGGATGTCCTGAACATACAAGAGCTGAAAGGGACCACAGCAGAAGATTCAGGGAAGGGCCTTGAAAGACTGCTAGCCTGCCAGATTGGGGCAGGGCTGACCTACTTCCTCCCTGGATTGCTTGGCAGAGGGGAGGGACTCTGATAAGGCCATCTTCTGGATCTAGCTCATTCCTTTATCCCTTCAACACCAACTGCTGTGCCCTGGCAGTGCGCCAGGGCCGGTGCCGTGGGCAGAGGCCCCAATAAAAGATCCCGCCCCTGTGGTTGACAAGACAAAGCTGAACGCCAAGGTGAAAGGTGTCTCTCCCCAAGCCCACACTCTGTGCACAGGGCGCTGCTGGATCCCTCCGACACACGCATGCCTGAGCTCCAGGGTTACACCAGGGACACTCCCCTCAGCCCTGCAGGGACTTGTCCCTAAACTGGTTTTGCGGCCCGGGGAGCCTGTATTTCTGCTCACTCACCACACACGCCTGTCTGCATAGAAGCCTGGCGCACACGTGTGCGTGCACACACACCCCGCTGCTCCTGAGGCCTCCCACTCTCCCACTCCCCCTTCAGGTAGTGAATCCAGCATGGAAAGTGCGGAGCCCAGGGGCCAGAAGAAGACCCCCTCCCCTGTCCTCCAGAAGGTACTACTTGGGAAGTAAGCATGGGTCCCAGAAAGCCCCCTAAGCCTTTAGAACATGACAAACCAGTACAGAATCACGCAGGCTGAGCCCTATCCACCATGGGATGGGGTGACACGGGCTTTTAAGAACAGGGAGGATTTGCACCAGGTGTTGAAGAGAGGCATGGATTGGTGAACATGGAGAGGAAAGAGATGGAGAGGTAGGGAGGATGACAACACTGAATGAATCGGGCTCTTCGGCTACTGGAAACAAAAACAGATGGTCTATGGGTCCATGTAACCGAAGAGTCAAGGTAAGCCTGATTCCAGGTTATCAATGGTGTCAACAGAGCAATAGTTTCCCACTGTGTTCTCACCACATAAGGAGCCAGACATACTCGAGCAATTTAAGTGGACCAAGAAATTGCCTTTCCTGAGTATTTCAGCAGAAAGGCTCAGAAGTTTCCGATTGGCTCCCTATGAGCACATGTCCATTCTGAACCAATCCTCGTGGCCAAAGATCTGGCATTCTCCAATGGGGTGAGTCCAAGGCAGTACCCACATTTCTAGGAGATTCGCCCCCACTTAAGTCACATGGACTGGGTGTCCTCAGAAGAGCAGGGTTCAGTGATAAAGCAAAGGTGCCGGGTAGAGAAATAGGCCCGCAGAAGAACACCCTACTGTAAACCACAGCGCTCCCTTTGGGGAAGGGCGTGTAACCTATCCAGTGGGCTCATCAGGAGAACATTTTTACCGCAGGGCAAGAGCCCTCCCGAGATGAAACTTGGCTCTTTGGTATATTACAATAGATGCCACAGAAGAGCCTTGGGCTCTTTTAATCCATGCCCTGTGGGAGAAATTAAAAAAAAAAAAAAGACATTGGAGCCCGTGGGTAAACCTTCTTTGGAAGAGTAGAGGCTGGAGGGCCATTCTCTTACCATAAAAACCACAACAGTGAGGAACACCCAGATTCAGGGAGAAAATGCTAATGGTTTCTTGACACACTGAGTTTGGAGCGCCTCTGAGACACCCCGGTGGAGTTATCCAAGAGGCAGGTGTAGACATATGAGAGAACTCGCAAAGACTGGAGACCCATTGTCTTGCTGGGAGCCTTTGTTGCTGTGTGTTAAAGCAGCCACCCCAAAGCCAGCTTACAGGGCAGTGGACCCGCAGCCCTGAGTTCGGGGGAGGGTGGCTGGGAAGGCGATGCTCTGATGAGGACATCTGACTGGGCTTCGCTCCTCCATGCGCGGACTACCTTAGCCCGGCGGGGAGGGCATCGCAGCCTGGATCAGTCCTGGCTCCTTCATCCCAGGAGAAGCTCAGCTCCTTGAACCACCACCCCTCCACGTGGAACCACTTCCTCTCTACTCTGCGAAGTCCTTCCTCTTCTTTCCAGGACCACAGGGTCATGGTCACATGCCATCTGCATTTACTTCAATGTCTCATGCGTGACTGAGCCCACTACTATCCCGTGAGCTTCTAGATAGCAGGGACGAAGGCCTTATCCTTTCCTCTAATAGACTCATGGTGCAGTCTTCCATCATCCAAAGACCTGTGGAGAACCTCCCACATCCTAGGGCTCTGGTCAGGCACCGGATACACCGAGCTGAAATGTGCGGTCCTGCCTTGAAGACAGGTGATGACGCCCGACTGTGTCGTTGCTGGAAGAGAGGTGTGTGCACAGCGCCGTGGGAGCAGCAGCAGAGTGCCGACCTCAGACGTAACAGAAAAGGCGTCAGAGTGGCTAAACCGAACCGCATCAGCAGTTGTTCTAGGCCAGGCTCTGGGCTAAGCAGTTTGCTTTTCATTGACTTGTTTCTACCGGAGCTTGTTTCTACACATCGGACTGCTAACCACAAAGTCAAGGCGTCCTACTCCCATAAAGAGCTACGGTCTTGGAAACTCCCTGTCCAATAAGGCCACTGTGAGTCGGCAGCAAGTTGATGGCAGCGTTTTCTTGGGGTGTATGTGTCTTATGTTATTTATGTCTCTGAAGTGCTTTGAAAGCCTCAAAACCAAACTCACTGCCACTGAGTCAATTCCGACTCATCACAGCCCTATAGGACAGCTTAGCACCGCCCCTGTGGGGTTCTGAGACTTTAAAGCCTTACCCAAAGCGACAACCTCAATGATCAATTGCACAGTGGCGGGTGAGTTCGAACCACTGACCTTGTGGTGAGCAGCTCACTGTGCCATGGGGACTCCTTAAAGATCTGTTTACAAGTACACCAGGATTATTTTTAAGGAGGTAAACACAGACCAACTGTACAAAATTCAAAAGGTCCTGCGGACATCTAAGAGCCTTCACAGAGCAACCGATCCTTTCTCAGGTCTGTGTGTCTTTCTAGAGGTGAATTTGCGTACAAGTCTGTACAGAAACACAATATTTGGGCTATTAGGGTTTGGTTTGGTTTTTTAATTCAAGATGTCTTGGAGCTCATTTCATCCCCTGAGGGAGCTACCTCATTCTTGGTTAGTCAGTGGATTGGATTTCAGCATACAGACATCATCAAATAAGAGAATGTTAGTACCCAAGAGTCATTTAGTGTGGTACATGTGAGTGTCCCATAATTTATCCAACCAATCATATGAATGAGTATTTATTTTTTCTAATTGTTCACTATTATACATAATATGATAACAAAGGGTAATGTAGACATAATTTCAAATATGCATCATCTGTGTATTAGATACATCAAATAGGTGGTATTAAGGGGTCCAGCTGCATTTTAACTTGTCATTGCCTTCCATCTGCATTCAGTTTCAAACACACACCATTAACCTTCACAAGGGAGGCGCCAGTAGCTCAGTGGTTGAATCCTTGCCTTCAGTGACAGAGAACCTGGTTCAAATCCTAAAGAATACGCTTCGTGTGCGGCTACAACTTCACTGCCAGAGAAGGCTTACATGTTGCTATGATGCTGGACAGGGCTCGGTGGAGCTTCCAGGCCAAACAGACTAGGAAGAAAGGCCTGGCAATCTACTTCTGAAACCCCGTGGATCCTAATGATCTGAAGCGCAACTGTTGGTTACAGGGATGCCGCAGGACTGAGCAGGACTCTGTTTCTGGTGTGTACGCTTCCCGTGAGCCACTACAGAACCTCCTTCTGCATGGCCAAGCACCAGAGCTGGAAGAAGAAGGCAGCACTTTCTGTTAAAATGCACCTTTCTTTCACCCTTCAGTGTTTTTCATAGAAAATTAGATGGGCCTGTTTGCACTGGAGACTATTCACCTGTGTCTCAGGACCTCAGGGCCAGTCTCCCTGAGAAAGAACGCATCCTAGGCGCCAGGGCTGAACAATGAAGGTCAGGAAACCTGGCCAGGCCTCCGGGGTAGAGGCCCAGAGGACACCTTGCCTGGAGCAAGTTTAGCCTTCCCTTCCCAGGGTTCAGACCTTGAGGCAGCCCCTGTATGGTCCACCTGATTGCCCCACAGGCAGGCAGGCGCTCTTGGAGATGGGCATCAGGCACGTCCTCACACCTGGGGCCCTGTGTGTGACTGCCAAGGGAGGAGACTTACCTGGCCCGGTGAGAAGGCAAACTGATGAAGAGAACAGTGTAGTCTTCTCTCTCTCTCTCTCTCTCTCTCTCTCTCTCTCTCTCTCTCTCTCTCTCTCTCTCCATACCAATTACCCTTTCCCAATAAACCCTCCAGTCTCCAGGAGTAGTCCTCAGAATTCCCAGTTACTCCAAAGTCAAACTCCAGTTGGAACCGCTGACCCCAAGGCTCCTGGGTGAGGCCAGAGGGTAGGAGAGAAGAGGAATTTGCCTTCTATGGAGCCCTGGTGACGGAGGGGGCTGTGCATTGGGCTGCTAACCACAAGGGCGATGGTTCAACCCGTCAGTCATTCTACAGGAGAAAGATGAGGCTGTCTCTTCCTATAAGGAACCTCCCACCCCCCACCCCAATGGGAGCAGTTAGACCCAGTCCTGCAGGGCTGCTATAGGCAGAACTGACTCAATGGCCATGAGTCAGACCATCTCAGGCCACCAGGCAGGAGGGAGGCGACGGTCCCTCTAGCAGTGTCACCAGCCTGCTCCAGGCCAAGTCCTCTCTCCTGCAGTCGCCCTGGCCATGTCCCTCCTGGAATCCATTTTGCCTCCAGATGAAAAGAAAATGTTTTTTATTTATTGTTTTAATGCCTAGAAGGCCCTTCCGAGCCCGTGCCTACCTGTCTACTCGTCGCTCTCTCTTCACCCAACTCAGCCCGGCTGCAGCCCCAGCACGCAGTGCGCACGGTGTCACAGTTCATGTACCAGCTGATTGCTGTGACGAAACCTATAACCCTAAAACGAATGACTTACGACAGCACAGACTGAATGATTGATGCCCTAAAACTAATGACTTACGACAGCACAGACTGAATGATTGATGCCCTAAAACGAATGACTTACAGCAGCACAGCTCTGGAGATCTGAAGTCCAAACATGAAGCGTAGGGACTAAAGTCTGCGTGCCTGCCGAGCTGCATTCTTATGGCCATTCTAGGGGAAACCCCATCCCCTGGCTTTTTCCCCGCCTCAAAAGCTGCCTGCACTCCTTTGCTCGTGGCCCCATCTGTCTTCAAAGTCAGCATCCCAGTCTCCCAATGCCTCATCTGCTTCCATCATCACATCTTTTCCTCTCTCTGACTCTCATGATTGTATTGAGGACTCGCCAGAAAATTCTGGATAGAACCCCTCCTCCCATCTCATGACCCTTAATTCAATCGTACCCGTAAAGTCTCCTGTGCCAGGTAAGATAGCATGTTGACAGGTACTAGGGATTCGGACAAAAACAATCTGTGGGCCATTGTTGTTAGGGGTCGTCGAATTGCTTCTGATTCTTCTTGACCTCGAAGACAGCAGCGTGAAACCCAGCCTGTGGTCCAGCGCCATAGTCCAACCACCGCTCCCTGAGTCCCTTACTTCAGACACTGTCTCAAGCCATCTCCTGGAGGGTCTGCCTGTCTTTCGCTGACCTTCTACCTCCTCTCTCTACCTGCTTCTCTGAGGAGAGGCATGGTTTCGTCAACCACAGCTCACTAGGAACTTCTGAACACGTACGTGCTTCTTCCCCAAACCAGGGCACTGTGGATGACTGCATCAAGAGGCTGGATTTGGACTGAGAACAAGCCCTTGCCCTGAACCCACTGAGAGCTCACTAAACCCACTGTCAATTCCAACTCATAAGGATCCTATAAAAACCCACTGCCATTGGGTAGATTTCAACTCACAGTGATCCTACAGGGTGGGATAGAACTGTCCCGGTGGGTTTCCGAGGCTATAACTGATGAGAGCAGAAAGCCTTGTCTTTCACCCACAGATCGTCTGGTAGTTGTGAACTGCCGGTTAACAGCCCAATGCGTAACCACTCCGCCACCAGGGCTCCCGATCGAGCAGAGTGAAATTGCGCCTGGGACCTTTCCAGGGACAGACAGCTTCATCTTTCCCCCTCAGACCAGCTGGTGAGTTCGAACCCCTGACTTTGCAATTATGCAACCTAGTATGCCATGGGACTCCTTCGCCCACCAAGAGGGGTCACCATAGGTGCTATCAAAGACCCAGCCTGAGGGATCCATCGATTTCCCATTCCCTCCCTCCACCTGGTCATGAGTTCATGCTCAGACCAACATATTTTCAAGACTGAGGCTAAGGCCAGGACAATTTCCCTCACCTTCCCTTGTTCCCGCCCAACACCCCAGCTGATTGGTACTTCCTTCTCTGGGCTCCCACTGCACTCGGTACCAACCACAGGACTGTGTGTGTCAGCCTGTGCGTGTCTGAGACCTACATGGAATGGATGTCTAGGGCTTGGAAGACTCTACCTGGAGATCAGCTCTTCCCCTGCTCTGGACGCAGCCCAGCCCTGCCATCTCTGTCCCCAGCACAGACACCCCTCTGGTGTCCTCTCCAGCCTGCTTTTGCCGCTCGCCTTTGGAGAGTATCTGCTGTGTGCAAGCCTCCGGAAGAGCTATGGAGTCACCAGAGTGCATGAAGGAGACATGGCCCTCACTTCAGAAGGGCTCCCAGCCCTGGGGAGGCCAGGCCCCCAGACAGGGAACTCCAGAGCAGCCAGTGAGAAGCATCGGGGCGGGGCTGTTTGGAAAGAGTGACCCCTAGAAATGGAGAAGGCGGAGCGAACACACAGGGGCAGGAATCCAGAGTAAATAAAAAATGAGGTCTCCCAACCTCCTCTGTTTACAGAGGCCCAGAGAGGGAAGGATCTGGCCCAAAGTCACACAGCAAGTTGATGGCAGAGCCGGAACCAGAACCTTGTACCAGATCCTTGACTCTACCCAAGATCCAGTCTCCCTCCTCTGCCACTTCTTAGCGCCAACCAGCTCACACTGATGGCGGCCTTGCTTGAGTCTTCCTTTCGGCTCATGCTTATCCAAGGCTCACCCCCTACTCCTGGGCTTCCAAGTTTCCCTGACCCACTTCCCCTCCTGTTCACACCCCACCCCTCACATCCCCATACCCTCCTGCCTCTCCTTGTTTATCCCTCTCTTGCTGTGGGCAGGCCGCCTGTGTCTTCACCCTCTATTGTGGGAAGATGCTCGTGTTTAGGGAGGAAAGTTCAGACCACTGGGGGTTTCTCACAGCTTATGAGCCCCTCCCAAAGCTTGGGCAGAAAGGGTGAACATTGCTGGCCAGAGCTCTGGGGGGGGGGGGTGGAGTTGGAAGGGACATGAAATCCCAGAACTAAAAATAAAACGATGTTTCCCTGCTGGCCAGCATGGCCTCCAATCCATGTGCTGGCACCTCTAGCACCAAACTCCTGCCCGGGCTTGTAGGAATTGTTCAGACAGAAAAATCTTTCTTTTATATTTGCACCAAAATTGTCTATTTCCACAAGTTTTCCCACACCTGAATGGCTTCATGTGGCCCCTGGGCACAGTTTGGAGTGGAGAAATCTGCAGGGGACAGCTCAGAGTTGAGACACCAGTGACGCTGGGGCTGTCATGTTGAACATGAAACTGAAGAGCTGGGTCACACAGGCAGGGAATTGGCAGAACTCAAGACTAGAGGAATATGGGGTGAAGGCTGAGGCAGAATAGTCTGTGTGGCCCATGATGGAGGTTTGAGCATTTGGAGGTGGAGTTCCCGGTGACAATATTAATAGAAAGAGCCATCTGCCACATCTTAGTTTGGGATTCCCCATAAGCAGAACCTAAGACCCAGGCTTGGGGGCCAAACAGTTTATTTAGACAGTGATTTCGACAAAAAGAAATAAGGGGCTGGGCGAAAGGCCAATTAATGTACATTGTTGAGTTGGTTACTGCCACAGGCACCTGGGCTGGGTCCCACAGGAGACTGTCTGGGACACATGGCATGTGATTCAGACTCCCGCCAATGAGGACACGAGGCTTGGTATAGGGTCCTATCAGAGTCAGAGGGGTCTGAATAATTCTTATGAAAAATAGCAGAGAAGGCAAACACCAGGCAAAGATACTTTGCCACAAGGAAAGCCAAGGGATGCCTGGGGCTACAGAAGCAGGCAGAGCAAAGATTTCCCCTGGAGATCTCGAAGTCCACCTTCAGACTCCCAGGGGACCAGAACCTCCCCCTCTTTAAAGGCACCAACTTGCGGGAGTTGTTGTTACAGCAGCACCAGAAAACTAAGACACCACCTCAGCTCCCTCCGGGTTGTGTTCTGAGCTTCAAAAATCCTGAAGCAATAGAGCAACGAAGAGCCGCAGGAAAGGCTGCGTTTGGGCACTGGCCCCAAGCAGGGGCCTGTCCACCCAGCTGTGCTGAAATAAAGGGGCTGCAGCCTGAAGTGTCTGCTCAGCCAGCCCCCTAGTGCTGTCCAGCCCAGGGTGCTCCTCTGGAAGGACGACATGGCCAGGACCTCTTTGATCCCTCCCTCCACAGGCCCATTGGACAGGGGGCAGAAATCTGTTCGTCATCTGGTAGAACATATTGGAGGCCTTTGGGTAAGGACTAGAGGACCCAAGATGTGGCCTTGGTATGGAGAGGACACCTGGCCTTTGAGAAGTATCGGGGTGCTGCCTGGACCACACGGGGGGCCTCGGGTCTGGAAGAGGGGTTGGGGTGGTGGGGCAGAGGAAGACACATGAGGAAGGTTTTGAATAAGAGGCATTCCAGCAATGTGGAAAGAAATCAAGATGGAGACGGCATGGCCAGAGAGCAAGTGTACCCTCAGGAAACGCCTGGGGGGATTGAAGAAGAGGAATAACTGAGACTTTCAGGTGAAAAATGACAACTTACCTCTCCCCCGCCCCCCACGCCCCATTATAATTTCATATCTTTTTAAAAAAATCATTCTATTGGGGGCTCATACAACTCTTATCATAATCCATACATTCATCCATTGTGTCAAGCACATTTGTACATCGAAACTTTCCTAAAACTTTCATTGTTGCTCATGTCAGGTGCCCACAAGTACTCAAGTAGATTCAGACTCAGAGTGACATTTGTTCTTCCATTGAGACATTTCAAAGGAACCCATGCAATCACAATAAGGAGAGAAACCGAAGGATTGCTAAGAGCCACCACATGCTCTGAGATGAATGTGGTGGTGATGGTACAATTCCCCTTGCTATGACCCAACGACTGAACTGCTGGATTGTATGATATGTAAACGGCTTAAAATAAATAAATAAAATCACTACTTTGAAAAAGAGCAACAAACTGACCAACCGGGAAGCTGAAGAATAAGAATGGGTTCATGAGACCACTCCTTCACGCGCTCAAATCCAAGCCAGCTCCTAGTTGACCCCTCGAGTTTCCAACTGGCTACATTTCCACAGGAGCAGATAGCTACAATCTTTCTCCCTCCAAGTAGCTGGTGGTTTTGAACTGCTGCCCTTGAAGTTACCAGTCCAAAGCATAACCCACTATGCCAGCGGTTCTCTACCTGTGAGCTTCGACCCTTTCACAGGGGTCACCTAAGACCATCAAACACATATTTCCGATGGTCTTAGGAACCAAGACACCACTCTCCATCTGTCTCCAGGTGGGTCCACCCACATGCAGATACGCCCACCCACGAGTACCCGGCATGAAGACTGTTGGCCATGCTACACCATGCTTCAAGATAAAATTTCACTTATTTGTAATTAGAAATAAATATTTCACAATATATAATTACATATTATTTTGTGATTAATCACTATGCTTTATGTTCAATTTATAACAAAATACATCCTGCCTGTCAGATATTTACATGACAATTTTTAACAGTAGCAAAATGAGAGTTATGAAGTGGCAATGAAATAATTTTATGGTTGGGGGTCACCACCACCTGAAAGGGTCGCATGAGGAAGGTTGAGAACCAGTGCACTTCACCATTAGACTCTAATGGGCTCCTTGATTTATCAGCTGGAGAAAGCCAATGCTTAAACCCACGGTGGAGCCGATTTAGAATCACCCTTGTTGCGCCCAGGCCATGCGGAAGATTCAGAAGTTGGCTGTAGTGGGTACCTCTGGAAGCAGGGAAAGATTCGTTCAGAATCATTTAAGAAGCACTTGGCTCTGGGCTCCTTTTTCCCCTCTTCACGATGCTGTGGCTCAGCCCCTCCTTCCCCCTGCGAGGAAGGAGCCCTGGGGCTCAGACCCATCCAGGGGGACTGAGCAGCATGGAGGAGGGTTAGGGGATGGGGGACTGAGCAGCATGGAGGGTTAAGGGATGGGGGACTGAGCAGCATGGAGGGTTAGGGAATGGGGGACTGAGCAGCATGGAGGGTTAAGGGATGGGGGACTGAGCAGCATGGAGGGTTAAGGGATGGGGGGAGTGAGCAGAATGGGGGAGGGTTAGGGGATGGGGGACTGAGCAGCATGGAGGGTTAAGGGATGGGGGGAGTGAGCAGCATGGGGGATGGTTAGGGGATGGGGGACTGAGCAGCATGGAGGAGGGTTAGGGGATGGGGGACTGAGCAGCATGGAAGGTTAAGGGATGGGGGGAGTGAGCAGCATGGGGGAGGGTTAGGGGATGGGGAGCATCTTTAGTGCTGAGACCCACTGGCTCTTTGGGCAAAAAGCAACCAACGGGCCCACATCACTCTACCCTTAGGCAGAAGTTTGGAAAAATCCTCTCTGGACATTCTGGCTCATGCAGAGGAGCCGAATGTCCTGACCCGGGGCTTGCCAGAAGTGCTGGATGCATAGTAGTTACACTTGGGCTACTAACTACAAGGTCAACAATTCCAAAGCACTAGCCCCTCCACTGGAGGAAGATGAGGCTTTCTACTCCCATAAAGAGTTGCCCCATCCTTATGGAGAGAAGCAATACCAAGAGGGGAGGGGAAAGCTGGCCTGGGGGAATGATCAACATAGACCCCCACCCCCAGGGGCAGGAGGGTGGAGAACAACAGAAACATGGGTGAAGGGAGACGATGGACAGGGTGAAATACAAAAAGGTAATTTATAAATGATCCAGGGTTCACAAGGGTGGGGGGGGGGGTAAAAAGAAGAGCTCATATTCCAAGGGCTCAAGTATTAAGAAAATGCTTTGGAAGTCAGGATAGCAACATATGTAAATTAGCTTAATACAATGGATGTATGGATTGTTGTAAGAGCTGTGAGAACAGCTCACCCCCTTGCAAAAAAAAAAAAAAGAGCTACAAAGCTAGCCTGACCTACAGTGTCCCAGTGAGTCAGACTGGCCCCTAGGGCAGCATGTTTGGTTGTTTTTCCTACAGATTCCCAACTGATGGCGCACCCAGGACTCTCTCAATGAAGACAATGGTTAGCAAGCCCCACCCTAGGAGGAGAGAAAGAAGTGAGTAAATGTCCTGGGAACAAGAACACTCTTGGACATCATAAAACTTGGGAGTAGTAAAACTGGATGAACCACCTATACTGTTTTTCTTAGACACTTTTAACCTTGAACTTGTGAGGCTGCATTGGATGAGTAGATGAGTGTTCGTTTTATACTGTTGATAGGTTTTATACCCTCTATTGAAAGTGTGAAATATTTCAAAATTAAGAAGCTCAAAAAGGGCATTTAAAGTCCTATTGTAGATCACTGACTGTGCTGTTTTGTGAGACCATCCTCCTTTCTTGCTTCCAAATTTTAGATCCTGCTATAGCTACTCAGCCCTTTGCTGGTGGCACTTTGGGATACAAGGACTGGGCAGTGTATGGGAAGGGGTGGGGATGGAGCAGAGGGAAGATAGGGGACAAACAGAACCTTAGAGCTAAAGTTGAACTTAGAAACATAAGAGACCTGTCTAAACCTAGATTCTCAAGACTCCCTAAAGATACGAGAAAGGGGGAAGATTATGTGTAAGATTCAAGTAAATTTATGTAAACGTTACAGAAAAGAGTAATCCTAGAATATTGAAAACTTTCGACTTCCAAACCCTCGGACAACTCCAATCTGGGTCACCCAGGAGCAAACCAGCTGCCAGGGGTGGGCATGTTTTCTAAGAGCCAAAGGCATTTGGAGGGCTTGTCAGTATTGTGCTGTGATTTCTTTTCCATCACCTTCTGTCCTGTGAGCTTTCCTCAAGTGACAGAAACTTTACACAGAGGGAAGCGAAGTCTGTCAGAGTACAGTTATTGTGAACAGTGCGATTCTTTTGGGCTACTTTGTAGTAAGAGGTTGTTAGGTTTCTCGGGTGGGAAATACCTTGGTTCTTGGCTTTGCATGAGAAAGAAATTCTCCCCGAAGCCTGGTCTGCGACCCAAGTGAGTTTTTACAAAGGTAGAAGGTATTTAGGGTTTTATAGTCACTGAACACACATGCCTACCTGAGGCCCAGGAGAGACCACAGCACGGCAAAGCGGAAGCCCGAGGAGCAGCCAGAGAAAGAGGCCAGCGGTCTCCAGGTTCAGGCTTTTAGGGCTTTCCTTTGGAAGGCGTGGTCGATGGTCCTGGTTGACCCCATTGACTGAATTAAGCCCACCTGGCCTAGATTGGGCCAGGTGTACCACCTACCTAAGTGTACCACCCTCTCCCCACTGGCTTGGGGCCTGAATTGGTGCATGCCCAGTAGACATCCCTGGTCCTTGTTCTGCTACTGAACAAAGTATTATTACAAGAAACTATAAATCTCACCGAATACTCAGAAGGTCCAAGAGTCAGATACGGATGCCATGGGGCACAGACAATAGCCAAGCCCTCCAGCAGGAGCTGGCCCCACTATGAGACAGAATGGCTCTGGTCAGCCCCCACCAGTGTTTCAAGGACTATTGTTAGATGTCATCAAGTCCCTGCCTGCTCATCAGACCCTGTGTGCAACAGAACAAAATATTGAAGCTGCTGGGTCAATCCATTTTCTCTTCTGTGGCTCTTCCACTTGACCAAGCACTATGTCCTTCTCTGGTGACTGGTCTCTCCTGATGGCATGTCCAAAGCAGGTGAGACAAAGTCCCGACAGCCTTGCTTCCAAGTAGCCTTCTGGCAGTGCATGGTACTTTCCAGAGTCTTTGCCAGCCCCCGATTCAAACGCAGCTACTCTTTGGTCCTCCTTCCTCATTGTCCAAACACCACATGCAGAGGAAGCGCGGGAAAGTACCATGGCTTGGGGTCAGGCGTACCTTAGTCCTCAGAGTGACATGGTTGTTCTCCAACACTTTAGTTTTGTGCAGCAGACTTGCAATACATTATTTGGTTTCTAGACTACTGCTTCCATAAGCATTGGCTGTGGATCCAAACAAGATCAAATCCTTGGCCACTTCAGTCTTTTCTCCATTTACCATGATGGTACCTCTTGGTCCACTGGTGAGCATTTTGGTTTTCTTTATTGAGGCGCAACCCATAGTGAAGGTTCCTTACAGTCCTTGGTCTTCATCAGAAAGTGCCTCAAGTTCTCGATTTCAGCTGTGTCATCTGCAGGTTGCTAGTGAGCCTTCCTCCAATCCTGATGCCACATTCTTCTTCATAAAGCGGGGCCTCTCAGATTATCTGCTCAGCATGCTGACTGATAAGTATAGTGAAAGAATACAACCCGGAGACACATTTCCCTGATTTTAAACCGCTCAATATCCCGTTCTGTTCAAACACTTGCCTCTTGGTCCATGTACAAGTTCCCCATAAAACAATGAAGAATGATGAAATTTCCATTTTTCTCAATGCTAACCATAGTTTGCTAAGATCCACACAGTCAAATGCCTTTGCCTAGTGAATACAAGACAAATAGACCTCTTTCTGGTATTCTCTGCTTTCAGCCGAGATCCGGTTGACGTCAGCAATGAAACCCTTGTTGCCATTTCCTCTTCTGAAGCTTGCTTTGATTTCTGGCCATTCTTGCCCATGTGCTGCTGCAACCATTGTTGAATGATCTTCAGCAAAATTTTACTTGCATGTGATATTTAATGATACTCTTTGATAATTTCCACAAACAGTAGACCATCTTTCTTTGGAATAGTGATCCCTTCCAATCAATTGGCCAGATAGCTGTCTTGCAAATTTCTTATAATAGGAAAGAGTAAGTTCAGAGTCTCTTCTGACATCTACTTTGATCTTTTTTTTTTCTTTTTGGTCTTTTAAATGACCTTTGCCTTCTACATGTAAGATGCTCTTGATGTCATTCCAGAGCTCACCAGGTCTTCTGTTATTACTCTTTCATGAGTGAAATCTATTCTTGAGATGATCTTGAAATTCTGGTGGAATATACTCAAGGTTATATTTTGGTTCCTCTGAACTTGTTTTACTTTTCTTCATCTCCAACCTGAAGTTACATATAAGCAATTGATGGTTGGTTCCACATTCAGAGACTGGCCTTCGTTTGGCTAAAGATTGTGAGCTTCGTCACCAGCTCTCCCTATAGATGGAGTCTATTTGATTCCTGGGTATTCCATCCGGTGAAGTACATGTGTATAGTCATCACTTATGTTGTTGGAAAAAAAGTATTTGTAATGCAGTCATTGATCTTGCAAAATTCTCTTGTGCAATCTCCAGCGTTGTTTTCATCTCCAGGGCCATATCACCAGGGCCATATTTTCCAATGACTGTTCTTTCCTCTGTATTTCCAGTCCAACCTCTAATCACTATCGATGCATCTTAATGGCTTGTTCAAGTTCAGACTGAAGAAGTTGGTGGAACTCTTCAGTTTCTTCATCCCTGAAAGCTAGTGGTTGTTGCATAAATTTGGATAATTTTTGTATGAATTGGATTTCTTTATGTATGCATAGATATTATCCTATCACAGGCAGCATTCTACTTTAAGACAGATCTTGAAATGGTCTTTGTGACACTGAATAAGACACCATTCCTCTTGCATTTATCATTCCAGTATATTCTAGGATTCAAAATGGCCAGTCTGCATCCACTTCGGTTTACTGATGTATTGATCTTCATGCATTCCACTTCCTGTTTGGTGACTTCCCATTTTCTTATATTCATACCTTAAACACTCCACATTCTGATGCTTAATATGTGTTTGCAGTGTCGTCTTCTCATTTTGAGTCCTGCCCCATCAGCAAATGACGGTGCTAAAGGCTGTCTTCCATCCATATTATTATGGATGGCAGGAGAAGGCAACTCTTCCTCATGGTTTACTGAATGCCTTCCGACTTGAGGGTGTCGCCTCCCGGCGGTGGATCTGTGTTCTGCCAATATCGATGCAGTGCTCAGTGGGGAATCCTGCATAGGTGGACAACGGATCCCTTCTGTGTAGTCTGACCTTTGTCTGGAAGCTCTGCTCAAACTGTGCACCTTGGGTGACCCTGCTGGTTTTGGACTTACTGGGGACATAGCTTCCAACCTCTCAGCAACACACAAGCCACCGCAGTAGGCCACACTTAGAGACAAGTGGGGTGTTCCAGAGACTGGACTCCAGAAGCTCTGCCACCAGAGGCTTCCAGCAGCACACCTTTGAAAGATGGCGTCCCCTCCCCTACAGGCTTCCTTGTGTGGCTCCACAGTCCCACCAGTCATGTGTGAACAGCGAACTGTAGCACCAGGACTGCACCCCATAGAGGCCAAGGGATCCGAATCTAGCTTCTACTTTGACTGAGAGGGTGCAGGATGTGGAAAGTTCTCCAAACCCAAATCCATAGCCATCGAGTCAGTTAAGAACCCCACACAGAGTTTCTGAAACAGAAGCAGGACAGTCTCTTCTTCCTCAGAGGTACAGGGGCCTACAGACCAAGCCAAGGGGTATCGGTAGAGCTAGCCCCTAAGAGCAGGGTAGAAACCCCAGAGCCAAGGGCAGCCAGGTGGGAGATAGAGGAGCCCCTGTGGTCTGCTCAAACAGCAGGTGGCCTTAACTGGCAAATGAAGGGCCAGGATACGGGCAAAGCGTTTAGTAAATGGTCAATGATGACCCCCGGCAGGTCATCAGTCCTGGAAGTCCTCTTCTGGGCTTCGATGCAACAACAGCTCCAGAGAAGCAGAGTAGTGGTCGGAGCAGGGAGGAAGATGGGAATGCCTGTTCTAAGAAGCAGAAATCGGTAAAGTTGTCCAGAGATATAGGGCTCATCTACCTCTACTTCCCATCTGTTAAAGAGAGGGTCTTGCTTGTTCCCAGTGCCTGTCCAGGTCTGGACCACTGGAGGACAGAGAGAGTACTTGCCCGGGCTTCCAGTTGCCTCACATCCGCAGGCTTTCCAGGTCCACTAAACCAAGAGGTGGTGCTGGAAGCTTCTTCCCATTAATATTTCCAATGCCTGGGCAGGTGGGAGGTGGAGAGACATCCCTCACCTGCATTCCATGGCAACGGTGCCCTGTGCCAGACTGGGGCTGAAGCAGAGCCTGGCACCCGCCCTACCCCATGCAGCTAGCCCGCAGAGGCGGGGGCAGAGGGACGAACTCCTTCTTACCTTCATCTCAGGCTGCTCCAGTCATAAACCTTGGGTGCTGAGCAAACGGCCAGGGGTGTGAGGCCTCCCAGTTTCGCTGCTGGGAAAACAGTCAGGAACGCCGAGGCTGACCTGGTTTCGATGCTCATCTCTGCAGCCTCGCCTCTCCTCTCCTCTCCCTACGCCACCACTTCCTAGAGGGAGCAGTCAAGGCCCCACATTCCTCCAGAGCGGCCTCATCAGGAGAGGCTGCGGAGCTCAGACATCACCTCCATCACTGAGAGGTCCCGCAACTCACGGTCCCTTTGAGTTATTCCTTACTCCATAAAGACCTAGCATCTGAGCTGGTCCCATAGTCCAACTAGGAATCTCTGTTTCCCAGGTGGGGAAACAGAGGTCCAGGAAGTGGAAGTGACAGCTAGTGGCCGAGCCAGGCTTTTGCACTCAGGTTTCTGTATGCCCAGTGCAGCTCCTGTCCCTCTGCCTCCTATGGACAAGCACAGGAAGCAATCCTAAAGGGGGGCAGAGAACTTCCAGAGGCATGCCAAGGCTTTGGGATGAAACAGGAAAAGCAGCTCAGCCCTGGGATGCCTCCACTGGAAGCTCCACAAAAACACCAAGGGCCTTGCTTCCAAGATTCCAGGAGGTGGGAACCTGGTGGGAGGCGGGAACCTGGTGGGGAAACACCCCCAAATGTGTCCTGGGACAGTGGGGGCTTCCGTCCCTGCCCAGGGCCTTCCCTCCCCAGCATTCTGCTCCACCAGCACTCCAGCACCCCCAATGCCCCCCACTCATTCTGAGCTCATATCAAAGACCAGGGCAGTTGGCAAAGCACTTCCCGCCCCCCCAGCCCCCATCCCCACCCCCACCCCCACCCCAGGCAGTGAGTTTCCACCCCCTCTCCCAGAACCAGATGGAGACAACTTCTCCATCACATCCAATCTGCTCAAAGTTACCTGTACTCCATGCAAGTCCCTTATCAGAGGACCCTCCACCTGCCTCCCCAGCTGGGCTGGTTGGCCTCCAGCGGATTAGCCTGCCCCCGCCCAAAAAGACAGCACAGCGGAGGCTTTGGAGGCAGATAACCAGGGGGTAGGTTTGAACCCGTCACCTGACAGCTTGGTGGTTTTGAGCAAGTCACCTGTCCTGATGCAGTTGTTTTCGCAGAAGGTCCTGGGACCGGAGGAGAGGTTGTGGGGGAGAGCTTCCTCTCTTGCCCTTTTTCATCCATCACAGGCACACAGGGTTCTCCTGCCAGTCCCGCCCAGCTCAGAAGCTGTTGGGGGTGGGAGTCGGCCCCTCAGAAGCGGCTCACAACCCCAGAGCTCTTCTGTGGCTGCTCAATGCCGGGACATCATTCCATCTTCTCAGTAAGCCCGTGGCTGAGGCAAGGCAAGACTCACAGTCCCATAAGGCCCAAGGCTTCACAACCACTGGTTGGTGTGGAGTCAAAACAGAGGAGGTCGGGGTCAAGGGTAGGTCGGGCCTGGAGCAGGGGTGCAGGAAGGAACCTTCCAAGCTGCTCCTTCCTCTCCTGGTATGTCTGCCCTCAAAGGGCAGGAACGAGCCCAGCCCAGCCGCTGCCCCCTCCCAGCTGTGCCCTGGCCCAGTGTGTGTCCGCCAGGGAGGCTGGTGCTGGTGCTGGAGCTGGTGGCGCTCAGTATCAGTCTAGCCAATGCCAGTCTGAGCCCATAACCCTGGGTTCAGATCAAAAGACCTCGGCCCTCAAATCCGGGGGCTTGTGAATGGCTCCAGACCATAAATCTGAAACCCTCCAGCTAGTGAGCTGCCCTGATTCTGACTGGAGCTGGGGGGTGAGGGGTGGGAGGGGGAGAGCATGTGTGTGTGTGTGGGGGGGGGGGGGGAATGCTAGGATCCTGTTTCAGCCCAGACAGCAGCCAATCGGGAGGGAGGAGGGAGGGGGGACAGACCAAGCCCGCAGCGCCCCTCCCCCACAGCACCCAGTTTGGTTGCCCCCTCCCTTGTCCCCCACCCCTTTGTGCCCCATAAATCCCGGGGTCACTGTCCAGGAGGAAGAGCTGTCTTCTGTCCCCTGGGCCGCATGGCCACACAGCACCAAGAGCTGCTTCAAGCGCTCATTGTTCGCCCCTCAGGAATTTTAACGGCTAACATCTGGGTCCAGGAGGCCGGAAGAGCAACCGTCTTCACCTCCTTTGATTCCTCCTCACCCAGAGGGCTTTTCATGTTTTAATTTGAGGTGACCTCTGACCTGAGTTCCCTTCCCCAGAGATCCCAGATACTTCCTGCGCCCTCAGATAACCTCCCAGGCCTGCCCCCACCTGACCAGGAGCCACTGCTCAGGAGGCCCCACAGAGCCCCTCTGTCCTCCGGGTCCCTTCTGCCACTCCCCTTGCTTCTCCTGGGGGTGCTAAAAAAATAAAATATCTCCCTGAACTCTGAGTCCAGTGCAGTTCAGCCTTCAGAAAGTCAGTCAATCTTTTGATGACAACAAAAATCAAAGAGCCCACAGAGAGTCAAGAATCTACCGTGTGGCAGGCAGGCATCCTACAAAGCCGCGGTGTCCGCTGACCTGCTTGACTGGCCTTTTGAAATTCCTTCATTTCAGCCCCCACTGCTGGGTCTAGAAGCGTTTGAGGATTCCAGAGATGCAGAAACAAACCCCTGGGAGGGGATTCCCAACTAAAATCTCTACCCAGCATCCACAGCTCCGCTGGGCAGAATGCCACCCCGCTTCTCCTGGTAACCCTGTGAGGACCCCTCAGGGTGTCCGGGATCCAAGAATGTATGGGAAGGGACACATGGGCCAGGCTCTCAGTATCTCTCCCTTAAATTCTGAAGCTTTGTCTCCAAAGCGTCTGCCTCCTATATTCCTGCAGTAGTTACATAGTTTCATGTCAACTTGATATATAAAAGTGTAGGGGTGGAGTCTTGCCTGTCAATCAGGTCACAGCCTGATGATACCTCCTTGTGGGTGTGGCCTCATGAATCCCAGATAATTTATAAATTACTATTATTTTTTCATGTCTTGCACTTCCCGATGTCTCCCTTTACCCACTTTTCTGTTGTCCATCCCCCTGGGAGGTGGCTATAGGTAGATCATTGTGATCGGTTCCCCGTTTCTACCCCCACCTTCCTCTTCCCCTCCTGATATGGCTACTCTCAATATTGGTCCCGAGGAGTTTATCTGATCTGTATCACCTGTGTTTCCAGCTCTTATCTGTGCCCTGGTCTAGCCAGATTTGTGAGGTAGAATTAGGGTCATGATAGTGTGGGGAGGAAGCATTAAAGAAACAAAGGAAAGCTGTATGTTCTATTGGTGCTGTACTGCAAGCTGACTGGCCCATCTTCTCCCCATGACCCTTCTCTAAGAGGATGTCCAATTGCCTACAGATTGGCTTTGGGTTTCTACTCTGCACTTGCCCCTCATTCACATTATGCTTTCTTGCACTGGGTCTTTGATGACTGATACCTGATCCTATCGACACATTGTAATCACACTGGTTGGTTTGCTTCTTCCATGTGGGCTTTGTTGTTTCTCAGCTAGATGGCCGCTGTTCATCTTCAAGCCTTTAAGACCCTAGACACTATATCTTTTGATAGCCGGGCACCATCATCTTTCTTTACCACATTTGCTTGTGTACCCGCTTTGTCTTCAGTGATCCTGTAGGAAAGGTGAGCATCACAGAATGCCAGATTATTAGAACAAAGTGTTTTTGTGTTGAGGGAGTACTTGAGTAGAGGCCCAATGTTCATCTGCTTCCTTAATACTAAAGCTATAAATATATGTACATAGATCTATTTCCCCATCCTCATATATAAATATATTTACATATGTACATGCCTGTATTTAGATCTCTATAGATGCCCTTTGCTTCCTAGTTCTTTCCTCTATTTCCTTTTGTTTTCCTCTTGCCCCACTATCACGCTCAGCCTTCATTTGGGTTACAGTAATTCCTCTCGGTTACATTACCCCTGATCAATCCCTACCAGGCCTCCTACACCCTCCTCACCACCAATTTTGGCTCACTTGTTTTTCCCTTTTCCTTGGGTTTGTTAATACCACTTCCCTTTCCCCCCTCCCCCTCTCCCATGTCCCCCTTGGAACTGTCATCCCATTGTTTTCTCCTCTGGCTTGTTTATCTTGTCTATCTTATCTAAATAGACATGCAGAGATAATATGCATAAACAAGATCAAGCAAAACAAAGTGCATGTATTTATAGGTTTAGTGTAAAGGTAGCAGATGGACATTGGGCCTCCACCTAAGTACTCCCTCAATAAAAGAACACTTTTTTCTGTTAAATTGACATTCCATAATGCTCACCTTGTAGCTCAGAAGCAACAAAGCCCACATGGAAGAAGCACACCAGCCTGTGTGATCACGAGGTGTCAAAGGGATCAGGTATCAGGCACCAAAGAACAAAAAATTTTATCATTGTGTGCTCCCCTTCCCAATATGATCGCTAAAGACAAAGTGGGTGCATAAGCAAAAGTGGTAAAGAAAGCTGATGGTGCCCGGCTATCAAAATATATACCGTCTGGGGTCTTAAAGGCTTGAAGATAAACAAGTGGCCATCCAGCTCAGAAGCAACAAAGCCCACATGGAAGAAGCACACCAGCCTGTGTGATCACCAGGTGTAGAAGGGATCAGGCATCAGAGAACAAAAATATCACATCATTGTGAATGAGGGGGAGTGCAGATTGGGGACCCAAGACCCATCTGTAGGCCACTGGACACCCCCTTACAGAAGGATCTCAGGAGGAGATTGGCCAGTCAGGGTGCAGTGTAGCAACGATGAAACATCCAACTTTCCTCTAGTTTCTAAATGCTTCCTCTTCGCCATCCCCCTCCCCCACCCCATTATCATGATCCCAATTCTACCTTAAAATCCAGCTGGGCCAGAGGATGTACACTGGTACAGATAAGAACTGGAAACACAGGGAATCCAGGACAGATGATCCCCTCAGGACCAGTGGTGAGAGTGGTGATACTGGGAGGGTGGGGGAAAGGTGGGGTAGAAAGGGAGAAACGATTACAAGGATCTACATATACCCTCCTCCCTGAGAGATGGACAACAGAGAAGTGGACGAAGGGAGACGTTGGACTGTGTAAGATATGACCAAATAATAATAACTTATAAATTATCAAGGGTTCATGAGGGAGAGGGGAGAAGAGAGGGAGGGGAAAATGAGGAGTTGATACCAGGGCTCAAGTAGAAAGCAAATGTTTTGAGAATGATGATGGCAACAAATGTACAAATGTGCTTAACACAATGGATGCATGTATGGATTGTGATAAGAATTGTATGAGCCCCAGTAAAATGATTAAAAAGAAGAAAAGTCTATAACTAGCTCAAGGTCTATTTGTTGCCCTTTATGAGTGTTTTCCAATGGAGTCTGATGGGGCACGACGCCCTGGCTCCACAGTCTATTTTTGCTGTTCCCTGGGGGATTCATTGCTTGCTCCCCTTGCTATTCTGTTGCACGTCCTTAGTTTTCTCCTTGGTGTGGTGTGGTACGCGCAGGCACAATTCCTGCAGTATGTGTCCAGTTTTGTCCCCTAGTGCTATGGGTCAGTGAGGAACATTGTGTCTCGTGGTGGGGTGGGCCCTATGGTCCTCTCTGTGCATTGGCTGCACTGAGCAGAAATATCGTCCTCAGGCCTTGGTGGGCCAGGATGTGCTTCACTCTTTTTTTCCTCCCCCTTTGTTTGCTCCTTTGTGCTCTGATCAGACACATCCCTCTCCCTGAGCTGTAGCCTCAGTGCTGTCCTCTCAAATGAATTCTTCTGAGGGCAGAGGCGGTTGTCCACTTAGCTGGTGATGGGGCCGGCCCCTCAGGCCTCTACTAGTTCCCTGCTTCATGCCAGTGTGTTGTGTTCTTGTCTTGGAGCACCTCATTGAAGTCTGTTCCCTCTTTCCCTGTGGAGATATGAATAACACCCTCCCCTTGGGTGGCTTAGTGCCCTGTTCCCCTGGCTACCCATGTCTTTCCCGCCACCCCCTTTTTCAGTTGGTTACCATATGTATCCCTGGGTGTAGTCTGACCCTACCATAGTACCTGGACCTTGCCCCAGGAATGCATGTATATAGTAGCTTCTTCCCTCTGCCCCTTTTGCATTTTTGAGCTGACCTCAGCGGACTCATGTTGTACTTGTCCTTTTGTGCTTGGCTTACTTCGCTGAGTGTAATTTCCTCCAGTTCTTCCCATGCGGTGATGTGCCTCCTGCGTTCACCCACTGCGTAAAGCCCTGTCTTACACACTGCATTTCTTTCTCTAGTCATCCCGGCCTCGCACAACTCCATTCTAGCTTCCTTGGTGGTAGAGTCCCTGTGGGTGCAACACATGTCCTTGTCTACTAACCGAAAGGAAGGTGGTCCACCCAGAGGCATCTCAGAAGAAAGAACTGGTGATCCAGGTCTGAAAGAGCAGCCCAGGAAAGCCCGTAGGCCCGGCTCTTCTCTGACACACCTGCTAGCAGCTTGAGTTGGCGTTCATTCCACGGCAACTGGCTTCAACCATGACAGGGATCTGTCCCAACCCCGAGTAGACCAGGACACTCTCCAGTTCCAGTTCTTCAGTGGTTCCTCTCTCTCTATACAGTGAAGTGAACGATTCCCCCCGGGCATTCAGGCACCCCGGGCTGGCTCAGCTCCACTGCCCCTTTGTCCCAACGCTCCCCTTAGGCTCCCTTCCTACCTTCCCTTCCTCAAGTTCTGTTTCTCTTTTTGAAGTGCAGCTTAAATCTTACTTCATCCAGAGCTTATCATTCCAAAGCCTCTATCCGGGAGACTCCCTCTGTCCAGAGGCCAGGTCGTTCAGAAAGGACGCTTGGACACACAGTGGGTACTTGGGAAACGTGTGCTCATCTGGTTTGGTTTGTCTTTATTTTCCCCTCAAGAAGTTCAAGAAAAAAACAAGAAGATAGTGCGCCTGCCTTGTAGGCTTTGAAAAGAAGGGAGGAACATGGATCAAATGATTTTCCACATCAAAAGCAGGGGAAAATATCATGTTAACTTAGCCCCTGCAGCCCTCTGCTTCCACATCAACCCAATCATGAGTTAAGACTGATTGATTCCCTCCTTCACCCTGTGTCTTGCCACTCTCCAGCTGGGGTAGTTATGTAATCTGGTGTCAACTTGTGAAGGGGTGGAGTCTAGCCTGTCAATCAGGTCACAGCTTGATGACCTCATTTGGAGGCACCACAGAGATAAGTAGCTCACTGGAGGCCAAATGCCCACAGACTCTGTGCTTTTCCTGCTGAGAAGACAAACCACATGGAGGCATGCTGATGGAGCCAGAGCCCTGGAGCTGAAGGAGCCACGTGGAGACCCCTGCCAGCATTGAGTTGCTTCAACTGCCACCGAATCCACAAGACTTTCCATCCACTGGCCTGTGATCTTCCTGCATGCAGCATCGCTGCATGTGTTGTGTGAGTCTGAAGAGGACGTAGGGGCTAATAACAGACTTACGGGCTTGATCTGGACTGGGCTGGGATGCTTTCTCAATATGCAATTGCTCTTTTACATAAAGCTCTTTTATACACATGTGAGTGTCTCTCTGGATTTGTTTCTCTAGTCAACCCAGACTAACATGCCGCAATCCTCCTTTTCACTACACTCTCTTCTCCCCTCTTGCCCTCGTATTCCCCTCCCTCCGAAACGTTAGCCCACCTTCATCCAGTGCATCTGATGTGCCCAAGGCTCGTGCCACCTAGCTCAGAAGATGCATGGAGGGCGGGGTGTACATCAGACATAGCTCACAACCTCGGGGCTCTTCTTCAGCCCCCTCCCCCCCCAACAGATGAAGGGCAGGAAACAGGTTTCCTGATTGCCCGAGGGCAGCGATGCTTCAGAAGTAAAATCCTCATCTTTACAGAGGAGACACGAGATGAGTTCCTGGCCAACACTCTCCGTCTTTCCTTGAACAGCTGCATGTTGCTGACCATGCATTCCCTGGGCTTCCAGACTATCGGGCTGGGAAGAAAGGTATGGGGTTCTGCTTCTGAAAACCAGCCAGGAAGAACCTATTGGTCACAATGGTTGGACCCCACTGGGTCCAAGGTTGCTGTGAATGAGTGGCCAAACGGAGTGGTTACAAGTTGACTGTCAGCCACAAAGTCAGCAGTTTGAAACCACCAGCTGTACCTTGGAAAAAAGATGAGGCGTTCCACTCTTGCCCTCTGTTCATAATGGAGGGACGGGAATAAGCTGGTTACCAAACAGAGTGCATTGGAGGGATGACTATAGGAGAGTGAAAGGATACACCTGACTTGAACAGTTAAAACCTGTCAGTTGATCCCCCCTCTGATACATGTTGGGCCTGATCTGGTTTTCAACATTTTCTGGGTTTTTGTTTTGTTTCATATTGGGGTTTATCTCTAAAGTATTTTGTCACTGGGGTAGCCCTCTTGAATTGTTGTTAAATGTTTCTCTGTTTTCCCATATATGAAACCCAGGTTGATGAACCTATAGAGACAGCAAGTAGAATCAGGGCTCCTGGGGGTACAGTGGGGGAGGGGAGGTAAAGGGGACCTGACGTCAAGGAGTTCAAGAAGGAAGAGAATGTTTTGAAACTGATTGTGGTAGCAATTGTACAAGATGTGATTGAACTATGGAATGATGTGATGTTTGTATTAGCTCTCAGTAAAATGGTTTAAGGGGGCGGGGGGAAGAGTTACAGTCTTGGAAACCCACAGGAGCAGTTCTGCCCTGTCCTATAGGATCACTCTGAGTCACTCTGGCAGTGAGTGTGGATTTTGTTCCTTGTTTTGGAACCCCGATAACAATTTCTCGATAAGGAAACAGACGCTCCTGGAAAAAAAGCCTATAAAGGGCACCCAGCTGAGGGTACCAGAGCCTGAATCCTTCACAAGGCTTGCCAGCCCCAGGCCAGTACCCCTCCCCCGCGCCCCCCCTCCCCCCCTTCCCCCCCCCCCCCAGAGAGGTCTCGCTCCATATGGGAGCTGCCTGTGCTTAGGGGAGGGACCACCAGGCTTGGGAGCCTGGGAGGCTGAGTCCTGCCCCACATCAGCATGGTGACCAACAGAGAAGATGCCATGCAGGGCAGAGAAGGGGTACGCCTAGAGGGACTGGGATGCAGGAGAGCCAGGACGCAAACCCTCAGTTTCCCGCTGTCACTCTTCCCAAACTGGCCTTTGGTTTAGATTGAGTCATTTTCGCAGTGACAGGCACTGGGTGGCCAGCACGGCACTAAGCTAAGCAGTCGGGTCACAATAGAAAAGGAGGGGAAGTCCTGGCGCCTGCTGTCACCCAGGGTAGGAACTCATGATGTCACACCCCACCCCACTCCATGGACCGTCTTCCCTACCAGACCATACAGAATCCTTATCATTTTAATAGTAATTATCCATTTTAACCATAAAATAACATGTGATCAATAGAGCTGGAAATGACTCAAATGAAACCTTTCTTAGATTAGATGGTTCCTAACCACTAGTTTGTTTTGTAAGATCAATGTAATCTCATTAAAATGATTACAATGCAATCTGTAGTTACAATATGATTAGTATCAGAGTAAAAAAAATGCCTTTTCTGATTTTTCTCCTTTTCCTTAAAAGGCTACTTTGTTTTCGAAATAATTCTTGCTATGGCTTCACAAACACTACCAACCCCACTAGTGTAGCTGAAACACCCAGACATTTGAAAAAACAATGATAAGCACGGCAGCAACAGCAAGAACCATAGTGCTGTCTGTCAGTGCGGGCAGCCCTCGGGATCGGAAGCTCCACCGGAGTGGGGTGAGAATGACAGTTGTGACCAGAGCCCATTAAAAGGTTCAGAAAGTGCTCTTGTGGGCATATCGATGCATGTGTATGTTGGGCTTACGAAAAATATTTTTTATTCTAATGAACTATCTGGATTTTTTTAATAGTGAATTTCTGCTGAAACACGGCACAAAAAATTGATAGCCAGTCATTTGGGTGTCATCTCCTCTGACAGTGTCACCTGGTGCATCCTCCCCCGAGACACCCTTCCCCCACCCCTCCAGTGACATCACAGCTTTGGGGTCCTGAGAGGAAGGGAGAGGAGCTGAGACATGCAGGGCTGAAGGCCCAGAGCAAGCCGAGCTCAGACTGGACAGGCTTCCTGCACGGAGGACGCCCCCTCGGGCCTGGTACATGCAGGGCTCCTGTACCCACATGACCACATGGCGACCATCAGTCTGGAGTGGCCACACCCTGCAAGGTTCAAGAGCACTCTAGAGTCCAGAGCCTTGACAGCTCTGGGCAGAGCCATGGGCAGCCCAACGGTCCCCTCCCACTGGGCCACAGGCTAAATGGCAGCATTTCTGACCCCAAATCCCAGTCACACTGCCAGCCCCAGCCACACTGCCAGCTCCAGCCACACTGCCAGCCCCAGTTACACTGCCAGCCCCATCCGCACTGCCAGCGGTTGGGCCACATGACCTGGTTGAAGCCTTCCCCGCCTGCCCCTCGTCATTCCCAATGACTCATGTGGTGTCTCCAGGCCCAGCTCACCACATCTGACATCATCACCGCACCCCTTTCCCAGCAAACCCTGCTGAGCCCTCGCTTTCCTCTGAGCCACCTTGCTCCTCAGGGTTGGGAGCATCTGCACTTGGGTGGGATCTTAGAGCACCTCTAGGGCAGCCTCACCTTATAGTTGGGGACTAATCCCTGAGAAAGGTGATCGTTGATTGGAATTCACAGGCAGTTAGAACTGGATTCTGTCTCTTAAAGGGGCTGATCTGAAGCTCAGTCAGGGTCTGAGGAAATAATCCTTTCACTTGCCGGTGGCTAAGATCTTACCTTTTACACCTATAAATCGCTGCTGGACTTCCATGGCTGTGCCCCTGGGCACTGAGGTGCCAGTGGAAACAACTACAGGGGGAAGGATTGCCCCTGCCCTTTCCTACTGCTGGACATGGGGAGCGGCCAATCTTCCTCAGGGAGATCTGCCATGATAGAGTCAAGAGCAGAAAGGCAGGGATGGGCATGGTGGTGTGTTGGTAGAATTCTCCCCTTCCATGGAAGAGATCTGGGTTCGATTCTCAGCCAAGGAGCTTCATGCACAGCCACCTTCCGTCAAGTGTGCACACTGCTCTGATGCTGAGCAGGTTTTATGGCAGTTCTATAATTTCATATCAACCTGATACATAGATTATATGGGTGGAGTCTAGCCTGTCAATCAGGTCACAGCCTGATTGATGCCTCCTGTGGGCATGACCTCCTCATAAGGATTCTGGAACTTTGTCTCTCTTGGATCTACCATTAGAAGATCTCTCTCTCTCTCTCTCTCTCTCTCTCTCTCTCTCTCTCTCTCTCTCTCTCTCTCTCTCTCTCACCTTCCTGTTGAGGAGCCACACAGATGGCAGTCAAAGCCCTGGAGATGCATCCACTGCTGCATGGGTCTGAAGAGGAATTTATGGGCTAATATCAGACTTATGAACTTGATCTGGACCAGACTGGGATGTTTTCTCAATATACAATTGCTCTTTGATACAAAACTCTCTCTTACACACATACATGAATGTCCCAGGATGTGTTTCTCTAGTCCACCTGGTCTAACACAGGTTTTGACAGAACTTCCAGACTAAGACAGACTAAGGAGAAAGGTCAGCTGGTTTATTTACGTGGGAAGCTCAGCCAATGGAAACCCAGGGATCACAATAGTGATCCTTACCTGATGAGGGGAGGCACAGGCCCCAGCGGCATTTCCTCTGTTACACAGCAAGTCACCATGAGCCAAGGGTTACGGAATGACAGCAAACTAGCAAACAGCAGCAGAAGGTGTAGCACCTGGCTAGAAAAATGAGACTGAGCTGTGGCTCAATGTAGGGGGGCTCGCTAAGGGGCATCTTCTAAGGAGCCAGAGTGAACAAAAGAAAAGCAGTGGGCACCCAGCACCCCAAGGACCCATCGTTTCCAAAGTGGGATTATTGGTCCACCAGTATCAGCATCCCTGGGGAAATTGTTAGAAACACATACTAAAGACAAATGCTTAGCTCCACTCCAGACCTACCGAAGCAGTCCTCTGGGGAGTAGCAGCCAGCAATATCTACGATACCAAGCTCTCCAGACAGTTCTTATGAGAGTTCGAATTTGAAAACACTGTGAGACGAGAGAGCTAGCCAGCACCTGACAGTCCTGGGGGAGCTCACCAAATGCTCCCGCAAACACACTCTGCTTGTCAATAGGTGGTCCTCTCCTGACCAAACAGATGGGTCTGTTGGCAGGCAGGGTATTCCAGAAGGGTCTGGACTGGAATGAGTCTCCTGTTCAAAGGTGTGCCCTAGGATAAGACTGTGAGTAGTCACGAAGTCACCCCCACCCCCAAGTTCGGTTGCCTCTGCCCATCTAAATGGACTCCTGTCTCAATTCCCCTGCCTGACATTCCAGCTCCCCATTGGCTTTAGAACTCAGACATGAGCCTTCATCCACTCTGCTGCACCCATTACTATGCCAGGCCCAGAGTGTCCTTCCTGGTGGCTGCCTCTCCCTATTGCTGTACGATGAGGCCATCGTGCACCAGCGGCCAGCTATCTGTAACTGTGTTCTGGCTGTCCAGGGCACCCACGTGTGAGTGTACAGCTAGCAAAAGAGCAGTCAGAGGCCGATGCTCGAACCCCTAGTCCACTCATCCCGGTCCTGTAGGACAGGATGGCATCCAACTAATTAGAGCATCATCTCCCAATTTGCGTGAACACGTGATAGGGGATGGTGCTTGGAGTTTCAGCCCTCTTTCTCTCCCCCTTCACCCAACCGCCAACCCCATGTTCCTCTCTATCCCAGCTGCTGCTCCCTGCCCGCCCCATCTCTGTGTCCTCTATGAAGCCCTGTCTTCTTCTACCCCGACGGGACCCCCACCCTGTCAAATGGCCCTGCCCTAACCGCCTTCCTCCTTTGGATCTCCCGGCTAGGTTGGTTGCCCAGGCTCACCATTCTCACTCTCCCCATCCTCACCCTCTATGACTCCGCTGTCAGGTGTCAGATGACCTAAGAGCCAGCAGGTGACACGTCTTTGTGGATTGAAGTTTGAGGTAATGAAATCACAGCACCTCCTATGACACCCTATTGAGGGATACCCCTGCATTAGTGGCTACAAAGAGTGAGCATCCTTCTACCACCTGCCTGGTGGTTTTTCTCTCGAAACGTCTGTGCCTGAGGAGCCCTGGACTCCCTCTGCATCAGGATAGCCTCTCTGAGATTAACCTATCACATCCCACACTGTGTTAGTCTGGGACTTTAAAGAAGCAAATCCACAGAGACTCAAGTGTAAGAGTTTTATATAAAGGTTAAGTGCACATCATGAAAACATCCCAACCCAGTGCTGCCCAAGCCCACAAGTCCAACATTAACCCATTAACCCAGATATCCAACACTAATCCACAAACTCCTCCTCCATCTCACAAAACAGATGCAATGATGCCGACAGCAGGAGGAAAGCCAAATCAGTGAGCATGTAAGTATCTCAGCACTGACAGGAGTCTCCACATGGCTGCTCCAGCACCCAGGGCTGCATCAGGGTAGATCCATGTGGGTTTTCCTCACGGATGTCTTGCAGGAAGTGAGCCTTGCCAGTGGAAGCAGGGAACTGGCTAAGGCAGCTGCACCCTGGTCCGACCATCAGAAAGCAAGAGACCCACGAACTAGAAAGGCAGGGCTCACTGAGCCATTTATCCCTCCGCCCTTCAATTAACCCTACATGTGTTTATCGGCCAGGTAACTACCTCACTACTAAACTACCTCACACACCTTACCTCCACCACGAGCTTCCCTTCCCTGGCTGCCGTGCCCATTCCACTTGTGGTGTGTTCTCTTCATTCTGCTGTGGAATTGATTTTTCCAGACAATTTCACATCCACCTGCTTTTCTCTTATCATCATTAGAGATGAAGAAAAAATGATCCGTAAGTACAGTGGCGTCATCTTCATCTTCTGGAATAAATGAAAGCAGATATGGGCCTCTAGAGAATCCTTACTTCTTTGAACCATTGCAGATGTGTTTTTAAGAACTCAAGCAATAGCATGATCACTGTTAGGGGGTGAAGTGGTGGAGAGAAAATACAGAGAAATGAAGAGAAAAACAATGTTATCACCTGAAATCATACCAGCCAGAGGAGGTGACGAATCACTTTTTGTTGTGTAACTTTCTGAGCTGTTTCCTAAGTAAACAAACTTCACACTAGCTGGGAACATGAATTCAGTCGATCTCATTTATTCAATAGTAACCCAAGCTCCCATAGGCCCATGTGAGAAGCAAGCCTAAATCCTCTGTGCCTTATCCTACCTCCTTCCCTAAAGAAATCGAGAGTCCACCCAGTCCTAGGGGTAATGCTACTTACAAATGGCAACCGGAAACTGAAAAACCAAGAGGTCCTGGCCTGCCTTGCTGCTGGCATGGCACCACGGTGCCGTGAAGACGCTGGCCTGACAGAGTCCACTGGGATCATGCTTGGCAGGTCCTGAACCTCACCTGGTCCACTGAGTGGACCACCTGGCCTAACCTTGGGCACTAAGGTAACAGCTCTTGTAGTGCTTGAGTTTCAACCCTCCATCTCCTTCCCGCCCCAATGTACTTTCATATCTGAGCTGCCAATCCCTGCCTGCCCATCCCTACACCAGCACAATTATGGTATGTAGCTATTGAACGAAGTCTTGGCTCTTTGGACCCACTGAGTGTCTCCACAGGAAAAGAAGACCTAGTGATCTTCTCCCATGAAGACTGCAGCCTAGAAAGCCCGGTCCACTGTGAGGCACAATTCTCCTCTCATGCATGGGGCCACGAGGAGTTAAAAATAACTCAATAGCATCCAGAAGCAACATTCCTGAGGTAGATTGAGGCCCTGAGGTTGAGCCTGTAAGATCCTTGGTGTCATAGTGGTTGTGAGTTGGGCTGCTAACCACAAGGTCAGCAGTTTGAAACCACCAGCCACTCCTCAGGAAAAAGATGAGGCTTTCTTCCCCCGCCCAAATACTTATAGTTTCTCAAGACCACAGGGGCAGTCCTATCCTGTCCTAGAGGGTTTTTGTGAGTTGGAATCGATTCTGTGGTGGTGAGTTTGTTTTGTCCTTTTTGGGGGGTGCCCAAACCAGTCCCACATTATCACTGAATAAAGTCCTGATGATCTGTTTCTATAATGAGCACAGCAAAAAAAGCCTATGAGCAGTTCCACTTTGTAACCAAAAGAGCCTGTGTGACAGCCATGGGCTAGAACACACGAATAGCTGTGAGGAAGGTGCGGACCAGGCGGTCTTTACTCTGACACACAGAGGGTCGCCACGAGTGGGGAGTGGGGAGCAACTCAGCGGCATCTGTCATCCCTCTGGAGCATGCGGGGTCACCGTGAGTCAGAATCCACTCAATGGCCTTTATCAGTCCCTCTGGGATCCTTGCCCCCCAGGGAAATCCAGGCCATTAGCAACACCCATAGGTGACCAGGAGCTACTAAGGGGGAGTCCCCTGAGCAAGGAAGTGCTCATCCCATTGTCTAACAGACCCGATGGCAGTTTCCACTAGAAAGAACACTTCTGATGTGCCAGACCCCGCTCTATTATTACACGTATTGGAGAAGCTGGTAGAGTAGACTTTTTTGGTTGTTTTTTCCTCAGTTAGAGTTGTGAGCGCTCAGGGACCTCCTGCCGCCATTAAAGTCACACCAGCCTCCACCCGACATCCTTCCCCACCTACACAGAGCCCTTTCCGCCTTCCCGTCCGGTCAGACAACATCAGGGAGGCTCCTTGATGATGCGGATCATGGTACTCAGCTCAGCTGGGCCCTCTCGGCAGCGGCCACTGGACTAGCCATATGCTTGGGTAGCCCTATGTATCCTTTGCTGGAGAATCTGTGGACTAAGGTGTGCCTAACCCGAGCACTGGCATTTCCAGTCACCTCGTGTGTAATTCGCATGTTCGGCGGCGAATAAGGAAGACGACAGAGAATTGATGCCCTTGAGCTATGGTGCTGGTGGCTGCTGAATAGACCACCAACTACCAAACCACCCCCAAATCCGTCTTGAGATGCGTACAGTCAGAATGCTCCTTAGAAGCGAGGATTGCAAGAGTTTGTTTCATGTACTGATGGCAAACGTTCCACGATCAACCTCAAAAACCAGTGAAAGAAATAAGACACGAAAGACCACAGCGGACAATGATTCCATGAATTGTTCCACAGAAAGTCCCCAGAAAAGTCCTTAGTGATTAGCAGTGGGGAGTGACTTTGAATGGGTACAGAGTTTCTTTTTGAAGTGATGCGAATGTTCTGGACTGAGTTAGGGGTGATGGTTACACACCTTATGGATACATTAAAACAACATTACAATGTATACTTTACATGGTGAGTTGTATGGTGTGTGAATTATGTCTCAATTAAGAAAAAATATTGGTTGATGGATATTCTAGTTTCAACCTTTAATATTCACCAGAATCACATGGAGGGTTTTTTTTTCGGGGGGGGGGGGGCTAAAATTCAGATTCCTGGGCCTCCCCTTGCAGCCTCAGATTCAGTCCCTTAGGATGCAGCCCAGGACTCAGCATCTGATGGCTGCCTTCGAAGGGCCCTTCTCTGTTGCCCCAAAGGGCTGCTGTTTCCAAGGACTTGGGTCAGAAAATTTCTGAGCCAACCTCAGAAGACAAATAAAATTCTTTAACCTATTATTTCAGAGGAGGGGGAAAAAAAGCTGAAAATTTCAAACACAACCAAAACTTTGTTTTTCGTCTGCTTTTTATTAAAAACAGACTGGGACCCAAAGAAAAGCCATCAGGAGTAGGTAACGAAGTAACCATGATCATAATAAAAGAACAGAATGGAAAAACTGCCTGGCCTCGGGCAAACCACACCAAAAAAGGCTTCTGCCTCCTATGTTCAGCTGAGCAATTCAGACGGAAACATACCACTGGCCACATCGAGAGCTCCGTTTGGAGAGGGGAAACGACACATTAATAAAGCACTGCTCACTCCCCCCTCCCCCAAACACCTTCGGAGAGAGACACACATGCCTACACACTCCAAATGGAAGGCTTTGGTATGCGTTCCGCGTCTAGGGCTTTCTGCGGGGTTGCAGGGAAGCAGAGTTGTAAATTGGTATTAGCGCACGATCAAAAGGAATGTCTGCTTGCAATTATTTTGTGTTCAGGCAGCATTCAGAGACACTGGCTTTTAAAGTTCTGGCTGGGCCACGTGGTGCCCGTTTACGTACATACTCACACATGGACGTGCCTTTGGCTTTGTCCCCATGAAAGAGAGAAGACAAAGCCTGGATTTTGTCATTGTTGGGTCTTTGTCACAGGACAGTCTTGACCCAGCAGCTCCAAGGAGGCCCTCTGACATCGCTCTGGGCTTTGTTGTAACCACCGCAAGAGGAAATCTTGCTAATAACCCCTTGCCCCGAAAGGAGCAGTTACTGTAATTTGAGATCCGTCCGACCTTGCTTTACAGAAATTCACTTAACAAAACTCCAAGTGGCATAGAGGGGTGGTTGAAAGGAAACAGCATCTCTTACCCATGTATACTGAGTTCCTGGTTCTGAGACAGACTTCACTGATGATTTTATATTTCACCAGAGTCGGAACTCACAGGGTTGACAAGCCCCAAATTAAATGAAATAAAAGCCTTCTTGCCCCCAACAACAAAAAGGCCAACAATACAATTTGAAAACATGCCAAGGATAAGTTCACTCCAGAAGACACTCCTAACAAGCTCCTAAACATACTCCTGATCATTAGCCATGAAACCCACTACCATCAAGTCAATGCCAATGCACACAGACCCCACATAAGATTTCTGAGGTTTTGTAAATATTTATATTTAATATATTAAATATTTATATTATATAATATTTAATATTCATATATTATTTATATTTATTATTTATATTATATTATATATTTATATTATATTATATTATATTTAATTATATTTATATTTAATTATATTTATATTTAATTATATTTATATTAATCGCTTCATCTTTCTCCCAAGAAGCAGCTGGTGGTTTTGAACTGCCTACCTTGTAGTTAGCAGTTCAGTGCTTACCAGACAGCACCACTAGAATTCCTTTTTCTTTTTTTAACTTTTATTTTAAGCTTAATTTACTCCAAAGTAATACATTTTTACTTCCTTGGTTTCTTCTGGGAGGTCTTTCTCTTCGGTGCAACCTTCTCTTCTGATTGAGGAACCATTTGTTCCTTCTCAGTCAGGATCATGTCAGAGTGGCCAGGGAACTCATGTATGGATCGATCTGACCATACATGGTCTCTCTCAGGCGGCACTTCCCGGGGGGCTTTGTCCACCCGGATGTGCTCCGTGACCAGAAAATGCACATGTAAACCCTTCAGTTCAGCCTGACTCTGCATTTTTAAGCACGTGCAGTAAAAATTCAGCACTCTCTTTGGACCACCACGACCCAGGGCCCAACCCCACTGTTTGGCTTGGGCACATCTACCCATTCCACCATTGTAACGTCGGAAGGGCGCACACTGTTTCTGCAAAGTGACAGCTTTCAAATACCTGGTGGCTTTCCAGATATGCACACCCTGGATGGCCTGGGCAGTTTCACAGGTATTCTGAAAATGGACCTGAAGATTCAACCTTCTTGATTTGCATGATTTTGTGGGGGCTCTCTGGGTCAAGTGAGCAGTGAACCACTTTGGACAGATCACCTCAGGCCACTATGGGGAGAGAAAGAGTGGTAAGCCCTGGGAGAATTCATGGTCACTCACCTTCTCCAGACTTCCTCATTAGCCATTCCCAGACCCGAATTCATTACACTGGAGTCCATCCTGACTCACGGCAACCCTGGAGGGCAGAGTCGAACTGCCTCTGTGGGCTTCTGAGGCTAAAAATCTGCACTGGAGTAGAAAGCCTCATCTTTCTCCCAAGAAGTTGCTGGTGAGTTTGAATGCTAGCCTTGTGGTTCGCAGGCCAACCCCTAACCCAGTACACCACCGGGCACCTGAGCGGCAATGAAAATTGCCATGAGGTACCATCTCAAGCTGGCAAGGAGAGAGAGCACAGATCCAAAAGAGCGAGGACAGCCAGTGCTGACGGGGCTGTGGCGAGATTGGGACTCGTACCCTGCTGCTGGGATAGACAAACGGTCCAACCACTATGGAAAACAGTACGGGCCTCCTTAGGAATTATCGCACGGCTAGGTATAGAGTCTAGAGAATTAAGTGCCGTGGCAGGAACAGATATAGACATACCTGTAGTTGTCCCAGCATTTAGTCACAGGAGCAAAAAAGATGGAAGGAAACTAAGCTCCTTCCAAGGAGTAAATTGGTAAGCAAACTGGAGGACATACATACATGTCACATAATGACAACAGAAAACGTTTTGTCTTGTTTTGCTTTTAAGGAAGCAATTAGCTCAAAGGACCTGTGTCCTCTGTAAACCACAGCCTCCTCTAACATGACACCCGACAAAACCAGATGGTGCTGGCCGCCGCAGCCGGCCACTCTGACCAAGACCACAATAGCAGGTCCTGGGTAGGAGGGACATGAAATGCATAGCCCAAAATAAAAAAGACCCGACGTACTGGAGTAAAAGAAACGAAAAGAACTTCTTAGACAATTGCCCTGAAACAGCCTGTTACACCGGAAACTGAAGACACTCCCAAGGGTCACCTTTGAGGCAAATACTAGATGAGACTACACACCAACATTGACCCCATGAAGAACGTGCTGCTTCGAATAAGCAGTTACAGGAGACCCAAAGGGCAACAGTTACACAAAACCAAAGGTGAGAAGACAGGGGAGGGACAGGGAACCCGGGTGAATGGAAGCAGAGATCCCAGGGAGGAAACACGCTGCGGGGATTGCGACCAATGACATGGAGCAAGATTGAATAGGCAACTAAGACGCTGTGCAAACTTTCACCCGAATTACCATCAAAAGCCTTTTTGAAAAACAGATGAACAAATCTCCTCAGTGGACAGTTTCCTCAATGGACCCCCACACAAAAAAAGTCTGTGGGATGTGTGTGTGCCCTATGATTCCATATGGTGGCGCAGTGAGATAAAGGGTGGGTTCTTCACCGCAAGGTGGGGTGTTCCAATTCACCAGCAGCTCCTCCTCGGCAGAAAGACGAGGCTGTCTGCGCCCCCAAAGATGGGCAGCCTCAGAAACCATGGAGAGAGTCCCTTGCTGAGTCAGGATTGACTCGGCGACCATGGGGTTTGTTGTTGTTGTTTTGAGTTCATGATTCCATCTCGTGGTGACTGATTCATTACTGCTGCTACTGCCATCTGTTATATATGCCTGTGAGGCCGCAGAGCCCCATCCATCCGAGTGTGACGGCAGTCTGCATGTTGTCAAGCCCATCGGCTGCTTCCACCCACGGGCGTGGCCTCGAGGAGCCGTGCTCGGGAATGGGACCATGGGCACAGATGCGTGGTAGCAAGTGGAGGAGCGGAGGGTAACCAGGATCCCTGCTTGGGTTCTAGTTCATGCACCCCTGGGTTTGTTCCAACAAAGCACTTTAAAACGTGTCTATGTGAACAGTGGGTGACAGCAGACAAGCTCTCTCAGGAATACACTTTTCTTAGACTGGTTATGGTGTCTTAATAGATATTAAGGCATATACATGTGTGTGTGTCTCATCTGAACAGCGGCTTCTGAGGGGATCTGCTAGACCGGTTCTCAACCTGTTGGGTCGTGACCCCTTTCACAGGGGTCGCCCGATTCATAACAGTAGCAAAATGACAGTGATGCAGTAGCAACAAAAATAATGTTATGGTTGGTGGGGGGGGGGGTTTCCCTACCACATGAAGAATTGTATTAAAGGGTCACGGCATGAGGAGGGTTGAGAACCACTGTGCCAGACCAGTGAAATTCCAGGCAGAATCGCATTCCCCAGGGGCTTCCTGACAGTGGTCTTACAGAACCCAGGACAATTATAAGGGATTATTAGGTATAAGAAAATGGAAAACGTCATCAGTGAGAAAAAGGCCAAGAAAATTGAACTGGGGAGTCTTTTCCCATCACGACCACGCAGCTGCTCATTCTTCGGGACAGCCAGAGCTACCCTACAGAGTGGGGGACCTTACTCCGCCCAGCTTACTGCCCCCAGCCTGCCCCTTCAGACTTCTTTTTGTTCCCCAAGCTCAAAGAACATTTAGAACATTTAAAAGAAACTCATGTGAGTCTCTCAAGAATACCAAAACTTCTGGTTTTACATGACGCCGACCAAAGAGCCCAGAACTCTTCCAGGAAGGGCTAGGGGGTGATGGTGGATGGTCCAAAGTGGATGGTCCGAGATGAGAAAAGAAAGCTTCACATGATGTTTTGGGTTCATGAAGCGTGCTATGATAGTTTGTAGCGATACTTTTTGACCCACCCTTGCCTTACGGGTGTCCTAAGTTTGCAAGACTCCTGTCTGGACCTCTGATCCCCTGTCTGCCAATGCCGTTTTCCCTTCTCCAGCCTCTGATCATCTAACCTTGAGGTACTTCTTGAGGGGGCCATATTCTTTCCTGCCTGGGATTCTCCCCTCTGCCTGCCCTTCTCAGGACCACCTCCTTCCCAATGTCACTCACGACCTGACACTGGAGGGTGCGCTCTATGGGCAGTGCTGTGTATGGCTAACTCACCCCTCTAGCAGCTATCAGGCGTCCTCCAACTGCGGCCTGCGGGCCGGCCCACCAAGGACATTTATCCGGCTTGCCGGGTATTTTTGCCCCGTTTTGTTTGGAATTTGTTCATAGTTTGTTTTGTTTTGTTTAATACTTGACGAATTCTTTTTAGTGACAATTCCTTTAAGCCCTTTAACACAAAGTGAGATTCACAATTTCATCTACACTAAATGTCAGAAATCATCTATTAAACAAAGCAAAAGAGAAGTAACAAGTTAATTGAAAATTCACATATTAATTATTTTTGCAATAAGGTGCTGTGGTTGGGTCCCCTTGAGTGGGTTCTGACTCACATTGATGAGGTGCAAAAGAACAAAACACTAACAGATGCTATGTCATCCTCACAATAGTTGCAGTAGTTACGTCCCCTTTTCTAACCACAGAAACCCTGGTGGTGTAGTGGTTACACAGTAGGCCGCAATTCATGAAGTTTGCAGTTCGAAACCAACAGCTGCTCTCATGGAGAAATGTGGGGATTTCTACTTCTGCAATGAGTCAGTCTCAGAAATTCACAGGGGCTCTTGCACCCTGTGCTAATGGGTCATGATGAGTCAGAATTGAAATGATGGCAGGAAGTTTTTGCTTTTTTAATTTTTTTTTTGAGTTCCAGCCATTGTATCGATCCATCTCATGGAGGATTCTCCTCATGTTTGCTGCTTTCTACCAAACATGATCTCTTTCTCCAAGAACTGGTCTTTTCTGATAACACCTCCAGAGTTCAGGATGTTGCCCCTTTGATGAAGAGACTGCTGAACTTGAGGGGGAAGTATCTCTTGAAGTTTTCAATGGCTGAACAGGTCTCTCTTTGCTTCGATGCTGAGACTGATGGAAAGGGTATGACTTGCTCCTCTCTGGCGAGTAGCCTCTACTGCTGACACTGGATCCAGACCGGCTGTGTGGGGAATCCTTTCGGCCTACAGGTGATTCTCTGAAAAAGGGATTGTCCTTTTTGTGAGGAGACTGCTCTCTGGTATAGTGGGAAGAATAGAAACTTTTTCTTCGAAAGCCATCTCTCACATCCCTGTAGTCAGGTTGGCGACTTCCGGAATGATCATTTCTTGGCCATCTAGAACCAGAATCATCTCCTCTGTGAGATGGACCACTTCTTTGATCATGAGAAAAACTGCGGCCCTCGTCATATGCTCGGTAATCAACATGACTGTAATATCTATTGTAGCTTCCTTCACCAGGTGTTTCTAGTCGTGGTGGTTTCTTTGGCACAATATTAACTATGGTAGCCATCACTGAGATGACTTCGAGGGGCTGCTCGTTCTCTTGGGAGTCTTTCATGGTCATATCGTCCATCAGACCCAGACCACATTTCATCTCTTCTGCTAGCCACCACTCTGGGCCACCCCGAGATCCTGTCTGTTTTGTTTTTTATTTTTAAACTATAGTCCGGCCCTCCAAGGGGTCTGAGGAACAGTGAACTGGCCCCCTGTTTAAAAAGTTGGAGGACCCATTTAGACCAATGCCTTTCTCGTGGCCACCTCTTGAATGACTCCTGAATAACTGCATAAGTGACCTTGCAGGCCTCAGCTCACACCTGACTTTCACGGTTCAGCCTTCTCTGACTTTGGTACTGGGATACGTTACTGGCTTTCGTTAAATGCCTTTATGACTGACTAGTTGATTGGTCTAACGTCTCACTCCCCACCCCACCTCACATACCCTCACAACCCACCCACACACACGATTATAAGCTCCGGGAAGGACAAAGGTGGCACTAGAGAACTCTTATTGTACGTGTTCAAAAAATGTGTATGATTGAATAAACTGCCAGACAGGTTTGGGAGATGTCATGTTTTCCTAAGCCGCTAGTTCCGAGTCAAGTATTCAGAGGAACTAGGGAAGAAAAAAACCAACAACCTGGGTTCAGGATCAACAGATGGGAAAGGCATGAAGTTAGTGGGTGGTTCAGCTGCCTTCCTGACACTTTCAGGCCTGCTGGAGCGCAGAGGGATAAAGGGGCGGCAGAAGGTCTCCAGTAGGGTGACACATTCTCATTTCCGTTCTTTCTGCTGCTTGTGTGTGAACGCTGGCGGCACAATAGCTAACGTGCTTGGCTGCTAGCCAGAAGGTCAGAGCTTCACCCCCACCAGCCACTCGGCAGGAGAAAAGACGGGGCCATCCCCTCCCATGAAGATCAAAGTCTACAAAACCTCTTGGGCAGTTCTGCCCTGTCCTGTAGGCTCACGGCAACAGCGGAGTGACTTGCCGAACAAGACGTCCCATTTTCTGTCGTCTACTTCATACGACAGCATTGTTAGTATGCAGATTGAACTTGTCTGTCTGGTTTCCATTCCCCTGTGACCTGTTCTCTCTAGTACGGTTTTCGAAAACCATGTCGCACTGGGCAATGACGCTTTTCTTCCCGAGGCGCCTTAAATCGGAAGCCCACAAGGAAACGTGACGCTCTCAAACCTTCACAGGTCTCGCGTTGCTTCCGACGGAACACATGGGCCCATTGGGCCAGGGGAGACTTCGTGAGGGTCGTTGGATGCCTGGCGCAAGCGTTTCCTAAAGCATCTGGTGGCAGCAGAAAGGCGTGGGATGTGCAGCGTCGCCCGAGGAACCAAAGGCCAGTTGCATTCTCTGGGCTTGGTGCACAGGGGGCTGCCGGGCAGACCCTGAAGTCGCCCTCAGCTGCCTGGGCCAGCTTGCAAGCTGGACGTGTGGGTGCCAGAGAATGGGCTGAAACAAGCTCGCTTGCCAAATGAATTCCCCTCGGGCCTCCCTGCCACTTCCCAGTTGCTGGGGAAAATCGTGACATCTGTGGCCACATGGGGCCTGTCTTGGGGCTGGGCTGCCGACGGGCAGGGGAAGCAGCCGGGGTCTGCTCAGGCTTCTAAACACCAGAACTCCGGGAAGGTTGGGGCAAAGTCTTGAGCGCACAGAACTAGTGGGACCCGGGATGCTTGCATTGAATACAGGATCCAGGCCCCAGCTCCTGAGGCTCACAGGGGACCCACCCCAGATGTGTCATATTTCACCCTGTCTGGTGATAACTAGGGGGACTGCTGTCTTTTTCACTTGCCCTCATAGTCTGGCCACAGAGGAGCCTCCGTGGCATAGAGGTTACCCATCGGGCTGCTAGTCTCAAGCTTGTCACGTGGAAACCACCAGATGTTCCTTGGGAGAATGATGAAGCTGTTTCTAGAGTTACCATCTCAGAAACCCACCGGGGCAATTCTGCTCTGTACTCTTGGGTCACTGTGAGTTGGCATCCACGCTTCAACGGTAGTGAATTTGTTTATTTGCTGGTTTGGGAGGCAGCCACCAGTTTTGATTGGCTGTTCATCTAAAGGTCAACCTTCCAAACCTCCCCAGGGGTAGCGTGGAACAAAGTGCTGACGACCTCCGTACAGATGACAGCCTATGCAGGGTTCTACTCTGTAAGAGATGGCTCCCCATGTCTGGTAGTTACATAATCTAGTGTCATCTTAAGGTTTAAGTGTGTAAGGGTGGAGTCTAGGCTGTTAATCAAGATATGGCCAATGAGATCTCTGTGTGGGCATGGCCTTCCCCTAAGGATTCTGGAAACTGCTGATTTGTCCTCCTTGGAGGTGGGAAACTCTTGACTCACACCCTGGGAGATATAGCAGCTGACAAGATAGATGGACCCCACCCTGATGCTGGAGAAGCCATGCAGAGACCCCTGGCAGCGCTGAGATGTTTCCAATGCCACTGGATCCAAAGACGTTCTACCTACTGGCCTGTGATCTTTTACATTCAGCATCATTGCATGTGTTTCGTGAGTCTGAAGAGGACTTTATAGATTGGTACCGGACATATGGGCTAATATCAGACTTATGGACTTGATCTGGACTGGGCTGGGATGCATACTCAATGTTCAATGGCTCTTGTATATCAATCTCTTTCTTATACACATATGTGTGTCCATGGATTTGTTTCTCTAGTCTACCCAGACTCACACCATGCATCAGAATTGACTCGACAGCAGTGAGGGTTGGTAGGCTTATTGGATCTTGCTATAGAGTAGTAATAAGTTCCATCACTTTTATTTCTAACTTCCCAGCTTATGCAACACTTGATAAGTGTTGGCTTTTAGCCTTAATTTCATATGCAATACACAAATGTGGGCTCCTGGCTTTCGATAAAGATAGAGGCAGCCGGAGGCCCATATCTCAATACCAGTGTGCTTCCCAAAGACAGCGCCTTACCACTTATTTTGACCTTTATCCAGCCAGACCCTTTCCTGTACTTCTGCACATTGTTCTATCCATTCATTTGCTCATTCAACAAATGCGTATTGCATCCCTACTATGTGCCAGGGGCTCTCTGAGGCAGCAGTTGTGACACAGACAAGGGCTTCATTTTACAGCATTTATATTCTAAATTCCAGGTGTGGGAGGCAGCATGTGCGATAATAAACAAAAATGTCCCGCAGCAGAAAAGGAGGAAGGGGAGGAGATAAACAGGATGATCTGACAGAACACTCTGTGTGGGGCAGGGAGGGCAGCCAGGCCAGAGAGGGGCATGTGAGACCCTGGGGCAGGCACAAACCTGCCCTGAGCAAGAGGAGGAAGGAGCTTGGTATGTGCTGGGCACAGGGGAGGAGTAAGCGAGACCAGCGGTGCCAGCAGGCCGGGTCATGGAGAACTCTGTGGACAAGGGCGCACACTGGTTTGTATTTTAAATGCAATCAGAATACTAGAAGGCTTTAAGCAAGAGAGTGATTTATGTTTTTTAAAAATATTACACTGATTAAAAATAAATTAAATATAACACAGATCACTGCTCAGAGACAAGACAAGTAAGGAGATTCGTGAAGGCCTCCCCACTAGCAGTTATAGAGACTTGAATGAGGCCATGTGCAATAGAGAAAAGGAGATAAAAAGTGAGGCAAACAGAAATGTTTAGGATGAGAAGGTGAAAAGAGCAAAGGGCATGGACAATGGGTCTCAGAACACAGGGCTCCCTAAGACTACCTTCCGGAGATTCTCTTTCAACCTGGAACTGAGCCCATCTCTGAGATCACTTGTTAGCAAAATAGCTGAGGGCCACACATGATAAAGGATTTTCCCCGGAAATTCAGTCTGCATGAGAGCAAAAGATCACCAATTGCTCTCACGCAAAGATGAGCCTTTAAGGGGGCAGGGAAACTAGAGGGCTGGGCACGGAACAACCAGAAGTCACTGGGAGAGAATGTGCGCACATCGGGACAAACGTAACTGAAAATGCTACTGAGCCATCTGTGCAGAGACTGCCTCATGGAACCCTCACTTGCTGAGTAAACTTCCACCAAAAACTCAATGAGGTGTGATTTTTACTGGGCTCAGGTTTTTGACCAGAGACACAGAATGAAGTGGTGCCGTCCCTGGATGTGGTGACTGCATGGGAAGCGCAAGGACAGGGAAGGGTCGAGATCCAGCGCTTTGTTGTAGGCTCCTTGGTCTGAGCTGTCAGGGGAGACATCAAGCAGTTGAGATATAGGATGCCAGAGTCCTGGAGAAAGAAAGAATGTAAGCTAGAATCGTGGAATCCCTCAGAGTAGAAGCGGTATTTAACGGCTCGAAAGTGGCTGCTAACACCCGGGGAGAAACTACAGCAGAAAACACCCAAGACAAAGCCTCGACAAACCAACAATTAGAGGTTAGGAAGGGTGTCACCAAAGGATGCTGAGAAAGGATAGCAGGAGACGTAGGGCTGAAGGAGAGTGAAGGGTCATAAAATTCAAGGGGAAAATGATTTTCAGAGTTTTGTGTCTATTTGCAACCTGACAAGATAGAAAAAAAAATTAAATGAATCAGTGGATATTGGTGGCACTTCCTGCTGACAGTTAAATGAGGCAAACAGAAATATATGCATGGATTTTGAAATATTTAGGCAAGAAATAAAAATTAAAGGCATCCAAATTGGCAAAGAAGTCAAACTCACTCTGCTGGCCGGTGATGTGATCCTATATATTACAGGTCACAAGGGCTCAGCAAGAAAATCACTGGAACTCGTTGAAATAACTCAGCAAAATGGCAGCTGGATTCCTCTGCACTAATAAAAAGAGCTCTGGAGAAGACAGCAGGAAAACAACACTGTTTACAGTAGCCAGCCGAAAGATTAAATACTTGGGAATAAATTTAAATCAGAGAAACAGAAGACCTATACAGAGAAGTCTACAAAACACAACTAAAGGGGACCTACATACATGGAAGAACATACCATGTTCACTGACAAGAAGACTCAACATTGTGATGTCAATACTACCCAAAGGGATCCACAGATATAAGGCAATCCCTATCTATATTCCAACCTCATTCTTAAAAGAGATGGACGCGCTGAAAAGCTAATCATCAACTTCATATGGAAAAGAAAGAGACCACAGATAAGCAAATCACTTCTAAAGAAGAACAAAGCAGGGGGCCTCACACTTCCTAATATCAAACTCTACTACACTGCCACAGTAGTTGAACAGCCTCATACTGTACAAGGAGCACATAAACCAATGGGATAGAGCTAAGAACTCAGAACACATCCATTCACCTATGGACAGCTGATCTTTGGCAAAGGGCTGAAAGTAATTAAATGGTGACAAGATAGTCTCTTTAACAAATTGGGCTGGCAAAACTGGATTTCCAAGGGCCGAAAATTTAAGCAGGCCCTTTACCTCACACCATATATAGAAAGAAATTCAAGATGGATGTAAAGCCTAGAATTTCAAAAGATGATCAATGACATAATAAGGACAAACTTAGGGAACCTAATGCATGGCATAAATATACTATCAAAAATCAGAGAATGTAAACAAGCAACTAAAACCAGATGGCTGTAACATCCTAAATATAGACATTTATATGCATCGAGAGAGTTAAGAGAGATGCCACATACTGGAAAAGTATTTTAGCCATGACCTAATAGACAAGGAGTTGATCTCTGAAATTTATAGAATATTTCAATGCTTCAACAAGAAAGAGACAAATAATCCAAATTTTGAAAATGGGCAGAGGTCACGAGCAGACACCTCACCAAAGACATTTAGGCAGCCAACAAACATCTTGGGGGGCTGGGAGGGCAGGGGGGGGCACTTGTAATTATTATGCATTCTCACTGCTATCAAGTCTATTCCAACTCATAGCATCCCTGCAGGGCTGAGTAGAACTGACCCTGAGGGTTTCTATGGAAACAGAAAGCCTTCTCTCCCCCCACCCGCCCCCGCCCCCTCGAGCAACTGGTGGCTTCGAATTGCTGATCTTCTCGTGAGTGGCCCGTGTGCCCTGTGCCCACTACACTAGGGCTCCTTTTCACTGAGAGATGCAAATCAAAATGACCGGGAGATAGCATCTCATGCCAGCTCAATTAACAAAGCAAAGTTCAATCCATCAATACATAGCAAAGTTCGATAAACAGAAAATAATAGAGACTAAGAAGCAACCCAACCCCTCACAGCATGGATGAGTGTAAAGTCCATCACAACAGGACAAAAACTGCAGGAGACCTCTCTTGTAAAGCGTCTAGAAAAGGTTATCATGGTAATAATTTTTTTTTAAAAACATGCTTTTTGATGGTTACCCAGGGTAGGAGAGAAAGAAAAGTGAAATTGCTGGATAAGCTGTGGACCTATGTGAAGTGGGAGACAAGATGCAGTAACAGGGAGCTTGGCAAATAATGATGGAGGCAGGGCAAGGCATTGAGAGATTTGCAAGAATTAAAGGCAACAGAGACCAAGACCGTTTTATACACAATCCCACAATAATGGTTATCTACAGGTAGATGGTTAGACATGCTGGCTGAACAGGTGTGGGAGAAAGAGTGAGGCTATACTCAAAAATATATGTGTGTAAACTTTGTTGAACTTAATACAGAAGATTTCAAAAATACAATAACGTCTGAAGATCCGGTCAGCATTACAAAATTATATATATATGACACAGATATATATATTATTTTAAAATAATTTCAATTTTTTAATGCTGGTTGGATCTTCAGACATATATGTTTGACACAGGATATTTTTTATATGTGGATTTATCTATGTTGCAAATATATCCATGAATGTGATGGGACATACAGAGAGCAAAGCTATGAAAACTCTTAGTCATAATCCAACAGCTTGAAGAATTGAGTCATGGGGCCCGGGTGCTCAGGACCATGGCCTTAGGGGACAGGACAGTCAGTTGGCATATGATAGTCCATAAAGACAGTCTTCCACATCCTTCTTTGAGGAGTAGGAACTGGAGTCTCAAACGTTTGTGATGGGCCATCAAAGGCATTGGGCCATCAAAGGCATGGGCTTCTCCCTGAGCAGAGGAAAGCAGAGTGAGGAACACTGAAAGCACCTGCAAACAATTAGACTGAAGGGCCAAGGGGCCCAGTGCTGGAAGGTCAGTTTCTGACTCTGATACAGGACAAGTAGATGTTGCCTGGCTACCACCACCAACTGCTCAGAAAAGGAACCATTCTGGTAGGTTCTGGTTAGAGTGGGAAGAAATGAAGAACAGAGCTCAAACTCATACAAAAGATACGACGTAAGGCTGAGTGCTCAGATGGAAAGATCAGGGATAAGGCCTAGTGCTCTGGGGGAAAGGCAGACTGAGGCCCTTAGTCATCTTTCAGATTTGAAAAGGAACTCACTCCACGACTCAGTTTTCAGCCAGACAACAGATAGGTCTATAAAGGAACACAAGCGAGGTGCACACACCTTAGAATAAGCAAATATTTCAGATCAAAAGGGCAGCACTTACCCAGAGTTCAGAAGGTCCAGGAAAGAACAGGGACTAGAACCAGGAAATGTAGGGAGGAAAAGGGATCACTACGGTTACATTGTGGGGATTGCCATCAATAAAATGAAACAAAATGTATACGAATTAGTGAATGGAAAACTGATCTACTTTGTAAACTTTAATCCAATTCTCAAGTTTTTAAAAAGTCACCCAAAAGAACAGGTGCACATATTTATGTACTGGTTTCCGAGTTCTCTGTTCTGTTCCACTGATACCTCTCTGTAGCTCTCTGTACACGAATACCACACAGCCTTCATTGTTGCCATGTAAAATAAGCCCTTGTGGGATAGTGGGTTACATGTTGGGCTGCTAACGACAAGGTCAGGAGTTCAAAACCACCAGCTACTCCTCATGTGAAAGATGAGGCTTTCTACTCATGTAAAGATTTATAGCATAAGAAACCCACACAAGCAGTTCTACTGCGTCCTATAGGGTGGTGTGAGTCCCAGTCAACTCAATGGCACTAACTTTGGTTTGGGGTTTGATACTAAGCTCGGTTCCCTGGTCCTCAGCAGCAAGTGCTTCAAGTCCTCTCCACTCTCAGCCAGCAAGCTTGAGACAGCTGCATATTGCAGGTTCTTTATAAGTCCTCTTTCAACCGGGTTGCCACGTTCTTCTTCATATAATCCAGCTTGAATTCCGAATCAAAATTGACCAGATGGCATGGGTTTGGGGGGAGGTTGAAGAGGAGCAAGTTCTTCCAGCCAGGAAGAAAGGAGAAGATGGCTGTTGTGTGGGAAACAGTATCAACCGTGGTGAGAGTCTTGACAGCTCTATGAGAGTTAGTTGTTAGATTACCTCAGAAGACCTCACTCTCCAACCTGCTGATAGACCCTGTGTCCAGCGATCGTGCGATGAGAACGTCCATTGGCAGAGTGGTTATCCACTTAGTGGCAAACTGAAAGATTCGGGGTTGGGGCTGCTCTGGTGAGGTGGGGAAGGTGGCCAGGCAGTCTGTTCCCACAATGATTACAGATTCCAACCATGGGTTGGTATCAACTTCAGGGCACACAACAACAGCGATGTGATGCTGTCGTATCTAATTTTGCAGCTGTTCGTGGTTGGCAAGTGCTAGTAGACAGAGCATCTCCTTTCAGAATAAGTGGGTTTAAGTACTTTTTAAAAGAATTTTACTTTGGATTGAAGCAGAAATAGGACAGGTGGTGTTTAAAAGGTAGCTCAAAAAATCTAAGAGATGCCAAACCAATATCCAAGTTTGGGATTCAGAGTAAGGGAGAAGCTTAAATAAAACAACACGTCCAAAGAAAGGTTGCCTAGCCCAGTGGCTGAAACCTACGAAGGACTCACTCCAGGGCTGGCCACAGTGATGGCCAGTCCTTTCATGCTAACGCTACCAGATTCTGCTAATGAGATCACAGGGTGCCAGCTAAATTGTAATTCCAGTTTAATTAATGGGTCTTTTGGGGGGGGGGGGTTTGGTGTAAGTATGCCCCGTGCTAAGAAACCATGTGGCATTTATCTGAAATTCAAATGTAACCGAGTGCCCTCTCTTCTATCAGGTAGCCCTACTGCACATACTTTTCCTGGAACGAAGGGAGAGGGCATTAGTATCCTCAGGAGGGTTGGTATCATCCAGGGTCCCCTCCCACCATGGACTTCCTGCCAGACCAGGCCACACAGACCCCCAAACCCAACCTCATGGCCATCGTGTCCAAACTCATAGTGACTCCAGAGGATGGAGTAGAACTGCCCCCGTGAGTTTCCAAGACCATAACTGTTCGCTGGAGCAGAAAGTTTCGCCTTTTCCCATGAAGCCACCGGTCATTCCAAACTGCTGGCCTTGAGGTCAGCCACGCAATGAGTAACCCGGGACTAATCCTCGGTAAGGTTTGTTATCGACGCCAATCATGGAGTAATGTGGAATAAATACAGCTGCAGGTTGCTTACAGGTAATGCTTCTTAGATTAGATGAATAATATTTTTGTGACAGTTTTCTGCGCTGAATTATAACCATATAGTTTGCATCCTTCTTAGTCACTGAGCAGAAGCCTTTTAAAATTTTTCTCCTCTGTGTCCTTTAAATGACTATCTCATTCTCAAAGAGTTACTGATAGGGGCTTACAGATACTCCTGATCACCATATTGTAGTTGACCATCAGGGAATTTAATGAATTTAAACGAAGGCTGCATGAGTACAAAAATCCCAGCCACAAGGAGAACAAAGTGGCAGGTGGTAGCACTTGTGGTCAAAACCACAAGATGCAAAGTGTCCCCTCTAGCTGGGTCAAGAGGACAGCTCTGACCAGAGCATCTTAGGAGATTCAGAGATCAAAGTCATGTAGAGTTTTAGCCTGGGAGGTATATTGATAAACGTGTCTGGATCATGAGCTGGAGACTGTGGGGGGTCACCTACGCTGCCTGCCCTCCCCTGGGAGCTGCGGACGATCAGGGGGTTGCTAATGGGCAACTGCCACTCTCGGATCCATAGTCTTCAACTCCATTCGGTCTTCTTCCCAGGGAAGGCCACCTGGACTCTCCAGTTTCCAGCTTCCCCATCTTTCAACTAGCGCTGATGGCCGAGGAGGTCAGGGAGCCGGAAGGGACTTGTTGCTGGCGCAGCAGGTGACAGGCAGAGTCTTGTAAACGCATGGGGGTAGGCTATGAGGTTCTGAAGGTTTACAGGAGGGAACTGGGCCCATAAACACTCCGTATAAGAGCTCTTATAGCTGTTCGACTGTCCCTGTCCTTCCCTCCACGCCTCTCCCTGGCTGCATTGAGCCAGGCCAGAGACACCGCTGCAGTGCACAGAAAAACAGGAGAGCCACAGGCTCTGCCACCATTCCCTTCATCGCCCTCTCTGACCATGCTGAGCCCGGGTGACAAGTGACAGATCTCCTGGGTCCCTCCCAAGGATCACTGTGCACACACAATGTCAGCTTCATTGAAGTGCTGCCTGATCCCTTCCATTTGCTTTTCAGAGAGGAACTCTCCAACCAAGAATTTCAAACAGGCATCCACTTCTCTGGGACGACAGGCCAGCCCTGTGTCCACTCCCAGCACTGTGACCAGCAACTACAGGCAGGACAGTGTGGTCCTAACAAGGCAGGCCTGGAGACCTCACGTCCCACCTCTCCTGCCGTGCCTCTGGTCTTCAGAAGATGTCTTCTTCCTGGGGGTTGACCTATTCGGTCAGTTACATTAGGGGAGATTTGGATTTAATGGGATTTCTTCTGGGCAGTAGGAGAATCTGCCCATCTCTACGATCGCTCACGTATGGAAACAGTAGCTGTGGTTCCTAGCAAACCGAGAATGGGATTGATGTGGTCACTGTGCCTTCTGCTTGACCCATGGCACCTTTAGGCCATTACTCATGCCCACAGGCCAAGGTGACACAGTCACTGTCTAGTACTTACTCATATTCCGCCTTATATCCTCAGGGTTGGGTGGGGCGGTGTCCTTCTCGGACAGATTGTCCTCCTCTTCCTTGATGCCTCTGTGGGGACACAGTAAGGACAGAAGTACAATATCTGCCATTGCCCAGAGCCTCTGGTTCCAGCCTGCCCCTTTCCAGTTGGATCTGGGATTTGCGGATACGTAATGTGTCTTCGTGCTCAGAGACGTATACTCGTGTGCGTGCACATGTAGACGTTGATAGCTAACCTGCCTATCTGCTGCGAATGTGGTGACTAGTATCACACACCCTGACTATCAGTGTGTCAGGCTTACACACAGAGCCCTCAGGCACACACAAATAGGCCTGATGACAGCTTCATGGACACTACCCCGGACAGCAGCTACAGAGGGCGCTGACTCCTCTGTTCCCCACATACTCCATCCCACCCACCCCCTCTCCTGAGGAGGGCCTCCTCCTAAAGGTCATAAGGTCAGGCCCCTCTCACAAGGCCTGTCTCTTCTGTCTCCACACTGGGTCACTCAGACCCCTGACCCCTCTCTGTTCTGACAGGATGTTGGCCTTCTGGTACCCGAGACACTGGCTCTGTCTCTTCGTAATGGGCCCAGATGCCTCATACTTCAGACCCCAGGAACAGTGGATGTCCACGAGCAATTTCCCATTCCCATCACCAGGATGGGCCCCTAGCAGCCTAGACAGGAGGCCCGAGCCTGCTGCCATCCAGCCGATTCTGACCCCTAGTGACTCATTTGCTCCGGAGAAGTCCTGTACGCCACAGGCCTCCCCAGGCTGCTTCTGTCTTTCACACCAGCCCTGGCTTCTATAACATCGCCGGGTGGATTTGAACCACCAGCCTTCCTACTACTGGTCAAGAACCAACTGCTTGAGTCACCCATACCTTACCAGTTCTGAATCAGGGCTGCCCTAATCTAGGGCCGAATAGAGCTTCCCATGGGGTTACCAGGCTGTATGTCTGTACGGAAGCTGACAGCCACCTCTTTCCCCATCGCGGGGCTGGTGGCTTAGAACTGCCGACCTTGCCATTAGCAACCCCAGGCTTAACCCACTGCATCACTGGGCTCCTTCTCTTTACCTTGAGTTAACGGCCCCATCTGTTTCCCTGGCCTTGGGACGCCCCAGGGACGTGAGTTGGGGCCACCCCCAAAAAGGGGTTTGGCAGATGTGGGAAGAAGCCCGTGCCTGTGGCGCGGCTCAGCTCGGGCTGTGTCTCGTGTCCCATCCTCCAGTGACTGTCTCCAGCTGAGACGACACCCACTGAGAGCACTTGTCCCCCTGTGCGCTGAGAAAGGGCAGAAAACCCTCCCTAGCCTATAAAGCCACCCCAGAAGCTGTTCCCGCCTCGCTCCCAAAGCTTCATAGAATTCCAGTGTGGGATGTGGGCAGGGGAGCTGAGGGCTGAGGAACCGGTAGAATCTTCCCCAAAGCATCCCTGCTGTGTCTACACCCTGGGAGACCCAGGGATGGGAGAGACGCTGTCTGCCTCAGAACCAGGGGACGGTGTCCTCGCTTCGCTTCCAACTGAAAGGCCACCCAGAGAACCCCCATCCCGCCAACTCAGCATGCCCATCTGCTACGCGGTGGCTTCAGGGGTCCATGTGGTCCCCACGCCCAGAGGGCACAGCAGGAGGGCGGGTGATCCTCAGGAGGTCCCTGAGCCACGCTGAGCAAAGCCGGCCTGCGCCTCGGTCTAGGCACTCGGTGCTATCCAGCCAGGACATCTTGCAGTGCGAGTGGAATGTGGAGGTGGGGGAGGGAGGAAGATACCAGCGGCGTGTCAGAATCATGGCCTCCAAGGTGTGCGCTGACCCAGCTGCTGGGCGCTCCTCCAGCAGTCCGGCTCTGGGTCTGACAGGCCGTTTTTATGATGATAATTAACTTTTTATAGATTTTTCTCCCGAAGCAAGTTAAATCGCATCTGCTCGGGCAGACATCCAGGCCCAGGGCAGGCGGATGGAGCAGCCCAGGGCCCGAGGCCCTGGCGGGCAGGCCTTCCTGCTACAAAGCTCTGTGTCTAATAGAAAATCCAGTCTGGGGTGTGGGGCAGCCCGGGTATTTTCCTGTAGGGTGTGCTGTAGGATGCCAACTTTGCTTCGGCATCCTTTTCGTGTGGACGCTGAGTTCTGGGTCTGGGCAGATGGCCCTTTGGGGGCAAGTCATCTGTGGAGTAGAACGTGGCAGTCGGGGTGATGTCAGCCTGTGGCTGGTGCAAGCAGACAGACAGGAAAACAGAGAGCCTCAGCCAGCCAGCGGTGAGCAGGCAAGGGGCAGGGCTCAAGGAGGCTGGCCAGCAAGTAGCAGAGGTCCCCACAGGGAGAAGCAGAGGCCAGCCAGGAACCTCGGCCCTAGATGACTGGTAGCACTGAGCAGCTTATCATTATGAGATAATGGTGCAACATGGGCACAAAGAAAATGAGGTACCCCGGGCCTGGGGGGACAAGGCTTCCTCCGCTCAGTAAAGACTTCCACTGGGTTCATCTGCCACCAGCATAGCAACCCATACTGCAGCTGCTTCACCTCCCTGGCCCTCCTGCTTTGACCCTGGCCAGAGGAGCCCTTGTGGCACGGGCTGCTAGCTGCAAGGTCAGCAGTTCAAAACCACCAGGCATTCCTCAGGCGAAAGATGAGGCTTTTGTATGAGTCTGGGTACCTTAGAGAAACAAATCCACAGAAACTCATGGATAAGAGAAGTTTTATATAAAGGGTAAGTGCACATCAAGAAAACATCCAACCCAGTGCTGCCCAAGACCACAAGTTCAACATTAACCCATTAATCCATATGTCCAACACCAATCCACAAAGTCCTCCTCCATCTCACAAAACAGACGCAATGATGCCGACTGCAGGAGGAAAGCCGAGTCAGTGAATGTGTAAGCATCTCAACACTGGCAGGGGTCTCCACAAGGTTGCTCCAGCACCCAGGGCTGCATCGGGGTAGGTTCATGCGGCTTCTCCTCAGGGATGTCTTGCAGGAAGTGAGCCTTGCCAGCTAAAGCAGGGAACTGGCTAAGGCAGCTGCACCCTGGTCCAAACGTCACAAAGCAAGAGACCTGAGAACTAGAAAGGCAAGGCTCACTGAACCATATATCGTTCCACCCTTCAATTAATCCCACATGTGTTGATCGGCCAGGTTGGCACAATAAACTAACTAACTCAGCTTTCTACTCCCGTTACGAGTTACAGTCTCAGAAACTCACGGGCAGGTCTACCAGGCACCATAAGTCGGCATCGACTCGATGACAGTATGTTTGGTTTGGGGGTTTTAAGCCTGGCCAGACTCTGCATTAACTTCTGGGGTTACAAAATAAAGAAAATGCAGCCTCCTCCCTGAAGGAATTCCCTGTTTTGTGAGGGAGCGAGAGAGGTCAACTGGGTGCCTCCTACAAAGGTAACAGACCCCAGAGGGCCCTCAGTGTGAGGCACACGCCCTGCAGGGATCACCCTCCAGCCCTGCCCCCCAGCTACCAGGCCCTCCTTCCCATCCGCACCCCTTTCTGGGACCCCCATCCTGGCCATTAGGGAAAAGAAAAGCTGCCCTTTGGGTTCTCCCGAGCAGGGCCTGTTTCCAGTCTAGACACACACCTCCTTTGCTGAGAGCTGACCAACTGACTAGAGCTGGTGACTAATGCTTCTCGCTTCCAGAGCATGCTGGGCGACTTCGCTTAGCTAAACAGAACTCCCGCCAGGCGGTGACTAGCTTCCCCTGCCTCCCGACCAACACTCCTTCCCATGCGTCCACACTTCGGGCCACTTTTACTCAGCTTTATCGAGTGCCTCCCATGTGGAAGAGATTTTGCCTTAGAAGTAAGCCAGCTGCTCCGGTGTTACCTAATGCTGCATAAGGAGCCACTCCAAAGCCAAGGGCTTTCAAGCTGGAGCAGCACCAGCATTTGTTTGGCCCATGAAGGTGCAGGGTGAGCGGCCCTCTGGTGAGTGTCCTCCAGGACAGCTCCAGGGCTGGGGCTGGCTTCACGCATGCTTCAGCTGGGTGCCTGACCTGCAAAGGCCCCGGAGCTCCTGGCCCACGAGCTGGTAGACAGAATGCTCTGCCAATCTTCCCATCAAAAAGGTGGGCTCTAATTTCTATAGCGACCTCACCTCCATCGACTCTCACCTAGTGGTCTCTCCAGCATGGTGGCTTCAAGGTAGCAGGACCAGTCTGTCTGCTTGAGTCTCCCGGGCACGTGTGCCAAGCAAGAGAAAAGAAGGTAGATGCTGTGCCTGCCCCTCTCTTAAAGACTGAAGTCAGGTAGCACCATGTCTGCCACCTTCCAGGCTTTGCCGGGCTTCATCCAACCCAGGCCGTGTCGAAACTCACTGCCACCAAGTCAGCGCTGACTCACAGACCGCCCCCTGTGGGTTTCTGAGACTACAACTGTTCCCAGGAATAGATAGCCCAGTGTACCTCCCCAAGAGCTGCTGGTGGTTTTGAACTGTTGACCCTGAGGATCGCAGCCCAATGCGTAACCGCTCGCTACACTGCCAACTCTCCTCCTTCAAGAGAGGGCAGTTCAAATCCACCACTGAATGGAAGCCAGTCCCAGATTTCGTGGACATGGTTTTGTGTCACCACACAAAGCCAGGGCTTTGTCCTGTGATAGAGAAGGATCCAGAAACGACGTGTCCAGGACCAGGTGATAATGGGATACCAAGTCTTCTGGCAACAAGGCCCAGGCCTCGCTGACACCTATCCCGTAGATCGAGGGCCCAGACTCCCTGCGAGCGTCGGGTGAAATCTATCGAGCAGGTTTTCCGGCAAAAACGTGCACATGCATAAGGAAGTTGTGTCTGCAACTCTATGGGCAGTGTGATGTTGGCTGTTGCAGAAGGATGTAACCCCAGAGTCAAGTCTGGGCTAACCCAAGCTGACCTCTGCCTGCCCTCAACACAGCCACTGCACTACCAGGGCAGCCAGTCTGTAGGCAGGAGCCGGTTCCTGTTCCCACGCCCACCTGGCAGCTGGGAGGCCTCGCCCAGGCCCAGCCATAGGGTCTGGGAAAGGCCTTATTTGCGGTCGGGTCAGTGGTGCTCTGTGGAATTGGCCGTGGGAGTGTCCACGCGGTGCTGTGTCAGCCACAGCCCCTGCCTTGTCACACTCACCACATGGGGAAGAAGGAGACCTACCTTCCCTTCCTGCTCCTGCCGTGGCACAGCAGGGCCTGGGAGGGGAACACCGGAATCCGGCCTCCCCTCGGAGCAGCCAGCAGGGACAGGCCTCCTGGGGAAGGGCCTGAGCTCCCCAGTTGACACAGCCAAGGCCATGGTGAGACCAGCCCTGCTCTCCGGCCCCTCACACCGAGGAGGTGCATGTGCATCAGAAACTCCGGAGAAAGAGTGTCTGAGAAAGTCCTTTGGGTGACTGGAATAAGGAACCCCCCACCCTGTCGTTGTCAAGGAGAGTCATGGAGCAGTAGAAGGAATAGAGACCGAGGACACGGTCCGAAGTCCTGACCATATGACCTTGAACAAGTTATCCTCCCTGGGGCACATTCCCACGGGGTTAGCATATGCGCGTGGGAATATCATCCTGTATTTTACCTAACAAAAGCCAAACTGCACAGGCTGGCGTTGAACCGTTTTACTCAATGACATGGATTTGTCAATGAAACATCACTTCTTTGCTGAACCTTGTCAGGGTTCCCAATAGTTCAAGTGTTGATGCTATTTACAATGTAACCCCGATGAGCTCAATGCATGTTTACTTGTTATCTTCATGAGGAATATGGAACAGGAAGTTGGGCAAAAAAACATGTAAATCTACCATGTAGATAGTACTGTTATTGAGTCGATTCTGACTCAGGGCGACCCTATGAGACCCAGTGGTAGCGCCCACACTGAAACTTTATGGCAGGTGGGTTCCAATCACCCCTCTTTTGGTTAGCAGTCAAGCGCTGGACATCTGCACCCCCAGGGCCCCTTCTATCCAGACACAGGCAAGGCAAAGAACCTCAAGAACATGTTCGAATACCCCAAGGGTGGTTACTGTGGGTTATTTATTACCTGTGCTTCCAATAAAATTCATTGTATCACATGTAATTCAATTTTTAGAAATGGCTGTATTTAGCAACCAACTCACAAAATACCTGAAAGGGTACCAAGTGGCTCTGGTGAGCTTGTGCAGGTTAGCTTCAGGGTACCACCGATTAAACCCAGAACTGCCTAACATCAAAAGCCCAGTGTCCTAACGCCATCTCGACCGACCCTGCCAAACACACCCGAGGTCCATAGGTATTAGTAAGCAGCTTTTAAAAATTGATCTGACCTCAAAGCCAAGTTCATAAGCACTCTCACTTGTCTCTACTGTTTTTCTTTGACTCTGGAAAGGTAGCCCTGTTAGCCCTGGGGTGGCCTGATAGGGAAAGAGAAAGAGAAAGAAGCAGAGAGGGAGTCTCGGAATGCCTCGATGGGCCTCAGTCCAATGCAGTCATTCACCCCAGGCACCTCCAAGCATCATTTCCCCCACGGGCAGAATGGCAGTAGTCCTGTCCCAGGTCATGCAATTTCTGGGCTGAGTCTGGACCGGACCCAGGTCTTCCCAATCACCCACAGGCCTGCATGTGCCCACGAGGGCAGACAGACCTGAATGTGAAGGGGTTTAGAGATCCAGGAAGCATCTCCTGTGCAGCCTACCACACGTCCAGAGGAGTACACAGCATCATGTGTGGGGTCACGTGCTGGGAGGCTGCGAGTCCAAACCCCCCCCAACCCCCATGAGCCACTTCAGAAGAAAAGCCCAGTGACCCTCTTCTGAAACATCAGCCTTAAAAACCCTGTGAGCGCAATTCTAGTCTGGCACGACGGGGTCGCCACGAGTCGGAATGGACTCCATTCAGCATGTACCCGGGCCTCAGAGGAGCATCTTGTGGGGGCTGTCATTGTAAGGATGAGAATGGCAGCCGACCAGCTGACCATGCCTGCTCACAAGCTGCGCCATCTGACATGGTAGCTGCTAGCCCTCATGACATGGTGGTTACTCGTGGCGCAGCGAACGGCAAGATCAGCAGTTCGAAGCCACCAGTCGCTCTTTGGGAGAGAGCTGGGGCACACTGTTAGTCTTGGAAACCCACAGGGGCAGTTCTGCCCTGTCCTAGAGTTGGCCTGGACACGGACACGGCGGCAGTGAGTCGAGAGCCTGGTTTGACCACTTTCATTTAAAGTGATTAAAATTACATAAATTTCAAAATCAAGTCCCTCACTCCACAATAGCCACATGGCAAGGGCTCGGTAGGCCCCCTGGTTACGGCCTGCCATAGGATATCTCAGCTGTAGAACCTCTCCGTGGTCACAGAGAATTCTACTGCACCGCGCTGGCCCATGAAGGAAGTCAGCGACGTTAAAAACCAAGCTGCAGCCTGTGCGATCACGCCAAAAGCAGGGGAGCGGTTGGGTGGATGGGGAGGGGGCGGGTGGGAGAAAGCCTTGAAGGACAAGGAACAGGAGCCCCACCCCAGCCGGGGGCTCAGGCCTGAGCACGTTCTGTTTTCCTTCAGGCGGCCTGACCCGGCCTTCTCTCTGTGGTCTCCACCACCCAGAGGCGGAGACTGGGGCTTGTGGAGGCCTGCCGAGGAGCTGACCAGGAGCCAGCAGTCCTGGGAACAGCAGAGCCTCCTCCAGGCCACCCGGTGACTGCAGCCCAGGCGGGGTGGGGCCGGAAGGAGCAGCCGCCCACCTGCCCGCACCCCAAAGCTTTGACAGAAACCCAGCAAAGGAGGGCCTGGAAGGAGCTGGGGGTTGTGGGCTGGAAGTGATTCTTCCTGACGCTCAGAAAGCCCGCTGCCTTTGTCATAATGACTGGCCTGAGGAGGAGGGGGCAGTTTGGGGTGTAAGTTTGTCTGGTTCCATGACATCTTTCTTTCATGGGCTCCAAGGCTTTGATGTCTGAGGGTGTCCTCTGCCCGGCTTCCATGTGCTGGTTGCCTGGTGGGGGGGTGTAGGGGATCCTATTATTCGTTTTCAGATTCATCTCATTAAATGAGTTCTGTACAGGCCAAAGAAGGAACCTAGCAGGAAAGAAATGTGCTTCCCTTCTAGGGAAGGGGAGGTGGGAGCCCCTTTACCACTTAGCACATTGTTTAGTTGTGTACCTGATTTAGAAACACCCATTGCCCAGGGCAGGGGAGTGATGTGAACACCTGTCCCTGCCTCACTCAGTGCCATCAAGTTGATTCCAACTCACAGTGATCCCTTAGGATTGCCCACTTGGGTTTCCACGTCTTTAAATCTTTAGGAGAGGAGACAGGCTCGCGGAGCTGCTGAGTGATTCGAACCACAGACCTTGCGGCTGGCAGCAGTGGCTAGCCCCTCAGGGCCCCTTCATCTGTAGACTTAGTTGGTCCTCCGGTGTTGTTAGTTGCTATCAAGTGAATTTCAACTCATGGTGACCGTGTAAGTGAAGAGTTGACCCAATCCCTGGGCTTCTCATGAATAAGGAAGATCAGAGAATGAATGTGTTTGAATTATGATGCTGTAGAAAACGATTGCAGTAAATGCCACAGAACCCAAGAGAATGAACAAACATGCCCTGGAGGAAGACTGGCTCATTCCTTCATAAAGAGCATGGGAGCAGGTGACCTCGCCTACTCTGGACATCGTAGCTGAAGGGATTAGTCCCCGGGGAAGGACCTCCTGCTTGGTAGAGGATCGGCAAAAAAAGGAGGAGCTAGATTGACATTAAGACTGTATCAGCGGCTCCAGCACAACAATGCTTGTAAGAATGTCATGGAACAGGACACAGTGTTTCCTCCTGTTGTTACATCGAGTCCCTATGATTCAGAAGCTACTCAATGGCACCTGGCAACAAAACAGGAAGGCTACAACCTTTCAGAAGCAAAGCGCTATCTTCCAAGGCCCGTCTGGGTGTTTCGAACCATCAGCCTTTCCACTAGCAATTGCGTGCTTCACTGAGAGCACCCCAACCTTCCCGTGAATACGTGTCGTGGTGAAAGGACCGTGGGAACCCCAATCCCATGAGTCAAAGGGGGTTCTTTGTACCGTCAATGTGCCTCTCAGCACCTGTGGCTGGGCTTGTCTTTTGCTCTTCAGAGGGAGCTCTGTGAGAAGCCCCCAGTTGAACCTTCAGGAGCTCTGCAGAGACATGTCGAGATGGCCTCCCACACATCCGGCCCAGCTGAAGGGCTGGAGTTGCCACCGAGGAGTGAGACTTGGCGTTTCCCAAGCCGGGAGGGCAACTGACTGCAGAGTGCGAGCCTTGGGCTCGAGGATCCTCTCTGGAACGGTGGTAGAACTGACGCTGGTCCAACAAGCCACACTGTGGCTGTGTCGAAGGCTCCCTATACAGTCACCTTGAGTCAGAATCAACTCGGTAGCCATTGCTTGCTTGATGATATTGTTTATTTGTTTGTTTTTGGTTGGGTGATCTGCTTCTCTGGGAAGGTCTGACGGTTCTCATTCACCTGATAATGTAACCACATCCCATGATCGCACCGGCTGAGACAGTCAGACACCTGCTCCCGGCAGCTCAAAGAACGCACTAGTGCGTGAGGCTTGGGGCTGTGCCTGCTGGCCGGCACTGGGGGCTTATGGAGGTCACTTCTTGGTTCTTCACAGTCTCGACCTGTACCTGGGATCCTAGTAACCTCACTTCTGATTTCATTCCCACAATGTGCTGGTTTTGTTTACTGGATATTTTATGATATATTTTTTCAATTGCCGCTCAATTTTTGTATGGTATGATCATAGTATTGTGATTATGCTTTGTTTTAGGTTTTTTTTTAAGAGTGCTTATCTTTTAGAGCAGGAGTTGAGGTGGCGTAGTGGGTATTTGTTGGGCTGCTAACCACAAGGTCAGCTGTAGGAAACCACCTTGGGAGAAAGGCTTTCTACTCCCGTAAAGAGTAACAGTCTTGGGAACCAACCCACGAGGGCTGTTCTACTCTGTCTTGTAATGTCACTGTGAGTTGGAATCAACTCAATGGCCATAAGTATCTTCTAGCTGTACATTCGTAACTATTTAGAGACCAACATTGTCTGAGATTCACTTTGTACCTACTCATCTGTGGTGGCATGGTAGGAGGAAATGGGTGCGAGGAAAGAGTGCCAAACTGGTCATGTTGACGGTTGGTGATGGCTCGTCACACCACCTCACGGTGGTTCCCTACACGATGTGTGCTCTGTCTGCTTGAAATGTCATCTAACTTGGAACCAACTCAGCAGCACCTACAATAATAGTAAGGGAGGCTGAGGATCTACAGCCAGTGGAGTGGTGAGGAAAACAGACCCATCTCCTCTGGTTGCTGTTACCCACCTTCTGTTCGCATGCTCCCACCCCATCAGGCATGGGTAGAAGAAGTCTCACTCCACAACACAGACCCGAGAACCAGAGTTGAAAATCCACAGGAACTCCATCTCCCTGCAGTCCGATGATCTTGAACAAAGGTTCAGAGCTCCTTCAACGTGGGCAAGATTGCTTCTTGTACTCACGGTGCTGATAAAACAGGAGGTAGATCAGCAGAAAAAACAAAAGAAGACCCATCCCACCACCCCGAAAGTTATCGTTTGTGTTAGTCTGGATAGACCAGAGAAACAAATTCATAGATACTCATATGTATATAGGAAAGAGTATTTTTATACAAGAGCAATTGAATATTGAGAAAACGTCCCAGCCCAGTCCATATCAAGTCCATAAGTCCAATATTATCCCATATGTCTATAACAACCTATAAAGTCCTCTTTGGACTCACAAAACACATACATTGATGCCGAATGCAGGAAGATCACAGGCCAGTGAGTGGAAAATCTTGTGGATCCAGTGGTGTTGTAAGCATCTCCAGGGGTCTCCACATGGCTTCTCCAGCACCCAGGGCTCCGGCTGAATCAGGGTAGGTCCATGTGGCTTCTTCTCAGGAATGTCTCACAGGGACTGAGTATGTGTCCCGCCTCCAACAAGCTATTTATCTCCTTGGTGCCACCAAATGAGGTCATCAAGCTACTACCTGCTCACAGGCTAGACTCCACCCCTTGACTCTGAATCCGCATATTGACACCAGATTATGTAACTATCACATCTTTGCTTAAAATGTTCTGCCATGAGTATTTGTTTGCTTATTTGTTTGTTTTTAAGTATCTCAGACTAGACAGTAAACATTGTCACTTACGGCTCAATGATTATCAACCAGAAGCTATTTTGCCCCCAGGGGGCATGTGGCAGGGTCTGGAGACACCTTTGATCATTACCCTTGGGGCAAGGGGTGCTGCTGGCATCTAGGAGGTGCAGGCCAGGGATGCTGCTTAATGGCACGGTGCACAGGCCAGTGCCGCTGACCAAGGACTGTCCAGCCCCCAAGTGCCAACAATGAGAAGCCCCAGGGCTTGTGGGATTGTATGTAACTCATTCAAAGCCCTGCTGTGTGAAGGGAAGAGATGGGACGTCTGGGTGTGAGAAAATCTCAATGTCTGCTTGCGCCCCACTGCCATCAAGTCAATTCCCCCGCACAGTGACCCCCCCCCAGCCGCACGGCAGAACTAGCCACCAGGTTTCTAAGGCTGTGATTGTTATGGAAGTCAACTGGCCCAGCCTCTCCTGCAGAGCAATTGGCAGGTTTCCACTACCAGTGTCTTAGTTAGCAGCCAAGCTCCACCAGGGCTCCTTAATGTATGTTCTAGAGGTAATTAAACAGCACAAAGGAATCCACGCTTCGGGGGCAGCTAGCAAGGGCTTCGGCTACAGTTATCTAAATATGCTCCCAAGGATTAATTAACTAGCATAAACGATGTGCTAGATAATGTATAATTGCTGAAGTGAGTGATGCTCAAGAAATGTGATTAACCGGAAAGCCAGTACGGGCAATAGTATCTTTGCTTCAACAACAGGGGAGAATCAGGTAACTCGGAGGTTTAACACTATGAAACGCTACTTCCTATTTATTGTGAAGGGGCCCCGGGATCTCCTTTCAACACTGAGAGTGGGTTCTATCTCTTGATCCAACTAGACTATTCGGACTGTTAACAGCACATATTCATCGCTTTGGGGCTCTGAACGCTTTGTGCAAGTGTTGGTCAGGGTGCCCAGAGGCAGGGAGAGGGGCCAGGACCCACCCAATCCACTGCCATCAAGTTGATTCTGACTTACAGAGATCCTATAGGACCGAGTGGAACTGCTCTATAGAACTTTTGTAACTCTTTACAGAAGCAGACAGCCTCCTCTTTCTCTAGAAGAGTGGTAGATGGATTTGAACTGCTCATCCTATGGTTAGCAGTCCAGCGCTAACCAGCTGTGCCACCAGGTAAAAGTACCCACCCCAACTCACTGCCATTGAGTTAATTTCAACTCCTAGTGATCCTATAGAAAAAGTAGAACTCCCCTCCCCACCCCCCGGTGCCCCCGATTTCAGAGGCTAGAAATGTTTACAGGAACAAAAGCCTCATCTTTCTCCCATACAGCTACTGTTGGATTCAAACTCCTGAACTTGTGGTTAATAGTCCCAACTCCTAACCCACTATGCTACCGGGGCTCCTTGGAGGCTGTCAAATGGCTGAGGGGTTTTTGTTTGTTTATCGACTTGCTATCAAAAGTTTGCTGTTGTGCAGAGTCTGATGTGAAATGTGCTTTCCCTGGAACATACCTCCTTGTTACAGGTGTGGACCTGAAGACTTCGGGTGTGGGCCTGATCATAGGTCCCACCTACTGCTTAGAGGATACTGATGGTTCCTTAAGAACCTGGTAATCACTGAATGGCCAAATAGGCTGAGATGAGGTTGATAATGGCAGCAGTATGTATTGAAGATAAAGCAGAGAAAGGATGAAAACCCTCCACTCCCTTCAGTTTCTGCTGATCGTCCTCATATCTTCCATGGACACCACAGGCCTCCTGAGCACCAACACAGCCGACACTGCCTTTCTAGCCCAACTGGCTGAGACCTGGCAGTGGATGCTGACGGGGTGTGGGGAGGCCAGAGTAGAGGAGATGATCTTTCTCAGATCTTCAGTGGATACCACATGCTTACCCGGCCCCAGCACCACGTCTCACATCCATCATCTATTCCGGCTGTGCCAAGGTCTCACGCATGTCTCCTCACACCTGTACTTGTGGCTTCACCTGTGGCCAGGGATGGCGTCTTTGTGCCTAAGGGATCTAAGGTATGTCAGTAACCATGTAAGCAATTGCTCTAGCCCTCATGCCTGGCCCCGGGGGCTGGACTTTGTCAGAGTGGCCAAGGTTGGTTTTCACTTATTCCGTCTGCTGCCAGGTGTGTGTTCCAGCTCCAGCTGCATCCAAGTATGCGCAGGATGACCTCATGGCCTACAGAGAAAGCCAGGGCACTTGGTTGTTCTGCAGCACGCTTCCTTCCCAAGGGAGGCTCCTTGGTCGCAGGCCAAAACCATGTGTGGTTAGACAGGGAGCCCCACAGTGAATAGTCAGAGAAGTGGGGCGTGGATTCCTGCTCCTAGTGACCCTACAGGACAGGATAGAACTGCCCCTGTGGGTTTCTGAGACTGTAACTCTTTATGAGAGTAGAAAGCTTCATCTTTCTACCTCAGGGCAGCTGGTGGTTTCGAACTGCTGATCTTGCCTAGAGTAACCCAGTGCATAATGACCACTCTGAGGGGGCCGCCCAGGGTTCATAAATATAGGAAGTCTTCTTGCAGTCACCAGCAGCTAGAGGGGGACGAGCCTGTGGGGATGGAGAGAGAGGACACAGTAGGGAATGAGTAGGGGAAGGGGTGAGTTAGCAAGCAGGGGAGGGAGCTTCCTGAGCTGACCATGACACGAACTTTCTGAGGAAGGGGCTTTGCTGCCCGACTCATTCTTCAATGGATGTGTGTGTGCACATGGGCCTGCACACACACACACACACACACACACACACACGTCCCAGAACGGACTTAGCTAGCCACATGCCCCTTCCTTTCTAAGGCATTAGATTCTGTGTCTGACATTGATTCTTCCTCATTCCAATAGCATGCGCTGGGATGCCAGATGAGGCCCAAGATGCTTCTGTAAATCCAAGATAAGCTGCTTCCCTCCCAGGCCTTTCCCTTGAATTCCCCCTTAAATAAGTCAAACGGCCACTGGAGAGTCTCGAGACTCCTCCGGGCAGAGCTCCTCCGCCAGGGTTATATTTCAGGAGACCAGTTGGGGCTCCCCGTGGTTTCATGGGTGCAGCACAGGGCTGCACAGTAGCCCGCAAACCAAAAGGTTGGCACTGCCCACTTCAAACCCCATCCAGAGAGGCCTCCAAAGAAAGGCCTGGCAGTCATTTCCACAAGGTCACGTCCTAGAAAAGGCCAGGGAGTGCAATTCCTGTCTGCATCCACGGGGTCCCCACGGGATGGAATTGGTGTGACGGCTACTGATTTGGGGCTTGGCGTAGAACCCAGAGTGCTCTGTTGGGAGGAGACGGGAGTGCATGCTCTCCCATCATCTTGACAGCACCTTCCCCTGACCCATGCCAAAGCAACGGTGGAAGACTGCCCCTGGTCACCCTTCAGGTGTGGAAATAAATTCAGCCCAACCATAGACAGCTCTGTAGGGAGAAGCGTGACACAGCCCCCCCCACCGCTCCCCCGAATGAGCATGCATTTGAGTGCAAAGGGCGGAGCTCCAAGGGTTGGGAAAGCCAGGAACACGGGAGGACATGGGACCAGTGAAGGTGGTCCCTTAAGGGGACTGCAATTGACGACTCGAGATGACGCGGGTATGAATTGTTCAATGGAAAACAGATCTGCTGTGGAAACCTGTGCTCAAGTCACCATTTTAAGAAATATGTTTTAAATATAAAATAGAAAAAATAGAATATTTAACAATAGAAAAGTGGGTGAAGGGAGATGTCGGACAGTATAAGATATGACAAAATAATTTATGATTTATAAATTATCAAGGGTTCATGAGGGAGGGGAGAGCAGGGAGGAAGGGGGGAATGAGGAGCTGATATACAGGGCTCAAGCAGAAAGCAAATGCTTAGAGAACGATGATGGCAACAAATGTACACATGTGCTTGACACAGTGAATGGATGTATGGATTGTGATAAGAGTGATACGAGCCCCCGGTAAAATGACTTTAAAATAAATAAATAAAATTAAATATTTGACAAGCTAAAAAAGAAACCAACCAACAACCCGTGTGATGAGGAAAAGGAACGGCTGGCTGAAAGAACGCCGCTCTGAGCCCCTCTTTCTACCCGGGAGCGCCCAGACCCTGCCTGCTGAGCCCGCCTGCCACCAGCCAGGTCTCAGCCTCAGCCCAGCAGCAGCACCTGGCCCTCTGCCCACCCAGGCTGCCCTGGGCCTCCTGCAGTGCTGTCTTCCTCCTGCACCTAGAGGGTGCAGTGGGTGTGAGCAGGGTTAGATGCTCTGACAAGTTCAGATCCGCATCTTTGATCTGCAGGCCTGGCCGGCTCTGGTGGGGAGAGCATGGGATGTAGGCGAGCCTGGGCTGACATCGCAGCTTGGCCCTTTGCCCCACGCTCTGTCCCCACCCCCTAACCCCAATCCTCCTCCACCACCACCCCGACACCGCCAAGGCCCCGCTGGACCAGTGCAGGTGCTTCACAGCTCAAAGCCTGAGGGTTCACCTCTGAGCCGTGATGGCATGATGGAGTTACTCCTCAAAAAGCCAAGCCCCATGGGACAGAAGGGCACTTGCCCCCACCCCACCCCCATAGGTGGTCCAAAGCTGTCGCCTGGGAAGCCAACTGCCGGGTCTTTCTCCTGCAGCCGGAGGGTTATCTGATGGCCGCTCTGTTAGCCGCTGAGCACTAAATGGCTGTGCCAGCAAAGACGAGTGAGAGGTGAAGGTTGATAGTGGGCACCCCAGCCCGGCCATCCTCGCTGAGATGAACTCGGCCCCGGGCTGAGGGTTTGGGTCTCCGCTCCAGGCATTGAGGTTTTGATGTCCAGTGGCACAGTAAACACTTCATATCTCTATGTCCCAAGCCTCCCAGCCGCCCTAAAAGGAATTTCCTGTTCCCTGTCTAAATGAGGAGCGCCCCCAAAGGGGTGGGGTCCAGTGAGACTGCTTCCCCCTGAAGTTCCCTGGAAGACTGAGGCTGAGCGGGAGGAGGAGGAGGAAGGAAGGAGTGCCTCACTGCGGAGTCCTGGAGGACAGCGCTGGCCGAGGCCTGACCAGGGACTTTACCGAGACCTGGCAGAGGCGGCCCTGCCCTGTCACGTCTGCCTCTGCAGCCCACTCGCCTACCAGGGTGTTTGAACAGTGATTAAGCAGCAGCCAGCAGGCCGCTGCAGGCCAAGGTGGGCACGGCCGGTGAGCTCACCCTTGCACAACTGCTGCCGCGCCCGCCCTCCCGCCCGCCAGGCTCTGGAGCAGGCCCAGTGGCACAGGGCCAGGCAGGCTCCCCAAACTGGCCCAATAGAGCTGGAGACAGGAGCACAACCGCCTCCCATGACCCTAGCCCAGGAAGCCTCCTCTAGGGGCTGCTGTGCCCCCAGACGCAGACTTCAGGCCCTGTCGCCAGGCCTCCGGAGAGCTCTGGTGGGATCCGCCTGGCTTGAAGTTTCTTCACCTCGGCCTGCCCGTGCACTCCAGCCACAGAACATAGGGCCCCACTGAACTGGAGGAGGCAGGAGCTCACCCTGGATCCACGGGCCCCTGCTTCAGACCCAGGGCAGCCCAGGGGCCACACAGCTCCTCTCCACCTCCCCTCTCTCCCCCAAGTCCTCTGAGCCTTCAGGACACACAGGCATGAGTCTATACCAGGCATAGATACACCGACCTCCACACACACCCTTCCCTCTGAGCACCCTGACATTGCTGGATCAGAACCCAGGTGGTGGCACAGATAGATGGGAATGAACTCATGGTTTCCAAAGGAGCTCCGACGGCCTCCAGACTCAACCCCGTCTCTACTGCTTCCCACTCCATCCTGGCATGTGGCTCGGGCCTCCTATTTGTTTGTGGAGTGGAGCACTGAAGTCCGTACCTAATCTAAGACTGTTTCTCTGCTGCCCTGCCGAAGCTGGGAGTGTGGAGGAGGGGGCTGACAGAGAAAATCCTGCGAGAGGAGGGGCAGGAGGCTGGAGGGAGCATCACTAAAGATGGTAACCCCCCCCCCCCTAGCAATCCACAGTCCCTCCCTAGACCCTCGTGGAATTCCTCCCATGACGGGTCATGCGGATTCATAGCTTATGAACAATTTTAGTAATAAGATTATGTTATAAATGTAGTGTGAATTGCAATGCTGTTGCTTGTCCCACACTCATTCTGAGCCCGGCTTAAATTTCTGGCAGCTCCTTGACAATGTCCTGCTGCAATCGTTGCTGGGTGATCTTCGGCAAAATTTTACTTGCGTGTGACATTAATGATGTTGTCCTATAATGTGTGCACTCTATTGGGTCACCTCTCTTTGGCATGGGTTCAAATTCCGATCTCTTCTAGCCAACTGGCCAAGGAGCTCATGCCAAATTTCTTGGCTATGGGATGAGATCAAGAACATCATACTTGAAGGGAACAACAAAAGATCTAAAATTAATGGCCAGGAGGGCAAAGAATGCCTGGTGGGGTTCAATCAAGTGTAATATAGCCTAGAGGAAGTACTGAGAGCCAAATGAAGGTCAAACATGATGGTGGGGCAGGAGGAAAGTAAAAGGAAATAGAGGGAAGAACAAGGAGGCAAAAGACATTTATAGAGATAAAAATATAGGCATGTACACAGGTAACTATGTTAATATATCATAATAGGGATAAAGGTCTATGTACATATATATCTAGGTTAAGTATTAAGATAGCAGATGGTCATTGGGCCTCTACTCAAGTCCTCCCGCAATGCAAGAACACTTTGTTCTAATCACCTGGCATTCTGTGACCCTCACCTTCCCGACAAGATCATTGAAGACAAAATGGTGCATAAACAAATGTGGTGAAGAAAGCTGATGGTGCCTGGCTATGATAAGATATAGTGTCTGGGGTCTTAAAGGCTTGAATTTAAACAAGGAACCATCTAGCAGGGAAGCAACAAAACCCACATGGAAGAAGCACACCAGCCTGTGTGATCACAATGTGGTGACAGGGTCAGAAGAGCCAAAGCAAACAATCATATCGATGCGAACAAGGGGGAGGGCGGAGTGGAGACCCAAAGCCCATCTATAAACCATTAGATATCCCCTCACAGAAGGGTCACAAGGAAGGAACCATTCATCCCGGGTGCAGTATAGCACTGATGAAACACACACTATTCCTCTAGTTCAGCGGTTCTCAACCTGTGGATCGTGACCCCTTTGGGGGTTGAACAGCCCTTTCATGGGGGCTTGTCCGATTCAGAAGAGTAGCAAAATGACCGTTATGATGTAGCAATGAGACTAAGCTTATGGTTGGGGGGGGCGTCACCACAACACGAGGAGCTGTATTAAAGGGTCGAGGCATTAGGAAGGTTGAGAACCACTGAAGTATCATGAGGCAATGTGTCAAGGCCTAGAGTTAGAAACCCAAAAAGGTAGTGCACGCTCAGCACATTTTAGACCTAGAGAGCTCAAGGAAAGGAAGTCGACCTTGAGGTACAATATTGAAAGAGTCTCTTGGCAAAATGTTGGGTTGACGCAGAAATTATCCAACGACGATGGAAGTCAAAGAGAAAGATGAGGGATAAAGGGGTTGTCTCCACCAAATGCCTACGCTCACCAAAATTAGCTGGGCATGCCACAGTGGAGGGTTTGGAAAGAAATTGGGCACACATTAGGCAATCCAAAGCTAGGCATGCTCAGACCAAGGTCCCCAAGGCACAGGTGAAGGTCAAGCTGGGCACACACTAGACACCAGCAACATTACCATCACCATGTGCCAGAAGTCAGCCACTAAGATTGGCCAGTACCCTCAAGCACGCTGCCCACCTAAGGGGGAGCGCAGGGGATAAACCACAGACTTAGGCGGACTGCTCGCGCTCTCTCTCTCTCTCTCTCTCTCTCTCTCTCTCTCTCTCTCTCTCTCTCTCTCTCTCTCTCTCTCCTCTCTCCCTCTCTCCCTCCCTCTCCTCTCTCTCTCTCTCTCTTTTTGGGTTCTGGCCCTCCTCTCCTGGTTCAGTAGCCTCCTCTGAAAGGCCATGTCTCCATGTGGATTTTCGTGCTCCCCCAAAGCCGCCGCCATTGTTGGTCTCCAACTTTCCCATGCCCCCCCGCCCCCACAGCCATGCAGCATTGCACACTTTCCAGGGAGAGCATGTACTGTCTGAGACTTTATTCCCTGAAACTTTCCTTTCCCTCATAAAATCTACTTGGACTTACAAAAGTGCTCTTGCCGCGTGAATTCTTTCAGCACCAAGAAACCAAACCGTCCCCGGAACCTAGCCCAAGGAATGCAGAGTCTCCGTTATCAAAAAGAACGAGCGGGCCATCCAACCATTTCAGGAAGAAGCGTGTGATCAAGAACCAATGTTCCTGAAGAAAGAAGCTCAACCTGCCCTGAAGGCTGTAGCCCCAAACAAGGCTGCGGACTTGCTGGTACACCCACCAAAATGTGTGGCCCAGCTGAGGAAGCCCTGGAAGCACCCACTGTGAGAGAGCAGAGGACACTGGGAGGCGTCCTCTGACGGAGGTGGCTGCTGCTGCTGACCTCTGACTCATAAAATGTACTTTGTATTCAAGCCCTGTTTTGACTATTCCCCATGTTTTCATTCTTTTTCTCTCATAGATTATCAGCCGCCAGTGGATGAATTGTGTAACGCCCCATTTTACAGCCTCCGGAGAAGGGAACATAGAGGGAAATTACATCGCTTGCGCAAAGATATTCAACTAACTAGGCAGCTGCATTGTGGGATGCCGTCCCGGCAGCCAGTGCTCAGCCAGCAGCTCCGTCGGTAGATGAGGAAGTAGGGTGGGGAGGGGGGGGGGGGGCGGCGGTGAGGTGTGGATGGGAGTTTGTCACATGGAATAATCCAGGGACTTCCCAGATGGAGGAATTAGTGTTTGCCCGATTAGATTAGAGGGTGTTAACAAGAGTTCATCTCCGGGATGGGGGAGGGGAGGAGATTCAGGAACTTTCCTCCAGACCCAGGATGACCTGACTCCCACCTGTAGACATATATCCAGGTGCTCTCACAGCCACGGCGTGAATTCTGATTCACAGAAACCCCATAAGACTGGGTGTGTCTTTATCGGAGCAGATAGGCTCTTGTCTCAGACCTTGCAGCGAACAGCCCGACACTGCCGTAACCCACTCCGCCACCAGGCCGAAGGCCACCTCAGTGGAGTTGATTCCAACGCAGGGGGACCCTATGTAGGGTCCCCGATCACAGGTGACATGTAAACACACACACACTAGAAACACAGTGGTATGTAACGCAGCAAAGGGCTGGGCTGTGCGGTTTTCCCCTTAAAGGGACAGAATGTAAGTTCCCACGCTTGTTACAACCCCTGCCCGCCTACCTCTCCAGGACATATGCAAATGAAGGGGCAAGGTTGTGCTCCAGTCAAACTTGACCTGCGGGCATGACAATTCACATTTCATATCACTTTCGCCTGTCACAAAACATTCTTCTCCCGCATTTTTCAATAGCTTCCAGCGTGGAAAGCAGTTCCGGCTCCGAGGCCGGGCATAGACAAACACAAGGCTGGGCTTGGCTGCAGGTTGAGGTCGGGTGATTCTTGCCCTAGAGCAGTGGGTCTCCACCTTCCTCACGCCGCGACCCTTTCACACAGGTCCTCATGTGGTGCTGACCCCCAACCATACCATTATTTCCGTTGCTACTTCATCACTGTCATTTTGCTACTGTTATGAATTGTCATGTAAATATCTGATAGGCAAAAGGTATTTTCATTGTCATAAACAACATAATTAAAGCATAGTGATTAATCACAAAACAATATGTAATTATACATTGAGAAATATTTATTTCTAATGAAAAAGAAATTAAATGTTGTCTTGAAGCACGGTGTAGCATGGGTAACAGTCTTCACGCCGGGTACTCCTAGGTGGGCGTATCTGCGTGTGGGCAGACCCGCCTGGAGATGGATAGAGGAGCGGTGTCTGAGTTCCTAAGATCATCAGAGTTATGTGTTTTCTGATGGTCTTAGGAGACCCCTGTGAAAGGGTCATTCGGCCCCCAAAGGGGTCGAGACCCACAGGTTGAGAACGGCTGCTCTAAAGGCTCAGCGGGGTGAGAGGGCATGGAGGTTGTAAAGAAAGAACCCGCTGGCTGCCTGGAGCTCCCCAGAGCCCCAGGACCAAGGAGCGGGGTTGGGCCAGCCCTGGAGAGGCGCCTGCTATCAAGTCAAAGCCACTCCAGCTTGTGGCGCGTGGCGCGTAGCTGTCAGAGTAGACCTGTGCTCCAGAGGCCTTTCGATGTCTGGTTTTTCAGAAGCAGCTTCCAGTTGTTTCTTCTGAGGTACGCTGGGGGGACTTGAACCTGCAGCCTTTCCAATGGCAGCCCTCACAGTAACTGTTTGGACCACCCAGGGACTGCGTGAGCACTGAAAGAAAGGCTATGTGTTTATCTAGAGTCTTGTGAACACAGACAAGTCTAGTACAGAGCCCACAGCAGGGACTACTGCTGATTTAGTCATTCAATTGGGCAATGTATTCATTGTATACTATTTGCATCCAAGGGTACAATTGTTCAATCGAGTGAATACACTTGTTCTGGTTTTATTCTGAGGCTTTTAAGCAGGGACACGTATGTTTTGAAGAAGGTTTGGCATCTGTGTGAGCATCTTCCATTTTCCCTCCAGATCCATTCTCATCCCTCCCCACCTCCACCCCCAACCCTGGCCTCAGACAACAGGAGGGCGGGGGGCAAATATGGGCAGCATATTTTTTGCCTTCCAGTCTCTACAGTCTCTAGTTGGGGTGGGACAATGGGGAACCCAGCAGGAGATCCAAGGAGAGGCCGGGAGAGAGGCCTGAGTATTTATTCCGTGACCAGCTCCCCGGAGCACGTGTGTACACGGTGGCAGAGCTGCAGTGCAGTCCCAGGGTTCTGCACTAGCTCCAGGGCTTCTCACTGCCCAGGACTTTATCAACTGTTTGACATTGTCCTCATTTGGATGCTCAGTGTGTTTCCTGCTGAGACCTGACTGTGCGATCAGAGGTGTGAGACTGGGTAAGAACCCAGTAGTCATCATCCTTCTGGACAAAGAAGGGAGTGAGCCAGTACTGTCAGAGTGCAGCGGTGGGAGGAAGAGATGGCACTGAGACCACTTTAGAAGCCAAATGGATTGAATAAGGGGGCTGGCGAAAGAGGACACTCCGAGATGAGCTGCCTTTTGAGCTGGCAAAACTGGAGAAAGAGGAGACGGGGAAGAGGTGAGATGTTTGGAGTGGAGATAAGGGGCCTGAGGTGCAAGTAGGACATCCAGATGCACAGGTGCGTCAATCTCGCAGCTCTGAGCCATGACTCATCCATCTGGTGCTGTGGAGTAGCCGCCGTTGTTAAAGGCTGCTTGGAGAAAGGACAGCGGATGAATGCCAGTCTACTTTCCCTTCCCCTTCAGCGGCAGGCTCTCAGAATCATGGCATCAGCGAGGGAGGGCGGGTAATGGAGCATGCTGGGGAAATAGTCCATGCCCAGGACAGCCAATCCATGATGCTAACAAGGGATGATCTAACTAGCCAGGGATTCTCAACTTGACATCCTTCCCCCGAGGGGATATTTGGGTTAAATCTTCCTTTTAATTTCCTTGCTTGGACTATCCACCTCGCTGAGGTTGGTAGGAGGTAGTTGGTCAGACCCAGGTATTCTCTCAGGCCAGGTCCTAACACTCGGACAAGACCACGTGCGGGAGGGCGTGCCTAACTCCTTCGGGTTTCTCCAGAGCTTCATTTTCCTTACTAAGTGGTCTCCCTTCTGATGACATTGCCCTTCCAAAAACAAACACTTGCTTGAATATTTCCCAACTGAGTCCCTGTTGAGTCTGCTTTTCCCCCAGAAGTCAAACACACTCTGCCTTGCCCTCTCCACCATTCAGACCAGAATCAGGCTTCAGCCTTAATTTTTCCTTGGTTTTTCTGCTCTTTCTCATCCACAGAACACAATAGGGTTAGTTGGTGCCCCAAGAGGTTGGGTTGTGGCTTGGCCTTCACAGCTTATCTTATTCTTGCCGCCTCTGAGGGGATGGGAGTTTGCACAATGCGTCTCTCCATGTGCTCACAGTAGTTGCTACATTCCCATTTCTGGAGAGGCTGGCCCACCTTTGAGTCCCCTCTGCCCCTGTCTAGTCCTCCCCAGTCTGGGGTTCATTGATATCTGGTCGAGACCTGAGTCAGCTACAGTGCCTCCCAAACAGCCCAATGGGCAGGCATCTATTGCCTTGGGCAGCACAGATGTGACCAACTGCCTGGTCATTTAGGGTGGCCATGCAGCTAACAGGCACAGCTGGGCAGAAGTCAGCCTGTGTTGGATGAAACAATGTCAGGGCCTGAGGAACAGAACCTTGACCTGCACTGATGCATGAGTCAGCTGAACACTGGTTGACATACTGACTACTGCAGGGGATTCAGGCTTTCCAGAAAACCTGCCAGGGAACTGGGCATTAAATGATTAAAGTATCATGCTGCTGATGCAGTTATGGGCCAAGTGCATAGTGGGATTTAATAATGTTACACTAGAATTAGGATGTCCATTCATAATCAGCTCAAACACCCTGCAGAAAGGGCATCTTCCCTGAACCACTTCCCCGCATAATACTTCTGTGGGAATAGTGCCCCCAGACTGCATTCACTGGGTTCGTGGTAGCGCTAGGGGCCTCAGAGCCCCGGGGGGGGGGGGCACAGCTGCCAAGGACAGCAGTAGATAGTGCCTTGACCTTACAACAAGACGGTGTTGAGCAACAATGCAGAGAGAACCCACCACCGTTAAGATTTCGCACTGACTCCTTAGTGTGGAAGGGGGTAGAAATGGAAACGAGTCCTTGATTCGTCCTTTTTGCTTCAGTCCATAGAAGGATGAACAGTAGAAATGCTTGATCTCTGTTAGACTGTGGGCTTGCTGAGCCAGTCGTAGTGAACGCTAAGGTTTCCAACAAGCCCTGCGTAGGAGCCCTGGCCAGTTTCACACATGGTACCCACAGGGAGAGTCACCAGTACAGGCCATCATCCAGGTGACTCTGTCCGCCTCATGGGGAACCAATGTGCTTCTGTCGGAGCAGAACTATGTTTCCGATGGCTTTTCAATGGCTGCTTTTGTTTTGGTCCGTTTTCTGAAGTGGATTGCCAGGTCGTTCCTGCACAGGGTCTCTGGCTGGACTCAAACTTGCAACCTTTCGATGACAGCTGAGCCTGCGAAACATTTGCACCATCCAGGGTCTCAAGGAGAGAGTTCTGAGCTCGAGCATCTCCTTTTCCAGATCCATTTTCCTCGGAGCCCCAAGTCAGTGGGAGGAGCGAGGCCAACAGCTCTCGAAGGAAACATCCTATCCCTGTGGGATCAGAAGCACGTCTGTGGAAAATAGCACCATCCCCGGCAGAGCGGGAGTCCTGGTGGCACAGGTGGGCTGTCCAGTGGCCTCGCTGTGAATCAAGGTGGCCACGATGCCAGGGAGTGTGATTTGGAGACAGAGTCTGTATGAATTGGAGTGTGATTTTTTTTTTTAATGGCAATCAGTCTTGACGCATAGTGATCCCGAGCGACAGGGTAGAACTGCCCGTGTGGGTTTCCGAGACTGTAACTCTTTGGAGTTTCTTGGTTGAGTTTGAACTTGCTGGATGTTCTCTTATGGCTGCTGGTGGAAACTGCCAGGGAGGACAGAGACGGCTGAAGCAGAGCCTGGCACGTGCCTGTCACTCACTGCCAGTCATAGCAACCTGACGGCACAGAGTAGAACTGGCCCTTTGGGATTTGAGGCTGTCGATCTTTCCGGGAGCAGAAAGCCTCATCTTTGTGCCATACCCTAGACAGGGCTCCGGGTTGGTTGGGATTCCCGTGTTGACTTCCCGAGCAACACCATCATCACGTGGCTTCGGTGACTCCCATGCCGAAGAGCCCCCCTTCCCCAGGCTGGGGAGCTTGATCAGTACCTGGGACGGCCACCCCTGTAAGCAGCCCTGCTTAAAAAAGTTCTGACTGTTCACAGAACACTTCCTGAGGTCAGGACTCCCATGCTCGTGGGAACAGGAAGTGCCCTGGACCATCCACCATGCCCCTTCACAAACCTCCCATGTAACCTTGTGCCAGGAAGTCAGCGGTCTGCCCAGCAGGGTGGTGGGAGGACCACCCTAGACCGAACCAAGCTCTATGGAATCAGTCCTGACTCACCGTGGCCCTAATGGAAGGCGGGGAACTGCCCCTCTTCACAGGATGACCCTCTTCACAGCCTCGTCTTCGTTGCTCAGAGCAAGTGGTGTCTTCAAACGGTTGGCCTGGCCCAGCATGCAGCTCACTACGCCACCAGGGCAGAGTCGCTACTCGTGAGTTTCAAAGTTTCAAACAGTCCCTTCATTCAGAGCACCTTGCTAAAGTATCGAGGACGTCCTGAGCGCTGTGCTGGGCCACAGCCTTTGCGGCAGCACAGTGGGATGTGGTGGGGGTTGGAGGGGCACCTATTGAGAGTGGGGCACCCCTGAGCCATCTTAAAATTACCCAGGAGCTCCAAGGAAAAGACCCAGAAGAGGAGGCCACAAAGACCTTAAGATGCTGTGGTGAGAGTTGGGGGGGGGGTGGACACGAGGAAAGACTCACCCCCACCTACCTCTCTAAGTCAGTTTCATGTCTCTCCCCCTGGTTCTAAGGCTCTTGCTGTATCCTCAGGCAGCTGGAGATATTGCTGTACGAAAATCTTTCTCCTGCACACTGAGACCTTTAGTCCAGCCCAGCCTTCTTTCCAGGGCTCTAGCAACCAGCCTACCACACGTGCCTGAAGAGGGCATGGAGACTCAAAATAGAGGGGAGTGGGAGAGGGGGGTGTTAGTTGTTCCCACACACAGTCTCCAGGACTGTCTCTACCCCCATTCTGACCCAGCTCCTAGAAGTATCTAGAGTCCCAGGCAGATCCTCCAGGAGACAGCTCCTTCGTGATCTTCACCCGGGGAAGGTCCAGGACTGTGCTGGAGGAGAAGGAGGAGGATGGGGGAGGGGGGGGAGAGAAGGGGGAGGGGAGGAGGATGGAGAGGACAAGGAAGCTCCCCAGGCAGGAGGCAGCAGCAGCGTCCATGTTTGGGGGTCTCTTTCTCCTTCAGAGCCTGCCCTGTGGTGAGTGGGCCTGGCTCCCGAGGAATTCCTCCACGGGCCGCCCCTGGCCTATGTGGTGTGAGGCAGCAGGTGAGCGGGCAGATTCCCTGCGTCCAGAAGGCCCCAGCGAAGCTGCCTCCTCTATGAGAAGACATTGGGTCTGAGCGGTAGCCTGGGAGCACGGGCAGGGCAGGGCTGACTCATCCCCACAGGAATTGGTCTTGGGGCAGGAAGAAAGGGTGGGAAGGCCAGCTGGGAACTGGAGCTCAGGGTGCGCTCACCAGTACAGCCCTGACTCATGACAGTGTGTCCCTGCAATCTCCTCGCCCATCACATCACTCAAAGGTGCTTTGCTCTGGTTACGGCTGTTGCTGAGAGCTGCTCCCGGAAGCCTGGACCACATCAATGCCCCTGAGTGGCTGAGTTCAGGGCCGGACTCCCAGCAACCCACCACTCACTCCCCCCACCAGACCCCAGCTCACCACTCTCCATTTCTCCATATTTTCCCCGTGGGTTGGTGCTTGCAGTACTTTTGATGAGATGCTGCTTTCTTTCGCTTGTTGGGGAAGCGCTGCCCATCCATTCGAACCAGCCCAAGAGCCCCTTCCTTCCACCGCTTTCCCTGACCCCAGCGCTCTTACACCTTCCTGCTCGGCCACGCCCTCTCCTTTTATCCTCCAGGGTTTGGAGTCTAGCTCCCAGTTTGCCAAGTTTGCAATGTCTGATTCGTGTCTCCCCAGCAGATCAGGAGTTCCCCAGGGGGGCAAGTGTATCCTATTCCAAAAGGGAACGGGACAGGCAGACCATGCGTGCACATAGTAACAGAGTGCTCAACTGCTAATCCTGTGTCTCCCTGGCCCTGCATCTGGCGCGGGGAGCTGGCCCTGGGGAAGCTAGGAGAATCCTTTCTTTCAGGCAGCAGCTGGGCTTCTTCCCGTTCTGCAGAAGCCTGGGGCCTGGTCATAGGAAGTGACCCACCCAGGAGCTTATGACATCTTCTCTCGGCCAGTGGCTGGCTGCTGTTCTAGACTGACTACTAGTGTGTGAGTCAGTAACAGGGATGCGGGGCCAAACAAGGTGGCCTCCAGTGAGAGCCATCACACAGAGAGGAAGCGTCTGCCTGCATTTCTCCAAGGGGACTCGCTCCTCCCATCACCCGAAACCCTTGTGATGGTGCCCCTCCACCCCCTTCACATTTGTTAGCGAGTTTCCAATCGGAGGTTCTTTCCCTGCTCTGTAACAATAACAAAGCAGGAAGTTAAACTTACCACTCAAGCAAACAGGTTGATTAGAGAGAGAAGCACATTGCGAAGTGCAGGTGTGAAAAAGTTTTCAACATCTTGCAGTGGGGCGGGGAGAGGGACAAGGGGGCCTAAGGCAACTGTGGACCACGTTTTTTAAACCTCACCTGTGGAGAGGTTTTTAAGGATGTTTAGGTGGGCAGGACATCGTGTTGATTCGTGAAGTAAAATAGAGAATTCTGAGCATTGAACCCATAGCGTGGGGTTATAGTCATTGGACATGTGTGGAGTAGGTGCTCAAAACGGAGTCCAACGTAAGGTGGCTTCGCTTATTATGGGATGGTGCCATAGGTCCTCAGGTTCGAGCCCGCTGCCTGGGTGTTCTTTGCTCTTTGGTTCAACTCGAGGTCGCAGGTGCCTGGTCTACGCCTGTTCCTGTGTCCAGTCTGGGCTGCCTAAACGCTGACTACTGTGGGGTAAGGGCGTAGATCTAAAAGGTACAATATTCTTGCAGGGGGTGGGGGTGGGGGTGGGGGTGAAATGATAATGACATAGGCTAGTCTAATCTGGCACAGTTTCAAGTTAACTAGAGGCAGATGGCCTAAGGTCCTTCTGTGTTGGCCTGAAGAAATTCCTTGGACTCCCTTGAACTTGAGATATGGGACAGAAAGAACCCAGCCTCTTTCCTAACCTGTCTCATATTCCGCCAGGGTTGTGTGTGGAGGCTGCTCTGGGTAGGTTTCTAGAGAGTTCTCCTCAGTATCAGAAAGAACAGGGACCGAAAACAGAAAGATCCGGAGGGTCATGGCTCCGCCCTCTGACTGGCAAAAATAACCCCTCTGCTCTGAATCTCAGTTTCAAGGTGATGGCACCCAGAACTTTGCAAACTCCACAGAGGTTCATGGACTCGAAGAGGCACTGAGGGAGCACCCAAGTTCTAAAGACACCGTGAAGGACACATCCCAGTGAGCATCAGCTGCCTTCACTACGAGAGACTACTGCGTTGCAATAATGAAGCTTTAAAGCCAGGTAGTTTTAGGTTCAAATCCCAGCTCTGCCCCTTACTAACACAGGCGAGGAGATGGAAGACCTTGATGTCACGGTTAGGTGCCATCCAGCCAGTTCCGACTCATAGTGACCCTCTGTGAGATAACGCAAAGCACGGCCTGATCCTGCTCCACCCTCATAATTGTCCTTATGTTTCTGCCTGCAGCTGCAGCCACTGTGTAAATCCATCTTGCCGACGGCCTTTTTCTTTTCATTTCCCCCCTACTTTCCAAAGCAGGATGTCTCTCCTGAGTATGTGAGACAAAATCTCATCATCCTTGCCTCTAAGGAGCATTCTGGCTGTACTTATTCCCAGAAAAAAAAATTGTGTTTTGGCAGTCCATGGTACTTTGAATATTCTTCAAACACACCATTCTTTCTTCAGTCTCCTTATTCAATGTCCAACTGTCACACGTATATGAGGCAACTGAAAATGCCATGTCGTGGGTCCTCACAGGACTATCCTTACAGAGGTTGCGTGGAGCAGATTTCCTAATGCAACATGTCATTCGATGTCTTGACTGCTGCTTCCGTGAGCACTGATTGTGGATCCGAGCAAGATGAAATCCTTGACAACTTCAATCTTTTCTCTAATTACCAAGATGTTACCTATTTGTCCAACTGTGAAGATTTTTATTGGCCTTACAATGAGTTCTAATCCACACTGACAGCTGCAAACCTTGATCTTCCTTAGCAAGTGCTTCACGTCCTCCTCGCTTGCGGTAAGAAAGGTTGTGTCATCTGCATGTCAGAGGTGGTTAATAAGCCTTCCTCCCATCCTGATGTTGCATTCTGCTGCATATAACCCAGCGTCTCTAATTGTTCAACATGCAGGTTGAATAAATGCGGCACAAGGATGTAACCCTTTACTGGGTTTAAACCATGCAGCATTCTCTTGTTGTGTTCATGCAACTGCCTTTTTACACATACACAGGTTCCTCGGGAGCACAATTAAATGTTCTGGAATTCCCATTCTTCTCAAAGCTATCCACAGTTGGTTATCATCCACACCGTTGAACGCCTTTGCATAGTCGAGAAAAAACAAGTAAACATCTGTCCAGTACTCAACCAAGAGCCATCTGAGGTCAGTACTGATATCTCTTGCTCCACAACCTCTTCTAAATCCAGCCTGAAGTCTGTCAATGTACTATGTTGTAACTTGTTGAGTGATCTTCAGCAAAATTTAACTTGCATATCATATAGATTATATTGTTCTATAATTTGCACATTCTGTGGGGCACCTTCCTGTGGAATGCGTACAAATATGGATCTCTTCCAAAATTATCAGTTGGTCAAATAGCCTTCTTCCAAATTTCTTGGCATAGGTCAACAGGCTGATTTGATTCAGCCTGTTGAAACATGTTAATGTTGAAATGTTTAATGTTGAAACATGTTAATGTTTAAACGTTTTAATGTTTAATGTTCATCAGCCTGTTGAAACATTTTAATCGATTGAGGTAGTTAGTTTATCATGCCAACCTGGCCAATAAACACATGTGGGTTTAATTGAAGGGCAGAGGGATAAATGGCTTGGTGAGCCTCGCCTTTCTAGTTCTCTGGTCTCTTGCTTTCTGATGGTCGGACCAGGGTGCAGCTGCCTTAGCCAGTTCCCTGCTTCAGCTGGCAAAGCTCACTTGCTGCAAGACATACTTGAGGAGAAGCCGCATGGACCTACCCAATGCAACCCTGGGTGCTGGAGCAGCCTTGTGGAGACCCCTGCCAGTGCTGAGATGCTTACACATTCACTGATTCAGCTTTCCTCCTGCAGTCACATCATAGTGTGTGTTTTGTGAGATGGAGGAGGACTTTGTGGATTGGTGTCGGACATATGGGTTAATGGGTTAATGTTGGACTTGTGCATCACTAGGTTGGGATGTTTTCTTGATGTGCACTTAAACTTTATATAAAACTCTTATACTTGGGTTTCTGTGGATTTGTTTCTCTAAAGTACCCAGACTAACACATCGATATTCCATCAGTTCCCTGGAGCCTTGTTTTTGGCTAATGCTGTCAGTGCAGCTTGGTCTTCTTCCTTCAGGGCCACTGGTCCTTGATCGTATGGTCTCTTGAAATGGTTGAATGTTGACCTTTCTTTTTGGTACAGTGACTGCTTATTCCTTCTATTTTCTTTTGACACTCCTTACAACATTCTATATTTTGCCAACAAAAATCTTTCAATATTTCAACTCAAACCTTGAATTATTTTCCCAGTTCTTTAAGATCTGCTGAGCATGCTCTTCCTCTTTAGTTTTCTAACTCTAGCTCTTTGCATATATGTGACAATGTTTTACTTTGTCTTCTCCAGCTGCCCTTTGAAAACTTCTGCCCAGCTCTTTCACTCCATTTCTTCCATTTGCCTTAGCTTTTCTATGATTGTGTTAGCCCAGGTAGGCTAGAGAAACAAATCCATGGAAATGCATATGTATATAAGAAAGAGGCTTATATACAATAGTAACTGAATATTGAGAAAACATCCCAGCCCAGTCCAGATTAAGTCCATAAGTCTGATATTAGCCCATATGTCCAAGACCAATCTATAAATACCTCTTCAGACTCATGCAACACATGCAATGATGCTGAATGCAGGATGATCCCAGGCCAGTGGGTAGAAAGTCTTTGGATTCAGTGGTGTTATAAGCATCTCAGCTCTGGCAGGGGTCTCTATGTGGTTTCTCTGGCTTCAGAGGTCTGGTTGCATCAGGGTAGGTCCATGCGGCTTCTTCAGCTCAGGGCACTAGTGTAATTCCATGTGTCTTGTCAGCTGCCATGTCTCCCAGGGAGTGAACAGAGAGAGTGTGTCTCCTGCCTCCAAGGAGGAAAAACCCAGTTGTCCCAGAATTCTCAGGAGAAAGCCATGCCCACACAGAGGCCTCGTTGGTTATATTTTGATTGACAGACTGGACTCCACCCCTTCACTCATAATCCTCTCAAGTTCCAAATTGACACCAGATCATGTATCTGTCACAGTGACTAAGAGCAAGTTTTAGAGTCTCTTCTGACATCCACTTTGATCGTTTCTTCTTTCCCATCTTTTGAATGATCTGTTGCCTTCTTCCTGTAGGATGTTCATGATGTCATCCCACAGCTCATCAAGGCTTCTGCTATTAGTGCTCAATGTGCCAAATTGTTCCCGAGATGTTCTCCAAATTCAGATGGGATATCCTCAACACCATATTTTGGCTCTTGTGAATTTGTTTTCATTTTATTCAACTTCATCCTGAACTTTATGAGCAATTGATAGTCGGTTCCACAGTCATCCCCTGGCCTGGTTTTGACTGTTGAGATTGAGTTTCTCCATCATCTCTTCCCACAGATGTGGTCGATGGGATTCCTGTATATTCCATCTGGAAGAGTTCATGTGTACAGTTGCCGTTTGTGTTCTTGAAAAAGATAAAAGGTATTTGTAATGAAGAAGTCATTGGTCATGCAGAGCTCTATCATGAGATCTCCAGCTTCATTTCTGTCACCAGCACCCCATGTTCCTACTACTTTCCTTCTGCTTTGGTTCCATCTTTTGCATTGTAGTTGCTAATAATTATCAATGCATCTGGATTGCAAGTTTGATCCACTTCTGACTGAAGATGTTGGTAGAATTTTTTTAATTAAATGCTTTTATTGAGGGCTTATCACAGTCCATACAATCATCCATCGTGTCAAGCAATTTGTACATATGCTGCCACCATCATTTTGAAAGCATTTTCCTTTCTACTTGAGCCCTTTATAGCAGCTCCTCATTTTCCCCCCTACCTCCCCAGTCCATCCTCCCTCATGAATCCTTGGTAAGCTATAGATTATTATTTTCATATCTTAAATTGTCCTCTGTCGCCTTTCACCCACTTTTCTGTTGCTCCATCCCCCTGGGAGGGGGTTATATGTTGATCCTTGGGATTGATTCCCCCTTTCTCCCCCTACCTTCCCCTTATCCTCCTGGTATCTCTATTCTCATCATGGGCCCTGAGGGGCTTATCTGTCCTGGATTCCCTGTGTTTCGGGTTCTTATCTGTAGCAGTGTGCATTCTCTGGTCTAATCCGATTTGTAAGGTAGAATTGAGGTCATGATAGAAGGTGGAGGAAGCATTAAGGAACTAGAGGAAAGTTGTGTGTTTCATCAGTGCTATACTGCACCCTGACTGGTTATCTCTTCCATGTAACCCTTCTGTGAGGGGGTGTCTAATTGTCTACAGATGGGCTTTGGGTCTCTACTCCACACCCCTTCCCACACCTCCCACCCCCATTCACATTGAGTATGATTTTGTTTTGGGTCTTAGATGCCTGATACCTGATCACATCAACACCTCATGATCACCCAGACTGGTATGCTTCTTCCATGTGGGCTTTGTTGCTTCTCAGCGGGATGGTGACTTGTTTATCTTCAAGCCTTTACGACCCCAGACGCTATATCTTTTGATAGCCGGGCACCATCAGCTTTCTTCACCACAGGTAGAATTCTTAAATTTCTTCATCAGTAGCTTTAGTAATTGGTGCATAAACTTGAATAATAGTTATATTGACTAGATATCCTTGTATGTGAATAGTTTTTATGCTAGCACAGACAGCATTGTGCTTGAAGATAGATCTTGGGATGCCCTTTTGATGATGAATGTAGTACCATTCCTCTTGAATCGGTCATTTGTAAACCATATGATTTTCTGATTCAAAATGACAAGTACAATGTAGTACACTTAACGGCTAGAATATCAATCTTCATGCGTTTCACTTCATTTTCGACAATTTTTCTAGATTCATACTTCATACCTTCCAATTTCCAATTATGAACTGAGGTTGGCAGCTGTTTGTCTCCTTTTGAGCAGTGTCCCATCAGCTAAGTGAGGTCCAAGAGCTTTCCTCCTGCTGGCCTCACTCCATTCCCGTCCTTAGGGTCGGCTTTGCTTTGTGAGGACAGCTCTTCCTCGGTCCTATTTTGAGAGCCTTCTGATCCGAGGGGCGATCTTTTGGCACTATCTCCGGCAATATGCTGCTTCTAGCCATTGGGCTGCTAGTACCCGACAACGTTGCCACGCTATCTGTAAGCTTTCCAGTGGCTATTTCCTCTGAAGTGGACAGCATATTCTTTCTTGTAGTCCGAGTCTTAATCTGAACGTTCCACTGAAACCTGTTCACGTTGGGTGGCCTTGCTGCCCGTTGAAATGGCAGTGGCATAACTTCTAGGATCACGGCAATATAGGGGTCACCAGAGTATGACAAACTGACAGACAAGCGGTGGACCTAAGACCCTAGGATGAAAAGAAGGTGCCTTGTATGGATTTCCTTGCAGAAAGTATTTTAGCCTTTGTTCTTGATTACTGTGACCTCCACCAGCACCTGAGACTGAGTGGAAGCCGACCAAACCAAGAGGGACTCCCTGGGGGACTCAGCAGACATGATGGAATCTATCAGCATTGTGTGATGATGAGACTAACAAAAGTCCTGGGCCCTAAGACTCAGAAGACCTTCCTGGTTGGTGACAGTGCACACAGGACACATAGTGGGTCCCTCAGTGAGACGTGGAAGCTCTCCACACCTCACCTTTTGCCTCCCTTCATTGTATCCGTTGGGGCTATGATACATCTGTAGCCAGCATGTGGTACAGTTTCTGTGAATTCTGAGGCTCCTTCTAGTGCACACAGGCAGCAGTGAGCGCCAGAAGAACTGGTATAGGATTTGGTCATCCGAAGGACTATATCCTTCTAACCTAAGGTGTAAGCTCTGACCTAGCTCTGGGTGGTCACGGCCAGAGAAGTGCCGCCTGGACAGCTGGTCTGAAAACAGGGGTCCTTCTAACTTGTGAGCCGCGCTCCAGCTCCAGGCGGGTCGAATCAGAAGGCCAGAGGGAGAGAAAGTCGATTACTGCTTTGGCAGCTGGTGATGAGGATGACATAGGAAGGTGAGGACATTCTGGGAATGTGCAGCTCTTTACCAGGAAGGTTGCAAAGAAGGTGGGACTTTCCCAAGAGCTGAAATGATGATGGCTATGTCTCTGAGCCCAGCTGGGCAGGCCAGTTTCTCCGCCAGGGAGGGTCCACAGCCACACGGCAGAGACATATGTGTCTATATGTGTCTGGAGGTGGCCAGCGGGGCCGGATGGAGCCACAAGGCACCAGAAGGGAAGCCCTGGGAGGACAGATTAGGCTGCCTCCTGGGTGGTGCTGCTGGGCTGGGCCTTTCATCTGCAGATGCCTGGGGCTCCCTCCCCACATGGTACCCAGAAAGGGAGCAGGGGACTTCCCTTCCTGGAAGCGGCCACAGCAGCAAAGCTGTCAGCAGGGGGTGAGTGGTTACAGTGGCTACGCCTCTGCCTCCCTGCAGCCCTTGAAGTGTGTGAAGATTTCTGCTTTCATGGCGGCCCTCCCCCCCTCTACACCCTTCCCCCATCCTTTTAAGGGTGTTTATGAACTGAGGATGGGGAGTGGATTGCCCCCCCTCCCCGGGGTCGGGTCGGGAAGGCAGGAATAATTGTGGTACACACATCCAGCCCTACCCACCGGCCCTGTTCTGAGCTCCAGCTATGCAGACCAGCCGCTGCACAAGGGCCTTGTCTGTGGGAAGGAGAAATCTCTCTTTCAGATTGTGGTGGCTGCCCAGAGGGGCACGTCTCTAATGTCCAGCAGTACTCCCCGTGGCCTGGGGTCACCTGTCCCCAGGCAGCGTTTACATGGGGAGGAGTCTCAAAAGGTATATAACACAAAGAGTTTGCACACCGGCATCCCCCCCAGAACATCCTTGGGGCCAAATTCCAACCCACCAGTTTGGTCACCACTGCCCTTCCAGCCAGAGGGTGATGCAGATGAGCTATGTGCCTGGGAGATCCCCACCCTGCCCCCATCTATTTCATACTGAGAAGCCAAAGAGGACGCTTCCCTGCTGGAAGTGCCCACAGGCCCAGGGCAATTTCACCCTCTCAGGGACCTCCCTCAAGAGAGGGCGAGGCAGAGGGCCTGGGGCCTCCTTAGCCCCTCCTGTGCTGAAGCTCCGGGGGGAGCCAGTTTTGATGGAAAGTCCAATCTGAGCCAGGTCAAACCCAGTTGGTTCTGAGACCAACCCCAGCTTCCTTCTCCGGTCTCAGGCAGTCATTCCACCTACGTGCTCTCCCCCAAGGACTGAGCAGGTCGGCAGGTAAGTAAAATGCTGCCTGCAATCTTCCTACATTCTCTCCAGAAGAGAAGCCCTAGGGGCATGGTTGTTAGTGTTGGGCTGCTAACTGCAAGGTCAGTGGTTTGAAACCACCAGCCCCCCTGCAGGAAAGCTTGGCTTTCTAATCCTGCAAAGAGTTTCCACCCACCCATGAAACATACAACTTTCCTCCAGTTCTTTAATGGTTCCTCACCCCGTGCCCCCCACCCCACTATCATGACCTCAATTCTACCTTATAAATCCGGCTAGACCAGAGAATGTGCATGGGTACAGACAGATAAGAGCTGGAATCACTGGGAATCCAGGACAGATAAACCCCTCAGGACCAGTAATGAGAGTATCAATACCAGGAGGTTAAGGGAAAGGTGGGGGAGGGCGAAAAGGGGCAGCCAATCACAATGATTTACCAGTAATCCCCTCCCTGGAGAACAGACAACAGAAAAGTGAGTGAAGAGAGACATTGGTCAGTGTAAGACATGAAAAATAATAATGTATAAATTATCAAGGGTTCATGGAGGGAGGGAGGGAGGGTGGGGAGGGAGGGAAAAATTAGTAGTTGATACCAAGGGCTCAAGTAGAAAGAAAATGTTTTGAGAATGATGAGGGCAACAAATGTATAAATGTGCTTGACACAATGGATGGATGGATTGTGATAAGAGCTGTATGAGCTCTTAATAAAATGATTTTTTTTTAAAGAGTTTCCTTCTTGGAAACCCATGTGGGCAGTTCTGCCCTGTCCAATGGGGCCGCCATGGCTCATTATGGACCGGAGGGCAGGGAGCGAGGCATGACCACTGAAGCAGCCTCAGGTCAGTTTTTTATCATTCCAGTCCGCATTTAGATGCACCCGCACGTGCACGCACCCGTGGGGAAGACGTGGGAGATCCGAGACCAAGTTTGGTCGTGGTGCTGAAACACCATAACCTTGACTGGCTATGTCCCTGCTCCTTCTCGGGCTCCAGTGATCACCATGGACCAACCGGGTGTAGGTACAATGGTTTCTCCTTCGGGAACCACTCCTTCAGCCCTCCGTTCCCCCAACACCGCCCGGGGCCAAGCATCGGTATGGAGGGAAACACAAGTCCAGGAATGATCAAATGGGTAGATGGAAGGTCTGTTCCCCTCCACTTCCCTCCTCCCCCCCAGTCTCCCTGCCTGCCCGGAGAGCTCCAGGTGTTTTCCATTGAGAGTTTTATTGAAGATTCTCAAGCAGAAGCAGAGGGAAACAGAAAAGGCTACTTAATCCCTTACCCCACCCCCAGGCTGAGCCCAACACAACAGGAGTCAGGCTACTTTGCAGGCCCTTTACCCATGCCCACTCTTCTTGGGCAGCGGAGCACCCACCCCGGGAGGTCACCCAGGGCCCAGCCACAGCCTCCAAGTCCACTGCCTTCCACCTGTCCTGCACACCACAACAGCTGCAGCGTCCTTCGTCCTTCCAAGGAGCAAAGCTAATTACCCCAGGCCCTTAACTTCCAAGCCCGCCAAGGCTGCCCCCACCCCACCTCCACACTTGGCTCTAAACAGCTGGCTCTGATTTTGTAGCACTTGTCGATTTCCATGGTGCAAATATCCCCACGATGGCCAATTTCAAGCCACCAACCCGGGGTCACTGAACTCTGTGCACAACCAGCTCTCATCAGCCATGGAGCCTCCTTCACCTTATCTCACAGCCTCTCCCCCATGACCTTTGACCTGAGACACAAAGGCCCTGGATGCTCTCCCAGCCTCACTTCTCCTACTTCCGCACCCCAGCACAGACCGCCCCCTGCACGCTGGCTGGTCTCCGGGGGACACTGCCCTGTGCGCACGCACACGTCACTCTCAGCAAGAACGCCCTGGCTCCTGTTTGCAGGGCCAGCTCCCTTGAAAAGACCGTGAGGATGTCTTCTTTTCCAGCCCCAAGAGGTGCCCTCCATCGGTGTCGTTAAAACACTGCCCTTGGACCACATAAAAAACAAAACAAAAACCCCTGCCCTTGGGCATCTACACTGTTTAATCATCACATGCCTGCTGCCTTGGCCCTCAACTCCGGGTTCTTTAAAGGCTCCTGCCTCAGAAGAGGCCTCACTCACTCTGGGTTGAAGGAGTAGGGGGGCCTGGAGCGACAACCCCAGGGGAAGAGTGGCCCAGGGGCCTGGCTCCCCCTCTGGCACCTCTCAGAAGAGCCCAGTGCTGCCTAAGAGGCCACTCAACTATTGGAATGGGGAGGGGGGTGTTCCCAGGTTTCTGGACTTGAGATAGGCCAGGTGATGCATCTCCCCCCCACCACCCCCAGACCACCCACTATCACGTAGGCAATACAGAGCTGACCTGGGCTGAGGCTGCAGCAGAATGAGCTGCCTCCCTCCACACCTACCCCGCCTCCCCTGTTGTTGTTTGTGTCCCTGTGGCCATGGCTTCCCGAAGGATAGCTTATCGTTATTGACTTTGGCACAAGCACCCAGGCATTTTAGGGAGGCCACCCTTTCCCATGCCCAGGGTGCCAGCCTGGACTAACCTCCTCCACAACCTGGCCAGGTGGTCCTTTGGGTGAAGAAAAGCAGTTGCAATCCAGGGGGCTGGTCCGGACTTCGGCATGAAAGAGGCCGGCATGAAAGAGGCCGAGGCCTGTGTTGGTCATTTAGTAGCTGTGTGGATTTACCGTATATACGCGTGTATAAGCCTACTGTTTCAGCCCATTTTAATTGCAGTGTTTGTGGTGAAATTAGGTGCCTCTACTGATCTTCAGGTCAGCTTATACTCGAGTACATATGGTAACTGCTTGTGGCCTCTGTTTCCACATCTGCAAAATAGGGGGAACCAGGCCTGCTTTTCTAGTGGGGGGGCCACCACTGACCGCCATTCGTGGAGCACCTGCAGAGGGCTCACACCAAAATGCGGAGCCTCCTTGTGCGATCGATCACATTTACTGCATCCCTCTACAGCAAGACCCGTTAGCCCCGTTCACAGATGAGGCAACCGGGTTTCCCTGGGGCTTACGGCCACACAGTATCTTAATCGATTGAGAGGTGTAAATATTTCACAGGGAGCCCTGAGAACCCGGACGTGTAGTGAGAAGGAGTTGATAAAATTTTTCTTCCTTGGTGGGAGAGGGAGTGGGGAAAAGAGGAGCTGATACTAAGAGCTCAAGTAGAAAGAAAATGTTTTGGAAATGAGGATGGCAACATATGTACAAATGACCTTGATACAATGGATGTCTGGATTGTTATAAGAGCTGTAAGAGCCCCCAATAAAATTACTTATAAAAAATAATTATTCCTCTTTGTGTGGACTATGGCCAGGAGGCCACTAGCAGGAAGTCAGAAAAACCCACGGAGCAGGAGCAGTTAGGTGACACAGAGGAAACCAGGCTGCTTCTGTGCCACGGACCCCTCGGGGTCTGGTAAGGAAACCTCTTCCCCTCCCTAGTCCTTGGGCTGCGGGAAAGGAGAGCCGGTCGCTGGTTCCCAGGGCCAGTGAAGAAGAGTTCACTACAGAGAATAAGGAGGTGATTTAGGGCTGCGCTGGGCTGTAGCCTAAGTGTGATGGGGGTGATGCAACTTAGAAATTTGTAGAGCTGCACACTTCTAAAGGGATACATTTCCTTTTGCTGCCCAGCAAATCATCCGAAAAGCCAGGCTCACTAAAGAAGGCTGAGGTGTCAGGATAGGAGGAAGATTCATTAGCATAAATCTGAGCGGTCACAGAAGTTCACTTAGCAAAGATTTCTGAAAGATTTTCTATGTGCCCAGCCCTTGGTGTGCAGAAGGGAACTGCAGGGCAGGGCATTATTAAACGTGACTCTTCTAGGCATCGTCTCTGCCACTCCCGCCAAACCTTTTCCCTGATGGGTCTGCATATGATCAAGCCGGGGTGGCGTGGGGGGTGGGGTGGGATACGGATTGGATTCAGTGTGCAAGAGCTTGTTTGGAGGATTCATGGTGATATTCTGATTACTACCCTGCTTCATAGCCAATGAGCCCTCTCAGAAGCCGGGTGGGGGATTTCACTCCCAGCCAGAGTCAGGAGTGAAACGTGCCCTCCAGACCACAAGATCCCTGAGCAGTGAGCCTCTTGGATCTGGAAGACGGCTCTCCAGTAGGGAAGAGACAGAGGTACAGCAGAAGGAAGAGAAGCCAGGGTGTGAGAGAGCGGTGGGACTTCCTGGTCCACAGAGCAAGTAAAGCTGAGTGCTTTGGGGCAGGAGGCTGGTTTGCGGAGTGGGCTGCCTCTGGGCACTTCACTGGGCAGAGCTGAAGTTGATTGCCTTTGGGTTGAGGCTTATAGGGGAATAGTATGCCCCTTGGGCATTTTTCCGCAGCCCTGAAAGAACTTGGCAGCACATCCCACCTGAACAAAGCTAGCCTGAGCACTTCTCCCCATCATGTAACCTGTTCACTTCCTTAATCAGCCATTTGACCGTGACTATTGTCTGTGAATTCTGTGGGGTCACGGCAATGAATGTAGAACCTAAATGAAATAGAGCAGAAGCCAGCCCAGAAGCTCAGCCCCAGCCCTCGCCCCTCACCCCACCTCATCTCGGTCATCTGCCCATGGCCATGTCCACATCCCCAAACACAACAAGCTCAGGCCAGGTCCACTCCTAGCTCCCTTGGTAGAGTCCTCCAAGTAGCTTCTGATATGAGTCAATAAGCTACGTATGTGCTGAAATGCTAGCATTTCAGGGACATTTCCATGGACTACAGGACCAATAGTTTTGAAACAAGAACCTGGGGTGGGGGTGGGGGGGTGCGGCGAGGGAGGGTAAAAAGAGGAGTTGACACCAAGGGATCAATAGAAAGTAGAGGTCTAGGAAAGGATGATGGCAATTTTATGCTTGATACAATTGATGTATGGATTGTTCTAAGAGTTGTAAGAATCCCCAATAAAATGATCTTTCAATTTAAATATATATATTTGTAAATATATATTGTAAATGTATATATTTGTGTCTTCAACAAGGGTCTCCTCTCTAGCAAGGATCGTGAGAACGGGCAATGGTTCATTGTATGTAAGGTCGCTATCCTGACACGATGCCCCCTAGCAACAAGTCTTCGTGGAAACAGACCTTTCGATGCTTAGCAATTGTGGTGTGTAACTATTACATGTTCTTGGAAGAAGTACAGCCAGAACGCTCCTTAGAGGCCAGCAATGATGAGACCTCGTCTCCCATGCTTCGGCCATGTTGGCAGGAGAGATGTCATACTTGGTCAAGTGGAGAAGGACGTCATACCTGGTCAAGTGGAGGGGCAGCGAGAAGGAAGACACTCGTCAAGAGATGGATTGATAGAATGGCTGCCCCAAGAGGCTCCACTGAGCCTGGGAACAGCCGTGAGGGCAGTGCAGGCCTGGGCAGTGGTGGTTTTGATGCACATCAACGGCTCCTAAGAACAACCACAGTTGTATCACTGAGTGCTTCACATATCTGCGGAGGTGAGTCTGACTCAAGGCAACACAGTAGAACTGACCCCAAGGGGCTTCTGGGCTGTCAATCTTGCCAGCGACAGAGGGCCACATCTTTCTCCTGAGGAGCCACTGCTGGTTCAAACCTGTTGGTCAGCAGGTGAGTACTTAACCACTGCACCACCAGGGAAGTCTCTTAAGGTATGTACAGACCCCTATCCTCTCAACCCCCCGAAAACACACTGCCATCAAGTTGGTTCCGACTCAAGAGCACCCCTAGGAGGGCTTCTGAGACGCTACATCTGGACGGGAACAGAGAGCTCATCTTTCTCTGGGAGAGTGGATGGTGAAGTAGTTAGTTTATTGTGCCAACCTGGCCGATAAACACAAGTGAGATTAAATGAAGGGCGGAGAGATAAATGGCTCAGCGAGCCTCGCCTTTCTTGTCTCTCGCTCTTTCATCATCGGACCGGTGTGTGGCTGCCTTGTTTGTTCTGTGCCTCAATTTGCAAGCTACACTACCTGTGGGACACCTAACCTGTGGACTGTGTCGCTGTAATTTGAGGTTCCTTCAAGGCCTGCTTTGCCACCCAATTGAAATTTACATCTCTTGAGTTGGGGACTGACTGTTGGTGACATGACTGATTATTGGTGACCTGGCTGATTGTTGGTGACCTGCCTTGTTGCTGCCTGTGCCCAGATGGCCTGAATTTCTCTACAGAGGACTACCTGGTGGCCCTTAAGACTTGAAGGACTGCCAGTGTCTAACAACTCTCACGGGAGTGAGTTGCACTGAGCCATTTGTACTGCTTTATAATTTAACTGTGTATTTCTTATGTTATATAGCTATCTATCTGTATAAATATATATACATACACACATATATATATAGTTATTAGCAATCTGGTTTTGTCTCTCTAGAGAGCCCCAACACATTTTGATACCAGGAGTGGGGTGTTGAAATAGCATTACTAGTGTAATTTAAGAAGCCCGTATTTATGATTTTATTTCTCTAGAAGCACTCCTGCCTAACACAAATGGTGAATCTAAACTGATGGCGAACTCACGCCTAACGCCTGGCACCACCACACCTCCTCAGTTGTCTGCTTAGGAAGATTTCTTCCAGAAATGTTCTCTAGTAGTAATAGCCTGGACACGAGGAATCCCCCAAAAGGCGTGGTTCAGTTGATGGTCTACACTGTGCAACACACTCTGGCATCCTTGAGAAGATGAGGGGCGGGCTGCAGGTGCTGAGAGGGCTCTTGGCCAAAAGAGGAAACCACCAGTCCGTGTGTGTGTGTGTGTCTGTGTCCACTCAAGGCTCTGGGAGAACCCTTTGAAAATACACACAGCCTCACCAGTATAAGCATGGATCAACTTTCTGGAAGCATGCCCCCTCCCCCCCACCCCCATCCCCACCCCAAACCTGGCAAGCAGGAAAAGGCAGGCTTCCACTTTTGATGTTGTATTTGTCTGTTCTGTTTGTATTTCTAATCAGGTGCATGCAGTATTTGAATTTTCAAAATGTCACCAGGAAACGTCTGAGCGGTGGGATTTCAAACGCATTTTGTCTTCTTCCACGTGCTTTTAGATGTGAGTGCACCGGTATGTAACCAGGCTCAAGGTTTGTCAGTGTTTGGGACAAACAGAACCTTTGCTACCCTGGGATAAAGTCCAGTCTCCTTGCAGTACCCAGAGAGATGCTTGGTGCCAGCTGTTGCTTCTCCTGCAGACGCCCCCCCTCTCTCCTTACTCCTGGGCAGCACACCACCTTCGCAGGCACCCACATCCCCTGACCCTTGCTTCCCTCTGGGCCTTTGTCACTGTGGTTTCTTCTCCCAGGAACACTCTTACCACTCCTGACAGCCCTGTAACTTTAACTTACCTTCAGCTCGCTGGTGGTGTAGTAGTTACGTGTTGGGCTGCTAACTACAAGGTCAGCAGTTCAAAACCACCAGCCACATCACAGGAGAAAGATGAGGCATTCTACTCCCGTAAAGTTACATTCTTGGAAACCCACAGGGGCCGTTCTACTCCACCCCATAGGGTCCCTCTGAGTTGGAAATAGCTCGATGGCGGTAAGTTTGGTTTTGGAGTTTTTCAGCTCACTGTCCATTCCCTTCCTACTGCTCACCCTTGACAAGTCTGTTGTTCCGGTTCTCCCTGGCTCCCCAGCACCCGTGGCAACACTCCTTCTGTGTATTTTACTTGTCTGGTTCCCTCGCCAGCTTAAAGAGCCTTGAGAGAGCACTGGCCCGGCTCCCTGTGGATGTCCCATGCCTTGGCTGTGAGACTTCAAAATCACAGATGGTGACAGAACTGAATGAATGACAGCTGGGTCCCCAGGATTATCCGTGAACAGGCCTGAGCGGAGTGGGGGTCTCAGACCTGGCCCCAGACTCTGAGGCTGGTGGAAGCAGATGCAGCAGCCAGCAGCTGGGCCGCCCGCTCGGCTCCACGGTGGCTTTCATTTCCTCTCCTGCGATGCCAAAGCCCTGAACAAATATTTTCCTGGAGTGGAGGAACGGCTTAGCTCCCAGCCTTTAAGTGCTGGAAATGCTGGCTTGGCTAGGCAGGTTCCAGGAACCCACAGAAGCTTGGGGTCTGGCTGCGGAGAGGGAGGGCGGTCATCAGGGCTGGGCGGTGCCCTCCTCCTGGGCTGTCCGAGCGGGCAGGGTCCACCTTCCCCAGCAGGCCTAAGGAAGCAGCCAGCTTGCTCTGTGCAGCGCGCAGCTCTGGGCAGCTGTTGCCCTGGGCCTCTCTGCCCATACATTAGTCCTCTGGGGCCCTGAAAACGGGGGTCCTGTGGGCCTCGCTCTTTTTAGCTGAATAAAGTTACAGTGACGTTTGGAGAAACTTCTTAGACTCTCGGAAGCTCTGTGCCGAGCCTGCCCACCACGGCTTTCCTATTGAGAAATAACTTCCCGAGTCCACGCATGCTAAGTGCTAAGCTTGATTGATTGACATGGGCATACATCCTTGTCATCACCACCACTTCAAGGATTGCCAGCACCCCAACCACGGCTTCCCTTGCTCCTGATTCGTTAGTTCTGCCTGCACCCGAGCTTCACAGCCGGGCAGCGTCCCGTGTGGTGTGGGCTGGGTGTCTGGCTTCTTGCACTAGCTAGCCCTCTAGGTTGTGGCGGACCCAGCAGTCACTGTAGAGTCGGACTCCCTCGTAGGAAAGCTAATGATAATAAAAACAAAAAAACACTCGCAGCATTGAGTCGATTCTGACTCATAGCCACCCTATCGGCCAGCGTAGAAATGCCCTTGTGGGTTTTCCAACCTGGGAACTCTTTTTAGAAGTAGAAAGCCTCGTCTTTCTCCCGAGGAGCAGCTGGTGGTTTCGAACGACCGACGACTGACTTGACAGTAGCAGCCCAATGGGTAACCACACCACCACCAGGGCTTCCACTGAGGACAACCTCCTCCACGGGCACCACCTGGTTACTGGCAAGCTGCTGTAAGCATTCGTAGGCTCCCTGCTCAGGGCTCCAGGATGGGGGCTGGTGTGGGTGCAGGAGTCAGGGAGTGAGAACAAAGCTGTGGGGGTCCTTCGCAGCGCCAAGCTGAGCTGGGCAGGGGCAAATGCTGCAGCTCACTGCACCTCCGGGAGGGGGGGGCACCTCCGGGAGGGGGGGGTCCCTTCCCTCCCCCTCCCCTCCCTCCTAGCTCCTGTTCATCCAGCTCTCTGGCCACCTCCCTCATTCACCCAGTGAGTGGGATTTCCAGAGGGGAGAGGTGGAATCCTGGTCTGGGCCCGCCCTTTGCTGTCCCTTGCAGGCCTGTGGTCCTTGTCAGATTCCAGCGTGTTGGTCTCACCTGACACTGACCCGGTGCGACACAGCAGCACGCTCCCACTGTGCCTTCTTGGTTGGAACCTTTCCAGAAGCCCAGGCCCAGGTCTTGCTCCCAGAGCTGCTGCGTGAGTTTAAACGGCTAGCTTCACTGCCTGAGCCAACTGGGCTCCCTTTAAACTGGTGAAAAGCAGTAGATCCACTTGAAAGTCGGCTCTGCCTCCGCTCCCCAGTGCTGTGGGGAGACCTGCCCACCATCACTGCTGAACCAGGAGGAAGGCGTGAGATAGCCCCCCCAGCCTGGGACCACTATCCCTTCTGCCCTCATCAGCCCCCTACCCTCAACCAACTCGGAGGCCAGCCTTTTCAGGGGCGCCTTCTGGCTTCACCGAATGCACCGGGGGGGGGGGGGGTTTGGGAGAGGTGATGTGAGTGAGGTGGGGGAGCAAGTTCACAGGTCCTGTCAGTTTTATCCCAAGCTCACCTCCTCCTCTCCATCCTTGCCAGCACATTTTCTCCGATCCCGAAAGCGGAATGGGTACTGGGTCTCCTGTTTCTCCCTCTGTACTGCCTCACCGTTCTTAATCTGCTTCCGGGCCTTCGGTAGCCACGTTATTCCCACGGCATCCCTCCCCACCTGCCTCCTCCTTTCACGGAGAACACACAGCTGCCTGTCTTCACGGCTGCCTAAAGGGGCCTGGTGGCAAAGAGGGTTGGTTGCCTGTTGGGCTAACTTCAAGGTCTGTGCTTCAGCCCAACAGCTACTCCTGGGGTGGAAGACGGGGCTTTCTACTCCAGTCGAGGGTTGCAGCCTTGGAAACACACAGCAGTTGGACCCTGTCCAATAAATAGGGTGCGGCGAGTCAGCACTGAGTCTGGTTTGCAGAGCCATGTCCTCCACGTGGAAGGCCTCCTCTCTGATGAGAGACTAATTTGACTTCCTCCTTCCAGATCCAGTTCAAGTACCATCCCAGCACCCAGACCCCAACCAACCCCTCCCACCAGCACTGTCCCTGAGACCGCCCTGGTCCTAGCCCACACCCTTCTCAGCCATCCCGAGGGCAGGGCTGCCCACCCTGCTTCGGAAATGTCCCAGTATCTGGAGCCAACCCCCAGGGCAAGCCAGGTAAAAATGCCATCTCAGACAGACTGGCTGCAAAACCAAACCAGGGCCAATGATGGCTTTTTCTTTTAAATGACTTGCAAGTACTCGGTGCAAAACTCAGTGTGTGCCCGCTCCCCCTGCCTCTCTCACACCTGGGCACCCTGGGGCAGGGAGTGGGGAATAGGGTCACGCGGGCTTCCCTGTTCCCAGGCAGACAGGGGCGTCCTGGGAACGTGAAAGGGGACCAAGGCTGTGAGGAAGCAGTGAGATGGCCGAGAGACGGGCAGCAACGCATTCCGTGGCAGGCAGGGGTGCCCGTAGGAGCGGAGGTTTCAGCAACTTTGCACGTTTGCTTCCTTCAGCGTGAATCTTGGGCCTTCAGTGAAGTGCTGAGGCACAACCCTGGCAGTGCCCCGGCAAGGAACCCAGGAGGGGGAAGGGAAGTGGGCAGAGCCAGAGAGCAGCAATGATCAGGAAGAGGCTGGATGGGCTGTTTCATCCACTGCGATGTTATGGGAAGCGGTGGCCTGCAGGCTGGGGCTCTGAACTTTCGGGTCACCCACGGAGGGCACTTTCCCCAGTTTCTCGTACCAGCGTTAGTGCAGTGGCAAGCCAGGCTTTATTGTGATCCTGGGGCCAGGGCCCACCTCCCAGTGCCACTACTGAATGGCGTGGACAAAGGCGGCCCTTTTGTCACAGTTTGCAATGAGTGGCAGTGTTGGTTCACAGACATCAATGACAGGCGCATCATGTTTAACTGTGGTAAGTACAGTAAGAGCACTTTGATAAGTGGGCAAGGACATTCATTTGTTCACTGGATGGATGGATGAATGATAGGGAGGATTTGTATCACAGCCCCCAAACCCTTTGGCGCACATGTCAGGGGAGAACAAAATTGTCCACCTGAGAAGCTGCCCTGACCTAGTAGTGCCTGCCCAGAGCACACCCGAGGTTCCGTGTCGGGGCCTGGCCTGCATTTGGGGGCAGAGAGTGGGTCAGACACTGGGCACCCAGTTGGAAGGGCATGCCAGAGCACGGGCAGCCTGACAAAGGCTTTGCGTGAGGGGAGAGCTGCTCAATGCCCTCCAATTGCAGGGTCACCTTTTCAGCCCCCGTCCGTCAGTGGACTTCCTCCCTCACCTATAGAGGACGTGCTTTAGAACGTTGGCAGCTGGCATGTCTGCTAGTGAATCCTTAGGAGCTGCACACGAATGAGCAGAATAGAGAGCACGCTGAGTCAGCAAGGAGGACCAACATGGTCGCCATATAGCAGATTCAGGAGAGAGCCACGGTGCGCCCGGGGGAGGGCATGCTGCCAGGCTGCTGAGGAAGGACGGGCAGGAGGCGGGAGGAGGGTCTGGACCAAGGCTTGGGTGAGTAGGGCAAAGACGGACTCCCTTCCAGGGAAGGCCCCCATGATGCTTTCTCGGCTCTTCACCAAGCCAGTGCACGCAGACCGGCCCCCAACAGCCACCCCTGTGCCTACTCTTTTTTTTTTTTCTTTTTTCCCCTGTGCCTACTCTTAAGAGACTCACTGGCCACCAGCATCTGTTGCCAGAAACGACAAGTACCGTTTATTAGTTACATGATGGGCCCAGCCAGCGGCCTGGCATCACCCCTTAGAGGCCAGCAGATGAGCATTGGCACTGGCCCGTCCCCCGCGCCTCGGTCATGTCCTGTCACATGCTCCGGTCAGAAAGTCCCAGGATTGAACGCAGGACATGGGTTCCGCTGCTAGACGGTGCATCTGAGTCACTCAACAGAGAAGCTGACGGGGCAGCTGGAGGGCTGTCGAATTAAATAAGCAAGGGCAGAGATCCCCAGGAGCCCTGGGTGGAATCCGCTGGAGCAGGGCACGGAGGACTGTCCAGCTTGAGTTGAGAGGCCGGCCTTGGCTCCAGGCCTCTGCCAGGGCCAGCAGCCTCGGGTCAAGCTGTGCCAGGGCCCTCAGCTTCGTGAGCCCTTCAGGTGTCTGCTTCGAGCTTGACAACACAGAAATTTACATCAGCCCTTAGAGAAGCCTTGGCTGAACCTCCCGACCTCTAGAAAAACCTGTAGCCGAAGCAGAAAACAAACCAAACCAAACACAACGCAGCGGACTCTGGACCCGGAGTCGCTCATCACAGGAAGGATGAAGGCACAGATATTTGGCACCGCCTCTCCCACCACCGCGGTGTTCACAAACAAGGGCTGGTCTCGGTCCACACCACCAGCGCAGCGTGAGAAGCGGCGAAGGCATCAGAGTCCACGCGACTACTTTATATGAATGGTTTCTACACGTGGAAGATCTGCTGAGCAGAGAAAAGCCAACAGGATTAAGTGCAGCTTTGCCCAAAGCAAAGGACTATCACTCTTTGGGAAACAATGCTGCCCGCCCCCCTCCGCTCCCCCAGCTCAGGACAGGGCCCACGGGAGCCGAGTCGCAGGAGTCTGGTCCTTCCTGAGGAGCGGGGTCAGGTGTTCGCTCGTCAGGTTCCAGGACAGAGCATCGCACAGAGCTGGCCCCGATGGAGAGAAGGGTTCTGTCTTGGACCTGACAGTCCTCTCAGACCTTGACCCTGAGCCACCAGGGTCCAGTTCTCACCCTCGACTCCCCCCAACCTCCCAGCAGCCCAGGTCCCGGGCATATTGGGGGAGATTCCACACACAGCTTGTCTATCAGGAGACTGCCTCATGACAGCCTGGGTTGGTCGGCCTGCTAAACAGACATTCTGTACCCTGTTGCGCACGCAGTGTCCGATTCAGAAATCACATACCAGGAGCCTATATCCTGGCCTCCAGATTTGGTTCTCCTAGTTTAAAAAAAAAAAAAGTCTTTTAACCCTGATGCTGTCTCGTGATGATAGATTTGGGAAGCCAGATGGGGGACACACCACCATCCACTCACATCCCTGACCTCGGAAGTAGCAAAGTCTACGGGGTCTACAAACAAAGAAACTAGAGGAAATATGTGCAAAAACGAGTTGATATCTAAATTAAACATCCCCACAAAACAAAGTGAATGCTGAGAGTCCTGAACGCCTCCCCGCTGCCACTTGGTGGTGAGCACCCCAAAGGTGGCTGGTCTGTACCGTTAAGTGCTATTGAAGCATCAGCCAGCACCCTCCCCATGGGAACCTTCCAGGTAGGGCAGCCCATCCAGAGCCAAAGCAACCGCGTCCCCTTTCTCTTGTGGGCTGGGGAGGGGCTGCTCTGGTTTGGAGAAACTGAGTCAGAACGGTGAGGGGCCACATCAGAAAGGTCATACGTAAGAACCCCCCTGTGCAGGCCAAGTCTGTCAGCAGAAGTCAAGAGAAGCTAGCAGGACTCCCCAGCACCCCTCCGGCTTCTCCAGGCAGGCAGAGGGCACGCTAGGGAGGTGGCCTGGTGTCACAGGAGGTCAAGGCCTGCAAGTTCTTCACGGAAGAGGCAAGTGGGGGCCTGGTGAGTGGCAGCGGGGAGGGGGAAACAGATGGGGGTCTCCTGTCAGGCGTAGAACTCCTCCTGCTTGGTGGGCTTCTGGTAGGCCCCGCCGTTGGCTTGCTTTGGCTCTTCCAAGGAGTAGCTGCCCTCGTCTTTCTTCTTCATGCGGTACAGCATGAAGCCCACCAGGCACACGGCAAAGATGAGCCCCACCAGGCCTCCGGCGATGACCCCTAGGCAGGCAGAAGGCACCTTAGCTCAGCTGTTGGGGGCCCTCAGCAGGAGCCCCTCCCTCTCTTACCAAGCAGCGCAAGGAGGCAGCCCAGGCTAGTTGAGGGGTAGTGCCACTCTGGGACTAAAGGTCCCCACCCGGAAGGACACAGCACCCTTTCCTCACCCGCCTGAGAGAACAACTCACCACCCAGCACTTCTTTCCTGTCCAGGAGACCCTTTGAGGCCCCTGCGGTCCCCTTATCCATCGGGGGCTGGTTCCGAAGCTCAGACTCCACGGTAGCCCCAACCGCGTTGTCCCCAGTGGTTTCAAAGATGAAGTCCTGCGGGAGGACAGGGCAGGATCAGGTGGGGGTGGGGGGTGGGGGCAACCTCGAGCAGCAACCAGTTCCAATCCCAGCCCCAGTTCCAATCCCACCGCTCACCATGGCTACTAGCTCACACACACCCAGCCCCGGGTCTCCCTTTACACTCCAGCCCCGCTGGTTCTGGCCAAACCGTGCCGGAGCGCACACCAAGCATACTTTTCATACTAGAACAAACAGGCCTGTCTTAGCAGAGAGTGCACACAAGTGTCAGACTTGGTAGGACTTGTACTCTCACGGCAGGGGTCTCCCACAAGTTTGGGAAGCTGCGTTTTGGATGATCTTTAAGGATTTGTGATGGGTTGAATTGTGTGCATCCCCCTCTGCCCTCTTAAAAAAAAAAACAAACCAAGATTGTTGGGGTCCCAACTCTGGACCCTTGTGAACACGACCTTGCTTGGGTCACAGGGTCTTGGCAGATGTCAACGATGACATTAACCCTAGTAGGAACAGCATCCTCGTGAGAGACCCAGGAAAGACGTTATGTGCCGATGAAGGCAGACTGTGGGGAGTGACGCATTCCCAGTCACGGATGGCCAGGAACTAGCCAGGAGCTGGGAAGAGGCGATGAAGGCTCTTTCCTGGGAAAAGACTGATTGCAGAAATGGAGCCTCCAGAAGGAAGAGCCCAGACAAGTGTCCCCTACCCCCAGTTTGTGCCACTCTGCAAACGAAGGAAACACAGACAAGGCTGGTCTCTTACTTTGTCTACCCTGCCCCTGGCCTAAAGCCCGGTGGCACAACGGTTTCAGCTCTTGGCTGCTGATCCAAAGGTCAAAGGTCGGGCAGTTCAACCTGCCACTGGCTGCTCCTCAGGAGAACCACGTGGCAGTCTACTTTTGCAAAAATCCACAGCCCCCAAAACCCACAGGAGCAGTTCTTTCCTGTCCTGTGAGTTGGAACGGGCCAGACAGCAGTGCCCAGTCTGGTCAGCGAGGCAGTGAACCAGGACCTTGTGACCTTACCTTCTCTGTGGGAGCTAAGACGTGCCTACATGGCACAGGATGCTGGACTTGCCTGATGATGCCACCCATCCCCCGCCCCTCGCCCCAACCCCACCAGCATGCATTGTGCTCAGCAGGCACCAAGGCCACCCCATGTCCCAGGAGACGCAGAGGTCAGGAAGGGGCAGGTTGCTCACCGGCTCCCCAGAGCCCTCTCCTACTGGGAGCTGACTGGAGGGTGCCTCCTCAGCAGCACTCGGGGTGGCCGAGGGGCCTCCTTCCTCCTGGCTGGGAGCGTCAGGGTCCAAGTGGCGGCGTCCTGTGGGAGCAGAGGTCTCATGGTGGCCAGGGTGCCTGTCCCTGGGGGCGTCAGTGGTGGCAGGGGCCTGGGCTGTGCTGGCTCTTGCTGTTGAGACCCGGTGGGTGGCTGGGTGCTGGGTGGTGTCGCTGGGTGGGTGGGAGGCCTCCACCTCTGCCAGGCGCACTGCCCCCACCTCCTCAGGCCTCTGGGGAGCAGGCAGTATGGAGGTGGCCTGGGCCTCTATGCCGGTGGGCTCGGGAGCTGCAGGCACTGACGTCGTCAGCAGCCACATGTCTTCCCCCGCGGAGGGAGTCTGATAGGCCAAGCTGACATCTTGCAAGGCACCTGCAGGGTCAGAAGCAAAGCGTATTGGCATGGGAGTCACACTGCACAGCCAGGCTGGCAGGGGGCATGAGAGACTTGGGCATCTGGGTGAGGTCCCTCACCAGCTAACATGGAGAGTACTCCCCACCCCAAGGAACTGTGTCTACTGGTGCCAAACTGGGCTGAGGTAAAAGGACTTCAGAGATGGACAAGGGAGGCCCTGATCTCGGGGACCACAAGACAGATACCAAGGGCACCAAGCCTGTCCTATGACCGCTGATGGCCACTCTCTGGGTGGGCGGCATCTAAGAGTCCCCCAGTGCACACTTGTCTCTGCCCCCCTCCTCCACCCCCGAAAGGCCTACGCTCTCAAGCCCTGAGGCCTGGACTCTCCTGGTCAGCTCTTGCACCTGTGCTGAGGCCACCTTCCCCAGAGAGGTCTCTCACTCCAGGTCCAATTCAAGAGCCACCTCCCGTGAAGCCTTCCTGAGCACCTCCCACCCAAAGGAGGCAGAAACAGGAAATGAAGGGGTCCTGGCCAGAGTCTGACACCCCCATGCGGGGCTCTGGGCTGCCTCTCCTGCCTCCCCCAAACTGCATGAGCTCAGGTTATGACTCCCCTTGAACAGATGAGAAAACAGAGCCTCTGAGATCAGATCCCTCTGTCTGTGTGCAGCCCACAGCCCCAGGGCTTCCTCCTCCCCGCCACAGCAGGGGCCCCACTCTCTGCCCTAGCACTGCCCCCTCATACCTGGCCGGGGCCATACACTTAGTGCCCAGTAAATGCCCCACCCCTCCCACCTTCCCAGTGCCAGCCTCACCTGCACCCGAGCCGGAGAAGCCATCTGAGTCATCCCCAGAGCCGTCCTGGTCTTCGGGGGGCACACTGGTGACCACAGTTTCCTGGAGAGGTGTCAGAAAAGGGTGTATGAGCTTGGGCTTGGAAGGAACCTTGTGGTTGCTTGGACCTCATCCCTCCACAGGGAAGGGAGCCCTCCCAGTGGTGCCCAGACCGGGATCTGGCAGTCTGATTCTGTCTCCAGCACACCTGCAGATGCTACAGTAATGTACAGGCCTGGGGTGCAGGACAACCACAGGAGAGCCCACGGCCACTGGGGAAGAGCCCAGACCTCTCTGAAGGGCCCAGAGAATTACCTGGGTGCATAGGTTGTGGTCCCCCTGGCAGATCCCCCACCTACTCCCTACCCTGAGAATCATGTCTAGTGAGCCAGTACCATGTCGGGGGTCCAAGGTTGCCAACCCCGCCCCACTAAAGGGCTCTTGGGAAGCCCCCAGGAATAATCCTACAGAGGCTGGACCGACCCAAAAGCCAATGATGGACACAAGGGTGAGTTGAGTGTCCTGAGGAGGAGAGTTGGATCTGCCACATCCCGGGGCCCCCAGGGCTCCTGTCCACACCCAGCCCATCTCCTTGTCCCTCGTGAGGACTCATCACTCAAGGGGTTTCCTTCCCTGGGGAAAGAAGACAGGGCACCCATGGGCCCAGGGCCAGATGGAGGCACCAGGAGAGAGGTCGACGGGAAACAGTTTGTAGAGGGCCGGCCTGGGAATGCAGCCTGCCCAGCCGGCTCTGAGAGGTTACAGGTGCCAGAGTGCAAACAGATGCCCAGCCCCCAGGCTGGCCTGAACCCGGAGGAGTGGTGAGGGGGCTGAAGCAAGCCCGTGCAGAAACCCTGTGTGGGTGGGAGCCAAAGTCTGGGCCTCCCCAAGACACCCAGCACCACCACCACCTACAACCCCCCTAGGGCAGCCAAGCTGTGACACCGACCATCGGGCAATGTAGGCCTCTTGCTAGGGCTCCAGGGTCAGAGGCCAGGACACAGAAGCACTCAGCTCAGCAGGTGGGCTTCAGAGGCCCACCAAGCTCTGCCATCCACTCCCTAGAGGAGCGGCCCAGGAACATCACTGAACATTCTGGTCTATTGCCACGGGCAATAATGAAAGGAGGTTTGCATAGGGAACCTCAGGGGCAGGTGGCAGGACGCACGGATGCTGGTAGCAGAAGAATGGGCTCAGCCTGGAGGAGAGGGAACCTGGGTGCTGGGTACCGCCAGCAGGCCAGTCAGGAGAGAGGGAGGGATGGTGGGGGCTGGGGGGGGGAAGGGGATAGGGTTTCAGGGGGAGTGCCAGCTCTGCTCTGCACAGACTTGTTGGGAGCAGGGCTTCCTACCCCCCTCCCCGCCCACAGCCTGAGTCCTGAACAGAGGGGGTGGGCTTGGTGGTGTGTGTGTGTGTGTGTGTGAGTGTGTGTGTGTGTGTGTGAGGTGGGGTGGGGAGACAAACCCGCTGGCCTCCTGGCACAGCCCTGGGGCAGAGCTGCACCAAGTGGAGGCTCCCACTCCAGGGTCTTCAGAGTCAGAAGAAAGTGGCAGAAACGGAGGGGCCACAAAATGACACCGAGCTTCCTTTGAACATACAAACCCAAACACTGCTCCTCCTCACACCTCCGCCTCTGGAGAAAGGGCCCCAGAGGACCTAGCTGGGCCACCTCACTCACCAACAAGGGACAGTCAAAGGACAGTCATGCAAGCTTCGCTGGGCCATGAACCAACCCACGCCCGGGTACAGCCTTCTCTCCTGTCTCAAGCACTGCTCCAAATACCTGTGCTGCCTCCCCAGAGCTTAGACACCTCTCCAGCCTTCCCACCCACCAATCAAGCCTCTCTGGAAGGAGGGTACTTTCAGCAACAAATAATCCTGTCTACCACCCACTACCCTGCAACTGTCACAGACCTGTCCCCCCAAGACTGCCCAGCACCCATCTGAGACCAGCTTCACCCTCCTGACCCAGCCTCTACCCTCACTTCTCTTCCCGGCTCCCTCCCTCTGAGGGTGAGCACCAAGAGGGGCAAGAGAGCCAGACTTGCCCCACTGTATTTCACAGCAGAGCCGGAGTCTTGATATCTAGACTCCACTCCACACACAAGGTTGTGTGGCCTGCAGGGACGACCACAAGCCCTGGACACCATGTTTCGCCCTGCAATACTGCTGGGATGGTCAGTCCGGCCTAGTCCCTGGCCAGCTCCAGGGCATCCTGGTCTCTCAGCTCCAGAGGAATTCCAACAAGCTGAGTTTCCCAGGAGCAAGATAAGACTCCAGGTTAGCCCAACCCCAGGCCCTAAAGACAATCTGTCCTCCATCTCTGCTCAGCCTCTGCAATCTTGTTTACACAACATGCTCAAATAAAGCAAATCATCTCCAGGGAAACCAGGGCAGTACCACCCCTCTCAACCTCAGGTATCCACCAAGGGCGCTGGGCTGTGACCTCCCCCCACCCCTCCAGCATCAGCCTCCTGAGAGACAGGAGAGACCTGAGTCGGTGGGGAGAAAATGAGCAGAAACTGCTGATCTGGATGAGCTTGGAGAGTCCAGGTGCCAGCTGGGGTTTTGGGTGTGACTTCCAGTTTCATTTAGCAGCTGCTGTGAGAACAGCCGTCAGCAAGCTGCCTCCAAGCCTCGTGGGGCCCTCCCTCAGCATCGTCACTGGCTCAGGTCCTTCCTGAACTCTCAGCCACTGCTCTGGAATAATGAGCTAGCGGGGCTGGAGGCATGGCACCCTCCCCAATGCTGTCCAGAAAAGCAGCTGCCCGCCCCCCACTGTCCCCTTTCCATAAACAGCCTGGGCCCTGGGATCCCACTGGTGTGAAAGCCCACGGGAGATGGGTCAGGGAGCGAGAGAGGGAAGATGCTGGTCTCCGTCTGGGCCGTGGGCAGGAGGCCCTGGTCAGGTTTCTGGCTGGCGGGAGGGTGCAAGGAGCAAGGCTTTCTCTGATGCTGGGGGACATCCCCTTCCATTTCTGCCTCTGCCTGCACGGCGACAGTGGCATCTCTGACAGTGAGTGGAAAGGGAATCTCAGCAAGCAAGAGTCTTACACCCAAGACCATTGTACCATTGCACCAAAGCCCATGCCCTCCTCACCCCCAGCCCCTAAGGACCCTCGACCTGGCTGAGCCCCTCAACTGGAAGGAAAACTTGCCCAAGGCTTCTTCTCACCACCACCTGCAGCCTGGGAAAGTTATGGACTGACGAAGACCCGGTGGCTGAGGGTAAAGCTGGCCGGTACACAAAGCTGGCCCAGGTCACTCGGGCACTCAGGGCCTAAGAGGCTCTGCCCCCAGCCATTCCCAAGGAGTCTGGAGGCCTGTGCAGAGAAGCTGCCGGAAAGCCCCTAACCACTGTACTGGTCAGAGGCGGCCCTCCTCGGTCACCTCCATCCACTGTTGCCCTGGCCACTGAGGCTGAGGGGTGCAGCCTGTTACCCTGACAACCAGGGCTGAGTGGGTCTAGGTGGATTCTGTCACAGTGCCCCTTCAAGAAGTCCCGAGCACCAAAGCCTGTCAGTAGGGTCACAGGAGAGGTTCAAATGAGGATAGCCAAGCAGGGGCTTCCAGCTCCCCAGAACGCCTGGCTGGCCCACCCCCACTCCATCCATCACCCTGCAGCCAGGGGATGCGTAGAGGGGGTGGCGTGTGACTAAGGTGTCTCGCAGGCTGAATGATGCATGCAACACGAATCCCTCACAAAACAGTCCTGAACCCTGTGCTGCATGCTCTTGAAACCAGCCCGGAGTGTGCTCCGTGAACAGGGCCACTGATGTCACACAGGGTCCTCCAACCCAAAGAGCCAGCAACCACCCACGGGGACTTTGGGCAGGGCACAGAATCATGGGTCCACTCCAGGGGTGTCATGGCCCTCTCCCCGGAGCAGCCTGGGGGTGGGGGTGGGGGGCTGCCTAGGCCTGGGCCTTGGAGCCCCAGCCAGATGCTGCGAGGATAAGCCAAGCCACAGCCCCCAGTCGCTCACTTTGCAGAGCGAAAGGGCTCATGCTTACAACAGCTTTGGCTCATCAAGTGGGGGCGGGAGGTTTAAATCTCCTCAGGCTGTAACTGAACTGGTGGGGGTGGGAGCAAGGGGAAGGGGCAGCTGGTTCCTGTGGGTAGGCGCCAAGGCTTTGAATAAACAAGGCCATTAGTCACAACACCAACTTTGGGAAAGCAAGGATAAACAGCTGGCCCTTATCAAAGGGCTGGGTTACAGCCTTTGCCAAGTGGCCTCCATCGCTGGCCTTGGCGCTACCACTGCGCGGATGGACAGACCGGCCAGGCAGGCCGCAGCTCCGTCCAGGGGCTCAGACTGCGAGGGTCCAAAGGTAGGTGGGCCCCACTGCACACAAGCCCCCAGGGTGCGTGCCTGCCACCCAGAGGCCAGCAAGGGCCCTGGGGGTGGAGGGGTGGGGTGGGGAGAGCGCTTAGCAGATTTAATTGTCTTGGCTAGCTCTACGGTGTAAAACTAAGGGAGGCACACTGCTCACCACACCTCTCCCCTGCTACATTCACCCCTGCTTCAAGGGGTGCCTCACCAGCTCCACCCAAAAGTCAGCTCATCAGGCCGGGTTGAAGGCCCACAACTCTGCACCCGTAAGCATCTCGCCGGGGGCTGTTGGTATGAAGTCAAGACCCCCACTCAGGTCTCTGAATAAACTGCAAAGCAGAGCCCCCTCCTCCTGCAGAGACAAGGTCAGTGCACGCTGATCTGAGTGGGCTCTTTCGGCTCTTATTCCCGCTACACAAACAGGACATAGGTCCACCGGTGTACGGGGGCCTCAACAGGGGCTGGGGGGAGGCCCTGAACTTCCAGAAGCACCTGACACCCTCTGCTCCCAGCAGTGGAAGAAGCAGATCACCCGAAAAGCAAGCTTCATCTGTCCTGAAGCCTGAGGCGGAAAAGGGACGTCTCTCAATTTTCCAGGAAGTTGCCTGTCTCCAACCCCTTCCCACTAGCAGGCCGTGCAGAGAAGGCTGAAGCTAGCAGAGAAACCCACTGAAGCCTCAAGGCCTAGACAGGGAAGGAAGGAGGCAGTGGGCCATGGAGCATGGGGGTGCAGTCTTTCAGGGGTACCTGCATGCTGGGGTGAGGGGGGTACAAGAACACTGTAAAACATCCAAGCCCACCCCCATACTCCAGGTGTCCTGTCATATAGTGCAGCTTTGTGGCCAGGGAATCGCTGGCCCTCCCTTTAGTCCAGGCTAAAAGGATCTAAGTGCTGAGAAAGTTAGTGAGTTAGTATAGGCAGGTCAAAACTCAAGCATTGTGTTTTGAAAATGATATACCACTGTACAATCACGCTTGATCTAATTGAACTATGGATTGTTATACTAATCTGTAAGAGCACCAATAAAACGGGGAGTAGGCAGCAACAATAACAAAAACCCCTCAAGCATCAACCCCGAAGGCATCATGCTCAGGAAAATAAGTCGGGTCTCAAAATGACAAACATCTTACGATCCCGCGACGTGGGCGCTCCAAGAGAGGAAAAGGTTCCCAGGTAGTGCGGACGGTTTTTGCTTCGCGACTAATCAAAAGACCGGCAGCTTAATGCCCCGGCCCCCCACCAGCCCAGCAGACCTGGGGAAGAAAACTTGGTAATGGACTTCCCTGCAGATTCTCCCCAGGAGACCCTGCTGAGCAGTTTCACTCGACATACAGGGTGGCAGAATCCACCTGGGACACGGGCTCCGGTGAGCTGGTTTTGTTTCTCCTGCCCTTTATTTGCTCAGAGTAGAGACAGAAAGTACACCAGCGGTTGTCATGGACACCCTAGGGTGAGAAGGGAAGGGGGACGATTGCTTAATGGGTACAGAGTTTCTGTTTGGGGTGATGAAAGAGTTCTGTAGCCAAATGGGGGTGCTGGTTGCACAACATGATGAACATCATTAGTCACCGAACAGGACGCTTAAAACTGGCTAAAAAAGGCAAAATGTGTGCTCTGTAGACGAAGGGGGCTTCCAACAAGTTGGTGGGCAACTCCAATGGTTCCATGTTTTCATGGAGGTTTTGAAGCCCCTTCAGAAGAGCCCGAAGCACCTGGGAGCCAAGGGCAGACCCTGTCCGTGGGAGTGGGAGCGGGAGCGTGAGCTCGGGCCTCGGGGTCTGGGGTAAAGGCGCAGGCCGCAGGTGCACCTCTCACCTGCTGCAGATAGACGCCTGGGCCTGGGCCTCGCTGCCTTTCGGGCCATGGAAGGGGGATGGCTAGATGACTTGGGAACAGGTCCCTGTGTCCTCATCAGCGTGACCCTGCGGTGTTCAGGCTGATAAGGTCATAGAAGGCCATGCCAGGGGTCAGCAGAGAGGACAGGGCCATTGCATAGCCTGAAGAAGAGATTCCTGGGTTTGGACATGGTCCACCCCGGAGAATGGACGTGCACCTGCAAGGGGACATCCTGCCCTGGAGCAACAGTGAGGCTCCCCTGCACCCCCACCCCATCAACACTTCCACTGGGAGGGCCTTTCAAGACCTCCTGATCTTAGTAGTCCCCCACCCTGAGACCCGATTCACTGCCCTTGGGGATTCAGGCTGGGGGAGGAAAGGCAACCGCACTCAGCTAGCTTCACAGACACCCCCCGTGGCAACATTTCCCATGCCACCAAACCTTGAGATTTGGAAAGCAAGACCTGGACTCTCCCCACTGCCACCCTGGAGTCCTCTCGAGGGCGGGGAAGGGAAGTGAGGCTCCTAGGGAAGACCAGGGCTATTTATCGAGGAAGGGGAGACTTTGACGCCTCCATGCCAGCCCTGATGTCCAAGTCAGGTACCATCACCCCCATGCCCAGCCCTCCACACAGCGGGTGCCGGCTTCAGCAGGGCCCACGTGCCAAGACTAGTCTCAGAAGAGGCGCAGCGGAGGCTGGGGACAGAATGGAAGACCAGTTCCTCGGCTTCTCCTTACCTGTCAGCACGTGGGGCTGGACCGGGCATGGCAAGATTTCACTCAGCCATTGAGCAAGGGTGCCCAACCCAGGCCCAGGCAGCCTCTGCACCAGTGCTGTTCCTGGAGCCAGAAAGGGCCCGCCTGCCCACAACACTTGCCAACCGCTCCTCCTGGGGCCTGCGGCCCTGACCACAGGGTGTGAACAAGGGAAAATGACCAGCCCCATCTTGGGAAAACCTGAGTATAATCTGTGTGACTATGGAAAAGAGCCTGCCTCAAGGTGCCTAACTGTACAAAGGGAGTTGGACAAGATGTGGCAAGGAGGTTCCGCAGGCCAATGGCATCTGGGGCTGGGGAGTCAAGCCTCACAGTCACAGGGTGGCCAGGCAGTGACCCCAACAGACCCACGACACAGGGGCAGCCCACAGAGACAGCCCTTGGCCACAAGAAGACCCACCAGGAAGGGTTTAGTCGATGGCATTCGCCTGTGTCTTTGCTTTTTCAACTTCCTGGAGGGGCTTATGGTCTAAGCTGGAAGCAAGAGATGCCCCAAACCAAAGGGCAACCCACAGGGGGTGTTTAGATACTCCCCTCCTCACCGACCTTCCCCTGCTCCTCTAGAGGCTTCCGCCTCTTCCAGTGCTGGCTACTCAGCGGAGACTCCCTGCTCAGTGAAGAGCACCCCCAGTCAACAGATCCTAGGAGTCTTGCTGGGAAGTCCCCCAGACATGCTTGCAGCTGAGCAGAACCCCAGCTTCCACGGGGCTTAGGGCCTGATTTCTCGGGTGCATGGGCTTCTGGTGGTACCTTCCCCTGCTCTGGCTACAGAAAGCACCCTCAAGTTTCACTGCAGCAGAAACTGTAGCCCGGACACACCTGGGGCCAGTCAGGTCTCCAGCTGTGTGTGGTGGATGCAGGTGAGGGGGTTGGGCACAAAGAGGCCCATTCCAGACCCCGGGGCAGTGTGTGTATGTAGGAGCTACGGAAGATGGAAAAGGCTGACCAACGTGAAGCTAGATCCCAAGAAGCTTTTTTAAACAAACAAACAAACAAACAAACAAACAAACCTGAGTCTGAATGTGGTCATGAGCCAATTCCATCCCAAGGAAGGAAAGAGTAAACCTCCTTTGCTCAACCAAAGCCCCCTCCCCGCAACACCTTTAAGTCCCAGATGTACTCTCTTCCTCCCAAGCTGAGAACACAGGGCTAGGCTGGAGTCTGAGTGAAGGTGGGGTGCACTGGGGAGCCTGGGCAGACACAGGAAGGGGCTGGGCATCCTGAGCAGGTCCCCTGGAAGCATGGGGACGAGCTGAGTGGCAGAAGGTAGAACGTTCTAAGAGGCGCAGGTCTGGCCAGCTGGAGGCCCCACAGGTTGCTGGGGGTCTCACCGGCATCTGCACACAGTGGAGGCCCAGATGGCTCAGAGGGGGAAAGGATGCAGGCCCAGGCTTGACACCCAGTTGCCGGGGCCAAGAAAGGGCCCCAGAGCTCTGAGACTGTGGAAGATTGGGGGGAAAGCCGTGGTCAGGGCTGGGGGGTAACTTACGAAATGAGACCTTGCCCCAAACAAGAGTCATCGCAACTAATACGGGCTGAGCAGCACGTCACCCGGGATGGTGGTGGTGTGGTGTGGTAACTGCCAGGCCAGCAGTTTGGACCCAGCCACTCAGCATGAGAACGGAGGTTATCTGCTCCTGTCAGAGAGTTAGTTCCAGCAATCTGTGGAGCAGTTCTGCTCATTGCTGTCAGGTGGCTATGCGTCGGAGCCAACTAGGGGATGTGCCAGGCTCAACGCCCAGTACTGTGAATGAATTCAATTTCTATTCACAGCAACCTGAGGGGCCAGGCCATGTTCACATGAGGATGAGAAGACTGATCCTGGGCGGGGGAGGTCGGAGTCGGTGTCCTATCAGGCCCAGAGCACACAGCTCCCGGAGCAGAAGAGAGGTGCCTGGCAGTTGCGCAGTCGGGCTCTATCGGGCACACTGCCAACGGCTTGTATCCGAGCAGAGCCCACAAGGCTCTGAGCCTGAGCAGAATCGCCGGCGCGGCCCACTGGACAGGGCGCAGGGGTACAGTGTGAAAAGAATTGGGTTCTTGGGGTGGGGTCCTCCCAACAGGCCCCCCCAGCCTCATCCCCCTGCCTTTCCAGTACAAACGTCCACCTCAGGGCACCCACACAGACCACTGCCCCCCCCCCACAACGAGGCCTTGTCCAGCCGGTGGGAGGCCCCAGCCAGGCTCAACTCTGCCCGAGTCTTCCTAACCTCTTCCTGCCACCTGCACCCCAGCTCCCACGCCCTCAGCTCCGGAGCCAGCCTCTGGCAAAAGCTCACGTGGAGGAGAGCAAAGTCTTGCCTGGCCTGTTTGGGAAGGCGCCCCTTTCAGAGAAGGGGCAAAAGCCATGTTTGCAGACCCTGCCATGTTACAGCCGCTCGGGTCAGGCCAGCTAGCTGCTGACAAGGAGTTATTGAGCGCTCGGTTGGGACAGACTGTACCTTACCCTCAGTCACAGAAGCCAAGGTCCTCCCCACTGGAGCCCCAAAGCTCCCCCCCAAAGTGGACTCCTCTACCCCATTCCCTCTGGGGGGTGGGGGATACAGAGAGGCCCTTGCCCCATTCTTCTGCATACCCTAATCCTGGAGATGTAGCCAGGAACACAGCCCTACCCCCTGTGGTGAGCTCTGAGAGCTTCTATGTGATGTCAGCAGCTCCACAGGGCTCAGAGGCTCCTGAACATCCCAGAGCCTAGGGCCCTGCAAGCGAGCCCAAACCTGACCGCCACATCCGCCCAGAACATTCCCTGCAGATAAGCTCACCAAGGCCCTGGAGTCTGCTGGGCAGCTGGAATGAGGAGTACCTACCAGAGAACAGGGCCAGTGCTTGGCCCTGCGGATTCCATAAAGCCCCCGCCCGGGGGGCGGGTCGGTGGGAGGGGGGCCTGGAGCATCAGCTGCCACCACTGGTATCAAACAGTAAAGGCTTCCTCAGACCTGTGCCAGGTGCCCAGCCCACCCCCACCCCCGATGCCAGGGGTGGCAGCCCTCCATAGATCCCATGTACTTTCCCATTTCTAGCTCCCAGATGGGTGACCTTCACGGCTCACCAGCCCCCACCAAGACCGTTTCTCACTGGCTGAAGAGGGCAGTGTACATCCCCAGAGAAACAGTCACAGAAAGAGCCCGGAAGCCCAGGCGAACGCCACTGGGAGCGAGGGTCTGGGTAGGCGAGCTCCTTAATGCCTCCATGGTACCCACAGTGGTCAGCCGCTCATCGCCCCACCCCAACACTGCCATGCTCAGAGCAGCCTTTCAGGGCCAGAGTTGAGAAAATGTGGCCTGACGTAGTCTGAGCTGCCTACCAGAAAGCACTGAGCTGTGGGGGAAGCCCCTCGCAGGCTGGGGGAGCTCGAGGTGCCTGAATCATGCCGCCTCTTCCACAGTCAGCTTTCCAGCCTGTCTGGTTCCAGTAACCTCTCTGAGACATGACGCCTGGATGAGAAATGATTCAGGCTCTCACACTTGGTCAGACCAGGGAGGCCCATGGACTTCCCAGATACCACCTGCTGCAGCAGCCAACATCAGAGCCCACCTATGCACCCACCCATCAGGTAAGCAGCTGCTCCAAGGCGGCAAAGTCAGGAGAGGTGAAGAGTCAACCACCTTATGAAAGAGATGACCTCATCTCCGCCACGGAGCCCCAGGAGGCAGGCTGAGCACCGTCCCCTCCCTCAGTTCACACAGGTCAAGAGAGGCCCACAAACAAAGTCATTCAGTGCCAGCCAGGGTGAGGGAGCCCTGGTTTGTGCTTAGCTGTACCCGCCCCCCCCCCACCCCCTCAGGCATGGCACACAGTCGGGTCATGGTCAAGGCTGGTTGGGTGAGTCTCAGGGGAGGAGCCACGGATCTGGCACCATGACTCAGCTGAGGAAGAGGGCAATAAACACTCACCTTCCCCGCTGCCCCAACCTGCCCGATGTGGCCTCTGTTCTGATGAGCGAGCCCCAGGGCAGGTGGCTAGCATGCCTGGGTGTGTGTACAGATCCCCAGGCTCGGCCCCCAGGCCCAGTCCCAGCTCTGCACAGGGGCCTCCTTAATGAACCTGAGTTCACCCCCTCCAAGCACACTGCCTGGATGTCGCCCTCCTAGTCCTTCCCCTCTTGCTCCCTGCACCTGCTGAGGGAATAATGGTAGAAAACTCAGAGCCCATGGCAGGTCCCCGGTGCCACTGTCACCCTCCCCAGGACAAGGTCTCTCTGTGACTAGGTGGTTCTGAGAATTGAACAGGGAAGGGAGAGGCCTTGAGCAGATGGGGCAACTGAGGTTCAGGCGGGTAGTGACCTACACAATGGCTAAGCTGGGCCTAGTAAGGACAGGGATCCTGGGTGCCCTTCTATGCAACAGTAACTTCTACAGCCAAGGACAGGAGCCCTGGGGTGGGAGGTGGGGGTAGGGGGGCATAGTTCAAAAGGGAGGGAGAGAGAAAGGAAGCTTCCCGCTGTCTAAGGGGACAGGTACAGACACAGAGGTGGTCACCACATTGTCCAGAACTGAGACCACGGTCGAACAAGTACTGAAGGCCACTGGGGAAAGGGAGGTGGGACTAACCAGGCCCTGTGCTTCTGACACACACACTCTCTCTCTCTCTCTCTCTCTTATTGCTGTGGCCTTCAGATACGTCGCAGGAAGAGGTGCGCTCCCCGGGCTGAAGGAGGGAGGAGCGACATAAAGTCGGGCAGTCCACAAAGCCTGAATGCCAGCATAACAGAGGCCCTGTCCTGGTAGGACTCCAGGTGAGGACGAGAGGGACCAGAAGCAGGAGGGGACACATGCCACTGCCTCAAGTCCTTAAGTCAACAGGAGCCATCGCTGGGCCAAGGACTGGGTCAAGAAGTAGGTCCAGCCACAACCCCGCCTCTCTCCCGACTCAATGGTCTCCAATCAAGACCCTAGCGCTCTTTCCTTCCTCCTGAAATCTTACCTCTGCACACGGATGGTCTCAGGGCAGCCTCCCAACATGCCAGGCAGTAAGGACACTTCCCGGAAGCTTAGACTGCCCTGATCCCCAAGGTGGGGCTCCCAAAGCATTGATCATAGGGGTGCTGACCCAGTGTGCCTGCCTGTCTCCAGCCTGGGGACCCAGAGGCCTTCTGGTACTCTCTCCCCATCCAAATAGAAGCTGCCTGCAGGCAGGCCAAAGCAGTGACGTCACAGGTAGAGCTAGCCCTTCCGCCAGGGCACGTTGTGGACAGGACTTCCCACGTCTATGCAGCCTGAAGTGGCACAGGTGCGGAAGTGACCCGGAGCCCAGGGTCCTGTCCAAAAGGTGCCGCCACTGCCCCAACTCCAAAACCCCTAGCCCAAACACACCTCATTTTGGGACGTACACATGCTGCTCTCCCCTGACCCCTGGCTTCTCATAGAGAGGCTCCAGAAGGCACCCTCCTATCCCAAACCCCAGCTCTCCTGGAACAGCTGGGAGGGAAATGACAGCAGGCTGACTCTGTTCCAGGACACAGGATCCTGGCACACTTCTTACCAGACTCCTTGAGTTCTATTCCTGCTCTCTAGACACACTCAGGCAGGCCTGAAAGGGGGCTTTCAACCAAGGAGAGTTTGTTCTGTAAATCGAGCCCTCGCCTACAACTAAACCGGGAGAGTTCCTCAACCTAAAGTCACTCAACAGCCCATTTCCTCCCGCGGCCGCTCTCCTGGCTGCACCTGATGTTGGGAGCAGAGGGGCCAAGAGGTGGCATCCAGCTAGGACCCAGGACTCCTGGGTTCTGCTTTCCCCACCTCTCAGGCTTCAAAAAGAACCCACACTATGTCTACAAATGAATGAGGGAGTTCGTCTGGAGCTGCCCAAGATCCACACACAAACATGGGGGGGGGTCCTGCGCTGAACCCCTGTACCAAGTCCAGGCTGCGATGGATACAGGTACACATACTTTCCACAGTGCCCCCTTGGGTCCCACTGCTTTTGTCTACCGAGAATTCGTGTGAGGAGCCCTTGCCTGTCCCTAAGCAGTCACACCGTGGCAAACACAAGCCTAGGAGATTGCCTGGGCTTCTGGTTTGCCTGAAAGTACTGCTCAGCCCAGTCCACCCCAACCCTCACATCCACGGCTCTCTGGGATAAAGAAAAGACTCAGAGTGGAGCGACTGGTGGTTTCAAACTGCTGACCTTGCAGTTCACAGCCCAACGCACAACCACTGCGCCACCAGGCCTCCCCTAACACTCAGCAGTAGGCACATAATAAAAAAGCAAAATAGCCAAACCCATGGGACTGCTCCATGGGGTCTCTGAGACTAGAAACCTCTACAGAAGCCCTGTCTCTTTGCCACAGAGCAGCTGGTGGGTTTGAACTACCAACCTTTTGGTTAGCAGCCCACTGCTGGGCTCACTGCACTCGCTACTAGGGCTCCCAGTGCTCCAACAAGAGCAATCCTGATGATCTGGACAGTTAACTTTCCACTGGCACATTCATTCCCAAGCACTTTCATGCTTGCATTATGAAATGACTACACCAGTGAGTGACAGAATAGGGACAGGGAGAACAGGTAGTATTATGTCCGCTTTACAGATGAGGACATCAAGATTAGACGTACGTAAGCGATTCACCCAAGATGAGTGGCAGTGTGGGGACTCAGTCCTGGGGAACTGCTTAATCCAAAGCTCTCTTGGGCATGCCAAGTAGTATGGGAGCATATTAGACAAGCGAAAAACCAACTCACTGCCATTGAGTCAATGCTGGCTCACGGCAGCCCTATAGGACAGGGTAGAACTGCCCCCGTAATGAGCTGCATGGGAGTAGAAAGCCCTGTCTTTCTCACCCGAGGAGCTGGCAGTTTCCAACTGTAGTCCTTGCTGATTGAGGCCCAACCTGTAACTCCTACGCTACCAGGATGCCTCCTATTATGCGAGGATAAATCCAAAAGTATTGCTACAAAATCATAGCAACATATGAAACAAAACTATCAAAACGTGAAGCTATTGTTTCTTGACGGAGCCTCCAGCTAGATCCATAACTTCTGAAGAAGGTATGTTTCCATTTCTCTCACCCCTTCCCAAAGGAGTCCTGCCCGCTCCAATTGACATCACATCCAGTCGCCAGTTTGGGCATCCCGGAGGGACCCAAATCGTATGTTCCAGACCCAAATCGTATGTTCCTTTTCATGTTCTTCCAGTTTGGAGGACAAAAAGCCATTGGAAGGGGCAAGATCAGGCCTGTACAGCAAATGGAGCAGGGTTTCCCAACAAAATTCTTTAGGACTGTGCTTGCCACCCATGCAGAACGGGCAGGTGAGCTGGTGTGAGGGAAAGAAAGTCCTCAGTGCGACTTTCCTGGCCTTTAACCCAAAAACGTGGGCTTTCATTTTGCTTGAAATGTCTTCCTGATGCACCCCCGCGGGCAGGGTTGCTGTACCTTTCAAGAAAAGCTCTCAGGAGTTTGGGAGTCCCCAAACAGTAACCACAATCTTCTCAGCTGACTGCTCTGTCCTGAGTCTGACTGATCTGTCAACAGATCGCCTCGGCCGTCAATAATTTAATTAGCTTTTTTAAAAAAAGACACCCTAATGAGACGAAGACAAGTATATGACTGAGAGAACTGGTTACAACCATCCACTGATCACAGAGACATGTCTAAACATGTTCTGTTTGGAATAAACCCATGCGTGTATGAACTGGAATCCTTGACAGCAATACTTTTTGGTGTGTGTATGTGTGTGTGTTTTATAGATGTTGGCCTAGCAGGGTCCTGGGATCAGTCACTTAAGGCATCAGTCAGACAGAGGGACTCAGGTGTCATGGTCAGGCCCTTCTCCCAAGGGATGAATCACATGTGTTTATAAAGCGACTGCCCCCCCCCCAGCAGGTGCCTCACCTTGTCGGCCACTTGGTTATGCTAAGTCTGGAAGGGCACAGGGACACCTCAGGTCATTCTCTGTCCTGTCACTCTCTCGCACTGAGAGCCACAGGACCCACACTCCCTATTCCCCCACCCTCCCCATCTCTCAGAGCCTAACACCTTCGTCTTGGAAATAAGTCGACTCAGCTGGGTTTGTCAGTACTGCTGGAGGAAAGAGGGGAATTAGGGCTCGGTAGGAAAGCTGCATGTAACAGTAGAGCACACACAAGTCCCTTTGTGTCACTGTCAGGAAGAGAGATCCGACTAGAATTTTAAAATATAGCTATCGCGGGGCATGTGGGGCAGGGGCAGTGTTCCTGAGAGCTCAATAAACCCAGGCGACAACCCTGAAACCCACCCAGCACAGCCACAGGAGGGCTCTGACCGGCAGAGATTAAACCCTGCTAGTCTGCTTGCTGATCAAGGAAGGGGAAGAAATACTTCAGGAAGAGCCTTGCCCAAAGCATGAGTGCTTCAGAGAGTGCTATGGATTCTCAGCTCATTTTAAAAGAGGGAGGTGGGGCACTTGGGTACCAAGTGAACCTCCCTCCGGAGGATCTCAGGATCTAAAACTCTGCTTCCAGAGAGTCTTCTATAAAATAAGCACATAAATCAGCTTTTTCACTAATTCTTTCCAGCCCCTGTGCCTGTCTCACCCCTCTCCCCACTCATCTGCGTGAATGAGGTTACGCTGGACCCACCACCACCACCACCACCAAGAGCCACAGGTAAGGGCTTAAATGGGCTCCGCCCTTCCTCCATGCAGAGGGGAGCCAGAAGTGACATCACCTCTCCAAGGGTGAGCGAGCCCAGGGGCAGGCAGCGAGCGCTTCCCCACACCCACTCTGCCAGGCCGTGGAGAAATGTCTCTACTAGTCCCCATAATTAAGGCAAAAAGAGACTTTATGCCTTTCAAGAGAGAGAGAACAGCAAATTAACCATCCCAGGGGGCAGGCGGGGAGGAAAGCCATTTTTTCTTACATGGCAGAAACAAAAGACCACAGGAGAGGCACACACAGAGAGAGAGAGAGAGAGGAGGGAGAGAGAGAGAGAGAGAGAGAAACTTTTCGGACAAACCTGTTCTAATCCCTTGGGAGTGGTTTTGAGCAACCTCCTGCCCAGAAGCCTCCGCTTGTCCTTTCAAAGTCAAACGCCCAAGAGTCACACCCTGCCACCCTGGTCCCCAGGGGGTTTGTGACCTGCTTCCCACGGGGGCCACGGTCACCCCTCCAAAAAGGCTGGGGCCTCAGCAGTCATCTCACCCATTCAAGTAACTCCCAACTGCTCATTCCCTTTAGGAAGGGGTCCGGGAAGGGACTTTATGGCTCTACTCTGAACCAAACTGAACACCCTGCTGGGGAGGGAGAGGGCAAGGCTGGGAAGGAGAAAACAATGCAAACTTTATCAAGGAAAAGCAAAAGCTCCGAAGCTCAGAGCTTTCAGGCTCAGGTAAGCCAGCCTCCTCACCCACACAGCTTTCCCTCCCCCCTCCTCCTCCCAGCTGGAGAGCGCCCTGCCCCCAGGCCCACCCGGTTCCCTGTCTGCACAGGTTCCTAGGTGAGAAACAATGCCTCATAAGGCAGCATCTACCCAGGCCCAACATACAGGAAGCTCCACCCCAAACTAAACAAACCTACGGTGGCGGGCGGTCCAGGCTTGCGGTGACCCTGGAGTAAAGGTGACCAGGACTGTAAAAAGCTGTGCTGCCATGTCCTTCAGAGGCCCTCAGAGGGGCTGGTGGGTTTGAACTGTCTGTTGGCAGGCAGGCAAGGCCCTTTAACCACTGTCAACTGGACTTCCAGGAAGCTCCACAGGGAATCCTAGGTCCTTCCGGGACCTCAGCCCTCACTGCAGAAGGTCAAAGAATTGCCATCCCTGTCCCCACCAGGTTCTGGCAGGAACTTGGCAGGGTACCCCATCTCAGCAGGCCCTCACGAGACTTCACTTCCACCTGGAGAGAGTGGGACATCGGGGTAACGCCAGGTGGGCCACACAGCTGCATACCCTCCCCAGTGGTTCGCAGTGCAAGCGGCATGGCAGGCCCACAGAGACAAGCTGCGGTCACCACTTGAGGCCAGAACCCCAGCTCTGCACTGGAGCCCCAACTCTGAACCCATTTCTCCGCCCTCATGTCAGAGGTAAGCATGGGCTTGCTTGTGCTTCTTAGTGATCTATTGTTAGCTATCTCCACCACCCCATCAAAGATGCTGCTTCTAAGTCTGACAGGCTTCGATCTCTTTCCCAGACCCACACCACCTTCCAAGAGAGTCAAAACCTGGTCAAACTTAAAAACAATTCCTGCCGGGCGTCAAGCACCTAGAAAAGCAACGGAAACACCTCTCTTCCAGTGTTACCTAACTAATCTGGAGCGAAGTTTCACATCTTTGATGTGGTGAAACCCACGTGAAAATTGTTCACTACAAATTAGTGGGTAAGCACTGGTATATCCGTGCGTCCCTTGCTCAGTGGGTAATGTGCCTCTTCTCCCCATGGCTCCCCTAGACTCCATTGCCTGAGGGGTCAGGATGCACCAAGGACCCTCTCCTGGGCTCACCCTGCTTGCTTCAGGCACAATTGCGGGCTGGGAGGATTACTTACAGGCCAGCCTCACACCAGAGCTTACTTTATGAGACCAAAGGCCACACGAAAACTCACTGCCATCAAGTCGGTGCTGGCTCACAGCGACCCTACAGGGCAAGGTAGAACTGCCCCTGGTGAATTTCCCAGGCTGTAACTGCTTCCTAGAGGTGCAAGTCCTGTCTTTCAGCTGGTGGTTTCGAATTGTTGACCTTGCAGTTAGCAGCCCAAGATGTAACCACTGCGCCACCAAGGCTCCCTGGGAAATACCCCCAGGTTCTCCCTACTTAGCAGACTGGACCCACCAGTCGCTCTGCGGGAGACCGCCAGCGCTGTGGGCTTCCAGCAGACAGATGTCCAGCCTTAGAAAGCCCAGGGAGCGCTTCTGCCAGGGGTCAAAGTCCACTCTCCAGCAGGTCGTGCTTATCAATGTAAAGGAAGACCGCGCCAGATTTGCGGAGAGACTGCCCAGCTTCCACATTAGAAGTCGAGGTCCCGACGCCCATCCCCCGGCCAGAGGTCTTCCCTGCCCACGTGCTTCTCTGTACCAGAACGAGGGAAGTCGAGCTGACCAGATGTGGCGAGACCGCCACTTCCGGAAGGGGAAGAGCCCCTCGCTCCGCACCTCCCCTCCCCATCCCGGGGGATGGGCGACCCGGTCAGCAGGGAGGACCCGGGATCGCCAGCCTGGGGGTGGCTGGGCGCGTGGGCTCCCCGCGGCCAGCGCTGACACCTGGCGGCGGCCCAGGGCCCAGGCCGCGTTCGGGCCGGCGTCGCAGGGCGGTTCCCAGGAAAAGGTTGCAGGGGCCGAGAACAAAGCGCCCCCGTTGCAGGCGGGCCGGCGGGCGGGCGGTGGCCGGGGGCGGGAGCGCCACTTTCCTGGGGCCCTCAGGTGGCACTCTGTCGGCCGGGTCCCGCTCTCCGGGGTACCAGCCCCCCTCGCCAGGTTGGTGTTGGGAGTCTCCCCGATCTTAAGGTCCCAGACTCCTCTAGTCTCGGGCCCCACTTTTGTCCCCTCTTTTCCCCCAGCTCTACTGGGCGGGCCAAGAGACCCGCCTTCTCTCCTCGCGGCTTCAGCACAAAGCCGAGCCGGGGGAGGGGGCTCGCTTTCGGGGGCGGGGGGAGCCATTCCCAGTGCACTCGCGTGGCAGCCGCCGCCGTGCCAAGCGAGGCTGCCCAGAAGAAGTTGGTTCCTCCGGGTCGCTAACGCTGTCGGGCCAAATTCCCGGAGCTTCCCGCTGCCAGCGCCCCTGGGCTCACCTCCAGCCGCCCGCGGAAAGTCCGAGGGCCCTACCTGCACCCGCCCTCCCGGCCGCGGGCCTCCCCCGGCTTCCTCGGCCCGCGCCCACCCGCTCCCGCACCCGCTGCCCGGCGCCCAGGCTCGCCTTCGGGGAAGGGGCCGAGAGCGCGGGCTCAGGTCGCTGGAAGGCGCGAGCCCGCGGATCTGGTTTGAATTAGGGTCTGCGAGCCAGGACTGGTGGCCGCGGTCACTTCTTCCTCCCAAGTCTCCGGCGGAGGCGCGGGGCTCGGGGCGGAGCAGCCGCAGGCCGGGGGACTCCAGAGGAGTGGCGGCATTTTGCACAGTTGCGCGCGGAGCCCACGCAGGCCCCGCTCCCCGGGGCGGCCCTCGCAGCAGCAGGGGCGCGGCGCCCACAGACGTGCGGAGCGAGCGCCTGGTTTCCTGCTGCGCCCTCCGGGTCCCCGGGCCGCGCCGCGCCGAGCTAGCGCGGGAAGAGGTCCCCCGCTGCCCCTCCCCCTCCACGTGCCGCCGTGGGACTCGCGGTTCCCCGCTCGCCGCCGCCTCGCAGACCGGCGCGGGGCCGCACTCACCGCGAGGGCTGGCTGCAGGCGCAGCGCCAGCGCGCAGAGCCCGAGCCAGAGCGCCGCGCACCTCATGCTGCCCAGGCCGGCGGCGGCAGGGGCTGCGCGGGTCGCGGCTGCGCGGCGCTGCTCCGACGCCTCTGGGCTCCCGGCTCCCGGCTCCGGGCCCCGCTCCGCCGCCTGCGCTGCGGCTCCTCGGGCTCCTGCCCGGCGCGCTGCTGGTCTAGGCGAGGGCTCTTCGGACTGCACCTCCAGCGGGACTGCTCTCTGCCGGGCTCGGCTCCAGCCCGCACCTCTCCAGCCGAGCTCCGCCTTATAATAAACTCTCGGGCCCTTAGCGGTTGCACAAACTAGCCCCCCACCCCCAGCTCCGCCAGGTCTGACGGCCGGCCCCGTCGCCCCGCCCCGCCCTCCGGCCCCGCCCCCTGCGGCGCCGGCCAGAACTTCGCCCCGCTCCGAGAGGGTTTCTCGCCTCGCCCCAGATCGGCGCGCTTTAGCGCCGCTGCCCGGCGGCGATGGAGGTGGGGGCGCGCCCGACCCCGGCCCCGGGTACTGAAGCGCTGCCCTGGAGAAGGGCCGGTAGTTCGCTCCCGGCCGCGGGCGCGAGTCTGCAGCGCCCTCTGGGCGCCGACTGCACGCGCTCTCCAGGTGCTCCGGACGCCCCGATCCCGGTGGGAACGCTTTCGGGGGTGGGGGGCTAGGAGGCGCCGCGGGTCGACGAGGCCTGAAACGGAGGTTCCTGCGCCCGCGCCCCTCCTCAGGGTAGGTTCCCACCGGCGCCTTCTCCCGGGAACACCAAGTGCTGGCGACGCAGCTGAGCTTTAAACAGCTGGGCCCGCTTGGGAGAAACTTTTTTTTTCATTTTAGTTTTTAGTTTCTTTCTATGAAGGACAATGCTTTCAGTCTTCGGCCTCAAAGCTAAAAGGGAAAACAACTGCTTTTTATCTTGTTTTCACCCCAGTTGATCTACCTGAGGATTCTGATCTGAGACTCTCCAGTTGAACGGATTCCCCTCCATGATTCCATGGTGTTCCTTAGAGCTGTGTACCCAGCATCCATCCAGCACTTCAATTCAAAAAAGACTGACCGGTGCTGGGCAAACGCGGAAGTGATTGCGGTCCTGCCAACTGACCATCGTACCTGCACCTGGAGCACAAAGATGGTGTTGTCAGACTTGGCCTGAAAAAGCATCCAAGCAGGTATCCTGACTACCTTCCTCACCTGAGCAAGTTGAAGACTACTCTTTAAAAGGGATTCAATGTTCCTGAGCCTGGGCTATTCGGGCAGGGAAAGTTGGCCGTGGGTCCCGGGATTTGCCTCCACTGGCCAAGCAGGTTTGCCCAGAGCTCAGCAGTCTCCAGCGCACACACACCACACCGCTGTCAAGTCACCAAAAGAAAGCTGCCTAACCAACAGAACTCAGACCATCTGAGTTGTCTGAATTCATGCAACCCTCTTCCCTCTCCTCTGGCCTCTGTGGGGAATAACAAGTCCTCCTGAGGGTCCGTGGGGCCTTGGTAGGTTCCCCTGGGTGTCTTGCTTTCAGGGAATCCTAGCGGTTTGACAAAACAAGGTGGTGTGTCTTTCAGACGCTGGCATCCACCGGTGTGATCACAGCTCCTCGCCTTTCAGCCCAAGATGGAAGAAAAGTAGGACCTTTGGATTCTTGCCTTTCTCCGCTGCTCAAGAGGAAGAAAATGGGGACTTGGAAGGGTTTGTTGGCGTCTCTGCAGATCTTAAAAATGACTAGCTTTGTGTTTCTTTTAAATACATTTTCCCCACTTCAATTTAAGGTACATGCTTTGGGCAAACTGAGGAGGGGGCTGCACAGAAAAACCCAAAGCGGGCACGCCCAAAGAAAGGAAAGGAGGGTCAGGCATGCTTGCTTCTCCTGGCCACCTGCAAAAGAGCCTCCTCTCCCTGAAGCTTTCTTGGAGTCCGGTAGGACCCAAGGGCCTGAGCCTTGGGACTCTTGCAGCTCTTTGGAATTTTGAAGCGGTGAAATTCTGCCAGCATGCGTTGCTATGGCCCTTCTTGTTCAACTTCCTAAGCCATTCCATGTTTCGTACCTGACTCACCGTCTCTGCTCTGGGACACTAGGCAGGGCTTATGTTCCTACCACTGGCTAGGACATTCCAAAGGTACTTCACAAGGTGTATGGGAAAAATGCGAGTTAAGAGATCACAGAACGTTTGGAAGCCCCCACCTATTTTTCCTGGCAGCCCTGGGAACTCATTCCCCTCCCTCAATACTGCTACCTCTGCCCACCAGGAGAAAGTGCCTGGAGGGCAGGACCACCCCTCCCATTCCTTCCATGGACACACAAGATTCACTGTGGGGAGGGGCGTGAGGAGGGGAGATGTCCTGCTCTCAGCAGATGTGGACAGAGGACAGGGCAAGGGAGAAGGCCAGTAGTTTAGAGAACTCTGAGCACAGGCTCGCCGCCTGATGCGAAGTGATGGGAGCTGGCCCAGGCTCGCTCTAGGCTCGTCAGCCCCATCAGCACTGACAACGCACTTGTCCTGTAGCCCAAGAATGCAACGCCAGGGTATGGACTCTTCAGACCAGGGACAGATCTAAATGTTCTTCAACAAAGAAAATGGAAGTCAATGTACTCCCCCACCCTGTGGGGCACTATGCAGCCAATTTTCAAATGAAGCCAATGATGAAGGTCTGACACTCTTAACATGCCTTTAAGCCAAAAGAATAAGTTAAAGAGGCTCTGCAGACAATCAGATCAGACTTTTCCTCAACAGCATGTGTGTAATGTGCATAAAACTCAAAACCAAACTCAATGACATTGAGCCAATTCTGACTCCTAGTGACCCCATAGGGCCCAGGAGAACTGCCCCTGGAGGCTTCCAGGGCTGTAAGTCTTTATCAGAGCAGAAAGCCTCCTCTCACTCCTGAGGAGAGGCTGCTGGTTTCAAACTGCTAACCTTGCAGCAGTTAGCCCAATGTATCCTATGCCACCAGGGATCATAAAATGCATATATATATATATATATATACATATATATATATAACTCCAGTTCACATGTGCTTAGGTTTATTCCAGACAAAACGTGTCTCAGCAATCAGGGGATGGTTGCAGACAAGTTGTCTCAGCAATACACTTGTCTTAGTCTCATTAGAGTATCTTTTTTTTTTTTAAGGGAGAAATGTTTTTTTTTTTGGGAGAAATGTTTTATGCCATGAGGAAAAACTATTTTTAGGTCAAGGATTATATCAAATTTGCAATAAAACCCAAGTAGACATTGTTCCAAATCATTGAAGCTTTGCCACAGTTTTATGGGATTGCTGCTCAGCCCCCACCCCTACCCCCACTCTGCCAGGAAACAGCAGGTTTAGCTTAATCTATGTATAAAAAACATTTTATTGGGGGCTCTTACAACTCTTAAAACAATCCATACATCATTGTATCAAGCACATTGGTACATTTGTTGCCATCATCAGTTTCAAAACATTTACTTTCTACTTGAGCCCTTGGTGTCAGCTCCTCTTTTGTCCCTTCCTCCCCCAGAAACAGCAGTTTTCAGATGGACCAAGTATTTAAGGCTGCAAAGATGAGCCAGGAGCGAGACGACCACCAACCTGAGAGAATGACGAGACAGTGGAAGAAGACCCCAGAACGGCCCCGGATGCGGTAGCTACTGAAGTTGGGAATCACACGAAGTTCAGTATTTGCGAGTTTACACGAACATCGGCTGCGGCAAACTTTGTTCAATGGAGCCCAAAGGTGTCCTGTGAAGAGCAGTTGGCTCAAAGAGCTCAACTTTCCACTCGTTTTTAAGACAAGATTGAAGCTATTGAAGACAGTTTCATAGAACTAATGGGATGAATCTTAGGTTTACCACCATGAGTAAGATCCAATCAAAACTGCCTTCCACAGGACTGTGCTGGACCACTTAAATTCCAGATGGAGCGGTCAGCCCAGCTTATCCAGACTTCGTTGTTGTTGTTTTGGGGGTGCGACTTCAAATGATTTTCTTGAAGGACACAGGATGATCATGAGGCCTTTTTATGAAGAAATTTATAAAAATTGCATCAATGAGAAAAAGGCTGGGGTTACTGCACCGAGAATTTGGCTGCCATTGTGACAGTGATCCTGCTCGTTCCTCGACTGTAGCAACGGGTGTCCTACGAGAGTTTCATTGGGAAACCTTTCCCTAGCCACCTTACAGTCCTGACCTCGCCCCTTTCGACTTTTTGTTCCCCAAATCAAAAGAACACTTAAAGGTGATTGCTATAATGTGAGCCTCACAGGGATGCCCAAACTGCCATTTTGACAGGGTACACATGGGAGAGCCCAGAATTCTTTGGAGAAGGTTTAGAGAAATGGAAACCCTGCTTCCAGAGGTGTCTAGACAGGCTTCTGTTCTCAGTTTGTGGCGGTTACATAGTCTCCTGTCAACTTGCAAAGGGGTGGAGCCTAGCCTGTCAATCAGGCCATAGTCAATGAGGCCTCCATGTGGGCATGGCCTTCTGAGGATTCTGGGAACTCTGCTAGGAGACACTCTCTGCTTCATCTTCCTGCTGACAAGACATATGAAGCTACACTGGAGGAGTCATGAGGAAACCCATACCAGTGCTGAGATGCTTCCATTGCCACTGGATCCGCAGGACTTTCCACCCACTGACCATGATCTTCCTGCATTCGGCGTCATTGCACATTTTGCATGAGTCTGAAGAGGAATTTACAGACTGGCATCAGACCTATGGGCTAATATCAGACTTATGAACTTGATCTGGACTGGGCTGGGATGTTTTCTTAATATAAAATTACTCTTTCATATAAAACTCTCTTACACATATGAGTCTCCCTGGAATTGTTTCTCTAGTCTACCCAGACTAACACAAAGCTCATTTAATCTTCTACTCTGGTTACCCAGGCAACAAGGGAGTGTACCTGCCTTGTGCTCATGAACCATCTACAACCCTTTATTGGTATATCTTAAAACTACTTCAACATTGCACCCTAGCTGCTCCCACCACACCAAGGCAAAACACTAAGGGTGTGCAACAGAACAGCAAGGGAAACAAAGCAACGAAGTCCCCAGGGGATACCAAAAATAGACTTTGGGGCCAGGTCTTGGCACCCCATCACACGGAAAATACTAAAACCAACAGTCCTTGAACTAACTACAAGCTGTTTTGTGTGTGTGTGTGTGTTTTGTTTTGTCATTGGCTTTTTGTTGTTTTCTCTTCTTGCTTGGTTTTCTCTGTTTTGTTTTTGTGCATGTTATTATCTCTGCAGGTCTGTCTAAATAAGATAGGTTGGATGAAGAATCTGGAGGAGAAAACAGTGGGACCGACAGTTCTGGGGGGACATGGGAGAGGGAGAAGTCGGGGGGAAAGAAGTGGTGTTAACAAATTCAGGGACAAGGGAACAACAAGTGATCCAAATCTGTGGTGAGGAGGGTGTAGGAGGCCTGGTAGGGCATGACCAAGGGTAATGTAACCTAGAAGAATTATTGAAACCTAAATGAAGGCTGAGCATGATAGTGGTACAAGAGGAAAGTAAAAGGAATTAGAGGAAAGAGTTAGGAGGTAAAGGGCATTTATAGAGGTCTAAATAGAGGCATGTACATATGTAAATATATATGTGAGGATAGGGAAATAGATCTATGTGCATATATTTAAGGTCGCAGATGGACATTGGGCCTCTACTCAAGTATTCCCTCAATGCAAAAATACTTTGTTCTATTAAACTGGCATTCCATGATGCTCTTCTTCCTGACACAATCGCTGAAGACAAAGCAGGTGCATAAGCAAATGAGCTGAAGAAAGCTGATGGAGCCCGGCTATCAAAAGATATAGCATCTGGGGTCTCAAATACTTGAAGGTAAACAAGCTGCCATCTAGCTCAAAAGCAACAAAGCCCACATAGAAGAAACACACCAGCCTGTGTGATCATGAGGTGCCGAAGGGATCAGTTATCCGGCATCAAAGAATAAAAATATCATATCATTGTGAATGAGGGGGAGTGGGGACCCAAAGCCCATCTGTAGGCAAGTGGACACCCCCTTATGGAATGGTCTCGGGGAGGAGACGAGCCAGTCAGGGTGCAGTGTAACAATGATGAAACATACAACTTTCCTCTAGTTCCTAAATGCTTCCTCACTACCCACAATCACGATCCCAATTCTACCTTACAAATCTGGCTAGCCCAGAGGATGTACACTGGTACAGTGGTGAGAGTTGGCGATCCTGGGAGGGTGGAGGGAGAGTGGGGTAGAAAGGGGGAACTGATCACAAGGATCTACATATTACCTCCTCCCTGGGGGACAGACAACAGAAACGTGGGTGAAGAGAGATGTCGAACAGTGCAAGATATGACAAAATAATAAATTATAAACTATCAAGGGTTCATGAGAAAGGGGTTAGCGGGGAGGGACAGGGGAAAATGAGTAGCTGATGCCAGGGGCTTAAGTGGAGAGCAAATGTTTTGAGAATGATGACGGTAAAGAATGTACAAATGTGCTTTATACAACTGATGTGTATATGGATTGTGATAAGAGTTGTATGAGCCCCCAATAAAATGAGTTAACCCTCCCCCACCCACATGAACCCTTGATAAATTATAAATTATTTTTAGATCTTATAGCATCAGGTTTCTACCTTCACCCATGTTTCTGTTGTACATCACCCTGGTGGTGGGAGGGGGTTATGTCGATCACTGGGATCTCCACCCCCCTTCCATCTTCCCCCTACCCTCATCACTACTCCCAATAGGGGTTTATCTGTCCTGGATTCTGTGCGTGGAGGAATGGACTCATGGACCATAACATCAAGCAAAGTTTATTTGGAAAGGAAAGGGGAAAAAATATCAGTTGAGTTGAATGAAATGAGTCTAGGGGGTTTAAATCAGGTGTGGAGTACTTGGCCTGTCTATCTCCAGGTTTTGTACTCACCCCAGATCTGGTCCTATTTTCTCTGGTCCAATTATAAACCTGGTCATGACAAAACTAAAACTGATATCAAGGGCTCAAGTAGAAAAAATTTTGAAAATGATTATGGCAGCATATGTATGAATGTGCTTGATACAATTGATGTATGGATTGTTAGAGCTGTAAGAGCCTCCAATAAAATTATTTCCAAAAAAAATAAACATTGTCTTACTCTACCCCCAGGTCTTGCCTGGCCATGGATGAGGAAGTAATCATGTAGTATTAAAAAAGTTTTGGGTTTAATGAAAAATAAAATAAAATGATTTAAAAAACAAACAAAACTACTTCAACAGGGGACCCCTCACCTCCGCTGAGTCTGCTTCCCGTTGTGTTAGGCTGGGTACTTTAGAGAAACAAATCCACAGAAACTCATGTATAAGAGAGAGTTTTATAGCAAGGTTAAGTTCACATTAAGAAAATATTCCAACCCAATGCTGCCCAAACCCACAAATCCTCCAGTAACCCACATGTCCAACACCAATCCACAAAGTCCTCCTCCATCTCACAAAACAGACACAATGATGCCGACTGCAGGAGGAAAGCTGAGTCAGTGAATGTGTAAGCATCTCAGTGCTGGCAGGGGTCTCCACATGGCTGCTCCAGCACCCAGGGCTTCACGGGATAGGTCCATGTGGCTTCTCCTCAGGGATGCCTTGCAGGAAGTGAGCCTTGCCAGCTTAAGCAGGGAACTGGCTAAGGCAACTGCACTGTGGTCTGATCATCACAAAGCAAGAGACCGGAGAACTAGAAAGGCAGGGTTCACTGAGCCATTTATCCCTCCACCCTTCAATTAACCCCACATGTGTTTATCGGCCAGGTTGGAACAATAAACGAACTATATCTCCCATGATTCAGGGAGAGAGAGAACCAGTTCCTGTCATGTAACATTATTCTACAGTCACCCCAAATTAACGGACACTCCTGCAAGAACGATTAATGAGCTTTTCCGGAAATCTATGTCAAGAGGTGGCAGGGTGGAGGGCATGTTTGTCTCAGAGAAGGTGACTAAGCTGCAGTCACTGGATAAACCACGTGGGGAGCCTGCCATTGGGAAAAATGTTCAACAGTTTTTCATATTTAGACCACAGGTAGGCAAATAAGCTCAGTACCATGCCCCTAATTGGGCGCTTTTGACCTCACTTTTATTAGGTCCTGTGTGGCCCAGGGCTTGTGCAATATAGACAACCAGGATGTTACATTCTCTCCTTGCTAGCTGCACAACACCCGTCATAGGCCACACCAGAGGATCCAGTTTGGAGTCCCCTCTATGTGAACTGAACTTTACCCTAAATACAGCTGTAGACGATTACAGGAACTGAAATTACTCCCTTCGGCTGAAACGCCCCTGAGGGAGAAGCAGCAGACGACGACTAATCTCTCAAGGCTATGGTTGTCGAAGTCTTTGGAATTTAGTTCAAAATTCTTGCCTTGAGGCTGCCCAATAAATGGCAACACAAGCCGCCACATATATGTGCTTTTTTATGACATGCTTACCCCAGTTCTGCCTTGGTGAATTAACATTTTTGAAAGTTTTACCTTATCTCCGACCCTCACTTTTTGTGTAAATAGCATCCAGTCACATAAATTGTTAATCTGTACAAATCAACTTTTAGGTATTTTGGTCTAAAACACTCTCCTACACATAGATACTTTCTTTTCCTCAACAGTGTTTTAAATTCAGTATAATTGGCTGAATTAATGATAATAGCAATATAACTACCACCTGCCCCAGGAGGATAATTTATAATGTTCTTCATCAAAATAACAGTGATATTTTTTCCTGTTTATTTTTCTTCAGTTGTCAGTAGTTTTATTTTATGGTTTCTATTTTTTTGTTCCTCTATTCATTTATTTTTTAAATCGTTTTATTAGCGGCTCATACAACTCTTATCACAATCTATGCAAACATCAATTGTGTAAAGCACATCAGTACATTCATTGCCCTCAGCATTCTCAAAACATTTGCTCTCCACTTAAGCCCTTGGCATCAGGTTCTCATTTTCACCCTCCCTCTACACTCCCCCTCCCTCATAAGCCCTTGATTTATAAATTATTAATTTATAAATGATTATTTTGTTATATCTTGCCCTGTCCGACGTCTCCCGTCACCCCTTTTCTGTTGTCCATCCCCCAGGGAGGAGGTCACATGTAGATCCTTGTAATCAGTTCCTTCTTTCTAACCACTCTCCCTCTACCCTCCCAGTATCGCCACTCACACCGCTGAATAGTGATATTTTAAAAGTGAGTCAGGGACATGTATAAACCATAGACGCATGAATGGATTTTTGAGCTTGCATTAATCACAGTCTTAATCTAAGAACAATTAGTTTATGACCTGGTCGCTCAATGCCTGCCTCCCTGAAGTGATCCATGAAGATGTGGGCGCGATAGCAATGTGCGGTGAAGGAAGCAGTTGGAGCCCAGCTATCAGAAAAAAATAGCTTCTGGGGTCTTAGCGGCTTGTCCAAAACAAGCAGTCATCCAAGTGAGGCATCAGCTAAGTCTACACAGATGACATACACCCACCTCTGTGAACCAAGAATGGGAAATAATAAAAACCAAACCCAGAAGAGGGACCGATATTAGACCTTCAGTGTTGAACACCAGGTTTACAGAAGGCTGTGGATGGCAGTGAAAACGCAAACCCCATTTTCAGGGTCCCCCATGCCGACGAAGTCTCTCGGGATTCCTCTCTTACTGTGCACCTGGGAGGAGAAAGGCCTGGTCCTTTGGAGGGTGGAGGTCTGCAGCTGTAGTTGGGTCAAAAGGTGACACCTTGTCATCTCACCTCTCTGTGGAACTGATGTATGATTGTTCACGTGTTTAATATGTCTTCTGCTTGGCTTTTGATAAGGCTCTTTTCTGCTTCACTCTGTCATTGTTTGGGGGCTGCTTGGACTTTTGCTTTTCTAGATATGAAACCCAATATAGGTAACCCTAGAGACAAGGGCTAGATGATTGTTTCACAAGGACGTGGCAGGGGAGGAGGGTGAGCAATGGAGCACTAACAAGGAAGAAGGAATGTCCAGGAATCTAGTGGTGCCTGTGAGTGAACTATCAAAATGTATGCTATATTAATTGTATGTTGATGAAAGTGTTGAAAATAAACTAATTAATTTAAAAAATTTTAAAGACATGTTTAGACCCGAGTGGAAGCTATACCGGGAAGCAATAACTTTACTTTTTGAGATTTCTGTTTAATAAAAGTTTATCTTGATTTTGTAGCAAAACCTTTTGACTTAATCTCCTCCGTAATTTTTTTTTTTAATATAGGGACTCAAAGTGAGATGGGACAGGGTAGAAGAACTAGTATGTCTCCTCCTTGTGTTTATAATGGAAATACCCAAACACATCTATGCAAGAGAGCTTCAAAAAGCTGGTGGACAAAGGGAACCAACCAATCGTCAGCCCCCCCAAAGATAGGAAGAGGATGAGAGAGAGAGAGTATGCCTGTTTCACTTTTGAAAAATTGTGTCCTGAGGGATCTGGCTACCAGGACCCACTGCTCTGAAAGAGAAGGCATTAGGAGGCCCTGGATAGAAGGAAAGACAAATGTGGAACCAAACTGAAAAGCACGAAAGAGATCGGATGTACTGGTCTGATAGAGTCTGATGGTCGCCCTACCCGCACCCCCACCCCCACCCCCACCCCCACCCCCAGACCTCCGTCACCTTCAGGTCTGGAATTGAACTCACCTTGATGGCCCCTTTTTAACGGAACCAAAGGCAGGTCTGCAGGGAGCGCAGTAAGAAGCAGGAAGGTGTGCATCGTGCAGAATAATCAACCTTTTGAGGTCTAAAGGGCAGCACTAGTCAAGGACCAACTTCGGAAGGGATAAGGAGGAATGGAAACAGAAAGCACGGAGAGGGAGCGGGATGAGTGTCCCTCCTCCAGGTGGGGGATTGTGACGAATGAGATGGAACAAAGTGCACAGGAATCACTGAAGGTAGAACTGGTTCTCAGCTCTGCGAACTTCACCCATGTCACAATGGAAAGCTTAAGAAAGGAAGTTGTTTCCTGCATCCAGGGGGAAAACTTTCATCTTTCCATAAAGTTGTCCGGCAAGCAGCTTAAACCACAGGCCATTTGTGGCACTGTACCTGCAAAGTCCAGAGGGGGCCTAGACCCACGGGCAACATCACCTAGAGCCGCACAAAGCCAGGACTTCAGCTCCTCTTACCCCTCCTCTGCTCTGCCACCCCCGTTTGGGCATTGCCCTTAAGATGGTAGCAAGTTGTGGCACGCACCGACATAGCTGACACAGCCACAGCTAGAAGACAGACGACTCCTTCATAATGCCATTAAAATAAAACAAAACCCATGGCGTAAAGTTGATTCCACCCCAGAGAGACCCTCAAGAGCAAAGTATGTCTGCTCTGGAAGAGTTTCTGAGACTCTTAATCTTTACTGGACCACACAACCCTCACCTTTCCCCCACAGAGCGGCTGATCGGCTTGAACCACCAACCTTGAGACTAGCAGACCAATGCTTACCCTACTACGCCACAAGGGCTCCTTTCCTCGGAGGAAGGAGATGCACGTACTCCTCACTTATCAATTATCTCATTATCTGCCACATTCACAACAGAAAAATATCTACTATTGTGCTCGTTCCGGATTTACATCTTACAGGAGCAAAGACCCAGGTGTGAGGCGGACATAATACTGGCCTTGTTGGTTAAAGTTATGTGTCAACTCGACTGGGTCATGAGTCTCAGTGGTTTGAGTGTTAGTGATATAATCTGTCAGTCATGTAATGTTGGAATCATCCTACGTTTTGTGTTTTGTGATCTGATGTGATCGTGTGTATTAACCTGGATTTTGAAACTTAACCAAGTCATTAAGTGAGGAGAGGGTGCAGGGCTATCACCTCCCTTCTTTTCCACACCCAACACTCTTGTGAACCTACTTGGGCCAAGTGGAGGTTGATGACCAACATGAATTTAGATTTATCAGCAGAGGGGTGGCATAGATTTAAGAGGACCAATACGATATCCATTATATATTTTAACTTCCAAAAATAAGCATCAGATGCATGTGAGGACACTCTTATCTAAATTCAGTAGCATCGAGTCCATTCCGGCTACCCTATAGAGCAGAGTAGAACTCGCCCTGTGGGTTTCTGAGACTGTAAATCTTTATAGAAGTAGAAAGTCTCATCTTGGGGGGAGGGGGAGAAAGGAGGAATCTATCATAAGATTGGCTATAGAACCCACCCCCCAGGGGGGTGAATAACAGAAATGTGGGTGAAGGGAATCAACAGAGAGTATGAGACACAAAATAACAAAAATAATATATAATTAATCAAGGTTTCATGAGGGGGGGAAATGAGGGGGAAGGGAAGGGGAGAAAGAGGAGCTGATTCCAAGGATTCAAATAGAAAGAAAATGTTTTGGAAATGTTGATGGCAACCTATGTACAAGCGTGCTTAATACAACTGAATGATGGATTGTCATAAGATTTGTAAGAGCCCCCAATAAACTGATTAATAAAAGCAAAGCAAGGAAAGTCTCATCTTTCTACTGTGGAGCTGCTGGTGGTTTCAAACTGCTGGCCTTGTGGTCCAAAGCTTGACGTATAACACTCTCCGGCACCAGGACTCTAAGGTTGTTAGAGGCTGTCAAGTGGGTTCTGACTCATAGCGACCCTGCGCACAACAGAAGGAAACACTTTTAGTCCTGCACCGTCCTCAGGACTCTAAAGTTGACGTAGAACCCCCTTTTCCTATAGCAGCTTCTTTTTCCCATTGGAAGCATTTTCACTATCAGCTGATTGGTTTGTCGTGACCGGTTTCAAACACAGAACAGGAGTCTGGTGAACGCTTGTGCCGCGGTGTGATGCCTCTTTGCCCAGGAATCTCCTCTGGTTCATGACGCCCCTCTGTGCAGACAACCGTTCCACAGGGATTTTCAGAAGTGGATGCCAGACCTGTCTCCTGAGGTGTCTCTGGTTAAGAATCCCCCTGTTACCTGCCACTCCGTTGATCACATCTTAACAGATGCCCCTTTTCTCTGCTTTACACTCTCTTCTTATGAAATGGAGCATGGCACGTATAACTGAGGTCTTCTGATTTACATTTGGAGATTTGTCCAAGTTGATACCTGCATCTCGGGTTCGCTGATTTGAGTTGCCTTATGGTATCTCCTGGCGGGTATGGGCAGCGAGGGATAGCAAAATGAGAAAGGGAAAAAGAAAAGGGAAAGTGCACCTTGTCAGAGGCAGAAAACTTGAGAGACCGAGAAAAACAGGGCAGTCCTGCTCAGTCCTGGTTCTCACACATCTCACTGTACCACTGTGAGTGACCACTGTCCATCTGTGGGTGGGTTCCCGTTTTTAATATTACAAACAGCATGTTGGGTTTCCACACAACAAACAAAATCTTTGAATGGAAACCCAATATGCTCTGTAAACCTTTGCCCAAATTATAATAAAAAGATACAAATAAATAACCAAATAGAGACTCTTTCCCTAGTGCAGTTGTTCAATTTATGGATCAATCTAAGATCATTGGAATTTACACATCCAAATAAGAGTATCCGCTCCCCAACAGTGCTCCCGTCAGGAGAGTAGACTTTTCTGCAGCGAGGCTGCTGTCCTGCAGGCGACATGTAAATGCCTTTGTCTATGTTGCTGATGGATACATGAACCCAGAGCGTTGCTTTGCCCAACTTCAGGGGCGTTACTACAATGGTGTCCTTTGGAATTGAGCTGGAGAGGGGATGGAATTCACAGTCCACAGTTTCAGCAGAGATGCTGCCCCCTGGAGGTGACAATGCAGCAGAGCTCCAGATGTGCAGTACCCACTGGGAGCCAGGCTCAGGGCTGGATGCCGGGGACCCAGAAGCGAAAACATACAGTTCTCGTTTTCCCAGGGGTTCGCAGACTTTGGTGAGAAGCAGATATAAACAATCCTTATAAAACAAAGAAGTGAGTGTAATCCTAACCTGTTTACCAGCAGCTGGAGGGAGCAATTGATTCCAAGTGCCGGGACAAGGTCCAAAGGGTTTCCAAGGCGAGGGCTGGGCTGGAGGTGGGTGAGAAGATGTTAGGGTCTATCCTTCGATGGAGAAAAAGGGTTTTAGTTTCAAGTCCACCAACGTGGTGGTTTACAACACTCATTTGTTGTGTGACAGTTCTGGAGGCCACAAGTCCTGTGGGCTAAAATCAAGGTGGCAGCAGTACTGCACTCTTTTCAGAGGCTCTAAAGAGCCCATTCCACACCTCTTCCAGGTTCTGATGGCTGCCTGCATTCCTTTGCTCATGGCTCTAGTCTTGCAGGCCAGCATCTGCCAATCTCACTCTGTTCCATCTTCACATTGGTCCTCGCTGTGTAGAAAGTCTCCCGTGCACCTTCTTGCAAAGACACACACCAGGCCCACTAGGGAAGTGTAATCATCTTTCTGTCCCTCAGACAATCACAGCTTCAAAGTCTCTTTGCTTCCCTTGCTTTCTTTCTCTCCCCCCCCCCCCCCCATATAAAGTAGCATCCTCAGGTGCCAGTCTTCTGGTGAACAATTCCACTGCCTCCACAGATCATTCTAGGAGGGAACCCAATAAGGACCAAGCAGAGATGCAAGAAAGAACTCAGTATGTCCAGGAACCGGAAGGAGGGTGGGGTGGCAAGGACCAGCAGGATGGACAACAGGGCCTCTGCCAAGTCTAGGGACACCCCCTCTCCCCAGCACTAATTGTTTGTGAGGCACCGGTGTCCTTTCACAGCGGGGGATGGGGGGGAGTGGGGGCAGGGAGGCCATGATTGCATTTTAGAAAGTTCTTGGAGGGTGGACTTCAGGAATGGAGGAGGAGGAAGACCGCAGGCGGGAACACTGGACAAAGCCTGGCAATGGTAGGGAATGGGGGTGGAGACAGGTAAGGCCTGGTAAATACAGAGGAAGTAGAATTCAGGAAGCCCCTGGGGTGCATGAGGCAGAGGCTGGGTGTGGCTTTGAAAACTCTCTGTGGAAAGAGGGACCAGACTTCCACCCACTGCTCCAAGATGTGAATGCAACATGTCGGCATGGAGTAGGGAACCAGTGGAGAGGTCTGAGGAGCTGGCCCCAATGCCAACTATGTGGACACCTGCTCCCAGAAGAATTTATTTCAGAGGGCAGCACTGAATCTGCAGCTCTGGGAGAGGAACATGTCTGATCAGAGCACATGGGAGCAAATGAAGGGGGAGGAAGAGAGAGGGGTGCACATCCTGGCCCACCAACCCTTGAGGACGATATTCCCGCTCAGAGCAGCCAATCCACAGGGAAGACCATATGGCCAGCCCCACTATGAGACATAACATCCCTTATTGACCCATAGCCCTACAGGGGGGCAACACTGGAGACACAGTCTGGGAATTGTGCCTGATCTGATCCCACCACACTGAGGTAAGGGTGTGGAACAGAATAACAAGGGGAACAGAGCAACGAATTCCCCAGGGAATACCAAAAATAGACTTTGGGGGCAGGGCTTGGCACCCCACCAAACTCGACTAGAAAACCCTCCTAAAGGCCAACTAACAGTCCTTGAGCTAACTACAAGCTTTTCTTTCTTTCTTTTTTTGCCATTGGCTTTTTGTTGTTTTTTTGTTTTCTTATGTTGCTTGGTTTTGCTGTCTTATTTTTGTGCATTATTATGTCTGCAGGTCTGTCTAAATAAGATAGGCTGGATGAAGAATCTGGAGGAGTAAACAATGGGACCAACAGTTCTGGGGGGACAAGGGAGATGGGGAGGTGGGGGGGTGGTAAGGAAGTGGTGTTAACAAACCCAGGGACAAGGGAACAAATGATCCAAATCAGTGGTGAGGAGGGTGTAGGAGGCCTGGTAGGGCATGACCAAAGGTAATATAACCTAGAGGAATTACTGAAACCTAAATGAAGGCTGAACATGATAGTGGTACAAGAGGAAAGTAAAAGGAAATAGAGGAAAGAGCTAGGAGGCAAAGGGCATTTATAGAGGTCTAAATGTAGGTATGTCAATATGTAAATATATTGATATATGAAGATGTGGGAATAGGTCTATGTGCATATATTTATAGGTTTAGTATTAAGGTAACAGATGAACATTGGGTTTCCACTCAAGCACTCCCTCAATACAAAAATACTTTCCTTTATTAAGCTGGCCTTCCATGATGCTCACCTTCCCAACACAATCGCTGAAGACGAAGTGGGTGCATAAGCAAATGTGGTGAAGAAAGCTGATGGTGCCCAGCCATCAAAAGATATAGCGTTATAGCATCTGGGGTCTTAAAGGCTTGAAGGTAAACAAGCTGCCATCTAGCTCAAAAGCACCAAAGCCCACATGGAAGAAGCACACCAGACTGTGAGATCATGAGGTGCCGAAGGGATCAGGTATCAGGCATCATCAGAACAAAAAATCATATCATTGTGAATGAGGGGGAGTGTGGAGTGGAGACCCAAAGCCCATCTGTAGGCAATTGGACATCCCTTTATGGAAGGGTCACAGGGAGAAGATGAGCTAGTCAGGGTGCAATGTAGCAATGATAAAACATACAACTTTCCTCTAGTTCCTAAATGCTTCCTCACTACCCACAATCATGATCCCAATTCTACCTTACAAATCTGGCTAGCCCAGAGGATGTACACTGGTACAGATAGGAACTGGAAACACTGGGAATCCAGGACAGATGATCCCTTCATGCCCACTGGTAAGAGTGGGGATACCGGGAGGGTGGAGGGGGATCTACATATAACCTCCTCCCTGGGGATCGACAACAGAAAAGTGGGTGAAAGGAGACATCGGACAGTGCAAGATATAACAAAATAGTAATTTATAAATTATTTATAAATCTATAAATTATCAAGTGGAGAGCGGGAAGGAAGGGGGGAAATGAGGACCTGATACCAGGGGCTTAAGTGTAGAGGAAATGTTTTGAGCATGATGAGGGCAATGAATGTACAAATGTGCTTGACACAATTGATGTATTTATGGATTGTGATGAGTTGTATGAGCCCCTAATAAAATGATTTTTAAAAAGAGGAAACTCTGTGAAGGTGGTCTCCACCTGGTGGATATTAGCTGCTGTGAGGGGTGCCGGTTCCGAGTGGCACCACGCTGGGGGCCAAGGCTGCCCTGGCTCAGTGACTCAACTGGGGCCCAGGAGCCTTTGTTGCAGTCTCGGCTGGGATGCTTCCGGCAGGGATGAGTGCAAATGTCAGTCACACCCTCCCCGGTATAGCCATGCCCACTCATCCTGAGCCACTTCCTGGGGTGGGTCCACTTGTGCCTACCTCCACCGAGCAGCCTGTCCACACAAAGGATCACCCATGATCTGGTGTCTGTGTGGTCGCTGGGCCCTCTGACTCAGCCCCCTGTGAAACGGGAGCCGTGGTGATGCCCTTGGGCCAGGGATCAGGGGGCTGCAGCCAGTGACAGTTGATCCACTAAGCAAGGTGAGCACTTACGCATGATTACTCATCTGCGGGAACACCTCACAGCTGCTCATCATCTCAGCCAGGTGGCTCCTAGGTCTGGTGGGCGTCTCTCTCTCCCTAGGGATCACATGCATCCAGGGAAGCCCCGGGTTACCTGTTTCCTTACTAACCTGTAGGGAATGATCTCACCTGTGTGCACCACCCAGGCTGCAGGCTCTTCTCTCTCAGCCACACGCTCCTTCTCCGAGACCAGGGGTCTTTACAAAGACCCAGCTCAGATGCGATTTCCTTCTACAAATCTGAGCTGCCTTAACCGAGTGACAAGGTGCAAGGGAAACATCTTTGTGCGTCAATGTATCTCACAGAGCTGTGTGGGTTAAGGAGGTGAGACCGCTGTGTAGGAGAGGGCGTGTCTCCGGTCCGGACCTCCCTTTGCTGCCTCTGAGCTCAGACAGCTGTGAGGAGCAACTGAGACAAGGCTTATAAAACCCTTAGCATTACGCGTGGTAGAAGGCGTGACCCTTGAAGTAAGAGAGAAATTAAAAGTCTGGGGAATGGGAGACTCTGAGTCCTGAGATCACTGGTGTCATGTTGATAAAAACATACACATGCGCACACACATGTAGACACACCCATCCAGACACACATAAACAAGCACACATACATACATAACATGCAGATATATACACATCCATCCATTCATATACACAACACATATAAGCACACATGCACACACAGAAATGCATACACACATGCACTCATATACACATACACACATATACATGCACGCATATGCACATGCAAACACACGTACACAAACCTACACCCATGCACATATGTGTGTGCATCTCCCCTCCAGCCCCAAGGACACATATGCAACCACACGCAACAGCGAAGTGTGGAAGCCCATTCACCAAAAGTGACTTTACAGTCCATTGTGCAGGCTGAATGGGGCCTGTAGAAGTGTTTTGTTTTTAGTGTGTAGACAAAGGTTTCCTAGGAATGGCCCATGGCCCATGAAGACTGCAGACTCCTGATCTCTCCAGCATGGTCAGAAGATCCGAGGAAGCACTGGTGAGCCTATCCTGTTCGTCCCCGGCCTCCCTGTCCCTGTGTGGCTCTGAGGCCCGGAGCCCTGGCCTCACCATCTCATCTGGCTCTGGGGTCAGACTGGACAGAACACCAGCCCAGACAGCCTGGGCAAGTCATAGCCGCTCCCTAAATCTTGCTTTCCTCATCTGTGGAATGGGTTTAATAGGAGTCCGTGCCTCAGCCGGCACTGCGACTCGCAAACAAGATATTAAAGTCCTGAATGCCTGTCACTTAGTAAGTATCGTGTACTTTTTAGTTGCTGCCGCTATCATTTTCTCTAGGGCCAGTCAATGACTTCAGGATGAAGGCTAAATCTACAGAGATTGGGATGGGCTTTTCTCAATTTGCACAGCTTACGGTCGGTCCTCAAATCTCAACCCCATTGACTGACAACCCCTAGAAACAAGCTGTGGGTCCCCGAACTCCCTCTTAGCGCCTTGTCTGCCTGTCTGCTGGTCTACCCAAGCCCTGGCACACATTCTTGTTAGGTCCAATCTGGAGAAACAAAGAGGAGCGGTGGGGTAGTGTTGCTCCTCAGGCTGCCAACTGCAAAGTCAGCAGTTTGAAACCCTCTGTGGGAGACAGATGACTTTTCTACCCCCATGAAGATTTAGTCTCAGAAACTCACAAGGGCAGTTCTACCCTGTCTGGATACGGTTGCTGTAGACATGTCGCAAATCGGCTTGATGGCGATTCTGGAAAAGCACCTACTGTAGACACATAACTTCCACGGACTTCCACTTTGGTTATCTCCCAATCTCCCCTCCACTTGAACTCTAGAGATGGTCTTCACCCTCAGGACCCCCCCAACCCCTCTCTTCCGGAGACTGCCTAATATGCAGGCCAACACTCCCTCGCTCAAGATACGGGACCCAGGAGTTCTGAGACGGTGGGCGCTGCTGGTAAGGAGCCGGGCTGTCTAGGTAGAGAGGAGGTGGAGAGGCGCTCGTGGGCAGAGAACGCAGCGTGCGCCAAGTTTGAGAAACTGGAAAACGTCATGTTTTCCCTGAAACCAGATCATTACCTGGGATGTGCCGGCCTTGGAGGAGGCCTTGAACAAAGGTGAGCAGAGGTCTTGCAGCAGCGGTGGGTGGTGGACGCTCTGAGAAGGCACTTTGCCAGCGCTTCTCATGGCCTGGCAGGAGGGGCTAGGCTACCTGCCCTCACACGAGGGCTTCCAAAAACTTTTAGCAGTACTGATGCCTGCAGAGCGGAAGAAGGAAAAAGGAAGGGCAGTGTTAGGTGGGATCTGCTTTGGGTTTGTTTGAATAAGTTACCGCCAGCAGAATCCAGTTGTCCGGAAAGCAGCAGTTGGTTTGCTGTGTGAATAAATGTAGGGATGAGGTGGGTAAACTGAGAGGCCGTCTGGCAGGGGGCTCGGTCCTTCACTCCAAACCTGTATCCTCAGCAAAGGGGACTAGAGTGAAAGGTATACTGGGCCCTCCTTAACTGGGTCAGAGGAGCAAGGTCACTGAGCACAGCACGGGCCCTCCCGTGGGCAAGCTCTTAGCATGGTGGAGGCGGCCAGGGACCCAGAGCTAGACCCGGGACAAGGTGATTCAGAAAGGGGTCAGGGGCTTTCCCCAAGACGGTGGCAATCAGGCTGAAACCTAGGTGGTGAGTAGCGGTCAGGCAGGCCGAGGAGCACGTCGAAAAGCATGTCCCAGGTAGACCAAGGCTTGGCCGCCGGGAAAGGAGAAGGCAGGGGGCCATCTGTGGACTGGTGAGTCATGACTCCTGAATGTTCAGGCCCCAGGCTCTGGGAGTAGCAGGAGGTGGAGGCGACTTCAAGCTGGGCCCAGATTAGGAAGGTCCATTTGAGGCGAACAGATGGGATGAAGTAGAGAAGGCCGACTCCCCTGGGTCATCAGGTGCAGCCCCTGCTGCAGTGTGAACCAGGCAAGTTGAAGGGGAGTGAGGACGGGGGTCAGGTACCAGCCACGATAGGACCCTGACACCTTCCAAGGGCTGTGTGAAAGAGGTAATTGGTGAATCCACTGTCACTGCAAAACAATGAAACCATACAAGTAACCACCAAGCATCACCTTGACCACCCCCTCCAATCCCACAGCTTACCCTAGTTTACGAAGAAAGTGTGTGTCTGGGATTGAGGAAACCGACTAGGGAAAGGAAGCAGTGTGGGGAGGAATGACTGGTGGTGGTGGTGGGGGGACCCAGTGAGGACGAGGAAGAACACACGCAGGTGAATTCTCGGGTGTTGGGGCGAGTTTGTCCCTTGGAAACAGGTGCCCTCCACTGGAGTTTTCTGGAAGGTAATGGCTTGGTGGTGATGAAAATGAAGCTCCCTCCCAGGTTCTGAGCTACGAACCAAGAACAGAACGCAGGGAGGGGGTGGAGCAGAATTGGAGACGGAGGATGGAAGGAGACAGAGGCCTATGGTACGTTTCTAGTGTGCACAGTTAACATACTGTTAACCAAAAGGTTGGCAGTTTCAGTTCATTCAGAGTCCCTTAAGAAGCCAGACCAGGGGGATCTCCTTGAAAAACTAACCATTGAAACCCCATGAAGTCCAGGTCTACTCTAGCATGTGCGGGCTTAGCGCGAGGCAGTCGACTCTACAGCCATTGATTTGGGTTGCTCGGGAGTCGATCCTGGACATACCGTTGGGGCTTCAAGAATGAGGGCTAGACTGAAGACCCAGGTTTGAGGGGATCTCACACGGCAGCTGCAGCCTTGAGAACAGAGGAATTGTCCAGGCAGTGCCTGTGCGGGGAGAGTGCTGTAGTGTCCGAGAGAGGTGAAGGCCAGAGGCCTGGGGAGGCTCAGGCCTGCCCCTGAGAAGCTGCATGAGCACTCCATGGCTGCCATCTGGGCTCTGTGCACAGCCTATAATTGTCTTTCCCCCGAGGGTCTAAGGAAGTAAGTTGGTAAGAGGTTGCTAGGAATGCAGTGGAAAAGCCCAGAAAAAAGCGGCGTGGAAGCCAGGCGAGCCTGCTTACAATGCAACCATGCTAGCTAAGTGGGCAGTGGGCAGAGTCTGGGAGGGACAGAGTCTAAAGAGTTGCATGTGTGAGGCATCCCTGCTCTTGCTGGAACCGGGTTTTGCTTCTCTTCCCTGCAGCCCCCCCGCCCCCACAGGAGACAATGAAACTGCAGGGGGATAGGAACAGCCAGTCAAGACATATGGGTTAGAAATTCCCTTCTCACTCACTTCCCAGCTGTGCTGGTCAGAACTAGGGAACTGCACTGGGTTTTCCCAGACTCGGGAGGTCAAGTAGATTTTGTTGAATGAACGAATGATTGCATTGGCTAATAACTAGGGTGGGAGTGGGTGGGCAGGGAAATCCACATCCTTATTTATCATTCATTTAACTACCAAGTCTTTATTGTCAGACACTGAACTAAAGAGCTCTTGCTCTCACAGAATTTGCAGTCTAAATGCAAGAGGCCAACACCAGCTAGACAAATAAAATACAGAGAAAGAAACAAGTGGAAAAGGTAAAACTGATGGGTGGGGCCGAAACTGAAGGCAAGCAGGGACTCTGTGACTGTCTGGGGCAGATCCCTCCAGGCAGAGGACAGGTGCATTGCAGCTGGAGAGGAGACATGGCCAGTGAGGGACAGCAGAGCGGCTGGTGTGGACAGCGCAGGTGGCTAAAAAGACAGTGAGCGAGCAGCAGGGCAGGAGGTCAGGGGGTCGACCACATAGGACCTTGCAAGTCCCACACTGAGTAACAGGAGACTTTAAGCAGCAGCTTTCTCTCCTGGCAACTTGTCAAAGACGTGGTGGGGTTATTCTAACACTGGCTCCTGCTGATTGCCCTCCTGTGGTACTGCTGGCCTAGCTCCTTTGTTCTGCATGTCTCCTGTGCCCGGGTGGGCAGCTGTAGCGGGCCGATCGTTTGGGGTTCTGTGGCACAGTCAGCGTATGATGTCCGTTTTCTCCTCCTGGTGTTGCAATGGGGCCCCTGGTGGTCACTACTAAGGCCCATTACTTCATTGGGGGATGCAGAATACTGATAACCCTTCTGTAGTTATTAGTTTACTTCTGTAAAAAGAAGCCTGCCCTCATCAACCATTTGGTACAGTCAGAGAAATTGTACAGTCGGAGAACTTGTGCTGAAGACCGTCAACAAGGGTTGCCGCAGTCCACTGACAAGGAGCTGCCGAAGGTTGCAGCCGGTTTCAGAAAGGGATGTGGAACCAGGGAGAGTGTTGTTGATGTCAGACGGCCCCTAGCTCCAAGAGACTACCAGAAAGATGTTTGCTGGTGTTTGGTTGACTATGCCAAGAACTTTGACCTTGTGGATCAAAACAAATTGTGGATAACCTTGCGAAGAACAGGAATTCCAGAACCCTCCACTGTGTTCGTGGGGAACTTGTACGTGGATCAAGAGGCAGTTGTGCAAATGGAACAAGGGTTTAAAATCTGCATGTTTTTAAAGTGTATGCTGAGGTAAAATGAGGTAAAGTATATGCTGAGCAATGAGCTAAGGTGTATGCCGAGCCTGGTTTAAGGTAAAGTGTACACTGAGAAGCTGGATTATATTACGAAGAGTGTGGCATCAGGATTGGAGGTTTTTGGAACAAAATGTAATATGCAGATGACACAACCTTGATTGCTGAAAGTGGGGACCTGAAGCACTTGCTGAAGACGATTAAGGATTGTAGCCAGCTGTATGAATTGATTCAGTTTAAAGAAGACCAAAGTCCTCACAATTAGACCGATAGGTAACAGCCTGATAAATGAAGAAAAAGTTGAAGTTGTCAAAGACTTTGTCTTGTTTGAGTCCACAATCACTCATGGAAACAGCAGTCAAGAGATCAAAAGATCAGCAGCGTCCAGGTGTATCTGCTACACAAGACCTCTTGCAAGTGCTGGTAAACAAGGACATTCGAGGACTAACATGTACCTGCCCCAAGCCATGGTATCTTCAAAGGTCTCCCACACATGGAAAGTTGAACACTGAACAAGGAAGATTGAAGAACCATCGATGCATGTGAATTGTGGTGTTGGAGAAATATACTGAAGTACCATGGACTGCTCAAAGGACAAACAAATCTGTCTGGGAAGCAGAGGAGCAAGAGTGCTCCTTACAGGCAATGGTAAGACTTGGTCATATTGTCAGAAGATACCAGTCCCTGGGAAAGATCCTCCTTGGGAAAGTGGGAAGGTCCTCAGTGAGGTGTATTGGCACAGTGGCTGCAATAATGGGTTCAGGCAGAGAAACCGCTGGGAGGGTGGCCCAGGACAGGGCAGCGTTTCCTTGTTGTGCATATGGTTGTTATGAGTTGCAACGGACTCAATGGCACCTAACAATGATAGAGTCTGGACAAGAAAAAAACGACTAAGTAGTTAATTGTTTTCAGTATTTATCAGATTAACACCTCCATGAGCTCGCGGACTTAAACGTATTTGGTATTATTCTTTGTGCCCAGATGTCGGCCCATTCTCAGGTCTTTCAAATTATCTTCAGCCCTTGTGGCAGAGCCCTAAGAGTTTGGGTACTTACATTGTGTGCAAGGTTGCATTGCCCAGATTCTTGCACCAACGGATCCCAATCCGCTTGCTTTTCTTACTGTCGGGAGGTAGACCATGTTAGAGCCTTTTGAGTGTGGGTGGACCTTGTGGATTGTCCCCCAGGGATGCTGGAGACCTGACTTCTGCCCAGTTTGCTCACCCCAACGGTGCTTTCCTTAGCACCCAGTCGTCATGAGTGAGACCAGGTTACATGGAGAGGCCGTGATACCTCCTGTTGAGATCCCACTTGGCAGTCAGCATCAACTGCTAGACATGTGAGTCTTCCTATAATTCAGCCCATCGAATGGCGCAGAGATAGGCCCTCACTGCTCAGATTTGATTCTTGACCACACTGAAGATTACTTAGTGACAAAAACGAGTTGCTGTTGGTGTAAGCTCCTATAAAGATGACTGCAGAAGAATCGATCCATTTGCATTGTGGTGTTGGTGAAGAAGACTGAAAGTAATAGTGTGCCAGAACAAACTCATCTCTTGGAAGAGGTGCAAGAATGCTCTCTAGAAGCGATGATTAGGAGACTTTGTCTCCCGTACTTTGGACGCTGTTCGGAGAGCCTAGTCCCTGGAAACAAACACCATGTTATGTTAGGTACAGTGGGTCAATGGAAGAGGAGGACCTAAGGAGATGGACCGGTGCAGTGGCTACAATGGGCTCAAAGCTAAGAATTGTGAAAACAAGGCCCGCCTACTGTAAACACCAATGACCCATCTGGAGGTCTGGAGGCAGGCTGAGGGAGAGGTGGTGTATGGGGCGTGAAGAACCAATGAGGCACCTTTTCCTTGATTAAGGGTCTACCTAATTGCTGTAGCCTTTCACCATTCCGACTTTGGAGACCAGTGCCTTGCCAGTGTGGGCTTCTTTTTCTTCTGGGAAGTGTGCACCTGCTGCCTTCTTGCTCCATGTGTCTTTAAAGGTGTGTCCTTGACGAGGTTTTCATTTCAATTGCAGGGGAATTTCTTCATCATCTGACTTTTTAAATAAAAGACAATCTTATACTATCCCCTTACTGATGTTTGGGTTCTCCATCTTCTTAAAATTCCGACTTGTCAAGAACATGCGAATTTACTGTTTTTACAACTATTCTGTCCTTATTTTATAGGTGTTTTATTCTTTCCCGCCTTCCATTCGCTAATGGTTTTGTTCCTTTACTCATTTCTGGAATTTGTCTTCAGACTTTTTTTAGCTGTCTTTCTCTGAAGTCCTTAATCAGCCCCCTGGTTTTAATGTGGAAGCCTCTCACTCTGAAACCTTTTGAAATGAACTTTGTAATAGGATTTTTTTCTCTCTTCAGTTTAGATTAGCCCTTGAACCCAGAATTCTTAGAATATTTTAAAAGTTCCAAGAGGGTTGATCTATTTTTGGCTTCTAATTCTTTCGCATTACGTGCAGTGAATGAGTCCTGCATATGGTCAGCATCCTGGAATTTATTAGGCTTTTCACAATTCCCTAATAAATACAAAAGGAAGGGTGTGGAAGGTGCACAGCCAACTGTTACCAGTGAGGAACTTTTAGGAGGAACGGGATTGTATGAAAGCAGTGAGGGACGGTTTCCTTTTTTGTTCTGATCCTGTATACTACTGATTGTGTTTGAAACTTAGTTGTTTGGCACAGTTTTTAAAAAGTAACCCAGAACACCTGGTAGGTGAGGATGTTCGATATTGCGGTGGACAGACTGGCACGACTGACTATACAGCAACTGAAAAATATGCTTGTTTGCATTGGTTTAGTCAATGAGCATCACCAAGATATCTAATGTCAGACTTTGGGCCACTCAACACCACCCCTCAATTCTGACTGATGGCAGCCTACAGGACAGAGTAGAACTGTGCCCCAGACTTCTGAGGCTGTACGTCTTTTCCGCCAGTCATGCAGCTGGTGAGTGTGAAGCAGCCACAGCCAACTGCACTGGGGCTCCTTTTGGCTTCGGGTAGAGAGAGATCAAAGGAAACAGTGATTTCCAACTTACAGTGAAGAAACATTCCTGGTCCTGCGCCATCCTCACAATTGCGAGCCTTGAACCCACTGTGGAAGCTGCTGTGTCCATCCATCTTATCGAGGCCCTTTCTCGGTTTTGCTGCCCCTCCACTTGACCAAGCATGACGTCCTTCTTCTGACATGTCTGGTCACTCCTATTTCCAAGGGGAATTCTGTTTTTGAGTTTTTGCTAGAATTAGCCAATAAAAAAATGCAGGATGCCTAATTCAATTAAAATGTCAGACAAACAGGTGATTTTTAACATATGTCCCATTGCACTCTTTGGGACATATTACCCTCACAGAGGCCACTGAGTGGGACAAATGGTTGGGCTGTGAGCACAGCGGTGCCACAGAAATGTGTTTTGGGAGAGATCAGAGCAAAGCCAAACAAAACATCCTGTGACATAACTCTTGACTCCTTTGTAATAGTCTGGCTGTTTTGGGGTTTTATGTTTTTTTTTTTTAATACTAAAAAAAAAATTATACTCTAAGTTCAATCTTTGCACTTACGGCTTTAGGACTGGCCTGGTCGGGATGTTAAGAGTAGAGGGAGAGCTGAGTCCTAAGACGTGTTTCATTTAGAATATTTGCGGGGAGAAGGGTCAGTGGGGCACCGAACCAGAATTTGTTCTACTGCTGGAGTTCAAGGACTGGCTGTTAGGAGGGGTAAGTGGTCAGACTGAAGCCCCAGAATGACAGGGTTCGTGGGTAGGGGCTCTTTCTTCTGTTCAAACAAATTAACTATCCTTCTTACGATTTTAAATTCAATTGATTCGAGGAGAAACATTTCAGGAGCTTGAACAATTCCCTATAGCAGCGGTTCTCAATCTGTGGGTGGAGACCCCTTTGGGGGAGGGTGTCAAATGACCCTTTCACAGGGGTCACCCGAGGCATAATAGTAGCAAAATTAGTTATGAAATAGCAACAGAAGTAATTTTATGGTTGGGGAGGTCACGGTCAAGGGGCATGGCACTAGGAACATGGAGAACCACCGTCCTAGTGTGCTGCAATTCAACTCTGAGAGCAAGGTGGGTGACCCCAAGCATCAGAGGAGATGGTCAACTTGTGTGGACCTCGATTAACAGCACAATGAGGGAGTCAGGGCCTCAGGTGGCCTGGCAACACACATGCTCCCACCACAGCGCATCCTGCCAGTTTGTGGGGGCAAGGGACGCCCTTTTCCAGCTCAAGGAGTCTTCTCACAGGTGCCTCTACATTAGGATTAATTGAACTCCACCACGGCTAATCTCAGCAGCTAAGCAAGGTCCGCTTGGTTAATACCTGGATGGATTAGATGAGCAAACTAAGGCAGGATGGTTGAAGCGGGTCAGCCTTGGGCTGAGTGGGGTAGAGAAGGCAGGCTCTGAATGACTGGAGACGGCTTCTTAAATGAGGTTTCCTTTCTTCCAAAATTTGGGTGGCGACTCCTCCCTCTTGTGTTTGACAGGCCCTATAGAGTCCAGGCCAGGAGTGTGAGGGCACAGGCAAACCCACCCCCCCGCCCCCAATATTTCTCATCATCAGGAAAATCCAAGTGCATTCCTCGTAGCCTCAGGATTAAGTAAACACAGGCTAAGACCCCTGGCTTTTCAGGGCTTCCTTCATGAAGTACCTGATGGCAACGAGGTGAGAGAGATGGCATTTGTTGCACCAATACAGAACTATTGATATGATTCTACCATTTCGCATTCCTTGATGAGTATCTGCGTACCTACACCTGCCCACTGCCTCCCCTGGTTAAGGATCTGACTGTTAAAAAAGTTAATGGTACCTTTTGGATTTAAGGACTTCTCACACAGTGGTGTGCTTCATGACGGTTGTATTCCCAGCACCTCCAGCGCTTGGCTGGCTAGTGCTTAATGTAAACGTGCTGGCTGCCAAAGCTACTTTGTCCCCAACCATCCATCCTAGTTTTACGACTACTCTCCTTCCAGTCTAAGATACGAAATCTATGGCCTCTTCTCGAGGTTTTATGAGACTTTTCTTATCTAGCCATCGTGGCAGGGATTACCTTTATCCCCCCAATACACAGGACAATCCTCAACGTTCTATTTAATCATGAAATGACTCACTGTGGCTTTTCTTCAGGGTTTACCATCCCTTTCAAAGGTCAGGCGCTAATGCTGTCTCTTCATCAAATTGGCAGGCCTCATGTTTTCAGGTGTACCTCAAACTAGATACATTCAGTTGGAGACACTACGAGGGGCCTCCCTACTTAGCTATGAGGGAGCTTAATTACACACAAGTGTTAAATGACTCTCTAATCACTGGCTCCGCCAAACACAAGATTCATTGGCAGGCCTTTCTTTCACTAAAACACAATCACAGAATCAGTCTCTTTACAGTGTTCACCCCACTAAGCTGGTCAGCGACCATGGTGTGGGGTGGAAAATGGCACACATTAATGAATTCACTCTCAGCAAGACAAAGCACCTTCCTGAGTCTGTCCTTTTGAAGATGAGGGTGTGAGGAAGAGACACTTCTTTCATCCTTTTTATTTGTATATATCAGGATACAGATGTGTACTACTGTTAGCTAAAAAGCCAAGAAAAAAAAATGTCGGGAAATAAAGACTTAATTTCAAGTTTTCCCTTTGACTTCCTAGTGATTTACCTGTAACTTGAATCTTGAACTTTGTTTACTTGCAAAATCATAACAGAGGTCCAAATCGAATGCTTTGGGAGTACATGTAAACGACAAAAATTTCACTTAATGCAGCTGTTTTAATAAAAATGGATATGCAGGGTTCATCTTATTAGCCCCTTATTTACTGGGTATTCATCTGCTATTGTATTTTATGTAGCAAGTTGCTTCTGTAAAACCAACTTTTGAGAACACTGTGGATGGACTCAGTTCTACAAGGAGAATCTGGATGGTGGCTGCTTTACGCTCTACTTCACCTGTAAGTGAGGAAGTCTGTGCCTGAAGACATAAAACCTCTTGTCTAAGAGAGACAAAAATCAAACTGCTTGGAGCCAAGGTAGTTTTCAAACGATGACTTACTATACTCTGGAACTCAAGTTTTAATTCATTTGAATCTAACCAACTTCTTTCCTTTATAAATGACCAAATAGAAAAAAAGTTATCTCATCTGGTTTAAATTCCAAGTCGATCTTTTTAAAAAAAAAGTTCTAACTACAACATGGGTCAAATACAGAATGAAAAGAATTATCTATAGGAAGGACAACAGAGGAAAAGAATCATGAAAAGTTCAACCTAGTATTGAACTTTCTTATAAGATTCACTTGGAGTTCTCAGCTTCTTATAAGTACTCATCAGTTTCAAAGTTCTTTGAAATACCAGTCTTTTACTTTTGATAGGTCTCTCATGGGACTAACGGGTTAACTCAAGATCACCATCCACAAACCTCTGCCTGGACCAGGCTTCTGGCTTTCTTCCTGCTGAGTGCACACTGCCATCCTTAGACACAGCCCACACCACGGCACTCCAGTCCTCACTCTGTTCATGGATGACTTGTCTGGATGTCCGGAGCACACAGAAACTACAGCTATGTCAAACCAGTTCTTTTTAGGTTAAGTAAGGCCGGCACGGAACCTAGTTTGTAGAGGTTACTTGGGCGTGCTTCTTTATGGTTCCCATTTTATAAGCTTCCCGTCTAACCCTGAAGGAAGAGCCATGTGAAAGCCACCAGGGATACTGTGATGCAGTTACGTGCTCTCTGGCAAACCAGGTGTGCAGCTTGAACGCCCCTGCAGCTCCATGGGAGGGCAGATGTGGGGAAAGCCCCAGCTGCAAACCTACCCCCAGCTGCTCCACAGGAGAAAGACAGGCTGGCTGAGGTACAACTTGAGAGAGCCTACAAGCAGGTCTCTTCTGCCTTACAGTGAAACAATGAGTCAGACACAACTAGGTAGCAATGAATCTGCTGTTTAGGTCACTTTAGAAGTAATGTAGAGGATGTGGTATTTAAGTGCTTTTTTAGAAGCTTTCAATTTCCTTATCACAAAGGTGGGCCAGCAGTTTCAGATGCTTTTACCCCAGAACAGAGTTGAACCAAGATACACTGATGAACACTGTGCCCATGAAGGAAGGTCCTTTCCCCTATTTCGTTCTAGTCCATCTCCACTTTGATTATATCAATTGTCTGGCACATGGGAGAAAGGGCAGAGAAAGGGAAATGGCATTAGCATTTGTCAAATATTTAAATTTTTAGGTACTTTTTATATTCTCTCAATTCTGAAAACTTAGCAACCCAACACATAACCACTATGCAACCAAGGCTCCTAAGTGTGTAAATAGTGAAGTAACATTGAAATTCATACTCAAACTGTACTTCCCATTAGGCAACACTGCCTCCTAAAGTGCATGTGGGAAAGAAACAGGCACCCAATCAATAAGGAATTAATTTGACCTCAAACTGCCTTTAAGAGGGTTTCATTAATCGCTACAAAAGAAGTAAATACTCTAACCAGATGGAGATTCTGAATATTAATCAACAGGTGAACTACCAGAGGGATCAGTGGCCCCAGACCAGCACCCATGCGATAGAAATGTTTGATTTCCTTAAATCACAATACATTTGAAGGGCACAATCTGAATTATAATCAAGGTACAGAAGGGTATTTTATCTAGAGAAAAACACAAGACCAGGTTTATTTCATACAATGTTATTCACACATTTTTCATTTTCTAGTTTATACATAATATACAAAGTGAAGTTAACATTATTCCATATGAACCAGGAAGAGCCAGAACCTAGACAAACTGGTCCAGAAACAATCCATATCAAAAGGAGACACTCCAAAGCAAAGCCTAGGTGGTTCTGCCCAATTTAAATTCCTTCATTCTCAAACAGAATCTTCAGATTTTACCAGTACTCTATGCCAACTACTTAAAAGTGTTGGGAAGACTGGATAGGCAACGATGAGACACAATGAGAAGAGGGGTCAGCTTCCCGACGTCATCTTCTCTAGGACTTACCAGTTGACTTTCCGAGAGAACGAAATGCCTGTGTCCAGAGAGCAGAGGCATCAAAGAAAAGCAGGACGGCAGCTGTGCAGATCCAGGAAAGTCACCACCCTGGACCCCGGGGAAGAAAGGTCAACATGGGGAAAGCAGGGCTGAAAAGGAGCGCAGCCTTGTACGAAACACCAACCAACCCCCACCCCACCACCACACTGCTGCTGCTGTGACCAGGGCACCCTCATAGACCAGTGTGACACGAGACAGGACAGCCAACCAGTGACAAGTGGTTAGCGTTAATGGCCTCACCAGGGAATGCTGGGTCAGAAAACTAAAATAACTCAACTTGGAACATGAAAAGTATGCCTGGCATGCCAACGTTATGCCACTATTTTAAGGTTTATGATACAAACAGCTAAAAGAGAAAACCTTTATATCCACTGTTGTGCTCAGAGAATTGCTTTTCTTCTGCAGATCTCCAAAAAAAAAAATTCCTTACAGAGTCAATCGACCGAAATAGCAATGTTCACTTTTGTTTTCAGCACTAAACATAAGTGGGTCAACATAAATGTTTTATACAAAATACTGATTTCAACAAAATACAAAGCACTTTCTTTATCTTTCAGAAACTGAATATACAAAGCAAGGTTTTTTCTCCAAAATATTTTCATAGGCAAAGGATTAAAAACGATTTTAATTATACACATATGGTCACAATTTTGCCTTAAAAAGATTGTTGGGAAATGTACATAAGGCCGCTTGTAAATGTACATCATATGTTACTGTGTCTTATGTCCAGAGAAAAAAATGTTATCATACAGATTTGCTCTTACTTGGGAGTAGGCTATTCAAAAATACAGTACTCTTCTGTACAAAGAAAAAAGTCACATCACATTTAATAAGATGGAAAAAGCATTGGCCTCCATGGTAACCAAATATCTCAATCCAATACTTTCTATTATGCACAATACCCTGACTTCAATTGAACGCTACCCAAACCTAGCACGACCATATTAACAGTCAACAACTATGTTATAAAACAAAATGTGTATCACAATAATAAAAAGAAAGCTGGTTCATACCTCCTAAACCATATAAAGATAAAAAATTTTTAAAAAATCACTCTTGATTTGGAGAAATAAATTTACATTATCCAACACTATATGCCAAGTCAAAGAGGGCAGGGACATAAATGTACACTAAAATGCAAATGTTTCCCAAAGAGATAAAACAAACTCCATTTACAGCGTGAAGGTTTACAAATGTACACCTGTACAACCAAGGTAAGCATCACTACTAAATCATCAAGGTTTTATAATAAACACGGAAACAAGATTTGCTTTCAAAGTATAAACTTACATCTATTACTACACACGCAATGCAGATATTCATAGGGAGCAGAAGAAGCTAGCCGAGTATGTAATCATGCTTAAATGGCGAGCTATCACATTCGCTTTTCAGTGGCCCCTTTTACCTCTCTCTGATGCCTTTCTGGATCTACTATGGGAAAGCAAAATAAGCCCAACATTTCCTGTCTTTGTAACTCTATAAGCAAAAGAAAATACAAATTTCCACTTTCTCTTTGCAGACCAAAATGAAAAGTTACTATAGGATCTAACTTTTCATTTAGTGCATTTTAACTGGATGGAAGTGTCACCATGATTTTGTTTTCCTCGACTTCTTACAACAATTACATATGTAAGTATATACAATACTTTTGTACATTGCCAGAGACATTTGGGGAAGTATTTGTATTAAAACCACATCCATTGTAAATAATGTAGGTTATTTTCTTCTCAAGTCAGATAATTCTTGTCTTAGTTGCTGGGTTTTTTATTTGCATGATAGTTTGTGAATTACCAAAATACAACTTAACCTTTTCATTTAAAATATTAATAATATTGATGCCGTTGATTTCTAATCTGTTATAAAAGGTGTCACATTAGGGAAACAAAAGAGAAAGAAAAAAGACTATAATTCTATATACATCTCTAGAAACCTGTTGTGCTATGGGGTTAAAGACCTATCAGACTGCGAGCCAGTTTATTAAAAGAATACTGTACTTTTCCCTTAAAAACTATTTTTGTGACTTTACAAGGTAAAAATTTACAAAATATGTGACAGGTTTTCTGTGTGTGTGGATACAGGTACATCATATACAAGCATTCTGTGCTTTGCTAGCAAGTCAATCTGATAGGTCTCCACTGAGGGCTGGCTATATAATTCACCACCACCACCCCAAATATACACAAGAACCTTAAAAAATTTACAAATGGATGAATAAAGTCAATAAATAGCTTTGCTTAAAAAAAAAATTGAAGATCCATGGTTGAGTTGTGTTTTGATAATTCACAAACAAAAAAAACCTCCGAAACAAATAAAAACAAAACAAAAAAACCCTTTTCACAGAGTTATATCATCTTCTCCTTTCCCTTTACAACATTCCATTTGGTGGTCCTCCAATAGGCCCAAGATCTGGGCTATTTTTCAAATAGTATTTTTCCAACTTGGCCAGTATATGCTTTCCGTATGTATATTTGCGCAAAGTAGTAATGTGAGGTCGAATCTGAAAGCAAATAAAGTACTTAAGTAATAACATTTATTTTATGTTTCTCCTTTCTTAAAATACAACTTAAAATTAGGGTAACCTAATAGAAAGTAATTAATGTTTTAAAACATTGGTTGAATTATGCATGATTTCCAATGATCAATATTGAACATTAATTTCACACAATTCCAAACTATATTTATATCACACAAAATATTGTTTATAATAATTAAAACTAACTTTCAATGTTATGACAATCCATATTTTGACATTAATAACATGGCAGTTAAAAATAAAGTTGAACAAAATAATCTATAAATTATCAAGGTTTTGTGAGGGAAGGGGGAGTGGGAAGGGAGAGGGTAAAAATGAGGAGCTGATGCCAGGCACTTAAGTGGAGAGCAAGTATTTTGAGAACGGCGAGGGCAACGAATGTATAAATGTGCTCGACACAATGTATGTATGTATTGTGATGAGTTGTATGAGCCCCCAATTAAATGATTTTTAAAAAGTTGAAAACATTTTATTTACTAATTTTTAAGTAAAAATATTAAGATTAAAAACCCAAACCAAAATCACTGGCACTGAGTCAATGCCCACTCATAGCGACCCAGTACTAGGAAATCTTTACAGGAATGGAACACCTTGTAGGGCCAGGTGGGGGTCTACTACGCCACCAGTGGGCCTTAGGTAAAAAAAATGTTAATCAACGATTTGAGAAATATATTTTAAAAGTCAAAATATTGTTAGTGTTAAAAGGTCATTCCTCTACATAAGAGAAATCTAAAAAGGACTTTGCTTTGTGCTTCCTGAATCAACAAATTTAGAGAAACTTCAAGTTGAGTCTTCAAATATTGTTTCTTCCACGATTCTTCTTCTGAATGTTTTCCTAAGGCAATTTACACTTCTTTTTAGGGGCTCATTCAGTTCTAACAGGGTATTGAATGTACAGCTAAAATGTCAAGTACTAAGAATGACTGCTATCTGGAACCAAAACAAAAATCAGTCAAATCAACACACCGTACATACTCGTGTATAAGCCGAGTTTCACAGCACATTTTTACTGTAGTTTTTGTGGTAAAATTAGGTGCCTCGGCTGATATTCGGGTCAGCTTATACTCGAGTACATACAGTAAATTATACCTTTATAAAAACTAATTACATTGAGAGTCAGCATTGAAGCCATCTATTATGAAACATCAAGTACATCTGAATAAGATGGGGGAAAAAAGAATTATACTTAAGTTCTTTTTATTTTTTAAAAGTTCTAAAGAGATAAAGTTTGAAGGTAATTTTACAGTTCATGTAATTTAATAAAGGTAAGCACTATCAACATCTACAAAAGGTTTTCCATTAATTTCAGATCTGCCCAAAAGCTGTAATATATGAGGATAATCAAGCCTAGAGACGTTAAATGCTTGTCACTCACACAAACTGTAGTCCCCTACGCGCGACATGTGGTTATTACCTTGTGCATGATGATCTTTCTCTGAGCAGGTTCAGCCATATCAATCATCTTCTGAACCACATAGTTGGCATACTGGTCCTTCATCATGGTGTATAAGGCACTGTGAGGACCATCATTCTGGCAGCAAACCTCGTCAATCAGTAATGCTCTCTCAGCACGGGAGGCATGAGTAACACATTTTTCTACTACATTGCTAAAAATTAAAGTATATACATAAAAATTACTTTTAAACTTTTTAAATAGCAAAATCTTGGCTTCTGAATAAATAAAGAGAATCAAGAAGGGACTCTCTTGTCTTTATAACAGCCTTTAAAATAGAAGCCAAGATAATAAGAGAACCCATATTTTGACATCCACAAGTATAATTACAAGCCTCTTAGAATTATGAAACAATTGGGGGGGAAATGAAGGTAGGTCACTAAAAGGTCTAGAACTCTCAAGAATTTGTACTAAAAGAAAGATCTGATATGGAATTATGAACATTGGGCTATACTGCAGGAATAGTGTGCTTCATCCTGGGGAAGGCAGATAAGGTCTGAGGGCGGGGAGACTCACCTGGCTTTTTTCTCTTTTTCATTATAGGTAACACTTGCCTCTTAAAACAAGCTGCACAAGGAGGAATTTTTGGCTTTCCTGACACCCTTACTCTTTGATGGGGAGTGAAAACAATTACTTTTCACTGCTCATACAAACATGTTCAAAGACAATATGTGCATTCTGTTACCTTTTCACACAAACTAGTTCATAGACATATATTTTGTCAATAGAGAAAAGTGCCTTTTTTGCCAACTCAGGGTTGAACCTGAGGCAGTGTGCAGGCCCGTCTGGGATCCTGCAACCCTTAGCCCCCCCGAAGGAGAAAGCAGCCAGGCCTCGGAACATCACTGCTCCGCCTCAGGTGAGTTCTTCTTCAGCTGTTTCTGGCGCCGTTTGGAGAGCTGCTTGGGATTCCGCTGTACCACAAACAGGCCGGACCTCGAGGACGACCGGTAGCCGACATCCTCGGCTTTTATGGGCTTGATGATAAGCCTCGGCTTGGTGACAACCTTGGGGGTGGTCAGCTTTTGGAAGGCCCTCTGGGTGGTTCCAGGTAGATTCTATAGGGGTCTGGATGGTCCGTTCAAACTGGTGGTGGTGGCTGAATGGGTATGGGAGCACGACTTGGTGCGCCGCTATGTGGATGTTGTGCTTCTCACTGAGAATCACATTTGGCACCTTCTGTTCTCTTCCAGGGCTTTTATGAAAAACCGGTGGCGTTTTTGGCACTGGGCTGCAGGCCCACGCCGCCCCACTCGTCCCAGCCGGGCAGCGTCAGGTCCACGTCCTTTGGCTTACTGGCCTCCTCAGCCTCCCTCTTCTCTCTCAAGAAGTCTGCCATGACAGCATCCCCAGCGAAAGCTTCCTTTATCGTTTGCTTTTGCTCTCTCCCCCCCTTGTCTTCCTTCTCCTTCACGGTTGTGGGAACTGCCAAAGACTACCCTGAAGGAGATCTGGTGGTGAGGAGGTTCTGCAGATTCATCATTTGTGCTTTCCCGTTCTTCCTGGGAGCAGCAGGCTGATTCTTGGGGCTCCTCCCTATGTGCAGCCCGTGACACAGGGCTGGTAAGCTCCAGGTTTGGGCAACAGCTTTCTCCACTCAGCTCGTTCAACCCTTCCAGAGTCTTGCTTGCTCTGGCCTCTGCTGTAACAGGGGCTCCTCCTCAGTCGCCTGCTCCTTCTCCAGGGCTGGGGGAACAGCCCAAGGAGCTCCCTTTTTGGGGCTGGGATGACTGGGCTTCTTTGGGGAGCTTCTGGGCCAGTCTTTGCACTTCCAGCACCTCCTGGCTGCTGGTATCTAGTGCCTCCTGATGGTCCCTGGCCCCAGCCACATGACTGAGCTCGGACCTTTTCCTAAGGGACCGCCTTTCCTCCAATTCTCTCAGCTTGGTTTCCTCTGTGGCTCCAGTGCTCCCTTCCCCGTCGCTTTCAGAATCGCCAGCAGTGGGCTCAGAGGGAAGTTGTTCCGGGTCCTGCTGCTCAAAGGCTTCACTGGCCACCAGGGTGACACTTTGGAGCATCCAGGAATTTGGCCCATTTGCCTTCATTTGGATTTCATTCACGGCATCGGAGACCAGCAGCTCCTCCTCGTCCACCCTTCTCTTCTTTCTCACTCTCCAAGTAGACTTGGAGTTTCTATGTCAGCTCTTTGTTCTTGGCCAATTGTTCCTGCATGGCCTGGCGAGCCTCTGGGTCATACTTGGCCATGATGGCCTTTGACTTGGCCCATTTTTTACTGTTCTGGTGCTTGAGGCTCATTTGCTCCATCATCCAGGCCCTTTCCACTTTTTCCAGTTCTTCAAGTGCCGCACTGGGATTGACCTGCCGAAGGCTCCCGAAGTCCTTTAGGGCTTTCTTGGCTTTACCTTTGATGACCTTGTGATACTTTTTGCTTTTTTCTCTCTTCCAGCCTTGGCCTCATAGTAGGACTGTAGGGCCCGGGCCCTCTGCAGCTCGGCGCATCTTAGCCTCTTCTAGGCTCATGGCTTTGAGAGGCCTTTTCTGCTGGCATCGTAAAGGGTCCGTCACTGGCTGCTTGTTCTTGTGGAGGACATTGAGAATCTCCTGCTTGAGGGGAGTCCTTGCCTTCCAGCCCCCGAGCACATGCTCAAGAGGTGCAAAGGCAGCCTGCTCCTTTTTCAAGGGAAAAATGCTCTTGAGAATGACAGGACCCCATTTGGAGAGGGCTTGGGAGGTTTTATTGAATGCCACTTCTCTGTGGATCTGGGCGACCACTTCTTTGTTGAGGGGCAACTGTATAGTCTTATTGGATTTGACTCTGGTCGGCTGGTTTTTGATAGTGACCAAGGATGACAATGCTTTAACGAACTGAAGCAGATCAGATAGGACCAGTTTCTCTCTAGTTCTGTCAGAACTGACATTGAACTCTGACACCTTCAGACTAGCCTCTGATTGCTCAATTTCCATCTATTCTTACCACTGAGGGATGCTTCCTCTCTCCATCATTTTCCCCTTCATCTCCACTAACACTTAAAGGGTACTCTTTTGGAAAATCCACGAGTTCTGATTGCTGACTCAAAGCCAGAAGGCTCTTTGACGAGGTCGCACTCATTTTCCCAGGCTTATTCTCACACGTGGGCCAGGAGCGGAAGTCTTCATATTTTATTTTATCCAATACTTTTTATTCAGACTTAATAAGACAATTTATTATGAACATCTTTCCAGGTAAACCTTAAATATAAACTTTATTTTGTTATAGCTGTTTATTAGTCCTTAGAATACCACCATTATTTATTAAAGTAGTCTTGTTTCAGAGATTTGGGTGGTTTCCAGGTTTCTAAAATTCTGTTTTATTATTATTTCAAATAATGCTGTAAACATTCTTGTTCACTGGGAAGAAAAAAAATGCCATACCTGGCAAATTTGTGTTGACTCAGGGCTAAGACCTTGCCTCTGATTTCAGCAACAATTTTGCTCTTGTCTTCAGGTCGACCATGTTCCAGGACATGCTGAATAACATAATTGCCATACTGATCCTAAGAATATAGATATTTAAAAATTACTTACATTAAGAGAAAGAGGGAATGATTCTTTGAAAAGATGTTGATCAACTTATCTAAAAATCCAGTCAATTCAGAAACAAAAGGATTTTGTCTTCACTGTGCTCTTCTCTTTCTATCGTACATTTACGTAATAAATTATCTTTCCTTGCTAAAACAGTCAGAGACATTTAAAAAATACACAAACATCTCAAATTATTGAGAGCATTTTTATACCTGCACCAACTGCTCTGTATGTTGGTGGAGTTCCTCTAAGACAGGTAAGGTCTGCTCTGCAGTGCAATGCTCTAGGATGCGCTGGATTACTCTGCAGCCGTAAGGATGAGTTGAAAGCACAAATACCTTAAAATAATTAGAAAAATTAAAATTTCCATTGCTTGACAATTTTGGAAAGCATGGAGGCAGACAAGTTTTTAACAATATTCGAATTTAATGTAAAATGGAAGGGTGATGGAATCACATGTAATAGGGACGAGGTCCAGTGAAGATCTATAGATGCTATGATCAAAAGAAATCTAGATAACTAGAGGATTGAGGCCTTGTAAAATGGACTTATGGGAAGTAGGATAGCATAGTAATTTAGAACTACTAATTACTAGGCATTCATTACTGTCATTTATTTTAATTGTCTTTTATTATATTCTTCTGGCTTCTCCTCTCCTTCCCATCTTCCAGTAAATTCAGAAACACATTAACATGCCTCAAAACTCATACAGTTTTAAGCTTTTGTTCCCAAATAAGTCCCCCTATTAAACAGGCAAGCGTTAATGTACATTATTCTTTTGTCTCTTATTTTTGTATGAAGGTGCTAGGAATTACGTTGGGACATATGAAAAATGTCCTATTAACTAATTATATCCATGGCTTGTGGTTCAGTTTGTAATAATGTGGTGCCTTGTGTGTTGCTGAGATGCTGAAAACTTTATCACTAGTGTTTCAAATACCATCAGGGTCACCAAAATAAACAGATTTCCGCAGAGCTTCTAGAGTAAGAACAGGTTACAAAGAAGGAATAGGCTGTCCATTGCAAGGGGATGAGACACTGAAAACCCTATGGATGGCACTGAAACACTATTCGTTATTGACTAACTAATGAATAGAAGCAGAGCAGTGACAGAGATAAAGCCAGAAGATAAGCCTCTCAGACCAGAAGGCACTCAAGATATGACTGACGAAGAATTGCCTTCTTAAAGTAGATTCATAATGACAAGGGCAGAGTGAGGCATGGTAGAGGAGAGCCTTCGGGACCTTCATCTGCTGATGGAGCATGATTCAAAAAGAATAAACAGCTGCAGAGACACAAGTAAATAGTTGGAACTTGGAACATACAAAGTATGAATCTAAGAAAATCAGAGGCTGTTAAAAACGAAATGGACTGCATTTTAAAAATCAATATCCTATGCACTAGTGAGCTAAAAATAAACTGTTACTGACCATTTTAAATTAAAAAAGCATACTGTTTACTCTGATGGGAATAACACCATAAAAAAGAATGGCACTGCACTCACAATCTCAATGGACATTTCAAAATCTATCTTGAAGCACACTGCTATCTGAGATAGGATAATGTCTATCCAAATTATTCAAATTTCCATAACCACTAAAGCTAGAGATGTAGAAATTGAAGAATTCCATGAAATTGATCAAACAAGGATTCAAGATGCATTGATAATTATTGGAAAACAAAGAGGGAAATTTTGGTATTGGTGATAGGTCCAATTGACTGCATCTATGAAAAGAGACGACAGTAAAAAGCAGGCCAGGGGCCAAGTGTAGAATGGACTATCTATTGTTTACATGTAAGTTCAGGTTACAGCAAAAGAAGTCCAAGATAGCCAAAATATTACCTTGAGACTATATGACCAAAGTTTACAGATCATCTGAAGTACAGATGTGATGCATTAAGCACTAATGACAGAAGACCCGATGAGCTCTGATATAACATCAAGAACATCACACATGAAAAAAGCTAGTGGGTCTTAAAAAGACCAGAGAGTAAAGATAAAAGTAGATGTCAAAGGAGACTCTGAAACTTGCTCTTAAATCATAAAATTGCTAAAGGCAAATAGAAGAAATGTTGAAGTCAAAGAGCTGAACAGAAAATTACAAAAGGCAAGTAGATCAAGAAGAAAAAGTCAAATATTTTAACAAAATGTGCAAAACCCTAGTGAGTTAGAAAACCAAAAAGGAAAAACACAACCAATCCTATGTTAAACTGAAAGAACTCAAGAGAAAAATTGAAGCCTCAAGTTGCAATACTAAAAGATTTTATGGGCAAAATATTGAACAATGCAGAAAAGTGTCAAAGGAAGATGGGAAGAAAGGAGTTACTGTACCAAAGCAGAACTAGACGACATTCAACCATTTCAAGAGGTAGTGTGTGTGTGTGTGTGTGTATATGTATATAAAGAAAGTAGCATATGATCAAGAACCAGTAATACTAAAGAAGTTTAAACTGCACTGACAGCATTAGTACCAAGCAAGGCTTCAGGAATTGATGGAATACCAATTCAAATGATTTAACAAGTTGATAATAAAGCATTCGCTGGAAGCACTCACTTGTCTACGTCAGGAAATTTGGAAGACAGCCACTTGGCCAAATGACTGGATGAGATTTATATTTCTACCCATCCCAAGGAAATGTCACACCAACAGAATATGAAAATTTTAGAATAATTATCACTGGTATCACATGCCAACACATTAACATAGGTTGCAGCACTACACTGATGGGGAAGCTAGGTACTAGAAATTCAGGCCTGAGTCAAAAGAACAAGTACAACAAGGGGTATCCAGGCTAGTTGTCAAATGGACCTTAGCTGAAAGCAGCAGGCAAAAGATCAAAAGACATATTGCACCGAGTAAATCTGCTTCATGTACCTCTTTAAAGTGCTGAATGGCACTATGTTACCTGGGTCCACCTGACCCAAGCCATGGTATTTTTAATCACCTCACATGCGTGTGAAAGTTGTACACCGACTAAGGCAGAAAGAAGAAGAATTGATGTATTTGAATTATAGTGTTGGGGAAGAATATAGAAATACTATGGACTACCCCCAAGAACCAGCAAATCTACCTTGGAAGAAGTATAGCCAGAATGTTCCTTGGGGTAAGGATGGTATTTCATGTACTTTGGTCATAGTATCCAGAGAGACCACTCTCTGGAGGAAGACATCATGCTTGGTCAAGTAGAAGAAAACGAAAAAGATGACGGTCCTAGATGAGATGGACTGACACGCAAGTGGCTACAACAATGGCATCAAGCACAATAACAACTGTGAGGATGGTGAGGACCACACGGCCTCTTGTTCTGTTGTGTGAGTTGAAAACTGCTCTATGGCACCTAACAACAACTAATAATCACAATACAGATGTTGATGCCTGTACAGACTGACAGTTCATACACTCTATAGAGCACTGTGAGTAGGCATAGACTCGCAGGCAATGCATTTTTGATGAATTAATTAGAAGCAAAGATCCATCTTACTTGTCCTTTGAAAGCATCGATGATGAACTGCAGCGACTGCGGCTGCACACACTCAATGCACTTTTGTACAACATGGTTTCCATTCTGATCCTTCACACATTTCAGTACATGACCATCTAGCTCCTTCACCATTTCACCCTGAAAGAGATCAGACTTCTTAGATAATTACTTCTTAAATAGGACAGTTAAAAATAATGAGAAGGAAGCAAAAGCATAATCAAAGTCTTTACTGCTTGTAACACTTTTAACATTTTACTGTTACAAGCAGTAAAGACTTCTCATTATTCTAAAAGCATACAATTTAATGACTATATCAAGGACTTGGAAAAGGAAAGAAATTGGGAGTAGGATATGGGATTTTAATGTTTTTTCAATTATTGAAAATTTTGGTTTCTTTTTAATACTAATAAAATATTTGCTTCAAACAGTTTTTCGTTTATCTCTGAAACCTTCCCCAGGGAGAATCTCTGGATGATTTATTATTATTTTTTGGATATTTAACGGACAAACAGGATCTTTTATTTAAATTCATAGTTATTTGATTATTATTAAGGTTAAACTCATTTGTAGTTAAGATTTATTTAATATTTTCCCCTCTTTAACTTTTATATCTTTTAACTAATTACCATACGATATTTTTCTGATAAATGTACAAGAACTTGTTAAATAGACATGAACGCTTTGGGGAAAACATTGGCAGCTAGTATAATAGTAATACTTTTTTCTATATGAAAGCAGCAGGGTAGAGAAATGTATTACACATATTCAATTTAGAGGCTTTCACATTTTTGGCTTACACAAAACTATTCTCAACTTCATTCTGACTTAACTGTTGAAGAAAACTGTTCAGTCAAGACTTGGTAGTGATGTGTTTAGTAATTAACTAAAATTTGGCTAATTCCAAAATAAAATGCACTTAAGGATCAAAATAAAGAATATAGTATTAAAATTCATTAACTGCTTTACCTCAGGCTTGTTCTTAGTTCTTAATACTTGAAAATATTAAAGACTTATACTGCAAAAATTTAAGTATTTAAAAAATATGAATATAGGTTGAGGGTTCTGGAAGAGAAGTTCTAAACTTGTACATTATAAAATTTATTTTTCTCTAATGTGGCATTGTTTTTAATTATACCCAAACTCAGAATATACCTCAGAAAAGCATTTCTTTCTTAGATTTTCAAGATGTTTGCTTAATACTATCCAATTTCCCTGTTCATTTATCATTTTTATTATTAATATAGTCAATTCTAGAATTTATTATGTGTATGGGTTTGAACGATCTCTTTCTAAATGCCCTACTTTTCCAGAGATCGGGTTTTCATTGTAACACATAAACCGCTTACAGAGGAGGGTGAGCGAAGGACTGCTCCTCCAAAGCCACAGACCCTTCATTACACATTTCTCCCTGATCCTGGCAGCCAGGCCTGCATATTTCTGAAGGTGGTGCGCCATCTGCCTGACTCTTCCCTGCAGAGCTCTGTGCTGCTGTGCTTACACCCAGTCAGAGGGCAGCTTCAGCATTCCTGACAGCTCCAAGGATGCTCCTTGAGTTTTGGGAATAAAAATTGTCTGTAAAGGACTTGCCCTTGTGTAACTCTGGAGCTGTCAATTCCACTTTAACCTCATTCAAGAACCACACTGAGTGTCATTTCACAGCATATTTTAAACGTGTAGCGGAATCGCATTTTTCTCTATCCTCAGCTCTAAATATTCTTGTCTTATTGCAAATAATACTGGCATTGTTTTGATCAGTTAGAAGAAAATTTCAAAATAAATATACAATTCAATTATATCAATACTTTAGTAACTTAATATATTTAGATGTTCTGTCCAGAAACATGATGTAGTTTCTATTTAATTACTGGCTCTCTTCTCTTGCAAAGAATTGTAAATCTTGTTAAGAGGTTTCTTTTCCTGTTGATTTTCTTACGAAGAATTTATTTGCATCCATTTTTAACTAGTATATAGAATGCTATTTAAAAAAAATAAATTTATAAATGAAAATATGAAACAAGACAGAAACTAAGCAAAAGTGCTCATTAACTAAGCACTCTGCTTGTCACATTGCAGACATTTCAATTTCTTCATACAGTGATGAAAAATGAAGAGGAGATATAGGGAGGGCAGATCAAAGAGCTAAGATATAATTCTAAGTTAGAAATGCCCTATTTGAGACACTACTAAAACAAATTATATTTTTGTCTAATTGTAGAAATACTTGTCTTTTTAGAGTATTATAAGACAAATAATATTTTAAAATTTGAGGGAAAAATTGAATAAAGTAGTAAGAAATTTTTTGTCATAACTTACAATTACCTGCTGGTCAGAGGAAATAGACTCTAATGCTTTCTGAATAACACGGCAGCCATACATCTGCAGGGCTAAAGGTAGAACATGACCACGAATGCGGGTAGCCAGGGCTAATTTTTGATCCAAGCTCCCAAACTAGCAGAAAAGAAAATAAGATTCATAAAAAGTGACCATAATTTGCTTTGATTGAGTAAGAAAACTGTAATGCAGTGAGTCTATTTTGAAAGGATCACACTTAGTAAATGAATGAGGGTAAAGGCAGGTGAGGGAAATATTTTGAGTCATATTACCTAAAACACTATTATTTACCATCAATACTACTCGATTAAAACACACACACACACACACACACACACACACACACACACACACACACACACACTCTCTCTCTCTCTCTCTCTCTCTCTCTCTCTCCATCTCAGAGAAATTCATCGTTAACATATGAACTTCTTAGGCCCACATGCAGACCCCTAACATTTCCTCATCCAGTTAATTCTCAACTATATTCTGGCACAATAATGGAGGAAATCTGCTAAGTCAAGCTACAAAATAAATCATAGATTCCCAAATTTAATTGGTCTACTACCCTCCCCTTAAAAAAAATTACTCAGTACACCCCCTGGCAATGAACAACTTTTATGCTACAGTCCATAATACAGGTAAGGTATAGGTATCTGCTCTGCAGCTCCCCTGGATCATTCCAATACCTCCAGAAGACTGGCATTGTGCACTTATAAGAAATATTTACGTAACTGTTTGGTCATATAGTAAAAAATTAGCCAATTTAAAACTACAAACATAGCTAGCCAAGGGTACAAATAAAGACTAAAATATTCATTAATTGATTCACCTTGGACTTAACTGAGTTATATTATTTATATTTTCAAGTATTAATCAGGTCTAACATAATACATCTTATTAAAAATATTCATATGTCATAAAATAGTGTGATCCTATCAGAAGAGTTGTACAATCATTGCCACAATTTTAGAACATTTTTTCCTTCATTGTACTCATTGTTAGTGTAATCATTATTTTTTAATTGTGACATAACAGACACAACAAAACATTCTCCAATTCAACAACTTCTCCAAGCATAATTTGGTGCCATAAATTATACTCTCCGTGCTGTGCAACCATTACTGATCTCCTTTTCCAAATTATTTTCAAAGCACTTGATGAATATACAGATATGAATTCTTACCTCAAAAAATTTCTGTATAACATAGTTGCCAAAAACATCTGTCATTAATTGATAAGCTGCTTGTAGAATTTCATTAAATACCATCTGTCTTTCAGCTGGAGTAGCTCTCTCTAGCTTTTGCTGTATGAATCTACATGAGGGACATTTTTAAATATAATAGTAAGTTGAAAATAAGCTTCCATAAAATTTGTATTTGAGCCCCCCAAACTCTTTTACAGATACACACAAAATTACTTTCAAAACTAGTATTATATACATTTTATACAACAGCCAATGTTCAGTTCGAGAAATGCTGAGTATGGCTCTACCCTTTTAGTTTTCAAACCCAAAGTCGCTGCGTATTGCATTGTAATACTTTGGTAATCTTTGAAATTTTTAATTCTTTACTTCATTACTTCTCCCATTAAGAAGAAAATTTCAAAATCTCTTGTGACATCTATTTTGATGTTTTATTTCTCTTCTTTCATGTAGGAGGATCGTTGATGTCATTCCCAAAACTCATCTATCCCGAGTCATTAATGTTCAAAGTAGTACACAAAATTGACTTTGGCTAGTTAGACCGACAAAATTTGGGGCACTGACTGAGAAAACAGTAACTGAGTTTATTATCTACACTAAAATCAAGGAAGCAAAGTTACAAAGCTACTAACTTATTTTTAATAACATGTAAAATATTAATAAATGTTTATAAAACAAGAACAAACAGGAATAAAATTCAACTACTGAATTCCTAAGGGAGTTGTTTGTGTACTACTTTTTGAAGGCACCTTGTATTTGCTAACTTTCAATTAGATAATCGAAGCAAGTAACTAATTGGAAACCTTTTACTAAAACCTCAAGTGTACCTTAAAATAAAAATACAAGCAAAAATTATAATTTATACATTATCAAGGGCTCATGCGGGAAGGACGATGGAGGAAGGGAGGGAAAAATGAGGAGCAGATATCAAGGGCTCAAGTGGAAAGAAAATGTTTTGAAAATGATGGCAACAAATGTACAAATGTGCTTGACATAATGGGTGCATGGATTATTATAAGGGCTGTAAGAGGCCCAAATAAAATGATTTATGAAAAGAAATAAAACAAGAACCAATAAAATGATATAAGATAAATAAATAAAATCAGCCCTTTATATATAATTGCAAAATATTTTTCCATATCACTGGGTCCTTACTCTTTTGATGAACATAAATGTTATATTTTTAGAAAGATGAAGTTATCTGCACCCATAAAGATTTACATCCTTGTAAAACCTACAGTCATTGCATTGGAAAAGACTCAATGGTAGTGGGTGTTCCGTTCTAATTTTTTGAAGAATGTTTGTTCACATGTATGTATTAGCATCATTCTCTCTAATATGTTTAATGTACAAAAGTAACAAGGCCCAAACACTAACTTTTTTTAATGCTAGTTTTTAAAGTCAAGTTATATATTAGGGACATAAAGTTAATTTAAAGCATAATCTTCAAACAAGTAAATTAATTCAGAGATAATATATCCAAATAACCCAATAATAAGCATTACTATATTTTCATTATTAAAATACACATGGTATAAAACTTGGAAGCCATTTTTAAAACACCATTTTAATAGTTTATCCTACCAGGAAAAAAATTAACATTGATTAAAAAAAGTTTCCAACATTTATGTTAGGTAATTATAGTCAAGTTACGCTGTAACAAGGTAGTAATTTCCCTAGCAAATCATCATTACCTACCTAGAACCATGCTGGTCTTGAGAAAACTCAATTATGTGTCCAATCAAGTCTCTAAGTTGAAGGTTTGGGAAGCGGTTGTTTCTGAAATCTTCCAATAATCTACTTCGGCCAGAAGGCATAATATCAGACCTATTATATCGGAGTCGAGAAGGAGGAAAGAGCTGGCTGCTGGAACTAAACAGACTGGAAGTGCTTGAAGCACTTCGGTATTTTGCTTCTGCTCCAGGTGCTGCAGAGATATAGCGACCACTACCATTTGTTAGTCCTCCTACAACAAAGCAGTGGTGTTAGCAAGTATTTTCGACAAAGACAAAGTTAAAACTTCATAAATAAAAGTTACTTAGGCTATAAATAAGTCTTTAAAAATTACTACGTTAATACATTGTTAAAATTAAAATTGGAGTGTAAAAAATCTTACATAATTAATATGCACATAAGAGTCTGATGAGAAACATTAATTGTTCTTAGCACTTTGTTTAAAATATAATGAAAAGAGCTAATGTAATATGCTCGAATATCAATACCAGCATACTGAAAGCTTTCAGTAATATTAATAAGTTATAACTAGGCAAAACATTTAAAGACACTGAAATAATTTGGAATTCATTTGCAGTGGAAATACGATAACATCTAATAACTTTGTATTTTTGAAATAACATAAAAATACATTAAGTCATTATATCATCTATGTAAAAACAATTTGACTACTCCTTCGTTAATCCACTGATTAATTCCTGTACCAAAAAAACCCCAACCCCCTTCAATATTAGATAGGTCATCTAAATCAGACTAATTAGAAAATTACTCATTAACAAACATTAAAAACATTAATATTTTTATAATAGAAAAAAGCTAATCATAATTTGTGAGAAATGAATACAAAGCTTAATTAACTTATATCTATTCCAAACAAGCAAACTGATGGGCAGCCAGTAGACACAAAAGTAAATAAACAGGAAGTTGTTTTAACTAAAAAGATAGTTTAAAAGTACTTGACAGTGTCCTTTTAAAATTTTTTTAAATGTAGATTTGATAATCCAGATAAACAAAATCCACGATTACTTTTATGCTAATAGATACCAACTCTATGTAGAGTAGTGCTATACATTCGAATCCAGACCACAGTGTTTAGAAGACTCCCAAGGACACACTGTCAGTGCAACGTGGTAACACAGCAGTAACAGCCAAAAGGCGATCCAGGGACGGAATGGCAAAAGCTCTAACTGTACAGGTCAAAATGGATTGGCACAGTCCTCACTTTCTATCTTCACTGCCCTAACTTTTTTTCTTAATTGAACTTTGACACATTATATATTAATTTATTTGGATCCCCAGCCTTCATAAAATTATATTCATCCATATAATAGATTCCCAATAACCTACAACCCTGTGAGATAATTAAATGTTCTATAAATATTTAATATTTCGTGTAGCATCAATTGTGTAGGCACAATTCTAGAATATCCTTCTAAACAGTATATAATTTACAATTCATTTTATACATTAAAACCACATTGTACCCAGTGCTACATAACTAAGAGCTCACTTAAAGACACATAAAGAATAAAACATGACAAAATTTCATTGTTTTAAAAAAATGTTTTCACTATTATCAATCCTTCCAGTCTATTACTATTTCTGATGGTATAGTTCCAACCAACTGTTTGCAACAGTAACTTATAACTAGTCTACCGATTCTTTGACAATGGGATTCAGATGGCTTTAACAGATACAAAGGAACCTCAAAACAGTCATGGAAAACTTCCACTATCGTTAATTTTTCCACAAAGTTTTTAAAGCCCCTTCATAATTGGGTCTTTACCAAGCATGACACTGGGTTTTTAGTTAACATCCTTTGCAACTCCGTCAGGGGAATTCTGCTTACCATTCCAATCAATTTAGATGTAACAATTAATTATACTTTTCCCGTAATAGGTCAAAATAATAGTGCCATTTTATGCTAAAAACCATAGCATCCTGCTAGAGTACATCCTTTAAGTTCTTCAACCTAAACTTCAGTCATCATCCCAAACTAGTCCCTCCCATGCATTTCCTGGTATTCATCTAACTGCTCTCCTCTCCATTCTCAGATTACCTCGGTGCCATTGCTCATTAGGACCCATCAGGATCTCATGTGGCCCCATCATTCTTAAAGCACTTCAAATTTTCAGTACCATAAAAAATATGTACTCAGCCTAGGAAATTACTGCACCAATTCTACGTGGCATCATTCAGGTAGTCCTATCAATCTCCAAAAAGGACATTTTCCCATCTAAGTAGATTTTTTGATTCTATTAGGAATTAAATTCCAACGCAAGCTTTGCCTGACAATTTTAGAAGTCTAATAATGGTTAACTGTCTTGAACTTTTGGGCTTTCAGTTATAGAAGACTCATTAAAATTCATTTATAAAATGGAAAAATTAAACTGCGTTAGGGTAAGATTGGCTGTTATATAAATCAATGATCATTAACATTTGTAATACATCCAGAATTTAAATTTGGCTGCCTAAACACTAAAAGCTTGTTATTCAAGGCCGATTTTAGAATTGAGGGACACCCCACAAGTCAAAGGCTTACACTCTTCAAAAAAAATGTCAAAAGGGTCAAAATCATAAACGATGAAAAAGTTGAAGACTAAAAAATAGAAAATCCTGACATAAAATGTGTGATCCTTAATTTAAACTTAGACCCTCAAATCAATCTACATACCTTTCTTCTCTTGTTATATAGAAATGCATGAGACAACTAGCAAAGTTTGAATAGTCTGCTGTTTTGATCATAGCATTGCTATCAGTGATAATTTCCTGGCTTTGACAATGGTAGTTATCAAAATAAAGCCTAAATTTTCTGAAACATACATTGAAGTATCTAAATGAAACATCCTATATTCAATCTCTTCTCAAAAGGTTGAAAAAAATGTGTGTCTAAGATGGTAATGTGGAGAATCTGAATTGTGAGTATTCTAGAATATTCTTGTGCTAATGTTGCAACTTTCCAATAAAATATACAATTATTTCAAAATAAGTTAAAAATGAACACACACAAAATCATGTTATCCATATTCGTACTACAGCTGCTGCAGTCTAGAAACAGACGTGGTCAGATAGTTTCACTGCTCATTTTGCATGTTACTTGGCTTTACTGAGTAAATCCGAAGCTGAAAGGAACAAAACATTTTAGAGAACTTCCCAGTGTGCACACAAATTCCCTTGAGACTGCTAAAATAGCAGAGACTGAATTTCTAAAGAGCTTTCTAGTGATGCTGCGGCTGGAATTCTGAGCACACTTTAAATAGAAAGGCTAAAGACCTTACCATATATACTCAAGTACGAGCCGACCCGAGTAACAGCCAAGGCACTTCATTTTACCACAAAAACAGCATTAGAGATATGCTGAAAAATTTTTGCCCCCAAAACTGCATTAAAAATATGCTGAAAACAGGGCACAATACCCACCCAAGGCAAGGGTGCTTTTATCTCCACAGGGAAAGAGGGACCAGACTTCAACCCAGTGCTCCAAGATCTGAATGCAACATGCTGGCATGGAGTAGGGAACCAGTAGAGGTCTGAGGCTGGACCCCAACCCCAACTATGTGGACACCAGCCTCTCTCCCCCAAAGAATTTATTTCAGAGAACAGCACTGAATCTGCAGCTCTGGGAGAAGGACATGTCTGATCAGAGCACACAGGAGCAAATGAAGGGGGAGGAAGAGAGTGGAGCACATCCTGGCCCACCAAGCCTTGAGGGCGATATTCCCGTTCAGCGCAGCGAATCCAGAGGACCATATGGCCGGACACACTATGAGACACAACACCTCTCACTGAGCCCTTACAGGGGACAACACTGAAGACACAGTGTGGGAATTGTGCCCGATCTGATCCCCCCCACACTGAGGCAAAATACTAAGCTAAGGGCATGGAACAGAGCAGCAAGGGGTACAGAGAAATAAACGTTGGGGCCAGGGCTTGACTGAAAAACACTCCTAAAGGCCAACAAATATCCTTGAACTATCTACAAGCTTTTCCTTATTGTTTGGTTGTGTTGTTTTTTTTTTGTCAGTGGCTTGTTTTTGTTGCTTTTGTTTTGCTCTGTCTTGTTTTTGTGTATGTTATTATCTCCACAGGTCTGTCAAGACTGGATGAACAATCTGGAGAAAACAATGGGACCAACAGTGCTGGGGGAACATGGGAGAGGGGAAGGTGGGGGGAAAGGTAGTGGTGGTTAACAACCCAGGGACAAGGGAACAACAAGTGATCCAAATTGGTGGTGAGAAGGGTGTAGGAGGCCTGGTAGGGCATGACCAAGGGTAATGTAACTGAGAGGAATTACTGAAACCCAAATGAAGGTTGAGCATGTTAGTGGGACAAGAGGAAAGTAAAAGGAAATAGAGGAAAGAGCTAGGAGGCAAAGGGCATTTATGGAGGGTTAAATACAGGCATGTACATATGTAAATATATTTATATATGAGGAAATGGAAATAGATCTATGTGCATATACTTATAGGTTTAGTATTAAGGTAGCAGATGGATATTGGGCCTCCACTCAAGTACTCCCTCAATGCAAGAATACTTGGGTTCTATTAAACTGGCATTCCATGATGCTCACCTTCCCGACACAATCGCTTAAGACAAAGTGGGTGCATAAACAAATGTGGTGAAGAAAGCTGATGGAGCCCAGCTATCAAAAGATATAGCGTTTGGGGTCTTTAGAAGCAACAAAGCCAACATGGAAGAAGCACACCAGCCTGTGCGATCAGGAGGTGTCGAATGGATCAGGTACCAGGCATCATCAGAACAAAAAGTCCCATCATTGTGAATGAGGAGGAGTGCAGAACGGAGATGCAAAGGCAAATGGACATCCCTTTACAGAGGGTCCCAGAAAGGAGATGAGCCAGTCAGGGTGCAGTGTAGCAACGATGAAGCATACAACTTTCCTCTAGTTCCTAAATGCTTCCTCCCACCCACTATCATGATCCCACGTCTGGTCTAGCCAGATTTGTAAGGTACAGACAACAACTGGTATAGATAGGAACTGGAAACACAGGGAATCCAGGGCGAATTATCCCTTCAGGACCAGTGGTGAGAGTGGCCGATACCATGAGGGGAGAGGGAAGGTGGGGTGGAAAGGGGGAACAGATTACAAGGATCTCCATATAACCTCCTCCCAGGGGGACGGACAGAAGAAGAGTGTGTGAAGGGAGACATCGGAAAGTGTAAGGAATGACAAAACAATAATTTATAAATTATCAAGGGTTCATTGGGGGGGGGGGAGCAAAGAAGGAGGGGAAAAATGAGGAACTGATGTAAGGAGCTTAAATGGAAAGCAAATGTTTTGAGAATGATGAGGGCAATAATGTACAAATGTGCTTTACACAATTGATGTATGGATTGTGATAAGAGTTGTATGAACCCCTAATAAAATCATTTTTAAAAAACGTGCTTAAGAAACTCAGATTATACTCTATTATATATGGTAAATAAATTTTAGAATCAATGAAAATATGGTCACACATTTGTAAAAATAAAAGCTCTAATTTTCTAAAAACCGTATCGAACGACCTTTGACCTTGGTTCTGGCATCTCATTTTCTGCAGCTTTTATGTGCTTACCATAATCAGTATCTTTGGCTATTTTAGAAGTACATTTAATAAGTAAATATTGATCGCGTCTACTATTCTAAGTCCTGAGGCATGGCATGCCCCTATGGTATGAAATTATTGTGCTATGAAAATGTCACATTAATATAGTCTTGTTATTGTTTAAAAATTTTGTTACAGGCAAAGTTTGCAATATGCCATTCTAACAGCTGTATGAGAAAAATATCCCTCTTTCAAGATAATAGAATCTCCCCACAAAACATTTTGAAGCCAATCATATTTAACCCCGAAGATTAAACTGGAATACAAAAAGCAAATCAAAATTAAAAAACCCCACCATTGTATTGCCATATAATTTTTCAAATGAGCCCTGGTAACACAGTGATTTACATATTGGGCAGCTTTCAGTGAAGTTAGCAGTTCAAATCTACCAGCCACTCTGGTAGAAATATGAGGCCTTTGGCTATTAAAAAGTTTCGCAGCTTCAAAAATCCACCGGGGCAGCTCAAGCAGGCCCTATAGGATCACTATGAGTTGGAATTGACTTGATGGGTGTGTTTGGTTTTGGTATAACTTTTCAAAAGAATACCATCTTGACACACTGAACAGAGAATATGCTGACCAAGAAGTCAAAAAATATTTTAATATATGAATCCATATAGAACAAATTAAAAAAAAGAAAGTAGGCAGTGGTCAAGGATAGACTCAGTAAAACAATCAACCCCCCCACCCCAAATCACTCAAATTCAATTACTCAAACATACTGAGATTAAAGGTGTGGAATAAGGCCTGCCTTTTATGCTTCTAATATAGTGGGAGAATAATAAACCAAGAAGTAATTCTATTATAACCTCCCACAAAAACCAAACACACTGTCACAAGTCAATTCCAACTCAGAATGACTATCTAGGGCAGGGCAGAACTTCCCCGGTGGGTTTCCAAGACTGTAACTCTTCAGAAGTAGAAAGCCTAGTCTTTCTTAAGAGTGGCGGGTGGTTTCGAACTGCTAACCTTGTGTTTATCAGCTATTTACTTTAACCTAGTCTGTGATCAATGTGGTACAAAACTATAAAGTACAGACAATAATGTCAACAAAGAATGGTAATTTTACAGAATGAAATTTTAAAAGTACAAGACAATAGCTAAACAATTACATTTTAAATGGTGATGTGTTGTCTGTATTCACAAGACTACAAATATGAAGAGAGTAAGAAGAGATGGTGCTTATTTTTCTCAACAAGCTTTTCATGCAAAGTTGGCATATAATAAATAGTGGCTGAGTAAATGGCTAAGTAAAAATTTTGATGAGGCATAAAAATTGTAAAAAGGCTTATAAAAACTACATGCAAAAGATAAGTCACAGCAACTTGTTTCATTGATTAGAAATTAAACTTAAAAGCACAGCAATAAAGATGATCCTTAGCTAGTTATTTCTAATTTAAAAATTAGATTCTTTGATACAGTGAGACATTCCCATTCCCATTTCCTACCAAGTCACAACAGAGGAAATGATTTGCTATCATGTTTTAGACCGTGCACAAAGATGCTAAGCTCAGGTAACTGAAAACTCTGACCAGCTAGCATCAAGCTGTCTCCACGTACGTCAGAAAGGAACTGTGCTCCACGGGGTTCTCAAGAGCTGACTTCTCAGAAACAGGTCGCCATCAACTTTCTTTGGAGTGCCCCGAGTACACTGGAACTTTCAACCTCTGAGGTAGCAGCTAAAGGTACTAAGTACTTTTACCACTCAGGAACTCCAAGGATGAGAAAAAGAGTGTTTTCATGTACACCAATAGTTATTAGATGAAACTTAAAGCATTCTTTGAGAAGCAGTATGGGTGGCATCCTGGAGTGAGCTACAAGAGATGTGGGCTCAAATTTTTGTTTGCTCTTTACTAAAATCATGATTCTGAGCTATGAGGGAAGAAGTTAAAGTTCTCCCCTCTCTTACTCTTATTGTTCTTACTCTCTGCTTTTTAAATTTACATTTTATAGTACTTTCTTTTTTTTTAATAGTACTTTCTTTGAAAACCTGGCAAGATTTTAATGTTAATTGCATTAAATCTAAATCATGGATCTTAGTAAATGAAAAGATCAGGCTTTTCTATTTTATGGCTCATCTATTCCTGTATGTTTGTAAATGTCAAAGATACAATGGTAATCAAGAGTTCAGGTCAATGGGAAGAAAGCAGATACGCAGGAAAAGTGCACTTGGGAGATGACGTGGGATAAATTTAAAGGCTCAGATGGAGCCTGTGATCTATGAGCAAAGTTGAATAAAATTACTCCTTTCCATTGTTTTTCTCCATGTGGATGCTACTGGAAATTTCAGTGGGACAATCTCGTCTTTGTGACAACTATAAAAATGTTAGCATCTGGCCTGTGAATATATAATGCCAATAAAATCCCCACAATCACTGTGATAAGCAAAATTGATTGCCACACATTTCCAATTTATTCACTTCCTACTGAAGCCCTAAATTCTCCAAAGTGATTCTGAATCCTGAGATCAGATCATAAAACATTTCTAGTCGTAATCCATGATGATCTTAATTGAATGGTGACCACTATGCCAACTTTAAGAACAACAAAGGCACAGGACCAGCCCTAATCCCAACTACTTGGACATCCCCCTCCCCCCAGGAATGCACTTCAGAGGACAGCACTGAAGCTACAGCTGAGGGAGAGGGTGCAACTGATCAGAGCACAAAGGAGAAACAGAGTGAAGGAGAGAGTGGAATACATCCTGGCCCACCAAGCGCTGAGGACAATATTGCCCCTCAGAGCAGCCAATTCAGAGAGGATCATAGGGTCGGCCCCACTACTAGACATGACGTTCCTCACAGACCAGAGCGCTACATGGGACAACACAGTGAGGAAATTGTGCCCTATCTGACTCCACCACACTGGGGTGAAGCACTATGGGGAGCAAAGCAATGAAGTCCCTGGGGAATACCAAAAATTGGGGTCAGGGCATGGCACCCCATCAGACTTAACTCGAAAACTCTCTTAAAGGTCAACACACAGACCAGGAACTATGTATAGGCTTTTCTTTTTTTCTCGTTTTTTGGGCTCTTTTTTGTTTTCTTTTGTCTTTGTGCTTATTATTGTCTCTGCATGTATATCTAGATAAGATAGGCAGGATAATCAAACCAGAGGGGGAAACAATGGACTGATGGTTCTGGGGGGACAACAGGGGAAGGGGGAAGAAAGAGGGGGGGCAATAAATTCAGATACTAGAGAACAACAAGTGATCTAAAACTCAATGGTGAGGTGGGCATAGGATGTCTGGTGGGGCTTGATCAAGAGCAATATATCTGAGAGGAATTACTGGAACCCAAATGAAGGCTGAACATGATAGTGGACAAAAGGAAAGTAAAAGGAAATAGAGGAAAGAACTAGGAAGCAAAGGACATTTATAGAAGTTTAAATACAGGCATGTACACATGTAAATATATTGATATATAACAATATGGAAATAGATCTGTATGCATATACTTATATGTTAAGTATTAAAGCAGCAGATGGACATTGGGCCTCTACTCAAGTATTATTCCCTCAACACAAGAACACTTTGTTCTAATAACCTGGCATTCTGTGAGACTCACCTTCCCAATGTGATCTCTGAAGACAAAATGGGTACATAGGCAAATGTGGTGAAGAAAGCTGATGGTCTCTGGCTATCAAAAGATATAGAGTCTGGGGTCTTAAAGGCTTAAGGATAAACAAGTGGCCATCTAGCTTAGAAGCAACAAAGCCCACATGGAAGAAGCACACAGTCTGTGTGATAATGAGGTGTCCATGGGATCAGGCATCAATGACACACAACAAAAAATAATTTGATGTGGATAAGGGGGAGGTCAGAGTGGAGACCCAAAGTCCATCTGTAGACGATTGGACATCCCCTCACAGAAGGGTCAGAATGAAGGAACAAGCCAGCCAGGGTGAAGCATAGCACCAAGAAAACATTCAACTTTTTCTAGTTCCTTAATGCTCCCCCCACCCCAACTATCATGACCTAAATTCTACCTTACAAATCTGGCTAGACTAGAGCATGTACACTGGTACAGATAAGAGCTCAGAACACAAGGAATCTAGGACAAATAAACCCCTCAGGTCCAATAATGAGAGAAGCGATACCAGGAGTGTACGGGGAAGGCGGGGGGGGGGGGGGAGAGGGGGAGGAGAGGAGAGGAGAAAGGAGGAGCCGATCACAAGGATCAACATACAACACCCCGCCCCCCCCCACCAACAACAGAAAAGTCGGTGACAGTAGACAGTGGACAATGTAAGATATGAAAAAGGGTTCAAGAAACAGGGATGGAAGAAAAATAGGAGAACTGATACCAAGAGTTCAAATAGAAAGAAAATATCTTTAAAATAAAGATGGCAACACATGCACAAATGTGAAATGAGCTTGACACAATTGATGTATATATGAATTCTAATAAGAGCTGTAAGAGCCCCCAATAAAATTATTTTTTAAAAGAAAAAAAATTAGAGCACACACACACACACATTTATTCTCAGCATAAGTAAAAAAAAAAATCAAAACAGTTAAAAAAATGATAAATTCCTGGGGAAAAAATGAGGAGCTGAAACCAGGAGCTTAAGTGAGGAGCAAATGTTTGAGAATGATGAGGGCAATGAATGTACAAATATGCTTCACACAATGGATGGATGTATAGATTGTGAGAAGAGTTGTCTAAGTCCCTAATAAAATGATTAAAAAATAATACATGCATATGGTTAAAAGTAAAAAAAAATCCTCTAAACATAATTTCAGAACATGTTCACATCTTTCCTATTCATTAAGCAATAAAATAGCTTTAAGACATATCAATGTTAAAACAGTGCTGAATTTCTATCAGAACCTGTAAACAATGCCACGTTGAGAGCTGACTGCCGCTGTACAGTCATGTCAGCCATTGCCTTATGCCTACACAGCAGTCTCATTTGGTGGAGATGATGTCTGGATCCTAAAGATTTAAATAATAGCTTTGGCATAATTCTCAAATGGAACTAAATTAGAAAAGAAATGGATCTAGATCTATTAGTCTTAATATAAAATTAAAACAACAATACTCTATTGTTTCCTGAGGTAAAGATGAAAAGCTGACTAGAGTATACTACTAATGCATTTTATAAAACCATTCAGTGCATGATAGAATAGCACAATGGAAAAACCAGAGTATTAATCAGAAATCAGAACTGTTTTCCAATTTTAGTTCTGTCATTTACTGGTTTGGACCAATCACTTACTTTAATTTCCTCAATTTTAATTTTAATGGGCTATCACTCAGCCAATCAATCTATGTGAAGCATTAGAAAGGAATGAATTAATATGAAAGTGTGAGTTAGAAAACTTTAAAATGCTGTTCAGTTATAAGGAATTTTGATTACTATTTTAAAGACTAATTTCAATTAAAGCTCTGAAATAGCATTGCTTTCTACTATCATGAACAGTGACATAGGAAAAATAGGAAAATTGCACACCATCTGCATGTAGCTTTATGACCAAGTTGTCCTCGCTTGTTTCAATTTATTTCATTCTAAGAGGGGCAACTGACTAAATTTGCCAACAGCAAACAATTTTAATAGCACAATTAATAATTACTTAAAAGGAAACAATGACCATAGGCATTAATATAATTCTACTTCTATTTAATATTCTTTTTTTATGATTGGGAGAGAAGACAGATTATGAACATATAAAGTAAGCTGACACATTCTCATCTATTGACAAGACAGTCTGGTGATCCTTAGGAACTTAAAGTGATCTTTCAACAAACATATTTGGCTTCAAAACTTACATTTCACATTTAGTACTCTTTCTGCTGGAAAAAAAATAAGCCAACTGAATAAGATGTACAAAGTCAATAATTAATTCTTAATATGCTGCATTATTCAAGAAGATTGCTAGCTCCAAGTAAACTGGCTGGTGTAGAGTCAATTCCAACTCATAAGTACCCTAAAAGGACAGAGTAGAACTGTTTCTATAGGGCTTCTACGATTAGGTCACTTTGGATGCAGGTGGGCACATGTTTTTCCTATGGAGTGCTGGTGGGTTTGAATTGCCCAGGACCTTTTAGTTACGAACTGAGCACTTACCTACTTTGCCCAAGGCTCTTAGCTACAGGTACAACAAAACAATGGAAACATTTCATGATCTTTCAGAGTCAAATATTTCAATACAATTCTGATTTTTATTGGGGAAAATGATTAACAACACAGCTTCAGGTAAGGTTTTGTTTTCAGAATTGTACAGCGTTCTTTGTATGTTGGGGTAAACAATTGCTGATGTTTAGACTTCTGTTTTCTTGGTGCTCTTTTCCTTTCTTTGTCTGACCCTTGTCAATTAAGCACTGCGCTTAAAAGCCAGTCAACTCAGAGGCTAATCTGAAGGGCTTCCAAACGGCTCAAGACAGCCCAATGGATGTCTCAACCTTTCCTGATAAGAACTCTCATCAAGCCAGACACAAAATCAGAAACCGCTATTATCTTTAATTGGAATTGAGTTTTCCTTTTGAAAATGAGAATGAGATATGGAGAGCTACCATTACAACTCTTATTCAACATTGAACCACAATTCCTAGTCAGAGCGGTAATGCAAAAAAGAAAGGATACCGATAATGTGAAAGGAAGGAAAAATAATCCTTATTTGCAGATGACATATAAGGAGTTCAAGTAAAAAAGAAAGTATTACTTTCAGTGTTCCAAGTCATACATTTTATTCTAATATATACTATTCCAATAAAATGCACATAACCACACCTTGCAATCAGCAGATAACTTCAGAGAGTCATCTCAATAATATACTTGTCTTCGATTGTTAAGAGACTTCAAAAAAGGTCCAAATCAAAGTAGAGGCATCTGAGGGGATCTGTTGGGCCAGTCAAGACCAAGAAGTCAGCCCAGAACATTATGGTAATTCTTTTTTTTTTAATTTCAAAGAGAAGTTCTTGATATATTTCTCAAAGGACATAAGGCAATCATTCAGGGGAGCTTATCATGAAGTTTACAAAACTTAGAAAACTGCACTGGAGTGAAAGTCAAGACTGTTGCACTCCTAAGAACTTGTTTTCCCAGCACCTGTCTGTTCCTTTGAGGGTGGCCATGACTTTCCTATGAGAATCTCATGGGTTTCTTATAGGATGCCCAAGCTGTCATTTTGAAGTGATATTAAATCAATTCTTCTGGGATAGATCAGAGAAATGGATACACTGCCTTGGTAAATGTATAAAGCTAGATGGAGGATTGCCCTTGAATACAAACTCAAGAAAACCAAACTCATGTAACCAAGTTAATTTTGACTCAGATCAACCCTCTAGAACAGGTTGTACATTTCTAAGACTACCTCTTTACAAGAGTATAAAGCCTCCTATTTCTCCTGCGGGGTGAAACTAGCTGGTGGTTTCAAACTGCTGAACTTGTGGCGAGCAGCCCAACATGTTACCCACAACACCACCAGAGCGCCTGACCTTGAACATATAAAACCTCAAAAAGTCTGCAGAAACTCCTGCATCTACTCCAAGATGAACACATAAGCACCAGATGGGTTTTTCAACACTAACAAGAGGAATTGCAAAGAGTAATCAATAAAATAATACCATTTATAATAAATCAAATGAGGAAGGACATACTGCCATTGGATTTGATTTAACATTGATCTTACATAATACATAATAACTCCTCTGGGTTTTTGAGCCTGTAAACCTTTACACCATCAGGTGTCTGTCAGGTTGTCCTACTGTGTGTGGGTGGTTTGTGAAGCTGTGTTGCTGGAAGACATGTCACTGATTATTTCAACTATCTGCAGGGTCATCTCAAAGTGAATAGGTTTCACCAGGCTTCCCATACTAAGTACAGATTACGAAGAAGGGATAGGCTGTTCATTTTAGAGGATTTAGTCACATGGAAAACTTTACAGATAGCAGTGAAACATTGCCAAGCACTGAAAACCTCATGAAAAGAAGTAAAATATCTTTAGAGATAGTGCCAGAAGGTGAGAGCCCCCTAGGTTGTTGGAACACTCAAAATATGACTGAGGAATTGAACACAATGAGGTGAAGGGAGTATTCTTTGGGATCTTCATTTGCTAGTGGAGCATGACTCGATCTGAGAAGAAACAGCTGAAATCATTAACTAGTAATCAGATCTTGGAATGTATTAAGTATGAATCTAGGAAAATCGGAAGATGTAAAAAAGTACATGGAATGCATAAAGATCAACACTTCAGGCGTTAATGAACTGAAATGGACTGGTGTTGGCCATTTTGAATCAGAAAATCATACGGTTTACTATTCAGGGCCTAGCAGATTCAAGAGGAATGCCATCACATTCATCATCAAAAAGGACATTTCAAAAGCAATCTTCAATATGGTATTATCTATCTGCATATAAGGAAATACAGTAAATACAACTATTATTCAAATTCATGCACCAATAAATAAAGCTAATGAAGCAGAAATAGAAGAATTCTGTGAATGTCTTAAGTCTGAAATTGAACAAATGCGTGATCAAGATGCACAGATAGTTATTGTCAATTAGAATGCAGAAATTGGAAACAAAGAAGAAACAGCTGTTGGAATATATGGTCTTGGTGCTGGAAACGAAGCAGAAAATTGCATGACAGAATTTTTTAAGACTAATGACTTCTTCATCACCAATACCTTTTCTCAAAAACACAAAAGATGATTATACATGTATACTTCTGCTGATGAAATCCACAGAAATCACATTAACTAACTATGTCTGTGGGAAGAGAAGCTAGAACACCTCAATATCAGCAGCAAAAACCAGGCTAGGTGCTGATTGTAGAATCAACATCCATTGCTCAAATGTAAGTTGAGGATAGAAGCTAAAAAAAAAAAAAAAAAAAAAAGTAAATACAAACGATTACATCCCCTGGGGATGTAATAACAGAAAAGTGGGTGAAGGGAGATGTCGGACAGTATGAGATATGCAAGAAAAAATTATAAATTATTAAGGATTCATTGGGTGAGGGGGGGGGTCAGGTAGGGAGGGGAAAAATGAGCTGATACCATGGGCTCAAGAAGAAAGTAAATGTTTTGAGGATGATGATGGCAAAATATGAACAAATGTGCTTGACAGAATGAATGTGTGTACGGATTGTGATAAGAGTTGTACGAACCACCAATAAAATGATCAAAAAGAAAATTAAGTCCATGAGAACCAAAACATGATCATGAGTCTATCCCACCTGGATTTAGAGAATATCTCAGTAATGATTTGAGGCACTAAACACCAGTGACAGATGAACTGTCATGACATCCAGAACATTATAAATGAGGAAAGGAAAGGTCATTAAAAGGATAGAAAAGACAGTAAAGATCAAACTGGATATCCGAAGAGACCCTGAAACTTGCTAATCCAAGTAGCTAAAGCAAAGGGAAGAAATAATGTCAAAGAACTTAACACATTTCAAAGAGTAGCTCTAAAAGACAAAGTAAATTATGTTAATGTAATATGTAAAGACCTAGAGTTAGAAAACCATAAAGGAAGAACACGCTCAGTGTATCTGAAACTGAAAAAGAAAGAAAGAAAAAATTCAAGTCTTAAGTTGCCATAGTCTATGGGGAAAATACTGAATGATGCAGAAAGCATCAAAATAAGATGGAAAGAATAGTCATTTTACCATGAAGATGGAAACAACTTATCTACCCTACCATTATATACATAACTAAAATGCTGCACACACATCAGCAGAATACTATGCAACCATAAAGAATAACAATGTACTGCTGAAATGTAAAATGGATTAATATGGGGACTTTATTCCAAGTGAAATACATCAATCACAAAAGGATAAATATCTATGATGCAGTTTTCACAAAACACAGCATGTATACAGACCCCAATGTTGGTTGGTGGTTACCAGGGGTAGGAATGGGTGGATGAGGACAAAGGAAGTAATCTTTTTAGCAAGCCTGTTGCTGTCCAGACGAGTTCAATTTATAGTGGTCCTTTAGGACAGACTAGAACACTGTTCCACAGAGTTTCTGAGGCCATACATCTTTTAAGAGTATATCACCTCATATTTCTCTCTGGGTAGCTAGGGGGTTTAAACTATCGACCAGTGAGTAGTGTGCGTAATTTTAAAAAGTTCGTAAATAAAGGAAGTCAACTGCTACTGTGATTTTTAATGACCTGTCCATGTAACCAAATTATAGTTGATGAGGGTGAATGAAGGTTTTTATGGAAAAGCGCCAACTACGACAGAACTAGAGTACCACAATTTGGATTTGTAACTAGTAGATCTATGTAATAATCATAGGCTGCTAGAATCATTAGGTAGAACAGACAAATTTGAAAATGGAGGCAAGTAGATGTGTCCCTTGAAATGGTGCAATAAGAAGATACAGAATCAAATCTTTATAAAACAAACAAATGATACTGACCAAACTTCTAGATACAATTTCACTTTATAGGAAATAAAGGAACATGTTAAGCAAGGGTAATCAGGAAAGAAAGAAAGAAAAGCGAGAAATCGAACAGGACAATTTCTTCAACAAATACATGGAAGGGGTGGGGACACGAGGAATTGTTACAGACTGCAAAGACTTCTCAAGCATGTACTGTGTATTCCCTGATTCAGTCAACCCTCAATAAAAAGGTATGTTAGTCAGTGGGGAAAACCAGACCAACCAGGATTCATTAATTGTTATTAATTTGGAAAAGTACAGCAATGATTATATTTAAACAAGAGTATCTCTTACAGACTTGTACTAAAAAATGGAATGTTTTATGCCAGTCTTAATATGTTAAGGAGGTAAGGTGACCAAAGACTTTACATGTTATACTATACTTTTATATTCTTGGTGAAAAACCCTAGGGAATAGTCTATTCTATCTTACAGGGTTGCTATAAATCAGAATGGGCTTGTTGGCAGTGGTGGTGGTAGTCAATCCTGCTAAAATACATACTTCAACTTTTAAATTACCATATATACTCGAATATAAGCCGACCCGAGTATAAGCCAAGGTACCTAATTATTACCTGGGAAACCAGAAAAACTGATTGACTCAGTTAAAAGCCTAGGGTGGGAAATGCAGGATGTGAATTAACACAGAGACCAGAGGGCAGAGACGGAGCGCAGCCACATCCTTACCAGTTCAGCTGCCGGCGTAAGTGAATCACTATGGTTACTTCTGCGAATTGAAGCTGTCCATGTCATAGGACAGCTCTGATTGGTTAGATGTGGGTAAACAAACATTCAAAGCACTGCAGTGTCAGCGGCAATCACCCGTGAGATGTTACACCTTGCTGGGGTACCACTGATCTGTGTGTAAGCCGAATCCCAGTTTTTTAGCACAATTTTTGTGCTGAAAAACTCGGCTTATACATGAGTATATACGGTAGATAACATCTTTTTTAACATTAAAAAATTTGTTGTTTTAAGTGAAGCAAAACATTGTTTTCGTATTAAGCTATGTATATACATACAACCCAAAAAGCTTATAAAAAGCTAACTAATAAGTTTCATTAAATATTTTGAGCTCAGACTAAAGCATATCATTAACTACATTAAAGTTTCTTGTCTTAAAACCACACAATAAAATAACCAGAATAAACAAATTCAAATCAACTTATCTCTGCCCTATTTTATATTAATATATGAATTGAGTAAATCAACAAAAATATGTATGCAAATTCCACTCCCATAGATATTGTGTATCAGCAGTTTTGATTCATGAAGACATTCACTTCAAGAATACACAATATAAAATATTTTTTAATCCCTAGAGGAATCAAGTCTCGCAACATGATTTAATTACAGGAAAGCGCAGAATATATTATTTCCACAAACACTACATAAAGAACAAGTCAATGAAGTTCACTCATTTTTAACTGGTGGATCTGCTCATTATAAATGCACTTCCAGTGATAGTACCGAACACACACACACACACACACACACACACACACACACACACACACACACACACACACAGGCATGTATCTACAGTTAAATCTAATTTAAATGCACTGTAGGCCAGCTCATTTTATATATAAATATTAAAAGATCGTATCAAATGTTGTTATATCAAGAAATACAAAAGTATCAAACTTTACATTATAGAACTGTTGGCCCAAACTGATGTGTTTCCCACAAATGACCAAAATTCCTTCCCTGTGCATCTTTTAGGTTAGATTCCTACAGTCTTCACAGAGAAGCATATACCCAGATTGCTAAGGAAACATTTAAAGTCATTTATATCCAATTTCTAAGCAAGATAGAAAACAGTATCACTTCCAGAGGCTCTAAAGCATACCAGCAGTTAACAACTGAACAAGCATCTGATTTGAAACTTACCTATTAGAAAATGAAAGTACAAATATAATCTTAAGAAATAAAACCCAAAGCTATTTTAATAGGTCTATTTTTAGATTTGTTTTGCTCCAAACTTTTTTTTGTCCATTTCAAAGTTTAAAAGGCATGTTTTATGTGACGAGAGGGGCAGTGGTGGGGGAAAGGTTTGAATACTAATAGAAATCAGAAACTTGTGTCACTAAGAAGACCACAAATCAAAAAATGTGTCAAGCTAAAAACTGTTTTATCTACACAAATAGAGCTGCACAACAGATCTTCTAACGACTCCAGCTAAAGAATGAAACGAGTGCATATATTCAATAAACAAATCCTCAAAACAACAAAGGGGAAGAATTTGGGGCAGAGGATGAGGATTTTTTAAAAAGAAAATTCAGCCCACCTTAGAATAACATAAATCTAAGTAACCACTTAAACAGGTCTTTGTTTTGATGGCTATTTACTAAGTTGATGAGCTTTAGGAAAAAGAGCAAGACCCATATGATTAGGGAAAAACACACAATCACTAACTTGTAATATAGCTGCTGACAAGAGCATATTATTTTTTTAAATCACAAGCTGATTTAAATCTTTCCCAGCACAAAAGTCAGGATTAAAATCCCTCAGTTTGAGCAGACCTACTTCCATGACAAAAATTCAGAATCTATTTTAATGAAATAATTTAAGATAAAAGAACACTTACACAGTGCCTCTGCTATTTAAAAATCTTTAAAAATATACGCTACATGGTTATACTTTCAGGAGAAAGAGAGAAAAAAGTTAAAACTACCAATGTAATAATATAGGGGTGGGGTAGTATAGCTAATATATAAACCAAAAGCTCTAAATACTCCAACTTCCAGGGAACTATCAATCTAATACATTTCCCCCCTTAAATTAACAACACGTTAAAAAATTAAGAGAAGTATGTGAACCGAACTCATAAGCTTCTCTAACTCACAAACATACGAAATTCGTATCCCCAGTTACATCTTTTGGGTTAAATGGCCAGGCTTTTAAAGGCAAAGCAAAACCACTGTTCTAAACTAAATGGTTTCAAATTCCGTGAACTGCGTGACTAATGCTTTCCTCTGGTGTGCAACAATTTTTGATAGTGAAATTCCTCTTTCACTATCATCTATTAATAGTTGACTTTTCAGATGATCCGAAACACACACAAATCAAAAGCACAGACAAGGAAAAAAACAAACTATTGTATTTAATAAAAGAAACATTAAAGTGGGGGAGGGGGGTCCTTTACCTTACTGTACATCAGACCCTCACTTTGAATTTCAGAAAAGTAGAACCTTTTCAAAAGGCTAATATCTAAAAGCAAAAGCAATTTGGCATGTTTTATCCAACAATAAATATTTTTACATACATTATAAACACACACACACACACACACATGTATACATACAAATAAAAAGGGTTTTGGGTTGTTTTTTTTACCTAAATGCAAACTGGATGAGGATCCATGTGATGAAAGTGATGGCGGTGGCGTAAGTGAATGTCCTGGAGTTTGGCTTGGCAGAGGCATGCCTATTGGACTTGGAGAGGAGGAAAATCCCAGACTATTGTAAAATGGTTGCCCTATGGGTGCTAGGCTGCTACTAGATCTTTTGTACAAGTCAGAGCTAGTAGATAGAGACTCTCTCCTTGTAGCACTACTACTTGCAGAACTGCCAACTGAAGAAGAAATAAAAAAAACCCTAATTACATACAGTGTAAACTGAATAAAACCTATCCCCAACTCTTGCTGGGCAATAAAAGAAGTCATCACAATAATTATTTTTAGAAACATTACTGAGAAGATAATTACTGTGATAACTATATATACTAATTTATTAATCATAAAAGGGTATAAATGCACCCCAATACAATAAACTAGATACTAAACAGAACCGTCATATGTTTCATTATTTCACATATATTTACCATTGACACATATGATTACTGTGCTTTAATACCCTGGTATGATTATAAACCCTGCAATTACAAGTGGTCTGCTTCAGAATATGTTAGAGATCAATTAATTCCAATAAGGTTAAATTCTGGTAGTGTCCTAAACTCTAGAACCTGGTTCTTGGACTTTAACTCAATGTCAAAAAAAAAAAAAAAAAAGAAAAACATACGATTATACTGATTAATAGAGTAGTAATAATCCTCCTCACCATCTACATTTGGCTACTCATTTGTGTTCAAACCATAGCCCTTTAAATTCATATTGGCCCGAATATTAGGCAGTAATGGAATATGATGGTAACTCTTCATACTATATACTACCCTATTTTCTATCTAAATTTCAAAAATATACCTGAAATTACTAAGCTTAAAAAAAAACAACAACCCAAACTTCTAAATACTGTTATCACACCAATAGATATGCTTTTACTTACCCCTCAGGACTCGTCCATTCCTGAGATTACTAACATCCTGAGACTCTTAAGTGAGGATTGAAGAATCTTTAAACATCTATCTCATATCAATATATAATTTATCCAAGCTTCGACATCCCTTATTGTACTACAAAATCAGTAACTTCTGACTTAATCTCAAATTCAACTATTAACATCCCTTTGACATTCCTGTATTCCACAAAATCACGAGCAGTGGGGAGGTAGAATCACATATCCAGGAAGGCCTTTATGAGTTCTGTATGCTCACAGAGCAACGCAAGTTCTGGCCGTTAAATCAACATATAACTGAATTCTTCTACGTGTGCCCCCCATGGCTGCCCATCAAGGCTTACTCTAACTAGATTCTTCTGGCTCACTTGCAATACCTATTTTCAAGGATGTTTCTTATTTTCAAAAACTAGCCTCTTTTAATCTACCTTTTATACCAGAGAATCCCACAGAACACTTCTTATCAAATAAAAACAGAAATTCGATGCTCTATATTCGGACCAATATGGCAATTCTTTTCAAGGTCATTTTAAAGTTTCTATAAAGTTTTAGTTTACTAATGACAAGTCTACTTTAAGTAGGACACTTAGGCTATGGATTAAAAAGAAAAATTAAGCAGAGCACATGATGTGTAGCCCAAATTAAGCCTGTGAGACAGACAGAAAACTGATTACACTTGTTCTGAAAAATTTAAGAAAGAAAAATACAAAAGAGGCTTACACTATAGTATTAAGTGAGACTATGCTGTTCGACTGTTTAGACTAGCCGGTACTATTTCTGATAAGACATTGTAAGTTCTATTGAAAATTTCACATTTTAAAATATATAAAAGGGAAATATTAAGTAATTATACACATTTTAATAGCAAAAGCAAATATGTACAGTAATGTAATAAAATAGTTCTTGCTTGAGTTGGTTTTGGGAAAATTGTCAATGCATGCTATATTAACTATACTAATTTAAAAGGACACTGTCAAAGTGATTTTCCTAAAACATAACATTTAAAATTCCTATTTATTTTTGAAAACAATTTTAACTGACAAACAAAGATTGATGAGACCAGCAGCATGACTGCAATGGCAAATAAAGAAACAATTGTTTTGACATGTGCAATATTATTTTCTTCCAAAAAGGAAAAATCAAGCCAACTTTTAAAAATAAATCAGTAATAGCTTTATTTTAAACAACTTGGTTCTCAAAGTTCTACTACATGCCTAAATTATCTGGTGTGACTATTAAATATAACCAAGTATAGCTGGTCTAAGAGACTAGACAATAGTCACTAATCATCCATCAACTGTATATGAAATGTCAAATTACAAATTTTCTATCAAAGTAGCATTTTTCTAAATAGTGGGCCAACAAGTATGATATCTTTACTATAGTTCAATGGCTAAATTTCCTGGTCAATTATTTTATAAATTAAGGTATTCACCATATTTAAAATTTTCATTATATATGTTAAAAGAATAAGGGTATGTCTGCTAATTAGGCATGTATACACATGCACACAACTACAGGTTTTAAATAGGTAAAAGATCATTATAATGTGAAACACCCATGGGTCGATTTATTTTAAGGGTACAGACATGTAGAACTTGAATGAAATTGCAGAAATTGTCCAAGAGGAGGGAGAAGAAAATGGACTCTTTACTGGTATTTTCAGGCATGACAATCACTAACTGTCCTTGGAAATAAGGGAAAGCAGTATCCCAGACTGAAAATCAAAACCGAGCAGTGCTTATAAAAAAGGGAGGCATTTAAAAAGTAACGATTTGCTTTAGGGAAGAGGCATCAGCAACAGAGGACATTTGGAAGGCACTAAATATTTATGTTAATTAGAATGCAAGGAAAAGTCTAACAGCTAACACAGACACTTGGGAATTTGAAAGAGCCATGTAAGGGGCCTACACAGCTGTTGTATTTTATCAGGAAAAAGAAGTAAAGGTTTTTGTTTTCCACCCAAGTTCTTTTCTGTTTTTCTTGAATTACCTAGGTACTAAAATCTACACTTCGGATAGAAATGATTTACATAATTTCTTTTAAAAAGTTATATATTGTTCCACTTTTATGTTGAACATTTGAAATGTTAAATTTTTAGTTAGATGGAGATAAAATAAAATACCCAATTCAAAAAGGGATGAAATAATTAAGTAGGAAAGTGTAAAAGTGGAATAGTCTCCATGGTCACTAAATTTTCCCTCACCTCAGAAGTTCTTGTTGCTCGCTCTTTAGATGGCCTAAGTAAGTATGGCGTTTAATACTGGAGTTGATTAAAAAAAAAAAAAAGCATTCTGCCTCTTAAGTTTATAGTTCATTTAAATATAAATACTAAAAAGTATAAAGAAACTTCATTAGAAAGCTAGAAGCATATTTTATAATGGGTAGAATGTGTTAATTTTGCCATTTTCCACACCAGAAAAGAATTAATTTGTTATGATGGGAAAACAGATGAGAAGTGGACATCTAGAATGTTACAGAGATAGAAAATCTCGTAAAGCTTTAACCCTGCACTCAAGAAAAAAATGGACAAAGGGAGAAAGAGGAAGCTTTCTGGTCTTAAAGAGTTCTAACCTGGAAACCCAAAGGGGCAGTTCTATCTCATCCTATTGGGTTGATGAGTCAGGGACTTTCTTTTAAAAAAAAATAAATGAGCTAGGGTAAGCTGCTTTTTTCACTTTTTATAAGAAAGTATATTGAATACTATGGAATCTACTACTAATTGTAGAACACAACCAGGGAAATTAAGTCAGTTTTTAATTTTTGCTACAAAAAAGTATTCTTAAAAAAGTAAATCTCAGATAGTAGTAATATAATGTAGCATAGTGTCAACATGGCCTTTTCTTCATTTACTTCTAACTCGGTCAACAAACCTGTTTGTGTGGGTAAATTATCTTGTGGAGCTCTTTAAATCTGAATTCAAGTGATAAATAATGCTAGGATATGGGAGGAAACATTCATTTACCTGTAGCTTTTTAAAAAAAATAATAAAGGCTTAATGCATTAATGTAAGAGAAAAATAAGCATTCTGGTAAGCTTCTTAGGGGTTGGTTTCTGCTTAGAACATTAAAATGTATTTTATAATTATATATATTTTCTCAACTACACAAAACCATAATGAACAAATAGCACTAAAAATAAATCATAAGTAGATGATATTGGAAGAACAAAAATTGAGGATGGCAAAATATTTAGCTCCTCATATATTAATTTTATGACGAGAATAAGGAAGAGCTAATAATTAGCATATATTATATTGCTCCAAGCAAAACTACCTAAAACAAAATTACAGAAATACAATTCTACAGCCAGTGGGAAAAATAAACATCTTACTGAGCAAAGATGGGCTGCCTACAATGAATTAGGCATCCATAAATACTCAACTTGGCAGGAGGAATATTTTCTTGTATAAAATTAAACCAATAAACACTATTCATGTCTTCCTATACTACAAGCTATCATTGCTTATTTTAACACCAAAAGCAAACATGCACCTCAGACTCACTTTGCAGAATACACTAGTCTTAAAAAGGAACATACCTGAAGAACCAAATCCACTGAGTGCTGAGCCTATGGCAGCACCCAAAGAGCTACCACTTCCAAAGCCAAGAGATGCACTTCCAGGTTGACCAGGTCCATGAGAAAATAAAGAAGTGCTCTGGGAACTATTACTTAAAGAACTGCTCCCATAAAATGAATTAGACTGCAGATTGGTGCTTGGCTGCTGCTGTTGCTGCTGCTGCTGCTGCTGTTGTGGTGGCTGAGTGCCAATTGGCCGAAACAGACCATTTGTGGTGCCTGTAAGACTATTTGCAGTTCCTCCAGCTGCCGCTGCTGCTGCTGTAAGTGATAAAATTCAGACACTTCTTAAAAGTACCAAGAAATCTATCCTGTATTTAAAAATAGTTCTGAACTCTTAGAAAAAAACATTACCCCCCCCAAAATGTTAGGAACACTTACCAGCTTGTGCTGCTGCTGAACTAATTAAAACAGGTGTTGGAGCCATTAATCGAACCGGAGCTCCAAGGCCAGTTCTGGCTCCAGGGCCAACCACTAAGGCGCCAGTCTGATCATAATAGGCGGTTGGAGCAAGTACTTGATAGCCTAGATAACATCAAAATCAAGTTTACCAGTGAAAACATTACCCAAAATATATATCTTTATTTCCCCTTGCATTGTTAATTTTGTATCAACCTGAAAGCGGGTATTTTATACTATTATCATCTTTAGTTACCCTAGAAGCATCAGATCTTAAATTTTACATACAAAATGAAAGTAACTTTGAACAATTTGTGTTCTCTCTAAAATTTCACAGCTACCGTTCCGCATTTTCCTTAATACATAAAGACTACAGGCTAGCAAGGGCTGACAGTGGAAAGAGCTCTCTTTCCTTAGCCAGTGAGGATAGATGTAGGGGAACACCAAGGTCAAACACTAAATGAAATGCTAAGCATCCAATTTTAGTGAACTTCCACACCAAGTGGCTCATTACAAATATTCCGTTAAGATTTTCTTTCTTAAGCATCTTTTTAAAACCTCCCACCTTTCATTCAGTAGCCTACTGCTACCTGTTGCTCTTTCGGAGCTCACTCATGTCTAATTAAAGCTCTAAAATTTTCCTTTGGAAATCATGAACTGTCCTAGAGGTTCATTCCTAATGACTTGCTACTATTGTAAATATGTGTGCTGTTTGTTCTTAGGATTTTTTCCTCTCTAACCACGAAAGTTAACCATGACAAGTTTTAGTGCCCAGGTTATGCGAACGTCATAAAGTGAGTTCCGGTGCAGATTCCCTCTTTCCTACTTCATGCAACAGTTGAAGACTAGGATCCTTCCTTCCTGGAATGTGTGCTATCATTTGCTGCCGAAGCTAGCTTTCTTAGCTAGCACTTTCTTGTTGAGATTATTTTTTATGGCTCAATTATTTCCTTAATAAGAGTTCATATATTTTCAATATATTCTTGATGCTGGGCACCTTGTAGCTTTCTAGGTATTTTCTACTTTGTTTACATTTCCAGATTATTAACGTTAGGTTTATACCTAATAGCCTCTATGACTACTTAATTTCCCTGATACCGACTATGCTTTCTCTCTTTCTCACTCATTTTTGATGGGTCTGAGAGTTTTATCAATTATGCTAGTCTTTCTTTGGCACATTCAGGTTTGTAGTTTCCTAATTTCTAGCATATGCATGTAAATCTATGTATTCATTCCTTCGATGTTGTTTAGATGGTGGTCAGAATTTAAATTAAGCATGTAGTGTTTCTACTACATTATCTTTTTTTTTTAATTGAGAATTTGCAGTTAGGTGGGTGCATGGAGGGCATGGGGAAAGGCAAGGAGATGCTGAAGATACAGCATGACATCAATAATTCTAAAATACAATATAGATCTAATAACTTCTTTGGCACAAACAAAATTATTCATCTCTTAATTGTAAGACATATTCCAGTTCAAACATGTCAAAAACTGTATAAGTGAGCCACAAACAGTTAAATGCAAGGCAGACAGAAGCAATTTCAAAAGATAAGCAAATGTGCCATGGTAAAAAAAAACTAGCAATCAATACACACAGGGAAGAAAAGATAGGGAAGGTTTCACTGAAGAGGTTTTATTACTAAATTAGAAAAAATGCATAAAGCACAATGAAAAAAAAACTAGATTAAAATACTGAAGCCTTTTCCTCAAAATGTGCCAGGAATTCAAAGACATCATGGTCAACTGGCCCAACATAGGTTCACAAAGACACTGTCTTACATCTTACTTTGTGGTGAGCAGCTATTGAAATCCTAAAAGCACGTCAACAGTCATCTAACGTACAGCTTACTGGCCTCTCCTTTTCTAGGCTTAAGGCAGGTGAAGAAAATTGAAGAGACATGGAAACAAACCAAAGATTAAAGGACCACCCACACCCTAACCTCTGTGTGGTGTCAATTTGGGACTTGTGAGTATTAAAAGTGAAGGGGTGGAGTCGTCTGCCAATCAGGTCATAGCCAACGAGGACTCTGTGTTGGCATGGATTCTCCTGAGAATTCTGGGAACTCTGGTATTTCCTCCTTGGAGGCAGGACATTATCCTCTCTCCTCAGCTCATTGCCTTGGAGATGCTCTACTGACAAGACACATGGCACTACGCTGACAGACCCCATGCCTTGGGAACTGAAGAAGCCACGTGGAGACCCCCTGCCAGTGTTGAGATGTTTACAATGCCACTGGATCTAAAGACTTTCTACCCACTGGCCTGTGATCATCCTGCATTCGACGTCATTTCATGTGTTTTGTGAGTCTGAAGAGGACATTATAGATTGGTATCGGACATATGGGCTAATATAGGACTTAAGGGCTTCGATTGAACTGCTTTCTTAACATACAATTACTTTATATAAACTCTCTCTTTATACACATTTGAGCTCCTATGGATTTGTTTCTCTAGTCTACCCAGATTAACATACCCTGTAACCCGATAGTGCCTTGTTACCACTAATGCTGCTCTGCTAAGGATCACAACAAAAGGTCCAGGACAGAGTGGGGGGAAAAAAAGGTGAAACAAAATTCAGAATCATAGCAAAAAGACCAGACTTATTGGTCAGACACTGGACGAATCCCCAAGACTATGGTCTTTAGTCACACTCCAAGTGTGGATCTGAACTCACATTGGAGGCACAATCTAACAATACACAAGTCTATAAGGAGAACAGTAACACCAGGCACTCCTTAGCTAAATCAATCGTTTGATATCAAAAGGGCAGTAATCATCCAAGGACAAAATTCAAAAGGAAAGAAAGGTTATGAAAAATTAAAGATTGGAAATGGGATGAGTGAAAGAAAATATCTAAGAATCATTGAATGGAAAATGAATTTGCTCTGTAAATTTTCAGAATAAAAGCAAACAGCATAAATCTCCATTTGTTTATATTTAAAAAGGTATTTGACACTAAAAAGAATTGAACTTAGGGCTAGAAGTATAACAGTACATTATATATTGGGGAATAAGCGGTCTAACTTTACAGAAGAGTACAGAGGAATATAATAGAATAGCTTATAAAATTAGTTTGGGTAAGATTATGGAAACTGCTACAACTACAATAAAACTGGAACCAGTATCTTTGAAAATTTTGACAGGAGAATAAAGATGAAACAGACAGATCTGATTGGAAGCAGATACAGTTGGCAAGAGGAAAGAGCTGATGTAACCAAAAACAGCAAAGAGGAATGATCCCGTTTTGAAAATTTATTGACTATGCAGCACAGAAGAATGAGTTGAAGGTGATTCTCAGGGTCAAGTCAAGGACACCCACTGTCCTTGAGTTGTTTCTGATTCACAGTACTGCCATTAGGATAGACAGAACTGCCTTATAGGGTTTTCAAGGCTGTGAATTTTTATGGAAGCAGGATGCCTCATCTTTCTCCTCTGGAGCAGCTGATGCATTTGAACTGCTGACCTTTTGCTTAGCAGTTGAGATATTGAACCAATGCACCACTAGCACAACTCTTCAAGAAGAACATGAAGCTAATAAATAGGGTAAGCAATAAAATGAGATTTTGGAGGAAATTCATGTCGTTTCTGATCTTGTCAATTTGATGAGTGACAACAAATATGGAAAAGTTTCGTTCAAGGATGAAAATTTTGCTAAGTTTTAAGGGAAAAAAAGTCTGAGGTACAGTAAATATAAATTTACGAGCTGAAATGAATTAAGTAGATAAACTCTCCCAAGGAATGACAATGTTCTATAGCAGCATTTCTCAACCTGTGGGTCACAAGCCCCCTTTGGGGGTCGAATGACCCTTTCACAGGGGTGGCCTAAGACCATTGGAAAACACGTATTTCCAATGGTCCTAGGAACCGAGATACTGCTCCTTTAGCCATCTCCATGCAGATACACCCACTTATAAGTACCCGGCGTGAAGACTGTTACCCATGCTACACCATGCTCCAAGACAAAATTTCATTTATTTGTAATTAGAAATAAGTATTTCACAACAAATAATTACGTATTATTTTTGTGATTAATCACTATGCTTTAATTATGTTCAATTTAGAACAATGAAAACACAACCTGCATATCAGATATTTACATTACGACTCAACAATAGCAAATGAGTTATGAAGTAGCAATGAGAATAATGTTATGGTTGGGGGTCTCCACATGAGGAACTGTATTAAAGGGTTGTGGCTTTAGGAAGGTTGAGAACCACTGCTCTATAGCCTACGTTGGTGAGTAGTAACTGGGATCTTTTCTACAATTAAGAGGAAATTTCAGAGTCCCTTCTGACATCCACTGATTTTTTCTTAATGACCCCTTGCTTTCTTTGGGTCTGATGTTCTTGATATCATCCCACAACTCATGTCTTCTGTTCTATGCCTTATATCTGTTCAAGATGTTCTCGAAACTCATGTGGGATATAATCAAGATTGTATTTTGGCTCTCATGGGCTGGTTTTTAACTTACTTCATCTTCAATCTGAAACTATATATGGAAATCTGTTTCAGTTTGTCCCTAGCCTGGTTTTAGCTGCAGCATAAGAGCCTCTGCATCATCTCTTCCCACGGATATAGTCCATTTGACTTGTGAACTCTATCTGTGTAGTTGTTGCTTGCATTGTTGAAAAAAAAAAAGTATTTGCTACAAATAAGTGGTCAGCCTTACAAAATTCTACCATACACTCAATCCCCAGCTTTGTTTCTAAAACCAACACCATTTTCTTCAACTATTATTTTTTCTGTTTCCAACTGCCAATAGCTATCAATGCATAACTGTGTGGCACAACTGCACAATTTCAGACTGAAGATGGTAATAGAATTCTTTAATTTCTGCAACACTAGCTTTAGCAGTAGGTGCACAACTCTGAATAATAGTTGCTATTAATTGTATTTCCTTATATTTGGATATATATAATCCAATCACAGATAGAACTGTACTTCAAAACAGCTCTGGAAATGTTTTTTCTGACGATGCCGGGCAACACCACTCCTCTTGAATCTGCCACTCCCTGCAGATTAAACTACGATGTTCTGATTCAAAAATGGCCAATACCAGTCCATTTCAGCTCATTAAAGCCTAGGATATTGATTTTTATGCGTTCGACCTTTAATTTTACAACTCCCAATTTTCCTAGATTCATACTGTGTACTTTTCAAGTTTGAATTATTAATTAATATTTGCAGCTGTTTCCTCTCATTTTGAGTTGTGCCCCATCAACAAATGCTGGTACCAAAGGCTTTACTCCTGGCTTTACTTCATTCACATCATTATGTATAGCTTTATTTGGAGAAGGCAGCCCTTCCTTCAGAATTTCAACAACATTCTGCTTCTATTTGTAAGGTTTAACTTGACAATATTTCAATGTTACTAATAAGGTTGTCAGTGGCTAAAACCTCAGAAGAGGATACTCTACTGCTTCTTCACACTTTGTTCTCAGTATAGGAACTGTGCTGCGACCTGTTCACGATGAGTGAACTTGCTGCTGTTTAAATACCAATGACATAGCTTTCAGCATCACACAAAACCACAGAACGACAAACTGACAGACATTTCCTAAAGTAGAAAAAAATGAAATATTCTGGATCAACAAGAATCAAGTTTTATATACATCAAAAATTACTAATCAAACTGTTTAACTGTCACTCTCTTTAAAAAAAAAAGGCTGGAAAGCCTTAAGCACTAAATGTACATTGTAGCCTATGTAGAAGACAGGTCTCTGGGCCACTGCTAAACAGAAAAAAGAGAACGGTCTTCAGATAGATGGATTGACACAGTGGCTGAAATCATGGACTTACACATACGTACACTGGTGAGGATGGCACAGGACTAGGCAGTGTTCCCTTCTGTTGTACACAAGGTTGCTATGAGTCAGAAAAACACCTAACTAACCACAACTGGGGTCTTAAAAATCTCGAAGCAGACATCTAAGGTGCAACTATTGTTCTTTCACAATCCAGAGGAAAGAATAATAAAATTGAAGACATTTAGTAGAAGGTACTGACAGACCATCAATCTCCAAGTCCCTAAAACCAGAAGAACTGCATGGCCCTGGGCTGGCACCACCAACTTTTCTGAAAGGAATAAATTTGAAGGACCTGAAAAGAGTGGGAGAAAAATGTGGAACAAAACTAAAAACATTTTAAAAGGTCATGGCTTACTGGTCAGACAGAAACTGGTAGTACCCCTAAGACTATGGCGCTTGGCCACCCTTCAGATCTAAACATGAACTCATTCCTGTGGATCAATTTTCATCCAAACAATAGACAGCTGTCTAAGGGGGAAGGTGGGCACTACTTTAGAATCATCAACCACTTGAGTTCAAAGAGGAAGCATTACCATGGATAAAATTCAGAAGGGTTAGGTAAGATGGAGGAATGTAAGAAGAAATGTCGGGAGCAAGTAGAATAAGTAATGCTACACGGTTGAATGAAAAATGATCTACTATGCAAATCTCCATTCAATTCACAAGAAAAAGTAAATATAGAATTTTCCCAGACTTTTAAAAGTTCATTGATTAAAAAAAAAATCACCAAAGACTTTGAATTTTTAAATATCTACAAAAGAAAAAAACCCTTAAAACCCATAAGTTATCCTAACCCTGAATGGTCTAGCAACAACAAAAGGTTTTTAAAAAGAAGACACCATCAAGAAATAAATGTAAAAACTGAAACGGAGAAACAATGCTAGAGTATTATAGAACAACGCGCCTAGCTACATTAATATCATTAATTTTACACCTACTTTGACAAACACTACAGTCTCATAATTTGATATCTATAACAATTACAGGAAAAAGACCCTAAGACACTACCTCCATTTTTCTTATATTAAAATTAAACTTCAAAAAGGAAAGGAGCGTGGCTGGGGTCACACAACTTACATGGTAGCTCAAGATAGCAGTTCTGACTATAAAGGGAAAAGTGATTAACCCAGACAGCTTACTACACTTAAAGACACACAAAGAAGAAATAGAAACTGATAAAAAGAAGATCACAAAAGCAGAAAAGCCAGAACACTACAATGCTATAGCAGTTATAATAGAAAGGAATTAAAGAAAGTTGAGAAAAGAATTCAGAAAATAACTGGTATGTAGTTAATCTCTCCACCAAGAAAACTCCAGCCAAAAATAAGATAGCTGCAGTGGTGAATGGTATCACTCACTCAAAGAACAATTCTAATCTTCAACTGTGGTATAAAGCAGGAAAAAAAAGTATACTCACCTACTAATTTTATGATAATAGCACAAGCTTGATACTGAAACCTGCCAAAAATTTTGGTTAAAAATGGAAAATTCTCAGGATACTACTTATATTTGAAATAGTAGCTAGTCACTAGGAACCAACCTGGGGGTAACTGTGCATGATTGTCTTCAAAAACCTACACAATGGTAGTGGGCAAAAATTTCAGAGTATAATTTTAACTAGGCTTTCTTAAGAATTTTATAGATATTACTGCTATTAAGTTACAAGTAACAATAGTTATTAGAAAAATATTACCAGCAAACTTCTCAATATAATTAAATAACCATTCTTATAAGGCAGAAAAGGCAGTATGTAATGCCTCGCATGCCAATTTGAACCAATTGATCTTATTTCTGAAAGCATTGTGTTAAGAATCCTGTGCTTGATTCAGCTGGAAAGATGGTATGCTTTATGTCATAATCAGAGAAAGAAAAATGGCTGTGTTTCAGAATTCTAATGCACAGGTTCTGTCTTCCCTTCAGTGAATCTCAAACAGTTTCGACTTCAACTACTCACATCTGAATTCCAAATAACTTATAACAAAGGGTGGGCAAGAGTAAGACTTAAAATTCACTTCACTCTGATATTAGAGTCAACATTTAACATTTATTCACTTATCTTCAGGAAACCAACTACATACCTGGCATTCCGGTAGCCAGGCCTTGACCAAAAGCCAAAGTTGGGTTTGCTGCTGCGGCAGCTGCAAGTGACTCTGCTTGCTGCCCTTGCTGTCCCTGATTGGGGGTAAGAGGGCGCTGACCTGCTCCAGCACGGAGAACCTAAAGGAATAAAGGATGCTTATATATTTTTCAATAGAAAGATAACTTTACCTTGGACAGCTTTTTTATATTACAAGTAGGTTAAGTCTTTGAATATTTCCTGAATATATTTGCATGCAATGAAATGTAGTTAGCATGAAAAATTAACAAACACAATGGCCAATTCACTGGCTCTTGATGCAAATTAAAGAACAACATGGAGGCACAAGAAAAGGTCCCCCCCTCAGCACATATTTAAAAAATTTAAGCCATTATTTAAAATGATGCAATAGTGAAATTTTTCATACATCATACAATTTAATAGTTCATAAAACATAAATTAATCTTTTGGGGGGCACACAAATGTATACATGGAATATTTAAAATAACTTTAAATGATTTTCAAAAGATAAATAGTAACTTTAAAGATCCAAAGGAAAATAAGGTGACAATTACATTCAAAATGATAAGCGATTTCAGTATAGTACACAGGAATGCAGAAAGGGACTATAACAAAAAATTTTAAATTCATGATACTGATTTTTGGCAGCAAACAGATAAGCCAGGTAACTCTGCTACATATTGAAGAAACAAAAGATAGAGATCTTGAATACACAGATTATAAAAGAACCCATTTTCATCTATTATTTAAGGAAAGGAGGACTGTACCTGTTGCTGTCCTGGCTGGGCTTGTGATGCTGCTTGCTGATTGGCAGAGTTGTTTGCTACTGCTGCAGCTTGTTGCTGAAATAAATTGGCTGGATACACCCCCCAAGGAACACCATAATACTGAGGTGGAACCACTGCCGGACCTAAATCCCACCACGCACCAAAGAAAGAAAAGAAAGGAAAAAGTTACTAGGTGCTTTATGTATCTGAGGCTAGTTATCACTAGGTTATAAAAAAGGACAACCCCTAAGAAGTAGTACAACAGGTGTCCCTTATAACCACCTACCCATTTATACCTGCCATATCTATCATTTATACTTTTGTGATTCAACTAGGTACCAAGTATCACTACTATCATTAACAGAGCAAGTGATCACGAGTAAAAACAGCAGCCTACATGAAGTGATGTGAAATTTAAACTCAATGAATTTAGAAGCCAGTTCAACATTTACTGAAACTCAATTTAAGGGTCTGATACCAAGAAATAAAGAAAATATTCTGGAAACATTCACTCACTGTCATTGAGTCCATCCGACTCACACTCAATTAGACAAGGTAGAAGTGCTTCTGCCAATTTCTGAGACTGTAACTTGTTAGGAGAGTAGAAAACCTCGTCTCTCCCACAGAGTGCCTGGTCATTTCAAACTGCTAGCCTTGCGGTTGGCAATCCAATGCATAACCACTATGCCACCCGGGCTCCAAATCCCAGTATTTCCAAGCTTCAATTCATTTCTCTTAAAACAAAGCATTTTCATTTTCTGATTTTTGAAATAATCATAAAAGTGAAACAAACTGTTCCTACCTAGCTTTCCAATCTATACCCACAAAACTAGGAAACATTCTGATACCAAGCCTGCAACAAGTGTATTTGAATTGAAAATCATTAATTGAAAAAGTCTTATAATTTACCTAAGGACAATGTCCAGAAAGGTTAGAACAGAAACAAGGAGCATAGTGAAGAAGTGGGACTGGCAATATTACATTGTCAGATTGCAAGCAATGACATGAAATAAAAGGTGTATGAATTATTGAATGGAAAACCCATCACCTTGGAAATTATTGAATGGAAAACTCACTGCCATCGAGTCGATTCCAACTCATAGCAACCCTATGGGACAAAAGAGAAGCATGGGTTTGGGAAGCTGTGGATCTTTATGGAGGTAGCAAGTCTCATCTTTCACCTGATGAGTAGCTAGTGGGTCCAAACAGCTGACTTTGTGGTCAGCAGCCCAACATGTCACCCTCCATGCCACCAGGGCTGAGAATACAAGCAACGAGAGGAAACAAAATGTGTATAAATTGTTAACTGGAAAACTTGATGATCTCTGTAAAGTTTCTTTCACACAATTCTCAATAAAAAGTCTTCATATTTGAAACAGAATGATATACAAAACCTCAAATAACAACTGAAGAATACATTAAAACAAATGAGCTATGAGTTTTACGTGGTAAGGAAATTGTGACTGGTGAGTCAAGGTAAGAAGTAGGTAAGGTAAAAAAAGGGAAATAGAAATAGAAGTAGGAAAACTAAAAAGGATTATTCCTGTTTACTTTACTCAAGGTATTACTTAATTCTTGAAAAAAAATCAGTAAGGTTTATATACAATAAATGCTCCTAATCAATGGATAAAATATTGACTCCTACTGTAACAAACATGTTCTAAAATTCCACTAGTATGATTTCCAGCATGTTCAATATGTGTTTATCTTTAAATAATCAAACCTTGGTTTTGGAAGCTGAAAGTACAAATGAAAGGACCTCTAAAATGAAAAGGCTTAAAATAACTAAAAGACATTTAACAGTTAAAAAGACATTGTTACTAAACATACAGATAAGCAAATTGAATAGTGATGTATGCTAATATACTGGGAAAAAAAGTCTATGAAAGAAGGATGGATGGTAAAAAAATAAACAAAGCAGTCATCTACCTAGAATTGCGCTCTGAAATCAGTAGCCAGGAGCCATTATTAAAAGTGGCCATTGAGCAATTAAGATGAAAGTAGCATCTACTGAACTGTGCTGTTAAGTATATAATATCCATCAAATGTTGAAGGTTTAGCATACCAAAAAAAAAATATCAAAAAGTACTAATTAAGTAGAAATGAAAATATTTTGGACTAAATAATACATATTACATTAAATAATACATATTATTGAAGCTAATTTCATCCTCTCTACTTTTATGAGGTAATTAGCAAATTAAAAATCATATATATGGCCTACATTAAATTTTTACTGGACAGCACTAGTTTAGAGCCTAAATCAAGAATGCCTACAAGGTATAATTATCCCACAACTAAGAGACCTCTTAAAGCAATTTTTCTCGGTGCTATTGGTCAAGAAGTATGTGTAAAATACAAGCACTTTACACATACTAACGTACATCTGGAAGCACCAGAAAAGCTTGTATCATTATGGAATCACATGCAGATATGATTACTGAATGTGTTGGGTCACTTTTAGTAGGATAACTATCAGATGAGAATTTAAAATGAATACTTCTTTCCTCCCTTTTCAGTGTCAGGAAAAAATAATCCTTACATTCCTAGGAAAAGACTGTTCAATAATTCTGACATTAAGTTACTACCAGACTAGATTTAAACTTACTTAACTGATCAGTACTTTTCACTTTAGTAAATGTGACTCTGAATACCAAAATAAAAATCAACAGCCTCAAGATCAGAAAGTCAGCTACTTGTGAACATACTTTCTAAGGCTGACATCAATCCCATTCTTGCCTCTGTAACCATGGTTTATAAACCATGCTTAAACCTGATTCACTCCCGTCTTCTAACCAATCCATCCCTCTTCTCAAACCCCTAAATTAAAACTCACTGCCATCAAGCCAATTCTGACTTTGGGTTTCCAAAGTTATAACTCTTTCTCTCATGAACCCATAACCCAAAATCAGCAACTGTTTTGCTCACTAAGTCTCTAGCTGACCAACATAACTCTCCCTTACTCAAGTGAACAAAAAACTCAGTTTTCGTTTCCTATGTCAGATAGAATTACTCTTTTCAGCCCCCTCAGCTTGCTTGTACCCTACCATATACCCAAATATTTAATTTGAGGTTTGCAATAATTATAAAATAGAAAGTAACCTAACTACATATACAAGGAAGAGTTATTGCTTGGGCTTCCTCCTATAACATTACATCAGAAGGAACAAATATAAAAACAAACCCTGGAAACGTCTGTTCTTTTGCGATAAATGTTTGTTTTCCTAGGATTCTCAAATTGCCCACATTGACAGACAAAGCTTCCACCAAAAAAATTAACATGCAACAGGCAATAGCAAATTACCTGCTAATGTTGCTGCTGCAGCCAATCCTGCTGCAGTATATGGATCGGTCCCTGGAGGAGCAGCACTAATAATATATGGGTTTGGCACAAATGCAGCAGGAGCAAGGCCAGCTGAAAATACACCTGCTGTTCATAAAAGGGAGAGAAATAATGAATAAAAACTTAGAGTGTGGCTTTCCTCACTAGATACAATATTGCTATTATGAATTTAGGGGTAACGTTGATACTCAGGGAAGTTTTACAGGGACAAACGACCTATATTGTCTACTAGCTGACTGACTGTAGGAATGTTACATTACTTGAGTCTAAGGTTTCTCACTTACGAAATAATTTTAAAAGTTTCTCATGAAAAGTAGTCTTATGGCATTTTTGTGAGAATTCAATGTGATATTGAATATAAAATGACTGTAGAGTACCAGCATAACAGTTAAGAAACATTCATGTTTTGGTTCTTCTCCCTTTGAAAAAATATCTTAACATAAACTTTGAAGAAGCACTTAAGATATTCTTCCGTATTCAGGAGATCTTCAAAGACAAGTAAAAATAACTCTAAATTTAGAGTAACCAGTCATAAGTAGTCATTTACCCAATCGTTATTAAACCACAATATGAGCTAAAGATTCAATAGTGCAGAAAGGTTATGAAGAAAATAACTGAGTTGCAAAAAGTCATGTGGCTCTTTAGAAGGAATGGGACATGGATTAAAATGGTCACACCAATCTATCTGAGTGATAAAATGACTCACCCACATTATATCAGTGTCATAGTCCTAGTTTTGATACTGTAGTACTGTGAGATATAACCATAATAGGGAAACTTAGTAAAGGCTATACAGAACCTTTGATTACATTTGAATTTATGATTACTTCAAAATAAGCATTAAAAACCAAAACAAAACGGAAGCCCATCAACTTATTTTTTACTGCATTTGTCTACAGGAAGGAATACAATCTTAGTAAGAGTTGGGAGGGGAAACTAAAATAAATAAAACTTATCATAAAACGGATACCAGAAAACATGTAACTCTCTTGAGCAACAGTAAAGACTTGCACTTAGGAAATGGGGGGAGTGGGGGAAGCAAAACACAAACCACTACTTCCACCTAAAAATTCTAAATACCGATACTCTGTAGCATGCTTATGACAGCTGATTTACATGATCCCACCAACAAAAATTAAAAAATAAAGCCAAACTCACTGCCATCGTGTTGATCGCAAATCTGTATATAAGCAGATTAACATTGCCCCTATGAGTTTCCAAGACTTAAGTTTATTTATATTTTAATACTTTTATTGGGGGCTTACTTCTCTTACCACAATCCATTCATTCCTCCAGTGTGTCAAGCACATTTGCACATCATTTTCAAAGCATTCTCATCTCACTTGAGACCGATATCTGCTCTCCATTTCTTCCCCCTCCCTCCCTTCCCTCACGAACCCTTAAGTTACAGATTATTTTTTCCACGCCTTACATCATCCTCCATCGCCCCTCATCTACTTTTCTATTCCCTTGGGAGGAGGTTCTAGACTGATCCTTGTGATAGGTTCTGCCTTTCTCCCCCCACCCTCCCCTAATCCTCCTGGTATCTCTACTCTCCTTGCTGGCCCCGAGGGGTGTATCGATCCTGGATTCCCTGTGTGGCGGGCTCTAATAGGTAGCAGTGTGCAAGCTCTGGTCTAATCCATTTGCAAGGCAGAATTGAGGTCATAATAGTGGGGTGAAGGAAGCACAAAAGATCTAGAGGGAAGTTGTGTTTAATGGGAGCTATACTGCACCCTGACTAGCTCATCTCTTCCCTGTGACCCCTCTGTGAGGTGATGTCCAAATGTCTATAGATGGGTATTGGGTTTCCCTCCCCTCCATTCACCTTGGGTATGGTTTTATTCTAGGTCTTAGATGCCTGATATCTGATCCCATCGACATCTCATGATCACACAGATTGGTGTGTTTCTTTCATGTGGGCTTTGCTGCGTCTCAGCTACAGGGCTGCTTGTTTATCTTCAAGCCTTTAGGACCCCAGACAGTCGCTATATCTTTTGATAGCCAGGAACCATTAGCTTTCTTCACATTTGCTTATGCACCTATTTTGTCTTCAGCAATCGTGTCAGGAAGGTGAGCATCACAGAATGCCAGATTGTTAGAACAAAGTATTCTTCTGTTAAGGGAGTACTTGAGTTTAGGCCCAATGTTGATCTGCATTCTTAACATATAGACATGAGTACATAGTTTGTGGTAGTCAGCTAATCTGGTGTCAATTTAAGGTTTGAGTGTAGGAGTGGAGTCTAGGCTCTCAATCTGGAGATAGCCAATAAAGCTTCTGTGGGCATGGCCTTCTTCTGAGAATTCTGGGACTTCTTCCTTGGAGGTGAGATACACTTCTCTTTGCCACTCCCTGAGAGACATTACAGAAGACAAAGCCACATGGATGCAATCAGACCTCAGAAGCTGGAGAAGCCAGAGAGACCCCTGCCAGCACAGCAACGCTTACGCCACTGGACCCAAAGACTTTCTACCCATTGGCTTGTGATTGTGTTGCATTTGGTTTCATTGCATGTCTTGTAAGTCTGAGGACTTTATGGATTGATATCGGACATATGGGCTAATATTGGACTTATGGCCTTGGACTGGGATAGGATGTTTTCTCAATGTTCAATTCCTTTGTATATAAATTTCTTTCTTATACACATGTGTGTCCATGGATTTGCTGCTCTAGTCTACCTAGACTAACACATAGTTCTATTCCCCTCTCAAACACATACATACATATTTACATACGTACATGGCTGTATGTAGGTCTCTGTAAGAATGTCCTTTGCCTCCTGGTTCTTTTCTCTATTTCCTTTTTATTTCCCTCTAGTCCTATCATCAATGTGCGACCTTCATTCGAGTTTATTAATTCCTAGCTGCTACACTGCCCTTGATTGAACTACCGCCAACCCCCACCCCTGACCCCAATGACATTCCTTCCATTGATTTGAGTTCACTTGTTCTTTTGTCCCTGGGTTGTTTCTTCCTCCCCTTCCTTTCTCTCACCTCCCCCTTTCCCCTATCCCTCTGGAACCAGTGGTCCTGTTTTCATCTCTGCATTATTTTATCCCACCTATCTTATCTAGATAGACATGTAGATACATTAATAAGTGCAAAACCCAGGCAAAGCCAAATAAAACAACAAAGGAAGTCAAAACGAAAAAAAAAAACCACAACAAAACCCAGTAACAGCAAAAAACAAACAGAAAACAACAACAAAAAAGTCAATGACAGAGCGGGGAGGGAGGGGGACCTGATGCAAAGGGCTTAAGTGGAGAGCAAATGCTCTGAGAATGATTGGGGCAGGGAATGTGCTTTATACAACTGATGTATGTATATGTATGGATTGTGATAAGAGTTGCATGAGCCCCTAATAAAATGTAAAAAAAAGAAAGAAAATAAAATGATCAGGGCAAAGAATGTACAGATGTGCTTTATACAACTGATGTATGTATATGTATGGATTGTGATAAGAGTTGTATGAGCCCCTAATAAAATATTAAAAAAAAACAACATAAAAACATCACTGACAAAATGAAAACTACTATAAATAGTTCAAAGTCTTTGCTGGCCTTTATGAGTGTTTTCTAGTTGAGTCTGATGGGGTGCCACACTGTCCCAAAGTCTATTTTTGGTATTCCCTTGGGGTTTCCTCACGCTGCTCTGCTGCATGTTCTCTGTGCCTCGCCCCAGTGTGATGGGGCTAGACCGTGCACTATTCCCGCCCTATGTCCCCAGTGCTGTCTCCCGAGGCGCCATGGTTCAATGAGGAACGCTGTGTCCCATGGTGGGGCTGGTCCCCCGGTCCTCCCCGTGCGTTGTCTGCTCCGAGCAGGAACATCATCCTTGGGGCTTGGTGGGCCAGGATCAAGACTAACATTTTACGGGGTAGAAAGTCCCAACTTTCTCTTGCAGAGCAGCTGGTGGTTTTGAACTGTGGACCACCTTGTGGTTAGCACCCAACCACTACACCAAGGTTCTCTTAATTTACATGAAAGAATACAGGGCAGAAACCACAGAACTTAATGATGGAAGAAAATATTAAGAATTTTGTCTTGGGATTTCTTTTTTCAAACAACTTTTAAAATGAACATTCTCACTTGATAGTGGTCACCAATAACTATGCATTGAGCTCCCAACTATTTGATTCTCTTGAAACTGAAATAAACAATGAACGCACACAACAAATACTTTTGAAGATCTTTTATCAAGTTAACTTTGATTTAAACATAACACAATCCTAAATATTTCTCTACTTAATGTTTATACTTGTTACATAATCTGTGACCCTCTGAAATCAGTGACATTTCAAAAAGTAATGATGAAATATCACCAATTGCAAATTTTCAAAATGGTTTATTGCAGATAGTTAGGTTAAAATTTGGCACCTTCCAGGCTATCAAAAAGCATACTGCCTGGAGTCCTCAGACACCGTAAGGCTTGTCTTAAAACAAGCAAACCATGTAAGTGAGGCATCCACCAGGCAGCAGCACAGTAACCTGTGTGATCCAAGGATGTAAAAAATAAAATCCAAATCTTGGGGAGGGAATGGATACCAAAGCTTCAATTCTGAACACCTCATTTGCAGAAGTATGTGGATGACAGTGGAAACCCAAAATCCAGTTACCGGATGACCCCATGGATGAAGCCTTCAGTGACTGGCCAGGGATGTCCACAGCCTTATTAAGCAGAAAGCACTGGAAAATGTAGTTAACTTGAAATATAAGTACCTTATCATTTAATCTAATTTTGACCCGTTTAAATTTTTCGTTTTTTTCTATTTTCTGCTCTTTTCCTGAGATTTTTCTTTTATCTTGTCATTGTTGTTAGCTTTTTTTGTTTGTTTCTCCTTTTGTTTTGCATGTTTTTTTGTGTATGAAATTCAGGATAGGAAAATCTATAGCCAGTAACTGGATTAATAATTACCTAGGAGTATGACAGGGGAGGTTGAGGAGGAATAGGAAGCTAATAACGAATATAAGAAAAAAAAAAACTAAAATTGTTTGTAGTAGTGATTGCACAACTCTTTTTAATATGATTGAACTATTGAGTTGGATATGTAAATTATATGCCAACAAAATTATTACAAAACCAAACTCATCTCCTGGGAACATAGGGAAATGAAAGATTTATGATGGAGCCAAATATTTCCCATGATGACACATAAATATACCTGTAGCTTAACTTCATTGTTCATATTGACTGGTTTCCATAAAAGGGCTAATACTTATCCTGTTACAAAACTTTTGTTAAAATAAGTACATACAAAAATGAAAATACATTTTAAAAAGTCTCAGCAAGCTAACTTTATTCTATCTACAAGCAATTTTTGCACTAATAGTTTTGGAACTTTTAAATTGGGAGTTTATCACTGACCATTTCTCATTTCTCCAACCACCAAGAGTACTGGATATTTAAGCCCATTGATTAAATTCAACTCTTGTTGAGTACATGGTAATTCATCAGCCCTTTAATTCCTAACCCCCCACCCCCCCAAAAAAAATCATCTAGTTTTTGACTTTCTAAAAGTTTGACTATTGTCCAGAGTCCACATTAGTCAAAATTAACTCTAAGAGGAAACAATTAGCGTCAAAGCACATATTACATCTCAATATAATATTAATTAACATTAAGGAAATTTGAAAAATATACTTCTTAAATTTGTAGAAAAAGGGAAAAACCCTACCTAAAGGCAGCATCTAATGTGACCACTAGTTTTGTTGTTATTAGTTTATTTGTTTTTATATGATTTTTACTTAAAATCTGAGCTAGGTAAATATAGACAGACAATAGTAACTAGAGTCATAGTTCCTTAAGGTTATGGCTGAAGGGGCCAGAAGATAATGGGTACAAGAATGAAGAAAATGTTCTAAAACTGATTGTGGTGAGAATTGTACAACTCTTCAATAGAGTTAAACTACTGACTTGTAAAAGAAATAAATTGAAAGAAACATGCTTGAAAAATTAAAAAACAAAAATCCATCCTATACCAAAATAAATAAATAAACAAAAATTTGGCGCCTTATCATTTGATCTACTTTTTGACCCATTTACAATTTGTTCTAGCTTATATTATTTTCTGCTTTCTTTTCAATTAAGTTTTTCTAGTTTGGGTTTTTTTAAATGTTTTTCTGCATACAATATCAGGGATAGGTCAATCTATAGACAGTAACTGGATTAATGGTTCCGTGAGGGTATGGCAAGGTAGGTTGGGGGAAATTAGCTTTTAAAAATGAGTACAAGGAGCAAAGTAATCTAAAATTGACTGTGGAGATGATTAAACATCTCTTAGGATCAATGAACTATTGAATTGTATAATCTGTGAATTATATGTCAATGAAACTGCTAAATAAAAAAATATATATCCTCCCCTGCCCCCAAGCACTTTAACACAAGATTCCCTAATAGTCTAGTAGAAATGGGAACTTCTCCTTACCTATATGTGGCTGCTGAGCTGCAGCTAACGCATATTGCTGCTGTTGGGCTGCAGTTAACTGCTGAACTGTTAGTGCATTTGTCCTCTGAAAAAGCTAGGAGGGAAAATATTTAGTATGAACATTAGTCTCAAACATTTTGTTTCTAATTAGAAAGTTGGGAAGAAAATTTTGTTAAGTATTTACTTGAATCACTTTGTCTAACATAAAGATAGCTTACTCAACAAAGCATTAAAAGGAGCTTCTTAAAGAAAGGACAAGTTTTACCTGCTGCTGGGAATTGTAGTCAAAAAGGCCTACAGTAGCTCCTGAAGAGTCCATTGGTACCTGATTACCAGGATAGTCAAACTGTAAGGAGTCCAGGCCAACTTGTTCCATGGCATCCAGATTCTGAGTTTCAGGATTTGAAAATTCTTCAAGAGGTTTATTAGCTGTAGGATTAGGAAGAGATCCCAATCCTTCTGGGGGATTAGGATTGGGGCCTAGGCGCTCAACTACTTCAGTTGGAGAGGCTTGACGGCTTCCAGGAGTGCGACTATGGAAAGAAAAGCCAAAAAAGGTTATGAGTAAATGTAACAAAAACAAAACAAAACAACAACAAAAAAGAAGAAATCATGAAAAACAAAATGGTGACAAGCTACAGATAACAAATAACATACACCGGGTCACTAAGCATTCTTTTTTTTAATCATATCTTCCCCCTCTTAGGGTTAAGAACTGATATTAACCAAATAAGAGGCCATTTGAATGGGAATGAAAAAGATTATAAAGTGGCAAATTTAGAAAGGTACTAACCAAAAACCACCAACACACTTCTGTCCACCAGCATATATACTATTATGCTGTCGCTTCTTGCTCACTCAATAGCTAATCAAGGGGAAAAAACGGCCACAAGAAATTACTTTGCCCTTCGAGGTGGCCTTCAAAGCAAGAGATACATGATACAAGTAAAACAAAAGGGACTAAGACAAAAGGCTGACTTTTCACTCTGGGTGATAAATACATAAGTATGAAACAGTTGCAACTGCAACAATCTTCACATGCATCCTTCAAGAACACTACGTTCATCACCTGGCTATATGTCTTTTAAACATTGGATTTGTGCACATCATTTCACCTTCATCAATACTCCAATTTCCTTAATAAGGAGACTGAAGAGATGACCTGGTGGTTTGAACTAACACGGAGGCGACTTGTGAAGCCTACTGTGATAGCCCTCTGCAGACAAAGAGCACTGCCATCAAGTCCCGTGGAGCGCACAGCGATCCTTTAAGACAGAGTAGAGCTGCTATTTAGGGTTCTCGAGACTGTAAATCTGTTGATGAGCAGACAGTGTTGTCTTTCTCCCGTGGATTGGTTCATGGGTTTAAACTTCCAACCTTGTGGTGATTTACAGCCCACACTTTTCTTCTGTATAAGTACTTCATATAGAATCCATTCCCTAGAAAGCACTTTATTGTGCTGAGGAGTCATGCTTATAATATGTTCAAGAATTTGTACGTTAAGTAAATGGAAAATATTTTCTTCTACTTGGCTTTTAATATAATTGTTACAGAAGTAGGTGATCTGTTTAGAATATCACAGGCCTAACATAGGGATATATTTCCTAACATTAATAAAGCACTCTACATATTGAAGTTGATTAACGTTGTATTTAAAAATCAATCACTGCCATTGCAAATTAGAAGAAAGTTTGAACTCCTTCCCATTTTAATCATACTTGTTTTCCTTGAAAGCATTCCAAAAGTTTACTTTTCATTCAGAAGGCATGTGGAGGAAAAAACCCTGAAAGGGTTGTTTTTAAATTCAACCAAAACAGTCTCCTCAACCCCATAAAGAGTGGTGCTATTTTCTTGCTATAGTTAATGGCGTATTAACACTTCAATTATAAAGGTATAATCGGATGGTTGAAAGTTTACGTCCTTGACTATAATGCCCACTAGGTAAAAGCAAAATGGCAAAATCATAATAAGGTTCTCAAACAAAATGAATAGCTTTAAATTTATTTCTTATCAAGAGAGGTTTACTGGTTTTGGATGCTTTTTGGCAATTGTAACAGATAAGAATTGTTTTTTTAAAGATTAGCCTATCTTTTGATTAATAATGACAATATATGTAAAAGTATACCACCCACCATGAACCTATATTCTTCTGAATCAGATTTCAAGGTTCACACGACCTCAAAGGGCTCTTTTGGAGGCACAGGCTCCAAAACATCTAACTAACAATGTACAGAAAAGCAGTAGGAAGAGACAGTCCACAGAGAATGCTGAACTGAGAAACTATCTCTCTGAAGCTTCCAATATGTTCTCCACTTGTTAATTGCAGGAACACTATGGATTACCACAAATTTGTGTATCATTTGAAAGAGTCTGGTCTCAAGCTGACTTTGTCTCCTCCTAAGTTATAGGTGATCTGCGGATGGGGTGGATGGAGGAACAGGAAGAGGAAAACGCAATAGAAAAGCACGCTTAAGGATAACCCCAAGTAGCACTTGCCTAGCCAGGGGGAAAAGCTAAGATATCCTTATCAAACAAACAAAACTCATCTGAATACATATTCACACAAGGTACAAAGGGAAATAAAACTAAACTGGATAATGGCTAGATTGTAAATCCCTAAAGAGATGCTTTTCATCTGGAGAAAGTGAAAATCTTACTTAAACTCTTTGCAATCGGCATCCATTCCATTTGGCAAACCTCTGCCATTTACTTTAGAATCACCGTCCTCTCCTGGTTTAAGATCTCTGTTTGGGTCCTCCTCAAATGGAGAAGCCTTGCCCTTTTGATCTCCTTTCTCAGGTCCATCTGTTTCAGCATCTCTAGTGCCCTGAGGAAAAAGAATCTGTTTGATACTGAGAATGTCACAGAACACCAAAAAAGGCACCAATAGGTGGCCTAAAACTACACTACAGTGCACGTACACAATAAAAGCAACAAGTCTTAATTTCATAGTCACCTAAGTAAAAGCCAAAATATTTAGAGCAATCTAGTGATTTATAACAGAAGGTTAAGTCAACCTTAACTATAGCGGTGCTGGAAAAGCAGTAACACCACAAATTAGATTAGAATTCTAATTAGTGCACAAATGACTTCGTAGAAAACATTTTGAGTTTTAATCTCATCCTTAGTAATTTTAGATAAATTAATCCCATAAATAAGCATTTTTAATCTTTTTAAAATTATACTTTTAATCCACTACGGTTTGATTTTTGCCATATAGTTATCCTCAATGGATCAATCACCTCATGCATTCAAGAAGTAATTAACTCAAGGAAATAAGAGCATTAATAGTTCCAAATTTTCCTCTAGCTCCAGGCTGGGGGACAGAAAGTAAACTGATTTAAAAGTGAAGGTAATATATAAATAACAATCGTTTCTTTACTCAAAATACTTACAAAAGTTCCCTTCCTAAATCGAGAATCCAATTTTTCAGCAGGAGAGGAACTTAATACATATTCTACCATGCTCACGCCAAGGCCTCCACTTTCTGATCGGGGAGACAGTATTGCATTTACTTCACTGTTTCCATGAAAACCCTGTCCAATTCTTCTCTGTACCGTAATAGGCTGGGACACTGAATGGTCTGTTTGGGAGAAAAAAATGCCATTATATACTTACTATTAAGCTAAACAAAGATGTTTTCACACAAATGAAAATAAGACATTATTTTAAGTGTTAAAATTATCTTTATAAAAAAGCTGTTAGTTCTAAACATCTCTTTAAAATACAGCTGAAAAGCCAATTAGTAGCAAACAGGGAAAAGCCAATACATTTGGGCCCACCCTTGCATATCCTGTGCCAAGTCATCTCATGGAGGGTCTACTTCTTGGTTGGCCTTGTAGGTCTTTTTCCGATCCTCCTCTAGTGATAATTATCTCTTGACGATACATCTAAATCTAGCTAGTTAAACAATGTTGCTGTGATACATGAGGTTTTCAATAATTTTGAGAAGTAGATCCACTAAGCATTTATTCCTAGTCTCACTTAGTCTGGAAAGTTCACTGACACATGTCAGGCATAAATGACCTTGCTAGGATTTCAAATACTAAAGGCACACTTAGCCTTCCAGCATCACAGTAACTCTCAGGGAAGCAGAGTATACAACAAACTGACATGGTGGTATGGTTTCATTGTTATCCTTAACTTTGTTTGTAATGTTGGTTTGGTAATTTATAATACGCTTTTTTTTGGGGGGGAGGGAGAGGGTAGGGACGCATAACAATTTCTTAGATCAAAATCTCTCCTCCTACTTACGGAGTATCATAACCCCTTTAACACTCTGTTGCCTTCCTGAGAAAGTGACTTCCTTTTGCAATGTGGCTGTAGTCTAATAATTTCGCCCTATCATGTGTGGGGTAGGGTGTTTTAAAAAACAACTTTGAATAACTTACGAGAAGTTCCCCATGCAGTCTCTCTCCATTCATCATCCCCAAGAAATATGCCTTTTTGTCCATCTTTTGTTGAATCATCAGGTTCCCAAAACTTTTTGGTCGGTAAAAGCTATTTAGGGAGAAAAAAATTCCATTTAAATTTGATTTTAATTATTCTAATTCTATCCTATTTGGTCTAAAGACAGATAAATGGGAGAAAGCAAACAAACAAGTAACAGAAGAACAAGTAAGTTTCCATGCTGATGAAAATTCAGTTACCTATTTACTAATTTGATTCCTCAGTAACTAACAAATTCTATTAGGTACCAGCTCTAGTAATTATACATCTAAGAATTAGTCAAAGCCCACTTTTTCTTTACTATAATTTTAAAATTATCTCATTGTGTCATATTCTTTATAAACTTCATAAAACTTATTTAATTTCTTATTCAAAAATAGTTCATAAACAAAAGTCTACAGGAATAATGGAAAAAACTGCCATTTCCAAGTACTGTCTTTTATTGTGGAATACTTTCTCTCATCCTACAGCTTCCAGCACAGAAAATATTTTTCACCCTTAATTTCAGTTCATGGAATTAACAGTCACAACTCTTACTAGCTCTCAAATACTAAAAACTTGTCCATTCCAAATTAGAATGCTATAAAAACAGGAAAGATATCAAATATTTTTGAAATACCAATCTGAAAATTTTTTGCTCTTTCCTGTATCATTATATAGACAGTTCATAAAAATGGCGATGATACATTCTCTCAGTGATTACTCAAAATGTATACACATTTGGCTAACTCCTATTTAGTATTTTATACTTAACCAAGTCTCCTCTACCTTCCCTGACCACACAGAGGAAGTGGACTGGGATACCTCTACTTGAAAAGCACAGACTGGTTTCCTGAGACATTCATTTTATACAAGCTTTTCTGTTACTCTCAAGTATATAACGAGGAGTCCAGTTTTTCACTTATAAAATGCTCATTATAAACTCAAAACTTCTCATTGCATTTATCACACCTGTTAACCTTAAGAATATAGTGATCTAGTCTTCAGAGAGTTTACAACATATAATAAACTAAACGATATAAAAAAAGCAATTTAGTAACAACTGAACTGAGTCTGAAATGTAGAAAAGAGGGAGGGTGAAGGATAAGAATGGCATTATTGTAAAGCATAAACAAAGGCAAAATTTGAGAAAATGCCATGTGGAGAACCATGAATGAAAAGGATAGACCCATGTGGGATGGTCAGAAAGTGATGCTAGTAAACCTAAGTCAATTATGAGGAAGCTTAAAGCCATGCTCAGGATGTTGGCAGTTACAGAGAGCAGTGGGAAGTTGACAAGAGTAACATCAGCATGTTTCTGAAAACTACTCAATGGCAATAAGAACAATGGATTGGAAGGCGTAAAAAAGACAGGGAGACCATTTAAGAGAATTACAAGTCCAAAGGACAGCACACACTGAAACAGGATACTAGCAGAAATAACAAAAATATTAATATTAAGTGAATATGAAATTGTTTAAAAGCATCAATAAGCTCTGAATACAAATTTTGGGGAAAAAATTTGGGGGGAGAGGGGCACAAAGTAAAAGGAATAAAACTTTAAATAAATAAAATTTTTAGAGAAGTAGTAAACTGTCTACTCTTGTTCTCAGAAAGGGGCAGGGGTTAATTTGGTCATATTCCTAATTTATAAAGGTTTTTGCATGTTAGGATTTTTCCTAGACTGTGTTGGATAGGGAAAGGACAGACATTTAACAATAGCCTGCATTAACAAAGATCCCAGTAAATAACATGTATCCCTTTTCTTACTTTGGCATTTGTCTGCTTCTTTAATTTATTATAAGCGAAGTAAATATTCAAATAAAATGTAAAGCATCATACTGGATATAACTGAACTTTCATTTATAGAAAAACCTTTAAGTTGATCCCTTTAAATACTGTATGTAAATAAGCCATTTTAGGCAAAGAAGTGCTTTTAACCAATACTTCATGAAGGAAAATGTTTCAATATCAACACTCACTGTCATCAAGTCGATGCTGACTCAGGAGTGACCCTGTAGGACAGGGTAGAGTTGCACCTGTGCGTTTTTGAAACTGGAACTCTTTAAGGGAGTAAAATGCCCCATCTTTCTCCCCGTTAAGAGGGTGGTGGTTTCAAGCTACTGGCCTTGAGGTGAGCAACCCAACGCTTAAACACTAAGCCACCAGGACTACCACCGACATCAAATAGGGAGTGTAAAATAGAGACAACTCATAACCCGTACCCTGTAGTGTGTGAAGACTAATCTTCTGAGGGGGTAGAAACAAGAGAATCTGTCTGAGTAGACCGTGTCTTCCAAGACCATTGCTTAAATATAAAGTGCACAACTCAAAACAAACCAACACCAAGCACTTACCAAATGTGCCTATTTTTAATTAGGGCTGTTTTGCAAACATTTATGAATTACCATGCACAGAATAAAATTTAGTAGCTAACAGACATTTCTCCTATCAAAGGCCTTCACCAACATTCTAGAAACAGCTGTGAGAGCTCAGACATCGATTTCAAATACTTTTAATTAGAGAAACTACTAGCTATCATCAAGATAAAATAGACCAAATATAGGATAAGCATATACAACAAAACAAGCTTAACGAGTTAAATAATAGAGTGACTGGAACAGTTATTAAAACAAATATTTGCCCTGGAGACTTTAGTAGAAATGGGAAGAATATTACAGAAGGCTGAGATCTTAAAGATCTGTCAAATAAATGATCTAGTATTATTTCACATTAATTTCCTAATTCATAAAAGTTCGAATGCAAGGTCAAGCAACTCAGCATTTCTCAACCCGCTCTTCCAACTGAAAAAATAATTGAGTGAACACAGAAATTCATTCCTTGGCTGTCCCCCATTTTCTCCTTTAAGAAGCATTAATGACTTTCCCTGTCGACCTCCACAAATATGTTAGTCAGCATCCTTGCATTCAACATTTTAAAGGGGGGGGTGGGAGGGGGGAATCCCCTAGTACACAGTCATGCTTACAAGTAAAATATTTGTCCAGTGTAAATTGTGCAAAATCTGCATAAATCACCAAATGAATAAACTGTAAGAATGAAAAGATTAAGGTTTCACATAACTCATTCTCCAAATCAGGGGCACTTTTCCGACAGAGGGTGCCGCAGCCAAAGATCTGTCTGTGGTCTGTGCCAAGGAGTTCCGGATATAAGTCATACCACCCACAAAACGAGCACCTCCAAGAGAGGGATAGATGCGAGCAAGACTAGCACTTTCCCAGACATTATCTTTTCTGTTTATACAAAACACCAGCCATTTCTTCAACCAAGCCACTTCCCCAGATCTTCTCCATTCCTAATGTCCATGAATGTGATTAATACTGTTACTTCTAATGGGAATTATGGTTGGAAATAGACACTTGTGAAGTCAAAGTGCTATCATATGACTACGAATCAGCTAATTAAAGTTCTTGAGCTTTATTTTTGTCTATAAAGTAAGGATAATAAGAAAACTTGCCAGAGTGAATATAAGGCCATAATAAAATACTGTAAGTAAATGATCTGGCATAGCCTCTAGCACATATATTAGTAGACACAGAGACACCAGGTACCTACACTATCAGATGCATGAGTACGTTATTATAAAACATTAATGAGAAACTGCCTGTTTGACTGGCTGGCCATTTCAAACATCTATAATTGCCTTACTGTCCCAGTCACTTTGGATATTTTATGTGATCATGAAACCTCATTACTTATTAGTTATAAAGACCCATTTGCTAGTACAGGCATATTTTGCACATAAGAAAACAGAACCAGAGGTAAAACAAACTGTCCAAGGTTAAATACATGATTAATAAATGGTAGTAGTAGGATTTGAATCACTGTTTATTTCTAAGGCCAATGTTCTTACCAATTAATATCTCAGAAAATTTCCAGTTTTATAATACTATTAGGTATTTAATAATAAAAGGTAAGATTTATCACCATGATATTCTTCCCATATAATATGACAATCTATACTTATGGATACAGACTAAATTAGGATTGTTGAGATAGGGAGACTAAGGATTGAGATAGGGATTATATACACACAACACTATGACCTGCTACTTAAATACTATTTAATAGCGTATTATTCCCATGCTAGCTATTTTAAGCTCACTGGAAAACATACAAAAAATTGTTCTTATTAATATATTCAAAAAGTCAGCCATATGAGAAGTTATATATTAGTGAATGATCTCGTAAAAAATCCCTAAATCTCTTTACTTCACTAACCAGTAATGTTTTTACTTTTCAAAACCACCTTGTTGTTTGCTGTTAGTTGCCATGAAGTAATTCCAACCCATGGCAATGCTTTCTGTGCAGAGTAGAACATAGTACATAAATATTTTTAAAGGCTTTTGTGCACAAAAGAGTACATTATCTATCCTCTTAAGCTATAAAAATACTCCCAAACTAAAATACATTAACTCAGTGACTCAAAGTTAAACTCTGGGTTTTGTGTTGAATTCCAGATAGGGCCTCTTTTTTATTTAAAAAAATGGGTAACTAGTTACACTGTGCCCCCAACCACCTGGAGAGAATGACAGGTAAAGGTACGTGCCTCTGCAGTATTGACAGCTAAAACCTTACCCTGATAAAGCAGAGTTCAATCTCCCATCATTCAGTTTTTGTTCCTTTTAAGCTTCCTGTTCCCCATTCCCCTAAAAATATCCCAAACCAAACACACTGCCATTGAGTCTGTTCCAACTCACAGCTAACCTCCAAATATGGTTTCTGCGACCGTAAATCTTTAAGGGAACAGACAGTCTTATCTTTCTCCCAAAGAACAGCTGGTGGCTTTGAATGGTCAATTTGCAGCCAAAGCCAAACCTCAGGTACCACACTGAGGGCTCTTGATTTTCAGTCACAGGACATAATTTAAGCCAAAAGGTCTTCTGACAAAAATGTGCTATCAGTAAGGCAATGGAAAGGAGTTTATGAATGAACAAATACAAATCCATTCTTACTATTGGGTTAACAACCATCTGGAAGAGATTGTTCTTCTATTGATGGGTCACTGAAGTCACCATGAGTCACAAAAGGCAGTACATTTGAAATCAGTCCCATGTATAAACACAATGCTATATACATTAGTGAGCTAAAGCAACTTAAGAGATAAGTAAAAATGTCACTTTTTAAAAGAAAAGGCCTAGGGCAATCCATTTTTTAAAAAAAAGGATTCTGCATTAAAAAAATCGACAAGCAATTTTAGAAAACAAGAGCCAAAACGTGAGGCTGCTTTTCATTTATTCCAATGAATAAATCTGGGATAAAACAAACCAAAAAAACCTCACCTGTCTGGAAAGGAGGAGAAGACTGGTGAGAGAGAGACAGGCAAAGAAGGAAATCCCAGAAGGTTCCTGCTGCCTGTGAGATGAGGAAAGATAGAAAGGCTTGTGGGAGAGAGAATCCAGAGACAGAAATCGGAGGTTTCTTAGCTATCTTTTAGAGGTAACAGTCAATTAGTGAATAACAGCTGACTTCAATTTACATTCTATTGGATAAAGCTCATAGAAGCAAGCACCATGACCTGCTGCTCTTCACCAAGTAGCAGTAAGTCTAAACCCTAGACACTTTTACTATGCATATCTGAGATTTCCATGAAGAAAGCGGAGGTTTACGCTTATTTCACATACTATTCAACCCAGCTTTTCCAAAAACCTTACACACATCCCATTCTCCCATCCCAGAACAACAAATCCTTTCCAATTACTTTCTGATCATGACATTTTTTGAACTGCAAAGCATTTGAAGTTGTAAGTATCTTTGCAATTTAGATCTGGGAAATGTCGAGGGGCTTATCTAGAACAGCATTGTGACTACAATTAATAGCATTGTGATTCTATTTGCTTTTAAATCAATCAACAACTTCACATTTGTCAGAGACCAGAATGCTGAGACCTGGTTCAAACTTGCTTTTAAGATACTTTATTCTACTTTCTGAAGACCAACAAAAACAAGCAAGAGCCAGGAAAAGAATGAAAGCCCATTATAACTCCTAATCCTCCCATAAGGAAAATAATAACTAAATAGCTGCTACACTACAGTGAAACCAGGTTGTATTTTGTTTGAATTTTAAAAACTTATTCCCTCTCTCAAATCTCTGAGTACCTAGAATTTTACCTTACGTTCTAGACTAACAAGTTTATTGTGGTAACACTTAAGCTTAAGCACCTTAACTCACCCTTAAATCAGTCCTCTGAAAATGACAAACTCTTTGGACAACGCTGTTCTGTAGAAGGGGAGGGTTAGCTAGCTGCAGGGTGCCCTCTTGTGGCCCAGAGGAGTGACTGGACTCTTTTCCTGCATCTGAAGAGCACAGCATTGGACGGCGTGAGTCTCAGGAAGGTCTAATCTACCGAAGTAAAATAATCTCCGGGAGCAAGCAGTTAATTAGTTACATGTCTTAGATCTGGTTGACTGTTACCTTTCTATTTTCAAAGTCCACACTAGTTCAGATATTAAGAACTTGACAGAAAGGTGACCACAGGGGTTATCATAATCAGGTTTCTAAATATGTATTAGGTATATGGAAAGCTAAGTATCTTTAGATATCTTGTAATATGTAATAGTGAGGTTAAATGGGTGTTCACCAAAAAATATATATTAAAAAGATTTCTAAAATCCATTTTAAAAAGTAGAGTAGCTACTGTGTGCTAAGCCTTCAAAGCTAACAACCTACAGAGGAGAGAGACAAATATAAAACTATGGCCAGTAATATAATATGTATAAGAACTATTTAAAGTCAGATGAGGAAGCAATTATATTTACTGCAGATAGCAATAGGACAACAGATAAAAGTCTTTTTCAGTAGTCTTATGGAAGATTAGGAGTCTACTACGCAAAAAGCTACGGGTTAACAAAGACAGATTTTATCAGGGAGAATAGTCAACAGTCCCACATAAAAACATCTGAACAAAGGTAAAGAATGTTTTCTTCTGAACAAAGTTAATTATGGCTCATTACCAAAATGCTTTAAACTATATGTTCAAATCAGCCTAGATATAATTACACTAAGAATTTTAAGTATTAGTGCGCAAAGTTAAAATACATAATCAACTCCCCAAAATTTTAAACTCACAACTAAAGAATTGTATGGTCCAAGATTAAACCCAACATCAGTGAGAGATGTAACCATCATTTTCATTTTCAAGAATATTTACAGTTTAAAATTTTCAGTGGCTCAAGCAATCAAGTGAGGTATAAATTGTAAGTATTCATATATATTTACCTCTCCCATTCCCCGAGGTTCTAATGCAAGAGCTTGAAAATCATGATTCATTTCATCCACAGATCAAACCTGTTGAATAACAAAACCAAAATTAATAAGGTTATATACAACCATTGTGGAAAGCGATGGAGTGCTTCCTAAAATAACTGGAAATAGAAATAACCATACAATCCAGCAACACCTTGGCTAGGCATACACCCCAAAGAATTAAAAGATCATGAACAAATAAATATATGTTTTTCCATCTTTATTGAAGCACAGTTCACAATATTAAGAAGCTGGAAACAGTCCAAATGTCCAGCATTAGAATAAACCCTGGTACATACACACAATCGAATAGTATGTATCCCTAAAAACCAGATAGCTCTAAAACACCTCATGACATGGATGGACCTGGAAACTATTATGCTGAGTCACGTTAGTCAACCCCAAAGGACAAATGTCATAGGAGTCTACTACTACTAGAGAAACACCAAGGTGGCAGCAAGCTTTTGTTCTCAGGTCGTGTAATCTAATCCCATCTTTCAGCATGGAAGGAGTGCATCTGCCTAGTTCTTGTGTACATCATAGAAACCACTTCAACAAAGGACACTTGTCTCAGCTGGCATTTCTCAAGATGAGAAAGGGCTAAGACCATTCAGTTGCCATACAACACTGTGCTAATAAGGTCACTCAAAATCAACAGACACTCTGACAAGAAATTCAAGTCAAGACAGGAGGGGGGCATAGATGTCTCAAAGAAGGTAATTACATTTCCATTGGTAGGAAAATGCACTTTGCATTTGCAGCCAAACAAAAGGCCTAATTAAATGATCAATATTAAGAATGTGCTCCTTAGAATAATCAGCCACACTAGTCCCAAAGGGCAGGGTTTGCCCCAAAACAAAGCTCAGAAGGCAAGAAAGATCATCAATGGAAGAGAGGACCCAGGGAGGAGACCAGAGTGCTGTTACATCGAGGGGTTGCAGACAATGTCACAAAAAAATGTGTATACACTGTTGAGTGGAAAACATATTTGCTCTGTAAACTTCCATCCAAACCACCATTAAAAAAAACAAAACAACAAAAAAGCTACTATTCAGAGATTTTTCTGAAAAATTATTTTCTTTTCCCTCAAACAAAAATATATGTTTCTCTCTTTCCAAAGAATTTATGTTGGGTTTCTCCCAACACATGGTCTTACGTGACCATGTGTTTTGAGTCAATGGCTCTTTGCTTTCTGCAGAACTGTTGGAAAAAAGTATTTCAAAGATTAAGTTATAAATAAGGTCTAAAATACAAGCACATATAAACAAGCTTATATATTATCAATTGACCAAAAAAAAATAAGGGACCAGAGGATTACAGGAACCAAGCTACCTATTTTGTCTAGGTGAATCAATTCAGCATTCATTAACTCAGTACATGTAGCAACTTTATAAGACATGACTACTACAAATAACAAGATTAGACTATTTCATTAGGTATTAAACTTATTGAAGAGTAAGCATTCCCTATATTAACTATATTCTCAAAACCCTGTAATGGCTTTAAAATATGACCCAACTGTTATACGCCTTAAGAGGGGCAGAGCCTCCTGTGCTTTTCCTGCTTCTAACAGGTTGAATACAGTGGGAATAAGGGGTTTCCTCTCATTTACAGAGGCCTCCAACCACACATGTAAGCCATTTTAGAAGGTCATCCAACTCCTGAAGACTTCATATGTATGCAGCCTTTACTAACATCTGACTGCAACCGTATCCTAGAAAAAGTTAGTGAATGTGGATAAGATGTCCAAAGTATGTGAGACAAGGTCTCAATCTCCTTCATGTTTATAAAGCATATTCTTGCTGTACTTCTTCCCAGATTTGTTCACTTTCTGGCAGTTCATGGCATATGTTTCAAATGCATCAGTTCTTCTCTGACCTTCCTTACTCGTTGACTGACTAGCTTTCACACACATACAAAGGTGCACCATGCACACTGCAGGTTGTCGGTGAGGTCCTCCTCCAAGGCTACTGCTGCACTCTTCAGAGCCTAGCTTCTCTGGGGTGAAAGGAAACAACTTTGCCTCATCTTTCCTGAATCAAACCAGACACTGCCCCCCCTGTTCTAGTCAAGCAACTGTTTCTTGGTCTTTGAATAGGTTTTGAGGAGCCTGATTTAAGTGTTCTAGAATTCCCAGTCTTCACAATGTGACCCCTAGTTTATTACGATCCACACAGTTGGAATGCTTTTGCAGTCAATACAATACAGATAAGCATCTTTCTGAAGTCACCTGACATCAATGATATTGCTCATTCCACATCATCTTCTGAATCTTCTTAAATGTCTGATCATTCCCTGTTCATATACCACTGGAACGATTTTGAATCCCATTCTGAAAATTTTAATTGTATGTGATATAAAATACATTGTCCAATAATTTCCACTTCCTATTGGATCACCTTTCTTTGGAATGGGAACAAATACAGGATCTCTTTGTTGGCTGGCCAGGTAGCTGTCTCAAGCATAGCTTTCAGTTTAGGATGTTACTATTTAGTCACAAGAAGAAAGGAAAACAAAGCAAGCAAGACAATTAAATAAGAATAAAATAAACATTTTGAACTCTACCGTAAAAACCTCTATACTGACATTAACAAAGGTATTTCCCACTAAACACGACATCCAAATGTTTGCCAAACACCAAGCTGCTACCTTCTTGGTAGCTACAGATGCTAGTGGCATCTGTGATGGTGAAGGGAAATAATTTGGAACTGCATTTAATGATTTTACTTCGAATGATTAGATATTAAAACAATCTTCTTATAACAAGAAACATTATCTACCAGTAACCTGGAGATGTAGTGGTTATACATTGGGCTGCTATCCTCAAGATCAGCAATTAGAAATTACCAGTTGGCTCCCTGGGAGAAAGGCCAGGCTTTCTATTCCTGTTAAGAGTTACAGTCTCGGAAACTCAGAGGTTATTTCTACCTTGTCCTTTAGATTTGCTATGAGTTGTCAGCATTTACTCAATGGCAGTTTGGTTTTTGGGGACCAGTTATATACATTAAATTGACTGTGTTTAAGAAAATTCTCTCCATCATTTATGGCACACTGTACTGCTCAGAAGCCAAGGCCCTAGACAGACAGACAGATTGACACGGTGTCTACAATAGGTTCAAATAAGAACTGTGACGGTCATGCAGGACCAGGCAGTGTTTCATTCTGTTATACTTAGAGTCACTATGAGTCAACCAACTTGACAGCACTAAGCAACATGGCAAATTATTGACTTGATTATATTAAGGAAAAGTTAAGCTTCAGGTTTGGAGAGAAATTTTGTTTAAGATGAATGCTTTCACTTACAGACTACTAAACAACAGAAATCTTCGAAATCCCTCAGATTAAAAAAAAAACATTTTATTCAAGTACCAACAGTTAAACCTTAAACAAATATTTGCTACTTATGTCTGTGCAATGTTCTATCTCATAGAGGATAATCTTTAAATAGACATAAATATAAACCACTCCACCCTAAATTCTCTTAAAGGAGAATCATCTGGCAGTTAATAATGCCACCAGGACTCCTTCATCATTCACAAGATGAACTGCCAGCTCCTTGAATATGTCACAAGTAACTCTAGGATGTCAGATGTCAAAAACTACCTGTATACAGGTACATTTAGAAACGGATCATTTGTTTTCATACTATGTCAGAAGGCTCTGGGAAGCAGGTGACATTTTTAAAACAAAATATGTACAGGCTACAGCTTGAAACGAATGCCATTTTTCACAAAGTTTGATCAACTTAGGGTTCAAGGTGTTAGATAAACTTTTATTATTTTCTAATTTCTTATTTTTGACAAAATAGCACACTTATTTAAAAATTGTCTAAAAACTGATCTCCAAATTAGCATAAACTTCAGACTAGTATTTATCAGTCATATCGTAGTCTATCTAATTTTCACTACAACCAAGTAAAGTTGAAATAGGAAATGTATTCCTATTTTGAAATTAAGAAAATTATAGCTAACGGCCCTACGGTATTACACAGTTACTAAATTACATTGAATTCAACCCTTGTCAAACCTCCGAAGCAACCCCCAACACTGATATTGTTGTTAGCTGCCATTGAGCGAATTCTGGCCCACAATGTACAGATTAGAAAATGTTCTACAGGGGTTCTAAGACTGTGGCCGCTAGGCCCCCAGCTGTGCCGGAAGCACTAGTATTAGCACTGAAACCATTGTGCCACCCACCGATTGGCAAGAGTAACTACCGTATATACTCGTGTGTAAGCCGAGTTTTTCAGCACCAAAAATGTGCTGAAAAACTAGGGTTCGGCTTATACACGGGTCAGTGGTACCCCAGCAAGGTTTAACACCTTGCTGCCCCCCCCCACAGGTAACGGGATGAGCACCCATTATCTTGTGGGTGACTGCCATTTCTCCACTGTTCATTTAAAGCCCTGCTGACACTGCAGGGCTCTGAATGTTTGTTTTCTCACATCTAACTAATCAGAGCTGTCCCATGATGTGTGTCTTTGAAGAAGCTATTTAAAGACTGTGTGAGAAGGATGTGGCATGAATGGATGTCATCTGGTCAAGACCAACTAACAAAAGAAGGAAATCTCATGAAGCCTGACATAGAGTTAATAGCAAAGTGGGTTCGAGATGCATGGGAAGACATTCCAGAAGACATGGTGCGACGTGCCTTCCAGAAATGTAGTATTAGTAATGCTATGGATGGCAGTGAAGGCGATGACGGTGATCTCAGTGAGGACAGCGTCTATGACGACCTCACACCAGCTGAAGCTCTGCATTGGGATACGGATGATGAAGAGGAATCCAGTTTTTAAGGATTATAACTCTACACATTTTAGTGTGGTTGCTGATTGAGCTCAGGGAATAGTACTCTTAAGGTATCATTGTTGATATCTTATTGTTTTTGTTGAACCTATTTTCCACTTACTGCGCTGGTTTACTAATGTTAAATGACTTGTCCTTTTATTTAAAATAAATATTTACTACATTACCCCACTGATGTTTCAATTTTTAGTAATTTTATTTTCATTTGTTTTGATTATTGAAACTCACCAATAGCTTCTGCATTTTCCACCCTAGGCTTATACTCAAGTCAATCAGTTTTTCTGGTTTCCCAGGTAATAATTAGGTACCTCGGCTTATACTCGGGTCGGCTTATATTCGAGTATATGCCGCAACTCATCAATTCACCGACACAATTCTTTTCCATACACTATTGCTCACCCTACTCTAGACCCTGTAAAGAATAGTTCACCATTTCTCTCTTCATGCACAAATTTTACAAATGCTACTTTTTCCATTTTTCAACCAATTTTTCTCTGAATTCCCCTGGCATTTAATTGGTATTTTCCAATCTATTAAACAAACCCAGTGTTCCATGAAATGTCAATAGTTGTTAGTGCTGCCAAGGTAGTTCCATCTCATGACTACCCTATGAACAGGAGAGTGAAACACTACACGGTCCTGTGCCATCCTCAAAATTGTTCTTATGTTTAAGGAGCCTGTTGTTGTAGCTAACAGTTATAAAAGCAAGAATCAAACAGGATAGTATAATGGAGGGATGGCTTCAAAAAGTTTGTGCAAAAATTCCATGATCTTTTCATCCTATTTTCCGCACATGCATTTTGAAGCTCCTTTGTATTATCAACTACACACACATTTAACTTTGCTGACTGGCTGGCAATTTCAAACCAGAACTACCCCAAGCAGGTGGCTCTTCTAAAGACCTATATTGCTTTCAGGCTTACAAACTGCAGACTAATATAAGTGCAAACTGAGTTAACGATGACCATTCAGCAATGTGTGAGCATGAAAATATGAGTATATTTGTGACTGGTCACCAATGTGTTAAAAAGCATGTGCTAGATCTGAGTGTATATATGGAAAAAATATCTCAGGATATTAAGTGAAAAACAGCCATATTTTTCTATCATCCTATTTTTATAAAGATCAAATACAAGCACATATACATACAGATAAATGCATAGATGGAAAACAATCAGAAAGAGTAATATTTAACTGTTAATAGTGGTTATATCTGAATTTTACTTTACATTTTATAGCTTTTAATTGCTTGGACATTTCTTTCATTACTTATGTCACATTAAGAAAAGACTAAGAAGAAATGATTGCTATAATTTTACTTTAAAAAAAAAAAGTATGCTTACTACAATGTTTCTAGTCCACTTTTTATTTCTAAGAGCCAGTCTTGAATTTTCCTAAAATAAACAATTATGATGCAAAAGAGTAATGTACTCAGCTCCAATTAAAAAACTGAGTCAAGCCAAGAGGTACCTTGGGGGAAAAAGTCTGGCGATTTATTATCAAACAACCTGCCATTGGAAACCCTAGGGAGCACAGTTCTGCCCCATCACACATCCTGAATCAGAATAGAAGGAACATGGGGGTGGTGGTGATGTATCAGACTACATTTCATAGCTTACATAGTAATATAACAAAAAATCATCTTTTCAACAAAGTAGACATCACTTAGAAGGGGGAAAACAGCAACATTAATTCCAAGGCTTTTAGATATACACTCATGATACTCTGTTGATAAAACAAATTCCAGGTTATATATCTAATTATTCTCACTATCCAATTTAAGGTAACAGTACTTTCATGATGTTGCTACATGCTATCAAGTCAGTTCTGACCCACAGCAACACAACAGAATGAGATGCGGCCCTGTTCTGCACCATCCTTACAATTGTGCCCATGGTTGCAGCCACTGTATCAATCTATCTCGTTGAGGGCCTTCTAGTTTTTCACTGCCCCTCTACCTTACCAAGCATGTCCTCCTCCAGCGACTGATCTCTCCTGACAATATGTCCAAAGTTGAAGTCTTACACCTAAGGAACAATCTGGTGGTAATCTTACAAACCGTACTTGTTCTTTTGGCAGTCCATGGTTCTTTCAATATTCTTTGCTAGCACCATGAGCCATTGTCACTGGTGTTTCAAATTGCAGCAGGGTCACCCAAAGTGAACAGGTTTCAATAGAGATTCCAGACAAAAAACAGACTACAAAGAAATCTGCTGCCCACTTCAGAGGAAGTAGCAGCTGAAAAGCATACACACAGCACAGAAACTTACATGGTTAAGTAGCTACAAATACTATTTCTTCTGGGTTAGTTCTACTCTACTCTTTGATACAGTCATCAAAATGTCAGATATGAAGTCAACCAATTCATATATTTAAACTCCATATATTGACAGCATGCTATAAAAATGTGATTTCATGTTTCTAACTTTCAAAGTACTTAACATTGTGTACATTTGAAATAAACAAAATTGGTAAGGAGGAGTAGAAAATTAACCAGGTGCCATGAGGTTAATTCTGATTCATGGTGACTCCATGTGTCAGAGTAGAACTGATAGGCTTTTCAATGGCTGATTATTTGGAAGTGCCACACTAAATGTTTCTTCCACGGCACTCTGGTAGGACTTCAATCTCCAACCTTCTGGTAAGTAGTCAAGCACATTCATGAATTTAACACACCCAGGGACTCAGGATGGCTTTTTAGCTAATATCACTGTATTGTATATAAGGTTTGGTGAAGTTACCAAAAAATAAATAAAAAATGTTAAAAGAACCTATAAACTTACTGCTTTGATATGTGATAATTTAGAAGTTTTATCACAGAATACAAGAGAATGGGTGCTTTCAGTTCTTATTAGTACTCAAGGAAAAACCCAACAATTGAAAAAACTATCCCCAAACCTATCTAGTGACCTCCAGCAAAATGGTAAACTAGGTAGACGTGCTATACTGATCATGTACAATGCAGGTTCCCAAACTTATTTGGCCTACCACTCTCTTTTCAGAAAAAAACAAAGAAACTCAGCACTCCCCTGGCCATTAGCAACTTTTGTACTATAGCTAACAATCCAGAATAAAGTTTTCACTAAGACAGTGTCCTGGCCAAAGAAAAACATGCGATCCTTCCTTTCCCCCTACATCCTCCTGGTGACCTGATGTGTGGCTAGCCCCACCCTCACTCACCCATTCCCCCATCTCCCAGGGTCTGCTTTGCCTGAGGTTGGAGCCATACATTCACAGATCAGGTGCTGGGTGCACCATTGCAAATCTGGAAGCACACACCGCCCCAGCCATTAGACCAACTCTGTGCTGGGGGTTCCAGGAAACCCCCAAGCAGACAGAATTGCTTTCATAACCAGCTGTCCTCCCCCAACCCCCACCTGATTTCTGGGTTAAAAGAATTTCTTCCGTGAAGGAACACTCTGACCGAAGCCACCATCTGACATGGTATGAACTATTTTCAGATCAGGTATTCTGACCTAAGACAAAACATAAGCCTGCCAGTCAAGGACTGGGAATCCCAGCCCCTTCCCTTTTCTCTGGTCCCCTAAGGTCCTTTGAGTTCCTTAGCAGTGGGAACTACTGCATCCCACACACCCCCAACCCCATTGTTCCCTTTCCTTTTCCCACTTTTATCTTCTATTATCATTTTACTTTTCTCTTGCCACTCTTTTTTTTGTTTTCTTTACAATCATTCTCTTTTCTCTTTATTTCATCCATTTTTATTCCTTCCCTTCTTTTAGACATATCACTTTTTTTGGCTGCTATTTACCTTCTTCCCCATTTGTTTCCTTGTATTATTTTGTTTTTGCTTTTTTACCCCTCATGGCCCAGTCACACTGTAACTCCTGTTGCCCCAACAACATGCTCCTCTACTGCCTGATCATTGACAGAGAGTAGCCACCACCAACCAAACCCACACTCAAGAGTGCTATACGAACAGCAGAGAACTGCTTATATACTCAGTCTCTATATCACACACACAGGAGACAGTACCAAGTGCTTAAGACTGACTACACCCACATGCTATCATCAATTAAACACAAATACAAACCAACCCAATGTCTCAGAGACAAAAGACCTTTTCAGTTCACATGTAGAAACAAGATCGAGTAATTCAAATAAGTAACCAATATTCAGAGTCAGAAGACAATTATCAGGAAGTAATGGCATTGCATGTACCTGATAAATTCATGGGAGTAGTATTTATACGCCTTCAGATTGAGAGAAAAACTAAACCAACATAAAAAAAACAAGTGTTAAAACTAAAAACTACCAAAACATCAAGTAAAAATCCTTAAGAGTAAAGGAATAGAACTGAATTAACGAAGTCAAAACAATAAGTTTGAAGACAAATCAATACTAATCTACTAGAATGAGGAAAGGTGAAGAAAGCCTAAATATTATGTGGGAGATAATTAAAAGTAATAACTTATGTTTAATCAGAATTTCAGAGCAGGAAGAGAACAAAAAAGGCACAGAGAAAACCGTCAAAAGTTGAAGATAATGTCTTAAATTCATGAACGATAAGCACTCAAGAAGCTGAACAAACTCCAAACAGGCTAGATTATAAATGAAAACCACCAGGACATAGTCATAATCAAACTTTTAAAAAACAAGAACAAGGAAATAATCCTGAGAACAACCAAAGAAAGAATAACAGCAAAAAAATAAATTAAATAAAACCCTACACAGAACCAGTAAGATTAAGTTCTGATTTCTCAGCAGAAACCACATAGGCAAAAAGACAATAGGATGACACACATAGATCTCTGAAAGAAAAAATGTCAACCACGAAGCATATACCCAGCAAAACTGGCCCTCAGATACAAAGGTGAAATTAGGGCATCTCCAGAAAAACAGAAACTAAGGAATTTGCAAAAAAACAGACCTACCTACAAGAAATCCTAAAAGAATTCTCTGGACAGAGAACCAAGAATGGCAAGTGACAACCTAAGATAAACACAATGACATCACTCCCCAAAAGCCAATTCAGATCTAGAAATGTCCAAACTAAAAAACAAAACAAAATTATCAGGCTGAAAACAGAACTAGAGATATCAATTTGTAAGAAATACAATTACAAGTGGATGAAGGAGAGGGTAGCACACAGTAAGAGGAAGCTTGGTAAAGGGTGGAAATGAGAAAGGACATGAAAGGAGTGCAGAGTTAGAGGCAACAGCGATAACTACAGTAGCACCCCAGTACTAGACAGCATCAGTGAACTGTCAAGAAAAATTTTGCATTGGAGCTGAAACAAAAGATCGGAATTCAACACACGTGAGCAGTTTGTCTTTCAGTCACTTGGCGTTAGTTGGTCTGTTAGTGCATGTTGTTTAAACCTTTTCAACTGTGTTCCAAGTATTTTGTTGTATTTTCTTAGTTTCTGTGGCTTTTGGTACTGTTTTTGGATTAAAAACATGGGTCCTAAGAAAGAGTTTTTTGAAAAGAATCATCACGATAAGGATCTGGTTAACTGGGTTATCGATATTGTTGATAATAATTTAGTAAACTCTTTTAGAAAACAGTTAAGGAAATGCCAACAGCAGACCACATTAGGCAGATTTTTTTTTAAGAGAAAGCCAGCCAGGTACTAGTTAAAAAAAGGCAAAGGAGGAAAAAAATCTCCTGAAAGGTAAGTTGCTATCAGTTAATTTTATGGAAGGGGTTTCCCCTTCCAAACAATGACTCTCTCCATACTTCCTCTCCACAGATCTAGATGCCCATCAATTTCAAGGTATGGACCATACCGTAGTTGTTAAAAACTTTTTAAAAATGTTGTTCCTTATTTAAATTTTATTTAAATCTGAAGTTGTGTACTTTGAAATTTCTGTGTAATATTTTGTATAAAAAGGTAAGGTTAGGGTAAAAACTTGGTCAAGAACAGATCAGTCATTCAGTTATTTCTTATGGGAAAAGTTGATTTGGAACTTGAAAGCATTATCGCATCTTGACATTCCTTCTAAAACAGATTAAAGTCGAGGTCCAGGTTTCTACTGTACTGTTACAGACCTGTGAGTATTTGTGTGCTCTGGAGTATGCACACACAAACACACACATGTACACACAGAGAGGTTTGGCCTTTACTGCAACTATATCCATGGATAAGCTGAAGTATATAGGGGTCAAAGTTATGAAAACTTCTTGGACAGAACCTGGCTTCTTGGGGTAGGAAGGTGAATCATTGGTCCTAGGGGCTCAGAATCATACTCCAGAGGAGCACCACGGTCAAATGATACAGCATAGTCCACTATATCTATAAGCTACCTTGGTGAAAGCTTATGAGCATCCATCTAAGGATTATTAGTTTCTCTCTATCCAAAGGAAAGATCCAGTGATAAAAATCAAGGACACATGGAATCAACTAGTCCAATGGATTAAGACTATGCAAACATCCATCTCCACAACTCTCAGACCAGAAGAATCTGATGGTGACAATTATTCTGAAGAGGATTGAGGGACTGCTTTAGAAGGTCCTGGACAGAGTGAGAGAAAAATGTGAAGGTTATATCTTAATGAGTTTTCCTACAATTCTGATGCCACACTGTTCTTATTGTCCTGCTTCATGATTATTTGTTCTACAGATTAATAAATAAGGTGGAAGAATACAACTCTATCACACACCTTTCCAAGTCTGACCACAAAATATCCCATTCTATTGTTCATGCATCTGCTTCTTGATCCCATGTACATACAGATTCTGCATGAACACAAGAGCTTCAGAATTTCCCTTCATGTATTCCCTGAAATCAACAATGTAATCAGCTTTTCTCTACCTTACTATAATGGCATTAAAACAAGGACCATGTCATTTTAGTGGTCTTTCTATCAGCAACAATTTAAGGAAAGTATCTGGCTTATGAGACCAGCAACTCTAAAAAAATGCAGGTCTGGCTTGACGAAAAGTTCCTTTAGGATGTACAGCGTAACAAACGGACAGCATTTCTTCAAATATGCATGAGTATCTCTTACAACCATACTGGATGAAAACTGGGAAAAGCCTTAAATATTTTTATTTTTGCTAGTCCAAGATCAGTGTAAATTTATAGATCATATTAAGAGACCGTAGACTCTCCTTTGGATGAAAACAATTATTTACTAAAATTGGAAGAGACCCATGAAAATATCTGAATGCAAATCCTGAAGCTCTTCTTCTCAATTTCAAATTTTAATTGTTCATGCAGAATTTATCTTAAAGGTTTCTACAGTTTTACCATAGAAAACGCTTTTAGATTTAACTATGCTAAAAACAGACTGCCATTGAAGCTGACTCATAGTAACCCTACAGTGAAGAGTTAAACGGTTGGAAACCTACAGGGGCAGTTCTACCCTGTCCACAGGGTTGCTAGGAGTCAGAATCAACTTGATGAAAGTGAGCTTTAATCAAGTTGAAAGTAAAAATAAAATGCTATGAAGAAAATCCCAATAGACTAGTTTAAAAAATAGACCTGGTCACCAAATACAGGATGAATTGCGTGCCTGTCTGTATGTAATTCTTTCTGAGAATTTAACAAAACTATATAAGACAGTTCATATTTTCCTATGTCGAAAATTTGCCATGTGCAACTTACTCCTTGACTCTACCCCTCGCTCGCTTCTTAAATGTCTAAAGGAATAAAATCAGTTGCACCCTACATAGTCTAGACTATTTCCTACTGATCTCTACTAAGTCTTTCAGAAATAGTAACCAAAATCAGGGAGCACCATTTTGAGATCTTGAGCTTTCTGTTCTTGGTAAAAATACAGAGATCATATTCCCATTTAACAGTCTCAACAGTACAACTCAATGACAATGCTAACACTTGTGTCTGCATTCTCATTTGCCTTATCTCACTATTGATGTAAAATCTCTGGCTCGTAAATAATTCACCTATGTTTTAGAGTGACCTTTATCAATTTGATCTTATATAGATAGTTCTTTCAAGAGCACAAGACTCAAGATAAACATTCTTATTCATTCAATTCAGCTTAACTGTGGATTCGTTTCAAGATTACATTAGGGGATAGTTTCAGTTCAAGGTTCAATCATTTTCTCAACCGATTTGAGGGTTCTACATGCCAAGAGAGTTTAGGGAGTCTAGAATCTCTAAGAAAGAAAAAGTTCTATTTTACCGCCCCTCATTCCTTTAATAAGGACTCATCTACTTGAATCCCTGATTAAAACATCAAAGCATTCAGTAAAGGTGGTTGGGCACAATCCAGTTTTCCTGGTCTAGTGACAAAGCAGGTAGTAGTAGAAGGCAACGAAAGACCTGCAGTCCAGTTCCTTCTCCAATTCTTTGGTGTCCTCTTTCTCCACTGCATCCAATTGTATCTTGAATGGTCACCTGTAAGGAGCCCTGGTCAGAAGAGATTATGCACTGAGATACTAACGGCAAGGTCAGAGGTTTGAACCCAACAGCTGCTTGGTGGGAGAAAGGTAAGGTTGTCAGCCTCAGGCATTCTAAACAGGCAGTTCTATTCTGTCCTATGGGGTTGCTGAGTCACAACGGACTTTAATGGCAGTGAGCTCAGTCTAAGTTTTAAATGACCAGTCACACGTTTTTAAGAACCCAGGCAGTACTCATGAAACAGAGTAGAACAAAAACTCTAAAAACTCAATTGCATTCTCTTTTGTTTACTGCTACTATAATTATATGTAGCATTTGCCTTTTTCCTATGTACAACTAAGTTGCTAACAGTTATGTTAATCAAGTTGTTATAGCCATTACTCTTATTCCAAGCCACTTTTGTCATCATGGTAGCCATAAACTCACCACTTCCCAGAGAATTATTTATTTTCTCCTGGCCCAGGTAATCACTGACATGGGGAGTCCCTGGGTTAAGAAGAAGAGCTACTCAAAACTGTTTGTTGGTCACCTGGAACAGGTGCAAAAGGTTCTTTAGCTTTACTTTAGTGGTGTTTTCCATGACTTGAAAGCTGCATGTACAGCAAGGTTAAATGGTTCTGATGAAGAATTTGAAGCAGGGTTGGCAGGGCTCGAAAGACGGCAAAGCTTTGCTCAAATAGTCAACTGACAGTGTCACCTTAAATGTGTGTGGCCCTCGACAATCCTTCTATCCCACAGAAGAAGCTCCTGAAAGAATTTACTCTCTCTCGCCCAGTCTTTGATCTGTGATTTTCCCCAAATTAATTCCAGGGCTTTGACCTGCAATTTCCTTCAAATTAATCACTCAAATTGTGTTAAAAATTCAGTTCTGTTTCACTTTACTGGCTATGAGAGAACCAGTTTGAAGCCACAGATTAAAGGGCAAGTTGTCCATAAGTCTTACGTTCATAACTCAGGAACTGGCTGGAATAATTCGTTTCCCTATATTTTCATATTTTTGTCATGTCATAAAGGAAGCCATACACTGGTAGGTCCTTTGAATTGATTTAACTTGAGCAAGTATGTCATTATTTAACCACTCGTTCACTGATAAGACATTTAGGCTGTTTCTACTTTTTTGCTATTGTGAATAGTTGCCATGAACATAGATATGCATATGTCTGTATTACTACCTTTTAAGTTGCTCGCATATACCTAGGTGTGGGATTGTTAGGTTGCCATGAATCAGGGGCTGCTGAACAACAGCTAGCAACAAACCCAAACTCAGTGCCATCAAGTAGGCTCTGACTCACTGAGACTAAAAAAAGCGATAAGGAGGACCATATCTAACCTCTTCTGACTTCCCTATTGACAAGAGTTTGAGTGAGGTCAAAACATGTCATATTGCTACCCTCAATCCTTCTCTACCTATTTTGACACTAACAATTAGTTCCACAACACTCTACTTCTATGTTGGGTTCAATAAATTGTTGCAAAAGCCTCACAGAACTCAGACAACACTCAATTATTGGGGGGGGGGGCTTGTTAAGGAAGTTAACCTGTCACCACAAGCTAGGATCAGTCAGCAATAAGGATAGACATTGGTCCATATCAGCACCTCTCCTCAGCCAGCAGCCAACATTCTTGCTAGTCCTCAGTTTCTCAGGCACATGTTTCCTTGGCTTCCTCCTTCCTTGGCCAAGAAGCTCACCTGTTATTCTACCTCCTGGCCTCCTTGCCACAGCATCTGGCGCATCTAGCCTTGATTACCACTTCAGACAGAGATCTCAGACACCCCACGGTCCTGGGATATCTGTTGTCCTGCTCCCCTGCTCCTGGATGGTTCTTCTATAAAGAGCAATGGCTTTGAAGTGTGGTTTCTGTCTTTCAGCATAGTTTACCCTCAAGGAAACAAAGGGTGATGACTTGACTCACATTCTCAATTAGTCCTGTCCATTAGCACAGCAGAGAATTCCTCCAAAATGAAATTATAACTATAGGCAGAGGCCAGAATTTATAATACATCACACATAAGAGAAAGGCCACATTCATTGACTCTATCTCAGTAACTGAGACAGAGCAGCCCCTTAGAGTTCCTGAGACTTTGATCTCGATCAGAGCAGATGGCCTCATCTTTCTTCTGCAGAATTAATGCATTTGAATAGTTACCTTGCAGCTCGATATATACCTCTTGCCACCAGGGTTCCACAACCCACCGCCTGGTGGTTCTCTTTTTAATATTTCTTGCCATTCCCCCCCCCCCAGTATATCATTCTTCCCACCTCCAATATTCATCTACTTTTGGAATCAGAAAAAAAGTGAAATATGATTGGTAAACAAAATTAAATGGAGTTACAGTAGCTAAATTTGCCAAGATGGTGCCCACTAATGAAAACTACTCTGTTGCAAATATGCTTTAATTCTTAAAAGTATCTGAAAAGAACATACAGGAGTCAAAAGTCAGACAAACTCTTCATTTAAAAAAGGCTTCTATTTCACAGAAATTACAATCAGCCTGGGAGTGACACAATTAACTGGGCAAGACTTAATTTTTTTTTAAAGGTGGATCTTTTAAGTCGATAGAAAAAGTCATTAAGGAAAAAACTACATTAAGTCCGTAACTCCAAACAGTATTTACATTATGAACCTCTGCAAACTTAGCTTCTATAATCCAATTCACTTTTCATTTACACATCTTTTTATTCTCTAAAATTATGGTGAACAACATTTATGATGCATACACTTCATTATGCTTCATCATCTTAGTTCCATTTATCCACAAACTTTTGTGGCTCATATAATCATTTTTACATGGTACTTAATATTTCCCATAATTTATCTTTCAACTACATCATCAAATTCTGTACAAAAATGGCTTTCTATCTATATTGCAAAATATAAAAATCACTGTCAGACTACTTATTTTTAATATAAATGACAGATTGAAGGAAAAGTTTCTCCCATCTCAAAATTCTGGAACAAATGATACTTCGGAGTCACACTGATGACAATCCAAACATTACCATTATTACTAACCAAAAAGCTACATTCCAAAGCCAAACCCATTGCCATCAAGTCAATTCCAAATCACAGCAGCCTTAGATAGGGTTTCCGAGGGCATTAATTTAGACCTGGTCCAAGCAGGCTTCCCCATTAACACCACTCCCCATAATTATCATAACCCCAGTCATAGGTAACTTTTTTGAAAGAGATGACTCTATCCTTACTGGGCTCATGAAAATACAAAGTAAATGTTTTCTGCAAGGCCCACAGTCCCAAAGAGAACGAGAGGAAGGGTCTGGACCACTCGAGAGCAGCTCTCTTTTGCAAACTCATCAAATAGTGGTAGAAGTGAGCAATATGGTCAAGTCGGACTAGGTTATTTTTATACCTTCTTAAAAACATCAAGCCCCCAAACTAACGTACCCAAAGTTATGAGTATAATCTTTCTCTTAATCACACTTGTTAGTAAAATGGATTCAGAGTGTGAATAGCAATTTGGACAAAACAATATAGGGTCATTTAGGTAGTTTAAATAAATTTTAAAGAATCTGAACTCAGAATTCATTCATGTTCAAAGACCTTTAGAGTTACACGGGAAACAAATAGTTGCCTAACTTACAATGCCACCAAGCTCAAACTCTTTGAATTAAGAAGTATAGTTTGAGTTTTGGAAGCAGAAACTAACTGTACTTAAAACTATAAAGATGTTATATCATCTGTAACAAGACTGGTTCTGGACATAGCACCTCGCCCAAATCTCCAATCTAAGTACTTCTGCTAATTAGAGTAAGTCCAGAAGGCAAATGCTCTTTCAACGTCAAAAAGAATCACAAACAAGTACAAAATATTTAAGGGGGGGAAATATCAAAATATTTAAGATTATGCAATAAGACTATTATTTGGTATTTCATATACTTGTAATGCTTAAAAAGAACTTGGCCTTTTTTAAGTGAAAGTTTTGTAAGACCAACTTTAAATGTGTAATTAAAATAGTTTTTTTGTTGTTGAGATCTTAAGAAGTATTGAAACCATCTAAGAAGATGGTTCAGGCTCAGACAAATGAAATTAAAGAAATCACATATTAAAATAAATGAAGTTTAAATTATTTGAGTACGTGTAAGTCTATTACTAGCATGTTTCATTCAAAAATAAAACTGTGAATAAGAATACTGAACTAGGTTTCTGAAATTTTAACTTAAATTTTGAAAATTAGGGGAAATCTTGTCTGTATACTAAAACCATCGTGAAAAAAACACCAAGACAATGCTATCTATGCAACCCATGTTTCACATAAAGTCGAAGCATTTAAGACATTCTTCCTATAAAAGAATTGTCATTATCTGTTTGATGATTGTGTATGAAGTAAATTTAAAACAGCAGGACCAAAAAATTCGAATGGAAAGAGCAAATTTCGAAATATTTACCCCTAGATTTTTAACAGGATTCTAGCTAGAACTCCTTAAATGCTCCTCCATACTCTGGGTCACGTGGCACCGAGTCACCGATTAAACCGCGAACCTAAGCCGTAAACAAGCTTTTTAAAACCTTCAGGTAACTTCCTTTATTCAAATTAGTTTGCTTGATATCCAATACCTTTGCAAGTATTACATTCCTCTTAATCTTTTAAAAGCATTTTCCTAACAAAGCTGTCCCTAAAATCCTTTACCAAAAAACCCTGTCACCAATTTTCTCAACAATCTCCTAAATCCAGATTTTAATCGACATGTCTTATTGCACCTAACAGGTCGGCAATACCCTGTGCCCGGATCTATGGATATTTGTAGACAGAAGAGCCAAGCAGTTTTCCCTCGCTATGTTTTTAAACGTGGCGCTTTTACACACATTTGGACGTGAAACTCTGGTCAACAGTGCAGTTTCTCAGTATTCGCAACAATTCGGATACAAGATTGCAACTAAATTACAGGAAACGTCTGACCTTCTCCTTGGCTTTAACCATGTGTTCTTTCATGGTTCCGCTGACACAAAACAACACACTGTACTAACGGCAACCTAACAAGTTGACCCCAAGCGTGCTCCTTTCGCACCCACACCTGTCCACCGCCACCTTTTCCGGGGCGCCCGGGGGCCCTCCGGAGTGCCCGCACTGGTTTTCCTAAGGCCGCTTCTTCCTCTCTTCACCGTTTCCAACCCGCACGTTTCTCGGGATTCGGATCCAACAGGCCTCCCCCGCCCCCCCCTTTCCGAGGCGAAGGACAGAGGCAGGCGGGCGGGCGGACGCACGCACATCTCGGGCTCCAACCCGGGGGCGCCGAAGCCTAGAACTTGATGGGTCCCCCGGGCCGTGAGGCCCTGTCACGGGGAGAGGGGGAGCGGGAACGCTCGGCGGGCAGCCCCCCACGACACACGCACTCACACACACGGCGCACACCCCCTTCCGGCACCCCTCCCCCGGCATTGTGCGAGCGGGCCCGAGGCCGCAGCCGTCTCGGGGAGCCTACAGGCCGCGCCCGCCACCCCGCTGGCCGGCGCCTGCAGCCGAGGCCGCCACACAAAGCCCGGCGGCCCGGCCGCGGCGCCAAAGGACGCGGAGAGGGAGCGCGCGGACTTACGGGGCTGCTGCGGCCGCGCTGCCTCAGCCGCGGACACCGACCGTTGGGCGGACGGCAGCGTCGCTCTGGGCCGTCTTCCCCCTCCTCCGCCTTCGGTGGCGGCAAAATCTTCTTTCTCCACCTACCTCCCTCCCCCCCCACCCCACCTCCTCCTTCTCCTCCCCCTCCTCCTCCGAACCACCGAAGTACCGAGGTAGAGACACAGAGACTCACAACAACATGGCTGCCGCCGCCGCCTCCCCTCCCCTCCCCCCGCCCACCGGGCGCGCGCAAGGCACTCCGGGAGAAAGGGGAGGGGGAGCCACTCACGGAGGTCCGGCTCCCGTCGGAGGCCTCGGTGCCGTCTCCCGCGCTCCGGGAGCGGGCGGGCGGGCGGGCGAGCGGGAGCTCTGCGCGTGCGCACGTCCTCTGCGCTTTCGCGTGGTCGGCCGCGGCTGCGGCGCGCGCTCCCCGCCCTCGCCGTCCGGGCTCGCAGCTGGTGCTGGGCCTGCACGGCTCACGACCCCCGGCGCGGAGCAGCGGCGGCGGCGGCGCCCTGCACGAGCGTGCGCGGAGCTCGGACGGCGCAAGCGTGGTGTTTCCGAACGCCGCGTTCGGCCCGGTCTTCCCGCGTGGGGCCTCGACTTCCGAATTCGCTTACCCACCCCTTCCTCCGGCGTAGCTCATTGTTCTCCGCGACTGTCTGTGGTGGTGGTGTCCGCGCCTGCGCCACCCACCGCGTTGCACGCCTAGTGCTCTGCTTCCGGGGTGCTGTCACCCGCAAGAGCAGGACATCAATTTAGATCTTTTCAGCGAGACGATGGAGGTCCCCCCTCTTTTTTTGCCGAAAAATTAAACTCTTTAAGTGGATTGTCACTCGCTTTGTGTATCCCTAGACAAGTGGGGTCAACTCTTGACCCCCCCCCTGCCCCCAATGGATTGGTGACGTGGTGGGTTAGGAGCTCACCTGCTACCACCAGCCACGTTGCAGGGTAAAGACGCAGGGTAAAGACGTGGCAGTAAGCTACTGTAAAGGTGTTTTAAAACGACCTAACCTTGTCCTGCAAGGTTGCTGTGTGTCAAAACCAACTTCTTACTTACAGGTTTTGATGGTTTGAATGCTTTAGTTTTGGCGAAGCCCAGGGGTGGTACAGATAGATGGTAGGCTTCAACTGGTCACAGAAAGCTGGGAGGTTCAGATTCCCCCCAGAGGCGATTCGGAAGAAAGACCCAGCCATCTACTCCTAAACATCTGTCACTGAAAACCACATGGGGACAGTCGCTATGAATGGGACTCCAGGCCACCACAAATGATAACAATGGGCCAGTGAGCTGCATTCATGCACAGGACTTAACCTCTTCAATCTACTACACTGCGGAAGCTCAACCATCCCCCATAGCAGTTATTTCCCTTGTGATTCAGCTTGTGTACCCACCCCCCTCCCACCCCCCAGCTCCACCACACAGCAGTAATGCACTCCCTGCCATAGAGCCAATTCTGACTCACAGAAGCCTTATAGGACAGAGTAGAACTGCCCCTGCGGGTTTCCGAGACTCAGTCTTTACCTGGGTGACTTCATTTTTCTCCCTCGTGGTTTCCAACGGCTGACCTTGCAGGTAAGCAGCCCAACTGGACACCCACTGCCCCACCAGGGCCCTTTGGGAACATACCCAAACCAAACCAAACCCACTGCCATGGAGTTGCTGCCGACTCTTAATTAGAGACCCTGTGGAACAGAGCGGAACTGCCCCTTGTGAGCTTTAGACACTAACTCTTTAGGAGAGGTGGAAAGCTCCATCAGTCGCCAGAGGAGGCTTGGTGGTCTTGAGGTGCTGGCCCCAAGGATCGCAGTCCAACGGATAACCACTTGTGATGTACTAGGAAGCTTCAAAATGTTGGTGGACAAGTGGAGTGAAAAGAAGATGGAGTTTTCACATGAGCTCTTGAAGCCTCCTTATAGAAGAGCATGGATCCTCTGTTTGCCTTGTTCTTCATGGTTTGCACAACTCCTAGCTCGCCTTATCCCCTATACCTGTGTTACGTCCTGTGCAGTCAGTTCTGACCCATAGGGACCCTGTGTACAACAGAAAGAAACATTGCCAGGTGTGGTAGTTACAGAATCTTCTGTCAACTTGGAAGGGGTGGAGTCTACTATTTGTCAATCAGGTTGATGACCACATTTGGAGGCATGTGAAGGAGATAAATAGCTCACTGCTTCATCTGACAAGATACATGGAGCCAAGATGATGGAGCCAGAGAGAGCCCTGGAGCTGGAGGAGCCAGGTGGAGACCCACACCAGCGCTGAGATCCTTCCACTGGATCCACAAGACTTTCCACCCACTGGCCTGTGATCTTCCTGCATTTGGCGTCATTGCATGTGTTGCATGAGTCTGAAGAATTTACAGACTGGTATCGAATATATGGGTTAATATAGAATTTATGGACTTGATATGGACTGGGCTGGGATGTTTTCTTTTTTTGGGGGGGTGTTTTCTTAATGTACAATAGCTCTTGGATATGAAGTTCTCTTACACACATATGAGTGTCTATGAATTTGTTTCTCTAGTCAACCCAGACTAACACACCAGGTCTGCGCCAACCTCATGATTGTTACATTTGAGCCTCTTCCTGCAGCCACTGTGTCAACCCATCTTGTCTGCCTAATCTGTCTTCCCTGGGCCACCACAACCTCTATGAGAGCAGGAACAATGCTTTGATTACAATCCTGTGTCCCCCAGAGCCTGGGTCTTTAACAGTCATATGCTAAGCCAGAGAGTTCTTCTGTTTGTATTACCGAAAAGGTTATTCCACCAAAATTCACCTCAAGACTTTACCCACTGGCCCAGCATTCTGACTTCTAGATATTTCCATTCAAATAGTTTTCCTGGCACTGCGTCAATTGATGTGGCCCTTCTGGCCTTAATTCCTTTTGTGGCATAATTCTGGACTTCATACACTTGTGGCTACAGTCACATTTTGGAGGGCATTTTCTGTTAAAGGACACGGAGAGGGTGGGATTAAGATCTGACCTTAGTAGGTGGGAATCGAGCCACACCCTCTGTGTCCTTGGATATATAATGGTATCACCTTACAGTTCTAACATACCTTGCCCCACCTCTCTTTCCTGACTGAGCTTTGGTGGAAGCAAGAAGACCAAAAACTGTGGCTTTTGGACATTTGTGGCTCTGGGTCTGGACCCAGCTTTTGACTCAGCTCTGCTTGACCTTCAGATTTCAGACTGAACAGTACCTACCACCACATGAGACATGGCCTGGAAGCTTTGTGACTGTCTGTGGGGGTATTGTAGCTAATTGCAGAATTCAGGGATGTGAAGGAATATAGTCACGGGGAGAAGGGGTGTGGCGGAAATGGAGCAGCATTGGATTTTGGATGAGTTGGGTTTTCAGGACATCACAAACAGGTACCAAACATGTTAAAAACTGAATCCACACCCACCCCACCCCCCACCTCTTGCATTATCTCATAGTGCGTAGTCCCGCCATCTGTTCATTTCCCCCCATTGACCCTGAGAGCTATTCCTCTTCTTCTTGTGCTCACTGACCTGCCATGGCTTTCAGATCTTTGCCTCTGAAATATTGGTGACTGGAGATATTCCCTTGTAGGTAGGGATTGGGCGAATAGCCTGCCCTTGTCAGCTCCTGCCCTTTCTCTGCGTTCCATCCCCGATTTTTGCTGAGGATATGTGGTTGATAAGGGGCATGTATGTTTACCTTTCTTTGTGCTAGAAATTCTTTCCATTGTTCCCCTTATCCCTTGCTTTGGATCTATCTGGCTGGCCTATCCGTTTTAACCATTTTAAAATAAAGTGCTCATTTTAGTTTTATACTGAACCTCACCAACTGGGTAGCTGGTCTGGTCTCTAAGATATGTTTACTAACAGACTCCTTGTTGTCTGCCATCAGATCAAACCCAGCCCATAGCCATTCTATAGGGCCCAGTGGAAATGCCCTACAGGGTTTCCTTCCCAAGGGCTTGGCTCTTTGCAGAAGCAGCAGACTACCGCTGTGTTCTCCTGGAGACCAGCGGCTGGCTGCTGAGTATTGAAGCACTGTATACCAACCTTTCTTCCTCACCTTTAAAAGCAAAGTCCGCATGATAGCTTTCCAATGGAGGTGTATCGTTTGCAACTTTCCCAGAACCTATTCGGTTGACCACAGAAACTTTATTTTTAAATTTCTTTTTAAAATCAGAGAATCTCTTAATCTCCAGGGCACAGAATGAAGTCCACCCGTTTTGTGATCTGCCTCTGGCTCCATCTCTTCTCCTGCTTCCTCCTGGGTTCCTCGTGCTCAGTAGGCAGTGTCTTACTTGTATGTGCTCACATATACTTTGCAAACTGGCTCTCGTGGATCGAATTGTGTCCCTCCAAAAGACGGGTCATCCGGACTAGGCCAAGATCCCCAAGACTGTGTGATTCTTCCCCATTTTATGACAGGTTGTAAATCCTGACCTCTATGTCTTCATGAGGCATGATTGGGTTATGCTGATGAGGTGGGGTTAGGGAGTGTGGTCCTAGATTTTATGTCAACTTGAACTTGTATGTAAGGGTGAGTGTGGAGTCCAGCCTATCAATCAGGTCACAGCCCAATGATGCCTCCTTAGGGTGTGTGACCTTTTCTACAAGAGAGACAGTGAGACTCTCTTCTCTCTCCCCTCACTTTGAGCTTTGCTGTGACTCTTGTCTGCCTCCAGGAGTGGCCCCATGTGCGTCTCTGACCCTGGGAGCCAATCTCCTAGCTTCCTGCATCTGGCCATGTATCCACCAACCTTGGGTCCCAGCAAACCAAGTGAGATTAAAGCATAGCTCTAAAGGTAGTCAGGTTACTGTGGGAAATGAGAATCGGGAAGAGAGTGGACGTGGACAAATTTTCTATACACTTGAGTCTGGGAGGCAGACCCCGTTGGAGGAAGGCCTTCATGCTCATGAGTTAGAGATGAATCCCAGTCACACTCTCTTAACTAAAAGTTATTCCCCGCAATGTCTCCCCATAATTGTGCCAATTTTAAGATGTTTCTGACAAGCTCCTGGTTGCCTACTATACCCCTGATTGCTCTGTCTGCCATCAGAGCAGTGAGACCCTATTGTCTGTCCTACCCCCTTCTGACAAGGATCATAGATTGTTCCCCTGGAGAAGAGCTCAGGGACACCTAAAGTCAAACTGATCAGGAACAGCCAGAACTAAGTCACCATCTTAACCTTAGAACCTGCCCACCTTGTTACATATAGGCCTTCCTGTCACCTGTGTGCCCTTGGGACCTCCCCATCCTATGATGTGTATGCCTCGAGTACATCATCCCCTTCCTGGTACGTATGTGCCTACCGGGGCTTGCTAGCCCAAGACTATAAAAGCCTGTGGTCTCTCTGGGTCCAGTCTCCATGGAAGAGGTGAGCCCCTGCATCCCTTCTCTGATGTTTCTTTAATTTACCCTTCAATTACACAACAGCCCCTTAGGACCCATTCGGTTGTGGAGGCTGCTTCCCGCAGGTTACCAATGGGGAAGTCCATAATTCAACTTTAACGACATGAGGTAGAATCTGGCTGGAATGTAGGCTAAGTGGTAGACTCAAATGCTAGTTCAACTTGGGAGATGCACAGGGGTCAAAGTTTTCCCTAACAGAACAAGGGTTTTATGACAAATCCAAAACAGCATTAAAATTACCAGAATGTACTATAGATAGTGACAGTGTAACAAAAGCATTCTCAGTGTAAGCATCTATCCCTCTAAGAGAATAACAACCAAAACAAACTCACTGCCATTGGGTCACTGCCATGCTGACTCTGAGGTATCCTACAGGACAGGGTAGAACTGCCCTGGCGAGTGCCCTGTACTTTAACTCTTCACCAGAGTAGGACGGTTCATCTTTCTGCAGAGGAGCAAGTGGCTGGGGGTTGCAGCCTACTGACCCTTCGGATCACAACCTGATGTGTAATGACTACACCACCGAGGTCCTTAACAGAACAAAGGGTCACTACATAAACTGCCAACATCATTTCAGGTCACAGTCTAGCAACACAGAGTCACAAAAAGATGTAAAATTGAGCACGCGTGGGGATAATCAGATTGTACTTAGACACGAGCCCCTTGTCGGAGGGGAAAAGTTGGTCAATGATTGCTCTATCAGGGCATCAGAAGTTCAGCTTCAGCCCTCCAGTCAGCTTGATCACCTCGTCAGTGACGCTGGCCTTGAGGTACCAGTCAACACTTTGAGAGTATGCAGGTTGAGCATATCCAGACCACTCAGACCAGTCTTGATTCCAAGTCACCAGGGAAGAACTCAGAGAGGGATATAGGACAGAATGAAAAGGGGGTGGGGGAGGATTCTCAAACAGATCAAGAGAATGAGAGATGGAGAGAGCAAGTCATTTGTTTTGGTAGGACTTTAAACCAATGGGCCTTGCCACCTGTGGGAATGTGCTTCAGTGGGTCTTGAACGTGATGGAATGGGGCTTCCCTCTTAGACAAAGTTGGGCCTTAGGAACCAGCACCTTATAGAGCCGAAAGCTCACCATATTGAGTCTAATTTAAAGAGAGTACTTGACCAACCAGTATGGCCCAGTCTCCAAAGTCCGTGGAATAAACCAGCTGAGTGCTTTTACTTCAGGGAACTTGCACCTCTGTACAGGAGGTTGGGGGTGGGGTGGGGGAGCAGAGACTACAAAGTTTGAATCTAGCAACATCAGAAGTCAGCAAAAATGACATGGAATGCTTCCAGAGCAATACCCGAGGCAGGATAAATAGTGGACGGGGCCATTAGGATAAGCACCAAGACAGGCATCTGTTCTCAGGTCATGTAACCATTTAATCTAGTCTTCCAAGTAATGTGGCAGCCTCATGCTTATGATCCATTTGTCATTCCTATTTGTACCTCCTAAAAATCACTTCTTTAGAGGAGGCCTCCCCTCAGCTCGGGTCAGTTTTTCATTTAGGGGGAGAGGGCTAAGGAAATAGTCCCTGCCATATAATATTGTCCCCCGGTCAAATCAAAGCTGCAGACGCTCCTACACTGCAGTACAGCAGTATCCTTCAGCGCACCATGTCCATGTCCATTCCACATTCTGATTATGCATGAATGTTTCAGCTGTTTCTCTCATTCTGAGTCTTGTCACGTTGGAAAATGAAGGTCCCAAAAGCTTTGTTCTGTCATCAAGTTTGCCTCTGTGTTGAACAGGCAGCTCTTCCTCGGCGGTGTTTTGAGTGCCTTCCAACCCGGGGACTATCTTCTAGCATGACAGCGGACAATGCTGTTATTCCTAAGGCTTCCCTGGCTTTGCTGGCTTTGCTTCTCTCTCTCTCTCTCTCTCTCTCTCTCTCTCTCTCTCTCTCTCTCTCTCTCTCTCTCTCTCTCTCTTTTCTCTCTCTCTCCCCCCTCTCTCGCTCCTTCTTTCATTTTCTGAAGTTGATCAATAGGTCCTTCTTCCTCATTATCTTAGCAACATTGTGGAAAATGGAGAAAATATTGAAGTTATTGAGGATTTCATTTTACTCCATCCAACCCACAATCAATATCTTTGGAAGCAGTAGTCAAGAAGTCAACAACATTTTCCATTGCCGCAGAAGACCTCTTTAAAGTTGTAAAAAGCAAAGAGGTTATTTTGAGGACCAGTCGCGGCATTTTCAATCACATCATACGCACGCAGAAGCTGGACAGTAACTCAGGAGGACCGAAGAAGGGGTGCATTTGAATTGTGGTGGGAAAAGAAGAGTAAGCCTGCCATGTGCTGCCAGAAGAAGGAACATAGCTGTCTGATGAAGCACAGCTGAGATGCTCCTTAGATGAGAGGATGGTGAGACTTAAGCTCATGTTCTTTGGACGTGCGAGATGCTATCAGGAGGGACCAGTTTCTGGAAAAGAACATCCTAGTTTGTAAAGAGTCAGTGAGCAAGAGGAAGACCGCCAATGAGGTGGACTGACACAGTGGCTGCACCAACAACAGTGGGTTCCACAAAACGACACTTATGAAGCAGATGCACCGCTGGCATTGGTTGGGTCTCTTGTTTGAGGGTTGCTATAAGTCAGAACTTCCTTGATGGCATCAATCGAACAACAACCACCTATTTCTCCCTTCGATTCTATCAATTCTTTCAGTGTGTGCTTTTCACAGGTGTGCCCAATAGTTGATGCGCAAATAACTATACTTGGTAAATCCCTGTGATTCACTGACCCTTGTATCATTGAAGAGTGTCCTCTTTCTACCGCTCATTGGTCCGTGTGGCATACTGCGGTGGCTTCTGTACTGCTGTGAAAAACCGGTATTTTAAGATACCAGCAAGGTCACCCGAGGTGAACAGGCTGCCATGGAAGTTCCAGACCAAGATCAGACAGGGAAGAAGGGACAGACTATCTACTTCCAAGGTATGAGCCAGTGAAAGCCTCATGAACAGCAGCCAGAAGATGAGTCCTCTTAGGTTTGAAGGCATTTAAAAGATGACTGAGCAAGAGCTGCCACTTCAAAGTAGAGTCAACTTTAACGACATGGATGGAAGCAAGCTTTCAAGACCTTCGTTGGTTGACGGGACACAGCTCAAACTGAAAAGAAGCAGTTACCCAAATCCATGAATACCGGAATGTGGATTGTAGGAAGTACGAATCTAGAGAAATGAGAGACCACCAGGAATTCAATGGAGCACATAAATATTGCCGTGAAATGGGGTCTTATTGGCCACTTTGAGTTGGACAATCGTATGGTTTACGATGCTGGGAATGACAAACCGAGAAAGCATGGCGTTACACTTGTCATCAAAAAGAACATCTCAATATCTACCTTGAAGTGTAATGCTAACATAGGATCATATCAACAGGCCTCAAGGAAGTCCAGTTAATGCAGCTATTCAAATTTCCCACCAACCACTAAAGCTACTGATGAAGAAACCGAAGAATTCTATCAAGTTCTTCAGTATCATCAAACATGCCATCAAGATGCATTGATAATTATTGGCCATTGGATTGCAAAGGTTGGAAACAAAGAGGAAGGATGGTAGTTGGAAAATAGGACCTTGGTGATAGAAATGAACCTGGAGATTGAATTTTGCGAAATCAATGACTTCTTTCGATGCAAATGCCCCTTTCCCAGCAACTATATTATGGACACCCCAGATGGCACACACAGAAATCTAATATACTCCATACATGGGAAGAGCTGCTGGAGAATGTGGGAAAAGAGGAAGGAGGCTCCACATCATCAGCCAAAGCAAGGCCAGAGACTGGCTATGGAAAACCATCAATTGCTTATACCTAAGTTCAAGTTGAAACTGAAAAAAAGTATGAGTTCATGAGATCTATAAGAAGACTTTGAGTATATCCTGCCTGAATTTGGAGAACATCTTAAGAACAGATTTAATGCATTGAACACAAAGGACAGAAGACCCGAGGAGCTGTGGAATCACATCAAGGACATCATTCATGAAGAAAACAATTTTACTTCACCCAGATCTTCCTTGGAAGAAGGGCCTAATAATCTCCCCAAATATCATAGCTATTGAAAACTCTACTGTGTTAGTCCAGGTAGACTAACGAAACAAATCCATAGGCAATTGTGCCTTAAGAAAGCATCCCAACCCAGTCCAGTCCAAGCCCATATGTCTGATGCCAATCTATAAAGTCCTTTTCAAACTCACGAAATACATGCGACGATACTGAATGCAGGAGGATCACAGGCCAGTGGGTGAGAATTCTTGTGGATCCAGTGACATTGTAAGCATCTCAGCATTGGCAGGGGTCTCCATGTGGCTTCTCTAGGTCCAGGGTTCTAGTTGCATCAGGGTAGGTCCATGTGGCTTCTCGAGCTCCCAGGGAATAGAGCCATGTGTCTTGTCAGTAGAGCATCTCCAAGGGAGTGAGCAGAGAGAGAAAAAATATCTCCTGCCTCCAAGGAGGAAAATATAGGAGTTCCCAGAATTCTCAGGAGAAGACCACGCCCACATAGAGGCCTCATTGGCTATGATCCGATTGACAGATGAGGCTCCGCCCCATCACTCTCAATCCTCTCAAGTCCCAAGTTGACATCAGATGTGTAACTACTACATCTACAGTGATGGTTTTATCCAGACACATCTGAGGCTGCCTGAGTTGGAACTGATTCAAGCTGGGTTATTTCTTGATGAGTTCTTATCTACTTTCCCATATTAGAATATAAGTTCCATGAGAGCAGGGGCTTTTGTTTTGCTCCTTCCTGTGCTTCGCTTCCTATCTCAGCCCTGGAGATGAGGGAAGCACTTCAGAAATATGTGTGGAATGAACGCTTCAACGCATTGTAAGAAGGCCACGCAACTCTTCCCTAAGCGTCTCCAGGGTAATTTTTAAAATGCTTTTTATAGGAATTCCTTCCTGACTCTCGAAGTGACAAGTACAAGCCTTTGTCGTCACGTAGCCGGCACTTCCTCAGGGAAAAGGAGGTTGAGCTGTGGGACATGAAGCTGCGGAGTGTTTATGACGCTGCGTTTAGGCCCCGTGTAATGAAATCATCAAACCAGTCTGACAGGAGTGGGGGCAGGATTCTGGCCAGACTAGTGTAATCATGAGACATTGCCAAGCCCTGATTCTGTCTGCCTATGGAGTGAGACTTGCAAAGAGGGCAGGGCCATAGTTCTGGAGAGGTCTTGCTGAAGGAGAAGGACTGAGGCAGTGGAGGGAATAGAGCCTCGTCCCAATACAAAAAGGATACAGAAATGGGGACCGGTTTCTCCATGAAACTAGCAGAGCAGCTCTAGCTTAGGGGGCCTTACTCTCAGCGTCATCTATTTAGAAAAAATTCACTGGGGGTGTGTTGTGTGCCAAGTACAGTTTTGGACTCTGGAGAGACTCTATCTAGGAAGTGGAAGTTCCTGAGATAGGCACCACAGGACCACAAGGATGCGCTGACGGATGACTCTGGAGGGTGAATCAGATTTCCGTCTGAGCCAAATCTTCTCCTTTGGTCCCTGGCAGGAGGTACTTGCTGAATTGACTGACACACTTGGAGTGTTACTGAGGCCATGTCATTGACATCCAGAGGACCCCACCACCACCACACCTCATGACTGTGACCCGGCCCACAGTTCCCTCCTTCTAACTAAGGCTGCCTCTCTGAAGTGATGCCCCCACCCATCGGCTTCCCCCTTCTCCAGACTCAGAAGTTCATTTCTTACCTCACTGCCCTGCAGGCAGCTCTGGGCCACAGAGCCCGACGCTGGCTTTGTGGCTTTGCTGATAGCAGAGAGAGACTGTGCCAAAGGAAAGCTGAAAATGCCAAAGATGTATTCCTGTTGGACTGAGTATTTGGAGAGGCTAGTCGGATCTGAAGGCGCAGAGGCGACGCTGCGACCACAGGTTGTGCTGCTAACCATCAGGCCAGCAGTTCGAAACCACCAGCCTTTCCTTGGGAGAAAGACAGGGTTTCTATTCCCATAAAGAGTTACAATCTCCCCGAGTAGAGATATCAGGAGGTGAAGGGGACAGTGGGGGGAGAAAAGAGGAACTAATCACAATGATCTACATATAACCCTCTCCCAGAGGGATGGACAACAGAAAAGTGGATGAAGGGAGACATCAGTCAGTATAAGATATGAAAAAAATAACAATTTATAAATTGTCAAGGGTTCGTGAGGGAGGGAAGGGGAAAAATGAGGAGTTGATACCAAGGCTTCAAGTAGAAAGAATGTTTTGAAAATGCTGATGGCAATAAATGTACAAATGTGCTTGACACAATGGATGGACGTATGGATTGTGATAAGAGCTATACGAGCCTCCCATAAAATGATTGAAAAAAAATTGCAGTCTCAGAAGCTCACAGGGGCCAGTTCTACCCTGTCCTATAGCAACCCACAGGGTCGCTAAGAGTTGGCATCGACTCAATGGCATTGTGAGTGAATGAGCCCAGAATGTGGTTGAAGGGATCTCAGGAAGAGAAAGGTGAGGGCCAGTGTTTAAGCCAGTTCTTGGGAGTTTGCAACAGAACTCAGACCCTCAAGCTGGGAGCCCAATCACTGCCCCTCAGGGCCTAGTCCTGAACAGGCAGAGGAGCCTGTGGCATGAAGCCTTCAGGGCATGAAACCTGGCTTAATCCATTCTCCCTGAAGATCAGCCCAGACTAGACATAGGATTCCTGGCGTGACTGGACTTCTCTGTAAGGACTGTTTTCTGCCTCATAGCTATACGGCGGGGAAGACGTCTCTAACTACTTGGCTGCCCATCTAAAACCACGGGAGAGGCTAACGACACTTCAAAGGCTGACATGGTCTAGCTTTTAGGATGCGACCAATCCTTGGCAGCACATGCAAACCCTACTGAATGCTGTGAATGACAACCCAGTGGGGCTGTGGTTGTCCTCATAAGTAGGCCAGCATTACGGGCAAACTAGGGGAGCTTGCGGGCAGAATGGACAGGCTTGCGATGGGTTTAGTTTGCCTGGGTTTTGTGCCACTAAATTGATTCTGGCTTAAAGAACCGAGCAGAGCTGCCCCTTTCAGGGCCCAAGACGAAATCTGTCTGGGAGCAGACAGCTGTATCTTTCGCTGGCTCAGCAGCTGGTGGGTTTCTTTCAGTGACAACCCAGCTTAACCAACTCTGCCCCCAGGACACCTCAGCCTTCCCGTGGGCCTCCACGAAACTGAAGAGAACAATTGAACTGGGCTTCCACTTTGGAACAAGGAAGGTTGGAAGCAGAGGAATGCCTCATGATTATATTTTAGTTGTGTTAATTGAGGGTTTGAGTCATAGATTGCCTTAGAGTGACCTAAGAAAGGTCATTAGATCATAAAAGAAGCATGCCAAATAAAGGAGGGGAGCATTCCTTCCATTTCTGACTAAAAGCTAGTGCCTCAGGTGTCTTGGGTTTTAGAAGTTTGGGAAGGAATTCTCTGAACAGATGGGATTTTCATGAGGGGACAAGGCAGAGATGGGGTGGCCTCGTAGCAAGGTCATAATACCTGGGTCCCTAACAAAGAGCAGCAGGAGTAGGAAGGAGAATAGGGTGAAAATGATTGACACTGGCTGGAGCAGGCCTGGTGGTACAGTGGTTATACATTGGGCTGCTAACTTCAAGGCCAGCAGTTTGAAACCACCAGCCTCTCCTTGAGAGAAAGATGGGGCTTTCTACTCCTACAAAGAGTTGCAGTCTTAGAAACTTACAGGGGCAGTCCTACCCTGTCCTATAGAGTCACTATGAATTGGCAACACCTCAATGGCATGAATGGTTTTTTGTTTTTGGTAGCTGCCAGACTAGTTTATGAATAGACTGGGGACACATGGGGTACTTCCTGAGAACCCTCAAAATACTGAGGGAAACTTTTAGGGCCCTGGTGTCTTGAGCAGGCAAGTGGAGACAGGAGCAGGGAATCTGCTGTAATAATAATTAGAAACTCGTTGCTCTCACAGGCTGAAAGGATGTGGGGACTTTTGGATCAAACATACAAGATTCGCTCGTAGTTGGTAAGACTGCACAGGAAAGCCGTAGTACAGCCCAGCACATGACACGAAACTGGGGAGCCCTGGTCTACACTACTTGCTCCGCACACCTGCTGCTGAGAGCAGGGTGGGCCGCAGAGAAGGTGGATGTTCTTTGGAGTAGGATGATAACCCAGTGACTGCCACCTTGGGGTCACCACTGAAGCTTTAGGGTACTTTGTCTGAAACATGGGATAAGGCGGTGGGATGACTGCTCCATCCTAGCCAACAATCGTCACCTGCTTCAATCCTTCCTCACAACATCAAGACTTCCATGTCATCCGGATGATTCCAACTCACACTGACTTTCTCAGACAGGGCAGAACTGCCCCCGAGGGTTTCTGCCACTGTGCCTCTTTCTTTCTCCCCAGAGAAGCTGGTGTCTTCAAATGCTGACCTCACCGGTAACAGTCCAACTTGTTACTCCCACACCCTCAGGGCTGCTTACTCATAGAGGAGAAAACCTGTCTCTTTAAGGTACAGGCCCCACAGATCTCTAGAGTCTACCCAAGCCACTCCTCCATCTTCCCGGGGCTCAGGGATCACAGAAGATGTGTGGTGCGAGGTGCCTTTGAGTTCTGGCTCCCAGAGACCTGACGTCCTACAGAAGGACGTTTGAACCCAGTGTCACAGCTACTGTGTCAATCGGTCTTGTGGAAGACCGATCCTCTTTTTTGCTGGGCTTCTACATTACCAAAGAGGATGCCCTTTCCCAAGGACTGGTATCTCCCGACCCCCTGTCCAGATGATGTGAGACAATCTCACCATCCTTGCTTCTAAGGAGCATTTTACGGCTGTCCTTGTTCCAAGACGGATTTGCTAGCCCTTCTGGAGCTCCAGAGTACTTTCAACATTCCTCACTAACGCCATCATTCAAATGCATCAATTATTCTGTGTCTGTTTAATTCATTGCTCCCCTATGACCTGCATAGGAGGCTATGGAAAATACAATTGAACTCTTTGCCTTTACTTTGCTTCCAGTCAGCCTGTCTGAGACCTGCCAGAGCCCTGTGATGGACTTGGCCATTGGATCCTCACAACCTTGCACCCACCGGCCTGCGATCTACCTGCATGCTGCATCACTGCATGTGGCTGCGGAAGTTTGGCAGAAGAAATATTCCTGAAACACGGGGAAAAAGCCCTGTTCAAGTATTTATTACATAATAGAATTGGTACTTCAAAGCCATCAACCCCTCTACAGGAGGGAAGAATAGCTACCTATTTCCAAGACATTGAGAAAATGCCTATTTTTGATATTTATTCTCTTCTTTGAAGAACAAAATCTAACATGATGTTCTAAACTCTGTAAGATCTAGAATTCCAAAGAGAACCCACACACTGGGGGGGTGGGATTGGCAATGATTTATCAGAAATAGGGTTAATCTTGAAAATCCATAGAAAACTACATTTCAATAAGAAAGACACAAATGCTCCAATTAAAAAATAGGCAGAACACACAAATAGATAATTCACCAAAGACGACATGCAGGTGGCCCTTATGAAGGAATGCTATAAGAGATGCAAATTAAAACAATGATGACATACCACCACACCCTGGCCCTGATAACAAAATTAGAAAAAAACAAAGCAATAACAAATGCTGAGGAAGATCTGGCAAGATTGGAACACTCATACACTGCTGGTGGAATTACAAAATTGTGTAGTCTTTATAGAACATAGTCTGGCCCTTCCTTAAGCAAATTCGAATAGACATACATACCATATGACTCAGAAATATACTTGGTTATATGGGGTTATGTACTTGGTATATAACTTCAGAAATAACGAATAAAACGAACAGACATGGGAGGGTATTGTTTATATCTCCACAGGGAAAGTGGGACCAGACTTCAACCCAGTGCCGCAAGGTGTGAATGCAATATCCCGGCGTGGAGTAGGGAACCAGTGGAGAGGTCTGTGAGGCTGGCCCCAGCACCATAAATTAAGTGGATTCCTGCCCCTCCCCCGAAAAGAATTTGTTCCAAAGGAGGACATTGACTCTGCAGCTCTGGGAGACGAACATATCTGATCAGAGCACACGGAAGCAGATGAAGGGGCAGGAGGAAAGAGTGGAGCACAGCCTGGCCCAACAGGCCATGAGGATGATGTTCCTGAGTAGAGCAGCCAGTCCACAGAGAGAACAACATGGCTGGCCCCACTATGAGAAATGATGCCAATCAGTGACTAAGGGCGATACAGGGGACTGCACCGGAGACACAGTGTGGGAATTGCACCTGACCTGATCCCACCACACCGAGGCAAATCACTGGGGGAGTGCAGCGGAACAGCAAGGGAATGGAGTGGCAAGGTCCCCAGGGAATGCTGAAAGTGGACTTTGGGGCCAGGGCGTGATGCCCCAACAGACTGGACTGGAAAACGCTCCTAAAGGCCAGCAAACAATCCCTGAACTAACTACAAGCTTTTCTCTTGTGAAAAAACAAAAACAAAAAAACAAACGAACAGACATATGCACATCCATGTTTATAACAGTGTTCTTTACAATAGGAAAAGGATGGAAACACTCAAAAAGTGCCTGGGTGGAGAAATAGATAGACAATGAAATAGCATGCATCTCTAATACATAACGATGAGGCTGGCAAACACCTCATGACATGAACAAGGAAGAAATTATACTCAGCAAAGACAGTCTCAAGGAGACAAATAATACACGAGACTACTGTTACAAGAGATAAAGAGAGAGAACATGGCTTTCATAGGAAAAGTGGCAGACATTGAAGGCTTGTAAGACAGGAAGGTCAAGAGATTGGGGCAAGGAAATGGAAGGAGAGTGGGTGAAAGGGAAACACAATTGTCATTTCAACATATGACCAATAAAAAAGAAAATACTATCAATTGGGTCAAACACACCTAAATTACATCCTTGCTCTGAAACGCAGTTAAGAAGCCCTGTGAGTCAGAATCCACACAGTGGCAATGAGTTTGTTTGTCTTGGTGCAGCAGATCTGCCTAATTCAATGTGTCACTTGATTTCTTGACTGCTGCTTCCCTGAGCATGGGTTCAAGCAGCAAAATGAAATCTTTGACAACCTCAATTCTTCCTCTGTTTATCATGTTGCTATCTATCGGTCCATTTGTGAGGATTGTCGTCTTCTTTACATTGAGTCTCAATCCATACAGAAGGCTGCAATCCTTGATCCTCATCAGCAAGTGCTTCAAGTCCGCCTGGCTTTCAGCAAGCAAGGCTGTGTCATCTGGATATCGCAGGTTGTTAATACACCTTTCTCCAATCCTGACGTCCCTTTCTTCTTCATGTAGTCCAGCTTCTCAGATTTGCTCCGTGGGCAGATAAATTAAGTATGGTGAGAGGATGCAACCCTGACACACACCTTTCCTGATTTTAAGGCAGGTGCTATCTCCTTGTTCTGTTTAAACCCCGGTCCCTAAATCCATGTGCAGCTTCCACAGGAGCACAACGAAGTGTTCTGGAATTTCCATTCTTTGCAAGGATATCCAGAGTTTGTTATCCACGCAAATGCCTTTGCATAGTCAATGAAACACAGGGAAACATTTTTGTGTATTCTTCGCAAGACCCAACCGGTATTAGCATTCTCATCCACATTCGAATTCCACATTCTCTTCTGAATCTGGCTTGGATTTTTAGCGAGTTGGGCAGTGGTGTGGTTGCAGGCATTTTTGAACTTCAGCAACATCTACTTGTATGTGATATCAACGGTGTTGTCAAACAGTCTCCACGTTCCTTTGGGCTGTTTCTTTGGAATGGGCACAGATACGGATCTCTTCCAGTCAGTTGGCGAGGGAACTATCTTCCAAATTTCCTGACAGAGACTGTTAGTACTCCCAGTGCTGCAGCAGCTTGTCGAGACATTTCTATTGGCCTTCCGTCAGTTCCTGGAGCCCGAAGTTTGACTAAGGCCTTCCGTGAAGCTTGAACTTACTCCTTCAGCACCATTAGTTCTTGAGTCTCCGCCACCTCTTGAAATGGTTGAATGTCAACCAATTATTTTGGGTACCGTGACTCGGTGTATCCCACCCGTCTACTTTTGAGTCACAATTCAGTATTTTGCTCGTGTTGTTAGTGTTAGGGGCTGTCAAGTCGGTTCTGACTCCTAGTGACCCTCTTTCAATACTGCAAATCAAGACTTGCATTTTTTTCCTCAGCACTTTCAGCTTGAGATTTGCTGGGCATGTTCTTTCTTCCTCTTGGTTTCCCAACTCCAAATCCTCATCTCTTTCTTTATAATGCTTTTCTTTATTCTCCGGGGCTGCCCTTTGACATTTTCTGTCCAGCTCTTGCCCTTCATCATTTCTTTCTCTTGCTTTAGAAACTCCATGTTCAAGAGCAAGGGTCACCGCCTCTTCTGACATACCCTTGGATTTTTCCTTTCTTCCTTGCCTTGCCTTTTCCTTTCTTTGTGTTCGATGTTAATGACGTTCCACAACTGGTCAGGCCTTCAGCCATCAGAGTGCCATGCATCGAATCTGCTCTCCGAGTTCAGGTGGGATGTGCTCAACGTTGTATTTTGGAGCGCTGTTGGCACTGGGCTGAGTGTTGGACTGCTAACGGCAAGGTCTGAGGTGCAAACCCACTGTTTGCTCCACAGGAAAGAAATGTGGTTGTCTGCTGTGAAGATTTACAAAGCTTCAGAAATCCTGCAGAGCAGTGGTTCTCAACCGATGGGTCGTGACCCCTTTGGGAGTTGAACAACCCTTTCACAGGGGTCGCCTGATTCATAACAGTAGCAAAATGACTGTGATGAAGTAGTAACGAAAATGATTATATGGTTGGGGGGTCACCACAACATGAGGCACTGTACTAAAGGGTCTCGACATTAGCAGGGTTGAGAACCACTGCTGCAAAGAGTCCTGCAATCATCACCTTGATAGCAGGGCATCACGGAAGGCAATCGAGCTTTTATCTCCCCATGAGTGTAGATCAAAAGGTGAGTGTGTTGGTTAAACATTAATAAACTCTCCGGGGGGAGTCTTAGTAATTGATGACTTATTAACTCAGACACCAGGCAATTTTCCTTTCTTCTAACATGATTTCTCATGGAGTCTCTTCCTTCGGCAGCTTCGCTTCCTTCGCTCCACCACTGCTTACACATATTCCATAGCGTTAGGCCTCCGGGGCTGGTCGGAAGGGATCGGTGCCACTTCTTCCTCTGACCTGGGTTTAGTTGACTTTTGGGGAAAAGGTTACTAGGAAATTCTACTTCACTTGAAAATCTGCATAGCTGTTGACAAAGCCCCTTTATGACATCAGAACATATCCTCCTATACCAACTCGTCATGGTTGAGTTACAGTCATGCCTGCCTGAGAACAGGTTCTCTTCTGCTTTGCTCATGTTCACTGAGCACTAGAGAAAGGTGATGGAAACGGTTATCAGTAGAGGATGGATAAAGAAACTGTGGAACAACACACATCGGGGTACTACGCATCCCTAAAAGCACAATGATCAAACCAGAAAGTTCCTTGTAGCATCAGTGGACTCAAAGAGCATTATGCTGAATAAAATTAGCCAATTACAATAGGACCGATATCCTACAAAACCACTGTTTTACGGTATATTGTTGTGCACCTTGACAGAACAGATTCTAAAGTCCCAATAGCCTATAGTGCACATCCTGGGTCACCCAGGGCTGGATAGAAAGTAAGTCAAAAGGGTCCAATTAACAGAAGTCGCAGGCATAGTCTCCCCTTGGGTTATATGTAAGTATGGTTAAGCTTTGCTCCCCCTGTTTACCTACCAACAGAAATGCAATCACCTTCGCTGAGACTTTATATGGCCCCCTCCCGGCATCTGGATTTGGATGTCCAGTACGGTTCACTTATCACTCTGGTTGGACTGTCCGTTGGTTTGGGGGACATTAGCACTCCATTGTATGGCAGTAACTGAATGGTCTTCTCCCTCTCCCCACATCTATTCCGTTTTCCACATGAGCTTTTTTTTTTTTTTTTTCAAACTCTAGCTCTCATACTGTATTTTTCACAATGCGTATGCCCCCTTGGACTCCTCTACTTTTCTTTTGGTTCCCCTGATTGATTTCCCCCCTCCGATGTCTCTTCTGAGTTTTACAAGGCCTTGCTTTATTTTCCAGCGTTTTCAATACTTTCCACGTGGCCCTTTCCAGCAATAATGGATCAAGTCCCCTTCACACCTCTCCTTTTGGTGTGTCTTTCTGGCTCTAGCCAGAGAAACATCTATGCTTTTAAGAAAATCTCCCTATCATGGGGTCCTACATTCACTTTATGATGTAATGGCACCTAATAACAGATTCCAGGGAGAGGGCATGGGGCGGAGGGGGGAAGTGGGGAGTAGCCATTCTACCTCCCGCAATCAATAAGGACATACATCATTTCACATGTGTTGAGCGACATTTATATTTTCTTTCTTTGTTGGTGAGTTGTCTTTTCAGATCTTTGCATATTTTTCCATTCACTTTCCTGATTGACACGTATGATTTTTTTATGCTTTAGGGAGCGTAGACCTTAAGTAGCAAATATTCTTCTTTATTAGCCATTAGTCTTCTGACTTTGCGGCGGAGTGTTAACAGATATATTTTCTCACCGCTCAGGAGGCTCAAAGTCTAAACACAGGGCTCTCGCTCTGTGTGTGAAAAGGCTATTTCGCTGCAGGTTCAGCAGCTTCCACTCCACAGTTCATTAGTGATGTTCACTCCCCACTCCTGTTGGCTCACTTGTTGTTTAATCTCTTTTAAGCGATTGATCTCTTTTGAATAAAATTGCGCTGGATTGCCGATGGATTTTTCCAGAAAATGAACAAACGTATGGCTTTGGGTTTCTGTCTCCTAACTTGATATCATTTCCTGTTTATTTTTGTTTTAGAAAAAATAGCTTTCAACAGATTCATATACTATAATTTGTAGCATTTTGAAATATCTTTAGTGATGTCGAGGTACCTTATGATTTTTATTGCGATTAGAATGTGGGGGCGGTGTATTACTGTTTCCAATGCCCTGTCATCCATACCCACACCTTGTGTCATGTTTTTGTCCTTCTTTTCAAAGGAAGAGCAAAATCTACCCTCCCGTGATGTTGAACTTGCCGTATATTTTGCTTGGGATGAAATTTGGGTAGAAATGTTAGTCTGTTTGTTTTCAATCATGTGAAGAATTGTGATTTCTGTTGGCCTTTTTGCAGTTTTTGCCATTGTGCAAAAACATCCCACGTGGAGCCTGTTTATCTCAAAACAATAAACGCAAGCACAGCTCATTGGTCTCCAAAGGATAAGGACATGGAGCAAAGTCAAGGGAGATCTGCTGAGCCCCAATTGGCCTCTCGTTGCAGGACTGAGAAGAAATGATTTTTGATTTATGCTACTGAGTCTGTGTGTGAGGGGGTGATATATCATTATTATGGCCATAGCTAACTGTTACAAATTGTATGTTTTATAAATTACACCTTTGAAAGCTTTGTTATAGTGTATATTAGAATGTGATCAATTTTTCGAATGATTTTAAAAGTAAGGCATTACAGTACTCAGTTCTGTCCTTCCCACTTTCTTCTCCATTAGCAAGATCACTTCTGGCTTTCACAGCGAGTTCTTCTTTTTTTCCTAGTAGTTAGAGTTTATTTCTAAGTAATCTGAGCGCATTTCTGTCTTTTAAATGTTCCCTATTTTCTTCACATTCTTTTATAACTTTGATTTTTCTTTTGTAATCATTTTGTTGGGGGCTTTTACAGCTCTTATCACAATCCATCCATCCATCCATCTGTTGTGTCAAGCACATTGGTACATATGTTGCCATCATCATTTTCAAAACATTTTCTTTCGACTTGAGGCCTTGGTATCAGCTCATTGCCCCCCTCCCCCACCCATAACTTTGAATTTTGTATGATTTCTAACCCATTTGAGTGTTGTGTTGTGCATGCGTGTATGCAAAACATAGAAAGTATTTCCCCCCACCCATGAATAGCCAGTAATACCTATATCATCTACTGAACATCCCCTTCTTCCTCTGAACTCTACCTGTGCATTTCCACTGAGACTACTTCTGCCGAGATGCTCCCCCAGCTACGGACTGTGGCAGGGACGTTAAGGCTAGCCTATTTCTGGGGGACAGGTGACTCCTTGGATGCGTGACTTTGGCTGAGAACTCCTGCATGCTCTTGCTTAAAGCTCCTTACAGCTGCCCTGGGAACAAGACATTTCCACCTCCCTTTCCTTCCTACATCTCCTTCATTCAAAGTAGGGCCGGCATCGAGGTTTGACAGCTCTCCAGCCTTCCTGGCTCTTCTCTCTCATTAGTTGAATTGTGTCCCCAAAAGGGCTATGTTTTAAAAAAACAAACAAACAAACAAATGAACAAACAAACAAAAAAATCCTTAGCTTCTGCACCTGTGACTGTGACCTTGTTTGAAAATAGAATGTTTGCTGTTGCTAATCCATAAAGTTAAAGGAAGTCATACGGAAGTAGGGTGGGCCCTCATCATGATCCCTTTCGAATGGTGATCTATGAAAGAGGAAAAGAGGCATGGAAACAGAGTCTCGTGGGGAAGGCAGAGGTCATGTAACAGTGGAGCCATCTATTAGTGACAAAGCAAGGGGGAAATTGCCCGCAGCCACCAGAAGGGAGAGGTGTTCTCACTCAAAGACGTCAGAAGGAATGGACAAGGCCGGTGCCTGGCATTCACTCCAGAAATTAATTTTGTTCCTATAGCGCCAGGCACATCATGGCATTTTGTGTTATGGCAGCCTCCCCTCACCCGTGTGTCCTCTATTATGTTTCTTGCACACTCATTTTGTTTTGGCATTTGTTCGTTGGAGGATTCCTGCGTAACGGAGATGGAGTGAGAGAGGACTTATGTAGAACCTACAAATATGTTTAAGGACCCAAGGACAGACGACACTGTGCTGACATCCAAGGGAGGTAACCAGGAAAGCTTGCCAGGTCCCAGAATTCCCCCCTGCCAGCCAGCGTGCGGCAATGTAGAGATGCTAGGAGGCATGTCTACACAACATGCCTCTAGGGAGTTTCTCTAGTCTCCGGGGACTCCAGGGTAGTGCTCAGACTGTGCAAACATTTCTCCTGCTGCTTACACCTGGACGACAGCAGGTAGGTGGTTAAGGCGGTGCACACCCAATAACGGCTCAAGGTCCCAGGACAAAACCAAACCCCGGAGTCAATAGAAAACTTAGCAACCAGCTCATTGGACAGTAAGTAGATGAGTCTTATAATTCCTGTTTGGCAAGAGAGTAGAAACCCCGGACCTTGTCGAACTGTATTCAGACCGATTTAAGCCGAAAACTTATTAATGTCAAACCAGGCAATGTTAACAATATTTAACATTTGTTAACCATTCACATTTTGCTAGGCATTGTTCTTAATTCTTTGTAGAGATTATGCTTGTAGAATCCTTATCATAACCATAGCTACAATCATAATATCAGTGAGATGATATTTTTATTAACCCCACATTTGGTGGGTGGAACGGACAAGAGAAGTCAAGGAACCTGAAGCAGGCCACGTAGCTGATTAAAAACATAGCTGTAATGAACCCCAGATGATGGTGTCCCAGACCGGCTCTGCTCCCCACTGCATCCTAGATCAATAGTGGGGATGGCATGAAGGTGAGGCTGGTGGGGGAGGAGGGACTCAAAGGAAGATGCCATATGAGAGCCTAAAAATCACGTGGTGAAGACATCAGTGTTGTGCCCACTGCAAGCACTACTGTGGTTTGCATTGACAATTCCACCCTTGCTGACACTGGGCACTTAGTAGAACTGCTGTGAAGACCACCACTCACTCACCGGATGGACTTTGTTGGGTCTTGCTTCTTCCAGGAAGATTTCCTGATTCAAAGTGCAAACGAATCTGCTTGGCAGAGTTTGGCCATGTGCCAATATCGGATCTGCAAGGGAGTCTGGAGTTTCCTTTCTACTGTGGGGTGCAGCCTTGCTCTGCTTTATAAAGCTGGGGGTGTCTCAAATACAGAAAGAAATGCAGCCCAGGTAGCCAAAAATAATAACACGTGGCATTATATTTGGTATCTTATTGTACTCATTCCTTTTTCCTCTAAAAGAGACGTTCGTGATCCTGCGCCTTCTCCACGATCTTGTATCAGGCAGTGGTGGAGAACATTGGGCTTATCACTTAGTGAAAGAGTTGCAGACGAATCGTATCTCAAATCTTCACAGTTGAACAGAGATCACTTAGAGATCCTAGACTCAGCTGAGTGCACTACCTGGATGTGATGCTTGTCTTTGGCTGCATAACAAGTTGTTTCGAAATATCAATATAGGGACTTGACACAGTAACCATTTGTTAGTCGATGGTTCATTCTGTTATCCAACAAACAGGGCTGGTTCCATTCTGCATTTCTGCTGTGTGTGGCTGGACTCACTTTTGTGACTGAGTTCATTCAAGTCTTGGAAAGCCTAAGTTGATGGATGGCCTCCCTCACATTTCTGCCCCTTTGTGAGACAACCAGAGGTGTTCCCCACCATCCAGCAAATGATCCCTGGCTCCTGTGGAGGGTTATTGTCAGGGCCCCAAGTGGAGCCAGGGAGGACACACTTCAGTGTGCAGGCCCTGTTCAGGTTTCTGCTTGCTTCAGGTCTTCTACTGTTACTTGCGTTTACAGGCGGCCAAACACAGGGCCAGTAGGGGAGAGGTGTTATTCTCACTGGTAGGAAATTTTAACCCTCTGTTAAATTTCCAGGGGTTTTTCAAGTCGTGTTAAATGATTAGCAGTTTGAAATTTTCCACGATAGAAATATTTACACAACCAAATCAAAACCAAACTCACTACAATCAAATGATTTCCGACTCAAATTGATCCTAGGGGGTAGAGTAGAACTGTCTCTGTGGATTAACAAAAAGGTCACTTTTCCCCACCTTTTTCATGTAATTTTCTTGCGTCAAAAACATACACAACAAAATATTCTCCGATTCAACGAGTTCTACATGTATACTTCTGTTAGTCTGGGTTGACTAGAGAAACAAATTCATAGACACTCATATGTCTAATAGAGAACTTTATATCAAAGAGTAATTGTATATTAAGAAAACATTCCAGCCCAGTCCAGATCAAGTCCCTAAGTCTGATATTAGCCCACATGTCCAATACCAGTCTGTAAATTCCCCTTCAGACTCACGCAATGCATGCAATGACGCCGAGTGCAGGAAGATAACAGGCCAGAGGGTGGAAAGTCTTGTGGATCCAGTGGTGGTGAAAGCATCTCAGAGCTGGTGTGGGTCTCCACGTGGCTCCTCCAGCTCCAGGGTTCTGGGTCCATCAGTGTAGATCCATGTGGCTTGTCAACAGGAATGTCTCGCAGGGAGTGAGTGTATCTTGCCTCCAGTGAGCTATTTAACTCCACTGATCCTCCAAACGAGGTCATCAAGCCGTGACCTGATTGACAGGCTAAACTCCACCCCTTCACTCTTAACAGTCTCAAGTTGACACCAGACTATGTAACTGGTAACAATATTGTAACAATAATTCAATGCCATTGATTATACTCTTTGTGTTCTACAACCATTATTGATATCCTTTTCCAAATTATTTCCCCATTAACATAAACTCAGTGCCCCCTAAACGACTATTCCTTCTTCCTGTAATTATTTACAAGTTTAAAAAAATATAGTGTCAATCATTTGTCTGGGTATAAGGTGATTGCATTGATAACATCAGTAATTTTTTCCATGACATAGAATTTAAGATACTCGTTTGTATCCCACTCCTGACACCAAAACAAAACAAACAAACAAAGAATTTAAGATACCCTTGGCATGAGGAGCTTATGCGAGTACAGCCCACTGTGAGCGGCAGTCCATGAGTTGTTGCTTTGTACAAACTGATTTCTTACCTGATTGAACTCTGTTTAAACTGTAACTCTCTATGGGAGAAGAAAGCCCTGTCTCTCTCCTGATGAGCAGCTGGTGGTTTTGAACTGCCATCTTTGTGGTTAGCCCCCCAACTCGTAACCACTATGCCACCAAGCCTCCTTATTTACATCACAGAACCTGCTACACATCAGTGTTTTACTTTTCTTTTCTTCAGAAAACCAGTTTTCTAGTATAGTATGAAGACTATTTGAGGACAAGTATAATACATAGGGGGAGAGGAATTAGTACAGATTCTGTGTTGTTGTAAATAATCTATCAGTAAATATAATCCTTATTGTATTTGAGAGTCACAGCTTTTAAACAAAAGAAACACAGCTTTGAACACAAACTTAAAAAATACAGCTTTTAAATGAAAATTTAAAATTATATATAAATGTATACAAATAAATATATAAATTTATACTATATTATAATTTTGTATCATTATATATAAATAAACAGTTGTCGAAGCTGGCAAGTCCAAGTCCACGCAGGTTCCAAGCCTGTGGGGCACGTGTGGAACAGGAGGCTACTCTTGACTCATGTAGCTGTCGGGGCTGATGAACCCAAATCAGCAGGCTGGTAAGTACAGAGGCACCTGGATCCTAGCTTAGCAGGTCAGACCTGTGATTGTAGAGGCAAGTAAATCCAAGTTTGGCAGGTCAGAGGCCAGGCTGCTAGTGACTTCTAGAATTGGCTGGCAACATGGCACACTATTGGCTCAATTCCAAAGGACTGGAGGTTGATGAGCCAGATACAGGCTCCAGATCGAGCCAGAAGCAAACAAGCTTTGTCATAGCGCCCACTTCTATAGGAAGCAGGCAATACACCAGGGGAAATGCCCCATCAATTGGCTGTATCAGGGCTGCTACACCAGAATAAGGGTGTTACAACCCACTCCAACCTTACAACTGATTGGCTGTGATTGCTTGTGTCAGGTTAGTGCATGGAGAGTTTTTCGGTGTTACCTGCCAAATCACTGAGATCCTGGACCAGCCAAGTCGACACAAAATTTATCACATATTTCTGAAATATATGAGCCAAAGTTTCAACATCTTTTATTCTAAGGAACACTTCTCAATATACTTCTTCCAAGAGAGTGGTTCATTCTGGCAGTCCATGGGATATTCACTCGTTCTTGTCAACATGAAAATTCAAATGCATCAGTTCTTCTTTGGTTTTCCTTATTCATTGTTTAGTTTTTGCATGCATGTGGGGTGACTAAACATATAGCGTGGGTCAGATGCACATTATCTTCGAAGTGGCATTGTTGCCTTTTAACACTTGAGAAAGGTTTTTGGTAGTAGATTTTTGGCTTTAGACAGACAACTAGTGTCAAGTAACACACACATGTCCTGCTGAGGAGGTGAAGAAATTAGAACAAAGAAAGATCTGCTGTAGAGACAATAGGATCTGGTTCAGGAGAATGTTGCATTATCATATGGATGTCTCCTCCTCTGAGAATTGTGATTCCCCATCTCCTGTGCCTTTCAAGGGTATCCTCACAGGTAGTGGGAATTATTACAGATAACTTACGAAGAAAGATTTAAGCCCGTGCGTTAGGCAGGTACAAATATTTTGGAAGAACCAGAGGGGTAGATAGAAGGTGGCATTGAGAAGCAACTCCCCTGTCACCACAGAACTTCACAGAACTGCCCTGCCAAGGAAGTCACCACTCTCGCTGCTGGTTTAAGGATCATCCTATCTCAATGCCAAGCCACATACCCCAACAGTATGTCCTATATTCAATTCAGGCTCTTGGTACCACAAACCTGGGCCCAGCCACTGAGATCTATCTTCCCGCAACCAAAGCCAAGCCAACACAAATGTCTCATTTAACAGGTTTGCTAAAAGTCACAAGCAGCCATAGAAGCATGGCCTTCATTTCCTGCCCAGTCTCACTACTTAGAGGTCACCAGATTAACAGTTTCTTCTGTATCCTTGCAGAAAATTTGCAAGCATACATTAACTTGTGTGTATGTAATGAAATTACACTGAATTTTAGTCTGTTTGTTAATTGATTTTAAGGACCTCTGTGGTATTTTATTTTAAATTAGACTCATAAACTATAACTGATTTCTTAACTAGATGATTTCCATCCCTAATCTTAACATGGATCCAAGGTTATTCGGAATAAATGTAAAATACTTAGGGGCAACAAGAAGGACTAAAGAACTAACGGATAAGGCACATAGCTCTTGGAAAACCGCTTCAATGTGTAATGCTCTTCTGGGAGTAAAGTCATATATATAAAATACCAACTTTATTTCTCAACATAAGAATTCATCCAGTTTGACATCTTTGGAATTGAAAGACAATGCAATCCTTTTTGCATTGTTAACTGAAGAAAACAATGAATAGCCCTTAAAGAGTTTTTATGATAAGGAATCACAAAGGAGCCAGAAGGGGCCAAATCAGGACTGCAAGGTGATGCCTAATGGTTTCTCATGGAAACGCCCTCCAAGTTGCCCTTGTTTGATGAGAGGAAAGAGCAAGGCATCATTGTGTGGAGAAGGACCCTGCCTATGTTTTCCGGGGCAGCTTTTTGCTAGAGCTTTGGCTAACGTTTTCAAAACAGGCTCCTAATACGCAGATAGCATTGTTCTTTGGCCATCAGAAAGTCAAAAAGCAAAATGCCTGCTGACTGTCATTGGTTCCATCACATTGGCTCTGACTCATAGTGACCCTATGCACAAATAGACCAAAACGCAGACTGACTGCTCCTGGGCCATTCTCACCAGAGTTATGTGCAAGCCCACGTTGCAGCTTTGTGCCAATCCATTTTGACCCTGCCAAATAACTGTTTCAAAACGTGGATTGTGACTGGCCCACGTTTGCTTTAATTGGACCACTGCTGCTACTTGGCCAATGCCGTCATTGGGATTTGCTTTGTCTTCAGGGTCGAGGTGGGAAAGTCAGTTGTCCTCTCCTGCTCCAATTCTTTGAAGAAACACTTCAGGATCTTGAATCCACTTCTTTAACATTTCCTTTAAAAACTCTGCTCTTGTCTGCAGCTTATCTAGGAGAAACAGATTTGACACCAACCAAACAAGAAGCTTTCACCGTCAGAATTGGTTCAACTGAACTGGGAAAGAGGTCTACGGCATTGACTACTGCTTCTGCTGTTGATGCTTCTGTCTTTCTGAATGCAGGAGGAAGAGGAATTGCTTCCTTGGAGATGGAGGTGGATGGTCTGTCTCTGCAGGTTACATCTTTGTGTTAGGTTGGGTTGATTAGGGAAACAAATCCAAGGGCACTCATATATGTATAACAAAGAACTTTATATCAGAGATTTATTATGTATTAAGAAAACATCGCAGCCCTGTCCAGCTCAAGTCCATAAGTCCCATTCTAGTCCATAACTTCCACAGCATATGCACTGATGCTGAATGCAGGAAGATTGCAGGCTGGTGGGTGACAAGTCTTGTAGATCCGGTGTCAGCGGAAACATCTTAGCACTGGTATGGGTCTCTACATGGTTCCTCCAGCTCTCTGAATATCTCAACAGCAGGAAAAGTGAATCAGAGAGAGAGTGTGTGCTCCCCAGGCAGAAAGAGAGGAAGTACCCAGAATCCTCATTAGAAGACCATGACCATGACAGGCTAGACTCCACTCCTTCACTCTTAACATCTTTAAGTTGACATGAGATTATGCAACTACCACAATCTTCAACATCATTTCTCTCTTCTTACAGTGGGTTATCCATTTGTAAACTGCTGATTTCACTGGGGCATTGTCCCCATATTACCTTCTGTCTTTAAAGCATCAGTTATTTCTCCATTCTTCCAGTCAAGCTTCACTACAAATTTTGTTTTTTCTTGCTTTGATTTTAGCAAAATTCATGATGCTCTTTCCAAATTGATGTCTTGCCTTTCTCAATATCCCAAACCACTACAGAAGACACCACTGAAGATACAGTCTGGGAAGAGTGGCGGGTCGGCCCAGACCACATGGAAGCAAACTAAGAAGGAGAGAGAGAAAGTGAAAGAGAAGAGAGAGAGAGAGAGAGAGAGAGAAAGAGAGAGAGAATCACATCTGGCCCACCAAGTCCCGAGGATGACACTTCTGCTCAGAGCACTCAAGGCACAGAGAGGATCATAGGGACAGCTCCACCACAAGACAGTATCTCCTCATTGACCCAAAGCACTGCAGGGTCAGCACTGGGACACAGTGCAGGAATTGTGCCTGATCTGACTCCCCTACACTGGAGCAAAACACAAAGGGAAAGCAATAGAGTAGCAAGTGTAGCAAAGCAAGCAAGTCCACGAGGGATACCGAAAATAGATTTCACAATTGGAGCGCAGGGCTTGGTACCTCATCAGACTCAATCAGAAAATGGGCATAAGGGTCAGCAGACAGACCTGGACCTATTTATAGCCCCACCCTTCTTTATTTTTCATGTCTAGCTATATAAGATAGGCAAGATAAACAATCCTGAGGAGACAACAATGAGACTGATGGTTCAGGGGGGATAGGGGAGAGAGGGATGTGGTGGAAAGGGAGGGGGAAGCCAACAAACCCAGGGATAAGGGAACAACAAGAGATCTAAAATCGATGGCAAGGAGGGTGTGGGACACCTGGTGGGGTTCGATCAAGTGCAATGAAGACGAGGGGAATTACCGAGAGCTGAATGAAAGTCGAACATGATAGTGGGACAGGAGCAAGGTAAAAAGAAATAGAGGAGAGAACTAGGAGGCAAAAGACCTTTACAGAGATATAAATATTGGTATTAATATATGTAAATATATTAATATATAACAATAGGGATATAGGATATAGATTAAGTATCAAGGTAGCAGATGGACATTGGGCCTCTACTCAAGTCCTCCCTCAATGCAAAAACACTGTTCTAATACTCTGGAATTCTATGATGCTTACCTTTCCGACACAATCGTTAAGTCAAAATGATTGCATAAGCAAACGTGATGAAGAAAGCTGACGGTGCCAAGCTATTACAAGATATAGTGTCTGGGGTCTTAAAGGCTTGAAGTTAAACAAGCAGTCATTTAGCAGGTAAGCAACAAAGCCCACATGGAAGAAGCACACCAGTCTGTGTGATCATGAGGTATCGAAGGGAACAGGTATCAGGCATCAGAAGACCCCAACAATCAATCATATCCATGAGAATGAGGGGGTCACCCAAAGCCCATCTGTAGACAAATGGACATCCCCTCACAGAAGGGTCACAAGCAAGGGATGAGCCAGTCAGGATGCAGTACAGCACTGATGAAACGTACAACATTCCTCTAGTTCCTCCCCCTATCATGACCCCAGCTCTACCTTACAAATATGGCTAGACTGGAGCATGTACACTGGTACAGATAAGAGCTCTGGACACACGGAATACAGGGCAGACAAATCCCTCAGGAACAACAATAGGAGCAGTGATACCATAAGGGTAGACTGAAGGTGAGGGGAGGGGAAAAAGGGGGAACTGATCAAACTGATGGATATATAATGCTCCCCTCCCCTTACCGAGGGGGACAAACAACAGCAATGTGGGTGAAGGGAGATATCAAATGGTGTAAGATGAAAATAATAATTTATCAAGGGTTCATGAGGGTGGCAGGGTGGAGGAGGGAGGGGAAAAAAAGAGGAGCTGATACCAAGGGCTCAAGTAGAAAGAAAATGTTTTGAAAATTATGATGGCTACATATGGACAAATGTGCTTGGTACAATTGCTGTATGGATTTTTATAAGAACTGTAAGAGCCCCCAATAAATTATTTATTTTAAATCAATAACAGCTAAATTATTTATTTAAAAAACCCCTCAAACCCAACACCTTACTAAAAGCTTATTTTGCTATAAAAAATTTTTTTGAAGTCCATTCTTAGTTTTTTTCCCCAAATTACCCATTTTCATGAATTTTTTAAAGACCACTTTTGTACAAACACACACGCGCATGCACACCTGGAGTGGGAGAATGTCTTGGTAGTACAAATAGTTAAGTGTTTACTCTGCTGATAAAGGCTGGTGACTCAAACTCATCTGCAGGCAAAAACCAAACCAAACAAACAAACCCCACCCCACGGGACTGTATTGCTCTGTCACACGGCTTGCTATGAGTTGATAGCACCTAGTAATGATATGGACACAATGTCATTATCTTTTCGTTTTGTTCTACAAACTTTCTGAAGCATCCTTGTACACACACATGCACACACACAGGCACACTTATCATTCCGGTCTGTTCCATGTAGTAGGATGCCTGGTGATTTGGAGGTTGTGTGATTACCATAGGGTGGCCTGGCCTGCTTTGCCTTAAGCACCTGGAACAAGCTTTGTGCCTTGGCAGGGCTCATGAGTCGGGTGCGAGGGCTGCACGTCAGCATGGGCCGTGATCCACACAGCCATGTCTTGCTATCTGCTCTAGGTCTCGCTCACATTTTTGTTAGCCGAATAACTTTCAGGTGAGCTGCTCGCTTGATGGCTTGGCAATTTTTTTTCTTTGTTTTTGAGGATTGACCTGATTGTCCATTGTGACATAAGCAAATTGTGAGCACTCACTGATTTCACACCTTGGTGTCACTTCCTAATCCAGATTGATGGCATTTCTTTGGCCTCTTGCTGCTGCTGTCACTGGCACTTGTCTTGCTGACTTATGTGCCGCACACAGGAAGCTGGGACCGGTTACCTCCCATTCTTTGCGTGTGATTTCTGAACTCGACTGTAAGCTTGTACAATAATAGGCAGATACGCAGTTGACCAGATGACTATGATGCACGGGAGAATAATGTGGCTTTCTACTCTCATGAGGAGTTGTGGTCTTGGAGGTAGCAGTGGTACCCTGACCTGAAGGGTTGCCATGAGTCAGTATGGACTCGATGGCAGTGAGTTTAGTTGGGGCTCTACATGGAGGGGACTTCAAAAAGTTTGCAGCAGGATGGATTGAAGAGATAATGGGATTTTTCATGACCTTTTTGAAGCTGCCTCTTGTTATCTTTTTCATTTTAAACCACAAAGATTGTGAACTTATAAAGGTGAAAAAGCACATTCACTACTTTTTTAAAAGGTCAGAATTTTGTAGTTTTGTCTAGGTGTTGTGCGGAAACTTAAACGACAAATATCAAACACGTTACCTTTAAAACACTTTAAGGAGGAAAACCAAACCAAACCAACAAACATTAAAAAAGAGAAACATTCTGACTCTAAGAGTAAGTGGCACCGATAGGACAGATTTCTTATGAAGAATATTTCATCTGGTCAATTACACAAACTCAGACTCTGCGGTTCAGCAGCGCAGGACAAAGCAGAGTCTAGATGGTGAGAAAGGAACCGGGCAGGAAGAAAGGCCCTGGGTGGAGAGGAGGTATTAGACTCCCCATCGCTCACTGTCTCAGGGATGGCCTGGGTGAGCGCGCGCGTGTACACACACACACACACACACACACACACACACAGCCCGCTGCCCACCTCCCCCGCGTCCTGGGCAGGAAGGAGTCGCTGACAGTCCTGAGTTACTGCCTTTGTGCCGGGAGCCTGCTCCAGGCAGCTCCATCTCTGTCTGCGAGTCCTGGATCCTGGCGCCATCACAACCGTTAATCAGCACACACCCAGAGTGGCCTCTCCAGTGTGAGCCTCACACGGGGAGGGAGCCCAGGGGGAGATGCCATCCATTGCTAGGGGCAACCAGGCAGTTCCGAAGGCAGCATCACCCTGCTTTGAGCACCAACCCTGAGCGCGTCCCGGAGACTTGCCTGGCTTGGGGATGCGGGCAAGCCTGATTGGGCACCACCGCAAGGGGTCACTATGGGGTGAGAGAGAGGTAAGGGGCCGAGGGCAGCTTGACTCAGGACATGAAGGCCCCGGATGGCAGCGTGAAGGATTTGGGCCACATTGTACGGACAAGAGGTCAAACTCACATGAGAGAGGACAGTGGTGCTTTGAGGTGTGCTGTGAGGAACCGGGACAGCAGCTGTCTAAGGGACATGGGGCAGGGGCAGTCGGAATGACAGACACGTCACAGCAGAGGACTGCCTGGTCTTCTTGGTTGTGGATAAGAAGAAGGAGATGCCAGTGATGTTCGGAGGGTTGGTGTCTCTGTGATGAGATGTTGCTTCTGATTTCATTCTTTAGAAAGGAGTCTGAGTCAGAGATGAGCATTTCAGAGGTCTAGTAGGCAGGGCTCTTACGATCAACACCTGGTGAGGGGGGAGAAAAAGAAAGGGGAGGGGAGGGGAAGGGAGAGGGAGAAGACAAGGCCAGGCCAGTCAAGCAAAGGCAAGGGAGACTGGGAAGGGGAGAAGCTGAGTTGTAATACGAGCAACAGAGAGCGTAGCCAAATATGGGAGCTCTAAACCTGGCCTTCCAAGTAGTGCTACATTAGGGTAGTGGGTTTAGACCATATATCCCATTTTAATCAGCCATTGTATCTGAGCCTCTCTGGGAAGAGAATTACTCGCACCGAGGCAATTTCTGCAGTTGAGGAAATAGCTAAAGAAGATTGACAGCTAAAGGCTTTGGGCCCGTTGCTGGAGGAATAAGCCCCTTATGCCCAAGGGGGATCTTGATGCCCCATCACAGCAACCAGCATATGAAGGGAATGGTTGCAGTTCATTGAGATAATGACTGCAGGAAGGAGGAGTGGATATATCGGGTTTGAAGTATCAGAATCCCTGGGCAAATGGTTGGGCAAATGGTTAACGTGGTTGGGTGTTAATTCGAAGATTGAGTTTATCCAGAGAGGCCCCCAGAAGAAAGGCCTACTTTGGAACCATCAGCCATCGGAAACCCTTTGGAGCATGGTTCTGCTCTGATATGCCTGGGGTGGCTGTGAGTCAGAATCAACTCAATGACCATTGGTGTTCACTGGTGTAAGGACCGTGCAGGTGGGGGATCAGGAGGTTTTTGCATTGATAAGATTGAAGCTCAGGAAGGAGGACAAGCACAAAGCTACAGATTCAGCAACAACTAACTGGTCAGTGGAGCGGAAGTCAGAGGAATAGGTTAATGGGAGCCAGAAAGAGATGATGCCTGAGCTGTCTCTTACAGTACTTGCCCTTCAGTGGGGTCTCACGAGAGCAGAGATGCTTTGATAAGCTCAGCAAAAACCAGTCATCCATGCCATGGCTCAGTAATGTCAACTTAAGCTCTTGGAGTTGAGTGAGAACCTTATATTCTAGCTCTTGGTGGCAGTTGTACAATTAAGGGGCCATGTAGCGACTGCATGATGAGAAACAGAACGGTCCAAGGGGTGGGGGTGCCTCTTCCCCCTTCTTCTTCCATCACCTTCCTCCTCTCTCCGTCTTTCCTTGAATTGTTGAGGCCTTTGTCCTCTGTTTTTCCCTCTTCTTTCTCACCCCTGGACCCACTAGAGGGCAGTCTCTCCCAGCCTCCCTTTCAGAGACTTTGCAGTCCTAAACCCGGCCCTCAGGTCAGAAAGCTACCAAGATTACCTTTAAGCTCTTGGGGCAAGTCCTCTCCAAAGAGTCAGGGAGCTCAGGGGGTGGGAAATGTTGTATTCTCTATCAAGGACCGGAATTGTTAGCCGGCTGTGCCTACCTTGAGCAGGTGCAACGCTCAGGCCCAGAGAAGTGATAGGACCGACCCATGATTTCTCAATTGCCAGTCATTATTCCTCTGTTCTTTCATGGTTACAGGACTGAGAGCTTTAGGAAATGGGAGCTGCGTTTTGTTCCCATCTATGAACATGTTTGTTACAGACACTTCTTGAAATATCTGCCCTCCCCAGCCTCCTCTTGCTCCGGGAACATTGTTCATAGGAGTTGTGTTAGTCTGGGTTGTCTAGAGAAACAAATTCATAGATGCCCATATGTGTATAAGAAAGTGCTTTATCTACAAGAGCAGTTGAATATTGAGAAAACGTCCCAGCCCAGTCCAGATCAAGTACGTAAAGTCTGATATTAGCCCATATGTCTGATACCAATCTATAAAGTCCTTTTCAGATTCACGAAACACATGCAATGACACCAAATGCAGGAAGATCACAGACCAGTGGGTGGAAGGTCTTGTGGATCCAGAGGTGATGTAAGCATCTCAGCACTGGCAGGGGTCTCCACGGGGTTCCTTCAGCTCCAGAGCTCTGGCATAGCATCATGTCAGTGGAAATGTCAATGGAAATGTCTTGCAGGAAGTGAGCTTGTGTCCTGCCTCCAATAAGCTATTGATCTCCTTAGTGCCTCCAAATGAAGTCATCAAGCTGCAAACTGATCGACAGGCTATATTCCGCCCCATCCACTCTTAAGTCTCAAATTGTGGTAGATTATGTAACTACCACAGGGTTGAAAGCACAACTCCAGTCCCTCGGCTGCTCTATCTCACCTTACCCAGAGTCCTCAGCCTGGACCTAATGTCCTGGGACGTGAGGCCCCAGTGACCCCCCAGGGCCCCTGTGACCCTGCGAAACTAGAGCGCCTGCATCAGAGGATTATGCCTGAAGTTGGGCTCCTGCTGGGACCCTCAGAGTTCCTGGAGTCACTGAGAGGCCCAGAGAAACAACACTTCCCCAACCGTGGGAAGACAAATGAGCCAACCTGGTTGGGGAGGGGACACTCTGGGAGGAAACTCCTCAAAGCACTTGGGGGACTAAATGCTTCCCTGGCAGGTCCCTCCAGCCCCTATTTGGCACACACATAGATGTGAATGTCGGCATTAGAGCGGGCCCCTTAGGGGACAGGTGTGGTTCTTTGGGGCTATCAAAACTCCACTTAACCGAAACACCATGAAAGAACTATCCTGAAGACTGGGGAAAGATCAAGATTGGCGGTGGCTGACACTGTGATCACTCGGTTTGTTCTGTGGTCAAGTCTCACCACTCTCTAATGCACGGTCCTAAGATCCAGGATGTTTTCATGTCAGTAACAGTTATGAAGACCATGGTAGTTGGGCCCATAGGTTTTATGGATATTGGATTTCATAGAATTCTTCTCTGTTTTTTAAGTGTTTCTCCCCCCGCCCCCCTTAAAATCTACCAAATCAGGAGAAATGTTACTATTCTAGTGACTGGACAATATTTATTGTGATTCTCTGCCATTTTCCTCCTGATTAGAACAGAACAAAATGGAACTCCCTTGGCCACTGAACACTCGGGGATGAGGACAGGGCTGGGGGATTCTATAGCAGTATTGTTGGATACTCGGGAACTTCCATTTTCTGCATGTCTTCTGGCTATCATCTCAAGAGCCAAGTCTGGATGGACTCAGTAGCTTTTATAAAGATGTAAGGATTCCATTTAGTTTATGACATCCCCCACAAGAGTGGTTCTCAACCTTCCTAATGTCGCAACCCTTTAATACAGTTCCTCATGTTGTGGTGACCCCCCAACCATAAAATTATTTTCATTGCTACTTCATAACTGTCAGTTTGCTACTGTTATGAATTGGGTAACCCCTGTGACAGGGGTCATGACCCAAAGGTTGAGAACCACTGCCATACAAGCCTGCCCATCCAAGGGAAGAAAGGAGACATAATGTAAACTCCCTTCAGGCAGGTGATGGGAAGCAGACTCATTTGCTCCAGTGGGTGGGGTGTTGGGTGTATGAGAGAGAGAGAGAGAGAGAGAGAGACAAGAAAAACCAGAGGTCAGATATGTGTGTTTGAACTTCCTCCTGCTCCAAATCCAATGGGAATATGTCAGGGGAGAGAGCCCCTAACACATCATCACAGGTCTGGTAGGCGCAATTGTACAGCGATAATAAGTAAAGATTATAGTAAAGTCATAGAGAGCATGAGAGATAGAAGAGAGATGGAAATAATGGAGTCAGACACATTTCATGGTAGCATGCTCACCCCAGCCTCACTTGGTGGTCCACGTGGGGAGAGCAGGCTTCTTTACTGACCAAGACTTATATATCTTTTGGGGCTGTGTAAACCCCCCAATTACAGGTAACGCCATACGTCACAGGAAGAGGTTGTGTTATAGGTAATACCATAATGAGAGAGGGATGATCTAGGGGTCCACACACTATAGAGAGGAGGGATTAAGGGTATACATGCGACAAGATGGGCAGATTCTAGATGCAGGGAGGCAGCCTAATTTTGGATGTCGCTGAGCAGGTTTGACCTGTTCTCAGGCTCTCTATTGAAACCATTAACAAGAGGACGTGAACTCCACCTACAGGGACCACACTGATGGTCTCAAGCCTTCAGAGAGAAGTAGCCCATTGTCCTTAACAGCAGGGAGTGCATTTGACCTTTGTTCCTTATCTGGGACTCTAGAGAAGACTACTGTGCAGGTTGGTCTCAACAAATCGGATGGAACTTGCAAATGATGGCTGCTTAGTTGCTAGCCCTGGGTTTATCTCCTTAGGTTCCCACAAACACTGGAAAATATCTCCAAATTCTTACATGTCTCATAGCAGAATGTGCTTGGTCGTGTAGAACATTAGTGGGGAACCTTGGAAGCGAGGCAATCTGGCTCCAACAGTGGATGGAGCATGGCCAACATAAGCATTAGGCCAGATGGAAGATATGACTGATAATTCTGAACCAGTGTTAATAGCGGTGGGTGTGAGCCCTCAGAGATGAGTATTATAGTGACGACAAGTTGGGCTGCGGTCCACATGGTCAGGAGTTTGAAACCATCAGCAGCTCTGTGGGAGAAGGACTGGGCTTTCTACTCCCCCACACAGTTACAGTGTGGGAAACTGTATATATAAATCATAAGTGTTACAGGGGGTCACTTTGAGTCAGCAGTGACTCAATGGCAGTGAGTTTTTTGGTTCGGTGAATCAGTGAGGGAGGAACCACAAGGATGTACCTGAAATAAAACTGCCTTAAAACTACCAACCATATGCCACAGTGATGGATACCCACATGGTGGCCTGTATCCAAGACAAAGGATATTATTATTCAGGCCAGAGGCCCCAGAGCCAGATAATTTTTTTCATGCACAGCTGTGAGGCTCTTCAGCATCTCTGTAATGCTATCAACTACACTCCCACATGAACATAGATGCCATCTGAAGGAGGATTAGGGTGAGAGGAACTATGAAGAAATTGGATTTTATTTGAGAGACAGGGTTATTTAAAGAGATAGTGTGTTAGGCATGGTTCTCGAGAGAAACAAAACCAGGGCAATATGATTATATAAATATGAGGATAGGTTTATGCAACGAGATGGAATACAACTGCTAATTAGTCCATGCAGCAGTACAGAGGGTTCAGTTCAATTCACTTCATAGAACAGTTAATAGACTGGAAGTCCTTCAACTCACGTGGGCTTCCAGGTCAAAGGTCAAGGAAGCAGATAGCAGAGTCCTCCCTCAGGCAAGGCAAGCAGAGTCTGCCCACAGGCAGCAAACAGCAGGGTGGGTCAGAAACAGTCAATCTGTGAGCTTTGTGAAGCAGGCCCAGATGGGATATTGAACACAAGTACTGCAAGGCGACAGGATCCACCAGACTCAAGCTCAAACGATGTATGCATCAGTAGTGTGGCGAAGTAGGTTTCGAAGGAGCCTCAAAGCTCTAGCAGTGCGATGCACAGGTTGGCTTGGCCCACAGGTAGTGTAGTTCACAGGTTGAGAGAGAGAGCTAGCTAAAGAAGCAGCGCACTCCCATCACCAGCGAGCAAGAGAGAGGGGCGGGCCTTGCAGAGCCACTTTTATCTCTTTCCCTCCAATCAAAGTACGACCTGATTAATCTCACATGTTCCTATTGGCCAGGTTGGCACAATCAACGTGACTATCGCATCCCTGTCAGAAGAGTTAGTAATGGTAGCTCAGCACGATCTAATTCCTCTGTTCTCAGGGTTGTTGTTGTTGTTAGGTGCCACCGAGTCTGCTCCGACTCATAGCGACTCTATGCACAACAGAATGAAACACTGCCCGGTCCCGTGCCATCTTCACAATCGTTCCTAAGCCTGAGCCCATTGATGCAGCAGCTGTGCCAATCTATCTCATCAAAAGACTTCCCTTTTTTCACCGTCACCATTTTACCAAACATGATGTCTTTCTCCAGGGACTGGCCTCTCCTGACAATATTTCCAAAGAATGCAAGACGAAGTTTTGCCCTCCTTGCCTCTAAGGAGCACTCTGGCCTTATTTCTTCCAATATAGATTGGTTTGTCTTTTTAACAGTTCATGGTACATTCAATATATTTTCTCCAGCATCCTAATTCAAATGCATCAATTCTTCATTATTCAATGTACTAACTTTCACATGTATATGAGGCAATTAAAAGAACCATACCTTGAGTCAGGCACACCTTTGTCCTCAAATGAACATTTTTGCTCTTCAATACTCTGAAGAGGTCTTGCGCAGCAGATTTACCTAATGCAGTATGTCTTTTGATCTCTTGACTACTGCCTCCATGAGCGTTGATGGTGCATCTAAGTAAGACAATATCCTTGACAACGTCAACCTTTTCTCCATTTACCAGGATGTTACCTATTAGCCCAGTTGTGAGGATTCTGCTCTTTCTTACATCGAGTTGCAATCCATGCTGAAGACTACAATCCTTGATCTTCATCAGCAAGTGTTTCAAGCCCTCCTCCCTTTCAGCAAGCAAGGTTGTATAACCTGCATATTGTAGGTTATTAATAAACCGTTCTCTAATCCTGATGCCACACTTTTTTTTTTGGTCTAATCCTGCTTCTCTGATGATTTGCTCTGCATCTAGATCGAATAAGTACGAGGAGAGGATACAATCAGGAAAGGTTGCTAATTGCATTTTGAAACCACCACCAGCTACATGGAATAGAAAAACGAGGCTTTCTGTTCTCCAAAAGACTTACAGTCTTGGAAACCCACAGGGGCAATTCGACCCTGTCCTTTGTGAGCTGTGAGGTTTTTTTTGAGAATTGAAATAGTCAACAAAATGGCAGCGTACAAGATCAACATATAAAACCCAGCTTAATTCCTTTACACCAGTGGTTCTCAACCTTCCTAATGCCATGACCCTTTAATACAGATCCTCATGTTGTGGTAACACCCAAGCATAAAATAATTTTCATTGCTACTTCATAACTGTAATTTTTCTACTACTATGAATTTGGCAACCCCTGTGAAAGGGTCGTTCAACCCCCCAAAGGGGTCGTAACCCTCAATTTGAGAACCATGGCTTCACACAAACAAAAAGAACTCTAAATAAGAACATAATGACATTTGTAATAACCATCCAAAAGATGATACATTTAGAAATAAGTCTTACCAGAGAAACAAAAGACCCATACAGAGGAAACTACGAACACTCCTACAGGGAAGCAGAGAGACCTAGAGACCTGTATGAATGGGAAAAACACACCATTCCCACGGATAAGAACACATAACATTATGCAAAGGTCAGATACTACCAAGGAGGTCTACAGCTGTGCAATCTCAGCTCAGATTCCAACCTCACTCTTTAAAGAGAGAAAAACTCATCACCAGCCTAATGTGGAAGGAAAAGACCCCAAACAAGCAAAGAACATCTAAAGAATAAGAACAAAGCGGTCTCACATTGCCCAGTCCCCAAACCTACTACACAGCCACAGCAGTGAAAACAGTCTCACACTGTCAAAGCGCCATTCACATCGGCCAATGGAACAAACCCGAGAACCCACCTGTGTCCACCCATGGACAACTGATGTTTGACAAAGGGTGGAATCTCATTAAATGGGGAAGAGGTAGTCCCTCTAGCCAAAGGTGCTGGCAAAACTGTATATCTCTTTGCAGAACATATGAAACAACCAGGTTCACACATTTTAAACAAAAACAAACTCAAGATGGATCAAGTAGCCAAACATATAACCTATAACTATAAAGATCATCAGTGAAAAAATAGGGACAGGTTTAGGGTCCCAGTATATGGCGTGAAAGAGCCTGGATGGCACAGTGGTTATATTCTGAGCTGCAATCTGCAAGATCAGCCGTTCAAAACCACCAGCTGCTCCATGGGAGCAAGATGAGGCTCTTCACTCTCGTAAAGAGTTACAGTCTCAGAAGCTCACAGGGGCCGTTCTACCCTGTCCTATAAGGTCACTATGCATTGACATTGACTTGACAGCAGTGAGCTTGGGTTTTTGGAATACGTGGTGTAAGGAGCCCTGGCGGGGCTATGGGATAAGCATGGGACTTCTGAACACCTGGTAAGTTGTTCAAAATCTAATAGCTACTTCGAGGGGCAAAGATTAGGCTGTCTGCTCCTATGAAGATTCACAGTCTCAGAAATCCTTTAGGGTCACCCTATGAGGTGGACTACATTTGATGGCAGTGGGTTTGGTTTGGGGGACATGGTGTAAATACTCTATCAGACATCACTGGAAACACACAAACAGAAGATTGCAGACGAGAAGACTGGGACCTCCTAAGAATGAGATCCGTAAGTGCATCAAAATATTTTACCCCAAAAGTTAAGAGTCCCTACAGACTGGGAAATAATTGTTTGGTAAGGACATGTTGGACAAAGGACATATTCAAAATTAAGATGGGGAAAAAAGGTTAAATAGTGTGTGCAATACTATTCAGTATTTGCAAATGATCAAAATATATATTGTGGTCGTTACATAATCTGTTGTCGATTTGAGACTGACGAGTGAAGGGGTAGACTTTCGCCTGAGTGCTGGTTAAGGCTCATTGTGCCAACCTGGCTGACATGGGAGACGAAATCTTGCCGTCCTCATCGCTAAGGAGCACGCTGGCCTTACTCCTTCCACTGCGAATAGGTTCGTCCTTGTAGCATCCCCGGTACTTTCAATATTCTTCTCCAGCCCCACCATGCAGATGCTTCATTTTCAAATACGTTACAAATCGTGCCACTATAAGCAACTTGACACGTATCTTTGGTGAATACAAGGAGATGCTTTAACATTTGTGGGAAAAGACTCCATTATCTTTTCATTCCATGTTCCACATTTTCTAAAGGTCCCTTACAAAGGTAAACATTTCTGTTAGCTATTTACCAGGTATGTAATTTCTGGGTCCTATGAGCTGCACAAGGAGCCCGACTGGCATAATAGGTTAAGCACTGGTCTGTTAACCAAAGGCCAGCAGTTTGAGCCCACCTTCCACTTTGGGTCACCTTATGAGACAGGTCTACGCTATTCTAGAGACTCACTGTCCATCAGAATCAATTGGAAAATAGTGCCTTAGGTTTTCTTGTGTGCTCTGCATTTGCTAAACTTTAAAAGAATTTATTGAACAGTTTCCTGAAGTGGTTGTCTCCATCCCCAAAATGATCAAAGCACAAGGAAAATGGTGAATTCATTTGGGGACATGTTAAGTCTGTGATACTTAAGAAGCCGCCAAGGTGAAGCAAGGAGAAAGACCTAGGAGTGGGAATCTTCATCAGCACTTAAAGCAGGGTTCTCAACCAGTGGTCGTGAGCCCTTTGGGGGCCAAACCACCCCTTCACAATGGCCTCCCAATTCATAACAGTAGCAATACAGTTATGAAGTAGCAACGAAAATAATTTTATGGTTTGGGGGGGGGTGGTCACCACAACATGAGGAACTGTATTGAAGGGTTGCGACATTAGGAAGGGTGAGAACCACTGACTTAAATGATAGAGTCACAGTGTCAGATGAGTCCCCCCGCCCCTGCCCATGAATTCTTTTAATAAAAAGGATGGGAGAGGAAAGGAGTCGGAGTAGGAGGGAGGCTCAGCAGTATCTTACTACCAGGCAGGGAGCAGGCATTCGTATGAGAGAATTGGTTTCACTCTGTGCTCTTTGGAAACCGACAGGCTATTTAAGGAGATTGATTATTTTACAGTCCTTGAAATTTACTTTGAACAAAACTTTTTCCAGACTCTGCATTTACCCCGGCTTCATTACAAATCCCCCTGTTTCGTCCCTGTACATTCCGTGAATGAAGGGACTATCCACAGAGAAGAAATCGCTGCTGGCACTTTTCCTTTTAAAAATAATTCAAACATCTCATTAGATTGAAGTTGACTTTACATAGTGTTGGGTTTTGTAGCTTGACTTATGGCAATGGTACTTAGCTTCTTTATGAATCAAGGAGCTCAGAAACCTGCCAGACAAACATTTTAGACTTTTCCCCCTGTAACCTTGGTGGATTTCTCGATAATATTGCTGATGAAAGCGACTAATCTGGGCACTTCAAGAGCAGACTCTTCATGCTCAGAATCGGAGTGGCTGCGAGGGGCGGCAATGCAGACAAAGGAGAATTGGGGGTGGGGTGTAGAGGGGCCCCCGGGAGGTACCACAGTGAAATTTCATCCTGTTGAGGATCCCAACTGTAATGAACTATAGAGCCCCATCCTTTATGGCAATGGCAATTGAATGAGAGAAGGCAAACCCACAACTACCTTCCATACAACGTAAGGCCGATGAATACCAGAAACGCGCACAGCTGGCTGTAGAAGTGTGCAGGCGAGCATGCCTCTCTCCCTTACTCGGGAGCAGTGGAGGGAAACGCTAAAGAAATCAGCACACCTAGGGAAATGGAAGCACTCTGCTCGTAGAAGCTGCTCTGGGAACGAGCGCATGAAAAATGGCAAGAAGGAACAGTCCTCCCTGGACTATGCTCTTGATTAAAAGGCGGGCAACGTGACCTCGCCCAGAAGCCTCCTTCTTTCGAAAAACGAAACCACCTTGAAACCCTTATGTAACCATTCTCCTCTCCACATATGGGGCCACCGAGTAGATGCCACTTCATCACAGCCATGCCAGATGCATCCCAACAAGAACCAGGGTCCTGTGAGGTTAAAGTGTGGCCCATGAACAAGTAGTACCAATATCACCTGGGAACTCATGAGAAATGTAAAATCTCAGCCCCCAAGGTCAAACTCAGTGAATGAGAAACTCTAGTCAGAGGGCTCAGAAATAAATATTTTACCAGGCCCATGATTTGATTTTGAAGTGTAGTGGGAAGTGAGAACCACAGGGAAAGAGGGTTATGAGGTGCGATGCAAAGAGGGGAACAATAGTTTGAAACATGATGGCTTCAGTGAGTGGTCTCCCTTCTTCCTGCTGTAAAACCCGCTAAGCTAGGAACCACCAAAGAGAAGTCACAGGGCGGCTCTCTTGGTCTCCTCGTCTTGTAATACTGTGCAAAGTCAACACAAAGACTAAGCCGGGCTCAGCCACTTTGGCCTCCAGACCAGCTGAAGCCTTGGCGACGGGTGGGGGAAAAAAGGCTCTTTCTCTTAACAGGTTGGTGTCCGGAGTTGCTTTTCCTGTTTGGGCTCCACTTTCTTGCAACACAGAGCGTGGTGAGCTTACAGTACAAGATGCAGGGTTTGAATGTGACTCTAATAAGCACTAGGTAACCGCTGCCGATTTTTGGAAAGGGGAGTAATACCCTTAGAACTGTACTTTGCACCTGCCTCCACCCTCAACGCACCCTATCATGACCCCCACTCTACCTGACGAATCTGGCTGGAGCAGAGCATGTGCGCTGGTACAGACAGGTAAGAGCTCACAACACAGGGAATCCAGGGCAGACAAACCCCTCAGGACGAGCAATGAGAGTGGTGGTAGCGGGGGTGGGGGAAAAGTGGGGGTAGAAAAGGAGGACAGACAACATCCTCTCAGGAGGATGGACAACAAGCAAGTGAGTGAAGGGAAACAGCAGGTGGTGTAGACATGCAAAAAATAATAATTTATAAATTTTCAAGGGTTCATGAGGTGGGGGGTGGGGGGAATGAGGAGCTGATACCAAGGGCTCAAGTAGAAAGAAACTGTTTTGAAAAGGATGATGGCAACATATATACAAAGGTGCTTGAGACAATTGATGTATAGATTGGTATAAGAGGTGTAAGAGCCCCAAATAAAATGATTAAAAAACAAACTGTATTTTAGAAAGAAAACTCCAATGACAAGTAGATGATTTAATGAAAACTAAGCCTGTAAATTGGAATTTTTCTGAAAAAGTGAACATGAAATCCAATATTATCTTTATGAGAGAAAAAAACCTAAAACAATAGGTATTCAATTTGGTCCTACAGTACAGGCTCCTGTGTTGTCATATTCACAGTAAGAAGAAACTAACCTGCTATTGTAATGCATCTCATCCACTCCCGTAAAGAGTTACAGATGTGGAAACCCAGAGTGGTAGGTCTACCCTGTCCTACCCTGTCCTACTCTGTTCCATTGAGCCTGCATCTGCTCCAGGGCAGTGAATGAGATAGGATGCTGGAAGGAAAGAGAAAACTAATTTTACAAGACATATAACCAGAATTCACCTCTAAAGCACGGATGACAAGCCTTCTACTCGCTTACTTTAGCCACCTCGTTACGAAAGACCAATTGCTAGAAATGGGCGTGTTTGCTAAGAGAGGGTCAGTGAAAACACAATCAACAATGGACTCAGGGTCTAATAACCAGGACAATTCAGAACCAGGCAGTGTTTCCTTCTGTTCTACGGAAGGCCCCTGAGACGGAGCAGCTCACGGACGTCTAGCTGCAGCAGCAGCAATGCATGATGGGCTCACAGTGACTCCAGTCTCTTCTTAGCTTAGGAGGGAGACACGGACTAACGGATTCCATTCTTACCTGTAACTTTGACAAGTCTTTCCCACTCACCTTCCACCATAACAAGAACACGCGTTATTTGTCACGGGAGTGATGTGAACAGCTTCCTCAGATTATTCTGGTATTGAGTCTTAGCATATTAAACTCCTCCTATTTTTGAAATTGTCTATTAAACTGTTCACAGTTTTAATCACTTGGTGTTGCTGAATGACAGACAAGAATAGATCTTAAGAAACCATGTGTTCTAACTCCATGATCCTCCATCATTCATACGCAAAAACTGGATCCCAGAGAGGATAAGAAACTCTTCCATGACATTTACGAAACTAACAGCAAATCTCCTCTCAGATTGTTTATGAAATATGTTTGCATCATCATTCAGTGCATTCAGAGCCTGCACGAGTGGTTGGTACAGAGCACAAACTTGATAAATACTTCTGGTCAATGAATGAAATCCTCACCAAATAACCGCTTCCTATAACCTCACATCTTTCCTGAGCCTTCTTAGCCTAACGGTCCTGCCGCCTTCAGGCACACAATTGAGAAAATCACATTTGTTCTTTAACTGATCCTGCCCCCTAAAAGACATCATGTCGTTTTTAAATTAAAAGATAGTCCACACATTTCTTTCTATACTTTGAATAACTGTAGGAATTTGCAAGAATTTCTATTATTTTTCAAAGGAAAGCAATTTTATTATTCACAGTGCCTTTAGTAAATTTAATATAATACAGGAACACCCTGCGATGTACTGAACTTGTCAGTTTGTATCCTTGAAAAAAGGACCTACAAACTAAGTTGCCTTCCGGAAGACAAAAATCTGACAACATTGTAAGTCCTGAGTTATACAACTACATTGTTTTTGACCTACGAAGGTGCATTATGCTACCCATTAACTGATATATTCAGGAAAATATTCTCATTTATTGTATTTTCCAGGAAAACAAAAGTCTTTCTCTACTTATTAGTCTCGTCTGCTTAGAAGGTCCATAAATGGGCTTGGACATTTTAGTGAGATTTCAATCTAATAAACACTGAGATTTCCCTTGATGATTCAAGCACCCTTTCCTGTTCCTTCAATTCCTAGGCATAGATGCGTCTTAAGACAGGGTGGAACCGTCGCATGGAGTTCGCAGGCCTGTGACTCTTGATGGAAGCAGACTGACGTGTCTTTCTTCTGCGGAGGGGCTGGTGGACTCAAGCCGCTGACCTCGTGGTTAGTAGCCAAGCCTGAACGCTGCTACACCAGGGGCCCTAAAGACCTTGTGGAGCCTCCACGAGCTCTAACTCGGAAGGTCTCCTGATGCTTTCGTCTCATTATCCCTTTCTTGCACTCGATGGCAGAAAGTTCACGTTTTGTTTTTGCTGGTCTTCTCTAAGAACAGCCTGCAGGCTGAATTCCCCACTCCTGATTTAACTGAGCAATGTTTCTGAGCCGCTACCATTTCTCAGAATGTGTGCTAAGCCTTTGCCCTTCACTCTGCACTCTGATTAGGTTCCAGATAGGATGGTAAATAGAGTAGAACTGGGAAAACACCCCTTTCTTTCCCTGGACTGGAAACCAGGAGGAGGCAAGACGGAGTGAGACTTCTTCTGTCCGCAGAGCACGAAGTTTAGCTTAGTTCCACATGTATTTACGCGGGTCCAGTGCGGGTCAGACACTAGGCTGAAGCCTGGAGTCAAACCAGACCCCTGTCTTCAAGGGATTTTGTGGGGAATCTAAAGGAGGAAAGAGGCTATCCGCCTCGTCAGAGGTTCTCAACCTTCCTCATGCCACAGCCCTTTCACACAGGTCCTCATGTGTGCTGACCCCCCAACCATCAAATTATTTTCGTTGCCACTTCATCACTGTCATTTTGCTACTGCTATGAACCGGGCAACCCCTGTGATAGGGTCATTTGACCCCCAAGGGGTCACGACTCACAGGTTGAGAACCACTGCTCTAGATGCTCTGGTGAAATGAGTTCCTTTGTAGGGTGCTGGCTCCTGGGGTGGAGGGGGGGCAGAGGGAGGATTTTGAGAGATTTTTCCTAAGCCCCAGTTTTGCCAGAGTTTTTTGTTGTTTCTTTGTTTCTTGCCCTGGAAGACCTGTTACTGTTGCCCAGGGTGAAGGGCCCGCTGTAGGTTCCTTGTAAGCAACTCTTGGTCGCGCCTTGGACTGTAGCCCGCTGTCTGCTTGGTCTGAAACGTGCAGGAATTGGAGAAGGGACTATGCAGTTTAAATTTCTCCAGTATCTGACGTCTGATAGCGCTTGGCTGGAAACAGAGATCTTGGCTTGTGTCTTAGTGACTGTGCCGAGGCGTTCAATGTTGTGGTCATAACCAATTAGGGACCACCTTGACAAGAATGGGCATTCCAGAACACGTCATTGTGCCCATGGGGACCTTTTAAATGGATCAAGAGGCAATTGTGTGAACAGAACAAGGGATCGTGGTTAAAATTAGGAAATGTGTGTGTCTACAAAAATTTTAAATTATTCAAAAGCCATAAGTATAGGTTTACAAACAAATGAAATAGCCATTATCTGAATGATATCCTTTAAATTATTTTGAGTTTTTCTTCAGATCCACATGTATGTACCCAAAGAACCACAGTTTGCTGACCACTGGGCTACTCCATTGGCTAATTTAATAGTATCAATAGAATTACTATATGCCACATGAGGGTGATGTATAGCGTTCTTCAATAAAATTATAAGGTTATCTCTATAGCAACCCAGGGACATAGATATATCCATTGATTTTGAGCTCAAACTTGCTTAATCGTAGCCTTCTCTAGAACAAGCAGTTCTTCTGGCATGCCCTCTGGCTACCTGCCCTTAGGAAGCAATCACTGAGGAGATGGGTGCTACAGCAACAGGTGGTGAGGAAAGCAGCTGGTTCCCCCTACAAGAAATAATAGTAGCCAGAGCCTCAAAAGGTTGTCCTTAAACAAACAGCTATCTAAGTGTCATGTAAGCTAAAGCCATATGGAAGAAGCACATCAGAATGTGTGCTCTAAGGATTATAAACAAATAAATTCCGAATCTGGAGGAGGGGATGTAAGTAGAGTCTAAATTCTGAAGATCTGGTTTACAGAAGGCTATGGGATGACAGTGAATGCCCACAGTCCATGCGTAGAGTCCTCATGGGGATTCAGCCTCTGGCAATCCCTCTGAGCGGAGGTCAGGGCTGTGGATAGCCTTGCTATCAGACAGAGCGCTTTGAAGAGGAGGTGTGGTAGTTCCATAACATCATGTCGGCTTGTTAAATAGGCTAGAGGGTGCAGTCTAGCTGTCAATCAGGTCACAGCCTGATTGATGCCTCCTTGTGGGCATGGCCATTTCATGAGGGTTCTGGGAGTTTTCCTTTGGAGTTTTCCATGGAAGTGGGACACCCATTGTCTCTGGTTCACATTCCTGTTGACAAGCCACGTGGAGCTATGCTGACGGCAGCCAGAGCGCTGGAGCTGGAGGAGCCATGTGGAGACCCCTGCCAGGATTGACATGCTTCCACCACCACTCGATCCACAGACTTTCCACCCACTGGTCTGGGATTTTCCTGCACTCAGCATCAGTGGATGTGCTGCGTGGGTCTGGAGAGGGATTTATAGACTGCTATTGGGCATATGGGCCAATATCGGACTTATGGACTTGATCTGGACTGGGCTGGGATGTTTTCTTAATACACAATTGCTCTTTGATATAAAGTAAGCTCTCTCTCTCTCTCTCTCTCTCACACACACACACACACACACACACACACACACATACTCACACACGAGCATCCCTGGATTTGTTCCTCTAGTCAACCTGGACTAACACAGGGGGCTAATTAGTTAAACTAAAATTTAACACCTCAACAGTTGTTCTCCCTTTTGATTCACTTTAAATTGCTAATAGTTTTTTAAATCATTTTCTGCTTTCTTTTCAATTTAGGCTTTTCTGTGTTTTACTTTGTTACTGTTATTGGGGTTATTCCTTTGTTATGTTTTGGGTTTTGTGTTTGTTTCGGGGTGATTTTATGTGAAATCCAGCATAGGTAACTCTATAGAGACAGTAACTGGATTGATAGTTTCTTGCAGTTATGGTAGATGAGACTGGGGGATGAGCTAACAATGAATCCAAGAAAGAAGAAGATGTTCTAGAATCGACCCTGGTGATGATTGCAGAACTCTTTTAAATCTGCTTAAACTATTGAATTGTATGATTTGAAAGTCATATGTCAATAAATCTGTTAATTATTTTTAAGAAAAGAAAAGCTGTAAGAGTAAATCTATACCTGGCTTCTATCTCATTGTGCTCAGCCTTGGGCTGTGCTTGGCCCACGTTTCCCCAGCAAACACTGCCTGGGCTACTTATATCCCTTCCTCTGCTCCTGGTGCCACATTACTCTTCCTTTAGCCCAGTTTCTCTGAGTATTGGCTCAGCATACAGACTGAATAAATATGGTGAAAGGATATAGCCTTGTAGCACACTTTCCTGATTTTAAACCATGCAGTTTTCCTGTGTTCTGTTAAAAAAAACAACCAACTGTCTCTTAATCCCTATACAGGTTCCCTATTTAAAATTATGGAAGCCACATTCTTCTCAATGCTACCCATAGTTTGTTAAAAAGTTTTCTGCCTGGCAGATAAATCACTTCTGCCTCCTTTGCTAAATTATTCAATCATGTATTTACATCAATATGGAAACAAGGATTTTCAGTTTTACTTGGGGTTGTAATTCAACCATTCCTTAATTTATTTAGTTGTTTCCATTGTTCCAGCTGCTCGTTGAAGACTCTTTCACCTATGTGCTTTGGGGCTGATTCTTATGAATATGGTGGTTTTGTTTTGTTTGTTAATATATGATGTTCCAGGGTCATCTTGTATATTCCTACCTCAGTACTAGAGCCAGCTATTTATACAAAAAGTCCCAGTTCCTTTTATTGGAGAATCAGACCAGAAAGCAAGAGCTGAGCACTAGTTGGGTAATTAAAAAAAATAAAGTTTAATATGCATCAATCATATAACACAGTAATCAAATTCTTAGGTATTTACCCAAGTAGAAAAAAATCCTATCTTTGTATAAAAACCTGTATAACACTTTGGGTTTTTCTTTTCCTAATTTTCAAACTTAAACGTACCTGAAGTAGGTCATCAAAAAAGTATAGTAAACAATGGATTCATAGGTAATATTAGAGAATAATAATTAATCTGTGAAACACCTCATAATATGGATGAACCAAGAGAAGATTGTGCTCATGACATTAGTCAAACACAAAAAGACAAATAATCAGAAAATAATCACATAAATAAATAAAAAGACAAGTATCTGTGAGAGTGCTATCATCAAGACAATATTTGATTTGCAGTAAAAGAAGTAGACTTTCATGGTTCTCAAGGGCGGGAGAGGAAGGGAGGATGGGGGAAATCGCAGGCTAGCGAGGAGGCAGATGTTACCTGGATGAAGAAGGGAAAGCAATGTCCAGTAAGAGAGAGATGGGGGAGGGGGGGAGGGCAAGGCGATGGGATGTGCTGAGCGGTTGGATGGACACTGATGATCTGCTCTGTGCGCCTGCAGCTGCTTCACAAGCAGAGCTGTGTGAGAAGAGCGGGCGCACCCGCACTAAGCAGCAATAAAAGGGACACATACTTTTACACACAGCAACATACATGAACTCCACATCAGTTATGCTGAGCTGAGCCGCCATAGCCAAAGTCAATACATTGTATTATCCCATTTATATGGAAATTTTAACAAAAACAAACCCATAGAAAATTTCAAAGTCACGAGTGGCCAGCACCAGGGACGGGCGGGAGTGTCTGACTACGAAGCAGCACAAGGAGGCGTGGGGGACCGACTTGTCCTCTCTTCTGATCGCGGTAGTTGTATGACGCTGGACACTCATCAGACTCACAGCCTGTCCATAGAAGAGTACATTTTAGTGCATATATAAATTATCCCCTAATTTTAAAATGGACGAAAACCTTCAGTGGGACCACGTATCAACATGGTATAAAGGCAAGTAGAATAGAGAACACGTAATATGTTCTCAACTACTGCAAATGAGACAGGCATCAAGGGGTAAAAAGTTGAGCAGAATTTTAACAATCTTCTTTATGTAGGGGATTATGGGTGTTGGTTTTATCATTTCATCACAGTAAAAGCAAACATGTCTACAGGACAGCTGTACAGCTATAAGCAGGGGACTTTTTTAAAGGACTGTCAACATTATCTTGTAATGGAAGACCAGAAGGTCTTTGGCTGCAGAAGGTTTCACTCAGGGGCACCCACCCACTGTCAAAAGTGATGTGCTTCCCTGTTTGGCCTGTGCCTGACCTCCAGACATCGTCCCTTGCTGACCTGACATACGCCAATCTTCCTTTGATCAGCCCATCAAACCCAGACGTCCCATGACTGTGACCGCAGGCCTGGGTAGCAGCTCGGAGGGTGTGGTGTCCACTTGAATAGTCCACTAAATCATGGAAGCGTCATATCTCACTGGCAGGGATTGATTGAGCATGAATTTGCATTTCTCCCTCTAGGATCAGTACTTAATAGAATAGTCTAGTATCTAACCTTGAGGCGATCCTTATGCAGTGTCATATTAGAGCAAAAGTGCACTTATTTGTATTTAACACTCTTAGTCAGGTCCAGGATGTAAGGTTCTTAGAATGAGGATCTGTGTCATTTCTCTTACACAGAAAGAGCCCAACGAGGGCGCCCTCTGATCCAGTTGACATCTTCTTGACTCACGGCACATCTGAAGGCATGGCTTGAGGTCTCGAAGGAGGAACTAGGTGTTGGCCACAGAGAACAGTGAAGTAGCGACACACACACACACACACACACACACACACACACACACACACACACTACACCAGAGAGCAGCTGATGAAGCTAGGGAGGGTCTGAGAACGTCAGTGCCAGTGTTTAGGTTCTTAAGAGTAGGAAACGCAATAAAGAAAGGCAGGGGAGTGGATTTCACGGGGTCTTGATGCAAAGCTAATGAATCCCAAGAAGGTTTTTGAGCTGGTTCAAGACATGAGCAGAGCTATACTATTGGAAAATCATTCTGGCTGCCTAGGCTGGATGGATTGGATAGGTATTAGAAATGGACATTTCAATAAAAGAACTGGAAGGTAAAAGTGAGAAAATCTTCCAGGAAGTAACATGTGTATATACATGTATGTGTGTGTGTGTGTGTGTGTGTGTACACATATGTATATAAAGTCGAAGGGCAAGGTTATACCATGAAGTGAGAGCTCCGGTGACAAAGGTGAGAGCGGTTGTGTTACTGACTGGAAATTGCACACGCGTCAATTTGGCTGAGCCGGGATAAGTGCCAGGTACGCACAGAATATACGCCTTGCTAGGTGTTTGAAGGCTGATTACAAAGGAATTTTAATGCCCTAGAAACATAGTTGAACTGTTCAGAAGATAATATGGACTCATTAAAAGATCTGGAATTAGGATTGGGGTCTGACACAACTGCACTGAGCATCATTAGGCCGACTCCATTCTCAGCAGAAGCTCGGCGAGGGGACCAGGGCTGAGACTTGGGAGAGCCTAGCAGATCTTGGCAGACACGAGAAGCATGCTTGTCCCCTTGCATTTTCGATCTGACCTCAAGGCTTTGTGCTTTCTTTAGTTGCCCATAAATCAACCTGACTGGAGGAGCGGGTCCTCATTCCACCCGGCCAGTCAGGAGCCACGTTGGAGAAATGCCTTCTAAGAACTATGAGGCCGGAGGGTGTATATCAGCCTACCCAAGCCCAGGTTCTGTCTCAGTGAAATAGAAACGCAGCCTTGTGCCTCCCAGATGCTGCCCTGCCTGGTGCAGACACCTGGGTTCAAAGTATGCAAGGTTCTGTCTGCTGGAAGCCCTCAGAGACAATTCATGGGGAAATGTGGTCACCTGAACTCAGGTATTCCTAACTGCGTGTCACCTTGGGGGTTTGGGAAAGTTGCTTATAAATGTCAGATCTCTCCATAAAAGCAGACATGCATGTGTCAGCAGGGTTTTCGAGTACCTACCTGTAATGACTTCTTTTAAATCTGGGATTTGGAGGTATTTGAAAAGGGTTTTTTTTAGATTGGTTCCGTATGGAAAGCAAAGAAACTTTCCCCAATGTACTTGTTTCCCAAACATGTTTACATCTCACGTTTTGTTTTGGTTTTTTGATTTTGCTACAAGTGACTACATCAAACAGGCCAAACAATGGCAGGACAGAGCGGAGCTTTCACCTGAGACCCTCATCACCAGGAGAACACATAAGAGAGATTGGACTCAGAAGGCCCAGTCCAAGAATTTGACAACTGTCTAGATTGGAGTGGCAGGTGGTAGAGGGAAAATAGAAAATTACAGGTGGCTTTTCCCCTCCATTTTCTGTCAGGTTTACCCTAGTAAACTCTCTATGCTATTTAACAATGAAAACCGAAGCACTCGTTCAATGCTGAGGCAGGATCTTCTATACGCAGGAAAGACTGCAGCAGAGCAACGTGACGGCACATTCCTCTGCTACCCCACGGTGCCCAGCGGATAGTCATTTTGCCTGCAGGGAAACCTTAGAGCAATGGTTCTCAACCTGTGGGCTGTGACCCCTTTGGGGGTCAGCCGACCCTTTTACAGGGGTCACCCGATTCATAACAATAGCAAAATGACAGTTACGAAGGAGCAATGAAAACAATTTTATGGTTGGGGGGGAGGGAGTCAACACAACATGAGGAACTGTATTGAAGGGTTCCGGCATTAGGAAGTTTGAGAACCACTGCCTTAGAGTCTTTCCAAGTAACCCAGCAGAGCATTCACCCAGAGAAGGTACACAGTGTGTGGTTCTCTAAAGAGTGCCTTGTGTCAAGCAGGTTCCTATTTGATAGTTAATGGAAACATCAGTACATTCCAGTCCAAGCTCCCAAAGTTCCCTTTCCTAGTAAAGTTGGGAAAGGCCTCTGCAAATGATTTATCTGCCTGAAATCATGCCAACGTTTAGCCTAGCTGCATCTGTCACTATGCTATAAGTGGCTGAAGAAATAGCAGGGGAAGGAGCAGAGCTGAAAAGCCAGTGGGCCAGTTTTTCTTTAGTTCTGTGTAGGCAGTCAGTAGCCAGCCACCAGGCATCCGCCTAGCCATATACCTTTTATTACTCAATGAGACGATCCTTGTGGTCGGACAGGTCACCCAGCAAGCAAGATACGCAAAGGCTTATTTTCCCTGACTTACTAATCTACAGCAAATAATTCACCTGGGTTTCACGGTAGAAGACATGTGAAATGGTTTCCAGCAGATTAGTAAACAACCACCAGTAAGCCTGGTTAGTAATACTCTGACCCTGTCAGAGATTGTACATATGAGAGGGTCTGAATGTGTAGGAAGATGCTGTGAGGGAGGCCGAGAGAGAGAGGCCAGCCATGCCTAGAAGCTAGACGTCGGTGTGGTTATAAAAGAAAATGCGAAATGGTTCACTAGAGATTAGTAAGTAAGCACGAGCAAGCCCTTGCTAACCTTGCTTACTGAGTAATCCAAACTGCTCATGTGACCTAATTCCAGAACAGTTTCCAAGACCAATAAAGTTCTCAGGAGCCTAGGCACCCCTCCATTTTCTGGTCCTCCCAAGACTACTGTTTATATGTTGTTAAGCCACAAAGAACACATTTCCCTCTGCAGTCAGTTTGTTACGAGCTTTTGGTGTTTTTAAGGCAGGAAAGATGAAAGTCTCAATGTTCTATGCCTGTTTCCTCTCTATCGCAGTTGGAGGGGAGAATAGAGAGAGAAAGAGAGAGAGAAAGAGAGAGAGAGAGAGAGAGAGAGAGAGAGAGAGAGAGAGAGAGAGAGAGAGAGAGAGAGAGAGAGAGAGAGAGAGAGAACACACGCAGGGATCCTCGGGAGCTGGATCTTATGAACCCCAGAGGAACCATCTCTTTCTGTGACTGGGAGGCACTGAGTGAGATCCAGATATCAGATATCAAGCAAGCAGCTATTATAAATGCTTATGTGAATTTCTCCCCCCAAACAATGACTCAACACCCTTTTCCAACTGATACTGTTGACAGATATTTTAAAAGTCAGAAGTACTCACTGTCTTCTCCAAAGCTCCTGTTACCCACTCAATCTTCAGTGACCTGTAAACAGAAGAACAAACCAAACGCACTGCCATCTAGTCCGAGCCAACACAAAGAATGTTTCAGAGCCTCTAGTCATTTCATGGAGTGGCTGCGGGTTTCAAACCACTGACCTTCGGGTAGGTAAGCGGTGCAGTGTGTCAGAACTCCTTCCTTACGCTGTGCCAAAGCAGCATGGGAGTCAGGCCAAGTTTGGACCAATTCTCAGCAGACTGTGGAGAAGGGAACGCCAACACAAGCCTCTGGAAAGCTATTCCACACTTTGTTTCCTCCCCTGATGAAAGGGCCACAGCTGCGTAATCCCCCTCTTTGAGAACCACTGCTCTCGTGAGCCAGGGTAACAGGAAGCTTTTTCTGTGTGTGTGCGGGATGGGGGCTCTGAAAAGCCCGCACAGATTGCTCTTTGGAGAAGCCCATCTACAGACTGCGGTAAAATACCAATCCCTATCAGGATAAAAGCAGAATAATAACAAACCCTCTGTGGGATGGAAAACAAGGAGTCAAGTCAGGAATCCGTGTGGATTGACAAAAAGTGGTTTCAGCCACCGAATCAAATCAGAGCAAGAAGCAATAAAAATGCGTCTGAGATGGAGTAACGCAGTGACCCATGGATGGATTCAAACATCAAAGGTCAGGGAATGCAGCCGGAGAGGCAATACTTTGCTCTGCTGTGTGCAAGGAGTCCTTGAGCAACGGCACCTCGTCTGTAAACAACAACAAAGTGGCTGCATTGGGGCCGGTTCGTCTTGGTGCAGTGCCTCCGTGTATTCTTTCATCCTCCGTCGGTGCATCCTGCAGCACTCAAGATTGTGCCCCGAGAGTCTTTCAATACTGCAGCTTGAGGCTTGAATTTTGTGTTTTGTTTTGTTTTCAGTCTCAGAGAGGGTGAATGTGGCTTTCCCTTTTGGTTTTCTAACTCTCGGTCTTTGCACATCTCACTGGGTACGACTTTGTCTTTCAAACTGTGCATGCATTTTCTGTTCCCCTCTTGTTTCGCCATTCCTTCCATGTGCCTTAGCTACTCTATGATGAAGAGCAAATGTCAGAGTTTCTTCCGGGATCCCCCCGATCGTTTCCTTCTTTCTTGTCACATTAATGACCTTTGCTTTCTTCGTGTGTGATGTCCTTAATGTCATCCCACAACTCCTCAGGTCTTCTGACAGTGTTCAATGGACCGTGTCTGTTTTCATGATGTCCTCTGATTTCAGGTGGGATATACTCAAGGTTCTATGTTGGCTCTTGTGGACTTGTTTTAATTTTCTGCACCTTCAACTTGAACTTGCATGCGAACAGTGGCTGGTATATTCCACAGTCAGCCCGCAGTCATTTTATCTGCTTCTCCTTCATCTCGTCCCTTACATGTAGTCAATTTGATCTCTGTTTATTCCATCTGGAGATGTCTCTGGTATAATCATTGTTCATGTTGTTCATGAAAAGGTATTTATGATGAAGAAATCATTGGTCTCTCATTTGACCTCGAGCACAACAAAATGAAACAGCCTGATCCTCACCTCTGCTTGTGCTTCTGTCAAGACAGATGTGGTTGTTCTTTTGGCAATGTGTGATACTTTCAGTATTCATCCCCAACACCATAATTCAAATGTGTCTATTCTTTTTATTTTTTATCATTTTATCAGGGGCTAATACAACTCTTATTACAATCCATACCTACATCAATTGTATAAAGCACATCTGTACATTCGTTACCTTCATCATTTATCATATCTTACACTGTCCGTCGTCTCCCTTCATCCACTTTTCTATTGTTCATCCCCCAGGGAGGCGGTTATATGTAGATCCTTGTAATCGGTTCCCCCTCTCTATGCCACCCTTTCTCCACCCTTCCGGTATCGCCACTCTCACCACTGATGCTGAAGGGATCATCCATCCTGGATTCCCTGTGTTTCCGGTTCCTATCTGTACCAGTGTACCTCCTCTGGTCTAACCAGATTTGTAAGGCAGAATTGAGATCATGATAGTGGGTGGGGAGGAAGCATTTAGGAACTAGAGGAAAGTTGTATGTTTCATCGTTGCTACACTGCATGCTGACCAGCTCGTCTCCTCCCCACGACCCTTCCTTCAGGGGATGTCCAGTTGCCTACAGATAGGCTTTGGATCCCCACTCTGCACTCCCCCTCACTCACAATGCTATGATTTTATGTTCTTTGATGCCTTGGTTTTGTTCTTTGATGCCTTATTCTTTGATAACTGATCCCTTCGGCACCTCGTGATCACACTGGCTGGTGTGCTTCTTCCATTTAGACTTTGTTACTTCTGAGCTAGGTGGCTGCTTGTTTACCTTCAATTCTTTAAGACTCTAGATGCTGTATCTTTTGAAAGCCAGGCTACATCAGTTTTCTTCACCACATTTGCTTATGCGCCCACTTTGTCTTCAGCAATCATGTGGGGAAGGTGAGCATCATGGAATGCCAGTTTAATAGAACAAAGTATTCTTGCCTTGAGGGACTACTTGGGTGGAGGCCCAATGTCCATCTGCTACCTTAATACTACACCTATATATATATGCACATAGATCTATTTCCACATCCTCATATATACATATATACATGCCTTTATTTAGACCTCTATAAATGCCCTTTGCCTACTAGCTCTTTCCTCTATTTCCTATTCTTCTTGGCCTTTCTTATTCAATTTCCAACCTTCACCTGCATATAAAGTACCATATCTTGGGATAAATGTACCTTAGTCCTCAAAGTGAAATCTTCACTCTTTGTGTGTCTGGGTAGACGAGATAAACAAATTCATAGACATTCATATGTTTATAAGAAAGAATTTTATACCAAAGAGTAATTGTATATTAAGAAAACATGCCATCCCAGTCCAGTTCAAGTCCATAAATCTGATGGACTTAGCCCACATATCCAATACCAGACTATAAATTCCTCTTCAGACTCAAGTAACACATGCAATGACGCTGAATGCAGGAAGATCACAGTGCAGACTTTCCACAGTGGGAGGAAAATCTTGTGGATCCAGTGGCAGTAGAAGCATCTCAGTGGTGGCAGGGACATTCCACATGGCTCCTCCAGCTCCAGGGCTCTAGCGTAGCTCCATGTGTCTTGTCAGCAGGAAGATGAAGCAAGAGAGTCTGTCTGCCCTGCAGTGAGCTATATATCTCCTTTGAGCCTCCAAATAAGGTCATCAAGCTGTAACCTGATTGACAGGCTAGACCCCACACTTTAAAGAGATTTAAATTTACCCAATGAAATATGTCATTTGACTTCTGTTGTGTTTCTTCCATGAGCATTGATTGTGAATCCAAGCAAAATTAAATCCTTGGTAGTTTCAACTTTTCTTCATTTATCATGACTTTACCTATTGATCCGGTTATGAGGATTTTGTTTTATTTATGATATAATCCATATTGAAGCTTGCAATTCTTGATCTTTGTCAACAAGTTCATGAAGTCCTCCTCACTTTCAGCAAGCCAGGCTGTATCATCTGCACATTACAGCTTGTTAATAAATCTTCCTCCAATCCTTATGACACAATCCTCTTCATATAATCCAACTTCTCCGATGATTTGCTCAGCACACAGATTGAACAAGTATGGTGAAAGGATACTCCTCAATGTACACCTTTCTTGATTTTAAAACATACAGTATTCCTTTTTTGTGTTCACACAACTGCCTCTTGATCCATGTGAAGGTTCTCTAGAACACAAAGCAATGTTCTCAAATTCCCATTCTTCTCAATATGATTCATCATTGGTTATGATCAACCGAGTCTAATAACTTTGCATATCAATAAAATACAAGTAAACATTTTTCTGGTATTTCCTGCTTTGAGATAAGATTCATCTGAAATCAGGCATGATATTCCTTGCACTAAATCCTCTTCTGCATTCAGCTTGGATTTCTGGCAGTTCCCTTTCATGATACTACTGTAACTATTATTGAACGATCTTCAGCAAATTTTTCTTTCATCTGTACTTCCGCAGACATCAGTAATATCATTCAATAATCTGAGCATTCTCTTGGGTCACATTTATTTGGAAAGGGTACTACAGTGGTTGGCACACTAATTTGAATAATACTTGTTTTGACTGGATCCCCTTGTATGCCTATACTTACTATTCTATGGCTGGTAAACTTATAATTGAAGATAGATCTTGAAATGTCCTTTTTTTATGATGAATGTGATGCCATTCCTCTTGAATTGGTCATTCTGAGCACAGCAAACTCTGTGGCTGATTCAAACTGGCCCAAACCAGTCCACTTAAGTCCACTAATATCTGAACTATCCATCTTTATGAGGCCCACTTCATGTTGACTACTTCAAATTTTCCTAAATTCATACTCTTATATTCTAAACTCCAGTTCTAATGGATGCTCACTATTGTTTCTGCTGCTTCTGAGTGGTACCCCATCAGCACTGAAGCTCCCCCACCTGTCCTCCATTCCCAGCATTCTGGCGACTTCCTCTGAGAAGGCAGACCCTGCTCAGTCACCTTCTGATGCATGCTAACAGAGGGCTCACTCTCCGGCATGTCTCCAACAATGTTTTGCTTCTTTTCGTGAGGTTTTTAGTGTCTTACGATGTTTGGGTGCTATGCACAGGGTTTTCAGCGGCTAATTCCTCAGAGGGGGACAGCCTACTCCGTCTTTGTAGTGCGATCTTAGTCTGGAAGCTCTGTTAAAACGGGTTCACTTTGGGTGACCTGCTACTGTGAGTCCAGGTAGATTAGAGAAACAAATTCACAGAGACACTCATATGTGTATAAGAAAGAGCTTTATAAAAAAATAAATAAAGAGCTTTATATACAAGAGCAGTTGAATATTGGAAAAATATCCCTGCCCAGTCCAGATTAGCCCATACGTCCAATGCCAATCTGAAAAGTCCTCTTCAGACTCATAAACACATGCAATGTCGCCAAATGCAGGAAGATCACAGGCCAGTGGGTGGGAAGTCTTGTGGATCCAGTCGCGATATAAGCATCTCAGCACTAGCAGGGGCTTCTACATGAATTCTCCGGCTACAGAGATCTGGCTCCATCAGCTCATCTCCATGTGTCTTCTCCACAAGGATGTCTCTCAGGGAGTGAGCAGAGAGAGAGAGAGAGAGAGAGAGAGAGAGAGAGAGAGAGAGAGAGAGAGAGTCTCTCACCTCCAAGGAGGAAATACAGGAGTTCCCAGAATCCTCTGGAGAAGGCCAAGCCCACACAGAGGTCTCATTGGCTATATCCAGATGGACAGACTAGATTCCACCCCTACACTCTTAATCCTCAAATTGACACCAGATTATGTAACTATCACACTGCTCATATTTGAAATACCAGTGATACAGCTTCTAATGTCATCACCGCATGAACGCCACCACAGTAAAACAAACTGACAGGCAAGTGGGGGAAAACCTCTCGCTAAGCCACTGACACCGGGGTTTGTTTTTCACTGCACGGAAACCTAAACTGACCTAGTAAATAGAAATAACAAGCGGGAAATCAAGGCAGAAACGTGATCCTTGCTGGCTTCACTCACTAAATCAAGTTAGAATAAGCCCCCAGACCGAATCAGAGTCCCGTCAGCGGAGGAATGCTGCTAATGGTTTACCAAAGCACAGCGCCCCGAGCTCACTCGACTGCCACCTAGAGACTGGGGGGACCGCTCCGAACTAGGGTGCGGTGATGAGTGGTCCAAACCCTAACACTGAAAGAGCTGTTGATCTGGCAGTCTGGTGGAATTCGAATACATGGGGATACTGCCACCACTCAAGTTCATACTAAGGTTTTCCATGTTATATGAGTGCCAGGGATCCGAAGGTATACTCACCCCGCCCATAGTTTCATGTGCAGAGCTGATACCTGTGAGTTCTAAGAACTGTTCTAGCTGTTGTCTGAGTTAGAGTCCTTTCTGCACTGAAGTTACATTCAAGTGTGTTGGCCAGGTAGTTGTCTTGTAAATTTTTGGGCATAGGCGAGTGAGGTCGTTAATTGTGCCAACCTGGCCGATAAACACATGTGGGGTTAATTGAAGGGCGGAGGGATAAATGGCTCGGTAAGCCTTGCCTTTCTAGTTCTTGGGTCTCTTGCTTTCTGATGGTCAGACCAGGGTGCAGCTGCCTTAGCCTGTTTTAGCTGGCAAGGCTCACTTCCTGCAAGACATCCCTGAGGAGAAACCACATGGACCTACCCCGATGCAGCCCTGGGTGCTGGAGCACCCGTGTGGAGACCCCTGCCAGCGCTGAGATGCTTACGCACTCATTGACTTGGTTTTCCTCCTGCCGTCTGTATCATTGCATCTGTTTTATGAGATGGAGGAGGATTTTGTGAATTAGTGTCAGATATATGGGTTAATGTTGGACTTGTGGGCTTGGGCAGCACTGGGTTGGGATGTTTTCTTGATGTGCATTTAACCTTTATATAAAACTCTCTCTTATTCATGAGTTTCTGTGGATTTGTGTCTCTAAAGTACTTCCACTAACACAATCCACAAGACTTTCCACCCACTGGCCTGTGGTCTTCCTGCATTCAGCATTATTGCATGCCTGCATGAGGCTAAAGAGGAATTTATGGAGAATTATTGGGTATCTGGCCTAATATTGGACTTATGGACTTGATCTGGACTGGGCTAGGATGTTTTCTTAATGTACAATTACTCATTCTATAAAGCTCTTTCCTGTACACATATGAGTCTCCCTGGATTTCTTTCTCTAGTCAACCCGGACTAATACATATGTGAACAGGCAAATGCTTCAGGAATCGCACAATAATGTAACAGTGATCACTGGGTGCTGGGATTATAGAAAATTTCCTCTGCCTTCCCTTTCCCCCTGTGAGTCCACACCTTTGTCTGGCCTATTCTCTCTCAATGGAGGCAGTGTGCACCACAGAAGGGTCCATCAATCAGCCTTCTTTTAGTCTGAACAAATGGAAGATCAATATACCCGCTCTTTATTATGTGTTTCTGGGGTAGTTCAAAGCAATAGCCAGTGCTGGGAAGAATGGTCAGGATGTAGCCTGGGTGGGCCACAGGCAGCTAGTCAGGGATACCAGCAAGTGCCATCAAACCAACACTCGAACCCAAACCCATTGCTATCAAGTCCATTCTGACTCACAGCAACCCTAAATGACAGGGTAGAACTGCCCCATACAGTTTCCAAGGCTGTAAATCCTTATGGAAGCATAACGGCTGCCAGGTTTTTCTTCCACAGAACAGCTGGCGGGTTCAAGTCACTGTCCTTTCAGTTAGCAGCCACGTGCTTAAGTGTTGCAGAAGGACGCAGGAGTCCCGAGACACAGACGAGGGAGGAATCACTTCTAGATGGCCCACCTGGCACAGACATTTTCGTCTTGACCTGCTTTCTTGGGGCCAGAGTTCACTAATGAGCACAGAGCCTATAGGTGTGACTGGAGTCATTAACTGGCTGTGTGACCTGAATGAAGTCTGCTCTCCTTTGAGTTTCAATGTCATCACGAGTCTGTAAGATGGATCAATTCAACAGTAGGGTGATGCTGGTACTGTGCTTTAAATAGCTCACTAGGGAATACATGGGAGCCTCATTTGGGGGAGGTTAATATTTGTCTCGCCTATTTATTTATCAAATACACTCTCTTGCGTGTACTTTGGTGTATGCCCGCAATGAAGGAGGCCAAGGCCAACAGGTGGGACTGTGGATGTACCAGTTGCTGGGTTTGACCGTAAGAGGCTGTCTGTAGTTTGGTCTCCCCTCAGAGCAGCAGATAATTGACAGGGAAGTCTAATGCTGAGGGCACCGGAAGCATCCTCAGCAGCTCAGGTATGTGAGGTGGGGGAGAACCACAGTGAACTGTACTTCCTGCTACCTCCGTGACGATGGGCCTGGGGCAGCTAACAGACCTCAGCTTTGGAGCTCTTCATATAGATAGACCACTTCCAAGGCCCTGCCATTAATTTCTGTTTTGTTTTTGCTTCATTAAAAAATTATCAACAGATTTAAGCAACATAAAACCCACCATTTTAATCATTCCAAAGTGTATAATTCAGCGGCTCTTAGTATATCTTGGTATGCAACCATCCCTACTATTGTATCACATTGTGTTTTCACTATCTTCATCAAGCATTCTCTATTTTGACCTCCCCCTACTCACTGGCAATCATGAATCTATTTTCAGTTTCTGGGAATTTGGAATTTGCCTATTGTGGATATTTCATGTAAACGGAGTCATGCAATATGTGGCCTGTTGAGTCTGCCTTCTTCCACTTAGGTTTTCAAGGTTCTCTATTGTAGCATGCATCAGCCCTTCATCCCTTTTTACGGCTCAATAATATTTTGTTATAGGAACACGCCAGTGGGCAGATGGATAGTTTTCACTTTTGGGCACACACGTACAATGCTGCTACAAAGATCCGCATAAAAGTTTTTATGTGCATATATGTTTTCAGCTCTCTGGAGCATATAACTAGGAGTGGAATTGCTCAATTGTAGAGCATTACATGTTGGTCTGCTAACCACAAGGTCAGCTGCTCAGACCCATCAGCAGGTCCAAGGTAATAAAGGCTTAATGGCATTCGTGAGGAACCTATACATAGACTCAAAGGAGATTAGGGAAAACTGCATGGTTTAAAATCAGGAAAGATGTGTGTCAGGACTAGGTCCTTCAACCACATTTATTCAATCTGTTTGTGGAGCAAAGTAATCTAAGAAACTGGACAGTCTGAAGGAGACCACTACATGAGGATTAGAGGAAGACTCATTGAAAACCTGCAGTAGGCACATGACAAAGCCTTGCTTACTGAACATGAAGATGAACTTGAAGAGTTTGCTGAGGAAGCTCAAAGACTTCAGTATAGGCTACACCTCTAGGCACAGAAAGCCAAAATTCTCACAACTGGATCCATAAGCAACATTATGATAAGCAAAGGAAAGTTTGAAGTTGTTAAAAATTTCACTTTACTTGGATCTGCAATCATATCCATGGAAGCAGCAGTCAAGAAATCAAATGACAGAATGTATTGGTCAAATCGGCTATTCTTGCAATAACAAACAAACAAAAACCCATAACAAACTTAAGTGGTCAAAAGCAAAGATGTCATGAGAATTAAGGTGCCCCATGATCTTCTCAATCACTTTCTATACAAACAGAAGCTGGACAATGAACAAGGATGACCAAGGAAGACTGGCGCATTTGAATTATGATATTGACAAGAAGAGTGACTATTCCATGGACCCCCAGAAGAATGAACAGTTTTGTTTGGGAAGATGAGCAGTTGGAATGCAAGGAAAGTAGAGCTGGGAACGAAGGGTGGGGAAGCTTTGGCTCAGATCCTTTGGCCATGTTCTCAGGATGGATCCCTGACGAAGGACATTGCCCTTGGCAGAGTAGCCTAGCAACGAGAAAGAGGAAGGTCCTCAAGGAGCTGGATTGACATAGTGGCTGCAACCATGGTTGTGAGCACAGCGCTGGCAATGTTGTGCTGTTGGACACAGGGGTTGGTAGGAGCCCACTCTATGGCACCTAACAACGACAACAGCATCAACAACAGAAGGTATAAAGTAGGATCTCACTGTAGATTTCATTTGTCTTTCTCTAATGACTAAGAATGTTGAGTGCTTTTAATGTGCTTCTTTGTAATTTTTATGTCTCTTGAAGAAATGTCGCTCCAAATTGTTTGCCTACTTTTACTTTATTTCACTTGTTTGATGTGTTTTCACCGCAGCATTTCAGCTTATATATATCTTGGTTATTAGACCCCTTCGTATATATGATTTGTCAATATTTTCTTCCATTCGGCGGGTTGCCTTTTCGTTTTCTTGATAGTGCCGTTTGAAACACAAGTTTTTAATTTTGATGGTGTTCAATTTCTTGATTTTTTGTTGCCTTTTTGTGTGTGTCATATTTAAGAAACCACTGCCTAATCCAGGGGATTTTCTTCAAAGAGTTTCATGTTTTAACTCTTACAGTATGTCTTTGATCTATTTTGAGTTAATTTTTGTATATGATGTAAATTAGTGTCCAGGTGCATTCTTTTGCCTGTAGATATCTAGTTGTCCCTGCACCTTTTGTTGAAAAGATTATTCTTTTCCTATTGGATGATATTGGCACCTTGATAAAAAAAGTCAATTGACTTGAATTGTATGGGTTTATTTTCAGACTTTTAATTATATTGGATTTATATGTTCATCTTCATGCCAATACACCCCGTTTGAGTAATGTTGCTTTCAGTAAGTTTTAAAATTGAGCAGTGTCAACTTTGTTCATTATTGCAAGATTGTTTTGATTATTCTACGTTTGTTAAATTTCCATAAATTTTCGTTTCAGCTCATCTGTATTACAGAAAAAAAGAGGCATTCAATTTTCTTTGTAAGTTACCCTGAATCTGCATACGCATTAGAGGTTTCACGATCTTAACAATATTATAGCTTCCAGCCTATAAATACAGGTACCTTTCAACTTGCTCAAGTCTTCTTTAATTTGGGGGACTTAGAACACCGAATGCATCTAATAGAAAAGAAGAATAAGTTAAACTGAATAAGTTTCTACCTTAGGAAACTTGAAAAAGGAGACCAAAAGATGAATAGCCCATGTGGTGAGCTTCAGCCTTTATGACCCGGAGATCAGAAGAACTAGAGGGTGTCTGGCTACCACTGCTAATATCTCTGAGAGGGATTACAATAGGTGGTCCCAGATAGAGTGGGAGAAATTTATGGAACAACACTCTAATAAAAAGGCCAAGCTTTCTGGTCTGATAGAGACTGGTGGAGCCCCTGAGACCATGGCCCTTAGAAACTCTTCATGTTTAAAGCTGAACTCACCCCATGATTCAACTTCCAGACACATACTAGACAGGCCCATATGATGAGCAATAGCACCAAGGAGGTATACACACCTAAAACAATCAACCATAGGTGATTCGTCTGCCCAGGGATAAAGCTCAGAAGGAGGAAGGGCTAGTAAAGAAGGACAATGAATGGCAATGTTAAACATGGGTAAGAAGTAGGAAGTGTGCTGGTACTTTTGGGGATAACAATTAATATCACAAGATAAATAATAAAAATAAGAGCAGCCACCAATACAATGAAAACAGGAAGCTAACAGAGAAAAAGAAAGAAAAATAAAAGTTGGCTATTTGAAAAGATCAACATGGTAGTTATATAATCTGGTGTCAATTTGAGAGGATTATGAGTGAAGGGGTAGAGTTTACCTGTCAATCAGGTCATAGACAATGAGGCCTCTGTGTGGGCATGGCCTTCTCCTGAGGATTCTGGGAACTCCGGTATTTTCTCCTTAGAGGAGGGAGACACACTCTCTCTTCTCACTCCCTTGGAGACTCTCTACTGACAGGCTCACTCCCTGAGAGACATTTCTGAGAAGCCACATGAAGCTACCCAGTCAGAGTTTCAGAGCCGAAGGAACCACAGGGAGACCCCTGCCAGCACTGAGATGCTTACAATGCCATTGGATCCACAAGACCTCCAACCCACTGACCTGTGATCTTTCTGCATTCAGCATTATTGCATGTTTCATGAGTCTGAAGAGGACTTTGTAGATTGGTATTAGACATATGAGCGAATATTGGACTTAATCTGAACTGGGTTGGGATGTTTTCTCAATGTTAAATTGTTCTTGTATATAAAGCTCTTTTTTATACACATATGCACCTCCCTGGATTTATTTCGCTAGTCAACCCAGACTGACACAGCCAGTAAAACTGATAAAGTATTTAGCTGGGCTAACCAGGAAAAAAAGAAATGACGTTCTACTATATAAGTTTCCACTACATTGCAGTAAGTCAACATTATCTATGTGAAGAAATCCTAATAAAAATCAAACAACTCTGGAGATCAAGTCCCGATGGCCTTCTCTAATTGGAAATGTTCTGTGTGCATTGGCAAACATCAGCTCCGGGTGATGAGGCTGTCCTGACACCACGAGGAAAGGACGATTGGACGTTTCATGTTTGGAACTCTCCTGGACTCTGCTTCATTGTTTCTTCCTTTGGCCGAATTTAGTCAGGAACCTTTAACAATCATAAGTGGTAATTATGACTATTACAGTTTTCAGTGAGTTCTGTGAGTCATTTTTGCATACCATCAGAACAAAGAGTGGCTTTAGGGACATCACTATTTGCAATTGGTGTCAGCAGTGAGGGCAGGTTTGTGGATTACTCTCTTAACTTTAGTTTGGTAACTCACAATGTCCTGATAGATTTTGTCTCTAATAGAGAGAGTAGAAAACCACATGTAGTTCCAGATCACCATACCCCTTGCGGTTGAGTAAATACAGCAAATACAATTTGATTCCGCGTGACCTTCTAGGATGGGGTAGAACTGACTCATAGCCACTGTGCCGCTCAGGCTCCTTAGTTAGATATTAGTAGATTAAATATGATTAAGGGATCCTAGGTAGGCAGTTATCTTTCCTGAGCTTTTAAGATTCTTGTCTTCTTTCTTCTCAATTCCTTTATCTGCTTTTTTGGGGGATGGGGGGTGGGGGTGGTCTTCTTCTCTATCTTCTCATTGGGTGGGAAGGAATCTTGGAGGGCACTCTTGAATGTTGTAGGGCTTCTTCTCCGGGGATTTTCAGAGACAGATAGCGCCTCACTTTCTGGGGACCCATGCCAAGTTGACTTGAGAGCAGCAATGGGTGGGAGGCAGGGAAGGACACTTCCGCCCAGACCATTGCATCTGCCGAGGTTTTTATGTTACATTGACTGCCAGCGAGTGGATGCCGATTCATAGCGACCCTATGGGACAGGGCAGAGCAGCCCCTGTGGGTTTCTGAGATGATCTCTTCATGGGAGCAGAAAGCCTCATCTTTCTCCCTATGATTACATATGTACATTAAATACAAATAAGTCATGTCGCCAACTTGAGCTGGAAACCCTGTCTGGGAGGCTGGAAGTACCTGTCGTCTACTTTGGGAGCCACTCTCTTCACTCCACATGTTGGTGAGTTCTACTGTCTTTCCTGTGATCACACTGATGAAGATTCTATCACTCAAGATTGTGTAACTATAAAGAAAGATCGATGAAAAATATATAGCTGAACATTGTTTGCGTCTCTGAACAGTATAGATCGGAATATCTTTAAATAATGAATGGAATGTTGTCTATTGATGAGCAAAAGGAATCATTAAATTGATATGTTTCATTCTCCAGTCTTATTGCTTCTGGAATGAATTCTAGTCCTTGCTCCCTAGTTGACTTGTTAATCAGATCGTAATGACTAATATTCATGGAAAGCTTACTATATGTCATAAATTATTATAACTACTTTACTTGGAATTGTGGATTGAATTATGCCCCCCCCCCCGCATATTTATTGAAAGCCTAGCCATACACTGTCAAGATCCGATAATGTGATTTTAATCAGCTGGCCTTGGGCAGAGCAGATCACTGCTGTAATCTAATGTAATCTAATCAACCAGCCGGTTGAAGTCATATCAATGTAGAATGAATTCTAAATGTCATCAGTTCTAAGTTATAAAAAGAACAGAGTAGACGCAGAGGCCCACAGGAGGGAAGATAGAGATGGAGATCATGAAAGAACACCTGGGGACGCTCACTAGGAAGGGATGAGCAACTAGATCTCTGTTCTTTCAAATTCCCACTTGCAATATTTCTATTCTGACAGCACTACAAAACGAAACCACACGGGCATCCTATTTAATCTGTAGAGCAACACTGTGGGGCAAATATTATTATATGAGAGATAAGGTGTGATTCAGAGATCTTGCCCAAATTAACATATCTGTGAGGCAACAAAGCTTGGATTCGGACCCAAATGATCTCATTCCAGAACTCTTAACCAGCTGCTTCCCTGGGAACCAAGCTCTGTCTCAGCTTGTCTGAAACCTCTTCTTGGATTTTCCTGGCTCTTTGTCAGGATAGGTCTCATGTCGTTTTAATTTCAGGCCACCTGCATTGGCATTCTTGTTTCCCAGTAGCTTGTTAAAATTTTAAAGAGCAAAGACGTCACTCTGAGGACTAGGTGTACATGATCCAAACTACGATATTTTCGATCGCCTTATACACATCTGTGGAAGCTGGACAAGGAATGAGAAAGACTGGAGCAGAATGGGTGCGTCTGAATGACGGCCTTGGTGCAAGTACTGGATGTGTAGCTTGGACTTTGGGCAGAACAAACAAGTCTGCCTTGGAAGAAGAATCTCCAGAATGCTCCCTGGAAGTAAGGACAGTGAGAGACTTCATCTCATGGACTCTGAACATTTTATTCAGGAGGACTTGCTCTGGGAAATGCTAGCCTGCTCGGTGGAGGGTCAGGGAAAAGGAGGGAGACCCCCAATGAGATGGATTGCCACAAGCTACAGCAATGGGTTCACCTCTAACAATCGTGAAGACCAGCTAGCGTTCTCTTCTGTTGTGTACAGGGTGATTATGAGTCAAGACCACCTCGACGGCCCCTAGCCACGATCATAAAAACAATGCTGATCTCTTACACTACTCCTACAGAGCCCTTCTCTGCTCTCTCACACATATTCGCTATGAAATTGGGCAACAGGGATTTATTTCTATTACAGCGCCTCTTTTCTTGACCTTTCACAGGTTATATTTGCAAACTTCTCCTGCAAATTACCTGCCCTGGGCTCCGAGTCAAACAGGCGCCGAGCAGATCAGTGAAGGCACAGTCTCTTCTATACACTGCGTCCTGGCCCTTTGGTCCGTGGCTCAGATTCGCCTGTGCTGCTCTAATCATTAACTCATACGAAAAGTCCACGACATGACCAGGTGGCACAGTCCATGGCCCTGGTCCGCCAGAGGCAGCATCTCTTTCTACCCTGAGATGGAGAGAAGCAAGGATCGAGTTGGCGGTGAGGGGGTGGAAGAGCAAGAGCCAGGCGGTGGGACACAGGGGCTGAGGCTAAAAAGGGAGATTGGCCTGTGGAGTGCTGTCTCTCTGATCATTGGCTCTATGATCGGCTCTGGCATCTTCATGTCACCACAGCGGGTGCTGGTCTACGTGGGCAGCCCTGGAGCCAGTCTTTTGGTTTGGGCAGCCTGTGGTTTCCTGGCCACACTGGGGGCCCTGTGCTACGCTGAGTTGAGTGCCTTAGTTCCTGAATCTGGCGGGGACTATGCCTACATCCTGCGGACCTTTGGCTCCTTGCCAGCCTTCCTGGTCATCTATACATTTGTCTTAGTCGGCAGACCAGCGGCCATCGCTGCCCTCTCGCTGAGCTTTGCGGAGTACGCGGTAGCTCCCTTCTACCTGGGCTGCTCCTCCCTGCCCCAGGTTGCGGTGAAGGGAGTGGCCGCCGCCGGTATCCTGCTGCTGATGTTGGTCAACTGCTGGAGCTCGCGGCTGGCCACCAGGCTGATGAACGTGTGCACCGTGGCCAAAGTGCTCTCGCTGCTGATCATCGTGGTGGGCGGGGCCGTCGTGCTGGCTCAGGGCCAGGGCCACAAGGAAGTCCTTCTGCACGCCTTCCACAACACAACGCAGCAGGCGGGTCGCTTTGGCCTGGCCTTCTACCAGGGCCTGTGGTCCTTTGATGGCTGGAATAGTCTCAACTACGTGGTGGAGGAGCTCAGAAATCCACACGTGAGTCCGTGATTCCGTGATGTCACCTCTGGGGGTGAGATTTCCAAACCTCCGCAGTTCCATTAAGGTTGGTCGGGCTAACTCAAGACTCCTGAGCATTTGGGCTGGACACCTGGGCATCCCTCTGGTACTCATGGGAGGGTAGGATGAGAGGCTGCTGTCTACCTCTAGTAGTCTCAACAATGATGTAAATCATAACTCCTCCCATCAGCTCAGCACTTTGCAGGATCACACCCAAGGTCTCATTTTGGTATCCTGTCTGGAAAACATTACCACCCCATCTTTCAGATACAAGAAACGGAGATGGAGAAAGATGAGGTGGTGTTGAGACCCTAGTACTCACGAGAAGCCCTCCTTGGTGTCAGCGTGATATTTCTCTATTGTTCTTCCCACAAGAGGATAGGGGATCTTTCATTCACAGTTGCCATCACAGACAGAGCCCCGTTTGGGACAGGGAACGGCCATGTCCAGTCTGACTTCCCCCACCTGGGAGCCTAGGATTGAGCACTCGTTGCCCAGGTTTGCAGAACAACTTGGGACTCAGTTGCAATATTGAACTTTTGGGTTACGATGGATATACTTGTTTGGCAGGGCATTAGTTCAGATTTTGTGATCTTTTCCTCCCTTCTCGTAGAACACATAAGAGCCGCCAGTCTGTTCTTCCGATGCTCTTGGAGTCCGCTTAAGGGCCATGATAGCTTTCAGGGTCTCAGCGAAGAATCCCTGGAGGGAGGGATTGGGAGAAACTGGCAGCAGCTTGAAGGGTGAAATTCAAGAGCATAGAAAGAAATTGGGGAGACAACCAGAAGTCCACTGGTCTAGCGCTTATTTTCACATGAAAGTCCTTGCACCTCTTTCTTTGCTTTGTAAAATAAGCATCCTCAGAGCTGAGCCTGCCTATCCCACAGGGCGTTGGGACGTAAATGAATTCCATTACCGATGAAAAAAGGCTAGGACTCATAACTTTAACTAGCTGAACAGGGTGACTTTCAAGTGAGCTAAACTGAGTTTTCAGGCTGGTTGAGCGTGGGGATGGGGGGCGTGGGGCTGTAGAGCAGGGGTATTGGCTCATTCGGTTCACAGGGGCTGGGTCCCTCCTGGCCTGAATCCAGGCCCTCTGGCTTAGACCTGACTGAGGGAAAGAGCAGTAGGGCAGGCTCCCCATGCCGTAGAGCAGGGATCGGAAACCTTTTTCTATAAAATGTCAGTTAGTCTTCCTCACAATGTATGCTGTCGTGGGGCTGCCATGACAGCCACAGAGGGACAAGTGAGGGTGATTATGCTCCAAACAAATTTTACCTATAAAAACACCCAATGGGTTGGACGTGGTCAATGGGCTACAGTTCACCAGCACTTGCTATAGGGCAGGGGTCCTCAGACCTTTTAAACAGGGGGCCAGTTCACTGTCCCTCAGACCCGTTGGAGGGCTGGACTATAGTTTATTTTTAAACTATGAACACATTCCTGTGCACACCGCATATATCTTATTTTGAAGTAAAAAAACAAAATGAGGCAAAAACTCCCGGCGGGCCAGATAAATGTCCTCGGTGGGCTGCATGTGGCCCGCAGGCTGTAGTTTGAGGACCCCTGCTATAGAGCATTTAAAGAAATGGGTTGGGGCGGAGAGTCATTCCTATTTGAAGTTCAGGCACTAACACTGCCCTTGGAAGCACACCTGAGGGGTATCTTTGTTAGTTTCACACTATTTTTTTAAGAAACGGAAGGACTTCGGTCAAACTAATGCCAGCCTTATGCCTTGGGGCCCTGGCATTTGAGTCCTTAATTAAGATACCCCAAATAAAACTTCACTGTTTTTCAGATGCCTTGGTCAGAAACCTGTCTTTGATGTACACAGAGCTCTGTAATTGTCCCAGCTCATTAACTAGTGGGTAGGCTGCCCAAGATAAAGTCAAGTTTAGAAGCATAACCTGTCCCTCCCCTGGGACTTGGCATGGGGCTGGGTCATGCTTGGCAGGTGCTCACCTCGCTGAGGACACCCATGGCTCACAGAAAGGAGAACCCAGGACTTTGCTCCCCTGGTCCACCTTTGCTTCCAGCGGCTGCATCTCAGCCCAGGCAGAGTCATACGTTCATGAATGAAAAGAAATTAGCTAGCATGGCCCACCAAGGCCTGCCATGATGCTTTGTGCCCAAGATGAGAACATTATGCTGTTGTACTTGGTTTAGGGGTCTGAGAAAGACCTGATTGGTGACCATGTGGCCTCTTTTCCCTGTTTCTGCAGCGGAACTTGGTGTGGGCTCTGATGATTGCCATTCCCCTGGTCACCTGCCTATACATCTTGGTCAACATCAGTTACCTGCTGGTGTTGTCACCCAGTGAGATCCTCTCCTCGGATGCGGTGGCTGTGAGCTGGGGGTGAGTGAGTCACATGGGGCATCCCTCGGACAGGGCTGCGCTCTTACTCAGGCGGTAGTCAGGGACTCTGATCCACATAGTCCTGAGGATGGGGTCTCCCTCTAGTGCGGCTCAAACCCCTAGATCCTGGGTCTAGAGTCTAGACCGGTGGTTCTCAACCTTCCTAATGCCGTGAGCCTTTAATACAGTTCCTCATGTAGTGGTGACCCTGTATGTGGGTGTGTTTGCATGTGGACACACCCACCTGGAGATGGATAGAGGAATGGTGTCTTGGTTCCTATGACCATGGGAAATATGGTCTTAGGTGATCCCCAAGGGGTTGTGACCCACAGATTGAGAACTGCTGGTCTAGACCACCCTTTCCTTTTCTTCTTAGGCCTCTCAGGGCACATTGTCAGGATCAGGATTCACTTGACCTGTTCTTGACTACACCTTTGAAATCCTTCCCAAGCACCTCCTTGTGTGTTGGCCTGGGATGACCACCACTGTGTGCTCAGCTCTGAGCTGGTCACTTTTAGGCTTCAGTACTGAGCTCTAGAGCTATTCTTGTTGGTCTCGTGTTGGTCTCAAGCTGTTGGGGGTGCTGATCCATGGGTGTGACCTCTCCTCTTGAAGAACTCATAGGTTACCAGAAGAAATACCCATGTTGACCATGTCTCAGGGGAAATGATGTGCTCTAGGCTTAAATGCTCTGGAGGTTCAGTGATGTGAAGGCTGCACCAGACCACCTGGACTTCTTAGAAGAGGTGGAGGCATGTTTCCATAATTCAGTAACAGTGGGCTGGCTGAGAGATGGTGGAGCAATCCCAATCTGGAGGAAGAGCACAATGGTGGGACTAGGTAGAGGGTGACAAGTCGATGAAGCCAGTGGCTTATTTGCAAAAATAAGTGCACTTGGGGATTCTGGAGAAGGATCTAGGGGCTACCCGAAGGACTTTGGAAACCAAGCTGAGGAAATCAGGTAATGATGAAGGACATGGGAGTCAGGATTGGGTTGGAGTCAGCAGTGGGGAGGGACCATGTGATGACCACAGAACCAAAGCATGAGGTCACCTCTGAGCAGGAAGGCTCAGGAAGGGAAAGGGGCATTGATGGGAGGAGGTCTCAGATACAGACCAAGACAGAAAGACCAAGGATGGGGTAGGGAGAAGGGCTAGATGGGAGAGCATGAGGGCAAAGAGAACTGAATATAATGGCACCCGTAGGGGTCAAACACAGCACAGGTGACAGATCACAGAGTGCTCTGGCAGAGTCAAAGAAGGGGAAGGGCAGGAGAGGAAGATGCCATCTGCTTTGTCAGGTGCTCCAGGCATTGCCAGGGCAAGGGCTGGGGCCACAAGAGATGATGCTGGACACAGAACACAGAGCATCACAGAAACACAGACCAAATCAGAGATGATCAGGGAAGGTCTTGCCCAAGTTCCAAGAACCAGACTGGACTGCCAACAGAAGGCCTGACTGTATGGGATAGGAAATTGTGCTTTGAGAAAGGCTTCTTGGATACATGGACTTTGGGCTCTGGGCAGACAGCCTGTCTGGGAACTACCAGGTGCACTGCACGAACCTGGAGATAACATTCTAAGGAGGGCGGGGGGTGAGGACAGGGGGGCATCATCGATGATATGGAATGTTTATCTAAATTTGAATTGCTTGTTCCATTTCATAATGCAACCTCTCAGCCTTCCAAGCTACTGCTGGATTTCTTTGCACTGATTGATCTCTGTGTTGTCCTAGAAAGCAAGTTCTAGGGGCCTGGGGATGGCTGGTGCCTGTGGCTGTTGTGCTCTCTGGATTCGGTTCTGCAAATGGGGCGTTCTTCAGTGGAAGCCGTCTATGCCATGTGGCTGGACGAGAAGGTCACATGGTGAGAATTGGCATCTGGAATGGGACAAGGTAGTCGTAGGAAGGGTGCTGGAAGGACCAAGAAACGAAGTCTCTGATCCAAAGTCTAGCACTGAAGCCAAACCAGACTTTCCCCATAAGCTAAATCCCCCTTTCCTTTGGAAAGGTATTCAGCTGTTTTATCATCTCACCCCCAAACTCTAGTCCTTTTACAACTAGGTTTTTGGAAGAGCACAGAACTGGGTCCCAACATGGAGGTTGTGGGTGATCCAGATGTTTGTCTCCAGCACCCAAGCAAGAATATTGGGGAGGAGGGATGGGGGGTTGTCAATGTATACCCTCTGGGCCTTTCCCAAGGCTGTCTCTGACACTCTAACGCTTTTGCTTTAATAATGTTAAATAATCGCCAGTCCCAGATTCTCAGTAGCTTATATCAAACATGCTCATGAATCGAATTGGTCAGCTATGGCTCAACTTCAGACTGGAAGTTGTTTTGCCATCTCAGAGTCGGAGTTTGATCCTATCACAGAGCCCTAGGATAATGTAGTAGAGGCAAGCTGGGGCATTTTAACCTATAGCAGGTGTCAGGGACACAGGGGACCAGGTATGTGAGCCTCGTCTAATGTCATTCCTGCTCACATTCCATTGGCCAAAGTAAGTGACATGGCCAACGTCGACACCAGAGGATGGCAAGCTATAGTTCTTCCACAGAGTTTAACAGAGGGACATTAAATATTTATAGAATAATGCAAAGATTAGTAATACACCGAATAATGCAATAACACAAAGACTAACACAGTGTACAACAATCACCTAGAATTCCATCCCATGAGCCACCCATAGCTACCCAAACTCTTTTCTTCCCCTCCCTGTCCCTCTTTCAGTTTGGGGTAAGATGGGGAGGAAGAGGAAGTCGAAAGACCTGGGCAGGCATCTGCTAAATCTCCCCATATCCAATTCCACATCCAAGGCTGTTGGCTGGCATGGAGGTAGAGAGCCTTGGACCCCTTTCCCAATCCATGTCTTGGGACTGATCATCCCAGAGGTGAACCACAGAGACCTACCTCTGGAAGCGAGAGTGACTGCTGACAGCGAGGTTGAGCACTCCAGTGACCAGAACGCACGAGGGGAGGTGGAGAGCTAGGTGCTTCCCTGGGCCCATGCTCACCATTGCCCTCTTCTTCCTCCCAGCCTCGCCTTCTGTCCATGGTTCATGCGCATCGCCTCACCCCCTCCCCAGCCCTGATGTTCACCACCGCGGTGGCGTTGATCCTGATCATCCCAGGGAGCTTCAGCGCCATTGTGAACTTGTTGAGGCAAGTGCATCTCTGCTTCAAGGTCAGGTATTTGGAGTCCCGGATGTGAACATACACACAGACACGTGCACACTCTTGGAAGCCCGGGCGTATCACCCTCATACGTGCACAGGCAGGTCAGCTATCCTTCCCCACCACGTTTCCCAAACAAGATGTGACTCCTCCCCTGACAACCATTATTTTTCCAAGAATGAAATGGATGCTGCAGGACATCAGGAGGAGGATGGGGAAATGCTTGTGCTGTTCTTGTCACTTTTGTGGTGGTGGTGGTGGGGGTGGTGGTGATGAGGGAATTTCAAGTTGCTAAAAGAGAAGATTATTCCCTTATTCTGTCTCCAAGCTAATGTTCAGACACATTCGGGGATGGTCAGCACCACTTTTCTTCCTTGATCTCTCCGTGTGGGGTCTGAGCCCGAGGGGCCGCCCCACGGTCAGGCTTTAGGCACAGCCAGTCCCTTCATCAAAGGGAACTGGTGTTCTGACCGGCTTTCTGACCTTCCCTGGGGCACCCAGTTAGCGTCGTCTGACTTCACTAGCAGCAGGTTCACTGGGCTCATCTGTACCGCTGGGCAGGCATCATATCTGGCTGCAGATGGAGTTCAAAGAGTAATTAAAAAAATACACCTCATGTGTTCCCTCCCTTTGTTGCGATAAGTATAACTAATCTTCCGGGACTGGAACGGCACGCGAGGTGATTTTCTTCGGAACCATAGGGAACAGACGTGGTTTGCTCTTTCTATCTTTTTTCTCCCTCCCATGAGAAAGGAGAAAATCATCTTAGGATGAGTCATTATAGAGGGATCGAATGGTGAGTGTTGGGTGTTAACTGTCTTCAGGCTGAAACTATCTAGAGCAGTGGTCCTCCACCTTCCTCATGCCGCGACCCTTTCATACAGTTCCTCATGTTGTGGTGACCCCCAATCACAAAATTATTTTCGTTGCTACTTCATCACTGACATTTTGCTACTGTTATGAATCATCATGTAAATATCTGATATGCAGGATGTATTTCCATGGTTACAAATGGAACATAATTAAACATACCTATGTACTTGAATATAAGCCGACCCGAGTATAAGCCGAGGTACCTAATTATTACCTGGGAAACCAGAAAAACCGATTGACTCAAGTATAAGCTTAGGGTGGGAAATGCAGGATGTGAATTAACACAGAGACCAGAGGGCAGAGACGGAGCACAGCCACAGACACATCCTTACCAGTTCAGTTGCCGGCTAAGTGAATCACTACGGGTGCTTCTGCCAATTGTAGCCGTCCAGGTCATAGGACGGCTCTGATTGGTTAGATGTGAGTAAACAAACATTCAAAGCCCCGCAGTGTCAGCGGGGTTTTAAATAAACAGCAGAGGAATGGCAATCACCCGTGAGATGTTACACCTTGCTGGGGTACCACTGACCCGTGTATAAGCCGAACCCCAGTTTTTCAGCACATTGTTTGTGCTGAAAAACTCGGCTTATACAGAGTATATACAGCAATTAAAACAGTGATTAATCACAAAACAATATGTAATTATATAGTATGAAATATTTGTTTTCTGATGGTCTTAGGCGACCCTGTGAAAGGGTCGTTTGACCCCCAAGGGGGTTGCGACCCACAGGTTGAGAACCGCTGGTCTAATGTGACTGTGAGTCTCCAAGCACAGAAGGAGAACTCTGGAATGATCTACTCCAGTCTTGACAGCCTCAAGGGATGGCCTCATTCTGAACCCTGCTCTGAGGTTGCATGGAGTTTCCATTAGAGTCACGTCAGCCTGGGAAATGCAGAGACGCAGGGTTGGTCTGGGGGTTCGCTGAGCCGCGCAAAGTTATCAGCTTCCAGGAAAACTACTGGGGGGAGCATCCACTTCCCTGAGAGCTCACCAGCCAATCCAATCCTCTCTCCTTCTTGAGAACAAACCGCTCCTCCTTCCCTTTGAACATCGCCCATGCAGGACCGTCAGAAAGTCTGAGCTGCGGGCCCTCTCGGGGACTAGGCTTGTGAGAGTGCCACTCTGTGCCCACAGAGAACCCTGGCAGGAATGGGTTAACGTTGACCCTCCCTACAGTGCATTCTTGTATTCGGCCCTCCAATCTGGCCTCCTTTGCTCTTTAGTCCATCAGGGTAAAGAGCTTGGACTCTGTAGGTTCCGCCCCTCTGTGGAAAAGTCTGGTCATGATCAGCTGATGTTTCTCTTTCAGCCTCACAGCCTGGATCATCTACGGAACCTCCATTAGCTGCCTCCTTTACTTGCGGGTGAAGGAGAAGCATCTTCCAAGACCCTACAAGGTACACTTTAGGATGGTCATTGAGCTTCTCCACTCCCAAGGCAGGTCTTTGGGCCACCTTCCCAAGGCAGGTCAAGACTCCAAAGGCATATGTAAGAGTTTGTCAATCTCATTAAGTTTGGTACCAGATTTCCATACTTTTCTAAAACAAGGGGTGGCATGATTTGCTGGACGACAGCCTCTTTTCTAAGAACAAGACTTGGGGGAGTGAGGGACAGCCGAATCACCAGGCATTCACCCTGCTCGCTAGGACCAGTTTCTCCTCGGGGGAAAGGACCCTGAGGTAAAACTACAGGAGACCGATGCGGAGGCTGAGACACATGGGCACGGTTGGGTTCACAGAGAATCCTGCTAGGTCCTGCACCTCTGCTCCCTGGAGCGCCCCTTCAGCTCAACAGGTGGAGTAGGCCACCTGGACTGGGACGGGAAGCTAAGAGTTTGTGTCAAGTTGAAGCAGCAGGCAGCAGGCATATTCCAACATCCTTGCTCCCCGATGCTATCTAGGTCCCAGGGCCAAGTATATGCCTGTTCTGTGCTCCCTGCAGGTTCCCACCGTCATCCCGGTCATTATGTTCCTGGCTTCTGTCTTCCTGGTGCTGGTACCCATCATTGACCATCCCGAGATGGAGTTCTTTTACCTCTTCCTGTTCCTGCTCAGTGGCTTCCTGGTGTATTTCCTGTTTATTTATTTCCACTGCCAGCCCAAGTGTTTGCAGATGGCTACCCTGCATCTCCAATTGCTCATGGAAGTTGCTCCAACCATGAGAAATGCTCACGGAAGAACTGAATCGGCTCTGCATTGACCTCTTGGATGCAAACATCTCTATTGTCACAAAAGTAGCCACGGCAGGTCTTTCACAGTTGATTCAACATCATTGTAATAAACTCCGTAAGTGCCATAATGGTGTGGTCAAGAACTTTTGAGTTATTCACCCCACACAACACTGGCTTCTCTAAGAACTGGTCCTTCAGTGGCTGCCTCTTTGGGATACGGCTGTTTGTAACCCAGGTGAGAGTGTGGAATTAGCATCTTGGGATCTGGCAAGAAAGAGAAAGACCCGCGATGAGATGGATTGACACACCGTGGCCAACAGTGGCTTCAAACATAGGAGTGATGGTGAGCGTGCCTAGGACCAGGTAGTTTTCTGTCCTGTTGTATGTAGGGTTGTATGAGTCAGAACCAACTTTATGACCACTAACAACAATTCTGCTTCTAATGGTTTCATGCTTTGAGGAACTGTACATCTCAGGAACTTATCATTAGGCAATTGCAACCAAATGGGAAGATCACTGAGTGGAGAAGAATGGAAGAGTAATCACAGTGCGATGGGGCTGAGAAATCATGTGGCACCAAAGAGTTAGAGGGGAGATTCTGAGAGGGTAGCAGCCTTGATCCTGGACTGTCCTCCAGTTCGGGTCCGTGCCTAGCTGGTGCTCACCTGCCATTTGGCCATCCTTCCTGTTGTTTGATCATCTGGCACAACCTGAGATAAATAAATCCCCCAGGTTGGCCCAAGTGAGTTAGAGTGGGTTTCTATTTCTTGCCGCTAGAAGGCTCTGCCATGCCTTCCCGTACAGGAAGACGTGAAACTTCAATGACAGGGTATGGTCACCAACTGGATGGAACAAGGAAAGATGCAGAAGACGTGTCTCTGGGAAGGAATGCGCATTGGCGCTGGGTAAAAAGAATGACCGCGAGAGTCCTACATGAAAAGTTAGAGCAGACCCAAGAAGCTCATGGGCTGCTCAGAGACAAGGGAGCAAAGGCTGATAACGCCAAGCTGAGAATGTGAGATGGGAAAGAATCACCACAGTGCCCAGGGGAAGACAGACTAGAAGCCGGCTCCCAAGTGCACTCAGGGACAGTGATCAGAAAAGGGACTGGGTGGAGGATGTTGCTGAGCATTTCTGCTCCTGAAAAGTCGACTCGGACAGCCTGCAGGTGGTGTGGTTCCCTCAGTGAGCAGACAGGAGGCAAAGGGCTACCACGGATGCACTGCTTCTGATCCATGAACTTGCTTCTGACCCTTAAAGTCTTTCTCATTCTGCTCTGATGGTGCGGTTGCCAGTAAGGAAAAGGAAAAGTGTGACATGTTTTCAGCTCCAAACCACACATTGTGCCTTGGAGACAAGAAATATACACCTAGCCACCTCTGTCAAAGATGGCCATGGGTCAGGTTGAGAAGTTCACCCGGGAAAGGTGTCTGGATCCCTCTAGCAGAAATGTATCCTTTTCACCTTTCTTCTCCCACCAAACTGTGCCTTGTCTGGTGTTTGATTATGTTTCTAATTCCCCTACAAGGTTGTGGGTTTGGTGAGGGTGGGAATTAATTCTTAGCTATGCTTCATCATCTTGTAGGTCTCATTATGGTGCTGTGCTGGACTCTTTGCTGATCAATAAAGTTTTATTGAGATATAATTCATATATATTACACTTCTATTGTTCAGTTATATTAAAAAGAGTTGTATGCACATCATCACAATGAGTTTGAGAACATTCTGCATTCATAATGCTCCATTTTTGTCATTATATGTCATTTTTCTCCAATCTTCATTTACCTTGTATACTCAATAAACCATTACACCTGTTACCGTTTCTGCACATCCACCCACCTTGTGCTTCATATACTGGAAAACATACCCCCTCAAACCCAAAAAATCAAATATAGTTTAAAATATACCACCAACAATATTAAAATAAACCAGAGAATAAAACCTCTGTTGAGAAAACCTAGAACAAACGAAAACTAAAATAAATCCAAAATGGGTCAAAGGAAGATCAATTAACCAGGCACCACATTTTAGCCTAATTCCGTCTGCCATGATTGAGTTTACAATCATCCCTGTCTGCTAACAAGGTTATTCGCCGTCCTCGACTGTGGTCAGAGGGGATCCACCGGAGACTTCTTCTATGTAAGGACCTTGACAATGGACTCTGGGCTCCCACTGTCATCCATAGCCGTCTGCAAGTGGGGTGTTCACCATTTAAGTTCTGATACCATTCTTTCCTTTGGATTGTACTATTTATCATCCTTGGGTCTCACAGGCTGGTGGGCTTCTCCTATATGAACTCAGTGGATGCCTAGCTTAGATGGCTGCTTGCTTTAAGAAGGGGAGGGGTTCAGGGCACACTCAGTGCCATCATCCTTCACCGGCCAGTAGATGCATGTCTAGAGATGGAAAGCAGAGGTGGGGAAGGGGTAGGGAATGGCTGAAACCAATTTGGCCATGAGTGATGCAACTCAGTTAGGCTCTTTCTCACTTTGCGACCCAGTCTCCCACCTTTCTCAGGGCCAACTGCCGTGGATGGCAAAGCAGGCTGCAAGTCCTGTCTTGATGGTGGAGAAGACCCCCCCCAGGCAAGGCTAGTCACATCGTCTCAAGCACCTCCCTGAGCTCTTGTCCTGCCCAGGTCCCTCCCAGCCTCCCCCCCAGGATGGTAGTGGGGATGAGATTCCAGCTGGAAATCTGAGATTTCTTAGGGGCTGTGTACCTTGACTCTCTTACTCTAAGTCACGGTGATGGTGTCCAAAGATCATTCTTTATATTATCAGAGATGAAATAATTCTCATGGTCCTGGCCAATGAGCTGAAAAGAATTCCCTGCCAAGAACAAGGGCTGATAAAAAAAGAGTCTTCACTCTTGGATTCAGAGAGGCAACAAGTACTAAGACATACCTGTGGCAGATGTGGGCTGGGCTCCCGGGTGGAACAGGGCACCGTCACCTCACCCTGGGTCAAGTTCACCAGCCATGTTTGTGTTTGGGGCAAAACCTGGTTCCTCTCAGAGTCACATACACAAACTCACTTCTTTAAACTTCTTTATAGCCAGTTCCCCTGCCTCCTTCTGAGTTCTTAGAGAGGGACCCAAATAAATGTCATTTTCAAATGTCATTACAAATGAAATTTACTAACATTGCACAAGAACATAAGTGCAAATTGAAATCTTGTGTTCCACTCTCACCACTTCCAGGGGCTTTTGTGTCCTTTGCTTCCTTCTAGAAAGTTTTGATGCAAATAAAGACAAGCCAGAATGGAAGGTTTGCTGATCTGTGCCCGTAGAGAATAATGACGGCCCTCTTCGGTTCCATCCTGGTGATGGAAGTTGCTCTCATTTAGTGTCCTCATCCTCAGAGCAGGTGGCTGTCTTCTACCGTGATGGTCCTTCACTGCTGTTCCCCATGCGTTTCTAGTTCCTTTTCTGAACACACGGTCAAGTGGTACTCTCCTGCCCCTTAGAGTTCAATGTGATCATATTCTGGTCGGTTAACTGTGAGTCAACATTACTGTGTTAGCTCTCAGTTGAACTTCAAGAGCCAGTGCACTCTTTCCTTTGTCTTTCATTGCCCTCTGCTATGGTGACTGTGTTAGGAAGGGTTCTCTCGAGAGACAAACAAGGACGCTTATGAATACATATATATGTATAAGTCTCTCTCTCTATATAGATTTATACAGTGAGATTAGTCCACACAGCAATACAGTTCAACTCACTTTCACGGAACAATTAATATACTTTAAATCCCTCAACTCATGAGGGCTGCTGGTCCAAGGTCAATGAAGCAGATAGCAGGGTGGGTCAGCAACAGTCAGTAGCACGGGAGCTTAGGGAAGCAGGCCCCGATGGGATCTCGAACTCAAGCGGTGTCGGCCTGGCAAAGCAGGTCTCGAAGGAACCTCAAGTTCTAGCAACAAGATCCATGGGTTGGCTTGGCCCAGAGGTAGTGCAGCACACATTGAGGCAAAGAATTAGCTCAATCAGCAGCACTCTAGTCCTGTCACCAGGGAGCAAGAGAGAGATGGGATGCTGGTCATCTTTATTTATGTGTCACCCTTCAATCAAGTTGCGACCTGATTAAACTCTGCCCACATGTTCCTATTGGCTTAGTTGGCACAATAAACCTAACTATCACAGTGACTGATGATGAAGGTGCTTTAGAGTAAGCATTGAGAAAGATGAGTCTAGCTGCTCCTGTAAAGAGTCACAGACTCAGAAACCCTATACAGGGTCCCTATGAGTCAGAATCAACATGTTGGCAGTAGCTGGTTGGTTGGTGTGGTGACTAGCAAAGTTCCAGTGTGGACTGCTAGCCTGAGGCCTTGGGCAAGAGTGACCTAGAGTACAGCCAGTCCTCAGCCACCCTACATTGATATGTAATGTGAACCAAAATAGCATTTGTTGGGGGAAGCAATGGAGACTGGGGATTATTTGTTACAACAGCATAGTCGAGAACCGCCTACTTGACCACCTCTCCTGTCCAGAAGTCTTACAAGTTCCTAGGACTATTAAACAGCAGTTCATTCTCAACTGAAGAGTTCATGATGAAGTCACACTTGATATGAGTTCATCCGCTCCCTGTCGTATCGAGGTTTCTGCACCTCCCTCATGTTTCATTGACCACTTCCCCCTCTTTTCTCTGTCCTTTGCTTCTGTCACCCCCACCCCTGCCTTCTCCCTTCCTGCAAAGGCACAGTCTTATTTCATCTGTCAGCAAGGAAAAGCCCATTCTACAAATTGCATGATAGAATCCATTTTTTGAAGTGAAAATCCCTATTGTAAAGTTTTGCAATGTTGACTGGAAGCTTTGTTCACTGCTGATATACCAACAAACCCAAGGGCCCCAAACCGCACCCCCCCCCCCCCGGGCATCAAGTTGATTCCAACTCATAGCGACCCTACATAAGGCTCCTGTACCGGTGCATACAGACTCATCCTTCTCCTGGGGGCAGCCGGCAGCTTGGACGGCTGATCTGTGGTTAGCAGTCCCACACTGACCCCACAGCACCACGAGATGCACCCCCATCCTGCTGACCATTTTATCACACAAATAGAACCCGCACATCCATCTTTTTTGTATCATGGAGAATCTTGGAACTTTCTTTAAAGTATCTCTTCTATTGACCCACCTATCTTGTGTAGCCATGCCCTTTGGAGTGAGGGCAAAGCATGCAGGAACCATAAAAACAATCAAATCATTATTTTTAAAACATCACATTTGAGCAGCCATATCTGAGCATGTTCCTTTAGGAAATACCTTTTGGGGAATAAAGTGTGCATTTGTGAACATTTGCATCTCTTTTAAAACCTAAGTGCTAGATACAACGTTTAAAAGGGAAAAATTAGGTGACACTTCATTTTTTAAAGTCAGGATATTATTCCTTTGGTCCCAAAGCTATTCTAAATCTTACAGAAAACCACCACCATCCACTAAACAACCCCCACACAACAAGGCAATCTTTCATACTTAATACCAAAGCCGAAAGAAAAAGCTATGAATTTCTGAAATGTCAGATTGGATGGCATCTTTGGAGCTAATTTCCCACCCGAGATTATATGATCAGTATCTATCACCCATGCCAGGGGACTCTGCTTTAGAGATCAAAAGGTGAAGAAAACATTAAAAAAAGAGATAAAGCTTCGGGTTCTAAGAGTAAACGGCACCGATAGGACTGATTTCATATGAATGATATTTCATCTGGTCAATTACACAAACTCAGACTCTGCAGTTCAGCAGCACAGGACAAAGCAGAGTCTAGATGGTGAGAAAGGAAGCGGGCGGGAAGAAAGGCCCTGGGTGGAGAGGAGGCATTGGACTCCTCCCCATCGCTCACAGTCTCAGGGATGGCCTGTGTGTGCGCGCGCGTGTATACACACACACACACACACACACACACACACAGCCCGCTGCCCACCTCCCCTGTCCTAGGCAGGAAGGAGTCGCTGACAGTCCTGAGTTACTGCCTTTGTGCCGGGAGCCTGCTCCAGGCAGCTCCATCTCTGTCTGCGAGTCCTGGATCCTGGCGCCATCACAACCGTTAATCAGCACACACCCAGAGAGTGGCCTCTCCAGTGTGAGCCTCACACAGGGAGGGAGACCAGGGGGAGATGCCATCCATTGCTAGGGGCAACCAGGCAGTTCCGAAGGCAGCATCACCCTGCTTTGAGCACCAACCCTGAGCGCGTCCCGGAGACTTGCCTGGCTTGGGGATGCGGGCAAGCCTGATTGGGCACCACCGCAAGGGGTCACTATGGGGTGAGAGAGAGGTAAGGGGCCCAAGGGAAGCTTGGCTCAGGACATGAAAGCCCCGGATGGCAGCGTGAAGGATTTGGGCCACATTGTATGGACAAGAGGTCAAACTCGCATGAGAGAGGACAGTGGTGCTTTGAGGTGTGCTGTGAGGAACCGGGACAGCAGCTGTCTAAGGGACATGGGGCAGGGGCAGTCGGAATGACGGACACATCACAGCCTGGTCTTCTTGGTTGTGGGTGAGAAAGAGATGCCAGAGGTGAATCTGAGCGTCTGAACCTGGGTGACCTGGAAAACATTCGTGGACACAGGAAAAGCAGATTTAGAGGAAAGGGTGGTTTCAATTGGTCAGCTTTGACATGCGGGGGGGGGGGCATTCCTCTAGAAATGTCCACTAGGTGGCATATTAGTTCCCTAGGGCTGATATTTATCATCAAACGCTGCAAAGTGAGGGGCTTACAGAAGCAGAATCTTATTCTGGAAGCGACAAGTCAGAAAGCAAGATGTCTGCAAAGCTGACTCCATTTGAACGCTCTGAATGAGAGTCTGTCCCATGTTGCTCTCCCAGTATCCAGTGGTTGTTGGCACTCCTTGGCTTGTGGATGCCTCGCTCCAATCTCTGCCTTCATCTTCCCATGGGCACTCTGCAGTGCGTCTGTCTGTCTCTAGGTCTCCTCCACTTCACCCCAGTCATATTGGATGAGGGTCCACCCCACTCCAGGGAGGACTTATTTTAATGAGCTGTATTTGCTAAGACTAGATTTACAAACAAGGTAACATTCACAGATATGACAGATACTAGGAGTTAGGGCTTCAACATAATTTTTGTGTGGATCACAAATCAACCCATAACAAGGAAGTTGCATTTAAAAAACCAGGTCAAGGCTAGAGATACACATTTAAAGATGGAATTTGAAGCCATGATTGTGAATATAGCATTGAAAACATAATTTAAAAAATTTAATTTAACTTATTTCTAAAATCATTTTATTGGGAGCTAATACCGATAGCATATCGTTAAACAGCAGTTTTTGATGTCAAGTGTGTCCTCCACCCCTCGCCACATATACACAGATCTTTGGCATTTGCATGGCGTATATTATGTTCACTCTATCATGTCCCTAGCAAGTGGTCCTCTGCCAAAAGCGAGGTTAATTTGTGTTTCTTTAGATCCTCTATTCTTTGGATGAGACAAATAGTATTTACTTTCTAGTATTCCCTACCAAAGTTTCCATGCCCACCAAAGTTGCCATGGTAGCAATCAATGCCATGCTTGCTGGCAGTGACAATGGCTCACAATGTATCACATGTCTGGAATAGCCTGTGAACGAGTGGTCTGCTCCGTGGTCATTGGAAGACGATGACAGGAGAGGACTTTGGGATGTCCTGATCCTATGCTGGATTCGGGACTTCTTGGTATACCGTCCTGATGATAAATAAGCCTTTCAATGAAAAATAACAACCAGCTTCTTGTTGAATGGCAGGTGGTGGGCCCTGTTGCTTTTGCTTTCAGAGCAGAAGTTCATCTCCACAACCTTGAGGTAGTGAAAAGGTCATCATCTGAGACCAGGGCGGATTTCAGAGCGGTGGCACAGAACCCAAGGGATGAAGGCATTGCTTGTGAATGGCCCACTGTTCTGTGGGTCCTGTAAGGATAAGCTACACAGGCCAGCCTGCAACACAACGAGATCATCAGGGACCAAGTTGCCCCCTTACTGTGGACACTGCTTGATCTAGTCATTGCTCCCAGAGCTCCAAGTCTGAAGATGGACTCACCCTGGTCAAACTCCCAGAGACGTAGGTTCAGATCAGGGTACTTGCAATGAATTCCCACAGATAATAGAACTGGCAAAGGGATGCTGGTCTCATCAGCATTTCTGAGCTTTTTGTTGGGGGAGGGGATAATGGATATCAGTGCTGACATCAGTTAGATCTTGGCCAAAAGCAGAGAATACTAGAAATAGGTTTGCATCTGTCTTATTGACTATATAAAGACATTTGGTTGTTTGAATCATAACAAACTACAGATAAGCTTGCAAAGAATGGGAATTTCAAAAACACTTAATTGTACTAATGCGACTCCTATATATAGACGAAGATGTAGTTATTCAAACACAGTACAGGAATACTGCATGGTTCTAAATCAAGACAGGTGTGGGTTCGGGTTGTATTCTTCCACCATACTTATTTATTATGTACGGTGAACAAATAATCTGAGAAACTGGACAAGATGAAGAAGTACACTGTATCAGGATTAGAGGGTGGCTTATTAAGAACCTGCCGTATGCAGATAACACAGCCTTGCTTGCAGAAAGCAAACAGAACTTGAAGAACTTACTGATAGAGATCAAAGAATACAGCCATGGTTTACAACTCAATGCAAAGAAAACCTAAATCCTTATAACCGGGCTAATAGACCACATCATGATAATTGGAGAAAAGATTGACGCTGTCAAGGGTTTTGTTTTGCTTGGATCTGCAATCAGTGCCCATGGAAGCAGCAGTCAAGAGATCAAACGATGCATTGCATTGGGGCAATCTGCTTCAAAAGACCTCTTTAAAGTAAATGTTGAAGAACCAGAAGTCACCTTGAGGACAAAGGTGCATCTGACCGAAGCCAGGTGAGATAGTTAAGGTTTATTGTGCCAACCTGGACGATAAGCACATGTGGGGTTAATTGAAGGGCTGAGAGATAAATGGCTCAGTGAGCCTCGCCTTTCTAGTTCTCGGGTCTCTTGCTCTGTGATGGTCAGAACACTGTGTGGCTGCCTTAGCTAGTTCTCTGTCTCAGCTGGCAAGGCTCATTTCCTGAGAGACATCCCTGAGGAAAAGCACCATGGACCTACCCTGATGCAGCCTGGGGTGCTGGAGCAGCCGCGTGGAGACCCCTGCCAGCGCTGAGATGCTTACACAGCCACTGAATTCAAAGACTTTCTACCCACTGGCCTGTGATCCTCCTGCATTTGGCGTCATTGTGTGTTTTGAGAGTTTGAAGGGACTTTGTAGATCGGTGTTGGACATATGGGCTAAGTCAGACTTACGGGATTGGACTGGGCTGGATTGGGATGCTTTCTGAATGTACACTTACCCTTTATATAAAACTCTCATACATATATCAATTTCTATGGATTTAAATCCCTAGTTTACCCAGACTAAGACACCATAGTATCTTCAATTGCCTTATATACACATGAAAGTCGGATTCTGCATAAGGAAAACCAGAGAAAAACTGATGCAGTTGAAAAGTATAGTGTTGGCAAAGAATATTGAAAGTGCCATGAATTTCCCCAAACCCAAACCAATCTGTGATGGAGGAAGTGCAACACTTAGAAATAAGGATGGTGAGACTACCAGTTCTTGGAACTCACAGTAGGCACTTGGGTGCTCTGGTTCCCTGCTTTGGTACTTTAGCTCCCCTGGGTCCCACCATCCAAGGCCTGGGGTCTTGCCTCTCAACTTGCCGGGGCTGGCTCCTGTTCTGGCTGCCAGCCTTCCTGGTACTGTTAGGTAGCTTAGCCTAGGTAATTGGGAAGTCCATTTATGCATGCCCAGGAGAGCCAACAAAGGACAAAGCTGGATTTTCCCGCCGGTGGGCACAGATGGGCGTTACACCTGGAGCAGCCCACCTGGGCCAGGTGACTGCAATTCAGCCAATGGGATCGACCTGGGGTCATTCACCACACCTCCCCCGGGAACCCTTAAGAAGGCAGGAACCGAGAGGGAGAGGGTCTTGCTTGGATGGTCTGGTCCTCTTTGTGGGAGGCGAGAGATCGTTGCGTGACCCTAAGCAGTCTCTGCCAGGCCGCATGGTCAAAGGAATCCTATGGGTGCCACGTAAAACCTGAAGCTTCTTTGAACTTTCATTAAATTCACTTGGATCACAAGCCCAGCTTCGGCGTGAAATCTTTCTCATGCGGAGCCACGGACCGAGGTTGGACTCTAGCCCGGAGAGAGAGACCTTACAGTACCAAGTGACTGACATGAGAGGAGCCATCTGCAAGCCTGCTGCTGATCCCAGAGTGGACAGCTCTGACTCTCCAGTTACTCAATTGCTGAGGCTGAAGTGAGCTAGAGGTTAGAAGCAGCTGATGTTTTGGGAGGTAAAGAACCATTGCTGAGAGAAAGGAACAGGAGGAAAAGCAAACAAGAAAACCTAAATCCTTCTCTCCCTTTGCCTTCCAATCTCCTCCTAGGGCCCTCCATTGGTAGAACCTTATAGGGACCAGCTTACCAAAGATCCCTGGAGGGCAGAAATGGTTCTTGTGAGGCTGCTAAGTGAAAGGCTTGAGTCCACCTAGGCTCCTTGGCAGAAAGTCCTGGAGATCTGTGTAGAAAAAGCAGCCATTGGAAAGCCTAAGGAGCTCAGTTCTATTCTGATGCACATGTGGTGACCATTATTTTTGAATCAATTCAACAGCCAGGAGTTTAGCCCCAAAGGCACAGAGTCAAGTAGAGAGCTGCTGATGTGGAGCTGGTACACAATAACTTAACGAGTAGCACAATGCCATTGCACGTTCCCTTGCTTGGAAAATTCTTGCGCATCTTCCAAGTCTTAGCCGAGGCACCTAATTTTACCACAAAAACTGCATTAAAACTGTGCTGGTTGGGGAGTGGCAGGGGTGTGTCAGATAAGAGCACATGGGAGAAAAGCAAAGGGATGGAGAGGGAGGAGAGGACATCCTGGCCCACCAAGCCCTGAGGATGATGTTCCTATTTGGAGCAGACAACGCACAGGGAGGACCATAGGGGTGGCCCCACCATTGGACACAGCATCCCTCACGGAATCATGACACTGCGGGGGACAGCCCTGGAGACAGTGCACGGTCTGGCCCCATCATGCCAGGGCCAGGCACTGAAGGCATGCAGCAGAGCAGCAGGGGGAGCAGAGTGATAGAACCCTGGGGGAATACCAAAAATAGACTTGGGAGACACAGTGTGGCACCCCATCCGACTCGACTAGAAAACACTTGTAAAGGCCGACAAACAGACCCTGAACTATTTGTAGGCTTTTCCATTTTTGCCAGTGGCTTTCTTTTTGTTATTTTTTGTGTTTGTTTTTTGCTGTTGTTGTTTAGTTGGTTTTGACTTCCTTTGTTGTTTTATTTGTCTTTGCCTGGTCTTTGCACTTATTAATGTATCTGCATGTCTATCTAGATAAGATAGACAGGATAAACAATTCAGAGATGAAAGATCAGGACCAATCGTTCTGGGGGGTACAGGAGAAGGGGAGGTGGGAGAAAGTAAGGGGGGGGAACCAACCCAGGGACAAGGGAACAAGTGAACTCAAATCAATTGAAGGAAGGTCATACGATGCCTAGTGGGGCTCAATCAAGGGCAATGTAGCAGCGAGGAATTACTAAACCCCAATGAAGGCCGGACATGATGGTGGGACAAGAGGGAAGTAAAAAGGAAATAGAGGAAAGAACCAGGAGGCAAAGGACATTTTTAGAGGCCTAAATACAGGCATGTACATATGTGTGTGTGTGTGTGTGTGTATATATATATATATATATATATATATATATATATATATATATATATATACAATGAGAGGGGAATAGAACTATGTATTCACATTTATATGTTACAAATTAAGGTTGCAGATGGACATTGGGCCCCTACTCAAGTACTCCCTTAACACAAGTACTCCCTTAACTCCCTTAACACAAGAACACTTTGTTCTAACAACCCGGCATTCTGCGATGCTTACTGTCCTAACACAATCGCTGAAGACAAAACAGGTGCATAATCAAATGTGGTGAAGAAAGCTGATGGTGCCCGGCTATCAAAAGATATAGCATCTGGGGTCTTAAAGGCTTGAACATACACAAGTGACCATCTAGATGAGAAGCAACAAAGCCCACATGGAAGAAGCACACCAGCCTGTGTGATCATGAGGTATCGATGGGATCAGGAATCAGGCATCTAAGACCCAGAATAAAACCATACCCAAGGTGAATGGGGCGGGGGCATGGAGTGGAGACACAATGCCCATCTGTAGACGATTGGACATCCCCTCACAGAGGGGTCACAGGGAAGAGATGAGTGAGTAAGGGTGCAATATAGCACTGATGAAACATACAAGTTTCCTCTAGCTCTTTGGTGCTTCCTTCACCCCACTATCATGACCTCAATTCTACTTTCCAAATCAAATTAGACCAGAGCATGAACACGGCTACAGATAAGAGCTGCAACACAGGGAATTCAGGATAGATAAACCCCTCAGGGCCAACAAGGAGAGTAGAGATACCAGAAGGATTAGGGGAGGGTGGGGGGAGACAGGGGAAATCGATTACAAAGATCAATCTATAACACCCTCCCAGGGGGATGAATAATGGAAAAGTGGGTGAGGGGCAATGGAGGACGATGTAAGATATGGAAAAAATAAATTATAACTTATTAAGGGTTCATGAGGGAGGGAGGATGTGGGAGGGAGGGGGAAGAAATGGGGCTCAAGTGGGAAGAGAATGGTTTGAAAATGAAGATGGCGGCATATGTGCAAATATGCTTGACACACTGGATGAATGTATGGATTATGATCAGAGATGTAAGAGCCCCCAATAAAAGTATTTAAAAGAAAGAAAGCAGAGGAGCAAATAATAAAACTTTATAAGACCCCCCCCCAAAAAAAAGTGCTGAAAAACTCAGCTTATACATGAGTATATACGGTATTAACCAGTCACCAGTTGCTACCACCTTGACTTCAACCCACAGCGGCCCCACATGTTGGAGTCGAATCAGGCTCCGGGGGGTTGTCAGTGGCTGATATGTTCCTAAAGTTGATCTCCAGGTAGTTCTTCTGAGATACTTCCAGGTGAACTCAGACTTCCTGCCTTTCATCAGCAGGAGGGCATGTGAGACGCCTGTGTCTCCCATGGAAGCCCAGGCCAATGGTGTAGTACAAGTAGAGCTGAGCCATGCTAGGTTCATGCTCGGCCCTGTTGTGCACCCACCAGACACATAAATCAAAAGAATCTTGAAAAGGAAGATAAGGATGTAAAAATGCCTTCCAAAGAGGTGGTACCACCAACAAACATTTCTTTCTTTTCTTTATAAATCATTTTATTGGGGGCTCTTACAGCTCTTATAACAATCCATGCATCGATTGTATCAAGCACATCAAATATTTCTTCAATCTCTTTTTTATCCCGCTAGCTCCGCACAGCCCTGTCCTCAAGCAGTCTCTCTAAACCTGTCTTCTCTCTTTTCTAAATCCCCTCTGTCAGGCCCACTTCTCTCTTGACCCTCTCTCTCGCCTTATTGACCCATCTCCCAAAGCAAGCCAAGCCAAATCCATTGCCATGGACTTGATTCAGATTCACAGTGGCCTGATAGGATGGGGCAGAACTCTTCTGTAGGGTTTCTGAGACTATAAATATTTACAGGGACAAGACACCTTCACTTTTGTACAGAGGAGCAACTGGTGGGTTTGAACCTCCAATCATGCAGTTGTAATGCCTAATCCATAGCATTGCCAAGGTTCACTGGTTAGCTCCTGGGCAATTTAAAATTCAAGTCAGTTTATGTTTGAGGCCCCTTTCAATTCTCCTCTCCACCAATGATCACTACAAGGGAGAGTAGCTAGGGAAGGAGGTGTGAGTATTGACACATTCTGCCACTGTAGTAAGAGATGCTTATTCAGGATTGTGGTGAGAATTAGGTAATACAGTTCATGTCAAGAACTTAATAATACCTAGCACAGAAGTCCTCAATTTGCTGGTTATTATTTATCCCATTATTAACATCTCTAGTTTTATTATTGCTAAGGACTCAATTTTCTTTGAATTCTGAGAATATCAGTCAACAACTTAAAGTCAATTCTAAACCACCTTGTGGTCAAGAGTTGGTAGATAATTCTCCCCTTGGGAACAACCACTATTAGCTGGTGCTAACTATGCCCAGGGAAGTGTGCATATGAGGGGATACACCCCCCAAAATTGGAATTGCATTTGGCGGAGCAGAACTTTCATAGTATGCATTTTCCCCACTAGCGACCATCGAGCAACTCGCTCTGAGTTAGTGCACCCAGTGGTGTTGCCTGGAAAGGTTCTCTCTGGTCACAGTGAATTTTTTCATAAAAGCAGTTTCTCTCAAACCTCATTTTTTTTTTTTTTGTGATGACTGATTTAAGAAAACAGCATGGAGCTGTGAAGTTTTTTGTCCTGCTTAGGAAAAAATGTGGCAGAAAATGTGATGTAGAACACAGCTTACAAGGACAGCACTATAGGAAAAACTTAAGTGTATGCATGGTTTTCTTGTTTCAAAAAGGGTGAAATGCAAATTGAAATATCTATGGATATACCTAAAAAAAGCCTCCAAAACAAAACAAAAGATCTGTATGAAGAAAACTACAGAACACTATTAAAGAAACCAAGAGAGACCTCAACAAATGGAAGGATATCCCATGCTCATGGATCGGAAGACTCAATATAGTAAAAATGTCAGTTCTACCCAAGGCACGATATAAGTTCAATGCTATCCTGATCCAAATACCATCATCTTTCTTCCAAGAATTGGAAAATTGATTACCAACTTCATATGGAGAGGGAAGAAACCCAGAATTAGCAGAAAACTCAAGAAAAAGGACAAAGTTGGAGGGCTTGCTTTACCCGACTTCAGCACAGTGTCAAAACAGTGTGGTACTGGTATAATGACAGATACTTAGACCAGTGCGAAAGGATTGAAAACCCAGAAATAAAATCATAAGCATACAGACAATTGATCTTCAACAAGGACCCAAAAAATATCAAATGGGAAGCAGATGCCCTTTTCAATCAATGGTGCTAGAAAAAATGGATATCTACCTGCAGAAAAATGAAGCAAGACCCTTACCTTACTCCATGCACAAGCATAAACTCTAGGTGGATCACAGACCTAGAGGTAAAACCCAAAATTATTAGGACCATCAATGAGGGAATTGAGACAAATCTGAGAACTTTGACTCAGGAATACATAGGCTATCGGAAATAGGGAAGGACACAAACACAGAGGAGGCACAAATTGACAAGTGGGATATACTAAAGATAAAGCACTTGTGTACATCGAAAGAATTAGCCAAGAGAGTTATCACAGACTGGGAAAAACATCTTTAGCAATGACAAAGCAGACAAAGGCCTTATTACTAAAATCCATCATACTCTGCTAACACAACAAGAAAAAAACCAATTGTCCACTGAGGAGGTGGGCAAAGGACCTGAACAGAAGTTTCACAAGGGCAGAAATCCAAATGGCCAATACACAAATGAGAAAGTGTTCCAGATCCCTAGCCATAAGAGAAATGCTAATTAAAACAACTATAAGATATCACCTAACACCCTCAAAGACAGCCCAATTAAAAAAAATCAGAAAGCAACAAGTGCTGGAGGGCCTGTGGTGAGATAGGAACTCTCATCCACTTCTGGTGGACCTGTAGGTATATACAGCCACTATGGAAATAGATTTGGTGCTATCTAAAACAGATGGAAATTGAGCTACCATATGATCCAGCAATCCTCCCACGGGGCATATACCCAGAAAAGACAAGAAACCAACCAAACATCTGTGCTCCAGTGTTCATCACAGTGCAGCTCACAATTGCAAGGAGGTGAAACCACCCACATTTCCATCAACAGACAGTGGTTTAAAAAACCGTGGTGCCTGTGTCTGGCTGCAAACTGAAAGGTTGGTGGTTTGAACCCTCCAGCTGCTCCACGGGAGGAAGGGGTAGCAGTCTGCTTCAGTCATGATGTGCAGCCTTGGAAACCATCTGGGTAGTTCTACTCTGTCCTATAGTGTCACTACGAACCATCATGAACTCGATGGGCTATTCATGCTTACTAGCATCAGGAGCAGATCCTAGTACATGGCAGGGACAAAATCATTATTCACTGAAAAAATGAATTAAGGCAAGAATGAATAATAAATTGTGCTTTGTTTCCCAGAAAAAACAACCGTGGTGCATACATACATACAATGGAGTACTATAAGCACGCAGAGTCCAGCCGTGGGGAGATGTGGTGAGTTCTAAGGGGCCAGAAGGCAGAAGCTGAAGAGACAGGCATGGTCCTCCAGAGCCAACAGAGGGAAAGAAAGCCTTCCTCTCGAGCAAACACTCTGATTTGAACTTCCAACCTCCTGAACAGTGAGAACATGAAATTCTGTTTCTTATAGTCACCAGCGTGTGGTGCCTCTATGGAAGCAACACTAGATGACTGCAAAGTCATTGCCAGGGCTGCATCTGACCTCCTTTGGCTACCCAGGGCCAAGGCTAAGTCATTTTCACAGCAGCCCAAGGCCTGTGTCCCGAGGCAGAGGTCAGAACCGCCCCCGCCACCATTCCTTTTCTGCTGGGTTCCATAATCCAATGCAAAGGACACCCAGCATGCACAGTTGGCAACACTGACAATTCCAGGGGGTTCTTGAGGACATGAGGAGCCCGGTGGCAGAGGGGCTAGGTGTTGGGCACCTTGCTAACTGCAAGGTCAGCCGTTTGAAACCATGCAGGTCAAAGACAGGGCATGTGACTCCCATAAAGAGCCAGTCTCGGGAACTCACGGTGGGGAAGCTCTCCCCTGTCCTATCAGGTGACAGCGAGTGAGGAGGGACCTTGGCAGGTTATCACAAGCTAGGATCTGAAGACATTAAGGAGGTTGTCTTTGGTCCACAGCAGTGGCTCTCCTCAGGCAGCAGCCAAGTCTCTCTCTCTGGCCCTCAGCCTCTCAGCCACAGGGTGCCGTGGCCTCTGCCTCCATGATCCAGGAAGCCCACCTGCTGCTCTGCCTCCCAGTCCTCAGCACCGTCCCTCCGCTCTGTCACACTACCTCCTGGCCTCAGCCTCTGTTCTTGGAGTGACCCGGTCTTTACCACTCCTGATGCTTCCAGCAGGGATTTCCCACCTGCTCCGAAGATGCCGTTTCCTCCTCAATAGTCCCAGGAGTCGTGTCTGCTCCTGCTTCTAGGACAGCTCTCTTCCAGCCAGGGGAGGGACAACCCAACTGACCAGTCCCCTCTATCAGTGTCTCACTAATGAGACGTGTTGGCATGTTGTTGTTGTTGTTAGGCGCTGTCTAGTGGGTCCTGACTCATGGCGTCCCTGTGTCCAATAGAGTGAAGCCCTGCCTGGTCCGGCACCAGCTTCACCATTGCCCACAGTTGCAACCACGGTGTCACTCCCTCTCACTGAGGGCCTTGTTCTTTTTTGCTGCCCCTCTACTTTACCAAGCATGATGTCTTTCTCCAGGGACTGGTCTCACTTGACAACTTGTCCAAAGTACACAAGGGTGAAGTCTCTCCATCCTTGCCTCTAAGGAGCATTCTGGCCGTGTGTTACTCTGGGTAGATTAGGAGAAACAAATTCACAGACACTCATGTGTATAGGAAAGAGCTTTAGCTAAAGAGTAATTGCACATTAAGAAAACATACCATTCCACTCCCGATCAAGTCTATAAGTCTGATATCAGCCCATATGTCTGATACCAGTCTATAAAGTCCTCTTCAGACTCAGGAAACACATGCAATGATGCCAAATGCAGGAAGATCACAGGCCAGTGGGTGGAAGTCTTATGGATTCAGTGGCGTGTAAGCACCTCCGCACTGGCAGAGGTCTCCACGTGGCTCCTCCACCTCAGGGCAGTAGCCTACTGAGATAGTTTATTGTGCCAGCCTGGCCGATAAACACTAGTGGGATTAATTGAAGGGCAGAGAGATAAATGACTCGGTGAGCCTCGCCTTTCTTATCTCTTGCTCTTTGATCATTGGACCAGTGTGCGGCTGCCTTGCTTGATCTGTGCCTCAATTTACAGGCCACACTACCTGTGGGACGCCTCACCTGTGGACTGTGTCGCTGTACGTTGAGGCCCTTTAAGACCACAAGATTGAAATTTACATCTCTTGAGCTGGGGACTGACGGTGACCTATCTGACAGTTGGTGACTGCCTTGCTGTTTGCTGCCTGTGCTGGGATAGCCTAGCTCTCTCTACAGAGGACTCCCTGGCGGCTCTCAAGACTTGAAGGACTGCCAGTGCCTCACAACTCTCTCACGGGAGTGAGTTTCACTGAGCCATTTGTACTGCTTTATAATTTAACTGTTCATTTCTTGTATTATCTATCTATCTATCTGTATATAATTTAACAGTTCATTTCTTGTGTTATCTATCTTTATAAATATATATAAAATTATCACCAATCTGGTTTTATCTCTCTAGAGAACCCTGTCTAACAAACCTAGCTCCATGTGTTTTGTCAGCTGCAATGTCTCCCAGGGAGTGAGCCTGCATCCTGCCTCCAGTGAGCTATTTAGCTCCTTAGCGCCTCTAAATGAGGTCATCAAGCTGCGACCTGATCGACAGGCTAAACTCCACCCCTTCACTCTTAATCCTCTCCAGTTGACAACCGATTATGTAACTACCACAGGCCATTTTCTTCCCAGACAGATTTGTGTGTTCTTTTGGGAGTCCGTGAGACTCTCACTGGCTCCATAACTCAAATGCATCCACTCTTCTTTGGTCCTCCTTATTCAATGTCCAACTTTCACATGCACACAGGCATAGTCCCACTCTGTTACTTGGGGGAGGGTTACAGAGACATGGATAGAAGAGTCATTTGAAGTAACCTTACTGCATCACAATACACAATAAGACATGGGGGGGGACAGTTGTCTGAGAGTAGTCAGTGTGGGAATTGGTGGCTATGTGTTAACCAGAGTGGGGGTAACCTTTCACTAACCTTGATAGTAATGAATAGTTATTGGGTGCTTGCTAGGGGCCAGGCATTGGGCTGAGCATTGCACATGCCAGAATTCATTTAACCTGAGGTAGTTAGTTTATTGTGCCAACCTGGCTGATAAACACATGTGGGGTTAAATGAAAGGCAGAGGGATAAATGGCTCAGTGAGCCTCGCCTTTCTAGTTCTTGGGTCTCTTGCTTTCTGATGGTCGGACCAGGGTGCAGCTGCCTTAGCCAGTTCCCTGCTTCAGCTGGCAAAGGTCACTTCCTGTGAAACATCCCTGAAGAGGAGCCATGTGGACCTACCCTGATGCAGCCCTGGGTGCTGGAGAACCCGTGTGGAGACCCCTGCCAGCGCTGAGATGCTTACATGTTCACTGATTTGGCTTTCCTCCTGCAGTCGGCATCATTGCCTCTGTTTTGTGAGATGGAGGAGGACTTTGTGGATTGGTGTTGGACATATGGGTTAATGTTGGACTTGTGGGCTTGGGCAGCACTGGGTTTGGATGTTTTCACGATGTGTACTTAGCCTTTAGATAAAGCTCTCTCTTATACATGAGTTTCTGTGGATTTGTTTCTCTAAAGCACCCAGACTAACACAGAGGCACTCTTCATTTCCCCAATTTCAAGAAGAGAAACTGAGGCCTACGACAGGGGCAAGATAGGGCCACAGCACAGCATCCCAGCACACACTAACAACCATACCCACACCACCTCTGATGGCCAGGTAGGAGGAAAGCTTAGGCCAGGGGCTTCTCAAACTTTCGGCGTTCACAGGAGTCACCTGGAGGTCTTGTTAAAATCCAGATTCTGATTCTGTAGGTCTGGCCCGAGAGTTTCCGATTCTAACAAGCTTCCCAGAAACACGAACGCTGCTGGTCCATGTGCCAACATGGAGCAGCACACACCCAGGAGCCCAGGGAACCCTGCGGACGTGGCTGGAGGAGCGTGTGTTTGGGAGCAGGGAGCCCTACGCAGGCTCAGAGGAGAGAGAAGAGACCACACAAACAGCACGCTCAGGAAGAGAGTCAGGGTTCCAGACCACGGTTTCTATTTCTGAAATGCACACCAGTCCAGTCCTCCCCGGCCCGCCCGGCCCGCAGCTGGCTACAACCTTTGTCCTCCTCCACTGTCGCTGGCAGAACCGTTATTAAACCAGGAGGGGAGCAGGGAGATACGAGGTGGCAGCAACTCTCTCTCTCTCTTTCTCTCCCCCCCCCCCCATCTTCTCAGGGGCTAGAGACAGCGCACAGGGCCGCCATGGCAGCGTGGGTCTTGCTGAATGTGACAGTGGGGTGACAGCCTGGAAAGGAGGGCAGTATGTCGCCGAGGGCTGCTTTTCCTTAAATCTACCCCCTCTTCGCTGTCGTCTTGGTTCCAGCGTGGATGCACAGACAGGTTCCCACGCTGCAGCCTGCTCCTCTGCCTCCCCCACGTTGCCCTTCCTAGCCATGTTGACGTAGTGGTTACAAGTTAGTTGGGCTTTCTTTGACCCCCAAATTCAGCAGTTTGAAACCGCTGGTCGCTCCTTATGGGAGAAAGATGGGGCTTTCTACGCCCGTAAACTGTTAGTTTCAGAAACTCACGAAGCGGTTCTCCCCATCCTATAGGGTCGCGGTGAGTTGGCAAAGCTGGATGGCTGTGTTTGTTTGGCACAATGAGGCCAGTGCGGCCTTCAAAAAGGAGGTGTGGCACTACAACCACACCCCCATTGCCTTCAAACCAACAGAGCAACATATTTCCCTTTTTAAAAAACCCAATGGCTCTCTGTTGCCCTCAGCTTAAACTCCTTGCCTTCTGCCCAGAAAAGAGTCACCCTACGACGCCTGACTGCTTGTGCTTACAATGTTGGCCTTTGGCCGGCGTCTGGGAACGTAGACTGGTGGAGGATTCCCACCAATCACTGATAAGCATGGCTCAACACGTTTTCCCACAGCACATCTAGAATTTGGGTTTGTGCCAGGGAGAGGGGACGCTCGAGAACCCCAGTGCTTCTGGATGTCTCGCTTTGTCTGCCCCGCAGCCTCTTCCTCCCTGTGTGCTCGGTCCCCGGGTTCCTTATAGAGGCCCCAGCTGGCGTTAAAAATAGCCCCAGAACCCGCCTGCTTGGGTCACAGGTCAGAGTGTGTGGAAATCCACAGTGCAGGCCACTCCTCCTCTTGCAAAGTTCTGACATCCCAAGAGAACACAGAAGTGAATCATCCTGTTTAAATGTTGATTCGATCGTTTGCTTTCCGGACTGAAAGGAAAAAAAAAAAAAGAGGGAAGAAAAAATCATGTGTTTTTCCTTTCTGGATGGGCACAGGGGAACCAGTCCCCAGCCGTGAAGTGCTCAGCCCCCCTCCGCTGTGAGGGTGACTTCCTCTTCTTTAGGGCCGCACGCCTCGGGGTTCCTTCCACCCTGGGGGATATGTCATTCACTGGACCCCAGTATAAACAATTGCAATCAAGGCAAGTATTGAATAATAAAAACATAGATTAACTAGGATTCACAGCTTTATAAAACCCGCCCTCCCCCCCCCCCCTTTTCATAACAGGATTGGCAATCATACCATTTTTTAGCTCCTCTTGATCCTGTTAGAATGAAACTCCTCTGGTCCGGAGGCCACAGACTGGTTTTACTGGCCAAACCCAGGCTGCTCTGCCTGCGTCTGTTGTTGGACAGCCAGCGGTTTTCGTTTTTAATTCTAAACTAGAACGCTTAGTCCTGAAAGGCTCTCCAGCCCCTCCGAGTCCCTACTTCTCCTTCATGGCCGTCTTGCCCACAGTGATGGTCAGGACCCCAGTGGACATCGAAGCTGCCAGCCCCTGAGTTCTCCTTCTCGTGTTCCAAATGGGGAAACTGAGACTGAGAGAGAATGATTTGCCCACGGCCAGCCTAAAATGCATGGCTTCCACCTCCCAGCCCAGTCCCTGTGCTCACTGCATCCACACACCACTCTCTCGTGGCTCTGGCTAACTTGCTAACTGCCCGTGCCAGCTCAACCTTTGCCACGGAGCCAGCCCTCGTCTGCAGGGGTAGCTTTTGTAACAGCAGCACTGCCATGACAGTGAGTTCTTGGGCTGTCTTCCTTCTTCGTACTCAGGGCGAGGCAAAGCTCTCACCCCCGTCGTCATGTGTACAAGGAAGAATATCTTCCCTTTCGGTGTTCAGTGATTCTCCCTTCCTATCATGTGTCTCTGGTTGGAACCATTCTCCCCGTACCACCCACCCAGTAAGTATTTCACAAGGTGCATTAAATATACTTAGAGACGCCCTACTTCATTATTCAAGGCCCTGCTCAAATGCTACCTCTGGTCTGCAGCCTTCTCGGTTCTTCATTTGTGTGTCTGCGTATCATGTACTGTCGTGGAGTGTGTGTGTGTGTGTGTGTGTACATGGCTGTAGGGGGTGTCTCATGTCGACCCTCGACCTGATTTATCATGTTTATTCCCACAGAACCAGGAGGATTGATTGAGGCTATGCACGAAATTACTGCAAACAACTACGATTTTTTTTCTACCAAAATTGGACAAGGAGTAGATTTTCATTTATGTATTTGGAAAGGAGAGGAAGTCAGGATTGCAAAAGAGGCCCCAACCACTTTTGCAGGTTGGGAGCACGCCACCTAGTGTTGAGAATGGGAGGTGGGGAGGTGAGGGGGGGGGTGTGCTGCTACTTCTGGGAAGAGATGAAAAGGATTGGGAATGCCCATTGGCCTAGTAGGAGTCCAGGTGGTATAGTGGCTGCGATCCACAAGGTCGGCAGTTCTAAACCACCATGAGCTCTGAGAGACAAAGACGGGGCTTTCTACTCCCATAAAGAGTTATACTCTTGGAAACCCACAGGGGGCAGTTCGACCCTGCCCTATGGGGTTTGGTTGGTTATGTGTTGGGCTGTTGTCCCCAGGGGACCACCAGTTGCTCTGTGGGAGAAAGACAAAGATTTCTCCTCTCTTAAAGAGTTTATCTCAGAAACCCACAGGGGCAGTTAGAATCCATGGCAGGAGGTTTTGGTTTAGGGCTGGGAAAGCAGTGACTGAAAGTGAGAGGGTGGGAAGCCCCAACTTGCCTAAGGCCTTAGTGTTCCTCTGAGTGCCCAGCCTCTCTTAATCCCAGCGGGAATTTAGGAAAAAAACAAGGGAATCCTACCAGCTGGAAGAGTAACAAATCCCAGAGGCTCACCTAAACAGGTGGCTCCCAGAGAGGAGAAGTTTGGGAGGAACCCAGCTGCACTTTTAGGCATTTTAGAGCAGTGTCGTCCAATAGAAATGCCATGTGAACCAAGGTGTCATTTGATATTTTCCTCTTTTCACATTTGAAAAACACAAAAAGGAAAATTGTGACATCAACTTGGATAATAGATCTAAAATATTACATATGAAGTTAAAAACACACTCAATATATTTTTGTTTTTGCTTAAGATTAACATACAAAGTTTTAACGAGGTAGTTTATCTATTTTTTTGTTTTTAATACTAAGTCTTCAAGGTCCTGGGTTTATTTATCATTACAGCACATCTTAAATCCGGTGGCAAATAATAATAAAAAACACTTGTCTGTATTTAGATTGCATAAAATTTCCAGTGGAAAAGGTATATTCACATACTCAAGTTATTTCAAATCTACGTAGATGTTTCCACCAAGCATCCATTTTTAAATTGACATGAATTAAAAGGCTGCTTTATGCCATTGAGTCCATTCCAAATCAGCTATCTTACAGGGCAGGGTACAACTGTCCCCCTCGGCTTTGTAGGCTGTCATCTTTATGAGCCCGGACCACTGGGTCTTTTCTTTCACAGTGGTCCTGGTAGGTTCACACTGATGGACCTTTTAGTTAGCACTGAACCACTACATCAAGTGCTCAATGAAAGATGGACAGAACTCTCCCAGAACCCTCTCTGCTGGAGAAAGACCCGGTAATCTCCTTCCATAAAGATTCCAGTCAAGCAAACTCTACGAGGCCATTCTCCTCTGTAACACCAGGTTGCCACCACTCCAAACTGATGTGATAGTAGTTAACAACCGCATTTCCAGTGCTCACTAGCCCCACATGGTTACTGGCGACTGATGGACAGCAACACTTTAGAGATCAGGAGGTGCCCCACTGTCCCCTGCCTTCTCCCATTGGTCTGATCATACCTCAATGTACATATTCCCAAGATTCAATGCGAGTTATCTGTGAGCCCAGTCTTCCCTGGGTCATATTGGCACAAAACATGCGGGCTGGAGAAAACAGTTGCTCGTAGCTGCAGTCTCCAGAAAGCCGTGTGAAAGCTCCTAGCCGTGTAACCCCCTCACTGTCAGTTGGTGGTACTATGGTACCTTGTCTGCTCTTTGATGCTGGAAGGTATGCCACTGGTATGTATTTCAATATCAGCAGGATCCCATGCAAGTGTCAGTAGACTGAGAGAGACTAGGAAGAAAGGCCTGGTGATCTACTTCTAAAAATTAGCCAAACTGAAAACCCCGTGGATCACAACAGAGTCTTGTCTCATACGGCACCAGAAGATGAGCCCGTTCCCTTGGAAGGCACTCAAAATCGATAGGGGCCACAACAACGAACTCTGCCACATTACGGATCATGAAGAGGGCACTGAGCTAGGTAACATTTTGTTCTGTTTGTTCCATTGCACATGGAGTTTCCATGGCTAGGAGCCCACTAAATCGAAACAAAGGACACCAGTTACATAACTCTGGGACAGCTGCCTACGCTTTTCTACATGAAACAGTATGGCCGGTTCTAGCTTACCCATCATCCCATTTTAAAAGTTAATTGTATACAGTTGGAAGGTTGGCAATTTGGAAGAGTTTAAAAATCAAATGAACTGTCAGGGATGGTTTTGCTGGTTCCCAGTAAGTGTTTAACGGCAAATGAATTATTATTACTTCTAAATAGCACTGAATATCCAACAGGTCATCCCTGACTTATGACATGTTTGAGTTACAAAGAACCCTACTTTAGCTTCTGTCTCTCTTCCTATAAACAGCCCCCTCCCCTAAAAAAGCCCCACACATTTAAGAACTATGTTTGTTCACGCAATAGCTTTAACAGATGGAGGCACATGATTTACAGGATGCAGATGGATTTACATGATTCTGGAAGAATTATAACATTCTTCAATATACCCGGAACATAACATCTTCCTGAGAGGAGGTGACAGGAAAATATATGCAGGGAACATGGGGGAAAAGCCTGAAGGATATGAATCCCCTTCAAGCATTTGATCAGGATCTTATGATGGAAGAGACGGGAGGAGAAATTGTCCACATGGAAAGAACCTTGAATTTAGAACTTGGTATCGCTGGTGTGGAACTGCTCATAGATCCAAAGGAAGGGGGAGTTGACGGCTTAGAAAAAGAAGGGTAATTAAAGATCAGGGCTTAGTAGATTTTAGAGGGGGAAAAAAGGGTGAACACGAATGAAATAATGAGGAAGAGGGAAGAGAGAGTAATTTTGTTTTTAAATTAGTTGAATGTCTTTCTAAACTAGATTAAGGGGTTCAATATATGGACCCAATCATCAGATTGCTTTCCTACCATTGAGGCAGATCCAGGAAGTTGTGGGATATTACCACAAAATAGTCAAAGAAAAAAAGAACAGGCCCACATAGAGGGCAATACTCACTGATTTTCTGACTAGAAGCACCATCCGCATGCCCAGGGATAATCCAGATGATCCAGAAACTTCCATTAGTGGAGATATTGCCACAAGAGACAACCACGCCAATGTTCTGCAACTGTTTATTAACAAGGTAGGTTCTTATGGTTTGTACTTAAAAAATGTATATATGCATTAAAAGCTATCTGCAAGCTTATAGATAATGTGACCAACCCCAAAGACAAGTGAAGACCAGATTTATAAAGATCGTGTTAATAAATGGCAATAAAAAGGGAAAAAAGTTAAAAGTAGTTAACTTATGCCAGAACCACCTTAGAACCTAGTTGTTGGACTGGAACTTCATTGTAAGTTGGGGACTACCTGTAATTGCTTTCTTAACTGGGGGTGGCGGTAGTGACAGCAAGTGACTTTTAAACAAATATTTTACTGTTAATTGGGTGATTGCTGAAAAGAACAAACAAATCTATCTTGGAAGAAGTACAGCCACACTGCTTCTTAGAGGCCAGCATGGCGAGACGTCGTCTCATACACTTTGGGCGGGTTATCAAGAGAGACCGGTCCCTGGGGAAGGACATCACGCTCGGTAAAGCAGAGGGGCCGTGCAGAAGAGGACGGCCCTGGACAAGATGGACGGGCACTGGGGCTGCAACCACGAGCTTCACTGTAGCAGCACTCATTCCACTTTCGCCCTGTGCAGCCTATTTCCATTCATCCTTTATTCCTGCTCTTTCCTGACTTCTGAACTTTGTTCCTGGGCAAATATTGCCCTTTGGGTCTCAAAATAGTGGATGGTTTTAAAGAAGCCCTATCTCCCGAGTGATACTGGTCCCTTTGCAGAAACTCTCGTCTGAAAATCAAGCCACATGGGGGCTCAGTTCTAGGGTTGAGGGGAGACCAGGGCCATCGTTTCAGGAGTTCCACCTGTCTCTATCCAACTAGACTGCCTGGATTTTCTAAGATTGTAAATGTTGTTGCATATTACCCTGCCCCACTTCACCCCCTTTTCCAGGCTCTTCCACTGTGATCCCTTTCAGAGCGGTTGGTAGAAAGGTGGGCACCATCTAGTTCATCTGGCTTCAGGGCTGTGAAGGACTCTGATTTCCCTCACTCTTCTCAGCGCCAGATGAGGAGAGACCAATAGTTGCACCCTAGATGACCACTGACAAGCTCGTAAGACTCTAGTTAATACTCCCCAAAGTAGAATGTAGAGCTTTTTCTCTGAAAATTGTGTTGTACTCATTCACTTGGAACAAGCACGCAATTTTTGTGGTTAAAAGTTGTTCTGAATGTACTGAACACTAAAGAAATCAAGTGTAATGTAGACTGATAAGGTTACGTAACTTTCATCCTTCTGTTAATCTCTTTTAGAAGTTATAATTAGTTATTTTTTTAAGTGTCTGGAAAAAGTTATACATACAAAGTGTTACAAAAATATGTATATAAAATATTTCTAAAGAGGATAATTGTAAACTTTTCTTCAGAGTTTGACATTTAGACAAATATTTAAAAATAAGAAATCGAATAAAATGCAAGCCCTTTAACTAAAAGTTTTCTTAAAATTGTAAAAGAAAAAAAAGCCCTATAAAGTTTACCACAAGGTGGCGCTAAAATCTAGTGAAAATTTGAATGTCTGGGCTGGCCTTTGAGGGGCGAGGATTGAATTACAGAGCTACACAGGAAGCACTGGGCAAAAGGCAAAACCAAAACATTAAATAGCAGATTGGAGAAAAATTGGCATCCTCTTTTGGCGGAAGGATAACTTCCCTCTCTCACTGCTGTGGGCATGTTTGCTATCATACAATGAATCTATATATTAATAGAATTCATCATGGTAATACCTGTCACTGAAATTGTCTTGGAATGGGAGGAGATTGTTCTGCACATCACCTACGTTGGAAAAGTCTATCCTGGGAGTGGTGACGTTTTTGAAATAGTCACGCTCCACAGAGCTGTCCCCAAAGTGTCCACCCCCAAAAAACACTGCTGTGATAGAAGTTGCTGGGACCCATGGATGTAAAATCATTCGGACTCAATCACAGCTAGATGTATGGGTTTGGCTGGGTGATGGTTCTCTAAACTAGAATTGACTAATAGGAGTTAACGGAGTTGAGATATGAGTTCGAAACCACCAGCCTTTCTGAGAAAGATGGGGCTTTCTATTCCTGTGAACTGTGATAGTCTCTGAGACTCAGTGGCAGTTCTCCTCTGTCCTACAGGGTCGCTATGAGTAGGCATCGACTCATTCATGGCATGTAGGTTTTTCTTTTTCTTAAGAACCCCCTCCCCTTCACTTGCAAGGTTGCACTTGAATTCCTGAGCATTTTGGTTAATTCACAGATTCTAGCCAAGCAGCTGGCATTGTTTTAGGTTTTAATAGGCTAAGAAAAATAAGACAAACTCCTGGCCTCCCAACAGCCCAGCAGCATCGCGAAGAAAACAGAGGATTAGGTAAGAGGCTCATCATGACATGGTTGTCTCTCCCTTGCTAAAGATCCCCGTAACTCACTGTCTCAACAGCGGCTACAGCTAAGGTCAGTCAGTTGGTTCTCCAGCCCTCCCGGGTGCAGGCCCACCTCCAGGCTCTCTCTACCTTCTCTCCCCATCACGTCCACCCACGCGAAGCTAGTCACTGTTCTAGAATGTGTCCCATTCTTTCCCACCAGATTGCTTTTGCTTAAGTTTTCTTCCTTCCTGGGAGGCCCTCTCTGCCTCTTCCTCCTGACTTCCCAGCCTCATCGGTCCACTGAAATCAGTGGGCTGAGCTCAGCATTCTCGGTGAATCCCAGGTGTCCTCTCCTGCAGAATCGGGAGACGCCACACAGGAAGCTCCTGGTGGCGCGGTGAGAAAAGTTAGGCTGCTCACCCACGTGTAGGGGACTGAACCCACGAACCCGTCAGAAAGTGAGAGAGCTCACCAAGCCGTTCGGCTCTGCTTTGCGGGCTGCACAGCAGCCGGGTTTGGATTTGGGTTGGTGGATCTGGAGGTGAGGGGTCTAACGCCTTCCCAGGAGGCCCTGTTAACTGTGGCCGCAAGGCTCTCCTCCCTTCCGGGACCTCAGCCCCGTCTGTGGTCTGCCCAAGAAGGAGGGGGGTCTGGGGGGGGGGGACCACGGCTGGATGGCCCAGTGAGGTTTTTACCTAAAGCCGACAGTCTTCTGCATTCTGAGTTCACCATGCAAACCAGGGGCTCAGGCTGCCTTTTCCTTGCCTGGTAACTTCCTCAAAACGAAGGTCAAGCTCTTGGCCCATTCAGCTCCCCCCCCCCCCCCCCGCCCCAAATCTTCACCGAAGGTCCAGAAGTGAGCCAAGCGGCTGGGTTTGGAGGCGCCAAGGGAGCCGGCCTAGGCTTGCAATTGGCGTCTCAATTCGCATCCCAACCTGAGGCTTTCCACTAGCACGTTGTAGGAGAACGGGGAAGAAAAACCAGATGGGGGCGGTCTCTAAGAAGAAAAGAATAAACCTTTTTACTTGGCAATAAAAGTGTGTGTGTACGTGCATTTAAAAACAAAAGCACGCTAACGGAGTCGGCCTCGCCCACAGGTCCAACAAGCCGCCGGAGTTTGTAAGGAATTGCAAGCGGAGCAATTCTGAGAAGGCGGAAGCTACCAACTCGCCCCCCCCCAACCCCACCCTAAGCCCCCACCCCCATAAAAGTGCTATCTCACCGAATCCCTAGCCCAGAACCACGGGATGCTAGCAGCCAGCTTCGGGGACCCCGCTACAGCGCCCAAAGGGAGGGGGAGGAGGGAACCCGAGTCCCGCCAGGGTCCCGCCACGGTCCCGCCTGAGCCCGCGGCCTCAGCCGTCGCGCAGACTCCCTAGTCGCCGCCTCTCCCAGCCCCGCGGCCCAGACCGTCAATCAAGCCCGCCCGGACCCGCCTCTGGGCTGCAGCTGACAGCCAATCAGAGCCGAGATCCGCAGCGATGAGCTCAGCCTGCTCGCTTCCCATTGGGCGGCTATATTAAGAAAGTGGCCAAACTCTTTAAATAGCAGGCGCTAGGGCCGCAGCCTGCATCTTCCACCGCAGTCTGGTGTGTTGTTGCGGGGCGGCGTTCCGTACCTCTGGCGAGGCCTAGGGAGACGAGCCGAACCGAACGGGGAGCCGGGCCGAGGGCGCCGCTCGAGCAGCCGATTCCGCACAAAGGCGCCGACCTCACGTCCGGGGCGAGCAGAGCGGTCGCCGGCCGGGAGCAGCTCTTGGGACGCCCCGTGCGCCCTATGCCCCCGCGCCCCCGCCGCGGCAGCCGGAGCGCCCCGAGAGAAAGCGCCACCGCGGGGCGTGAGTGCACCTAGCGACCCTCGTCCCCAGCGCGAGCCCGAGGTGAGCGGCGAGCGGGACGGCAGCGAGCCGTTCGCGGGCCCCTTCCTGCTGCCCGGGCCCGGCCCGCTCATGGCGGCCATCCGCAAGAAGCTCGTGGTGGTGGGCGACGGCGCGTGCGGCAAGACGTGCCTGCTGATCGTGTTCAGTAAGGACGAGTTCCCCGAGGTGTACGTGCCCACGGTCTTCGAGAACTATGTGGCCGACATCGAGGTGGACGGCAAGCAGGTGGAACTGGCCCTGTGGGACACGGCGGGCCAGGAGGACTACGACCGCCTGCGGCCACTCTCCTACCCGGACACCGACGTGATCCTCATGTGCTTCTCGGTGGACAGCCCGGACTCGCTGGAGAACATCCCCGAGAAGTGGGTGCCCGAGGTGAAGCACTTCTGCCCCAACGTGCCCATCATCCTGGTGGCCAACAAGAAAGACCTCCGCAGCGACGAGCACGTCCGCACCGAGCTGGCGCGCATGAAGCAGGAACCCGTGCGCACGGATGACGGCCGCGCCATGGCCGTGCGCATCCAAGCCTACGACTACCTCGAGTGTTCGGCCAAGACCAAGGAGGGCGTGCGCGAGGTCTTCGAGACGGCCACGCGCGCCGCGCTGCAGAAGCGCTACGGCTCCCAGACCGGCTGCATCAACTGCTGCAAGGTGCTATGAGGGCCGCGCCCGGCCCCCCGCCTTGGCCCCACCAGCGCCGCGGCTCCCCCTCCTGGCCCCGCCCCCCACGAGTCCGGAGAACCGGGAGACCCGCGTCCCCGAACGACCCCCCCCCCCGGACTGCATGGCGTCTGCCGTTCGGACCGGCCGCCGTCCACGGGCGGCTGTGGCTCTGGCGGCCGGCAAAGGGCGAAGAAGGGACCGGGCGCCCCCTTCCCAGTGTCCGTGTGCGTCCGGCTGCGTTGCACAGGCCCCGGCGCCCCGTTGAGTGCCAAGGGCCCCCCGAGCATCCTTTTCTGAAGAGCTAGGCGGCAGAGTGTGTGTGTGCGTGTGACTTTGTGTGTGTGTACCACCCTCTTCGCCCCATGTTTGTCCCCACCCCCGCCTCTGGTCCTCGGAGCCGGGCCCACCGCCGCCCGGGGTCGGCCGCGCCCCATCAGATGTTCCCCCAGAGTCAGCGAGCGCCTGCCATCCCTTGTCTGTAACATAGACCCCGGGGACTGTGGGAGGGGAGGGCTGGGTGGGGGTGGGCGGGTGGTTATATAAATATAGATATAATTTTATTTTAGGGGGGTAGGATGGTGTTATTTAATGGCGGTGGTGGGTGGGGTGATGGCGCCAGAAGAACTCCAGCCTGGCCTGAGCCAGGCCGCCCATCCGACATCCAAGCATGAACTGGACTTGACCATCTTTCTGAACCCTGGGGAAGACTGTGGAACTGACTTGGGACTGAGGACCTGGTTTCCCGACACTGCGTCTCCTGATAACCTCTTACCAGCCGCTGGGGCAGGAGGAGGGGAGGGTGTTGTGTTTTTTTCCTTGCCATAAGCGAACTCTGTGCCTATCTTACAAGTGAAAATTGTTGAGTCCAAGAAACGGAATTGATTTATTTAAAGGCTAAAAATGGTTTTTTTCCCCCCAGAAGTATTCTTTGCACAATTGTTTCATTGTTTGACACTTAATGCACTTGTCATTTGCATAAGACCGAAGCATTGGGACTACACTTGTACACTGTAACCTCATCTACTTCAGATTTATTTTTTTCATGATGAAGACGTAAAAAGTGGGGTTGGGGGGGAGTCCCTCTATTTTTTGTTTTGTTTTCCTGACAGAAACAACACTACTTTTATTTGTGCAGATCAAATGCACGATTTTCATAAAGGGCAGTAATATGTATTGGAACCTATTTAATACATCGCCACCCCCCAACCAGTCTAAACTCTGAAGTTTTCTCTGCAACTCTATACAGAGAATAATCTTGCCCCTATTCCATTCTTTCTCCCCTATCCCCAGTGGTACTTCTACTAAATTGTCGTTTTTTTTTTTAATAAACTGACAAATGACAAAGTGGTGAGCTTATGATGTTTACATAAAAGTTCTATAAGCTGTGTACACAGTTTTTTATGTAAAATATTAAAAGACTATGATGATGACATTTATAAAATGACTCCTATGGTTTAATTGTGTGAAAGATCATCCTGGGGAATTTGGGGGCAAGGGAGAAATTCCACAAGGCGGGGGTCCTTCCCACCAACTCCATTTCCCTCATTGGGAAGGCAGTCAATTAGAATGAAGGGGGTGGGGGTGGGGCTGGGTGGCAGAGGAAGATGAGTGGTTTCCTTAGCTACCCAGGGCCGAAACCTTTGCCCTAACTAGTGCTCCATCCAGTGAGATGAGGCTAGAGGTTTGAGTTTCTTTTGTTTCGGTGTCCGAGTCTTAGGGGGCCTTTGTGTCCTATTTGTTGATATTTGGAAATGTGTCAATTTTGCATTTTAAAATTGGATGACTGATGTGGGACCAGGTTGTTGATTGAGAAAGTGGTTACTGGTGTCCCTAGTCATCAAGGGGTTACAGGGTACTCCCATGAGATTGTCCCATGTTATTCTGGGGGCTGGAGCTTATGGGTAGAAGTGGGGGAGAGCCCAAATAAGGAGCCAATTCGTCGGTCATGGGCCTTCTCATGGGAATACAAGCCTCGAAGAACCTAGAATGCTTTATTGTAAGTTCCTGGATGAGCCATGCCATGGACAGAATCCTAGCATTTGGGGCCATGTGTTTCTCAAAGGTTGGTGGAACAGCTGGCTGACTCCTGATGTGCTCTGATGGCAGGCATTCAGCAGACCTGCAGCGCTGCTCAGAACTAGCCTGGCGGCCTTCGACATGATAGTCATACTGCAGGCCGACCGCTCAAAGCTGCCAGCTCCCAGCCGCTTCAAGAGAAGAGAGCCAGAGCGCCAACCTCCCAACGCCTTAAGTGTGGGGTGTATTTTTGTTCCCTTGGCACTTTCTGGGTCTCTGGCACTTAGTTGCCAACCTCCTTCCCCATGGCCTCTAGGGTCATTTTGCATGAAATCTTGGGGCTTCTCTTTCCCTGTCTCCCAGATTCTGGTTGCCCTGGTTGGCAGTGACCTTTCACTGACTTCTCTGGCAGTAGCAGGACTCCTGCTCAGCCAGGCTAAATTGGCCAACACTCCCTCACTGGGGAGCTGCCTGGCTTTCCCACACAGAACAGAGCAGAAGGGCCATCCAATCTGGCTTCCTCTTTGAATAACTGCCTCACCCCTTAGTAGGCCCCTCAGGCCTGCTTACCTTCTTCAGTTCCTCAGCCTCCATTTTCCTTCTTTCTAAGGACAAAACTTCCCATGGAAAAAACAAAATGTTTATCTGCGGGTTTTATAGCTAGCAAATCCTTAGTACCAGGCAGTGTAGGGCTCTGTGGGGAATTGCTCAGGATTGGGCTGAATGCCCAGGACTCAGTTTTGCAGCCAATCAACCAAGAACCAGTGGACCAACCCCTGAAAGGGCCTTTTGGGAGGTTCCTGCCCAGTCCCGAGAGCTGCCTGTTTTTCATATTGGGGAGAGACGGCCACTCAGATGACGCATGGCAGCCCGAGTTCTGCTTGTTTTAAAATGCATGGCATTTCATAAGCCTGCCAGACCACACTCTTCTTGCTATGTTAGAATCCAAATGGAAAGTTTAAAGACGAATTGCTGTAGGCTGGAAAATCAATTAGGAAACAGAGGTAGAACATCTGGTGTTACTCCTCGGATATGAAAATTCATTTTGCACGTTTAAAATAAATGTGCCAGGCTCATTTACTTGCCTGCAGACCTGCTTCGTGGAAAGCAGTGGTGGGTTTCATTGATCCTGGGCATTTGAAAGCCCAGGGCATTGGCCTGGCTTCTCCTCTAATCTTAGACTGATCTGGATGGTATTTCGAATGTCTTTTTCATGTGTGTTTTGGTGGATTTGGAGCTGTGGTTTTTACCTTGTGTGTACATCACAATTGCCTGGAACCCTGATTAAAATAAGGCACGCTGGGTCCACCCACTGAAGTCTCAGAATCAGTATATCTGGACCGGGGTTCATTTTGACACGATCCCAAGTGATGCTGGTCTTGCGGACCCAGGAACCACACTGAGCTGTGGATAAAGAAGATCCTTTGTCAATGCAGAGAGGAGGGGGCCCTTCTGCATGGAAGTAGATCAAATTCTTCAGACTTACAGGCCGTGTTCCCTGCAGCCCTGCCTTCCTTAACCCAAGGAGCACAGCATTTCCAGAAAAATGCCCTTATAGAATGAACCACACATGACCCCGATCTTTCCCCTGACATTCTTGCACTAGCAGGGCTTCAGGCTCTTGTGGAAATGTACTTCTGCCCCTCCTGAATTCCAAACGGTTTCAACTCTGCTGAGGTGGCAGCCACAAAAGCAATGAAGACATTGTTCCTGGGCTCCAGGAGCTAGTTCTCCACCCAATGGGCCAGGCAATTCCCAGGAACACCTTCACAATGGCTTGGAAAACAGCTTGCTCCAAACAGAGGAATGCACAGGGTTTCTCAGGAGCCCAGGAGAGAGATGCTTACGTTTGCCTGGGCAGTTAAGGAAGTTATCATGGAGAAGGAGACACTGAGCTGGTTCTTACAGCAGGGGTTGGTGATGGGTAAAACCAAAAACCAAACTCACTGCCATGAGTCGATGCCAATTCATAGCAACCCTACAGGACAGGGTGGAACTGCCCCTGTGAGCTTCTGAGAATGTAACTGTTCACAGGAGTAGAAAGCCCCGTCTTTCTCCCGTGGTGATGGGTAGAGGAAAGAAATCGGTGGGCGCCGAGGACTGGACCATCAGCCTGCTGTCAAGCCCTGTGATACTCTGTCTACAGCTCCTTTACATTACTGTGGGGCCTGGCCTCTGGAGAATAAAGCGCTCTTAGATAAGAGCTACCCTTTGCTTCTAACTAACATCTCTGGCATGTACTTCTTCAGTCAAGAAAAATAATGCTACCCAGCCAAATAAAACAGTCTCTCCTCTGGCCTGCCTGCTTCTAGCACAGGGCACATCTCTGGGGCAGGCTTGGAGGGCAGATGGGTGATGATGGAGTCATCGTTTCCCTGGCGCCTTCCAGAGCCAGAGAACAGACACAAGGGCCAGCATTGTTATAACGGCTCCTGAGGATTCCAGCCTGGGCTCAGGGAGGCGTGCGAGCAGGGAAAGGGTGTCCACCTTAGCCTGGTGGGGTACAGATCCTTGCCACTTTACTTGACTCAAGCACTGCCCGCAGGGAAAACTTGGGCCCTCAAAAACTGTCTCCCCAGTTCTCAGCAAACCCCCCCTCCTTTTCCTTTTGGTCTGGAAGGTGAGAGGCTATAAGATTCCAGGGAAGGCCCGGATCCTCAGGTTTATTCTTCGGGTCAACACATGTTAATTATTGACGACAATGCTCTGTGTCTAGGACTATGCAAAGAACCGGAGCTACAGTAGACAAGGAGGCAGGCCTGAGCTCTATCCTTGTAAGCAGCTAGCTTAGTAGTGGGGCTACATGATGACGGCGATAATGGTATTACTGTTTGTCAGGTACTGTTCTTCAGCCCTTTGTCTGAATTATGTCCTTTAATCATTGCATCAGTTGTCTATTGTTTGTGCAACAAATTGTTCTAAAACTCAGTAGTTTTCTTGTTATTAGCTTCTGTGAGTCAGGAATCCAGGTGCAGCTTAGCTAGGGCCTTTGACATAGAACTGTCACCAAGGCGCTGGCTGGGGCAGCATTTAACTGAGTGTTCTGTTGGGAAGGCTCTGTGTCAACCTCATCCACACGGCTATTGGCAGGAATCGGTTCCTTGCTGACCGGGAGCCCGGTTAGTGCCTGGTCATGTGGGCATCTCTACAGGGCAGCTTACAACATGGTAGCTTGCTTCTAAAGAGCAAGTGAGAAGAGCCAGAGAGAGCATCTGTGGGCTACGTGGAAGTCACAGGGATTCTACACGGGCACAAGTGCCCAAAGACAAGAACAATAGGAAACACTTTAGGAGCAGCCTCCCACAGTATGTACCAGGAGCCATGTGGCATAGTGGTTACTCATTGGGCTGCGTGTGATCCAGAAGGCCAGCAGTTTTAAGCCACCAGCTGCTCCACAGGAGAAAGATGGGGTTTTCTACTCCCATAAGGAGTTACAGTCTCAGAAACCCACAGGGCAGTTCTATCCTGCCCTATGGGGTCCCTGTGAGTCAGAATGGAGTTGATGGTAGTGAGTTTGATTCTCTTTAGTCCCTTTCTATATCTACATCTTATACACACGTACACATACATGTTGTTGTTGTTGTTGTTGTTAGGTTCCATTGAGTTGACTCAATGGCAGTGAGTTTGATTTTTTGAGTTTACCACCGTACTTGTGATGGTGAGTCTTTAGTGCCAGCTTGGCAGATTGCCAGCCCTGTCTTCCACAGCGTTGCTGAGTGGGTTGGAGTTGCCAGTCTTTGAGTAAGTAGTTGGATGCAAATTGTTTGCCCCTCCCAGGAATCCTGGTGAGGCTGTACTCACTGCAATCGAGTAGATGCTGACTCATAGCAACCCTACTGAAGAGGGTCGAACTGCCAGTGTGAATGTATAAGACTGCAATTCTTTATGGGAGTAGAAAGCCTCATCTCTCTCCCAAAGAGTGGCAGGTGGTTTCAAACTGCTGACCTTGCTTGCAGTTAGCAGCCCATTGTGTAACCACTAAGCCACCATGGCTCCTGACTAAGTTATAGTACCCAGTTATTTAATCAAACACTCCTCTGGGTTTGCCTGTGAAGGTATTTTTCAAATCTGATTAACATCTACAATCAGTTGACCTTAAATAAACAAGATCACCCTTGATCATGTAGGCGGGCCTCAACTACTTAGTTGAAGGCCTTAGGAACAAAAATGGAGGTGTCCTGGAGAAGGAGGTAGAAATCCTGTCTCAGACCACAGCAAAACAAACAAACAAACACAAAAGACCACAGCAAAAATCTTGCCTGAATTATCAGCCTGTCAACCTGTCCTATAAAATTTGGATTTGCCAGCTTCCGTGGGCCAAGTCTCTCTCTCACTGATAACATGGCATGGAAATCACCTCTGTTCTCCTTTGACTAATACAACCCCCACACCCCCCGCCACATACACATAACCCTCACTGCCATAGAGTTGATAAGGATAATCCAATCCACACCAGCCCAAGACTGATTGCCATAAATCAGGTGTCAGACATGCCTCCAGCCTTCATCCTTCTTCCACCCTGTTCTGACACCAAGTCTTCCTCCCCGGCACTCTACTTCCCTGCTGGGCTTGATCATCGTTGCAGTGACTGAACAGACTCAGACAACGCTCTCGATTATGGGGGTGTTAGTAGAGAAGTGAACAGGAAATGGTTGTCCACAGCAGGGCCGCTCCTTAGCTCCTCTTTGTAGCCACCTCTTCTCTGAGCCTCACTCTCTCAGCAACACGGCCCCTTGACCTCTGCCTTGTTTGGTGGGCTAGGAAGCCCACTGCGTGGCCTCATGTTCTCGGCGCTGCTCGCTGCTCCTCTGCTTTGTCTCGTGGTCTCGGGCAGTGTCTGGAGCCTCTGGTGCCCCGGCCACTTCAGCCACTTCAGGCCGCCATCTCACCCATGCCCCAGTGGTGGCTTTTCTTTCTTGATGAGCACAAGATATGTTGTCCTGCTGTCTGAGATGGCTCCCTTATATCAGGCGGAATGGAAAACCCAACCATTTCCCTCTATTAGTATTTCACACATCCTGCTTACATCGTCCTAGGCAATCATTTGGTGGGAGTTATGGAAACAGCAATAGACAAACCTTATTATGGAATTTCACTTCACACATCTCTCTGTGTATATATATATTTATATATTACATATATCTCATATAAGATTATATTAAAATATATTTGATACATGATATTAAACATATTTATGTATAGTTCTACACACGTATATTATTATTGTTAAGTGCCATTGAGTCAGTTCTGGTTCACTGTGACCCTGTGCACAACAGAATAAAACATTGTCCAGTTCTGTACCATCCTCACAATTAACGTTTGAGTCCATTGCTACAGCCGCTGTCACTCCATCTCCTGAGGCTCTTTCTCTCTTTTGATGACTCCTTTACCGGGCATGATGTCCTTTTCCAGGGACCGGTCGCTCCTAACAACATGTCCTAAGTACCTAAGGCAAAGTCTCAAAATGCTTGCCTCTAAGGAGGCAAGGCTGCGCTTCCTCCACGACAGGCTTGTCTGTTCTTCCGGCAGTCCGTGGCGCTTTTGGTATGCTTCCCCACCTCTGTAGTTCAAATGCATCCATTCTCCTCTGGTCATCCATAGTCAACGGCCAACGTTCACATGCATACGAGCAATTGAAAAAATACTTGCATATATACATATGTGTACTGTGTATATACACACATAGACACACACACGGGCTCCAAAAAGTTTGTGGAAAATGGAATCTAGATATAATGGCATTTTCCCATGAGCCTTTGGAAGCCCGTGTGTGTGTGTGTGTGTGTGTGTGTGTGTGTGTGTGTGTGTGTCAAACGATGTGGGGGCCATGTGGCCAGCATCTGACCTCATCGAGTTTGCAAAGCTGACTGCCATAAGGCAGAGGTCAGACATGCCTCCACTCTGCATCTTTTAACCTATTCTGACACCCCCATCCTTCCCACAGCACTAAATTTCTGTGTCTGGGTTTGATATTTTATTGCAATCGCTACACAGAATTCACAGGTGATACTCGCCAGTGTGGGTTTATTAGGGAAGGTAGCAGGTGAAACATGCTCAGGAAAATTGCTCACTCAGAGCTGATTCCATGTAAGTGAATTCATATAATCCAATCCAATCAATGTATTCCTCTACTTTCTTACCCAGGCCCATCAGGAAAAGAAAAGTTGCTTGGTGGGATTAACAAAGGCTATGGCTAGAAGAGCCATATTCAAGAGTTCACCACATGGCGACTTAGAGGCAGGTAAGTTCTAAGTTCATGGATCAGGTGTTAGTCTGGAAGCTTCTTTTGGCTTGCATAGCTGCAGGGGCTGATGAACCCAAGATCACGAGTCAGACAGCAGGCTGCTGGCTCATGTCCAAAGACCAGGAGGTTGGATGACAAGCAGATCCAGACCCAGCAAAGAGAAACCAACTTTCCACAGTGTCCACCTACCTTGGGAGCCGGCTACATGCACCAGGTAACTTCCTTTCAATGGATTGTTTGCCGATGGCATATCTCATCATGGACATGATCACATCATGTTAGATCTCGTCATGGAGGATTACTGCTAAATCCCCGAGAATCTTGGACTAGCCAGATCAACACAAATTTTAACTACTGCAAAGATACTGGAGGTGGGTCAGAAGATCAGTGAGGGTGAAGACTCTGCTCTGGTCCAGGGAGAGATGAAGACGGGACAGGCATGGAGAAGAGGGAGAGACTGGAAAGACATGTAGGAAGTAGGAGGTGTGGAAGTCAATCTGAGTGAGAAGCATGGTGATGACCCCCAGATCTGGCCTGGTTGACTTTGAGGATGCTGATAAGATTCTTTGAGGTAAGAATAAGTCCACAAAGAGCACACTGGGGGAGGGCACCAGAAGAACACATTATGTTTGGCTTTACACAAATTGAGTGTAAGGTAACTTTGGGAATGACCACTGGCCTTTTCTACGCCTCGACCCATCCTCAGGCCACATTGCATAGACTATGGAGTTCAGTTCCAGTCACGAGGAGAAGTCACCATCCACGTGGATGAGAGAAGTCACCCAGGCCAATCTTCCTGAGACACAAAGGGATTTCCATTCTGTCTACACCGACTCCAGGGAGACAAACTACGCTGATGCTGCAGGAGCTTTTCAAGGCCGTGTGACCTTTCACAAGTACATCTAAGCGGCCTCTGGGCAGGTTGCAACCACCGACTCTGAAAGTAGTACTTAATGCTTTGTGCTGCCTGTCAATCCTCCCAGGAAGAAGTGAATTCTGGGATGGAACCTGTGCTCTTAGACAGTGGGTGGTAGAGGAGGGAGCAGGCACCCCTTCTTCTCTCTGGGAACCCGCTCTAGCTGTGCTTGTGGCAGTGGGAGCGTGTAGGGCAGTTGACCTCTACTTCAAATGGGTGGCCAGAGCCGGCAGAGAGCTCCTACAGGTGCCATTTGGGATGATGGGCTCAAGGAGAACCAATATCCCTGAGCCAATTAGGCATCTCACTTTGCAGATCAGTCGTCTGTTCTCTTGGAGACTTGAATCCCACTTTGCTAAGTGTCCCAGCTTGGTGGTAGCTCTGCTATGGAGACTGAAGCGACGAATATGGTCCAGGCCTGACTGGCAGGTAGAGGGAAGCAGTGCGCTTGAGGGTTTTTAGCCAGGGTGATCCCACCCGGGATGAAGTTAGCCTGGAACAGGAGCGGTGACGGTGAGGCCCAACTGCCCCTCTTCACACCACCCTCAAGGAGAGGACACCTAAAAGGTAGTGAAGCAGTCCTGTCTGGTGCACAGTCGCATGGATTTAAGGATTTATCTGAGAAGGAGGGGCCCCTTAGGATACAGCAGGAGACTGAAGTCTTGTAGGAGGGATGAGATGTCTGGGGAAGAAATCTGTGGAGTGAGAGGGACCTTAAGCGAGATCGTAAGCTCCTTGCTGAGAATGAAGGCTGTGTCTGCTTGATGATGGCGGTATTGTTTATGCCCTGTGCTATGATAGCTAAAGAAAATGAATCAATGAAAGCATGAATAGACAGAAGTTTAGGGAGTGTGTTCGACTTGGTAGACCAGAGAAACAAATTCATAGGCACTCATGCGAATAAGAAAGAGGTTTATATACAGTGGCAACTGGATATTGAGAAAACATCCCAGCCCAGTCCAGTCCAGACCAAGTCCATAAGTCCAACATTAGCCCATAAGTCTGATACCTATCGATAAAGTCCTCTTCAGACTTAGGAAATACATGCAATGACGCCAGATGCAGGAAGGTCACAGGCCAGGGGGTGCCAAGTCTTTTGGATCCAGTGGTGGTAGAAAGATCTCAGTGCTGGCAGGGGTCTCCACGTGGCTTTTCCAGTTCCCAAGGCAAGGGGTCTATCAGCGTAGTGCCATGTATCTTGTCAGTAGAGCGTCTCCAAGGGAGTGAGGAGAGAGAGAATGTGTCTCCCACCTCCATGGAGGAAAATCCAGGAGTTTCCAGAATTCTCAGGAGAAGGCCATGCCCACACAGAGGCCTCATTGGTTATATCTTCATGGACAGGCTAGACTCCACCCCTACACTCTTAATCCTCAAATTGACAAACGATTATATAACTACCACAGGGAGCAATAATTTCTAAGGGTCCTGAGGAAGTGACAAAAGTTTGACACACTGGCTGTGGGGGAATAAGACGACGAGTTAAAGATCGCTGAACTGAGGGTTCAATACTCTTTGGATGCTAGATAAGAAGAAAACAAATCAAGCTGTGAGCCAGTCTGTCTGCCAGCCAGCTACTGCTGTCTGGCCTGCTGATTAGGTTTCTTCAGTCCCTGCCATAGCAGTCCACTGTCTGATCCAATTCATCAGCGTCCAGGGTCTTGTGAGCCCTTACCATGCTGTCTAACCGGCTGATCTGGGTTCTCTGCCCCTAGAGCCACGCAAGTAAGGAAAATCATCCAGGCTACTGCCTGACCCAGAGATCAGGGACTTGCCAGCCTACTCACGCCCGTGAGCCATTTCCTTGTCCGTTTGGGAGCTCTGTGAGACTTGGCAGGGGATTTCTGATCCGTGGAATGGGAGTACTGAGTGCTGAGGGCACAGGTCGGAGTCGATGGTGGAAAGGATGGACATAAATAGCAGTTTGGACAAGTGGGACTTTGGGGACATCTCTAACCTCATAGGGACCATCCCTGTAAGAGAAATCCTCGTGATCATCCTTGTAAACAAAATTATGTAAGCATACTCTTAGCAAAAATATACAATGTGCTCGATCCAGCAGGGTCCCTTGGGAAATGCTCCCAGTGATCCTTGGATGGCAATGTGGGGCATCTTTCCACAGCTGTAGGCCGCCATCCCAGGGCTGCCCGGGAGACTGGCTGTGTTCAGCTGCTGAGGTTGTGGGCTCAGCTTCCAGTGCTTGAACAAGCGAGGTAGTTTGGGATTCTCAGTTAGGAGCCTGACACGGTGGGCCCATCTCTTGCATTTTAGAAACTATGTTTAGTGCAGTCCCAAGAGCTGTGGAAACAGGCCCTGTGCGTCCATGACTCGTGATCTCTGGCCTCTGGCTGACATTTGGAGCTGTTTTTTTTCTCCCGTCAACCCCGAAGAGAGGAGAAACGAATGGTACAAGAAGCCAGTTTCTCGTCATTTTACTAATGACTGATTCCACTTGATTCTAGAAATCATTTGACCTTCTGATAGATAATCTAAACATTCTGAGGGCACCTAGGAGGAATGCAGGAATGTGTTTGCTATTCTTGGGTAGAAAGACTCTAAATGGAACTCTGATGGAATAAAAAGCAGTATTTCTATGAGTGCCTGAAAAAAAAAGGTCACTTGTAAAATACACATTCTTCAGTAATAGCCAAATATGGGGCAGGCTGACTCTGTAAATGGGAAGCTCCATCTGTCTTGCCTCCCTCCTCTGGGCCGAGCAATCTTGCAGCAGCAAATGTCCTCCACGGAAGCCTGGACTGGCAGGCCAAACGGAGACCCCGGCAAGCTGTGCAAGCTAACACCAACGTAAATCAACCAGCCTGTTTGCCGAAGCTTTGTTTAGCTTTGCCAAGAGCGACTTGTTCAAAGTTTCTACTTCACCGGTAATGGTAGAAATTACATTCCTGTAGAGTCCATAACCCACTGAATCTGAAAGATAACTGAGGATCCAATACAATAAATATTAAATGTACAAATGTGCTTGACACCATGGAGGTATGTGTGGATTGTGGTAATAGTTGAACGAACCCCCAATAAAATGATTCTAAAAAAACATCAAATAACTTTCTGTAAAGGACTATATATGAAATAGTTGGATTTTGTATATAGTGTCTGTCAGAATCACTCAACTCTGTTATTAAGTGCCAAAGAAACCAGACAATCTATAAATTAATGAGTGTTGCTGTGTTGCAAATAAAACTTTATTTACAATTTTTTTTTAAAAAAACAGAGTGTAAACCAGGCTTAGAAAATGATGAGCTTCCTGGCGGGTTAATGCAAGCTGCGTACTTTCCATGACAAAGCCACCAACATCAAGGCCGGCTAAAGCAGAGACATGTATCTGATGCCACAGTCTCACCAGGTCACTGAGAGAATGTGGAGACCCAGTCCTACCACGGGTGGGCTTGGAGAAGCACCCAGAAACAGCAGCACTTTGGGGGCCATGGAACCGAGTTGGTTGGGTCGTTCACTCTCAGCTGGGTGGCGAACGAGAGCCCGCACTTAGTCTGGGTCGACCTTTGGCCTACAATTCTCCTTGGAGGAAATCTGTAGCCAGAGCTTTCAGCCCAGAGGAAGGGAGATTGATGGATGGATCTTGCCATTTATGAAGTCAGCCTGGAACCTGGGTGGGGTGTCTGGCCGACCCTCTGCCCCAGCACCTGTGCCACTGTGGTGGCTCACCTCATTCTGTGGCTGGATAGGCAGGGAGTGTGGTTTAGTGGGAAAAATGAGCCTTAAAGGCAAAGGCCGGCTCTGTCTCTTATCATATGCAATCCAGGACTGGTTACTGGTTACACTTGTGCCTCAGTTTCTTTACTTGTAAAATGGAAATACTATTGACGATTAACAAGATAATATCAAGTACCTGGCACAGTGCCCAACTCATAAGTCTTCAGTAAATCTTGATTCCCTTCCCCACAAGGGGCTCCTCTTGGCAGGATAAGCAACAAAATAGACACGAAATAAATGTACTGAGCAAATGGGTGAATCCTACTAGCTTTTATGTCTATGGAGGAGTTTTCCAGTGTGGGCTTTTCCCTGGGTGAACCAGCCTGTCTCTATCCAAATGCATTCTAAGCCATTCTGAGTCCCCCCAGTCCGTCAAGAACCCTCTGAACTGACAATGTTACCTGGAAGTTCCTAAAAACCTATTATGTGCCAGACCCTGAGCTAGAGGCTAGACTTGTAAGTGTGTCATATGCTTCCCCCCAAAGTTCCTTTCCGGTCCCAGATAAAGCAGTAGCAAGAGCTGAGTTTCTTGGGTGCTGAGGAAAGAGATGGGCCAGCCTCTCGGAGGCCTTTACTCCTAGGAGCATGGGCTCACAAATCCTCAGGGGATACTAGACTGATACTCAACAGTCTGTTGACCCAGTGGCCCACGATGGGGAGCAGGCTGCCGGGGCATCCAGCCGGGGAGAACTTGTCTAGCCTCATCTTGCTACCAGTCACAGCTGGATGAGAGTTGGTAACTCTCCCCGGTGAAGCAGATGCCAAGGAAAATACGGACTGCTCCTAAGTGACCAGCAACACCTGCTAACAAGATGCAGCCACCGGTCTTGGATGTGCAAGACTCGTGGTTTATTAGGCCCCAGGACTCAGCTGCTGCCCTCCTCAACCAAGAAAGCAGCTCTTTTGCGACTCAGCAAACCCATCAGGCCCTCTGGGAAATGGAAAGGCAGAGAAGTGCGGAAACTTGCTTTTCTGACCACAGCGCCTCTGAGTGGATGAGCCCAGAGCTCTATGTCTGCAGGGATTTACCAACACACCACAAGTGAGCTGGTAATCGCTTTTAGTCTGGGCGAACTGGTTCTGCTGGCATGGAGGTAGGAGCCGCGCTTAATTAGACTGCAGGATTAGACGGTTGGGGAGAGCCTTTTGTTCAGCGTTGGCACCAATTTTGTTTTTCACTTTCTGCCTAGAGGAGACGAGGAATTGCATGGTCGGGGGCAGGAACACCGGATAAGGGGCACAGTACGTGACTCCCCCTTCAAAGGCCAGTCCCTCCGCATTCACCCTCGCCACACTTCAGCTCTTTTGGAAAGCGCACCCTCAATTCCAGTTGCCTGACCTTGACTGGATTGGGGGCAGTGTCTTCGGGAGAGTCAGTGGCTGCTTTCTCCAAGTGACTTGGAAACTGCATGACAGAACCCACTCAGCCGTGCCAAATTCCAGCTTCTGAAAACTGTGGGCCAAATACTGGGGCTCTGCGGTCTGGTGGCTCGCAGACCTGGGGAGGCTGCACTCCAGAAGGCAGTGGGAAAGTAGGCGCTCAGGGACAGTCCCTTGGCTCACCTTGTTTGGAAGGAGCGAGTCTGACTTCAGCGCTTGGAGGCAGGCATCTGGAAAAGATCCATGAGCTGACTTCTGGCTCATCCTCTTGAAACGAAACCCGGCTCAGATTTGTCAGGCTCTTAGGCCAAGAGTTAAAGTGCTATTTGAGTTCAAGGAGGTGGGGCTTGAACTGGGTCTGAACTTGCTTCTTGGAAGGTGGTGGATTAGCCTGTCAGATCCCACGGGTTCAGCTCTAGCAGAGCCAGACACTTGAACATGCCAGGGCCGCTCAGAGTGCGTTCAGACCCCGATGAAAAGGTGCTGTGGGTTTCCTTCCCTCCCAGGGCGGGTGGAATCCCTGGGTGGGGAAAACAGTGGTGACGGACAGGTCGGGGGTTTGAGTCCACCCAGAGCTGCCTTGGAAATCGCCTGGAGGTCAACTTCTTCACACTCAGTCCTTGAAAACACTCTATGAGAGGCAGCCGGACTCTGACCCACAGGGGGTCTTTATGAGTCGGAGTGAACTCAACACCAACAGTTTTTCAAGAGCAGAGAGACTCAAGAGGAGCGTGTGGGATTTGCTCTAACCCCCAAAAAGACCCCCTCAAGATGATGATGACCACAAAAGCACAACAAACCTACAGATCCACTGCCATTGAGACAAGTCTGACTTACCATGACCCCATAGAACTGCCCCTTTGGGTCTCTGAACCTGCAGTCCATCACACCGCCGGGGCTCCTTAAGAAGACCCCTGGTAAACGATGTGGCTGTTTCTGGTTTCCATCGCCCTGCAGCCTGCAGCATGTGTGTGGCTGGGGAAGGCGCACTAGGGCCACGAGCAGCAGGAGGCGGCTCGGTCGGGGTGGAAGGAGCAGGAGTGGACTCAAACCTCAGGGTCGAGGCTCCTGAGAGCTTTTCCCCAGGCAGGGGCTGGGACTTCTTCTTTGGGGGAGACTTCTCGCCTCTTCGATAGAGTCTGTTTTCTTTCTGGAGATAAAACCCATTTGGGTGTTGCTCCTTCTCCTAGGCCGCTGTTGCTCTCGGCTTAGAGCTGGTGGAATGAGGAAGACGTGAAGGTATCCCCTTCCTCCTCTGTTTACTATCCTGAAGACCTTTGAGTCTACTCTGTCTTCACCATGCGTCTTTCCTTACACTAGGGTTGCAAACTCATTACCCTTATCATTCTCAAAACATTTGATCTCCACATAAGCCCCTGGCATCAGCTCCTCATTTCCGCCCCCTCCCTCCAAACTCCCCACTCCTTCATGAACCCTTGATAATTTATAAATTATTATTTTCTCATATCTTACACTGTCCAAGGTCTCCCTTCACCCACTTTTCTGTTGTCCATCCCCCAGGGAGGAGGTCACATGTGCATCCTTGTAATCAGTTCTCCTGCTCTAGCCTACCCTCCCTTCACCCTCCCAGTATCGCCACTCTCAGCACTGGCCCTGAGGGGATCATCCATCCTGGATTCCCTGTGTTTCCAGTTCCTATCTGCGCCAGTGTACATCCTTTGGTCTACCCAGATTTGTAAGGTAGAATTGAGATCATGATAGTGGGGCGGGGGGGCGGGGGGAAGCATTTAGGAACTAGAGGAAAGTTGTATGTTTCATCATTGCTACATTGCACCGTGACTGGCTCGTCTCCTCCTGGAGACCCTTCTGTAAGGATATGTCCAGTTGCCTACAGATGGGCTTTGGGTCCCCACTCTGCACTCCCCCTCATTCACAACGATATGATTTTTTGTTCTTTGATGCCTGATACTTCATCCCTTCAACACCTCATGATCACACAGGCTGGTGTGCTTCTTCTACATGGGCTTTGTTGCTTCTGAGCTAGATGGCTGCTTGTTTACCTTCAAGCTTTTAAGACCCCAGACACTATATCTTTTGATAACCAGGCACCACCAGCTTTCTTCACCACATTTGCTTATGCACCCATTTGTCTTCAGTGATTGTATCAGGGAGGTGAGCACACAGTGATATGAGTTTTTGTTCTTTGATGCCTGATAACTGATCCCTTTGACACCTCATAGTCACACAGGCTGGTGTGCTTCTTTCACGTGGGCTTTGTTGCTTCTCTGCTAGATGGCTGCTTGTTTACCTTCAAGTCTTTAAGACCCCAGACGCTATATCTTTTGATAGCCGGGCACCATCAGCTTTCTTCACCACATTTACTTATGCACCCGCTTTGTGTTAGGGGACACCATTCTGGCACACTTGTTAAGTAGTGGCCTCACTTGTGGGAAGCTCACAGGACTACTTCTCATTGCTTCCCCCACCCCCTGCCCCACCCAACAAGCTCTTTTCAGGACTTTAGAGCATCTGTCTTGTTTGGCTGGGGGGTATTCCTCCACAGGCTTACAGCATCCTTTACTGATGCCAGCAGCTTCCTAGTTCTTTGAGGCGGAACCCAAGGATTCTGCACATCAAAATAAGTTTACTGTCAACTTCTCAGGGTGGGGCTGCCTCGTCTCTCATTCTGGTTCAACAACCTTGATCTTGGTGGGCTGAGTTCTCCTTAGTCCCCCAAGCCCTCTCCATTTCTCACATCAGTAGTCTGATGTCCGAGTCTCACTGGAGGACATCTTTTCACTTGGGGGGTAAGTCTGCCCTTGCTGTGTGCCAGGCTGGATGAGTTAGCCTGGCCATTGGTCGAGTCATACTCAGTCCCCACACACCTGCTTCTGCCTCTGGAACCCACAAGTCCAGTCATAGAGAGGTTGGGTTTGGGGAAGAGGACAAAGTCCTGGATAGAATTGTGCCTTCAGTCCTCCAGTGCCTACCATTACAATCCCCACTGGGGAGTAGGATTTTCTTTGTTATGTTAATGAGACAGGATTAGTGAAGGGTGTTTTAAGTCAATCTCTTTTGAGATGTAAAGGAGCAGATTAAGCAAGAAGCCAGCACAGATGAGAGAAGACAGATGCCACCCCGTGAGCTCCCCAAGGAGCCAAGAAACGAGCTGCAAAGAAAGAGACCAACACCTTCCCCCCAGCGCCGACCGAGAGAAAGCCTTCCTCTACAGCTGGGTCATGCATTTGTATGCTAGTCTCCTAAAAGGTGAGAAAGCCGATTGTGAACATTCACTCCCTTGCGGTAGTTCTAGCATAGCAGCCTAGCCTAGACTTACTCTCTGCTTGTCATTAGCCTAAGTCACTTCATGTTTGTATTGTTCTTATCTTACTCCAGCCTGGGGACATTTTTTATACCTTTTTATATCTTTCTCCAAGGCAGATATGGGGTGTGCCATCATCCGCGTGATTTGGCCCTGAGGGCTGTCTGGACAACTCTGGCTGGAAGACTATCAGGACGGCTCGGGACACTGCTGTACAGCAACCATACTGCTCGTATGGTTAATCTGACGGTGATGGTGGACAAGCACATCTTGTGATTGACTCCTCCAGAAAGTGCGTTCCGGTGTCCAAGCACAATCCCCAGGTCTTCTGAGCATACCATCAAGACAGTCTGCACGGCTGCTGGTCTCCCCACGGTGTCACACTTCCCTGCTTCTCTCTAATGTGGAGTTAGTGAGTTGGACCCGCTGCTCCAGTGTATGAACCTTATAAAAGGTACCAGCACCACTAACGCTAAACTCACTGCCATTAAAAGTAGATGCCAGCTCATAGCGACCCTATAGGACAGGGTAGAACTGCCCTGTGAGTCTCAGAGACTGTTATTGTTGAGAGGAAGAGACAGCCCCGTCTTTCTCCCACGTTGCTGCTGGTGGTTTCTTACTGCCGACCTTGTAGATCGCAGCCCAACTCATAAGCACTCTGCCACCAGCACTCCAAAAGTTAAGGTTCTCCCAAACCAGCCCCTACTGGTCCCTGTCTCCTGCTGCTCTGGGAAGGAGCCCGGGATGGAACCAGTGCAGGTTAGGATCATTTAGCAAAATTTCTGTGAGTTTCTAGGTTTAACACTAGGTGTTCAGGAAACAGCCATGAATGTGTGTCCCTACCATCGCTCTCCCTGAACTCTTCTTGAGTGTAGGCTCAGGCCGGGGTCACTAACCATGCATTTCAGACTTTCCAAAGTAGACTGGAGTATTTCTTAGTTTTAATTCCTCCTTCCAGGAAAACTCAAAAACAAAACAAAACAAAAGGATGTTCACCTTAATGGACAGAAATTAATGATGTGAACGGTAGATTTTCACAAACTCAAAGTCCATGTCATTAGCTCAGGAACCTTGATCTTGGGTGGGTGGGGGCCTTGCAGCAGCCCAAGGCTTTGAGACTTCCCCCGCTCCCTTTTCTTTCTGTAAGGTGCTCACTCACTTCTTCTTTCTCAGACTGGCACTTGTGGGTGTAGAAAGCCTCAACTTTCATCCACAGAGCTGCTGATGTTTTTGAACTGCTGGTCTTGCAGTTAGCTGTCCGATGCTTAACCACCACACTGCAGAGCTCTTTGTAAGGTACACTTGGCTTTCAGGATTACACACTGACAGGATGGCAGGAATGGGATGGAGACCAGAGACCATTCAGCCCAACCCTCTCATAGAGAGAGAAAACCGAGGGCCCCAGAGGCTAGGTAGCTTACCTGAGACCACCAGCTCATGAGAAGGACACAGGGTACTTTCCGCCTGGAACTCTGCTTCTCTCCAATATCAAGTTCTCCAGATTGGTTAGTTACTAACCACGACTTTCCCAAGAAAATCATGGTTACAGGCCTGCAGGGTGACTCAATTAGGCCATGATAAGTTTCCGCACATCGAGATGGTACAAGCTAGGTAATTTTCCACTTCACCTTCCACTTGCCAACTGTCTGTTGCAACCTCGTTGGGCCAGGCCTTGGGCTCCACTAAGAACACCACACCGAGTGGCAGATGGGCCACATCTTCTGCTACAACTTGTCTAGGACTCCGTGTGCCTCCACACAGAGAAGAAACCCCTTCTGTAGGACCGGTGGCATTGATGGAACAGAGCGCCCACAGCAAGCACTGAGCCCGGTCCTCCATCCAGATGCCTGACACTGCCTTTTAGCTAACTTTCCCATAATATTAGCTCAAAAATACAGGTCAAACCAGTTCACCTTTTTCTTAACGCACGATGGCACTCTATGAACTTTCCAGCGGTACCTTCCTGGCTGTCACGGACGCATGGGCATTGGCCACTTGGTCTAGGATGTGTTCAAAATCTCTCTTTTCAGCTTCTTCTCCTGCACTCAGCAGAGTGGTCCTGGGAACTTCACACCTGGGAACCATTCCGCACATGTTCACGCCCACCGGACCTAACCTCTGGAAGAGCAGGGTGTTTGGAATTAGAGATAGATCAGCCGCTCGGCCCCCAGATCTTCCCTGCCACTCAACGCCCTGGTGGGACAGCGGGGGGTGGGGTGGGCTAGGAGTGACATGCTGGGTTGCAAAGCCCAAGGTCAGCAGTTTGAAACCACTAGCTGCTCTGCAGGAGAAAGACACCCTCTAAGGAGTTACAGTCTTGGACCCCACCAGGGACCGTTCTACCCTGTCCTATAAGGTAGACAAGAGTTGGCATGACTCAGTGGCAGTGAGTGGATGAAGAGGACGGCACAGAGGAAGGAGGGCGGGAAGCGAGACCCCCCCTGGAGGGAGCCAAGGACGCCCAAAGGTGAGGGCAGGAGGAGTCCCAGGAGCCCCTGAAGCGGTGACAAGGAAAAGATTCAGAGTGGGAAGCGACATGCAGCCTGGCTGGCCTCCTCAGGGCTGCTTCCCACATCTCTTCAGCTCATCGGAGCGAATAGAGTCAAATGAATACCCAGGCCCAGGCTAGGGAGTAGACAGTGTTTCTTGGCCTGCTAGACTACCGGCTCTGCCCCTTCACCAATGCTGCTGGGGACACTTGGGGGCACAGAACAGATCACCCGGTGTGACTTGCCCACTGAGGCTCTCAGTAAAGAAGCATTCATTTTAATTTGCTGAATAACCTCTCACGACTGGCCACAGGGACTGCTAAGGTTGATAAAGAAACTGCTCAGTGGCTTCCAGTTATGCCCAGGGCACCGCCATCCCTGTTTCTATCTTACCTTGAACACCTCCTGTTAGGAGATACCGCTTGGAGAGTCCTGGGAGATGGTGTTGACATTCATAGGTGTCTTATCAGAGAAGAGGTCTTTGTGCTTCAAGCCAGAGCTGCTGCTCTCGAGTGGTTTCTGTGGGCCTGGCCCGCTGTCTCAATGGCGGATGGAGACGTCTATGAATAAGATTGGTTTTCTCTGCATAGAAGTGTTCCTCTTTCTCCTGCCCGTCTCTGTCTTCCTCTGTCTCTCACACGCACTGCAGGTTTCGCCCTAGGAGCTCGGACTGTCACTGAACTACAGGACCGTTTAACCAGCTAATCCGGAGAGCTAGTGGAACCCTTGAACTGCTTCAACTTTTTGTGTATGTAGGAAGTTTAAAAAGTAAAAACAAAAATGGGAAGGGTGCATATAACCTCCTCCCTGGGGGATGGACAACAGAAAAGTGGGTGAAGGGAGACGGAACAGTGTAAGATATGACAAAATAATAATTTATAAATTATCAAGGGTTTACCAAGGAGGGGAGAGCAGGGAGGGAGGGGGAAAATGAGCTGATATCCAGGGCTCAAGTAGAAAGCAAACATTTTGAGAATGATGATGGCAACAAATGTACAAATATCTTCACGCAATGGATGGATGGATGGATTGTGATAACAATTGTACGAGCCCCCAATAAAATGATTTAAAAAACAAACAGAAAAACCGGGAAGGGGCTTTCCCCTAGAAATGAGTCCATCAGATACGTCACTGTTCTAAGCGGAGGCATTTTGGAAAGGTACCAAGGGGGCCGCGATCCTTTGCAATTCCTCCATAGAAACCCATGACAGCACGGCCAGCGTGGTGGATTCCCAGCGACAAAAAGTCAATGACGAAAGCCTGGCGCATCCCAGCTGGGTTGAGGCAAGTGTTTGGCAGGCTGCCGCCACCCCCTACTTCTACCCCCAAAGTCTCTAAGGGTCCGCCGGATGTCGGGAAGGATCAAGGATATGTTCAAAGCCCGTGCCCCCCACCAAAAGATGTTTTGGTTCAAGCTTGGGATGATTGTTCTCCTTTCAAAAGCTGTTCATGAATGCCCTGCAGGGACAGGGGGCTTTGATGCTGCAGCAGGACCGAAGGTGAAGACTTCCTTCATTCAGTAAGTGACTCAGCCCAGAATCCAGGAGTCCCGAGTGGGACTTGAGACCAACTTCAAGGGAGGGGCTCTTGGTCTTCTCCAGTGTATTTCTGTCCAGGGCCCTCCTGGCCTCCGCTTGCGCGTCTCCAGGGATGCTTAGGGGGTCCGTTTTCAGCTCTCAACAGGGGCTGCCTTCATGAAAGGCCTTCTTTCTGTCAGAACAGACTGGGTAGTGGCTGAATAAGGAAGACCAGAGACGAGTGGATGCCTTTGAATGACAGAGTGGGTGAAGCCTGCCCTGCCAGGCGAACACACACACACCTGTCTTGGGAGGAAGTACAGCCAGACCGCTCCTTAAAGGCCAGGATGGCGAGACTTGGTCTCATGTGCTTTGGGCCACGAGGTCAAGAGAGAGCAGCCCCTGGAGGACGAGGTCATGCTTGGTCCAGTGGAGGGTCAGCGAAGAAGAGGAAGGCCCTCTACAAGGGGGACGGACACAGTGGCTGCAACAATGGGCTCAAACCTGGGAACAATTGTGAGAATGATGCACGATCGGGCAGTGTTCTGCTCCATGGTAAGAGGGTGTGAGTGGGAGCGGATTTGATAGCGCCCAACAACAACAACAACAACAACAACAACAACAACAACAACAACAACAACAACAACAACAGGAGTCTCAGCTCTGCCTTCTGTGGCCTCACCGAGCAAGCCTGCTCTCTGACAGACGCCCTCCGAGATTGGAGGATGGCTGGTCCTGCCCAGTCATGCCTTGGCCTCCCCTGCTAGTCGCGGCAGGGTCCTTGTCTTCTTCTGACCAGGGAGCTCCCAAAAAGAACAGCTTCAGAAACAGAAAAGAGACCCCTCAGCCAGTCTGACTAAAGCCCAGCGAAGCCGAGCTGCTCTCTTCCTAACGGCAGATCTTTCTCATCCACATGGAAGCCACGTGTGTTTGAGGTCTCTTGCCCACTGCTTTGGGACTCCTCCACAGGCACCTCTTCTTAACCCAGGGTCCCAGCACGCCACCCAGAACTGGGTTCTCTGCCGTCCGGGGCAGGAATCCTTCTCTCATGTCACGTCGGTTTGGCTGGTTAAACACCTGCCCCTCAGCTTGTGTCTGGGTGAAGCTCAAGAGGCCAATGCTGGGCCAGGGATGCAGTCAGCTAGGAGACCTCTCAGTGTGGCGGGTCACCCGGAGCCGTCACGGTCACCCGTGGAAGTCTGAGCAGAGTTGGCCTGAGCTGTTCCTTAATGAGCTCACCCCGGCGCATCGCTCTGCCCTTTCACGCACCCAGCAACATTCAGCTCCAGCAGAGTAATCCGGGCAAACACTCCTCTTTCCTTGCCCGCCTAGCTGGCCAAACAAAACCCCTAGGGGTTATTTGGACAAGAGTATCAAAGATCTCAAGAATCTGACCTGACCTAAAGCATACAGGGAAAATAATGAATGGGTCTGCTCAGGCTTTGGGGATTAACTGGTGGGCATGAAGGGGTGGGGTGGGGTGGGGTGGTACCTGCAATGGGTCCTATTTCACAGATACCGAGAGAAGCGCCATTTTTCAAATGGGCGGAACAAAGGGAATTCATCTGCCCTGAAGGGGTCTGGGGGAAGGTAGGTAGAGGGTACGCACTTAAAAATAAGCTAGTTTCCTGCTCAATACACTGTACTGACCGAGAATTGAAGTTTATGCTTGTAGGGTTGGTGCACGCCTGTGTGCATGTGTGTTTGAGCCAATCATTTTCCCTTTAGTGACCTTGAAGAGGGAGCTGGCTCTTTGCCTTCTACACCGGTGGGGAGGCCTCGGAAAGAATTGAATTTAGTGTCCCAAAGGGTCACTTGCATCATCCTGCTGACCATCCCTTGTCCCCAGTCCAACAATGGCATCAAATTAGAACAACACTGAAAAATTGTATCCTCTCACTATGCTTATTTAATGCGTACACTGAGCAAATTATCAGAGACGCTGGATTATAGGAAGAATGTGGCATCAGGATCAGAGGAAGGCTTTTGAACAACTTGCTATATGCAGATGACACAACCTTGGTTGCTGAAAGCAAGGAGGACTTGAAGCTGCTGATGAAGATGCAGGATTGCAGCCTTCGGCATGGATTAGGACTCAAGGTAGGGAAGAAGAAAACCCTCACAACTGGACCAATCGCTCACATCTGATAAACGGAGAAGAGGATGGAGTTATCAAGGATTTTGTCTTGCTTGGATCCATAATCGATACTCAAGGAAGTACAGTCAAGAGGTCAAAAGAGGAGTTGCATGAGGTCAATCTGCACAAGCCCTCAATTGAGAGCAAAGATGTTACTTTGAGGTCCAGTGTGGACCTGGCCCAAGCCATGGTATGTTTCATTGCCTCATGTGAAAGTTGGACATTGAATCAAGAAGCCCAAAGAGGAGTCCATGCGTTTGAATTGCAATGCTGGAGAAGAATATTGAAAGTTCAACGGACTGCCAAACGGACACACAAATCTGTCCTGGAAGGACGGCCGGAGTGCTCCTTAGAAGCTGTGTCTCACATACTTTGGACATGCTGTCAGGGGAGATCAGTCCCTGGAGAAGGACATCGTGCTTGGGAAACTAGAGGGCCAGCAAAAAGGAGGCGGTTCCTCCAGGAGACGGAGGGCACCGTGGCAACAGTCATGGGCGCACTGCAGGAACGGCGGTGAGGGTGGCAGAGACCGAGCCGTGTTTGTTCTGTTGTGCATGAGGTCACTTGGGTCGCTACCCACTCGATGGCTAGATGGCACCTAACAGCAACAAATAGTGCCGACTTTGGGAAATGGACCCCCCAAGAGTATAATACCTCCCAGATGGCCCCACTGGGGAGGACAATGGACAGGGACAAAGCCCACTGTGCATCTGCTCAGAGAGATGGCCTGGGGTTTCCATAAAGTTGGCAAGGCAAAAACAGGGAGTCCCTTCAGACAGAGCCTGTCTACGTTTCCTAACTAAGAAGTACCGCACGCTGGTTTCTGTAACAGCATGCTTTCCTAACATCTGCCACAAGAGGTGACTCCAAACAACAGATAGGCAGCTTCTGTCCAAATTCAGGGTCCCAGCTCTAGCGGCAGTTCTCAACCTGTGGGTCACGACCCCTTTGAGGGTTGAACTATCCTTTCACAGGGGTCACCCGATTCATAATAGTAGCAAAATTACATGTATGAAGTAGCCATGCAAATAGTTTTATGGTTAGGGAGTCACCACAACCTGAACTGTATTAAAGGGTCGTGGCATTAGGAAGGTTGAGACCCACTGAGCTATAGGGAGAGGCTTTCTCTGGGGAAAACCCTCCTCTCTTTCTGCTTCGCAGTCCCAGCATTCCTCATGCCAAGGTTTCTTCAAGATCGGCACATCTCAGCGCTTCCCCATGTGTTTGCTTTGTATCTTGCAGAGGGGATTAAACTTCTATACCTCCACTGAGAACACCTCATTAACATAACACATCCGATAGGCTGGCAACTGCTGATATGCTGATGCTGTGAGGTGCCACCGTCCAGCTGGTGCCGATCCATGGCCACCCTGTGCACCGCAGAAGACTACACTTGATCTTGGCCCAAAGGCCGAGACGCGGTATGTACCACAGACTCACCCCGCCTGCTTCTGCACCATCCTCCCAAACCTTCTTATGTTTGGGCCCCTTGCTGCAGTCTCGGTGTCGATCCAGCTGGTCGAGGACCTTCCCCTTTGGGGCTCCTCCTGTGCTTTCTCCAGCATGATCTCCTTCTCCAGGGACCCGTCTCTCCCGAGAAGATGTGCGAAGCACGTGGACCAAGTCTTGCCACAGAGAAAGGGATTAGGACTCCAGCACAAACAAGACAGGCTTCAAAAAGTTCGTGGAAGAGATTCTATTACCTCCCTCCCCCCTTTATCTTTTTTTTTTTTTAATCATTTTCCTGGGAGCTCTTACAGATAGAACATTCCATAGTTCAATCACAGCAAGCAGCATCGTACAATTGCTACCACAACCAGTTTCAAAACATTTTCTTTCATGAACAACTTGATAACAGCTCCCCTTTATCCCACCCTACCCCCTACCTCCCCCCCCCCCAGGAACCCTTATTTATGTACTTGCTGTATCCTATACCATCCGGTCTGTGCATTCACATACAACTGTGTTGTTCACTCCCCTCGAGTGGGGTTATGCAGCCATCAATGTTATCAGCTCCCCCTTCCCGCCCCGCCCCGCCCCTACACTGTAGAAAGGACTGTAATTCTGATGTTTGGGGCTGGAAGGGGATGCGAGGGTGGGCAGTTTGACCACCTTGCTGCCATAGGCTGAGGATGTCCTCGGAAACGGACTTAGTTCAGTATCCACGGCCAAGAGAAGGCAAGAGCTGTGCTCCGGATCTCCTGCCTGCTCCGGATCTCCTGGCTGCTCTGGATCTCCTGGCTGCTCCGGATCTCCTGGCTGCTCAGGGGTTTCCTGCCTGCTCTGGATCTCCTGCCTGCTCATGGGTCTCCTGCCTGCTCATGGGTCTCCTGCCTGCTCATGGCTCTCCTGCCTGCTCCGGATCTCCTGCCTGCTCATGGGTCTCTGGACGCCTGCTCATGGGTCTCCTGCCTGCTCATGGGTCTCCTGCCTGCTCATGGGTCTCTGTACGCCTGCTCTGGGTCTCCTGCCTGCTCTGGGTCTCCTGCCTGCTCATGGGTCTCTGGACACCTGTTCTGGGTCACCAGCTAGTCGCTATATTCTCTTGCTTTTTCTCCCCCATGATCTTATAATTCAAATCCCACCCACTTCACAAATGTTTAAAGCCCCTTTGTACTTAGAGGGATACTATTCAATCCGTACAAAACCCTAGATCTGAGGACCAGCCCTGCTGTGAGCGGCGGAAAAGCCAAAGTGGACTGGGCCTCGCCCCCAGGCAGGATTAGGACCCTGTCCCAATGCAGGGACTGTTCTTTGTAGCACTGCCAGTCTAGTTCTTAGCCAAACTTAGCCTCAGGCGACAGGTCAGACAGCAATATGCTGGGCTATGTTCTAAGGACCAAGAATAGGAGGAGTCAACTCTGTGGGCCCTGTCAGGGGTCGGCAAAGTGTCTGCAGATGTAAGCCGGCCATGGATGGCCAGGCTGAGAAACTCACTGCCATTCAGTCAAATTCCAACTCAGAGTGACCCTATAAGACAAGGCAGAACTGTCCCTGTGGGTTTCTGAGACTGTAACCCTTTACGGGAGTAGAAAGCCTCATCTTTCTCCAGTGGAGTGGCTGGTGGCCAGTGCAGGAGGTGGAGCAAGTTCAGCTTCTCTGTCCCTAGTATACTGGTTCCCAGAATGCTGGGAAGGCCTTAAGGAGCCCAGCTAGGCTCATAGTGGGACCCTGGTGACAGAGTGGGCTACACGTTGGAATTCTAAGCACAAGATCAGTAGTTTGAAACCACCAGCCCCTCGGAGGGAGAGAGATGACACTTTCTACTCCCATAAAGATTTACAGTCAAAGGGGGAATCGATCACAATGATCAACCTATAATCCCCTCCCAGGGGGACAAACAACAGAAGATTGGGTGAGGAATGATAGAGTATGATATATGAAAATAATAATATATGATTTATCAAGAGTTTGTGAGGGAAGGAATGTGGGAGAGGGAAGAGGAAGAAATGGGGAGCTGGTATCAGGGGCTTAAGTGGGAAGAGAATGCTTTGAAAATGATGATGGCGGCATATGTGCAAATGTGCTTGACACACTGGATGAATGGATTATGATAAGAGATGTACGAGCCCTAATCAAAGCATTTAATTAAAAAAAAGATTTACAGTCTTGGAAACCCACAGGGGCAATTCTACTGTATACTATCCAGATTTGTGCTTTTGAGTTTGGTAGCCTAGTGGGTTCCACGTTGGGCTGCTAACCACAAGAGCAGCAGTTCAATCCCACTAGCCACTTCGTGGGAGCTGCAAGGTCACCATCTGAAATCACCAGGTGCTCCACGGGAGAAAGATGGCATTTTCTACTGCCGTCCACAGTTACATCTCAGAAACTCACAAGGGCAGTTCTACCCTGTCCTAGAGAGTCACTATGAGTCAGCATCGACTCCATAGTAGTGAGTTTTGTTTGTTTTTGCATTCTGTCAGCTTCCGTAAAGAACTATTTCTTGGAAAGTCCGGGAGAGCAGTTCTATTTGTCCCTGTACATGGAACTAAGGAGATGGCAGTGGCTTGAGTGTTTTGCTTTGGGGGAAAGGTTGATTTCCCAACTCTTATTTCTAAGCCCTTGGGACTCAGGACAGCACAGAGCAGGCACTTCAGAAATCCTTGTGGAGAGGGTCGAACAAGCAATGTGTGCTGAGTGACTCAGCCCCCAGGAAGAAAGGTCGGGGCATAATCATTTGGGAATAATCGTCAGGAGTCAACATTCTAGAAGAGTAATAATGACATCACCGAACAACCATTTAGTTATAGCTCCACATTGTCATTTTCGTCTCGCATGCCCTATTTATTGGTAAACAAAAATGATAATCCAGGAAAAACTTTTAAAAGCATTTATTTTATAACTTGTTATGGGTACACTTGTGATGATGTCACTTGATCTTTACAGCAATCTGGGGGCTGGCTAGGAAGGGCGGGTGAAGTTTAGTTAGTCTCATCTTATAGTTGAATATACTGAGGCTGAACAATTTTCCAAATTCTCCTGGCTGAGAAGGGACCGTCCAGGTATTCCCTGCCCGATGCCCTTCCTAGTGTCCCAGGCAGAAGAAGCTGGTCCATCCAAGTAAGTCTTTCCCTTTGTTCCACCACAGGAGGTGACGCCAATCTGGTCCTGGTGGAAATGCTGTTACAAACCAGATGTAGGCTTCAAACAACACGGCAATTACCAGGGAGAGGGTATCATTTGGGGAACACAGCCTGGGTGGGCTTTCTTCTAGAAATCCCACTTGAGATTTGCTCTACAATTATCAAACCAGCTCATGTCGGAGGATCCAAAGACGCTACTTCTGGTCCTAGCTCCATCCCTAACTCAGAATCATGCTGTGCTCCCAGGCTTGCGTCCAAGGCTGCTTGTCCCTAAGCTCAACGTGAAAGCTGCCATGTGGACGGCAACCATCAGGTACAGGTGGTGAGCACTACTCCCCCACCCCCACTCCATCCCAGAAGTACCCACTCCCCGCCAGGTCTCCTTCGTGAAGCCCTCCACCGGGCCCCAGGAGTGACCACTCACTGCCCAGGGCCTGACTCCATCACTCTGCCACGAAGTGCCAGCAGTTATTTCCTACTGCTGGGACTTTATTTCCAGGGCTGCACCAGGACTCAAAATCAGACTCTCAGCGTCAACATCTCCGTTTTCACCCAACAGGCCCCATCTTCTCTCTTCCGGTTTGCTAATGCGTACAATGGGTGTTGGAGGAGCTGCCGGGGTGGAATGGGGGCGGGCGCGTCTCAAGTTCCTGGTCTGCACTCCATGGACATGATATTATTTATTTTCCGAAACCCACCCAGTGAGACAGCTATCCTTACCCTCCACTTTGTGGGTGGGGAAACTTGGGTGAGGACAGCTTCAGTAGGAACCTGTGCATAAGCAAGCAGGCATAACCTCGGACAGCTGAAGCTGGCCTGCCATTCTCTCCTCAGCTGCGCTATCTTGTCCTTGACCATGGGCCTCCACAGGCTCACCAAACACCAGCCCCAGACCAGGCTCCTTGGAAACCCTGATGACATGACATGCATCGAGGCCGCTTCATCGTCTTGCCTTAGCACAGTGGGTCTCAATCTTCCTCATGCCAAGATATTTCCTCATGTGGTAGTGGCCCCAACCATAACACTAGTCGTGGCTCCTTCTCTCAATGCCATTTTTCTACTGTTATGAATCGTCGTGTAAATATGTGATCGGCAGGATGTATTTTCATGGTTACAAATTGAACAAAATTAAAGCATAGTGATGAATCACAAAAGCAAGATGCAATTATATATTGGGAAATATTTATTTCTAATGACAAAGAAATGAAATGTTGTCTTGAAGCATGGTGTAGCATGGGTAACAGTCTTCACGCCGGGTACTTAGGGGTGGCCATAGCTGCATGTGGGTGGACCCGCCTGGAGATGGATAGATGAGCTGTGTCTGGGTTCCTAAGACCATCAGAAATGTGTTTTCTGATGCTTAGGCCACTCCTGTGAAAGGGTCATTCGACCCCCAAAGGGGTCACGACCCACAGGTTGAAGCGGCACAAGGTCACTTCATCATCTTGCCTTGACAAAATCAAGCCAACTGTGCCACCCACAAAATACCAAACACCCACTCTGGGTCCAAGTGAGTAACTGCTACGTCTTACCAGTCATAGCTGTGTCCTCATTGTAGCCTCTCCTCCTGATGGGTAAGATTTACAAAGACACCTGGCGGTAAAATTTTCTGCGCTCACCAGCAGCACCCCATCTACCGGAACAAACCTCTTGCCACCTGAGCTCCTCCCCGCAACCACCGAACCCCCTCCGTCCTGGGGTTCTTCGGACCCCCTTCTCCCGAGGCAGGGGACTGGCGCTCCAGGGTCCACTCGCAGTGGCGTTTACGGCGGTGACCCTCGCTCGCCTGCTGTGCTCGGAAGTCACCCCAGCTCTGTAGCTGTGGACTTGCTGACTGTGTGAAAGAGGAAGCAGTGAAATCAGACACCCCGATGGGCCCTGTGGTCACAGCCCTTGCACAGGCCAGCTGTCCTGGGGATGCCCACAGCCTGCAGTGACTGCCCTACCCACCCTCGGGCCGAGCCCTCTCGGTGCCTGGCACTTTGAAGCTGACATGTGCTCTGTTGGCAAGGGCAGCTGAAACCCCTTGCCCAGTATTGTCCTTTGTTCCTGAAGAAGTCGCTACAGCAGTGTCCTTGTTTCTGGCAGGACAGAAGCCTGAGATGAAAAGAAATGACCGCCGCCCCCCCCGCCCCCAAGGGCCCTGGAGCCCAGATAATCTTGACTTACTTTGGCCTAGCTTTCACCCAAGAGCATCTGACCCTAAAGCAGGGGACTCCTCCTTGCCTCTGGCTGGAGCCGCTGAGGGGACCATTACCCTGGTCACGTGTTCTCAGCACCATTTTGTGGGGATTGTACTGCACCGCTTGGAAGAAGGCCAGCCAGAATGCTCCTTAGCAGCAAGGATGGCGAGACTTGGTCTCATGTACTTTAGAGGTGTTGTCAGGAGACACCAGTCCCTGGGAGGACATCACACTTGGTAAAATTGAGGGGCAGTGAAAAAGAGGAAGGCCCTTAACCACACGGATTGACACTGTGACTTCAATGCCGTCGGGGTACCAGATAGACCCCATTCAGGACCTGAAGTCTTAGTCCCCAGCTGTTGGGAGTCCCTGTCGGAGCGGGCTGCCTCACCTCATTTTGGGGGGCAGCTCATGTGTAATGACTAGCCAATGGGACAAGCTTTAAAGGCCTGGCCTAACTGTGGACAACCTGGAAGGGTCATTCCAGGGTCAGAGTTCACTGTGGGGTCAGCTGAGGCCCCATGACTACATCACAGCACAACTTCTACATTTGCCCAATCCTATTTCCTTTCTTTCTTCTCCCAAAGGTGCTTGTCCCAAGGGCTTTCTTTGGTCAGCTTCCTGCACGCTAGTCTCTGTCGCAGAGTCTGCTTGCTGGGAAACTCCCCCTTCACAAGCTGCTCTGGGGATTTTCAGATGAACCCCGGGCTTCTGTGTGTGGTACAAAGTCTGGAGGAGGTGATGTCCCTGTGTCCTGGTGCTGTTTGTCATGGCCTGGAGAGACCTCTAGACTCTTACCTGGCCTAAGAGAGACCATGAACATGAAGGTGGTTCTCCCAGGGCGAGGCTTATCCGTTGCACTGGGATGTGCTGAACCTCTTGAAGTCCCCAAACGTGGAAATCAAGATAATTTGTGGGGGTGGGGGAGCACTGTATTTTGGGGTGGTGGTGGGAAATGAGATTGTCTGTTCCCATGAAGATTTACAGCCTTGGAACCCCTATGCTGGGTGGTTATGAGTCAGAATCGATTTGGTGGAAATCAAATCTCTTACCGAGGAACCTGGTTGGGTAATTGTTAGAGAGTTTAGCTGCTAACCTAAAGTTAGAGGTTTGAGCTCACCTGGGTTCTGCGGGAGAATGTCTGGTGATTTGCTCCTGTAGTGATTACGGCTGAGGTAATTCTATGGGGCAGTTCTGCTGTGTCATACAGGGTCACCATGAGTCAGGATCCATCTGACAGCACTCAGCAACCACGGGCTCTTACCGCTTTCAAATACTTTCTCTGCTCCCGTGAAAGGTGTTTTCATCAGGATAGCTCAGAGTTAGACCTTTCCCGAAGAAATAGTAATTTCCAAGGGAAGTTACTGCTCAAGGGTACAGCGTTTCCATTGGGATGGATGGAAATCCTTGCCTATTCATAGTGGCAATGATTGCCCAATATGGTGAATGCAATGAATGTTATTGAATTATACACCCCCAAATGGTTACCTTTCATGTGTTATATTTCACCACAACATAGTTAGGTAAAATAATAGTTTCCAGATTATAAATTTGACAGTCCGAGTTGACTTTGGAAGGTACAATGAAGGATATTCATCTTTAGCATCTAACCCCTGAAGGACAGTAAGTTCTTTCCATTATCTTTATTTTATTTTTTTTTTCAGATATATAAACAGAAACTTTAATCAGATGTTTATACACTCAAAATGGTTTTTCACCATTATCTTTATTAAATGAAGCCAAACCCCAAACCCAAACCCAACTCTGCCATCAAGTCCATTCCAACTCATAGTGACCCTACAGAACTGGTAGAACTGTACTCTTGAATAAGATGGATACGATAGTTTCTGCAGTTTATGGAGATCACTATTTAGAAGGGAAGATGGCTAGAAAACAGCTTATAATATACACAATATACCTACATAATATGTATGACCTATAGTGAGTACATCAGAACTATTATATACAATACACATGCACACACAGGGACTTCAAAAAGTTTGTGGGAAAATGCCATTATCTTTTTTTAAGTTAGTTTGTTTATTTTTAACAATTTCCTTGTCACGCGGTTCACATCTCACACACTCCCATAGTTCACTCACATTCACGGGGGCCGTACAGCCATCACCACGTGCATTCCAGGACACTTCTTCCTCCTTGTCCCTGTCGCGCTAACTCTCCCTCTCCTGCCAACCTGCCTGGTCATGTCCCTTTGACTCTCCTCATCCAGTTGTTGTCTCTGTGTCTACCTGGTCTGGGTTTCAGGTGGAGAAAATCAGACAAAATCAAGACAGGACGCAAACAAACAACAGTGTCACGATGAAACAAGCAAAGCCTGCACTGTCACTTCATTCCACTTCCCATGAGCCTTTCGCAGCTCTGTGTGTGTGTCCATATTCCGACGACAGTTCTGAGGGTCCGGAGCTCTGGTTTCCAATGTTGAATAATAATAAACTGTTGAAAATAATGCTTATATTTCCATCCTGAAGCTGGTGAAAAATATGAAGAGCCAAATAGGGAACGGATGCCAAATTCTTGGGATGCCAAAGTTATTCCGAAGGAGAAAGTGACTGAAGAGTTTGCTTAGTGTTCTTAGTAGCTGCAGGCAACCCTTTAGCTGTGAACTCATGAGATTAAAATTGCTCAAACCTCCGGGAAACCTTCTCGAACATCATTAGTGAGTGTAACTGACTGAGGGGTTCATTCCATCTTACCAACTTACGGCCTTAAAATGTCCCCTAAGGACATCACTTTTATGCTTAGAGAAGCTATTAATCCCTCCACCACCACCCCCTTCCCCCCCCCGACTGCCTTCTGGATAAAGTCCAGCGCACTTCTTTTCCCCCCCATTCTTCTTGGGAAACTTTCCTTGAGAATTCCATTGGTCTGCACACTGGACGCCAAGTCCAGGAGAGCTTTCCAACAGTGCCAGCTTCTTAGTGCTCACTCACTCTAGCACCTTCTCTGGGGAGACCCGCCTTACTTCTCGGACTGGTCTGAACAGCGTGTACCTCTCAAAACCAGCTGAAATGCCCCTTTCCCTACAGATGTTCCCCTGGGTGCTCCAAGCCGAAGTAACCTTCACCCCTGAATTGCTCCAGGTCTTGGGGTTTTTTCCCCACTCTTTGTTGGCCATTCAAGTCCCGCGGCTTTCCCTTGTGGCTTCCACCTACCATTGGAGTGTGTGCATTATTCTTTTTTCTAAGATCTATGAGCGTCCCTAATGGGACCCTGGGTGACCCTGGCGGGCTCGGGCCTGCAGGGGCCTCTGGGAGCAGCCTGGCTCTCCTTCCGGGGTTTGAGGTCTGAGGCCACAGTCAGAAGCACAGTGCTGTGCCCGTTGCATCTGTGGGATGTTTGGATCCAACTACTGAACGACGTCAAGTGGACTATTCTGGAGGAAAGGGGGAGCATTTTCCACTGTGGAGAAGAAATTAATTCCAGTTCCGTTTCTTTTTAAAGAAAGCCATAAATCAAAGGGGAGCCAAGAACCGCCCTGTGACCCTGGAGACAGGGCAAACTGGCCTCAACGTCCCACAGAGGAAGGAAAACGTTTCTGTTTTCAAATGGAAGTGGACTCTGAAAATGTGGGCTCGGTTCACTTCAGTTTAAAAACCACCCCGGGTGAATCCAGGGGTGAGTGTATTTGTGTGTTTGTGTCAAAGGGTGTGTGGTAGGTGTTCTGTTTGTATGTGTGTCTATATGCCTGGTCACCCTTTCAATTCGTCGAAAACAAACCTGGAGCGGTATCGCCACAACCCCTAGGGAACACGTGGTGTCAGTCCTTCCTGGGCAGAGGAGGGACAGGCCTGCCGTGGAACAGGACTTTCCAAGGGACACAGAGATCGGGAGGACTTAATCTCATGACTTCAAAAAGGAGCCCCGAGGAGTATATCCTGCCACTGGTGTCCCCGGCAAACGAGAACGCTCCTGACACCGCCAGACAACTCCAGGGACGGCTCTGAACGAAATGGCTTCCTGGCCTTTGCAGCTTAGACAAAAGCAGAAAGCACCAGCCTCTCCCACCTAGCAGTGCCCAGAAGTCTGGCCTCCAGCTATTCCTACCAAGACCTGCCTGTCTGTCTGGGTACCAAGCCTGGAGTCTGGAAGAGGTTCTTTACTTTCTATGGCTGCTTTTTTCTCTACCTCACCCCCCGCCCCCACCAAGGGTTGCTTGCCTTACCAGGGCAGCCTGCCAAGGGGAAGCCAAAGGTGCTCTGCGCTGTGCAGCGTGCCTCTCAGCAGTTTCTCCCAAGAACGCCACCAGTGGTGTTGTCTGAGGAGTCAGAGGTCAGAGAGGAAACCGACTTCCCCAGGCCTTGCTGTGCTTGGTACATCCTCCAGCGCGGCTTGCGGTGGACACTTCCGTGCCATGCACGCAGGAGAGACACTGCCAGGGTTCTGGAAAGCTTGGCTGCTTGATCCAAGGACGCTGGGAGGGAGGAAGTTAAAGATGAGGTACATGTTCTGTAGTTCCCCCAGACCTCCGTGTTCTCCATAGGCAGACACTGAACAACGTTTCTAGGAACCAAGTGCTCAGTGCCCGACATGCATTGTGACCCTTACATAATCTCCTGAGTGAATGGGGTGGAGTCTAGCCTGTCAATCAGGTCATAGCCAACGCTGCCTCTGTGTAGGCATGGCCTTCTCCTGAGGATTCTGGAAACTCCTGGCTTCCTCCCTGGAGGTGGGACACACACTCTCTCTGCTTCCCACTCTGTTCACAAGCCACATGCAGTTCTGCTGATGGCAGCCCGAGCCATGGAGCTGGAGGAGGTAATAGAGAGTTGTGCCAGTGCTGAGATGTTTCTACAAGACTTCCCACCCACTGGCCTGTGATCTTCCTGCTTTCGGCACCATTGCATGTGCTGTGTGAGTCTGAAGGAGAATTTATGGTCTAGTATCAGACATATGGGCTAATATCAGACATATGGGCTAACATCAAACTTATGGACTTGTTCTGGACTGCGACAGGATGTTTTCTTAATGTACAATTACTCTTGGATATAAACGCTCTCTTACACACACAAGTGTCCCTGGATTTGTTTCTCTAGTTAACCCAGACCAACACACGCATGATCTTAGTCATAAGCCATGCCAGCCATGCCAGCCATGCCAGGAGCAGGGCTTGCACAATGTGTGCAGCAGAAGCTAGGACCCATGGGATAAATGCCTAGAGGGGCCAGGATGCTCCTGCTCACTGTGAGCATGTCTGAGTGACATCAATGAGGACTCTGCCAGCTGGTGTGACAGCAAAGAAAAATGTGTGGGCATGGCATACAATGACACTCTGTGAGGACCCGGTTAGAGGTTGGGGCTGGCAGGATGTACATCAAGAAAGGCTGGGGGCAGAAGGATCAGGATGGCAAGTGTCAGATGTGTTGACCTTACACGTCATTGTGTGTGATGGTTAGTTTTATGTGTCAACTTGGCTAGTCTATAGAACACAGTCGTTCCCTTAAACACTAATCTAGATGTTGCTGCGAAGTCCTTCTGTAGCTGTGGGTAACATACAATTAGATGATTTTATTATAGATTATCTTCAATAATGTCATCCATGGATGAGCCCACTGGTCGAAAGGCCTTAAGTGGGAAACTGAGGATTTCCTGATGGAAAAGATATTCTTCCTCACGACTGCCGCACCAGCTCTTGGGCAGGAGGATTTTTTTCTGGCTTTCTAGCCTTCCCTATAGAGGAGCCCTGGTAGTGTAGTGGTTACGAGTTGGGCTGATAACCACAAGACCAGCAGTTTGAAACCACCAGTCACTTCTTGGGAGAAAGACGAGACTTTCTACTCCTGTGAGCATTTACAGTCTCAGAACCCAACAGGGGCAGTTCTACTCTGCCCTGTAGGGTCACCATAAGTCTACACTGACTCGATGGCAGTGAGTTTGTTTTTTAGCTTAGCCTGTGCTACATATTTTGGATTTCACACCTGCCACCTTCCAAAGTATGCAAGTCAAACCTGTGATCGTTGGAACCTATGTGTGACGGAGACCTGTCGGGGGAGAAATCAAATGTTGGAGTCGATTCCCACTTACAGTGGCCCCATAGGACCGAGTGGAATAGCCTTGTCTGGTTTCCAGGACTGTAATCTTCCTGGAAGCCGCACCTTTCTCTCTCAGAGCAGGTAGGGAGTGAGAATCACCAGACTTTTGATTCTCAACCGAATGCTTAACCCCTGCACCATCAGGGATTCTTGTCAGAGAATAAAAACTCAAATATTTTTCCACAGAATGAGTCATTGAGAAGTTGTCAGACAAGTAACCCCGCTCCCCACAGAATTCACTTCAGAGGACATCACTGAAGCTACAACTCAGGGAGAAGGACACATCTGATCAGAGCACACAGGAGCAAATGAAGGGGGAGGAAGAGAGTGGTGCATATCCTGGCCCACCAAGCCTTGAGGACGCTATTCCTGCTCAGAGCAGGCAATGCACATAGAGGACCATAGGGCCGGCCCTACCACAAGACAAGGACATTCCTCACTGACCCATAGCGCTATGGGGGGACAACACTGGAGACAGTGCGGGAATTGGACCCCATCTGACCCCACCACACTAAGGTGAAACACTAAGGGTGCGCAACAGAACAGCAAAGGGAGCAGGGCAATGAAGCCCCTGGGGAATACAAAAAATAGCCTTTGGGGGCAGGACAAGGCACCCCAGCAGACTCCACTGGAAAACACTTCTAAGGGTCAACAAACAGAACGTGGACAATTTACAAGCTTTTCTTTTTGTTTTGTCATTGGTTTGTTGTTGTTGTTTTCTATTGTTGCTTTGTTTTGCTCTGTCTTGTTTTTTGTGCATATTATTATCTCTGCAGGTCTATATACATAAGGTAGGTGGGATAAACAATCTGGAGGAGAAAACAACAGGCCCTGGGGCGGTGGGAGATGGGGAGGCAGGGGAAAGGAAGTGGTGTCAACAAACCCAGGAACTAGGGAACAACAAGTGGTCTAAAACTGATGGCAAGAAGGGTGTGGGAGGCCTGGTAGGGCTTGATCAAGGGCAATGTAACCCAGAGGAATTACTGAAACCCAAATGAAGGCTGAGCATGATAGTGGGATGAGAGGAAAGTGAAAGGAAATAGAGGAAAGAACTAGGAGGCAAAGGGCATGCATAGAGGTCTAAATATAGGCATGTCCATATGTAAAATACGGATATATGATGATGGGGAAATAGGTCTATGTGCATATATTTATAGGTTTAGTATTAAGGTAGCAGATGGGCATTGGGCCCCTACTCAAGTACTCCCTCAATGCAAGAACACTTTGTTCTATTAACCTGGCATTCTTTGATGCTCACCTTCCTGACATGATTGCTAAAGACAAAGCGGGTGCATAAGCAAATGTGGTGAAGAAAACTGATGGTGCCTAGCTATTAGAGCTCTTAAAGGCTTGAAGATAAACACATGGCCATCTAGCTGAGAAGCAACAAAGTCCACCTGGAATGAGCACGCCAGCTTGTGTGATCATGAGGTATCGATAGGATCAGGTTATCAGGCATCAATGACCCAGTACAAAACATCTTGTTGTGAATGAGGGGGAGTGCAGAGAGGAGACCCAAAAGCCATCTGTAGACAACTAGACAACCCCTTTACAGAAGGGTGGCAGGGAGATGGGCCAGTCAGGGGGCAGTGTAGCACTAATGAAACATACAACTGTCCTCTAGTTCTTTAATGCTTCCTCCCCCCACTATCATGATCCCTATTCTACTTTTTACAAATCCACGTAGACCAGAGGATGTACACTGGTACAGAAAAGAGCAGGAAACACAGGGAATCCAGGACAGATAACCCCCTCAGGCTCAATAATGGGAATAGAGATACCAGGAGGGGAAGGGAAAGGTGAGGTGGCAGGAGGGGGAACTGACCACAATGATCTATACATAACTCACTCCCTGGAGATGGACAACAGAAAAGTGGGTGAAGGGAGACATCGGAGAGTATAAGGCATGAGAAAAGAAAACTAATTTATAAATGATCAAGGGTTCATGATGGAGGGAGGGGTGGGAGGGGAAAATGAGCTGATTCCAAGGGCTCAAGTAGAAAGAAAATCTTTTGAAAACGATGATGGCAACTAATGTACAAATGTGCTTGACACAATGGATGGATTGTGATAAGAGCTGTATGATCCCCCAATAAAATGATTTTAAAAGAAAACTGGTCAGAAGTGGGAAGCTTGGGAGACCCAGGAAACAAGACTGTGCCAGTGAGTTCTGGCCTTCACAGGTTTCCCGGTATAATCTCCAACAGGCTCTCTCTGGAGAAGGCTGACTGAGGCATGAGCATGTGGCGGGGCCTCTGTGAAGTCAACGCTGACCCATCCTAACAACCTGAGAGGACGGAGTGGCTCTGCCTCACAGGTCTCCAAGGCGGCCATCGTGGCCACAGGAGACTGCCAGTCTCTCCTTCCAAGCAGCTGGTGCCTTCAACCACCCACCTTGACCTGAGAGCCAAACACTGTGCCACCAGGAGTTTTTCAGTCTCCCTGCCTGTACCAAGGAGCCCTGGTGGCATAGTCATTATATGTTGGGCTACTAAACCCCAAGGTCAGCAGTTTGAAACCACCAGCCATTCTTCACGAGAAAGAGGAGGCTTTCTACCCCAGTAACGAGGTATAGTCTCAGAAATTCACAGGGGCCTCTCTTGCCCTGGCATTCCTCCAATCAGAGTGATCGTAGGATCTGGCACTCAGGGCAAGATGAGTATTTGAAAAGAAAGGGTCACAAGGTCTATGGCCGTACAGTCTGAGTCTGAAGGAACTGAGCTTTGATGGGGGCCTGAGTGCCCAGCAGCAGGAGATAGGGGCACAAAGCAGTCAGGACTGGTGGGAGCCAGAATAGGCCCAGATGCCAGTCTGGCTGTGTCAGCTTGCCAGCTTCCTTCTGCCTGGTCTGAGTAAGACAGGCAACTTCCTCACACAAGCTGCTCGGCAGGAAACAACGAGGTCTGCGCCAGACGTGCTGTTTAGCTTCCCACCCGATCATTAAAGTCTGAAGAGCAATTGGTAGCTGGGCCCCTGGTGGGCCTGGCCATCAGCTGACTCTGTCTGTGGTCGTGCTTGGCCCATGTACGACCACGTAGTGGCTCGGCTGACCTCAGAGTTCTTTCTTCCTCTCCGTAGGAGGTGCACGCCCTTGCAGCTTTATTCCCAGGGAAGCAGACTTGGGGCAATGGGGTCTCTGGGTGTACAGAAGACCTTTCCTTGAACTGGTGACACCTCAAGGTCTGTGCTTCTCAGGCTGGGGTCAGGGTGCCCCTTTTTCTTGTACCTTTGGAGCATCAAAAGACATTAAGGAAGCTAGTCGATCGGGTCAGGGGCTGTAGCCCACTCTCTCCTGCTCCTATGCTCAGTTTTACCGCCCAACCCCAGCCCTGCCTACGAGCACCATTTCCTGTCCATCCCCCCGCCCACACACCTCCCCTGATTAGCTCCTTCGTGGAATTCTCTAGGAATTCTAGAAGGGATGGCCCCAGCCCAGCATAAGTGCTCCCATGTGTGAGGACAAGCTTAGCCAGGTCTGAGAGCTGCCTCTTAGAAGGGGCACAGGAGGAGATGGCAGACTTGGCTGGATCTTAAAATGCCTGACATGGGTCTTTAAGATACTCTTAATCAGGTAAGAGTATCCCAACAGACCTATCCAACACCCACCCCCCAATCTCTTTCTTCTTCCTTACTTGCTCCCCCAAGTCTCTTTCCAGCTTGCTCCAAGGATGCTCCCAAGCACCAAAACTAACAACCAAACAAACTTACCAACACCAAGTTGTTGGCAACTAATAGCAATCCTGTAGGACAAGGTAGAACTGCCCTGTGATTTCCCACAGGTGAGGGATATTTCTGAAGTCAGAGGGCCTTTTTTGATACGTGTGTGTGGGGAGGGGGGGTGATGGAGAAAGGTGGTCTGATCCTCCAGAAGTAGACCCTAGACTGGGTCTACATGTGCAGCTGCTGCTTCAGCCCTGAACAGTTTCACTTGTACAGAAACAAAAAACAAATAAACTCACTCCTGGCAAGTCAATTGTGGCTCATAGTAACCTTAATTCATCAGAGTAGAACTGGCCCCGTGAATTTCTGAGGCTGCAACTTGTTACTGGGGTAGAGAGCCTCATCTTTGTCGCAAAGAATGGCTGGTGGCTTTGAACTGCTGACCTTGGGGCTAGTAACCCAACATATAACAACTATGCCACCAGGGCTCCTTGGTATAGACAGGGAGACTGAAAAACTCCTGGTGGCACAGTGCTTGGCTCTCAGGTCAAGGTGGGTGGTTGAAGGCGCCAGCTGCTTAGAAGGAGAGACCTGGCAGTCTCCTGTGGCCACAGTGGCCGCCTTGGAGACCCTGTGAGGCAGTTCTGTTTGGGAGCTAGATCCAGGGATGGGGCGTTGTCCCTCCCATACCTGCAAAGGCCCCCCTTCGCCCCAGAGGAGGTTGGGAAGAAATCAGGCAACCATTAGACACTTATGAAGACGCCAAACTGAGCATTTTCCCACTGAAGCCCACAGACAAGTGGGAGGCACACCTGGGCAGTCCAAACTCGGCCCAGACTCCTGGCATAACCCAGGTGGGCTCAACCCAGTCAATGGGGTCAGCCAACACCTTCAACGGCGTTTTTCCCAGCCAGGGCTTGGGCTAGCATGACGGCAGGAAGTCCTCTGGCACCCTCTCTAGCCTCTTCCGCTCTCCTACACACCTCCTAGAGGCAGGGTACGGACATGCACCAGCTCTGGCAGGTGGGACAGAGATGAAGGGCTTCCTGCGGAGCAGGCACAGTTTGGGCTCAACCCCTCCGATGGAGGTTAAAGGTCCACAAAACACTTGTTGAAATGCAAAAGAGGCAGCACCGTTGGGGTCTGGGCCCCACTGGGCTATATGGGGAGGTGGGCTCACCCCCTGCTTTTGCCACTGCCCACCCGGGAGCCCGCTGGGTGTTCCTTTCCCCCACGTTGTGCCCTGATCCCCATTTGCCTGGTTCTGGGGTTGACTGTATCCCTGGGAGGCAAGGACCATGTTCCCTCCCCCTCCAGGCCTCCCTCACCCCAAGTCTCTCCCTCCCTCATCTCCCAGGACTCCCAGGCTGAGCAAGGTGACTTGCCTTTTCTTGAGGACTAAATGCCTCTCAGGACAAGGGGGAATCCAATTATGGGAGCCCTTTTGTCTTGTTTGAATGACTCCCTAATCTATCTATTAAAAAAAACTTCAAGCAGGATCATAAATAAATGACCTTTAAGCAAAGGATTTATAGATGTGATTCATTCTTCCTCTGGGGGCACCGGGCCATTCATTGATCTTTTAGGAAAGGGCCAGGGACTTAACCTACCTGCGGAAGAACAATAGCCATTTGTCCCTTCTGTCCCTGGAGGAGCAAGAATCATTCCATCGGACTGCCAGGGGCTCTGACCCCATTAAGGCCTTCTCCGTGGCAGCTCCCCCTTTATTGATGTCCTCACTGAAAGGAGGCCCGGCATGGTGGACAGGGCTGCGCAGAGCTGGGCAAGCCAGCAGCCCACCCTTTCCCTGGAAACCGCGGGGCTGTCAGCGTCAGGAGCGCGCAGGGGCCGAACACTCCTGGGGATGGAGAGGCGATTCTAATACTCCTGCTGTAGCCTTGGGCTGTGTCGCGTGAGTAATACCTCGGTTCTTGGCTTCGCACAAGAAAGAACTCACGCCGAAGCGTGGTTTGTAATCCAAGCGGGTCTTTATGAAGGATGGGAGAAGTTTCAGGTTTTAGTCTCCAAAGAGCGCACGCTGTTTCAGGGAAGCGTGCCAATCCCCACGCAAGCTGAGTTGGGGCTCACAGCTGGGCACCGGCAACCTCGTGGGACTGCGCGCCCACACGTGGTGACCTAAGGCCAGAGAAACCGTGGGCGCAGGCGCAAAGGCAAACGGAGAGAAGGGCTGGCGTCCTGCTGCCAGGGTATTTCAAACCTTTGGCTGGGAGGTGTGGTCGAAGATATTGGTTGACCCCATTGGCTGAATTAAGGCCTCTTGGGCCTAATTTGGGCCGCCCAGGTGTAACGCCCACCTGGCTGAGGGTGAGGGTGGGGGACTGAATTGGAGCATGTCCAGTTAAAGGGTCCTCATGCTTGCCTGATTCCTTCCCAGCCTCCTTTATGGGGACCTGTGCAGGCATGGGAGGGACCCCTCTGTCCCTGTCTGGTTCCCTGACATGTCTGTATGTGCCACCTCCTCCTACCTGCTGCTCCAGCCTTCCACAACTCAACCATGGGCCTGAACGGGGCCAGACATGTGGGATTTAGTCCATTTTCCCTTTTTCTTTCTAGGCAAAAGGTCTGTAATCACCCTTCTTCAGCCCACCTTTGGAGATGGGTGGTTCTTTCCATGCACTTGTCTGAATTCCCACAGCCCCAGCCCCTCCCCTTGTCAGGTCTCCAGATGCCCTGAGTTCAAAAGCTCTGCCTGGGCTCTGCTCTCTGGAGGCTCAGCATCCAAGAACCTGTGGGGGCTTCAGTGACTATGTGGGGGGAAGCAGCAAGGTCCCACTGGAGCTTGAGGTCAGAATATTTAGGCTACAACTATCGACGTATAACCAGCAAAGCAGGGTTTTGTTTTTTTTGAGGTGTATTAGAGTCTGAACGCTGAGCATTAAATTTGCAGCAGGCTAAGGTTGAACGTGGAAGCCCTGTATTTACTTTGAGTTGCCATATAGATTCATTCTCTGTTGAATTCGTTCAAGGCACTTGCTGATAAAAATCAAGGAATAAAGCTTCAAGAATAAAAAAGACCTGAACCCTCACCACTGGACTGATAGGTCACATCATGGTAAATGGAGAAAAGGTTGAAGTTGTCAAGGATTTTGTCTTGCTTGGATCCACAATCATTGTTCATGGAAGCAGCAGTCAAAAGGTCACAAGACAAGTTGTATTAGGTAAATCTGCACAAGACGCCTTTAGGGTATTGAAAAGCAAGGAGGAGGAAGTGTGACCAGAGTGCTCCTGAGAGGCAGGGATGGCCACACTTTGCCTTACATATTTTGGACCTGCTGTCAGGAGCTACCAGACCCTGGAGAAGGACATCCTGCTTGGTATCGGAGCAGTAAAAGAGAGGAAAGTCCCCAGGAAATGGACGGGCGCCATGGCTGCAACAATGGGCTCAAGCCCAGGAACGATTGTGAGCATGAAGCAGGACCCTGAGCTTTGTGCTCGGGGCTGCTATGAGTCAGAACAGGCTTTGAGACACAACAACAACAACAACAACAACAACAACCAGCAATATGAATAGCCTTGCCCCCAGGGAGAGAGAGTATGTTTTGAAAGTGGATGACTCCCACTTCCCTAGCCAGCCGAAAGAAAGCCAGCCTTGCCTTCCCGGACTTGCCTGGTTGTCCCTTGGACGGAAAGTGGTGTACTAGCATCTCATAGTCACAATTCATACCCTATCTTGGTTGGGGGGCCTTGAACCCATCTTCTAAGCTTTGTTAATTTGCAGTAGTGTATATCCTTCGAAGGATCCCTGGTGGCGTAATGGTTATGTATTGGACTGCAAGCTGAAAGGTCAGCAGTTTGAAACCACCATCCAGCTGTTCCCTGGGGGGAAAAATTGGGGCTCTTTACTCCCATAAATGATGACAGTCTCAGAAACTCACAGGGCGGTTTCACGCTGTGCCCTAGGATCACGAGGAGTTGGCGCGGACTCACGGCAATGAGATGGGTCCCTCATCGGAGGACACCAGTGTCATATGGTCCTGAGTTGGATCAGGATTACCTTGGATGGAGAGCTCTTGAATGAATCTGTCAAGGTTTCCATCTAGAATAATGTGGGCACCCTAATCCTGGTCCCAGTCCCAATGATGTGGCCTCCCTCTGCAACGATGATGTATCGATCTGTCACAGATCATGCTTTTGTGACAGCTTGCTTTGTACTACTCTCTACCGTGTCCTATTATGGTTGCGTCTCAGTAAACCCTGGGCACCATGACAGCCTGCACCAGTCCATGGCCTCCTCGTCCAGATGAAGTGCTTTTGCCTTATTATTGTTTTCCTTTTTCCTCTCATGTTTAAGACTTCATAAATGGTGTCTCTCTATATTACATACGAATTTAGGGTCTCTTCGGAACCCAATGTACAAGGTTGGTGGTTCAACCTACCAGCCTCTCCATGTGGGAAAGAAGAAACTGTCTGCTCCCACAAAGATCGACAGCCCCTGCCTGAAACCCACGGGGGCAGTTCTATTCTGTCCTATTGGGTTGCTATGAGTTGGAATCAACTTGATGGCTGCAAGTGTCAATTGTTTGGGTTGTAGCCTACCGCAGAAGGTAGAGGACATGCAGAGTTTACGTGGAGAGTCTCAGCACCTAGTGTACTAGAGCTTAAATCCTGAGCACTAGGTTTGTGGGAGCCCTAAACCTACGTTTGAGTCTCCACCACAGAGATTCAGCCTCTATTGAGTTCCTATGTGGCCATTGACTGGCGATGCTCACAGGTAGAGTGTTTGAAAGTCAATGACTATCACTCCCCCGGCCAACCCAGAGACAGGCGGTCTTGCCTTCAGGGACTCACCTGGGTGTGCCTTCGATGGAAGGTGGGGTACTAGGGTCTCATAGTCCTGAGTCATACCCTGACTGACTTGGTTGGAGGCCCCGTTCTACCTTGTAAGCTTCTCTGATCTGTAGTAGTTCAGGTATCCCGACCGTGATTCCCTTCTGGCTTCGGCAATGCTGCCTTGTTACTGATGAACCGGTCTCCTGCCGATCATGATTTTGTGCCAGCTTTCTTTGTTCTCCATGTCTTGTTTGAATGGTTGTACTTCTGTGAATCCCTGGACCCCATTATGACCTCCTTCACCTGGATGATGTCTATGTCTTTATCTTGTCTTCGTACTGCTTAAGACTTCATCAATGTGTCTCTGCCCATTGTATTTGAATTTGGAATGTCTTTTCTCCCCTACCCCAGAAGCAGTTTGACCCAGACAGGTGTTCAGTAAGTTTCCTAACCCATCTCCAAAGGTCCCAACCAGAGGGCACAGTGTGAGCAGAGCCTTCCCAGGACCCTGACATCGAGCCCTCTTAGGGGCTTAGAACCACTTGACAATTTAAAGCATTGCCACAACCATAGAATTACAGAAAAAGAGAGCTTTGGGTTTTGTAAAAATTTGAAGTCTATCACAATCCAACCATGACAGCCTCCTCTACTTCCTTTTCTTTTCTCATCTTCAACCTGAAGCACACCTGTGAGCAAGAGGGCCTCTTGTTGAGGTTTGAGAGCTGGGGCTGTTTGGTAACACCATAGATAATCTAGCCTATTCCAGTTAATAGAACCCTGGGTGGTGTAGTGGTTATGTATTGGGTTTAGATCCTTAAGGTCAGCAGTTTGAAACCACCTGCCTCTCTGCAGGAGAAAGACAAGATTTTCTATCCCCGGAAAGAGTTAAAGTCTCAGGAGCTACAAGGTTGTTCTACTCTGTTCTATAGGGTCACTATGGGTCGACATGGAACTGAGGGCAGTGAGTTTGTTTGTTTGTTTTAATCCTGGTTAATCTACACAACCCGTGTTTTAAAATTGCAGGGAGGCAACTTCACTGTGACTGAGAGTGCTGGGGGGGGGGGGGTTCCTGAGTGGGTCAAGTGGTTCATCACTCGACTAGTAAAGGGAAGGGTGGGGGTTGAACCCCCCTCAGGGGTTCCTTGGAAGAAAGGCCTGGCATGTGGAGAGGAGAGCTTTGATAACCATGTGGAGAGGCGAGCTCTGCCTACACAGGAGGGCCAGTGGTCTGAGATGCCTCCCTGGTGATTGCTTTATTCCCCCCACCCCCACCCCTGCCATCCCTGGGGCAGGTGTCAGTTTGAAAGTTGAACTGAAATCTGCTTTCTTAAAACACTGTTTCCCAACCCAAGTGGGTGAGGTTCATCCCCAGGGCCCTGGATTGTCTACCGGCATCATTCACAAATGTCAGCATGCATCCTGGCAGGCTCATTACAACACAGACTGCTGAGCACCCCACCCTGAGAGTGGAGGAGATAGGGAGGCCTGGGAGTGTGCATTTCTAACAAGTTCCTGATGCCACTGGTCTGGGGACCACGCCATGAGAACAGCTGGTTGACACTTTCTGCCAGATGCCCCAGGAGCCGACCAGGCCGTGCTGGTTGTGGCTGCAGAGGGGTCCCCTCCCCTTGGCAAGCCCCCCGGAGCAGAGCCCCAAGCTTTGATCACCCACGTTGTGCACAGATGGCCTGAGGATGACTCAGCCCTCCAATGACTGTAAGCATCGGTAGGCAGGGCCGGGCTGTGGTCCTCTCAGAGTCCTTCAGTCTGACAATGAATAGAAACCATTGAGTGGCTGGGTACCGGGAATATGAGGAACACCTGTCCATTCCCTCTAGCTCAGCGGTTCTCAACCTGTGGGTCGTGACCTCTTTGCGGGTCAAACGACCCATTCACAGGGGTCACCTGATTCATAACAGTAGCAAACTGACAGTGATGAAGTAGCAATGAAAATCATTTTATGGTTGGGGGGTCACCACAACATGAAGAACTATGAAAGGGTCGCGGCATGAGGAAGGTGGAGGACCACTGTTCTACAGCTACTCTTCCTAACAATTCTTCCGGTTCTTTGCACAGAAGACCCCGTGGCACCAGGGCTGGATGCCAGTTTACTGGCACGAGGAGAGTCGCAAACAGGGGGTGTGCCACATCCTTCCTCCTGGAGGGCTCTGAGCTTCCGTCTGAGCTGCGTGTCCTGGAGAGTCCTAGAAAGACCCAGCTTGGCAAGCCTGCTTCTGCAGGCTGATCTGCTAACGACTTCTCCGAGAAGCCCTGGGCCCATTCTGGTGTCTGGGAAGGACTGGGCTATGTTGGGTTTTGCAAACACAGACGGACTAGTTTATGCTTGGCTGCATTGCAGATGGCACGGGCTCTGGCTTTCTGGGGGTCCCGCTGGGCCAGGATCTCATCTTTTCTGCCTCAAATGGATATATCGTGTTCCAAACAGCCGCCTCTCATATTATGTGCCCGGCTATCACTCATGGCTGTGACCTGGGATTCCATCGCTGCTGGGCTGGGGCACCCGGAAGTCCCAGCAGGCCACGCCAGTGGGGGCAGAGCCAGGAACAGAGGGTCTATAAGGGACTCTGCCTGCTGGGGCTCTGGGAGTATCCTGCAGGCTTCCTGCTGAAGGGTCCAGGCCTCCTTTGAAGTGTCTCTGCTTTGAAGCCTAGGACCCTGGGGAAGTTGTTCCTTTGGGGGACTTGGAGAGGGGGCAGGGGATGCTGGCACAGAGGGGAAAAGGCTTGGAGATACTTGGGGATTATACTGGGTCACATCGGGAGAGGCAAGGCAGCTGACATGGAGTCTCTGGGGAAGGACCTTTGAAGATGAAGGGCAATGACTCAAAGTCTATTAGGCCCCGAGCTCTCTGATCCAGCTCCCTCCTTCCCCAGTGTCTGATCCCTGGGGGGGGGGAGGGGGGGGGAGGGAGCCGGTTGGGCCTGGCCGGGCCCTGTAGCCTGCTGCCCACACACTATTCCCTTTGATCGGGCACTGGGGCCTGTCCCTCTGCTGCTTGAGAGTCCCCACGCAGGGAGCAACTTCTCTTCGGCCTCCAGTTGTCCAGCAGTGGCTGTCACCCACCCACAGTTGCTGCAACAGCAGCGGTGACATAGTCCAGGCCCTTCCTCTGCTCTTTTGTGGGCAGCGGCTCCGGCTCCTGCTCTGGCCCCGGTTCCTTCTCTCACTCTGGCTTCTCTGGGCTGGTTTCCAGGGCCTGTGAGTCAGATCACATTCACTGCTCACCAACAACACTCCCCAGTTAGCACTGCAGCTCCTGGGGAGAGGGCCAGGGACACATCCAGAGGGACTTGTAAAGCAATAGTAGAAATGAGAAGATCGCACAGGCTTTTTTTTTTTGGCCTAGTTGGTTGGGAAAAATTAACTTAAAAGTTAATGCTATTTAGTGCTTCCAGACATGCGGAAAAACAGTCTCTTACTCTCCTGGTGGGAACATAGATTGGGCCTCCTTTCCGGAAAACAAGTCAACAATCTTTCCATCCATCCTTGCTTTCAACCCATGTTTTTGAGTCAGATATGCATTGGTGTGCTCACCACGAGGCACGTCTGGCAAACGCTAAGTAGGTGTGCCGTGAGTTGAAATCGACTTTAGGCCAGTGGGTTTCCGATAAGCCAGACACGATTCTAGGCGTTGAGCAGGTGACCCGCACACTAGACTGATCAGGCACCTGCTTTCCGGAAGCTTATAGTTTAGGAGGCCTCTAGGACAGACCATGAACAAATGCAGTGACACCTCGGGTGTCTAATGGCTCCAAGCGCGAATTTTCTACTTTCTACTCGTCTGCTCCGTGCTCGTACCTTTGCTGGATCGCCAAACCCAAAGTCCAACTTGCACAAAACCTGGATGAGCCGAGTGTGAGTCACGAGTGGAGTCTCGCCCGGGACACACATCGATGGCACTGCCGTCGAAGTGTCGCTCTCCCTCAGACAACCTAGTTGGTGCGTTAGACCGTGTATCATTGTGCTTTGTGTGCATTCCATTTGCCAAAATATCGTCACCACGGCTCCAAAGGAAGTCAGGATATCAGCTGTAAAGCGAAGAGGAACACTGAGATCCACGATGGAGTTGCAGGGAGAAATGATTGGCACATTTGAATCTGGTTGATGCCTGCCTGATTTGGCAGCCGAATACAACTTAGCTAAACCAACGTGATCAACATTTTTGAAGAAAGCATTGTGATTCAGGCAGCTAATGTGGTGCAAGGTGTGACATCGTTAACCAAGAAACAAAGACCCCAGACCACTGAAGGGGTTGAAGAGGGACTGATAACTGGCATAAATCAGAAACCGCTCAATGGCGATGGCATGTCTGAGACAGTGATCTGTGAGAGGGCTGGAAGCTTCCACAGTGAATTTGTAAGTGTAATTTTGGGGCTTCAGAACCCATTATTTTGTTTTCATTATATCTTATGGGAAAAATATATTCAATTCTCAAACTTTTCAGTGTTCGATCAGTATTGGGAATGAATTGACCTTCATACTCGTATTCATGCATATCATAATGTATAATAAATGCCGCATATGAAATAAAACCGTGTAAAAAGAGAAGGCATCAGCTAAGTTGTGGCTATTTCAATCCTTTGTCCTAGGGATTCCATTTCTAAGAAAGCCTCACACAGACACACTTGCACAAGTGCACACATGCACACACACGTCCATAGAGCAAGGAGCTGTAAAACTGTGGGTGTCTATCGATAGAGGAGAGTGTCTTCGGGTTAACTCGGCGACTACAAATGGATTCTCTGTAGCCCTCAGCAAATGGGAGGCAGCTCTGCACACACCCAGGCGGAGCCGGGTGCAAGACACACTGCCAAGCAAGAGCAGGCGGTCTAGAATTACACCTGTAGTTGTACCCAGGTAAGGGCGCTCACAGAAAAAGGTCCAGAAAAACTAGTGGCAGTTCTCTCAGTAAAGAAGAACAAGGAAGGGCCTTCCAAGATAGGCCTTTCCATTGGACTCGAAACACTCCCACATTGGAATTCGTTTTCATTTTAATGTCATCTTTTACTACCAGCCTATATGCATGTGTTCCACGGGTTACGTTTAAAAAAATGAAGAAAGAAAACAGAGCCATAACCCGAGACAGACACTGCACAGCCTAGTACCAGAAGCGTTTCCGTAAGGGTTTTAGACCTAAGTAAGAAAGTCAAGAGACCCTGATGCTTGTCAACTTGAGTTTGACCAGAATGAAGCTTTCAGTCCTAGGTGGGGTGGGGGCGGGAGGGGGGCGGCTAAGGTGCGATGAAATGAGCCTTTCCTTCCTAAGTCCCAAACCCTCGGCCACCTCAGCCGGCCCTGTTTTCAGGTAGCCAGGTACTGTGCCTGGAGATGCTGCTGCTTCCACAAGAGGATGCTCCCACCATGTTGAGGAGGAAGAAGATTCAGCAGCTTACCCAAGTCCCAGGCTGCCGAGTGACAGAGACAGGTTGCAGCATGGCGCCTGCCAAGGTCCTGTTTGTGCTGATTTTTGTGGCGTGGCTGGGGAAGGTCTGAATGGCTAGCTGTAGTCTTGGTGCCTGTGCCACGTGCCCGTTGGAAACGGTGCCTCCTTTTCAGTGGCGAATCCAGCAGCAGGCATTTCCCTGCTTTGATTCCAATGACAAATGAGGCCCCTCTTAGTCAACTATAGTGCTGGGCCTGTTCTCACCTCAGATCCATCACCCGATGAGTCCCTTAAGACTTAGCCCCTCTCCCTGAGCTGAGGAAGTTTCTAGTCTGGGAAATGGGGACATGGTGAGGGCTAGTGAGGACACAATCAAGCCACAGCTGAGAAATAACAATAGTGACATCTATCAGAATAATAGCAAATGTAGAACAACAATAATACTAGTCATCAGAGTGTGAGGACTTGCTGTAAACATTTTGTAAACATTGATTTATCTAATCTTCAAACTATTGTATGAGGTAAGTACTATCAGTCCTCTTTTACAGATGAAGCCACTGATGTACAAAACATTTAACTATCCTATGGGGTCACACAGCTACCGTGTTTCCCCAAAAGTATGACATCCCTGAAAATAAGACCTACTTACAGTTTTGCCTCTCGCTGAAATATAAGGCACCCCCCAAAATAAGACCTCCCCGAAAATAAGCCCCCCTGTAACTCTGGACTCTGGACCATAGTGGTGGGTGCCGCCGCGCACCTCACTGTTGGCCACAGCGCAGCCGGAGCAGACAGGAAGTACGAGGTCTCTTTCAATAAAACAATAAACAATAAATATGTACCATATTCTTCTTCATGGAAAAAGAAGATATCCCCTAAAAATAAGACCTAGCATATCTTTGGAGCAAAAATTAATATAAAGCACTGTCTTATTTTTGGACAAACAGAGTAGTAAGGAACTGAACCAGGACCCAAATGCCAGGAATCTGGTCTCAGAACCTGTGCTCTTGACCTCTTGAGTCTGGCTACTGACCCCGTTGGGCTTGGTCCACAGAGATGACAGAGGAGAGATGAACAAGGGCTGACTGGTTTGAAGAGGAGAGAGTTGTATATGACCTAGCCTGAGGTGGGCAGGGTTGATGAGAAGGGGTCACATGGCCCGAAGTGAAGAGAGGTGTGTGTGAAATCTCAAGCTTGCAACACATCAACCTGACTTGGAATGGCTATAGCTGAGTTGACCAGAACCTGAAACAGACTAAAGAGAAAGATGTTTGACCCCGTGAGCTGGAGTTCACTACTGCAGTCTTTCTGGTCTAGATTTGACTTTGCTTATGAATGCAGACACCCAAAGTTCCAACAGGAATGAAGATTGTTCTCATCAAAGAACATGCTTGTCTCCTCAGGGCATTGACTTGATAAGAATTTTAAAAATTGGATATTGAAAATGGTGGTGGGCGGGTGGAGAAAAAGGCATGAAGGGGCTGACTTAGAAACGTTCTTGGATATCTTTAGTCTCAAGTAAGTGGAATACAGGAGGATCCTCAACAAATAGCTATCTCTTTTCCTACTGGGCCTACCGGAGAGAGTATGAATGTGGGGGGTGTTGATAGGATTTGGGTATAGGTAATTGTTAACTGTGATAGCCACATAACCTGGGGTCAATTTGAAGATTAAGAGTGTAGGGGTGGAGTCTAGTCTGACAATCAGGTCATAGCCAATGAGGACTCTGTGTGGGCATGGCCATCTCCTGAGGATTCTGGGAACTCCTGTATTTCCTCTTGGGAGGCAGAAGACACACTCTCTCTCTGGTCACTCCCTGTGAGACATCCCTGTCGCAATGACACATGGAACTACACTAGTGTCCTGAGCCGGAGGAGCAACATAGAGACCCTTGCCAGCGCTGAGATGCTTACAACGCCACTGGGTCCACAAGACTTTACACCCACTGGCATGTGATCTTCCTTGCATTTAACTTCATTTCACGTGTTTTGTGAGTCTGAAGAGGACTTTATAGATTGGTATCAGACATATGGGCTAATATCGACTGATGGACTTGATCTGGACTGGGCTGAGATGTTTTCTCAAGCATCTTCAGTTGCTCTTGTATATAAAACTCTTTCTTATACACATATGAATGTCCATGAATTTGTTTCTCTAGTCTACCTGGACTAATACATTAACAGAACAGCAATAATGGTTAGGAATCAACTGTTTTTATTTTGTTCACTTATAAAATATAAATTATAAATGGGGCTGGTGCATTTTCGGTTGTATTTGTGCTAGTTCAAGCCGGTTAGGTACAAGTATGCTTTTATTATTGCTTTTGTTTGGAGATGATGTATGGCTAAAGAGATTCAATATATAGTTAAAGAGGTGCCAAGTTGACAAGGGGTGGACTGTGACGGCTAGATTTTTTTAATGTCAATTTGATGCACTTGTGTGAAGATAGAGACAGTGTCCATCCTCTCAATCAGTACAAAGTCTAATGATTCCATCTATGGGGCGTGGCCTTTTAAGAGGAAATTCTATGGAGAATTTCTCTTGCTCTTGCCCCTCTTCACCTTCCTATTTGCTTGGCTCCTGCGTTTTAGCTACTGGGGCCAGTCGCCCATGTGATCTGCCAGCCCTGAGAGCTGCTGAAGCCCTGCCATGTTCCTGTCAACCTTGGATCCACGTGACTCTGCCGCTGCTAGCCTGCGATCTCACAGCTTCCTGCTTCCTTGGCTTGCAGCTGTGTCAATCTGGAGGAGTGTCCATCTACCAGCATCTGATCCATGGGCTTGAATTGGACTGGTCTCCTTCCTTGTTTTAAATTTTTCTTCATGCAATGCTCTTTCATATATATATATATATATATATATATATATATATATATATATATATATATATATATATCTTTATATATAACACATATATGTGTGTCCTGGTTTTGTCTCTCTAGAAAACTCAGCCTAACACACCTTTTTTCCTTTTTTACATTTTATTAGGGAATCATACAACTCTTATCACAATCCATACATATACATACATCAATTGTATAAAGCACATCCATACATTCCCTGCCCCAATCATTCTCAAAGCATTTGCTCTCCACTTAAGCCCTTTGCATCAGGTCCTCTTTTTTTTCCCCCTCCCTCCCCTTTCCCCCCTCCCTCATGTGCCCTTGGTAATTTATACATCGTTATTTTGTCCTATCTTGCCCTATCCGGAGTCTCCCTTCCCCCCCTTCTCTGCTGTCCCTCTCCCAGGGAAGTGGTCACATGTGGATCCTTGTAATCAGTTCCCCCTTTCCAACCCACTCACCCTCCACTCTCCCAACATCGTCCCTCACACCCTTGGTCCTGAAGGTATCATCCACCCTGGATTCCCTGTACCTCCAGCCCTCATATGTACCAGTGTACAGCCTCTGCCCTATCCAGCCCTGCAAGGTAGAATTCGGATCATGGTAGTTGGGGGGAGGAAGCATCCAGGATCTGGGGGAAAGCTGTGTTCTTCATCGGTACTACCTCGCACCCTAATTAACCCATCTCCTCTCCTAAACCCCTTTATGAGGGGATCTCCATTGGCCAACACTTGGGCCTTGGGTCTCCACTCTGCACTTCCCCCTTCATTTAATATGGTATATATATACATATACATATACACACATATACACATACATACACACACATATCTTTTTTTTTTTTGCATGATGCCTTATACCTGGTCCCTTGGCACCTCGTAATCGCACTGGCCGGTGTGCTTCTTCCATGTGGGCTTTTTTGCTTCTGAGCTAGATGGCCGCTTGTCCACCTTCAAGCCTTTAAGACCCCAGACACTATCTCTTTTGATAGCCGGGCACCATCAGCTTTCTTCACCACATTTGCTTATGCACCCATTTGTCTTCAGCGATCCTATCATGGAGGTGTGCAGTCAATGATATGATTTTTTGTTCTTTGATGCCTGGTAACTGATCCCTTCGGGACCACTCGATCACACAGGCTGGTATGTTCTTTCATGTGGACTTTGTTGCTTCTGAGCTAGCTGGCCGCTTGTTTATCTTCAAACCTTTAAGACCCCAGTCACTATTTCTTTTGATAGTCGGGCACCATCAGCTTTCTTCACCACATTTACTTGTTCACACACTTTGGCTCCAGCCGTTGTGTCGGGAGAGTGAGCATCATAAAGTTCCAATTTAATAAAAGAAGGTATTCATGCATTGAGGGAGTGTTTGAGTAGAGGCCCAAGGTCCTTCCGCCACCTTAATACTTGACCTATAAATATAGACACATAAATCTATTTCCCCATCCTCCTATATATATTTGCATGTACATGTCTTTGTCTAGACCTCCATGAATGCCCTTTGACTCCTAGCTCTTTCCTCCATCTCCCTTGACTTTCCTCCTGCCCTACTACCATGCTTCGTCGCCACCTGGGCTAGAGTATACCTCTTCTCTAAGCAACCTTACCCTTGATCATTTCCCACCAGGCCTGCCACTCCCCCCTCTCTACCATTTGGGGTCCCATGTTTTTCCCTTGTCCCTGTGTTTGTTAATATCACTTCCTTACCCCCCCTACCCCCCACCCCAAGTCCCCCCGGAACTGTCGGTCCCTTTGTTTTTCCTCCAGATAGTTCATCCAGCCTGTCCTATTCAGACAGACCTGTGGAGACACTAACATGCACGAAAACAAGACAGAGGAAAACAAAGCAACAGTATACAACCAGACAACAAAACAACAAAAACAAACCACTGACAAAGAACAGAACAAAACAGTTCACAAGAGAAAAGCTTGTAGTTAGTTCAGGGATCCTTTGCTGGCCCTTAGGAGCGTTTTCCAGTCCAGTCTGTTGGGGCACCACACCCTGGCCCCAAAGTCCACTTTCAGCATTCCCTGGGGACCTTGCCAATCCATTCCCTTGCTGTTCCGCTGCACTCCCCCAGTGATTTGCCTCGGTGTGGTGGGATCAGGTCAGGTGCAATTCCCACACTGTGTCTCCGGTGTAGTCCCCTGTATCGCCCTTAGTCACTGATTGGCATCGTTTCTCATAGTGGGGCCAGCCATGTTCTTATCTCTGTGGACTGGCTGCTCTACTCAGGAACATCATCATCACGGCCTGTTGGGCCAGGCTGTGCTCCACTCTCTCCTCCTGCCCCTTCATCTGCTCCCGTGTGCTCTGATTAGATATGTTCATCTCCCGGAGCTGCAGAGTCAATGTCCTCCTTTGGAACAAATTCTTTTCGGGGGAGGGGCAGGAATCCACTTAATTTATGGTGCTGGGGCCAGCCTCACAGACCTCTCCACTGGTTCCCTACTCCACGCCAGGATATTGCATTCACACCTTGCGGCACTGGGTTGAAGTCTGGTCCCACTTTCCCTGTGGAGATATAAACAATACCCTCCCCTTGGGTAGATTAATGCCCCCACTACCCTTTTCTTCCTTGTATTCATACTTTTGTTTTCCTTTCCCCACCTCCTCCACCACTGTCTACCATGTACATCCCTGGTTTTGGTCTGGTCTCTGCCATACTACACCGTCTTCACCCCTAAAATGTTTGTATACAGTAGCTTTTTCCCCTATGCCACTTTAACACACCTTTTTTATACTGATTCCTTCCATCTAGTTCACACAGAGTGCTTACTGAGCTGGGTGGTGTATATTAAAAAATGAATTGTCCTGATACAACCCTAAAGAGTAGATACTGTTCGCATCCCTATTTTACAGATGAGGAAAGTAAGCATAGACAAGTGAAGTTGGTTGTCCAAGGTCACATAGCATGTAATTGTCAGGGATACAGTTCAAATGCGCACATTCTGATTCCAGAACGTGTACCCCAAGACTTGAGTGCTGTCAACATCTGTTTTCTCTTTTTTGAGAGAAGCCCAGAAGGTCTTCCTGGGGGCGTGGTAGCATTCACTGGAGCAAGAATAACTGGGAATTCCTGCTCCTTCGTGCTCTGTCAGCAGTGAGAAGCTAGCTGTCCGTTGGTGAATCATTGTGTTGGGATGGACTTACTAAGCTCTTCTCTGACTAGCTAAGGTCCCTTCCCAGAGGCACACCATATTCCAGGCTTGGGGAGGGGGTGGTGCTTCAAGATCAGGAGTCTGTTTTCAGTTTGCAAGAGGGAGGGCATTAGAGAAAGACTACACTTAGCTCTGCCTTTCCTGTCATTTCTTATCCCCTTTCTAGCTCGTTAGGATAAAAGGCTAAAGCAACTCCAAGAACACATAGCAGAAAGTACGTGTTCCCTCCAGTCTGCCAGTGTCCAATGTCCTGGCAGAGAGTGCCGCCTGCCCAGGAGAAGGCAGCACTTCGGCAGAGCTCCGCTCAGGGTCAGCCTGGTGATGGCAAGTTGTGGAGCAGGCTGCTGCCAGGCAGCTTTGTGCATTTCATGGCCTCCTTGGAGCCTCATCACATGCTTGGCACAGATGCTTCCCCCTCCGGTGGCAGAAGCTCACACTTTAGGAAGCATCAAACTGCTCTGAAATGTGATAATAGCCCTGTCCATGTCTGCACAGAGGAGACTGCCTATACAGCAATAATACTTTCTTCTTGGCCTTCGGGAGCTCTATAGGCTCTCGGGTCAATGCTTCCCCACTCCCAACAGGAGGGGTGGGGGTAGAGGGGACATAAGAGGGCAGGGTCATGTTTGCGAGAGAACACGCAAATGCTGCTCCCCCCTGCGTACCATTTGTGGCTGGGACAGGAGCAGGAGGGGAGGGAAGAGGCTTCCTGGGGACATTCCTTAGCCAGGCACCAAGCACAGCTGCGGAGCCCCAGCTCCTCCAGTGAACGGTGGCGGCTCTGGCTGGCAGGGTGGGTGCTCATTCCTCTCCCTGTGGTGAGATTTGAACAGGGGGAGCTGGGAAGGCAACTTCAGAGGTGAAGAAGGACGATAAAGGAGTCCAGAGGTGGCCGGCTTCCCGGTGATGGCAGGAGCCTGCAAGGAAATGTGCTCACTCTTTTCATGCATGGATCACTGAGCCCGAGCCTTTGCTAAAGGAGATTCTCCTGGAGTAGCAGCTGCAGGTGCAGGAACCGTGGAAGGTGAAGGCCGGGAAACCGCTGGAAGGCTCGGAGCTGTGGAAGGACAAGAACAAGATCGATCACCTATCGTCACTTTGTCCCACGAGGGTGGCTTGTGTATTTTTATGGTGCTGGAGGCCGTGACAGTGGTCTATGAAGTACCAGCAGGTACCATCGCCTGGTGGAGAGGCTGCGGTGGAGCTTCAGTGTAGGAAGAAAGGCCAGTTGATTCACTGCTGAGCTCAACCAATGAAAATGTTGTGGATCACAATAGAATATTGCCTCATTGTCACTAGGGACGGTTACTAGTCCGAGGAGGACATCATGCTTGGTGAAGTAGAGGGCTGGTGAGGGTGAGGGATCCAGAACCTCGGTGAGCTCAATTGGCATAGTAACTACAATGATAGACTCAAACATCCACGGTTGTGAAGGTGGCTCCGGACTAAGACATCCGCACTGTATCGCGTTGCACATAAGGTCACTGCAAGTCAGAGCGCACTCCGTGGCAACAAACGTCATCAACAAGGATGAGATCAGGAGGTGAGCCCACCTGCAGAGCGGAAGACAGCTGGGATGGTGGTTGCCCAGTGGTCCAGGTGGGTTCTGGGCTGACCCAGGAAGGAGGTGTTAGGAAAGAAATGAGGGAGCAATGGAAGATTCCATGTGTTGGCAGAACCGGTAGGACTTGGATGGGTAAACCACTGCCTTCTCTCTTCTCAGCCTTTGGTGCAACAACTGGCTCCAGGTGGTACCCTATCCTGCTGGGAGTTCAGTGGAGCCCAAGGCCCTTAAAGAATGCCTCGGTGTGCTCTGTCATAATGAAAGAAGTCAGGCAGAAATGCCTCGAAGTGGTGCTGAGGATTCTTTCCATCAGATGCTTTAAAGGTTCGGAAATACAGAGGCATCCAGGGAGAGTCCATCCTGGGTCAGGAGGCCGAGGGCTTTCACTGCTCCTGGGGGCCTCCACAGTGCCCTGTGGTTCTTTCCCAGGTGTCCCGCCAGTTGGGACTATCTAAAGCCTCAAGGATCAGAGACCCTTCCCTTTCCCCATTGACTCCAGGATACCACTGTCTTGACTTTGACTTTGAGGCCCTGGCCATTGCCAGAGAGGTGGGGTGGAGTGATCATCAGAGGAAAAGAACACGTTTCATCTCACTTTCCCCAGAGATGAATAGAGGGCATTTTTAAACCTACCACCTTGCTAAAATTGAAAAACAAGGTAAGCCTCAACGATTTACCTTGATGGTTACTTAACCCTTTAGTTGGACGCCTAAACGCAGGTGCCTGAGTGTCTGCGGTTCATCCATATTAGCATCATAATGACCATTTCTGAGCCAAGGATGATATTGGGATATTCAATCTTTTGTGTGGATGTCAGCTTGGGTTTTCAATAAATTGAGATACTATGTCTATTACACACAATTTGCTCTTTTTAAGTGTACAATGTTTGAAAATATATTCACAAGATTCTCTGCTCTTTGAAGAAAGAAGATGGTGCCCGGCTATCAAAAGATATAGCATCTGGGGTTTTTAAAGGCTTGAAGATAAACAAGCAGCCATCTAGCTCAGAAACAACAAAGCCCAAATGGAAGAAACACACCAGCCTGTGTGATCACGAGTTGTCAAACGGTTCAGTTATCAGGCATCAAAGAACAACAAAAAAAATCATATCATTGTGAATGAGGGGGAGTGCAGAGTATAGACCCAAAGCCCATCTGTAGGTAACTGGACATCCCCTTATGGAAGGGCCGTGAGAAGGAAATGAGCCCGTTAGAATGCAGTATAGCAATGATAAAACATACAACTTTCTTCTAGTTCTTTAATGCTTCCTCCTCCCCACTATCATGATCCCAATTCTACCTTATAAACCCGGCTAGACCAGAGGATGTACATTGGTGCAGATAAGAGCTGGAAACACAGGACAGATAAACACCTCAGGACCAATAATGAGAGTAGAGATACCAGGAGGGGAAGGTGAAGGTGGGAGAGAATGGGGGAACCAATCACAATGATCTACCTATAATGCCCTCCCTGGAGATGGACAACAGAAAAGTGGGTGAAGGGAGACATAGGACAGTGTAAGACATGAAAAAAATTATAAATTATCTAGGGTTTGTGAAAGAGGGAGGATAGGGGAGGGAGGGCGGAAAATAAAGAGCTGATACCAAGGGTTCAAGTAGAAAGCAAATGTTTTGAAAATGATGGCAGCAAATGTACAGATGTGCTCGACATAATGGATGTATATATGGATTGTGATAAGAGTTGTATGAGCCCACAATAAAATTATTTAAAAAAAGATTTTCTACTCCTAACTCTCTAGAGAAACTCTGCACTCATTAAGCATTCACTCTCTCAGTCCCTGGAAACCCCAAATCTACTTCCTATCTCTATGGATGTGCCTTTTGAGATATTCCATATAAATGGAATCATATTATTTTAGAGGACAGCACTGACTGAATCTGCAGCTCTGGGAGAGAGACATGTCTGATCAGAGCACACGGGAGAAAATGAAGGGGTGGGGGTGAGAGAGTGGAGCACATCCTGGCCCAACAAGCCTTGAGGACGATATTCCCGTTCGGAACAGCCAATCCCCAGAAAAGACCATATGGCCGGCCCCACTATGAGACACGACATCCCTCACTGACCCATAACCTTACAGGGGACAACACTGGAGACACAGTGTGGGAATTGCACCCGTCAGATCCCACCACACCAAGGCAAAACACTAAGGGCGTGGAACAGAATAGCAAGGGGAACAGAACAATGAAGTCCCCAGGGAATACCAAAAATAGACTTTGGTGACAGGGCATGAGACCACATGAGACATGACCAGAAAGCACTCCTAAAGGCCAACAAACAGTCCTTGAACTAACTACAAGCTTTTCGTTCTTGTTTTGTTTGTCACTGGCATGTTGTTGTTTTGTTTTCTTTTGTTGCTTTGTTTTGCTCTGTCTTGTTTTTGTGCATGTTATCATCTCTGCAGGTCTGTCTAAATAAGATAGGCTGGATGAACAATCTGGAGGAGAAAACAACAGGACTAACAGTTCTGGGGGGACATGGGAGAGGGGGAGGTAGGGGTAAAGGGAGTGGTGCTAATAAACCCAGGGACAAGGGAACAACAAGTGATCCAAATCAGCGGTGGGGAGGATGCAGGATGCCTGGTAGGGCGTGACCAAGGGCAATGTAATGAGAGGAATTACTGTAGCCCAAATGAAGGCTGAACATGATAGTGAGACAAGAGGAAAGTTAAAGGAAATAGAGGAAAAAGCTAGGAGGCACAGGGTATTTATATAGGTCTAAATAAAGGCATTTACATATGTAAATATATTTATATATGAGGATGTGGAAATAGATCTATGTGCATATAAGTGTTTTGAGGGAAATAAATATACAAATGTGCTTTACACAATTGATATATGCATGGTTTGTGATAAGAGTTGTATGATCCCCTAGTAAAATGATTAAAAAATAATAAATTGAATCATATACTATAAGACCTTCTGTGTCCAGTTTTTTTTGTGTGTGTGTCCAGTTTTGTACTTAGCAGAACATTTCCTAGGTCCGTCTGCATTATAAAAGTACTTCAGCTTTTTATAGCTGAATAATATTGATGGGCATTTCAGTTATTGTAAATAGTACTTCTAGGAAAATTCATGCGACCATCTCTGTGCAAATATGTTTTCTTGGGCATATCCCTAGGAATCGCCTCTCTGGATCACATGGGGACTCTGTTGAACACTGCCATGCTATCTCCACAGTGCCTGCACCCTTTTACAACCCCATCAACCATGGGGGACCCTTTTGATTTGCCCACATCCTCGCCAACACGTGCAGTTTTCCCTTTTATTTTATTGTAGACATCCAACCCCCAGCCCACTGTCCAATGAGTTGATTCGGGCTCATAGTGACCCTATAGAGCAGGGACTCTCTTCCCTCCTAATACCGCCACCTTTTAATACAGTTCCTCAAGGTGTGTTGACCCCCCAACCATAATTATTTTCCTTGCTATTCATAAGTGTAATTTTGCTACTCTTATGAATTGGGTGACCCCTGTGAAAGGGTTGTTACACCCCCAATGGGGTCATGATCCACAGGTTGAGAACCGCTGCTATAGAGATTTTCCAAGGCTGTAAATCTTTACAGGGGTTGTTGGTGGGGTAGCCTTTTGGCCAGCAGTCCAATACTTATGTAACAGCATCACTAGGGCTCCTTATAGACATCTCGATTATTCACTGCCTTTGAGTGAATTCAGACTTATAGTCACCCTATAGGACAGGGTAGACCTACCCCCTTTGGGATTCCAAGGCTGTAAATCTTTATGGGAGCAGAAAGCCTCATCTCTGTCCCATGGAGTGACTGGTGAGTTTGAACAGCTGACCTTGTAGTTAGCAGCCCAACACATAGTCCACCATGCCACCAAGGCTCCATAGACATCCTATGAGGTAGGAAATAACATTTAAGTGTTGTAACTAGACTAGGAAGAACATACTATTAATCCCCTGTCAATTTCAATTCACGGAGGCTGTCCGCTCCCATAAAGATTTACAGCCTCAGAAATCCAAAAGGACGGTTTGACTCTGTTTTGCAGGGTTGCTATGGGGTTCGATGTAAATACTATTACTATGTCTGTATGACATGTAAGAAACCTGGGGTGGGGCCAAGGGTAACTTGTCTGAGGATACACAATTCATGCCTTATTAACTTCAGGAAGAGAAGACGTCCGCATATCACTTGCCTCTGTTACTGAAGTCCCATACCTAACTACCTCCTGGAGCACTAGTCTCGGAGTATGTGTTCCTTCTAGTGATGCAGTTCAGAAGTTGGGGGCAGCCAGACCTCTCCAAAGCTCTCCCTGTGAGGTGTGTGTGTGTGTGTGTGTGTGTGTGTGTGTGTGTGTGTGTGTGTGTTGGTGGACCAGGCTGATCGTGATCCATAGAGGATTTGTAAGCAGGGGTGAGGCTGTAGGCTCTGCAGGATTCAGAGGGAGCCAAACACCCACTTGAAGTGGCACGTCCTGAAGAAGGCATGGCAACGGCTCCGGGCTTCCAGCAGCCACCTGGACACCATTATAATCACAGTGTGAGCAGCTCAGAGGCAAACAGAACCAGGCACACAGAGAGATGAGTGTACTGGGCTGGGCCAACCAGTTCCCTGCCAGTGATGCTCCTTAAACTAGAACTCACTCCTGCAGTGCACCTTCACCCTCCCATGCAGAAGCTGAAGCCCAGAGGGGAAGGGGCTTCCAGTGTCACACAGCAAGAAGGGAAGGCGTATTCTTCTCCACTGGCTGCCTCCCTCTGCCCGAGCCCAGGTCCTTCCTCGTGGCTTCTGGGGGAGCAGGGGGAGCAGCTGGAAAGTGTATGGACGTGTCCTTGCAGAGCCCGGGTGATGACATCGTCTTCATGCAGGCTCCATCTGCGGTGCCCGCGTCAGATCCCTCTCGGCAGGGAGAGGCCGGTGTTGGCAGGTCGCATCCAGGGGTGATCTCAGTAGAGATGCTGAAGGAGAGGGGCCCACCTTCTCCCGCCCCCTGAAAGGGAGACAAAGGCCCTTTTACAACATTTCTGCGTAATACTGGAATCTGGGGCTGAGCCTGAGCAGGTCATTCAGCAGGTCCCACGAACCTTATGGTTTAATTGTGCCCCTCAGATAAGTATTGAAATCCCAACCCCTTCCTGGCCCACTAAGCCTTGAGGACAATATTCTGCTCAGAGCAGCTAGTCCACAGAGAAGACCATTTGGCCAGCCCCACTGTGAGACATGACATCCTCCACTGACCCATAACCCTACAGGGACAACACTGGAGACACAGTGTGGGAATTGCACCCGATGTGTTCCCACCACACGGAGGCAAAGCACTAAGGGTGTCCAACAGAACAGCAAGGGGAACAGAGCAACGAAGTCCCCAGGGGATACCAAAAATAGACTTTGGGGCCAAGGCTTGGCACTACATCAGACTTGATCAGAAAACACTCCTAAAGGCCAACAAACAGTCCCTGAACTAACTACAGGTTTTTCTTTGTTGTTTTGTCATTGACTTTTTGTTGTTGTTATGGTTGTTTTGTTTTCTTTTGTTGCTTTGTTTTGCTCTGTGTTGTTTTGTGCATGTTATTATCTCTGCCGGTCTGACTAAATAAGAAAGGCTAGATGAACAATCTGGAGGAGAAAACAACGGGACATGGGAGAGGGGGAGGTGAGGGGAAAGGAAGTGGTGTTAACAAACCCAGGGACAAGGGAATAACACGTGATCCAAATCGGCGGTGAGGAGGATGTAGGAAGCCTGGTATGGCATGATTAAGGGTAATGTAACCAAGAGGAGTTACTGAAACCCAAATGAAAGCTGAACATGATAGTGGGACAAGAGGAAAGTCAAAGGAAATAGAGGAAAGAACTAGGAGACAAAGGGCATTTATAGAGGTCTAAATAAAGGCATGTACATATGTAAATATATTTATATATGAGGATGGGGAAATAGATGTATGTGCATATATTTATATGTTTAGTATTAACGTAGCAGATGGACATTGGGCCTCAAGCACTCCCTCAATGCAAGAACACTTTGTTCTATTAAACTGGCATTCCAAGATGCTCACCTTCTCAACACGATCAATGAAGACAAAGCGGGTACATAAGCAAATGTGGTGAAGAAAGCTGATGGGTGCATGGCTATCAAAATATATAGCATTTGAGGTCTTATTGGCTTGAAGGTAAACAAGCAGCCATCTAGCTCAGAGGCAACAAAGCCCACATAGAAGAAGCACACCAGCCTGTGTGATCATGAGGTGCTGAAGGGACCAGTTATCAGGCATCAAAGAATAAAACATAAAATCAATGTGAATGAGGGGCAGTGCAGATTGGGAACCCAAGATCCATCTGTAGGCAACTGGACATCCCTTACAGAAGGGTCGCTGAGAGGAAACGAGCTAGTCAGGGTGTAGTGTATCAATGATGAAGCATACAACTTTCCTATAGTTCCCAAATGCTTCCCCCCACCACTATCATGATCCCAATTCTGCCTTACAAATCTGGCTAGACCAGAGGATGTACACTGGTACAGATAGGAACTGGAAACACAGGGAATCCAGGACAGATGATCCCTTCAGGACCAGTGTTGAGAGTGGCGATACCTGGAGGGTGGGGTGGAAAGGGGGAACAGATTACAAGGATCTACATATAACCTCCTCCCTGGGGGATGGACAACAGAAAAGTGAGTGAAGGGAGACGTCCGACAGTATAACATATGACAAAATAATAATAATTTATAAATTGTCAAGGGTTCATGAGGGAGGGGTGACCAGGGAGGAAGGGGAAAAATGAGGCGCTGATACCAAGGACTCAAGCAGAAAGCAAATGTTTTGAGAATGATGATGCTAACAAATGTACAAATGTGCTTACAATGGATGGATGGATGAATGAATGGATTGTGATAAGAGTTATATGGACCCCCCAATAAAATGATTAAAAAAAAAAAAAGAAATCCCAATCTTTATGACTTGTATATGGATCCTGTTTGGAAATAGGGGATTTTCTTTTGTTAGAGCATTGAGGTTGCACCAGTGTTGGGTTACAAGGAGACCTGAATAGACAGAGACACCCCCGGGGTAAGACAGATGCAATAGGAAGATTGTCTACAAATTATTGACATCAAGGAACCGAGCGACACTGCAGTGGACCAGGAAGGACGTGGCACAGGCAAGACTTGGACTCGTGGTGTCCAGAACCACGAGAAAATAAAGATCTTTACTTACTGTGGAGTTGACATCACAACCACACTCAGTAACGAACACAATGACCGGCCTTCCATCTGCGCCCCATCCTAGGAACGCATTTTCTTCCTCGACAACTTCTGGGAAGTGAGCACATTCTCGGTTTCGGGATGTCCTTTGCTTAGGACCCTACCTTCTCCAACCGGTACTTCTGATCCAACTTCTCAAACAGCCACTAAGTTTTCGTTCTGCTGGGATTTGACTCAGCCTTCCCTGCCCTTAGCGTCCAGGTGGGAAAGGGTTCACCTTGCCCATTCTCCAGCCTCCACTCCCTGATCTCACCTGGTGGCGCTGAGAGCAGGTGTCACCTGCAGTCCGCCCTGTCAGCTGCCTCTGTCCTTCCCGTGCTCTGCCCCCTCCCCCTCCTCGATTGTCATTGCTTCCCAGCACCCGCTTCAGCACCTATCCCTAGCAGTCCCTCTCACTGGACACCTAGGCACATGCTGGCACAGCCAGCAAATGGAAGTGCTTGCTCAGGAATGGGGCCCTGTGCTAAGCCTGCTTGTGGACAGATAGCCCACAAGTTCATGGGTGTCAGGCTGTGAGGCAGACCAGGTCAGGCTCAGGCAGGAGATATAACTCTGGATCTGGCTCTAGATGGATCTCCTCTTACATCTCCCGTCTCCCATTTCGCATCCCTTTCCCCTCCTTTTTTCTTTCATTCTCCTCACCCACTCTTCTCCTCTTCATCTTTCCTTTTCTTTTTCTTCAACTTTTTATTTTGTCATATTTAAAATATGCGTAATAGAAATACAATGCTCCCCTAGTGTCCATCGTCCATCTTCAACGAATTGCAACTCATGGCTGATCCTGCTGAATCTTTACCTCACCCACACCTAGCTCCACTCACTCAACCAAAATCAAACTCACTGCCAGCCAGGCAATACCGACTCATAGCAACCCTTATTTGCTGAGACTGTAACTCTTTACTGGAGTAGAAAGCCTCATCTTTTGCCCAAGGAGTGGCTGGAGGTTTTGAACTTCTGACCTTACGGATCATAGCCCAACTTGTAACCACTATACCATCAGTAAATTCCAGACATCATAGGGTTTTATTCACAAATAATTCAATATGTGTATTGAACATATAAAGACTCAAACAATATTTTAAAAATGCATCAATATCTCCATAATTCTAAGCTAAAAGTGTTAACAACAGTTCCTTTATATCATCAAATACCCAGTAAGTACCATCAATTCTGTTTCTACACTTGTTTGTTCCAATTCGACTGATGTATTCTGGAACAATGTGAGCAAAATATGAGTATCGCATCTGCTTCTGTGCCATTTCCTGCACAGAAAATGCCAAGTGAATTCAGACAACGGTACCCAGTTTATGCAAGCTGTATAGGATTACACAGCACACACAAACTCTCACCTCCAACACCCGCCCACTACGTTAGTTCACAGCAGGTTCTATGGATGACCACCTCATCTGCTGTGACAGTTCTGTGTCACATCGCAGGGGAGCTTCCAGATAGACCGTCATCACTTCCCAACAATCCACCATGCTCTGGCTTGCCAATGGAACTTTAGGTAAAGTGACGTCTTCAAGGTAAAGTGTCACATGTATTGCGGTGTTTATGTTTTTGGTAGCAAATACAAATGATATATTTGTGCGAAATCAATGACACATAGCATACAATCCACTTTTAATTTGGTTTATCTTTTTAATGTTTCACTGACAAAGTTTGTGAGTATTTCCTGAACCCCATTTTCCAGGTAAACCTTGTGGTTTTTAATCGTGTGACTTTGTATAGCATGTAGATTTTTAGAAACCATGATATTAAGTAGTTCTGGGAGTTCTGTCTGGGCAGCATTCAACTGCTAACCACAGGGTCAGGGGTTTAAATCCACTTGTTGCTGTAAGGAATAAAGATAAGCCGTCCATCGCAGAGCCTTGGAAAGCTTACAGAGGGCCGCCATGAATCCGAACCAACTTGATGGCAGTGGGTATGGCATGTTTTTTATTTGGGATATGATATTGCATTTTATAAAGATATATGTCCTTATAAAAGGCTGTCACAATGATTTTACTGTTCTTGTAATTACAGTTGGTTTAGAAGAATTGGGATCTAAAAGTATATATTGATTCATTGATTTTTCTCTTAAGTGTCTGTCTATTAATGTATAGATTTCTCTTTTCTCCTTCCTCCTCCATCTTCCCCTCCTTAAGAAAAAGAAGCCCCCGCTTGGCAGGATGGTGTTCTGCGGCGTCTAGCGCTTGCTATCCCCGGTGTTGGTTATGAACTGGTAGTAAGATCCAGAGGCTTGGTGAGATTCAGGTTATCTTTCTTTTGACAGGATAAGGATCCCTGGTGGTATAATGGCTACGTGCCCGACCATTGCCTGAAAAGTTGGCAGTTTGAACTCACTGGCTGCTTTGTGGGAGAAAGGCTTGGCAATTGTGCCCTGGAAGATTACAGTCTAGGAAACTCTGGGGGGGCAATTCCACTCCGCCGCACGGGGCCACCATGGATGCACACCCACTGGCCCTACCTGAGCACAACAGCTTTGTCGACTGTGCTGCACCTCTATCAAAGTCTGGAGGGTCCTCTTTTTGGGTCTTGGGGCCATTGAGGACCACTGTCGCTTTTGTTTTCTTTGGTGGACAGTGCAAAGTGGGAATGGTCTAGTTCCACCATTCCTTCTTCACATATTAGTCAGGATTCTCCCATAGGGAGGGCCTTGTTCTCATAAATGATATGATTAGCCTGAGGTCCAGTTCATATGGAAGAAATAGAATAAATGCTTGCTTATTTCCCCCTGGTTTCTTATTTTTTAAATAATGAATTGATTCCCTAGATTATTCCAAAGGTGACCCAAATTTTTATTTTTATGTTTGGCATGCCTTCATTCAACCTTTAAATCTTATTTATGATCAAATTGCCCCATTTTTAGCCAGTGGGAACATCTTCAAGTTAGCGCCTGAGTCCTTCAGCATGATCCTTTGGCTTTTGGTTTCATAAGAAGCTTTAAAGGCCCTTGGACCTTTCCTTCATTGGATCTGGAACCCGCCATTTCTCCAAGGACTCTTGGTTCTTTTAGTGAATAACGGTTTTTAATGCGTACAGTGTACATAGTTTTGTATTTCTCCTTTCTTGAATAACTAGTGATACAGTTAAACACCACTCTTCTGTACCTTTTCTTCTTCTTCTTCTTCCTCCTCCTTCCTCTTTCTTCCTTCTTCCTCCTCCTTCTTTAAATCAACCACATACCTGGAAGAGAATTCAATAGTCCTGATTGCTTGTTACTGCCACGTAACCCTGCATTACATAGATGTACATTCAACTCAAACACCAAACTCACTGGCATAGAGTTGATTCTGACTCACGGCGACTCTACAGGACAGAGTAGAACTGCCCATGGATTTCTGAGTCTGTAACTCTCTTTTTTTATTCCTTCAACAGTTTTATTGGCACTTCATCCATGTCACACAATTCAATAATTTGATTATATCATGAAGAGTTGAACCATCATGAACACAATCAATTTTAGGACGTTTTCTCCTTCCTTGTACTCATTGTTATTTGTGTAATTATTTTTGCTAATTATGGCAAAAGTAAGATGAAACGTTCTCGATTTCAACCAATTCAACATGTATAAGTCCATGCCATTGTGTTGAGGCTATGACTCTTTAAGGGGGTAGAAAGCCTCATTTTCCTTCTGCTGAGTGGCTGGTGGAGTCTCTGACCCTTCCCTAAACTGCAGCCCATCACACCACAAAGGCTCCGAGATGTATAGACAGCCAGTTCCTATGGTGACCAGCTCAGCAGACCCAGGCTTTTACTGGAATTACAAATCATCCTGCAATGGAACGATGTGTTCTCTTTCTGGTTTTGCCACCACCCCCCCCAAAAAAAATGCATGTTTGAGATTCCTAGGAGGAAGACTGTCAGGATTTTTGTCGCCCCCTCCATGGGGTTGTAACATTTTCCGTTCTAATAAGCCATGCATGAAAATTCTAAAGCCTTTTTTAACAGTATGTGATGTCAGACTTCTAAAATCTTGCCAACATCATGGTAAGAAATGGTATCTCAGAGTGGTTTTAATTTGTAGCTCTGTGGGAAACAGAACTGGGAAGAGAGCTCATGGGGACAAATTCTATAGGCTCATATTTAAGAAGTCTGGGAGGCAGACTTTGGTGGAAGAAGATCTTTACACTCATGAATTGGAGATGAAGCCCAGTTACATTCTTCTAAGAGTTATTCCCCAGAGTGCCCCATAATAATACCTTTTTTAAGTGTTTCTTGCTAATACATGGTTGCTTACTATACACTTGAAAGTTATCTGCCTCAAGGTTGTCTGCCATGGAGAGCAATCAGACCCTATTGTCTGCCCCTCCCTAAGTATGGTTCACTCCCTTCTGATAAGGATCATAGGCTGCTCCCCTGGAGAGGAACTCAGGGACACCTAAAGTCAAGCCAGCTTAACCGAGGTTAAGCCGCCATCTTAACTCTAGAACCAGGCCACCTGTTAATGTGTGTGCCTTCCTGTTACGTGCATGCCCCTAGTACCCACTCCCCCTTCCTGTTACATGTATGTCTCTAGCACATCCTCTTCCTGTTATGTTTGTGTAGGACGTGGCTTGCATGGCCTGAGATTATATGAGTGTGTTGGAGAATACATTCTCTCTCTCTCTCTCTCTCTCTCTCTCTCTCTCTCTCTCTCTCTCTCTCTCTCTCTCTCTGTCTCCCTCCCTCCCTCCCTCTCTCTCTATCTCTGGTGCTGGTCTCCATGGAAAAGCTGAGCCCTTGCATACCGTGTCTAAGGTTTCTTTAATTTATCCTTCAATTACACAACTGCTCCTTAGGACCCATTCAATTGTGGAGGCTGGTCCCCCACATAGCTTTTATTTTGAGTGAATTTGAGTAGTTTTAAAATATGCCTAAGAGCCATTTTGCCCACTTATGTTACTTATTTATTTTTATTGATCTACAATGAGCATAGCATACGCTTCTATGGTTCAGTCATATTAAGAAGGGCTGTAGAGTCATAGTCACAACCAAACTCAGAGGTTCTTTTCTTCCCTTCTTTTACACCTTAATATTGATTCCTCATTTCCCTCTCCTTTTACCTCCTTGTCCCCCAGGACACCATCAATTCCATTAATATCTTCATATTTCCTTTAATCCCAGTTCCCCTATTCAGATAACTATACAAGACTAGGGCAGACAACCAGCACAGATCCATCAACAATGGGCATTCAAACCAACAGAGACCTCTGTCTTATAGAAAGCAGAGAATCCTACACTTTAGAATAAATTCACATTGAGTCCACGTAAACAAAATAAAGTCATTGCCATCTAACCAATGTTGACTCATCGTGACCCTACAGGAGAGGGTAGAATTTCCCTGTCAGTTTCTGAGATGAACTATTTACAGGAAAAGAAAGTCCTGTATTTCTCCTGTGAGAGGCAGTTGGTTTCAAACTGCTGACTTTTTACATTGTGGCTCAGCGTGTAACCACTACCCACCCAGAGCTCCCTTATGAGTCTCTGGGGAGATCCGATCATAAGACATTACATTTCATTCCGAGGACAGCTGCTTAACTCCCCCTACATCGCTCACCATCGATTTGGGGCTGTTGTCAGTCCAGCCAATACGTGTGGGGGATTCCCCGGAGGCTTCTCCCGTGTAGCGACCCTGTCAATGGGTTTTGAGCTACCACGGTCATCCATGATTTGTTTGCAACACAGCCATTTAGGATTTGGGGACTGGTACCGTTCGCATTTCCAGATTTGCATGTTATTACTAGCTATCTTTGGATTACACAAGTTTGTGTACCTCTTCTGTGTGGATTTAACTAATTCCTTACTTAAGTGGTTGCTTGTTTTGAGACAAGGTTTTAAGATCCCAAATACTTTTATTCATGATAGCTGGACTCCATCTAGTTTCTTCACCACACTTTGCTATGTCTTTAGTGATCTCTTTATGGGGAGAGGTTCTAGGTAGGCATTTCCCCCATTTTAAATGGAACATGTTTGTCTTTTTCTCCTATAATTTAAGAAGCATTTCACTTTTCAGAATATTAACCTTTTGTGTATTATATAAATTTCAATTCCACTGAACTGTGCAGCTGGGCAGAGCAGTGAGAGACTGGGATTCCACACTGTTTTCCTCCGTTCAGAAAGGGTTCAGAGGAGCCCAGCTCCCCCAACTCAATATCGGTAGACCCTGTATTTTTCAGTGTGATGGTCACCCCATATTCATGAGAACCAGTCAAATCTTCCAGAATAATAATCCTTATCCATCCACCTCTCTCCCTATGATTCCCAACCTCAACCCCAAATTTTCAGAAAGGGGCATGAGAGACCTGTTCTTGCTGGGTAGATGCCTACCCCTTAAGCTAGCTCTACCCCTCCTGGTATGTCCACATTGGAAGTCACTCGGAGACCTCTGCCAACCACGAGCTGTTTGTTCACCAGTCAGGCAGACAGGGGTCTTGAGTTCTCTGTTTTAATTGAACCCTTCTGGAAACTTTTGTTGTTTTTATTGTTGCTACAACTGCCATCTGCTTTTGAGGTTTCTTAGCATGCTCTGTGCTGGCTCTATCTCCATGGACCCAGGATGTATTCTAGCACGTTACCAGTGCTTACTCATGGTGAGATTTTAAGTCATAGGAATTTTCTTTTCACTTCTATCTGCTTCAAGTTTTTGAGCTGCAGTTTTTTGAGGTGTGTTTCAGGCTGGGGCGCCAGACTACTAGAGTTCTAATCGCAACTCTATTGATTATGAGCTGTATAATCTAAGGCAAGTGATGCAATGCCTCTGTGCTTCGGTGTCCTTTGCTATAAAATGGAGCTAATAATTGTATGTGCTGCCATATAGTAAGGGCTAGACATATATTAACTATCAGACAACCTACAGCAAATGCTTAGTTTGCATCTACAATGTGCCAGACACTGTTTTAGCTTCTAGAACAACGCATTACTGACATAATTGGGGAAAAGTTGACTTTCAGTTTTTATAAAAGACAGTGGGAGCTAATAAGTGGGGACACAAATCATGCTCATGGACTGAAAGATGCAACATAGTAAAGATGTCAAGTATTCCCACGTTGATCCATAGGTCTGATACATTTTCTATCAAATTTCCACAAAGTTTTTTTTTATAGACATAGACAAGACTATTCTAAAATTTATATGGAAAGGCACAAGCCCTAGAAAAGTTAATATTCTCAGAGGAGGCAGTGAGTGAGTGTGGTGGATAAATGGGAAGGGCAACTCACACTGAGAAGGGGTGCTGAACAATAATCGTCAGGAACCTAAGGAGAGAATGTATTCTATGGTCCTGGGCAGACACGTTGAATATGTTTCTATCCAACCCTCCGTGAGCCACACCATGGACTGGGCACTCTGATGACCTTAGAAGCTGGCCTGATAGGGAACGTGGCACCCCCCCCCCCCCAAGGGCCACACCTGGAGGACCTGGTGGGGAAGACCAACTGAATGAATTGGGCCCTACCTCAAGTCTCCTTTGGCCTTAGGACTGAAATACCCAGATGGGAGAAGATGCAAGGGATGGCCACCTCAAGGCTGAGGAACTGGTGGAACCCTTGGCTTCGTGGATGCCCAATGAATGGAAACCCAGAACTACCATATATTTGGTGCCTCAATGTGCCCCTTGCATTAATATGACAAGTTTTGGTGCAAAAAGAAAGGGTCTGCCCCTGCAAGAGATGATGCAGGAAAATTTCCCCTAGCACCAACATCCATGTTCACTGTAAACAGAGCTCAATTAATTAAGTGATCAATCTGTACAAAGCAACAATTCATGGCTTACAGCTCAGAGTTGGAATGTACTCCTCATATCCACAGTACCTCAAATTCGATGCAAATGGATAAATTATTGATGTTATCAGTGCAACCACCTTATACCCTAAAGGGATGACTGACAATATTTTTCTTGTTGTTTCTTTTCTTTCTTTTAATGTTCTGTTGGTTTTTTCTTTTGTTGCTGGCTTTGTTTTTGTTATTGTCATAATATGATCATGAAAGTAAACCAGAGTCGTTCAGAATCTGGGACAATCAGATGGATTTGGGATCCCATGTAATTATAGTCTCAATCCAAGAACAGTTAGTTCTTATACCATGTCTGTGCTCTATACCAGCCTTCACAAAGAGATCACTGAAGATCATGGTGCTACAGCAAAGGGTGGTGAAGAAAGCAGATGGTGCCCAGCTATCAATTGGAAAGGCTTGTACTCAAATAGGCAGCCATCTATCTAAATGAGGTGTCACCTAAGTCCGCCTGGAAGAAGCCAGCAGCCTGTGTGGCCCAACGATGACAACAGCAAAATCCAAATACGATGAAGGGAAAATAGCAGAGTTTAAGTTGTGAAGACCCAATTTGGAGAAGATGATGGAGAATGATGGGAACCCTAAATCCATCTGCAGAGAGTCTGCTCAGATTGGACCTCTGGCAGGTCCCCTCTAGTCACAGGCGAGGGACTCACACAGCTTTACTACCAGGCATAGATTATTGTAAAGTTGATTACAGAAGATCAAAAATGGTATAATATGGTACTTGGTTAGTTGACCTCTCTCTAGACCCAACCTGAATTTGCTTTGTGCTCAAATATGTCTCACTTGTTCCAAGACAGAAGTTTCTTCTCTGGCTTTTAAATGTCATTGGCAGTCTTTTCTTTCTTACTTTTTATCTTTATACTACTGTTTTCTTCTCGCTGTTTCACTTTGTTCTTGTCTTTTATTGCTTCTGTTAGGTCTCCCAGTTTGGGAAGCACAGAAGGAGTGGGCGCATGGAGACAATAATGCCATCACTCATCAGGAAAGGAGGGGTGGGTGGCATGTGGAGGGGAACTGGGAAGTTATCAGTGGATTTGGGTGGGGCAAGGGTTATTAGAGCTGATGGTGGTGATATATATGTGAGGGATACCCAAAAAACACTGGAATTGCGCTGGATGGAGCAGAACTTTCATAGTATGCATTCTTCCCACCAGGGGAGCATTGAACAACTCACCCTAAGCTAGTGCACCCAGTGGCATCACCTGGGAAGGTTCTCTCTGGTCATAGTGAAGTTTTTCATGAAAGCAATTTTGCTCAAACCTCATTTTTTTTTTTTTTGTGATGGCCAATTTAAGACAACAGTGTGAGGCTGTGAAATTTTGTTTCCTGCTCAGGAAAAATGTCACACAAACTGTTGTGATGTTGAACACAGCTTACAAAGACAGCACTATGGGTAAATTCAATTGTACAAGTGGTCTTCTTGTTTCAAAAAAAGTGAAATATTGATTGATGACAAACCTTGTTCTGGATGTCCGTCAACTTCCCGAATGGGTGAAAATGTCGACCTGTAGTCCATTTGGCATTTGTTCCACTAGGTCAGACTGTTAATCAAGCTTTGTATTTAGAGGTTCTGAAAATATAGTGTAACAGTGAGTGATGAAAAAGGCTTGAATTCCCCTCACAGAGGGGTCAAGAGGAGGAGATGAGTCAGTCAGGGTGCAACGTAGCACCAATGAAGAATACAGCTTTCCTCCAGTTCCTAAATGCTTCCTCCCTCCCTCCCCCCTCCCCCCCACTACCATGATCTGAATTCTACCTTGCAAGTCTGGATAGAGCAGAGGTTGTACACTGGTGCATATAGGAGTTGGAAGCACAAGGAATCCAGGGCGGATGATACCTTCAGGACCAGGGGTGTGAGGGGTGATACCGGGAGGATAGAGGATGAGTGGGTTGGAAAGGGGGAACCGATTACAAGGATCTACATGTGACCTCCCCCCTGGGGGACGGACACCAGAAAGGGGGTGAAGGGAGACGCCGGATAGGGCAAGATATGACAAAATAATAATTTATAAATTATCAAGGGCTCATGAGGGAGGGGGGAGCGGGCAGGGAGGGGAAAAAAGAGGACCTGATGCAAAGGGCTTAAGTGGAGAGCAAATGCTTTGAAAATGATTAGGGCAAAGAATGTACGGATGTGCTTTATACAATTGATGTATGTATATGTATGGATTGTGATAAGAGTTGTATGAACCCCTAATAAAAAAATTTAAAAAGATTAAGCATGGTGCCCTAAGCTAAAAGATAAATAAAGTGAAATTTACATTATATTAATATTGAGTTACATTTATGTTTGAATTAAAATAATTAAATGCAACTATTAAAATTAATATGCACCTAAAATAAAGAAAGAAAAAAGAAAAAGGCTTCATTTGTGGCAAATGGGGAACTGGTTTTGCCACCACAACAATGCACTGGCTCACATAGCCATATCAATGCACAAATTTTGGGCAAAAAACCATATGCTTCTCTTGCTCCACACACCTGATTCACCTGACCTCACTCCATGCTACCTCTTTTTTGTTTTCACAAATGGAGAGGGACATGAAAGTAATTTGCCAGCATAGAAGAGGTGAAGAAAAAAACAATGAGGGAGGTGCTGTCAGCCATCCAAACAGATGAGCTTGAAAAATATTTCCAAGAATGAAATCACATATTTAACAAATGTATTAAGTGTAATAGAGAGTACTTTATAGGTGATAAGGTTGTTTTGTTAAAAGAAAATTAATACATGGCTTTGAAAAAAATATTCCATATTTGGACTTACCCCCTCACACAACTTTTTTAAGTGGTTAAACTATGGAGGTATATGATTTATGAATATTTTATTAAGAAAACTACTTTTAAAACAAGAAACCTAACTTGACTTGCTTGACCTATGGTTACCATGGGTGAGCGAGGAAGAGCTTTTACTTAATGGGCTTTGAGTTTATTTTCATGGCGGTGGTACAATCTGAAGAGGGGTATCAATAAAGGTAGTACAACATGAAGAGTAGAGCCAATGGCACTGAATCACACATATAGAAGTTGTTGAATTGGAGAATGTTTTGTTGTGTATAGTTTTGCCAAAAATTGAAAATAAAATTACATGAATAACAAAGAGTATAGGGAAAAAGAAAATGTTCTAAACTTGATTTTGGTAAAGATTGTACAACTCTTCTTGATATCGTTGAACTATTAAATTGTATGACTTGCGGATGAGGTGCCAAAAAATTGTTTTAAAAAGTTAGTAACCGGGAGGGGGGAGTAGAGAGGGAGGAGAAAAATGAGGACCTGATGCCAGGGGCTTAAGAGGAGAGCAATTGGTTTGAGAATGACGAGGGCAATGGATGTACAAATGTGCTTTACACAATTGATGTATGTATGGATTGTGATAAGAGTTGCATGAGCCCCTAAGAAAACGATGAAAAAAAGTCAATAACCTTGAAAATGCAGAATCAAGTGGGAGTAAGCGCTCACTGATAGTAAAGTCTACTGCATAGCTATACAACAAGATTGCAGGACACTGGCAGAGGGATGGACAAACAGGTTCCTGGAATAGGATGGAAAACCTAGACCCAATCTCACACAAATATCCCCCACTGATTCTCACAAAGATGAAATAGCAATTGAATGAGGAAAGACAGCCTTTTCAACAAACAGTCCTTGAGCACTTAAGTATCAGCAGACTACAAAATGAACCTCCCTCTTTGTAAAAAATATCAATTCAAAATGGATTACAGACTTAGATATAAAGCTATAAAACTATTAGGGAAAATTATGAGCAAAGAATTCTCAGACTTAATACTGAAACACAACATATGAAAGGAAAAAATGATAAATTGGCTCTCATCAACATGAAGAATCTTTGTTTTGCCAAAGGCCCCATTAAAGGCTACAAACTGGGAAATATTTAAAAACAATATATTCAGCAAAGGACTGGTATATAGAATATATAAAGAATTATCAAAACTCACAATAAATATACAAGCAATCCAATTAGTAGATGACCAAAGATACGAAGAGATATTTCACTAAAGAGACTTTACTGCTAGAGAACAGCCACATGAAGAGATGCTTGGTTTTATGAGCCTTTAGAAAGATGCATATTAAAACCTTGTGAGATATGATAACTCATAAATCCGAATGGCTAAATCTAAAAATAGTGACACCACCAAATGCTGGTGAGGCTGTGGAGAAACCGGATCGCCCATATGTTGCCGGGAGAACAATTTGATCCTTTCGAATGAAACAGCACATGCAGTTGTCACATGGACTGGCAAGCGCACGCCTAAACTTTTGTCCCGGAGAAGTGGAAATTTATGTTCACACATAAATCAAAATAAGATTGCGTTTTCTCTTTGTTTCTTTTTGTTCTTGTTGCTGGTTCCATTTTGGGGTTTTTGTTTGCTTGTTTCATATGAAAACAGGAGAGGTAAATCTATGGAGATAGTAAATGGATTAATAGTTTCTAAGGGCTATGGCAGGGGAGGTTGAGGGGAAATGGGGAGTTAATTAGTACAAAAATGAAGAAAATGTTCTAAAATTGATTGTGGTGATGATTGCAGAATTCTTTAATATGTCTACACTATTGAGGTTATGATAGATGGACTATATGTCAATAAAACTGTTAGAATTAAAAAAAAATGAAAACCTGTACACAAATATTGACAAAGCCTTATTTCCTTCCCGTAACTCCCAAACTGGAAACATCCACAAGTCCTCCAACAAGGACATCCATATCATGGAATTTTACCCAGTAATAAAGAAGAAATAAACTAGTGGTAGAGCAACTTGGATGACTCATCATGGAATTGTGCTGAGTGAAAATAACAAAACTCAAAATGTTTCATATGATATGCTCTTATTTATATAACATCTTGAAATGACCATGCCCAAGAGATAGAGATCGGGGTAGTGGTTTCAGGAGGTGCGTGTGGTTTATAAAAGGGCAAAAGGGAGATCCCTGTGATGATGGAATTGTTCTGTATCTTGACTGCGAGGTGGACACATGAACATAAAATTACACACAGCGATAGGCACACATGTACACACACACAAATACACATCAGCCTGGCATTGTGTGAGCACGATTGGTGGATTGCATCAATGTCAATGATCCTAGTTGGATTATTGCACTATAGTCCTCCAAGATGCTATTGCTAAGTAAAGGTGAGATCTCACATTATTTCTTGCAACTAGCTGTGTGAATCTATGATTATCTCAAATACAGCGAGACCAGCTGAGTACAGCATAGTTTTCACATTTGATGTGAAGTGGCTCAAGTGTATCTGTAAATAGACTGAAGTCAGTTAAGTAAGCATGCCACAATCCTGAAAGCAAACCCAACCCAACCCACTGCCTAAGCCAATTCTGACTCACATGAAGCCTATATGGGGCTGCTTCTGAGACTGTCAGTCTTTTACAGCTTCAATCTTGTCTCCATTTATCAGGATGTTGCTTATCTGTTCAGTTGTAAGGGATTTTGTTTTCTTATGTGGAGGAATAATCTATACTGAAGGCTTCGTATTCATCAGCAAGGGCTTCAAGTCGTCGCAGCCTTCATGCCTCATCCACACGTCATCTACATGTCTCCTACATGTCACCAACATGCCATCTACATGTCATGGCTAGGGGCCTTCCTCCAGTCTAGAAGCTGCATTTTCTGCACATAGTACTTGGATTATATTCCCAGAATACATGGTTTAAAACCATGTAGTATCTCCTTGTTCTGTTCAAACACTGCCTCGTGGTCTACAAGGATGAGTCCCAAAATATTGCTACTAGGACTTCATGGCTTTGTTCTAAACAAAATACATCTCTGAGATCAGTGGAGAGCTGCAGACAAGGTCTCTTGGTAATAGCCTTGTCTTCGTCTCTAGGATAGCTTAACATTTTTTAAAGGATACTTTTTGTGCCATGTGGGGGAAAATCCAATTTTGAGGTCAGGGCTATTATAAAATTCTAAACACAATTGGACTAGACATCTCCCCAAATTGTTGAAACATCAACAAGAGTATGGGAATGATGCCCTGCCATAAAACAACGTTTTTAGATGGATCAAGCATCCCAAGGCAGGTGAGGAAGACCATCAACCTCAGCGGAGGAGGAAAATGTGCCTGAAGGAGACTAAAGATGGTGGATGCCGTTACTACCGAAGTTGGTGTCTCACACAGTTCAGCATGTTTAATTTCACGTGAGTATTTCAGCCCCAGCAAACTTTGGGTTTGACTGGCGCAAAACATGTGCGAGATCAGTTAGCACAAAGAGCTGAGTTTTACGTCAATATTTTAAACTAGAGGAAAACTAATGAAGATGGTTTAAGGGACTGCAAAACGAAATTCTTTGGGAAATATTCATGCAGGGCTAGTCTCAGTGAAGTGGAGGTTAAAGATGTCTCAAATGTCCAACTTTTAAAAAATGCTATATCACTCTATTATCCTTGATAGCAGCCACCACTCTCCGCTCCCACCCTCAGCAGATTCCTTCACATCCCAGGGTCCTGAAATCTGCTGCCACAACTCAGAAGATCCATGAAGCATATGGTTGGATTCAAACACAAACGCACTGCCATCGAGTCAATTCTGACCCCGTAGGACAGAGTAGACCTGCCAGGTAGGTTTCTGAGGCAGTAACTCTTCATGAGAGCAGAAAACGTCATCTTCCTTTCCAAGAGTGGCTGGTGTTTCCAAGTGTTGACCTTACGGTTAGCAGCCCAACACGTAATGCACTATGCCACCAGGGCAAGGCTTGGTGAATCCCAAATCCAAAATTCAGATACCTATTTGGAAGGCCCTCCTCATCTACAATGCTGCAGAAGCTGGTGAATCAGGTCCGGTGATAGGCCACAGTGCAAGTCCCAGAACCACAGGTCAGGCAGAGGCAAGTTAGATGCAGGATCCAAAGAGTGAGACATCTGGAAGTGGAAGCAGGTCTCCTTTAGTACACCAGGTCAGAACGCATGCCATGGGAACTGGTGTCTGATCGGTGTTCATCACCAGGGACTTGGCACCAGTCTTCTGTACCTCCACAGTTCAGGGAGGGGAGGTCACAGAAAAGTTGATTGTGATGGAGAGTTTTTTGCCTTTTGAAGACCGTACCCCCAAAGAAACAGTGGGCTGTCATTTGAGCCACACCCTCTAGTAAGGTAGAGACAGTATAGTCCACCTTAAATCTGTCTCAGTAGCCTAACAGAGAACTGGCTCCCCAATGGGATTGTAACCACAGGCACAGAGTCTAGAATTTAAAATACAGCACAAAAGGAAGACCATGGCTATATTAAGTAATTCAGTCCATCTCAGGAAGGCTTTGCCTTTCATACTTTGAACGTGCTGTCAGGAGAGAGCAGCCCCTGGAGAAGGCATTGCATTTGGTAAAGTAGAAGGGCAGCCAAAGGAGGAAGACCGTCAAGGAGACAGATTGACACTGTGGCTGCAACAATGGACTCAAGCAAGGGAACAATTTCGCATTTTGATATATTTTTAATAGATATCTCTAGGATTTTGTAGCAGTAGTTTTTAAACTTACTCTCATATGTACAGGTTTCTCATCAGCAGAATTAAATGGAATTTTCATTCCTTGTAATGTTATCCATAATTCGTTAGAATCTACAAAGTGGAACGCCATTGCATAGTCAATAAAACACAAGTAGCTTCTTTTTTGGGATTCTCTGCTTTCAAGCAAGATCTATCAGCAGTATCCCTTGTTCCATGTTCTCTCCTGAATTCAGCTTGAGTCTCTGGCTGTTCCCTGTTGATGTTACTACTGCAACTATTTTTGAATTATCTTCAGTAACATTGTACTTGTATGTGATATTAGTGGTGTTGTTCAATAATTTCTGCATTCTCTTAGATCATCTTTCTTTGCATTGGGCACAAAGAGTTGACCAGGTAGCTGCCTTCTCAATTTCTTGGTACAAATAAGTAAACACCTCCAGTGGTGTGCCCGATTGCTGAAGCATTTTATTTGGTTCCTTATCAACAACCAGACCTTTGTTTGTTGTCAATGCTTTCAGGGAAGTTTGGGCTTTTTCCTTCGATACTATTGGCTCTTGATCACATGCTCCCTCTTGAAATGGGTCAACGCCCACCAATTCTTTATGGAGCCATGACTCTCTCTTCCTTTCAGCTTCCTTTGATGCGTCCTGCATCATTCAATATTTGGCCTATAGAATCATGTCAAATTACAATTCAAGCCTTGAATTTTTTTTTTAGTTCCTTCACCTTGAAAAATGCTGTGTGTGTTCTTGCTTTTTGGTTTTCTAGCAGGTCTGTGCACATTGTACTGTGCTTTGTCTTCTTGAGTTGCCCTTTGAAATGTTCCGTTCAACTCTTTCATCACATCCCTTCTTCCATTCACTTTAGCTTTTCTGCACTCAAGAGCAAGTTTCAGTCCTTTCTGACATCCATTTTGGTCTATTTTTTTCCTGTCTGTTTTAGTTTTTTTTAATTACTTCATCTATGATACACTTGATATCATTCCAACACTTGTTTGTTCTTTGGTCATTAGTGTTCTGTGCTTCAGATCTATTCTTGAGATGGTCTCTAACTTCAAGTGTGACATGTTCAACATCATATTTTTGCTTACATGGACTTACTTTAATTTTCTTCAGCTTCAACTTGAACTTGCATATGAGCAATTGATAGTATGTTCTCCTGTTATTCCTGGCCTTGTTCTGACTGATGATATTGAAGTCCTTTCTGATCTCATGCCAAAGATCTAATCAAATTAATCCCTTACTATTCCATCAAGTGAGGTCCAGGTGTATAGTCACTGCTTAGGTTGATATAAAAAAGTACTTGCAATCAAAAAGTCATTGGCTTGCAAAACTACATCATGTGATGTCTGGTGTTGTTTGTATCACTAAATCACATCTTCCAACTGTTGATTCTTCTTTGTTTCCCACTTCTACATTCCATTCACCAGTAATTATCGATGCATTTTTATTGCATGTTTGATTAATTTCAGACTGTAAAAATTAGTGACAATCTTCAAAATGCTCACTTATGGCATTAGCGGTTGGTGCATACATTTGAATAATAGTTGCATTAACCAGTCTTCCTTGGAGATGGATATTATCCTGTCACCGGCCTCATTGTATTTAGGGACAGATCTTAGGATATTCTTTATCATGATCAGTGTGACATTGTCACATGACATTGGCCATTCCTGGCAAAGCAGATCATATGATGATCCAATTCAAAATGGCCAATTGAGGCCCATCTCAGTTCACTAATGCCTAAGATATTGCTCTTTATATATTACATTTCCTTCTTGATAAGAATCAATTTTCCTAGAGTCATGTTCTATAAATTCCACCTTCTAATTATTGATGGATGTTTGCAGATTTTTTTTTCTCAGTTTGAATCATGCCCCATCAACAAATGTACGTCTGCACAACTTTACTCCAATCATGTTATTGAGTTCAGTTCTACTGGAAGGAGGCAGCTCTTCCTCCATTATATTGAGTGTCTTCCAACTTGAGGAACTCATGTTCTGGTACTATATCAGAAAATATTTGTCTGCTATTCATAAGGTTTCCGAGTTTCTTCACTCCCTGCCCTTTCCCCCCCCCCCCCAGAAGTAGACTACCACATCCTTTTCCTAGTCTGTCTTAGTCTGGAAGCTCTGCTAAAACCTGTCTTCCATAGATAACTCGCCATGTATTTGAAACACCCATGACAGAGCTTCCAGCATCACAGCAACACGCAAGGACCACAGTGTGACAAACTGGCCGACAAGTGGAATAAATAAAGAATTATAGTTAGAGCTTTTAACACCAGCCTCCAAGAAATTAATAGGGCAGTTAGGCCAAGGGCAAAACAACAGTAGAGACAAAGATTATCTAAGCAACAATGTCAAAAACACAGCCACTTACATGGTACTTGGAGGACACAGCTGCAAACGTGGAGACTGGGCTGAGATATTTTCTCAATAGTCAATTGCTCTTGGATAGAAACCTTTTTCTTACACACATATGAGTGTCTATGCATTTGTTTCTCTAGTCTACCCAGACTCACACAGATCCCAAGGCTGTAAGAAGCTGTGCAGTGGCTGGTGGGTTTGAACTACCAACCTCTGGGTTCGAAGCAGAGTGCTTAAGCACTGCATCACCAGGGCTTCTCAAAGACAGATTTGGGAGCTTGTTTTGTTGCTGGGGCAGGGTGTGGGGGACTGGGCTAGAGGGAAGAGGATGAGGCTCAAGAACAAAGGTTCTCGGTGTCGAGATGTCCCTTTGTATACGATGACATAGCTGTGATGAAGCTTCCTGATGTGTGACTAACTGAGGTGTTAATTCTGACTTGAAAATCTTTTTCATGAAGGATTTTAAAGAAAAAAATGGATCTTAAACCTATTAAGCTATTTTTATTGGATTTTAAAGCTATTAAACTACTTTTGTAAGCATAGAGTTCATTATGAATGCAAGTTGCCTTTGTTATACATTTGAGTTTGTCTTGGTTATACAATAGCCTGAATGAGAACCTAGTAAATTTTTAAGCGTTTGGTATATTTCTTAAAATGAAAGAAAAGAATAAAGAGTTCTGTATGGCGTCTTTTCTTTCCCAGCCTTGGTGGACAGACTGACTTCCAGACACGCTGGGAGTTTCAAGCCCAGCAGAGCTATTATGTAATCTAGGGGGCAATGTGGAACAAAGAAGTGGAGTTAGAGCAGAACCAAGCAACAACATACAACAAAACAACAACAAACCAATGACAAAGAACAAAACAAAACACAATAAGAAAGAAAAGCATGTAGGTAGTTCAAGGACTCTTTGTTGGCCTTTAGGAGTGTCTTCCAGTTTTGCTCTGTCTTGTTGTTGTGCATGTTATCATCTCCGCAGGTCTGTCTAAATAAGCTAGGCTGGATGAACAATCCGGAGGAGAAAACAACGGGACCAACAGTTCCGCGGGGACATGGGAGAGGAGGAGGGGGGAAATATAGTGGTATCAACAAACCCAGGGTAAGAGAACAACAAGTGATCCAAATTAGTGGTGAGGAGGGTGTAGGAGGCCTGATAGGGCGTGATCAAGGGTAATGTAACCTAGACGAATTACTGAAACCCAAATGAAGACTGAGCATGATAGTAGGACAAGAGGAAAGTCAAAGGAAATAGGAAAGTCAAAGGAAATAGAGGAAAGAGCTAGGGGGCAAAGTGCATTTATAGAGGTCTAAATAAAGGCATGTACATATGTAAATATATTTATATATGAGTATGGGGAAATAGATCTATGTGCATATAGTTATAGGATTACTATTAAGGTAGGAGAAGGACATTGGGCCTCCACTCAAGTACTCCCTCAATACAATAATACTTTCTTCTATTAAATTGGCATTCTATGATGCTCACCTTCCCGACACAACCGCTGAAGACAAAGCGAGTGAATAAGCAAATGTGGTAAAGAAAGTTGATGGCAGCTGGCTATCAAAAGATACAGCGTCCGAGGTCTTAAAAGCTTGAAGGTAAACAAGCAGCCATCTAGCTCAGAAGCAACAAAGCCCACATGGAAGAAGCACACTAGCCTGTATGATCACGAGGTGCTGAAGGGATCAGTTATCAGCATCAAAGAACAAAATATCATATCATTGTGTGCTCACCTCCCTGATACGTTCCTGAAGACAAATGGGTGCATACGCAAATGTGGCAAAGAAAGCTTATGGTTCCCGGCTATCAAAAGAGATAGCATCAGGGGTCTTAAAGGCTTGAAGGTAAACAAGCGGCCATCTAACTCAGAAGCAACAAAGTCCACATGGAAGAAGCACACCAGCCTGTGTGATCATGATCAGGTGTCAAAGGGATCAGGGATCAGGCATCATCAGAACAAAAAAAAAAAAATCTTACCATAGTAAATGAAGGGGGAAGTGCAGACTGGAGAACCAAAGTCCATTTGTTGGCCACTGGATATCCCCTTGCAGTATGGTCTAGGGAAGGAGATGAGCCAGTCAAGGTGTGATGTAGCAACAATGAAACATACAACTTTCCTCTAGTTCCTAAATGCTTCCTCCTCCCCCAATATCATGATCCCAATTCTATCTTACAAATCTGGCTAGAACAGAGGATGAACACTGGTACAGACAGGAACTGGAAGCACAGGGAATCCAGGGAGGATGATCCCTTCAGAACCAGTGGTATGAGTGGTGATACCGGGAGGGTGAATGGAGGGTGGGTTGGAATGGGGGAACCGATTACAAGGAACTACATCTAACCTCCTCCCTGGGGGATGGAAAACAGAAAAGTGGGTGAAAGGAGATGTCGGATAGAGCAAAATAAGACAAAATAATAATTTATAAATTATCAAGCATTCATGAGGGAGGGGGGAGTTAGGAGGGAGGGAGAGGGAAAATGAGGATCTGATGCCAGGAGCTTATGTGGAGAGCAAATGCTTTGAGAATGATGAGGGCAATGCATGTACAAATGTGCTTTATACAATTGATGTATTATGGATTGTGATATGAGTTGTATGAACCCCTAATAAAATGATTTTAAAAAAAGAAATGGAGTTAGGGGGAGGGCAACTGGCCGCATCTCTCCATGAACCCCAAGGAGGGACAGTGTTGGTGGCACAGGGACACAGACAGAGTCGCTGGCACTGGCCATTAAAAAACGAAAAGATAGTTAGAGCCCAGAGCGTGAAGGTAGGCAGAGACCTTAATCTGATTTGTGGCCAGTGAGGCGGCATGCCTTTGTAGGTTGTCAGAAATAACTGAGAAACATTTTTGAGAGAGGCTCAAATATTGCCTCATTGTGGAGGGATTTAGAGCCCCCATAAATTATCAGCTTGTAGTCACAAGCTGATGCGGTCTCTACCGTACCATGCCCATATTGAGAGTCATTATCCACTCCAGCCAATCCCAGAGTCTTCCTGAGACTCATGGGGAGAACATCTTGAACATTTCATCCGTGCCAATTCTTACTATGGCTCTTAGAACACGGCAGGGATGGCTCCTTGTTTTCACTGTTACCTGCTCACTGGGGGCTCTTCCTGTGTAAGCAAGCTTCTCATCCAGATTGAGGGATGTGACACCCACTCCCCCTGGGAAAAGGCAGGCCGGGCTGCACAGGCCATCTGGCCTCCAGGTTGGGAGCAGAGGAAAGCAGGAAGTGCAAGTATCCCAGGGCTGTACCCCAGCATGCCTGCTTGGGGAGAAATCACTGCTGTCGGAACACAAAGCTCGGCTCCAGGTGCTCCCGTGAAGCCCAGCAGAGAGCTCTGGGTCCGGTTCCTCGGATCCCACTGCCCCTGTGTCGCACACTGCAGCTGCCTCGTCCTGACGTGGCCACTGTCAGGCCCCAGAAAATGCTACTACCAGTAAAGGCTAACCCCAAATCACACTCATTGCTTTCGAGTGGATTCTGACTCACAGAGATGCTATAGGACAGGGTAGAACTGCTCCTATGGGTTTCCAAGACTGTAACTCTTTACGGGAGTAGAAAGCCCCTTCTTTCTCCAAAAGAGGGGGTGGTGGTTTCAAACTGCTGACTTTGTGGTTAGCAGCCCATCATGTAACCACGACGCCACAAACCAACCAACCACACACACTGTCATTGAGTAGAACTACCTCTATAAGCTCCCGAGACTAGCTCTTTAAGGGAGTAGGAAGGCCTGTCTTTCTCCCACAGAGGGACTGGTGGTCTTGAACTGCTGACCTTTGGGATTGCAACCCAACTCATAACCACCACACCACCCCGCTTCCTCACTGTTACACCACCAAAATGAATATCTACCCTCCCAAGCACTTCTCTTGAATCATAAAATTTAATACTTACTTTGAGGCTGGTATCGTTCTGACCCTCATTCTAGAGATATGAAAACCAAGGCAAAGGAAAGCCCATGGAGTGCCCAACGCCACACAGTCAGTAAGTGGCTAAGGCAGACTTGAACTCAGAGCTGTTGGATTCTGGAGCCTGCCCACTGAGCTTCATCATGGCATTAAGTGTTTCTCCAGTCCTTAGCATTTGGTTCCAAATGCAAATGAACTCTTCCACGGCCACAGTCTCATGCAATCTTAATCAGGGAGGCAACACAGGTGTGGTTCTTGCTATTTTAACAAGGGGTACGGTTAAATCACTTGCCCCCATCATATAATTAGAGAGGGGGCCCAGCTCTGGGCTGTCCTGAAGTCAAGACCAGGAAGATCCCTACAGGGGTGGACTCTTACCCTTCCCTGTATGGAAGGCCCCTGCCCCTGGCCTTCCACCACCCACTGTCCGTGCGGTGGACCTGGCCGAATTCTGGCTGCCCTTGGTCTATTTACGAAGCTCTGGATAAATTAGGACAAGCTGTTTTTGAAATCAACTTATTTTTAACTCCCAGCCTGAAAACTTACCAGGATTTTATGAGGACCAGGTGATTTCGCTCCCTCTCTTTCATGTCAGTTTCCATTCCTGCTATTTTGGAAACAAGTGATAATCATGTTACAGCAACCGATGAAGGTATTAGAGCAATCTTTAAACGGTGTTCAATCCAGTGAAGAAACAACCGCTATGATCCATGTGCCATGAAGTGTGACAGCTGCCAGGCTCTGCTGTTTGTAAGAGATTCTTTTAAAAAATCATTTTATTGGAGTCTTACAGCTCTCACCACAACCCATCCATCCATCCATCCATCCATCCATCCATCCATCCATCCATCCATCCATCCATCGTGTCAAGCACCTTTGTACTTATGCTGCCATCATCTTTTTCAAAACATTTTCTTGCTACTCGAGCCCTTGGTATCAGCTCATCCCACCCCATACCCTCATGAACCCTTGATAATTTATAAAGTATTATTATTTTTTCATGTGCTACACTGACCAATGTCTCCCTTCACCCACTTTTCTGTTGTCCGTCCCCCTGGGAGGGGGTTATATGTAGATCATTGTGATCAGTCTCCCCCCCCCACCTTCCCCTCACCTTTCCAGTATCGCTACTCTCATTATTGGTCCTGAGGGGTTATCTGGATTTCCTGTGTTTCCAGCTCTTCTCTGTACTGGTGTATACATGCTCTGGTCGAGTCAGATTCGTATGGTAGAGTTGGGGTCATGATGATAGGGGGGAGGGAGCATTAAAGAACTAGAGCAGTGGTTCCCAACCAGTGGGTGGAGACCCCTTTGGGGGGGGGTCACCTAATAGATCCTGCATATCAGATATTTACATTATGATTCATAACAGTAGCAAAATTACAGTTATGAAGTAGCAACTATTTCATAATCTAATGGTTGAGGGTCAGCACAACATGAGGAACTGTATGAAAGTGTCACAGCATTAGGAAGGTTGAGAACCACTGAACTAGAAGAAAGTTATGTGTTTCATCAGTGCTATACTGACTAGTTATCTCTCCCTTGTGACCCTTCTGTAAGGGGATGTCCAATTGTGACCCTTCTGTAAGGGGATGTCCAATTGTGACCCTTCTGTAAGGGGATGTCCAATTGGGTCTCCACTCCACACACCCCCTCATTTACATTGGTATGATTTTTTGTTCTGGGTCTTTGATGCCTGATCCTTGATCCCATGGACACCTCATGATCATACAGACTGGTGTGATTCTTCCATCTGGACTTCGTTGCTTCTCAGCTAGATGGCCTCTTGTTTATCTTCAAACCTTTAAGAACCCAGTCACTATATCTTTTGATAGCAGGGCCCCATCAGCTTTCTTTACCACATTTGCTTATGGACCCGCTTTGTTTTCAGCAATCGTGTAGGGAAGGTGAGCATCACGGAATGCTGGGTTACATTGAGGGAGTACTTGTGTAGAGGCCCAATGCCCATCTGCTATCTTAATGCTTAACATATGAGTATATGTACATAGATCTATTTACCTATCATTATAGTTAAATATATTTACATAGGTACATGCCTGTATTTGGACCTCTATAAATGTCCTTTGCTGTAGGTGATTCTTACAAGAAGCCTGTGAGGAGGGCAAGCTTTCTCTTTTCACTAATGGAGATGTGAGCTCAGGGAAGGTAAGTGACTTGCCTGAGCTCACACAGTTAATTGGTGCCGAAGCAAGAGAAGAACCCAGCCAGCTCTTCCTCTAACTCCAGCCCCACATTCTGTCTCAGTGAAGTACAGGGATGCTTCGCTTGTGAATGGCTCCGAGCTCAAGCTTTATCTACTACCCCAACCGCAACATTGTCCGAGTAAAAGAATCTCTGTGCAATAGATGAACTGAAAATGCTACTTGAAAAAGCCGGGCTGGGCTGAGAGTGAGTCACGTGCTGCGTGTCACCATGGACACACAGGGGTACACGCTTCAGTCTGAGTGCCGATCTCTCTCGGACAACACAGTGCATGTGTGCATAAAATATGATCATCAAGGCTCTGGAGATACGGGCAGTGAAGCTAAGAGGAGAACTGTGAGAACCACAAGACTTGAACAAAGAAATCATGGCGAAATTCGAGCCAGGTGGACGCCTGTCTGATTTGGCGGCTGCATACAACATGGCTAAGTCGACGTGATCAACATTTTTGAAGGAAACAACCAAAAAATGGGATTAAAGGTGTGAAATTGTTGACTGTGAAAAAAAGAAGCCAGCCGATCGCAGAAGTTGAAAGTGACTGACAATTGGGATCAATCAGAAACAGCTCGATGGCGAACGTGTGTCCGAGACAGTGATCTGTGAGAGGGCCAGAAGCTTCCACAGTGAATTTGTCAGTGTAATTTGGTGGCCTGAGAACCAATTATTTGGTTTTCCATGATTTCTTATGGGAAAAATAGGTTCAGTTCTCGAACTTTTCAGTGTTAGAACATGAATTTGCAGTGAATCGAGTTCGACAACCGATGTATCACTGTACCTTTAATAGTAGGTTCACTTTTATTAATTCAGGACAACGGCCTTATGGGTGGAAAGACCGCTTTACATCCCAGTGAACGGCATGTGATTCCATCATCTAGGCCCTGATTGCCTACCATTTAACTGCAGGGAAGGCTGGGAACATGGTCACTCTGGGTGCCCAGGGATGTCTCAGGTAAGTTCACCTCCAGGGAAGTTTTTCTCTGCATCTGATAGCTCTGAGATGGCCACCAGTCACCATTTGGATGATCTGGTCCAGAGACACAGTAACCAATCTGCCCAGTGCTGTGAGCAGAAATGCTACTTTTTGCTCTTGGCAGGGCCAGGGGAAGGCAGCCTGCAGATATTTAAAGTAGAATTTCCAACCGCCTTTCATCTTCTCTTGTCCTTCTGCAGTGAGGCCTTTGGTGGCCAGGCTGGCCAGGAGGCTGGAATAAAAAATGCCAGTAGACCCCGACTGACCCACCCTCTGCAGGCCTGAGACTGTTCATAAAGGAGCCAGCCACAAGCAGAGCCTTGTAGACTTTGCTTCCTGCTCCCTCATCTTTCCCCTGCCCCTGCCCTCTGAGCGCCTTGCTTAGTTTTGCCTACACAGGCTGCCCTGACCTCACTGCCCAAAGAGAAGCATGTGTGGACAGTCTGGTCCAGCTGCTTGCTGGCAGGGCCTCACCAAGCACAACCGCATAGGCAGTGTGCTGGCGCCTGGACCCAGCATAATGCCCGCCTGTGCCCCTTGGACAGCTGAGAGTGCCCACAAAGGTCACTTCAGCAACACCCCACCCCTGTGCCCATAACCGGGGCAGGGCGTCCATGCCTTTCTGACCTGCCAAGCCAGCCTGTTTTGTAGACACTCCAATTCTCAGAGAAGAGAGGGGTCTGCATTAATTCGATGAAGCAATCAGCCCACGGAGCGGCAGGAAGTGCCTGGGTGAAGGGCCCTCAGGTAACTTCAGCAGGGCGGCTGCCCTGAGTGCCCTTTGTTGGGAGCTTGCGGGTGATCGCGCTGCCTTCCCGCAACTTGTCCACCAGAAACAACGGGCTGTTTCTGGCGATGATCTGGTCCACGTAGTTTATTTGGCACGTTGTGAACAAAGCTGGGAGCCAGACATTCAAATACTGCCCCGTCATGGAGACTCTGTGACAGCGGAGAGATCCTTCTGGATCCACACCTGTAAAATGGTAATGCATAATGTCTGGTGCCCCCTCCCCCTGCCCACTGGATCATTTATGGGGGAAAATTCTAAACAGTCTCCAATAGCACTGGCTATAAGACCCATGGTGCTGGTGATCCTGGTGGCTGACGGAAGAATGACCCAGTGGCCATTCCCATTGCCTTGCCTTTGCCATGTTCGGCTTTACAGATGGCAAAGGCAGCAGCCTGGCCTTCTTAGCCCCCATGGTGCCAGCCAGCGGCACGGCGTAGGGAAGTGAGCCAGGAGCTTCTGGGAGAGCATCAGTCATCATGATTTAAAATGAAAGCAAAGTGGACAAGTCTGGTCTGGCTCTTCTCCCTCCTTCCTTCTTGCAGCCTTCAATTCTGACGAGATTCCTGGAGCTTAGGTGGCCATCTTGGAGCCCCCCAGAAAAGAGCCAGCGTGCTGGAGCTGCGGGATAGAGAATAGAGTCGGCTCTCGGATGGAGTTGGTGAGCCAGCACACCAGCTTTGGACTGCCCACTCCAGACTCCTTTTCATGAGAGAAAAACAAATCCCCATTAAAAATAGATGTGATGTTTGAGAGCAGTTTCAGATTTATGGGAAACAATTGTGCAGCCAGCACACCGTGTTCCCATACACTCTCCCCCACAGCACCCATCTCTCCTGTTAGTAACAGCTCGCACGAGTGGAACATTTGTGAAAACGGATGCAGCCAGTATTGATACATTATTATTAGCGGAAGTCCATAGTTGACATCAGGGGTCACCGTTTGTGTTGTACAATCTTGTGAACCCCTATTTTCAGAACCCTGCTGGCCAGATGTTCTGGAATTGACAGCTCAAAGTGGCAGATAAAATTTCCACTTCGTGTGCTTATGAAGGCCTCCGAATCTTTAGGTTAAAAATAAACCAACACTACTGCAAGTCAGGCTGGCTTGTGCAATGCCCAGAATGCCCAGCATCCTGCAAAATATGTCACAGACACCTCACAGGTAGCAAGGCCAAAACAAGACCCTTGGTTTCTGATGTTGCTCTCACCTCCTCTCTTGTCTTCTATCAATCCCTCACCTCCTATGTGCAGAGTCTAAGGCGCTAGTGCTAGTTAGAGTTGAGTATAGCACGACTTTAGTGCCCGTTATACTGATGATTCATGGACTGCCTAAACGGGGCACCCCTGGTGGTAGTTACCTACTCTGGTGTCACCTTAAGACTGTTTTGTCGCTGTGTGGGTATAAAGAGTCAATCAGGTTAGGTCCTCGCTTAGGACATTATTTAGAGAAAATGCCCAGTGGTGATGGCGTTTCCATGAAGATGATCACATTTGGGGAGGAGGGTAGCACTCTGTGTTAGTCTGAGGAGACTAGAGAAACAAATTCATAGATGTGTATAAGAATTTATATAAGAATATGTGTATACTCATATGTGTATAAGAAAGAACTTTATACACAAGAGCAATTGACTATTGAGAAAACATCCCAGCCCAGTTCAGATCAAGTCCATAAATCCGATATTAGCCCATATAATCCAAAAAGTCCTCTTCAGACTCAGAAAACACATACAATGATGCTGGTTGCAGAAAGATCACAGGCCAGTGCGTGGGAAGTCTTGTGGATCCAGTGGTGTTGGAAGCATCTCAGCGCTGGTAGGGGTCTCTATGTGGCTTCTCCAGCTCTGAGGCTCTGGCTGCCAATAGCCTATCTCCATTTGGCTTGTCAACTGCAATGTCTCCCAGGGAGAGAGAGTCTCCCATCTCCAAGGAGGAATACAGAAGTTCCCAGAATCCTCAGGAGAAGACCATGACCACACAGAGGCCATATGACCTGCTAGACAGGATAGACTCCACCCCTTCACTTTTAATTCTCTCAAATTGACAAATGATTATATAATTACCACACACTCAAATTTGGGGGATGGGGGAAGGACCAGGGTGGTTTGGGGCCTCTGAGGCATGAGAGTTTATGCAAGGGCTCACACCAGCTATCGTGGCCTCAGAGATTCACACTCACTCCCCAGGGGGGAAACTGTGTAGGCCATTTGCAGGAATCTATCTGGGAAAAATCAAATGGAACATATAAAATCAATATCTTAGGCACTCATGAGCTGGAATCAACTGGTATTGGCTATTTAAAACTGGCCCACAATATGTTTTATATGCTAGGAATGACAAATTGAATAAGAATAGTATTGCATTCATAGTCAGAAAAAACATTGCTTATGAACATCTAGTTTATGGAGGGTAATGGGGGACAGTGGGAGCCCCAAACCCATCTACAGAGTGTCTAGGCAGGCAAGATTGTCATCTTGATTGAGCTGGATCAAACCCAACCCTTGGCCAGTTGACCACCCTATAGTTGACCACAACTTGAATTTGTTATGGGTGCCAGTACCTCTTACTGGTTCCAGGACAGAAATTTCTTCCCCAGCTTTTTGAATGTCGATGGGGCTCTTCTCATGCATGATTTGTATTTTTGTCTTTGCATTATTATAATTTTATCCTTATCACCTTAGTGTGATTTTGCTTTTTATTGTTTTCTGCTGGGTCTCCCAGCTGTGAAGCACAGGAGGAGTGGAGGCATAATGATAATCCCTGATACAAGGGGTTATAGGAAACACAGGGGTCGGGGGCAGTAACAGGGAGGGCAAGGGAGTTTTAGGAGTAAATAATGAAGGCAGGAGGGGGGAGGGAGCACTGAACAGATTGTGATTTCATAACTAATTTTAAATCTGATTTAACCAGGGGTGTGGGGTATGCTCTAAAATTGATGAGATAATGATTTTAAAATTCTTGACATAGTTCAATGATTGAATTAGAATTCACTAGAATTGTATGATATATAAACCAATGCCAATAAAACTGTTGGGGGGAAAAAAGAACATTTCAATATCTACCTTGAAGTGCAATGCTGTCTATAATAAGTTGATACTCATATATGCCTGAGGGAAACATTGACTGTTATTCAAATTTACTAATCCCCACTAGAGCTATTGTTGAATAAATTGAAAACGTCTACCAACGGCATCAGTCTGAAATTGATCAAACACGAAATCCAGACACATTGATAATTACTGTTGATGGGGCATCCTGGCCCACAAAGCCTCGAGGACAACATTCCTGCTTGGAGCCGTCAATGCACAGAGAGGAGTGTGGGGCTGGCTCTGCCACAAGACACGACGCCCCCTCACTGAGCCACAGGCCCCCTCACTGAGCCACAGTGCTGCGGGGACAACACTGGAGACCCAGTGCAGGAATCATGCCCAGTCTGACACCCCCTTCCTGCCCCGCCCAACACGGGAGCCAAACAGGAAGGGAGCACAACAGAGCAGCAAGGGGAGCAAAGCAATGAAGTCCCGGAGGAATCCCCAAAATAGATTTTGGAATCAGTGGAGGGTTGGGGGGCGGGGGAGTGAGTGGGGGGTGGGTTGACTTTACCAGATCCGATTGGAAAGTATTCAGAAGGGTCAGCAGACAGATCTGAAACTCTTTATAGGCTTTTTTTTCTTTCTTTTTGCTTTTGCTTGTCTTTTTTTCATTTCTATCCATATAAGATGGGCTGGATAACCAATTCCGAGGAGAAAATAAAGGGGCCAGCTGCTCCAGGAGAACATGGGAGAGGAGGACATGGGAGAAAGGGAGGGAGGAGCCAACAAACCTAGGGACAAGGAAACAAGAAGAGATCTAAAATCGATGGTGAGGAGGGTGGAGAATGCCTGGTGGGGTTTGATCGAGTGCAATGTAGCCGAGAGAAAGTACTGAGAGTCGAATGAAGGTCGAACATGACAGTGGGACAGGAGGAAAGGAAAAAGAAACAGAGGAAAGAACTAGGGGGCAAAAGACAGTTATAGAGGTATAAATATAGACATGCATGTATATAAAATATAAATATATTAATAGGGCTATAGACCTATGTGCATCTATTTAAATGTTAAGATTAAGTATCAGATGGACATTGGACCTCTACTCAAGTCCTCCCTCAATGGAAGAACAGTTTATTCTAATAACCTGGTATTCTGTGATGCTCACCTTCCTAACACAATGCTTGAAGTCAAAATGGGTGCATAAGCAAATGTGGTGAAGAAAGCTGATGGTGCCCGGCTATTAGAAGATATAGCATCTGAAGTCTTAAAAGCTTGAAGTTAAACAAGCAGGGAAGCAACAAAGCCCACTTGGAAGAAGCACACCCAGCAGTGTGATCACGAGGTGTCGACGGGATCAGGCATCAGACATCAGAAGCCCCCAAACAAACAAATATATTGATGCAAATGATGGAAGTCAAAAACAATCCTTGCAATGGACTCAGTTGGTCACGGACGCATCACAGCCCCAGGGGTGTTAGAAGTGAGCTGAGCTCCATAAGGTTTCCAGCTGCCAGTTTCTAAAAGCGGATCACCAGATTTTTCCCCAAGATATCTCTGTTTGAACTTGAATCTATGACCTCTTGGTTAGCAGTCACCCATTTGCACCGCCCATACTGATTCAGCATCTGCCAAATGCCTGGCACTGTGGGCCTGCAGGCTGGGGGATGCTGGGAGTTGGGAGTGCCAGTTCCCGGTAGAAGACGGAGGAGGTGGCGGAGGTAAAGTAGAACAGAACTCCATGTAGGCAAAACGGGTACAGGGGAGTTCTATCCACTCCTGGCTCGCAGCAGCTGAGTTCTTTGGGGGGAATGGATGCATAAAGAAGCTGACAGTGTGGGCTCTGGTTATTAAAGATGGTCCTGCCTGCAGGCAGAGGGCTGTTAGAAATGACTGTGGATGTCCTTCCAACCTGGAAAGTCTGCTATCCTCAAACCTGGCCAAATAATCTCAAGCTCTGTGGGCCTCTATCTTCCTAACCTTTCCCCATCTCCCTTGGAACAAGGGGTCTGAGGACTCTGGGCTCCAACTCTCGAGAAGTTGAAAGCAATATTATGTAAAACTGTTTGAGGGACACTTCTACTGGGTGAGAATCTTTCAAAAGTTTACATTTGTAAACCACTTAAAGAAATGGCAAACAGCCCCGGTAAACACAGATCAGAGAAAACCACACTTTGTACATTCACTGGGGCCAGCTGCTTTGAATGCCTGTGTAGCTGCACTGACGACTTAAAGGCAGCTGCTGGCATAAGCAGATGGGATGACGTGGGCTAGGCTCCTTGGGTAGGTGAGCTAGGGCTCCGGCTCACTGCCTGTCTGCTGACAAGCCAGAATCAGCAGCAGGGTCTCTGTGAAACACCTCAGGAAGGAGTGGGCTCCCCCAGAACCACTAGAACTGCCCTTGTCTCAGCACCATATGCTTTCTTTGGAATGAGGGTGAGAAGTGAGAAAGAATATTCTAGAACAGCCGTTCCCAACCTGTGGGTCCCAACCACTTTAGGGGTCAAATGACCCTTTCATAGGGGTCGCCTGATTCACAACAGTAGCAAAATTACAGTTATGAAGTAGCAACAAAAATAATTTTATGGTCGGGGGTCACCACAACATGAGGAACTGTATTAAAGGGTCATGGCATTAGGAAGGTTGAGAACCACTGTTCTCTGGAAACAGATTTTCTTAAAACTTTGCTCACTTGCCTCATCAGAGGACTCAGCTTTGCAAGGGATGAAAAGAAGAGCTGGAAAGAAAAATATCCCAATTTCAAAGCCACCCCACAGTGACCCATTTCAGAAATGAGGTTTTGTCCTGTTCTTAAACTGCATCAAGGTCATCCCTCCTAAAAACAAACCTTTGTCCCCCCTTCAGCTGCCACCCACATCCGCCCTGCTTGGCTTTGTGCAGAATCAGAGAAGGAAGCCATATGGTACCTTTCACCAGTGTCCCGGTGGGAACAGCAGGCAGTGCAGCAACCTGTACCCACAGAGGGCCTCTTCTGCTGAGCAGGAGGGACCTCAGTCATTTGCAACCTGACCGCATTAACTCCTAGGTCCTCACCCTGCCAAATAAGGCCAAACACCCAGCAGAGGACTCTAGAGGCCACCCCATCCTCTCAGGGCACCGTGGCCATGGATTCCGGAGGGGCTCCCAGGGTGCTGGGGACACATGTGGTTTTCTCTGTAGGCTCTCCTATCTGGATGAATCCATAGAGAACATGGGTCAGGGGTAGTTTCTTCAAATATCCTATTATATATACATATAGATAAATGTGAGAGAGAGAGAGACTCAAAGGCTTATTCTCAGTATGTCAATTTTTCAACAGGCTAACATGCCTTGGAGAACACTTAGAGTATATATAGAGAAATACTCAAAAGTTTGTGATAGTACTTAGATGATGGATTATATGTGTTAAATATTATATAACTATATTACATAATACGAATTCGAAATATTCTTAGTATATATAGCCAAAGACACTCAAAGATTTGTGCTCCGTATGCCAATTTTTCAACAGCCTAAAACCCCTTGGAGAACACTTAGGTTGCGTGTAGATTTGGAGCACTTCCCTTAGTTTTGGAAACTTAAACATATTTATGTTTGCTTCTCTCTCTCATCACATCTCATCACGTCTTAGCATGAGCGGCATGAAGCTTCCACAGGGATCCTGAGCATCTTCTACGATATTCCTGGAGAGTTAACGTTTGAACTGAGTGAAAATGAAAAGCAGGTTATCAGATGGACAAGGAGCTGGACATTCTGTGCCAAGGTGCCAAGTGGCCAACAAGCTGTGTCAGCTCAGGATCCCACAGGGAACAGCACGCTTCTGGAGGACAGGGAGCCTGTGAGTGGCAGCGGCTGGCTGCCCTGGAAAGAGAGCGCGCTGCTTGTGCAGGATCTTGTAAGCTATGCTGAGGAGATCCGACGTTATCCTGGCACGACGGGGAGTTCTCTTTTTGTTTTGGCTGGGATAATTGGTATCTCCCCCACCCCCAACAGTTTTATTGGCAAGTAACTTACATGTCCTATAATTCAATAGTTCAATCATTCAGTCACATCAAGGAGAATTGTACAATCACCCCCACATCCATTTTTAAAATAAGAATCCCCCCTCCCAGGGTTAAAATGCATCCAAGAGGATATATGCGATCACAGTCTGTGAATGGGAGATCTTGAAGTGATTGGATCTCTGAGATCTCCGTTTCGAAGGAGGCTGGGAGCTCATCGACAATGGCCACCTCTCTCAAAGACTTAAAATATTCTCAGGTCATAGGCTAGACTAGGGGTACCCAGATTTAAGGAATGTCCTACAAAGCCCTATCTGGGAGAGCTCCTGCCTGGTTTGTACTCTGGCAGGGCCTGGAGAGCTAGGCATTGTAAGCCAATGCCACAGAGAAGCGCCCTGTCTGCACTCCCTTTGTTAATGGCTGCTGCCAAGGCACCACCTGGCCCCAAAGAGTTCTCAGCGTCATTCCACATGTGAGCAAGTCCTAGCGGAGACGGACCTGTCCCCATTTTTGGGTTATTTGATTGGACTGGTCATTGAGTTCGGTTGAGTTTGGACTTGGCAGGGATTACAAATTAAAAAGGAACAAAGGGGAGAGTGGGTGGGTGCAGAGTTGGTTAGCCTTTGACCTCTAGCCTCACTTTCATGTTATCCGGGCCCTGGGAGCTTCCCTGGAGGGGTCATCGAGTTCAGATCAGAACAAAGCCTTGCGGTTCCCAGTTATAGGCTCACGTTAGCCCTTTGCTAACAAGATTGCCACCATCTGTCTATTTAGAAGTTGGAGCCAATTCCAAACATTTGAGGGACTAGTCAAGTGTGGAGGAGGAGCCCTAGTGGTATAGTGGTTACAGGTTGGGCTGCTCACCAGAAAGTCAGCAGTTCAAAACCTTCAGCAGCTCCAAGGGAGAAAGATGGGGCTTTCGAGCCCAATGAAGAATCACAGTCTCTGAGACCCGCAGGCACAGTTCTCCCCGGTCCTACGGGTTTGCTCTGAGTCAGAACTGACTCAATGGCAGTGAGTTCTGTTTTGAGTGAAGTGTGGCCGGCCTGGTCTGGGTAGTATTTTGTTCAGTTGTGTGTGCAAAGGGTCACAATGACTCTGAACTGACTCCATGTCACGCAGTAGCAGCAGCAGCAGCAGCATCGTGCTGGCCACAGAAAGGACACTTGGTAAAAAGCTCATGGCTGACCATATGGCAACAGGTTCCGTCTTTCCTTAGCCTGAGCCCAGGTCTCTCGGGCTGCTTAGACCACAGGATACAGGTCCAGACCCTGGGTTATTTGCAGAACTTTTCACTCTGTAAGTCACCACGTGACCAAGAGGTATTGGTTCCGTCTCTCTTGGCTCACATCACAGTCACGAAGACTTCCATTCTCTGTGGTTCCCTGCCCCTCTTCCTGCCACGAGACCCTGTCTGAGCTGGACCAGTGGGAGCCGGTGTTAGTTATCAGATGCTGCACTCACAGCCAGCCCACAGTGGGTGCCTCGACCCGGAAATGGATTCCTTCACAGAGTAGAAGGGGAGAAGTCTGAATTCAGGGTGCTGGCTCGAGGCGAAGGCTTTCTCTCTGCATTAGCTCGGGAGGAAGGTGCTTGTCTCCCTTAAACATCAATGGACTTCACATTCCTTGGAGATCTCTCTGTGTCTCCGTATGTTCCCCTGGATTAAGAAGGTTTTCAGCTCAGGGAACCTTGGTCCAACAGATGAGCGCTGCACTCAATTCCGCTTCCTTGTTGGTAGCCAGGTACCTCTGCCTCTGCTAGCTTCTCTGACCTTGGAAGACAAGAGGTCATGGAGGCCCCATCCCAGTGAAACGCCCCTTACATCTGATCAGGGCTGGGACCCAAATGAAGGCGGTGACTTAAGTTGGGGTGATGACCTCACAGTCATCCTGCCTCATTCAATGACAGCCCAGACCCTTAGCCTAGCCTAATCCGACCTCATGAACGGTAGGCAGAGATTGTAACGCATCACAAGATGGACGATAATGACATTGAATCGCAAAATGGAGGACAATGACACAAAACTTGGACTAATGGCCTAGCCAAGGTGACACATATTATGGGTGGGACACAATTTAATTCCTCCTTACCACGTTTTGTCCCCTCAACCAGTTTGCTTTCAAGACAACACGTTTATTCCGTAATGAGCCTCCTGAGGATCCACCAGGGACCTGGACAGGCCAAGTCCCCACCTCCACACCACATCTTTGAGGTGCGTCCTGGGGGAGCCGCTCCTCCTGCAGGGATCAGAAGAACCAGCTCCACCAGAGCCTGAAACCTACTGGTCATTATTGCACCCCGAATATGGACGCCCACGTCTCCCTATGTCTTCTCTACCAGCAGGACCCAGAACCTAGAGCCTCGTCACTGACAGAAATGCAGGCCCAAACAAGCATGTCCTCCAGTTAAAGCCAGGCAGGCTGTCTGAAGATGCGTGTACACACACACACACACACACACACACACACATGCCCCAGACTGGCAGTGGCTTTGTAGATCAAAGTCAGGCATGCCTTTTTGGAGAAGAGGGGCTCAAATTTCACACGCGCCCAGAATCGCAGGAAGTAAGCCTTACCTTGTTTTGCTGGCACCAGTTCTACCCTTCTGGGCCAGTGGAATCCGGGTCTCCTCGATGAGGGGTTAGTTAACCCCCAAATGGGATAACGATTTATATCCCGAAGAGATGAACTCAGTCTTGATGAAACAGCTCATGGAACGAGCCCGCTTCATGCCTGCCACGAGGTGAATGTTTAGCAACATCCTAATCGACAGGGATGCTGTGACCCACGGCTCCTTCTAGAGATGAGGCTGGAGTCTGGTCCCCAGTTGCCTGTGGAACTAACAAATTCCAAATTCTCATCCTAATCCCACCTCCCGTAGGACAAAAAGTCAGCAAAAATGGGTTTTCCCAGGAACCCCCGTCAGTACTCTTTTCCTTGCTCTCTTGGGCAGCCCAGCCCAGCCCTGGGTGCTGTTGAAGAACACGCCAACCTAGCAAAGTCCAGAACCAGCAGAGAGAGACTACGAGGACAGGGCAGGTGACTTGTCGTGTTAGATAGGTTTGCGTTCTGGTCTTGCTCTACTACTCAATCGCTGTGTGGCCTTGGGCAAATCCCTTCCCCTCTCTGAGTCAGACATTTACATCACCAGTGTCATCATCATCATCAATACTACGTACTGAGTGTGCACTAGATGTCATTATCCTGCTCAACTCTCACAGCAACTTATGAATAGATTGTGTCTATAAAGGCTTTTTAAATCGATTTTTAAAATAATGTTCAGGGAGGTTATTAAACTTTCCCAAGACCACTTGTATTTATGTCCTGGGCTGCCACTCAAGGTGCCATCATATTGGTGGCTTAGAAAAACAAAGTTATCTTATGGTTTCAGAAGTTAAGCTTCTAACATCAGGGGCTTGCCCAGGCTGACTACTTCTGGGCGCTCTTGGCGAGAATTTGCTCCACGCTTTCCTCCTCTCCTTTGGTGGCCCCTAGAAATCCTTGGTACTCTGAGTGACCACCTCAGGTTCTGCCTGGTCACACGGCTCTTCTCGACGTGTCTACATCTCTTTCCCTCTTTGACAAGGACACCGCTCGGAGTGGAGTAGGACCCACCCTCCCAGTATGACCTCATGTTAGCTGATAACATCTTCAAAGATTATTTTTCCCACAGGCACCAGGTGTTTAGCTTCAGCATAACTTTTATGTGGGCCCATAATTCAATTCACAATTCTGACGTTGCCAATATGTGGTTCGACCGGATTTCATCCAAGTTCTGTCTGATTCTCAATCCCGTGACTTGTCTCCAAGTAATATAATCTACCTCGTTTTATCACTGTAAAATGATCATAATAAAACCTATTGGCTGCAGTAAACAGCAGTGGAAATTTTTTATAAAACCCTCTTTAAGTCCTTCCAGGCTAGCTTGTACCCGTTTGACAATGGCCCTGGTTAGAACATCCAAGTGACCTCAAGCCACCTCCCTTGGGAAGTCTCTCTGCAGGGACAGAGTGGTTCCCACAAACTAGAGGGCTGTCTGCCAACCAGGGCCAAATGCCGCCTCTTCTGGCAGCTTCTGTCCTTTGTGCTGTCCCTGGCTTGGGCCACTCTGGTCTGAGTCCCCCTCTCGTTCTCCAAGGCCCAGAGGAAGGAGCAGAGATCACCCCCCTGGAAGAGGGACAGGGATTCTGGTTCTTTCAGGCTACTGGAGGACATGACTGAGTCCCGCTGATGCTCAGAAATATCTCTTGGCTCTGAAGTCTCCAGGATCAGGCCCAAACTCCTCAGCCTAGAATTCAAGGCTCTTCAAGAAGGCTCTTCACCTCTGGCCCCAGGCTGCGGCTGGGTTTCTGGACACTGGTGGTCCAGCTCTCAAGGGGCCTGGCTTAGTTGCTGTAGCAACGATATGACCTGAATGAGAACCAGCACAGGGACCTAGACACTCCAGCCTCTGTGTTCCATCCGAGCTGCTCTTCCAGCTGTCGAATCCCATACTGCCTTGCAGGGGAGGGAGTGGCGCCCCTGCACACTGCCCCTCTATCCGCCTCCTCCTCAGAGGCAGTGCCCAAGTTACCCTTCATCGCTTCCCACCGCAGCACACAGCAATGCCCCAACCAGTGTTTCTTGATAGGAATTGAGTGGAATTGCAAAAGCTTCTCCTCACAATAAAAATGAGGCCTCTCCCTCTTTGAAGGTGTGCGCTTGTGTGTTTGGAGCTTCTCTGAGACCTTAGTCTTCTCGCCCCATGACCGTTCACTTGCCTCGACTCATGCAACCCTGCTTTGCGGGTGCGTGCCTTAGGCAGGCTCTCCTGTACCTCTCTCTAGTAGACTGTACTGCACAACTCTGGGGCGGTGTGGCACCACGCACACAGACCCGGAGGTGATGCCATGGTCTTGTCCCCAGGTGTCTTCTGCTTCCAGATGCTGGGCCCCAGCTCAGAGAATGTCCAGGCTCTGCTTTCCTCTCACTGCTTCATCTGGCAAAGCACTGCAAGACAGGAAGCCTCCCGGGGCTTCAGGGGCTTCCTGCAGAAGTAGCCAGCCTCCCACAGCAGTGTCTTCAAAGCAAGAAGCCCCTTTCTTTGTTCCCCTCTAGAATCACAGCACTAGGCGGGTTGCTAGAGACTCCTTCCCCAGGTCTCTCGCCAGCTGCCACCTGGGCCTTCTCTTCTGCATTGTTAGGCTGATGCGTAATTTATGGTCCTTTGTGGGGATGTGCTTGAGAGTCAAAAGAGGCTCTGATGTATTGTACAGGACAAAAGGTACAGAATGTGACCGTGCTAGGCAATCCCAGGGGCGTAAGTCCCTTTAGGCTTAGTCCTCATTTAAGTGCCCTGGGCATCCGGATTGGAAGAAGGCTTATCAACAATCTGTGATGTGTAAATGACAAAACTACTGGCTGAACATGAGGGGGACTGGACGTACTGCTGCTGTGCTCACCGCCTAGTATGGATTGCAACTCAAGGTCAAGAAAATCCAAATCCTCACAACTGGACCCCCCTCCTAATGAATGGCGAGCACACTGGAGTTGACAAGGAGTCCGTCTTGCTTGGCTCCACCATGCAAGCTCATTTCCACGAGCAGCAGGCAAGAGATCAAACAGTGCATTGCACTGGGCGACTCTGTGGCCCAAGACTTCTCTAAAGTGTTGGAAAGCAAGGATGTTACTTTGAGGAGGAGGGTGCCACCTGACCCAAACTGTGGTATTGCCCATCACTTCAGACGCATGTGAAAGTTGGACACTGAATACGGAAGACCGAAGAAGAGGTAATGCATTGGAATGATGGTGCTGGAGGGGAGATCGAAAGTACCACGGACTGCCCAACAAACAAACATGTCTGTCATGGAGGAAGTACAGCCAGAACCCGCCTTCGAGGCTAGGACTTCGCTGCACGTACTTTGGGCATGTCAGGAGAGGCGGTCCCTGGACAAGGCATCGTGACTGGTAAAGCAGAGGCACAGTCAGGTAGTTTGTTGTGCCAACCTGGTCGATAAACACATGTGGGGTTAATTGAAGGGCAGAGAGATAAATGGATCAGTGAGCCTCGCCTTTCTAGTTCTCGGGTCTCTTGTTCTCTGATGGTCGGACCAGGGTGCAGCTGCCTTAGCCAGTTCCCTGCTTCAGTTGGCAAGGCTCACTTCCTGCAAGATATCCCTGAGGAGGAGCCACATGGACCTATTCCGATGTAGCCCCGGGTGCTGGAGCACCGTGTGGAGACCCCTGCCAGCGCTGAGATGCTTACACATTCACTGACTCAGCTTTCCTCCCGCAGTCGGCATCACTGCGTGTTTTGTGAGATGGAGGAGCACTTTGTGGATTGGTGTTGGACATATGGGTTAATGTTGGACTTGTGGGCTTGGGCAGCACTGGGTTGGGATGTTTTCTTGATGTGCACTTACCCTTTATATAAAACTCTCTCTTATACATATAAGTTTCTGTGGATTTGTTTCTCTAAAGTGCCCAGACTGACACAGACAGTGAAAGAGAGGAATATCCTGGACAAGATAGATGGACACAGTGGCTGCAACAAGGGACTCAAACCCAAGATCAGTTGTCAGTGGTGCAGGCTGGCCTTTATTTTGTCTGATGTGCACAGGGTTGCTATGAGTCAGAAGCAACGTGAAGGCATCTAACAACCACAGCATCTTGTAGGACCCCTATCCGTCAAAATTCCCTGTGGGATGGGGGCCAAGAGAGCAGGTGCACAAAGCCTTTAGCCCGAGGCCAGGCACCCTGGGAGTAATTCTGGTTCCTCTCAGTGGAGCCAGTCCCTGTCACTGTCTGGGTTTTAATGGCCTTCTCTTTCAAGCGGGTCATAATCCCAGTCCCACTGGCCCAAGAGGAGCCCGAGCAGACAATGTGTGTGAGGGCCTTTGTGCCCTGTAAGTGTAGGATGAGGTCACTGTCCTGCTTGGTGTCTGCATCTGGGGGCTCTTCTTGGATAGCTGCCAGAGGTCAAGCAGACGGAGGGGCCCTGCCGGCTCTCGGTCAGCCCCTTCACCAACCATTTCCTGCTGGACACCCACCAGGAGTCCATCTCGATGAGGAACTCAAATAAAAGGGATGGGGGCTTGATGACCTTCTTTTCCCAAAGCATTCTGGACGCAATGGAATAATACAGAAGCTAGGATACAGCCAAGACTAAGGGTGAGCATCATTGAGGAAACTGTACAACAGTGAGACGGAAACAGGCAGTGGCTTGTTGGGGGCCAGAGGTCAGGGAGCATCAGGGGGCAGCAAAGAAGACCTATTTATGGGTGTCCTGGGGTGGGGGGCTCTTGACTGTGGCCATGCAATGACAGTGGTCCCTTTGGGGGAGAATGGGAGCAGCCTGGGGTTTCCTTCTTTCTGGAAGACTCAGGCCTGTCCCCAAGCATCAGAACTGCACGTTCGTTCACGTAGCACCTAGGGCTTCAGCCGCAGCAGGCAGTGCAGTAGCTCTCCTACGAGAAGCTGGCGATCTGGGCTGGATGCAGAGACCGCAGCTCTCCCAGGCCCGGGCCCTCAGTAACTGCCATTTGTCCTGGGCTATGGCCACAGTGAGCACAGCTCCCAAAGCCTCTACAAGCCCGGGGCTGGTGTCAGTCCCCTCCATGCATTGAGTCCTGAGTGGAAGCTGTCCTAGGCTCCCAGAGGGTCATTGGAGCCGTGCCAGGAAGGAGACAGGCCAGGGGAGGGCATGCCCCCGAAGACCTACGGTCAGCAACGGCTCTGTTTCTCAACATTGTAGCCAAGCGGGGAGGAGGCCTGTGGTTCTTTATCTGAGTCAACTGTCCTCGGTTTAAAGGAGCCCCCAGGGACGATCACAGCTGGCACAGGAAAGCGGACAGAGCCCATCACTCGGTGGGCTGACAACACTGGCAGGCAGGCTGACGCCCTGCCAGGAAGGAACAGCCCCAGAGGACACAGGCCAGGAGAACAATTGTGTCCCAGTCACTTTCTGATCTGGAAGGGGCAAGGGATGGTCCCAGGAGCGGAAATATGGGAAACGTGGTCAGAGTGAGCAGCGAGGGTCCAGCTGAATCTATTGTTAGCCCGCCTATATGGGGACTTTCTCCGGGACAGAGTCTGTGTCCCCTGCACAGGTCACCAGGGTGGGGGAGGGACAGGATTTGAACACTCAGCTACTCTGCTGCTCCTCGCAGGCCTTCTGTGTGGGCTGCGGGGGGTCTGAGGGTGCCCACTTTGGGACATCACCTGCTTAGTGGCGGGGTGTCTGCCTTCCTCCTTCTCCCCTTGGGAGGGAGCAAGGAGTGGAGCTAAGGACCAGGCAGAGTAAAGGGCTCTTAGCAGATGTGTTCACCTGAATTCCCCTATACTGTCCCGGGGGTGTTTGCTTACAGGACTGAAGACATTCTACCTGATTAAGCTTGGTCTGCCCTAAGTACGGGGTCTCCCAGGTGGCTTCAAGTGACTTTCAGGAGGTTCACCCGGGCTTTGCAACCACAGCTCTTGCGTAAGCTAAGAGTCATTGCTTGTCCTTCTGAGAGGAAGGGTGATGGGGCGGGCGCAGGGAGGCAGCGCAGAAATGTCCTTACCAGGCAGATCTGCGCCCAAGGTCAGATAATCATCTCTGTACCGCATGGCCCTGGGCAAGATGTCTGTGAGCCTAGGGAGAGAATGAAGCCATTAAGCGGCCAAATTGGAATTTGGATCCAGATGTGCTCGGCTCCAAAATCCCTGGCAGAAACACTATGGGGGATTCTTAGGGTGCTGCCCCTGCCTGAGAGGATGCTCCACTGTTTCTGAAGCCTATAGCCTGGACAATCCGGTAATTTGCTAAAACAAAGCTTAGTGGGAGTGTCAATATTCCACCCAATGATAGGGCAGCACAAAGCAACTGATAAGGCGTGGTCTTCAGGGCCAGAAAAAACAAAATAAACAAACAAAAAATACCCCTTTTTTTTGATAGCTGTGCGACCTTGGGAAAGTCACTTGAGCTTTCTGAGCGCTGATTTTCTGTAGCGTTAAAACTAGGTAATCTTCCCATGCCTGTCTTGAGAATCACACGTGATATGTCTATAAAATAATGGAGTTGTCTTTGGCGGTAACTTTTCTAAAACATTAGTTCATATTCTTAGCGTATCTCTTTCCTGCTGTAAGGTCAACAGTTTGAGCCCACGAACTGCTCCACAGGAGGAAAACGAGGCTTTCTGCTTCAGTAAAGATTTATAGCCTAGAAAACCAAAAGGGGCCGTGCTACGCTGTCCTATACAGTTCCAATGTGCTGGAATGATCAGATGGCAGAGACTCCGTGATTACAGCTGGGCTCTCAGCTCTCTCTTTCTCTTTGTCTCTCTCTGTACGCATAATATTAGCATCTTCTGGCTGACTCAACCCTCCTGTCTGCTAAATGAGGCTATGCCCCTGACCCATTTCATGTGGCTGCTTTGAAGAATGACTAATAATTGGGCTCATAAAACCCTCTGCTAAATGTCAAATCCTTAAAGATAGCACATTCAAGAAGGGTAGGATCTCTTCAAGGTTGCACAGCCAGCTGGGACAGAGAAAATTAGAGGTCTTAAAATGGCACTTGTGTAGGTGTGTGTGTGTGTCTATCACTCATTTTAAAACTTTACAGTAGAAAAGAAACAATAAATATGAAACGCTAACTCCTTCACTCTAACCTGACTTCTGGTCCTACTTCAAAGGTTAGCATTAGCATATGCGGGAGGAAATGTAGCTAGCTAATTGAGCCCAGATTCCCCTTAGTGGGGGGTGGGGTGGGGGGAGGTGTGAATGAGGCTTAGAGGCAGAAGAGCAAGAATACTGGGGAGACAGCCCTCAGTAGCTCTTTGGGGGATGGTGAAGGGACTTTGGGAACTAATGTTAAGACCCCTGGGCTTCCGACATGAAGACCCTTAAGGAGAGGAGACTTCCTCAAGCCATAGGGAGGTGGTGGGATTGCCGATGGATAGGAAGAGCCCCCAAAGGCCCTTGGGTGGTGTCAGTGGCTTGAGCTGGACAGTCTAAAGTTTGATAATTCAAACAAACCCAGGTAGCCCGGCTTTGGGGAAAAGTCTGGTGTTCTTCTTCAGTAACGATTCCACTGTGTGGAGTGGAGACCCAAAGCCCATTTGTCGGCCGCTAGAGATCCCCTTGCAGAGGGTCTCGGGGAGGAGATGAACCAGACAGGGTGTGATGTAGCAACGATGAAAAATACAACTTTCTTCTGGTTCCTAAGTGCTTCCTCCTGCCCACTATCATGATCCCAATTCTATCTTGCAAGTCTGGCTAGACCAGAGGATGTACACTGGTACAGATAGGAACCAGAAACACAGGGAATCTAGGGTGGATGATTCCTTCAGGGCCAGTGGTATGAGTGGCGATACTGGGAATGTAGAGGGAGGGTAGGTTGGAAAGGAGGAACTGATTATAAGGATCTACATGTGACCTCTTCCCTGGGGGATGGACAACAGAAAAGTGGGTGAAGGGAGACGTCGGAAAGGGCAAGATATGACAAAATAATAATTTATAAATTATTAAGGGTTCACAAGGGAGGGGAGAGCGGGGAAGGTGGGGGGAAAATGATGACCTGATGCCAGGGGCTTAAGTGGAGAGCAAATGTTTTGAGAATGATGAGGGCAATGAATGTAAAAATGTGCTTTACACAATTGATGTGTGTATGGATTGTGATAAGAGTTTTATGAGCCACTAATAAATGATGAAAAAAAAACACCATATGGGGACAATTTACCCAGCAACCCGTGGGAGTCACCAGGAGCTGGACTTGACTTGACAGCAATTGTTAGGAGATGAGGAAGCTGGAGAACTCTTCTGCCGCAAGAAGAGCCTTCCGGGGGCGTGCCTGCCAGTGGGGCCACACACACTCTGTCTAATGTCCAGCGTCGGCTCGGGATCAGAGCCTGGGGAACTTGGCTCAGGTGGGCTGGGAAACAAAGCTCGCTCCATGAGGCATTTAGACATGCCCACCCCCACCCCCTTGCTCTGTCACTGACAAAATGTAAGAGTCCACATTTTTGAGTGTTTATTCTCCTCCAGGCTCAGTTCTGAGCACTACACATGCAAGTTAACTCACTGAAACCTCAAAAGTGTGCCACCAGGCTTGCTTCTTGTCTGTCACCCAGCTGAGAAGCGAGGCAGGGCTGGATCCAGAGGCTGCCCCTTCCTTCCCACTCTGTTGCCCGTGGCCAGTGGTCATCTTCGCCTGCGGGACACAGACTGCATGTCGGACACTGTCCAAGAACCTGACTTCCCCAGTGCTTCCAACATCCCTGTGAAATGGACTTTCTCCTTTTCCTCGCCATCGCAACCAGGTGGAAGCCGCGGCACAAAAGGGGGAAGTGTTTGGCCCTCGCCCACTGCCTGAGAGTGTCAGCTAAACCCACATGCATGACAGCGAGGGATGGACTCGTGAGGCTGTCATTTAATGTATGAGGGTAAGTTAAAACCTATTGCTGCGAAACAGTAACACTGCTTATGAGACACAACTATCAAATGGAAGGCGACTGATTCTTGACAAACCTGTACCGACATCTAAGTGCAGTCGGGGCAACCTCGCTCTAGAGCCTCAAATCCTGGTCCTCCTCAGTGTTCTTTGAGTTTGGGGAACAAAAAGGAGTCTGAAGGGGTCAGGTCAGGGCTTTAGGGTAAAGAGGGGAAGACTTCCCAACCACGCGGGTAGCGTCGCACCGCGCAGGCCACCCCTGAAGAAGCAGCCCATGCATTCCACAGCTTTCCTGGAAGCCTTGCAGGGGTGGAGTTATGCAAATAAAGTACACCAATAAGATCAGTTAATTTTGTCATACTGTTAGCTTTAAAAAGATCAACCCCCAGAGGCTAAGATGGAAACCTTATTTCTGTCAAAAAGGACCATCAGTGGGGTGTGTGGTGTTCTTGTGTGGAGAACCTCTTAGATCCAGATGACAAAAAAACACAAAAACTGGCCATAAGCACAGCAGGGGTGCGGTTGAATGACTTGATTCTTCTGTACAAAGTTCTTGTAAACCCTGCCAAATAACTAGGTGTAGAAGACTATGGGGAGGGTATGTGCCAGGTTTGTCATCCCACTGGGTATAAAGGGAGCCATTTATGAAGCAGGAGCAAGGATTCCCACAACCATAAAAAAAGAAGAGCCAAGAGCCCAGTGCATTGGAACCCCTTGTGTGGAGTGGCAGAGGCAGCACCACCAACATGTTGGCACACCAATGTGACAGGCTTCCAGGCTCAGGGAACAAATTAGGCCCAGGATCTGCAGAGAGAAGGCTGGCTTACATGTGGGGTGCCTTTGGGGCACTTGTCAACACACATGGAGCTTGGCATCACTTGCTTGAGCAAGGCAGAGACCAAGGACCAGAGAGGTGCTGTGAATAAAACACCTGTGTACTTACTATTTCTTTGACTTGGTATTTGTAAACTTGCCGAATCATGTCCCATAATCTTGGAACGTGTCTGTGGGTTCTGAGTGACTGTTGCAGTAGATCTTCAAACCCAGCACAAAGGGAGAGTGGCGGAATAGGGAGGGTTGGTGTCAGAATAGGGAGAAGCAGGTTAGAGGGTGGAGGCATAGCTAACCTGCTTCTCCTTGAAATCTGCCTCAGGCTGGTGTGAGTGGATTCTCCTTCCCCTTTGTGTCATTTCCTTAATGGGAGAGTTCAGCCACAAAGAACCCTTGGCCTCAGAAGCAGGAGAATGGTGCTTGATGACACAGGGGCCTTCCCAACCCAGGGAGTGAGGCAGCTACAGTGGGCTTCCTGGTCCATGGAGTAAGTGGGCTGAGACCTTTGGCAGGAAGCTTGCTGGTCACTGAGATCTTACTGGTCAATGACGTAAATAGCTACAACACTTGCCATTACCGGCAGAGACCAGGCTGAGCAGGACCTGGAAAGAGAAGCCTGCCTGCAGTTACAGCCAAGAAGAAGGTGTCTTGATTGAAAAACTATATCCTAAGTTGTTCCTGTTACTTCCAAATTGATCCTAAACTCTAACTTCTGTCCTGAACCTCATCTTGACGAGTATAGTGTATGGGTGCTATGCAGCAATGGTTTATCACAGCACGCAGAGAAGTGCCATGGGAGGCACGGTGGGTGGCAGAGTGGGTAAAAGGTTGGAGGGTGGAAGTATATTAGACCTCCACCTCATGGGAATCAGCCTTGGGCTGATGTTGATGATCCTGATTCTTCTCCCCACCCAGGAGGTTAGAGGAGGGGGTCTGTGGCCACCATTTCACAGCCATACAGGATGGAGAGTTGAAGATTTCCATCCAGACACCAGGGAAGGCTTCCTGAAGAATGTAGCCTAGGAGTTGGTCCTTTATGACCTGATGGAGTTAGCTAGGGGCAGCACTTAATCAAGACTCGGGGTGTCCCTGATGATCTGGAGGTGGTATGGGGGAGGCCTAGAGAGGACTCAGTGTCCTGGGTGATCTTGCACCACGGTGAGCCTAAACCTATAAACTCCACTCAGCAAGCAACAGTCTCACAATTAAATGGGCTCAGCCTCCTTTGATCGAAAATGAGCAACTACTTTCTGTGACTTGATTCACCCAAGTAGCTCCCTAAAGAAGTCCTTTCCTGAGGGGTTGGCCCCAATCACAACTACATGGACAGTCCCCGCACCCTGCAGAAGAATTCACTGCAGAGGACAGCACTGAAGCTACAGCTCATGGAGAGAGACATGTCTGATCAGAGCACACAGGAGCAAATGAAGGGGGAGGAAGAGAGAGTGGAGCACATCTTGGCCCACCAGTCCCTGAGGACAATATTTAATATTCAGCCAATGCTCAGAGAGGACCATAGGGCTGGCTCCACTACAATACGTGCCATCCCTCACTGACCCATAGTGCTACGAGGGACAACACTGTAGACGTGGTGCAGGGATTGCCCTGAGCTGACACCAACACACTGAAGCAAAACACTAAAGGCATGCAACAGAACAGCAAGAGCAACAAAGTCCCCAGGGAATACCAAAAATAGACTTTAGGGCCAGGGTGTGGCACCCCATCAGATTCCATCAGAAAACACTTGTAAAGGTCAACAAATAGACCTTGAACTATTTATAGGCTTTTCTTTCTTTTTGTTGTTTTGTTTTATTTTGTTCCTTTGTTTTGCTCTCACGTGTTTTTCTGCATATTATTATCTTTGCATGTCTATCTAGATAGGATAAGCAGGATAAAAAATCTGGAGGAGAAAACAACAGGACTGACAGTTCCAAGGGGATAAGGGAGAGAGGGAGGCAGAGGGGAGTGGGGAGAAGGAAGTGGGTGTTAACAACCCCAGGGACAAGTGTTCTAAAATGGATGGCAAGGAGGGTGTTGGAGGCTGGGTAGGGCTTGATCAAAGCCATTGTAACCCAGAGGAATTACTGAAATCCAAATGAAGGCTGAACATGATAGTGGGACAAGAGGAAAGTAAAAGGAAATAGAGGAAAGAATTGGGAGGCAAAGAACACTTATAGAGGTCTAAATACAGGCACGTCCATATGTAAATATATTGATATATGAAGATGGGAAAATAGACCTATGTGCATATATTTATAGTTTTAGTATTTAGCAGATAGACATTGGGCCTCCACTCAAGTACTCCCTCAATGCAAGAATACTCTGTTCTGTTAAACTGGCATTCTATGATGCTCACCTTCCCGACATGATCACTGAAGATAAAGCGGGTGCATAAGCAAATGTGGTGAAGAAAGCTGATGGTGCCCGGCTATCAAAAGATGTAGTGTTTGGAGTCTTAAAGACTTGAAGATAAATAAGCGGCCATCTAGTTGAGAAGCAACAATACCCACATGGAAGAAGCACACCAGCCTGTATGATCATGAGGTGTTGATAAGATCAGGTATCAGAGAACAAAAAATCATATCATTGTGAATGAGGGGGAGTATGGAGTGGAGACCCAGAGCCCATCTATAGACAACTGGACCCTTACAGAAGAGTCACGGGAAAGAGATGAGCCAGTAAGGGTGTAGTATAGCACCAATGAAACATGCGACATTTCTCTAGTTCTTTAATGCTTCCCTCCCTCACCCTCACAATCATGATCGCAATTCTGCCTTACAAATTCGGCTAGATCAGAGTATGTACACTGGTACAGATAAGAGCTGGAAACAGGCAATCCACAACAGATAACCCCCTCAGGACCAATAATGAGAGTGTTTTCTGATGGTCTTAGGCCACCCCTGTGAAAGTATCCTTCAACCCCCAAAGGGGTCGCCACCCACAGGTTGAGAACCGTTGGTTTAGTGGCATTTGAGCACTCCTTACAAAACAGAACCTATCCCACACCTAAATCTTTCTCTGAAGGGGAAGAGGATACAGGACTAGTGGTTCAGGGGCAGTCCACTCTCATTTATTCATTCATTCTTTCATATTTGCAATCAACAAGCTTGTATGCAGCACCTACTCTGTTCCAGGTGATGTGCTAGGCCCCTTGGGACAAGAATGGTACCCAATATGTCCGTTCTCTCTCTAAAAAAAAAAAAAATTCCAGCCTTGGGGGCCTCAGATAGGTACTGCTTTTGCAATAGCGAGACTGTCCATGTGTCATAAAAATCATGCCATTGTGAATGAGGGGGGATTGTGGAGTGGGGACCCAAAGCCCATCTGTAGGCAACTGGACACCCCCTTATAGAAGGGTCTCGGGGAGGAGACAAGCCAGTCAGGGTGCAGGGTAGCAACGATGAAACATACAACTTTCCTCTAGTTCTTAAATGCTTCCTTCCCCTCTCCCCCCAACTATCATGATCCCAATTCTACCTTAAAAATTCAGCTAGACCAGAGGATGTCCACTGGTACTGATAGGAACTGGAAACACAGGGAATGCAGGACAGATGAACCCCTCAGGACCAGTGGTGAGAGTGGCGATACCGGGAGGGTGGAGGAAAGGTGGGGTAGAAAGGGGGAACCGATTACAGGATCTACATATAACCTCCTCCCTGGGGGACGGACAACAGAAAAGTGGGTGAAGGGAGACATCGAACAGTGTAAGATATGAAAAAATACTAATAATTTATAAATTATCAAGAGTTCACGAGGGAGCAGGGAGCAGGGAGGGAGGGGAAAAATGAGGAGCTGATACCAAGGGCTCAAGTACAAAGCAAATATTTCGAGAATGATAAAGGCAACAAATGGACAAACGTGTTTGATATAATGGATGGATGGATTGTGATAAGAGTTTTATGAGCCCCCAATAAAATGATTAAAAATAACCCCAGGATATCTTTGAGACATGGCTGTGTCATGGCGTGAAAACTGACAATCACATGGGGAGTGTTAGCCACAGCGATGGAAAGGTGTGCAGGGCACCCGGGGAGCACCTGGGACAGAGCTAGGAAACCACTGACGCCCAGGCACAGTGTCTGGGGAGAAAAAGGAACGTCTAAGGTCAAGAGTAAAGAGTAAGTGTAGCAGAGGGAGACATGCACAGCAGGCAGGTGGAGCCTCCCATGGGCTAGACTGTTAAGAGCTAAGAGTTGAGTGGAGATTGGACGTTCAGCAGGGTCCAGGCTGTGAAGGGCCTCTTAAGCCACGTTAAGGCGCCTGAACTTGATCTTGAGGGCTCTTAGGAAAAATAGGACTTGATACCTTGTGTATTTTTAAGAAGAGCTCTCTGGCTGTGGTTGGCAGTGTGTGGGAGGCAGCAGGACAGAAGCTGTCTGAATGAGGGGCTCCTCCTCCTTAGTCTAAGGCCAGCACAGCAGGCCAGACCACAGATTTGGGGGGACCTCTGGGGCAGGTCTCAGCTGTTCCGTGAAAAATCCTGCCGTAACCACCCATCCCTACTGCCCCACCCAGCCCTTCCTCCTGAGCACCACCCCTCTCTAACCTACTGTCCCACAGGGCAGTTTCCAAGGCCGTAAATCATTATGGAAACAGACTGCCACGTCTTTATTCAGCCGAGCAGCTGGTGGGTTTGAACTGCTGACCTTTTGGTTAGAAGCCAAGAGCACAGCTCCGGCAATAACAGGACTCCTCCCTGCTTTCTCTGCCTGACTCAAAACTGCCAGGCAAGGAGGGCCAGGGGGCAGACACCATGCTGGCGCCAGGGCGCCAACAATAGGCACAGAGGCAGTTGGGGTCCCGCCAAGGGGCCATGTTGAAGCACGAAAGCTGTCAGTATCGGCTCCAAGACAATCCCTTTACAGTGTCCAAGTAATTAATTCTTTTCTCTCCCACCCGGTAAGGGGCTCACGTGGGAATCACTCCTACCCTTCTGTTCATATTCCGTGCTTATTTATTCTGAACAGGAAAAGAGCAGAAAATAGAACTGTTTTCAGCATGGATGCCAATGGGAGGATTCCCCCCCTTTTATTTCCAAAGAAGAAAGGAGGGCTGATAGTGGGGGCAGAAGTCTTGATGGACTAGTCCCTGGCCAGTGACCGCCTGGATTCACGTTGGGATTGGAGAGCCCATTAAAGCCAGAGCTCCAGCTCTCTGCTCACCCTTAGTTCCAGTGCTGGTCAGGGCTTTGCTTTGGGACAAGAAGGCCTCCTTCTGCGTGACCTCCTCCGGGAACTTACTCTGGGCAAGTAAGCCTGGAAAATCTGAGAGAGGCGAGGACATGCTCATCGGGAGGGAGCCTCAAGCTGTCAGGCCTGCAGGGCAGCAAGTGGTTGGCACAGAAGCAAAGAGGGGTAGGGACTGGCCTGGGTCATAGAGCGAACACTGGCTGGGGGCCGGACACCCAGGTTCTGGCCCCAGTTCTGCCAACTTGTGTGATGTTGATCTAGTGACTTGGTCTTCTTGGCAGGGCTTTGAACTGGTTCGAACCAGGTCAGTAATTGCCATGGTAAACTAGGGCTGTGAACGTGACACCTGGCAGCCAAAGCCGTTGTGTCTTGTTATTTTGACCCGAGTAGGAAAGAGCTATGCCCTGCTCAAACATGAAGGCCAATTGCAGCTCTCGGAGTGTGGGGCTCTCGGAGTCCAATCCTCCGGCATCAGGAAACATTCCATAAGAAAGACTGAGGCGGCACATTCGGAGTGTACCACTGTCAGCCAGCCTCTGGAGAGCAACGTACATTGAAAGTAGTACAATCAGGTGGCATCATCAAGTAGCACACAGGTATTAGCGTTCTCTCAAAGCAAACAAACACAACCCACTGCCTTCAAGTCAATTCCAACTCGGAGTGGCCATTGATCGGGTTTCTGAGACCACAATCCTTTCGAAAAGCAGAAAGCCTCATCTTTCTCCCCTGGAGCAGCTGCTCGATTGGAATGCCCACTGGTTAGCAGCCTGTGGTAGTTATATAATTATTTGTCAATTTGAGGATTAAGAATGTAGGGGTGGAGTCTAACTTGTCAATCAGATCATAGCCAATGAGACCTCTTTGTGGGCATGGCCTTCTCCTGAGACTTCTGGAAAATCTGATATTTCCTCCTTGGAGGTGGGAGACTCTGCTCACACACAGACAGCGGCTGACAAGACAAATGGACCCACCCTGATGCAGAGACCCCTGCCAGCGCTGAGATGTTTCCAATGGCACTGGATCCAAGAACTTTCTACCCATTGGCCTGTGATCTTCAACATTCGGTGTCATTGCTTGTGTTTCCTGAGTCTGAAGAGGACTATACAGGTTGGTATTGGACATATGGGCTAATATCGGACTTATGGACTTGATCTGGACTCGGCTGGGATGTTTTCTCAACGTTCAGTCGCTCTTGTATATAAATCTCTTTCTTATACACATATGTGTGTCCATGGATTTGTTTCTCTAGCCTACCCAGACTAACACACAGCCCAATGCCTAACCCATAGTGCCACCTGGGCTCCTTGCTTGTTTCCTTCTCAGGCCAAAATCCTATGGGCAACCGATTTGGTTGCTACGCAGCACATATGTGGACAACATCCTTGTTTCTGACAACTATTGCTGAATCATTTTAAACCAGTTGAAGCCCCTGCTTTTTATCTTCAATTTCCTCAGCTGTTCCTTTATGAACAAACAACCTAGGAAAAACGTCAGATGAAGACAAACTCCATCCAAGTAAAATAAATAAGAATATTTCAAAGAGAAACCACCCTCTACTACTTGGCTAGGGACCTTAGTTGAGATCCAGGGAGCGCGGTGCACTCGTTGGTAGGTCTCTGTATCATGGTCTTGCTGAAATGTATGTCTCTTCAAAAAAGGCAGAGAAACAGTCAACCAGGGGACTTGACTTTGTTGGAATGTCAGAGGAGGATCATGGGAGCGTTCCAAGGGGTTGGCAGGTCTGGGGGTGGCCGTGGGAGGTAAGAGGTGGAGGCGGGTTTCTGAATGTATGACATCAGGTTGGAAATTTCTCTACCACGTACCAGCTTCGGGTCCTTGGGTTGTTTCATTTCTTTGAGCATCGATTCTCCTTGGTAAGTGCAAAGAGTTTGTGGTTGGCTATTCATCTAAAGGTTGATAGTTTGCATCCAGCTGGGAGTCTTGGAACCCCAGGTGCCCTGAGATACTTCCTTATTAGTTTCCATCACTTCCTGTCAAGGCACATCCTGTTTTATATTAATTCAAGTCCTGCTGGTCCATCCCTCCTAAGCAGAGCACTCCTGATAGGGAAGAACTGATGTATGGCACTCCCAGGTTTCCTTCAGTGCAGCCCAGCATGAGTCCTGCACATAAGGGGTTCTCGGCTCTGAGAACCCTTTACAGAGTCCATAGCTGGCCCCCCCAGACCCAGCAGGTGTCTCTGCAGTCAGGGCTTCTTTGCAGACCACGCCATCTTCTCAGTATCAATGCGGCCCCTGAGGCAGGAGTTCAGCTGAGTGGCTGAACCGTCAACTCCAAGTCCCTTCACACAGGAAATATCTTGTGGAGGTGATCTTGAGGTGAGCCTATACAATTAACCCAATGTGCCAGGATCTAGTAACATCTAAGGCCCTGCTCACATTGCAGGAGATCTGCTGAGAATTGGATTTTGTTCCCTAGAGGGACATGCTGAAATCCTAACCCTTATACCTGTGAGTTGGACCTTGTTTGTGGAAATAGGATCTTTCTTTGACTATATGGGGAATATCAGTTATGCCACACCAGAATCGGGTGCCTACTAATCCTCTATGGCTGGTGTTTTATAAAAGAGGACAGGATCCCACAGGAAATAGACATCATCTGAAGATACACCGACAAGCCAAGAATGCTTAGAAGCACTTGGACCATCAGAAGCTAACAGAGACAGGAAGGAGAGAGAAGATAGGGCAGAGAGAGAAGATAGTCTTGCTGATGCACTGAATTTGAATGGTAGCCTCCAGAATGAGGATCAAATAGATTTCTCTAAAACCACCCGCTTTGGGACATTTTGTTACAGCAGCCCTAGAAACGAAGACAGCATCATATGATTTAAATACACACTTTGACCCACACATTGTCTGATTTAAACCACGTAGTATTCCCTTGTCTGTTCGAACAACTAACTCCTGCTCTATGTATAGGTTCTGCATGAGCACCATCAAATGCTTGAAATCCCCACTCTTCTCAACGCTATCTATAGTTCGTTATGATCCACACAGTCAAATACCTTTGCATGACAATGAAACACAAGTAAGTGTCTTTCTGGTATTCTCTACTTTCAGCCAAGATTCATCTGACATCACCTATGATATCCCTTGGTCCACGTCCTCTTTTGAATCCATCCTAAACCTCTGGCAGCTCCTTGTCAATGTATTGCTGCCATTGTTGTTGGGTGATCTTCAGCAAAAAATTGTTTTGCATGTGATATTAATGACATTGTTGTGTAATTTGCACATCACGTTGGAACACTGACTTTGGAGTGGGTGCATATATGGATCTCTTCCATTCAGTTGAGAGTTGTCTTGCAAATTTCTTGGCCTAGGTAAGTCAGGGCTCCATGAACTTGTTGAAACATGTCAATTGGTATTCCATCAGTTCCTGGAGCTTTCAGTGCAGTGTGGGATTCTTCTACAATATCATTGGGTCTTGATAATACACTGCCCCTTGAAATGGTTAAATGTTGACCAGAACTTTTTGGTACAGTAACTCTGTATTCCTTCCATTTTCTTTCGATGCTTCTTGCGTTGTTCAATGTTTGGCCCATACGATCTTTTAATATTGTAACTCTAAGCTTGGATTTTTTTATTTCTGTTCTTTTAGTTAAAGATATGCTGAGCGTGTTCTTCCTTTTTGATTTCCTAACTCCAGGTCTTTGGACAGCTGATCAAAATACTTTGTCTTCTCAAGCTGCCCTTTGAACTTTTCTGCTCCACTGTTTTACTTCAATATTTCTTCCATTTGCTTTAACTTCTCTATTGTCACAAGCATGTTTCAGAGTTTCTTCTGGCATCCACTGTGATAGTTTCTCTCTCTTTTAAATGGCCTTTTGCTTTCTTCATGTAGGATGCTCTTGATGTCATCCCAGCTCATCAGATCCTCTGGCATTCGTGTTCAGAGAATCAAATCTATTCTTGGAATGGCCTCAAAATTCAAGTAGGATATACTCAAGGTCATAGTTTTGCTCTCATTGACATCTTTTAATTTTCTTCCATTTCAACTTGAACTTACATATGAACAATAGATCATCTGTCCCACAGTCAGCTCCTGGCCTTGTTTGGCTGACGATATTGGTGGCTGTGCATTCCATCTGAAGAAGTCCTCCTGCACACCCACCATTTGTTCTGTTGAACAAACTATTTGCTCAGGGTCAGTTTCTACTCTGACCTATAGGGTGGCTGAGAGTTGAAATTGACTTGACAGTTTTTTGGTTTTTAAAAAATTTCTTCTGAGATTCAAATATATGTCTACAGGACATGAGTTCAACTTTCCTTATCCTCGCTTTTAAGGAGCAGTTCAGATGTTCTTCCAAGAAGAGTTGTTGGTTCTTCTCACAGCCCATTGTACTTTCAAGATTCTTTGCCAATGGCATCAATTCTTTTTCGGTCTACCTAATTCATTGTCCATCTTTCACGTGCATCTGAGATGGTTGAAAATGCCACGGCTTGAGTTAGGTGCACCCCAGTCCTCAAAGTGACAGCCTTGCCGTTCAAACATTACAAGAGGTCATGTGCAGAAGATCCACCCAGTAAAACGCTTGGTTTGATCTCTTTCTTGACTGCTGCTTCCAGGAGCCTTGATTGTGGATCCTAACCAGAGGACATCCTTGACAACTTCCATGTTTTCTCAGTGTCTCATGATGTTGTCTTCTGGTTCAGTTGTAGGATTTGGGCTTTCTTTACGTTGAATTGCAATTTGTACTGAAGGCTGCAATTCTTGCTCTTTATCAACAAGTGCTTCAAGTCCTTCTCCCTTTCAGCAAGCAAGATTGTGTTATCTGCACATCGCAGGTTGTTAATAAGCCTTCCTCCAATCCTCATGCAGTATTCTTTTTCACATAGTCCAATTTCTTGAATTATTTGCTCAATATACAAATTAAATAAGTATAATGGAAGGATACAACCCCTTTCCTGATACACACTTCTCCTGATTTTACACCATGTAACATTTCCTTGTTCTACTTGAATGACCATCTCTTGTTCCACGTATAGTTTCCACATGAGCACAATGAAGTCTTCTGGAATTCCCATTCATTCCATTCAAACATCGTTTGTCATAATCCATATAGTCAAATGCCTTTGTATTGTCAATAAAACATAAGAGAATCTCAAAAAAGAGAGAAAAAACCTTTGCCATCAAGAAGTCATTGACCGTACAAAATTCTATTATGCTGTCTCCAACTTCCTTTCTATCACCAAGGCTGTATTTTCCAACTACCACTCCTTCCTCTTTGTTTCCAACTTTTGCATCCCAATCGCCAATATGTATCAATGCATTTTGATTGCATGTTTGATCAATTTTAGACAGAAAATGTTGGCAAAATTGCCTTCAATTTCTTCCTCACTAGCATTAGTGGTTGAATAAATTTGAATAATAATAGCTCTGTGAACTGGTTTCCTGTGTGCACATAGATATTATACTGTCACAGACAGCACTGTACCTCAAGACATAGCTTGGAAATGTTGATTTTTGACCATAAATGCTAACACTGGTCCTCTTGACATGCCATTCCTTGCGTAGCAAACCATATGACTGTCTGATTCAAAATAATCAATACCAATCCATTTCAATTCACTAATGCCTAGGGTCTCAATCTTTATTTCATTTTTGATGACTTGCCATTTTCCTAGATTCATACTTCGTGTGTTCCAAGTTCCAGCTGTTAATTGAAGTTTGCATCTGTTTCTTCTCATGCCGAGCTGTGCCCCATCAGCAAATGAAGGTCCTGAAGGCTTTAGTCCGTCCACGGACTTTGAGAAGGCAGCTCAGCCTTAGTCATCTGCTGAGTGCCTTGCACCCTGAGTGCCTTGCACTCCTCTTTTGGCACTAGATCTGACAATGTTCTGCTGCTATTTATACAATTTTCAAGGGCTAGTTCCTCCGACATGGACAGCCTATTCCTTCTTTAGGAGTCTGTTTTTATTCTGGAAGCTCTGCTGAAACCTGTTCACCTTGGGTGACCCTGCTTGTATTTGAGACACTAGTGATAAAGCTTCCAGCATCACAGCAACCTACAAACCTCCACAGTGTGACAACGTAACAGACCCGAGTGTTGGCCCCCATCTCGAATGTCATTTATGCAGACGTGGCCTTGTGGAATCTCCTCAGAGAGGCTCAGTGCCCTCCATTCCCTCTCTCCAGAGTGTCTTGGGCCCACTGCTCATGCGTGGCAGCTCCTGATGCTCACATTTTTGCACTCTCAGGCATATCTGTGCCCCTCCCCCTCGCACCTGTGCTCCTTCCAATTCAGCGTGGCCAGTACAAATCCTGCCGTCACCACACCCTGTTCTCTGAAGGCTGCCAAAACTCTCCATTGTTCACCCTCACCAGATGCCGAGACGTGTGGTGAAAGCCACGTCTCCTCAAAGGAAGCAGAAGTCTCTGGAGCTCCGCCAGGTCCCTCACCTCTGACCCTGCCCTGCCTTGTATTGTGCTCTTGCTCCAAGGTGGGGTTAGATTGATGCTCCCTGTCTCCCCACAGTGCCAGCTCAGGCCAGCCTCATCCACCCCTCGCGACCTACCACAAGGCGAGGGTTCTGGCTGCTCCTTCAGCCTTGGGATCGGAACTCCTTTCCTGTATCTGTCCTCCGTACCATCTCTCCTAGAAGCCTGTTTCTGTTTTAGAAATGCAACGGGCCCATCTTTGGCTTCTGCCTGGTCGGTCCGTGATTTGAATAGAATAACCATATTTCTGCCATTGTACCCTAAACTTCCTTCTTGTAAAAGAGTTATTACTCAAAAAACATAACAAAACTATCATATGACCCACTCCTTCAAAATAGGAATGGGAACAGGAATATGTACACTAATGTTCCTTGCAGTACTGTCAACAACAGCGGTCAAAAGGTGGAAGCTACCTAAATGGATAAATAGGTAAACAAGATGTGGTGCACATCTACAATGGAATACAACTCAGTCATCAGAAGAAATAAACATCTCAGACATGTTATAAATGGATGAATCACAGAGATGTTGTTGTTGGCTGCCAGTGTGTCAAATCTGACTAATAGTGTTCAATGAGTACAGCAGAATGAAACATGGTCTGTCTGCCACTATTTTCATGATTGTTGTTGTTGTTGTTGCACCCATTGTTGCAGCCACTGGGTCATTCCATTGATGCCCTTTGCTTTTTCACTGACCCTTGGGGTTTACAAGCATGATGGCTTTCTCCAGGGATTGCTCCCTCCTGGTAACATGTGCAAAGTACATAAGATGACGTCTTATCATCCTCCATTCCAAGGAGCATTCTGGCTTTACGTCTTCCAAGAAAGATTTGGTTGTTCTTCTGGCAGTCCATGGTCATTTTAACATTCTGTGCCCACACCACAATTCAAAGACACTGCTTTTTCTCCGACCTTCCTTATTGATTGTCCAGCTTTCACACACACATTGAAATCACCATCCCTTGGGTCAGGCACATCTCCATCATCAAAGCCACACCCTGGTGCTTCAACACTTGAAAGAAGTCTCGTGCAGCAGGTTTACTCAGTATGGCTTTTGATTTCTTGACTGCTGCTTCCACAATTTGACTATGGATCCAAGTAAAAGGAAAGCCTTGAAAATCTCAAGCTTCTCTCCATTTATCTTGATGCTGTCCATTATTCCAGTTGTAAGGAGTTTCTTTCCCTCTTTAAATTGACTTGTAATCCTTACTGAAGGCTGGAGTGTTGGATCTTCATCAGAAAGTGCTTCAAGTCCTCTTGGCTTTCAGAGAACAAGGTTGTGTCATCTCTACATCTCAAGGAGTTAACAAGTCTTCTTTCAATCCTGTCACTGCATTTTCTTTATGTAGTCCAGCTTCAAGGATGACTTGCTCAGACAGGTTGATTTGCTCATACAGTCATCTCTTGGTCTATGTAGCGATTCCTCATGAGCACAGGTAAGTACAATGGAATGTATATTTTGTTGCCATGTTCTCTGAGTGTGTTATAATCCACACGGTCAAATGTTTCTGCATAGTCAATAAAACACAAGTAAACACCTTTCTGAAGTATATGGACTATGTGGTTAACTGCTTCCAGGAGCACCTGCCTCTTTTGCCATCAGGGCTGAAGCACTGGATGGTGCCTGGCTACCATTACTAAACATTTGATCCAAAATTTTGTTAACTAATTCTGGTTGGGTGTGTGGAATCAAATTTTAATTTTTCATGGAATCCAGAGTTTCTGGAGAGTTTGAGATCAGAGGGACACCACCACCACCCCTATCCAAAACTATGGTATGACTTCATCTAGTCCACTTTGCTTATCCTTAGTCTTGAAACCTTAAACCCAAATGTGTTAGTCCAGGTTGACGAGTGAAACAAATTCAGAGATACTCATATATGTGTAAGAGAGAACTTTATATCAAACAGCAAGTGTGCATTAAGAAAACATCGCAGCTCAGTCCAGCTCAAGTCCATAATAAGTCCAATATTAGCCCGGATGTTCGATACTAGTCTATAAATTACTCTTTGACTCACGCAGCACATGCAATGAGGCCAAATTCAGGAAGACCACAAGCCAGTGGTTGGAAATTTAGATTTAATAGTGGTGGATGCATCTCCAGGGCTCTGCCTGCCATCAGCATGGCTCCATGTGGCTCTTCAACAGGAAGGTCAAGCAGAGAGAGTGTGTCCACCTCCAGGGAAGAAAAGATGAAGTTCCCAGAATCCACATGAGAAGGTCACGCCCACTAGGAGGCACAATCAGGAGCCTGATTGACAGGCTAAACTCCACCCTTCACTCTATCAAATTGACATGAAATTGTGTAACTTCCACACCAAACTACCTCCTTAAGCCATCTTTACTTCAAACAATAGTTTAGATTAATAAATAATGTCCCGGACATTGTGCTTTTTAAAAGAATCACCTGTATGTGATCAAATTGATCATAGCAACTTAAAATGAGCAGCTTAGGTGGCAGTGAATTCATGTCAATGAAGGAGGAACAGCCCAGCAGAGGAAGGCGAGAATGAGCACACGATTCCAAGAATACAATCCATGGAACTGCTTACACCTTCAGAAATCACTGACACGGTGCGTACTTTGGTACGTATATTTATATACATACATATGACATATGTGTATGGCGGTGACATGGTAGTCACTGTTGGGCTGCTAACCACAGGTCCGTAGTTTGAAACCGCCATCTTCTCCAAAGGAGAAAGACAAGGCTTTCTACTCCCATAAAGAGCTGCAATCTTGCAAACCCACTGGGGCAGTTCTACCCTGTCTCAGAAGGTCGCTATGAGTGGCATTGATTCATTGGTTGTGAGGATGCACATGTGTATGTAGAAAGAGTTGGCTCTCAGCCTGCACAATCAGTAATCCTCTCCATGTGGAGAGAAGGCTTCTTGAAACTCTGTGGACCTTCTGAATATTCACCTGGGGACTTTATCTCCTGCTACCACTTCTTTGCAATTGCCTGTACCTGTCCCTGGTATCCATGGGGCTATAAGCCCCTTTTGAGTAGATGCATACAGCTAATAACTGATGATGGGGGGCGGTTGAAGAACAAACCAGGAATCCGGGAGCGGGAGGGAGCGCTGGAACAGACTATGAGGCTGTATATACAATTCATTTCAAAAGCAATTTAACCATGGAGGTGTATGCCTTGTGAATACTCTATCAAGAAAACCACACACACACACACACAAATGTTGATATCATGTGAAAAATGTAGCCAATGCTATTGAACAATATGTATAGAAATTGTTTCATGGGATGATCCTAATTTGCTATGTAATTTATCACCAAAACACAAGAAAGGATATTTAAAAACAGATCCCCTTTCTCCACATGAACCCTTCACAGCCAGCTTCCAGCCCTTCCCATCCAGTCACTGCTTGACATTTCCAGGAAGACCATGATTCTTCATCGCCCTCGGGAAACAGCCCATGGATTTATCATTTAAGTTATTCCACAGAATGGAACTTGTTAAGTGCTTCTGGTGGATAAGGTAAGGTAGAGACGGACTGCAGGCTGTTGAAAGTAGGTGGCACAAGTGGAAGGCTCTTACCCTGGGAAACAGTGTCAGGACAGGGTAGGCAGCCTACCTGGCAGGTCAAGTCCACTTCCTAAGGACGAGTTCTGTGCTGACTGAATCTCCAACGGAGCCACTGCCCGAACATGGTTTTCCTGCTGAGTCCACCTCCAGAGCCAAGGCACGAGGTGGCTAGGATCAGCAGACCCAGGTGGAGAAGGATAGGGCAGGAACACAATACTGACTGAGCATAATTATGCTAATTACAATAGCATAATGAAATCCGAGGGGGTACCGCCCCCAAATGAATTTTTTTCATAAAATGAATTTAAATTGTTACAAAATTTGTTACCAAATTATGTATTTAAATTTTGTTACAAAACAACCGGATCACCTTCAAAGTACTCTCCTTTACACTTTAATACATTTGTGAAATCTGCGATTCCATTCTTGGAAACAGTTTTCAAACTCATCTGTTTGGATGGCTGACTGCACCTCCCTCATTTTTTCTTCACTTCTTCTATACCATCAAATCACTGTCCTTTCATGTCCCTTTCTATTCTCATAACAAAAAGAAATCTCATGGAGCAAGGTCAGGTGAGTAAGGGGCAAGAGAGGCATGTTTTGTTTTGTTTTGTTTTTCTATAAAAACTGGGACATGGAGATGGCTGCATGAGCAGGTGCATTGTCAGGTTGTGGGGGGAGGTCAGATGCTTACAGACATCCTTCCTGAGGGCAGTTAGGCACCAGACTACAGGGTAGGCCTCACTCCGTGCTGCTGGGGACAATAAACTATTTCTCCCTGAGGCCTCTGATCAAGTTTTCATACCCTACCAATAATGTTTCTCTATCCGTTGAGCCAGGGAACAGGCCAAACTGGCTCTGTAACATCCAAAGTTAAGTCGCCATCCTAAATATAGGATCCGACCATCTATGTACCCCCAATCCTTCCTCTTCCCATTACGTGGATACCCCTAGATCACCTCCTCCCATTACTGTATTACCTATAGCACAATCCCTTCCTGTGACGTGGGTCCTCACCTGTAATTAGGGGGCTTGCATGTCCCCAGAGAATATAAAAGCCTGGGCTAGCATTAAATCTCTCTCCCTCCACGTGGACCACCAAGCGGGGCTGAGGTGAGCATGCTACCATGTATCGTGTCGGACTTCACTTATTTCAATACTTCTTTTCTATCTCTCATGCTCTCTATAACCTTACTATGATGTTTACTTATCGCGGTACAATTGCGTCTACCGGACCCGTAATGATGTGTTAGGGGCTGGCGTCCCCTGACAGTCAGGTGGCAAAACCAGTCTCCCATCTGCCAAAAATCAGATTTTTGTTGTTGTTGTTGCACCCTGTTATGCAATCTTTTCAGGACCTCTAAATAGAAAGCTTGATTAACAGTCTGACCTGGTGGAACAAACTCCAAATGCACGATTTCCCTCACATCAGTGGAGCTTTTTTCCTTTTTGGGGTGTGTGTGTGTGTGTGTGTGTGTGGGGTACCTCCTAGTATTTTGACACAATTGGAAAAGCAATGGATTCCAACATACCAAGGCTCATGAAGATTAGCTGGGACTTGGTGATGTTTCATTGTGACTCGCACGGTCATCAAGAACTGGAACCAGCTCAATGATGCCTCGCTGCAACACTGGGCACCGTGTGGTACCTGCCGATGTGTCTGCCTTCCTGTGGGTCACTCTTGGCCGAGGAGAGGCCGGTAATGAGAACTAGATGATGGAAGGAGTGCAGCTTGGCTGCAGCATGCAGACTAGGACCCTTACAGAGGAGCTGGCTCGGGCCCTGCGTTAGCTTTTGACAAGTGAAGCAGAAGAAGGTCTTCCAGCTGAAAGGAGGAGCATTCATAACGTCCAGGAGGTCTGAAGTGTATCTGGGGCGTCCTCATGGGGGCTGAGGGGAGAAGGGACGGATAAATGCGGACCAACAATCCTGTCGTGTTTCACAAAATGCAGGATCTTCAAGCTAAAAGCAGTCAAGTTCTGGGCAAGCTGCTACGAGTTGGTCATTGTAGTGGAAAGTAAATTGGGTTCCGATAAAAGCAGGTCTATGGACACAGGTAAGATTTTGCCGTTTGGTTTCCTCTGTGCCCGCTTGTCCTACTGTTGTGGCTGTGTGTTACTGTGATGCTGGAAGCTTTGTCACCGGTGTCTCAGATACCAGCAGGGTGACCCAAAGAGAATAAGTTTCATCAGAGCATCCAGACTAAGATGAGACTACAGCGAAGGAAAAGTCTGTCCACTCTGAGGAACTAGCCGGGGCAACCCTCACCGACAGCAGCAGCACGTTGTCAGATATTGTTTCAGAAGATGAGCCCCTTGGCTCAGGCGGCACTCAAACCATGACTAGGGAAGAGCTGCTTGCTTGGCATAGCAGCTTTGCCACCACGAATGGGGTGGCCCGAGGAGCTGACCCTGACCAGAAGCAGCCATAGTGGAGGAGGAGCAGGCAGCAGGAGGACATTCGGTCAGGCAGGTGGAGCAGGGCTTTCTGGCTGGCAGCTGGCATCCTGGGCAGCAAGTGTGTACGGCAGGAGGGCAGGAGTGTCTGAGCAGGTGGCTAGGGCCTGATGACACAAGGCTGGCAACAGGCAAGCAGGCCCTGAGCTCCCAAGTCTGGAAGCAGGCTGTGTCTGCAGACGGTGGTCCGAGGCCGTGTCCTGGGGCGGGAAGTCGAGCACCACATGCTGGTGCTCTGTGCATATTGGAAGAGGATGTGGTAGAGGGTGATGAATGGGACAGCAGGTCTTCCATGCATACGAGTCTGGCTTGTAGGGCATTCTGTGTTTGGCATGCCCTTGGCCACTGGAGCCATACCAGGGAGCCAGCCTTCCAGGGAGGGCATGCCAAAGTCAGGACGGGCTGTAGCGCTACCCTCCTGCACAGGGCTGCTGTGACGGACACGAGAGCTGGAGCGCGAGCTGGTGGGCAGGGGGGGTCCGTGTCTACCAGGTTCCAAGGTGGGAGCCTTTGCCACACAGTCCTAAGAAGAGAGATGCTTGTACATTAGGAACTCCGCCACGGAGCTGTTTGTGGGGACGTGTTGCTCTCTCTTTGGGAAAACACCAAAGTTCATTGTTGGTAGGGAGACCAGGGATGAGAGGACCAGAATGTTTTACTCTCTGCCTTTAAAACCACTCATCTTATTAAGGGTCAAAGATTGGAGCTCAGGGGAGTGACACCCACCAGCCTCTCTGAGCAGCTTTGTCGTCTGAAAGGATGAATTCTGACCAGGAACCAATCAAGCTTCTTTCTTGGGCATGAGGCTGGGGTGGCCTTTTCAAAGGTACCTGAGCTCCCAGGGAGAGTTGGGGCTGGGCTTGGTGCTTGGGCTTCTGGCTCTGCCTGGGAAAGATCAGGGTGGCCAGGAGTTGGCTCTCAACTGGAAGAGAGAATGAGATAAAATTTATTGTGCCAACCTGGCCAACAAACACATGTGGGGTTAATTGAAGGGTGGAGGGATAAATGGCTCAGCAAGCCTCGACCTCCCAGTTCTCGGGTTTCTTGCTTTGTGATGGTCGGACCAGGGTGCAGCTGTCTTAGCCAGTTCCCTGCTTTAGCTGGCAAGGGTCACTTCCTGCAAGACATCCCTGAGGAGAAGCCACATGGACCTACCCTGTTGCAGTCCTGGGTGCTGGAGCAGCCTTGTGGAAACCCCTGCCAGTGCTGAGATGCTTACACGTTCACTGATTCGGCTTTCCCCCTTCAGTCGGCATCATTGCATGTGCTTTGTGAGATGGAGGGAGACTTTGTGGATTGGTGTCGGACATATGGGCTAATGTTGGACTTGGGCAACATTGGGTTGGGATGTTTTCTTGATGTGCACTTACCCTATATATAAAACTCTCTCTTACATATATGAGTGCTGTGGATTTGTTTCTCTAATGTACCCAGACTCACACAGAGAATTAGTCCCCAATGCTGAGGTGATGAGCCGAAAAGCCAGGCAAGAGGTCGGGGAGAGCCCCCGGTTGTGGGGAGTACAGGGTGCAGAGCCAGGGGCTGGCACTAGCTTGTCTGTGAACTCCTAGTGGGGTTCCTGGTTGCTCTCCAATGGTTGAGCAGGGCCTCTGCTTGGTCCTTTCTGTGATGTGAGTAGGCACAGGGCAGTCAGCATGGTGGTCAGCATTGGGTAAGCCCAACCAGGTCCTTGGTCTGAAGTCCTGGGCTGCTGCTTTGCACTGAGCCCCGGACAGAAGACAAAGGGTTGGCCATGCTATCCCAGGGCGGCTGTGCCTCCTCCTGACTCTTCCTGAGGGCAGCTCTGCTCACACTGTTCATTTTCTGATCAAAGATGGCTCCATTGCACTTTGGAAAAGAAGTCAGGTGCCAGTGACCTGGGACATGAGACCTTCTCACCCTCCCTCTGACCTCTCTTGGCTGACTGGCTTCTCCCTGTGCCTCCTGCATACCCACCATGGCCACCAGATATGCCAATTCCAAAGTTCCTGCCTCGGGGCCTGTGCTCATGTTTCTCTTTTTCATGGTCTCCACAATGATTAGGTCCCATTTCCATGGCCCAGGAGAAGCTCACTACCCCCCCTGACCCCCCACTCCAGCAGATCTCTCTGGAATGGAGCGCTGGTCTGCTTTCAACTGCCCTCTCTCCCCCAGGCCTGATTTGACCCCTGTCTCTCTCTAGAGCCTGGCTCAGTGCCCAGCACAGCGAGATCTTGTTAATGGGTGATGTCGGGTGAGCACTGTATGGGGTCTTTCAGAAAAATGACCCCGGGTCTGGACCCAGTTGAGCACAGAGGCAAGAAGAATGCCCAGCTGAGCTCCTGTATCACTGCCTCTGGGTTCTCGATCCCAGGCACCTGTGTGTGAGCAGAAAGGAGCTATTGCATCCGGCTGGGGGCTCGAGCTTTTCTCAAAGGTACCACCCAATGTGCATCCCACTGTTGAACTTGAATTGGGCCCTGTCCCCTTCTGTGCTCTCTTGTCTCTGGAAGAGCAGGAATCAACACAACCCTCTCCCAGGTTGGAGCTGCCAGTAGGGAGCTCAGTCTCAGCCCTGCACTCGGAGGGCTGTAGGGGCCTCGGGATGCAGAGGACAGCCTACCATGGCTGTTGGCCTTCCAGAGGTAGAGGTGGAGGTGGCCACGGCCCAGTAGGCTGAAGATTACGGGAAGGTAGAGGTGGAACAACAAGCAGTCAGGACCCTGGTTCTTCTTCACACCTGGTTCCTTTCCTCTTCCTGGACATCTGAGATGTCTACAGTGAGCCCAGCCTGGTTTCTTCTGCAGGTCTGGAGATGGAGATGCCAGTGTTCCCAAAATGTGCTTTCCCGGCACAAAGCCACCATGTAGCAAACACTGGACCCAGAGTTCTGCCAGCTGCCTACAGAGCTCCTTAGAGTAGGATTCCTGTCCCCACGCACTCGCTGGAGCAAGACAGGATGGGAACAGGAGGTAGAACAATGGAAACTAATAGTTGTGAGGACCTGCTCCGTGCCAAACACTTCACATACGGTTCTCTACAAAATTTTACCCTGGACTGCTAGGAAAGCAAGGTTATCTTCATTCCCAGATCTGGTGGATAAAGCTGAGAGAGGTGAGGGAGCCACCTCACACATGTCAGAGCAGGGGGCCACCTCACACATGTGTAGGCGGCTCTTTTCCAGCCTCTCCACCAGCATGCGTAGCTCCTCAGGCCTGTGGCCATGTTTACGCTGAGGGAACATTCTGGGCTTCCAGGCATCTCAGGTGACAGGACAGTGGGCACATTTGGTGATGTCATTCTCTGCAAGAGGGCGGGTTCAAAGTTTGTGAGGTTGAAGTTCTTGTGGACAGAGGGCCAGAGCTTGCTGGGAACGGACACGTCCCAGGAAGTCATGTGCCGGTGGACCGTGTGCAACTGGGGACAGAGGTGTGCTCTGTCTTTGTAGGCTGGAGACATGGATGCCCTCGGGGGTCTAGCGGGTAGCCCCGGCTCCTCTGAATTCCCCTGTTCCTCACTCAGCCCCTACACTCCAGGAGGGGGGCTTCCTTGAGGTTATTTTTTAATCCTTGGAGACACTCTCAGGGTACCCAATAAGCAGGGCAAGCACAGGCTTACTTGCACAAGCTTTGGTGATCCAGGTCTACATTGATTCTGCTGTAGGTATGACGGCCACCTGCCTGTCTCCCAACCCGACAGCATCTTGCTACAGACACCATGCCTCTTTGAACATTGACAATCCCCGACAGGGATGGGGGACCCAAGAAACCAGGTCACATCATTTTCAGCCCCCCGAGCTTTACATACACCAGAACTCAAGACTCTCTGTCACTGAATCACTTCTGATTCACGGCGACCCTCCTGCCAGGACAAAATTGCCCCTGTGGACTTCCGAGACGGTAACTGTGTCCCGGAGTAGAAAGCCTCATCTCTCTCCTGCAGAGGGGCTGGTGTGCTCGAACTGCGGACTGCACGGTTAGCAGCCCAGTGCGTAACCGCTGCCCTGCCCGGCTCCTTTTCACTACATCTAAGCTGCAGTAAAATCCATGTGCATTGCTCACTGCAGATTAGTAAGTCAGCACAAGTAAACTTGTGCTTACCTTGCTTCCTAGGCAATCTGCCCCTGCTTCAAGGGACTTCACACATCCTGAAACGGGCCCGCAGTGAGTCACAGCCCTCTGTCCCTCACCTCTCTGAAACCGACCATCCTCTGGAGCAAGCCAGTCTCCCTACACTTCTCACCCCCTGCAAACAAATGCCCCAAGCTTGGCCTCGGGGATGATTCCGGCACATGTGAACCTCTCGCCCAGAGTCAGCCCCACACCCATAGCCCCAGGAGCTAGCCTGCTCAGACAGTGGATCTTTCCAACCCTGGGAGCGCCCCGAGAATGTGAGCGCCCCAGCACAATCGGCATGCCTGAGCTAAAGGCTCAGGACCCAACAGGCACACATTCGGTGCCAGGTTTCCTCAGGAATCCTGGGCACAGACCCGGGAGCCAAGTGTGGGCGGTCCCAGCTGGAGAGCAACTCAGCCTGGGACTCGCCTACTAAGCCTGGTGGGAGAAGGAGGGCAGTCCTCGGGGTTCAAGGCTCAAGCCCAGGCCCAGGGCCCATCTAACTCCTCTGGCCTTTGGCCTCTGTTGGGAGCCCCACCACCTTAGGCCAGAGAAGAGGGAGAGAGGGAGGGGCGCCCAGAACATTTTGTGACTACAGGTTGTAAAACTAAACAAACCAAGCGTACTGCATCGGGTCAAGGCTCGAGGCAAAAAAGACCCGGTGCTTCCAGGAAAATACCGAGTGACCCAGAAAGCGACAGCTACCTGCACCACGTGTCTCCTTCGAAATCCCAGGAAGCGGCTCATCTGCTCAGCTTGGAAACAGGAATCTAGCCAGTGACCAGGGAGGTCGACTGGAACCGCCCCTGAGGTCCCAGTTCTGGGTAGACTTAAGCAGCAGGCCTAGAACCTTCCATGGGGGTGGGCGGTAAGAGGAGTGGTCCACACAAATCTGAGGCTGGCGGGCAGCCCTGTGGCCACCCGGGACCACCATCCCTGCCACGCAGCTGAGTCCCACTGCTCAGTCCTATGCTCTGTCTTTCAGTCACAAGTTCATCCAGCATGACCATTTCTAGAATGTCAACCCCGGCTGGGGCCTCCCTAGTGGTCAAGTCCCTAACCCTCACTCCTTGTCTCCTGCCACTTCCAGGGAAGGTGTGAGCCAGATCCGTCCCGGCGTATTCATTTAGCGAGTGCTATCCGGGTACACACAGGCTGCTTGCCCACCTAGAGCAATGGTTCTCAATCTTCCTAATGCGCAGCCCTTTAATACGGTTCCTTAGGTTGCGATGACCGCCCCCCCAACCTGGCCATAACATTATTTTCTATGCTACTGTTATGAACCGGGCAACCCATGAAAGGGTCGTTCAACCCCTAAAGGGGTCGCGACCCACAGGTTGAGAACCGCTGGCCAAGAGCCTGATGGACTCACACATTTCCAGAAGTAACTGCAGCAACACAACACGTGGGAAAGGGGCCTAAAAAGGACAAACGGAAAGTATCCTGGTGTGGGGAGGGGGTTTGGCCCAGTTACGAGACCTGGAGGTGCAGTGGTTAAGCTCCTGGCTGCCAAGTTCCCAGTCAGTGGGCCACCCCCCTAGCTGCTCCACAAGAGATGAGGCGATCTATTTCCATAAAGGTCTGGGAAACACCAGGAGGCAGTTCTACTCCGTCCTGTGAGTCTGCGTTCACTTGACTGCCTGCAAGTGGGTGTGACTTGATGACAATCCCTTCTGCAGGACAGACAGACAGACAGACGGAGGCTTTAAAGCATTTGAAAGAACCTCGATGGACAGATACAGGTGCCACCACCCTAGAGTGGAGCTGTTTCACCTTGAGTATCGAAGGGGAGACGAGGATATGTGAACCCCTGACAAGCAGCAGCAGCCTTCCTGAGGATAAGTGGGGGACCGGGAGGAGGCCTTGTGCCCCATGAGTGTGGCTTCCTCATCGGAGAGAATGAGATTGGGGGCGCATCAGGGTGGCCTATGGGGGAATGCTGGGCCTAGAGGGGGGCAGGCAGGCCACACTCACGGAGTACTTATTTGAATCTGACCCTAGGAAGAGCAAGGCAGAGGGAGATTGTCTAATTTCACTGTATTGAAGGGAATCATTAAAACCTCCAACACCTTCTTCCCAGCTTAAACTCGAAACCAAGACCATAACCCGCTGCCATGGAGTCGATCCCAACCCGCAGGGACTCAGTGGGACCGAGTAGGACTGCCTCTGTTCAGACATCGACACCTTCCTGTTCCAGCAGAGCGGCTAGTGTGTGAGAACTACCGACCCTGTGGCTAACAGTTCCATGCATGGCCCACTACGCCATGCGGGCTCCTTAAACAGTGCCCCAGCGAAGATCCTTTTGTTGGTCCATCCATGCCCTCTGCCCTTTCACGAGGCAGGTGACAGACTGTTTAAGTCTGTGAACATACAGGATCGCACAGCGCTCCCACTTCAACCCCTCGGTCCTTACAGAAAGGGGGGCAGAGCCCGGGTCCATCCACCTCATTAGGGGAAGCTCAGCCCTGGGCCTCGGCTCTCCAGAGTCTACTCTGGTCCTCTTCCTGCACAGAATTCCTTTCTCCTCATCCTGCACGGAATTCCTTTCATGCTGAAGGCAGGAGAAATAATGAACGTGCATTAGGTGGCTGTCTGTAGACACTTTTCCCCACCCCGTCCAAACTCCAGAGCATCTCCAAGTGCCCAGGGCTCCAGTGCTGAGGGTAATGGGTGACATCCGGTGCACAGGCATGTCTTTTGCTGCTGCTGATAATCAAGTAAAAACTTACTTCAATCCACAAGTAGCTGCCGAAGCAGAAGAACAAACAGAAGCATTCTTGCGGTAATGACTATGTGATCTCAAGATAGCCAGTGGGCCGAGACACCTTCATCCCGGCACATCCAGGTGCAGGACATAGCTCAGTGGGGGATGCTGAGAATGCAGCAAGAAGCACCGAGAGAAGTAAAGGCGGATTGTCCGAGCCTGAGATTAGCCCAGAGGTGTCTGACAGGCTACATCTGACTTTGGCATTGGTTGGGCTCTGCCATGGGTGGCTTGGGAATTTGAGTGCAATGTAGGGAATTCTACAAGGACATTCTGTGGGAGATGATGGTGCTCCACAGAGAAGCTCCCCCACAGGAGTGAGGAGACGGAGGCCCAGAGTAGACAGTGGTATGCCCCGTCTCCTTGGAGGGTGATGACACAGGAATGAGAAGCCAGGACCATCGTCTCCAAGCTTGGACTCCTTCAACCACAGCACACACCACGCCCACCTCTAGCTGCGGTGTGAGGGGGAGAAATGGGAGGTGAGTCTGAGGTGAGCAAATGTGTGACGATAGGTCCTGGCTCAGCAAGCAATGGGGAGATGGCAGGGACTTCAGACAAGAGCAGACAATTGCTTAGAGATGCTCTGAGCTGGGTCTGCAGAGGAGTCTGGGGACCAGCCAGTGTCAGCCTTTGGGTGAGCGGAGTGGAAACGCCTAGAGAGAACTTGAAGGAACTGCTGGGTATCAGGGTCTTGGCACAGGCCCGGGGCTCTGATCTCGACTCCAGCATTTCTTACTTGGGTGGCCATGAGCAGGTCACTTAAGCTCTCTGATCTTCTGTTCTTCGCTGTAGAAAAATCTAATCATACGTTACCAGTTGCTGCCAGGATTAGAACAGCCGTCTGCAAAGTCCTGGACATTTGATCATACACTGTAATAAAGAGCTATTAATACTCTTTCAGCTGCCGGGCACCGCATTTCCTGCTGAATAGTCTCTGCATCAGCCACCCTGTTCACGGCGGGGCGGGGGGGGGGGGGGTGTAATACTACAAACCCGCCTAACATTACAGAGCAGAGGAACACCTCCCAAAGATTTGCGATGGGTCTCTAGGGCGGGGGAGATGCCCTGGAGATAAGGAAATCTGTAGCCATCCGATCTGGCATGCTCTACGTCTTACAGGGCCTCAGGAGGAGCTGCCCATGGCGACAGCTGGTCCCTCGACGCTCCCTCTCGCAGGAGCTTGTAGCTGTGTCATGAGCCATTTGTAATAAAAGGGAAGTGTTTTGATTTCTCTGGGAAGCCGGATTTTCTCCCCAATCCTTGCTGCTTTCATCCTTGGACATGAAACAGCCTATTCTAATCTCACATGGAGGGCCAGCAGTTCTAAGGAGCCCATGAAACCTGATCGCCAGCTCATGGCCCAGGAGGCAGCTTTGATGGGTGGGAAGGCGCGCATCATCCTCAGCTTGGTGCTAATAGCCCTATGCATTATTGAAAAGCCCCGTTTGTCTTCTGCAGACACAGACACTGGGTCGGGGGAAAGATGCAGATTGCAGGCTGGAGTGTCAGCTGCTTACCAAACTCGTCAATATGACAGCAATTTGTAATCCTTCAGAGCCACCAAAAATAGGCACCTAACAAACAGTGCCACTGACAGCAGAGGGGGCAGCTGATGGGGACCAAGCCAACAGTGAAACCACCACTTTCCGAGTCTCTCCGTTGCCATTCCCCTGATCCAAATGAGGAGTGAACAGCTGCCTTGGGAAATGTACAATCCGGAGTGGCGTCCGCACCGTGGACTCCAGTGGTAGGTGTGGCCTCACCGCATTCTCTGATCCTCAGCCTCCACTGAGGACAAGGCAAGCATTGGGCCTTTGTTATCTCTGAGAATTTGCCAGAAATGTTGAGGAGTGGGAGCAGGCTTCTTGTCGTGAAATGGTTGCACTAGATCCTCTGATCCAACCCTCTGTTACTTCTTGAGGAATTGTTATTTGATTATGTAGAGTGTGTCCGGCAGAGTGAGGCATGGAAAATATGTTGTGATTGTGGTGAGGTGCCGTCTGATTGGTTCCATCACATGGTGACCTCCATGTACGGCTGAATGAAAGATGGCCCTAATCCTGCACCGGCCTGGCCGTTGCTGCTGTGTTAAAGCCCAGTACAGCAGAGGCTGCGTCCATCCATCTCATTAGGAACGCCTCTTGTTTGCTGACACGCTACCAGGCACGATGGCCTTTTCCAGGGCCTGCTGCCCCCTGGATAACCTGTACAAAATACTTGAGACAAAGATTCACCGTCCGTGTTTCTAAAGAGCATTTTGGCTGTGTTTTTCCAAGACAAGATTTGTTGTTTCCTTTTCTAACCATTCAAAGTGTATTCGAGTGTCTTCACCAAGACAGTAATTCCAATGCCTCCATCCTTCTTTGGTGTAGCTTATTGATTGTTCAACTTTCACGAGCATGAGAGATTTTTGAAAGAGCCTGGTTTGGATCAGGTGTATCTTGGTCCTCAAGGTGACGTCTTTGATTGTTAATGCTTTTTTTAGAGAGGTTTGTGCTAGTTCAGATAGACTAGAGAAACCAATTCACTGACACTCATACATGTGTAAGAGAGAACTTTATATCAAAAAATAATTGTATATTAAGAAAACACCCAGCCCAGTCTAGCTCAAGTCCCTAAGTCTGATATTAGCCCAAATGTCTGATATGAGTCTATAAATTTCTCTTCGGGCTCACGCAACACATACAATGATACCGAATGAAAAATCACAGGTCAGTGAGTAGAAAATCTTGTGTATCCAGTGGTGGGGGAAGCATCTCAGCACTGGTGTGAGTCTCCATATGGCTCCTCCGGATCCAGGGCTCTCAAGCTCCAGTATCTCTTTGTTCTGTATGAACAACTGCTGCTTGGCACAAGTACGGGTTCTGCACGAGCACAAGTGTTCTGGAATTCCCATTTGTTACAGGTTATCCATAGTCCGCTGTGATTGACAGTCAAATGCCTTTTCAAAGTCAGTGAAGCACAAGTAAACACCTTTCTGATATTCTCTGCAGTCTGCTTTGAGGTAAGAGCCGTCTGATATCAGCAATAGTTATCCCTTGTGCTGGATCCTCTTGGGAATTCAGCTCTAATTTCTGGCTGCTTTCTGTTGATGCACCGCTGCAAACAGACTTGAGTTGTCTTCAGCAAAATTTTGTTTACATGTGGTATGAATGATACGGTTCAATAATACTTCATTCTGTTGGTTCGCCTTTGGAATGGGCACCACTGTGGATCTTGTCAAGATGAGCTAGGAAGCTGCCTTCTAACTTTCTTGGCACAGATACCCGAGCATCTCCATTGCACCCATTGGTGGAAACATTTCTACTGGTATTCACGAACACCTTCAGTGTTCAATAACTCGGCTGCTTCCTTCCATTATTCTTGATCATATGCTGCCTCTTGAAATGATTGAATGCTGACCAATTCTTTGGGTAGAATGACATTATGTATTTTTTCCATCTTCTTTTGATGCCTCCTGTCTTGTTCAATATTTTTCCCAGAGAATTTTTTTCAAAATTATAGCTCAAAGTTTGAATTTTTTTCTTTAACCCAACTTGAGATATACTGAAGGTGTTCTTCCCCTCCCCCCCCCAGCCTTCTAATTCCATGTGTTTGCTTTTTTTATATGCCCATACATGTTTTATTAGTTAAAAACTAACAGTGCCAAGTTGAACAAGTCAAGCAATTAAAGTCTCTTTGTATCTCATAAAATATTTCAGGAAAGTTTATTTGTGCTCCAATGAAAAGACTGTTCATTTAGAACAGGCAGATAACAGCAACTGAGCAGTTAATGTCTTTGTGAATAAAATTTTAAGATACGTCTGCCTTTCCCAAATTTCTTGTTCTTTTATAAAAAAAGAACTGTTAAAAAGAGTTGGCAGGTCTTGAGTTTTGAAAAACTGTTAAACACTCTCTATATTTAATTTCAAATTTATAATAGATTACAGGAAGATGCTTATGAAACAAATTTGCTTCAGTGCATGCCTTTAAATGATAGATTTAGAAGTGTATTAGTCTGGGTAGACTAGAGAAACAAATCCATGAACACACATATGTGTATAAGGAAGAGGTTTAAATACAAGAGGAATTGAACATTGAGAAAGCATCCCAACCCAGTCCAGTCCAAGTCATTAAGTCCGATACTAGCCCATATGTCCGATACCAATCTATAAAGTCCTCTTCAGACTCACAAAACACATGCAATGAAGCCAAATTCAGGACGATCACATGCCAGTGGGTAGAAAATCTTTGGATCCAGTGGCGTGGTAAGTATCTCAGCACTGGCAGGGGTCTCTACGTGGCTTCTCCAGCTTCAGAGGTCTGGCTGCATCAGGGTAGGTCCATGTGGCTTCTCCAGTTCAGGGGACAAGGGTAGTTCCATAGTTCCATGTGTCTTGTCAGCTGCAATATCTCTCAGGGAGTGGCAGAGAGAGAGAGAGAGAGAGAGAGAGAGAGAGAGAGAGAGAGAGAGAGAGAGAGAGAGAGAGAGTTGTCTCCCACCTCCAAGGAGGAAGTACCAGATTTCCCAGCATTCTCAGGAGAGGGCCATACCCACACAGAGGCCTCATTGGATATGATCTGATTGACAAGCTAGCCTCCACCCCTATACTCTTAATCCTCAAATTGACAAAATATATGACTACCCCATAGAAGTATGCAAACAACTATATGATACAAAGTTTCCAAACTCTACCTGTAAGAAATCAGGCCATTTTTACCACAAGCAATAATCCATTCCAAGCCTTCCAGAGAGTTTATATAGCCGCACCGGCATAGCAGTATGCTTTGCCAAAACCAAACCAAACCCGAGCACATCAAACCAACACACTTTGCAACCTGTATTGGGCAACACAGACCCAAAAGAAGTGGGTGGGGGAGATACAAACGTAATGGAATTGCACATCAATATAATTTAAGGGGGGAAAGCCACAATAAAAGTAGCGGTGCTTAATGTTAGGGGGGAGGAACCCAAAAGACAAAATAAAAGTCGAGCTTTCCTACGCTGCTTCCTTCTTCTTTGGATTCTGCATGATTTAACAAAATAAAAATGCCTGATGTCATCTCGCTATACATCCAGTCGGCAGTACCACTCAAACTGCACTGCAAATCAATAGCCATTCTGCGTATCATGTTCCGCAAGAGGATAGTGTGTTATTGGTGTGGCTGGAGTACAAGGTCTTTGGCAAACTCATCAAGAATTGTTAAGGGGCAAAAAAAATTTTTTAAAGCCTAAATTTAAAAAGATTTTTTTAAAAGTTTTTTGTCTTAACAGAAATATGGTAACACCAAATCCCTAAAAAGTAAATAAAGATTCAGCATCAGCACACTGGTATCAAAACATACATCCACACCACATTTTAAAAAATCCTACGACAAACATTCTTTGCTTGCTTATTGGAGGCGCCTATCTAAATCCAACAGCTTACCAGCATCTTCTTGGGGGTGGGGGAGGAAGCCAAAAAGGAAACTGGTGGTGGGGGGACATTTTTTTAAAAGTCCCTCTTCCCTAAACAATTTTCTTTCTCCTGCAGCAGAATTTGCAGGGGAGGAGGCAGAAATCTACAGAAACAACAAAACCGGTCTTATTATTTTCACTTGAAGTCATCATCGGCTTCTTCCCTAACGCGAGACACTGGTGCCTCCACCCTGGAGCCGCTGTCCCGAGACCTGGTGGAGCTGGTGGCCGACGTCCTATCTGCCCCATTGGTCAGGTTGCTGGCTGAAAGCCGGGTGCCAATGGAAACTGAACCTGATGATGTGGCAAATACACTGCCGATAGCTCGCTGAGCCATTTCTGTTACAGAAGGTTGCAGAGATGCGGCTACCAAACTTCTCGCCATTTCCAGGCCTGCGGCTGAAGTTTTCTGATTCCTGCCCACAAATCATTCCAATCCACTTCCATATTGTGCTAGTTAAGGTTTATTGTGCCAGCTTGGCTGATAAACACATGTGGGATTCATTGAAGGGCAGAGAGAACCTCTCGGTGAACCTCACCTTTCTTCTTCTTGGGTCTCTTGCTCTCTGATGGTCGGACCAGGGTGCAGCTGCCTTAGCCAGTTCCCTGCTTCAGCTGGCAAGCCTCACTTCCTGCCAGACATCCCTGAGGAGAAGCCACATGGACCTACCCCGATGTAGCCCTGGGTACTGGAGCAGCCGCTTGGAGACCTCTGCCAGCGCTGAGATGCTTACATAGTTCACTGACTCGGCTTTCTTTCTGTATTCAGCGTCAATTGCGAATGTTTTGCGAGTTTGAGGAGGACTTTGTAGATTGATGTCTGACATATGGGTTAATGTTGTATTTAGGGGTTGGGATGCTTTCTTAATGTACACTTACCTTTTACATAAAACTCTCTTATATACATGAGTTTCTGTGGATTTGTTTCTCTAGTCTACCCAGACTAACACGCATACTTCTATATCATCCTGGATTTCAAATGTGTTGTCAAAATTAAACACACTCAAATTGGTCGTACGAAATACTGTGGTCAGTCGGTCACAGGCTTCTTGCTGGGGCTCCACCTGGTGAACGGTAGGTGGAGGACGGAGTTGGAGGGAGGCAGCCTGTTGGCCTCTGCTCTGCCTGACGGTTTCTCTGCACCAGGTGCTTGAAGGCAATTGCTATGGAATAAGTTCTTGAAGTTGAGATGGCTTCTGTTTCAGTCTTTCTCGTGTTCTCTGTCTCTCTGCCTCTAACCTGTGACATTCCTGAGGCGAGTTAGTAGGCAGGTCGAGCCACTTGATTTCCTGCTTCTCCTTGGAGAGAATGCCCATGGCTATTAAGATAGTCAGGGCCTCGTAGACTTGTCATTGTATATTCTTCTGGTCATAAACGGATTCACTTGGTAGCACGTGGTTATCAGCAGCACTGAACTCCATGACCGGTTCGCCTATTAGCTCATTGTAGGAAGTTGTTCCTTTCCTCTGTGCCTTCTTACAAACCTTCATGTAAAAATGCCTCCGCCCCTGGTTGTCCTTCTCCTTTCCGGTCATGTGTCCACTTGCTGTACAACGTTGACACTGGACTGTCCAAAGGTTTTGGGCAGGGGTTGCTTCTCTCAGTACATTTAGTCTAGAAGGATGAACTACTCCTAATGGTACTAAGATTCTGGTCTATAAAGACCTTTAGTCTTCCATTGGCTTCACTTAGGCCAGCATCTTTTGCCATGTTACCAGATCCGTGAAACTGATTCTATAACTGTTCGCCTTCCAGGGAAGAAACAATGATTTTTACTTTGTACTTGGGTGTCAAGCAGGTGTGCCGTGCTGGCAATGCGGTGACAGGTGCCAGCGGTCCCACAGAGACTGGCCCAGGTCTTTGCACATTTCATTAGCATACTTGACTTTGGCTTCTTGGGCTGCCCTTTGAATTTTTTTATTTGGCTACTTTACTTTTCCATTTCTTCCACTCACTTTAGCTACTGTAAATCCAAGAGAAAAGTTCAGACTCTTCTGTCATCCATTTTCTTTCTTGTCTTTTTAATAAGCATTTAGTTTCTCCGTGTATGATGCCCTTGATATCACTGCACATCCTATTTGGTCTTCACTTACAGTGTTCAGTGCATCAAATCCCTCCTTGAGCTGATCTCTAGTTGCAATTGGGATGGACCCAAGGTCAGACTTTGACCTTTTGTGGATTTGCTCACATTTTCTTCAGCTTCAATTTGAATTTGCAAAGGAGCAAGTGATGATCTGGTTTTGCAGTTTGCCCCACAGGCTTATTCTGATTGACGATACTGGGTTTCTCATCATCTTTTCCCACAGATGTAATCAAAAGAATTCCAGTGCATTCTGTCTGAGGAGGCCCATGCGTATAGTTTCCATTTAGTCAAAAGGAGGATATTTGTCATGACTCAGCGGTTGCTTTTGGAATATTTTTCATCATGCTTATCTCCAGCATAATTTCTATCCACCTGTTTCCCCCTTAATCTTCTTCTCAGTATCGTTTTCCAACTTTCACATTCTAATCACCAGTCATGATCAAAACATTTTGATTGCACATTTGATCAGTTTCAGATGCCTTAGCTAATAAAAAATCTTCAGTTGTCATCTTTGGCATTAGTGGTTGGTGCGCTGACTTGAATGATGGTTGTATTCATGAGTGTTCTTTGTAGGCATAGGGATATCATCTTTTCACTCCTATTGCACTTCACCATAGACCTTGAAAGGCGCTTGTTGACAATAAGGATGGCACCACACCCTTGAAACTGTCATTCTCCGTGGAGGCAAAGCACTAAAGGTGTGTGGCAGAGCAAGGGGGGGAGCACAGCAGGGAGCTCCCGAGGGAGTGCAAAGGATAGACTCAGGGGCCAGAGCGTGGCACCCCATTTTGACTTGACTGGAGAACATGCCTAGATGTTAAAAATCAGGCTTGATCTATTTACAGGTTTTTCTTTCTTTTTTAAATTAAAATTTTCTTTTAAAAATTAATTTATTCTTTATGTGTCAAAAAAAAGAGAAATTGTCATTCTCTCCTGGTAGAGTAAACCATATGGTCGTCTGATTAAAAATAGTACATTTCAAAACCGATCCATTTCAGCTCACTAATGCCTGGGATGTTCATCTTTATGTGTTCCATGTCATTTCTGATGGCTTCCAATTGTTCTAGATTCACATTTTGTACATTCTGATTGTTAATGAATGCCTGTAGCTGTTTCTTCTTGTTTTGAGACATACCCCATCAGCTAATGAATGCCCTGGACACGTTAGTTCATCCACATTTCATTAAAGGTGAGTCCTCTTTGAGGAGGCAGCTCTTTCCCAGGTATACTTGAGTACCTTCCAACTCAGGTTCATTTGCTGGGACTACATCAGACAATGCTCCAATGTTATTTATTAAGATTTTTCACTAGCCAGTTTTTTCAGAAGTAGTTTGTTGTGCTTTGCCGGATTGACTAGAGAAACAAATCCAGGGACATTCATATAAGTATAAGAATGAGCTTTATATCAAAGAATGATTATGCATCAATAAGACACCCTAGCTCAGTCCAGATCAAGTCCATACGTCCGATATTAGTCTATAACTCCTCTTCAGACTCATGCAACCCATGCAATGACGCCGCATGCAGGAAGATCGCGGGGCAGTGATATCGGGCAATGCCAACGGAAGCATCTCGGCACTGGTGCAGGTCTTCATGTGGCTCCTCAACAGGAAGGGGACGCAGAGAGCGAGAGCGAGAGAGAGCGACAGCGAGAGCGAGAGCGAGAGAGAGAGAAACAGACAGACAAAGCGAGCGAGAGACCACCGCTTCTGATGGCAGAATCAATACAGAAAAGTTCCCAGAATCTCATGAGAAGGCCACACCCAGCAGGAGGTATCAATTAGACTGTGACCTGATCGACAGGCTAAACCCCACCCCTTCACCTACGTATCAAGTTGACATGAAATTATGCAACCAGCGCCCTTGTCAAGCCCTTTCTAGTGTGCCTTCAACTGACATGAGTTGGTGACGGAATGGCTCCCGGAGGAGAGTGCTGAAGAGGAGAGAGGTGGCACTGTGGAGTTCGAGGTCAGACAGCCATGATGGTCTGGGAGAATCCAGGAGCACAAGTCTAGGCGAGTACATGGAACTATGGGTGTGGTGAGCCTGACCTAGCATCGAGCAATGTTTAGTAGCCTTGAGAATGGGAGCACGCCCACCACCACCACCCACCTCTGACAATGGCCTTGTCCTTATCAGAGCTGCCAATCTAGAAGAGCAGATGAGACATCCACTCAAGAAACTGTGAGGTAAAACTGTGAGGTAGCCAAGAGCATTTTGGCTCTGTTTCTTCCAAAGGGCAGATTTCACAGATCAAGAACAGTGGTTCTCAAAGTAGGTCCAGGGCACATTCTGAAACCTCAAGGCCTCACAAAGTAAAAACCGTTTTCACAATGATAGATGAAAAGATGCTATTTGCCTTCTTCACCATCATGCTTTCACAAGAAAAAGTGGAATGTTCCAGAATCGAGGAGGCGTGTGACACTACAAAAGACTGAATGCCGAAACAGGTGTAAGACTCAAATTGTCTTCTATTAACCAGACAGCAAAGCTATTTGTCAGCACTTAAAAAAATCCCATCTTTCTCACTATTTTTGAGAAAATATAGATATTTTCATTTTCACCAAAAAATGTTATTTATATTAATGTTAATATACAGTGACTTTGTTTTTCTTACTTTTAAATGGATAAATTATTTTAAAATAGTTTAGCCTCCATTTGAATATGATAAATATTGACATTGAGGGACAGGACCTATTGAAAACCAAGCTCTTTGGAAGTCGCAATAGTTTCAAAAGTATTAAGGGGGCCAAAGGTCAAGAACTTGAGAGACTTCCATCTAAGTGAGGAGCCCCCTTAGGTGCACCCTACATTCTCTACTGGTTCTCTCCAGGCCCTTCTATCTTCTATAGATGAACAATTAACAAGATGTCTTAGGTGGTACAGCTATGTTAGAAACATATATATTTTTATCTATTATATTGGAAAAGATTATTATAGTATACAAAGAATTTTCTGTATTGCAAGTTACAACCATTTTAAAGTAAAACATTAATAATAGCAATGAAAATTCAGAATGTTCTAGTTTTGCACCCAGGAATTCTACTTCTAGAAATTAATTCTGAACAAATAGGAATTACAAACCACACCAGAACAATGGTGCCTTGACTATAACCAGAAGTCCTGCTGTCTGCAGTTTCTGAAACTGAACACTCAACTAATCAATAAATAGAAATTGATATATTATATCTAAAGAAACATGTACATGAGTGGGGAAAAAATTAGGAAGCACCCACTTGATATGCTCAGCCGTGGTGGTCAATTTGCTTCAGGCCCCACGGGTACCGTCACTTCTGGTTTGCAGACTGACAAATGCCAGGCCCACAGCAAGCATCAGGAGCACTGAGCTTCCGTACACCACCTGCATACCTAAGAGTACACTGGCTTATTGGCTCACCTAGGGATCTTCTTGCCACCTTCTCCCTGGTCTCATACATAATACACCTGTTAATTAGAATACAGACGTTGACCTTTCTTTAAAAATACTACTTTGATCTTACTTTATTAAAAATCCTTCGGCTGTTCCAAATTAACTTGTGCGATTAAATGCAATATAATTATTAAGTCACGCTGAGAGCCTCCTTGAGCTGGTCTCGCCCAGCACCACCGCTTCCCAACAGCCCACTTAGCCCCAGTTAGGTTCTAGAAGTTCCCAGGGCTTTTTCACAGAGGGGACTTTGCAAACGTACTTTCCACCCAGCGCCCACTTGCACCTAAAGGGCCTCCTTCCTTTCTCACCCTGGCCCTACAGGATTCAGCTTGGAAACATCTGTTAGGGGACTCCCCACTAGCTCTTCTTGCCAAAACCTATGGAATGCATGCGGTTGGCGGTGATTCCTGCTGCTTCCTCGGCACCGGAGTTGAGATCTGGTCTGTGCGAATCTGAGACTGTGGAGGTTGTTTAAAAACAGCGTCCATTCTGATTGGTTGTTGCTCATGCCATTCAGTTGTTAACTATGGTTCTATCATCCAGTCTTAGTTAACTATCGCTGTTATAACAGCAATGCCACGAGCCAATGACTCTGCTAGACAGAAATTTATTCTCTCACAGTTTAGGAGGCTGGAAGTCCAACTCTAAGGAGCCAGTTCTAAAAGACGGCTTTCTGTCTTTGCTGGCTCTGGGGGGTAAGTCCTTGCCACCTTTCAACTCTGTGGGCCTGGTGTTCCTGGAAGATCTGCCTGTGTCTTTGCATTTATCTTCACCGGGGTCTAGGAGGTTCTCAGTTCAGGGACGCCTGGTGCAGAGATGATGAACTTTGCTTCTGGCTTTTCTTTTTTCTTCATGGTCATCAGCTCCCTCTCCTCTACGCTACCTTGTCTCTCCTGTTAGTCTGTTGTGAGACACTAGCAAGAAGTGTGACTTCATCAAGGGTGTGACTTGAATAGGTTCAGCCAGTTAAGTCAGGGTCTGACTTAAGTAAGAGTCTTAAGGATGGAACTTGAATGCGGATGGAACTTGAGCCACACCCCCTTGTAAGGTTATAGCTCGAGGTACACCCTACATTAAATCTGCATCATTAAATAGAGAGGCAGATTAAAATGTACAACAATCGCAAAATGGAGGGCAACCTCACAATAGTAACCAATTTCCAAGTTGGCTCATATTTTAGGATAACACGGTTCAATCCATGCCGTATCTTTCCAACACCGTTCTTTGACAGTAGACTAAAGGAACCACTTCCAAACTTTGAACCACTGAAGGAACAAAGTATTGCTGGTTTCAAAATCACAAAATAAGTTGGTTCAGGAACTCTCAGCTCCAGGCTCCCCAGTGGCAGAGCAGGTGATTAAGACCCTTCTCATTCACTGAAACCTACTCGCGTGAAGGCAGTTCTAACCCACGATGATCCCACGGGTTACAGTGGAGAACTGTCCCATAGAAATATCTTGACTAGAATCTTTATGGAAATAGACCACCACTGAGTGACTTTACATTGCCGATCTTTATGCTGCTATCAAGAACAAGAAATCTACACCACCTGTGTTAGGCCTGGTTGACCAGAGAAACAAATTCAGTGACCCTCCTATCAGCATAAGAAATAGCTTTATATATCAGGAAAACATCCCAGCCCAGTTCAACTCAAGTCCTTAAGTCTGACACTAGTCCATAAGTCCCTCTTCAGACTCTCTGAACCACATGCGATGATGCTGAATGCAGGAAGATCACAGGCTGGTGGGTACAGGGCTGTGTGGACCCAATGGTGGTGTTGTCATTACAGGGCTGACACAGGTCTCAGCATGGCTCATTAACAGGAAGGTGAAGCAGAGAGAGGGGGAGGGAGGTTCCCAGAACCCTTTTTATTAGAAGGTCATGCCCATAAAGAGGCATCATCAGGTCACAACCTGATTGACGGGCTAGAATCTGCCCCTACACTTTCATAGCTTCAAGATCACAAAATTATGTAACTATCACACCACCTAAAGAAATTTCTCCTTGACCACCCTGTGTTAGTCTGGGTAGACTACAGAAACAAATTCATAGACAACTCATATGTGTATGGGAAAGAGCTTTATACACAAGAGCAATTGAATATTGAGAAAACATCACAGTCCAGTCCAGATCAAGTCTTTAAATCCGATATTAGCCCATATGTCTGATACCACCCTATAATTTCTTCTTCAGACTCAGGCAACACATGCAATGATGCTGAGCTCAGGAAGATGACAGGCTAGCGAGTGGAAATTCTGGTGGATCCAGTGGCTGTGGAAGCATCTTAGCACTGATGTGGGTCTCCACGTGGCTCCTCCAGCTCCCAGGCTCTGGAAGCCATCAATATAGCTCCATGTGGCTTGTCAACAGGAATGTCTTGCAGGGAATGAGTGTGTGCCTGACCTCCGGTGAGCTATTTATCTCAGCGCCTCCAAATGAGGTCATCCAGCTGGGCCCTGATTGACAGGCTAATCTCCTCCACTCTTTCACTCTTAAGGCTCAAATCGACAAGAGATTATGTAACTCCCACACACCCCATTGCCCTTTAAATACTCTGCACTGTCTAGGCACGCCAGGCAGCACTTTTCTCTGAGCCACACAGTAGCAAATAATCACCGTTTGAACCCCTTTAACTGAGTTTCTCTTTCCAACAGCGTTGGCTCCTCAGGTGTCCCGGATGGCAATCTCTGCTTCCAGCACACCCAGGGGATGGCAGTGTGCAGGGTCGCATGCCTCCCATGCTTGAGACAGGACCCCAGGGTGCACTGAAGCAGGAGAATCCTAGAGGAATGGCCACTAAACCTTCAGCTGCTAGCCAGGACTCCCCTGGAGAAAGACCTGCTCATTTGAATCCGTAAACACGAGAGCCTAGAAAAGCAGAGGGGCCAGCTCTCCCCTGGTGCGTGGGCTCAGTATGGGTCCAGATAGGCTCCAGGGCAGCGAGCAGCCACATAAAGAAATATGGCCTTTGGCCTTTGTGGCCTTCACTGCCATTCTTGGCCCAGGTGGATCATTTCTACAGCCCCACCCTTCCTAACTGTGACATAACGGCACAGAGTCCCAACTAAGCTCCTAACGGAAGGAAGGGAAGACCTCCAGGTACTCGGAATCAATCACCTTCCATGCAGTCCTTGGAAGGATTGTATTCTAAACACAACACAGCCTTACCCAGCCATGAAGAACAGGGAGGAATCCCCACAGGTGGAGGAATCCCCAGAGGAAACCCCACAGGTGTCTGTGGTGGTCCCTGCCAGGAACCCGGGCTAAATCCTGTGCATGCCAGCTCCCCATGAACAACCAGGAAAACCCCAAGGGCTCTGGATCTGTAAGGTACTCTGTCATTGTCCACTGTCTGCTCCCTAGGGCCACTCCTGACTCAGGGAGAGTATAAACCTGTCATTGGTGTGGGCCAGCCAGCAGGAGGATCAGGCAGCTAGGACCTTGGAGGGTCTGCTCTCCAGCCTCACCCTGCCACATCCATTCACCCATCGACGGCAGGTCCAGCCTGCCTCCTCTGGGAAGCCTGCTGTCCTGGGCATAATAGTGGGCTGGGGCTGGGCATACCTATACGAGCTGCTTGCTTTCTTAGGACTTCAGGAAGCCCGCTGGAAAGCTGCCCATCTGTTCAATAAAAGAACGAATGAGCAGACAAATTAAACAAATGGGGTTAAAGCTGAAAACACTCGAGCGGACACCCAGCCTGCAGATTTGATTGGTTGTGGGGGGTCAATGACACATGTGCTTGAGCCTCCTTTCTGGTTCATTTGACAAATGTTTACTCCGCGCCCATAAACAGACCAGGCAGGTGTGGGTGCAGGTTGCACCCAGTGAGACACTCACTCTCTCATGCAACAATTTTTCCTGGGAAAGTCACAAAATGCTCTTTCACAGGATTTACCCCAGCGGTCAACGTGTGCCTCAGAGGACAGAAGAACCCAAGCCCGTTGCTGTCAGGTCACTGTCACTCGGATACGCTGTAGGAGGAACACTGCTCGGAGGGGGCTTCGTGGCTGACATCTTTTCAGAAGCCCTCTTTCAGGGGACCGCTGAGTGGCTTCCCTAGGAACCTTCGGGTTAGCAGACAAGCACAACCCTTTGCACAGAGAAGCCCGATTCTGCCTAGCTCGCCGTGAACAGTAAGGCAAGCTTGGACACGATGCAAAAGTCTAAGTTCTCAGCCCCATGGCGAAAGGGGGGCTTCTGGAAAAGGGCTCGGTGGAGGGTTCTGGATTTTTCCCCTGGCGGCTCTCTGCTCACATCAGTCGGCCAGGCTGTCCAGCAGCCGGCAGCACCCCAGGCTGGCAGGCACTGTCTCTTGGCGACTGGTCTCATCTTGGACAGTTCTGCTCAGCCAGTGTATCCTGCAGCTGCTTCTTGGAAAGCAAAGCAAAACAGAGCTCTAGATGATTGATGGGCCTGTGTGTGCCTTTCTTGTGCTCCTGTGGATTTTTCCATCGGAAGGAAGAAGCTTCTCTCTCATTTTAAATTGATTTTAACGTGGCTCAGCCAGGCTAGATCAGATCTCAACTCCTCTGTGGCCGTCAGGAAGGTAGGAAGGATGTCTGAACGTTAATAAGAGGGGCTGAGCGAAGCCAGGAGCTAATGAGGCCATTGGGGGCTGTGGAGGTGACCCTGGCCTTCGGGTTGACCTGTGGGACAGGCCTGGCTGCAGCTTTCAGAGAGGTGGATGTGGGATGAGGGCAGTTTAACCTATGGGCCACAGGACTGACCCCGGTGGATGACATATGTAGTTGCAATCGCAGTGTGTAGCTGTAATCACGGATTTGTACTCCCACAAGCACGCCTCCTGAAACGCCCCACTCTGTCCAATTCGCCTCTTACCCGTGAGTGCTTCAACCTCCTCTGAAAAGCCTTCTTGATGCCTTCGCAGTTTTTATCTCTGGCACAATCAGCATCAGCAATTCTGCTCTCTCCCTTCCTGGCTTTGTCTCTAATCACTCCCTCCTCCCCCACACCCGTGGCCTCTTGGACCAGTCATGGGACTCCTTTGATGCTCAGCTTTCTCATCTCCAGTAGGATAATGGCTTCTACCCAAAGGCATCATTATGAGGATTCAGAAAAGATAATTCTCTCAAGCACCTAGTGTTATGCTTAGAGCAACAAATACTTAAGTGTTAGTTCTTTTCCACCTACTTTCCCCCTCCATCACGTGCACTGAATCAGGTGAGAAGTCAGGCGCTGCTGGCAAATCTTTGGAAGGGGGAGGATGGAGATCTGAAAGAGGATCCCTTGGGAAGCGACTCAGGCTCTGGTCTTAACCACGGGGTACAACAGCTGATTTACAAATGCCCTGGCTGGCCGGCCTCCTGGGCTGGAAGGAGGTAACAGGCACCTTTGAGCAGTTATATAAGAAACACCCGGCAGAATTTTGCAAAGCATCAGGACCCAGTTGTAAGTCCCAGAGGGTTTGATTCCATTGTTGTAGGATGGGTCCAGGCGTTGATGGAGATTCGGAAGGTTACAGAAAGGGGTGCTCCGAGGGGATGAGGGAGAAGACCTTGAGCTACAAAGCAGGGTTGTTTTATATGCTCCCTCCTCTACCTCCGACGGTCCTCTGCTCAGCACAGCCATCCTCGTTCAAACCCTTTGCATCTTGTGAATTCTCCCAAACTTCCCACAGTCCTTGGTGGCTTCTATAAACCCGGGGGTGAGGTGGCTGCTGCCAAGAGGGCGTGGACAAGAGGGGGCATCTGTCTGTCTTGCCACTGTTTCTTGGCCCCCATACCCTTCAGTAAAGAGTATTGGGCCCACCCCTTGTAGATGCTCAGTTTTCAAGGAGAGCCTCAGACATCGGAGGACTGTTTCTTCATTTATGCAAACTCTGAAACCACTTGGCCACAGATAACCCCATTCCCTAGTCCTCACGTGCAGCTAAACCAACGTGGTTGAAGTCCTGGAAATACATATTTACAGACATATTGTCAGAATCCACGAAGGGACTGAGATTTTACACCATTTTCAAGCTAACAAGTTAATTTTTCCTAGTGCCTTCGACACTGGTAGGGGACACAAGACACTTGCATCCCGGATAAACCATGGCATATGCGTCCCCCAGTAACGGTAACCAGACTGCAGGCAGTCCTGGGGAAAGAACATCAGACTGAAGTCAACTCTGACTTGCCCTTTCATATTATGTAACATGCCCTCACTGTGAAATGGCTTAACCGACCAACCTTTACTCGAGACTCATCCTTGGTCACAATCACCTTCCCTTGCTGTGCATACACCTTCAAGCATTGGAAGGGCTTTGAGCTTTTCCTTGAACTAAAGTCAGGCCAAATAAGGACCATATGCATCTATTCCAAGTTACCTACAAAATCTGAGGGGGCGCACAGGCGCGTGCATGCCCCCCATGCTGGAGGGCCTCCTTACAGCATGCTCCTGAGCAAGGACCACACAAAAAGAGCCCAGGGGCAGGCCAAGAGGGGTGCCCGATGATCATGCAGGCCTGAGCTCCCTGCCTTTGTTCTAGCCCAACGTGCCCTGGCTGGGGGAGGCGTGGTTGAAGGTATTGGCTGATTCCCTTGGCTGAGTTGGGCCCACCTGTGTGATGGCATGTGCTGCCGCCTAAGGTGGGTGTGCCCAAGGTATTGCTTTTACCTGGGCCTAGGGGTTCCTAGTCTGTGTCTGCTCAGTTGAGGTCTTGCCACAGGTGTCTAAAGGCTGCCTGATTTCTTTCCAACCCCTCTGTGAGCCTTTGCAGGCATTGAGGAGACCCCACTTGTTCCTGAATCTAGCTCCCTAACATGTCCATTTATTCTTCAGACACTGACTCTGAGGGATGACCTGGAGGAGGGCTCACAGACTAGGCTTCTGGCTATGAGGACCTTACAGACACACCCACAGAACAGAACCTCAGTGCTCCGGCCCCTTCCGTGCCGCACATCGGTATCCACACACAACCGCCATTCCAGATCCCCGCCCCCACCACACACACACACTCAGATATTCCGCTGTAGGACTGTGAAATATATTTCCACTGTGTGTTACTGATAAAAGTACTGTGTGCATAAGGCAAATAAGGATGCAAATAGTAGATTAAGGATAGTTGGTAGAAAGTAGTCCTGAAGTCCTTCTAGGTATTGACCTCAATGAACTGAAAACTTATATCCATACAAACACCAACACATGAATGTCCGTAGCCCCAAACTAGAAGCAATCAAGGTGCTCATGAATGGGTGGATAGACAAATGCACCGCAGTGCATCCATACAATAGGGTGTTTCTCAGTGATAACATGAAATCAGCTAACAGGCCACAAAAAGACATGGCCTAAGAAGTCTGGAGGCAAAAGCCCTAAGGGTCGATGGCAAAGTGAAAGGAACCGGCTTGGAAGGCTCCACACGGGAAGAACCTCATTCTAGTAGTGACATTCTAGTAGAGACAACAAGACAATCCGGGAACACAGGGCACTTTCAGAGTCATCAACTTACTCAGCACGATGCTGTCATGGTGAACACACGACTTTGTGCATTTATCAAAACCCACTGAAAAAGATGAGGAGCAAACCTTAATGTAAACTGTAAGTTTAAATAATAAAAACAAAGCCATGAAAACCAGGACTGGTGAGCCTTTAGAGTGAACAAGTGGAATAAGGGTCTTGAGGGGAGGGGGACATGTAAGGGATGAAGGGGTAATAGCATCAAGCGGGACATACAGACCAGTGGTTCTCAACCTGGGGGTCGTGACCCCTTTGGGGGTTCAAAGGACCCTTTCACAGGGGTCACCTAAGCTAAGACCATATTTCTGATGGTTTTAGGAACTGAGACACCACTCCTCTATCATCTCCAGGCGGGTCCGCCCACATGCAGATATGCCCACGTACAGGGTCACCACAACATGAGGAACTGTATTAAAGGGCCACGTCATTAGGAAGGTTGAGAACCACTGTTATAGACCAAGAATGTTTGTTTGGAATCTGATTGTGGTTGTAAATGTACAATTCTGCTGGTTGTGATTGAACTATGGAAGGATTTGACGTATGTATTGATTCCAATGAATAAAAATAAAATAACAAAAACAAAACAACCCCCCCAAAAAAACCCACACACATAACACCTTGATTCTGAAATAATTAGTCACAGATAAAACAAGCAAATGAAACAGTCCATTTGTATTAAATGTCCGTTTCTGGACACAACTATAAGAGACAAACAGTAGATTCGTGGCTGTCTAGTGCTGAGGAGGAGGGAGAAATGGGATGGTTGCTCATGGTGTCTTGTGGGAGAATGACTCAGATGTTCTAAAATCAATGGGTGTGATTTTGCATAGCTCTGGAACTCTGATAAAGAACATGGAGTTGTGCACTTTAGATGGGTCAGTTGTTCGACATTATGTTTCAATAACCAAAAACCAAACGTACTGCCAGTCAATTCTGACTCACAGGGTAGAACTGCTCCTGTGGGTTTCCGAAACGGTGACCCTTTACAGGAGCGAAAAGTCTCATCTTCCTTCCTTGTCGCTCTTTGGTAGGTGTGAACCACTGACCTTGTGGTTTAGCAGTCGAACACGGAACTCATTACATCACCAAGGCTCCGTATATTCCAATAATGTCCTTATAAAACAAAACAAATTGACCTTTAATCCCATTACCCAGAGGGAACCGATTTAAGTCATTACATTTGTAATTTTTGTGTTTAACACTATTATCTAAATATATATGAGCCTTTATTCCATGGTTTATTAACTTGGACAGTATCTATGGGCTTCCTGTTATGAAGGGAGTACATCTGCTTCACTTCTTAGTATCGTCTTCTCCCCTCCACATGCTCCCTTGTTAGTTTTGTTACATTGTTTTCAGTTCTACTGTTGTTGATTCTAGCTCACAGAGACACTGTAGAACAGAGTAGAACTTCCCCCATAGGATTTCCTGGGCTGTAATCTTGCTGGGAAGGAGCCCTAGTGGCTTTGAGTTAGGCACTGGGCTGCTAACTCCCGGCCTGTGGTTCAGACCCACCGTCTGCTCCTTGAGCGAGAGCTGAAGCTGCCTGCTCCTGTAAAGCTTGACATTCTTAGAAACCCTGTAAAGGGTTAATAGGGTTAGAAGTGACTCGATGGTGGTGGTTGGTTTTTGGTTTGTTTCTTTTTGTTTAATATTTATGGGAGAAGATCCCCAGCTGTTTTCTCCCTAGGAGCTGTACGTGTATTCGAACTAGCCGATTTCAGATAGTAGTTGTGTGCCGAGGAACCCTGGTGACCTAGTGTTCATTTTCTGGGTCGTTTAATCGCCAGGTCTACCATTTGAGAGTCTCGGAAACTCACAGGCACTCACTCACTCCTACCCTGTTCTACATGGTCTCTGTGAGTCGGTTCTGGAGGGCAGGGAGTTTCAGAGCTGGGTGCTTAACCACTGAGCCAACAAGGCTCCTTGTCCCACGAACTTCCCTGATAACAGTCAGTACCTTCCCGTCTTATCCCACCAGCCTCCGGACAGTCAGCTTTGTGAGAAGGGCAAAGCGCTTTCGGCCCCTCTCCTTCTCCTTCCCCACCTCTGACCCCCTTTACACGATCAACTACTTTCACCTTCAGCAAGAACATTCTCAAAAATCTCTTGACTTTCATCAACTTCTTTTGCCTTATGATCAAGTTTTACAACATGGACGGGCTCGTCAGTGATTTTAATGATGACTCCTGGACTTTGTCTAAAGATTGATTTCAACGTAGCTTTTCTCACTGTCTCACTGTGATAATGAGAGTAAATATATCCAGGTTGGTTTTGGAGAGGAGGAGTTGTATTTCCAAATCCCGAAGAAACCCAGACTGCTTGAAGAAGGAAGACGACGACGTGGGGACCCTCACCCCACACACAGTCAGGTCCTGAGCCACAGAAGTTGCTGTAGTTGACTCACCTCACCTTTGCACCGTGACTTCTTGTGGGACCTTGTCTATGTGCCGGCTGCTTTTCCCTGGTTTCTGCCCCAAGCTCCTTTCTTTCCTTCTTTCTTTGAAAGATGAAGCCCATTGTTCTTTTCCGTCTTCTTAACATCATCTGGATTTTGAATCAGAGTATTTGTGGAAGTATCCACGAGGCCGCCGGCTGGCTTGCTTTCTTCTACCCCATGCCGTCTTCTTGCTTGTGATTCCCTTTTCAGTGAGCTTCTAGAATACCTTCAAAGCATGTTCGTCTGCAATAGCATGGGACTGACACTTTGTCTAGTTGTAAGGGCTGGAAGTTGGAAAAGATGTTCCCTCCCAGCTCACTAGCCACGGCCGCTTATCATCTGTGCTCCTGCTGCAGATTCTGGGGTGAATTCCGGTTCCTGGCCGGCGACCTGCTTCTTTACTCTCCGGCAGTGAAGACCTTCTGAAATTGTCATAAGCATCCTCCAGGACCGGCGCCTTTCACACTGACTGGAAAACAAGGCCGTTTTCTTGGCTTTCTCTTGCACCTGCCTGTTCTCTCTCTCTATCCTTCGACACCTTCTGACTCCCTCTTTCTTTCACTTGAGTCAGGATTTGAATTTTGCTTTATTTCCCTCTGAATACTGAATGTTCCACGCAAAATACGAGAGCTGACTTTATAGAATCAGGCTTCCTCTGGCCTTAAAAATACTTAGATGACACTCCCCCCCCCACCCCTTTATCTGATTTTTGCCCTCCAGGAGGTTTTTCTTTTCACACGCCCCCCTCTCTCATTGACAGCTGTTTTCCCCCGGTGTTTTTGAGGCTCACTTTCTTCATTTGTTATTCACCTGAGGCCTTTGGCTGAGCGTCCACCAATATTAGCAACAGCCTTGGGCACAAGCCCTCAAGCTCCCTGGTCGCACAGATCTCCCTCTTTAGGTGCTCCAGGTACGTGGCCTGTGTCTGGCATTGGGCTGGCACGATGGTGGTTGATGAGGCTGATGCACCCTGAATCCCACCTGACGGAGTTCAGATGCAGAGACAAACCCTGACATGGCCACAGAGATTTCAGTGATGTTCAGAATGTATCAGTGGGTCTGTTTGTAGTGAAAAGGTAGAACAAAGAGGTCCGGGGATAGACTGCTGATCCTGTCCCCAAGAGAGACAGCCAGAGGCTTCCGTCTCTGCTTTGAGGGCCCAGTCTGCTGGAGGGCCCCACCTCATCATTCTAGACCTTGGAGGGCCCAGGGTGCCAGAGAGAAAGGGATACAAGCTGTCCCCAATCCAGGACTCTGGGTGAGGAGAGGCTGGGGCATTTGCCTCAGAAGCAGATCTGAGGCATCTGGGCAATTGAGACGTTTGAGGGTCGGTTGAGAGAGACAGCAGCTACAGAAATGTCTAAAGGCCGAAGTTCATCCAAACCAGGACTGGACACACGGCAGCACACTCACGTCTGTGGCATGAAGTACTGGAAGACTGATTACAGATCTGAGTCCCGAGGGCACCACCGGGGAGTATAACCCATCCCTTTGCTCTGCAGATGCAGGACGCAGGCCCAGAGGGGGAGGGCTGCTCTCTTCCCTTCGTAGCTCACCCCAGGGCGCTTAGGTGAGTCCTCACTCCCCCTTGGGGCCAGCTAAAAGGCCACCTCCTGTGGGACACAAATGAATCCCCTAGGATGACTGGAGACAGAGTCATGCCTCTCCCCAACTCCCATGAGTGATAAGTTGACTACCACATCACTGGGCTTGTCTATTCTTCAACTCCTCCAGGACTGGCCTAAGTCTAATCATGCAGTCTCTCCAGTTTCCAGAGACTAGCTCAGTGAGTACTGGGGGAGTATATGGATGGATGGATGGATGGATGGGTGGATGGATGGATGGCATTGTCCTCTGATTTCTCTGGCTCCACACCCTACCAAGCCCTTTGCTGCCCCTCCTTACCTTAGCCCCCATACCTGGCCTGCAACTTTTCTCACCTTGCCCTGGGAAGCCTGCTCCTGGTCTCCCTCATGCCTGAGCTGTGCAGAGCTTGCTATTTTAAACCTGTGCATAAGCTCCTGAGAGATTACAATGCATTGTTGAGATTTCTCTGGGAAAAGAGAAATGCCAGGCTCAGAGGCTGAATCCATGGCAGTGCGGGTACCAGGGTAACCGGTTTCTAAGGTGGCTCCCTGCCTGTCAGAGGAAGACTGCATCTGTGCCCACTTGGCATCTGAGCACACACAATCAGGGTGAGGGGTGACCACAGACCCCACGTACATAAGCATCCTGCATGGATTGGTCCTGCCTGGCTGGCTCTTGGGGACGGTGGTGTCAACCCTAAGCATTGGTAGAAAAAGAAATGAGGAGAGTGGTCCCAGGGTTCAAAGATCATAAAATGTCCCAGGAAGTAGGACCAGGTCATGGCCAGGCCCCTCACCCCATTTTGGGTAGCAGGTGGCAGAAGTTAGGGTACGATGAGACCGGGGGGACAGCCTTCCGCACCTTGTCCCTACACTGGGCCCACTGCGGCAGCCCCATTGTCCCCTAGTCCAGCCTAGAGCCTATGTGAAGTGAAGGGGCAGGCTAGAGGAAGCTACAGAGCGGTGCTCCCAGATGATGGGGATGGGATCCACCAGGAGGTGAGAAGGGAGTTGCTCTCTGCTGGCTGGGATCCCCCATGGGTCTTAAGAGAATAACAAAAATAGATATGGGTTTGGGTGTCTATCAAATTCTTTCAACCAAGGTCACACAGCAGAAAACACTGGAGTCAGACAGAGCTGGGCCTCCTGATTCTATGGCCTGGCTGTTGGCCATATTCTGCTTGCCTCCCTCCCCAGGCCCTAGGCTGGCCGTGCCCTGTGGAGGGAAGCTCTCTTTAACGCTGAGCTTCCCTGGGGGGTTGGGCCTAAGAGCAGCCTTGAATGGAAATAGTGGTGACCGGAAAAGGAAAGAAAGCAGAGCTGGAGGCCAAGGGCAGGAGACCCGTGCCACAGGATCTAGTTATGATGTTGGGGTCACAGGGACCTCTTTGGTTCCCACAAGGAGAGGACTGTTTGGGATGGGGTCAAGGGCAGCAGTGAACTCAGAGGGAACAGCCCCTCTACTTCGCCCACTCACATTCCAGGCCTTGTCACCAGTGGACGGCGCTAACTCTTCAGTGCCATTTCCGTAAACAGGCCCAGCCTGCTTCATCTGCCTGGAATGCGTCCCCATCCTGTCGCATGTCAGGGTCCTGCCTGGCACTTACTGCCCACTTATCCAGTCTGTATTTCAATTTCATCCAGACATGGTTCTAAGGGATCCTTTCTCACAAAACCGAGGTTCCTGAAGGTGGGTAGTGTGTCTTGTTGACTGTCATTCCCCAAAACCCAGTTCAAGGCTGGCACCAGATAGGGGTTCATACAGGTTTGCAGGATGAATCTATGTGGGAGCAGTCAATACATGGATCTTTATAACACAGTGCTTCATCCACAGTAAGATATCTACAATCATGGAAATAAGAGGCAATAAAGGGAGCAAAGAGGTCATGGAGGCCCATCTCTGATATCCCCACCATTTCTCTGAGTGTACACACACACACACACACACACACACACACACACACACACACACACACACACACACACTCAGGCGCATCCTTCCAAAAACTTGTAGGATGCCCGGCTTTGTCGCAGCCAAACAGGCCTGCCTTGAACACCAAGTCTCTTACTCTTCAGATGCACACGCCCCACCCCTTCTCACTCTCATCCATTCCCCTCTACCCGCCAGCTGCCAACCCCTCACACCTATGAGGACAGTTCTAAGAGAAAACAGTAAGGCTGTTAACAGCTCCCCCCCCCCCCCCCCCCCCGACTCTGATATATAGCCACAGAATACTAGGGAACCTTCTCAACTTCTCACTGTGATTTCAAAAGATGCTGATCTTTGTCAAGAGAATTCATTAGTCACAGCCTAAGAGGTGCTAAGCTTCCTAAAAATATCTGAGAATTCTTAGTGCAGAGAGAGGTTGTGAAGACAGGTACATCCTGGCCAAGTCAGCCTGCCCTGTCCCGGCTGCATGGGGCACCCCTCAAACGTACCTCACTTTAACATCCCCATCCTCACTAGCTGAGCCCTGAAACCCAAATCAGTGGGTACGGTGCCAGATGCCTCCAGTGCACCCTTCCCTAATAGAGGGAGAAACTGAGACCCAGAGGGAGAAGTCACCTCCTGATAAGCCCTCCAGATTCCTGGAGAGAGGCTCAGCAGGCAGGTGGGCCGGGCAGGCCCCTGGTGTGAGTCCAGGTGTGATGGGTTGCAGCCACCGAACAGACTCAACAGGAAGATCCTTCAGGAGGGTGACGTGCATCTACCAGCGAGAAAGGTGCACAGGGGGGGTCAGGCATTTTCCAGGGGGACATGCTTGTGGGAGGTGCATGCTTCTGAAACAGGAGAGACCAGGGGTGGCCCCTCAGGGGGAGAATGGAGGAGTTTGGAATGAGTTCTGCTTTAGAAAGTCCCTTGTGCCAGGCTCATTTTGTCTCCGTTCCTGACAAAGGTGCTTCTTGGCATTCACCACACACACTCCCTGGGGGAGCTACAGCCTTACTTCTCAAACTGAGGTCCAGCGCCCTGCAGCACTGACATCCCTGAGAGGTCGGTGGAAATGCAGGAGCTCAGGCCGAGCCCCACACGTGCAGACTCAGATCTCTAACGAGACGTCCATCAATGTGTGAGAAGCGCTGCACTGTGAAAGGAGCCCTGTTGGGACTGTGGTCAAAGAGCCTGGCTGCTGACCAGTGGTGTGACCCCACCAGCCACTCCCTGGAGAAAGATGTGACTGTCGGTGTCTATCAAGACTGGCGGCCTCAGAAACCCTTTGGGTGGGGTGGATTATTTAATACGCTTGCCTTGTTTAATTACAGACTAGTACATAAGCACAACGAAGCTCATACCTCCCTTGCTTTTTGTGTAATCCAGCACTCTAGGGAGCAATTCTGCTTTGTCTTCCAGGGTATACTTTATGAGTTGGAATTGACTAGATGGTGCTAGGTGCTATGAAAACCCAGCTTCAGATTTCACTCTGGCAGTGAATGTTCTAATTGCACTCGCTTGTTATTAGGAATTGGGTGGTAGGAGAGCAGCGGAGACTGGACTAGGAATGAAGGGACCCATAGGATGGCAAATTCACAGAGAAAAGTAGAAAATACTACTCAGTTCCTTTGGGAAAATTGGTTAGTAGTGCTACTGGATTGGAGAAATTAAGAGATCTCAGAACATTTCAAGATTGACTTTGAAGTGCATGCTGTCATAGGCGACCATCTCTACACTTACAGGAAAGTTCAGTTAGTACAACTCTGATTCAGATTTATTTACCAACCTGCAAAGATAGTGATGAAGAAACTGAAGGATCCTACCAACTTCTATGATCTACAATTAATCAAACATGAATCAAGAGGCATGAATGGTTACTGGCGATTAGAATGTCAAAGTTAGAAACAAAGAAAAAGGATCAATAGTTGTAAAATATAGCTTTGGGGACATTTGAAATGAAGCTAGAGATCTATCACATGATATAATTTTTCAAGACCAACAACTTCTTCATTACAAATACCTTTTTTTCAACAACATAAGTGGTGATCCTTCACATGGGTTTCACAAGAAGTAATACACAAGAATCAAACTGACTACATCTGTTGGAAGAGACTACAGAGAACCCACAAAAGGCCAGAGGCTGACTGTGGGACAGACCAACAATTGCTCATATGCAAGTTCAGGTTGGAGTTGAAGAAAATGAAAATCAGTCCATAAGAATCAAAATACAGCTTTCAGTATATCCCATCAGAATTCTGAGAACATCTCACAAATAGATTTGACTCATTTTTGATTCAACTAATTGAAATGATTAAATGACCTGATGAGTTGTGGGATGACAGCAATAATACCACACATGAAGAAAGCAAAATGTTATGGAAAAGACAGAAAAGAAAGAAAAGACCAATGGTTGAGAGTCAAGGAAACCCGAAACTTGCTCTTGCACGCAGAGTCGCTAAATCACGTGTAAGAAATGATGAATGGGGTAGAAAGGGGGAACTGATGACAAGGATCTACGTATAACCTCATTCATGGGGGATGGACAACATAAAAGTGGGTGAAGGGAGATGCCGGACAGTGTAAGATATGACAAAATAATAATTTATAAATTATCAAGGGTTCACGAGGGAGGGGGAACAGGAGGAAGGGGGAAAATGAGCTGATACCAAGGGCTCAAGTAGAAAGCAAATGTTTTGAGAATGATGATGGAAACAAATGTACAAATATGCTTGACACAGTGGGTGTATGTATAGATTGTGATAAGAGTTGTACAACCCCCCAGTAAAATGATTTAAAAAAGAAAAAGAAATGATGACGTGTACAAGCTGAACAGAAACTTCCAAAGGGTGGCATGGAAAGGGAAAGGATAACAAAAGATGCAAAGACCTGGGGTCAGCAAGGCAACAGGAAGGAGCACCCTCAGCATTTCTCAAGTGAAAAGAACTGAAGGAACAAATCCCGAGCCTCGGGTTGCAATATTGAAAGGATTCCGTGGCAAATATGGAAGGATGAAGGCATGTTTTTAAAAGATGAAAGGCGTGCACACAGCCACCGTATCACAAAGACGTAGTTGACATTCGACCACTTCCGGAGGTGGCACATTCTCAAGAACCAGCGCTGTTGAAGGAAGAGTCCAAGCTGCACTGAAGGCACTGGTGAAAAGCAAGGCTCTAGGTACTGATAGAGCACCGATTGTCATGTTTTAACAAGCTGATGAAGCACTGGAAGCACCGACTAACCTAGCCAAGAAATTTGCAAGACAACTATCTGGTCAGCGACTGGAAGGAATCCATATCTGTACCACATTTGTCACAGAAGAAAAGTGACCTATTCTTGGGAATGTGGAAATTATTGAACAATATTAATATTACATGCAAGTAAGTTTGCCAAAAATTGTCCAACAGTGGCTGCAGCCAAATATTGCCAGGGAGCTGCCAGAAACTCAAGCCTGATCAAAAAGAGGATGAAGTGTAAGTGCTATCAACTGATGTCAGATGGATCATGGCTGCAAACAGAGAATATCAGAAAAATGTTTCCTTGTGCTCTATTGACCATGCAAAGACTTTCTATTGACTGGATCAGGAAATCTTTAGCTGTTGCTTCCTGGTCTTGGCTTGAACTCCCACAGGGACAGGGATCTCACCACCTTTCAATCATTCATCGAAGGGGAGAGAGCTGTGATTCTGACAGTCTTTGAATTATGGTGCTGGTGAAGAATGTTGCAGGTACCGTGGACTGTCCGAAGATCAGATGAGTGACTGGAAGAACACAGCCAGCCAGAATGATCCTTGGAAGTGAGACTGGCGAGACTTTGTTGCACACACTTTAGACATGTTGTCAAGAGAGACCAGTCCCTGGAAAAGGACACCAGGCTTGGTAAACCAGAGTGTCAGACAAAAATAGACCTCGGTGTGACAGTCGTGAGGATGGCTCAGGACTGGGCAGTGGTTCATTTGGTTGTTCACGGGGTGCTATGAGTTGGCAATGAGTCAACGACACATAACAAGAAGTTGTCTAGCCCAGGGCTTTTCTAAAGCTGATACCATCCTCTTTCTCCCCCAAAGGTGCTGCTCTGTGTGTTGCCTCAGCAAGAGTGTCAGCACTGTTACCCAGCTAAGCAAGCCACAAGCCTCAAGCCCACCTTCAGTGCTGACCTCCGACTCCCTCCCTTCCATCTCCCCCAAGCCTCCCACTCATAGCACCTCCGGTCTGCCGCAGCTGCTCCCTCCTAGCCCTCCACTCCGTGCTGTCCTCCCTGCTCCACTCCCATGGCCAATCCCACAATCCAGCCCTTAGGGCTTCGCACGTGTTCCCTCTTAACTGGTCTTATCCTTCCAGCCTCTCCACTTCCGACCTATCGTCCATATGCGAGGCGATCCTTCTGAAATAGAACTACAATCACAGAAACCTGCTTGCTTGAAATTCTTCAATTGAACACAAGACCTACGGAATAGAACACAATCTCTTTCGTGGGGTCTACGTGGCTCTCAGGAAACAGTACGGAGGGTATGAGTTTTGAAGGCAAATATTTGGGAAACAAATCTTCATTTAAACCAGTGGTTTTCAACCTTCCTAATGCCGTGACCCTTTAATACAGTTCCTCATGTTGTGGTGACCTCCAATCATAAAATTATCTTTGTTGCTACTTCATAACTGTCATTTTGCTACTGTTATGAATCAGGCGACCCCTGTGAAAGGGTTGCTCAACCCCCAAAGGGGTCGCGATCCACAGATTGAGAATCACTGATTTAAACCATTATTAGCTTCGAGCTTTGAATATCTTACTAAGCCTCTAGCTTTTTCTAGGTATTTGATCATCCACTTGTCCTCAAAGTGCTTGCTCATCAGACTCCAGTGAAGGATTAAGGGGCTCATTGCTGCAGTGATTGTTGGAAAGCCATGATGAGACGGACCGCTGTGTGGGGCAGGGTTCTCTAGAGAAACAAAACCAGAATGCTAATAATTTTATATCTATTCATACAGATAGATAGATAAGAAATAAATAGTTAATTAAATTACAAAGCAGTACAAATGGCTCAGTGCAACTCACTCCTGTGAGACAGTGTGAGACACTGGCAGTCCTTGCAGTCTTGAGGGCTGCCGGGTTGTCCTTTGTAGAGCAATTCAGGCTATCTGGCACAGGCAGCAAACAGCAAGACAGGTCACCAACGGTCAGCCAGATGACAGGGTCCGACAGTGCCCACCTCAAGAGATGTAAATTCCAATAGTGTGGCGAAGCAAGTCTTTAAGGAACCTCAAATTACAGCGACACAGCCCATGGGTTAGGTGTCCCACAGGTAGTGTAGCTTGCAAATTGTGGCATAGAACAAGCAAGGCAGCCGCACACTGGTCAATGATCAAAGAGAGAAAAGAAAAGAAAGGTGAGGCTCGCTGAGCCGTTTATCTCTTCGCCTTCGATTTATCCGCCAGGTTAGCACCATAAACTAACTACCTCAACCAGGTCTTTGGGAACTCCCAGCACTCAGCCAAGGTCTTATGCAGATTTTCTTCATCCTTCTCTTCATCTCGTTCTCTCCCTTCCATAGGGAGAGAGGACTCATCTGTTTCCTGCTCACCAATTTTCTAAATCAAACAAAACCAGTGAATGCCTTTCCCAGCACTGGCTCGCATTTGGCTGGTTAATTTGTGGGGCATTCTCAGAGCACCTCCCTGCACTGGAATACTGCTTTCCACTTGATAAAGTGCTCTCCTAATGAATGCATAATTTAAGACCTACGTATCGACTTCACACACTAGGGGTTATTATCCCCACATTACAGAAACTCAGAGAGTGACGTGACCTGTCCCTGAACTCTACCTTGCCAGTATCTCTCAAATTCACCCCACTAACCTCCCTATTAGATGCCTTGATGATGTAGCAAGTTACACACTGGGCTCTTAACTACAGAGTCAGCAGTTCGAAACCACCAGCGGGAAACCTTACATGGTTTAAAACCTTCAGGTTTCTCAGAGTGTAAATCTTTATGGTAGCAGACATCTTCACCTTTTTCCCACGGGGTGGGGGTGGGGGGTTCTGGTAGGGGTTGTAAGTTTGAACCACAGAGCTTGCAAGAGGCAGCCCAGTGTTTAACCCACAGGTGAAATGCCACCAGGCCTGACAGGAGTTGGGATCAACTAGACAGGAGTGGGCTTATCTCCCTAATCCATCCTTGTTATTTGCATCTCCAATTACCTGCTACAGTTATACAACATAGTGCACCCACCACAGGTACCATGCCGTTTCTGTTCCTGTGCCTCCTTCCATCTATTCCTTCACCTCAAAACTCCTCCCCCTCCTTTGAGACCTTACTCAGTCTTCCCAGCCCTCCTTCCAGGCCCCGGGTTGGGTGAGATATCCTGCAGTGAAGTGCCTCATGCCCGTCTGTCCTCAAACTGACCACAGGCCATGTAGCCCTCTGTTGAGGTGTAGCTCTTTGGACCCCACCCTTGCCTGCTCTATTCCCCCCACTTCCGGGCACCTGTTACCTGGAAGGACTTTCAGTGAGGCTTCAGGAGAAATCAGTCCCCAGTGAGGCCCCCTCCTCATTCCGGAGGTGTTTGTTCAGCACTTGTGTGCGTCAGTTGGCTACCCCATGACGTTTGCCCCGCTCACCAAGGAGGATGTGCCTGTCCTCGGGCGCCACAGGGAGTGAATGCTGACGAGCTTCCTCAGCCTAAGTCAGCTGCATGTTCTGATTGTGTGCTTCACTGCTCACCCATAGTGGTAGCCATACCATCTGCCATGCGGGCGGCATCCCTGGATGTCACAACGGTTAGCACTCGATTATGAATCGAGAGGTTGGCAGTTCGAACTCTCCCAGAAACTCCTGGGAAGAGAGACTTGGCAATCTTCTTCTGAAAGGTCACAGCCATGAAAACCTGTGCGGTACAGTTCCACTCTGAGAAGCAGTGCAGTTACCCCGGCAACTGGTTTGGGGTTTTTGGTTACTCTGCATCTGTATCCAGTAAGCACAACTGTCTGGTTGAGATATACAAAGATTATAATAAGGCCATAGAGAATGAGAGAGATAGGAAAGAAAGTAAAATAAAGAAGTCAGATGCATTTCATGGTAGCATGCTCACCTCAGCTCCTCTTGGTGGTACAGGCTAGGAGAAAGAGCAATTTATTGCTAACCAAGACATATATCTTGGGGGTGTGCATGCGTCTTAATTACAGGCAAAGACATACGTCACAGGAAAGGTTGTACATATCACAGGAAGGGGATGTACAATGGGCATATGTGTAACAGGAAGGGGATGATCTAGGGGTTTACACATGATAGGAAGGGGAGGGATTAGGTGTATACAGTATGACAAGAAGGGTGAACCCTAGATTCATGATGGCGGCCTAACCTTGGTCATTCTTGAGTGGACTTGTCCTCCCTGGGATCTCCTTCACGGAAACAATCTACTACCATCCTTATCAGAAGGGAGTGGGCCCTACTTAGGGTGGGACAGACTATACCGTCTGATTGCTGATATTCCTTAGGGAGAATAACCCCTGACTTACTTTTGTTGACCTCCAAGTATATAGTCATTTACCAGGTGTAGCAAGCAGCTAAGTTTGGCATATATTTGGGGGAGACAATCTATTCCCAGTTGGTGGCTATTTCTCGCTGGTATTTCAGCATTGCTTGGGGGCCTCTCTCCAGGCTCTTGTACAGCCTGAGTCTGTCTTGCTCACTCCCTGGTTACTGTGTGTCCTGCTGGGTAGATTCTAGTGAACCTGAAGCCATGGGTCTCAGTGCCCGAGGCCCTAGCTCTACATTCGGTCCCGTCACTGAATCACCAAATGACTTCAGGTAGGTTGTGACCCAGCTCTGAACGATTTTCCCATTGAGAGAACACATCCTGTCCTGGCCCTCTGGAGGCAGTGGTGGAATTCTTACCTTCCTGTGGGAGACTTGGGCTGCAGACAGAGCCGACGTGCTTCATGCAAAGCCGCCACACATCTATCGGTGGTGGTGTTGTGGTAGTTACATAATCTGGTGTCAATTTGGGACTGGAGAGGATTAAGAGTGAAGGGGTGGAGTCTAGTCTGCCAATCGGGTCATAGCCAATGAGGCCTCTGTGTGGGCATGGCCTTCTCCTGAGGATTCTGGAAACTCCTATATTTCCTGTTTGGAGATGGGAGACTCTCTCCCTGCTCACACCTGGGAGACATCACAGTTAACAAGACACATGGAACTATACTAGTGCCCTGAGCTGGAGAATCCACATGGAGACCCCTGTCAGCTCTGAGATGCTTATAACGCCACTGGATCCACAAGCCTTCCCACCCACTGGCCTGTGATCTTCCTGCATTTGGCATCATTGCATGTGTTTTGTGAGTCTGAAGAGGACTTTATAGATTGGTATCAGGCATATGGGCTAATATCAGACTTATGGACTTGATCTGGACTGGGCTGGGATGTTTTCTCAATATTCAGTTGCTCTTGTATATAAAGCTCTTTCTTATACACATATGAATGTCTATGAATTTGTTTCTCTAGTCTACCCAGACTAACACAGGTGTACATGTTGCTAAGTTCATGTAGAGACACCCTGGTGCGATTTCTGGGCAAACATTGGAATACTAACCACCAGGTCAGCAGTTCAAACCCACCAAGCTGCTTCTTGAGAGAAAGATGAACGTAGCTGCTCCCATGAAGATTTATAGTCTCAGAAACCCTATGCCAGGGGTCCTCAAACTTTTAAAACAGGGGACCAATTCACTGTCCCTCAGACCCGTTGGAGGGCCAGACTATAGTTTATAAAAACAAAACAACTATGAACAAATTCCTATGCATACTGCACATATCTTATTTTGAAGTAAAAAAACAAACAGGGCAAACAGGCTCTAGTTTGAGGATGCCAGCCCTACGCCATGCCACTATGAGCTGGAATCGTCTCGATTGCTTTTGATATGGTAAGATAGAGGGCCAGTGAAAAAGATGAAGACCTCCAATGACATCGGGGGACAAAGTGGCTGCAATGGGGTGGGGGTGGGGACTCAAACTTAGGAGTGATTGTGAGGCTGGCCCAGGATCTTCCATTCCATCAAACACAGGATCACTCTCAGAACCAATTCAACGGTACCTAATAACAACATCATACTTCATAGTTACTCGTGGAGTGGTCAGGCTAAAATAGATAAAGAAAAAAGACCTGGTGATCTATTTTCAAAAATTAGCCCATGGAAACCCACTGTTCCACAATGGTCTCATCGGTGACCACCCACCGGCCCAGGGCAACAGTCCTTTCATTGTCCATGGAGTCCCTATAGTTTTGAGCTGGCTCAGTGGCAGCTAACACAAAAGCAGGTGCTCTGAGCGGCAGGCCCTAGGCCAGTGTGGACCGAATGGAAGCCACCAGCCATGGTGGAGCTACTCAAGTTAAACTGATAAAAGTGTTGGGTTTTTTTAATATAAATTTCACGAACACAACACTAACAGACATGTGGACACCAAGGTCTATTTTTCACTTTCTGTAAGAGCAAAAGGATGTAAATAATTTTTTAAAAACTTATATAGAGGACTGGATAAACAAAGAAAAATCATTTTCACACCAAAGGATAAAACTTTGAAGACTACGAGGAGGCCAAGGACAGGGGTGCTGGCAGGGAAAGGGGAGGGACAGGAAATTATGGAGGGAGGGAAGAAGGGAGAGGGGGGGAAAGAGCTCCATTTATGGGGGTGTTAAACAGTAGAAAGACAGGAATTTTCTATTCCTGTCACAAGTTAACAGACTCAGAAACTCACAGGGCAGGCCAACCCTGACCTATAGGGGGGCTATCAATAGCACCGACTCAATGGCAGTGAGTTTGGGTTTGGGTTTTGAACAGAATACCAGTACTGATCTGAGTTAATGAGACCGGCTATGTAACTACACAGAATATGCTTTTCTTTAGAAACCTCAATAAATAAATAAATAAAGTTTAAAACAAGAGAGAAACAGAAGGCTCACTGCCTTAAAAAACCTCCAGATTCCTAAATAAACATTGGTCTGATTGGTTAAAAAAGGAGGAAAAGTAAAACGGAAGTGGACTTGGATTCTTTAGTGGACTTGGATTCCGGTTCATTTCAAATGCACGGAAAAGGAAAACTCCGAGTTCAGCTCCCCCATCACACTCCCCACATTTCAAGGGCTCACCAGTCGCAGGTGGCTAGTGACGATAAGACTAGAACGTGCAAGTCAAGGACATTCCCGCGTCAGAGAACTCCCCTGCACAGCACTGCTCCAGTAGACTGTCAGTCAGGGGTTCTCAACCCTCCTAATGCCGCGCCCCTTTCGTACAGTTCCTCATGTGGCGGTGACCCCAAAGCATAAAACTCTTTTTGTTGCTACTTCATCACTGTCATTTTGCTACTGTTATAAATCCAGCAACCCCTGCGAAGGACCCCAAGCAGTCAGGACCCACAGGTTGAGAACCGCTGTTAATTGCTCAGCAAACGTGAATGAATGTGTTTCCAAAGAATCACCTGGTTCTTGTTAAAATGACCACTTGACTGTAGGTCGTCTGGAGGGGAGACGGCTGAGCTCCGGCAGCTCTCGAAGCTCCCCGGTGCTGCTGCTATACTGCTCTGGGCATGCCACTTCCGGGGAGGGAGACCTGGAACTTCAGGCTCACCTCGCGCACACTGCGTCAGCATCGCTGGGAGTCAACCCAGAGGTCTCTTCGCAGATTCTCCACGTAATGCTGATGCACATTTAAGTTCGAGGATCTCTGCTTCAGAAGACAGAGACCCTCTGCCAAATAAAAATTAAATTGAACAGTGTATCAAATTTCACAACATGGCCTTTCTACCAAAGCATATCCAACCATGTCCAATCATGTCACCCTCAACCAAACTAGGTGGCACCTCCTGTAGAAACTGTGCCGTTTGCCCCAGGGCCCCGTTCTTCTCTTCGGGGGGCTCCAAAGAGGAGAGGGCTATTCACAGCATGTCTAGCCTCACACTATGATCCCCACTTCCCCCAACAGAGACCCGACAGTCTCTGTGGGAAAATGAAGAACTCCTGTGCCAGCCAGGGGCAGGTGCTCACTTGCCAGCCTTCAGCTCCGGAGGGGCGGGTCTCTCTTACCTGGTTCAGTGAGCAAAAGAAGAGACAGAAGACCAGAAGGCCCCAGGCAGGACTAGTCCCTCAATGAGCTGAGTGTAGGGGTCAAAAGGCAGCAAGGTCAAGTTCAAAATTCTGAGTATGAGTGGCCGGCCAATATTGAACGCTCCACCCCAAACCAGCATGCTCAGAAGCTGTCCCCTGATCCCCTGGCTCCACCTCTAATAAGGGTTTGGACCCTGGAGCAGTAGCGCTAACTCATCAACTCCAAGTTTGAGAGAAAAAGAGAACTCGTTAGGAGGAGACACCAGCGGTAGAGCACACGGTCTTGATGGCACCCCATGTGTGCACACGCAGAGTCAAACTACAAAGCTCTTTCTTCCCAGTGCATAAAGAAAACATACTTTGACACCAGCGCGCACATTTTAGGCGCTCTGGGTACTTTTCCAAGTGCTTTTCATAAAATAAACACAAGGCATACATGCCCTTTATAACAATCAGCTAAAACAATACGAGTAACATGTATGTGCATGGGCGAGTCCCTGCCGTGTCTTAATGGCTGTGCAGGTCCAGTTGACCCATCCTGACATCACATCCCACGTATGTTGTGGGAAACTGAGACCTGGGAAGAGAGTGTATGCACACGAACTCTCAATGTTAAGGAGCCTGGGAGGCCGGGGCTCCCGTGGAGGGGCACCTTCACGTTAGTAAGTTGGAGATGAGTTCCAGTCACATTCTCCTACATAAAGTCACTCACCCCACTGTCCCCCATAAAATGCCAAATTTAAGATGCTTGTAGCAAATGCACGGTTGCTTGCTATACTCTCAGAGCTTAACTGCTTGAAGACTGTCATTTGCCATCAAAAGCAGTCAGACCAGCTAACCCTAAGTACGGCCCACTCCATTCTGATAAGGATCATAGATTATTCCAAGAGTTCAAAGACACCTAAGGTCAAGTCAGCTCAGAGACGCCCAAGGTTAGGCCACTATCTTGGCTCTAGAGTCCACCCAGCTTGTTGTGGGTATGAGCCTTCCGGTCACATGTCTACCTCCAGGACAGTGGTTCTGAACCTTCCTAATGTCATGATCCTTTCATACAGTTTTTCATGTGGTGGTGACCCCCCCCCAACCATAAAATTATTTTCATTGCTACTTCATAACTGTCATTTTGCTACTCTTATGAATTGGGCGACCCCTGTGAAAGGGTCATTCAACCCCCAAAGGGGTCAGGGACCCACAGGTTGAGAACCACTGCTCTAGGACCTCCCCTCCCTATTGTGTGTACACCCCTCCTCCCCTTACGTGTGTGCCTCTCATACAACCCCTTCCTGTGATGGATGTGCTTACTGTGGCTTGCATGCCCACGATTAAATAAGCCTGTGAGAGACTGTATTATGGTCTCATTCTGGCTCCAGTCAACATGAAAGAGGTGAGCCCTTGCGTGCTTTATCTTGTCCGGTGTCTCTTTAATGTATCCCTCTATTATACAACTGCCCCTTGGGCCATTCGGTGGGGGGAGGCTGGTCCCCCACAATATTTATCTGTGAGCAGTACAGAACCTTACAAACATTCCATGGTGGCTGCAGTGACAGGCAAGCATGGCAGGAGGCGGTAAATCCAGACTACTGAAGCTTCTACTACAGTATGGACCACTGACTTCACCTAGACGTCCAGCCCTTAGCTGTCTGCACCCTCTAGTGACTCTGAGTTGAAGCCTGCTTCTGGGTAATTGCCCAAGCGGCCTACCAACACCATCATCTGAGGCCCTCTGGGGTCAGAGCACAGTGCCACCCCAATAACCTTGTCTGGTAGCCATAGACAAGGCCCCTCCCTGGGCGAGCCACCACCCCTCCACCTCCACCTTCCCTGTCCTGTCTCTGAAGGTGCTCCAGGGAGCTACGTGGATCTGAACAGCCTAAACCCCGCGCTCTGTGTTTGTGCCCCAGCTGCCTGGGTCAGACTTTAGCCCCTGCACACGAATCGCCCACCCTCTGGTCCAGGATGGCGGGGCTGAGCAGACACCCTCTCACATTGCCCTCCGCACACACCTGCCCCTTTGGCCACCTGCAGGGCCGCTGACCTGTGGGGGTTGGAACTGATCGCCCTTTCTTCTTCCTGGGGTCTCCTCACTGCCCCTTTACACTGCAAGTCCCTGAGGAGGGGGTGGGTTTCCCCTGCTCTGTCTTCTCAGAAGTTCCTGATGCCGTGGAGGTCACATTGATTGGGCACCTGTGTGCGTCAGAAAGCAACCTGAACATCAAAAGCCAACAAGCAAAGAAATGCACTGCCACCCAGTTGATGCCAACTCACAGCAACCCGATAGGACAGGGTAAAACTGCCCCTGCATGTTTCTGAGACTGTGATGTTTTGCGGAGTGGAAAGCCTCATCAGAGTGGGAAGTGCTTTCAGACTGCCGACCTCGTGGTTAGCAGCCCAGAGCACCTGAGCTCCTGTGGGCACCAGCACTCGGCCCATTAGGAAAAATACCAAACCAAACTCACTGCCAGCCAGTCACTTCTGACTCACGGTGACCCTGTAGGGCACGGTCGAATTGCCCCCTGTGGGATGACAAACTGTGACTCTTTACCAGAGTAGAAAGTCTCATCTTTTGCCTGAGGTGTAGCGGCAAGGGGTTTTGAACTGTTGACTTCTCAGCTAGCAGTCCAGCTGTGTGACCACTATACCACCAGAGCTCCTAACTTTAATAACAACATCAGATGAATGTTTACTAACTCCAGTTTACAGCTGAGAACACTGAGAGTGGGCCTCCCTGGGAGAAGAAGGGATCCTTAGTAAGTGGTGGCTGTGGCTCCTTGCTGCTGGGTGGAGGCAGGGCACCCAGGTGTGCATCAGGATGAGATGGCACGTCCAGTCCTGCAGGTCTTCCGGACTGTTGGTATGCCTGAGCCCACTGTTGCGGTGATTGTGCCCATTCACGTCATATTCTCTTGTTTTCCCTGGCCTTTCACTTTACCGAATAGGGGGTCCTTTTCTAGCGACTGGTCTTTCCTGATGACATGTCCCAAGTAAGCCGAAGTCTCTTTGTTCCCGATTCTAAGAAGCATTCCTTCTAAGCCTGAGTCATTCATTCTGCAGTCTGTGGTTTCTTCAATCGTCTTTGCCAACACCGGCATTCAAAGGCATCACTGAAGTCGTCTGTGGTTCTTTCTCAGTGCCAGTGCTGAGGTTTGAGCCAAGTAGGGGTGACTCCTGGGTTCAAGTCCTTTCCTCGGGCTCAGTTGGATTGTCAGGGACTGGGTGTCAAAAACTTGGGCACCGCACTTTGGCCTGAACCTCTGGCTCCTACTAGGCTGGGCAGTGGGGAAGGTCAGGGTCACAGGGTAGTCTGTTGGGTGGCCAGAGGACATAATCCTCAGAGGTCTCTACCCCCACCCTCCCCTCCCCAGCTGGTCAATCTGTCCAGACAGTGCTCCTGTGGAATACAGGAGGTGCTGGAAGTCAAACAAAGGGGTCTGCAATCAGTCAGCTGCTTCCTCACCTCCCAAAGCCTTATTCCCCCAAGTCAGCCCTGGGTCATAATGAACTCAAGGAATGCCTGGAATGTTGTGGGGCCAGACAGCCTGGGAGGCCCTTGCAGACAGAGGAGATGCTGGCATTGTGCTTGGTTTGCCCAGACACCTGACCCAAAGCTAGGGAGGTCATTCTCCCAACTTTGATTGTGTCTCCTCCCTGGGAGCAGCTTCCCACTTACACCATACCAGTGGGACGTGGTCCCAGGTTTTCTGCTGCAGCTTTGGACTGGGTTGTGCTCACACAAACATTCCCCCAACGCCAGGGGCTTGAATTCTGCACCACGGCCACCCCAAGACTCAACAGAGGCCCTGCTCCCCAACCCCAGGTGAGACATGGTAAGAAACTCCAGCTTTCTCATTTGAACATCATCCTCATAGGGCCACCTGGACTGCCCCTCCAGAGCCAGACTTGCACGATGCCTCAGGGTCCCTCTCACCCATTCACATATTCAACAAAGGTGTTTTCAGCACCCACTAGGTGCCAGTGCTGGTCTAGGAACTAGCCTGTGTGGAGCCAGACCACCTGGAAGACCCCTGAGAACAGGAGATGGTAGAACAGAACAGATCTAAACCCTTGCCTTCTTGAGGCTCAAGCACTAGTGGCGAGCTGACCAGTAAACCTCCAGACCCGGCAAGGCATAGTTTGCTCGACAGTAATGAACAATAGAGTGGAACACACTGACAGCCGTATGGGGTGTGTTGGGGGGCTTGCAATTCTAAACAGGGTGGTCAAGAAAGGAGCTGTTTGATGAAGGCTTGAAGGAGGTGAGAAGTGAGCCTTGTGGATAGAAGTCTGAAATAAGCACCTTCCAGAAACAAAGGGGATGGCTCGTGCGAGCGCCTTTGTGTCAGGCCCGGTCAACTAGAGAAACAGACCCAGTGACAGTCATATACGATGTATGAGCGAACTTTATATCAAGAAGAAATTATGCATCAGTAAAACTTCCCAGCCCGGTTCAGATCATTTCCATAAGTCCGATATTATCCCATAAATCTGATATGAGCCCAGGAATTCCTCTTCAGACTCACACAGCACACGCAACGATGCCAAGTGCAGGAAGATCACAGGCCGGTAGGTGGAAAGTCCTGTGGATCCAATGGCGGTGGACGCATCTCCAGGGCTCTGACTGCCATCAGTGTGGCTCCATGTGGCTTGTCCACAGGAAGATGAAACAGGGAGAGAGAAAGAGAGCCCCACCTCTTCTGAAGGCAGAATCGATAGAGAGAAAAAGAAGTTCCCAGAATCCTCATGAGAAGGCCAAACCCACAAGGAGCGTACCAGCAGGCTGTGATCTGACTGACAGGCTAGACTCCACCCCTTCATTCTCTTCTCCAGTTGACATGAAATTGTGTAACTACCCCAGCCCTGCTGTCCAGCCAACAGTCAGAGGAGCAGAGTGAGCGGGTGGAGACAAGGCCAAGCAGATGGAGCAGGAGGCAGAATGTGCAGGCTGTAGGAAGCCCTCCGTCTTTGCTCTGGTGAGAGGTGGCCCATGTGGGGCTCAGAGCAGAGGAGTGACAGGATCCGAATGGCAGGGATTAACTGGGACCCTTTGCTACTGTGTGAAGATTAGACAAGAGAACAAGGGAGGAAGCAGAGAGATGAATTAGGAGGCTCCCAGGCCTCGTGTGGCCTAGCACCCTGCACATGTACTGCACACACCTCTGTATGTCTCTCTGAAGGAGGCTGGCAGTGGAGGCAGACAGGGCAGTTGACCTCCCATTCCACACTCCCTGAGAAACCACTGGGAGACGCTGAGCTGAGGGACTAGATGCGGCGGCATAAAACACAATCCTGCTTTCAAAGAGCCCCTGCCGCCTGGTTTGGAAGAGAGACCACTGAGCGGAGAGCGGAGACCTCTCTGAGGGTGTGCCTAATCCTCCACCTCAGCCTGACTCAGTGCCTGCCTCCACAACTCCAGGAGCTGGGATTGTGAAGGCCAGCCCAGACCAGCGAGAGAGAGGTGGATAAAGGGAATTCACATCTCACTCATCCCCCAAAGCCAGAGAAATATTTTCAGTTTTCCCGTGACTCACTCTTCCTTACAAGAGAACTTTGTTTTTTCCTTCAAAATTCGCAGACTTCCACCTTCAGACAATACTGTGTTCTCAGGAAGTTACCCTTTTTGTTTTTCTGTACAAGTTGCTGCACGGTTTGTTTGTTTTAGGAAAGGGTTACTGTAATCGGTCTGCAGGCTGTACTGCTTCTCAGACCATGCGGACTTCAAAAATCAGACTGCCAGATTTCATAAACAAAAGCTAAAGGACACCCAGCTAAAATTAAATTTCACATGAACAACAGATAGCTGTTTTTACTGTTAAATATATCCTGTGCCATATTTGGGCATACTTACACTGTACAAAAATATATTCATTTATCTGAAATTCAGATTGCACTGTCTTGTAGTTTACTTGTCATCTCTGCTTCTAAGTCCACCAACAAACCCTTAGACCACCCTACTCCTAGCCACCAGCCCTATGGACTCCCCCAATGACCCTCTTCACTCCATGACACCAAGGCACCCACAGCTCCAGGCCCTGTGTCCCTGGAGGGGGGGCACTGAGGACCTCATGGCGCAGAACAGAGTATGAGCTAAGGGTTAGAAGTCAAAACAGCCTAGACTCCACACATCCCCTAAGCCTTGCCTGGCTCCCCCTCTGCCCCATCCAAGCATCTTCCACTTTCAGGGAAGGTAGACGGTGGTGCTGACTCCCTGTTCCCTGGACCACAAATGTTCCCACAGTTCTGGACACTGCAGAGCTGACTCCTCCTTCCTCTAGTCTCCTCCCTCGAATCAGCACCTCCACCTGGCCTTTGAAGGGAGCAGCTGTGCTCTGCGCACCCCACCCCTCTCACCTGGCTCCAGCGAAGGCCTGGAAAGCCAAGAGCTGGTCCTGGGCCCTACTCTGTACTGGCCCACAGCCCTGCCCCCTGGACCCCAAATGTTTGCACAGTGCTCAATTCCTCGGAGCCCACTCTTACCCACAGCCCCTGCTTCACGAGGTGATATCTGAAAGAGATGGTTCTTTCTACTTTTCCAAACTAGAACATTAACATGGGGGGGGGGGGGGCTTCCATGTGAGAGCAGTAACACGCGGCTCCTGGCATATGCATTGCTCTGCTTTATAGAACTTCAAAGGAGGTAAACAACTTCTCTTTGTTCACACCTCCTTCGGTGAGTAGACTAGACACCACCTCCAGGAATCTTCACCAGGTCGCGAACCCGAACTCTTCCGCACACCCACCCGGGGGACTCTCTCTGGGCCTCACTCTTGAGATGGCTGCGCTTAGCCCTTCCAGGCCTCAAGGAGGCTTCGGGATAGCAGGAGGCAGGGGGTGAGGGGTGGGGGGTGGGGTGTGGGTGACCACGCTCCCAGAATTGTCATGGAGAGTGTGGAGGAGGCTAAGAGCAGGAGGGCTCCCCAGAGGAGGCAAAGGGAACTAAGACTCTGCAGAGAGAAGGCAAGAAGCAGCGAGGCCTCACAGGCCTAGAGCTTGGCACCGTGGGCTCCCTGGGGTTCAGGAGTTTGGATTTTACTCTCGGTCACTGGGAAGCCCAGGGAGGGTTTGATGAACGGCAGACTTCAAGGTGAGGAGGGCATGTGCCTGGAGATGGGAGCAGGGGAAATAGTGAGGAGGCCCCAACTTCCAGGGCCTGGGACTCCATCTCATTCTACCCCTTCCTCCATCGGACTATTGCCCTGGCCTTGCAAGCAGCAGGAGTTCAATGCTTGACAAATTGACTTGGGTCAAAACAAACAGGAATCTGAACCCCTTAAAAAAGGGAAAGGCAGAAATCAAGACTTTCTCAGGCTGCATCCCCTTTTCTCAGGCCTTCTCCACGACCCTTCCTCCCGGGTGTTTTCCCCACCAGCCCAGGCTGTGTGGCAGGAAGTCACCGGGCACAGGCTCGGGCCAGACTCCCCCGAAGTCTCTCCTCCTGTGGTCTTGCCTAAGGCCTGGTCACCCAGACGCCCGCCCGGAGTCTGATGCCGGCGCAGCAGCCACAGCCCCCCCAGGCCCCATCTCTTCCTGCTGAAAACTCCCCACATTGTCTGCCTTTGTGTCCTCTTCCTGTGGCCTGAGCTAGGCCAACTCTAATGCTCTGGCTCCGTCCAAGGGTCAGCTGCCAAACTGGCCCTGGCGCCAGTGACAGAAAAACAGTCTGGTCAACACGGGGACGTCCTCCTCCTCCTGAGGGACCCAGAAAGCAGGCCGCGCAGCTTTGGAAAAGGAGAGTGATGGGTGCCGTTAACGCCACTGAATCACATACTGGAGATGGTTACAAGGTAGTATTAGATGTTTTATGAGTATCTTACCACTGCCAACAAAAAGAACAACAAGAAGACAGAATTTACTGGACACACTGAGGATGGAGGAACAGCTGAATCTGTCACCCGGAGAAACCACCTTGGAAACCTTGACCAGAACCTATCCCATGAGGTCCTCTTTAAAGCAGGTTAGCCCAAGAGACCAAGAGTCTCTGCCTTCAGCAGCATACCCGGTTCAAGAAGCAAACGGGAGGGGTCACAATGGCAGCAGGAAGTCTAGGGCACAAATGAGACCTTTAGGGCAGAGTGACTCGGATTATGATGGTGAGTCAAGGTGGGCAGAGATCGTGGGAATGGTGACACGGCGTTAGGAAAGGTTGACAAGAGAAGCAAATCCAGAGACACCGTATGTGTATATGAAAGAGCTGTGTATCAAGAAGTCATTGTGCAGCAAGACAACATTCCAGCCCAGTCCAACTCAAATCCACAAGTCTGACACTCATTCATCAGTCCCTCGTCAGACTCACGAAGCCACATGCAATGATGCAGGATGCAGGAAGATCACAGGCTGGTGGGGGCAGAGTTGTGTACATCCAATGGCGGTGGCCATATCACAGGGCTCTTGCAGGTCTCAGCATGGCTCATCTACAAGAAGATGAAGTCAGAGAGAGAGAAAGGGCCAGCCTCTAGAGTGCCATTTATCTCAGGCACACCTCCAAAGTAGGTCATCAAACTATGACTTGACTGGCAGGCTACACTCCACCCATGTCTTCTTACAGGTGTCATGTTGGTTTTATATATATATATATATATATATATATATCTCACAGGGGAAGTGTGTAACCATCGTCAATGACTACACATATTCAAAATTGCTGAATGAGCACGTTTTGTTGTGTATAAGTTCATGCACCCAAAAAATGGCAGCAGATTCCTTCCTACCCAGCTTCCTTCCCTCTGACCCCTCCCATACCCAGTCAGACCCCCATCCTGGCCCATTAAGTTCATGCACCCAAAAAATGGCAGCAGATTCCTTCCTACCCAGCTTCCTTCCCTCTGACCCCTCCCATACCCAGCCAGACCCCCATCCTGGCCCATTAAGTTCATGCACCCAAAAAATGGCAGCAGATTCCTTCCTACCCAGCTTCCTTCCCTCTGACCCCTCCCATACCCAGCCAGACCCCCATCCTGGCCCATTAAGTTCATGCACCCAAAAAATGGCAGCAGATTCCTTCCTACCCAGCTTCCTTCCCTCTGACCCCTCCCATACCCAGCCAGACCCCCATCCTGGCCCATTAAGTTCATGCACCCAAAAAATGGCAGCAGATTCCTTCCTACCCAGCTTTCTTCCCTCTGACCCCTCCCATACCCAGCCAGACCCCCATCCTGGCCCATAAGCACTTTCAAGGTCCTTCTCCAGGCCCTCTGTTCCTCAAACGCCAGGGGAGGAGTCTCTCCAGGGTCCCCAGGCAAAGCTAGAGCCTGATGCTGCCTCCAACATCAGGTGTCAACTCATGAACTTGAAATAGAGCCTTCCACCTCCTTGGTACCACTCCATGGAGGCTGAGACAGAATAGTAACAACTCAGTCTAGGAGTTCCTTCCCTAGAAGTTGAGTTACTTTCAAAAACCACAGAGCTGATAGAGACAGGTTGGGGAGTGAGACCCAGAAGTTCTTGTTTATGCTTTGTGCTCTTTCCTCTCATGCTAAGTACTGGAAGGCCAGTGGTAGAAGGTTCTGGCTCAACCCTACCCTAACTCCTAGTGTGAATCCGGTCAAGTTCTCTGGGACTTGATACGACAGACACAAGAGGGGCATTTCCTCAGCTGCCTCCTTTCAACTATGAGTCAGCGTTGACTCGATGGCAGCATGTTTGTTTTTATTTGTTTGTAAGAGGGAGACAAGAATGCTTACTCATATTTAGAGTTCTCTCAACCAGGGCAGTATCCCAGCCAATTACTCCTCATTCCTCAACTCCCAAATGAAGCGATAACATCAATCCAAAGACTCTCCTCCACCTGGGAAGGGTCACTGCGTTAGATTGGCAAATGGCCTTCTTCAACACCAGTTCCTCAAGTTGAGCATCTGCTCAGGTCACTGCAAGGTGACACCGGCTCATCTGGCCCCTCCCTGGTGATGAGGGGAGCAGCTAAGACCCTTGGGAAAGAGAAAACCCCTGGGAGGAATACTCCTTTGCTCATAAGAACTCCTTCTTCTCAGGTGTTTCATTGTCAGCCCTGGGCCCAGGCATCTCCCAGCCCTGGGATCCTGAGGAGACGCCCAGCATGGTCAGCATCCTACCTGGCCTCCCAGCCCTCTCTGGTCTCGTCCTTCTTGCGGCAAAACCTTCCCCTCTTCCACTCGGAGACTCCTTCACCTCTGCCCCATGGTGCTACGGACTCTGTGTCAGGACTGCTTTAGAATTAGTCCTTTCAGGGGAGATTCCTAAAGCCCCTGACCCCTTCACTTGCAGCCTGACACCGGCAGGTTTTGAGTCACCAGCTTGGAGGCTGACACATCAGAGTGAAGGCCTGCAAGTCCTGTCACCTGGACCTTGAACTCTGAAGGCTGGCCAAATGCACAGCTTGTGGCTGATAACCCAATAAGGAACGAATGGGTTTCTCTTTCGGTTCAGCTACTGGTTTAAGTTGTTTTCCTGCTACTGCTCGGCAAGAAGAAAAACAAGTCATTTTCTTCTAAGAATAACAATGAGCGAAGCCTGGATTCCAGGCAGGCCTCTGGTCAGGACCATTCATGGGTGTTGACCAAAAGGGACCTGCAGACTTCTCAGGAACACAACAACACCCCCCCCCACCCCCTCTCAGAGCAGGCAGAGGCAAGGGCTTGGTGGCAAGGCATGTCTGCCCGGTGCGTGGTAGGGATTTCAGGTGATGATGTGCGCGGGAAGGCCAATGTCAGAAACAGAAGCATGCCAGACATCGGTCACTGTTTCGTTATCACAGAGCATGACAAACCAGATCTTTCTCTCTCTCACACACACACACACACACACACACACACACACACACACACACACACACGTTGCCCTGAAAAATCCCGAGGTGTGTCAAGTTCGCAGGGGGGACAACAATTGTAGTGATGAATTGTGCTTCTGTTTTGGTTCTCCTGACTTCTTCGGACTGCGTGCCACGGAGACCATCTGCCAGACACAAGAGTTTTAACACAGGGCTTTTTGGCGAGAACTGCAAGTCTTGTGCGTTTCCAGCCTGCCTGTTAGAATGCTGCTTGGCCCTTGAGGGCCCCACCCTCAAGGAAGCAGCTCACAGGTATCTAGTGCTGAGCTCTGGAAAGAGATGAATGCACACAAATTGCGATGCAGGGTTCAGCGATTGTCTCCTTTTTCTGTTAAAGAGATTCACCTGTGAAATGGTATCGTGCTCCAGAAAATAGAGCCAATGGTTACTCCTCTCCAAGTGGTATAACCAGGGCTCCCTCCTTCTTCCCGCCACTCCTGAGGGGCCTCAACTAGGGTGACGGAGCAGGAGAGCTCGTTCTCGGGCCACAAAGGGCCAGGGAGCCAGAGGGGAGGAAGAAGGGATAAGATGGGGAAACACACAACTATCTACCAAGGAGGGGTCCCTAGAAGGTGTGACATGTTAACTGGCTTGGATGCTGATAGAAGAGCTGGCAGTTTGAGCTCACCCCGGAGGCACCTTGCCAAAAAGGGACTGGCCATCTCTTTCTGATCACCACTTGTCTGTCAGTGTGTCCTACTGTGGTGGCGGCTTGTGTGTTGCTCTGGGGCTACTGGAAACTATGGCACTGGTATTTCACCTACCAGCAGGGTCACCCGGAGCGGACAGGTGTCAGCAGAGCTTCCAGGCTAAGAACAGACTATGGAGAAGGGATATGCTGCCCAATTCTGAGGACCGAGCAGCAGAACACTGTGAGAGAGTGCCAGAAGACAAGCCTCTCCGGTAGGCAGGCACTCAAAATACCACTGAGCAAGAGCCACCTTCTCAAAGTACAGTTGACGGTAATGACACGGATGGGATAAAGCCTTCGGGCCCTTCAATGGCTGATAGAACAAGACCCCCAAGTAGAAGAAAGAGCGCAACCACCATCTGTTAGTCATCTGAACTAGAATAGAGGAAGCATGAATCTAGAGAAGTTGGAAGTCATCAAAAATCAAATGAAATGCAGAAAGATCTGTATCTAGGTATTTGAGAGTTGAACTAGACTGGGACTGCCCATTTTGAATCAGATCATGATATGGTTTACTATGCCAGAATGACCTATTCAAGAGGAACGGGGTCCCCTTAATCATTAAAAGGCCAGTCCACCTTGAAGTCTAACTCTGTCTGTGATAGTCAAGGAGCAGTGAATTACTTAATATGGTTCTTCTAGCCAAAGTCCCCCACCCCCACCAAACCACCTTTCCCTGCATGGGTCTGGTAAGAAGGTGGGGAAGATACTGATAGGATTCACCTGTGAGCACTGTAATTGTGAACAGGATTCCCTGGAAGGAGTGCTATCCTGCTGTGTATAAAATGAGTCCTCCGAGAGGTTGGGGCAGGGCTCTCATGGCTAGCAAGAGCCAGGAGTGGGGTGTGTCTTCTGCGCCAGAGATCCCTGTACAACTAACCTGGATCCAGAAGGCAACCACAATACCAGAGGAGCAGCACCAGATCCAGAAGGCAGAGCATGGAACAGAGGGTAGACTTCCCAACCCATGTAGCAAGTAAAGCCGAGTGCTCTTGTGCAGGAGGCTGGCTTGCAGAGTGGGGTACCTCTGGACACTTAATTGGAGAAGTTGAATTGGCCAAGCTACAGAAGTAGAGCGGAGTGCCTTTGAGCTGAGGATCATAACGGAGTGGTATGTCCTTTGGAAATTTATTAGCAGACTAGACAAAACTTTGCAACATGTCCTGACTGGCAACCCTGAGCATTTCTCACTGATATTATAACTTGTAAACTTCCTTAATAAACTCTTTAATCGTGAATTTTGGTTGTGAGTTCTACATAGCCATTGCAATGGATTTTTTTAACCTTAAGAGGTAAAATAGAAAATAGTAATTAAGGCTACACAGATAAGATCTCTCTAAATACAAGGAAATCCAATCAATACAACTATTATTCCAATTTGGGCACCAATCACTAAAGTTAGTGATGAAGAAAATGATCAGTCTGAAACTAATTAAACATGGAATCAATATGCATTGATAATTATTGGTGATCACTTACTGCCATTGAGTTGATGCCAAATCATAGCAACCCTATAGGACAGGGTAGAAGTGGCCCTGTGAGTTTCTGAAACTGTAACTCTTTAAAAATAGAAAGAACTTTTTTCTGAGGAGTGGCTGGTGGTTTTGAACTGTCAACATTGTAGTAAGCAGCCAAATGCCTCACCACTACACCACCAGGGCTCTTTAATTATTGATAATTGGAATGCAAACTTTGGAAACAAAGAGAAAGGAACAGGAAAATAGGGCCTTGGTGGTAGACACAAAGCTGGAGATCTCATGAAAGAATTTTGCAAGACCAATCACTTTCCATGACCAATACATTTTTTCAACAAAGGAGACTATACACACGGACTTCTACAGATAGAATACAAAGAAATCAAATCGACTAAATCTGGGTAAGAGACACTAGAAAAGCTCAACATCAGCAGCTAAAAGCAGGCCAGGGCCAACTGGGGAGCAGATCAAGTGTAAGTTCAAGTTGAAGCTGAACACAATTAAAACAAGGCCACCAAAGGCAAAACACAATTTTGAGTCAATGCCACCTGAGTTTCATGCCCATCTCAAAAACAAATTTAACACATTGAACACTAACAACAGAAGACCCAATGAGCTACGGGAGGACATCAAGAACATCATTCACGAAGAAAGCAAAAGGTCATTAAAAAGACCTGAATGAAGAAAGCATCAAAGTGGATGTCAAGAGAGACTTTGACACTTGTTCTTAATTGTAGAGCAGCTGAGCACATGGAAGAAATGATGACGTGAAAAAGCTGAACAAAACAACTTCAAAAGGCAGCTCAGGAAGATAAAGTAAGATATAACAAAAATCTGTAAAGTCCTAGAATTGTAAAACCCAAAGGGGAACAAATGCTCAGCACATTTTGAACTAGAAGGACTGAAGAAAACTTTCAAGCCTTAAATTGGAATCCTAAAAGCTTCTATGGGCAGGTATTGAAGGATGCAGGAGCATCACAAGAAGGTAGAAAGAACAGAGTCACTATATTACAAAGGACTTGTCAGCACTCCACCATTTCAAGAGGTTGCATGTGACTAAGAAGCAGTGGTACTGAAGGAAGAAATCCAGCTGCATTGAAGGCATTAGCCAAAAAGAAGGCACCAGGGATTCACAGAATATCCATTAAGTTTCAAAAAGCTGACGAAGAACAGGAAGCACTCGTCCATCTATGCCCCGACATTTGGAAGACAGAGCCACTATGTGAATGATGGCGCTGGTGACGAATACTGAAATGACCACGGGCTGCCAAAAAGACCAACAAATGTGTCTGGGAAGACGTACAGCAAGACTGCCTCTCGTGTGCTTTGGGCATGTGATCTGGGGAGACCAATCCCTGCAAAAGAACATCATGCCGCGGGACAGCAGAGGATCGCGGAAAAAAAAGAGGCTCCACCCGATGGACTGACACAGTGGATGCAACAATGGGTTCGAATAGAAGCATCGTGAGGATGGCGCAGGGCAAGGTCACAGTGAGTCAGAACTGACACGACGGAACTTAACAACAACATCTATTTCTGGGAAATGAGCCACTGAAAAGTGTATGGAGCGCGCTTTACTCTGTTACACATGGTATTGCCCTAAATCAGAATCCGACTCAATGACAATTGGCCTTTGCTTGTCTAACTAGGAACACCATTAACCAGGACCCATGGAGGAAGATAACCCATCCGACTCACTTGGTGGGATCATTCACTTAGCAGCACTCAATGGCGGGCCAGGCTGGCTCCCTGGCCACCTAGCAAAAGAGGCCACTTCTTGAGGGGGCTGTCTCTACACTGGGAAGCTCCGGGAACCAGGCAAGACCCCTTCTTGGAGGGATAGGGGCAATCTCCACCAAAGTGAACTGACTGAGAAAGTAGTCCGGAGAGGTGGGTTAAGGGTCCCGCCGCACGTAGACCGAGTTTGGGCACATCATGGCTGTTCTTTGAATTGCGATTCTGTCTCTAAGTCGGGATGGTAACAGTGGGTTTTGCTGGGATTGAGTGAGAACACAAAGGAAGCTGCTGTTATTACTGGCAGAAGAATACCACTTCTCAGGTCATTACCGTGGAAAATGTAAACGTCTGGCTGCCAGAGGACAAAGCCCAGGCCCTTTCCCCTTTCCGCAGTCCCCACTCGCTCACTCCAGTATTGTTGTTGGGAGCTTGTTTGGGTTTCTCTGGAACTTTCAGAACAATGGGTCCTGGCGGCTTGTTCTGAAGCTATTCAAAATCCTGGGGGGGTGCACTTGCTGACCCCGGGGTCACATTCCAGAGTGAGGGGTCTGGAGGGATGTTTACCGACTGGGGTGCAGCCCACAAAGCAGTGCAGGGACCAGTAAGCCCATGGACACTGCTGGCTTATTTTAACCCATTGGCTGGTTCTTCAAGTCAGAAATGCCAAGTGCTGACGTCCTCTTTGTCTAGCTCTTACTCTCCCAGACGGTGCTTGGTGCCAACTTTGCTCCCATCCTGTACACACACCTCACAGGTAGTCAGCTCCTCTTTCCACATCCCGGGAGGCTTCATCGCAGTGCCAGGGGAGGGTGAGTGGCCAATAGCTGGGAGGAAGCTGAGGTATGCCTCCTCCCTCCTCTGCTCTCTGTCCTTGGCCTCAGTGAACCAGCATTATCTATCCACAGGACTGGCTCCCATAAAGGAGCCCTGATGGTGTAGTGGTTAGCAGTTCGAAGCCACCGGCTGCTTCTAGAGAGAATGATGAGGCTTAAGAGTTAGAGTTAGGGTCTCAGAAACCCGCAGGGGGAGTTCTACTTTGTCTTACAGGGTCACTGTGTGTCGGCATCCACTTGATGGCAGTGAGCTTGTTTGGTTGTTACTGTTGTTGTCCCTGCCCCTCATTCTGAGTCCCTGCTAACAAGCTCAGTTAAACAGTTAATGACAACAGGTTTGCAGGTTGAAGGCCATCCAAGGCACCTTGGAAGAAAGCCCTGACCACCTACTTCTTCAAATGAAGCAGTCCTACTGTGGAACCCATGGGTCACTGACCCACTGGCAACTCGTTTTCATTTGTGTTGGCTCCCATGAGCCCTTAGCTCTTCCTTGTCTTTCATAGCCTGGCCAGCCCTCTCCATCAGGCTGACCCTAGTCATTGAGCACAGGAGCAGAGAAGGTGGTAATTTACGGTGCAAGGATGGTTTCTTCAAAGATACCTGTTTATAAAATGAGATGGAAATCCATCCCATGCACTTCTGTCCCCCGACCAGGCTTCTCCTCACTGAATCTTTGCTCCTGTCGTTATCTCCACCTGGACACAGATGGTCCCTCCTCTTCTTCTGTCCTCAGAGAACCAACAGGAAGCTCACCTCCCAAAGCCTTCCTCAGGCACCCCTCCTGCCACTGAGGTCTTAACCTAGGTGTCCACAGAGTCTAGAGGCCCTGCACCTCAGGGATTAGCTGAGCTGACACCCCAGCTCAGTTACTTTCCTGTTACATGACCCGCTTTCTGCACTGGGAACCGTATTGTCCACCTCAGTGTTGTCAAGTGCCTGCCACATAGGACAAACATATATCAACACTGCTGGTCCTGCAGGTTCTGCAGGAGATGAAGGTTTTGAGCATCACCCTCAGGGTGAGCCCGGTCACACGCCACAATCGAAGACTCGGTATCCTGTAACAGAAACGGAGCCTCTGCTCTGAGTGGACGTGCAGTTTGCTGGCTCTTGCCCGCCTTCTGGGAAACAGATGTATCACGAGGTGCCATGCGGGCTGTACATTCTGTTTCTGTTTCCATTATGTATAGAGACTTCTGCTTTCTAAGAACCAAGGGAACCCAGTCATATATTTTTCACCTACGGAAAACAAACAATGAGGAGCAGGTTTCCACTGATGAAACTTTTCCTGTTGGGGTGTTCAGGATGAGTGGACCCAGGGAATTCCCTACAGTGATTTCTCAGGGTCTTCAGAAACTGGGAAACCCCTACATCTGACTGAGGCTCTAGTTTCAGATCTGACTATAGCAGAGGGCCAGTCCTAGATTGACACATCATGTGAGTGTCCACAAAGGCTACCGGGACTATGGACAGTCCAAGGGGACTTTACAGAAGACCATGTAGTCATGGGGGCTGTGTTATACTCCAGGAGAGACACTCGTATGTGTATCAGAGAGAGCATTATATAAAAGAGTAATTGTATATTAAGAAAGCATCCCAGCCCAGTCCAGATCAAGGTTATAAGCACAATATTAGCTCATATGTCTGATGCTAGTCTATAAATTCCTCTTCAGACTCATGTAACACATGCAATGACACCGAGTACAAGAAGATCACAGGCCAGTGGGTGGGAGGTCTTGTGGATCCAGTGGCAGTGGAAGCATCTTAGTGCTGGCGTGGGTCTCCATTTGGCTTCTCGAGCTCCAAAGCTGCCATCAGCATAGCTCCATGTGGCTTGTCAACAGGAATAAGAAGCAGAGAGTGTATGGGTCTGGCCTCCAGTGAGTTATTTATCTTTAAGTGAGGCTGTCATGCTGCGACCTGATTGACAGGCTAGACTCTACCCTGCGTGCAAGTGGACAGATTATGTAACTGCCACAGACCACCCCTTTTCAACTTGACACTCTTGTACAACTCTTTAGTCATACATAATTTTTAATAAAACAATAATAAAATCATATCTGTGCTGAAAAAAGATAAGACTAAAAAGCATACAACTCAATATGTACCAAAGCCTCACTTAAACATAATATTCTATAAGTGAATAACACAATATTCTATGTCTAACAATGGCAGTTAAGTAATACCATCACCTTAATCCTGTAATCCATGTCTATATTCCCCCACCTATGAAAATTTGTAAACCAGCCACTTCATGCCTTTATCCTGTCAATTTTGGGTATCCAGTTTCTATACTGCCCACTTACATCAACCCAATGCTCTGAGGAGACAATCATATTCTATGACGTGAAGAATCTTCATTTCCGTTGGAACCTTGTGAAGTCCACATCCATTAGCAAAGTCAAATCAGGACAGGCCATCCATAAAGTCAGCAACAATATGCACCAGTTCACAGGCTGAAATATCTTCTCTTCATCTGGTCAGGTTCTGGTCAACTCAATGTGGGCTGCCTCAGCCTCACCAGCGTGCCCACTGGCCGCCATCATCTTTTGACCATGTGCCCCATCACAAATTCTCAACAACCCTAGCCCCCGTGTGCTAGGGCATGAACTTCAGACCAGTCAACAAGCTGTCATCTTCTTCTCTAATCCTGTGAATCAGGTCCACAGTGTCAGTGGCCAGACTCAACCCATCTATTTTTGCTGCGTTTCTCTCATTTCCACTCAAAAAGTGGATCCAGGTGGTCACCTGGCAAGCATTTCAGGCTGCCCACAGGCTCCCTTTAATGTTCAGTCCTAGAGAGGAGAGTTTCTTTATGGTTGCAAATTTTTTCCAGCCTTAAGCATAAACCACTAGTTCAAAATTTAATAATCCAAAGCTTTCCTTTTTAAAAAATGCAATCTGTTAACAGTCCCTTAGGCAAGTCTCTTCACCTTCGAATATCCTGACCATTCAAGACACTGGGTGGGGTTATCCTTTTAGAAACTTCTTTGCAGGCCTGTCCTAACCCACTTAATTTCCAATTTAATGCCTGAAGGCAAGTAGTCTTACAAACTCTCTATTTTTACTTCTCCATAATCATTTCTATCAATCCTTATATCAATAACAATAGGCAAAAACAGTAAAAACCTAGCACAGCCAGATCCTAAACTAAAATTTTAAAACAGTCAAGTTCATCTTTATCTATCTTATCTTAATCCTTTATGTAAAAGAGTAATTATATATTAAGGAAACAATCTCAGCCCAGTCCAGATCTAGTCTATGAGTCCAATATTAGCTCATATGTCCGATACCAGTCTGTAAATTCCTCTTCAGACTCACGCAACACCATCAATGACACCGAGTACAGGAAGATCACAAGCCAGTGAGTAGAAAGTCTTGTGGACCAGTGGTGGCGGAAGCATCTTAGTGCTGGTGTGGGTCTCCACGTGGCTCCTCCAGCTCCAGTCAGTGCCCTGACTGCCATCAGCATAGCTCCATGTGGCTTGTCACAGGAATACGAGGCAGAGAGTGTATGGGTCTGGCCTCCACTGAGCTATTTATCTCCTCAATGCCTCCAAAGGAAGTCATCACGCTGTGACCTGATTGACAGGCTGGACCCCACCCCTTCACCAGTTGACAGCCATGTAACTGCCACAGGGGCTATCTTAGCCAGAGAAGACCATGACCGAGAACTCAGCTGGGCCCTGCAGGCTGCAGAAGTGTGAAGAGCCAGACAGAAGAGAGATGCCAGAGGTGAAGGCCCTGGGAATGGATGAGGAAGAGCATATAAATGACCGTGGATAAACCAGTAGGTCAGAAGAGAGGGTGTGTTGGGCAAGGAAGCTTGGTGGGCAACACTTTGATGGAACAAATACTTAACACACTTAGCTGTTAATCTAAATATTAAAGTTTCAAGACCAGCCAGAAGCACCTCAGAAGAAAAACCTGGTGATCAAATTCTAGAGAAAAAAAAAAGGCAGCCACTGAAAGCCTTATGGAGTACATTGTACCCTGATGCATAGAGGGCCATCATGAGTCAGAAGCGACTTCATGGCAACTGGTTGGCTGGTGAGGTGGACATGATGGGGTGATGTCAACAAACCCAACAAGAAATAAACTCACTGCTGTCTAGTCCATTCTGACTCATCTTGACCCTAGAGGGCAGAGTAGAAATGCCCCGCAGAGTTGCCAAGGCGGTCACTCTCCACAGAAGCAGATGGCCACAGGTCCCATGGCACAACCGATGGATTTGAACTGCCAACGTTTGGGTTAGTAAATGAATGTTTTAGCCACCAGACCACAGGGCTCCTGGCTAGGTCACAGAGAGACCTACACAGCGGGTCTGCTGAAAGGTTGTTTTAGGCCCTAGAGAAAGCTGACCGCTCCGTGACTGCCTGGCAGGGTGAAGCAGCAGGAAGAGAGACGGGGCATACCAGAAGGGGTCCTGAATGGAGAACAGTGGCACCTGAATTTGGGCGCTGGCAGTCATCAGTGAGGCGGGAACAGGACTGGGTGTGAACAGGTTGGTTGCCTGACTGGAAGTGAGATGGGCGGTTGGGGTCAGCTTAGAACAGGGGGCTGAGTGCGGTGCTAGGCATTTGAAATGATCAATCACAGACATCTTTCTTTTCTGCTGGTGCGTGTAAGCACATGCTCAGTCTGAAAGGGGGGCAAACACTGCCGACTCTGTGCAAAAGCCCTGCCACTTGTTCCGCAAAGTTCTGGTGCACCTACTATGTGCCAAGTACTATGAGATGTGCCGCAAAAAGAACAAAACACAAACTTTCTTTAGTGCTCGCTTTGTACCAAGCTTCCCCAAGAAGGGCAAATGGAGTTGGGCTTACGGGGCGAGTAAGGGCTTGCCAACTGGTCTGGATTAGACACAGCACAGCACAGCGCAGGCTAAGGGCTTGGACTCAAGAGAGATTAAGCACTGGTGGGCACTGCAAGTTAACATTTGACCTTAAAATATTGGCTCTATATCCAGATACGGGGCAACCAAGGGCTGAGTAGGACAAGGGTTGGGAATTCACCCAAGTAGTTCAACTTGGACTCTGGAACTCGGTCTGCTCCTGAAAAGCAAAGCCCTGTAGGCGCAGCCTCCTCAGAAAGCGTATCACCATCTGCCAGAGGCCATAGATTAAGGTGACCAGACGTCCCGCTTTTGGCGGGATAGTCCAGATTTTTAACAATTTGTCCTGCATTCCACGGCGTTTTTAAAAAGTCCCAATTTTTGGAAAGAATACACGACATGCTAGGAACGGCAAGGGAATATACATAATATATAACGCCATTCAAACAGCTGTTGATTTGTTGCCCGTAGATGTGGACAATAATGTTATTAAAATATATTCTTATTTCTATATATACACTGTGTGCATTGAAATGCTTAAAGAATTTTGTGAAACTGTGGAAGTCGAAAACAGAAAATACTTGGACAGAGTAAAACGCGCTGGTTAGCTCTTTTGCCAGCTGTCGAAAGAATTTTGAAAATATACGATCCTATGAAATCCTACTGTCTATCACAGGATAAATGTCCTAGAATTTTAGAAGAGTTTTTTGAAAAAGAATCTTCAAAAATTTGGCTAGAGTTTGTACACAATCAAGCAGCTCTTCTTTAAAATGCTGTAAAACTTATTGAAGGTGACAAAATTTCAGTAATCAAAGTAGCAAATGAAGTTAATAATTTAAAATTTCAGTGTCAAGAGCGGTTAGAAAATAATTTTCTTCCATTAACTATCCGTAAGAGTATAAGCCAGCTAGAAGAACAAGGTGCAACAAATCGTGCAGATATGATGAATCACGTTAAAAAGGACTACACTAACTGCATAGATTATTTAGAAGAGTGGATGGTACATTACAATGATATTGAACATTTTCATTAAAATAATAACTTAATTGGAATGATGTGCAAAAATCATTCGATCATATTACTCAAAATGTACCATATAGTAATATTTCCAAAATTATCTTTTTAATGAAGTATCATTATTAAATATATATATATTGATAAGGAAAAGATTAAATCTTGGGCATCAGTAAAAATCACAATAGATAACAAATGGTTAGGAATATTTCATCATTTTGGAACAAACCATGTTCCATACAATAATGTACTAAAAATTGTAGAATACACGCTGTCCTTACCAGGAACTAATGCTGTAACTGAACGCATTTTTTTCCTATGGTAAATAAAGTGTGGACATCAGAAAAATCACAATTAAGTGTTGAGACTTTGAAAGCCATTTTATGTGTGAAATATAATCTAACAAATTCTTGTGAAAAATTTCATGACCTTTCAAACGAGAGCAATCTACTAAAAAAATCACTCAAATGAGAAATATGCCAAATAATAAAATAATACTATACATAAATTTTAATGTATTATATTTGTAAATTGTACTTATGTTGAAATTTTAAAAATATATTACAATATTATTTTTGTGTGTGTTCTATGGAAATTTTTCCTGCTCCATATAGACCAAATTTTAAATCAAGAACGCCCCCCCCCCACCCCCAGGTCAATGGTGTCCCACTTTACCAATGTTAAAATCTGGTCACCTTACCATAGATGACTGATGGGGTCTTTCCTCTGCCTACAGCAGGGGTTCTCAACCTTCTTATTGCCGCCACCCTTTAATACAGTGCATCATGTTGTGGTGACCTCCAACCATAAAATTATGTTCATTGCTACTTCATCACTGTCATTTTGCTACTCTTATGGATCGAGTGACCCCTGTGAAAGGGTCATTAGACTCCAAAGGGGTCACGACCCACAGGTTGAGACCCGCTGGCCTCGAGCATCTTGTTCAAGATTTCCTAACAACCATATGGAGGGAGCTCTCCCGGAGGAAAGCTCCCCTCGTTGGCCTTAGCCGACCTGACTCCTCATTCTCTGAGGTTGTTGTTCATTGCCAGGGAGACAATTCCTACCTGCAGTGGCCCCATGTGATCTGATCACCTTTCTGGTTCCTAGGATGCATCCAGGACTTGAGGGCTTTAGACACTCTGACGCAAGCAGAGGCAGCTGGGGCAGGAAGACCCTCCAGGCAGAGGAGTGGTGGGATACAGACCTGGAAGCCCTTCTGAGCATGGCCCCCCACAGGCAGTAAGGATATAGGTGCTTCTCAACAGAGTCAGGGACTGGCAGCAGACGGACAGAGACGCCTTGGCGTCTCATACAACTAAGTGTTCAACAACTAGTCAAAAGGTTGGCGGTTTGCACCCAGCCAGAGGGGACTCAAAGACAGCCCTTCTGGAAAAGTCGCGACCTTGAAAACCCTATGGAGTTCTGCTCTGCACACCCCAGGTGACCCGAGTCAGAATGAACTTCACTGAAGCTAGCAATCACCAAGAGTCCTTCTGGAAAAGTCACGACCTTGAAAACCCTAGGAGTTCTGCTCTGCACACCCCAGGTGACCTGAGTCAGAATGAACTTCACTGAAGCTAGCAATCACCAAGAGTCCTTCTGGAAAAGTCACGACCTTGAAAACCCTAGGAGTTCTGCTCTGCACACCCCAGGTGACCTGAGTCAGAATGAACTTCACTGAAGCTAGCAATCACCAAGAGTCCTTCTGGAAAAGTCACGACCTTGAAAACCCTAGGAGTTCTGCTCTGCACACCCCAGGTGACCCGAATCAGCTAGCAATCACCAAGAGTCAAATTGGAACCAGGAACACGGGTGCCACTCTGAAATGAATCACCACTTTGAGTCCTACCCCACGTTCTTAGGAAACACAACTTCGCAGAGGGAATGCCGCCCAACAAACATCCCCAGGCCCAGCCTTCTAGCAGACACCTCCCAGATCAGGAGCAGTGACAGAGGCCGTATCAGAACCATCTGAACAATTCCCAGGCCCCACCCCAGGAGGGGGGCGTTTTAAAAAATGATTATTATTATTATTACCAATCCCCTCAACAATATTTTGTGCCTGCAGGGGCCATGAATCCACAGTCATATGTTAAGCTTCTCACGACGATCCACCAGACTGAGGACCGCTGACACAGAACACACAGAGTGACATCATTTCCTCGTAGGCAGTTTGCTGAGCCCTGACAAGCAGGTACAGGAAAGTGGGCGAAGAGGGCAGCGCTCCCAGGTTTGAGGAGTGGAGGGAGAGGCAGGTAGGTGGGTAGCTATGGAAGGGCGCTTCTCTTGACCGGTGCTGTTATTGGACTGCAGGTGCCTCATCTCCTCCAGGGCTGTGTCTAGGTGGGTCGTGGTCTTGTGGCATCCAAAGCCGAGCCTGGCTCTCCACAGCTCTCTCTACAACTGTGGGCCTGGATTTTCCATCCCAGTCGTGTTTCCCTGTGGACTGGCCTCGGAGCCATTTCTCACCGTGGTAACCAACCGGATGGGCAGCCCCAACAGAAGGAGGCAATGACACATCCTTGCACTCCCGCCAACCTGGCTGTTGTCCCCCAGGCAGCTCAGCAGGTGGCCCCATCCGTCACCTGCATCCTGAGGAATGATGGGCGTTCCCAAAGCACATGTACAGGCCATAAACCTCTGGGAGGGACTGGAGCAGAGCAGCCCGACCAAGAGCACCTTCAAATCCCAAAGGAAGGAAGAGAAAGATGCAGCTGGGCACCTGCATAGTAACCACACACATGCTGGGGCAGCCCCTTCCCTGCGCGTGGCCTGGGCTGGGTTTGTTAGATTTCTCAGGTTAGAAGTCTCTCTGTCCTTGGCTTCCCATGAGAAAGAATCCATGAAGAAGCCCGGTTTGTGATCCCAGTGGGTTTTTATAAAGGATAGAAGGAGTTTCAGGTTTTACACAGGCGCCCTCAGGGCACTTCACATGTGGAGACCTGAGGCCAGAGAAAGCACTGGAGAAGGAGGAGACCGTGGACAGCTGCTCAGGACTACAGCCCGGCTACAAGGGACGGCAGCCCAGCCTCGTGGAACTGTGTAGGGGAGAGAGAGAGAGAGAGAGAGAGAGAGAGAGAGCAGTGGTCTCACCATTTCTGGCTTTTCAGCACCGCCCCCCTCCCCGTTGGGAGGCATGGTCGAAGGTACTGGTTGACCCCATTGGCTGAATTAAGCCCACCTGGTCTAGATGGGGCCAATCTAGGTGTACCGCCCCTTCCTGGCTTGGAGCCTGAATTTGGAGCATGTTCAGTAGACAACCTGGTCCCTTTTCTGGCTATGAGGTTCCTGACTGGGGCGATGCTTTGAGTCCATCTCTGATGTAGAAGAAGGTGCAAGGGCAGAAAGACCTGAAACAGCCTTGATACCTGACTAGCTCCAGGTGTAAGACTCTGAAGCCCATGCTCTGTACCAACCAGTGGGGTACACATTAAACAACAACAAACAAGTTGGTCTTGGTCGGAGTTCAAAGAACCAGAAACTGCCTCAGCCATACGGGCTTTTGATTTCTGAAATCTCCGCTGAGCCCAGTTAGAGGCAAAAAGTCCCTTCCAAGCTTCACCAGCTATGCGAGGTTTGGACCCCAGATTCCTAGAACACTCTGAAGGCACTTGTTTGAGGGCTTTTCTTAAATCCAGGAAACTCCACAGGACACAGCGGAGGCTAGGCAGCCACCAGGCACATGTGTAGTGTCCTCAGAGAACAAAGGGGGGACTTTTCCTGGGCCCCCAGGGAGCACAAGGGTCTTTTCCTCCTGGCTAGCTCAGTCTGCACAGCCTGAAGGCTGAGGGGAAATCTCCCAAGGCCGGGGAGTCAGCGTCTTATCAGGCCCGTTAGTGGGCGGTGAGCTTCCCTGCCTGTAACAGGGCTTCCCCATAACTCAGCCGATGAGGTCATCTGCCCTTTCAGAAGTGGCCTCACAGATCCTCCGGCACGGCACAACAAAGCCGGAGATATCCTGCATGACTCATCGGTGGGCTGGCAGGCAAGGGGACTTCCGGCCCTCAGGAGAAACAAGACACAGAGGCCCATTGTTGGCCCCACCAGAAGGCCCGAGGGCACTGCAAGCTCAATGGAGTCCTTGATGCTTTCTTCTGAGTCCCTTTAACTTTAATCCCTCCCTAGGGGTAGGGGTGGGTTGCTGGGGTCCCTGAACAGGGTGGAAAATCATTGGCCACTGACCCACAAGCCTCTTTTGGAATATCCCCATTCAGGACGAGACTGGAGACCGTGTGGACCATGGCTTACGTCTCTAAGCCCCTTTGATTGCTCTGTCTTGGTCTTTCAGCTGGCGGAAATCATTTCCCAAAGCCAAGGCTATTGTACATTAAATGCCATACATAAGCCCCTGTCCACCACTTCCCTCTCCTTCCTGCCAACAGAGCGGGGTGTGGGGGTGCTCTAAGATAATGGAAGGAAAGATGTGGTTTCCCCCAAAAGAAAGCGATGGATCTATTCACATCATAAATTCTAAAAACCCAAACAAAAGAGCAACAAGGAAGTGAGCACTAACGCTTCTTCTGTCGAGTGGACTCCAGCTCTCCGGTACCCTGTGTGTCCACGGGGTAACTTCTCCAGAGCGTTTCCTTGGCAGAGCTCTGCTGGCGTAGTGGGGCTGCCAACCTAAAGGTCAGTCATTCAAAACCACCAGCCACTCCTTAGGAGAAAAAGGAGGCTTGCGACTCCCATAAACAGTCCCAGTCTCATAAACTCACAGAGGCAATTCTGACCTGTCCCAAATGGTTGCTAGGAGCCAGTCAGGATTGGCAGGGTGTTTGTTTTTCCAAGCAGATCCCCAGACTGATCTTCTACTGCTCGGCTGGGTGATTTTGAACTAATAACCTTTAGGGCTGTAGGCAGGCACAACTGCCTGCGCTACTCAGGGACCCATCAGGATCTGCTGTTGTGACTGTGTGCTGTGACTCCAGTTCACCCTGCCATGCAGGACGGAGTAGATCTGCCCCAGGGGGTTCCTAGGTCTGCAAAGGTCCATCGAGTCAGAGTCAAGTCCACGGCTGTGGGCTTGGTTTGGGGTTTTTATCTTCACAGGCTCAGATGCTCAAGTATTTCCTCCTAAAGAGCCGCTGGTGGGTCTGAACTGTCCATTTTTCGTTAACAGTGGAGCACTTAATTATTGCAGGGCCGGTGCTTCTTTCATAAACTCTGGAGGTCCAGATTTACAGCAGAAATACCTGAACACAATCCCTCTTCTTCTATCCAGGTGCCTCCCCACACGGCAAGAAGACAGAGCCAAGTGGGACAGGGCTATCCAGAAGGCTCAGTTTCTTGGCCTAAGAGGAGCAGAGCCAAGGGACTAAGGAGGGAAGGACTGAGGGACTGCCCTGGCTCAGTGAAAAGGAGACGATGGATGGACACAGTAGCCCAGCCTAGCAGCCATTGTGAGAATGGCTGGACAGGGTTATGCTTGGTTTTGTACAAGGGTGTTAGGAGTCTGCATCTACTCATGGTGCCCAAGGACAACACTGGCCCTTTGAAACTTCAAGGAGGAATGAAAGCAATAAATCCCATTTTGGTGGTGCTGGTGGGGGGTGCGGTGGGTAAAGGGATGTGGAAAGACAATTCTGAGAAAGGGAAACCCAATGACTAACAAGGAATGAAAAGGTTGTCAATCTCCCTAGATAGCAGAGAAACAGCAGTGAAGACAAAGAGATACCAATTTCCACCGTCAGAGTTCCCAAACAGCAAAGTCAGATAATCTCATGTGACAACTCAGGCAGAGGAAGAAGGGGATCCCGGCGAACTGCTGCTGCTGGAAGAAGAATCCCAAGCCAGTGAGTGATGAGCAGCCTGGCAGATTCCATGGAAGTCATCTGCCTGCATAGTCCGCATGATCCCATGAGCGGGATCTCCATCCCTGCTGAGCTCAGCCCAGAGGATCCTGGACCAGGCACAGAGATGCTCCTCCTGGAGACGTAGTAGCAGGTCAGCATCCCCCCAGATGCCAGCCAAAGCAGACATCCTTCCCTGGCCTGCATGTTCTCTTCAGCAAAACCTGGAAACCAGGACCCATTTGTCAGTCCCTCACCCAACCCCACCCACTGGCCAGCTGTTACCCTGGACCCTACTGGGGCTTTGAATCAGGGCTCTTACCCTGGAGAAAGCAAGACACCCGACTCTTGTTCAGGCTGATATTCCAAAGCTTTCCTTCCACCTCACTGCCTGGATTGCTTTTCTAGGGTTGAACAACCGAAACCCAAATCCATTGCCATTGAGTTGATTCCAACTCATCGCGACCTTGCACGACAGAGTGATCTGCCCCACCGACTTGGCCAGGCTGTGATCTTTACAGAAGCAGACTGGCATACTTTTTTCCGGCAGGGAGGGTGGTGGGTTTGAAATGCCAACCTTTTGGTTAGCAGCATAGTGCTTCACCACTGTCCCACCGGGCTTCTTTGCCTAACACATGGTCACAGATCGGGTCCCTTAAAACAATGCATATTTATGATCCCAGGGTCCGTAGGTCAAAACTGAAGAGGGACCTTACTCAGCTCAGGGTGTCACAAGACTGCACTCAAGGTATCTGGACACTGGATTCTCTTCTGGAAGCGTCACCGGAGTCTCTAATCTCCTTCTGGTTTTTGGCAGAATCCACTTCCTTGTAGGACTGAGGGCCTAGGCTTTTTGGTTTCGTAACTGTTAAAAATAAAACAGCTTGACACAGTGGCTGCAAAATGGGCTCAAACGTAGCAATAATTGTAAGAATGGCACAGAACCAAACAGTGCTTCATTCTGTTGCACATACAGTCCCTATGCACTGAAACCGGCTTGACAGACCCTAACAACTACATTTCATTCATGCAACTTACTTACATCAAAACATATGGCTCTATTACAACTGGATTGTCGACAACTTCTTAACATGGCCCAAAGTGAAAGCTGATTGTTTGTACCTCAGGGATTTTCTGTAACTTTATATTTCTGACATCATAATTCACAACTGGTGAACATATAGCACTTTGTAGGTTGGGTGTGGAGAATCAGGAATGTAGACTTTGTCATCTGAAAGTTCATAAGCAGGGAGTTTCAGGAGTTCACTCAGCTACATGAATTCTATTTTTAGAATTACCTAGGCCAGTGGTTCTCAACCTTCCTAATGCCACGACGCTCTAATACAGTTCCTCATGTTGTGGTGACCCTCAACCATACAATTATTTTCACTGCTACTTCATCACTGTATTTTTGTGACTGTTATGAATCGGGCGACCCCTATGAAAGGTATCATTTTACCCACAGGTTGAGAACCGCTGACTAGACTGTTTCTACGACCAATCATCTTTGAAGAAATGTACTTCAGAGAAAAATACAGCCAATGAGTTTAGTATTAAGTATGACTGTTTTAAGAGTAAGAGATGAGTAGACCATGGGAAGAAAAATGAGTTGACTGTTAGAAAAGAATTAATAATTAAAATGCAACTTACCTCTTTTTAATGGCTCCTTGGGGGAAATGGTCAGCATCCAGTTCTGTTCTGTTGCTTCTTCCTTTGCTCTTTCTTCTCTTCCGAAACCAGCCTTCCTCCTAGGAGGCTGCTGAAGTCAAGGGGTCGATATGAATTGCACACTTGCTTGGTGAGCTGTTGCTTCCTCAAATGGTTCTATCAGGCCGGTGCAACCTGATAAGAAAAAGTCACAGAAGGGCAAGGATTCTTAAGGAGATAGGCCTAGGCTTTTTTGTTGTTACTGTTGCTGTCATCTGGAGGCCAAGCTCGAGGTTTTCCACAGTCCCGTGCCACACAGACCTCTCCAACCTGGCTGCTTGCTCCACCAAGCCAGAACAGAGTCTCAGTTCTTTCAGGGTTTTCATCTGATTAAGTCAGCCTCACCCAGAATCACTTCCCTTTGGATCAACTAATTCGGGACCTTGATTGCATCTGCACACTCCGTGACCCTTGTTCCAGTCTATTGGTTACAGTATAACGATTATTCAGAGTCAATACCAGGGTCAATGCGACTGCTATTCACATTTTTGCCCCAAACACTAAAGGTAGAGATGAAGAAATTGAAGAGTTATACTAATGTCTTCAGTCAGAAATTGATCAGGCCTCTGATCAAGAAGCATTGACAATTTGGGGCGATTGGAATGCAAAAACTGCCAACAACAAAGAAGGAAGTATTGGAAAATATGATCTTGGTGAGAGACATGAAGCTGAATTTTGCTTGATAGAATTTTCACAGACCGACGATTTCTTCATTACAGATACTTTTTTTTTCTTTCCCCAGCAGCATAAGTGAGGACTATACATACTGACATCTATGTCTATGGGAATTGGCAATGGAGACACCTGCTCGCTATCAGCAGCTAAAATGAGGCCAGGAGCTGGCTGTGGACCAGACCACCAATGGCTCCTGTGAAAGTTCACGTTGAAGCTGAGAAAAAAGGAAACAAGTCCACTTGAGCCAAAATACGACTGTGAGAATAACCCACCTGAATTTGGACAACTTTTCAAGAACAGATTCGATGCATTGAACAATAATGACAGAAGACCCGATGAGCTGTGGATGACATCAAGAGCATCATTCATGATGAAAGCAAAAGGTCAATAAAAATATAGAAAAGAAAGAAAAGATCAAAGTGGATATTAGAAGAGGTTCTGAAAGTTGCTCCTAATTCTAATAATAAACTAAAGGGAATAAACAATGACATCAACAGAAAACTTCAAATGGAAGCTTGAGAATAAAAAGTCAAATGTTATAATGAAATGTGCAAAGACACAGAGTTAGAAAACTGAAAAGAAAGAACATGCTCAGCATCTCTTACACTAAAAGAAATAAGGAAAATATTAAAGCCTTAAGTTGTAATCCTAAGAAATTCTATAGGCAAAATATTGAATGATGCAAGAAACATCAAAAGAAGATGGAAAGAATACACAAAGTCACTGTATCAAAAATAAGTAGTTGACAAGTCCAAGTTTCACAGAAGAAATTAGCTAAGAACAAAGACACAGGAATTGATGGGATCCCAACTGAAATGATTCAGGAAGCTGATGAAGCACTCACTATAAGTACTCACTGATCTAGGTCAAGAAAATTGGAAGATAGCTACCAAGCCAACTGATTGGAAGAGATTCATATTTGTGCCCCACTCCAAAGAATACAGAAATTATAGACCAAAAGAATGCGGAAATTATAGAAGGGTATTATTGGTATCACATGCAAGTAAAATTTTGCTGAAGATCATTCAACAATGGTTGCAGTAAGACATTGGCAGGGAGCTGCTGGATTGAGCACGGGACATCATTGTGGATGTCAGGTGGATCTCTGAGGAAAGTAGAGAATATCGGAAAGATATTTACTTGTGTTTTATTGACTGCACAGATGTTAGGTAGCAAGAGACAGGGACAGTGGGGTTGTCCCTCTCCATGCCTGAAGGTCCCCTACAGGAGGTTGGAAAAGAATCAGGAGAGCCTTTGCCAGCTATAAAGACTGGGCATGCTCCAATTCAAGCCAGCCAGGTGGGTGGTACACCTGGGCGGCCCAAACTAGGCCCCGGTAAGCTTAATTCAGCTGGTGGAGTCAACCCATACCTTTGACTATGCCTCTCAGGCAGAGGCCTCAAATACTTTTTTGACTTCACCCTTCAGCTCCTGCCCCTGCGCCCTCAGTTCACCAATGTTGATGCGCAGTCCCACAAGGTTGCCTGTGTTCAAGGCAAGCCCCATTGCGGCCTACACACGGTTTGGCATGCTTCCCCGAAATAGTGTGCCCTCCTCTGAGACTGCAAAACCTTAAACTTCTTCCGTCCTTTATAAAAAAAATCCACTTGGATTACAAACTAGGCTTCAGCGTGACTTCTTTCTTGTGTGAAGCCAAGAACCGAGGTATTTCCCCCTTGAGAAATCTAACACAAAGGCATTTGACGGTGCGGATCAGAACAAATTATGGAAAGCCTTGAGGAGAATGGGAATTCGAGAACACTTCATTGTGCTCGTGTGGAACTTGCACGTGGATCAAGAAGCAGTTGTGCAAATAGAATAAGGGGAAAATGCCTGGTTTAAAATCAAGAAAGGTGTGGCAAGGGTTATTCAATCTGTATGCTGAACACATCATCAGAGAATCTGGATTCGATGAAGAATACAGCATCAGGATTGGAGAAAGGCATATTATTAAGCCTTATTAATAATAAGCTTGTGATATACAGGCAGCACACCTTCCTTGCTGAAAGTGAGGAAGACTTGAAGTGCTTGCTGATGAACATCAAGGATTGCAGCCTTCAATATGAGTTACAATTTCATATAAAGAAGACCAAACTCCTTATAACTGAGTCAATAGGTAACATTATGATAAATGCAGAAAGGATGGATGTTGTCAGGGATTATACCTTGCTTTGGTTCACAATCAATGCTCATGGAAGCAGCAGTCAAGAGATCAAAGGACACATTGCATTGGGTCAATTTACTGTGCAAGCCCTCTTCAAAGTGTTGAAAAGCAAGGATATTATTTTGAGGACTAAAGTGCACCTCACCCAAGCCATGGCATTTTCCAATTGCTTCATATGTATGTGAAAGTTGAACATTGAATAAGGAAGACAGAAGACACATTGATGCATTTGAATTATGGTGCTGGTCCCTCACTGACCCATGGCCCTGTGGGGGACAGTACCAGAGACACAGTGTGGGAATTGCGTCCCACCTGATCCCGCCACATGGAGGCAAAGAACTGGGGGAGTGCAGCAGAATGGAGCGGCAAAGTCCCCAGGGAATGCGGAAAGTGGACCTTGGGGCCAAGGCGTGGTGCCTCAACAGACTGAACTGGAAAACACTCCTAAAGGCCAACAAATGATCCTTGAACTAACTACAGGCTTTTTTTTCTTGTGTTTTATTTTGTTTTTTGTCAGTGGTTTGCTGTTGTTGTTTTGTTGTATATTGTTACTTGGTTTTTCTCTGTCTTGTTTTTGTGCATGTTATTATCTCCGCAGGTCTGTCTAAATAAGATAGGCTGGATGAACAATCTGGAGGAGAAAACAACGGACTGACAGTTCCAGGGGGACAGGGGATAGGGGGAGGTGGGGGGAAAGGAAGTAGTGTTAACAAACCCAGGGATAAGGGAAGAACAAGTGATCCAAACTGGTGGTGAGGTGGGTGTAGGAGGCCTGGTAGGGCATGATCAAGGGTAATGTAATAAAGAGGTAATGTAATGATGGGGACAGAGCATGATGGTGGGACAGGAGGAAGGTCAAAGGAGATAGAGGAGAGATCTGGGAGGAAAAGGGCATTTATAGAGGTCTATATAAAGACATGTACATATGCAAATGTGTTTATGTATGAGGATGGGGAAATAGGTCTATTTGCCTGTATTTATAGGTTTAGTATTAAGGTAGCAGAAGGACCTTGGACCTCCACTCAGGTACTCCCTCAATGCAAGAGTGCTTTCTTCTATTGAATTGGCATTCTATGGTGCTCACCTTCTTGACACAACCACTGAAGACAAAGCGAGTGAATAAGCAAATGTGGTGAAGAAAGCTGATGGTGCCCGGCTATCGAATGATATAGAGTCTTGGGTCTTAAAAGTTTGAGAGTAAATAAGCGGCCATCTAGCTCAGAAGCAACAAAGCCCACATGGAAGAACATACCAATCTGTGTGATCACGAGGTGCTGAAGGGATCAGTTATCAGGCAACAAAGAACAAAAAAATCATATCATTGGGTGCACACCTCCATGATACGATCGCTGAGGACAAATGGGTGCATAAGCAAATGTGGTGAAGAAAGCTGATGGTGCTCGGCTATCAAAAGGTATATGGGGTCTTAAAGGCTTGAAGGTAAACATATCTAGCTCAGAAGCAACAAAGCCCACATGGAAGAAGCATACCAGCATACCTTCAGGACCAGTGGTGTGAGTGGCGGTACTGGGAGGGTAGAGGGAGAGTGGGTTGGAAAGAGGGAACTGATTACAAGGATCTACATGTGACCTCCTCCCTGGGGGACAGACAGCAGAAAAGTGGGTGAAGGGAGATGTCGGACAGGGCAAGATATGACAAAATAACAATTTATAAATTATCAATGTTCATGAGGGATGGGGGAGTGGGAGGGAGGCGAAAAAATGAGGACCAGATGCCAAGGGCTTAAGTAGAGAGCAAATGTTTTGAGAATGATGAGGGCAATGAATGTACAAATGTGCTTTACACAATTGATGTATATATGGATTGTGATAAGAGTTGTATGAGCCCCTAATAAAATGATTTAAAAAAAAGAATTATGGTGCTGGTGAAGAATATTGAAAAAAAAACTACTAAAAGAACAAACCAAGCTGTCTTGGACAAAGTACAGCCAAAATGCTCCTAATAGGCAAGGATGAGGAGACTTCATCTCACGTTCTTTGGACAGGTTATCAGGAGAGACCAGTCCCTGAGACAGGACCTCATGCTTGGTCGAGGGGCAGCGGAAAATAGGAAGCCCCTTGGCAAGTGGCTACAATGATTGGCTCAGACATAACAACATTTGATGGGGATGCTACAGGTCAGAGGAGTGTTTGGTGGAGATGAGGTTGCTATGCATCGGAACGGGCTGACGGTACCTAATGACAATAACGACGACACTGGTTACAAGCAAGAAGCAGGTCTTACTCACACTTGAGATGTCATTAGATGGGGCATGAGTGTGGGGGTGAGGGAGGGAGACACAGAGGCCTTTCTAGGGTCTGCCTACCACACTGCCTGGCTGCCTTCCTGCAGGTGAATAGTCCCTGAGGTTGAAGATGAGGCCTCAGAATAACCTTGAGAGAAGAGGTGGGAGAGGGCATGGCTCAGAATCTCCTGGGGAGAGGGTCCACAGGTGATGTTGGAGTGCTAGCTGAGAGCCACAGAGGATCGGGAAGAGGGGGAAGAGGGGAGGAGAGGGAGGAGGGGAGGGGAGAGGAGAGGAGAGGAGAGGATGGGGACGAGGAGGATCATAAGTCTGCAGCATCTTCCATGGCAACAGTCCTCTGAAATCGAGGGTTCAGAGGCTGGACCTCTCAGGCAGCCTAAGCAAGCAAGGAGGGCCTGGCAGTGGGCTCTGATGTGCTCAGCAGACACCCAGGGGACAGCCTCTGAGTTTCTGCATTTCCAGCTGAAAGAGCCTCAGAGACTGGTACCTCTCATCCTTCCATGTTGGTCCCTTACATTGTAGCCCCCTCTGTGCCACCCTCGCCATCAGGGGGCCTCCCCAAGCCTCCCCCCCCACCCACACTGGATTTTCATTGGCACCTACCAGGTCAGCTAAGGGGCAGCGGGCAGGGTGCTGTATGTCCCCACAGAGGGACAGTGAGAGGATTGTTGTGGGGCAGACGTGACCTCAGCCCACTGGGCTCAGCTCATCCTGCTCCAACGAGGAGCATTGTTGAACAGAAACAAGCCCCCACTATGCTGTGTCTCCTCCCATCCGCTGGGATGAGACCTGGACTGGGGGCCCTGTGAGGCCTGGGCAGAGGGGAGGATGTGGGGGTCAGAAGAGCAGGGCCTGTAAGTCCCTGTCCTGGGCACTCAGTTAAGAGACAGGGTATGAGAGGCTAGTGGTGTGGGCAGATATGAGATTTTGAATCTGAGTCTCCTGCCCACCTCCCTGGTAAAGTCTGGGCTCCTTCTACCTGCCTGGCCTCTGCACTCAGCCTATCACCTCCTTCTGTGCCTGCCAAGCTGGGGGCTGGCCTGCCTGCCTGCTCTAATCAGGACGAGGGGTTCAGCCTCATCCTACTCACCAGGGCCCTGAACCTTGGCCCAATTCAATAGCCCATCACATTCTGGATCTATCTGTTACTATCAGCCTTACTTAGCAGATCCTGATCCCGGCTTCTCCACTCAGAACTAAGACCTTCAGTCCTGCCCAGCCTCTGCTCATATGGTCAGCAAGTAAGGATTCTACAGCAAGGCCCATGCACTTCAGGCCTGGCACTGACTTTGTGGATGACCGCTCAAGTTGACCACCTCCCGCCCAGCTGACACCCCAGGGCTTTGCACGTGCTGCTTTGTAGCGTTTCCCCTTCTTGTGGAAGCCATGGATGCCAGCGTTGGCTACAGATACCAGCATCGGCTAACAAGTGGAAAAGGACTTCGGTGGAAGGCTGTCGGGGGCTCACAGGACCATCAGGTAGACTGGAGAACCAGGCTGAATGGGCAGAAACCAGGGAGGGGAGCACAGCTGGAAGTGGGTCACACTGGGATCATGTTAGGACCCCATCACCACAAGCCTTGGGCAGCCCCCAGGGCCAGCCAGCACCTCTCACTGAAGCCATACTTCACCAGCTCCAGATTCAAAGTTTCAGAGAGGAGGGGCTAACTCAGCAGTTCTCAACCCGTGGGTCTCAACCTCTTGGGGGTCGAAGGACCCTTCACAGGAGTCACGTAAGACCATCAGAAAATATATTTCCGATGATCTTAGGAACCTAGACACCGCTCCCCTATCTGTCACCAGGCGGGACTGCCCGTAGACGATTATCCGACATGAAGACTGTTACCCATGCTACACCATGCTTCAAGACAACATTTCATTTCTTTGTCATTAGAAATAAATATTTCCCAATATATAATTGCATCTTGTTTTTGTGATTCGTCACTATGCTTTAATTTTGTTCAATTTGTAACCATGAAAATACATCCTGCCGATCAGATATTTACATGACGATTCATAACAGTAGCAAAATGACAGTTATGAAGTAGCAGTGAAAATAATGTTATGGTTGTGGGGAGGGTCACCACCACATGAGCAATTGTATGAATGGGTCTCGGCATGCCAGCATCCCAGAGACAGAGCTGGGCAGTTCAGGAGGCCAGGACTCCCGGTCCAAGCTAGGCCAAGGAGCCACCGTGGAGCCAGTGTACAGGCTGAGGAGCCTGAGTTTCTGTTCCCATCACCAGATCTGCTCCAGGCCTCCCCGGCCCCGGCAGGCTCAACCTGTCTGCTCCAACATGGAGCCTGAACATGGGATGGGGCCGCTGAGCACACAGCCCCTGCAGTACTGAGGGCTTGAAGCAGAGAAAACAGGGAGGCCAGGGGCGGAGATTATAAGAGGTGGTTCTTGGATATTTGGAAGAAGCTCTTAGGGCTTCCTGATTTAGCCAGCAAGCTGCCCATCCTAAGGTGAAGAATTTGCCCCCACAAGAGAGGGGAATCCGATTGCACATTCCCGAGGCCTGAGTCACTCAGTGTTCCTAGACAGGCTTCTGGAATGTGCTTCTGCTCATAGGGTTTCCAGAGCCAGGAGGACAGTGCATGTAATTGTCCTTTAACTGGGAATACAGGTGGGTTGGAGTAAAGATATGGCCTTTCAAGGATGAGCGGGATGAGGCTGTCACTTGGGGGGCCACAGGGATGCGACCCTAGGTGAGCCAAAAAGGACCATATGCAGAAGGGCCCGGGGAAGGCCAGACCTGAAGCATTGGCTCCTACAGCTTGCTCCCATGAGACAGAAAGTGGAGAGAGGTCAGTGACACCAGGACCTTCCCTACAGTCACCGGAAAAGCATCTGAGAAAGGCACTTGTTCCGCCATCCCCTTTCTTCCAAGGACAGTCCTCTGCTCGGCGATGGCCTGGCTGTGATCCCTGGGACTGTCCATGATCCGTTGAGAGGTTGGTGGTTCTTAGCTGTGTTGAACGGCCTGTGGACCACTGAAGGCACAGAGAGAGCCTACAACCAGCCCTGGTGGAGTGGCATCCATTGCCACTTGCTCTCCGAAGTGGCCTGGTCTGGATGAGAAAAGGAAAAGGCCAAAAGTATGGTCCCCAAATCATAGCAGCGGCGATTAAACGAATGGATCAACATGTGAAGTGACTGTTTCGCAACGTGCACTTCTGAGAGCGGTGCTTGGAGCTTTTCGATCCTTCCGTGAAGAACTGAGCACTCTTCACTCGACACCGCATCCAAACGACGCTTCTGACGCCCCCTTGAGACTCGGGCTGACCCTTGGACACAGTCTTTGAGTTTGGGGAACAAAAGGCAGGCTGAAGAGACAGGATCAGACAGGATCAGGGCTGCAGGGTGGATGGGGTAAACCTTCTCAAAGCAATGCTTCGACGACAGCTCTTCAAACCCCAAAACCAAACCCACTGCCATCAGGTCGCAATGCTGACTCATAGCGACTCTTGATGGGAGTAGAAAGCCCACTCTTTTGCCTGAAGAACTGCTGATGGTTTTGAACGGCTGACTATGCAGATCACAGCCCAGTGCCTAACCCCGACACCACCAGGGCTCCAGGATAGCTCTTGCTACCCTCAAATGAGCAGGTACATTATTGTGACAGAAAACAAAAGTCCTGTTGTACTTTTCCTGTCATTTTTATCACCAGTGCAGTTTCTGATTTTTTCTTTATCATTATTTTTTAAATCATTTTATTAGGGGCTCATACTACTCTTATCACAATCCATTTATACACCCATTGTGTAAAGCACATTTGTACATTCATTGCCCTCATCATTCTCATAACATTTGATCTCCATGTAGGCCCCTGGCATCAGCTCCTCATTTTTCCCTACCCTCCCTATTCCCCTCCATCAAGAACACTTGATAATATATAAATTATTACTTTGTCATATCTTACACTGTCCAACTTCTCCCTTCACCCACTTTTCTGTTGTCCATCCCCCAGGGAGGAGGTTATATGCAGATCCTTGTAATCAGTTCCCCCTTTCTACCCCACCCTCCCTCTACCCTCCCAGTATCGCCACTCTCACCACTGATCCTGAAGGGATCATCTGCCCTGGATTCTCTGTGTTTCCAGTTCCCATCTGCACCAGTGTCCATCCTCTGGTCTAGCCGGATTTGTAAGGTAGAATTGGGATCATGATAGTGGGTGGGGGGGGGAGGAAGCATTTAGGAACTAGAGGAACATTGTATGTTTCATCGTTGCTACCCTGCACCCTGACTGACTCATCTCCTCCTCGCAACCCTTTGGTAAGGGGATGTCCAATTGCCTACAGATGGGCTTTGGGTCTCCACTCCTCACTCCCCCTTATTCACAATGATAGGATTTTTGTTATCATGCTTGATCCCTGATCCCTTCGACACCTTGTGATCATTCAGGCTGGTTCTGATTTTCTTAAAACATCTTCACGATAAGCCCTGCAATCAACATGTGTCCTCAGAGATGGTCGATCAAGATGTGGGAATTCCAAAAAATGGGCATCACAATCTTCCGAGCTGCCCTCTCTGCTTCGAATCTACCTGTCTGAGCAGAAGCCTCCCTCACGTGTGTTTTGAGTGGACTTTTTTTGGAACGAGGCTAAGACGATTGTAGCAGTGAGGGGACCTGACTGCCACTGTCCAGAGACTACAGACATCACAGGTACGTATTATCAACACATTTTATTTAAAGCAAACCCTTACTTGTACAAGGAGATTCCACAATGCCATGGGAAAAACATTCCATTCCCCTTTAAATCCATTTTCCCACTAACTCTTTGAAGCCCCCTCCTATAAACTGGGACAAAAGTAGCGGAACTTTTGGGCTTACCCTCATATATGGTCCGCTTGTCTTTATAGGCATTATTCCATTCAGTCCTCATGCTCGACAAAACTGTTGTTCGCCCCGTTTTATGAAGGAAGAAGCTGAAGCAGAGAGATAAATAACTGGACCCAAACCACACTCTCTGCCAGGGAGTCCATCCCAATGCAGAGCAGAACTGCCCTCGTGGGTTTCCCAGGCTGGCAGTCATTCTGGAAGTGGAAAGTCTCATCTTTCTCCTGCAAAGGGGCTCGTGGGTTGGCAACTGTGGACCCTGCAGTTAGCAGCCGGAGGCATAACCCACTCGGCCTCCGGGCTTCCTAAATACCGTAACTTGTCTGGGCAAACGGCTCGTGGGTGGCAGATCCCAAATCAACTAGGAACTTAACTCTTGACTTCAGGGTACCTTCTCTTAGCCAGAACACCTCCCATAAAATCCTTCGTTGGGGGCTTTGAAGGACTGGGAAGTCTAGTCTACCCAAGCACTAGAAAAATAATTCAAGTCCTGTAGTTTTCTTGGCTCTCTTCCCAACACCACTCTTGAGCCAGTTTTGCTTTGTTGTCCCCTCTCCAGAGAAATTATGTATACAAATAAATACCGTTTGCTCATGAGTGGCCACAGCTTGAATTTGGATGAGTAAGCATTATTGAGCGTACTGTGTGGCAGGCATTACACATTACACTAGATACGACATCTAATCTCACGACAACCCTGCACGGTAAGTCTCGGGGTCCTGCTTCTGCAGGAAGGTCACAGGGCTGGGAGGAAGCAGAGGGCTCAGGGCTCCTGGCTGAGAGGGGCGTCAAGGCGCGCTTGCAAGCGTGCTGAACACAAAGGCGGAAGCTCAGCCAGGCCTGCGATCTGTGCGGGCCAGGGCTTGGGGTTCTTGTGGCCCTGTGACAAGGCCACAGTGGCTAAATGCCGAGGATAGACTCACAGGCTCTCCAGGCACCAGGTGCTCTGACTACTGGCACCATTCGGCCAAAGAGGACAGAGAGCTCGAGAAGGTCTCAGCCTTGCTCTGAGACCCCACAGCGACCTTCTCGACTGGAAGGCCTCTTATTGAAGAGGCTTTCTTTCTTTGGGGGAAGAGATCAAGCTGTCTTCCAGGGCGGAGCAGAACCCCCTGGACGTTGAGGCAAGAGCCATTCCGGAGCCCTCCAGAAGTCCTGCTCCAATTTTTCTACCCAGAAATCAGTACAGCGTGGGAGCCTCTTCCCTCCGAAACTCACGGCCTCTGGGGAGGAAGGAATAAAAGCAAGCACATTCCAGATGTTCCAGGGAAAATGGAATTTGGAGAAAGGATGTTTGTTCAAAATTTACCAAAATTAGAGAACTCCGAAGAGGAAGAGGCAACCTCGCGACCCGTTTAAAAAGCTATTTCCCCGGGAGGACTTTCTCAGTCATAGACAAAAACACAAGAGGAAAAGGGTTGATAGTTTCAAAATATGATATCCTCGAAGTGGTAAAAACCATCGAAAACAAACACAGGAGTAAACAGTGCACTGGTAAAAACAACGAGCAGCAATCATCGCCAGCGGTGTCTATATATACTCGGAGCTCACAAAATGATTTCTAAATACATCCCCCATATTCCTTAAACTGTGTTCAGCAAGCAAGAGGAGAAAGCAGAGAATTGAGCCTACACGTTAAAAATGGTCGGCGGTATATGAATTCATTAAAAACCCGTATAACTGCAAACCTTAATAGATCACTATATGGCTTCCAAGTAACCAGATGTGCTTATCCAGTGTTATCGGAAGCTGGTGCAGATCAGTCAGTGCAGACGCTGGAAAGTCCTTACAGGAGGGCTTGTAAGTCAGAGCCAACCTTTCTGGAAACACTTTGGGAAAGCATATTAAGGTCAATTCACTTAAAAAAAAATTTAAAACCCATGTGTTTTAATCAAAGAATTTTCTCTGAGGAAACAGTCAAAATTTCAAAACAAAATAAAGAGGATAAAAAAGAGGATAAAGATGTTGAATAGCAAATAGTGGAAGGCAAGGGGTTTGAACCTAGGAGAGTCATTAAATGTACTACTGTGTATTTGTATGAATCCACAGCCACAGAAAGTGGTGGTTTGGAAGATTGTTGATGCCATGAAAAAGAACTATAAATGACTGAGTACGATAAGTAGGCTATGAAGCAATTGCATAATCCCAGTTGAGAAACAAGGGCACTACAGATTAGATGCAGGCAGGCCTTGGCTGTATGGTGGGCCCTGTTCCAGACCACTGCAATAAAGCAAGTTATGAAGCCGGGAGATTGTTTTAGTGTTGTTCTTCCGGTGCCTATAAAACTGATGTTTGCACTGCACATACACTGCAATCTAGAGAGTACAGATTGTCTTATGAAAATGTTTCGACGACTGAGAGGTTTACCAAAATGTGACAAAGAGACATAAAGTGAGCTCACGTCCAACATGCTTGGGAAGAACCGTGCTGACAGACTTGCTTGAGGCAGGGTTGCCACCAAACTTCAGTTTGTAAAAGAAACTCGGTCTCTGTGAAGGACAGTAGAGAGAGGAGCCATCAAATGAGGCATGGCCTTAGAGACACCTGACGGCAGCTACACTTGGCAGGCCGAGAGAAGCAGCCTCGTGATGAGTTTCGGGAGCGCAGGCCACACCTCTAAGGGGCAGAAGCTGCCCCGCTCCACAGTCCCTGTGCTCCTGAGACCTACAGGACATGGTAGGAGCCCAAGAGGGAGGGCGTCTGCAGAGCAGGATGTTTGCGTGCCACCAATGACTGGGGCTGTGATAGGTCAGTGGCCCCCAAAGGGTCAGGACCACCAGGAGGGGCATGGTACAAGCAGCCAAGAGCTGGGGTGTCTGACAGTGGGGCCCAGTACCTTGGCAGGGGATGATAGGTACAGGCAACTCTGTCTGAGAAGAAAAGCTTCACTCTGCCTGAGTGTCCACACCTCTCCCCGCAGCCATCTGCTCATCACATAATCTCCTCCACACAATGCCCCCACTCATGGTGACAGGCCCTCTGATCCCAGTGCTGACGAGCCAGCCCGTGAACACTAGGGACTCCTGAGCTGGTGATCACGGGAAGTGGACATTTATCTCCAGCATGAAAAAAAAAGAAGACAAAAATATAGTTGTCTATCATAGTTGGAAGCAGCAGTAAAGAAATTAAAGGACACATTGTACTGGGTAACTCTGCACAAGACCTCTTTAAGTGTGGAAAGGCAAGCATGTTACTCTGAAGGCTAATGTACCCCTGATCCAAGCCATGGTACTTTCAGTTGCCTCATCTGTATGTGAAAGTTGGACATTGAATCAGGACGGCCAAAGAAGAATCAATGCACTTGAAGGGGGATGCTGACAAAGAATATTGAAAGTACCATGAACTGCCAAAAGAACAAAGAAATCTGTCTTGGAAGAAATACAACTAGAATGTTCCTTAGAGGCAAGGATGGGGAGACTTCAGTACATGGACTTTAGACATTTGTCAGGAGAGACAGGCCCTGGAGAAGGACATCATGGTTGGTAAAATACAGTGAAAATGAGCAAGACCCTCACGAGACGGATCACACAGTGGCTGCAGCAATGGACTCAAACATGAGAACAATTGTGAGCATCAGGGAGGACCGGGCTGTGCTTTGTTCTGCTGTACACAGGGTTGCTATGGGTTGGAACTGACTCAACATCGACAACAACGACATCATGGATGATAGGATTCAACGTTGTGCTAATCTACTATGTACTTTCATATATCTTCAAATTTTCTACATCCTAATTTTCTCCGAACTTTATATATCTACCAAATTGTCTGATATTACTCCTGGAGTTGAAACCATCAATAGTCTATTTTAAAGTTATGCATATGGTTCTTTATGCTTACCATTTTTTCATTTCTCCAATTTTCCCACTGGCATCTTGCCATGCTCAAGAGTTAAGTCTCGGTTCCTATCAGAGTGGACCTGGGATCTCTGTGCTTTGGGGTGGGGTGGGGGTGGGGGTATCCCTGTTCCTAGGACTACAGCTTCCCAGAGGCAGGCATTGTATTTTGTATCTCCTTCCCCCCACATCCCCCATTCTCAAGCTCTCAGCCCAGGCCCTGGTGTATCCAAAGGACCCGCTCCCTTGCCCACCTGCCACCATGGCCGTTCTGGAGAACTCTAGGGGGAGGGGGGACACTGAAGTGTGCTGTAGGAAGCAGTGCCCCTGGTGGAGGGAGGGAGGAAGAAGAGGTGTCCAGACAGCAGTGGGGTCCAAGACTGCAAGGATTTTCCTTGAGTGAGATACGGATCCCTTAAGAGGGTCTTTCTCTGACTTATATTTCAAAGGCGAGCAGTGCATGATGGGTGAGGAGACCAGTCACGAAGCTCTCGCAGGTAGGAGATGACAGGGACCTGAAATGAGCCAGGCAAAGAAGGAAGGACCCAGACACTTGGCCTGGTGGGCAAAGGACACTTTTGAAAGGAGAAGCAGGGCCAGTAGAGTGGAGGCGAATGGAATGCAGGACATGACCAGTGAGACCAGAAAACATTTCAACTTGGGCATGTTGGCACTGTTACCAGGGGCCATCAATAGGCTTCGAACCCCATGACACATGGAAGAAAAGGCTACTTAGTCCTGAACCACCTCCTTAATCAGACTGATGTGACCCACACACTTTCCCTTGGCTCGTTTTCAGAAACAGACCGCCAGTCTCAGCTTCCCAGTCTCTCTTAATCTGGGCGCTTCCCTGGAAGGATACGAAACAAGCACCTGGGCTTTTGCAGTTCTTGGGGCTCCCAGATTCTGAGGGGTTCGGGTCTTTGCTCGATGGTGGCCACTCTCAGTTTTGAAGATTTGTGTGTGGTTTCATGACAGATTACTTCAAATAAAACCTACTTCTGTTTGATGCTGGGATATGTGGCCTGGAGTGCCGGGGTGGGCTGTTTTTTGACCCAGGAAGATGACAGAAGGTTCGTCCTCCCTTGGCAGCTGCCGTGATGGCAGGGACTGGTGGCAACACCGGGGCATGGGCACAGATGGTGCCTTCTTGGTGACTGGGTGAGCTGCATTGTGTGAACAGCTGTAGACGCCCTGAGCCTGACTGACTAGCTTTGGGCATTCCCAGCGTGACCGTCCTGTCCCTCGATCCTGGCCTTGTGGCTGGCATTCATTTCAGAGGCTCGGTGATCCACAGAGCTACCAGCTGGCTGGCGGTCTGAGTTGCTGTCCCAGAAGGAACAGGGGGTAATGCAGGCCACAGGAGGGGTATGGGGCAGGGTGGGTCCTGGGTAACCAAGTGGGCAGCAGGAGGCAGTGTGGAGAATGCTGGGCATGGTGCAGGGAGACCTGGGTTTCCTGGCCCTCTCCTTTGTATCAGATCAGAACCTTGGCCCCTAACTCCATCTCTATCTCCTTCCTAGGTCTGACTTGCCTGGGTGAGCCTGAGGCTCCTGCAGAGGCTGCTGTGTCATAGGCCACTGAACTTCAGACTCGTGGTTCTCCCTGCCCTCCTTTAGAGAAAATACTGGGGCTGACTTCAATGTCTCTCTCAGATAATCTATTCTGTTCCAAGCTGGCCAACCCCAGGGCCAGCCTTCCCAGCAAATGGGCCCAGGAACCGCAAATGTGTGGGCCGAGCTGCCTTGGGGGTGGACTGAACTGGAGGCAATTATGTAATGCACGGACCACTGGTCTGTTTGGGGGACTCGCTTGCTCGCCCCTTTCACACCACTTGACTCTGATGTCCGCCAGGCAGGAGTGCTTGTCCCCAGCCTGTCTGCTGCGACTCACAGTGCTGGCTAACACAAAGGCCCAACACAAAGGTGAGACCAGGGCCAGGCCCCAATGGACCATGCCTTTTCTGGGTAGGCGAGCTGCCAAGAGATCCTCTTCCTGCAGACAGGTTTCTCAGAACCTCAGAATCTGAGGCACTTACAACTTGATCCTCTGAGTCCCAAGATGTGAGGTACTTAAACTCATAGCAGGTGATATTTTTAATTCTGGGAGGGACCTTTGAATGTCTGCAGGCCTTCCTGGCACGGGGAGCTTGTCCAGTCTCTACCCTTTGCTGCGTGGAGAAGTCTCATCCCCGAATTGATTTCCAGGTGCCAGGTCTGGTCACACTTCCACCTCCAGGAGGTGGCAAGAGGAGCAGACTATGATGCCCGCACTGCGTATTTCTCCTTTAGTGTGGCAGAAAACCACAGGTAGGTGCTCCTCCCACTGTCCTGTCCTGCCCTCCCCCACCTGTACTTTCCAAAGACAAAAAGAGGCACTGTCTTCCCAAAGCAGAGCTCTGGGGGAAGCGTTTGTAGCTAACCACCTAATCATCAAACAAGAAAAATAAGCTTTTCACACACTAAACAGTGGGTATGGTGGTGGCAGGGTTGGAATTCTTGGCTGAATCCACCAGTCTCCATTTCGCAAGAGGTAAATTATGGCGCCTAAGGGAGAACCCCAGGGGACACTGATTTCTTGACTCGGCTCTGCTGATGTGCAGAGCCCCAAGGCTGTGCAGCTCACACAAGGTCCTTCCTGCATCTGGTCTCTAATTCCCTCATCTGCAGATCCCATCAGGGATTGGTGAGAATAGCGCTCACCATACCAACTCAATAGCTCTGTAATGGCTGCCTAGAGGCCTAAATTGAGGCTCAATCCAGGAGCCAAAGGAGGTGCAGTAATCAGTTAGCAACGCATGCTCATGATGAAAGACCAAGATTTGCTAAGGCTCAGTTAGAAGCTCTGCTGAGTTCTAAGTCTACCAGAGAAGATCCCGGAAGAGAAGAGCGGGCTGGGCCACAGTGGCTGATGGTATCACCTGGAGTTCTGGAGGCACAGCGGGTTAGACATCGGGTGGGCAACCACAGGTCTGAAGTTCAAACCCACCAGCCATTCCAAGGGAGAACGATGAGATTGCCTGCTCCCAGAATGATTTACAGTCCCAGAGACCCTGTGATACAGTAGAACCCAGCTACTCGACCGCATCAGTACAAGACATAATTGGGTTTCAATGCGAAATATAGAGAAAATGTAGAGCATCAGAGCTCAAACAAAACATTGGAATCTGACCTGATGCGTGTGACTTTTGTAAGCAAAATCCGTTCGTGTTTCAGTCACTCAGTGTTAGTTGGCGTGGTTAGTGCACGTTGTTTAAACCTTTTGCAGCTGTGTTAGTCTGGGTACTTTAGAGAAACAAATCCACAGAAAATCATGTGTAAGAGAGAGTTTCATAAAAAGGTTAAGTGCATATCAAGAAAACATCCCAACCCAATGCTGCCCAAACCCACAGGTCCAACATTTGTATGTCCAACACCAATCCACAAAGTTCTCCTCAATCTCACAAAACACACGCAACGATGCCGACTGCAGGAGGAAAGCCCAATCAATGAGCATGTAAGCATCTCAGCCCTGGCAGGGGTCTCCACACGGCTGCTCCAGCACCCAGGGCTGCATCGGGGTAGGTCCATGTGGCTTCTCCTCAGGGATGTCTTGTAGGAAGTGAGGCTTACCAGCTAAAATAGGGAACTGGCTAAGGCAAGTGCACCCTGGTCCGATCATCACAAAGCAAGAGACCCGAGAGCTAGAAAGGCGAGGCTCACTGAGCCATTTATTGCTCCGCCCTTCAATTAACCCCACATGTGTTCATCGGCCAGGTTGACATGATAAACTACCTCACAATGATTTTGCTATAATTTTTTTAGTTTTAGTGGCTTTTTGTACTCTTTTTAGATAAAAAACATGGGTCCTAAGAAAGAGTTTTTTAAAAAGAATCATGATAAGGAACTGGTTAACAATGTTATTGATATTGTTGATAATTTAGTAAACCCTTTTCAAAAACAGTAGGAAACGCCTACAGCAGACCACATTTATATATATAATATATATGTGTATATATTATATATGTTTATATATATTATATATATATCATAGATATTTTAGAGAAAGCCAGCCAGGTCCTAGTGAAAAAAGGCAAAGAAGGGAAAAAAACAAACTGAAAAGCAGCTCCCAGCTGATTTGATGGAAGGGGATTCCCCTTCCAAACAGTGACTCTCTCTCCATCCCTCCTCTCCACGTCTGTGTTCACAGATCCTGATCCTCATCAGTCTCAAGGTATGGGCCATACTGGAGTTTTTTGGGTAACTTTTTAAATGTTGTGCTTATTTAAATTATATTATTTAACAGTGAACTTATTTACTTTGAACTTTCTGCGTAATGTTTCGTATAAAAAGGCAAGGTTAGGGTCAACCTTGGTGGCCGAGAATGGATTCATCTGTTTTCCGTTCTTTCTGATGGGAAAAATGGACTTGGAACTCCAATGCCTTGCACCGCATCTCAATGCTCCTTCTGGAACGGATTAGCTTTAGAGGTCTGGGGTTCTACTGTACTCTGCCCTACAAGGTGTGCATTGGGAAAAAGATGGCGCTTTCTACTCCCGTAAACAGTTACAGTCTCAGAAACTCACAGGGGAAATTACCCTGTTCTATGGGATTGCTATGAGTTGGCATTAATTCGATGGCAGTGTATAAGTTGGGACCAACTCACTGGCAGTGGCCTTGGCTTTTTGGTCCTGGGACGAGTTTGGTCTGCTGACCCGAGTCAGCTGCTGTGGGCTGCCAGCCAGCAAGACCTTGATGAGCCTAGCTAGAGCTCAGGTTTGGGCTGAGGTCACCAGACCCAGAGAGAAAGCTCGGCTCTGCATTTGGCCTTCCATGTGGCTGTGGGGTTTGGCCGAAGAGCTGGCCTCTGGCCCAGAGCTTGGGTCACCAAGGTCGTGGCCCTGACTCCCAAGCCTGGCTGGCTGGCTGGCAGTGAGGCCTCCGCACGGCAAACCGAGCGTGACACAGCCCTTCCCAAAACAACACGCATTTTGTCAGAGAAGTGCTTCTGCGGCCTTGGGAGAAGGGCCCCTACTGGGGTCAAAGCCTCTGTTTCTCAGAGGCCAGGCGTTCTGGTGGTGGAATAGGTGGTGCGCTGGGTGCCAATCACAATGTCAGTAGTTGGGAGCTATCAGTCACGTGGAGTGGGAAAGAGGAGGCTTTCTACTCCCGTAAAGACGTCCAGCCGCAGAAACCCACAGGAGCAGTTCTGCTCGGCCCAACAGGGTTGTTGGATCAGAACGGGCTCTGTGGCAGTGAGTGGACTTCTTGGAGACGGAAGCAGGAGGAAGCATCCTGCCCGGGATGGATGGTGTCGACATGCCTTGGTGAAATGCAGTGGCAGGGCACATGGGGCTCTGCCTGCTAGGCACGTGTGCTGGAGCAGGGCTGTACCCCCCACCCCGGAGTTAGAGGTGTCTATCATGTGCACACAGGTGCCCTGTGTGTTAACGGCAGCCCTAGCGTTCCACATCACACGTAGGGAACGCCTCACCACGCAAGTAGCGGGACCAGCATCCACCCTCACTGTGGGTACAGTTGCTCATGCTCCAACAAAGGGGGGCAGGAGTAGAAACCGAAGCATGGCCAGGAGGGACCACACAGGGCTTCCCGCAGGCTGTGGCTCCGCGAGCAGCAGGTGTCTGTCCGTCTGACTGACTTCCATAAAAGGGCTTCCCTGACGCTCGCATGCCTGTTGCCTTTCCTGTTTCTACATTTGGGTTCCTGCCTGACCCCTCTGTGACATAAATGCAAATGAGACAATAAACACAGCCACTTCAAAGCCTAGGAAGCGCTGGCTGGAGTCGTCCCCAGGGTCCCCTGCAGGATGGGAAAGTGGGCAGAGGTGATGGGAGAACCAGCGGGGCCCACTCAGATTTCTACACCCAATACTCTGCTCCATCCAGGGCTGAGCCATGTAAGGAGGTCTTTGGGGCCCCCTAAGTGGCTTAGGAAGGTGGCAAGGGGGTGGGCAGAGCCTTGGACTAATCAGCAAGCGCTCAACATGCCTTACGACCAGCTGCCCCACTTTTTTTTTTTTGTAATTGCCGGAACTTTAGTTCCGAGGTTTTCCTGTGTGGAGGCTCAGAATATAAAACCATTGCCTAGCCCTTTGGGACCCCACAGCGCTTCCACATAGCACAGGCTCCTCGGGAAGGAGTAGTTTGAAAACTACTGACTCTGAATGTGACCCAAACGTCTGTGGCAGTTGGCAACCTTACCATCCACCCTCCCACCATTTCCACCTCTCTAACCTCGCCTCTGGCCACCCCAGAAAACCAGCGACTCCCAGCCCATGCTGGGACACGCGGCACTTTGTCACCCGAAAGTGCCCTCCCTCTCTCCCTTTCATCTTTGAGAAAAACCAGTCACCCTCCCAGCCCTCAGCTGGGCTGTCACCTCTTCTGAGCAGCTGATCTTGACCTCTCTGCACTTTGACTCCAAGGAGGGGCCTTCTTCCTCTCTCTCTCTCTCCTCCGTTCCCCACGCCAGCGTTCCTCCCACTGTGAGACCAAGGCCATTTCCCTCCAGCCTACCAGGAAATAGCCATCTGATCCGTGACTGTCACAAAGGTTACTTCCCCTTGAGAATGATTGGGACAGGGAATGTATGGGTGTGCTTTATACAACTGATGTATGTATATGTATGGATTGTGGTAAGAGTTGTTGGAGTCCCTAATAAAATGTAAATGAAGAAAAGAGGAGAAAAAAATGATTAGGGCAAAGACTGTACAGATGTGCTTTATACAATTGATGTATGTATATGTATGAACTGTGAAAAGAATTGTATCAGCCCCAATAATTTGTTAAAAAATAAAAAATAATTAAAAAAAAAAAAAAAAAAACAAACAAAGGTTACTTCCGTCCTGAGCTAGGGTAACCTGAGCAACATCAGTTCCTCCTGCAGCCGGGGACTCACCAAGTTTCTGTTAGGTAGGGAGAGCAGGGACCAGGTGTGTCTACTGAGCATGCTCCAAATTCAGACCCTTGAGCCAGGACAGAGGTACACCTGGCTGGGCCCAAACTAGGCCAGGTGGGCGTAGTTCAGTCAATGAGGTCAACCAGTACCATCAACCACACCTCCCAGCTGAAGGCCCCAAAAGCTGGAACTTGGAGACCACCGCCCCTTCCCTTTGGCTGCGCTCCTCTGCTTTCTGTTCGGCCGTGCCTCGGTCCCTCTGACCTCAGGCTGCCATGAAGGTGCCTGTGTTCAGTGACTATAAAGCCTTTATAAAAGCCCACTTGGATCACAAACTAGGCTTCAGTGTGAATTCTTTCTCGTGTGAAGCCAAGAGCTGAGGTATCCCCGACCCGAAAAATCTAACATTTCCTCCCAAACCCATTACCAAGGAGGGCTACATAGGGTATCCTGCCAGCGGCAGCACCCCGGGCAGATGTCTTAGAACCCGGGATCTTCACTCTGCATGATTTGGGGGGACTTCCTCAAGACCCTTAGCATGCAGGCCCCATTTCCTCTGCTGTGAAACAAGGACATTGAGTGGGAGGGGCGGTGATGAGCACTCTCAGGGATTCCACACCTCAGTGGTTTTGCCACGCAAAACACAGCCTGAAGAAAGCCTCTTACTGATATTCTGTCGCGAAGAGTAAGATTCTGGGTGTTATTTGCCGGAGGAGGGGGGGAGGAGGGGATGGTATTTCACTGATTAAAAACCAACCAAACAACGAGCAACCGGGAGCTGCTGGACCTTGTCTCTGCGTTTAGACATCTAACTCGTGTCTCATAGGCAGACGATCACTGAGGGAATGCAAAGGAGGAAGGCCCGTGTCCTGTTTCCCAGCCCATAATGGTGATTGTTGTTGTTGACATGATCTCCCTCTCCCTACCAAAACTCAGATGCCCATGGTGCTCTGCATGGTGGGATGGAGCGTATGATGCTCCTGCGACTCATCTTTAATGATGAAACAGCCACCGTGCAAGGTTTACTTCTTTGGCAGTATCGTTACCCTCTGCAAACTCCCGTTTATTTAAAATGTTTTTTAAACCCTTCTGTTTTTCAAGCCTTCCTTTCCTTTCTCCAGGGGGCACTGGGGTTTGCAGCTAAAGTTTCTCCCTGGTGCAGGGCCCTGGGTGCCAAGAGGGAGGAGAGCGAGCGAAGCTGGGAAAGTAGGTAGGGGTGGGCGCAGTGGGAATGGAGTGAGAGCAGAGACAGGCACGGGAGCCCGCAGCCTCGGCCCTATCCCGTGGGGCCTGAAGCCCGCTGGAGAGGTTGCTAAGCCCTTGTGGAAAGTTTTCTCTTTTCCGTTTCTCCTCAGACTCCCGGCATCCAGTCGAGGCCAGTAACCGTGGCGTCTGTGATTCTGAAGCAGGAACTGGGACAAGGCGATGGAGGGCCTGTCACGGCCAGGGCTGAGTGAGGACACAGGCGCAGCACATCCCAGGCCACCACCAGTGCTAGCAAATGCATGCCATGGCCATCCTGCCAGCCAGAGTTGGCGGAAGGAGTACTCACAGCCTCAGTGCGCCGCCTGGGCTCACGCTTAGTTGGAGACACAGACCTGAGTGACTGCAGTTGTCCAGACCACCCACGTTGAGCAAACAAGGCTTAGGTATTTCAAAAGCAGACTCATACCAATCCTGGATTCTCCGGCTGGGAAGAGCGCTGGGACAGAGCCCAGCATTGTCTGAACCGATCTGTGCGGTTCTAATTTTCTACAAGGAAAATCTACTCGTGAATTATTTGTATAATAAAAAAAACTACAAATTAAAAAAAAACACGAAAAACTATTAACCGTAACTCAACATATTGATTGCTTTATAAGAGATTGCAAACCTGCTCCTTTTCAAGGTGAGGAGGGGCATGTCCCGATTTAAACTGTTCAGGCTTGCTGAGTGGTTTGGAATCAGACTCTTGGGTCCCTTGGGCCTCAGTTTCCCCATTTGTTTCCCAGGGAAACAGAGGTGACCATCTCCAAGGTCTTTCTAGCGCCAGAAACAAGTAGCTGCACTGCGTGAGAACACAGCTTGTCAGGCTGAGCCCAGCTGAGTCTTCTGGTGTGGGGAGAGCTAATTTCAGATGCAGCGTCCACTGAGATACAAGCCTTCAGAGGCAGGGGCTACTGGCGCTGAAGCGGTCCCAAGGCCATGAGGCGACAGCAGAATTCACCTGGTGGCTCTTTGGACAGACATCCAGCTTGTCCTGCCATGTTCCTCTCCATATTTGAGATTTCACAGTCATGATCTTTGTATGCTATTAAGACAGAGGTGGTGTGGTTAGGCACATTGGACCAGTGACCCTGCCCTGGGCACTGGTCGCTATGACAACAGCTCAATAGGGTCCCAAGGGCCTAAGAATCCTGCTTCCACTAAGGGCTAGGTTGAATGAGGTCAGACAAAGAGGGATTAATAAAGCCCCTGTTCTCATTAAGCCACAAAGCGCCATTATTACAAGTAGCAACGGCCCTCCCTACCAGGACATACATCATGCTTTCAAGTCACAGAGCCCAGCAAGCTAAAGAGAGGTTTCAGCCGCAAAATCACCCTGCAGCCCAGAAGCAGAAGAGGAGAACTAGCAACCGCCTACATGTCTAACCAATGGTCCATTCACGCATGTCCAATCCATACAGGTTGTAACCATTCCAGTGGCTTTACATAGTTGATTACATATCCAATTCATTTGTTCATTAAAAACCACATGATTTCACATTCAGAAAGACAAGAAAAGGCAAATGTATAGACTAAAGAGGAGGGGACAAGAATGGAAAAATATCAGACTGATTAAGAGCAGGATCCATTACATAGCTGGTTATTGTACTTGCTGTCAATAAATTGAACACCTGTAAAAAGTTGAAATGGCAAAATATGTGTGAGAGCTATATTAATAGCAATGACAAAAATAGTCATTGAGGCTACTTACCGTATGTATATGCTCATATATAAGCTGAGTTTTTCAGCACATTTTAAATGCCACTTTTGTGGTAAAATTAGGTGCCTTGGCTGCTTATATATATAAACCTTGGGTTGGTTTATACTTGAGCATATATAGTATATTACAATCAAACACCTCATGGGATTTGGTTCCTTGATCCAGAGGGTTAAGGTCATGGTTTCATGGAAAATTCCAGCTCGTTAGCTTAATAGCATACTTAGTGTTTCTATTCTATCTCCTATTTTGTTGTGTAGTGCTGGGGTCTTAAAAGCTTGCAAGTGGCCATCCAGGACACACATAACTGGTCTCTATTCACCTGGAGTGACAGAGGAAGATAATGAGGAGGATGTGCCTCCTTCCCTCCATGAACAACTAATTCCTTTCCCATGCAACCAGAATAACTGAAAGGTGTCCAGCTACTATGTATGACTGAATATTTTGATCAAAGATTCTATAAAACATCCTGGTCATAATAAGGTAAAAAGCAGAACAGAATCTCAAATTCCCATGGATTCTAGACTTTCTGGAGGCATAAAGGCTTGATAAACCCCTGAGATCATTTTTAAACCTTAAAAAATGATGACAAATTTGGAAATACTTCTTAGCCATAAACATCTTGAGGGGATGAATTGTTGGACCACTGAAGTCAGGTCTTGGGGCACACCATGATCAATTGGCAGAGCATAGTTCACAAGACAATGTGCTCAATCCTGCTTTCAGAAGTAGCAACTGGAGTCATAAAGGTTTGTGAGCAGTAATCTAAGGTGCAACGATTGGTCTCCCACCAGTAAGAGTGAGGAAGGAAGAGTGTCAAAAATCAAGAGACACAAGGAAACCATTAGTCCAGTGGACTAGTGGTCCCTGCACACATCAGTCTCCACAACCCTGAGACCAAGAACTCTAGATGGTGCCCAGCTACTGCTATCAACTGCTCTGGAGAGGATTGTGGTAGAAGGTCCTGGACAGGCTAGGAAGGAAATATAGAAAAAGAAGCTCAAAATCATCACTAAGACCAGGCTTAGTGGTTGGATAGAGTCTGGTAGAACTCCAAAGACTATGACCCTTAGTCACCTTTCAGGTCTGGAACTGGACTCACCTCTATATTTAACTAATCAAATTTTTCAGTGAAAAGAGACAGCATCCATCCAGGACAAAGGTCAGAGGGTTGGGGGAGAAGGAGGAACAGAACCAGGAGACCCAGGGAGGGCGTGCGGTAAGTGATAGTACGCTGAGGGAATCGAGATGCATTCATCGAATCAGAATGCGTGTTAGTCCAGGTAGACTAGATAAACCAATTCATAGACACGTGTATAAGAAAGAGGTTTATATGCAAGAGCAATTGAATATTGAGAAAACATCCCAGCCCAGTCCAGATCAAGTCCATAAGTCCGATATTAGTCCGTATATCTGATACCAATCTATAAAGTTCTCTTCAGACTCGGGAAACACATGCAACGATGCTGAATGTAGAAGATCACAGGCCAGTGGGTGGGAAGTCTTATGGATCCAGTGGTGGTGGAAGTATCTCTGCGCTGGCAGTGGTCTCCACATGGTTCTTTCAGCTCCCAGGGCACTGGCTCTATCAACGTAGCACCATGTGTCTTGTCAGTAGAGTCTCCCAGGGACTGAGTCTGTGTCCCACTTCCATTGAGGTCTTTGTCTCCTTAGCACCTCCCAAAGAGGTCATCAAGCTGCGATTCGATTGACAGGCTAGACTCCGCCCATCACTCTGAATCCTCAAACTGAGACCAGATTATGTAACTACCACTTAATATATATGGATTGCGGAGTGTAACTCTGGGATCTGCTCTGTAGACCTTGCCCTAACTCAAAATAACAAGTAAGAAAATAAAAACCAATCCCCTGAAATCATCTTAAAACTGAACAGTGGTGTTGCTTAACTAGTAAAAAGAGGTTAAACTTGAACATTGTGCTTTTTCAAGATGTACCTATGTGGGAACAAATCGGTAACAGTAAAGCAGAAGATTAGATGGGAACCATAAGGGGTCAGTGTCTGTGTTAGAGTTTACGTGAAAGAGGAATGACTCAGAAAAGGAGAGTGAAATGGTTACACACTCAAAGAATGTAATCAGTGTCACTAAATGGTATATGTAGAAACAGGTGGATTGGTGTGCTCTGGTTTTGGTTTTTTGCGGTGCAGTGAACTACTTGCTGGCTCTAAGTCTTTAACTCTCACCAAGTGCCTGGGCAGGACTATGCAAATGTGAAGTACTTGTGGCCCCCCAAGGGGTTTGGATAGCTTACTATTAATGCAAATAAGGTACATGGCACCTTTGTGAGGTGGGATCACGTGGATGAGGCATAAGGAAATGGGCAATCCATACATCAACTGTATCAAGTGTATTTGTACATATGTTGCATCATTTTCTAATAATTTACTTTCTATTGAGCCCTTAATATCATCTCCTCTCTGCTCCCCCTTACCCCTCAATAAATTATCATTTATTATTATGTTCATATCTTACATGGTTTCTATTGTTCACCACCCCACCCCCATCGAGGGGGGTGTTATGTGTCCATCCCCCTTCCTCCCCTCCTCTCCACCTTCCCCCTACCCTCCCGGTATCACTACTCATTCCTGTTCCTGGATTCCATGTGTCATGAGCTCTTATCTCATATCTGCGCCTGTGCACGTGCTCCCGTCTAGCTCGCAGTGAGAGGCAGAACTGGGGTCACGATAGTGTGGGTGAGGAAGCCTCAAGGAACCAGAGGAATATTGTGTGCTTCATCGGTGCTATAGTGTGCCCTGGTTGACCCATTCCTTCCTTGTGACCCTTCTGTGAGGGGATGTCCCATTGTCTACAGATGAGTTTTGGATCTCTGCTTCGACAACCCCGCCTCATTCTCAACAATATGAGTTTGTTTGTTTTGGGTCTTCTGATGTCCATGCAATTTTTGTAATGTTTTCTATAATAACACTTCAGGAAAAAAAATCTGCATCATACATAATTATTTAAAATAAAACCCTATATAAACACATAACTGTGCCAATAAAATGCCATTTTAATTTTAAAAACCATGTCCATAATGCACATGTTGATAAGCCAAGTAGAATTTATTTCACAATGTTGGCAATGATGATCTTAGAAAAGTGTGATTGTTTGTGATATTTTTTCTTTTGGTTCAACAACATTTCCCATAATGTGTGTGTGTGTGTGTGTGTGTGTGTGTGTGTGTAAGCCCCTCATGTTTCTAAACCTTTTCTTTTCCTAAGCAAATAAACAAAATAACGGGGCAGAGGATTAGAGGGTGGCCATTATTTCCTTTTATACAATCAAACATCAGCTGGAGAAACAACTGTTTTAGAGAGTCAAGGTTTCCTTCTAACTAGCAGTTTACTTTCGAGCACTAAATACTTCAAGAAATTGTTTTACATCAAGCAGTGTAAAAGGAAATTATTATTCTAAACAAGTCTCACAACTTTTTTCTAATAGCCTACCATGACAGTAACTTATCCACAACATGCTAGATGATATGTTGATTTGATATCTTGTCATATAACATACTGTATACAGGTTTGTTAGGTGTGAGCCACGCTGCTTATGTACTAAACAACCTCACAGTATTCCCCCTCTTGAGTATCTGGACTTGGCTCTTGTAGGGTAGGTTTGTGTTTGTTTGTTTGTTTGTTTTGTTCATTCATTTTAATTTTAAAAACTTCTTCCACAGCTGATACACTGTCAGGATCAGTATACTGCTCCAGTAGCACAACTCTTTTCCACTTTTTCTAATCTGCTGTCACTTAATATCGTGTGTGTGCGTGTGTGTGCGCGCGCGTGCACTTAAAGGAGCCTGCTGGCACAGTGGGCTGCCCATGGACCTGCTGACCACCAAGTCAGCCGTCTGAACCCACCCGCATTCTGTGGGAGGAAGCTGAGACTTCTGTTCCCATGAGGATTGGAAGTCTCAGAAACAAACCCAAAATTTAGGAGCAGTTCTGCCCTGTTCTGTGGGGCCATTCTGCGTTGGAATCAACTGGGCGGCAGTGGGTTTGTACTTTACGTATACATAGACCTAGAGCAAACCCACTTGCCCTGAGTCCATGCCAAATCATGCCAACCTCTTCTCCAGCACCTCTGGGCGGGTGGGAGCACTCTCAGTTCAAGTCCAGGGATGAACCCCCCAGGGCCCCCTATGTGTTAACTAAGAGAACAGATGGAGTGGGTTCCCAAAGTGAAGGCACTGACAAACGGAGCTCCCGAGCCAATAGAGGCTAAAACTGGAAGGCACTTATAGGCTGAGATGAGAGCATCGAGCGTCCAGAAGCCATGTTCAAAGTTTACAAGTCATCCTGGAAGCAATAGGACGCTATTACAGAATTTCAAGATGAAAAGCGACAGGCTGATATTTTGTTTGGAAAAGATTACTAGATGAGGACAATTAGGGGTTGGCAAAACTTTTGGCAGGAAGGGAAAGGCACATGGGTTTGTAAACTGAGAAAGGAAAGAAATTGGGCAGGGGAAAGGTAGGATAGCAGGGACATGTGCACTCTCTTCCAGCTGATAAACTTGAACACATCCTTATTTAAAAGGACCCTCGGGGAATTTTATCTCTTCCTTCTGGCCATGAAAATGATGCCTTCCCTCAGCCATTGATATGTTTTTATCTTGTGGGTCTGTGAAACTTATAAATAATTGCATTTCTCCTTTTTGCTTTAGCCAGTAGGACACTCTGTGCATGTAATTCTATACACCGGCTGACTTTACCCTGGGCCTTAGATCAGATGCATTATTTCCTTTGGCCCAGAATCCTTTATCTTACATATCCCCAGTGTATTGTTTTCACACGTGGCATCTAATTATTTTCTTGAATGAAGTGGAGTATCATGAAAGACATTTTTGAAAGTCTAAAGTTAAAAAAGGCTCTTGGAAGAATTCTTATGTTTGCTTTCTCACCAGTAGTTTTATTGTTGTTGTTTTTAAAATCAAAGATTTCTTTGGTCTGGGCATATTTACCATTTTTAAAAACATAGATGTACAAGAATCAGAAAAAAAAGTAGATAAGTTGGATTTGATGAAAACACTTTTTTTTCTTCGCTCTACTGGATACCACTAAGAAAGGGAACGCGGATGGATCCTGGGCTCCCACATGGAGTCTAGCCCCAATCCAAGAACAGTTAGTCATTACAATACGGCCTGCTCAATAGTCGCCTTCAGAAATAATCACTGAAGGTAAGGGTGCTACAGCAAAGTGTGGTAAAGAAAGCAGATGGTGCCCGGCTATTCTTTGGAATAATATCTGGGGTATTTTTAAAAATCATTCTATTGGGGTCTTGTACAATTCTTATCACAATCCATACATACATTCATTGTGTCAAGCACATTTGTCCCTTTGTTGCCATCATCGTTCTCAAAACATCTTCTTTCTACTTGAGCCCTTGATATCAGCTTCTCATTTTCCCTGCTCCCTCCTCCCTTATGAACCCTTTATAATTTATGTTATTATTTTGTCATATCTGACACTGTCTGATGTCTCCCTTCACCCACTTTTCTGTTGTCCATCCCCCAGGTAGGAAGTCACATGTAGATCCTTGTAATAGGTTCCCCCTTTCTACCCCTCCACTCCACACTCCACTCCATCCTCCAGGTATCTCCCTCTCACCACTAGTCCGAAAGGGATCATCTGTCCTGGATTCCTGGTGTTTCCAGTTCCTATCTGTACCAGTGTACATCCTGTGGTCTAGCCAGATTTGTAAGGTAGAATTGGGATCATGATAGGGGGGGGAGAAAGCATCTAAGAACTAGAGGAAAGTTGTATGTTTCATCTTTGATACCCTGCACCCAGACTGACTCATCTCCTCCCCATGACCCATCTGTAAGGGGGTGTCTAGTTGCCTATAAATTGGCTTTGGGTTTCTACTCTACATTCACCCTCATTTACAATAATATGATTTTTTGTTCTTTGATGCTGGATACCTGATACCTTCAACACCTCATGGTCACACAGGCTCCTGTGCTTCTTCCATGTGGGCTTTATTGCTTCTGAGCTAGATGGCCGCTTGTTTATCTTCAAGCCTTTAAGACAGTATCTGGGATCTGAAACCAACAAGCAGCCATCTAAGTGATCCACCAACTAAGTCCACTCCAACCTCTGGGATCCAAAGATGACCATGACCAGATCCAAACCGGATGAAGGGAAAAATATCAGAGCTTAAACTGTGAATACCCAATTTGTAGACGGCTATACAAATCCATCTGCAGAGTCCCTCCTCAGATTTAGCCTCTGGCACATAGCCTCCGCTCACAGGTGAGGGACTCAAACAGCTTTGTGGTCAGACAGGGATGATCGTAAATCTGATAATGGTGGATCGAACCATGACGTAACGTATTTGGTCAGTTGGCCTCTTTTACGACCCAGTCTGAATTTGCTGTTTTTGCTAAAATATTTCTCGATTACTTCACAGCAAACATTTCTTTTCTGGCTTTAAAATATTGTTGGTCTTTTTCTTTTTCCTCTTTATTTTTATCCTCACACTATTATTGTTTACTTCTTGCTGTTTCATTTTGGTTCTGTTCTTTCTTGTTTCTGTTAGGTTTCCCAGTTTATTACAAAACACAAAAGGAGGGGACACATGGAGGAATTAACTGAAAGGGGGGTGGAGGGAGTGGGGAGCAATCGATGAATGTGGGAGGGGGAGGGAGCTTTAGATCTGACTGTGATGATGTACACACAACTCTTTTAAAAAAGCAATTTAACTATAGAAGTGTATGATATTTGAATACTGTTATCAAGAAAACTCCTAAAAACAACAAAAAAAGGAGAAACCAAGATTGAGCTACAGTTACCACAGGTGATAGGTGAAGGAGGAAGGGTTTTGGCTCAGGAGACACTGAGTTAATTTTAAAGGCGGTAGAACAATTTGGAGAGGAATAGTAATGGCTGTACCACACAAAGTGTCGAATCAGTGGCGCTGAATTATCCATGTAGACGTTGTTGAGTGGGAGACTATTTTGTTGCGCATAGTTTTGCCAAAATTGAAAGAACAATTACACAAGTCACAATGAGTACAGGGAAGAAAAAATGTTCTAAAATTCATTATGGTAAAGATTGTACAATTCATGTTGATATTATGAAACTACTGAATTGTAAAAATATACAGAGAGAGCGCTTATGAAGAATGAATTGATGTATGTGAATAATGGAGGAAGAATTCAGACAAAAAGTTGGAATGGAAACTCAACTCAAGAATGTAACCAGTGTCACAGAGTGTACATGTTACAATAGTTGAGTTGATGTATGTTTTATTGTACATATTCTCAACAACAATAAAAATTTTTTAAATACTTCAAAAAATTAAAAAAAACACACATACACAAAGTGGAAAGACAATGAGAAATTGGAGAAAATATTGCAAGTCATAATCTGATAAGTGACTTGAATCTTATAATCTTAAATATGAAGCCTACACTTCTACATATAAATAATAAAAAGATAACCAATTTAAAAATAAGCAAAAGTCTTGAATATGTATTTCTCCAAAGAAAGACAGACAAATGGCTAAACTCACTGCCATTGAGTTCATTTAGATTCAGCGACCCAATAGGTCAGAGCAGAACTTCCCCTGTTCTTGGATTTTTAAGACTGTAACTCTTGGCTGGAGGCGGAAGTCTCATCTTTATGCACATAAAAAGATGGTCATCCCAGTTATCAGACATCAAAGAGCTAAAAACCATATCGGTGGGTGCCCACTTCCCTGATATGATCAATGAAGACAAACGTGTGCACAAGCAAATGTGGTGAAGAAAACTGATGGTGCCCAGCTACCAAAAGATATAGCATCTAGGGTCTTAAAGGCTCAAAGATAAACAAGTGGTCATCTAGCTCAGAAGCAACACAGCCCACATGGAAGAAACACACCAGCCTGTGTGACCATGAGCTGTCGAAGGGATCAGGTATTAAGCATCAAGGAACAAAAGAAATCATATAATTGAAAACATGGGTGAGTGCAGAGTGGAGACTCAAAGCCCAATGGTAGCCAATTGGACACCCCTTGCTGAAGGGTTGTGGGGAGGAGATGAACCAGGAAGTGTGCAGGGTAGCAACGATGAACCATTTAACTTTCCTCTAGTTCTTAAATACTTCCTCCCCCCCACTATCATGATCCCAATTCTACCTTGCAAATCTCGCTAGACCAGATGATGTACATTGGTACAGATAGTAACTGGAAACACAGTGAATCCAGGACAGATGACTCCCCCAGAACCAGTGATGAGAGTGGCAATGCCTGGGGGTGGACAGAATGTAGGGTAGAAAGACGGAACTGATTACTGGAATCTACGTATAGCCTCCTCCCTACAGCAGAGAAGAGGGCAGGGGGAGACATCAGATAGTGTAACATATGACAAAATAATAACAATAATATATGAATGATGAAGGGTTCATGAGGTAGATGGAGTGGGGAGGGAGGGGGAAAATGATGAGCAGATATTAAGGGCTCAAGTAAAAGGCAAATATTTTGAGAATGATAATGGCAACAAATGTACATAGTTCTTGACACAATGGATGGATGTATGGATTCTGATAAGAATTGTACGAGCCCTCAATAAAATGATTTTAAAAAAAGATGGTCATCATGTTAGTCTGGGTAGACTAAAGAAACAAATTTATAGACACTCATATGTGTGTAAGAAAGAGCTTTATATACAAGAGCAAATGAATATTGAGAAAATATCCCAGTGCCGTCCAGATCAAGTCCATAAATCTGATATTAGCCAATATGTCTGATACCAATCTATAAAGTCCTCTTCATACTCAGGAAACACATAATATGATTCTGAATGCAGGAAGATCACAGGCCAGTGGGGGGAAAGTCTTATGGATCCTGTGGCATTGTAAGCATCTCAGCTCTGGCAGGGGTCACCACGTGGCTCCTCCAGCTCAGGGCACTAGTGTAGTTCCATGTGTCTTGTCAGCTGCAATGTCTTCCAGGGAGTGAGCCTGCATCCTGCCTCCAGCAAGCTATTTATCTCCTTAGCACCGCCAAATGAGGCCATCAAGCTACTACCTGATTGACAAGCTAAACCCCATCCCTTCCATGCTAAATCTCAAACAGATGACAGATTATGTAACTTCCACAGTCATTATCATTAGTCACCGGAGCCCTGGTGGTAGAGTGGTTATAAGTTGGGCTGTGACTGCATGGTTGGCAGTTCAAAGCTACCAGCAGCTCCATGGGAGAAAGACTGGGCTGTCTGCTCCTGTAAATAGTTACACCCTTGGAAATCCCCAGGAGATCACCATGAGTCAAGATTTACTAGACGGCAGTGCGTTCCTGAGATTCATTGTTACTAGAGAACTGTAAATCAAAACCACAGTAAGATGCCAATTCACCCACTAGGGTAACTATATGCAAAAGGACAGAAAATAACAAGTGTGAAAGAGGATATGAAGAAATTAGAGCCCTTATATGTTGCGAGGAGCCCTGGTAGCATAGTGGTTACACGTTCGATTGCTACCAGCAAGGTCAATAGTTCAAAACTACCAGCTGAGTAAGAGGAGAAAGTCATGGCTTTCCACTTGTGAAGAGGTACAATCTCAGAAACTCTACTCTGTCCTATAGGGTTGCTGTGGGTTGACATCAACTCGATGGCAGTGAGTTTGGTTGTTTTATATGCTGCGAGTCAGAATGTAAAATGGTGTAGCCAGTTTGAAAAATAGCCTGGCAGTTTCTTAAAAAAAGATATAGAGAAAAAATAAAAAAGAAGATATAGAATTACTATTGGGTCTAGCTGTTCTACTCAAGAAACATGAAAACAAAAACACACGTAAGTGTTTACAGTAGCAGTATGCACCAACAAAATGTGGTGTATCCATTCGAGGGAATGTTCTTTTGGCTTCAAAAAGAATGAAATGTTGACACCGGCTGCAGGATGAATGGACCATAAAGGCACTTCCCTAAGTGAAAGTCACAAAGGGCACATAAGACCCCTTTTATCTGACATGTCTGGAGTGAGCAATATACATATGAAAAGAGAAAGATTGGGAGTTGTCAGGGACTCGAAGCTATCTTGAAGTTCAACCCTGTCCTCAGATATATCTATATGGGATCATACCTATATGCATATAAGGAAATCCAGCCAATACTGAATTTGAATAATATTTTTATTCAAATCTACTCTTCAACTACTAAAGCTCGTAATGAATAAATTGGGTAGAAATATGAGGCTTTCTACTCCCATAAAGAGTCACAGTCTTGGAAACCCACAGGGGCAGTTCTACCCTGTCCTATACGATCGCTGTGAGTTGGCATCAACTAAATGACATTGACTTTGGAATCTATAGGGTTGATATGAGTCAGAGTCAACTCATTGACAGTGATATGGGGGAAAAAAACCCGATTGATGCAAAAAACATCAAAAGAAAATGGAAGGAATACGGAGTCGCTGTACCAATAAGAACTGGTGGAGACTCAGCCATTTTGAAAGGCAGCATATAACTGAGAATCGATAATACTGAGGAGGGAAGAGGTCCAAGTTGCATTGAAGGCATTAGCTTCAGGAATCGACAGAATACCCACTGAAATGCTTCAACCAGCTGATGAATCACTGGAAGCACTTCTTTGTCTATGCCAAGAAATTTGGAAGACAGTCATCTGGCCAACTATCTAGCAGAGAGTCATATTTGTGCCCATTCCCAAGAAAGGTGACCCCAAAGAATGGGGAAATTGACAATATCATTAATATCCCATGCAAATAAAATTCTGCTGGAGATAATTTTTAAATGATTCTAGCACTACCTTGACAGGGACCTGCCCAAAATTCAAGCTGGGATCAGAAGAGGACCTGGCACTGGGAATACCATTGCTGATGTCAAGTGACTCTTGGTTGAAAGCAGAGAACACTAGAAAGACATTTTCATTAGATTATGAGGATAAGAACAAACTATGGGTAATCTTGAGAAGAATGGGAAATCCAGGACACTTCATTCTGCTCATGCAGAACTGGAACATGGTAGTCATTTGACCAGAGCAAGGGACTACTGCATAGTTTAAAATAAGGAAACATGTGCATCGGGGTTGTATCCTCTCATTATACTCAATCTGTATGTTGAGCAAGTACCCTGAGAAACTTGACTATATGAAAAAGAATACTGCCTCAGGATTGGAGGAAGACTTATTAATGACCTTCAATATGTCAGGGAAGCCAGCCCACTACCAAATCATCACCGGTCTGGTAGGCACAATTGTACATCGATAATAAGTAAAGATTATAGTAAAGTCATGGAGAGCATGAGAGATAGAAGAGAGAGTGAAATAATGGAGTCAGACATATTTCATAGTAGCATGCTCACCTCAGCCCCGCTTGGTGGTCCATGTGGATATGGGAAATGGGTGGGCAAGAGAGAGCACTGTTTATTGCTAACCAAGGTTTATATCTATTTAGGGGGTGTGATTGCAGGTAGCCACACCCGTCACAGGAAGGAGCTGTACAATAGGCAATACAATAGGAGGTGCATATACCAAGGGCTTAAGCGTAACAGGAAAGGGATGAGCTAGGAGTGTAGGCATGATAGGAAGGGGAGGGACTAGGGGTATACATGTGACAAGAAGGACAGACCCTAGATTCATGATGGCAGCCTAACCTTGGTGACCCTTGAGTGGGCTTGACCTCCCTGGGCTCTCCTACAAGGAAACAATTTACTACTATCCTTATCAGAAGGAAGTGGGCCCTAGTTATTATGGGATAAACAGTGGTGTCTGCATTGTCTGGATGGCTGATAACCCTTAGAGAGAAGAACCCCTGACCTACTTCTGTTGACTTCCAAGTGTATAGTCATTCATCATGTGTAGTGTCTTAGTCTGAGTGCATTCAGAGAAACAATTCCACAGAAACTCACGTATAAGAGAGATTTTTATATACAGGTACATCAAGTGTACATCAAGAAAACATCCCAACCCAGTGCTGCCCAAGCCCATAAGTCCAACATTAACCCATATGTCCAGCACCAATCCACAAAGTCCTCCTCCATCTCACAAAACACACACTATGATGCTGACTGCAGGCAGAAAGCTGAATCAGTGAATGTGTAAGCATCTCAGCACTGGTAGGGGTCTCCACAAGGCTGCTCCAGCACTCAGGGCTGCATTGGGTTAGGTCCATATGGCTTCTCCTTGGGGATTTCTTGCATGACGTGAGCCTTGCCAACTGAAGCAGGGAACTGGCTAAGGCAGCTGCATCCTGGTCCGACCATCAGAAAGCAAGAGACCCGAGAACTTGGAAGGCGAGGCTCCCTGAGCCATTTATCTCTCCACCTTTCAATTAATCCCACATGTGTTTATCAGCCAGGTTGGCACAATGAACTTAAACTAACCCATGTTGCAAGCAGCTAAGTTTGCCATATATTTGGGGAAAACAACTTGGGAGAAATCTTTGTTTCCCACATCAATACACAAATTATACAACCTTGCTTACTGAAAATAGCAATGGTTTGAAGAACTTGCTGATGAAGCTCAAGGAAAGAAAAGCAAAGTCCCCACAGTTGGAACAGTAGACAACATCATGATACACAGAGGGGAAAAATATGAAGCGGTCAAGGATTTCGTCTTGCTTCAATACTTGTGACAATAGTAGTCGTCAAGAAAGCAAACAGCGCATTGATTTGCTGGACAGATCTGTAGCACAAACCCATTCAAAGTGTTTAAAGAGCAAAGATGTCACATTGAAGACTAAGGTGAGCCTGACGCAGGCCATGGTATTTTCAGTTGCTTCATATGCAGGTGAAAGTTGGGCAATGAATATGGGAGACTGAAGAAAATGTAATGAATTACGGTGCTGGCAAAGAATATTGAAAGCCCCAGGGAGTGTCAGAAGAAATAACAAGACTTGAAGGAAGAACACTCAGAGTGCTCCTTCAAGGCCCGGATGGTGAGTCTTTGTCTCAGTACTTTGGACGTGCTCTCAGGAGAGCAGCCCCTGGAAAGAGACAGCGTGCTTGGTAACGAGGAAGGGTGCTGAAAAGGAAGAAGGTCCTCTAGGAGCTGGACTGACACAGCGGCTGCCACGTGAGCTCAAACATCACCGTCATTGTGAGGATGGGACACAGGACCAAACCGTTTCTCCTTGTGTTGTACAGAGGGATAGTATGAGTAGGGACCAAGTTGACAGCCCCTAATGACAATGGGGCCTGGGCGATGGGAGTGGTGAGGGGAAATAACTGCAAAGTATGAGGTTCCTTTGCAGGGTGATGGCATATGTTAAGATTGTTTGGGCTCAGGGTTCCACATCTCTATGAATACACGAAGGATCATTGAATACATAAGGGCCTTGATCTCTTTGAGGTGGTAAATTGTATGCTATGTAAACTGCATTTCAGTAAACCTGTTGAAATACAAAAGCAATGTTATTCTGTGTATGAAATCCAAGATAGGTAAATCTATTGAGATAGTAAAGAACTGCTTTACAGATAAGAGCTCAGGACACACGGAACCCAGGTGAGACATACGTCTCAGGAACAGAAATGGTAGTAAGCAATACCAGGAGGATAAGGGGAAAGTGGGGAGAGAAGAGGGGTGTAGGGGGAACCGATCGCAATGATTGACACATACCCGTCCCCCAGGGGGACAAACAACAGAAATGTGGGTGAAGAAAGACAGCAGTAAGTGTAAGATATGAAAATAATGCTAATTTATTATTTATCACGGGGTCGTGAGGTGGGGGGAGGGAGGGAAAAAAGAGGAGCTGATGCCAAGGGCTCAAATAGAAGATAAATGTTTAGAAAATGGTGATGGCAACGTATGTACAAATATGCTTGATACAATCGATGCATGGGTTGTTATGAGAGTTGTAGGAACCTCCAATAAAATGATTGAAAAAAAAAGAAAAGAAACTGCTTTAGCAGCTCCTAAGAAAGAATAAAAGGTTCTAAAATTGATTAGGGTGGTGGTTGTACAAATCTTCTTAATTGAATGATATGTGAATGATAGGCTAATAAAACTGCAAACACACACACAAACCTGAAAACATGCCCGCACTTGACTTATCAGAGCTATGGGGAAGGATTTCGGAAATCCCAGAGATGGTTTCCAACGCCAGCTCAGCCACTTCCCAAGGGAAGAACTTCTTGCGGCAAACACCTCTGCCACCCCAGAATGAAGACAGGGATGTGTCATGTTCACCGCACTTGCCCTGCCAGCTCGCGATAGGAACACGTTCGTACGCAGTCTCCCTCTGCAGGTGCCAGCGTTCCTGAAAGGAGAGGCCGCGAGGGTTCCTATAAGACCATCGTCTGCGGTAAGCCTTGATGGTTAAAAAAATGGTTTGTTTGTTTGTTTGTTTAATTCACTAGCAATTTATCTGACAGAGAAATTCAGGGATGGCCTTGGGACTAAGAAGACCCAATGTAGGTATAGCTGGGGCTATCTCTTCAACCCCACGAATGCCAACAGCTATCTGCTCCCCACAGAGCTGGTCCAGAGTGGGACCAGATCTGTGAGGTGGTGTCTACCCTACAACGACACTGTCTGGCCCTCGGCTAGGCATCAGTAGCCCTTTACACTGCTTACCTGGCTTCTCTCTGCCCCCTATAAAGATCCTACCGTAGATGACTCACCAGAGACAGCGTCATGTCTGGAAGTTCTTAGGCACAAAATACAGAAAGTCAGTATGGGAGAAGCTCCAGGGACCATTTTGCCCAGCTCTCGTGCGTCAGAAACAAGGAAACTGAGGCACAGAGATGGGCAGGGAGCCCCTGGGCCCCTGGAATGGGCATTTATAACAATGGCCTCCCCAGACAAGTTCTCTGGAAGAGTCAGCAAGCTGATGCTCTATGGTCCTTCCTCACATCAGCTCCACAAAAAATTCCTTCTATGGTTGCTGCGTGACGTCGAGTTGATCCTGACGCACAGAGACTCCCTAGGATAGAGGAGACCTGCTTCCTAGTGTTTTCTGGGCTTCAGTGTTTCCTGGAGCAGATCAGCAGGTCTTTTCTCCCACAGAATCATTGGTGGGTTTGAGCAGCCACTGGGTCCTTACCCAATGTACCTCGATACATCATGTACCCTTTCCCAAATGAGAATCGGATGTGCCCAGGTCACTCCTGGGCATCAGACAACTGAGATTCAAACCCAAGCCTGTCTTCCACCAAAGCTTGCCCTTTTTCTGGGGACCAGTGTCCCCAATTTCTGCCTGGCAGAAGCTACACAGGACATCAGAGTAGAGGAGCTTGCCCTACTCATGCCTTGCAAGATGTCATCTACTCCGGGGCCTGAATTTTCAGGTGGTATTGAACTTTGCCACTGGGGCCTTCAGGGGCATAGTGGTTACACATTGTGCTGCTGACCGCAAGGTCAGCAGTTTGAACCCACCAGCCCCTCCATGGGAGAATGAGTGGGCTTTCTACTCCTGTACAGTTAGCCTCAGAAACTCACAGGGGCAGCTCTACCCTGTCTTATAGGTTTTCTGTGAGTGGGCATCCACTCCATGCGAGGGAATGAGTTTTTAATCTTGCCCAGGAGACGTGGTGCTACAGGGGTTAAGCACTTGGTTGTTAACCAGAAGGTTGGTGATTAGAACTCACCAGCTCTTCTGCAGAAGGATCTGACAATTTATTCCCGTAAAACTACAGCCTAGGAAACCCTGTGGAGCAGTCTGGGTCTGTGCTGTAGGGTCTCTATGAGACGGAATGGACTCAACTGGAATTGGGGGGGGGGGGGAGGCCTCGCTTGGTTGAGTTGTCTAACCGCAGTTGCCTACCCCATTAACTGACTTTCACCCCCGCCCCCACTTCTAGTCACACTCCCCACCCCCAACTCATTTTTCTCTGCACATGTTGGATTCTCAGGCTCCCGGGGCTGGATCTTCTATACATTTAAGACTGGAACCTTCTGTTTAACATCTTAAGGGAGAGGAGGAAAAAGAATTAAGGTTATTCCCAATTCTAAGTTTCTCTCTTGGGATGTCTTTAGTTGCCAAGGAAGATGAAACAGATGTCTTGACAACCATTTCAAAGGTTTCCTGCCAAAACCAGGGGAGAACTTGTCTTCAGATCAGATGCTGCAAACAGGAGACAAGTCCCAGCCCATCTTATCCACAGAAAACACACAAACACACAGGGGCTTCAAGAGCCTGGAGGGACTGACGCTCCTCTCAGCAGCTGCTCTCGCCGGGACTTCACCGTCAAATGTACAAACACGCTGCCCCCTCTCCCTTCACTGATTTTACGCATTCCAAAGTGCACACTTGAGCGGTTAGTGCATTCCCAGTGGGGTACAACCATTACTACTACCTACTCACTGCCACTGTGTGCATTCCGACTCACAGGGAGCTCACACGACAGAGAGGAACTGCTCCTTGGGACTTCCGAGGCTGTACATCACAGCCTCATCTTTCTCCCACAGAGTGGCTGGTGGGTTTGAACTGCTGGCTCTGAAGCCTAACCCACTGCACGACCAGAGCTCTGTTCACGACTATCTCATTCCCAAATGTCTTCATCGCCCCCCAAAACGCATCCTGCCATCTAGTGAATCCCAACCCATTCCTTCCCAGCCCCTGGCAACTACAAATCTATTGCCGGTCTTCATGAATTTGCCTATTCAGAATAGTTCAGAGAAAGACAACATGTGGACCTTTGGATCTGGCTTCTCCCAGGTAAGGGTGTTTTTTATGCTCATCCATGTCACAGTGTCAGGATGTCATTCCTACCCCCCAACCCCGGCCCCCAAATATTCCACTCTCTGTATGTACCACTTTGTTTAGCCACCCTTCAGTTGATGAGTTATTTCCACCTTTTTGTTACTGTGAGCAGTGTTGCCATGAACATCCTTTGAGCCCCCATTTTAAGTTCTTTTGGGTATATACCAAAAGTGAATTGCTGGGTCATATGGTAACTCTGCTACACAAAGGGTGTGGCAGTTACATAATTTCATGTCAATTTGAAGACATATAATGTGTAGGGGTGGAGGTTAGCCTGTCCATAAGGTCACAGCCTGATGGTGAATCCTTACCGGTGTGACCTTCTCCTAAGGAGGGTCCTGGGAAACTTCTGTCTCTCTGTCTTCACCCTCCTGTTGACAGAGCCCTGAAGATGTGTCCACCGCCATTGGATCCACAAGGTTTTGCACCCACCGGCCGGTTATCTTCCTGCATTCTGCATCATTGCGTGTGGCTGCGTGAGCCTGAAGAGGGATTTATGGACTCGTATTGGACTATGGAGTTAAGTTGGACTGGGCTGGGATGTTTTCTCCATATATATCTACGTCTTGACATAAGCTCTTTCTTACACATATATGCGTATCTCTGGATTTGTTTCTCTAGTCAACCCAGCCTAACATATAGGGTCTGGTGTGCATAGGGGGACTATGAGTCGGAGCCTACACTACAGCACCTGACAACATGGTGATTCTGTTGAACTCTTTCAGGAACCATCAAACTGTTTCCCATAGAAGTTACACCATTTTTCATTGTCAGCAGCAATGTGTGAGAGTTCAAGTTTCTCCACATCCTCATTACTCCTTGTTATTATCAAGGTTTCTGTTATAGCCCTCTCACTGTGGTTTTGATGTTCATTTCCCGGATGTCTAGTGACATTGAGCATCTTTTCATGTGCGTGTTATCCATCTGTATATTTTCTTTTAATATGGATTTCTAGGGGAATTGTCTATTTGAGTGCTTTGCCCAGTTTTGAATTATGCGATTTATTTTATTTTATAATTGAGTGGAAGAGTTCTTTATATGTTCCATACACTAGATCTTCACTGGATATTTGATTTGCAAATATTTTCTCCCTCTCTTCAGGTTATCTTTTCACTGTCTTGATAATGTCCTTCAAAGCATAAGTTTTAAATTTTAGTGAAATTCAATTCATCTATTTTTTCTCAATTGCTTATGATTTTGGTGTCCTATTTAAGAATCCACTTATCAAATCCAAAGTCACGAAGACTTACTCTGTATTTTTTTATTACAATTTTTGTTTTCAGTTTCAGCTCTTATATTTAGGCGTTTGACACCTTTTGGACTGATTCCGGATATGATCTGAGGTAGGATCCAGGTTTATTGTTCTGCAGGTAGACATTCTCTCCAGTTCCGTTTGATGAACAAACTACTTTGTTTCTGCTGAATTGTCTGAGAACTCTTGTTGAAAATCAATTGACCATAGATAACCAGGTTTATTTCTGGACTCTCAATTTTATTTCATTGATTTATATGTCTATTGCTGTGCCAATGTCATGCTGCCGTGGTTTGTAGTGTACACCTTCCAAATGTGTTCTTCTTTCTATTTTTCTCAAAATATGTTGGCTCCTCAAGGTCATTTTCACTCCCTTGAATTTGAGCGTTGGCTTTCTGAATTCTGTAAAAGGGCCTATTGGAGTTTTTGAGAGCAGTTGCACTGATCTATTAACCAATTTGGTGAACACAGGTATTGCTTGCCCTCTGAACCATCTTAAGTCTTCTAATCCACGAGCATGAGATGTTTTCCCATTTATTTAGATCTTTAATTTCATTCAGCATTTTTTGTTTTGTTTTCAGTGTGTAGCTCTTTCACACCTACATTTATTCTAAAGGGTTTTATCTATCTTGCTGCTATTATAGATGGGATTATTTTACCAACTTTTCATATTGTTCACTGTTAGTGTATTGGAATATGACTGTGTAAGTTGATAGTATATCTCGCTACTTTGCGGAATTTTTAAAATTAGCTCTACTAGTTGTGTGTCTATATTCTTTTGGATTTACTCTACATAAGGTCTCATCTGTGAGTAGAAATCATTTTACTTCATCCTTTCCAATTTGGATATATTTTACTTCTTTTTCTTGTTTAATTTCTCTGGCTGGGTTTCGTGTCAACTTGGCTTGGTCAAGATTCTCGGGAGTTTGTCATTTACGACTCACAATGGCTCACTGCCATATAGTCATATCTGACTCGTATCAAGTCTATAGGGAGAGCAAAACTGCCCCTTTGGGTTTCCGAGGCTGAAAAGAAAGCCTCATCTTTCTCCCGTGGAGCAGCTGTCGGGTTCAAACTGCTGACCTTGTGGTTAGCAGCCAAACATATAATCTACTACATCACCAAGACTCTTTGTGACAGTTAAGGCCTAGTAATCCCCCATGATGGGATAACAGAATGCAATCAACTCCATAATGGGATCTTCTGTGAGCAGCCAGTAAGCGGTAAGACGATTAGGGGGGCGTGCACCCCGCTAATTCATCTTACAGCCATGCTGTAATCAGACAGACGTGTCCTTGGAATGTGGCTTCATTCCTCTGTAAGTAGACTCTGGAGTGAGCATGTTTACTTCTTGCTGGCTCTGGCTCCTGTCTCTGACTCATCCACCTCCTGGTCTTTGAACTTGAGCCAATTGTCTGCCAACCTCAGCCATCTGGCCCGCCCTCCTTGGATTCACTGTGCCCTGTAGCCACTAAGCCTTGCCCTCATCCACCCCTGAATCCACCAGCTGATGATCTCTGCTTCCTGGGTTGTCTATTACACAAGTTGGGAGAAACCTCCGGTTTAGCATCTGACCCACGGGCTTGAATTGGATGGGATTTTAGAACTGTGTGTCATTTTTTCTTGATATAAATCAATTTCTTTCTCTCTCTCTCTCTCTCTCCACACACACACACACACACACACACACACACACACACACACGTTTTGTTTCTCTAGAGAACCCCGCCTAACATAACATCCTCTGGTCCCTATTTCTGCCTTCCACATCCCAGTTGTTATCCCACCTTCAAGCTGAAAGTCTTCTGAAGGATTCCCTGCACCTCCCTATGGATCCCCAACCGCTCAGTCAGTGTCTCTCCTCCTGAGCCTCTCTGACAGCCCCAAACGTGAAGCGGGGAAACACAATGAATAAAAGCCGAGGGCTTGGGAACGTCTCAGGAGGTCAGGCTTGCTGGGAAGAGCTAGGTCTGGATGTGTTTGGCCAGAGGCAATCAAACCCCACACATTGCTGGCCTGATTGACAGAAGCCCGGAGAGAACTACATCTAAAAATCACAGGTGTCCGGAGCAGCACCTGGCTTCTTGGAAGGTGGAGCCTGCTGCGTTGGCCTGGAAACGTCTATTGGTGGGCAGAACCTTCTCCCCTTCCCTCTTCGCTAGAGGAACATCTGTAAGTGCTTACTCCACTGCCCATGTCCCCGAGGCTAGCCATCTCTGTGAAGGCGCAGACTTGAGTTACACTAACCGCGGACTTGGAGCATGCAGTCCGAGACAGAAGCCTGAATGAGCCCAGCCCGTGACCAACAGCACATCCTCCTGCTTCCTGCCAAGGTGGCTCTCTTGGCTAGTGTGAGACTGTGTTCTCATGGAAGTTCTCCACCCCTCTCTGAAAGCAGGCCGTGGACTCCTGATGGTACGTAGCATGGACTACTGCCACTGTTGGGTGTCCTCAAGTCAGTTCTAACACATGTACCTCAGAATGAAACACCGCCTGGTCCCGCATGGACTGGCAGCAAGCAACTCCCAGGAGGACCTGACAAAACTGTGGGCACAATGAGATGCTTCAGCGTCCTCTTTCTGAAATGATGTGGAACGAGGGGACCCAAGTCAATAAAGATACAAAATTCTGAAACATATCATCGATACGTTTGAACTTATAAAAATTGTACAGAGAACACATTTTAAAATATCCATCGAAGATCTCTAAAAATTGGCTGTATACTGGGCTGCAAAAACTATTTTTAATTAAAAAAAAATAGAAGCCACACAGAGTCTCACTCTCAGACCACAACCCGAAGACACTCGAAGTGAATTACAAAGGAATAATAATAGTGAGGTGGGAAAGCCTTGGCAGCAAAAGTACAAACATACAAACACTATTATTGACTTAAAACAGCTTTGTAGTTTTGAATAAGGAGTAAAGCCTGCAAATTTATACTTTTAAAATGATTGCAAATGAGAATACTACAAAATAAAATCAATGGGAGATGGCTTAGTGGAAGTTGTGTCTTTAAAAATTAAGTATTAAAGGAGGAAAGTAAATAAAATGTTGATACAACTCTAAAAGAAGAATTTCAAACTTAAACAGAAAGCAGTAGAGGGGCAGAATAAAATATGTTATTTCTTGAAAAAGATTATTATAATCTACAAACCTTTTGCCAGGCTAACAAAGAAGAGATAAAAATCAAATGGACAAAATTATAAATGGAAAGAGGGGACATTACATGTGACTCTATAGAGATAAAGAGAATTATAACAAAATATTATGAACAACTGTATATCAACAAACTGGATAACTAAGATGAAATGGATACATTCTGAAAAGCACACATCCCACCTGAAGTGAAAATCGACAGTCTCAAAAGACCCATAACAAATGACGAGATCAAGCCTGTGATCCAAAACCTCAAATACACAAAAAAGTTCTGGATCAGACAAGGAATTCTACCAGATATTTAGAGAAGAATTTATATCAATAGTGTTGAAACTCTTCCAAAATACAGAGAAGGAAGAAATGCTATCTAATTCATTCTATGGAGCAAATGTAACCCAAGCCAGACACCACAAGAAAAGAAAACTATATGCCAATATCTTTGATGAAGGTAAATTTTTAAAATCTTCAAAAAATACTAGTGAACAGACTGAAGAAGTCACACACTCGGACCTTGTAGGATTTATTCCAGGGCGCAGGTGTAACCATCCTGGTCTGGGAAACAAAGGTAGATGAAAGTCAAATGGGGAAGCTTCACTTTGGTTGATCAGCAAGCAGTAAGCAAGGACTGGTGTCACCAAGGTGAGCTCCCGGAAGAATGGGGGTTACAGTGTTAGACATGCGGACTAGGGAGGAAGTCAAGGGATTGTGAATATGTAACAGATTTCAATAGGAACACTCATGAATATGCTGATGAGACTTCTCACTTCCAAATGTCTTCCAAGATGGTCTGGTGACATCTTTCTAGTGACTTTTGGTTCCTTAACCAAAGTGCTTTCGTCCCAGGGTGACCCGAAGGCTGTGACTCTCTTTTACAGTTGTCACAATGTAATAGCTTATAATTCGATCACCCTTCAGACCCATTCTAGAGGTGTTTCAATTGTTTTCTAAACTGCAGGGAAAAATACACGTGAGTGAGCCCTTGCGAATCCCTCACCACGGACCAGGAATGGGACTGCCGAGCTAACATGCACACTGCACTGGGAGTGGAATGTTGCCCATGCACTTAGGTTAGAATTTAGCACCGGGTCATTTGACCTCCCTTATGATCCATATAGCTTTTAATATTTTCTGCTTTCTCTTCTATTGAGGTTTCCATCCATTTTCCTTAGTTATTCTTGTTAGATTTTAATTTTTTTTGCTGTTTGTTTGTTTTTTAATGTTTTTCTGTAGAAGAAATCCAGGATCGGTAAATCTATAGAGTCAGTATCTGGATTAATGGTTCTTTGGGAGGAAGGTCTGGCAGGTTGGAGTAAATGGGGAGCTGATAACGGTGAGTACAAGATTGAAGAAAATGTTCTAAAACTGATTGTGATGATGACTGTACAACTCTTCTTGATGTGACTGAACGACTTCTTTGTATGCTACGTGAATTATATGGCAATAAAACTGTTGGGGAGGAAGAAGCAATATGGAAATATTTTAAATAACAGTTTTTATTGTTTTTTGTCAGGCATTATTTAATAGCTTTTCATTAATCTTTTAAAATTCTTTCTTATAACAGTCTAGTTTTGTGTGCCTCTTTTATTGTTTTTATTTAAGCATTAACTATACGAAATAATGTGAAAAATGTAAATAATAAATTATATGAAATGAAAAACTTCTTTCTGGGTAAAAAAAGACAGAACATTAAGAAGGAATGTACAAGTAAATTATGGGCAATATGTAAGGTTTATATATCTCAATATCTTGTGACACTATATCACAGACTCTTTAAAAAAATCATTTTATTGGGGCCATGTACAACTCTTACACAATCCATACATACATCCATTGTGTCAAGCACATTTGTACATTTGTTACCATCATCATTCTCAAAACATTTTCTTTCTACTTGAGCCCTGAGAATCAGCTCTTCATTTTTTCTCCTCCCTCCCTCACAGACCCTTGATAATTTATAAAAAATTTTTTCATGTCTTACACTGTCCAATGTCTCCCTTCACCCCCTTTACTGTTGCCCGTCCCCCAGGGAGGCGGTTATATGTAGAACATTGTGATCAGTGCCCCCTTTCTACCCCATCTTCCTCTTACCCTCCTGGTATTGCTACTCTCATTATTGGTCCTGAGGGGTTTATCTGTCCTCGATTCCCTGTGTTTCCAGCTCTTATCTGTACCAGTGTATATCCTCTGGTCTAAATGGATTTTTAAGGTAGAACTGGGATCATGATAGTGTGGGGAGGAAACATTAAAGAACTAGAGGAAAGTTGTATGTTTCATCGGTGCGACAATATCATAGTCTAAGGGCTGTTTCCTTGGGCAAGTTGTAGCATTTACAATGTGACCCAGGGTCCAGCAGGTTTGGGAGTGGTTTCAAAGGAATGGTTCAACATTAGAAAATAATCAACATATTACACCTCATTCCTAGAACTAAATAGAAGAACCCAATTACCATTCCATTCCTAAAGATGTAGAAAAGCACTGTAAACTCCAACCACCTTTCTTGATGAAAATTGTAAAGAAGTGAAATTCCTCAACAAGATTCAGGGAAAAGTCAACAGCCAACATAATACTTCATGAAGAAAGCCAGTGTTCCCCCCCGAAATCAAGAATGAGACAAGGGTGTCTACTCTCAACACTTCTAATCCATATTATATTAGAAAACCTAGCCAGAACAATAAGACAAAAAAAGATATACAGACTGGAAGAGAAAAAATAAAATGATCTCTATAATAAAAAAATAAAATATCTCTATTTGCAGATGACATGAGCTTATAGATAGAAAGTTCCAAGGGGTCTGCGAGGAAACTTCTAGAGCGAATGGAAGGATTTAGTAAAGCCACAGGGAACCAGATCCACGGATTAAAATCAATTGGTTTTTCTACATCAAGTCTGAACTAGACATATTGACGTGGAGTCAAGACCCATCAAAGCCACCTTATAGGGTCCTTATAGCTACCCTATAGTTCTACCTTATAGAAGTAGACCGGCTGCTGTGTTTCTAAGACTGATCCTGCAGGTTTCTGAGACGAACTCTATGCGAGAGTAGAAAGCCACATCTTTCTTCCTCAGACGTCTGGTGGTTTTGAACCGCTGACCACATAGGAAGCAGTCTGATATGTAACCATTACATCACCAGGGCTCCACACCAAATAAGAGAAATCTGAAAGGTCAGTTACGGAAACAATTCCATTTATAGTTGCATCCGAGAGGATGGACTCCCTAGGATTAAATGTAACTCAGCTGATTTTTGACAAGATGCCATCTCAGTTCTCTAGTGGCGCGATGTAAGAAATACCACACGTGTCTGGCTTTAGCAAACAGAAATGTACTTCCTCAGAGTTTAGGAGGCTGTAACTGCCCGGCTGCAGATCACTGGGTCTAGGGAAGGCTCGTTCTTGGTGCTGTTTCTGGAAGAAGGTCCTTGTCTTCTCAGCCTCAGTGACTGTGTTGCTTGGAGAACTCCATGTGTCTTGGAATGGATTTTGTCCCAGTCTCTGTTTCTTTTGCTTGTATTTAATCTCTCTTATATCTCAAAAGAGACTCACTCAAAATATATCCTATACTAGTTCTGTCTCATTAGTATAGCCAAGGCAACCCATTCCCAAATGGGATTCTAACCACAGACTAGGGTTAGGACACAATCCAAACCATTAAAGTTGTCGAATTCATTTCATGGAGAGGAAAGTCTCTTCGATAAAGGGCAATGGGAAAACCAGATTTCCATATGCAGAAAAATGCAGCAGGATCCATATCTCACACCACGCACAAAACCAAATTCAAAATGGTTTAACAACCTAAATGCACAAAATAAAACTAAAAAATCCTTTGACAAAGAAGCTAGAGCAACCTTTCCAACAATGGTTCATCTAAGAAATAACGAAAGCACAAACAGCAAAAGACAAAACAAAAAGACAGGACTTCATAGAAATTAGTAACCTTTGTTCATCAAATGTGAAAAGACAGATTACTGATTGGGAGACTGTCTTCAGAAACCATATACCCAGTAAGAATCTGAACAGCAAAATAGATAGGAAATTTTAATGACTGAACAACAAAAGTGACCCAATCACATAATAGACGAAGCCCTTGCCTTTTACAAAAGAGGACAATCAAATGGTCCTCAAACACAAGGTCATACATCCAACATCATTAGCCATTAGAGCAGTGGTTCTCAACCTGTGGGTCACGACCCCTTTGGGAGTCAAATGGCCCTTTCACAGGGGCCATCTGATTCATAACAGTAGCAAAATTACAGTTATGAAGGAGCAACGAAAATAGTTTTATGGTTGGCGGTCAGCACAGCATGAGGGACACAGCATTAGGAAGGTTGAGAACCACTCCATTAGAGAGACGCAAAGCAAACCCACAATGATATACTATTTTGCTTCCATTAGGAAGACTAGGAAAAACAAAATGAAACACACAAAACAGAACATTACAAGTGCTGGCGAGGATGTGGGTAAATTGGAAACTATAAATTTGGGGCTTAAAAATGGTGGGAAATTGTGGAAAACTATGGAAATTCCTTAAAAAAACTAAAAATAGAACTACTATATGACCCAGAAATTCCACTCCTGGGCATATAACCCACAAAACCCAGAAATCTGAGATTCAAAAAAGAGACTATATGCCAATTATTTGCAGTAACCAAAATGTAAGAACAATGTAAAGTCCATCAAGGGACGAATAGATAAACAGAATGTGGTACATAGATACAGTGGAATATTAGCCTGTGGAAGAAAACAAATTAAAAAAAAAAAAGATTCAGTGTGTTTGAAGCTCAAAGAGTGTGTGCTGAGTGAAATCAGTGAATCGCAAAAGGACAAATAGTGTATGGTCTCACTTAGGTAGAAGACACAAGGCAAATGCATAGCCACCAACATTTATTAGTGGTTACCAGGACACGAGGACAGGCAGAAGGGCAAGCTATTGGTGATGGGAACATCACATTGATTAAGGGTAGGGTTGCATAGACAATTATTGTAATTATTGAATTGACATATGCTGTGTGGTAGATACATTTACAACAATAACCAAAAAACAAAAAGAATAGCTGCAGAGCCTATGTGCAGCTACATTCTCTTGGAATTTGTTTCCTTGGTTTGTAAGTTGAGAGTGAAGGGGTGGAGTCGAGTCTATCAATCGGGTCATTAGCCAATGTGGCCTCTGTGTGGGTGTGGCCTTCTGAGGATTCTGGGAACTGCTGGATTTCCTCCTTGGAGGCGGGAGACATTTCTCACTCATAATTATCATGGTTTCCCAGCACATCCCAATTTATAAGCCTCTGGTAAAATAGCAGGTTTAGAGCTTCTTGTCTACCTCCTTATTCATTGTGCAGTGCCTGAGGTCTTAAAAGGTGGAAGTGGCCACGCAAGTGATAACAATTGGTCTCTATTCACAGGGAGCAACCGAGGGCAAAGAAGAGTGAGGATGGGGGAGCGGGGGTGGTGGTGAAATGGAAGGTGCAGCTAAGTGCCTCCATGAACAACAATCGCTGTCGCCTTTGCCATGAGACCAGAAGAACCAGATGGGACCCAGCTGTCATTCACGAGTATTTTGACAAGAGATTCTAAAGAAGGATTCTGACAACGGGGAGAAATACTTAACAGAATTTCAAATTCTGGTGGACTCTAGACTTTCTGGAACCATGGAAACTATGAGCCTGTGATAATCTTTAAACATGAAGTCCAAAATATCCACTGACATCATCCTCAAACCAAACAAGAGTTTAGCTCACCGAGTTAAAAAATGTCTGCCTTGAGCATTACGCTCTTTTGTTTTTGGTTCTAATCGTTTTATTAGGGGCTCATACAATTCTTATCACAATCCATACAGACATCGATTGTGTAAAGCACATTTGTACATTCATTGCCTTCATCATTCCCAAAACATTTACTCTCTACTTAAGCCCCTAGCAGCAGGTCCTCATTTTTCCCCTCCCTCCCTGCTCCCCTCTCCCTCATGAACCCTTGATAATTTATAAATTATTATTTTGTCATATCTTGCTCTGTCCAACATCTCCCTTCACCCTCTTTTCTGCTGTCCGTCACCAAGGGAGGAGGTCACATGTAGATCCTTGTAATAGGTTCCCCCTTTCCAGCCCACCCTTCTTTTACCCTCCCAGTATCGCCACTCACACCCCTGGTCCTGAAGGGATCATCTTCCCTGTGTGTGTTTCCAGTTCCTATCTGTGCCAGTGTACATCCTCTGGTCTAGCCAGACTTTCAAGGTAGAATTGGGATCATGATAGTGGGGGGGCGGGGGGAGCATTTAGGAATCAGAGGAAAGTTGTATGTTTCATCATTGCTACATCGCACCCTGACTGGCTCATCTCCTCCCTGAGACCCTTCTGTAAGGGGATGTCCAGTAGCCTACAAATGGGCTTTGGGTCTCCACTCCCCATCCCATCCCCCCCATTCACTATGATAAGATTTTTTGTTCTGATGATGCCTGATACCTGATCCCTTCGACATCTCGTGATCGCACAGGCTGGTGTGCTTCCATGTGGGCTTTGTTGCTTCTGAGCTAGATGGCTGCTTGTTTACCTTCAATCCTTTAAGACCCCAGACACTATATCTTTGGGTAGCCAGGCACCATCAGCTTTCTTTGCCACATTTGCGTATGCACCCATTTGTACACAATGATATGATTTTTTGTTCTTTGATACCTGATAAGTGATCCCTTCAACATCTTGTGATGACACAGGCTGGTATGCTTCTTCCATATGGGCTTTGTTGCTGCTGAGCTAGATGGCATTACGCTCTTTTGAGAACGATCTAGAGGGGCTCAATGTGACAACAGAAACGTGGAAAACGAGATAAGTGTCCTAGAGGGAAGTGAGTTGATGTCAAAATGGAGGAACAACACTGAGAAGGCAGATGCGAATGATGGTAGAACCAGAGGAATGTAATCTACGTCACTGAATTTGACATATAGAAATGGCTGGTCTATGTTCTGCTGTGTGTATTCTCAATGATAACAACAAAATACATCAAAATGAAATATTGATACATGTAACATGGATAAATCTCTAAATAATCATAAAGTGAAGATGCCAGAGCCTCACAAATATACATACATATATTTTGATTCCATTTATGAAATTATATAAACTAGTGGGAGAAATCCATAGGGTGAGAAAGGAGATCAGTTTGCCCTTGGTGGGGGTTGGGGTGGGCAAGGAGGGTGAGATAGTTAGTTTATTGTGCCAGCCTGGCCAGTAAACACATGTGAGATTAATTGAAGGGAGGAGAGATAAATGGCTCAGTGAGCCTCGCCTTTCTTGTCTCTTGCTCTTTGATCATTGGACCTGTGTGCAGCTGCCTTGCTTGTTCTGTGCCTCAATTTGCAATCTACACTACTCGTGGGACACCTAACCTGTGAACTGTGTCGCTGTAATTTGAGGTCCCTTTAAGACTTTCCTCGCCAGAGAATTGGAATGTACATCTCTGGAGCTCAGGACTGATGGTTGGTGACCTGACTGAAAGTTGGTGACCTGCCTTGCTGTTTGCTGCCTGTGCTGGGATAGCCTAGCTCTCTATACAGAGGACTACCTGTTGGCCCTCAAGACTTGAAGGACTGCCTGTGTCTCACAACTCTCTCACAGGAGTGAGTTGCACTGAGCCATTTGAATGGCTTTATAATTTAACAGTTCATTTCTTGTGTTATCTATCTATCTTTATAAATATATATAAAATTATCAGCAATCTGGTTTTATCTCTCTAGAGAACCCTGTCTAACACAGAGGGGAAGGAGGAATTACAAGGGACATTAAAGAATGCTTGGGATAATATACCTATTAGCTTGAATACAGTGATGATAGCACAGATATACTAATATGTCAAAATATAATGAATTGTACACCTTAAATATGTGCATTATTAACCTACTGCTATTGAGTTGATTCCAACTTATGTGACCCTGTGACAGAGTAGAAATTCTCCATCGAGTTTCTGAGACTGTAAATCATTATGAGATCAGATAGCCTAATTTTTCTCCCAGGGAGTGGCTGGTGGGTTTGAACTGCCAACCTTAAGGTTAGCAGCTCAAAGCTTCTCTCTCAGTACCACCAGGAATCCTTTGTGTAGTATATTGTATATTGATTACACTTCAATAAAGCTGTTTTAAACTTCTTTTAAAAAGCAAATGAGGAAATGGAAATATTAAAATAGAAACAATGAATCAGAAAGAGAAAAATCATGAAATGCACCTATAACACCAAAACTCTTTGAGAAAACTAACAGAGAACAAATGTGAATGAGTACAATTAATTTAAAGTGATGAAAAATACAAGTAACAAATATAGCAATGAGAACTAGATTGTAACCCAAAAGTTTTACGAGTAATGTGGGAATATGAAATATTTGAAGTCTAGAGACCATGAACAATTTTCTAGAAAAACACAAATGATCCCAATTAACTTGAAAGGGATTAGGAAAACGTGAGAAAACTGCGTTTCATAGAAGAAAAGGGGGGTAATTATCAATGAGGTCAGTAAGTCTCTCAAGAGATCAGGCCTAGGAAGTGCTGCTGATGGGAAGATGAAGACCCATCGCTAGGAAGCTTGTCCATGCAACTGCCATTGTTACAAAGGCTGCTTTGCTATTCTGACTGCCCTATGAACTTGGGGACCAGTTCTTAGAATAGTGGCCCTGGGCTTCCTCCTGAAAACTAGGGTCCCTGAATCCCAGATCCTCCTCAAACTGAACCCAAAGGCATCAGTGCCAAGAAAAAAAAAATTACTTCAGAAACAGCCAAGTGCAAGAGTCTTCCTCTCACTGACTTTCCTCCATCCATCTGTCAGTTTGCCATTCTGTGGAAGCTTGTGTGTTGCTGTGCCGCTGTGTTTCAAATACCAACAAGTTCACCCCAGACTAAGACAGACAAGGAAGAAACACCGGTGATCTACTTACCAAATAGGGCCAGTGAAAACCTTACAGATCAAAACAGAGTATTGTTCAGTGTAACAATGGAAATGAGCCTCTCTTGGAAAGCATGCAGCATTCACAATGGCAACAACAAGGGGTCGCAAGGATGTGAAGATGGCAGTGCCACAGTTTAGTCCCATCGTTCACAGGGTGGCCAGGAGTTAAAGTGAATTGGACAGCAACTAAGAGAGACAACCTCTCATTCTTAGCAACAATAGAGCCTTTGGATTGTTGTTAGGTGGGAAACAGAAAGATTTCACCCAAGTTGTCTCCCCAAAATATATGCCAAACCTAGCTGCTTGCTACACAGGACAAATGACTATACACTTGGAGGTCAACAGAAGTAGGTCAGGGGTTATTCTCCCTAAGGGTTATCAGCCATCCAGAGCAATCAGACTGTAGAGTGTGTCTCACCAGCCTTGCCTTTAAGGAGCGCTCTGGCCGTACCTCTTCCGCGACAGATGCGTTTGTCCGTTTAGCAGTCCAACTCTCTCTCTTTTAAAAATACTTTTATCACAACATTCCACCATTCAGGCACACCGAACAGTACTGTACACTTGCTACCACAATCAGTTTCAAAACCTTTTCTTTCTTCTTGAACTCCTGATATCAGCTCCCCTTTCTCCCCTTCCTCCCCCACTACCCCCCCCCCGAACCCTTATTGCATTCTCCCTCCTGTCACAGCTTCCCCCCATATCTTACACAACCCAATATATCCGTTCCTTTACAATTCTGTTGTTCGATCCCATTGTGGGGTTATACAGTATTCAATATTATCAGCTCGCCATTCTCCCCCTCCCCCTCCTCTTCCTGTACCCTCAGGGACCCATTACTACCGTGATGGCTTCTGATGGGTTGTCCAGCTTGCCTTTTATATACCAAACCATCTTAAATCTACTTATGGACATACGCAACCCTAACACGATTTGATTCATGAGGTGAAACAAATACAAACCATAATAGTAAGGGGGGAGGAAATATTAAAGAACTGGAGGATCGTTAAAGTTATGGCTCATCAGTGCCATCCACACCTTCAATCGTAACACTTTACGGAAGTAGAAAGCTGTCTTCCTCTCGAGGGGCGGCTGGTGTCCCCAAGGAAGGCTCATTCTCTTTGGAAGCCTGTGCAACTCAGGACTCTAGGGCGCTGGGACTGCTTCAGGGAGCACAGAGGCCTGCTTTCCTGATCCGGGCAGCTCCAGGCGAGGGCGGGGGAGGAGAGAAGCTGGGGTGCGCCGCATGATCGATTTGCTCAGCTGTAGCTCATCTGCCTCTGACAAGACACTGAGGCCCTTTGCAATCAATCCCCTCCAGCCGCCTGTGCAGGACAGCACAGGGCAATTACAGGAAAATTAAAAGGAGAGACGGAGATCACACAGAGAGGAAGATAAACACTGCCAAGAACCAAGACCAGCACAGGGCTTCCTGGCTGACGGCAGATTTCAAGCCTCCCATCTCCCCAGAAGCCTCGGGGCAGGCCCCTTCTTCATAGGGCACCCCGAGCTCCTCCCTTCTGTTTTCCCATCTGCCGGACTAGAACCCCGCACACTCCCACCATCAGCCAAATGTTGGCTGAATCTCACAGGGCTAGCGGCTAAAGGGTGGGGCATGGTCCTAGGACAGCAAGCATGCCCTGGTGTAAGGGGTCTCCCAATCCATTCCCTTTGGAGCAGTTTTATTGCGGTGTCTTGTATACACAATGACATCTCCCTGGGTGGAAGATACTGCATTTGTCTGGTGGACTAGAGAAACTAATCCATATGTATAGGAAAATGCTTTCTATACAAGAGCTGCTGAATATTGAGAAAACATCACAGACCCAGTCCAGATCAAGTCCAAAAGTCCAATATTAGCCCGTATGTCTGATACCAACTTATAAAGTCCTCTTCAGACTCACAAAACTCATGCAATGACGCTGAGGGCAGGAAGATCACAGGCCAGTGGGTGGGAAATCTGGTGATTCAGTGGCATTGTAAGTATCTCAGCACTGGCAGAAGTCCCCATGTGGTTTCTGCATGTCCACGGCTCTCACTGCCATCAGCATAGCTCCATGAGTCTTGTCAGTAAAGAGTTTCTCATGGAGAAAGTCGAGAAGTGTCTCCCACCTCCAAGGAGGAAAGACAGGAATTCCCAGAATTCTCAGGGAAAGACCATGCCCACAGAGGCTTCCTTGGCTATATTTTGATTGACAGGCTAGACTCCACCCCTACACTCTTAATCCTCAAATTGACACCAGATTATATAACTACCACAGCTACTGTGAGAGAAGCTTGGATACATGGATGTACGTCACCACAGAGTCTCCTTGTACCCCTTACAATCAAGCTCATCCTCCCACCTCCAGCCCCTGGACAGGGCTGAGCTCTTTCCGGCCCCACGGGCTTGCTTTCTCCGTAATGTCCTAATGCGATTCTGTAGTATCATCTATGTGTGCGTCTGACTTCTTTTAGCATGTGTTTCAAAATGCCCATTGGTTCTTTTCTCTGGCCCCAACTTTGGTTTGTTTCTTTTTCGTTACTCAGGTGCCGCTGGATGATGACACCAGGGTGGTTCTGTCCCCTCACTAGTTGAGGGATAGTTGGGTCATTTCCGTGTGGGGGACGTGGAGGGGGCCAACTAGGAGCAACATTGCTCTGAGCATCCATGGACAAGCCTGCGTGTGCAGGTGGCTTCCTTTTGAAGAGGAGGCCATCGGAGAGCAGGTGAGGAAGTTGGGGAGACCTTGAGGGGTCTGAGGAAGGGGCAGGGGTTTCCTCCTCATAGTCCATCGGGGTCAGCAGGCTGCCTGCTGGAATTGCCAAACACCTCTCCCTCCTCGGACCTTCCCATCCCCACCCTACCCCCCACACCCCGGCATGGCCAGCTGCTTGGAACAAAAGGTCAGGGGCCAGGAGAGGGAAGCTCAGTGTTTATTTCCTCGTCACCATGGAGCTGGGGAAACTATACTTTGTCCCCGGCACAGGGCGGTGCTGTGATGCGAGGAGGTCCCCGCTGGCCACAGGCCAGCAGATGCTGTTAGTAGCCCTCCTTGGGACTTCCCCAGGAGAGGCTCATGCCAGCAGCGAATGACCCAGCTGCCCAGAGCTGGCAGAGCCGTGGACCCTCCTTACTTCCTCCCTGCCCACCCTGGCGACACACCCGAGACCCCCAGACACCAGGCTCCTTTGTGGTTCTAAAAATGTGTGTGTGTGTGTGTGTGTGTGTGTGTGTGTGTGTGTCCCCCATGGTCCTCACTGCAGGGTAAGGAGGCAGAAGCAGCCCAGGCTGAGCCCAGTGGTGCTCCGAGAAGCTGAGAGGTGCATATAAAGTGTCAAGCCCCTCCCTCTCCTCCCCCATCCAGCCCTCACTCCCCATCCAGCCCTCACTCGGGGAGCATTGGGAGGCCCTTACAGTGCCATCCAGTTGTTGAAGGGGGCCATTCAGTAGATTCCTGTGGGAAACAGAAAGATTTCTCCCAAGTTGTCTCCCCCAAATATATGTCAAACCTTGCTGCTTGGCACACATGGCAAACGACTATATACTTGGAGGTCAACGAAAGCAGGTCAAAGGCTATTCTCCCTGAGGGTTATCAGCCATGTAGAGCAACCAGACTGTATATTCTGTCCCACCCTAAGTAGGACCCACTCCTTTCTGATAAGGATGGTAGTAGATTGTTTCCCTGAAGGAGAGCCCAGGGAGGTCAAGCCCACTCAAGGGTGACCAAGGTTACTCTGTCATATTGAGTCTAGGGTCCACCCTTCTTGTCACATGTATACCCTTAGTCCCTCCCCTTCCTATTGCATGTATGCCCCTAGATTCGTCTCATTGCTGTATTACCTGTAGTACAACCCCTGCCTGTGATGTATGTCTTTACCTATAATCAGGGGGCTTGCATGCCCCAGATATATAAGCCTTGGTTAGTAGTAAATCTCTCTCGCTCTCTCCCGTCTTCTCGTCTCCCACCTCCATGGGGACCACCAAGAGAAGCTGAGGTGAGCATGCTACTATGAAATGTGTCTGACTTCTTTATTACTTCCTCTCTCCCATCTCTCCCATTTGCTTATGACTTTATTATAATCTATATATATTTTAACCCTACAATTGCACTTACTAAACCCGTGATGGTGTGAAAGGCTGGCTTCCCCACAGATTCCAACTCAGCAACAGCAGACCAGCCCCACGGGGTTCACTTGACTGTGTTCTTTACCGAAGCAGCCAGCCAGGTCTTGCTCCAGCAGAGCTGCTGGTTGGGGCAGAGCAGGGCGGGACGGGGAGTTTCCGGTCAGAGTTCAGTGCTTTCGAGCCCTGTAAAACCCCACACTGAACCCACTGCTGTCATGTGAGTTCTGACTCACAGGGACCGGACCCCACAGGACAGAGCAGAGCTGCCCTCATGGGGCTCCCAGGCTGTGAGTCGTGACAGAAGCTGAGTGTCACGGATCCGCTGGTAGATTTGAAGTACTGATTTTTTGGCTGGCACCTAATCCATGAGCCATTGTGCTCCCAGAATTCCTGTCATGACAGTGCAGAGAACTGAGTAACAAATCGATAGCACGCTGAACTATTCACACAGGAGGTTCACCATGTACAGATACTGGTCTTTTTCGATGTCTCCAGACACTGACAGAAAAAGGTACCACCCGCGGATCCTGTCTCAGTAACAATAAAAACAACAACCCATTCTCAAAGGGGACTGTAGCCACAGGCATAGAAGTTAGGGTTTACAACACGGATTTGGGGGTGGGGGTGGGGAGGGCAGGCACAATTCAACCTGTACGACATGGGGTCGCTCTGAGTGGACACCCAACACCATGGCACCGACCACCCACCCCTTTGGGTTAGAGGTTTTGACAAGTCTGGCTTTGGCTGCATATATGCGAACTCTGCAGTTGGGGCACACGGTAGGTGTCTACATGTGTCCCCCAGACCCCCTCCCTAACATGGCCTCTCCTCAGACAGGGTGAGCGTGACAGGGATTGCTGGGAAATGACCTATAGGCCATGGGATTTGCTTTGTTTTCTATTAAAGGATCATTTTACTGGGGGTTCTTACAGCTCTTATAACAATCCATACATCAATTGTATCAAGCGTATTTGTGCATATGTTGCCATCATGATTTTCTAGACATTCACTTTCTGCTGAGCCCTGGGTATCAGCAACTCTCCCACCCCCACCGCCCATCCTGTGACCCTTTGAAAAATTAGAAATTATTATTATTTTCAAGTGCTGTCTCCTTCCACCATGGTTTCTGGTCGTCAGCCCCTGGAGGGTGTGTGTGGTTGTGTTGATCATTGCAATCGGCTCCCCCTTCCTCCCCACCTTCCCCCTACCCTCCTGTCACTCCCATTTCTGTTCCTGAGGGGGTTATCTGACCTGGATTCTGTGTGTCCTGAGTTCTTACCTGTACTTGTGTACATGCTCCAGTCTAGCCAGAACTGAAAGGCAAGACTGGGGTCATGATGGTGGGGGGTTAGGAAGCCTCAAGGAACCAGAGGAATATCATGTGTTTCATTGGTGCTATACTGTGCCCTGGTTAACTCATCCTTCCTTGTGACCCTGCTGTGAGGGGATGCCCCATTGTCTACAGATGGGTTTTGGGTCTGTGCTCTGACCCCATTATTCAGGATGGGGCACTTACTCTTGGGAGCCAAGGGCCCAACAGGAAGTACACTGCCCTTGGGGATGGCGGAGGCACGCACCCACAAGGCAGGACACAATTGTCTAGGGGATCAAGCCATCCCTTAGCCAGGTAGGCATGGTCCGGAGTCTCCCCAAGGCACATTCTCAGTGCACCTTGTCCACCCTATCAGTCACCAACAAAGTATGGACAGCTAGTGCCACCTGATCCCAGCCCACCACCCCACCCGTGATAACAGGCCAAACAGCCCAACCAGAGCCTCAGAAAGCATCTTTGATGAGATTGCAAGCACTCTGCCCAACTCCAAGGAATGCGGAAGGCTTCTCTCCTGCTCTCCTGGAAAGAAGCAGGCCCTGAATGACCACGGGCAAGGCCCAGGCTCCGGGCCACAAACCACAGCTGAGAAGGAAGGGTGGACGGGACAGCAAGGACTGCACAGAAGTGGGGGCAGAGGCAGGGCACCTCCTTTCCTTGCGTGGCTGTTTGGCCAAGAAGCTCCAAGAATAGGCTCTGCCTGCTCCTACCGTATTTCCTCGGTGCTTCTTACCCAAACCAGGCAGGACACACCCATACCGATAGGCGCTCAGGAAATGTTCACACGCTGTCGGCCCGGCCTTGCTCTCCCAGGTGCGCCCTGAGCCCCTGAACACAGCCCTCTCTACTGCGCTGCATGCTTGCTTCTCCATCGAAAGTTCACTGGCACCCAATACAAGGGAGACCTTTCCAACAGGAAGGGCGGACCTGCTTTATCCCCCTGCTCACCTACCTGGTCTCTCCCGTCTTCGGCATGTCCACAGAGCCTGCCTACAGTCAGTCGGTGCTCACGGAGTGCTTGGTGGTGCTGAAGAAGCTGCACACGGGAGGCAGCAGATGGTGAGAACAGCCCACTAGGCTGGCAGCAGCAAGCCCAGCTTTGCTGAAAAAGCCATTCCGAGGCTGCTGCTTTGTGCTGCGTTGGCAGCGCCGCATCGGCACTTGTCAGCCAGGGTCCCTGCTTACTGGGATCTCGTGCTGAGCCTGGGATCCCTGTGCAGGAGCTCCTGTGTCACCGCGCAAAGCCTGAGCAATGAGATCCCGGGGCTCTCGCCAGTGGCCAGAGCCGAAGAGAAGAGTGGAGGTCCGCCGTGGGTGAGGGGAGGTTATTTGTTGAGCACATTGCACCCCAGGAGGCCTTGAGACCAGGGACAGGCCCCCCACGCGAAGCTGTAGCACAGTGAACAGCAGGCAGGAAGGGCCCCAGCCTGGGTGGAGAAGCCTGAGTGGAAGTTGGCAGTGCCTCTGACCAGCCATCCAGCGTACTGCCTCTTCTCAGTGCCCCACTCACCCTGGGGAGAGGCTCCATGGTGCCGAACTAAGAGACCCAGACTACGGAAAGTCCGTTAAGCAGGGAGGAGACTTTATAGTACCCTGAGAGCTCTGGTGGTACAATGGTTACACCTTGGGCTGTGATCCATGAGGTCAGCAGTTTGAAACCACCAGCTGCCCTGAGTGTGAGAGAGGAGGCTTTCTATGCCCATCCAGTTACAGTCTCAGAAACCAACAAGGGGCCGTCTGCTCTGCCCTATAAGGTCGCTATCAGTCGGAATCGACTCCAGGGCAGAGTTTTGTTGTTAGATTGCACATGGTTAAGCCTGACAGCTAACCCAAAAGTTGGGGTTGAAACCCACCCAACAGGACCTTCGAAGGAAATCCCTGGCGGTCCTCTTCGTGAGGATTACAGAAAACCCTCTCTCCCCCTTATCCCATGGGGTGAGGCAGGGCAGCTTCCCTGGGTTTCCCTCCAGCCCTGCAGTGGTGGAGGTCAATGTGCAGAATTGCTTGGCTTCAGAACCTCTGGGTCCTGGGGAGGAAAGCGGCTTCTCAGAAGCTAAGCACCAGCGGGGAGTGTGAGGCCAGGAGGCCTGGGCAGGGTTTCTCTGCGGGGATTGGGGATGCATAGATCCAGGCAGGGCTGCAGATTCTGGCCTGGGGCCCGAGCTGAGAGGGCCCCAGGGCAGTCCGGGCAGGGACCTGTTCCTACTTAGCAAGATGGGCGGTGTGGTCAAGAGAAGGGGAGGGGGTCCTCTTACACAAGGCCTTGCTGGGTGATCCCTCTGTTCCTGACCTGAGGAATGACCTCCATTGAAGCTCAGGCGGCCCCTCTGCCTCAGTTTACACAGTGGGGAAGAAATGACGGAAGCTTTTCCTCTCCTTCACCCCATGCAACTGAGAGCCCACGTGCGCAGTTGGGGCAGTTTTGACAGACCCTGGGGTCCCTTAAGGGCAGTTCCCAGTTCAGACTGTTATAAAGAATTATTCGCCCACCGCCATTAGCTCAACACCGTGAAAAGAACGGCACAAAGCAGCGCTGGACTGCATCACTAAGATGGCCTTTATTGGATGCCAGGATGCGACTGCTTGGCCAGGAGGACCCAGGCTTGTGGTGAGAGACAAACCACACCTATAGCCTTCTCATCCGGGAAGCACAGTTTACTGAGGTGTCCGGCAGCTCTAGTCCATCGAAGGTGAGGCTGGGCCACGCTCAGTGAATCCACGTCAGTGGCAGGGCCAGCTTCTGCAGAGACTCCAGCCAGAGGGACCCGTGGTCATTTTCTGTTCCTATGTGACACAGAAGCCTTCTCGCGGCGAATCCATCAAAGTGAGCCGGAGGGTGGGGGAAGGCCAGGGCAGGGTGTGCAGGGAGCTGGCATTTCCGGGCGGGTGAGGGAGAGCTGGGCAGCACAGCTCTGCAGCCTTTCCAGTAAAGAGTCCAGTTGGGCATCACCTATTCGTCACCGAGGGGTCTTCTGCAGTCACTCATGAGTAGAGGTCCTCAGGGCCAGACCCCGGGCAAGAGTGTGTCCTCGGGTGAGGAAGGGGAGGTTAAAGGCCAGTGGTGATGGGCTGGGGAAGAGGGATTCAGCCTCAGCTTCTGGAATCACCTCTCACCCCATCCTGGGAGGCACATGGGAAGGTGCTGGGCAGATGACAATCCCAGCAACCCTGGGACTCACAAGACTGGGGTCAAGGGACCCTCAGATGGCAGGAAACAAGCGGCCCAGGACAAGGGGCTCTCTCGGGGTTGGTGCATGGCTTCTATCAGGAAAGGGTCTGGGGTCCTATAACCAAAGCCCCTTCCTATGCCTCTGCTCGTCACGCAGGGCGGGGCCTTGGCACAACAGTTCTGTTTTATAACAAATCCCAAAAGACAAACTCTGGGATTTGTTTCCAACCCAGCTCTACACACGAAGGGTTTCATCACAAAGTAACATTCTTTGTCTGAGTCAGTCCAGCAAATGCCACTCAGACATGGCAGATTTCACAGGGGTCCTGGAGGTCTAAGGCACTGACTCTACCTGGGCTGGTGGTGCCCACTGGTGAGAGGACGGTGAGCAGGTGCAGACTCCAGAGGAGGGTCTGTACCACCTGCCATGTGCCAGCAGAGGTCCGGCCCACTGTGCGGGGAGGCAGCCAGGGGCTGGACGGTCCCCAAGCTCAGGTGGGGCAATGCTCTGGAGGCTGTGATGGCTGGAGCTGACGGATGCACTGGTGGACCCCGGAGCTCTGCCCGAAGGCCTGAGGAGGCCACGTTCTGGCCTGGTCATCCTGAGAAAGGAAAAGGGAGGCGCACGTGGAGGTGGCCCAATGGGCTATCCAGACCCAGAGGAGTGGGGCTGGATCTGACTTCTCTGAGCTTGCTTCATGGGGAGAGCGGCAGGCCCAGAGCTACTAGCGGAGACCCAGCAGAAGATTCCCGGCACCCTCAGGGTTCCTGTCCCAGTGAACCCATCCATAGCCTCCTCTGGCCACCCAAAGACATCGGAGTGGCCCGGCACAGCAGAAGCTCCCGCTCCTGGCTCAGGCCTCCCGTCTGGGGCTGGCCACAGTGAGGCCTGCGCAGAAGGTGTCAGTGCCCTGGACAGGCACCCTTGAGACCCCACACTCTCACTCCATAGTTCAGACTACTCCCCCTCCTGGACAGTCACTTCCTCCGGTGGCCTTCATTCCCCCACCCTGCAGACCAGGAGACAAAGGAACAAGGTAGCACAGGTATCCTAGGAGTCAGCCTCCCCCCTGTCCCCCCAACTCACTCATACCCCCCCTGCACAGGAGACATGTATGGCCTGAGGTCCAGCAGGGGGGCGCACAGGGTCAGAAGAGGCTGGGGGTGGCCTCGCCAGTTGCATCATGGTCCTGGATGTACTGCAAGATGTCCATCTCGTCCATGGCTTGGATCCGCTGCTGCTGCTGCTTCCGCTGCCCGGCCATGGCTTCTGATGGGCCCACTTTGGGGGGGACAGCTGGTTTTCTGGGTAACGTAGGTTTAGCTGCCACTGGCGGCTTAGGCTTGGGCTTGGGCTTGGGCAGGGGCTTGGGTTTGGGGTCAGCGCCCAGGTTCAGGATCTGGTCCAAGTCCTCTTCAACTCTAAAGGCCCAAACAGTAATAAGCAAAACCAATCTCACCACCGTACATAAAGGAACCCACTGCCACGGAATCAATTCTGAGTCACGGCGACCCGATAGGACAGGGTATATATAACTGCTCCCTCGGATTTCCGAAACTGTAAATCTTAAGGATTGGAAGGCTTCCCCTTTCTCCTGAGGAGCAGCTGGTGGATTTGAACTGTCGGCCTTGAGGTAGCAGCCCACGTAGAACCACATGGTCTACTCACAGCAAGAGGGGCAACGCCCCCTCCCCGGGCAACACCATGCCCCACCTGGGAGCTAAGCAGCAGTTCCAAGGAGTGGTGTTTGAGCCCAGCCCCTGCCCTGGCTTGCCACTCTGTCCCACCTGGGTCTCCAACCCCACTCACCCCTCACTTCCTACTTCCTCCTGTCCTGTTTCCAAAGGCAGACTTAAGGGTGAGGACTCCCTACCTCCCACCCGCGCTGAGCACTGCAAGGTCTGTGGGGTCCACAGCAGCCTCCTGGTGTTGCTTTTGAGGGGGCTCCACCTGCCTCTCTACGGGACCTGTTGTCTGGCTCCCTTAGAAGTAACACCCGAGCACAGTGTGCTCAGCTGCTGTGCTAACACTGTGCCCTCCTATTTGACCCCCAAAACAAGCTTTGGGGGAGGTTGTGTTGTGGACCTGCTTTGCCAACAAAAAAGCAACTAAGGACCTAGATGCTGCCTGAGGTGGCATCGGTGTGTGGCATAGCCTGAGTGGGAGCCAGCGCTGGCTGCTTCCAGAAGCTGTGCTCCCATCTGAGGCAGATGCAACCAGAGAACTACCAAAGGGGGCCTGGGCCGCTCTGGTCCAGAGCCAGCCTGCCCCGCATACGCCTCAGTGGGCTAGCGTCCCTTCAAGGCTTCACCATGGCCCTAGAAGGTGAGATGGCCATCAGTGGGCCTCATAGCACACTACCTACCCCCCCCACACACACACCGTACTGAGAGGCAGGAAAGAGGGCCAGGTCGCTGCCTGTGTCTTTCCTTTGCCTGAAGGGAGCTCCTGCTGCCACTGCTGGTTGGAAAACACAATTCCCGAAGCCTGATGTAGAGCTGCCAACCTCACACAAACCATTCCATCCACTCGCCTGCTTAACTTAGCTGATTGGCTGTTTCAAGCCCAAACCATCCCGTGCAGCACAATCAACCATCAACTGAAAACATCAAAATGTACTCCAGTGGCTTTGTTCACACATCCCACGTGCAATGGTCCACAAATTGGGTTTTGCAAACATAAGGAGTTCCGCTGAGCTTTCCTTTGGAAGAGCGTGCCCTCCATTTCCTAGTGAATTTCCCCCCACCTAAAATATCATTCGTGTGATTTTCCTGAAAGTCTCAAAATTATTTCTTTCTTTATTTATTTTGAAATCATCTTATTGGGGGCTCGCACAATTCTTATCACAATCCATACATCCATCCATTGTGTCAAGCACATTTGTTCATTTGCTGCCATCATCATTCTCAAAACATTTGCTTTCTACTTAAGCCCTTGGTATCAGCTCCTCATTTCCCCCCTCCCATTCACCCCCAGGAACCCTTGATAATTTATAATTATTATTTTGTCATGTCTTACACTGTCCGATGTCTCCCTTCTAAAGGTAAATTTTATAAGGAGCTGTAAAGATTCTAGAAGATGGGATAAACAATATGGAGGAGAAAACAATGGGAACAACAGTTCCGGGGAGACATGGGAGAGGGAGAGGCAGGGGGAAGGAAATGGTGCTAGCAACCCCAGGGACAACGGAACAAGTGATCCAAAATCAATGGAGAGGAGGAGGCCTGGTAGGGCTCGATCAAGGGCAATGTAACTGAGAGGAATTATTGAAATCCAAATGAAGGCTGAGCATGATAGTGGAACAAGAGGAAAGTAAAAGGAAATAGAGGAAAGAACTAGGAGGCAAAGGACATTTATAGAGGTCTAAATATAGGCATGTACATATGTAAATATACTTATATATTATGATGGGGAAATAGATCTATGTGCATATATTTATAGACTTTGTAGTAAGGTAATAGATGGACATTAGGCCTCTACTCAAGCAATTCCTCAATGCAAGAACACTTTGTTCTACTAAACAGGCTTTCCATGATGTTCACCTTCCCAACACAATCCCTGAAGACAAAGTGGGTACATAAGCAAATGTGGTGGAGAAAGTTGATGGTGGCCGGCTATCAAAAGATATAGCCTCTGGGGTCTTAAAGGCTTGAAGATAAACAATTGACCATCTACCTGAGAAGCAAAAAAGCAGACATGGAATAAACACACCAGGCTGTGTGATCAGGAGGTGTTGATGGGATTAGGTACCAGGCATCAAAGAACAAAAAATATCATTGTGAATGAGGAGGGATGTGAAGTGGGGTCCTAAAGCCCATCTGTAAGCAAGTGGACATCCCCTTACAGAACGATTGCAGGGAGGAGACAGACCAGTCAGGGTGCAGTATAGCACCGATGAAACATAACAACTTTCCTCTAGTTCTCAAATGCTTCCTCTCTCCCACTATTGTGATCCCAATTTTATCTTATAAATCCAACTAGACTAGAGGATGTACACTGGTACGGATAAGAGCTGGAAACACAGGGAGTCCAGGACAGATAAACTCCTCAGGACCAATAACAGTAGCAATAACATGAGGCTAAACAGAAGGTGGGGTAGAAAGAGGGAACTGATCACAAAAATCTACATATCAACCCCTCCCTGGGGGAAAACAGAAAAGTGGGTGAATAGTTGAGATGTCAGACAGTGTAAGACATGACAAAATAATAACTTAGAAATTATCAAGGGCTCGTGAGGGAGGGGAAATGGGGAGGGAGGGAAAAAATGAGCTGATACCAAGGGCTCAAGTAGAAAGAAATTGTTTTGAGAATGATGATGGCAACAAGTGTACAAATATACTTGACACAATGGATGTATATGGATTATGATAAGAGTTCTATGAGCCCCCAATAAAACAATTTAAAAAGAAGATTCCAGAAGATGCCGAAATTCAGTTGACCAATCTTTCTAGTAGGAGATGTATTTATCTATTTAGGTAAATCATTGTTGCAGTAGATTCCAAATGCACTGAATAAGGCACAATCGATCAAAACAAAGGCAGCCTTCTTTTACCATTTTATACTATTGGGAAAGATCCTGCCATTTGCCAAGTACCAGCCGGCTCGATCCCCTCCCTTCATATAACCCACTATGCCCACGGGGCTGATGATGCTATGCGTGGACCTCATAGACAAGACTCAATGCCATGGAGTCAATGCCGACTCATAGCGACCCTTTGGGACAGGGCAGAGCTGCCCCTATCCTATGAGTTTCCAAGGCTGGAACCCTTTCTGGGAATAGAAAGCCCCGTCTTTCTCCCGCAGAGCGGCTAGTCGTTAAGAACTATGCATAACCACTATGCCCCCAAGGTGGATTTCCTAGAGGCAGCATGAATAGTTGCGTGCACACACACCGGCCGCTTGTGCGTCTATTACCACCAAACACGGTCCCTTCTGCAGAAGCATCATTAATCCTCTTCTGAGGTTCTTGGGTTTTTCTCCTAGCATGTTGGCAAGGCCCGGTTGCCCCTAGCAGCACTGACCAGTGCTTTGTTTCCCAATAACATCTCAGCAGCAGACCCACTGCCGTGGTGATTATCTGGTAAACATGAAAGCAGTAACCAGGATACCGTCATGAGACGTCCAATACTGGGTGTTGTAACTCTCTGCCTACACAAAGAGATCTCAAAGTGGAAACGCTGCCAGTCTCACTTTCACAAAGCACCTTCACCAAAATTCCCGACTTTATTATTTAGTTGAATGGTACGTTCCGCAGTGGATGCGTTCCCTACAATGGTGTCACCACTTCGTGGAGGGAGGACTGCTGTTTTCGTGTAGACACTGACATGCGGAAAGCAGCCTGACTTTGTACAGTCTGTGTTCGACGTAGCTTGTGAATCTCATGAAGATGAAGGTGTTTGCTCCAGCCTCATTAGTCTCAGTGCCAGGAAGCATGAGGGCTTCAGCAAATGGACAGTGACCTGTAATCTATCTGCCTTTTCCAGTGGCCCCAGATAAGCGAACCCAGAACCTTCTGGATGGCCCTATCGGTAACCTCCATCCATGAAGTGTTCAAGCTTCGTGGCATTTCCCCCTCCATTTGGTGATGATAAGAAGCCAGAGGCACTGTACGTCACATCTCCTGCGATATGGATTGAACAGTTTGGGAAAAATGACTCCAAGCTTGATTTATGGGTAAAAGGACAGCACAGAAAATATAGAAGACGGGGCAGGGGAAGGGCGGGAGGAGCTGACACCAAGGGCTCATTAGAAAATAAATGTCAAAAAATAAAAAAGAAATGTCTAGAAAAAAATGATGGCAACATATGTACAAATGTGCTTGACAAAGTTGATGTATGGATTGTTACACAGCTGTAAGAGCCCTCAATAAAATGTTTTTGAAAACAAAAAAAAGATTTCCAAGCAAAGAGGCCAAGTGTGCATGGACCAAGTAAGAGGCAGGTGTTGAAGGGTCTCAGCACACGTGTACTTCTTAGTCTCAATTATTCATAACTAAGATTAAGGCGTAGATCGCTCCTATATAAAGACCTGTACCGTTTGGGGGACTTACAATCAGCATCAACAAATCTAAGTGCAGACATGCATCAACTCAGACCCAAGCAGCAACATACAGGCATGAAAACACGGGCGTACTCATGACCATGCTAAACACATGGGTGACCCAGCATTTCCACATCCAGTAACTTATTTCATAAACCCAGACCACTGCCTGATGGTGGGTGGGAAACTGGGGCTTGCTCTGGGCAACATGGCTGGCACTCTGAGGAGCGGGATTTGAACCTGAGTGTATCTGCCTTCCTGGGAGCCTCTTATGCGTGGAAGCCCCTTCTGTACCAGGTTACAGTTAACATAGGTTCCCTGGCCCCTTTTATGCGGAGGTCACAGCTCCTGTGGACACTCTAAAACCTTACTGCATCTGTAGTAGCAGGCAGCCCCAACTGACAATGCTGGGCCGGAGGCTGTGGGGACCAACCCAGACCCTGCCTCCCTGGGGAAGACCTGCCCTCAGGCCACTGTGGTCCCTAACGTCTGCATTCTCAGCAGGGGCTGAAATCTGGGTCAAGATTCAGAACACTTCGTGCTCTTGGCCCTCCACCGAGGCCAGTCCAGTCTAGGGTGTGTTAAGTCTGGGGGCCTCTTAGTCATTAGAAACAATCACCAGAGAAGGACCTACAGAGCTCTGGGGCCACACAGGGCCCTTCCCCTGGCTGCCTCAGTGTTCCTATCAATTCAGGAACACCACAGCACCCATAACTCTAAGATCAACTGGGCCAGGGCATGCGTGTCCTCACCTCGCTGGGCAGGGAGGGAGGGGAGTGGGACTCCTCAGCTTAAAACGGGGCTGAAGGGGAACCCCAGCTCACGTGCCTGTCCTAGGGGCCCAACCTCTCACCGGCGTGGTGGGGGGATGGTCCAATGATGCCATCCCGGAGGCTAAGGCAGTCGAGTGGGCCATTCCCATGCAAACCCCCTGGGCCAATGCTGGAAACCCTGAGCGGTGGACTCTCCCAAGCTTCCTAGACCAGCAGCCAGCAGAAAATCCAGACAGACACTGCCCACCCCCAGGCAGAGGTCCTCCTGTGCTAAGTGGGTGTCTGAGCAGGCAAAAGTCGGTACCGCTGGGGATGGGTTAGGAGGGTCGACTAGCTGTGGGTGGGAGACTGGAGATGGCCTTGGGCAGCCTACTGGGTGTCTCCAAGCCTCGGTTACCAGGCTATAAAAACGGGGATGACAGTTGACAGCCAGAAAGCCCAGGTTCTGCCTCACTCTGCCTCCTGCATCGGAGGGCCCCGGGGCCATGCCACCTCCTTAGTGTCTGTAAACTTGGGGTCATTCCTGCTCTGCCGACCGCACATGAATTCCTATAAGGATCAAATAAAATAACCAACCGAAAGTGCTTTACAAATGTAAGGGATACGGCCTGTATTGATTTTCTCCTGAAAGCTGCCATGTGTGGAACAGACATGCATAAAACATGAAGGCCCAGCAGCCTCCGCCCCTCCTCTCAGGGCCGCACAGGAGGAAGGGAAGGCGGGGGGGGGGGGGGGGGGGCGAGGGAGGATGCGTCCAGCCGAAAAGGCCCCAGAGAAGCGGGAAAGGTTTCCTGGAGGAACTGGGCCTTTTCAAGTTGGGCCTGACACCAACACTGGGGCGCGAGGAAGCAGCACAGAGCAGGGGCTGGAGAGGAGGCTGAGACCCAGGCAGGCATCCCAGGGCAGCAGAACTGGGAGGGCCGGGCCAGCTCCCACGGCAACAGGACTGGGTAGGGAATCCAGAGGTCAAAAAGGGTGGATCCCCTGCACTGGGGCCTGTATGAGGCTGGCAGGAGGGTGGCAGTACCCAGCACAGTACTTCAGCTTCCGCTTCTGGCAGGAGAGGCTGCCCAACAGGGATCACCTGCGATGGGGTCCCAGGTCTCCCCACCAGATTCTGGGCTGACTTCTTCCCATGAGCAAGGGCACGCAAGAGTGAGCACGGAAAGCCTGCTCGGCCTGCAGACAGACATCGGCCAGCCTGAGCTGTGCTACACAGAGAGGTGACATGGGAGGCTTCATTCTGTGGTCGCCCAACTGTGGTGGAGCTGGCCCAAGCCCACCCAGGGAGGTCCCTCAGGAGGCAGCCTTGGGGATCTGCTGGCAGAAAGCCACAGTGTTGAAGGCTCTGTGGGGCAGCTTTCCTCTGGGCACCCACGGGGTGGCTCGCCATGAGTTGGAATCACTTAGATGGAGATGTACAACCGGGGGATGGACGGGGGGAGGTTAGCCAGGGGGAGACCCAGGTCCCACCGCCAAGCAGCAGTGCCACCCTGCCCTCTTCCCTGCATGTTCTCCACTGGGGGCTGGGGTGGAGTCCCAGGAGAAAGTCCAGGAATCGGAGCCTCATGCTGGGGCTCATAGGAGAATAGAGCAGCAGCTAAAAGCTGCGTCCCGTGTCCAGATTTGAGCTGCGAGGCAGAGCCATGGGTGGCCTTTTAGAGGTAATTTGCTGGGGCGGGAGGTGTGGAGTATGGTGGCCAGCCACAGTGGGAAGGGGTGGGGGGGTCCTGCTCAGCATATGGGGGCTGCAAGGGCTCCTCCTTTTCAGAATTTTATTTCCTTTGGGGGTGGGGGGGCGTGTCTCTGAGCCACAATGAGGAAACGGTGCCACAAATCCAAGGTGATCTGGAATTCTCCCCTCTTCCAGTCCCGGCTTGGGGGAGGTCAACCATCCAAGGGACGGAGGGGGCTCTGAAGTTCTGTCCCTGCTGAGGTTCCCACCTGGAGGCCGCTCAGATGCCAAGTGTTGCTGGTCACACCACTGCACAGCCCCTCAGGGCGGCCAGAATGAAGGAGCGGTGAGCGCACAAATGAGTGTGCGCGCGTGCGTGTGAATGAAGATTAGAACACTTTCCTTAGTTTTAGGGAAGCCCACCCCTTGCCCGGACAGTCACCAAGTAGACAGAAAACAAACAGAACATGGTTCTTGCTCTTGGGAAACTCATTCTCTCTTCACAGATGTCTCTGAGAGGTCAAGGCCGGGGGACAACAGGGGGTCAGCGCTGTGGATGCCAGTGGGTGTCACAAAGGGAGGTGGCCCAGGGGTCAGGGTCAGCAAGGGCACACAATGCTGAGCGGAGCCTCCACCTTGAGTGAGCCCCTGCCATGTGCGGAAGGTCCGGGAAGTCACCGCCCGGCCCCATCTGGCCTCGGGAGCCTTCTAGAGGCGGCGTCTCTGCCATGGCCCCGGGCCTGAGTCACGCACACAGGACATGGTCCGTACGTGTTGTCCTGCTGCTTTCGCAGGTAGCGGAGCCTCCGGGCCCAGAGCCCTGGAATTGGCACAGGCTCCCTGGGCTGGGTGTGTTCGCCTGGCCTGCCTCTCCCCCTGGGGGGTGACCTGTTTCTCCTTGCCTGGGCCTCAGTTTCCCCCCTAATGAGAGGAACATGATCATGCTGAGTCCTGCCAGCCTGGCAGGATGTCGGGAAGGAGCACACTCGAAGAGAGCGAACAGATGCCCGGGGCCACGGGGAGATGTAAATACCAGAAGCCACTGTCGTGGCTCAGGCTCGGCGGGCACTTAAGGGCTGTCTAATCGGCCGTGTCTGCTAACGAGGGGTGCAGATGACAGCCTTGGGGGACGGCACACCTCGGCGCCACGGAGATGGTTCTTGGAAAGCAACAGCCGGGCTTCCAGTAATTCGCCCTGCATCCTGGTGACGCACACGTGGAGTGGACGTGTGTGACACGAGCCGGAGGAGACAACTGTGGACTGGGGGAGCCTGATGCGGCCCCAGGCAGGGGAGGCAGGTCTCCCAGCCTCCTCGCCCACAAGTGTGGGGCGTCCCCAGCTCATGCTGCACACACAGAGGTGGGGCACACCAGGACTGAGGCAAGCGCCCTGGGGTTCCATGCCTGGCAGTGGCGCTTGGTAGTGGGTGGGCTGGGGCAGTGTAGCGCTCCCTCACTCAGTGAGGGACGCTGAGGCGGCCTGCTGGAGCTGCCAATGGTCTGTGTTTGACTACTCCCTGAAGGGCAGCAGTCAAACCCACCCAGGGGTGCCAGAGAAGCAAGACCTGGAGATCTGCTTCCATAAACATTACAGCCTGTGTGAGAACCCTGTGGGGCCGTTCCACTCTGTGAGCACCCAGGGGTGCTACGTATTGGAATCGGTGGGACGGTTAACCGGTCAGCTTCTGGGCTCTTCAGGGGATGGTTATAAAGATCAAGTTGTCCCTGGTTGAAACAAACAATTTGGACTCAGCTGCTAACTTAACTGAAAGGCTGGCGGGTCGAATCCATCCTGCGGCACCACGGAAGCAAGGCCTGGCAACCCACTTCAGGACGGTTGTGCCATGAAAAACCCTGGGGCACCGCTGTCCTCTGGCACACATGGGGCCACACTGTCTGTCTGCCCCCGCCCCGTGAGTCACGTGTTACTGGGAGGCCCTTCTATTCATTCCCAATCCAGCAGACGGCAGTCACACCTGCTCGTGGAATTGTGTAATTCAATTCCTCTCATATTGAATTCATGTAGGAGCGTGAACAGACAAACACTCCCAGGAGCATGAAGGGCAGGCCAGCATGCATTCTCTTGTTCTGAAAGGTACTGAGCTACTCTGGGTGGTGATCCTCCCCCGACTCCCCTAGTTGCCTCTTGTACCCCAAGGGCCTACATCTCTTCCCTCTGAAGCTGGGCTGGAGAACCTCCCCAGAACCAGGACAGGGAAGCCTCTGCAGGGGTCCCTGGGCTCAGCCAGGCACCAGTGGAGCCCTGCTCGAGCAGGCTTACCTGAAGAGCTCCTTGGAGGCATCCCTGGGGTCCAGTCTAGACATGGAGCGTCCGGTTTCATGGGCGGCTGGCAGCAACAAGGGGTCACCCAAGGGTACGGCCCCGCCAAGGTCAGGATCGTCAAACAGCTTCAGGGCTGCAGAGGAGGTAGCAGCTGAGGGTCAGAGCAGGCCTGGCCAGGTTTCAGCTGTCAGGGTACGGGTGGGGGCGGGGGACTGCCTGGCACAACCAGGAAAGAACAGGCCAGGGGCATGGTAGCTTACACAAGAACCAGAAGGGGGTTGTTGGGGGATGGGAGGCTCACCCAGGGTCACCTCTCAGGCTCGGCCCTCCCTATACTGTGGCTTTACTCCCAGTGTCAGGCCTTCCGTCTGCACCCCACAACTGCTTTCAAGTCAAACAGCTGTTTGTTTCCTGTGCCAAGCACCTCCGGCTCCTATCCCACTGGTGTCTCTTAACTCACCTCCTACCGCCATACTCCAGCCATCAAGAGTATGCCAGCCCTGGGGGCCACTGTGCAGGGACAGTGATGGGCAGACCTGCTCTGACTGCAGCCCTGCCATCTCCTCCCAGGCGCCTAAGCTCTGCGTGCCCCCCCCCCACCCGGAGCTGCTCAGAGCTGCCCTCAATGGAAGCTGACCACTGTCCTCTTTCCTGCAGCTTACTCCCCAAGAGGATCCTGCCTGAGAGCCCCATCCTGTGATCCAGCCCCATCCTGTGAAGTCAGCCCTCCCTCGGGTGGCTCTGCCCAGGTCTTGCCCAGGTGACACCAGCTGGGACAGCCCGTGCATCCATCTTCTCTAAGGTCAGAGCGGTGAGCAGGTTTTGGTGTTCCCTGAGGTTTGCTCAACTAATGAGGGACATCGACATCCCACGGAGGAGCGACGTGGCCGAGGGCTTGGAGAAGCAGGCCCAGGGAACTCCCAGAATTCCAAGGCTGCTTGATGCCCCTCTGTTCACTTCTGCATAGAATCTGCCGTGGGTGTCTGTGTAGACGACACTCGCTTTTCACGGTGCTACAGTTCCACAGAGGTTCCAGTGTGCTGGGGGCTAGAGCTATACCCACGTCTGCCATGCATTGGCTGGAAGCCGCTGCCGACAGCAGGGCGGATGTGCTGTCCCACTAAGCACAATCTGCGTCTCTCAAAGCAACACAGGAATCCCTCCTGACCTCCCAGAGAGGGCCAGCAGACACAACGCTGCTGCTGGTGGTGGTCACGGGGTCGATTCCAGTCCACGGCGACCCTGTGTGTGTGGAGAACTGCTCAGACCTAGCATGGTCCAGTGCGTGGGGGAAACCAGGTGTGTGGTGAGACTTATCCAGAGCCTGTGCTCTCTCTACAGGAGACGGAGGAGACGCCCAGCCCAGTGCGCGTGGGCAGGGCCGGTCCTGTGCACAGACTGGGGTGGGCACAGAACTGACCCCAGGAGCAAAAGGGCTGTACTCACGGTCTCTGAGGGACACTCCCTCCGTGGGACCCTGTGGGGAGAGCATCTTGCTGGGGCCGAAGAGCCCCTCATCTGGGTCCACTTCCTCATCAAAGATGGTGAGTCGGGGTGCAGGCTTGGGCTTGGGGGCCACTTCAAGGTGTTTCTTGGGTTTCTTGGAGCTGAGAACCAGAAAAGACACACAGCTTGGACTTATCCCAAGAGCTCAACCAGCCCAGCACGAGTGGCCTGGTCAGACCCACACACACGGTAGGGTGGGGGCGGGGAGGTGTGTGGCCTGGTCAGACCCACACACAGAGAGGGGGAGAGGTGTGTGTGTGTGTGTGTGTGTGTGTGTGTTGGACTCTGAGGACCCCAGGGAAATCTGAGGGCACAAGAGCAGTCATCATCCTGCATGCTGGGAGACCACCACACAGAGAGGGCGTCCTAGCGAGGAAGTCAGGAAGTTTGAGCTTGCACCGAGGAAAAGCTTTCTGACCACCTAGCCAGGGAAGGGGCGGCACCTCCCTGATGGGTGGCTGGGACCACACGCTGTGCCAGGGGGGCACCGCAGGCAGGGTGGGCAGCCCACACGGGCCTGCGAGGTCACAGCGCGCGCTCTCCTCCCCCAGGCTGGATGGAGGGCCCCGATGGATGGAGCACTGTCTGAGGTCAGGTTCCACGGCCCCTGCAGGCCTTTCAGGAGCCTGGGGCTGCATCTGAGGGCACAAGCGCTGCGTTCAGATGCAGCACACAGGCTGTCACCTCGCACTTGCTCCGCACACACACAGCCGCCTCTCCTCGACAGGCATCACCTCTGGGAATCAGGCGAACTCTGCTTTTCAGTAGTCACTTGAGCTTTGCAGGGTCCACTCAGCAAACCTGGTCTCCTTCAGAATGAACGTGGGTGACCATAAAGGACCCCCATCACCCCACCCCACCCCACTGCTGCTCTCAACACCAAGTCCTACTCAGACTGCCCAGGCCCTATGCTGGGCTGCACACAGCTGTAGGAGAGCTGGGAGGGACAGGGGGGCAGTTTTGGGAGAGATGGGAGGGCTATATCTCTCGACAGGGGTAGGGGTGGGCTCAATAATATGTGCACATGTAAAAGCTATGGAGTTGAACAATTGCAATGCGGGCAAATCACTGCAAACCCCCTACAGCCATTGGGTCACTACCAACTCAGTTACAGGGCAGAGGACAACGGTTCCCTAGGGTTTCCCAGGCTGTAAACAGTGAGCGTTTCTCCCGTGCAGAGGCACCAAGGCATCCGGCACAGAGACCCACTGCCATCCAGGTGACTGACGCCTCCTGACCCTACGAGACAGAGGACTGTTCCCCCGGGTTTCTGAGGCTGTTTCCTACGTGTTCCTCTGTAGAAAGAGAGGCTGTGTCCAAAGTGCCAACTTGTCTGGTTAGCAGGGCAGCACGTAACCCACGGTGCCCCCAGGGCTCCAAACCACCCGCCCCAAAAGTTGTCGCGAGTGTGCAAGTAGAACCCTGCTCCTGGGGGTTGTCAATGGCTGCTTTTACTAATGGAGATCACCAAGCCTCGCTTCTCTGGCCCCCCTGCTCTCTCGCAATCCTCACAGGGAGTCTGTACGGCAGGGCAGAACCGCGCCTGGGGGCTTCTGGGTCTGTAACTCCTCATGGGAGTCAACAGCTTCATGTTTCTCCCGTGGCATAGCTGGTGGTTTCGAACTACTCACCTTGTGGTTCCCAGACCACGGCGGAGGACTAACAGCCCCCTAAGCTTTCAGATAGCCCCAAAGCGCATTAATCATTTGTGCAGCCAGCCCAGGGACTCCAGGGCTTAGGTTCCCAAGCTTATTGGGTTAGGAAAAAAAAATTACTCAATAACCACCCCCTCCCCTCCGCATTGAAAAACCTTTGTACTGCATTCCCTAATCCAGGAATAAGTGTAAGTATCTGCTTTTGCAGTCCTCCCCCCCCCCCCCCAACCCGCGACCATTCCCGTGCCTCTCTGGGGGCGGTATCACCCACTTTGGGAAACAAAAACAACAGATGAAACTTTATTATTTCCAGTCATCGAATCCCTGCTGTTGGTGCCCGCACTGCCCAGTTTAAGGTTCTCGCTAACAGCTAGAATAGCCAGTTTACTGGAATCGGTGAGTTTCCGCGCCCGTCTGCCTGCCAGGCACTTCCAGCGGGCTGAGGTCACCGTCTGAGCTCCGAGTTGCAACATTATGGGCAAAAGTGCATTGAGGGGGCTGCTCCTGCCCTAACTAACAATACAGATTAACCAGGCGCAGATAAAAATAGCAGCCCAGCCTGGGGTAGTAGACTAGAAAGGCAGGAGGAACAGCCCTTCCACGGTCTGCACGGACTAGTCGGCTACGCTCCCAGGCTCCCTGCACCTAAGCTGGCCCCATCGTGCTGGAAGGATGCAGCGTGGAGCACTCCTCCCTGCTCTGGGCTGAATCCCAGCTGGAGGCTCGCTGCCCAAGGCTAGTCTGTCCCATAATAAACGCAGAGAGGCCAAGTGTTTCTCTAAGGCCACACCATGGACAAGAGACAGGGCTAGGGCTGGCACTGGGTGCCCATCCCACTCACAGTCCTTCCCTCACAACCAGGGGCAGGAAGCACAGTGGGGATGCGTTGGGGTCTTAACTGCAAGGCCAGCAGTTTGACCCCACGAGGGGAGTGCGCTGGATAGCACAGCCCGTGTTTGCTCAGGGATCATGATCACGGTCCTTGGGAAGTGGCTGCCCAAGAGAGGTCAACCCTCCCCCACCCCACCCACCCCCTCGCACACATACCCAGGGCCTGAGTAGTCAGACGTGGCCCCAAGACTTGCTAAGCCGGAGACCCCAGGGGCCACTGAAGCTGGGCATGCCTGGGATCTGCTGTGGAATCTAATCATAGGTAGGGGATGGGAACCACTCACCAGCCGGGTCTCTCTGTCCTTCAGTGCCAGGGACCCCTACTGCAGACACCCGCAGGCCCCTGTTTGTGGGCTTGGCAGAGCCTGCAGCCCCTACCTCCACGGCAGGGCTCCAGGGTCAACATCGCAGGATCACACCAGCAAATGGGCCGGTGGGGCAGGGGAGCGTAAGAGCTGCCCTTCCCCACCCCCCACGGGCTCCCCATTCCTTACGGATTGGAGGGAGCAGGTGCAGAACAAAGGAACAAGCAGGAACACACGTGCTGCAGGGCCTGCCAGGCCTCCCTCTTAGGGCACGGAGAAAGCTCCTTTCAGAGGGGACTTGGAGCCACGGGTGTCTCCCTGGAAAACTTGAGAGATCCCCGTCTTCCTGAACTGAAATCTCAGGAGTCGGGGGCCCACAGAGGGAGAAGGGTGAGGTGTTCTACTCCCAGAGGAGTGACCGACTTGGAAACCCACCAGGCCGGGTCCATCCTGCCCTACAGGCTCGCCCTCAGTCAGAATGGACTCGGGGACAGCGAGTTTGTTTTTTTCCAGGGGCCCGCAGGGCTGCTTGGCATACCCTCCCCTCCCGGCCACAACCCCCATCACAGGAGGAGACAAAGAACGGGCAGGAAAGAGGGAGCCATGGAGTCTTCCGGACTCCAAATGTTCACTCTCCTGGGACTCAGCGAGCACCTGGCTCAGCAGAGCCAGGTGCTCAATAAATGATGAATGGGGAGAAGACGGACAGAATGGGGGGTGGGGGTGGCTAGATAAGGGGACAACACCGCTCTGATCCAGGCTTCTTCCCACCTGTTCCCCTAGGAGGTGGAGGGGAGGGGGGTGTGCACAGAGAAAAGAGAGGCGGGTTCCCACATCAGCCCTAGCCACTTGGCTCGGCCGTTCTGTAAGCATCCCTCCCTTTCCTTCAGCCATTCATAAGCACCTTCTGTGACCTGGATACTCGAGACCCCTCCCACGTATCAGAACCTGTGCTGGGTGAGGAGGGCACAAGGTAAGACAGATGGCCCTCAGCCTCCAGGAACTCAGTGCCTATCAGAGGTGACAGACACGCGGTGCAGTGATGCACACAGGGACAGCTGCAACACTCCAGACGGAGCTAGCCCAGCCCAGCGGTTGGGGTGGGGGGGGGGGGCATGGCACGAGCTAGATAGGCAAAGGGCAGGACAGTGTCTTGGGTAATGGGACAGTGTTCCAGACAGAAGACCCGTAAGCCCTTCCATGAGGGCCAGTGCAGAAGGAGACGGGCGAGATTCAGCGAGAGGACTCTGGATAACGTAGACAAGAAAGCCGGTTACCAATTGCCGGCTTGGGCTCATGGTGATTCCCTGTGAGTCAGGAGAGAATGGTACCACATGGTTCCCGAACCTGGGACCTTTGGGAAGCAGGTCACCGCACCTTTCTCCCAAGGTGCCTCTGGGTAGAGTTCAACCTCGGTCAGTGGCCAAGTGCATCAACCGTCCGCACTTGAGTGCTCAGGCAGGGTGGGACAGGTAGTTCTCAGAGCCCACTCTGAGGTGGCAGGTGTCGAGAGGCAGCAGTAGCTTGCTCTGGGACTGTACCGGGGAACAGCCTAGTGAGAAAGAGGCTAGACCAGTGGTTCTCAACCTGTGGGTCGCAACCCCTTTGGGGGCTGAACAACCCTTTCACAGGGGGGTCGCCCAATTCATAACAGTAGCAAAATGACAGTGATGAAGTAGAAATGAAAATAATTTTGGGGTTGGGGTCACCACCATGTGAGGAACTGTATGAAAGGGTTGCAGCATTAGGAAGGTTGAGAGCCACTGAACTAGACTGTTGAGACATACATGACGGCAAACCAAAACACATGGCAACTAGGTTCCCCTCCACACACGCATGGGCTCATTCCAAACACAACCCAGCAGGTAACACCGGTCTGTGGTGAGCACCTGGCTGCAGACACGGTCTCTCAGTGATACACTTGTCTTTGCCTCCGGAGTGGCCTTCAATGAAAAGTCCAATCAGTAGAGGGGTTTCCAAGGCAGTCTGCTGGGCCAGCTACATTCTGGACAGCAGACAGGCTCAGACAGTCACCATGACGTCACGGGGGCTTATGAGGAAGACTGTTAAGAAAACGGGAAACTGCACGGCGAGAAAAGGACTAGAAAGTTCTGCCAAGGAATGGTTTTCCATGCAACAAAGCACCTGCTCCTTCCTCACGGGCAGGGAGTGTTGTCCTGGCAGAACTCCGTTGAGAAGCCTTGCTCCATCCACCCTCCGGCCCGCATCTTACCCCTTCAGCCTTCTTGTTCCCCAGAACTCAAAGACCATTTGAAGAGAGCACAATTGGGTCTCCAGGATGCTGTCCTTGCGGGTGGAAAGCTAGGGGCTCCAAGAACTCCTTGGAGAAGCGTGGGGGAGATGGAAGCACTACCCTCAGAAGTGTACAGACTTAGAGGGAGGAGGGTATGCTGAGAAACAGCAGCTTCACCTTTTCGGAGTTTCAATATAAATGTTTGCGGCAGTTACGGAATCTGGTGTCAATTTGAGGATTCAGAGTGAAGGGGTGGAGTGTAGCCTGTCAATCAGGTAAAAGCTTGATGACCTCATTTGGAAATGCTAAGGAAATAGCTTGCTGGAGGCGGCACACAGGCTCACTCCCTGTGAGACCTCCCTGTGGAGAAGACACATGGAGAGAGGCTGATGGAGCCAGATCTCTGGAGCCAGAGAAGCCATGTGGAGACCGCTGCCAGCGCTGAAATGCTTCCACCACCAGGGGGGATCCACAAGATTTCCCACCCACTGGCCTGTGATCTTCCTGCATTCTGCATCATTGTATGTTTCATGAATCTGAAGAGGACTTAATAGATTGGTATCGGACATATGGGCTAGTATCGGACTTAGAGACTTGATCCAGACTGGGCTGGGATGTTTTCATCATGTACAATTGCTCTTTATATAAAGCTCTTTCTTATACACATACGAGTGTCCATGAATTTGTCTCTCTAGGCTACCGGGACTAACAATGTTTCTGTGGTTTTATAGCAACACCTTGGGCTCTACCTTCAAAGAGGCTCATGGTGAGAGCTGGAGGAAAGGGTGGGTCTAGAACACTGGTTCTCAACCTTCCTAATGCCCTGACCCTTTAATACAGTTCCTCATGTCCTGGTAACACCCCAACCATAAAATTATTTTCATTGCTACTTCATCACTGTCATTTTGCTACTGTTTTGATCAGGCGACCTCTGTGCAAGGTTCTTTCGATCTCCACAGGGGTCTTGACCCACAGGTTGAGAACCGCTGGTCTAGAAAGATGCTGGGGGGGTGGGCACCATGAATGCCTCAGGGCTATGGGGGGGCCACAAAACAAAGCACACGCGTGGGCTACCACACTAAGCCACAGGGCGCTCTGTAGCCCCCACCGTGTGCCACTCCCTCCTTGTCGCTGCACCACAGACCACGCACGCAGCCACCTGCAGGGTGTGTGTCCCAGGCCTGTGCGCCTCTGCCCACCAGCCCATCCTTTCCACGGACACAAGGTCGGTCAACTGGTGCCATGACGAAATGACCCCCGCCCCAACTCCGCCGTCATGCAAGGGAAGGCAGGTGGTGAGGGCCACTTTCAAGTAGCTAGGGGCACCTGGGGCACCAAATCATGAAGCCGGCAGCCAGGGCAGTCCTGGGGGTTAGCACAGCACAGGCTGCATGAGGCGGGCCGGGGCTCTGTGGGGCAGGTACCCGCGACCATGATTAGCATGACTGTGTGCCACGCATGCGCACGAGCGGGCCCAGCCGACAGCGCATCCCCTGCTACGCTTGTCGGATACGAGACAGCTGTCTGGGCCGGGCTGCACTCCGCAGCAGATGTGATGGCAGACAGGTCTGGCAGGCCGGGGAGCAGCCCTGCCCCGTGTGGATGGGTCCGTTCAGGTGACAGAGATTGACACGTGCGATGGAGCCAATTACTTTTCCTCTCTGTGATGGTCCCGTAAAGTCTAGCATTCATGACTGTGCTTGGTTATCGTCCCCCTTTGGGGAAATATTTTCTGGTACACTAAGAGGCAGGTTGAGGTGGGGTGTATCGTGAGTTTTCCTTACTGGAGGGTGTGAGTCAAGTCACTACCCTTTGTTCTTCCTGGGGGGGTGGGGTGGGGGGGAGATTAAAAAAAAACCTCACTGCCATTCAGTCGATTTTGACTCATAGTAACCCTACAGGCCAGAGTAGAACTGCCCCTGTGGGTTTCTGGATCTGTAAATCTTTACAAGAGTAGAAAGCCTCATCTTGCTGCCCAGGAGCAGCTGGTGGTTTTGAACTGCTGACCTCAGAGTTAGCAGTTACAACATTCAATGAGAGCCATCTCAGAAGCAAGAATATAGAGAGAAAGCCCAGCAGGATGAGGAAGAAGAGCTTTCAATGGAGTACGCTCCACATCTCGGTCTGAAGAGGCCGAGGCAGGGCCCAGAGCCACTGATGCTGTGGCTTCCTGGCCCCTGGAGATCAGGGCCCAAACCAGATGGGCTGAGGGGCAGACTGAGGACCGAGGCGAGGAAGAGCTGTGAACTACTGACGATCCTTACTATGTACACATCCGGACACACAGTGACCCGTGAACTCCCCTGACGAACCCCCATAATTTTGAGTATTGTCTGAGTGGTCCGTGTGGCCACTGATGACCACTGATGACCGAGCCGGCAAAGAAGGGGTGTGGCTTGGAACGGAGGGTTGGCGGCACACTAGGGCAGCGGTTCTCAACCTGTGGGTCACGACCTCTTGGGGGTGGTGGTGGGGTTGAACCACCCTTTCACAGGGGTCGCCTAAGACCATTGGAAAACATATATTTCCAATGGTCTTAAGAATCAAGACACTGCTCCTCTATCCATCTCTCCAGGCAAGTCTGCCCACATGCAGATACACCCACATAGGAGTACCCGGCCGAAAGACTGTTACCCATGCTACACCATGCTTCAAGACAAAATTTCATTTATTTGTCATTAGAAATAAATATTTCACAATAGAGAATGACATATCATTTTTGTGATTCATCACTATGCTTTAATTATGTTCAATTTCTAACAATAAAAATACATATTTATATGATGATTCATAACAGTAGCAAAATGACAGTTATGAAGTAGCAACAAATATAATTTTATGGTTGGGGTCACCACGACATGAGGAACTTTATTAAAGGGTCGAGGCATGAGGAAGGCTGAGAAGCACTGGACGAGGGTAAAGGAGGGTGGAGGGCGGAGGCGTGTCTCACCTCCGCTCATGGCAATAGGCACTGGACTGCTGAGGCTCCTTCTCCCTGTGTAGCCAGGGCAGGTCACAGGTGGGCCCTACACCTTGTTCACAATACGCAAGCACCTCCTCCCTTGTGCCCACCCACCCAGGGGGCCCTGCCGATGCTCCGACATGCCCACCCCTGGTGGTGGACCACTGATTGGTACTGGCTGCCTGGAACAAGAGCTCAGCACCCCCAAGGTTGCCTGCTTGCCCCACCGGGCCTTCCTCTCAGAGCCAGGCCTGCCCAGCCAGTCCTGACTCAGAGCCCCAATGGCTGTAACCACCAGCTGCCCTCCAGAGTGTGTTAGCCCAACGGGGTTGTTCTTGTCCAAGCCAAGGGGCACCTACAGGAAGTTGGAAGCTGATAAAGGCTAAAAGGGCATGCGCCAATTCAGACCCCGAGCCAGGGGGGCAGTGCACCTGAGTGGGCCCCAATCAGGCCAGATGGGCTTAATTCAGCCAATGGGGTCAACCAGCACCATCAACCATACCTCCCATTGGAAGCCCTTAAAAAAGCCTGGTCCAGGAGACCACCCTCTTTCCAGCAGCTCTGCTGTGGTCCCGGGCAGCCTGGTCTTGGTCTCTCTCTTTCTCTCTCTCTGGCCCCCACGTGGGTGCGCAGTGCCATGAGGCTGCTTGTGTTCAGTCACTTCTAGCCTTTATAAAAACCCACTTGGATCACAAACTAAGCTTCGGCGTGAATTCTTTCTTGTGCAAAGCCAAGAAGCAAGGATTTCCCACCCGAGCAATCTAAAGAGGTGCACATCAGAGGTCTCCGGCGGCAGAGAGAGGAAAGAGGGAAACCCAGGGTGTGCATAGAAGCAAGTGTGGGGGAGGGGGCACCTTCCTGAGCACTCCTTCTTTGGGAGGACTGCTCCAGGGCTGTACGGAGCTGGGGTGACTCACTCATTGACCCACCCCCCTCTCTAGCTTTATTCCCCGTGCCAAGCATGAGACAGTGGTCACCAAGTCTGGCTTCTGAGCTTCTCAAACTTGACCTGCATCCAAATTGCCTCACCCATACACCGCTGTCCAGTCCAGTGAAACTCTTGGGGACCCCACCCCCCTGGGACAGGGGACAACTGCTCCCAAGTGCTTCCTTGGATGCTCTGTGGGAACAGATGGGTTCATCTTTCTCCTGAGAGGAGCTCCTGGCAGAATCGAACGCCCACAGTTTCTGTGAGCAGTCCAGCGCCTAGAAAGATGGGGCCGCTTGTTCCCCTCCAAAGCCTTGGAAACCCTGCAGAGAATAGGCCTGCATTGGAAGAGACGAGAAGACAGTGGCTTGAGGTTGAGGCCCCGCCCAGGTTTGGCCTGGGGCCTGAGAATTTGCAATTCTGACTACAAGCTCTGGGAGACTGCAGAGTTGCCATTCCACCTCTGCATATGGGAAGCCTGGGAAGGTCCTCGGCAGCCCAGTCTCTAGGCCGGAGCCCTAGGGGCATGGTGCTTAGGTAAGCATTGGGCTGTGGACTTCAAGCATCAGCGGTTCAATCCCACCAGCAGTTCTTCCTTCCAAACCCACAGGGGCAGTTCTACTTTGAATCAGACCTGACTGGGTAGCAGTGAGTTTGGTTTCTGAGTTTAAGTACCTGGTGGCACAGAGTTGATGCACTCATCAACTGCTCCTCTGTGGGAGATGCAGCAGTCGGCTTCTGTCAGGATGCAAGGGGCAGCTGGGCTCTGTCCCAAGGGCTGCTGGGTCAGAGATGACTCCAAGGGAGGGGGCCTGCTTTGGGTTTAGGATCCCAAGAGAGATGTCATTGCTGCTCAGCCAGAAAGGCCTGAGAAGGAGGTCAAGGGCACCTCAGCAGGAGAGGCCCAGCGCTGCCCTTCCCGAGGGAGCTACATGACTAACCTTGAGTTAGCAAACCCTGGGGCACTTGCGCTCAATATGAGAGCATCATCTCAGAGCACTGAATTCACCCAACTACACGGAATAAAATAGACCACACACCAACACACACTGTTATTTCATGGAAGACGCAGGTACATGTATGTAAATAAGCACAACAAGGTACCACAATTTAGAGTAATGTCTGGTCTTGGCACCAGACCCTGGGTGTCTACTCCCAGCGCCCTGGTCTTGGGGACACCCGCCATCCCCCAGTAAAGAGTCTGGCAAGCCCAGCCTTACAGGAAAGCTCACTCAGACTCAGGAAACAGCCAGTCTGGCCGATAGGAGACCTAGAGGGGAGGCTCCCTGGGCCCAGGGAAGCGGGTGGGGGAAGGGTGTGATGGAGCAGGCCTCGTGAGGGGCAAGGTAGGAATGACTGGGCATTCAGATCTAAACAACCCCTTACCTGAGTGGTGCGAGCAGACCCCTGACTCTGGGGCAAGTACCGGGAGGAAAAGCTTGGTGGAATAAATGCTCTGTCTACGAACAAGTTCCTCAAAGAAGAGCAAACTCCAACAGACACACCACGATGCCCACAAGCCAGGGTCTGGCGCGACCCATCCCAGCACATCAGCCTGATGGAGCAGCACTGAGCACGACTGGCGAAGCAGAGGCCCAATCTATAGAGCGAGCAAACTACCTACTTGTCTAACAGGTGCCCACAAGACACGAGTATCCAGAAACACGCAGGTCCTTAGCCCGGAGCCCTGGTGGTGTAGTGGTTATGCATTGGCCTGTGAGCTACACGGTCAGCAGTTTGAAAACCCCAGCTGCTCTCTGGAGAAAGACTGGGCTTTCAATTCCCGCAAACCCACTGGGTGTTGCTGGGCTGGGTCAGCACCGACTCAATGGCAGAGAGTTAGAGTATGTTCTTACTACGTGGCTCACCACCTGCACTTTTAAACTTCTCTGCAGTAGTCAGGATGTACAGCTAGAATTAAACATCTTTCTGGCCAGATCTTGCCTACAGGAAACAACAACGACGATGGCAATATGTCACCTTCTTCAGAGTCACAGCGTTTCTGAAATAGGACGTTCTGTAAGAAGAGCCATCTGGACGAACACTAGGAGAAAACAGTGGGTACAGAAAGCGGGCCCGCTGCGTGTGCAATTGTGCGGCAGGAAGAGGAAAACACGGGCAGCCACAGGGCCTGGGGAGGGGCTTTATCGATCTCTAGGTGCTGCTCGGGGAGGATGTTGGCTTGTCATCTTTGCAGAAACCAAAACCTTGTTTAAAAGACAAAGAAAGGCCAGTCCAGCGTGCTCCCGCTTTGTGCTGGCAACTCCCTTCCCGCCCTGCAGTGCCAACACGGAGCAACAGCACCCCGCTGTGGCCACTGCGGGAAAGACACAATCCCGCCCACCCCAAAATAGTGTCCGCTCCAGAAAGGCCCAGAGTTTGGGCACAGTTTTGTGGGGAGAGGAGGGGTGCACAGCCTAACCCTAACCCTAACCAGGACTACTGCGCCGGCAACGGAAGAGCGGCCATGAGACGGAGAAATATGATGGCAGAACATAGTGAAACCACTCCCACCAACCCGCAGCGACTCTGTAAAGGGGTTCCGAGGCTGCAAATCTTTAAGGCAACAGATTGCCTCATCTTTCTCCCTAGGAGTGGCTGGCTGAGTTTGAACCGTTGACCTTGTTGTTAGCAGTCTATCACTTACCAGCCACTACCATCAAGGCTCAGGAAGCATGAACAGAACAGAGCGTTCTCCATCAAAGGGTCCTACTGCAGGTAACCTAAGGTAGGGGAGCCAGCAAGCCCACCTGGCTGTTCCTGATGAGGCTAAAGGAAGCTCCCTTTAAGACCCAACTTTGTGACACAGCTAGGCTCTGCTCAATGCTGCCTTAATGTGCTCATCTGTAGAAGGGGGGGGGGGGCGGTAATCTTAGTCCCTTCCCTGCTCTGAGGCTTTTGAAAGAAGAGTGAGGGACAGCAGCAGAAGTGGGGTCCAGTCTTGGCTCCGCTCTCTACAGGATGGAAGAATCTGGAAAGTAGCTCTGCTTACCACGGCGCCACCAATGCAGCTGCAGGAGTCTGGACAAGCTACTTGAGCCACTCAACCTCCAGTCTTCTTGGCCGCCCAGAGCCCCATGTGGGATGCCTCATCCACACTTGTGGAAGCAGCAGTCAGGACAGCGGGCATGGCACCGGGTCAACCAGCTGCACAAGGACCGCCGTGGTGTCACGGAGTGAAGATGGCACTTGGAAGAGGAAGGTTTGCCTGACCCGAGCCGGGACACTTTCAACCTTTTCATTCTCACGCGAAAGCTGGACAGTGACTCAAGACGAGTGAAAAATGGGTGCCTTTCAAGTACGGTGGTGCGGCACACGGGCCACAGCACCGGCTGCAGAATGACGCGTCCACCTGTCCTGGAAGGAGGGCAGCCGGGATACTCCTTGGAAGCAAGGATGGCAAGATTTCATGATCAGAAGGAACCAGTCCTGGAGAGGGTCACCATGCTGAGTCAAGCAGAGGTTCGTGACACAAGGTAGACCCTCATGTGACACGAGGAAGACCCTCGTGTGACACGAGGAAGACCCTCATGTGGGTGGACCGACTCAGTGGCTGTCACACTGGGCTCAAACTAGCGACAATGATGAGGATGCTGCAGCGATGATGAGGATGCTGCAGGACTGGCAGTGCTCTGACCGGCTGTGCATGGCCTGGGTCACTGGGAGACAGCACCTAACAACAGAATGCCGTTGCCCAAACTGGACCCCTGATGGATCAGGAAACCAAATAAAAAAAATGAAATAGAAGAAGAAGAGAAAGTATCAGCGTCCAGCACCCATAGCAAGGCTTAGTATGTGTTCCTAAAGATTTTGCTTGTTTGCCGCTCTCTATGCAAGTGTGTTTGTGCACGTGCATGCACGCTGATTTGATGGCAGCTGATAACAACATTCACACTTATATAAAAACTGGCTTAGGATATCAGGATCATTTTTACTGTAGGTCAGACCAAAAATCTCAGAAATTCCATCTTAAGAGAGAAAAAGAGATAATGCAAGGGCATGCAAACCCAGGTTCTGATGTTTATTAAGGTCATGGATTAAATGTGTCTCCCCCAAATGTGTCAACTTGGCTGGGCCATGACTCTCAGTGGTTTGGCAGTTACGTAATGGCCCCCATGATGGGGGCTGATGTGATGCACCGATCAGTTGCCAGAGCATTAAGGGTAGGAATGTAACACCCTCCATCTCATCACAGCCCTGATCTGAAGGCAAAGACGTTTTCCTGGGTGCTGCCTGCAACACCTCAGATCTTACAAGAAAGGCATGGAGAGAGAGAACCCCAGAGGAGAAAGGGGCACCTAGTGCCAGCAAGAAAGCTGGGAGTGGCCACATCCTTTGGATGGAGAGTCCCTGAGCTGAGAACCTCCTAGACCCAGGGAAAGGTTAATGCCAAGACACAGGAAGATCTCCAAGGAATGTCAGGGCTACCAATGCTGAAGAGAGAGACGGGGACCTTCCTCTTAAGCCATGAGCCACAGGGAACATATTTCTGTTGGTTAAATCCATCCACTCAGGGCAGGTCTGCTTTTTCCAGCAGCCCGAGATGACGAAGACAGTAAGCTCTCAAAGCACATTAGTAACATTAGTCCTGACAGGTGGCAGCACCAACAGAAGTCTTTATGAACACTATGGGCCTTAACAAGAACAATGGAGAAGATGGGATCCGGATGGAGCCTCTGAGGCTGCTCTGAAGGTGCTGGGCCGACCCGTGTGACGTGCAGGAGAAGGTCCCTGGAAGGCAAGGCCACAAGTGGGGTGGGGGATTTGGGGCAGGTAGTCCCTGGGGATCTGCTTACTGGAGTCAGGAGGAAATTCAAGGCAGCACTTGCCAACCGCAGAGAGCATTTTTTCCGACCCAAAAAAGGAGCTATTTAGCTGGGCCGTGTCCCTTCGCCAAAGGTTGGCATGCACCGCCCCAGCCAGCCTCCTTTTGGCACTGCGTGTGTTGACTCAGAACAACAGAGAGCGTGAGTTCAAACAAAGCCTTATCATTACTAAAATGCAGCCCGAGACGGGCTGGCAGGGATGGGCAAGACTGATAAGGGTGGCTATCGCAAGCTTCTCCCCACATAACCCAGGCTGTCTCACCCACAAGGCTGCCACCACCTGCCTGACAAGGCTGGGCCTACAGAGCTGGGAGGACCTGCATTCGTGTAGCACTCCACCTGCAGGCTCTCCGGCCCCTGCTCCTGCCCTGGCGATCCCTCACTGGGGTGCCAAGGGGCCCTGAGGGGCTGAATGTGGACGTGACACCTCACCCCTGCAGGCTCCTCTCCTACAGCCAGCCCTGCCCCCATGTCTCCACCCTGCAGCACCTGCACCCCACTTGCGTACCCACTCACACCCTGTACCAGAAGAGGGAAGCGGTGGTCCCTGAAGCGTCAGGTTGGAATTGTCCAGGCTGGGTTCGGTTTAGTGCACTCCGGTCGGATTCCTAATCGGATCCCATTCCACTCTACAACCGGCCCTCCAAAGAGAAGCCTCACACCTGGTGATTCCGCACTGCCATCAAGTAGATGCCGACTCACAGTGACCCTCTAGGGGGCAGGGTAGATCTGCCCCGGTGGGTTTCCAAGACCGTACCTCTTTGTGCTAGAAGGCCACGTCTTTCTTCCACAGAGCGGTGGCTGGTTTCATACTGCTGGCCTTGAGGTTAGCAGCCCCAAGTGTAACCACGAAGTCACCAGAGCTCCTTCCCCTGCTGACGTGACCTTTTACAACTCACAAATGTGCACGAATGACAGAATGTCAGCTCTGCTTACAGTCTGATCCTAGAGGTGGTGATTATATAATCATTTGTCAATTTGAGAGGATTAAGAATGAAGGGCTGGAGTCTAGCCTGTCAATTGGGTCATAGCCAATGAGGCCTCTGTATAAACACGGCCTTCTCCTGAGGATTCTGGGAAATCCTGTATTCCTCTTGGGAGGATGGAGACACTCTTTCTCTCTGCTGACTCCCTGGGGGACATTGCAGCTGATGAGCCACATAGAGACCCCTGCCAGCCCTAAGATGCCTCTACCACCACTGGATCCACAAGACTCCCCACCCACTGGCCTGTGATCTTCCTGCACTCAGCCTCATTATATGCGCTGCAATAGTTGAAGAGGACTTTATAGATTGGTATCAGACATATGGGCTAATATCGGACTTATGGACTTGATCTGGACTGGGCTGGGATGTTTTCCCCATGTTCAATTGCTCTTGTATAGAAAGCTCTTATAATACACACGTGAGTCCCCCAGGATTTGTTTCCTTAGTCTACCCAGACTAACATACAATAGAGACAGGGTGGGATGGTGGGAGCATGGCTTTAAACACAGCTGGCTGCTAACAGTGACAGAGCCTAGACAACAACCTTTAGCTATGCGAACTCAGGAGTCCTCACAAGAGCCCTCAGAGGTACGTACGACTGCTACCCTATTTTGCTGACAATGCTGAAGAGACGGACACAGCGCAGGGACCTGGGCCAGTACAGTGTAGAGCTAGCATTTGTGCCCGGCAGCCTGGCTCCACGGAGCATGTTCAACCCCAGTACCAGGGGTTACCAGCTGCCTGAGCTCAGGGAGTTTTGGTGGGATAAGGCTAACCACAAGGTTGGTGGTTCAAGTCCACCAACTGCTTCAGGGGGAGAGGGGAAAGACTGTCTCTTCCTGGAAAGAGTTACAGTCTCGGGAACCCACAGGGCAGTCCTATGCTATGGCGTAAAGTCTCTAGGAGTCCGAATCGACTTGAGCGCAGAGCAGTGTAGAGTGGATTCTGACCTCAGGGAACAGGACAGCAACAGCCACGTATCAGACATCAGCCTCAGCTCGGCTGGTGGGAAGCACAAGGGCCCGCACGCAGCGCATAGAACACAAGCTCCCACTTGTTTCCTGCAAGTCTGAGCAAGAAGCAGCAATGGCCTTGGAACCAGCTGAGTCAGCATGGCTCCCTAAGGAAGCTTCCTCCTTCTGGGCAGCAGGGCCTGCCCACGAGTCTCAGCCTGGGCCCTTCAGAGAGGCCCGGGGGTAGTAGTTGTCTGGTTCTCTGGTCCCCCTCGCCTGGCATGTGCCCCTCTCCTAGTCCAGCAGGGACATGGGCAGCTCTCAAAGGGCAGCAGTCACAGAGCCAGGTATGGATAAGCAACGGAGGGACCACCAAGCCCACAGCTGACTCTCTCTTCTCTGGTCCGTGTACGTGATGGGATGCAGTCCACTGGCCAGAGCACCCAGGGCTCGCCCTACTTCCTGCACTATACACATACGGTGACTCATGGGTTCCAGAGTTCATCCACCCGTATGATTCATGGAAGCCTGACCTGGGCTGCTAGCCCCTGGGCTGCTAACCCCAAGGTCAGCAGTTTGGGACCACCAGCTGCCCCAGAGAACAAAGATGAAGCTGTTCACTGCCCTAAAATGTTACAGTCTCGGAAACCCACAAGGGCAGTTCTACCCCATCCGACCGGGTTGCAGGAGTTGGCATCGACTCGACGGCAGAAGTTTGGTGTGTGTTAGCTTGTTTTTAATGACTGCCACTCACAGGGCCGGGCCAAGGTCAAAGCCCTGCTGACAGACAGTGAGGGTACCTTGGTGACACAACTGGTTAATTTTTAGCCAATAACCAGAAAGTTAGAGGCTGGAGTGCACCCTGAGGTGCCAAGATGAAAGGTCTAACGGACTTATTTCTGGAAGGTCCCAGCTGGTGAGAACCCAACAGAGCACAGTGCTCCTGGGATATCCCCAAGGCCACCAGATGTTGGAACCGACTCCCCCCCCCACCCCACCCCCGGCAACTGGTTTGGTCTGGGCTCTGGTTTCACAAATTATGAAACAAGATCCAGAGAACTCAAGCCACACAGCTGTTAGGGAGGAGCTGGAAGGAGGACCAGGTTTCCTGTGGTCAACCGGGGTTGTCCAGGCAGCCTGGCTGCTAAGCTGACATGGGAGTTGGCAGCTCTGCCAGGCCCCTGTGGCAGACATGCTATGGCTCAGGGAGGGGCAGGCGAAGTGGAAGGTGAGCAGAGCCCTTGCTCCTGATTGGTCAGGCCATGGGGAAGTGCCCAGGGGCACAGGGATTTCCTGGATGCCCAGGAAGGAGGGAGGAACCCCTTCAAGAGAGCTTAGGACAAGGGAGAAGTCTGTCCTGTCAACAATGGAGACACCTACCGCATGATTCCCAGAGGGTCCAGTGCCTCCTCCTCCTCCTTCTCTTCCTCATTGTCGTCTTCCTCTTCTGCCAAGGGCTTCCCGGAATCCTTGCCTTTCAGGCCCAAGATCAGCAGATCCTCTCCTGGCACTTCATCCTGCTGCCTGAAGAAATCGGGAGCCTCCCTGTCGTCCTCTGCCTGGCTATCTGAAGCCAGGACAGAGATTTCTCTGCTGGAGAGGTCCACAGCCCCCGGGGACCTGGTGCCTGTGGAGGAAGACAGAAGAGACGGCATTGGGTGCCCACTCAGGAGTGGGTGCTCCTGCGTGAGGGTACCTGGGGCTGAGGGCTGTGTTCTAGGACCAAGCTCAGCCGCAATCCAGATTGCATGGCTGGGTGATGACAACCGTTCCTGATGGGGCAGCTCCCCCAGCGTTGCCGGGCATCAGAGACTCTGTTACAGGGGGAGTTCCGAGTAAGACCATGTTCCTGAACTGCCCAGACCAGAGTGCGTATGGAAGTCAGCGATAGCAGAAACTACCTCCACTGGGCTGACTGGGGGGACAGGGGGTGGGGGTGGAGGGAGGTTCAAATAGAACAGACACTTCCCAGATCATTTTACACAGTTCCTCAAGGAGCTTTGCCCGTTCAACCGTGGGTGGAGCACCGCTCCCAGGATCTGGGCAATCAGACGATGGGGGTGGGGGTGGGGGGTGGGGGCTCCATGTGTGTGCAGGGCATGCAGTTGCACGACCCCGAAAGTAACTACGACCGTTCCATTACAAATGAGCTTAGATCGGCGTTTCTCAAAGTGTGGCGGACAGGTGGTGTCCGCATGAAGTAGGTGCAGAAAGGGAGACCAAGCATCAGGCACTCCAGGCGGTCATCACAACGTGCACCTGGGAGATGCGGTGTTTACAAAGGGCCCACTGTGACAAACTGGGAATGGAACGTACCAGCCCTTCCCAGAGGAGAGGTTGAGATAGCAGATTGACTGTTCGGTGGCATTCAGGCTGCTCTGAGTAATGTGCGGTGAAGCCCGCAAGAGCTGCGACTTGAGACTGCCTGGTCTTTCTGGGTTTTACAAATATCCCCCCTTTTGATAGAGTACAGTCCCACTGCTTTTCTATCACTCGTGTTAGTGCAAAATAGGTGGGCTATCTTTCTTCCTGACACAGATCTCAGCTTTCACTGGTCTGCTGTATGTTCGAAAACAATCGCTTTGAAAACATCACCCTCAGGAGTCCCGGGAGATGTTAAGCATTCAGCATGCTCAACTGCCTAACGGAAAGGGTCCACCCAGAGGCACTCAGATGAAAGGTCTGGTGGTCCATTTCTGGGGTTGGGGTGGAATCAGGGGGAAAACAAGATGTTGATTCTTTGAAAGACTTACCAAAATTAACTTGTCACTGGAGATTCTAACAAAGGGGAAAAAGATGCAAATAATATATGAAATGGGACCCATCACAACAGAACCAAAAGAAATAAAAACTGGGGAGGAGGTGGGGAAAGGGAAAAAAAAGGAAAAAGGATGAATATAAGGAAGAAAAGGGGAGCAGGGGCATGGGGCACTAACCCACCCAAGGGGAGGGTATTGTTTATATCTCCACAGGGAATGAGGTACCAGACTTCAACCCAGTGCTGCAAGGTGTGAATGCAACATTCCAGCGTGGAGTAGGGAACCAGTGGAGAGGTCTGGGAGGCTGGCCCCAGCACCAAATATTAAGTGGATGCCTGCCCCTCCCCCCAGAAGAATTTATTTCAAAGGACAACATTGAATCTGCAGCTCCGGGAGAGGGGCATTTCTGATCAGAGCACACTGGAGCAGATGAAGGGGGAGTTGGAGAGAGTGGAGCACATCTGGCCCACCAGGCCCTGAGGATGATGTTTCTGAGTAGAGCAGCCAGTCCACAGAGAGGACCACTTGGCCAGCCCTACTATGAGACATGACGCCCCTCACTGACCCATGGCCCTACAGGGGACTGCACTGGAGACACAATGTGGGAATTGTGCCCGACCTGATCCCACCACACTGAGGCAAAGCACTGGGAGAGTGCAGCGGAACAGCAAGGGAATGGAGTGGCAAGGTCTCCAGGGAATGCTGAAAGTGGACTTTGGGGCCAGGGTGTGGTGCCCCAACAGACTGGACTGGAAAACACTCCTAAAGGCCAACAAACTACTTGGAACTAACTACAAGCTTTTCTTTCTTGTTGTGTTTTGTTTTGTTCTTTGTCAGTGGTTTATTGTTGTTTGGTTGTATACTGTTGCTTGGTTTTGCTCTGTCTTGTTTTTGTGCATGTTATTACCTCCGCAGGTCTATCTAAATAAGACAGGCTGGATGAACTATCTGGAGGAGAAAACAATGGGACCGACAGTTCTGGGGGGGACATGGGATAGGGGGAGGTGGGGGGTAAGGAAGTGGTGTTGACAAACCCAGGGACAAGGGAACAACAAGTGATCCAAATTGGTGGTGAGGTGAGTGTGGCAGGCCTGGTAGGGAATGATCAAGGGTAAGGTAACTTAACGAAGAGGTATAGCTGAAACCCAGGTGGGGATGGAGCATGATAGTGGGACAGGAGGAAAGTCAAGGGAAATAGAGGAAAGAGCTAGGAGGCAAAGAGAATTTATAGAGGTCTAGACAAAGACATGTACATGCAAATATATATATGAGGATGGGGAAATAGATCTATGTGCCTATATTTATAGGTTTAGTATTAAGGTGGCAGAAGGACCTTGGGCCTCTACTCAAGCACTCCCTCAATGCAAGAATATTTTATTCTATTAAATTGGCCTTCTATGATACTCATCCTCCCGACACAACTGCTGAAGACAAAGCGGGTGAACAAGTAAATGTGGTGAGGAAAGCTGATGGTGCCCGGCTATTAAAAGATATAGCGTCTGGGGTCTTAAAGGCTTGAAGATAAACAAGCGACCATCTAGCTCAGAAGCAACGAAGCCCACATGGAAGAACACACCAGGCTGTGTGATCACGTGGTTCCGAAGGGATCAGTTATCAGGCATCAAAGAACAAAAAATAATATCATTGGCTGCACACCTCCATGATAGGATCGCTGAGGGCAAACGGGTGCATAAGCAAATGTGGTGAAGAAAGCTGATGGTGCTCGCTATCAAAAGAGATAGTGTCTGGGGTCTTAAAGGCTTGAAGGTAAACAAGTGGCCATCTAGCTCAGAAGCAACAAAGCCCACATGGAAGAAGCACACCAGCCTGCGATCGCGAGGTGTCGAAGGGATCAGGCATAAGGCATCATAGAACAAAAAAAAATTTTTTACCATAGTGAATGAAGGGGGAAGTGCAGAGTGGAGACCCAAAGCCCATTTGTTGGACACTGGAGATCCCCTCACAGAGAGGTCTAGGGGAGGAGATGAGTCAGTGAGGGTGCGATGTAGCACTGATGAAGAATACAGCTTTCCTCCAGTTCCTAAATGCTTCCTCCTCCCCAACTACCATGATCCGAATTCTACCTTGCAAGTCTGGATAGAGCAGAGAATGTACACTGGTGCAGATAGGAGCTGAAGGCACAGGGAATCCAGGGTGGATGATCCCTTCAGGACCAGGGGTGTGAGTGGCGATAATGGGAGGGTAGAGGGAGAGTGGGTTGGAAAGACGGAACCAATTACAAGGACCTGCAATGTGACCTCCTACTTGGGGGACAGACAACAGAAAGGGGGGTGAAGGGAGATGCTGGATAGGGCAAGATATGACAAAATAATAATTTATAAATTATTAAGGACTCATGAGGGTTTGGCGGAGAGGGGAGGGAGGGGAAAAAAAAGAGGACCTGATGCAAAAGGCTTTGTTGTGAGTGCTTTGTTACAATTAAACTTCTTCAGGAAAGAAAAAAAAAACAAATAGCAATAAAGAAGACTGAAGGAAAAAAAGAAATAAAAAAGGATATTAACAGAATACTATGAAGAACTATACCTTAACAAATTTGAAGACCTAGAAGAAATGGACAAATTTCTAGATATGCACTACCTACCCAAACTAACTGGACTGAAATATAAAACCTGAAAAGACCCAAAGCAAAAAAAAAAAAATTGATCAGGTTACTAAAAACACTCTCAGTAGGATAAAAAAAGAAAAATTCCAAGCCCAGACAATGAGTTTTACAAACATTCAGAGAAGAGTTGATACCAATTTTACTCAAAATTTCCCAGGGTATAGAAAAGGATGGGAACCTTCCATAATCATTTTATGAATCAAACATATCCCTAGTATCAACATCCTAAGAAAATAAAATTGTGAGTCAATTTCTTTCATGAACATAGATGCAAAATTTTTCAACAAAAATCTAGCCAAGAGAATCCAGCAATTTAAAAACAACAACAACAACAACAAATAACATCATGACCAAGTAAGACTCAAACCAGGAATGCAAAGATGGCTCAAGATTAGAAAAAGTCAGTATAATCTAGCACAAAAATAAAACAAAGGAAAAGACCGCATCAACTGGTTAAAGAAAGGCATTTGACAAAAACAAACACCCCTTCCTAATAAAAACACTCAAAACCAAGGAATTTTTCAATAATTCCATGCAAAGCCAATGGCTCAAAGTACGCTCAAGGAAGAAACTGAAAGCATTCCCCTAGTAAATAGAAACTGGACAAGGATGCCCTCTGTCACCACTCCTATTCCGTATTATGCTGCAAGTCTTATTGCTGACAGACAACAAAGAGAAATTAAAGACGTCCAAACGGGGAAAGCAGTGAAACTCTACTTGCTCATGATAAGATCTTAGACGCAAATAGCAGAAGACAACTACTAGATGACTGGGACCGCCTAAAGTTTAAGACAAGTATGTGCATTACAACAGTTCACTCAAAGAGTAAAATGAGAACCCACAGACCAGAAAATGTGCTTGGCAATGGCATATCAGAGAAGGGACTAATCTCTAAAATTTACAGAAATCCTTAACACACCAACAAGAAAAAGGCTATCCAATTTAAAAATGGGCAGAGGCAAGGCACTATATAAGTTTAATACTATACCAATATGAATACCATCATCCTTCGTCAAAGAATTGGAAAAACTGATGACCAACAGAGAGGGAAGAAGCCCAGAACCAGCAGAGAACTACTCAAGAAGAAGGACAAAGTGGGGTGTTTGCTCTACCTGACTTAGCACGTATTAAACAGCCACGGTGGTCAAAATAGTGTAGTACTGCTATACGACAGATATTCAAACCATGGAAAAGAGCTGAAAACCCAGAAATATAAACATCAGTCTGCAGACAGCTGATCTTTGATAAGGACCCAAAAAATATCAAATGGGACGCAGATGCCTTCTTCAACAAGTGGTATTTGAAACAATGGATACCTACTGCAGAAAAATGAAGCAAGACCCTTATCTCACTCCATGCACAAGAACAAACTCAAGGTGGATCACAGACCTTGAGGTAAATACCCAAACTATTAGGGCCATCAATGAGGGAACTGGAACAAACCTGAGAACCTTGACATAGGGAATACACAGGCTATCGGAAATAGGGAAGGATACAAATACAGAGGAATCACAAATTGACAAGTGGGATTTACTGAAGATAAATCACCTGTGTACATCGAAAGAATTCACCAAGAGAGTAATAAGAGAGCCCACAGATTGGGAAAACAACTTTAGCAATAACACATCAGACAAAGGCCTTAACTAAAATCTACAATACTCCGCATGCTTACAATAAGAAAAAAAGTAAGTGCCCACTGAGGAGGTGGGCAAAGGACCTGAATAGAAGTTTCACAGGGGCAGAAATCCAAATGGCCAATACACATATGAGAAAATGTTCCCGATCAGTAGCCATAAGAGAAATGCAAATTAAAACAACAATGAGATACCACCTAACACCCTCAAAGACAGCCCAATTCAAAAAATCAGAAAGCAACAAGTGTTGGAGGGGCTGTGGTGGGACTCTCATCCACTGCTGGTAGGCCTGTAGGTATGTACAATCATTATGGAAATTGATTTGGCGATATCTAAAACAGATGGGAGATTGAGCTACCATATGACCCAGCCAGACCCCCTATTGGGCATATACCCAGAAGAGGCCAGAAACAAACCACAGCCAGACATCTGTGCTCCAGTGTTAATTGCCACACAGTTCACAATTGCAAGGAGTTGGAAACAACCCAAATTTCCATCAACAGACAAATGGATCAAAAAACCTGTGGTACATGCATACAGTGGAGTACTACACATCACTGAAAAGCAGCGATGAACGCATGAAGCACATCACCGCATGGGAAGAATTGGAGGAAATCATGTTAAGTAAGCCAAGCCAAAAGGACAAGTACAACATGAATCCGCTGAGGTAAGCGAAAAAATAGGGGGGGGGGGAGCATAGGGGAAAAGCTACTATCTACATACATCCCTGAGGTGAGGTCCAGCAACTACTGCAGGGGCCAAACCCAATCCAGCTATATATAAGGCAGCCAACTAACAAGGGAACAACAAGTGAACTAAAATCAATGGAAAGAAGGGCATAGGATACCTAGTAGGGCTTAATGCCAAAGGCAATGTAGTGGAAAGGAATTACTAAACCCGAATGAAAGCCGAACATGATGCTGGGACAAGAGGAAAGTAAAAGGAAATAGATGACGGAACCAAGAGGCAAAGGATATTTACAGAGGTCTAAATACAGGCATCTACATAGATATATATATAATGAGGGAAACAGAACTATGTACTCACATCTATATGTTAAGAATTCAGGTTGCAGGTGGGCATTGGGTCTCAACTCAAGTACTCCCTCAACACAGGAACACTTTGTTCTAACAATCTGGCATTCTGTGATGCTCACTTTTCGGACACAATCACTGAAGACAAAATGGGTGCATAAGCAAATGTGGTGAAGAAAGCTCATGGTGCCTGGCTATCAAAAGATATAGCGAGTGTCTGGGGTCTTAAAGGCTTGAAGATAAACAAGCGGCCATCTAGCACAGAAGCAACAAAGCCCATATGGAAGAAGCATACCAGCTTGTGTGATCATGAGGTGTCGATGGGATCATGTATTAGGCATCTAAGACCCAGAACAAAATCATACCCAATGTGAATGGCCAGGGATTGGGGTGGTGGTGGCATGGAGTGGAGACCCAACACCCATCTGTAGACAATTGGACATCCCCTCACAGAGGGGTCACAGGGAAGAGATGAGTCAGTCAGGGTGCACTACAGCACCTATGAAACACACAAGTTCTTTGGTGCTTCCTTCCCTCCACTATCATGACCTCAATTCTACCTTACAAATAGGATTAGACCAGAGCATGCACTCTGCTACAGATAAGAGCTCACCTCACAGGGAATCCAGGATAGATAAGCCCTTCAGGGCCAACAAAGAGAGTAGAGATATCAGGAAGATTAAGGGAGGGTGGGGTTGAAAGGGGGAATCAATCACAAGGATCAATTAGAATCCCCTCCCAGGGAGACAAATAATGGAAAAGTGAGTGAGGGGTGATTGAGGACGATGTAAGATATGGAAATAATAATCTATAACTTTTGAAGGGTTTGTGAGGGAGGGTGGAGGGAGGGAAGGGGAAGAAATGGGGAGTTGCTATCAGGGGCTCAAGTGGGATGAGACTGGTTTGAAAATGATGATGGCGGCATATGTGTAAATGTGCTCGACACACTGGATCAATGCATGGACTGTGATAAGAGATGTTAAGAGCCCCCAATAAAAGTAAGAAAAAAAGAAAATGGGCAGAGGGTATGAATAGACACTGTATTATAAAGAAGATATTCAGGTGGCCATATGAAAATTGAGAAATGAAAATCAAAACAACATTATATGTCATCTCACCCCAACATTAATAGTAAAAAATAAATAAAATTTAAACCACACACACAAAACAACCAATGCTGATGAAGATATAGAGAGACTAGAAACGTCTGCTGGTGGGACCATACATACAACAGTGCAAGCGCTGTGGGAAGCGGTACGGCATTTCCTCCCAAGGCTGGAAACAGAAGTGCCATACAAGCAAACAATCCCTCTGCTGGCTATGCATCTAGGAAAAGAACTGCAGCGCAAACAAATGCATGCACACCAGGCTCACTGCAGCGCCCTCCCAACAGCAAAACGATGAACAATCCAAATGCCCGTCGGTGGAAGAATGGTAGACCCGATAGAACACGAGGCAGCTTAAGGTGTAACGATGGAACTGTGAACCACCGCCTGACATGGACAAACCTGGAGGACAATTGGCTGAGTGAAATTAGTCAATCACAAAAGGGCAACTATTCTACCAGAATACTACCATAAAAAGTCAAGAACAAGTTCTCACATTAAAAGAAGCATCCTTTGATGGTTACCAGGGGTAAGAGAGAAAGGGAGGGAGGGGGCTCATGGGCTAAAGAGTAAACAAGTGTCAGCTTGGTGAAGGGAAAGGCGGCATACAATAAGAGGGAGGTTAGGGAAAATGAGGGAGCGGGGAAGGAACTGGGAGGTTTGTGAGAGTTAAAGGCAACAAAGGTAAAAAATGCCACCCACACAATCCTGAAAAAGTGGTGGCCCATTAATAGTCTGTCTACTAGTAGACGCTTGGCTAGACACGCAGGGTGAAGAGGTGTGGGAGGGAGAAAAGACGTACACCTGCAGATATAGTCCGGTTTGACAGAAGACATTTGTAAATGTCTATTTGCCTCTGATGAAACATATATCCATGAGTGTGGTGGAGCGAACAGGGTGCAAAGTCATGAAAGTTTCTTCTTAGACACAGCCCTGGAGGGAACGAGCCACTGAGCATGGGGCTCAGGTCCACGTTATAGTTTACAGGGTCCTACATCGAATTTAATGAGAAGCAACTAGGATCTTCCAAGCTCACGAGCAGCCATCTAAGGTCTCTCCCTACCGCGAGGGTAAGAAAAGAGACGGCAATCACATGTGGGGATAATTAGTCCAATGGACTAATGAATCATTTAAACATCATTCTCCACAACACCGAGGCGAGAAGAACTCAATGGTGCCCAGCGAGCCCTACCAACTGCTTAGGAGGCACGGCATGGGGTAGGAAGAACAAAATGCTTCCTGGACAGATAGGGACTGGTGGTACCCCTCCGAATGATACTCTGCTCTATAAACGTTCACCTCAGTCACAATCTAATGTTTTAAAATATCAGTATTAATGTTACGGAGCACAGTTCTTCTGTGATGCGCTGCAGTTCCGAGGAGTTTGGGTCAGCGCGGCGGCTGTTAGTAAAATGCAGTATTATCATGCCGCGGGCTCTAAGCGCCTTCTACTGATGAGCTCAATGACCTCCCCAAGAAAGCCTGTCGGGCAGGCACTAACAGGTCCACCAGTAAACAGGTCAGGAAACTGAAGAGAAGAGAGAGGAGACAGAAGGGTGGACGGGCTCATCCACTACTGGGAAAAGCAGGTGGGTTAACCAGCACAGGCTCTGCCTCTGCCCAGAGCCATCCCCACGGAGGACCAAGCGGGGTATGGGCTGTCCCCAGGGGCCAGGTCACCAGCCTGGCTTTGAGGACACAGCTGTCTGTGGCTGGGTATGGCAGGAGAACGCTGAGAGAGGGGGCCAGGCCATGAAGGGTGAGGGTGGGGTCAGATGATAATAGTCGCTGAGAGCCTCCTCCGGCAGCTGGCTGGTCAGTTCCTCCGCTGACCACCCACATACAAGGATGGCAGGAAGGCCAGCCTGTCGCAGCAGCCTCAACCCTGCTCCCACTGAGCTGGGGGGTGGGGGTGGGCGAGGCCTGGCTCCGTGCCAGGGGAGGCCCGGGGACTGGGGGCACAGCGGCGGGTACCTAAGAATTCTAGCAGCTCTGGGCTGCTGGCCAGCCCGGCGTCCTTGGAGACACAGCGCAGGAGCTCATCAAACAGGGCTCGCCTTTCCTGGATGTCAGCCTCCCCAACAAACAGGACCTTCCGGGGCAGCGGGGGGAGGCTGGCCACGGAGTAACGGAGGCTCAACTTCTGGTACAACTCGTCAATCTCGCTATACTTTTTAGAGACCTGGAATGAGAAGGGCAGGTGATTTCCTGAGAGAAGAGTAAAAGGAGCGCGCTCCTCTCCTGACCCAACCACAGGCTGCAACTCGGAACCAGCCAGCCCCCTGCTGTCGAGCGGATTCTGGCTCAAGGGGACCCAGGTGTTACAGACCAGAACTGCTCCAGAGGGCCTTCTTGGCTGTCATCTTTCCAGGGGAGTCTCTGGGTGGCACACATGGCTAAGTTAAGCGCTTGGCGTTAACTGAAAGGTTGGTGGTTCAAACCCCTCCGGGGGCAGGCCGGAAAACATACAAAACCCAAACCGAACCCACTGTCAGCAAGTCAAATCCAACTCCTAGTGACCCCCCAGGACAGAGCAGAACTGCTCCTTTGGGTTTCTGAAGCTGCGATCTTCAGAGGAGCGGAGAACCCAATCTTTCTCCCTCAGAGCACCTGGTGGGTTTGAACCATGAATCTTGCGGCCAACACGTAACCCACGCTAACACCCAACTTCCTCCTGAAGCCTCATAGCCAAGGAAAAGTCCAGTGTTCTTCTTTGAAACATGGAGTTGCCACGAGGCAGAGGGGATGCTCGGGCAACTAGTTAAGAGAAAAACCCTCATGGAAGCAGAAGGCCAGGCTGCTGGGAGCCCAATTGGCTGGATGGCAGCGAGGTCTGGTTCTTCTGCCAGGCTGCCGGGTGGATTCCAATCTAGACCAAGCCTTTCGCCCAAGATTCAAAGAGGGCCAGGCTTTTGGGACAGTCCTTCGCAAGGACAAGAGGAGCCTTGTGGGGGAGTGGTTATATGTTGGGCTGCTAACCACAAGGTGAGCGGTTCAAAACCACCAGCCACTCCCAGAGACAGGACTTTCTACTCCCACAAAGAGTTAGTATCTCAGAAACCCACAGGGGAAATTCTACCCTGTCCTATAAGGTCAGAATTGACTCGATGGAAGTGAGTTTGGACTCTGGGTCTTCCTAAGGACGGGCCTGCATCCATGAAGTTCTGGGGAAAGGGCAGGGTCTCTGGGGTTAATCCTCCCTCCTTATCCTCTGCATCTCCCTGCCTCGGGCTCAGCCCCTTCTCCCTGCTCTACATATCGTAAGTACCTTAGCAGTCTGAAGGAAAAACGCTTTAGGGGGCTATTCCAGGCACCACGATCAGTCTGGGTAAAAATATTTGATGCTGAAACCCCGGCCCTGCCTGGCCTGCAGGCAACTCACACCACCTGCTCCATTCCAGTCTTATCACAGTGACCACACAGACTGGCAGCTATGAGGCCATCTTCCTGCAACACCAGGAGTCGCCTGTCCTCAGCACTGCCTCCTGCTCATTCTCCCATGACTAAAGACAGGCTCTGGGTGGGCCTGTCCTTACACTTACTTATGGCGGAGAGCCAAACTGCCAAAGTGGATCTCGCTACCCTGCCGTCAACCAGGACGATCAGGTGATTCCTTTTCACATCACCGTAGCCCTGGTGGAACAGCAGGTTAAGCAGTGGGCTGCTAACTGAAAGTCAGAGAAAGATGAAGCTGTCTCTGCTTCTGTGACAGTTTGGGAATCCTATGGGGCTGTTCTACTCTGTCCTGTAGGGTTGCTATATACTGGAACCAGCGTGATGAGAGTGGGGTTAGCTTGGGTCTTGAATTGCACACTGGGACCACAGGGAAGCCAGCCAGGGCCCTGCTGGCCACTGGAAGATGTGCCTGAGTGCTGGCTGACCCCATCTCTCTCCTTTGTGGTGCCCCCTCACACACCCATACCAGGCAGGGTTTGCCTACTTTATCAAGCTCTTATTGTGCCCTTACTCTGTGTGGGGACACCAGGACACCCTGTCTCTTGGGGCGGGGGGTAGTCTCAGTAAGGTGGACTCAGTGTGAGCGCAGAGGACAGACAACTGCTTTACCCACATCCACCCTCCACCCGGAGCGCCACTGGGCTCTCTCCACTGTGTTTCTCCTCCTCTGCGAGGCCACTGAGGGTGTGCACACGCATGACTCTTATTTACACTCACATGAGATGGCCACGCCCTCCACCAGCACTACAAACCCTGCTGAGCAGCTGACTGCAGGTGAGCACACACATTCCAACATGGGCACCCGCACCTCCTCTGCCTAGGGCAGTTGAAGCCTGCACATTTGACGGACCAAGATGATCGCCTTAAACCTAAACCTGCAAGGGTGCTGGATGCTAGGAGATAGTGGGGGGCAGGGGGTGGCGGGCCTGGTTTCAGAGCCCCCCCGAATGGGGAGTCATTGGGGGGAAAAGCTGCTGCCGGCAGTTGTCAACACCGCAAGCGCTTTCCTGGGAACACCAATCTACTGCCACGAATCAATTCCGACTCACCGCGGTCTTATATAGGGTTTCCCAGATTGCAAATCTTTATTGGAGCATGGGTCTCCTGAGCATAGTCCTCAAGGGGGTAAAAAATGCAGCAAGCGATTCCTTTCATTAAAGTGCTTAAACTGCACAGGCTTCACCCCCTCTGGACCTGAGGAACCAGAAACCTCAGCCTGAAGGCCATTCAGAAAATTGGCTCCTTGCAAAGCAGACCCCATGGGGGAGCTGGGAAGACTGTTTACTGGAGTGTCCCCTGCAGACCTGCCCCCCCTCTCCCCGGAGCCACCAGAACGAGGGATCTGTATGTGGGGCTACAGTACGCACGTGAGCTCTCCTTGGCTCTTGCAAGCCCTTCGAAATGTTTGAGAATCACCTGTGCATACACCCCACTCATCAAAGGGCAAAGTCTGAATGTACGAAAATGTGAGGACGGGTGCTCGTGATCGGATTGCAGGTAGTGCTTACCTCTTTCACAAGATCGTGCGGGCTGGCTGGGCACCCCTCAAAGGATCTGGAATGCTGTGTCCCTGTCACGCCCAGAACTATCAATCTCAAGTATGTTCCTCACCAGTTCGTTTTGTTTTGAACATTGTATTGAGGGTACTGACAGCTCCTGTAACAGCCCATGCATCCATTGCATCAAGCACATTTGTCCATAGGTTTCCAACATTGTTTTCTAGACATTTACTTTCCACTGAGCCCTCGGTGTGGGCTCCTCTTCCTGTCCCCTCCACCTTCCCACCCTCGTGGTCCCTGGATAAATTAGAGATTATTATTATTGCCAGCTCCAGTTCTTGAACATGGGGGTGCGTCGAGCTCCACCTGGGATTACGTCAGATTACTCAAATGCTGAAAGCCACCTTGCAGAACAAAGCCACTCCCCATCAATGCAAGCACAGAACCACCGGGCAGACATTACACCCAGCTCTCCGAAACAGCAGAATAAACACTCCCATGACAACAGACTTCCCACGAAAGGCTCATGCCATAAACTCCAACTTGAACCTGGTGCACCTTTCAACGGGTGCCATCAAGTCAGTTCCGACTCATGGCGACCTCCAGAAGAGTAGAAGGAAGCACCGCCCGGTCCGGCCCCACCCTCACGACGGTCACGTCTGGACCCACTGTCGCAGCCAGCGTGGGAAGACACTGTGCCAACCCATCTTGTCCGGGGCTTTCCTCTTTTTTTTAATGGCTGACTCTTATTTTATCAAACACAGTAGCCTATGTCAGGAAGAACATCTTCTGATAACACGTCACAGGATGTGGGGCAGTCTCGCATCCTCACATCCATGGAGCCTGCTGGCTGTACTTCCTTCCATGCGTTTGTTTGTCCTTCTGGTCGTCCATGGGGGTATTTTTAGTACTCTTTCTTTGCCAAGACTAGAATTCAAATGCATGGGTTTGTTTTTTTCCTGTGATCTTCCTTAGTTTTCACACTACCTATGAAGTGATTGCCAACGCTACGGCCTGGGTCAGGCACACTTCCATTCTCGAAGTGACATCTTTGCTCTTGAACATTTTAAAGAGATCGCGTGCACACTGTTCCACTGTAAATCTTCCTTTGACATTGACTGCTGCTTCCATTGGCTGTGGATCCAAGAAACCTTTTGACAACTTCAACTTTTCTCTCTGTGTTTCAAGATGCTGTCTAACGGTCCAGCGGGAGAGTTTTTGTTCGTGTTACATTGAAGGCTGCCATCTTTCATTTTCATCGACAAGTGCTTCGAGCCTGCCTACAGCAAGCAAGCGTGTGCCATCTGCATATGCTCATAAGACTTCTTGTAACCCTAATTAGATTGTTCAATCATTCTTTTGAGTCACTTTTTTTTAAAGCATGGGCACAAATAAGGATCTCTTCCAGGAAGCTGGCCAAAAAGCTTGTCTTCCAAATTTCTTGGCATAGAGAAGTGAGGATTCCCAGACTTTCATCAGCTCGTTGAAACATTTCAACTGGTTCCTGGAGGCTGGATTTTGGCTAATGTCTTTATTGTACCTTGGCCTTCCTCTTTCGGTATCATTGGCTCTTGCTCATAGGCTACCTATTGAAATGGCTGAATGTCAAACAATTCCTTTTGGTAGAGTGACTCTGTGCATTCCTTCCACCTTTTTTTTATGCTTCCTGATCATTCAATATTGTGCCCATAGAATCCTTCCAGAGTGCATTTCAAGGCTTGAATTTTTCTTCCATTCTTTCCGATTGAGATATGCTGAGCACAATCTTCCTGGTTGGTCTTCTAACTCCGGGTCTTCACATTTCAATACCATGCTTCATTCTGTCTTCTCAGGCTGCCTTTTCACTTCTTCTGTTTGACTCTTTGACGTCATCATTTTTCCATCTACTTTAGCTGCTCTACATTCAAGAGCCAGTTGCAGTTTCTCCTGACCTCCACGTTGGTCTTTCTTTCTTTCCTGCCTGTGAAATGATGTTTTGTTTGCTTCATGTTGATGTCCTCCCACAGCTCATCGGGTCACTTTCTGTCCTTACTGTTCAATGCATCAGATCTGTTCTTCAGATATTCAGATGTGAGATATAGAACATCCTATTTTGGCATTTTACATGTGTTTTAATTTTTTTTTTTTTGGCTTCAAACTGAACTTACACAAGCAATCGATAGTCTGTTTCCCAATTTTAGTGGATTTGTTTGAGTAACAATGGAATTACCTGGATTTCCTCGGGGACACAGAGATATTACCCCATCCCACACAGCATGGTCCTTCAAGATGGGTCTTGCAATGTCCTTTTAATGAGGTGATGCCATTCCTCTTGAACCTGCCATTCCTGACACAGTAAACCATAACCGTCTGACTCAAAATGGCCCATACCCGTCCATTTCTGCCCACTAATGCCTCTATATCAATTTTAATATTCATTTTGTTTCATGTGGGATGACTTCAATTGGTGGAAACAAGTTATCAAATTATGTGCACATGATTGTGCCTTTAAGACCCTGGATACTATACTTTCTGATAGCCAGGCACCATCTAGTTTCTTCACCACCCTTTGCAATAGCACCCATTGCTTTCATGATCTCTTCCATAAGGGTCAGCATCAAATTTGTGCTATGCCATGAGAATGAATTGTTCTTAGATTGGGGTTAGAATTAAGTGCAAGCTCCAAATCCATTCACGCACCTATTGTTTCTATATGTCTCTGGTTCCCCCTGAGGTATCGTTGTCATTTCCTGTCAGAGAACATTATCAATCATCCCTCTGGGGCATCACTTCTGCTGCCATCATCAATCAGCATTCGCTTTCATTATGCTCTTAACGTTCCATTTCCAAGGGCTTTAGTCTCCCTGCCCCCTTATCTTCTCATCTTTATTTTACAGTAATTGTAGACCCGTTGGTCTGCTGTAGATGGTTTTATGATGACACACTGTCCTTACAGGTACCCTTTACTCTGTGTGCCAACCTGTTATTTTGCTCAAAGGTAACTTTAGGGGCTAGTTCTCAGTTCAAGGTTTGAAGCGTTAACTCGGGGAAATGGTCTCTAGCCTCAGTGGGTCCAGAAAGTCTGAATGTTTTAAGAATTGGTTCTGGTCTGTGCTTTCCCCCTGCTCTGCCAGACTCCATCCCGTGGCCCTGGTCATAGTGGCTGGTAGTGGTGGCCATTCACCATCTAGTTCTTCTGGTCTAGATGAAGCCTCATCTTGTGTACATGAACTCTTCTTTAAGAAGTATCTTAAAGAGACTTAAAATGCATCACCCTTTTGCCAGACGTATTCTGGAACCCCTTCTTCAAAGTGAGTGGGGGAAAAAACCCTACCCTGCTGTGCACCCCTCTTCGCATCAGTGTTTATCTTTACACTTCTGCTTCCCATGGTCTGTAAGCACCTATGCCTGATTCACCCCGGTGTCCTAACCAGTCAACACAGGTCAGGTACCCACTAACCCTGAGTGAGTGCCCTCTTGCTGAGTCTATGGGTACCTCGGTGAGTGGATGGGTCTCAATGGAGCCCAGAGACACACCCCCTCTCAACCCCCTGGCCAGAACCCCAGCTCACCAAGAATTGGACAACGTCCTCTGGCCTGTGCTTGGCTGACTTGAATGCAGCCAGCCGGGTCACCACCAGAATCTGGTACTCCACATGGCCCGACATCATCTTGCCCCGCACCTCCTGGTGCTGGGGCACGCTCAGGTCCAGACCCGTGTGGACATTCTGCACTCGCCTGCCAAAAGGAGACAAAGGACTTTTAGGTTCCAATGAGCAGGCTTCTTGATGGAAGTACAGGCAGGGCCTTGACAAGGGCCAACGGACCTGGGTTCTTCTTACAGGGCATTGGAAAGAAATGGGGCATAAGTGCACTACGGAGAGGAAGCACCGATAGAAGCCAACTCTAGTGGGTGGAAGTGAAAAATGAGACAGGCCTCTTAGCAAGGGAATGGATGAGTGAAAGGCCACCCCGCCCCTACCTCTCTCACACACACTCCAGCAGCACCCCCGTCTGACAGCTTTTTGGCCACTCCAACATTTTTAAATCTGGAAACCACACTGTCCCAAACCCAGCACAGCAGGTCTCCACCAGCTTGGACTCTACAGTCCATTGCTCGATGACTGGGTCCCACCTCTCTCCGAATGTAGAAGGGGCCTGGGAAAAGCCCCCAGCCCCGTTCCCAGCAGCCCACGCACCCATGCCCACGCAGCCGAACGCACACAGGATCAGCACACACCATGCTGCCTGCTTTAACCCTTCCATGGCCAAATGACATCCTACTTCCAATTGCTTGTTGAAACCATGTGCTTATGGTAGTGGGAAACATTACGTTTCATTTCATTTTTAACCCTGTTATTGGAAATGAGGCGAAGGCTTACAGAGCAGCTCTCTCGCATTCATTCAACAATTCACACAGGTCTCGTTTCAACTCATCCACTGCAACCCCCTCAGTGCACCCTTACTTATCCTAGTCCCTGGATGAGAAGAATGCTTTGACATTTAACCATTTTAAGAGGTAGCCTATGGTCAAGAATTAAGGGGACCAAACAAAGAAAGCCAAGCTGCACTGTGGCCGTTAATTGAAAACCAAGACTTTAGGAATGGACAAAATATCAAGTGAGTTGTTTCCACCACTGATGAAGCACTAAAAGCGCTCCTTCCTCTATGCCGGGAAATGTGGGGAACATCTCCCTGACCCTCTGACTCGATCTGTCCCCATTCCAAAGAAAGATGACCCACCAGAATGCACAAATCATTGAACAATATTATGAACATCACATGCCAGTCAAATTGTGCTACCGACCATTCAACGACAGTTGCAGCAATATACTGACAGGCAGCTGCCAGGAATTCAAGCTGGATTCAGAAGAGGACATGGAACAAGGGACATCGTTGCTGATGTCAGATGATCTGAACTAAAAGCTGAGAAGACCAGAAAGAGGTTTGCTTAACGTTTCATTACCTATGCAAAGACACTAGACTGTATGGAACACAATAAAGAATGGATGGCATTGAAAAGAATGGGAACACCAGAACAATTCATGGTGCTCGTGCAGAACCTGTACATGGATCAAGACGCAATCGTCCAAACAGAACAAAAAGACGGCATGGCTTGAAGTCAGGAGAGTTTAGTCAGGTTGTAGCCTTTCACCTTATTTTTTTCGATCTGTATGCTGAGCAAATAATCACAGAAGCTGTGCTACATAAAAAGGAGGCAATCAGGATTGGAGGATGGCTTATTAACAACCTCCGTGGTGCGGATGATAACCTTGCTTGAAGTGAGGAGAACTTGAAGCAGGAGTTGCTGAAGCTCAAGGACAGACGCCTTCGGGATGGATTACAAGTCAATGTCCTGAAAACCCCCAAATCCTCACAACTGGACCAACAGGCAGCATTCTGATAAACAGAGAAAAGGTGGGAGCTGTCAAGGAGTTCATCTTACTTGGATCTACAATCGATGCACATGGAAGCAGCAGTCCAGAGATCAAACACCACATTGCATTGGTTAAATCTGCCACTCAAGACCTCTTTAAAGTGGCGCAGAGCAAAGAGGTCACTGTGAGGTGCACCTGACTCAGGTCATGGTATTTTCAACTGCCTCATATGCATGTGAAAGCTGGACAATGAATGGTGACGACAGAAGAAGAATCAGTGCGTGTGAATTAGGAGGCCGGCGGAAAGTATCTACGAGTACCACGGACTGTCTAAAGAACAAAGACATCTTCCTTGGAAGACGTACGGCGAGGCGAGAATGCTCCTGAGAAGTGAGAGTAGGGAGACTTGGTCATCTACTCTGGACATGGTGTCAGGAGAGGATCCCCGGAGAAGGGCGTCATTCGTGGTAAAGCAGGTCAATGACAAAGAGGACCACCCTTCAGGAGATGCACTGACACCGTGGCTGCAACAACGGGCTCCCGCCCAAGCGCTGTGCCGATGATGCGGGACCGTGCAGGGTTTGTTCTGTCGTACCCAGGTCTCTGAGTCAAAACGGACTGACTGTGCCCCAACAACAGGAAAACATGCCCGCCTTCAGCATGAAGCGCCTTTACATAGGGGACCACGTTAACAACAGTGACTGCAAAGATTAGGTAGACATGGAGGGAGAGACTGTGAGTTTCTGTCAATGGTGGAAGAAGACGGGGGGGGGGGGGGGGGAGTGTGAGAATGACTGCAGAGAATGTGATCCCACATGGAAAACCTAGAATCGATGCGTGTTTTGCTGTGTATAGTCTCAAAGACAACAAAATGAATAAGTGTTGGGCTGTTAACCGCAAAGTTGGCAGTTCAAACCCACCAGCTGCTCGGAGGGAGAAACATGACGTTCTCTGCGTCCATTAAGATTCAGTCTCTCAGAGACTCTAGATAGAACCACTGTGAGTTGTACTCCACTCAATAGCAATGGGATCGATGCCCAGAACTCGGAACTCAAATATCTGCAAGCCACCATCATCTCCTGGAGAGCCTCTCCCGGCCGGTGCCTACTCCAGATGCAGTTCCTGCTTCCGGCTGGTGCTCAACGGAGCAGCCAGAGGAACTCGGTGAAAAACAAGCCTGATCGTCCCACCTTCTGCCCAGGGCTTCTTAACGTACTCAGAATGAAATCCAAAGACCTCAGTCTCCCTTCTCCTCAGTCCCCAAACCTGCACCTTTTCATCCCCTCAACCAACCTTCGCTCTCCAGCCACAGTGGTCTCCTTGCTGGTCTCCAAAGACCCAAGCACACGCCCACCTCGGAACCTCTGCTTCTGCTGAGCTGCCAGATGCACTCAGATGGGGACTCTCTTCTTCAGGGAACTGTCAGGGAGCTAGCCAACTGCCACACTGGCCCTGGACCACACCCGAGGCAAAAGCACTCGTTCCCACCTGTCGCTCTACTACTATTTTCTTAAGACTTCAAATGTTCATGGGAAAAGGTCATTATCTTTCCAAGTCCCTATTTTCCCACAAACTTTTTGAGCCCTCTCATGTTTACCTATTTCCTTTTGCCCCCCAGAAAACTGCAGGAGAGGGCCTTTGTTTTGGCTGTTCACCGCTGTATCCCAGAACCCGGAACAGTACCTAGCAGGGCAGACCCTCAATAAACACCTGCTGGATGAATGGACAGGAGCCCCCGTGGTGCTTTAGTTAAAGCGGCGGACAACTAGCTGCAAGGCTGGTGACTCAAACCCATCAGGCGAAAGAAGATGCTACCTGCTTCCATTGAGTTTTCGTCACAGAAACCCTAGGGAACAGTTCTGCTGTGACTACTCTGAGTCCGCATCAACTCGATGGCAGGGGCCTGGGTGTGGATACATGCATGGAAGTGGAGCGGAATGGGGGCAGATGGGCTGGAGAGCGAAGTTGGAGCTCTGCTGTGAAGGGCCTGCTACAGTGGGTGGACTCGCTCTGTAGACAAGTGCCTTCGACTGGCTGGCACTGCCAACAAGAAGATACGAGGGCAGACTCGCGTGGCCTTGCCCATCAGAATGCCTGTGTTAGCAAGCCAGGTCCAGGTTAGGCAGCGAGAGCAGCCACCCACCACCACCCCAAGCGCCTCACACCAAAGTCGCACCTCCACTGTCTGCCTGCGGCTGAGAAGGGTGTTTGCTGCTGCCATCGCTCAGTCCCAGAGTGGATTCAAAACCCTATTTTGCACCCAAGGATGGCGGCCTCGAGTGGTTCAGGGGAAACCGCTTCTGCCCCAAAAGACACAACCTGTAAGCTCACCTCGAAGTCCTGGTGGCTCAGTGCTATGGTTGGGCTGGCGGGTCACAGTTAGAAACCCCCAGCAGCTCCTCTTGAGAAAGACTGGGCTTTCTATTTCCTTACAAGACTGAGAGTTACAGCCTGGCAAACTCGCAGAGGCAGGTCGCTATGCGCTGGTATTGACTCAGGGCAGTGAGTTGTAACCTCGTTACAGCATCCAGAGGAGGGAAACAGGTCCTGGCATCAGCTGACTTAAAGAAACATGTTTTCCTCGGCCTGAAGTAAGAGGGAAGCCCTGATCACATTAGTTGAGTCAACATTTATTTATGTAATAAACTGGCATCTTCGCACATGCTTTGGTGCAGGGAGGACATGGGTGGGGTTCGTACAAGTGTTTAAGTGAGTCAGTTTGCAATTATTCAGAATGAAAAGTCATGGCCATGCCAGACTCCCCAGGATTCATCTTGCTGAGTCTTCCATGACTGGATCGAGGCCGGTGGACAGCGAATCTTCCACCCAACACAACTCTGCGCTTTGGCTATAACTTGCCCTGCTCTGAGTGCTCTCCTCCAGGAACTGCCGCCTCCTCCCTCCCCGGCACCACCAGGTAAGTTCACTCACAAGGCCTTCCTCACGGGCTTCCAGGTGCCTGGGTGAGAGCCTGGCACCCCCCACCGGCCCCACCTGAACTCACTGCCCCTCGAGCATTGATCACCCCCACGGTCGGTGTCCACGCAGCTCCAGCGTCACGCACTGGCTCTGACACACGCCCACAATCAGAGAAGACGCTCGGGCCAAAAGAAACCAGCCTACGTCCCCAGGGGAAGGGAGGAGAGTGCCGCAGCCAGCCACCCCCAAGGCTTCCCATTACAGCGCGTTCTTTGCTCTCTACCGGGCCTCGGTTTCCTCGTCGGTGAAAGGGGACACTCGATGCCACCCCAACTCTCCTACAGGGCAGTGCAGAGGCCCAGGCCAGCAGAGCGCGCTGGGGAGATCCCAGCCCGAGGCGCAGACAGACCCGGGGACCGCTGCCTCCGCCTCCTCCTGCGCCCGGAGCGCATCGCGGTCGGGGCTCGGCGCCGCCCAGGCCCCGTGCCCGGGCGTGGGGGCCTGGCTCACCTGGAGGTGACGAGCACCGCCGGGGACTGCATGATGGCGGCGGCTGCGAGCGGGCCGTGCGGTCACGGGACCGGGCGGTGCCGGCGCCGCCCCCGCCCCGCGCGCACGGCCCGCCCCGCCGCGCCCGGGCCTCCGAGCGCCCGCGCCTCCTCCCCGCTGTCCTGGCGCGTCCTCTAGTGGCCGCTCGGAGGGCTGCTTCCGGAGGCCGCCGAGGATCCCGGCCCCTTCCTCCCTCGGAAGGCAGGGCGCGTCTGGGCCCCGGGGCGCGCACTTAGGATGGCTCCGACCCAGCTGAGCTGCATCCTCCCGCCTCGCGCACAGCACGGCTAAGGCCGTTTGTCCGATCCCGCAGGCCCGTCGGTCGGTCCCTTGGCGCAGAAGAAAAGGGGAGGGCGACGGTTTCCTTCCCAGTGACCATTAGTTCCAGTTTGTGTCTGTTGGCCTGTGTGTAATGACAAAGCTTATGTCACTCTTACAGGTGGCTCCGCTAGGCCGACCCCGATCTTCCTGCCTTGCGGGGAGTTTGGGGGAAACACTGCAGCCCGGGCTCCTGGCCCCCAGGGCCGCGGGGTGAGAGCCCCGCCCTCCCGGGGAGATTTGGTTCCTATAGCTGATTCCCACTCTGGGCGAGCCCATCCGTCAGTGCAAGAATAGAACTGCGCGCCATAGCGGTTCGGTGACTGGGTTTGTGTAGTTTTCATTTTTGGGGAAGTAGATCAGCAGGCCTTTCTTCCGACGTGCCTCTGGGCGCCCTTGAACCGCCAACCTCGAGGTGAGCAGCGAGCATATTAACCATCTGTGTCTTGGTGGCGGAGGGGGTCCGCACCACAAGATCTGCAGGCGAAACCCACCAGCCACTCTGCGGAAGAAAGATGAATGAAACCTAACACTCCATTCAAGAGTTTCAGCCTGGGAAGCCCAAGGGGCAGTGCTACTCCGCCCTGGCGCGTGGCTATGAGTCAGAACTGGCACCACAGCGATTAGGTTCTTAATTTTTTTGGGGGGGGGTAGTGAGGGATTCCCTAGAGATGTAAGGGGACCGTAGTGAAGTGATCCATACTCCAGCAGGCAAGTAAGCGCAGGGCTGGAATCTGGGTCCAGAGGCCTGATGGTGGGTTTCTGAAGAGAGGCAAACAGGGCTTCCCTAGCAAAAGCCTCTGAACTCCTTAGTGGGTGCATGGTTCCCAGTCGCCAGCATCCCCTCTCACAGCATTCACTAAAACGCTCTCCCACCCACTGGAAATGCAGATCCTCTCCCCAGAATAACTGCCCTGCCCTCCTCCTCCTCCCACCCTGACCAATGCCACCCTGTCCCCCTGCTGCCTCTCCTCCTTTGGGGAGCGGAGGTGGCCCTTCTGTTGGTTGTCTTGCAACCAAGAACCAGTCCCCACTCCCTACAGCCCCCCTCCAAAACGCTGATAAAGGACACCCCCCAACCCTTTGTAACCACCAAACACTTAGCACAGGAACCCCCTGCCATTTAGTCAATTCCAACTCACCATGACACTACAGGACAGGGGAGAGCTGCTATTTTGGGTTTCCAGTGGCAGCAAATCTTTACAGGAGCAGACAGCCTCATTTTTCTCCCAGCAAGCTGCTGCTGAGTTTGAACAGCCAAACTTACCATTAGCCATCAAGCAATTAACCCACTGTGCCACTGGAGCTCCTTGCCAGGCACTTGTGGTGAACATGACACCCGGGTGAGTGCTTGTGTTGTTCTGCGTTCAGCTACTAAGGAAACAGCCACTCTGCTCTGCGTCTGCTACTGCTAGTCCCAAGGTGAAACTCTTCCCTTCTCTACCTGCTGACTTCCCATGCGTTCAGCTATTCATTCATTCACTCATTCAGCAAGCACCTGCTATGCTAGAGCTCCGTAGTGGGCCCTGTACAGCCTCTGAGGAGGCACAGGACAGTTCCCAGCCCCTGGGGACTGGTGCCTCTAGCGTCCCTGGGACCTTCGCTTCCAGCCCTTCTGCTCACTCTCCGTATAGCTGTATCTGGCTAGTGCTCATGCCTAACAGCATCACAGGGGGATCCAAGAGTCACGCAGATGGTCGGGCAGAGCCCACAGGGGAGACCCCTCTGCTCCCTGGCTTGAGCTTAGCTGGCTGCCTTTGGGTCCAGAACAATGGGGTCAAGGGGAAATTTTCCTAAAGGAAACAGGAATAGTGCATTCATAATATGCTTTGGTTAGGTCCTGTGGCAGTGATGTCATTTCATGTCAACTTGAAGATATATAAAACGGTAGGGGGGTTCAGTTTGTCAATCAGGTGGCAGCCTGATGACCTCACTTGTAGGAATCACCGCAATAGATACCTCTCTGGAGGCGTCTCTCTCCTCTCTCTCTTTCTCCGCCTTCACCTTCCTGCTTGCTGGCCACCTGGAGAGCTACTGGAGTCCCGCCATATGTCCATAGATGCAGGATCCACACGACTGAAAGGCTTGAAGTTAAACAAGCTGCCATCCAGCAGGGAAGTAAAAAAAGCCCACATGGAAGAAGTACACCAGCCTGTGTGATCATGAGGTGCCGACGGGAATAGGTTTCAGAATTTCATAAACAAATAATCAGATTGACGTGAAGGAGCTTGGACAAGTGGAGACGCAAAACCCACCTGTAAGCTAACTGGACAGTCCCTCACAGAAGGGCCACATGGAAGGGATGATATATCCAGAGTGCACTATAGCACTGATGCCACACATAAAGATCCTCTGGTTCTTTAATATTTCCTCCCCTGACTATGATGGTCTCAGTTTTACCTCATTAATCTTGTTAGACCTGTGTATCTTCATTTGTATAATTAAGGTCATTTGATGCATGAAATCCAAGATAGACAAACCATCAGAAACAGTAACAGGAGTAATGATTCCCTGAGGGTTCAGGAAGGGGTGGGGGGACTGATAGCAATGATGACTGTATAACCCCACTGGAAGGGAATGAATAACAGAATTCTAGGTGAACAGATACATTGTATAGTGTCAGATACAAGAAATACTAATATATAATATAATAATAAGGGTTCCTGTGGGGAAGGAGAGGGAGGGAATAAAGGGGAGCTGATATCAAAGAGTACAAGAAGGAAGAAAATGTTTTGAAGCTGATGGTGGCAGCAATTGTACAATTATGCTTGATCTAATTGAATTGTGGACTTTTATAATATCTGTAAGAGCTCCCAATAAAATGATTTTTTAAAGTGCCTCTCCATGAGTTGTATGAGTGATTCTAGCAAATTGTCAAGCCCACCCGGAGTGTGAGGGCCAGCAGCGCCTATTGGGTGGTTGGTTCAGAGGATGGAGCCCTAACTTGAGACAGCGGATAGAAGAGAGCTGTGTGGGCAGTCATCTGGTGAAGCCCTAAGTCCGAGTGGGAGCCCTGCAGGCAGCGCTGTGAACTAATCATTGTGCTGCCCACCCCTGTATTACAGCTTGTATTCTGGAGCTTACAGTAGGCTTGTGGAAGGCGGCAGCATGCAGTGACAGCCCTAAATCCAGAGATTCAGCCTCCACTGAATCCTTGCTAGCCACTCACTGCAAGCGCTTTGTGGGAACAGCTCTAGCCTCCTCAGGCAGTGCCATAGTGTGTTTGGAAGTGAATTTCGTTCCCTAGCTTTCTCAAGGAGGGACAGTTTATCCCAAGGGAATGGCCTGATTCCCCAGGAATCCAAATTTCTGAGTTCATAGAACTGAGGTGACCCACCCAGGTCATTTGCCTTTAGGTGTCCTTTTGAACCTTGTGCCTTTAAGTAACTAGAGAGTTTTTTGCCTTAGATATTGGGTTCTTTGGGGGGAAATTATCGATGTGTAGCCAGCTTCTAGAAGCAGGAACCTCAGGATGTGGTTAGGGTGTATATGTATGACATGTTCTTAGTGACTTCTGTAAAATAGGCTGAAACCCAGCTTGTGCTTTGATGCCTAGTGCATTCTGATTCATAGTGACCTGACAGGGCAGTGTGGAGCAGTTTCTAAGGCTGTCAATCTTTACAGTAGCAGAAAGCCTCATCTTGGTCCTATGACGTGATGGCGATTTCAAACTGCTGACCCTGTGTTAGCAGCATGTAACCCACCACACCATAGGGCTTTGAGGTTAGACCGGGTTGACTAGAGACACAAATCCAGGGACACTCATATATGTGTAAGATAGAGCTTTAAATCAAGAAGTAATTATATATCAAGCAAATATACCAGCTCAGTCCAGATTAAGTCTATAAGTCTGATTCTACTCCATAAGTCCAATACAAGCCCATAAGTCCCTCTTCAGAATCATACAGCCATATGCAATGATGCTGAATACAGGAAGATCACAGGCTGGTGGGTGCAAAGTCTTGTGGATCCAATGGCCGTGGACACATCTCCAGAGCTCTGACTGCCATCAGCGTGGCTTAAAGTGACTGGTCAACAGGAAGATGAAGCAGAGAGGGAGTTGGGGAAAGGGAGAGAGAAAGGGAAAGAGAGAGAGAGAGAGAGAGAGAGAGAGAAAGTTCCCAGGATCCTCTTTGTAAGAAGGCCACACTTACCAGGAGGTACCACCAGGCTGTGACTTGATTGACAGACAACACTCCACCCCTTCATTTCTATATTGTCAAATTGATCACAGTGCCTTATAAATTAACATAGCAATTAGCTTTATCACCTGCTTCCACCATCCCTTTCCCCATTGCCTCTCTGCTGCAGGCCTGGTAGGGGTGGGGCAGTGGTTGATTTGGAGCCTACTTATTCACAGAAAATAAATTTTGCTATCCGAATTTTGGGTGCTTCTCTGCACATTAAGGTTTTTGGTAGTTCATAGCAGCCCTCACTGAATTAAATGAGATCACACACAGCTTAAATGGGATGGCATGTAGGGCAGGAACCACAGAGTCGCCCTCCTAAAGCCACTCACAACCTCCTGTGTTCCTTCCCCTTTGCTGTTTACTGCCATGAGGCTGGAAGGGTAAATACTCATGCTCCCAACTTCCCTTGTAATCAGCCGGGGCCATGATGTGACATAATTCCCAACAATGTTCTATGTATATCTCCAGAGCGGCTGTCCACCACTTGTCTGTCAGTTTGTCAGTCTGTGGTGGCTTGCACGCTGCTGGGAGATGGGACTCGATGTCACTGGTGTTTCAAATACCAGCAGGGTCACCCAAAGCGAGTAGGTTTCAGCAGAGCTTCCAGACTAAGAACAGACTGCCAAGAAGGTATACACTGTCCATTTCAGAGGAACTGGCCACCCTGCAGATGGAAACTGGAAACCCTGCAGATGGCACCCAAACAATGTCAGCCCCAGAAAACCTCATGAACTGAAGCAGAACATTGTCAGAGGTCAGGCCAGAAGATGAGCTCCTAAGGTCCGAAGATGCTCAAAGCACGACTGAGGAGGAGCTGCCTTCTCAAAGTAGGTTGACCACAATGACATGCGTGGGGTAATGCCTGTGAGGGGCAAACCTTTGGGACGTTCATTGTCCCGTGGGGGCACCCCTCAACATGAGAAGCAGCAGCTGCCAGCGTCTATTAGTAATTATAACTTAGAACGTACGAAGCATGAACCTAAGAAAATCGGAAACCATTACAAAGGATATGGAGATGCATGAGGATTGACATTGTAGGCAGCAGTGAGCTTAAATGGACTGGGATTGGCCAGTTTAAATCGGAAATTCATATGTTTCACAATGTCAGTAATGACACAATCAAGAGGAACGATATGGCATTCATAGTCAGGAAGGACATTTCCAGATCTGTGGGGGAAAAGTTGTTCGCTCCTTAGGCAAACGGGATAGGACCGCCCCTTCTCATCCCGGGGAGTTGATGATGCATAGCCGGCCAGCCGGTCTCTCTGCCTGAGAAAAAACGGACACTTGGCCTCATGTTCTCTGGCCGCTGCATAAGCAGCAGTCTGCAAACTTATCAGTTACTTCATGTGCCCAACCTTGCCCTCCCCTCCTGTCTGTACCCTCAAATACCGGTAAACGGTCCTTTTGTGTAAACCTGTCATGTGTTGCAGGCTATGTGCAGGGAATGTATTGAACCTGCCTCGAATAGAGTACTGGGCCCTGGGGTGTCTAGTGCCGCAGGGACCACTGCGCCTCAACCTTGGCTATCCCTCGTTTCTCTCATCCGTAAGTTTTGCAGTTGCGGATTGTGCCCTCTCAAACACATTCATATTGTGAGATAAGAGCTGGACTCAATATTATCCCACAAAGATCTATCTTGTAATATTGTTTATGATAGGATAATGCCTATCTGGGTACAAGGAAATCCAATCAATACAACTATTATTCAAATGTATATGCCAACCACTAAAGCTACTGATGCCGATTAGAAGAATTTTACTAATATATTCAATCAATATGTAATCAAGATGCATTTATAATTGTTAGCAAATGGGATGCAAAAGTTCCAAACAAAGAAGAAACAGTACTTGGAAAACATGGTCATGATGAGAGAAAAAAAGTAGTAGATTGCAGGAGAGAATTTTGACATACCAACGACTTGTTCATACCAAAACTTCTTTTCAACAACACAAAAGGTGATTATACACGTTGTGTTAGTCTGGGTAGCTAGAGAAACAAATTCATAGAGACACTCATGTGAATAAGAGAGAGTTTTATATACCAGAGAAATTGAATATTGAGAAAATATCCCAGCCCAGTCAAGATCAAGTCCATAAGTCTGATATTAGCCCATATGTCTGATATACCAATCTATAAATTCCTCTTCACACTCACGGAACACATGCAATGACACTGAATGCAGGAGGATCACAGGTCAGTGGGTGGAAAGTCTTGTGGATCCAGTGGCGGTGTAAGCATCTTAGCACTGGTGTGGGTCTCCATGTGGCTCCTCCAGCTCCAGGGCTCTGGCTGCCATCAGCAGAGCTCCATGTAACTTGTCAATAGGAATGTCTCCCAGGGAGTGAATGAGTATCCCTCCTCCAGCGAGCTATTTATCTCCTTAACAGCTCCAAATGAGGTCATTAAGTTGCGACCTGATTGACAGGCTAACCTCCCCCCCTTCACTCTTAAGTCTCAAGTTAACAACAGATTCTGTAACTACCACACATGTCGACTACTCCAGATGGAATACACAGAAATCAAACTGACTACATCTGTAGGAAAAGACAACAGAGTAGCTCAGTGTCAACAGCTAAAACAAGGCCAAGGATTTAATGTGGGACAGACCATGAATTGGTCACATGTAAATTTGGATTGGAGCTAAAAAATTAAAACATGTCTACAAGAGCTAAACTTTGACCTTGAGTATATCCCACCTGAATTTGAAGACCATCTCAAGAAGAGATTTGACACCCACTAAACACTAACAGGAGAGACCTGATGAACTGTGGGAGGACATCATGAACACCATTCACGAAGAAAGCAGAAGGTCATTAAAAAGACAGGAAAGGTCAGTGGGGATATCAGAAAGACACTGAAACAGGCTCTTAATCACGGAGTAGCTACGGCAAATGGAAGAAAGGACAAAGTCAAAGAGCTGGACAGCAAATTTCAAAGGGGAACTCAAGAAGACAAAGTAAAATATTGTAATGAAATATGCAAAGACCTGGAGTGAGAAAACCAAAAAGACAGAAAATGTTCAGCATACATTAAACTGAAAGAACTAGGGAAATTTTTCAAGCCTGAAATGGCAACATCGAGAGATTCTATGGGTGAAATATTGAATGATGCAGGAAGTTTCAAAATAAGATGGAAAGAATCCACCGAGTCCCTGAATGAAAAATAGCCAGTGAACATTTGACATTTCACCATTTCAGGAGGCAGCATATGAACAAGAACCAATGGTACTAAAGGAAGAAGTCCAAGCTGCACTGACAGCATGAATCAAAAACAAGGCTCCAGGAATTGATGGAATAGCAATCGAAACGTTTCATCAAGCCGATGAAGTACTGGAAGGTCTGTGCAAAGATATTTGAAAGATGACTAGTTGGAAAATGGACTGGAAAAGATCCATATTTGTACCCATTGCAAAGGAAGGTGACCCAACAGACTGAAAATTATAGAGCCATATCATTGATCTCACTCACATGCAAGTAAATTTTGCTGAAGCTCATCCAACAGTAGTTGCAGCAGTACAGTGACAAGGATGCCGCCAGAGGCTCAGGCCTGAAGAGGATGTGGAACAAGGGATTTCATTGCTGATGGCAGGCGGATCTTAGCTGAAAGCAGAGAGTACCAGAAAGATGTTTGCTTGTGTTTCACTGACTGTGCTAAGGCATTTCACGGTGTGCATCATAACAAACTATCGGCAGCCTTGAGAAGTATGGGCACTCCAGAACCTTGCATTGTGCTCATGTGGAACCTGTGCTCGGATCAAGAGGCAACTGTGGGAACATTACAAGGGGCTACTTCATGCTTTCAAACCAGGAAAGGTGTGTGTTAGGATTGTATCTTCTCGCCATAATTACTCAATTTGTGTGCCAAGCAAAGCATCAGAGAAGCCGGACTGTCTGAAGAAGAACACAGCATCAGGATTGGAGGATTAACAACCTGCGATATGCAGATGACGCAGCCGTGCTTGCTGAGAGTGAGGCGGACTGGGAGCCCTTGCTGATGAAGATCTAGGATGGCAGTCTGCAGCGTGGATTATGACTCAATGTAAGGAAGAGCAACATGCTCACAGCTGGACCAATAAGTAACAAACAAGATGGTTTATTTAAAGGATGTCAGTCTTTAAAATGCTGATACTGTCATATTGCTTCTAGAAAATCGTATGAATCAACATCCCTGCCAATGGGATATAGAAGTGATCAATGTTAAAGATTGAATTGTGTCCACTAAATATATGTGTTGCACCGTGGGATACTATGTATCACTGAACAATAATGATGAAACAGAGATGCATGGGTGGACCTGGAGGACAATATGCTGAGTGAAATTAGCCAGGCACAAGAGGACACATATTGTATGACACCACTGTCATAAAGGGAAAAAACAAGATGAAGATAACAGACTGTGGTGGTTACCAAGGCAGGCGGTGGTTCAGGAAAGGTGTGAGAGGGAAGATACAGCTGTAGGTGAGAGGGTTGACAGGTGCTCACCTGGGTGGAGGGGGAGAGCGTAAGCCCCCAGGCAGGAGGCTAGAAATCAAAGGAGGAGGACAGTAAGCTATTGTGAGCTTCAGTAAATCATGTAAACTATTGAATAATGCAAAATTGATTATCTGAAACGTAACCCCCCACCTAGTTCACAATAAACATCATGAATAAATTAATTTAAATATGTGTGGTAAATCTGCACATTAATGTCTCTGGCTAGAATCTCAGTTGATGTATAAATGAGGAAGAGTTTGTGTGGAGGGCTTTTTGTTTTGTTTTTCTTCTCAACTTCCTATTGGGAATGGCTGGAAGGTTCACAGGGCAAATCTGTTTTACCTTCCACAACTCATACACATTTGGTTTTATACCATTGACTCAATTTCCCACAATGCACGATCACTGACCTCACTTCGTCCTTGTGCTTTCTGTTTCCATCCCTCCTTCATGCTGAGCACTTCTGAACTTTCTCCTTGAGCCAATGCTGCTATTTTGATCTCAGATGGCTGGAACGTCAGCCACCTTTTTTTTTTTGTTGTTTAGACATAGTTAGATATGAGCAGAGGAGAAGTGGGTTCAGCCACAGGCTAAGACATGTGGAGATCTCCAAGTGACCAGGAAACAGAGATAAGACAAGGATCTTCCTCTGGAGTTGATCACAGAGAGACCTTTCTGGAGCAAGTACCCAAAATTCTGGCTCCTAGCCTCCTAAAAGATAAGAAAATGAATGTCTGTTTGTTAAGGTCAATCCCGTGGTATTCCTGTTAGAGCAGAACTACATAACTAAAATGCGGAAGCAGTTTGGAAATTGGGCTATGGATGGAGGCCGGAAGACTTTGAACATGTTGTCACGGAGACCAGTCCTTGAAGAAGGACATCATGCTTGGTAAAGTAGGGGGGCAGTCGGCTGTCAAAAGATATAGCATCTGGGGTCTTAAAGGCTTGAAGGTAAACAAGTGGCCATCTAGCTCAGAAGCAACGGAGCCCACATGGAGGAAGCACACCAGCCTGTGTGATCGCGAGGTATTGAAGGGATGAGTTATCAGGCATCAAAGAACAAAAAAACATATCATTGTGAATGAGTGGGGACCCAAAGCCCATCTGTAGGCAACTGGACATCCTCTTACAGAAAGGTCACAGGGAGGAAACAAGCCAGTCAGGGTGCAGGGTAGCAATGATGAAACATACAACTTTCCTTTAGTTCCTAAATATTTCCTCTCCCCCCACTATCATGATCCCAATTCTACCTTACAAATCCAGCTAGATGAGAAGATGTACATTGGTACAGATAGGAGCTGGAAACCCAGGGAATCCAGGACACATGATCCCTTTAGGACCAGTGGTGAGAGTGGTGATACTGGGAGGGTCGAGGGAGGGTGGGGTGGAAAGAGGGAACTGATTACAAAGATCTGCATATAACCTCTTCCCTGGGGAACAGACAACAGAAAAGTGGGTAAAGGGAACCACCGGACAGTGTAAGATATGACAAAATAATAATGTATAAATTATCAAGGGTTCATGAGGGAGGGGGAAAATGAGGAGCTGATGCCAGGGGCTTAAGTGGAGAGCAAATGTTTTGAGAATGATGAGGGTAACAAATGTACAAAAGTGCTTTACATAATTGATGTATGTATGGATTGTGATAAGAGTTGTATGAGCCCCCAATAAAATGATAAGAAAAAAAGTAGCGGGGCAGTAGAAAAAAGAAGACCTTCAACAAGATGATTGACATGGTGGTTGAAACGATGGACTCAAACCTAAGAACAATTGTGCAGATGGCACAGGACCAGGCAGTGATTCACTCTACTGTACACAGAATAGCTATTTACATAATGACACCCAACAGCAACCACAGTAGTAAAAGCCTAGATTGCCTTGAAGAGACTGTTGGCAGAATGATGGATGTCAAAATCAATTCTGGGCTCAGAAGGGTGTAAGTAGAGCTATCGTGTTCTCTGTTGTCTTAGGGAATACAGATAGCACCAGCAACATTCTGTTGCTAAAAATGTGGATGTGACATGTGTTGAAGTCTTAAAAAAATTGATGAATTGTTCTTTGGGTCATAAAGAAAGGGTGATGCTTTTATGGAGTGGCAAAGAACTTGAATGAATTATGTCCGAAGATTTGGTGAAAAGTGAAACTTGTAAGAGATGAACGTGGATCATCTGGCTGATGAGACTTATATGGAAGATCTTAAAGGGGATGCATGTTTTCTCCTTGCCACTTATAGTAAAATATAGGGGAAAGATATGAACTTAAAAAAATAATTGTACAAAATGAAAACAGAACTTAAAGATTTGGAAAATTCTTCTTCCAACCAAGAGAAAGCACTGGACTCCATGGTTTCCTAGGAGAATTCTATCAAGTATTCACTGAAGAGCTCTCACCAATTCTACACAAACTATTCCAGACTATAGAAAAGGACGGCAAACTCCCAAACTCATTCTATGAAGTGAGGATAGCCCATATAACAAAACCAGGGAGAGACCCCACAAAGACAGAATACTATAGATGACTATTCCTCATGAATATAGATAAAAAATTGACCAATAGAATCCAACAACACATCAAAAGAGTAATTCATCATGACCAGGTGGGATTCACACCAAGTATATGAGGATGTTCAACATTAGAAAAAATAATGTATACATCACATAAACAACACAAGGAATAAGAACCACATGATCATAGCAACAGATTCAAAAAGATATTTGATAATATCTGACACCCATTTCTGATTAAAAAAAACACTCAACAAAATAGGAATAGAAGGGAAATTCCCCAATAGAGGACATCTATGAAAATCCAATGGCCAACCTCACACTCAATGAACAAAAACTGAAAACATTTTCCTCTGAGATCATGATGCCCTCTATAACGACTCTTCCTCAACACATTAGAAATTCTAGGTAGAACCACCAGACAACAAAGAGAAATCAAAGAAATACAATGGGGCAAAGAAGATGTGAAGCTCTTGCTATTTGCAGATGATATGATTCTATAGAGAGAGAACCACAGGGCTCCACAAAAACAATGTTAGAAATAATTGAGGAATTCGATAAAGTAGCAGGATACAAGATTAACAAGCAGAAATCAATTGCATGCCTATATACCAGTGAAGAAAGCTCTGAAAAAAGACATCATGAAAAAAAATAGTATTTACAAAGGTCACACAAAATATGAAATACATTAGAATAAATCTAACCAAAGAAATAAAAACTTGTACAAAGAAACTACAGAGAAAAAAAAAAGAAACTACAGAGAATTATTACCAGAAATCAAAAGAGAACTACACAAATGGAATAATATCTCGTGTTCATGGATAGGAAGACTCAATATTGTGAACCTATTGATACAACCTAAAGCAATCTACAAATACAATGCTACTCTAATCTAAACCCCAACTTCAGACTTTAAAGACATGGAAATACTAATTCTAACTTCATCTGGAGAGGAAAGAGACCCAGGATAAGCAAAGAACTCACAAAGAAGACAAAGTAGGAGATTTTACACAACCCCACCTAAAAACCCACTACACAACCACAGTAGTCAAAACAGCCTGGTAGTGGTACAATGACAGATGCATAAGCCAACATAATAAAATATAAAACCGAAAAATAAAAACATCCACCTACAGGAAACTGATTTTCAACAGAGGACCAAAAAACTTCCAGTGGCAAAGGGATACCCTCTTCAACACACGATGCTGGAAAAATTGGACCTCCATATGCAGAAGAATGGAACAGGGCCCATGCCTCGCCCCATGTACAAAAACAAACTCATGATGGATTAGAGACCTGAATATAAACCCCAGAGCTATAAGGATCGTCAATGAGAAAATTGGGAGAAACTTAAGGGCCCTATTGCAGGGCATGCACACACTACCAAATATCATAAAAGAAGCATCCACAAGGGAAGACGAAATAGAGGACTGGGACCAAAGAAAAATAAAACACTTATGCACATCAAGAGAGTAGAATGAGAGTATACTGATTGGGGGGGAAATCTTTAGCAATGACACAAAAAACAAGGGAGTAATTGCTAAAGGCTATGGAGTTGTCCAACATTTTCATAAGAAAAAAATCTATGCAATTAAAGAGTGAGCAAAAGACATGAATAGACAATTTGCCAGGATTCAAATGGTTCATAAACACATGAGGAAGTGCTCACGATCACTACCTATCCAAGAGATGCAAATCAAAACAAGATGATGTATCACCCTACACTAGAGGTTCTCAACCTGTGGGTCTCGACCCCTTTGGGGGGGGTGAATGACCTTTTCACAGGGGTCACCTAATACATCCTGCCATTCAGATATTTACATTATGATTAATAAGAGTAGCAAAATTACAGTTATGAACTAGGAACAAAAATAATTTATGGTCGGGGGTCACCACAACATGAGGAACTGTATTAGAGGGTCGTGGCATGAGGAAGGTTGAGAACCACAGCACTACACCTACGATAGCTGAAATCAAAAACAGAAAACAACAAATGCTGGAGAGAGCGAGGCTTTGCTTCTCTGGCTTCTTCCAACTGTTCCTGGAGCCGTTCCGTGGCTGGCCCTTTTCCTTTCTGGGAGGACAGTAAAGGGAGCTCCTTTGGTCTGTTCCCTGCCTTTGTAACTCCAAGAGGTAGACGGTGTTTTATCCTGTTGTTCTTCCCCTGCCCCTGAAGTCTAACTTGACGTGTTTTCTGCTGTGGGAACTGGTTACGTCGACCGGTGACAGGCTAAATCTTGTTAACAGAAGATTGTGTTGCCGTGCCCTTGATGAACATTATGGGATATGTGTCCTTAGTTTGTATAACGGAATTTTCCAAAGCTTTCAATTATGCTTTCAATTTGCATGATTATTCTTTAAGTCCATCTCTTTCCTCTCTCATTTTACTATAAGTGGCGAGAAGGAACCATACACCCCCTTTGAATATTCCATAAAAATCTCATCAACCTGATATCCACATTCATCACTTGCAAATTTTATTTTCACTAAACTTTTGACCACAATGAAGTTCATGGTCACTGCATTAAGAAAAGCATCACCCCCCTCAAAAAAAATCACCCTTCCTCTACTGCCAAAAACATGCTCATCAATTTCTTTTAAAATCTTACCAGAAGCACCCGCAACACGCACATTCTGTAGCTGGTACCATCTGTATTCTCTAAGACAACAGAGAACTTCTTTATAGCTCTACTCACTTCCTGCTTAACCCTCACCAGAATAGCCTTTGACATCCATCCATAAGTCTACCAACAGTCGCTTCACGGCAATCTAAACTTTTACTATTAGGTACCTTCACAAAGAAATACTGCGTGGTTTACAACCAGGAAAGGTGCGCATCAGTTTTGTATCTTCTCACCATACTTATTCAATTTGCATGCTGAGCAAATCATCAGAGAAGCTGGTTTATAAGAACAAGAATGCGGCGTCAGGGTTGGGGTAAGGCTTATTAACAACCTGCTGTCTGCAGATAAAGCTGCTTGCTGAAAGCAAAGAGAACTTGAGACACTTGCTGATGAAGATTAAGGACTTTAGCCTTCACTGTGGATTACAATTCAATGTCAAGAAAACCAGCAGGGAGGGAGCACTAGAACTCATTTGAAATGTGATTTAATCGTTAAAAAAAAAGAGAGAAAGGAGAAAATGTTCTAAAATTGATTGTGTTAACGATTGTATAATTCTCGATATGCTTGAACAATTGAAATGTATGATATGTGGATTATCTGCCAATAAAACTGTCTAAAACAAAAACCAAAAATCTCAAATGGGACCAATAGGGAACATCATGACAAATGGAGAAACGTTTGAAGCTGTCAAGGATTTTGTCTTGGTTGGATCCACAATCAATGCTCATGGAAGCAGCAGTCAAGAGATCAAAGAATGTATTGCCTTAGGTAAATCTGCTGCAGGAGACCTCTTTAGAGCATCGAAAAGCCAGGATGTTACATTGAGGACTAGGGTGCGCCTGGCATAAGCCATGGTATTTTCCACCCCTTCATAGAGACGCTGAATAAAAAGACCAAAGAAGGATCCATGTATTTGAACTACGGTGCTGGAGAAGAAATTGAAAGTATCATGAACTGCTGAAAGGACAAACACATCTGTCTGGAATGAAGTGCTGCCAGAGTGCTCCTTAGGGACAAGGATGGCGAGACTTTTTCTCAGAAACACTGGATGTGTTGTCAGGAGAGACAGTCCCTGGAGATGAACAATCTGCTTGGTAGCGTGCAGGGGCAGTGAGGAAGAGGAAGTGGGTTCAAGCACAGGAACAATGGTGAGGATGCTGCGGGTCCATGTAGTCTTTCGATCTGTGGAGCATAGGATTTTCATGGGTTGGAACCGACTCGTTAGCGCCTAATAAAAACAACCTTAACACTCTTCCATCCATAACTCAATCCCAAATGGCTTCCACATTGCAGACACCTGTTAGAGCAGTGTGCCCGCGCCCAGCAGCAGATTCTGGCTTCCTGATGCCGTGCTGCTGGAAAACAGAAGTGGGCGACTTTAACACACAAATTTATTTGATAACATTTTAGGAGACTAAATTCAGGGTGCCAACTATGAGTTCAAATAAACTCCAAGGCAGTGAGAGGTTTTCATTTCTTTATTCTTATGGGGGGGGCAGGGGGATGAGTTGGGCTCTAGGGAAGGCTTTCTCTCTCAGTTGACTCTGGAAGCAGGTTTTTGTCTCTTTTTTGTTTCTCTTTCTGGATAATCTTCATGTGTATATGTATATCTTCCCCAGTCTGCCTTATTACCTTGTGTTTAATCACTTTGTGTGGCAGTTACATAATCTATCAACTTGAGGAAGGTGGGGAGTCTAGCCTGTCAATCAGGTCACAGTTTGGTGACCTCATTTGGAGGCACGATGGAGATAAATAGCTCACTGGAGGCCAGACACACTCTCTCTGCTACACATTCATGTTGATAAGCTACATGGAGCTACACTGATGGAGCCAGAACCCTGGAGCTGGTAGATCCACATGGAGACCCTCAGCAGCACTGAGATGCTTCCACCACCACTGGATCCACAAGACTTTCCACCCACTGGCCTGTAATCTTCCTGCATTTGGCATCATTGCATGTGTTGCATGAGTCTGAAGAGGAATGTATTGAATGGCATTGGACATATGGGCTAATATCGGACTTACAGATTTGATCTGGACTGGGCTGGGATATTTTCTCATTATACAATTACTCTTTATATAAAGCTCTTTCTTATACACATATGAGTGTCTATGAGTTTGTTTCCCTAGTCAACTCGGACTAACACACTTTATACTTCAAAAGAGATTGATTTATGATACTCTTAAATGGATTCTGTCTCATTAATTTAACAAACACAATTCACTTCCCATAAGAGTGTAACCACAGGCGATTGACAGTAAAACCAAACCCACTGCTATTGAGTTGATTCCTATGTAAAGTTTCAACGGCAGTCAATCTTTATAGGAGCAAATAGTCTCATCTTCCTCCCATCAAGCTGTTGGTGGTTTGCACCCCCTGTCCTTTCAGTTAGTAGTCTAAAACTTCATCATAGGCATGGAGGTTCAAATTTACAACACCTACTTTTGGGGGGATGGGGGTGGTAGTTACATAATGTCATGTCAACTTGAGGCTATTAAGAGCAAAGGGGTGGAGTCTAGCCTGTCAATCAGGTCACAACCTGATACTTCTTTGTGGGCATGGCCTAATCTGAGGATTCTGGGCACTTCCTCTCTTTTTCTCCTGGGAGGCAGGCCACACTCCTCTCTCTGCTTACAACTCCCTGTTGACAAGCCACATGGAGCCACACTGATGGCAAACAGAGCCCTGAAGATGCTTCCACCACCACTGGATCCACAAGACTTCACCCCCCAGCTTGTGATCTTCCTGAATTAAGCATCATTGCATGTGCTGTGTGAGTCTAAAGAGGAATTCATGGACTAGTATGACATTTGGGCTAATATTGGACTTATGGTCTTGATTGCTGGACTGGGGTAGGATGTTTTCTCAATATACAATTACTCTTTGATATAAAGCTCTCTCTTACACATATGAGTGTCTCTCGCTTGGTTTCTCTTGTCAACCCAGAATAACACAGTGGGGGTGGGCACAGGTCAATCTATCAAAAGCAGACAAGTCCGGAAACTTTCTCTAGACCTCAAAGCTTATGCAGAAGTAGAATCTGCAGCGAGGTCTTTACCATCACTCCACAAAAGCCATGCTTACGGCCATCAAGTCAATGCTGACTCACAGTGACCCTAGAACAGGGCAGAACTGTCCCTGCAGGTTTCCGAAACTGTAACTGTTTATGAGTTAGAGAGCCTCATCTTTCTCCCAAGGAGCAGCTGACAAATTCCAAACTACTGACTTTGCAGTTAACAGACCAGTTCATTACACCATCAGGGATCCTTATCCCTCCATATGATAATAGAATTAAAGATAATGGATTTCCCCCCAGAAACTTTTTGATGCCCCTCTTAAGTCTTGACTCCAAGAGCGGCATGTGGTCCTTTCTCCCTTATTTCCCAGGACACTTTGCAAACATCCTGTAAAGTTGTGCAACCGCACAAGTCCTGGTGTGTGGATTCCAGTCTCCTGCTGGACGGAGCAGCCACACTGTAATGCTGCTACAGCCAGGGGCCAGCAGATGGCAGTATCTGTTAGGCCTCAGTCTCTTGTCTTAAACATAAGCCTAAGAGATATCCCCTTAGGAAGACTTCAGGGAAAGAAGTCACCCATCTCTCCTTCTCCTCTGTCCCCTCCCCTTGTCCCACCCAACACACCAGGCACAGGGGCAAGCAGAGCCCAGCGACCTGAGGTTGGAGCTGTAGCCCCATTCCAGCATGGATGCCAGAGCAGTTGCTCAGGGTAACCTGGGGTGGGGCAGTCATGTGTTGAGCATGGGAAATTCCTGAGAGAGAGAGAGAGAGAGAGAGAGAGAGAGAGAGAGAGAGAGAGAGAGAGAGAGAGAGAGAGAGAGAGAGAGAGAGAGAGAGAGAGAGAGAGAGAGAGAGAGAGAGCGCTCTGAGTATTATGCCTAGAGGACTGACAACAAGCCCTGCAGGAGTCATCCCATACCCAATGCCCAGGGCTGCCCCACTCACAGATCTTTCTTGAGAGACATTTGGGGGCACATCTCTGGTTTCAAAGAAAATCAGCATTACCAGATACAATGTTGGCATCGATGTCTCCCCTCTCTCAACTCCTTTACCCCAGTGCCTTCCCTCCTCACCTCTAACTTTAACTTTCTCCCCAGCTCAGTTTTTAAAAAAAGCCAAAACCCGTGGTAAGCCCAGACTACCACCAGGCCCCTGTCTGGGTTCCTGGCGGTGACCTGGGCTGTACTAATCCTCACACCCTCCACCTTGTGCCGGCGGAGTCTGGATGGGCATTTGATTATACTGTGTGGACTCTAACACTAGCAAAGAGCAAGGGGCTTGCAGGCCAGGAGTAGAGCCAAGATCTGAATTCAGCTTTCTTGACTGCCAGGAGCATCAACTGAACAGATCAAGGGACAACCGTTACATGATCTAAAAGTGTGCGTGGCTGTAGGAACCTGGAACCTGGTGGATCGGGAGAGACCCATGTGGATAAGGCAGAGGCTGGCCTTTCACCTGGGTCCCCTGAGCATAGAGCTGAGACAAGGTGTTCTGTGCTCAGCGGAGGACAAAAGCACAAGAGAGGAACCACAACTCTGAGGCGACTCTAAAGATTCATCAGACGTTGCTGGCCATGTCTCCATGATGGGGACTTGGCTTCCAATCTGTATGTTAGGCCTGGTCGAGTGGCTCAGCTCCAAGTCCCTCAGAGTCCTCTTGACATCTGTTACGGATTGAATTGGGTCTCCCCTCCCCCCAACCCCAAATATGTTGTGTAAATCCTAACCTCTATGTTTATGGTGGTAAGTCTACATGAGCATGGGTTGTCTGCCTCTTGAGGAGGCAGGATTCGTGAAGGGTGTGTCTTAAGTCTACCCCTTATCAGATGTAAAAGAGACTAAACAAGCAAGCAGAAGAGCAGCCATGGAGTAAGATGCATGCCAAGGAATGGAGACATCCAAGGCACCAGGAAGAGGAAGCAGAAGAGATGAGGGCCATCCTTCAGACCTGACAGAGAAAACTTTCCCCTGGAGCAGCCTAGGCTGAGACTTTGGCCACCCACCTCCCAAAGTACAGAAACGATACAGCTGTTTCTTAAGAGACATCTGCATCGTGTGGCATTTCTGCTCCAGCGGCGCTAGATACCTAAGGCAGAGAGTGTGGTACCACAGGCTAATGCTCTGACAAGTACACAGTACCTACGGCATGGAAGCAGAGGGAGCAAGGGGCAGAGCGGAAGCTGGGGGGGGGGTGGGGGCTGCAAGTTCTCCACCCAGAAACCCGAGGGCGAGGCCAACACCCACCCACGGGCTGGAGGGTGGGTGTTGGTGGTCCCCAACAACGGAGGATTTTCCACACCCTGAGAGCTAGTGGGTGTTGTTTTTTGCTGGATGTGGGGCTTGCTTGGCACTTGCTGTTCCTTCTGTCCTTCCAGTTTCTCTCATTTATAATGAAAGGTCTTTGTCGTGCATTTTGTACTGTACTTTGCAAAAAAATGATAACTTATGTTTTTGATTTCACAGGTTCACAGATGAAGAAGTGGGCCCAAGGATTGAAGCCTCTCTTGTATTCGACTTAGATAATCCAGAAAAATGAAAGTGAGGTTGTCTTGTGGTGATGTTTTTTGGAGAGGGGATGTGACGGAGTGGATGTTACGGTTTGAACTTTGCCCGCAAAAATATGTGTTGTAAATCCTAACATCTATGCCTTGAGAAGCATGGGAATTCCAGAACACATGATTGTGCTCATGTAGGACTTGTACATTGATTAAGAGGCAGCTATGCAAACAGAGCAAGGGGGTGCTGCATGGTTTAAAATCAGGAAAGGTGTGGGCCAGGGTTGCATCCTCTCATCATAATTACTCAATCTGCATTCTGAGCAAAGCACCTGAGAAGCTGAACTATATGAGGAAGAACTCAGCATTCGGATTGGAGGAAGGTTTATTAACAACCTGTGCTATGTTGAAGGATGACACAACCTTGCTTGCTGAAGGTGAGGAGGACCTGAGGCATTTGCTGATGAAGATCAAGGATTGCAGCCTTCAGTGTGGATCACGTACAGCTCAATGTAAGGAAGCCCCAAATCCTCCCCACTGGACCAACAGGTAACCTGATAAGTGGAGGAAAGGTTGAACCCTGTCCACAATCAACACTCCTGGAAGCAGCAGGCAAGAGACCGAATGATGCGTTTCACTGGGTAAATCTGCACAAGACCTCTTTAGCATGTTGAAAGCAAGGATGTTTCTTTGAGGACTATGATATGCTTGGCCCAAGCCCTGGTATTTTCAGTCGCCTCATCCGGATGTGAAAGTTGGGCAATGAATAAGGAAGACCAAAGAAGAGTGGATGCATTTGAATTGTGGTGCAGAAGAATCCTGAAAGTATCACGGACTGTTGAAAGGACAAAATGATTTGTTTTGAAAGACGTATGGCCAGGGTGTTCCCTAAGAGACCAGGCTGGGGCGATTTCATCTTGTGTGTTTTAGACATGTTGCCAGGAGAGAACAGTCCCTGCAGAAGGGCATCACACTTGGTCAAGCAACAGAGAGGAAGACAAGCGCAAGTGTCTGGATGTGAAAGGGGACACTTGTGTGAGCTTAACTGTCTACAGCTGACATCGCCCAGATGTCAGCGCCCGAGGGTCCCTCCAACATGATTCTGTTTGGCAGAATCCAAGACTAACGTCCTACAAGGAACCAACCCAGTGTTCCATGTTTCCCGCACTTGAACTCCCCACTGGAAAAGTGGGCAATGTTGGCTCTCCTAGGTGCAGGAATAAGGACTTCCTCTCACTTGGCACTGGCTGGGGAAGGGAGCCCATCTCTGCAGGTGATCAAGCAGTCTGGGCATTCAATTGATAATGGTTTGTGGCGATATAATGTGGATCAGAATAGAGTTGTTTTTTTTTAAAAAAAAAAAAACCAGAAAACTCAGGGTTATGCATTGGGCTGCCATCTGAAGGGTCAGCAGACACGGGGGAAAGACACGGCTTTCCACTCCCATCCGTGGTTACCATCTTGGAAACTCACGGGGGCAGTTCCACTCTTCCCCATAGGGTCACTGTGAATGGGCAGTGAGTATGAATGTTTACAAAAATCGATTGTGTTGGGAAGTAGATTGCCAGACTTTTATTCTAAAGCACCTCTGGCAGGACTCAAACCTCCAGCCTTTGTGTTAGCCAAACACATTGGCCGCTTGCAGTATCCTGGGACATCGCAGCCTGATAAATAACTGTTTATGATTCAGACATGTCACAGGTTATTTAGGGAAGTTGCCCTAAGTAACCTAACAGCTCTTAAAGCCTTGGAATCTCTGACTGAGAAAGCACCCAGATGCTGCATGCGTTGGAGGCGGAGCAAAACGAAAGGCTTCCCTAGGGGTCACCTCTCTTCACCCCAGACAAGAAACAGCTCCTCCAACCCTGCTGGAGGCCCCTCTTTGGTACCAATACCACCTTCTCTCCTGGAGGAGGCAGCTGGAGTTCGGAGGTCCAGGGGTGTAGAAGGTAATCAGTCCCCTCCTATCTGCGTCTCATCCATAGTTTTCCAGGGACTGCCCTGGGAACACAGTGGAAGCATTTCCCTTCAAAGTGCCCCTGGCAGCTCCAAGCTCACAGCTCCAAGAGCATGCTTTGTGAGCTCCCCTGCAGACACAAAAGAGCTAGGCAAAGGTATTGGTGCATCCAACCTCAGCTACCCTGGATGCTGGAGAAGATGTCAAATCTCTTTGTGACTCAACTTTCTTGTCAATGCAATGGGGATAACATCAGCCTCCCTGGGAGAATAGAGCAGCTGTGAGGATGAAATGCCGTGGGATACATAAAGCAGTGGGCATGTTGCAGGGTCGGGCTTACAGTGGGGTTTCCCGTCACTCCTGCAGGGGAAGGGAGGGGCGCTCCTCCTCCCCTGCTAGGCTTGGCCTCAATCAAGTCTCCCTCTGTACCTAGCCCTGGTTTTCCATCATTTCCCTTTTTTTGAAAATCACCGGATAGAGTATTACAGATTTATCTGCTTATTGTCTCTTTTGCCCATACTAAAGCTCCACGTGCTTGTGCTTTTATTGTTGACTTTATAATATGCAGGGGGATAGATGGCGTTGAGTATTGGAGAGAAGATATGGGCCGACAAAGGAAAACAGGAATAAATCACGGCTCTCGCTTTACGCACGAACGCGAAGATCCAGAACCGCTGGTCCAGGCTGGCGGAGGCGGGAGGGGGGCTGCCTTCTCGCCTAGAACCTCCCATGCTACCCTCGGGCCTTTTTTCTCGGTCCGCTTTGTTGGCCCTGGAATCCTACACCAGAACACACACCCCTTCCTCTCCCCATAAGTCCTCTAGGAGGACGGTGGCCCATCAGTTCGCTTGGGACGAAGCAGCCGGTGCACGGTGCACTAGAACCGCAGCAGATGACCCATGGCTCCAGCCGCCAAGGCCTCTTCCGTCCGGTCTGTCCGGGCGCAGAGCACAGAGCCACAGACCGGATAACTGTGGACGCTGGTCACCGCTCAGAGGGATCTTGGCATCCCAAACCAGTCTAGCCCTGGAGTCCAGGTAACAAATGCAATTTTATAGAGAAAGGAGAGGCAAACCTGCTTCCAGCGATCTTTCGGCCCCAGACTCGCGTAATAGCCTAACTAATGGTCTGTCCTTGCCGTTCCTACTCCCAGCGTCGAACTGAGCTGACACCCGTCGACAGCCTCCCTTCTCCGCGAACCCTCTGGAGACCTGGCCTCTGGGACCTGCCCAGACTCTTTGCAGACCCAAGCGCCCGCTGCCCGGCCTAGTGCAGGGGGTGCCCCGCGTCCCCGCTCCGGCCCCGCAAAGTACTGGCGGCCGGGGAGAGAAGCTCGCGGGCGCCATCCTGGTGCGCCTTGCTGCCCGCCCGCCCTCCGGCTTCAGGCCCGCGTTGAACATACCAGTGGACCGTCTCTGATAGCCAGTCCGGCAGCCGAAACGCGGCCGCCTAACAGGGCCAGAGGAAGGTGGCCCCTGTGATGTCGGAGAGGCATTCCCGCGGGGCTTCGCCATGGTGATGCCTGCTCACAGCTTGGGCTCCGCCAAAGGGCCCGTTCCGCGCTCCCATAGTTCCTTTCCGACGGCGGGACCGCGCCTTGGACGCCTCTTGGCGACTGCGCTAGCCTGCTTTTCCGCCCAGGCGGGTCCCCTGCCCCGGCCACGCGCCGAGCCGTGGGAGATGGAGACCGGCTGATGGAGGACGCGCCCGGGCCGTTCCTGCGCGCCCTCTCGGTCTCTCTCTAGGGTCGTTCGCCGCGGGGTTGCGGGGTCTCCGGGCAGGGCGAACCCCTCCGTGGCCCTACCTCCGTGGTGAGGGGCAAGGGGGCCGGCGATGCTCCGCAGGGGAGTGGGGACGCAGCTGTGCGAGCGAGTGCGAAGCCCCTGGGCAAGAGGGAAGGCTGGGGCCCTGAGTGCGGGCGCGGCCCGGTGGGTGGGGACCGATGGTTCCCGGGGAGGGGGGAAGAAGAGGGGGCAGGGGAGACGGCGGGAGCCCCGGGGCCGGCGGGCCACACTTCCTAGCGCAAGGGGTGGGGGAGGTCGGGGGGAGCGCTGCGCCCCGGGAGGCGGCTCCTGCCCGGGACTCCACGTTAGACTGGAACGCGGAGCGCGTCGCTGTCCCGGGTGTTCGGCAGAGGGCGCTGCTCGGGGCATCGGGCGGGGGTGGAGAGGGAGGGAGGGCGCGGGGATAGGGGGGGCCGTGGCTTGCTGCGCACACTTCCCCCATTATTAAACACTATGTTCAAAAGGCGCCGGGGGACTTCCCGAAGCCACGGAGCGCGCGCCGCCAGCCCGCCCGGCCCACGGAACCCATGGACCTGAGCGCCGCCGCCGCGCTGTGCCTCTGGCTGCTGAGCGCCTGCCGCCCCCGCGACGGGCTCGAGGCGGCGGCCGTGCTGCGGGCGGCGGGGGCAGGGCCGGCCGGGGGCTCGGGGAGCGGCGGCGGGCGGAACCTCCCCCCGGCTGCGGGCCTCTCCGCGGCCCCGGCCGCCTCGGCTCTCGGGGCCCGCGCCGCGCGCCGCGTCGCGGGCTCCAGCTTCCGGAACGGCTCGGTGGTGCCTCACCAGTTCATGATGTCGTTGTACCGCAGCCTGTCCGGGAGGGCTCCCGCCGGCACAGCGGCCACTTCGACCTCAGGCTCCGGGCGGCACGGCCACGCGGACACAATCACAGGCTTCGCAGATCAAGCCGCTCAAGGTACTCACACACCTCTCCCACGCGCGCCCATCCCGTCCTGTCCCCCGCGGAGGCCGCCGCCGGAACCGTGTCGCGCGCACCTTTACATTTGGGGCCCCGCACGCCCCAGCCGCAGGTGTTAGAACTTCGTCGAGCTCGCTGCACCTGGACTGTGGCGCGAACCGGGGCCGCTGGTGGGGAGCGAGGGTGGGGCGGCCCGGCCCCTCCTCAGAGATTCTCTTCGTGGAGAAGGGTCAGGAGGTTTCTTGGAGCCCCATCCTTCGGAGAAGAACATGGGGCAGGAGCTAGGACCGCCGGGCTCGGCCCAAGAGGGACTTCGCAGCGAGGGTGGCAGCGGCTGCTTCATTGCACCATTAGCTGAAGCTCCCAGGGGCCACCGAAATTGGGGGAGCCCAGGGCAGGGCGCAGGCGACAGATTGAAATAGCCGGCCTCGGAAAGGCTGGTGTCTTCATCAGGTGTGAGGCGGTGTTTTCCACGGGCTCTTTCTGGGTGGCAGTGGCTTGGATGTGTGTGATGTAGGTATAGGTGCCCGGTGTCTCGGGCTGGGCCCTCTGGAGGGCCAGGGTTTGAGGTCTGCCTGTTTGGCTGAGGGAGGGCACCCAATTCAGGAATGCTTCTCTGGAAACACACACATGCCGCCTCACTCCACCCTGGGCTTTGCAGAGGTAGGGCGTGAGTGAGGCAGAGTGGTAGTGGTGGTGTGTCATATGGATTTTATTAATCTCCCTTGAAGTCTTTAAAGCAGACAGATAGGGAAATTTTAACTAATTTCAGGCGGAAATTCAAGCAATTTCGACCTTAATTTTATCCAGCCCGAAATGCAGCATTGAAAGGGAGAACCAGGCTGGAAAGGTAGGCGCGGTTGGTCTCCAGGCAGCCCCTGCCTGTGCGGAGGGCAGCATACCTTTTCCCCTAACCTGTGGGAGCAGGCAGAGGCTGTGAAGCACCAAATCCCCGCCCAGCCCCCTCCTACAGGGTGGGTGCTTTGGGGTATAACCCCAGGACCAATTGACTCTGAGGTTTGGGGGAACTAGTTAGCATTCTCCACAGGGCTGGAATGGGTGCTGGAGCCCGAGTCTTGGTCCTCATTGCAGCGTTGGCCAGGGGCTTGCAGGAGCGGGTGGGCGGGCTGTTCAGGGTCTAAGTGCGCAGAGGCGCCAGCTGTGCTTTCTCAGGGGGAGCAAGGCCAGCACCTCAGCCTGCATTAGATTCCAGGACTTCCCCTGGGGAGCTCAGTGAGGCCCCCTTTTCCCTCCCGGAGAATGCAGTGGTGGGGAGCTTGAGGCTAGGGGTGGCGGAGGGGCAGCAGGAGAAGCTGGGAGAGCACACACAAACTTATTCTGGGGCCAAAAGGGGTGATTGGGGTGGGGCACTTGCCCTGCACCTCCTTCTCCACCCAGAGCTTCCTCGCCCAGCTGCACGACTTGGAGTGGGTTGTTCGATGTCCCAGGGAGACACCAAGGGCGGCAGAGTCCTTGGCCTCCAGACAGCCAGGGCCTGGGGTCCATGGTTAGTGAGCGAATCTCTGATGGGCCGCGGGGAGTCTCCACAGTCTCTGAGTTTGGGCGCAAAACAAAACCATATGACCCTCTTCAAAGAGAGCTCCTTATCTGCTGTTGTGGGAATTTTTACAATTTTCCCAGTCCCCCTGCACTCCCCCCTCCCCAAAGGCCGCTGCCGCCAAACAAACAAACAAACAAACAAACAAACAAAAAACCCCAGGAAAACCCCAGATGAATCACTGTGGAGGGACAGGTGGGACCTGGACACTAGCCCTCACCGAGACGCTGCTGCCCTCCCTTCAGTAGAAAGGCGGACCGGCTGCCTCACCTACTTCTGAGGTTCCTGGTGCTCCTTTGCCTACTTGTCCCCTCAATTCGTGGGGTACAGGGAAGAGCCGGGCCTAGAGCTCCCCAGCTAGTGGAGCTCATTTGCTCTGAGACCTGGGGCAGAGTGTGGCCCTGAGCTGGGTCCCGTTCTTCTGAGGCTGGATTGGAGGGTCTCTGCAGTCCTGGCTGACAGTGTTTCCCATCGGAGCCACTAGCTTCTTCCTTGGAGAAGCGATCTAGCAGAAGAAAGCGTTTTCGGCCAACAAGGATTTTCTGTTTTCCTCTGGGGGCCATCATGTTCCCGTACAGCTCCGTGACTTGAGCCAACAGCCAAACTGGTCCAGGCCTTGGAGAGGACTCCAGAGTTCTGGTGTGGCCACCGGCCGGGAATCTGGCCTCTGACCTCGCCCACACCAGGCAGCGGGAGGGGGGGGCAGGGGAGAGGGGGGTACTGTGGTCTTAAGTTGGGGTCCCGAGTGCGACCATGTGGGAGACATTGGTGTCCCTGAGTGGTTGAGGAGGTACGCCTGAGGCGAATGGAAAAGTTCCTTCTTTTTCCTTTGGGCCCCACTGTCCGCGTTAGATCTGGGGCCCCGACCCAAGAATCAGCGCGGACAGTTCCAAGCCTCCTGACTTCAGCTGGCACGGTGGCTGGCGATTTGCAATGCGGAGGGTGGCGGGGAGTGCCTGCTCCGCTCTCACCGAATTCTTCCCTTTTCCTGCCTCTGCCTGTCCTCGCAGACGACTCGGCGGCGGCGGCGGAGAGTGGTCAGAGGTTCCTGTTCGATGTGTCTAGCCTGCCCGACGCCGACGAGGTGGTGGGCGCCGAGCTGCGAGTGCTGCGCCGCGCGCCCCTGGAGCTGGGTCCGGACATAGCATCTCCGCCGCCGCTGTTCCTGCTCTCCACGTGTCCGGGCGCTGCGCGCGCCCCGCGCCTGCTGCACTCGCGAGCCGCCGAGCCCCTGGCCGCCGCGCGCTGGGAAGTGTTCGACGTGGCGGACGCCGTGCGGCACCACCGCCGAGGGCCGCGCGCAGGCTCGGCCTTCTGCCTGCAGCTGCGCGCCGTGGCCGGGCCCGCGCGGAACCCGCTGGCCCCGCGGCTGCTGGGCGTGGGCTCGTGGGGCGCGGGCGGCGCGGCGGCAGAAGAGCGCGCGCTGCTCGTCGTTTCTTCCCGAGCGCAGAGGAAGGAAAGCTTGTTCCGGGAGATCCGCGCCCAGGCCCTGGCGCTCGGGGCGGTGCTGGCTGCAGAGCCGCCGCCCGAGCCGGGACCCGGTTCCCGGGCGCCGAAAGCGGTTCCCAGCGGCCGGCGGCGGCGACGGACCGCGGTGGCTGGGGCTCGGACCGCGCCCGGCGGCGGGGGTGCGGGCTCGGGCTCGGGCCGGGGCCACGGGCGCAGGGGCCGGAGCCGCTGCAGCCGCAAGCCGCTGCACGTGGACTTCAAGGAGCTGGGCTGGGACGACTGGATCATCGCGCCCCTGGACTACGAGGCGTACCACTGCGAGGGCATTTGCGACTTCCCGCTGCGCTCGCACCTGGAGCCCACCAACCACGCCATCATTCAGACGCTGCTGAACTCCATGGCGCCGGACGCAGCGCCGGCCTCCTGCTGCGTGCCCGCGCGCCTCAGCCCCATCAGCATCCTCTACATCGACGCCGCCAACAACGTGGTCTACAAGCAGTATGAAGACATGGTGGTGGAGGCCTGCGGCTGCAGGTAGCGTGCGGGCCGGGCCGGGAGAGAGCAGCCGCGTCGCCGCCCGCGGAGGAGCCCTCGCGGAAGAGCAGCTGTACGCCGAGCCGAGCCCAGCCCGGGCACTGAGTGTGGGTGCGCGTCGGTCTTTGGTCCGCGTCTGCCCGGAGGAGAAAGCACGCGCACACTTGTTCACAATGACCTTGGACTGCTTCCGAAGCCCCCGGGGAAGCGGTGACCCCAGGCCACCAAATGTCACAGCCTTGTGTATTTTGCAAATAGTTCAAAGATTGCTGCCCCTTGCCCCTTTGAAGGGGGGAGAAGGGCGCTTGAGATGATGCGACACTAACAAGCGCTAAATCCGATAGAAACAGGCTAGAGAACTGGGTGAACGAGAGGGAAGTAAGTCTTGTTGCCTCATCCCTACTTGGGCCCCCGTAGGGTGCAGGGCACGCCCTTGCCCTTCTGGGCTGGTGTTTCCAGTGCCAGTACCCTGGGCCCCCACAGAAGGGCTCTAAGACCTTTGGGGTGGGACGGGGCATTTACCCTAGGAAGGAACACCTCTAAACGGTATCTCTTTGTTTCTTTAACTTTTAAACTGTACCGTGCGCCCCTTCCTCAGCTTTGAAAGGAAACATTTGTCCGAAGGAATTTATGGGGAGCTTCCCAGATCGCGGCGAAGGTTGGCGTCCCTTTTTTGTTTTGTTTTTAAAATCAATTCCAATTGGGAATGACCTGGAAAGTGGAACGAATAGAAAGAATCTTTGTCTTGCTTTGGGGAATAGAATAAGGCAGAGGTCTGAGACTGCTGCATGGAATCTGGGGTGGAATTGGGGTGGAGGGGGATGGGTGGGCTAGGGTTGGAGGATTCAGAAGCCCTTGCTCTGGGGCTGAGGTGGTAGCAGAGCTTTGGAGGTGGAGGGGGTGTGTGTGTGTGGCTGAGATGCAAGCCGGGAAAGGGCACTCAGCTACTGCTTTTCCTATAGACTTGCCAGGAAGTGTTCTCAAGAAGTTGGCAGAGAGGCATACACAGGGCTTGAAGGAGGCTGGGAGCCATCCTGCCGCCTGCCTTTGAAGAGGACTCAGACTGTCAGCCTGAGGGCTTCCAAAAACCTAACCCAACCCAACTGTCAAATCCATTCTGACTCACAGTGACCCTGCAGGTCAGAGTAGAACTGCTCCATGGGATGTCCCGGGCTGTAATCCTGGTGGAAACGGAAGGGCACGGCTTTCTAGAAAGCACTGCTGGCAGGTTCTGTCGGCCTTGGTTCCCGGCCAAGTACTTTAACCGCTGTGCCATCAGGGCACCCCTTCAGGGAGGCTTAGTGCCCTCCAAATGCCCCCCTCCGCGGGACCACATGGGCTTGAGCGTACACAGGCTTTTACACGCTTTCACTGTGAGATGTTGCGGTTGGTTTTTGGCAGTGTGATGGTAAGGGGAAGTGAAGCCACACAAAAGTGCTTTTGTCAGACTGAAACTCAGCATAACCTCTGTCAGCCATTCGGAGTTGTAGGAAAGTCTGCTCCCTCCCTGGCTGCCCCCCCCCGCCCCCCTACCTCTAGAGCAGCTGGGCACAGGGCGCTTGGCCTCTGCCTCCTTTGGACCAGGCTCCTGGCCCTGATGTGGGGGGACCCAGGGTGGAAGCCCATTGATCTTTCCTTGTATTTTACCCTCCCCCCCACCTCCAAAGTCATATGGGAGGCAGCTTCCTCTCCAGCACGCCAGTCCCCATCCCATTTGTCTCACTGTTTTATTTGCGGGCCCCCCCCCACCCCCACCCCCAGTCCTTCATGGCTTTGTGTAAATGGTTGGGAGAAGGAAGTTCTACCTGCTGTTACTCTCAGGGCACCTTTAGAAACCCCACCCTTCTCCGGGGACTCTGGTTTAAGGCAGGGCTGCTCCTTCTCTCTGGGGCCCAGGAATCCCAGTGGCTGGCAGAGTGGTTACAGGTTAGGCTGCTAACAGCACAATCAGAAGTTCAAACCCACTAGCTGCTCCTCAGAAGAAAAAGTGCTTCCTACTCCCATAAAGATACGAGGCAGCGCAACTTGTGGCACTGAGCTGTCTTGGAGGGAAGGTCCCGAACATCTTAGACCCTTTTTTTTCCTGCTTAGACTCATAAGAAAGAGAACAATTACAACCTTCCACGTCAACAATTTATTTAAGGGCTCCACCTGAGTCCTTTTTATCCTGTCCCCCAAAGGGACAAAACACATTTAATATTATTTTTTCAGTTAAACTTCCTGCTGCATAAAATGTGAACGTATAGGCCATGATCAGCCAAACATAACCAAAAGCACAAGTCTCTTTTCAGGTTAAGAATGAACGACCCGCGTGAGGGGGGGGGGAGGGGGCGCGGAGAATCCCCACATGGCGACTGTGGCATCATTCCAACCAGTTCTATTGACTGGGCCCAAGGTGGCCCAATGGGTCCAGCATATTTCATTGATTTTGTTGCCAGAGAAGGCTGACTCTCCTCCTCCCAATGGCGATTTTTAAAACCTTATGTGGAGATGGTGCTGCTACCTGTCATCGTGGGAAGAAAATAACACCGAGGTGTTAACAATGCCAGCTTTGAAAGTTTTAGGAAGGGCCTTTCTTAATTAAAAGCTGCAGTTAAGAATCATTTGGGAGCAATTCTAGAATGCTTAATATAGGCGGAGAAGAGCAAACCAGTTTGTGTAGGGAACTAGGAAAGCAAGCTTTGGGGAGGAGATGCCTTGATGTAGCCTGAGCTCGTTCATGGCAGGGAATAAAAAACAGCCCCCTTTCCCAATTCCCCCATGACATTTTCAAACAGGACTTGCATTGAGCAAGACAGGTCTCTCCCAGCATCCTGAGTCCAAACTCCCCCAGCGGTGGAGCTGTGTGTTGTCTTCATAATGTGGCAGCCCCTTCCCATGGCCCCTGGTGTCCTCAGTGTCTTCCGGTGACTGAGTCAAAGGCCTGCCTCTCGGATTTCCTGTGGAGCTGTAGGGTAGGGTACAAGGTACCACCTGGCCTGCCTCCCACTCTGCCCGGCGGTGTCCACGCTGGCATTGCACAGTTACAGCTAGGTGCACAAGACGAAGTGCTTCACATTGTAAAAATGACAGCCAAGCGCCCTCACGTGGGACATAGACTGGGTTTGCTGCTGAGATCTGGTTAAGTGAGCAGGAGCCTGCCACACCCTTTGGCAGTTGTCTGCATTGTCTGTCTGCCAGCAGTGGAAGGCAGGGGTCAGGGTCAACTAGCAGAAGCCAAACTCCTCTGCTCCAGTTGGCCAGGGCCATCAGGGGTCTCTCCAGGCCCCAGCAATGGGAAAAGCCAGCCGCCGAAAGTGTACCAGGATGTGAACGAAGGCAGGCCCCCATCTGGAGCTACCAAAGTCTCCCCACTTATTTTTGTAAATCAGATTTTCCATTTTGCCCGGGAGAATTATGCAGTATTCGTTGAGATCATTTGAACCACCTTAAGTGCTGCTAGAGAGGAGGGCTGGGCATTCCTGCTTGGGGAAGGGCCTGGGCAGGCCATCTGGGACCAGGGCAGGGGGAGTGCTTGAAACCAGCCTTGCTGTGAACAGAGACCCCTCGACTGGCAGGTGGGTGGCTCTGCCGGTGAGCAAATGCTAGGCTCTTGGAATTCTGGCTTCTCAAGCTGCTGTGTTCTGTCCTCTGGAGAGAGTGGCAGGCTTTGTTGTGTTCGCTTGGGGAGGTGTTCATTCAACTGCCAAATGTCTACCTCCGCCTCACCTGGTTTTTCTGGCATTTTATTATCCAGGTGGCGTGGGAAGGATACTCATCAAACTGCAGGGTAGGAACATCTCCCAGACAGCAAGCACAGTGCCGGCAAGGACAGGAGCACTGCTGCCCGGCCTGAAGAGCCGGACAGCTCCGTGGACGTAACAAGGTTATGACGCACAGTCTACACAGCATTTGTCCTGTTATGCTCTTAGCGATTTCCTTCCAACGCATGGCCAAAAAGGACTAGGGATTGTAGACGGCTTTCCCCCTAAATGCAGGCAGAGAAACGGAATTCTTTCCAGGAGCAGCTGGTGAACCGAAAAAAGCATCCATCTCTTCCTCTGCCTGAACCTGGCCTCCAGAAAAAGCAGTGAGAGGAAAGGAAAACACTACAGCTATCTAGGACCTTGGTTCTTATGAGCGGTTAAACCCCCCCCCCCCCCAGGCCCACACCAAGGCTCTTGCAGTGACCGTGCGCCTGGGGCCAGAGGCCTCCAGCAGGACTCCCAGCTCTGGAAAGCCAAGGTCTGTCCAAGGGGACTTGGTGCAGAGAAAGGCAGCAGGATTTGGATTGGGAAGGGAGGAGAGGGAGGTCAGGATTGAATCTAGCAGTTACACATCTGGGGCGGGAGGTGGGGGCTGGTGTCTCCTGGTACTGGGGTTGTCGCAGCTCAGTGGGGGCTTCCGCATGTCCACTCAGGGGTGAGCTGGCCCACTTCATGGCGTGGCTTGGAGCCACCTGGAGGGAGACTACTATGGTGTCTGGAGTCTAGTAGGTGTTACCTGCGAGGTCTGAGTAGCAAGCCATGCTCAGGCCCCTTTTTGCCTTAGGCTTCTGCCTCTGTAAATCAGAATTCTGCCCTGTGCTAAGATTGTACATGCCCACAACGTCTACCCAGATAGTTTAAAGGCAGAACAGATGTAACGGCATATCCTGAACCCAGTCCTGTCTCCTCATGGTTTTTGTAGCTCCCCTCTCTCTGTCTCTGTCTCTCTCTCTCTCTCTCCCTGTGTGCATGTGTGTTACCGTTATCCATGTAGCCTCTATTGAAGCTTCCTGGATGTTGCTTTGATTCACACCTGGGGTAAGGCAGGTGCAGGGCTGGGCAGGTCCTCAGGGTAGGGCTCAGCTCACCCACGCCCAGCCCTTTCTTGTATGCTGTGGTTTACTTTGCTGGAGCCCAGGGGGCCAGAGCTCCATCCAGTCCGTTTACTGTGGCCCAGTGCTGGCGAACCAAGGCTGGAGACCTAGGGAGGAGACAAGGCATGGTCTTACTGGAAGACCAGGCAGCGTCCTGGGTCACTCCAGTGCCCTGGCTGAGTCAGGAGAGCTTGTCCTAGCGTGGACTGCTCCCTGGCTTCCCCACCAGGTCCCTCCCTATGTCTGGCCCGGGGAGGGATCCCAAGGCAAGCACCATGGGACAGGAGCACTTTCCATTCTCTCCTCTTTTATGAGTTGGAAAATTGCAGTGGCGTTTTAACATTAAGCAGCACTAGAGAGGAGGAGGAAAAAAGAGATTTATTTGTGAACTTTTCGGATAATTTTGCCTTCTATGCCTGGAGCCGCATGACTGTTTAGGCTGGAGGAGAGACTTCCTCCTTTTGTGCCGTACTCTGGACTTCAATCTGTGCTGAGCTGAGAGCTACACAGACAGGTGACCTGCTGTGAGGCTGCAGGTGTGCAAAACCTGCTGTTGACCTTTGGCCATATTTTAGCCTGAGAGGGTCACTTGCGTGGATAGACTGGGGCTGCAGGGAGGGGCTGAGGAAGGAGTCATGGTGTGAAGCCATTCAGGGCTTCTCTGCTCACGATGCTCATGCACCCAGCTTAACTGGAGTTTGCCAGCCCTGATGCCCACTCCCATTGCTGGTGGCACACAAGCTGTGCCCGGACTTCAGAGCACCTGGGATTTGGGCCCTGAGGCTGGGCAGAAAGCTGGGCTGGTGCTTCCCAGCAGCAGCAGCAGTTGGAGCCATGCAGCCCAGGTCAAGCAGCGTGGGGAAGGGTGAGGTCATTGAACAAGGAGGCTGGATTTCAAGACCCGCTATGGTGGTTGAACAATTACAAATCCGCCCTCAGCCCAGCCGAGCCCCAGGCAATGCCCAGCTTCCTGTGGCCTGTGTCGACCCCAGGCCTATCTGCAGGCCCCTCGAGCATGCATCTATGGATCCGTGGCTGTAAGGACTGGTTTCTCTCACGTGTGTCCCCGACAGGGACCAGAGGGCTGCCGCGCTTACGGGCGCATCCTCAAGCCAGCGAGGGGCTTCTGCAGAGTCGGGTGACCTTGGGGGCAGGCCAGCTGAGCGTGCAGGTTTTCATTCTCCTTTCATTTTGCCAGATGTACTTCCTTTGGCTAGTCTGGAAAATCTTCATCCCAGAGAAGGCTGCCAGTCGAAGCTGCAGTGCAGGCACCCGTTGAGGTCTTGGCAGTCAGTAAGGAGATGCAGAACCCAGTTATCTAGAAAAACAAGGCCGAGCATCGCCCGAGGGCATGGCAGTCCGTACAGGACCTTCTCGAAGTGGCGAGATGTTTCCCTTTCACATTTCTATCACTACCTTTTCAGGACTGGCTGACAAATGGGAGTGTGTCTCCTTCCCCCTTGAGAGGTGTCGGAACTCGGTCTGTCGGTGAATGAGTGACTGCCATTGTCTGTGTGACCAGCAGGGACACCAAGCAAGCCCAGTGTGGTCTGGAGAGCAGCCGCAGGCCTCTTCTGTGCCTGGGCCCTGCTCAGCCACGGCTGCCAGGACCCTGGGCTCAGGTCGGCTTGGGGCTGACCGAAACGAAGCTCCCGTAAGGCTGTTCACAGGAGTCTTGTCCAGTTAGCATGAACACAGACTGAGCGGAAGTACACAGGCTGGGCGTCCCCTGAGGAAAGGGGCAGGGCTGCCAGATGGGGAAGGGGCTGCATCCAGGCCAGCGAGCTGGCTGGTGGAAGGGAGGGAGGGTCTGTGGTGGAGGTAGGCTGTACCTGGGCATCTTGGCTCCTTGAGGAACCTCGCCCCTCGGTCCTCTCACTCGTGGCAGCTCCAGCCTGGAGCCTCCCAGTGCTGTGCTTCTGAGAAGCAGCCACGGAGCAGGTGTGTTGTGGGCCTTTCCTGAGCTGCATTTTTTTTCTCCAAGCACCCAAGGCAGCCAAGGGCAGCCAACGGGGCAGCCTGGCAGGAGGAAGGGGTTGTGTCCACAGGCAGGCGCATTTCCCCTTGTCACTTCTATTTTTGGGTTCAGGAGCTGGCAGCGTCAGAGCATGGTCAGCCATTGGGCACTATGCTGAGAAAATGGTGAGACTGATCAGTGGGAAAGAAAGCCAGGCTGAGACGCGCTTTCTGGCTGGGACAGACTCAAAGGGGGAAGATGTCTCTGGCATGCTCCCCCTGGATAAATCATGGATTAGGCACGAACCTCCTCCTCTTAGCTTTGCATTTCACTTCGTGCTGCAGTGTAAACAACTCCGATAGGTGCTTTGACCAGAGTCATAATGGAGTCACTGTGGTCGTCTCTCTGGAAGTACATCACCCAAATCAGAAGCTTAAGCGACCTTGGACAAGGAATGACAGGCTGACTATAGCCCACTCTCAGCTAATGACAGTAGGGGGTTCTGAAAAGTTTGGGCAAACACATATGTGCGTGTGTATTTTCTTCTTGTATATAAAGAAGCAAATCTAACTGTGAAGGATTTTGCCCAACTCCCCCATCACGGCGATGCCGTTTAAGCAGGGCCTCGGGCCAGCGCAGTCTGATTCCGGCCCTGAAATGGGGGAGGCTAGGAATGACGGCAATGCCAACAAGGTACAGTGAGCCCAGCAGCCCCCAGGCCCTCAGCGGCTGAGGACAGATTGGCTTGTTCCTCTCTGCCCCCTTGGGGTTCAGTCGCCCCTTGCAGACGGCAGTGACGCCAGCGTCCTATCCGCAGCCTGGCTCAGGAGTAAGGGGTTGGGTGAGCTTTAGGAAACTCAGTGAATGTCACTGACATATCTGTGGGCAGCCTCCCAGCTCTGGTCGGGGCAGGGCTGAGCTGGGATGTCTGTGTGAGATGCTGCCTAGGGCCGGGGCAGCGGGCAGGGCGAGGTTTATGAACCTCTTCCAGGGCAGGTGTAAGTCCATGGTGTAAAAGTTTAAATAGATTGTACATATGGAAATGTAAATGAACTGTAAAACAGCTTTTAAAATATGTTTCTTGACTACCATATAGCAGTATATATTTGCTAAACATGCCTTTATACGCTTCATGTTAGCCACTTTAATATTTTGTACAGATAAGTTGATTAAATATTTTATGGATAAAACTGCTCATGACTGGTCTTTGGAGCATAATTTTTTGACTTTTGATATTCACCTTCTTGGGCTCAGTCTAGCCCTGCTCCTAAGCAACGTGGAATGGAAAACCCAAACCAAACCCACTGGCAGGCAGCTGATTCTGACTCGGTGCAGGCCTACAGGGCAGAGCAGAACTGCCAGGTTGGGTTTATGAGACGGTCAATCAGCAGTTCTCAACCTGTGGGTCTAGACCTTCTTGGGGTCCAACGACCCTTTCACAGGGGTTCCCCAATTCATAACAGTGGCAAAATGACAGTGATGAAATAGCAACAAAAAGAATTTTATGGTTGGGGGGGGGGGTGGTCACCACAACAGGAAGAACTGTGTGAAAGGGTCGCAGCATTGGGAAGGTGGAGGACCACAAGAGCTTATAAGTACTGGAACCCGTGCTACCAAAAGGCATAAAGTGTCGTGAACGGGTTGCTCAGACCCCTCTCTCCCACTTCAGCTCTGCCTTTGGCTGGCTCCTCCTTCCAGGCTGGCGATGCCTTGCATGGTGGTGGGTGCCCTGTGCTTCTGGGTCCCTTGGACGCCCATGCTCACCTGCCCCTCCGACCAGCAACAAGCGACTCCCCCACTGCAGTGGGTCGCCTGCGTGCAGCCTCTGGCTCTGGCTGGGCGCCTGCCCCAGAGTCCTAATTGCCTGCAGGTGCGCAGGCCTTCCCGCGGCAGCCAAACGAGGAAGCCCAGATGGTCCGCAGAGCCCCGCCTGGGTGGATTGTAGAGGCAGGATCCCAGTCCCGCTGTGAGGGAGCGGGGACCCCGCAGGTGCACCCGCACCCCTGGCTGTCATGGACGCCCAGTCACAGGGTCACATTCCCATCCCAAGCAACGAGAATTTTCCCAGAGTGACCCAGCAAGGCAATCTGTCCCAACGTGGGGAGGTCAGCTCAGGCCCCGCTTTGCAGAGACTGGTTCAGGAATGCGATCCAAAATGAAAACGCCACCATCCCAGAGCACACAGCCTTGGGCACTGTGGCTACAATTCAGTTCCCACTTGGTGTCTGCCGGGGTTAGTGCTCAACAAATAATAAACTGCTGATTTGGTTGGTGCTAAGACCCTGGCTCTAGAGGGTTTCCCAGCAGAAGAAGGAGAGTCGCAGTGGCAGCCGTCACGGGTTGGGTGAGGGGCAGGGAGGTGCCTTGGCGTGCTTTCTTGCAGTCCTGCAGTGCTGGGAGGCGGGCAGGGAACGAATGCCCTTGGATCTGACTCGGGCAGCACCCACCACTCTGCCGCGGAAAACACAGAAGCTGTGAAGGAGCAAGTGTGCACCGCACGCCTTCTGGTAGACGCCACGTTGAGGGAGGAAACGTCTGTCACTGACGTGACCTCCTGATAAGACTGACCAGTGGGCAGACTCGTGTGTCCTGGAGGCCCATTAGGTTTGACAGAAGCTTACTCAGCTGTCACACGCATTGAATCATCTGTGTGGCAGGTCTCATTCTACAGACCCTGGGGATACAGACAGACGTGAGACACAGCTCCCCTTCTTTTAGGGGTCTAAGGGTCGGTCAGGGGATGGGTGCTGGGGGAGGTGGACTGCGGGGTAAACAGATGGTCAGTACTCAGTACAGACATGGGTGGGGAGTCCCAAGGGCTCTGAGGGAGGAAGGGGCTGCTCTTGGAGGTGGGCGCTGCTGGAATTCAGGGCCACCTTTCCAAAGGCGGGTGGCAGAGAGGCATGGGCAGGCTAGAGGCTGGAGCAGCGATCCTGACGACAGGAGAAGCTTCCACGTGGTGGCTGGACGATGCAGCCTCAACTCTGGCCCCTGCATCTGTCTGCAGGCGTCCCTCCTCGTCACCCACTCTGCGACACGATTTCTCCCCAGAACACCATCCTCGTTCAATGTCTCTCATGCTGTGAAAAACGTACCCCTTTTACCGCCTCTTCCCACTCCTGCCTCTAGGAGGCAGCAGGAGGCAGCGGGAAGGGGCCATGTGAGTCCCAGTTGCACCACCCCTTAACTGAGATCCTGAAGAAGCAGCCCCTTATCTTTTGGCATCTGAGTGGCAATCTGTAAAATGGGCATCGTCCCAACCTCACAGGACTGCAAGGCCTCAATGATGCTGTAAGCACCGGGGAGAGCTCACCCCAACCTGACCCTCCCCAGCTTCTTTCACTCAGCGCTTTCTCAGGCCCCGCCTGCCCTCTGGGTGCATCACATGGGAGCTCACATCTGATGGCACTCGGTGACACAGTCTGCTCACGAGGTGCCTTCGGGCTTAGAGGAGAGGCCGTCACATGGGCTGTACACCTGGGACAATGTGACCCCTCACCTGTCACTCTGGGGCACAGGCAGGAATCCCTGGGCTCTTGGAAAATGACTGAGAGATTAAGCTTCCATGGTTGGGAGCAGCTGGCCTGTCATGGGGCATGCCCCATGCCCTGGTGGCAGCGGACAAGAGCAGCACAGTGGCCTCTCCCCTCTCTCTGCTGCCATGGAGGTCGCAGGGTATTTCAGACTCTGCATGGTCTTACCCAGGATTTAGCCTTATGCTGGCACTGTTTTAGCATTTCTGGCACTTGCTTACCTGGCTCAAGTTCCCAGCGACAGGCTGTGTTGCACACCCCCTCCCCTGGCCCGCCTCTCAATTCCCCTCTGGGATACAGGTGAGTCAGTTTAGAAAAGATGCCAGAGGCAACCAGTGTCTTTGGGCCCCTGTTCCTGCCCTTTTGCAGGAGAGCAGAGGGTGTGTTTGGGCCCTCTTCCCTTGCAGGAAGGAGATGTACTGTGTGAAGAGGGCCTTATTTTAATATAGTGGCCACACTGCACAAGGGGATACTCCAGAAAAATAAAAAGGGAGAAAAGAGCCTCTGCGGGGCGGAGCTTTCGTAGTATGCTTGTTTCCCCACCAGGCAAGCATCGAGCAACTCACTCTTATGAGTTAGGGCAACCAGCGTCTTCACTGGGGAAGTTTCTCTCTGGTCACAGTGAATTTTTTGTGTGAAAGCAGTCTCATTTGAAACTCATTTTTTTTCTGATGGCTGATGTAAGAGAGCATGTGTGGCTGGGAGATTTTTGTGGCGTGATCAAGAAAAATGCTGCAGAAACTGTTGTGACATCGAACAGAGCTTATAGGGACAGTGCTATGTGGAAAACTCAAGTGTACGAGTGGTTTTCTCATTTCAAAACAGGTGAAATGTCGGTTGATGACAAACCTCATTCTGAACGTCTGTCAATCTGTGAAGTGGATGAAAATGTGGACTTGCAGTGCACTTGGAGTTCGTTGTTCCGCCAGGTCAGACTGCTCACCAAGCTTTCTGTTTAGAGGCCCTGAAAAGATTGTGTAAAAGTGTCTGTAAAAAAGGCTGGACTTGTGGCACATGGGGGACTGGTTTTGCCATCACAATAATGCGCCTGCTCACCCAGCTATCTTAGTATGCCAGTTTTGGGCATAAAACAGCATGTCTCTCTTGCTCCACGCACCTGGCTTCCCTGACCTCTCCGTGTGACTTTTTGTTTCCGAGAATGGAGAGGGATGTAAAAGAACAGCGATCTGACCGTACAGAAGTGGAGAAAACAAAAACAAAACCACCTAAAAAAACGAGGAAGGTCCTGTGAGCCATCCAAATGGATGTGTTTGAAAAATGTTTCCAAGAACGGAATTGCAGATTTGACAAATGTTTTAAGTGTAATGGAGAGTACTTTAAAGGTCATCAGATTATTTTGTCAAAAAATTTAAATACAGAGCTTTGGGGAGGGGAGCTGTATTCTGTTTGATACACCCTTGTATGTATATATGTGTTAGTTACATAATCTAGTGTTAACTTGAGTGAGGGGGTGGAGCTTGATTACCTCATCTGGAGTTGCTATGGAGATAAAGAACTCACTGGAGGCCAGATACACTCACCCCCTATGAGACAGTCCTGTTGACAAGCCACGTGGAGATATGCTGATGGAGCCAGAGCCCTGATGCTGGAGGAGCCACATGGAAACCCACGTCAGCACTGAGATGCTTCCACTGCCACTGGATCCACAAGACTTTCCACCCACTGGCCTGTGATCTTCCTGCATTTGGTGTTATTGCATAGCTGCGTGAGTCTAAAGAGGAATTTATGCACTAGTATCGGCATATGGGGTAATATTGGACTTATGGACTTGATCAGGACTGGGATGCTTTTTTAATGTACAACTGCTCTTTGATATAAAGTTCTCTCTTACACACATGAGTGTCTATGAATTTGTTCCTCTGGTCAACCCAGACTAATGCAATATATGATACTTGTGTGTGTATGTGTGTGTGTATGATATATGGTGGATATCAAGTACTTCTATAGTGGAGCAGGAAAACCAAGTCCTGAACCCTGAACTTTCTTAGGAAGTCACTGGCCTTTGAAGAAAGGGGCCTCACAGAGTGGGCATCAAACCATGGGAGCCCCAGGGGCGGAATTCCGAGGAAGAGTCTCTCAACTGCCCAGGGCAGGTGGGCAATGGGGGGCAGGGCTTACTGAGCCAGCTTCTGCTTTCCAGTCAGCACCTGAAGACCCTGGAGGACAAGGACTCTCCCCGTGGCTGACTGGGGCAGGCAGCAACGCTTCTGGAACCGGCCGGCTGTCATGCACCATGCCGGCACTGGAGTCTTCCCGTTCTGAAAGCATCACCAAGAAAGTGCCTTTTCAGGTTGATGGAGAGACTTCGACGGGAGTGCCCTTAGGGCAGCGGCTCAATCTGTCCTCTCGCTCCTCCCAACACACCAATATACAGACACACAGACACACACAAACATGCACAGCAATCAGGCCAAGCAAGGACAGAAGTGCCGGTATGACATTTATTCCATTAATTTGGTGTTTGGATGATAAGAAATAGAACAACTGGATCTTTAAGCTCAAAACAAAACCCACACCTGGACTTTTGAAGTATGGAGAAATGTTACCCTAAAATGGCTAGAGAATGCGGGGACGGGGACTATTTGTTCCAGTAGGAGTGATTTACCTGGTTGGCGCAACGCCCTTCATCGCCATGAGGGTCTAGCTTCTAGGTCACTCTTCTGTAAGCAGCCCTGTGCCTGTGGCGGCTGCACCCCTGCCTCCTGTGGGCCACGTGCGCTCCTCGTGGGATCGTGGCTCCTCCCCCCAGTCGTCTTTGGCTCAGAGGAGAAGCCAGCACCTCGACGTCACTGCTCATCACTGTGGCAGCTGTCAGAGTGGACTCTTTGATTAGGGAGTTGTAGGTCTTGAGAGAAAGTCCACCACCCCACCGTCCTTAAGGAAAAACAACGTCACGAGGGCCTCCTTTAGGAGGATGCAGAACGCTTCTGATTGACAGCCATCTGTCACTGCAGTCAGGCAGAGGGCTAGCCTGCGGCTCTGGAATTCCCTGAGATGAGCCAGTTTGGGGAAGGCAGCGACCCTAGCAACTTCTTAGCCCGCGTCGGCCAGCGAACACGCTTCTCTTCCACCAGACTTCAAGGTGACTGGATGGAGAAGGGCGGTGGGGGGGGGGGAACGGGACAAGGGACTTGGCGGGGGTGATTCACATAATGCAATGGATTGTTTCGGTTCATTAATTTATTTCCACCTAATAAATTAATGCAGAAATGCAGAACTGATTTATGATGACTCTCTACTTAACCTTTCAAAGATGCCTTTGCACACAAGCTTTTCAGAGACACCAAAGTAGCTAAGAACTCTATCCTCAGTGCCTAGCCCAGAACTTGGTGAATGCTAGTGCTCAGTGGGTTTTTACTGAAAGGGTTACAGTGGGGGCACGTTGCTCATGCAGCTGCCACGGTACAGGCTTGGGACAGTCCGTGCTTCCACCCTGGTTTGGGAGGAGTGGGGCCTGCAGGAAGCACAGGACCTGGCGGGCAGAGAGGGTCAGCTCATGGCTTGTCTTGGGGTCACAGGCAAAGTCAGGGTTGATTAAGTGGCCAGCTTGCCATGTGGCGAATTGTACTGTGTGTCGGACGGAGGAGGCCTGTCACTCCTCAGGGAAGCCCTGCACATATGGAGACAGGCACTGGCCCCCTCAATGCTGGGCCGAGACCCACTGCTCACACTTCCTGCTGCTGTAACTCAAGGGCGCCTCTCTTACAATCGTGTCCCCGTCAACATCTGTGCATTCATACTCGCGGATCTTGTGTACACTTTCCAGGCGGTATTTCATAATCCTTCCTCCAGAATCACCTGGACTCGGGTTTCATTATGTCTGCAAGCATTCTACTCAATAAACCACGGCTTGCAGTAGGTTGGCATCTCCTGCACCCATCAGAGTCCCTGTTTAGATAGGATCGGTGTATTCCCTGCGTCGTAGAACATGTCTAAGGTCTATGGAATGATTCTTGGATTGTGTTTACTTAGGCCGACAAGGTGGGTGGTGGTGGTGTGGGGGGCTGGGTTTTATGGCTGAGCCAAGTGGTTCTCGTGACGCATGTCATTTACCAAGGGCAGCAAGCCCACCACTTCTCTGGACTGGTGGCAGATGCCCGTACCCCCAGTTGGGGCTTATATTTTGGAGAGGTCCACCTTCAGCCAGTCAGCCACCAGTTCCGCCATCTCCTGACTCCACCCCATGATGAAGTCATGCCCCATTTTCTTCTCACACAGCCGGATGTCTCCTTCTGGGAAATTCTTCTTCATGTCTTCGTAGAACTCCATCGGACACCACTTATCTATAGTGCCATAGTAGAACGTGAGCTAAAAGACAAGAGAAGAACGTTTTTCAGGGCCCTCTCTGCACACACCCGTCCTCAGCTGCCTGTGATGCTTGGAAAGGCAGGACCCGTGCCTGGTACATGCCCCCACCCCTCGAATGCGCTGCCTTGTGGGAGTGAGCTGTCACGGTTCACAGGAGGGGGACCGAGAGGCGCCTGATGGAGAGACGCCCATGTAGGGAGATCCTAGTTAAAGAGCATCGTTAACTCACGCAGAGGCCTCACGAGCACAGGTGGGTTTGGACAGTGGATCTGGACGAAGGCAGGTGAGGATAAGGAGGAGAGCAACTGAGACTCAGGTACTAAGTGACCGCTTATTAAACACCTAAGAGCTTTCATTCAGACACCTGGTACGCATATGGGGTCATATTTGTTGAACGCATGTGCAGATGAATTGGATGCACAAGGGCTTCAGTGATTTCCAATGTGGCAGATGAAATGGGATCAACTGCCCGAGTGCGGGAGGGAGGAAGGCAGGGGGTGCTGGCTTCAGGGACAGCACACAGGCGGCATGGCACAGCCTTTTTTCAGGCAGCCCTGAGACCCGAATTGGCTCTCTAGTTACAAGTTACACCTGCGTGCGCGCGCGCGCACACACACACACACACGGACACATACCCACACACTCTGCTTCAAAACGTTTGTGGGGGGAAAAAAATCCCACCGTCTTTTCATTCAATTTTCCCACGAACAGTTGGAAGCGCTGTCGACGGTGGATGTGTGTTTACCTAGGCAGCTATGCTTGGGTGAAAAACAGCTATGTTCTAATTGGTGAAATCTGATACTCAGAAAAACACACAGTGATAAAAAAAATAAGCAAAACGTGTCCACGAAGCAACAAACAACCATGGAAGGGCTCTGACATCTGCTGTCACTGACTAGTGCCGTGCCAGCTCCAGCCCGTGAGCAGAGTTGCAGTCACCCGTGATTTCCACAACGACGCCAGCTGCGCTCACTCGCTCGCTCATCCATCGGTTTAGCAAATACTAACGGAGCAGGTACTTTTTATTAGCAGCCTGGGAAACAGGGGCACTAAGATCCAGGCGCTGTATGCGTGTAGAAGCGGGGAGAGAAGAGACGTCACGTGCACAAGACAGGACGAGTCACTCAGTATGACAGGTAGCACAGGGGTTTGGGGCAGCTGATGCGAAGCCATGGAAGGGGACCAGGAGAGTTGTGTCTACAAGTGGGGGAGGATGCACAGAGGGGAAGTGTGCCAGGCCGTTTCAAGGGGAGGGCAGGTTTGGGGAATTCCCAGTAATATGGAGGGGGGGGGAAGTCCAAGGAGAGAAGGAGAGAGAGAGAGAGAGAGAGAGAGAGAGAGAGAGAGAGAGAGAGAGAGAGAGAGAGAGAGAGAGAGAGAGAGAGATCCAGTCGCAGACAGCCTTCTTCTGGGCTTTATTTTGAAGTGCAAGTGCGCAAACCAGAAAGACTTCTCCCATGAAGTGAGTTGATCAGGGCCATTGGCGAGGGAAGCTAATCTGGCTGCCACAGGGGTAGGGGTGGTGGTGGGAGGGAATCAGGCGGTGAGGAGGAGACAGCCTGAGAAAATGCTCTTGTTGGTTCTGCGGGCGGCTGGACTTCACTCTCCGTCTCTAACTCCATGATCAGAATACAAGGCAGGGGGTTTACGGCTCTCAAACATGGAACTTAATGACAACTGTATTGTGCTGTGATCACGCTGTGAAGGAGATGGTTTGCCAAGAAACATGTGAAAGAGAGAAGGACATCATTGAATGTAGTGGTCTATACACTAAACTATGAACGACTAGGCCTTGAGTTGTAGGCTCGGTCTGAATCCTTTCAGAGCTTTCTCTGGCCCAAACCTTTCCCCTTTAATTCTGTCTTCAGGGTCTCCTGGTGGTTCTTGCTGTTTGCTCCCCAGTCACTGCTAGGTAATCTAAAGTCTCCCAAGACCATCACCTTCCAGGGGTTTTAGTAGAGTAAGAGCATCCTTTTGTTTCCTGCAGGGTGGGAGAGGGCTGCAGTTGCTGGCTTCCCCCCTCCAGTCTCCCTGTAGCTCCCAGATGCTGCGACCTTGACCTCGTAACCAGGGAGTGGCTTCTCTGACCAGGAGTGAAAAAAAGTTTCCCAGACTCTCAGGGCCATCACCACACTGCAACTTCCTCCTGAGATGCTGTTGGGAGAACAAGCTTCTCTCCATGAGGGCAGTTCACCTTACGTTCTCTCTAAACCATGTGCTGTTCATGGGACTGCTGTGAGCCGGAGCCCGGGAGATAACATTAATGCCAACAATGTCAAAACAAACCACTATGAACAATTCTGAAACAGGTGGAAACTGAGAACAAGGTGCCACGCACTTTCCACACATTCCCTCCTTCCTTCCTTCCCGACAGTCCTCCGAGGTGGCTACATTTATAATATAGAATACATTGCACCTACATTTTACAGAAACGGCTGCTTAGGTTTAGAAACATTAAGGTGCTTGCTTAAATTCAAGCAATCATTGAATCGTAAAACCAGGTTAGAGAGATGCCATTCTTAACTGCTGCTGTTACTACTGTTCACAACGACCGGAGAACGAGGAGCCAAGTGGGGATAATAGAAAATCCAAAGGGTGGGCGGTCCTACACTGGCTAGGACAGCCAAGGGAGTTTGATCACCAAAGACAGAAGCAAAATCCACTACTTTTACTTAAAGCTTCCTCACAGACTCTGCTATTCTCCTGCAGTTCCGTACGCCAAGGGTGGGACCTGCTGTGGAAACCCTGGGATCATCCAGGAGGAATCGCAGGTCATCGGTAGCCATTCACATGCAAACATTTCCAAGGAACTAATTATTCCTATAGGAACTAAATTATTTCCTATCGTTTCTTTCTCCTTGGCATAACACATCCTTTAAGCTCTTGACTCTAGCTTCCATCAGCATGGCTTGTGGGTCTAAGCAAGACAAAATCTTGAAAAACGCCAAACTTTTCTCCAAATTATCACGATGCTGTCTTTTTGGTGTTCTCTACACTGAGTTGTAACCCATACTGTAGGTGGCAGGCCTCAGGCTAGACGTCTATAAAACGTCACTGAAGTCTTTCTGGGCAACCCTTCTGAGGACTTGAGGGCTTTCTAAAGAAATAGGGTATTTAATTTCCAATTTACCCTGCTTCCTTTCTTTTCTTTCAACCCCAACCGGCTCATTCCCATTCTTGAGAAAATAAGGAGCATTCAAGCCATCAAATTACCATGGGAAGTAGCTGAGGGTGGAGGTGAAAGCCCAGCCCTTCATGTTCACTGTGCCCCGTTTCTCCTCTGTGGGTGTCCAGGGAAACAGTGGTGACCAAATGGTCAGGGAGGCGGAGGGGGTCCGGTCACGTTACTTTCAGGGTTCTGTGGTTGGACCAGTAGCCAGTGTTGGGACAGCTATGCACCAAAAGGTGTGTGACGTGGGGCCCTCTCCTTCCCATGTGTCTAAAGCCTAAAAGGCTAGCGCCTACTCGGTCTACAGGGAAGTCACTTGTTTTTCTAGGGACTATCTTTGTATCTTTCTTCTGTGGGGCTGGAGTGAGGGGCGGGCCCAGTACCTCTCTTTTCCTTTGGTGAGGCAACTGAGCAGCAGGCATTGGGGCCAATTTAATCTTGCTTAAAGCTTTCTTTCTGTCCCTACTAAAAAACAATGTGACGGGTGGGATCAGATGGTCTTGCCTAACTAATTTAGGGAAATGGCCCAATTCTCCTCATTAGGAGTCTTTGCACCTAGGGTACTGTGCCCACTTCCTGGTAACAATGAAGCACAGCTTTGCTTCCTGCCGTCATCGCTCTTATGGAATATCTACCTGAAGCACTTTATGGGAAGTGATGGCTATTATCGAGGATGGTGTGGGAATTGCAGGGGTTCTTGGTCATACACTTTACTGTTCCCCAAATCTCTTACAACAGAACAGAATGATCTGAGAAGAGGCGTGTCGAGAGGAAAAGGTAGGCAAATGGTACTTTTAAAGTACCCAGACATACCTGCCATCCAACTAATGATCATAGTCATAGCCAGTACTAACGGAGTGCCTAGTGCATACATACCAGGCACGGTGGCAAGATCTTCAAATGAATGGCAGCATGGCATTCCCAATAACTGTACACGAATAGAGTATTCTCATACCACTTTACTGATTTTTAACAGGGAAGAAAGTGACTGAACGAAGGGCACATGACTCTGCAAGTGGTGGACTGGGGGCTTGAACTAGGTCGGTCGGTGACTCATGAGAGTCCACTCCAGGACAAGTGGTACCACTTCTCCACCCTGTTCTACTAACATCTCCAGGGTATGTTAGCACTGTTGCCCCAAACGAAGCTCTCAAGGTCACAACGATTAAGCTACAAACAAACCTATCCATTTCCAGGATGATGAGGACATTCTGAAGAGGCTTCCAGTGAAACAGCCAGAACTAACACAATCCGTCTCAGGCCGAGGCTTGGCGGAAAGGCAGCGCTGGCGAGCTGGTCTGGGCAGCACTTCCTATGCTCCGACAAGCAGGACATGGGCATGTCCGAAGGATTTGCATGCTCAAATCTGCAAAAACGGCACAGGGTTTGTTCCCAAAGGCAACAGGCACCTCTGGGCTAAGGGTGGTTAAGAAGGACGGGGAGAGAGCAGAGGACTCTTATTCTTGAGGACATATGGTCCTTTCGCAGGCCACACTGTAGCTCTGAGCTGGTCTCTGGTCTTGCAGGCCAGCCCTCCACGCACAGCTACTTTCACCAGAAAGCTCCGCTGTGGGTTCCCTCTGGGAACAATTTCAGACTCCTATGGACTGAGGGTGATATTCGGATTCAGTCTGGCAGTAGCACACACCAGCTGTTTCCATAAGCCTGGGCCAGAGATGGTCACGGCAGTTTAGAATTTCCCTCCTAAGTGACTTTTAAATGGAAACTTCAAGTTTATAAACCAAACACTAATTTATTTTTCTACGAATGAGATACACATCCCCTTACAGTTCAGAGCAATGGCAGAACAAGGGGATGCTGACTGACTTGCCTCAAATCCACCAGGTGCCTCATAAAGCAGAGCGCACCTCAGGGGCTCCCACGGGAATACTGGGAGCGGGGTGGCGAAAATGTGCAGCTGATTCTCTTTCCTTGCTTTATTCCGTCCTTCGCCCTCACCCTTAAGTCGGTTCCCCCAGGTCCAATCTTCAGACCTCTTCTCTTCTTACTCTGCACACTCTCTTCAGTTTCTATTATCCGTGCTCCCGGCTTCAACTATATCATGACTCCCAGATAAAACTTCAACCCAGACTACCCTTCCGTGCTTCATACTCACAGACGGACCCACTGCCTGTACTCATGGGCCCGTGTGGGTACTGTAAACACAAGGACCGGACTGACTAGGCAGCTTTCCCCATATTCCCTTTCATCTTACCAAACCCAGATACAGAGAAGCAATCTTAGAAACTGCCACCTTCCAGTCACTAATATCCTGTTAGTACTGAGCACCTCGGATTCTGCTTCCTAAATCCACATCCCACCCTTCCTTTCTCCCCACTCCCACCCTTCTTATAAAAGTCTCCTAAGTAGCTGAGCTCTCTCAAATGAAATTTTTTTCCAGTACTCATCCACATATTCGTCTCCAAACAATCCCTCCCATTTACTAGTCTGACTATATTCCCTCTAGGACTACTGGTATGAATTGATCATTCATATTACCTGGCCTATATTTTGATTGGTTGTCAAATATCAGATCTCCTTGCTTTCAATGGCTCTTAAACACCCCAGTCTTTGAAGAACAGCACGCCGTGGCTTACTGTTCTCAGGCCCGGGCCTGATCCGTGATATCATGCTACCTCGCTCCCTCTTCTAGCTTCTCTAAAGCACGGTTCTTCACTGGGGCCTGGAGAACTTTGCAGGTCCACTGATAAAAGTGAGACTGTGTGAACGTGGATGGGAAAACGACATCTTTAGTTCTGTTAACTTCTCAACATAATGTGGTGTTTCCTTCTATTATAAAGGCAGGCAACTAACCGTAGTTGGACCGGCAATGCTTATATGTTATCCCCTACGATGGCAGATATTTTCCAATACGGTACATTTGTTGCAGGTAATTATGTCCATCACTATACATTTACAATCGTCATGAAGGTTAATATCAACCTGCTGGGTTGGGTACTCGCAATGACCCTTTGCACTACAGAACGAAACACTGCCCGATTCTCATGGTGTTCCACTGGAACTGGTCAGTGTAAGACGTGAACAAAATCATAATAATTTATAAATGACCAAGGGTTCGTGAGGGAGGATGGGAAGGGTTCGTGAGGGAGGATGGGAATAAAACGAGCTGATATCAAGGGCTCAAGTAGAAAGAGTATGAGTTTGAAAATGATGATGGCGACATATGCACAAATGTGCTCGACACAATGGATGAATGTATAGATTGTGATAAGAGCTGTAAGAGCCCCAATAAAAGTATTTAATTAAAAACAAAAGCAACTCTCCACGCGGGACACTTTGGCCAGGTGAGAGGCTTCTGAATGCCTTTGCGTAGGCTGAAATCGCAGTGTCTTTGATTAGAATATCAGGAGCCTCAGAAAGGTTGTGGGAACAGTCCATTCGTTTTAAATTTTATTTGCCCCGAACGTTTTGAAGCTCCCTGTACAACGGCCTTCCCCACCTCCCCACCGTCCCCCAACACACATAAGAAGGCTTCCAAAAGTTGTGGGAAAAAATGGAACTTAAAGAGAGTGAAAAATTCCCACAAGCATTTCAAAGGCTCCCTAAGTATAAAAGATGGCTGTGTCTAGTTTGGGGAGTTGGTCTTTGACTAGTTATCTGGCTGCTGGAATGCGGGAGTGCCAGCAGCTTCCTGTCTTTCTATACTCACGTCACCCCTTCAAGTTCCCTTATTTCACTGAGCAGACTGGGACATACGGTGTGGATTCAACGTTTACCAATATTAAATTACAGCATGTTTCCTCTTTTTCCTTACAGACAAAGAGTTGCAATAAACCTCCTCTGTCTATATAGTTGCATTGAGGACTTGGGCTTGCGGTATTCTTTCAGACAGCTCACATTCAGCCGGTAGAAGTCACAATGAACGGCACGGACAGATTTTGGCAGGACGGCTTTGCATCGTTAAATTAAACATTGTCTTGCTTCTCCGCACATTTCACAAATACATTTAATGCCATCTTAAAAATATAACAAAATGAATCGCTGTAGTTGGAAAAGTTTATTCCTGTGAATGCAGGTTAATGCTAACCTTGAAATGGCTGCCATCTACCATTCTACACTCATTTCTCCCATAAAAGCTACAGTAAACCTCACAGCCCTGACATAGTTACGGCCAACAGCCCCTATCTGGGAACGATTCCACTTGCATATGGATTTAACTCAGGACTGGAACAAGTTAGCACCTTTCTTTGACCTCCTCCTGAGCACAGCATACAAACAGAATCCAGAAATGATGAGTGTTTTACAGCAGCTGGCTCCTACAGGTGGTAAGACCGGCTATGACACAAGATAGGTCTAGTCATTCAGCAAGTGTGAATTTTGGAAGTGAGTGAATTTGGAAGCCAGTCGTATTATTAACTGAGAGTTGAGATGTTGGTTTTTTTAAAATAAACTTGCAAACTTTAGCACTTAAAACTATTAAGAAATAGTTTTATTGGCATTTCACATATCATACAATTTAGTGGTTCAATCATATAAAGAAAGAGTTGTGTAGTCAGCACCACCATCAGTTTCAGAACATTTTTCTTCTTGTCCTCATTATTGTGAGCTCTCCAGCCTTCCGTAAGTGATTATAATCCAGGTACTTTCTCGGTCTACCTATCCTAAACTTCATATACAGAAAATCATACAACACACAAACCCACCAACCAACAACAGTGACAAAACAAAACAGGGGAAAATCTCAACAGAAAAGAAAGCAGAAAGCAGTCAACACCGAGACAACTTTAAGATGGGAGAACCGAGTCTCTCATATTTTCATGTCCCTGAAGGCCAGGGCCTTCTCGGGTTCCCCACAGTTAACTGGGGCTTCTTTTTGGTTTTCAAATGTCAATCCCTAAGTGACGATTTTTACTTAGAAATATGAGCACAATGGTCCTGAGGCAGAGACAAGCATTTTTAAAATTTATTCTTTTATTTTTTACAAATCCCCAATGGGCGAAGCTACTTCAGAATCCCCCTGGTTTATCTTTTTGGAACAAACCCATGTTTTTTAAGGACATACACATCCCATTGTTTTAAGATAGCTTTAATGGGAGGCTAAAGAAATAGTCATTAACATGGTAGGCAGATTTATATTTATGAAGAAATTCTAGACCCAGAGGCATCCCTAGGATTTTATTTGTGACCTGTCTTTATAGGTCTTGTAAGAGTCAGCCACTCGGTGGGCCTCCTTCCCTGTCCCTGGCAGACCTCAGAGCTGAGCCCCTCAGGTGAAGCTCAGAGGAAATATAACGAGAGCCACATATAGAATTAAAATTTTTCGAATAACTGCATTTTAATGGTATAAAGAAATGCCTGAATTTGTTCTGAATAGTTTACTTGCTATGTACTCAGTTACATAATATGGTCCCCTCTAGCCATAATTCCTTTGGCGATGTATTTGTAAACGCGAGCTTCTATGCCTGGTGACTACAATCCTATTTTGGAGAGAGTTCTTTGTTACAGGACTCAGGTGGGATATATACTTAGTCCTCCATTTACTAGAGGGTGTGACTGAAGCCACCAGCCTTTGTTTTCTCCTTGTGGGTCTGCTGAAGGACCCACACCACACTCCACGTAAGAGCTGACTCAGACGGAGGAATACAGAGAGGAGGCTCAGGACCAGCAAGAAAGCAAAGCCACTGGGGGAGCCTGTTCAAGGTCTCTGCCTGAAGCAGGTAGAGGCAGACACCAGGGGGACCACAGGGGCCGCAGCACGGAGGCCATGGGCCAGAAGCAGATGCTGAGGCAAGGAGACCATGAAACAGAGGCCCAGGAGCCTTGCGGTTGAGAGGCTGAGGACCAGTGACAGATTTGGCTGCTGGCTGAGAAGAGGTACTGCTGTATATCAATGCTGTCTGTCTCTGCCTTGTGGTAACCTGCTAACTTCCCAAAATAACCCCCTCTTAATCAATGACTTATCGAACCAAGAAGGATGGAGGGTGGAGGTGTGTCTGATCTTGGCCTGCCTACAGCTATAAGGAAACCACAGGAGATCAGGTTTGGCCTTCATGCGATTTACACAACACTTTCGATGATCATTATCCTAAAAAGATCACCAGTTGTCGATTCAATTCCAACTCGGCATGTGCTCGGCAGAACTGTGCTCCAAAGCGTTCTCAGTGGCTGATATTTTGATCACAGGCTTTTCTTCTACAGCACTTCTGGGTAGACTTGAACCTCTGACCTTGTGGTTAGCGACTGAGCGTGTGACCCATGTGTACCATCTAGGGCTCCCTTCTTTAACGCAATATACCAAAAACATCATCAGTTCACATTTATATTCATAAAATATTCAACCTTTTTTATACCAGGTGTTTGAAATCCAGTGAGCATCGTACACCGATGGAACATCCCAATTCAGACCAGCCACAAAGAAGCACGCGCTGTGGACCGTGTTAGCACAGGGCTAGTCTGTTCCGAATGGACATACAAATGATGCCAAGCTGCCCAAATTCCAGTGTATGCACACATGCTCTGAGCCATACTTCCAAATGTGTTTGTGACGAATGAGCACTTGCTGCAGCCTTCCTGGACCTGCTGGCTCAGAAACTGGTCTTGATATTAGAGCTAGATGCTCTTACCCCAACAGGGGCAGGAGAAGGCATATTCACTAGTCACCAGGCGACATGCAGTACTGATTCTTTCCTACCGCCATAGCTTGAGGTTATTCTTAGGACAAGGTCCTAGAGAATTGGAGGTATGGGGACAAAGTGGAGAAGTACTGATTCTGGAAACAAATTCAGTAAAAACAGTTTGTAAAATATATTTAAATAACCATAATTTGCGTTCTATGAAACCTTCAGGGATTTCATGAATGTTAACTACAGGTAGAGCTCTCTCTGAAATCTACAAACCCTTCGGTCTTCTAGATCCCAACAATTCCAGTCTTTGCTCCTCAGGAAATACTTCCGCCCACCTCTTTGCTGTCTTACTCCCCGGCAGCACGAAAGTGATTACCTTAGATAAATGCTTCTGTATGGTTTCATCATCTCTCTTGAGTATTTGCTTCATTTCTTGGGCCCCAAGGTAGAGAGCATTTGCTATGTTAGGGGGGGAAAAAGCCAGTTAAAATATATAGAGCACAAATGTCAAATTAATTTTAATAAATGCATAATCCTCCATTTCTTTAGGCAAGTGGTAGGTGATGTGAGATATCAGCGAGGCAAAGAAAGGCATGGAAGTCAGGCAGCATGCTGAGTCATTGGCAGCAGGAACATGTCTTAAAAAAACAAACAAAACTACCATACAAACCATCCAGTCTTATTTGGCTTGCATAGTCAGAGAGCTTAGCAACATGGCAACAGAATATCAGAAAACAGAGGCGATAACATATACCAGGAGGCTTTAGACATTCAAAGCGAATAAAAAATTGGAACGGAAAGATAATGAGCTTTTTCCATGAACTTTCGGACGCTCCCTCATCTGTGTAATTGCACCTGATAAATATGTGTGGTAACAATTTAAGGACTAGAAGCATAAAGTCTTCCAGATAAACCAGGCATGCCAAGGAAATTGCACGAACAGTCACAAACATGAAGCGATACGGCTTTTTATTTTTCTTTTAAAGGAAACAACTAAAATGAATGCTTATTTGAAACATGTGAAAGAGTCTCTAAGAGCTTTCAGTAAGGGGGAGTCCCATCCTGCTGATTGCAGATAAGCAGCGGGACGCAGAGAAAACGCAAACTTACACCACTTTCCTTTCTCCCGTGGCCAGGAATATTTTGACACGTTGCCCTGAAATCCAATTTGACTAGATTATTGCGACTTTGCTGTATTTTGGCGAGCACCTGCTCGACACACCTGTCCTTCCCTGGGTTTTTAATAGCCTGCTTTTAAAAATACATCTCTTGCAATCAGACTATAAATAGTGGATCTCTTTAACCATGAGATTTCAAGGTCTGTCTTTAAATAACGGGGCTTCGCATAGATACTCGCGTGTATTGTGATGAGAGAAACTTGGACCATCCTGTTTGGCTTACGCCATGCCTTCCTATGATTTATGACCTACTTCCGACCCCCCTGCGATGTGGGCTTCCCTTCCTCACTTATTCCTTTCCTTTCTAAAAAAGGCCCTTCGTGAATAGCCCTCGCGGTGTAGTGTGTTACATGCTGGGCTGCTAACCACAAGGTCAGCAGTTCAAAACCACCAGCTGAAGTTACTCCATGAGAAAAAGATGAGGTTTGCTACTCCAGTAAAGATTTAGAGTCTTGGAAATCCACAGGGGGTACTACCATGTCCTATAGGGTGGCTGTCAATCAGAATTGATTAGATGACATTGAGTATAGAGTAGTCTAGTAGTTATCTTTGCTTGAAATCATGTGAACTCTTTGCTTTTTCTACTGCTGTCTAGAATTGATCAGTGTCTATAATTTCTCTCTCCAAACAAGGCAGACACATAGCAAATTTGCATTTTCTGTTCATGTCTCCCACATGCCCTAATTTACGGAACCTCCAATGTTATTGTGGTGGTTAGTTTCCATTGAGCTGATTCTGACAAACAGACGTAAGGCAGTGCGGACCTGCACCATAGCGATTCCAAGACCGTGACCTTCTAAAAGCAGTTAGCCAGGCCTTTCTTCCAAGGCACGTTCAGACAAGCAAACTTTTGGCTAGTAGCATTTAACCATTAAGGTTCACATGGTCATTATCTGGAATTTTAATTCTAGAGGAAAATATTTTTTATATTTTATTCCTACATTCCTTGGTTAAAGTTTTATCCAAGTAATAAACATATAATAATCAGTGTATCAAATACAGAAAGGCTGATCTTGAAGAGCAAGCTTTTAGCTGCATTGTCCCTTGCCACTCCTTGGGACTGTTGTCCTTGGGGCTGACCACAGGGCTGTCACCTTGGGATTTCCCTTTGTCCCCTATTCACATGGCTTCTGCAAGCCAAAGCTAATCCATGAACTACTTCATTTGCTTATGTATTCAAAAGTTGCTCAACACCTAGGATGAGAAGACAGAAATATTTGCTTGTTATCTTTAAGCTTAGGGACCTTGGTGGTGTACGGGGTATGCCTTAGGGTCCAACCCACAGGGTCGGCAGTTTGAAACCACCAGAAGCTCCTCTGGAGAAAGACTGGTCTTTCTATTCCTGTAAACAGCTACGCTCTTGGAAACCCACTGGGAGTCAGCATTGACTGGATGGGAAAGAGTCTGGTTTGGCGTTTATTACTAAGCTTATAATTTAGTGTGAGGAGTAGGGAACATAGACATATAGCTATGTAATAGTTGCTGACAACTGCTACATAAAAAACAAAACCAGGTGAGGAGGCAGACAGTGTAAAAGCAGCCCTCGCCATTCGTGCCAGTGCCTCTCTGATAAGGGGCATGCTGAAACAGAGTCCTGGGCGATGCAGCTATCTCAAGAACAAACATTCTAAGACAGAGCCGGGGTCTTACACTGACTGATGTCTTCCTTCACCCACTTTTCTACTGTCCGTTCCCCTGGGAGCGGGTTATAGGTAGATCATTGTGATCAGGTCCCCTTTCTCCCCCCACCGTCCCCCTATACTCCAGGTATTGCTACTCTCATTGTTGGTCCTGAGGGGTTTAACTGTCCTGGATTCCTTGTGTTTCCAGCTCTTATCTGCCCCCGGTACATGCTCTGGTCTAGCTGGATTAGGGGTCATGGTAGTGGCGGGGGAGCAGGAAATATTAAAGACCTAGAGCAAAGTTCTATGTTTTGTTGGCGCTGTTCTGCAATCGGACTGGTTCGTCTCTTCCTTGTGTCCCTTACTCATGAGTTCTTATTGCTGTTTTGGGGAGGATATGTTTTTTGATGACTTCATATAGAAAAGTCTACGATCACATGTCATCTCTTTGGGCAATGTTGGACCTCAAATATTTCTCCAGTTCTCTAAGGTTATAATAAAGTCCAGAAATCCTGAACAGAGAAAGGTAAATAGCAAACATAATAGTTTTCCCCCACCTGTATCTCAGGTCTTTTGTGTACAAAGCAATTGCATTGCAGGTGTACACTGGTATAGTACATATAGGAGCTATATTACACATGTCTTCTAGTCATAATAAATACCATTTCTATTGGTTTATGTATGTGCCATACTTTCTATTTCACGTTTACCATGTAAGCCTCGAATCTTGTGTCAAGCATCTCTTCGGTGTCTTAGTATTATCTCTGGTTTTACCATGAACGTACATCATAGTGTTCATAGGCAGTAAAACCAGCGCGAGGGAGAAGAGCAGCGGAGACACAGAAATATTGCTTTGGAAAAGAAACAAATGGTTATTAAACAAATTGAAGGTGTAAAATCAGTGAGTGCTACTGTTCACAAAAAGGCATATCTCACTAGACAGTCAAAAAAATCTTCAAGATCAAAGAGAAAATTCTCTAAGCTTGGCTCCTCTGCAAGCTTCGCAGCTAACACTCATCTGAGGAGGGTCTCTATAGGCTGCGGAGAAACTGCTAAGGACAAAACGTGATTCCCTCATGGCACGCTGACACCGCCACTGCGAGGGCATGCAGTTCGAGACGGCATTTGTGTCAAGGCCAAATCACATAACATCATGCGAAGGGGCTTTTAAAAAGTCATTGAAAGGAGGCCATTACCTTTCCATCCATTTTTCCGTGAAATTTTTTAGCCCCCTCAGATTTCACAGCTGTATCGCTGCATTAGATTAAATTTCTGTAGTCTGTAAAAGTCATGTTTTCTGCTTTACACCTGACAGTGGGCTAAAGGCTTTGGAGTTGGAAATAGTGTTTCCTTGGAAGTGGGAAGGCCCAGCTCCACTGTCTTTCAGCGCCTAGTAGGTCCACAAGAAGCCTGATACCAGTTTGATTCTCACTCCTTCGAAGGTATCTTTAAAAATTCTGTAACCAGACCAGACCAAAACCAGGGATGTACATGGTAGACAATGGTGGAGGAGGTGGGGAAAGGAAAACAAAAGGATGAATACAAGGAAGAAAAGGGTAGTGGGGTCATGGGGCATTAATCCACCCAAGGGGAGGGTATTGTTTATATCTCCACAGGGAAAGTGGGACCAGACTTCAACCCAGTGTCGCAAGGTGTGAATGCAATATCCCGGCATGGAGGAGGGAACTGGTGGAGAGGTCTGGGAGGCTGGCCCCAGCACCATAAATTAAGTGGATTCCTGCCCCTCCCCCGAAAAGAATTTGTTCCAAAGGACGACATTGACTCTGCAGCTCTGGGAGATGGATATATTTGATCAGAGCACACGGGAGCAGATGAAGGGGCAGGAGGAGAGAGTGGAGCACAGCCTGGCCCACCAGGCCGTGATGATGATGTTCCTGAGTAGAGCAGCCAGTCCACAGAGAGAACAACATGGCTGGCCCCACTATGAGACATGATGCCCCTCAGTGACTAAGGGCGATACAGGGGACAGCACCGGAGACACAGTGTGGGAATTGCACCTGACCTGATCCCACCACACCGAGGCAAATCACTGGGGGAGTGCAGCGGAACAGCAAGGGAATGGAGTGGCAAGGTCCCCAGGGAATGCTGAAAGTGGACTTTGGGGCCAGGGCGTGGTGCCCCAACAGACTGGACTGGAAAACGCTCCTAAGGGCCAGCAAACGATCCCTGAACTAACTACAAGCTTTTCTCTTGTGAACTGTTTTGTTCTGTTCTTTGTCAGTGGTTTGTTTTTGTTGTTTTGTTGTCTGGTTGTATACTGTTGCTTTGTTTTCCTCTGTCTAGTTTTCGTGCATGTTAGTGGCTCCACAGGTCTGTCTGAATAGGACAGGCTGGATGAACTATCTGGAGGAAAAACAACGGGACCGACAGTTCTGGGCGGACTTGGGGTGGGGGGGTAAGGAAGTGGTGTTAACAAACCCAGGGACAAGGGAAAAACATGGGACCCCAAATGGTAGAGAAGGGGGAGTGACAGGCCTGGTGGAAAATGATCAAGGGTAAGGTTGCTTAGAGAAGAGGTATACTCTAGCCCAGGTGGCGATGAAGCATGGTAGTAGGGCAGGAGGAAAGTCAAGGGAGATGGAGGAAAGAGCTAGGAGTCAAAGGGCATTCATGGAGGTCTAGACAAAGACATGTACATGCAAATATATATAGGAGGATGGGGAAATAGATCTATGTGTCTATATTTATAGGTCAAGTATTAAGGTGGCGGAAGGACCTTGGGCCTCTACTCAACACTCCCTCAATGCATGAATTCCTTCTTTTATTAAATTGGAACTCTATGATGCTCACTCTCCCGACACAACGGCTGGAGCCAAAGTGGGTGAACAAGTAAATGTGGTGAAGAAAGCTGATGGTGCCCGGCTATCAAAAGAGATAGTGACTGGGGTCTTAAAGGCTTGAAGATAAACAAGCGGCCATCTAGCTCAGAAGCAACAAAGTCCACATGGAAGAACACACCAGCCTGTGTGATCGAGTGGTCCCAAAGGGATCAGTTACCAGGCATCAAAGAACAAAAAATCATATCATTGACTGCACACCTCCATGATAGGATCGCTGAAGACAAATGGGTGCATAAGCAAATGTGGTGAAGAAAGCTGATGGTGCCCGGCTATCAAAAGAGATAGTGTCTGGGGTCTTAAAGGCTTGAAGGTGAACAAGCGGCCATCTAGCTCAGAAGCAAATAAGCCCACATGGAAGAAGCACACCGGCCAGTGCGATCACGAGGTGCCCAAGGGACCAGGTATAAGGCATCATGCAAAAAAAAAAAGATATAAGTGTGTGTATGTATGTGTATATATGTGTATATGTGTATATGTATATATGTATATATATATCATATTAAATGAAGGGGGAAGTGCAGAGTGGAGACCCAAGGCCCAAGTGTCGACCAATGGAGATCCCCCTCATAGAGGGGTTTAGGAGAGGAGATGGGTTAATTAGGGTGTGAGGTAGTATCGATGAAGAACACAGCTTTCCCCCAGATCCTGGATGCTTCCTCCCCCCAACTACCATGATCCGAATTCTACCTTGCAGGGCTGGATAGGACAGAGGCTGTACACTGGTGCATATTAGGGTTGGAGGTACAGGGAATCCAGGGTGGATGATACCTTCAGGACCAAGGGTGTGAGGGACGATGCTGGGAGAGTGGAGGGTGAGTGGGTTGGAAAGGGGGAACTGATTACAAGGATCCACATGTGACCTCTTCCCTGGGAGAGGGACAGCAGAGAAGGGGGGAAGAGAGACTCCGGATAGGGCAAGATATGACAAAATAACGATGTATAAATTACCAAGGGCATATGAGGGAGGGGGCAATGGGGAGGGAGGGGAAAAAAAAAAGAGGACCTGATGCAAGGGGCTTAAGTGGAGAGCAAATGCCTTGAGAATGATTGGGGCAGGGAATGTATGGATGTGCTTTATACAATTGATGTATGTATATGTATGGATTGTGGTAAGAGTTGTATGAGTCCCTAATAAAATGTAAAAGAAGAGAAAAAAAATGATTAGGGCAAAGACTGTACAGATGTGCTTTATACAATTGATGTATGTATATGCATGAACTGTGAAAAGAATTGTATGAACCCCAATAAATTGTTAAAATAAATTTTAAAATGGGGAGGGGGGGGGGGAAAAGAGGACCTGATGCAAGGGGCTTAAGTGGAGAGCAAATGCCTTGAGAATGATTGGGGCAGGGAATGTATGGATGTGCTTTATACAATTGATGTATGTGTATGTATGGATTGTGGTAAGAGTAGTATGAGTCCCTAATAAAATGTAAAAGAAGAAAAGAGAAAAAAATGATTAGGGCAAAGACTGTACAGATGTGCTTTATACAATTGATGTATGTATATGCATGAACTGTGAAAAGAATTGTATGAACCCCAATAAATTGTTAAAATTAAAAAAAAAATTTTAAAAAAATGAAAAAAAATTCTGTAACCTTGTAAGATCTTCTCTAGATTACGGATGATGCTGACATTTGATATCATCATAACATGCCTGGGTGTGGGTAGGACATTTTCTTAAACTGTTGTTAGTATCTTCCTCTTGGATTTCATTATTCCCATTTACCGATTCTTACGGTTTTGATGGTAATATCTAACTCCTTTCGGTTTTTGTTCTACCCTTTCAGTTCTTAACTTCACGCATCTACTAGTGAAGTTTCAATGTTGGCAATTTCTCTTTTTCATCTGCACGGGGTCTGCCCCGGTCTCCAGTCATTCTTCCTCAAAGCATCCGACTGTTTTCACCAACATGTATTCTCTGATGTTGGAGGGGAAAACCCAGCTGTTTAAGTCCATTCCATGTCTTAGGCCGTTGACGGAGGGGTGGTTCGCCTGATCCTTTACTTCTTTCCAGCAGAGGCTTTGCTCAGAGGTCTCGTGATCCAACGAAACCAAGCTCACTGGTATCGAGCCGAGCTGGTGCGTAGTGGCCTCGTAGGGCGGGGCAGAACTGTCCCGGAGGGCTTCTGGGACTGTCGCTCTACAGGAGCAAGCCTCGTCGGAACTTGAAGAGAAAGTTGTGTAGGTGGGCAAGTTTTTACTGGGCAGTGGGCTTACTAGCGTGATGACAAATGTTAGGGCAGGGCACCCCTATGCCAGAAGACATGAAGTTCTTTAGGGTGTGCAACCTACTTACAGACCCCGCCGCCCCTTTCCAGAGGCCTGCCTGCTGAGTGCTGTACAGAGAGGCAGGGCTGGGGGAGGCTGACCGCAGGAGCCGTCTTCAGTGCCTGTCTCACTCTCGCACTTCCTCTCGCAGGCTCCGGGTTTGGAGCATCATGTTCTTTTTGTTTGTTTGGTCTTTTTCCTTTTAAATCATGTTATTGGGGCTCATACAACTCTTATCACAATCCATACATACATCAATTGTGCAAAGCACACATATACATTCGTTGTCCTCATCATTCCCAAAATTCGCCTTCCGCCTGGGCTCCTGGAATCAGCTCATATTGCTTTTTTCCCTCCCCGCTCCCCCTCCCTAATGAACCCTTAATGACTTATAAATTATTATTTTATCTTATCTTACATTGCTCAGTGTCTCCCTTCACCTACTTTTCCGTTGCCCATTCCCCAGAGAGGAGGTTATATGTAGATCCCTGAGATCGGTTCCCCATTTCTACCCCGCCTTCCCTCTCGGTATCGCCACTCTCACCGTTGGTCCTGAGGGGTTCATCTGTTCTAGATTCCCTGTGTTTCCAGATCTCATCCGTACCGCTGTGCATCCTCTGGTCTAACCAAGTTTGCAAGGTAGAATTGGGATCATGATAGTTGGGAGGAGAAAGCGTTCAAGAACTAGAGGAAGGTTGTGAGTTTCATTGTTGCTACACTGAACCCTGAGTGACTCATCTCCTCCTCCTTACCCCTCTGCAAGGGATGTCCAGTTGTCTACAGATGGGCATTGGGTCCCCATCATGTGCTCCCCTCATTCACGATGATATGATGATCCCCCCAACCCACCCTTTGGTGCTTTGAGCATCACGTTCTTCAGGGGTTCTTCATGGGAGACACAATGGGCTCCTTCTTCAGTGACCTCATCTTCTAACCAGTGTGGTGTCACTGTGCTCGCTGTGATGATTGACGTGTTTTATCTGTGCTAGTGCGGTAGCCACTTGTGGTGCTGGGCACGTTAAACATGTGACCTGTGTGCCTGACAATGAAATGTTAATTTAACCTTAATTAGGGGAAGCCACTCAGCTGACCAGTGGCTGTTGGACTGGACAACAGAGTTGTGGGCGATAGCTCTTTATGTCTTAAGTCAACAAATCTCCTACGCCCCTTCTGCTCACCCTCTTCTACAAACCCACTGACATCTCTTGTCAAACAAGGGCCCCTCTTATCCCCTTCTTACATATCAAAAACTTCCTTTAATATAATTTTCAAGGGATCTAAGAATGAACTGAGTATCATTTTCAATGTAACTGAATACTTTTTTAAAAAGTAAAATTCACCCAATCTTTATTTTTTAAATAAATAATTTAACTTCTTGAATTTACTAGCAACAACTATTTTACCTTCATTACTGATTAAGCTAGTTCCTTTGTTCAAGTTTCTTTTATTAATATTTTCTCTTTCTTATTACTTTGATACAATAAATACATACTTATTTAAAGAATCTATTATGCCCTAGTCATTAAGTGAATAACAAAACATGAAAATCGTTCAAAAGTGATGGAACACACAATATTCCTCTAGTTCTCTGATGTGTCCCCACCCCACTACCATGACCTCAGCTCTACATTACAAACCTGGCAAGACCGGCGCATGTACATTAATGAATAGTAATGGGAGTAGTGATACCATGAGGGTAGGGGAAAGGTGGGGGAAGTAGGGGGAAAAATGGGGGAACCGATCACAAGGGTTAATATATAAACCACCACCCACCCTGGGATGAACACTCCAGGATGAAATGTGGGTAAAGGGAGACACTGGACTGTGTAGGATATATTATATAATTATTATATTATGTTACAAATTATAATAATTTATCATTTATCAAGGATTCCCAAGGAAGGGAGGGAGATAAAAAGAGGAGCTAATACCAAGGGCTCAAGTAGAAAGAAAATATTTTGAAAATTATGATGGTGAAACTTATGTACAAATGTGCTTGATACAATTGATGTATGGATTGTTATAAAAGCTGTATGAGCCCCAATAAAATGATTTTTAAAAAAGGAAAGTCTTTCAAAGAAATATTTAATACCTAACAAGGTGAATCTGGTAGTTTGATATACGAAAGGGATATACCCCTCACCCAAAAAACAAAAACAATGGAAAAAAGCTCCACTGGGCAGAGCTTTTGTAGTACTATGCGTTTTTCCTGCGAGGGGAGCATCTAGCAACTAGCTCTGAGTTAGTGCACCCAGTGGCGTCACCTGGGAAGGCTCTCTGTGGTCACAGTGAATTTTTTCATAAAAGCAATTTCACTTGAACCTCGTTTTATGTGATGGTCAATTGAAGAGTACAGATTGTGGTTGTGAAATTGTGTTTTCTGCTTGGGAAAAATGTGCAGAAATTGTTGTGATGCTGAACATGGCATATAAGGATAGCACTTTTGTAAAAATCCAAGTGCATGGGTGGTTTTCTTGTTTCCAAAAAGGTGAAATCTTGGTTAATGACAAACCTCATTCTGGACATCTGTCAACTTCCTGAATGGACAAAAATGTTGACAGAATGTGTGCACTTGTTCTCAAAGACCGATGAAGGAGGGTTGAAGGGATGGGAAGTTAAATGTACTATCTTGGAGCTTGGTTCAACACATTTTAGTGGAAGATTTGGGAATGAGATTGGTCATTACAAAATTTGTGTCTTGGGTTCTGACTGACCAGCAAAAAGAGCGTCAATTGGAAACATGCCTTGCTTTGAAAGAACAGCTCCAAAGTGACCCAGACTTTTCCCCCACCAAGGTCATTACTTGTGACAAGACATGGTGCTATTCTTATGACCTTAAAAGCATATGTCAATGAAGCCAGTGGAAGATACCATTGTCACTTCACCCCCCAAAAGCTCATCAAGTGAACAAAGATCAAGACGGATGCTTATTTGTTTTTTTAATGGCAGGGGGATAGTGCATTTTTTGTTCATTCCACCGGTTAAACTGTTGTTCAAGCTTTCTATTTAGAGGTTCGGAAAGATTGCATAACAGTGTGTGACAAAAAAGGCCTGATTTGTGGCAGATGCGAGACTGGCTTTACCGTCGTGACAATGCACCCGTTCACACAGCCATCTCAGTGCACCAGTGTTTGGCAAAAAACAGAATGCTTCTCCTGCCCCATGTACCCTACTCATCTGACCTCGCTCCGTGTGACTTCTTTTTGTTTCTGAGAATGTAGAGGGACACGAAAGGACAGCAACTTGACCACAGAGAAGAGGTGAAGAAAAAAAGATGAGGAAGGTGCTGTGCTGTCAGCCACCCAAATATGAGTTTGAAAAATGCTGCTAAGGATGGAAAAGCAGATTTGACAAATGGATTAAGTGTAATGGAGAGGACTTTCAAGGTGATAACATTGTTTTGTAAACAGATTAAATGGCTTTGGGGGGGCATTCTGGTTTGTTTTATATATTTTAAAGGATCTCTGGCGTAGAAGGAGCCCTGGTGGTGCAGTGGTTACTTACTGGACTGCGATCCCCATGGTCAGCAGTTAGAAACCACCAGCAGCTCCGCGTAAGAAAGACTGAGCTTTCCACTCTCATAGAATTACAGTCTTGGAGACCCACAGAGGATCACGATCAGTCAGGTTGACGCTACGGCAATGAGTTTGATGGCTGGTTGGGTAGTGGTAACACTGCTCAGCTTTTAAGCAAAAGGTTGGCAGTTCTAACCCACCAGTAGTACCAGAGAGCAAAGATGTAGCAGTCTGCCTCTATAAAAATTTACAGTCTCAGAAACCTGATGGGGCAATTCTACTTTGTCCTATATTGAGGACAGTGTATGTATGTATGTATGTATGTATGTATGTATGTATGTGTATATATATATATATATATATTCTCACTATGAGTCAGACTCTACCTAAAAGAAATGGGTTTGTTTCATATGGTTTACATACAGTGAATCCTGTGAAAGCCAGAGTTCAGCGAGACTGCCTTGTTTTTCAGGGTCTGCAAAGTTTTCTGCCATTGACAGTGTACCATCCTATCACTTTTTGATAGCTCTCTATTAGTGTTAAGTATTTGACTGCCTTCTCTGACAGGTCTGTTGTGCCTTACACTGTTTCCAGCTTCCGCAGGTTTTACTGACGCTTGCCCTCTAAGTTCAAGCTTCTTAAATATAACTACTGTTGTTGTTAGGTGCCAGCAAATTGGTTCCAACTCATTGCGACCCTATGCACAACACGAGTGAAACGCCGCCGGGTTCTGCGCCATCCTCAGAATGGTTTCTGTGCACGACGAGCCCGTTGTGGCAGCCACGGCAGCGAGCCCTCTTGTTGGGGGCCGAGCTTCTGTGTCACACTAAAAGGAGAGATTCTAGTCGTCTTGTTCATCTGCCTGTGCTATTTCCGTGGATGCACGTGAGGGAGGCCAGGGCAGCATCATGCACAGTCCTGAAGGCTGTGAAGAAAGGGGAAGGTGGCCTGGGAATTGTTAGGTGATGCACACACAGGCTGCGACGGAGAGGGTGGGGCAGCCCAACTCTACAACGCAGCGGGCCTGTGGATCCCTCCTAAGTCGTGCTCACGCCTGTGAAGTCAGAACACATTGCATCATAGCTTTAAGTGTGTGCTCAATGCCTTGTGTTCATCACTTTGTGAATAAAGGTCTGCTGAATGAGAAATTTCTGAACCGCAATTACTGCGTCCAACCGGGTTTCGGTTTTGCGCTGTTTACACAATAGGCTAGAACTACCTCTTGTGAAACTGGAGAAAGGGGATCAGATTCTAGGAAATAAAAATGTTCTCAGAGACAGAAGCGCATAATCTGCTCATGGAAATGGATGCGCTATTGGCAACAAAATCAAAGTTCTTTCAACGTATTTGCCCCCCCCCAATATTTTTGGAATTTTATTTTCAAATCCAAATGACCCTAGTTTTTTTATTTCTACACGAAATGGAGCTGCAGAGACGATTCACCTGCCTATCTGAAACAGCAAAAAAGAGAAGAAAATCTATGAAGCAATGGTTTCCCAAACACTGGACACTGGACAACGAAAGAGCGATCTTTGAGAAAGGTGAAACAGGGATAAGGTGATGCTTGGGATGGTGCAGCTGTCTGAAAAGCCTCCAGGCTGCCGTGTGGGAGAGAGGAAGCTAGGTGGAGTCTGGCAGTGTCCCTGAGCTGAGCAATCAGTGCCGGGAGTCCAGTGAGATCCAGGTAGCATCTTTTTGTGACAGGGAAGAGTAGTGGAGAGAGCTGGGGAAGAGAAAGAGAGGGGGCGGGAGGGCATCAGGGATAGTAAAAGAGATCTCATTCCAGAGATCTGAAGAGGGATCCAGAGGAATCCTTTGTAGATTGAGCAAAGTACTGATCAACTCAATTATGTAAGGGGATTGGCAGAAATTAGGGAAAGAACCAACTGTAAGGTTAGAAAGAGTAACTTCCAGGCCAAAAAACAGTTACTATTTCTACCAGTGACAACTGAAAAGCTCATTTCAGGGGGGCATCAACTAGAGAACTCAGATTTTGCCTTAGGAGTAGAGATTAAAAGATTTTAAAACTGTACTCCATATGTTCAAGAAGTTGGAGGAAACATTAAGCACGTTAATTAAGCATATTTCATGAAAGATCTATGAAAGACCTATATTAAAGTTCTAGGAACTCTGGTTGTAGAGATTTATGCACTGGGCTCTTAAGAGCAAGGTGGAGAAAGATGCTATTCCCAAAAGTATTGGTCTCGGAAACCCACTGGGACAGTTCTTCCCTGTCTTAAAGGGTCACTTGAATCCAGAAAGTGAGTGAGTGAGTGCTATCAAGCTCCTAGAGGTGGGCTTAAGTACAAAAACCCATTATTGTCATGTGGAAATCAACTCATAGTAGCCCCACAGGATAGGATATAATTGCTTCTCAGGGGTTCCTAGGCTGTAGTCTTTACAGGGGCAGATTGCCGGTCGTTTCCCTACAGAGCTATTAGGTTAAGTGTGAATTGTGAAATTTTTAGTTATCAGGTGAACACATAGCCACTGGCCCACAAGGGCAGAGAAGATGAGGCAAGAAAGTTAATGAATTTAAAGACAGAGCAAATTAAAAGTATCCAAAATTGAATAAGAGATCTCATATGCTATTGTAATTAGGGACCCCAAAAGAAGACGTAGTGAAAAACATGGATGGAAAAATGATTGAAAATTTCCCAGAAATTCTGTAACTCTCATAAGTCCAAGAAGTTCAAAGAATCCCAAAGTACAGAAACTATGCCAAGATAGATAGATCATCATCAAATTGTGTAAGACTAGGAAATCTTAACAGCAACCAGAGAAAAAAAATTATACATACAGAAATGCCAAGAATTAAAATGACAGCAGAGTTATTCTTGAAAGCCAGAAGACTATATCTTTAAAGGAATAAAATAAAAGCTTAAATACCTTCCTACAATTCTATGCTGCTGCTGTTAGGTGCCTTCGAGTTGGTTCGACTCGCAGTCCCCAATGTACAGCAGGGCACAACCCTGTCTGATCCTGCGCCAGCCTCCCAGCTGTCTTTATGCTTGAGGCTCGTGTTGCAGCCGCTGGGTTCATGCATCTCACCGCGGTCTTCCTCTGCTTTGCTGACACCCACTTTCGCCAAGCAACATTTGTCTTTCTCCAAGGACTGGTCTCGTAACAAATACGAAATGTGTGAGACGGAGTCCAGGCTTCTAAGGAGCTTTCTGACGCCCTTCATCCAACACACTCATTCTTTCTTCTCAGAGTGCCTGGCGGATCGAATAGTCTTCCGCATCGACCCTTCTTTGGCCTCCCTCATTCTTTGTCGAGCTTTCACAAGCACATGAAACAATTCGATCAGGCACACACTAGTCTGCAAAGTGACATCTTTGTTTTATATCGCTCCAGAAACCTTAGCAGCATATGTGTCCCGTGCCATCGATGGCTTGATCTCCTGACGGCTGCTTCTGGGAGTGTTGACAGTGGATCCAAGTAAAACGAAATCACTGACAGCTTCTTTTCTCCCTCAAATAACCCTTTACCGTGCCCTCTCCAGCTGCCTTTGGAAAGCTTCTTCCAGCAAGTTTCAGGCTCTCTCCTGACCTCCCTTTTGGTCTTTCCCCCTTGCCTGCCTTTTAATGATCTTCTATTTTCTACATGTGCAGGCTCCTAGATGTCATCCACAACATGTCTGGTCTGTGGTCATTAGTGTTCGATGTGTCTAATCTTTTTTTTTTTTGAGATGGTTGCAAAATTCAGGTGGGACAAACACACGGTCCTGTTTTGACTCTTTACACTTGCTTGCATTTTCTTCAGCTTTTCATTTGAGCTGCACATGATGCTCCAGTGGATGGTGTGGAGCTTCTCCACGATGTAGTTGACTCGGTTCCTGTGTACTACATCCGGCGAGGCCCACGGGTGCAGTTGCTTGTACGTTGTTGAACAAAAGGCATTTGCAAAGATTCAGCTGTTGGTCTTGCAAAATTCTTTCATACGATCTCAGAATATCTTTTCTGTGACCAAGGCCATATTTCCCAACTGCTGCTCTTTCTCTGTTCCCAACTTTTGCGTTCTAACCATTGGTAATTATCAGTGCATTTGGGTTCTGTTCCCACGTTTTCTCACACTCTATCCAAGACCTTCTAAGATGATCATTTTCAGGGTCAGTGCTAAAAAGTGGTCCCAGTCACCATCTACTTCTGCTCTCAGAGGATAGTGGAGGCTGACGTTTGTGTGGCCCATCAAGTTCATGGACTGAAAGTTCCCATATGCCTTTTCCTTTCCACCACTCTTTCCTCTGCACAAAGAGAAATGAGTGGCTGTACTTTAGTCAGTTACTCACCAAAGGAGGCTACAGAGCATTGTCTTTCTAGTTATGTTATGCCAACTGACCTTCCAAGCTGTCTACAAAAATAAAAAAAGGAATTTAAATAGAAAAGGTAAATGTAGGTTAGAAGTAAAAGGATGGAAAAAGGAACATTATGTTAAGATTAGTTTAAAAAAAAAGAAAATGTGGAGTGACTATATTAATATCAGACAAAATGGACTTCAATGTAAGGGATATTAACCAGAAATAAGGAGGGAGTTTCTTAGTGATAAAAGAGGCCAATTTAACAAAGACATAAACAACCCTAAATGTTATGCACTTATCGCAGCCATTCAAAATATATGAAGCACAGACTAACAAGACTGCAAAGAGAACTAGAGAAATCCACAATTATATTAGATATTTCAACACTTTCAATGATTGATACATTAGAAAGAAAATCAGTAAATATACAGCAGACTTTAACAAGTAAGTAACCTAAGTAACCTGACATTAATAGAATAATCTAAACAGAAATTATAGAATAAACAATCTTTTCAAATGTCCACAGAACATAACCAAGATATGCCATATAAATCAGTCTTGGTTAATTTAAAAAGATTCAAATCACACAAAATATATTCTCTGACAAAATGGACTTACATTTGAAATCAACAACTGAGGGATATCTGGGAAACCCTCAAATATGTGAAAACGAAAAAGCACACTTCCAGGTAACTCCTGGGTCAAAGACGCAATCTACAGGGAAAGTAATCATATTGAACCAAATGTAAAAGAAAACATAACACAACTTGTAAAAACAAAAGAAAACACAACAAAGCCCCCAACCCCCAAAACGACATAACACAATTTATGGATATGGAAAGGCAGGATTTAGAAGAAAACTTACATTAGAAAAGAGTAAAGGCCTCCAAGGCCTCAAGTCAATGATGTTAGTTTCCACCTTAAGAAACTAGAAAAAGGAGACAAGTTAACACACCACGGTCGGAGGAGGAAAGAAATAATGAAACTTAGTGAAGAAGGCAATGAAATATAGAAACAGAAAAATTGAGAAAGTCAGTGAAAACTATAAATTAGTGATTTCATAATATCAATAAAATTGATAAGCCTGAATGGTCAGGAAGAAATTATGATAAGACATAAATGACCAGTATTAGGAAAAAAACCAAACCAAAACCAAACAAAAAACCAAACTCTCTGTCAACGAGTCCATGCTGACTCACAGCGAGCCGCTGCGGGTTTCCGAGACTGTAACTATTTACAGGGAGTAGAAAGCCCTGTCTTTCTCCAGAGGAGCAGCTGGTGGTGGGGAACTGCCGACCATGCAGATCGCAACCTGCATACCACCAGGACTCCTCGTATTAGAAAAGAGAGATGCCAATCCTGCAGCATTTACAGATGTCACAAAAATAATGAGGCAATCGATTTTATGCCAACAAGCACAATAATATAGGGAACTAGCCCCACTGACAACACTGTCCAAAGGAGGCATGGACAAACTGCTTGCCACAGGCATGGCCAAACTGCTTGCCACAGGCATGGCCACATTCACAGTTACATGTTTTCTTACCTTTATAGAAGAACCTGAACTATAAGGACATTTAAAAATTAAACTCCTCTCTGACTCAGAACAAAGCATCTAAAAGCATATAAAATTGTTTACCCAAACACATGTACATATTGAGATACCGCTATATACCACCAGATAGATCAAAATTAGAAACAAATCTGTTAATATCAAGTGTTAGTGAGCAAATGGAGCAAAATAACTCTTACACACTGCTGATAAGAGTGTAAATTGGTAAGCCCACTTAGAAAATCATGTAGCACGTATCTACTAACGCTGAACATACACATACTGCACGAACTCAGCATTTCCTCTTATACAAATACCAACAGAAATATGTGCACAGGTTCACTGAGAGAAATATGTGCACAGGTTCACTGCATGCATACAACATGATTTCCCCAATTGGAAATAATCCAAACATCTAATAGCAGTGCAATGAATAAATAAATTGTAATACATTTATCCAACAGAAAAGAACACAGCAATAAAAATCAAAGAACTAAAGCTCTATGTAACAACCTTGATGAACATTACAAACATAATGTTGCGTGAAAGCCAGATACAGAAGAATACACACTGCATAATCTCAGTTATTTAGATTTCAAAAACAGGTCAAATTGAATGATGTTGGTCGAAGTCAAGAGAGCAGCTATGTTAGGGAGGATGGAGTAGGTAGAGACTGGCAAAAGCATTAAGGAAGCTTCTGAAATCAGGCAATGTTCCATTTCTAGAGCTGGATGGCATTTATGTGGGAATTTACTTTGCAGTGAATATGTTTCCATTATTTATGTTTATTAATAAATCTTTTTATTGGGGCTCATACAACTCTTATCACAATCCATACATACATCAATTGAGCAAAGCAACCTTATATATTCATTGTACTCGTCATTCTCAAAATTCTCCTTCCACTTGAGTTCCTGGAATCAGATCGGTTTCCCTTTTTCCCCCCCTCCCACTCCCTCCCTGCTCCCCCTGGTCCCTTAATAGTTTATAAATAATTATTTTATCTTATCTTACACTGCTCGGTGTCTCCCCTCTCATTTATGTTTTAAGAACCTTTCTCTCTGTGTCATTCTTGAATTAGAATACTGGAAACAACTTAAATGCCAAGAATTTATTAATCTGACTTTAAAATTTCAAACAATTAAAGGAATTTTAAATTTTGCAAAGTGATTTTTTTGTTAGGGAATTTACTCTATCCTATCTGTATTCCTACATTTTCCACCCCCGTACTTCTAATATTTTCCCATCTAAGTATAATATTTCCCCAAAAAGAATATTAGTTTCCCTTTCAGTCAAACTCACTGTTTCAAGCAGTCATCTCTGTCATTTCTCAGCAATGCGCCTAACACAGCACAGTGATCAGAAATAATAACACCAAATAGAAATGTAATTTCCTTTGGGGAAACATATTTCTCTGGGCAATGATGTCAACAGAATTCTTGGAAACCCAGCAGAATTCAGCATTTCACACAGCACAGTGAAGGAAATGTTTATGATAGGAAGAGTAATAGAAGTCAAAACATGAAGGAATGGACATTATTAAATAATGTTAATTGTTTACTTTTGTTTCAGGGAGACTTTGAATACAGGTGTCAATGTCAAAACACCCACCGATGAATCCAGCTTTCTGAATTTTATCTGCTCGCACCACCTCCTGAACCATGCATAGCGTTGAAACCCTACTACATGACTTGCACTGATTGTAGGGTGTTTGAAGGGTAAACGGCTGAGTCAGGGCTGAAGTCAGGAGGCCAAGATGGCATCCATTTCACAGGCCAAATGGTATCACTGAATTCTCTCAGTACTTACATCAGTTACCTACAAGAGAAGACAGCTCAGCCTATCTTGTTGCCTGGAATGCCCTTTGCCGTTTTGTGTGTCTGGAAAAAAATCCCAACTCATCTTTCAACCCAATGTCATTGATCTTTGCCTTCCTTATGCATCCACTGTGCTGCGCACAGGTTTTGGTGACAGCCCTTATAGTGGTCCAGTAAGAGTCTTCCTTCATGTGTTGTAAGTACCTAAGCTACAGTCCACTCACCTCTTTCTCTAGTGCCTATCAGGTGCTTTGGCTGATGGCAAGTTATCAGTGAGTTCAGTGAAATAAACAGGAAGGGGCTGCAGCTGAAGCAGCTGGACTGGTGTCGTCAGAAAGAAAAGCCTTCTTCGAAGTTGTCTGGACATCACACCTGGGGGTAGAACTGAAGACTGAAGCATCCTGACACGAATTAGTCAAGCTGGTCTAGAACTGGGATGGATAACTCCAGGCAGGAGTGTACTTTAACAGCTTCCAGAGGGAATATCAAGGGGCAATGGAGTGTAAAGTAAACCAGAACCCACGAATGATAAAACAGTACATTTTAGAAAGGTATGGGAAAAATGTTTCAAGTTGTCCTAGCCATTTGGGTGGTAGGTGGTCTGGTGCTACTAGTTACAATTCCAACTTAGAATCTTTTAGTCTTACTGATTTGGTCACCATGTTAGGAATACAGTGGGGTCGGTGCTAAACAAAGGGAGTTACTGGAGATGTAGATAAGATAAGGCTTAGAAGCGGAAAGTCTACCCTAGGGGCCTGCATACACTGTGGTGTCAAATGCAGTCATAATTGCAGGCATAATCTGGTCCAATACTGCTTTTCATCACTTTGACTTTTTTTTTAACAGGGCTCGATTTCTTATGTTTAAAAACCCCACAAGGTTTACAAGAAAAAAAATTACCTAAAAATGTGCTCATTACGAGGGACTGGATTAAAAATAATGTTTTGACATATGAATTTCCATGATGGGAGTGAGGTTGGGAAAAGCAGCCATTAGGAAGCACAGAGCTGTGAAGCCTAAAGAGACTTGGGAGGGTAATGAGGCAGGATGAGCTCACTGCCTTAGTTAGGTGTCCACTGGATAATCCAAGACCATCTTGTATACACTATATGACTACCCGGAAGTGGATATATTTATATACACAATTAATTTCCCTTGACTTCCTCTCCTGGAGACATCAGAAAGCCCAAACCCTTAATTTATCTCCATGAAGTATAGCTAGGGTGTGATACAGTTCTGGCTACTAACCTATAGCAGAAATTCCTGGAGAAGATTTTTCATTCTTTTTTAATGTGATTTCTCATTCTCAATAAAAATTCAAAGCCTTAACAGCAGTAAGTCTTTTGATACTTTACTCTTTCTGTCTAAAAAAAATCACATGAAGTCGACAGTTTCAGGAGCTACCAGAAAGAAAAAGCATGAAATTAAAAGTCCATCATGAAGTGATCACTGAAGATACAGGTGCTATATAGCAGGATATAATGAAGAAGCCAGCTGGTGCTGGGCTACCAGAAAGAATAGTGTTTGGGTCTTAAAAGCCTGTCTTAAAACACACAGCCATCTAAGTGAGGTATCAACTAATAAGTCCACAAGGAAGGGGCAAACCAACCCGTGTGATCCAAGGATTGTAAATAATAAAATCCAAGATCAGTGGAGGGAATTGTTTTACAGTTAAAATTCTGAGCACTTGGTAAACAGAGGCTTTTTTGGGGGTGGGGGTGGTGGAAATATTTTCTTCATATGAAAGCCAGATTGGGTAAATCTATAGAGATAGTAACTAGATTAATAGTGCCTTAGAATCACAACAAGAGAAAATGGGGAATAATGGTGAGCTAATAATAATAATAATGGGTAGAACAATGAGAAAATGTTCTAAAACTGTAGTGATTGCTCTGCTCTTTTTAATATATTTAAACCACCGAATTACTTAGTATGTGAATTATATGTCAATAAAACTGTTTAAAATAACAGATATTAGGAAGAAGAAGAAGAAAAGAAAGGTCCAAGTATGAAGGATAAGAGTAGAAATGCGGGAAGAACCCAAAGCCAGAAGCTGAGCTACTATTTATCTCTAGATTGCCTGCTCCTTGATTTCTTAGTGCAGGTGAAAAACACATACTTATGCATTTAAATCCATGTGATTTAGTTTTATGTTATGTATAGCCAAATACCTTATAAGCTGATATAAGTGAACAAAGACCTTTGAATTTTCTTATTTTAAATTATGATTATAGACAGGGGTTAACACTGTACTTAAACTCCAGTCAAATTTTGGCACTTACTATATATATTTGTGTATAAACCGAGTTTTCCAGCACATTTTTAATGCTGTTTTTGTGGTAAAATTAGGTGCCTCAGCCTAGTATATACAGTATGAGATTGCTTCAAAAAGTTCATGAAAAAAGTCTGTTGTCTTTCACTTCCATTTCTCCACAAACTTTTTGAAGCCTCCTTCTATACATTGAGGCTTCTCTCAGAGAGGGCAAAGTTGGGAGCTAAATGAAAAGGCAGTCGGTCCAAGGATGATTTCTCCTAACACACCTTCTGATAGTCTAGAGTCTGGCAAGATGTTGAATGCATGAGTACTATTTGGAGGAGCAATGAATTAATCAGCAGGAGCACGTGTCTACAGAGTCCTGTGACTGCTAATGATCTGGGTGACAGGAAGATCCCACAGTCCAGAGACAGCTGCTCAGACAGAGTAAGGGCTAGGCACACAGAGAAGCATGAACCAGGAGGGAGTGGAGGGAATGTGGGGTAGACATGGGGAACAGATTACAAGGATCTACATGTAACCTCTTCCCTGGGGGACAGACAGCAGAGAAGTGAGTGAAGGGAGACATCGGATGGGGTAAGATATGACAATAATAATTTATAAATTATCAAGGGTTCATGGGCGAGGGGTGAGCAGGGAGGGAGGGGAAAATGATACCAAGGAACTGATAACAAGGGCTCAATAGAAAGCAAATGTTTTGAGAATGATGAGGGAAACAAATGTACAAAAGTGTTTGACACAATGGATGGATGTATGGATTATGTTAAGAGTTGTATGAGCCCCCAATAAAATAATATTAAAAAAAGAAATTTATAATCAGTGATTATAAATGGAAAATTGACAGTAGGTTGGTTTGTTTTCACTAAATAAAAAAATTAAGATAAAAAACCTCGATTAAACAGAACCCCCAGTGGAATTTTCCCTTCTGTGTGAATTTGAATAATTGGGTTACACTGGTGGGGCAAGCAGAGAAGTGCCAAAGAGCCAATCATGCATGCTGGTGGGTGATTTTTCTCTCTCTCTCTCTCTCCCAGGGATCTCTGAATACTATTTCTCTGTGAGAGGGGCTGGGGTGGGGTGGGGGGGAAGAATATCACACACAGACAGACAGACAGACAGAGAGAGAGAGAAAGAGAGAGAGAGAGAGAGAGAGAGAAATGAGAGAGAGAGAGAGAGAGAGAGAGAGAGAGAGATTCAGCAGAATTTAGTTATGGTCGACTTTACCACAGTCAAGAGACCCAGGTGAAGTTTTCTGACAAGGGGTAAGGTGTTTGGAGGTTGTTTCTCATCTTTCTTCATGGGGCCAAAGGGAGCCTTTACCAATATGAAAATCAGAGCAAAACAAGTAATTCTCCATTCTAAAATTTCCGAATGATCTGGAGGAATGCTTGTATCAATAAGTCATAACTCTGGTTGTTAAGATCACACACTGAGACTCTGTAAACAGAGACTCTAACCTACAGAGTTCACGAAAGTACAAAACACAAATTCAGGTGCAAGGTTTTAAAAATAATACAAGTTTTAAACAGGTAATAAAAAATAGTGGCAAATTCATTAGAACATTTAATTTTAAACAGCATGTGACATCTCAGAATTAAATCTAATCATTTTTTGCCCTAAATCCTAATATAGACCTCCTGACAATTATTTTCTTTAGGGTTGAATTTTAGTCCAACATTCCATTAATTATTAAAGATTGCAGTTGGATTTCACAAACAGATTTTTATAAACTGAGCACAAGATGATAGACAACATGGGAGTCTGGTTTTGTCTTATTTCAAAAAATTCTGGGATTGAGTAGAAATATTCTGTGAAGGTATTTGTTTATTTGTACTAAAACTTATCTGCTCATTACATAGTTCAGTTAAGTTTACATCACTAGAAAAAGTTTTAAAAGTTATTTCTATATTGAACAAGGAAAGAGAAACCCCAAACCAGACTCTGTACCACTAAACTGATTCTAATTCTTGGTGACCTTATATAGGGATTCCAAGACTAGAAATCTTAAAAGAGCAGACAGCCTCATCTTTCTCTCTCAGTGAGGCTGATGGGTTTCAACCACTGATCTTGTGGTTAGCAACCCAATACTTAACCCATTATGGCACCAGGGATACCTAGTTGGTAAGTAGTAGGAATTAAAGCATGCCAAATTGGCCTCACTAACAGTAAGAGTCTAGGGTATTTAAAAATGCACTACTTTGTCCTGAAACATTGCTGGGCTAAATATTTGTTTTACCTTTGATCGCAAAACCCAGTTTACCTGTTTCTGTAGAGAACACATTTGAAATGAAGGGACTTGAAGAACATATACAGTTGCAGACATACCAGAATTAAAATTAGAACATAAAAATTTATAGGATTCTCCTTAACAACATTTAAAACTATCTAATTACACAAAGTGCATGAATGAGAGCTGGGAAAGTTCATAAAGTGTACTAAATTTGAACTACTCTTATCTCAAAAAATTAAACAGTGATATTTCCCTATTAAAGGAGAAGAAAAATTCTAATGTCACTAAATCCCTGTCTACAGAAAGAGACCTATCATCTGCCCCCCACTCAGACATAAAAGCATTTGAAATATTTGTATGTTTTGGTTCCTTGACATTTTCAGAACTTGCTACAATGAAAAATTCTGCGTGTAAGCTAAAGGATACAGAAAACCAGCTTCTATCTAGATAGGGCAGGATTTATTACCCACTATTTGGACTAGCAAACTTCCTCCATTTGCTTCCTTAAGATTTCTGCTGAAGCACAGACATTACATAATGGGTAAACCCACAAGGTCGAGTTCGGTTCAAGCTGGTGAGTCAAAGGTCATTGTCTGGATGACAGTCAAGTCTCAGAGAAGCAGGTTTGTAATGGAAAATACTCAAATGACCCAAAAGGGACTGACCACTGACAATAATCTCTAGCCTGGTTTTCTCTCTGTCGCCCCCCCCCCCCCCCGCCAAAACAAACTCCTCTTTTCACATAATACAATAATTATGCTACCATTTCAAACGGTTAGTATATATCTTGGCTACCTCCAGGCTATGAGCGCTGGAGGAGAACACTGATCGGTAAAGGGCTAGGGTACTATGTTATAAATATTGCTGTCTCTCAGCTGAGATCTTCTTTCATTTTGATATAGGAAGTGACATCATCTAGAAGGACATGACATCAGCTAGAAAGCCAGGTCATAGAGATTGCATAAAGGATGGCCAGGGCAAGCACCGGTAGCTATTGGGAGAATCATTGCAAGAGCAAATGGGAGTGGACAGTGGTGGTTCACAAGGGGTAAGTGAGAGAGGACTGGCTAGAATGAATGGATAAGACCAGCCTAGGGTCACCACTAGGAGACGGAATTAAGTGATCAAATAGAGCATTAACTAAGAACCCCCAAAGAAAGGCAATTCTCATCTCTTTACTCTTTTCCCCCATGATTCCATAACAAGGTGGGTGATGGGAACAAAAGGAGAGACGTTGAGGCAATGATTACTTGGATGGCAAAGAGTCAGATCTCGAATGGCCACTGGAAGATCAGAGAGAAAGACAAGCTGTTCTCCAAAGGCTTTTTGCAAGGTGATGGTTTGGAACAGAGCTAAAGCAATGTTAAGTGAGTCTTCAGTCTGGTTCAGAGCGTCTAGTTTGCACCTAGCCTAGCTGGTGGTTGTCTACGTCAGGAAGCACAGGATTCCTCAAGGAACAAGGCAGCTCAAAGGCTCTGGCTGCTTGGGGTCAGAGAGAGTCCACACTATCTTGTTCGCTCAGCTTCTTCTATCAGTGAGTCTTTTATTAGATTTGGGGTGTTTTCCGCCATTCTTATTTGAGTATTTTTTTCAGTCCTGTCTTCTCTTATTACTATTATTTGTCTGTCCTCTCATTCTAGGGCTCTGACAACACACATAATATTCTTTTCCCTACAGTTTTCTAATAGCTTGCAGGATTAAAAAAATTATTGGGGGCTTGTACAATTCTTATCACAATCCACACGTCCATCCATGTGTCGAGCACATTTGTACATTCTTTTGCCCTCATCATTCTCAAAACATTTTCTTTCTACTTGAGCCCCTGGAATCAGCTCATTTTTTCCCCTCGCTCCCCGCCTCCCTCATGAACCCTTGACAATTTATAAATATTATTTTGTCATGTCTTTACACTGTCCGACATCTCCCTTCACCCACTTTTCTGTTGTCTGTCCCCCAAGGAGGGGGTTATATGTAGATCCCTGTGATCAGTTCCCCCTTTCTACCTCACCTTCCCTTACCCTACCGGTGTTGCCACTCTCACCACTGGTCCTGAGGAGTTCATCTCTCCTGGATTCCCTGTTTTTCCAGTTCCTCACTGTACCAGTGTACGTCCTCTGGTCTAGCGGGTTTGTAAGGTAGAATTGGGATCATGATGGGGGGTGGGGTGGGGAGCATTAAAGAAGTAGAGGAAAGTTGTATGTTTCATTGTTGCTATACTGCACTCTGACTGGCCTGTCTTCTCCCCAAGACCCTTCTGTAAGGGGATGTCCAGTTGCCTACAGATGGGTCTTGGGTCCCCACTCCGCACTCCCCCTCCTTCACAATATAGATACGATTTTTTGTTCTGATGATGCCTGATACCTGATCCCTTTGGCACCTTGTGATCCCACAGGCTGGTGTGCTTCTTCCATGCGGTCTTTGTTGCTTCTCAGCTAGATGGCCGCTTGTTTACCTTCAAGCCTTTAAGACTCCAGATGCCATATCTTTTTATAGCCAGGCACCATTAGCTTTCTTCACTACATTTGCCTATGCACCCGCTTTGTCTTCAGCAATCGTGTCGGGAAGGTGAGCATCATGGAATGCCAATTTAATAGAACAAAGTGTTCTTGCATTGAGCTAGAGACCCAATGTCCATCCTGCAGTAGGATTATAACTCAATGTAAAGAAAATAAAAGCCTTACAACTGCACCAGTAAACACTACGATAGACGAGGAAAGACTGAAGTTGCCAAGGACTTCACTTGGACCTACCATCAATGCCCATGGAAGCAGTAATTAGGAAACCAAACGATGTGTTGCACTGGGAAAATCTGCTAACAAAGACCTTTTTAAAATGTTGAAGAGTAAAAATTCCACTTGGAGGAATATGGTGAGGACTCATATGCATTCAAAAGCTGGACAATGAATGAGGAAGACGGAGACAAATTGATGCTCCATCAGTTGTATTCCACGTTGATGAGGAATACTGAACATACCACAGGCTATCAGGAGAACACATCTGTCCTGGGAGAAGTAAAGCCAGAATGTTCATTAGAAGCTAGATGGCAAGGCTTGATTTCAAGTAGGGTGGACCTGTTATTAAAGGCAGCAGTCCCTGAAGAAGGATGTCATGGTTGGTATAGTCCAAGGTTGGCAAAAAAGATGAAGACTCTTAACAGGATGGACTGACACAGAGGCCGCAACAATTGATTGAAAAATAGGGAAATTTGTGAGGATAGCCCTCGTCCAGGCAACGTTTCATTTTGTTGCATGTAACGTTTTAATGCTATGAGTCAGAACAGACTCAATGGCACCCAACAAGTTCCTCTTCCCACCGACGGGCAATTTCTCTTTTATCCCAAAGCTCACTGCCTCCTACTTTGTTAGTGACCCCATGCACAGAGTGCTTTCCAAAACTTCACTTACTTTATTTTTTAGTTCTTAAATTTCCATTTGCTTTTTCTTGAAGTCTTCAACTGGTTTGTTAAGTCTTCCCACCCACTATTGATTCAAAATGTTTATGAAAGCTAGAGGCGTTTTCATCATGGCCGCATTAAAGTCTTTATCAGATAATTCTTACATCTCTGTCATGCTGGTGTTAGCACATATTTTTTTCCCCATCAAGTTGAGATTTTCTTAGTTCCTGGTATGACAAGTTGTTTTCAATAGAAAAACAATACATTTTGGGTATTATGATGTTATGGCACTCTGGATTTATTTCTGATACCATGCAGTAGGGAAAGGAGTAATGTTAACTCTTTTTGTGGTCAACCACTGAGAACCAGCCAGGGGAGGGGGCTGAACTGAGGGCACAGAGTAAGTCCGGGACAGAATCAAAACGAGACTTCAGGGTTCCTTTCTTCCAGTCAGTGCCATTTTTTACTTACCAGGTGATTTCTTTCTTATCTTCAATAAGGAAGGAAGGTGGCGAGTTGGACCAGATGGGCTTTAAGGGATAGGTTCAACCTCAACCATTGGATATTTTTATGGCTGTCCTCCTCCCACCACTATGCTAAGGCCTTCAGAAAGCACAGAGGCTGCAAAGAGCATGGCGCGGGGAAGCAGTCCACACATACAGAAGACAGAAGGAGCCTGTGTCAGTGGTGACTAATTCTTGTTACACATCTGAAATCATACCTCCAAATGGATCTGTCGCTGTACAACAGTGCAGGCGGAATTCAAATCTGTCTTTAAATTCACTTCTACATAATCTTAATGCATTCTTGGTACAGGTGAGCATGCAAAAATTTATTTAAGTGTCCTGTCTTTCTCATCAGCTAGGGCAAAAAGACAAAAGCAGCATCTTATGGTGAAAGAAATGTAGTATATGGCCAATCGCCTAGATTGGAGTATGCCTTTGGGAAAATCATACAACTTCTCTATAATGCAAACTGGGGATGCTAACAACCCAGCCCTCGCTCGTTGTTCTGAGGACCACAATAAAAGCTCAGACTTGCGCCTGGTTTATACAAAGCACGACCACACATCAGCTTCTGCAGCGAGTGTTACTGCTACCATTGGAGGCCTATTATAAATTAAATGCATTTATCACTTCATTTACTCACAAAAACAATCTTTTAAAGTGTGGGTTACGACTTTCCTCATTTTGTAGATTAAGAAATTACGATTATTCCACTGTGAACATCATTTATAAATATAGCACAAAGTAGCAGCATCTAAAAAGATAGATTTCATTTTTAAAATCACGCTGAAAGTCAAAGAGTAAAACAGCAAAAATATTCCTGCACATGACAGACAACCAGCAAACACCAAATCCACCACCTTGCAAGCTCATGCTGACTCACAGTAAAGGGTTTCTGAGACAGTAAGTTGAAGCGTCTCACTCATCCTTCTTCCGCCCCACAGGCTGTGTGACAAGCAGCCCCGCACTCAGCCAACAGCGTCACCAGTCCTCCTAACGAGCAGCACTCACCATCACCACAGCATATCATACATGTATGATGCCATTTATTATTTTCGTAATTTAAACTCCCCCAAAACATTTCAAAGAGGAAAACCGGAACACAACGGTTCACTCATTGGGGATACGGGGGCTGGTTTCCTTGGGCTGTCTTTCTGCACAGTTCTCCCTTTGACCTATCAGGACGCATCTCGGATTCCTCCAGGGAGGAAAGAGAAGACCAACAGGACTGTTTCTCAGCACCCTGAAGCGAGAGTGGTAAAATCAGTAGCAGTAGGCGAAATGAAAACTTGATGAGGATCTTCTGTTTGTTATGACAAACTCCACTCATTAGCTTTGCATTCTCATGGTTCCTAGCTCTAAACTTTTCCTGAGGGGAGAAACACTAACACATCATACCTTGATATTCATGTATTCTGTGATGTTCTTCTCAAAAATCTTTTTTTGATACAATTAAAAACATACATTTAAAAATATTCTTACCAAGGCAGAATGGCTCCAATGGACTTAAGGAAAAACACTCCTTCGGAATATTTTTCACTTTAAGGGTAATTTTGAGTAGGAAGGACTTGATGAACTCAGGTACTGGTTTCAAAATTGTGTAGCAAATCACATCGAGGACATATCGGAGCCAGCATAGTATCGGGGTAGCAAACTTGCCCCTGGGTGTCTCTGCCAATCGCTCGACTGTTGGAAAGAGCATCACGGATCGGATGACCTACAATAAAAGAAATATACTTTGATGAAAGGCTTTCTGAATGGGTCACAAGCCAAACCCAGTGACATCGAGTCAATTCTGACTTATAATGGTCCTAATATAGGGATTCAGAAACTATAAATATTTATGGGAGCAGACAACCTCAGTCCTTCCGAATACGTGGCCAGGCTTTAGAGTAAGACTGCAGGTCTGTAGACAGAGCACCTTCACCTCCTGTACTTGCAGCTCATCGACAACTTGGGTGTGAGGTAAGGATGACTGTGATTTCATGAGTGGTTGGGGCTAATTTTCAAGATAGGAGGGATCCGATTCAAGGTAACTCACAGTGACCAATGAGAACAGCTCACAACTCCTTTTGAAGGGCTTCTGAGAGTAAGAACTAACATATCACGTTTAGTCTAATGGTTATTTCAACTTGACCAGTCATCAACGAGAAGACAGTAACCACTGGCTGTAGAGTCGCTGATGACTCACAAATAGCCCATGTGGGTCAGAGTCGAACGGTGCTCCCACAGGTCCTTGCAAATGGTGGATTTGGGGGAATTAGAACACCAGGTCTTTCTTTGGACACAGCTCTTGGTGGGTTCAAACCTCTAACCTTCCAGTGAGCACCTAGGCATGCTAGCCCTTTGCACCATCAAGGCAGTTAACAATTCCAAATACATTTTGAACAGTGAGGATGTGCTGTTACTACAATTCAGGCCAGGGACAAGAGAAGCTGGAAATCTGTACTTACCAGGGCACATGTCTAAAAACAAAAATAGTATTTCTATGCAATTCATCAGAATATATACTTTACTAATATATCAGAAAAAGCACTAAGACCATTAAAGTCTGCCATTATTTAGCATATTACACATGAAATATTATACATGAAATATTACACATGAAAAAACTGTGGTGATCAGTGAGACAAATTTGGGTATAATCTCTAATAAAAGAGGACAGGAGACAGGCAGGCAGACAGACAAGACAAGACCGCAGATATTGAAGAAAACTGTGCCCTTAATGCAGGCTTGTAGCCGTCTACCCTGTGAGAAAAGCCATTCCTGTTCTTTCTTTCTTTCTTTTTTTACATTTTATTAGGGACTCATACAACTCTTACCACAATCCATACATATATATACATCAATTGTATAAAGCACATCCATACATTCCCTGCCCCAATCATTCTCAAAGCATTTGCTCTCCACTTAAGCCCTTTGCATCAGGTCCTCTTTTTTTTCCCCCTCCCTCCCCTCTCCCCCCCCCCCATGTGCCCTTGGTAATTTATACATCGTTATTTTGTCATATCTTGCCCTATCCGGAGTCTCCCCTCCCCCCCTTCTCTGCTGTCCCTTCCTGTTCTTTACAACCACCTACGGGTGGTTACTTCTGTTATCGCAGCACTTGATACCTAGGGCAGGGAGGTGTATGTTCAGTTTCAGTAGATAATGCCAACTAATGGTCCAAAGTAGTCCCAATTTCCACTCTGACCAGTACATGTTTAGTGTCTGTTATAACATAGCCTCCCTACACTTGAAACTGGGAAACTTACATTTGGGGCAACCTTGTATATAGTGGGAGCCCGTTGCTTTGTGTACACTGAAGTCAAATGAGGCTGATTCTACATCCTCTGAGTTGGCTCAGAGCTTATTCAAGACCTTGGGCATTTCTCTGTTAGATTGCCTTTCTTGGTTTTGCTGGTTTACTGGAGTTGTTCTGTTCTGGATACAGGTACCCGTCCGTCTTCTGTCATGCTGCAGTCTGCGGCCTGCCTGTGCATCCTTCGTTTTCATTATTCTTGTCTTCGGAAGAGGAGTTCTGAAGGTGGATGCAGTTGAATTAAGCCTTTTCTTTCATCATTGTTTTGTAAGTGTGTGCACGTAGTTTACGAACGTCCTCTCTAGAACAAATTCATGAAGATTATTTTTTCATTTGAAATGCCTCTTTGTAAATTAGACACTCACCTCTTGTCTGCCCTGCAAGGTGGATTTAAGTCTTCGGGCTGTGCTTAATTTCAGTTATGAGTCTCTTCTTTTGATTTCGGATATGACCGATTTGCTTTACTATTTCCCTTCTGTATTTACCTTCCTCCTTAGGGAGGAACCAAGTGCACTTTTGCTGGTAGACCCTGACTAGGCGTCTGTTGACTCAATTTTCCACCTTCTGCTGTTGCTGCTTCTTTTTCATCACACTCCGTTTCATCAAACACATACTGTCCAAATGTGGAGTTGATGGCGTTATCGGCTGTGATTTTGTTTTATGCCCTTTTCACTATTTCACTAAGAACAGGGCGTTGAGAGTGGAAACTGAAGCACTGTCTATATTCTAGACATGGCACCTTCTTGCTCATCCTTGGACGCATCTGTCAGCTCAGTGCTCTGCTATTTCTGCAGACTTTTCCTTTTCTCCTGACAATAGTTGAGATATTTTAGTGACTATTTCTCTCCTGGCCACAGAATACTTTGACTTCCGTTGTTTCTCCTTTGCCACATGCGAGAATGCATTGTCTCCTGTTTCGTGCTGCTGATCACGTAACGCCACTTGGGGGGAGCAGGAAGCCACATCCCTTCAGTGATTGTTTTGTTTTTTAACTGCTGCATTGGCAACCTTGGTCTGTAGATGAAGTCAGGATTTCAGCCAGAATGCAGAAGGCAGAGTCTGGCACGAGAACCTTCTTAGGGGCAAAGCAGAGGGGAGGCTGGATGGGCTGTACGCACGTATGAGGAATTCACAGCTTTCTGTGGTGCAGATGTTTGTGGGTCCCAGAATGTCAAGACGATCTAGACTCTTCAAACAGAAGGGAGCTTCCTCATGGCCAAGAATGTGTAAAAAGGTTATATTTGAAGATCCCTTCAAGGTTAAGGAACCTCTGTGAAGTATGCAGGACCAGAAAGACAATAAGAGAATCATCCTCACGGATGACATTCGAAGAGCAAACTCTAATCCTATCTGGTCTTCAGGCTTTTTCCTTTCCCCCTTCTAGCACACCACAGGTTACAGCATGCCTGCTTCAGTGGTAGTAGGGATGAGGTGGGGACACAGGGCAAGCAGAGGCAACGGAACAGGCAACTCAACTTTAGGAAGCACGAGCAATGAACTTAAGAGTTTTCTGGTGTTTCCAGTTCTGTGAACAGAAGTCTCCTCACCCTCAGCAAGTGATGCACAATGCACAAAATCCTACTTCATTTTTGCCTGTTTGTCCAATCACGTTTTGCAGAGCTTTTACCAAAGGCTCAAAGTCAAACGCGACGGATGTTTCTCTTAATCACACGAAATAAGGCCTTTGAATTCACAAAAATCAAGAAGGCTGAGAACACTAAAGGTTAAAAAAGATGTGAGTAAACAAGGAAGGACTCTTAAACAACACTGCATGTGGTAAGTATTAGACTTTCCTCTTCTGCTTCTGAAAGCAAAGTCATCTTCCTGGAGACCTGGGGCTCACCAAGTACATTTATACATTTATTATCCTGGCCGAGATCCACTGCCTACTTTCCTCTGCTGCTTTGTAATACTGTGGCGCTGGAAGTTATGCTGCAGGACTTCAAACCCGAGCCAGGTTACCCATGTTGAAGATGTTTCAGCAGAGCTTCCAGAACAAGGGCAGCATGGTGGGAAATGGAATACATGAAGTATGAAGCAGGAAAACTGGAAGTCATTTAAATAAACTGGGAAGCTTCAAGATCAATATCCTAGGCAACAAGGAGCTGAAATGGAGTGGTACTGGCCATTAGGAACCAGACAATCATATATGGCTTACTCTGATGGGATTAACAGATTCAAGAGAAATGGTGTCACCAAAGAACTTTTCAAGGTCTATCCTAAAGTAAAAAACTGTGATAGAATACTATCTATATACATATAAGGATGATCAGTTAATACAATTATTATTCACAGAAGACAGTGATAAAGAACTTGTGCAATAAAAATGCATTAATAATTATTGGCAATTGGAAGGAGACAATGAGAAAGAAAGAGTAATAACTGGTTGGAAAACACTTCCTCAGTGAAAGAAACAAAGCTGGGGATAGCACTGTCGAATTTTGAAAGACCAATGACTTCTTCATTACGAGGACTTTTTACAATAGAGACGTCAACAGCTGGAATATACAGGAATCAAGCTGATTAGATGTGTGGGAAGAAACTGGAGAAATTCAGTGCCATCAGGCAAAGCCAAGCCTGGGGCTGACTAGGGAACAGATCACCAGTGCTCACATGTAAGCTCTCGTGCAAACTGAAGAAAAGCAAGGTCAAGGGTCGAAATATGACTTTGAGCACATCACACCTGAATTTAGAGTCTGTCTCAAGAACAGAAAGGACACAATAAATACTAATGACCACAGACCAGAAAAGTTGTGGTATGACATTAAAAATATTATGTGAAGAAAGCAAAACTTAATGTCACTGAGTAGATTCTCACGCAGCAATCCTATAAGACAGAGTAGAACTGCCCCTTTGGGTTTCTGATGCTGTAAGAAGCAGAAAGCCTCCTTTTTTCTCCTTTGGAGAAGCTAATGGGTTTGAACTGCTGACTCTGTGGAAGAACTCATTCATCTATGCCAGGAAATTTCGAAGACAGCTACCTGGTCAACTGACTGGAAGAGATCTATATTTGTCCTTATTCCAAAGAAGGAGAAGTACACTATTATTAGTCAGATAAAGGTTAGGGATCTCTGTGAAAGAAACAGACCAATTGTTTATGCAAGTTCAAGTTGAAGCTGAAGAATATTAAAACAAGTTCAGAAAGAGACAAAATGCAACCTGGACACATCTCACCGGATTAAATGGTTAAAGACCATTTCAAGAATAGTTTTGAACATTATTGAAGACTGGACAACTTGTGGGATGACATCAAAAATATCACATATGAAGAAAGCATATATAGTTTCTTATTAAAAAGACAAGAAATAAAACACCAAAATGGAGGCCAGAAGAGACTATGTAACTAGAATGCAGAACAGTTAAAGGAAAAGGAAGAAATAAAGTTAAGGGAGCTGAACATAAGATTTCAGAGGCCAGCCTGAATAAAGCATTCTAATGAAGTGTGAAAAGGCTTAACGTCGGGAACAAAAAGGAAAGAGCAAGCTTGGTTTTTCTCAGGCTGAAGGATGGATGAAAAACATTTAAACCTCAACGGCAACACTCGATATTGTAAATTTCAATATTGAATCATACAGAAAACTTCAAAAGAACACCACAGAGACTTGGTAGGTATTCTGCCACGACAAGAGCTATCAAGTAAGGTCAAGAGCCAGTGGTACTAGAGAAGTCGGAGCTGCACTAAAGCCACTGGTGAAAAACCAGGCTGCTGGAATTGAAGGAATACCAGTGAAGATTTTTCAACCAACAGATGCAATGGCTGGAAGTGTTTGATCATCATCTCTACCAAGACATCTGGAAGATACCTGCCTGCCTGGCCAACTCAACGGATAGGTGGAGCTCCATCTGTGTGCCCATTCCACAGAGAAGTGATTCGTCTGACTAGAGAAATTATTAACTAGTATCATTACTATGACACATGAGTAAAAATTTCCTGAAGATAATTAGAAATCAGCTGTAACAGGGCATTGCCAGGAATTGTCAGAAATTCAAGAGAACATGGAAGGAAGAACATCAATGCTGACATCAGAGTTTGGGTGAAAGCAGAGATTACGAGAAAGACGTTTGTTTACCTGTGATGTACAGATGATGTAAAGGCCTCAGACTACATGGTTCATATGAAATTATGGCTAACGTCGTGAAGAGTGGGAATTCCACAACACTCGATTTTATTCATACTAACCTTTACACGGACTAAGCGGTCGTTGTTCAAATATAACAAGGCGGCAAATCAAGTAGAATAAGGATACTGAGCGCTTTAACAGCAGGAAAGATGCGTGTCAAGGTTTTGCCTTTCCCCATACTTGTTCAATCTGTATACTGAGCAAATAATCCAAGAAGCTGGACCATGGGAAGAAGACTAGGTCACCGGGCTAGAAGGACGCTCATTAAGTTCCCGTGATATGAAAATGCCATAACTTTGCTTGCTGAAATCAACATCAAAGACACACAACTGGAACAATAAGCAACACTGTGATCGATGCGGGAACAAGTGAAAGAGTTCAGGACTTCATTTTACTTGGATCCACAGCCGATGCCCATGGAAGCAGCAGGCAAGACATCAAATCACATATCACATTGGGCAAGTCAGCTGCAAAAGGTTTCTTTGAAGTGTTCAAAAGCCAAGATGCTACCTTGAGGAGTAACCTGTCTGATTTAACCTGTGGTGCTTCCAATTTGACTTCTTTCCTCATGTTGCACAATGCCTCATATGCATGGGAATGTCGGAGAGTGAATAAGGAAGACCAAAGATGAACGGATAGATTTGCATTATGGTGTTGAGGAATATTGAATATACCAAGCATGACCAGAAATCTTGAGGGGGAAAAACACATTTAGGCAAAATGCTCCTTAGAAGGGCTGATGGGGAGACTTTATCTTATTCACTTTGGGACCAGTAAGTGAGTAGAGAGGGACCAGTTCCTGGAGAAAGACTTCATGCAGAAGGAGAGGAAGACCTTCAGCAAGACGACTGGCACAGTGGCTGCAAGGATGGGCTCAAACGGAGCAGCCATTGTGGGGAGGGGCAGCGCCGGGAGCATCTGATACTGTTGACACGGTATTGTTACTTGGGGGGAGGGGGCGGCGTAGCGGCACCTAACAACAAACAACGGGACTGTTAGGTAGTCTGAACACCAGGGCAGTAAAGACAAATTAGGTTTTACTGCACTCTTCAAGAATGCAGAAAAGTATACGGAAGATATGTTTAAAGTATTTAAATGGCAAGGTTCTAAGTAAATGTGCTTTTCCTCCTTGGCCCATCTACAGTTAAGAAGAATAATTAACTAGCAAAAATAATAGGTTTTCCAGTTAGGTCTTTCTGGTCCCTCTTCACTCATTTTAACTTCAAGTTTACTCATTTCAAACAAGGAAGCTTGCTTGTGCTTATTAATGTGTCCGAAAAGATTTGGGGAATAGAAAAGGTTAATATAGCTACTGTCAACCTAAAAAGCATACCGCACAGATTCCATACTTGTTACGTAACCCACAGTACACAAGGAACCTCAGACTGATCAAATCAGCTGGCAGAAACAGGAAACAATCCATTATTTTTATAAATGATCCGTTACTGTGACCCATGTTAAACAAAGTTGCATGCAAAGGAAACTCTAAAAATACATGAGCAACCACATAGTTACATTTAGTTGATCTATATCAATAACAAATTTAGAATTAAAGTGCACTCTGAAATCATGGGAATGGACCGAAAAAATAAGGAAGTGCTCTGAACGCATCGCTGCCTCGTAAAAATATAAGGAAACCAAAGACAGTTTTTCACAACTAACACTTGGTTGATGGGACTGCTTTGTTCCTCTGGCCTTCACAGTGGAATAGCTGTCGCTGTGAAGGAAACGTACAAGTTCCCCAGATCTCACCGTGGTGACGGCATACAGAACACGCGTCCAAACAGGACAGCGCGGGTCACAGCACCGATGCCTTGTCTTTCACGTAGAAATCTACTGGTAACACACACACACACACACACACACACGTCAAGAAAGTAGACCCAATTTTATTAACACAGCTGTGCAGAAAACGCTTCCAAATCTGTGTACATGATCCACCGTTTTCTTATGTGACTGTCTCATTAAAGAAAGAACGTCCAGGCCGGCCACGTCATTGATTCCCCAGAAACATTTCACAGAACTCACACTCCCATTCGAAGTCTACCAGGGGCCACTGTTGATGAGGAAGCAGGGCGGTGTTCTCTTGTTTTGATAACTGAAGCAGTTAACATTTTTATTTATATGTTCTTTTCATTACAACCTTACATTTAAAAAAATCATTTTATCGGGGGCTCATGCAACCCTTATCACAATCCATGCATATACATCAATTGGGTAAAGGACATTTGTACATTTGTTACCCTCATCAGTCTCAAGCCATTTGCTCTTCATGGAAGCCCCTGGTATCAGCTCCTCACCCCCCCCCCCCTTCTCACTGGCCCTTCCCTCATGAACCCTTGATAATTCATAAATTATTATTTTGTCATATCTTATACTGTCCGACGTCTCCCTTCACCCACTTTTCTGTTGTCCTTCCCCTACGGAGGAGGTTATATATAGATCCTTGTAGTTGTTTCCCCCTTTCCACCCTCCTGGTATCGCCACTCTCAGCACTGGTCCTGAAGGGATCATCCGCCATGGATTCCTTGTGTTTCCAGTTCCTATCTGTCCCAGTGTACATCCTCTGGCTTAGCCAGATTTGTAAGGTAGAATTGGGATCATGGCAGTGGAGGGGGAGGGAGCATTTAGGAACTAGAGGAAAGGTGTATGTTTCATCATAGTTACACTGCACCCTGACTGGCTTGTCTCCTCCCCGTGACCCTTCCGTAAGGGGATGTCCAGTTGCCTAAAGATGGGCTTTGGGCCTCCACTCTGCACTCCCCCTCATTCACAATGATATCATTTTTGTTCTTTGATGCCTGATACCTGATCCCATTTGGCACCTCGTGATCACACAGGCTGATGTGCTTCTTCCATGCGGGCTTTTTTGCTTCTCAGCTAGATGGCTGATTCTTTACCTTCAAGCCTTTAATACTCCAGATGCTATATCTTTTGATAGCCGGGAACCATCAGCTTTCTTCACCACACTGGGCTGTGTTTTCTTGAGAGCACAGTAGGACTGTTTATGATAGATACATTTTGGGGTTTGGAGACAGTATTTTGATATTTCCCCCCCTAAATTCACTGCTATTATTAATCATTTTCTAGAAAGGAAGTTAAGCAATTTAGCATGTAGACTCTAAGGTGAGAGATAAGATGTTCTTTCTGGTTTATGGGAAATGTTTTCTTAGGTGCTTTTAAAAAAATGGCAAAACCTAAAAATTAACATCACTATCCAGATACCTTGCTATTTATAGGTGCAATCATTTTTTCTGGATAGAGCAATGACATCTATATGTTATGTCACAAAATAAAGTCATGAAAATTACTTTTTAAAAAAATGTTTATACCACCTTGCAAAGAGTCTCAGCAGGGCTATTTTCCGTATTGATTTACAACTGGAGCCTACCTGCTACAATATGACAGGCTGATTCCTAACTGCCCAGGCGGAAACAAGGAAATTAGGCACATGATTTATCTTTTTCTCTCTCTGCCAACATTGTTAGTTTTGCCAACACAGTTTAGTGAAGGTGCCGTATAAACCAGATTGCCTTCAAAGAGAATGTTGCTAGCTCTCGTCAAAGTAAAGATCTAGAAAAAAGCCTGGGTTAGTTTAGCTGTTCCCAGTAGAAGACCAAGTTTCCCTCCTTTCGGATCCAACTGGAAAGGCAGTCAGTCTACTTAGCTTATTGAATCATAAGTGTGCAGAGTTCGTGAACTGAAGATGCCATCTACAAGTTGTCATAACATTTTGATGATCAAGAGTTTTCTTTTTGAGTTCAGATAGTCCGATTTGTCTATATTTTAATTACCTGGATAGCAACAAAAGGCCGTTGCTTGCATTTTGTGTGTATGTCAGAGTTGCCATGACAAGGAATGGCTGCACATTTGGCAGAGATCTTCGTGTAAGGCAGGAGCACATGTAAGCCTTTGAGACATGCTTTAACATCTTCGGCTGGCCCATCCTACTCAGGCTCTGAGCATCTTGTAGCAGTTTTCAATTCATTTGTTTTCAAGGCAACAGGCTCTTCTCAGTCTGGGACCTCTTGCAGTTTACATTCTTTTGGGTCTTTCTGATTCAGAATGAACTAATTCAGAAAACACTGATGCCAGGAGGGGAAGGGGAAGGTGGGGGGAGAAAGGGGGAGTCAATTACATGGATTGACAAAGAACCCCTCCCTCGGGGGTGATCAACAGAGAAGCGGGTGAAGGGAGACAGTGGTAGGTGCAAGACATGAAAAAAAAAATCTAAATTATCGAGGGTTCATGAGGAAGGAAGGGAAAAATGAGCTGATACCAAGGGCTCAGGTAGAAAGAAAATGTTTTGAAAATGATGACAACATATGTACAAATGTGCTTGACACAATGGATGTATGTGTGAATTGTGATATGGGCCATAAGAGCCCCCAATAAAATGATTTAAAAACAGAAGAGCTGTAAGATCCCCCAATCAAATGATTTTTAAAAAAGATGACAGAAAGAGAACACTGATGCTCACAGGCCCAATGCAGGTTAGTTAGCTCCTGTGCAGAAAGTGCCATGCAGAATTGAACAGTGCTTTCCAGGAGCCTCAACAGCCAGTGAATGGTGACAAGAGCAACCAGTCACATGCTGAGAGCTCCGTAGTTCTTTCAGACGAAATGGCCTTTTGGTAATAGTAGCTCCTCCATGGTCCCCCAAGGACAAAGTTACACAGATTCTGAAAGGACAGCTTTGCTGACCATGCTCATCACCCTGGGGATCCGCATAGGCTGGGAAGAAAAACCACCAATGACAACCCCTAGTGGTTTGGAACAGCGCTGGGTTGTTCCGAATGAGAGATCTCAGTATTTAAACATTCGGGTCCTGGATGTCATTCATTAGGTCTACTGGTTCATTAATTTTCACTTGTTCACATTTATCAAAGATATCCTGGGCACTTAACAACGTGCCCGTTGCTTTGCTGAATGCAGACGACGCATGGCCAAATAGGACAGACGTAACTCTTGCTCTCCCAGAATGTGACGTTTAGTGGGAGAGATAATGGGGAACAAACATTTCCATGACACGGGAAGGAAAGTGCACAACAGAACAGAAATGGACACAAGAACCTCTTGTTCAACATGGCTGCGGAACCTTTGACAAAGGCGTTGGAAAGAGATGTGGACAAATATTCAGCGACTACAAGCCGAGGGCAAAATTCTGAAGGCAGGTCACAGGGTTACTCAGAGGAAATTAGTAAAACAAGGATTCTTTCCGATTTAATGCTTTAAATATGTACACTTCCGATCAATATGCTAAACTGGCATTTGTATACCTCTACTCAGATGAGCTAAGATGTTTCACCTCCCACTGACTTCAGACTCGACACGTCCGTTTCACAAAGGTAGGGTCCCTCTGGTGGCACCACAAGTCTAGGCTTACAACAGCCCAAGGTAACTGCTAAGTCCTCCTACTGCCTGGCTCAGTCTCCCGGGTGTCAGCTTCTACACCCAGAGTAGAGCTCTGAGAGGCCACAGCTTCTCCTGAGAAGGTTCTGTGCCATCTATGGTAAGCATTGCCAATAGCTTATCGTTGCCACAGCTCAGAAAGACTGGGAATACAGATAAAGTTAGTTAACCATTTATCTGGTTTAGTGAAAATGCTCCCTTGTATCTGTCTTATCAACCATTTAAAATTTAGTAGACAACTCACCATAGTCATCCATCTAAAGGGCCCTCAGCAGTTGTTCAGCAAACACAGGTAACATTTCCAATGGATGAAATGAACAAATGCTTTTCAATCGCACACAGCAAAAGCCTGCAATAAAAGCGCGCATGCACGCGTGCACGCGCACACACGGGTAATGGTGGTAAAGGTTGGTAATGGAAAATGGTGATAACTTACCATGAAAATGGACAGTGGCACTGAATCGCACATGTGAAAGATGCTAAAATGGCAAATGTTTTGTTACGAGGTAATTACTACAGTAGTATGTTATATATATAATTCAAAGCTTGGTTCTAAATTTAATAAAGTAATTATCAGGAGCTACATTTTAGAATGCACATTTGCCACCATTACCTCAAAGCACATTCATTTTGAAATAATTCCATCACATATTCAAACACTTCACATGCATGTGGAAAAGCTGGACAACGAATCCGGGAGGCCAGAGAAGAACGGAAACGTTGGCTTTCTGGCTGGGATGAAGGACAGTGGAGGTTCCGTGGACTGCCAGAAGAACAAACGCGTCTGGCTTGGAGGAAGGGCCGCCACATGCTTCTTGGAAGTGAGGACGAGGAGACTTCGTCTCACCGACTTTGGACATGGTATCAGGAGAGACCAGTCCCTGGGAAAGGCTACCCTGCTTGCTAAAATAGAGGGTCAGCAAAACAGGAGGAAGACAGCCTCACCGAGACACATTGACACAGTGGCTGCTGCAATGAGCTCAACAGTGACAGTAGGGAGGCTGGCACAGCGCTGGGCTGGACACAGGATCGCTCTGACTTGGAACTGGCTCGACAGCACCCAAAATCAACAGCAGCAACAGTCTCAATGACAGTTCACCTGCTTTTTTTTTTTTTTTAAGGAAAAGCCTATCTTTACTTTCGATGTTGTACAGCCTTTCTGCAAAAGTTCCCTGGGATATATTTTACACGTGTGCAATGACTGGCTGCACGAGAGACGCCCAATCTGTTTGGGAACATGCCTGTGAGCACTCCTAGTTAGCTTTCCTACAAATAACTCCAAAGTAAGTGGTCTCAGGGTTTTTTTTTAACTGGGAGGTAAAAACTTTTCACTCTGAAAAATTACCTCCAAATAATAAGATGATCATGAAACAGAAACTTAACTCCCCATCTTCAAAAATCTAAGAAAAAACTTAAACAGCAAACACAATGTAGTCTTCTACAAAGAGAGCTGATACTCTTAAAAACCTCTCCGAGGGAAAATGCAATCATCCCTCATTCAGCAGGGTGCTGCATGTTTTCTCCAGCCCTCTGTTTGATAAACACGTATATACTCTCCAAAATAACACATCCCACCAGAACAGGCAAAATTACTCCCTTGGTTAACCGTCTTCATGACTGGAAGGAGAGTTTCATATGAGTGCCTGGAAGCTTATGGACAACACCTTGCCATCTAGGATGTTACTCTGCTACTATTAATAGGATCTCTAGCTGTACTATAGTCAAATAGCTTCATAATTTTCCAAATACAAGCCTGACCATGGCCTATCATACTCACACTTGGGGTCCTTAGCAGAAGTTGATTACACTGGCAGCTAATCTAGCTATGGTAAAGGCAGAAGCCTACATAGCCACAAGTCCAGCCAACATCAAGAAAGCTTCAAAACTGTGAATATAATGTACAATCCGAAATATGAATGAGAAGCCGCCGATGTCTGAGTAAAGCCCTTACCATGAAAGACAGAGAGAAAAACAAAACAAAACTCTGATAAAAAGTCAGTGAAAGATCAGACGAAATAATTGGCCTAGAAATATAAGAAATACTATTTCAAAATAAAGAATGCGATATATAAGAACATTCAGTACACCGGATCACTCATCAAGCCAACGCCAACTCCTAGTGACTTTGTAGGACAGAGTGGACCTCCCTTGTGGATTTCCGAGTCTGTAACTCTTTATGTGAGTACAAAGTCCCACCTTTCTCCCTTGGAGCAGCTGGTGGGTGCGAACTGCTGACCTAGTAATTACCAGCCCAACACATAACCCACCGTGAAGGAGTCGTGGTCCCCACACAGGGGCCAATAGTAACATCAGGATAAACACAGAAAATATAGAAGTTGTCAGTGACTTTATTTGACTGAGATACATCATTAACACCTATATAACATAAAATGACATATTGCATTGCAAGAATCTGCTGCGAATGATCTCCTGCAAGTGTTTAAAAGAAAAGACAAATGCCATTATGAGGACTAAGGAGCTCCTAACTCAAACCATGGCAGTTTGAATCTCCTCATCTGCATGCCAAAGCTGGTCAAGGACTAGGGAAGGCTGAAGGCGCTCTGATAGCTGTGAATTTTGCGGTGTTGGCCGAGAACACACCGTGGACCGCCCAATGAATAGATCTGTTTTAGAAGAATGATAGTCAGAACGTTTCTTAGAAGGGGCGATGTGATCAGGGAGGGTCAAGCCCTAAAGAAGGACATCGGGCTCGGTATAGTAGAGTCAGAGAAAAAGAGGAAGGCTCTCCACAAGAAGGCCTGACCTGGTGACTGGAACACGGGGATCCAATGAGCGATGACTGTGAGGGTGGTGGTCTCAGTTGGAGCCACTCACCAGCATGTAACAATAACGGGTCTTTCTAAATTTCATCATTTCTATCGAGCAGGCTAAACTTTTACCACTAGGCAACTCCTTTTGCCCAGTCCTAACATGGGCCTCAGCCCCCCCGCTCCCCCCTTTCTCTCACACCTCATTGCCATCAATTTGGAAATTCTGCTGCCCTCCCCTTGAACACATCCAGACTATGACTCTTTCTTCCTCTTTCACTTATTCATCTCTTTGGCATAATCCACAAGCAGTATCTTTTCTCACCTGGATTACTGGAAGAGCCTGTGACTAGACTCCTTGCTTCCACTCTTGTTCCCTTCTAGTCCATTGCACAGCCGCCAGAGCATTCCCTTTAAAAACCAAGGCAATTCATGTAGCTCTTCTGCTTATTCAAATTAAAAGCCAAGTCTCCTTCATGACTTGCAGGCAACACATCAGCCACATGGGTCTTCTTGCTGTGTTTCTGTACACAGTGGTCAGACTTCTGGTCCTAAAGCCTTTGTATTAACGAGTTCTGATGCCTGTAGTCTCTGCTTCCTAGAGGCCAACACAGCAATCTCCTTCACCTTCCGTAAGTGCTTGCTCCAGTGTTATTTCTCTGTGTGGCCCAATATTACCTTAATTGCAACACAAAACATGAGCCAGATTTAAGGGGCTCCCACTGACCAAGTCTAGAACAGTCTTACCAAAAATAATTAAGGACAGCAATGAATCACAAGTCTGTAAAAGAGGGGAAATTCATCCAGCATACTAATGATCTGTCAATAAAAGAGAGAGAGCTGAAGTGAGAGGGGCTGCTTACCGTGCACTGAGTGTCTGCTGGCAGATGTGGGAGGAGCCACAGAGCTGGACAGTCACTCTGTGACCATCGTGGTAAGGATGGGATCTGACAGAGAGCAGCAGATGGTGAATCGCGCAGATATGTTTGATGAAGGGTAGAATATTGGCCTCATCTTAATAGTCTCTTACCACAGACTTCTTATTAATTGCCAGGGGAAATACCAATCATACAGTAAGGGCAATCTTTTGATCGGCAATTACATTTAAAATTTTCATCACCAATGGGCAGCAACTGGATGTCCGTGTGCCCACAGACAGGACACCCTGAGAAGGACATGACCTCATCAGAACAGTATTCTAGCTGAGAATGTAGAGCCTTACTCCAGTCAGGAAGAAACATGAGACAAACACACGATTAGGGATTTTCTTTTTTTAAGAAAACAAACCAAATTCTTTAAAAAATGTCAACATTATGAAAAGACCCAAGGAAGTAAGTGGATAGAAAATGGTAGAAATGTTCTAGATTAGAGGAGAAAAAAGGAGATGTGCATTTAAATCCAATGTTTGATCCCAGACCAGATCCTTTCCTGGAAAGGGAAAATGCTGCAAAAGACATCATTGGTCCAAATGACAATACTGGAAGACGGAAGAGAGACTTGATGAAAGGATTACACCAAAGTAAACTTACTGAAGTTGGTATCGCACTGTCATTAAATCAGCGGCTATCCCTATTCTCAATAATAGATAGCTCGGGATACATAAAGGACTATGCATGTTTGACTCACTTTCAAATGGTTCAGAAGAAATATTCATGCAGATAGAAAGGAGAGCAGTGAGGTCAAGTTTGAGTGATGTGCAGCTCTAGGCATGGGGCACAGGAGTATTCTCTGTACTTTTTCTATTCCTTTACTAATTTCCTTTAAATTTCAGGTAACTTCCTAATAAAAGGCCCGAAAATGAATTACAGTGCACCACTGCCCTCTATGCCCCAGCCCTGGCATTTCCAAGACTCTTCAGATGGCTGTAGTCTTCTATAAAAGTAGTGCTACCTTTCAGTAGACGAATTCACTTACACTTTTATTTATTGCCATCTCCCCTTAATAGACGATTTCTTTCTGTGTCCCTCAAGCCCCCCACCAACACACATACACAGATGAGTTCAAGGCCATGAGAATCCTGTACTCTGCACCACACAAAGTAGACAGTGAATGACGGTGTAGGAGGGGAACAGCTAGTCTCCCAAGATGCCTGCTTGCCTTTTCTAGGAACATTGGGCACCTTCTCTTTCCCAATCCCAACGTGGACAGGTCTATTCTGCAACACTGAAGGAACGAGATCCCTAACTGCGTACCGCTGACGCAGAGGAAGGCAGGGGGCAAGGGCTGTGATAAACTGGAACTGAGGAAAAAGTCAAATCACTAACGGTGAAGTCACTTCCTCTGCAGACATCAGCCCTTTGTGCTGTTCGGGTTTCTGAGGCAGGAGACAGCAAGACTTTTTTCTTCTGGAAAAACCGAGTCTTACTGAGGAAAGACACAAACAGTAACTTCTGGAAAGATGGAAAAAAAAAGAAAAAACCCTCCAGATCACTGCCCTGTCCTAAAGCATGGCCCACCAACTAACAAGCTGCACTTCAACCAAAACCCAGCCTGGCTTCTATTCCCTCGCGTTTTTGGCGCCTCATTCTCAAATATCCAGAGATAAGAAAGGGAAATCAGCGAGTGGGGAAACAAGCTTTAACCAGATCAGGAAAACCAGGAAAATCGAACATGAACACCAGGGGCTTGGCCTCTGCAAGTCCGCATTCCACGGCGAGGGAGACTCTCAAAATCAAAGGGTGCTACAGCGAGGAAACAAAATCCACCGCTTAGGAATTATTTGCATGGAAGCGGCAATCAAATTAGACGAACCGCAAGACAGAATTAAGGAAATCACCCATATTTCCCACTGTGTAGAAGAACCCAAAACAGGAGAAGAATGTTGGAAAAGGAAATAAACCAAGAGGATAATTTCTGGAGTTGTGAATAATGAGCACATCAAGGAAGTTGGGGGGGAATACAAGACAAGTTCTCAGTGCGGAAGGATGTCAGTTTCCAGATGGTAATGGATGCATTTCTAGTGGACATGATCATAGAATACATGTCCTAGTTTTGGTGATAGAGCAAATATTCTGAACCTGTTCAGAGAAAGCAGTAGGTTGCACAAGGAATCGACACATCAAGAGGAGCTTGGGCTTCTCACTGGAAGGCTCGAAGAACCACGGCGTTGCAATAGTGGTTACCAGTGGTGATGGGGACAGCAGACTGACTTCTTGCAGAACAATCTTCCTGCCAGCACCAATTAGAAAATCTGTGTGTGTGGAGGTGTGTGTTAATGTGTGTGTGTGTGTGTGTATATATATATATATAAATCCTTTTGAAAGCATCAGAAGCAGTGGAGATTTCAAGTGCCAAAATCCTGGAAGGAGAAAGGAATCTCAGAAAGGTATTCTGAAGTAGTTTTTCTTTATGATTTGCTGATTTGAGAGTGGTAGTGACGAGGCCACGAACCCGCACAGAGAGTGCAGGGCTCAACGGTAAAAGCTGGAAGCTAGTGGCCACTGAAGAAAAGGTGGCCAGGGCTTTCACTGGGACACATCTTAGAAGTAGTGATGAATTGGAAATAGCCTTCACAGAGACTAAAGCCTGGCTTTAATTCAGCCCAGTTCTTGTTGGGATTCAAGAAATCAGCCTTTCTAGGACTGCTACTCAAAAACACTGTTTTTTCTTTTCATATACAAGAGTAAGGTAAAAAGTATCGCAACTAGGTGATACCACGAGGATGGGGGAAGGGGGACGAACAACAGAAACATGGGTGAAGGGAGACAGTGGATGGTGTAAGATGTTAAAATAATAATATTTATAATGTATCAAGGTGTCACCAGGGTGGGAGTGTGAGGGAGGGCAGGAAAAAAGAGGAACTGACACCAAGGGGTCAAGTAGAAAGAAATGTCTTGAAAATATGATGGCAACATATGACAAATGTGTTTGATATAATTGATGTATGGATTGTTTTAAGAGCTGTGAGAGTCCCAGTAAAATGATTTATATATTAAAAAGTATTACTACTAGGATGCCAATTTATGTTTGAAGTGGTTATCAACCTCCCTAAGGCCACCAACCTTTCATACAGTTCATGTTGTGGTGACCCCCCCCCCCAAGTATAAAATTAATTTTGTGGCTACTTTATCACTGTCATTTTGCTACTGTTATGAATTGGGTGACCCCTGTGGAAGGGTCGTTCAACCCCCAAAGGGGTTGTGACCCACAGGTTGAGAACCACTGGTCTAAATAAAGAAAAGTTTAAAAGTACAGAATTTTTTGAGGGAAGCAAAGATGGAAACCTTGACTTCAGAAGAGTATCGACCTAGATGGAGGCTACGCTTAGAAACAATAGCTTTCCATTTTGATGGGAGGAGACGAGCCATTCAGGGTGCGATGTAGGAATGATGAAACATACACCTTTCTTCTAGTTCCTAAATGCTTCCTCCTCCCCCACTATCACGATCCCAATTCTACCTTACAAATCTGGCTAGACCAGAGGATGTACACTGGTACAGATAGGAACTGGAAACACAGGGAATCCAGGGTGGATGATCCCTTCAGGAACAGTGGTGTGAGTGGCGATACTGGGAGGGTAGAGGGAGAATGGGTTGGAAAGAGGGAACCAATTACAAGGATCTACATGTGACCTCCTCCCTGGGGGACGGACAACAGAAAAGTGGGTGAAGGGAGATGTCGGACAGGGTAAGATATGACAAAATAATAATATATAAATTATCAAGGGTTCATGAGGGAGGAAGGAGGAAAAAGAAGAAGAGATAAGGATGGCAAGACTTCATCTTGCATATACTTTGGACATGTTGCCAGGACAGATCAATGCCCTGAAAAGAATGTCATGCTTGGTGAAACAAAGGAGGGCCAGTGGAAAAGAGGAATCCCCTTGATAAGACGGACTGACCAAGAGACAGGCAAAGGGGGCTCACACACGAGAACACTTGTGAGGATGCACAGGACTGGGCGGGACTTCCTTCTGTTGCACACAGGGTCGCTGGGTCAGAACTGACTCAATGGCACTAACAACAACAATCCTGCTAATCTAAGATATCTACACCTATCCAGTGTAAGCAATCAGCACCTGGTACAAGGTCATGAAAATATTCCTCCAAGGAATCTTCTAGATGCTGCCACAGTAGTGGCCCCTCCAACGCATGGAGCTCGCAGCTAAGGTTTAATAACTTCTCTGTCCTCTTTCACGGTCGATGCGGAGGGCTACAGGAATTAGTCTGAACTGAAAGACACCATGTTCAGTAAACTACAGCAAAAAGGAGGGAGACCCTTCATGAGATGACTGCATCAACCAATGGACTCAAACGTACCAATGGTCATGAAGATGGCGTAGAACTGGGAAATGGTGATGGTGGCACCACAAATAAGACGGCTCTCCATAGCCACTCACCACATATGAACAGAAGAATCCGTGGCAGTTGTAAACCAAAGAAGAGTTTTACCCAGTGGTTTTCATCACTGAAGTTCCAACTACTATAAAGTCTCATTCAATTCAACAACAACAACAACAAAGCAAACACCCCTCTGGGGATGTGTACAATCCCTTTCCTAGAACTTGCAAAAGTGACGAAGGAGGAAAAGAAAAGAAAAAGAGCCAGGTTCTTCTAGCCGCGTGACTACATCTTCAAGCCAGAAGAGAAAAGCTAAAACTTTGGAATGATCTAGGAAGCAAAGTTATGGATAGAGGTAGCAGCATAGGTGTGTCTATATGTAAATATATTATTCCATAAAAACCAGAGGTAATGTCCAAGGTACATATATTTATATAGCAATACACCGAGGTAGTGCACGGACTTCAAGCCCCTGCTCATACCCTCCCTCAACACACGAACACTTTGTTCTAACAAACTGGCATTCTGTGATGCCCAGCCTCCCGGCACAAACACCGAAGACAAAGTGGGTGCATGGGCAAATGTGGTGAAGAAGCTGGATGGTGCTCGGCTATTAAAGGTTATAGTGTCTGCGGTCTTAAAGGCTTGAGTTAAAAAAGCGGCCATCCAGCAGAGAAACAACAAGCCCACATGGAAGAAGCACACCAGCCTGTGCACTTATGAAGTATCATTGGGACTGGGAAACAGGTATCAGAAGGCCCTTAATAAACAAACAAAAACATATGGTTGAGAACAAAGGGGTTCGGAGCAGAGACCCAAAGCCCAGCTGTAGACAATGGAAATTTCCCCCCACAGAGGGGTCACAGGGAAGAGATGAGTCAACCAGGATGTGCACTAAAGCACTGATGAAACACACAATATTCCTCTGGTTCCTTGAGACTTCCTCACCCCACACTATCATGACGTCAGTGATGCCTCTCACTTCGAACTAGACCAGAGCATGTCCACAGGTATAGATAAGAGCTCACGATGCATGCAATCCAGGAGCAGGAATGGGAATGGCGATACCAGAAGGGTAGGGAGAAAGGAGTAGGGAGGGAAGGGGGAACTGATCATAATGCTCGACACACAACCATGCACACCCCTCCAGGGGGAAGAACAACAGAAACCATGGGGGAAGGGAGACAGCGGTCAGTGTGAGATATGAAAATAATAATAATTTATAATCTATCAAGGGGTCATGAGGGTGGGGAGGGGGAAAGGAAGGGGTAAAAAGAGGAGCTGATATCAAAGACTCAATAGAGAGTAATTGTCTACAAAAGAATGATGGCAACCTACAAATATGCCTGATATGATTGATGTATGGATTGTAATAAGAGTTGTGTGTGTGTATATATATATATAAATCTTAAAAGCAAACCTTTCTGAAGGTAAATGGGAAATAAAATAAATTTATACATTAAAAAATGTGATACAGAGACAGACATGCTGTTGGATAAATGGTGCTGGTAGACTTGCTCATCACAGAATAGCTACAACCTTCAACTTGCAAAAACCTAAAAATAACCCACACAATATATGCAAGCACAACAAAGTGAAATTCAATGGAAAAAAGAGAAAATCTAATAAGCAACAATATGATTAGCTCAAAATTGGCAGAAATTATACTCCATTGGAGCAAGTAAAACAAAGCGGTCTTCGGTCTAGTCCCCATTTGTTGGTGTGCTGTTCTATAGTTTGCCTTGGGCCTGAAGAGACTTAAGATTGGCAACTGTTATCAGACTAACAGGTTAGTTCGGCTGAGATTTATCATAGACTGCGTTAAATTTACAACAAAGTAAGTTTACAGAGATTCTCTCTCTTGCCCTAATTCTGTTGATAAACATTACAATCAAAATGATTTCTTTACAAAAAATGCCTGATTAGAATACGCAAGAAATATATGCCATTAAAGAAATTTGAAGAAAAAAACAGGAAAAATCACCACTCACACCAACCACTATTTTTATTTTGGTGATTTTATTCGCAGTCTTTTTCACGTACGTTTCTTTGCATATGATGCTTATTTACATAAGAGGCTCCAAAAAGTTTGTGGAAAATGGAATTTAAAGGTAATGGGATTTTTTTCACAAAGTTTTTGAAGCCATCTCATATTCTTATATCCTTAATAGTTTATAATTCACTTTTATGTGTTATATTGTTCTTTGAAAGTACAATGCAACTTGTCAGCATTTGATGGGACTATCTTGTTCTTCAGGGTCCCCCAAGTTTTCTGCCTTTGTTGCAGTCTTACCACTTTTCTCTTTACTACTGTTGCCTTTTTCGTTTCTACACTGTGATTTGGGTAAACATTTATAGTGCAAATTAGTTTTCCAATGAACAGTTTATAGATCTTTTGCTATGCCATCTTAATTGCAATTCAATCAATGGAACAGCTCTCTTGCTTCCTCTCCAGGCTTCCCGAGTCTGTGTGCTCTGCCCACCAACCTGCATTCTGAACTGTTTCAGAGCAAATGCTCCCACTGTGGCCTCTTACGGCCAATTTTTCTGGGGAGTTCACTCTTCACGCCCGTGACTGCTCACTCGATAGGCCTGTCTGTGGTTTACCTGTAAACACCCGCGGGATGGGTTCAGTTCCAGGTGTGAAGAGTGTGGAGGGTGCCTAACAGCCACAGCCTCAGGGTGCCCACCAATTTGCCTGAGACCTGTTAAGTTTGGTCTTTTGTTTTTATAATTTCAGTTTGTTCTATGTTTTCCCCATTCGGTCGCAATCTGAGCAGTCCTTACTACCTTCCCATCTCATATTTGAGTTTTCCTTGTCTGACAGGTTTCTACCTCACACCGGGTCTGGTTTTCACAAGGGCGTCTTTTTCTTCAGCGTTGGACCTCAGGATGTTTCCAATTTTAGGTTATAATACATGCTACTTGTGTGGCACATTCGCATCTTCTCTACCCTTGAGATTATTTTCCGAAGATACATTCCAAAGAACAGAAATAATAGATTCAAGGGACACTGAATCTTTTACAGAAATGGTTTTTCTTGATAACACGAACATCATAAAACTACGATGCAAAATCTTCTGTCTCTAGCCTATCTTTACCTCTCATCCTTAAGGACTACACGTCACCTGCTGCTCCTTGCTTCAGACTGCCTCAAAGCGTACACAGCCCCACTGAAGTTGTTCTTTAAGACTAATTGTAATAGTAGTGGCCAACTTTGGCTACCTGCTGAGGTACATTCATTAATCAAAAATTAAGTAATACTATATACCGACTTGAATCCTCTCGCCATACTTATTCAACCTGTATGCGAGCAGATCATCAGAGAAGCTGGCTTATATAGACTGTGGCATCAAGACTGCAGCATGGTTTATACAGAGGACACAGCCTTGCTTGCAGAAAGTGAGGAGGGCTTATTTGAAGCACTTGCCGATAAAGCTCCATAATTGCTGCCTTTCGTAAGAATTACGGCTCAATGTAAAGAAAACCAAAATCCTCACAACTGGACCAATAGATAACATTGTGATAAATGGAGAAAGGGTTGAAGGACTTTGACTTGCTTGGATACACAATCGATGCTCATGGAAGCAGCAGTCAGGAGATCAAACAGCACATTGCACTGGGTAAATGTGCTGCACGGGACCTCTTTACGGTATTTCTCGTTAGAAAAGCAGGGATGTCACTTTCAAGACTTCGGTGCGCTTGTTCCAAGCCATGGCATTTTCATCGCCCCATATATATGTGAAAGTTGGACACTGAATAAGAAAGACTGAAAAACAGTCAGTGTATTAGCACTGTGGGGCTGGAGACAAACATTGAAAGTACCACGGAGTGCTAAAAGGATGAACATATCTCTCTTGGAAAAAGTATAGCCAGTGTTCCTTCGAGTCAGGGATGGGGAGACTTTGTCTGACATGTTATCAGGAGAGACTGTCCCTGGAGGAGAACAGCATGCTTGGCAAAGCGGATGGGAAGCCAGAGAGAGGCAGACCCTCCCTGCGACAGAGTGGCACGGTGGCTTCAACAATGGGCTCAGGCCGTGTTTCCTTCTGGGTTGGGATGGGCTCGAAGGCACCTCATGACCACATATGCTGATTTATCAAGCACCGTGTCAGACATCCTAATTCTCGTTAAGTCTCGTCAAGTTGGTTCTGACTCATTGCACAACACTCTCTACAACACAATGAAACACTCTCCAGTCCTGTGTCATGCTCACAATTCCTGCTGCCCCACAGCTTCGGTCACTGTGCCAAGCCAAAGGCACGTCTTCCCCTTTCCTGAGCGTGCGAGACCAAGCCTAGCCACCCTCGCTCTTCAGGAGCATTCTGACTGTACTTCTTTCCAAAAAGGCTTGTTTGCTTTTCCTACAGTCCATGGTGCTTTCAGTATTCTTCACCAACACCGACATTCAAGCACGTCCATTCTCCTACAGTCTTCCTTATGCATTGCCCAACTTTTGTCTGCCGAGGAAATAACTGGACATACTATGACTTGGGTTTGGCGTGCCCAGTCTTCAAAGTGACATTCTGGCTCTTCCACATTTTAGAGAGGTCTTGTGCAGCAGACGTGTCCACTGTATCATTAGATTTCATGACTGCTGCTTCCAGGAGGATTATTCGTGTACCAAGCCAAGTGAAATCCTTGGCGACCAATTTTTCCCTCCGCTCTCCTGATGTTATCTCTTTGCCAAGGTGTGAGGGCCATTTTTCAACATTTTTATTAGTTCATCAGAATGATCTATTCATGTCATTTACAAATTTCTCTAAGACATTAATTTTGTTGTTGTGGTTACTTTCTAGGTATTAATACCAAACTAGTCCCAAGAAATTGAATAATGGAAAAGTCCCCAAAGTCTAAGTCTTGCAAGATGAAAATGTGCTCTATCTGTCCCCGTATCCCCCCTTCAGTATATTCCCTCACATCTCACAGTTCTGCAAACCGATCCAATGTCCCACAGAACTCGTGGAAGTTCGAGGAAAGGTCTCATGCAGTGCTGGGTGCAGTTTAGTCCGAAGCCCGAAGGTCAGGCACGGTTAGGCCAGAGGAGGATGTGCGCCACTCCTGTCTTTTGCTGGTGGTGAGCTCCACCCCTTACTTCTCATAGAGCTCCTTTTACACACAGCAGGACGAGAGTGCAGGGAATCCTGTTCAGTTACTCACAGGTGAATCGAATCAGAATCTGCCCCCACCGTCTTATCAGACCCAGGCAGGGAACGGTCCTTTGGCAAGAGCTAAATGGTGCAATCAAATTGTACCCAAATGTGAGAATCTATTCTCTTCCCCCGGACTGCACCTAATTTATGCATATATGACTTGGGGCCCCTGGCAAGACGTTTTCAGTGGGCATTGATTTCTTACTAATATGAATCGGCCAGGCCTTTCCCCAGGTCATCCCGCAAACTGTTTTCTTTCTTATCTCAGCTACAGCATCTAATCTCACGAGTTTGGTCCGATTCACACCCTCTACTGGGGTTAGAGCTCAGTCTCATCCCATTCCTGTTCATTCGCAGACAATGCTCTCCAAAAAGGGGCCACAGCCACAGGGATACGAAATCCGGAATTATTCTACAGCACGTAAGGGAGTATGGATGCAAGAGCCACATTAACTGAGCAGGACTCAATTATGTCGACTTCTACACATTTAAAAAATCATTTTATTAGGGGCTCATACAACTCTTATCACAACCCATACATATACATCAATTGTGTAAAGCACATTTGTACATTTATTGCCCTCATCATTCTCAACACACTTGCTCTCCACCTAAGCCAGTGGCATCAGCTCCTCATTTCCCCCCTCCCTTCTCGCTACCCACTCCCTCATGAACCCTTGATAATTTATAAATTATTATTTTGTCATATCTTGCACTGTCCGATGTCTCCCTTTACCCACTTTCTGTTGTCCGTCCCACAGGGAGGAGGTTATATGTACATCCTTGTAATTGGTTCCTCCTTTCCAGTCCACCTATCCATCACCCTCCCGGTATCGCCATTCACACCACTGTTCCTGAAGGGATCATCCGCTCTGAATTCACGTTATGTTTCCTTGTGTAAAAAAAGAACTGCTGCCTTTAAAAAGCATTGAAAGGATGAAACAGAATCCATAAAGTACAATTACAGTAATAATAATTTGATTTTTAAAGACGACAAATAGTGATGCAGGTCTCCGTTTTCTATGGATTTAGATACATATTCCGTATTCAAGCTAAAGGATAAAATAACTTTTACTGCTTTTCATTACTTACTGGCTCATAGCGACCCGATACTACAGAACAGGGTAGAACCGCCCTATGAATGTGCACAAGAATATGTTAAAAAAAACACAACAACAAACCCAAAGCCATTGAATCCATTCCAACTCACAGAGAGTCCATAAGACAGGGTGGAGCTTCTCCTGAGTTTCTGCGACTGTGAATCTTTACTGGAGCAGACAGCCTCTTCTCGCTCACATTAAGCAGCTGGTGGGGTCAAACTGCTGGCCTCATGGTTAGCAGGCTGATGAATAACCCACTATGGCACTTTGTTTCCTGAGAGGACTTCTTAAAGTGTGACTGCTAGCGTTCCACAGGCTAGAGTTTCTGATTCCTTAGGTCTGGAGAGAGACTGAGAAGGGATATTTCTAACACAAGTCCCGGTGATGGAAATACGGCCTTGGAAACCATTCGCTTAGCCGTCGGAATCAGTGCCTTCCACCATCTATTGCATTCTGCTCACAGGTGCTCTTAGGCCAGGAAGAGGTGCGAAAGGTAAGGCGTTTTCTAAGTCGTAGCTAGCTCACTTCATTTCCATTATCTGCTCCTTTCGACGCTTTACCAGGTCTTAAGATATTGAACCTCTGACGGGGATGGGGGAAATTTTCCATAACTGAGAGTATGGATACACAGATATTCAAATAACCCAACATCCAAGCCTGAAAAGTGTCCCGAAATTCTCAGATGAAATGCATTAGATAAAGTACTAAGTATTAACATGCATGAAGAATGCTCTATTATAGACCCCTGTTTTCACTTTCTTGCAGCTTTCCAAAAAAAATTAGTCCTTTGTGGTGAAATTTTCCATGCTTGGTTTAAGCCCAAAGGTGGTTCACCCCCCCCTTTTTTTGCAATGTTTGAGAAAAATATATTAAATACTTTTTGAGTTATGAGAAGATGAAAAAAGCCCACACAATTTTTCCACTTTGAAAGCAATTTCAGGATTTTTCTTTTTATATGCAGATAACTAAAAAAAGGCTGGAGTTGAAAAGTTGAAACTCTTCTTGTGCCTAGTAAGGTAGTTTCCTGGGTTAGTGAGGGATGGCAGTAAATTATATATATACATATCTCAAACATAAACTTTTCTGGGTAGGCAATTGTTATTCTCTAGAATGAAGAAGAGTCTCACTGATCAGGGCAGCTAGCTACTGACTGTCTGGCCCCTGTGGTTTTCACGTGTCAGAGGCCACTAATGGGCCATAATGGCGACCACAGTGAAACTGATGCACTAAGTTGAAAGGGTCCTCCAACTGCCTTCACAGTGAAGTCAACGATTTCTGTCTCCAGGTCAATTTTTGACTTTCCGGTTGCTGTCCTTTGAGTTCAATTTAGCCACTCTTCCTTCCCTTGGCCCACGACCCAATACCACTGTCTGTCTTCTATCTCACACACATACTCTCATTGTTCACGATTCTCTCCTAGCGCACCTTAAAGCATTCCTATGCTTCCTTGAATACCTGCAGGACTCGATTATCTTTAAAACAGCAGTAGAATCTGCACGCTTAAGCAGTCAGGCCAAGTAGCTTCTGGTGGTTATTGAAAGTAACTTGCTCACACTGTCTTTAACCATAACCTTTCTACCCAACTCACAGCAAGTGGGCACTTTGAAAATGAGAACTCTGCCACTTGCTAGCACAGAGACTTCGAAAAGTTCATGGAAAAAATGCCTTTCTCTTTTCATTCTAATCTTCCATGCACTTGTTCAAGTTCCCTCGTATATCCCAGCAAGAACGAGTAACTTTGCTAAGAACAAGGGCAAAAATGAAATCTCTCCAGTTTGTAAATGTACATGCTTAAAAACTATAGAAGGAAAATGCTCTAACAATTATTCACTATTTTTCTCTGCGTGGGGCTATTCCCCAATATCCAATCAAGTTAAATTCTCTCTTACTTTTATGGAAATCTGTTTCTTTGAGCAGTATAAGGTATTTTCTTGTCTTCTTTTTACCAGCCAATTTCTGGATCAAATCACCTACCATATCCCTGTTCCAATGTTCAGAATAACTTCTCTGTTTTCCTACTGTTTCCACTGCTTAGAGTACAAACCAGCACTGGCTAACACAAAGGCAGTTCTCTACTTCTCAGTCATGCTCAATCGCCAGCAGACAGTTCAGACACTAGCTCTTCCATGAAGCTCTCTCTGCTCTTCCCAACTAGCTGTCACTTATCCCCTCAGACCATTCGAAGCCCGACGGTACCTTCATCTTGCTTTCTATTTCGAATCGCTTAATCTAGGGACAGGACTCTGAATCCAGTTCCCTGGGATAAGTGAACTCTTTTCTTGTTCTCACCCTCCAGATTCTCTCTATATGGTTGAGCTTCCAATTTAGCGATGCTATGTGTTTCTCAGACATGGCCAACTGAAGGTTTCAACAGAATGATGTTCAGTGCATCATAGTCTTAAAAGTTGCACCGTTGACAGGCTATTTGAATTTATTCTTTTCTCTACTGTGGATCGCATGTACATATATGATCTACCATGATCCTCTGGCTTTTAGGACAGTTGTGAAGTTTCTCAGTGGTAGCTGCAGTTTGCGTCTGCAACACAATTGAGCATCTGCAAGACCATGGGGGGAATCCAAAGGAAACAAAAGAGAGACAAGTCTTTGAAGGATAAGAAAGTCCATGAACTGAATATGGCTGCCTTAACTCTTCTTGAATTTTCATTTAGAAATTGCCAAATGGTACAAATGGTTCAGTGCTCAACTGCTAACAGAAAAGTTGGCAGTTCAAACGCACCCAAGGTGCTTCGGAAGAAAGGCCTACTGCTCAGCTTCCAAGTGTACACAGCCTGGAGCACTTGCTGGAGGGCAGATTGGATTCTACACACGTGGGACTGCCATGAGGCAACGTGTGCTCAATATTGACGAGGTCTGTTGCTATTATTATTTCAGTTATGATCTGTTTGTTCTTACAAGTGACAAAACTGTAACACGGCTATGTTTTCGGTACCCAGAGCGAATCAGTGGCAATGGGTTAGAATTTTAGAAAAGACACCTAGCATTGAGGAAGGACACAGGAAAATGACAAAAAAGACAAGGAATTTCAAAGTGAAAGGCAGCAAGCACTTGACAGACACGGGCAAAATTCCTGACTCCATTTTAATCTAACATAATGCCACTATCCAAATGATGCCCATGACTCAGTAGGAAAGTAAGCTGCTTTATAATTCATATACATTATTGAAGGAGTCAGACATGTCTGTAATATGTTTTGGACAGCTTTTTATCCATTTGGATAAATATAGTTTACCACTTAAAGGAGTGCACTTAAGTAACCCGGAAACTTCATTTAGAAAGAAGGTATTTCTGCCAGTCAGAACAGAAAAAAGGACACTGTTATTGTGCATTTTCCCCAGGAAGGACAAATACTTTTAAAAATTGACCTTCTGAAACATCTAAATACCCACAAAAGAGGAGTAAATGCTATCCTCAAATGCTATTGAAATTCTTAAAGGAAAACAGAAGTCTGTTTGCTTGAGATTCGCCCCCCAGCTCCCTACCAAATCCAGGTAAGAATCACGTGTTGCCAACTCTCAATCTTGAGTTTTATAGAAAAGATTTACTGGCAAAATCGGACGGCACATTTAAATACACAGAACATGAATGATGAGAAAGGAAGAGTCCAGATACTAGACTGAAGATCACTACTATTTTGCTTCTATCTCTTCCCTCAAATTGCTAATGTGTTCATGAAATCTTAATTTTTTGGAATTGCAACAAAATGAGTCACATGAATCTAGGTGAGTCTGTAATGCAGAGAAATATAATAACATCTTGAGCTTCTGCTGTTATTCAAAGGTTGAAGCAATCAGAAGATCTTTCTTCTTATACCCACAGCTAACATAACCATACCCAACCCAGATTCAGACTAAACTGAGGCCAAGTCTTGGCAAGACCCCTCACTCTCAGTGGCTACATGAAAGTTGGGAGCAGATTGCCCTGGTTTCAGTCTTAAGTTCCTTTTTCTGAAAAGAAATTGTCTTTACTATTGAGTAAATAGCAGCTATTGTTTATGAGATTTCCAAATGTCTATTTTCTGAAATTTCCTTAAAATTTTTCTGCTCTGGAAATTACTATCAAAATATCTGAAGCATTTACAGAATCATCTCAAAATTCACTGCCATTGAGTTAGTGCGAGCGCATAATGAGCCCCTGTGGATTTCTGTTTACAGGACAAGAAAACCCAGTCTTTCTCTGAGGAGCTGCTGAATGGTTTCAAACCGCCAACCATGCGGATTGCAGCCCAACATGTAACCACTATAACACAGACTGTATAAAGTGGCGATTAGTTGCTCATTGCAGCACTATTCACAAGAGCAAGGAGATGGAAACAACCTGAATGTCCCCCAGGAGAAGAATGGACACGTAAGCTTTGGTGGATACACACAGTAGAAGACTATGCATCACTAAAGAATGATGAGGCAACTGTAAATCATCTCATGACATGGATGGATTTGGAGGACATTATGCTGAGTGCAGTTAGTCAGTCACCAAAGGACAGTTCTTGTGTGAGACCACTGTTATAAAGAAAACATCAAGATAAAGATTTTTCATACTAACACAGGGGGAGAAACTCGTTTTTTTCAGTTCTTATGAGGCAGACAATGCATTTGACATTTGTAATATATATCTCTTAAAAGGCTCCTTAGACCAAGTTTCCTATAACTGGTAAGAAAAACACTGCGTAGACTCGAGTCAAAATAAAACCAAATAAACCAGCTACCAAACTACACATCTGCGCAAAACATCGTGTGGAAGTCAAAAATTCCAGAAAAAAAACCAGAAGAATGGAAACACAAGTTTCTTATTATCACACTTCATACGTTGTAAAACATAACAGCTAACTTATTTTTGGCAAAATGACTACAGATCGCAACACTCTGCCTTACACTAACTCGTTTGACTGTCAACATGGCATCTTAACTGGAGCATGTCATGCTAACTCCACGCATGCAAGCCCGGTGCTGTCTCAGAGGAGACAAGAGATACGTGAAGCTTCAACACTTCGGCAGAGATCACACCACCAGTGTTCACTGGCCCAGGTGTTTACAGAGAAAGAGAGAGAAGCTCAACAACGGAGCTAATTGAAGCCAGATAAAGCTCATGAGGAATAAAATTCATACAGATGTTCCCCTTCCTCCCCCACCCTCAAGAAAAAGTGACCTTTGTGGACAATGTATAGCACTCGCCATTTTCTAGAACCTTTTTAAAGAAGATAAAACATGGTTTCACACGCCTCTCTGGAAACTCTGCAATCAGAACACGACTAGGTCTCCCTAAATACACTAGGTTCAGCTCACGTGTCAGCTTGTTCATTACTACTGCTGCAGGACGAGGGCCGCCTGGATGGCAAACGGGAATTAAAATGTTATCAAGCGGAAGAAGCTGAAAGAAGCTGCATCCTCCTTCGGTGCAGTATAGTCTTTCTCACCAAGCCTGTGAAGCAAGCCAAGACAGAGCGGATTCAGAGCAAAAGTACCGATCTGAGGAAGTATACAATGGTGGTGGAATGGCTCTGGAGCAAAACGCAAACAAACAGAAGCCAAAAGAGTAGATCTGTGATTTAAGTTGGTGGGCGGCATAAAAACAGAATGGAGTCTTTTCTTGCTTATATTTACAGAATGTTGTTGATAAGTGCCATCAATTTGGTTCCGACCCATAACGACCTTACTATGCACAAAAGAACGAAACACTGCCCAGTCCTGCACCATCCTCGGAACTGTTCACATGCTTGAGCCCACGGTCGCAGCCGCGGTATCCACATATTTCCTTGAGGCCCTCTCTCTCCCTCGCTGCCCCTCTACTTTGCCAAACATGATATCCTTTTCCAGGGACTGGTCTCTCCTGACAACATGTCCAAAGTATGTGAGACGAGGCCTCCCACCCTACTTCTTCCAAGACAGATTTGTTTCTCCTTTGAGCAGTCTATGGTACTTTCAAAATTCTTCTCCTGCACCAACATTCAAGTGCATCAATTCTTCTTCGGAATTCTTTATTCAGCCTTATAACTTTCACATGTATATAAGGCGATGGAAAATACCACGACTTAGGTCAAGCGCATATTAGTCCACAAAGTAACATCCTTGCTTTTCAGTACTCTAAAGAGATCTTGTGTGTCTTCTGATCTATTGATTGCTGCTTCGTGAGCAGATTGTAGATCCAAGCAAGACATAATCCTTGGCAACTTCAAACTTTTCTCTGTAAGTCATGATGCTACCTACTGATCCAGTTGTGTGGATTTGGGTTTGCTTTACGCTGAGTCATCCACTCTGAAGGCTGCGATGCCTGACCTTCAAGTCCTCCTCATGCTCAGCAAGCAAGGTTGTGTCACCTACACCTGGGAGGTTGTTAATAATCCTTCCTCCAATCCTTATGCCACATCCTTCTTTGTACAGATTAGCTTCTCTGATGATTTGCTCAGCACATAGACTGAATAAATATGTTGAGAAGATAGAATCCTGATGCACACCTTTCCTGATTTTAGAACATGTAATATTCCCTTGGTCTGTATGAACAACTGCTTCTATGTCCATGCCAAGGTTATAATTAAGTGTTCTGGAATTTCCATTATGCTCAGTGTTATCCACGGTTTGCTGTCAAAGGCCTTGGCATTGTCACTAAAACACAGGTAAACCTTTTCCCGGTTTATTCAAACCTATTCTTTCACTTCAACCAAGATCCACCTGACATCAGCAGGGATATCCATAGTTACTTATCTTCTTCTGAATCCAGCTCCCTGTCGATGTACTGCTACAACTGTTACTGAATGATCTACCCCAAAATTTAGTTACATGTGATGTTAATGGTATCGTTCTATAGTTTCCACATTCTGTTGGTTCAGCTTTCTTTGGAATGCGTGCGAATATAGCTTTCTTCCAGTTAATTGTCCAGGCAGCTGTCTTCCAAATTTGTCATAGGTATATGAATGCTTACAGTGCTTCATCAGCTTGTTGAAATATTTCAATGGCTATTCCATCACTTTCGGGAGCCTTGGAAACCCTGAGGGGAAGTTCTACTCTGTTCTGGACGGTCACGATGAGTGGGAATGAACCCCACTGCCATGGGATGGGTTTGGTCAGAGCTCATGACTGAGCAAATAGACACAGTGCAATTCTGGACCCCGTAGAGATGGTAACCCCCAAATGTGACAGTAGCCGAGGAGCTCTAGAACCATGTCAAATGTTAAAGACAAAATGAAGTTAGCTTGTGGATTAAAACACTACCTGGTTTGGGGAGAATAGGGAGGATGCTGGGTAGAAGCAACACTGTAGTAAACCAAGTGCAATGTTGAATTTATTTAATTCATGGTCAGAAATGAAAGACACATTTTTTATACTTGACAAGAGAAAATAAAAACCTTCATAGAACACAAAAATCACAATCAGGGAAGCTACAGTTGGACTTTTCCCAACGGCAAACATGAGTGAAACATTTAGTGTGGTGAAAAAAGGAGAAAATTCTTAGCGAGTGCACTGAAGCCACTAGAGATAAGTTATCTCTTGGGGAGAGAGAAATTGACATCTTAGGCCAGAGAAGTCCCATGAAGGGTTCATCTTTGGCCACACATCCCGACTCCTAGGCACTTCTTCAGGCTTGCCGACACGTGGCACCTCCACAGGTACCAGCGATCACATCTACGAGCTCGTCTGTCTCCTCCAGGAGACTACAACCTCGCTGACCTCAAAGGCCATCTTGCTTACTGAGTGTCCTCAGCACACAGCACAGTGTCTGACCGAGGACAAGAGCTTGATGCTTGCTGGATAAAACTACACTGTGAAGGGCATGGGTTCAATGGGTCATTCCAAAGGTGTAGTATGTCATTCAGGGAGTTGTTTTGAAGCCTCTGGATGCTCTAAGTACATCTTTGTGGATCCTGTGTCTTCCTTTAGATCATGCACCCAATAATGACAATGACTATCTATGACCCACTGACTGTGTGTCTTAAGAAGGTAGCCAAACTACAAAATACTGTTTTAGGATCCAGTCTTACTATAAGTAAAGATTTGGTGTTCTGTAAGGATGGATACCTGTCTATCAGAGTTGATGATCATGACAAAGTTGATGATAAAGTCTTTTCCTTTTAAAAGGAGGCATATATATTTACAAAATATCAAATATCAAATACATTCCCAATAAAGAAACTCATCTCAATTTAAGCTGGTAACTGCTCCTCAATATTCCTGTATGGAAGACAGCAAGCTATACCAGACGGACTTCATTTCACCCTAGATTCCAAGGCATTCATCACATGAACACACACACACACACACACACACACACACGCACACACACACACACACGTAAGTCTACAGTATGGAAGCGAAGCAGCTTCCAAGCAGTTCTCTGTTCTCCCGTCAGTTAAAAGAAGCTTTTTGATACAAAAAAAGAAGGAAGCCGGATGAGGCTTTATGCCAAACGGCCGCAAGCACCTACGCCAGTTCTTAAAGGATACTTACGGGAAGCTCGGGAACACGTCTCAACATCTGAAGGTTAATGTAACAGCCAACCGAATGCCCAATGAGCACAAGTTTCGTTTCCTTTGGCACATGAGTTCTCAGAAAAGCCAGTTTGTGTTCTACTTGACCGCGGAGTCCGTAGATGTCCTTAATTTTTTGAGCATTGGAATCTAAAAGCAAAATATGAACATTTTTATTCACTAAGTTGAAATAAGTTGCTGTGGAACAAAATCTAAACAAACACACGTGAGCCATAGAAAAACCACTGCTAAGCTGTTGCCTCCGATTCACCGTGGCCTAGTAGGGCAACTGCCCGCTTTGGGTTTCTGAGGCTGTACATCTTTGGACAGGTGTAGCTTTCTCCTCCAGGGCAGCTGGTGGTTTCAAACTGGTGCCCAACGCATAAGCCATGACACCAACTATCCCAGGAGTAGTTTAAGCCAATGGTTTCCAAAATTGACCACAGATCCAAGTTTCCTGGAGGCCATGTGCAAGCACTTATCCTCGGTCTCCACCCCAGAGGTTCTGACTCAGTGGGACTCAGTTGGGGCCCAATCCTTCCTAGATTGTCAGGAGCTGTTGGGGAGGCGGTCCTCAGCACCGCGCTTTGGGAATCACTGTCACCTAGGTTATCCTACTACCAGACACCTAACAAGAGTTGACAAAATTGCTCCATTATTGTTTACAAACCAAGATGGGAAGATTTGAGCAGTAATGCTGCAAATAGTTTCTTCTAACCAGCATTCCTTTTTGCAAAACTACATCCCTTTCACACACGAACAACAAAACCTGTTAATCCTCCACCTGCTTTCCTTTGCCTCTTTCTGATGCTGTCTTATAACGGACGATAGGTTTTACAACTCTGCATCCTCCCCCCACCTGCCCCAAGAATGTAAACTTAATAATCGTTCACTGCTACATCTTCCTACTTCTTTACAAATACAAGGTTCGTTGAATGCATGAACGAGGAGTCCTGGTCACAAGTTAGTGACCCAGCATCCCAGGAACATTTCTGAACCAGAAGTGGATCTCTGCACCCACACACATGCTCCTCTGGCATTTTCTGCTGTGCTGAGATGACTCTGAGACCGTTTATTAATTAATAACTCAGTTATTTTATGTGGATCAGCTGGCTAAGAATCACATTCTTAGTAAAACTTGTGCTGCCTTCATAGTAGGATAGCTCCTAATAGTTGGCTCTGTAGTAAAACTTCGATTTAAAACCAGGTAGAAAACAAAACAAAACTGCCTCTTGTAGATTTCCTTTCTCAACTAGACAAGGGAGATTTCTTAAATTCATGGGGAAATGGGATTAAAAGATGACTTTTTAATGAACTTTTCAAAGCTCTCTCTTACATTTATAATCTGAACAGGCTCCCCACCTAGAAATGTTCTAGGCCCATCTTCTCCCTTTCACTATCATCCACTTGACTTTGATGACCAAGTTGACTTTGTGGGCACTTTCTCTTAGCAATTTCTCAAATCTATACCTTCCATTTTATCCTGAAGTCCACGGCCATCGAGTTTCCATGGTAACCCTATACAGCACCTCCAAGGCTTTTAAGCCTTGGTGGGATTACATAACCTCATCTTTCTCCTGCAGAGTGGTTGGGTGGTTTGAACTGCTGACCTTGTAAAGATACTCCCCAACACGTGGGTCTCTTTGTTACTGTTGTGTTGCTGTTGTGCGTAGAGGGTGTCTTTCTACACCTTGTGATGCTTTATATTATCAAAGCAACATTCCTGAAAAATAAGTTGAATGTCATTTTTCTTCCACTGTTCTCATTAAAGTACAAATTCTTTAGCACGATTTACAGGGGACACCATGGATTCGCTCCAGTGAATTTTTCAGTTTCATCTCTAGTAGTCTCCACCAACTTCCCCCCAAATCAAACCCACTGTCACTAAGTAGATGCTGACACGGTAGCATCCTACCCTATAGGACAGGGTAGAACTGCCCCTCTATGTTTCCAAGACTATAACTGTTTACTGGAGTAGAAACCCCCATTTCTCCCAAAGCGAGACTGGTGGTTTCGAACTGCCAGCCTGGTGGCCCTCCCTGCCTTGGGCTCATGTAGTCATTCCATTTCACCTCCATGCTCGCTGTTGGCCACAATCCTGGCAAGGCAGAAGGCTCTACTGGCTTTCTTTCTTTTGGGGCAGTCAGGGGAGAGGAACTGGGGTAGAAGTGGCTTGCTGTTTCTTTAGAGATGCAAGTCCCATTCGTTGAAAGATTGTCCAACTTTCTTAGATCACCTTTTTCATGTGCTAAAAATAAACTAATATGATTTCAAGCTTTTGTTTGATACTTCATGAACAAATGACTTGAAACAGTTGAAAATGAATCTGCCCTCCAGTAAGCTGAACCAATGGTAAATCAAAGCTGGAAAGTGTTTATATTTCTAATTCCTCAAATTTTCTTTTCACACTTTTTTTGTGTGTGTCCCCCGGATCACCTCCTTTTGACATGAGTGAACATCTGTTCTCCCAATTGTACTCAACTTATAATTGTGATAATGTGGTGCGGCTAGAATATTATTTCCAACTGTTCAGAGTTTTCACATGTGTTAGCATGAAGCAAAGCACCACACGTTCCTTTCAACATCTGAAGGGTGGTTACAACCTATGTCTTTTCTCCCACTGATGACATGCTTTCCCTACCGCAGTATGCATGGCAGAAAACCTCTACCTTAGGACGATAACCTTGGACGAGGTATAATACGAGGGGGCTTCAAAAAGTTTGTGGAAGAATTCTATTATCTTTGAGTTGTTTTTCCTGACCTTTTTGAAGCTCCCTTGTATATCTGTCCTACCTAATATAGCGTAATCACCAACCATAACCTCCAGCATGTCCATCAGATGAGAGCAGAGCTCCTCTAGTTCAGTAGGGTTTGGTGAGGCCCAGCGGCCCGCTCACTCTCCCTTGAACTGCTGGGCTACTGAGGACCCAGATGGAAAGCACTCCTTGGGGAAGGCAGACACTTCCTGCTCTATTTCGTTGCTCAGCTTGGAGCCCCACCACTAATAACCTGCTAGAGGGCCGTCAATAGCTCCTGGGTGATGACAGTGGCCCTTTGCCCTGCAAGCAACCCTAGCTTCCGCGGGCCCTGGGGGCCTCTAGATGGCACTGTTTTCATTAGGCAGCAACGAACCCACACTTTAACTACACATCACTGACTCCACTGCATACAAGGCGCCCGAAAAGCAATAGGCATATTCAAAATAAACTGATATTCTGAAATTGATTGTGGTAATGATTGTACAATTCTTCTTGATATGACTGAACTATTGAGTTGTGTGATATGTGGATTAAAGCACCAATCAAACGTAAAATTGATAAATGATAAGATTCTAGTTTAAAAAAACGAATCAAAGGAATTTACTAGAAATTCCCAAACCCTACAGATCCTTTCTCCTCATTTTCTTTGCCAGAGCTTATTGGAGAAGAGCTAAGGCACTGGTTCTAGAACACGAGCAGGACCTTCAGCATTACTTGGAAACGCACTCTTAGAAACGCACATTCTCAGGACCCCCACCCCATACCTACTGGGGGAGGGGCACCGTAAGTCATTAAAAAACCCTCCACTGACTCTGACAATTGTAATATTTAAAAGCCACTGATTATGGATCCCCTTCCAAGTCTGTATTCCACTTTCAAAATGGTTGTTGCTATACAGTTCCAAGGTTCGTTTTTATCTTCGGCACGATCTCAGGTAGCTCACTGTGATACCTGAGCTAAACGCTGCTCTATCACTACGTAATCCAAGAGGAGAGTACAGTTTCTCACTGTTACGGTGGCTTTTCTCCCTACGAGTCTGCAAAAGATAAGTTAGTAATTCATCATTGAGAACATCAACATGACCCCTTTGTATGAAGAGGCGCTGCAGTGAAGAAGGAAGCTCCGGCCCCTCCCACAACGGAAGCCAAATCAAAGGCTTTCAAAGCCAAGAAGGCCGTGCTGACAGCCGTCCACAGTCACAAATAAACAGACAATCCGCACGTCACCAACTTCTGGTGGCCCAAGACCCTCAGACTAAAAAGGCAGCCCAAAGACCCTTGGAAGAGCGCCCCCAGGAGCAATAAGCTGGACCATTATGCCATCATCAAGCTCCCCTTGACCATGGAGTCTGCCATGCAGAAGATCGAAGACAACAACACACTTGTGTTCATTGGGGATGTCAAAGCCAACAAACACCAGATCAAACAGGCTGTGAAGTTCTATGACATTGATGTGGCCAAGGTCAACACCTTGATCAAGCCTGATGGTGAGAAGAAGGCGCATGTTTGACCGGCTCCTGACTATGATGCTTTAGATGTTGCCAACAAAATTGGAGTCATCTAAACTGAGCCCAGCTGGCTAATGCTAAATACAAACTTTTTCAATTAAAAAAAAAAAAAGAATATCAACATGACAAAAGTATTGACCTTCAATGAGCACCCTGCTGGCATTCTCATTGCTTCCTAGATCCCTCATTCAATAGCGTATCTCTCCTTTTGGAATGCTTGAAGCATGGGGCCAACGTCTGGCTGATTTGAAAACTGAGACTGAGAAGAAACTTGAAAGTGTATTAGTAAGAGGTGTTGAGAGCTTGCTGGGAGAAGGGCAATTGTACATGTGATATCTTAAATTAAAGTGGAGCAGCTTAGTTTTAAACAGTTGTACTCTTTTCTACGTGCCAGCAAAGAGCCAAGTCCATAAAAGGTGCTCAAAACGATTACACTGAATAAGCGTAATTAGGTAAGAACATGAATAAGGAAGCTATGATGTCATAATGCAGTGACGCAAAGTCTGGGCTACGGCTTTGGAAGGAAAAGGAAAAGGGAGGCAAGCATATCTCACACGAACACAAAGCCAAACACCACCCATGTGCTTCTTCTTTTTTTTTTTTAGAACTTTGATCCTTAATAATTTATTGAAATCAGAAATAGATTCTTAATACAAAAGCCCTTAAGCGACCTAGAAACTCAGGAACTAGATTTTTAAAAAATACTTAAAAATCTCGAGAGGTTTTAATATTGCAGTTTTTGGTTAACAGTCTGGAACACAGGCCACTGGAGGTACCATTTTCGTTCCTGAGCAGCTGCCATGATAAATTAGCCAGCTGTCAACTCGACAAGATGTAGCTGATGGCACTGTATTGCTCTTCAACCGGAACACAGATTGGCCCGCACTTCTTTGGTGCAATGAGCCTTGTGGCTCTCCAGGACTCCTTGTGTGCACGCAGGTAAAAATGTCTGAAGAGGTGGTTGCTTGCATCCCCTCTGTTCTTGTTCACTCCCACCTCACACCTCTTGGCAGGTAGAAGCTGGTGGCAGTTCTCAGAGCTCATGGTCGTTGGAGCCCTTATTGTGGGACCCAGAGATTGATGATAACTGTTAGCACATAGACCAGAATCAGCAGTATGATCCAATTGGATGGCAGTATTATGTGGTTTATATAGAAGAGACAGAAGCCATCCCAGCCGCCCTGCGCCATCAGCCAGGTGCCCTGCAATTCCATCAGCACGGTGCACAGCACGTTGGCCATGAAGTGGCACTCCAGCTCAATCTGCTGAGTAGATTCCACTGACCATTGCTCCGGACCCATGCTGACCCCCCGAAAAGGTCTCTCCAACAGCGTCCCTGCGAGGGCCACCAGGTCCACCAAGTGGTCCCAGGTGATGGGGGTGCCAGCCAACAGCTCCAGGGCCACCTCCGCTACCAGATGGATGTAGACTCCCTGGTAGCTACGGATACTGTAGTAGTGGACTCTGCAGAGTGTCCTCCGGTGGTCGGCAGCGTGGCGCAGTATGGCAGCCTCGAAGGTGGGAGGCGCCCAGGGTGGGGTGCCGGGCAACCGGGCACAGTGTCGCATGTAGTCTGTCAGCATCTCAACTGTGCTCTCCCGCAACTCCTCCATGGACTGTTCTCTCCCAGGGACCCCGACCCTCCCTGCTCCCATGTGCTTCCTAAATGCTGCCACAACTTTGTCATTTTCTGACCACCCAGTCGACTTAACAGCCAATATGTGGTAAAAATGAAAACAGAAATCATCCTTTAATGGCCACCGATTTCATCAAATTCCTATATATGAACCAAAGAATACAGGTGCCTAGCCGCGTTTCCATTTCATTCAGCTGTATCTTACTTTAAACTGAAAATAAAGTTAAATACTTAGAGGTCAATTTTTCTGTCCAAAGAAATTTAGCACACCTGCAGACGTTAGTGGCGATGGAAGTCTACCCTAAACGGAGACTTCCTTCCTCTAGTCAATAAGGTCAATGCTTTAAAGGACCAGCTTCTAACAACACCCAGGTACGACTTCTGAGGATGAGCCAACGGCTAGCAAAACTTTAAACACAGTTAGAGAAACCACAGCTCAACTCGTAATCGCACCGCCAAATTTCAGTGGTTACACACTGGGTTGCAATCCTCAAGGTCAGTGGTTCAAAACCACCAGCGGCTTTTTTGGGGAAAGACTGGAGCACTCCCTAAAAGCTACAGTCTTAGAAACTCAGAAGGGTAGTTCTACCCCATCCAATAGTCACTATGAGTCAGTAGTGACTCGATAGCAGTGAGCTCAGTTTTCTGAGCACTGATTGTAGGCCTTAGTCTGATGAAATCTTTGAACAATTTTGATCTTTTCTCTTTATGATGAGGTTATGTTTGGGTTCAGTTATGAGGATTCTTGTTTTCTTTATATGGAGTCGCAATAGTTCAGTCACAAGTGTGTCAAGTCCTCCCCACTTTCAGCAAGCAGGTTTGTTATCGGCATACTGCAGGTCGTTAATAGGCCATGCTCTTTGACACGCAGTCCACCTTCTTGAGTGTTCAGCATACAAAGCGAGTGAACACTGCAAACGGAAACAACTCTGAAGCACACCGCTCTGCTGTGAAATGGTACAGGGCTCTCTCGTGGTGTTTGAACTTGAGCACAATGAAGAACTCTGCAGCTCCCCTTTCTTTGTCAATGACATTCGCAGCTTGTTCAGATGCACACAGTCAAATACCTTTGCACAGTCAATAAAACACAGGCAAACAGCTTCCAGGTATTCTCTGATATCAGCCAAGATCCATCTGACAGAAGCAATAGAATTCCTTGTAGCATGTCCTCTTCTTAAGCTAGCTTGAATTTCTGGTAGCTCCGTCAATGTAATGCTGCTACAGGTGCTGAATGATCTTCAGTAAAGTTTTATTTACATGTGATATTAATGATGTTGTTAAATAATGTCTGTATTCTGTTGGGTAACCTTTTGTGTGTGTGTGTGTGAATGGGTACAAATAAGGATCTATTTCAGGCAGTTGGTTGGGTAGCTAGGTGCCTTCTAAATTTCTTTGTCCAGGTGAGTAGGTGCTTGCAGTGAGTGCTTCATCAGCTTGTTGAAATATTTTAGCGTGCATTTCATTAATTCCTGAATCTTATATTTCATTAACACCTTAGATGAAGCTTGGACTACTTTCAATATCATTGGTTCTTGATCATATGCTATTTCTTGCAATGGTTCAATGTCAGCCAGTTCTTTTCTGTACAGTGACTGTATTCTTTATAGATCTACTTTTGGTATTTTCTGCATTCATCTACATCCTGCCCATAGAATCTTTCAACATTGCAACTCAAGGCCTGACTTTTTTCCTTTGATTCTTTCCACTTGAGCTATAAGCTTAACAAATTCTCTCTTGGTTTTCTAACTCCAGGTCTTTGCACGTTTCATTAAGATACTGATATTCATAAGGTTTTCAGTGGCTAATCCCTCAGAAGTGGACAGTCTACATTTTATTTGTAGGGTGTTCTTAGACCAGAAGATCCACTGAAACCTGTTCACTGTGGATAATCCTGCTAGAATTTGAAATATTGGTGATCCAGCATCTTAGCAACATACAAGCCACTATGATATGAAAAACTGACAGACCGGTGGTTGCATTGGGGTAAGGTTTCCCAGTGAAATTTTCATAGAACAGCACTTGTTATCCTCAAAGAATGAGCAGATATATTGCCCATGGTGTGTGTGTGTGTGTGTGTGTGTGTTTGTGAGTCTGTGTGTGAGAAATTCCTCAGCACAACCTTCCTGGTTTCCCCCCATGAATCCATTTTCTTAATGTTTCTAAAACCTCTTCGTACCAAGCTTCTATGATCATTCTGTGTCCTTCAAGATGATCAGATTACTCCTATAGAATGAAAAATTAAAACACTGTCCCCCTAACTTTCTGACTTTTCTGCTTGGAATTTAACTGGTTCAGCAGATCGATCCCCTCAGAAGCCACTGTTTTGACTCGACCTTTTTTGTTCTTTTTAATGGTACCCTAATGTAGTAGTTACATAATCTGGTGTCAACTTGAGACTATTAAGAGTGAAGGGGGTAGAGTTTAGTCTGTCAGTCAGGTCTCAGCTTGATGACCTCATTTGGAGGCGCTGCAGAGATGAAAAGCTCACTGGAGGCCACATTCTCTCTGCTAGACATTCCTTTTGACAAACCACATAGAGCTACACTGATGGAGCCAGAGCCCTGGACCTGGAGGAGGCACGTGGAGACCCAAATCAGTGCTGAGATGCTTCCACCGCCACTGGAGCCACAAGACTTTCCACCCATTGACTTTCCACCCACTGATCTTCCTGCATTCAGTGTCATTGCATGTGTGGCATGAGTCTGAAGAGGAACTTTTAGTCTGGTATCGGACATCCGGGCTAATATTTGACTTAAGGACTTGATCTGGGCTGGGCTGTTTTCTTAATATACAATTACTCTTTGATATAAAATTCTCTTCCACACCTGAGTGTCTCTGGATTTGTTTCTCTACTCAACCCAGACTAACACACGTAATGAGACTAATGTACAAGTGTACTACGGAGGGGTCTTGTCTGAAGACATCTACTGGTGGCAGAGCTATACTTCAATGCACTTCGTTGGGAATAAATCAATGTTTGTGTGAAATGGTTGCACTATTTTTTGACTTTCCCTCCTATGTATACGCTGACTAATACTTGGGACCAAATCTGAGCTGTCACTATGTAACATTCCCATTGCCCTTAAAAATAAATGTAAGGATTAAATATTTTTAAAGTTATTTGTTCACATCACTCTTCACGTGTTCATGGTGTTTACTAGATGTGCCAAGTTTTGAGCAGGTGATGAGGAACAAATAAATGGGGGTGGCGTGGGGGAGAGCCTTCAGAATCTAAATGTAATTATTTTACTAAGGTTTAAGATCCACACTTCATCATGACATTGTCACAGACCAAAAACAAAAGCAGAACAGAAATAAAAATATACATCTTGGTGCTATAATTCCCAAATGTTTATTTCAGCCTTGCCAAAAACTCTCCGCTATTATCCAAGGTGTTAAAAGTATTAGGAAATCTCATCTCCCAGGAGGCCAAGTGTCAACATTTGTTTGGTTTGGAGTTGAAATGCTTCAGTGCGACGCCAACAAGAAGGTATGAAGTGTTAGCATTCCTCACCAGCTCTAAGTTACGGGGCTCTCTTTTACTCTCTGACTTATCCTTTTTGGTATTATAAGACACTTTCTACAATAAGTATGCATGACTTTTTAATATAAAAACACAGGAAGGTACTATAATTTAAAATTAAATACATTATACATTACTGTTTAAGCTAAAAATAACCTATAACATAAGGATAAAACTGGATTAAGCTAGGCAAATTTATACTGTTTATCTGACCTGCAAAGCATTTACCCAAATGAATCACAGCTTGAAGTAATCGTCTTTATAGAGTGTCCAGAGGAGTTCCCCTCTGTAATCATATTTATTGCTACATTAGAACAAGAAAAAATTGCATTTGATTCAGAGGCTAAGTCAAAATATCTAGTCAGAAGTAAATATACTCTAAACTAGCCTTAGGATCACTGAAAACATCCACAGGTAACTTTTTGGGGGGTCTATTTGAACTTATACAGCAATGTCAAACAGAAACGTTAGTAACGAAGAGTACGTAAGTATACATTTATAATACTATCTCATTAATGAAGCTCAATAAGTATAACATAGCCCACAGGAGAAGCAAACCACAACCCACAGACAAACCAGGGAAGGAACTTGTGGCAACCCCCTTCCCGCCTCATATCCTTTAAAACAGAAGGCCCGTGAATGGAATCCCAACAGGTCTCTCTCTCTCTCTCTCTCTGTGAATTGTTGGCGGCATGAACATGGTCAGTGCGCATCAGTTAAATGAAAGTAATTGACAACTCGGTACCACTTCGTCTACTTACAGGCATTCAGCTCTTTACCAAGGAGAGTAGCAGCTCTCGGCCAGAGTCCAAGATTCCCCGAGTTTGGCCACCATTATCACACTTCCCAAGCCTTGCTCCCTCTGTTGCTTCTCGTACCTGGTACACCTCTGGCTTCCCTCCACTCTCAAACTAAGACTGCTCAGAAGTGTCAAAACCTGCCTGCTGCTTAGGCCAGTCTTTTCTAGCCCAGACCACATGCATTACTATGTTCACACTAAGTGTTCACACACTCAGCAGTCCAGCCGCTTCAATCATTCTCTAAAGGTTGAGATTGTGAGTTCCTTTAAAGACCACGGCTTATATTACCTTTTCACTCTCATTCTTCTTAGCACAACACTGAGATACACAGTTGTTTATGAATGGGTAAAACAAACAAACAAACAAAAAGGTAAGTCATTGAACGACTAGTCGATTTGGTAAAATTATTTTAGAAAACGACTTCAAGAATTAAAATGTTCCTAGAAATCTGCAGTGTTACCAAAACATGGCAGCATGGGCTTAATACCACAAAGGTTTCTATTGGTGCCAATTTTTATCTTAGTAAAAGAGATGTTAGCAAGAACATACCATCCGAGGCTGCAAGTATCTTTTTGTCTTTGGGGATGTAGGAATGCCCGGCATGACTGATAATCCAAACTGGGAAACGTCTGTTTATCAAAGAGAACAAAGCCTTTGCAAATAGCAAGTAAAAGGAAATAAAACTGGGGTTACCTGAAAAAGGAAAAAAGATGGACTTTAGATTAAGATTATACAAAGCCATAAATCCACATAAGGTGATCCCCACAGGTGGGAGAAAAGGACCCACGTCTTCTCACAAGTTCCCCAAGAACATCTAGTAAATTAGCATACGGGTGGACTCTCTGCCATGGAGCAGGGCTTCCACACTGAGTACTTCTGCGGTAGCCTATGAAGTATGTTGTGTGCCATGAAAGAAGTGAATCTAAAGTCCCAGTGGCCACAGGGACTGGATCACCAGGGCTGAGAGAAACGGGGCCCAATATGTCCAATTAGGAACCCAGTACTGAATCCTCTCTCCTTGGATTCCACATACTATTGTTGAGAGATTTCTTCCAATGGGAGGCTCCTCTTCCCCATTTCCCTATCATCAGAGATGTAATTGGCTTCTCTGAGACAGACCCGTCCTCCCCATCCCCATCTGGACTTGTTGAATTTCCTGTAAGGTTTCCTTATCACTCTGGTGGGGTGTCTGTTGGGTTGAGGTGATCAAGGTCATACTTTGGCTCTCTTAGAGTTGTTTTAATTAGCCTCTGCTTCAGTTTAAAAGTGCTTATGAACGATTGAGGGTCTGTTCCACAAATTGCCCCTGGCCTTGCCCTGAAGGAAGACAGTGAGATTCTCTATGGCCTCTCTCTCAAGAGGCAGTTGATATGATTCCTGTGTATTCCATCTAGTCAGGTGCATATGTCTAACGATGGCATAGGCTGATTTTAAAAAGTTATCTCTTGTACTCAGTTCACAGTAAAAAGTCAAAAAAGGAGAGAGAAAAGGCCACTGCAATGAATAAGTTGTAGGTCTTGCAAAATTCTATCACACAATCTACAGAGTCACTTCTATCACCAAGGCCACCTTGGTGAGCTATTCATCTCCTTTGTTGCCAACTTTAACATTCTATTTTTACATTTTTTTTTCTAGTTCGCCCTTTCCAACCCACCTTCCCTCCACCCTCCTGGTATCGCCACTGTCAGCACTGGCCCTGAAGGGCTCATCCGCCCTGGATTCCCTGTGTTTCCAGTTCCTCTCTGTACCAGTGCACATCCTCTTGTCTAGCCAGATTTGTAAGGTAGAATTGGGATCATGATAGTGGGGGAGGAGGAAGCATTTAGGAACTAGAGGAAAGTTGTATTTTTCATCACTGCTACACTGCACCCTCCCAACTTTATCATTCTAATCAGCAGTAATTATCCACGCATTTTGAGTGCCTATTTGATCAATTTCAGACATCAGAAGTTGATAAATATCTTCAATTTATCTATGTCATTACTGTTTGGTGTGTACATGTGAGCAGCTGTGATATTGACTGGACTACTTTGTGCTATCTCTGATAGTGTTGTACTTCAGAACGAATTTTGAAATGCCTTTTTGACAACGAATATGACGCCATTCCTCTTCAGTTTGTCAGTCCTGGCACAAAAGAGTTCAAATAACTTGTCTGATTCAAAATTGTCAGTCCCAGGCAATTGTAACTCACGAATGCTGACAGTATCCATGTTTAAATGTTCTACTGCATTTAGGACAACTTCCAATTTCCCAGATGCAGACATCATAAATGCTACATTCTGATTACTAATGGATGCTTGCAATGGTTTCTTATTTGGAGTTGGGCCACATAAGCAAACCAAGATCCCAAAAGTTTTACTTTATCCATATCAAGAAGGTTGGCTCTCCTTGGAGGAGGCATCTCTTGTCTTGTGGTACTTTCTGTACACAGTCAAATCAATGTTACGAAGGCATCAATGACTAGCAAGCAAAGATTCTTGTCACACACACGATGAGACAAAGCACCAATTTACTCTAAATATAAAAAAAGGCTGTTTACTACAAATGAGCAGGGGGAAAATTAATGACACAGTTGCAAAATGTACAAACAGTTCATGAAGCAAACAACACAAATGAATGATAGATATATATGTTCAAACTCACTCGCAATTTAAAAAGGGCTTCAAATACCTGCAAGCAAGTGACCAATTCAGTGGCCTACTAAAGGGCACAAGAGACCTGGCTGTCAAATCCAGTGAACCAAAAGGCAAAACAAATATGTTGCAATTGATATAACAATCTTTAAATGAGTGGGGAAACACTTATTCAGAAACTATCCAAAAAATATGAGAAAATCATAACTATTCTATGTTGTTAAAGGAAAAAAGGCAGATCTGAAACTGCATATTTGGTATGCTTCTAATTTTGAGACTCCAAATTACACACACACACACACACACACACACACACACACACACACACCATAATATACATAATGATGCAAATAAGAAAATTTAAAACGACAACAACTATCAAAGTATTAAGAATAATAGCTATAAATAAATGGATTGAGTGATGCTTTTCCTTTTATAAAATTTCCTATATTTGTCATACTCTCTTTAATTAACCTGCAATAATGTTTTTAAAAGTAGAAAGTTATAAATATTTCTGTAAAATCAAGATCTTCATACTTACCAGGAATAATTAAAATTAGCACCTTAGGCCTGGAGGCACCTTGATCACTAAAGAGATCAGTCCATGGCCCACATTGTAGAACTAGGGTTTCAACCCCACCACTAAGGACGACCTTCTCCTGCACAGGGAAATCTTCCTTGACTTCTGAGTCCATGTCTAGGAAAGGGAGAAACAAACAAACCCATGTGACCAGGTACTAATTGGGTTGAAGAAAATATTTAAGAATGAAACATGTAACTTTTAATATAATTAGGAGGAGATGCCACAAACAGATATGGGAAATTCAAGACTATTCGGCAATTCTGGGTTGTAGGGTCAAAAGGAAATGAAAGCAAACTATAAGACTAAACAGAAACAAAGAAACATATTTGACAAAAACAACAACAAAAACCACAAAAGGGTTGGAATCAAAATTGAACAGATCGTTCCGTCTTTCCTTTCCAGTATAAATTGAGCACAACCATGGATAACATGCCCACTTTTTCTCGGCTGGAATTCTCTTGTAGCTGCGTGCTTTCCCAGGGAAAACCGATGCCCTTCCTCCACCGAGTGAAGACTGTCAAGGAAATCAATGGAGAGGTGACGGCCTGAAGGTCCTTGCAGGGTTCCAAGACAGAACTGTATGAAGAACAGCGAACTCCTTTATTGTCTCATCTTCATTTCACTATATGCTCATTCCTATCCTACTAACCCCTTTGTGTCTCAAATTCTGTAAGCATGTCTTATATACAGCATTATTGTTAAGTATCAAGTCTACTGTATTATTACACTATCATGTTAAATTATGAAATATGTCAGGGTGGGGATATTCTAAGATATGAGAAAACAATGCAAGCAACTTCCTAAATAATCTAACTATATGCAAAAATACAGTCCTAAATAATTTCCACTCTTGCCTTCCCAATGACCATCAGCAGTACTATGTGTTTCCATTTTCCTCCATCGACCTCTTCTCCATTCATTCCAAACCCTCCTAAATTGAATGAGACTCAAAGGACCTTTGTAGGGTTCTCCTCGTTGATTAACCTTGTACTTGCAGGTTGTCTTGTCTATGCATTTTCTCAGTGTTCTCACAATTTCCCAATCCTGTAACTTTGCTCAGATTTTCCTTCCCAACCACTTCCAGAATGCTTTCTGTAAGGTTATGGACGGTCGATTCCTTCATTGCCTGATCTAGGAAAATGGATCTGAGCCCTTTAAACAGTTGTCCTCTGCCAGCTCACATGTTAAGCTTTGTCACTAGAGGGTGCTGGAGAGACATAAAAAACCAAACTCACTGCCATGGGGTGAATTCAGACAGGCTAGAACTTGTGTGGGTGAGAGGGTGTTTCCAAGACTTGTGTGGGTGGGAGGGAGTAGAAAGCATTGTCTTTCTCCCATAGAGCAGCTAGTGGTTTTGAAGTATTAACCTTGTGGATAGCAGCCCAACAAGTAACCACTGTGCCACCACGGATGGAGCTTTCTTTACTGGTTTCCATGTGTTCTCTCTACATGTTCCTGGAGAGCTTGCTCTATTTTCCCCCTCTGCCCTTCAGCCCCAGATTTATGTAGTGCACTGACATTTTACTGGAGATAGTTTTATTCACAGAGGACATTTAGGAATAAGTGTTTCGGTTTTTTTTGCTATCATATTTTTGGAAGGTAGGAATATTGGCACATTGCCCTGGCCCAGGGCAATGTGCCTACCTATTAGCCTCATGTTGTCCCAGAGCTGGGGATTGTCCTGCAGCCCTTCTGACACCAATTCTATACGGGCCGCTGGGCTCAGTAGAGCCTTGGTTCCCTTTGTACGGCTCCCACCAGCCTTGGCTGACACACTAACTGTGGCAAGCTCTGGCTCAGGCACCTCTGCAGATTTCTCTACCTCACACCTTCGTCATTGAAGTGTGAGATCTTGTTCCAAGTTTGTTCTTTGTTACTTTCCCTGAACTCTAGGCTGTCTTTTGTGTGTGTGTGTGTGTGTGTGTGTGTGCGTGCATGCACGCGTTTGGGGGAGAGGGGTGTTGCATCTTTATTGTTACTACCCACTCCCAACTTAATAATCAATCTCTATATTATAAACTTCCGATTTAAATTACTGTGTGGTTTTTGTGAGACGGACCCATGCTGACACACCTCATCTGGCTATCCAGATTTTCCTCTTTCAGTCCTGCCTGTGTTACTTCAGATCCTCTTTCCTGAACAAAGCCTTCACCGAGTGTCCCAGCTAAGGGTTACACAAGTACATGGCTGCATTTAGACCTCTATAAATGCCACCTTGCTGCCTAGTTCTTTCATCTATTTCCTTTTATTTTCCTCTTGTCCCACTATCATGCTCAGCCTTCATTTGGGTTTCAGTAATTTCTTTGTTACATTGCCCTTGCTGAATTCCTACCAGGCCTCTCACACCCTCCTTGCCACTAATTTTGGATCACTTATTGCACACCTTCTGGACACGATTGCTGAAGACAAATGTGAGCATAAACAAATGTGGTGAAAAATGCTAATGGTGCCCGGCTATCAAACGATAGAGCATCTGGGGTCTTACAGGTTTGAAGGTAAATAAGCGGCCATCTAGCTCAGAAGCAACAAAGCCCACATGGAAGAAGCACACCAGCCTGTGTGACCACGAAGTGTAGAATAGACCAGGTATCAGACCTCAAAGAATAAAAAATCATATCATTGTAAATGAGAGGGATTGCAGAGTGGAGACCCAAAGCCCATCTGTAGGTAACGTGACACCCCCTTACAGAAGGATTGCGGGGAGAAGATGAGTCAGTCAGGGTGAAGGGTAGCAACGATGAAACACACAACTTTCCTCTAATTCTTAAATGCTTTCTCCCCCCAACTAGCATGCTCCCAATTCTACCTTACAAATCCGGCTAGACCAGAGGATGTACACTGGTACAGATAGGAACCGGGAACACAGGGAGTCTAGGACAGATGATCCCTTCAGGACCAGTGCTGACAGTGGCGATACCAGAGGGTAGAGGGAAGGTGTGGTAGAAAGAGGGAACTGATGAAAAAGATCTACATAAAACCTCCTCTCTGGGGGATGGACAACAAAAAAGTGGGTGAAGGGAGACATCGGACAGTATAGGACATGACAAAATAATAATTTATAAATTATCAAGGGTTCATGAGGGAGGGGGGAGCGGGGAGGGAAGGGGAAAACAAGGGCTTAAGTGGAGAGCAAATACTTTGAGAATGATGAGGACAACAAATATACAAATTAGCTTGACACAATTGATGTATGTATGGATTGTGATAAGGGTTGTATGAGCTCCCAATAAAATCATTTTAAAAAAAAGCAAACTGGCAGCATGAACTAGTGCCCACTAAAGGAATACACTTTATCCAATAATTTTGAGTAATGAACTCATATGTATACACGGGGTACCTGTCCAAAACAAAATGGCTTTTTTCAAAGCTATGTATTTTTTTAATTACAAAACAACCTTATCACTTTTAAAGTACCTTCCATTACACTTAATACATTTGTCAAATCTGTGATTCCATTCTTGGAACATTTTTCAAATTAATCTGTTTGTATGGCTGGCAGTACCTCCCTCCTTTTTTTCTTCACTTCTTTGTCATCAAATCGCGGTTCTTTCATGTCCCTCATTTGCAGAAACAAATGAAGGTGCATGGGGTGAGATCAGGTGAGCAAGGTGCGTGGGGCAAGAGAGGCATGCTGGCTTTTGCCCCAAACTGGTGCACTGAAATAGCTGCATGAGCGGGTGCATTGTCATGGTGCCCAAACCAGTCCCCCGTCTGCCACAAATCAGACCCTTTTTGTGGCAGTTTGCTAGCTTTTCAGAACCTCTAATCAGCAGTTCTCACCTGTAGGTTGTGACCCCTTTGGGGATCGAATGACCCATTCACAGGGGTTGCCCGATTCATAACAGTAGCAAAATGACAGTGATAAAGTAGCAACACAAATAATGTTATGGTTTGGGGGGGAATCACAACATGAAGAACTGTATGAAAGGGTCTCAGCATTAGGAAGGTTGAGAACCCCTGCTCTCAATAGAAAGCTTGATTAATAGTCTGACCTGGTGGAATGAACTTCAAATACAATATCCCCTTCACATTAAAAAAATAAAGATAAAAGAGCATCTTCTGGATCTTTGATTTCATGTGATGAGCGTTTTGGGTTTGAGGTGACGATGGCATCTTCCACTGGCTTGATTGATGTTTGCTTTCAGGGTCATAGGAATAGCACCACGTCTCATCACCAGTAACGGCCGTGGGAAAAAGTCTGGGTCTCTTTGGAGCTGTTCTTTCAGAGCACAGCATGCTTCCACTTGACCTCTTTCTGCTGATCAGCCAGAACCCGGGCCACTAATTTCGCATCAACTCTTTTTATTCCCAAATCTTCCACTAAAATTAGTAGAACCAAGCTCTGATGCAGTCCAGCTAACTCACCCAGCTCTTCAATGGTCCGTTGTTGTCATCGGTCTTCTAAGCAAAAGTGCACAAGTTTTGTCGACATTTTCGTCTGTTCTGGAAGTTGACGAACGTCCAGAACGAGGTTTGTCTTCAATTGACATTGCACCATTTTCGAAGTGAGAAAACCCCTCTCTTACACTTGAGTTTTCCCCATAGCCCTGTCCTTGTAAGTTGTGTTCAATAGCACAACATTTTCTGGGGCATTTTTCCTGAGCAGGGAACAAAATTTCACACTGCACGCTGTTGTTCTCTTCAATTGGCCATCACAAAAAAACAAGATTTGAATAAAACTGTTTTTACAAAACAATTCACTGTGACCAGAGAGAACCTGTGCACTAACACAGAGAGAGTTGCCTGATGCTCCTCTAACAGGGCAAAATGTGCGCTACAAAAGGTCTGCCCAGGGGAGCTTTGTTTCCCCATTTTTGGGGGCGGGGGGAGGGAGTATCCGGCTACGTATACAAGTGCAAAGCTGAAGAACTTAAGGAATCTTCACAGTAATAGAAAGATTAAGTATATTATATAAACCATTAAACAGCCACTAAAAATGATACTCATATGACCCAACATAGGGAAATGATTACATGACATATAGTTCATTTAATTGAACTATATTTAAGTGTTACATTAGACCAAGATGACTCTGCTAAAGTGATTATCACTCATCTAGCTGCTTTCTAAAGTTTTTAAGATTTAATTTGCTTACCTATCCCTATGTTGCCTTTTCCACTCTTTTTGCTACTTTATTGTCATTTTATTGGTAAGTTTAGGAAAGAAAAATAAATGTTTCTGTTCCAACCTCTATGTTTAACTGAGTCTAAAACTAATTTACTTGAACAATTTGCAGAAAATAAATCCTTAAACAGTGGAGAGTTACACCCCACTCAAAAAATATTGACTAAATAGGAGCATCATCTAATGTTTGTTATGGTTTATTTTAGCCTTTAGTTAAACTAATAAATGTCACAGTGGCCTAATCTCTAAAACGATCACAAAACATAGTCTATAGTATAAAGGTCTAACTTGTTTACAATGTGCTAGAAACAAGATTACATTTATTTACCTGTTTTACACACTGACAAAGAAGGACATGAGCTAACTTTAATACTTTCCTCAGAGACAACCTAAAGTTATGAAGGACATTCAACTAATACATATGAATATTTTGGAAACTAATAAACAAAAACCATACTGTAGCTTTAAAAAAATCTCAAATTGAGACACAGAATTAACGTGTATGCATAAAGTTTTAAAAAAAATTTTACTTCACTTTTAGGTTGCTTAATCCCACACAGCTACATGATAGAAGCAAAAGCAGTTCTGAGTAAAACCGTTTCAGATTATGAAAAATTATGTCTTTAATCAGTCTTTCAATTTAAATGTATGTAAATTAAACAGGCAGGTACAGTTCCCCTTTAGCACCAGTTGAACATTTGCTAGTATATAGTGTACCTTTCCATGCGTCAAAGACATCAAGGAAATATTCCCAGATATATTAAACATCTTTAACATAATACAGTAATAATAATTTTTGTGTGCATTGCAAAGCAGTAATGTGAGCCACTGTATGTACCTCAAACTGGTCCCTAACTAAGGTTGCTCTGATACATATAACCTGGTGACAGCTACATTCAAATCCTTCCTTACCTCCGAATCCACGCTCCTTTGGTTCTGCAAAAAGTGTCAGGTTAACAAAAGATGAGGAGTTACACCGGCAACTATATACTGTTTAAAAGGAGATGACCCCGCCTTCAGCCGCAGCCTACAAATAATCTCTACCTGGATTCAGTTTTGCTAATTTTGCAAGATTTCTGCTGGATGAAACAAGTATGTTGTAACAAGTATGTTACAACACATGCAATTCAGGTAACCCTTGGGTTACTAAATATGGATGTTAACTTGTTACACCAACAATTTTTAACTTTCTTTCATAAGAGAATCTTCTCTTCTCATTAAATTTGTGCAAACCAAAATAATATGTAGGCTTAAAATATATACAGTAAAAAATGACAGAAACAAATGGAAGCACAGATCAATCCACAGGGAGTAGAAAATTTTAATAGAATAAGCTAGCAAAACTATCTGTAAGTTAATATATATGTAGAAAATGTGGATTGTCTAGTGTCAGGAGCCATGAGGCCTGGACATTACTGGAATTTATTAGCCTGAGCTCTGGGTATCCTTCCACCCCAGTCTATGTGACAGAGCACTGCAGCTGTGTTTGACATACTTAGCTTGCCAGACATAGATAAGGAAGTCTCTATCTGTCTGCACGATTCTGTTCTGAGGTCACTATTCCTGGAATGAACTCTGCTTGCAACCTTGGGCAAACATGTGTGCAATGATTATATATAAGCACCTGCATCTTGCTTCCCCCACTATTGTTCTCAGGGAAACATCTGCATCTTGCTTCCCCAACTATTGTTCTCAGGGAAACACCTGCAGCTTGTTTCCCTTTCCCTGGCCTATATAAGCTGTAACCTCCCACTTAATAAACGAGACTTGATCAGGATACTGTCTTGTCTCCATTTTCGGTGCCTCTTGTACCATCCCCCCACCCCCATCCAATTCCCACTCTCTCCACCAGGATCCATGATGAAGTTCCCGCGGGACAGGACAGTCTAGTTAATGAACTTTATCATATTGACACTATCAAAATAACTGCCAAAAGTAAAAAAATAAATACATTCCAGTGTACACGAAACATTTACTAAAACCGACCAGGTGCTGTTGCTGCGGTCGGGTTCCATGGTGACAAGGTGGGACATTGTCAGCCCTTTCCCCACAGAGCTGCTGGGAGGGGACCCAGAGCCTCTACACTTCACTGTTGCACCCACGGGGCTCCTAAGTTTACCAGGTCATAAATGAAGTCTCAGTAAATTTCAAAAGACAGAGTATGTACTCTGTGAGTAGAATGAAGCTAAAAACCAGTACAAAAATGACAAGGACAATGCCTATATTTTAGGGAATTAAGTGATATAAGTGAAGAGCCAGAGAAGAAAATCAAGTGAACTTTTGAATGATAACAAAAAGAAAAATATAGTGTATCAAAACATAAAGGATGCAGATAAAGGCATGCCCATAGGGAACGTTTTAAAAATAGCTTTATTGACATATACTTCACATATCATACAATTTAATCATTCAGTCATATTGAGAAGAGTCGTGCAAACATCCCCATAATTTCAAAACATTTGCCTTCTTGTACTTGATCTGAGCCGCCCATTTCCCCCATCCTCCTGACTCTATAGATTTACTTACCCTACACATAAAATCAAACAAAACACAAACAGGAAGCAAACAAAAAACTCAACAACAATGAGTAGACAAAACATTGGCAAACCTGTTAAAATGCATATATTAGGGAAAAACAAATCTCATGCCTTGGAGTTGATTCTGACTCCTATCAACCCTACAGAACAAAGGTCAGTGACCTCCACGGGATTTCCAAGTCTGTGAACCATTATAAGGGAGACTGCAAAGCTCACTCTGCACAGAGGCCTGTGGGTTCAAGACCAGCTTCTGCTAGCAATGGAGCTCTAACCAATGAACCACCTGACTGAAAATTAAAGAACTAAATGTTAATGAGTAAAAATAAACACAAATTCAATTAAAGAAAAAAATAATTGGATAGGGAAAAGGGTCTATGAGAGCAGAGTAACAAAAGCTAAAGGTTTATTCTTTGAAAAGACCTACTCAGAATTGACTCTGAGACGGTAAATATTTTAATAAATAAATCACACAAGTTAAGATTCATCAAGAAAAACAAAGGCACGAAAAACAATGCTAGAAATGAATAAATGACATCACTCCGCAACCTACAGACATTAAAAAGATAATAAAAGAATAATATTAGGAGGATTTATATGTCTTAATTTTGAAACGCATTGGCCTGCCAACCCCAAGGTCAGTAGTTTGAACCCACCAGTTGCTCCACGTGAGAAAGACAAGGCTTTCTACTTCCATGAAGAGTTCCAGTCTTGGAAACCCAGAGACATTTCTATCCCGTCCATTAGAGTCATTACGAGTAGGAATAGACTCAAGGGCAGTGAGTAGTTAAAACATATTATAAAGTTACAGTAATCAAAAGAGCAATGGCAAAAGTACAGATCAATAGGATTGACTTCAGAGTGAAAATAACAAATTATACACATATAGTCAATTGATTTTCTACAAGGATTTCAAGTTTATTCAGTAGAGGAAAAGAAATCTGTTTAAATAGATGATATAAGAAAATTTGATTCTACAGTTAAAAGAATGAAGCAGGATCCACAGAAGTATGAAAAAGCCATTCAGCCAGGGGCTTAGGAGGAGAGCAAATGTTTTGAGAATGATGAGGGCAATGAATGTACAAATGTGCTTTACACAATTGATGTATGTGTGGATTGTGATAAGAGTTGTATGAACCCCTAATAAAACAATTTTTTAAAAAGAGCCATTCAAAATGGATCAAGAATCTAAATAAGATACTAGAATCACAAAATTCATACAAAAATATTCAAATTTGGTTATGAGATCTAGTATTAATAATACGGGATGATCAGATAAGAAAACAAAATTTGCTTGAGTTAGTTAAAGTTTATTGTACCAACCTGGTCGATAAACACATGTGGGGCTAACTGACGAGTGAAGAGAGAAATGGCTCAGTGAGCCTTGCCTTTCCAGTTCTCAGGTCTCTTGCTTTCTGGTGATCGGACCAGGTTGTAGCTGCCTTAGCTAGTTCCCTGCTTTAGCTGGCAAGGCTCACTTCCTGGAAGACACTCCAAGGAGAAGCTGCATGGACCTACCCTGATGCAGCCCTGGGTGCTGGAGCAGCCGTGTAGAGACCCCTGCCAGTGCTGAGATGATTACATGCTCACTGATTTGGCTTTCCTCCTGCAGTTGGCATCACTGCATCTGTTTTGTGAGATGGAGGAGGACTTTGTGGATTAGTGTTGGACATATGGGGTAATGTTGGACTTATGCGCTTGGGCAGCACTGGGTCGGGATGTTTTCTTGATGTGCACTTAACCTTTATATAAAACTCTCTCTTACACATATGCGTTTCTGTGGATTTTTTTCTCTAAAATATCCAAAGTACCACACACCCCAAAAGATAAATGGGGCTTCGTAAAATTTCCTTTCCCTCCAAGGATGTTAGTAGGCAAAGCGAAAAGATCACCTACAGAATGGGAGAACATTTTGCAGAAACCATATCTGATATAAGCTTAATATCCAACAGAATTTTAAATGTCTACATTGAACAACAAACTCACAAAGAAGTCCATTTAAGAAGTGAGCAAGACTTGAACGGAGACATTTCATCATTGGTGGTGGTGGGGGCGTTCCTTGCCATGGAATGAATTCCAACTTATGGGAACCCCGTGTGTGCAGAGTAGAGCTGCTTCAGGGGATCTTCAAACTATGATGTTTTGGAAGCGGATTTGCCAGGCCTAATCTCCAATTTGCCTCTGGCCTAGTCTCCACTTTGCCTCTGGGTGGGTTTGAGGATGCAAACTTTCTTCTGGTAGTCAAGCACTTAAGCAGAAGATGTAAAGAAAAGCAACAGTGAGATACCAGCTCACTCTTAACTAGCAAGGCTACTATCAAAAGGGAAATGAGAAGAGGGAAAACAAAAGGTGCGGAGATTCCCTGCAGAGAACTGGAACCTTCCCCCATCATTGGTTATAAGGGTACAGCCACTTTCACAAACATTTTGGAGGTGCCTCAAAATGTTGGACATGGAACTGCCCACCTCATCAGCTAATAATCACAATCCTCAGTCCACCCAAATAACTGAAAACACACAGAAACCTACAGAACAATGTCTATAGTAGTAGTAGCAAGAGCCAAAAGATGGAAACAAGTTAACAACCCATTAACAAATGAATGGATACACAAAATGTAATAACCATGCAATGGGAGATTAATCATAAAGGAAATTAAGTCTTGAAACATGACGTTGTGAACTAAATTAATCACAAGGGGACAAATAATGCCTGATCTCACTTACATGAAATAGGCAAACAGAAGCCCCAGGCTAGTAGGAAGGAGAAGCACACAGATTGGAGAAGAACAGGGATAATGGTTGCAGAACATGAGGAATCTAATCAATGTCACTGAATGACACATGTAAAGTGGCTAAACTGGTGAGTGCTATGTTATGGACACCTTGCCCCAATAATTCTAAAGCATTAAAAACTTTATGGCAATGTATTTGATATGGGAAATAAAAACCTGAAACCAAAAGCCAAAACAGAAAAATATGAACAGCCCTATGTCTAATAAGATATTAAACTTACAATCCCAGCCTATATGGTAGACCCAGCAGTTAAGAGATAACACCACTCTTACCTAAAGTTGTCCAGACAATAGAAAAAGATCAACTACTTCCAAAATCATTTTATGAGGCTAGTAAAACTTTGCTGTCAACATATAAGGGCATTACAAGACAGGACAATTAAAAGCCAACCTTTCTCAAGAACCTAAGAGCCAACAACTCCACTGAGAATATCTACAGACCAAAATGCAGTGATATATCTAAATAATATATACGTGGGGGAAACCAGCCCCTCACACTATCACGGGTCCGATAGGCACAATCATACGGTTATGCTGTTTAAAGACTGTGGTAAAGTCATAGAGAATGAGATAGAAGAGAAGGTAACATACAGGAGTCAGACGCATTTCACAGTAGCATGCTCACCTCAGTCCTTTTCTTGGTGGTCTACGTGGGGGTGCAGGAGGAGAAGAGGGCAGCAGAGTCTGCTCTTTATTTCTGACCAACACCTATACATTCTTAGGGGCATGATTCCAGGTAACCACCCACGGCACAGGAAGGGACTATACAACAGGAAGGGGATGAGTCAGGGATACACACGCAACAGGAAGGGGAGGGATTAGAGGTACATGTGACAAGCTGGGCGGACCCTAGACTCAATATGGCAGCCCAATGTTGATCACCCTTAAGTGGGCTTGACCTCCCTGGGCTCTCCTTCAGGGACACAATCTATCATCCTCATCAGAAGGGAGTGGGCCCTACATAGGGTGGGACAGAGATATAGTCTGATTGCTGTAGATGGCTGACAACCCTCAGGGAGAATAACCTCTGACCTGCTTGCAATGACCTCCAAGTGTACAGTCCCTTACCATGGGTAGCACGCAGCCTTAGGTTTGGCATATATTTGGGGGAAACAACCTGGGGAAAAGCCTCGTTATATCACATACATATATATGTATGTGTGTGCATATACATATATATAATATATAGTATATATATTAAATCCACTGCCTTTCAGTAGCTTCCAACTCATAGCAACTCTATAGAACCTGCCTTTATAGGGCAGGGGTCCTCAAACTGTTAGGTAGCTTAGCCTAGGTAATTGGGAAATCCATTTACGCATGCCCAGGAGAGCCAGCAAAGGACAAAGCTGAATTTTCCCGCCGATGGGCTCGGAGGGGCGTTACACCTGGAGCAGCTCACCCGGGCCAGGTGACTGCAATTCAGCCAATGGGATCGACCTGGGAACCCTTGAAAAGGCAGGGACCGTGAGGGAAAGGGGTCTTGCTTGGGTGGTCTGGTCGTCTTCTTGGGAGGAGAGAGATCCTTGCGTGACCTGGGGCAGTCTCTGCCAGGCCACATGGTCAAAGGAATCCTATGGGTGCTGCGTAAAACCTGATGCTTCTTTGAACTTTCATTAAATTCACTTGATCACGAGCCTGGCTTCGGCATGAAATCTTTCTCGCGCGGAGCCAAGGACCGAGGCTGGAATCTAGTCCCAGAGAAAGAGAGACTTTACATAACTATGGCCCGCGGGCCACATGCGGCCCACAGAGGACATATATCAGGCCCGCTGGGTGATTTTGCCCCATTTTGCTTTTTACTTCAAAATAAAATATGTGCAGTGTGCATAGGAATTTGTTCATGGTGTTTTTTTAAAACTATAGTCCGGCCCTCCAACGGGTCTCAAGGACAGTGAACTAGCCCCTGTTAAAAAAGTTTGAGGACACCTGCTCTGGGGTTTCCAAGACTGTCAATCTTTACCGAAGCAGACTAACTCATTTTCCTTCCACAAAGCAGCTGCTGGATTCAAACTTCCAAACTTTCGGTTAGCAGTCCAATGTTTAATCTACTGCATCATCGCAGCCTCAGCTCTTTTCAGTAATACATAAAAGGGTTGATATTACAACCAAATTGTATAAACACCAGCAATGCAAGATTTTTAAAGCCTTCAAATTATAATCAATCTATCATACTAAAAAATCAAAGAGAAAAGTCATATAATCATTTAAAAAGATTCACAAGACACATATTATAAAATGCATTAAGCTTTGATGAAAACAGAAGAAATCTTCTTTTATGAAATATAATTATCTATTAAGAGAGTGAAAGGAAAACCACACCGGGGAAAAATATTTGGACCACAAATGTCTGACAAAAGACTTGTCTGGGAAAATATACCAGAAAAACCACAAAATTTGTTTGTTTGTTTTTGAAAACAATATTTTACTGTGTTTGCAATGGCTGCTTGCCCAGCAGCTGCTTGGATTCCCACTCAACAATTTCCAAACAAATTGTTCAGCAGCACTGCTTACGTTCTTCACAACGAGTGAGCATTCTCATGGTTCTGGCTGCTCCATTGCAAACGAACTTTGAAATTCAGCAATAAGACAAGCAATTACAGAATGAGAAACAGCCTGTACATCTCATCAAGAAACAAAAGACTCACGCCATGAAGTCGATTCTGACTCATAGAGGTCCTATAGGACAGAGTACAACTGGGCCTGTAGGTTTCTGATACTATAAATCAATATGAAAGTAGAAAGCTTCATCTTTCTCCCAAGAAGCAGCTGGTGCTTTTAAACTGCCGACCTTGCAGTTAGTAGCCAATGAGTAACTCACACCACCAAGGCTCCATTAAAACAACAGCAACAGCAAAATCATACAGATGATCAAAGAAGCATATGAAAAGATGCATGTCATATAGCAAATGTGGTGAAGAGAGCAAGAGAGCGGATGGTGCCTGCCTATCAAAAGAGGTTGGGTCTGGTGTCTTAACGGCTTGAAGTTGAACCACAGGCCATCTGACAGGGAAGCCACTAAGCCCACAGGGAAGAGGCACACCAGCTGTGTGATCACGAGGTGTTAATGGGTTCAGGTATCAGGTATCAAAAGATCCCAAACAAACAATTACATTGATTTGAACCAGGATGTCAGAGAAGATACCCATCTGTAGATAATTGGACATCCCCTCACAAGAGGGTCACAAGGAAGGGAAAATTCAGCCAGGGTGCAGTATAGCACCAACTAAATTCAGTCTTCCTCTAGTTCTTGAATGCTCCCTTCCCCCAACTATCCAGACCTCAGTTCTACCTTACGAATACTGCTAGACCAGAGTATGCACATTGGTACAGGTAAGAGTATTTGATGTAGGGGATCCAGGACAGTTAAATCTCTCAGGTAACAGTATGGGTGCAATGATATCATGAGGGCAGGGAGGAGTGGAAGGGGAGGAAGGGGAAATCACTCACAAGGGTGGATATATAACACTCCCCACCATGGAGGATGAATAATAGAAAGGTGGGCGAAGGGAGGTAACGGATGGTGTAAAGATAGTAAATAACAATAATATAGAATTGACCAGGGTTTCACAAGGGGGGTAGGGTGGGAAAAGGAGGGGAGAAGGAGGGAGGTAACAGATGGTGTAAAGATAGGAAATAATAATATAGAATTGATCAGGGTTTCACGGGCTGGTAGGGTGGGAGAAGGAAGGGGGAAAAAGAAGAGCTGATACCAGGCGCTCAAGTGTTCGCTGGGTCTTCTGAGGGATATTGAGTAGCCGTGGTGAGAGGCGATATCTTTCTTGTTCCTTACCCAACCAGGAAGTGTTTATCTACTGAGTATGATGTTAGCTGTGGGTTCTTCATAAATGTCCTTTATCATATTGCGGAATTTTCTTTTTTATATTGTTTTTATTGTGAAGGGATATATTTCATTTTGTCCAGTGCATTGTCTGCATTGATGGACATGGTCGTGCGGTTCTTTTCCTTTGTTCTGTTACTAGAGTACTTAACAGCGTTTGCTTTCCTAATGTGGACCGGTTTTTGCATTCCTGGGATAAGTCTTACTTGATCACAGTGTGTAATCTTTTAATATTTGGGGGTGGAGGGTGTTGGTTTATTAATATTTTGTAAGGTATTTTTGCATCTCTATTCATTAAGTCTGTAGTTTTCTCGTAATGTGTCTTTTCTGGCCTTGGTAACAGGGTAATGCTTGCCTCTTAGAATGAATTAGGAAATGTTCTCTTTTTACTTTTTGGAGAAGTTTAATTAATATTCAAGTCACTTCTTCTGTGTTTGGTAGACTTTCCGAATGAAGCCAGGCCTTTTCTTTGATGCTAAGTTTTTGATTCAATTTCATCACTTGTTACTGGTCTGCAGAGGTGTACCGTTTCTTCTGGAGTGAATGTAGGAAATACGTGAATCTCAAAGAATTTGCCCATTTTCTCTTTAATTATCTGGCCTCTGACTGCTCATATTATGTCTTTATAGTCTGTTCTGTTTCTGTAGCGTTGGTTATAATGTCTTCATTTTTACTTCCAATTTTAATTATTTTGATCTTCATGCCCACATGTCCATTATAACAGATTTTTGGTTTTACCAATTTTCTCACAAGACTAACTCTGGCTTTGTTAATTCTAACCTTAAAAATAATCATTCTCTATTTCAATTTTTTCAAACTCAATTGGTATTATTTTCTTTCTTCTAGTAGCATTGGGCATAATTTTCTCTTTTCTAGTTCCTCAAGTTGTATAGTGAGGTTATTACTTGAAGTTTTATTTCTTTTATAAATTAATTTTTATTTTTCAATGAATGCTTATTGCTAGACATGTCCATTTGAATCCAGTATTGTCTATAGTGTTTTGGTATGCTGTGTTTTCATTCTCATCCACCTCCGAGTTTGTTTGTTTTTTCATTTTCCTCTTGATTTCTTAGCTGCTTAGTAGTGTGTAATGTTCTTCATATTTGTGTATCATTGTTTAATAATTTGCAATTCCCAAATGACATGATATGCATCTTTTATTATGTCTCATAACAATTCAGTTGTTTCAAGTACATTTGTACATATGTTGCCATCAACATTTCCAAAACATTTTCTTTCCACTTGAGCTCAAAGTGACCCAATAGCATACATAGGGTAGAATAGCATACCTAGGATAGAATAGCATACATAGGGTAGTGACCTAATAGCATACATAGGGCAGAACTCAAAGTGACCCAATAGCATACATAGGGTAGAACTGCCCTGCCCTGCCCTGCCCCTGTGAGTTTCCAAGACTCTATCTATTTATGGGAGTAAAAAGCCCCATCTTTCTCTTAAGGAGTGGCTGGTGGTTTTGAACTGCTGACCTTATGGATTGCAGCCCAATTTGTAAACACTATGCCACTAGGGCTCCAAAACATACTATAAAGCCACACTAATTAAAACAATTGGGTACTAGTAAGAGAGTAGGCACTTAGGTTAAATAGATTTAGAGGAAAAATTCATACATTTATGGTCAACTGATTTTTGACAAGGGTGTTAAGTCAATTCAATGCATCTACAGATGGTGCCTGGCAAAATGTATTTCCATGTACAGAAGAATGAAGCAGGATTCATGCCTAACACCATTCACACGAAAAAGAATTGGAAATGGATCAAGGACTTAAATGTGAAAACTAAACCATAAAGACCGACAAGAAAATTGAGATGAGTGGTTGTGGGACCTAGTTTTTAATGATGGATTGTCAGCTATGACAACAGAAGCATTAGCAGCAAAAGACTAAATGGATAAACGAGACCACATAAAGATGAGTCCTTTGTTCATCAGAGGACTTTACCAACAAAGTGAAAGTGAAAAGACAATGTAAAAACTAGAAGAAAAAAATTGGGGAACTATACATACAACAAGGGTCTAATGTCTAAAAATATATCTATCAAAAATGAAACTTCTTTAACTTAAAAAACAACTTCTATAAGTTAATAAGAAAAAGACAAATCCAAAATATGACATAGGGCTTGAATAGTTTTTTCACCATTGAGGATATACAAATGGCCAAGCTGCTGAGTCATTAGCCATTCTCAACTCACTGCCATCAAGTCGATTCCTACTCATAGCAATCCTGTAGGGCAGAGTAGAACAGTCCTGTGCGTTCCGAGATGATACCTCTTTACAAGAAAAGAAAGTCTTGTCTTCCTCCTAAAGAGCAGCTGGTGGTTTCGAACTGTTCATCTTGCAAGTTAGCAGCCCAGCAAACAACCACTTGACTACCAGGGCCTGTAATCATTAGCCATATCAAAAATGGACACAAGGTGATCGATCCCCTTTCCACCATTAGTATAACAATGATTTTTATAAAATGGAAAACGGAAGGTGCTGGCAAGGTCATGGAGAAGCGACCCCTTATCCATTGCTGGTAGGAGTGCAAAATGGCCCCGCCACTTGGAAAAGAGTTGAACATAGAATACTGTAGGATCCAGCAACCCAAACCTTTTAAGAAATGAAAGCAGAAACGAGTACAGATGTTCACTGCAGAACCACTACACGGAAACTAAACTGTCTATCAACAGATAAGCAGATAAATGAAATGTGCTATGAGTCTATGCATACAATTAGTCATATACAGAAGCACATTGATTATGAGTAGAATAATGTAATATGTATACAATACGTTATTCTGAGTGAAATGTCAACTGTGAAATAAGTGCCTATGCATAGAAAACAAGCAAAGGTTTACAAATCAAAGGTTACTTGTAGTTTACTAGACTGTGAAGGAAGGGCAACGGTAAAGTTCTTGCCAAGAGATTGCTGAGTTGATGTCAATTGTATTAGAATAACTTGGAAAAGTAGTTTCACATTAAGAATATAGTCAATGTTCCTAAATATCACATGTAGATTTTCTGAATTCGCACATTTTACTGCATTTTCACTGTAATTTTTTTAAATAAAAAAATGAGATACCATTATAGACCTAATAACAACAAACAAAAAAACAACCAACAAAAAAGCATTGCAATTGAGTTGATTCTAACTCACAACACAGTCCGTTAGAGCAGCAGTTCTCAACCTGTGGGTCACGACCCCTTTGGGAGGTCGAAGGACCCTTTCACAGGGGTTGCCTGATCCGTAACAGTAGCAAAATGACAGTGATGAAGTAGCAACAAAAATAATTTTATGGTTTGGTGGGTCACCACCACATGAGGAGCTGTACGAAAGGGCAGCAGCATGCGGAAGGTCGAGAACCACTGCTCTAGAAGGTTTCCAAAAGTATCAGTCTTCGTGGGAGCGGACAGCCTCATCTTTCTTCCCATGAGCAGCAGGCAAGTTTGAACCCCCAACCTCACAGTGAGCGGCCTAACACCTAACCCAGTGTTACAGGTGCTCCTACACATGTAATGTTAGGTGCCATCCAGTCCGTTCTGACTCCAAGCAACCCAAACTACTACCGAACATCACAGCACTGGTCCGGCGCGGTCTTCACAATTGTTCTTCTGCTCCAGCCCACTGCTACAGGTACCGTGTCAACCCACCTTGTTGAGGGCCTTCTTGCAGGAACAGCTGAAACAGCACTGACATCAAATTTGGAGAAGATATGGGGCAAAAAAGAGTTTCATTCACTGGTTATAGAAATAAAAATGGTATGGCTACTTTGGGAAAACAGTCTGCCAATTTCTTGCAAAGGTGAAAATAGGTTTATCCATATGCTCCAGATATTAGTACTAAGTATTTGTCCAAATGAGTTAGAAACACATGCCTATAAAAGCCTGCACATGTCAATAACAGTTTTATATGTAAATGCCCAAACCTTCAAGCAACCAAGATGTTCTTTTTAAGTAATTTTATTGGGGGCTGGTACAACTCTTATCACATCCATGCATCCATCCATTGTGCCAAGAGCATTTGTACATTTGTTGTCATCATCATTTCAAAACATTTGCCTTCTGCTTAAGCCCTTGGTAGCAGCTCCTCATTTTTCCCCCTCCCTCCCCGCTCTTCCCTCCCTCATGAACCCTTGATAATTTATAAAATATTATAATTTTATCATGTCTTACACTGTCTGACATCTCCACTCACCCATTTTTCTGTTGTCCATCCCCCAGGGAGGATGTTATATGTAGATCATCAATAATCGGTTCTCCCTTTCCACCTCACTCTCCCTCCACCTTCCAAGTATCGCCACTCTCACCACAGATCCTGAAAGGATCATCTGTCCTGGATTCCCTGTGTTTCCAGTTCCTATCTGTACCAGTATACATCCTCTGGTCTAGCCAGGTTTATAAGGTAGAATTGGGATCATGGTAGTAAGGGGGTGTGCAGGTAGGAAGCATTTAGGAACCTGAGGAAAGTTGTATGTTTTATTGTTGCTACACTGTACCCTGACTGGTATGTCTCTTCCCTGTGACCCTTCTGTAAGGGGATGTCCAGTTGCCTACAGATGGGTCTTGGGTCCCCAATCTGCTCATTCACAATGATTTGATTTTTTGTTCTTTGATGTCTAATTCCTGATCCCTTCAACACCTCGTGATCACACAGGCTGGTGTGCTTCTTCCAAGTGGGCTTTGTTGCTTCTCAGCTACATGGCCGCTTGTTTACCTTCAAGCCTTTAAGACCCCAGACGCTATGTGACTGACTTCATAAGCCATCTTGCATCCAAATAGAGTATTCTTCTGTAACAAAAGGAAACAAGCTATCAAGCTACAAGAGGACATGGAGAAGTCTAAAATGCATACTGCTAAGTGAAGGAAGTCAGTTTGAAAAAGCTATTGTGTATCATTCCAACTACATGATGCTCTGGGGAAGTCAAAAGCATAGAGTTAATAAAAAGATAAACTGTTGCCAGGGGAGAAGCCCTCGTGGCATGGTGGTTACATGTTGGGTTACTAACCTGGAGGTCAGCAATTTAAAACCACCAGTCATTCTGTGGGAGAAGGACGGGATGTTCTACTCCTACAAAGTTAGTCTTAGAAACTCACAGGAGCTGTTCTACCCTGCCCTGTAGAGTTGGCAGTGACTCGATAGTAGTGGGTTTGCTTTGGTTTGGTTGCCAGAGGTTAATCAAGAACAAAGCAGAGATGGAAAGTGGAACACTGGGCATTCTGTGGTAATACAATGAACACATGACACATGCAATTGCCAACCCCTGGAGGAGTGATCAACACAAAAGCAAACCCTAGTGTAAACTAGAGGCTTTCTCACGACCATCGAGCTAACAATGACTCAAGGTGAGATCCCAAAGGACGGGGTTAGACCTGCCCATGTGGGCTTCTGAAAGTGTAACTCTTTACAGGGGGTACAAAGCCTCATCTTTACCCCCTCACAACTATTCATAACCCCCTACATCACCAGGGCTCCTAATAACTAGACTTTCATGAACACTAATGTGTCAATATTGGTTCATCATTTGTAACAAATGTACTACACAAATATAAAATGTTAGTAAGAGAAGCAGCTGAGGAGAGGGTATACAGTTAACTTCCCGCACTGTCTGTAAACCTGACCATTAGATAAAACAATAAAGTTGACCTTTAGAAAATGGGGTGTCAAACCCATTTCATAGGATGTTAGCTGGATGAGGGACCTTGTCAGCAAAGAACAGGGGGCCCCTCACTCCCTTTCCTGCTTGATTTTCCTTTCTCCAATTGATTCCCTTCTACTGGTTTTCTATTGCTGCTGAAATACAATGAACAGAAATGTGGGGGTGAAGGGAATGTTATCTACAAAATATCCTCAGCATGGCCATACTTGAAAGTGTAATACAGAGGGCAGGTTAGCAACACCTCTACCCTACATTGCATTTAAGGTTCTAGTCAATGTTGTAGGACAATACAAGTAAATGGAGGTACATCTGTAGACAACTGGACATACCTTCCAGAGGCATAGTGGAGAAGAAATGAGTCACTTAGGGTGAAGTATAGCATTGATGAAACTCACAACTTTCCCCTAGTTCTTAAATGCTTCCTCCCCCTGACTACCATGATCCCAATTCTACCTTACAAACCTGGTTAGACCAGAGGATGTACACTGGTACAGATAGCAACTGGAAACACAGGGAATCCAGGACAGATGAACCCCTCAGGACCAGTGGCGAGAGTGACGAAACCAGGAGGGTCGAGGGAAGGTGGGGTGGAAAGGGGGAACCGATTACAAGGATCTACATATAAGCTCCTCCCAGGGGGATGGACAACAGAAAAGTGGGTGAAGGGAGATGTTGGGCAGTGCAAGACATGATAAAATAATAATAATTTATAAATTATCAAGGGTTCCTGAGGGAGAGGGGAGCAGGGACGGAGGGGGGAGGAAGAAAAATGAGGAGCTGACACTAGGAGCCCAAGTGGAAAGCAAGGGTTTTGAGAATGATGAGGGTAATGAATGTATAAGTGTGCTTTACACGACTGATGTATGTGTGGATCGTGATAAGAGTTGTATGAGCCCCTAATAAAATGATTAAAAATAAAAACCAAAACAAGTAAATGTAGGTAGACTGTGAAAGAAGACAGCGGTCATATTTCACAAGTAACACAATTGTACATATAGAAAAAACAAATAATGTATTACACATAGACTTTGATTTAGTAAGTGACTACAATATGGTCATTAGATGAAAGGTCAATATATTTAAAACAAACAATTATATACCAGTTAGCAAGCAAGTAGAAAAGAAAACTTTAATGATACTATTTATAATAGCATTGAAAAAATTATTGGGAATAAACAAGCTTTACAGCTTGCTTGATATGAATGAGATAAAACGAATAATGAGAAAATTGAAGATATTCACGGACTGTAAGGCATCTCAAAAATTTTAAAAACAACTCCCTGCCATCTAGTTGATTCTGATTCATGGTGACCCTCTAGGGCAGAGAAGAACTGTCCTGTGGGGTTCTGAGGCTGTAAACTTTTACAGGAGCAGAGAGCCTCCTTTTTCTCCCCAGGAAAGACAGGTGGGTTCAAACTGATCACCTTGTGCAATGCACAGCCCACTACACTACTTAGGTTTGCAAGTATAAAAATATTATTTGATAGATTTAATGAAATTTCCTTCAAAGTCTCAACAAGTTTTTTATTTCCATTTTTAAAAGAAAAATCAGAAAGTGACTTCTAAAATATATATATGAAAATGCAACGTGTCAAGAATAGTCATGATAATTCTGAAGAATCACAGTTGGAGAACTACACTGAATAGTAAAAGTTAATAAAAATGACAGAATTATCATGGCACAGAGAAAGACAAAATAATCAAAAGAAGTGAGAATCCTGAAATAAAGCCATACATATAGGAGTACAATTTATGAAAAAGACGTATAACCAAACATTTCAGGTCAGTAAAGAAAAGATAGTTTTTCAAATTATGGTGATGGGTTGACTGGATATGCATATGGGAAGTAAATAAATCTTTATTCTCACACACCATTCATAAAATTAAAAATACGCACATACACACACCCCAGGTGCGCTGTAGACAAAAATGTGAAAAGTAAATAATAATGCTTCCAAAAAATAACTAAGAATATATCTTCATGAGCATAAGTTGTCCAAAGGTTATTTGAATACCTTAGACCTTAAGCAGTGACTATAAAGGAAATGATTATAAATCAGACCCATGAAAATAAATAATTTCTATTCTCAAAAGTAAGGCGCCCTGGTAGTGCTGTTGAGTTAGTGTTGGTTAACTTGCCCACCACAGGTTGGGAATTGAAATCCAGCAGCTGCTCCTCAGTAAAAAGAGCCCATCTGATCCCAGATAAAGAGTTAGTCTTGGCATCCCCTTACAGAAGAGTTATGGGGAGGAGACAAGCCAGTCGAGGTGCAGGGTAGCAACGACGGAACATGCAACTTTCCTCTAGTTCCTATATGCTTCCCCCCCCCCCTATCATGATCCCAATTCTACCTTACAAGTCTGACTAGACCAGAGCATGCACACTGGTACAGATAGGACCTGGAAACACAGGGAATCCAGGACAGATGATTCCCTCAGGACCAGTGGTGTGAGTGGCAGTACTGGGAGGGTGGAGGGAAGGTGGGGTAGAAAGGAGGAACCGATTACAAGGATCTATACATATTACCTCCTCCCTGGGGGATGGACAACAGCAAAGTGGGTGAAGGGAGACGTCAGACAGTGTAAGACATGACAAAATAATAATAATTTATAAATTATCGAGGGTTCATGAGGGGAAGGAAAGGGAGGGGAAATGATGAGCTGATAGGAAGGGCTCAAGTAGAAAGCAAATGTTTTGAGAATGATGATGACAACAAATGTAAACATGCGCTTGATACAATGTATGTATGCATGGATTGTGATAAGAATTGTACGAGCCCACAATAAAATGATTTAAAATATATATATATATATATATATATATATATATATATATATATATATATATATATATATATATATATATATATATATATATATAAACTCATTAAATGAAATAATCATGTCAAAAATAAAAAGAGTTAGTCTTGGAAATCCTATACAGGGGCCATTAGGAGCCTGAACTGACTCAAAGCAGTGGAATGGTGGGATTCTCAAAAGGCACTCCTAAAGAGAATCACATGAAGATTAGTCAAAAATCCCACTTTCCAACGTCTCAATCATCTCTCGACACCAATTGCCCAGGTAGCACTTTTTCTGCTAGCCATCTGGAACGACGAGGTGAGAGTTTAGAACTGAATAGGATACCGTGTTTCAGACGACCAAATAAGCAGATGTTACTCTCAAGCTTGGGAGTGCACATAACACCCTTACTTCTGGCTAACTCGGGTTTTCTCACCGCTCCTTCAGGATGTGAGCCGAAAGGAAGGGTGTCCTCGGGCTCCCTCACTTTCACCTGCTGGCTCCCACCATGCCCCTGGGCTCAATAACTGGCTGGAATGACTCACAGAACTCTGACAAAGTACAGCATTTATGATTACAGATTGCAACAAACGTTTCAAAGCAGGATCATCAAAAGGAAGAGATGCAAGGATTGAAGGTGCTCCCAGTAGGAACTTCCGTAACCCAAGGGGCGCACCACTCTCCCTTTGGCAACAGGTCTCTTGTTGTTCTCAACTATTACACGGTCATGTCTTTAAGTTGTTGAATTTGAAAAAGTTCGATCATGTGTCAAGTTAGCTGATATTGGGAAATGAGATGCATCTTTCTCATCTCTGCTGTGTGCGTGTGTGCGTGTGTGTGTGTGTGTGTGTGTGTGTGTGTGTGTGTAAGCGTATTCCCTACCACAGAGAAGGCAAATCATACCGTCCCCTTCCAACCAGGGGTTCATATCCAGATGATCAATGAATCTAAGAGCTTTCCAGAAGAGTCAAGGAATACTGGCAAATAATAAAGTCGATTTCAACTCACAGTGACCGTACAGGACAGAGTAGAATTCACAGGGTTCCCAAGGCTGCAAAGATTTACGGAAGCAGATGGCGGCCGCATCTTCTCCCCAGAAGTTGGTGGGTTCAAACCACTGCTCTTCCAGTTCGCAGCTGAGCTCTTTAACCTCTATGCTAGCAGGGCTCCGTCTATGGCATTTACAGCAGTGGGGCTCTCCTAGTCACCCCTCTTCAGAATCCTGTGTGACAGTTTCTACTCTATGAAGAGGGAGAGATGCCTAATTGGGGGTCAAAGCGCTTTAACTCCTAACTGGGAGGTTTGTGATTCAAACTCACCAGTTGCTCCTTGGGAGATGGACGTAGCAGCCTGCTTCCATAAGAAGTGACAGCCTTAGAAAACCCAGGGGGCAGCTCTACTTTGACTTATATGTAGGGTAGCTATGAATTGGAATTGGTTGGGTAGCCATGGGCTTGGATTGGGTTTTTATCCCCATCCTGAAGCCATTCAGTCTATTCCAACTCATTGCGACTGCATAAAGGGATTCCAAAGCTGGATGTCTTCATAGGTGCAGACAGCCTCGTCTCTCTTCCTCAGCGCAGGTGCTGGGTTTGAAATGCCAACCTTGCAGTTGGCAGTCCAAAGCTATCAACATCCCCAACAGTACAAGAAAGCAGCAGCAAATAGAAATAGGCATGGAATGTAAAGTCATGTAAAGGGGAATATTTCAAGAAAGTTCTCTCTCCAGTTGCTACTGAATCAATTCCAATTCATGGGACATCATGTGTGTTAAAATGGAACTGGCTAAGGCAGCTGCACCCTGATCCGACCATCACAAAGCAAGAGACCGAAGAACTAGAAGGTCAAGGCTCACCAAGCCATTTATCTCACTGCCCTTCAATCAATCCCACATGTTTATTGGCCAGCTTGGCACAATACGCTTTAACTATCTCAGTATCTATCTCAGGCTAGGTAATCGACTTCTGAAAACATAGCCCCTGTGTACTCTAGGTTTTCTTCATGTGCATTTACCCTTTATATAAAATTCTCTCTTATACATGTGAGTTTCTGTGGATTTGGTTCTCTAATGTACCCAGACTAACACACCAACCAAATCCACAGAAACTCATGTATACAAGAGTTTTATAGAAAAGGTAAGTGTACATTAAGAGAGCATCCCAACCCAGTCTAGTCCAAATATCCAACATTAGCCCATATGTCCAACACTGATCCATAAAGTCCTCCTCAAACTCACAAAATATATGCAATGACGCCGACTGCAGGAAGAAAACTGAATCAGTGAGCGTGTAAGAACTCAGCGCTGGCAGGGGTCTCCACACAGCTGCTCCAGCACCCAGGACTGCATCGGGGTAGGTCCATGTGGCTTCTCCTCAGGATGTCTTTTAGGAAGTCAGCCTTGCAAGCTGAAGCAGGGAACTAGCTAAGGCAGCTGCACCCTGGGCCGACCATCACAAAGCCAGAGACCCGAGAACTAGAAAGGCAAGGCTCATGGAGCCACTTATCCCTCCGCCCTTCAATTAGCCCAACATGTGTTTATCAGCCAGATTGGCACAATGAACTAACTCAATCCACCCCTTGCCCTCTTGGCACCTGTACACCATTCTTTAGCCTCACAATTTCAATTAAGTAATACCTACACCTTAATCTGATAATCCTGTGAATATGTTCCTCCACCTATGAAAGTTTGTAAGCCAACCACTTCATGCCTTTATTCCCCCAATTTTGAGTATCCAATTTACATACTGCCCCCTTACAGCAACCCAGTGCTCTGAAGAGACAATCATTTTCCAACATAAAGAATCTTCATTCCAGTTGGAACCTTGTGAAGTCTGCATGCATAAGCAAAGTCAAATCCAGACAGGTCATCCATAAAGTCAGCAACAATATGCACCAGTTCACAGGCTCAAAAATCTCCATCTGGCCGGATTCCTTTCAACTCAATGTGGGCTGCCTCACTCAACCTCCACAGGGTGCCCACTGGTCACCTTGCCTTTAGATCATGGGATCTCACCAATACTCAACAAGCCTAGGCCCCCTCATGCTAGGTCAAGAACTTTAGACCAATCAACCGCTCTCATCTTCTCTTTTTCCTGTAAACCAAGTCCATAGGTGTCAGTTGGCCATACTCAACCACTCTCCTTGTTACATTTCTCCCACTTCCACTCAACAAATAGATTCAGGTGGTCACCTAGTAAGCATTTCAGCCTGCTCAAAGGCTCCCTTTAACATTCAGTCCCAGAGAGGAGTTTTCTTCATGATTCCATATTTTTTCCCCCAGCTTCTGACAAAGACTACTGGTTCCTGAGTACTCCAAAGCACTGGGTGGGGCACATCTTTTCAAAGCTTTCTTTGCAGGCATGGCCTAAACCCATCTAAAGATAAAATTTTAATGGCTGAAAGCAAGTGGGCTTACAAACTTTCTATTTTCATACTTTCCATATTTTTCCCAGTAAACAACCGAGTAAAGTGTGGCTGTATCTGACCTCTGGCTAGACAAAGAAGAACAACTCCCATGAGGGAGACATCAAACACACATCTACTCTCTATCTTATGATTTGTTTCTCCAGTACCCCAGTCCCAAGGTACCATAATGTGTTAGTCTGGGTACATTAGAGAAACAAATCCACAGAAACTCATGTATAAGAGAGAGTTTTATATAAAGGAAAAGTACACATCAAGAAAACATCCCAACCCAGTGCTGCCCAAGCCCACAAGTCCAACATTAACCCATTAACCCATATGTCCAACACCAATCCACAAAGTCCTCCTCTGTCTCACAAAACACACAGAATGATGCCGACTGCAGGAGGAAAGCCGAGTCAGTGAACTATGTAAGCATCTCAGCGCTGGCAGGGGTCTCCACACGGGTGCTCCAGCACCCAGGGCTTCATCGGGGTAGATCCATGTGGTTTCTCTTTAGGGATGTCTTGCAGGAAGTGAGCCTTGCTAGCTAAAGCAGGGAACTGGCTAAGGCAGCTGCACCCTGGTCTGACCATCAGAAAGCAAGAGGACCGAGAACTAGAAAAGCAAGGCTCACTGAGCCATTTATTTCTCCGCTCTTCAATTAACCCCACATGTGCTTATCAGCCAGGTGGCACAATAAACTAACTCACCAACCCAGAGCAAGAACTGAATGCCATTAGGTCAAGGATTACTAGCTGAGTAGGGTACCACTAGGCACCCAGTGGCAGAGCTAAAAGAGCTTGCTAAACTTGTAAGAGTAGAGCAGAAGCCAAGGGGTCACGGGATCATGGCACTGAAGGCCAGGGAACGGCATTACTCTTAACGCTGCTGAGACAGAGCTGTTCTGATGAAAGAACTGAGTAGTTTCTGATGATGAATTGTAACTTGTGACCCCTCGAAGAAGTATTGTCTACATGAGTTGTGTGTGGCCACAGCAACAAATTTTCCAGCCCGGCAGAGAAGCCAAGAGTGCCATGGGAGGGGGCAGCTGTGTCCGAACTGAGAACACAGTTGGGGTGAGAGAAGCATGTTTGACTACTGTCTTGTAGACATCTGTCTTGGGTTGTCGATCCTGATCATCCATCCGCTTTGTGAAGTTCAAAGAGGTGAACTGGCCTCAGCCACACCATTTTCCAATGAGATATAAAACATGCTGGTAGTTTTTCAATTGGTCAATTAAAAGAAAATTCCTTTGTGTGGCTCTTCATGATCCATGCTCTCTCCATCCACATCACTCCAAACTCATGGTATTCACAATGAAAACTTGACTATTCTTCTACAATCCGACACAAATAAGAATATATAAAAGGGGCCTTAAAGATGTTTGTTGGAAAATGCTGATGTATTTGAATTCCATTTATCTAAAAACATCTTGAAGTCTCCTCGTATAAGCATGAACACACATTTTCATATAGAGGAGTTGTCAGTGTTTTTTAAATCTCAATTTAATTCACTGCCATCAAATGGATTATGACTCATAAGTTTTATAAATAGTAACATGCTTTTCATATTTAATGACACATGGGAATCCTGCCAACCCTCATTTAAAAAAATGAAACCAAAACTCATTGCCACTGAGTTGATTCCGATTCATGGCAGTCTTATATGACAAGGTTGAACTACCCCATATGGTCCCTATGCTGTATTCTATACAGAAACAGAGCATGAAATCTTTTCTCCTTTAAGCCAAGCCATCTGTCTCTCCATTTCAGTAAAGAATGCTGTTGAGATTTATACTGAAATCACATTGTCTCTGTAGATTTATACTGAAATCACATTGTCACATTTTCACTATATTGTTTTCCAATTCATGAAGATGGGGCAGCTTTCTTTTCCCCCCAATAGCTCTCTTATAATAATGTTTTATAATTTTCATTCTATAAGTCTTATGTGTCCCTAGTTAGGTGAATTCCTAGGTTTTGTTTTTTTTTTTATCAATTTGGGACTTTTATAAAAGGCATTCACCAACTTTATAAAGAAAGGCAAAAGACTTGGAGAAGCAAAGTGCAACTTGAGAAAGAGAAAACCTACAATGGTCTTAAACCCTACTGCACAGCCTCCGCAGTAAAAACAACCCGGCACAGTATGACTGGCATGTGGACTCAGAAATAAAGCCATCAGTCTGTGGACAGTTGATCTTTGACACAGTTCAACACACACTAAATGGGTTAAAGATAGGCCCTTTCACAAATCATGCAGGTAAAACTGGACATCCACTTGCAGAAGAATGCAGCAGGGCCCTTAAGGCACACCACATATAAAAAGGAATCAAGGTAGATCAGAGACCAAGATATAGCACACCATTTAGAACTATGAAAAAGAGGTTTTAGGGTCTCTACTCCATGAAAAAATACACCATCATAGAGAACTGAAAACACACAAACAGCAGGGGACCAACGAGCTGACGGGAACTTCATACAAATTAGGACACTTAGGTGCATCAAAGGTATCACCAAAAGAGGAAAAAGGAGAGCACACTGACTGGAAAAACAGTCTTGGCAGTAGATAGGGTATCAGACAATGGACTAATCGTTAAAGATTATAGAAAACTTCAATAACTCAATAAGAAAAAGTCAAGCAATCCAACTTAGAAATGGGCAGAGGGTACGAACAGACACTTCACCAAAGAAAACAATCAGGAGGCCAACAAACATGAAGAAATTCGCCCAATCATTAGCCAGAGACACAAAGCAATGAGATATGACCTCAGCTCGGCATTAATAGCCAAGTTCAAAAACACAGCAAACGCAAAGGTGCAGTGGCACTGTATTTCCTTAAAGAGGGAACAGAAATACCATGCCCAGCATTCCCTCTACTTGGTATCTATCCTAGAGAAAGAAGGACCATGACAGGCAAATGTGGTAGCTACATAATTTCATACCACCTCGTGTAGATAGGTAGGATTGTTGTGCCAACATGGCCAGTGATCACATGTGAGATTAGTCGAAGGACGGAGAAATAAATGGCTAGGCCAGTCTTGCCTCTTCTCTTGCTCTTTGATCATGGGACTGGTATGACCAGTGTGTGGCTGCCTTGCATGTTCTGGGCCTCCATTTGTACCTGTGGGACACCTAACCTGTGGACCATGTGGCTGTAACTTGAGGTTCCTTCAAGACCTGCTTCGCCACGCTGCTGGAATGTGCAACTCTTGAGCAGGGGACTGTCGGAGCCTGTCATCTGGCTGACTGTTGGCGACCTGTCTTGCTGTTTGCTGCCTGTGGCCGGATAGCATGCATTGCTCTATGAAGGACTGCCCAGCGGCCCTCGAGACTTGAAGGACTGCCAGTGTCTCACAACTGTCTCACAGGAGTGAGCTGCATTGAGCCATTTGTACTGCTTTATAGATTATTATAATATAATCGATTAATTATAATAGATTAATTAACTGTTATCTATCGACATAAATATATATAAATTTATTAGTGCCCTGGTTTTCTCTAGAGAACCCTAACACATCTTGATAAATAGAATATAGGGGTGGAGTCTAGCTTGTCAATAAGGGCTCAAGGTAACACCCACCAGGAGGATTCTGGGACCTTCCTCTTTTTCTACTGGAGTAGGCCCACACTGTCTCTCTGCTTCCCATCACTGTTGACAAGCCATATGGAGTTATGCTGCAGGTAGCCAGAGCCCTGGAGGAGCCACAAAGAGCCCCACACTAGCGCTGAGATGCTTCCACTGCCACTGGATCCACAAGACTTTCCATCCACTGGGCTGTGATCTTTCTGTGTTCAGCATTGTTGCATGTGCTGTGTGAGTCAAAAGAGGAATTTATGGGCTAGTATCAGACATGTGGCTAATATTGGACTCATGGACTTGATCTGGACTAGACTGGGATGTTTTCTCAATATACAATTGCTCTTTTATATATCTTTCTTACACACGAGTGTCTCTGGACTTGTTTTTCAAGTCAACCCAGACTAAAACAGAATATACATGCCATGTTCACTCCAGCATTACACACAATAGCAAACAAGATGGAAACAACCTATGATGCCCATCAGTGGAAGAATGGATACAGCACATTAAAGAAAAATGAATCTTCGGAACACTTCATTACATGGATGGCCATGGAAGGCATTCCAAAATCCCAAACTGTATTCATTGCCACTGAGTAGATTCTGCTTTATAGTGGCCCTATGGGACACATGCCTGCTCCTTTGGGTTTCTGCAACTTTAAATTTTTACAGTAGTAGAAATTTCTCCAGTGGAGCAAGTGGCAGGTTCAAACAGTTACCGTGTGGAGAAAAGCTCCAGGAGCAACCCACCCCGCCATCACAGCTCCTTTGGAGGATAGTATTCTGACTGGATCACAAAGGGGCAAATATTGTCTGAGATCACGAATGCAAAAAATCAGAAACATTCTTCACACGAAAAGAAGCATTCTTTGATATTTACCGGTGGGGGCTGGAACAAGAGACTCAAACATAACCATTGTGAGGACAGCCCAGGACCGGGAAGTGTTGGGTCACTGCGGGTTAGAAAGGGCTCGATGTTGGCACCTAACAAAAACAACAAGGGTGGGCAGGGAAAGAAGGGGAAATCACTGGCTAGTTTTTAGGTTCGGACTTATAGTTGTGGTGGAGTGAAGTTTCTTTCTTTCTCTTTTTGGAGTGAAATTTCTTCATGTGGCTCTTCTATCTAAGTCTGTCAAATGCCCACCTTTGGGTCTCCCTTTTAGTCAGTGAAGTAGTGGGACTATGGGGTTTATCTTTTAGACCGTGAAGTCGTGGGATTGCGTGGGACTATGCAATTAGAGTGTAACACTAAGAGAGGGGATTGATCCGTTGTCATTACCACACCCTTGGCTATAAGGATACGCAATCTTTGAAGCACCAGAGGAGAGAACCCCTTTCTCCTTTCCACGACTCTGGGAGAACAAGTTCAAGAAGTTTGTCTGACGTAGCCAAGGCCCCGGAGACCAGCTGCACCGCAGACGGTGCAGCTGAGACTCCAAAGAGCAGCATCAAGACTGGGGAGCAGCTTCTCCTTATCTGGCCTGCGACTATGGAACTATGAGACAGAGTAGCAGGCAGGCTGGCTTTCTGGCCCATGGAGGCAACAGTCAAGGAACTACAAACATGACTGAGCCACTAAGAGCCACAGAGAGTACACTAGCACGTGGCTGAGAGACTGAGAACTGGAGAGACGTGGCTGCTGGTGGAGGAGACCAGTGACGAGCCTTACTGTTTGCTGATCCTGACTTGGGGTAACTGATTAAACCGGTTACCTTCCCCCAACACACTCCCTAAACTATGAGTATTGCCTGCGAGTTCCAATCAATGAACTACTGAACCCAGCATTGACAGACTGGCATGGGAGGAACAGTTGTCAGAATAGAGTAAAAACAACCAAAAAAGGCTGGAGCATGCAGTGCATGTGGCCCTACCTCATGGCGATTAGGAAGCCAGAGGAGGGCAGCTACGTCCACCTCCACGGCGTTCGTTTATTGCAATCGGGACCTTATGCACACAGTACACAATACTGGTCCTGCACCAGCCTCACAACTGTTCTTATGGGTGAGCCCATTGGTGCAGCCACCGTGTCCATCCATCCGGTCGAGGGCCTTCCTCTTTCACTGCCCCTCTACTTCACGGACTAAAAGGTAGACAAATGTTAACTCGGGTGAAGAAGAAAACAATAAAAGGGTGGCTGGCAGAGAATTAAAGGAACAGCTGAAACGACTGGTATTGCCACAATCCTGCAATACGGGCGATCTGCCAAACGACCGAGAGAGACAGAGCTGAACAGGGAGGGATGAACACCAGCGGCATCTCCACCCATATGGACAGGTCTGAGCATTAATGAGGGATGCACGATCTAGTTCTAGAATCATCAGCCATTGAAGATAAAAAGTGTAGCACGGACCCAGGGGCAGAGTTCAGGACGAGGGGTAGGAAAGGAGGCACGGAGGCAGGGAGCACGGAACATGTGAATAAAGGAGGGCGCAAACAGGGAAAAGTGTGTGTGAGTCAACTGAAGTGACACGGATGGGCTGCTTTGTACGCCCTCACCTAGGTCATCATAAAAATATCTGCCACTGCCACTTTAAAAAGCTTTATGTTCTCCTCACTGGCAAAGTTCAACCTCCTACTTTCTCATTTGACCTTCACAGGGCCTGCAATGAAAGTAGCACTGTGACAGATAAACTAGAATTCTATGCTCAACAAAAATAATCTTTTAAAAAGAATGTCAAATAAATACATACTCAGACAAACAAACAAACAAAAAAAGAAAGTAGCACCGTGAAAGTAATAGGAAACTTGAAAGCACCTATTTTACATTATTTGGCCAGGGTCTCCGGGCTACTACATTCCATAGTGACCTGACTCCCATTCGAATACATCTCCATTCATCCATTCCTTGGAAATGTTACATAAGGTGTGCACGTTGCTTAACTTTAAGAGAAAGAAAATGGACATCGCAGGAAATTCCTGTACTTTGCTCCCGGTGTATAATTGGTCACGAGAACAGTTTCACAGCATTTGGACAGCTTACATTTCACCTAATTTTGCAATCTGAATGATGGCATGCTCACCTCAGCTGGCAATCCACTCACCTCTGGGTCAGAAAAGGGAGTTTCTATTTAGAATATAAAACCCATTACCACTACAGAGAAATATCCAAATTAAAGGGCACACTACACTAAAGATAAACTTTTTAAAAATTAGTGAACTATTTTTACTTGAAAGGCGTTTAGGTGTATGTGTGTATGCGTGCACGTGTAGAAACACTCTGCTCTAAGTCACTATTACACCAAACTTTATTGTAATCACACAGGCATATTTAATGTAGCCAAGAGCACCTTTTAGGTTCTGGACATCAATGCAAGCACAGAACTTAACATATCTTTACAAACTACTCTAAGCACATATTAGATACATTCATCAAAAAACCAAACAAAATTAAACACACACACACAAAAATCACCTACTCTCCCTTGGAAGTAAGAGTATACAAAAAGTTGATAGCAGAATTGAATGCCTAATTCTAAATATATTACAGTAATTAGTATAAATGACCAAGTGTCCAAAAAAGAGAATCACACTTGGGAAAAAAAAGAAAATGAGTTACATATTCTGACGGTCTCGAAGTCATCAAGTTACCAATTTTAAAGGCATGTCTGTTGAATTGCCTTTGATTGCCCCTGAAGTCAGCCCTACTTGCCTGTGGGGAGAGTTTGCAGGCCTTTTCAGTTTAGGGAGGGGGTGGCGAGGAGATATGAGGCATTAAAAAAATAAACAAAACTTCTATTTATATTTACATATGTATATACCTGTATTTAGATCTCTATAAATGCCCCTTGCCTCCTAGTTCTTTCCTCTATTTTCTTTTTCTTTCCTCCTGTCCCACTATCATGTTAAGCCTTCATTTGGGTTTCAGTAATTCCTCAGTTACATTGCCCTTGATCAAGCCCTACCACACGTCTCGCCATCAATTTTCCGTCACTTATTGTTTCCATGTCCCTGGGTTTGTTAACACCCACTTCCTTTACCCTGCCTCTCCTAGAGTTATGTACATATATTTATAGGTTTAGTTTTAAGGAAGGAGATGGACATTGTGTCTCTACTCAAGTACTTCCTCAACACAAGAACACTGTTCTAATAATCCAGCACTCTGAGATGCTTACCTTCCCGACACAATTGCTGAAGACAAAGCGGGTGCATAGGCAAATGCGGTGAAGCAAGCTGACGGTCCCTGGCTATCAAAAGATATAGTGTCTGGGGTCTTAAAGGCTTGAAGATAAACAAGTGGCCACCTAGCTGAGAAACAACAAAGCAAACATGGAAGAAGCACACGAGCCTGTGAGATCATGAGGTGTTAATGGGTATCAGGTATCAAAGACCCAGAGCAAAAAATCATAATGTGAATGAGAGGGAGGAGTGTGGAGTGGAGGGCCAAAGCCAATCTGTAAGCAATTGGACATCCCCTTACAGAAGGATCATGGAGAGAAGACTGGTCAGTCAGGGTGCAGTGTAGCATGGATGAAACATACAGCTATCCTCAGGTTCTTTAATGCTTCCTACCCCCACCCCCCACCACTATCATGACCCTAATCCTACCTAAAAAATCTGGCTAGACCACAGCATGTAAATAGGTACAGATAAGAGCTGGAAACATGGGGAATATAGGACAGATAAACTCCTGGGGACCAATATTGAGAGTAGCTTTACCAGGAGGGGAAGGGGAAGGTGGAAGGAGAAAGGGGGAACCAATCACAATGATCTACCTATAGCCACCTCCCAGGGGGATGGACAACAGACAAGGGGTTAAAGGCATGAAAAAAAACCCAATAATTTATAAATTATCAAGGGTTTATGAGGGAGGGAGGGAGAGGGAGTGGGGAAAATGAGCTGACACTAAGGGCTCAAGTAGAAAGAAAATGCTTTGAAAAGGAGTATGGCAACTTATGTACAAACGTGCTTGAGACAATGGATACATGTATGGATTGTGATAAGAGCTGTATGAGCCCCAATAAAATGATTTCAAATAAATAAATAAATGAAAATTTAAAAACAACATCTATTTGTGCCTTAAGTTTTTTTTGGGGGGGAGGGGGGTTGCTTTCTTTTGTTTTTTAAATTTGGGACTTTCTACTCCCTTCAAAGGCTCCAGTCTCAGAAACTGACAGGGCCAATTCTCTCTTGTCCTACAGGGTCGCTCTGAGTCCCATTGATTCTATGGCAATGAGTTTGGTTTTTTACAAAATAATTGTCACTTTCTTCATAGGAATTTACCATTAAAGCCAAAATGAATGAATTGTGGATTCAGATATTAGATAATAAATTCACAGCGCAGGTGGCCTTGTAATTAATTATAAGTAAAAAAAAAGGAGAATAAGTTCTATAGTGCCGTATCTGCACACCCACACCCGGTCTTGTTTGAAGACTCCAAGGGATAGAGTACATTTAAAGGCTTAAAGGTGGGACTAAAGAAACGTGAGCACTAGATGCCTGCAGCGAAGAACTGCCTATCCTAGAAAGTGCATGGAGGGGAGGGTCCTTCAAGATCGATCAATAACATTTATTGATTACTGGTTAGAGATAAGGCATTCTTCTAGTGCTATATGAATGATCTCCGTTTAACAACCCAACAAAGCAGGTACCCCGTATTACAAATGTGCAAAACTGAGACACAGACTAGGTCAATGAGAAAGCACGTTTTTTTCCAAGAGAGCAAGTTCCGTTTTAATCTTAGCACCACAGAGAAATACGAAAGCAGCTGCTGCTGAACCTCAGACACGTGACTGAAGTTGGGAGCATGTCAAGTTCAGAATCTGGTCCAAGAGTCCGTTCTCGCGGCTACTCCGTGCATGGGGACGGCCGTGGAGGGAGAAAAGCTCGGTGAGCCTAAATATCAAACCAAAAGCAGCCCCTAAGAGCCCCACTATGTGCCGAGTAGAGAAGTTGGTACAAGAGCTCAGATCTCTGGGAGGACTGACCATTTTCCGGGTGGCTCCCTACCGTCCTGGACCTTACTCCTCGCGGGGCCCCCACAAGCCGGGTGGGTACACTCGAACGTACAAACGACGAAGCCCTACGGGGAGGGGCTGCCAGCAGCCCAGAGGGCGTCCAGCCAAGGGGCGGGAGCGGGGGGGTCCAGCCCCCGGATGGTGCAGCGTCGTTCTTTCCGGGGCAGCGCGGACGCTGCGAGGACACCCACCCAGAGGGAAGGCGCAGCTGGAGCAAGCTGCACAATCCGGTCCGCCCCCGCCAAGGACACCCCGCGGCCGCAGGGCAGCACCTCACCTGTGCGCTCGGACTGCAGCCGCCTCCTTCCGGACAGTCCGGGGAAGTTGTCCCCGGGAACGGAAGTCCCGCCTCCCGCTACGTCACCACGCAGCCCTGCCATTGGCTCCGAAAGCAGATGCAGGCCGGGAACGGGGCCATTCCAGAGACCGTGTTGGTGGACTTTTCCCCCCCCCCCACCCCCCCCATACACCTGGATTGTATTCACCTGTCATTGTCTGCCATCCTGGATGCATACCGTTTTCGTTCCTTCTCTTGTCCGTGTTGTCCATGTCTTCCGTTTTCCCGTCCTGCCGCTTCTTGATTCCGCTCCCGGCTAGGCAACCTTGCCTTCCTTTCCGCTTCCGCGTAGGGAGACGGATTAGTTACTCTGGTGCCACTCACCTTAACACAATGCCGAATAGTGGTCCCCGGGCGTGGTAAACTGGTCACATTCAAATTATCTGGAGACAACGGTCGACGCCTGTCCTGTGACTTGCATCTTCAACACTTGACACCGAGCGGATGATCGTGAACTATCAAAAAGTGCAGGAGTGAAAGTTACAGGCTGCTAGCCAAGGGAAGCACACACAGGTAGGCAAATCATGAATGAATCTCACACTCAGAAAGAGGACTTAGTCCTTTTATAGTGCACATCTCAGTGACACCGCACCATTCAAACAGTTCTTGCAATTTACATGTAATTGCAATTTTCAATTTAACAGCTTCCTTCTTTGGTCAAGTGTATTCCTAAATTTATTCCAATAAATGTCATGGGGAAACAGTAATAGCAGACATCTTACTTTGATTTTAAGGTTTTCTTGACCAAGAAGTCATATATTCGCTGTAAGGAAATCCTTGATTGAAATTAATCTTGCCGGCAGTGTTTTCTTTTTGTGTGGGGAGGGGGGGCAAATTTTTTAAATTAAATATGAATTTCAAAGGGCCTGGCTGAAGATAGGGGGGTGGGGGGCACCTAGAAACCACATTGTCATTGTTACCAGTTCATCTCAGTGAAAGGGGACGGGCAGGGCTCAAGCCATCTTGTTTAGATTAGCCAAAGGTTGATTGGCTACTCCTCTTTATAAAATTAGTGGAAACTAGCAAACTGCAAGGCACTCATAATAGTTTCTGTGATCAGCATGGTCTCCTTATGCGAATATAAAATAACATCTCATAATAAATGTTAGGCTTATTTCTTCGACTAACTGTTGATTCTTTTTCACGTAAGTAACAATGAGTTTAGGGGGCAAAAGCCACTCCCTGTATGAAGCACTTTTCATGAATTAATTTATTTTTAATCTTCAGAACAACTTAATGAGATCAGTATCATGTGACTATAGAGTCTGGAAACACTGACAAATATGCATAAAAAACTGAAGTACGCTGGCAATACATGTTATCTTCAGTATATTGTAATTAATTACTAACGCACCAACTAATGTGTGCAAAAGAACAACGTGGGTCACTAGTACGGTGGCCTTTCTTTCTGTTCTCAAACATCCATCTGCAGTGTACTGCCTCAGTTGATTTCTAGTTCTGATGTCACTGAGTAAACCTGTGCCAGAAAAAAGTCAACAAAGGACTTTAATCTTCATATATGTATATATATATAATTTTTCCATCCTTAATTGAGACACAAGAACACTAAAACACAGAGAAATTAAAGTGCTTTCCCAAGGTCAGTTGGCTGGGGTGGCAGTCCAGGTAGACTAGAGAAACAAATGCAGGGAGACTCACAGGTGTATGAGAAAGAGCTTTATGTACTAGAGCAATTGAATATTGAGAAAACAGCTCAATCCAGATCAAGTCCATAGGCTTGACATTAGCCCTAAGTTCAATATTAGCCCATGAATTCCTCTGCAGACTCACCTGACACATGCAGTGATGCCGAATGCAGGAAGATCACAGGCCGGTGGGTGGAAAGTCCTGTGGGTCCAATGGCTCCAGGGTTCTGGCTGCCATCAGCGTGGCTCCATGTGGCTTTTCAACAGGAATGTGAAGCAGAGAGAGTGTGTGTCCACCTCCAGGGAGGAAGAGAGGAAGTCCCAGAATCCTCATGAGAAGGACACACTCACAAGGAGGGATCACCAGGCTGTGCCCTATTGACAGGCTGGACTCCACCCCTTCATAATTATTTATCAAGTTGATGTGAAATTCAGTAACTACCACACTGCACTACTGTTTCCACTACCCCTGCAATGACTCCTCATAGGGACTACTTGCATTCCTTACAGGAGTCCACGGATTGTTTTCCAAGTACTCTCTCTTAATTCTACTCTTAGGAATACTCGGTGTACACTCTCCACTAAAACTTCCATTAGCCTAAACTTCCCTTCCCGTCCCTTTCTCATTCTCCCTTTATGAAACCCAGAGAGCAATATCCCTTTTTTTATGACTCACCCTTCAACCTGTCTGGTACTCAGTGACCCAACCTTCTATTAATATCTAGCTCAGCATTCCATTCCAAGACATTTCTGCAAAAAAGGATCCCAAGCATGTGCAGTGAATACATCAGTATCCAACTCACCTTAGAAACTGCCAGGAGTTGAGCCACGGTTCCATCCTACCCTATGTCCCAATGTAGAGGAAAGGGAGAATGTAACTCACCAACTAGACCTTCATTTATGGATGGAGATGGGTTAGAGGGTGGAGCAAGAAGGAGTCATAATCCCAGAAACCTGAGGGGCTAAAGGGACCCTACCTCACTGCCGTCACCTCCAACTCATAGCAACTGTATGCTATTGCAGGTTCAAATAAATGACAGTCACTATCATGCCTTGCAATATAGAAGAGTCTTTTATTGGGTTATAACTGGACTGAGAATCTAAAAGTGACTCTAGATTGCAGTCCTGAGTGGAGATAATAGCCAGCTTATATAGGCAAAAACCCATTTATCAGGAACTTTCCTATAAAGCGAGCTGACATGACAAAAGCAGAAAGCAAAATTAATGTTATCATTCCTTACAGTAAGCGCTACAAGGGACAGGATTGGATATCACATCAAAAAGGAACAATATTAAAGAATAACAAAATCAATCACCACATTTGGATTAGACCAGCAAAAGGAACAATATTGAATAATAACGAGATTAATTACAATGTCCTGATATTGGGAACATTAGAGGGCCGTCTAAAACCAATCACTAGCGAAACTTTGCGAGATGGGGGTGGGGAGGGCAAAGAGACAGGGCATTCAGCAATTACCACGACAGCATCACTTTGGGCAGTGTGCCTCAATAGGACAGGGTCGAGCTGCCCCTGGTGGATTTCAGGGATGGTGATTCTTTAAGAGAGCAGACACCCTCATCTTTTTCTAGAAGTGCCACTGGAGTTTTCAAAATACTGCCCTGTGGTTAGCAGCCCAACCAATTACAGACTCAGCTTACAAGGACAGCACAAAGGGAAAAACTCAAGGGTACGAGTGGTTTTCTCATTTCAAAAAAGGTGAAATGTTGATTGATGAAAAACCTTGTTCTTGAGAGCAAATGCCTTGAGAATGATTGGGGCAGGGAATGTATGGATGTGCTTTATACAATTGATGTATGTATATGTATGGATTGTGGTAAGAGTTGTATGAGTCCCTAATAAAATGTAAAAGAAGAAAAGAGAAAAAAAAAAGAACTCTAATAAGAGCAGCAATAAAATCAAAATATGTATCACAAGAGATAAGCATACACTATCCTGGAAATTAACCTTTATCAATAAAATAAACAATTTTGAAGAAAAAAAAACAAAAAAAAGAAAAACCTTGTTCTTGACGTCCACACCCTAACTGCTGGTTCTCCAACTCCTATTTCTCAATGTCAGATGGGTCTTAGCTGAAAACAGAGAATACCAGAAAGATGTTTGCTTGTGTTTTTTTGACCAGGAAGGGTGTGAGAGAAAAGAAGCTGGGGTGTAGGCAGCATTGGGAGCAGCAGGATCTCTGGAGGGGTGATTTCAACAGCCTAGGCAATTTAAATCATAAGCCTGCAGGCATTAGACCTCTAGGTTGATTCTAAACTCTGAAGTGCATAGTGTTAGTCCAGGTTGACTAGAGAAACAAATCCAGAGACACTCATATATGTAAGAGAGAACTCTGTATCAAGAAGTGATCATGCACCAAAAAAGCCTCCCAGCCCAGCCCAGATCAAGTCCAAAAGTTTGATACTAGTTCATAAGGTGGATTAGGCCATGAATTTTTCTGCAGTCTCATGCAACACGTGCAATGATGCTGGCTACAAGAAGATCTCAGGCCTGTGGGTGGAAAGTCCTGTGGGTCCAAAGTCCTGTTGGTCCAATGGCAGTGGATACATATCCACGGTTGTGGCTGCCATCAGCATAGCTCCATGTGTTTTGTCAACAGGAATGTAATCAGAGAGAGAGAGAGAGTGTGTCCCGCCTCCAGGGAGGAAGAGAAGGAGTCCCAGAATCCTCGTGGGAAGGTCGCCAGGCTGTGAGCTGATCGATGGGCTAGACTCCACCCCTTCATTCTTATTTATCAAGTTGACATGAAATTGTGTAACTACCACATCCACAAACCCAAGACTCTTTTTGCTGACCCAGCCCATGCTTACCCTGTTCATGCCTGTGCAAATCCCAGCCATGGGGCGAGCATGACCAGGTTTATGATTGAATCTGAGAAGTAGCACCAGAATCAGAATTGATCTGTTTGTAACCTGGAGACACAGACAGGCCAAGTACCTGACGTTTGATAAAAGCCCCTAGACACAGTTCATTCAGCGATGACTCACTGGAGTCCCCACCTGCTGTGTCCGGCACTTTTCTTTTCCTTCCAAATAAACTGCCTTCTGCTTGCCATTTCTGGTCTGTGCGTCTATTCTTTGGTTCACAAGACCAACAGCCCTGGACACAACAGAGCAGTTCAACAACATCAGCAATAAAATCACTCATGGCATGTCCTCTTCCGAGGCCAGCTTGAATTCTCTCTATGAACTGTGTGAAGTATTTTTTAATTATCTTCAATAAAATTTTCTTTGCATGGGATATTCAGGTTATTGTTCAATAATTTTCACATTCTTTTGAGTCCCCTTTTGAGATAAAGTTTATTGTGCCATGGCCAATGAACACATGCGGGTTTAATCAAAGGGCGGAGAGATAAATGGTTCAGCGAGCCTTGCCTCTCTCGTCTCTTGCTCTTTGATCATCGGACCAGTGTGTGGGTCCCTTGCTTGTGCTGTGCCTCCATTTGCAAGCTACACTACCTGTGGGACACCTAACCTGTGGACTGCGTCGCTGTAATTTGAGGTTCCTTCAAGACCTGCTTTGCCACACTATTGGAATATACATCTCGAGCTGGGGACTGTTGAACCCTGTCATCTGGCTGACTGTTGGTGACCTGCCTTGCTGTTTGCTGCCTGTGGCCAGATGGCCTGAATTGCTCTACGGAGGACTACCCGGCTACCCTCAATACTGGAAGACTTCCAGTGTCTCACAGCTGTCTCGGGGAGTGAGTTGCACTTAGCCATTTGTACTGCTTTATAGATGGTTTATTTCTTATGTTATATATCTATATACATATAGATATATAATTGTTACTATTCTGCTTTTGTTTCTCTAGAGAACCCTGTCTAACATACCTTTCTTTGGAAGAGGCGAAAATATGGATCCTTTCTGGTAGTCGGTTTGTCAGGTCTCCCAGGTTTCTTGAATCGGGAAAGTAAGTACTTCCAGAACCTCATGAACTCCGTGAAACATTTCAATTGGTATTCATTCAATTCCTGGATTCTTTCTTTTCAATACTGCCTTCAGTGTAGTTTTAACATTTTTCTTCAGTAGTTCTTAATCAGGCGCTGTCTCTTAAAATTGTTGAACCTCAGCCAATTCTGTTGGGGACAGTCACGCTGTAGATTCCTTCCATCTTCTTTTAATGCCCCCCCAGCCAATCAACATATTGCCAGGATTTGGGCTTGCTAATGCCAGGTCTTGACCTATTTCATTATAGTACCCTGCTTTGTGTTCTGTTCCATTCTTGGACTTTATCATTTTTCCACTTGTTTTAACCACTCTATGTTCAGAACAAGTTTCAGAGTCTCATCTGAGATCCATTTTTATCTTTTCTTCCCTTCTTTTCACTTTAATGATCTTTTGCTTTAGTCGTGGATAATGCTCTTTATAAATTATTTTTTTTAATTATGTTAATGGTGGCTCATACAGCTGTTATCACAATCCATACATATATCCATTGTGTCAAGCACATTTGTATATATGTTGCTATCATCATTTTCAAAACATTTTCTTTCTACTTGAGCCCTTGATATCAGCTCATTTGCTTCCCCCCACTCCCTGACCTTCCCCACCCCCACTTTCATAACCCTTGGTAATTTTTTTTTCATGTCTTACACTGATTGATTTCTCCTTTCACCCACTTTTCTGTTGTCTGTCTGCCTAGGAGGGGGAAATATGTAGATCAATGTGATCAGTTTCCCCTTTCTCCTCTCACCTTCCCCTTCCCCTCCTGCTATCACTATTCTCATTATTGGTCCTGAGGGGTTGATCTGTCCTGGATTCCCTGGGTTGTGAGCTCCTATCTGTACCAGTGTACATGCTCTGGTTTAGCCGGATTTGTAAGGTAGAATTGGGGTCATGATTGTTGGAGGGAGGAAGCATTAAAAATGTAGAGACAATTGTATGTTTCATTGGTGCTACACTGCACTCTGACTGGCTTGTCTCCTCCCTGCAACCCTTCTGTAAGGGGATGTCCAATTGCCTGCAGATGGGCTTTGGGTCTCCACTCCACACTCCCCGCTCATTCACATTGATATGATTTTTGTTCTGGGTCTTGGATGCCTGATCCCTGATCCCATCGACATCTCATGATCGCACAGGCTGGTGTGCTTCTTCCATGTGGGCTTTGTTGCTTCTCAGCTAGATGGCCGCTTGTTGATCTTCAAGCCTTTAAGACCCCAGATGCTTTATCATGTGATAGCAGGTACCATCAGCTTTCTTCATCACATTTGCTTATGCACTCCATCATGTCCAGAAGGTGAGCATCACAGAATGCCGGATTATTAGAACAAAGTGTTCTTGTTTGAGGGAGTACTTAAATCAAGGCCCAATGTCCACCTGCCATCTTAATACTTAACACATCAGTATATGTTAAGGTCTGTTCTCTAATGGAGAATGCTCTTGATGCTGTCCTAAAACTCATCACATCTGCTGTCACCAATGTTCAATGTATCAAATGTGTTCTTTAGATCGTCTCTAACTATGGTAAGATGAACTCAGGGCTGTATTTTGGCTTTTGTGGATCTTTAGAAATATTCTTCAACTTCTACCTGAACTTAAATATGAGCAATTTATAATCCGTTGCACAACGAGTCCTGACCTTATTTTGGCTGATGATACTGAACTTTGCCATCATACCTTCCCACTGACATAGTCCATTTGATTCTTGTGTATTCCACTGAGGGAGGCCTAGATGCATAACTGCTATTTATGTTGATGAAAAAAGGTATTTGCCATGAAAAAGCCACTGGTCTCGAGAAATTCTATGTTGCAATCCCCAGCTTTGTTTCAGTCACCAAAGCCATGTTTTACAACTTCTGTTTCCAGCTTGTCCATTCCAATGACCAATAATCACCACTGCGTTTTGACTGTATGTTTGATAAATGTCCGACAGAAGTTGGTAACATTTTTCAATTTCTTCATACTAGCTTCAGTGGTTGGTGTGCAAATTTGAGTAATGGTTATCCTGACAACTCCTCTGTAGGCATCTTGATATTATCTTATCAGAGGCAGCACTATCCTCCTCTAAAAACGATCTTGAAATGTTGTTACTGATGATGCCTGTGACACTTCTCTTGAATCGGTCATTCCTGGCACGACAAACCACGTGATTATTTGATTCAAAATGTCCAACACCTATGTCTATTAGCTCACAAATGTGTACTACACCTATCTTTATGCATCATATTACATTTTTGACGCTGTCCAGTGGTCCTATTTCATACATTCCACACTCTAGTTATTAATGGACGTCTACAGCTGTTCCTATGAGAAGCAGGAGCAGCAGCTTGTGTGGTTACACTGCCAACAACATACTCATGGGGGTGTTGTTTGGAATAGATAAGTGAGCAGATGGGATATCTGGCACTTGATCTGAAAGTAGTATTCAAGGGGGTACCCCCCCAAAATGGATTCTTTTCAAAGCTATTTAAACATATTTAAATTTTTGTACAAAAATTTACTCTGCATTACACTTAATACATTTGTCAAATCTGTGACTCCACTCTTGGAAACATTTTTTTTCAGTTGGATGGCTGATAGCACCTCCCTTGTATTTTTCTTCATCTCTTCTTTGTTGTCACATCACTGGCCTTTCATGTACCTCTTGATTCATGGAAACAACAAGAAGCCACAAGGAGCAAAGTCGGGTGAGTAAGGTGCATGGGATAAGAAGGCATGCTGGCGTTTGCCCAAAACTGGCACATTGAGGTGGCTGTGTGAGCATGTGCATTGTAGTGGTGACTAAACCAGCCCCCCTATCTGCCGCGAATCAGGACTTTTTTTGTCCAACACGGATAAGCACTGCTCACAGATGCCCTCTGGTCCTGAAAGAGTATTCAGTGCAGCTGACTGTAAAAGGAGCTCTTGCCCAACCAGGAATGACTAAGGAACAGGTAGTGTTTCTTCTGCTGTTTGGATGTGGTGGAATTCACATGGGGTGCGGGGGTGTGCTGGGAGCCTGATTCAAAATTGTGAATCCCTGACTTAAGTTGGAGTGGAGGCTGTTCAGAGGGAGATGGTGTCACCAGGCACTTGGGCGGGGATGGCCACATAATGGTTATCAGGAGGGTGTGGGAGGTGAGCCACTAGTGTGCATTTGTGTCGTCGGCCCCCTGTCTCCATTGTATGCTGATGGGAATGTTGCATCAGACCCCCCAGCAGACCACTTACTCTCTGATTTCTCTCTGGCTGCTTTTGTTCAACTTCTCCTTGCCAGTAAATAATCCTTTTTATTATTCTTACCTCTGAAGGTCTGAGTTCCAAGTTTATTTATTTCATTTGATCTCTCACATCTTGTTTGTAGAGGATCTATGTAGTGTGTCTCCCAGGTCTGACATATCTTACCTGAACTCCCAAACTCTTAACTTTCATATTTGAAAATCTATACATAACACAGGTGTCTTAAATTGAGTTCTCAAGGGACGCAAAATGAGTGAAACTTATATTTTGATGTTGTTAGGTGCAATCAAGTCAGTTCCAATCCATAGCAACCTGTGTCCAACAGAACAAGACACTGCTCAGTCCTGTACCATGGTCCCAATTGTTCCTATGCCTGAGACCACCGTTGTAGCCCCAGTGTCAACTCATATTCTTTCGAGCAGCGGTTCTCAACCTATGGGTCGTGACCCTTTGGGGGTCAAACAACCCTTTCACAGGCCCGATTCATAACAGTAGCAAATTACAGTTATGAAGAAGCAACAAAAATAATTTTATGGCTGAGGGGTCACCACCACATGAGGAACTGTATAGAAGGTCACGGCATTGGGAAGGTTGAGAATCACTGCTCTAGAACCTTCCCTGTTTTCACGGTCCCTCTGTCACATGGTGTCTTTCTCCAGGGAGCAGTCTCTCATATCAAGAAATTAGCTTAGACAGTTGTATGGGTGGGCAAATTTCAAGGCCAGGAAGTTAGAATGAACTCAGTTGCAGTGAGTTTTAGAGAGTTTGTGCACACACATACACACACACACACGCACACATACTTTGGACATTTTGTCAGGAGAGACCAGTCTCTGGAGAAAGACATCATGCTTGGGAACGTGGATGGGCAGCACAAAAGAGGAAGGCCCTCAATGAGCGGATTGACCCAGTGGAGCAACTATGGACTCAGGCATAGGAACAATTGTGAAGCTGGTGCAGGACCAGACAGTATTTCTTTCTCTCATGCATAGGGTCGCTATGGATCAGAACCAACAAAAATGCATGCGCTATGCCCCTTGCTTCAATTGCTACTCCATTCTTTAATAAGCCCATCTCAGTTAACCCAGAAAATTCCTGCACATCTTTTAGCATGCAAATTCCACAGGCCTCCCTTCCCTGTGCTCCTGGGGAAGTAGTGCATTAAGTGTGGGACTGCTAATTGCAGTCCAAATACCTCCTTGGTTCAGCTGGAGGAAGTTGAGATTTTCTGCACCTGTAAACATTCACAATCTCCTCAATACCTAGTGATCACACAGGCTAGTGTGCTTCTTCTATGTGGGCTTTGTTGCTTCCCTACCAGATGGTCACTTGTTTAACTTCAGTCTTTAAGACCCCAGACGCTATAGCTTTTCATAGCCGGGCACCATCAACTTTCTTCATCACATTTGCTTATGCAACCATTTTGACTTTAGCGATAGTGTCAGGAAGGTGAGCATCACAGAATGCCAGGTTATTAGCATAAAGTGTTCTTGAATTGAGGGAGGACTTAAGTAGAGCTTCAATGTCCATCTGCTACCTTGATACTTAACATAGAGAGAGACCTATAGCCCTATCATTATATTAATATATTTACATATATACATGCCTATATTTATACATCTATAAATGTCTTTTGTCTCTTAGTTCTTTGCTCAATTTCCTTTTACTTTCCTCCTGTTCCATTATCATGTTTGACCTTCATTCAGCGCTCAGTAATTCCTCTCAGCTACATTGCACTTGATCAAACTCCACCAGATGTTCTGCTGACCCTTATGAATGTTTTCTGATCGATTTTGATGAGGTGCTAAGCCCTGCCCTCTGAGTCTGAAGTCTGTTTTGGGGATTTCTTGGGAATTTTTTGCTTGTACCCCATGCTGCTCTGTTGTACTCCCTTCGTGTTTTGCCCCACTGTAGTGGGGTCAAAAGGGGCACAATTCCTGCCCTATATCTCTAGTGCTGTCTCCTCCAGTGCTGTGGGTCAGAGAAGGGGCATTGTGTCTCATGGCAGGGCTGGCTTTTCTGTGCCTTGGCTGCTCTGAGCAGGTTTGGTGATCTACGATGTGGTTCCCTCTCTCCCTCTCGCTCTTCCTCTTAGTTTGCTCCCATGTGGTCTGGGCAGACCCTGGATCAGGTATCAGACATCAGAAGACCCCCCCAAAACAAAAAATCATATCAATGCAAATGAGGGGGTCTGAGTGGAGACCCAAAGCCCATCTGTAGACAACCGGATATCCCCACACAGAAGGGTCACAAGGAAAGGATGAGTCAGCCAGGGTGCAGTATCGCACCGACAAAACACACAACATCCTTCTAGTTCTTTATTGCTTCCTCCTCCCCACTATCAGGACCCCAGTTCTATCCTACACATCCAGCTAGACCAGAGCATGTACACTGGTACAGATAAGAGCTCTCAACACACAGAATCCAGGACAGATAAAGCCCTCAGGACCAATAATGGGAGTAGTGATGAGGGCAGGGGGAAGGTGGGGAGAGAAGGGGGAGCAAGGGGGGAACCAATCACATAGATTGATATATATAACACCCAGCCCCACCTCCCGGGGGTGAACAACAGAAACATGGGTGAAGGGAGGCAGCAGACAGTGCAAGATGGGCAACCTGTGTACAAATGTGCTTTGATACCATTGATGTATGGATTGCTATAAGAGCTGTAAGACCCTCCAATAAAATTATTTTTAAAAAGATTTACATTCTTGGATACCCTAAGGAGCAGTTTTACTCTGTCCTATTGGGCCTCTATGTATCTGAATAAACTCAGTGGCAATAGAGAGCCTTCCCAAACGCACATTGGTTCTTAGGCTCTTGGGATAGCGTGGACATACATATCTGTCGTTTCGCACATATTACAGTTTTAGTATATTCATATGATTTTGTTTCTTTCAGAATCTTTAAAAGCAAAATCCAGACAGCACATTATTTTAACCCTTATTACTTTAGCATGAATCTCTAACAGATAAAAACATTTTTAAAAGAACAATCACACACCACAATTAATAATTTAATATAGTTTAATGCCCAATACACATTTAATTTCCTAATTTTCTCAAAATGGATTTGGCTGACTGCATCCTGTTTTAGGGTTCAAAAGAGGTACCATATCGATATGGTTTAAAGAGAACATATATTAAGTCTTGAAAATGACAAAGACAACACAAAGACACAGACACACCTTCTGGATAAGGGATGCCAACAACACAAGGTTGAAATGACATCGAGGGCTCACAGTTGACAAACAGGGTAGGGGATGAGGGGGCGAGGAGACTCACAAAAGCATGGCTGGTGGCAGCTCAGTGACAATTACAGGTGGAACTCTAGAAGCAGAGATGAGAACATGATCATGACACGAATATTGTTCGGTAGAAGTCCTTACAAGATTGACCCAGGTCTTCCAACCAATGCAGTCAGGATTAAACTGATAGGGCATTACTCATGACAATTCAACCTCTGTACCATCCCAGTGTGTGATCAAGGACACAACTAGACAAGTCCCTAGAGAGACTATCCCTCCCAGGGCTGGTCAGATGAGTGGAGGCAATCTGCTTTCCCAGGCGTTCTGCCTGACAAGATGATCCACATTCTTGGTAAATGATCAGAATGTATTCAATAGAGGCTTACTTTATAGGGGGACACTGAAAATGGACTGGGGGCTGTCACTGGCATCCATATCCTTTTGCGAAGGAGGATTTTCAGAATTTAACTCTAATACAGATGCAGGGACCATTGATATAAGAACTATAGCATAATGTACGATTTAGTTTGTTAAAAATTCAAAATGTACCAGCCCCCCTCCCTTCCAGGAAAAAAATCTGTTTAAGCTTAATCCGCAGGGACGTTCCAATTCGCAAAGGATGCTAACAAGGCCAATGAGATAAGTGTCCAGACAGGAAACATCACCTCAGTTTGGAAAAACAAGGGCTCGTGAAGCTTCGGAAGGCTGTAACCTAATGGCCCCTGCAGAAATGTAGATGTAGGTAATTTCCCAACGATCATTGTGGACCCTGCCTTTGCGGAATATCAAGTGCATCTTGTGACATTGTAAAAGCCTGCCAATCTCCTCTTATACTAAATCATTGTAAAAAACAACAACAACCTATTTTTTGTATCTTGACTTGTGGGGTCAAGACTAAACTCTGAAACAGCTCAGGGGAGGAACCTGGTTCTTTCCTTCTACAAGTCCTGGTGGGAATAAACTTGGAATTTCTCCAACCTGGTTTCTCTTTTTGGCTTAAGGTAACAGACTGGCCCTGAGGCTTGCTGTCAGAGGACATTCAGACCTGGGACTTCAAGGGCAACAGTAAGTGCTTGCAGTTTACCCTAGGGGCGCCTTAATGATGCCCATTGTTCTCCTTGTGTTGCCAGAATCTCTCCCACCTGCTGGGAGCATGGAGCATCAGCACCTGTGGGCCCTCTGGGTCACACTGTTGGCCGCTGGGCATTTCCTGCTCTTGACTCTGCAAGCAGATTCTGAGCTCCTGTTCCAGCATTCCTCCCATGTGCTTTTCCATACTCTCCAGAACCGGCCATTTTCAGTCTGGCACCTTCCCACACCCTGCCACGCGGCCCTGCACACTTTCTAGGAATAGCACATCCCTTTTGAGGCTGTAACACCTGGAACTGTTCCTTTCCCTCATTGACATCACTTGGATTTACAAAAGCGCTTCTGCCACATGAACTCTTTCAGCATTGAGAAGCAAGAACCGAGGCAAACCACCCCAGAAACCCAACATGTTTGGTGCTGTGACTCAGCTGAAACCTCTGGACTCACCTTTGAGGTAAGACCAAATTTTCTGTCCCTGGAGCCGGCACGAATCTCTGCCTCCCTGCCTTACTCTCTCTGTGCACCTTCGTTTAGGATTCTGCTCTCACCATTTAGGTACAAGTGAAAAAACTCTGCTGTCTGGTTCAGACTTTCTAAGTGTCAGACTTAACCTGCAAGGCTTGCAGTTTGAAACCACCAGCCTTTCTGGGAGGGAGATGGGGACTCCCTACTCTCAAACAAGACTCTGCACCCCATGGGACCACTCAACCCTGCCTTTGGAGGTGCTGCGAGTTAGAACTGACTTAATGGCTATGGCAGTGAACCTTGCCTGGGGCCACATGTAAATGCTGGTGACCCTGTGCCTGACAAGATGATTGTTCAAATCCTTTACCTCACCACCTTCCCTCCACATCTCTGTGTTTCGCAGTGTTTGCCTCCCTATTCTCCTGTACAGTTGTTGCCTCTATGTTTTTCTATCTGCACTTTTAAAAGCTCTGTTTCTGTGATGCTTTCCGGAGACTCTCACCTGTACAGATACTGCACTCTGTTCCGAGTACACCCTCCCACCAACCTTTGCTTTTCTGGCACAGTTCACTCCGCGTTGCTGCCTTCCTTGTGACCTTCAACTGCTGCTTCCCTGGGATGTTTAATCTGTTAGTCTCCCTGTAGGAATACATCCAGTCCTCCCCATGATTTCTCTTCTCCCCTGATTTCCGCCATTTTGCAGGATTGCTGAACACACACATGAACCTCTTCTAACTTTGTCAAGATGGTATCTCAAGATGGCGTCTCTTGCTCCACTCCATCATCCAACCACATTTGTCTAGGTGTGATGGGTAGATTTATTGTGCCATCCTGGTCAATAGGGGCAGGTGGGATTAATCAGGTTGCACTTTGATTGGAGGGCAAAGACATAAATGGCTTGGCAAAGCCTGCTCTGCATTCTCTTGATCTCTGGTGATTGGACCAGCGTGTGACTGCATTAGCTAGTTCTCTGCCTCAACTTGTGAGCTATACTACCTGTTGCACAGCCAAACCATGGATCATGGAGCTGGAGCTGGAGGCTCCTAGAGACCTGTTTTGCCATGCTGCTGGTGCGTACATCACTTGAGCTCGAGGCTGGTGGATCCTGTCACCTTGAAATGCTTGAATTTGATATTGCATCCAGGGCTGCTTCTCTAATTTCCTGAACATCTTACTGTTGGTGACCCAACCCTGCTGTTTGCTGCCTGTGGGTGGGACTGCCAGAATTGCCCAAGGGAAGACTCAGCTGTCTGCTTCCGTGACCTTGGACCCCCAAACCCTCATGAGTTCAAGGACTCCCAGTATATTAACTGTTCCACAAAGTGAGTTGAACTGAGCCATCTGTACTGCTGTGTGGACCAAGTAGCTGTTATATTCCTTCATGCTGTATAAATATATCCATATCTACATGGAAATATATCCATATCTATATGGAAATATATCCATATCTATGGAAATATTATATATATATATTCCACCTGAGGGGAGTAATCCACCATTGGAAAAACAACTCACACTTGAGCAGATTAACCATACTGTTCAAGCTGAAATACCAGGTAGCTGCACCTGTAGCTTTTCCTGGGAAAGATGCCTTACAAGATATTGCTGAGAGCCCCCAGAAAATACCCCAATGTCCATTATTTCCTCTCAACCTGTAACTAGAATTAAATCTCAGAAAGTTCCTAAAGGTGAGGTTCAGATAATGACTCAGGAAGAAGTGCTCTATACTCATAAAGATCAGCTCAAGTTTTCTAATACGTACAAGCAGAAGTCTGGGGAATTTCCCTGGGAATGGTAACTAAGGGTGTGAGATACTGGTGTAAGGAATGTAACATTAGGCCAGTCTGAGTTCCTTGATATGGGGCCCCAAAGCTCAGGTTCTTCCTTCAGTGTCTCAGCAAGAGAGGTTAAGGGAGGATATAATTGCTTATTTGGTTGGTTCACTGAAGCATGGACTGCCAGATGGCCTAGATTAGACCAACATTAGGTACCTGACCTACCTTGGTACACTGTCTCAGTACTGAATCAACAAAGACAGGGTGGATGTGGTTATCCTAATGGATAGCAAGGTTTCCATAGTAATCAAAGCAACCCGTCTCATGTGGACTTATGGCATTAGCTACTTAGTCATGGTGTCCCTTCAAGTGAAATACACGGGGAACTTACTAAATATTTACGTGATCTCTACAGGCAGAAGAATGCTAGATCAGGTTGACAGCAGAAGAGAATCGTAATCGCTCAGTCAATTCCCAGACCTGAGTCAATTTATAGACCCAGAACCCTTTGAATGAGGGGAAGTCCAGGTCCCTTTGAAGAAGGACCCTGCTACATCACTGAAGGTTTATACTGTTAAGTGTTTCTTCTAGCCTTCCCCAAAGGGACCTGCAGCCTTTCACAAGAGTGACTGTTCATTGGGGGAAAAGAAATAATCAAACTTTTGCAACATTATTGGCCCCTGGCTCTGAACTGACACTAATTCCAGGACACCTAAAATGTTTCAAAGGTCTGCCAGTCAGAGTGGGGGCATATGAAAGTAGAGTTATCATGGAGTTTTAGCTCCATTCACCGTGGGTCCAGTGGTCCTCCGAACCCATCCTGTCATCATTTCCCCAGATCCAGAATGCATCATTGGAGTAGACATACTTAGTAAGTGTTCAGAAGCCCCATATTGGGTTTCTGAAATGTAGAATAAAGGCTATTTTGGTAGGAAAAGCCAACTGCACACCATTAGAACTGCCATTCCCTAGGAAAATAGTGTACCCAAAGCAATACTGAATTCCTGGAGGGATTGCAGACATTAGTGCCACCATCAAAGACTTGATGGTCGCAGGGGTGGTGATGCCTACTACATCTCCATTTAATTAACCTATTTGGCCTGTAGAAAAAAATAAAAAGAAACAGATTCTGGGGAAAGACAGTGGATTCATATAAACTTAACCAGGTGGTGACTCCAATTGCAGCAGCCATTCCAGATGTGATTTCATTGCTTGAGCAAATTAATACTTCTGGTACTTTGTATGCAGCTATTGATCTGGCAGTGCCTTCTTCTCAATACCAGTCTCTAAGGACCATCAGAAGCAGTTTACCTTCAGCTGGCAGGGGCAACAATACAAATTCACGACTCACCCTCAGGGGTACATCAACTCTTCTGCCCTGTGCATAATATACCCCGAAGGGACTTTGATGGCCTGTTTCTTCCACAAAATGCCACACTGGTCCATTATATTGATGACATTATGCTGATTGGACCCACTAAGGAGGATGTATCAAAGACTCTAGATTCATTGGCACAGCATCTGTGTACAAGGGGCTGGGAAATCTACCTGACAAAGATTCAGGCACCCTCTACCTCAATACAATTTCTAGGTCCAGTGCTGTGGGGCAAGTTGAGACATTCCTATGAAAGTGAAGAATAATCTATTGCATCTGCACTTCACCCACCCCACAACAGCTAGACAGGAGGCATATGTGTGGTGGGCCTCTTTGGATTTTGAGGCAACATATCCCTCATTTGGGTGTTCTACTTTGACCTATGTATCAAGTGACATGAAAGGCCTCCAATCTTGAGTGGGGCCCAGAACAAGAAAAGGCTCTGCAACAGGTTCAGGCTGCCGTGCAAGATGCTTCGCCACAGGGGCAATATGATCCAATTGTGCTACAGGTGTCGGTTGTAGATAGAGATGCAGTGTGGAGCCTTTGGAACAGTTCTCTAAAGGTGAATCACAGCGTAGACTGTTGGGATTTTGGAGTAAAGTCCTGCCATCCTCTGCAGACAACTACTTTTGAAAAACAGCTGTTGGCCAGTTACTGGGCCTTAGTGGCGACTGAACCCCTCATCATTGACCACCAAGTCCCCATGAGGGCTGAGCTGCCAATCATGAACTGGGTATTGTCTGACCCACAGTCACCAAGTTGGACAGCAACACTCCATAGTTAAATGGAAGTGGCATATATGAGATTGGGCCAAAGAAGGACCTGAAGGTACAAGTAAGCTGCAGGAAGAAGTGGCCTAAATGCCCACAGTCTCCACTCCTGTCATAGTACCTTCTCTCTTCCAGTCTGCACCTATGGCCTCCTGGGGAGTTCCTTATGATAATTTAACTGAAGAACAGAAAAGTCATGCTTGGTTTACGGATGGCTCTGCACGATGTGCAGGTGCCACTCGTAAGTGGACAGCAGCAGCACTACAGTCCCTTTTTGGGATCTCCCTAAAGGACAGTCGTGAAATGAAATCTTCCCAATGGGCAGAACTTTGAGCAGTGCACCTGGCCATTCAGTTTGCCTGCAAGGAAAAATGGCCAGATGTGAGACTGCATACTGATTCATGAGCTGTGGCTAATGGCTTGGCTGATGGTCAGGGAATTGGAAGGAACATGATTGGAAAGTTGGTGACAAAGAGGTGTGGGGACGAGGTATGTGGATAGACCTCTCTGAATGGGGCAAGAAAGTAAAGTTGATCATTTTTCACGTGAACGCTCACCAAAGGATTACTTCTGAAGAGGAGGACTTTAACAGTCAAGTGCATAAGATGACATGCGCTGTGGAGACTAGTCCTCCTCCACTCTTGTCATTTCCCAATGGGCACATGAACAACGTGGACATGGCGGCAGGGATGAAGGTTATGCATGGACACAGCAACATGGACTTCCACTCACCAAGGCTGATTTGATGACAGCTACTACTGAGTGCCTCATCTACAGCAGCCGAAGCCAACATTGAGTCCAAGATATGGGACTATTCCTCAGGGAGCTCAGCCAGCAACCTGGTGGCAGGTTGATTACATAGGACCACTTCTGTTATGGAGGTGTCAGTGTTTTGTTATGAGTGGAATGAACATCTACTCTGGATATGGATTTACCTTCCCTGCATGCCATGTTTCTGCCCAAACTACTATTCGTGGACTTACAGACTGCCTCATCCACCGGCATGGCATTCCACATAGCATTGCTTCAGATCAAGGAACTCACTTCACAGCAAATGAAGTGCAGCAATGGGCCCATGCCCATGGAATCCATTGGTCATATCATGTTCCTCATCATCCTGAAGCAGGTGGCTTGACAGAATGTTGGAATGGCCTCCTAAAGACACAATTACAGAGCCAGCTAGGTAGCTACAACTTGCTGGGCTGGGGCAATGTTCTCCAGGAGGCTGTATATGCTCTAAACACGCGACCGATATATGGTGCTGTGTCTCCAATAGCCAGGCTTCATGGGTCCAAGAACCAAGGGGTGGAAACTGGAGTGGCACCACTCACTATTACTCCTGGTGATCCACTTTTAGCATTTTTGTTTCCTGTCCCAACAACCCTATGTACTTCAGGCCTGGAGGCTTTAGTCCAGAAGGAACTCTCTCACCTGGGAACTCAGCCCTGATTCCATTGAACTGGCAGCTGAGAATGCCCCCGGGCCACACTTTGGGCTCACAGGTCAGGAAGGGTGTCACTGTACTAAGTGGCATGATTGATCCTGATTACCAAGGAGAAATTGGACTGGTGCTACATAATGGAGGTAAAGAAGAATATGTCCAGGAGATCCCATAGGCTGTCTTTAATATTGCTATGCCCTGTGATTATAGTAAATGGTAAACTACATCAACCCAATCCTGACAGGACATCTAATGACCCAGACCCCTTAGGAATGAAGGTCTGGTTCAGGGCAAAGGTAATACAGAATGGGTAGTAGAAGAAGGTAGTACTACCTTTCAGTTATGATCACAAGGTCAATTGCAAGAGCAAGGTTTGTGATTGTCAACTCTTCTTCTTTATATGTGCTTACCGAATATCTTTCCTTTGTTCATTTAAGATGTACCAGATACAATTAAATTCAGTATGTTTTCATGTATATGCATGATAGATGTATTATGTTAGGTGTAAGTGTGATTTTATTAATGTCTGGAAATATATATGGCTAAAGAATTGTGTACAAGTTCCAAGTTGGCAAGGGGTGGACTGTGATAGGTAGGTCTATTGTGTCAATCTGGCCAATAGGAACATGTGTGATTAATCAGGTTGCACTTTGATTGGAGGGCAAAAGATAAATGGTTTGGTAAGACCTGACCCTCTCTCTCTTGCTCTTTGGCTATCGGACCAACATGTGGCTGCTTTAGCTATTTCTCTGCCTCAACTTGTGAGCTCCACTACCTGTAGGACAGTCAATCCATGGATTGTGTCACTAGAGATTGAGGCTCCTTTGAGATCTTCTTCGTCATGCTGCTGGTGTGTACATTGCTTATGCTCGAGGCTGGTGGATCCTGTCATCTTGTACTGATTGAATTTGATATCCCATCCAGGCCTGCTTCTCAGATCTTCTGAGCTTCTGACTGTTGGTGACCCACCCTTCTATTTGCTGTCTGTGGGTGGGACTGTCTGAATTGCCCAAGGGAAGACTCATCTGTCTGCTTCCTTGACCTCAGAAGCCACAGCCCTCTTGAGTTGAAGGGCTTCCAGTATATTAACTGTTTCACGAAAGTGAATTGAACTGAGCCCTCTATTCCTCTGTGTGGACTAATTAGATGTTATATTCCTTCATGCTGTATAACTCTATCCATATATACATTATCATAATTGTTCTGGTTTTGTTTCTCTAGAGAACCCTGTCTAACGCATTACGTATTGAACTTCCGGTTCTCCCATGTCTCTATCAGTTCCCATATGTCTCTTCCGGTTCCCACCAGTCTTTCCCAGTTTGTCCTACCCCTTGGTCCATTCCAGTTCATCTTCTGGTCCTTTTCCACATCATCCAAGCATCCTTCCTCCAGTTTAGAAATAAGCCAGGTGTAAGGGAATGTCTAGTTTCCTTGAGTTCAGCTCTGTTTTGTTTTTGGTGTTTGGTCTTTTTTTTTTTTCTTTCAACTTTGCCTAGCTTTGGCCAAAAGGCATTCAGAAATGAGATCACCAAAGAAATTGCTAACCCTGTCATTTACAAGACCATTCAAAATTCTTTGTAAGCAGAGCTGTGTTTCCTGCCTCCTGCTTCTATGTTATTACATACTTGGTACAATTCTGCTGGGTTAATATAGACACAGCTAAGGATTCCAATTTCCATTTGGCTGCATTCAGGTCGAGCCATTGGACAGGTGCCTCACCCCGTCGAAGGTCCCGGTGGGTCTCTCTTAGCTGGTGATCGCCTTTGAAGTCCTGAAGATGCCACCCATAGCCCGTGGATTGCTGTTACTGGCGTGGAACTCTATTGTGTATGGATATTGGCAGTTCCAGTACAACGCGTGTGCATTCATCAATCGTTTGGAAGCAACTCCCTCAGACTCAGATATAAGTTGGGCTTCAAAAAATTAGTGCAAAAAGTCATTATTTTTTACTTTTATTTTTCCATAAACTTTTTGAAGCACCCTTGTAGAATAAGTTGTAAGAGCTATGAAGATAGTTTTAAAATTCTTCTAAATAAGGAAAAAGAATAATTTATTTCAGTCCATTAATCAGATAATATTTAATGATCCCAAAATTAGCATCCTATTTTGATATTATAGATTGACTTGCCTTTGATGTATTAAGTACTCATATTTAAAAACATTGATTTAATATGAAGTCTCATATAACTCTAGTTCCTTGTAATCTATGCAACAATATAAGATGCCCAAACTGTTTGAAAATAAAATCTTTTGGCTTATCACCTCTTATATTATATTGTCATTAGCTTAATGGGAGTTTTGGCATAAGTAAAGATCGGTTAATTGTCTAATTTTGCTCTTAACAAACCAAACTCCCAATGTTTCTACAAATCAGAGTTTTAGTAGGTTAATCTCTTAGCAATCAAATATGCCTGGAAAAAAATCTGTCGGGGAACTACAACCACAGACCATATGATTTGCATTATTAGTACTTTCCATGTAATAATTCTACACATTGTTATCATTAGCAACACTATTTCAATCACGAATATCACCAAGTTCAGAAGAAATTATTTCTGAATTGTCTCTATTAGACCATGATCAAGAGGAAAAAATCCAAGACTGAGTTTTCCTTTAGTGTTGTAGCTGACATTTTTAAATAGACTCATTTTCTGTGGTTTCATGTAACCTATTACATTTGTCACTGGATGGCAAGGAAGCCTGTCTCTCATTAGCACTTCCGCTAGTACTTGAGAAAAGTATCCTGGAAGAAAAAAGATTCAATATTCCACTCCCCACAGATTGAGGGGCACTTGATTCTTTTGTGTGAGAATTTTAGTGAATATAGTCTCTAATTTTAGTTGAATACCCTTCACCATATCATGTTATGAGATATAACCAACATACTGTCTGTGTAGAAAAATATTTCTCTTTGATCCTAAAAATGACTTTTGATTAAAAAATTGGCTCTCCATTATGTTAAGGGTGAGATAGGATTTAAGGGGTGACTGATCTAAAAAAGAACAAAAGACTAAATCAGAGACAAATCTTTTTTTCTCTCATCTCTTAATTTTGTCACTCCTTTATATTTGTTTAAGGCCCAAGGTTTCCTTTAAAATAACTGCAGATCTGATTTGTGTGCAATGTATGTCTGGAGTCTGCACAAGTCTTTCTTTTTTTATGGTTTACTGATTTTTTTTTGTATTTTAATCTTTTTATTGGGGCTCATAAGGCTCTTATCACAGTCTGTACATATATCAATTGAGCAAAGCACCCTTATACATTCGTTGCACTCGTCATTCTCATAATTCACCTTCCACTTGGGTTCCTGGAATCAGCTCGGTTTCCCTTTTTTCCCCCCATCCCCCTCCCTCCCTAATCCCACCCCTGGTCCCTTGATAGTTTATAAATAATTATTATATCTTATCTTACACTCCCCAGCATCTCCCCTCACCTGCTTCCCCATTGCCCATCTCCCAGAGAGGAGGTTACACATAGATCTCCGAGATCGGTTCTCCCTTTCTACACCCCCTTCCCTCCTGGTATCGCCACTCCCACCGCTGGTGTTGAGGGGTTCGTCTGTCCTAGATTCCCTGTGCCTCCTGATCCCCACTGCACCGCTGTACATCCTCTGGTATAACCAGGTCCACAAGGCAAGGTAGAATTGGGGTCATGATGATTGGGAGGGGAGGAAGCGTTCAGGAACTAGAGGAAGGTTTTGAGTTTCATTGTTGCTACACTGAACCCTGAGTGGCCCATCTCCTCCACACTACCCCTCTGGAAGGGGTGTCCAGCTGTCTACAGATGGGCATTGGGTCCCTATCACGCACTCCCCCTCTTTCACGGTGATGTGATTCTCATCACCACCCCACCTTTGTTGTTGGAGACCTGGTCTCCTCTGCCCTTCACGATCACCTATGTTGGTGTGCTGCTTCCGTGTGGGCTTGGTTGCTTCTGGGCTAGATGGCCGCTTGTTTGCTTTCAAGCCTTTAAGTCCCCAGACGCTATATCTCTCAGTAGCCGGGCACCATCAGCCTTCTTCACCACACTTGCTTATGCACACTTTCATCTTCAGCGATTATGTGAGAAAGGTGATCACACAATGATTGTTTTTGTTCCTTGGTGTCTGCTACATGGTCCATTCAACACCTTGTATTCGTTGAGGCCGTGTGCTTCTTCTCTGTGGGCTTTGTTGCTTCTGAGCTAGATGGCCGCTTATTTGCCTTCAAGCCTTTAAGACCCCAGATGCTATATCTTTTTGATAGCCGGGCACCATCAGCTTTCTTCACCATGTTTGCTTACACACACGTCTGTCTTCAGTGATCTTGTCGGGAAGATGAGTATCCTGGAATGATTGTTTAGCAGGGCGAGGTGCTATTGTATTGGGGGATTATGCATGAGGAGGCCCAATGTCCATCTGCTACCCGACTACTGAACCTATAAATATATGCATATAAGTCTATTGCCCTCATAGGAAGGAAGTTGTGGAAAGTGTTGTGTGCATGTGCGTGTGTTTTTCTGGAATGTGTTTTTAGCTCAGCTGTTTGCCTTGCTTATGTGTCCTTTGTTACCCATTGGTGCGGATATTTTTACCATCCATTAGTGACTCTCAGTTGGGTTGAACTAGTTGCGATGGGTCAGAATTCCATGTGTACCATTGATAAAGTTGTCCTAGGGAAAGTGTCTTTCAGCTGTGAAAACCAGACTTTGTTGCTCCTATTTGAAAAATTCCTAATCAGCAATTCTTACCTATCATGTTCCTCAATCTAGCCCACAAGGCCATCATGATCTAGCCCGGATTTCCCAGTCTGGCCTCATCTTTCTCATCCTTGGTTTGATCCTATCTAGCCTTTACACATGTCTGGCCTGGGATGTTCACCCATGAGAGAAACTAATTAATTCCTTCTGTTTTTGTTCAAACATTGCTGTCCTAGTGAAGCTGTTCGTGTGCTCACCGATGCTCTCCCTACATTTTGTACTTACTGGCTGAAGCAGATTTGACTCATCCATCCTCTCGCTTTCCTTCCTGACAGAGTTCTGATTTTATTGGGAGTGACAGGTGACTGATTCTCAACCTTCTTAGCTGTTAAATATGGCCAACTGATTAAGCTCTGGCCAAATACAACAAATAGATGCTGAATGGGATGCCCAAGAAATTTCCCATTTTCTTTTTTATGCTGACTGGAATGTTGATGTATTGGTTGGAGCCTTGGGGACGAACTCCCTGCATGAGAGATGGTAGAGCAGAACGATGGAAGAATTCTGGCCAAACCAGTTTGGGACTTTGTAACTCTCCATTACTTGTATTTGAGCAATTGCCCACTGCTTTAAAGTCGACTTTGATTTATGGCTACCTTCTAGGACAGAGTAGAATGATCTCATAAGGTTTCCAAAGGTATAATCATCATGGAGGAAGACTGTGTGGAGAACTGGTGGGTTTGAACTACCAACATTGAGTAGCAGCTGAGGGACTAGCCCTGTACTACTAGGACTCCTCTGCTAAAGAAAAAGAGGCTCCTTTATTTTGTTCAATTATTTAGATTTTTTTTAAAGCAGCAACTCTAATCTTGACTGATGCATCTGCATGTTATCACTTACTTAAATGTATTTTACTGGTTTTAGGAGAAAGATGAAGTTATCAACCCCTGTAAAGATTTCAAGTCTTGGAGCCCAAATGGCTATGAGTCAGAATTGACTTGAGGGCAGTGAATTTGGTCTTTTGGGCTCAATGGTTTTGGTGGCATAATGGATTTTGCATGTGGCTACAACCACGAGGTCAGCAGTTTGAAACCACTAGCAACTCTGTGGGAGAAAATAAGGGCAGATAGAGGTTACTTAATCTAACTCTTTTATTTTGCTGAGATCAGATCCATGATTGTTACATGGAGTCATCTATGTTAGGGGCAGAACCAAACCAATGTCCTTCTCACTATGTAATGTTGTTAACAAGCAGCTGTATAAATCCATTTTCAAATAACACTAATTGGCAAAATTGGATGTGTGGGCATGTTTTTCAGACATCCATAGTTGTTTGGTTTGTTTTAAAATTTGATTTGCATTGGCATCCCTAAATCATAATTTTACTCTCTCCAAAAGAGAATTCAGTCTAGAAACACAAATAGTATTTTATTGACGTATTTTATTCGGATCCTTGAGATGGAACATTTTTCTATATCCTTTCTTCAGCATTTTCCATATAAACATTTGAAAAGATTACAAGATTCCTTCCCCTATTAAAAAAATCACTATACATTTCTAATTTTCCAAATGCCTGTTCCTAGCTCCTGATACATGTGAAGTTATGAATATTCAGTGTGAGTATTACATATGTGATGATGCTGTGTCCTTAACAGGGCCACACACCTCGGGACACATACTATCATCCATGGCCCTCATTGATGCTAATTTTGACTCACTAGTCAAGTTATTACCCAATTTTACAATGGTATAATTACTTCCCCCTCCTCTATATTCTAATTTAAAAGGATTCTATGTGTAAAACCATACAAAATATCCTGCTCCTCATGAAAATTTCTTGGCATAAACAAGTGAGTGCTTCTAAGACACTACTGACTTGTTGAACATTTCAATTGGCTTTCTGTCAGTTCCTAGTCTTGCTTTTTGCTGATACCTTCAGTGAAGTTGGGAATTTGTTCTCTAAAACCATTGGTTGCTGTTCATATGCTACCTCTTGAAATGACTTCATGCCTTCTAATTCTTTTCAGCACCATGAGAGTGCATTTCTTCCATCTCTTGTGATGCTTCCCACATCATTGAATAGTTTGCCCACAGAATCCTTCAACACTGCAAGGGCATATTTTGGCTGATGTGAACCTGTTTTAATTATTCAACTTTTACCTTACCTTATACATGAGCCATTGGTGGTCTATTCCACGGTCAGGCACTAGCCTCATTTTGGCTGATGATATTGAGCTTAACCATCATCTCTTCCTACAGAGATAGTCAATTTGATTCCAATGTGTTCTATCTGGTGAAATCTATGTGGATACTTACTTATTGTTTTTGATGCTGAAAAAGCTATTTGTAAGGAAGAATTGTTAAGTGCCCTTGAGTCGGCTTCCACTCATAGTGATCCATGGACAACAGGATGAAGCATGGACTGGTCCTGAACCACCCTTACAATTGCTCATAAGAACAGTTATATTTGAGCTCATTGTTACAACTATGCCAATCCCTCTTGGCGAGGACTTTCCTATTTCTTGATCCTCCTCTACTTTTCTAAGCATGATATCCTTCCCCATAGCCTTGTCCCTACCAATAGCTTGTCCAAAGTATGGGAAACAAAGTCTCACCATGCTTGGATCTACAGAGCGTTCTGGCTGTGCTTCTCCAACATAGGTCTCTTTGTTCTTTGGTGGATGATGGCATTTTCAGTGGTCGTCAGATATGTGCTTTCTTCTTTTGCCTTCAGTATTCATTGTCTGATTTTCACATGAATATGAGGAAATTGATAATGCCATGGATAGGGTAAGGCATGCTTTAGTCCTCAAAGAAACATCCTTTCTTTTCAACACTGCAGAGAGGTCTTGTGCAGCAATGCATCCTTTGATCTCTTGGCCGCCACTTCCATGAGTATTGATTGTGGATCCAAGCAAGGAAAAATCCTTGACAACGTCCATCTTTTCTCCATTTATTATGAAGTTACTTATTTGTACAGTTGTGAGGATTTTGGTTTCCTTTACGTTGAATTGCAATCCACACTGAAGGCTGAAATCCTTGATCTTCAGCAGCAAGTGCCTCAAGTCCTTCTCACTTTCAGCAAGCAAGCTTGGGTCATCTACCTATCTCGGGTTGTAAATAAGCCTTCCTCCAATCCTGATGCCGCATTCTTCTAAATATAATCCATTTTCTCTGATGACTTGTTGAGCATACAGACTGGTAAGTATAGTATGAGTACACAGCCCTGACACACACTTTCCTGGAGTTTAAATCATACAGTATTCCCTTGTTTCATGCCCACATCTGCCTTTTGATACACGCAGAGGGGCCACATGAGCACAATGACGTGTTCTGGAGTTCCCATTCTTCTCAAGGCTATCTATAATTTGTTATGATCCAAAGAGCCAAATGTCTTTGCATAGTTACTAAAACACAAGTAAACATCTTTCTGGGATTCTCTGCTTTGAGCCAAGAGCCATCTGATATCAACAATCATACTCCTTATTTTAAGTCTTCTTATGAATTCAGCCGGAACCTCTGGCAGCTCCCTGACAATGTAGTGCTACAACTTTTGTTGGATGATCTTCATCAAAACTTTACCCTCATGTAATATTAATGACATTGTTCTACAATTTGAGGATTTTGTTCAGATAAGGATCTCTTCCTATTAGTTGGCCAAGTAGCTGTCTTCCAAATTTCCTGTTATAGATGAGAGAGTGCTCCATTAACCTGTTGAAACACTTTAGTTGGTATTACATCACTACCTGAAGCCTTGTCTTTGGCTAATGGTTGTTGTTGTTGTTTTTTGGCTAATGTTTTCAGTGCAGCTTGAACTTCTTTCTTCAGTGCCATTGATTCTTGCTCATATGCTGCCTCTTGCAATGGTTGAATGTTGTTGACTAGCTCTCTTTGGTACAGTGACTGTATATTTTTTCTATATTCTTTTGATCTTCCTGCATGCAACGTTCAGTATTTTCCCCATAAAATCTTTCCATATTTCAACTTGAGGCTGGTATTTTTGCTTTATTTCTTTCAATTTAAGAAACACTGAGTGCGTTCTTTTTTGTTTTCTAAAAAGAAATAATTTAATACTTGACTTTGTCTTCTCTAGCTGCCCTTTAAAATTTTCTGTTCAGCTCTTTCAATTGATCATTTCTTCCATTTGCTTTAGCTACTGTATTATAAAGCGCAAGTTCCAGAGTCTCCTCTGACATCCACTTCGATGTTTTCTTTCTTTCCTCTCTTTTTAATGACCTTTTGCTCTCTCCACGTATGATGTTCTTGATGCCATCCCACGGCTCTTTAGGTCTTTTGTCATTAGTGTTCAATGCATCAAATATATTCTTGAGAGAGAGATGTTCTCAAAACTCACAGTTGCATTTTAGCCATCATGGTCTTGTTTTAATTTTCTCCAGTTTCAATCTGAGCAATTGATGATCTGCCCCATAGTTGACTCCTGGTCTGGATTTAGGTGCTGATATTGAGTTTCTTCACCATCTCTTCTTACCTATGCAGTTTTATTTCTGTGTATTTCACCTGGAGAAGTCCATGTGTACAGTCACCATTTGTGTTATTGCCAAAAGGTATTTATGATCAAGAAGTCACTGGTTTTGCAATATTCTATAATGTGATCTTCAGCTTCATTTTTATCAACAAGACCGTATTTCCCAACTATTGCTCTTTATTCTTTGTTTCCAGCTTTTACATTCCACTCATCAATAATTATCAGTGCATGTTTGATAAATTTTAAACAGAAGACATTGGTATAATTCTTTAATTTCTGCATCACTAGATTTAGTAATTAGTGCATGAATTTGAAAAAATGGTTGTATTATTCAGATTCCCTCATATACAGATAGCTATTATCCTGTCATAGGCAGCACTGTGCTTCAAGATCGATCGTGATATGTCCTTTTTGGTAATGGGTACAATGCCATTTCTCCTGAAATATACTTTTAGATGATAGCTGCAGCATAATTCTTCTGGAATTCGTCATTCCCAGTATAGTATGCCGTACGCTTTTCTGATTCAAAATGGCCAATATTAGTCCATCTCAGCTCACTAACACCCAGAACATTGATCTTTATGAGTTACATTTCATTTTTAATGATTTCAAATTTTTATAGATTAATACTTAATATATTCCAAGCGCCAATTATTAATTGATGTTTGGAACTCTTCCTTCTCATTTTGAGTCATGCCTCTTCAGCACATGAAGATCCCAGAGCCTGTACTCACACTGGCTTTATTTAGTCACGGAATTATGGTCAATTTTGTAAAGGCAGCTCTTCCTTAGTCACATTTTGAGTGCTCCCTCACCTGAGAGGGTCCTCTTCCATTGGCCTACCTCTGTTACTATTTTGCGTCTATTCCCGAGGTTTTTGGTATTTGACAATGTTTTGATGCTATCCGTAAACTTCTCAGTGAGCGCCTAATTCCTCAGAAGAGGACAGCCTATTCCTTCTTCATAGTCTGTGCTTAGTCTTGACAGTCTGCTGAGACCTATTTACTGTAGGTGACCCTGCTGGTACTTGAAATACCAGTGACGGAGCTTTCCGCATCACAGCAACACACAAACACACAGTATGGCAAACTGACAGACAAGTGGTGGGAAGAAGTCATTGGTCTTGTAAAATTCTCTCATGTAACCCACAGCTTCATTTCTAGCCTCAAAGTCATGTTTCCCAACTACTGATCCCCCTTCTTTGTTTCCAACTTATGTATTCAAAATGGCAAAAATTATCAAAACATCTTGATTGCATGTTTGACCAGTTGATAAAATTATTTGATTTCTTCATAAGTAACTTTAGTGGTTAGTACCTATATTTGAATAATAGTTTTTATTAACTGAACTTCTTTGTAGGCATATAAATAGCATCTATAGTAGTTATATAATCTTGTGTCAATTTGAAGATATCAAGATTGTAGGGGTGGAGTTTAGCCTGTCAATCGGGTCACAGCCTGATGATGTTTCCTTGTGGGTGTGGCCTTCTCATGAGGATTCTGGGAACTTCCTCTCTTTCTCCTGAGAGGCAGGCCACAGTCTCTGCTGCACTTTTGTGCTGATGAGACACTCAGAGAGTTGGAGGAGCCACAGGGAGACCCACACCAGTGCTCAGATGCCTCCACTGCTATTGGATCCATAAGACTTTTCACCCACCGGCCTATGATCTTCCTGTATTTGGCATCATTGCATGTGCTGCGTGAATCTGAAGAGGAATTTATGGACTAGTATTGGACGTCTGGGCTAATATCAGACTTAATCTGCACTAGGCTGGGATTTTTTTCTCAATATACAATTTCTCTTTAATATAAAGCTCTCTCATGAACACATATGATTGCTTCTGGATTTGTTTCTCTAGTCAACCTGGTCTAACACAGCATCCTACCACAGACAATACTTCAAGACAAATCTTGAAATGTTCTTTTTGACAATGAATTATAGACCATTCTTCTGGAATTTGTCAGTCTTGGAATAGTAAGCCGTATGATTGTCCTACTCATGTGGCCCATACCAGTCCATTTCAGATCACTAATGCCTGGGATATCCATCCTCATGGGTTCCATTTTATTTTATGATGTCCAATTTTCTAAGATTCATACTTGATACATTGCACATGTTGATGATTAGTGGCCATTTATAGCTCTTTCTTCTCATTTTGAGTCATACTCATCAGCAAATACAGGCCCTGAAACTTTCCTCCATCCATGTTGTGAAAATCAACCCCACTTTGAGGGGCGGCTCTTCCTTAGTTGTATTTTGTCTGCCAGCTGTATTGCAACTTGAGGGGCACATCATCTGGGACTAGATACGACTGTGCTCTGCTGCTATTTGTACAGTTTTCAGTAACAAATCCCTCAGAAGTGGAATATTCCTCCTTCTCAGTTTGGTATTTGTCTAAACACTCCATTCAATCTTGTTTACTCTGGGTGACCCTGCTGGTATTGCCAGTCACAAAGCTTCTAGCATTAGAGCAAAAGTTAAGCCACCATATTAAGATAAGATGCTAGACAATGAGTTCTGCTAGGTAGGGCCCATTTCCTTTCTATTGAGGTTTCCTCCCCCTTGCAATTCTTGTAGAGATGAATAAAACTAGCTGTTTCCCACAGACTCAGCAACAGGATATGTTGCCACCCCTTTGAAAATTTGTCAGACTGACAAATAGGAAATTATATAATTCGCATTTCTCTTGTAGGATAGCAAATATCTTCTCATGTGCTTTTGGGCAGTTTTTTCTTGAATGTGCATAAATATTGCTATAACATTTTATCTTGGGCCACTGATATCCCAGTCTGAGTGTGGCTAAAAATACAGCAACTTTCAGGAAATTTTGGTCACATTCAGTGATTTCTCGGTTACCAGTCACAGTCAGGACATTCGAGTCTTTGATTCACTCTCCGCCTGGATTTGAGACTACGCTCTGTGTATATGTGGAGCAGAATGAGCTGGCCTCTTCTGTCTACTGACATTGCCTTCATCCAGTTACGGCTAATTCCGTTGAGACCCGAGCACCGGCAATGAAAGGCACTTCCTTGAATGCATACTGAGACCTAGAAGTCTTCACTGTACTTCCCTCAGCTTCTTGGCGCCTGCAGTCTTCTGATATGCAGCTTATATCCTCTGGTCCCCATTGGGAACTGCATCCTTATGAAGGAGTCTCCCTTTTCATCAGCTTCATGACCCTTTTAAGCTTTTTTTTAAAAATAGCTTTTTAAAAATTATAAATTAGGTGGAGGTGTACATTTTAGATCAACTTTGTCTTCAATATTTCAATCTATTAATCCAACCTCTTAATGATTTAGCCTCCACCTCCTCCTTTCTCTCTCTTCTCCCTCTTGTGGACTAGCTTCTACTTCACCCAAGTTAATGTCCATCAAAAGTGTAGCTCAGAGGTCAGCAAGCTGCATGTGCTGAACCATGTGCAATTCTTTGGGTATATACATGCGGCTCTGAAGTAAAATGGAAAACCTTTAAAGGCTATTATTCAGATAACGGTGGTTTTGCTCATTTGCAAAAATGTATTCATGGCTCTTCAATACTTTTTAACTTGTCGTAGGGACAGGATTGACCCTTGACAGCCCATTGTTTTATTTTCCCTCCCTTGCCCTACCTCAATTGACAGTCTCCAAAGTCTATTCCCTTTTGTATGAAAAGCTTTGTCCTTTTTCCTTAGACCACACACATCAGTGCTCTTATATAGTAACTCTCCGGCTGTGGTTGACTAATTTCAGGTTGTCCAGGTCCGTCCATGCCATGAGGTTGAGAATTATTTTTCTACGTCTTTTTGGAATTTTCTATTTGCATTTTTAACCATTTTCCTAAGAAATTTTTAACCTTATTGAAGAAAACAATTGTTTAAAATTATGTCCTTTATCTATGATACATATTATGGATATATTCTGGTTTTATTGCCTATGGATTTTTAGTTATAGATAGAAAGCCTTTTACTGCGCTGCAGTTCAAGAAGACTTGCCCCCCTTTATCTCCATGTATTTGTGTGGTCTCATTTACCTGGCTTTGCCATTAATTTTATCTCCAAGGTCCTCCCCCACCCCCCACCCCAATACCGATTCTTGACTTTCTGGTCAGTCTAGCTATTCATTTTTAAATAAATGCTTGAAAAATATTTTGTCCAGTTATTTCAGTTTCCCCTGATAATCTGAATCCAATTTCTTTTTTCTTTTATTTCTTTCATTTTTAAAATTAAAAGATAATTTTCTGGGGCTCTCACAGCTCTTATAACAATTTATAAATCAATTTTATCGGGCATATTTGTGCATATGTTGCCATCATTATTTTCTAAACATTTACTTGCTATTTGAGCCCTTAGTATCAGCTTCTCTTTTTTTCCTCCCTGCTCCTTTCACCCTTGTGACCCCCTTGATAAATTATAAATTATTTTTGTTTTCATATCTGACACTGACCACTGTCTCCCTTCCCCCATGGTTTCTGTTGTTTGTCCCTGTGTGTGTGCGTGTATGTGTGTGTGTGTGTGGTTAAGTGTCCATCATTGAGATCAGTTCCCCCTTCCTCCTCTCCTCTCCCCATCTTCCCAGTGTCCTCCTGGCATCGTTGTGCTCCCATTCCTGTTCCTGGATTCCATGTGCTGTGAGTTCTTATCTGTACATGTGCACAGACTCCAGTCTAGCCCGCAGTGAAAAGCAGAAGTAGGGTCATGATAATGGGGGGTGAGGAAGCCTCAAGGAACCGGAGGAACAGTGTGTTTCATCGGTGCTACACTGCACCCTGGTTGACTCAATCCTTCCTTATGAAAGGGATATCCCATAATCTACAAATGGGTTTTGGGTCTCTGCTTTGATGCCCCTCTGTTCCGATACCCCCCAAACAATATGGTTTTTGTTTGTTTTGATGCCTGTTACTCCATCCTATTGACACCTCATGATTACACAGGCTGGTGTGCTTCTTCAATGTGGGCTTGTTGCTTCTCTGCTAGATAACCTCTTGTTTAACCTCAAGCTTTTAAGACCCCAGATGCTATCTCCTTTGATAGCTGGGCACCATCATCTTTGTTCACCAGATTTTATTGTGTGCCCATTTTTGTCTTCAGCGATTGTGCTGGGAGGGTGAGCATCACAAAATTCCAGGTTATTAGAACAAAATGTTCTTCCATTGAGGCAGGACTTGAGCAGAGGCCCAAAGTCTGTCCACTACCTCAGTGTATTGCCGTATAAATATATGTAGATAGAACAATACCTCTATTTTAATGAATTAATATATTTACATATGTACACACTTGCAATAGTTTATTGTGCCAGCCTGGCTGATAAACACAAGTAGGATTAACTGAAGGGCAGAGAGATAAATGGCTCGATGAGCCTCACCTTACTTGTTCTGTGCCTCAGTTTAAAGGGGTATACTACCTGTGGGATGCCTAGACTGTGGACCGTGTCGCTGTAAGTTGAGGTCCCTTTAAGTCCACACGATTGGAATGTTCGTCTCTGGAGCTGGGGACCGACAGTTGATGATAGTTGGGGACCTGCCTTGCTGTTTGCTGCCTGGATATATATAGTCCAGCTCTCTCTACAGAAGGGGACTGGCAACTGGCGGCTCTCAAGTCTTAAAGGACTGCTAGTGTCTCACTGCTTTATAATTTAACTGTTAATTTATTGTATTATCTATCTGTATATAATTTAACGGTTCATTTCTTATATTATATATCTATCTTTATAAATATATTTATATATAATTACTAGCAATCTGGTTTGTCTCTCTAGAGAGCCCTGTCCAACACAACACCTATGTTTATATCTCTATCTAAAGCTTTGCTTCCTGCCTTCTTTACCTTCCTCCTGCCCTACCATCATGTTCGCCCTTCTTCTGCCTCATAGTAATTCCTCTCAGCTAGAGGAATTACTAACTTATTTACTCAGTTGTTTTTATACAAAACAAAATAATGAAACAACAAAACAAACCACTTGACATAAAACCAACTCCTACCCGTAGCAACCCTCTAGGACAGAGTAGAGCTATCCTGCTGGGTTTCTAAGGGTGCTCATTTTTTATAGAAGGGTGCACTCCAACTTAAGGGCTAGGGGTTTGTTCACCAACATTTTGGCAGCTCGCTTCCAAGTGCTTTAATGACTGTAACACTAGGAATCCTTAGTTGTGGCTGTAGGAAAGATTTAAGGCAGTGGTTCTCCACCTGTGGGTCACCACCCCTTTGGGGGTCAAACGACCCTTTCACGGGGGTCACCTGATTCATAACAGTAGCAAAATTACAGTATGAAGTAACAATGAAAAAATTTTATGGTGGGGGGTCACCACAACAGGAGGAACTGTATTAAAGGGTTGCAGCATTAGGAAGGTTGAGAACCACTGATGCAGGGCATGAGTCAACCATGCTGCTGGACACAGAAGTAAGAAAATGTCTTTGGTTCATGGCTAATGACTTTTAGATGTGTGAACAAGTGATATTCTCTATCATTGATATACATTAATTCGTTAAAATAGAGGTATTATTCTATCTGTTAACCAAAAGATTACAGGTTTAAGGCCTCTCAGGGTGCCTTGATTTTCTTCCCCATAATCTGAATCCAGTTTCTTTTCTACATATGAATTGTTGAATATTCAGCTGGTGATGTGCTCTGTAAATCTTAGTCATAATAAAAGTTGGAAAAAAGAAAGAAAGAAAGAAAGAAAAAAGATGGAAGAGAAGGCCTTATGGGACATAGTTCTACACGGACAGACAGGAGTCACTGAGTCAAAATGGGCTTGACAGCAAGAGTTATTTTTCCTCTCTGGAGCTATTGTTTTAATTAAAGTTTTCAAAACCCCTCCTCTGCGCTTCGTGAGTATTTCCCAAAGTATCCAGGGGATCCCCTACTTGGAGAGTAAAGTCCCCACCCAGCTTGGCATCTGAAGTCCTATACGATCTAGCTCTGACTCAACTGCCCAACCTTACGTCCTCACCTCTGAGCCTTCATCTCCAGCAACAATAATTGCCTCCTTTACTCTTTCAGAATAAGCCCCGATCTTATCTACCCCAGTCGCTTGCTCAAGTTGTTCCATCTCTTTGAAAGATTTTCTCCTCCTTTTGAAATCCTGCCCAGTCTTAGAGGTCCAGCTCCATCACCCAATTCTGGGTCTCCTGGGACTGTAGTACTGTCTTCCTCTCCTCCCAGAGGACTCTCTTTGTGACCTTGCGGTCACGGTGACCCAAGATTGCTTCATCGACAGTAGGAGAGAGGGAAAGCTCTCTATAGAGTCAGTTTGTGTGGCTTATGCTCTTAATTCCCATGACTTCAGATCATGCGCTTTGTGATTGGAGAACATCCCAAATCCAACCACCTTCTACCGTTTCATTGTTTGATTTGGTTAAAAGGAAAGAAGTTACTCGGAGTACATCAGTGTCCTATGAAAACAAAACAAAACAAACAACCAAAGCAAAACTTGGGGCCGACTGTGATAGAATTATTAGAGGAGTTCAAAAGGAAAGGGTGGAGATCAGCCAACTAGGTCAAGACGTTTGCACTAGAAGATAACACAATCAAGCGTTTATAGCACTGAGAAAGTCAAAGAGGTCCTTATGCAACGCCATGCCATTTACTGGCATGACATAAACAATTGCTCCACCTTGTCGCAGCTGCTGTGAAATAAGGCAGCATGGTAACAGTTACTGTATAAAAACAGTTTGTAGAGGAAATTGTAGCTGTAGGTACTGTTATAATTTCACCTGGAGTTAGAGGAGGCTTAATGGAGGGTAACAGTCAAAGACTAAAAATGTATAGGAAGCAGAGCATTATTTGCGTGTCAAAACAAGAGAAATATCAAATTTGTTTTCTCAATTATACTTCACCCCTTACATTATATAGAAACTCTTCAAAAATTTGATTTTCTGGTAAAGCAATGCTACATGCTAAAGTAGTATTGACATTTGAAGCACTTACATGAGGGAAGTAAAGTCATTAACTTAATTAGCATTGTTTTTGAACCAAGCACATGTTTCTTACCTGAAACATTTATTTGTTATCCCATGATGCCGTCATGTAACAGTCACCTGGGTATGTATCAGTTACAGCATTTTTTCAGACTCGATTCTTCTTTATTTGATTTCCTATTTTTGACTGAGTATTCCTTAGGGAAGGGATCATTGGGCCATTTCTTAAATGTGTTCGCATTTTGCCAGGCAAAGAACTTTTCTACATTTTGCCTTGCTCTTTTAAATGGACTTTTTCTTACTGAGGACAGAGATCAAGAAGAAAATTTGTAACGAGAAACTGAGCTGTTTTGACTTGAGTCCTCTGGTACCAGAAAGGAATGAGAGGAAATGGAAACAGCAGACAGATGGTGCTGGACGGTCATTTATGAAAGGATACACATCAGTGGGGGAATCTTCGGAAAGAAGGTGCTGACTGGATGTTGCTGAGTCATGGTGTAACAAAGGGGAGCTGTTTGGGAGTCAGAACTGGGTCAACTCACACAGTGCCTAGGGCCAGGAGATGGGAGGGGAGACGGATGAAGCAACCCCTTCCCAAAGGAAAGAGCAGGGCTCCTTTTTTTGGGTCACAGTGCTAGCTGCCTTCTAGGATGAGCAGACAAGAGCCTGGACAAGTCAAAAGGCTCTCATGTGTCCTTCAATGGTTGTGCTCCTTGCTCCCCCACCTCCAGATGTATACGTAATACTCGGGTTATGAATGTATGTAAATTTGCCCTCACTTTTGAACCATAACCTACTTGCAATTCCTCACCAGTCATCTTCACTTGCGGCGTCTACAGCTTTTAAATAATTGAAAAAGCTTGGAGGTTCTTCATGCACTAAAACAGGGGGAAAGAACTAGATATATCTATTTCAGTTCTCCCATGAATTCTGTGTAAAGATCTAAAGATGCTCTTGGGCATTGACCTCACTTAAAATCCATGACCTGCTTGTATCGCTACTGAAGGATGAAGTCCCATGCTTCATGCAGCAACCAGCTGGGTAAGTTGAAACTTGGAGCAAGTTTTCCCATCATCCAAGGGGGCATTTCAAAATCCTCTGCTCTCTCAGTTAGAGACAAAATTTGGAAGCCAGTGAGGACATCACAGGGAATCACTTTGTATTATCATCCCGATAGGCTTTCATTAGCGCTAGGTGTTGCAAATGGTCCAGGTTCATCCAGAACTAGTTTGGAAGAAAGGCCTAATGATGCACTCATTAACATAGCAGCCATCGAAAACCCCATGGAACACAGTTCACCTCTGACACGTATGCAGTTGCTATGAGCCGTCGTGGACAGGACAGCAACTGCGTTGTTTGTTTTTGAGTTAAGGCAAGTTCCAGGTAAAAGGCAGCTCTACTTGGAATGGACCATGCATTCATTTAAATAGTTAATTAGCCCTGGCCTCTTTCCTGAGTGACGCTCTCTGAGAGTGTTGTTTACAGGGAAGATGAAAAGAATTGAGTCTTGAGCCCCGGCACCGGATTGGTGAGTTTACTGCGTGGTCCAAGGGCATGGATTCCATTAGCAACCAGAAGGAGCCAAGACAAGACTGGGAAGATTGGAGTGTAGATGTTGGAAAGGAAGAGCAGCCTTCCCCTGTTTCAGTTGGCTCCTGAGCTGGCCTTGGCAGCCTCCACGCTGAAGAGGGAGTTGATTAAGCCAGAGACCCTGCCTGCTTTGTCTGTCCAGGAGCCTTTCCCAGACAGACGGTCTGGGAGCAGGGACAGAACTTGAGGTAATAACGGCCCTTCCTTCCACTTAGGATGAGAGTGAAAATCACAAGGAGACTTTGTGGAGCAGGTACTATGCCAGAGAAAGCAGACAGCAGAAGAGGAGCGCATCCAGGGATCTAGGCTGAGAAAATGAACATAGGAACAATGTTAGATTACCCGACAAATAAACACAGGTTTGCTTGTGCTTACATGCTAATCTGTAGTGAACAATGTCACCACATTGAAGATTATGCTTCTGAGTATGACTGAAATCCGTCTCTCTCCCAACCCCATGGGACCTTCCTATGGAATCAAAGTCTTTCTTTCCAATTTGCTATCTCTAACAGAGAGAATGAAGTACTTAAGGTAAGCACAGGTTTGTACTTGGGAAAACTACAGCTTAGTAAGTAAATGCAAGGAAGCCCGTATTTACCTTGCTTATATAGGATCCCTGGTGGTGTGGTGATTACGATGTGGGCTGCTAACGACAAGATCAGCAGTTCAAAACCCCCAACTGCTCCTGGGGAGAAAAGATGAAGCTTTCTACTCCCATAAGGAGTTGTACTTTTGGAAACGCAAAGGGGCAGTTCAGCCTAGATTCAACAGAAGCAAGTGTGAGCGAGTACTTTGCTTGTTGGGTAATCAGTACCTGCCAGGAACGTGGATTTCTTTGTGAAATGGAGGCTGGATTATAAATTACAAAACCTGGGAAGGTCCCATTGAAAAAATATATTGCAGGAAGAAGGCGATTCCCTTTAAGGGTAGTGTTATTCTTCAGAGTTCACTTATTTGTTTCTGGGTTTTTTTTTTATGTTGTTAAGTACAAATTTTGCCATTGAGCAGATTTGAGTCAAAATGACTCTGTAGGACACACTAAAACTGCTCCAAGTGATTCCAAAACAATATACCCTGATAGAAGTAGATGGCCTCAACTTTTCCTCTCAGAAGGGTTGGTGGGTTCGAACTGCTGATCTTTCCATGGGCAGCTCAACTCTTAGCTCCTGTGTTGCCAGAGCTGCTTCCTTAAACAAGCATCCCTTAAAACAGGGTTGTTCAGCTTCACCACTTTGGATACGTAAGCCACTGCTGCGGAGGCTCCTGCGGGCTGTTTAGCAGCATACGGCACCTCTAGTCACTAGATGCTTCTCCACCCCTCCCCACTTTGTACAGGTCCAAAGTGTCTCCAGACATTACCAGAAGCCCCTTTGGGAGTGGGGGCAGTACAAAATCACCCCCACGTCAGAACCCCTGGTTTAAAATATTCTAAAGGAGGATGTTTCTTTGTTGGTTCATTCAGCCATTTCCTAATTTCAGCTTTTCTTATTTCACTACCTGGACTAATGTTCTAGACCCTGCATTACACACTTAATTAACGTGTCTATTCACTCAACCAGCTTTCCTCCTCATTAAAACATGGATGGTAATAAGAAATGACATTTTGGAGGCTAAAATGAGAGTACTTGAGCAGATGGTAGATAAACGGTGTCTTATTGAACACATTGGTGGTATAATTAACACATTTGCAAGATAATTAATGGGAGCAGTGCTTAATTGAAGCACAGTTTGTAGGTCAGAAAACCTGTAGTCAAGTTTCACCTCTACCCACACCAGCGGGCTTTGGAAACTCAACCTAAGATTTAAGATCTTTGTCTTAAAAAATATTGATCCTCCCCAGCACACTCCCTCCTTCATTGTCTTCCTGAAGACACATTTTGAATGAGAAAATGCATGTGAATGTGCTTTTTGTTTGCTGATTTGACCTCACTAGCTTCTCAAATGGGTTTCCAGTGGGCTCGTGGACTCTATATAGGTCACAGTAGAGTTTTATTTTTCTACCTCTATGACCCTCTGTGTAGGGATTACCTATCGGGCTGTGATTTGTATCTGGGTCCTTTGAAATGAACAACAGCTCTGTGGGAGACAGACTGGGTGTTCCACTCCTGCAGTCTTGGAAACCCACAGGGGTTCGCTATGCGTCAGCACAGACTTATGACAATGAGTTATTGATTTATTATTTTTTAATCCACATCAGAAAAAAATTAACCACCAGTAAAATTTCAATAGAATAGTTTGCATCTGTTAAACTTAAAACCAAAACCAAAACCAAACAAACCAAGAGACTAACCCAAAGCAATTGCTAATGAGTCAATTTGGACTGATGGTGAGCCCAGATGTGCCAAAGTAGAACTGTGCTCCACAGAATTTTCAGTGATTGGTTTTTTTGTGGGAAGTAATTTTCTAGGACTTTCTTCTATGGTGCCCACTGGCGAGTTACAGTCTCCAAACTTTCGGTTAGCAGCGAACAATAACTATGGTTCCCAATAGCACCTCACTAAGTGTATCAAACAAAGGTGGGACTAATTGGCATGAGAAACCAGTAGATATGAAAACACAAAATTGAAAAAAATTAAATAGGCAATGAAGTTCAAGAGAAATCAGATGAGTTACATGTGAATGAATACTCACTAAAAACACACAAATAAAACAGAAATACTGTTAGCAGCTGCCTGGAACACAAAACACTTGGACAAATATGAAACTTCACAAGAGGTTAAAAGTGATTTACTTCACAAAAAAGACTCAGAACATGAAACATTAAGAAAAATGTTGGTGGAAGTCATGTTGAGTAAGTTAGCAGCATGCAAATTGCCTTTAGGAGACTGATTTTAGGCCAATTGGCTTTTATTCAATTGTTTTCTCAGAAAACTGTAATGTTCTGTTGATTCTGGGGTTGGACGGCCAGTTTTTGGAATGAAGAAGAATATATGAAGGGGTATCCCCCTAAACCACATTTCTTTTCAAATATACATATTTATTTATTTTTCTTTCTTTAGTGTTTAATCATTTTATTAGGGCTTGTCCAGCTCATCACAATCCATACATCCATACATTGCGTCAAGCACATTTGTACATTTATTGCCATCATCATTCTCAAAACAATTTTTTTCTACCTGAGCCCTTGGTATCAGCTCATTTTCCCCAAACAGGTCCATTTCTCATTCAACATTTCATACCCATTTTTTTTCATGTCATTGATGGCAACTCCCACAACATAATATCCCTTAATAGGAGCCCTGGTGTCACCATGGTGAATGACTGGGCTGTTAACTACGGAGGCCACAGTGGGAAACTACTGGCCTTGCTGTGAAAGAAAGATGAAGCTTTCCACTCTGGTCCAGAGCTACAGTCTCAGGAGCCCGCAGGGGCAGTTGGACCCAGACCTCTGGGTCCTTTGACTCGGAAATTATTGAGCGCCAATGAGTGTGGCTGAGGCTTTTTAACATCACTGATTTTACTTCCTCCTGTGCTTCTGTTTCCATGCCTCCTTTTCTTTTTTTAGTATCAACTTAAAAAAATCATTTTATTGGGGCTCATATATTTAAAAATTTTAACAAAACAACCTATCACCTTCCAAGTACTGTCCATTACAATGAAACATTTGTCAAATCTGCAATTCCATCCTTGAAAACATTTTTCAAACTCATCTGTTTGGATGGCTGACAGCACCTTCCTCATTTTTTCTTCACCTCTTTTATGTCATCAAATTGCTGTCCTTTCATGACCACCTTCATTTGCAGAAACAAGAAGAAGTTGTATGGAGCCAGGTCAGGTGAGTAAGGTTGCATGGGGGCAAGAGAGGCGTACTGATTTTTGCCCAAAACTGGCACAATAAGATGGCTGCATGAGCAGGTGCATTGTCGTGGTGGCAAAACCAGTCCCCAGTCTGCACAAATCAGGTCCTTTTTGTCACACACTGTTATGCTATCTTTTCAGAACCTCTAAATAGAGAGCTTGATGAACAGTCTGACCTGGTGGAATGAGCTCCCAATACACAATGAGTTGGCATTTTTGTCCATTCAGGAGGTTGATGGACATCCAGAACAATTGACACTGTCATCAATTGACATTTCATCTTGTTGGAAAAAAGAAAACCACCTGTACACTTGAGTTTTCCCCTTAGCGCTGTCCTGGTAAGCTGTGTTCAACATCACAACAGTTTCTACGGCATTTTTTCCCAAGCAGAAAACAAAACAAAACAAAAGTTCACCGCCATATGCTGTTCCCTTAAATCAGTCATCACCAAAAACGAGGTTTGAGTGAAACTGCTTTTATGAAAATATTCACTGTGACCTGAGAGACCCTTCCCAGTTGACAAGACTGCACTAACGCAGAGCAAGTTGCTTATTGCTCACAAATGCTTACTACAAAAGCTCCGCTCCACCCAGCACAGTTCCAGCTTTTTGCTTTGGTACCTTTTGGATATGAGTTGGCAGATCAAGGACATGTCAAATGGGGCGGTGTCAGGTTGGTCTTTTCAATCTCCCTCTGAAGGCCTGGTCATCACAGAAGCAGAGGTGGCTGGGGTTTGTGCTCAGTGCGGATTCCCTCGACAGAGACCCCTCTTCAGTAAGCTGCTCCTCCCCTGCCACTTACAAGTTCCTTATTCTGCTTTCCACTCAGTGTTCTTCCTGCCCAGAGTTACATATAGATGAGGGCTTCAAAATGCTCATGGAACAATTTAATTCTCTTTCCATTCTATTTTCCCTGGGCTTTTTGAAGCTTGCTCATGTGTGTACATTTGCTTGTTGTCTTTCTCCAGACCTCACCTGCGACCCCACAAAGTGTGCCTGCATATGTGAGCACACAATGTAAACTCTTTTAAAAAGTATTTTAAAATAATTTATGTTTTTATTGATATTATTTTGTGAATCACTTTAGGCACACTTTATTAAAATTTGTTTCATAATTTTAGTGGCATATAATTCACATATCACAATTCAAAAGTCAGTCCTGTCAAGGAGAGTTGTGTAATCAGCATCACAATCGGTTTTAGAGTCTTTTACAATGGGAACCCTTTAATCACAAATACATCTCCATTGCTTTTCTTACTGCTTTTTAGGAATCTCCAGACCTAGATGCTGGATCATTTGTACCCTGATCTTTAATGTTTTTTATAACCTAAAGGATAGGTCTGTATCACTTCTTTAAGACAGTCATAGTTCTAGCACAGTGATTAAACAGGTTCACAATAAACTTTACAAAAATTGTGGTTAAATATGTATAACATCTGCCATTTTAATAATTTCTATATGTTCGATTCAGTGACATTATTTCTGTTCACTGTATTGTTTTCAATCTTTTCCTATCATTGTCAGCAAACTCCCATGACCCGTATCTCCACTCCCTTTTTCAAATCCGAGGAGTGTACTGTTCGGAGGTTTAGGGTGATGCTCAAGGTCCTGAAGCTCACACTCGCTGCTGTGGAGTGTGTTAGACACAGTGACCCTACAACAGCCCCTTTGGGTTTCTAAGGCTGCACATCTTTATGACACAGCAGGAATTCTCATCCTTCTATCAAGGAGCAGCTGGAGGTTCAAACTGCTGACTTTGCGGTCAGCAGGCCAATGTGTAACCCATTCGGCCAACCCACTGCATCAAGTTGATTCCAACTCACAGCAGCACTATGGGCTCACAAAAGGAGCAGGCAGCCTCATTGTTCTCCTGCAAGAATGTCTGGGGGTTTCATTAATGTGAAATTAACTAAAATTAAAAATTCAATTCTTCCACCATTCCAGCCATATTTCAAGTACCGGGTAGCTGCATGTGGCTGGTGATGACTCTATCGGCAAATGCAGTGCTAGGGAAACGTTTGGAACTGGTGGTGGCTGGAGGGCTGCCTCCTGTGGGCCTGTGTGTTAGGCAGGGTTCTCTGGAGAAACAACCCCAGCACACTTATTATTAGGCTTGCCGCAAAGATAAACTGAGTCCAGAGCAGAGAGAAGGAGAAGTTTATTCTGTGCTTCCGGGTGAGATTCACAGGCCTGAGAGTGGGGCCAGTGAAGTCGGGCCTGTCTGTGGTGAAGAGCAAGTTTTTAAGCTGGTCAGGAGGGTAAACAAGAAGGGAGGGGCCAGGAGCTGCACCTGCAGGGGCTTAAGCTGTCTCCATGCCTGAAATTCTGAGGTGGCCTTGGTATCTTGATGCTGCTGCCTGATACCGAGGAGATGGCTCATTGTCCTGGAGCCCTTTGAAGTTCTAGCTGTCTCTGTCTGATAAGGGCAGGCCAAGCTGTTCCTAATGTCTCTAGCCTGTGCCTAACACAACATTTATGATTATATATATGCATATAGATAGATAGGTTTAATACAGCAAGAAGGAGTATAGCAGTCTACACAGCAGTGCAGAGGGCTCATTTAAACTCATTTTAACGGAAAAGTTAATATACTAGAAGTCCACCACTCAACTCGTGGGTTGCCAGGTCCAAGGTCAAGGAAGCTGACTGTGAAGTCGGGCAAGCCATGCAGAGTCTGCCTTCAGGCAGCAAACAACAGGGGTGGGGTGTGGGGTGTTGGGTAGGGGTCAGCAACAGTCAGTAGCTCAGGAGCTTAGCAAAGCAAGCCTGGATGGCATATCAAACTCAAGCAATGCAAGGCAACAGGATCCACCAGCCTCAAGCTCAAGTGATGTACGCACCAGCAATGTGGCCACACTGGTCTCGAAGGAGCCCCAAGCTCAAGCAACAGGATCCATGGGTTGGTTGAGTCCATTGGTGGTACAGCACATAGGTTGGGGCAGGGAACTAGCTAAAGCAGCAGCACGCTGGTCCAATTACCAGAGAGCAAGAGAGATGAGGGGTGGGCCTTGCAAAGCCATTTATCTCTTTGCCCTCCAATCAAACTGCAACCTGATTAACCCCACATGTTCTATTGGCCAGGTTGGCACAATAAACCTAACTATTACACCCTGCTTATGAGATATTATTCAGGACTGTGGAAGCTTTTCAGCATGGCAGCTTGGAGTGGCCAGACTTCTTGCCTGGCAGCAAAGTGTTCCAAGAACCCAAACAGAACATGCATGCCTGTCATGACTCAGTCCTGAAACTCACAGCCCATCGCTTTTACTGTTCTTTGTTGTTCGAAGCAGTCATCACCTGCCCAGATTCAAAGGGGCTTTCTCTCAGTGGGAGGAGTGTCAGAGAGTTTCACACTGTATTTTGAAAATGCCACACCCCCTGTAATGCAGCAAACTGTGTACTCTAAAAAGATATGTTCATATCTTTATTTCTGGTCCTTGTGAATGTAACCTCATTTGGAAATAGGGTCTTTGCAGATATGATTGAGGATCTTGAGATTTAGGGTAAGCCCTAACCTAACAGGACTGGAGCCCTTAAAGGAGGAGGAGAAGAGACTGAAAGGAGAAAAACACAGAGGTAAGGATGTCGGACACAGGCTTAAGGCTAAACCTGGGACCAGCAGAAACTGCAAACAGATCAGGAAGGCTCTTTCCCTGAGTCTTTGGAGCGAATGTGGCCCTGCTGATGCCCTTAATTCATATTTCTAGCCCCTAAAACTGTAATAGGTGAAATTTCTTTCATTTTAAGCTACTAATTTTGTAGTAATTTGTTATAGAAACTCTAGGAAATAAAGATAGTCTTCAAAAGAATACAGTAATCTGTGGGATAAGTCTTTGACTTTAACTCTGACTTATTTTCCACCCAATAGAGATTTGGAGACTACCGGAAACCCTGGTTGCATATTGGGTTACTCATTGTGCTGCAAACCACAAGGTCAGTAGTTCAAAATCACCTGTCACTCAATGGGAGAAAGGTGAGGTTTTCTAGTCCCATAAAGAGTTAGCATCTTGGAAATCCTAAAGGGGCAGTTCTCGTCTGTCCAATAGGGTCGCTATGAGTCAGAATTGGTTTGATGGCAATGAGTTTGAACTGAATACTCTATGTGTTAGTTACATATCTACTATCAACTTTGGGAAGGGTGGAGTCTAGCCTGTCAATCAGGTCGCAGCTTGGTGACCTTATTTGGAGGTATGACAGATAAATAGCTCCCTGGAGGCCAGGCACATACTCTGTTTCGTCTTCCTGCTGACAAGCCACATGGAGCTTCACTGAGTCAGAGCTCCGGAGCTGGAGGAGCCACAGGGAGACCCACACCAGTGTTGAGATGCTTCCACCGCCACCCACTGGCCTGTGATCTTCCTTGGACATGGTGTAGGAGCCTGAAGAGGAATTTATCGACTGGTATTGGACATAATGGCTAATATTGCACTTATTGACTTGATCTGGACTGGACTGGGGTGGAATGTTTCCTTAATATACAATTACTCTTTTATAGAAAGCTCTTTCTTATATATATATGAGTGTCTATGAATGTGTTTCTCAAGTCAACCCAGACGAATACACTCTAAAAAAAATCTCTCATCAAATTCCTTGTGGGGTCTCTCTAATACGGTCTGTCACGTGTGATTATCTCTGGCTTCAAACCAGCTTCAGGACCTCTCCTGCCATCAGTCTGCCTAGGATATCCAAATTGTTCTAAGTAAGGAATTGTGGTGGGTTTTGCTCCTTAGGATGTGTGCCTTCTGTGGAGAATTGTGCTCTGCTATATAGATTTTTTTTGAGATGCTATCTTAGGAATTCTTTAGAGAAATATTCATATATGCCCACATCCATTCGTATCTATCACTACAGGAAAATTCTGCCCCTGGAGAAGTGAGGTCCAGGGAGAAGGGCATCGTGCTTGGTCAAGTAGAAGGGCAGCAAAAATGAGGACAGTCCTTAAAGAGCTGAATTGACACTGTGGCTGTAACAGTGGGCTCAAGCACGGGAACAACTGGGAGGATGGTGCAGGACTAGCCGTGTTTTTTCTGTTGTGAACAGGGTCGCTATGGGTCAGAACGAACTTGATGGCCCTGTAACAACAACACATCAAGATTGTTATGGTTTGCATCAAGGAACTTGCTTATCCAATTGTGGAGGCAACAATAAACTGGAAACTCCCAAAGATTTGTATTTTAAAACCCACAGTTGAGATGATGAGAAGTATGAAAAATATGAGTGCCTGGTACAGACCTTCCAGAAACTCCCTTTGTACGCGTAAGGCTCACCTTTTGGAAGGGATCTTGCTTTGCTTGAGGCCAAAATGGGTTAAAGAACATGTTTCTTCCAAACAAGAACTAGATATGACGAAGGTTTTATCAGACAAACAGGGAGCAGCCAGACTGCCACATTGAATGAGCCATCACAGGTGCCCAGGCACACAACATTCCTCTTTTCTTTAATGCCTCTTTCCCCCACTATCATGACCCCAGTTCTATCTTACACATCTGGCTGGACCAGAACATGTACACTGGTACAGATAAACGCTCTCGACACACAGAATCCAGGCCACGTAAATCCCTCAGGATCAATAATGGGAGTAGTGTTACCATGAGGGTAGGGGGAAGGTAGGGGTAGAAGGAGGAGAAAGGGGTTACCAATCTCAGTGATTGACATACAACCCCAACCCCCACTTCTGGGGATGAACAATAGAAACATGGGTGAAGGGAGACAGCAGATGGTGTAAAGTATGAAAATAAAAATAATTTATAAATTATCAAGGGCTCACGAAGGTGGGAGGGTGGAGAGGGAAGGGAAAAAAAAGAGGAGCTGATGCCAGGGGCTTAAGTAGAAAGAAATGTTTGGGAAATGATGATGGTAACATATGTACAAATATACTTGATACGATTGATGTATGGATGGTTATAAGAGCAGTAAGAGCCCCCAATAAAATTATTTATTAAAAAATAAAAATAAATGGTTACACACACACACACACACACACACACACACACACACACACACACACACGGGCCATGCAAGCGGAGGTGGTAGACTGGATTTGGCCCATACATGCAATTTGCTGGTTCTTACTCTATAACATACCTTCCTTGATCCTTTGAGAGAAAGGTGACCACAACTGTCCTGGGTCCATTATATGAAATGTAGGTGAAGGTGTCAAGATTAGGAGCCTAAAAAATGGTTGCTGCTGCTATCTGCCTACCTGAAGCACTGTCGCCCCATCTCTGATAGTTTCTGAAGGTCCACATTCTGGTAGTTTGTGAATGCTTTTATGGGTGACTTGTGTCATGGTGTGAAGAACATGTGAGTTGTGAAGAAAACGAGGTGACAGAGAGAAGCTGGCACTAGAAGACCATCGGTGTAGCTTCTAATATGGTGGTAGCATCTGTCAGGATACTTCCACACAATTACAGCCATTGGGAACAACAGCGCTACTCTGAAGCAATGGCTGTCAGTTGGAATAGACTGCAAAGCAAGATTCTACAGGTGTTTTGGGTAAGTGGAAGATAAGGCCATGAGGATGGACAAAAGGAAGCAGGTTTGAAAGATACCCTTCATCACTACAGGTATGTACATTTTCTGCTCTATTATGGAACTTTTCTATTCCCGACAGGCATACCATTCCTCTTTCTTTTAGATCACTTATAGAATCCACCCGTGTGTCTGGTATGGCCACGTCGGTACGGCTATGATGCTAGCTAGTCCTCTGACATTGGCTTTGATCTTTAGTGTGACTGCTTTCGATGACACTTGCGCAGGGGGACTTTTGGGTGGTCGAACATTTATCTCTTTGAGAAACTGTCTCCAGGAACCCCAATGGGATAGAAACATTCATCTCTGCAGCAATACCCAGGGCAGGGACAGCAACTCTGGGTGGCAGAGGGGATTGGAGCGAGAAGCCAGGGGGTGCATTTGCCTCATCAAAGAAAGTCCTTTGGAACCATTCTTTTAATCAGAGTCCCAAATGGTCTCAGGTTGTCTAGGCACCTAACTTGATTATGAGAGGAAATTGCCTCCAACTGATTTAAGATTTTTTTTTTGAGATTCCCTTATAGTCTCTGCTCTTTCCCTTCTAAGAATACCTGTGAAGACAGACAATAAACTGCTGTGTTTCCACTTCAGTCTCCATCTAATTAGCTTAGCAATTTCACTTTAACCTATTAGTGTCTGTATCACCATGGGAGTATTATTGGAGTTGTATCAACACTGATGTCTCGCCAGATGCTATGGATTAAATTATGCTCTTCCTCCCCCACCCCCTTGGCACAAACACCACCCCTGTCACATACAAGGGGGCTTCAAAGAGTTCCATCCTTCCAGGAACTTTGTTTCCCTCCGTTTTATTTGCAAGTAATGTACATATCAATATAATTCAGTAGTTCAATCACTCGATAATGTCATGGAAAATTGTACCTTCACCCACATCCCCTCCCCCATGGTCAAATCACCTTTAAGATGGTTTAAGCAATCACAGTGTTTTCTAGTGCTCTGTCCCCCTCCCATCGTCATTAGTTACTCCTGAAATCCCCTTTCCTTTCCTGTTTCCTCTCTCTCTTTATCTATCTATCTATCTATCTATCTATCTATCTATCTATCTATCTATCTATCTATCTATCTATCATCTATCTAGATATATTCTCTATATCCCCTTGTATCTACTTTTATCATTATGTATCCACTCCTCCTGTGCTTCACAGCTGGGGAACCCAACAGAGAACAAGACAAATCAAAGTCATGCTGAGGAAATAAGGGTATAAAACCCTGAGTGACAGATGAAACTACTAAGAATGCATAGGAAGGCAAAGAACCCCCCCCCCCCAACAATAATAAAAAATCCAGGGAAGAACCTTCTGTCATGGAACCAGCCAGACACACTTGCACCCAGATCAAATTCAGGTCACGTCTCTAGGGTGGTCATCTGGCCAAGTGTCCAGTTTAGTCTGGCGTAATCTAGATCACCAGGGTCTCTGGCTGATGGAAAGGCTGATCGTTGGGACTCTTGCCTGAGGTTAGAACAGACCTGCCAGTGGCTTCCATGAACTTTTTGAAGGCCTCTTGTATGTGTTAGAACCCAGCTCCTCCATTTGTTGACATAGTCTTAGTTTGTCAGACATAGTCTTAGATCAGACCAGAATAGAGTGGGTTCTAGATGTAATTATTTTTGTGCACCAAAACCAGCAGATTAGACCCAGAGATACTTAAACTTGGGAAGAAAAGCTCTTTGTGAAGACTAGGTATTAGTCAATGAACCAAAGAATGCTGGAGCTACCTACAAGGAAGGAAACAACATTGCTAGGACCTTGATTGGACCTTCAGCCTTCAGAACTTTGATGAAATAAATTTAAGTTCCTCTCAACAATCCACTTGTGGTATTCCTGTTACAGAAAATGACACCTAGGGCTAATTGTCCCTAATATTATAATGCCTACAATATACATCAACTCACCTGTTTACAGTTGATTTTTCTTTTTCTCTTTCCTGTAACTTTTTTTTTCTTATTTTGGTCTGTTTCCCAAGGAGAAAATGAGTTTGAAAAACAAGGCATAACAGTTGTTTTGTGGGTGCACGTGTATAAATGTATTCCCATAAAAGCATTTGACTGTGGGTGCAGATGGATTCTTCAGGTTCCCTGAAAAATTAAAAGTCATTTTTTACTTTTTCCAGTTTTCAAACACAATTTTTCTGTGTCCAAGAAGCAAAAGCAAATGCACAGGGTATATCCAAATACCTGTGGAGGGTTTTGGAGGGCAATTCCGGGTGCTCTTCAGTTCAACGTAGATATAAAGTTTGTGGAAACTGCCTGGACAGGGATTTTCAATCGTTTGAACGTTAGCATAGTTCACGTGAATTCACTGCATTCCTATTCTTTTGCAAGTGCTATCAGTGTGGGAGAAGTGGTCTAAAACAACCGAATTGGAAAAATATTTAAATAAACTATGAGCCCTGCCAACTCAGCATCAGGGCATCCTGACCACGTTTTGGCCACTACAAGAAACCAGTCATAAACCTCTGAACTCTGGGAATGAATAACACCGGCAGGAGACGAGGCAGGGATGAGTCCAGCAAGCCAGTCATAACTGATCCTTGGGTTGTGGTCCCAGCTTCTCTGGGATGAGAATAAATAGAAACAAGTGGCCTGTGCAGGCATTTATCAGTAGGAAGGGAATGGCAAGGGTCAGATGAAAGGGAAACAGAAGGCTTGAAGGAATGGGTGTGGAAGGCACATGCTGCCAAGGACAGCTTCGTACAAGATGGTGTATTTGAAGGAGGAGGAAGGAGACTAGAGCCTTTTCTAGAGCCACCCAGCTGAACATGGACGTGGATGTCAATAACAGCAGTGAATGGCAGGATCCAGACCTGTGCAAGGTACACCTCTAATTTTAATGTGCCCGTAGACAGAACCTGAAGATCGCGTGAAAGCAGAACCTGACGAAGGTCGGGTGGGGTGGGGCCAAAGCTCTACACTTGTAATAAGCTCAGGGGGATGGAATGCTGCCAGATATCCATTCATGTTGAATTGCAAAGCTACAAGTTACAGCTCAGACAGAAAAAGAATGAAGTGGAGGAGAGGTAACGCTTTTCCTGTGGGCGATGCCCAGGTCCGACCGCTTCCTGGAATTCTCCAGCCATGGAATTGCCTTAGTTGGGTCCACAATAAGATTCCTTTCTGTAAGGGCGTCCAAAATATTTTTGTAAATTGGAAATAAAAGGTAACTTTCCCCCATGGATATTTGAAGCTCCCTTATGTATATGTGTGTAGGTATATATATATATATATGTTTGTGTGGATATATATGTATATGCACATATATAAGGAGGTCAGAATGTTCATGGAAAAATGGAATTCAAGGATAATGGAATTTTTCAACAAATGATTTGAAAGCTCCTCATATATATTGCTACAAAATCATAGAAGCTTTATTAAACAAAAATGTCAAATTCAACATCTACTGTTTCTTGACATGTCCTTCATCTGGCCTATACACTCTGAAGTCATGTTCCTGTCTCTCTAACCCTTCCTCCATGGCTCCTGTGCTCTTTGATCGTATACTATGTCAATTCTATGTGCTTTCATCATATACAGTGTCAAAGTGAACGTTTTCACATTCTTGAGGGACTCAAACATGCTTCTCTTAAATGGTCTTTGAGTTTAGGAACACGATGAAGTCCGAAGCAGAAAGATTAGGGTTGTAGGGTAGGTGGAGAATTTCCAATGTAATTCTCCTGAGATAGAGCTTGCTACTCTCAAATCCTGAGCAGGTGCATTTTCACGAAGGGAACCGACTCCTCGGCCCAGCTTTCCTGGCATATGTCTCAAACGTCTTCATCCTAAACCTCTGTGCTTGTCCTTTTGTTTTGCGTTTTAAGACACCTTCATGAGGCAAGACAAGTATCACTGAGAGAAATTATCTGAAGCTATTCACTGATTGAAGATATATTTTTTAAATGTTTTGTTTGGAATAAACCTGTGCTTATATAAAGTGGAACCCTTGCACTAACACACCTCTTACTTACTCTTGCTCTATCTTATCTTATCTCATCCTATCTTATCTATCAATTAGCCCTTCTGATTATGGTGAGCTGGCAAGCCCCAAACACACAGGCCAGGCAACAGCCTGGAAACTCTGTAGACTTGCGTCCCAGTCTATAGGCCAGGCAACAAAAAGAGTATGATGCAAAGTCCTGCTGAAATATCCATTTATATTCTGAAGGTAGAACACATCTTAGAAGATTTTCTATTTTTGCTGATTCGTTTATACCATTCCATTCTATTATAAAAGTGATTATATTATATTTCAGGTTAATTACATTATGGAATAACTAAACTAATGTTTGACCAAACAACTTGGAACCATAGCTTAGCTAGGTTGATGCATACAATTGACCATCATACACGCCACCACGGAGGAGGTAAAGGGGGGATCTGATAGCACCTGAAAGCCAGATCATACCTTCTCTTTGGTCTTATCCACTTTTAAGAAAAATTTTATGTTTTTAACTTTTGCCATATTTTCTACCCTGTTACTAATTTGTAACAACTCTTTCTATTAATAATTCAAGTCGATCTTTCTTGCATGCATACTTTGTTATTAAATAGAGACATGTGGCCATCAAAGATATCAGTTTCTCCCTGGCCATGAAAGCAGCAAAGTTGGGACCAGATTTGCGCTTCCTAACCCGTGTCCTGTTGCTCCTTAGTGGCCCAGGAACACGGGTGCTGCCTCAAATCCCCCAACCTCAGTGGCGGTTTAAAAACAAGTGGAGGCGAAATGCGAGTGCCCGAGCGGATAACTGAAGACCTTGTATTGAGAGCCACTGGACTATTTATTGAATTCCACTGGATCCTTGATGAAGCGCAAGGACTGCAGCTTCAGTATGGATGGCAACTCAATGCAAGGAAAACGTATGTTTATGCTTAACTTCCTTTTTGTCGGAATTATTTCAGGTGATACCTATTTCTATACTTTGTCCTATATGTCCTCTTTATTCCTATGTTCCTCTACCCTCTTAATTGGAGAACCGAGGACTCTTTGAAACACACAAACACAAGCGAAGACACAAATCCCGGAGACTATTCACAAGGCAGTTTGCAAAACATTTAAGAAACACACCAGGTGCGATCAAAAGGATCTTTTCCTCAGTTGAAATTCCTCTTCCAATGTGGACTTAAATTTGCGGTGTTGTGTCCCAGGAGAGAACGATAGGAGCAGTGAGGAACGTTGTGGCCATTAAGGCCCAGGAAAGCACACATGTCAAACTGCTTAGGAGAGTCTTCATGTTCGGATGGCAAGCCATGTTAAAGTAAGCCTCCTTGGAAAGTGCAATTGCTCTGAAATTGTAGCATGACTGTGAATGACACCAGATTCTTACTGAACACACCTGCACTGCCGCACCCCTTCCTCAGAAACATTCTGTAAAAAAGAGATGACTGTAATTGAGAACAACATTGGAAACATAAACAAACCCAATCTGCCAACATTTGTGACATCCTCATATAATTAATGGATAAAAGTGAAAACTTAAATTGCCCTCATAAAATGAAAATAGTTATTGGGATAAGCTTTATTCTCCCCGCTTAATAGGAATCGTTAAGCTTTTATTTTACAAGAAGAAGGGGGATCAAAGGCATTAAAGGCCCATTATTGAAAATCAAAACAATGTTTTATTGGGTTTTTATGAATTAAATGAGATCAAGGGCTTTTCAAGTTTAGAAACAAAAATGAATAAATTTAAGAAGAGGATGTAGCATGGAAGGGAAGGTTAACGTACTAGAAGTTCTATACCTAAAACAATTCCTTCCCAACTCTTGTGTTTGATAGAAAAACAAAGATGAATCATTTTCATTAGCTAAGCATTTTCTAATGGTCTATTAGCTAAATGGAAATCTTATTATAGTGCCTGGTGAAATAATTTCATCTAGTATTCTTTATGTGGCTCTGCATATAAATATCGAACTCGAGTTTTAACTCAGATCCAAATCAAACAAAATTAGTTAATTTCATTTTTCAGTAAGACATTGTTCAACTAACACACAGGTGTACTTTTTGGGAAGAAGCCAGCTAGAAATTATATGAAACTGAGCACAGAGAAATTACCAGAGCTTGCTAAAGACCATAGGTTACAGTTTTAATTACTTAAAGAGCAATTTATTCAAATAGCCAGGAGGGGTTTTAATCTTAGCTGAACATGTTTGGGCAGGTTCCATTTCAGTTTCACCTTATGGTAGAATTTAAATCTTCTTTCCACCACTCCCCTTCCCAAAGTCCCATCTTACTTTTTGGGCCATGCCAATGAATACAAAGTTTTTAGTGGTTGGAATAAGGACAGCCAACAAGTCCTCCCTCACTGTCTGGATACTCTTGATTCACATCCCTAAAGTGCTCAGGTGAGCGATACTTCGTCCTTGTGTTCTTCAGAGAAAGCTCAAAACCTCCCAAGATTGGATTTTCTTGCCTAGCTTCCAATAACGGTACTTGATTACACAAAGGATTGAGGTGATAGTAGTGAATGCACAGTCCTTAGACATTTCTCACCTTTAAAGTGTTTTGTGTCATTATGATCGAAGCCCTGGGAAATGAGACGGTCAGCAAGCAGTACACTCTTGAACTTGCCCTCCTCCTCCTGGACGGCTAGGTTTACCTGGGTTAAATGAATCGTGAAAAATGCTTCCTTCACCATTTCATGTGTCTCACAGAAGCCATAGAGCTGGCAGAGCTGCCGCTCTCCCCCACATTAACATTTAAATATTAGTTCAGTTATCCAAATTCACAAAAATATCTAGTCAGGCCCTTCTCTAAGGCAAGCTAATTGCAACTACATGACCTCTGGTTTCTAAGTCTGCAGCAGCAGATTTGGGGACGGTCTGTCTTTATCAACAGTCCCTTTGTTGGCAAGATAGTCTAGCTAGAAGAGGACTTTCGAAGATCTAACAAACATTTCAATTTCATCCAAATGAAAAAAATTGAAATGAGGGAAAATTCATCTGAATTTAAAGGGAAAATAGTCTTTCCAATAATAATGAAAGCTATTAGCTTTTAAATCAATTTGTGAAAAGGGTAATAAAATGGAATCATTGTTACTGAAGTCTACTACCCTTTTCTGAGTTTTAATTCTCAGATGAGACTTGATTGAGAGAATTGCAAGGAATGGTTTGTAGGTCAGTCAGTAAAGAACAGGTTTTATTGTGGTAACAATGTAACTAACTTTCAATTGGTTAAACAAACACAGCAAAGATTTGTCCTTCATGCTACCTGTCCATTGGGAAACAGCAAAGAGTTAGGGTGAAGATAGGATTTTGTCCATGGATGCAGCTGATGGATGCTCTATCATCTTATTTTTTAAACATTTTATTAGAGACTCATACAACTCTTATCACAATCCATACATACATCAATTGTATAAAGCACATCTGTACATTCTTTGCCCTCATCATTTCCTCTCCACTTAAGCCCTTTGCATCAGGTCCTCTTTTGTTTTTTCCCCTCCCTCCCCACTCCCCCCTTCCTCATGAGCCCTTGATAATTTATAAATTATTATTTTGTCATATCTTGCCCTGCCTGTCGTCTTCCTTCACCCCCGTTTCTGTTGTCCGTCCCCCAGGGAGGAGGTCACATGTAGATCCTTGTAATTGGTTCCCTCTTTCCAATCCACTCACCCTCTACCCTCCTAGTATCACCACTCACAGCCCTGGTCCTGAAGGTATCATCCACCCTGGATTCCCTGTGCCTCCAGTTCCTATCTGCACCAGTGTACAACCTCTGCTCTATCCAGACTTGCAAGGTAGAATTCAGATCATGATAGCTGGCAGGGAGGAAGCATTTAGGAACTGGAGGAAAGCTGTATTCTTCACCGGTGCTACATTGCACCCTGACTGACTCATCTCCTCCCCTAAACCCCTCTGCAAGGGGATCTCCAGTGGCCGACAAATGGGCTTTGGGTCTCCACTCTGCACATACCCCTTCATCCACTACGGTAAGATTTTTTTGTTCTGATGATGCCTTATACCTGATCCCTTCGACACCTCGTGATCGCACAGGCTGGTGTGCTTCTTCCATGTGGACTTTGTTGCTTCTGAGCTAGATGGCTGCTTGTTTACCTTCAAGCCTTTAAGACCCCAGACGCTATCTCTTTTGATAGCCGGGCACCATCAGCTTTCTTCGCCACATTTGCTTATGCACCCGTTTGTCTTCAGAGATCGTATCGTGGAGGTGTGCACCCAATGATATGATTTTTTGTTCTTTGATACCTGATAACTGATCACTACGGAACCTTGTGATCACAAAGGCTGGTATGTTCTTCCATGTGGGCCTTGTTGCTTCTGAGCGAGATGGCTGCTTGTTTATCTTCAAGCCTTTAAGACCCAGATGCTATATCTTTTGATAGCCGGGAACCATCAGCTTTCTTCACCACATTTGCTTGTTTACCCACTTTGGCTTCAGTGGTTGTGTTGGGAGTGTGACCATCATAGAATGCCAATTTAATAGAATAAAGTATTCATGCATTGAGGGAGTGCTTGAGTAGAGGCCCAAGGTCCTTCTGCCACCTTAATACTAAACCTATAAATATAGGCACATAGATCTATTTCCCCATCCTCATGTATATATTTGCATATGTACATGTCTTTGTCTAGACCTCTATAAATGTCCTTTGCCTCCTAGCTCTTTGCTCTATTTCCCTTGACTTTCCTCTTGTCCCACTATCTTGCTCTGTCCCCACCTAGGTTTCAGCTATACCTCTTCATTACATTACCCTGATCATTCCCTACCAGGCCTGCCACACCCATCTCACCACCAATTTGGATCCCTTGTTGTTCCCTTGTCCCTGGGTTTGTTAACACCACTTCCCTACCCCCATATCCCCCTATCCCATGTCCCCTCGGAACTGTCGGTCCCCTTGTTTTTCCTCCAGATATTTCATCCAGCCTATCTTATTTAGACAGACCTGTGGAGATAATAACATGCACAAGAACAAGACAGAGAAAAACCAAGCAACAGTATACAACTAAACAACAACAACAAACCACTGACATAGAACAAAACAAAACACACCAAGAAAGAAAAGCTCGTAGTTAGTTCAAGTATTGTTTGTTGGCCTTTAGGAGTGTTTTCCAGTCCAGTGTGTTGGGGCACCATGCCCTGGCCCCAAAGTCCACTTTCAGCATTCCCTGGGGACCTTGCCGCTCCATTCCCTTGCTGTTCCGTTGCACTCCCCCAGTGCTTTGCCTCCATGTGGTGGGATCAGGTCAGGTGCCATTCCCACACTGTGTCTCAGGTGCTGTCCCCTGCAGGGCCATGGGTCAGTGAGGGGTGTCATGTCTCATAGTGGGGCTGGCCATGTGGTCCCCTCTGTGGACTGGCTGCTCTAATTGGGGGTCATCATTCTCAGGGCCTGGTGGACCAGGATGTGCTCCACTCTCTCCAACTCCCCCTTAATCTGCTCCCATGTGCTCAGATCACATATGCCCCTCTCCTGGAGCTGCTGATTCAATGTCATCCTTTGAAACAAATTCTTCTGGGGGGAGGGGCAGGCATCCACTTAATGTTTGGTCCTGGGGCCAGCCTTCCAGACCTCTCCACTGGTTCCCTACTCCGCACCGGAATGTTGCATTCACACCTTGAGGTATTGGGTTGAAGTCTGTTCCCTCTTTATTATGCTCCTCCTGCGTTCCAGCAGTGTTGAATTTCCCTCTAAGCAACTCTCCTGGGCTGGATTCTGCGGAATCCCTCTGGTATATGTCACTCCGTCGCCCGCTCTATCATCTTATTGCTGTCACGTTTGGAAACTCTTTGTTCACTGACACAGGAGAAAAGTGTGTATACAGTAGCCATAGCTTCTCTTCATCTCTGTTCCTGTGCATTGGCCAGAACGAAGTTGGAAAACAAAGGTCAGCAAATGAGCCATTTGGTACATATCACTGTTTCTGCCATGGTTAATTAAGTGATCCATCTAATGTCCACTGGACATCCTCTTACAGAAGGGTCCTGGGGAGGAGACCAGCCAGTCAGGGTGCAGTGTAGCAATGATGAAACATACAACTTTCCTGTATTTCTTAAATGTTTCCCTAGGGGACAGACAATAGAAAAGTGGGTGAAGGGAGATGTTGGACAGTGTAAGACATGACAAAATATAATAATTTATAAATTATCAAGGCTTCATAAGGGAGGGGGTAGCAGAAGCGAGGGGAAAAATGAGGAGTCGATACCAAGGGCTCAAGTAGAAAGCAAATATTTTGAGAATGATGATAGCAACAAATGTGCAAAAGTGCTTGACATAATGGATGTATGTATGGATTGTCATAAGAGTTTTACAAGCCCCCAATAAAATGATTAAAATAAAAAAGTAATCCATCTAATGTTTCATACACACATATTATGTACAATAGTTTATACATGCACAAATATATTACGAATGTAAGATAATAATACAAGAGACACATTACATGTATAGTGATCTTATTTTGATTATATTTGCTATGAAAATTGAATGCAGAGTAACACTGTGTGTTTCCCTTCTTAATTCCATGACCATTTCAGAGGAGCAATGCCATTTGGAAAACCATTTGCCTCAATAGAAAATGAAAATAGTAAATAACTGGTTCTAATACTTGCTGTGTGGAGCGTTTTGTCTTTCCTCTCTGTACACTCACTGAATTACATGTTCTTTGCATACTCAAAGTCCACATTATGCATTGTAGCACTGAGATCATTTTGACTGATCCACTCAAATCTAACTCTTGGCCATTGATTTGATTCTAATTCAGAAACCCTATGGGATAGAGTAGAATTTCCCCTGTGGCTTCTGAGACACTAAGTTTTTAGAGTAGAAGGACACTAAATTTTAGGAGTAGAAAGTCTCATCTTTCTTCATTAGAGTGGCTGGTGGCTTTGAAATCCTGACCTTGCAATTAGTAGCGCAACATCTAGAGAGCTTAAATCTGTCACTGCCATAGACCTGATTTGGACTCACGGTGGGTGTGTGAGGATGTGAATCTTCATGGGAGAAGTAAGCCGCATCTTTCTCCTGAGATGTGACTGGTGGGCTACACATTGCGCCACGAACCACCAGGTCAGCAGTTCGAAACTACAAGCTGCTCTGTGGGGGAAAGACGAGATTTTCTGCTCTTGTAAATATTAAGAGTTTCAGGGACCTTACGGAGCAATTCTACTCTGTCCTACAGAGTCAGTCTGGAACCAACTCAACGGTATGTATGGTTGTTGGGTGGGGAGCGTCAATGGAGTCCTGATGATGTGAGACTAGGTCAGTGGTTGAAATTCATCAGCTGGTTCATGGAGAAAGATGTGGCAGTCTGATGGTTCCGTACATGAATTTCTATGACCTACTCTGCCCTATAGGGTTGCTATGCATTGCAATCCCATCTACGGCAGTGGGCACGGCATTTAAAAGAGGAGCCCTGGAGGGCCAGTGCTTAAGTGCTTTACTACTAACTAGAAGATGAGCTTCTCTGTGGGGAAAGATGCGGCAGTCTGATTCCATAGAGGTCATAGCCTTGGAAACCATATGGGCAGTTCTATATCCTACAGGGTTGCTCTGAGTTGGAACTGACGTGATAGTAACAGGTTTTATGAGAGTTCAATGGCAGAAATCTCACCTTCGATGAAGGAGACCCATGTTTGGTGACCAGTTAAGGTGTCTCCTGCACACCTATCTCCAATCTGTCAGCAGAAGGTTGTCTGTGGCTAGGATGATGAATAGATTCCAGGGGAGCTTCCAGACTCACATGGTCTAGGAAGAAATGCTTGGCGGGGTCTACTTCAAAAAATCAGTCAGGGAAAACCATGTGGATCACAATGGCTTGATCTGATACTCTTCATGGAGATGGCCCAGGACCAGGGAGTGTTTCATTTGATTGTACATGGGCTTGCCCAGTCAGAGGACAAACCGGTTGGCTGGCAGATATCAGCAACAGCAATAGGGAGCTTCGTGTTGGCTATGCTGAAGCACAGAGAGTAATAGGCATGTTCCAGTTGTTTAAGCTCCTTAATTCAGATACCATACAGTGTTCCCCAGTATGCTACCTGTGGCACAACATTTCACATGTTCAGAGCCTCACATCAAGGAGAAAAGAGTGCTAAAATGGTAATCTAAGCATTATTTAAAGAGAGCAGGTCTGGGTGACTGTGGGCTCTGTTTTCAGGCCAGGATACACCTTGTCAAAACACTTTAAGGAAGCATCATTGAATGTTGTGATGGTTAGATTTTACATCAACTTGATGGTACTTGTGTTGAGGGACAGTGGAGTCTAACCTATCAGTCAGGCCACAGCTCGATGATGCCTCTGGAGGCATGCCCTCTTTTACAATAGCGGCATAGGCAACTTCTCCCTCTTGCTCCCCTCTTTCTTGCTTGCCTGATCATGCATCTGGCTCTGGGACTGGAAACCCATGTGGTCTGCCCATCCTGGGTGCTGTGGTGTCCTGTCATGTTCCTGTGGATCTTTGATCCATGTGACTCTGCACCCACTGGCCTGTGATTTCCTAGTTTTCCACTTTGATTTTCTGCTTCATCCACCAGCAGCTGCATGACCCTGAAGAGGGCTCTGTATGCCATTGGGACCCACCAGCTTGAGCTGGATTTGACTGGGCCACTTTTTGATATACACTTACTTCTTGATATTAAGTTCTTTCTTACACATATATGTGTCACTAGTTTTATTTCTCTAGAAAAATTGGCAAGTTCACTCTATTTTTAGTAACCTTGACATTTTGTTCCAGGAAATATAATTAGTTGCAAGACATACAGATGAATAAGTAGAATGAACACATTTATGAATGATTTACTAGGTGTTTATAACATCCTATTTAATGTAGATCCTACAGTGATCACATGTAGCAGGTATTAGATCCATTTTATTATTATTGAAGAAATTAAAGATCTAGACAGCTTAAATAATTTACTGAAGTCACACGACTTCATGCAGAAATATGACATGAAATCACATACATTAATTGAGCATATGCAAGAAAGGTGGAATCCATCCTCAGGGTCACAAAGCTTCTCCCAATGCACATGCTCAGTGAAGTCAGCATGAAATTTCTCAACCATGGTCTATAAAAATAGATCCCAGAGTAGCTGGAGAAAACCGTGATGAAAGGATAAATGTCTCCGCAAATCATATCTCTTGACCATTCCCACAATTTCCTCATTCCCACAACCTTCAAGTCAGTTCTGATCCATAGTGACCTAGATAGGGTTTGTGAGACTCTAAACTTTTAAGAGAGCAGATAGCCACCTCTTTCTCTCATGGGACACTGGTAGGTTTGAACCATTGACCTTGTGGTTAGTATCTATTGCTTATCTACTACCTCTAGAATCTTCATATTACACTGGGGCTTCAAAAAGTTCATGAAAAAATTCCATTACCCTTTAGTCCTATTTCCACCAACCTTCTTTTAATGTAAAGATGTATATTTTTCTTTTTTCCATATTTAAAAAATTCATTTTATTGGGGTATCATATAGCTCTTATCATAATCCATATATGCATCTATTGTGTCAAGCATATTTGTATATATGTTGCCATTATCATTTTCAAAATATTTTCTTTCTACTTCAGCCCTTCGTATGAACTCATTTTTCCCTCTCTCTCCCTTCCCTCATGAACCCATGATAATGGATAAATTATTAGTTTTTTTCATCTCTTACACTGACTGATGTCTCCTTTCACCAACTTTTCTGTTGTCCATTCCCTTGGGAGGGGGTTATATGTAGATCATTGTGACTGGTTCCCCTTTCTGCCCCCATTTTCCCCTTACCCTCCTGGTATCGCTACTCTTACTATTAGAACTGAGGGGTTCATTTGTCCTGGATCCCCTGTGTTTCTAGCTCCTATCTGTACCAGTGTACGTGCTCTGGTCTAGCAGGTTTTGTACGGTAGAATTGGGATCATGATCATGGAGGGTGGGTGGAAGGTGAGGAAGCATTAAAGAACTAGAGGAAATTTGTATGTTTATTCAGTGCTATACTGAACCCTGACTGACTCATCTCTTCCCTGTAACCCCTCTGAGAGGGGATGTCTAATTGCCTACAGATGGGCTTTGGGTCCCCATTCTGCACTCCCCCTCATTCAGAATGATGTGATTTTTTTTTCTTCTGGGTCTTGGATGCCTGATACCTGATCTCATCGTCACCTCATGATCACACAGGCTGGTGTGCTTCTTCCATATGGCTTTGTTGCTTCTCAGCTAGATGGATGCTTGCTTATCTTTAGGTCTTTAAAACCCCAGACATCTTTTGTTAGCCAGGCACCATCAACTTTCTTCACCACATTTGCTTATGCACCCATTTTGTTTTCAGTGTTCATGTCGGGAAGGTGAGCATCACAGAATGCCAGTTTATTAGAACAAAATGTTCTTGCTTTGAGGGAGTACTTGAGTCCAGGCCCAATGTTCTTCTGCTACCTTGATACTTCCACCAACTTTTAAAAGCTCCTTTGCACTTCTCATGATTTTTAATCTCTTGGTTAGTTTTTATTCTCTTACTTTTTGCCACTCTGATTCTGATCTTACTTTTCTATGACTCCCTTATGAAAATCAATCGATCTCATTCATTCCTACATCCATTTGTTTATTTAAAAAGCCCCAAATATCTGTTCCTTTCTGGATATCATAATGACATTCCACTACACCCAGGATGAGGCTAGAGTCTCTTCTCCAACTCTCTAGCCTTGTCCACTCCCATCTCAGCAACATCAGCACTCAGGAAGTGCTATAAACTAAATAAACTAATAAACTAAAGACCAGAAAAGGAAACCCGACTGCCATTGAGTGTATTCTGATACATGGTAACCCCACAGGGCAGGGTAGCGCTCCTCCTGGGAGTTTCCAGACTGAGTCTTCACAGAAGTAGAAAGCTTCACATTTCTCCCATAGAGTCGCTGGTATTTTCCACTTGCTGCCTTTTCAGTTAGCAGCCCAATGCATAACCACTACGGTACCACACTTCCCACAGGAAGCCAATAGTTAATCTTGAATCATGGTGTCCTCTGATCCCTGGATTCTGCTTCCCTCTTCCCTCTAGGAAAAGAAGGAAAACTAATCCTGAACAGGCCTTAAAGGGCCTATTCACCAATTGGGTTTGCTCTCCTCCTAGTTCATTTTTGCGGACTTGCTGATTTCAAGAGGACTTGACACGCCGGGTTAAGCATTGGGCTGCTAACAATAAAACCAAAGGCTCTCCTCAGGGGGAAAGATGGGACTATATGCTGGTTAGAGATTTATAGCCTCAGAAATCTTATGGAGCAGTCTGCTTTGTCCTAGGGGATCATGATGAGCTGTAATTGACTCCACAGCTGGTTTTCTTGTCGTTGCTGTTGCTGCTGCTGATAGCAACCCATTCCCAAGCATATAGGACACACAGTAGACCCACAGCCCTTGTGATAGCTACAGACACGAGCTGTTCTGCTAAGCAGCTTGGAGGAGCAGGAAAGATGGAATAACAGAATGTGGTAAAGTGGGAAAAGCAGGAGCTTTGGAATCTGGGCATCCTGAATTGAATGAAGCTCGTGTTCTAGGGAAACTCATCATAGCCTCTGGGAAGCTACAATTGAAAATTGTTTGAAAACATCTCTTGAGTTTGCTATAAAGTCAAAGGAGTTTTTCCCATGAGAAGTTTGTTAAGCCTTTGAATGTAGGAGGCAAGACCCTTCTCCTGTTCCTGACTCTTTAGCCCAGTGGTTCTCAGCCTGTGGGTCGCCACCCCTTTGGGGGTCGAATGGCCTTTTCATAGGGGTTGCCTAAGACCATGGGAAAGCACATACGTATTTCACAATATATAGTTACATATTTCTTTGTGATCAATCACTATGCTTTCATTGTTTAATTATGCTCAATTTGTAACAATTCAAATACATCCTGCATATCAGATATTTACATTACAATTCAGAACAGTAGCAAAATTACAGTTATGAATTAGCAACGAAAACAATTTTATGGTTGGGGGGTCACCACAGCATGAGGAGTTGTATTAAAGGGTCGCAGCATAAGGAAGGTTGAGGACCACTGCCATAGTCCCTCATCCCAACTGCACCATGACACACCCCTGGTCCTCTGCCTACTAGACATGGCTCAAAGAAGCTGAAGCTCATTCATAAGGTGAAAACCATCTGTAATGGGCTAAATTTCTTTTGGGGGTGCATGTGCTAGGCAGGTGTAGGTGAAAATTCAATAAGTATATTTTACTGAGTGAATGTTTCTCACAGGAAATTGCTCGACAAAGTAGGACTTTGAGCATATGAGGGGGTAAAAAAAAACCCCCAAAACAAAATTAAAAAAAACAACAACATGGAATTTTTTTCTCCAAAGCTATGTATTTAATGAGTTTTTTTGTTGTTTTTTGCAAAAATCACCTTAAAAGTACTCTCCGTTACACTTAATACATTTGTCAAATCCATCCACGATTCCAGTCTTAGCAGCATTTTCCAAAATCATCTGTTTGGATGACTGGCAGCACCTCCCTCTTTTATTTCTTTATCTCTTCTATGCCATCAAGTTGTTGTCCTTTCATGCCCCTCTTCATTGTGAATACCAAAAGAAGTTGCAAGGAGTGAGGTCAGATGAGTAAGGTGAGTGGGGCAAGAGAGGCATGCTGTTTTTTGCAAAAAACTGGCACACAGAGATGGCTGAATGAACAGGTGCATTGTCTTCATGGCAAAACCAGTCTCTTATCTGCCACAAATCAGGTCTTTTTTTCCCTTCACACTATTACACAGTCTTTTCAGAACCTCTAATTAGAAAGCTTGTAACAGTCTTACTTGGTGGAACAAACTCCAAATGCACTATGAGTTGATATTTTTGTCCATTAAGGAATTTGATGGCTGAGGTTTGTCATCAATCGACATTTCACCATTTTTGAAATGAGAAAACCACTGATACACTTGAGCTTTTACCATAACACTGTCTTTGTAAGCTGTGTTCAACATTAGAACAGTCTCTGCAGCAATTGTACCCAAGCAGGAAACACATTTCGCAGCCGCACACTATTCTCTTAAATTTGCCATCACAAAAAAAAACAGGGTTCATGTGAAACTGCTTTTAAGAAAAAAATTCACTATGACCAGTGAGAACCTTTCCAGGTGATGCCACTGGATGGGCTAACTCAGAGCAAGTTATTTTTTTTTGTTTTTTGGTATTCACTTGTAGGAGGCCTTGCTGGGGCTTCTGAAAGCAGGAGAGAGGTTGAGAATGGGAAGCAGAATGGGAAGCAGAGAGGTTGAGAATGGGAAGCAACTCCATAGATTCAGATGTGCCAATGAGTCCCAAGGATGCTACCACAAATTTCCCAAAATAACAGGTGGAAGAGAATTTATCATTCCTTTTCCTAGAGACATATGCCTACTGAGTTGAGAGCAGACTATTGGTGATGATTTATTTATTTACTTTAGGTTTTCAAATGTTCATTTTTTGGGTGGGTCTGGATATATTTTTAACAGTTTTATTTGCATATAATTCAGACATCATATGATTCAACAGTTCAATCATAGCAAAAAGAGCTAGGCAATCATCATCACAATTTTAGAACATTTTCTTTGTCCTTGTACTCATCCTTAGCTCCCCATTTCCCTCTGCCATACCTCTAAGAAACAGCTAATCCAGTTACTATATAGATTTTAACTATTCTGAAATTCCTATCTACAGAGCATACAAAAATACAATATGTAAAACACAACAACTATAACCAAGCAAAACAGAGGAAATCTCAACAGGAAAGAAAACTGAAAACATGAAAAACTTGAACAAATCTGAAATGGGTCAAAAAAGAGATCAAACAATACGGTGTTAAAATTTAACCTAACTGAACCTGCACGAATCCACTTTCCAATACGCTCTGCATGACTGATGATCATTCTTACCATCTTTACTTTCTTTCCCCTTTGCTTCGTCGTTGGGTTGGCACATCTGTCTGCGCTCTGCAGAACTGTCATGTGACTCATTCGTGAGCCAGGTGTTAATTTGTACCAACTCCAGTACCCTCAGGTATGGACTGACTTGTGCTCTCCAAAAAGATATGTAGCAATCCGAATGTGACATTGTTTGTCAAGTCTTTGAATATATTATCTCTTAAATTAATGTGAGATCATACTATTGGAAGGCAGGCCTTTTCCTGCATGCGTGGTGTCCTTGTAACAGAGGAAAAGAAACACAGAGAGCTATGTAAAGGAGGGATGGCCATCAGAGTTACATACACAAGTCAAGAATGCCTAGGCTTATCAGAAGCTGGGAGAGACAAGAAAGGATCTACTTTTATAGAATTTGAAGGGAGCATGGCCTGACTGACGTACTTGGACTTTCACCCTCAGAACTGTAAGGCAATACATTTCTGTTGTTATGAGCCACCATGCAGATGCTATTTTGTTATTGAATCCCTAGTACGCTAACACACCTTACCTCTGTGCTGGCCCCTTTTCCTCTCATTCTTGTCCCTTGCATTTTCTTATCCCTTAGATTCCTGCCTGATGTTTAGGATTTGAGCCACCTTTGGGCATGGTTGGGGTTAGGATCCCATGTCTGCAGGTCTGAAGAGCTTAAATTAGAGATTTCTCCAGGTCACCTGCCTGCAAGCCTTTCCAAGCTCTGCAGTCCGCATCCCAGAAGAGCCCTGGCCGCTGTGGGTGGCAAACCACAACATTTGCCTGAAGGTAGTCAAGTGGACCTGAGGAGGCCTCAGACCTCAGCTGGTTTTAATCCTATAAAATTGGAACTTAATATACAAGGCAGGCAAGATTAAAAAAAAATAAATGCCATTGTGCTGCATCAGTATTCCACATTGAACTCTCTCGTTGGGCATACTTCAACTATAACAATAATGAAGCTGGTGACAATAATCACAGCAATTACATCAACAATGTGATAATAAAAGAGAAAAAACGGAAACCCAATGGAGACTCATCACATGTTTCTGGCACAATCCGTTATGTTTTTGTGGTACTTGTGGATTACATAGGAAGAACATGACATAGGGGTCTAGTAACTAGTTTCCTGGTCCCAGAAGTTTTGCCCTGGGAGCTGCCAAGGCTATGATCTAGGTCTGGTGGTTCAGAACTGAGCCTGGGAGTTCAGCCTGCATTTGGACGACTTCTCTCAAACTCAGTTGGTCTGGAGGCTCTGTCAGACCCTTGCCTAAAGGGCCGAGGCATGTTTATCTGGGTTTCTTCCTAAGGATATTCTGGTAGTTGGAATTAGGAAGACTAGGAGCTCTGGTCGCATATGGTTACTCATTGGGCTGCCAATCGCAAGGTCAGAAGTTTGAAACCACAAGTGGCATATTAGGGGAAAGATGGGACTTTCTACTCCCATACAGAGTTACAAATCTTGGAAACTCACAAGGGTGGTTCTGTCTTGTCCTCTAGGGTCACAGTGAGTTGGCATCAACTCAATGGCAGTGAGTTCTGAGTGAGTTTGAGAACACATAAATAAGAAGAAATAACCAACTGTAGTTACAAAGATACATCAGAAAGAGCATTTCCACAATTTCTTCTATTACTTAGTAAACGCGGCACAAAGAATGCATGGCCTTTTATGTAACTCTAGGTAAACACTATCCCCTCCCACACCAGGGCAAAGATGCAGTCTTGTTGGTCACACAAACTCCCTTACCAACACAGGTTACCTTTTCAAGTATGACAAACTCAGGAATCCAAGCCTCCTTCTTACCTCCAGACTACTCCTCACTGCATGCATCTGTCCTCCCTGTTCCACACGACCCGCCCTTCTCTTCTGGTTTCAGATGATGAGGTGACTTATCCTCCTTTAAGTTCAGCGACTTTTACTCCACCTTCCGCTTTCCTCCTTTTATGGACCATGAACTTCCCTGTCTGTGTTTCTTTCTTTCTTAAATTTGCTAAACATGTATGCAACAAACCATTTTCCCTTTCAATATTCTTCATATGTACAATGAAGAGCTTCTTATTATTTGTCATGTTGTGCAGCAATCACTGTCAGCTGTTTCCAGATTTCAGGTCACCCTTAACAGAAGCACAGTGTGTCTCCTGTGTCATGTACTTTTAACAGCTCCTTCCACTTGACTTATAAAAAACACCACTCACTGCTTTAGACAAAACCTACATTGTTTATCCACGTCTCTCTTATCTCCAGGATTTGGAACCCTGAAAGAAAAGGGCATTGGTTTGATGGATTATAGCAGGGTCTGCTCACTATTTAACTTAATCACTTTGGGGCAGGTTATCAGTTAGACTTGCAACTATTAGTATGGTCACTCTCCCAAGGAGACAGCTGATGATGCCTGGCTATTAAAAGATGTAGCATCTGTGGTCTTAAAGGCTTGAAGTTAAACATGCGGCCATCTAGCAGGAAAGTAAAAAGAGCCCATATGGAAGAAACACACCAGCCTGTGTGATCATGAGGTGTTAAAAGGAGTAGGTATCAGAAGTTCAAAAACGAGCAATCAAATTGACACAAAGGAGCATGGATGTAGTTGGAGACCCAAAACACACATGTAAGAAAATTGGACAGACCTCACAGAAGGGCTACATGGAAGGAATTAAATATCCAGGGTGCAGTAAAGCACTGACGAAACACATAACTATCCTCTAGTTCTTTAACTTTTCCTCCCCTTACCAACATGGGCTTTGTTTTACTTCTTAAACTTTGTTGGGCATGTATAAGTTCACTTGTTTACTTTAGATCATTCGATGCATAGAAACCAAGATAGATGACCCTTCAGAAACAGTATCAGGAGTAATGATTCCCTGTGGGTATAGGAAGAGAGGTGGGGGTGGGTGGGTAGGGAGAGCTGATAGCAATGATATATATATACATACACACAAGGGTTCCTGGGTGGGGAGGGAAGAGGGAGGAAGGGTAGAAAGGGGAGCTGATATCAGAGAATTCAAGTAGAAAGAAAATGTTTTCAAAACCGATGGAAGCATAAATTGTACAATTATGCTTTATCTAATTGAATTGTGGGTTGTTATAATATACGTAAGAGCGCTCAATAACATGATTAAAAAAAAGAAAATGTGTCTGGTCATCAGAAGAACTAGACAAGTTGAAACATTCAGTGATTGATGGTACAGACCATAAATAAGTTAACTTTGAAATTTTTATGAAGGGGGAAAAATAATCACAGGCAAAACAGATGGTCTGCATATGTGGAAAAATGGGTTGTCCTCTCATTTATGCTCCGTCCTCAAAACATTTTCCTGATTCCTATGAGCAGAACCTCTGCTTCTCCAACTGCCAGCCTTGTGGTACACTATTTCTGAAAGGAGGAGGAGGAGGAGGGAACCAGTGTGCTCATGGAGCACAGTGTGAATGCCAAGGCTTTCATCACTCTGGAGAGGCAAGAGAAGAAGCCCAAAGACAGACGTGAGCAATAGTAGTTTCTGGTAAAAGATCCACGTGGACTGATTGCTTCTTTTCTAAGATGATTAGCAACTGAAATTAACACAGCTATACGCCTATACTGACCAAGAACACACTGGTCCTGCTTGAGAACTGTGTAGAATGAAACTGGCTTGGGAGAGGATTCAACTGGCAATGGCTGATGCCAGGCCTGGTAACTGTAGAACCAGCAGAGGAATGAACTCAGCATGGAAAGCTACCCAACCCAGGAAGTAACTGTTGGCATCTTAGAGAATGGTTCTTGAGGTGTTAATATAGTTACGGATAGGTTCATTGATGGCACAAATCGTTTGTACTTGACCACTAATGTAAAGGCAGTACCCCCACATTACCCCCCTCCCACACACACACACAAACAACACACACAGTGGCTCTGTGGAAGAAAGCTCTGGCAATCCTTTTCTATAGATTGTAACCAAGGAAACTCTAGGGAGCAGTTGTAGTCCTGCTATGTAAAACACAGGGCCACCATCAACTCAATGTCACTCAGATTTCTTGTGTGTAAACAGTTAACACAAACAGCGTCTAAGCCAAAGGTTGAAAGCTCAAGTCCATCTTGAGTCATCTTGGAAGAAAAGCCTGGCAATATACTTTTGAAAAAACAGCCATTGAAAACCCTACGAAGAGATGTGTCCCCAGTGGGGCTCATCACACTGTTATTCACAAAGGCAAAGAAATGAAAATGACTTAAGTGCCCATCAGTGGATGAATGGATATACGCACAATGGAGTACTACTACACAGTGTTAAAGAATTATAATGAATCTGTGAGACACCATATTAACGTGGGTAAATATGGAGGACATTGTGCTGAGTGAAAGAAGTCAGTCCTATAAGAACAAACATTGTAAGCCCCTTTTCCTATTAAAAGCCAAAGGAAAGGTTTATACGTAGAAATAAAGATTCCATGATGGTTACCAGGAATGAGACGGTATGTGAAGGAAAGTCAGTCAACTAAAAAGTAGACGTATTAATTTGGGTGAAGGGAAAGGCAATATGCAATAAAGCAATGATCAGAGCAATGGATAAAAGAAGACATGGAAAGGTGAAAATGGTTACAGACAGCAAAAATAAGTCCTATCACATACACAATTCTGCAATCTCAGTAATCACAATGATCTATGAATGGATCATAGGCAAACAGGAAATCTGAGCAAGTAGGAGAACAGGAGGACATTCACGATCATATAGGTTTGTCAGAGGCTATTTTCACAAACATATTGTCTGTGCTATAAGTATATCCATGTCATAATAGATTAAAAAAGGTAGCAAACTTATGAAAACTTCTTGGACATAACCAAGCTCCTTCAGGTAATGAATCACTGGGCTTGGAGGCTCAGGACCACAATTTTGGGGGAGAGCTAGGTCGATTGGCGTCATACAGTCACGAAGACATGTTCAATGATTGTGGTAAGTAGTAACTTATATCTTAAAAGCTAAGGTGCGACTATTGGCAACTCTTCATCAAAGCAAAGAAGAGTGAAAGCAATTATCAAAGACTCATGGAAACAATTAGTCTGGAGGACTAATGGAACATGTGAACCACCACAACCTGGAGACCAGAAAAACTAGATGGTGCCCGGTTACCATTATTGATTTCTCTTAGAGGGATCAAAATAGAAGGTTGTGGAGAGAGTAGGATAATTATGTGGAACAAAACCTCAAACCAATGGGGGAAAAACAAAACAGGTTTACCCATCTGATAGACTAGTGAAATCACTGAGACTATCTATGGCCCTTAGTCACATTTCAGGTTTGGAATTGAACTCACCTCCAAGGCTCACCTTTCTCCCTGTAGAAGAATTCACCTCAGAGGACAGCATTGAAGCTACAACTCAGGGAGAGAGACATGTTTGATCAGAGCACACAGGGGCAAACAGAGGGGGAGGGAGAGACAGTGGAGCACATCTTGGCCCACCAAGCCCTGAGGACAATATTCCTGCTCAGAGCAGCCAATGCACAGAGATGACCATAGGGCCAGCCCCACCATGAGACACGATGTTCCTCATTGACCCAAAGCACTATGGGAGACAACACTGGAGACACAGTCTAGGAACTGCTCCCAATATGACCCCACCACGCTGAGGTGAAACACTAAAAGTATGCAACAGAACAGCAAGGAGAACAGAGCAACGAAGTCCCCAGGGAATACCAAAAAGAGACTTTGGGGCCAGGGCATGATACCCCATCAGACTCAACCAGAAAATACTCCTAAAGGTTAACGGACAGACCTTGAACTATTTATAGGTTTTTTTTGCCCACGTTTCTCTTGTTTTTGTTGTTGTTTTGTTTTCTTTTGTTGTTTTGCTCTGTCTTGTTTTTGTGCATATTATTATCTCTGCAGGTTTAGTTAGATAAGATAGGCAGGTTAAACAGAGGGGGGCAGGGGAAAGGAAGTGGTGTTAACATACTCAGGGACAAGGTGAAAACAACAGATCTAAAATCGGTGGCAAGGAGGGTGTAGGAGGCCTGGTAGTTCTTGATCAAGGGCAATGTAACCTAGAGGAATTAGTGAAACCCAAAGGAAGGCTGAACATGATAGTGGGGCAAAAGGAAAGTAAAAAGAAGTAGAGGAAAGAACTGGGAGGCAAAGGGCATTTATAGAGGTCTAAATAAAGGCATGTACATATGTAAATATGTATGTATATATATATGGATGGGGAAATAGATCAATGTGCATATATTTATAAGTTTAGTATTAAGGTAGCAGGTGGACATTGGGCCTCAACTCAAGTACTCCCTCAATGCAAGAATACATTTTTCTATTAAACTGGCTTTCCATGATGCTCACCTTCCTGGCATGATTGCTGAAGACAAAGCAGGTGCATAAGCAAATGTGGCGAAAAAAGCTGATAGTGCCTGGCTATCAAAAGAGATAGCGTCTTGGTCTTGGGTCTTAAAGACTTGAAGGTAAACAAGCAGCCATCTGGCTGAGAAGCAACAAAGCCCATATGGATGAAGCACACCAGCCTGTGGGATCATAAGGTGTCGAAGGGATCAGGTATCAGGAAACAAAGAACAAAAAATAAAATCATTGTGAATGAGGGGGAATGCAGAATGGGGACCCAAGACCCATCTGTAGGCGACTGGACATTCCCTTACAGAAGGGTCACGGGGAGGAGACAAGCCAGTCAGGGTGCAGTGTAACTATGATGAAACATACACCTTTCCTCTAGTTCCTAAATGCTTTCTCTCCCATCACTATCATGATCCCAGCTATACGTTACAAATCTGGCTAGGCCAGAGTATGTACACTGGTACAGATAAGAACTGGAAAAACAGGTAATCTAGGACCAATGATCCCTTCAGGACCAGTGGTGAGAGTCGCGATTCTGGGAGGGTGAAGGGAAGATGGGGTAGAAAAGGGAAATGGATTATTAGGATGTATATATAACCTTCTCCTTGGGGGATGGAAAACAGAAAAGTGGGTGAAGGGAGAAGTCGGACATTCTAAGACATGCCAAAATTATAATAATTTATAAATTCTCAAGGGTTCATGTGGGAGGGGGGAACAGGGCAGGAGGGGGAAAAATGAGGAGCCAATACCAAGGGCTCAAGTAGAAAACAAATGTGTTGAGAATGATGATGGCAACAAATGTGCTTGACATAATGGATGTATGTATGGATTGTGAAAAGAGTTGTATGAGCCCCCAACAAAATGATTAAAAACAAAAATAAATAATCATATTTTTAAAAAAAGAAAGAAAAGGACATTTACAGAGGTCTAAATACAGGCATGTACATATGTAAATATATTGATATATGACAATGGGAAAATAAATCTATGTACCTATATTTATAGGTTGAATATTAAAGCAGCAGATGGACATTGGGCCTCTACTCAAGTACTCCCTCAACACAAGAATGCTTTGTTCTAGTGACCTGGCATTCCATGATGCTCACCTTCCCGACACGATCTTCACTAAAATAACTTAAAACGTTTAGAAAAAGAAACCCCATGGGACACAGTTCTACTTTGACACACATCAGGTCACTTTGCATCAGAATCCAGTCAAGGGCATCTGTAATTCTAAACTCTTTTATGGTCAGGTTCATTGTTGCTGTTAGGTTCTCACAGTGATTCTATGAACAACCACAGGACACATTGATTAATCCTATGCCATTCTCACAGTGTGGCAGTGTTTGCCCCCATTGCTGCAGTCATTGTGTTAATTCATCTCTTTGAGTATCTTTCTCTTTTGATGACTGTGGTAATTACCTAATGTGTTGGCAATTTGGGAGCATAAAGAGTGAAGGGGTGGCGTCTAGCCTGTGAATCAGGTTGCAGCTGCTGACCTCATTTGGAGGCGCTAAGGAGATAAATAGCTTACTGGAGAGGGGACACAGAGACACTCCCTTTGAGACATTCCTGTTGAGAGGACATATGGAGCTATGCTAGCTAGAGTCCTGTAGCTGGAGGAGCCACATGGAGACCTCTGCCAGCACTGAGATGCTCCCACTGCCACTGGATCCACAAGACTTTCCACCCACTGCCTTATGATCTTGCATTCAGCATCATTGCATGTGTTACATGAATCTGAAGAGGAATTTATAGATTGGTACCAGATATATGGGTTAATATCATACTTATGGACTTTATATGGACTGGGCTGGGATGTTTTCTTAATGTACAATTACTCTTTTATATAAAACTTTTTCATATGCGTGTCTATGAATTTGTTTCTCCAGTCAACTCAGACTAACACACTGACCCTCAACTTGATCAACCATGAGGTCCTTTGCCAGGAACTAGCTTCTCGTGAAACCAGGTCCAAAGTATATGAGACAATGTCTCCCCATCCACACTTCGAAGGAGCATTCTGGTTGCACTTCCAAAACAGATCTTTTTGTCCTTCTGGCAGTCCATAATATATTCATCATAATTCAGAGGTAGCAGTTCTTCTCTGGTCCTCCTTATTCATTGTCCAGCTTTCACAGGCGCATGAGGCCATTGAAAATACCATATTGGGTCAGGTGCACCTTAGTCCTCAAAGTGAAATCTTTGCTCTTTAAAACTTTCAAGAGGTCTTTGTTGTAGGCCCCATTAGGGACATGAAAATCAGAATACCTTGGATGGGAGCAATCCTGCAGGGCTCCCTCTGCATAATTCCCATTGGCCTTTTAAGATTTAGCTTCATGTCCCTTCCAACTTCTCTTGAGTTGTCTCCATCTCTGACTTACTGCATTCTAGAGGCCCTTCTCTGTGCTCCCTTTGTACACCTTCAATTATATAACTTTATTATAAATGTTATAGCCATCTATTGGCTCCCATGTCTTGTCTCTTGGACTACATTCTCCCTAAGGGAGATTAGCATTTTAGAAGGCCATCAGACAAATTTAAGGAGATGACAGAAGACTTAAAGTAATTGGTTATCAGAAACTGACTGGAAAATAACTCCCTCTCAGAAGACAAATATTGTTTGTGTGTGAATCTTAGTTAAGTAGCATCTCTCCAACTAAGAAAGATAAAGAAGATTGTCCAGACATAGCTTCTGAAAATGAACCTGTTGTTTCAACAGATGTTTACCACGAGATATCATTGTGACATATGTCATGGCATTTTTCCCGAGTGGAGCCAGTGGATGGTGCAATCATTCCTTAGCAGTGAGTTTGTGGTAGTAGGATGATTTTATGTCAACTAGACACTTCTGGGGAGGGGTGGAGCCAATCCTGTCCATCAAGTAGTAGCTTAAGGACACATCCTTGGGGCTGCGGTCTTTTGTATAAAAGTGAGTCTCTGGGAAGGGCTTCTTTCTGCCCATTTGCCATCCTGTCTGCTGGAACTCTGCCTGCCTTGAAGTGTGGTCCCAAGTGGGCCAACCACGCCTGTCATGTTCCCACTGACCTTGGATACAGAAAACTCGGCACCCAGTGGTCTGTGATTTTCCTGCTTCTCAGTTGCTCTCTGCATTACCAGCCTGCTCCTAAGTGAATCTGCAGAGGGATCTATGGACGAGCATTGGACTTATGGACTTAATTTGGACTGGGCTGGGTTGCCTTGTTGACATATAAATAGTTCTTGATACAAAGCTCTTTCTTATAAATATGTGAATGTCATTGAATTGGTTGTTTCACTTGACAACCTGGCCTACAACAGAGTTGAATGGGCAAAGTTTTGTTTGGTATATTCTATTTTGAATAATCTTATTATTTTTTAAAAGAGACTAATCATCTCAAGGAGCGCCGGTGATGCAATGGTTAAGTGCTTGACTGAATGGAAAGACCAGAAGCAGTTCAAACCCACGAGTTCTCTCATGGGAGAAAGATTTACCACATGGCGTCTGTAATGATTACAGCTTTGGAGACCCAATGGGGCAGGCCTACTCTGACGTCCAGGGTTTCTATGATGTGCATTGCCTTGACAGCACTGGATTCTTGGAATGAGCGAAAAGAAACCATCTTTAATGACAGAATCTTCACATCCTAGTGAATTCACGATATGACATACAGAAAAGGATTGCAAGTCACCATCCAATATGAAAACCATGTTGGTTCCCTTATCTGAAGTCAGACTAGTTATTTTGAGACTGAGTCTAGGTTCCCTAATGAAATACCATTCCCTATAGCACTAATGGGTCAGAGAGTTGACCCCTGGATGATACCACGTTAGTTCTTTTACCTGTTAGTAAAGCTGTTGTTTTTGCCCTTTTAAATAATCCCTTTTCTAAGAACCCTTTCAACAATAAGCAAATTGGGCCCGTCCCTACATAAAAGGGCTTTTGCATACAGATTTTGTGTGTTATGAGGCAGAATGAGGAAAGGCGTAATGGAGAGAAAGCACAGCCTACTGACCTGGCTCTGAAGGCTTATTCCTTCGGAGCAGGGAAAGGACATAGATCCAAGCTTCCTCAACCCTGGTGGGCTGATTAGTAGTCAAAGTTGGCAGATCTTGGGCTGTGGCATCTTGTGGTTTTTACATTATTTCATTAGGCTGTTGACAAATACACACACGGAAACATTTCCCCATGGTGACTGAGGACATTTTTCTTCAAAGTGATGGACGATCCCTGTCTTCTGTGAAAAATTATCTTAATCTCTTCATTGATATCTAACCCACCCTTACATTTTCCAAGATTTCTTAGTCATACTTTTCAGGGAGCTTTGGTTTTGGGTCATTCTTCCCTCCGGCTTTTGCACACAGTGTTTGCCCCTCTATTCTGTCCTGGAGAAGCTAGAGCCTAGAAGACCCGAACAGAGCTCCACCCCCTTCCGCCCTGAGAGCGAGGCCATCCCCTGTGCATTGTGAAGTGGGGGGTGGGGGGCCTTCTTCACGTGTTAATTTCTGCAGAGGCATAGTTAGGTCTTCTTTATTAGCTCGATGAGTGAAAACGGACCCTGCTCAGTCAACTCTTTTGGAGTATATTTATGTATTTTTGTCATTTATCTTCCCCAACACTCTGCAGGCTACACTGCTATGAGTTGCCACGCATGGATGGAGAGGCTCGCAGACGTCATTGTATCTAATGAATTAGTTTCCCTCTTATGCATCTTGAATAGGACTCCTTGGGAGAAGGGAAAAGGGACACTTACATAGTGCTCTGTGTTCTATATAGTTCATATGAGGTGCTAGTGAGTTGGTCAATCCATCTACAGGACTCTCAGTGTTTTTGTAGGTCTGCTCTGGTGGATATGAAGTCCTTCAGCTTCTAATTGTCTGAGAATATTTTAATACCCTCCTTCTTAAAGGGTTGTTTCATTGCATACAGTATTCTTGGTTGATAGATTTTGTTTTTTACTTTTTACACTTTATATAATTTCACTACCATTTGGATTCTTATCTATCTGAAAAAAATTGGCACTTAATTTTATGAGGGATATTTTGTATTCATCAATTGGCTTCTAAGTACTTTCAGAATTATCTATCTCTAATTTTTGAGGACCTACTTATGATCTGTCTTTATGTAGATCTCTACAGGTTTATTGTACTGGTGGTCTTTTAAGTCTCTGACATTTGCAGATGTATGTCCTCCATTAGATTGGGAAATTTTTCTGTCATTTAATTCAAATATTCTCACCCTCCATTTTTCTTTCACCTCCTTCTGGAATTCCAAGGTGAATATATATGGTCTTCAGTTGTTTCCCCTCCCCATACTTCCATGAAACTCTGATCCTCCTTTGGAACCTCTACTCAATTTTAACTATCCCCTCCTCTAATTTGCTGATGTTTCTCTTCTGCCTAATGAAATCTGTTGATTGTTGGTGCAGTTGTTGGCTACCCCCAACTTGGTACCACTCATAGCAACCTGTGTACAACAGAATGAAACACTGACTGCTCTTTCACCATCTCCCCCACTGCTGTTCTGTTCAATCCCATTGTTGCAGTCATTGTGCCAATCCATCTGGACGAGCATTTCTCTTTTTCCACAGACCCTTGGCTTTACCAAGCATGAGGTCCTTGTCTAGAGACTGGAACATGTCCCGAGAACAGGTCAAAAAATACATGAGATGAAATCTCCTCATGCTTGTTTGTGAGGGACATTCTGGTCATTCTTCTTCCAAGACAGATTTGCTTGCTCTTCTGGCAGTGTGCTGTACTGTCAATGTTCTTCTCCCACACTGTGATTCAAAGGCATCATTTTTTCTGTGGCTTTCCTTATTTCTTGTCCAGCTTTCACATGCATATGAGGTGACTCAAAATATCCATCAGTAAGTCTTTCTGTTTTGTTTCTCATTTCAGTCATTGTCTCTTTCAATTGCATGATCTCTAGTTTTAGATTTGCATTGTATCCCTACATTGTTTTTCTTATTTACTTTAGCTCTTTATCAATCATTTCCCTTAGTTCTTTACTTATGTTTAATGTTTGTGGCAGTTACATAATATGGTGTCAGTTTGAGGATTAAGAGTATAGGGGTCGAGTCTAGACTGTCAATCAGGATATGGCCAATGAGGCCACAGTGTGGGCATGGCCATTTCCTAAGGATTCTGGGAACTCCTGTATTTTCCACCTTGGAGGTGGGAGATACTTTCTCATTCTGGTATGACTCCTTGTGAGACATCCCTGTGGAGAAGTGACATGGAGAGAGACTGATTGAATCAGACCTCTGGAGCCGGAGAAGCCACATGGAGACCTCTGCCAGCACTGAGATACTTATTGGATGCACAGGACTTCACAATCACTGACCTGTGATCTTCCTGAATTTGGCATCATTGCATGCTTTCATGAGTCTGAAGAGGACTTTATAGATTGGTATCAGACATATATCAGACTCATGGACTTGATCTGGACTGGCTTGGGATGTTTTCTTAATCTACAATTACTCTTTATATGAAGTTATTTCTTATTCACATATCAGTGTCTATGAATTTTTTTCTCTAGTCTACCCAGACTAACACAATGCTGTTGTTTCATATTCTCCTGTTTTTTAAATCATTTTATCATTCAAATAATGATGTACTTTCATTTCCATTTGTATGTTTATTCCAATGGATCATTCCTTCTTCTTTTTTCTGTTTTGTGATGTCTTTTTAATTAGGACATTTGAATTTTTGAAGATGTTAACTTTCTGATTCCCCCCTCCCCACCCCCAGTATTTCCCTAGCACTAAAATTTGAAATACGGTAACTTGTTATGTGGACAAAGCCCACCGCCGTTGCTTAGCATTGTCTCTCCAGCTTTGTGCTAGCTCCTTCTCCCTCCCTAGTTTAATTGTCAAGTTTCAAGACCTCAATTTTCAAGTTTCAACTCTTCCAAACACATCAGAGATCATGGTGTGGTCAGCTGTCTACCAGTGGGTGTGACCATGCCGATGTTATATTGAGTACTCATTAAACTCTCTCCTGGGAGTACAGTTCTCTTTCTCTGGCTACGACTCTCTACCTTTCTGTTTTCACAATCACAAGTTTAGTCAGAAAAATCCATAAACAATCCATAAAAATCTTCTTTTATTTCTTTTAATAATGTTTCCAGACACAAGTTTTACACATTTTTGTTATGTACATTCCAAAGTGTTTTATTATTTTTGATGTTCATGTAAATAACATTGTTTTCTTTTATCTTTAGATTGGTAATTATTAGAATAAAATGATTTTTAGTATATTAATCTTATATCCTAAAACCTTTCTGAACTCATTTATTACCTATACAAGATGTCATTTGTGAATACAGATAGTTTTACTTCCTCATTTCAAACATGTATGTTTTTTATTTAAAATTTTTGCCTAAAAGTTTTGCATAGAACATCTGGTAGGATGTTGTATAGAGATGATGTGAGTGGATATCCTTTTGTTATTCCTAATTTGTAAAACATTTTTAGTCTTCTGCCATTAAGTATGATGGTTGTTATAGGTTCTTCATAGTTGAAAAACAAGTTCTTTAACAAGTTGAGGAGGTTTTCTTTTCTCTAGTTTGTTGAATGTTTTCATCATGAATGGGTGCTACAAAATATATGCATATGCATATATTACATGTATGTATATATAACATATAATTATGTATACATATATGTTATATATACATATTATATCTATTAAGATGATCATATCGTATTTCTCCCTTTATTCTCTTAATATAGTGTACTACATTAATTGATTTCCATGCGTTGAAAAAACTTTGCATTTTTAAAAATTCAAGGTCAACTTTGCATTTCTGAGATAATTCCATTTGATCATGTGTCTAATCTCTCTCTTTTTGATGATGCTGTCTTAATTTTTCTAGTAGTTGTTCAATTATTTTGGCATCTGTATTCATAAATGGTATCGATTTGTTGTGTGTGTACTTGTGCGTGTGTGTGAGTAAGAGAGAGAGAGACAGAGTGAGAGAGAGAGAGAGAGATTTTCCTATTAGATGACAGTAATCTCATAGAATAAGTTAAGAAATCTCAACTCCATTTTCTGGAAAGAATGTGTGCGTTGTTTTTTTTAAATTAAACATTGGTAAAATTATAGTATCTACTATTTCTTTGTGGGCAGTTCTTTGTTTTCAACTACTGATTCAATGTCTTTATTTTTTCATGTCTTTTTATATTTTTAATTTTTTTGTGGAACTAATTTTTGCTAGTGGTTCTTTGTCCACTTTTAATTTATTTAGTTTGTTGTCATACAATTGTTAATATGATTCTCCTGTAATTCCTTTTATTTTCTAAATTCTTTCATTCTTGATATTAATAATTTGATTCCTATCTTTATTCTTGGTCCCATCCTTTTGGTATGATGAATCAAAACACAAATTCATTCCAATATTCATTTATAGAGGCATTCATTGTGGTCCAAGAACATACTGTATCACAAATTTATTGACATTAATTAAAATAAATTTATTGATATTTGTTTTATAGCCCCTTATATGGTTTATCCTGGAGAATGTTCCATATTCATTTGAGAAGAATATGTAGTCTGCTATTGTTGGCTGGCGTACTGTCTTTTAGATCTAATTGATTTACAGTGTTGTTCAAATGTTCTCTTTCCTTTTTGTTCTTCTGTCTAGTTGTTTTATTCACTATTAAACAGTGTTTTGGACTCTCCAATTATTATTGTTGATTTTATTTCTTTATTAAATTCTGTCACCTTTTGCTTCATGTATACTTAGGCTCTGTTGATAACTCAAAAACTGAACTCATACCATCAAGTTGGTGCCACTCATAGCCACCCTATTGGTTAGGTCATAATTGTTCCTGTGAGTTTCCAAGACTCTAACTCTTTCTAGGAGTAGAAAGTCCAATCTTTCTCCCCTGGAGTAGCTGGTGGTTTCAAACTATTGACCTTGCCGCCCAACTCACAACTACTACACCACCAGCGACCCTGTTGTAGGTGCATCTATGCTTATAATTATAATATCTCCTTGTTGGATTAGATCTTTGATCAATATAAAATGTTCTTTGTTTATAGTAACAGTTTTTGCATTAATATCTATCCTGTATGATATTAGTATAACCATTTTAGATCTCTGCTACTGTTGGAATGGTATATCTTTCCCCATTTCCCCCCTTTCAACCTACTTATCTACCCATTCTATTTGCACCCATTCCAAAGAAAGCTAACCCAACAGAATTCTCAAATTATGGAACAATATCATTGATATCACATGCAAGTAAAATTTTTACTGAAGATCATCTAACAACTGTTACAGTGGTGCAGTGACAGAGAGCTGCCAGAGATTCAGAAGAGGATGTGGAACAAGGTAAACTATTGCTGATGTCTGAGGGATCTTGGCTGAACACAGAGACTATCAGAAAGGTGTTTACTTGTGTTTTACTGACTATGCTTTATGGATCACAGCAAACTCAAAGGTACCCTTGAGAACACATGAGAGTACCATGGAATGCCAAAAGAACAAACCAATTAGTTTTGGAAGAAATAAAGCCAGAGTGCACCTTAGAAGCAACTATGGGGAGACTTTGCTCCAGGCACTTTGGATATGTTATCAGGAGAGACAAGTCCTTGGAGAGGGACATAATGCTTGGTCAAGTGGAGGAGCAGCAAAGAAGAGGAAGTTCATCCATGAGATAGATTGACACAGTGGCTGCAACAATGGCCTCAAACATAAGAACATTTATGATAATAGTACAGGAGCAAAGAGTGTTTCATTCTGTTGTACATAAGCATGCAACAACATCAACAACATTGCTGTATCAGAATCTAATATCTCTTGTAGGTAGTATATATTTTGAACTTATTAAAAAACCCAGTCTAACAACCTTTGCCTTTTGATTAGAGTACTTAATTTATTTAAACTTAATGAAATTATTGCTATGTTAGGATTTATCTGAACCATTTTGGTATTTGTTTTCTGTGTCATATAAATATTGTTCCTGTATTCATTTGTTATTTTCTTTGTATATGTGTGTTAAATATTTATGTAGTTCACTATTTTAATTCTCTTGTCAATTCTTTTAGTGTATATTTTATTATTTAATTTTTAAGTTGATATCCTGTGCATTACTATTGAGACCTTAGTGTACAATAATGAGTCATTCTGAAGGAGAGAGTGGGGTTTTCTGCCTCTGTAAAGAGTTCTACTCTGACCTATGGAGTCTCTCATGAGTCAACCTTGACTCAATGGCAGTGAGTATGAGAGCTGGTATTAGCACTAGCTCAATTTAACTATTACGTAAATTTTTTCTTTTCAGTAGCTCTCTTCTTTCTTCCCTCCTTTTATTTCTATGTCCTACAAATTTCATCTTTATGCTATGTGCTTCTCAATGCAGATTTAGAATGATGACTTTATTAGGCTGTCTTTAAATCAAATCGGAGGATAAAATACAAATGTATTTTAGACTTTATGTGCATCTATATGTTGTTGTTTTAAGGAGCCCTGCGGTGCGGTGTGCTTGGTGTCTGACCGCTACCTTTGAGGTCTGCAGTCAAGGCCACCACAGGAGAAATATGAGGCAGTCTTCTCTGGTAAAGATTTATAGCCGTCAAAGCCACACACAAGGGCACTGAGTCAAATCAACTAGGTGGAAATGGTTATTTCATTACTTTACCAGAGCTCCATATTTCTTTCCTCCACTGAGTGACTGCTGAATTCAAACCACCTGCTGACCCTTTTGTTTCCAGCCAAATGCTTAACCACTGCTCCACTAGGGTCCAAGTTACTGCCTCGTGTTCTTCACTGAAGGGCCCCCAATAGCCTTGATAGGGAGCAGGTTTTCTACAAACAAATGATCTCTGTTTGTATCTCAGAATGCCTCAACTTCTCTTTCATTATATGGAGGTTATTCTCTCCCTCTCTTCTTCTTCTTCTTCTTCTTCTTCTTCTTCTTCTTCTTCTTCTTCTTCTTCTTCTTCTTCTTCTTCTTCTTCTTCGTCTCTCTCTGTCTCTCTCTCCCTCCCTCCCAGTGCTTTGAAGATGTTACTTCATTGCCTTCTGGCCTTCTTCCTTGTTTCTTATGAAACGCCCATTGTTAATCTTTTGGAGGATCCCTTTTACACGGTGACTTGTATCTTTCTTGCTGTTTCAAGACCGACCCCCTCTATTTTTTGATGTGTGTGTATGTCGGGGGGGGTTTCACTTATGTCCTTTTGAATATATACCATGTCAAAATGGCCGTTTGGGTATCAAGGGACTCCCCTCCTATTCCTTTTAAATGTCTTTTGAATTTGAGGAATAATGGGAAGTCTTCGGGGGGCAAGATCAAGGCTGTGGAGTGGATGAAGTAAGATTTCTGAATGAAATTCTCTTAGGGCAGCTCTTGCTTTTCTTGAAGAACCAACCGATGCTTTGTCATGACAGGAAAAAAAAATCTTAGTGCAGCTTTCCTGGACCTTTTCTCACCATTTCAGTTTTTAATTTCCTGAAAACTATTTTTCTATCATCAACTCTGTGATTGTCCTGTGCAATTTGAGAAAGTCTATCAAGATAACCCCTTTGAAATTCCAAAAAAAATAGTAGTAGGTTCTTATATCACATGTTCTATTTATTAATGGCTGTTTGCAGTTGTTTATTTTCCCCTCATTTTGCTCTATGCCCTATCAACCAAATGAAGATTACAAAAGCTTTACACCATCCATATCATTGATGTCAATTCTACTTATAATTGCCTTTTCTCAACACTTTCAATTTCTATGCCATTGACTAAACTAATGACACCATCATTGCATAGTGGTTACATATTGAGCTGCTAACCACAAAGTCAGCAGTTAAAAGCCACCAGTCAGCTCTGCAGGGGAAGGCTGTGTCTTTCAACTCCTGTGAAGATTTGCCTGCTCAGATACTTTGAAGATTAAGGTGTACCTGACAAAAGCTATGGTATTTCTAATTGCCTCATTTGCATGTGAGTGCTTCCATGATTATGGAAGACTCAAGAAGAGGTAATATACTTGAATTATGGTGTTGGAGAAGAATATTGAAAGAAGCATGAACTACCAGAAAAACAAGTCTGTCTTGGAAGAAGTATAGCCAGAATGCTGCTTAGAAGTGAAGATGATGGGACTTCATTTCAGCTTGGACAGATTATCAGGCAGAATTAGTTTTTAGAGAAAGATGTCATCGTGTTAGTCTGGTTAGACTACAGTAACATTCTAGTTAGAGACATTCATATATGTATAAGAAAGAGCTTTATATACAAGAGCAATTGAATATTGAGAATACATCCCAGCCCAGCCCAGATCAAGCCCATAAATCTGATATTATCCCCTATATCCAGTACCAATCTATAAATTCCTCTTCAGACTCACAAAACACATGCAATGATGCTGAATGCTGGAAGATCACAGGCCAGTGGGTGGGAAAGTCTTGTGGATCCAGTGGTGGTGTAAGCATCTCAGCACTGGCAGGAGTCTCCACATGGCTTCTCCACCTCAGGGCACTAGAGTAGTTCCATGTGTCTTGTCAGCTCCAATGTCTCCCAGGGAGTCAGCTGAGAGAGAAAGTGTCTCTCACCTCCAAGGAGGAAATACAGGAGTTCCCAGAATCTTCAGGAGAAGGCCATGCCCACACAGAGGCCTCATTGGATATGACCCGATTGACAGGCTAGACTCCACCCCTTCACTCTTAAGCCTCTCAAATTGACAAATGATTATATAATGACCACAGCCATGCTTGGAAGAGTATAAAAGAGGAAAACCTTGAAAGAGATACATTGAAATCATGGGTGCAACAATTGGCATAGTAACACTTGTGAGGGTGGTTGTAGAAGCAGGCAGTGTTTTGTCTTGTTTGCAAGGAATTGCGGTGAGTCAGAACCAACTTGATGGCACTTACTGACTGAAGACAAGGGTCATTACATTAACCAGCTGCTATTTACTTCTAAGGCTTTTCCATTAGCCCATTGTTTCCCCCCAGTGTCTACCCATCCCATTGGTAGCTTCTTGTTAATCCCTTGTCTCTAATTGGTTTTGAAAAACATCATCTGCTTTTTGTACTGAGCTTTGAGTCAGATCAAATAAAGACAGTCTTGCAAGTAGAATCTTCAGGGAGTCACCCTATATTTTAAGTAATGAGACTTGTCTGATCATTAGGATTTTAAGGAGCCTCAATGCCATATTTTCCCTTTGCAGTGAATACCAAACTGCTCATTCCCATGGGGGTGTCAAGGTGTTGATCTTTTAAAAGAGTAGTTTTATTGGCATACACTTCACATATCATAATTTTAATTGTTCAGTAATATTAAGATTGGTGCAAATCCCCACAATCCATTTCAGAACATTTTCTTCTCCTCTGCATTGCTATTAGCTCCCCATTCCCTGCCATCCTCCCCGGACATGCCTTTAGGCACTTATAAATCTTGGTTTTGCCTCTGTAAGTCTACCTATCCTGGATTTCATATCCAGGAAATAATATAAAGTATAAACAGGAAGCAATCAAGCAAGAAAACAAACAAGCAAACAAAACCCCCTTTAACAACAATGACTAGACAAATATAGAAAAACCTCAATCGAAAAGAAAGCAGAAAATATGAAAAACTGAAACAACTTTAAAATGTGTCAAAAAGGAGACCAAATGATAGGGGATTACATGTCAATGTAATTAAATCTACCTTAACTGACCTTACTCTGCTCTCTGACTGATAGCAAGCCTATTCACAGCCCTGGACTGTGCTCGGAGGAATTCCCTGGAGGCTTCGTCCACATGGAGACCCGCACACGGTTTGAGGCATCCACCGTCATCCACAGTCCAGATCTTGGTCTTCAAGGCTACCATAGAGCTGGGGAGTGGAACGAAAACTGGTTAAATTAAAGCACCCCCAAATATCTGTGCTCTTATTAAAGTTCAGCTATTCTCCTTCCCTGGACACACATGTAATGGTTATAATCCTTTGACTAATTTCCAGAGTTCTACAGAAGTTGATTCTGGCAAATTTTGCCTGCTTTTTCATTGCTTTTATGGAAGATAGAACTTCTGGAGCACTTCTGGTTGCCAGTTTCACTGGTGGCACCCTTTTTGGTTGCGTGTTTATTGAAGGGACATCAATGAGGTAACATGGCTGAAAGAGAGTCTGGGCAACATGGAGTCCGAGAAGGAATGAGGGTGCCGTCATTGGAAGAGCCTCGAGGCCCCAGGAAGGACTTGGCATTTTACTCTGAGTCTGTGGGGACTTTTGAGACGATGAGGGAGACAATAGGCCTCGGGTTATAATAGAGTCTTTCTGTCTGCTGTGTGTAGACTGTAACACTGAGAATGCAAAGGGAGAAAAGCAAGAATATCCTCCGACTCTTTTCCTTAATCAACAAGGCATGTAGAGGCATGACCTGGCTAACCCTCTGCCTCCTTCTCTTACCATTTTCCTCTTTTTTATGACTCTGCTCCAATCGTACTGGCTGCCTTGATTTTCCTCAAGCATGCTAATCATACTGTTGACCTTGGGTCTTCGCACTTGCTGTTCCATCTGTCTGAAAAAAAAAAAACAACGCACACACATATACATATATGTACATACATACAGGTGTAGTGTGGCTCATTCTCTCCTTCAGGTCTTCGTTCAAGTGTCACTTTATCACTGGGACTTCCTAGAGTGGTTTATATTAAATGGTTACTCCCTTCCTCCCACTCACCATCCTCTTACCCTATTTTTTTCAGGCACCTATCACCACCTGTTGCGTCACACACTTATTTGTTAGCTGTCTGGTAATGAGAATTGAGTTATGTCAAGCCCTCCCCCCTTTAACCTTCAGGGGAGGAGGAAATGGAGAAATAAATAATTCCCTCAGAGAGGTACACATGCCTTTCTCATTGCATGAAACCCTCTGCTTCAGGAAGGCCCCTCTTTTAGCCTTATGGTTTCATGAAGCTTTCTCTCCCGCTTATACTTAGTCGGGTACCACAATGTGCTTGGAGCTGAGAGAAACTAGGGAGGAGATTGAAGAATCAAGTTGAAGGAGGGCTAATATGCTTTGGTTGTAGTGGTCTCAGAAATTCATTGAATTACTCAAGGCAATGTTCACTAGCTTTTATTTCAAATATTTCTACAGTCAACACAATAAAAGTTTATTACTTGCTTACACAGTCTGATGCACATCAGATGGTTCTTGCTAACCCTTCTCTCCACAGGAACTCAGGGACCCAGCTCCTTTTATCTGTGTTGCCTGTGAATCCCTTCTTTCCCCAAAGAGAAACCCTGGCGAAGGTCCATTTGCTCTTAACTCTCTTGATCCAGAAGTGTCACCTGTTAATTTTGCTCAGATTCTGTTGAACACATTTTAGCCATAGGCCTCCACCCAACTGCAGGGACAACTGGACTACGTTCTTTTTATGTATACCCAGGAAGAGAAGCGTGAAATAATATTTGGCAAATGCCAAAGGTTCCACCGTAATCTTATCTAGCACACAACATTCTCTGCTACAATTATCATAATAATGATACGGGTGTTGTTGTTGGTTATGTACCATTGAATTTGCTCTGACTCCCGGCAACCCAGTGCAAACAGAACAAAGCACTGCCCTGTTCTGCACCATCCTCACAATTGTTCCCAGGCTTGAGCCCATTGTTGCAGCCACTGTGCCCATCCATCTCCTTAAGGGCCTCCCTCTTTTCCTCTGTCCCACCCCAGCTTGAATGAGTGTGAAAGCCTCCTTCAGGGACTGGTCTCTCTTGACAACATGTCCAAAGTATGTAAGAGAGAGTCTCACCATCCTTTCCTCTAGGTAGGCTGTCGAGAATCGGAGACGAGAGAAGGAACTGGATCCACAGAACAGGTTCTTGAAGGAGGCTGTTCAGCTAAGGAGTCATCTGATGCTTCGGCATGAGGTTGGTGGGCACCGACCCAGACAACCTCTCACCTAGGAACATACTCTCCTTCGGACACATGGATTACAGAGAGCTTCAACCTTCCTGGGTGTCTCCATGACAGTGTCTGGAGCCCATGGGCCATGCTCTCAAACTCGCTCAAAGAGAAGGTTGGAGCTCCGCAAGGCGAGCAGTTCATTTCCTTAACATGAACAATCAGGTTAACCTGGAAACTTACACACTAACTTTCCACTGGGGTCTTATGAGTAGAGACAGCGTGTATGGAGGTGGGGTGGGGGTGGGTTCGCTTCTTGGAGGGTTCCCATTCTGTATGCATTTATGCGGGCGTTCCTTTGGGAAAGCATGCCCCCTCAACCTGACAGTATGTTTACGAACAGTCCTAGCACACTGCGCACTGGTTAAAATGTCCAATGTGGAAAATATTATCACAGCTATGCAGCCACCTCTGATTAAAAACAGCTTTTGCTTCAGATATGATCTGTGTTACCAGAAAATTGGGCATGTGCAGGGGCTGGCTTAACTTCTTCAGTCTTTTTGATTCTTGTGTTGATCGTTTTTAACCTTGGGAGGTGAAGTGTAAAGTTCTGATGTCCCTGTAGAGTGTCCCATGCCATTGACACCGAGAAGCAAAGATTCCCAGGCACATGAAAACCATTTAGGGTAGCAATTAAGCTTCTGAGCTTAGACTCTTTTGAATGTTTTATATTCAAGCTTTGGCTCATTACCTGCGAGGTGGAGAGCCCTTGAACAAAAACAACAAACCAGAGCCAACGGTACTGCTCCGACAGCGCAGCCAAGACCTGCTTGTGTTTTCCTGTCTTGTGTTTTGGGTTTCCTTACTACTCATGATTAAGTGTGGAACCATGCCCTCCTGCAAGTTCCCAAGAGGTTCCACCGTAATCTTATCTAATACACAACATACTTTTGTAATGAAAGGTAGCCAGACTGACTCTCATGGTCAAGTGGCTTGTGTAAGGCATAAAACTGCCTGGCCAAAGGGGCTTGCCGGGCTGGAATTCAGCCCATTTGCTTATCAGATTCTGTTTTCTGGTCGGCCAAGAGGACGGGACATCTTTTGTACCCTTTGACTCAGAGGCATTGCATGATTAGGCAAGCAGTTCCAACATGGGTGGGCCATGGTTTACATTCCAGCCTGGCATTCGAGTGCCCCCAGCCTTTGGATGAATCCTATTCTTGTCCACTGATATTCTATGTTAAAAGACAGAGAAAGTCCTTCCTTCAATGCCACTTGCTCCAAGTCCCTGGTCAACTAGTTATTCTCAACTTCTTCAGTGATAGCATTGCTTGCCAATATTAAACACAGAAGAATCATTTTCTTACACTTCTAAAACCTTTATGTGTGATAAATGGCACGAAAAATGGTGATATTATTATATTTGCATGTACCATCCATCGTGCATAAAGGGAACAGAATGGCTTGCAAAAACCTCATAGTGTGCAATATTTGCACAACATTATGGTATGTGGGCTTCATCTGCCACTATTGGGGGACAGCAATTCAGTTCTAGTAGAAAATGAAAGGGGGGCTGCTCTTTAAAAGTATCCAGGTTTTTAAATGGATCTACGAGTAGGAATCAATTTAATGGGAAACTTATTTTGTCTCTCTCTCTCAGTAATAAAGACAACTGCAACCTCACCCATGTGAACACGGTTGTACACTTAAAATAAGATCTTCACCATGGCAAGTCAGAATTTTGTTGCAGTGGGATGACGCATCTCAAAATCCCAAACTAAACCACCCATCAACATCAACCTGATTCCACCTCTTGGTGATCTCATGTATTATGGGGAGGCTGTAATCTTTACGGAAGTAGCTTGCCAAGGCTTTCTTTCACCACGTCACTGCGTGGGTTTGAACCGCCAATCAGTAGGTTAGTAGTGAAGCACGAACAGCTTGCATCACCCAGGAGCCTGTGTTTTGCTGTTGTTGTTAGGTGCCATTCAGTTACTATTACCTGATAGTGACCCCCAAGTAATTGAGTAAAACCGTCCCATCAGGCTTTCTAGGCGGTAATCTTTATAGGATCAGATCATCAGTTCTTCCTCCCCTGGAGCATCTCGGTTGATTTGAACCACTAATCTTTTGGTTGGCAGTTGAACACTTAACCATTACACTACCAGGGATCCTTGAGAGAATTGTAGAAATAGCGAAAACAGGAGGAACTGTGGAGGAGAGAAAAGAGGCCACTAAGGAAAGTACCCAGAAGGATATTCTGTGCCCAATGATGGTCTAGCCCTACTGACTGAAGAAGGAGGAATGCTCATATCTAAGAAAGGTCAAGTCACAGGACAACCACTCCTCCATTCCCAATGGTGCCATACTCACTTGGACCCGGGCAGTATCTCTCAAATCTAAAGGGATGATCAGAGAATCATCAGAATTTTCAGATACATTCTCTGGATTTGTTGAGACCAACTTGGTTGCACCAAACTCCTCAACGTCTCTTGACTTCCTAGTATGTGACCACAAGTACAAGTTCATATTCAAGTCTGCTTCATTAGGTTACGTTCCCCTAGCTTCTAAAATTGCTCGATGTAAGTTCAGGTTTAAGCTGAAGAAAATTAAAACAAGTCCACATGAACCAACATACTGCCTTGAGTTTATTCCAGCTGAATTTCCAGAACATCTCGAGAACATACAACCCATTTTGAACACTAATGACAGAAAATTGGATGAGCTGTGGGAGGACATTCAGACCATCCTTCATGAGGAAAGCAAAAGAGAATGAAAAAGTCAGGGAATAAAGAAAAGGTCCGAGTGGATGTCAGAAGAGAATCTGAAACTTAGTCTTAAGCATAGTGTGGCAGGAGACATAATCTCCTGTCAACTTGTGAAGGGGTGGAGTCTAGCCTGCCAATCATATCACAGCTTGATGACCTCATTTGGAGGTGCAACGGAGATAAATAGCTGACTGGAGGCCAGATACACACAGACACTCTGCTGGTCTTCCTGCTGAGAAGCCACATGGAGACTCCTGTTGGAACCAGAGCCCTGAAGCTAGAGGAGCCACATGGAGACACACACCAGCACTGAGATGCTTCCACTGCCACTGGATCCACAAGACTTTCCACTCAATGGCCTGCGATCTTCCTGCATTCAGCATCATTGCATGTGTTGCATGAGTCTGAAGAAATTATAGACTGGTATTGGACATATGGGACTTATGGACTTGATCTAGACTGGGCTGGAATGCTTTCTTAATATACAATTACTCTTTGATATAAAGTTCTCTGTTACACGCATATGAGTGTCTCTGGATTTGTTTCTCTAGTCAACACAAGTAGCTAGTGCAAATGGAAGAAATGATGAAATCAAAGAGTTCAATAAAAAAGTGTCAAAGGTACCCCTGGCTATGGGTAAAGAGACACCTGATTGGTGGTGGTGCTCTTATATCAGTCAGGGGCAGAGCAGACTGGCAGTCCTTTGTTCATCCTAGCTTGATGCCTAGATCATGGCCAGAGCTGTTTCATGCCTAGGACACATTAAAAAAAAAGAAAAGTGTCAAAGGGGAGCTCAAGAAGAAAAAGTAAAATATTATAATGAAATGTGCAAAAACCTAGACTTTGAAACCCACCCCACCAAAAGAAATAGAAAACGATCATGTTCAATATATTTTAAACGGAAAGAAGTCATGACAAAATTCAACCTCCGTAAATCTTGATTCAATGGGCAGAATACTGAGTGATGCAGGAAGTATCATAAGAAAATGGAAAAACATACACAGTCACTCTATCCTAAAGAACTAGTTTACATCTCAACATCTCAGGAGGCAGCAGACGAGCAAGAGTCAATGGTCCCAAAGGAAGAAATTCAAGCCACACTAAAATTATTAGCCCCAAACTAGGGCCCAGGAATTAATGGAATGCCCATCTAAATGTTTCAACAAGCTGATGAAGCCCTGGAAGCACACACTGGTCTATGCCAAGAAATTTGGAAGAAAGTTTCTTGGCAAATTGACTGGAAGAAATCCATATTTCTACTTGTTGCAGAGAAAGGTGACCCAAGCGAATGCTCAGATTATGGAACACTATCATTGATATCACACGCAAGCAACATTTTGCTGAGAGCATCCAACTATACTTGTAGCAGTACATTGACAGGGAGCTGCCAGGAGTTCAGACCATTTGCAGAAGAGGACCTGGAACAATAATTGCTGATGTCAGATGGAGCTTGGCTGAAAGCAGAGAATCAGAAAGATGTCTACTTGTGCTTTATTGACAATGCCAAGGCATTCACCTGTGTAGATCCTAACAAACCAATGGATAGCCTTGAAAAGAATGAACTTCAGAGCATTTCATTGTGCTTGTGTGGAACTTGTACATGGTCAAGAGGCAGTTATGGGAACAGAACAAGGGATATTGCACTGTTTAAAATCAAGAAAGGTGTGCATCAGGGTTGTATCTTCTCATCATACCTTTTTGATCTGTATGCTGAGAAAATCATCAGAAAAGCTGGATTAAATGAAGAATGAGGCATCAGGATTGGAGGAAGACTTATCAACAACCTGTGATGTGCAGATGGCACAATCTTGCTTGCTAAAAGTGAGGAGGCCTTGAAGCACTTGCTGATTTAGGTCAGGATTGCAGCCTTCAATATGGATGACAATTCAATGTAAAGAAGACCAAAATCCTCACAACTGGACGAATGGGTAACATCATGATAAACGATGAAGAGTTTGATGTTGCCAAGAATTTTGTCTTGCTTGGATTCACAATCAATGCTCATGGAAGCATTAGTCAACGGATCAAAAAATATGTTACATTGGTTAAATCTGCTGCACAAGATCTCTTTAGAGTATTGACAGGCAAGAATGCTATTTTGAAGACTAAGCATGCTATTTGGAAGACTACAGCTGACCAAAGCCACAGTATTTTCAACTCCTCGTATGCATGTGAAAGAAGTGAAACTTGGACAGGAAGAGTGAAGAAGAACTGATGCATTTGAATTGTGGTGTTGGTGAAGAGCATTGAAAGCACCACGGACTACAAAAAGGACAAACATGGTTATTGTGGCAGTTACCTAATCTGTCAACTTGTGAAGGGGTGGAGTCTATCCTGTCAATCAGGTCACAGCCAGTGAGGCCTCCGTGTGGGCATAGACTTCCCCTGAGGATTCTGGGAACTCCTGTCTTCCTCCCTGAAGGCGGGAACACACTCTCTCCTTGTGAGACATTCTTGATAACAAGCCACATTGAGCTACACCGATGGAGCCACAGCCCTGGAGTTGGAGAAGCCACCTGGAGACTCACAGCAAGACTGAGATACTTCTACTGCCATTGGATCCACAAGACTTTCCAGCCACTCCTGTGATCTTTCTGCATTTGGTGCCATTGCTTGTGTTGTATGAGTCTGAAGAAGAATTTAATAACTGGTATCGGACTTATCAACTTGATCTGGGATGTTTTCTTAATATACAATTACTTTTTTTATATAAAGTTCTTTCTTATACACATATGAGTGTCTCTGGATTTGTTTCGCTAGTCAACCCAGACTAACACAGTTGTCTTGTTAGAAGTGTAGCCAGCGTGCTCCTTAAGGTAAGGATGGTGAGACTTTGTCTCAAATATTTTGGATATGTTGTCAGGAGAGATTCATCCCTGGAGAAGGACATTGTGCTTGGAAAAGTAGAGGGGCAGCAAAAAAGAGGAAGTCCTTTGTCAAGGTGGTTTGACCCAGTGCAACAACGGTGTCAAACCTAGGAACAATGGTGGGGATGATGCAGACCGGGCAGTGTTGCTATGCAATAAGTTGCTATGGGCTGGAATCGACTCAATGGCATCTAAAAGCAACAACAACAACAACAACAACAACAGGTTCTCCAACTTGATGGGGAGTGGAGAAGATGTGGGCATCTTTATTGCCAATAAGTTGTGCGCTAGCCAAGTGTTCAGGAAACTTCTGTGGACCAGGTTATACCCTAATATGTACGCAGAAGGAAGGGTATTAGCCAACTGTATAACTGACATTGCTCACAAGTCACAAGAGCAGAAAGGAGACATAACTGAGCCTGGAGCAGATCAAAATTACACTTGATGGAGTGACATTCAGAGAATCCCAATGCATCTCAGGGAGGTGTTGACTTCCTATTACCTTTTCTGAGAGGTCAGAAGTTTGGGCTCACCAGCCCTCCCACAGAAGAAAGATGTGTCAGTTTGCTTCTGTTAAGATGTCACCCTTGGGACCATATGGGGTGATCTTATTTGCTCTACAGCGTCACTCTGAGTTCCAGCAATGCACTGGGTTTGGATTGGTTGGAGTATTTGGGCTGATCCAGACCTGCTTCCTTTCAGTCTGTTACTGGCCTTTGCAAATTGTAGGGTAATAAAGAGATACACTACCCTGATGATCTTGCCTTTTTTATTAGGTGTTAATGTATTTTTTTCCTGAAAATCAGCTTGTAAATGAGATGTAATCTTTTCCTAATGAAAAGACGGAGATAAATTGGGACACTTCGCCTGTACCAGGCACCATGCAAATACTTAGCATGCTTATTTAATCCTCACAACAGCCTTTGTGGAAGATGCTACAATTATCCACATTTTCCAGAAGAACTTGAGCGATGGCAAGGTAATTTATCAGAGGTCACACGAGTGATGAAACTAGAATTTGGACTACCGTTTCCTTCTTTCCTTCCTCCTTCCCTCCCCCACCTTTCCCTGCCTTCCCTTCTCCCTTCCTTCATAGACTATCATTCCTTTCTTTCCTCCTGTCTGCCGTTTCTTTTCTTTTTTAAACATAATTTTATTGGGGCCTCTAATAACTCTGATAATCCATACAGCTATTGGGTCAAGCACATTTGTACAGTACGTTGTGATTGTTCCTTTTGAACCATTTTCTTTCTACTTGAGCCCTTGGTATCAGCTCCTCATTTTTTCCCTTCCTCCCACTCTCATGAACCCTTGATAAATGATAAGTTATTATTATTTTCATATCTAACAGCACCTGCTGTCTCCCACCCATGTTTCTGTTTTCCATCACCCTAGGTGGTGGTGGTGGTAGGGTATGTGTCAATCATTGCGATCGGTTCTTCCTTTCTCCCCTGACCTTCTCCCTACCCTCATGGTATTGCTACTCCCATTATTCCTGAGGGGGTTACCTGTCATGAATTCTGCATGTTTGTCAAGAGCTCTTATCTGTACCAGTGTGCATGCCCTGTTCTAGCCAGATCTGTAAGGTAGAACTGGGGTCATGATAGTGGTGGGGAAATGGAGGGAAGCAGTCAGAAACTTGAGGAATGTTGCACGTTTCCTTGGTGCTACACTGCACCTAGGCTGGCTCGTCCATTTCTTGTGACCCTTCTGTGAGGGGCTGTCCAATTGTCTACAGATGGGCTTTGGGTCTCCACTTCCCCTCTGCCCCCATTCACATTGATATGATTGTTTGTTTTGGCTCTTCTTATGCCTCATATCTGATCCTGTGGACATCTAATGATCACACAGACTGGTGTGCTTCTTCCATATGGGCTTTGTTGCTTCCCAGCTAGATGGCTGCTTGTTTAACATCAAACCTTTAAGACCCCAGATGCAATATCTTGTAATAGCTGGGCACCATCAACTTTCTTCACCACATTTGCTTATGCACACATTTGTCTTCAGTGATCCTGTCGGTAAGGTGAGTATCACAGAATGCCAGGTTATTAGAAAAAAGTGTTCTCATGTTGAGGGACTTCTTGAGTAGAGACCCAATGTCCATCTGCTACCTTAATACTTAACATATAAATATATGTACATAGATCTATGTACACATAGATATATATCTATCGTTGTAGATAGATTTACATATGTATATGCCTGTATTTATACCTCTACAAATGTCCTTTGCCTCCTATTTCTTTCCTCTATTTCCTTTTACTTTCCTCTTGTTCCACCATCATGTTTGACCTTCATTCGGCTCTTGGTGCTTCCTCTCAGCCACATTGCCCTTGATCCACCCCCATCAGGCGTTCTACGCCATCCTCGACATTGATTTTAGATCATTTGTTCCCATGTCTGTGGGTTTGTTGTCTCCCACCTTCCTTTCCCCCTCCTCCCCCTTTCCCATGTCTCCCTGGAACCATCGGTCCCATTATTTTCTCTTCAGGAATGTTTATCCTGCCTATCTTACATAGATAGATGTGAAAAAATAAAGCCTATAAAAATAGTTCCAGGTGTGTCTGTTGACCCTTATGAATGTTCTGTCTGGCATTTCTTTGTCTCTACTTCTTTAAGCAGTCTTTTATTTCTGGTGTTCTTTTTCTTAGCTTTCCAGTTTAGATACTCCTACTGAATTTCCCGCCAACTTTTTATTTGGAAAAATGTCAAACCTATTGTAAGGTTAAATGATGAGCACATTCAGCAGCAGTACTCCCTTCATTGTGATTCCCCCAATAGTCACGTTTCCATTCTGTCTCTCTCCACAACTTCATGCATGCCCACGCTCACATCCACCTCTAAACACACTGCTTTTAAACCACTTGAGAGTTAGTTGTAGCTTTCCTGACACTCCATCTTTAAACGTGTGGATCTCCTGAGAATCAAGACAGTTTTTCTTCCTGACTGTATGATAATCTGACCAGTATGATAACCCACCCCGGAAATTAAACACTGCTCTGTACAATGATTAAATATAAAATCCTTATTCATACTGACCTAATCATGTTTACTCAAAGATCACTCATTAAATTTAGTTACTGCTTCTCCTGATCCTCCTATAGTCTAGAGCAGAGTTCCAGTTTCTATCACCACCTTCTCTTTTGACTTCTCTGACATGGAAAGTTTGGAAGATTCTGCACAAGATGTTTTGCAGGAGTCCTCAAAACACTGGGAGTGTCTGACTGTTTTCTTATTAGTTTTGAGTCACGCACTTTTGGTGAGAAAACCACATAGGTCATAATGGGTTCTCCTCAAGCCATCTCCTCAGTAGGCCCCAAATGACTAACTAAAAAACCAGATTCATTGCCATCAAGTTGATTCCAATTCAGTGAGCCTGAAGCAATGGAACAGAACTCAGCATCGGGTTTTGGAGGCTGTATTATTATATCTGCCTTGTCTTTCTCCCACAGAGTGTCTATATGGTTTATAGAGCAATCTTTTACTCAAAAATCCAAAATGCTTCCTCCCCTGTGCCACTAGGACTCAGACAAAATGACAGTTTGACCTATAATTGGGTCACATCAGTTAAGTGACCCACTTACGTAATACTAAATAAAAGAGTACATGACGAAGGAAGTCTCTGAGTTGCAAAAGTGACAAGTTTTTGGCCACTAACCAAAAGGTTCACCTTTAAAAACGCCCAAACGATGTCTTGCAAGAAAGGCTTGGTGACCTGGTTTGGAAAGTCACAGGCTTGGAAACCCTATGGAGACGTCTGTTCTGTAGGCATGGGACTGCTATGAGTTGGGATTGAGTTGGCAGCAACTTGTCATTTATTCCACCGTGGCAAGGTTTTATTCACCTGCATCCTCCAAATGCATTGGAAACCTGCTGGGAGCTCCAGGATCAGCAACCCTTCCACCCCCAGCATTCCCGGAAGTCCCTGGTTCTGTCTGTGTCACTAAGGTAACGAAGATTGGGAAATAGCAGTCAGAGATGGAGAAGACCCAAGTCTCAGGGAGAGGCAAAGTGAGCAGTGATGCACTGTTGGTCAGAACACACTTTGCCAGGCTGGCACATGGCCCTGGCTGGTTTCTGAATGAGGCAGACTTCCATGCAGATAAAAAGGTGCATATCCAGTCTCGAATGTCACTGTTATCATGAAGTAGCCCACATAGTATTCTATCCCTTTCTTCCCAATTCCTCATGTCTGTCCCAGCTCAGCAGTAGGGGATATATTACTTCAGATCAGGACGAGTTAGGCTCTCGCCTGCTCTAGTGTCAGAGTTGGCTTGGAAAATGGAATAGAGTGGCTCATATCCTTAGAGTTGGCTTTGGACAGCTGTTCATAACCCTTTCCAGGTGTTTAGTTTATTTTTTGAGTTACACAATCATGTGTTTTCCTATTTATTCATCTGAACCTCATCACATCTTACAAGTTGGGAAAGTCAAAAAACAACATATACTTGTTGTTAATGTTCCCAGAACAGAAAGAAGAAATAATAACTGCCGACAAATAGTCAATGAAGTTTTAGAGGAGAACTTCCCTACCATATCATCAGAACACAAAATCATCATATCAGAACATGAACTCTGCAGAAAGTCTATAGAATGCCAACCAGAAATGACCCTAAAAAATATCACCTTGATTTACAATAATCAAAATTTCTACATTAAGGATAAGAAAACAATGCCGAAAGCTGCGTGGCAGAAAGAATAATTACAAAGGTCAAGCATCAGGAAAAGCTCAGATTTTTCCACCAAAACCACTTAAGTAAAAAGACAATGGAATGATATATTTAAAACACTGAAAGAAAAAAAATTGCTAACCAAGAATCCTCTTTCCAGCAAAATTATCTGTCAAATATGAGGGAGAAATAAAGATATTAACAGTCAAGAAAAGGTACAGGAGTTAGGAAAACAAGACCACATTTACAAAAAAATGTTTAAAAGGAATTCTATGGACAGAAATCCATAAAGACAACAACCTAAAAAAAAGTCAATACTCAAAGTGAAACAGAACTAAATAAATTAAAACAAGGCTGAATTCTACCTTGCAAATCTGGATAGAGCAGAGGTTGTACACTGGTGCAGATAGGAGCTGGAGACACAGGGAATCCAGGGTGGATAATACCTTCAAAACCAGGGATGTGAGGGGTGATACTGGGAGGATAGAGGGAGAGGGAGTTGGAAAGAGGGAACCGATTGCAAGGATCTATATGTGACCTCCTCCCTAGGGGACGGACAACAGAAAAGGGGGTGAAGGGAGACATAGGATAGGGCAAGCTATGACAAAATAATAATTTATAAATTTTCAAGGGCTCATGAGGAAGGGGGGAGCGGGGAGGGAGGGGGAAAAAAGAGGATCTGATGCAAAGGGCTTAAGTGGAGAGCAAATGCTTTGAAAATGATTAGGGCAAAGAATGTACAGATGTACTTTATACAATTGATGTATGTATATGTATGGATTGTGATAAGAGTTGTATGAGTCCCTAATAAAATGTTAAAAAAATAAAGAAACGAATGATGGCAACATATGTACAAATATGCTTGATGCAAGGGATGTATGGATTGTTAAAAGAGTTGTAAGAACCCCTAATAAAATGATCTTTTAATTAAAATAAATAAAGACAAAAAAAGAAAATATGTAGATGGAAAATGAGCACTTAAAAGCATACTTGAGATAATATGACTTTAGGGTATTGAAAATTAAAACAATGTCCCTTGGCTATATACATATATATAATATATATTTTATATAAATAATTAAAACAAGGAACTATAGACAACATTGTGCTATAAATATAAAAACAAACAAGTGAATGAAAGCATAGGTGACAGAACAGACACTAGATAATCAGAGAAGATATCAAACTGTTCACAAAATACAATAACCCACTTTGAAATTGGAAAGAAAACCACAAAAGAACAAACAACTTACAAAGGAAAACTTAACATTCCATCAGAACAAGCAAGATGAAAACCATGTAAGCAAGACTAACAATAAGATAAAAACAAAAAAGGCAAAATAAGAAATAAGACAACAGAAAAACATCAGGAACCCAATACAAAAAAGCATCATGAAAACTATAACCAATACCATCATAAAACATATGACACAATGGCATCACCAAAATCATATTTATCACTAACAACACTGAATGCTAACAGACTGGATTCACCAGTTAATAGACAAAAACTAATGGAATGGATAAAAAATTATCAATCTTAATATGATATTTATAAGAAATGTACCTTAGCTATAAAGACAAACAAAGACTAAAATTCAAAAGATGGAAAAATATATATCAAGCTAATGGCAGTCAAAACAAAGCTGGAGTAGTAAGGTAGATATCCAATTTAATGACAAATGAGAGACAAAGGAGGTCATTATATAATTATGAAAACATTAATTGAGCAAAGAATCATAACCACAATCAATATATACATCAAGTGATAGACCATAAAAATATTTACTCAAATTCGTACACAAATGAATAGACAAATAGATCATAATATGATCACACTAGGAGACTTCAATACATCACTCTCAACTAAAAATCGGTCAACTGGAAAATCAAAGATACAATTAGGCTAACAAAATCAAGTGGCTCTCATAGGTATTTATAGAACACTTCACCCAACAAAAATTCATGTCACTTTCTAATCTATTGCCCACAGAAGCTATTCTATAATAGACCGCATTTTAGGTCATAAAGCAAGCATGCATAAATTCAAAAACATTGAGTTAATACAAGCCATGTTTTCTGATGATCCCACTGTAAAATTAGAAATCAACCATGGAATGATCAACTCCAACAAACCAATTACCAAGAAACTGAATAACACTTTATTCAAGAAACACTGGGTAATTGAAGAAATAGAGAACACAATGTAAAAATCCCTTGGTATCAATGAGACTGAAAGTACAACATGGCAAAAGCAGTACTCACAAGCAGTTCATTGCAATATCTGCACACTTCACTAAGGCACAAAGAATGGAAACAAACACCTGAATGCATTGACTACAACTGGAAAAAAGTACCAAACAAACATCAGCTACTCGAAGAAGAGAAGTAAATATTAGGGTAGAAATAAATTAATCTGAAAAATTTAAACTACAGGAAAACTAATAAGATGAGAAGTTGGTTCTTTGCAAAGATTAGCAAAATTGATAAACCAGTGGCAAAACTAACTAAGGAAAAGAATGAGAAAAAACCAAATTCTACAAATTATAAATAAAATGGATATTACAACAGAACCAAATGAGACTAAATATACAAGAACTCAGTATTATGAAAAACTGTATTACAACAAAATTTAAAATGTAGAAGAATTGGATACATTTGTAGAAATTCATTATTAAACTAAGTTATCACAGAATGCTGTTGAAAATGCCAAGCCTATAACAAGAAGAAATAGATCTAGTCATGAAAAAAATATCTTATCATTTGATATCCCTTTTGACCCATTTTAACACTGTTTCAGTTAAAAACAATAAAGTGAAAGGGAATACACCTAGATTAATCAATCCCCTGGTGAGTCCCCGGTGACCGTCACCAGGATGGGAACAGCCTTGCTAATATACAGAGGGCACTGGAAAGTGGATTGTTGCAGATGCAGTTAGGTTAAAATTTAGCACCTTATTATCTGATCTCCCTTATGATCCACTTAAATTTGTTTTCATTTAAAAATGTCCTGCTTCCTTTTCAGTGGAAGTTCTTTATCTGTTTTACTTTGTTATTCTTGTTAATTTTGTTTATTTTGGTGCTTTTTTGTATATAAAATACAGGATAGGTAAATTTATAGAGAAAGTCACTGTATTAATGTTTCCTTGGGGTATGCCAGGAGAGGTTGTGGGGGCAGGGAACGGGGAGCTAAAAATGATGAGTCAGAGCATGAAGAAAATGTTCTCAAATTGACTGTGGTCATGATTATACAACTCTTCCTGATGTGAATGAAATATTGAATTGTGCAATATGTGAATCATATGCTAATAAAACTCTTAGAAAATGATGACAACAACAACAACAAAAAACCTCCCAACATCAAAAAGTCCGGTACCAGATGGTTCCAGTGGGGAAGTCTATCAAATATTCAGAGAAGACTTGATAGCAATTATATATAATGATTCTATAATATACAAATGCACAATATACTACCAAACTCATTTTATGATGCAACTATAACTCTGATAGCTAAACCAGGCAAAGACATCACCAGAATTGAAACTTACAGACCGATAGCTCTAATGAATCTAGATGCCAATATATTCAATAAAATACTAGCCAACAGAATTCAACTAAGCATTAAACATATGCTAGATCATGATCAAATGGGATACATGTCAAATATGCAAGGATGGTTTAATATTAGAAAAAGAATCAATGTAATTCACCACATAAACAAAATAAGGAAGAACCATATGATTACGTCAAATGATGCAGAAAAGGCATTGCATAAAATTTAACATCCATTCCTCATAAAAACACCCAGCAAAGCAGGTAGAGAAGGGAAATTCCTCAACATCATAAAAGACCCTATATGTGGAAGTAATAGCCTACATCTCACTGAATGGAGAGAAATTGAAATAATTTTATTGAATGGGACCTAGGCAAGGTTGCCCTTTATCAAGACCTTTATTTAATATAATTCTGGAAGTTTTAGATAGAGCCATGAGACATCAAAAATAAAGCTATCCACACAGGCACAGAAGAAATAAAAATCTGTGTATTCGCAGATGACATAATCCTATGTATAGAAGACACCAAAGATTCAATTAAGCAAATGCTCGAGCTAATTGAAAAATCTAGCAGTGTAGCAGGGTATAAAATAAACAATAAGAGATCAGTTGGATGGGGTTCGTATTAAGGCAGCCCTTTAAATGACCCTCATTCACATGTCTCCAAGACTAATAAATGTCCTAAGAAAGCAAGGAGAGCATTAAAATAGCGAATTCATGGTAGTTCTAGCCAACCTCCATTGGGTACCCTCAAAGCAAGAGATTTCAAGCCAAGTTTAAGGCCCACCAATTCCATAACCTTGGGCGAACAAGGATGTGCTTCTTTTCATGCTAGGACACGTCAGCTGTAAGTCCAAGAAAGATGTCAGTTCCTTAAATCTGCTGCAGGTGAGTTTGAGGTAAAGCTCAGTTCACTTTGTGGGGTTTCTATGAGTCCTTTGAGTGTGGCTTATGAAGAATGCTTTAGGCTTTGAAAGGACGGAGTGAAATTTCCTGTAGTCTATAGCACAAGGCCTGGGTCATCAAGAGCTGGATAGAAACGAGGCCCAAAGTGCCAATTAGGAAAACAGTACTGGGTATATTCTCCCTTTGGGGTCTAAGTATTGTTAAGCCTTTTTTCCTGGGGGTTATTGCTTCACCCAGTTAATCTATCAACAGAAGTGTAATCGCTTTCTCCGAGATATACACACCTCTCTTCCCACATCTTGATTTGAATTTCCAGAGAGGTTGACTATCATCCCTCTAGGAGTGTCTGTTGATTTGAGGTGACCTTAGAACAATGCTGTATGGCGGCAACTGAATGACCTTCACCTTCTCCCCCCATCTGGAAACACAGACCCCAGCTATTTTGTCTTTTTGTTTTTTGTTTGTTTTTGGAAACGTTTTATTAGGGACTCGTACAACTCTTATCACAATCCATACATACATCAAGTGTGGAAAGCATATCTATACACTCATTGCCCTCATCATTTTCAAAGCATTTGCTCTCCACTTAAGCCCTTGGTGTCAGGTCCTCTTTTTCCCCCTCCCTCCCTGCTCCTCCTACCTCTTGAGCCCTTGATAATTTATAAATTATTATTTTGTCATATCTTGCTCTGTCCGACATCTCCCTTCATCCCAGGGAGGAGGTCACATGTAGATTCTTGTAATCAGTTCCCTCTTTCCAACCCATTCTCCCTCTACCCTCCCAGTATCGCCACTCACACCCCTGGTCCTGAAGGTATCATCCGCCCTGGATTCCCTCTGTCTTCAGCTCCTATCTGCACCAGTGCACATCCTCTGCTCTATCCAGACTTGCAAGGTAGAATTCGGATCATGATAGTGAGGGGGGAGGGGGGAGAAGGAAGCATTTAGGAACTGGAGGAAAGCTGTATTCTTCATCAGTGCTACATCACACCCTGACTGACTCATCTCCTCCCTTAGACCCCTCTGTGACGGTATCTCCAGTGGCCGACAAATGGGCTTTGGGTCTCCACGCTGCACTTCCCCCTTCATTCACTATGGTAAGATTTTTTTGTTCTGATGATGCCTTATACTTGATTCCTTCGACACCTCGTGGTCGCACAGGCTGGTGTGCTTCTTCCATGCGGGCTTTGTTGCTTGCTGGGCACCATCAGCTTCCTTTGTCATGTGTGCTTATGCTCCCTTTTGTCCTCAGAGAGCATATCTTGGAGATGTGCACCCAATGATATGATTTTTTGTTCTTTAATGCCTGATAACTGATCCCTTCGGAACCTCGTGATCACACAGGCTGGTGTGTTCTTCCATGTGGGCTTTGTTGCTTCTGAGCTAGAGGGTGTCTTTTGATAACCAGGCACCATCAGCTTGGCTTTCAGCACATTTGCTTATTCATCTGCTTTGTCTTCAGCGGTTGTGTCGGGAAGGTGAGTACCATAGAATGCCAATTTAATAGAAGAAAGTATTCTTGCATTGAGGGAGTATTTGAGTGGAAGCCCAATGGCCTTCTGCCACCTTAATACTAAACCTATAAATATAGGCACATAGATCTATTTCCCCATCCTCATATATATATTTGCATATGTACATGTCTTTGTCTAGACCTCTATAAATGCCCTTGCCTCCCAGTTCTTTCCTCTTTTTCCCTTGACTTTTTCCTGTTCCGTTATCATGCTCTGTCCCCACCTGGGTTTCAGCAATACCTCTTCCTTACATTACCTTTGATCATGCCCTACCAGGCCTCCCACAGCCACCTCACCACCAATTTGGATCACTTGTTGTTCCCTTGTCCCTGGGTTTGTTAACACCACTATTTTTTCAAAGTGTTTTTTGAGAGGTAAATGTAAAGGAATTGATATATGGTTGATGGGCCATAGGTATATAGGATTCCAACTGATTGCTACTCATTAATCTTGTATCATGCTATTTTATCAAATACGTTGATTGTTTGCAACCATTATTTTTTATAGAGTCTTTGGGGTTCTCTATTTATAAAATTGTATTGTCTGTAAGTGGTGAGCATTTAATTTCTTCTTTGTCCAATAATATTCCCTTGATTTCTTTCTGTTGTCTAATGGTTCTGGGTATGGCTTTCAGCACAATGTTGAATCTTTGTCTAGTTCCTGTTGTCAGGGGAAATGTTTTCAATTTCTCCTCATTGAATTCTTGGCTGTAAGATTTTCATATATGGCTTTTATTATGTTGAGAAAATTTCCTACTATTACTATTTTGCTGAGTGCTTTTTTATCAGAAATATTTTTGTGGTGGATTACTTTGATTGTATTTCTTTTCTTTTGAAAAAAGTTTTTATTATCATCTTTCATTTGAAAAAAAGTACATACATGCCAATTGCATTAAAGTTTAAAGAGTATCAACAAATTTTTGGATTAATACAACCATGCTAACACCCTATTTCTTACACAAAACTAGCCCACTGAAATCATTAATGGAAGAGGACTGGAATTCCAAGACAAAATTGTAAATGTTTTCCAATTTAATTAAAAAAACCCTCTTTTCTTCCATTTGTTATATTTTCCAAAACATTTATCAACATTTATAATCTTCTTAATATATATTTTTCAATGTTTTGCATTTTATGTTTTTCAAAACTAGCTATAGCAATCATTAAAGAATTGTTACATAGCCTTCATATGAAAATGCCAAAACAACTTGAAATCGTCATCAAAATATTTTCTATTGACCCTAATTAACGACCTTTATCTTGTATCATTTATTAAAGCTGTTTCCATTAGACACCAATGAAACACCGAGAAAAGAAGGTAGAGTTTTATGATAAAACGATATTTCAAGACCCAACGCAGTGGTGCAACAATGCCTAACATCTCATTAGTTTACATTAGGAGCCTATAAACATTGTTGAGCCACCTTTGCATCCCTGGTATGAATCCCATTTGGTCATGATGAAGTCTTGTTCTGACATGTTGTTGGAGTCAATTGGCCAGAATTTCGTTGAAAAATTTTGAACCCCTGTGTTCATGAGGGCTACTGGTCTATATTTATCTGTCTCTTCTTGGTTATGCTCATGTCATAGAACCAGTTCTGGAGTTTTCTGTCTCTTTGTATATTCTGGAATAATCTGTATAGAATTGGTGACAGCTCTTCACTGAATTCTTGCTAGAATTCCCCTGTGAAGCCATCTGGTCCAGGGCTTTTCTTGATTGGAATTTTCTTGACGAGCTTTTCTATTTCTTATTTTGTTGTGACTCTGCTTAGGTTTTCTACATCCACCTGAATGAATTGGGGTAGATAGTATATTTCTAAGTATTTGTCTGTTTCTTCTAGATTATCAATCTTGTTTGATCGTATTATGGTGCTTTAGCCTGAACATTTTGTTTCCTATGTGGGAGAAACATAATGTGAAACAGCATATTACAAAAATAATGTACATATCAATTCATTTTGGACACATCTCAGTCTGAATTATGTCCATGACCCTGGGAGGGCAAAAAAATTTTAACTGGTCCTTTGAGAGATAATTTCAAAGATGGTTTTGTTTTATGGCATATATGACCAACCTGCTGAAGGGAAACACCACAGAGCTGGTTGAATGGCTCAGGAAACAATGATGAACATTGTTGTTGTTTATACATCAAAGCAGAAAGTAGGACAAATGTTTGTCAGCACCACTGTCAATGAAATTAACCAACAGTGTGTGGATCCATGAAAGGGGTTGTCTGAGGGAAATATGGGCCCCATGGATCAGGGGGACGGTGGTGTCTGTCTCTTACAAACTGGATGAGAAACAGCTAGCTGAACCAACAGCAGAGTTGCCCTCTCTTTTCTCCCACCAGTCTGACTTCTTTCCTCAGTTTCCATCAGAATCCAACAATAGAGCAGTTGTACTCACCACCTGTACTGAATTTGTCTAGGGCTTCATATTTCCCCACGCTCTTTCTCATCTGTCATTTTGCTTGATTTTTTTCGCTCACTTTTTAGAGACAGGCAGGGCAATTATTCTCATTTGTCAGAAAATACAGGCTCAGAGGAAAGATGCCTTGCACAAGTCCACAAAGTGAGTCTCATGGCGAGTACCATGTCCAAGGCCTTATAGGCGTGATTGTGGGAGTGAAAATTGAACCTCATCTAGATTTCAGTTTTCCAAAGGATCTCCTGAGGTTCTCCTAGGCCTCTGGTGTGTGTGTGTGTGTGTGTGTGAGAGAGAGAGAGAGAGAGAGAGAGAGAGAGAGAGAGAGAGAGAGAGAGAGAGAGAGAGAGAGAGAGGGAGAGAGAGAGAGAGAGAGAGAGATGGGGGAAGAGAGAATAAGACACAGAGAGTTGGAAAGTGGGGAATGCACCCAGTTCTGCAGAGATGCTTCTTCTAAAGCCTTGGAAGGTTCTAGTCTAGGAGACTGCTGGGCAGGGCAAGGAGGAGGGTGTAGGAAAAGGGGGCTACTTATCCCCTGACAGGCAATTTTGTTTGATAACCAGTAGGCCTAGATGTGGGGTCACTGGGTACAGAGGTATAGCAGGTTGAACTTGATTTCTTTTGGAGTTCCGAAGACCATCACATCTGGACAGACTCCACCCTCCTGCCCTTCCTTCCCCTTCCCCACTCTGCTTGTGCTGCAATACACACTACAGGCCAGGATGAGATATTCGCAGTGGTTGATCTCAGCCTTGTTCCTGTTGAGGTTTCTGAAAAGTGCGGACCCCTGGAGGCATCCTAATTACAACCTGCCTCGTTACGTTATGTATCACGTTTCTAGGTCATCAAGTTAGTCCCCGTGGAGCCAGGAAGGTAACCCTCACAGTTTTTCCTGGGGAAAGTGTCTGAGTGACAGAGAACTAGTTTGTATGATGTTGCAGTCTTCAGCTGACTCAGCTATCTCCTTGTGGCTCAGCTAGCTCTCTGCAGGGTTCCCACCCAGAGCAGCCTGCCTTACCACCCAACCAGCTCAGCTCCACCAGTAACTGTTTGAAGTTTTATTTCCCCCCTCTCTGGCTATCTCAATAGGCAATCGCTCCCAGGATGGTTTGTAACAAATAGCATCTTCTGTTTTGTGGAGAATACAGACCCTGTAGCCTGGTTGTTTGTACTTTAGAGGACAAGCCTTCCCCTACCCCAAACTTGATTCTTTTCTCTTCATTAAAAAAAATGGTATTCATTATTATTTATTTCTGAGGACCTCAACGTGCAGAATTGAGGTACACGTATGCTGCAGCTCATGTTCCATTAACATCGATCCTTTATTTTGTTTTGTTTTAGTTTCCCTTCTGCTGTCTCCATCCCCATTCTCTCCCGTCACAGGAATCCACTCCAGTGGGTTTCATGTCTGTACTTCCAAATCAGTTTCCGTTCTTTTCTTGAGACACAAAAGGAAGAAGTAAGGTTCAGTGGTAAAATAACTGTCTTTCATCCCAGGTTCAATTCCCAGAAAATGCCTTTCATATGCTGTCACCAGGCATCTGTGATGGAAAGTTGTGTGTTGTTATGATGCTAAGGTTTCAATGGCACTTCCAGGGTACAAAGAATGCGGAAGAAAGGCCTGGTGATCTGTGCTCACAAATTAACCAATGAAAATCCCATGGATCCACCAAATCGGTAACCATTCAGGACTAGAGAATGACTTGTTCCCTTGTGTATGGAGTCTCCATAAGTCAGGGACCAACTTGGTGCTAGTGAGCAATCGTAGGCCTATGGAAACACACCATGTGTGCTTTCAGTTTACATAAGGAATTGTACCACACATCACACTCTATTTCTCACTGTAGCCCCACCCCCCCGCCCCACTGTCAGTGCCCCACCAAGATCCCTGTACTTCTCATGGTTCTGATACAGGTCCATGATATTTTATTGCAGGCTCCCAAGATCTTTTGAAGAAAGCTTGAGTTACATTGCTTTCACTTGGTTTCAATCCACATGGGAATAGTGAATCATGCTGCAGGAGTGAGCAAAGAACTATAGGTGAGGTGAGAGCTAGCTACCTGGTTGTAGAAGGAGGGCAGGTGGGAAGCCTGGGAGAATTAATATTCCCGGAGCAGCCCTCAACCAGGGTTGGACAGGAGCTGGTGAGAATATCCATGTTTTTAAGCATCTCAGGCATCTCGGCAGTTCCCCAGAGGTCCACACTTTGAGACCCAGTTGCTCAAGAAGCACATTGCTCAGCCCCTTCTTTCGCCATCTCGCTTTCTCACGCTCCTGTCCCTGTTTGCTGGGGTAACTACCTAAACAACATGTGCTTACCGTGTAAACACAGCTACACTCAAACCCTTCTGTTTTTGGTTTTAATACGCAACATTGTGTGCAAGCATCCCACATGTTGCTAGCTCAATGAGCTTCAGTCTGATCACGGCAGGCGACGACGGTGTGTGCACGCTGCATGCAGAGCCTCTGTTTCTCTGGGCATAGACAGCTGGGTTGCCTGTGGCCTCTCTGCTAGCAGAAACAATACTGGGCTGGCCATCTTCGGCTGGCTCTGTGTGGGTGGTGGGTGAAACTGTTTAAGGCATAATATCACTGCCTTCGAGTCAATGCTGACTCGTACTGACCCCTCGTGGGGTTCTGTGACTGTAACTGATTATGGGAGTAGCAAGCCCAGTCTTTTTCCCTGGGAGCTGCCGGTGGTTTTGAACTGCTGACCATGCAGATTGCAGCCAAAAGCTTAACCACTCTACCCCAGGAGTCCATAGAGGTAAATTAGGATAAGTGCTAACGTATTGCTATTGGGGGTTCTAGTTTATAGATTGACAGGTTTATTCTAAGGGGAAAAAAGATTAAATATGATCTTTTAATTTAAAAAAAGATTAAATATGTCTCTGTGAACAATGGATGCTTGCAGACAAGTTTTCTCAGAAATACATGTGTGTATGTCATCTCATTAATTGTCTTAAAAAAAGGGTGCAATGGAATAAAGCAGTTTTGAATTCATGGTGAATAGCATCCCCCCAAGTCATCGAGGCTTTGCAACATGTTTAGAGGATTCCGGTCCCACATGAAACAAGTGTTTAGGTGAATCAATATTCATGACTGCAGAAATATTGATGGCTGAAGTCCAGAAACTGGTAAAAGGAGACCTCTAGCATTATTACTTATGTAATAGATACTGGAGTTAGGATCTCACATGATTCAGTATTTTCAATTTTCAGTAAATATCTTGGCCTCAGAAAACCTATGGCTTAAGGAGTGGCGAGGGTGTTGCATGAAGGCTTATCCCTAAAAACCTGTCTTTTAAGCAAGATCAAAGTGTGTTTTTTTTTAAAAAAACATTATTTATTTTTTAAGAGCGAAGTTAATGAAGACCATTTTTAATAACTCTTTATTGTGAATTGGATAAAAGTTTACAGAGCAGATCAATGTTCCATTCAACAATTCATACATATTTTTGGTTCATTTCATGGACTACAGTCCCCATAACTCCTGGTGCCTTTTGCGTTCATTCCTCCTGTGTCCTGGGGCAATAGTTTCCCGTTAGACTAAAACCGTTGATGCTATATCTTCATAGTGTTTTCGCTTCCCTTATAGCTCTGCCTCTTGCTCGGGTGGAAATTAAACCATGGGGGTAAGTTAGCATCGAACAGGAAGGGTGACTCAGGGTCGTAGTCTCAGGGGTTTCACTGAGCAGCTAACACAGTGTTTTGAATCAATTGAAGTTTGTTACACTCGAAACAGAACCTTCTAATGTGATTCCTATCAGAGCAGTTGGAAGTGACAGCCAAGGTATCAGACTGGTGTTCACAGGGTCTATTAGTTCACTGGACTAATTGCTTCAATTTTCTGCATTCTTCTTTCTTCTAGACCAGAGAGACCAATGGTTGCTCCTTAGACGGCCACTCACGAGCTTTGAAAGCCCCAGCTGCTACTCCCTCCATAGGATAATCCCCAGGGAATACCAAAACTAGACTCTGGAAACTTCATTGCTTTGCTCTCTTTGCTGCTCTGTTGCATGCCATTAGTGTTTCCCCTGCTGTGATGGGGTCAGATCGGGCACAATTCCCACACTGTGTCTTCAGTGTTGTCCCCTGTGGCACTATGGGGCAATGAGGGATGTTGTGTCTGTGTATCATGGTGGGGTTGACCCTATGGACCTCTCTGTGCATTTGCTGCTCTAAGAAGGAATATCATCCTTGGGGTTTGGTGGGCCAGGATGTGTTCCACTCTCTCTCCTTCCCTCTTCGCTTGCCCTGTGTGTTCTGCTCAGATGCGCCCTTCTCCCTGAGCTGTAGCTTCAGTGCTGTCCTCTGAAGTACATTCTTTGGGATAGGGAGTGGGTGGGGGGAAGGGGAAGCATGTTCACATAGTTGGGATTGGGGTCAGCCCCATAGACCTCTCTATTGATTCCCTGCTTCATGCAGGTATGTTGTATTCACCTCTTGGCACATGGGGTGGAAGTCTTGTCCCCTCAGAGTTGATTTTTAACATTTAGTGGCATTCCATTGAGTGTATGCATTATCCATTATTCTGTTGGCAGTTGATATGACAAGGATTGAGGTTGTTTGCATCTTTTGGGCTATGGTGAACTATGCAGTGATGAACCTGGGCCTGCATACATTTATTCCTGTCAAGGTTTTTGGGGATTGCCGGGTTTATGGTAGTTCTAGTCCCAACTTTTAAAGAAAGTCCTACACTATTTCCCCCAGTGGTTGCACAACTTTACAGCCTCACCAGTGGTGCATGAGGTCTTCCGTCTCTCTACCCCCTTGACAGCATTTGTTTTCTGTTTTTTTTATAACTTTGCTGGTATTGCTGTGATGAAACGATATCTCATTTTTAAAAAAATTTTTCATCTTTCCAGTGGCAAATATCACCGCTGTCAGTTTGTCATACTGTGGCAGCTTGCGTGTTGCTGCAATGCTGGAAGTGGTGTCACTGGTGTTTCAAAGGCCAGCAGGGTGGCTCAAGGGGAACAGGTTTCAGTGGAGCTTCCAGACCAAGAACAGACTATGAAGAAGGAATTGGCTGCCCACTTCCGAGGAAGTAGTCCCTGAAAACCATGTACAGCTTCAAAACATTGTCAGATCCTGAAAGCCTAATGAGTGGAAGCAGAGCATTGTTGGGGACAATGCTGGACAATGGGCCCTTGGGTTCGGAAGGCTCTCAAAATGTGACTGAAGAGGAACTGATCTCTCAAAGTACGCATCACCATGGTGACATGATCGGAGTGAAGCGCATGTGTGTAAAGCCTGCAGGATCTTTATTTTCTGATAGGGACAACTTAAAATGAGAAGAAAGAGATTCAAAAATCTTGTAACAGGAAACTGGAATGTAAGAAGGATGAATCCAGAAAAACTGGAAGTCACAGAAAACGAAATGGAACCTATAAAGATCAATATCCTACCCCGTTTCCCCGAAAATAAGACAAGTGTGGTATTTTAAAGAGTCTTTTCCCTAGCTTGCCTCTCCCAAGGACATGACAAACTTTAGGGGCTTTTTGCCAGCATATGGTGGGAGGTCAGATGCTTAGAGACATCTTCCAGAAGGCATTCAATTGCTAGCAGGTAGGCCCATTCCTTGCTGTTAAGGACAATGGGCTACTCCCTAAAGGCTTTCAACCATTACCTTGGTTCCTGTAGGTGGGGTTTACACCTTACTGATAATGGTTCCTATGGAGATCCAGACAACAGATCAAACCGGCTCAGTGACATCCAAAGTTAGCTGCCACCCTGAATCTAGGATCTGCCCTTCTTGTCACATGTATACCCCCAATTCCTCCTCTTCCTATTGCGTGTATATCCCTAGATTGTCCCCCTCTCGTTGCTGAATACCCTATAGTGTAACCCCTTCCTGTGACATGTCTTTACCTGTAATTAGTGGGCTTGCACTCCCCCCAAAGGCATATAGGCCTGGGTTAGCAATAAAGATCGCTCTCTTGGCTGCTCCCTGGACTTCTCATTGGTTCCCTCTCTCCTCTCCTGTCCTCACTCCCCTGTTCCCTTTCCCCTTCTCTCCACGTGGACCAGCAAGTGGGGCTGAGGTGAGCATGCTACTATGAAATATGTCTGACTCCATCATTTCAATCTTTCCTCTATCTCTCATGCTCTCTATGACTTTATTATAATATTTATATATCTGAACCACACAATTGTGCTTATTAAACCCACGACTAGTGGTGAGGGGCTGGCACCCCTGCCAACCACATTCAAGGAAATACAGTCAATATGACTATTATTAAAATTTTTACACTAAACCACAAAAGCTAGTGATCAAGAACTCGAAGAATTCTATCAATATTCAGTCTGAAATTGATCAACCATGCAACCAGGATATGTTGATAATCATTGGTGATTGGAATGCAGAAGTTGGAAACAAAGGGGAAGAAACAGTAGTTGGCAAATATGGTCTTAGTGCTAGAAATGAAGCTGGAGATAGCAGGATCATATTTTGAAGGATCAATGACGTTTATTGCAAATATCTTTTTTTCAAAAACACTAACTGCAGCTATACACATGGGTTCTCCAGATGGAAGACATAGAAATTGTCTACAAATTGATTACATCGGTGGGAAGAGACGGTGGAGAAGCTCCATCAGCAGGTAAGTCCTAGTCAGGGATTGACTGTGGAGAAACCATGAAGCACGCATATATAAGTATGGATTGAAGTTGAAGAAAATTAAAAGAAGCCCACCAGAGCCAAAATACTCCCTTGAGTCTATCCCACATGAATTTGGAGAGCATGCAAAGAGCAGATTTGATGCACTGAACACAAAGATCTGGTGAGCTGTTGGAGGGCATCAAGAATATCATTTATGAGGAAGAAAGGGGTCATTAAAAGAACAATAAAGAAAAAAAACCAAAGAGATGCTGAAACTTGCTCTTAACCACTGAGTGGCTAAGGCAAATGGAAGAAATGATGAGGCGAAAGAATTCAACAGAAAATTCCAAAGAGCAGCTGGAGAAGACAAATATTATAATGAAATGTGCACAGTGCTAGAGTTCGAAAACAAACAAACAAGAGGAATAAAACACTCCATATACATTAAATTGACAAAACTAAAGAAAAAATCAAATATTGAGTTGCAATCTTGAGAGACTCTATAGGCAAAATATTGAATGATGCAGGAAGCATCAAGAGAAGATGGACAGAAGACAGTCACTGTACCAACCAAGAACAAGTCAACTTTCCACCATTGCAGGAGGTACCATGTGAACAAGAACCTATGGTACTGAAGGAAAAAGTTCAAGTTACACTGCATGAATTAGCTAAAAGCAATGCTTCAGGAATTGATGGAATAAACCCCCAAAATACACTTCAGGATAGGAGGGGCAGTTCCCAGAATCCCCAAGGGCCAGTACGGAGATATAGTCATAAAGGTTAGTGCACAGACATGGACTTATGTATGTTTCTTTTAAATAGATTTTTCCTCGTTTTATTCAATCTTTTGTTTTCTTTTTGTTTTGTCTACATTATTGTTGTTGTTGTTGTTGTTGTTTTTGCCTATCTATATTAGATAGGTATGAGAAGCAAGCCCAAGAAGAAAGCAATGGGACTGAAGGTTCTGGAGGGTCCTGTGGGGAGGAGGAGGTGGGATAAAGGATCAGTGAGCAAACAAATCCATAGACAGGGGAACAACTAGGGAATTAAAATCAACAATGAGGAGGATGAAGAGATCCTATGGGTGTTTGAGCAACAGCAAACTAGCTGAAAGGAATTACTAAGAGGTGAAAGAAGGGCAAGCATGATAGTAGGGCAGGAGGAAGGTAAAAGGAACCAGAGGAAAGATCTAGGAAGCAAAGATATGGATAAAAGTGTAAGCATAGGTACGTACTTACGTAAATATATTAATCCATAAAAATAGAGGTATTAGTATATGCACATGTATTTTTATGGCAATACATTGAGGTAGTGGATGAACTTTGGCCTCTGCTCAAGTCCTGCCTCAATGCAAGAACACTTTGTTCTAACAACCTGGCATTCTGTGATGACTACCCTCCCAACACTATTGCTGAAGACAAAATGGGTGCACAAACAAATGTGGTGAAGAAAGCTTATGGTGCCTGGCTATCAAAAGATATAGCATCTAGCTATGCCAGAGCAAACTGTAACCCTGAACCATTGCCTGCCTGTGTCCTATGGCCATTGGGCACTGAAGTGGGTTGCACAGTGTAAAAAAAGAAAAGAAAAAGATATATCATCTGGTATCTTAAAGGCCCGAAGTTAAATAAGCAGCCATCAAGCAGAAAAGCAATAATCACACATGGAAGAAACAGACATCAGAAGATCCCAAACAAAGAAACAAATAACAAACAAACCATATTGTTGAGAACTAGGGGGGTTGCAGCAGAGACCCCCACCCATCTGTAGACAGTGGGACATCCCTTCACAAAAGGGTCATGAGGAAGGGATGAGTCAACCAGGGTGCAGTATAGCACTGAAGAAGCACACAATATTCCTCTTGTTCCTTGAGGCTTTCTCAACCCGCACTATCATGACCCCAGTCCTGCCTTTCACTGCAGGCTAGACCGAAGCATGCAAACAGGTATAGACAAGAGCTCATGACACATGGAATCCAGATCAGATAAACCCCTCAGGAACAGAAATGGGAGTAGCAATACCAGGAGGGTAAGGGAAAGGTGGGGAGTAGAGGGGAGGAAGGGGAACCAATTGTAATGATTAACACATGACCATACGTACACTCCTCCAGGGGGACAAAACAACAGAAACCATGGGGGAAGGGCTAGAGCAGTTGGGGTAAGATATAAAATAATAATAATAATAAATAATTTATCAAGAGATCACAAGGCAGGTAGGAAGGGTAAAAAGAGGATCTGATACCAAGGGCCCAAATAGAAAGTAAATGTTTAGAAAATAATGATGGAAACATATTTACAAATATGCTTGATACATTTGATGTATGGATTGTGATAAGAGCTGTAAGAAGCCCCAATAAAATGATCTTTAAAAATGAATTTTTTATCATTTTATTAGGGATCATGCAACTCTTATCCTAATCTATACCTACATCAATTGTATAAAGCACATTTGTATATTCATTGCCTTCATCATTCTCAAAAAATTTGATGAAGCATGGAAGCATTTACTGGTCTCTACCAGGAAATCTGAAAGGCACCTACTTGACCAATATCCTGGAAGATATCTACATTTTACCCATTCCAAGGAAAGGTGTCCCAGCAGAATGCTCAAATTATGGAACAATATAATTGATATAACATCCAACTAAAATTTTGCTGAAGATCATCCAACGTTAGTTGCAATAGTGACAAGAGTTGCCAGAGGTTCAGCCCAGATTCTGATGAGGACATGGAACAAGGGATATTATTACTGTTATCAAATGGATCTTGGCTGAAAGCAGAGAATCCCAGAAAGATGTTTACTTGTATTTTATTGACTATGCCAGGCACTTGACTCTGTGGATCATAACTAACTATGGGTAGCCTTGAGGACAATGGGAATTTCAGAACATTTCATTGTGCTCATGTAGAACTTGTTCCTGGATTAAGAAACAGCTGTGGGGCCAGAACAAAAAGAAAACTGCACAATTTAACATCAGGAAAGGTGTGCACCTGGGCTGTATACTCTCACCATATTCAGTCTGTATGTAGAGCAAATCATCAGAGAAGCTCGCTTATTGGAAAAAGAATGTGGCATTGGGATTGCAAGGATGCTTACTAACAACCTGCGATATGCAGAAGACACAACCTTGCTTGCTGAAAGGGAGGAGGACTCAAAGCATTTGTTGATGAAAATCAAGAACTGAAGCCTTCGGTATGGATTACAACTCAATTGAAAGAAGACCAAAATCCTCTCAACTGGACCAATAGGTAACATCAAGATAAATGGAGAGAAGATTGAAGTTTCGAAGGATTTCATCTTGCCAAGGATTTCATCACAATCCATGCTCATGAAATCAGCAGTCATGAGAACAAAAGTTGGATCTCTTTGGGTAGATCTATACACAAGACCTCTTTAGAGTGTTGAAAAGCAGAGTTTAATTTGAGGGCAAAAATGCACCCTGCCTGAGCCACAGTGTTTTTCACTGCCTCATATGCATGTGAAAGTTGGATACTGCATAGAGTAGACCAAAGAAGAATGAGCGCGTTTGAATTGGGTTACTGATGAAGAAAATTGAGCGTACCATGGACTGCCAAAAGACCAAACCAGTCTGTCTTGTGTTTTGGAGGAAAGGGTGATAAGACTTCACCTTAAGTGCTTTGGACATGTTGTCAGGTGTGACAGTTATATAATCGGTTGTCAGTTAGAGACTTAGGAGTGAAGGGGTTGCGGTTAGCTTGCCAATCAGGTCATATCTTGATGACCCCTGCCAGCGCTGAGATGCTTCCACTGCCACTGGATCCACAAGACTTCCCACCCACTGGCCAGTGATCTTCCTGCATTCAGCCTCATTGTGTGAGTTTCATGTGTCCGAAGAGGACTTTATAGATTTGTATTGGATATATGGGCTAATATTAGACTTATGGGGTTGATCTGGACTGGGCTGGGATGTCTTCTTAATGTACAATTAATTACTCTTTCTATAAAGCTCTTTCTTATACACATCTGTATGTTTATGAATTTGTTTCTCCAGTCTAGAACACATCAGGAGAGACCAATCCCTGGAGAAGGACATCATGCTTGGTAAAGTAGAGGGGCAATGGAAAAGAGGAAAGTCTGTGGGTAATGTAGAGGGGCAGAGAAAAAGAGACTGGCCCTCAAAGAGCTGGATGGTCACAATGGCTGTAACCATGTGCTCAAGTATGTGAACAATTGTGGGGATGGCGAAGGACTGGCGGTGTTTCCTTCTGTTTTGCATCGGGTGGCTATGGTCAGAACCAAGTAGATGGCAACTGACAACAACCACCTATGATCATGACCATTCTGTATATGCTTTTTCACCACCTAAGGTCTTCTTTGCTGACGTGTCTGTTGAGGTCCTCTGCCAGCTTTTTAACTGGATTGTTTATTTGGAGGTATTAAAGTTTTCTATAAATGTTATATATTAGTTCTTTGTCTGCTAAGTCATTCACAACAGTTTTCCCACCTCCCCCTTCACCAACGCCCCTCCCCACTTCCATCCCCCTTCCCCACCACACCCCGCGATACATACATACCTGTGCGTTCTCTTTGAACTCTTTTGGTGAAAGTTTTAGAAGGACATATATGTCTAAATGTTAGTAGGTCCCGATCATCTAGTTGGTTTTCTACTTATTGTGTATTTTTAGCATTTGATAGTTTTTATGTTTGATAGCTTATTTATGCCATGTATTAGGGCCCTTAGTTAATCCTTTTTTAAAAAATTGATGATTTTTATACAAACCACATCAAGTCGATTCTGATGCCTTGTAACCCTATGGGCAAATTAGAATCGCCCCTCTGGGTTTCTGCAATTGTTAACTTCAGGGGAGCAGACAGCCTTTGTGTTAGTCCGAGTTACTAGATAAACAAATCCAGAGACAATCATGTATCTGTAAGAGAGAACTTTATATCAAGAAGTAATTATGCATCAATAAAACATCCCCTCTCCATCCAGATCAGGTCCATAAGTTTGATATTAGCCCATAAGCCTGATATTAGCCTATGAATTCCTCTTCGGACGCATGCGGCATAAGCAACGATGCTGACTGTAGGAATGCCACAGGCCTGTAGGTGCCAAGTCCTGTGATCCAGTGGCAGTGGAAACATCTCCAGGGGTCTGGTGGCCATCAATATGGCTCCCATTTGTTTAACCACAGCAATGTGGAGCCTGGAGAAAGTGTGTTCAGCCTCCAGGGAGCAAGAGAGGCATCAGAAGGCCATGCCTATAAAGAGGTATCAGGTTGTGACCTGATTAACAGTCTAGACTCTACCCCTTCCTTCTTATTTATCAAGTTGACATGAATGGTGTGACTACCACAGCCTCATTTTCCCCCCATGAAGGGGTTGGTGGGTTTGAATTACGGCTATGTTTAGCAGCTCAACATGTAACCCACTACCTTTGTTGATTGTCTTTATAGTTCAAGGTTTTACTGCAATGTCTCTGGTCAAACTAAAGTTCACTTTTGTATATGTGTGAGATATGAGCCCTATTTAATTTTTCTACAAATGGATACCCAGGTTTTCCAATACCATATATTAAAGAGACTATCTCTTCCCCACTTGGTGGCTTTTGGCTCTTTGTCAAAGATCTGTGGTCCAAGGTGCATGGATCTACTTCTGAGTCCTCATTTCGGTTTTATTTGTGAACATTTCTGTCATTGTAACAGGATCTGATGTTTGGAATACCATAGTTGTGTAGGTTTTTAGACGAGGGTGTGTGAGGCCTCTAATGTTGTGCTTATCTGGGGGCTCTTTCCTTTCCATATATAAGTAGTGATTAGATTTTCCACCTTTGAAATGAAGGATGTTGTAATCTAGAAGGGGATTGGCTTATACGTAGGTTGCTTGGGGTTTGGTCAGGTGAGTAAGGTGTGTGGGGAAAGGGGACATGCTGTTTTTTGCCCCAAAGTGGCACACTGAAATGGATGCATGAGCAGGTGCATTGTTGTGGTAATACCAGTCCCCTGCTTGCCATAAATCAGGCCTTTTGGGTCATACACTGTTATGTAATCTTTTCATAATCTCTAAAGAGAAAGCTTGATTAACAGTCTGACCTGATGGAATGAACTCCAAATGCACTACAAGTCGACAGTATGGTCCATTTGGGAAGTTGACAGAAGTCCAGAATGAGGTTTGTAATCAATCGACATTTCACCTTTTTTGAAAAAGAAAACCATTTGTAACCTTTAGTTTTCCCCATAGTGCTGTCCTTGTAAGCTGCATTCAACATTACAAGAGTTTCTGCAGCACTTTTTTCTGGAGGAGGAAACAAAAGTTCACAGCCACATGCTGTTCTCTTAAATTGACCATCACAAAAAAAAATGGGGTTTGAGCAAAACTGCTTTTACAAAAAAATTCACTGTGACCACAGAGAACCTCCCCAGGTGATGCCACTGGGTGCACTAACTCAGAGTGAGTTTGCTCAGTGCTAGCAGGAAAAAATGTGTACTACAAAAGCTCTGCTCTGCCAAGTGCAATTCTGGATTGTTTTGGGTAGCCATATATATATATATATATCTGTGTGTGTATATACACACACATCCATATATATATTATATACACACACATACACACATGCATACATATATACACTTACTCTTCTAACTCACAGAAACCCTATAGGATAGAGTAGAACTGCCCTTTTGGGTTTCTGTGGCATAAATTCTAATAGGAACAAAAAGCCTTATCTTTCTTCTGCAAAGCAGAGTGGGTTTGAGCCACCAACCATGTGTTTAGTAGTCCAGACTGCCACCAGACCTCCACATGCTCCACTCACTGCCAACCAGTTGATTTGGATTCATGGCAACAATATAAGATGGAGTAGAGCTGCCCCTTGGCATTTCTGAGACCAGGGACTTTCATCTTTCTCCTGAGGAGCAGCTGGTAACTTGAACCGCTGACCTCACGGTTAGCAGCCCAATGCATAGCTCATTACACCATTACAGCTCCTACACACATACACTAGGGGCATTCAAAAACTTAGTGAAAAAATTGCATTGTATTTTAATTCAATTTTTCATATATATATATATGATTTTAAAAGCAGCATCTATATATCCTTGGGAGAAAGACATGGCAGTCTATTTCTGTAAAGATTATATAGACTTGGAAACCCTGAAGGGCAATTCTACTCTATCCTCTGGGGGCACAAAGAATCAGATTGATTTGATGGCAATGGATACATATTTACATATTGTATATATACATCTATGTACACATGCATAGACACATGTATATAACAAAACATTAGGCATTTCAGCAACTTTTACATGTGTTGTGTAGTGGTATTTATCATGTTCATCATGTTGTGCACCCACCACCATGATCAGTTTCCAGATTTTTCCATCATCCTGAACAGAACCTTGCATCTTGTAATCAATGACTCTCTCTTTCCATCTCCCTTTCATCCCTGCTGATAACCACTAACGTACTTTGATCTCTGCACATGCATCCCCTTTAGGCATTTCATATAAATGGAATCATACAATGCTTGTCCTTTTGTGACTGACATATTACACTCATCCTGAGGTTTCCAAGGTTTATCCATGTGGCAGCATGTATCAAGACTTCATCTTTATTTGTGGTTGAATAATATTACGATATATGTATGTGCCAGATGTTGCTTATCCATTCATCTGTTGATGGAAATTAAGGTGGTTTCTACCTTTTTGCCTCTGTGAATAATTCTGTAATGAGCATTGGTGTACATGTGTCTGTTTTTTGGTTTTAAACACCTGTTCTTTACACTATGCCCAGAGTAGTCTTCATTTCTAAAAGGTAAGTCTGACCACATCCCTAGAATTCTTAAAACCCTTTCTTTAAGTCTCCTCACTTCCTGCAGGATAAAATTCTTTAGCCCAACACACAAGAGCCCTCTTAACCTGGCTGCAAATTTTTAATCCTATCCCATCTTCCCCAGCCACCTTTCCTATCCCACTCCTTCACCTCCCAAGGTGCTCGAGCACTTCTGTGCCTCCATGACTCTGCTCCCGGGCTTTCTTCTGCCTTGGATGCCTTCTCATCATCTCCTGTCTGGACAGTTCTGGTTCATTGATCAGTGTCATGTCATTTCTCCGGCTCCTCACTAGAGGTTCATCCAGGGACTTCTAAGTCAGGCTTGAGAAGAGAACTCAGTGGAAACTGTCAGGCAGAGAGAATTGTCTGGGGGAAAGTTTAGGGTGGAAGAGCACGCGGATGATTTGGGTTGCAGCAAAGGGAATCCCAGGAGGACTGGAGAGTGTATACATGTATCAGGGGATGTGAGTGGTGAGTCAGAAATGAAATCAAAGAGATAGGCAAGGACTTGGATGTCCAAGTTCACTTGGCTTCTTTCAGTGGGGGAGCCAGTGGTACGTTCAGCAGGTGGAATCCCATTGAAGTATCTCATAGTTTGGTTTCCTTCGCTTCATCGAGCCTAGGGCTTTTCTTCTGACTCACATGTCACTGTGAGCTCCCAGTGACCGTTTGGTGGAGGAACTAGGCTTCCTGAGTTCTTGGACACTGGTTGCTTTGGTAATCACGTTGCTTCACCCAGTCCAGGACTTCTGGGTCTAAAGAGAGCTGAACAAAGGTGAACATTTGGCTGGTCCTGGAGGTTTTAGTCCATCTAAAGGTGCCACTCATCTGAGCATGGAAGGATATCTGAGGAGATCAGTTATAGACACATAAATCCCATGTCAAGGATGAGGTCATGGCAAAGGTGAGGCTCAGCTTCCTTTTATGTTTTTTACCTCGCTTGAATACTCGAGTCCTAGCCCAGAGAATGGAGGTACCATCAGGGTGGCAGGGAGTGGGCAGTGCCCCAGTCAAAAGAACCCTACAGAGAGAGACGTTGTCATGAAGGGCCCCACAGAAGCCTGTGTTTTCATTACTAAGCAACATTAGGAGGAGTGTGTGCAGAGAAAAAAAGACGGTGCGGTAATAAGTCTGTAATAATGGGTGCCATGTGGAGGGAAGGCAATGTTACCCAGCGAAGAAATAGAAAACATGGTTTATATTTTCAACAGTTGGAGAAAGAAATGAAAACTGAATATTTGCTGCACCTGTGAAAACATATTTGATCATGATGGCGAGCCCAGCATTCGTAGTGCAGGATTCATATTTCATAACTCGTGTTCAAACAAGAAAAATGATTATAATGTTAAGTATTTCCTGAGTTTATTTTGATGGATGACAGAATAAGTACTGTATCTTTCACTCATTAAAATACAGATTGGTGTAATTTAATAAATGAACTTAATACACAGATGTTCCAGGCTGTTTTAGCAGGGTGTATATTAATCAACTTCTTTATATATGATCCTCTTTTATATTTTTTAAGAAACTTGCAGGAGCCAAGAATTTATTAGATTTGTGTGCTCTCGGACGAGGATCAGATGTCAGGTACACTCAGGAGTGTATTAAGATGAAATGGAGCCAGAGTCTGCAGGGTATCCAGGCTCCCACAAGTGCTGCCCTCCTGGGCTCCCGCTAAAGGCTTGGATCCCTAGTCTTGTACCAGGTCTTGGGCCCTAGATGCCTCGCATGCTGCCATTGCCTGTGGACCAGATAGAGGTGTCTCTGAACACCCAGGTGGCAGGTGGTGTCCTTAAGCACTTGCGCTGGCCCAGGCAGGCTGATACTCCACCCTGGGAAGAGACCTGCAGCCCAGTGAAGGGTCTCTTCTCAACCCAGTGCCACATCCCCTTCCCTTCGCCCCTCCCCAGGACACATCTACACCTCTGCTTTGTTCTGTCTCTGCTTGTTTCTCAAGACGGAAGCTTGTCTTGCTCACAAGCCCACAAGAGCTGTGGCTTCTCCACACTCCATGTGCGGTGCTCCAGGAGGACAGGCTGGCCCATCGTCCCACATCCAGGAGTCAGGGTCTGTCCCCCTGGCGGATGCAGCTTTGGAATGGGAAAGGAGATCCCATGTCAGCCATTCGAGAGGATGAAGACACGGGATCACTCACCTCTTAGGCTGAGGACTGCGCTTGGGTAGGAGCGAGAAAGTCTAAGATTAGGGATTGTACCTCCCCCACACCTTTTCTAGCTTTGCAGAGGCCGAAGGAAAGTGATAAGCGGCTGTGGGAAGCAGTGGCTGGTGGTGGTGTTGAGGAGGATGGACAAGGGTGGGTTTGGCCAGGGACTGTATGTCTGCAACATGTTCCGGCCGCATAGCTCTTAATTGCCTCTCAAAGCACCTGGCGTAGTCCCGGCAGTTCTGGAACCTTCGTTCTCTCATACTACCTGGTGCATCACACTCGGTAGGAGCCCCTGGGCGTAAGGGGCTCCATCTAACCCATTCATCCCAGTGCCGTTTTTCTCAGGAGTTCTTGGCCAAAGCCCCTGCCCGTCCTCCATCCCCCACATCGCTAAATCAGTGCAGGTGGGCTTGTATAGCCACAGGAGACAAAGCTGCCTCCCAGAACCCAGGCCAGCGTAGTCTTTCAGCTTCCTCCAGCACTGGATGCTCGCTGGGAGCTGCAGACTGAGCACGCCTGTTCCCTCTGCGGCCCCTTTCCATCCCTCAGTGGCTCATCAATCACGCAGTTAGGGCCTGTGGGTAGCTGCTCTCTGCTGTCACATGCCTGTTTGCAATAATCTCTGGCCATAATCATTAATTATTCATTGAGATTGTGGTTAGCGGGGCCTCAGTCAAGTGGCTGGTTTCAGGTTTTCCGGGCTAAGTGCGTCTCCAGCAAGCATCCTCCTTAGCCCTTTCATGTCCAGCCATCTGATGTTCTGTGTGTGCCCAGCTGGCCACCAAGGCCAGGCTTTGTTCAGGAGGGGTGCTCTAAATGCTTCCCTCCGGGCCAGTCGACCAGAGTTGTGGGCTCCAGCTCGACATCGGTCCAGGAGAGAGAGAAAACGTGAGGACAGGCAGGAGCGTGTCTAGGGCACCTTGTTCTCTGCCGGGCCACGCCAATCTGAGAGATGGAGAAGGTGCTCGCTCCGTTCAGCCCCACAACGAGGGAAAGAGAGTTGGCTAGCAAGGCTTGCTTTATTTAGGTTACAAGGAAAGGAGTCAGGTTTTAGTCTGTGGGTTTCTCAGCAGGGCAGCTGCCTGTCGACTGGAGTATTGGCGAGGGGAACTAAGGGGCTAATAGGAGCAGAGGCCAGGGCTCAGGAGAGCCCTGTGTGCAAGGCTATGGGGACTCCGCACCGTGCACAGTGTGTGTATCCAGGACCAGTGGGAGAAAAGATGACTTCTGAGTGGTCTTAAATTCCAGGATTAAGCCATGGGGTAAGAATCCTGAAAGGGTGGCGCCAATCAAAATCTTGTGTCCCAAGAGGAGCGTCACAAAAACCAACTCTATATATTTCATCTGACAGAGTTCCTGCTTTGCAAAGAGGAATAATACCTGGAAGTGCAATGGGCCTTTGCAAAGCAGGTGCCAGAGCTAAGTTCCATCAGCCAGGTTGTCCATCCTGCGGTGGGGACTGGCTTGATGCTGGAAACCATACCACTGGTTTTTCAAATACTAGCAGGGTCACTGCTGGTGGGCAGGTGCTTCCAGGCTGAGGACAGGGTAGGAAGAAAGATCTGGTGACTTCACTAGAAAAATTAGCACAAGAACATTTTATGGATGACAGACTATTGTCTGAAAAGAGAGGGGGCTTCCAAAAGCTCATGGAAGAAGAATAAAAAAACCCAAGAATCCCCATGAATTCTTTGAAGCCCCTGCATAGGGCTAGAAGATGCTGGAAGGCACTACAAATTGCTTCAAAATGGACTCCTATATTCCAACAACCATGCAGTGCGCAGGACCAAATACTTCCTTGTGTTCTACACAAGGTCACTATGAGTCAGCACTGACTTTGTGGCAACTAACAGCGGCACCCACAAGAGTTTAGTTGTGTGGAAGAAGCACTTCCCAAGTACCTCCTATGAGTAGTAAACAAACCCAAACCAACCCCCGCCCCCAAACAAAACAAAAACTCTCATTTCCATCGAGTGGATTCTGACTCATAGTGACTCTGTAGATCAGGGTAACACTGCCCCTATAAGTATCTGAGACTGACTGTCAGAAGCCCCTTCTTTTCCCCATAGGGCAACTGGTGGTTTTGAACTGCCCACCCTACAGATAGCAGCCCAACGCGTAACCACCATGCTACTCACCAGGGATCCTCCCATGTGGAATGGCTGCTCCGGAAGATTTCCTGTCAGGAGAGTTGGAGCATGCTTTGGGGCGAGGCCAGTCCCTCGTGGGACATGCACCAGCTGGGAGGACCCAGAGGGAAGGGTTTCCAATGCTGGGGTGGGGATACAAGTCTAATCAGTGTTGTTGTTTTCAAGGACAGGACGGCAGCTTGTGAGGAGGTGCTGGCCCTCTCGGAACATTGCTTAGCTCAGTGGTTCTCAACTTTCCTAGGCCCGCACCCCTTTCATGCAGTTCCGCATGTCGTGGTGACCCCCAACCATAAAGTTATTTTCATTGCTCCTTCATCACTGTCATTTTGCTGCTGTTATGAATCGTAATGTAAATATCTGCTGTGCAGGATGTATCTTTATTGTTACAAATTGAACATAACGAAAGCATAGTGGTTAATCACAAACCAATATGTAAATACATATCGTGAAGTCTTTGTTTTTCATGACAAATAAATGAAATGTTTCCTTGAAGCATGGTGTAGTATGGGTAACAGTCCTCATGTTGGGCGTTATCTGCCTGGAGACAGATAGAGGAGCAGCGTCTCGGTTCCTAAAAACCATTGGAATATGTGTCTTAGGCGACTCCTATGAAAGGGTGGTTTGACCCCCCCAAAGGGGTCGCGGCCCACAGGTTGAGAACCGTTAGCCTAGATGGTGACCCCTACATAGAGATGTTACTGATGCTGTTACCCAGCCCCAAGGACGTATCTTGCCAAGAAAATCTGTTCCCTGAATAGTCATCCGTCGAGGCCTCGCTTTGAGGAAAGAAAACACTGAGTATTCTGAAGCCAGGGCGATCCCATCTGATTGAGGGAGGTCAGGGCTGGTGGCACAGAGTAGGTGCGATGTGACTGGGTCGTAGAGGACAGGAAAGGCTTCTCCAGGCGGAGAAGTAGCAGGGAGAGCTTTCCTGGTAGACACCACAGTGGGCCGCCAATATACAGGAGCAAGTCTGATTGGCCTGAGTTTCTAGCTGAGCACCAATCCTAGAGCGTCTGCCTACCCGGTCTATCCTTGCATCCCCATCCACACCTCTCATGCCTGCCCCACGGGATGTTTCCCTGCCACCTGTACAGCCATTCCCCTCCAGCCTTTCTCTCTCTGCTTTACGCACACCGCACACCCTTCTCTCCGCGTGGAGGGCGTCTCCCATTCTTCCACCACCTGAGAACTTTCTGCTCAGCCCTTAAGGTCCAGCCCAAAGGTCCCCTGCTCCTGGAGGCTTTCCCTACTGCTGTGGTGGCAGCATTTACCCTCACCTGGGAGGACCCACACTGGAGAGCCTACAATGCTCCTCATGCTCCACGAGGGAGTGCACACCTGAGTCCCATTTCACTCACTGGCTGTGTAATCACCTGGGGCCTCTGCCTTCTCATCCATAGGAGAGACAAAATAATCTCAAAGGATTTGGAAGGGGAATTAAAGAGAATAAGTGAAATGACAGGTGCAATGTGTTTGCCACAGAGTACATACTCAGAGAAGGTTAAACTTTCTCTCTGACCTCATTTTACCTAGTCCATTGTTAGCCATTTTCAAGTAGGCCTCCATAACCAGTGTGTGAGCATCATGGGGTAAGACCGCTGAAGACAAAGCGGGTGCATAAGCAAAAGTGGTGAAGAAAGCTGGTAGTGCCCGGCTATCAAAAGATATATCAGCTGGGGTCTTGAAGGTAAACAAGTGACCATCTAGCTTAGATGCAACAAAGCCCACATGGAAGAAGAACACCAGCCTGTGGGATCACGAGGCATCGAAGGGATCAGGTATCAGGCATCAAAGAACAAAAAATCATATCATTGGGAATAAGGGAGAGTGTGGACCAAGATCCATCTGTAGGCAACTGGACATCCCCTTACAGAAGGGTCACAGGGAAGAAATGAGTCAGTCAGGGTGCAGTGTAGCAACGATGAAACATACAACTTTCCTCTAGTTCCTAAATGCATGCTCCCCACCCCTCACCCCCACTATCATGATCCCAATTCTACCTTACAAATGTGGCTAGACCAGAGTATGTACACCGGTACCGATAGGAACTGGAAGCATATGGAATCCAGGACAGATGATCCCTTCAGGACCAGTGGTGAGAATGGCAATACTGGGAGGGGGGAGGTTAGGTGGGGTAGAAAGGGGGAACTGATTACAAGGATCTACACATAACCTCCTCCCTGGGGGACAGACAACAGAAAAGTGGGTGAAGGGAGACATCGTACAATGTAAGATATGACAAAGTAATAATTTATAAATTATCAAGGGTTCATGTGGGATGGAGGAGGGAGGGGAAAATGAGGAGCGGATACTAAGGGCTTCAGTAGAAAACAAATGTTTTGAGAATGACGATGACAACAAATGTGCAAATGTGCTTTACACCATGGATGTATGTATGGACTGTGATAAGAGTTGTACGAGCCCCCAATAAAATGGTTAAAACAAAAAGATCTATGTGTTCAGGCATCCTCAGTGGTTTACAAAATAAATGGCATGGGATATAGGTCCTTACCCAGGACTCCTTGAGAATGTTCAAGGGCAGTTTCTCAATGGGAAAATCAAGGTCGCCGCCCCTGCCCCCTTTCCCTGTGAATGTTACAATTAAGCCAGGAACTTCCTGAAGTCGTATAATTCCCTGTCCCCAGAGCAGGATTTGAATAAAGCATCCTCTTGCTGCAAGGAAAAGGAAAGATAATTAGTCCAACGGTTTTCAAACTTTTTAAAGGGTTAGAATCCATTTTATTTTTTTCCAAATGAATTTTTAAAAAATGGTGAAATCTTTTCTTTTTAAAAATCATTTTATTGGGGGCTTGTACAACTCTTATCACAATCCATACATCCATCCATTGTGTCAAGCACATTTACACATTTGTTGCCATCATCATTCTCAAAACATTTCCTTTCTATTTGAGCCCTTGATATCAGCTCCTCATGCCCCCTCTTTGAACCCTTGATAATTTATAAATTATTACTTTGTCATGTCTTACACTGTCCAACTTCTCCCTTCACCCACTTTTCTGTTGTCCATCCCCCAGGGAGGAGGTTATATGTAGAGCCTTATAATCAGTTCCCCCTTTCCACCTCACCCTCCCTCCACCCTTCTGGATTGCCACTCATACCACTGGTCTTGAAGGGATCATCTGTCCTGGATTCCCTGTGTTTCCAGTTCCTATCTGTACCAGTGTACATCCTCTGGCCTAGCCACATTTGTAAAGTAGAATTGGGATCATTATAGTGGGGGTGAAGGGTGGGGAGGATGTATTTAGGAACTAGAGGAAAGTTGTATGTTTCATTGTTGCTACCCTGCACCCTGACTGCTCATCTCCTCCCTGTGACCCTTCTGTAAGGGATGTCCAAATGCCTACAGATGCATCTTAGGTCCCCAATCTGTACTCCCCCTCATTCCCAATGATTTGATTTTTTGTTCTTTGATGCCTGATACCTGATCCCTTCGACACCTTGTGATCCCACAGGCTGGTGTGCTTCTTCCATGTGGGCTTTGTTGCTTCTGAGCTAGCTGGCTGCTTGTTTACCTTCAATCCTTTACGACCCCAGGTGCTATATCTTTTGATAGCCAGGCACTATCAGCTTTCTTCACCACATTTGTTTATGCATCCACTTTGTCTTCAGTGATCATGTCAGGAAGGTGAGCATCATAGAATGCCATTTTAATAGAACAAAGTATTCTTGCACTGAGGGAGTACTTGAGTGGAGGCCCAATGTCCATCTGCTACCTTAATATGAAACCTATAAATATATGCACATAGATCTACTTCTCCATCCTCATATAAATATATTTATATATGGGCATGCCTTTATTTAGACCTCTATAAATGCCCTTTGCCTCTTAGTTCTTTTCTCTATTTCCTTTTACTTTCCTCTTGTCCCACTATCATGCTCAACCTTCATTCCAAATGAGTTTTTATATGGAACCTTAATCTATAAAGCAGAGAAACATTATTTTTTTAATATCTGCATATTTACTATTGATTAATGATAAATGAATAACTTTAGAAATGTACTTTTGCTTTATAATTTCAAGTTTACCAGAAATTAAAAAGCACAGTGAGCCCCCCTTGATTGGCACAAATAGAAATTGGCCACCATGGTTTTCCTTACCTTATGACAGACTCAATAACCAAGTGACTTCTCTTTGATTTTACATTCAGTCCCCACAAAACAAGAACCAACAAACAAGCCTCAAACTCATGGTCATTAAGCTGATTGCAGGTCAGAGTGACCTTAGGGTAGAACTGGCCCTTGTGGGTTTGAAAGACTATTACTCTTTATGGGAGTAGAAAGTCTTGTCCTTTCCCTCAGGGTGGCTGGTGGGTTTGAACTGCTGACCTTGTAGTTAGCAGTCTAACACCTAACCACTAGGCTAACCAGGCTCCTTTGGCTTTCACAGTCTGCAGAAAATATCCATCCACAGAAATGAGTTGATTCAAATGGTTGCTGGCTTTTGTTTGTTTGCTACAGTTAATCTTGCAGTCTCCAAATGACCTTCAGTGAATCAGGCGGATGCCAAGGAGCTCTGCTTTGAGACCTCCACAAAGGTGAGTAACCTTGACCTTGTAAATAGTGGTCAGCCTGCACAGGGTTGACATTTGCTATCCATGCATTCATGATGCTCTTAGAGCACAGTGTCAGAAATGGCCAAATAGGCCCTTTTGAATATAATGTATCAAAATACAATGTTTCTGAAAGCTATGAAATAACTTCTTGAACTTCTAGCACCCCAAGTGTAAGCAATGAACAGGACTGATGAACTTATATCACAGCTGAGTAAAGTCGAGGCCCAGGATGGGGCAAGGGCACATCAAGGGCACACTGAAAGGCAGTGGTGGCCTGAAGTGACACATAAAGCCAAACCAGTTGCTGCTGAGCCGATTGTGACCCACGGCAACCCTCCGTGTGTGAGAGGACAGCTCTGCTCCACTGGGGCTTTCGTAGCTGATGTTTTCAAAATAGAACACTAGGTTTTTTTTCTTCTGAGGCACCTTTGGGTGGATTTGAACCATCAAACTTTTGTCAAGCAGCCCTGCTTGGTCACAGTTTGCAATGGACCCAGGGTGGACTTTAGACCTTCTGTGTCAGGGCCCATTCGACAAACATTTCTACCTAATTTGTGTCCGTGAACGGTGTGTTTGAATAAATGAGACATCCCGACATGATAGTTTGGTTTGTATTTGGAGTTCACGCCGAGCATGATGAGCAGGAGACAGGCTGCTTCTGGAATGAATGCTACAACCGGACATCTCCATTGGGCTCCTTCCATCTCGCCAGGGGACTTCTGCCCTGTTGATAGATAATTGAAATGGATTTGGCCAGCAGGGCCTAGATTGTAATGCTGAGCTGATGTTTGCTCATCTGTCAGAAAAGTGAAAACAAAGCTGGTAATTTGTGTTAACTAAGCGCCTTCATCGTCAGAACTCCAGGGAAAGGGTGGGGAACGAAACATTTGTTCGTACAGCTGTCCTGGATTCTGAGGATGATTTGTGTAGTTTAGGGGAAATCCTAATAACCTGGCGCGTATGGAAAAGTTTAAGGCAGAGGTGATGGGTTGTTTCCCACGTGATCTGGTAGAGGATCAAGAGCTGCGAGCATGCTCCTCCCGTTCCTGCGTCCTCTGGCTGGGTCCATTCATATCGTGTCCTCTCATCTGCGGCCATGTACACCTGCTGCAGTAGTCACCTCTACGAACTCCCAGCTCACAGAATGGGGCCTCCGTGAGCTATGACCAGGGACCGAGTGTCACAGTTGTGGATGCATGTGGTTGAGTGGATTTTTTAATCTCGGTGACTCAAGTGGAACTGCTGGTTGGGTTGGAACTGCCAACCTTTGATTATCAGATTAACTCTTGCTCGCTCGGAGCTCCTGGAGTGTAAGATTTCCCACTCTTGATTCAGGAGAGAGCAAAAGAAAGCCTTGTTCTTCAGTGTGTTGGACACTCACTCTTAACTGCAGTCTACAATCAACGTCTCGCTCTTGACCTTAGACCATGTCCAGCAGGTGCTCAGCAGTCAACTCCGGGCAGTGATTTCAGACGGAGCTCTCTGTCAGAAGCTCTCTCTGGTGTTCTTCTTATGTGTAGAGAGGACACGCTAACATGGCCCCTAAGACTTCTGTCCCAGGTGTTTTTCATTTATCTATTTACCCAAGAAGGCTTAAGATCTTTGTCAGCCAACGGACCTATTCCTGCTCCAGCTGATCTTCAAATTGCGGTGCCCATGACCCCAAAGAGGGAGCTAAGGATCTGACCAACATATTGGGGTAAGTGCTGACACTGCCTGTTTGTTGAGAGCAGAGTTTCCTATCAAGTGAGAGAGCATGAAGACCCCAAGGGATTGGGATTATAACATGGGATCCCAGAGAGACGAGGACAGGGAATAACAAAGTCAAGTTTGAGGATACACAACAGAGACAGGGCTGCCTGTCCTATTTTGCTCTTGGAAAAAGAAGTTGAAGAAAGAGTCTGATACCCTTCTGAGTGGAGTACTTTGAGAAGACGCTGCTTTCTTCCCTTTAAGACAAAGATGGCCTTGAGTCGAATGATCTTTAACTAAGGGAGGCAGATGATTCCCCAGCTTACATCAGAGATGGGTGTTTTTAAAAGAAGAAACCATCAAATAGGATTGAATTCTCCTACACAGGAGGTGATTTGCTCTCCCATCTCCAAGAACCTATCTACTATGCAGGACATCATTTTTAGAAATAATTAATGAAAATAATTGTTTTCTCTCAGAGAATAAGCTGTTTTGCCATATAAATAATTTTGAGAAATTTTAATGGTGTTACATTCATCGATAGATAGAAGAACTTGGAGGGCAAGAAGGAGAGGAGAACTTTCTTTGTTTTTTTTTTTTTTTTGGAGGGGGGGCAGGGTCTTCACCAGGGGATGCTCTTAAACTGTCGCTGCTCCAGTCTGGCGTGAAATAGCATAACCAAACTTAGAGGGAACCATGGGCCTTCAAGGCGAGCAGCGTGTGGATCCTCACATCTGCTCTTGATCACAGAATCCCCTCCTGTGCCACCCACAATTTCCTTGGTGAATTAAGGGCATCTTCCCTGTGTGGTCATGTATCTTTAGCATTTTTTGTCTCTCAGGCATTTGGAGGTAAGACCACAGTGGAATGGCTCTCTCTTGATTGGATTCAGAATATTCTTTTGGTGGGGAGGTTGAACATGAGGAGTTAAAGGCAAGCCTAACAAAATAAACAGAACTCCAAATGTTTGCCAATAAGTCTTAAAAAAGAAATCCCTCTTCCTCCTGGGGCCTTGGTTGACCTTTATGTGTGAGGGGGTGGAAATGTCCCCAGGAAATCTCCAAAACCTCAGAGGAAGCTGTTGACAAATTTCCAGTGAGCTGGGTCGCGTTTGTTGTCTGCAGGCGGAAAATAACAGATGGGCTCTCACATACCTCAGACAGAGGATCATGAGCTTCAGAAGGTAAGTTTCATTCTTTCACATAACTCGCATTCACAGGCTGAATTACAAACCAGGCTGAGGTCTCTCTGAACACTGTTAGGAGAGTGGAGCCCGGCAGTGCAGAGTTCAGTGCCCCGGGAAGCACTAGACTGTTAATGGGGACATTGGTGGTTCAAAGCCAGTCTGTGGTTCTGCAGGAGAACATTCTGGCGATGAACTTCCATAAAGGTTATAGCTGAGAAAAAAACACCAACCCTGAAACGGTTCTCCTCTGTCAAATGGGCTTGCTATGGATCACATGGATTTGATGACAACTAACGGCAAAACGGTGTTCCAGTCTGGGGGTGCCTGTGGGACCTTTGAAAGAGCACCGTCCTGGACACAGGGGTCCCGTGTGGTCCAGACAAGTCACCTGGCCTGCCAGCAGAGTTGTTTTGCTTGTCAAATAGGCATCACACAAGTGCCCAATCTGTCTGCGCGTGCTGTGGTGAAAACAGAGTGAATATTTAGAAGGGGAAGTACTTTGTAAGTGACTACAGAGGGCTGTGTTGACACAGGAGCAGGAACAGGGAAGCGTGACACAAAAGGCCTGGCCGGGGAGGAGATAGAGCAGGACGGGGTGATGTGGCACAGCTTGAGCTGAAGCAGCCCAGAAAGGGAAGGGAAGAGCAATAGAGTAAATTCCAGAGAGAAAAGACATTTTCTCCTATGCATAGACATATGCTATCTTTCTCATCTAGCCCAGCCACAGAGGCTTCTGGCCCAATGGGGACAAAGAGCAGCTGCAGAGGCTGACTCTCTGTATGAATTCCCTGATCATGTGACCACAAACCACAGCTCCTCCCCCAAATGGGGAAGGGCCCTGCCAGATGTTAGGCAGAGCCTCCATATCCCAGAAGTTATTGCTGCCACGTTTATGCTATGGGGCCCAAGAGAGGATTCTAGGGTGTCTCTACATTGAAAACAGCACAAGTGTGCGTCTTCCAAATGAAACATTAATGGCTATGGTTCAGGGAGATAAAGTTCATCGTGAAGATGGCCCATCTTTTCCTTTGCAATCATCCTGAAATGAAACCCATAGCTCTTGCGTCTTGTACAGCCTAGGCACAGAATCCTGGAAAGGGCTGTTCCTTAGTGTTGAATCTGCTTTGGTCCTGGCTCACATCATAACCACTCACCTCTAGCAAACCACCCATGAAGAGGCTGTGGCAATCCTAGAACACAGATCCAAAATGACTCCTATGCTTTAAGTATTTCCGAGATCCTTGAAATTGTTCAGCTGGGTAATTGGCTAAAAGGAAGGTACTCAACATCAACCTCTCATTCCCCAGCCAGGAAAAGCATCCTGGACTTTGGTCCAGTGAGCTCCACAGAGAGGTCAAAGCTGGAGCTCTCCAAGGTGCTGATGGCCCAGAGGGCACAGGCACAGAAAACCAAAAACAAACCAAACTCACTGCCACTGAGTCCATGCTGACTCATGGTGACACTATACATTACAAAGGAAAGGTGCTTTGAAGTGCACGCAAATCACTGGGGGTGGGGTGGGGGCTGGCGGGGGACCTTTCTTTGCCTCTCTTCTTTTTTTAAAAAACATTTTATTAGGGATGCATATAACTCATCACAATCCATACATACATCAGCTGTATAAAGCACATCCATGCATTCTTTGCCTTCATCATTTTCAAAGCATCTGCTCTCCACTTAAGTCCTTTGCATCAAGTCCTCTTCCCACCACCCTCCCCGCTCCCCACTCCCTCATGAGCCCTTGGCAATTCACAAATTATTATTTTGTCATAGCTTTCCCTGTCCGGCGTCTCCCTTTATCCGCTTTTCTGTTGTCCATCCCCCGGGGAGGAGGTCACATGTAGATCCTTGTAATTGGTTCCCTCCTCCAACCTACTCACCCTCTACCCTTCCAGTATCGCCCCTCACACCCCTGGTCCTGAAGGTATGAGCCCCTAATAAAATGTTTTAAAAAAAAGAAGTTGGTGGGAAATGCAATAACAAGATAGTGGAATTTTTCCATGGATATTTTTGAAGCCACTTCATATTTGCTGAATAAATAAATTCATTTCCCCCACAAAATAACGAATATAGGTGAGCTTTCAGATTATTTTGCCAACAAATCTGTGAGCTTTGTTATTTAACTGTACAAAGTGCTATTTTATGACTGTGTTTTAAAGATCCTTATCCATAACAGAAAAAAAGAATGTACAGATGTACTTTATACAATTGATGTATGCATATGTATGGATTGTGATAAGAGTTGTATGAGTCCCTAATAAATTTTTTTTTTTAAAAAGAAGGGTGAAGAAAGCTGATATTGCCCGGTTATCAAAAGTGATAGTGTCTGGGGTCTTAAAGGCTTGAAGGTAAACAAGCGGCTATCTAGCTCAGAAGCAACAAAGCCCACATAGAAGAACACACAAGCCTGTGTGATCACATGGTTCTGAAGGGATCAATTATCAGTCATCAAAGAACAAAAAATCATATCATTCGGCGCACACCTCCATGATATGATCACCGAGGACAAACGGGTACATAAGCAAATGTGGCGAAGAAAGCTGATGGTGCCTGGCTATCAAAAGAAATAGTGTCTGGGGTCTTAAAGGCTTGAAGGTAAACAAGCGGCCATCTAGCTCAGAAGCAACAAAGCCCACAAGGGAGAAACACACCAGTCTGTGCGATCACGAGGTTTTGAAGGGATCAGGTATAAGGCATCATCAGAAAAAAAAATCTTACCATAGTGAATGAAGGGGGAAATGCAGAGTTGAGACCCAAAGCTCATTTGTCGGCCGCTGGAGATCCCCTCACAGAGGGGTCTAGAGGAGGAGATGAGTCAGTCAGTGCGATGTAGCACCAATGAAGAATACAGCTTTCCTCCAGTTCCTAAATGCTTCCTTCCTCCCCGCCCTCCATTACCATGATCTGAATTCTACCTTGCAAGTCTGGATAGAACAGAGGTTGTACACTGCTGCATATAGGAACTGGAGGCACAGGGAATCCAGGGTGGATGATACCTTCAGGACAAGGGGTGTGAGGGGCGATACTGGGAGAGTAGAGGGTGACTGAGTTGGAAAGGGGGAACCGATTACAAGGATGTACATGGGACCTCCTCCCTGGGGGACGGACAACAGAAAAGGGTGTGAAGGGAGATGCCAGCTAGGGCAAGATATGACAAAATAATAATCTATAAATTATCAAGGGCTCATGAAGGAAGAGGGTGCGGGGCGGGGAAGAAAAAAAAGAGGACCTGATGCAAAGGGCTTAAGTGGAGAGCAAATGCTTTGAAAATGATGAGGGCAAAGAATGTACAGATGTGCTTTATACAACTGATGTATGTATATGTATGGATTGTGATAAGAGTTGTATGAGCTAGATGGCCACTTGTTTATCTTTAAGCCTTTAAGACCCCAGATGCTATCTCTTTTGATAGCCAGGAACCATCAGCTCTCTTCACCACATTTGCTTGTTCACCCGCTTTGTCATCAGCAGTTGTGTCGGGAGGGTGAGCATCATAGAATGCCATTTTAATAGAAGAAAGTATTCATGCATTGAGGGAGTGCTTGAGTAGAGGCCCAAGGTCCTTCCGCCACCTTAATACTAAACCTTAATACTAAATCACCTTAATACTATAGACACATAGATCTACTTCCCCATCCTCATATATATATTTGCATGTACATGTCTTTGTCTAGACCTCTATAAATGCCCTTTGCCTCCTAGCTCCTAGCTATTTCCCTTGACTTTCCTCCTGCCCCACTATCATGCTCCGTCCCTGCCTGGGTTACAGCTATACCTCTTCTTTAGGTTTCCTTACCCTTGATCATTCCCTACCAGACCTGCCACTCCCCCCTCACCACCAATTTGGATCACTTGTTTTTCCCTTGTCCCTGGGTTTGTCAACACCACTTCTTTACCCCCCATCTCCCCCTATCCCAAGTCCCCCCGGAACTGTCGGCCCGTTGTTTTTCCTCCAGATAGGTCATCCAGCCTATCTTATTTAGACAGACCTGTGGAGATAATAACATGCACAAAAACAAGACAGAGGAAAACAAAGCAACAGTATATAAGAAAACAACAACAACAAACCACTGACAAAGAACAAAACAAAACACATCAAGAAAGAAAAGCTTGTAGTCAGTTCAAGGATCGTTTGTTGGCCTTTAGGAGTGTTTTCCAGTCCAGTCTGTCGGGGCAACACGCCCTGGCCCCAAAGTCCACTTTCAGCATTCCCTGGGGACCTTGCCGCTCCATTCCCTTGCTGTTCTGCTGCACTCCCCCAGTGCTTTGCCTCGGTGTGGTGGGATCAGTTCAGGCGCAATTCCCACACTGTGTCTCTGGTGCTGTCCCCTGTAGCATCATGGGTCAGTGAGGGGCATCATACCTCATAGAGGGGTCAGCCTTATTAGTGGCTTGGGTGAAGATTAGGGTGGGCAGATTGATCCAAAGTTCTCGACAGACCTAAGTGTATAAGAATGATGATTCTTGAAAATTCCGGGGGACACTCCCCTCGGTAATAACCTTGGAAGTATCCACCCTGGAGTTTGAGAGGTCCATACCTGTCTATTTGTGAGAAGTATGAAAATACTGCTTTTAGAAAGAGTTTCAAAATGAATGGTGGGGCACAATCAAGGGCAGGATGCCAATAAACTGAATGTAGCCATTGAGATGAACTGGAGCTGCTTGAGTAATTCAGACCAGAGACAAATTCTGAATTAGGGCAATGACATTATCCTTGGGAGGTAATCATTCAGGACTAAATGGCCATTGGATGTGGAGGTGAGAGGGAGGGAAAGGAGTTATGCCTGCTTTTGAAGGTAATGACTTGAAAAACTGGGGGACTGGTAAGGCCGTTCATTGATATATGGGACACGGAAAAGTAATAGGTTTTAGGGGGGGAAATTGTGAGATTTATTGTTATCATGCCAATGCATACTACCATCCTTTGTGATGAGGGTGAAGCTTAGTATGGCTTCTGGAGAATTGTCAGGTAGGAGCTGGGAAGGTGGTTCTAAAGTCCAGGAGAGAGGTGGTCATATTGGTAACAGAGATCTGGGATTTCTCAGAGAAGGGGGTATGATGTAAAAGATTGTGGAAGATGACATAAACCAGGGAACCTGTATGGAGGGAGAGGAGAGGAGAGAACAGAAACATGGTGGAAGGGGCATGTCAGCTGGAGACACTGAGGCAAAGCTGCTGATAAGAGTCTGCCAACCAGCCTGCATGTACTGGTCAGGCAGCTCTTCCCCAATCTCCTCTCATTTTCGCCTCTTTTCATTCCCCCTGGACACCAGGGTCTCCTCTCCCAATAGACGAAGCTTGCTTCGGCATCAGGTCCTTTGTTATTTCCTCAATGACGACATTCTCCCCGGAGCTTCTCTTGTGGTTGGCCCTTCCTCATCACTCATCAGCTCAAATGTAGCTTCCACAAGAGAGGCCTTCCCTAATGAACTTAGTGCTGTTCTGAGTGCCTCTGTTTCACAGCAACCCCAATTTATCTCCAACATGATACATATTGTCACCTAAACTTATATTTCATAATTGTGCATTTCTGACGATTCCTTTTCCCAAACCAAAATGTAAACTCCTCAAGACCAAGGACCTTGTCTCTCTTATTGGTATCATTTCACTTCCTTGGATAGTTTCTAGTACCTAATAAAAGCAAAAAAAAAAAAAAAAAAAAAAGAACCCAAACCCACTGCCATAAAATCACTCCAATTCATGCTGACCCTACATAAGGTTTCTGAGCATGCAAATCTTTATAGCCTCCACTTTCCTCCATGGAGTAGCTGCTTGGTTTGAACTGCCAACCTTGTAGTTAGCACTCAAACACTCGCCCAATTACACCACCAGGACTCTTTTGATATCTGATAGCTACTAATAAGTAGTGGTTTAGTGAATAAAAGAATTATATTACAGAAAGAATGAAAAGCAGATATTCCATTCAATAAAAATTTCTTGAGAACCTTACCTATGTCAAAATTGGCGTATATAACAGATGCACTGTTAAATAAATATGGTCTTTATAATCTAGAAACATATAATCCAATGGAGGAGATACATGAACCCAAACATTTGAAAAAGGTATTTTCTAGAGAAACAAACACTAGGGAAAAGAGAAGACATAGGAGATACATTTAGTAGAGACTGGATAATCTTGAAGGAAAAGTCAGTCAGGTCGTAAGGGGTGAACAAGATAAAGGTATTATAGGGAAATCAAGAGAGTAGGGTTCTGGCGAAGATGAATCAAGATCATTTTGTTATCTTTGAAAAGGAAGAGGGAAGCCATTTCCTCTGAGATTAAAATGAGGAAGACGGGGATTACTGTAAAGAGGGATGCATTTGTAAGTGTAGACATAAAAGACGCCATGGCGATTTTTCTCTCTGGTAGCCAGGAGGCTGTGGATATGAGATCACTTCAGAACTCACTTATCTACAAAGGTTAAGGCCATTCCGAGAAACTCAGATTTGGGTCCAATCAAAGAAGGAACGAGCAGAGTCAGGGCTACCTGTAGGGACAGTGAATTCCTTGTCCTCACTGTGGCTGAGCAAGGCCATTACAACAGGTCTGCATTAGGCATCATCATTTACTGCCTTTACATCCTTACTAATCTGGCTGCCTCTTTATTCTTTCAAAAGCAGAGTCAGCACAGCAAGGTTGCTCCCACGAGGCGAGATAATGTAGCTTAGTCACAACTATGCTGAAATGTATGTCAACAAATGACCGCTTCCAGCCCCTTCCTTGTACTTTCAGTGGCCTAGATGTCCCCTCCTTCCCATTCCACTCACAGGTATGGAAGGTTATAAGACACCAAAATCCCATTCCTATTTCAAAGGTGGAAAAATGTAAGATGGAGAGGAATTAAGTTACTTGCGTATAAAATCCTTAAGGGGAAATCGAGTGCTGCCAGCAATGGGGCTCTCTGCCGAACCACACCAGTTCCCATCTGTGTCTGAATCATCAGTGCATTTTTCAAGCTTAGTGTCCAAGACATCTCCAGCCTAATAAGAAGAAGGTGCCCTGGGCTGGTTCCCAGCCAAGAAAGGAAAGAGCAGATACACATTCCTTTGAAGCCAGTTTCAGACTCTGGAATGCTTTACTGGAAACCACACAATCTCAGGAGAGATGCATCACCTCATGAAGCTGCCTTTGGCCTAGGTCAGGGCAGGGGCCCTGGACCCCTGAATGAGATAGTGTCTGCCCCGATTAGCAGCTTCCGGAGTGGTGGCTGCAGGGTTTATTCAGAGATAGCCTGGGCTGGTCTGGTTGACATTCAGAATGACTCCCCACCTCATCTTCTCTCTCCTCATCCATATAAACCCTCCCCAACATTCACACAGCTGAGCTTGGCTCACAGCACGAGGCCCAATTTAATCCTTAGATATCAGGGCAGAAGCCCCCAGGTCAAAGGCACAGCAGAGAAACTCGTTTCTGGAGACATTTGCCTATCCAGGCACTATTTCAGATTGATGTACGTGTTGAAGTGGAGGTGTCTGGAAAGGCAGTTATGGGGCAGTAATGTAATTACTACACAAAGGAAACAAGGGTTTTGAGACCCTGCCCTGGCTTGGGTGTTCCTAACTGATGTCAGACAAGTGAGCCAATCAGCTCATAAGGAGCTCAGATTTGGACTTGGGCATCATCTTTCCATTTCTTCCACTTTAGAGGTGGGAGGCTCTAAAAAGTCGAATACTTTGTGTTAGCTTGGGTTAACTAGAGAAACAAATCCAGAGACAGTCATATGTGTGTAGAAGAGAGTTTTATATCCAAGTTTAATTGTATATTAAGAAAACATCCAGGTCCAGTCCAGCTCAAGGCTATAAGTACATATTAGCCCATATGTCCGATACTAGTCCATAAATTGTTCTACAGACTCACTCACTCACAGTGATGCTAAAAGCAGGAAGATCAAGGCCAGTGGGTGAAAGGTCTTATGGAAACATCTCCATGTGGCTCTTCCAGCTCCAGGGCTCTGGCTGCCATCAACAGAGCTTCATGTGGCTTGTTGACAGGGTGTGAAGCAGAGAGATTGTGCGTCCACCTCCAGGGAGACAAGACTTCCAAGAATCCTCATGAGAAGGCCATGTCCACACAGAGACAGGCTAGACTTCACCCCTTTGCTCAAATTGACAGGAAGCTATGTAACTGCTACATACTTGTTTTAAGTCCCAGAGTGTGGGAGTTATATAATCTGGTGTCAGGTTGACACTAGTAAGAATGAAGGGGTGGAGTTTAGCCTGTCAATCAGGTTGCAGCTGGATGACCTCATTTGGAGGTGCTACGGAGATAAATAGTTCACTGGAGGTCAGACCCACACTCTCTCTGCTTTGTCTCCCTGCAAGACATTCCTGTTAACAAGCCACATGGAGCTACACTGATGGCAGCTAGTCTTGGAACTGGAGGAGCCACGTGGAGACCCACGCCAGCTCTAAGATGCTTCCACCCCCACTGGATCTACAAGATTTTCCACCCACTGACCTGCACTGGTGTCATTGCATGTGTTGTGTGTGTCCAAAAAGGAGTTTAAAGACTGGTAACAGGCCTATGGGCTAACATCGAACTTAGGGACTTAATCTGGTCTGGGCTGGGATGTTTTCTTAATATACAATTACTCTGTATATAAAGCTCTTTCCTATACATATGAGTCTCCCTGAATTTGTTTCTCTATTAGAACTAAGGTGTCCCAACCAACAGACTTAGACTTACTGCCAAGGTCCTCCTTATTCCTCTATACCTCAGTCGTTCTCACTCGTCAGATGTAGCCAATTACACTTGCCTACCAGCACTGCTTTAAAATCAAATGCAATTATGCATAGAAGAAAGCCCCCCAAAGATCAAAGTGTTGGGACAATTAGGCTATACAGATCATGGCAACTAATGAGACCAGCAAGAATGGAGGAGAAAAGAGAGGTCTCTTGGTGTCTCTCCCATCCAATCAGCCATCAATGTGATTTTTAACTGAGGGGAAGTTGGTTATTCTTAAGGAAAGTAAAGAGTGATAAATTATAGGACACAGTAAACGATAGTCACGTGAATCTGCACTTTCTTCTGGATAATTGAATTTCGTGTGACATTGGCCTCAAATCTGCCGAGAACCCAGGAATGCCAGTTGCCCTCGGTTTGTTTTGCATTCTTGTCTGATTCCATGAAGCCCTAGCTAAACCGGAGAGCCTCCACTATCTCCAAGCCAGTGTGTGTTGTAATTTGGTCCACAATGTCATGACCTGGGTTGAATTAGGAACTTCATTAAAATGATATGTCTCTCTCACCATTGTAAAATGGCAAGTGACCTTCTAATGAGACGTGGCCTCATTAGAAGACAGCAAATAATTAAATGGCAGGGTGCAGGCTAGCAAGGTTCTGATATTTATGAAGGTCAAATCCAGAGTGAGTAATATAACAGACGATTCTATTTAAATTCAGACCACTGCTCCTAGGAACTGCTGCTGCTGCTACTGCTGTGCCTTGCTGCTGTAAGGAATGTGTTTTCTACAGATTTTGTTCATACTGCAAGGTTGGGGGCCATCTGTGGTTTGCATGAAGTCACTGGTATATTTTAATAATAATTGATGACTAGATGAGAAAAAGACCAACTAGAGAGTGTCCATAAATTACTCGTTTCTGCCAACTCTCTTAGCCGTCTACTCCAACCAATTATTTGCTGGTCAAAAGGTGTCTGGCCAAAGGAACTCAGGATATAGGCAGCTTTGATCATCAGAGAATGCCTGGAATTTGACTCTACTGGACTTCCTGTCTTTTGCAGACCTGGCTTTATCTCCTCAAGTATGAAAAGAAGTCTTGTTTTTAAGATATAAGCTCAAGTGCAGCCCCCTGGCTTGAGGGAAATCTCAATGGAATGAAGCAATGGTTTGGGTCTTCATGTATTGGTGTGACCTCGACCTGGAGAGAGAGCCAGGGGAGGCTTCCTGGTGGCAGTCCATTCCAAGTTCAGCGAATTTGTTCTCTTGGATCTCCAGCATCAGGTGCAGGCCACTGCGCAGGTGTATGTAAATTACCCACCTGGATAGCGTCACAAGTGGATGGACAGTGGATGAATTTTAGCTTGAGTTCCATCAACTATGCCTCCCCTAGGAACCTACTCAGGGGTACTTTGGAAGTCAGGCTTGGTGATCTGCTTCGGAAAGGGCACATCCATTGAAAACCGTATGGAGCACAGTTCTACCCTGCACATATGGTGTCACCAAGAATCAGAGTTGACTTGATGCAATGAACAACAGCATAGGACGCATCCATCTAGGGCAGGGACTGACAAACAATGGACCTTTTAATATAATACCATTTAATCAGAACACAGCAGCAACCCTCTGTGTATGTATGGCCTCTGGCTGTTTTCATGCTCCAATGGCAGAGTTGACTAGGTATGACAGAGACTGCATGAACCGAAAATATTAACGATCTGGTTCTTTATAAAACAATCTGTGGACCCCTGCTCAAGAGGTAAAGGCACCTTTCACTAATTTGCACAAGGCACTAACAAGGCAGAATTGCATCTTAGATAGGGACTGTCTTTTAATCGTTTCCATAAAGGTGCCTTGTGGGTAGGAGGAGACCTCAGTAGTGCTGCTGAGGGCAGACGCCATGGAGGAGTCTGGGCTGGGGAGGCCTTACCTTGGTTCAGTGGTTTTCGACCTTCCTAATGCCGCGACCCTTTAATACAGTTCATGTTGTGGTGACACCCCAACCATAAAATTATTTTTGTTGCTGCTTCATAACTGTAATCTTACTACTGTTATGGATCGGGCGGCCCCAAAGGGGTCGCGACCCACAGGTTGAGAACCGCTGCCCTCGTCCGTGGCAGGTTTTTTTCTGGACTCTGCAGGCAGCAGAATAGCTGCGTGCTTGCTGTTTAGACAGGCTGTTCAGGGAGCGAGGGGCTGGCTGTAGCAGCTCCCAGAGGGAAAACAAATGCTCTCCTTGTTCCTTTCCCAAATAAGCGTAAAAGAGAAGGTTTGTTTTTGGATCTTTGTCGCTGGCCACTCCTAAAGAAATGCACACGGTCTCGGGACTTATCAACCACTTGTTTACACAGCAGGGCTGATTGACATGGTTTATTTTTCTGCGGTTTTGGTTCTAATCTAAAGCGAAATATGAACTAGAGAATTCATGGCGTTCCCTTCACCTTTTGCAACCCAGAACCTGCCAAGGAGGGCACTCCGTCTTTTTTGTTGCTCCGTGATCGTGTTCACTGGAGTGACTAGTCCACGCTGTGGATCGATCTGGGTGTATTCACCTGAAAGGTCATGGCCAAATTTGCCCTGAACACTGACAGGATGCCTGATCCCCCTAGTGTATTGATGGGCATAGAAAAACTGATGATTTGTGAAACATCAAGGCTGGAGCGGAACTTAGAGTTGGATTGTCTTTTGATCCCTTTGGAATTCCTCTAATAAGGAGACAGGTAAGCATCCCCAGTGAGGTGAGAGTCCCAAGGCTTCAAGAACTAGGTGATCCTTCCTCGAGTCTGCTGCTTACGGATGGGATTTGGTGGCAAGAGATCTTTGTGTCAGGAAAGAGTCTCCAAGGTGGTCTAGATTGCAGGGAGTAGGGACCTGGTGGGAATGACCGCAGCACATTACAACACAAGATAGTCTACACACCTCTTCTCATTCATCTTCTCATTCCATTCTCCCTGTATTTGCAGGAGGCTGACATTGTTTCCCTGTGTTCCATGGTCATCGTTAGTACCAGGTGCAGGCAGATCAATTCCTCTTCACAGCAACCTCATGTGACAGAGCAGAACTGCCCTGGAGGATTCTCTAGGTTGTGATCTCTATGGGAGCAGACTGCCAAGTCTTTCTCCCGTGGATCTGCTGGTGGGTTCAAGTCATCATCCTTTTCATTTGCGGCCATCAAGGCTCCATATTCCACTGATTGTTTAAGAATAATCTCCAAATGTGATTGGCTGGATGAGATGAAATGAATACATCTAAAGATTTGCACATAGTTAAAGGATAAGACAATGCTGCTTTTTATTGTTTCTTTAAAGACCAAACAAACAAGCAATCTCTAGTATTGTTAACTATGCAGTGACCGGTTTTGAAAACGCAGAACAGGGATGTCTTGTTTAAAGAGAAGGTTATCAATCACAAGGATAAATTCATAATCCCCATCCTTCCCAGGGGTATAAACAACAGAAACATGCGATTGGAGACAGTGGCCAGTGTAAGATATGAAAATTATAATTTATCTAGGGGGTCACAAGGATGGGTGTGGGGGAAGGGATGGAAAACAGAGGAGCTAATATCAAGGGCTCCAATAGAAAATAAATGTTTAGAAAATGATGATGGCAACATACATACAAATGTGCTAGATACAGTTGTCATATGGATTGTTATAAGAGCTGTAAGAGCCCCCAATAAAATGATTCAAAACCACGCGTGCACGCACACACACAGACACACACACACACACACAAATGAAAAGAGAAGTTTATAAGAAGAGGGAGTCTAAGCTGGTAGGAGCACAGAAAGAATAGCTGGGTTGATGAGGCTCCCTTAGGATAAAATGCCACAGGAGGTTGCCTCTCCTGGGACACAGGTATAGATCTGCACACCAGGAAGGACGTAACTTTGAATCCCGAGAGCATCCCTTGACCCCGCTCCAAGTGGTTACAGACACGCTTGCCAGACTCTAAGGAGATGTGACTCTCACTTCCCTCTGCTCCTGACTTCTGGTGCCAGCCTGTTACCCCCATCCTTTGGGAGGTTTTAGGAGCCTTAGAATTGACCTGGGTCTGTAAACCAGGATACATACAGTCAGTCACCAGGTGTGTTGGACATTTATTTCCTTCGGGACTTCATGCTATGTTGTCACCCTGTTCCATATACATGCTTGCAGATAGATGCCCATAAATATATTCCCACATGATATCACCTAAGGAGACTGTTAACTCTGGGAATGTTTAGTGGGAGGGTGGTGGGCTTTCTTTTACTCAGCATCCTTGTCATAAATAAGATACTGCAAGGAGGTTTACTCGGCAAGGGAATCAATTGCTCCAGATTAAGTTGTGTCACATTGAGCTATGTGTATATGATTATGTATGTGTGTGGGGGGGTGGGGATCATGGTGGTTGTGAGGTGTATGAGTCCACATGTGTGTATTCTCCTGAAAGAAATGTGTTTAAGGATGGCAGGGAGCCCTCTCTACCTTCACTAAGCAGCCTTGCAGACAGCAGGCAGCACACAGCTGGAATGAGCCAGTGTTTGAGGTCTGGGAGCAAGTGAGAACAACGGAGCCTCTTCTTGAAGCCGTCTCTTGTTCTAATCATTCACAGGGCTGTGCTCTAGCACCACCCAGTAACAAGAAAATGGTCTGTTTCTGCTCCAAAGTCTAGAATCCAGGATCACATAGATGAAAACAAGCAAAATTCCTTACATTCATGCTGTCTATGGAATGAGCATGAAGCCCTGATGGCACTGTTGGGGTTGTTGGACTGCTACCCACAAGGTCAGCGGTTCACTCGAGGGAGAAAGATGGAATTATCTACTCCTGTAAAGATTTACAGCCTCGGAAACCTGAGGTAGGGTCGTTATGAGTTGAAATAAACTGGATGGTAGTGTGTTTGGTTTGGGTTTGATTTATGAAATTGACAATCAGAGGAGAACAACAAAAGTCCTTTACATTCAGGTTTTCGATGAACACAAAATGTATATCAAGCAGTTGTACCAAGGTCTACACCTCTCTTCAATAACAATTCTGTAAGGATGATTTGTCTTTGGAGCGGCTGAGTTAGTCTTCTGACTTATTATTTTCTCCACATCTCTCCAGTGTCCTAGGAGTTAGATCAATCTGATTTTGATGGGAGCTAAAGCCTCCACCTCCTATTCCTAGAGTCAAAGAAGCAGTTTTGTAATTCTATTTCTTTTTCTAAGAAAGGGGGCAAATTCTTGGGCTGTAATAGCTGGAAGAAGAATTCTCCCAGGATGAATTTCACTGCAGTCAGATCCAAGCATTCTGAGTGAGGGTACTTTCCTGGTTCTGGAATGCTCAGGGTGATTATGTTGGGAGAAGGGATCAAAACACACTCCTCCCCTTCCTGATGATGTATCGATGTTTCTTATGTACTGTAGTCATGTACCAGAAAGATTAGCTAGCCTGGTAAAGCATAGATGCCCATGTGAGCAATAATCTAATTCTGAATTGGAGAATTTTAAACGATGATCTTCTCATTTCCTCTCTCTGAAAATCTGTTGCTGACTGTCCAACAGAGTCTTTCCCTACATTCCCATTCTCTATGGACTGCCTCTTCAATCCTCCTCTTTTGTCAAGACAACATCCTGGGCCACCCCCATGCACAGTCCTTGCTCTTTCTGACAGTTTGGCCTACCCTTGGTCTTTCCCAGGAATGCCCAGAGGAGTGACGCCAACACAGGAAATACCCTGGCTTTGTTTCTAGACATTTCCTATAGAAGTTTCCTGTCTAGTACAGAACATTTAATCTATAGGCCTGGCTAGCTTGGCGAAGCAACTGACCTACATCCAGTAACCGGGTAAGTGCTGGGAAACTGCAATGAAGTAATGTATAAATCATCACATCGTATCAAAAGTGCAACATTGACTTTGCCCAAAATGTACTTGGAAAAGTATATTTAGTTACTGGATTTATGTTCTTCCTAACTTCCTATGATCTCTTGTCTTGCCCTGGGCATAATGGAAAATTTGAGGACCTAGAGCTACTTCTCTGATAAAATTATTAGTATTTTAAAGAGGGTATGTAGACTAACAACTATTTATCTTCTCCCTGAGATGAATTGGGTCATGATGGTAGTTGCTCTTTTCACTGCTTCCTTTTGGCCTCTGGGGTTTTGGGGGCTAAAAAGAGTTTTCTGATAAGGGACCTCTGTACATCAGTGATGTAGCAAGAACATCAGGAGCAAATGAGATAGGTGGAACGTTAGGGTATTTGTCTCTTCATAGATCACACAAACGATTCATTCCATTTGATCTCTGGATTGTAATTTCTTTTTTTTAAAGGCTATGGTCACTATCTATTGGAATTTTTCATCATTTTATTGGGTGCTCATACAACTCTTATCATGATCCAGACATCCATCCATTGTGTCAAGCACATTTGTACATTTGTTGCCATCATCATTCTCAAAAAAAATTTTTTTACTTTAGCCCTTGGTATCAGCTCCTCATTTTCCCCTCCCTCTCCACCCCCCTTTGCTCATGAACCCTTGATAATTTATAAATTATTATTATTTTGGCATGTCTTACACTGTCCTATGTCTCTCTTCTTCCACTTTTCTGTTGTCCGTCTCACAGGGAGGGTGTTATATGTAGATCCTTGTGATCAGTTCCCCCTTTTTACCCCACCTTCCCTCCACCTTCCCGGTATTACCACACTCACCACTGGTCCCAAGGGGTTCATCTGTCCTGGATTCCCCGTGTTTCCAGTTCCTATCTGTACCAATGTACATCCTCTGGTCTAGCCAGATTTGTAAGGTAGAATTGGTGTAGTGATAGTGGAGGGAGGAAGCATTTAAGAACTAGAGGAAAGTTGTATGTTTCATTGTTGCTACACTGCACCCTAACTGGCTTATCTCCTCCCCATGATCCTTCTGTAAGGGGATGTCCCATTGCCTAGAGATGCGTTTTGGGTCCCCACTCCTTACTCCCCCTCATTCACAATATATGCATTTTTGTTCTTTGATGCCTGATACCTGATCCCATCGACACCTCATGATCACACAGGCTGGTGTGCTTCTTCCATGTGGGCTTTGTTGCTTCTCAGCTAGATGAATGCTTGTTTATCTTCAAGCCTTTAAATTCCCAGACGATATACCTTTTCATAGCTGGATACCATCAGCTTCCTTCACTTCATTTGCTTACATACCTGCTTTGTCTTCAGCAGTCATGTCTGGAAGGTAAGCATCATGGAATGCCAGTTTAATAGAACAAAGTGTTCAGTTTAATAGAATAAAGTGTTGAGGGAGTACTTGAGTAGAGGCCCAATGTCCATCTACTACCTTAATACTAAACCTATAAATATATGCACATAGATCTATTTTCCCTTCACCATATATAAATATAATGATGTATGTACAAGCCTGTATTTGGACCTCTATAAATGCCCTCTGCCTCCTTGTTCTTTGCTCTATTTCGTTTTACTTTCCTCTTGTCCCACTATCATGCTCAGCCTTCATTTGGGTTTCAGTAATTCCTCTTGGGTACATTGCCCTTGACCAAGCCCTACCAGGCCTCTTATACCCCTCTCACTACTGAGTTTGGATCACTTGTTGTTCCCTTGTCCCTGGGTTTGTCAACACCACTTCCTTTCCTGCACCTCCCCCTCTCCCATGTACCCCTGGAACCGTCGGTCCCATTGTTTGCTCCTCCAGATTGTTGATCCCACCTATATCATTGAGGTAGTTAATGTTTCTTGTGCCAACTTGGCCAATAAACACATGTGGGACTAATAGAAGGGCATAGAGATAAATGGCCCAGTGAGCCTCGCCTTTCTAGTTCTAGGGTCTCTTGCTTTCTGATGGTCTGACCAGGGTGCAGCTGCCTTACCAGTTCCCTGCTTCAGCTGGCAAGGCTCATTTCCTGCAAGACATCCCCAAGGAGAAGCCACATGGACCTACCCCAATGCAGCCCTGGGTGCTGGAGCAGCCATGTGGAGACCCCTGCCAGTCCTAAAATGCTTACACATTCACTGATTCGGGTTTCCTCCTACATTCAGCATCATTGTCTATGTTTTGGCAGATGGAGGAGGACTTTGTGATTGATGTTGGACATATGGGTTAATGTTGGACTTGTGGATTTGGGCAGCACTAGGTTGCGATGTTTTCTTTATGTGCACTTAGCCTTTATATAAAACTCGCTCTTATACATGAGTTTCTGTGGATTTGTTTCTCTAAAGTACCCAGACTAACACACTCATTTGATAGACCTGCAGAGATAATAATATGCACAAAAAGAAGACAGAGCAAAACAAAGTGACACAACAAAACAACATTAACAAAAACCAATGACAAAAAAGAAAAGCCTGTAAATAGTTCAAGGTCTGTTTGTTGATTGTTAGGAGTGTGTGTTTTCCTGTCCAGTCTGATGGGGTTCCACGCCCTGGTCCCAAAGTCTTTTTTGGTATTCTCTGGGGACTTCATTGCTCTGCTCCCTTTGTTGTTCTGTTACACACCCTTAGTGTTTTTCCTCCGTGTGTGTGGGGTCAGATCGAGTACAATTCCCACACTGTGTCTCTAGTGTTGTCCCCCGTAGCGTTATGGGTCAGTGAGGGACATGGAGTCTTGTAGTGGGGCTGGCCCTATGGTTCTTTCTGTGCACTGGCTACTCTGAGCAGGAATATTGTCTTCAGGGCTTGGTGGGCCAAGATGTGCTGCACTCTCTTCCTCTGCCCCTACATTTGCTCGTGTGTGTTCTGATCAGACATGTCCCTCTTCCTGAGTTGCAACTTCAGTGCTGTACTCTGAAGTAAATTCTTCTGGGGGGGAGGGGAGGTTGTCAACATAGTTGGGATTGGCGCTGGTCTCTTAGACCTCTCTTTTGGTTCCCTGCTTTATGCCGGTATGTTGCATTCACATCTTGGAGCACGGGTTGAAGTTTGGCCCCTCTTTCCCTGCGGAGATATAAACAATATCCTCCCTTTGTGTGGGTTAGTTCCCTGCTCCCCTGCTACCCATTTCATCCCCCCACCCCACTTTCCCATACCTTCTTTTTAGTTGGCTATCATATATATCTCTGGATTTGCTTTGGCCATACTACCTGGACCTCACCCCAGGAATATTTGTATACAGTAGTTTTTCCCTCTGCCTCCTTTGCATTTTTTAAAGCTTACCTCAGTGGACTCATGTTGAACTTGTCATTTTGTGCTTGGCTTACTTCACTTAGCATAATTTCCTCCAGTTCTTCCCATGCAGTGATGTGGGTTTGCATTATTTTCCTTCAATTTTTGGAATATGTTACTCCACTCTCTCCTCTTCTTCATAGTGTCCACTAGTAGATCTGCACATATTCTTATTTGGGAACCTTCATATTTATTGCTTGTTTTTCCCTAGCTGCTCTCATGGTTTTCCCCTTTTCCCCAAAGTTGGATAGTTTAACTACCATGTGCTTCAGTGACTTCGTGTTGGGTTTCAATCTAGCTGGTGTTCTTTTGGCTTCCTGAATGGTTGCCTAGTTTTCATTCATTAAGCTGGGGAAGTTTTCCTCTAAGAATTCTCTCACTATTGTTGCAGATGATTTATTCGTTGCATCTTCCTCTCGTAATCCAATTATTTTGATGTTGTTCCTCTTCACAGCATCAGACATAGCTCTTATGTTTTCTTCAGCTTCTCCGATGATCTTATTAGATTTTTTTCATATTTGTTAAAGTCTGCTTGACTGTCTTCTAGGTCACTGCTATGGTTCTCTGCTTCCTCCAGTCGATTGGTGACGTCTGTGAGTCTGCTACTGGTTTTTTGTTCTATTGTCCCTAAGCTCTTGTATTTCCCTTTGGTGTATGGACCATTTCTCCTCTATTATTTCATCCTTTTTCTGTATTGTTTTCCTCATATCCCGTGTATCACTCCAACTAGCATTCTGAAAATTTCTTTCTGTGGCAGCTCAATGTCTGCTTTTTCTATGTATGTCATTATGTTCAGGACATCTTCTGCCATTGCCTTTTGTTTCTCCTGTTTTGTCATTGAGGTCGTTAAGGCTGATTGCTGTTTGCATTGTGGTGTTTTAGAGCAACCATGCACCATTTTCCAGGGAGTCGAATAGCATTGGATCTCTCCGGGAGACTCATAGGAATGCGTCTTCAAACTGCCTGAAGCTAATTTCACTATGGAATAGGCCTACCACTTTATCCTCCTGTGACTTCCATCTTTCCCTAGTCAACCAGTAGTCTGTTATTTGAAAGGCAAGTTGGATGGTTCTCTCAGGGGTTGTTGGTTGGGTTGTTGTGGACTTATGAAGATGGTGCTGTACTGGGTGATCTCACAAGAAGCCATGATGGTGTGGTTCATGGCAGCTTGAGGCACTGCAGAGGGCATGCGGGGGTGCCTGCTGCAATGGGAGTGCCACAGAAGGCTGGTTGGATGCCCGCTTTGGTGTAGAGCACTGTGAATGGTGGGAAGAATTTCCCTGGTCAGGTAGATTGCTATGGAAGTTGAACAGAGGTTCCCTAAGCAGCGTGGAACCTTAGTGAGTGTTGGCCAAGCTACCTTAGGCTGTGTGAGGCACTGTGGCATTCGGGAGGAAGTTCCCTCAGTCACATGGAACCACAGCAGATGGATAGGAACTTGCCCAGTCACGTGTTAAGCATTGCAGAGAGTGGGTGGAATTTCCCCAGGAAGAAGTAGGGTGGGATATCCCCTGGTGGAGGGTGGGCTGCTTTCCTGGGCCTTGGGTTACACTGCAGAGGGTGGAGTTCTCCAAGCTGGGTGGAGGGCAGGCATAAATGCCCTAAACTAAGGGGAGTAATCTGGAGGTCGGCAGTGGTATGTGAGAGAAAATGGAAGTGAAAAAGAAAAAAAAAAAACCAAAAAACTAAGCCAGCTGAGGCTGTGAGGGTTTAGAGAGAAGAGAAAGAAACAAAAATAATAATATAGTTGAACCTCAATACCTGATTATGGGGCTGGTAGGGTTTAATCCCTGATCTGAGGTGGTGGCAAGCTGTGGCTGTGTTGAGATAAAACCCCTGTGCCAGCTCCAAATGATCCCGGCTCCAGCCAAGACAGTGGCGGGGCTAAGGTCAAACCCTAGCTGGCTTCCACTGTGGTAACCCGAAAGCCCCCAGATCCTCAAAACCTAGTGGAGCTCTGCCTACTTGTCTGGATGCTGCTGCTCCTGAAATCCAGCAGGGTAGAATTTCCCTCTTAGTAACTCTCCTGTGCTGATTTCTGTGGAGTCCCTCTGGTATGTGTTACTCAATCACCATCTTCACGGAAGTCCCGGATTGTAATTTCTTGTGCTATTGGACATCAGTAAACAGTTGTGAGACCAAGAAGAAGACAGATACAGATTTCTTTCCATTTGATGCCCAGCTTTCCTTTTGTCTCTTCAGTTTATTGACTATTATCTGTGAAAATGTCTCGATAATTGAAAGGCATCCACATGATAAAAAGAAAATACTTCTCCCTGGAAGTCTAGAAGCATAACTTCAAAGATAGCTTTTACCAAGCGTTCATAGCTGCATAGTGGTGGGCAAGCTTGACAAATGCTCATTGGTCTTACAGACAAAAGAATCTATTAAGCCAAGGAAACCTGACAAATCATTCATTCTTGTGGGTTCTTCTTCAAAGCATGGAGGAAAGTCACCATCACACATTTCCTGGGAAAGGGATGTGTTGGGAGGATGAGTCATGGTCCCCAGATCTCTTGTGGGGAGAAAAAGAGGAAATTGTGTCCCCGGAGTTTAGTGCTTGGATTATAGGAGGAATACAGACAGGCAAATCTGAAGTTAGTGGAAGGCATATTCATATTAAAAAAGCAGTGCTCCCCAGGCAGAAATCTGGAAAAAGGGGGAATACTCAGAGGGATGTTGCTAAAGAGTGTTCCTATAATGCCCGAGGCCTCAGAAACCAAATCCACAGAACATACAGCTAACCCTTAGGAAAACCAGAAAGAAGCTTGAAAAAGACCTAGCCTTAAAAATAATGGCCTCACTCATCCTTAGTGAAAAAATCCTGCAGCAGAAGAATGAAGGAAGGAATAGTACAAATTTAGAAATTTACAAGAAAGTTGATTATTTTACAAGGTAGTTGATGTATCTTGTAAAAGATGTGATGATTGTTCATCCAAGATTAGAGTTGTACTGGCATGCTGGATTCAAACCAGACATTCTTCTTTTTTTTCAGCTCAAAGGAAAATAGTTCCATCAGGCCAGTCCAGGTATGTTAAAGGGCAGCGTCCAGAGGATAGGATGAAGGGCTGCCCCGCGTCCCCTTGGATTCCACCACCCACACACAACCCATTCTCAATTCAGAGGGTGGTCACCCGGCAAAGGAAGGGTCCTCACGGCATTGGAGCTAGGCAAGGGTCAAAGGCCTGCGTGACATCCTTTAACCCACCCCCACCATGTCCCTGGCCACGTGTGTGCTCATCTCTTTGAGATAATGCTGGTTGTTCGGAATCCCACCCTTCAGCTGCTGCACAAAAGACACACTCAAGCAACCCAACAATAAAAACAACTCGAAGGGAGACCAGCTGTACTTATAAATAAACATCCCAAGCATATTAATCTGCTGAAGGGTTTTATGAGGGGAAGCATAAAATTTCAAATAAAGGGCTAATGGGAAATATGTCCAAAATGTTGGAACTGGTGACACTCTACAGTAGGGAACTGCCCAGATCTATAAAACAAAATGTAACTAACAACCAAGTCCGTTTTAAGACCCTGGTCCTCTCACTCCCACACCTGAGCTGTATATTTTATCTGAAGGACTGTTTCATGTTCCCAAATCTGCTCTGTTTGCAAGCGAGCTGCCACAGTTTTATGGTCTCAGCTTTAAAGAGCAGCCCGTTTCTTTCCTGGAGAAGAAGGCTAATAGGAGGTAAAACGCAGGGATTATGGGCTCTCCCTGAAATCCAGACGAGCAGATGCGCCTCTTCCCTGTAATCAAAATGAATGTTTTCTTTGGACCCAGCTAGGGAGGGCCCCCTTAAAACATCCCGGTAACAAGAGACCTGTGCCAGGCCAGGGAAGAGATTGGAAGCAGACGACGAGGAAAGCAGGTGTCTAGCTCTTTGGAGTACCTGCTCCTTCCCCCCTTCGGGATAAGTAATTTTACAAAATGCCATGGTGATTTTTTTAGTGAAAAATGGGAGATGGCATCTGGTTAGCATTGCTCCTCACCCTGTCCTTCACCTTTGTTCGAGCCTGCTCTCTTCATTCTGGGGGCAACGTGGAGCACTGTGCTGTAGTCTCTTCCTCATTTGTTTTGTGCCAGGGCGGTGCAGAGCGGAACTGAAGGCTACCCACCATGCGAGAACCTTTGGAGGAGTGGGATGAGCCGGGGGAAATCTGAGTGAGCTTAATGCCTCTACTGTGTTTGCCAGATCTCTCTTTTCCCTCAAGCTTGTCAATTATCTTCTATTTTCTCATTAGCAGAAAAGGGAAAATCATCAATAACCTATGCTCATTGTGAGATGTGATGAGGAATTATGAGGGTAAGCAAAAAGTAATATTGTTACAAAACCATAGAAAACTTTATTAAGCAATAACAAAATGTGAAGTTCTTGCTCCTTAATATATTCTCTATCTAGGTCTTTACACTTCTCGTTGTGCCTTTTTATTTTTTTAATACATCATTTTATTGGGGGCTCTTATAGCTCTTATCACAGTCCATACATCCATTGTGTCAAGCATATTGGTACATATGTTGCCATCATCCATTTCAAAACATTTTCTTTCTGCTTGAGCCTTTGGTATCATCTCCTCTTTTGTCCCTTCCTTCCCTATCCTCCCACCCTGAAAACCCCTTCATAAATTATAAATTATCATTATTTTCGTATCTTTTTACTTTTTTTTTTAGAACTAGCTCATGTGCCATGAAAGTATGAAGTCAGTTTTAATTTTGCTTCTACTCCTTTATAACCATTCAGACCTGTGTCTATTTCGGATGGGCAAGGAAACTGGGGCCTCTACAAGTTGTCACCCTTGTCTATCAGTAGGGTGTAAAACCCACCTACAGGGACCAGACTAGTGGCTAAAAGCCTTTAGGGAGAAGTAGTCCATTGTCCTTAACAGCAGGGAGTGGGCTCACCTGTGGTGGGACCAGACAGTAGTTAGCCAACTGATTGCCTTCAGGGAGGTAACTTGACAGTCATTTACCATTAGATGTAAGCAGTGTCCTAAATCTAACATATATTTGGGGAAGACAACTTGGGAGAAATCTTTCTGTTTCCCACAGGGATAGAGAGAGATCTCTGAAGGCTTATTTCCTATGTAGTTCCCAAAATGTATCTTGGGCTCCCACTGTCAATCATAGTCTCTGCCAACTGGAATTTCACAATTTAGGCTCTGATACTCTTTGCTTCTTTGGCTTCGGATTATATAATTTACAATCCTTTGGTCACGGATGATGGTATTCTTCTTCCATGTGGAATTAGTTGACATCTCACTTAGATGGCTGCTTGTTTGGAGACAAGGCTGAAGACTCTCAGACACTAATTTATCTGATAGCCGGGCTATCTAATTTTTCCACCACATTTTGCTATAGCACCCATATATTCTGTGTTCCCTTCCTGAGAGCCAGTATTAAGCAGGGCCACGATGTAAGAAATAATTGTTCTTAAGTTGAAGGCTAGAAAAATTTTAAAAACATTTTATTAGGGGCTCATGCAACTCTTATCACAATCCATACATATACATACATCAATTGTATAAAGCACATCCGCACATTCCCTGCCCCAATCATTCTTAAAGCATTTGCTCTCCACTTAAGCCCTTTGCATCAGGTCCTCTTTTTTTTCCCCCTCCATCCCCGCTCCCCTCTCCCTTATGAGCCCTTGATAATTTATAGATTATAGTTTTGTCATGTCTTGGAAGGCTAGGATTTAGCGTGAGCGAAAAACCCCGCCCTGGATCTATGTTTTAAAAAATAGAATTTATGTCTGTATGTTTGCATTATTTTCCTTCTCTTTGTGGAGTCTAACACATACAACTACACGCCTGATGGTGTGCTTCTTCCACGGGGACGTCTCACTTACATGACTGCTTGTTTGGACACAAGCCTTTAAGACTTACGCAGCTGCACACTCATTGCACCAAAACACTGACATCGGTCCAGCAAAGCCCCTGTGTATGTCAATCTTTGTTCTCCTCTTCTTCCTCCTCCTCCTCCCTCCCTGGAGGATGGCACAAGACCGGGCAGTGTTTCCCTCTTTTGTGCATAGGGTTACCATGGTCAGAACATAGTCGATGACATCTAGCAGCCACAACATGAGACCAAGACAAATGTTTTAGTGAGGACATGTCTGCAGCCATTCACTAGTCACAGCAACATGTTTCCAAAGTGATTTGTTCGGTATACATTTTTGCCTGGTTTATGAACTGGAACCGCCACCCCCCTCACCATACTGTTTTGTCTTGCACTTGAGAAGACCTCGGTGAAAGTACCAGGGGGGACAAAGTCAGTCCACTTAGAGACAGAGTCCCAGTCTGTTCCTCAATCACTGCTAATGAACACGTACTCTCCTCTCTCTGGCCTCAGTGTCCTCATCTATAAGATTAGGATGTTCATTCCTCACCAGGTTATGGTGAGGATTTAATGGAAAGTTGCCTATCACACAGTAGGTGCTCAGGGGCTTCTCACTAATCTTACTATCATTGAAGCAGAAATGAGGCTGTTGTGCAGACACTGTGACCCACCTGAATACCACATGGCTAAAGTCCAATAAAGTTAAGGCCAGCTTGTCACACCCTCTTCACCTTGCCTGTAGTGGAGTCTGTGTTAGTCTGGATAGACAGAGAAATAAAGTCATGGAAAGTTTTATAAGTGTAAAAGGCAGCTTTTTATATAAAGTGTAATTGTACATTAAGAAAGCATCCAAACCCAGGCCAGTCCAAGCCCATAAGTCTGATATTAGCCCATATGTCCGATACCAATCTATAAAGTCCTCTTCAGACTCATGAAACATATGCAATGATGCTGATTGCAGGAAGATCGCAAGCCAGTGGGTAGAAAGTCTTTGGATCCAGGGGTGTTGTAAGCATTTCAGTGCTGGCAGGGGTGTCTATGTGGCTTCTCCAGTGTCAGAGGACTGGTTGTATCGGGGTAGGTCCATGCGGCTTCTATAGCTCAGGACATTGGTGTAGTTCCATGGGTCTTGTTAGCTGCATTGTCTCCCAGGGAGTGAGCAGAGAGTGAGAGAGGTGTCTCCCCCTTCCAAGGAGGAAAATCAGGATTTCCTAGAATTCTCGGAAGGCCATGCCCACATAGAGGCCTCATTGGCTATCACCCAATTGATAGACTGGACTCCATCATTTCAACCTTAATCCTCTCAAGTCCCAAATTGACACCAGATTATGTAACTACCCTTGTTTAATGCTGGTTCAAAACCCTGACCGGGTTACTTGTTTTTCGTTTTTGCCCAACCTATATGCTCTGTGCTCATTGTTTTCTAAAAAAATTATTAGTTAAGTTTGGGTGACCCGACACGCTTTCTAAGAATTTTGCATTTATTCCAGCCCATGTTATTTCTGCTCCCAGGTGCCCCATAACCCAGGGAGTTCTGTCTTAACTCTACATCCCTTCTTAACTCTACATCCCTAATACCATCTCTGGCCTCCTCAGCCATCACCAAGTGGGTACACCTTCTCCCACTCCATGAGAATAATGAAATATTAAAGTTAGAAGGAAGAATTTAGGTAAGGCTAAATCTTTTCTCTCTACTCTTACCCTGGACACCCCGGTCCCACTCTTATCATGGCTGGACTCCCTTCAGTTTGACACTAAAACCCAACAGAACAAACAGAAACCAAGCACCAACACATAAAACTCAAGCAAACACACTTGCTGAAAACACAGAAAGAATGGCTGCTGGAGTAGAGCACCCATGGCCTAGAGTTTATATCACGAACACTGGCGTGGTTCCTCAGGGAACTCTCTGCCCAAGGCCAATCCTTCCATCTTTCAAGGCTCAGTTTACCTTCATTTGGTCCACAAAGAATCTAATTGTTTGAATGACTTCTCCCACCTCAATTATTTTAGCTCTTTTCCCATCCTGCCTGCTAGATCCTACCTTCAGGGATTCTTGACTTTTTCTTGATTTTTCTGTTTTTTATTTTTAAAGCGATCTCCCCAGTGAGACTGCGAATTAGGGCAAAGCAGACACCATGTTATAAACCTCCTCATCCCCTTATGTCACCCATTGTTGAGTTGAATCTTAATAAGTGATGAAAGTAAGGAAGCTCAGGCTACATGGAGAGATATTAAGCCAACAGTTACAGCTGAGGCCCCAGCCTCTTCAGTCACTAGACAAGATGGGGAGGAGTCTCCAAGGTCTCTCCTGTCCTAATCTGCCTGACCACAAGTGTTAAGCGACACGTGTGAGAGTCATGAGAGAGCCCCTATAATCCCTAGACTCATGAGAAAGAATAGAAGATCATTCTTGTTTTGCACTACTAGGCTTGGGGTGCTTTGCTGAATAGTATTAGTTACCTGGATCACTGATAATTTATTTTAAACAATACTTTGCCAGTTTGTGTGGTCAGGAGAGTTGCAAGATATATCCTATGCAGAAGCTCAAAATGGCACCACCAACTGGTGGTGTAGCTGAAGCAGGGGCTGATGGGACATTGGACTGTTGGCTGGATAGGTATTGGTTGCCTGGGCCTGTGGAGTAACCCACTCTTCCTTCTCCAGTGGAGCAGGAAATATATACAGGGCCAGCTGTGTGGTTTTGAAAGCTGATTCAGGTCTTTCCTGGTATAAGGGTGTGGGGTGAATCTCCAGTTTTACACCCCGGGACTCCAAGTATCATACAAAGTTCAGGGGTTTTCAGGTGTAAGCTCATTATTTGGCTACAAGATGCAGGTCCTCAGGGGATGAATTTGGAACCTACAGGAGTAAAGGGATTTCCAGTTACCCTCTGGCCAGTGCTCAAAGTCCTTCTTCTCCCTGAAGAATGAGTGTAAAGACTCGGGCTAAGCAATAATCTGGGAATGGAGACTTGGAAGAGTGGACTGAGGTTCCCTAGCTTTACAATATATGCCTCTAACTTCTAAGCAAGGGATCCGAACGAAAGGGAGGGGGGTGTGCTGTCATTCTGGAGTGTGCTAAGCGTGGTATGCTCTTACAAAAGGGTGACTCAACAGGTGTCTGGCTTCCTCACCTAACAGCTCAAAGATACTATTTTGATTTTGTCCTCTGGACCTGGATCAGCTAAAAATTCATATCTTTCAGCCTGATCTTTATGCGGTTGGAGAGTCTAGTAACTCAGAGACTTGCCCAGAGTCTCGCGGCTGGTAGGTGCTGAAGCTCCTCTTCACAACATGCATGGCCTGTTATGGTCGAGCCTTGGCTCTCACTGGTCAGTCACCAAGTCCATTTACACAAGAGGAAGTAGAGGGCAGAGGCAAATAGCAAGTGAATCCACCAAACTGACCCCTTTGAGAAAAGAGGGGATGTCTTGCAGGCATTCATTTTCTGTGGGTGTTAGAGACTCCTGGATATGTGCTTGGATTCCTAGGTTACTTTGTGGGGATACAGCCAGAAACATGAATAATCATGCCACAGAAGAACCTGGTTCCCTTGTAGCTTTTGCATGCCCAGGAATCCTGTATCGGTGGCTCTGGAGACAGACTACGTCGGTTCAAATACTGACTATGGTATTTACTATATGTGGGATCATGGGCAAGTTGCAAAGCCTCTGTGCCTCAGTTTCCTCATTTACAAAACGAATAATGATATGTCCCTTATGGAATTAGTGTAAGCTTTTTCTCCCTCTGTTTCTTATCTCTACGTCAATCTCTTTGCATAGCTCGCTATTTCCTCTGAGAGGAGTTCCTGGTTATAAATTACAGTGCTACTGAGTGTTTTCCATGGTTTTATCTAGAATAATTTCCCCCAGTTTTGGGATGCATATAGTCTACCGAGGTTGCACCATGGTGTGTTTTGTGTCGTTGGCATGGTATTTAAGAAACATTGAAATCTGAGTGAGTTTGATGAGGTCTAAACCTTCTAGTTGGCTATAGTCACTGTCATTCTCTGATGGCTATATTGGAGACATTTTTGTCACCAGCCAGGTCTCTGTAGCTTCTGGTCTACCATACAGGCAACTTGGACTAAGGAAGACATAGCACGCAGGATTTCTGGTGAGAGAGAGGATGACTGGAGTCAGTGAAACGGTTTTTGGAGTGTACCCCGAGAAGGCCACATGCCTTCCTCTTCTCTTACTGCAGCCATGTGGGTGGTGCCCATGGCAGATAGTGTAGATGCCAGAAGAGTCAGAAACAGTAACTGTCCATGTGCCTGCTCTCACATGAACACGCACGTTCACATACCCACAAGGGTCCAGTCCAGTTCTGAGCCATGCTAGCACCAGTGTTGTGGCAGATCCACATGTTGACTTCTGCTTTGTGGTGGTACTCGGTTGTCCTGCTCCTGACTGGGGCCATGCATCGCGGCACTTGCTATTCTGGGGTAGTGCTCCGTTCCCAGAGTGGAGTTCTGTGCCTGAAGTTTCCACTGATGAAGGCCCACAGCGAGCAGTTTCTCTTTGCTGTGGTTTCTTCACCGAGGGGCGGTCTCCAGATGGCAGCAGGCCTGAAGGGCTCTATCGACACTGGCCACAGCAGCTTGGAAGTGAACCATCAGGTGGCCATGTGAGTTGAGACCTTTTGTCTTTATTTCCAGCAGTGCTTGTTTCTACTGTAGGAATTTAGGAGCGGTCGCCTTTGTTGGCCAGCAAGAGTTGCCCTGTCTTTGCTGCCCTCTGTTGCACAGTTTCTTTCCCACCTGTGTGTTCACTTTGATCTCTGGCTGCTCAAACCCCACTATCTTGATGATCCCACCACACTGAGGCAAAACACTAAGGGTGTGCAACAGAACAGCAGGGGGACAGAGCCACAAAGTCCCCAGGGAATACCAAAAATAGACGTTGGGGCCAGGGCATGGTACCCATCAGACTCAACCAGAAAACACTCCTCAAGGTCAACAAACAGACCCTGAATTATTTACAGGCTTTTCTTTTCTTTCTTTCTTTCTTTTTTTGTCCTTGGTTTGTTGCTGTTGCTTTGTTTTGCTCTGTCTTGTTTTTTGTGTGCATATAATGATCTCTGCGTGTCTTTCTAGATAAGATAGGTGGGATAAGCAATCTGAAGGAGAAAACAATGGGACCGAAGGTTCTTGTAATCTGCTACAGGTGTGTTTAAGATAAAGCCTGGTTTACTTAGTGGCATTTCCAAATCAGATCCTTCTTGTGGGACCTACGAAGGAGAAAGTGTAAAGTACTGGTTGCTATAGCAAGTTGCCTGAGTTACCAAGGCCTGGATAGAAACGTGGTCAGAAGGTCCTGATGAGGAACAGAACACAGGGTTATTTTCCCATTGGGTGTCCATGTAAGTAATGTTAAGCACTTTTTCCTAATGGCATCGATTCTTTTTCAGTTTTCCTTGTTCAATGTTCAACTTTAACAGGCTTATGAGGCTGTTGAAAATACTATGGCTTGAATCAGGTATACCTTAGTCCTCAAAGTAACATCCTTTTTTTTCTACACTTAAAGAGGTTTTATGCAGCAGATTTGACAAATGCAACGTACCCTTTGATCTTTTGACTGCTGCTTCCATGAGCATTAATTGTGGTTCCAGACAAGATGAAATCCTTGACACTTCAAACTTTTCTATATTTATCATAATGTCATATATTGATTCATTATGAGATATTTGATTTTCTTTCCATTAAGTTGTAACCCATACTGAAGGCTACAATCTTTTATCTTCATTTGTAAGTGTTTTAAGTTCTCTTTACCTTGGTAAGCATGCAAGATTGTGTCATCTGCATATTACAGGTTGTTAATTACCCTTTTCCAACCCGATGCTGTATTCTTCTTCATATACTCCACTATTTCAGGAGGTAGCATATGAGCAAGAACCAATGGTGCTAAAGGAAGAAGTGCAAACTATACTGAATGCATCACCCCAAACAAGGCTCCCTCCAGGAATTGATGGGATACCTGTTGAAGTGCTTCAGAAAGCTGAAGAAGTGCTGAGCACTCACTCACCTATGCCATGAAATTTGGAAGATAGCCACTTGGCCAACTGTCTGTAAGTGATCCATATCTGTGCCCATGCCAAAGAAAGGTGACCCAACAGAATGCTCAAACTATAAAACTATGTCATTGATATCAAAAGTAAACTTTTGATTAATATTATCCAACAATGGTTGCATCAGTACTTTGACAAGGAATTGCCAGAATTTCAGGTCAGATTCAGAAGGGGATGTGGAACAAGAAATAACATTGATGATGTCAGATGGATCTTGGTTGAAAGTGCATACTGTCAGAAAGATGTTTACTTGTGTTTTATTGACTACGCAAGGACATTTGATTGTGTGGACCATAATAAACTTGTACATGGATCAAGAGGCAGTTGTAAAAACAGAACACAGGTTGTTGTGCTTCTTCCATGTGGGCTTTATTGCTTCTTAGCTAGATGAACACTTGTTTATCTTCAAGCCTTTAAGACCCCGGATGCTATATCTTTTGATAGCCAGGCACCATCAGCTTTCTTCACCACATTTGCTTATGCACCTGCTTTGTCTTAAGTGATTGGGTCGGAAAGGTGAGCATCATGGAATGCCAGTTTAATAGAATAAAGTGTTCTTGCATTGAGGGAGTACTTGAGTAGAGGCCCCATGTCCATCTGCTGCCTTAATACTAAACCTAAAAATATATGCACATAGATCTATTTCCCCATCATCATATATAAATATATTTACATATGTATGTGCCTGTGTTTAGACCTCTATAAATAACCACTGTCTCCTAGCTCTTTCCTCTATTTCCTTTTACTTCCTCTTGCCCCAATATCATGTTCGGCTTTCATTTGGGTTTCAGTAATTCCTCTTGGTTACATTGCCCTCGATCAAGCCTTACCAGGCCTCCTCCTTGCCATCGATTTTAGATTACTTGTTGTTCCCTTGTCTCTAGGGTTGTTAACACCCACTTCCTTTCCCCAGCCTCCCCTTCTCCCATGTCCCCCCAGAACCATTGGTTCCATTGTTTTCTCCTTCAGATTGTTTATCCTGCCTATCTTATTTAGGAAGACCTGCAGAGATAATAATATGCACAAAAACCAAGACAGAGCAAAACAAAGCAACAAAAGAAAAGAAAACGACAACAAACCAACAACAAAAAAAAGAAGAAGAAAAAAGGAAAGCCTGTAAATAGTTCAGGGTCTGTTTGTTGACCTTTAGGGTATTTTCTGGTTGAGTCTGATGGGTACCATGTCCTGGCCCCAAAGTCTATTTTTGGTATTCCCTGGGGACTTTGTTGCTCTGTTCCCCTGTTGGTCTGTTGCACACCCTTAGTGTTTTGCCTCAGTGTGGTGGGGTCAGATCGGGCACAGTTCCTACACGGTGTCTTCAGTGTTGTCTTCCGTAGCTCTATGGGTCAGTGAGAGACATGGAGTCTCATAGTGGGGGCAGCCCTATGGTCCTCTCTGTGCTTTGGCTGCTCTGAGCAGGAATATTATCCTCAGGGCTTGGTGGGCCAGGATGTGTTCTTCTCTCTCTTCCTCTCCCTTCATTTGCTCCTGTGTGTTCTGATCAGGCATGTTCTTGTTCCTGAGCTGTAACTTCAGTGCTGTTCTCTGAAGTGAATTCTTCTGTGGAGAGGGGTGCTGTCCACGTAGTTGGGATTGGGACCGGCCCCTCTGCTTTCATTGTATTGATTTTAGGTAGTGTTGTCCTGTATTCTGCTCTCAGGTTTATCTCTTCATTCTCTCTATCCACAGTGATCCTGTTAATTTTTTTAAATTCCTGTCCTTTTTCCTTCTCTGGAAAGATCTCTATGTCTCCTTTGTATTTGAGGGATAATTTTACTGGGCACATGATTCCTTGTTGGCAGCTGTGTTCTTTCAGAGTTTTATCTACGTGTGTCACTCCATTGTCTTCTTGCCTGCATGGTTCACACTAAGAAACCTGCACTTATACTTACTGTTTTACCTTTGCAGGTTTCTGTTCTTTATACCCTCACTGGACTGATCATTCTGTCCTTAAGACTTTAAAGTCTGATGGTGATATGTTGTAAAATTTTGGGATCTATATTGTTATCTTTTGGAATCTATATTGTTTAGAATTCTATGTGCTTTTTGAGTAATTTTCCCCCCTTTTTTCCTATATTTGGGAAAATCTCTTCTATGATTTTTCAGACCGTTCTCTATAGATTCTTTCATTTCTTTTTCCTCCAGGACCCCAAGGAGATATAGGTTGTGCTTTGGATAGTGCCCCATATCATTCTCAAACTTTCTTTGGACTCCTTTGTTATTTTTATTGGTTGTTTCCTTTGTCAGTTGTAATCAGAGGTATTGTCTTCAAGTGCACTGATTCAATATTCCTTTTCTTGCATTTCTATTACTCAAGTGATATACCACGTTGTCTAATATTGCTATCTTATTGTTTATTTTCTGGCATTTCTGGGGCTCACATATGGGGGGAAATAAATCTGGCATAGGGGGGTATACCCCAAGATCCTTTGCATTGCTGGTGTGTTCACCTAGGTCTTCTGCATGGGCATGCATATCCACAGAGGGATGGGGCTGCATGGGAGGAGGAAGAAAGGCGGGAAAAACCCAAACCCCAAACCCGTAGTTTGAGTAGGGATTCCTGCTTCTCTGCCAGTACTGGCAATGTGCAGATGTCTGCCACATGGGTGGGAGTGGGGTGGACACCAGCAGTGGAAGAGAAAAGAAAAACACTGGGGGAAGCAGTGCTTGGAGGGGTTGTCCATGGGGAGCAGTGAGGATATCTGCACCAGGCTCCTCTGCATTCTGCTCTCACTCAGGGCCACCAGAGGCTTCAGAGAGAAGAGGTGTGGCTCTGTGGGTCAGAGCAAGGGGCATGGAAGGGGGTACTCTGTATTGGGGTTCTGTGAATACCTGTTAGTATGTTTGTGCAGGAGGTAGACATGTGCCAGAATGGCTTGCTTGGACTGCTGGACAGTGAAGAAGGGGATTCAGTCGCAGTCAGTAGGTATTGCTGATCTTCACGTGGGTGACTGCTCTGCCTGTTAGATTGTTGGAACTTGTTGGGAGAGTTGGGGTGGGTACTTCTCTGCTCCACACATTATATTTCCTGGTGAAAGGATAACATTTGCCCTCTTGCCAACTCCCTTGCCCTCGTTGATGCCAGCCTTGTGAGGAGGAGTACGTGATCTAGTCTAGTATCAAGGAGTGGGCGTGGCTAGTTCAGTCCCCTTTCCCCCTTCTGCCCATTGGGGTCTTTCTGCCTGTGGACACATGTGCTCTTGGCTGAATAGTCAGCTTAGTCATTAAGGTCTTACCTATGCCAAGTGAGACTCACAGACATCCAGAGCTACCTGTGATTGGTTAGGCAGATGTCCTGCATTCTGGAGTCCATTCTTAGCATGCTTAGTATCCACACATCTCAATTGCATCTTCCAGTGGTTCTATCTTTTATGAAATGGATGATTTGAATCCTATTTGCCTCCTTTGTCTATTATATCTAAATAGATTTAGAGTGTTGCAACATTTTATTGTATCACTAATAGCAAAATTTATTTAATCTGTTCTCTATTGATGTACATTAGGGTTCATTCTAATCTTCTGAGTGGTGCAAATAGTTCATAGGCTTGGTTGTTAGCCAAAAGGTTGGAGGTTTGCGTCTACTCAGAGGCATCTCAGAAGAAAGCCAGGTTGATCTGCTTCTGAAAAATGAGTTACATAGGGGGTTGTTGTGAGCTGGGGTTAACTTGATGACCACCTATCTACTACAAGCTACTTTATTCTCCCTACGCACAAGTCCAGGACTCATTTCCTGGACTCTCCAAGCCATGTCTAAATCCGTTCTAGTTGATCCAGAGAGCGGAGGGGCCATAGGAATCGCTCCCAGACTGATGGGCCCACGTCGCTCTTCACCCTGAGCGCTCCTGCCTGCCCCAGAAGTCCTTGCTGTCTGCCTGGGCCTGGCTGAGCTCAGACTCCTGCAGGCCATGCTGGGTCTGCCAGGACGATCAGGAAAAGAAGGGAACACTGCAACCACAGCCTCCAAGAGCAAAGTGACCATGTGCCTCCTCTTTTCTGACTAAAATCAACTCCAGGCTGCAAACGTGGAATCACTTAGAGACCAAAGTCTTCCTGCATCGGGTCCTTGTTACTCTCTAAGTTTTTTTCACATGTTATGAAGGAACATGCCTTCGGGGGAGTGGAGCTAGCCCAGTGCTTCTCTTTCCTCTCAGCCCCTTGTGACTCAACAGCTTGAAGAACAGATGGAAGGGCAGCTTCGTCTCTTCCCACCTGTCTACCAGCAACCGTCTCTCCTCCCTCCAGTCTATCACACAACTCCTGCCTTCTTTTCTTTCTTTTAAACAAACACATTTATTTTCTCGCCATTCAGGAGGCTACATGTCCAAATTCAAGACACTAACTATAGGGAAACGCTGTCTCTCTTTTTCTTGGTTCGGGGTGAGGGTGGTGGTGTGAGGGTGGGGCGTAGAAGGTCCTAGTTTCCTCCAAGTCCTTGATGCCCTAGTGATCTTTACCTGACCTCCATTCTTCCCCTACCTGTACTTGCTTCTGGGTCTAATCTGCTTTTTTGTTGTTGCTGAGAATATACACACCGAAACATATACCCATTCAGCCATTCCAACCACTGTGTGATCCAGGACATTAATTACATTTCTAGAGTTGCATAACCACTCTTACTCTCCTTCTCTGAGTTGCTTCTCCCCGGTTAACATAAACCCACTGCCATGTAAGGTTTCTGACTAGTCTTCCAAGTTGTTCTTGTCACTTTGTTCCCAGGTAGGCACTTCTTTCAAAAGCCTCCTGCTCAAGGGAGACAGTTGTTTTTCTATTTCAGTGAAACTATTGTGTGGCTTGATGAGATGTTAGGGGGCATCGTTGACTCAAATTTGAAATATTATTTTAGGGCAATAGTTTCAGAGAAGAAACCCTGACATTGTGTTGTAAATATACATAATGAAGCCTGTAGAACTTCTTTGGTCCTTTTCTGGTTCTTTTTATGGGTTAGTGTGAGTCTGTGAACAAGAGAGGGTGGCTTTTTTAAAAAAATAGATGTTCTGGTGCACTGTTCTTTTAAAAATCATTTTATTGGGGGCTTGTACAACTCTCATCTCCATCCATCCATCTATCCATCCATCCATCCATCCATCCATCCATCCATCCATCCATCCATCCATTGTGTCAAGCACGTTTGTACATTTGTTGCCATCATCATTCTCAAAACATTTGCTTTCTACTTGAGCCCTTGGTATCAGCTCCTCACTTTTCCCCTTCTCCCTGCTCTCCCCTCCTTCATGAACCCTTGATAGTTTAAAAATTATTGTTATTTTGTCATGTCTTACACTGTCCGATGTCTCCCTTTACACATTCTTCTGTAGTCCATCCCCAGGGATGGGTTATATGTAGATCCTTGTAATCAGTTCCCCCTTTCCACCCTACCTTCCCTCTACCCTCCCTATATTGCCACTCCCACCACTGGTCCTGAAGGGATCATCTGTCCTGGATTCCCTGTGTTTCCAGTTTCTATATGTACCAGTGTACATCTTCTGGTCTTGCCGGATTTGTAAGGTAGAATTGGGATCATGATAGTGGGGGAGGAAGCATTTAGGAACTAGAGGAAAGTTGTATGTTTCATCATTGCTATACTGCACCCTGACTGGCTCGTCTCCTCCCTGCGACTCTTCTGTAAGGGGATGTCCAGTTGCCTACAGAGGGATCTTGGGTCCTCAATCTGCACTCCCCCTCATTCACAATGATTTGATTTTTTTCTTTCATGCTGGTGTTCTTGAGCTGTCTTTTTCCCTTAGTGCTGTGATCAATTCTATCTGTTCTTTCATTGCTGCTTCTACCTATCCATCCTCCCAGCATGCACAGACACCCATGAGCTGCATCCCCTGGGGCCACCACACACAGCCTCTCTCGCTGTACACCACACAGCTGCAGAGGACTATGGATGCTGAAGCCTGTAAGTAGCTAAGCACTCCTGGGGCTGTGGCGTATGGCAGCCCTGCCTCCCTCCACTGTCCCGTCACGATTTACATAGGCAAGTCTAATGTCTTTGTATAATTAATGACTCATATGCTAGATCCCGGAGCCACATGGAAATACTTTTGGGGTTACCTGCTGTTCTGGATTATTCATGCTCGACTCTTCCACTAATGCATGTGATTAAGAGCTCCTCCCATGCGCTCAGTGGAGCTGAATCAAGGGGACAATGTCAAATTAAACTGATCCCCACGAAGGTGTGAATGACTAATATGGCACCTGAATCCAGATGGATAAAAGAGGGTTGCGTGCTTCACGAAGGAAAGTCACAGTTGCAAAATCAAAACTAGGTAGACAGAGCAGGGAAATAAAATTTAGGGTGGGGTCAGGGTGGGAGAAAGACTCAGAGGCAAGGTTTTTTTTTATTAGCTTTAAAAACTTTTCTTCCTTTTAAAAGATCATTTTATTAGGGGTTCATACAACTCTTATCACAATCCATACTTACATCAATTGTGTAAAGCACATTTGTACATTCATTGCCCTCATCATTCTCAAAACATTTGCTCTCCATTTAAGTCCCTGGCATGCATCAGTTCCTCATTTTTCCCCTTCCTCTCCGCTCCCCACTCCCTCATGAATCCTTGATAATTTATAAATTATTACTTTGTCATATCTTGCACTATCTGATGTCTCCCTTCACCCACTTTTCTGCTGTCCATCCCCCAGGGAAGAGGTTAATGTAGATCCTTGTAATTGGTTCCCCCTATCCACCCCACCCTCTCTCAACCTGCCTGGTATCCCCACTCTCACCACTGGTCCTGAAGGGATCATCCATCCTGGATTCCCTGTGTTTCCAGTTCTTATCTGTACCAGTGTACATCCTCTGGTCTAGCCATACTTGTAAGATAGAATTGGGATCATGATAGTGGGCAGGAGGGAGGAAGCAATTAGGAACTAGAGGAAAGTTGTATGTTTCATCACACCCTGACTGGCTCGTAAGGGGATGTACAGTTGCCTACAGATGGGCTTTGGGTCTCCACCCTGAACACCCCCTCATTCACAATTACATGATTTTTGTTCTGATGATGGGAGGTAAGGTTTTTAAAGCCCTGCCTCTCCCCTGTTGGCCTTAGACCAATCAACAACATAGCCAACTCCACGGGTTTGACTGGTATTTGCCTGCAAGACGCATTTTCAGGGTTTTGTCTGTTTGGGAATCCCACTATGGTGGGAGCCTCTCACCTCCTGCTCCAGAAGCAGAAAAAGTTAGGGAATAGTTCTTTGTGACTCTGGCTGGCTGGGGGTTGCAGGTAGAGGACTTGCAGTCAGCCCTTCAAATGCAGCTGTTCAGACTGGAGCAAATGCTGGCAAGAAGCAGGCATCATTTAGAATGCATCCTGGCAGCTTGGGAAAGCACAAGGGACCAGCACCCAGTAATGGCGGGGATAAGCACCCAACAGCATGCTGGTGATGTATGTTCTGCTGGTCCCCAGCTCTGGTGGCATAGTGGGTGTGTCAGACCAAGTTCACTAGAGAAACCAATCCAGGGACATTCATATATATATAAGAAAGAGCTTTATATCAAAGAGAAATTGCATATTGAGAAAACATATCAGTCCAGTCCTTAAGTCTGATATTAGCCCATATATATGACACTAGTCCATAAATTACTCTTCAGACTCATGCAATGATGCCAAATGCAGGAAGATCATAGGTCGGTGGATGGAAAGTCTTGTGGATCCAATGCCAGTGGAAGCATCTCAGTGCTGCCGCAGGTCTTCCCATGGCTCCTGCAGCTCTCTGACTGTGTCTCCTCAACAGGAAGGCGAAGCAGAGAGAGGGGCTCTCTTGCGGGTCTCAGCAAGTCTCTGTAAGGGTTGTACACAGGAAGACCAAGGCAGAGAGGGGAAGTTCCCAAAATCCTCATGAGAAGGCCATGCTTAGAAGGAGGCATCATCAGGCTGAAACCTGATTGACAGGCTAGACTCCCTACCTTCACTCTCAATATCTTCCCACAGTGGGTTATGTACTTGGCTGCTACCCTCGAGGTCAACAATTCTAACCCATTAGCTGCACCGTGAGAGAAGGATGAGGCTTTCTACTCCCCTAAAGACTTATAGCCTCAGAAATCAAAAGAGACAGTTCTACTCTGTCCTATAGGGTCACCGTGAGTCAGAATCACCTTTCAGAAGTGGGAGTGAGGTTCCGAGCCAAGCATTCTGTGGCATGGTCTAGTGGCCCTGCGTGGATGTCCAGGGCTCTGTGTACACCTGAAACCCTTCCTATTGGCCTTTATTCTGCTTAATTTCTCCACATTTGGTTTCGGTTGTTCACAACTAGAGACTCTAGAGCAGTGGTTCTCAACCTGTGGGTCACAACTCCTTTGGGAGTCAAATGACCCTTTCACAGGGGTCGCCTAAGACCATTAGAAAACACCTATTTCTGATGGTTTTAGGAATTGAGACCCTGCTCCTCTATTCATCTACAGGCTGGTCCGTCCACATGCAGATGCACCCACATACGAGTACCTGGTGTGAAGACTGTTACCCATACTACACCATGCTTCAAGACAACATTTCATTTCTTTGTCACTAGAAAGAAAGATTTCACAATAGATAATGACATATTGTTTTTGTGATTCATTGCTATTCTTTCATTATGTTCAGTTTGTAATAATGAAAATACATCCTGTATACCAAATATTTACATTACGATTCATCACAGTAGCAAAATGACAGTGATGAAGTAGCAACGAAAATAATGTTATGGTTGGGGGTCACCACCCTAGGAGGGACTGTATGCAAGGGTTGCGGCATTAGGAAGGCTCAGAACCACTGCCCTAGAGAAACTGTATGCTCACAAATGCCTAGGATCTTCCAGAGGTCAGAATGACTCAGCCAAGTAGTTGTTTATTGATCAACAATTTTTCAACACACACAAAAAATCCTGCTTTTTCTCTTCTGTCAATTCTTGTGGAATAGCTAAGCCCACCATGGTCCATTTCATACTACCAACCCTTTCACATCTTCCCAGAACGAATCTGAATATTGAACATTCGATATTTCGGAACTCCTACTGACCAATGGCTGCCACAATGGCCGCAGGAATAAGAACAGCCTTGAGGATGGCACAGGAGCAGGCAATGCTGGGTTCTGTTGGGCACAGGGTCACTATGGGTTGGAACTGACCCCATGGCACCTAACAACGACAACAACAACTGGCCAGTGTCACCCCAGCACCACTAAATGTCTGAAGCAGACAGTTGAGCAAGGAGAATACATCCAAACAGGGTGTCTGTGACCACGTATAATGTGGTTGGCAGATTATGTAACGAATGGAGAGGGTGTGTGCCCAGTAGTCCATCCATGAACCGGCCTGCCTATATAGCTGAGCCAAGGCCCAGGCTACAAGGCAACCTCTCTGGCCAGTGATAGCCCCTTAGCTCTATGATTAGGGGTGTAAATTGTCTTTGTTTTTACCCTAAATTTCAGCTGACTGCTGTGTGACTTAGGCTCAGCTGCTTCTTCCATCTGGGCTTCATTTGCCTCATACCTCCAAAGTGGGGCTTCACCTGCCGGCTTCACCTGCCATGCTAACTGCAGAAAGCCCTTAGTTGATAGTTACTACAGGAACACACCTAGCAGTGGGCATCTTTAAAGACCAGAAAGCGATTTTCTCACCGTTTAGGAGGTTGTAGGTCTGAATTCAGGGTAAGGGCTGGAGGGGAAGGCCTGTGTCCTGCCTGCAGCAACAGTGTTCCATGGTTCCTTGGGGACACTTGGGTAACACCTGTCTTCTCCCAGATGTGTTGGTTTCTCTCTGTAATTCATTACTTTTATAACTCTCAAGAGTTTAGTTGTAGGAGACACCCTACACTGATAGACAATAACTCTATATTTTGGGGACATACAGTTTAATCCATAACGCCTTGTGAAAAAAACTGCGTTTTCTGCTGAAGCTGAGATCAGCCAGCAGTGTCACGGAGCGCTGCAGACATAGGAGGCTAAGCCGAAGATCTGAGTCCCAAGGGAGCCTAGACCTTGGTGGCATCTGCAGGATCCATGCCTGGGGTGTGTGCTGGGCCTGATGTGTGTTTGTGTCTCTGTATGTGATGTGGTAGAGCGGGGCCTAGGGGACATCCACCCAGTGTGGGACCAGGCATGTGTCTTAGATTACGGGGCCTCAGCGGGTGAGCAGACGACAGAGTCCTGTTTTAGAGGACATGAAGAGGATTTGAATGTTTAATCAGAACAGGATGGACAAAAGCGTGCTACAAGAAATCCCTAAAATGTCACGGGCATCAGCTGGGCCTGTTCCCATCGACATGTGTTGACAGGGATTTGTAAATAGCCTGATTAATCGGTGTCCTCTGGTGACCTAAAAATTCACAATTTGGGTTTAGATTTCTTCCTGGGACTTCATGTGCTGGCCATTTGCAATAAGAAACAAAAGAGATACCAAATGATTTCCTGGATTTACATCAGAAAAACTCTGTTAGTAGCTAGCTCAGTGGCCCTTCCAGGGCCACCAGGCCTCCACACACCCACAAAGGTCAGTCCACTTGGAGGTCCTGAAATGCCTGTTGATTTATGCCTTGTTGGTTCCCAGCTGAGGCGATTGCACAAGCCTGTAATTAGGGTGAAGCATGAAATTCCAAAGATCCTGGCAATGCCACCATCTCACCACTTCTCCAATGCCTGTCCCCTTCCGCACCACCTTGGACTCCTCACAGCAGGGAACCCTAACAACATCTGGGGAGAAAGCTCAGTAGAAACGTCCTAATTTGTGAATAATGCTAAGCCATAGTTCTATCCAAGATCAGTTGTTTTCACACATGCAAAAAACCAAGTCAAACTAAACCAAAGTCAGCCTGTAGTTGTGCTCACACTGGCCGGAGCAGGTACTACCAGTTGTTCCTGACATTCTTAGCTTAGTGTGTCCTTACGTGGACAAGTGGCCAGCTGTCACTCTGGGTGATGGCCCTACACAGCTGAGGGTCTTTTCTGTCTGGACTCTGCTGTGTGCCCCCATCCCTGCCCCCCCCCCCACCCCCGCTGGCTTCCATGAACACCCAGGGCGCTGTTACTCCCGAGAAAAGCACAACTTAGATGCAAAGTGCTGGATGTCAGTGGGAAGTTGCATCTTTGACAATAGGTCCTACTTAACCTCCTGCTTCCCCATCTGCTTCTCCCTGAGCCTTTTGTTGAAAATTGTTGATATCTGCATTTTGAAGGGAACTATGAAGGGGTGTTTTCTGGCCTGGCTGCTTAGTATGAAAGACATTGATGATTTTCTACTTCAACTGTGACGTTCAGAAGTGCCATATGATAAAAAATAATAATACAACCCCACCACATGGTGGAGAGCAAGAATTTTCCCAAGCCCTTCTCGTTTCCCCATAAAAAGCAGGCTAACGGGATAGTCTAGTTTTGCTTGGTGTGGAGCTGGTGGAGGAGTACTGGTGCTGGGCTGCTACCGCAAAGGTGACCATTGAAACCCGCTCGCCCCTCTGTGGGGAAAGAGAGGAAAACGCCTGCTCCTGTAGACTGACCGTCTCAGCAATCTGAAGGAGCAGTTCAACTCTGTCTTCTGGGGTTGCTCTGAGTCGGAATCCAATCAACGCACTGCATTTCAACGAAGGTCACCCTCCACCCCATGCCTGTCCTTTTGTCCTGTGACAACTTATGGCTTGCTGTGATGCTGGAGGCTATGCCAGCACAGTGTTGTCAAATGTAACTAGAGTCACCCAAAGGGAACAGGTTTCAGTAGACCTGCCACGCTAAGAAGAGACCAAGAAGCAGGAATAAGATGGCCACTTCAGCGGAACTAGCCACTGAAAATCTATGAACAGCATTGAAATATTGTCAGCTACTAAACACATCGTGAGTGGCAGCCGAACACTGATATATGGCCGAACGATGACGCCCTCAGGTCTGAAGACTCTCGAAATGTGACTGAGGAATAGCTAGCTGCCTTCTCAAAGTGGGGTTGACTATAATGGTGTGGATGTAGGAAAGGCTTTGCGATTTTAATTTGATGATGGGGCACGGCTCAAAGGGAGAAGAAACAGCTGCAGACTTTTTAACTTATTAATAATTGAAACTGGGAATGTACGAAGAATGACTCTAGGAAATTGAGGTTGTCAAAAATGAAATGGAACATGTAACGATTGATGTCCCAGGTGTTAGAGAGTTGGAATGGATTGGTATTGGCCATTTTGAATCAGAAAATCATATGACTTACTATCCAGGAGTGAGAGATTCAAAAGAGATAACATTGAATTCATTGTCAAAAAGGACATTTCAGGATCTATCTTGAAATACACTGCTGTGATAGAATAATATTTATTGATACACAAGGTGTGTTAGTCTGGGTACATTAGAGAAACAAATCCACAGAAACTCATGTAAAAGAGGGAGTTTTATATAAAGGTTAAGTGCGGATCAAGAAAACAACCTAGTGCTGCCCAAGCCCACAAGTCCAACATTAACCCATGAACCCATATGTGCAACACGAATATACAAAGTCCTCCTCCATCTCATGAAACAGATGTAATAATGCCAACTGCAGGAGGAAGGCAGACTCAGTGAACATGTAAGCATCTCAGCACTGGCAGGGGTCTCCACATGGCTGCTCCAGCACCCAGGGCTGCATCCGGGTAAGTCCATGTGGCTTTTCCTCAGGGATGTTTTGCAGGAAGTGAGCCTTGCCAGCTGAAGAAGGGAACTGGCTAAGGCAGCTGCACCCTGTTCTGCCCATCAGAAAGCAAGAGACCTGAGAACTAGAAAGGCGAGGCTCACGGAGTCACTTATCCCTCCACCCTTCAATTAACCCCACATGTGTTTATCGACCAGGTTGGCACAATAAAGTAACTACCTCACAAGGAAATCTAGTCAATACAAGTATTCAAATATATGCACCAACCATGAAAGCTTGTCATGCAAATTTGAAGATTTTACCAATATTTCCAGTTTGAGAATGATCAAGCATGCAATCAAGATGCCTAACAAGAAGAAAGGGGCAGTAGTTGGAAAGTATGGCCTTGGTGATAGAAATGAAGTTGGAGATCACCTGATAAAATTTTACAAGACCAAGACTTCTTCATCACAAATATATACATTTAACAACACAAAGGGGAATTATACATGCGTACTTCTCTAGAAAGAACACACAGAAGTGAAATTCACTACATCTTTTGGAAGAAATGATGATGAAGTTCAGGATCAGCAGTTCAAAGTAGGCCAGGGAATGACTGTGGAACAGACAGACCATCAAGTGCTCATGTGCAAGTTTAGAGCGAAGAAAATGAAATCGAGTCCACACGAGCAAAATACAGCCTTCAGTCTAGCTCAGTTGAATTTTGAGAACATCTGAAGAATAGATTTGTCAGGAGGCATTTCAGGGTTTCCTTGTTGTTTTCAGGGTTGCATAGTATTCCAGTATTGTTGATCCCTTCTTCTATTGATGGGCATTCGGGTTGTTTCTAGCTTCTTGCTGATGTGTACTGTGCTGCAAAGAACATGGGAGAGCATACATTGGTTCGTGCCCTATCTCATATCATTGGGGGTATAAATGTAATGTAGCTTATATTTTTGGTGTTAAATGTTGTCTTATCATTTGATTTCCTGTTTGACCCATTTAAAAGTTGTTTCGGTTTAAAAAACACAAGTGAATGGGGATCCACGTGGAATGAGCCTCTGGTGAATCCGCTCTAACGATGGGCCAGGGATGTGGCTAGCCTTGCTACCACCCAGAATCCCTTGGCGGGTGGCTTATTGCAGATGCCGAACAAGAAACCCTCCAAACTCACTGCCGTTGAGTCAGTACAGCCTCATAGTGAGTCCCCTCCATCCCCTCACAGTACTCCACTTGTTTAATTCTTCTTGCATTTATTCAATATTTTGTCCATAGAATCTTTCAAGATTGCAACTGGAAGCTTGAATTTTTTCTTGAGTTCTTTCGATTTAATATACTCTGAGCATGTTCTTTTTTTTTTTTCCTTACTTGAGGTCTTTGCATGTTCCACTGTAATATTTTACGTTCTCTTCTTGAGTTTTCCTTTGAAATGTTCTTTTCAGCTCCTGTACTTCATCATTTCCTCCATTTACTTTAGCTGTTCTATGAGTAACAGCAAGCTCCAGAGACTCTTTTGACATTCACATTGCTCTTTTCTTTCTTTCCTGTCTCTTAAACGACCTTTGCTTTCTTCACGAATGATGTTCTTGAAGTCCTCCCACAGATGATCATGTCTTATGTCATTATTGTTCAATGCAGCAAATCTGTTCTTGAAATTCAGCTGGGTAGACTTTTTTTGGCTTTTGTGGACTTGTTTTAATTTTCCTCACTTTCAACTTGAAGTTACAAATGATCAAGTGATAGTCTGTTCCACAGTCATTCCTTGGTCTAGGTTTAGCTGCTAATATTGAGTGTCTTCATTATATTTTTCCACAGATGTAGCCAATTTGATTTCTGTATATACCATCTGGAGAATTCCATATGTATTGTGGCCTTTTGTGTTTTCGAAAACAGATATTTGCTTTGAACAAGTGGTTGGTGGTGAAAAAGTCTGTCATGAAATCTCTTGTTTTGGTTTTTATCACCAAGGCCATATTTTCCAACTACCGGTCCTTCCTCCTTATTTCTGACTTTTTCATTTCAATTTCCTGTTATTATCCATGCATTTTGATTACATATTGATCAGTTTCAGAATGAAGAAAATCATAGAATTCTTTAATTTCTTTTATCACTAGTTTTCAAGGTTGTCATATAAATTTGAATAAACAGTTGTATCATTGGATTTCTTTGAAGGTGGATAGATATAATCCTATTACTGACAGCTTTGTACTTCACGATAGAACTTGAAATGTCCTTTTTGACAATGAAGCAATGCCATTCCTCGTGAATATGTCATTTCCGGCGTAGGAAATGATATGATTTTCTGATTCAAAGTGACCCCTACCAGTCCATTTCGGCTCACTAGTGCCCAAGACATCCATCTTTATGTGTTCCATTTCATTTTTGATGATGCCAGCTCTCCCAGATTCAGACGTAGCACATTGCATGTTCCGATTATTAATAGATTCTTTGAAGCTGTTTCTTGTCACCTTGAGTGGTGCCGCTTAGCAAATGAAGGACCGGGGGACGCCACTCCCGCAGGCTGACTCCATTCGAGTCACCACGCTTTGCTCCACTCTGAGACAGCGGCTCCTCCTCAGGCACAGTTCCACTGCCTTCGGGCCTGAAGCGTCCATCCTCTGCCACGCTCTCTGACAATCATGTTCTGCATCCATTCATTAAACCTTCAGTATTGGACAGCATTTCCATGCTATACATAACATGTGAAGCGCATATATTACTTGGTAAAAGCCAAACAATAACTAAAACCAAGAGTTTTCCTGTAAGGAAGGGGCTGCTTTAAGGAAGTCCTCAGGAACAAGGGATGACCCCACTCTCTTGCTTCAGACTTGAGATTTCCAGCAGGCCTTGGGGAAGTCCAGTGTAAAAGTGGCCTCAGGTTCTGTTCCACCTCCGCTTCCCACTCTGCACAGACCTCTGCACACCATCCGCCACCATACAGCTCCCCTCAGCCCTTTCCCCTGTCCTGCATGGCTCCAGCCTCTGACTGGCTCCTCACTGGAGATACACTTTAGAAGGTAATGGGGAAGAAGACTTGGAACAGACACACTCTCCTGGGTCCCTGCAGCCTTCTGTTGTGGGTGATTCTGCCCCTGCGTACTGTAGGGTCATACACGTCTCTTTATCCCGGTTCTGGTCCTTACCTCCCAGTGCTCAGAACTCAAAACTGGCGACCTCTTCTGAGCCTTCAGTTGACATTGGACCTCACTGATTCTTGAGAATGGCTACCTGCAATGTGTGTCCACCACCTGGTCTAGCTGTGCTTGAGGCCCTGCGATCTGGAGAAAAGGGGTTTTGGTTACAGGCAGGATTGCATTTGGGGTCTCTAAGCATTCATCTAGGAGCCCTGGTGGCATAATGGGCTATATGTTGGGCTGCCAGTTGAATTTCAGAGAGCTCTGCTCAATCATTAGACTACTGGACCAGAAAAACCGAGCTCCTAGAAACCTGCCTCTGCCAGGCTGCTGGTGTTTACCTTTCTCCAACAAGCCATTGGGCCTCAGATGTTCAACTGCAGTGCAAGGATGAGAGTTAAGGTAGAACTTGATTGCTTCTCTATGGCTGGCTCTGGTCGCCTGTAGCAGTGTTTCCTGGGCTGTGTTCTGTGGGTTATTGGTCCTATAGGTATTCTGAAAAAAATGGCTTCTGTGGTCATGGGGATCAAGCTTCACTCCTGGGGATCCAAAATGCCCATCGTACGAGGTTTCCGAGAAGCTGTGCAGAATAGAAAGTGGCCCCCAAGCTCGACCAGAGTGCACCGTCATCCTGTCTTCTGCTTGTTGATTTATTTAGATGACCATTTAGGACATACTTGGGTAACACTAATGTTTCCCATCCAATCCAATCAAACTAGTCTTGCACTCAAGGGGTTATCGAACAGACCCCCCAACCCAATCCTCTTCGCGTCTCACCTCCACATTGCTCCCGTGTCCCAGGCACCGCTTTCCTCAGGTCTGCTGTTACCTTCTGTACCCCCAAGTGACTTCACGGGGTAAGAGTTCCACTCCACGGTGTTGCTTACACTCTCTTCCCCTGCGATGTTTTCTACCTCTCTCATTCCAGACTTTACTACCCTATTTCTTTACATTAAAAACAAAATCAACTAACTAAGCAAACAGCATCTCACTAAACAATAGAAATACAATGCTGCTAGTCGTTTAGTTAGGACTCAAATGCCTCTTTTTCTAAGAAGTTCACCCTGATTCATTTCGCCATTCTCACTTTCAAACTCTCACAGACGGAAACTTGAACGTCTCTCTCCTTCTGCTAGGCCGAGCTGGACACATGCCTTTCTCCCATCAGACGGTTATAGCTGGGGTGGTGGGGCAGGACCTAAGAGCTACATGAGCATAAGCTGCAACGATTTGCAGGTGGGTCTGCCTTGTACCCCTGTGACTTCCGTGCCCCACACGGAGGACACCCAGGGACCACATGATGAGGAAAAAAGGGGCGATGCTCAAGCTCACTGGTGCAGTGGAGGAAGTTTCCTTAGTGATACCTTGGAGCTGGAAGGCACAAGCGACCGAGCAGTGGACGAAGCAACACTTTAGTTTTCAGGAGGCCAGGCAGGCCGGCCATGTGCCGGGGGCGGGGCCCAGCTCCGGGTCTCCCCTCTCGTGGAGGTTTGTCTCAACGTGGCAGGTCATGCTCACGTCCGCACGCGTGCTGGCCTCGGGGAGAACGGCTCCGGTGGAAGAGGAGGTTTGACACCCTCCGCTCTGATCCGAACACAGGTTTTTAATTTCCCAGTAATTTGCCCTTTCTCCCTCTCCTCGGTTTGGCTTCCCTGTCATTTCATTTCCTGCAGTATTCTCATCTTACAGAAGAGGTGAACAGAGTGACCTCTCCTTGCCCCAAAGCTGAATAAAATACAGAACAGATTTTTGTGAATAAAAATAGGCTGGAATACCACCAGGCAGTTACTTCGGGCTCAACTCAGCCCGCCTGACTCCGCTCTTTCCGCACTCCACCAGCCCAGTCCAGGCCGTGTGAGGCTGTGGTCTCTGGGCTGAGAAGGGCAGGCAGCCTGTAGGAGAAGAGGTGGGCTTGCTCTTGGACCACTTGGCCCTCCCGCGTGGCGGTGGCGCAGGGAGTGGGGCCGGCAGTGAGTTTGGAAACCTCTTTAAGGTTGCCCTTTGCAAGGGAACAAAAAGGAACCACTGAAATGCCAATCCAAGTGGAAAAGAAATTCCTATCTGGAACATTTGAGGAACTGCTGGGAGGCGTGGACCTAGAAGGAAGTGGGGCTTTAGACCAACTCACTGCGTTTTAGGCAACAACTCAATCTCTTGGAAGCTCCGTGTATTCATCTACAAAAGGGGAATAAGAATGTATGCAGGTTCTATAGTCAACTGTCAGGGTTACACACAATGGTTCTTAGAACGTGCTTGGCACACAAGAGGTGAACTCTGATTCGGGTGCCAGTCAGGTCTCCGTTCAAACACCATGCCAGCCTGCTCTGACAATCTGATAGGGTCTAATGGTCACCCTCTCAGGGGGCGGTGTCTCACTTCCCTACGTAGAATGGATATTTTCTCGTTTCTTTGTGTGTCAGCATGTAGTCTGACTTTCCCCCCTCAAACAGAAGCGTGCCAGAGGAGAGCTCCCCTCTGTGTGCTTCTCATGTCACGGGCCGTGCGGGCACAGAGCGGACCCTGAATAATGATCGATTGTGTGGATGCAAAAAGATGGCTATGGGTTAAAAATCGTCTCAGCAGCACCCAACAGCAACTCGTGTTATTGTGTCAGAGCAACTTTTGGACATATTTCTGTTGTTATTTTCCCCTCCATTAAAAAACAATCCCTGTGTCATGCAGTCAGCGAGCTCAAGCTTCCTGGTCTCAGGAGACACATATGGTTAGTTACAGAATCTGGTGTCAACTTGCGAAGGGGTGGAGTCTAGCCTGTCAATCAGGTCGCAGCTTCATGACCTCATTTGGAGGCTACAAGGAGGTAAATAACTCACTGGAGGCCAGATACACTCACTCCTGTGAGACATTCCTGTCGACAAGCCACATGGAGCTTGCTGTGGGAGCCAGAGCCCTGGAGTTGGATGAGCCACGTGGTGACCCCACACCAGCGCTGAAAAGCTTCCACTGCCACTGGATCCACAAGGTTTTATACCGCTGGCTGGTAATCTTCCTGCATTCGGCCTCATTGCCTGTGTTGAGTGAGTCTGAAACGGAACTTAAAGACTGGTGTCAGAAATACTGGCTAATATTGGACTTACGCACTTGATCTAGACTGGGCTGAGATGCTTTTTTCAATATACAATTATTCTTTTATATAAAGGCTCTTTCTTATACACATGAATCTCCCTGGATTTGTTTCTCTAGTCAACTCAGACTAACACACTAGGCAAAAAGCGGAAGTTGTCTATGAGATTTTTCTCTTCTTGGATTCTGTTTCCAAAGATCTAGCATCATCAAAAGGGTTATGTGGCTTGCTTGGGAGGGTTGAGGTGAGAGAGAGAGGAAAGGGGAGAGAAGAGCTGAGTGAGAGAAGACCAAAAGAGAGCACCCAGCCTCTGTCCTGAGTTAGCTGACTCACAGTGGCTACCCGTGTGTCCAACGATACCAGTACTTTCCAAGGCTTTCAATGGTTCGTTTTTATGAAAGGAGATTACTGGGACCGTCTTCCAAGACAGTTCTGGTGGACTTAAATCTCTGATTTTTCTATTATCTATTATGTCTGAATGGTTTGGATCACCCAGAGATTCTATGAGCAATCCAAAGGATTTATCTCTGAAGGAAGCACAAAGAAAGACCACCATCATTCCCACTCTAGGTCTGGAATCTGAGTTGAAGTGTCTGGAGTCTAAGTGGGGGCAGGAGGAAACACTAAGTGTTCTGTGAATCATGGTGCTCTCCATATACCCTTGAGGTAGCATCCTAAAGCGCTTTCCACCACTTTGAGGAGGTGACTGGGGGTCCTCAAGGAGCATGGAGCTGGAGTCAGGGACTTCCCAGTGACAGGGCTAGCACAGTAGGCATAACCAGGGAGAGTTGGTAGACGAGGACACTGTGATGCCATTTAGGACCCTGGAAAGACTGAAGCCCAATGAGGATGCAGAATTAGAATTCAGTCATAGACAAACACACTGACAGGTCTTTTAGGCCTAAATTTGTAGACTGATTCACTCCATACTATCGAATTTATTCATGAGCAAGGTCATCCCTGTCCTTAAACACTGCAGGGGCATGCCTTAGTTGTACCTATTTGGCTCTGCCTCAGCCCTGGGCACCTTTAGGTGTTGCGAAGATCCGATAAAATTATACATCAAGTATGTATTTTCTCATGTGCAAGAAAGATAAAAAATTCATTGTTTTTCTAAAGCATCGTTAAATCTGGTAGAAGGACTTTTGCCCCATAGTTAATGTATGACATGTCAATTTTCATACCTCAAGGTTTTGCAATTCAGATACAGCATTCAAGACTTCAGATCTGAGCAGTTGTCATGGCTGTGGCTTCTTGCCTGGGACCCCATTGTCCAATGGGAGAAATGGGCAGCTCTGCTATTAGCTACACACTCACTGAGCTGGTGTTTTCACGGGAACGTCAAAGGTAAATTTGTGTCCCAATGCTTATTGCCCATTTTCATTGGCACTCCTGGGTCTGGGCTTTGCATGGAAGTAGGGTGCAGGTCCCTTCCAGTCTGCAGCCTCAGGTGTAACACGCTAAGGGAAGACCATTGCCCTCTGTCCATCAAAGAACCAGTTTCTGGTTTCTTCCTCGCTGAGACAAAGCCAGATAATTCTCCTAGGAGGTTTGGTTTTCCAAAAGTGTACCTTTGCTCTACTCAAAGATATTTCCACCTGTTCCTAAACTCCAAAAGGATATCAACAGAACACTTATCCCCAAATAAAATGAGGACTAACACCTCTACTACTTTATTATTGGTACTATTGTTGCCAATTACTTGGTGGTTTACAACCAGGTAAGTTAATTATCTGACAGTTCCGTAGGTTCGCAGTCTCACGACACTAGAATCAAGGTATTGGCAGGGCTAGTTGTACCTGGAAGCCCTATGGGAGAATCCATTTCCTCATATGCTCCAGCTTCCAGAGGCTACCTACATTCTTGACATTTAGCAATATAGTGTCTCTCTGACTGGCCCACAAGGAAATGATCGATTTGAGAATGTTTAGGTGAGCCAACAAATACAATCATCAGTGGTATATAGAGTGCACATGTGTTTAGCTGGGCAGGGGTGAGGGAGCACTGTGGAAGGAGAGCTCAGTAGCCTGGCAGAGGCAGGAAAGACTTCTCAGAGGGTGTTTCTATGTCAGCGCTTGCCTTCACAGCTCTAGGATAGACTGTGGGGAAACTTGAAAGCCGGGACTGGGTATAACTGGTCCTTCATTTTCCCCTGATGTCAAGTTCACTGCTTCACAACTTCTGGACACCCAGTAAATAATCACTTGCCATGAACCAGTTCAACTCCTGAGTCATCTTTCCCTTTGAGGACACCATTGGCAAACTGTGATGTGATGAGAGATCAAGGAGCATTGCCTAGCTGATGGGGCTGAGCCAGCACCCTAAGGGAAAGGCCTTAGGCTTTGGGGATCTACTTTCTTTATCACACATGTCTCTCTCCCTCCCCATCAGGCATGAATTGAAGCAGGAAGTGTCCCATCCAGCAATGGAACCTTGCCAGGCATTTGCCCCAGACAGCAGGGAATTAGACCTAAGGATCTGCCCTTAAGCTCAAGCGGGACTGTAGGATCACTCGAGGGTTGATCTGTGATAAATGTCTCCTCTTTTGAGTTTCTTCCTAAAATAACATGCTAGGAGCAAGGGGGTGAAACTGAGCACGTGAAATAGTTGGCAGAGTGTCAGGAAAGACTTTTTGGACAGATGGATTAGCTGTACCCAAGGCGAGAGGACCTGCTGCTGCAATCTTGGAGGTAAGCTGTGGCCTGCAGGAAGGGACATCAGGGGCTCTGGCTCTGGGTCCAGGCTCTGAGATTTTGGCTTTCAGGTAAGAAATTCCCCTCACAGCTTCAGCTTGGCAGAATTCCTGAGCATCTCTCTGGCCTTAGCTTCTTTCTGATGATTTCTATCCTTGGAGTCTTGCTAGCATAGTGGTGACCCTTTGATCTGCTAACTCTAAGGTCTGAAGTTCAAAACCACCAGCCACTCTGATGGAGAAAGATGGGGTATTCTACGCTCGTTCACAGTTCCAGTCTCAGAAACTCACATCAGCGCCCTGTCCTATTAGGCCCTAGGAGTCAGCCTTGACTTAATGGCAGTGAGTTTGATTTGTTTTGGGGTTGCTTTTCTTCACAGAGGGTCTCAGAATCAGGTTCCTGGTCGGGTCCTGGAATGTGCAGGGTCCTGGAATTTGCAGGCTACAGGGAACGTTGACCACATGGATGTGTGAAGGGGGAGGTTGTCTCCTGGTAGGATAGGATAGGGCCAGGTCTGAGCTAGTGTTTGCTGAGGGAACAAAGGAGGGGATTAGGTCTTTAATTTCTCTAATAGACCAAAGTGGCTTCTTTAGACCTCCCCATAGTCTTTACAGGACCTTCACAAATGGGTAAGCAACAGACTTGAATAGCTTACTTTCCTTAGAGGGCCATTCTCCAGGTCAGCCTTTGAGCCAGGACCAGCAACTAATTACTGGATTGTCAAATCCCTGTAGGGGATGGAATCCAGCCCAACATTTAAATAGACAAAAAGAGAGACTAGAGTGTGATAGGAAATATCAGGGAGTGTCTTAGAAATAATGGTATTGATTTGTGACTAGTTCGTGTTGTGTATGATATTTTGTGTACCGCACACTAAATATGGATTTCAAGTAGAACGTATTTCGTACCATGAGTTAAGGTCAAAGAATTGGGAGCATCTGAACCAATGGGTTCTTCCATGCTCTCTAGGGGAAGATGCTGAAACTGACCTGGCAAGGTCGTTGTTTGTAAAATAAAGATGTGTAACCATCCACAAGACCTGGGAGGGCAAGTGAAGGGAGATTGGCAAGGAGTCAGGAGGCTGGAGTTTTGCTTCAGAATATGCCACAGATTCGCTGAGAGCTTTGGGGCTCCTCACTAACCCTTCCCTGAACCTCAGTTTTCTCCTCTCAAATGGGAGGTAACCAAGTTTGGGGGCGTTGGTGCTCACTGCTGCCATCTGGCGGCAAGCTCTTTAACTTGCGGGTTATGACTTCCAACTTTGTTTTGATGATTGGTGTATGTGTGTCGTCTCCAGGTTCCAGTCACCTTGTGTGTTGTCTACATGTGCCAATCTCCTCCTGAGCCTGGTCATGATAGATTCATCCATATGGATTGTGCAAAGTTTACCCCCAATCTACTCCCATTTATATATGTTATCTCCAAAACCTGCCCAAGTGATCATTCAGAGTACGGTCCTTTCAGGGACAAAGGCATTTGTCCATGTGGAACAATTCCTCATTAACCATAACTGAAATTCTGTTCCCGGGGCTTCAGAGCATGGGAGTACGGTAGCAGATGCCATCACCTTGTCAGCCTCTGAGTTTCTTTGGTGTGGGAGTTCATTTGGAACACTGCCTCATAGGCTCAGGACTTTGAATCCCCTGATGGGATGGTATCTTCTTGACATGGTCCACCCCTGGTTCATTAGGTTCATTCTTATGATTTCTGTCCTTGGGGTCCTGCTAGCATAGTGGTTACCCTTTGGTCTGCTAATTCTAAGATCTGAAGTTCGAAACCACCAGCCACTCCAATGGAGAAAGATGGGGCTTTCTACTCTTGTTCACAGTTCCAGTCTCAGAAACTCACATCAGCACCCTGTCTCATTGGGTCCCTAGGAGTCAGCCTTGACTTAATGGCAGTGAGTTTGATTTCCATTGCAGGCCACTTCACCAAATGCCTGAAAGGAAATGGTGGCAAAGGCTGAGGCCTCCTCCTAGGAAGGGGTTGGGGGGACAGGTAAAAGAACTTACTTTGTAGCCAAAGGTTTGCCTAGGCCCACCTGCTGCAGAGTACTTACCTGTATTCCAGGGTCTCTGATGCAGTGCCAGGCCTGAGCACTGCTTTTTCAAGCGATGGAGATGAGCCTATGTAGTGCTTAGAATAGAATGCTTATTTATATCAATATTTTCCTCTGCTTTCCCCACCCCCACGCCCCCACCTTTTTTTGATGGCTACAGCATCTAGTTGAGTCTTCAGTTAAGGCTCTAATTAAATTTCTTTCAGTATTATAGGCAACCTTTTGCAAGAGAAGCAGTGAAAAAATTCTCTTACTTTAAGCAGCAGGTTGCATTGTCCTGAGATTTATTTCCAGCAAATTAAAAGAGGATTGAGTGCTCCCAGGTCTTGTCCCTGCTTTGGAAAAGGTCATTAGTCAGCAGGCATATGGACTCGTGGGCCCTCAAGGGCTGTGCCATTGTTAGGTGCCATTGAGCCAGTCCTTGACTCATGGAGATCACATGCAAATGGTATTAAACGCTTGTTGGTCCTGTTCCATCCTTGCACTCAACTGTGGATGGACCGCTGTGCCCAAAGTGTTTCGATTGGCTGGTTTTGGAAGTAGATTCCCAGGCTGTTCTGTCTAGTCTGCCTTAGTCTAGGACTCTGCTGAAACCTGCTCAGAAAGTGCACTGGTCATCAATTGAACTGGGATCTCTCACCTGGAAGGCAAGTGTTCCACCACTGAACCACCACCATTCCTCTGTCCAGGATTTTGATTTGAATATCGATGACCAGAGCATCTGTAATAGTTTGGGACCTGCATTCAGTGGTGAATTACTGTGTATGGAAAGGTTGAATAAGTGAATGCACAGACTCTCCCTAACGCTACTTCCGGCAAAGTTTCTGAGCAGTAGAATCACAATACTGCTGGGGGTGGCCTGCATGTGTGTAGCCCCTGGTCGGTGGCAGAATTGACTGACCTGGAGCCGAGTCAGCATATTGAATGCATGAAGTTGAAAGACATGAGAAAACATTTGGCAAGATAGAGTCAAACATATTTTTCAGAATAATATCTTTGATTCTTCACCTGCTGTCTTATGGGTGTGGAAGCTTGAAATGGGGAGTGGCTTATGTTTAAAGAATCCTCTTCCCTTCAGACTTCAGGAATCCCAACAATGGCTTGGTTTTGAGAACATGACCAATTAACCGATGCCAAGAAGCAAATTCCTGCTCCACAGAGATGAACCTGACTTCTGGGTTGAGTTCAAAGCAGAGTTTTCAGTTTAAAATTATTATAGGAATAACTTTCCTTTCAAACACTGCACACTGGAACCGTGTGTGTGTGTGTGTGTGTGTAAACACATTTTTCCTCCTACACCCATTCAGCCTGCTTGTCTATCCATAGATCTACTCCTTAGATCAGCGGTTCTCAACTGTGGGTCATGATCCCTTTGGGGGTCAAACAACCCTTTCACAGGGGTCACCCAATTCATAAAAGTAGCAAAATTACAGTTATGAAGTAGCAATGAAAATAATTTTATGGTTGGGGGTAACCACAACATGAGGAACTGTATTAAGGGGTCGCGGCATTAGGACGGTTGAGAACCACTGGTATTTAAGGGTTGCGGCCTTAGGAAGGTTGAAAATTACTGCCTTAGATCATTGATAATGCAGGATTGAGCTGAGTTGCCTTTAACTCTTAGCTTCTTTCCACTGCATTCCCTTCCGTCAGTTTTACTGACTTCTCTCATGGCATATTGCCTTCCCCTTCACCCAAGTTAAAATACGCCTACCCTCTAGTGAGTAATTTGCCCTCCTTTCCTCTCTCTCCCCGTCAATCACCAAGAATGTCTCTTTTAATGGGACATCCTTTCCTGGCTTTTTAGAACAGTGGTGTCCTACAATATTTATCTTTTGGTGATTGATTTATTTCACTCGGTGTCTTTCCCTTCAGGCTTCTCCGAGTTAGGAGGGGGGGTCTCACAGATTCACCGTTATCCTTGAGCAATGCATGGTATTTATTCTGTTGTGTAGATAGCCCATTGTTGGCTTAGCCATTCTTCTTCAGCGGATTGCCATTTAGGTTGTTTTTGTTTTAAATCAATCTTTGCTGTTGCGAATCATGCTGGAATGAACATCGGTGTGCTTCTATCTCTCTGTGGTCTGGCTCTTATTTCCCTACGGTATCTATGGACTGGAACAATTTTGAAGAAACACAGAAGTACGCATGGGAATCTGAAGCCTCAAGTAGAGACTGATAAAACATTAAGTGCATATTTGAATTTTTGTGTATATCAGCACATTACGAACAGTGAGGGAAATCCCCCTCCCATATTCTCTGGACAGGAAATGGTCATTGTTCTTCCTAAGACAGACCAAATCCGGGGATCTAGTGTTTCCCATCACTAATGAATATGCTTTAAATTGGTCCCATTGCTCATGGTATCTTGAAGACAGAGCGTTATAGCATTGCATATTGTTTATTAGTACTAATGAAATCTGATTAAATGTTTGGAAGAAACACTGAAGTTTGGCAGACTAATTTAGAGCTGTGTTACCCAATTTGAGATGATTTCAGCCCAAACATGAATATTTTTAATTTATGTATTTACTGTAATACATTCAAAGGATTTTGTATATCTTAAAATGTTTCACTTGTGTTTTCACAAGTATATTTGCTTAGGAAAAAGCTAAAGGTGCAATTAATTAAAAAGAAAAAAGGAAATCCTGTTCATTTGAAGAAAACTAATAATAGCACATAAAAGTTTTAAGAACAAGGTTTAAAACTTAAAATGTCACTTTGATGGCTGAGGTGCTCCCGACCCACGCCACGGCATTTTCAACTACCCCACCTGCGTGCAACCGCTGGATGGTGGAAAAGAAACACGGAAGACTTGTTGCATTCAAATCGTGGTGTTGATGAAGGATACTGAGTACCCCACAGGCTTGCAGAAAAGCAAAATCAATCAGTCTTAGAAAAATTGTAATCAGAGCCCAGAGGCCAATTGCTGGAAAGGGACATCATGTTCGGTCAAGTGCAGGATCAGGGAACATAAGGAAAACCCACGGGCAGATATCACAGCACGGCAACGGAGTCAGACACAACCATAACAGCGATCATGGAGACGTTGCCAGACCGCCATGTGTTCTTCTGCTGCCCATTAGAGCACCATGAGTGAGATTTTAATTTAATAGCAAATGAATTAAAAAATAGTCCACCGCTGAAGTGCTCAGCACTGAAATTTGAGGAGCAGGTTCAAAGTACTCAAACTTTTCATAATCGTGTGGAGCAAGTACTCGGGAATGACCATGCACTTTGGGGAAGGCTCAGGTCTTGTGGTTGTGCTGTCACTGTGTGGCTATACGGGGGCACATGACTCATCTTCAGAGTCATGTCTGTGATGTCCCAGGAGAGACCCTCACAGACAGCGATGTCTATACCCAGGCCTCTGCTCAGGAAAGAAGACCTCCTTCAAAGCTCGAACCCCTCACAAAATCTCAAAAGAGCTGCTCAGCCCATCTGCAGGATTGCATTGCCCAGGGCACCTTCTCAGCAGCACCATCCCACTCTCCAGTACATCAGAGAAGAGGCCATTACCATGAACTCAGTCAGGCTCCTCTGCACCTGTGGTCGCAGGCAGTGGCGTGGACGCCCATCTTTCAGGTTGAAGATGAGAAAAGTTAACTCCCTTTGAATTACTTTCTTGGAGCTTTGGTGGTGGACAAGTGTCCAGGGGGACAGAGCACAACTTAACCAATAAAACTCCTTTTCCATGGCATGCCACTGTAGGAACCTTGACTAGAAAATTCACTTCTAAACCTGGCTTGCTCTGGACACCTGGGGCCAGAGAGGTGGGCTATGGAATGGTGGACCGGGGAAGGTGAAAGGAGGGCTCACCTCACGGAGCGATCTTTCATTGAAGGAATTCAAAAGGTACCCGGAGCTGGTGCTGGGGATGCCATTTGGTGGTCTGGGGGTTGCTGATTACATTCTCCGTCACAAAGCCTTTGATTTCCACCGGCTCATGTGTACACATGTGGGTATTCTTGGTGGCCTGACCATTGAGCATAATGAAAAGAAATGATTGGCTTTCTCTTGATGCAAACATCTGGTTTTACTTGAAACAAGATGACTTAGCTGTTTCAGAAACATTCTTGTAACCCTGGATTCACATTTTCTTCTTAAAATATATATTTTCTCTGTTCGGGCAGCATGTTAATGTAAACACTCCATGTAACTGACAACCGACAGTTTCAGAAGTATGTGGGGCTCCAAGCACCGGAGGAACCACAAGAATGATTGCGTTTTTGATTTGATCACTGGAAATCTGTTTCAACAGTCACTCTGATTTAAACAATTATTCTGGTTTATACTCCAAACGCTGTAATTTGCAGGAAATGTAACCATGTGAGGACATTTTTGTAGAGTATGTCTTGGCAACTTTGTTTTGTTGTGATGTCATTCTCCCGGGCTTCAAGGAAGCACAGAGGGACTGGAAGGAAAATAGGGTCCTTCTTTTTGATGTGCGTCCCTGATCCCCGGAGAAAATGCTCTCAAGCCTTCCTGGCTTCCTTGTCGCTCCCGAGCCCAGTGCCAGCTCTGCCGGGATGGAAGGACGTTCAGGAAAGACAGAAACCCTAAGTGCCTTGACTGTGGGAGAATTGCGGACCAGGAGTGGGGTTACTGGCTTCATTGTCATCTCCGCTTTCTCTCTTGCTATGGCACCGTGGGTGGAACGCTTGCCCCTCATTATGGCCAGCCCTCAAAGTCTGGGTTTTCCTGTTTGAGAGCAGGTAGTTCACTCTGGTTCTTGTCCAGACAAGAAGATCTAGAAAGGGCAAAGAACAGCCATAACAAGCAACTGGCTGAGCCCATGAAAGAACCGGGTCGCTGAGTGTCAGATTTACTGCTGGATTTTAAGTGTCGACGAGCAGTTAAAAGTCGGTTCCATTTTATGAACAGAATGTGTAGTTTAGTGAAATGAGAATGCATATTCATAAATGAAAAAAATAGGCTGTCTTGTGTAGGGGACTGATCATAGAGCTAGTGTTCAAAGTCCTTGCTCTGTTTATGTCACCCTCCCTCTTCAGCTAACCCCGCTGGGTCCCTGTTTTGGCGGGAGAGAGACACGTGGGGGTGTTCTCTGGCTCTGCCCATTGGCTGAGTAACCAGCTCAACCACCACCGGTAGTACTTCTCATGTGAGGTGAGCCCACACCTATGCAGATAGCACCCAGACCCACAATGGTGTTAGGGTGCCTGACCTCTCTGACCACATCTTCTTGACTAACAGCCCACACGAGAAGAGTCACAGGCATCCTTGACATCTCTATGCCTTAATTACTTTTTGTTGATGAGTCCTTAACACCTGAGCGGAAGTGGACCCTTGCGAGTGCCTGTTCCACATCTGGTTTGCTAGAGTTCTAAGAAGAGGACGAGGTAGTTAGCTTATTGTGCCCACCTTGGCAATAAACATGTGTGGGGTTAATTGAAGGGCGGAGGGAGAAATGGCTTGGTGAGCCTCGCCTTTCTAGTTCTTGAGTCTCTTGCTTTCTGATGGTCAGACCAGGGTGCAGCTGCCTTAGCCTGTTTCCTGTCTCAGCTGGCAAGGCTCACTTCCTGCAAGACATTCCCAAGGAGAAGCTGCATGGACCTATACCGATGCAGCCCTGGGTGCTGGAGCAGCCATGGGGAGACCCCTGCCAGTGCTTAGATGCTTACACATTCATTTATTCAGCTTTCCTCCTGCATCAACATCATAGTGTGTGTTTTCTGACATAGAGGAGGACTTTGTGGATTGGTGTTGGACATACGGGTTATTGTTAGACTTGTGGACTTGGGCAGCACTGGGTTGGCATGGTCTCTTGATTCGCACTTTACCTTTATATAAAACTCTCTCTTATACATGAGTTTCTGTGGATCTGTTTCTCTAAAGTACCCAGCCTAACACAAGGACTCCTCCCTTTGCTTCTGAGGGGTGAGTTAAATGAGGACTTAGCCCAGTAAGGGCAGATATCTCTTTGAATCTCTGAGTTGATAATTTTATGTGTTCGTTTTTCTTATCTAAAAAGCGATAGTGATGGATGTTTTTGCCACCTGAACTTCATATCCTTGCAAATGAGTTTCTTCCTGCATAGCCTTTCTTGAAAAGCCTGGAAGGGATGGGGTGATGTTTAGCTAAAGGCATGCCTCTGGCAGTCCAGCGTGCCTCCTTGGACTAGCCTGAGCTCTGTGCACACTCATATGTGCTTCTGAAACTTGGTGGTCTCTAGGGTCCCTGGAAAATGAAGAGGAACCTACCACCTGCTCAGCCTTGACCATGGGGTTTGTTACATTGTTATCACCCAACAGTTGTTTGCTAAGTGACACTGAATTGCATATATATGACTAATATGCATGTGGCGATGTGTTTCTGTATGCCAGCCACACACCAAATAGAAGCTGCTCTTTCTTTGCTTTCAGGAAACTGATCTGGTGTTCTTCATGAGTTTCCACACCCTGGAAAGTAGGGAAAAAATTATGTTTAGTCCAATTCAGTAATTTCAAATGTATCCCTTTACGTGAATATTTTCATTAGCTGACTACCCCATCTTTCAGCTTTCTTCACCTTTTCCTGTGGCATTTCGGTGTGTGTGGGTGTAGGGCATACAACATTCTCAGATCCCCGAGGCATTTCCGATCCTTTGATTCTTCAAGCCGTGTCTTAGGCTAGGCTCTCTAGAGAAGCAAAACCAGATCATACATGTATGTCAACGGTGCGGAGAGCGGGGAGGGTTGAAATCAGGCAAATAGCTCACACAATTGGAGAGGTGGGTGAATTCTAAGTCTGTGGGTCAGATGTCAGACTAGAGGCTTCTCTGACTCACCTAACTGTGGGGACTGATGAACCCAGACACCACATCAGACAGCAAGCGTGTGGCTACAGAGATGAATGAATCCAAGGTCAGCAGGTGAGGTATGTGGACAACTCCCAGGCTCAACAGGTAATACAGTAGCCTGCTGGCTCGAATCCAGAGAACTGGAGGTCAGATGACAAATGAGATGCAAGATCCAGACCAAGCAGTAAGCTTTTCCTTCCCTTCCACTTATATTGGAAGCAGGCCACACCATGCCTCTAAAGAGATCGCATCGTGGAGGAATTACTATGTTGTAACAACCAACCCATTGATAATCCTTTCCTGCTAAATTGATTCAAAGCCTTGAAGATCACATGCAGTGTCCGTGCATCTGATTACAGTCTTGCTGGTCTTGGGGGCTGAGGTAAGCAGCTGGTGCTTCTGCTTCACTTTTCTTTCTTTTTAAATTTAAATTTTATTTTTATTGGGGGCTCTTACAGCCCTTATCACAATCCATACATATATTCAGTTTGTCAAACTCATCTGTACATATGTTGGCATCATCTTTTAAAAAACATTTTCTTTCTAATTAAGCCCCTGGCATCAGCTCCTCATTTTTTCATCCTCCCACCTAACCTACCTCCCCCATGCCCCTTTAATAATTGATAAATTATTCTTTTTTTGGCCTGTCTCACACCAACTGCTGTCTTATTTCACCCACTTTTCTTCTGCCCATCCCTTTGGGATGGGGGGGTCTTACAGTGATCATTGTGATCTGTTTCCTCTTACTCCCCACACTTACCCTTGTATATCACTGCTCCCCTTATTGGTCCTAAGGGGTTTATCTGTTTTGGATTCCCTGTGTTGCAAGCGCTTATCTGGACCAGTATGTATGTTCTGGTCTAAACAGTTTTGTAAGATCGAATTGGGGTCATGATAGTGGTGGTGGTGTGGGGGAGGAAGCATTAAAGAACTAGAGGAAGGTTGTGTATTTCATTGGTGCTATACTGCACCCTGAATGACTCTTCTTTTCCTTGTGGCCGTTCTGACATGGGCAATTGACTACTGATGCACTTTGGGTCTCCACTCTGCCTCCCCTCTCATTTCCATTGATATGATTTTTGTTTGTTTGTTTTGTTTTGGGTTTTTGATGTCTGATACCTGATCCCATCAACACCTCATGATCACACAGGCTGGTGGGCTTCTTCCATGTGGGCTTTGTTGTGTCTCAGCTAGGTGGCCGCTTGTTTATCTTCAAGCCTTTAAGACCCCAGACGCTGTATCTTTTGATAGACGGGCACCATCAGCTTTCTTCACATTTGCTATGCACCCATTTTGTCTTCAGAGATTATGTCAAGAAGGTGAACATCATAGAGTGCTGTGTTAGTAGAACACATTCTTCTTGTGTTGAGGGAGTACTTAAGTGGAGGCCCAATGTCCATCCACTACCATAATACTTTATAAATAAATATATGTGCAAAGATCTATTCCCCTGTCATTGTGTATCGATGTGTTTACATGTATGAATGTCTGTATTTAGACCTCTATAAATGTCCTTTGCCTCCCAGTTCTTTCCTCTATTTACTTTTCCTTTCCTCCCGTCCCTCTCTTCTTGACTGTCCTTTCTGGTCAATGTAGGGTCTGTGGCATCCTCCATCTAACTGCTGACCTATGAGTCCCCCCTACAGCCCTGTTGCAGGATCACTACGTCGCTTGCCACGGCAGCTATTGTAGATCCTCTGGATCCCATCTAAGCTGCTCTACACTGCCTCCCCATGCCACTGTGGAGTGCCTGTGGGAATGTCTGGGTCCCAGACACACCATAGTGCAATTGTTGCTATGGAAAAGGTATCCCAAGCTCTGATTTATCCTCAGCTCAAGTACAGTTGTTTACTTCAGCATGGCTGACACCATGCCGAGGGAGGCATAAACTACAAGGTGAGATTAATCCAGGAATTAACTTCAGAGCTGGGTCTAGGAGGTTCTCAGCACAGGGTTCTGGGTCCAAATGACACATTCTAATCTCATCTGTTCTTTCTTGCCACTGCTAAGGTCTTTAATTCTTTGCTTGCTTGTTGTAACTTTGATCTCTTATAAGATACAATCTGCACACTAGGGAAATCCCCTTTGCATTGAATCAGGGCTGTGACTTGAGTAAGAGGGTTGCATCTTACCTTAATTGATTGGCTGATTACACCATGAAGGAAGGTTATGTCATTGTATAATTGCCAAATCATGTGTATTAGTCTGGGTACTTTAGAGAAACAAATCCACAGAAACTCATTTATAAGAGAGAGTTTTGCACATCAAGAAAACATCCCAACCCAATGCTGCCCGCAAGTCCAACATTAACCCATTAACTCATATGTCTGATAGCAATCCACAAAGTCCTCCTCCATCTCACAAAACAGACACAATGATGCTGTCTGCAGGAGGAAAGCCGAGTCAGTGAATGTGTAAGCATCTCAGCGCTGGCAAGGGTCTCCACATGGGTGCTCCAGCACCCAGGGCAGCATCAGGGTAAGTTCATGTGACTTCTCCTTGGGGGTGACTTGTAGGAAGTCAGTCTTGCCATCTGAAGCAAGGAACTTCTAAGGCAGCTGCACCCTGGTCCGACCATACAAAGCAAGAGACTGGAGAACTAGAAAGGCGAGTCTCACCAAGCCATTTATCCCTCCACCCTTCAATTAATCACACATGTTTTTATCACCAGGTAGACACAATAAACTTACTCATTGTGTCATGACATCACTGCCAAACCACTGAGAATCAGGACCCAGCCAAGATGACACATATTTTTGGAGTAAAAATTTGGTCCATGACAATTCTTCAGAATTAAGCAGTGAATCTCATGGCTTGTGTGCACGACTGAAGAAAGTCCATGATCTGAATGTCCTCAATTGAGTTACTTGTAAAGATATCTTTATCTCCTGCCTGAGCCTTTCTTCAGAACTCTAAACGTGAATATCCAGTTGCCCTCTCAATCTTTCATTTGAATGCATAAAAGGAGTAGCAACTGTCACGGTGCCTAACCCAAACCATTGCCCCTGATGCGATACCTGCTCCCTTGCTCTACGCACTTTCAGTCTTGGTAACTAGCACTGCCGCTCATGCGGTTGCTGAAGGTAAACATTTAAGTGTCATCCTGACCTCTCCTCTTTCTCTCACACCATATCCACTTCCATCAACAAATCCCACGATGCCAACATCAAAGTGTGTCTTAAACTCCAAACACTTCTCCCGGGGGTGTCTCGCTCGGAGCCCACTGCAGCCTCTTGTCTTGGATTCCCACAGCTGCTTTTGTCCCCATGGAACAGAGGTCCTCCTCTGGGAATGATTGAGGTCCCACCCCCAGGTGATATATCACAATGTCCGGAAACATTTTTGGTTGTCACTACTGGAAGTGGGTGCTATGGGTATCTAATGGGTAGAGAACAAGGATGCTCCTAAAATTTCTGTGATTCACAGCTAAGTCTTCTACTAGAAACTATTTGGGGGCTCAAAATGCTGTATAGAATATTCTCAACACAATAGGGTGATCTTTCTAAAGTATAAAGTAGATCATGTCACTCCTATGCTTAAAACTATGTGTTAAAGTAATATGCATTTATATGCACATATTACTATGTCAGCAGGTACACCTAGACAAGATAGGCTGGACAAATAATGAGAGAAGAAAACAACAGGACCAACGGTCCTGGAGGGACATGAGAGCGTGGGAGGTAGGGGAAGGGAGGAGGTGTCGCCCAACACAGGAACAAGGGAACAGCGAGTGGTTCAAATCCAGAGGAGGGAGGGGAGGGGAGGACTGGTAGGGAGTGACCAAGAGCAAGGTAACTGTGAGGAATTACTGAGACCAGAATGAAGGCTAAACATGGTGATGGGATGGGAGGAAAGCGAAAGGAAATAGAGGAAAGGAGTAGGAGGCAAAGTGCATATAGAGAAGCCTAAATACAGATATGCACATATGTAAATATATTTATGATTATGGGGACAATAGACTTATGTGCATATATTTATAGGTTCAGTAGTAGGGTAGCAGATGGACATTGGGCCTCCTCATGCATAATCCCCCAATACAATAGCACCTCGCCTTGCTAAACAGTCATTGCAGGATACCCACCTTCCCGACATGATCACTGAAGACAGACATGTGTGTAAGCAAACGTGGTGAAGAAAGTTGATAGTGCCCGGCTATCAAAAAGATATAGCATCTGGGGTCTTAAAGGCTTGAAGGCAAATAAGCGGCCATCTAGCTCAGAAGCAACAAAGCCCACAGAGAAGAAGCACACGGCCTCAGCGAATACAAGGTGTTGAATGGACCATGTAGCAGACACCAAGGAACAAAAACAATCATAGTGTGATCACCTTCCTCACATAATCGCTGAAGACGAAAGTGTGCATAAGCAAGTGTGGTGAAGAAGGCTGATGGTGCCTGGCTACTGAGAGATATAGCGTCTGGGGACTTAAAGGCTTGAAAGCAAACAAGCGGCCATCTAGCCCAGAAGCAACCAAGCCCACACGGAAGCAGCACACCAACATAGGTGATCGTGAAGGGCAGAGGAGAGCAGGTCTCCAACAACAAAGGTGGGGTGGTGGTGAGAATCACATCACTGTGAAAGAGGGGGAGTGCGTGATGGGGACCCAATGCCCATCTGTAGATAGCTGGACACCCCTTCCAGAGGGGTAGTGTGGAGGAGATGGGCCACTCAGGGTTCAGTGTAGCAACAATGAAACTAAAAACCTTCCTCTAGTTCTTGAATGCTTCCTCCCCTCCCAATCATCATGACCCGAATTCTACCTTGCCTTGCGGACCTGGTTATACCAGAGGATGTACAGCAGTGCAGCGGGGATCTGGAGGCACAGGGAATCTAGGACAGACGAACCCCTCAACACCAGCGGTGGGAGTGGCAACACCAGGAGGGAAGGGGGTGTAGAAAGGGAGAACCGATCTTGGAGATCTATTTGTAACCTCCTCTCTGGGAGATGGGCAATGGGGAGGCGGGTGAGGGAAGATGCTGGGGAGTGTAAGATAAGATATAATAATTATTTATAAACTATCAAGGGACCAGGGATGGGATCGGGGAGGGAGGGGGACGGGGGAAAAAAAGGGAAACCTAGCTGATTCCAGGAACCCAAGTGGAAGGTGAATTATGTGAATGACGAGTGCAATGAATATATAAGGGTGCTTTGCTCAATTGATGTATGTACAGACTGTGACAAGAGCCTTATGAGCCCCAATAAAAAGATTAAAAAAACCCAAAACTGTGTTAAATTATTTACTCTAGGCAAAAAACTAGTAAGCCAGATGCTGTCTGGTCAACTCTAATTCATGGCCATTCCATGTGTGTTGATGGAGAACATTTTACCTCCAAAACATGTGTCATCTTGGGTGGGTCATGAAGCTCCATAGGGCTTTTAATGACTGAGTTTTGGGAAGTATATTGCCAGATCTTTCTAATGAGCTACCTCTGGAGAGCCTTGAATCTTCAATGTTTTGATGAGCAGTCATTTATATTAACATCTGCACCACTTTCCCAATTGTATGGCTCGATTAAAACCAAAAAACCCCCAGCAACTCATTTATATTGAGTCAACTGAGTCATTTCCAACTCATCGTGGCCGTATGAACAGGGTGGAACTGCCCCTGTGCCTCTCTGAGACTGTAACTCTTTATGGGAATAAGCTGGGGTTAGCAGCCCAGTGTGAAACCCAATGTTACCCCATCCCTACAAGGTCCTCTGTAATCTACTCCTGGAAAACCTCTCTTGTTTCTTATTCTCCCAATCTGCTCATTGACAGTACTGCCCTAGCTCCAAACCTTTGTTTTTCTCTCTAAATTTCCACACTCGTTCCTGTTTCAGGGTCTTTGAATTTTGTTATTCCTCTTAGAACACTTGTCTTTAGAGCTTTGCTTGGTTGATGTCTCATCCCTCAGGTCTTAGGCCATCTCTCTTCTCCTCGATGGGTCTGTCCTGATCTTCTTATGAAAAACATCTTTCTGCCCACTCCTACACACGCACACACACACACACACACACACACACACACACACACACACCCTATATTACACAATTTATTTTGCATCATACTAATCAATATCTAAAATTATCTTTGTTTTGCTTGTTTATTTGCTCTGTCCTTTGTATTTCTTGTAGATGTGCCTGTTTTTCTGGTTCAGAGAAGGGACTCAGTAGACACGGATGACTGATTGATTGTCAATATGTTGAATAGAAGCCAAAGTAATGTAGAACTTTCTCTCTTGTCAATGCCTACAGGCTTATTGTCTTGCTGTGAAATCCTATTTCAATACTATGACCTGATTATTAACTCTTTCTTCATGCATTCCTGGCACAGTGATACTAACCACTCCCACCCCACCCATATCTGCCTCGTTGGCTAAGAAACAGGTCATGCACAAGGAAATGCATAAGAGGAAATGAGGAAAAAACTGCATACTTTTTAATGTAAAAATATTACTGTTATAAGTGTAAACAACACAAATATTCAATTTATTATTTTAAAATGCCCCACTTCCTCTAGGAGTCAAGTCCCAGAGAAAGCTAATTGGAGGAGCGCCGGATTCTTAGGGGGTGTTTCAGAGAGAAGGCCCCCCTTTGTCAGTACAAAGGAGCCCGAGGTTTCACTGACATCATTGGGGAAAGCTGTGTGTGTGTGGTTTGTGTGCATCCGTGTGTATTGTGGTGACTGTGTGTGCACGGGGCTGAGCACATGCCTCAGGTGTGTGTTTGGACTTGTGGCTATCACCTAGATACCAAAGATTGAATATGGGAAAATACTTTATTGATCAATTTAGGAAAGGATCATGGGAAGAACTGAATTAATTTACCAATCTAGTATCGAAGAGTTGATGAAGGAACAGTCAAGCACCTGCAGACATTTGGTTTTTGATAAAGGACTTAAACACATTAGGTGAGGATGTGTTTCCAATAAATGGTACTAGAAGAATTGGATCTCGCCCTGCAAAAGAAAGAAATGAGACCGTAGTCATATAAACATGAACTCAAGATGGATTAAAAACCTAAATATAACCCCAGAGTCATAATGATCATAAATGAAAAAATAGAGGAAAAGTTCAGGGTTGTAGTACAAGGTATAAGTATCATACCAAGCATCATGGAAAACACCCACCCTACAGAAGACAGACTAGAGGATGGACCATCTAAATTATCACATTTATGTACAGCAAAATACTTCATTGAAAGAGTAGAAAGAACCTGCAGATTGGAAAAAATTGACAATGATATATCAAATAAGATATTTATTTCAGAAACAGACAAAAATCTAAAATATCTTGATAAAAAATAATCCAATAAAAATGGGCACAAGGCATGAATAGACAATTTACTAAGGTTGACATCCAGAGGGCCAACAATCATATGGGAGAAATACTCTTGATCATTAGCTATAAGAGCAATACAAATTCAAACAATGATGAGATGCCACTTCACAAAGGTACTCTTAACAAAATTAAACAAAGAACCAGAAAATAACAAACACTGGGGAGGATGTGACAAGAATGAAATGCTCATACATTGTTCGGGGGATTGCAGAATTTATACCCACAATGAAAATGAGCATAATAATAAGATATGAGCCTATAATCTCTCTAACGGTAGATACCCCAAATAAACCTTCCTGACATGATCACTGAAAACAAGATGGGTTCATAAGCAAATGTGAAGAAAGCTGATGGTGCACAGCTATCAAAAGATATAGCATCTGGAATCTTAAAGGCTTGAAGCTAAACAAGTGGCCATCTAGCTGAGAAGCAGCAAAGTCCACATGGAAAAAGCACACCAGCCTGTGTGATTGTGAAGTGTCAATGGGATCAGATGCCAGGCATCAAAGAACCAGAACAAAAACTCATATCGATGTGAATGAGGGGGGAGTGCGGAGTGGAGACCCAAAGCTCATCTGTAGACAATTGGACATTCCCTTATCGAAGGGTCACAAGGAAGAGACGAGCCAGCCAGGGTGCAGCGTAGCACCAAGGAAACATACCACTTTCCTCTCATTCTTTCACACAATGATGAGTCTGTCAAGCAGCTCACAACATGGGTAAAATTGGAAGACATTGTGCTCACCAAAGCTAGTCAGTCTCATAAAGATAAATATTTCATGGTGTGAAAAATTGTTTTCCCGCCAAGAAAAAGACTTTAAAGACTACAAGGAGGGCAGGGAAGGGGGAGGGAGGAGAGGGGAGGGAGCTTGGTAAAAATAAAAAGAAGAATAAAAATAAGAGAGAGCCTCAGAGAGAGAGGGGGTTACTGAAATACTGTCGCTGCACTGATATCACGGGCTGCGCAAGTATGTACAGTAAATTTTCTTATAGGTGTTATACTTCACACATGGAAGCACAACATTTAAAATAACAGGCCCCAGGCATAAAAACACTCCAGTTCCCTCATTCTTCAGATCTAAACACTGGTCTGAGTGGTTGTAAAAGGAGGAAGAGTAAAATGGAAACTGACTTAAAAATAAAGTGATGGAGGAGAAATTGATGTCAATGATCTCATTTCCTGGGGTGACCAATTGGTACCTGTGGAGGTATGAACACCACCACCAAGGGACACAGGATGGGCACGGCTGCAAAAGACTTCTTCAAGGTCTTATGGAGCAATGATGTCCATTTGATGATTAGTGTGTGTGTTGTGGATTGAATTGTGTCTACCCAATAATATGGGTTGTGGCTCCTGACGGGTTATAATATCACTGGGAATATTTTTGTGTCGTGTGAATGGCCTAGTACTTATGTGCAGTGGTCTGAAGTAAATCTATTTTGAAGTACAGGGGGGGCAAGACACCACATGATCACCAAGGAACCCAAGAACAGAAGCTTAAAATAGATCAAGACTTTCTTCCAGAGTCAACAGAGAAAATTTCCCCTAGGGCTGGTACCCTGTATCTCACCTTCCAGCCTCCTAAATTGTGGCTCGTTAAAGTGATTTGCTTGTGATATTTCTGTTATAAATCACCAGTTCCACACCAACAAAAACAAAACAGTCCCAAACCCCTCCACGCTGTGGCTATCAACACAATTCTGTCCCATCATTGCCCTATAGGTGAGAGGGGAACTGCTCGAAGAGGGTTTAAGGCTGCCATCTTTATGGAAACAAGGAGCCACACCTGTCTCCTATGGAACACCGGTGGGTTTGAACATCAGACCTTTCCATTCACAGTGGATCTCTTACCAGGGTCTCCTTTCATTCCTGTTACGTTGTTGTCCATCGCAGGTGCCATTTCAGTGACCCCTTGCACAGCAGAACGAAACACTGCCCAGGCCTGTGCCATCCTCACAATTGCTCTTATGTTTGAACTCATTGGTGTAGACACTGTGTCGATCCATCTTGTCGAGGGTCTCCATAATTTTTGCTGCCCCTCTATGTTAGCAAGCATGATGCCCTTTTCCAGGAACCAGTCTCTGCTGATAACTTGTCCAAAGTACATGAGAGGAAGTCTTGCCATCCTTGCTTCTAAGGAGCACTCTGTTTGCGCTTATTCTAAGACCGGCATGGCAGTCCACGGTTCTTTCAACATTCTTTGCCGGCACCATAATTCAAACACAGCCATTCTTCCATGGTCTTCTTTATTCATTGTCCAACTTATACATGATGCATGAGGCAATTGAAAGTATATGGCTTGGGTCAGGCGCATTTTAGTCCTTAACGTGATTATTTTTGCTCTTGAACACTTTTATTTAAAAAAAAAACAAACGTCTTTTTTTTGACAGAATTGTCTAATGTAACAAACACATTGATTTTTTTGGCTGCTGCTTCTATGAACATCAATTGTGGATCCAAGTAAAATGAGATCTTTGACAACTTCATTTTTAAAAATCACGATGCTAAAAAAAATGTTACAGTCTTGGAAACTCAGAGTGGCAGGTCTACCCTGTCCTATAGGGGAAAAACCAATCATCATGTTATAAATTGGTCCAACTGTGAAGATTTTTTCCTCTTTACATTGTGGTGCAGTCTATACTGTAGGCTGTGGTTAAAAACTATTCATCAGCAAATTCTTCAGAACCGCCTCACTTTCAATAAGCAAAGATGTGTCATCTGCATATCTCAGGTTGATAATGAACCTCCCCCCACCCCGCGCTTAAATGCACAGTTCTTTTTCATCAGTACAGCTTGTTGGGTATTTCATCGATACAGATTGTTTAAGTATCATGAAAGACTTCAGTTCTGGCACACACCGTTCCTGATTTTAAGCTATGCCAAATTCCTTGTTCTGTTTGTCTGGCTGCCTTCTGGCTTTTTGGTTCCACATGAACACAGTGAAGTATTCTAAACTTTTTGTTTTCCTCAATGTTAGGCATAGTTTTTTTTTTATGATCCATACAGTTGAATGCCTTTGCATAGTCAATAAAACACAAGGAAACATAATTATGTATTCTCTGCTTTTGGCCAAGTTTCATCTGACATCAGCAACGACATGTTTTATTCGATGTCTTATTCTGATTCCAGCTTGAACTTCCTCACAACTCCTTGCCAATGCATTGTTGTAGCTGTATTTGAATTATTTAAAGTACAATTTCACTTTCAAGTTATATTAATGATATTATTGGATAATTTCCACCTT